>NC_091092.1:131261160-141261160 GCF_032405125.1 Capricornis sumatraensis | reverse complement strand
GTGTGAAAGACCCTTTCGAAGTTCCAGAGGTTAGGTGTCATTAGTCTCCAGACGCCTCCTCGGAAATAGGCCTCATCTCGCCTGGAAGGGAGAACTTCCTGGATTTTCTCGAGCTGCGGCAGGTGTTCTCGAGTTACGACGGGGACCTCAGCGACCCGCCCTGGTGGCCTCAGGAGAGGCCAGTCCCCATGCGAGTTGCTAGGGGGCCTCTCGGGATTCCTCTCCCGTCGATACTGGGGCCAAAATCCTTGTGTGGAGTCAGGGCCGGAACCGAGGATTCCTCTCAGGGTCTGACATGGATCTTTGGGTACTTCTGGAGTCTCCCCAGGGGAGTCAGGCCTCGTCTCGAGTGGGGGCATGCACGTGCGCTTTCCTTCCAGGCTGTAGCAGCAATGTCACGCTCCCCGTCGCGTGGATCAAAGGATCTGTGGTTTTCCCTCGAGGCTTTCCCACTGGGCTGTCCCACGTGCCACCGTGGTGTGAGTCGATCCTCGGCGTGAAAGATGAGCCAGTGCAGGGCAAAGAGGTTCCTCTGGAATGGACTGAGACATCTTGGGGACTCTTGGCATGGTGGTACGACCATGGAGTTCCTCTCGCCTTTCCTGTTGAGAGTGCCTCCTCTTGAGATGCGACGGGAACGCCGGGAATTCTTTCCCGTTGAAAGCAGGGAAAGGATCCCTCATCTCGAGCTACGAGGGGGAAACGGGGCTCCTCTGGATGTGGGCGGGACCATCGTGCTTCCTCTCGAGTGGAGACGGGTATGGCGGTGAACTTCTTGAGTTGCAGCAAGGGTGTGAAAGACCCTTTCGAAGTTCCAGAGGTTAGGTGGCATTAGTCTCCAGACGCCTCATGGGAAATAGGCCTCATCTCGCCTGGAAGGGAGAACTTCCTGGATTTTCTCGAGTTGCGGCAGGTGTTCTCGAGTTACGACGGGGACCTCAGGGACCCGCCCTGGTGGCCTCAGGAGAGGCCAGTCCCCATGCGAGTTGCTAGGGGGCCTCTCGGGATTCCTCTCCCGTTGATACCGGGGCCAAAATCCTTGTGTGGAGTCAGGGCCGGAACCGAGGATTCCTCTCAGGGGCTGACATGGATCTTTGGGTACTTCTGGAGTCTCCCCTGGGGAGTCAGGCCTCGTCTCGAGTGGGGGCATGCACGTGCGCTTTCCTTCCAGGCTGTAGCAGCAATGTCACGCTTCCCGTCGCGTGGATCAAAGGATCTGTGGTTTTCCCTCGAGGCTTTCCCTCGAGGCTTTCCCACAGGGCTGTCCCACGTGCCACCGTGGTGTGAGTCGATCCTCGGCGTGAAAGATGAGCCAGTGCAGGGCAAAGAGGTTCCTCTGGAATGGACTGAGACATCTGGGGGACTCTTGGCATGGTGGTACGACCATGGAGTTCCTCCCGCCTTTCCTGTTGAGAGTGCCTCCTCTTGAGATGCGACGGGAACGCCGGGAATTCTTTCCCGTTGAAAGCAGGGAAAGGATCCCTCATCTCAAGCTACGAGGGGGAAACGGGGCTCCTCTGGAGGTGGGCGGGACCATCGTGCTTCCTCTCGAGTGGAGACGGGTATGGCGGTGAACTTCTTGAGTTGCAGCAAGGGTGTGAAAGACCCTTTCGAAGTTCCAGAGGTGAGGTGTCATTAGTCTCCAGACGCCTCATCGGAAATAGGCCTCATCTCGCCTGGAAGGGAGAACTTCCTGGATTTTCTCGAGTTGCGGCAGGTGTTCTCGAGTTACGACGGGGACCTCAGGGACCCGCCCTGGTGGCCTCAGGAGAGGCCAGTCCCCATGCGAGTTGCTAGGGGGCCTCTCGGGATTCCTCTCCCGTCGATACCGGGGCCAAAAACCTTGTGTGGAGTCAGGGCCGGAACCGAGGATTCCTCTCAGGGGCTGACATGGATCTTTGGGTACTTCTGGAGTCTCCCCAGGGGAGTCAGGCCTCGTCTCGAGTGGGGGCATGCACGTGCGCTTTCCTTCCAGGCTGTAGCAGCAATGTCACGCTTCACGTCTCGTGGATCAAAGGATCTGTGGTTTTCCCTCGAGGCTTTCCCTCGAGGCTTTCCCACAGGGCTGTCCCACGTGCCACCGTGGTGTGAGTCGATCCTCGGCGTGAAAGATGAGCCAGTGCAGGGCAAAGAGGTTCCTCTGGAATGGACTGAGACATCTGGGGGACTCTTGGCATGGTGGTACGACCATGGAGTTCCTCCCGCCTTTCCTGTTGAGAGTGCCTCCTCTTGAGATGCGACGGGAACGCCGGGAATTCTTTCCCGTTGAAAGCAGGGAAAGGATCCCTCATCTCGAGCTACGAGGGGGAAACGGGGCTCCTCTGGAGGTGGGCGGGACCTTCGTGCTTCCTCTCGAGTGGAGACGGGTATGGCGGTGAACTTCTTGAGTTGCAGCAAGGGTGTGAAAGACCCTTTCGAAGTTCCAGAGGTTAGGTGTCATTAGTCTCCAGACGTCTCATCGGAAATAGGCCTCATCTCGCCTGGAAGGGAGAACTTCCTGAATTTTCTCGAGTTGCGGCAGGTGTTCTCGAGTTATGACGGGGACCTCAGGGACCCGCCCTGGTGGCCTCAGGAGAGGCCAGTCCCCATGCGAGTTGCTATGGGGCCTCTCGGGATTCCTCTCCCGTCGATACCGGGGCCAAAAACCTTGTGTGGAGTCAGGGCCGGTACCGAGGATTCCTCTCAGGGGCTGACATGGATCTTTGGGTACTTCTGGAGTCTCCCCAGGGGAGTCAGGCCTCGTCTCGAGTGGGGGCATGCACGTGCGCTTTCCTTCCAGGCTGTAGCAGCAATGTCACGCTTCCCGTCGCGTGGATCAAAGGATCTGTGGTTTTCCCTCGAGGCTTTCCCTCGAGGCTTTCCCACAGGGCTGTCCCACGTGCCACCGTGGTGTGAGTCGATCCTCGGCGTGAAAGATGAGCCAGTGCAGGGCAAAGAGGTTCCTCCGGAATGGACTGAGACATCTGGGGGACTCTTGGCATGGTGGTACGACCATGGAGTTCCTCTGGCCTTTCTTGTTGAGAGTGCCTCCTCTTGAGATGCGACGGGAACGCCGGGAATTCTTTCCCGTTGAAAGCAGGGAAAGAATCCCTCATCTCGAGCTACGAGGGGGAAACGGGGCTCCTCTGGATGTGGGCGTGACCATCGTGCTTCCTCTCGAGTGGAGAAGGGTATGGCGGTGAATTTCTTGAGTTGCAGCAAGGGTGTGAAAGACCCTTTCGAAGTTCCAGAGCTTAGGTGTCATTAGTCTCCAGACGCCTCATCGGAAATAGGCCTCATCTCGCCTGGAAGGGAGAACTTCCTGGATTTTCTCGAGTTGCGGCAGGTGTTCTCGAGTTACGACGGGGACCTCAGGGACCCGCCCTGGTGGCCTCAGGAGAGGCCAGTCCCCATGCGAGTTGCTAGGGGGCCTCTCGGGATTCCTCTCCCGTCGATAGCGGGGCCAAAATCCTTGTGTGGAGTCAGGGCCGGAACCGAGGATTCCTCTCAGGGGCTGACATGGATCTTTGGGTACTTCTGGAGTCTCCCCAGGGGAGTCAGGCCTCGTCTCGAGTGGGGGCATGCACGTGCGCTTTCCTTCCAGGCTGTAGCAGCAATGTCACGCTTCCCATCGCGTGGATTAAAGGATCTGTGGTTTTCCCTCGAGGCTTTCCCACAGGGCTGTCCCACGTGCCACCGTGGTGTGAGTCGATCCTCGGCGTGAAAGATGAGCCAGTGCAGGGCAAAGAGGTTCCTCTGGAATGGACTGAGACATCTGGGGGACTCTTGGCATGGTGGTACGACCATGGAGTTCCTCCCGCCTTTCCTGTTGAGAGTGCCTCCTCTTGAGATGCGACGGGAACGCCGGGAATTCTTTCCCGTTGAAAGCAGGGAAAGGATCCCTCATCTCGAGCTACGAGGGGGAAACGGGGCTCCTCTGGAGGTGGGCGGGACCATCGTGCTTCCTCTCGAGTGGAGACGGGTATGGCGGTGAACTTCTTGAGTTGCAGCAAGGGTGTGAAAGACCCTTTCGAAGTTCCAGAGGTGAGGTGTCATTAGTCTCCAGACGCCTCATCGGAAATAGGCCTCATCTCGCCTGGAAGGGAGAACTTCCTGGATTTTCTCGAGTTGCGGCAGGTGTTCTCGAGTTACGACGGGGACCTCAGGGACCCGACCTGGTGGCCTCAGGAGAGGCCAGTCCCCATGCGAGTTGCTAGGGGGCCTCTCGGGATTCCTCTCCCGTCGATACCGGGGCCAAAAACCTTGTGTGGAGTCAGGGCCGGAACCGAGGATTCCTCTCAGGGGCTGACATGGATCTTTGGGTACTTCTGGAGTCTCCCCAGGGGAGTCAGGCCTCGTCTCGAGTGGGGGCATGCACGTGCGCTTTCCTTCCAGGCTGTAGCAGCAATGTCACGCTTCACGTCTCGTGGATCAAAGGATCTGTGGTTTTCCCTCGAGGCTTTCCCTCGAGGCTTTCCCACAGGGCTGTCCCACGTGCCACCGTGGTGTGAGTCGATCCTCGGCGTGAAAGATGAGCCAGTGCAGGGCAAAGAGGTTCCTCCGGAATGGACTGAGACATCTGGGGGACTCTTGGCATGGTGGTACGACCATGGAGTTCCTCTTGCCTTTCTTGTTGAGAGTGCCTCCTCTTGAGATGCGACGGGAACGCCGGGAATTCTTTCCCGTTGAAAGCAGGGAAAGAATCCCTCATCTCGAGCTACGAGGGGGAAACGGGGCTCCTCTGGATGTGGGCGTGACCATCGTGCTTCCTCTCGAGTGGAGAAGGGTATGGCGGTGAATTTCTTGAGTTGCAGCAAGGGTGTGAAAGACCCTTTCGAAGTTCCAGAGCTTAGGTGTCATTAGTCTCCAGACGCCTCATCGGAAATAGGCCTCATCTCGTCTGGATGGGAGAACTTCCTGGATTTTCTCGAGTTGCGGCAGGTGTTCTCGAGTTATGACGGGGACCTCAGGGACCCGCCCTGGTGGCCTCAGGAGAGGCCAGTCCCCATGCGAGTTGCTGGGGGCCTCTCGGGATTCCTCTCCCGTCGATACCGGGGCCAAAAACCTTGTGTGGAGTCAGGGCCGGAACCGAGGATTCCTCTCAGGGGCTGACATGGATCTTTGGGTACTTCTGGAGTCTCCCCAGGGGAGTCAGGCCTCGTCTCGAGTGGGGGCATGCACGTGCGCTTTCCTTCCAGGCTGTAGCAGCAATGTCACGCTTCCCGTCGCGTGGATCAAAGGATCTGTGGTTTTCCCTCGAGGCTTTCCCTCGAGGCTTTCCCACAGGGCTGTCCCACGTGCCACCGTGGTGTGAGTCGATCCTCGGCGTGAAAGATGAGCCAGTGCAGGGCAAAGAGGTTCCTCTGGAATGGACTGAGACATCTGGGGGACTCTTGGCATGGTGGTACGACCATGGAGTTCCTCTCGCCTTTCCTGTTGAGAGTGCCTCCTCTTGAGATGTGATGGGAACGCCGGGAATACTTTCCCGTTGAAAGCAGGGAAAGGATCCCTCATCTCGAGCTACGAGGGGGAAACGGGGCTCCTCTGGATGTGGGCGGGACCATCGTGCTTCCTCTCGAGTGGAGACGGGTATGGCGGTGAACTTCTTGAGTTGCAGCAAGGGTGTGAAAGACCCTTTCGAAGTTCCAGAGGTTAGGTGTCATTAGTCTCCAGACGCCTCATCGGAAATAGGCCTCATCTCGCCTGGAAGGGAGAACTTCCTGGATTTTCTCGAGTTGCGGCAGGTGTTCTCGAGTTACGACGGGGACCTCAGGGACCCGCCCTGGTGGCCTCAGGAGAGGCCAGTCCCCATGCGAGTTTCTAGGGGGCCTCTCGGGATTCCTCTCCAGTCGATACCGGGGCCAAAAACCTTGTGTGGAGTCAGGGCCGGAACCGAGGATTCCTCTCAGGGGCTGACATGGATCTTTGGGTACTTCTGGAGTCTCCCCAGGGGAGTCAGGCCTCGTCTCGAGTGGGGGCATGCACGTGCGCTTACCTTCCAGGCTGTAGCAGCAATGTCACGCTTCCCGTCGCGTGGATCAAAGGATCTGTGGTTTTCCCTCGAGGCTTTCCCTCGAGGCTTTCCCACAGGGCTGTCCCACGTGCCACCGTGGTGTGAGTCGATCCTCGGCGTGAAAGATGAGCCAGTGCAGGGCAAAGAGGTTCCTCTGGAATGGACTGAGACATCTGGGGGACTCTTGGCATGGTGGTACGACCATGGAGTTCCTATCGCTTTTCCTGTTGAGAGTGCCTCCTCTTGAGATGCGACGGGAACGCCGGGAATTCTTTCCCGTTGAAAGCAGGGAAAGAATCCCTCATCTCGAGCTACGAGGGGGAAACGGGGCTCCTCTGGATGTGGGCGTGACCATCGTGCTTCCTCTCGAGTGGAGAAGGGTATGGCGGTGAATTTCTTGAGTTGCAGCAAGGGTGTGAAAGACCCTTTCGAAGTTCCAGAGCTTAGGTGTCATTAGTCTCCAGACGCCTCATCGGAAATAGGCCTCATCTCGCCTGGAAGGGAGAACTTCCTGGATTTTCTCGAGTTGCGGCAGGTGTTCTCGAGTTATGACGGGGACCTCAGGGACCCGCCCTGGTGGCCTCAGGAGAGGCCAGTCCCCATGCGAGTTGCTATGGGGCCTCTCGGGATTCCTCTCCCGTCGATACCGGGGCCAAAAACCTTGTGTGGAGTCAGGGCCGGTACCGAGGATTCCTCTCAAGGGCTGACATGGATCTTTGGGTACTTCTGGAGTCTCCCCAGGGGAGTCAGGCCTCATCTCGAGTGGGGGCATGCACGTGCGCTTTCCTTCCAGGCTGTAGCAGCAATGTCACGCTTCCCGTCGCGTGGATCAAAGGATCTGTGGTTTTCCCTCGAGGCTTTCCCTCGAGGCTTTCCCACAGGGCTGTCCCACGTGCCACCGTGGTGTGAGTCGATCCTCGGCGTGAAAGATGAGCCAGTGCAGGGCAAAGAGGTTCCTCCGGAATGGACTGAGACATCTGGGGGACTCTTGGCATGGTGGTACGACCATGGAGTTCCTCTTGCCTTTCTTGTTGAGAGTGCCTCCTCTTGAGATGCGACGGGAACGCCGGGAAATCTTTCCCGTTGAAAGCAGGGAAAGGATCCCTCATCTCGAGCTACGAGGGGGAAACGGGGCTCCTCTGGATGTGGGCGTGACCATCGTGCTTCCTCTCGAGTGGAGAAGGGTATGGCGGTGAATTTCTTGAGTTGCAGCAAGGGTGTGAAAGACCCTTTCGAAGTTCCAGAGGTTAGGTGTCATTAGTCTCCAGACGCCTCATCGGAAATAGGCCTTATCTCGCCTGGAAGGGAGAACTTCCTGGATTTTCTCGAGTTGCGGCAGGTGTTCTCGAGTTACGACGGGGACCTCAGGGACCCGCCCTGGTGGCCTCAGGAGAGGCCAGTCCCCATGCGAGTTGCTAGGGGGCCTCTCGGGATTCCTCTCCCGTCGATACCGGGGCCAAAAACCTTGTGTGGAGTCAGGGCCGGAACCGAGGATTCCTCTCAGGGGCTGACATGGATCTTTGGGTACTTCTGGAGTCTCCCCAGGGGAGTCAGGCCTCGTCTCGAGTGGGGGCATGCACGTGCGCTTTCCTTCCAGGCTGTAGCAGCAATGTCACGCTTCCCGTCGCGTGGATCAAAGGATCTGCGGTTTTCCCTCGAGGCTTTCCCTCGAGGCTTTCCCACAGGGCTGTCCCACGTGCCACCGTGGTGTGAGTCGATCCTCGGGGTGAAAGATGAGCCAGTGCAGGGCAAAGAGGTTCCTCTGGAATGGACTGAGACATCTGGGGGACTCTTGGCATGGTGGTACGACCATGGAGTTCCTCTCGCCTTTCCTGTTGAGAGTGCCTCCTCTTGAGATGTGATGGGAACGCCGGGAATACTTTCCCGTTGAAAGCAGGGAAAGGATCCCTCATCTCGAGCTACGAGGGGGAAACGGGGCTCCTCTGGATGTGGGCGGGACCATCGTGCTTCCTCTCGAGTGGAGACGGGTATGGCGGTGAACTTCTTGAGTTGCAGCAAGGGTGTGAAAGACCCTTTCGAAGTTCCAGAGGTTAGGTGTCATTAGTCTCCAGACGCCTCATCGGAAATAGGCCTCATCTCGCCTGGAAGGGAGAACTTCCTGGATTTTCTCGAGTTGCGGCAGGTGTTCTCGAGTTACGACGGGGACCTCAGGGACCCGCCCTGGTGGCCTCAGGAGAGGCCAGTCCCCATGCGAGTTTCTAGGGGGCCTCTCGGGATTCCTCTCCAGTCGATACCGGGGCCAAAAACCTTGTGTGGAGTCAGGGCCGGAACCGAGGATTCCTCTCAGGGGCTGACATGGATCTTTGGGTACTTCTGGAGTCTCCCCAGGGGAGTCAGGCCTCGTCTCGAGTGGGGGCATGCACGTGCGCTTACCTTCCAGGCTGTAGCAGCAATGTCACGCTTCCCGTCGCGTGGATCAAAGGATCTGTGGTTTTCCCTCGAGGCTTTCCCTCGAGGCTTTCCCACAGGGCTGTCCCACGTGCCACCGTGGTGTGAGTCGATCCTCGGCGTGAAAGATGAGCCAGTGCAGGGCAAAGAGTTTCCTCTGGAATGGACTGAGACATCTGGGGGACTCTTGGCATGGTGGTACGACCATGGAGTTCCTATCGCTTTTCCTGTTGAGAGTGCCTCCTCTTGAGATGCGACGGGAACGCCGGGAATTCTTTCCCGTTGAAAGCAGGGAAAGAATCCCTCATCTCGAGCTACGAGGGGGAAACGGGGCTCCTCTGGATGTGGGCGTGACCATCGTGCTTCCTCTCGAGTGGAGAAGGGTATGGCGGTGAATTTCTTGAGTTGCAGCAAGGGTGTGAAAGACCCTTTCGAAGTTCCAGAGCTTAGGTGTCATTAGTCTCCAGACGCCTCATCGGAAATAGGCCTCATCTCGCCTGGAAGGGAGAACTTCCTGGATTTTCTCGAGTTGCGGCAGGTGTTCTCGAGTTATGACGGGGACCTCAGGGACCCGCCCTGGTGGCCTCAGGAGAGGCCAGTCCCCATGCGAGTTGCTATGGGGCCTCTCGGGATTCCTCTCCCGTCGATACCGGGGCCAAAAACCTTGTGTGGAGTCAGGGCCGGTACCGAGGATTCCTCTCAGGGGCTGACATGGATCTTTGGGTACTTCTGGAGTCTCCCCAGGGGAGTCAGGCCTCGTCTCGAGTGGGGGCATGCACGTGCGCTTTCCTTCCAGGCTGTAGCAGCAATGTCACGCTTCCCGTCGCGTGGATCAAAGGATCTGTGGTTTTCCCTCGAGGCTTTCCCTCGAGGCTTTCCCACAGGGCTGTCCCACGTGCCACCGTGGTGTGAGTCGATCCTCGGCGTGAAAGATGAGCCAGTGCAGGGCAAAGAGGTTCCTCCGGAATGGACTGAGACATCTGGGGGACTCTTGGCATGGTGGTACGACCATGGAGTTCCTCTTGCCTTTCTTGTTGAGAGTGCCTCCTCTTGAGATGCGACGGGAACGCCGGGAATTCTTTCCCGTTGAAAGCAGGGAAAGAATCCCTCATCTCGAGCTACGAGGGGGAAACGGGGCTCCTCTGGATGTGGGCGTGACCATCGTGCTTCCTCTCGAGTGGAGAAGGGTATGGCGGTGAATTTCTTGAGTTGCAGCAAGGGTGTGAAAGACCCTTTCGAAGTTCCAGAGGTTAGGTGTCATTAGTGTCCAGACGTCTCATCGGAAATAGGCCTCATCTCGCCTGGAAGGGAGAACTTCCTGAATTTTCTCGAGTTGCGGCAGGTGTTCTCGAGTTATGACGGGGACCTCAGGGACCCGCCCTGGTGGCCTCAGGAGAGGCCAGTCCCCATGCGAGTTGCTATGGGGCCTCTCGGGATTCCTCTCCCGTCGATACCGGGGCCAAAAACCTTGTGTGGAGTCAGGGCCGGTACCGAGGATTCCTCTCAGGGGCTGACATGGATCTTTGGGTACTTCTGGAGTCTCCCCAGGGGAGTCAGGCCTCGTCTCGAGTGGGGGCATGCACGTGCGCTTTCCTTCCAGGCTGTAGCAGCAATGTCACGCTTCCCGTCGCGTGGATCAAAGGATCTGTGGTTTTCCCTCGAGGCTTTCCCTCGAGGCTTTCCCACAGGGCTGTCCCACGTGCCACCGTGGTGTGAGTCGATCCTCGGCGTGAAAGATGAGCCAGTGCAGGGCAAAGAGGTTCCTCCGGAATGGACTGAGACATCTGGGGGACTCTTGGCATGGTGGTACGACCATGGAGTTCCTCTTGCCTTTCTTGTTGAGAGTGCCTCCTCTTGAGATGCGACGGGAACGCCGGGAATTCTTTCCCGTTGAAAGCAGGGAAAGAATCCCTCATCTCGAGCTACGAGGGGGAAACGGGGCTCCTCTGGATGTGGGCGTGACCATCGTGCTTCCTCTCGAGTGGAGAAGGGTATGGCGGTGAATTTCTTGAGTTGCAGCAAGGGTGTGAAAGACCCTTTCGAAGTTCCAGAGGTTAGGTGTCATTAGTCTCCAGACGTCTCATCGGAAATAGGCCTCATCTCGCCTGGAAGGGAGAACTTCCTGAATTTTCTCGAGTTGCGGCAGGTGTTCTCGAGTTATGACGGGGACCTCAGGGACCCGCCCTGGTGGCCTCAGGAGAGGCCAGTCCCCATGCGAGTTGCTATGGGGCCTCTCGGGATTCCTCTCCCGTCGATACCGGGGCCAAAAACCTTGTGTGGAGTCAGGGCCGGTACCGAGGATTCCTCTCAGGGGCTGACATGGATCTTTGGGTACTTCTGGAGTCTCCCCAGGGGAGTCAGGCCTCGTCTCGAGTGGGGGCATGCACGTGCGCTTTCCTTCCAGGCTGTAGCAGCAATGTCACGCTTCCCGTCGCGTGGATCAAAGGATCTGTGGTTTTCCCTCGAGGCTTTCCCTCGAGGCTTTCCCACAGGGCTGTCCCACGTGCCACCGTGGTGTGAGTCGATCCTCGGCGTGAAAGATGAGCCAGTGCAGGGCAAAGAGGTTCCTCCGGAATGGACTGAGACATCTGGGGGACTCTTGGCATGGTGGTACGACCATGGAGTTCCTCTTGCCTTTCTTGTTGAGAGTGCCTCCTCTTGAGATGCGACGGGAACGCCGGGAATTCTTTCCCGTTGAAAGCAGGGAAAGAATCCCTCATCTCGAGCTACGAGGGGGAAACGGGGCTCCTCTGGATGTGGGCGTGACCATCGTGCTTCCTCTCGAGTGGAGAAGGGTATGGCGGTGAATTTCTTGAGTTGCAGCAAGGGTGTGAAAGACCCTTTCGAAGTTCCAGAGGTTAGGTGTCATTAGTCTCCAGACGCCTCATCGGAAATAGGCCTCATCTCGCCTGGAAGGGAGAACTTCCTGGATTTTCTCGAGTTGCGGCAGGTGTTCTCAAGTTACGACGGGGACCTCAGGGACCCGCCCTGGTGGCCTCAGGAGAGGCCAGTCCCCATGCGAGTTGCTAGGGGGCCTCTCGGGATTCCTCTCCCGACGATACCGGGTCCAAAAACCTTGTGTGGAGTCAGGGCCGGAACCGAGGATTCCTCTCAGGGGCTGACATGGATCTTTGGGTACTTCTGGAGTCTCCCCAGGGGAGTCAGGCCTCGTCTCGAGTGGGGGCATGCACGTGCGCTTTTCTTCCAGGCTGTAGCAGCAATGTCACGCTTCCCGTCGCGTGGATCAAAGGATCTGTGGTTTTCCCTCGAGGCTTTCCCTCGAGGCTTTCCCACAGGGCTGTCCCACGTGCCACCGTGGTGTGAGTCGATCCTCGGCGTGAAAGATGAGCCAGTGCAGGGCAAAGAGGTTCCTCTGGAATGGACTGAGACATCTGGGGGACTCTTGGCATGGTGGTACGACCATGGAGTTCCTATCGCTTTTCCTGTTGAGAGTGCCTCCTCTTGAGATGCGATGGGAACGCCGGGAATACTTTCCCGTTGAAAGCAGGGAAAGGATCCCTCATCTCGAGCTACGAGGGGGAAACGGGGCTCCTCTGGATGTGGGCGGGACCATCGTGCTTCCTCTCGAGTGGAGACGGGTATGTCGGTGAACTTCTTGAGTTGCAGCAAGGGTGTGAAAGACCCTTTCGAAGTTCCAGAGGTTAGGTGGCATTATTCTCCAGACGCCTCATGGGAAATAGGCCTCATCTCGCCTGGAAGGGAGAACTTCCTGGATTTTCTCGAGCTGCGGCTGGTGTTCTCGAGTTACGACGGGGACCTCAGGGACCCGCCCTGGTGGCCTCAGGAGAGGCCAGTCCCCATGCGAGTTGCTAGGGGGCCTCTCGGGATTCCTCTCCCATCGATACCGGGGCCAAAATCCTTGTGTTGAGTCAGGGCCGGAACCGAGGATTCCTCTCAGGGGCTGACATGGATCTTTGGGTACTTCTGGAGTCTCCCCAGGGGAGTCAGGCCTCGTCTCGAGTGGGGGCATGCACGTGCGCTTTCCTTCCAGGCTGTAGCAGCAATGTCACGCTTCCCGTCGCGTGGATCAAAAGATCTGTGGTTTTCCCTCGAGGCTTTCCCTCGAGGCTTTCCCACAGGGCTGTCCCACGTGCCACCGTGGTGTGAGTCGATCCTCGGCATGAAAGATGAGCCAGTGTAGGGCAAAGAGGTTCCTCTGGAATGGACTGAGACATCTGGGGGACTCTTGGCATGGTGGTACGACCATGGAGTTCCTCCCGCCTTTCCTGTTGAGAGTGCCTCCTCTTGAGATGCGACGGGAACGCTGGGAATTCTTTCCCGTTGAAAGCAGGGAAAGGATCCCTCATCTCGAGCTACGAGGGGGAAACGGGGCTCCTCTGGATGTGGGCGGGACCATCGTGCTTCCTCTCGAGTCGAGACGGGTATGGCGGTGAACTTCTTGAGTTGCAGCAAGGGTGTGAAAGACCCTTTCGAAGTTCCAGAGGTTAGGTGTCATTAGTCTCCAGACGTCTCATCGGAAATAGGCCTCATCTCGCCTGGAAGGGAGAACTTCCTGAATTTTCTCGAGTTGCGGCAGGTGTTCTCGAGTTATGACGGGGACCTCAGGGACCCGCCCTGGTGGCCTCAGGAGAGGCCAGTCCCCATGCGAGTTGCTATGGGGCCTCTCGGGATTCCTCTCCCGTCGATACCGGGGCCAAAAACCTTGTGTGGAGTCAGGGCCGGTACCGAGGATTCCTCTCAAGGGCTGACATGGATCTTTGGGTACTTCTGGAGTCTCCCCAGGGGAGTCAGGCCTCGTCTCGAGTGGGGGCATGCACGTGCGCTTTCCTTCCAGGCTGTAGCAGCAATGTCACGCTTCCCGTCGCGTGGATCAAAGGATCTGTGGTTTTCCCTCGAGGCTTTCCCTCGAGGCTTTCCCACAGGGCTGTCCCACGTGCCACCGTGGTGTGAGTCGATCCTCGGCGTGAAAGATGAGCCAGTGCAGGGCAAAGAGGTTCCTCCGGAATGGACTGAGACATCTGGGGGACTCTTGGCATGGTGGTACGACCATGGAGTTCCTCTTGCCTTTCTTGTTGAGAGTGCCTCCTCTTGAGATGCGACGGGAACGCCGGGAATTCTTTCCCGTTGAAAGCAGGGAAAGGATCCCTCATCTCGAGCTACGAGGGGGAAACGGGCCTCCTCTGGATGTGGGCGTGACCATCGTGCTTCCTCTCGAGTGGAGAAGGGTATGGCGGTGAATTTCTTGA
The DNA here is from genome assembly GCF_032405125.1 of Capricornis sumatraensis. Lineage (NCBI taxonomy): Eukaryota > Metazoa > Chordata > Mammalia > Artiodactyla > Bovidae > Capricornis > Capricornis sumatraensis. Next base: position 141,247,531 of record NC_091092.1, on the reverse strand, counting down.
GTTGCAGCAAGGGTGTGAAAGACCCTTTCGAAGTTCCAGAGGTTAGGTGTCATTAGTCTCCAGACGCCTCATCGGAAATAGGCCTCATCTCGCCTGGAAGGGAGAACTTCCTGGATTTTCTCGAGTTGCGGCAGGTGTTCTCGAGTTACGACGGGGACCTCAGGGACCCGCCCTGGTGGCCTCAGGAGAGGCCAGTCCCCATGCGAGTTGCTAGGGGGCCTCTCGGGATTCCTCTCCCGTCGATACCGGGGCCAAAAACCTTGTGTGGAGTCAGGGCCGGAACCGAGGATTCCTCTCAGGGGCTGACATGGATCTTTGGGTACTTCTGGAGTCTCCCCAGGGGAGTCAGGCCTCGTCTCGAGTGGGGGCATGCACGTGCGCTTTCCTTCCAGGCTGTAGCAGCAATATCACGCTTCCCGTCGCGTGGATCAAAGGATCTGCGGTTTTCCCTCGAGGCTTTCCCTCGAGGCTTTCCCACAGGGCTGTCCCACGTGCCACCGTGGTGTGAGTCGATCCTCGGGGTGAAAGATGAGCCAGTGCAGGGCAAAGAGGTTCCTCTGGAATGGACTGAGACATCTGGGGGACTCTTGGCATGGTGGTACGACCATGGAGTTCCTCTCGCCTTTCCTGTTGAGAGTGCCTCCTCTTGAGATGTGATGGGAACGCCGGGAATACTTTCCCGTTGAAAGCAGGGAAAGGATCCCTCATCTCGAGCTACGAGGGGGAAACGGGGCTCCTCTGGATGTGGGCGGGACCATCGTGCTTCCTCTCGAGTGGAGACGGGTATGGCGGTGAACTTCTTGAGTTGCAGCAAGGGTGTGAAAGACCCTTTCGAAGTTCCAGAGGTTAGCTGTCATTAGTCTCCAGACGCCTCATCGGAAATAGGCCTCATCTCGCCTGGAAGGGAGAACTTCCTGGATTTTCTCGAGTTGCGGCAGGTGTTCTCGAGTTACGACGGGGACCTCAGGGACCCGCCCTGGTGGCCTCAGGAGAGGCCAGTCCCCATGCGAGTTTCTAGGGGGCCTCTCGGGATTCCTCTCCAGTCGATACCGGGGCCAAAAACCTTGTGTGGAGTCAGGGCCGGAACCGAGGATTCCTCTCAGGGGCTGACATGGATCTTTGGGTACTTCTGGAGTCTCCCCAGGGGAGTCAGGCCTCGTCTCGAGTGGGGGCATGCACGTGCGCTTACCTTCCAGGCTGTAGCAGCAATGTCACGCTTCCCGTCGCGTGGATCAAAGGATCTGTGGTTTTCCCTCGAGGCTTTCCCTCGAGGCTTTCCCACAGGGCTGTCCCACGTGCCACCGTGGTGTGAGTCGATCCTCGGCGTGAAAGATGAGCCAGTGCAGGGCAAAGAGTTTCCTCTGGAATGGACTGAGACATCTGGGGGACTCTTGGCATGGTGGTACGACCATGGAGTTCCTATCGCTTTTCCTGTTGAGAGTGCCTCCTCTTGAGATGCGACGGGAACGCCGGGAATTCTTTCCCGTTGAAAGCAGGGAAAGAATCCCTCATCTCGAGCTACGAGGGGGAAACGGGGCTCCTCTGGATGTGGGCGTGACCATCGTGCTTCCTCTCGAGTGGAGAAGGGTATGGCGGTGAATTTCTTGAGTTGCAGCAAGGGTGTGAAAGACCCTTTCGAAGTTCCAGAGCTTAGGTGTCATTAGTCTCCAGACGCCTCATCGGAAATAGGCCTCATCTCGCCTGGAAGGGAGAACTTCCTGGATTTTCTCGAGTTGCGGCAGGTGTTCTCGAGTTATGACGGGGACCTCAGGGACCCGCCCTGGTGGCCTCAGGAGAGGCCAGTCCCCATGCGAGTTGCTATGGGGCCTCTCGGGATTCCTCTCCCGTCGATACCGGGGCCAAAAACCTTGTGTGGAGTCAGGGCCGGTACCGAGGATTCCTCTCAGGGGCTGACATGGATCTTTGGGTACTTCTGGAGTCTCCCCAGGGGAGTCAGGCCTCGTCTCGAGTGGGGGCATGCACGTGCGCTTTCCTTCCAGGCTGTAGCAGCAATGTCACGCTTCCCGTCGCGTGGATCAAAGGATCTGTGGTTTTCCCTCGAGGCTTTCCCTCGAGGCTTTCCCACAGGGCTGTCCCACGTGCCACCGTGGTGTGAGTCGATCCTCGGCGTGAAAGATGAGCCAGTGCAGGGCAAAGAGGTTCCTCCGGAATGGACTGAGACATCTGGGGGACTCTTGGCATGGTGGTACGACCATGGAGTTCCTCTTGCCTTTCTTGTTGAGAGTGCCTCCTCTTGAGATGCGACGGGAACGCCGGGAATTCTTTCCCGTTGAAAGCAGGGAAAGAATCCCTCATCTCGAGCTACGAGGGGGAAACGGGGCTCCTCTGGATGTGGGCGTGACCATCGTGCTTCCTCTCGAGTGGAGAAGGGTATGGCGGTGAATTTCTTGAGTTGCAGCAAGGGTGTGAAAGACCCTTTCGAAGTTCCAGAGGTTAGGTGTCATTAGTCTCCAGACGCCTCATCGGAAATAGGCCTCATCTCGCCTGGAAGGGAGAACTTCCTGGATTTTCTCGAGTTGCGGCAGGTGTTCTCAAGTTACGACGGGGACCTCAGGGACCCGCCCTGGTGGCCTCAGGAGAGGCCAGTCCCCATGCGAGTTGCTAGGGGGCCTCTCGGGATTCCTCTCCCGTCGATACCGGGTCCAAAAACCTTGTGTGGAGTCAGGGCCGGAACCGAGGATTCCTCTCAGGGGCTGACATGGATCTTTGGGTACTTCTGGAGTCTCCCCAGGGGAGTCAGGCCTCGTCTCGAGTGGGGGCATGCACGTGCGCTTTTCTTCCAGGCTGTAGCAGCAATGTCACGCTTCCCGTCGCGTGGATCAAAGGATCTGTGGTTTTCCCTCGAGGCTTTCCCTCGAGGCTTTCCCACAGGGCTGTCCCACGTGCCACCGTGGTGTGAGTCGATCCTCGGCGTGAAAGATGAGCCAGTGCAGGGCAAAGAGGTTCCTCTGGAATGGACTGAGACATCTGGGGGACTCTTGGCATGGTGGTACGACCATGGAGTTCCTATCGCTTTTCCTGTTGAGAGTGCCTCCTCTTGAGATGCGATGGGAACGCCGGGAATACTTTCCCGTTGAAAGCAGGGAAAGGATCCCTCATCTCGAGCTACAAGGGGGAAACGGGGCTCCTCTGGATGTGGGCGGGACCATCGTGCTTCCTCTCGAGTGGAGACGGGTATGTCGGTGAACTTCTTGAGTTGCAGCAAGGGTGTGAAAGACCCTTTCGAAGTTCCAGAGGTTAGGTGGCATTATTCTCCAGACGCCTCATGGGAAATAGGCCTCATCTCGCCTGGAAGGGAGAACTTCCTGGATTTTCGCGAGCTGCGGCTGGTGTTCTCGAGTTACGACGGGGACCTCAGGGACCCGCCCTGGTGGCCTCAGGAGAGGCCAGTCCCCATGCGAGTTGCTAGGGGGCCTCTCGGGATTCCTCTCCCATCGATACCGGGGCCAAAATCCTTGTGTTGAGTCAGGGCCGGAACCGAGGATTCCTCTCAGGGGCTGACATGGATCTTTGGGTACTTCTGGAGTCTCCCCAGGGGAGTCAGGCCTCGTCTCGAGTGGGGGCATGCACGTGCGCTTTCCTTCCAGGCTGTAGCAGCAATGTCACGCTTCCCGTCGCGTGGATCAAAAGATCTGTGGTTTTCCCTCGAGGCTTTCCCTCGAGGCTTTCCCACAGGGCTGTCCCACGTGCCACCGTGGTGTGAGTCGATCCTCGGCATGAAAGATGAGCCAGTGTAGGGCAAAGAGGTTCCTCTGGAATGGACTGAGACATCTGGGGGACTCTTGGCATGGTGGTACGACCATGGAGTTCCTCCCGCCTTTCCTGTTGAGAGTGCCTCCTCTTGAGATGCGACGGGAACGCTGGGAATTCTTTCCCGTTGAAAGCAGGGAAAGGATCCCTCATCTCGAGCTACGAGGGGGAAACGGGGCTCCTCTGGATGTGGGCGGGACCATCGTGCTTCCTCTCGAGTCGAGACGGGTATGGCGGTGAACTTCTTGAGTTGCAGCAAGGGTGTGAAAGACCCTTTCGAAGTTCCAGAGGTTAGGTGTCATTAGTCTCCAGACGTCTCATCGGAAATAGGCCTCATCTCGCCTGGAAGGGAGAACTTCCTGAATTTTCTCGAGTTGCGGCAGGTGTTCTCGAGTTATGACGGGGACCTCAGGGACCCGCCCTGGTGGCCTCAGGAGAGGCCAGTCCCCATGCGAGTTGCTATGGGGCCTCTCGGGATTCCTCTCCCGTCGATACCGGGGCCAAAAACCTTGTGTGGAGTCAGGGCCGGTACCGAGGATTCCTCTCAGGGGCTGACATGGATCTTTGGGTACTTCTGGAGTCTCCCCAGGGGAGTCAGGCCTCGTCTCGAGTGGGGGCATGCACGTGCGCTTTCCTTCCAGGCTGTAGCAGCAATGTCACGCTTCCCGTCGCGTGAATCAAAGGATCTGTGGTTTTCCCTCGAGGCTTTCCCTCGAGGCTTTCCCACAGGGCTGTCCCACGTGCCACCGTGGTGTGAGTCGATCCTCGGCGTGAAAGATGAGCCAGTGCAGGGCAAAGAGTTTCCTCCGGAATGGACTGAGACATCTGGGGGACTCTTGGCATGGTGGTACGACCATGGAGTTCCTCTTGCCTTTCTTGTTGAGAGTGCCTCCTCTTGAGATGCGACGGGAACGCCGGGAATTCTTTCCCGTTGAAAGCAGGGAAAGAATCCCTCATCTCGAGCTACGAGGGGGAAACGGGGCTCCTCTGGATGTGGGCGTGACCATCGTGCTTCCTCTCGAGTGGAGAAGGGTATGGCGGTGAATTTCTTGAGTTGCAGCAAGGGTGTGAAAGACCCTTTCGAAGTTCCAGAGCTTAGGTGTCATTAGTCTCCAGACGCCTCATCGGAAATAGGCCTCATCTCGCCTGGAAGGGAGAACTTCCTGGATTTTGTCGAGTTGCGGCAGGTGTTCTCGAGTTACGACGGGGACCTCAGGGACCCGCCCTGGTGGCCTCAGGAGAGGCCAGTCCCCATGCGAGTTGCTAGGGGGCCTCTCGGGATTCCTCTCCCGTCGATACCGGGGCCAAAAACCTTGTGTGGAGTCAGGCCCAGAACAGAGGATTCCTCTCAGGGGCTGACATGGATCTTTGGGTACTTCTGGAGTCTCCCCAGTGGAGTCAGGCCTCGTCTCGAGTGGGGGCATGCACGTGCGCTTTCCTTCCAGGCTGTAGCAGCAATGTCACGCTTCCCGTCGCGTGGATCAAAGGATCTGTGGTTTTCCCTCGAGGCTTTCCCTCGAGGCTTTCCCACAGGGCTGTCCCACGTGCCACCGTGGTGTGAGTCGATCCTCGGCGTGAAAGATGAGCCAGTGCAGGGCAAAGAGGTTCCTCTGGAATGGACTGAGACATCTGGGGGACTCTTGGCATGGTGGTACGACCATGGAGTTCCTATCGCTTTTCCTGTTGAGAGTGCCTCCTCTTGAGATGCGATGGGAACGCCGGGAATACTTTCCCGTTGAAAGCAGGGAAAGGATCCCTCATCTCGAGCTACGAGGGGGAAACGGGGCTCCTCTGGATGTGGGCGGGACCATCGTGCTTCCTCTCGAGTGGAGACGGGTATGGCGGTGAACTTCTTGAGTTGCAGCAAGGGTGTGAAAGACCCTTTCGAAGTTCCAGAGGTTAGGTGGCATTATTCTCCAGACGCCTCATGGGAAATAGGCCTCATCTCGCCTGGAAGGGAGAACTTCCTGGATTTTCTCGAGCTGCGGCTGGTGTTCTCGAGTTACGACGGGGACCTCAGGGACCCGCCCTGGTGGCCTCAGGAGAGGCCAGTCCCCATGCGAGTTGCTAGGGGGCCTCTCGGGATTCCTCTCCCGTCGATACCGGGGCCAAAATCCTTGTGTGGAGTCAGGGCCGGAACCGAGGATTCCTCTCAGGGGCTGACATGGATCTTTGGGTACTTCTGGAGTCTCCCCAGGGGAGTCAGGCCTCGTCTCGAGTGGGGGCATGCACGTGCGCTTACCTTCCAGGCTTTAGCAGCAATGTCACGCTTCCCGTCGCGTGGATCAAAGGATCTGTGGTTTTCCCTCGAGGCTTTCCCTCGAGGCTTTCCCACAGGGCTGTCCCACGTGCCACCGTGGTGTGAGTCGATCCTCGGCGTGAAAGATGAGCCAGTGCAGGGCAAAGAGGTTCCTCTGGAATGGACTGAGACATCTGGGGGACTCTTGGCATGGTGGTACGACCATGGAGTTCCTATCGCTTTTCCTGTTGAGAGTGCCTCCTCTTGAGATGCGACGGGAACGCCGGGAATTCTTTCCCGTTGAAAGCAGGGAAAGAATCCCTCATCTCGAGCTACGAGGGGGAAACGGGGCTCCTCTGGATGTGGGCGTGACCATCGTGCTTCCTCTCGAGTGGAGAAGGGTATGGCGGTGAATTTCTTGAGTTGCAGCAAGGGTGTGAAAGACCCTTTCGAAGTTCCAGAGGTTAGGTGTCATTAGTCTCCAGACGCCTCATCGGAAATAGGCCTCATCTCGCCTGGAAGGGAGAACTTCCTGGATTTTCTCGAGTTGCGGCAGGTGTTCTCAAGTTACGACGGGGACCTCAGGGACCCGCCCTGGTGGCCTCAGGAGAGGCCAGTCCCCATGCGAGTTGCTAGGGGGCCTCTCGGGATTCCTCTCCCGTCGATACCGGGGCCAAAAACCTTGTGTGGAGTCAGGGCCGGAACCGAGGATTCCTCTCAGGGGCTGACATGGATCTTTGGGTACTTCTGGAGTCTCCCCAGGGGAGTCAGGCCTCGTCTCGAGTGGGGGCATGCACGTGCGCTTTCCTTCCAGGCTGTAGCAGCAATGTCACGCTTCCCGTCGCGTGGATCAAAGGATCTGTGGTTTTCCCTCGAGGCTTTCCCTCGAGGCTTTCCCACAGGGCTGTCCCACGTGCCACCGTGGTGTGAGTCGATCCTCGGCGTGAAAGATGAGCCAGTGCAGGGCAAAGAGGTTCCTCTGGAATGGACTGAGACATCTGGGGGACTCTTGGCATGGTGGTACGACCATGGAGTTCCTATCGCTTTTCCTGTTGAGAGTGCTCTCCTCTTGAGATGCGATGGGAACGCCGGGAATACTTTCCCGTTGAAAGCAGGGAAAGGATCCCTCATCTCGAGCTACGAGGGGGAAACGGGGCTCCTCTGGATGTGGGCGGGACCATCGTGCTTCCTCTCGAGTGGAGACGGGTATGTCGGTGAACTTCTTGAGTTGCAGCAAGGGTGTGAAAGACCCTTTCGAAGTTCCAGAGGTTAGGTGGCATTATTCTCCAGACGCCTCATGGGAAATAGGCCTCATCTCGCCTGGAAGGGAGAACTTCCTGGATTTTCTCGAGCTGCGGCTGGTGTTCTCGAGTTACGACGGGGACCTCAGGGACCCGCCCTGGTGGCCTCAGGAGAGGCCAGTCCCCATGCGAGTTGCTAGGGGGCCTCTCGGGATTCCTCTCCCATCGATACCGGGGCCAAAATCCTTGTGTGGAGTCAGGGCCGGAACCGAGGATTCCTCTCAGGGGCTGACATGGATCTTTGGGTACTTCTGGAGTCTCCCCAGGGGAGTCAGGCCTCGTCTCGAGTGGGGGCATGCACGTGCGCTTTCCTTCCAGGCTGTAGCAGCAATGTCACGCTTCCCGTCGCGTGGATCAAAAGATCTGTGGTTTTCCCTCGAGGCTTTCCCTCGAGGCTTTCCCTCGAGGCTTTCCCACAGGGCTGTCCCACGTGCCACCGTGGTGTGAGTCGATCCTCGGCGTGAAAGATGAGCCAGTGCAGGGCAAAGAGGTTCCTCCGGAATGGACTGAGACATCTGGGGGACTCTTGGCATGGTGGTACGACCATGGAGTTCCTCTTGCCTTTCTTGTTGAGAGTGCCTCCTCTTGAGATGCGACGGGAACGCCGGGAATTCTTTCCCGTTGAAAGCAGGGAAAGAATCCCTCATCTCGAGCTACGAGGGGGAAACGGGGCTCCTCTGGATGTGGGCGTGACCATCGTGCTTCCTCTCGAGTGGAGAAGGGTATGGCGGTGAATTTCTTGAGTTGCAGCAAGGGTGTGAAAGACCCTTTCGAAGTTCCAGAGGTTAGGTGTCATTAGTCTCCAGACGCCTCATCGGAAATAGGCCTCATCTCGCCTGGAAGGGAGAACTTCCTGGATTTTCTCGAGTTGCGGCAGGTGTTCTCAAGTTACGACGGGGACCTCAGGGACCCGCCCTGGTGGCCTCAGGAGAGGCCAGTCCCCATGCGAGTTGCTAGGGGGCCTCTCGGGATTCCTCTCCCGTCGATACCGGGGCCAAAAACCTTGTGTGGAGTCAGGGCCGGAACCGAGGATTCCTCTCAGGGGCTGACATGGATCTTTGGGTACTTCTGGAGTCTCCCCAGGGGAGTCAGGCCTCGTCTCGAGTGGGGGCATGCACGTGCGCTTTCCTTCCAGGCTGTAGCAGCAATGTCACGCTTCCCGTCGCGTGGATCAAAGGATCTGTGGTTTTCCCTCGAGGCTTTCCCTCGAGGCTTTCCCACAGGGCTGTCCCACGTGCCACCGTGGTGTGAGTCGATCCTCGGCGTGAAAGATGAGCCAGTGCAGGGCAAAGAGGTTCCTCTGGAATGGACTGAGACATCTGGGGGACTCTTGGCATGGTGGTACGACCATGGAGTTCCTATCGCTTTTCCTGTTGAGAGTGCCTCCTCTTGAGATGCGATGGGAACGCCGGGAATACTTTCCCGTTGAAAGCAGGGAAAGGATCCCTCATCTCGAGCTACGAGGGGGAAACGGGGCTCCTCTGGATGTGGGCGGGACCATCGTGCTTCCTCTCGAGTGGAGATGGGTATGTCGGTGAACTTCTTGAGTTGCAGCAAGGGTGTGAAAGACCCTTTCGAAGTTCCAGAGGTTAGGTGGCATTATTCTCCAGACGCCTCATGGGAAATAGGCCTCATCTCGCCTGGAAGGGAGAACTTCCTGGATTTTCTCGAGCTGCGGCTGGTGTTCTCGAGTTACGACGGGGACCTCAGGGACCCGCCCTGGTGGCCTCAGGAGAGGCCAGTCCCCATGCGAGTTGCTAGGGGGCCTCTCGGGATTCCTCTCCCATCGATACCGGGGCCAAAATCCTTGTGTGGAGTCAGGGCCGGAACCGAGGATTCCTCTCAGGGGCTGACATGGATCTTTGGGTACTTCTGGAGTCTCCCCAGGGGAGTCAGGCCTCGTCTCGAGTGGGGGCATGCACGTGCGCTTTCCTTCCAGGCTGTAGCAGCAATGTCACGCTTCCCGTCGCGTGGATCAAAAGATCTGTGGTTTTCCCTCGAGGCTTTCCCTCGAGGCTTTCCCACAGGGCTGTCCCACGTGCCACCGTGGTGTGAGTCGATCCTCGGCATGAAAGATGAGCCAGTGTAGGGCAAAGAGGTTCCTCTGGAATGGACTGAGACATCTGGGGGACTCTTGGCATGGTGGTACGACCATGGAGTTCCTCTCGCCTTTCCTGTTGAGAGTGCCTCCTCTTGAGATGCGACGGGAACGCTGGGAATTCTTTCCCGTTGAAAGCAGGGAAAGGATCCCTCATCTCGAGCTACGAGGGGGAAACGGGGCTCCTCTGGATGTGGGCGGGACCATCGTGCTTCCTCTCGAGTGGAGAAGGGTATGGCGGTGAACTTCTTGAGTTGCAGCAAGGGTGTGAAAGACCCTTTCGAAGTTCCAGAGGTTAGGTGTCATTAGTCTCCAGACGTCTCATCGGAAATAGGCCTCATCTCGCCTGGAAGGGAGAACTTCCTGAATTTTCTCGAGTTGCGGCAGGTGTTCTCGAGTTATGACGGGGACCTCAGGGACCCGCCCTGGTGGCCTCAGGAGAGGCCAGTCCCCATGCGAGTTGCTATGGGGCCTCTCGGGATTCCTCTCCCGTCGATACCGGGGCCAAAAACCTTGTGTGGAGTCAGGGCCGGTACCGAGGATTCCTCTCAGGGGCTGACATGGATCTTTGGGTACTTCTGGAGTCTCCCCAGGGGAGTCAGGCCTCGTCTCGAGTGGGGGCATGCACGTGCGCTTTCCTTCCAGGCTGTAGCAGCAATGTCACGCTTCCCGTCGCGTGGATCAAAGGATCTGTGGTTTTCCCTCGAGGCTTTCCCTCGAGGCTTTCCCACAGGGCTGTCCCACGTGCCACCGTGGTGTGAGTCGATCCTCGGCGTGAAAGATGAGCCAGTGCAGGGCAAAGAGGTTCCTCCGGAATGGACTGAGACATCTGGGGGACTCTTGGCATGGTGGTACGACCATGGAGTTCCTCTTGCCTTTCTTGTTGAGAGTGCCTCCTCTTGAGATGCGACGGGAACGCCGGGAATTCTTTCCCGTTGAAAGCAGGGAAAGAATCCCTCATCTCGAGCTACGAGGGGGAAACGGGGCTCCTCTGGATGTGGGCGTGACCATCGTGCTTCCTCTCGAGTGGAGAAGGGTATGGCGGTGAATTTCTTGAGTTGCAGCAAGGGTGTGAAAGACCCTTTCGAAGTTCCAGAGGTTAGGTGTCATTAGTCTCCAGACGCCTCATCGGAAATAGGCCTCATCTCGCCTGGAAGGGAGAACTTCCTGAATTTTCTCGAGTTGCGGCAGGTGTTCTCGAGTTATGACGGGGACCTCAGGGACCCGCCCTGGTGGCCTCAGGAGAGGCCAGTCCCCATGCGAGTTGCTATGGGGCCTCTCGGGATTCCTCTCCCGTCGATACCGGGGCCAAAAACCTTGTGTGGAGTCAGGGCCGGTACCGAGGATTCCTCTCAGGGGCTGACATGGATCTTTGGGTACTTCTGGAGTCTCCCCAGGGGAGTCAGGCCTCGTCTCGAGTGGGGGCATGCACGTGCGCTTTCCTTCCAGGCTGTAGCAGCAATGTCACGCTTCCCGTCGCGTGGATCAAAGGATCTGTGGTTTTCCCTCGAGGCTTTCCCTCGAGGCTTTCCCACAGGGCTGTCCCACGTGCCACCGTGGTGTGAGTCGATCCTCGGCGTGAAAGATGAGCCAGTGCAGGGCAAAGAGGTTCCTCCGGAATGGACTGAGACATCTGGGGGACTCTTGGCATGGTGGTACGACCATGGAGTTCCTCTTGCCTTTCTTGTTGAGAGTGCCTCCTCTTGAGATGCGACGGGAACGCCGGGAATTCTTTCCCGTTGAAAGCAGGGAAAGAATCCCTCATCTCGAGCTACGAGGGGGAAACGGGGCTCCTCTGGATGTGGGCGTGACCATCGTGCTTCCTCTCGAGTGGAGAAGGGTATGGCGGTGAATTTCTTGAGTTGCAGCAAGGGTGTGAAAGACCCTTTCGAAGTTCCAGAGGTTAGGTGTCATTAGTCTCCAGACGCCTCATCGGAAATAGGCCTCATCTCGCCTGGAAGGGAGAACTTCCTGGATTTTCTCGAGTTGCGGCAGGTGTTCTCAAGTTACGACGGGGACCTCAGGGACCCGCCCTGGTGGCCTCAGGAGAGGCCAGTCCCCATGCGAGTTGCTAGGGGGCCTCTCGGGATTCCTCTCCCATCGATACCGGGTCCAAAAACCTTGTGTGGAGTCAGGGCCGGAACCGAGGATTCCTCTCAGGGGCTGACATGGATCTTTGGGTACTTCTGGAGTCTCCCCAGGGGAGTCAGGCCTCGTCTCGAGTGGGGGCATGCACGTGCGCTTTTCTTCCAGGCTGTAGCAGCAATGTCACGCTTCCCGTCGCGTGGATCAAAGGATCTGTGGTTTTCCCTCGAGGCTTTCCCTCGAGGCTTTCCCACAGGGCTGTCCCACGTGCCACCGTGGTGTGAGTCGATCCTCGGCGTGAAAGATGAGCCAGTGCAGGACAAAGAGGTTCCTCTGGAATGGACTGAGACATCTGGGGGACTCTTGGCATGGTGGTACGACCATGGAGTTCCTATCGCTTTTCCTGTTGAGAGTGCCTCCTCTTGAGATGCGATGGGAACGCCGGGAATACTTTCCCGTTGAAAGCAGGGAAAGGATCCCTCATCTCGAGCTACGAGGGGGAAACGGGGCTCCTCTGGATGTGGTCGGGACCATCGTGCTTCCTCTCGAGTGGAGACGGGTATGTCGGTGAACTTCTTGAGTTGCAGCAAGGGTGTGAAAGACCCTTTCGAAGTTCCAGAGGTTAGGTGGCATTATTCTCCAGACGCCTCATGGGAAATAGGCCTCATCTCGCCTGGAAGGGAGAACTTCCTGGATTTTCGCGAGCTGCGGCTGGTGTTCTCGAGTTACGACGGGGACCTCAGGGACCCGCCCTGGTGGCCTCAGGAGAGGCCAGTCCCCATGCGAGTTGCTAGGGGGCCTCTCGGGATTCCTCTCCCATCGATACCGGGGCCAAAATCCTTGTGTTGAGTCAGGGCCGGAACCGAGGATTCCTCTCAGGGGCTGACATGGATCTTTGGGTACTTCTGGAGTCTCCCCAGGGGAGTCAGGCCTCGTCTCGAGTGGGGGCATGCACGTGCGCTTTCCTTCCAGGCTGTAGCAGCAATGTCACGCTTCCCGTCGCGTGGATCAAAAGATCTGTGGTTTTCCCTCGAGGCTTTCCCTCGAGGCTTTCCCACAGGGCTGTCCCACGTGCCACCGTGGTGTGAGTCGATCCTCGGCATGAAAGATGAGCCAGTGTAGGGCAAAGAGGTTCCTCTGGAATGGACTGAGACATCTGGGGGACTCTTGGCATGGTGGTACGACCATGGAGTTCCTCCCGCCTTTCCTGTTGAGAGTGCCTCCTCTTGAGATGCGACGGGAACGCTGGGAATTCTTTCCCGTTGAAAGCAGGGAAAGGATCCCTCATCTCGAGCTACGAGGGGGAAACGGGGCTCCTCTGGATGTGGGCGGGACCATCGTGCTTCCTCTCGAGTCGAGACGGGTATCGCGGTGAACTTCTTGAGTTGCAGCAAGGGTGTGAAAGACCCTTTCGAAGTTCCAGAGGTTAGGTGTCATTAGTCTCCAGACGTCTCATCGGAAATAGGCCTCATCTCGCCTGGAAGGGAGAACTTCCTGAATTTTCTCGAGTTGCGGCAGGTGTTCTCGAGTTATGACGGGGACCTCAGGGACCCGCCCTGGTGGCCTCAGGAGAGGCCAGTCCCCATGCGAGTTGCTATGGGGCCTCTCGGGATTCCTCTCCCGTCGATACCGGGGCCAAAAACCTTGTGTGGAGTCAGGGCCGGTACCGAGGATTCCTCTCAGGGGCTGACATGGATCTTTGGGTACTTCTGGAGTCTCCCCAGGGGAGTCAGGCCTCGTCTCGAGTGGGGGCATGCACGTGCGCTTTCCTTCCAGGCTGTAGCAGCAATGTCACGCTTCCCGTCGCGTGGATCAAAGGATCTGTGGTTTTCCCTCGAGGCTTTCCCTCGAGGCTTTCCCACAGGGCTGTCCCACGTGCCACCGTGGTGTGAGTCGATCCTCGGCATGAAAGATGAGCCAGTGCAGGGCAAAGAGTTTCCTCCGGAATGGACTGAGACATCTGGGGGACTCTTGGCATGGTGGTACGACCATGGAGTTCCTCTTGCCTTTCTTGTTGAGAGTGCCTCCTCTTGAGATGCGACGGGAACGCCGGGAATTCTTTCCCGTTGAAAGCAGGGAAAGAATCCCTCATCTCGAGCTACGAGGGGGAAACGGGGCTCCTCTGGATGTGGGCGTGACCATCGTGCTTCCTCTCGAGTGGAGAAGGGTATGGCGGTGAATTTCTTGAGTTGCAGCAAGGGTGTGAAAGACCCTTTCGAAGTTCCAGAGCTTAGGTGTCATTAGTCTCCAGACGCCTCATCGGAAATAGGCCTCATCTCGCCTGGAAGGGAGAACTTCCTGGATTTTGTCGAGTTGCGGCAGGTGTTCTCGAGTTACGACGGGGACCTCAGGGACCCGCCCTGGTGGCCTCAGGAGAGGCCAGTCCCCATGCGAGTTGCTAGGGGGCCTCTCGGGATTCCTCTCCCGTCGATACCGGGGCCAAAAACCTTGTGTGGAGTCAGGCCCAGAACAGAGGATTCCTCTCAGGGGCTGACATGGATCTTTGGGTACTTCTGGAGTCTCCCCAGTGGAGTCAGGCCTCGTCTCGAGTGGGGGCATGCACGTGCGCTTTCCTTCCAGGCTGTAGCAGCAATGTCACGCTTCCCGTCGCGTGGATCAAAGGATCTGTGGTTTTCCCTCGAGGCTTTCCCTCGAGGCTTTCCCACAGGGCTGTCCCACGTGCCACCGTGGTGTGAGTCGATCCTCGGCGTGAAAGATGAGCCAGTGCAGGGCAAAGAGTTTCCTCTGGAATGGACTGAGACATCTGGGGGACTCTTGGCATGGTGGTACGACCATGGAGTTCCTATCGCTTTTCCTGTTGAGAGTGCCTCCTCTTGAGATGCGATGGGAACGCCGGGAATACTTTCCCGTTGAAAGCAGGGAAAGGATCCCTCATCTCGAGCTACGAGGGGGAAACGGGGCTCCTCTGGATGTGGGCGGGACCATCGTGCTTCCTCTCGAGTGGAGACGGGTATGGCGGTGAACTTCTTGAGTTGCAGCAAGGGTGTGAAAGACCCTTTCGAAGTTCCAGAGGTTAGGTGGCATTATTCTCCAGACGCCTCATGGGAAATAGGCCTCATCTCGCCTGGAAGGGAGAACTTCCTGGATTTTCTCGAGCTGCGGCTGGTGTTCTCGAGTTACGACGGGGACCTCAGGGACCCGCCCTGGTGGCCTCAGGAGAGGCCAGTCCCCATGCGAGTTGCTAGGGGGCCTCTCGGGATTCCTCTCCCGTCGATACCGGGGCCAAAATCCTTGTGTGGAGTCAGGGCCGGAACCGAGGATTCCTCTCAGGGGCTGACATGGATCTTTGGGTACTTCTGGAGTCTCCCCAGGGGAGTCAGGCCTCGTCTCGAGTGGGGGCATGCACGTGCGCTTACCTTCCAGGCTGTAGCAGCAATGTCACGCTTCCCGTCGCGTGGATCAAAGGATCTGTGGTTTTCCCTCGAGGCTTTCCCTCGAGGCTTTCCCACAGGGCTGTCCCACGTGCCACCGTGGTGTGAGTCGATCCTCGGCGTGAAAGATGAGCCAGTGCAGGGCAAAGAGGTTCCTCTGGAATGGACTGAGACATCTGGGGGACTCTTGGCATGGTGGTACGACCATGGAGTTCCTATCGCTTTTCCTGTTGAGAGTGCCTCCTCTTGAGATGCGACGGGAACGCCGGGAATTCTTTCCCGTTGAAAGCAGGGAAAGAATCCCTCATCTCGAGCTACGAGGGGGAAACGGGGCTCCTCTGGATGTGGGCGTGACCATCGTGCTTCCTCTCGAGTGGAGAAGGGTATGGCGGTGAATTTCTTGAGTTGCAGCAAGGGTGTGAAAGACCCTTTCGAAGTTCCAGAGGTTAGGTGTCATTAGTCTCCAGACGCCTCATCGGAAATAGGCCTCATCTCGCCTGGAAGGGAGAACTTCCTGGATTTTCTCGAGTTGCGGCAGGTGTTCTCAAGTTACGACGGGGACCTCAGGGACCCGCCCTGGTGGCCTCAGGAGAGGCCAGTCCCCATGCGAGTTGCTAGGGGGCCTCTCGGGATTCCTCTCCCGTCGATACCGGGGCCAAAAACCTTGTGTGGAGTCAGGGCCGGAACCGAGGATTCCTCTCAGGGGCTGACATGGATCTTTGGGTACTTCTGGAGTCTCTCCAGGGGAGTCAGGCCTCGTCTCGAGTGGGGGCATGCACGTGCGCTTTCCTTCCAGGCTGTAGCAGCAATGTCACGCTTCCCGTCGCGTGGATCAAAGGATCTGTGGTTTTCCCTCGAGGCTTTCCCTCGAGGCTTTCCCACAGGGCTGTCCCACGTGCCACCGTGGTGTGAGTCGATCCTCGGCGTGAAAGATGAGCCAGTGCAGGGCAAAGAGGTTCCTCCGGAATGGACTGAGACATCTGGGGGACTCTTGGCATGGTGGTACGACCATGGAGTTCCTCTTGCCTTTCTTGTTGAGAGTGCCTCCTCTTGAGATGCGACGGGAACGCCGGGAATTCTTTCCCGTTGAAAGCAGGGAAAGAATCCCTCATCTCGAGCTACGAGGGGGAAACGGGGCTCCTCTGGATGTGGGCGTGACCATCGTGCTTCCTCTCGAGTGGAGAAGGGTATGGCGGTGAATTTCTTGAGTTGCAGCAAGGGTGTGAAAGACCCTTTCGAAGTTCCAGAGGTTAGGTGTCATTAGTCTCCAGACGCCTCATCGGAAATAGGCCTCATCTCGCCTGGAAGGGAGAACTTCCTGAATTTTCTCGAGTTGCGGCAGGTGTTCTCGAGTTATGACGGGGACCTCAGGGACCCGCCCTGGTGGCCTCAGGAGAGGCCAGTCCCCATGCGAGTTGCTATGGGGCCTCTCGGGATTCCTCTCCCGTCGATACCGGGGCCAAAAACCTTGTGTGGAGTCAGGGCCGGTACCGAGGATTCCTCTCAGGGGCTGACATGGATCTTTGGGTACTTCTGGAGTCTCCCCAGGGGAGTCAGGCCTCGTCTCGAGTGGGGGCATGCACGTGCGCTTTCCTTCCAGGCTGTAGCAGCAATGTCACGCTTCCCGTCGCGTGGATCAAAGGATCTGTGGTTTTCCCTCGAGGCTTTCCCTCGAGGCTTTCCCACAGGGCTGTCCCACGTGCCACCGTGGTGTGAGTCGATCCTCGGCGTGAAAGATGAGCCAGTGCAGGGCAAAGAGGTTCCTCCGGAATGGACTGAGACATCTGGGGGACTCTTGGCATGGTGGTACGACCATGGAGTTCCTCTTGCCTTTCTTGTTGAGAGTGCCTCCTCTTGAGATGCGACGGGAACGCCGGGAATTCTTTCCCGTTGAAAGCAGGGAAAGAATCCCTCATCTCGAGCTACGAGGGGGAAACGGGGCTCCTCTGGATGTGGGCGTGACCATCGTGCTTCCTCTCGAGTGGAGAAGGGTATGGCGGTGAATTTCTTGAGTTGCAGCAAGGGTGTGAAAGACCCTTTCGAAGTTCCAGAGGTTAGGTGTCATTAGTCTCCAGACGCCTCATCGGAAATAGGCCTCATCTCGCCTGGAAGGGAGAACTTCCTGGATTTTCTCGAGTTGCGGCAGGTGTTCTCAAGTTACGACGGGGACCTCAGGGACCCGCCCTGGTGGCCTCAGGAGAGGCCAGTCCCCATGCGAGTTGCTAGGGGGCCTCTCGGGATTCCTCTCCCATCGATACCGGGTCCAAAAACCTTGTGTGGAGTCAGGGCCGGAACCGAGGATTCCTCTCAGGGGCTGACATGGATCTTTGGGTACTTCTGGAGTCTCCCCAGGGGAGTCAGGCCTCGTCTCGAGTGGGGGCATGCACGTGCGCTTTTCTTCCAGGCTGTAGCAGCAATGTCACGCTTCCCGTCGCGTGGATCAAAGGATCTGTGGTTTTCCCTCGAGGCTTTCCCTCGAGGCTTTCCCACAGGGCTGTCCCACGTGCCACCGTGGTGTGAGTCGATCCTCGGCGTGAAAGATGAGCCAGTGCAGGACAAAGAGGTTCCTCTGGAATGGACTGAGACATCTGGGGGACTCTTGGCATGGTGGTACGACCATGGAGTTCCTATCGCTTTTCCTGTTGAGAGTGCCTCCTCTTGAGATGCGATGGGAACGCCGGGAATACTTTCCCGTTGAAAGCAGGGAAAGGATCCCTCATCTCGAGCTACGAGGGGGAAACGGGGCTCCTCTGGATGTGGGCGGGACCATCGTGCTTCCTCTCGAGTGGAGACGGGTATGTCGGTGAACTTCTTGAGTTGCAGCAAGGGTGTGAAAGACCCTTTCGAAGTTCCAGAGGTTAGGTGGCATTATTCTCCAGACGCCTCATGGGAAATAGGCCTCATCTCGCCTGGAAGGGAGAACTTCCTGGATTTTCGCGAGCTGCGGCTGGTGTTCTCGAGTTACGACGGGGACCTCAGGGACCCGCCCTGGTGGCCTCAGGAGAGGCCAGTCCCCATGCGAGTTGCTAGGGGGCCTCTCGGGATTCCTCTCCCATCGATACCGGGGCCAAAATCCTTGTGTTGAGTCAGGGCCGGAACCGAGGATTCCTCTCAGGGGCTGACATGGATCTTTGGGTACTTCTGGAGTCTCCCCAGGGGAGTCAGGCCTCGTCTCGAGTGGGGGCATGCACGTGCGCTTTCCTTCCAGGCTGTAGCAGCAATGTCACGCTTCCCGTCGCGTGGATCAAAAGATCTGTGGTTTTCCCTCGAGGCTTTCCCTCGAGGCTTTCCCACAGGGCTGTCCCACGTGCCACCGTGGTGTGAGTCGATCCTCGGCATGAAAGATGAGCCAGTGTAGGGCAAAGAGGTTCCTCTGGAATGGACTGAGACATCTGGGGGACTCTTGGCATGGTGGTACGACCATGGAGTTCCTCCCGCCTTTCCTGTTGAGAGTGCCTCCTCTTGAGATGCGACGGGAACACTGGGAATTCTTTCCCGTTGAAAGCAGGGAAAGGATCCCTCATCTCGAGCTACGAGGGGGAAACGGGGCTCCTCTGGATGTGGGCGGGACCATCGTGCTTCCTCTCGAGTCGAGACGGGTATCGCGGTGAACTTCTTGAGTTGCAGCAAGGGTGTGAAAGACCCTTTCGAAGTTCCAGAGGTTAGGTGTCATTAGTCTCCAGACGTCTCATCGGAAATAGGCCTCATCTCGCCTGGAAGGGAGAACTTCCTGAATTTTCTCGAGTTGCGGCAGGTGTTCTCGAGTTATGACGGGGACCTCAGGGACCCGCCCTGGTGGCCTCAGGAGAGGCCAGTCCCCATGCGAGTTGCTATGGGGCCTCTCGGGATTCCTCTCCCGTCGATACCGGGGCCAAAAACCTTGTGTGGAGTCAGGGCCGGTACCGAGGATTCCTCTCAGGGGCTGACATGGATCTTTGGGTACTTCTGGAGTCTCCCCAGGGGAGTCAGGCCTCGTCTCGAGTGGGGGCATGCACGTGCGCTTTCCTTCCAGGCTGTAGCAGCAATGTCACGCTTCCCGTCGCGTGGATCAAAGGATCTGTGGTTTTCCCTCGAGGCTTTCCCTCGAGGCTTTCCCACAGGGCTGTCCCACGTGCCACCGTGGTGTGAGTCGATCCTCGGCATGAAAGATGAGCCAGTGCAGGGCAAAGAGTTTCCTCCGGAATGGACTGAGACATCTGGGGGACTCTTGGCATGGTGGTACGACCATGGAGTTCCTCTTGCCTTTCTTGTTGAGAGTGCCTCCTCTTGAGATGCGACGGGAACGCCGGGAATTCTTTCCCGTTGAAAGCAGGGAAAGAATCCCTCATCTCGAGCTACGAGGGGGAAACGGGGCTCCTCTGGATGTGGGCGTGACCATCGTGCTTCCTCTCGAGTGGAGAAGGGTATGGCGGTGAATTTCTTGAGTTGCAGCAAGGGTGTGAAAGACCCTTTCGAAGTTCCAGAGCTTAGGTGTCATTAGTCTCCAGACGCCTCATCGGAAATAGGCCTCATCTCGCCTGGAAGGGAGAACTTCCTGGATTTTGTCGAGTTGCGGCAGGTGTTCTCGAGTTACGACGGGGACCTCAGGGACCCGCCCTGGTGGCCTCAGGAGAGGCCAGTCCCCATGCGAGTTGCTAGGGGGCCTCTCGGGATTCCTCTCCCGTCGATACCGGGGCCAAAAACCTTGTGTGGAGTCAGGCCCAGAACAGAGGATTCCTCTCAGGGGCTGACATGGATCTTTGGGTACTTCTGGAGTCTCCCCAGTGGAGTCAGGCCTCGTCTCGAGTGGGGGCATGCACGTGCGCTTTCCTTCCAGGCTGTAGCAGCAATGTCACGCTTCCCGTCGCGTGGATCAAAGGATCTGTGGTTTTCCCTCGAGGCTTTCCCTCGAGGCTTTCCCACAGGGCTGTCCCACGTGCCACCGTGGTGTGAGTCGATCCTCGGCGTGAAAGATGAGCCAGTGCAGGGCAAAGAGTTTCCTCTGGAATGGACTGAGACATCTGGGGGACTCTTGGCATGGTGGTACGACCATGGAGTTCCTATCGCTTTTCCTGTTGAGAGTGCCTCCTCTTGAGATGCGATGGGAACGCCGGGAATACTTTCCCGTTGAAAGCAGGGAAAGGATCCCTCATCTCGAGCTACGAGGGGGAAACGGGGCTCCTCTGGATGTGGGCGGGACCATCGTGCTTCCTCTCGAGTGGAGACGGGTATGGCGGTGAACTTCTTGAGTTGCAGCAAGGGTGTGAAAGACCCTTTCGAAGTTCCAGAGGTTAGGTGGCATTATTCTCCAGACGCCTCATGGGAAATAGGCCTCATCTCGCCTGGAAGGGAGAACTTCCTGGATTTTCTCGAGCTGCGGCTGGTGTTCTCGAGTTACGACGGGGACCTCAGGGACCCGCCCTGGTGGCCTCAGGAGAGGCCAGTCCCCATGCGAGTTGCTAGGGGGCCTCTCGGGATTCCTCTCCCGTCGATACCGGGGCCAAAATCCTTGTGTGGAGTCAGGGCCGGAACCGAGGATTCCTCTCAGGGGCTGACATGGATCTTTGGGTACTTCTGGAGTCTCCCCAGGGGAGTCAGGCCTCGTCTCGAGTGGGGGCATGCACGTGCGCTTACCTTCCAGGCTGTAGCAGCAATGTCACGCTTCCCGTCGCGTGGATCAAAGGATCTGTGGTTTTCCCTCGAGGCTTTCCCTCGAGGCTTTCCCACAGGGCTGTCCCACGTGCCACCGTGGTGTGAGTCGATCCTCGGCGTGAAAGATGAGCCAGTGCAGGGCAAAGAGGTTCCTCTGGAATGGACTGAGACATCTGGGGGACTCTTGGCATGGTGGTACGACCATGGAGTTCCTATCGCTTTTCCTGTTGAGAGTGCCTCCTCTTGAGATGCGACGGGAACGCCGGGAATTCTTTCCCGTTGAAAGCAGGGAAAGAATCCCTCATCTCGAGCTACGAGGGGGAAACGGGGCTCCTCTGGATGTGGGCGTGACCATCGTGCTTCCTCTCGAGTGGAGAAGGGTATGGCGGTGAATTTCTTGAGTTGCAGCAAGGGTGTGAAAGACCCTTTCGAAGTTCCAGAGGTTAGGTGTCATTAGTCTCCAGACGCCTCATCGGAAATAGGCCTCATCTCGCCTGGAAGGGAGAACTTCCTGGATTTTCTCGAGTTGCGGCAGGTGTTCTCAAGTTACGACGGGGACCTCAGGGACCCGCCCTGGTGGCCTCAGGAGAGGCCAGTCCCCATGCGAGTTGCTAGGGGGCCTCTCGGGATTCCTCTCCCGTCGATACCGGGGCCAAAAACCTTGTGTGGAGTCAGGGCCGGAACCGAGGATTCCTCTCAGGGGCTGACATGGATCTTTGGGTACTTCTGGAGTCTCTCCAGGGGAGTCAGGCCTCGTCTCGAGTGGGGGCATGCACGTGCGCTTTCCTTCCAGGCTGTAGCAGCAATGTCACGCTTCCCGTCGCGTGGATCAAAGGATCTGTGGTTTTCCCTCGAGGCTTTCCCTCGAGGCTTTCCCACAGGGCTGTCCCACGTGCCACCGTGGTGTGAGTCGATCCTCGGCGTGAAAGATGAGCCAGTGCAGGGCAAAGAGGTTCCTCTGGAATGGACTGAGACATCTGGGGGACTCTTGGCATGGTGGTACGACCATGGAGTTCCTATCGCTTTTCCTGTTGAGAGTGCTCTCCTCTTGAGATGCGATGGGAACGCCGGGAATACTTTCCCGTTGAAAGCAGGGAAAGGATCCCTCATCTCGAGCTACGAGGGGGAAACGGGGCTCCTCTGGATGTGGGCGGGACCATCGTGCTTCCTCTCGAGTGGAGACGGGTATGGCGGTGAACTTCTTGAGTTGCAGCAAGGGTGTGAAAGACCCTTTCGAAGTTCCAGAGGTTAGGTGGCATTATTCTCCAGACGCCTCATGGGAAATAGGCCTCATCTCGCCTGGAAGGGAGAACTTCCTGGATTTTCTCGAGCTGCGGCTGGTGTTCTCGAGTTACTACGGGGACCTCAGGGACCCGCCCTGGTGGCCTCAGGAGAGGCCAGTCCCCATGCGAGTTGCTAGGGGGCCTCTCGGGATTCCTCTCCCATCGATACCGGGGCCAAAATCCTCGTGTGGAGTCAGGGCCGGAACCGAGGATTCCTCTCAGGGGCTGACATGGATCTTTGGGTACTTCTGGAGTCTCCCCAGGGGAGTCAGGCCTCGTCTCGAGTGGGGGCATGCACGTGCGCTTTCCTTCCAGGCTGTAGCAGCAATGTCACGCTTCCCGTCGCGTGGATCAAAAGATCTGTGGTTTTCCCTCGAGGCTTTCCCTCGAGGCTTTCCCTCGAGGCTTTCCCACAGGGCTGTCCCACGTGCCACCGTGGTGTGAGTCGATCCTCGGCGTGAAAGATGAGCCAGTGCAGGGCAAAGAGGTTCCTCCGGAATGGACTGAGACATCTGGGGGACTCTTGGCATGTTGGTACGACCATGGAGTTCCTCTTGCCTTTCTTGTTGAGAGTGCCTCCTCTTGAGATGCGACGGGAACGCCGGGAATTCTTTCCCGTTGAAAGCAGGGAAAGAATCCCTCATCTCGAGCTACGAGGGGGAAACGGGGCTCCTCTGGATGTGGGCGTGACCATCGTGCTTCCTCTCGAGTGGAGAAGGGTATGGCGGTGAATTTCTTGAGTTGCAGCAAGGGTGTGAAAGACCCTTTCGAAGTTCCAGAGGTTAGGTGTCATTAGTCTCCAGACGCCTCATCGGAAATAGGCCTCATCTCGCCTGGAAGGGAGAACTTCCTGGATTTTCTCGAGTTGCGGCAGGTGTTCTCAAGTTACGACGGGGACCTCAGGGACCCGCCCTGGTGGCCTCAGGAGAGGCCAGTCCCCATGCGAGTTGCTAGGGGGCCTCTCGGGATTCCTCTCCCGTCGATACCGGGGCCAAAAACCTTGTGTGGAGTCAGGGCCGGAACCGAGGATTCCTCTCAGGGGCTGACATGGATCTTTGGGTACTTCTGGAGTCTCCCCAGGGGAGTCAGGCCTCGTCTCGAGTGGGGGCATGCACGTGCGCTTTCCTTCCAGGCTGTAGCAGCAATGTCACGCTTCCCGTCGCGTGGATCAAAGGATCTGTGGTTTTCCCTCGAGGCTTTCCCTCGAGGCTTTCCCACAGGGCTGTCCCACGTGCCACCGTGGTGTGAGTCGATCCTCGGCGTGAAAGATGAGCCAGTGCAGGGCAAAGAGGTTCCTCTGGAATGGACTGAGACATCTGGGGGACTCTTGGCATGGTGGTACGACCATGGAGTTCCTATCGCTTTTCCTGTTGAGAGTGCCTCCTCTTGAGATGCGATGGGAACGCCGGGAATACTTTCCCGTTGAAAGCAGGGAAAGGATCCCTCATCTCGAGCTACGAGGGGGAAACGGGGCTCCTCTGGATGTGGGCGGGACCATCGTGCTTCCTCTCGAGTGGAGACGGGTATGTCGGTGAACTTCTTGAGTTGCAGCAAGGGTGTGAAAGACCCTTTCGAAGTTCCAGAGGTTAGGTGGCATTATTCTCCAGACGCCTCATGGGAAATAGGCCTCATCTCGCCTGGAAGGGAGAACTTCCTGGATTTTCTCGAGCTGCGGCTGGTGTTCTCGAGTTACGACGGGGACCTCAGGGACCCGCCCTGGTGGCCTCAGGAGAGGCCAGTCCCCATGCGAGTTGCTAGGGGGCCTCTCGGGATTCCTCTCCCATCGATACCGGGGCCAAAATCCTTGTGTGGAGTCAGGGCCGGAACCGAGGATTCCTCTCAGGGGCTGACATGGATCTTTGGGTACTTCTGGAGTCTCCCCAGGGGAGTCAGGCCTCGTCTCGAGTGGGGGCATGCACGTGCGCTTTCCTTCCAGGCTGTAGCAGCAATGTCACGCTTCCCGTCGCGTGGATCAAAAGATCTGTGGTTTTCCCTCGAGGCTTTCCCTCGAGGCTTTCCCACAGGGCTGTCCCACGTGCCACCGTGGTGTGAGTCGATCCTCGGCATGAAAGATGAGCCAGTGTAGGGCAAAGAGGTTCCTCTGGAATGGACTGAGACATCTGGGGGACTCTTGGCATGGTGGTACGACCATGGAGTTCCTCCCGCCTTTCCTGCTGAGAGTGCCTCCTCTTGAGATGCGACGGGAACGCTGGGAATTCTTTCCCGTTGAAAGCAGGGAAAGGATCCCTCATCTCGAGCTACGAGGGGGAAACGGGGCTCCTCTGGATGTGGGCGGGACCATCGTGCTTCCTCTCGAGTGGAGACGGGTATGGCGGTGAACTTCTTGAGTTGCAGCAAGGGTGTGAAAGACCCTTTCGAAGTTCCAGAGGTTAGGTGTCATTAGTCTCCAGACGCCTCATCGGAAATAGGCCTCATCTCGCCTGGAAGGGAGAACTTCCTGGATTTTGTCGAGTTGCGGCAGGTGTTCTCGAGTTACGACGGGGACCTCAGGGACCCGCCCTGGTGGCCTCAGGAGAGGCCAGTCCCCATGCGAGTTGCTAGGGGGCCTCTCGGGATTCCTCTCCCGTCGATACCGGGGCCAAAAACCTTGTGTGGAGTCAGGGTCGGTACCGAGGATTCCTCTCAGGGTCTGACATGGATCTTTGGGTACTTCTGGAGTCTCCCCAGTGGAGTCAGGCCTCGTCTCGAGTGGGGGCATGCACGTGCGCTTTCCTTCCAGGCTGTAGCAGCAATGTCACGCTTCCCGTCGCGTGGATCAAAGGATCTGTGGTTTTCCCTCGAGGCTTTCCCTCGAGGCTTTCCCACAGGGCTGTCCCACGTGCCACCGTGGTGTGAGTCGATCCTCGGCGTGAAAGATGAGCCAGTGCAGGGCAAAGAGGTTCCTCTGGAATGGACTGAGACATCTGGGGGACTCTTGGCATGGTGGTACGACCATGGAGTTCCTATCGCTTTTCCTGTTGAGAGTGCCTCCTCTTGAGATGCGATGGGAACGCCGGGAATACTTTCCCGTTGAAAGCAGGGAAAGGATCCCTCATCTCGAGCTACGAGGGGGAAACGGGGCTCCTCTGGATGTGGGCGGGACCATCGTGCTTCCTCTCGAGTGGAGACGGGTATGGCGGTGAACTTCTTGAGTTTCAGCAAGGGTGTGAAAGACCCTTTCGAAGTTCCAGAGGTTAGGTGTCATTAGTCTCCAGACGCCTCATCGGAAATAGGCCTCATCTCGCATGGAAGGGAGAACTTCCTGGATTTTCTCGACTTGCGGCAGGTGTTCTCGAGTTACGACGGGGACCTCAGGGACCCGCCCTGGTGGCCTCAGGAGAGGCCAGTCCCCATGCGAGTTGCTAGGGGGCCTCTCGGGATTCCTCTCCCGTCGATACCGGGGCCAAAAACCTTGTGTGGAGTCAGGGCCGGAACCGAGGATTCCTCTCAGGGGCTGACATGGATCTTTGGGTACTTCTGGAGTCTCCCCAGGGGAGTCAGGCCTCGTCTCGAGTGGGGGCATGCACGTGCGCTTTCCTTCCAGGCTGTAGCAGCAATGTCACGCTTCCCGTCGCGTGGATCAAAGGATCTGTGGTTTTCCCTCGAGGCTTTCCCTTGAGGATTTCCCACAGGGCTGTCCCACGTGCCACCGTGGTGTGAGTCGATCCTCGGCGTGAAAGATGAGCCAGTGCAGGGCAAAGAGGTTCCTCTGGAATGGACTGAGACATCTGGGGGACTCTTGGCATGGTGGTACGACCATGGAGTTCCTCTCGCCTTTCCTGTTGAGAGTGCCTCCTCTTGAGATGTGATGGGAACGCCGGGAATACTTTCCCGTTGAAAGCAGGGAAAGGATCCCTCATCTCGAGCTACGAGGGGGAAACGGGGCTCCTCTGGATGTGGGCGGGACCACCGTGCTTCCTCTCGAGTGGAGACGGGTATGGCGGTGAACTTCTTGAGTTGCAGCAAGGGTGTGAAAGACCCTTTCGAAGTTCCAGAGGTTAGGTGTCATTAGTCTCCAGACGCCTCATCGGAAATAGGCCTCATCTCGCCTGGAAGGGAGAACTTCCTGGATTTTCTCGAGTTGCGGCAGGTGTTCTCGAGTTACGACGGGGACCTCAGGGACCCGCCCTGGTGGCCTCAGGAGAGGCCAGTCCACATGCGAGTTGCTAGGGGGCCTCTCGGGATTCCTCTCCCGTCGATACCGGGGCCAAAAACCTTGTGTGGAGTCAGGGCCGGAACCGAGGATTCCTCTCACGGGCTGACATGGATCTTTGGGTACTTCTGGAGTCTCCCCAGGGGAGTCATGCCTCGTCTCGAGTGGGGGCATGCACGTGCGCTTTCCTTCCAGGCTGTAGCAGCAATGTCACGCTTCCCGTCGCGTGGATCAACGGATCTGTGGTTTTCCCTCGAGGCTGTCCCTCGAGGCTTTCCCACAGGGCTGTCCCACGTGCCACCGTGGTGTGAGTCGATCCTCGGCGTGAAAGATGAGCCAGTGCAGGGCAAAGAGGTTCCTCCGGAATGGACTGAGACATCTGGGGGCTCTTGGCATGGTGGTACGACCATGGAGTTCCTTTTGCCTTTCTTGTTGAGAGTGCCTCCGCTTGAGATGCGACGGGAACGCCTGGAATTCTTTCCCGTTGTAAGCAGGGAAAGAATCCCTCATCTCGAGCTACGAGGGGGAAACGGGGCTCCTCTGGATGTGGGCGTGACCATCGTGCTTCCTCTCGAGTGGAGAAGGGTATGGCGGTGAATTTCTTGAGTTGCAGCAATGGTGTGAAAGACCCTTTCGAAGTTCCAGAGCTTAGGTGTCATTAGTCTCCAGACGCCTCATCGGAAATAGGCCTCATCTCGCCTGGAAGGGAGAACTTCCTGGATTTTCTCGAGTTGCGGCAGGTGTTCTCGAGTTATGACGGGGACCTCAGGGACCCGCCCTGGTGGCGTCAGGAGAGGCCAGTCCCCATGCGAGTTGCTAGGGGGCCTCTCGGGATTCCTCTCCCGTCGATACCGGGGCCAAAAACCTTGTGTGGAGTCAGGGCTGGAACCGAGGATTCCTCTCAGGGGCTGACATGGATCTTTGGGTACTTCTGGAGTCTCCCCAGGGGAGTCAGGCCTCGTCTCGAGTGGGGGCATGCACGTGCGCTTTCCTTCCAGGCTGTAGCAGCAATGTCACGCTTCCTGTCGCGTGGATCAAAGGATCTGCGGTTTTCCCTCGAGGCTTTCCCTCGAGGCTTTCCCACAGGGCTGTCCCACGTGCCACCGTGGTGTGAGTCGATCCTCGGCGTGAAAGATGAGCCAGTGCAGGGCAAAGAGGTTCCTCTGGAATGGACTGAGACATCTGGGGGACTTTTGGCATGGTGGTACGACCATGGAGTTCCTCTCGCTTTCCTGTTGAGAGTGCCTCCTCTTGAGATGTGATGGGAACGCCGGGAATAATTTCCCGTTGAAAGCAGGGAAAGGATCCCTCATCTCGAGCTACGAGGGGGAAACGGGGCTCCTCTGGATGTGGGCGGGACCATCGTGCTTCCTCTCGAGTGGAGACGGGTATGGCGGTGAACTTCTTGAGTTGCAGCAAGGGTGTGAAAGACCCTTTCGAAGTTCCAGAGGTTAGGTGTCATTAGTCTCCAGACGCCTCATCGGAAATAGGCCTCATCTCGCCTGGAAGGGAGAACTTCCTGGATTTTCTCGAGTTGCGGCAGGTGTTCTCGAGTTACGACGGGGACCTCAGGGACCCGCCCTGGTGGCCTCAGGAGAGGCCAGTCCCCATGCGAGTTGCTAGGGGGCCTCTCGGGATTCCTCTCCCGTCGATACCGGGGCCAAAAACCTTGTGTGGAATCAGGGCCGGAACCGAGGATTCCTCTCAGGGGCTGACATGGATCTTTGGGTACTTCTGGAGTCTCCCCAGGGGAGTCAGGCCTCGTCTCGAGTGGGGGCATGCACGTGCGCTTTCCTTCCAGGCTGTAGCAGCAATGTCACGCTTCCCGTCGCGTGGATCAAAGGATCTGTGGTTTTCCCTCGAGGCTTTCCCTCGAGGCTTTCCCACAGGGCTGTCCCACGTGCCACCGTGGTGTGAGTCGATCCTCGGCGTGAAAGATGAGCCAGTGCAGGGCAAAGAGGTTCCTCCGGAATGGACTGAGACATCTGGGGGACTCTTGGCATGGTGGTACGACCATGGAGTTCCTCTTGCCTTTCTTGTTGAGAGTGCCTCCTCTTGAGATGCGACGGGAACGCCGGGAATTCTTTCCCGTTGAAAGCAGGGAAAGAATCCCTCATCTCGAGCTACGTGGGGGAAACGGGGCTCCTCTGGATGTGGGCGTGACCATCGTGCTTCCTCTCGAGTGGAGAAGGGTATGGCGGTGAATTTCTTGAGTTGCAGCAAGGGTGTGAAAGACCCTTTCGAAGTTCCAGAGCTTAGGTGTCATTAGTCTCCAGACGCCTCATCGGAAATAGGCCTCATCTCGCCTGGAAGGGAGAACTTCCTGGATTTCTCGAGTTGCGGCAAGTGTTCTCGAGTTATGACGGGGACCTCAGGGACCCGCCCTGGTGGCCTCAGGAGAGGCCAGTCCCCATGCGAGTTGCTAGGGGTCCTCTCGGGATTCCTCTCCCGTCGATACCGGGGCCAAAAACCTTGTGTGGAGTCAGGGCCGGAACCGAGGATTCCTTTCAGGGGCTGACATGGATCTTTGGGTACTTCTGGAGTCTCCCCAGGGGAGTCAGGCCTCGTCTCGAGTGGGGGCATGCACGTGCGCTTTCCTTCCAGGCTGTAGCAGCAATGTCACGCTTCCCATCGCGTGGATCAAAGGATCTGCGGTTTTCCCTCGAGGCTGTCCCTCGAGGCTTTCCCACAGGGCTGTCCCACGTGCCACCGTGGTGTGAGTCGATCCTCGGCGTGAAAGATGAGCCAGTGCATGGCAAAGAGGTTTCTCCGGAATGGACTGAGACATCTGGGGGACTCTTGGCATGGTGGTACGACCATGGAGTTCCTTTTGCCTTTCTTGTTGAGAGTGCCTCCGCTTGAGATGCGACGGGAACGCCTGGAATTCTTTCCCGTTGTAAGCAGGGAAAGAATCCCTCATCTGGAGCTACGAGGGGGAAACGGGGCTCCTCTGGATGTGGGCGTGACCATCGTGCTTCCTCTCGAGTGGAGAAGGGTATGGCGGTGAATTTCTTGAGTTGCAGCAAGGGTGTGAAAGACCCTTTCGAATTTCCAGAGTTGAGGTGTCATTAGTCTCCAGACGCCTCATCGAAAATAGGCCTCATCTCGCCTGGAAGGGAGAACTTCCTGGATTTCTCGAGTTGCGGCAAGTGTTCTCGAGTTATGATGGGGACCTCAGGGACCCGTCCTGGTGGCCTCAGGAGAGGCCAGTCCCCATGCGAGTTGCTAGGGGGCCTCTCGGGATTCCTCTCCTGTCCATACCGGGGCCAAAAACCTTGTGTGGAGTCAGGGCCGGAACCGAGGATTCCTTTCAGGGGCTGACATGGATCTTTGGGTACTTCTGGAGTCTCCCCAGGGGAGTCAGGCCTCGTCTCGATTGGGGGCATGCACGTGCGCTTTCCTTCCAGGCTGTAGCAGCAATGTCACGCTTCCCGTCGCGTGGATCAAAGGATCTGCGGTTTTCCCTCGAGGCTTTCCCTCGAGGCTTTCCCACAGGGCTGTCCCACGTACCACCGTGGTGTGAGTCGATCCTCGGCGTGAAAGATGAGCCAGTGCAGGGCAAAGAGGTTCCTCTGGAATGGACTGAGACATCTGGGGGACTCTTGGCATGGTGGTACGACCATGGAGTTCCTCTCGCCTTTCCTGTTGAGAGTGCCTCCTCTTGAGATGTAATGGGAACGCCGGGAATACTTTCCCGTTGAAAGCAGGGAAAGGATCCCTCATCTCGAGCTACGAGGGGGAAACGGGGCTCCTCTGGATGTGGGCGGGACCATCGTGCATCCTCTCGAGTGGAGACGGGTATGGCGGTGAACTTCTTGAGTTGCAGCAAGGGTGTGAAAGACCCTTTCGAAGTTCCAGAGGTGAGGTGTCATTAGTCTCCAGACGCCTCATCGGAAATAGGCCTCATCTCGCCTGGAAGGGAGAACTTCCTGGATTTTCTCGAGTTGCGGCAGGTGTTCTCGAGTTACGACGGGGACCTCAGGAACCCGCCCTGGTGGCCTCAGGAGAGGCCATTCCCCATGCGAGTTGCTTGGGGGCCTCTCGGGATTCCTCTCCCGTCGATACCGGGGCCAAAAACCTTGTGTGGAGTCAGGGCCGGAACCGAGGATTCCTCTCAGGGGCTGACATGGATCTTTGGGTACTTCTGGAGTCTCCCCAGGGGAGTCAGGCCTCGTCTCGAGTGGGGGCATGCACGTGCGCTTTCCTTCCAGGCTGTAGCAGCAATGTCACGCTTCCCGTCGCGTGGATCAAAGGATCTGAAGTTTTCCCTCGAGGCTTTCCCTCGAGGCTTTCCCACAGGGCTGTCCCACGTGCCACCGTGGTGTGAGTCGATCCTCGGCGTGAAAGATGAGCCAGTGCAGGGCAAAGAGGTTCCTCTGGAATGGACTGAGACATATGGGGGACTCTTGGCATGGTGGTACGACCATGGAGTTCCTCCCGCCTTTCCTGTTGAGAGTGCCTCCTTTTGAGATGCGATGGGAACGCCAGGAATTCTTTCCCGTTGAAAGCAGGGAAAGGATCCCTCATCTCGAGCTACGAGGGGGAAACGGGGCTCCTCGGGATGTGGGCGGGACCATCGTGCTTCCTTTCGAGTGGAGACGGGTATGGCGGTGAACTTCTGAGTTGCAGCAAGGGTGTGAAAGACCCTTTCGAAGTTCCAGAGGTGAGGTGTCATTAGTCTCCAGACGCCTCATCGGAAATAGGCCTCATCTCGCCTGGAAGGGAGAACTTCCTGGATTTTCTCGAGTTGCGGCAGGTGTTCTCCAGTTACGACGGGGACCACAGGGACCCGCCCTGGTGGCCTCAGGAGAGGCCAGTCCCCATGCGAGTTGCTAGGGGGCCTCTCGGGATTCCTCTCCCGTCGATACCGGGGCCAAAAACCTTGTGTGGAGTCAGGGCCGGAACCGAGGATTCCTCTCAGGGGCTGACATGGATCTTTGGGTACTTCTGGAGTCTCCCCAGGGGAGTCAGGCCTCGTCTCGAGTGGGGGCATGCACGTGCGCTTTCCTTCCAGGCTGTAGCAGCAATGTCACGCTTCCTGTCGCGTGGATCAAAGGATCTGTGGTTTTCCCTCGAGGCTTTCCCTCGAGGCTTTCCCACAGGGCTGTCCCACGTGCCACCGTGGTGTGAGTCGATCCTCGGCGTGAAAGATGAGCCAGTGCCGGGCAAAGAGGTTCCTCTGGAATGGACTGAGACATCTGGGGGACTCTTGGCATGGTGGTACGACCATGGAGTTCCTCTCGCCTTTCCTGTTGAGAGTGCCTCCTCTTGAGATGCGACGGGAACGACGGGAATTCTTTCCCGTTGAAAGCAGGGAAAGGATTCCTCATCTCGAGCTACGAGCGGGAAACGGGGCTCCTCTGGATGTGGGCGGGACCATCGTGCTTCCTCTCGAGTGGAGACGGGTATGGCGGTGAACTTCTTGAGTTGCAGCAAGGGTGTGAAAGACCCTTTCGAATTTCCAGAGCTTAGGTGTCATTAGTCTCCAGACGCCTCATCGGAAATAGGCCTCATCTCGCCTGGAAGGGAGAACTTCCTGGTTTTTCTCGAGTTGCGGCAGGTGTTCTCGAGTTACGACGGGGACCTCAGGGACCCGCCCTGGTGGCCTCAGGAGAGGCCAGTCCCCATGAGAGTTGCTAGGGGGCCTCTCGGGATTCCTCTCCCGTCGATACCGGGGCCAAAAACCTTGTGTGGAGTCAGGGCCGGAACTGAGGATTCCTCTCACGGGCTGACATGGATCTTTGGGTACTTCTGGAGTCTCCCCAGGGGAGTCAGGCCTCGTCTCGAGTGGGGGCATGCACGTGCGCTTTCCTTCCAGGCTGTAGCAGCAATGTCACCCTTCCCGTCGCGTGGATCAAAGGATCTGAAATTTTCCCTCGAGGCTTTCCCTCGAGGCTTTCCCACAGGGCTGTCCCACGTGCCACCGTGGTGTGAGTCGATCCTCGGCGTGAAAGATGAGCCAGTGCAGGGCAAAGAGGTTCCTCTGGAATGGACTGAGACATCTGGGGGACTCTTGGCATGGTGGTACGACCATGGAGTTCCTCTCGCCTTTCCTGTTGAGAGTGCCTCCTCTTGAAATGCGACGGGAATGCCGGGAATTCTTTCCGGTTGAAAGCAGGGAAAGGATCCCTCATCTCGAGCTACGAGAGGGAAACGGGGCTCCTCTGGATGTGGGCGGGACCATCGTGCTTCCTCTCGAGTGGAGACGGGTATGGCGGTGAACTTCTTGAGTTGCAGCAAGGGTGTGAAAGACCCTTTCGAAGTTCCAGAGGTGAGGTGTCATTAGTCTCCAGACGCCTCATCGGAAATAGGCCTCATCTCGCCTGGAAGGGAGATCTTCCTGGATTTTCTCGAGTTGCGGCAGGTGTTCTCGAGTTACGACGGGGACCTCAGGGACCCGCCCTGGTGGCCTCAGGAGAGGCCAGTCCCCATGCGAGTTGCTAGGGGGCCTCTCGGGATTCCTCTCCCGTCGATACCGGGGCCAAAAACCTTGTGTGGAATCAGGGCCGGAACCGAGGATTCCTCTCAGGGGCTGACATGGATCTTTGGGTACTTCTGGAGTCTCCCCAGGGGAGTCAGGCCACGTCTCGAGTGGGGGCATGCACATGCGCTTTCCTTCCAGGCTGTAGCAGCAATGTCACGCTTCCCGTCGCGTGGATCAAAGGATCTGTGGTTTTCCCTCGAGGCTTTCCCTCGAGGCTTTCCCACAGGGCTGTCCCACGTGCCACCGTGGTGTGAGTCGATCCTCGGCGTGAAAGATGAGCCAGTGCAGGGCAAAGAGGTTCCTCTGGAATGGACTGAGACATCTGGGGGACTCTTGGCATGGTGGTACGACCATGGAGTTCCTCTCGCCTTTCCTGTTGAGAGTGCCTCCTCTTGAGATGTGATGGGAACGCCGGGAATACTTTCCCGTTGAAAGCAGGGAAAGGATCCCTCATCTCGAGCTACGAGGGGGAAACGGGGCTCCTCTGGATGTGGGCGGGACCACCGTGCTTCCTCTCGAGTGGAGACGGGTATGGCGGTGAACTTCTTGAGTTGCAGCAAGGGTGTGAAAGACCCTTTCGAAGTTCCAGAGGTTAGGTGTCATTAGTCTCCAGACGCCTCATCGGAAATAGGCCTCATCTCGCCTGGAAGGGAGAACTTCCTGGATTTTCTCGAGTTGCGGCAGGTGTTCTCGAGTTACGACGGGGATCTCAGGGACCCGCCCTGGTGGCCTCAGGAGAGGCCAGTCCCCATGCGAGTTGCTAGGGGGCCTCTCGGGATTCCTCTCCCGTCGATACCGGGGCCAAAAACCTTGTGTGGAGTCAGGGCCGGAACCGAGGATTCCTCTCACGGGCTGACATGGATCTTTGGGTACTTCTGGAGTCTCCCCAGGGGAGTCATGCCTCGTCTCGAGTGGGGGCATGCACGTGCGCTTTCCGTCCAGGCTGTAGCAGCAATGTCACGCTTCCCGTCGCGTGGATCAAAGGATCTGTGGTTTTCCCTCGAGGCTGTCCCTCGAGGTTTTCCCACAGGGCTGTCCCACGTGCCACCGTGGTGTGAGTCGATCCTCGGCGTGAAAGATGAGCCAGTGCAGGGCAAAGAGGTTCCTCCGGAATGGACTGAGACATCTGGGGGCTCTTGGCATGGTGGTACGACCATGGAGTTCCTTTTGCCTTTCTTGTTGAGAGTGCCTCCGCTTGAGATGCGACGGGAACGCCTGGAATTCTTTCTCGTTGTAAGCAGGGAAAGAATCCCTCATCTCGAGCTACATGGGGGAAACGGGGCTCCTCTGGATGTGGGCGTGACCATCGTGCTTCCTCTCGAGTGGAGAAGGGTATGGCGGTGAATTTCTTGAGTTGCAGCAAGGGTGTGAAAGACCCTTTCGAAGTTCCAGAGCTTAGGTGTCATTAGTCTCCAGACGCCTCATCGGAAATAGGCCTCATCTCGCCTGGAAGGGAGAACTTCCTGGATTTTCTCGAGTTGCGGCAGGTGTTCTCGAGTTATGACGGGGACCTCAGGGACCCGCCCTGGTGGCGTCAGGAGAGGCCAGTCCCCATGCGAGTTGCTAGGGGGCCTCTCGGGATTCCTCTCCCGTCGATACCGGGGCCAAAAACCTTGTGTGGAGTCAGGACTGGAACCGAGGATTCCTCTCAGGGGCTGACATGGATCTTTGGGTACTTCTGGAGTCTCCCCAGGGGAGTCAGGCCTCGTCTCGAGTGGGGGCATGCACGTGCGCTTTCCTTCCAGGCTGTAGCAGCAATGTCACGCTTCCCGTCTCGTGGATCAAAGGATCTGCGGTTTTCCCTCGAGGCTTTCCCTCGAGGCTTTCCCACAGGGCTGTCCCACGTGCCACCGTGGTGTGAGTCGATCCTCGGCGTGAAAGATGAGCCAGTGCAGGGCAAAGAGGATCCTCTCGAATGGACTGAGACATCTGGGGGACTTTTGGCATGGTGGTACGACCATGGAGTTCCTCTCGCCTTTCCTGTTGAGAGTGCCTCCTCTTGAGATGTGATGGGAACGCCGGGAATAATTTCCCGTTGAAAGCAGGGAAAGGATCCCTCATCTCGAGCTACGAGGGGGAAACGGGGCTCCTCTGGATGTGGGCGGGACCATCGTGCTTCCTCTCGAGTGGAGACGGGTATGGCGGTGAACTTCTTGAGTTGCAGCAAGGGTGTGAAAGACCCTTTCGAAGTTCCAGAGGTTAGGTGTCATTAGTCTCCAGACGCCTCATCGGAAATAGGCCTCATCTCGCCTGGAAGGGAGAACTTCCTGGATTTTCTCGAGTTGCGGCAGGTGTTCTCGAGTTACGACGGGGACCTCAGGGACCCGCCCTGGTGGCCTCAGGAGAGGCCAGTCCCCATGCGAGTTGCTAGGGGGCCTCTCGGGATTCCTCTCCCGTCGATACCGGGGCCAAAAACCTTGTGTGGAATCAGGGCCGGAACCGAGGATTCCTCTCAGGGGCTGACATGGATCTTTGGGTACTTCTGGAGTCTCCCCAGGGGAGTCAGGCCTCGTCTCGAGTGGGGGCATGCACGTGCGCTTTCCTTCCAGGCTGTAGCAGCAATGTCACGCTTCCCGTCGCGTGGATAAAAGGATCTGTGGTTTTCCCTCGAGGCTTTCCCTCGAGGCTTTCCCACAGGGCTGTCCCACGTGCCACCGTGGTGTGAGTCGATCCTCGGCGTGAAAGATGAGCCAGTGCAGGGCAAAGAGGTTCCTCCGGAATGGACTGAGACATCTGGGGGACTCTTGGCATGGTGGTACGACCATGGAGTTCCTCTTGCCTTTCTTGTTGAGAGTGCCTCCTCTTGAGATGCGACGGGAACGCCGGGAATTCTTTCCCGTTGAAAGCAGGGAAAGAATCCCTCATCTCGAGCTACGTGGGGGAAACGGGGCTCCTCTGGATGTGGGCGTGACCATCGTGCTTCCTCTCGAGTGGAGAAGAGTATGGCGGTGAATTTCTTGAGTTGCAGCAAGGGTGTGAAAGACCCTTTCGAAGTTCCAGAGCTTAGGTGTCATTAGTCTCCAGACGCCTCATCGGAAATAGGCCTCATCTCGCCTGGAAGGGAGAACTTCCTGGATTTCTCGAGTTGCGGCAAGTGTTCTCGAGTTATGACGGGGACCTCAGGGACCCGCCCTGGTGGCCTCAGGAGAGGCCAGTCCCCATGCGAGTTGCTAGGGGTCCTCTCGGGATTCCTCTCCCGTCGATACCGGGGCCAAAAACCTTGTGTGGAGTCAGGGCCGGAACCGAGGATTCCTTTCAGGGGCTGACATGGATCTTTGGGTACTTCTGGAGTCTCACCAGGGGAGTCAGGCCTCGTCTCGAGTGGGGGCATGCACGTGCGCTTTCCTTCCAGGCTGTAGCAGCAATGTCACGCTTCCCATCGCGTGGATCAAAGGATCTGCGGTTTTCCCTCGAGGCTGTCCCTAGAGGCTTTCCCACAGGGCTGTCCCACGTGCCACCGTGGTGTGAGTCGATCCTCGGCGTGAAAGATGAGCCAGTGCAGGGCAAAGAGGTTTCTCCGGAATGGACTGAGACATCTGGGGGACTCTTGGCATGGTGGTACGACCATGGAGTTCCTTTTGCCTTTCTTGTTGAGAGTGCCTCCGCTTGAGATGCGACGGGAACGCCTGGAATTCTTTCCCGTTGTAAGCAGGGAAAGAATCCCTCATCTGGAGCTACGAGGGGGAAACGGGGCTCCTCTGGATGTGGGCGTGACCATCGTGCTTCCTCTCGAGTGGAGAAGGGTATGGCGGTGAATTTTTTGATTTGCAGCAAGGGTGTGAATGACCCTTTCGAAGTTCCAGAGCTTAGGTGTCATTAGTCTCCAGACGCCTCATCGGAAATAGGCCTCATCTCGCCTGGAAGGGAGAACTTCCTGGATTTTCTCGAGTTGCGGCAGGTGTTCTCGAGTTATGACGGGGACCTCAGGGACCCGCCCTGGTGGCCTCAGGAGAGGCAAGTCCCCATGCGAGTTGCTAGGGGGCCTCTCGGGATTCCTCTCCCGTCGATACCGGGGCCAAAAACCTTGTGTGGAGTCAGGGCTGGAACCGAGGATTCCTCTCAGGGGCTGACATGGATCTTTGGGTACTTCTGGAGTCTCCCCAGGGGAGTCAGGCCTCGTCTCGAGTGGGGGCATGCACGTGCGCTTTCCTTCCAGGCTGTAGCAGCAATGTCACGCTTCCCGTCGCGTGGATCAAAGGATCTGCGGTTTTCCCTCGAGGCTTTCCCTCGAGGCTTTCCCACAGGGCTGTCCCACGTGACACCGTGGTGTGAGTCGATCCTCGGCGTGAAAGATGAGCCAGTGCAGGGCAAAGAGGTTCCTCCGGAATGGACTGAGACATCTGGGGGACTCTTGGCATGGTGGTACGACCATGGAGTTCCTCTTGCCTTTCTTGTTGAGAGTGCCTCCTCTTGAGATGCGACGGGAACGCCGGGAATTCTTTCCCGTTGAAAGCAGGGAAAGAATCCCTCATCTCGAGCTACGTGGGGGAAACGGGGATCCTCTGGATGTGGGCGTGACCATCGTGCTTCCTCTCGAGTGGAGAAGGGTATGGCGGTGAATTTCTTGAGTTGCAGCAAGGGTGTGAACGACCCTTTCGAAGTTCCAGAGTTGAGGTGTCATTAGTCTCCAGACGCCTCATCGGAAATAGGACTCATCTCGCCTGGAAGGGAGAACTTCCTGGATTTTCTCGAGTTGCGGCAGGTGTTCTCGAGTTACGACGGGGACCTCAGGGACCCGCCCTGGTGGCCTCAGGAGAGGCCAGTCCCCATGCGAGTTGCTAGGGGGCCTCTCGGGATTCCTCTCCCGTCGATACCGGGGCCAGAAACCTTGTGTGGAGTCAGGGCCGGAACCGAGGATTCCTCTCAGGGGCTGACATGGATCTTTGGGTACTTCTGGAGTCTCCCCAGGGGAGTCAGGCCTCGTCTCGAGTGGGGGCATGCACGTGCGCTTTCCTTCCAGGCTGTAGCAGCAATGTCACGCTTCCCGTCGCGTGGATCAAAGGATCTGAAGTTTTCCCTCGAGGCTTTCCCTCGAGGCTTTCCCACAGGGCTGTCCCACGTGCCACCGTGGTGTGAGTCGATCCTCGGCGTGAAAGATGAGCCAGTGCAGGGCAAAGAGGTTCCTCTGGAATGGACTGAGACATATGGGGGACTCTTGGCATGGTGGTACGACCATGGAGTTCCTCCCGCCTTTCCTGTTGAGAGTGCCTCCTTTTGAGATGCGATGGGAACGCCAGGAATTCTTTCCCGTTGAAAGCAGGGAAAGGATCCCTCATCTCGAGCTACGAGGGGGAAACGGGGCTCCTCTGGATGTGGGCGGGACCATCGTGCTTCCTTTCGAGTGGAGACGGGTATGGCGGTGAACTTCTGAGTTGCAGCAAGGGTGTGAAAGACCCTTTCGAAGTTCCAGAGGTGAGGTGTCATTAGTCTCCAGACGCCTCATCGGAAATAGGCCTCATCTCGCCTGGAAGGGAGAACTTCCTGGATTTTCTCGAGTTGCGGCAGGTGTTCTCGAGTTACGACGGGGACCCCAGGGACCCGCCCTGGTGGCCTCAGGAGAGGCCAGTCCCCATGCGAGTTGCTAGGGGGCCTCTCGGGATTCCTCTCCCGTCGATACCGGGGCCAAAAACCTTGTGTGGAGTCAGGGCCGGAACCGAGGATTCCTCTCAGGGGCTGACATGGATCTTTGGGTACTTCTGGAGTCTCCCCAGGGGAGTCAGGCCTCGTCTCGAGTGGGGGCATGCACGTGCGCTTTCCTTCCAGGCTGTAGCAGCAATGTCACGCTTCCCGTCGCGTGGATCAAAGGATCTGTGGTTTTCCCTCGAGGCTTTCCCTCGAGGCTTTCCCACAGGGCTGTCCCACGTGCCACCGTGGTGTGAGTCGATCCTCGGCGTGAAAGATGAGCCAGTGCCGGGCAAAGAGGTTCCTCTGGAATGGACTGAGACATCTGGGGGACTCTTGGCATGGTGGTACGACCATGGAGTTCCTCTCGCCTTTCCTGTTGAGAGTGCCTCCTCTTGAGATGCGACGGGAACGACGGGAATTCTTTCCCGTTGAAAGCAGGGAAAGGATCCCTCATCTCGAGCTACGAGCGGGAAACGGGGCTCCTCTGGATGTGGGCGGGACCATCGTGCTTCCTCTCGAGTGGAGACGGGTATGGCGGTGAACTTCTTGAGTTGCAGCAAGGGTGTGAAAGACCCTTTCGAATTTCCAGAGGTTAGGTGTCATTAGTCTCCAGACGCCTCATCGGAAATAGGCCTCATCTCGCCTGGAAGGGAGAACTTCCTGGTTTTTCTCGAGTTGCGGCAGGTGTTCTCGAGTTACGACGGGGACCTCAGGGACCCGCCCTGGTGGCCTCAGGAGAGGCCAGTCCCCATGCGAGTTGCTAGGGGGCCTCTCGGGATTCCTCTCCCGTCGATACCGGGGCCAAAAACCTTGTGTGGAGTCAGGGCCGGAACTGAGGATTCCTCTCACGGGCTGACATGGATCTTTGGGTACTTCTGGAGTCTCCCCAGGGGAGTCAGGCCTCGTCTCGAGTGGGGGCATGCACGTGCGCTTTCCTTCCAGGCTGTAGCAGCAATGTCACCCTTCCCGTCGCGTGGATCAAAGGATCTGAAATTTTCCCTCGAGGCTTTCCCTCGAGGCTTTCCCACAGGGCTGTCCCACGTGCCACCGTGGTGTGAGTCGATCCTCGGCGTGAAAGATGAGCCAGTGCAGGGCAAAGAGGTTCCTCTGGAATGGACTGAGACATCTGGGGGACTCTTGGCATGGTGGTACGACCATGGAGTTCCTCTCGCCTTTCCTGTTGAGAGTGCCTCCTCTTGAAATGCGACGGGAATGCCGGGAATTCTTTCCCGTTGAAAGCAGGGAAAGGATCCCTCATCTCGAGCTACGAGAGGGAAACGGGGCTCCTCTGGATGTGGGCGGGACCATCGTGCTTCCTCTCGAGTGGAGACGGGTATGGCGGTGAACTTCTTGAGTTGCAGCAAGGGTGTGAAAGACCCTTTCGAAGTTCCAGAGGTGAGGTGTCATTAGTCTCCAGACGCCTCATCGGAAATAGGCCTCATCTCGCCTGGAAGGGAGATCTTCCTGGATTTTCTCGAGTTGCGGCAGGTGTTCTCGAGTTACGACGGGGACCTCAGGGACCCGCCCTGGTGGCCTCAGGAGAGGCCAGTCCCCATGCGAGTTGCTAGGGGGCCTCTCGGGATTCCTCTCCCGTCGATACCGGGGCCAAAAACCTTGTGTGGAATCAGGGCCGGAACCGAGGATTCCTCTCAGGGGCTGACATGGATCTTTGGGTACTTCTGGAGTCTCCCCAGGGGAGTCAGGCCACGTCTCGAGTGGGGGCATGCACGTGCGCTTTCCTTCCAGGCTGTAGCAGCAATGTCACGCTTCCCGTCGCGTGGATCAAAGGATCTGTGGTTTTCCCTCGAGGCTTTCCCTCGAGGCTTTCCCACAGGGATGTCCCACGTGCCACCGTGGTGTGAGTCGATCCTCGGCATGAAAGATGAGCCAGTGCAGGGCAAAGAGGTTCCTCTGGAATGGACTGAGACATCTGGGGGACTCTTGGCATGGTGGTACGACCATGGAGTTCCTCTCGCCTTTCCTGTTGAGAGTGCCTCCTCTTGAGATGCGACGGGAACGCCGGGAATTCTTTCCCGTTGAAAGCAGGGAAAGGATCCCTCATCTCGAGCTACGAGGGGGAAACGGGGCTCCTCTGGATGTGGGCGGGACCATCGTGCTTCCTCTCGAGTGGAGACGGGTATGGCGGTGAACTTCTTGAGTTGCAGCAAGGGTGTGAAAGACCCTTTCGAAGTTCCAGAGATTAGGTGTCATTAGTCTCCAGAAGCCTCATCGGAAATAGGCCTCATTTCGCCTGGAAGGGAGAACTTCCTGGATTTTCTCGAGTTGCGGCAGGTGTTCTCGAGTTACGACGGGGACCTCAGGCACCCGCCCTGGTGGCCTCAGGAAAGGCCAGTCCCCATGCGAGTTGCTAGGGGGCCTCTCGGGATTCCTCTCCCGTCGATACCGGGGCCAAAAACCTTTTGTGGAGTCAGGGCCGGAACCGAGGATTCCTCTCAGGGGCTGACATGGATCTTTGGGTACATCTGGAGTCTCCCCAAGGGAGTCAGGCCTCGTCTCGAGTGGGGGCATGCACGTGCGCTTTCCTTCCAGGCTGTAGCAGCAATGTCACGCTTCCCGTCGCGTGGATCAAAGGATCTGTGGTATTCCCTCGAGGCTTTCCCTGGAGGCTTTCCCACAGGGCTGTCCCACGTGCCACCGTGGTGTGAGTCGATCCTCGGCGTGAAAGATGAGCCAGTGCCGGGCAAAGAGGTTCCTCTGGAATGGACTGAGACATCTGGGGGACTCTTGGCATGGTGGCTCGACCATGGAGTTCCTCTCACCTTTCCTGTTGAGAGTGCCTCCTCTTGAGATGCGACGTGAACGCCGGGAATTCTTTCCGTTGAAAGCAGGGAAAGGATCCCTCATCTCGAGATACGAGGGGGAAACGGGGCTCCTCGGATGTGGGCGGGACCATCGTGTTTCCTCTCGGGTGGAGACGGGTATGACGGTGAAATTCTTGATTTGCAACCAGGGTGTGAAAGACCCTTTCGATGTTCCAGAGGTTAGGTGTCATTAGTCTCCAGACGCCTCATCGGAAATAGGCCTCATCTCGCCTGGAAGGGAGAACTTCCTGGATTTTCTCGAGTTGCGGCAGGTGTTTTCGAGTTACGACGGGGACCTCAGGGACCCGCCGTGGTGGCCTCAGGAGAGGCCAGTCTCCATGCGAGTTGCTAGGGGGCCTCTCGGGATTCCTCTCCCGTCGATACCGGGGCCAAAAACCTTGTGTGGAGTCAGGGCCGGAACCGAGGAATCCTCTCAGGGGCTGACATGGATCTTGGGTACTTTTGGAGTCTCCCCAGGGGAGTCAGGCCTCGTCTCGAGTGGGGGCATGCACGTGCGCTTTCCTTCCAAGCTGTAGCAGCAATGTCACGCTTCCCGTCGCGTGGATCAAAGGATCTGTGGTTTTCCCTCGAGGCTTTCCCTCGAGGCTTTCCCATGGGGCTGTCCCACGTGCCACCGTGGTGTGAGTCGATCCTCGGCGTGAAAGATGAGCCAGTGCAGGGCAAAGAGGATCCTCTGGAATGGACTGAGACATCTGGGGGACTCTTGGCATGGTGGTACGACCATGGAGTTCCTCTCGCCTTTCCTGTTGAGACTGCCTCCTCTTGAGATGTGACGGGAACGCCGGGAATTCTTTCCCGTTGAAAGCAGGGAAAGGATCCCTCATCTCGAGCTACGAGGGGGAAACGGGGCTCCTCTGGATGTGGGCGGGACCATCGTGCTTCCTCTCGAGTGGAGACGGGTATGGCGGTGAACTTCTTGACTTGCAGCAAGGGTGTGAAAGACCCTTTCGAAGTTCCAGAGCTTAGGTGTCATTAGTCTCCAGACGCCTCACCGGAAATAGGCCTCATCTCGCCTGGAAGGGAGAACTTCCTGGATTTTCTCGAGTTGCGGCAGGTGTTCTCGAGTTACGACGGGGACCTCAGGGACCCGCCCTGGTGGCCTCAGGAGAGGCCAGTCCCCATGCGAGTTGTTAGGGGGCCTCTCGGGATTCCTCTCCCGTCAATACCGGGTCCGAAAACCTTGTGTGAAGTCAGGGCCGGAACCGAGGATTCCTCTCAGGGGCTGACATGTATCTTAGGGTACTTCTGGAGTCTCCCCAGGCGAGTCAGGCCTCGTCTCGAGTGGGGGCATGAATCTGCGCTTTCCTTCCAGGCTGTAGCAGCAATGTCACGCTTCCCGTCGCGTGGATCAAAGGATCTGTGGTTTTCCCTCGAGGCTTTCCCTCGAGGCTTTCCCACGGGGCTGTCCCACGTGCCACCGTGGTGTGAGTCGATCCTCGGCGTGAAAGATGAGCCAGTGCAGGGCAAAGAGGTTCCTCTGGAATGGACTGAGACATCTGGGGGACTCTTGGCATGGTGGTACGACCATGGAGTTCCTCTCGCCTTTCCTGTTGAGAGTGCCTCCTCTTGAGATGCGACGGGAACGCCGGGAATTCTTTCCCGTTGAAAGCAGGGTAAGGATCCCTCATCTCGAGCTACGAGGGGGAAACGGGGCTCCTCTGGATGTGGGCAGGACCATCGTGCTTCCTCTCGATTGGAGACGGGTATGGAGGTGAACTTCTTGAGTTGCTGCAAGGGTGTGAAAGACCCTTTCGAAGTTCCAGAGGTTAGGTGTCATTAGTCTCCAGACGCCTCATCGGAAATAGGCCTCATCTCGCCTGGAAGGGAGAACTTCCTGGATTTTCTCGAGTTGCGGCAGGTGTTCTCGAGTTACGACGGGGACCTCAGGGACCCGCCCTGGTGGCCTCAGCAGAGGCCAGTCCCCATGAGAGTTGCTAGGGGGCCTCTCGGGATTCCTCTCCCGTCGATACCCGGGCCGAAAACCTTGTGTGAAGTCAGGGCCGGAACCGAGGATTACTCTCAGGGGCTG
Source organism: Capricornis sumatraensis (assembly GCF_032405125.1). Lineage (NCBI taxonomy): Eukaryota > Metazoa > Chordata > Mammalia > Artiodactyla > Bovidae > Capricornis > Capricornis sumatraensis. The sequence continues at coordinate 141,204,597 of NC_091092.1, read as the reverse complement.
ACATGTATCTTAGGGTACTTCTGGAGTCTCCCCAGGCGAGTCAGGCCTCGTCTCGAGTGGGGGCATGAATCTGCGCTTTCCTTCCAGGCTGTAGCAGCAATGTCACGCTTCCCGTCGCGTGGATCAAAGGATCTGTGGTTTTCCCTCGAGGCTTTCCCTCGAGGCTTTCCCACGGGGCTGTCCCACGTGCCACCGTGGTGTGAGTCGATCCTCGGCGTGAAAGATGAGCCAGTGCAGGGCAAAGAGGTTCCTCTGGAATGGACTGAGACATCTGGGGGACTCTTGGCATCGTGGTACGACCATGGAGTTCCTCTCGCCTTTCCTGTTGAGAGTGCCTCCTCTTGAGATGCGACGGGATCGCCGGGAATTCTTTCCCGTTGAAAGCAGGGAAAGGATCCCTCATCTCGAGCTACGAGGGGGAAACGGGGCTCTTCTGGATGTGGGCAGGACCATCGTGCTTCCTCTCGAGTGGAGACGGGTATGGCGGTGAACTTCTTGAGTTGCAGCAAGGGTGTGAAAGACCCTTTCGAAGTTCCAGAGGTTAGGTGTCATTAGTCTCCAGACGCCTCATCGGAAATAGGCCTCATCTCGCCTGGAAGGGAGAACTTCCTGGATTTTCTCGAGTTGCGGCAGGTGTTCTCGAGTTACGACGGGGACCTCAGGGACCCGCCCTGGTGGCCTCAGGAGAGGCCAGTCCCCATGCGAGTTGCTAGGGGGCCTCTCGGGATTCCTCTTCCGTCGATACCAGGGCCAAAAACCTTGTGTGGAGTTAGGGCCGGAACCGAGGATTCCTCTCAGGGGCTGACATGGATCTTTGGGTACTTCTGGAGTCTCCCCAGGGGAGTCAGACCTCGTCTCGAGTGGGGGCATGCACGTGCGCTTTCCTTCCAGGCTATAGCAGCAATGTCACGCTTCCCGTCGTGTGGATCAAAGGATCTGTGGTTTTCCCTCGAGGCTTTCCCTCGAGGCTTTCCCACGGGGCTGTCCCACGTGCCACCGTGGTGTGAGTCGATCCTCGGCGTGAAAGATGAGCCAGTGCAGGGCAAAGAGGTTCCTCTGGAATGGACTGAGACATCTGGGGGACTCTTGGCATGGTGGTACGACCATGGAGTTCCTCTCGCCTTTCCTGTTGAGAGTGCCTCCTCTTGAGATGCGACGGGAACGCCGGGAATTCTTTCCCGTTGAAAGCAGGGTAAGGATCCCTCATCTCGAGCTACGAGGGGGAAACGGGGCTCCTCTGGATGTGGGCAGGACCATCGTGCTTCCTCTCGATTGGAGACGGGTATGGCGGTGAACTTCTTGAGTTGCAGCAAGGCTGTGAAAGACCCTTTCGAAGTTCCAGAGCTTAGGTGTCATTAGTCTCCAGACGCCTCATCGGAAATAGGCCTCATCTCGCCTGGAAGGGAGAACTTCCTGGATTTTCTCGAGTTGCGGCAGGTGTTCTCGAGTTACGACGGGGACCTCAGGGACCCGCCCTGGTGGCCTCAGCAGAGGCCAGTCCCCATGAGAGTTGCTAGGGGGCCTCTCGGGATTTCTCTCCCGTTGATACCGGGGCCAAAATCCTTGTGTGGAGTCAGGGCCGGAACCGAGGATTCCTCTCAGGGGCTGACATGGATCTTTGGGTACTTCTGGAGTCTCCCCAGGGGAGTCAGGCCTCGTCTTGAGTGGGGGCATGCACGTGCGCTTTCCTTCCAGGCTGTAGCAGCAATGTCACGCTTCCCGTCGCGTGGATCAAAGGATCTGTGGTTTACCCTCGAGGCTTTCCCTCGAGGCTTTCCCACGGGGCTGTCCCACGTGCCACCGTGGTGTGAGTCGATCCTCGGCGTGAAAGATGAGCCTGTGCAGGGCAAAGAGGTTCCTCTGGAATGGACTGAGACATCTGGGGGACTCTTGGCATGGTGGTACGACCATGGGTTTCCTCTCGCCTTTCCAGTTGAGAGTGCCTCCTCTTGAAATGCGACGGGAACGCCGGGAATTCTTTCCCGTTGAAAGCAGGGTAAGGATCCCTCATCTCGAGCTACGAGGGGGAAACGGGGCTCTTCTGGATGTGGGCAGGACCATCGTGCTTCCTCTCGAGTGGAGACGGGTATGGCGGTGAACTTCTTGAGTTGCTGCAAGGGTGTGAAAGACCCTTTCGAAGTTCCAGAGGTTAGGTGTCATTAGTCTCCAGACGCCTCATCGGAAATAGGCCTCATCTCGCCTGGAAGGGAGAACTTCCTGGATTTTCTCGAGTTGCGGCAGGTGTTCTCGAGTTAGGACGGGGACCTCAGGGACCCGCCCTGGTGGCCTCAGGAGAGGCCAGTCCCCATGCGAGTTGCTAGGGGGCCTCTCGGGATTCCTCTCCCGTTGATACCGGGGCCAAAAACCTTGTGTGGAGTCAGGGCCGGAACCTAGGATTCCTCTCAGGGGCTGACATGGATCTTTGGGTACTTCTGGAGTCTCCCCAGGGGAGTCAGGCCTCGTCTCGAGTGCGGGCATGCACGAGCGCTTTTCTTCCAGGCTGTAGCAGCAATGTCACGCTTCCCGTCGCGTGGATCAAAGGATCTGTGGTTTTCCCTCGAGGCTTTCCCTCGAGGCTTTCCACTGGGCTGTCCCACGTGCCACCGTGGTGTGAGTCGATCCTCGGCGTGAAAGATGAGACAGTGCAGGGCAAAGAGGTTCCTCTGGAATGGACTGAGACATCTGGGGGACTCTTGGCATCGTGGTACGACCATGGAGTTCCTCTCGCCTTTCCTGTTGAGAGTGCCTCCTCTTGATATGCGACGGGAACGCCGGGAATTCTTTCCCGTTGAAAGCAGGGTAAGGATCCCTCATCTCGAGATACGAGGGGGAAACGGGGCTCCTCTGGATGTGGGCGGGACCATCGTGCTTCCTCTCGAGTGGAGACGGGTATGGCGGTGAACTTCTTGAGTTGCAGCAAGGGCGTGAAAGACACTTTCGAAGTTCCAGAGCTTAGGTGTCATTAGTCTCCAGACGCCTCAGCGGAAATAGGCCTCATCTCGCCTGGAAGGGAGAACTTCCTGGATTTTCTCGAGTTGCGGCAGGTGTTCTCGTGTTACGACGGGGACCTCAGGGACCCGCCCTGGTGGCCTCAGGAGAGGCCAGTCCCCATGCGAGTTGCTAGGGGGCCTCTCGGGATTCCTCTCCCGTCGATACCGGGGCCAAAAACCTTGTGTGGAGTCAGGGCCGGAACCGAGGATTCCTCTCAGGGGCTGACATGGATCTTTGGGTACTTCTGGAGTCTCCCCAGGGGAGTCAGGCCTCGTCTCGAGTGGGGGCATGCACGTGCGCTTTCCTTCCAGGCTGTAGCAGCAATGTCACGCTTCCCGTCGCGTGGATCAAAGGATCTGTGGTTTTCCCTCGAGGCTTTCCCTCGAGGCTTTCCCACGGGGCTGTCCCACGTGCCACCGTGGTGTGAGTCGATCCTCGCCGTGAAAGATGAGCCAGTGCAGGGCAAAGAGGTTCCTCTGGAATGGACTGAGACATCTGGGGGACTCTTGGCATGGTGGTACGACCATGGAGTTCCTCTCGCCTTTCCTGTTGAGAGTGCCTCCTCTTGAGATGCGACGGGAACGCCGGGAATTCTTTCCCGTTGAAAGCAGGGAAAGGATCCCTCATCTCGAGCTACGAGGGGGAAACGGGGCTCTTCTGGATGTGGGCAGGACCATCGTGCTTCCTCTCGAGTGGAGACGGGTATGGCGGTGAACTACTTGAGTTGCAGCAAGGGTGTGAAAGACCCTTTCGAAGTTCCAGAGGTTAGGTGTCATGAGTCTCCAGACGCCTCATCGGAAATAGGCCTCATCTCGCCTGGAAGGGAGAACTTCCTGGATTTTCTCGAGTTTCGGCAGGTGTTCTCGAGTTACGACGGGGACCTCAGGGACCCGCCCTGGTGGCCTCAGGAGAGGCCAGTCCCCATGCGAGTTGCTAGGGGGCCTCTCGGGATTCCTCTACCGTCGATACCGGGGCCAAAAACCTTGTGTGGAGTCAGGCACGGAACCGAGGATTCCTCTCAGGGGCTGACATGGATCTTTGGGTACTTCTGGAGTCTCCCCATGGGATTCAGGCCTCGTCTCGAGTGGGGGCATGCACGTGCGCTTTCCTTCCAGGCTGTAGCAGCAATGTCACGCTTCCCGTCGCGTGGATCAAAGGATCTGTGGTTTTCCCGCGAGGCTTTCCCTCGAGGCTTTCCCAGTGGGCTGTCCCACGTGACATTGTGGTTTGAGTCGATCCTCGTCGTGAAAGATGAGCCAGTGCAGGGCAAAGAGGTTCCTCTGGAATGGACTGAGACATCTGGGGGACTCTTGGCATGGTGGTACGACCATGGAGTTCCTCTCGCCTTTCCTGTTGAGAGTGCCTCCTCTTGAGATGCGACGGGAACGCCGGGAATTCTTTCCCGTTGAAAGCAGGGAAAGGATCCCTCATCTCGAGCTACGAGGGGGAAACGGGGCTCCTCTGGATGTGGGCGGGACCATCGTGCTTCCTCTCCAGTGGAGACGGGTATGGCGGTGAACTTCTTGAGTTGCAGCAAGGGTGTGAAAGACCCTTTCGAAGTTCCAGAGCTTAGGTGTCATTAGTCTCCTGACGCCTCATCGGAAATAGGCCTCATCTCGCCTGGAAGGGAGAACTTCCTGGATTTTCTCGAGTTGCGGCAGGTGTTCTCGAGTTACGACGGGGACCTCAGGGACCCGCCCTGGTGGCCTCAGGAGAGGCCAGTCCCCATGGGAGTTGCTAGGGGGCCTCTCGTGATTCCTCTCCCGTCGATACCGGGGCCAAAAACCTTGTGTGGAGTCAGGGCCGGAACCGAGGATTCCTCTCAGGGGCTGACATGGATCTTTGGGTACTTCTGGAGTCTCCCCAGGGGAGTCAGGCCTCGTCTCGAGTGGGGGCATGCACGTGCGCTTTCCTTCCAGGCTGTAGCAGCAATGTCACGCTTCACGTCGCGTGGATCAAAGGATCTGTGGTTTTCCCTCGAGGCTTTCCCTCGAGACTTTCCCACGGGGCTGTCCCAAGTGCCACCGTGGTGTGAGTCGATCCTCGGCGTGAAAGATGAGCCAGTGCAGGGCAAAGAGGTTCCTCTGGAATGGACTGAGACATCTGGGGGACTCTTGGCATGGTGGTACGACCATGGAGTTCCTCTCGCCTTTCCTGTTGAGAGTGCCTCCTCTTGAGATGCGACGGGAACGCCGGGAATTCTTTCCCGTTGAAAGCAGGGAAAGGATCCCTCATCTCGAGCTACGAGGGGGAAACGGGGCTCCTCTGGATGTGGGCGGGACCATCGTGCTTCCTCTCGAGTGGAGACGGGTATGGCGGTGAACTTCTTGAGTTGCAGCAAGGGTGTGAAAGACCCTTTCGAAGTTCCAGAGCTTAGGTGTCATTAGTCTCCTGACGCCTCATCGGAAATAGGCCTCATCTCGCCTGGAAGGGAGAACTTCCTGGATTTTCTCGAGTTGCGGCAGGTGTTCTCGAGTTACGACGGGGACCTCAGGGACCCGCCCTGGTGGCCTCAGGAGAGGCCAGTCCCCATGCGAGTTGCTAGGGGGCCTCTCGGGATTCCTCTCCCGTCGATACCGGGGCCAAAAACCTTGTGTGGAGTCAGGCACGGAACCGAGGATTCCTCTCAGGGGCTGACATGGATCTTTGGGTACTTCTGGAGTCTCCCCAGGGGAGTCAGGCCTCGTCTCTAGTGGGGGCATGCACGTGCGCTTTCCTTCCAGGCTGTAGCAGCAATGTCACGCTTCCCGTCGCGTGGATCAAAGGATCTGTGGTTTTCCCTCGAGGCTTTCCCTCGAGGCTTTCCACGGGGCTGTCCCACGTGCCACCGTGGTGTGAGTCGATCCTCGGCGTGAAAGATGAGCCAGTGCAGGGCAAAGAGGTTCCTCTGGAATGGACTGAGACATCTGGGGGACTCTTGGCATGGTGGTACGACCATGGAGTTCTTGTCGCCTTTCCTGTTGAGAGTGCCTCCTCTTGAGATGCGACGGGAACGCCGGGAATTCTTTCCCGTTGAAAGCAGGGAAAGGATCCCTCATCTCGAGCTACGAGGGGGAAACGGGGCTCCTCTGGATGTGGGCGGGACCATCGTGCTTCCTCTCGAGTGGAGACGGGTATGGCGGTGAACTTCTTGAGTTGCAGCAAGGGTGTGAAAGACCCTTTCGAAGTTCCAGAGCTTAGGTGTCATTAGTCTCCTGACGCCTCATCGGAAATAGGCCTCATCTCGCCTGGAAGGGAGAACTTCCTGGATTTTCTCGAGTTGCGGCAGGTGTTCTCGAGTTACGACGGGGACCTCAGGGACCCGCCCTGGTGGCCTCAGGAGAGGCCAGTCCCCATGCGAGTTGCTAGGGGGCCTCTCGGGATTCCTCTCCCGTCGATACCGGGGCCAAAAACCTTGTGTGGAGTCAGGCACGGAACCGAGGATTCCTCTCAGGGGCTGACATGGATCTTTGGGTACTTCTGGAGTCTCCCCAGGGGAGTCAGGCCTCGTCTCTAGTGGGGGCATGCACGTGCGCTTTCCTTCCAGGCTGTAGCAGCAATGTCACGCTTCCCGTCGCGTGGATCAAAGGATCTGTGGTTTTCCCTCGAGGCTTTCCCTCGAGGCTTTCCACGGGGCTGTCCCACGTGCCACCGTGGTGTGAGTCGATCCTCGGCGTGAAAGATGAGCCAGTGCAGGGCAAAGAGGTTCCTCTGGAATGGACTGAGACATCTGGGGGACTCTTGGCATGGTGGTACGACCATGGAGTTCTTGTCGCCTTTCCTGTTGAGAGTGCCTCCTCTTGAGATGTGACGGGAACGCCGGGAATTCTTTCCCGTTGAAAGCAGGGAAAGGATCCCTCATCTCGAGCTACGAGGTGGAAATGGGGCTCCTCTGGATGTGGGCGGGACCATCGTGCTTCCTCTCGAGTGGAGACGGGTATGGCGGTGAACTTCTTGAGTTGCAGCAAGGGTGTGAAAGACCCTTTCGAAGTTCCAGAGGTTAGGTGTCATGAGTCTCCAGACGCCTCATCGGAAATAGGCCTCATCTCGCCTGGAAGGGAGAACTTCCTGGATTTTCTCGAGTTTCGGCAGGTGTTCTCGAGTTACGACGGGGACCTCAGGGACCCGCCCTGGTGGCCTCAGGAGAGGCCAGTCCCCATGCGAGTTGCTAGGGGGCCTCTCGGGATTCCTCTCCCGTCGATACCGGGGCCAAAAACCTTGTGTGGAGTCAGGCACGGAACCGAGGATTCCTCTCAGGGGCTGACATGGATCTTTGGGTACTTCTGGAGTCTCCCCATGGGATTCAGGCCTCGTCTCGAGTGGGGGCATGCACGTGCGCTTTCCTTCCAGGCTGTAGCAGCAATGTCACGCTTCCCGTCGCGTGGATCAAAGGATCTGTGGTTTTCCCTCGAGGCTTTCCCTCGAGGCTTACCCAGTGGGCTGTCCCACGTGACATTGTGGTTTGAGTCGATCCTCGTCGTGAAAGATGAGCCAGTGCAGGGCAAAGAGGTTCCTCTGGAATGGACTGAGACATCTGGGGGACTCTTGGCATGGTGGTACGACCATGGAGTTCCTCTCGCCTTTCCTGTTGAGAGTGCCTCCTCTTGAGTTGCGATGGGAACGCCGGGAATTCTTTCCCGTTGAAAGCAGGGAAAGGATCCCTCATCTCGAGCTACGAGGGGGAAACGGGGCTCCTCTGGATGTGGGCGGGACCATCGTGCTTCCTCTCGAGTGGAGACGGGTATGGCGGTGAACTTCTTGAGTTGCAGCAAGGGTGTGAAAGACCCTTTCGAAGTTCCAGAGGTTAGGTGTCATTAGTCTCCAGACGCCTCATCGGAAATAGGCCTCATCTCGCCTGGAAGGGAGAACTTCCTGGATTTTCTCGAGTTGCGGCAGGTGTTCTCGAGTTACGACGGGGACCTCAGGGACCCGCCCTGGTGGCCTCAGGAGAGGCCAGTCCCCATGGGAGTTGCTAGGGGGCCTCTCGTGATTCCTCTCCCGTCGATACCGGGGCCAAAAACCTTGTGTGGAGTCAGGGCCGGAACCGAGGATTCCTCTCAGGGGCTGACATGGATCTTTGGGTACTTCTGGAGTCTCCCCAGGGGAGTCAGGCCTCGTCTCGAGTGGGGGCATGCACGTGCGCTTTCCTTCCAGGCTGTAGCAGCAATGTCACGCTTCACGTCGCGTGGATCAAAGGATCTGTGGTTTTCCCTCGAGGCTTTCCCTCGAGACTTTCCCACGGGGCTGTCCCAAGTGCCACCGTGGTGTGAGTCGATCCTCGGCGTGAAAGATGAGCCAGTGCAGGGCAAAGAGGTTCCTCTGGAATGGACTGAGACATCTGGGGGACTCTTGGCATGGTGGTACGACCATGGAGTTCCTCTCGCCTTTCCTGTTGAGAGTGCCTCCTCTTGAGATGCGACGGGAACGCCGGGAATTCTTTCCCGTTGAAAGCAGGGAAAGGATCCCTCATCTCGAGCTACGAGGGGGAAACGGGGCTCCTCTGGATGTGGGCGGGACCATCGTGCTTCCTCTCGAGTGGAGACGGGTATGGCGGTGAACTTCTTGAGTTGCAGCAAGGGTGTGAAAGACCCTTTCGAAGTTCCAGAGCTTAGGTGTCATTAGTCTCCTGACGCCTCATCGGAAATAGGCCTCATCTCGCCTGGAAGGGAGAACTTCCTGGATTTTCTCGAGTTGCGGCAGGTGTTCTCGAGTTACGACGGGGACCTCAGGGACCCGCCCTGGTGGCCTCAGGAGAGGCCAGTCCCCATGCGAGTTGCTAGGGGGCCTCTCGGGATTCCTCTCCCGTCGATACCGGGGCCAAAAACCTTGTGTGGAGTCAGGCACGGAACCGAGGATTCCTCTCAGGGGCTGACATGGATCTTTGGGTACTTCTGGAGTCTCCCCAGGGGAGTCAGGCCTCGTCTCTAGTGGGGGCATGCACGTGCGCTTTCCTTCCAGGCTGTAGCAGCAATGTCACGCTTCCCGTCGCGTGGATCAAAGGATCTGTGGTTTTCCCTCGAGGCTTTCCCTCGAGGCTTTCCACGGGGCTGTCCCACGTGCCACCGTGGTGTGAGTCGATCCTCGGCGTGAAAGATGAGCCAGTGCAGGGCAAAGAGGTTCCTCTGGAATGGACTGAGACATCTGGGGGACTCTTGGCATGGTGGTACGACCATGGAGTTCTTGTCGCCTTTCCTGTTGAGAGTGCCTCCTCTTGAGATGCGACGGGAACGCCGGGAATTCTTTCCCGTTGAAAGCAGGGAAAGGATCCCTCATCTCGAGCTACGAGGGGGAAACGGGGCTCCTCTGGATGTGGGCGGGACCATCGTGCTTCCTCTCGAGTGGAGACGGGTATGGCGGTGAACTTCTTGAGTTGCAGCAAGGGTGTGAAAGACCCTTTCGAAGTTCCAGAGCTTAGGTGTCATTAGTCTCCTGACGCCTCATCGGAAATAGGCCTCATCTCGCCTGGAAGGGAGAACTTCCTGGATTTTCTCGAGTTGCGGCAGGTGTTCTCGAGTTACGACGGGGACCTCAGGGACCCGCCCTGGTGGCCTCAGGAGAGGCCAGTCCCCATGCGAGTTGCTAGGGGGCCTCTCGGGATTCCTCTCCCGTCGATACCGGGGCCAAAAACCTTGTGTGGAGTCAGGCACGGAACCGAGGATTCCTCTCAGGGGCTGACATGGATCTTTGGGTACTTCTGGAGTCTCCCCAGGGGAGTCAGGCCTCGTCTCTAGTGGGGGCATGCACGTGCGCTTTCCTTCCAGGCTGTAGCAGCAATGTCACGCTTCCCGTCGCGTGGATCAAAGGATCTGTGGTTTTCCCTCGAGGCTTTCCCTCGAGGCTTTCCACGGGGCTGTCCCACGTGCCACCGTGGTGTGAGTCGATCCTCGGCGTGAAAGATGAGCCAGTGCAGGGCAAAGAGGTTCCTCTGGAATGGACTGAGACATCTGGGGGACTCTTGGCATGGTGGTACGACCATGGAGTTCTTGTCGCCTTTCCTGTTGAGAGTGCCTCCTCTTGAGATGTGACGGGAACGCCGGGAATTCTTTCCCGTTGAAAGCAGGGAAAGGATCCCTCATCTCGAGCTACGAGGTGGAAATGGGGCTCCTCTGGATGTGGGCGGGACCATCGTGCTTCCTCTCGAGTGGAGACGGGTATGGCGGTGAACTTCTTGAGTTGCAGCAAGGGTGTGAAAGACCCTTTCGAAGTTCCAGAGGTTAGGTGTCATGAGTCTCCAGACGCCTCATCGGAAATAGGCCTCATCTCGCCTGGAAGGGAGAACTTCCTGGATTTTCTCGAGTTTCGGCAGGTGTTCTCGAGTTACGACGGGGACCTCAGGGACCCGCCCTGGTGGCCTCAGGAGAGGCCAGTCCCCATGCGAGTTGCTAGGGGGCCTCTCGGGATTCCTCTCCCGTCGATACCGGGGCCAAAAACCTTGTGTGGAGTCAGGCACGGAACCGAGGATTCCTCTCAGGGGCTGACATGGATCTTTGGGTACTTCTGGAGTCTCCCCATGGGATTCAGGCCTCGTCTCGAGTGGGGGCATGCACGTGCGCTTTCCTTCCAGGCTGTAGCAGCAATGTCACGCTTCCCGTCGCGTGGATCAAAGGATCTGTGGTTTTCCCTCGAGGCTTTCCCTCGAGGCTTTCCCAGTGGGCTGTCCCACGTGACATTGTGGTTTGAGTCGATCCTCGTCGTGAAAGATGAGCCAGTGCAGGGCAAAGAGGTTCCTCTGGAATGGACTGAGACATCTGGGGGACTCTTGGCATGGTGGTACGACCATGGAGTTCCTCTCGCCTTTCCTGTTGAGAGTGCCTCCTCTTGAGTTGCGATGGGAACGCCGGGAATTCTTTCCCGTTGAAAGCAGGGAAAGGATCCCTCATCTCGAGCTACGAGGGGGAAACGGGGCTCCTCTGGATGTGGGCGGGACCATCGTGCTTCCTCTCGAGTGGAGACGGGTATGGCGGTGAACTTCTTGAGTTGCAGCAAGGGTGTGAAAGACCCTTTCGAAGTTCCAGAGGTTAGGTGTCATTAGTCTCCAGACGCCTCATCGGAAATAGGCCTCATCTCGCCTGGAAGGGAGAACTTCCTGGATTTTCTCGAGTTGCGGCAGGTGTTCTCGAGTTACGACGGGGACCTCAGGGACCCGCCCTGGTGGCCTCAGGAGAGGCCAGTCCCCATGGGAGTTGCTAGGGGGCCTCTCGTGATTCCTCTCCCGTCGATACCGGGGCCAAAAACCTTGTGTGGAGTCAGGGCCGGAACCGAGGATTCCTCTCAGGGGCTGACATGGATCTTTGGGTACTTCTGGAGTCTCCCCAGGGGAGTCAGGCCTCGTCTCGAGTGGGGGCATGCACGTGCGCTTTCCTTCCAGGCTGTAGCAGCAATGTCACGCTTCACGTCGCGTGGATCAAAGGATCTGTGGTTTTCCCTCGAGGCTTTCCCTCGAGACTTTCCCACGGGGCTGTCCCAAGTGCCACCGTGGTGTGAGTCGATCCTCGGCGTGAAAGATGAGCCAGTGCAGGGCAAAGAGGTTCCTCTGGAATGGACTGAGACATCTGGGGGACTCTTGGCATGGTGGTACGACCATGGAGTTCCTCTCGCCTTTCCTGTTGAGAGTGCCTCCTCTTGAGATGCGACGGGAACGCCGGGAATTCTTTCCCGTTGAAAGCAGGGAAAGGATCCCTCATCTCGAGCTACGAGGGGGAAACGGGGCTCCTCTGGATGTGGGCGGGACCATCGTGCTTCCTCTCGAGTGGAGACGGGTATGGCGGTGAACTTCTTGAGTTGCAGCAAGGGTGTGAAAGACCCTTTCGAAGTTCCAGAGCTTAGGTGTCATTAGTCTCCTGACGCCTCATCGGAAATAGGCCTCATCTCGCCTGGAAGGGAGAACTTCCTGGATTTTCTCGAGTTGCGGCAGGTGTTCTCGAGTTACGACGGGGACCTCAGGGACCCGCCCTGGTGGCCTCAGGAGAGGCCAGTCCCCATGCGAGTTGCTAGGGGGCCTCTCGGGATTCCTCTCCCGTCGATACCGGGGCCAAAAACCTTGTGTGGAGTCAGGCACGGAACCGAGGATTCCTCTCAGGGGCTGACATGGATCTTTGGGTACTTCTGGAGTCTCCCCAGGGGAGTCAGGCCTCGTCTCTAGTGGGGGCATGCACGTGCGCTTTCCTTCCAGGCTGTAGCAGCAATGTCACGCTTCCCGTCGCGTGGATCAAAGGATCTGTGGTTTTCCCTCGAGGCTTTCCCTCGAGGCTTTCCACGGGGCTGTCCCACGTGCCACCGTGGTGTGAGTCGATCCTCGGCGTGAAAGATGAGCCAGTGCAGGGCAAAGAGGTTCCTCTGGAATGGACTGAGACATCTGGGGGACTCTTGGCATGGTGGTACGACCATGGAGTTCTTGTCGCCTTTCCTGTTGAGAGTGCCTCCTCTTGAGATGCGACGGGAACGCCGGGAATTCTTTCCCGTTGAAAGCAGGGAAAGGATCCCTCATCTCGAGCTACGAGGGGGAAACGGGGCTCCTCTGGATGTGGGCGGGACCATCGTGCTTCCTCTCGAGTGGAGACGGGTATGGCGGTGAACTTCTTGAGTTGCAGCAAGGGTGTGAAAGACCCTTTCGAAGTTCCAGAGCTTAGGTGTCATTAGTCTCCTGACGCCTCATCGGAAATAGGCCTCATCTCGCCTGGAAGGGAGAACTTCCTGGATTTTCTCGAGTTGCGGCAGGTGTTCTCGAGTTACGACGGGGACCTCAGGGACCCGCCCTGGTGGCCTCAGGAGAGGCCAGTCCCCATGCGAGTTGCTAGGGGGCCTCTCGGGATTCCTCTCCCGTCGATACCGGGGCCAAAAACCTTGTGTGGAGTCAGGCACGGAACCGAGGATTCCTCTCAGGGGCTGACATGGATCTTTGGGTACTTCTGGAGTCTCCCCAGGGGAGTCAGGCCTCGTCTCTAGTGGGGGCATGCACGTGCGCTTTCCTTCCAGGCTGTAGCAGCAATGTCACGCTTCCCGTCGCGTGGATCAAAGGATCTGTGGTTTTCCCTCGAGGCTTTCCCTCGAGGCTTTCCACGGGGCTGTCCCACGTGCCACCGTGGTGTGAGTCGATCCTCGGCGTGAAAGATGAGCCAGTGCAGGGCAAAGAGGTTCCTCTGGAATGGACTGAGACATCTGGGGGACTCTTGGCATGGTGGTACGACCATGGAGTTCTTGTCGCCTTTCCTGTTGAGAGTGCCTCCTCTTGAGATGTGACGGGAACGCCGGGAATTCTTTCCCGTTGAAAGCAGGGAAAGGATCCCTCATCTCGAGCTACGAGGTGGAAATGGGGCTCCTCTGGATGTGGGCGGGACCATCGTGCTTCCTCTCGAGTGGAGACGGGTATGGCGGTGAACTTCTTGAGTTGCAGCAAGGGTGTGAAAGACCCTTTCGAAGTTCCAGAGGTTAGGTGTCATGAGTCTCCAGACGCCTCATCGGAAATAGGCCTCATCTCGCCTGGAAGGGAGAACTTCCTGGATTTTCTCGAGTTTCGGCAGGTGTTCTCGAGTTACGACGGGGACCTCAGGGACCCGCCCTGGTGGCCTCAGGAGAGGCCAGTCCCCATGCGAGTTGCTAGGGGGCCTCTCGGGATTCCTCTCCCGTCGATACCGGGGCCAAAAACCTTGTGTGGAGTCAGGCACGGAACCGAGGATTCCTCTCAGGGGCTGACATGGATCTTTGGGTACTTCTGGAGTCTCCCCATGGGATTCAGGCCTCGTCTCGAGTGGGGGCATGCACGTGCGCTTTCCTTCCAGGCTGTAGCAGCAATGTCACGCTTCCCGTCGCGTGGATCAAAGGATCTGTGGTTTTCCCTCGAGGCTTTCCCTCGAGGCTTTCCCAGTGGGCTGTCCCACGTGACATTGTGGTTTGAGTCGATCCTCGTCGTGAAAGATGAGCCAGTGCAGGGCAAAGAGGTTCCTCTGGAATGGACTGAGACATCTGGGGGACTCTTGGCATGGTGGTACGACCATGGAGTTCCTCTCGCCTTTCCTGTTGAGAGTGCCTCCTCTTGAGTTGCGATGGGAACGCCGGGAATTCTTTCCCGTTGAAAGCAGGGAAAGGATCCCTCATCTCGAGCTACGAGGGGGAAACGGGGCTCCTCTGGATGTGGGCGGGACCATCGTGCTTCCTCTCGAGTGGAGACGGGTATGGCGGTGAACTTCTTGAGTTGCAGCAAGGGTGTGAAAGACCCTTTCGAAGTTCCAGAGGTTAGGTGTCATTAGTCTCCAGACGCCTCATCGGAAATAGGCCTCATCTCGCCTGGAAGGGAGAACTTCCTGGATTTTCTCGAGTTGAGGCACGTGTTCTCGAGTTACGACGGGGACCTCAGGGAGACGCCCTGGTGGCCTCAGGCGAGGCCAGTCCCCATGCGAGTTGCTAGGGGGCCTCTCGGGATTCCTCTCCCGTCGATACCGGGGCCAAAAACCTTGTGTGGAGTCAGGGCCGAAACCGAGGATTCCTCTCAGGGGCTTACATGGATCTTTGGGTACTTCTGGAGTCTCCCCATGGGAGTCAGGCCTCGTCTCGAGTGGGGGCATGCACGTGCGCTTTCCTTCCAGGCTGTAGCAGCAATGTCACGCTTCCTGTCGCGTGGATCAAAGAATCTGTGGTTTTCCCGCGAGGCTTTCCCTCGAGGCTTTCCCACTGGGCTGTCCCACGTGCCACCGTGGTGTGAGTCGATCCTCGGCGTGAAAGATGAGCCAGTGCAGGGCAAAGAGGTTCCTCTGGAATGGACTTAGACATCTGGGGGACTTTTGGCATGGTGGTACGACCATGGAGTTCCTCTCGCCTTTCCTGTTGAGAGTGCCTTCTCTTGAGATGCGACGGGAACGCGGGGAATTCTTTCCCGTTGAAAGCAGGGAAAGGATCCCTCATCTCGAGCTACGAGGGGGAAACGGGGCTCCTCTGGATGTGGGCGGGACCATCGTGCTTCCTCTCCAGTGGAGACGGGTATGGCGGTGAACTTCTTGAGTTGCAGCAAGGGTGTGAAAGACCCTTTCGAAGTTCCAGAGGTTAGGTGTCATTAGTCTCCAGACGCCTCATCGGAAATAGGCCTCATCTCGCCTGGAAGGGAGAACTTCCTGGATTTTCTCGAGTTGCGGCAGGTGTTCTTGAGTTACGACGGGGACCTCAGGGACCCGCCCTGGTGGCCTCAGGAGAGGCCAGTCCCCATGCGAGTTGCTAGGGGGCCTCTCGGGATTCCTCTCCCGTCGATACCGGGGCCAAAAACCTTGTGTGGAGTCAGGGCCGGAACCGAGGATTCCTCTCAGGGGCTGACATGGATCTTTGGGTACTTCTGGAGTCTCCCCAGGGGAGTCAGGCCTCGTGTCGAGTGGGGGCATGCACGTGCGCTTTCCTTCCAGGCTGTAGCAGCAATGTCACGCTTCCCGTCGCGTGGATCAAAGGATCTGTGGTTTTCCCTCGAGGCTTTCCCTCGAGGCTTTCCCACAGGGCTGTCCCACGTGCCACCGTGGTGTGAGTCGATCTTCGGCGTCAAAGATGAGCCAGTGCAGGGCAAAGATGTTCCTCTGGAATGGACTGAGACATCTGGGGGACTCTTGGCATGGTGGTACGACCATGGAGTTCCTCTCGCCTTTCCTGTTGAGAGTGCCTCCTCTTGACATGCGACGGGAACGCCGGGAATTCTTTCCCGTTGAAAGCAGGGAAAGGATCCCTCATCTCGAGCTACGAGGGGGAAACAGGGCTCCTCTGGATGTGGGCGGGACCATCGTGCTTCCTCTCGAGTGGAGACGGGTATGGCGGTGAACTTCTTGAGTTGCAGCAAGGGTGTGAAAGACCCTTTCGAAGTTCCAGAGGTAAGGTGTCATTAGTCTCCAGACGCCTCATCGGAAATAGGCCTCATCTCGCCTGGAAGGGAGAACTTCCTGAATTGTCTCGAGTTGCGGCAGGTGTTCTCGAGTTACGACAGGGAGCTCAGGGACCCGCCCTGGTGGCCTCAGGAGAGGCCAGTCCCCATGCGAGTTGTTAGGGGGCCTCTCGGGATTCCTCTCCCGTCAATACCGGGGCCTAAAACCTTGTGTGGAGTCAGGGCCGGACCCGAGGATTCCTCTCAGGGGCTCACATGGATCTTTGGGTACTTCTGGAGTCTCCCCAGGGAAGTCAGGCCTCGTCTCGAGTGGGGGCATGCACGTGCGCTTTCCTTCCAGGCTGTAGCAGCAATGTCACGCTTCCCGTCGCGTGGATCAAAGGATCTGTGGTTTTCCCTCGAGGCTTTCCCTCGAGGCTTTCCCACAGGGCTGTCCCACGTGCCACCGAGGTGTGAGTCGATCCTCGGCGTGAAAGATGAGCCAGTGCAGGGCAAAGAGGTTCCTCTGGAATGGACTGAGACATCTGGGGCACTCTTGGCATGGTGGTACGACCATGGAGTTCCTCTCGCCTTTCCTGTTGAGAGTTCCTCCTCTTGAGATGTGACGGGAACACCGGGAATTCTTTCCCGTTGAAAGCAGGGAAAGGATCCCTCATCTCGAGCTACGAGGGGGAAACGGGGCTCCTCTGGATGTGGGCGGGACCATCGTGCTTCCTCTCGAGTGGAGACGGGTATGGCGGTGAACTTCTTGAGTTGCAGCAAGGGTGTGAAAGACCCTTTCGAAGTTCCAGAGCTTAGGTGTCATTAGTCTCCAGACGCCTCATCGGAAATAGGCCTCATCTCGCCTGGAAGGGAGAACTTCCTGGATTTTCTCGAGTTGCGGCAGGTGTTCTCGAGTTACGACGGGGACCTCAGGGACCCGCCCTGGTGGCCTCAGGAGAGGCCAGTCCCCATGCGAGTTGCTAGGGGGCCTCTCGGGATTCCTCTCCCGTCGATACCGGGGCCAAAAATCTTGTGTGGAGTCAGGGCCGGAACCGAGGATTCCTTTCAGGGGCTGACATGTATCTTTGGGTACTTCTGGAGTCTCACCAGGCGAGTCAGGCCTCGTCTCGAGTGGGGGCATGCACGTGCGCTTTCCTTCCAGGCTGTAGCAGCAATGTCTCTATTCCCGTCACGTCGATCAAAGGATCTGTGGTTTTCCCTCAAGGCTTTCCCTCGAGGCTTTCCCACAGGGCTGTCCCACGTGCCACCATGGTGTGAGTCGATCCTCGGCGTGAAAGATGAGCCAGTGCAGGGCAAAGAGTTTCCTCTGGAATGGACTGAGACATCTGGGGGACTCTTGGCATGGTGGTACGACCATGGAGTTCCTCTCGCCTTTCCTGTTGAGAGTGCCTCCTCTTGAGATGTGACGGGAACGCCGGGAATTCTTTCGCGTTGAAAGCAGGGAAAGGATCCCTCATCTCGAGCTACGAGGGGGAAACGGTGCTCCTCTGGATGTGGGCGGGACCATCGTGCTTCCTCTCGAGTGGAGACGGGTATGGCGGTGAACTTCTTGAGTTGCAGCAAGGGTGTGAAAGACCCTTTCCAAGTTCCAGAGGTTAGGTGTCATTAGTCTCCAGACGCCTCATCGGAAATAGGCCTCATCTCACCTGGAAGGGAGAACTTCCTGGATTTTCTCGAGTTGCGGCAGGTGTTTTCGAGTTACGACGGGGACCTCAGGGACCCGCCCTGGTGGCCTCAGGAGAGGCCAGTCCCCATGCGAGTTGCTAGGGGGCCTCTCGGGATTCCTCTCCCGTCGATACCGGGGCCAAAAACCTTGTGTGGAGTCAGGGCCGGATCCTAGGATTCCTCTCAGGGGCTGACATGGATCTTTGGGTACTTCTGGAGTCTCCCCAGGGGAGTCAGGCCTCGTCTCGAGTGGGGGCATGCACGTGCGCTTTCCTTCCAGGCTGTAGCAGCAATTTCACGCTTCCCGTCGCGTGGATCAAAGGATCTTTGGTTTTCCCTCAAGGCTTTCCTCGAGGGTTTCCCACAGGGCTGTCCCACGTGCCACCGTGGTGTGAGTCGATCCTCGGCGTGAAAGATGAGCCAGTGCAGGGCAAAGAGGTTCCTCTGGAATGGACTGAGACATCTGGGGGACTCTTGGCATGGTGGTACGACCATGGAGTTCCTCTCGCCTTTCCTATTGAGAGTGCCTCCTCTTGAGATGTGACGGGAACACCGGGAATTCTTTCCCGTTGAAAGCAGGGAAAGGATCCCTCATCTCGAGCTACGAGGGGGAAACGGGGCTCCTCTGGATGTGGGCGGGACCATCGTGCTTCCTCTCGAGTGGAGACGGGTATGGGGGTGAACTTCTTGAGTTGCAGCAAGGGTGTGAAAGACCCTTTCGAAGTTCCAGAGCTTAGGTGTCATTAGTCTCCAGACGCCTCATCGGAAATAGGCCTCATCTCGCCTGGAAGGGAGAACTTCCTGGATTTTCTCGAGTTGCGGCAGGTGTTCTCGAGTTACGACGGGGACCTCAGGGACCCGCCCTGGTGGCCTCAGGAGAGGCCAGTCCCCATGCGAGTTGCTAGGGGGCCTCTCGGGATTCCTCTCCCGTCGATACCGGGGCCAAAAATCTTGTGTGGAGTCAGGGACGGAACCGAGGATTCCTTTCAGGGGCTGACATGTATCTTTGGGTACTTCTGGAGTCTCACCAGGCGAGTCAGGCCTCGTCTCGAGTGGGGGCATGCACGTGCGCTTTCCTTCCAGGCTGTAGCAGCAATGTCACGCTTCCCGTCACGTGGATCAAAGGATCTGTGGTTTTCCCTCAAGGCTTTCCCTCGAGGCTTTCCCACAGGGCTGTCCCACGTGCCACCATGGTGTGAGTCGATCCTCGGCGTGAAAGATGAGCCAGTGCAGGGCAAAGAGGTTCCTCTGGAATGGACTGAGACATCTGGGGGACTCTTGGCATGGTGGTACGACCATGGAGTTCCTCTCGCCTTTCCTGTTGAGAGTGCCTCCTCTTGAGATGCGACGGGAACGCCGGGAATTCTTTCCCGTTGAAAGCAGGGAAAGGATACCTCATCTCGAGCTACGAGGGGGAAACGGGGCTCCTCTGGATGTGGGCGGGACGATCGTGCTTCCTCTCGAGTGGAGACGGGTATGGCGGTGAACTTCTTGAGTTGCAGCAAGGGTGTGAAAGACCCTTTCGAAGTTCCAGAGCTTAGGTGTCATTAGTCTCCAGACGCCTCATCGGAAATAGGCCTCATCTCGCCTGGAAGGGAGAACTTCCTGGATTTTCTCGAGTTGCGGCAGGTGTTCTCGAGTTACGACGGGGACCTCAGGGACCCGCCCTGGTGGCCTCAGGAGAGGCCAGTCCCCAGGCGAGTTGCTAGGGGGCCTCTCGGGATTCCTCTCCCGTCGATACCGGGGCCAAAAACCTTGTGTGGAGTCAGGGCCGAAACCGAGGATTCCTCTCAGGGGCTGACATGGATCTTTGGGTACTTCTGGAGTCTCCCCAGGGGAGTCAGGAATCGTCTCGAGTGGGGGCATGCACGTGCGCTTTCCTTCCAGGCTGTAGGAGCAATGTCACGCTTCCCGTCGCGTGGATCAAAGGATCTGTGGTTTTCCCTCGAGGCTTTCCCTCGAGGCTTTCCCACGGGGCTGTCCCACGTGCCACCGTGGTGTGAGTCGATCCTCGGCGTGAAAGATGAACCAGTGCAGGGCAAAAAGGTTCCTCTGGAATGGACTGAGACATCTGGGGGACTCTTGGCATGGTGGTACGACCATGGAGTTCCTCTCGCCTTTCCTGTTGAGAGTGCCTCCTCTTGAGATGCGACGGGAACGCCGGGAATTCTTTCCCGTTGAAAGCAGGGAAAGGATCCCTCATCTCGAGCTACGAGGGGGAAACAGGGCTCCTCTGGATGTGGGCGAGACCATCGTGCTTCCTCTCGAGTGGAGACGGGTAAGGCGGTGAACTTCTTGAGTTGCAGCAAGGGTGTGAAAGACCCTTTCGAAGTTCCAGAGGTTAGTTGTCATTAGTCTCCAGACGCCTCATCGGAAATAGGCCTCATCTCGCCTGGAAGGGAGAACTTCCTGGATTTTCTCGAGTTGCGGCAGGTGTTCTCGAGTTACGACGGGGACCTCAGGGACCCGCCCTGGTGGCCTCAGGAGAGGCCAGTCCCCATGCGAGTTCCTAGGGGGCCTCTCGGGTTTCCTCTCCCATCGATACCGGGGCCAAAAACCTTGTGTGGAGTCAGGGCCGGAACCGAGGATTCCTCTCAGGGGCTGACATGGATCTTTGGGTACTTCTGGAGTCTCCCCAGGGGAGTCAGGCCTCGTTTCGAGTGGGGGCATGCACGTGCGCTTTCCTTCCAGGCTGTAGCAGCAATGTCACGCTTCCCGTCGCGTGGATCAAAGGATCTGTGGTTTTCCCTCGAGGCTTTCCCTCGAGGCTTTCCCACAGGACTGTCCCACGTGCCACCGTGGTGTGAGTCGATCCTCGGCGTGAAAGATGAGCCAGTGCAGGGCAAAGAGGTTCCTCTGGAATGGACTGAGACATCTGGGGGACTCTTGGCATGGTGGTACGACCATGGAGTTCCTCTCGCCTTTCCTGTTGAGAGTGCCTCCTCTTGAGATGCGACGGGAACGCCGGGAATTCTTTCCCGTTGAAAGCAGGGAAAGGATCCCTCATCTCGAGCTACGAGGGGGAAACGGGGCTCCTCTGGATGTGGGCGGGACCATCGTGCTTCCTCTCCAGTGGAGACGGGTATGGCGGTGAACTTCTTGAGTTGCAGCAAGGGTGTGAAAGACCCTTTCGAAGTTCTAGAGCTTAGGTGTCATTAGTCTCCAGACGCCTCATCGGAAATAGGCCTCATCTCGCCTGGAAGGGAGAACTTCCTTGATTTTCTCGAGTTGCGGCAGGTGTTCTCGAGTTACGACGGGGACCTCAGGGACCCGCCCTGGTGGCCTCAGGAGAGGCCAGTCCCCATGCGAGTTGCTAGGGGGCCTCTCGGGATTCCTCTCCCGTCGATACCGGGGCCAAAAACCTTGTGTGGAGTCAGGGCCGGAACCGAGGATTCCTCTCAGGGGATCACATGGATCTTTGGGTACTTCTGGAGTCTCCCCAGGGGAGTCAGACCTCGTCTCGAGTGGGGGCATGCACGTGCGCTTTCCTTCCAGGCTGTAGCAGCAATGTCACGCTTCCCGTCGCGTGGATCAAAGGATCTGTGGTTTTCCCTCGAGGCTTTCACTCGAGGCTTTCCCACAGGGCTGTCCCACGTGCCACCGAGGTGTGAGTCGATCCTCGGCGTGAAAGATGAGCCAGTGCAGGGCAAAGAGGTTCCTCTGGAATGGACTGAGACATCTGGGGCACTCTTGGCATGGTGGTACGACCATGGAGTTCCTCTCGCCTTTCCTGTTGAGAGTGCCTCCTCTTGAGATGTGACGGGAACACCGGGAATTCTTTCCCGTTGAAAGCAGGGAAAGGATCCCTCATCTCGAGCTACGAGGGGGAAACGGGGCTCCTCTGGATGTGGGCGGGACCATCGTGCTTCCTCTCGAGTGGAGACGGGTATGGCGGTGAACTTCTTGAGTTGCAGCAAGGGTGTGAAAGACCCTTTCGAAGTTCCAGAGCTTAGGTGTCATTAGTCTCCAGACGCCTCATCGGAAATAGGCCTCATCTCGCCTGGAAGGGAGAACTTCCTGGATTTTCTCGAGTTGCGGCAGGTGTTCTCGAGTTACGACGGGGACCTCAGGGACCCGCCCTGGTGGCCTCAGGAGAGGCCAGTCCCCATGCGAGTTGCTAGGGGGCCTCTCGGGATTCCTCTCCCGTCGATACCGGGGCCAAAAATCTTGTGTGGAGTCAGGGCCGGAACCGAGGATTCCTTTCAGGGGCTGACATGTATCTTTGGGTACTTCTGGAGTCTCACCAGGCGAGTCAGGCCTCGTCTCGAGTGGGGGCATGCACGTGCGCTTTCCTTCCAGGCTGTAGCAGCAATGTCACGCTTCCCGTCACGTGGATCAAAGGATCTGTGGTTTTCCCTCAAGGCTTTCCCTCGAGGCTTTCCCACAGGGCTGTCCCACGTGCCACCATGGTGTGAGTCGATCCTCGGCGTGAAAGATGAGCCAGTGCAGGGCAAAGAGTTTCCTCTGGAATGGACTGAGACATCTGGGGGACTCTTGGTATGGTGGTACGACCATGGAGTTCCTCTCGCCTTTCCTGTTGAGAGTGCCTCCTCTTGAGATGCAACGGGAACGCCGGGAATTCTTTCCCGTTGAAAGCAGGGAAAGGATCCCTCATCTCGAGCTACGAGGGGGAAACGGGGCTCCTCTGGATGTGGGCGGGACCATCGTGCTTCCTCTCGAGTGGAGACGGGTATGGCGGTGAACTTCTTGAGTTGCAGCAAGGGTGTGAAAGACCCTTTCCAAGTTCCAGAGGTTAGGTGTCATTAGTCTCCAGACGCCTCATCGGAAATAGGCCTCATCTCACCTGGAAGGGAGAACTTCCTGGATTTTCTCGAGTTGCGGCAGGTGTTTTCGAGTTACGACGGGGACCTCAGGGACCCGCCCTGGTGGCCTCAGGAGAGGCCAGTCCCCATGCGAGTTGCTAGGGGGCCTCTCGGGATTCCTCTCCCGTCGATACCGGGGCCAATAACCTTGTGTGGAGTCAGGGCCGGATCCTAGGATTCCTCTCAGGGGCTGACATAGATCTTTGGGTACTTCTGGAGTCTCCCCAGGGGAGTCAGGCCTCGTCTCGAGTGGGGGCATGCACGTGCGCTTTCCTACCAGGCTGTAGCAGCAATGTCACGCTTCCCGTCGCGTGGATCAAAGGATCTTTGGTTTTCCCTCAAGGCTTTCCTCGAGGGTTTCCCACAGGGCTGTCCCACGTGCCACCGTGGTGTGAGTCGATCCTCGGCGTGAAAGATGAGCCAGTGCAGGGCAGAGAGGTTCCTCTGGAATGGACTGAGACATCTGGGGGACTCTTGGCATGGTGGTACGACCATTGAGTTCCTCTCGCCTTTCCTGTTGAGAGTGCCTCCTCTTGAGATGTGACGGGAACACCGGGAATTCTTTCCCGTTGAAAGCAGGGAAAGGATCCCTCATCTCGAGCTACGAGGGGGAAACGGGGCTCCTCTGGATGTGGGCGGGACCATCGTGCTTCCTCTCGAGTGGAGACGGGTATGGCGGTGAACTTCTTGAGTTGCAGCAAGGGTGTGAAAGACCCTTTCGAAGTTCCAGAGGTTAGGTGTCATTAGTCTCCAGACGCCTCATCGGAAATAGGCCTCATCTCGCCTGGAAGGGAGAACTTCCTGGATTTTCTCGAGTTTCGGCAGGTGTTCTCGAGTTACGACGGGGACCTCAGGGACCCGCCCTGGTGGCCTCAGGAGAGGCCAGTCCCCATGCGAGTTGCTACGGGGCCTCTCGCTATTCCTCTCCCGTCGATACCGGGGCCAAAAACCTTGTGTGGAGTCAGGGCCAGAACCGAGGATTCCTCTCAGGGGCTGACATGGATCTTTGGGTACTTCTGGAGTCTCCCCAGGGGAATCAGACCTCGTCTCGAGTGGGGGCATGCACGTGCGCTTTCCGTCCAGGCTGTAGCAGCAATGTCACGCTTCCCGTCGCGTGGATCAAAGGATCTGTGGTTTTCCCTCGAGGCTTTCCCTCGAGGCTTTCCCACAGGGCTGTCCCACGTGCCACCATGGTGTGAGTCGATCCTCGGCGTGAAAGATGAGCAAGTGCAGGGCAAAGAGGTTCCTCTGGAATGGACTGAGACATCTGGGGTACTCTTGGCATGGTGGTACGACCATGGAGTTCCTCTCACCTTTCCTGTTGAGAGTGCCTCCTCTTGAGATGCGACGGGAACGCCGGGAATTCTTTCCCGTTGAAAGCAGGGAAAGGATCCCTCATCTCGAGCTACGAGGGGGAAACGGGGCTCTTCTGGATGTGGGCAGGACCATCGTGCTTCCTCTCGAGTGGAGACGGGTATGGCGGTGAACTTCTTGAGTTGCAGCAAGGGTGTGAAAGACCCTTTCGAAGTTCCAGAGATTAGGTGTCATTAGTCTCCAGACGCCTCATCGGAAATAGGCCTCATCTCGCCTGGAAGGGAGAACTTCCTGGATTGTCTCGAGGTGCGGCAGGTGTTCTCGAGTTACGACGGGGACCTCAGGGACCCGCCCTGGTGGCCTCAGGAGAGGCCAGTCCCCATGCGAGTTGCTAGGGGGCCTCTCGGGATTCCTCTCCCGTCGATACCGGGGCCAAAAACCTTGTGTGGAGTCAGGGCCGGAACCGAGGATTCCTCTCAGGGGCTGACATGGATCTTTGGGTACTTCTGGAGTCTCCCCAGGGGAGTCAGGCCTCGTCTCGAGTGGGGGCATGCACGTGCGATTTCCTTCCAGGCTGTAGCCACAATGTCACGCTTCCCGTCGCGTTGATCAAAGGATCTGTGGTTTTCCCTCGAGGCTTTCCCACAGGGCTGTCCCACGTGCCACCGTGGTGTGAGTCGATCCTCGGCATGAAAGATGAGCCAGTGCAGGGCAAAGAGGTTCCTCTGGAATGGACTGAGACATCTGGGGGTCTCTTGGCATGGTGGTACGACCATGGAGTTCCTCTCGCCTTTCCTGTTGAGAGTGCCTCCTCTTGAGATGCGACGGGAACGCCTGGAATTCTTTCCCGTTGAAAGCAGGGAAAGGATCCCTCATCTCGAGCTACGAGGGGGAAACGGGGCTCCTCTGGATGTGGGCGGGACCATCGAGCTTCCTCTTGAGTGGAGACGGGTATGGCAGTGAACTTCTTGAGTTGCAGCAAGGGTAGTAAAGACCCTTTCGAAGTTCCAGACATTAGGTGTCATTAGTCTCCAGAAGTCTCATCGGAAATAGGCCTCATCTCGCCTGGAAGGGAAAACTTCCTGGATTTTCTCCAGTTGCGGCAGGTGTTCTCGAGTTACGACGGGGACCTCAGGGACCCGCCCTGGTGGCCTCAGGAAAGGCCAGTCCCCATGTGAGTTGCTAGGGGGCCTCTCGGGATTCCTCTCGCGTCGATACCGGGGCCAAAAACCTTGTGTGGAGTCAGGGCCGGAACCGAGGATTCCTCTCAGGGGCTGACATGGATCTTTGGGTACTTCTGGAGTCTCTCCAGGGGAGTCAGGCCTCGTATCGTGTGGGGGCATGCACGTGCGCTTTCCTTCCAGGCTGTAGCAGCAATGTCACACTTCCCGTCGCGTGGATCAAAGGATCTGTGGTTTTCCCTCGAGGCTTTCCCTCGAGGCTTTCCCACAGGGCTGTCCCACGTGCCACCGTGGTGTGAGTCGATCCTCGGCGTGAAAGATGAGCCAGTGCAGGGCAAAGAGGTTCCTCCGGAATGGACTGAGACATCTGGGGGACTCTTGGCATGGTGGTACGACCATGGAGTTCCTCTTGCCTTTCTTGTTGAGAGTGCCTCCTCTTGAGATGCGACGGGAATGCCGGGAATTCTTTACCGTTGAAAGCAGGGAAAGGATCCCACATCTCCAGCTACGAGGGGGAAACGGGGCTCCTCTGGATGTGGGCGTGACCATCGTGCTTCCTCTCGAGTGGAGAAGGGTATGGCGGTGAACTTCTTGAGTTGCAGCAAGGGTGTGAAAGACCCTTTCGAAGTTCCAGAGGTTAGGTGTCATTAGTCTCCAGACGCCTCATGGGAAATAGGCCTCATCTCGCCTGGAAGGGAGAACTTCCTGGATTTTCTCGAGTTGCGGCAGGTGTTCTCGAGTTACGACGGGGACCTCAGGGACCCGCCCTGGTGGCCTCAGGAGAGGCCAGTCCCCATGCGAGTTGCTAGGGGGCCTCTCGGGATTCCTCTCCCGTCGATACCGGGTCCAAAAACCTTGTGTGGTGTCAGGACCGGAACCGAGGATTCCTCTCAGGGGCTGACATGGATCTTTGGGTACTTCTGGAGTATCCCCAGGGGAGTCAGGCCTCCTCTCGAGTGGGGGCATGCACGTGCGCTTTCCTTCCAGGCTGTAGCAGCAATGTCACGATTCCCGTCGCGTGGATCAAAGGATCTGTTGTTTTCCCTCGAGGCTTTCCCTCGAGGCTTTCCCACAGGGCTGTCCCACGTGCCACCGTGGTGTGAGTCGAACCTCGGCGTGAAAGATGAGCCAGTGCAGGGCAAAGAGGTTCCTCTGGAATGGACTGAGACATCTGGGGGACTCTTGGCATGGTGGTACGACCATGGAGTTCCTCTCGCCTTTCCTGTTGAGAGTGCCTCCTCTTGAGATGCGATGGGAACGCCGGGAATACTTTCCCGTTGAAAGCAGGGAAAGGATCCCTCATCTCGAGCTACGAGGGGGAAACGGGGCTCCTCTGGATGTGGGCGGGACCATCGTGCTTCCTCTCGAGTGGAGACGGGTATGGCGGTGAACTTCTTGAGTTGCAGCAAGGGTGTGAAAGACCCTTTCGAAGTTCCAGAGGTTAGGTGGCATTAGTCTCCAGACGCCTCATGGGAAATAGGCCTCATCTCGCCTGGAAGGGAGAACTTCCTGGATTTTCTCGAGTTGCGGCAGGTGTTCTCGTGTTACGACGGGGACCTCAGGGACCCGCCCTGGTGGCCTCAGGAGAGGCCAGTCCCCATGCGAGTTGCTAGGGGGCCTCTCGGGATTCCTCTCCCGTCGATACCGGGGCCAAAATCCTTGTGTGGAGTCAGGGCCGGAACCGAGGATTCCTCTCAGGGGCTGACATGGATCTTTGGGTACTTCTGGAGTCTCCCCAGGGGAGTCAGGCCTCGTCTCGAGTGGGGGCATGCACGTGCGCTTTCCTTCCAGGCTGTAGAAGCAATGTCACGCTTCCCGTCGCGTGGATCAAAGGATCTGTGGTTTTCCCTCGAGGCTTTCCCTCGAGGCTTTCCCACAGGGCTGTCCCACGTGCCACCGTGGTGTGAGTCGATCCTCGGCGTGAAAGATGAGCCAGTGCAGGGCAAAGAGGTTCCTCTGGAATGGACTGAGACATCTGGGGGACTCTTGGCATGGTGGTACGACCATGGAGTTCCTCTCGCCTTTCCTGTTGAGAGTGCCTCCTCTTGAGATGCGACGGGAACGCCGGGAATTCTTTCCCGTTGAAAGCAGGGAAAGGATCCCTCATCTCGAGCTACGAGGGGGAAACGGGGCTCCTCTGGATGTGGGCGGGACCATCGTGCTTCCTCTCGAGTGGAGACGGGTATGGCGGTGAACTTCTTGAGTTGCAGCAAGGGTGTGAAAGACCCTTTCAAAGTTCCAGAGGTTAGGTGTCATTAATCTCCAGACGCCTCATGGGAAATAGGCCTCATCTCGCCTGGAAGATAGAACTTCCTGGATTTTCTCGAGTTGATGCAGGTGTTCTCGAGTTACGACGGGGACCTCAGGGACCCGCCCTGGTGGCCTCAGGAGAGGCCAGTCCCCATGCGAGTTGCTAGGGGGCCTCTCGGGATTCCTCTCCCGTCGATACCGGGGCCAAAATCCTTGTGTGGAGTCAGGGCCGGAACCGAGGATTCCTCTCAGGGGCTGACATGGATCTTTGGGTACTTCTGGAGTCTCCCAAGGGGAGTCAGGCCTCGTCTCGAGTGGGGGCATGCACGTGCGCTTTCCTTCCAGGCTGTAGCAGCAATGTCACGCTTCCCGTCGCGTGGATCAAAGAATCTGTGGTTTTCCCGCGAGGCTCTCCCTCGAGGCTTTCCCACTGGGCTGTCCCACGTGCCACCGTGGTGTGAGTCGATCCTCGGCGTGAAAGATGAGCCAGTGCAGGGCAAAGAGGTTCCTCTGGAATGGACTGAGACATCTGGGGGACTCTTGGCATGGTGGTACGACCATGGAGTTCCTCTCGCCTTTCCTGTTGAGAGTGCCTCCTCTTGAGATGCGACGGGAACACCGGGAATTCTTTCCCGTTGAAAGCAGGGAAAGGATCCCTCATCTCGAGCTACGAGGGGGAAACGGGGCTCCTCTGGATGTGGGCGGGACCATCGTGCTTCCTCTCGAGTGGAGACGGGTATGGCGGTGAACTTCTTGAGTTGCAGCAAGGGTGTGAAAGACCCTTTCAAAGTTCCAGAGGTTAGGTGGCATTAGTCTCCAGACGCCTCATGGGAAATAGGCCTCATCTCGCCTGGAAGGGAGAACTTCCTGGATTTTCTCGAGTTGCGGCAGGTGTTCTCGAGTTACGACGGGGACCTCAGGGACCCGCCCTGGTGGCCTCAGGAGAGGCCAGTCCCCATGCGAGTTGCTAGGGGGCCTCTCGGGATTCCTCTCCCGTCGATACCGGGGCCAAAAATCTTGTGTGGAGTCAGGGCCGGAACCGAGGATTCCTCTCAGGGGCTGACATGTATCTTTGGGTACTTCTGGAGTCTCCCCAGGGGAGTCAGGCCTCGTCTCGAGTGGGGGCATGCACGTGCGCTTTCCTTCCAGGCTGTAGCAGCAATGTCACGCTTCCCGTCGCGTGGATCAAAGGATCTTTGGTTTCCCTCAAGGCTTTCCTCGAGGGTTTCCCACAGGGCTGTCCCACGTGCCACCGTGGTGTGAGTCGATCCTCGGCGTGAAAGATGAGCCAGTGCAGGGCAAAGAGGTTCCTCTGGAATGGACTGAGACATCTGGGGGACTCTTGGCATGGTGGTACGACCATGGAGTTCCTCTCGCCTTTCCTGTTGAGAGTGCCTCCTCTTGAGATGCGACGGGAACACCGGGAATTCTTTCCCGTTGAAAGCAGGGAAAGGATCCCTCATCTCGAGCTACGAGGGGGAAACGGGGCTCCTCTGGATGTGGGCGGGACGATCGTGCTTCCTCTCGAGTGGAGACGGGTATGGCGGTGAACTTCTTGAGTTGCAGCAAGGGTGTGAAAGACCCTTTCGAAGTTCCAGAGGTTAGGTGTCATTAGTCTCCAGACGCCTCATCGGAAATAGGCCTCATCTCGCCTGGAAGGGAGAACTTCCTGGATTTTCTCGAGTTGCGGCAGGTGTTCTCGAGTTACGACGGGCACCTCAGGGACCCGCGCTGGTGGCCTCAGGAGAGGCCAGTCCCCATGCGAGTTGCTAGGGGGCCTCTCGGGATTCCTCTCCCGTCGATACCGGGGCCAAAAACCTTGTGTGGAGTCAGGGCCGGATCCGAGGATTCCTCTCAGGGGCTGACATGTATTTTCGGGTAATTCTGGAGTCTCCCAAGGGGAGTCAGGCCTCGTCTCGCGTGGGGGCATGAAAGTGCGTTTTCCTTCCAGGCTGTAGCAGCAATGTCACGCTTTCCGTCGCGTGTATCAAAGGATCTGTGGTTTTCCCTCGAGGCTTTCCCTCGAGGCTTTCCCACAGGGCTGTCCCACGTTCCACCGTGGTGTGAGTCGATCCTCGGCGTGAAAGATGAGCCAGAGCAGGGCAAAGAGGTTCCTCTGGAATGGACTGAGACATCTGGGGGACTCTTGGCATGGTGGTACGACCATGGAGTTCCTCTCGCCTTTCCTGTTGAGAGTGCCTCCTCTTGAGATGCGACGGGAACGCCGGGAATTCTTTCCCGTTGAAAGCAGGGAAAGGATCCCTCATCTCGAGCTACGAGGGGGAAACGGGGCTCCTCTGGATGTGGGCGGGACCATCGTGATTCCTCTCGAGTGGAGACGGGTATGGCGGTGAACTTCTTGAGTTGCAGCAAGGGTGTGAAAGACCCTTTCGAAGTTCCAGAGGTTAGGTGTCATTAGTCTCCAGACGCCTCATCGGAAATAGGCCTCATCTCGCCTGGAAGGGAGAACTTCCTGGATTGTCTCGAGGTGCGGCAGGTGTTCTCGAGTTACGACGGGGACCTCAGGGACCCGCCCTGGTGGCCTCAGGAGATGCCAGTCCCCATGCGAGTTGCTAGGGAGCCTCTCGGGATTCCTCTCCCGTCGATACCGGGGCCAAAAACCTTGTGTGGAGTCAGGGCCGGAACCGAGGATTCCTCTCAGGGGCTGACATGGATCTTTGGGTACTTCTGGAGTCTCCCCAGGGGAGTCAGGCCTCGTCTCGAGTGGGGGCATGCACGTGCGATTTCCTTCCAGGCTGTAGCCACAATGTCACGCTTCCCGTCGCGTTGATCAAAGGATCTGTGGTTTTCCCTCGAGGCTTTCCCACAGGGCTGTCCCACGTGCCACCGTGGTGTGAGTCGATCCTCGGCATGAAAGATGAGCCAGTGCAGGGCAAAGAGGTTCCTCTGGAATGGACTGAGACATCTGGGGGTCTCTTGGCATGGTGGTACGACCATGGAGTTCCTCTCGCCTTTCCTGTTGAGAGTGCCTCCTCTTGAGATGCGACGGGAACGCCGGGAATTCTTTCCCGTTGAAAGCAGGGAAAGGATCCCTCATCTCGAGCTACGAGGGGGAAACGGGGCTCCTCTGGATGTGGGCGGGACCATCGAGCTTCCTCTTGAGTGGAGACGGGTATGGCAGTGAACTTCTTGAGTTGCAGCAAGGGTAGTAAAGACCCTTTCGAAGTTCCAGACATTAGGTGTCATTAGTCTCCAGAAGTCTCATCGGAAATAGGCCTCATCTCGCCTGGAAGGGAAAACTTCCTGGATTTTCTCCAGTTGCGGCAGGTGTTCTCGAGTTACGACGGGGACCTCAGGGACCCGCCCTGGTGGCCTCAGGAAAGGCCAGTCCCCATGTGAGTTGCTAGGGGGCCTCTCGGGATTCCTCTCGCGTCGATACCGGGGCCAAAAACCTTGTGTGGAGTCAGGGCCGGAACCGAGGATTCCTCTCAGGGGCTGACATGGATCTTTGGGTACTTCTGGAGTCTCCCCAGGGGAGTCAGGCCTCGTTTCGAGTGGGGGCATGCACGTGCGCTTTCCTTCCAGGCTGTAGCAGCAATGTCACACTTCCCGTCGCGTGGATCAAAGGATCTGTGGTTTTCCCTCGAGGCTTTCCCTCGAGGCTTTCCCACAGGGCTGTCCCACGTGCCACCGTGGTGTGAGTCGATCCTCGGCGTGAAAGATGAGCCAGTGCAGGGCAAAGAGGTTCCTCCGGAATGGACTGAGACATCTGGGGGACTCTTGGCATGGTGGTACGACCATGGAGTTCCTCTTGCCTTTCTTGTTGAGAGTGCCTCCGCTTGAGATGCGACGGGAATGCCGAGAATTCTTTACCGTTGAAAGCAGGGAAAGGATCCCACATCTCCAGCTACGAGGGGGAAACGGGGCTTCTCTGTATGTGGGCGTGACCATCGTGCTTCCTCTCGAGTGGAGACGGGTATGGCGGTGAACTTCTTGAGTTGCAGCAAGGGTGTGAAAGACCCTTTCGAAGTTCCAGAGGTTAGGTGTCATTAGTCTCCAGACGCCTCATCGGAAATAGGCCTCATCTCGCCTGGAAGGGAGAACTTCCTGGATTCTCTCGAGTTGCTGCAGGTGTTCTCGAGTTACTACGGGGACCTCAGGGACCCGCCCTGGTGGCCTCAGGAAAGGCCAGTCCCCATGCGAGTTGCTAGGGGGCCTCTCGGGATTCCTCTCCCGTCGATACCGGGTCCAAAAACCTTGTGTGGTGTCAGGACCGGAACCGAGGATTCCTCTCAGGGGCTGACGGATCTTTGGGTACTTCTGGAGTATCCCCAGGGGAGTCAGGCCTCCTCTCGAGTGGGGGCATGCACGTGCGCTTTCCTTCCAGGCTGTAGCAGCAATGTCACGCTTCCCGTCGCGTGGATCAAAGGATCTGTGGTTTTCCCTCGAGGCTTTCCCTCGAGGCTTTCCCACTGGGCTGTCCCACGTGCCACCGTGGTGTGAGTCGATCCTCGGCGTGAAAGATGAGCCAGTGCAGGGCAAAGAGGTTCCTCTGGAATGGACTGAGACATCTGGGGGACTCTTGGCATGGTGGTACGACCATGGAGTTCCTCTCGCCTTTCCTGTTGAGAGTGCCTCCTCTTGAGATGCGACGGGAACGCCGGGAATTCTTTCCCGTTGAAAGCAGGGAAAGGATCCCTCATCTCGAGCTACGAGGGGGAAACGGGGCTCCTCTGGATGTGGGCTGGACCATCGTGCTTCCTCTCGAGTGGAGACGGGTATGGCGGTGAACTTCTGAGTTGCAGCAAGGGTGTGAAAGACCCTTTCGAAGTTCCAGAGGTGAGGTGTCATTAGTCTCCAGAAGCCTCATCGGAAATAGGCCTCATCTCGCCTGGAAGGGAGAACTTCCTGGATTTTCTCGAGTTGCGGCAGGTGTTCTCGAGTTACGACGGGGACCTCAGGGACCCGCCCTGGTGGCCTCAGGAAAGGCCAGTCCCCATGCGAGTTGCTAGGGGGCCTCTCGGGATTCCTCTCCCGTCGATACCGGGTCCAAAAACCTTGTGTGGTGTCAGGACCGGAACCGAGGATTCCTCTCAGGGGCTGACGGATCTTTGGGTACTTCTGGAGTATCCCCAGGGGAGTCAGGCCTCCTCTCGAGTGGGGGCATGCACGTGCGCTTTCCTTCCAGGCTGTAGCAGCAATGTCACGCTTCCCGTCGCGTGGATCAAAGGATCTGTGGTTTTCCCTCGAGGCTTTCCCTCGAGGCTTTCCCACTGGGCTGTCCCACGTGCCACCGTGGTGTGAGTCGATCCTCGGCGTGAAAGATGAGCCAGTGCAGGGCAAAGAGGTTCCTCTGGAATGGACTGAGACATCTGGGGGACTCTTGGCATGGTGGTACGACCATGGAGTTCCTCTCGCCTTTCCTGTTGAGAGTGCCTCCTCTTGAGATGCGACGGGAACGCCGGGAATTCTTTCCCGTTGAAAGCAGGGAAAGGATCCCTCATCTCGAGCTACGAGGGGGAAACGGGGCTCCTCTGGATGTGGGCTGGACCATCGTGCTTCCTCTCGAGTGGAGACGGGTATGGCGGTGAACTTCTGAGTTGCAGCAAGGGTGTGAAAGACCCTTTCGAAGTTCCAGAGGTGAGGTGTCATTAGTCTCCAGAAGCCTCATCGGAAATAGGCCTCATCTCGCCTGGAAGGGAGAACTTCCTGGATTTTCTCGAGTTGCGGCAGGTGTTCTCGAGTTACGACGGGGACCTCAGGGACCCGCCCTGGTGGCCTCAGGAAAGGCCAGTCCCCATGCGAGTTGCTAGGGGGCCTCTCGGGATTCCTCTCCCATCGATACCGGGGCCAAAAACCTTGTGTGGAGTCAGGGCCGGAACCGAGGATTCCTCTCAGGGGCTGACATGGATCTTTGGGTACTTCTGGAGTCTCCCCAGGGGAGTCAGGCCTCGTCTCGAGTGGGGGCATGCACATGCGCTTTCCTTCCAGGCTGTAGCAGCAATGTCACCCTTCCCCTCGCGTGGATCAAAGGATCTGTGGTTTTCCCTCGAGGCTTTCCCTCGAGGCTTTCCCACAGGGCTGTCCCACGTGCCACCGTGGTGTGAGTCGATCCTCGGCATGAAAGATGAGCCAGTGCAGGGCAAAGAGGATCCTCTGGAATGGACTGAGACATCTGGGGGACTCTTGGCATGGTGGTACGACCATGGAGTTCCTCTCGCCTTTCCTGTTGAGAGTGCCTCCTCTTGAGATGCGACGGGAACGCCGGGAATTCTTTCCCGTTGAAAGCAGGGAAAGGATCCCTCATCTCGAGCTACGAGGGGGAAACGGGGCTCCTCTGGATGTGGGTGGGACCATCGTGCTTCCTCTCGAGTGGAGACGGGTATGACGGTGAACTTCATGAGTTGCAGCAAGGGTGTGAAAGACCCTTTCGAAGTTCCAGAGGTGAGGTGTCATTAGTCTCCAGACGCCTCATCGGAAATAGGCCTCATCTCGCCTGGAAGGGAGAACTTCCTGGATTTTCTCGAGTTGTGGCAGGTGTTCTCGAGTTACGACGGGGACCTCAGGGACCCGCCCTGGTGGCCTCAGGAGAGGCCAGTCCCCATGCGAGTTGCTAGGGGGCCTCTCGGGATTCCTCTCCCGTCGATACCGGGGCCAAAATCCTTGTGTGGAGTCAGGGCCGGAAACCAGAATTCCTCTCAGGGGCTGACATGGATCTTTGGGTACTTCTGGAGTCTCCCCAGGGGAGTGAGGCCTCGTCACGAGTGGGGGCATACACGTGCGCTTTCCTTCCAGGCTGTAGCAGCAATGTCACGCTTCCCGTCGCGTGGATCAAAGGATCTGTGGTTTTCCCTCGAGGCTTTCCCTCGAGGCTTTCCCTCGAGGCTTTCCCACAGGGCTGTCCCACGTGCCACCGTGGTGTGAGTCTATCCTCGGCGTGAAAGATGAGCCAGTGTAGGGCAAAGAGGTTCCTCTGGAATGGACTGAGACATCTGGGGGACTCTTGGCATGGTGGTACGACCATGGAGTTCCTCCCGCCTTTCCTGTTGAGAGTGCATCCTCTTGAGATGCGACGGGAACGCCGGGAATTCTTTCCCGTTGAAAGCAGGGAAAGGATCCCTCATCTCGAGCTACGAGGGGGAAACGGGGCTCCTCTGGATGTGGGCGGGACCATCGTGCTTCCTCTCGAGAGGAGACGGGTATGGCGGTGAACTTCTTGAGTTGAAGCAAAGGTGTGAAAGACCCTTTCGAAGTTCCAGAGGTTAGGTGTCATTAGTCTCCAGACGTCTCATCGGAAATAGGCCTCATCTCGCCTGGAAGGGAGAACTTCCTGGATTTTCTCGAGTTGCGGCAGGTGTTCTCGAGTTACGACGGGGACCTCAGGGACCCGCCCTGGTGGCCTCAGGAGAGGCCAGTCCCCATGCGAGTTGCTAGGGGGCCTCTCGGGATTCCTCTCCCGTCGATACCGGGGCCAAAAACCTTGTGTGGAGTCAGGGCCGGAACCGAGGATTCCTCTCAGGGGCTGACATGGATCTTTGGGTACTTCTGGAGTCTCCCCAGGGGAGTCAGGCCTCGTCTCGAGTGGGGGCATGCACGTGCGCTTTCCTTCCAGGCTGTAGCAGCAATGTCACGCTTCCCGTCGCGTGGATCAAAGGATCTGTCGTTTTCCCTCGAGGCTTTCCCACAGGGCTGACCCACGTGCCACCGTGGTGTGAGTCGATCCTCGGCGTGAAAGATGAGCCAGTGCAGGGCAAAGAGGTTCCTCTGGAATGGACTGAGACATCTGGGGGACTCTTGGCATGGTGGTACGACCATGGAGTTCCTCTCGCCTTTCCTGTTGAGAGTGCCTCCTCTTGAGATGCGACGGGAACGCCGGGAATTCTTTCCCGTTGAAAGCAGGGAAAGGATCCCTCATCTCGAGCTACGAGGGGGAAACGGGGCTCCTCTGGATGTGGGCGGGACCATCGTGCTTCCTCTCGAGTGGAGACGGGTATGGCGGTGAACTTCTGAGTTGCAGCAAGGGTGTGAAAGACCCTTTCGAAGTTCCAGAGGTGAGGTGTCATTAGTCTCCAGAAGCCTCATCGGAAATAGGCCTCATCTCGCCTGGAAGGGAGAACTTCCTGGATTTTCTCGAGTTGCGGCAGGTGTTCTCGAGTTACGACGGGGACCTCAGGGACCCGCCCTGGTGGCCTCAGGAGAGGCCAGTCCCCATGCGAGTTGCTAGGGGGCCTCTCGGGATTCCTCTCCCGTCGATACCGGGGCCAAAATCCTTGTGTGGAGTCAGGGCCGGAAACCAGAATTCCTCTCAGGGGCTGACATGGATCTTTGGGTACTTCTGGAGTCTCCCCAGGGGAGTGAGGCCTCGTCACGAGTGGGGGCATACACGTGCGCTTTCCTTCCAGGCTGTAGCAGCAATGTCACGCTTCCCGTCGCGTGGATCAAAGGATCTGTGGTTTTCCCTCGAGGCTTTCCCTCGAGGCTTTCCCTCGAGGCTTTCCCACAGGGCTGTCCCACGTGCCACCGTGGTGTGAGTCGATCCTCGGCGTGAAAGATGAGCCAGTGCAGGGCAAAGAGGTTCCTCTGGAATGGACTGAGACATCTGGGGGACTCTTGGCATGGTGGTACGACCATGGAGTTCCTCTCGCCTTTCCTGTTGAGAGTGCCTCCTCTTGAGTTGCGATGGGAACGCCGGGAATTCTTTCCCGTTGAAAGCAGGGAAAGGATCCCTCATCTCGAGCTACGAGGGGGAAACGGGGCTCCTCTGGATGTGGGCGGGACCATCGTGCTTCCTCTCGAGTGGAGAAGGGTATGGCGGTGAATTTCTTGAGTTGCAGCAAGGTTGTGAAAGACCCA
This sequence comes from Capricornis sumatraensis, assembly GCF_032405125.1. Lineage (NCBI taxonomy): Eukaryota > Metazoa > Chordata > Mammalia > Artiodactyla > Bovidae > Capricornis > Capricornis sumatraensis. Next base: position 141,168,727 of record NC_091092.1, on the reverse strand, counting down.
TTCGAAGTTCCAGAGCTTAGGTGTCATTAGTCTCCAGACGCCTCATCGGAAATAGGCCTCATCTCGCCTGGAAGGGAGAACTTCCTGGATTTTCTCGAGTTGCGGCAGGTGTTCTCGAGTTACCACGGGGACCTCAGGGACCCGCCCTGGTGGCCTCAGGAGAGGCCAGTCCCCATGCGAGTTGCTAGGGGGCCTCTCGGGATTCCTCTCCCGTCGATACCGGAGCCAAAATCCTTGTGTGGAGTCAGGCCCGGAACAGAGGATTCCTCTCAGGGGCTGACATGGATCTTTGGGTACTTCTGGAGTCTCCCCAGGGGAGTCAGGTCTCGTCTCGAGTGGGGGCATACACGTGCGCTTTCCTTCCAGGCTGTAGCAGCAATGTCACGCTTCCCGTCGTGTGGATCAAAGGATCTGTGGTTTTCCCTCGAGGCTTTCCCTCGAGGCTTTCCCACAGGGCTGTCCCACGTGCCACCGTGGTGTGAGTCTATCCTCGGCATGAAAGATGAGCCAGTGTAGGGCAAAGAGGTTCCTCTGGAATGGACTGAGACATCTGGGGGACTCTTGGCATGGTGGTACGACCATGGAGTTCCTCCCGCCTTTCCTGTTGAGAGTGCATCCTCTTGAGATGCGACGGGAACGCCGGGAATTCTTTCCCGTTGAAAGCAGGGAAAGGATCCCTCATCTCGAGCTACGAGGGGGAAACGGGGCTCCTCTGGATGTGGGCGGGACCATCGTGCTTCCTCTCGAGTGGAGACGGGTATGGCGGTGAACTTCTTGAGTTGCAGCAAAGGTGTGAAAGACCCTTTCGAAGTTCCAGAGGTTAGGTGTCATTAGTCTCCAGACGTCTCATCGGAAATAGGCCTCATCTCGCCTGGAAGGGAGAACTTCCTGGATTTTCTCGAGTTGCGGCAGGTGTTCTCGAGTTACGACGGGGACCTCAGGGACCCGCCCTGGTGGCCTCAGGAGAGGCCAGTCCCCATGCGAGTTGCTAGGGGGCCTCTCGGGATTCCTCTCCCGTCGATACCGGGGCCAAAAACCTTGTGTGGAGTCAGGGCCGGAACCGAGGATTCCTCTCAGGGGCTGACATGGATCTTTGGGTACTTCTGGAGTCTCCCCAGGGGAGTCAGGCCTCGTCTCGAGTGGGGGCATGCACGTGCGCTTTCCTTCCAGGCTGTAGCAGCAATGTCACGCTTCCCGTCGCGTGGATCAAAGGATCTGTGGTTTTCCCTCGAGGCTTTCCCACAGGGCTGACCCACGTGCCACCGTGGTGTGAGTCGATCCTCGGCGTGAAAGATGAGCCAGTGCAGGGCAAAGAGGTTCCTCTGGAATGGACTGAGACATCTGGGGGACTCTTGGCATGGTGGTACGACCATGGAGTTCCTCTCGCCTTTCCTGTTGAGAGTGCCTCCTCTTGAGATGCGACGGGAACGCCGGGAATTCTTTCCCGTTGAAAGCAGGGAAAGGATCCCTCATCTCGAGCTACGAGGGGGAAACGGGGCTCCTCTGGATGTGGGCGGGACCATCGTGCTTCCTCTCGAGTGGAGACGGGTATGGCGGTGAACTTCTGAGTTGCAGCAAGGGTGTGAAAGACCCTTTCGAAGTTCCAGAGGTGAGGTGTCATTAGTCTCCAGAAGCCTCATCGGAAATAGGCCTCATCTCGCCTGGAAGGGAGAACTTCCTGGATTTTCTCGAGTTGCGGCAGGTGTTCTCGAGTTACGACGGGGACCTCAGGGACCCGCCCTGGTGGCCTCAGGAAAGGCCAGTCCCCATGCGAGTTGCTAGGGGGCCTCTCGGGATTCCTCTCCCATCGATACCGGGGCCAAAAACCTTGTGTGGAGTCAGGGCCGGAACCGAGGATTCCTCTCAGGGGCTGACATGGATCTTTGGGTACTTCTGGAGTCTCCCCAGGGGAGTCAGGCCTCGTCTCGAGTGGGGGCATGCACATGCGCTTTCCTTCCAGGCTGTAGCAGCAATGTCACCCTTCCCCTCGCGTGGATCAAAGGATCTGTGGTTTTCCCTCGAGGCTTTCCCTCGAGGCTTTCCCACAGGGCTGTCCCACGTGCCACCGTGGTGTGAGTCGATCCTCGGCATGAAAGATGAGCCAGTGCAGGGCAAAGAGGATCCTCTGGAATGGACTGAGACATCTGGGGGACTCTTGGCATGGTGGTACGACCATGGAGTTCCTCTCGCCTTTCCTGTTGAGAGTGCCTCCTCTTGAGATGCGACAGGAACACCGGGAATTCTTTCCCGTTGAAAGCAGGGAAAGGATCCCTCATCTCGAGCTACGAGGGGGAAACGGGGCTCCTCTGGATGTGGGTGGGACCATCGTGCTTCCTCTCGAGTGGAGACGGGTATGGCGGTGAACTTCTTGAGTTGCAGCAAGGGTGTGAAAGACCCTTTCGAAGTTCCAGAGGTGAGGTGTCATTAGTCTCCAGACGCCTCATCGGAAATAGGCCTCATCTCGCCTGGAAGGGAGAACTTCCTGGATTTTCTCGAGTTGTGGCAGGTGTTCTCGAGTTACGACGGGGACCTCAGGGACCCGCCCTGGTGGCCTCAGGAGAGGCCAGTCCCCATGCGAGTTGCTAGGGGGCCTCTCGGGATTCCTCTCCCGTCGATACCGGGGCCAAAATCCTTGTGTGGAGTCAGGGCCGGAAACCAGAATTCCTCTCAGGGGCTGACATGGATCTTTGGGTACTTCTGGAGTCTCCCCAGGGGAGTGAGGCCTCGTCACGAGTGGGGGCATACACGTGCGCTTTCCTTCCAGGCTGTAGCAGCAATGTCACGCTTCCCGTCGCGTGGATCAAAGGATCTGTGGTTTTCCCTCGAGGCTTTCCCTCGAGGCTTTCCCTCGAGGCTTTCCCACAGGGCTGTCCCACGTGCCACCGTGGTGTGAGTCGATCCTCGGCGTGAAAGATGAGCCAGTGCAGGGCAAAGAGGTTCCTCTGGAATGGACTGAGACATCTGGGGGACTCTTGGCATGGTGGTACGACCATGGAGTTCCTCTCGCCTTTCTTGTTGAGAGTGACTCCTCTTGAGATGCGACGGGAACGCCGGGAATTCTTTCCCGTTGAAAGCAGGGAAAGGATCCCTCATCTCGAGCTACGAGGGGGAAACGGGGCTCCTCTGGATGTGGGCGGGACCATCGTGCTTCCTCTCGAGTGGAGACGGGTATGGCGGTGAACTTCTTGAGTTGCAGCAAGGTTGTGAAAGACCCATTCGAAGTTCCAGAGCTTAGGTGTCATTAGTCTCCAGACGCCTCATCGGAAATAGGCCTCATCTCGCCTGGAAGGGAGAACTTCCTGGATTTTCTCGAGTTGCGGCAGGTGTTCTCGAGTTACCACGGGGACCTCAGGGACCCGCCCTGGTGGCCTCAGGAGAGGCCAGTCCCCATGCGAGTTGCTAGGGGGCCTCTCGGGATTCCTCTCCCGTCGATACCGGAGCCAAAATCCTTGTGTGGAATCAGGCCCGGAACAGAGGATTCCTCTCAGGGGCTGACATGGATCTTTGGGTACTTCTGGAGTCTCCCCAGGGGAGTCAGGCCTCGTCTCGAGTGGGGGCATACACGTGCGCTTTCCTTCCAGGCTGTAGCAGCAATGTCACGCTTCCCGTCGCGTGGATCAAAGGATCTGTGGTTTTCCCTCGAGGCTTTCCCTCGAGGCTTTCCCACAGGGCTGTCCCACGTGCCACCGTGGTGTGAGTCTATCCTCGGCATGAAAGATGAGCCAGTGTAGGGCAAAGAGGTTCCTCTGGAATGGACTGAGACATCTGGGGGACTCTTGGCATGGTGGTACGACCATGGAGTTCCTCCCGCCTTTCCTGTTGAGAGTGCATCCTCTTGAGATGCGACGGGAACGCCGGGAATTCTTTCCCGTTGAAAGCAGGGAAAGGATCCCTCATCTCGAGCTACGAGGGGGAAACGGGGCTCCTCTGGATGTGGGCGGGACCATCGTGCTTCCTCTCGAGTGGAGACGGGTATGGCGGTGAACTTCTTGAGTTGCAGCAAAGGTGTGAAAGACCCTTTCGAAGTTCCAGAGGTTAGGTGTCATTAGTCTCCAAACGTCTCATCGGAAATAGGCCTCATCTCGCCTGGAAGGGAGAACTTCCTGGATTTTCTCGAGTTGCGGCAGGTGTTCTCGAGTTACGACGGGGACCTCAGGGACCCGCCCTGGTGGCCTCAGGAGAGGCCAGTCCCCATGCGAGTTGCTAGGGGGCCTCACGGGATTCCTCTCCCGTCGATACCGGGGCCAAAAACCTTGTGTGGAGTCAGGGCCGGAACCGAGGATTCCTCTCAGGGGCTGACATGGATCTTTGGGTACTTCTGGAGTCTCCCCAGGGGAGTCAGGCCTCGTCTCGAGTGGGGGCATGCACGTGCGCTTTCCTTCCAGGCTGTAGCAGCAATGTCACGCTTCCCGTCGCGTGGATCAAAGGATCTGTGGTTTTCCCTCGAGGCTTTCCCACAGGGCTGACCCACGTGCCACCGTGGTGTGAGTCGATCCTCGGCGTGAAAGATGAGCCAGTGCAGGGCAAAGAGGATCCTCTGGAATGGACTGAGACATCTGGGGGACTCTTGGCATGGTGGTACGACCATGGAGTTCCTCTCGCCTTTCCTGTTGAGAGTGCCTCCTCTTGAGATGCGACGGGAACGCCGGGAATTCTTTCCCGTTGAAAGCAGGGAAAGGATCCCTCATCTCGAGCTACAAGGGGGAAACGGGGCTCTTCTGGATGTGGGCAGGACCATCGTGCTTCCTCTCGAGTGGAGAAGGGTATGGCGGTGAATTTCTTGACTTGCAGCAAGGGTGTGAAAGACCCATTCGAAGTTCCAGAGCTTAGGTGTCATTAGTCTCCAGACTCCTCATCGGAAATAGGCCTCATCTCGCCTGGAAGGGAGAACTTCCTGGATTTTCTCGAGTTGCGGCAGGTGTTCTCGAGTTACGACGGGGACCTCAGGGACCCGTCCTGGTGGCCTCAGGAGAGGCCAGTCCCCATGCGAGTTGCTAGGGGGCCTCTCGGTATTCCTCTCCCGTCGATACCGGGGCCAAAAACCTTGTGTGGAGTCAGGGCCGGAAACCAGGATTCCTCTCAGGGGCTGACATGGATCTTTGGGTACTTCTGGAGTCTCCCCAGGGGAGTCAGGCCTCGTCTCGAGTGGGGGCATGCACGTGCGCTTTCCTTCCAGGCTGTAGCAGCAATGTCACGCTTCCCGTCGCGTGGATCAAAGGATCTGTGGTTTTCCCTCGAGGCTTTCCCTCGAGGCTTTCCCACACGGCTGTCCCACGTGCCACCGTGGTGTGAGTCGATCCTCGGCGTGAAAGATGAGCCAGTGCAGGGCAAAGAGGTTCCTCTGGAATGGACTGAGACATCTGGGGGACTCTTGGCATGGTGGTACGACCATGGAGTTCCTCTGCCCTTTCCTGTTGAGAGTGCCTCCTCTTGAGATGCGACGGGAACGCCGGGAATTCTTTCCCATTGAAAGCAGGGAAAGGAACCCTCATCTCGAGCTACGAGGGGGAAACGGGGCTCCTCTGGATGTGGGCGGGACCATCGTGCTTCCTCTCGAGTGGAGACGGGTATGGCGGTGAACTTCTTGAGTTGCAGCAAGGGTGTGAAAGACCCTTTCAAAGTTCCAGAGGTTAGGTGTCATTAGTCTCCAGACGCCTCATGGGAAATAGGCCTCATCTCGCCTGGAAGGGAGAACTTCCTGGATTTTCTCGAGTTGCGGCAGGTGTTCTCGAGTTACGACGGGGACCTCAGGGACCTGCCCTGGTGGCCTCAGGAGAGGCCAGTCCCCATGCGAGTTGCTAGGGGGCCTCTCGGGATTCCTCTCCCGTCGATACCGGGGCCAAAATCCTTGTGTGGAGTCAGGGCCGGAACCGAGGATTCCTCTCAGGGGCTGACATGGATGTTTGGGTACTTCTGGAGTCTCCCCAGGGGAGTCAGGCCTCGTCTCGAGTGGGGGCATGCACGTGCGCTTTCCTTCCAGGCGGTAGCAGAAATGTCACGCTTCCCGTCGCGTGGATCAAAGGATCTGTGGTTTTTCCTAGAGGCTTTCCCTCGAGGCTTTCCCACTGGGCTGTCCCACGTGCCACCGTGGTGTGAGTCGATCCTCGGCGTGAAAGATGAGCCAGTGCAGGGCAAAGAGGTTCCTCTGGAATGGACTGAGACATCTGGGGGACTCTTGGCATGGTGGTACGACCATGGAGTTCCTCTCGCCTTTCCTGTTGAGAGTGCCTCCTCTTGAGATGCGACGGGAACGCCGGGAATTCTTTCCCGTTGAAAGCAGGGAAAGGATCCCTCATCTCGAGCTACGAGGGGGAAACGGGGCTCCTCTGGATGTGGGCGGGACCATCGTGCTTCCTCTCGAGTGGAGACGGGTATGGCGGTGAACTTCTTGAGTTGCAGCAAGGGTGTGAAAGACCCTTTCAAAGTTCCAGAGGTTAGGTGTCATTAGTCTCCAGACGCCTCATGGGAAATAGGCCTCATCTCGCCTGGAAGGGAGAACTTCCTGGATTCTCTCGAGTTGCGGCAGGTGTTCTCGAGTTACGACGGGGACCTCAGGGACCCGCCCTGGTGGCCTCAGGAGAGGCCAGTCCCCATGCGAGTTGCTAGGGGGCCTCTAGGGATTCCTCTCCCGTCGATACCGGGGCCAAAATCCTTGTGTGGAGTCAGGGCCGGAAACCAGAATTCCTCTCAGGGGCTGACATGGATCTTTGGGTACTTTGGAGTCTCCCCAGGGGAGTGAGGCCTCGTCACGAGTGGGGGCATACACGTGCGCTTTCCTTCCAGGCTGTAGCAGCAATGTCACGCTTCCCGTCGCGTGGATCAAAGGATCTGTGGTTTTCCCTCGAGGCTTTCCCTCGAGGCTTTCCCACTGGGCTCTCCCACGTGCCACCGTGGTGTGAGTCGATCCTCGGCGTGAAAGATGAGCCAGTGCAGGGCAAAGAGGTTCCTCTGGAATGGACTGAGACATCTGGGGGACTCTTGGCATGGTGGTACGACCATGGAGTTCCTCTCGCCTTTCCTGTTGAGAGTGCCTCCTCTTGAGATGCGACGGGAACGCCGGGAATTCTTTCCCGTTGAAAGCAGGGACAGGATCCCTCATCTCGAGCTACGAGGGGGAAACGGGGCTCCTCTGGATGTGGGCGGGACCATCGTGCTTCCTCTCGAGTGGAGACAGGTATGGCGGTGAACTTCTTGAGTTGCAGCAAGGGTGTGAAAGACCCTTTCAAAGTTCCAGAGGTTAGGTGTCATTAGCCTCCAGACCCCTCATGGGAAATAGGCCTCATCTCGCCTGGAAGGGAGAACTTCCTGGATTTTCTCGAGTTGCTGCAGGTGTTCTCGAGTTACGACGGGGACCTCAGGGACCCGCCCTGGTGGCCTCAGGAGAGGCCAGTCCCCATGCGAGTTGCTAGGGGGCCTCTCGGGATTCCTCTCCCGTCGATACCGGGGCCAAAATCCTTGTGTGGAGTCAGGGACGGAACCGAGGATTCCTCTCAGGGGCTGACATGGATCTTTGGGTACTTCTGGAGTCTCCCAAGGGGAGTCAGGCCTCGTCTCGAGTGGGGGCATGCACGTGCGCTTTCCTTCCAGGCTGTAGCAGCAATGTCACGCTTCCCGTCGCGTGGATCAAAGGATCTGTGGTTTTCCCTCGAGGCTTTCCCTCGAGGCTTTCCCACAGGGCTGACCCACGTGCCACCGTGGTGTGAGTCGATCCTCGGCGTGAAAGATGAGCCAGTGCAGGGCAAAGAGGTTCCTCTGGAATGGACTGAGACATCTGGGGGACTCTTGGCATGGTGGTACGACCATGGAGTTCCTCTCGCCTTTCCTGTTGAGAGTGCCTCCTCTTGAGATGCGACGGGAACGCCGGGAATTCTTTCCCGTTGAAAGCAGGGAAAGGATCCCTCATCTCGAGCTACAAGGGGGAAACGGGGCTCCTCTGGATGTGGGCGGGACCATTGTGCTTCCTCTCGAGTGGAGACGGGTATGGCGGTGAATTTCTTGAGTTGCAGCAAGGGTGTGAAAGACCCATTCGAAGTTCCAGAGCTTAGGTGTCATTAGTCTCCAGACGCCTCATCGGAAATAGGCCTCATCTCGCCTGGAAGGGAGAAGTTCCAGGATTCTCTCGAGTTGCGGCAGGTGTTCTCGAGTTACGACGGGGACCACAGGGACCCGCCCTGGTGGCCTCAGGAGAGGCCAGTCCCCATGCGAGTTGCTAGGGCGCCTCTCGGTATTCCTCTCCCGTCGATACCGGGGCCAAAAACCTTGTGTGGAGTCAGGGCCGGAAACCAGGATTCCTCTCAGGGGCTGACATGGATCTTTGGGTACTTCTGGAGTCTCCCCAGGGGAGTCAGGCCTCGTCTCGAGTGGGGGCATGCACGTGCGCTTTCCTTCCAGGCTGTAGCAGCAATGTCACGCTTCCCGTCGCGTGGATCAAAGGATCTGTGGTTTTCCCTCGAGGCTTTCCCTCGAGGCTTTCCCACAGGGCTGTCCCACGTGCCACCGTGGTGTGAGTCGATCCTCGGCGTGAATGATGAGCCAGTGCAGGGCAAAGAGGTTCCTCTGGAATGGACTGAGACATCTGGGGGACTCTTGGCATGGTGGTACGACCATGGAGTTCCTCTCCCCTTTCCTGTTGAGAGTGCCTCCTCTTGAGATGCGACGGGAACGCCGGGAATTCTTTCCCGTTGAAAGCAGGGAAAGGATCCCTCATCTCGAGCTACGAGGGGGAAACGGGGCTCCTCTGGATGTGGGCGGGACCATCGTGCTTCCTCTCGAGTGGAGAAGGGTATGGCGGTGAACTTCTTGAGTTGCAGCAAGGGTGTGAAAGACCCATTCGAAGTTCCAGAGCTTAGGTGTCATTAGTCTCCAGACTCCTCATGGGAAATAGGCCTCATCTCGCCTGGAAGGGAGAACTTCCTGGATTTTCTCGAGTTGCGGCAGGTGTTCTCGAGTTACGACGGGGACCTCAGGGACCCGCCCTGGTGGCCTCAGGAGAGGCCAGGCCCCATGCGAGTTGCTAGGGGGCCTCACGGTATTCCTCTCCCGTCGATACCGGGGCCAAAAACATTGTGTGGAGTCAGGGCCGGAAACCAGGATTCCTCTCAGGGGCTGACATGGATCTTTGGGTACTTCTGGAGTCTCCCCAGGGGAGTCAGGCCTCGTCTCGAGTGGGGGCATGCACGTGCGCTTTCCTTCCAGGCTGTAGCAGCAATGTCACGCTTCCCGTCTCGTGGATCAAAGGATCTGTGGTTTTCCCTCGAGGCTTTCCCTCTAGGCTTTCCCACAGGGCTGTCCCACGTGCCACCGTGGTGGGAGTCGATCCTCGGTGTGAAAGATGAGCCAGTGCAGGGCAAAGAGGTTCCTCTGGAATGGACTGAGACATCTGGGGGACTCTTGGCATGGTGGTACGACCATGGAGTTCCTCTCCCCTTTCCTGTTGTGAGTGCCTCCTCTTGAGATGCGACGGGAACGCCGGGAATTCTTTCCCGTTGAAAGCAGGGAAAGGATCCCTCATCTCGAGCTACGAGGGGGAAACGGGGCTCCTCTGGATGTGGGCGGGACCATCGTGCTTCCTCTCGAGTGGAGACGGGTATGGCGGTGAACTTCTTGAGTTGCAGCAAGGGTGTGAAAGACCCTTTCAAAGTTCCAGAGGTTAGGTGTCATTAGTCTCCAGACGCCTCATGGGAAATAGGCCTCATCTCGCCTGGAAGGGAGAACTTCCTGGATTTTCTCGAGTTGCGGCAGGTGTTCTCGAGTTACGACGGGGACCTCAGGGACCTGCCCTGGTGGCCTCAGGAGAGGCCAGTCCCCATGCGAGTTGCTAGGGGGCCTCTCGTGATTCCTCTCCCGTCAATACCGGGGCCAAAATCCTTGTGTGGATTCAGGGCCGGAACCGAGGATTCCTCTCAGGGGCTGACATGGATCTTTGGGTACTTCTGGAGTCTCCCCAGGGGAGTCAGGCCTCGTCTCGAGTGGGGGCATGCACGTGCGCTTTCCTTCCAGGCTGTAGCAGCAATGTCACGCTTCCCGTCGCGTGGATCAAAGGATCTGTGGTTTTCCCTAGAGGCTTTCCCTCGAGGCTTTCCCACTGGGCTGTCCCACGTGCCACCGTGGTGTGAGTCGATCCTCGGCGTGAAAGATGAGCCAGTGCAGGGCAAAGAGGTTCCTCTGGAATGGACTGAGACATCTGGGGGACTCTTGGCATGGTGGTACGACCATGGAGTTCCTCTCGCCTTTCCTGTTGAGAGTGCCTCCTCTTGAGATGCGACGGGAACGCCGGGAATTCTTTCCCGTTGAAAGCAGGGAAAGGATCCCTCATCTCGAGCTACGAGGGGGAAACGGGGCTCCTCTGGATGTGGGCGGGACCATCGTGCTTCCTCTCGAGTGGAGACGGGTATGGCGGTGAACTTCTTGAGTTGCAGCAAGGGTGTGAAAGACCCTTTCAAAGTTCCAGAGGTTAGGTGTCATTAGTCTCCAGACGCCTCATGGGAAATAGGCCTCATCTCGCCTGGAAGGGAGAACTTCCTGGATTCTTTCGAGTTGCGGCAGGTGTTCTCGAGTTACGACGGGGACCTCAGGGACCCGCCCTGGTGGCCTCAGGAGAGGCCAGTCCCCATGCGAGTTGCTAGGGGGCCTCTAGGGATTCCTCTCCCGTCGATACCGGGGCCAAAATCATTGTGTGGAGTCAGGGCCGGAAACCAGAATTCCTCTCAGGGGCTGACATGGATCTTTGGGTACTTCTGGAGTCTCCCCAGGGGAGTGAGGCCTCGTCACGAGTGGGGGCATACACGTGCGCTTTCCTTCCAGGCTGTAGCAGCATTGTCACGCTTCCCGTCGCGTGGATCAAAGGATCTGTGGTTTTCCCTCGAGGCTTTCCCTTGAGGCTTTCCCACTGGGCTGTCCCACGTGCCACCGTGGTGTGAGTCGATCCTCGGCGTGAAAGATGAGCCAGTGCAGGGCAAAGAGGTTCCTCTGGAATGGACTGAGACATCTGGGGGACTCTTGGCATGGTTGTACGACCATGGAGTTCCTCTCGCCTTTCTTGTTGAGAGTGCCTCCTCTTGAGATGCGACGGGATCGCCGGGAATTCTTTCCCATTGAAAGCAGGGAAAGGATCCCTCATCTCGAGCTACGAGGGGGAAACGGGGCACCTCTGGATGTGGGCGGGACCATCGTGCTTCCTCTCGAGTGGAGACAGGTATGGCGGTGAACTTCTTGAGTTGCAGCAAGGGTGTGAAAGACCCTTTCAAAGTTCCAGAGGTTAGGTGTCATTAGTCTCCAGACGCCTCATGGGAAATAGGCCTCATCTCGCCTGGAAGGGAGAACTTCCTGGATTTTCTCGAGTAGCGGCAGGTGTTCTCGAGTTACGACGGGGACCTCAGGGACCCGCCCTGGTGGCCTCAGGAGAGGCCAGTCCCCATGCGAGTTGCTAGGGGGCCTCTCGGGATTCCTCTCCCGTCGATACCGGGGCCAAAATCCTTGTGTGGAGTCAGGGCCGGAACCGAGGATTCCTCTCAGGGGCTGACATGGATCTTTGGGTACTTCTGGAGTCTCCCAAGGGGAGTCAGGCCTCGTCTCGAGTGGGGGCATGCACGTGCGCTTTCCTTCCAGGCTGTAGCAGCAATGTCACGCTTCCCGTCGCGTGGATCAAAGGATCTGTGGTTTTCCCTCGAGGCATTCCCTCGAGGCTTTCCCACTGGGCTGTCCCACGTGCCACCGTGGTGTGAGTCGATCCTCGGCGTGAAAGATGAGCCAGTGCAGGGCAAAGAGGTTCCTCTGGAATGGACTGAGACATCTGGGGGACTCTTGGCATGGTGGTACGACCATGGAGTTCCTCTCCCCTTTCCTGTTGAGAGTGCCTCCTCTTGAGATGCGACGGGAACGCCGGGAATTCTTTCCCGTTGAAAGCAGGGAAAGGATCCCTCATCTCGAGCTACGAGGGGGAAACGGGGCTCCTCTGGATGTGGGCGGGACCATCGTGCTTCCTCTCGAGTGGAGACGGGTATGGCGGTGAACTTCTTGAGTTGCAGCAAGGGTGTGAAAGACCCTTTCAAAGTTCCAGAGGTTAGGTGTCATTAGTCTCCAGACGCCTCATGGGAAATAGGCCTCATCTCGCCTGGAATGGAGAACTTCCTGGATTTTCTCGAGTTGCGGCAGGTGTTCTCGAGTTACGACGGGGACCTCAGGGACCTGCCCTGGTGGCCTCAGGAGAGGCCAGTCCCCATGCGAGTTGCTATGGGGCCTCTCGGGATTCCTCTACCGTCGATACCGGGGCCAAAATCCTTGTGTGGAGTCAGGGCCAGAACCGAGGATTCCTCTCAGGGGCTGACATGGATCTTTGGGTACTTCTGGAGTCTCCCCAGGGGAGTCAGGCCTCGTCTCGAGTGGGGGCATGCACGTGCGCTTTCCTTCCAGGCTGTAGCAGCAATGTCACGCTTCCCGTCGCGTGGATCAAAGGATCTGTGGTTTTCCCTAGAGGCTATCCCTCGAGGCTTTCCCACTGGGCTGTCCCACGTGCCACCGTGGTGTGAGTCGATCCTCGGCGTGAAAGATGAGCCAGTGCAGGGCAAAGAGGTTCCTCTGGAATGGACTGAGACATCTGGGGGACTCTTGGCATGGTGGTACGACCATGGAGTTCCTCTCGCCTTTCCTGTTGAGAGTGCCTCCTCTTGAGATGCGACGGGAACGCCGGGAATTCTTTCCCGTTGAAAGCAGGGAAAGGATCCCTCATCTCGAGCTACGAGGGGGAAACGGGGCTCCTCTGGATGTGGGCGGGACCATCGTGCTTCCTCTCGAGTGGAGACGGGTATGGCGGTGAACTTCTTGAGTTGCAGCAAGGGTGTGAAAGACCCTTTCAAAGTTCCAGAGGTTAGGTGTCATTAGTCTCCAGACGCCTCATGGGAAATAGGCCTCATCTCGCCTGGAAGGGAGAACTTCCTGGATTTTCTCGAGTTGCTGCAGGTGTTCTCGAGTTACGACGGGGACCTCAGGGACCCGCCCTGGTGGCCTCAGGAGAGGCCAGTCCCCATGCGAGTTGCTAGGGGGCCTCTCGGGATTCCTCTCCCGTCGATACCGGGGCCAAAATCCTTGTGTGGAGTCAGGGCCGGAACCGAGGATTCCTCTCAGGGGCTGACATGGATCTTTGGGTACTTCTGGAGTCTCCCAAGGGGAGTCAGGCCTCGTCTCGAGTGGGGGCATGCACGTGCGCTTTCCTTCCAGGCTGTAGCAGCAATGTCACGCTTCCCGTCGCGGGGATCAAAGGATCTGTGGTTTTCCCTCGAGGCTTTCCCTCGAGGCTTTCCCACTGGGCTGTCCCACGTGCCACCGTGGTGTGAGTCGATCCTCGGCGTGAAAGATGAGCCAGTGCAGGGCAAAGAGGTTCCTCTGGAATGGACTGAGACATCTTGGGGACTCTTGGCATGGTGGTACGACCATGGAGTTCCTCTCGCCTTTCCTGTTGAGAGTGCCTCCTCTTGAGATGCGATGGGAACGCCGGGAATACTTTCCCGTTGAAAGCAGGGAAAGGATCCCTCATCTCGAGCTACGAGGGTGAAACGGGGCTCCTCTGGATGTGGTCGGGACCATCGTGCTTCCTCTCGAGTGGAGACGGGTATGACGGTGAACTTCTTGAGTTGCAGCAAGGGTGTGAAAGACCCTTTCGAAGTTCCAGAGGTTAGGTGTCATTAGTCTCCAGACGCCTCCTCGGAAATAGGCCTCATCTCGCCTGGAAGGGAGAACTTCCTGGATTTTCTCGAGCTGCGGCAGGTGTTCTCGAGTTACGACGGGGACCTCAGCGACCCGCCCTGGTGGCCTCAGGAGAGGCCAGTCCCCATGCGAGTTGCTAGGGGGCCTCTCGGGATTCCTCTCCCGTCGATACTGGGGCCAAAATCCTTGTGTGGAGTCAGGGCCGGAACCGAGGATTCCTCTCAGGGTCTGACATGGATCTTTGGGTACTTCTGGAGTCTCCCCAGGGGAGTCAGGCCTCGTCTCGAGTGGGGGCATGCACGTGCGCTTTCCTTCCAGGCTGTAGCAGCAATGTCACAATCCCCGTCGCGTGGATCAAAGGATCTGTGGTTTTCCCTCGAGGCTTTCCCTCGAGGCTTTCCCACTGGGCTGTCCCACGTGCCACCGTGGTGTGAGTCGATCCTCGGCGTGAAAGATGAGCCAGTGCAGGGCAAAGAGGTTCCTCTGGAATGGACTGAGACATCTGGGGGACTCTTGGCATGGTGGTACGACCATGGAGTTCCTCTCGCCTTTCCTGTTGAGAGTGCCTCCTCTTGAGTTGCGACGGGAATGCCGGGAATTCTTTCCCGTTGAAAGCAGGGAAAGGATCCCTCATCTCGAGCTACGAGGGGGAAACGGGGCTCCTCTGGATGTGGGCGGGACCATCGTGCTTCCTCTCGAGTGGAGACGGGTATGGCGGTGAACTTCTTGAGTTGCAGCAAGGGTGTGAAAGACCCTTTCGAAGTTCCAGAGGTTAGGTGGCATTAGTCTCCAGACGCCTCATGGGAAATAGGCCTCATCTCGCCTGGAAGGGAGAACTTCCTGGATTTTCTCGAGTTGCGGCAGGTGTTCTCGAGTTACGACGGGGACCTCAGGGACCCGCCCTGGTGGCCTCAGGAGAGGCCAGTCCCCATGCGAGTTGCTAGGGGGCCTCTCGGGATTCCTCTCCCGTCGATACCGGGGCCAAAATCCTTGTGTGGAGTCAGGGCCGGAACCGAGGATTCCTCTCAGGGGCTGACATGGATCTTTGGGTACTTCTGGAGTCTCCCCTGGGGAGTCAGGCCTCGTTCGAGTGGGGGCATGCACGTGCGCTTTCCTTCCAGGCTGTAGCAGCAATGTCACGCTTCCCGTCGCGTGGATCAAAGGATCTGTGGTTTTCCCTCGAGGCTTTCCCTCGAGGCTTTCCCACAGGGCTGTCCCACGTGCCACCGTGGTGTGAGTCGATCCTCGGCGTGAAAGATGAGCCAGTGCAGGGCAAAGAGGTTCCTCTGGAATGGACTGAGACATCTGGGGGACTCTTGGCATGGTGGTTCGACCATGGAGTTCCTCCCGCCTTTCCTGTTGACAGTGCCTCCTGTTGAGATGCGACGGGAACGCCGGGAATTCTTTCCCGTTGAAAGCAGGGAAAGGATCCCACATCTCGAGCTACGAGGGGGAAACGGGGCTCCTCTGGATGTGGGCGGGACCATCGTGCTTCCTCTCGAGTGGAGACGGGTATGGCGGTGAATTTCTTGACTTGCAGCAAGGGTGTGAAAGACCCATTCGAAGTTCCAGAGCTTAGGTGTCATTAGTCTCCAGACTCCTCATCGGAAATAGGCCTCATCTCGCCTGGAAGGGAGAACTTCCTGGATTTTCTCGAGTTGCGGCAGGTGTTCTCGAGTTATGACGGGGACCTCAGGGACCCGCCCTGGTGGCCTCAGGAGAGGCCAGTCCCCATGCGAGTTGCTAGGGGGCCTCTCGGTATTCCTCTCCCGTCGATACCGGGGCCAAAAACCTTGTGTGGAGTCAGGGCCGGAAACCAGGATTCCTCTCAGGGGCTGACATGGATCTTTGGGTACTTCTGGAGTCTCCCCAGGGGATTCAGGCCTCGTCTCGAGTGGGGGCATGCACGTGCGCTTTCCTTCCAGGCTGTAGCAGCAATGTCACGCTTCCCGTCGCGTGGATCAAAGGATCTGTGGTTTTCCCTCGAGGCTTTCCCTCGAGGCTTTCCCACAGGGCTGTCCCACGTGCCACCGTGGTGTGAGTCGATCCTCGGCGTGAAAGATGAGCTAGTGCAGGGCAAAGAGGATCCTCTGGAATGGACTGAGACATCTGGGGGACTCTTGGCATGGT
Source organism: Capricornis sumatraensis (assembly GCF_032405125.1). Classification (NCBI taxonomy): domain Eukaryota; kingdom Metazoa; phylum Chordata; class Mammalia; order Artiodactyla; family Bovidae; genus Capricornis; species Capricornis sumatraensis. Next base: position 141,152,896 of record NC_091092.1, on the reverse strand, counting down.
GGTACGACCATGGAGTTCCTCTCGCCTTTCCTGTTGAGAGTGCCTCCTCTTGAGATGCGACGGGAACGCCGGGAATTCTTTCCCGTTGAAAGCAGGGAAAGGATCCCTCATCTCGAGCTACGAGGGGGAAACGGGGCTCCTCTGGATGTGGGCGGGACCATCGTGCTTCCTCTCGAGTGGAGACGGGTATGGCGGTGAACTTCTTGAGTTGCAGCAAGGGTGTGAAAGACCCTTTCGAAGTTCCAGAGGTTAGGTGTCATTAGTCTCCAGACGCCTCATCGGAAATAGGCCTCATCTCGCCTGGAAGGGAGAACTTCCTGGATTTTCTCGAGTTGCGGCAGGTGTTCTCGAGTTACGACGGGGACCTCAGGGACCCGACCTGGTGGCCTCAGGAGAGGCCAGTCCCCATGCGAGTTGCTAGGGCGTCTCTCGGGATTCCTCTCCCGTCAATACCGGGGCCAAAAACCTTGTGAGGAGTCAGGGCCGGAACCGAGGATTCCTCTCAGGGGCTGACATGGATCTTTGGGTACTTCTGGAGTCTCCCCAGGGGAGTCAGGCCTCGTCTCGAGTGGGGGCATGCACGTGCGCTTTCCTTCCAGGCTGTAGCAGCAATGTCACGCTTCCCGTCGCGTGGATCAAAGGATCTGTGGTTTTCCCTCGAGGCTTTCCCTCGAGGCTTTCCCACAGGGCTGTCCCACGTGCCACCGTGGTGTGAGTCGATCCTCGGCGTGAAAGATGAGCCAGTGCAGGGCAAAGAGGTTCCTCCGGAATGGACTGAGACATCTGGGGGACTCTTGGCATGGTGGTACGACCATGGAGTTCCTCTTGGCTTTCTTGTTGAGAGTGCCTCCTCTTGAGATGCGACGGGAACGCCGGGAATTCTTTCCCTTGAAAGCAGGGAAAGGATCCCTCATCTCGAGCTACGAGGGGGAAACGGGGCTCCTCTGGATGTGGGCGGGACCATCGTGCTTCCTCTAGTGTGGAGACGGGTATGGTGGTGAACTTCTTGAGTTGCAGCAAGGGTGTGAAAGACCCTTTCGAAGTTCCAGAGGTGAGGTGTCATTAGTCTCCAGACGCCTCATCGGAAATAGGCCTCATCTCGCCTGGAAGGGAGATCTTCCTGGATTTTCTCGAGTTGCGGCAGGTGTTCTCGAGTTACGACGGGGACCTCAGGGACCCGCCCTGGTGGCCTCAGGAGAGGCCAGTTCCCATGCGAGTTGCTAGTGGGCCTCTCGGGATTCCTCTCCAATCGATACCGGGGCCAAAAACCTTGTGTGGAGTCAGGGCCGGAACCGAGGATTCCTCTCAGGGGCTGACATGGATCTTTGGGTACTTCTGGAGTCTCCCCAGGGGAGTCAGGCCTCTTCTCGAGTGGGGGCATGCACATGCGCTTTCCTTCCAGGCTGTAGCAGCAATGTCACGCTTCCCGTCGCGTGGATCAAAGGATCTGTGGTTTTCCCTTGAGGCTTTCCCTGGAGGCTTTCCCACAGGGCTGTCCCACGTGCCACCGTGGTGTGAGTCGATCCTCGGCATGAAAGATGAGCCAGTGCAGGGCAAAGAGGTTCCTCTGGAATGGACTGAGACATCTGGGGGACTCTTGGCATGGTGGTACGACCATGGAGTTCCTCTCGCCTTTCCTGTTGAGAGTGCCTCCTCTTGAGATGCGACGGGAACGCCGGGAATTCTTTCCCGTTGAAAGCAGGGAAAGGATCCCTCATCTCGAGCTACGAGGGGGAAACGGGGCTCCTCTGGATGTGGGCGGGACCATCGTGCTTCCTCTCGAGTGGAGACGGGTATGGCGGTGAACTTCTTGAGTTGCAGCAAGGGTGTGAAAGACCCTTTCGAAGTTCCAGAGGTGAGGTGTCATTAGTCTCCAGACGCCTCATGGGAAATAGGCCTCATCTCGCCTGGAAGGGAGAACTTCCTGGATTTTCTCGAGTTGCGGCAGGTGTTCTCGAGTTACGACGGGGACCTCAGGGACCCGCCCTGGTGGCCTCAGGAGAGGCCAGTTCCCATGCGAGTTGCTAGGGGGCCTCTCGGGATTCCTCTCCCGTCGATACCGGGGCCAAAAACCTTGTGTGGAGTCAGGGCCGTAACCCAGGATTCCTCTCAGGGGCTGACATGGATCTTTGGGTACTTCTGGAGTCTCCCCAGGGGAGTCAGGCCTCGTCTCGAGTGGGGGCATGCACGTGTGCTTTCCTTCCAGGCTGTAGCAGCAATGTCACGCTTCCCGTCGCGTGGATCAAAGGATCTGTGGTTTTCCCTCGAGGCTTTCCCTCGAGGCTTTCCCACAGGGCTGTCCCACGTGCCACCGTGGTGTGAGTCGATCCTCGGCGTGAAAGATGAGCCAGTGCAGGGCAAAGAGGTTCCTCTGGAATGGACTGAGACATCTGGGGGACTCTTGGCATGGTGGTACGACCATGGAGTTCCTCTCGCCTTTCCTGTTGAGAGTGCCTCCTCTTGAGATGCGACGGGAACGCCGGGAATTCTTTCCCGTTGAAAGCAGGGAAAGGATCCCTCATCTCGAGCTACGAGGGGGAAACGGGGCTCCTCTGGATGTGGGCGGGACCATCGTGCTTCCTCTCGAGTGGAGACGGGGATGGCGGTGAACTTCTTGAGTTGCAGCAAGGGTGTGAAAGACCCTTTCGAAGTTCCAGAGGTGAGGTGTCATTAGTCTCCAGACGCCTCATCGGAAATAGGCCTCATCTCGCCTGGAAGGGAGATCTTCCTGGATTTTCTCGAGTTGCGGCAGGTGTTCTCGAGTTATGACGGGGACCTCAGGGACCCGCCCTGGTGGCCTCAGGAGAGGCCAGTCCCCATGCGAGTTGCTAGGGGGCCTCTCGGGATTCCTCTCCCGTCGATACCGGGGCCAAAAACCTTGTGTGGAGTCAGGGCGGTAACCCAGGATTCCTCTCAGGGGCTAACATGGATCTTTGGGTACTTCTGGAGTCTCCCCAGGGGAGTCAGGCCTCGTCTCGAGTGGGGCATGCACGTGCGCTTTCCTTCCAGGCTGTAGCAGCAATGTCACGCTTCCCGTCGCGTGGATCAAAGGATCTGTGGTTTTCCCTCGAGGCTTTGCCTCGAGGCTTTCCCACAGGGCTGTCCCACGTGCCACCGTGGTGTGAGTCGATCCTCGGCGTGAAAGATGAGCCAGTGCAGGGCAAAGAGGTTCCTCTGGAATGGACTGAGACATCTGGGGGACTCTTGGCATGGTGGTACGACCATGGAGTTCCTCCCGCCTTTCCTGTTGACAGTGCCTCCTGTTGAGATGCGACGGGAACGCCGGGAATTCTTTCCCGTTGAAAGCAGGGAAAGGATCCCTCATCTCGAGCTACGAGGGGGAAACGGGGCTCCTCTGGATGTGGGCGGGACCATCGTGCTTCCTCTCGAGTGGAGACGGGTATGGCGGTGAACTTCTTGAGTTGCAGCAAGGGTGTGAAAGACCCTTTCGAAGTTCCAGAGGTTAGGTGTCATTAGTCTCCAGACGCCTCATCGGAAATAGGCCTCATCTCGCCTGGAAGGGAGAACTTCCTGGATTTTCTCGAGTTGCTGCAGGTGTTCTCGAGTTACGACGGGGACCTCAGGGACCCGCCCTGGTGGCCTCAGGAGAGGCCAGTCCCCATGCGAGTTGCTAGGTGGCCTCTCGGGATTCCTCTCCCGTCGATACCGGGGCCAAAATCCTTGTGTGGAGTCAGGGCCGGAACCGAGGATTCCTCTCAGGGGCTGACATGGATCTTTGGGTACTTCTGGAGTCTCCCCAGGGGAGTGAGGCCTCGTCACGAGTGGGGGCATACACGTGCGCTTTCCTTCCAGGCTGTAGCAGCAATGTCACGCTTCCCGTCGCGTGGATCAAAGGATCTGTGGTTTTCCCTCGAGGCTTTCCCTCGAGGCTTTCCCACTGGGCTCTCCCACGTGCCACCGTGGTGTGAGTCGATCCTCGGCGTGAAAGATGAGCCAGTGCAAGGCAAAGAGGTTCCTCTGGAATGGACTGAGACATCTGGGGGACTCTTGGCATGGTGGTACGACCATGGAGTTCCTCTCGCCTTTCCTGTTGAGAGTGCCTCCTCTTGAGATGCGACGGGAACGCCGGGAATTCTTTCCCGTTGAAAGCAGGTAAAGGATCCCTCATCTCGAGCTACGAGGGGGAAACGGGGCTCCTCTGGATGTGGGCGGGACCATCGTGCTTCCTCTCGAGTGGAGACGGGTATGGCGGTGAACTTCTTGAGTTGCAGCAAGGGTGTGAAAGACCCTTTCGAAGTTCCAGAGGTTAGGTGTCATTAGTCTCCAGACGCCTCATGGGAAATAGGCCTCATCTCGCCTGGAAGGGAGAACTTCCTGGATTTTCTCGAGTTGCTGCAGGTGTTCTCGAGTTACGACGGGGACGTCAGGGACCCGCCCTGGTGGCCTCAGGAGAGGCCAGTCCCCATGCGAGTTGCTAGGGGGCCTCTCGGGATTCCTCTCCCGTCGATACCGGGGCCAAAATCCTTGTGTGGAGTCAGGGCCGGAACCGAGGATTCCTCTCAGGGGCTGACATGGATCTTTGGGTACTTCTGGAGTCTCCCAAGGGGAGTCAGGCCTCGTCTCGAGTGGGGGCATGCACGTGCGCTTTCCTTCCAGGCTGTAGCAGCAATGTCACGCTTCCCGTCGCGGGGATCAAAGGATCTGTGGTTTTCCCTCGAGGCTTTCCCTCGAGGGTTTCCCACAGGGCTGTCCCACGTGCCACCGTGGTGTGAGTCGATCCTCGGCGTGAAAGATGAGCCAGTGCAGGGCAAAGAGGTTCCTCTGGAATGGACTGAGACATCTTGGGGACTCTTGGCATGGTGGTACGACCATGGAGTTCCTCTCGCCTTTCCTGTTGAGAGTGCCTCCTCTTGAGATGCGATCGGAACGCCGGGAATACTTTCCCGTTGAAAGCAGGGAAAGGATCCCTCATCTCGAGCTACGAGGGTGAAACGGGGCTCCTCTGGATGTGGTCGGGACCATCGTGCTTCCTCTCGAGTGGAGACGGGTATGGCGGTGAACTTCTTGAGTTGCAGCAAGGGTGTGAAAGACCCTTTCGAAGTTCCAGAGGTTAGGTGTCATTAGTCTCCAGACGCCTCCTCGGAAATAGGCCTCATCTCGCCTGGAAGGGAGAACTTCCTGGATTTTCTCGAGCTGCGGCAGGTGTTCTCGAGTTACGACGGGGACCTCAGCGACCCGCCCTGGTGGCCTCAGGAGAGGCCAGTCCCCATGCGAGTTGCTAGGGGGCCTCTCGGGATTCCTCTCCCGTCGATACTGGGGCCAAAATCCTTGTGTGGAGTCAGGGCCGGAACCGAGGATTCCTCTCAGGGTCTGACATGGATCTTTGGGTACTTCTGGAGTCTCCCCAGGGGAGTCAGGCCTCGTCTCGAGTGGGGGCATGCACGTGCGCTTTCCTTCCAGGCTGTAGCAGCAATGTCACGCTCCCCGTCGCGTGGATCAAAGGATCTGTGGTTTTCCCTCGAGGCTTTCCCACTGGGCTGTCCCACGTGCCACCGTGGTGTGAGTCGATCCTCGGCGTGAAAGATGAGCCAGTGCAGGGCAAAGAGGTTCCTCTGGAATGGACTGAGACATCTGGGGGACTCTTGGCATGGTGGTACGACCATGGAGTTCCTCTCGCCTTTCCTGTTGAGAGTGCCTCCTCTTGAGATGCGACGGGAACGCCGGGAATTCTTTCCCGTTGAAAGCAGGGAAAGGATCCCTCATCTCGAGCTACGAGGGGGAAACGGGGCTCCTCTGGATGTGGGCGGGACCATCGTGCTTCCTCTCGAGTGGAGACGGGTATGGCGGTGAACTTCTTGAGTTGCAGCAAGGGTGTGAAAGACCCTTTCGAAGTTCCAGAGGTTAGGTGGCATTAGTCTCCAGACGCCTCATGGGAAATAGGCCTCATCTCGCCTGGAAGGGAGAACTTCCTGGATTTTCTCGAGTTGCGGCAGGTGTTCTCGAGTTACGACGGGGACCTCAGGGACCCGCCCTGGTGGCCTCAGGAGAGGCCAGTCCCCATGCGAGTTGCTAGGGGGCCTCTCGGGATTCCTCTCCCGTTGATACCGGGGCCAAAATCCTTGTGTGGAGTCAGGGCCGGAACCGAGGATTCCTCTCAGGGGCTGACATGGATCTTTGGGTACTTCTGGAGTCTCCCCTGGGGAGTCAGGCCTCGTCTCGAGTGGGGGCATGCACGTGCGCTTTCCTTCCAGGCTGTAGCAGCAATGTCACGCTTCCCGTCGCGTGGATCAAAGGATCTGTGGTTTTCCCTCGAGGCTTTCCCTCGAGGCTTTCCCACAGGGCTGTCCCACGTGCCACCGTGGTGTGAGTCGATCCTCGGCGTGAAAGATGAGCCAGTGCAGGGCAAAGAGGTTCCTCTGGAATGGACTGAGACATCTGGGGGACTCTTGGCATGGTGGTACGACCATGGAGTTCCTCTCGCCTTTCCTGTTGAGAGTGCCTCCTCTTGAGATGCGACGGGAACGCCGGGAATTCTTTCCCGTTGAAAGCAGGGAAAGGATCCCACATCTCGAGCTACGAGGGGGAAACGGGGCTCCTCTGGATGTGGGCGGGACCATCGTGCTTCCTCTCGAGTGTAGAAGGGTATGGCGGTGAATTTCTTGACTTGCAGCAAGGGTGTGAAAGACCCATTCGAAGTTCCAGAGCTTAGGTGTCATTAGTCTCCAGACTCCTCATCGGAAATAGGCCTCATCTCGCCTGGAAGGGAGAACTTCCTGGATTTTCTCGAGTTGCGGCAGGTGTTCTCGAGTTATGACGGGGACCTCAGGGACCCGCCCTGGTGGCCTCAGGAGAGGCCAGTCCCCATGCGAGTTGCTAGGGGGCCTATCGGTATTCCTCTCCCGTCGATACCGGGGCCAAAAACCTTGTGTGGAGTCAGGGCCGGAAACCAGGATTCCTCTCAGGGGCTGACATGGATCTTTGGGTACTTCTGGAGTCTCCCCAGGGGAGTCAGGCCTCGTCTCGAGTGGGGGCATGCACGTGCGCTTTCCTTCCAGGCTGTAGCAGCAATGTCACGCTTCCCATCGCGTGGATCAAAGGATCTGTGGTTTTCCCTCGAGGCTTTCCCTCGAGGCTTTCCCACAGGGCTGTCCCACGTGCCACCGTGGTGTGAGTCGATCCTCGGCGTGAAAGATGAGCCAGTGCAGGGCAAAGAGGTTCCTCTGGAATGGACTGAGACATCTGGGGGACTCTTGGCATGGTGGTACGACCATGGAGTTCCTCTCGCCTTTCCTGTTGAGAGTGCCTCCTCTTGAGATGCGACGGGAACGCCGGGAATTCTTTCCCGTTGAAAGCAGGGAAAGGATCCCTCATCTCGAGCTACGAGGGGGAAACGGGGCTCCTCTGGATGTGGGCGGGACCATCGTGCTTCCTCTCGAGTGGAGACGGGTATGGCGGTGAACTTCTTGAGTTGCAGCAAGGGTGTGAAAGACCCTTTCGAAGTTCCAGAGGTGAGGTGTCATTAGTCTCCAGACGCCTCATCGGAAATAGGCCTCATCTCGCCTGGAAGGGAGAACTTCCTGGATTTTCTCGAGTTGCGGCAGGTGTTCTCGAGTTACGACGGGGACCTCAGGGACCCGCCCTGGTGGCCTCAGGAGAGGCCAGTTCCCATGCGAGTTGCTAGGGGGCCTCTCGGGATTCCTCTCCCGTCGATACCGGGGCCAAAAACCTTGTGTGGAGTCAGGGCCGTAACCCAGGATTCCTCTCAGGGGCTGACATGGATCTTTGGGTACTTCTGGAGTCTCCCCAGGGGAGTCAGGCCTCGTCTCGAGTGGGGGCATGCACGTGCGCTTTCCTTCCAGGCTGTAGCAGCAATGTCACGCTTCCCGTCGCGTGGATCAAAGGATCTGTGGTTTTCCCTCGAGGCTTTCCCTCGAGGCTTTCCCACTGGGCTGTCACACGTGCCACCGTGGTGTGAGTCGATCCTCGTCGTGAAAGACGAGCCAGTGCAGGGCAAAGAGGTTCCTCTGGAATGGACTGAGACATCTTGGGGACTCTTGGCATGGTGGTACGACCATGGAGTTCCTCTTGCCTTTCCTGTTGAGAGTGCCTCCTCTTGAGATGCGATGGGAACGCCGGGAATACTTTCCCGTTGAAAGCAGGGAAAGGATCCCTCATCTCGAGCTACGAGGGGGAAACGGGGCTCCTCTGCATGTGGTCGGGACCATCGTGCTTCCTCTCGAGTGGAGACGGGTATGACGGTGAACTTCTTGAGTTGCAGCAAGGGTGTGAAAGACCCTTTCGAAGTTCCAGAGGTGAGGTGTCATTAGTCTCCAGACGCCTCATCGGAAATAGGCCTCATCTCGCCTGGAAGGGAGATCTTCCTGGATTTTCTCGAGTTGCGGCAGGTGTTCTCGAGTTACGACGGGGACCTCAGGGACCCGCCCTGGTGGCCTCAGGAGAGGCCAGTTCCCATGCGAGTTGCTAGTGGGCCTCTCGGGATTCCTCTCCAATCGATACCGGGGCCAAAAACCTTGTGTGGAGTCAGGGCCGGAACCGAGGATTCCTCTCAGGGGCTGACATGGATCTTTGGGTACTTCTGGAGTCTCCCCAGGGGAGTCAGGCCTCTTCTCGAGTGGGGGCATGCACATGCGCTTTCCTTCCAGGCTGTAGCAGCAATGTCACGCTTCCCGTCGCGTGGATCAAAGGATCTGTGGTTTTCCCTCGAGGCTTTCCCTGGAGGCTTTCCCACAGGGCTGTCCCACGTGCCACCGTGGTGTGAGTCGATCCTCGGCATGAAAGATGAGCCAGTGCAGGGCAAAGAGGTTCCTCTGGAATGGACTGAGACATCTGGGGGACTCTTGGCATGGTGGTACGACCATGGAGTTCCTCTCGCCTTTCCTGTTGAGAGTGCCTCCTCTTGAGATGCGACGGGAACGCCGGGAATTCTTTCCCGTTGAAAGCAGGGAAAGGATCCCTCATCTCGAGCTACGAGGGGGAAACGGGGCTCCTCTGGATGTGGGCGGGACCATCGTGCTTCCTCTCGAGTGGAGACGGGTATGGCGGTGAACTTCTTGAGTTGCAGCAAGGGTGTGAAAGACCCTTTCGAAGTTCCAGAGGTGAGGTGTCATTAGTCTCCAGACGCCTCATGGGAAATAGGCCTCATCTCGCCTGGAAGGGAGAACTTCCTGGATTTTCTCGAGTTGCGGCAGGTGTTCTCGAGTTACGACGGGGACCTCAGGGACCCGCCCTGGTGGCCTCAGGAGAGGCCAGTTCCCATGCGAGTTGCTAGGGGGCCTCTCGGGATTCCTCTCCCGTCGATACCGGGGCCAAAAACCTTGTGTGGAGTCAGGGCCGTAACCCAGGATTCCTCTCAGGGGCTGACATGGATCTTTGGGTACTTCTGGAGTCTCCCCAGGGGAGTCAGGCCTCGTCTCGAGTGGGGGCATGCACGTGTGCTTTCCTTCCAGGCTGTAGCAGCAATGTCACGCTTCCCGTCGCGTGGATCAAAGGATCTGTGGTTTTCCCTCGAGGCTTTCCCTCGAGGCTTTCCCACAGGGCTGTCCCACGTGCCACCGTGGTGTGAGTCGATCCTCGGCGTGAAAGATGAGCCAGTGCAGGGCAAAGAGGTTCCTCTGGAATGGACTGAGACATCTGGGGGACTCTTGGCATGGTGGTACGACCATGGAGTTCCTCTCGCCTTTCCTGTTGAGAGTGCCTCCTCTTGAGATGCGACGGGAACGCCGGGAATTCTTTCCCGTTGAAAGCAGGGAAAGGATCCCTCATCTCGAGCTACGAGGGGGAAACGGGGCTCCTCTGGATGTGGGCGGGACCATCGTGCTTCCTCTCGAGTGGAGACGGGGATGGCGGTGAACTTCTTGAGTTGCAGCAAGGGTGTGAAAGACCCTTTCGAAGTTCCAGAGGTGAGGTGTCATTAGTCTCCAGACGCCTCATCGGAAATAGGCCTCATCTCGCCTGGAAGGGAGATCTTCCTGGATTTTCTCGAGTTGCGGCAGGTGTTCTCGAGTTATGACGGGGACCTCAGGGACCCGCCCTGGTGGCCTCAGGAGAGGCCAGTCCCCATGCGAGTTGCTAGGGGGCCTCTCGGGATTCCTCTCCCGTCGATACCGGGGCCAAAAACCTTGTGTGGAGTCAGGGCGGTAACCCAGGATTCCTCTCAGGGGCTAACATGGATCTTTGGGTACTTCTGGAGTCTCCCCAGGGGAGTCAGGCCTCGTCTCGAGTGGGGCATGCACGTGCGCTTTCCTTCCAGGCTGTAGCAGCAATGTCACGCTTCCCGTCGCGTGGATCAAAGGATCTGTGGTTTTCCCTCGAGGCTTTGCCTCGAGGCTTTCCCACAGGGCTGTCCCACGTGCCACCGTGGTGTGAGTCGATCCTCGGCGTGAAAGATGAGCCAGTGCAGGGCAAAGAGGTTCCTCTGGAATGGACTGAGACATCTGGGGGACTCTTGGCATGGTGGTACGACCATGGAGTTCCTCCCGCCTTTCCTGTTGACAGTGCCTCCTGTTGAGATGCGACGGGAACGCCGGGAATTCTTTCCCGTTGAAAGCAGGGAAAGGATCCCTCATCTCGAGCTACGAGGGGGAAACGGGGCTCCTCTGGATGTGGGCGGGACCATCGTGCTTCCTCTCGAGTGGAGACGGGTATGGCGGTGAACTTCTTGAGTTGCAGCAAGGGTGTGAAAGACCCTTTCGAAGTTCCAGAGGTTAGGTGTCATTAGTCTCCAGACGCCTCATCGGAAATAGGCCTCATCTCGCCTGGAAGGGAGAACTTCCTGGATTTTCTCGAGTTGCTGCAGGTGTTCTCGAGTTACGACGGGGACCTCAGGGACCCGCCCTGGTGGCCTCAGGAGAGGCCAGTCCCCATGCGAGTTGCTAGGTGGCCTCTCGGGATTCCTCTCCCGTCGATACCGGGGCCAAAATCCTTGTGTGGAGTCAGGGCCGGAACCGAGGATTCCTCTCAGGGGCTGACATGGATCTTTGGGTACTTCTGGAGTCTCCCCAGGGGAGTGAGGCCTCGTCACGAGTGGGGGCATACACGTGCGCTTTCCTTCCAGGCTGTAGCAGCAATGTCACGCTTCCCGTCGCGTGGATCAAAGGATCTGTGGTTTTCCCTCGAGGCTTTCCCTCGAGGCTTTCCCACTGGGCTGTCCCACGTGCCACCGTGGTGTGAGTCGATCCTCGGCGTGAAAGATGAGCCAGTGCAAGGCAAAGAGGTTCCTCTGGAATGGACTGAGACATCTGGGGGACTCTTGGCATGGTGGTACGACCATGGAGTTCCTCTCGCCTTTCCTGTTGAGAGTGCCTCCTCTTGAGATGCGACGGGAACGCCGGGAATTCTTTCCCGTTGAAAGCAGGTAAAGGATCCCTCATCTCGAGCTACGAGGGGGAAACGGGGCTCCTCTGGATGTGGGCGGGACCATCGTGCTTCCTCTCGAGTGGAGACGGGTATGGCGGTGAACTTCTTGAGTTGCAGCAAGGGTGTGAAAGACCCTTTCGAAGTTCCAGAGGTTAGGTGTCATTAGTCTCCAGACGCCTCATGGGAAATAGGCCTCATCTCGCCTGGAAGGGAGAACTTCCTGGATTTTCTCGAGTTGCTGCAGGTGTTCTCGAGTTACGACGGGGACGTCAGGGACCCGCCCTGGTGGCCTCAGGAGAGGCCAGTCCCCATGCGAGTTGCTAGGGGGCCTCTCGGGATTCCTCTCCCGTCGATACCGGGGCCAAAATCCTTGTGTGGAGTCAGGGCCGGAACCGAGGATTCCTCTCAGGGGCTGACATGGATCTTTGGGTACTTCTGGAGTCTCCCAAGGGGAGTCAGGCCTCGTCTCGAGTGGGGGCATGCACGTGCGCTTTCCTTCCAGGCTGTAGCAGCAATGTCACGCTTCCCGTCGCGGGGATCAAAGGATCTGTGGTTTTCCCTCGAGGCTTTCCCTCGAGGGTTTCCCACAGGGCTGTCCCACGTGCCACCGTGGTGTGAGTCGATCCTCGGCGTGAAAGATGAGCCAGTGCAGGGCAAAGAGGTTCCTCTGGAATGGACTGAGACATCTTGGGGACTCTTGGCATGGTGGTACGACCATGGAGTTCCTCTCGCCTTTCCTGTTGAGAGTGCCTCCTCTTGAGATGCGATCGGAACGCCGGGAATACTTTCCCGTTGAAAGCAGGGAAAGGATCCCTCATCTCGAGCTACGAGGGTGAAACGGGGCTCCTCTGGATGTGGTCGGGACCATCGTGCTTCCTCTCGAGTGGAGACGGGTATGGCGGTGAACTTCTTGAGTTGCAGCAAGGGTGTGAAAGACCCTTTCGAAGTTCCAGAGGTTAGGTGTCATTAGTCTCCAGACGCCTCCTCGGAAATAGGCCTCATCTCGCCTGGAAGGGAGAACTTCCTGGATTTTCTCGAGCTGCGGCAGGTGTTCTCGAGTTACGACGGGGACCTCAGCGACCCGCCCTGGTGGCCTCAGGAGAGGCCAGTCCCCATGCGAGTTGCTAGGGGGCCTCTCGGGATTCCTCTCCCGTCGATACTGGGGCCAAAATCCTTGTGTGGAGTCAGGGCCGGAACCGAGGATTCCTCTCAGGGTCTGACATGGATCTTTGGGTACTTCTGGAGTCTCCCCAGGGGAGTCAGGCCTCGTCTCGAGTGGGGGCATGCACGTGCGCTTTCCTTCCAGGCTGTAGCAGCAATGTCACGCTCCCCGTCGCGTGGATCAAAGGATCTGTGGTTTTCCCTCGAGGCTTTCCCACTGGGCTGTCCCACGTGCCACCGTGGTGTGAGTCGATCCTCGGCGTGAAAGATGAGCCAGTGCAGGGCAAAGAGGTTCCTCTGGAATGGACTGAGACATCTGGGGGACTCTTGGCATGGTGGTACGACCATGGAGTTCCTCTCGCCTTTCCTGTTGAGAGTGCCTCCTCTTGAGATGCGACGGGAACGCCGGGAATTCTTTCCCGTTGAAAGCAGGGAAAGGATCCCTCATCTCGAGCTACGAGGGGGAAACGGGGCTCCTCTGGATGTGGGCGGGACCATCGTGCTTCCTCTCGAGTGGAGACGGGTATGGCGGTGAACTTCTTGAGTTGCAGCAAGGGTGTGAAAGACCCTTTCGAAGTTCCAGAGGTTAGGTGGCATTAGTCTCCAGACGCCTCATGGGAAATAGGCCTCATCTCGCCTGGAAGGGAGAACTTCCTGGATTTTCTCGAGTTGCGGCAGGTGTTCTCGAGTTACGACGGGGACCTCAGGGACCCGCCCTGGTGGCCTCAGGAGAGGCCAGTCCCCATGCGAGTTGCTAGGGGGCCTCTCGGGATTCCTCTCCCGTTGATACCGGGGCCAAAATCCTTGTGTGGAGTCAGGGCCGGAACCGAGGATTCCTCTCAGGGGCTGACATGGATCTTTGGGTACTTCTGGAGTCTCCCCTGGGGAGTCAGGCCTCGTCTCGAGTGGGGGCATGCACGTGCGCTTTCCTTCCAGGCTGTAGCAGCAATGTCACGCTTCCCGTCGCGTGGATCAAAGGATCTGTGGTTTTCCCTTGAGGCTTTCCCTCGAGGCTTTCCCACAGGGCTGTCCCACGTGCCACCGTGGTGTGAGTCGATCCTCGGCGTGAAAGATGAGCCAGTGCAGGGCAAAGAGGTTCCTCTGGAATGGACTGAGACATCTGGGGGACTCTTGGCATGGTGGTACGACCATGGAGTTCCTCTCGCCTTTCCTGTTGAGAGTGCCTCCTCTTGAGATGCGACGGGAACGCCGGGAATTCTTTCCCGTTGAAAGCAGGGAAAGGATCCCACATCTCGAGCTACGAGGGGGAAACGGGGCTCCTCTGGATGTGGGCGGGACCATCGTGCTTCCTCTCGAGTGTAGAAGGGTATGGCGGTGAATTTCTTGACTTGCAGCAAGGGTGTGAAAGACCCATTCGAAGTTCCAGAGCTTAGGTGTCATTAGTCTCCAGACTCCTCATCGGAAATAGGCCTCATCTCGCCTGGAAGGGAGAACTTCCTGGATTTTCTCGAGTTGCGGCAGGTGTTCTCGAGTTATGACGGGGACCTCAGGGACCCGCCCTGGTGGCCTCAGGAGAGGCCAGTCCCCATGCGAGTTGCTAGGGGGCCTATCGGTATTCCTCTCCCGTCGATACCGGGGCCAAAAACCTTGTGTGGAGTCAGGGCCGGAAACCAGGATTCCTCTCAGGGGCTGACATGGATCTTTGGGTACTTCTGGAGTCTCCCCAGGGGAGTCAGGCCTCGTCTCGAGTGGGGGCATGCACGTGCGCTTTCCTTCCAGGCTGTAGCAGCAATGTCACGCTTCCCATCGCGTGGATCAAAGGATCTGTGGTTTTCCCTCGAGGCTTTCCCTCGAGGCTTTCCCACAGGGCTGTCCCACGTGCCACCGTGGTGTGAGTCGATCCTCGGCGTGAAAGATGAGCCAGTGCAGGGCAAAGAGGTTCCTCTGGAATGGACTGAGACATCTGGGGGACTCTTGGCATGGTGGTACGACCATGGAGTTCCTCTCGCCTTTCCTGTTGAGAGTGCCTCCTCTTGAGATGCGACGGGAACGCCGGGAATTCTTTCCCGTTGAAAGCAGGGAAAGGATCCCTCATCTCGAGCTACGAGGGGGAAACGGGGCTCCTCTGGATGTGGGCGGGACCATCGTGCTTCCTCTCGAGTGGAGACGGGTATGGCGGTGAACTTCTTGAGTTGCAGCAAGGGTGTGAAAGACCCTTTCGAAGTTCCAGAGGTGAGGTGTCATTAGTCTCCAGACGCCTCATCGGAAATAGGCCTCATCTCGCCTGGAAGGGAGAACTTCCTGGATTTTCTCGAGTTGCGGCAGGTGTTCTCGAGTTACGACGGGGACCTCAGGGACCCGCCCTGGTGGCCTCAGGAGAGGCCAGTTCCCATGCGAGTTGCTAGGGGGCCTCTCGGGATTCCTCTCCCGTCGATACCGGGGCCAAAAACCTTGTGTGGAGTCAGGGCCGTAACCCAGGATTCCTCTCAGGGGCTGACATGGATCTTTGGGTACTTCTGGAGTCTCCCCAGGGGAGTCAGGCCTCGTCTCGAGTGGGGGCATGCACGTGCGCTTTCCTTCCAGGCTGTAGCAGCAATGTCACGCTTCCCGTCGCGTGGATCAAAGGATCTGTGGTTTTCCCTCGAGGCTTTCCCTCGAGGCTTTCCCACTGGGCTGTCACACGTGCCACCGTGGTGTGAGTCGATCCTCGTCGTGAAAGACGAGCCAGTGCAGGGCAAAGAGGTTCCTCTGGAATGGACTGAGACATCTTGGGGACTCTTGGCATGGTGGTACGACCATGGAGTTCCTCTTGCCTTTCCTGTTGAGAGTGCCTCCTCTTGAGATGCGATGGGAACGCCGGGAATACTTTCCCGTTGAAAGCAGGGAAAGGATCCCTCATCTCGAGCTACGAGGGGGAAACGGGGCTCCTCTGCATGTGGTCGGGACCATCGTGCTTCCTCTCGAGTGGAGACGGGTATGACGGTGAACTTCTTGAGTTGCAGCAAGGGTGTGAAAGACCCTTTCGAAGTTCCAGAGGTTAGGTGTCATTAGTCTCCAGACGCCTCATTGGAAATAGGCCTCATCTCGCCTGGAAGGGAGAACTTCCTGGATTTTCTCGAGTTGCGGCAGGTGTTCTCGAGTTACGACGGGGACCTCAGGGACCCGACCTGGTGGCCTCAGGAGAGGCCAGTCCCCATGCGAGTTGCTAGGGGGTCTCTCGGGATTCCTCTCCCGTTGATACCGGGGCCAAAAACCTTGTGTGGACTCAGGGCCGGAACCGAGGATTCCTCTCACGGGCTGACATGGATCTTTGGGTACTTCTGGAGTCTCCCCAGGGGAGTCAGGCCTCGTCTCGAGTGGGGGCATGCACGTGCGCTTTCCTTCCAGGCTGTAGCAGCAATGTCACGCTTCCCGTCGCGTGGATCAAAGGATCTGTGGTTTTCCCTAGAGGCTTTCCCTCGAGGCTTTCCCACTGGGCTGTCCCACGTGCCACCGTGGTGTGAGTCGATCCTCGGCGTGAAAGATGAGCCAGTGCAGGGCAAAGAGGTTCCTCTGGAATGGACTGAGACATCTGGGGGACTCTTGGCATGGTGGTACGACCATGGAGTTCCTCTCGCCTTTCCTGTTGAGAGTGCCTCCTCTTGAGATGCGACGGGAACGCCGGGAATTCTTTCCCGTTGAAAGCAGGGAAAGGATCCCTCATCTCGAGCTACGAGGGGGAAACGGGGCTCCTCTGGATGTGGGCGGGACCATCGTGCTTCCTCTCTAGTGGAGACGGGTATGGCGGTGAACTTCTTGAGTTGCAGCAAGGGTGTGAAAGACCCTTTCAAAGTTCCAGAGGTTAGGTGTCATTAGTCTCCAGACGCCTCATCGGAAATAGGCCTCATCTCGCCTGAAAGGGAGAACTTCCTGGATTCTTTCGAGTTGCGGCAGGTGTTCTCGAGTTACGACGGGGACCTCAGGGACCCGCCCTGGTGGCCTCAGGAGAGGCCAGTCCCCATGCGAGTTGCTAGGGGGCCTCTAGGGATTCCTCTCCCGTCGATACCGGGGCCAAAATCATTGTGTGGAGTCAGGGCCGGAAACCAGAATTCCTCTCAGGGGCTGACATGGATCTTTGGGTACTTCTGGAGTCTCCCCAGGGGAATGAGGCCTCGTCACGAGTGGGGGCATACACGTGCGCTTTCCTTCCAGGCTGTAGCAGCAATGTCACGCTTCCCGTCGCGTGGATCAAAGGATCTGTGGTTTTCCCTCGAGGCTTTCCCTTGAGGCTTTCCCACTGGGCTCTCCCACGTGCCACCGTGGTGTGAGTCGATCCTCGGCGTGAAAGATGAGCCAGTGCAGGGCAAAGAGGTTCCTCTGGAATGGACTGAGACATCTGGGGGACTCTTGGCATGGTGGTACGACCATGGAGTTCCTCTCGCCTTTCTTGTTGAGAGTGCCTCCTCTTGAGATGCGACGGGAACGCCGGGAATTCTTTCCCGTTGAAAGCAGGGAAAGGATCCCTCATCTCGAGCTACGAGGGGGAAACGGGGCTCCTCTGGATGTGGGCGGGACCATCGTGCTTCCTCTCGAGTGGAGACAGGTATGGCGGTGAACTTCTTGAGTTGCAGCAAGGGTGTGAAAGACCCTTTCAAAGTTCCAGAGGTTAGGTGTCATTAGTCTCCAGACGCCTCATGGGAAATAGGCCTCATCTCGCCTGGAAGGGAGAACTTCCTGGATTTTCTCGAGTTGCGGCAGGTGTTCTCGAGTTACGACGGGGACCTCAGGGACCCGCCCTGGTGGCCTCAGGAGAGGCCAGTCCCCATGCGAGTTGCTAGGGGGCCTCTCGGGATTCCTCTCCCGTCGATACCGGGGCCAAAATCCTTGTGTGGAGTCAGGGCCGGAACCGAGGATTCCTCTCAGGGGCTGACATGGATCTTTGGGTACTTCTGGAGTCTCCCAAGGGGAGTCAGGCCTCGTCTCGAGTGGGGGCATGCACGTGCGCTTTCCTTCCAGGCTGTAGCAGCAATGTCACGCTTCCCGTCGCGTGGATCAAAGGATCTGTGGTTTTCCCTCGAGGCTTTCCCTCGAGACTTTCCCACTGGGCTGTCCCACGTGCCACCGTGGTGTGAGTCGATCCTCGGCGTGAAAGATGAGCCAGTGCAGGGCAAAGAGGTTCCTCTGGAATGGACTGAGACATCTGGGGGACTCTTGGCATGGTGGTACGACCATGGAGTTCCTCTCTCCTTTCCTGTTGAGAGTGCCTCCTCTTGAGATGCGACGGGAACGCCGGGAATTCTTTCCCGTTGAAAGCAGGGAAAGGATCCCTCATCTCGAGCTACGAGGGGGAAACGGGGCTCCTCTGGATGTGGGCGGGACCATCGTGCTTCCTCTCGAGTGGAGACGGGTATGGCGGTGAACTTCTTGAGTTGCAGCAAGGGTGTGAAAGACCCTTTCAAAGTTCCAGAGGTTAGGTGTCATTAGTCTCCAGACGCCTCATGGGAAATAGGCCTCATCTCGCCTGGAATGGAGAACTTCCTGGATTTTCTCGAGTTGCGGCAGGTGTTCTCGAGTTACGACGGGGACCTCAGGGACCTGCCCTGGTGGCCTCAGGAGAGGCCAGTCCCCATGCGAGTTGCTAGGGGGCCTCTCGGGATTCCTCTACCGTCGATACCGGGGCCAAAATCCTTGTGTGGAGTCAGGGCCAGAACCGAGGATTCCTCTCAGGGGCTGACATGGATCTTTGGGTACTTCTGGAGTCTCCCCAGGGGAGTCAGGCCTCGTCTCGAGTGGGGGCATGCACGTGCGCTTTCCTTCCAGGCTGTAGCAGCAATGTCACGCTTCCCGTCGCGTGGATCAAAGGATCTGTGGTTTTCCCTAGAGGCTATCCCTCGAGGCTTTCCCACTGGGCTGTCCCACGTGCCACCGTGGTGTGAGTCGATCCTCGGCGTGAAAGATGAGCCAGTGCAGGGCAAAGAGGTTCCTCTGGAATGGACTGAGACATCTGGGGGACTCTTGGCATGGTGGTACGACCATGGAGTTCCTCTCGCCTTTCCTGTTGAGAGTGCCTCCTCTTGAGATGCGACGGGAACGCCGGGAATTCTTTCCCGTTGAAAGCAGGGAAAGGATCCCTCATCTCGAGCTACGAGGGGGAAACGGGGCTCCTCTGGATGTGGGCGGGACCATCGTGCTTCCTCTCGAGTGGAGACGGGTATGGCGGTGAACTTCTTGAGTTGCAGCAAGGGTGTGAAAGACCCTTTCAAAGTTCCAGAGGTTAGGTGTCATTAGTCTCCAGACGCCTCATGGGAAATAGGCCTCATCTCGCCTGGAAGGGAGAACTTCCTGGATTCTCTCGAGTTGCGGCAGGTGTTCTCGAGTTACGACGGGGACCTCAGGGACCCGCCCTGGTGGCCTCAGGAGAGGCCAGTCCCCATGCGAGTTGCTAGGGGGCCTCTAGGGATTCCTCTCCCGTCGATACCGGGGCCAAAATCCTTGTGTGGAGTCAGGGCCGGAAACCAGAATTCCTCTCAGGGGCTGACATGGATCTTTGGGTACTTCTGGAGTCTCCCCAGGGGAGTGAGGCCTCGTCACGAGTGGGGGCATACACGTGCGCTTTCCTTCCAGGCTGTAGCAGCAATGTCACGCTTCCCGTCGCGTGGATCAAAGGATCTGTGGTTTTCCCTCGAGGCTTTCCCTCGAGGCTTTCCCACTGGGCTCTCCCACGTGCCACCGTGGTGTGAGTCGATCCTCGGCGTGAAAGATGAGCCAGTGCAGGGCAAAGAGGTTCCTCTGGAATGGACTGAGACATCTGGGGGACTCTTGGCATGGTGGTACGACCATGGAGTTCCTCTCGCCTTTCCTGTTGAGAGTGCCTCCTCTTGAGATGCGACGGGAACGCCGGGAATTCTTTCCCGTTGAAAGCAGGGAAAGGATCCCTCATCTCGAGCTACGAGGGGGAAACGGGGCTCCTCTGGATGTGGGCGGGACCATCGTGCTTCCTCTCGAGTGGAGACGGGTATGGCGGTGAACTTCTTGAGTTGCAGCAAGGGTGTGAAAGACCCTTTCAAAGTTCCAGAGGTTAGGTGTCATTAGTCTCCAGACGCCTCATGGGAAATAGGCCTCATCTCGCCTGGAAGGGAGAACTTCCTGGATTTTCTCGAGTTGCTGCAGGTGTTCTCGAGTTACGACGGGGACCTCAGGGACCCGCCCTTGTGGCCTCAGGAGAGGCCAGTCCCCATGCGAGTTGCTAGGGGGCCTCTCGGGATTCCTCTCCCGTCGATACCGGGGCCAAAATCCTTGTGTGGAGTCAGGGCCGGAACCGAGGATTCCTCTCAGGGGCTGACATGGATCTTTGGGTACTTCTGGAGTCTCCCAAGGGGAGTCAGGCCTCGTCTCGAGTGGGGGCATGCACGTGCGCTTTCCTTCCAGGCTGTAGCAGCAATGTCACGCTTCCCGTCGCGGGGATCAAAGGATCTGTGGTTTTCCCTCGAGGCTTTCCCTCGAGGGTTTCCCACAGGGCTGTCCCACGTGCCACCGTGGTGTGAGTCGATCCTCGGCGTGAAAGATGAGCCAGTGCAGGGCAAAGAGTTTCCTCTGGAATGGACTGAGACATCTTGGGGACTCTTGGCATGGTGGTACGACCATGGAGTTCCTCTCGCCTTTCCTGTTGAGAGTGCCTCCTCTTGAGATGCGATGGGAACGCCGGGAATACTTTCCCGTTGAAAGCAGGGAAAGGATCCCTCATCTCGAGCTACGAGGGTGAAACGGGGCTCCTCTGGATGTGGTCGGGACCATCGTGCTTCCTCTCGAGTGGAGACGGGTATGGCGGTGAACTTCTTGAGTTGCAGCAAGGGTGTGAAAGACCCTTTCGAAGTTCCAGAGGTTAGGTGTCATTAGTCTCCAGACGCCTCCTCGGAAATAGGCCTCATCTCGCCTGGAAGGGAGAACTTCCTGGATTTTCTCGAGCTGCGGCAGGTGTTCTCGAGTTACGACGGGGACCTCAGCGACCCGCCCTGGTGGCCTCAGGAGAGGCCAGTCCCCATGCGAGTTGCTAGGGGGCCTCTCGGGATTCCTCTCCCGTCGATACTGGGGCCAAAATCCTTGTGTGGAGTCAGGGCCGGAACCGAGGATTCCTCTCAGGGTCTGACATGGATCTTTGGGTACTTCTGGAGTCTCCCCAGGGGAGTCAGGCCTCGTCTCGAGTGGGGGCATGCACGTGCGCTTTCCTTCCAGGCTGTAGCAGCAATGTCACGCTCCCCGTCGCGTGGATCAAAGGATCTGTGGTTTTCCCTCGAGGCTTTCCCACTGGGCTGTCCCACGTGCCACCGTGGTGTGAGTCGATCCTCGGCGTGAAAGATGAGCCAGTGCAGGGCAAAGAGGTTCCTCTGGAATGGACTGAGACATCTTGGGGACTCTTGGCATGGTGGTACGACCATGGAGTTCCTCTCGCCTTTCCTGTTGAGAGTGCCTCCTCTTGAGATGCGACGGGAACGCCGGGAATTCTTTCCCGTTGAAAGCAGGGAAAGGATCCCTCATCTCGAGCTACGAGGGGGAAACGGGGCTCCTCTGGATGTGGGCGGGACCATCGTGCTTCCTCTCGAGTGGAGACGGGTATGGCGGTGAACTTCTTGAGTTGCAGCAAGGGTGTGAAAGACCCTTTCGAAGTTCCAGAGGTTAGGTGGCATTAGTCTCCAGACGCCTCATGGGAAATAGGCCTCATCTCGCCTGGAAGGGAGAACTTCCTGGATTTTCTCGAGTTGCGGCAGGTGTTCTCGAGTTACGACGGGGACCTCAGGGACCCGCCCTGGTGGCCTCAGGAGAGGCCAGTCCCCATGCGAGTTGCTAGGGGGCCTCTCGGGATTCCTCTCCCGTTGATACCGGGGCCAAAATCCTTGTGTGGAGTCAGGGCCGGAACCGAGGATTCCTCTCAGGGGCTGACATGGATCTTTGGGTACTTCTGGAGTCTCCCCTGGGGAGTCAGGCCTCGTCTCGAGTGGGGGCATGCACGTGCGCTTTCCTTCCAGGCTGTAGCAGCAATGTCACGCTTCCCGTCGCGTGGATCAAAGGATCTGTGGTTTTCCCTCGAGGCTTTCCCTCGAGGCTTTCCCACAGGGCTGTCCCACGTGCCACCGTGGTGTGAGTCGATCCTCGGCGTGAAAGATGAGCCAGTGCAGGGCAAAGAGGTTCCTCTGGAATGGACTGAGACATCTGGGGGACTCTTGGCATGGTGGTACGACCATGGAGTTCCTCCCGCCTTTCCTGTTGAGAGTGCCTCCTCTTGAGATGCGACGGGAACGCCGGGAATTCTTTCCCGTTGAAAGCAGGGAAAGGATCCCTCATCTCGAGCTACGAGAGGGAAACGGGGCTCCTCTGGAGGTGGGCGGGACCATCGTGCTTCCTCTCGAGTGGAGACGGGTATGGCGGTGAACTTCTTGAGTTGCAGCAAGGGTGTGAAAGACCCTTTCGAAGTTCCAGAGGTGAGGTGTCATTAGTCTCCAGACGCCTCATCGGAAATAGGCCTCATCTCGCCTGGAAGGGAGAACTTCCTGGATTTTCTCGAGTTGCGGCAGGTGTTCTCGAGTTACGACGGGGACCTCAGGGACCCGCCCTGGTGGCCTCAGGAGAGGCCAGTCCCCATGCGAGTTGCTAGGGGGCCTCTCGGGATTCCTCTCCCGTCGATACCGGGGCCAAAAACCTTGTGTGGAGTCAGGGCCGGAACCGAGGATTCCTCTCAGGGGCTGACATGGATCTTTGGGTACTTCTGGAGTCTCCCCAGGGGAGTCAGGCCTCGTCTCGAGTGGGGGCATGCACGTGCGCTTTCCTTCCAGGCTGTAGCAGCAATGTCACGCTTCACGTCTCGTGGATCAAAGGATCTGTGGTTTTCCCTCGAGGCTTTCCCACAGGGCTGTCCCACGTGCCACCGTGGTGTGAGTCGATCCTCGGCGTGAAAGATGAGCCAGTGCAGGGCAAAGAGGTTCCTCTGGAATGGACTGAGACATCTGGGGGACTCTTGGCATGGTGGTACGACCATGGAGTTCCTCCCGCCTTTCCTGTTGAGAGTGCCTCCTCTTGAGATGCGACGGGAACGCCGGGAATTCTTTCCCGTTGAAAGCAGGGAAAGGATCCCTCATCTCAAGCTACGAGGGGGAAACGGGGCTCCTCTGGAGGTGGGCGGGACCATCGTGCTTCCTCTCGAGTGGAGACGGGTATGGCGGTGAACTTCTTGAGTTGCAGCAAGGGTGTGAAAGACCCTTTCGAAGTTCCAGAGGTGAGGTGTCATTAGTCTCCAGACGCCTCATCGGAAATAGGCCTCATCTCGCCTGGAAGGGAGAACTTCCTGGATTTTCTCGAGTTGCGGCAGGTGTTCTCGAGTTACGACGGGGACCTCAGGGACCCGCCCTGGTGGCCTCAGGAGAGGCCAGTCCCCATGCGAGTTGCTAGGGGGCCTCTCGGGATTCCTCTCCCGTCGATACCGGGGCCAAAAAACTTGTGTGGAGTCAGGGCCGGAACCGAGGATTCCTCTCAGGGGCTGACATGGATCTTTGGGTACTTCTGGAGTCTCCCCAGGGGAGTCAGGCCTCGTCTCGAGTGGGGGCATGCACGTGCGCTTTCCTTCCAGGCTGTAGCAGCAATGTCACGCTTCACGTCTCGTGGATCAAAGGATCTGTGGTTTTCCCTCGAGGCTTTCCCTCGAGGCTTTCCCACAGGGTTGTCCCACGTGCCACCGTGGTGTGAGTCGATCCTCGGCGTGAAAGATGAGCCAGTGCAGGGCAAAGAGGTTCCTCCGGAATGGACTGAGACATCTGGGGGACTCTTGGCATGGTGGTACGACCATGGAGTTCCTCTGGCCTTTCTTGTTGAGAGTGCCTCCTCTTGAGATGCGACGGGAACGCCGGGAATTCTTTCCCGTTGAAAGCAGGGAAAGAATCCCTCATCTCGAGCTACGAGGGGGAAACGGGGCTCCTCTGGATGTGGGCGTGACCATCGTGCTTCCTCTCGAGTGGAGAAGGGTATGGCGGTGAATTTCTTGAGTTGCAGCAAGGGTGTGAAAGACCCTTTCGAAGTTCCAGAGCTTAGGTGTCATTAGTCTCCAGACGCCTCATCGGAAATAGGCCTCATCTCGCCTGGAAGGGAGAACTTCCTGGATTTTCTCGAGTTGCGGCAGGTGTTCTCGAGTTACGACGGGGACCTCAGGGACCCGCCCTGGTGGCCTCAGGAGAGGCCAGTCCCCATGCGAGTTGCTAGGGGGCCTCTCGGGATTCCTCTCCCGTCGATACCGGGGCCAAAAACCTTGTGTGGAGTCAGGGCCGGAACCGAGGATTCCTCTCAGGGGCTGACATGGATCTTTGGGTACTTCTGGAGTCTCCCCAGGGGAGTCAGGCCTCGTCTCGAGTGGGGGCATGCACGTGCGCTTTCCTTCCAGGCTGTAGCAGCAATGTCACGCTTCACGTCTCGTGGATCAAAGGATCTGTGGTTTTCCCTCGAGGCTTTCCCACAGGGCTGTCCCACGTGCCACCGTGGTGTGAGTCGATCCTCGGCGTGAAAGATGAGCCAGTGCAGGGCAAAGAGGTTCCTCTGGAATGGACTGAGACATCTGGGGGACTCTTGGCATGGTGGTACGACCATGGAGTTCCTCCCGCCTTTCCTGTTGAGAGTGCCTCCTCTTGAGATGCGACGGGAACGCCGGGAATTCTTTCCCGTTGAAAGCAGGGAAAGGATCCCTCATCTCAAGCTACGAGGGGGAAACGGGGCTCCTCTGGAGGTGGGCGGGACCATCGTGCTTCCTCTCGAGTGGAGACGGGTATGGCGGTGAACTTCTTGAGTTGCAGCAAGGGTGTGAAAGACCCTTTCGAAGTTCCAGAGGTGAGGTGTCATTAGTCTCCAGACGCCTCATCGGAAATAGGCCTCATCTCGCCTGGAAGGGAGAACTTCCTGGATTTTCTCGAGTTGCGGCAGGTGTTCTCGAGTTACGACGGGGACCTCAGGGACCCGCCCTGGTGGCCTCAGGAGAGGCCAGTCCCCATGCGAGTTGCTAGGGGGCCTCTCGGGATTCCTCTCCCGTCGATACCGGGGCCAAAAAACTTGTGTGGAGTCAGGGCCGGAACCGAGGATTCCTCTCAGGGGCTGACATGGATCTTTGGGTACTTCTGGAGTCTCCCCAGGGGAGTCAGGCCTCGTCTCGAGTGGGGGCATGCACGTGCGCTTTCCTTCCAGGCTGTAGCAGCAATGTCACGCTTCACGTCTCGTGGATCAAAGGATCTGTGGTTTTCCCTCGAGGCTTTCCCTCGAGGCTTTCCCACAGGGTTGTCCCACGTGCCACCGTGGTGTGAGTCGATCCTCGGCGTGAAAGATGAGCCAGTGCAGGGCAAAGAGGTTCCTCCGGAATGGACTGAGACATCTGGGGGACTCTTGGCATGGTGGTACGACCATGGAGTTCCTCTGGCCTTTCTTGTTGAGAGTGCCTCCTCTTGAGATGCGACGGGAACGCCGGGAATTCTTTCCCGTTGAAAGCAGGGAAAGAATCCCTCATCTCGAGCTACGAGGGGGAAACGGGGCTCCTCTGGATGTGGGCGTGACCATCGTGCTTCCTCTCGAGTGGAGAAGGGTATGGCGGTGAATTTCTTGAGTTGCAGCAAGGGTGTGAAAGACCCTTTCGAAGTTCCAGAGCTTAGGTGTCATTAGTCTCCAGACGCCTCATCGGAAATAGGCCTCATCTCGCCTGGAAGGGAGAACTTCCTGGATTTTCTCGAGTTGCGGCAGGTGTTCTCGAGTTACGACGGGGACCTCAGGGACCCGCCCTGGTGGCCTCAGGAGAGGCCAGTCCCCATGCGAGTTGCTAGGGGGCCTCTCGGGATTCCTCTCCCGTCGATACCGGGGCCAAAATCCTTGTGTGGAGTCAGGGCCGGAACCGAGGATTCCTCTCAGGGGCTGACATGGATCTTTGGGTACTTCTGGAGTCTCCCCAGGGGAGTCAGGCCTCGTCTCGAGTGGGGGCATGCACGTGCGCTTTCCTTCCAGGCTGTAGCAGCAATGTCACGCTTCCCATCGCGTGGATTAAAGGATCTGTGGTTTTCCCTCGAGGCTTTCCCACAGGGCTGTCCCACGTGCCACCGTGGTGTGAGTCGATCCTCGGCGTGAAAGATGAGCCAGTGCAGGGCAAAGAGGTTCCTCTGGAATGGACTGAGACATCTGGGGGACTCTTGGCATGGTGGTACGACCATGGAGTTCCTCCCGCCTTTCCTGTTGAGAGTGCCTCCTCTTGAGATGCGACGGGAACGCCGGGAATTCTTTCCCGTTGAAAGCAGGGAAAGGATCCCTCATCTCGAGCTACGAGGGGGAAACGGGGCTCCTCTGGAGGTGGGCGGGACCATCGTGCTTCCTCTCGAGTGGAGACGGGTATGGCGGTGAACTTCTTGAGTTGCAGCAAGGGTGTGAAAGACCCTTTCGAAGTTCCAGAGGTGAGGTGTCATTAGTCTCCAGACGCCTCATCGGAAATAGGCCTCATCTCGCCTGGAAGGGAGAACTTCCTGGATTTTCTCGAGTTGCGGCAGGTGTTCTCGAGTTACGACGGGGACCTCAGGGACCCGCCCTGGTGGCCTCAGGAGAGGCCAGTCCCCATGCGAGTTGCTAGGGGGCCTCTCGGGATTCCTCTCCCGTCGATACCGGGGCCAAAAACCTTGTGTGGAGTCAGGGCCGGAACCGAGGATTCCTCTCAGGGGCTGACATGGATCTTTGGGTACTTCTGGAGTCTCCCCAGGGGAGTCAGGCCTCGTCTCGAGTGGGGGCATGCACGTGCGCTTTCCTTCCAGGCTGTAGCAGCAATGTCACGCTTCACGTCTCGTGGATCAAAGGATCTGTGGTTTTCCCTCGAGGCTTTCCCTCGAGGCTTTCCCACAGGGCTGTCCCACGTGCCACCGTGGTGTGAGTCGATCCTCGGCGTGAAAGATGAGCCAGTGCAGGGCAAAGAGGTTCCTCCGGAATGGACTGAGACATCTGGGGGACTCTTGGCATGGTGGTACGACCATGGAGTTCCTCTTGCCTTTCTTGTTGAGAGTGCCTCCTCTTGAGATGCGACGGGAACGCCGGGAATTCTTTCCCGTTGAAAGCAGGGAAAGAATCCCTCATCTCGAGCTACGAGGGGGAAACGGGGCTCCTCTGGATGTGGGCGTGACCATCGTGCTTCCTCTCGAGTGGAGAAGGGTATGGTGGTGAATTTCTTGAGTTGCAGCAAGGGTGTGAAAGACCCTTTCGAAGTTCCAGAGCTTAGGTGTCATTAGTCTCCAGACGCCTCATCGGAAATAGGCCTCATCTCGTCTGGATGGGAGAACTTCCTGGATTTTCTCGAGTTGCGGCAGGTGTTCTCGAGTTATGACGGGGACCTCAGGGACCCGCCCTGGTGGCCTCAGGAGAGGCCAGTCCCCATGCGAGTTGCTGGGGGCCTCTCGGGATTCCTCTCCCGTCGATACCGGGGCCAAAAACCTTGTGTGGAGTCAGGGCCGGAACCGAGGATTCCTCTCAGGGGCTGACATGGATCTTTGGGTACTTCTGGAGTCTCCCCAGGGGAGTCAGGCCTCGTCTCGAGTGGCGGCATGCACGTGCGCTTTCCTTCCAGGCTGTAGCAGCAATGTCACGCTTCCCGTCGCGTGGATCAAAGGATCTGCGGTTTTCCCTCGAGGCTTTCCCTCGAGGCTTTCCCACAGGGCTGTCCCACGTGCCACCGTGGTGTGAGTCGATCCTCGGCGTGAAAGATGAGCCAGTGCAGGGCAAAGAGGTTCCTCTGGAATGGACTGAGACATCTGGGGGACTCTTGGCATGGTGGTACGACCATGGAGTTCCTCTCGCCTTTCCTGTTGAGAGTGCCTCCTCTTGAGATGTGATGGGAACGCCGGGAATACTTTCCCGTTGAAAGCAGGGAAAGGATCCCTCATCTCGAGCTACGAGGGGGAAACGGGGCTCCTCTGGATGTGGGCGGGACCATCGTGCTTCCTCTCGAGTGGAGACGGGTATGGCGGTGAACTTCTTGAGTTGCAGCAAGGGTGTGAAAGACCCTTTCGAAGTTCCAGAGGTTAGGTGTCATTAGTCTCCAGACGCCTCATCGGAAATAGGCCTCATCTCGCCTGGAAGGGAGAACTTCCTGGATTTTCTCGAGTTGCGGCAGGTGTTCTCGAGTTACGACGGGGACCTCAGGGACCCGCCCTGGTGGCCTCAGGAGAGGCCAGTCCCCATGCGAGTTTCTAGGGGGCCTCTCGGGATTCCTCTCCAGTCGATACCGGGGCCAAAAACCTTGTGTGGAGTCAGGGCCGGAACCGAGGATTCCTCTCAGGGGCTGACATGGATCTTTGGGTACTTCTGGAGTCTCCCCAGGGGAGTCAGGCCTCGTCTCGAGTGGGGGCATGCACGTGCGCTTACCTTCCAGGCTGTAGCAGCAATGTCACGCTTCCCGTCGCGTGGATCAAAGGATCTGTGGTTTTCCCTCGAGGCTTTCCCTCGAGGCTTTCCCACAGGGCTGTCCCACGTGCCACCGTGGTGTGAGTCGATCCTCGGCGTGAAAGATGAGCCAGTGCAGGGCAAAGAGTTTCCTCTGGAATGGACTGAGACATCTGGGGGACTCTTGGCATGGTGGTACGACCATGGAGTTCCTATCGCTTTTCCTGTTGAGAGTGCCTCCTCTTGAGATGCGACGGGAACGCCGGGAATTCTTTCCCGTTGAAAGCAGGGAAAGAATCACTCATCTCGAGCTACGAGGGGGAAACGGGGCTCCTCTGGATGTGGGCGTGACCATCGTGCTTCCTCTCGAGTGGAGAAGGGTATGGCGGTGAATTTCTTGAGTTGCAGCAAGGGTGTGAAAGACCCTTTCGAAGTTCCAGAGCTTAGGTGTCATTAGTCTCCAGACGCCTCATCGGAAATAGGCCTCATCTCGCCTGGAAGGGAGAACTTCCTGGATTTTCTCGAGTTGCGGCAGGTGTTCTCGAGTTATGACGGGGACCTCAGGGACCCGCCCTGGTGGCCTCAGGAGAGGCCAGTCCCCATGCGAGTTGCTATGGGGCCTCTCGGGATTCCTCTCCCGTCGATACCGGGGCCAAAAACCTTGTGTGGAGTCAGGGCCGGTACCGAGGATTCCTCTCAGGGGCTGACATGGATCTTTGGGTACTTCTGGAGTCTCCCCAGGGGAGTCAGGCCTCGTCTCGAGTGGGGGCATGCACGTGCGCTTTCCTTCCAGGCTGTAGCAGCAATGTCACGCTTCCCGTCGCGTGGATCAAAGGATCTGTGGTTTTCCCTCGAGGCTTTCCCTCGAGGCTTTCCCACAGGGCTGTCCCACGTGCCACCGTGGTGTGAGTCGATCCTCGGCGTGAAAGATGAGCCAGTGCAGGGCAAAGAGGTTCCTCCGGAATGGACTGAGACATCTGGGGGACTCTTGGCATGGTGGTACGACCATGGAGTTCCTCTTGCCTTTCTTGTTGAGAGTGCCTCCTCTTGAGATGCGACGGGAACGCCGGGAATTCTTTCCCGTTGAAAGCAGGGAAAGAATCCCTCATCTCGAGCTACGAGGGGGAAACGGGGCTCCTCTGGATGTGGGCGTGACCATCGTGCTTCCTCTCGAGTGGAGAAGGGTATGGCGGTGAATTTCTTGAGTTGCAGCAAGGGTGTGAAAGACCCTTTCGAAGTTCCAGAGGTTAGGTGTCATTAGTCTCCAGACGTCTCATCGGAAATAGGCCTCATCTCGCCTGGAAGGGAGAACATCCTGAATTTTCTCGAGTTGCGGCAGGTGTTCTCGAGTTATGACGGGGACCTCAGGGACCCGCCCTGGTGGCCTCAGGAGAGGCCAGTCCCCATGCGAGTTGCTATGGGGCCTCTCGGGATTCCTCTCCCGTCGATACCGGGGCCAAAAACCTTGTGTGGAGTCAGGGCCGGTACCGAGGATTCCTCTCAGGGGCTGACATGGATCTTTGGGTACTTCTGGAGTCTCCCCAGCGGAGTCAGGCCTCGTCTCGAGTGGGGGCATGCACGTGCGCTTTCCTTCCAGGCTGTAGCAGCAATGTCACGCTTCCCGTCGCGTGGATCAAAGGATCTGTGGTTTTCCCTCGAGGCTTTCCCTCGAGGCTTTCCCACAGGGCTGTCCCACGTGCCACCGTGGTGTGAGTCGATCCTCGGCGTGAAAGATGAGCCAGTGCAGGGCAAAGAGGTTCCTCCGGAATGGACTGAGACATCTGGGGGACTCTTGGCATGGTGGTACGACCATGGAGTTCCTCTTGCCTTTCTTGTTGAGAGTGCCTCCTCTTGAGATGCGACGGGAACGCCGGGAATTCTTTCCCGTTGAAAGCAGGGAAAGAATCCCTCATCTCGAGCTACGAGGGGGAAACGGGGCTCCTCTGGATGTGGGCGTGACCATCGTGCTTCCTCTCGAGTGGAGAAGGGTATGGCGGTGAATTTCTTGAGTTGCAGCAAGGGTGTGAAAGACCCTTTCGAAGTTCCAGAGGTTAGGTGTCATTAGTCTCCAGACGCCTCATCGGAAATAGGCCTCATCTCGCCTGGAAGGGAGAACTTCCTGGATTTTCTCGAGTTGCGGCAGGTGTTCTCAAGTTACGACGGGGACCTCAGGGACCCGCCCTGGTGGCCTCAGGAGAGGCCAGTCCCCATGCGAGTTGCTAGGGGGCCTCTCGGGATTCCTCTCCCGTCGATACCGGGTCCAAAAACCTTGTGTGGAGTCAGGGCCGGAACCGAGGATTCCTCTCAGGGGCTGACATGGATCTTTGGGTACTTCTGGAGTCTCCCCAGGGGAGTCAGGCCTCGTCTCGAGTGGGGGCATGCACGTGCGCTTTTCTTCCAGGCTGTAGCAGCAATGTCACGCTTCCCGTCGCGTGGATCAAAGGATCTGTGGTTTTCCCTCGAGGCTTTCCCTCGAGGCTTTCCCACAGGGCTGTCCCACGTGCCACCGTGGTGTGAGTCGATCCTCGGCGTGAAAGATGAGCCAGTGCAGGGCAAAGAGGTTCCTCTGGAATGGACTGAGACATCTGGGGGACTCTTGGCATGGTGGTACGACCATGGAGTTCCTATCGCTTTTCCTGTTGAGAGTGCCTCCTCTTGAGATGCGATGGGAACGCCGGGAATACTTTCCCGTTGAAAGCAGGGAAAGGATCCCTCATCTCGAGCTACGAGGGGGAAACGGGGCTCCTCTGGATGTGGGCGGGACCATCGTGCTTCCTCTCGAGTGGAGACGGGTATGTCGGTGAACTTCTTGAGTTGCAGCAAGGGTGTGAAAGACCCTTTCGAAGTTCCAGAGGTTAGGTGGCATTATTCTCCAGACGCCTCATGGGAAATAGGCCTCATCTCGCCTGGAAGGGAGAACTTCCTGGATTTTCTCGAGCTGCGGCTGGTGTTCTCGAGTTACGACGGGGACCTCAGGGACCCGCCCTGGTGGCCTCAGGAGAGGCCAGTCCCCATGCGAGTTGCTAGGGGGCCTCTCGGGATTCCTCTCCCATCGATACCGGGGCCAAAATCCTTGTGTTGAGTCAGGGCCGGAACCGAGGATTCCTCTCAGGGGCTGACATGGATCTTTGGGTACTTCTGGAGTCTCCCCAGGGGAGTCAGGCCTCGTCTCGAGTGGGGGCATGCACGTGCGCTTTCCTTCCAGGCTGTAGCAGCAATGTCACGCTTCCCGTCGCGTGGATCAAAAGATCTGTGGTTTTCCCTCGAGGCTTTCCCTCGAGGCTTTCCCACAGGGCTGTCCCACGTGCCACCGTGGTGTGAGTCGATCCTCGGCATGAAAGATGAGCCAGTGTAGGGCAAAGAGGTTCCTCTGGAATGGACTGAGACATCTGGGGGACTCTTGGCATGGTGGTACGACCATGGAGTTCCTCCCGCCTTTCCTGTTGAGAGTGCCTCCTCTTGAGATGCGACGGGAACGCTGGGAATTCTTTCCCGTTGAAAGCAGGGAAAGGATCCCTCATCTCGAGCTACGAGGGGGAAACGGGGCTCCTCTGGATGTGGGCGGGACCATCGTGCTTCCTCTCGAGTCGAGACGGGTATGGCGGTGAACTTCTTGAGTTGCAGCAAGGGTGTGAAAGACCCTTTCGAAGTTCCAGAGGTTAGGTGTCATTAGTCTCCAGACGTCTCATCGGAAATAGGCCTCATCTCGCCTGGAAGGGAGAACTTCCTGAATTTTCTCGAGTTGCGGCAGGTGTTCTCGAGTTAT
This sequence comes from Capricornis sumatraensis, assembly GCF_032405125.1. Lineage (NCBI taxonomy): Eukaryota > Metazoa > Chordata > Mammalia > Artiodactyla > Bovidae > Capricornis > Capricornis sumatraensis. Next base: position 141,121,266 of record NC_091092.1, on the reverse strand, counting down.
GACGGGGAAGTCAGGGACCCGCCCTGGTGGCCTCAGGAGAGGCCAGTCCCCATGCGAGTTGCTATGGGGCCTCTCGGGATTCCTCTCCCGTCGATACCGGGGCCAAAAACCTTGTGTGGAGTCAGGGCCGGTACCGAGGATTCCTCTCAAGGGCTGACATGGATCTTTGGGTACTTCTGGAGTCTCCCCAGGGGAGTCAGGCCTCGTCTCGAGTGGGGGCATGCACGTGCGCTTTCCTTCCAGGCTGTAGCAGCAATGTCACGCTTCCCGTCGCGTGGATCAAAGGATCTGTGGTTTTCCCTCGAGGCTTTCCCTCGAGGCTTTCCCACAGGGCTGTCCCACGTGCCACCGTGGTGTGAGTCGATCCTCGGCGTGAAAGATGAGCCAGTGCAGGGCAAAGAGGTTCCTCCGGAATGGACTGAGACATCTGGGGGACTCTTGGCATGGTGGTACGACCATGGAGTTCCTCTTGCCTTTCTTGTTGAGAGTGCCTCCTCTTGAGATGCGACGGGAACGCCGGGAATTCTTTCCCGTTGAAAGCAGGGAAAGGATCCCTCATCTCGAGCTACGAGGGGGAAACGGGGCTCCTCTGGATGTGGGCGTGACCATCGTGCTTCCTCTCGAGTGGAGAAGGGTATGGCGGTGAATTTCTTGAGTTGCAGCAAGGGTGTGAAAGACCCTTTCGAAGTTCCAGAGGTTAGGTGTCATTAGTCTCCAGACGCCTCATCGGAAATAGGCCTCATCTCGCCTGGAAGGGAGAACTTCCTGGATTTTCTCGAGTTGCGGCAGGTGTTCTCGAGTTACGACGGGGACCTCAGGGACCCGCCCTGGTGGCCTCAGGAGAGGCCAGTCCCCATGCGAGTTGCTAGGGGGCCTCTCGGGATTCCTCTCCCGTCGATACCGGGGCCAAAAACCTTGTGTGGAGTCAGGGCCGGAACCGAGGATTCCTCTCAGGGGCTGACATGGATCTTTGGGTACTTCTGGAGTCTCCCCAGGGGAGTCAGGCCTCGTCTCGAGTGGGGGCATGCACGTGCGCTTTCCTTCCAGGCTGTAGCAGCAATGTCACGCTTCCCGTCGCGTGGATCAAAGGATCTGCGGTTTTCCCTCGAGGCTTTCCCTCGAGGCTTTCCCACAGGGCTGTCCCACGTGCCACCGTGGTGTGAGTCGATCCTCGGGGTGAAAGATGAGCCAGTGCAGGGCAAAGAGGTTCCTCTGGAATGGACTGAGACATCTGGGGGACTCTTGGCATGGTGGTACGACCATGGAGTTCCTCTCGCCTTTCCTGTTGAGAGTGCCTCCTCTTGAGATGTGATGGGAACGCCGGGAATACTTTCCCGTTGAAAGCAGGGAAAGGATCCCTCATCTCGAGCTACGAGGGGGAAACGGGGCTCCTCTGGATGTGGGCGGGACCATCGTGCTTCCTCTCGAGTGGAGACGGGTATGGCGGTGAACTTCTTGAGTTGCAGCAAGGGTGTGAAAGACCCTTTCGAAGTTCCAGAGGTTAGGTGTCATTAGTCTCCAGACGCCTCATCGGAAATAGGCCTCATCTCGCCTGGAAGGGAGAACTTCCTGGATTTTCTCGAGTTGCGGCAGGTGTTCTCGAGTTACGACGGGGACCTCAGGGACCCGCCCTGGTGGCCTCAGGAGAGGCCAGTCCCCATGCGAGTTTCTAGGGGGCCTCTCGGGATTCCTCTCCAGTCGATACCGGGGCCAAAAACCTTGTGTGGAGTCAGGGCCGGAACCGAGGATTCCTCTCAGGGGCTGACATGGATCTTTGGGTACTTCTGGAGTCTCCCCAGGGGAGTCAGGCCTCGTCTCGAGTGGGGGCATGCACGTGCGCTTTCCTTCCAGGCTGTAGCAGCAATGTCACGCTTCCCGTCGCGTGGATCAAAGGATCTGTGGTTTTCCCTCGAGGCTTTCCCTCGAGGCTTTCCCACAGGGCTGTCCCACGTGCCACCGTGGTGTGAGTCGATCCTCGGCGTGAAAGATGAGCCAGTGCAGGGCAAAGAGTTTCCTCTGGAATGGACTGAGACATCTGGGGGACTCTTGGCATGGTGGTACGACCATGGAGTTCCTATCGCTTTTCCTGTTGAGAGTGCCTCCTCTTGAGATGCGACGGGAACGCCGGGAATTCTTTCCCGTTGAAAGCAGGGAAAGAATCCCTCATCTCGAGCTACGAGGGGGAAACGGGGCTCCTCTGGATGTGGGCGTGACCATCGTGCTTCCTCTCGAGTGGAGAAGGGTATGGCGGTGAATTTCTTGAGTTGCAGCAAGGGTGTGAAAGACCCTTTCGAAGTTCCAGAGCTTAGGTGTCATTAGTCTCCAGACGCCTCATCGGAAATAGGCCTCATCTCGCCTGGAAGGGAGAACTTCCTGGATTTTCTCGAGTTGCGGCAGGTGTTCTCGAGTTATGACGGGGACCTCAGGGACCCGCCCTGGTGGCCTCAGGAGAGGCCAGTCCCCATGCGAGTTGCTATGGGGCCTCTCGGGATTCCTCTCCCGTCGATACCGGGGCCAAAAACCTTGTGTGGAGTCAGGGCCGGTACCGAGGATTCCTCTCAGGGGCTGACATGGATCTTTGGGTACTTCTGGAGTCTCCCCAGGGGAGTCAGGCCTCGTCTCGAGTGGGGGCATGCACGTGCGCTTTCCTTCCAGGCTGTAGCAGCAATGTCACGCTTCCCGTCGTGTGGATCAAAGGATCTGTGGTTTTCCCTCGAGGCTTTCCCTCGAGGCTTTCCCACAGGGCTGTCCCACGTGCCACCGTGGTGTGAGTCGATCCTCGGCGTGAAAGATGAGCCAGTGCAGGGCAAAGAGGTTCCTCCGGAATGGACTGAGACATCTGGGGGACTCTTGGCATGGTGGTACGACCATGGAGTTCCTCTTGCCTTTCTTGTTGAGAGTGCCTCCTCTTGAGATGCGACGGGAACGCCGGGAATTCTTTCCCGTTGAAAGCAGGGTTAGAATCCCTCATCTCGAGCTACGAGGGGGAAACGGGGCTCCTCTGGATGTGGGCGTGACCATCGTGCTTCCTCTCGAGTGGAGAAGGGTATGGCGGTGAATTTCTTGAGTTGCAGCAAGGGTGTGAAAGACCCTTTCGAAGTTCCAGAGGTTAGGTGTCATTAGTCTCCAGACGCCTCATCGGAAATAGGCCTCATCTCGCCTGGAAGGGAGAACTTCCTGAATTTTCTCGAGTTGCGGCAGGTGTTCTCGAGTTATGACGGGGACCTCAGGGACCCGCCCTGGTGGCCTCAGGAGAGGCCAGTCCCCATGCGAGTTGCTATGGGGCCTCTCGGGATTCCTCTCCCGTCGATACCGGGGCCAAAAACCTTGTGTGGAGTCAGGGCCGGTACCGAGGATTCCTCTCAGGGGCTGACATGGATCTTTGGGTACTTCTGGAGTCTCCCCAGGGGAGTCAGGCCTCGTCTCGAGTGGGGGCATGCACGTGCGCTTTCCTTCCAGGCTGTAGCAGCAATGTCACGCTTCCCGTCGCGTGGATCAAAGGATCTGTGGTTTTCCCTCGAGGCTTTCCCTCGAGGCTTTCCCACAGGGCTGTCCCACGTGCCACCGTGGTGTGAGTCGATCCTCGGCGTGAAAGATGAGCCAGTGCAGGGCAAAGAGGTTCCTCCGGAATGGACTGAGACATCTGGGGGACTCTTGGCATGGTGGTACGACCATGGAGTTCCTCTTGCCTTTCTTGTTGAGAGTGCCTCCTCTTGAGATGCGACGGGAACGCCGGGAATTCTTTCCCGTTGAAAGCAGGGAAAGAATCCCTCATCTCGAGCTACGAGGGGGAAACGGGGCTCCTCTGGATGTGGGCGTGACCATCGTGCTTCCTCTCGAGTGGAGAAGGGTATGGCGGTGAATTTCTTGAGTTGCAGCAAGGGTGTGAAAGACCCTTTCGAAGTTCCAGAGGTTAGGTGTCATTAGTCTCCAGACGCCTCATCGGAAATAGGCCTCATCTCGCCTGGAAGGGAGAACTTCCTGGATTTTCTCGAGTTGCGGCAGGTGTTCTCAAGTTACGACGGGGACCTCAGGGACCCGCCCTGGTGGCCTCAGGAGAGGCCAGTCCCCATGCGAGTTGCTAGGGGGCCTCTCGGGATTCCTCTCCCGTCGATACCGGGTCCAAAAACCTTGTGTGGAGTCAGGGCCGGAACCGAGGATTCCTCTCAGGGGCTGACATGGATCTTTGGGTACTTCTGGAGTCTCCCCAGGGGAGTCAGGCCTCGTCTCGAGTGGGGGCATGCACGTGCGCTTTTCTTCCAGGCTGTAGCAGCAATGTCACGCTTCCCGTCGCGTGGATCAAAGGATCTGTGGTTTTCCCTCGAGGCTTTCCCTCGAGGCTTTCCCACAGGGCTGTCCCACGTGCCACCGTGGTGTGAGTCGATCCTCGGCGTGAAAGATGAGCCAGTGCAGGGCAAAGAGGTTCCTCTGGAATGGACTGAGACATCTGGGGGACTCTTGGCATGGTGGTACGACCATGGAGTTCCTATCGCTTTTCCTGTTGAGAGTGCCTCCTCTTGAGATGCGATGGGAACGCCGGGAATACTTTCCCGTTGAAAGCAGGGAAAGGATCCCTCATCTCGAGCTACGAGGGGGAAACGGGGCTCCTCTGGATGTGGGCGGGACCATCGTGCTTCCTCTCGAGTGGAGACGGGTATGTCGGTGAACTTCTTGAGTTGCAGCAAGGGTGTGAAAGACCCTTTCGAAGTTCCAGAGGTTAGGTGGCATTATTCTCCAGACGCCTCATGGGAAATAGGCCTCATCTCGCCTGGAAGGGAGAACTTCCTGGATTTTCGCGAGCTGCGGCTGGTGTTCTCGAGTTACGACGGGGACCTCAGGGACCCGCCCTGGTGGCCTCAGGAGAGGCCAGTCCCCATGCGAGTTGCTAGGGGGCCTCTCGGGATTCCTCTCCCATCGATACCGGGGCCAAAATCCTTGTGTTGAGTCAGGGCCGGAACCGAGGATTCCTCTCAGGGGCTGACATGGATCTTTGGGTACTTCTGGAGTCTCCCCAGGGGAGTCAGGCCTCGTCTCGAGTGGGGGCATGCACGTGCGCTTTCCTTCCAGGCTGTAGCAGCAATGTCACGCTTCCCGTCGCGTGGATGAAAAGATCTGTGGTTTTCCCTCGAGGCTTTCCCTCGAGGCTTTCCCACAGGGCTGTCCCACGTGCCACCGTGGTGTGAGTCGATCCTCGGCATGAAAGATGAGCCAGTGTAGGGCAAAGAGGTTCCTCTGGAATGGACTGAGACATCTGGGGGACTCTTGGCATGGTGGTACGACCATGGAGTTCCTCCCGCCTTTCCTGTTGAGAGTGCCTCCTCTTGAGATGCGACGGGAACGCTGGGAATTCTTTCCCGTTGAAAGCAGGGAAAGGATCCCTCATCTCGAGCTACGAGGGGGAAACGGGGCTCCTCTGGATGTGGGCGGGACCATCGTGCTTCCTCTCGAGTCGAGACGGGTATGGCGGTGAACTTCTTGAGTTGCAGCAAGGGTGTGAAAGACCCTTTCGAAGTTCCAGAGGTTAGGTGTCATTAGTCTCCAGACGTCTCATCGGAAATAGGCCTCATCTCGCCTGGAAGGGAGAACTTCCTGAATTTTCTCGAGTTGCGGCAGGTGTTCTCGAGTTATGACGGGGACCTCAGGGACCCGCCCTGGTGGCCTCAGGAGAGGCCAGTCCCCATGCGAGTTGCTAGGGGGCCTCTCGGGATTCCTCTCCCGTCGATACCGGGGCCAAAAACCTTGTGTGGAGTCAGGCCCAGAACAGAGGATTCCTCTCAGGGGCTGACATGGATCTTTGGGTACTTCTGGAGTCTCCCCAGTGGAGTCAGGCCTCGTCTCGAGTGGGGGCATGCACGTGCGCTTTCCTTCCAGGCTGTAGCAGCAATGTCACGCTTCCCGTCGCGTGGATCAAAGGATCTGTGGTTTTCCCTCGAGGCTTTCCCTCGAGGCTTTCCCACAGGGCTGTCCCACGTGCCACCGTGGTGTGAGTCGATCCTCGGCGTGAAAGATGAGCCAGTGCAGGGCAAAGAGGTTCCTCTGGAATGGACTGAGACATCTGGGGGACTCTTGGCATGGTGATACGACCATGGAGTTCCTATCGCTTTTCCTGTTGAGAGTGCCTCCTCTTGAGATGCGATGGGAACGCCGGGAATACTTTCCCGTTGAAAGCAGGGAAAGGATCCCTCATCTCGAGCTACGAGGGGGAAACGGGGCTCCTCTGGATGTGGGCGGGACCATCGTGCTTCCTCTCGAGTGGAGACGGGTATGGCGGTGAACTTCTTGAGTTGCAGCAAGGGTGTGAAAGACCCTTTCGAAGTTCCAGAGGTTAGGTGGCATTATTCTCCAGACGCCTCATGGGAAATAGGCCTCATCTCGCCTGGAAGGGAGAACTTCCTGGATTTTCTCGAGCTGCGGCTGGTGTTCTCGAGTTACGACGGGGACCTCAGGGACCCGCCCTGGTGGCCTCAGGAGAGGCCAGTCCCCATGCGAGTTGCTAGGGGGCCTCTCGGGATTCCTCTCCCGTCGATACCGGGGCCAAAATCCTTGTGTGGAGTCAGGGCCGGAACCGAGGATTCCTCTCAGGGGCTGACATGTATCTTTGGGTACTTCTGGAGTCTCCCCAGGGGAGTCAGGCCTCGTCTCGAGTGGGGGCATGCACGTGCGCTTACCTTCCAGGCTGTAGCAGCAATGTCACGCTTCCCGTCGCGTGGATCAAAGGATCTGTGGTTTTCCCTCGAGGCTTTCCCTCGAGGCTTTCCCACAGGGCTGTCCCACGTGCCACCGTGGTGTGAGTCGATCCTCGGCGTGAAAGATGAGCCAGTGCAGGGCAAAGAGGTTCCTCTGGAATGGACTGAGACATCTGGGGGACTCTTGGCATGGTGGTACGACCATGGAGTTCCTATCGCTTTTCCTGTTGAGAGTGCCTCCTCTTGAGATGCGACGGGAACGCCGGGAATTCTTTCCCGTTGAAAGCAGGGAAAGAATCCCTCATCTCGAGCTACGAGGGGGAAACGGGGCTCCTCTGGATGTGGGCGTGACCATCGTTCTTCCTCTCGAGTGGAGAAGGGTATGGCGGTGAATTTCTTGAGTTGCAGCAAGGGTGTGAAAGACCCTTTCGAAGTTCCAGAGGTTAGGTGTCATTAGTCTCCAGACGCCTCATCGGAAATAGGCCTCATCTCGCCTGGAAGGGAGAACTTCCTGGATTTTCTCGAGTTGCGGCAGGTGTTCTCAAGTTACGACGGGGACCTCAGGGACCCGCCCTGGTGGCCTCAGGAGAGGCCAGTCCCCATGCGAGTTGCTAGGGGGCCTCTCGGGATTCCTCTCCCGTCGATACCGGGGCCAAAAACCTTGTGTGGAGTCAGGGCCGGAACCGAGGATTCCTCTCAGGGGCTGACATGGATCTTTGGGTACTTCTGGAGTCTCCCCAGGGGAGTCAGGCCTCGTCTCGAGTGGGGGCATGCACGTGCGCTTTCCTTCCAGGCTGTAGCAGCAATGTCACGCTTCCCGTCGCGTGGATCAAAGGATCTGTGGTTTTCCCTCGAGGCTTTCCCTCGAGGCTTTCCCACAGGGCTGTCCCACGTGCCACCGTGGTGTGAGTCGATCCTCGGCGTGAAAGATGAGCCAGTGCAGGGCAAAGAGGTTCCTCTGGAATGGACTGAGACATCTGGGGGACTCTTGGCATGGTGGTACGACCATGGAGTTCCTATCGCTTTTCCTGTTGAGAGTACTCTCCTCTTGAGATGCGATGGGAACGCCGGGAATACTTTCCCGTTGAAAGCAGGGAAAGGATCCCTCATCTCGAGCTACGAGGGGGAAACGGGGCTCCTCTGGATGTGGGCGGGACCATCGTGCTTCCTCTCGAGTGGAGACGGGTATGTCGGTGAACTTCTTGAGTTGCAGCAAGGGTGTGAAAGACCCTTTCGAAGTTCCAGAGGTTAGGTGGCATTATTCTCCAGACGCCTCATGGGAAATAGGCCTCATCTCGCCTGGAAGGGAGAACTTCCTGGATTTTCTCGAGCTGCGGCTGGTGTTCTCGAGTTACGACGGGGACCTCAGGGACCCGCCCTGGTGGCCTCAGGAGAGGCCAGTCCCCATGCGAGTTGCTAGGGGGCCTCTCGGGATTCCTCTCCCATCGATACCGGGGCCAAAATCCTTGTGTGGAGTCAGGGCCGGAACCGAGGATTCCTCTCAGGGGCTGACATGGATCTTTGGGTACTTCTGGAGTCTCCCCAGGGGAGTCAGGCCTCGTCTCGAGTGGGGGCATGCACGTGCGCTTTCCTTCCAGGCTGTAGCAGCAATGTCACGCTTCCCGTCGCGTGGATCAAAAGATCTGTGGTTTTCCCTCGAGGCTTTCCCTCGAGGCTTTCCCTCGAGGCTTTCCCACAGGGCTGTCCCACGTGCCACCGTGGTGTGAGTCGATCCTCGGCGTGAAAGATGAGCCAGTGCAGGGCAAAGAGGTTCCTCCGGAATGGACTGAGACATCTGGGGGACTCTTGGCATGGTGGTACGACCATGGAGTTCCTCTTGCCTTTCTTGTTGAGAGTGCCTCCTCTTGAGATGCGACGGGAACGCCGGGAATTCTTTCCCGTTGAAAGCAGGGAAAGAATCCCTCATCTCGAGCTACGAGGGGGAAACGGGGCTCCTCTGGATGTGGGCGTGACCATCGTGCTTCCTCTCGAGTGGAGAAGGGTATGGCGGTGAATTTCTTGAGTTGCAGCAAGGGTGTGAAAGACCCTTTCGAAGTTCCAGAGGTTAGGTGTCATTAGTCTCCAGACGCCTCATCGGAAATAGGCCTCATCTCGCCTGGAAGGGAGAACTTCCTGGATTTTCTCGAGTTGCGGCAGGTGTTCTCAAGTTACGACGGGGACCTCAGGGACCCGCCCTGGTGGCCTCAGGAGAGGCCAGTCCCCATGCGAGTTGCTAGGGGGCCTCTCGGGATTCCTCTCCCGTCGATACCGGGGCCAAAAACCTTGTGTGGAGTCAGGGCCAGAACCGAGGATTCCTCTCAGGGGCTGACATGGATCTTTGGGTACTTCTGGAGTCTCCCCAGGGGAGTCAGGCCTCGTCTCGAGTGGGGGCATGCACGTGCGCTTTCCTTCCAGGCTGTAGCAGCAATGTCACGCTTCCCGTCGCGTGGATCAAAGGATCTGTGGTTTTCCCTCGAGGCTTTCCCTCGAGGCTTTCCCACAGGGCTGTCCCACGTGCCACCGTGGTGTGAGTCGATCCTCGGCGTGAAAGATGAGCCAGTGCAGGGCAAAGAGGTTCCTCTGAAATGGACTGAGACATCTGGGGGACTCTTGGCATGGTGGTACGACCATGGAGTTCCTATCGCTTTTCCTGTTGAGAGTGCCTCCTCTTGAGATGCGATGGGAACGCCGGGAATACTTTCCCGTTGAAAGCAGGGAAAGGATCCCTCATCTCGAGCTACGAGGGGGAAACGGGGCTCCTCTGGATGTGGGCGGGACCATCGTGCTTCCTCTCGAGTGGAGACGGGTATGTCGGTGAACTTCTTGAGTTGCAGCAAGGGTGTGAAAGACCCTTTCGAAGTTCCAGAGGTTAGGTGGCATTATTCTCCAGACGCCTCATGGGAAATAGGCCTCATCTCGCCTGGAAGGGAGAACTTCCTGGATTTTCTCGAGCTGCGGCTGGTGTTCTCGAGTTACGACGGGGACCTCAGGGACCCGCCCTGGTGGCCTCAGGAGAGGCCAGTCCCCATGCGAGTTGCTAGGGGGCCTCTCGGGATTCCTCTCCCATCGATACCGGGGCCAAAATCCTTGTGTGGAGTCAGGGCCGGAACCGAGGATTCCTCTCAGGGGCTGACATGGATCTTTGGGTACTTCTGGAGTCTCCCCAGGGGAGTCAGGCCTCGTCTCGAGTGGGGGCATGCACGTGCGCTTTCCTTCCAGGCTGTAGCAGCAATGTCACGCTTCCCGTCGCGTGGATCAAAAGATCTGTGGTTTTCCCTCGAGGCTTTCCCTCGAGGCTTTCCCACAGGGCTGTCCCACGTGCCACCGTGGTGTGAGTCGATCCTCGGCATGAAAGATGAGCCAGTGTAGGGCAAAGAGGTTCCTCTGGAATGGACTGAGACATCTGGGGGACTCTTGGCATGGTGGTACGACCATGGAGTTCCTCTCGCCTTTCCTGTTGAGAGTGCCTCCTCTTGAGATGCGACGGGAACGCTGGGAATTCTTTCCCGTTGAAAGCAGGGAAAGGATCCCTCATCTCGAGCTACGAGGGGGAAACGGGGCTCCTCTGGATGTGGGCGGGACCATCGTGCTTCCTCTCGAGTGGAGAAGGGTATGGCGGTGAACTTCTTGAGTTGCAGCAAGGGTGTGAAAGACCCTTTCAAAGTTCCAGAGGTTAGGTGTCATTAGTCTCCAGACGTCTCATCGGAAATAGGCCTCATCTCGCCTGGAAGGGAGAACTTCCTGAATTTTCTCGAGTTGCGGCAGGTGTTCTCGAGTTATGACGGGGACCTCAGGGACCCGCCCTGGTGGCCTCAGGAGAGGCCAGTCCCCATGCGAGTTGCTATGGGGCCTCTCGGGATTCCTCTCCCGTCGATACCGGGGCCAAAAACCTTGTGTGGAGTCAGGGCCGGTACCGAGGATTCCTCTCAGGGGCTGACATGGATCTTTGGGTACTTCTGGAGTCTCCCCAGGGGAGTCAGGCCTCGTCTCGAGTGGGGGCATGCACGTGCGCTTTCCTTCCAGGCTGTAGCAGCAATGTCACGCTTCCCGTCGCGTGGATCAAAGGATCTGTGGTTTTCCCTCGAGGCTTTCCCTCGAGGCTTTCCCACAGGGCTGTCCCACGTGCCACCGTGGTGTGAGTCGATCCTCGGCGTGAAAGATGAGCCAGTGCAGGGCAAAGAGGTTCCTCCGGAATGGACTGAGACATCTGGGGGACTCTTGGCATGGTGGTACGACCATGGAGTTCCTCTTGCCTTTCTTGTTGAGAGTGCCTCCTCTTGAGATGCGACGGGAACGCCGGGAATTCTTTCCCGTTGAAAGCAGGGAAAGAATCCCTCATCTCGAGCTACGAGGGGGAAACGGGGCTCCTCTGGATGTGGGCGTGACCATCGTGCTTCCTCTCGAGTGGAGAAGGGTATGGCGGTGAATTTCTTGAGTTGCAGCAAGGGTGTGAAAGACCCTTTCGAAGTTCCAGAGGTTAGGTGTCATTAGTCTCCAGACGCCTCATCGGAAATAGGCCTCATCTCGCCTGGAAGGGAGAACTTCCTGAATTTTCTCGAGTTGCGGCAGGTGTTCTCGAGTTATGACGGGGACCTCAGGGACCCGCCCTGGTGGCCTCAGGAGAGGCCAGTCCCCATGCGAGTTGCTATGGGGCCTCTCGGGATTCCTCTCCCGTCGATACCAGGGCCAAAAACCATGTGTGGAGTCAGGGCCGGTACCGAGGATTCCTCTCAGGGGCTGACATGGATCTTTGGGTACTTCTGGAGTCTCCCCAGGGGAGTCAGGCCTCGTCTCGAGTGGGGGCATGCACGTGCGCTTTCCTTCCAGGCTGTAGCAGCAATGTCACGCTTCCCGTCGCGTGGATCAAAGGATCTGTGGTTTTCCCTCGAGGCTTTCCCTCGAGGCTTTCCCACAGGGCTGTCCCACGTGCCACCGTGGTGTGAGTCGATCCTCGGCGTGAAAGATGAGCCAGTGCAGGGCAAAGAGGTTCCTCCGGAATGGACTGAGACATCTGGGGGACTCTTGGCATGGTGGTACGACCATGGAGTTCCTCTTGCCTTTCTTGTTGAGAGTGCCTCCTCTTGAGATGCGACGGGAACGCCGGGAATTCTTTCCCGTTGAAAGCAGGGAAAGAATCCCTCATCTCGAGCTACGAGGGGGAAACGGGGCTCCTCTGGATGTGGGCGTGACCATCGTGCTTCCTCTCGAGTGGAGAAGGGTATGGCGGTGAATTTCTTGAGTTGCAGCAAGGGTGTGAAAGACCCTTTCGAAGTTCCAGAGGTTAGGTGTCATTAGTCTCCAGACGCCTCATCGGAAATAGGCCTCATCTCGCCTGGAAGGGAGAACTTCCTGGATTTTCTCGAGTTGCGGCAGGTGTTCTCAAGTTACGACGGGGACCTCAGGGACCCGCCCTGGTGGCCTCAGGAGAGGCCAGTCCCCATGCGAGTTGCTAGGGGGCCTCTCAGGATTCCTCTCCCGTCGATACCGGGTCCAAAAACCTTGTGTGGAGTCAGGGCCTGAACCGAGGATTCCTCTCAGGGGCTGACATGGATCTTTGGGTACTTCTGGAGTCTCCCCAGGGGAGTCAGGCCTCGTCTCGAGTGGGGGCATGCACGTGCGCTTTTCTTCCAGGCTGTAGCAGCAATGTCACGCTTCCCGTCGCGTGGATCAAAGGATCTGTGGTTTTCCCTCGAGGCTTTCCCTCGAGGCTTTCCCACAGGGCTGTCCCACGTGCCACCGTGGTGTGAGTCGATCCTCGGCGTGAAAGATGAGCCAGTGCAGGGCAAAGAGGTTCCTCTGGAATGGACTGAGACATCTGGGGGACTCTTGGCATGGTGGTACGACCATGGAGTTCCTATCGCTTTTCCTGTTGAGAGTGCCTCCTCTTGAGATGCGATGGGAACGCCGGGAATACTTTCCCGTTGAAAGCAGGGAAAGGATCCCTCATCTCGAGCTACGAGGGGGAAACGGGGCTCCTCTGGATGTGGGCGGGACCATCGTGCTTCCTCTCGAGTGGAGACGGGTATGTCGGTGAACTTCTTGAGTTGCAGCAAGGGTGTGAAAGACCCTTTCGAAGTTCCAGAGGTTAGGTGGCATTATTCTCCAGACGCCTCATGGGAAATAGGCCTCATCTCGCCTGGAAGGGAGAACTTCCTGGATTTTCGCGAGCTGCGGCTGGTGTTCTCGAGTTACGACGGGGACCTCAGGGACCCGCCCTGGTGGCCTCAGGAGAGGCCAGTCCCCATGCGAGTTGCTAGGGGGCCTCTCGGGATTCCTCTCCCATCGATACCGGGGCCAAAATCCTTGTGTGGAGTCAGGGCCGGAACCGAGGATTCCTCTCAGGGGCTGACATGGATCTTTGGGTACTTCTGGAGTCTCCCCAGGGGAGTCAGGCCTCGTCTCGAGTGGGGGCATGCACGTGCGCTTTCCTTCCAGGCTGTAGCAGCAATGTCACGCTTACCGTCGCGTGGATCAAAAGATCTGTGGTTTTCCCTCGAGGCTTTCCCTCGAGGCTTTCCCTCGAGGCTTTCCCACAGGGCTGTCCCACGTGCCACCGTGGTGTGAGTCGATCCTCGGCGTGAAAGATGAGCCAGTGCAGGGCAAAGAGGTTCCTCCGGAATGGACTGAGACATCTGGGGGACTCTTGGCATGGTGGTACGACCATGGAGTTCCTCTTGCCTTTCTTGTTGAGAGTGCCTCCTCTTGAGATGCGACGGGAACGCCGGGAATTCTTTCCCGTTGAAAGCAGGGAAAGAATCCCTCATCTCGAGCTACGAGGGGGAAACGGGGCTCCTCTGGATGTGGGCGTGACCATCGTGCTTCCTCTCGAGTGGAGAAGGGTATGGCGGTGAATTTCTTGAGTTGCAGCAAGGGTGTGAAAGACCCTTTCGAAGTTCCAGAGGTTAGGTGTCATTAGTCTCCAGACGCCTCATCGGAAATAGGCCTCATCTCGCCTGGAAGGGAGAACTTCCTGGATTTTCTCGAGTTGCGGCAGGTGTTCTCAAGTTACGACGGGGACCTCAGGGACCCGCCCTGGTGGCCTCAGGAGAGGCCAGTCCCCATGCGAGTTGCTAGGGGGCCTCTCGGGATTCCTCTCCCGTCGATACCGGGGCCAAAAACCTTGTGTGGAGTCAGGGCCGGAACCGAGGATTCCTCTCAGGGGCTGACATGGAACTTTGGGTACTTCTGGAGTCTCCCCAGGGGAGTCAGGCCTCGTCTCGAGTGGGGGCATGCACGTGCGCTTTCCCTCCAGGCTGTAGCAGCAATGTCACACTTCCCGTCGCGTGGATCAAAGGATCTGTGGTTTTCCCTCGAGGCTTTCCCTCGAGGCTTTCCCACAGGGCTGTCCCACGTGCCACCGTGGTGTGAGTCGATCCTCGGCGTGAAAGATGAGCCAGTGCAGGGCAAAGAGGTTCCTCTGGAATGGACTGAGACATCTGGGGGACTCTTGGCATGGTGGTACGACCATGGAGTTCCTATCGCTTTTCCTGTTGAGAGTGCCTCCTCTTGAGATGCGATGGGAACGCCGGGAATACTTTCCCGTTGAAAGCAGGGAAAGGATCCCTCATCTCGAGCTACGAGGGGGAAACGGGGCTCCTCTGGATGTGGGCGGGACCATCGTGCTTCCTCTCGAGTGGAGACGGGTATGTCGGTGAACTTCTTGAGTTGCAGCAAGGGTGTGAAAGACCCTTTCGAAGTTCCAGAGGTTAGGTGGCATTATTCTCCAGACGCCTCATGGGAAATAGGCCTCATCTCGCCTGGAAGGGAGAACTTCCTGGATTTTCTCGAGCTGCGGCTGGTGTTCTCGAGTTACGACGGGGACCTCAGGGACCCGCCCTGGTGGCCTCAGGAGAGGCCAGTCCCCATGCGAGTTGCTAGGGGGCCTCTCGGGATTCCTCTCCCATCGATACCGGGGCCAAAATCCTTGTGTGGAGTCAGGGCCGGAACCGAGGATTCCTCTCAGGGGCTGACATGGATCTTTGGGTACTTCTGGAGTCTCCCCAGGGGAGTCAGGCCTCGTCTCGAGTGGGGGCATGCACGTGCGCTTTCCTTCCAGGCTGTAGCAGCAATGTCACGCTTCCCGTCGCGTGGATCAAAAGATCTGTGGTTTTCCCTCGAGGCTTTCCCTCGAGGCTTTCCCACAGGGCTGTCCCACGTGCCACCGTGGTGTGAGTCGATCCTCGGCATGAAAGATGAGCCAGTGTAGGGCAAAGAGTTTCCTCTGGAATGGACTGAGACATCTGGGGGACTCTTGGCATGGTGGTACGACCATGGAGTTCCTCTCGCCTTTCCTGTTGAGAGTGCCTCCTCTTGAGATGCGACGGGAACGCTGGGAATTCTTTCCCGTTGAAAGCAGGGAAAGGATCCCTCATCTCGAGCTACGAGGGGGAAACGGGGCTCCTCTGGATGTGGGCGGGACCATCGTGCTTCCTCTCGAGTGGAGAAGGGTATGGCGGTGAACTTCTTGAGTTGCAGCAAGGGTGTGAAAGACCCTTTCGAAGTTCCAGAGGTTAGGTGTCATTAGTCTCCAGACGTCTCATCGGAAATAGGCCTCATCTCGCCTGGAAGGGAGAACTTCCTGAATTTTCTCGAGTTGCGGCAGGTGTTCTCGAGTTATGACGGGGACCTCAGGGACCCGCCCTGGTGGCCTCAGGAGAGGCCAGTCCCCATGCGAGTTGCTATGGGGCCTCTCGGGATTCCTCTCCCGTCGATACCGGGGCCAAAAACCTTGTGTGGAGTCAGGGCCGGTACCGAGGATTCCTCTCAGGGGCTGACATGGATCTTTGGGTACTTCTGGAGTCTCCCCAGGGGAGTCAGGCCTCGTCTCGAGTGGGGGCATGCACGTGCGCTTTCCTTCCAGGCTGTAGCAGCAATGTCACGCTTCCCGTCGCGTGGATCAAAAGATCTGTGGTTTTCCCTCGAGGCTTTCCCTCGAGGCTTTCCCACAGGGCTGTCCCACGTGCCACCGTGGTGTGAGTCGATCCTCGGCGTGAAAGATGAGCCAGTGCAGGGCAAAGAGGTTCCTCTGGAATGGACTGAGACATCTGGGGGACTCTTGGCATGGTGGTACGACCATGGAGTTCCTCCCGCCTTTCTTGTTGAGAGTGCCTCCTCTTGAGATGCGACGGGAACGCTGGGAATTCTTTCCCGTTGAAAGCAGGGAAAGGATCCCTCATCTCGAGCTACGAGGGGGAAACGGGGCTCCTCTGGATGTGGGCGGGACCATCGTGCTTCCTCTCGAGTGGAGACGGGTATGGCGGTGAACTTCTTGAGTTGCAGCAAGGGTGTGAAAGACCCTTTCGAAGTTCCAGAGGTTAGGTGTCATTAGTCTCCAGACGTCTCATCGGAAATAGGCCGCATCTCGCCTGGAAGGGAGAACTTCCTGAATTTTCTCGAGTTGCGGCAGGTGTTCTCGAGTTATGACGGGGACCTCAGGGACCCGCCCTGGTGGCCTCAGGAGAGGCCAGTCCCCATGCGAGTTGCTATGGGGCCTCTCGGGATTCCTCTCCCGTCGATACCGGGGCCAAAAACCTTGTGTGGAGTCAGGGCCGGTACCGAGGATTCCTCTCAGGGGCTGACATGGATCTTTGGGTACTTCTGGAGTCTCCCCAGGGGAGTCAGGCCTCGTCTCGAGTGGGGGCATGCACGTGCGCTTTCCTTCCAGGCTGTAGCAGCAATGTCACGCTTCCCGTCGCGTGGATCAAAGGATCTGTGGTTTTCCCTCGAGGCTTTCCCTCGAGGCTTTCCCACAGGGCTGTCCCACGTGCCACCGTGGTGTGAGTCGATCCTCGGCGTGAAAGATGAGCCAGTGCAGGGCAAAGAGTTTCCTCCGGAATGGACTGAGACATCTGGGGGACTCTTGGCATGGTGGTACGACCATGGAGTTCCTCTTGCCTTTCTTGTTGAGAGTGCCTCCTCTTGAGATGCGACGGGAACGCCGGGAATTCTTTCCCGTTGAAAGCAGGGAAAGAATCCCTCATCTCGAGCTACGAGGGGGAAACGGGGCTCCTCTGGATGTGGGCGTGACCATCGTGCTTCCTCTCGAGTGGAGAAGGGTATGGCGGTGAATTTCTTGAGTTGCAGCAAGGGTGTGAAAGACCCTTTCGAAGTTCCAGAGCTTAGGTGTCATTAGTCTCCAGACGCCTCATCGGAAATAGGCCTCATCTCGCCTGGAAGGGAGAACTTCCTGGATTTTGTCGAGTTGCGGCAGGTGTTCTCGAGTTACGACGGGGACCTCAGGGACCCGCCCTGGTGGCCTCAGGAGAGGCCAGTCCCCATGCGAGTTGCTATGGGGCCTCTCGGGATTCCTCTCCCGTCGATACCGGGGCCAAAAACCTTGTGTGGAGTCAGGGTCGGTACCGAGGATTCCTCTCAGGGTCTGACATGGATCTTTGGGTACTTCTGGAGTCTCCCCAGTGGAGTCAGGCCTCGTCTCGAGTGGGGGCATGCACGTGCGCTTTCCTTCCAGGCTGTAGCAGCAATGTCACGCTTCCCGTCGCGTGGATCAAAGGATCTGTGGTTTTCCCTCGAGGCTTTCCCTCGAGGCTTTCCCACAGGGCTGTCCCACGTGCCACCGTGGTGTGAGTCGATCCTCGGCGTGAAAGATGAGCCAGTGCAGGGCAAAGAGGTTCCTCTGGAATGGACTGAGACATCTGGGGGACTCTTGGCATGGTGGTACGACCATGGAGTTCCTATTGCTTTTCCTGTTGAGAGTGCCTCCTCTTGAGATGCGATGGGAACGCCGGGAATACTTTCCCGTTGAAAGCAGGGAAAGGATCCCTCATCTCGAGCTACGAGGGGGAAACGGGGCTCCTCTGGATGTGGGCGGGACCATCGTGCTTCCTCTCGAGTGGAGACGGGTATGGCGGTGAACTTCTTGAGTTGCAGCAAGGGTGTGAAAGACCCTTTCGAAGTTCCAGAGGTGAGGTGTCATTAGTCTCCAGACGCCTCATCGGAAATATGCCTCATCTCGCCTGGAAGTGAGAACTTCCTGGATTTTCTCGAGTTGCGGCAGGTGTTCTCGAGTTACGACGGGGACCTCAGGGACCCGCCCTGGTGGCCTCAGGAGAGGCCAGTCCCCATGCGAGTTGCTAGGGGGCCTCTCGGGATTCCTCTCCCGTCGATACCGGGGCCAAAAATCTTGTGTGGAGTCAGGGCCGGAACCGAGGATTCCTCTCAGGGGCTGACATGGATCTTTGGGTACTTCTGGAGTCTCCCCAGGGGAGTCAGGCCTCGTCTCGAGTGGGGGCATGCACGTGCGCTTTCCTTCCAGGCTGTAGCAGCAATGTCACGCTTCCCGTGGCGTGGATCAAAGGATCTGTGGTTTTCCCTCGAGGCTTTCCCTCGAGGCTTTCCCACAGGGCTGTCCCACGTGCCACCGTGGTGTGAGTCGATCCTCGGCGTGAAAGATGAGCCAGTGCAGGGCAAAGAGGTTCCTCTGGAATGGACTGAGACATCTGGGGGACTCTTGGCATGGTGGTACGACCATGGAGTTCCTATCGCTTTTCCTGTTGAGAGTGCCTCCTCTTGAGATGCGATGGGAACGCCGGGAATACTTTCCCGTTGAAAGCAGGGAAAGGATCCCTCATCTCGAGCTACGAGGGGGAAACGGGGCTCCTCTGGATGTGGGCGGGACCATCGTGCTTCCTCTCGAGTGGAGACGGGTATGTCGGTGAACTTCTTGAGTTGCAGCAAGGGTGTGAAAGACCCTTTCGAAGTTCCAGAGGTTAGGTGGCATTATTCTCCAGACGCCTCATGGGAAATAGGCCTCATCTCGCCTGGAAGGGAGAACTTCCTGGATTTTCTCGAGCTGCGGCTGGTGTTCTCGAGTTACGACGGGGACCTCAGGGACCCGCCCTGGTGGCCTCAGGAGAGGCCAGTCCCCATGCGAGTTGCTAGGGGGCCTCTCGGGATTCCTCTCCCATCGATACCGGGGCCAAAATCCTTGTGTGGAGTCAGGGCCGGAACCGAGGATTCCTCTCAGGGGCTGACATGGATCTTTGGGTACTTCTGGAGTCTCCCCAGGGGAGTCAGGCCTCGTCTCGAGTGGGGGCATGCACGTGCGCTTTCCTTCCAGGCTGTAGCAGCAATGTCACGCTTCCCGTCGCGTGGATCAAAAGATCTGTGGTTTTCCCTCGAGGCTTTCCCTCGAGGCTTTCCCACAGGGCTGTCCCACGTGCCACCGTGGTGTGAGTCGATCCTCGGCATGAAAGATGAGCCAGTGTAGGGCAAAGAGGTTCCTCTGGAATGGACTGAGACATCTGGGGGACTCTTGGCATGGTGGTACGACCATGGAGTTCCTCCCGCCTTTCCTGCTGAGAGTGCCTCCTCTTGAGATGCGACGGGAACGCTGGGAATTCTTTCCCGTTGAAAGCAGGGAAAGGATCCCTCATCTCGAGCTACGAGGGGGAAACGGGGCTCCTCTGGATGTGGGCGGGACCATCGTGCTTCCTCTCGAGTGGAGACGGGTATGGCGGTGAACTTCTTGAGTTGCAGCAAGGGTGTGAAAGACCCTTTCGAAGTTCCAGAGGTTAGGTGTCATTAGTCTCCAGACGTCTCATCGGAAATAGGCCGCATCTCGCCTGGAAGGGAGAACTTCCTGAATTTTCTCGAGTTGCGGCAGGTGTTCTCGAGTTATGACGGGGACCTCAGGGACCCGCCCTGGTGGCCTCAGGAGAGGCCAGTCCCCATGCGAGTTGTTATGGGGCCTCTCGGGATTCCTCTCCCTTCGATACCGGGGCCAAAAACCTTGTGTGGAGTCAGGGCCGGTACCGAGGATTCCTCTCAGGGGCTGACATGGATCTTTGGGTACTTCTGGAGTCTCCCCAGGGGAGTCAGGCCTCGTCTCGAGTGGGGGCATGCACGTGCGCTTTCCTTCCAGGCTGTAGCAGCAATGTCACGCTTCCCGTCGCGAGGATCAAAGGATCTGTGGTTTTCCCTCGAGGCTTTCCCTCGAGGCTTTCCCACAGGGCTGTCCCACGTGCCACCGTGGTGTGAGTCGATCCTCGGCGTGAAAGATGAGCCAGTGCAGGGCAAAGAGTTTCCTCCGGAATGGACTGAGACATCTGGGGGACTCTTGGCATGGTGGTACGACCATGGAGTTCCTCTTGCCTTTCTTGTTGAGAGTGCCTCCTCTTGAGATGCGACGGGAACGCCGGGAATTCTTTCCCGTTGAAAGCAGGGAAAGAATCCCTCATCTCGAGCTACGAGGGGGAAACGGGGCTCCTCTGGATGTGGGCGTGACCATCGTGCTTCCTCTCGAGTGGAGAAGGGTATGGCGGTGAATTTCTTGAGTTGCAGCAAGGGTGTGAAAGACCCTTTCGAAGTTCCAGAGCTTAGGTGTCATTAGTCTCCAGACGCCTCATCGGAAATAGGCCTCATCTCGCCTGGAAGGGAGAACTTCCTGGATTTTGTCGAGTTGCGGCAGGTGTTCTCGAGTTACGACGGGGACCTCAGGGACCCGCCCTGGTGGCCTCAGGAGAGGCCAGTCCCCATGCGAGTTGCTAGGGGGCCTCTCGGGATTCCTCTCCCGTCGATACCGGGTCCAAAAACCTTGTGTGGAGTCAGGGTCGGTACCGAGGATTCCTCTCAGGGTCTGACATGGATCTTTGGGTACTTCTGGAGTCTCCCCAGTGGAGTCAGGCCTCGTCTCGAGTGGGGGCATGCACGTGCGCTTTCCTTCCAGGCTGTAGCAGCAATGTCACGCTTCCCGTCGCGTGGATCAAAGGATCTGTGGTTTTCCCTCGAGGCTTTCCCTCGAGGCTTTCCCACAGGGCTGTCCCACGTGCCACCGTGGTGTGAGTCGATCCTCGGCGTGAAAGATGAGCCAGTGCAGGGCAAAGAGGTTCCTCTGGAATGGACTGAGACATCTGGGGGACTCTTGGCATGGTGGTACGACCATGGAGTTCCTATCGCTTTTCCTGTTGAGAGTGCCTCCTCTTGAGATGCGATGGGAACGCCGGGAATACTTTCCCGTTGAAAGCAGGGAAAGGATCCCTCATCTCGAGCTACGAGGGGGAAACGGGGCTCCTCTGGATGTGGGCGGGACCATCGTGCTTCCTCTCGAGTGGAGACGGGTATGGCGGTGAACTTCTTGAGTTGCAGCAAGGGTGTGAAAGACCCTTTCGAAGTTCCAGAGGTGAGGTGTCATTAGTCTCCAGACGCCTCATCGGAAATATGCCTCATCTCGCCTGGAAGTGAGAACTTCCTGGATTTTCTCGAGTTGCGGCAGGTGTTCTCGAGTTACGACGGGGACCTCAGGGACCCGCCCTGGTGGCCTCAGGAGAGGCCAGTCCCCATGCGAGTTGCTAGGGGGCCTCTCGGGATTCCTCTCCCGTCGATACCGGGGCCAAAAATCTTGTGTGGAGTCAGGGCCGGAACCGAGGATTCCTCTCAGGGGCTGACATGGATCTTTGGGTACTTCTGGAGTCTCCCCAGGGGAGTCAGGCCTCGTCTCGAGTGGGGGCATGCACGTGCGCTTTCCTTCCAGGCTGTAGCAGCAATGTCACGCTTCCCGTGGCGTGGATCAAAGGATCTGTGGTTTTCCCTCGAGGCTTTCCCTCGAGGCTTTCCCACAGGGCTGTCCCACGTGCCACCGTGGTGTGAGTCGATCCTCGGCGTGAAAGATGAGCCAGTGCAGGGCAAAGAGGTTCCTCTGGAATGGACTGAGACATCTGGGGGACTCTTGGCATGGTGGTACGACCATGGAGTTCCTCTCGCCTTTCCTGTTGAGAATGCCTCCTCTTGAGATGCGACGGGAACGCCGGGAATTCTTTCCCGTTGAAAGCAGGGAAAGGATCCCTCATCTCGAGCTACGAGGGGGAAACGGGGCTCCTCTGGATGTGGGCGTGACCATCGTGCTTCCTCTCGAGTGGAGACGGGTATGGCGGTGAACTTCTTGAGTTGCAGCAAGGGTGTGAAAGACCCTTTCGAAGTTCCAGAGGTTAGGTGTCATTAGTCTCCAGACGCCTCATCGGAAATAGGCCTCATCTCGCCTGGAAGGGAGAACTTCCTGGATTGTCTCGAGTTGCGGCAGGTGTTCTCGAGTTACGACGGGGACCTCAGGGACCCGCCCTGGTGGCCTCAGGAAAGGCCAGTCCCCATGCGAGTTGCTAGGGGGCCTCTCGGGATTCCTCTCCCGTCGATACCGTGGCCAAAATCCTTGTGTGGAGTCAGGCCCAGAACAGAGGATTCCTCTCAGGGGCTGACATGGATCTTTGGGTACTTCTGGATTCTCCCCAGGGGAGTCAGGCCTCGTCTCGAGTGGGGGCATGCACGTGCGCTTTCCTTCCAGGCTGTAGCAGCAATGTCACGCTTCCCGTCGTGTGGATCAAAGGATCTGTGGTTTTCCCTCGAGGCTTTCCCTCGAGGCTTTCCCACAGGGCTGTCCCACGTGCCACCGTGGTGTGAGTCGATCCTCGGCATGAAAGATGAGCCAGTGCAGGGCAAAGAGGTTCCTCTGGAATGGACTGAGACATCTGGGGGACTCTTGGCATGGTGGTACGACCATGGAGTTCCTCCCGCCTTTCCTGTTGAGAGTGCCTCCTCTTGAGATGCGACGGGAACGCCGGGAATTCTTTCCCGTTGAAAGCAGGGAAAGGATCCCTCATCTCGAGCTACGAGGGGGAAACGGGGCTCCTCTGGATGTGGGCGGGACCATCGTGCTTCCTCTCGAGTCGAGACGGGTATGGCGGTGAACTTCTTGAGTTTCAGCAAGGGTGTGAAAGACCCTTTCGAAGTTCCAGAGGTTAGGTGTCATTAGTCTCCAGACGCCTCATCGGAAATAGGCCTCATCTCGCATGGAAGGGAGAACTTCCTGGATTTTCTCGACTTGCGGCAGGTGTTCTCGAGTTACGACGGGGACCTCAGGGACCCGCCCTGGTGGCCTCAGGAGAGGCCAGTCCCCATGCGAGTTGCTAGGGGGCCTCTCGGGATTCCTCTCCCGTCGATACCGGGGCCAAAAACCTTGTGTGGAGTCAGGGCCGGAACCGAGGATTCCTCTCAGGGGCTGACATGGATCTTTGGGTACTTCTGGAGTCTCCCCAGGGGAGTCAGGCCTCGTCTCGAGTGGGGGCATGCACGTGCGCTTTCCTTCCAGGCTGTAGCAGCAATGTCACGCTTCCCGGCGCGTGGATCAAAGGATCTGTGGTTTTCCCTCGAGGCTTTCCCTTGAGGCTTTCCCACAGGGCTGTCCCACGTGCCACCGTGGTGTGAGTCGATCCTCGGCGTGAAAGATGAGCCAGTGCAGGGCAAAGAGGTTCCTCTGGAATGGACTGAGACATCTGGGGGACTCTTGGCATGGTGGTACGACCATGGAGTTCCTCTCGCCTTTCCTGTTGAGAGTGCCTCCTCTTGAGATGTGATGGGAACGCCGGGAATACTTTCCCGTTGAAAGCAGGGAAAGGATCCCTCATCTCGAGCTACGAGGGGGAAACGGGGCTCCTCTGGATGTGGGCGGGACCACCGTGCTTCCTCTCGAGTGGAGACGGGTATGGCGGTGAACTTCTTGAGTTGCAGCAAGGGTGTGAAAGACCCTTTCGAAGTTCCAGAGGTTAGGTGTCATTAGTCTCCAGACGCCTCATCGGAAATAGGCCTCATCTCGCCTGGAAGGGAGAACTTCCTGGATTTTCTCGAGTTGCGGCAGGTGTTCTCGAGTTACGACGGGGACCTCAGGGACCCGCCCTGGTGGCCTCAGGAGAGGCCAGTCCCCATGCGAGTTGCTAGGGGGCCTCTCGGGATTCCTCTCCCGTCGATACCGGGGCCAAAAACCTTGTGTGGAGTCAGGGCCGGAACCGAGGATTCCTCTCACGGGCTGACATGGATCTTTGGGTACTTCTGGAGTCTCCCCAGGGGAGTCATGCCTCGTCTCGAGTGGGGGCATGCACGTGCGCTTTCCTTCCAGGCTGTAGCAGCAATGTCACGCTTCCCGTCGCGTGGATCAACGGATCTGTGGTTTTCCCTCGAGGCTGTCCCTCGAGGCTTTCCCACAGGGCTGTCCCACGTGCCACCGTGGTGTGAGTCGATCCTCGGCGTGAAAGATGAGCCAGTGCAGGGCAAAGAGGTTCCTCCGGAATGGACTGAGACATCTGGGGGCTCTTGGCATGGTGGTACGACCATGGAGTTCCTTTTGCCTTTCTTGTTGAGAGTGCCTCCGCTTGAGAGGCGACGGGAACGCCTGGAATTCTTTCCCGTTGTAAGCAGGGAAAGAATCCCTCATCTCGAGCTACGAGGGGGAAACGGGGCTCCTCTGGATGTGGGCGTGACCATCGTGCTTCCTCTCGAGTGGAGAAGGGTATGGCGGTGAATTTCTTGAGTTGCAGCAAGGGTGTGAAAGACCCTTTCGAAGTTCCAGAGCTTAGGTGTCATTAGTCTCCAGACGCCTCATCGGAAATAGGCCTCATCTCGCCTGGAAGGGAGAACTTCCTGGATTTTCTCGAGTTGCGGCAGGTGTTCTCGAGTTATGACGGGGACCTCAGGGACCCGCCCTGGTGGCGTCAGGAGAGGCCAGTCCCCATGCGAGTTGCTAGGGGGCCTCTCGGGATTCCTCTCCCGTCGATACCGGGGCCAAAAACCTTGTGTGGAGTCAGGGCTGGAACCGAGGATTCCTCTCAGGGGCTGACATGGATCTTTGGGTACTTCTGGAGTCTCCCCAGGGGAGTCAGGCCTCGTCTCGAGTGGGGGCATGCACGTGCGCTTTCCTTCCAGGCTGTAGCAGCAATGTCACGCTTCCCGTCGCGTGGATCAAAGGATCTGCGGTTTTCCCTCGAGGCTTTCCCTCGAGGCTTTCCCACAGGGCTGTCCCACGTGCCACCGTGGTGTGAGTCGATCCTCGGCGTGAAAGATGAGCCAGTGCAGGGCAAAGAGGTTCCTCTGGAATGGACTGAGACATCTGGGGGACTTTTGGCATGGTGGTACGACCATGGAGTTCCTCTCGCTTTCCTGTTGAGAGTGCCTCCTCTTGAGATGTGATGGGAACGCCGGGAATAATTTCCCGTTGAAAGCAGGGAAAGGATCCCTCATCTCGAGCTACGAGGGGGAAACGGGGCTCCTCTGGATGTGGGCGGGACCATCGTGCTTCCTCTCGAGTGGAGACGGGTATGGCGGTGAACTTCTTGAGTTGCAGCAAGGGTGTGAAAGGCCCTTTCGAAGTTCCAGAGGTTAGGTGTCATTAGTCTCCAGACGCCTCATCGGAAATAGGCCTCATCTCGCCTGGAAGGGAGAACTTCCTGGATTTTCTCGAGTTGCGGCAGGTGTTCTCGAGTTACGACGGGGACCTCAGGGACCCGCCCTGGTGGCCTCAGGAGAGGCCAGTCCCCATGCGAGTTGCTAGGGGGCCACTCGGGATTCCTCTCCCGTCGATACCGGGGCCAAAAACCTTGTGTGGAATCAGGGCCGGAACCGAGGATTCCTCTCAGGGGCTGACATGGATCTTTGGGTACTTCTGGAGTCTCCCCAGGGGAGTCAGGCCTCGTCTCGAGTGGGGGCATGCACGTGCGCTTTCCTTCCAGGCTGTAGCAGCAATGTCACGCTTCCCATCGCGTGGATCAAAGGATCTGCGGTTTTCCCTCGAGGCTGTCCCTCGAGGCTTTCCCACAGGGCTGTCCCACGTGCCACCGTGGTGTGAGTCGATCCTCGGCGTGAAAGATGAGCCAGTGCATGGCAAAGAGGTTTCTCCGGAATGGACTGAGACATCTGGGGGACTCTTGGCATGGTGGTACGACCATGGAGTTCCTTTTGCCTTTCTTGTTGAGAGTGCCTCCGCTTGAGATGCGACGGGAACGCCTGGAATTCTTTCCCGTTGTAAGCAGGGAAAGAATCCCTCATCTGGAGCTACGAGGGGGAAACGGGGCTCCTCTGGATGTGGGCGTGACCATCGTGCTTCCTCTCGAGTGGAGAAGGGTATGGCGGTGAATTTCTTGATTTGCAGCAAGGGTGTGAATGACCCTTTCGAAGTTCCAGAGCTTAGGTGTCATTAGTCTCCAGACGCCTCATCGGAAATAGGCCTCATCTCGCCTGGAAGGGAGAACTTCCTGGATTTTCTCGAGTTGCGGCAGGTGTTCTCGAGTTATGACGGGGACCTCAGGGACCCGCCCTGGTGGCCTCAGGAGAGGCCAGTCCCCATGCGAGTTGCTAGGGGGCCTCTCGGGATTCCTCTCCCGTCGATACCGGGGCCAAAAACCTTGTGTGGAGTCAGGGCTGGAACCGAGGATTCCTCTCAGGGGCTGACATGGATCTTTGGGTACTTCTGGAGTCTCCCCAGGGGAGTCAGGCCTCGTCTCGAGTGGGGGCATGCACGTGCGCTTTCCTTCCAGGCTGTAGCAGCAATGTCACGCTTCCCGTCGCGTGGATCAAAGGATCTGCGGTTTTCCCTCGAGGCTTTCCCTCGAGGCTTTCCCACAGGGCTATCCCACGTGACACCGTGGTGTGAGTCGATCCTCGGCGTGAAAGATGAGCCAGTGCAGGGCAAAGAGGTTCCTCCGGAATGGACTGAGACATCTGGGGGACTCTTGGCATGGTGGTACGACCATGGAGTTCCTCTTGCCTTTCTTGTTGAGAGTGCCTCCTCTTGAGATGCGACGGGAACGCCGGGAATTCTTTCCCGTTGAAAGCAGGGAAAGAATCCCTCATCTCGAGCTACGTGGGGGAAACGGGGCTCCTCTGGATGTGGGCGTGACCATCGTGCTTCCTCTCGAGTGGAGAAGGGTATGGCGGTGAATTTCTTGAGTTGCAGCAAGGGTGTGAAAGACCCTTTCGAATTTCCAGAGTTGAGGTGTCATTCGTCTCCAGACGCCTCATCGGAAATAGGCCTCATCTCGCCTGGAAGGGAGAACTTCCTGGATTTCTCGAGTTGCGGCAAGTGTTCTCGAGTTATGATGGGGACCTCAGGGACCCGTCCTGGTGGCCTCAGGAGAGGCCAGTCCCCATGCGAGTTGCTAGGGGGCCTCTCGGGATTCCTCTCCTGTCGATACCGGGGCCAAAAACCTTGTGTGGAGTCAGGGCCGGAACCGAGGATTCCTTTCAGGGGCTGACATGGATCTTTGGGTACTTCTGGAGTCTCCCCAGGGGAGTCAGGCCTCGTCTCGATTGGGGGCATGCACGTGCGCTTTCCTTCCAGGCTGTAGCAGCAATGTCACGCTTCCCGTCGCGTGGATCAAAGGATCTGCGGTTTTCCCTCGAGGCTTTCCCTCGAGGCTTTCCCACAGGGCTGTCCCACGTACCACCGTGGTGTGAGTCGATCCTCGGCGTGAAAGATGAGCCAGTGCAGGGCAAAGAGGTTCCTCTGGAATGGACTGAGACATCTGGGGGACTCTTGGCATGGTGGTACGACCATGGAGTTCCTCTCGCCTTTCCTGTTGAGAGTGCCTCCTCTTGAGATGTAATGGGAACGCCGGGAATACTTTCCCGTTGAAAGCAGGGAAAGGATCCCTCATCTCGAGCTACGAGGGGGAAACGGGGCTCCTCTGGATGTGGGCGGGACCATCGTGCATCCTCTCGAGTGGAGACGGGTATGGCGGTGAACTTCTTGAGTTGCAGCAAGGGTGTGAAAGACCCTTTCGAAGTTCCAGAGGTGAGGTGTCATTAGTCTCCAGACGCCTCATCGGAAATAGGCCTCATCTCGCCTGGAAGGGAGAACTTCCTGGATTTTCTCGAGTTGCGGCAGGTGTTCTCGAGTTACGACGGGGACCTCAGGAACCCGCCCTGGTGGCCTCAGGAGAGGCCATTCCCCATGCGAGTTGCTTGGGGGCCTCTCGGGATTCCTCTCCCGTCGATACCGGGGCCAAAAACCTTGTGTGGAGTCAGGGCCGGAACCGAGGATTCCTCTCAGGGGCTGACATGGATCTTTGGGTACTTCTGGAGTCTCCCCAGGGGAGTCAGGCCTCGTCTCGAGTGGGGGCATGCACGTGCGCTTTCCTTCCAGGCTGTAGCAGCAATGTCACGCTTCCCGTCGCGTGGATCAAAGGATCTGAAGTTTTCCCTCGAGGCTTTCCCTCGAGGCTTTCCCACAGGGCTGTCCCACGTGCCACCGTGGTGTGAGTCGATCCTCGGCGTGAAAGATGAGCCAGTGCAGGGCAAAGAGGTTCCTCTGGAATGGACTGAGACATATGGGGAACTCTTGGCATGGTGGTACGACCATGGAGTTTCTCCCGCCTTTCCTGTTGAGAGTGCCTCCTTTTGAGATGCGATGGGAACGCCAGGAATTCTTTCCCGTTGAAAGCAGGGAAAGGATCCCTCATCTCGAGCTACGAGGGGGAAACGGGGCTCCTCTGGATGTGGGCGGGACCATCGTGCTTCCTTTCGAGTGGAGACGGGTATGGCGGTGAACTTCTGAGTTGCAGCAAGGGTGTGAAAGACCCTTTCGAAGTTCCAGAGGTGAGGTGTCATTAGTCTCCAGACGCCTCATCGGAAATAGGCCTCATCTCGCCTGGAAGGGAGAACTTCCTGGATTTTCTCGAGTTGCGGCAGGTGTTCTCCAGTTACGACGGGGACCCCAGGGACCCGCCCTGGTGGCCTCAGGAGAGGCCAGTCCCCATGCGAGTTGCTAGGGGGCCTCTCGGGATTCCTCTCCCGTCGATACCGGGGCCAAAAACCTTGTGTGGAGTCAGGGCCGGAACCGAGGATTCCTCTCAGGGGCTGACATGGATCTTTGGGTACTTCTGGAGTCTCCCCAGGGGAGTCAGGCCTCGTCTCGAGTGGGGGCATGCACGTGCGCTTTCCTTCCAGGCTGTAGCAGCAATGTCACGCTTCCTGTCGCGTGGATCAAAGGATCTGTGGTTTTCCCTCGAGGCTTTCCCTCGAGGCTTTCCCACAGGGCTGTCCCACGTGCCACCGTGGTGTGAGTCGATCCTCGGCGTGAAAGATGAGCCAGTGCCGGGCAAAGAGGTTCCTCTGGAATGGACTGAGACATCTGGGGGACTCTTGGCATGGTGGTACGACCATGGAGTTCCTCTCGCCTTTCCTGTTGAGAGTGCCTCCTCTTGAGATGCGACGGGAACGACGGGAATTCTTTCCCGTTGAAAGCAGGGAAAGGATCCCTCATCTCGAGCTACGAGCGGGAAACGGGGCTCCTCTGGATGTGGGCGGGACCATCGTGCTTCCTCTCGAGTGGAGACGGGTATGGCGGTGAACTTCTTGAGTTGCAGCAAGGGTGTGAAAGACCCTTTCGAATTTCCAGAGGTTAGGTGTCATTAGTCTCCAGACGCCTCATCGGAAATAGGCCTCATCTCGCCTGGAAGGGAGAACTTCCTGGTTTTTCTCGAGTTGCGGCAGGTGTTCTCGAGTTACGACGGGGACCTCAGGGACCCGCCCTGGTGGCCTCAGGAGAGGCCAGTCCCCATGCGAGTTGCTAGGGGGCCTCTCGGGATTCCTCTCCCGTCGATACCGGGGCCAAAAACCTTGTGTGGAGTCAGGGCCGGAACTGAGGATTCCTCTCACGGGCTGACATGGATCTTTGGGTACTTCTGGAGTCTCCCCAGGGGAGTCAGGCCTCGTCTCGAGTGGGGGCATGCACGTGCGCTTTCCTTCCAGGCTGTAGCAGCAATGTCACCCTTCCCGTCGCGTGGATCAAAGGATCTGAAATTTTCCCTCGAGGCTTTCCCTCGAGGCTTTCCCACAGGGCTGTCCCACGTGCCACCGTGGTGTGAGTCGATCCTCGGCGTGAAAGATGAGCCAGTGCAGGGCAAAGAGGTTCCTCTGGAATGGACTGAGACATCTGGGGGACTCTTGGCATGGTGGTACGACCGTGGAGTTCCTCTCGCCTTTCCTGTTGAGAGTGCCTCCTCTTGAAATGCGACGGGAATGCCGGGAATTCTTTCCCGTTGAAAGCAGGGAAAGGATCCCTCATCTCGAGCTACGAGAGGGAAACGGGGCTCCTCTGGATGTGGGCGGGACCATCGTGCTTCCTCTCGAGTGGAGACGGGTATGGCGGTGAACTTCTTGAGTTGCAGCAAGGGTGTGAAAGACCCTTTCGAAGTTCCAGAGGTGAGGTGTCATTAGTCTCCAGACGCCTCATCGGAAATAGGCCTCATCTCGCCTGGAAGGGAGATCTTCCTGGATTTTCTCGAGTTGCGGCAGGTGTTCTCGAGTTACGACGGGGACCTCAGGGACCCGCCCTGGTGGCCTCAGGAGAGGCCAGTCCCCATGCGAGTTGCTAGGGGGCCTCTCGGGATTCCTCTCCCGTCGATACCGGGGCCAAAAACCTTGTGTGGAATCAGGGCCGGAACCGAGGATTCCTCTCAGGGGCTGACATGGATCTTTGGGTACTTCTGGAGTCTCCCCAGGGGAGTCAGGCCACGTCTCGAGTGGGGGCATGCACGTGCGCTTTCCTTCCAGGCTGTAGCAGCAATGTCACACTTCCCGTCGCGTGGATCAAAGGATCTGTGGTTTTCCCTCGAGGCTTTCCCTCGAGGCTTTCCCACAGGGCTGTCCCACGTGCCACCGTGGTGTGAGTCGATCCTCGGCATGAAAGATGAGCCAGTGCAGGGCAAAGAGGTTCCTCTGGAATGGACTGAGACATCTGGGGGACTCTTGGCATGGTGGTACGACCATGGAGTTCCTCTCGCCTTTCCTGTTGAGAGTGCCTCCTCTTGAGATGCGACGGGAACGCCAGGAATACTTTCCCGTTGAAAGCAGGGAAAGGATGCCTCATCTCGAGCTACGAGGGGGAAACGGGGCTCCTCTGGATGTGGGCTGGACCATCGTGCTTCCTCTCGAGTGGAGACGGGTATGGCGGTGAACTTCTGAGTTGCAGCAAAGGTGTGAAAGACCCTTTCGAAGTTCCAGAGGTGAGGTGTCATTAGTCTCCAGACGCCTCATCGGAAATAGGCCTCATCTCGCCTGGAAGGGAGAACTTCCTGGATTTTCTCGAGTTGCGACAGGTGTTCTCGAGTTACGACGGGGACCTCAGGGACCCGCCCTGGTGGCCTCAGGAGAGGCCAGTCCCCATGCGAGTTGCTAGGGGTCCTCTCGGGATTCCTCTCCCGTCGATACCGGGGCCAAAATCCTTGTGTGGAGTCAGGGCCGGAACCGAGGATTCCTCTCAGGGGCTGACATGGATCTTTGGGTACTTCTGGAGTCTCCCCAGGGGAGTCAGGCCTCGTCTCGAGTGGGGGCATGCACATGCGCTTTCCTTCCAGGCTGTAGCAGCAATGTCACGCTTCCCGTCGCGTGGATCAAAGGATCTGTGGTTTTCCCTCGAGGCTTTCCCTCGAGGCTTTCCCACAGGGCTGTCCCACGTGCCACCGTAGTGTGAGTCGATCCTCGGCGTGAAAGATGAGCCAGTGCAGGGCAAAGAGGTTCCTCTGGAATGGACTGAGACATCTGGGGGACTCTTGGCATGGTGGTACGACCATGGAGTTCCTCTCGCCTTTCCTGTTGAGAGTGCCTCCTCTTGAGATGTGATGGGAACGCCGGGAATACTTTCCCGTTGAAAGCAGGGAAAGGATCCCTCATCTCGAGCTACGAGGGGGAAACGGGGCTCCTCTGGATGTGGGCGGGATCACCGTGCTTCCTCTCGAGTGGAGACGGGTATGGCGGTGAACTTCTTGAGTTGCAGCAAGGGTGTGAAAGACCCTTTCGAAGTTCCAGAGGTTAGGTGTCATTAGTCTCCAGACGCCTCATCGGAAATAGGCCTCATCTCGCCTGGAAGGGAGAACTTCCTGGATTTTCTCGAGTTGCGGCAGGTGTTCTCGAGTTACGACGGGGATCTCAGGGACCCGCCCTGGTGGCCTCAGGAGAGGCCAGTCCCCATGCGAGTTGCTAGGGGGCCTCTCGGGATTCCTCTCCCGTCGATACCGGGGCCAAAAACCTTGTGTGGAGTCAGGGCCGGAACCGAGGATTCTTCTCACGGGCTGACATGGATCTTTGGGTACTTCTGGAGTCTCCCCAGGGGAGTCATGCCTCGTCTCGAGTGGGGGCATGCACGTGCGCTTTCCTTCCAGGCTGTAGCAGCAATGTCACGCTTCCCGTCACGTGGATCAAAGGATCTGTGGTTTTCCCTCGAGGCTGTCCCTCGAGGTTTTCCCACAGGGCTGTCCCACGTGCCACCGTGGTGTGAGTCGATCCTCGGCGTGAAAGATGAGCCAGTGCAGGGCAAAGAGGTTCCTCCGGAATGGACTGAGACATCTGGGGGCTCTTGGCATGGTGGTACGACCATGGAGTTCCTTTTGCCTTTCTTGTTGAGAGTGCCTCCGCTTGAGATGCGACGGGAACGCCTGGAATTCTTTCCCGTTGTAAGCAGGGAAAGAATCCCTCATCTCGAGCTACGAGGGGGAAACGGGGCTCCTCTGGATGTGGGCGTGACCATCGTGCTTCCTCTCGAGTGGAGAAGGGTATGGCGGTGAATTTCTTGAGTTGCAGCAAGGGTGTGAAAGACCCTTTCGAAGTTCCAGAGCTTAGGTGTCATTAGTCTCCAGACGCCTCATCGGAAATAGGCCTCATCTCGCCTGGAAGGGAGAACTTCCTGGATTTTCTCGAGTTGCGGCAGGTGTTCTCGAGTTATGACGGGGACCTCAGGGACCCGCCCTGGTGGCGTCAGGAGAGGCCAGTCCCCATGCGAGTTGCTAGGGGGCCTCTCGGGATTCCTCTCCCGTCGATACCGGGGCCAAAAACCTTGTGTGGAGTCAGGACTGGAACCGAGGATTCCTCTCAGGGGCTGACATGGATCTTTGGGTACTTCTGGAGTCTCCCCAGGGGAGTCAGGCCTCGTCTCGAGTGGGGGCATGCACGTGCGCTTTCCTTCCAGGCTGTAGCAGCAATGTCACGCTTCCCGTCTCGTGGATCAAAGGATCTGCGGTTTTCCCTCGAGGCTTTCCCTCGAGGCTTTCCCACAGGGCTGTCCCACGTGCCACCGTGGTGTGAGTCGATCCTCGGCGTGAAAGATGAGCCAGTGCAGGGCAAAGAGGATCCTCTCGAATGGACTGAGACATCTGGGGGACTTTTGGCATGGTGGTACGACCATGGAGTTCCTCTCGCCTTTCCTGTTGAGAGTGCCTCCTCTTGAGATGTGATGGGAACGCCGGGAATAATTTCCCGTTGAAAGCAGGGAAAGGATCCCTCATCTCGAGCTACGAGGGGGAAACGGGGCTCCTCTGGATGTGGGCGGGACCATCGTGCTTCCTCTCGAGTGGAGACGGGTATGGCGGTGAACTTCTTGAGTTGCAGCAAGGGTGTGAAAGACCCTTTCGAAGTTCCAGAGGTTAGGTGTCATTAGTCTCCAGACGCCTCATCGGAAATAGGCCTCATCTCGCCTGGAAGGGAGAACTTCCTGGATTTTCTCGAGTTGCGGCAGGTGTTCTCGAGTTACGACGGGGACCTCAGGGACCCGCCCTGGTGGCCTCAGGAGAGGCCAGTCCCCATGCGAGTTGCTAGGGGGCCTCTCGGGATTCCTCTCCCGTCGATACCGGGGCCAAAAACCTTGTGTGGAATCAGGGCCGGAACCGAGGATTCCTCTCAGGGGCTGACATGGATCTTTGGGTACTTCTGGAGTCTCCCCAGGGGAGTCAGGCCTCGTCTCGAGTGGGGGCATGCACGTGCGCTTTCCTTCCAGGCTGTAGCAGCAATGTCACGCTTCCCGTCGCGTGGATAAAAGGATCTGTGGTTTTCCCTCGAGGCTTTCCCTCGAGGCTTTCCCACAGGGCTGTCCCACGTGCCACCGTGGTGTGAGTCGATCCTCGGCGTGAAAGATGAGCCAGTGCAGGGCAAAGAGGTTCCTCCGGAATGGACTGAGACATCTGGGGGACTCTTGGCATGGTGGTACGACCATGGAGTTCCTCTTGCCTTTCTTGTTGAGAGTGCCTCCTCTTGAGATGCGACGGGAACGCCGGGAATTCTTTCCCGTTGAAAGCAGGGAAAGAATCCCTCATCTCGAGCTACGTGGGGGAAACGGGGCTCCTCTGGATGTGGGCGTGACCATCGTGCTTCCTCTCGAGTGGAGAAGAGTATGGCGGTGAATTTCTTGAGTTGCAGCAAGGGTGTGAAAGACCCTTTCGAAGTTCCAGAGCTTAGGTGTCATTAGTCTCCAGACGCCTCATCGGAAATAGGCCTCATCTCGCCTGGAAGGGAGAACTTCCTGGATTTCTCGAGTTGCGGCAAGTGTTCTCGAGTTATGACGGGGACCTCAGGGACCCGCCCTGGTGGCCTCAGGAGAGGCCAGTCCCCATGCGAGTTGCTAGGGGTCCTCTCGGGATTCCTCTCCCGTCGATACCGGGGCCAAAAACCTTGTGTGGAGTCAGGGCCGGAACCGAGGATTCCTTTCAGGGGCTGACATGGATCTTTGGGTACTTCTGGAGTCTCCCCAGGGGAGTCAGGCCTCGTCTCGAGTGGGGGCATGCACGTGCGCTTTCCTTCCAGGCTGTAGCAGCAATGTCACGCTTCCCATCGCGTGGATCAAAGGATCTGCGGTTTTCCCTCGAGGCTGTCCCTCGAGGCTTTCCCACAGGGCTGTCCCACGTGCCACCGTGGTGTGAGTCGATCCTCGGCGTGAAAGATGAGCCAGTGCAGGGCAAAGAGGTTTCTCCGGAATGGACTGAGACATCTGGGGGACTCTTGGCATGGTGGTACGACCATGGAGTTCCTTTTGCCTTTCTTGTTGAGAGTGCCTCCGCTTGAGATGCGACGGGAACGCCTGGAATTCTTTCCCGTTGTAAGCAGGGAAAGAATCCCTCATCTGGAGCTACGAGGGGGAAACGGGGCACCTCTGGATGTGGGCGGGACCATCGTGCTTCCTCTCGAGTGGAGAAGGGTATGGCGGTGAATTTTTTGATTTGCAGCAAGGGTGTGAATGACCCTTTCGAAGTTCCAGAGCTTAGGTGTCATTAGTCTCCAGACGCCTCATCGGAAATAGGCCTCATCTCGCCTGGAAGGGAGAACTTCCTGGATTTTCTCGAGTTGCGGCAGGTGTTCTCCAGTTACGACGGGGACCCCAGGGACCCGCCCTGGTGGCCTCAGGAGAGGCCAGTCCCCATGCGAGTTGCTAGGGGGCCTCTCGGGATTCCTCTCCCGTCGATACCGGGGCCAAAAACCTTGTGTGGAGTCAGGGCCGGAACCGAGGATTCCTCTCAGGGGCTGACATGGATCTTTGGGTACTTCTGGAGTCTCCCCAGGGGAGTCAGGCCTCGTCTCGAGTGGGGGCATGCACGTGCGCTTTCCTTCCAGGCTGTAGCAGCAATGTCACGCTTCCTGTCGCGTGGATCAAAGGATCTGTGGTTTTCCCTCGAGGCTTTCCCTCGAGGCTTTCCCACAGGGCTGTCCCACGTGCCACCGTGGTGTGAGTCGATCCTCGGCGTGAAAGATGAGCCAGTGCCGGGCAAAGAGGTTCCTCTGGAATGGACTGAGACATCTGGGGGACTCTTGGCATGGTGGTACGACCATGGAGTTCCTCTCGCCTTTCCTGTTGAGAGTGCCTCCTCTTGAGATGCGACGGGAACGACGGGAATTCTTTCCCGTTGAAAGCAGGGAAAGGATCCCTCATCTCGAGCTACGAGCGGGAAACGGGGCTCCTCTGGATGTGGGCGGGACCATCGTGCTTCCTCTCGAGTGGAGACGGGTATGGCGGTGAACTTCTTGAGTTGCAGCAAGGGTGTGAAAGACCCTTTCGAATTTCCAGAGGTTAGGTGTCATTAGTCTCCAGACGCCTCATCGGAAATAGGCCTCATCTCGCCTGGAAGGGAGAACTTCCTGGTTTTTCTCGAGTTGCGGCAGGTGTTCTCGAGTTACGACGGGGACCTCAGGGACCCGCCCTGGTGGCCTCAGGAGAGGCCAGTCCCCATGCGAGTTGCTAGGGGGCCTCTCGGGATTCCTCTCCCGTCGATACCGGGGCCAAAAACCTTGTGTGGAGTCAGGGCCGGAACTGAGGATTCCTCTCACGGGCTGACATGGATCTTTGGGTACTTCTGGAGTCTCCCCAGGGGAGTCAGGCCTCGTCTCGAGTGGGGGCATGCACGTGCGCTTTCCTTCCAGGCTGTAGCAGCAATGTCACCCTTCCCGTCGCGTGGAT
Source organism: Capricornis sumatraensis (assembly GCF_032405125.1). Taxonomy (NCBI): domain Eukaryota; kingdom Metazoa; phylum Chordata; class Mammalia; order Artiodactyla; family Bovidae; genus Capricornis; species Capricornis sumatraensis. The sequence continues at coordinate 141,085,590 of NC_091092.1, read as the reverse complement.
CAAAGGATCTGAAATTTTCCCTCGAGGCTTTCCCTCGAGGCTTTCCCACAGGGCTGTCCCACGTGCCACCGTGGTGTGAGTCGATCCTCGGCGTGAAAGATGAGCCAGTGCAGGGCAAAGAGGTTCCTCTGGAATGGACTGAGACATCTGGGGGACTCTTGGCATGGTGGTACGACCATGGAGTTCCTCTCGCCTTTCCTGTTGAGAGTGCCTCCTCTTGAAATGCGACGGGAATGCCGGGAATTCTTTCCCGTTGAAAGCAGGGAAAGGATCCCTCATCTCGAGCTACGAGAGGGAAACGGGGCTCCTCTGGATGTGGGCGGGACCATCGTGCTTCCTCTCGAGTGGAGACGGGTATGGCGGTGAACTTCTTGAGTTGCAGCAAGGGTGTGAAAGACCCTTTCGAAGTTCCAGAGGTGAGGTGTCATTAGTCTCCAGACGCCTCATCGGAAATAGGCCTCATCTCGCCTGGAAGGGAGATCTTCCTGGATTTTCTCGAGTTGCGGCAGGTGTTCTCGAGTTACGACGGGGACCTCAGGGACCCGCCCTGGTGGCCTCAGGAGAGGCCAGTCCCCATGCGAGTTGCTAGGGGGCCTCTCGGGATTCCTCTCCCGTCGATACCGGGGCCAAAAACCTTGTGTGGAATCAGGGCCGGAACCGAGGATTCCTCTCAGGGGCTGACATGGATCTTTGGGTACTTCTGGAGTCTCCCCAGGGGAGTCAGGCCACGTCTCGAGTGGGGGCATGCACGTGCGCTTTCCTTCCAGGCTGTAGCAGCAATGTCACACTTCCCGTCGCGTGGATCAAAGGATCTGTGGTTTTCCCTCGAGGCTTTCCCTCGAGGCTTTCCCACAGGGCTGTCCCACGTGCCACCGTGGTGTGAGTCGATCCTCGGCATGAAAGATGAGCCAGTGCAGGGCAAAGAGGTTCCTCTGGAATGGACTGAGACATCTGGGGGACTCTTGGCATGGTGGTACGACCATGGAGTTCCTCTCGCCTTTCCTGTTGAGAGTGCCTCCTCTTGAGATGCGACGGGAACGCCAGGAATACTTTCCCGTTGAAAGCAGGGAAAGGATGCCTCATCTCGAGCTACGAGGGGGAAACGGGGCTCCTCTGGATGTGGGCTGGACCATCGTGCTTCCTCTCGAGTGGAGACGGGTATGGCGGTGAACTTCTGAGTTGCAGCAAGGGTGTGAAAGACCCTTTCGAAGTTCCAGAGGTGAGGTGTCATTAGTCTCCAGACGCCTCATCGGAAATAGGCCTCATCTCGCCTGGAAGGGAGAACTTCCTGGATTTTCTCGAGTTGCGACAGGTGTTCTCGAGTTACGACGGGGACCTCAGGGACCCGCCCTGGTGGCCTCAGGAGAGGCCAGTCCCCATGCGAGTTGCTAGGGGTCCTCTCGGGATTCCTCTCCCGTCGATACCGGGGCCAAAATCCTTGTGTGGAGTCAGGGCCGGAACCGAGGATTCCTCTCAGGGGCTGACATGGATCTTTGGGTACTTCTGGAGTCTCCCCAGGGGAGTCAGGCCTCGTCTCGAGTGGGGGCATGCACATGCGCTTTCCTTCCAGGCTGTAGCAGCAATGTCACGCTTCCCGTCGCGTGGATCAAAGGATCTGTGGTTTTCCCTCGAGGCTTTCCCTCGAGGCTTTCCCACAGGGCTGTCCCACGTGCCACCGTAGTGTGAGTCGATCCTCGGCGTGAAAGATGAGCCAGTGCAGGGCAAAGAGGTTCCTCTGGAATGGACTGAGACATCTGGGGGACTCTTGGCATGGTGGTACGACCATGGAGTTCCTCTCGCCTTTCCTGTTGAGAGTGCCTCCTCTTGAGATGTGATGGGAACGCCGGGAATACTTTCCCGTTGAAAGCAGGGAAAGGATCCCTCATCTCGAGCTACGAGGGGGAAACGGGGCTCCTCTGGATGTGGGCGGGATCACCGTGCTTCCTCTCGAGTGGAGACGGGTATGGCGGTGAACTTCTTGAGTTGCAGCAAGGGTGTGAAAGACCCTTTCGAAGTTCCAGAGGTTAGGTGTCATTAGTCTCCAGACGCCTCATCGGAAATAGGCCTCATCTCGCCTGGAAGGGAGAACTTCCTGGATTTTCTCGAGTTGCGGCAGGTGTTCTCGAGTTACGACGGGGATCTCAGGGACCCGCCCTGGTGGCCTCAGGAGAGGCCAGTCCCCATGCGAGTTGCTAGGGGGCCTCTCGGGATTCCTCTCCCGTCGATACCGGGGCCAAAAACCTTGTGTGGAGTCAGGGCCGGAACCGAGGATTCTTCTCACGGGCTGACATGGATCTTTGGGTACTTCTGGAGTCTCCCCAGGGGAGTCATGCCTCGTCTCGAGTGGGGGCATGCACGTGCGCTTTCCTTCCAGCCTGTAGCAGCAATGTCACGCTTCCCGTCGCGTGGATCAAAGGATCTGTGGTTTTCCCTCGAGGCTGTCCCTCGAGGTTTTCCCACAGGGCTGTCCCACGTGCCACCGTGGTGTGAGTCGATCCTCGGCGTGAAAGATGAGCCAGTGCAGGGCAAAGAGGTTCCTCCGGAATGGACTGAGACATCTGGGGGCTCTTGGCATGGTGGTACGACCATGGAGTTCCTTTTGCCTTTCTTGTTGAGAGTGCCTCCGCTTGAGATGCGACGGGAACGCCTGGAATTCTTTCCCGTTGTAAGCAGGGAAAGAATCCCTCATCTCGAGCTACGAGGGGGAAACGGGGCTCCTCTGGATGTGGGCGTGACCATCGTGCTTCCTCTCGAGTGGAGAAGGGTATGGCGGTGAATTTCTTGAGTTGCAGCAAGGGTGTGAAAGACCCTTTCGAAGTTCCAGAGCTTAGGTGTCATTAGTCTCCAGACGCCTCATCGGAAATAGGCCTCATCTCGCCTGGAAGGGAGAACTTCCTGGATTTTCTCGAGTTGCGGCAGGTGTACTCGAGTTATGACGGGGACCTCAGGGACCCGCCCTGGTGGCGTCAGGAGAGGCCAGTCCCCATGCGAGTTGCTAGGGGGCCTCTCGGGATTCCTCTCCCGTCGATACCGGGGCCAAAAACCTTGTGTGGAGTCAGGACTGGAACCGAGGATTCCTCTCAGGGGCTGACATGGATCTTTGGGTACTTCTGGAGTCTCCCCAGGGGAGTCAGGCCTCGTCTCGAGTGGGGGCATGCACGTGCGCTTTCCTTCCAGGCTGTAGCAGCAATGTCACGCTTCCCGTCTCGTGGATCAAAGGATCTGCGGTTTTCCCTCGAGGCTTTCCCTCGAGGCTTTCCCACAGGGCTGTCCCACGTGCCACCGTGGTGTGAGTCGATCCTCGGCGTGAAAGATGAGCCAGTGCAGGGCAAAGAGGATCCTCTCGAATGGACTGAGACATCTGGGGGACTTTTGGCATGGTGGTACGACCATGGAGTTCCTCTCGCCTTTCCTGTTGAGAGTGCCTCCTCTTGAGATGTGATGGGAACGCCGGGAATAATTTCCCGTTGAAAGCAGGGAAAGGATCCCTCATCTCGAGCTACGAGGGGGAAACGGGGCTCCTCTGGATGTGGGCGGGACCATCGTGCTTCCTCTCGAGTGGAGACGGGTATGGCGGTGAACTTCTTGAGTTGCAGCAAGGGTGTGAAAGACCCTTTCGAAGTTCCAGAGGTTAGGTGTCATTAGTCTCCAGACGCCTCATCGGAAATAGGCCTCATCTCGCCTGGAAGGGAGAACTTCCTGGATTTTCTCGAGTTGCGGCAGGTGTTCTCGAGTTACGACGGGGACCTCAGGGACCCGCCCTGGTGGCCTCAGGAGAGGCCAGTCCCCATGCGAGTTGCTAGGGGGCCTCTCGGGATTCCTCTCCCGTCGATACCGGGGCCAAAAACCTTGTGTGGAATCAGGGCCGGAACCGAGGATTCCTCTCAGGGGCTGACATGGATCTTTGGGTACTTCTGGAGTCTCCCCAGGGGAGTCAGGCCTCGTCTCGAGTGGGGGCATGCACGTGCGCTTTCCTTCCAGGCTGTAGCAGCAATGTCACGCTTCCCGTCGCGTGGATCAAAGGATCTGTGGTTTTCCCTCGAGGCTTTCCCTCGAGGCTTTCCCACAGGGCTGTCCCACGTGCCACCGTGGTGTGAGTCGATCCTCGGCGTGAAAGATGAGCCAGTGCAGGGCAAAGAGGTTCCTCCGGAATGGACTGAGACATCTGGGGGACTCTTGGCATGGTGGTACGACCATGGAGTTCCTCTTGCCTTTCTTGTTGAGAGTGCCTCCTCTTGAGATGCGACGGGAACGCCGGGAATTCTTTCCCGTTGAAAGCAGGGAAAGAATCCCTCATCTCGAGCTACGTGGGGGAAACGGGGCTCCTCTGGATGTGGGCGTGACCATCGTGCTTCCTCTCGAGTGGAGAAGAGTATGGCGGTGAATTTCTTGAGTTGCAGCAAGGGTGTGAAAGACCCTTTCGAAGTTCCAGAGCTTAGGTGTCATTAGTCTCCAGACGCCTCATCGGAAATAGGCCTCATCTCGCCTGGAAGGGAGAACTTCCTGGATTTCTCGAGTTGCGGCAAGTGTTCTCGAGTTATGACGGGGACCTCAGGGACCCGCCCTGGTGGCCTCAGGAGAGGCCAGTCCCCATGCGAGTTGCTAGGGGTCCTCTCGGGATTCCTCTCCCGTCGATACCGGGGCCAAAAACCTTGTGTGGAATCAGGGCCGGAACCGAGGATTCCTTTCAGGGGCTGACATGGATCTTTGGGTACTTCTGGAGTCTCCCCAGGGGAGTCAGGCCTCGTCTCGAGTGGGGGCATGCACGTGCGCTTTCCTTCCAGGCTGTAGCAGCAATGTCACGCTTCCCATCGCGTGGATCAAAGGATCTGCGGTTTTCCCTCGAGGCTGTCCCTCGAGGCTTTCCCACAGGGCTGTCCCACGTGCCACCGTGGTGTGAGTCGATCCTCGGCGTGAAAGATGAGCCAGTGCAGGGCAAAGAGGTTTCTCCGGAATGGACTGAGACATCTGGGGGACTCTTGGCATGGTGGTACGACCATGGAGTTCCTTTTGCCTTTCTTGTTGAGAGTGCCTCCGCTTGAGATGCGACGGGAACGCCTGGAATTCTTTCCCGTTGTAAGCAGGGAAAGAATCCCTCATCTGGAGCTACGAGGGGGAAACGGGGCTCCTCTGGATGTGGGCGGGACCATCGTGCTTCCTCTCGAGTGGAGAAGGGTATGGCGGTGAATTTTTTGATTTGCAGCAAGGGTGTGAATGACCCTTTCGAAGTTCCAGAGCTTAGGTGTCATTAGTCTCCAGACGCCTCATCGGAAATAGGCCTCATCTCGCCTGGAAGGGAGAACTTCCTGGATTTTCTCGAGTTGCTGCAGGTGTTCTCGAGTTATGACGGGGACCTCAGGGACCCGCCCTGGTGGCCTCAGGAGAGGCAAGTCCCCATGCGAGTTGCTAGGGGGCCTCTCGGGATTCCTCTCCCGTCGATACCGGGGCCAAAAACCTTGTGTGGAGTCAGGGCTGGAACCGAGGATTCCTCTCAGGGGCTGACATGGATCTTTGGGTACTTCTGGAGTCTCCCCAGGGGAGTCAGGCCTCGTCTCGAGTGGGGGCATGCACGTGCGCTTTCCTTCCAGGCTGTAGCAGCAATGTCACGCTTCCCGTCGCGTGGATCAAAGGATCTGCGGTTTTCCCTCGAGGCTTTCCCTCGAGGCTTTCCCACAGGGCTGTCCCACGTGACACCGTGGTGTGAGTCGATCCTCGGCGTGAAAGATGAGCCAGTGCAGGGCAAAGAGGTTCCTCCGGAATGGACTGAGACATCTGGGGGACTCTTGGCATGGTGGTACGACCATGGAGTTCCTCTTGCCTTTCTTGTTGAGAGTGCCTCCTCTTGAGATGCGACGGGAACGCCGGGAATTCTTTCCCGTTGAAAGCAGGGAAAGAATCCCTCATCTCGAGCTACGTGGGGGAAACGGGGATCCTCTGGATGTGGGCGTGACCATCGTGCTTCCTCTCGAGTGGAGAAGGGTATGGCGGTGAATTTCTTGAGTTGCAGCAAGGGTGTGAAAGACCCTTTCGAATTTCCAGAGTTGAGGTGTCATTAGTCTCCAGACGCCTCATCGGAAATAGGCCTCATCTCGCCTGGAAGGGAGAACTTCCTGGATTTCTCGAGTTGCGGCAAGTGTTCTCGAGTTATGATGGGGACCTCAGGGACCCGTCCTGGTGGCCTCAGGAGAGGCCAGTCCCCATGCGAGTTGCTAGGGGGCCTCTCGGGATTCCTCTCCCGTCGATACCGGGGCCAAAAACCTTGTGTGGAGTCAGGGCCGGAACCGAGGATTCCTTTCAGGGGCTGACATGGATCTTTGGGTACTTCTGGAGTCTCCCCAGGGGAGTCAGGCCTCGTCTCGAGTGGGGGCATGCACGTGCGCTTTCCTTCCAGGCTGTAGCAGCAATGTCACGCTTCCCGTCGCGTGGATCAAAGGATCTGCGGTTTTCCCTCGAGGCTTTCCCTCGAGGCTTTCCCACAGGGCTGTCCCACGTACCACCGTGGTGTGAGTCGATCCTCGGCGTGAAAGATGAGCCAGTGCAGGGCAAAGAGGTTCCTCTGGAATGGACTGAGACATCTGGGGGACTCTTGGCATGGTGGTACGACCATGGAGTTCCTCTCGCCTTTCCTGTTGAGAGTGCCTCCTCTTGAGATGTAATGGGAACGCCGGGAATACTTTCCCGTTGAAAGCAGGGAAAGGATCCCTCATCTCGAGCTACGAGGGGGAAACGGGGCTCCTCTGGATGTGGGCGGGACCATCGTGCATCCTCTCGAGTGGAGACGGGTATGGCGGTGAACTTCTTGAGTTGCAGCAAGGGTGTGAACGACCCTTTCGAAGTTCCAGAGTTGAGGTGTCATTAGTCTCCAGACGCCTCATCGGAAATAGGACTCATCTCGCCTGGAAGGGAGAACTTCCTGGATTTTCTCGAGTTGCGGCAGGTGTTCTCGAGTTACGACGGGGACCTCAGGGACCCGCCCTGGTGGCCTCAGGAGAGTCCAGTCCCCATGCGAGTTGCTAGGGGGCCTCTCGGGATTCCTCTCCCGTCGATACCGGGGCCAAAAACCTTGTGTGGAGTCAGGGCCGGAACCGAGGATTCCTCTCAGGGGCTGACATGGATCTTTGGGTACTTCTGGAGTCTCCCCAGGGGAGTCAGGCCTCGTCTCGAGTGGGGGCATGCACGTGCGCTTTCCTTCCAGGCTGTAGCAGCAATGTCACGCTTCCCGTCGCGTGGATCAAAGGATCTGAAGTTTTCCCTCGAGGCTTTCCCTCGAGGCTTTCCCACAGGGCTGTCCCACGTTCCACCGTGGTGTGAGTCGATCCTCGAGTGAAAGATGAGCCAGTGCAGGGCAAAGAGGTTCCTCTGGAATGGACTGAGACATATGGGGGACTCTTGGCATGGTGGTACGACCATGTAGTTCCTCCCGCCTTTCCTGTTGAGAGTGCCTCCTTTTGAGATGCGATGGGAACGCCAGGAATTCTTTCCCGTTGAAAGCAGGGAAAGGATCCCTCATCTCGAGCTACGAGGGGGAAACGGGGCTCCTCTGGATGTGGGCGGGACCATCGTGCTTCCTTTCGAGTGGAGACGGGTATGGCGGTGAACTTCTGAGTTGCAGCAAGGGTGTGAAAGACCCTTTCGAAGTTCCAGAGGTGAGGTGTCATTAGTCTCCAGACGCCTCATCGGAAATAGGCCTCATCTCGCCTGGAAGGGAGAACTTCCTGGATTTTCTCGAGTTGCGGCAGGTGTTCTCCAGTTACGACGGGGACCCCAGGGACCCGCCCTGGTGGCCTCAGGAGAGGCCAGTCCCCATGCGAGTTGCTAGGGGGCCTCTCGGGATTCCTCTCCCGTCGATACCGGGGCCAAAAACCTTGTGTGGAGTCAGGGCCGGAACCGAGGATTCCTCTCAGGGGCTGACATGGATCTTTGGGTACTTCTGGAGTCTCCCCAGGGGAGTCAGGCCTCGTCTCGAGTGGGGGCATGCACGTGCGCTTTCCTTCCAGGCTGTAGCAGCAATGTCACGCTTCCCATCGCGTGGATCAAAGGATCTGTGGTTTTCCCTCGAGGCTTTCCCTCGAGGCTTTCCCACAGGGCTGTCCCACGTGCCACCGTGGTGTGAGTCGATCCTCGGCGTGAAAGATGAGCCAGTGCCGGGCAAAGAGGTTCCTCTGGAATGGACTGAGACATCTGGGGGACTCTTGGCATGGTGGTACGACCATGGAGTTCCTCTCGCCTTTCCTGTTGAGAGTGCCTCCTCTTGAGATGCGACGGGAACGACGGGAATTCTTTCCCGTTGAAAGCAGGGAAAGGATCCCTCATCTCGAGCTACGAGCGGGAAACGGGGCTCCTCTGGATGTGGGCGGGACCATCGTGCTTCCTCTCGAGTGGAGACGGGTATGGCGGTGAACTTCTTGAGTTGCAGCAAGGGTGTGAAAGACCCTTTCGAATTTCCAGAGGTTAGGTGTCATTAGTCTCCAGACGCCTCATCGGAAATAGGCCTCATCTCGCCTGGAAGGGAGAACTTCCTGGTTTTTCTCGAGTTGCGGCAGGTGTTCTCGAGTTACGACGGGGACCTCAGGGACCCGCCCTGGTGGCCTCAGGAGAGGCCAGTCCCCATGCGAGTTGCTAGGGGGCCTCTCGGGATTCCTCTCCCGTCGATACCGGGGCCAAAAACCTTGTGTGGAGTCAGGGCCGGAACTGAGGATTCCTCTCACGGGCTGACATGGATCTTTGGGTACTTCTGGAGTCTCCCCAGGGGAGTCAGGCCTCGTCTCGAGTGGGGGCATGCACGTGCGCTTTCCTTCCAGGCTGTAGCAGCAATGTCACCCTTCCCGTCGCGTGGATCAAAGGATCTGAAATTTTCCCTCGAGGCTTTCCCTCGAGGCTTTCCCACAGGGCTGTCCCACGTGCCACCGTGGTGTGAGTCGATCCTCGGCGTGAAAGATGAGCCAGTGCAGGGCAAAGAGGTTCCTCTGGAATGGACTGAGACATCTGGGGGACTCTTGGCATGGTGGTACGACCATGGAGTTCCTCTCGCCTTTCCTGTTGAGAGTGCCTCCTCTTGAAATGCGACGGGAATGCCGGGAATTCTTTCCCGTTGAAAGCAGGGAAAGGATCCCTCATCTCGAGCTACGAGAGGGAAACGGGGCTCCTCTGGATGTGGGCGGGACCATCGTGCTTCCTCTCGAGTGGAGACGGGTATGGCGGTGAACTTCTTGAGTTGCAGCAAGGGTGTGAAAGACCCTTTCGAAGTTCCAGAGGTGAGGTGTCATTAGTCTCCAGACGCCTCATCGGAAATAGGCCTCATCTCGCCTGGAAGGGAGATCTTCCTGGATTTTCTCGAGTTGCGGCAGGTGTTCTCGAGTTACGACGGGGACCTCAGGGACCCGCCCTGGTGGCCTCAGGAGAGGCCAGTCCCCATGCGAGTTGCTAGGGGGCCTCTCGGGATTCCTCTCCCGTCGATACCGGGGCCAAAAACCTTGTGTGGAATCAGGGCCGGAACCGAGGATTCCTCTCAGGGGCTGACATGGATCTTTGGGTACTTCTGGAGTCTCCCCAGGGGAGTCAGGCCACGTCGTGAGTGGGGGCATGCACGTGCGCTTTCCTTCCAGGCTGTAGCAGCAATGTCACGCTTCCCGTCGCGTGGATCAAAGGATCTGTGGTTTTCCCTCGAGGCTTTCCCTCGAGGCTTTCCCACAGGGCTGTCCCACGTGCCACCGTGGTGTGAGTCGATCCTCGGCATGAAAGATGAGCCAGTGCAGGGCAAAGAGGTTCCTCTGGACTGGACTGAGACATCTGGGGGACTCTTGGCATGGTGTTACGACCATGGAGTTCCTCTCGCCTTTCCTGTTGAGAGTGCCTCCTCTTGAGATGCGACGGGAACGCCGGGAATTCTTTCCCGTTGAAAGCAGGGAAAGGATCCCTCATCTCGAGCTACGAGGGGGAAACGGGGCTCCTCTGGATGTGGGCGGGACCATCGTGCTTCCTCTCGAGTGGAGACGGGTATGGCGGTGAACTTCTTGAGTTGCAGCAAGGGTGTGAAAGACCCTTTCGAAGTTCCAGAGATTAGGTGTCATTAGTCTCCAGAAGCCTCATCGGAAATAGGCCTCATTTCGCCTGGAAGGGAGAACTTCCTGGATTTTCTCGAGTTGCGGCAGGTGTTCTCGAGTTACGACGGGGACCTCAGGCACCCGCCCTGGTGGCCTCAGGAAAGGCCAGTCCCCATGCGAGTTGCTAGGGGGCCTCTCGGGATTCCTCTCCCGTCGATACCGGGGCCAAAAACCTTTTGTGGAGTCAGGGCCGGAACCGAGGATTCCTCTCAGGGGCTGACATGGATCTTTGGGTACATCTGGAGTCTCCCCAAGGGAGTCAGGCCTCGTCTCGAGTGGGGGCATGCACGTGCGCTTTCCTTCCAGGCTGTAGCAGCAATGTCACGCTTCCCGTCGCGTGGATCAAAGGATCTGTGGTATTCCCTCGAGGCTTTCCCTGGAGGCTTTCCCACAGGGCTGTCCCACGTGCCACCGTGGTGTGAGTGGATCCTCGGCGTGAAAGATGAGCCAGTGCCGGGCAAAGAGGTTCCTCTGGAATGGACTGAGACATCTGGGGGACTCTTGGCATGGTGGCTCGACCATGGAGTTCCTCTCACCTTTCCTGTTGAGAGTGCCTCCTCTTGAGATGCGACGTGAACGCCGGGAATTCTTTCCGTTGAAAGCAGGGAAAGGATCCCTCATCTCGAGATACGAGGGGGAAACGGGGCTCCTCGGATGTGGGCGGGACCATCGTGTTTCCTCTCGGGTGGAGACGGGTATGACGGTGAAATTCTTGATTTGCAACCAGGGTGTGAAAGACCCTTTCGAAGTTCCAGAGGTTAGGTGTCATTAGTCTCCAGACGCCTCATCGGAAATAGGCCTCATCTCGCCTGGAAGGGAGAACTTCCTGGATTTTCTCGAGTTGCGGCAGGTGTTCTCGAGTTAAGATGGGGACCTCAGGGACCCGCCCTGGTGGCCTCAGGAAAGGCCATTCCCCATGCGAGTTGCTAGGGGGCCTCTCGGGATTCCTCTCCCGTCCTTACCGGGGCCAAAAACCTTTTGTGGAGTCAGGGCCGGAACCGAGGATTCCTCTCAGGGTCTGACATGGACCTGTGGGTACTTATGGAGTCTCCGCAGGGGAGTCAGGCCTCGTCTCGAGTGGGGGCATGCACGTGCGCTTTCCTTCCGGGCTGTAGCAGCAATGTCACACTTCCCGTCGCGTGGATCAAAGGATCTGTGTTTTCCCTCGAGGCTTTCCCTCGAGGCTTTCCCACAGGGCTGTCCCACGTGCCACCGTGGTGTGAGTCGATCCTCGGCGTGAAAGATGAGCCAGTGCAGGGCAAAGAGGTTCCTCTGGAATGGACTGAGACATCTGGGGTCTCTTAGAATGGTGGTACGACCATGGAGTTCCTCTCGCCTTGCCTGTTGAGAGTGCCTCCTCTTGAGATGCGACGGGAACGCCGGGAATTCTTTCCCGTTGAAAGCAGGGAAAGGATCCCACATCTCGAGCTACGAGGGGGAAACGGGGCTCCTCTGGATGTGGGCGGGACCATCGTGCTTCCTCTCGAGTGGAGACGGGTATGGCGGTGAACTTCTGAGTTGCAGCAAGGGTGTGAAAGACCCTTTCGAAGTTCCAGAGGTGAGGTGTCATTAGTCTCCAGACGCCTCATCGGAAATAGGCCTCATCTCGCCTGGAAGGGAGAACTTCCTGGATTTTCTCGAGTTGCGACAGGTGTTCTCGAGTTACGACGGGGACCTCAGGGACCCGCCCTGGTGGCCTCAGGAGAGGCCAGTCCCCATGCGAGTTGCTAGGGGGCCTCTCGGGATTCCTCTCCCGTCGATACCGGGGCCAAAAACCTTGTGTGGAGTCAGGGCCGGAACCGATGATTCCTCTCAGGGGCTGACATGGATCTTTGGGTACTTCTGGAGTCTCCCCAGGGGAGTCAGGCCTCGTCTCGAGTGGGGGCATGCACATGCGCTTTCCTTCCAGGCTGTAGCAGCAATGTCACGCTTCCCGTCGCGTGGATCAAAGGATCTGTGGTTTTCCCTCGAGGCTTTCCCTCGAGGCTTTCCCACAGGGTTGTCCCACGTGCCACCGTGGTGTGAGTCGATCCTCGGCATGAAAGATGAGCCAGTGCAGGGCAAAGAGGTTCCTCTGGAATGGACTGAGACATCTGGGGGACTCTTGGCATGGTGGTACGACCATGGAGTTCCTCTCGCCTTTCCTGTTGAGAGTGCCTCCTCTTGAGATGCGACGGGAACGCCGGGAATTCTTTCCCGTTGAAAGCAGGGAAAGTATCCCTCATCTCGAGCTACGAGGGGGAAACGGGGCTCCTCTGGATGTGGGCGGGACCATCGTGCTTCCTCTCGAGTGGAGACGGGTATGGCGGTGAACTTCTTGAGTTGCAGCAAGGGTGTGAAAGACCCTTTCGAAGTTCCAGAGATTAGGTATCATTAGTCTCCAGAAGCCTCATCGGAAATACGCCTCATTTCGCCTGGAAGGGAGAACTTCCTGGATTTTCTCGAGTTGCGGCAGGTGTTCTCGAGTTACGACGGGGACCTCAGGCACCCGCCCTGGTGGCCTCAGGAAAGGCCAGTCCCCATGCGAGTTGCTAGGGGGCCTCTCGGGATTCCTCTCCCGTCGATACCGGGGCCAAAAACCTTTTGTGGAGTCAGGGCCGGAACCGAGGATTCCTCTCAGGGGCTGACATGGATCTTTGGGTACATCTGGAGTCTCCCCAAGGGAGTCAGGCCTCGTCTCGAGTGGGGGCATGCACGTGCGCTTTCCTTCCAGGCTGTAGCAGCAATGTCACGCTTCCCGTCGCGTGGATCAAAGGATCTGTGGTATTCCCTCGAGGCTTTCCCTGGAGGCTTTCCCACAGGGCTGTCCCACGTGCCACCGTGGTGTGAGTCGATCCTCGGCGTGAAAGATGAGCCAGTGCCGGGCAAAGAGGTTCCTCTGGAATGGACTGAGACATCTGGGGGACTCTTGGCATGGTGGCTCGACCATGGAGTTCCTCTCACCTTTCCTGTTGAGAGTGCCTCCTCTTGAGATGCGACGTGAACGCCGGGAATTCTTTCCGTTGAAAGCAGGGAAAGGATCCCTCATCTGGAGCTACGAGGGGGAAACGGGGCTCCTCTGGATGTAGGCGGGACCATCGTGCTTCCTCTCGACTGGAGACGGGTATGGCGTTGAACTTCTTGAGTTGCAGCAAGGGTGTGAAAGACCCTTTCGAAGTTCCAGAGGTTAGGTGTCATTAGTCTCCAGACACCTCATCGGAAATAGGCCTCATCTCGCCTGGAAGGGAGAACTTCCTGGATTTTCTCGAGTTGCGGCAGGTGATCTAGTTACGACGGGAACCTCAGGGACCCGCCCAGGTGGCCTCAGGAAAGGCCAGTCCCCATGCGAATTGCTAGGGGGCCTCTCGGGATTCCTCTCCCGTCGATACCGGGGCCAAAAACCTTCTCTGGAGTCAGGGCCGGAACCGAGGATTCCTCTCTTGGGCTGACATGGATCTTTGGATAATTCTGGATTCTCCCCAGGGGAGTCAGGCGTCGTCTCGAGTGGGGGCATGCACGTGCGCTTTCCTTCCAGGCTGTAGCATCAATGTCACGCTTCCCGTCACGTGGATCAAAGGATCTGTGGTTTTCCCTCGAGGATTTCCCTCGAGGCTTTCCCACAGGGCTGTCCCACGTACCACCGTGGTGTGAGTCGATCCTTGGAGTGAAAGATGAACCAGTGCAGGGCAAAGAGGTTCCTCTGGAATGGACTGAGACATCTGGGGGACTCTTGGAATGGTCGTACGACCATGGAGTTCCTCTCGCCTTTCCTGTTGAGAGTGCCTCCTCTTGAGATGGGTCGGGAACGCCGGGAATTCTTTCCCGTTGAAAGCAGGGAAAGGATCCCTCATCTCCAGCTACGAGGGGGAAACGGGGCTCCTCTGGATGTGTGCGGGACCATCGTGCTTCCTCTCGAGTGGAGACGGGTATGGCGGTGAACTTCTTGAGTTGCAGCAAGGGTGTGAAAGACCCTTTCGAAGTTCCAGAGGTTAGGTGTCATTAGTCTCCAGAAGCCTCATCGGAAATAGGCCTCATCTCGCCTGGAAGGGAGAACTTCCTGGATTTACTCGAGCTGCGGCAGGTGTTCTCGAGTTACGACGGGGACCTCAGGGACCCGCCCTGGTGGCCTCAGGAAAGGCCAGTCCCCATGCGAGTTGCTAGGGGGCCTCTTGGGATTCCTCTCCCGACGATACCGGGGCCAAAAAGCTTGTGTGTAGTCAGTGCCGGAACCTGAGGATTCCTCTCCTGTACTGACATGGATCTTGGGGTATTTCAGGAGTCTCCCCATGGGAGTCAGGTCTCGTCTCGCGTGGGGGCATGCACGTTCGCTTTCCTTCCAGGCTGTAGCAGCAATGTAACACTTCCCGTCACGTGGATCAAAGGATCTGTGGCTTTCACTCGCGGCTTTCCCTCGAGGCTTTCCCACAGGGCTGTCCCACGTGCCACCGTGGTGTGAGTCGATCCTCGGCGTGAAAGATGAGCCAGTGCAGGGCAAAGAGGTTCCTCTGGAATGGACTGAGACATCTGGGGGACTCTTGGCATGGTGGTACGACCATGGAGTTCCTCTCGCCTTTCCTGTTGAGAGTGCCTCCTCTTGAGATGCGACTGGAACGCCGGGAATTCTTTCCCGTTGAAAGCAGGGAAAGGATCCCTCATCTCGAGCTACGAGGGGGAAACGGGGCTCCTCTGGATGTGGGCGGGACCATCGTGCTTCCTCTCAAGTGGACACGGGTATGGCGGTGAACTTCTTGAGTTGCAGCAATGGTGTGAAAGACCCTTTCGAACTTCCAGAGCTTAGGTGTCATTAGTCTCCAGACGCCTCATCGGAAATAGGCCTCATCTCGCCTGGAAGGGAGAACTTCCTGGATTTTATCGAGTTGCGGCAGGTGTTCTCGAGTTACTACGGGGACCTCAGGCACCCGCCCTGGTGGCCTCAGGAAAGGCCAGTCCCCATGCGAGTTGCTAGGGGGCCTCTCGGGATTCCTCTCCCGTCGATACCGGGGCCAAAAACCTTGTGTGGAGTCAGGGCCGGAACCGAGGATTCCTCTCAGGGGCTGACATGTATCTTTGGGTACTTCTGAAGTCTCCCCAAGGGAGTCAGGCCTCGTCTCGAGTGGGGGCATGCACGTGCGCTTTCCTTCCAGGCTGTAGCAGCAATGTCACGCTTCCCGTCGCGTGGATCAAAGGATCTGTGGTTTTCCCTCGCGGCTTTCCCACAGGGCTGTCCCACGTGCGACCGTGGTGTGAGTCGATCCTCGGCGTGAAAGATGAGCCAGTGCAGGGCAAAGAGGTTCCTCTGGAATGGACTGAGACATCTGGGGGACTCTTGGAATGGTGGTATGACCATGGAATTCCTCTTGCCTTTCCCGTTGAGAGTGCCGCCTCTTGAGATGCGACGGGAACGCCGGGAATTCTTTCCCGTTGAAAGCAGGGAAAGGATCCCTCATCTCGAGCTACGAGGGGAAAACGGGGCTCCTCTGGATGTGGGCGGGACCATCGTGCTTCCTCTCGATTGGAGACGGCTATGGCGGTGAACTTCTTGAGTTGCAGCAAGGGTGTGAAAGACCCTTTCGAAGTTCCAGAGGTTCGGTGTCATCAGTCTCCAGACGCCTCATCGGAAATAGGCCTCATCTCGCCTGGAAGGGAGAACTTCCTGGATTTTCTCGAGTTGCGGCAGGTGTTCTCGAGTTACGACGGGGACCTCAGGGACCCGCCCTGGTGGCCTCATAAAGGACAATCCACATGCGAGTTGCTAGGGGGCCTCTCGGGATTCCTCTCCCGTCGATACCGGGGCCAAAAACCTTGTGTGGAGTCAGGGCCGGAACCGAGGATTCCTCTCAGGGGCCGACATGGATCTTTGGGTACTTCTGGAGTCTCCCCAGGGGAGTCAGGCCTCGTCGGGAGTGGGGGCATGCACGTGCGCTTTCCGTCCAGGCTGTAGCAGCAATGTCACGCTTCCCGTCACGTGGATTAAAGGATCTGTGGTTTTCCCTCGAGGCTTTCCGTCGAGGCTTTCCCACAGGGCTGTCCCATGTGCCACCGTGGTGTGAGTAGATCCTCGGCGTGAAAGATGAGCCAGTGCAGGGCAAAGAGGTTCCTCTGGAATGGACTGAGACATCTGGGGGACTCTTGGAATGGTGGTACGACCATGGAGTTCCTCTCGCCTTTCCTGTTGAGAGTGCCTCCTCTTGAGATGCGACGGGAACGCTGGGAATCCTTTCCCGTTGAAAGCAGGGAAAGGATCCCTCATCTGGAGCTACGAGGGGGAAACGGGGCTCCTCTGGATGTGGGCGGGACCATCGTGCTTCCTCTCGAGTGGAGACGGGTATGGCGGTGAACTTCTTGAGTTGCAGCAAGGGTGTGAAAGACCCTTTCGAAGTTCCAGAGGTTAGGTGTCATTAGTCTCCAGACGCCTCATCGGAAATAGTCCTCATCACGCCTGGAAGGGAGAACTTCCTGGATTTTCTCGAGTTGCGGCAGGTGTTCTCGAGTTACGACGGGGACCTCAGGGACCCGCCCTGGTGGCCTCAGGAAAGGCCAGTCCCAATGCGAGTTGCTAGGGGGCCTCTCGGGATTCCTCTCCCGTCGATACCGGGGCCAAAAACCTTGTGTGGAGTCAGGGCCGGAACCGAGGATTCCTCTCAGGGGCTGACATGGATCTTTGGGTACTTCTAAAGTCTCCCCAAGGGAGTCAGGCCTCGTCTCGAGTGGGGACATGCACGTGCGCTTTCCTTCCAGGCTGTAGCAGCAATGTCACACTTCCCGTCGCGTGGATCAAAGGATCTGTGGTTTTCCCTCGCGGCTTTCCCACAGGGCTGTCCCACGTGCGACCGTAGTGTGAGTCGATCCTCGGCGTGAAAGATGAGCCAGTGCAGGGCAAAGAGGTTCCTCTGGAATGGACTGAGACATCTGGGGGACTCTTGGAATGGTGGTATGACCATGGAATTCCTCTTGCCTTTCCCGTTGAGAGTGCCGCCTCTTGAGATGCGACGGGAACGCCGGGAATTCTTTCCCGTTGAAAGCAGGGAAAGGATCCCTCATCTCGAGCTAAAAGGGGAAAACGGGGCTCCTCTGGATGTGGGCGGGACCATCGTGCTTCCTCTCGATTGGAGACGGGTATGGCGGTGAACTTCTTGAGTTGCAGCAAGGGTGTGAAAGACCCTTTCGAAGTTCCAGAGGTTCGGTGTCATCAGTCTCCAGGCGCCTCATCGGAAATAGGCCTCATCTCGCCTGGAAGGGAGAACTTCCTGGATTTTCTCGAGTTGCGGCAGGTGTACTCGAGTTACGACGGGGACCTCAGGGACCCGCCCTGGTGGCCTCATAAAGGACAATCCCCATGCGAGTTGCTAGGGGGCCTCTCGGGATTCCTCTCCCGTCGATACCGGGGCCAAAAACCTTGTGTGGAGTCAGGGCCGGAACCGAGGATTCCTCTCAGGGGCTGACATGGATCTTTGGGTACTTCTGGAGTCTCCCCAGGGGAGTCAGGCCTCGTCGGGAGTGGGGGCATGCACGTGCGCTTTCCGTCCAGGCTGTAGCAGCAATGTCACGCTTCCCGTCGCGTGGATCAAAGGATCTGTGGTTTTCCCTCGAGGTTTTCCCACAGGGCTGTCCCACGTGCGACCGAGGTGTGAGTCAATCCTCGGCGTGTAAGATGAGCCAGTACAGGGCAAAGAGGTTCCTCTGGAATGGACTGAGACATCTGGGGGACTCTTGGAATGGTGGTATGACCATGGAGTTCCTCTTGCCTTTCCCGTTGAGAGTGCCGCCTCTTGAGATGCGACGGGAACGCCGGGAATTCTTTCCCGTTGAAAGCAGGGAAAGGATCCCTCATCTCGAGCTACGAGGGGAAAACGGGGCTCCTCTGGATGTGGGCGGGACCATCGTGCTTCTTCTCGAGTGGAGACGGGTATGGCGGTGAACTTCTTGAGTTGCAGCAAGGGTGTGAAAGACCCTTTCGAAGTTCCAGAGGTTCGGTGTCATTAGTCTCCAGACGCCTCATCGGAAATAGGCCTCATCTCGCCTGGAAGGGAGAACTTCCTGCATTTTCTCGAGTTGCGGCAGGTGTTCTCGAATTACGACGGGGACCTCAGGGACCCGCCCTGGTGGCCTCATAAAGGACAATCCCCATGCGAGTTGCCAGGGGGCCTCTCGGGATTCCTCTCCCGTCGATACCGGGGCCAAAAACCTTGTGTGGAGTCAGGGCCGGAACCGAGGATTCCTCTCAGGGGCTGACATGGATCTTTGGGTACTTCTGGAGTCTCCCCAGGGGAGTCAGGCCTCGTCGGGAGTGGGGGCATGCACGTGCGCTTTCCGTCCAGGCTGTAGCAGCAATGTCACGCTTCCCGTCGCGTGGATCAAAGAATCTGTGGTTTTCCCTCGAGGCTTTCCCACAGGGCTGTCCCACGTGCGACCGTGGTGTGAGTCGATCCTCGGCGTGAAAGATGAGCCAGTGCAGGGCAAAGAGGTTCCTCTGGAATGGACTGAGACATCTGGGGGACTCTTGGAATGGTGGTATGACCATGGAGTTCCTCTTGCCTTTCCCGTTGAGAGTGCCGCCTCTTGAGATGCGACGGGAGCGCCGGGAATTCTTTCCGGTTGAAAGCAGGGAAAGGATCCCTCATCTCGAGCTACGAGGGGAAAACGGGGCTCCTCTGGATGTGGGCGGGACCATCGTGCTTCCTCTCGATTGGAGACGGGTATGGCGGTGAACTTCTTGAGTTGCAGCAAGGGTGTGAAAGACCCTTTCGAAGTTCCAGAGGTTCGGTGTCATTAGTCTCCAGACGCCTCATCGGAAATAGGCCTCATCTCGCCTGGAAGGGAGAACTTCCTGCATTTTCTCGAGTTGCGGCAGGTGTTCTCGAGTTACGACGGGGACCTCAGGGACCCGCCCTGGTGGCCTCATAAAGGACAATCCCCATGCGAGTTGCCAGGGGGCCTCTCGGGATTCCTCTCCCATCGAAACCGCGGCCAAAAACCTTGTGTGGAGTCAGGGCCGGAACCGAGGATACCTCTCAGGGGCTGACATGTATCTTTGAGTACTTCTGAAGTCTCCCCAGGGGAGTCAGGCCTCGTCTCGAGTGGGGGCATGCACGTGCGCTTTCCTTCCAGGCTGTAGCAGCAATGTCACGCTTCCCGTCGCGTGGATCAAAGGATCTGTGGTTTTCCCTCGAGGCTTTCCCTCGAGGCTTTCCCACAGGGCTGTCCCACGTGCCACCGTGGTGTGAGTCGATCCTGGGTGTGAAAGATGAGCCACTGCAGGGCAAAGAGGTTCCTCTGGAATGGACTGAGACATCTGGGTGACTCTTGGCATGGTGGTACGACCATGGAGTTCCTCTCGCCTTTCCTGTTGAGAGTGCCTCCTCTTGAGATGCGACGGGAATGCCGGGAATTCTTTCCCGTTGAAAGCAGGGAAAGGATCCCTCATCTCGAGCTACAAGGGGGAAACGGGGCTCCTCTGGATGTGGGCGGGACCATCGTGCTTCCTCTCGAGTGGAGAAGGGTATGGCGGTGAACTTCTTGAGTTGCAGCAAGGGTGTGAAAGACCCTTTCGAAGTTCCAGAGGTTAGGTGTCATTAGTCTCCAGACGCCTCATCGGAAATAGGCCTCATCTCGCCTGGAAGGGAGAACTTCCTGGATTTTCTCCAGTTGCGGCAGGTGTTCTCGAGTTACGACGGGGACCTCAGGGACCAGCCCTGGTGGCCTCAGGTGAGGCCAGTCCCCATGCGAGTTGCTAGGGGGCCTCTCGGGATTCCTCTCCCGTCGATACCAGGACCAAAAACCTTGTGTGGAGTCAGGTCCGGAACTGAGGATTCCTCTCAGGGGCTCACATAGATCTTTGGGTACTTCTGGAGTCTCCCCAGGGGAGTCAGGCCTCGTCTCGAGTGGGGGCATGCACGTGCGCTTTCCTTCCAGGCTGTAGCAGCAATGTCACGCTTCCTGTCGCGTGGATCAAAGAATCTGTGGTTTTCCCTCGAAGCTTTCCCTCGAGGCTTTCCCACTGGGCTGTCCCACGTGCCACCGTGGTGTGAGTCGATCCTCGGCGTGAAAGATGAGCCAGTGCAGGGCAAAGAGGTTCCTCTGGAATGGACTGAGACATCTGGGGGACTCTTGGCATGGTGGTACGACCATGGAGTTCCTCTCGCCTTTCCTGTTGAGAGTGCCTCCTCTTGAGATGCGACGGGAACGCCAGGAATTCTTTCCCGTTGAAAGCAGGGAAAGGATCCCTCATCTCGAGCTACAAGGGGGAAACGGGGCTCCTCTGGATGTGGGCGGGACCATCGTGCTTCCTCTCGAGTGGAGACGGGTATGGCGGTGAACTTCTTGAGTTGCAGCAAGGGTGTGAAAGACCCTTTCGAAGTTCCAGAGGTTAGGTGTAATTAGTCTCCAGACGCCTCATCGGAAATAGGCCTCATCTCGCGTGGAAGGGAGAACTTCCTGGATTTTCTCGAGTTGCGGCAGGTGTTCTTGAGTTACGACGGGGACCTCAGGGACCCGCCCTGGTGGCCTCAGGAGAGGCCAGTCCCCATGCGAGTTGCTAGGAGGCCTCTCCGGATTCCTCTCCCGTCGATACCGGGGCCAAAAACCTTGTGTGGAGTCAGGGCCGGAACCGAGGATTCCTCTCAGGGGCTGACATGGATCTTTGGGTACTTCTGGAGTCTCCCCAGGGGAGTCAGGCCTCGTCTCGAGTGGGGGCATGCCCGTGCGCTTTCCTTCCAGGCTGTAGCAGCAATGTCACGCTTCCCGTCGCGTGGATCAAAGGATCTGTGGTTTTCCCTCGAAGCTTTCCCTCGAGGCTTTCCCACAGGGCTCTCCCACGTGCCACCGTGGTGTGAGTCGATCCTCGGCGTGAAAGATGAGCCAGTGCAGGGCAAAGAGGATCATCTGGAATGGACTGAGACATCTGGGGGACTCTTGGCATGGTGGTACGACCATGGAGTTCCTCTCGCCTTTCCTGTTGAGAGTGCCTCCTCTTGAGATGCGACGGGAACGCCGGGAATTCTTTCCCGTTGAAAGCAGGGAAGGGATCCCTCATCTCGAGCTACGAGGGGGAAACGGGGCTCCTCTGGATGTGGGCGGGACCATCGCGCTTCCTCTCGAATGGAGACGGGTATGGCGGTGA
Organism: Capricornis sumatraensis; assembly: GCF_032405125.1. NCBI lineage: Eukaryota > Metazoa > Chordata > Mammalia > Artiodactyla > Bovidae > Capricornis > Capricornis sumatraensis. The sequence goes on along the minus strand of NC_091092.1, from coordinate 141,064,389 downwards.
ACTTCTTGAGTTGCAGCAAGGGTGTGAACGACCCTTTCGAAGTTCCAGAGTTGAGGTGTCATTAGTCTCCAGACGCCTCATCGGAAATAGGACTCATCTCGCCTGGAAGGGAGAACTTCCTGGATTTTCTCGAGTTGCGGCAGGTGTTCTCGAGTTACGACGGGGACCTCAGGGACCCGCCCTGGTGGCCTCAGGAGAGGCCAGTCCCCATGCGAGTTGCTAGGGGGCCTCTCGGGATTCCTCTCCCGTCGATACCGGGGCCAAAAACCTTGTGTGGAGTCAGGGCCGGAACCGAGGATTCCTCTCAGGGGCTGACATGGATCTTTGGGTACTTCTGGAGTCTCCCCAGGGGAGTCAGGCCTCGTCTCGAGTGGGGGCATGCACGTGCGCTTTCCTTCCAGGCTGTAGCAGCAATGTCACGCTTCCCGTCGCGAGGATCAAAGGATCTGTGGTTTTCCCTCGAGGCTTTCCCTCGAGGCTTTCCCACAGGGCTGTCCCACGTGCCACCGTGGTGTGAGTCGATCCTCGGCGTGAAAGATGAGCCAGTGCAGGGCAAAGAGGTTCCTCTGGAATGGACTGAGACATCTGGGGGACTCTTGGCATGGTGGTACGACCATGGAGTTCCTCTTGCCTTTCCTGTTGAGAGTGCCTCCACTTGAGATGTGACGGGAACGCCGGGAATTCTTTCCCGTTGAAAGCAGGGAAAGGATCCCTCATCTCTAGCTACGAGGGGTAAACGGGGCTCCTCTGGATGTGGGCGGGACCATCGTGCTTCCTCTCGAGTGGAGACGGGTATGGCGGTGAACTTCTTGAGTTGCAGCAAGGGTTTGAAAGACCCTTTCGAAGTTCCAGAGGTTAGGTGTCATTAGTCTCCAGACGCCTCATCGGAAATAGGCCTCATCTCGCCTGGAAGGGAGAACTTCCTGGATTTTCTCGAGTTGCGGCAGGTGTTCTCGAGATACGACGGGGACCTCAGCGACCCGCCCTGGTGGCCTCAGGAGAGGCCAGTCCCCATGCGAGTTGCTAGGGGGCCTCTCGGGATTCCTCTCCCGTCGATACCAGGACCAAAAACCTTGTGTGGATTCAGGGCCGGAACCGAGGATTCCTCTCAGGGGCTCACATAGATCTTTGGGTACTTCTGGAGTCTCCCCAGGGGAGTCAGGCCTCGTCTCGAGTGGGGGCATGCACGTGCGCTTTCCTTCCAGGCTGTAGCAGCAATGTCACGCTTCCTGTCGCGTGGATCAAAGAATCTGTGGTTTTCCCTCGAAGCTTTCCCTCGAGGCTTTCCCACTGGGCTGTCCCACGTGCCACCGTGGTGTGAGTCGATCCTCGGCGTGAAAGATGAGCCAGTGCAGGGCAAAGAGGTTCCTCTGGAATGGACTGAGACATCTGGGGGACTCTTGGCATGGTGGTACGACCATGGAGTTCCTCTCGCCTTTCCTGTTGAGAGTGCCTCCTCTTGAGATGCGACGGGAACGCCGGGAATTCTTTCCCGTTGAAAGCAGGGAAAGGATCCCTCATCTCGAGCTACAAGGGGGAAACGGGGCTCCTCTGGATGTGGGCGGGACCATCGTGCTTCCTCTCGAGTGGAGACGGGAATGGCGGTGAACTTCTTGAGTTGCAGCAAGGGTGTGAAAGACCCTTTCGAAGTTCCAGAGGTTAGGTGTCATTAGTCTCCAGACGCCTCATCGGAAATAGGCCTCATCTCGCCTGGAAGGGAGAACTTCCTGGATTTTCTCGAGTTGCGGCAGGTGTTCTTGAGTTACGTCGGAGACCTCAGGGACCTGCCCTGGTGGCCTCAGGAGAGGCCAGTCCCCATGCGAGTTGCTAGGAGGCCTCTCCGGATTCCTCTCCCGTCGATACCGGGGCCAAAAACCTTGTGTGGAGTCAGGGCCGGAACCGAGGATTCCTCTCAGGGGCTGACATGGATCTTTGGGTACTTCTGGAGTCTCCCCAGTGGAGTCAGGCCTCGTCTCGAGTGGGGGCATGCCCGTGCGCTTTCCTTCCAGGCTGTAGCAGCAATGTCACGCTTCCCGTCGCGTGGATCAAAGGATCTGTGGTTTTCCCTCGAGGCTTTCCCTCGAGGCTTTCCCACAGGGCTGTCCCACGTGCCACCGTGGTGTGAGTCGATCCTCGGCGTGAAAGATGAGCCAGTGCAGGGCAAAGAGGTTCCTCTGGAATGGACTGAGACATCTGGGGGACTCTTGGCATGGTGGTACGACCATGGAGTTCCTCTCGCCTTTCCTGTTGAGAGTGCCTCCTCTTGAGATGCGACGGGAATGCCGGGAATTCTTTCCCGATGAAAGCAGGGAAAGGATCCCTCATCTCGAGCTACGAGGGGGAAACGGGGCTCCTCTGGATGTGGGCGGGACCATCGTGCTTCCTCTCGAGTGGAGAAGGTTATGGCGGTGAACTTCTTGAGTTGCAGCAAGGGTGTGAAAGACCCTTTCGAAGTTCCAGAGGTTAGGTGTCATTAGTCTCCAGACGCCTCATCGGAAATAGGCCTCATCTCGCCGGGAAGGGAGAACTTCCTGGATTTTCTCGAGTTGCGGCAGGTGTTCTCGAGTTACGACGGTGACCTCAGGGACCAGCCCTGGTGGCCTCAGGTGAGGCCAGTCCCCATGCGAGTTGCTAGGGGGCCTTTCGGGATTCCTCTCCCGTCGATACCGGGGCCAAAAACCTTGTGTGGAGTCAGGGCCGGAACCGAGGATTCCTCTCAGGGGCTGACATGGATCTTTGGGTACTTCTGGAGTCTCCCCAGGGGAGTCAGGCTTCGTCTCGAGTGGGAGCATGCACGTGCGCTTTCCTTTCAGGGTGTAGCAGCAATGTCACGCTTCCCGTCGCGTGGATCAAAGGATCTGTGGTTTTCCCTCAAGGCTTTCCCTCGAGGCTTTCCCACAGGGCTGTCCCACGTGCCACCGTGGTGTGAGTCGATCCTCGGCATGAAAGATGAGCCAGTGTAGGGCAAAGAGGTTCCTCTGGAATGGACTGAGACATCTGGGGGACTCTTGGCATGGTGGTACGACCATGGAGTTCCTCTCGCCTTTCCTGTTTAGAGTGCCTCCTCTTGAGATGCGACGGGAACGCCGGGAATTCTTTGCCGTGAAAGCAGGGAAAGGATCCTTCATCTCGAGCTACGAGGGGGAAACGGGGCTCCTCTGGATGTGGGCGGGACCATCGCGCTTCCTCTCGAGTGGAGACGGGTATGGCGGTGAACTTCTTGAGTTGCAGCAAGGGTGTGAACGACCCTTTCGAAGTTCCAGAGTTGAGGTGTCATTAGTCTCCAGACGCCTCATCGGAAATAGGACTCATCTCGCCTGGAAGGGAGAACTTCCTGGATTTTCTCGAGTTGCGGCAGGTGTTCTCGAGTTACGACGGGGACCTCAGGGACCCGCCCTGGTGGCCTCAGGAGAGGCCAGTCCCCATGCGAGTTGCTAGGGGGCCTCTCGGGATTCCTCTCCCGTCGATACCGGGGCCAAAAACCTTCTGTGGAGTCAGGGCCGGAACCGAGGATTCCTCTCAGGGGCTGACATGGATCTTTGGGTACTTCTGGAGTCTCCCCAGGGGAGTCAGGTCTCGTCTCGAGTGGGGGCATGCATGTGCGCTTTCCTTCCAGGCTGTAGCAGCAATGTCACGCTTCCCGTCGCGTGGATCAAAGGATCTGTGGTTTTCCCTCGAGGCTTTCCCTCGAGGCTTTCCCACAGGGCTGTCCCACGAGCCACCGTGGTGTGAGTCGATCCTCGGCGTGAAAGATGAGCCAGTGCAGGGCAAAGAGGTTCCTCTGGAATGGAATGAGACATCTGGGGGACTCTTGGCATGGTGGTACGACCATGGAGTTCCTCTCGCCTTTCCTGTTGAGAGTGCCTCCTCTTGAGATGCGACGGGAACGCCGGGAATTCTTTCCCGTTGAAAGCAGGGAAGGGATCCCTCATCTCGAGCTACGAGGGGGAAACGGGGCTCCTCTGGATGTGGGCGGGACCATCGCGCTTCCTCTCGAGTGGAGACGGGTATGGCGGTGAACTTCTTGAGTTGCAGCAAGGGTGTGAACGACCCTTTCGAAGTTCCAGAGTTGAGGTGTCATTAGTCTCCAGACGCCTCATCGGAAATAGGACTCATCTCGCCTGGAAGGGAGAACTTCCTGGATTTTCTCCAGTTGCCGCAGGTGTTCTCGAGTTACGACGGGGACCTCAGGGACCCGCCCTGGTGGCCTCAGGAGAGGCCAGTCCCCATGCGAGTTGCTAGGGGGCCTCTCGGGATTCCTCTCCCGTCGATACTGGGGCCAAAAACCTTGTCTGGAGTCAGGGCCGGAACCGAGGATTCCTCTCAGGGGCTGACATGGATCTTTGGGTACTTCTGGAGTCTCCCCAGGGCAGTCAGGCCTCGTCTCGAGTGGGGGCATGCACGTGCGCTTTCCTTCCAGGCTGTAGCAGCAATGTCACGCTTCCCGTCGCGTGGATCAAAGGATCTGTGGTTTTCCCTCGAGGCTTTCCCTCGAGGCTTTCCCACAGGGCTGTCCCACGTGCCACCGTGGTGTGAGTCGATCCTCGGCGTGAAAGATGAGCCAGTGCAGGGCAAAGAGGTTCCTCTGGAATGGACTGAGACATCTGGGGGACTCTTGGCATGGTGGTACGACCACGGAGTTCCTCTCGCCTTTCCTGTTGAGAGTGCCTCCTCTTGAGATGCGACGGGAACGCCGGGAATTCTTTCCCGTTGAAAGCAGGGAAGGGATCCCTCATCTCGAGCTACGAGGTGGAAACGGGGCTCCTCTGGATGTGGGCGGGACCATCGTGCTTCCTCTCGAGTGGAGACGGGTATGGCGGTGAACTTCTTGAGTTGCAGCAAGGGTGTGAACGACCCTTTCGAAGTTCCAGAGCTTAGGTGTCATTAGTCTCCAGACGCCTCATCGGAAATAGGCCTCATCTCGCCTGGAAGGGAGAACTTCCTGGATTTTCTCGAGTTGCGGCAGGTGTTCTCGAGTTACGACGGGGACCTCAGGGACCCGCCCTGGTGGCCTCAGGAGAGGCCAGTCCCCATGCGAGTTGCTAGGGGGCCTCTCGGGATTCCTCTCCCGTCGATACCGGGGCCAAAAACCTTGTGTGGAGTCAGGGCCGGAACCGAGGATTCCTCTCAGGGGCTGACATGGATCTTTGGGTACTTCTGGAGTCTCCCCAGGGGAGTCAGGCCTCGTCTCGAGTGGGGGCATGCACGTGCGCTTTCCTTCCAGGCTGTAGCAGCAATGTCACACTTCCCGTCGCGTGGATCAAAGGATCTGTGGTTTTCCCTCGAGGCTTTCCCTCGAGGCTTTCCCACTGGGCTGTCCCACGTGCCTCCGTGGTGTGAGTCGATCCTCGGCGTGAAAGATGAGCCAGTGCAGGGCAAAGAGGTTCCTCTGGAATGGACTGAGACATCTGGGGGACTCTTGGCATGGTGGTACGACCATGGAGTTCCTCTCACCTTTCCTGTTGAGAGTGCCTCCTCTTGAGATGCGACGGGAACGCCGGGAATTCTTTCCCGTTGAAAGCAGGGAAAGGATCCCTCATCTCGAGCTACGAGGGGGAAACGGGGCTCCTCTGGATGTGGGCGGGAACATCGTGCTTCCTCTCGAGTGGAGACGGGTATGGCGGTGAACTTCTTGAGTTGCAGCAAGGGTGTGAAAGACCCTTTCGAAGTTCCTGAGTTGAGGTGTCCTTAGTCTCCAGACGCCTCATCGGAAATAGGCCTCATCTCGCCTGGAAGGGAGAACTTCCTGGATTTTCTCGAGTTGCGACAGGTGTTCTCGAGTTACGACGGGGACCTCAGGGACCCGCCCTGGTGGCCTCAGGAGAGGCCAGTCCCCATGCGAGTTGCTAGGAGGCCTCTCCGGATTCCTCTCCCGTCGATACCGGGGCCAAAAACCTTGTGTGGAGTCAGGGCCGGAACCGAGGATTCCTCTCAGGGGCTGACATGGATCTTTGGGTACTTCTGGAGTCTCCCCAGGGGAGTCAGGCCTCGTCTCGAGTGGGGGCATGCACGTGCGCTTTCCTTCCAGGCTGTAGCAGCAATGTCACGCTTCCCGTCGCGTGGATCAAAGGATCTGCGGTTTTCCCTCGAGGCTTTCCCTCGAGGCTTTCCCACAGGGCTGTCCCACGTGCCACCGTGGTGTGAGTCGATCCTCGGCGTGAAAGATGAGCCAGTGCAGGGCAAAGAGGTTCCTCTGGAATGGACTGAGACATCTGGGGGACTCTTGGCATGGTGGTACGACCATGGAGTTCCTCTCGCCTTTCCTGTTGAGAGTGCCTCCTCTTGAGATGCGACGGGAACGCCGGGAATTCTTTCCCGTTGAAAGCAGGGAAGGGATCCCTCATCTCGAGCTACGAGGGGGAAACGGGGCTCCTCTGGATGTGGGCGGGACCATCGCGCTTCCTCTCGAGTGGAGACGGGTATGGCGGTGAACTTCTTGAGTTGCAGCAAGGGTGTGAACGACCCTTTCGAAGTTCCAGAGTTGAGGTGTCATTAGTCTCCAGACGCCTCATCGGAAATAGGCCTCATCTCGCCTGGAAGGGAGAACTTCCTGGATTTTCTCGAGTTGTGGCAGGTGTTCTCGAGTTACGACGGGGACCTCAGGGACCCGCCCTGGTGGCCTCAGGAGAGGCCAGTCCCCATGCGAGTTGCTAGGGGGCCTCTCGGGATTCCTCTCCCGTCGATACTGGGGCCAAAAACCTTGTCTGGAGTCAGGGCCGGAACCGAGGATTCCTCTCAGGGGCTGACATGGATCTTTGGGTACTTCTGGAGTCTCCCCAGGGCAGTCAGGCCTCGTCTCGAGTGGGGGCATGCACGTGCGCTTTCCTTCCAGGCTGTAGCAGCAATGTCACGCTTCCCGTCGCGTGGATCAAAGGATCTGTGGTTTTCCCTCGAGGCTTTCCCTCGAGGCTTTCCCACAGGGCTGTCCCACGTGCCACCGTGGTGTGAGTCGATCCTCGGCGTGAAAGATGAGCCAGTGCAGGGCAAAGAGGTTCCTCTGGAATGGACTGAGACATCTGGGGGACTCTTGGCATGGTGGTACGACCACGGAGTTCCTCTCGCCTTTCCTGTTGAGAGTGCCTCCTCTTGAGATGCGACGGGAACGCCGGGAATTCTTTCCCGTTGAAAGCAGGGAAGGGATCCCTCATCTCGAGCTACGAGGTGGAAACGGGGCTCCTCTGGATGTGGGCGGGACCATCGTGCTTCCTCTCGAGTGGAGACGGGTATGGCGGTGAACTTCTTGATTTGCAGCAAGGGTGTGAACGACCCTTTCGAAGTTCCAGAGTTGAGGTGTCATTAGTCTCCAGACGCCTCATCGGAAATAGGCCTCATCTCGCCTGGAAGGGAGAACTTCCTGGATTTTCTCGAGTTGCGGCAGGTGTTCTCGAGTTACGACGGGGACCTCAGGGACCCGCCCTGGTGGCCTCAGGAGAGGCCAGTCCCCATGCGAGTTGCTAGGGGGCCTCTCGGGATTCCTCTCCCGTCGATACCGGGGCCAAAAACCTTGTGTGGAGTCAGGGCCGGAACCGAGGATTCCTCTCAGGGGCTGACATGGATCTTTGGGTACTTCTGGAGTCTCCCCAGGGGAGTCAGGCCTCGTCTCGAGTGGGGGCATGCACGTGCGCTTTCCTTCCAGGCTGTAGCAGCAATGTCACACTTCCCGTCGCGTGGATCAAAGGATCTGTGGTTTTCCCTCGAGGCTTTCCCTCGAGGCTTTCCCACTGGGCTGTCCCACGTGCCTCCGTGGTGTGAGTCGATCCTCGGCGTGAAAGATGAGCCAGTGCAGGGCAAAGAGGTTCCTCTGGAATGGACTGAGACATCTGGGGGACTCTTGGCATGGTGGTACGACCATGGAGTTCCTCTCACCTTTCCTGTTGAGAGTGCCTCCTCTTGAGATGCGACGGGAACGCCGGGAATTCTTTCCCGTTGAAAGCAGGGAAAGGATCCCTCATCTCGAGCTACGAGGGGGAAACGGGGCTCCTCTGGATGTGGGCGGGAACATCGTGCTTCCTCTCGAGTGGAGACGGGTATGGCGGTGAACTTCTTGAGTTGCAGCAAGGGTGTGAAAGACCCTTTCGAAGTTCCTGAGTTGAGGTGTCCTTAGTCTCCAGACGCCTCATCGGAAATAGGCCTCATCTCGCCTGGAAGGGAGAACTTCCTGGATTTTCTCGAGTTGCGGCAGGTGTTCTCGAGTTACGACGGGGACCTCAGGGACCCGCCCTGGTGGCCTCAGGAGAGGCCAGTCCCCATGCGAGTTGCTAGGGGGCCTCTCGGGATTCCTCTCCCGTCGATACCGGGGCCAAAAACCTTGTGTGGAGTAAGGGCCGGAACCGAGGATTCCTCTCAGGGGCTGACATGGATCTTTGGGTACTTCTGGAGTCTCCCCAGGGGAGTCAGGCCTCGTCTCGAGTGGGGGCATGCACGTGCGCTTTCCTTCCAGGCTGTAGCAGCAATGTCACACTTCCCGTCGTGTGGATCAAAGGATCTGTGGTTTTCCCTCGAGGCTTTCCCTCGAGGCTTTCCCACTGGGCTGTCCCACGTGCCACCGTGGTGTGAGTCGATCCTCGGCGTGAAAGATGAGACAGTGCAGGGCACAGAGGTTCCTCTGGAATGGACTGAGACATCTGGGGGACTCTTGGCATGGTGGTACGACCATGGAGTTCCTCTCGCCTTTCCTGTTGAGAGTGCCTCCTCTTGAGATGCGACGGGAACGCCGGGAATTCTTTCCCGTTGAAAGCAGGGAAGGGATCCCTCATCTCGAGCTACGAGGGGGAAACGGGGCTCCTCTGGATGTGGGCGGGACCATCGTGCTTCCTCTCGAGTGGAGACGGGTATGGCGGTGAACTTCTTGAGTTGCAGCAAGGGTGTGAACGACCCTTTCGAAGTTCCAGAGTTGAGGTGTCATTAGTCTCCAGACGCCTCATCGGAAATAGGCCTCATCTCGCCTGGAAGGGAGAACTTCCTGGATTTTCTCGAGTTGCGGCAGGTGTTCTCGAGTTACGACGGGGACCTCAGGGACCCGCCCTGGTGGCCTCAGGAGAGGCCAGTCCCCATGCGAGTTGCTAGGGGGCCTCTCGGGATTTCTCTCCCGTCTATACCGGGGACAAAAACCTTGTGTGGAGTCAGGGCCGGAACCGAGGATTCCTCTCAGGGGCTGACATGGATCTTTGGGTACTTCTGGAGTCTCCCCAGGGGAGTCAGGCCTCGTCTCGAGTGGGGGCATGCACGTGCGCTTTCCTTCCAGGCTGTAGCAGCAATGTCACACTTCCCGTCGCTTGGATCAAAGGATCTGTGGTTTTCCCTCGAGGCTTTCCCTCGAGGCTTTCCCACTGGGCTGTCCCACGTGCCACCGTGGTGTGAGTCGATCCTCGGCGTGAAAGATGAGCCAGTGCAGGGCACAGAGGTTCCTCTGGAATGGACTGAGACATCTGGGGGACTCTTGGCATGGTGGTACGACCATGGAGTTCCTCTCACCTTTCCTGTTGAGAGTGCCTCCTCTTGAGATACGACGGGAACGCCGGGAATTCTTTCCCGTTGAAAGCAGGGAAAGGATCCCTCATCTCGAGCTACGAGGGGGAAACGGGGCTCCTCTGGATGTGGGCGGGACCATCGTGCTTCCTCTCGAGTGGAGACTGGTATGGCGGTGAACTTCTTGAGTTGCAGCAAGGGTGTGAAAGACCCTTTCGAAGTTCCTGAGTTGAGGTGTCCTTAGTCTCCAGACGCCTCATCGGAAATAGGCCTCATCTCGCCTGGAAGGGAGAACTTCCTGGATTTTCTCGAGTTGCGGCAGGTGTTCTCGAGTTACGACGGGGACCTCAGGGACCCGCCCTGGTGGCCTCAGGAGAGGCCAGTCCCCATGCAAGTTGCTAGGGGGCCTCTCGGGATTCCTCTCCCGTCGATACCGGGGCCAAAAACCTTGTGTGGAGTCAGGGCCGGAACCGAGGATTCCTCTCAGGGGCTGACATGGATCTTTGGGTACTTCTGGAGTCTCCCCAGGGGAGTCAGGCCTCGTCTCGAGTGGGGGCATGCACGTGCGCTTTCCTTCCAGGCTGTAGCAGCAATGTCACACTTCCCGTCGCGTGGATCAAAGGATCTGTGGTTTTCCCTCGAGGCTTTCCCTCGAGGCTTTCCCACTGGGCTGTCCCACGTGCCACCGTGGTGTGAGTCGATCCTCGGCGTGAAAGATGAGACAGTGCAGGGCAAAGAGGTTCCTCTGGAATGGACTGAGACATCTGGGGGACTCTTGGCATGGTGGTACGACCATGGAGTTCCTCTCGCCTTTCCTGTTGAGAGTGCCTCCTCTTGAGATGCGACGGGAACGCCGGGAATTCTTTCCCGTTGAAAGCAGGGAAGGGATCCCTCATCTCGAGCTACGAGGGGGAAACGGGGCTCCTCTGGATGTGGGCGGGACCATCGTGCTTCCTCTCGAGTGGAGACGGGTATGGCGGTGAACTTCTTGAGTTGCAGCAAGGGTGTGAACGACCCTTTCGAAGTTCCAGAGTTGAGGTGTCATTAGTCTCCAGACGCCTCATCGGAAATAGGACTCATCTCGCCTGGAAGGGAGAACTTCCTGGATTTTCTCGAGTTGCGGCAGGTGTTCTCGAGTTACGACGGGGACCTCAGGGACCCGCCCTGGTGGCCTCAGGAGAGGCCAGTCCCCATGCGAGTTGCTAGGGGGCCTCTCGGGATTTCTCTCCCGTCGATACCGGGGCCAAAAACCTTGTGTGGAGTCAGGGCCGGAAGCGAGGATTCCTCTCAGGGGCTGACATGGATCTTTGGGTACTTCTGGAGTCTCCCCAGGGGAGTCAGGCCTCGTCTCGAGTGGGGGCATTCACGTGCGCTTTCCTTCCAGGCTGTAGCAGCAATGTCACACTTCCCGTCGCGTGGATCAAAGGATCTGTGGTTTTCCCTCGAGGCTTTCCCTCGAGGCTTTCCCACTGGGCTGTCCCACGTGCCACCGTGGTGTGAGTCGATCCTCGGCGTGAAAGATGAGACAGTGCAGGGCACAGAGGTTCCTCTGGAATGGACTGAGACATCTGGGGGACTCTTGGCATGGTGGTACGACCATGGAGTTCCTCTCGTCTTTCCTGTTGAGAGTGCCTCCTCTTGAGATGCGACGGGAACGCCGGGAATTTTTTCCCGTTCAAAGCAGGGAAGGGATCCCTCATCTCGAGCTACGAGGGGGAAACGGGGCTCCTCTGGATGTGGGCGGGACCATCGTGTTTCCTCTCGAGTGAAGACGGATATGGCGGTGAACTTCTTGAGTTGCAGCAAGGGTGTGAAAGACCCTTTCGAAGTTCCAGAGGTTAGGTGTCATTAGTCTCCAGACGCCTCATCGGAAATAGGCTTCATCTCGGGTGGAAGGGAGAACTTATTGGATTTTCTCGTGTTGCGGCAGGTGTTCTCAAGTTACGACGGGGAACTCAGGGACCCGCCCTGGAGGACTCAGGAGAGGCCAGTCCCCATGCGAGTTGCTAGGGGGCCTCTCTGGATTCCTCTCCCGTCGATACGGGGGCCAAAAACCTTGTGTGGAGTCAGGGCCGGAACGGAGGATTCCTCTCAGGGGCTGACATGGAACTTTGGGTACTTCTGGAGTCTCCCCAGGCGAGTCAGGCCTCGTCTCGAGTGGGGGCATGCACGTGCGCTTTCCTTCCAGGCTGTAGCAGCAATGTCACGCTTCCCGTGGCGTGGATCAAAGGATCTGTGGTTTTCCCTCGAGGCTTTCCCTCGAGGCTTTCCCACAGGGCTGTCCCACGTGCCACCGTGGTGTGAGTCGATCCTCGGCGTAAAAGATGAGCCAGTGAATGGCAAAGAGGTTCCTCTGGAATGGACTGAGACATCTGGGGGACTCTTGGCATGGTGGTACGACCATGGAGTTCCTCTCGCCTTTCCTGCTGAGAGTGCCTCCTCTTGAGATGCGTCGGGAACGCCGGGAATTTTTTCCCGTTGAAAGCAGGGAAGGGATCCCTCATCTCGAGCTACGAGGGGGAAACGGGGCTCCTCTGGATGTGGGCGGGACCATCGTGCTTCCTCTCGAGTGGAGAAGGGTATGGCGGTGAACTTCTTGAGTTGCAGTAAGGGTGTGAAAGACCCTTTCGAAGTTCCAGAGGTTAGGTGTCATTAGTCTCCAGACGCCTCATCGGAAATAGGCCTCATCTCGGGTGGAAGGGAGAACTTATTGGATTTTCTCGTGTTGCGGCAGGTGTTCTCAAGTTACGACGGGGAACTCAGGGACCCGCCCTGGAGGACTCAGGAGAGGCCAGTCCCCATGCGAGTTGCTAGGGGGCCTCTCGGGATTCCTCTCCCGTCGATACGGGGGCCAAAAACCTTGTGTGGAGTCAGGGCCGGAACGGAGGATTCCTCTCAGGGGCTGACATGGAACTTTGGGTACTTCTGGAGTCTCCCCAGGCGAGTCAGGCCTCGTCTCGAGTGGGGGCATGCACGTGCGCTTTCCTTCCAGGCTGTAGCAGCAATGTCACGCTTCCCGTGGCGTGGATCAAAGGATCTGTGGTTTTCCCTCGAGGCTTTCCCTCGAGGCTTTCCCACAGGGCTGTCCCACGTGCCACCGTGGTGTGAGTCGATCCTCGGCGTAAAAGATGAGCCAGTGAATGGCAAAGAGGTTCCTCTGGAATGGACTGAGACATCTGGGGGACTCTTGGCATGGTGGTACGACCATGGAGTTCCTCTCGCCTTTCCTGCTGAGAGTGCCTCCTCTTGAGATGCGTCGGGAACGCCGGGAATTTTTTCCCGTTGAAAGCAGGGAAGGGATCCCTCATCTCGAGCTACGAGGGGGAAACGGGGCTCCTCTGGATGTGGGCGGGACCATCGTGCTTCCTCTCGAGTGGAGAAGGGTATGGCGGTGAACTTCTTGAGTTGCAGTAAGGGTGTGAAAGACCCTTTCGAAGTTCCAGAGGTTAGGTGTCATTAGTCTCCAGACGCCTCATCGGAAATAGGCCTCATCTCGCCTGGAAGGGAGAACTTCCTGGATTTTCTCGAGTTTCGGCAGGTGTTCTCGAGTTACGACGGGGACCTCAGGGACCCGCCCTGGTGGCCTCAGGAGAGGCCAGTCCCCATGCGAGTTGCTACGGGGCCTCTCGGGATTCCTCTCCCGTGGATACTGGGGCCAAAAACCTTGTGTGAAGTCAGGACCGGAATCGAGGATTCCTCTCAGGGGCTGACATGGATCTTTGGGTACTTCTGGAGTCTCCCCAGGGGAGTCAGGCCTCGTCTCAAGTGGGGGCATGCACATGCGCTTTCCTTCCAGGCTGTAGCAGCAATGTCACACTTCCCGTCGCGTGGATCAAAGGATCTGTGATTTTCCCTCGAGGCTTTCCCTCGAGGCTTTCCCACAGGGCTGTCCCACGTGCCACCGTGGAGTGAGTCGATCCTCGGCGTGAAAGATGAGCCAGTGCAGGGCAAAGAGGTTCCTCTGGAATGGACTGAGACATCTGGGGGACTCTTGGCATGGTGGTACGACCATGGAGTTCCTCTCGCCTTTCCTGTTGAGAGTGCCTCCTCTTGAGATGCGACGGGAACGCCGGGAATTCTTTCCCGTTGAAAGCAGGGAAGGGATCCCTCATCTCGAGCTACGAGGGGGAAACGGGGCTCCTCTGGATGTGGGCGGGACCATCGTGCTTCCTCTCGAGTGGAGACGGGTATGGCGGTGAACTTCTTGAGTTGCAGCAAGGGTGTGAACGACCCTTTCGAAGTTCCAGAGTTGAGGTGTCATTAGTCTCCAGACGCCTCATCGGAAATAGGACTCATCTCGCCTGGAAGGGAGAACTTCCTGGATTTTCTCGAGTTGCGGCAGGTGTTCTCGAGTTACGACGGGGACCTCAGGGACCCGCCCTGGTGGCCTCAGGAGAGGCCAGTCCCCATGCGAGTTGCTAGGGGGCCTCTCGGGATTCCTCTCCCGTCGATACCGGGGCCAAAAACCTTGTGTGGAGTCAGGGCCGGAACCGAGGATTCCTCTCAGGGGCTGACATGGATCTTTGGGTACTTCTGGAGTCTCCCCAGGGGAGTCAGGCCTCGTCTCGAGTGGGGACATGCACGTGCGCTTTCCTTCCAGGCTGTAGCAGCAATGTCACGCTTCCCGTCGCGTGGATCAAAGGATCTGTGGTTTTCCCTCAAGGCTTTCCCTCGAGGCTTTCCCACAGGGCTGTCCCACGTGCCACCGTGGTGTGAGTCGATCCTCGGCATGAAAGATGAGCCAGTGTAGGGCAAAGAGGTTCCTCTGGAATGGACTGAGACATCTGGGGGACTCTTGGCATGGTGGTACGACCATGGAGTTCCTCTCGCCTTTCCTGTTTAGAGTGCCTCCTCTTGAGATGCGACGGGAACGCCGGGAATTCTTTGCCGTTGAAAGCAGGGAAAGGATCCTTCATCTCGAGCTACGAGGGGGAAACGGGGCTCCTCTGGATGTGGGCGGGACCTTCGTGCTTCCTCTCGAGTGGAGACGGGTATGGCGGTGAACTTCTTGAGTTGCAGCAAGGGTGTGAACGACCCTTTCGAAGTTCCAGAGTTGAGGTGTCATTAGTCTCCAGACGCCTCATCGGAAATAGGACTCATCTCGCCTGGAAGGGAGAACTTCCTGGATTTTCTCGAGTTGCGACAGGTGTTCTCGAGTTACGACGGGGACCTCAGGGACCCGCCCTGGTGGCCTCAGGAGAGGCCAGTCCCCATGCGAGTTGCTAGGAGGCCTCTCCGGATTCCTCTCCCGTCGATACCGGGGCCAAAAACCTTGTGTGGAGTCAGGGCCGGAACCGAGGATTCCTCTCAGGGGCTGACATGGATCTTTGGGTACTTCTGGAGTCTCCCCAGGGGAGTCAGGCCTCGTCTCGAGTGGGGGCATGCACGTGCGCTTTCCTTCCAGGCTGTAGCAGCAATGTCACGCTTCCCGTCGCGTGGATCAAAGGATCTGCGGTTTTCCCTCGAGGCTTTCCCTCGAGGCTTTCCCACAGGGCTGTCCCACGTGCCACCGTGGTGTGAGTCGATCCTCGGCGTGAAAGATGAGACAGTGCAGGGCACAGAGGTTCCTCTGGAATGGACTGAGACATCTGGGGGACTCTTGGCATGGTGGTACGACCATGGAGTTCCTCTCACCTTTCCTGTTGAGAGTGCCTCCTCTTGAGATGCGACGGGAACGCCGGGAATTTTTTCCCGTTGAAAGCAGGGAAAGGATCCCTCATCTCGAGCTACGAGGGGGAAACAGGGCTCCTCTGGATGTGGGCGGGACCATCGTTCTTCCTCTCGAGTGGAGACTGGTATGGCGGTGAACTTCTTGAGTTGCAGCAAGGGTGTGAAAGACCCTTTCGAAGTTCCTGAGTTGAGGTGTCCTTAGTCTCCAGACGCCTCATCGGAAATAGGCCTCATCTCGCCTGGAAGGGAGAACTTCCTGGATTTTCTCGAGTTGCGGCAGGTGTTCTCGAGTTACGACGGGGACCTCAGGGACCCGCCCTGGTGGCCTCAGGAGAGTCCAGTCCCCATGCGAGTTGCTAGGGGGCCTCTCGGGATTCCTCTCCCGTCGATACCGGGGCCAAGAACCTTGTGAGGAGTCAGGGCAGGAACCGAGGATTCCTCTCAGGGGCTGACATGGATCTTTGGGTACTTCTGGAGTCTCCCCAGGGGAGTCAGGCCTCGTCTCGAGTGGGGGCATGCACGTGCGCATTCCTTCCAGGCTGTGGCAGCAATGTCACACTTCCCGTCGCGTGGATCAAAGGATCTGTGGTTTTCCCTCGAGGCTTTCCCTCGAGGCTTTCCCACTGGGCTATCCCACGTGCCACCGTGGTGTGAGTCGATCCTCGGCGTGAAAGATGAGCCAGTGCAGGGCACAGAGGTTCCTCTGGAATGGACTGAGACATCTGGGGGACTCTTGGCATGGTGGTACGACCATGGAGTTCCTCTCGCCTTTCCTGTTCAGAGTGCCTCCTCTTGAGATGCGACGGGAACGCCGGGAATTCTTTCCCGTTGAAAGCAGGGAACGGATCCCTCATCTCGAGCTACGAGGGGGAAACGGGGCTCCTCTGGATGTGGGCGGGACCATCGTGCTTCCTCTCGAGTGGAGACGGGTATGGCGGTGAACTTCTTGAGTTGCAGCAAGGGTGTGAAAGACCCTTTCGAAGTTCCAGAGGTGAGGTGTCCTTAGTCTCCAGACGCCTCATCGGAAATAGGCCTCATCTCGCCTGGAAGGGAGAACTTCCTGGATTTTCTCGAGTTGCGGCAGGTGTTCTCGAGTTACGACGGGGACCTCAGGGACCCGCCCTGGTGGCCTCAGGAGAGGCCAGTCCCCATGCGAGTTGCTAGGGGGCCTCTCGGGATTCCTCTCCCGTCGATACCGGGGCCAAAAACCTTGTGTGGGGTCAGGGCCGGAACCGAGGATTCCTCTCAGGGGCTGACATGGATCTTTGGGTACTTCTGGAGTCTCCCCAGGGGAGTCAGGCCTCGTCTCGAGTGGGGGCATGCACGTGCGCTTTCCTTCCAGGCTGTAGCAGCAATGTCACGCTTCCCGTGGCGTGGATCAAAGGATCTGTGGTTTTCCCTCGAGGCTTTCCCTCGAGGCTTTCCCACAGGGCTGTCCCACGTGCCACCGTGGTGTGAGTCGATCCTCGGCGTGAAAGATGAGCCAGTGAAGGGCAAAGAGGTTCCTCTGGAATAGTCTGAGACATCTGAGGGACTCTTGGCATGGTGGTACGACCATGGAGTTCCTCTCGTCTTTCCTGTTGAGAGTGCCTCCTCTTGAGATGCGACGGGAACGCCGGGAATTTTTTCCCGTTCAAAGCAGGGAAGGGATCCCTCATCTCGAGCTACGAGGGGGAAACGGGGCTCCTCTGGATGTGGGCGGGACCATCGTGTTTCCTCTCGAGTGAAGACGGATATGGCGGTGAACTTCTTGAGTTGCAGCAAGGGTGTGAAAGACCCTTTCGAAGTTCCAGAGGTTAGGTGTCATTAGTCTCCAGACGCCTCATCGGAAATAGGCCTCATCTCGGGTGGAAGGGAGAACTTATTGGATTTTCTCGTGTTGCGGCAGGTGTTCTCAAGTTACGACGGGGAACTCGGGGACCCGCCCTGGAGGACTCAGGAGAGGCCAGTCCCCATGCGAGTTGCTAGGGGGCCTCTCGGGATTCCTCTCCCGTCGATACGGGGGCCAAAAACCTTGTGTGGAGTCAGGGCCGGAACGGAGGATTCCTCTCAGGGGCTGACATGGAACTTTGGGTACTTCTGGAGTCTCCCCAGGCTAGTCAGGCCTCGTCTCGAGTGGGGGCATGCACGTGCGCTTTCCTTCCAGGCTGTAGCAGCAATGTCAAGCTTCCCGTGGCGTGGATCAAAGGATCTGTGGTTTTCCCTCGAGGCTTTCCCTCGAGGCTTTCCCACAGGGCTGTCCCACGTGCCACCGTGGTGTGAGTCGATCCTCGGCGTAAAAGATGAGCCAGTGAATGGCAAAGAGGTTCCTCTGGAATGGACTGAGACATCTGGGGGACTCTTGGCATGGTGGTACGACCATGGAGTTCCTCTCGCCTTTCCTGCTGAGAGTGCCTCCTCTTGAGATGCGTCGGGAACGCCGGGAATTTTTTCCCGTTGAAAGCAGGGAAGGGATCCCTCATCTCGAGCTACGAGGGGGAAACGGGGCTCCTCTGGATGTGGGCGGGACCATCGTGCTTCCTCTCGAGTGGAGAAGGGTATGGCGGTGAACTTCTTGAGTTGCAGTAAGGGTGTGAAAGACCCTTTCGAAGTTCCAGAGGTTAGGTGTCATTAGTCTCCAGACGCCTCATCGGAAATAGGCCTCATCTCGCCTGGAAGGGAGAACTTCCTGGATTTTCTCGAGTTTCGGCAGGTGTTCTCGAGTTACGACGGGGACCTCAGGGACCCGCCCTGGTGGCCTCAGGAGAGGCCAGTCCCCATGCGAGTTGCTACGGGGCCTCTCGGGATTCCTCTCCCGTGGATACTGGGGCCCTAAAACCTTGTGTGAAGTCAGGACCGGAATCGAGGATTCCTCTCAGGGGCTGACATGGATCTTTGGGTACTTCTGGAGTCTCCCCAGGGGAGTCAGGCCTCGTCTCAAGTGGGGGCATGCACATGCGCTTTCCTTCCAGGCTGTAGCAGCAATGTCACACTTCCCGTCGCGTGGATCAAAGGATCTGTGATTTTCCCTCGAGGCTTTCCCTCGAGGCTTTCCCACAGGGCTGTCCCACGTGCCACCGTGGAGTGAGTCGATCCTCGGCGTGAAAGATGAGCCAGTGCAGGGCAAAGAGGTTCCTCTGGAATGGACTGAGACATCTGGGGGACTCTTGGCATGGTGGTACGACCATGGAGTTCCTCTCGCCTTTCCTGTTTAGAGTGCCTCCTCTTGAGATGCGACGGGAACGCCGGGAATTCTTTGCCGTTGAAAGCAGGGAAAGGATCCTTCATCTCGAGCTACGAGGGGGAAACGGGGCTCCTCTGGATGTGGGCGGGACCTTCGTGCTTCCTCTCGAGTGGAGACGGGTATGGCGGTGAACTTCTTGAGTTGCAGCAAGGGTGTGAACGACCCTTTCGAAGTTCCAGAGTTGAGGTGTCATTAGTCTCCAGACGCATCATCGGAAATAGGACTCATCTCGCCTGGAAGGGAGAACTTCCTGGATTTTCTCGAGTTGCGACAGGTGTTCTCGAGTTACGACGGGGACCTCAGGGACCCGCCCTGGTGGCCTCAGGAGAGGCCAGTCCCCATGCGAGTTGCTAGGAGGCCTCTCCGGATTCCTCTCCCGTTGATACCGGGGCCAAAAACCTTGTGTGGAGTCAGGGCCGGAACCGAGGATTCCTCTCAGGGGCTGACATGGATCTTTGGGTACTTCTGGAGTCTCCCCAGGGGAGTCAGGCCTCGTCTCGAGTGGGGGCATGCACGTGCGCTTTCCTTCCAGGCTGTAGCAGCAATGTCACGCTTCCCGTCGCGTGGATCAAAGGATCTGTGGTTTTCCCTCGAGGCTTTCCCTCGAGGCTTTCCCACTGGGCTGTCCCACGTGCCACCGTGGTGTGAGTCGATCCTCGGCGTGAAAGATGAGACAGTGCAGGGCAAAGAGGTTCCTCTGGAATGGACTGAGACATCTGGGGGACTCTTGGCATGGTGGTACGACCATGGAGTTCCTCTCGCCTTTCCTGTTGAGAGTGCCTCCTCTTGAGATGCGACGGGAACGCCGGGAATTCTTTCCCGTTGAAAGCAGGGAAGGGATCCCTCATCTCGAGCTACGAGGGGGAAACGGGGCTCCTCTGGATGTGGGCGGGACCATCGTGCTTCCTCTCGAGTGGAGACGGGTATGGCGGTGAACTTCTTGAGTTGCAGCAAGGGTGTGAACGACCCTTTCGAAGTTCCAGAGTTGAGGTGTCATTAGTCTCCAGACGCCTCATCGGAAATAGGACTCATCTCGCCTGGAAGGGAGAACTTCCTGGATTTTCTCGAGTTGCGGCAGGTGTTCTCGAGTTACGACGGGGACCTCAGGGACCCGCCCTGGTGGCCTCAGGAGAGGCCAGTCCCCATGCGAGTTGCTAGGGGGCCTCTCGGGATTCCTCTCCCGTCGATACCGGGGCCAAAAACCTTGTGTGGAGTCAGGGCCGGAACCGAGGATTCCTCTCAGGGGCTGACATGGATCTTTGGGTACTTCTGGAGTCTCCCCAGGGGAGTCAGGCCTCGTCTCGAGTGGGGGCATGCACGTGCGCTTTCCTTCCAGGCTGTAGCAGCAATGTCACACTTCCCGTCGCGTGGATCAAAGGATCTGTGGTTTTCCCTCGAGGCTTTCCCTCGAGGCTTTCCCACTGGGCTGTCCCACGTGCCTCCGTGGTGTGAGTCGATCCTCGGCGTGAAAGATGAGCCAGTGCAGGGCAAAGAGGTTCCTCTGGAATGGACTGAGACATCTGGGGGACTCTTGGCATGGTGGTACGACCATGGAGTTCCTCTCACCTTTCCTGTTGAGAGTGCCTCCTCTTGAGATGCGACGGGAACGCCGGGAATTCTTTCCCGTTGAAAGCAGGGAAAGGATCCCTCATCTCGAGCTACGAGGGGGAAACGGGGCTCCTCTGGATGTGGGCGGGAACATCGTGCTTCCTCTCGAGTGGAGACGGGTATGGCGGTGAACTTCTTGAGTTGCAGCAAGGGTGTGAAAGACCCTTTCGAAGTTCCTGAGTTGAGGTGTCCTTAGTCTCCAGACGCCTCATCGGAAATAGGCCTCATCTCGCCTGGAAGGGAGAACTTCCTGGATTTTCTCGAGTTGCGGCAGGTGTTCTCGAGTTACGACGGGGACCTCAGGGACCCGCCCTGGTGGCATCAGGAGAGGCCAGTCCCCATGCGAGTTGCTAGGGGGCCTCTCGGGATTCCTCTCCCGTCGATACCGGGGCCAAAAACCTTGTGTGGAGTAAGGGCCGGAACCGAGGATTCCTCTCAGGGGCTGACATGGATCTTTGGGTACTTCTGGAGTCTCCCCAGGGGAGTCAGGCCTCGTCTCGAGTGGGGGCATGCACGTGCGCTTTCCTTCCAGGCTGTAGCAGCAATGTCACACTTCCCGTCGTGTGGATCAAAGGATCTGTGGTTTTCCCTCGAGGCTTTCCCTCGAGGCTTTCCCACTGGGCTGTCCCACGTGCCACCGTGGTGTGAGTCGATCCTCGGCGTGAAAGATGAGACAGTGCAGGGCACAGAGGTTCCTCTGGAATGGACTGAGACATCTGGGGGACTCTTGGCATGGTGGTACGACCATGGAGTTCCTCTCGCCTTTCCTGTTGAGAGTGCCTCCTCTTGAGATGCGACGGGAACGCCGGGAATTCTTTCCCGTTGAAAGCAGGGAAGGGATCCCTCATCTCGAGCTACGAGGGGGAAACGGGGCTCCTCTGGATGTGGGCGGGACCATCGTGCTTCCTCTCGAGTGGAGACGGGTATGGCGGTGAACTTCTTGAGTTGCAGCAAGGGTGTGAACGACCCTTTCGAAGTTCCAGAGTTGAGGTGTCATTAGTCTCCAGACGCCTCATCGGAAATAGGCCTCATCTCGCCTGGAAGGGAGAACTTCCTGGATTTTCTCGAGTTGCGGCAGGTGTTCTCGAGTTACGACGGGGACCTCAGGGACCCGCCCTGGTGGCCTCAGGAGAGGCCAGTCCCCATGCGAGTTGCTAGGGGGCCTCTCGGGATTTCTCTCCCGTCTATACCGGGGACAAAAACCTTGTGTGGAGTCAGGGCCGGAACCGAGGATTCCTCTCAGGGGCTGACATGGATCTTTGGGTACTTCTGGAGTCTCCCCAGGGGAGTCAGGCCTCGTCTCGAGTGGGGGCATGCACGTGCGCTTTCCTTCCAGGCTGTAGCAGCAATGTCACACTTCCCGTCGCTTGGATCAAAGGATCTGTGGTTTTCCCTCGAGGCTTTCCCTCGAGGCTTTCCCACTGGGCTGTCCCACGTGCCACCGTGGTGTGAGTCGATCCTCGGCGTGAAAGATGAGCCAGTGCAGGGCACAGAGGTTCCTCTGGAATGGACTGAGACATCTGGGGGACTCTTGGCATGGTGGTACGACCATGGAGTTCCTCTCACCTTTCCTGTTGAGAGTGCCTCCTCTTGAGATGCGACGGGAACGCCGGGAATTCTTTCCCGTTGAAAGCAGGGAAAGGATCCCTCATCTCGAGCTACGAGGGGGAAACGGGGCTCCTCTGGATGTGGGCGGGACCATCGTGCTTCCTCTCGAGTGGAGACTGGTATGGCGGTGAACTTCTTGAGTTGCAGCAAGGGTGTGAAAGACCCTTTCGAAGTTCCTGAGTTGAGGTGTCCTTAGTCTCCAGACGCCTCATCGGAAATAGGCCTCATCTCGCCTGGAAGGGAGAACTTCCTGGATTTTCTCGAGTTGCGGCAGGTGTTCTCGAGTTACGACGGGGACCTCAGGGACCCGCCCTGGTGGCCTCAGGAGAGGCCAGTCCCCATGCAAGTTGCTAGGGGGCCTCTCGGGATTCCTCTCCCGTCGATACCGGGGCCAAAAACCTTGTGTGGAGTCAGGGCCGGAACCGAGGATTCCTCTCAGGGGCTGACATGGATCTTTGGGTACTTCTGGAGTCTCCCCAGGGGAGTCAGGCCTCGTCTCGAGTGGGGGCATGCACGTGCGCTTTCCTTCCAGGCTGTAGCAGCAATGTCACACTTCCCGTCGCGTGGATCAAAGGATCTGTGGTTTTCCCTCGAGGCTTTCCCTCGAGGCTTTCCCACTGGGCTGTCCCACGTGCCACCGTGGTGTGAGTCGATCCTCGGCGTGAAAGATGAGACAGTGCAGGGCAAAGAGGTTCCTCTGGAATGGACTGAGACATCTGGGGGACTCTTGGCATGGTGGTACGACCATGGAGTTCCTCTCGCCTTTCCTGTTGAGAGTGCCTCCTCTTGAGATGCGACGGGAACGCCGGGAATTCTTTCCCGTTGAAAGCAGGGAAGGGATCCCTCATCTCGAGCTACGAGGGGGAAACGGGGCTCCTCTGGATGTGGGCGGGACCATCGTGCTTCCTCTCGAGTGGAGACGGGTATGGCGGTGAACTTCTTGAGTTGCAGCAAGGGTGTGAACGACCCTTTCGAAGTTCCAGAGTTGAGGTGTCATTAGTCTCCAGACGCCTCATCGGAAATAGGACTCATCTCGCCTGGAAGGGAGAACTTCCTGGATTTTCTCGAGTTGCGGCAGGTGTTCTCGAGTTACGACGGGGACCTCAGGGACCCGCCCTGGTGGCCTCAGGAGAGGCCAGTCCCCATGCGAGTTGCTAGGGGGCCTCTCGGGATTCCTCTCCCGTTGATACCGGGGCCAAAAACCTTGTGTGGAGTCAGGGCCGGAAGCGAGGATTCCTCTCAGGGGCTGACATGGATCTTTGGGTACTTCTGGAGTCTCCCCAGGGGAGTCAGGCCTCGTCTCGAGTGGGGGCATGCACGTGCCCTTTCCTTCCAGGCTGTGGCAGCAATGTCACACTTCCCGTCGCGTGGATCAAAGGATCTGTGGTTTTCCCTCGAGGCTTTCCCTCGAGGCTTTCCCTCGAGGCTTTCCCACAGGGCTGTCCCACGTGCCACCGTGGAGTGAGTCGATCCTCGGCGTGAAAGATGAGCCAGTGCAGGGCAAAGAGGTTCCTCTGGAATGGACTGAGACATCTGGGGGACTCTTGGCATGGTGGTACGACCATGGAGTTCCTCTCGCCTTTCCTGTTGAGAGTGCCTCCTCTTGAGATGCGACGGGAACGCCGGGAATTCTTTCCCGTTGAAAGCAGGGAAAGGATCCCTCATCTCGAGCTATGAGGGGGAAACGGGGCTCCTCTGGATGTGGGCGGGACCATCGTGCTTCCTCTCAAGTGGAGACAGGTATGGCGGTGAGCTTCTTGAGTTGCAGCAAAGGTGTGAAAGACCCTTTCGAAGTTCCAGAGGTTAGGTGTCATTAGTCTCCAGACGCCTCATTGGAAATAGGCCTCATCTCGCCTGGAAGGGAGAACTTCCTGGGTTTTCTCGAGTTGCGGCAGGTGTTCTCGAGTTACGACGGGGACCTCAGGGACCCGCCCTGGTGGCCTCAGGAGAGGCCAGGCCCATGCGAGTTGCTAGGGGGCCTCTCGGGATTCCTCTCCCGTCGATACCGGGGCCAAAAACCTTGTGTGGAGTCAGGGCCGGAACCGTTGATTCCTCTCAGGGGCTGACATGGATCTTTCGGTACTTCTGGAGTCTCCGCAGAGGAGTCAGGCCTCGTCTCGTGTGGGGGCATGCACATGCCTTTTCCTTCCATGCTGTAGCAGCAATGTCACGCTTCCCATCGCGTGGATCAAAGAATCTGTGGTTTTCCCTCGAGGCTTTCCCTCGAGGCTTTCCCTCGAGGCTTTCCCACAGGGCTGTCCCACGTGCAACCGTGGTGTGAGTCGATCCTCGGCGTGAAAGATGAGCCAGTGCAGGGCAAAGAGGTTCCTCTGGAATGGATGCAGACATCTCGGGGACTCTTGGCATGGTGGTACGACCATGGAGTTCCTCTCGCCTTTCCTGTTGAGAGTGCCTCCTCTTGAGATGCGACGGGAACGCCGGGAATTATTCCCGTTGAAAGGAGGGAAAGGATCCCTCATCTCGAGCTACGAGGGGGAAACGGTGCTCCTCTGGATGTGGGCGGGACCATCGTGCTTCCTCTCGAGTGGAGACGGGTATGGCGGTGAACTTCCTGAGTTGCAGCAAGGGTGTGAAAGACCCTTTCGAAGTTCCAGAGGTGAGGTGTCATTAGTCTCCAGACGCCTCATCGGAAATAGGCCTCATCTCGGGTGGAAGGGAGAACTTATTGGATTTTCTCGTGTTGCGGCAGGTGTTCTCAAGTTACGACGGGGAACTCAGGGACCCGCCCTGGAGGCCTCAGGAGAGGCCAGTCCCCATGCGAGTTGCTAGGGGGCCTCTCGGGATTCCTCTCCCGTCGATACGGGGGCCAAAAGCCTTGTGTGGAGTCAGGGCCGGAACGGAGGATTCCTCTCAGGGGCTGACATGGAACTTTGGGTACTTCTGGAGTCTCCCCAGGCGAGTCAGGCCTCGTCTCGAGTGGGGGCATGCACGTGCGCTTTCCTTCCAGGCTGTAGCAGCAATGTCACGCTTCCCGTGGCGTGGATCAAAGGATCTGTGGTTTTCCCTCGAGGCTTTCCCTCGAGGCTTTCCCACAGGGCTGTCCCACGTGCCACCGTGGTGTGAGTCGATCCTCGGCGTAAAAGATGAGCCAGTGAATGGCAAAGAGGTTCCTCTGGAATGGACTGAGACATCTGGGGGACTCTTGGCATGGTGGTACGACCATGGAGTTCCTCTCGCCTTTCCTGCTGAGAGTGCCTCCTCTTGAGATGCGTCGGGAACGCCGGGAATTTTTTCCCGTTGAAAACAGGGAAGGGATCCCTCATCTCGAGCTACGAGGGGGAAACGGGGCTCCTCTGGATGTGGGCGGGACCATCGTGCTTCCTCTCGAGTGGAGAAGGGTATGGCGGTGAACTTCTTGAGTTGCAGTAAGGGTGTGAAAGACCCTTTCGAAGTTCCAGAGGTTAGGTGTCATTAGTCTCCAGACGCCTCATCGGAAATAGGCCTCATCTCGCCTGGAAGGGAGAACTTCCTGGATTTTCTCGAGTTTCGGCAGGTGTTCTCGAGTTACGACGGGGACCTCAGGGACCCGCCCTGGTGGCCTCAGGAGAGGCCAGTCCCCAAGCGAGTTGCTACGGGGCCTCTCGGGATTCCTCTCCCGTGGATACTGGGGCCAAAAACCTTGTGTGAAGTCAGGACCGGAATCGAGGATTTCTCTCAGGGGCTGACATGGATCTTTGGGTACTTCTGGAGTCTCCCCAGGGGAGTCAGGCCTCGTCTCAAGTGGGGGCATTCACATGCGCTTTCCTTCCAGGCTGTAGCAGCAATGTCACACTTCCCGTCGCGTGGATCAAAGGATCTGTGATTTTCCCTCGAGGCTTTCCCTCGAGGCTTTCCCACTGGGCTGTCCCACCTGCCACCGTGGAGTGAGTCGATCCTCGGCGTGAAAGATGAGCCAGTGCAGGGCAAAGAGGTTCCTCTGGAATGGACTGAGACATCTGGGGGACTCTTGGCATGGTGGTACGACCATGGAGTTCCTCTCGCCTTTCCTGTTGAGAGTGCCTCCTCTAGAGATGCGACGGGAACGCCGGGAATTCTTTCCCGTTGAAAGCAGGGAAAGGATCCCTCATCTCGAGCTACGAGGGGGAAACGGGGCTCCTCTGAATGTGGGCGGGACCATCGTGCTTCCTCTCGAGTGGAGACAGGTATGGCGGTGAACTTCTTGAGTTGCAGCAAAGGTGTGAAAGACCCTTTCGAAGTTCCAGAGGTTAGGTGTCATTAGTCTCCAGACGCCTCATTGGAAATAGGCCTCATCTCGCCTGGAAGGGAGAACTTCCTGGGTTTTCTCGAGTTGCGGCAGGTGTTCTCGAGTTACGACGGGGACCTCAGGGACCCGCCCTGGTGGCCTCAGGAGAGGCCAGTCCCCATGCGAGTTGCTAGGGGGCCTCTCGGGATTCCTCTCCCGTCGATACCGGGGCCAAAAACCTTGTGTGGAGTCAGGGCCGGAACCGAGGATTCCTCTCAGGGGCTGACATGGATCTTTGGGTACTTCTGGAGTCTCCGCAGGGGAGTCAGGCCTCGTCTCGTGTGGGGGCATGCACATGCGTTTTCCTTCCAGGCTGTAGCAGCAATGTCACGCTTCCCGTCGCGTGGATCAAAGGATCTGTGGTTTTCCCTCGAGGCTTTCCCTCGAGGCTTTCCCTCGAGGCTTTCCCACAGGGCTGTCCCACGTGCAACCGTGGTGTGAGTCGATCCTCGGCGTGAAAGATGAGCCAGTGCAGGGCAAAGAGGTTCCTCTGGAATGGACGCAGACATCTGGGGGACTCTTGGCATGGTGGTACGACCATGGAGTTCCTTTCGCCTTTCCTGTTGAGAGTGCCTCCTCTTGAGATGCGACGGGAACGCCGGGAATTCTTTCCCGTTGAAAGCAGGGAAAGGATCCCTCATCTCGAGCTACGAGGGGGAAACGGGGCTCCTCTGGATGTGGGCGGGACCATCGTGCTTCCTCTCGAGTGGAAACGGGTATCGCGGTGAACTTCTTGAGTTGCAGCAAGGGTGTGAAAGACCCTTTCGAAGTTCCAGAGGTTAGGTGTCATTAGTCTCCAGACGCCTCATCGGAAATAGGCCTCATCTCGCCTGGAAGGGAGAACTTCCTGCATTTTCTCGAGTTGCGGCAGGTGTTCTCGAGTTACGATGGGGACCTCAGGGACCGCCCTGGTGGCCTCAGGAGAGGCCAGTCCCCATGAGAGTTGCTAGGGGGCCTCTCGGGATTCCTCTCCCGTTGATACCGGGGCCAAAAACCTTGTGTGGAGTCAGGGCCGGAACCGAGGATTCCTCTCAGGGGCTGACATGGATCTTTGGGTACTTCTGGAGTCTCCCCAGGGGAGTCAGGCCTCGTCTCGAGTGGGGGCATGCACGTGCGCTTTCCTTCCAGGCTGTAGCAGCAATGTCACGCTTCCCGTCGCGTGGATCAAAGGATCTGTGGTTTTCCCTCGAGGCTTTCCCTCGAGGCTTTCCCACAGGGCTGTCCCACGTGCCACCGTGGTGTGAGTCGATCCTCGGCGTGAAAGATGAGCCAGTGCAGGGCAAAGAGGTTCCTCTGGAATGGACTGAGACATCTGGGGGACTCTTGGCATGGTGGTACGACCATGGAGTTCCTCTCGCCTTTCCTGTTGAGAGTGCCTCCTCTTGAGATGCGACGGGAATGCCGGGAATTATTCCCGTTGAAAGGAGGGAAAGGATCCCTCATCTCGAGCTACGAGGGTGAAACGGTTCTCCTCTGGATGTGGGCGGGACCATCGTGCTTCCTCTCGAGTGGAGACGGGTATGGCGGTGAACTTCCTGAGTTGCAGCAAGGGTGTGAAAGACCCTTTCGAAGTTCCAGAGGTGAGGTGTCATTAGTCTCCAGACGCCTCATCGGAAATAGGCCTCATCTCGCCTGGAAGGGAGAACTTCCTGGATTTTCTCGAGTTGCGGCAGGTGTTCTCGAGTTACGACGGGGACCTCAGGGACCCGCCCTGGTGGCCTCAGGAGAGGCCAGTCCCCATGCGAGTTGCTAGGGGGCCTCTAGGGATTCCTCTCCCATCGATACCAGGGCCAAAAACCTTGTGTGGAGTCAGGGCCGGAACCGAGGATTCCTCTCAGGGGCTGACATGGATCTTTGGGTACTTCTGGAGTCTCCCCAGGGGAGTCAGGCCTCGTCTCGAGTGGGGGCATGCACGTGCGCTTTCCTTCCAGGCTGTAGCAGCAATGTCACGCTTCCCGTCGCGTGGATCAAAGGATCTGTGGTTTTCCCTCGAGGCTTTCCCTCGAGGCTTTCCCACAGGGCTGTCCCACGTGCCACCGTGGTGTGAGTCGATCCTCGGCGTGAAAGATGAGCCAGTGCAGGGCCAAGAGGTTCCTCTGGAATGGACTGAGACATCTGGGGGACTCTTGGCATGGTGGTACGACCATGGAGTTCCTCTCGCCTTTCCTGTTGAGAGTGCCTCCTCTTGAGATGCGACGGGAACGCCGGGAATTCTTTCCCGTTGAAAGCAGGGAAGGGATCCCTCATCTCGAGCTACGAGGGGGAAACGGGGCTCCTCTGGATGTGGGCGGGACCATCGTGCTTCCTCTCGAGTGGAGACGGGTATGGCGGTGAACTTCTTGAGTTGCAGCAAGGGTGTGAACGACCCTTTCGAAGTTCCAGAGTTGAGGTGTCATTAGTCTCCAGACGCCTCATCGGAAATAGGACTCATCTCGCCTGGAAGGGAGAACTTCCTGGATTTTCTCGAGCTGCGGCAGGTGTTCTCGAGTTACGACGGGGACCTCAGGGACCCGCCCTGGTGGCCTCATGAGAGGCCAGTCCCCATGCGAGTTGCTAGGGGGCCTCTCGGGATTCCTCTCCCGTCGATACCGGGGCCAAAAACCTTGTGTGGAGTCAGGGCCGGAACCGAGGATTCCTCTCAGGGGCTGACATGGATCTTTGGGTACTTCTGGAGTCTCCCCAGGGGAGTCAGGCCTCGTCTCGAGTGGGGGCATGCACGTGCGCTTTCCTTCCAGGCTGTAGCAGCAATGTCACACTTCCCGTCGCGTGGATCAAAGGATCTGTGGTTTTCCCTCGAGGCTTTCCCTCGAGGCTTTCCCACTGGGCTGTCCCACGTGCCACCGTGGTGTGAGTCGATCCTCGGCGTGAAAGATGAGACAGTGCAGGGCACAGAGGTTCCTCTGGAATGGACTGAGACATCTGGGGGACTCTTGGCATGGTGGTACGACCATGGAGTTCCTCTCGCCTTTCCTGTTGAGAGTGCCTCCTCTTGAGATGCGACGGGAACGCCGGGAATTCTTTCCCGTTGAAAGCAGGGAAAGGATCCCTCATCTCGAGATACGAGGGGGAAACGGGGCTCCTCTGGATGTGGGCGGGACCATCGTGCTTCCTCTCGAGTGGAGACGGGTATGGCGGTGAACTTCTTGAGTTGCAGCAAGGGTGTGAAAGACCCTTTCGAAGTTCCAGAATTGAGGTGTCCTTAGTCTCCAGACGCCTCATCGGAAATAGGCCTCATCTCGCCTGGAAGGGAGAACTTCCTGGATTTTCTCGAGTTGCGGCAGGTGTTCTCGAGTTACGACGGGGACCTCAGGGACCCGCCCTGGTGGCCTCAGGAGAGGCCAGTCCCCATGCGAGTTGCTAGGGGGCCTCTCGGGATTCCTCTCCCGTCGATACCAGGGCCAAAAACCTTGTGTGGAGTCAGGGCCGGAACCGAGGATTCCTCTCAGGGGCTGACATGGATCTTTGGGTACTTCTGGAGTCTCCCCAGGGGAGTCAGGCCTCGTCTCGAGTGGGGGCATGCACGTGCGCTTTCCTTCCAGGCTGTAGCAGCAATGTCACGCTTCCCGTTTCGTGGATCAAAGGATCTGTGGTTTTCCCTCGAGGCTTTCCCTCGAGGCTTTCCCACAGGGCTGTCCCACGTGCCACCGTGGAGTGAGTCGATCCTCGGCGTGAAAGATGAGCCAGTGCAGGGCAAAGAGGTTCCTCTGGAATGGACTGAGACATCTGGGGGACTCTTGGCATGGTGGTACGACCATGGAGTTCCTCTCGCCTTTCCTGTTGAGAGTGCCTCCTCTTGAGATGCGACGGGAACGCCGGGAATTCTTTCCCGTTGAAAGCAGGGAAAGGATCCCTCATCTCGAGCTACGAGGGGGAAACGGGGCTCCTCTGGATGTGGGCGGGACCATCGTGCTTCCTCTCGAGTGGAGACAGGTATGGCGGTGAGCTTCTTGAGTTGCAGCAAAGGTGTGAAAGACCCTTTCGAAGTTCCAGAGGTTAGGTGTCATTAGTCTCCGGACGCCTCATTGGAAATATGCCTCATCTCGCCTGGAAGGGAGAACTTCCTGGGTTTTCTCGAGTTGCGGCAGGTGTTCTCGAGTTACGACGGGGACCTCAGGGACCCGCCCTGGTGGCCTCAGGAGAGGCCAGGCCCATGCGAGTTGCTAGGGGGCCTCTCGGGATTCCTCTCCCGTCGATACCGAGGCCAAAAACCTTGTGTGGAGTCAGGGCCGGAACCGAGGATTCCTCTCAGGGGCTGACATGGATCTTTGGGTACTTCTGGAGTCTCCCCAGGGGAGTCAGGCCTCGTCTCGTGTGGGGGCATGCACATGCGTTTTCCTTCCATGCTGTAGCAGCAATGTCACGCTTCCCGTCGCGTGGATCAAAGGATCTGTGGTTTTCCCTCGAGGCTTTCCCTCGAGGCTTTCCCTCGAGGCTTTCCCACAGGGCTGTCCCACGTGCCACCGTGGAGTGAGTCGATCCTCGGCGTGAAAGATGAGCCAGTGCAGGGCAAAGAGGTTCCTCTGGAATGGACTGAGACATCTGGGGGACTCTTGGCATGGTGGTACGACCATGGAGTTCCTCTCGCCTTTCCTGTTGAGAGTGCCTCCTCTTGAGATGCGACGGGAACGCCGGGAATTCTTTCCCGTTGAAAGCAGGGAAAGGATCCCTCATCTCGAGCTATGAGGGGGAAACGGGGCTCCTCTGGATGTGGGCGGGACCATCGTGCTTCCTCTCAAGTGGAGACAGGTATGGCGGTGAGCTTCTTGAGTTGCAGCAAAGGTGTGAAAGACCCTTTCGAAGTTCCAGAGGTTAGGTGTCATTAGTCTCCAGACGCCTCATTGGAAATAGGCCTCATCTCGCCTGGAAGGGAGAACTTCCTGGGTTTTCTCGAGTTGCGGCAGGTGTTCTCGAGTTACGACGGGGACCTCAGGGACCCGCCCTGGTGGCCTCAGGAGAGGCCAGGCCCATGCGAGTTGCTAGGGGGCCTCTCGGGATTCCTCTCCCGTCGATACCGGGGCCAAAAACCTTGTGTGGAGTCAGGGCCGGAACCGTTGATTCCTCTCAGGGGCTGACATGGATCTTTCGGTACTTCTGGAGTCTCCGCAGAGGAGTCAGGCCTCGTCTCGTGTGGGGGCATGCACATGCCTTTTCCTTCCATGCTGTAGCAGCAATGTCACGCTTCCCATCGCGTGGATCAAAGAATCTGTGGTTTTCCCTCGAGGCTTTCCCTCGAGGCTTTCCCTCGAGGCTTTCCCACAGGGCTGTCCCACGTGCAACCGTGGTGTGAGTCGATCCTCGGCGTGAAAGATGAGCCAGTGCAGGGCAAAGAGGTTCCTCTGGAATGGATGCAGACATCTCGGGGACTCTTGGCATGGTGGTACGACCATGGAGTTCCTCTCGCCTTTCCTGTTGAGAGTGCCTCCTCTTGAGATGCGACGGGAACGCCGGGAATTATTCCCGTTGAAAGGAGGGAAAGGATCCCTCATCTCGAGCTACGAGGGGGAAACGGTGCTCCTCTGGATGTGGGCGGGACCATCGTGCTTCCTCTCGAGTGGAGACGGGTATGGCGGTGAACTTCCTGAGTTGCAGCAAGGGTGTGAAAGACCCTTTCGAAGTTCCAGAGGTGAGGTGTCATTAGTCTCCAGACGCCTCATCGGAAATAGGCCTCATCTCGGGTGGAAGGGAGAACTTATTGGATTTTCTCGTGTTGCGGCAGGTGTTCTCAAGTTACGACGGGGAACTCAGGGACCCGCCCTGGAGGCCTCAGGAGAGGCCAGTCCCCATGCGAGTTGCTAGGGGGCCTCTCGGGATTCCTCTCCCGTCGATACGGGGGCCAAAAGCCTTGTGTGGAGTCAGGGCCGGAACGGAGGATTCCTCTCAGGGGCTGACATGGAACTTTGGGTACTTCTGGAGTCTCCCCAGGCGAGTCAGGCCTCGTCTCGAGTGGGGGCATGCACGTGCGCTTTCCTTCCAGGCTGTAGCAGCAATGTCACGCTTCCCGTGGCGTGGATCAAAGGATCTGTGGTTTTCCCTCGAGGCTTTCCCTCGAGGCTTTCCCACAGGGCTGTCCCACGTGCCACCGTGGTGTGAGTCGATCCTCGGCGTAAAAGATGAGCCAGTGAATGGCAAAGAGGTTCCTCTGGAATGGACTGAGACATCTGGGGGACTCTTGGCATGGTGGTACGACCATGGAGTTCCTCTCGCCTTTCCTGCTGAGAGTGCCTCCTCTTGAGATGCGTCGGGAACGCCGGGAATTTTTTCCCGTTGAAAACAGGGAAGGGATCCCTCATCTCGAGCTACGAGGGGGAAACGGGGCTCCTCTGGATGTGGGCGGGACCATCGTGCTTCCTCTCGAGTGGAGAAGGGTATGGCGGTGAACTTCTTGAGTTGCAGTAAGGGTGTGAAAGACCCTTTCGAAGTTCCAGAGGTTAGGTGTCATTAGTCTCCAGACGCCTCATCGGAAATAGGCCTCATCTCGCCTGGAAGGGAGAACTTCCTGGATTTTCTCGAGTTGCGGCAGGTGTTCTCGAGTTACTACGGGGACCTCAGGGACCCGCCCTGGTGGCCTCAGGAGAGGCCAGTCCCCAAGCGAGTTGCTACGGGGCCTCTCGGGATTCCTCTCCCGTGGATACTGGGGCCAAAAACCTTGTGTGAAGTCAGGACCGGAATCGAGGATTTCTCTCAGGGGCTGACATGGATCTTTGGGTACTTCTGGAGTCTCCCCAGGGGAGTCAGGCCTCGTCTCAAGTGGGGGCATTCACATGCGCTTTCCTTCCAGGCTGTAGCAGCAATGTCACACTTCCCGTCGCGTGGATCAAAGGATCTGTGATTTTCCCTCGAGGCTTTCCCTCGAGGCTTTCCCACTGGGCTGTCCCACCTGCCACCGTGGAGTGAGTCGATCCTCGGCGTGAAAGATGAGCCAGTGCAGGGCAAAGAGGTTCCTCTGGAATGGACTGAGACATCTGGGGGACTCTTGGCATGGTGGTACGACCATGGAGTTCCTCTCGCCTTTCCTGTTGAGAGTGCCTCCTCTAGAGATGCGACGGGAACGCCGGGAATTCTTTCCCGTTGAAAGCAGGGAAAGGATCCCTCATCTCGAGCTACGAGGGGGAAACGGGGCTCCTCTGAATGTGGGCGGGACCATCGTGCTTCCTCTCGAGTGGAGACAGGTATGGCGGTGAACTTCTTGAGTTGCAGCAAAGGTGTGAAAGACCCTTTCGAAGTTCCAGAGGTTAGGTGTCATTAGTCTCCAGACGCCTCATTGGAAATAGGCCTCATCTCGCCTGGAAGGGAGAACTTCCTGGGTTTTCTCGAGTTGCGGCAGGTGTTCTCGAGTTACGACGGGGACCTCAGGGACCCGCCCTGGTGGCCTCAGGAGAGGCCAGTCCCCATGCGAGTTGCTAGGGGGCCTCTCGGGATTCCTCTCCCGTCGATACCGGGGCCAAAAACCTTGTGTGGAGTCAGGGCCGGAACCGAGGATTCCTCTCAGGGGCTGACATGGATCTTTGGGTACTTCTGGAGTCTCCGCAGGGGAGTCAGGCCTCGTCTCGTGTGGGGGCATGCACATGCGTTTTCCTTCCAGGCTGTAGCAGCAATGTCACGCTTCCCGTCGCGTGGATCAAAGGATCTGTGGTTTTCCCTCGAGGCTTTCCCTCGAGGCTTTCCCTCGAGGCTTTCCCACAGGGCTGTCCCACGTGCAACCGTGGTGTGAGTCGATCCTCGGCGTGAAAGATGAGCCAGTGCAGGGCAAAGAGGTTCCTCTGGAATGGACGCAGACATCTGGGGGACTCTTGGCATGGTGGTACGATCATGGAGTTCCTTTCGCCTTTCCTGTTGAGAGTGCCTCCTCTTGAGATGCGACGGGAACGCCGGGAATTCTTTCCCGTTGAAAGCAGGGAAAGGATCCCTCATCTCGAGCTACGAGGGGGAAACGGGGCTCCTCTGGATGTGGGCGGGACCATCGTGCTTCCTCTCGAGTGGAAACGGGTATCGCGGTGAACTTCTTGAGTTGCAGCAAGGGTGTGAAAGACCCTTTCGAAGTTCCAGAGGTTAGGTGTCATTAGTCTCCAGACGCCTCATCGGAAATAGGCCTCATCTCGCCTGGAAGGGAGAACTTCCTGCATTTTCTCGAGTTGCGGCAGGTGTTCTCGAGTTACGATGGGGACCTCAGGGACCGCCCTGGTGGCCTCAGGAGAGGCCAGTCCCCATGAGAGTTGCTAGGGGGCCTCTCGGGATTCCTCTCCCGTTGATACCGGGGCCAAAAACCTTGTGTGGAGTCAGGGCCGGAACCGAGGATTCCTCTCAGGGGCTGACATGGATCTTTGGGTACTTCTGGAGTCTCCCCAGGGGAGTCAGGCCTCGTCTCGAGTGGGGGCATGCACGTGCGCTTTCCTTCCAGGCTGTAGCAGCAATGTCACGCTTCCCGTCGCGTGGATCAAAGGATCTGTGGTTTTCCCTCGAGGCTTTCCCTCGAGGCTTTCCCACAGGGCTGTCCCACGTGCCACCGTGGTGTGAGTCGATCCTCGGCGTGAAAGATGAGCCAGTGCAGGGCAAAGAGGTTCCTCTGGAATGGACTGAGACATCTGGGGGACTCTTGGCATGGTGGTACGACCATGGAGTTCCTCTCGCCTTTCCTGTTGAGAGTGCCTCCTCTTGAGATGCGACGGGAATGCCGGGAATTATTCCCGTTGAAAGGAGGGAAAGGATCCCTCATCTCGAGCTACGAGGGTGAAACGGTTCTCCTCTGGATGTGGGCGGGACCATCGTGCTTCCTCTCGAGTGGAGACGGGTATGGCGGTGAACTTCCTGAGTTGCAGCAAGGGTGTGAAAGACCCTTTCGAAGTTCCAGAGGTGAGGTGTCATTAGTCTCCAGACGCCTCATCGGAAATAGGCCTCATCTCGCCTGGAAGGGAGAACTTCCTGGATTTTCTCGAGTTGCGGCAGGTGTTCTCGAGTTACGACGGGGACCTCAGGGACCCGCCCTGGTGGCCTCAGGAGAGGCCAGTCCCCATGCGAGTTGCTAGGGGGCCTCTAGGGATTCCTCTCCCATCGATACCAGGGCCAAAAACCTTGTGTGGAGTCAGGGCCGGAACCGAGGATTCCTCTCAGGGGCTGACATGGATCTTTGGGTACTTCTGGAGTCTCCCCAGGGGAGTCAGGCCTCGTCTCGAGTGGGGGCATGCACGTGCGCTTTCCTTCCAGGCTGTAGCAGCAATGTCTCGCTTCCCGTCGCGTGGATCAAAGGATCTGTGGTTTTCCCTCGAGGCTTTCCCTCGAGGCTTTCCCACAGGGCTGTCCCACGTGCCACCGTGGTGTGAGTCGATCCTCGGCGTGAAAGATGAGCCAGTGCAGGGCCAAGAGGTTCCTCTGGAATGGACTGAGACATCTGGGGGACTCTTGGCATGGTGGTACGACCATGGAGTTCCTCTCGCCTTTCCTGTTGAGAGTGCCTCCTCTTGAGATGCGACGGGAACGCCGGGAATTCTTTCCCGTTGAAAGCAGGGAAGGGATCCCTCATCTCGAGCTACGAGGGGGAAACGGGGCTCCTCTGGATGTGGGCGGGACCATCGTGCTTCCTCTCGAGTGGAGACGGGTATGGCGGTGAACTTCTTGAGTTGCAGCAAGGGTGTGAACGACCCTTTCGAAGTTCCAGAGTTGAGGTGTCATTAGTCTCCAGACGCCTCATCGGAAATAGGACTCATCTCGCCTGGAAGGGAGAACTTCCTGGATTTTCTCGAGCTGCGGCAGGTGTTCTCGAGTTACGACGGGGACCTCAGGGACCCGCCCTGGTGGCCTCATGAGAGGCCAGTCCCCATGCGAGTTGCTAGGGGGCCTCTCGGGATTCCTCTCCCGTCGATACCGGGGCCAAAAACCTTGTGTGGAGTCAGGGCCGGAACCGAGGATTCCTCTCAGGGGCTGACATGGATCTTTGGGTACTTCTGGAGTCTCCCCAGGGGAGTCAGGCCTCGTCTCGAGTGGGGGCATGCACGTGCGCTTTCCTTCCAGGCTGTAGCAGCAATGTCACACTTCCCGTCGCGTGGATCAAAGGATCTGTGGTTTTCCCTCGAGGCTTTCCCTCGAGGCTTTCCCACTGGGCTGTCCCACGTGCCACCGTGGTGTGAGTCGATCCTCGGCGTGAAAGATGAGACAGTGCAGGGCACAGAGGTTCCTCTGGAATGGACTGAGACATCTGGGGGACTCTTGGCATGGTGGTACGACCATGGAGTTCCTCTCGCCTTTCCTGTTGAGAGTGCCTCCTCTTGAGATGCGACGGGAACGCCGGGAATTCTTTCCCGTTGAAAGCAGGGAAAGGATCCCTCATCTCGAGCTACGAGGGGGAAACGGGGCTCCTCTGGATGTGGGCGGGACCATCGTGCTTCCTCTCGAGTGGAGACGGGTATGGCGGTGAACTTCTTGAGTTGCAGCAAGGGTGTGAAAGACCCTTTCGAAGTTCCAGAATTGAGGTGTCCTTAGTCTCCAGACGCCTCATCGGAAATAGGCCTCATCTCGCCTGGAAGGGAGAACTTCCTGGATTTTCTCGAGTTGCGGCAGGTGTTCTCGAGTTACGACGGGGACCTCAGGGACCCGCCCTGGTGGCCTCAGGAGAGGCCAGTCCCCATGCGAGTTGCTAGGGGGCCTCTCGGGATTCCTCTCCCGTCGATACCGGGGCCAAAAACCTTGTGTGGAGTCAGGGCCGGAACCGAGGATTCCTCTCAGGGGCTGACATGGATCTTTGGGTACTTCTGGAGTCTCCCCAGGGGAGTCAGGCCTCGTCTCGAGTGGGGGCATGCACGTGCGCTTTCCTTCCAGGCTGTAGCAGCAATGTCACGCTTCCCGTTTCGTGGATCAAAGGATCTGTGGTTTTCCCTCGAGGCTTTCCCTCGAGGCTTTCCCACAGGGCTGTCCCACGTGCCACCGTGGAGTGAGTCGATCCTCGGCGTGAAAGATGAGCCAGTGCAGGGCAAAGAGGTTCCTCTGGAATGGACTGAGACATCTGGGGGACTCTTGGCATGGTGGTACGACCATGGAGTTCCTCTCGCCTTTCCTGTTGAGAGTGCCTCCTCTTGAGATGCGACGGGAACGCCGGGAATTCTTTCCCGTTGAAAGCAGGGAAAGGATCCCTCATCTCGAGCTACGAGGGGGAAACGGGGCTCCTCTGGATGTGGGCGGGACCATCGTGCTTCCTCTCGAGTGGAGACAGGTATGGCGGTGAGCTTCTTGAGTTGCAGCAAAGGTGTGAAAGACCCTTTCGAAGTTCCAGAGGTTAGGTGTCATTAGTCTCCGGACGCCTCATTGGAAATAGGCCTCATCTCGCCTGGAAGGGAGAACTTCCTGGGTTTTCTCGAGTTGCGGCAGGTGTTCTCGAGTTACGACGGGGACCTCAGGGACCCGCACTTGTGGCCTCAGGAGAGGCCAGGCCCATGCGAGTTGCTAGGGGGCCTCTCGGGATTCCTCTCCCGTCGATACCGGGGCCAAAAACCTTGTGTGGAGTCAGGGCCGGAACCGAGGATTCCTCTCAGGGGCTGACATGGATCTTTGGGTACTTCTGGAGTCTCCCCAGGGGAGTCAGGCCTCGTCTCGTGTGGGGGCATGCACATGCGTTTTCCTTCCATGCTGTAGCAGCAATGTCACGCTTCCCGTCGCGTGGATCAAAGGATCTGTGGTTTTCCCTCGAGGCTTTCCCTCGAGGATTTCCCTCGAGGCTTTCCCACAGGGCTGTCCCACGTGCCACCGTGGAGTGAGTCGATCCTCGGCGTGAAAGATGAGCCAGTGCAGGGCAAACAGGTTCCTCTGGAATGGACTGAGACATCTGGGGGACTCTTGGCATGGTGGTACGACCATGGAGTTCCTCTCGCCTTTCCTGTTGAGAGTGCCTCCTCTTGAGATGCGACGGGAACGCCGGGAATTCTTTCCCGTTGAAAGCAGGGAAAGGATCCCTCATCTCGAGCTATGAGGGGGAAACGGGGCTCCTCTGGATGTGGGCGGGACCATCGTGCTTCCTCTCAAGTGGAGACAGGTATGGCGGTGAGCTTCTTGAGTTGCAGCAAAGGTGTGAAAGACCCTTTCGAAGTTCCAGAGGTTAGGTGTCATTAGTCTCCAGACGCCTCATTGGAAATAGGCCTCATCTCGCCTGGAAGGGAGAACTTCCTGGGTTTTCTCGAGTTGCGGCAGGTGTTCTCGAGTTACGACGGGGACCTCAGGGACCCGCCCTGGTGGCCTCAGGAGAGGCCAGGCCCATGCGAGTTGCTAGGGGGCCTCTCGGGATTCCTCTCCCGTCGATACCGGGGCCAAAAACCTTGTGTGGAGTCAGGGCCGGAACCGTTGATTCCTCTCAGGGGCTGACATGGATCTTTCGGTACTTCTGGAGTCTCCGCAGAGGAGTCAGGCCTCGTCTCGTGTGGGGGCATGCACATGCCTTTTCCTTCCATGCTGTAGCAGCAATGTCACGCTTCCCATCGCGTGGATCAAAGGATCTGTGGTTTTCCCTCGAGGCTTTCCCTCGAGGCTTTCCCTCGAGGCTTTCCCACAGGGCTGTCCCACGTGCAACCGTGGTGTGAGTCGATCCTCGGCGTGAAAGATGAGCCAGTGCAGGGCAAAGAGGTTCCTCTGGAATGGATGCAGACATCTCGGGGACTCTTGGCATGGTGGTACGACCATGGAGTTCCTCTCGCCTTTCCTGTTGAGAGTGCCTCCTCTTGAGATGCGACGGGAACGCCGGGAATTATTCCCGTTGAAAGGAGGGAAAGGATCCCTCATCTCGAGCTACGAGGGGGAAACGGTGCTCCTCTGGATGTGGGCGGGACCATCGTGCTTCCTCTCGAGTGGAGACGGGTATGGCGGTGAACTTCCTGAGTTGCAGCAAGGGTGTGAAAGACCCTTTCGAAGTTCCAGAGGTGAGGTGTCATTAGTCTCCAGACGCCTCATCGGAAATAGGCCTCATCTCGCCTGGAAGGGAGAACTTCCTGGATTTTCTCGAGTTGCGGCAGGTGTTCTCGAGTTACGACGGGGACTTCAGGGACCCGCCCTGTTGGCCTCAGGAGAGGCCAGTCCCCATGCGAGTTGCTAGGGGGCCTCTAGGGATTCCTCTCCCATCGATACCAGGGCCAAAAACCTTGTGTGGAGTCAGGGCCGGAACCGAGGATTCCTCTCAGGGGCTGACATGGATCTTTGGGTACTTCTGGAGTCTCCCCAGGGGAGTCAGGCCTCGTCTCGAGTGGGGGCATGCACGTGCGCTTTCCTTCCAGGCTGTAGCAGCAATGTCACGCTTCCCGTCGCGTGGATCAAAGAATCTGTGGTTTTCCCTCGAGGCTTTCCCTCGAGGCTTTCCCACAGGGCTGTCCCACGTGCCACCGTGGTGTGAGTCGATCCTCGGCGTGAAAGATCAGCCAGTGCAGGGCAAAGAGGTTCCTCTGGAATGGACTGAGACATCTGGGGGACTCTTGGCATGGTGGTACGACCATGGAGTTCCTCTCGCCTTTCCTGTTGAGAGTGCCTCCTCTTGAGATGCGTCTGGAACGCCGGGAATTCTTTCCCGTTGAAAGCAGGGAAAGGATCCCTCATCTCGAGCTACGAGGGGGAAACGGGGCCCCTCTGGATGTGGGCGGGACCATCGTGCTTCCTCTCGAGTGGAGACGGGTATGGCGGTGAACTTCTTGATTTGCAGCAAGGGTGTGAAAGACCCTTTCGAAGTTCCAGAGGTTAGGTGTCACTAGTCTCCAGACGCCTCATCAGAAATAGGCCTCATCTCGCCTGGAAGGGAGAACTTCCTGGATTTTCTCGGGTTGCGGCAGGTGTTCTCGAGTTACGACGGGGACCTCAGGGACCCGCCCTGGTGGTCTCAGGAGAGGCCAGTCCCCATGCGAGTTGCTAGGGGGCCTCTCGGGATTCCTCTCCCGTCGATACCGGGGCC
Organism: Capricornis sumatraensis; assembly: GCF_032405125.1. Lineage (NCBI taxonomy): Eukaryota > Metazoa > Chordata > Mammalia > Artiodactyla > Bovidae > Capricornis > Capricornis sumatraensis. The sequence goes on along the minus strand of NC_091092.1, from coordinate 141,024,639 downwards.
AAAAACCTTGTGTGGAGTCAGGGCCGGAACCGAGGATTCCTCTCAGGGGCTCACATGGATCTTTGGGTACTTCTGGAGTCTCCCCAGGGGAGTCAGGCCTCGTCTCGAGTGGGGCCATGCACGTGACTTTCCTTCCAGGCTATAGCAGCAATGTCACGCTTCCCGTCGCGTGGATCAAAGGATCTGTGGTTTTCCCTCGAGGCTTTCCCTCGAGGCTTTCCCACAGGGCTGTCCCACGTGCCACCGTGGTGTGAGTCGATCCTCGGCGTGAAAGATGAGCCAGTGCAGGGCAAAGAGGTTCCTCTGGAATGGACTGAGACATCTGGGGGACTCTTGGCATGGTGGTACGACCATGGAGTTCCTCTCGCCTTTCCTGTTGAGAGTGCCTCCTCTTGAGATGCGTCTGGAACGCTGGGAATTCTTTCCCGTTGAAAGCAGGGAAAGGATCCCTCATCTCGAGCTACGAGGGGGAAACGGGGCCCCTCTGGATGTGGGCGGGACCATCGTGCTTCCTCTCGAGTGGAGACGGGTATGGCGGAGAATTTCTTGAGTTGCAGCAAGGGTGTGAAAGACCCTTTCGAAGTTCCAGAGGTTAGGTGTCACTAGTCTCCAGACGCCTCATCGGAAATAGGCCTCATCTCGCCTGGAAGGGAGAACTTCCTGGATTTTCTCCAGTTGCGGCAGGTGTTCTCTAGTTACGACGGGGACCTCAGGGACCCGCCCTGGTGGCCTCAGGAGAGGCCAGTCCCCATGCGAGGTGCTAGGGGGCCTCTCGGGATTCCTCTCCCGTCGATACCGGGGCCAAAAACCTTGTGTGGAGTCAGGGCCGGATCCGAGGATTCCTCTCAGGGGCTGACATGGATCTTTGGGTACTTCTGGAGTCTCCGCAGGGGAGTCAGGCCTCGTCTCGAGTGGGGGCATGCACATGCGTTTTCCTTCCAGGCTGTAGCAGCAATGTCACGCTTCCCGTCGCGTGGATCAAAGGATCTGTGATTTTCCCTCGAGGCTTTCCCTCGAGGCTTTCCCTCCAGGCTTTCCCACAGGGCTGTCCCACGTGCAACCGTGGTGTGAGTCGATCCTCGGCGTGAAAGATGAGCCAGTGCAGGGCAAAGAGGTTCCTCTGGAATGGACTGAGACATCTGGGGGACTCTTGGCATGGTGGTACGACCATGGAGTTCCTCTCGCCTTTCCTGTTGAGAGTGCCTCCTCTTGAGATGCGACGGGAACGCCGGGAATTCTTTCCCGTTGAAAGCAGGGAAAGGATCCCTCATCTCGAGCTACGAGGGGGAAACGGGGCTCCTCTGGATGTGGGCGGGACCATCGTGCTTCCTCTCGAGTGGAGACGGGTATGGCGGTGAACTTCTTGAGTTGCAGCAAGGGTGTGAAAGACCCTTTCGAAGTTCCAGAGGTTACGTGTCATTAGTCTCCAGATGCCTCATTGGAAATAGGCCTCATCTCGCCTGGAAGGGAGAACTTCCTGGATTTTCTCGAGTTGTGGCAGGTGTTCTCGAGTTACGACGGTGACCACAGGGACCCGCCCTGGTGGCCTCAGGATAGGCCAGTCCCCATGCGAGTTGCTAGGGGGCCTCTCGGGATTCCTCTCCCGTCGATATCGGGGCCAAAAACCTTGTGTGGAGTCAGGGCCGGAACCGAGGATTCCTCTCAGGGGCTGACATGGATCTTTGGGTACAGCTGTAGTCTCCCGAGGGGAGTCAGGCCTCGTCTCGAGTGGGGGCATGCACGGGCGCTTTCCTTCCAGGCTGTAGCAGCAATGTCACGCTTCCCGTCGCGTGGATCAAAGGATCTGTGGTTTTCCCTCGAGGCTTTCCCTCGAGGCTTTCCCACAGGGCTGTCCCACGTGCCACCGTGGGGTGAGTCGATCCTCGGTGTGAAAGATGAGCCAGTGCAGGGCAAAGAAGTTCCTCTGGAATGGACTGAGACATCTGGGGGACTCTTGGCATGGTGGTACGACCATGGAGTTCCTCTCGCCTTTCCTGTTGAGAGTGCCTCCTCTTGAGATGCGTCGGGAACGCCGGGAATTCTTTCCCGTTGAAAGCAGGGAAAGGATCCCTCATCTCGAGCTACGAGGGGGAAACGGGGCCCCTCTGGATGTGGGCGGGACCATCGTGCTTCCTCTCGAGTGGAGACGGGTATGGCGGAGAATTTCTTGAGTTGCAGCAAGGGTGTGAAAGACCCTTTCGAAGTTCCAGAGGTTAGGTGTCACTAGTCTCCAGACGCCTCATCGGAAATAGGCCTCATCTCGCCTGGAAGGGAGAACTTCCTGGATTTTCTCGAGTTGCGGCAGGTGTTCTCGAGTTACGACGGGGACCTCAGGGACCCGCCCTGGTGGCCTCAGGAGAGGCCAGTCCCCATGCGAGTTGCTAGGGGGCCTCTCGGGATTCCTCTCCCGTCGATACCGGGGCCAAAAACCTTGTGTGGAGTCAGGGCCGGAACCGAGGATTCCTCTCAGGGGCTGACATGGATCTTTGGGTACTTCTGGAGTCTCCCCAGGGGAGTCAGGCCTCGTCTCGAGTGGGGCCATGCACGTGCGCTTTCCTTCCAGGCTGTAGCAGCAATGTCACGCTTCCCGTCGCTTGGATCAAAGGATCTGTGGTTTTCCCTCGAGGCTTTCCCACAGGGCTGTCCCACGTGCCACCGTGGGGTGAGTCGATCCTCGGTGTGAAAGATGAGCCAGTGCAGGGCAAAGAAGTTCCTCTGGAATGCACTGAGACATCTGGGGGACTCTTGGCATGGTGGTACGACCATGGAGTTCCTCTCGCCTTTCCTGTTTAGAGTGCCTCCTCTTGAGATGCGTCGGGAACGCCGGGAATTGTTTCCCGTTGAAAGCAGGGAAAGGATCCCTCATCTCGAGCTACGAGGGGGAAACGGGGCCCCTCTGGATGTGGGCGGGACCATCGTGCTTCCTCTCGAGTGGAGACGGGTATGGCGGAGAATTTCTTGAGTTGCAGTAAGGGTGTGAAAGACCCTTTCGAAGTTCCAGAGGTTAGGTGTCACTAGTCTCCAGACGCCTCATCGGAAATAGGCCTCATCTCGCCTGGAAGGGAGAACTTCCTGGATTTTCTCGAGTTGCGGCAGGTGTTCTCGAGTTACGACGGGGACCTCAGGGACCCGCCCTGGTGGCCTCAGGAGAGGCCAGTCCCCATGCGAGTTGCTAGCGGGCCTCTCGGGATTCCTCTCCCGTCGATACCGGGGCCAAAAACCTTGTGTGGAGTCAGGGCCGGAACCGAGGATTCCTCTCAGGGGCTCACATGGATCTTTGGGTACTTCTGGAGTCTCCCCAGGGGAGTCAGGCCTCGTCTCGAGTGGGGCCATGCACGTGCGCTTTCCTTCCAGGCTGTAGCAGCAATGTCACGCTTCCCGTCGCGTGGATCAAAGGATCTGTGGTTTTCCCTCGAGGCTTTCCCTCGAGGCTTTCCCACAGTGCTGTCCCACGTGCCACCGTGGTGTGAGTCAATCCTCGGCGTGAAAGATGAGCCAGTGCAGGGCAAAGAGGTTCCTCTGGAATGGACTGAGACATCTGGGGGACTCTTGGAATGGTGGTACGACCATGGAGTTCCTCTCGCCTTTCCTGTTGAGAGTGCCTCCTCTTGAGATGCGACCGGAACGCCGGGAATTCTTTCCCGTTGAAAGCAGGGAAAGGATCCCTCATCTCGAGCTACGAGGGGGAAACGGGGCTCCTCTGGATGTGGGCGGGACCATCGTGCTTCCTCTCGAGTGGAGACGGGTATGGCGGTGAACTTCTTGAGTTGCAGCAAGGGTGTGAAAGACCCTTTCGAAGTTCCAGAGTTTTGGTGTCATTAGTCTCCAGACGCCTCATCGGAAATAGGCCTCATCTCGCCTGGAAGGGAGAACTTCCTGGATTTTCTCGAGTTGCGGCTGGTGTTCTCGAGTTACGACGGGCACCTCAGGGAACCGCCCTGGTGGCCTCAGGAGAGGCCAGTCCCCATGCGAGTTGCTAGGGGGCCTCTCGGGATTCCTCTCCCGTCGATACCGGGGCCAAAAAGCTTGTGTGGAGTCAGGGCCGGAACCGAGGATTCCTCTCATGGGCTGACATGGATCTTTGGGTACTTCTGGAGTCTCCGCAGGGGAGTCAGGCCTCGTCTCGAGTGGGGGCATGCACATGCGTTTTCCTTCCAGGCTGTAGCAGCAATGTCACGCTTCCCGTCGCGTGGATCAAAGGATCTGTGGTTTTCCCTCGAGGCTTTCCCTCGAGGCTTTCCCACCGGGCTGTGCCACGTGCCACCGTGGTGTGAGTCGATCCTCGGTGTGAAAGATGAGCCAGTGAAGGGCAAAGAGGTTCCTCTGGAATGCACTGAGACATCTGGGGGACTCTTGGCATGGTGGTACGACCATGGAGTTCCTCTCGCCTTTCCTGTTGAGAGTGCCTCCTTTTGAGATGCGTCGGGAACGCCGGGAATTCTTTCCCGTTGAAAGCAGGGAAAGGATCCCTCATCTCGAGCTACGAGGGGGAAACGGAGCCCCTCTGGATGTGGGCGGGACCATCGTGCGTCCTCTCGAGTGGAGACGGGTATGGCGGAGAATTTCTTGAGTTGCAGCAAGGGTGTGAAAGACCCTTTCGAAGTTCCAGAGGTTAGGTGTCACTAGTCTCCAGACGCCTCATCGGAAATAGGCCTCATCTCGCCTGGAAGGGAGAACTTCCTGGATTTTCTCGAGTTGCGGCAGGTGTTCTCGAGTTACGACGAGGACCTCAGGGACCCGCCCTGGTGGCCTCAGGAGAGGCCAGTCCCCATGCGAGTTGCTAGGGGGCCTCTCGGGATCCCTCTCCCGTCGATACCGGGGCCAAAAACCTTGTGTGGAGTCAGGGCCGGAACCGAGGATTCCTCTCATGGGCTGACATGGATCTTTGGGTACTTCTGGAGTCTCCGCAGGGGAGTCAGGCCTCGTCTCGAGTGGGGCCACGCACGTGCGCTTTCCTTCCAGGCTGTAGCAGCAATGTCACGCTTCCCGTCGCGTGGATCAAAGGATCTGTGGTTTTCCCTCGAGGCTTTCCCTCGAGGCTTTCCCTCGAGCCTTTCCCACAGGGCTGTCCCACGTGCAACCGTGGTGTGAGTCGATCCTCGGCGTGAAAGATGAGCCAGTGCAGGGCAAAGAGGTTCCTCTGGAATGGACGGAGACATCTGGGGGACACTTGGCATGGTGGTACGACCATGGAGTTCCTCTCGCCTTTCCTGTTGAGAGTGCCTCCTCTTGAGATGCGACGGGAACGCCGGGAATTCTTTCCCGTTGAAAGCAGGGAAAGGATCCCTCATCTCGAGCTCCGAGAGGGAAACTGGGCTCCTCTGGATGTGGGCGGGACCATCGTGCTTCCTCTCGAGTGGAGACGGGTATGGCGGTGAACTTCTTGAGTTGCAGCAAGGGTGTGAAAGACCCTTTCGAAGTTCCAGAGGTTAGGTGTCATTAGTCTCCAGACGCCTCATCGGAAATAGGCCTCATCTCGCCTGGAAGGGAGAACTTCCTGGATTTTCTCGAGTTGCGGCAGGTGTTCTCGAGTTACGACGGGGACCTCAGGGACCCGCCCTGGTGGCCTCAGGAGAGGCCAGTCCCCATGCGAGTTGCTAGGGGGCCTCTCGGGATTCCTCTCCCGTCGATACCGGGGCCGAAAAACTTGTGTGGAGTCAGGGCCGGAAACCAGGATTCCTCTCAGGGGCTGACATGGATCTTTGGGTACTTCTGGAGTCTCCCCAGGGGAGTCAGGCCTCGTCTCGAGTGGGGGCATGCACGTGCGCTTTCCTTCCAGGCTGTAGCAGCAATGTCACACTTCCCGTCGGGTGGATCAAATTATCTGTGGTTTTCCCTCGAGGCTTTCCCTCGAGGCTTTCCCACAGGGCTGTCCCACGTGCCACCGTGGTGTGAGTCGATCCTCGGCGTGAAAGATGAGCCAGTGCAGGGCAAAGAGGTTCCTCTGGAATGGACTGAGACATCTGGGGGACTCTTGGAATGGTGATACGACCATGGAGTTCCTCTCGCCTTTCCTGTTGAGAGTGCCTCCTCTTGAGATGCGACGGGAACGCCGGGAATTCTTTCCCGTTGAAAGCAGGGAAAGGATCCCTCATCTCGAGCTACGAGGGGGAAACGGGGCTCCTCTGGATGTGGGCGGGACCATCGTGCTTCCTCTCGAGTGGAGATGGGTATGGCGGTGAACTTCTTGAGTTGCAGCAAGGGTGTGAAAGACCCTTTCGAAGTTCCAGAGGTTACGTGTCATTAGTCTCCAGACGCCTCATCGGAAATAGGCCTCATCTCGCCTGGAAGGGAGAACTTCCTGGATTTTCTCGAGATGTGGCAGGTGTTCTCGAGTTACGACGGGGACCTCAGGGACCCGCCCTGGTGGCCTCAGGAGAGGCCAGTCCCCATGCGAGTTGCTAGGGGGCCTCTCGGGATTCCTCTCCCGTCGATACCGGGGCCAAAAACCTTGTGTGGAGTCAGGGCCGGAACCGAGGATTCCTCTCAGGTGCTGACATGGATCTTTGGGTACTGCTGGAGTCTCCCCAGGGGAGTCAGGCCTCGTCTCGAGTGGGGGCATGCACGTGCGCTTTCCTTCCAGGCTGTAGCAGCAATGTCACGCTTCCCGTCGCATGGATCAAAGGATCTGTGGTTTTCCCTCGAGGCTTTCCCTCGAGGCTTTCCCACAGGGCTGTCCCACGTGCCACCGTGGTGTGAGTCGATCCTCGGCGTGAAAGATGAGCCAGTGCAGGGCAAAGAGGTTCCTCTGGAATGGACTGAGACATCTGGGGGACTCTTGGAATGGTGGTACGACCATGGAATTCCTCTCGTTTTTCCTGTTGAGAGTGCCTCCTATTGAGATGCGACGGGAACTCCGGGAATTCTTTCCCGTTGAAAGCAGGGAAAGGATCCCTCATCTCGAGCTACGAGGGGGAAACGGGGCTCCTCTGGATGTGGGCGGGACCATCGTGCTTCCTCTCGAGTGGAGACGGGTATGGCGGTGAACTTCTTGAGTTGCAGCAAGGGTGTGAAAGACCCTGTCGAAGTTCCAGAGGTTAGGTGTCATTAGTCTCCAGACGCCTCATCGGAAATAGGCCTCATCTCGCCTGGAAGGGAGAACTTCCTGGATTTTCTCGAGTTGCGGCAGGTGTTCTCGAGTTACGACGGGGACCTCAGGGACCCGCCCTGGTGGCCTCAGGAGAGGCCAGTCCCCATGCGAGTTGCTAGGGGGCCTCTCGGGATTCCTCTCCCGTCGATACCGGGGCCAAAAACCTTGTGTGGAGTCAGGGCCGGAACCGAGGATTCCTCGCAGGGGCTGACATGGATCTTTGGGTACTTCTGGAGTCTCCCCAGGGGAGTCAGGCCTCGTCTCGAGTGGGGGCATGCACATGCGTTTTCCTTCCAGGCTGTAGCAGCAATGTCACGCTTCCCGTCGCGTGGATCAAAGGATCTGTGGTTTTCCCTCGAGGCTTTCCCTCGAGGCTTTCCCTCGAGGCTTTCCCACAGGGCTGTCCCACGTGCCACCGTGGTGTGAGTCGATCCTCAGCGTGAAAGATGAGCCAGTGCAGGGTAAAGAGGTTCCTCTGGAATGGACTGAGACATCTGGGGGACTCTTGGCATGGTGGTACGACCATGGAGTTCCTCTCGCCTTTCCTGTTGAGAGTGCCTCCTCTTGAGATGGGACGGGAACGCCGGGAATTCTTTCCCGTTGAAAGCTGGGAAAGGATCCCTCCTCTCGAGCTACGAGGGGGAAACGGGGCTCCTCTGGATGTGGGCGGGACCATCGTGCTTCCTCTCGAGTGGAGACGGGTATGGCGGTGAACTTCTTGAGTTGCAGCAAGGGTGTGAAAGACCCTTTCGAAGTTCCAGAGCTTAGGTGTCACTAGTCTCCAGATGCCTCATCGGAAATAGGCCTCATCTCGCCTGGAAGGGAGAACTTCCTGGATTTTCTCGAGTTGCTGCAGGTGTTCTCGAGTTACGACGGGGACCTCAGGGACCCGCCCTGGTGGCCTCAGGAAAGGTCAGTCCCCATGCGAGTTGCTAGGGGGCCTCTCGGGATTCCTCTACCGTCGATACCGGGGCCAAAAACCTTGTGTGGAGTCAGGGCCGGGACCGAGGATTCCTCTCAGGGGCTGACATGGATCTTTGGGTACTGCTGGAGTCTCCCCAGGGGAGTCAGGCCTCGTCTCGAGTGGGGGCATGCACGTTCGCTTTCCTTCCAGGCTGTAGCAGCAGTGTCACGCTTCCCGTCGCATGGATCAAAGGATCTGTGGTTTTCCCTCGAGGCTTTCCCTCGAGGCTTTCCCACAGGGCTGTCCCACGTGCCACCGTGGTGTGAGTCGATGCTCGGTGTGAAAGATGAGCCAGTGCAGGGCAAAGAGGTTCCTCTGGAATGCACTGAGACATCTGGGGGACTCTTGGCATGGTGGTACGACCATGGAGTTCCTCTCGCCTTTCCTGTTGAGAGTGCCTCCTCTTGAGATGCGACGGGAACGCCGGGAATTCTTTCCCGTTGAAAGCAGGGAAAGGATCCCACATCTCGAGCTACGAGGGGGTAACGGGGCCCCTCTGGATGTGGGCGGGACCATCGTGCTTCCTCTCGAGTGGAGACGGGTATGGCGGAAAATTTCTTGAGTTGCAGCCAGGGTGTGAAAGACCCTTTCGAAGTTCCAGAGGTTAGGTGTCACTAGTCTCCAGACGCCTCATCGGAAATAGGCCTCATCTCGCCTGGAAGGGAGAACTTCCTGGATTTTCTCGAGTTGCGGCAGGTGTTCTCGAGTTACGACGGGGACCTCAGGGACCCGCCCTGGTGGCCTCAGGAGAGGCCAGTCCCCATGCGAGTTGCTAGGGGGCCTCTCGGGATTCCTCTCCCGTCGATACCGGGGCCAAAAACCTTGTGTGGAGTCAGGGCCGGAACCGAGGATTCCTCTCAGGGGCTGACATGGATCTTTGGGTACTTCTGGAGTCTCCCCAGGGGAGTCAGGCCTCGTCTCGAGTGGGGGCATGCACATGCGTTTTCCTTCCAGGCTGTAGCAGCAATGTCACGCTTCCCGTCGCGTGGATCAAAGGATCTGTGATTTTCCCTCGAGGCTTTCCCTCGAGGCTTTCCCTCGAGGCTTTCCCTCGAGGCTTTCCCACAGGGCTGTCCCACGTGCCACCGTGGTGTGAGTCGATCCTCGGCGTGAAAGATGAGCCAGTGCAGGGCAAAGAGGTTCCTCTGGAATGGACTGAGACATCTGGGGGACTCTTGGAATGGTGGTACGACCATGGAGTTCCTCTCGACTTTCATGTTGAGGGTGCCTCGTCTTGAGATGCGACAGGAACGCCGGGAATTCGTTCACGTTGAAAGCAGGGAAAGGATCCCTCATCTCGAGCTACGAGGGGGAAACGGGGCTCCTCTGCATGTGGGCGTGAACATCGTGCTTCCTCTCGAGTGGAGACGGGTATGGCGGTGATCTTCTTGAGTTGCAGCAAGGGTGTGAAAGACTCTTTCGAAGTTCCAGAGGTTAGGTGTCATTAGTGTCCAGACGCCTCATCGGAAAAAGGCCTCATCTCGCCTGGAAGGGAGAACTTCCTGGATTTTCTCGAGTTGCGGCAGGTGTTCTCGAGTTACGACGGGGACCTCAGGGACCCGCCCTGGTGGCCTCAGGAAAGGCCAGTCCCCATGCGAGTTGCTAGGGGGCCTCTCGGGATTCCTCTCCCGTCGATACTGGGGCCAAAAACCTTGTCTGGAGTCAGGGCCGGAACCGAGGATTCCTCTCAGGGGCTGACATGGATCTTTGGGTACTTCTGGAGTCTCCCCAGGGCAGTCAAGCCTCGTCTCGAGTGGGGGCATGCACGTGCGCTTTCCGTCCAGGCTGTAGCAGCAATGTCACGCTTCCCGTCGCGTGGATCAAAGGATCTGTGGTTTTCCCTCGAGGCTTTCCCACAGGGCTGTCCCACGTGCCACCGTGGTGTGAGTCGATCCTCGGCGTGAAAGATGAGCCAGTGCAGGGCAAAGAGGTTCCTCTGGAATGGACTGAGACATCTGGGGGACTCTTGGAATGGTGGTACGACCAAGGAGTTCTTCTCACCTTTCCTGTTGAGAGTGCCTCCCCTTGAGATGCGACGGGAACGCCGGGAATTCTTTCCCGTTGAAAGAAGGGAAAGGATCCCTTATCTCGAGCTACGAGGGGGAAACGGGGCTCCTCTGCATGTGGGCGGGACCATCGTGCTTCCTCTCGAGTGGAGACGGGTATGGCGGTGAACTTCTTGAGTTGCAGCAAGGGTGAGAAAGTCCCTTTCGAAGTTCCAGAGGTTAGGTGTCATTAGTCTCCAGACGCCTCATCGGAAATAGGCCTCATCTCGCCTGGAAGGGAGAACTTCCTGGATTTTCTCGAGTTGCGGCAGGTGTTCTCGAGTTATGACGGGGACCTCAGGGACCCGCCCTGGTGGCCTCAGGAGAGGCCACTCCCCATGCGAGTTGCTAGGGGGCCTCTCGGGATTCCTCTCCCGTCGATACCGGGGCCAAGAACCTTGTGTGGAGTCAGGGCCGGAACCGAGGATTCCTCTCAGGGGCTGACATGGATCTTTGGGTACTTCTGGTGCCTCCCCAGGGCAGTAAGGCCTTGTCTCGAGTGGGGGCATGCACGTGCGCTTTCCTTCCAGGCTGTAGCAGCAATGTCACGCTTCCCGTCGCGTGGATCAAAGGATCTGTGGTTTTCCCTCGAGGCTTTCCCTCTAGGCTTTCCCACCGGGCTGTCCCACGTGCCACCGTGGTGTGAGTCGATCCTCGGCGTGAAAGATGTGCCAGTGCAGGGCAAAGAGGTTCCTCTGGAATGGACTGAAACATCTGGGGGACTCTTGGAATGGTGGTACGACCATGGAGTTCCTCTCGCCATTCCTGTTGAGGGTGCCTCCTCTTGAGAAACGACGGGAACGCCGGGAATTCGTTCACGTTAAAAGAAGGGAAAGGATACCTCATCTCGAGCTACGAGGGGGAAACGGGGCCCCTCTGCATGTGGGCGGGACCATCGTGCTTCCTCTCGAATGGAGACGGGTATGGCGTTGAACTTCTTGAGTTGCAGCAAGGGTGTGAAAGACCCTTTCGAAGTTCCAGAGGTTAGGTGTCATTAGTGTCCAGACGCCTCATCGGAAATAGGCCTCATCTCGCCTGGAAGGTAGAACTTCCTGGTTATTCTGGAGTTGCGGCAGGTGTTCTCGAGTTACGACGGGGACCTCAGGGACCCGCCCTGGTGGCCTCAGGAAAGGCCAGTCCCCATGCGAGTTGCTAGGGGGCCTCTCGGGATTCCTCTCCCGTCGATACTGGGGCCAAAAACCTTGTGTGGAGTCAGGGCCGGAACCGAGGATTCCTCTCAGGGGCTGACATGGAACTTTGGGTACTTCTGGAGTCTCCGCAGGGGAGTCAGGGGTCGTCTCGAGTGGGGGCATGCACGTGCGCTTTCCTTCCTGGCTGTAGCAGCAATGTCACGCTTCCCGTCGCGTGGATCAATGGATCTGTGGTTTTCCCTCGAGGCTTTCCCTCGAGGCTTTCCCACAGGGCTGTCCCACGTGCCACCGTGGTGTGAGTCGATCCTCGGCGTGAAAGATGAGCCAGTGCAGGGCAAAGAGGTTCCTCTGGAATGGACTGAGACATCTGGGGGACTCTTGGAATGGTGGTACGACCATGGAGTTCCTCTCGACTTTCATGTTGAGGGTGCCTCGTCTTGAGATGCGACAGGAACGCCGGGAATTCGTTCACGTTGAAAGCAGGGAAAGGATCCCTCATCTCGAGCTACGAGGGGGAAACGGGGCTCCTCTGCATGTGGGCGTGAACATCGTGCTTCCTCTCGAGTGGAGACGGGTATGGCGGTGATCTTCTTGAGTTGCAGCAAGGGTGTGAAAGACTCTTTCGAAGTTCCAGAGGTTAGGTGTCATTAGTGTCCAGACGCCTCATCGGAAAAAGGCCTCATCTCGCCTGGAAGGGAGAACTTCCTGGATTTTCTCGAGTTGCGGCAGGTGTTCTCGAGTTACGACGGGGACCTCAGGGACCCGCCCTGGTGGCCTCAGGAAAGGCCAGTCCCCATGCGAGTTGCTAGGGGCCCTCTCGGGATTCCTCTCTCGTCGATACCGGGGCCAAAAACCTTGTGTGGTGTCAGGGCCGGAACCGAGGATTCCTCTCAGGGGCTGACATGGATCTTTGGGTACTTCTGGAGTCTCCCAAGGGGAGTCAGGCCTCGTCTCGAGTGGGGGCATGCACGTGCGCTTTCCTTCCAGGCTGTAGCAGCAATGTCACGCTTCCCGTCGCGGGGATCAAAGGATCTGTGGTTTTCCCTCGAGGCTTTCCATCGAGGCTTTCCCACAGGGCTGTCCCACGTGCCACCGTGGTGTGAGTCGATCCTCGGCGTGAAAGATGAGCCAGTGCAGGGCAAAGAGGTTCCTCTGGAATGGACTGAGACATCTGGGGGACTCTTGGAATGGTGGTACGACCAAGGAGTTCTTCTCACCTTTCCTGTTGAGAGTGCCTCCCCTTGAGATGCGACGGGAACGCCGGGAATTCTTTCCCGTTGAAAGAAGGGAAAGGATCCCTTATCTCGAGCTACGAGGGGGAAACGGGGCTCCTCTGCATGTGGGCGGGACCATCGTGCTTCCTCTCGAGTGGAGACGGGTATGGCGGTGAACTTCTTGAGTTGCAGCAAGGGTGAGAAAGTCCCTTTCGAAGTTCCAGAGGTTAGGTTTCATTAGTCTCCAGACGCCTCATCGGAAATAGGCCTCATCTCGCCTGGAAGGGAGAACTTCCTGGATTTTCTCGAGTTGCGGCAGGTGTTCTCGAGTTATGACGGGGACCTCAGGGACCCGCCCTGGTGGCCTCAGGAGAGGCCAGTCCCCATGCGAGTTGCTAGGGGGCCTCTCGGGATTCCTCTCCCGTCGATACCGGGGCCAAGAACCTTGTGTGGAGTCAGGGCCGGAACCGAGGATTCCTCTCAGGGGCTGACATGGATCTTTGGGTACTTCTGGAGTCTCCCCAGGGGAGTCAGGGCTCGTCTCGAGTGGGGACATGCACGTGCGCTTTCCTTCCAGGCTGTAGCAGCAATGTCACGCTTCCCGTCGCGTGGATCAAAGGATCTGTGGTTTTCCCTCGAGGCTTTCCCTCGAGGCTTCCCCACTGGGCTGTCCCACGTGCCACCGTGGTGTGAGTCGATCCTCGGCGTGAAAGATGAGACAGTGCAGGGCAAAGAGCTTCCTCTGGAATGGACTGAGACATCTGGGGGACTCTTGGCATGGTGGTACGACCATGGAGTTCCTCTCGCCTTTCCTGTTGAGAGTGCCTCCTCTTGAGATGCGACGGGAACGCCGGGAATTCTTTCCCGTTGAAAGCAGGGAAAGGATCCCTCATCTCGAGCTACGAGGGGGAAACGGGGCTCCTCTGGATGGGGGCGGGACCATCGTGCTTCCTCTCGAGTGGAGACGGGTATGGCGGTGAACTTCTTGAGTTGCAGCAAGGGTGTGAAAGACCCTTTCGAAGTTCCAGAGCTTAGGTGTCATTAGTCTCCAGACTCCTCATCGGAAATAGGCCTCATCTCGCCTGGAAGGGAGAACTTCCTGGATTTTCTCGAGTTGCGGCAGGTGTTCTCGAGTTACGACGGGGACCTCAGGGACCCGCCCTGGTGGCCTCAGGAGAGGCCAGTCCCCATGCGAGTTGCTAGGGGGCCTCTCGGGATTCCTCTCCCGTCGATACCGGGGCCAAAAACCTTGTGTGGAGTCAGGGCCGGAACCGAGGATTCCTCTCAGGGGCTGACATGGATCTTTGGGTACTTCTGGAGTCTCCCCAGGGGAGTCAGTCCTCGTCTCGAGTGGGGGCATGCACGTGCGCTTTCCTTCCAGGCTGTAGCAGCAATGTCACGCTTCCCGTCGCGTGGATCAAAGGATCTGTGGTGTTCCCTCGAGGCTTTCCCACTGGGCTGTCCCACGTGCCACCGTGGTGTGAGTCGATCCTCGGCGAGAAAGATGAGCCAGTGCAGGGCAAAGAGGTTCCTCTGGAATGGACTGAGACATCTGGGGGACTCTTGGCATGGTGGTACGACCATGGAGTTCCTCTCGCCTTTCCTGTTGAGAGTGCCTCCTCTTGTAATGCGACTTGAACGCCGGGAATTCTTTCCCGTTGAAAGCAGGGAAAGGATCCCTCATCTCGAGCTACGAGGGGGAAACGGGACTCCTCTGGATGTGGGCGGGACCATCGTGCTTCCTCTCGAGTGGAGACGGGTATGGCGGTGAACTTCTTGAGTTGCAGCAAGGGTGTGAAAGACCCTTTCGAAGTTCCAGAGGTTAGGTGTCATTAGTGTCCAGACGCCTCATCGGAAATAGGCCTCATCTCGCCTGGAAGGGAGAACTTCCTGGATTTTCTCGAGTTGTGGCAGGTGTTCTCGAGATACGATGGGGACCTCAGGGACCCGCCCTGGTGGCCTCAGGAAAGGCCAGTCCCCAAGCGAGTTGCTAGGGGGCCTCTCGTGATTCCTCTCCCGTCGATACTGGGGCCAAAAACCTTGTGTGGAGTCAGGGCCGGAACCGAGGATTCCTCTCAGGGGCTGACATGGATCTTTGGGTACTTCTGGTGTCTCCCCAGGGCAGTAAGGCCTCGTCTCGAGTGGGGGCATGCACGTGCGCTTTCCTTCCAGGCTGTAGCAGCAATGTCACGCTTCCCGTCGCGTGGATCAAAGGATCTGTGGTTTTCCCTCGAGGCTTTCCCTCTAGGCTTTCCCACCGGGCTGTCCCACGTGCCACCGTGGTGTGAGTCGATCCTCGGCGTGAAAGATGTGCCAGTGCAGGGCAAAGAGGTTCCTCTGGAATGGACTGAAACATCTGGGGGACTCTTGGAATGGTGGTACGACCATGGAGTTCCTCTCGCCATTCCTGTTGAGGGTGCCTCCTCTTGAGAAACGACGGGAACGCCGGGAATTCGTTCACGTTGAAAGAAGGGAAAGGATACCTCATCTCGAGCTACGAGGGGGAAACGGGGCTCCTCTGCATGTGGGCGGGACCATCGTACTTCCTCTCGAATGGAGACGGGTATGGCGTTGAACTTCTTGAGTTGCAGCAAGGGTGTGAAAGACCCTTTCGAAGTTCCAGAGGTTAGGTGTCATTAGTGTCCAGACGCCTCATCGGAAATAGGCCTCATCTCGCCTGGAAGGTAGAACTTCCTGGTTATTCTGGAGTTGCGGCAGTTCTTCTCGAGTTACGACGGGGACCTCAGGGACCCGCCCTGGTGGCCTCAGGAAAGGCCAGTCCCCATGCGAGTTGCTAGGGGGCCTCTCGGGATTCCTCTCCCGTCGATACTGGGGCCAAAAACCTTGTGTGGAGTCAGGGCCGGAACCGAGGATTCCTCTCAGGGGCTGACATGGAACTTTGGGTACTTCTGGAGTCTCCGCAGGGGAGTCAGGGGTCGTCTCGAGTGGGGGCATGCACGTGCGCTTTCCTTCCAGGCTGTAGCAGCAATGTCACGCTTCCCGTCGCGTGGATCAAAGGATCTGTGGTTTTCCCTCGAGGCTTTCCCTCGAGGCTTTCCCACAGGGCTGTCCCACGTGCCACCGTGGTGTGAGTCGATCCTCGGCGTGAAAGATGAGCCAGTGCAGGGCAAAGAGATTCCTCTGGAATGGACTGAGACATCTGGGGGACTCTTGGAATGGTGGTACGACCATGGAGTTCCTCTCGACTTTCATGTTGAGGGTGCCTCGTCTTGAGATGCGACAGGAACGCCGGGAATTCGTTCACGTTGAAAGCAGGGAAAGGATCCCTCATCTCGAGCTACGAGGGGGAAACGGGGCTCCTCTGCATGTGGGCGTGAACATCGTGCTTCCTCTCGAGTGGAGACGGGTATGGCGGTGATCTTCTTGAGTTGCAGCAAGGGTGTGAAAGACTCTTTCGAAGTTCCAGAGGTTAGGTGTCATTAGTGTCCAGACGCCTCATCGGAAAAAGGCCTCATCTCGCCTGGAAGGGAGAACTTCCTGGATTTTCTCGAGTTGCGGCAGGTGTTCTCGAGTTACGACGGGGACCTCAGGGACCCGCCCTGGTGGCCTCAGGAAAGGCCAGTCCCCATGCGAGTTGCTAGGGGCCCTCTCGGGATTCCTCTCTCGTCGATACCGGGGCCAAAAACCTTGTGTGGAGTCAGGGCCGGAACCGAGGATTCCTCTCAGGGGCTGACATGGATCTTTGGGTACTTCTGGAGTCTCCCAATGGGAGTCAGGCCTCGTCTCGAGTGGGGGCATGCACGTGCGCTTTCCTTCCAGGCTGTAGCA
Source organism: Capricornis sumatraensis (assembly GCF_032405125.1). Taxonomy (NCBI): domain Eukaryota; kingdom Metazoa; phylum Chordata; class Mammalia; order Artiodactyla; family Bovidae; genus Capricornis; species Capricornis sumatraensis. The sequence goes on along the minus strand of NC_091092.1, from coordinate 141,008,386 downwards.
GCAATGTCACGCTTCCCGTCGCGGGGATCAAAGGATCTGTGGTTTTCCCTCGAGGCTTTCCATCGAGGCTTTCCCACAGTGCTGTCCCACGTGCCACCGTGGTGTGAGTCGATCCTCGGCGTGAAAGATGAGCCAGTGCAGGGCAAAGAGGTTCCTCTGGAATGGACTGAGACATCTGGGGGACTCTTGGAATGGTGGTACGACCATGGAGTTCCTCTCGCCTTTCCAGCTGAGAGTGCCTCCTCTTGAGATGCGACTTAAACGCCGGGAATTCTTTCCCGTTGAAAGCAGGGAAAGGATCCCTCATCTCGAGCTACGAGGGGGAAACGGAACTCCTCTGGATGTGGGCGGGACCATCGTGCTTCCTCTCGAGTGGAGACGGGTATGGCGGTGAACTTCTTGAGTTGCAGCAAGGGTGTGAAAGACCCTTTCGAATTTCCAGAGGTTAGGTGTCATTAGTGTCCAGACGCCTCATCGGAAATAGGCCTCATTTCGCCTGGAAGGGAGAACTTCCTGGATTTTCTCGAGTTGCGGCAGGTGTTCTCGAGTTACGATGGGGACCTCAGGGACCCGCCCTTGTGGCCTCAGGAAAGGCCAGTCCCCAAGCGAGTTGCTAGGGGGCCTCTCGGGATTCCTCTCCCGTCGATACTGGGGCCAAAAACCTTGTTTGGAGTCAGGGCCGGAACCGAGGATTCCTCTCAGGGGCTGACATGGATCTTTGGGTACTTCTGGAGTCTCCGCAGGGCAGTCAGGCCTCGTCTCGAGTGGGGGCATGCACGTGCGCTTTCCTTCCAGGCTGTAGCAGCAATGTCACGCTTCCCGTCGCGTGGATCAAAGGATCTGTGGTTTTCCCTCGAGGCTTTCCCACAGGGCTGTCCCACGTGCCACCGTGGTGTGAGTCGATCCTCGGCGTGAAAGATGAGCCAGTGCAGGGCAAAGAGGTTCCTCTGGAATGGACTGAGACATCTGGGGGACTCTTGGAATGGTGGTACGACCAAGGAGTTCTTCTCACCTTTCCTGTTGAGAGTGCCTCCCCTTGAGATGCGACGGGAACGCCGGGAATTCTTTCCCGTTGAAAGAAGGGAAAGGATCCCTTATCTCGAGCTACGAGGGGGAAACGGGGCTCCTCTGCATGTGGGCGGGACCATCGTGCTTCCTCTCGAGTGGAGACGGGTATGGCGGTGAACTTCTTGAGTTGCAGCAAGGGTGAGAAAGTCCCTTTCGAAGTTCCAGAGGTTAGGTGTCATTAGTCTCCAGACGCCTCATCGGAAATAGGCCTCATCTCGCCTGGAAGGGAGAACTTCCTGGATTTTCTCGAGTTGCGGCAGGTGTTCTCGAGTTATGACGGGGACCTCAGGGACCAGCCCTGGTGGCCTCAGGAGAGGCCAGTCCCCATGCGAGTTGCTAGGGTGCCTCTCGGGATTCCTCTCCCGTCGATACCGGGGCCAAGAACCTTGTGTGGAGTCAGGGCCGGAACCGAAGATTCCTCTCAGGGGCTGACATGGATCTTTGGGTACTTCTGGAGTCTCCCCAGGGGAGTCAGGGCTCGTCTCGAGTGGGGACATGCACGTGCGCTTTCCTTCCAGGCTGTAGCAGCAATGTCACGCTTCCCGTCTCGTGGATCAAAGGATCTGTGGTGTTCCCTCGAGGCTTTCCCACTGGGCTGTCCCACGTGCCACCGTGGTGTGAGTCGATCCTCGGCGTGAAAGATGAGCCAGTGCAGGGCAAAGAGGTTCCTCTGGAATGGACTGAGACATCTGGGGGACTCTTGGCATGGTGGTACGACCATGGAGTTCCTCTCGCCTTTCCTGTTGAGAGTGCCTCCTCTTGAGATGCGACGGGAACGCCGGGAATTCTTTCCCGTTGAAAGCAGGGAAAGGATCCCTCATCTCGAGCTACGAGGGGGAAACAGGGCTCCTCTGGATGTGGGCGGGACCATCGTGCTTCCTCTCGAGTGGAGACGGGTATGGCGGTGAACTTCTTGAGTTGCAGCAAGGGTGTGAAAGACCCTTTCGAAGTTCCAGAGCTTAGGTGTCATTAGTCTCCAGACTCCTCATCGGAAATAGGCCTCATCTCGCCTGGAAGGGAGAACTTCCTGGATTTTCTCGAGTTGCGGCAGGTGTTCTCAAGTTACGACCGGGACCTCAGGGACCCGCCCTGGTGGCCTCAGGAGAGGCCAGTCCCCATGCGAGTTGCTAGGGGGCCTCTCGGGATTCCTCTCCCGTCGATACCGGGGCCAATAACCTTGTGTGGAGTCAGGGCCGGAACCGAGGATTCCTCTCAGGGGCTGACATGGATCTTTCGGTACTTCTGGAGTCTCCACAGGGGAGTCAGGCCTCGTCTCGAGTGGGGGCATGCACGTGCGCTTTCCTTCCAGGCTGTAGCAGCAATGTCACGATTCCCGACGCGTGGATCAAAGGATCTGTGGTTTTCCCTCGAGGCTTTCCCTCGAGGCTTTCCCACAGGGCTGTCCCACGTGCCACCGTGGTGTGAGTTGATCCTCGGCGTGAAAGATGAGCCAGTGCAGGGCTAAGAAGTTCCTCTGGAATGGACTGAGACATCTGGGGGACTCTTGGCATGGTGGTACGACCATGGAGTTCCTCTCGCCTTTCCTGTTGAGAGTGCCTCCTCTTGAGATGCGACGGGAACGCCGGGAATTCTTTCCCGTTGAAAGCAGCGAAAGGATCCCTCATCTCGAGCTACGAGGGGGAAACGGGGCTCCTCTGGATGTGGGCGGGACCATCGTGCTTCCTCTCGAGTGGAGACGGGTATGGCGGTGAACTTCTTGAGTTGCAGCAAGGGTGCGAAAGACCCTTTCGAAGTTCCAGAGGTTAGGTGTCATTAGTCTCCAGACGCCTCATCGGAAATAGGCCTCATCTCGCCTGGAAGGGAGAACTTCCTGGATTTTCTCGAGTTGCGGCAGGTGTTCTCGAATTACGACGGGGACCTCAGGGACCCGCCCTGGTGGCCTCAGTAGAGGCCAGTCCCCATGCGAGTTGCTAGGGGGCTTCTCGGGATTCCTCTCCGGTCGATACCGGGGCCAAAAACCTTGTGTGGAGTCAGGGCCAGAACCGAGGATTCCTCTCAGGGGCTCACATGGATCTTTGGGTACTTCTGGAGTCTCCCCATGGGAGTCAGGCCTCGTCTCGAGTGGGGGCATGCACGTGCGCTTTCCTTCCAGGCTGTAGCAGCAATGTCACGCTTCCTGTCGCGTGGATCAAAGGATCTGTGGTTTTCCCCCGAGGCTTTCCCACAGGGCTGTTCCACGTGCCACCGTGGTGTGAGTCGATCCTCGGCGTGAAAGATGAGCCAGTGCAGGGCAAAGAGGTTCCTCTGGAATAGAGTGAGACATCCAGGGGACTGTTGGAATGGTGGTAAGACCATGGAGTTCCTCTCGCCTTTCCTGTTGAGAGTGCCTCCTCTTGAGATGCGACGGGAATGCCGGGAATTCTTTCCCGTTGAAAGCAGGGAAAGGATCCCTCATCTCGAACTACGAGGGGGAAACTGGGCACTTCTGGATGTGGGCGGGACCATCGTGCTTCCTCTCGAGTGGAGACGGTTATGGCGGTGAACTTCTTGAGTTGCAGCAAGGGTGTGAAAGACCCTTTCGAAGTTCCAGAGGTTAGGTGTCATTAGTCTCCAGACGCCTCATCGGAAATAGGCCTCATCTCGCCTGGAAGGGAGAACTTCCTGGATTTTCTCGAGTTGCGGCAGGTGTTCTCGAATTACGACGGGGACCTCAGGGACCCGCCCTGGTGGCCTCAGTAGAGGCCAGTCCCCATGCGAGTTGCTAGGGGGCTTCTCAGGATTCCTCTCCCGTCGATACCGGGGCCAAAAACCTTGTGTGGAGTCAGGGCCGGAACCGAGGATTCCTCTCAGGGGCTGACATGGATCTTTGGGTAGTTCTGGAGTCTCCCCAGGGGAGTCAGGCCTCGTCTCGAGTGGGGGCATGCACGTGCGCTTTCCTTCCAGGCTGTAGCAGCAATGTCACGCTTCCGGTCGCGGAGATCAAAGGATCTGTGGTTTTCCCCCGAGGCTTTCCCACAGGGCTGTCCCACGTGCCACCGTGGTGTGAGTCGATCCTCGGCGTGAAAGATGAGCCAGTGCAGGGCAAAGAGGTTCCTCTGGAATGGAATGAGACATCTGGGGGACTCTTGGCATGGTGGTACGACCATGGAGTTCCTCTCGCCTTTCCTGTTGAGAGTGCCTCCTCTTGAGATGCGACGGGAACGCCGGGAATTCTTTCCCGTTGAAAGCAGGGAAAGGATCCCTCATCTCGAGCTACGAGGGGGAAACGGGGCTCCTCTGGATGTGGGCGGGACCATCGTGCTTCCTCTCGAGTGGAGACGGGTATGGCGGTGAACTTCTTGAGTTGCAGCAAGGGTGTGAAAGACCCTTTCGAAGTTCCAGAGGTTAGGTGTCATTAGTCTAAAGACGCCTCATCGGAAATAGGCCTCATCTCGCCTGGAAGGGAGAACTTCCTGGATTTTCTCGAGTTGCGGCAGGTGTTCTCGAATTACGACGGGGACCTCAGGGACCCGCCCTGGTGCCCTCAGGAGAGGCCAGTCCCCATGCGAGTTGCTAGGGGGCCTCTCGGGATTCCTCTCCCGTCGATACCAGGGCCAAAAACGTTGTGTGGAGTCAGGGCCGGAACCGAGGATTCCTCTCAGGGGCTCACATGGATCTTTGGGTACTTCTGGAGTCTCCCCAGGGGAGTCAGGCCTCGTCTCGAGTGGGGGCATGCACGTGCGCTTTCCTTCCAGGCTGTAGCAGCAATGTCACGCTTCCTGTCGCGTGGATCAAAGGATCTGTGGTTTTCCCTCGAGGCTTTCCCTCGAGGCTTTCCCACAGGGCTGTCCCACGTGCGACAGTGGTGTGAGTCGATCCTCGGCGTGAAAGATGAGCCAGTGCAGGGCAAAGAGGTTCCTCTGGAATGGACTGAGACATCTGGGGGGCTCTTGGAATGGTGGTACGACCATGGAGTTCCTCTCGCCTTTCCTGTTGAGAGTGCCTCCTCTTGAGATGCGACGGGAACGCCGGGAATTCATTCCCGTTGAAAGCAGGGAAAGAATCCCTCATCTCGAGCTACGAGGGGTAAACGGGGCTCCTCTGGATGTGGGCGGGACCATCGTGCTTCCTCTCGAGTGGAGACGGGTATGGCGGTGAACTTCTTGAGTTGCAGCAAGGGTGTGAAAGACCCTTTCGACGTTCCAGAGGTTAGGTGTCATTAGTCTCCAGACGCCTCATCGGAAATAGGCCTCATCTCGCCTGGAAGGGAGAACTTCCTGGATTTTCTCGAGTTGCAGCAGGTGTTCTCGAGTTACGACGGGGACCTCGGGGACCCGCCCTGGTGGCCTCAGGAGAGGCCAGTCCCCATGCGAGTTGCTCGGGGGCCTCTCGGGATTCCTCTCCCGTCGATACCGGGGCCAAGAACCTTGTGTGGAGTCAGGGCCGGAACCGAGGATTCCTCTCAGGGGCTGACATGGATCTTTGGGTACTTCTGGAGTCTCCCCAGGGGAGTCAGGGCTCGTCTCGAGTGGGGACATGCACTTGCGCTTTCCTTCCAGGCTGTAGCAGCAATGTCACGCTTCCCGTCGCGTGGATCAAAGGATCTGTGGTTTTCCCTCGAGGCTTTCCCTCCAGGCTTCCCCACTGGGCTGTCCCACGTGCCACCGTGGTGTGAGTCGATCCTCTGCGTGAAAGATGAGCCAGTGCTGGGCAAAGAGGTTCCTCTGGAAGGGACTGAGACATCTGGGGGACTCTTGGAATGGTGGTACGACCATGGAGTTCCTCTCGCCTTTCCTGCTGAGAGTGCCTCCTCTTGAGATGCGACGGGAACGCCGTGAATTCTTTCCCGTTGAAAGCAGGGAAAGGATCCCTCATCTCGAGCTACGAGGGGGAAACGGGGCTCCTCTGGATGTGGGCGGGACCATCGTGCTTCCTCTCGAGTGGAGACGGGTATGGCGGTGAATTCTTGAGTTGCAGCAAGGGTGTGAAAGACCCTTTCGAAGTTCCAGAGTTTAGGTGTCATTAGTCTCCAGACGCCTCATCGGAAATTGGCCTCATCTCGCCTGGAAGGGAGAACTTCCTGGATTTTCTCGAGTTGCGGCTGGTGTTCTCGAGTTACGACGGGGACCTCAGGGACCCGCCCTGGTGGCCTCAGGAGAGGCCAGTCCCCATGCGAGTTGCTAGGGGGCCTCTCAGGATTCCTCTTCCGTCGATACCGGGGCCAAAAACCTTGTGTGGAGTCAGGGCCGGAACCGAGGATTCCTCTCAGGGGCTGACATGGATCTTTGGGTACTTCTGGAGTCTCCGCAGGGGAGTCAGGCCTCGTCTCGAGTGGGGGCTTGCACATGCGTTTTCCTTCCAGGCTGTAGCAGCAATGTCACGCTTCCCGTCGCGTGGATCAAACGATCTGTGGTTTTCCCTCGAGGCTTTCCCTCGAGGCTTTCCCTCGAGGCTTTCCCACAGGGCTGTACCACGTGCCACCGTGGTGTGAGTCGATCCTCGGTGTGAAAGATGAGCCAATGCAAGGCAAAGAGGTTCCTCTGGAATGCACTGAGTCATCTGGGGGACTCTTGGCATGGTGGTACGACCATGGAGTTCCTCTCGCCTTTCCTGTTGAGAGTGCCTCCTCTTGAGATGCGACGGGAACGCCGGGAATTCTTTCCCGTTGAAAGCAGGGAAAGGATCCCTCATCTCGATCTACGAGGGGGAAACGGGGCCCCTCTGGATGTGGGCGGGATCATCGTGCTTCCTCTCGAGTGGAGACGGGTATGGCGGTGAACTTCTTGAGTTGCAGCAAGGGTGTGAAAGACCCTTTTGAAGTTCCAGAGTTTAGGTGTCATTAGTCTCCAGACGCCTCATCGGAAATAGGCCTCATCTCGCCTGGAAGGGAGAACTTCCTGGATTTTCTCGAGTTGCGGCACGTGTTCTCGAGTTAGGACGGGGACCTCAGGGACCCGCCCTGGTGGCCTCAGGAGAGGCCAGTCCCCATGCGAGTTGCTAGGGGGCCTCTCGGGATTCCTCTCCCGTCGATACCGGGGCCAAAAACCTTGTGTGGAGCAGGGCTGGAACCGAGGATTCCTCTCAGGGGCTGACATGGATCTTTGGGTACTTCTGGAGTCTCCCCAGGGGAGTCAGGCCTCGTCTCGAGTGGGGGCATGCACGTGCGCTTTCCTTCCAGGCTGTAGCAGCAATGTTACGCTTCCCGTCACGTGGATCAAAGGATCTGTGGTTGTCCCTCTAGGCTTTCCCTCGAGGCTTTCCCACAGGGCTGTCCCACGTGCCACCGTGGTGTGAGTCGATCCTCGGCGTGAAAGATGAGCCAGTGCAGGGCAAAGAGTTTCCTCTGGAATGGACTGAGACATCTGGGGGACTCTTGGCATGGTGGTACGACCATGGAGTTCCTCTCGCCTTTCCTGTTGAGAGTGCCTCCTCTTGAGATGCGATGGGAACGCCGGGAATTCTTTCCCGTTGAAATCAGGGAAAGGATCCCTCATCTCGAGCTACGAGGGGGAAACTGGGCTCCTCTGGATGTGGGCGGACCATCGTGCTTCCTCTCGAGTGGAGACGGGTATGGCGGTGAACTTCTTGAGTTGCAGCAAGGGTGTGAAAGACCCTTTCGAAGTTCCAGAGGTTACGTGTCATTAGTCTCCAGACGCCTCATCGGAAATAGGCCTCATCTCGCCTGGAAGGGAGAACTTCCTGGATTTTCTCGAGTTGAGGCAGGTGTTCTCAAGTTACGACGGGGACCTCAGGGACCCGCCCTGGTGGCCTCAGGAGAGGCCAGTCCCCATGCGAGTTGCTAGGGGGCCTCCTGGGATACCTCTTCCGTCGATACCGGGGCCAAAAACCTTGTGTGGAGTCAGGGCCGGAACCGAGGATTCCTCTCAGGGGCTGACATGGATCTTTGGGTACTTCTGGAGTCTCCCCAGGGGAGTCAGGCCTCGTCTCGAGTGGGGGCATACACGTGCCCATTCCTTCCAGGCTGTAGCAGCAATGTCACGCTTCCCGTCGCGGGGATCAAAGGATCTGTGGTTTTCCCTCGAGGCTTTCCCTCGAGGCTTTCCCACTGGGCTGTCCCACGTGCCACCGTGGTGTGAGTCGATCCTCGGCGTGAAAGATGAGCCAGTGTAGGGCAAAGAGGTTCCTCTGGAATGGACTGAGACATCTGGGGGACTCTTGGCATGGTGGTACGACCATGGAGTTCCTCTCGCCTTTCCTGTTGAGAGTGCTTCCTCTTGAGATGCGACGGGAACGCCGGGAATTCTTTCCCGTTGAAAGCAGGGAAAGGATCCCACATCTCGAGCTACGAGGGGGAAACGGGGCTCCTCTGGATGTGGGCAGGACCATCGTGCTTCCTCTCGAGTGGAGACGGGTATGGCGGTGAACTTCTTGAGTTGCAGCAAGGGTGTGAAAGACCCTTTCGAAGTTCCAGAGGTTAGGTGTCATTAGTCTCCAGAGGCCTCATCGGAAATAGGCCTCATCTCGCCTGGAAGGTAGAACATCCTGGTTATTCTGGAGTTGCGGCAGGTGTTCTCGAGTTACGACGGGGACCTCAGGGACCCGCCCTGGTGGCCTCAGGAAAGGCCAGTCCCCATGCGAGTTGCTAGGGGGCCTCTCGGGATTCCTCTCCCGTCGATACTGGGGCCAAAAACCTTGTGTGGAGTCAGGGCCGGAACCGAGGATTCCTCTCAGGGGCTGACATGGAACTTTGGGTACTTCTGGAGTCTCCGCAGGGGAGTCAGGGGTCGTCTCGAGTGGGGGCATGCACGTGCGCTTTCCTTCCAGGCTGTAGCAGCAATGTCACGCTTCCCGTCGCGTGGATCAATGGATCTGTGGTTTTCCCTCGAGGCTTTCCCTCGAGGCTTTCCCACAGGGCTGTCCCACGTGCCACCGTGGTGTGAGTCGATCCTCGGCGTGAAAGATGAGCCAGTGCAGGGCAAAGAGGTTCCTCTGGAATGGACTGAGACATCTGGGGGACTCTTGGAATGGTGGTACGACCATGGAGTTCCTCTCGACTTTCATGTTGAGGGTGCCTCGTCTTGAGATGCGACAGGAACGCCGGGAATTCGTTCACGTTGAAAGCAGGGAAAGGATCCCTCATCTCGAGCTACGAGGGGGAAACGGGGCTCCTCTGCATGTGGGCGTGAACATCGTGCTTCCTCTCGAGTGGAGACGGGTATGGCGGTGATCTTCTTGAGTTGCAGCAAGGGTGTGAAAGACTCTTTCGAAGTTCCAGAGGTTAGGTGTCATTAGTGTCCAGACGCCTCATCGGAAATAGGCCTCATCTCGCCTGGAAGGGAGAACTTCCTGGATTTTCTCGAGTTGCGGCAGGTGTTCTCGAGTTACGACGGGGACCTCAGGGACCCGCCCTGGTGGCCTCAGGAAAGGCCAGTCCCCATGCGAGTTGCTAGGGGCCCTCTCGGGATTCCTCTCTCGTCGATACCGGGGCCAAAAACCTTGTGTGGAGTCAGGGCCGGAACCGAGGATTCCTCTCAGGGGCTGACATGGATCTTTGGGTACTTCTGGAGTCTCCCAAGGGGAGTCAGGCCTCGTCTCGAGTGGGGGCATGCACGTGCGCTTTCCTTCCAGGCTGTAGCAGCAATGTCACGCTTCCCGTCGCGGGGATCAAAGGATCTGTGGTTTTCCCTCGAGGCTTTCCATCGAGGCTTTCCCACAGGGCTGTCCCACGTACCACCGTGGTGTGAGTCGATCCTCGGCGTGAAAGATGAGCCAGTGCAGGGCAAAGAGGTTCCTCTGGAATGGACTGAGACATCTGGGGGACTCTTGGAATGGTGGTACGACCAAGGAGTTCTTCTCACCTTTCCTGTTGAGAGTGCCTCCCCTTGAGATGCGACGGGAACGCCGGGAATTCTTTCCCGTTGAAAGAAGGGAAAGGATCCCTTATCTCGAGCTACGAGGGGGAAACGGGGCTCCTCTGCATGTGGGCGGGACCATCGTGCTTCCTCTCGAGTGGAGACGGGTATGGCGGTGAACTTCTTGAGTTGCAGCAAGGGTGAGAAAGTCCCTTTCGAAGTTCCAGAGGTTAGGTTTCATTAGTCTCCAGACGCCTCATCGGAAATAGGCCTCATCTCGCCTGGAAGGGAGAACTTCCTGGATTTTCTCGAGTTGCGGCAGGTGTTCTCGAGTTATGACGGGGACCTCAGGGACCCGCCCTGGTGGCCTCAGGAGAGGCCAGTCCCCATGCGAGTTGCTAGGGGGCCTCTCGGGATTCCTCTCCCGTCGATACCGGGGCCAAGAACCTTGTGTGGAGTCAGGGCCGGAACCGAGGATTCCTCTCAGGGGCTGACATGGATCTTTGGGTACTTCTGGAGTCTCCCCAGGGGAGTCAGGGCTCGTCTCGAGTGGGGACATGCACGTGCGCTTTCCTTCCAGGCTGTAGCAGCAATGTCACGCTTCCCGTCGCGTGGATCAAAGGATCTGTGGTTTTCCCTCGAGGCTTTCCCTCGAGGCTTCCCCACTGGGCTGTCCCACGTGCCACCGTGGTGTGAGTCGATCCTCGGCGTGAAAGATGAGACAGTGCAGGGCAAAGAGCTTCCTCTGGAATGGACTGAGACATCTGGGGGACTCTTGGCATGGTGGTACGACCATGGAGTTCCTCTCGCCTTTCCTGTTGAGAGTGCCTCCTCTTGAGATGCGACGGGAACGCCGGGAATTCTTTCCCGTTGAAAGCAGGGAAAGGATCCCTCATCTCGAGCTACGAGGGGGAAACGGGGCTCCTCTGGATGGGGGCGGGACCATCGTGCTTCCTCTCGAGTGGAGACGGGTATGGCGGTGAACTTCTTGAGTTGCAGCAAGGGTGTGAAAGACCCTTTCGAAGTTCCAGAGCTTAGGTGTCATTAGTCTCCAGACTCCTCATCGGAAATAGGCCTCATCTCGCCTGGAAGGGAGAACTTCCTGGATTTTCTCGAGTTGCGGCAGGTGTTCTCGAGTTACGACGGGGACCTCAGGGACCCGCCCTGGTGGCCTCAGGAGAGGCCAGTCCCCATGCGAGTTGCTAGGGGGCCTCTCGGGATTCCTCTCCCGTCGATACCGGGGCCAAAAACCTTGTGTGGAGTCAGGGCCGGAACCGAGGATTCCTCTCAGGGGCTGACATGGATCTTTGGGTACTTCTGGAGTCTCCCCAGGGAGTCAGTCCTCGTCTCGAGTGGGGACATGCACGTGTGCTTTCCTTCCAGGCTGTAGCAGCAATGTCACGCTTCCCGTCGCGTGGATCAAAGGATCTGTGGTGTTCCCTCGAGGCTTTCCCACTGGGCTGTCCCACGTGCCACCGTGGTGTGAGTCGATCCTCGGCGTGAAAGATGAGCCAGTGCAGGGCAAAGAGGTTCCTCTGGAATGGACTGAGACATCTGGGGGACTCTTGGCATGGTGGTACGACCATGGAGTTCCTCTCGCCTTTCCTGTTGAGAGTGCCTCCTCTTGAGATGCGACGGGAACGCCGGGAATTCTTTCCCGTTGAAAGCAGGGAAAGGATCCCTCATCTCGAGCTACGAGGGGGAAACGGGGCTCCTCTGGATGTGGGCGGGACCATCGTGCTTCCTCTCGAGTGGAGACGGGTATGGCGGTGAACTTCTTGAGTTGCAGCAAGGGTGTGAAAGACCCTTTCGAAGTTCCAGAGCTTAGGTGTCATTAGTCTCTAGACTCCTCATCGGAAATAGGCCTCATCTCGCCTGGAAGGGAGAACTTCCTGGATTTTCTCGAGTTGCGGCAGGTGTTCTCGAGTTACGACCGGGACCTCAGGGACCCGCCCTGGTGGCCTCAGGAGAGGCCAGTCCCCATGCGAGTTGCTAGGGGGCCTCTCGGGATTCCTCTCCCGTCGATACCGGGGCCAAAAACCTTGTGTGGAGTCAGGGCCGGAACCGAGGATTCCTCTCAGGGGCTGACATGGATCTTTGGGTACTTCTGGAGTCTCCACAGGGGAGTCAGTCCTCGTCTCGAGTGGGGGCATGCACGTGCGCTTTCCGTCCAGGCTGTAGCAGCAATGTTACGCTTCCCGTCGCGTGGATCAAAGGATCTGTGGTTTTCCCTCGAGGCTTTCCCTCGAGGCTTTCCCACAGGGCTGTCCCACGTGCCACCGTGGTGTGAGTCGATCCTCGGTGTGAAAGATGAGCCAGTGCAGGGCAAAGAGGTTCCTCTGGAATGGACTGAGACATCTGGGGGACTCTTGGAATGGTGGTACGACCATGGAGTTCCTCTCGCCTTTCCTGTTGAGAGTGCCTCCTCTTGTAATGCGACTTGAACGCCGGGAATTCTTTCCCGTTGAAAGCAGGGAAAGGATCCCTCATCTCGAGCTACGAGGGGGAAACGGGACTCCTCTGGATGTGGGCGGGACCATCGTGCTTCCTCTCGAGTGGAGACGGGTATGGCGGTGAACTTCTTGAGTTGCAGCAAGGGTGTGAAAGACCCTTTCGAAGTTCCAGAGGTTAGGTGTCATTAGTGTCCAGACGCCTCATCGGAAATAGGCCTCATCTCGCCTGGAAGGGAGAACTTCCTGGATTTTCTCGAGTTGCGGCAGGTGTTCTCGAGATACGATGGGGACCTCAGGGACCCGCCCTGGTGGCCTCAGGAAAGGCCAGTCCCCAAGCGAGTTGCTAGGGGGCCTCTCGTGATTCCTCTCCCGTCGATACTGGGGCCAAAAACCTTGTGTGGAGTCAGGGCCGGAACCGAGGATTCCTCTCAGGGGCTGACATGGATCTTTGGGTACTTCTGGTGTCTCCCCAGGGCAGTAAGGCCTCGTCTCGAGTGGGGGCATGCACGTGCGCTTTCCTTCCAGGCTGTAGCAGCAATGTCACGCTTCCCGTCGCGTGGATCAAAGGATCTGTGGTTTTCCCTCGAGGCTTTCCCTCTAGGCTTTCCCACCGGGCTGTCCCACGTGCCACCGTGGTGTGAGTCGATCCTCGGCGTGAAAGATGTGCCAGTGCAGGGCAAAGAGGTTCCTCTGGAATGGACTGAAACATCTGGGGGACTCTTGGAATGGTGGTACGACCATGGAGTTCCTCTCGCCATTCCTGTTGAGGGTGCCTCCTCTTGAGAAACGACGGGAACGCCGGGAATTCGTTCACGTTGAAAGAAGGGAAAGGATACCTCATCTCGAGCTACGAGGGGGAAACGGGGCTCCTCTGCATGTGGGCGGGACCATCGTACTTCCTCTCGAATGGAGACGGGTATGGCGTTGAACTTCTTGAGTTGCAGCAAGGGTGTGAAAGACCCTTTCGAAGTTCCAGAGGTTAGGTGTCATTAGTGTCCAGACGCCTCATCGGAAATAGGCCTCATCTCGCCTGGAAGGTAGAACTTCCTGGTTATTCTGGAGTTGCGGCAGGTGTTCTCGAGTTACGACGGGGACCTCAGGGACCCGCCCTGGTGGCCTCAGGAAAGGCCAGTCCCCATGCGAGTTGCTAGGGGGCCTCTCGGGATTCCTCTCCCGTCGATACTGGGGCCAAAAACCTTGTGTGGAGTCAGGGCCGGAACCGAGGATTCCTCTCAGGGGCTGACATGGAACTTTGGGTACTTCTGGAGTCTCCGCAGGGGAGTCAGGGGTCGTCTCGAGTGGGGGCATGCACGTGCGCTTTCCTTCCAGGCTGTAGCAGCAATGTCACGCTTCCCGTCGCGTGGATCAAAGGATCTGTGGTTTTCCCTCGAGGCTTTCCCTCGAGGCTTTCCCACAGGGCTGTCCCACGTGCCACCGTGGTGTGAGTCGATCCTCGGCGTGAAAGATGAGCCAGTGCAGGGCAAAGAGATTCCTCTGGAATGGACTGAGACATCTGGGGGACTCTTGGAATGGTGGTACGACCATGGAGTTCCTCTCGACTTTCATGTTGAGGGTGCCTCGTCTTGAGATGCGACAGGAACGCCGGGAATTCGTTCACGTTGAAAGCAGGGAATGGATCCCTCATCTCGAGCTACGAGGGGGAAACGGGGCTCCTCTGCATGTGGGCGTGAACATCGTGCTTCCTCTCGAGTGGAGACGGGTATGGCGGTGATCTTCTTGAGTTGCAGCAAGGGTGTGAAAGACTCTTTCGAAGTTCCAGAGGTTAGGTGTCATTAGTGTCCAGACGCCTCATCGGAAAAAGGCCTCATCTCGCCTGGAAGGGAGAACTTCCTGGATTTTCTCGAGTTGCGGCAGGTGTTCTCGAGTTACGACGGGGACCTCAGGGACCCGCCCTGGTGGCCTCAGGAAAGGCCAGTCCCCATGCGAGTTGCTAGGGGCCCTCTCGGGATTCCTCTCTCGTCGATACCGGGGCCAAAAACCTTGTGTGGAGTCAGGGCCGGAACCGAGGATTCCTCTCAGGGGCTGACATGGATCTTTGGGTACTTCTGGAGTCTCCCAATGGGAGTCAGGCCTCGTCTCGAGTGGGGGCATGCACGTGCGCTTTCCTTCCAGGCTGTAGCAGCAATGTCACGCTTCCCGTCGCGGGGATCAAAGGATCTGTGGTTTTCCCTCGAGGCTTTCCATCGAGGCTTTCCCACAGTGCTGTCCCACGTGCCACCGTGGTGTGAGTCGATCCTCGGCGTGAAAGATGAGCCAGTGCAGGGCAAAGAGGTTCCTCTGGAATGGACTGAGACATCTGGGGGACTCTTGGAATGGTGGTACGACCATGGAGTTCCTCTCGCCTTTCCAGCTGAGAGTGCCTCCTCTTGAGATGCGACTTAAACGCCGGGAATTCTTTCCCGTTGAAAGCAGGGAAAGGATCCCTCATCTCGAGCTACGAGGGGGAAACGGAACTCCTCTGGATGTGGGCGGGACCATCGTGCTTCCTCTCGAGTGGAGACGGGTATGGCGGTGAACTTCTTGAGTTGCAGCAAGGGTGTGAAAGGCCCTTTCGAATTTCCAGAGGTTAGGTGTCATTAGTGTCCAGACGCCTCATCGGAAATAGGCCTCATTTCGCCTGGAAGGGAGAACTTCCTGGATTTTCTCGAGTTGCGGCAGGTGTTCTCGAGTTACGATGGGGACCTCAGGGACCCGCCCTGGTGGCCTCAGGAAAGGCCTGTCCCCAAGCGAGTTGCTAGGGGGCCTCTCGGGATTCCTCTCCCGTCGATACTGGGGCCAAAAACCTTGTTTGGAGTCAGGGCCGGAACCGAGGATTCCTCTCAGGGGCTGACATGGATCTTTGGGTACTTCTGGAGTTTCCGCAGGGCAGTCAGGCCTCGTCTCGAGTGGGGGCATGCACGTGCGCTTTCCTTCCAGGCTGTAGCAGCAATGTCACGCTTCCCGTCGCGTGGATCAAAGGATCTGTGGTTTTCCCTCGAGGCTTTCCCACAGGGCTGTCCCACGTGCCACCGTGGTGTGAGTCGATCCTCGGCGTGAAAGATGAGCCAGTGCAGGGCAAAGAGGTTCCTCTGGAATGGACTGAGACATCTGGGGGACTCTTGGAATGGTGGTACGACCAAGGAGTTCTTCTCACCTTTCCTGTTGAGAGTGCCTCCCCTTGAGATGCGACGGGAACGCCGGGAATTCTTTCCCGTTGAAAGAAGGGAAAGGATCCCTTATCTCGAGCTACGAGGGGGAAACGGGGCTCCTCTGGATGTGGGCGGGACCATCGTGCTTCCTCTCGAGTGGAGACGGGTATGGCGGTGAACTTCTTGAGTTGCAGCAAGGGTGAGAAAGTCCCTTTCGAAGTTCCAGAGGTTAGGTGTCATTAGTCTCCAGACGCCTCATCGGAAATAGGCCTCATCTCGCCTGGAAGGGAGAACTTCCTGGATTTTCTCGAGTTGCGGCAGGTGTTCTCGAGTTATGACGGGGACCTCAGGGACCAGCCCTGGTGGCCTCAGGAGAGGCCAGTCCCCATGCGAGTTGCTAGGGTGCCTCTCGGGATTCCTCTCCCGTCGATACCGGGGCCAAGAACCTTGTGTGGAGTCAGGGCCGGAACCGAAGATTCCTCTCAGGGGCTGACATGGATCTTTGGGTACTTCTGGAGTCTCCCCAGGGGAGTCAGGGCTCGTCTCGAGTGGGGACATGCACGTGCGCTTTCCTTCCAGGCTGTAGCAGCAATGTCACGCTTCCCGTCTCGTGGATCAAAGGATCTGTGGTGTTCCCTCGAGGCTTTCCCACTGGGCTGTCCCACGTGCCACCGTGGTGTGAGTCGATCCTCGGCGTGAAAGATGAGCCAGTGCAGGGCAAAGAGGTTCCTCTGGAATGGACTGAGACATCTGGGGGACTCTTGGCATGGTGGTACGACCATGGAGTTCCTCTCGCCTTTCCTGTTGAGAGTGCCTCCTCTTGAGATGCGACGGGAACGCCGGGAATTCTTTCCCGTTGAAAGCAGGGAAAGGATCCCTCATCTCGAGCTACGAGGGGGAAACGGGGCTCCTCTGGATGTGGGCGGGACCATCGTGCTTCCTCTCGAGTGGAGACGGGTATGGCGGTGAACTTCTTGAGTTGCAGCAAGGGTGTGAAAGACCCTTTCGAAGTTCCAGAGCTTAGGTGTCATTAGTCTCCAGACTCCTCATCGGAAATAGGCCTCATCTCGCCTGGAAGGGAGAACTTCCTGGATTTTCTCGAGTTGCGGCAGGTGTTCTCGTGTTACGACCGGGACCTCAGGGACCCGCCCTGGTGGCCTCAGGAGAGGCCAGTCCCCATGCGAGTTGCTAGGGGGCCTCTCGGGATTCCTCTCCCGTCGATACCGGGGCCAATAACCTTGTGTGGAGTCAGGGCCGGAACCGAGGATTCCTCTCAGGGGCTGACATGGATCTTTGGGTACTTCTGGAGTCTCCACAGGGGAGTCAGGCCTCGTCTCGAGTGGGGGCATGCACGTGCGCTTTCCTTCCAGGCTGTAGCAGCAATGTCACGATTCCCGACGCGTGGATCAAAGGATCTGTGGTTTTCCCTCGAGGCTTTCCCTCGAGGCTTTCCCACAGGGCTGTCCCACGTGCCACCGTGGTGTGAGTTGATCCTCGGCGTGAAAGATGAGCCAGTGCAGGGCTAAGAAGTTCCTCTGGAATGGACTGAGACATCTGGGGGACTCTTGGCATGGTGGTACGACCATGGAGTTCCTCTCGCCTTTCCTGTTGAGAGTGCCTCCTCTTGAGATGCGACGGGAACGCCGGGAATTCTTTCCCGTTGAAAGCAGCGAAAGGATCCCTCATCTCGAGCTACGAGGGGGAAACGGGGCTCCTCTGGATGTGGGCGGGACCATCGTGCTTCCTCTCGAGTGGAGACGGGTATGGCGGTGAACTTCTTGAGTTGCAGCAAGGGTGCGAAAGACCCTTTCGAAGTTCCAGAGGTTAGGTGTCATTAGTCTCCAGACGCCTCATCGGAAATAGGCCTCATCTCGCCTGGAAGGGAGAACTTCCTGGATTTTCTCGAGTTGCGGCAGGTGTTCTCGAATTACGACGGGGACCTCAGGGACCCGCCCTGGTGGCCTCAGTAGAGGCCAGTCCCCATGCGAGTTGCTAGGGGGCTTCTCGGGATTCCTCTCCGGTCGATACCGGGGCCAAAAACCTTGTGTGGAGTCAGGGCCAGAACCGAGGATTCCTCTCAGGGGCTCACATGGATCTTTGGGTACTTCTGGAGTCTCCCCATGGGAGTCAGGCCTCGTCTCGAGTAGGGGCATGCACGTGCGCTTTCCTTCCAGGCTGTAGCAGCAATGTCACGCTTCCTGTCGCGTGGATCAAAGGATCTGTGGTTTTCCCCCGAGGCTTTCCCACAGGGCTGTTCCACGTGCCACCGTGGTGTGAGTCGATCCTCGGCGTGAAAGATGAGCCAGTGCAGGGCAAAGAGGTTCCTCTGGAATAGAGTGAGACATCCAGGGGACTGTTGGAATGGTGGTAAGACCATGGAGTTCCTCTCGCCTTTCCTGTTGAGAGTGCCTCCTCTTGAGATGCGACGGGAACGCCGGGAATTCTTTCCCGTTGAAAGCAGGGAAAGGATCCCTCATCTCGACCTACGAGGGGGAAACTGGGCTCTTCTGGATGTGGGCGGGACCATCGTGCTTCCTCTCGAGTGGAGACGGTTATGGCGGTGAACTTCTTGAGTTGCAGCAAGGGTGTGAAAGACCCTTTCGAAGTTCCAGAGGTTAGGTGTCATTAGTCTCCAGACGCCTCATCGGAAATAGGCCTCATCTCGCCTGGAAGGGAGAACTTCCTGGATTTTCTCGAGTTGCGGCAGGTGTTCTCGAATTACGACGGGGACCTCAGGGACCGCCCTGGTGGCCTCAGTAGAGGCCAGTCCCCATGCGAGTTGCTAGGGGGCTTCTCAGGATTCCTCTCCCGTCGATACCGGGGCCAAAAACCTTGTGTGGAGTCAGGGCCGGAACCGAGGATTCCTCTCAGGGGCTGACATGGATCTTTGGGTAGTTCTGGAGTCTCCCCAGGGGAGTCAGGCCTCGTCTCGAGTGGGGGCATGCACGTGCGCTTTCCTTCCAGGCTGTAGCAGCAATGTCACGCTTCCGGTCGCGGAGATCAAAGGATCTGTGGTTTTCCCCCGAGGCTTTCCCACAGGGCTGTCCCACGTGCCACCGTGGTGTGAGTCGATCCTCGGCGTGAAAGATGAGCCAGTGCAGGGCAAAGAGGTTCCTCTGGAATGGAATGAGACATCTGGGGGACTCTTGGCATGGTGGTACGACCATGGAGTTCCTCTCGCCTTTCCTGTTGAGAGTGCCTCCTCTTGAGATGCGACGGGAACGCCGGGAATTCTTTCCCGTTGAAAGCAGGGAAAGGATCCCTCATCTCGAGCTACGAGGGGGAAACGGGGCTCCTCTGGATGTGGGCGGGACCATCGTGCTTCCTCTCGAGTGGAGACGGGTATGGCGGTGAACTTCTTGAGTTGCAGCAAGGGTGTGAAAGACCCTTTCGAAGTTCCAGAGGTTAGGTGTCATTAGTCTAAAGACGCCTCATCGGAAATAGGCCTCATCTCGCCTGGAAGGGAGAACTTCCTGGATTTTCTCGAGTTGCGGCAGGTGTTCTCGAATTACGACGGGGACCTCAGGGACCCGCCCTGGTGCCCTCAGGAGAGGCCAGTCCCCATGCGAGTTGCTAGGGGGCCTCTCGGGATTCCTCTCCCGTCGATACCAGGGCCAAAAACGTTGTGTGGAGTCAGGGCCGGAACCGAGGATTCCTCTCAGGGGCTCACATGGATCTTTGGGTACTTCTGGAGTCTCCCCAGGGGAGTCAGGCCTCGTCTCGAGTGGGGGCATGCACGTGCGCTTTCCTTCCAGGCTGTAGCAGCAATGTCACGCTTCCTGTCGCGTGGATCAAAGGATCTGTGGTTTTCCCTCGAGGCTTTCCCTCGAGGCTTTCCCACAGGGCTGTCCCACGTGCGACAGTGGTGTGAGTCGATCCTCGGCGTGAAAGATGAGCCAGTGCAGGGCAAAGAGGTTCCTCTGGAATGGACTGAGACATCTGGGGGGCTCTTGGAATGGTGGTACGACCATGGAGTTCCTCTCGCCTTTCCTGTTGAGAGTGCCTCCTCTTGAGATGCGACGGGAACGCCGGGAATTCATTCCCGTTGAAAGCAGGGAAAGAATCCCTCATCTCGAGCTACGAGGGGTAAACGGGGCTCCTCTGGATGTGGGCGGGACCATCGTGCTTCCTCTCGAGTGGAGACGGGTATGGCGGTGAACTTCTTGAGTTGCAGCAAGGGTGTGAAAGACCCTTTCGACGTTCCAGAGGTTAGGTGTCATTAGTCTCCAGACGCCTCATCGGAAATAGGCCTCATCTCGCCTGGAAGGGAGAACTTCCTGGATTTTCTCGAGTTGCAGCAGGTGTTCTCGAGTTACGACGGGGACCTCGGGGACCCGCCCTGGTGGCCTCAGGAGAGGCCAGTCCCCATGCGAGTTGCTCGGGGGCCTCTCGGGATTCCTCTCCCGTCGATACCGGGGCCAAGAACCTTGTGTGGAGTCAGGGCCGGAACCGAGGATTCCTCTCAGGGGCTGACATGGATCTTTGGGTACTTCTGGAGTCTCCCCAGGGGAGTCAGGGCTCGTCTCGAGTGGGGACATGCACTTGCGCTTTCCTTCCAGGCTGTAGCAGCAATGTCACGCTTCCCGTCGCGTGGATCAAAGGATCTGTGGTTTTCCCTCGAGGCTTTCCCTCGAGGCTTCCCCACTGGGCTGTCCCACGTGCCACCGTGGTGTGAGTCGATCCTCTGCGTGAAAGATTAGCCAGTGCTGGGCAAAGAGGTTCCTCTGGAAGGGACTGAGACATCTGGGGGACTCTTGGAATGGTGGTACGACCATGGAGTTCCTCTCGCCTTTCCTGCTGAGAGTGCCTCCTCTTGAGATGCGACGGGAACGCCGTGAATTCTTTCCCGTTGAAAGCAGGGAAAGGATCCCTCATCTCGAGCTACGAGGGGGAAACGGGGCTCCTCTGGATGTGGGCGGGACCATCGTGCTTCCTCTCGATTGGAGACGGGTATGGCGGTGAATTCTTGAGTTGCAGCAAGGGTGTGAAAGACCCTTTCGAAGTTCCAGAGTTTAGGTGTCATTAGTCTCCAGACGCCTCATCGGAAATTGGCCTCATCTCGCCTGGAAGGGAGAACTTCCTGGATTTTCTCGAGTTGCGGCTGGTGTTCTCGAGTTACGACGGGGACCTCAGGGACCCGCCCTGGTGGCCTCAGGAGAGGCCAGTCCCCATGCGAGTTGCTAGGGGGCCTCTCAGGATTCCTCTTCCGTCGATACCGGGGCCAAAAACCTTGTGTGGAGTCAGGGCCGGAACCGAGGATTCCTCTCAGGGGCTGACATGGATCTTTGGGTACTTCTGGAGTCTCCGCAGGGGAGTCAGGCCTCGTCTCGAGTGGGGGCTTGCACATGCGTTTTCCTTCCAGGCTGTAGCAGCAATGTCACGCTTCCCGTCGCGTGGATCAAACGATCTGTGGTTTTCCCTCGAGGCTTTCCCTCGAGGCTTTCCCTCGAGGCTTTCCCACAGGGCTGTACCACGTGCCACCGTGGTGTGAGTCGATCCTCGGTGTGAAAGATGAGCCAATGCAAGGCAAAGAGGTTCCTCTGGAATGCACTGAGTCATCTGGGGGACTCTTGGCATGGTGGTACGACCATGGAGTTCCTCTCGCCTTTCCTGTTGAGAGTGCCTCCTCTTGAGATGCGACGGGAACGCCGGGAATTCTTTCCCGTTGAAAGCAGGGAAAGGATCCCTCATCTCGATCTACGAGGGGGAAACGGGGCCCCTCTGGATGTGGGCGGGATCATCGTGCTTCCTCTCGAGTGGAGACGGGTATGGCGGTGAACTTCTTGAGTTGCAGCAAGGGTGTGAAAGACCCTTTTGAAGTTCCAGAGTTTAGGTGTCATTAGTCTCCAGACGCCTCATCGGAAATAGGCCTCATCTCGCCTGGAAGGGAGAACTTCCTGGATTTTCTCGAGTTGCGGCACGTGTTCTCGAGTTAGGACGGGGACCTCAGGGACCCGCCCTGGTGGCCTCAGGAGAGGCCAGTCCCCATGCGAGTTGCTAGGGGGCCTCTCGGGATTCCTCTCCCGTCGATACCGGGGCCAAAAACCTTGTGTGGAGCAGGGCTGGAACCGAGGATTCCTCTCAGGGGCTGACATGGATCTTTGGGTACTTCTGGAGTCTCCCCAGGGGAGTCAGGCCTCGTCTCGAGTGGGGGCATGCACGTGCGCTTTCCTTCCAGGCTGTAGCAGCAATGTTACGCTTCCCGTCACGTGGATCAAAGGATCTGTGGTTTTCCCTCGAGGCTTTCCCTCGAGGCTTTCCCACAGGGCTGTCCCACGTGCCACCGTGGTGTGAGTCGATCCTCGGCGTGAAAGATGAGCCAGTGCAGGGCAAAGAGTTTCCTCTGGAATGGACTGAGACATCTGGGGGACTCTTGGCATGGTGGTACGACCATGGAGTTCCTCTCGCCTTTCCTGTTGAGAGTGCCTCCTCTTGAGATGCGATGGGAACGCCGGGAATTCTTTCCCGTTGAAATCAGGGAAAGGATCCCTCATCTCGAGCTACGAGGGGGAAACTGGGCTCCTCTGGATGTGGGCGGGACCATCGTGCTTCCTCTCGAGTGGAGACGGGTATGGCGGTGAACTTCTTGAGTTGCAGCAAGGGTGTGAAAGACCCTTTCGAAGTTCCAGAGGTTACGTGTCATTAGTCTCCAGACGCCTCATCGGAAATAGGCCTCATCTCGCCTGGAAGGGAGAACTTCCTGGATTTTCTCGAGTTGCGGCAGGTGTTCTCAAGTTACGACGGGGACCTCAGGGACCCGCCCTGGTGGCCTCAGGAGAGGCCAGTCCCCATGCGAGTTGCTAGGGGGCCTCCTGGGATACCTCTTCCGTCGATACCGGGGCCAAAAACCTTGTGTGGAGTCAGGGCCGGAACCGAGGATTCCTCTCAGGGGCTGACATGGATCTTTGGGTACTTCTGGAGTCTCCCCAGGGGAGTCAGGCCTCGTCTCGAGTGGGGGCATACACGTGCCCTTCCTTCCAGGCTGTAGCAGCAATGTCACGCTTCCCGTCGCGGGGATCAAAGGATCTGTGGTTTTCCCTCGAGGCTTTCCCTCGAGGCTTTCCCACTGGGCTGTCCCACGTGCCACCGTGGTGTGAGTCGATCCTCGGCGTGAAAGATGAGCCAGTGCAGGGCAAAGAGGTTCCTCTGGAATGGACTGAGACATCTGGGGGACTCTTGGCATGGTGGTACGACCATGGAGTTCCTCTCGCCTTTCCTGTTGAGAGTGCCTCCTCTTGAGATGCGACGGGAACGCCGGGAATTCTTTCCCGTTGAAAGCAGGGAAAGGATCCCACATCTCGAGCTACGAGGGGGAAACGGGGCTCCTCTGGATGTGGGCAGGACCATCGTGCTTCCTCTCGAGTGGAGACGGGTATGGCGGTGAACTTCTTGAGTTGCAGCAAGGGTGTGAAAGACCCTTTCGAAGTTCCAGAGGTTAGGTGTCATTAGTCTCCAGAGGCCTCATCGGAAATAGGCCTCATCTCGCCTGGAAGGGAGAACTTCCTGGATTTTCTCGAGTTGCGGCAGGTGTTCTCGATTTACGAAGGGGACCTCAGGGACTCGCCCTGGTGGCCTCAGGAGAGGCCAGTCCCCATGCGAGTTGCTAGGGGGCCTCTCGGGATTACTCTCCCATCGATACCGGGGCCGAAAACCTTGTGTGGAGTCAGGGCCGGAACCTAGGATTCCTCTCAGGGGCTGACATGGATCTTTGGGTACTTCTGGAGTCTCCCCAGGGGAGTCAGGCCTCGTCTCGAGTGGGGGCATGCACGTGCGCTTTCCTTCCAGGCTGTAGCAGCAATGTCACGCTTCCCGTCGCGTGGATCAAAGGATCTGTGGTTTTCCCTCGAGGCTTTCCCTCGAGGCTTTCCCACAGGGCTGTCCCACGTGCCACCGTGGTGTGAGTCGATCCTCGGCATGAAAGATGAGCCAGTGCAGGGCAAAGAGGTTCCTCTGGAATGGACTGAGACATATGGGGGACTCTTGGCATGGTGGTACGACCATGGAGTTCCTCTCGCCTTTCCTGTTGAGAGTGCCTCCTCTTGAGATGCGACGGGAGCGCCGGGAATTCTTTCCCGTTGAAAGCAGGGAAAGGATCCCACATCTCGAGCTACGAAGGGGAAACGGGGCTCCTCTGGATGTGGGCGGGACCATCGTGCTTCCTCTCGAGTGGAGACGGGTATGGCGGTGAACTTCTTGAGTTGCAGCAAGGGTGTGAAAGACCCTTTCGAAGTTCCAGAGGTTAGGTGTCATTAGGCTCCAGACGCCTCATCGGAAATAGGCCTCATCTCGCCTGGAAGGGAGAACTTCCTGGATTTTCTCGAGTTGCGGCAGGTGTTCTCGAGTTACGACGGAGACCTCAGGGACACGCCCTGGTGGCCTCAGGAGAGGCCAGTCCCCATGCGAGTTGCTAGGGGGCCTCTCGGGATTCCTCTCCCGTCGATACCGGGGCCAAAAACCTTGTGTGGAGTCAGGGCCGGAACCGAGGATTCCTCTCAGGGGCTGACATGGATCTTTGGGTACTTCTGGAGTCTCCCCAGGGGAGTCAGGCCTCGTCTCGAGTGGGGGCATGCACGTGCGCTTTCCTTCCAGGCTGTAGCAGCAATGTCACGCTTCCCGTCGCGTGGATCAAAGGATCTGTGGTTTTCCCTCGAGGCTTTCCCTCGAGGCTTTCCCACTGGGCTGTCCCACGTGCCACCGTGGTGTGAGTCGATCCTCGGCGTGAAAGATGAGCCAGTGCAGGGCAAAGAGGTTCCTCTGGAATGGACTAAGACATCTGGGGGACTCTTGGCATGGTGGTACGACCATGGAGTTCCTCTCGCCTTTCCTGTTGAGAGTGCCTCCTCTTGAGATGCGACGGGAACGCCAGGAATTCTTTCCCGTTGAAAGCAGGGAAAGGATCCCTCATCTCGAGTTACGAGGGGGAAACAGGGCTCCTCTGGATGGGGGCGGGACCATCGTGCTTCCTCTCGAGTGGAGACGGGTATGGCGGTGAACTTCTTGAGTTGCAGCAAGGGAGTGAAAGACCCTTTCGAAGTTCCAGAGCTTAGGTGTCATTAGTCTTCAGACCCCTCATCGGAAATAGGCCTCATCTCGCCTAGAAGGGAGAATTTCCTGGATTTTCTCGAGTTGCGGCAGGTGTTCTCGAGTTAGGACGGGGACCTCAGGGACCCGCCCTGGTGGCCTCAGGAGAGGCCAGTCCCCATACTGAGTCGATCCTCGGCGTGAAAGATGAGCCAGTGCAGGGCAAAGAGGTTCCTCTGGAATGGACTGAGACATCTGGGGGACTCTTGGCATGGTGGTACGACCATGGAGTTCCTCTCGCCTTTCCTGTTGAGAGTGCCTCCTCTTGAGATGCGACGGGAACGCCGGGAATTCTTTCCCGTTCAAAGCAGGGAAAGGATCCCACATCTCGGGCTACGAGGGGGAAACGGGGCTCCTCTGGATGTGGGCGGGACCATCGTGCTTCCTCTCGAGTGGAGACGGGTATGACGGTGAACTTCTTGAGTTGCAGCAAGGGTGTGAAAGACCCTTTCGAAGTTCCAGACGTTAGGTGTCATTAGTCTCCAGACGCCTCATCGGAAATAGGCCTCATCTCGCCTGGAAGGGAGAACTTCCTGGATTTTCTCGAGTTGCGGCAGGTGTTCTCGAGTTACGACGGAAACCTCAGGGACAAGCCCTGGTGGCCTCAGGAGAGGCCAGTCCCCATGCGAGTTGCTAGGGGGCCTCTCGGGATTCCTCTCCCGTCGATACCGGGGCCAAAAACCTTGTGTGGAGTCAGGGCCATTAGAGGATTCGTCTCAGGGGCTGACATGGATCTTTGGGTACTTCTGGAGTCTCCCCAGGGGAGTCAGGCCTCGTCTCGAGTGGGGGCATGCACGTGCGCTTTCCTTCCAGGCTGTAGCAGCAATGTCACGCTTCCCGTGGCGGGGATCAAAGGATCTGTGGTTTTCCCTCGAGGCTTTCCCTCGAGGCTTTCCCACAGGGCTGTCCCACGTGCCACCGTGGTTTGAGTCGATCCACGGCGTGAAAGATGAGCCAGTGCAGGGCAAAGAGGTTCCTCTGGAATGGACTGAGACATCTGGGGGACTCTTGGCATGGTGGTACGACCATGGAGTTCCTCTCGCCTTTCCTGTTGAGAGTGCCTCCTCTTGAGATGCGACGGGAACGCCGGGAATTCTTTCCCGTTGAAAGCAGGGAAAGGATCCCTCATCTCGAGCTACGAGGGGGAAACGGGGCTCCTCTGGATGTGGGCGGGACCATCGTGCTTCCTCTCGAGTGGAGACGGGTATGACGGTGAACTTCTTGAGTTGCAGCAAGGGAGTGAAAGACCCTTTCGAAGTTCCAGAGCTTAGGTGTCATTAGTCTTCAGACCCCTCATCGGAAATAGGCCTCATCTCGCCTAGAAGGGAGAACTTCCTGGATTTTCTCGAGTTGCGGCAGGTGTTCTCGAGTTAGGACGGGGACCTCAGGGACCCGCCCTGGTGGCCTCAGGAGAGGCCAGTCCCATGCGAGTTGCTAGGGGGCCTCTCGGGATTCCTCTCCCGTCGATACCGGGGCCAAAAACCTTGTGTGGAGCAGGGCTGGAACCGAGGATTCCTCTCAGGGGCTGACATGGATCTTTGGGTACTTCTGGAGTCTCCCCAGGGGAGTCAGGCCTCGTCTCGAGTGGGGGCATGCACGTGCGCTTTCCTTCCAGGCTGTAGCAGCAATGTTACGCTTCCCGTCACGTGGATCAAAGGATCTGTGGTTGTCCCTCTAGGCTTTCCCTCGAGGCTTTCCCACAGGGCTGTCCCACGTGCCACCGTGGTGTGAGTCGATCCTCGGCGTGAAAGATGAGCCAGTGCAGGGCAAAGAGTTTCCTCTGGAATGGACTGAGACATCTGGGGGACTCTTGGCATGGTGGTACGACCATGGAGTTCCTCTCGCCTTTCCTGTTGAGAGTGCCTCCTCTTGAGATGCGATGGGAACGCCGGGAATTCTTTCCCGTTGAAATCAGGGAAAGGATCCCTCATCTCGAGCTACGAGGGGGAAACTGGGCTCCTCTGGATGTGGGCGGGACCATCGTGCTTCCTCTCGAGTGGAGACGGGTATGGCGGTGAACTTCTTGAGTTGCAGCAAGGGTGTGAAAGACCCTTTCGAAGTTCCAGAGGTTACGTGTCATTAGTCTCCAGACGCCTCATCGGAAATAGGCCTCATCTCGCCTGGAAGGGAGAACTTCCTGGATTTTCTCGAGTTGAGGCAGGTGTTCTCAAGTTACGACGGGGACCTCAGGGACCCGCCCTGGTGGCCTCATGAGAGGCCAGTCCCCATGCGAGTTGCTAGGGGGCCTCCTGGGATACCTCTTCCGTCGATACCGGGGCCAAAAACCTTGTGTGGAGTCAGGGCCGGAACCGAGGATTCCTCTCAGGGGCTGACATGGATCTTTGGGTACTTCTGGAGTCTCCGCAGGGGATTCAGGCCTCGTCTCGAGTGGGGGCATGCACGTGCGCTTTCCTTCCAGGCTGTAGCAGCAATGTCACGCTTCCCGTCGCGGGGATCAAAGGATCTGTGGTTTTCCCTCGAGGCTTTCCCTCGAGGCTTTCCAACTGGGCTGTCCCACGTGCCACCGTGGTGTGAGTCGATCCTCGGCATGAAAGATGAGCCAGTGCAGGGCAAAGAGCTTCCTCTGGAATGGACTGAGACATCTGGGGGACTCTTGGCATGGTGGTACGACCATGGAGTTCCTCTCGCCTTTCCTGTTGAGAGTGCCTCCTCTTGAGATGCGACGGGAACGCCGGGAATTCTTTCCCGTTGAAAGCAGGGAAAGGATCCCTCATCTCGAGCTACGAGGGGGAAACGGGGCTCCTCTGGATGTGGGCGGGACCATCGTGCTTCCTCTCGAGTGGAGACGGGTATGGCGGTGAACTTCTTGAGTTGCAGCAAGGGTGTGAAAGACCCTTTCGAAGTTCCAGAGGTTAGGTGTCATTAGTCTCCAGACGCCTCATCGGAAATAGGCCTCATCTCGCCTGGAAGGGAGAACTTCCTGGATTTTCTCGAGTTGCGGCAGGTGATCTCGATTTACGAAGGGGACCTTAGGGACCCGCCCTGGTGGCCTCAGGAGAGGCCAGTCCCCATGCGAGTTGCTAGGGGGCCTCTCGGGATTCCTCTCCCGTCGATACCGGGGCCAAAAAACTTGTGTGGAGTCAGGGCCGGAACCTAGGATTCCTCTCTGGGGCTGACATGGAACTTTGGGTACTACTGGAGTCTCCCCAGGGGAGTCAGGCCTCGTCTCGACTGGGGGCATGCACTTGCGCTTTCCTTCCAGGCTGTAGCAGCAATGTCACGCTTCCCGTCACGTGGATCAAAGGATCTGTGGTTTTCCCTCGAGGCTTTCCCTCGAGGCTTTCACACAGGGCTGTCCCACGTGCCACCGTGGTGTGAGTCGATCCTCGGCGTGAAAGATGAGCCAGTGCAGGGCAAAGAGGTTCCTCCAGAATGGACTGAGACATATGGGGGACTCTTGGCATCGTGGTACGACCATGGAGTTCCTCTCGCCTTTCCTGTTGAGAGTGCCTCCTCTTGAGATGCGACGGGAACGCCGGGAATTCTTTCCAGTTGAAAGCAGGGAAAGGATCCCACATCTCGAGCTACGAGGGGGAAACGGGGCTCCTCTGGATGTGGGCAGGACCATCGTGCTTCCTCTCGAGTGGAGACGGGTATGACGGTGAACTTCTTGAGTTGCAGCAAGGGTGTGAAAGACCCTTTCGAATTTCCAGAGGTTAGGTGTCATAGTCTCCAGACGCTTCATCGGAAATAGGCCTCATCTCGCCTGGAAGGGAGAACTTCCTGGATTTTCTCGAGTTGCGGCAGGTGTTCTCGAGTTACGACGGAGACCTCAGGGACACGCCCTGGTGGCCTCAGGAGAGGCCAGTCCCCATGCGAGTTGCTAGGGGGCCTCTCGGGATTCCTCTCCCGTCGATACCGGGGCCAAAAACCTTGTGTGGAGTCAGGGCAAGAACCGAGGATTCCTCTCAGGGGCTGACATGGATCTTTGGGTACCTCTGGAGTCTCCCCAGGGGAGTCAGGCCTCGTCTCGACTGGGGGCATGCACTTGCGCTTTCCTTCCAGGCTGTAGCAGCAATGTCACGCTTCCCGTCGCGTGGATCAAAGGATCTGTGGTTTTCCCTCGAGGCTTTCCCTCGAGGCTTTCTGACAGGGCTGTCCCACGTGCCACCGTGGTGTGAGTCGATCCTCGGCGTGAAAGATGAGCCAGTGCAGGGCAAAGAGGTTCCTCTGGAATGGACTGAGACATCTGGGGGACTCTTGGCATGGTGGTATGACCATGGATTTCCTCTCGCCTTTCCTGTTGAGAGTGCCTCCTCTTGAGATGCGACGGGTACGACGGGAATTCTTTCCCGTTGAAAGCAGGGAAAGGATCCCACATCTCGAGCTACGAGGGGGAAACGGGGCTCCTCTGGATGTGGGCGGGACCATCGTGCTTCCTCTCGAGTGGAGACGGGTATGGCGGTGAACTTCTTGAGTTGCAGCAAGGGTGTGAAAGACCCTTTCGAAGTTCCAGAGGTTAGGTGTCATTAGTCTCCAGACGCCTCATGGGAAATAGGCCTCATCTCGCCTGGAAGGGAGAACTTCCTGTATTTTCTCGAGTTGCGGCAGGTGATCTCGATTTACGAAGGGGACCTCAGGGACCCGCCCTGGTGGCCTCAGGAGAGGCCAGTCCCCATGCGAGTTGCTAGGGAGCCTCTCGGGATTCCTCTCCCGTAGATACCGGGGCCAAAAACCTTGTGTGGAGTCAGGGCCGGAACCTAGGATTCCTCTCAGGGGCTGACATGGATCTTTGGGTACTTCTGGAGTCTCCCCAGGGGAGTCAGGCCTCGTCTCGAGTGGGGGCATGCACGTGCGCTTTCCTTCCAGGCTGTAGCAGCAATGTCACGCTTCCCGTCGCGTGGATCAAAGGATCTGTGGTTTTCCCTCGAGGCTTTCCCACAGGGCTGTCCCACGTGCCACCGTGGTGTGAGTCGATCCTCGGCGTGAAAGATGAGCCAGTGCAGGGCAAAGAGGTTCCTCTGGAATGGACTGAGACATCTGGGGGACTCTTGGCATGGTGGTACGACCATGGAATTCCTCTCTCCTTTCCTGTTGAGAGTGCCTCCTCTTGAGATGCGACGGGAACGCCGGGAATTCATTCCCGTTGAAAGCAGGGAAAGGATTCCACATCTCGAGCTACGAGGGGGAAACGGGGCTCCTCTGGATGTGGGCGGGACCATCGTGCTTCCTCTCGAGTGGAGACGGGTATGACGGTGAACTTCTTGAGTTGCAGCAAGGGTGTGAAAGACCCTTTCGAAGTTCCAGAGGTTAGGTGTCATTAGTCTCCAGACGCTTCATCGGAAATAGGCCTCATCTCGCCTGGAAGGGAGAACTTCCTGGATTTTCTCGAGTTGCGGCAGGTGTTCTCGAATTACGACGGAGACCTCAGGGACACGCCCTGGTGGCCTCAGGAGAGGCCAGTCCCCATGCGAGTTGCTAGGGGGCCTCTCGGGATTCCTCTCCCGTCGATACCAGGGCCAAACACCTTGTGTGGAGTCAGGGCCATTAGAGGATTCCTCTCAGGGGCTGACATGGATCTTTGGGTACTTCTGGAGTCTCCCCAGGGGAGTCAGGCCTCGTCTCGAGTGGGGGCATGCACGTGCGCTTTCCTTCCAGGCTGTAGCAGCAATGTCACGCTTCCCGTTGCGTGGATCAAAGGATCTGTGGTTTTCCCTCGAGGCTTTCCCTCGAGGCTTTCCCACTGGGCTGTCCCACTTGCCACCGTGGTGTGAGTCGATCCTCGGCGTGAAAGATGAGCCAGTGCAGGGCAAAGAGTTTCCTCTGGAATGGACTGAGACATCTGGGGGACTCTTGGCATGGTGGTACGACCATGGAGTTCCTCTCGCCTTTCCTGTTGAGAGTGCCTCCTCTTGAGATGCGACGGGAACGCCGGGAATTCTTTCCCGTTGATATCAGGGAAAGGATCCCTCATCTCGAGCTACGAGGGGGAAACTGGGCTCCTCTGGATGTGGGCGGGACCATCGTGCTTCCTCTCGAGTGGAGACGGGTATATCGGTGAACTTCTTGAGTTGCAGCAAGGGTGTGAAAGACCCTTTCGAAGTTCCAGAGTTTAGGTGTCATTAGTCTCCAGACGCCTCATCGGAAATAGGCCTCATCTCGCCTGGAAGGGAGAACTTCCTGGATTTTCTCGAGTTGAGGCACGTGTTCTCGAGTTACGACGGGGACCTCAGGGACCCGTCCTGGTGGCCTCAGGAGAGGTCAGTCCCCATGCGAGTTGCTAGGGGGCCTCTCGGGTTTCCTCTCCCGTGGATACCGGGGCCAAAAACCTTTGTGTAGTCAGGGCCGGAACCGAGGTTTCCTCTCAGGGGCTGACATGGATCTTTGAGTACTTCTGGAGTCTCCCCAGGGGAGTCAGGCCTCGTCTCGAGTGGGGGCATGCACGTGCGCTTTCCTTCCAGGCTGTAGCAGCAATGTCACGCTTCCCGTCGCGTGGATCAAAGGATCTGTGGTTTTCCCTCGAGGCTTTCCCACAGGGCTGTCCCACGTGCCACCGTGGTGTGAGTCGATCCTCGGCGTGAAAGATGAGCCAGTGCAGGGCAAAGAGGTTCCTCTGGAATGGACTGAGACATATGGGGGACTCTTGGCATGGTGGTACGACCATGGAGTTCCTCTCGCCTTTCCTGTTGAGAGTGCCTCCTCTTGAGATGCGACGGGAACGCCGGGAATTCTTTCCCGTTGAAAGCAGGGAAAGGATCCCACATCTTGAGCTACGAGGGGGAAACGGGGCTCCTCTGGATGTGGGCGGGACCATCGTGCTTCCTCTCGAGTGGAGACGGGTATGGCGGTGAACTTCTTGAGTTGCAGCAAGGGTGTGAAAGACCCTTTCGAAGTTCCAGAGGTTAGGTGTCATTAGTCTCCAGACGCCTCATCGGAAATAGGCCTCATCTCGCCTGGAAGGGAGAACTTCCTGGATTTTCTCGAGTTGCGGCAGGTGTTCTCGAGTTGCGACGGGGACCTCAGGGACCCGCCCTGGTGGCCTCAGGAGAGGCCAGTCCCCATGCGAGTTGCTAGGGGGCCTCTCGGTATACCTATCCCTTCTTTACCGGGGCCAAAAACCTTGTGTGGAGTCAGGGCCGGAAACCGAGGATTCCTCTCAGGGGCTGACATGGATCTTTGGGTACTTCTGGAGTCTCCCCAGGGGAGTCAGGCCTCGTCTCGAGTGGGGGCATGCACGTGCGCTTTCCTTCCAGGCTGTAGCAGCAATGTCACGCTTCCCGTCGCGTGGATCAAAGGATCTGTGGTTTTCCCTCGAGGCTTTGCCTCGAGGCTTTCCCACAGGGCTGTCCCACGTGCCACCGTGGTGTGAGTCGATCCTCGGCGTGAAAGATGAGCCAGTGCAGGGCAAAGAGGTTCCTCTGGAATGGACTGAGACATCTGGGGGACTCTTGGCATGGTGGTACGACCATGGAGTTCCTCCCGCCTTTCCTGTTGAGAGTGCCTCCTCTTGAGATGCGACGGGAACGCCGGGAATTCTTTCCCGTTGAAAGCAGGGAAAGGATCCCTCATCTCGAGCTACGAGGGGGAAACGGGGCTCCTCTGGAGGTGGGCGGGACCATCGTGCTTCCTCTCGAGTGGAGACGGGTATGGCGGTGAACTTCTTGAGTTGCAGCAAGGGTGTGAAAGACCCTTTCGAAGTTCCAGAGGTGAGGTGTCATTAGTCTCCAGACGCCTCATCGGAAATAGGCCTCATCTCGCCTGGAAGGGAGAACTTCCTGGATTTTCTCGAGTTGCGGCAGGTGTTCTCGAGTTACGACGGGGACCTCAGGGACCCGCCCTGGTGGCCTCAGGAGAGGCCAGTCCCCATGCGAGTTGCTAGGGGGCCTCTCGGGATTCCTCTCCCGTCGATACCGGGGCCAAAAACCTTGTGTGGAGTCAGGGCCGGAACCGAGGATTCCTCTCAGGGGCTGACATGGATCTTTGGGTACTTCTGGAGTCTCCCCAGGGGAGTCAGGCCTCGTCTCGAGTGGGGGCATGCACGTGCGCTTTCCTTCCAGGCTGTAGCAGCAATGTCACGCTTCACGTCTCGTGGATCAAAGGATCTGTGGTTTTCCCTCGAGGCTTTCCCACAGGGCTGTCCCACCTGCCACCGTGGTGTGAGTCGATCCTCGGCGTGAAAGATGAGCCAGTGCAGGGCAAAGAGGTTCCTCTGGAATGGACTGAGACATCTGGGGGACTCTTGGCATGGTGGTACGACCATGGAGTTCCTCCCGCCTTTCCTGTTGAGAGTGCCTCCTCTTGAGATGCGACGGGAACGCCGGGAATTCATTCCCGTTGAAAGCAGGGAAAGGATCCCTCATCTCGAGCTACGAGGGGGAAACGGGGCTCCTCTGGATGTGGGCGGGACCATCGTGCTTCCTCTCGAGTGGAGACGGGTATGGCGGTGAACTTCTTGAGTTGCAGCAAGGGTGTGAAAGACCCTTTCGAAGTTCCAGAGGTTAGGTGTCATTAGTCTCCAGACGTCTCATCGGAAATAGGCCTCATCTCGCCTGGAAGGGAGAACTTCCTGAATTTTCTCGAGTTGCGGCAGGTGTTCTCGAGTTATGACGGGGACCTCAGGGACCCGCCCTGGTGGCCTCAGGAGAGGCCAGTCCCCATGCGAGTTGCTATGGGGCCTCTCGGGATTCCTCTCCCGTCGATACCGGGGCCAAAAACCTTGTGTGGAGTCAGGGCCGGTACCGAGGATTCCTCTCAGGGGCTGACATGGATCTTTGGGTACTTCTGGAGTCTCCCCAGGGGAGTCAGGCCTCGTCTCGAGTGGGGGCATGCACGTGCGCTTTCCTTCCAGGCTGTAGCAGCAATGTCACGCTTCCCGTCGCGTGGATCAAAGGATCTGTGGTTTTCCCTCGAGGCTTTCCCTCGAGGCTTTCCCACAGGGCTGTCCCACGTGCCACCGTGGTGTGAGTCGATCCTCGGCGTGAAAGATGAGCCAGTGCAGGGCAAAGAGGTTCCTCCGGAATGGACTGAGACATCTGGGGGACTCTTGGCATGGTGGTACGACCATTTAGTTCCTCTTGCCTTTCGTGTTGAGAGTGCCTCCTCTTGAGATGCGACGGGAACGCCGGGAATTCATTCCCGTTGAAAGCAGGGAAGGAATCCCTCATCTCGAGCTACGAGGGGGAAACGGGGCTCCTCTGGATGTGGGCGTGACCATCGTGCTTCCTCTCGAGTGGAGAAGGGTATGGCGGTGAATTTCTTGAGTTGCAGCAAGGGTGTGAAAGACCCTTTCGAAGTTCCAGAGCTTAGGTGTCATTAGTCTCCAGACGCCTCATCGGAAATAGGCCTCATCTCGCCTGGAAGGGAGAACTTCCTGGATTTTCTCGAGTTGCGGCAGGTGTTCTCGAGTTACGACGGGGACCTCAGGGACCCGCCCTGGTGGCCTCAGGAGAGGCCAGTCCCCATGCGAGTTGCTAGGGGGCCTCTCGGGATTCCTCTCCCGTCGATACCGGGGCCAAAAACCTTGTGTGGAGTCAGGGCCGGAACCGAGGATTCCTCTCAGGGGCTGACATGGATCTTTGGGTACTTCTGGAGTCTCCCCAGGGGAGTCAGGCCTCGTCTCGAGTGGGGGCATGCACGTGCGCTTTCCTTCCAGGCTGTAGCAGCAATGTCACGCTTCCCGTCGCGTGGATCAAAGGATCTGTGGTTTTCCCTCGAGGCTTTCCCACAGGGCTGTCCCACGTGCCACCGTGGTGTGAGTCGATCCTCAGCGTGAAAGATGAGCCAGTGCAGGGCAAAGAGGTTCCTCTGGAATGGACTGAGACATCTGGGGGACTCTTGGCATGGTGGTACGACCATGGAGTTCCTCCCGCCTTTCCTGTTGAGAGTGCCTCCTCTTGAGATGCGACGGGAACGCTGGGAATTCTTTCCCGTTGAAAGCAGGGAAAGGATCCCTCATCTCGAGCTACGAGGGGGAAACGGGGCTCCTCTGGATGTGGGCGGGACCATCGTGCTTCCTCTCGAGTCGAGACGGGTATGGCGGTGAACTTCTTGAGTTGCAGCAAGGGTGTGAAAGACCCTTTCGAAGTTCCAGAGGTGAGGTGTCATTAGTCTCCAGACGCCTCATCGGAAATATGCCTCATCTCGCCTGGAAGGGAAGAACTTCCTGGATTTTTTCGAGTTGCGGCAGGTGTTCTCGAGTTACGACGGGGACCTCAGGGACCCGCCCTGGTGGCCTCAGGAGAGGCCAGTCCCCTTGCGAGTTGCTAGGGGGCCTCTCGGGATTCCTCTCCCGTCGATACCGGGGCCAAAAACTTTGTGTGGAGTCAGGGCCGGAACCGAGGATTCCTTTCAGGGGCTGACATGGATCTTTGGGTACTTCTGGAGTCTCCCCAGGGGAGTCAGGCCTCGTCTCGAGTGGGGGCATGCACGTGCGCTTTCCTTCCAGGCTGTAGCAGCAATGTCACGCTTCCCGTCGCGTGGATCAAAGGATCTGTGGTTTTCCCTCGAGGCTTTCCCTCGAGGCTTTCCCACAGGGCTGTCCCACGTGCCACCGTGGTGTGAGTCGATCCTCGGCGTGAAAGATGAGCCAGTGCAGGGCAAAGAGGTTCCTCTGGAATGGACTGAGACATCTGGGGGACTCTTGGCATGGTGGTACGACCATGGAGTTCCTCCCGCCTTTCCTGTTGAGAGTGCCTCCTCTTGAGATGCGACGGGAACGCCGGGAATTCTTTCCCGTTGAAAGCAGGGAAAGGATCCCTCATCTCGAGCTACGAGGGGGAAACGGGGCTCCTCTGGATGTGGGCGGGACCATCGTGCTTCCTCTCGAGTGGAGACGGGTATGACGGTGAACTTCTTGAGTTGCAGCAAGGGTGTGAAAGACCCTTTCGATGTTCCAGAGTTTAGGTGTCATTAGTCTCCAGACGTCTCATCGGAAATAGGCCTCATCTCGCCTGGAAGGGAGAACTTCCTGAATTTTCTCGAGTTGCGGCAGGTGTTCTCGAGTTATGACGGGGACCTCAGGGACCCGCCCTGGTGGCCTCAGGAGAGGCCAGTCCCCATGCGAGTTGCTAGGGGGCCACTCGGGATTCCTCTCCCGTCGATACCGGGGCCAAAAACCTTGTGTGGAGTCAGGGCCGGTACCGAGGATTCCTCTCAGGGGCTGACATGGATCTTTGGGTACTTCTGGAGTCTCCCCAGGGGAGTCAGGCCTCATCTCGAGTGGGGGCATGCACGTGCGCTTTCCTTCCAGG
The DNA here is from genome assembly GCF_032405125.1 of Capricornis sumatraensis. NCBI lineage: Eukaryota > Metazoa > Chordata > Mammalia > Artiodactyla > Bovidae > Capricornis > Capricornis sumatraensis. The sequence goes on along the minus strand of NC_091092.1, from coordinate 140,972,672 downwards.
CTGTAGCAGCAATGTCACGCTTCCCGTCGCGTGGATCAAAGGATCTGTGGTTTTCCCTCGAGGCTTTCCCTCGAGGCTTTCCCACAGGGCTGTCCCACGTGCCACCGTGGTGTGAATCGATCCTCGGCGTGAAAGATGAGCCAGTGCAGGGCAAAGAGGTTCCTCCGGAATGGACTGAGACATCTGGGGGACTCTTGGCATGGTGGTACGACCATGGAGTTCCTCTTGCCTTTCTTGTTGAGAGTGCCTCCTCTTGAGATGCGACGGGAACGCCGGGAATTCTTTCCCGTTGAAAGCAGGGAAAGAATCCCTCATCTCGAGCTACGAGGTGGAAACGGGGCTCCTCTGGATGTGGGCGTGACCATCGTGCTTCCTCTCGAGTGGAGAAGGGTATGGCGGTGAATTTCTTGAGTTGCAGCAAGGGTGTGAAAGACCCTTTCGAAGTTCCAGAGCTTAGGTCTCATTAGTCTCCAGACGCCTCATCGGAAATAGGCCTCATCTCGTCTGGATGGGAGAACTTCCTGGATTTTCTCGAGTTGCGGCAGGTGTTCTCGAGTTATGACGGGGACCTCAGGGACCCGCCCTGGTGGCCTCAGGAGAGGCCAGTCCCCATGCGAGTTGCTAGGGGGCCTCTCGGGATTCCTCTCCCGTCGATACCGGGGCCAAAAACCTTGTGTGGAGTCAGGGCCGGAACCGAGGATTCCTCTCAGGGGCTGACATGGATCTTTGGGTACTTCTGGAGTCTCCCCAGGGGAGTCAGGCCTCGTCTCGAGTGGGGGCATGCACGTGCGCTTTCCTTCCAGGCTGTAGCAGCAATGTCACGCTTCCCGTCGCGTGGATCAAAGGATCTGCGGTTTTCCCTCGAGGCTTTCCCTCGAGGCTTTCCCACAGGGCTGTCCCACGTGCCACCGTGGTGTGAGTCGATCCTCGGCGTGAAAGATGAGCCAGTGCAGGGCAAAGAGGTTCCTCTGGAATGGACTGAGACATCTGGGGGACTCTTGGCATGGTGGTACGACCATGGAGTTCCTCTCGCCTTTCCTGTTGAGAGTGCCTCCTCTTGAGATGTGATGGGAACGCCGGGAATACTTTCCCGTTGAAAGCAGGGAAAGGATCCCTCATCTCGAGCTACGAGGGGGAAACGGGGCTCCTCTGGATGTGGGCGGGACCATCGTGCTTCCTCTCGAGTGGAGACGGGTATGGCGTTGAACTTCTTGAGTTGCAGCAAGGGTGTGAAAGACCCTTTCGAAGTTCCAGAGGTTAGGTGTCATTAGTCTCCAGACGCCTCATCGGAAATAGGCCTCATCTCGCCTGGAAGGGAGAACTTCCTGGATTTTCTCGAGTTGCGGCAGGTGTTCTCGAGTTACGACGGGGACCTCAGGGACCCGCCCTGGTGGCCTCAGGAGAGGCCAGTCCCCATGCGAGTTTCTAGGGGGCCTCTCGGGATTCCTCTCCAGTCGATACCGGGGCCAAAAACCTTGTGTGGAGTCAGGGCCGGAACCGAGGATTCCTCTCAGGGGCTGACATGGATCTTTGGGTACTTCTGGAGTCTCCCCAGGGGAGTCAGGCCTCGTCTCGAGTGGGGGCATGCACGTGCGCTTTCCTTCCAGGCTGTAGCAGCAATGTCACGCTTCCCGTCGCGTGGATCAAAGGATCTGTGGTTTTCCCTCGAGGCTTTCCCTCGAGGCTTTCCCACAGGGCTGTCCCACGTGCCACCGTGGTGTGAGTCGATCCTCGGCGTGAAAGATGAGCCAGTGCAGGGCAAAGAGGTTCCTCTGGAATGGACTGAGACATCTGGGGGACTCTTGGCATGGTGGTACGACCATGGAGTTCCTCTCGCCTTTCCTGTTGAGAGTGCCTCCTCTTGAGATGCGACGGGAACGCCGAGAATTCTTTCCCGTTGAAAGCAGGGAAAGAATCCCTCATCTCGAGCTACGAGGGGGAAACGGGGCTCCTCTGGATGTGGGCGTGACCATCGTGCTTCCTCTCGAGTGAAGAAGGGTATGGCGGTGAATTTCTTGAGTTGCAGCAAGGGTGTGAAAGACCCTTTCGAAGTTCCAGAGGTGAGGTGTCATTAGTCTCCAGACGCCTCATCGGAAATAGGCCTCATCTCGCCTGGAAGGGAGAACTTCCTGGATTTTCTCGAGTTGCGGCAGGTGTTCTCGAGTTATGACGGGGACCTCAGGGACCCGCCCTGGTGGCCTCAGGAGAGGCCAGTCCCCATGCGAGTTGCTATGGGGCCTCTCGGGATTCCTCTCCCGTCGATACCGGGGCCAAAAACCTTGTGTGGAGTCAGGGCCGGTACCGAGGATTCCTCTCAGGGGATGACATGGATCTTTGGGTACTTCTGGAGTCTCCCCAGGGGAGTCAGGCCTCGTCTCGAGTGGGGGCATGCACGTGCGCTTTCCTTCCAGGCTGTAGCAGCAATGTCACGCTTCCCGTCGCGTGGATCAAAGGATCTGTGGTTTTCCCTCGAGGCTTTCCCTCGAGGCTTTCCCACAGGGCTGTCCCACGTGCCACCGTGGTGTGAGTCGATCCTCGGCGTGAAAGATGAGCCAGTGCAGGGCAAAGAGGTTCCTCCGGAATTGACTGAGACATCTGGGGGACTCTTGGCATGGTGGTACGACCATGGAGTTCCTCTTGCCTTTCTTGTTGAGAGTGCCTCCTCTTGAGATGCGACGGGAACGCCGGGAATTCTTTCCCGTTGAAAGCAGGGAAAGGATCCCTCATCTCGAGCTACGAGGGGGAAACGGGGCTCCTCTGGATGTGGGCGTGACCATCGTGCTTCCTCTCGAGTGGAGAAGGGTATGGCGGTGAATTTCTTGAGTTGCAGCAAGGGTGTGAAAGACCCTTTCGAAGTTCCAGAGGTTAGGTGTCATTAGTCTCCAGACGCCTCATCGGAAATAGGCCTCATCTCGCCTGGAAGGGAGAACTTCCTGGATTTTCTCGAGTTGCGGCAGGTGTTCTCGAGTTACGACGGGGACCTCAGGGACCCGCCCTGGTGGCCTCAGGAGAGGCCAGTCCCCATGCGAGTTGCTAGGGGGCCTCTCGGGATTCCTCTCCCGTCGATACCGGGGCCAAAAACCTTGTGTGGAGTCAGGGCCGGAACCGAGGATTCCTCTCAGGGGCTGACATGGATCTTTGGGTACTTCTGGAGTCTCCCCAGGGGAGTCAGGCCTCGTCTCGAGTGGGGGCATGCACGTGCGCTTTCCTTCCAGGCTGTAGCAGCAATGTCACGCTTCCCGTCGCGTGGATCAAAGGATCTGTGGTTTTCCCTCGAGGCTTTCCCTCGAGGCTTTCCCACAGGGCTGTCCCACGTGCCACCGTGGTGTGAGTCGATCCTCGGCGTGAAAGATGAGCCAGTGCAGGGCAAAGAGGTTCCTCCGGAATGGACTGAGACATCTGGGGGACTCTTGGCATGGTGGTACGACCATGGAGTTCCTCTTGCCTTTCTTGTTGAGAGTGCCTCCTCTTGAGATGCGACGGGAACGCCGGGAATTCTTTCCCGTTCAAAGCAGGGAAAGAATCCCTCATCTCGAGCTACGAGGGGGAAACGGGGCTCCTCTGGATGTGGGCGTGACCATCGTGCTTCCTCTCGAGTGGAGAAGGGTATGGCGGTGAATTTCTTGAGTTGCAGCAAGGGTGTGAAAGACCCTTTCGAAGTTCCAGAGCTTAGGTGTCATTAGTCTCCAGACGCCTCATCGGAAATAGGCCTCATCTCGTCTGGATGGGAGAACTTCCTGGATTTTCTCGAGTTGCGGCAGGTGTTCTCGAGTTATGACGGGGACCTCAGGGACCCGCCCTGGTGGCCTCAGGAGAGGCCAGTCCCCATGCGAGTTGCTAGGGGGCCTCTCGGGATTCCTCTCCCGTCGATACCGGGGCCAAAAACCTTGTGTGGAGTCAGGGCCGGAACCGAGGATTCCTCTCAGGGGCTGACATGGATCTTTGGGTACTTCTGGAGTCTCCCCAGGGGAGTCAGGCCTCGTCTCGAGTGGGGGCATGCACGTGCGCTTTCCTTCCAGGCTGTAGCAGCAATGTCACGCTTCCCGTCGCGTGGATCAAAGGATCTGCGGTTTTCCCTCGAGGCTTTCCCTCGAGGCTTTCCCACAGGGCTGTCCCACGTGCCACCGTGGTGTGAGTCGATCCTCGGCGTGAAAGATGAGCCAGTGCAGGGCAAAGAGGTTCCTCTGGAATGGACTGAGACATCTGGGGGACTCTTGGCATGGTGGTACGACCATGGAGTTCCTCTCGCCTTTCCTGTTGAGAGTGCCTCCTCTTGAGATGTGATGGGAACGCCGGGAATACTTTCCCGTTGAAAGCAGGGAAAGGATCCCTCATCTCGAGCTACGAGGGGGAAACGGGGCTCCTCTGGATGTGGGCGGGACCATCGTGCTTCCTCTCGAGTGGAGACGGGTATGGCGGTGAACTTCTTGAGTTGCAGCAAGGGTGTGAAAGACCCTTTCGAAGTTCCAGAGGTTAGGTGTCATTAGTCTCCAGACGCCTCATCGGAAATAGGCCTCATCTCGCCTGGAAGGGAGAACTTCCTGGATTTTCTCGAGTTGCGGCAGGTGTTCTCGAGTTACGACGGGGACCTCAGGGACCCGCCCTGGTGGCCTCAGGAGAGGCCAGTCCCCATGCGAGTTTCTAGGGGGCCTCTCGGGATTCCTCTCCAGTCGATACCGGGGCCAAAAACCTTGTGTGGAGTCAGGGCCGGAACCGAGGATTCCTCTCAGGGGCTGACATGGATCTTTGGGTACTTCTGGAGTCTCCCCAGGGGAGTCAGGCCTCGTCTCGAGTGGGGGCATGCACGTGCGCTTTCCTTCCAGGCTGTAGCAGCAATGTCACGCTTCCCGTCGCGTGGATCAAAGGATCTGTGGTTTTCCCTCGAGGCTTTCCCTCGAGGCTTTCCCACAGGGCTGTCCCACGTGCCACCGTGGTGTGAGTCGATCCTCGGCGTGAAAGATGAGCCAGTGCAGGGCAAAGAGGTTCCTCTGGAATGGACTGAGACATCTGGGGGACTCTTGGCATGGTGGTACGACCATGGAGTTCCTATCGCTTTTCCTGTTGAGAGTGCCTCCTCTTGAGATGCGACGGGAACGCCGGGAATTCTTTCCCGTTGAAAGCAGGGAAAGAATCCCTTATCTCGAGCTACGAGGGGGAAACGGGGCTCCTCTGGATGTGGGCGTGACCATCGTGCTTCCTCTCGAGTGGAGACGGGTATGGCGGTTAATTTCTTGAGTTGCAGCAAGGGTGTGAAAGACCCTTTCGAAGTTCCAGAGCTTAGGTGTCATTAGTCTCCAGACGCCTCATCGGAAATAGGCCTCATCTCGCCTGGAAGGGAGAACTTCCTGGATTTTCTCGAGTTGCGGCAGGTGTTCTCAAGTTACGACGGGGACCTCAGGGACCCGCCCTGGTGGCCTCAGGAGAGGCCAGTCCCCATGCGAGTTGCTAGGGGGCCTCTCGGGATTCCTCTCCCGTCGATACCGGGGCCAAAAACCTTGTGTGGAGTCAGGGCCGGAACTGAGGATTCCTCTCAGGGGCTGACATGGATCTTTGGGTACTTCTGGAGTCTCCCCAGGGGAGTCAGGCCTCGTCTCGAGTGGAGGCATGCACGTGCGCTTTCCTTCCAGGCTGTAGCAGCAATGTCACGCTTCCCGTCGCGTGGATCAAAAGATCTGTGGTTTTCCCTCGAGGCTTTCCCTCGAGGCTTTCCCACAGGGCTGTCCCACGTGCCACCGTGGTGTGAGTCGATCCTCGGCGTGAAAGATGAGCCAGTGCAGGGCAAAGAGGTTCCTCTGGAATGGACTGAGACATCTGGGGGACTCTTGGCATGGTGGTACGACCATGGAGTTCCTATCGCTTTTCCTGTTGAGAGTGCCTCCTCTTGAGATGCGATGGGAACGCCGGGAATACTTTCCCGTTGAAAGCAGGGAAAGGATCCCTCATCTCGAGCTACGAGGGGGAAACGGGGCTCCTCTGGATGTGGGCGGGACCATCGTGCTTCCTCTCGAGTGGAGACGGGTATGGCGGTGAACTTCTTGAGTTGCAGCAAGGGTGTGAAAGGCCCTTTCGAAGTTCCAGAGGTTAGGTGGCATTATTCTCCAGACGCCTCATGGGAAATAGGCCTCATCTCGCCTGGAAGGGAGAACTTCCTGGATTTTCTCGAGCTGCGGCTGGTGTTCTCGAGTTACGACGGGGACCTCAGGGACCCGCCCTGGTGGCCTCAGGAGAGGCCAGTCCCCATGCGAGTTGCTAGGGGGCCTCTCGGGATTCCTCTCCCGTCGATACCGGGGCCAAAATCCTTGTGTGGAGTCAGGGCCGGAACCGAGGATTCCTCTCAGGGGCTGACATGGATCTTTGGGTACTTCTGGAGTCTCCCCAGGGGAGTCAGGCCTCATCTCGAGTGGGGGCATGCACGTGCGCTTACCTTCCAGGCTGTAGCAGCAATGTCACGCTTCCCGTCGCGTGGATCAAAGGATCTGTGGTTTTCCCTCGAGGCTTTCCCTCGAGGCTTTCCCACAGGGCTGTCCCACGTGCCACCGTGGTGTGAGTCGATCCTCGGCGTGAAAGATGAGCCAGTGCAGGGCAAAGAGGTTCCTCTGGAATGGACTGAGACATCTGGGGGACTCTTGGCATGGTGGTACGACCATGGAGTTCCTATCGCTTTTCCTGTTGAGAGTGCCTCCTCTTGAGATGCGACGGGAACGCCGGGAATTCTTTCCCGTTGAAAGCAGGGAAAGAATCCCTCATCTCGAGCTACGAGGGGGAAACGGGGCTCCTCTGGATGTGGGCGTGACCATCGTGCTTCCTCTCGAGTGGAGAAGGGTATGGCGGTGAATTTCTTGAGTTGCAGCAAGGGTGTGAAAGACCCTTTCGAAGTTCCAGAGCTTAGGTGTCATTAGTCTCCAGACGCCTCATCGGAAATAAGCCTCATCTCGCCTGGAAGGGAGAACTTCCTGGATTTTCTCGAGTTGCGGCAGGTGTTCTCAAGTTACGACGGGGACCTCAGGGACCCGCCCTGGTGGCCTCAGGAGAGGCCAGTCCCCATGCGAGTTGCTAGGGGGCCTCTCGGGATTCCTCTCCCGTTGATACCGGGGCCAAAAACCTTGTGTGGAGTCAGGGCCGGAACCGAGGATTCCTCTCAGGGGCTGACATGGATCTTTGGGTACTTCTGGAGTCTCCCCAGGGGAGTCAGGCCTCGTCTCGAGTGGGGGCATGCACGTGCGCTTTCCTTCCAGGCTGTAGCAGCAATGTCACGCTTCCCGTCGCGTGGATCAAAGGATCTGTGGTTTTCCCTCGAGGCTTTCCCTCGAGGCTTTCCCACAGGGCTGTCCCACGTGCCACCGTGGTGTGAGTCGATCCTCGGCGTGAAAGATGAGCCAGTGCAGGGCAAAGAGGTTCCTCTGGAATGGACTGAGACATCTGGGGGACTCTTGGCATGGTGGTACGACCATGGAGTTCCTATCGCTTTTCCTGTTGAGAGTGCCTCCTCTTGAGATGCGATGGGAACGCCGGGAATACTTTCCCGTTGAAAGCAGGGAAAGGATCCCTCATCTCGAGCTACGAGGGGGAAACGGGGCTCCTCTGGATGTGGGCGGGACCATCGTGCTTCCTCTCGAGTGGAGACGGGTATGTCGGTGAACTTCTTGAGTTGCAGCAAGGGTGTGAAAGACCCTTTCGAAGTTCCAGAGGTTAGGTGGCATTATTCTCCAGACGCCTCATGGGAAATAGGCCTCATCTCGCCTGGAAGGGAGAACTTCCTGGATTTTCTCGAGCTGCGGCTGGTGTTCTCGAGTTACGACGGGGACCTCAGGGACCCGCCCTGGTAGCCTCAGGAGAGGCCAGTCCCCATGCGAGTTGTTAGGGGGCCTCTCGGGATTCCTCTCCCATCGATACCGGGGCCAAAATCCTTGTGTGGAGTCAGGGCCGGAACCGAGGATTCCTCTCAGGGGCTGACATGGATCTTTGGGTACTTCTGGAGTCTCCCCAGGGGAGTCAGGCCTCGTCTCGAGTGGGGGCATGCACGTGCGCTTTCCTTCCAGGCTGTAGCAGCAATGTCACGCTTCCCGTCGCGTGGATCAAAAGATCTGTGGTTTTCCCTCGAGGCTTTCCCTCGAGGCTTTCCCACAGGGCTGTCCCACGTGCCACCGTGGTGTGAGTCGATCCTCGGCATGAAAGATGAGCCAGTGTAGGGCAAAGAGGTTCCTCTGGAATGGACTGAGACATCTGGGGGACTCTTGGCATGGTGGTACGACCATGGAGTTCCTCCCGCCTTTCCTGTTGAGAGTGCCTCCTCTTGAGATGCGACGGGAACGCTGGGAATTCTTTCCCGTTGAAAGCAGGGAAAGGATCCCTCATCTCGAGCTACGAGGGGGAAACGGGGCTCCTCTGGATGTGGGCGGGACCATCGTGCTTCCTCTCGAGTCGAGACGGGTATGGCGGTGAACTTCTTGAGTTGCAGCAAGGGTGTGAAAGACCCTTTCGAAGTTCCAGAGGTTAGGTGTCATTAGTCTCCAGACGTCTCATCGGAAATAGGCCTCATCTCGCCTGGAAGGGAGAACTTCCTGAATTTTCTCGAGTTGCGGCAGGTGTTCTCGAGTTATGACGGGGACCTCAGGGACCCGCCCTGGTGGCCTCAGGAGAGGCCAGTCCCCATGCGAGTTGCTATGGGGCCTCTCGGGATTCCTCTCCCGTCGATACCGGGGCCAAAAACCTTGTGTGGAGTCAGGGCCGGTACCGAGGATTCCTCTCAGGGGCTGACATGGATCTTTGGGTACTTCTGGAGTCTCCCCAGGGGAGTCAGGCCTCGTCTCGAGTGGGGGCATGCACGTGCGCTTTCCTTCCAGGCTGTAGCAGCAATGTCACGCTTCCCGTCGCGTGGATCAAAGGATCTGTGGTTTTCCCTCGAGGCTTTCCCTCGAGGCTTTCCCACAGGGCTGTCCCACGTGCCACCGTGGTGTGAGTCGATCCTCGGCGTGAAAGATGAGCCAGTGCAGGGCAAAGAGGTTCCTCCGGAATGGACTGAGACATCTGGGGGACTCTTGGCATGGTGGTACGACCATGGAGTTCCTCTTGCCTTTCTTGTTGAGAGTGCCTCCTCTTGAGATGCGACGGGAACGCCGGGAATTCTTTCCCGTTGAAAGCAGGGAAAGAATCCCTCATCTCGAGCTACGAGGGGGAAACGGGGCTCCTCTGGATGTGGGCGTGACCATCGTGCTTCCTCTCGAGTGGAGAAGGGTATGGCGGTGAATTTCTTGAGTTGCAGCAAGGGTGTGAAAGACCCTTTCGAAGTTCCAGAGCTTAGGTGTCATTAGTCTCCAGACGCCTCATCGGAAATAGGCCTCATCTCGCCTGGAAGGGAGAACTTCCTGGATTTTGTCGAGTTGCGGCAGGTGTTCTCAAGTTACGACGGGGACCTCAGGGACCCGCCCTGGTGGCCTCAGGAGAGGCCAGTCCCCATGCGAGTTGCTAGGGGGCCTCTCGGGATTCCTCTCCCGTCGATACCGGGGCCAAAAACCTTGTGTGGAGTCAGGGCCGGAACCGAGGATTCCTCTCAGGGGCTGACATGGATCTTTGGGTACTTCTGGAGTCTCCCCAGGGGAGTCAGGCCTCGTCTCGAGTGGGGGCATGCACGTGCGCTTTCCTTCCAGGCTGTAGCAGCAATGTCACGCTTCCCGTCGCGTGGATCAAAGGATCTGTGGTTTTCCCTCGAGGCTTTCCCTCGAGGCTTTCCCACAGGGCTGTCCCACGTGCCACCGTGGTGTGAGTCGATCCTCGGCGTGAAAGATGAGCCAGTGCAGGGCAAAGAGGTTCCTCTGGAATGGACTGAGTCATCTGGGGGACTCTTGGCATGGTGGTACGACCATGGAGTTCCTATCGCTTTTCCTGTTGAGAGTGCCTCCTCTTGAGATGCGATGGGAACGCCGGGAATACTTTCCCGTTGAAAGCAGGGAAAGGATCCCTCATCTCGAGCTACGAGGGGGAAACGGGGCTCCTCTGGATGTGGGCGGGACCATCGTGCTTCCTCTCGAGTGGAGACGGGTATGTCGGTGAACTTCTTGAGTTGCAGCAAGGGTGTGAAAGACCCTTTCGAAGTTCCAGAGGTTAGGTGGCATTATTCTCCAGACGCCTCATGGGAAATAGGCCTCATCTCGCCTGGAAGGGAGAACTTCCTGGATTTTCTCGAGCTGCGGCTGGTGTTCTCGAGTTACGACGGGGACCTCAGGGACCCGCCCTGGTGGCCTCAGGAGAGGCCAGTCCCCATGCGAGTTGCTAGGGGGCCTCTCGGGATTCCTCTCCCATCGATACCGGGGCCAAAATCCTTGTGTGGAGTCAGGGCCGGAACCGAGGATTCCTCTCAGGGGCTGACATGGATCTTTGGGTACTTCTGGAGTCTCCCCAGGGGAGTCAGGCCTCGTCTCGAGTGGGGGCATGCACGTGCGCTTTCCTTCCAGGCTGTAGCAGCAATGTCACGGTTCCCGTCGCGTGGATCAAAAGATCTGTGGTTTTCCCTCGAGGCTTTCCCTCGAGGCTTTCCCACAGGGCTGTCCCACGTGCCACCGTGGTGTGAGTCGATCCTCGGCATGAAAGATGAGCCAGTGTAGGGCAAAGAGGTTCCTCTGGAATGGACTGAGACATCTGGGGGACTCTTGGCATGGTGGTACGACCATGGAGTTCCTCCCGCCTTTCCTGTTGAGAGTGCCTCCTCTTGAGATGCGACGGGAACGCTGGGAATTCTTTCCCGTTGAAAGCAGGGAAAGGATCCCTCATCTCGAGCTACGAGGGGGAAACGGGGCTCCTCTGGATGTGGGCGGGACCATCGTGCTTCCTCTCTAGTCGAGACGGGTATGGCGGTGAACTTCTTGAGTTGCAGCAAGGGTGTGAAAGACCCTTTCGAAGTTCCAGAGGTTAGGTGTCATTAGTCTCCAGACGTCTCATCGGAAATAGGCCTCATCTCGCCTGGAAGGGAGAACTTCCTGAATTTTCTCGAGTTGCGGCAGGTGTTCTCGAGTTATGACGGGGACCTCAGGGACCCGCCCTGGTGGCCTCAGGAGAGGCCAGTCCCCATGCGAGTTGCTATGGGGCCTCTCGGGATTCCTCTCCCGTCGATACCGGGGCCAAAAACCTTGTGTGGAGTCAGGGCCGGAACCGAGGATTCCTCTCAGGGGCTGACATGGATCTTTGGGTACTTCTGGAGTCTCCCCAGGGGAGTCAGGCCTCGTCTCGAGTGGGGGCATGCACGTGCGCTTTCCTTCCAGGCTGTAGCAGCAATGTCACGCTTCCCGTCGCGTGGATCAAAGGATCTGTGGTTTTCCCTCGAGGCTTTCCCTCGAGGCTTTCCCACAGGGCTGTCCCACGTGCCACCGTGGTGTGAGTCGATCCTCGGCGTGAAAGATGAGCCAGTGCAGGGCAAAGAGGTTCCTCCGGAATGGACTGAGACATCTGGGGGACTCTTGGCATGGTGGTACGACCATGGAGTTCCTCTTGCCTTTCTTGTTGAGAGTGCCTCCTCTTGAGATGCGACGGGAACGCCGGGAATTCTTTCCCGTTGAAAGCAGGGAAAGAATCCCTCATCTCGAGCTACGAGGGGGAAACGGGGCTCCTCTGGATGTGGGCGTGACCATCGTGCTTCCTCTCGAGTGGAGAAGGGTATGGCGGTGAATTTCTTGAGTTGCAGCAAGGGTGTGAAAGACCCTTTCGAAGTTCCAGAGGTTAGGTGTCATTAGTCTCCAGACGCCTCATCGGAAATAGGCCTCATCTCGCCTGGAAGGGAGAACTTCCTGGATTTTCTCGAGTTGCGGCAGGTGTTCTCAAGTTACGACGGGGACCTCAGGGACCCGCCCTGGTGGCCTCAGGAGAGGCCAGTCCCCATGCGAGTTGCTAGGGGGCCTCTCGGGATTCCTCTCCCGTCGATACCGGGGCCAAAAACCTTGTGTGGAGTCAGGGCCGGAACCGAGGATTCCTCTCAGGGGCTGACATGGATCTTTGGGTACTTCTGGAGTCTCCCCAGGGGAGTCAGGCCTCGTCTCGAGTGGGGGCATGCACGTGCGCTTTCCTTCCAGGCTGTAGCAGCAATGTCACGCTTCCCGTCGCGTGGATCAAAGGATTTGTGGTTTTCCCTCGAGGCTTTCCCTCGAGGCTTTCCCACAGGGCTGTCCCACGTGCCACCGTGGTGTGAGTCGATCCTCGGCGTGAAAGATGAGCCAGTGCAGGGCAAAGAGGTTCCTCTGGAATGGACTGAGACATCTGGGGGACTCTTGGCATGGTGGTACGACCATGGAGTTCCTATCGCTTTTCCTGTTGAGAGTGCCTCCTCTTGAGATGCGATGGGAACGCCGGGAATACTTTCCTGTTGAAAGCAGGGAAAGGATCCCTCATCTCGAGCTACGAGGGGGAAACGGGGCTCCTCTGGATGTGGGCGGGACCATCGTGCTTCCTCTCGAGTGGAGACGGGTATGTCGGTGAACTTCTTGAGTTGCAGCAAGGGTGTGAAAGACCCTTTCGAAGTTCCAGAGGTTAGGTGGCATTATTCTCCAGACGCCTCATGGGAAATAGGCCTCATCTCGCCTGGAAGGGAGAACTTCCTGGATTTTCTCGAGCTGCGGCTGGTGTTCTCGAGTTACGACGGGGACCTCAGGGACCCGCCCTGGTGGCCTCAGGAGAGGCCAGTCCCCATGCGAGTTGCTAGGGGGCCTCTCGGGATTCCTCTCCCATCGATACCGGGGCCAAAATCCTTGTGTGGAGTCAGGGCCGGAACCGAGGATTCCTCTCAGGGGCTGACTTGGATCTTTGGGTACTTCTGGAGTCTCCCCAGGGGAGTCAGGCCTCGTCTCGAGTGGGGGCATGCACGTGCGCTTTCCTTCCAGGCTGTAGCAGCAATGTCACGGTTCCCGTCGCGTGGATCAAAAGATCTGTGGTTTTCCCTCGAGGCTTTCCCTCGGGGCTTTCCCACAGGGCTGTCCCACGTGCCACCGTGGTGTGAGTCGATCCTCGGCATGAAAGATGAGCCAGTGTAGGGCAAAGAGGTTCCTCTGGAATGGACTGAGACATCTGGGGGACTCTTGGCATGCTGGTACGACCATGGAGTTCCTCCCGCCTTTCCTGTTGAGAGTGCCTCCTCTTGAGATGCGACGGGAACGCTGGGAATTCTTTCCCGTTGAAAGCAGGGAAAGGATCCCTCATCTCGAGCTACGAGGGGGAAACGGGGCTCCTCTGGATGTGGGCGGGACCATCGTGCTTCCTCTCGAGTCGAGACGGGTATGGCGGTGAACTTCTTGAGTTGCAGCAAGGGTGTGAAAGACCCTTTCGAAGTTCCAGAGGTTAGGTGTCATTAGTCTCCAGACGTCTCATCGGAAATAGGCCTCATCTCGCCTGGAAGGGAGAACTTCCTGAATTTTCTCGAGTTGCGGCAGGTGTTCTCGAGTTATGACGGGGACCTCAGGGACCCGCCCTGGTGGCCTCAGGAGAGGCCAGTCCCCATGCGAGTTGCTATGGGGCCTCTCGGGATTCCTCTCCCGTCGATACCGGGGCCAAAAACCTTGTGTGGAGTCAGGGCCGGTACCGAGGATTCCTCTCAGGGGCTGACATGGATCTTTGGGTACTTCTGGAGTCTCCCCAGGGGAGTCAGGCCTCGTCTCGAGTGGGGGCATGCACGTGCGCTTTCCTTCCAGGCTGTAGCAGCAATGTCACGCTTCCCGTCGCGTGGATCAAAGGATCTGTGGTTTTCCCTCGAGGCTTTCCCTCGAGGCGTTCCCACAGGGCTGTCCCACGTGCCACCGTGGTGTGAGTCGATCCTCGGCGTGAAAGATGAGCCAGTGCAGGGCAAAGAGGTTCCTCCGGAATGGAGTGAGACATCTGGGGGACTCTTGGCATGGTGGTACGACCATGGAGTTCCTCTTGCCTTTCTTGTTGAGAGTGCCTCCTCTTGAGATGCGACGGGAACGCCGGGAATTCTTTCCCGTTGAAAGCAGGGAAAGAATCCCTCATCTCGAGCTACGAGGGGGAAACGGGGCTCCTCTGGATGTGGGCGTGACCATCGTGCTTCCTCTCGAGTGGAGAAGGGTATGGCGGTGAATTTCTTGAGTTGCAGCAAGGGTGTGAAAGACCCTTTCGAAGTTCCAGAGGTTAGGTGTCATTAGTCTCCAGACGCCTCATCGGAAATAGGCCTCATCTCGCCTGGAAGGGAGAACTTCCTGGATTTTCTCGAGTTGCGGCAGGTGTTCTCAAGTTACGACGGGGACCTCAGGGACCCGCCCTGGTGGCCTCAGGAGAGGCCAGTCCCCATGCGAGTTGCTAGGGGGCCTCTCGGGATTCCTCTCCCGTCGATACCGGGGCCAAAAACCTTGTGTGGAGTCAGGGCCGGAACCGAGGATTCCTCTCAGGGGCTGACATGGATCTTTGGGTACTTCTGGAGTCTCCCCAGGGGAGTCAGGCCTCGTCTCGAGTGGGGGCATGCACGTGCGCTTTCCTTCCAGGCTGTAGCAGCAATGTCACGCTTCCCGTCGCATGGATCAAAAGATCTGTGGTTTTCCCTCGAGGCTTTCCCTCGAGGCTTTCCCACAGGGCTGTCCCACGTGCCACCGTGGTGTGAGTCGATCCTCGGCATGAAAGATGAGCCAGTGTAGGGCAAAGAGGTTCCTCTGGAATGGACTGAGACATCTGGGGGACTCTTGGCATGGTGGTACGACCATGGAGTTCCTCCCGCCTTTCCTGTTGAGAGTGCCTCCTCTTGAGATGCGACGGGAACGCTGGGAATTCTTTCCCGTTGAAAGCAGGGAAAGGATCCCTCATCTCGAGCTACGAGGGGGAAACGGGGCTCCTCTGGATGTGGGCGGGACCATCGTGCTTCCTCTCGAGTCGAGACGGGTATGGCGGTGAACTTCTTGAGTTGCAGCAAGGGTGTGAAAGACCCTTACGAAGTTCCAGAGGTTAGGTGTCATTAGTCTCCAGACGTCTCATCGGAAATAGGCCTCATCTCGCCTGGAAGGGAGAACTTCCTGAATTTTCTCGAGTTGCGGCAGGTGTTCTCGAGTTATGACGGGGACCTCAGGGACCCGCCCTGGTGGCCTCAGGAGAGGCCAGTCCCCATGCGAGTTGCTATGGGGCCTCTCGGGATTCCTCTCCCGTCGATACCGGGGCCAAAAACCTTGTGTGGAGTCAGGGCCGGTACCGAGGATTCCTCTCAGGGGCTGACATGGATCTTTGGGTACTTCTGGAGTCTCCCCAGGGGAGTCAGGCCTCGTCTCGAGTGGGGGCATGCACGTGTGCTTTCCTTCCAGGCTGTAGCAGCAATGTCACGCTTCCCGTCGCGTGGATCAAAGGATCTGTGGTTTTCCCTCGAGGCTTTCCCTCGAGGCTTTCCCACAGGGCTGTCCCACGTGCCACCGTGGTGTGAGTCGATCCTCGGCGTGAAAGATGAGCCAGTGCAGGGCAAAGAGTTTCCTCCGGAATGGACTGAGACATCTGGGGGACTCTTGGCATGGTGGTACGACCATGGAGTTCCTCTTGCCTTTCTTGTTGAGAGTGCCTCCTCTTGAGATGCGACGGGAACGCCGGGAATTCTTTCCCGTTGAAAGCAGGGAAAGAATCCCTCATCTCGAGCTACGAGGGGGAAACGGTGCTCCTCTGGATGTGGGCGTGACCATCGTGCTTCCTCTCGAGTGGAGAAGGGTATGGCGGTGAATTTCTTGAGTTGCAGCAAGGGTGTGAAAGACCCTTTCGAAGTTCCAGAGCTTAGGTGTCATTAGTCTCCAGACGCCTCATCGGAAATAGGCCTCATCTCGCCTGGAAGGGAGAACTTCCTGGATTTTGTCGAGTTGCGGCAGGTGTTCTCGAGTTACGACGGGGACCTCAGGGACCCGCCCTGGTGGCCTCAGGAGAGGCCAGTCCCCATGCGAGTTGCTAGGGGGCCTCTCGGGATTCCTCTCCCGTCGATACCGGGGCCAAAAACCTTGTGTGGAGTCAGGGCCGGTACCGAGGATTCCTCTCAGGGGCTGACATGGATCTTTGGGTACTTCTGGAGTCTCCCCAGTGGAGTCAGGCCTCGTCTCGAGTGGGGGCATGCACGTGCGCTTTCCTTCCAGGCTGTAGCAGCAATGTCACGCTTCCCGTCGCGTGGATCAAAGGATCTGTGGTTTTCCCTCGAGGCTTTCCCTCGAGGCTTTCCCACAGGGCTGTCCCACGTGCCACCGTGGTGTGAGTCGATCCTCGGCGTGAAAGATGAGCCAGTGCAGGGCAAAGAGGTTCCTCTGGAATGGACTGAGACATCTGGGGGACTCTTGGCATGGTGGTACGACCATGGAGTTCCTATCGCTTTTCCTGTTGAGAGTGCCTCCTCTTGAGATGCGATGGGAACGCCGGGAATACTTTCCCGTTGAAAGCAGGGAAAGGATCCCTCATCTCGAGCTACGAGGGGGAAACGGGGCTCCTCTGGATGTGGGCGGGACCATCGTGCTTCCTCTCGAGTGGAGACGGGTATGGCGGTGAACTTCTTGAGTTGCAGCAAGGGTGTGAAAGACCCTTTCGAAGTTCCAGAGGTTAGGTGGCATTATTCTCCAGACGCCTCATGGGAAATAGGCCTCATCTCGCCTGGAAGGGAGAACTTCCTGGATTTTCTCGAGCTGCGGCTGGTGTTCTCGAGTTACGACGGGGACCTCAGGGACCCGCCCTGGTGGCCTCAGGAGAGGCCAGTCCCCATGCGAGTTGCTAGGGGGCCTCTCGGGATTCCTCTCCCATCGATACCGGGGCCAAAATCCTTGTGTGGAGTCAGGGCCGGAACCGAGGATTCCTCTCAGGGGCTGACATGGATCTTTGGGTACTTCTGGAGTCTCCCCAGGGGAGTCAGGCCTCGTCTCGAGTGGGGGCATGCACGTGCGCTTTCCTTCCAGGCTGTAGCAGCAATGTCACGGTTCCCGTCGCGTGGATCAAAAGATCTGTGGTTTTCCCTCGAGGCTTTCCCTCGAGGCTTTCCCACAGGGCTGTCCCACGTGCCACCGTGGTGTGAGTCGATCCTCGGCATGAAAGATGAGCCAGTGTAGGGCAAAGAGGTTCCTCTGGAATGGACTGAGACATCTGGGGGACTCTTGGCATGGTGGTACGACCATGGAGTTCCTCCCGCCTTTCCTGTTGAGAGTGCCTCCTCTTGAGATGCGACGGGAACGCTGGGAATTCTTTCCCGTTGAAAGCAGGGAAAGAATCCCTCATCTCGAGCTACGAGGGGGAAACGGGGCTCCTCTGGATGTGGGCGGGACCATCGTGCTTCCTCTCGAATCGAGACGGGTATGGCGGTGAACTTCTTGAGTTGCAGCAAGGGTGTGAAAGACCCTTTCGAAGTTCCAGAGGTGAGGTGTCATTAGTCTACAGACGCCTCATCGGAAATAGGCCTCATCTCGCCTGGAAGTGAGAACTTCCTGGATTTTCTCAAGTTGCGGCAGGTGTTCTCGAGTTACGACGGGGACCTCAGGGACCCGCCCTGGTGGCCTCAGGAGAGGCCAGTCCCCATGCGAGTTGCTAGGGGGCCTCTCGGGATTCCTCTCCCGTCGATACCGGGGCCAAAATTCTTGTGTGGAGTCAGGGCCGGAACCGAGGATTCCTCTCAGGGGCTGACATGGATCTTTGGGTACTTCTGGAGTCTCCCCAGGGGAGTCAGGCCTCGTCTCGAGTGGGGGCATGCACGTGCGCTTTCCTTCCAGGCTGTAGCAGCAATGTCACGCTTCCCGTCGCGTGGATCAAAGGATCTGTGGTTTTCCCTCGAGGCTTTCCCTCGAGGCTTTCCCACAGGGCTGTCCCACGTGCCACCGTGGTGTGAGTCGATCCTCGGCGTGAAAGATGAGCCAGTGCAGGGCAAAGAGGTTCCTCTGGAATGGACTGAGACATCTGGGGGACTCTTGGCATGGTGGTACGACCATGGAGTTCCTCTCGCCTTTCCTGTTGAGAATGCCTCCTCTTGAGATGCGACGGGAATGCCGGGAATTCTTTCCCGTTGAAAGCAGGGAAAGGATCCCTCATCTCGAGCTACGAGGGGGAAACGGGGCTCCTCTGGATGTGGGCCGGACCATCGTGCTTCCTCTCGAGTGGAGACGGGTATGGCGGTGAACTTCTTGAGTTGCAGCAAGGGTGTGAAAGACCCTTTCGAAGTTCCAGAGGTTAGGTGTCATTAGTCTCCAGACGCCTCATCGGAAATAGGCCTCATCTCGCCTGGAAGGGAGAACTTCCTGGATTGTCTCGAGTTGCGGCAGGTGTTCTCGAGTTACGACGGGGACCTCAGGGACCCGCCCTGGTGGCCTCAGGAAAGGCCAGTCCCCATGCGAGTTGCTAGGGGGCCTCTCGGGATTCCTCTCCCGTCGATACCGTGGCCAAAATCCTTGTGTGGAGTCAGGCCCAGAACAGAGGATTCCTCTCAGGGGCTGACATGGATCTTTGGGTACTTCTGGATTCTCCCCAGGGGAGTCAGGCCTCGTCTCGAGTGGGGGCATGCACGTGCGCTTTCCTTCCAGGCTGTAGCAGCAATGTCACGCTTCCCGTCGTGTGGATCAAAGGATCTGTGGTTTTCCCTCGAGGCTTTCCCACAGGGCTGTCCCACGTGCCACCGTGGTGTGAGTCGATCCTCGGCATGAAAGATGAGCCAGTGCAGGGCAAAGAGGTTCCTCTGGAATGGACTGAGACATCTGGGGGACTCTTGGCATGGTGGTACGACCATGGAGTTCCTCCCGCCTTTCCTGTTGAGAGTGCCTCCTCTTGAGATGCGACGGGAACGCCGGGAATTCTTTCCCGTTGAAAGCAGGGAAAGGATCCCTCATCTCGAGCTACGAGGGGGAAACGGGGCTCCTCTGGATGTGGGCGGGACCATCGTGCTTCCTCTCGAGTCGAGACGGGTATGGCGGTGAACTTCTTGAGTTTCAGCAAGGGTGTGAAAGACCCTTTCGAAGTTCCAGAGGTGAGGTGTCATTAGTCTCCAGACCCCTCATCGGAAATAGGCCTCATCTCGAATGGAAGGGAGAACTTCCTGGATTTTCTCGACTTGCGGCAGGTGTTCTCGAGTTACGACGGGGACCTCAGGGACCCGCCCTGGTGGCCTCAGGAGAGGCCAGTCCACATGCGAGTTGCTAGGGGGCCTCTCGGGATTCCTCTCCCGTCGATACCGGGGCCAAAAACCTTGTGTGGAGTCAGGGCCGGAACCGAGGATTCCTCTCAGGGGCTGACATGGATCTTTGGGTACTTCTGGAGTCTCCCCAGGGGAGTCAGGCCTCGTCTCGAGTGGGGGCATGCACGTGCGCTTTCCTTCCAGGCTGTAGCAGCAATGTCACGCTTCCCGTCGCGTGGATCAAAGGATCTGTGGTTTTCCCTCGAGGCTTTCCCTCGAGGCTTTCCCACAGGGCTGTCCCACGTGCCACCGTGGTGTGAGTCGATCCTCGGCGTGAAAGATGAGCCAGTGCAGGGCAAAGAGGTTCCTCTGAAATGGACTGAGACATCTGGGGGACTCTTGGCATGGTGGTACGACCATGGAGTTCCTCTCGCCTTTCCTGTTGAGAGTGCCTCCTCTTGAGATGTGATGGGAACGCCGGGAATACTTTCCCGTTGAAAGCAGGGAAAGGATCCCTCATCTCGAGCTACGAGGGGGAAACGGGGCTCCTCTGGATGTGGGCGGGACCACCGTGCTTCCTCTCGAGTGGAGACGGGTATGGCGGTGAACTTCTTGAGTTGCAGCAAGGGTGTGAAAGACCCTTTCGAAGTTCCAGAGGTTAGGTGTCATTAGTCTCCAGACGCCTCATCGGAAATAGGCCTCATCTCGCCTGGAAGGGAGAACTTCCTGGATTTTCTCGAGTTGCGGCAGGTGTTCTCGAGTTACGACGGGGACCTCAGGGACCCGCCCTGGTGGCCTCAGGAGAGGCCAGTCCCCATGCGAGTTGCTAGGGGGCCTCTCGGGATTCCTCTCCCGTCGATACCGGGGCCAAAAACCTTGTGTGGAGTCAGGGCCGGAACCGAGGATTCCTCTCACGGGCTGACATGGATCTTTGGGTACTTCTGGAGTCTCCCCAGGGGAGTCATGCCTCGTCTCGAGTGGGGGCATGCACGTGCGCTTTCCTTCCAGGCTGTAGCAGCAATGTCACGCTTCCCGTCGCGTGGAGCAAAGGATCTGTGGTTTTCCCTCGAGGCTGTCCCTCGAGGCTTTCCCACAGGGCTGTCCCACGTGCCACCGTGGTGTGAGTCGATCCTCGGCGTGAAAGATGAGCCAGTGCAGGGCAAAGAGGTTCCTCCGGAATGGACTGAGACATCTGGGGGCTCTTGGCATGGTGGTACGACCATGGAGTTCCTTTTGCCTTTCTTGTTGAGAGTGCCTCCGCTTGAGATGCGACGGGAACGCCTGGAATTCATTCCCGTTGTAAGCAGGGAAAGAATCCCTCATCTCGAGCTACGAGGGGGAAACGGGGCTCCTCTGGATGTGGGCGTGACCATCGTGCTTCCTCTCGAGTGGAGAAGGGTATGGCGGTGAATTTCCTGAGTTGCAGCAAGGGTGTGAAAGACCCTTTCGAAGTTCCAGAGCTTAGGTGTCATTAGTCTCCAGACGCCTCATCGGAAATAGGCCTCATCTCGCCTGGAAGGGAGAACTTCCTGGATTTTCTCGAGTTGCGGCAGGTGTTCTCGAGTTATGACGGGGACCTCAGGGACCCGCCCTGGTGGCGTCAGGAGAGGCCAGTCCCCATGCGAGTTGCTAGGGGGCCTCTCGGGATTCCTCTCCCGTCGATACCGGGGCCAAAAACCTTGTGTGGATTCAGGGCTGGAACCGAGGATTCCTCTCAGGGGCTGACATGGATCTTTGGGTACTTCTGGAGTCTCCCCAGGGGAGTCAGGCCTCGTCTCGAGTGGGGGCATGCACGTGCGCTTTCCTTCCAGGCTGTAGCAGCAATGTCACGCTTCCCGTCGCGTGGATCAAAGGATCTGCGGTTTTCCCTCGAGGCTTTCCCTCGAGGCTTTCCCACAGGGCTGTCCCACGTGCCACCGTGGTGTGAGTCGATCCTCGGCGTGAAAGATGAGCCAGTGCAGGGCAAAGAGGTTCCTCTGGAATGGACTGAGACATCTGGGAGACTTTTGGCATGGTGGTACGACCATGGAGTTCCTCTCGCCTTTCCTGTTGAGAGTGCCTCCTCTTGAGATGTGATGGGAACGCCGGGAATAATTTCCCGTTGAAAGCAGGGAAAGGATCCCTCATCTCGAGCTACGAGGGGGAAACGGGGCTCCTCTGGATGTGGGCGGGACCATCGTGCTTCCTCTCGAGTGGAGACGGGTATGGCGGTGAACTTCTTGAGTTCAGCAAGGGTGTGAAAGACCCTTTCGAAGTTCCAGAGGTTAGGTGTCATTAGTCTCCAGACGCCTCATCGGAAATAGGCCTCATCTCGCCTGGAAGGGAGAACTTCCTGGATTTTCTCGAGTTGCGGCAGGTGTTCTCGAGTTACGACGGGGACCTCAGGGACCCGCCCTGGTGGCCTCAGGAGAGGCCAGTCCCCATGCGAGTTGCTAGGGGGCCTCTCGGGATTCCTCTCCCGTCGATACCGGGGCCAAAAACCTTGTGTGGAATCAGGGCCGGAACCGAGGATTCCTCTCAGGGGCTGACATGGATCTTTGGGTACTTCTGGAGTCTCCCCAGGGGAGTCAGGCCTCGTCTCGAGTGGGGGCATGCACGTGCGCTTTCCTTCCAGGCTGTAGCAGCAATGTCACGCTTCCCGTCGCGTGGATAAAAGGATCTGTGGTTTTCCCTCGAGGCTTTCCCTCGAGGCTTTCCCACAGGGCTGTCCCACGTGCCACCGTGGTGTGAGTCGATCCTCGGCGTGAATGATGAGCCAGTGCAGGGCAAAGAGGTTCCTCCGGAATGGACTGAGACATCTGGGGGACTCTTGGCATGGTGGTACGACCATGGAGTTCCTCTTGCCTTTCTTGTTGAGAGTGCCTCCTCTTGAGATGCGACGGGAACGCCGGGAATTCTTTCCCGTTGAAAGCAGGGAAAGAATCCCTCATCTCGAGCTACGTGGGGGAAACGGGGCTCCTCTGGATGTGGGCGTGACCATCGTGCTTCCTCTCGAGTGGAGAAGGGTATGGCGGTGAATTTCTTGAGTTGCAGCAAGGGTGTGAAAGACCCTTTCGAAGTTCCAGAGCTTAGGTGTCATTAGTCTCCAGACGCCTCATCGGAAATAGGCCTCATCTCGCCTGGAAGGGAGAACTTCCTGGATTTCTCGAGTTGCGGCAAGTGTTCTCGAGTTATGACGGGGACCTCAGGGACCCGCCCTGGTGGCCTCAGGAGAGGCCAGTCCCCATGCGAGTTGCTAGGGGTCCTCTCGGGATTCCTCTCCCGTCGATACCGGGGCCAAAAACCTTGTGTGGAGTCAGCGCCGGAACCGAGGATTCCTCTCACGGGCTGACATGGATCTTTGGGTACTTCTGGAGTCTCCCCAGGGGAGTCAGGCCTCGTCTCGAGTGGGGGCATGCACGTGCGCTTTCCTTCCAGGCTGTAGCAGCAATGTCACGCTTCCCGTCGCGTGGATCAAAGGATCTGCGGTTTTCCCTCGAGGCTGTCCCTCGAGGCTTTCCCACAGGGCTGTCCCACGTGCCACCGTGGTGTGAGTCGATCCTCGGCGTGAAAGATGAGCCAGTGCAGGGCAAAGAGGTTTCTCCGGAATGGACTGAGACATCTGGGGGACTCTTGGCATGGTGGTACGACCATGGAGTTCCTTTTGCCTTTCTTGCTGAGAGTGCCTCCGCTTGAGATGCGACGGGAACGCCTGGAATTCTTTCCCGTTGTAAGCAGGGAAAGAATCCCTCATCTGGAGCTACGAGGGGGAAACGGGGCTCCTCTGGATGTGGGCGTGACCATCGTGCTTCCTCTCGAGTGGAGAAGGGTATGGCGGTGAATTTCTTGATTTGCAGCAAGGGTGTGAATGACCCTTTCGAAGTTCCAGAGCTTAGGTGTCATTAGTCTCCAGACGCCTCATCGGAAATAGGCCTCATCTCGCCTGGAAGGGAGAACTTCCTGGATTTTCTCGAGTTGCGGCAGGTGTTCTCGAGTTATGACGGGGACCTCAGGGACCCGCCCTGGTGGCCTCAGGAGAGGCCAGTCCCCATGCGAGTTGCTAGGGGGCCTCTCGGGATTCCTCTCCCGTCGATACCGGGGCCAAAAACCTTGTGTGGAGTCAGGGCTGGAACCGAGGATTCCTCTCAGGGGCTGACATGGATCTTTGGGTACTTCTGGAGTCTCCCCAGGGGAGTCAGGCCTCGTCTCGAGTGGGGGCATGCACGTGCGCTTTCCTTCCAGGCTGTAGCAACAATGTCACGCTTCCCGTCGCGTGGATCAAAGGATCTGCGGTTTTCCCTCGAGGCTTTCCCTCCAGGCTTTCCCACAGGGCTGTCCCACGTGACACCGTGGTGTGAGTCGATCCTCGGCGTGAAAGATGAGCCAGTGCAGGGCAAAGAGGTTCCTCCGGAATGGACTGAGACATCTGGGGGACTCTTGGCATGGTGGTACGACCATGGAGTTCCTCTTGCCTTTCTTGTTGAGAGTGCCTCCTCTTGAGATGCGACGGGAACGCCGGGAATTCTTTCCCGTTGAAAGCAGGGAAAGAATCCCTCATCTCGAGCTACGTGGGGGAAACGGGGCTCCTCTGGATGTGGGCGTGACCATCGTGCTTCCTCTCGAGTGGAGAAGGGTATGGCGGTGAATTTCTTGAGTTGCAGCAAGGGTGTGAAAGACCCTTTCGAATTTCCAGAGTTGAGGTGTCATTAGTCTCCAGACGCCTCATCGGAAATAGGCCTCATCTCGCCTGGAAGGGAGAACTTCCTGGATTTCTCGAGTTGCGGCAAGTGTTCTCGAGTTATGATGGGGACCTCAGGGACCCGTCCTGGTGGCCTCAGGAGAGGCCAGTCCCCATGCGAGTTGCTAGGGGGCCTCTCGGGATTCCTCTCCCGTCGATACCGGGGCCAAAAACCTTGTGTGGAGTCAGGGCCGGAACCGAGGATTCCTTTCAGGGGCTGACATGGATCTTTGGGTACTTCTGGAGTCTCCCCAGGGGAGTCAGGCCTCGTCTCGAGTGGGGGCATGCACGTGCGCTTTCCTTCCAGGCTGTAGCAGCAATGTCACGCTTCCCGTCGCGTGGATCAAAGGATCTGCGGTTTTCCCTCGAGGCTTTCCCTCGAGGCTTTCCCACAGGGCTGTCCCACGTACCACCGTGGTGTGAGTCGATCCTCGGCGTGAAAGATGAGCCAGTGCAGGGCAAAGAGGTTCCTCTGGAATGGACTGAGACATCTGGGGGACTCTTGGCATGGTGGTACGACCATGGAGTTCCTCTCGCCTTTCCTGTTGAGAGTGCCTCCTCTTGAGATGTAATGGGAACGCCGGGAATACTTTCCCGTTGAAAGCAGGGAAAGGATCCCTCATCTCGAGCTACGAGGGGGAAACGGGGCTCCTCTGGATGTGGGCGGGACCATCGTGCATCCTCTCGAGTGGAGACGGGTATGGCGGTGAACTTCTTGAGTTGCAGCAAGGGTGTGAAAGACCCTTTCGAAGTTCCAGAGGTGAGGTGTCATTAGTCTCCAGACGCCTCATCGGAAATAGGCCTCATCTCGCCTGGAAGGGAGAACTTCCTGGATTTTCTCGAGTTGCGGCAGGTGTTCTCGAGTTACGACGGGGACCTCAGGAACCCGCCCTGGTGGCCTCAGGAGAGGCCATTCCCCATGCGAGTTGCTTGGGGGCCTCTCGGGATTCCTCTCCCGTCGATACCGGGGCCAAAAACCTTGTGTGGAGTCAGGGCCGGAACCGAGGATTCCTCTCAGGGGCTGACATGGATCTTTGGGTACTTCTGGAGTCTCCCCAGGGGAGTCAGGCCTCGTCTCGAGTGGGGGCATGCACGTGCGCTTTCCTTCCAGGCTGTAGCAGCAATGTCACGCTTCCCGTCGCGTGGATCAAAGGATCTGAAGTTTTCCCTCGAGGCTTTCCCTCGAGGCTTTCCCACAGGGCTATCCCACGTGCCACCGTGGTGTGAGTCGATCCTCGGCGTGAAAGATGAGCCAGTGCAGGGCAAAGAGGTTCCTCTGGAATGGACTGAGACATCTGGGGGACTCTTGGCATGGTGGTACGACCATGGAGTTCCTCTCGCGTTTCCTGTTGAGAGTGCCTCCTCTTGAGATGCGACGGGAACGCCGGGAATTCTTTACCGTTGAAAGCAGGGAAAGGATCCCTCATCTCGAGCTACGAGGGGGAAACGGGGCTCCTCTGGATGTGGGCTGGACCATCGTGCTTCCTCTCGAGTGGAGACGGGTATGGCGGTGAACTTCTGAGTTGCAGCAAGGGTGTGAAAGACTCTTTCGAAGTTCCAGAGGTGAGGTGTCATTAGTCTCCAGACGCCTCATCGGAAATAGGCCTCATCTCGCCTGGAAGGGAGAACTTCCTGAATTTTCTCGAGTTGCGGCAGGTGTTCTCGAGTTATGACGGGGACCTCAGGGACCCGCCCTGGTGGCCTCAGGAGAGGCCAGTCCCCATGCGAGTTGCTATGGGGCCTCTCGGGATTACTCTCCCGTCGATACCGGGGCCAAAAACCTTGTGTGGAGTCAGGGCCGGAACCGAGGATTCCTCTCAGGGGCTGACATGGATCTTTGGGTACTTCTGGAGTCTCCCCAGGGGAGTCAGGCCTCGTCTCGAGTGGGGGCATGCACGTGCGCTTTCCTTCCAGGCTGTAGCAGCAATGTCACGCTTCCTGTCGCGTGGATCAAAGGATCTGTGGTTTTCCCTCGAGGCTTTCCCAAAGGGCATTCCCACAGGGCTCTCCCACGTGCCACCGTGGTGTGAGTCGATCCTCGGCGTGAAAGATGAGCCAGTGCAGGGCAAAGAGGTTCCTCTGGAATGGACTGAGACATATGGGGGACTCTTGGCATGGTGGTACGACCATGGAGTTCCTCCCGCCTTTCCTGTTGAGAGTGCCTCCTTTTGAGATGCGATGGGAACGCCAGGAATTCTTTCCCGTTGAAAGCAGGGAAAGGATCCCTCATCTCGAGCTACGAGGGGGAAACGGGGCTCCTCTGGATGTGGGCGGGACCATCGTGCTTCCTCTCGAGTGGAGACGGGTATGGCGGTGAACTTCTGAGTTGCAGCAAGGGTGTGAAAGACCCTTTCGAAGTTCCAGAGGTGAGGTGTCATTAGTCTCCAGACGCCTCATCGGAAATAGGCCTCATCTCGCCTGGAAGGGAGAACTTCCTGGTTTTTCTCGAGTTGCGGCAGGTGTTCTCGAGTTACGACGGGGACCTCAGGGACCCGCCCTGGTGGCCTCAGGAGAGGCCAGTCCCCATGCGAGTTGCTAGGGGGCCTCTCGGGATTCCTCTCCCGTCGATACCGGGGCCAAAAACCTTGTGTGGAGTCAGGGCCGGAACCGAGGATTCCTCTCACGGGCTGACATGGATCTTTGGGTACTTCTGGAGTCTCCCCAGGGGAGTCAGGCCTCGTCTCGAGTGGGGGCATGCACGTGCGCTTTCCTTCCAGGCTGTAGCAGCAATGTCACCCTTCCCGTCGCGTGGATCAAAGGATCTGAAATTTTCCCTCGAGGCTTTCCCTCGAGGCTTTCCCACAGGGCTGTCCCACGTGCCACCGTGGTGTGAGTCGATCCTCGGCGTGAAAGATGAGCCAGTGCAGGGCAAAGAGGTTCCTCTGGAATGGACTGAGACATCTGGGGGACTCTTGGCATGGTGGTACGACCATGGAGTTCCTCTCGCCTTTCCTGTTGAGAGTGCCTCCTCTTGAAATGCGACGGGAATGCCGGGAATTCTTTCCCGTTGAAAGCAGGGAAAGGATCCCTCATCTCGAGCTACGAGAGGGAAACGGGGCTCCTCTGGATGTGGGCGGGACCATCGTGCTTCCTCTCGAGTGGAGACGGGTATGGCGGTGAACTTCTTGAGTTGCAGCAAGGGTGTGAAAGACCCTTTCGAAGTTCCAGAGGTGAGGTGTCATTAGTCTCCAGACGCCTCATCGGAAATAGGCCTCATCTCGCCTGGAAGGGAGATCTTCCTGAATTTTCTCGAGTTGCGGCAGGTGTTCTCGAGTTACGACGGGGACCTCAGGGACCCGCCCTGGTGGCCTCAGGAGAGGCCAGTCCCCATGCGAGTTGCTAGGGGGCCTCTCGGGATTCCTCTCCCGTCGATACCGGGGCCAAAAACCTTGTGTGGAATCAGGGCCGGAACCGAGGATTCCTCTCAGGGGCTGACATGGATCTTTGGGTACTTCTGGAGTCTCCCCAGGGGAGTCAGGCCACGTCTCGAGTGGGGGCATGCACGTGCGCTTTCCTTCCAGGCTGTAGCAGCAATGTCACGCTTCCCGTCGCGTGGATCAAAGGATCTGTGGTTTTCCCTCGAGGCTTTCCCTCGAGGCTTTCCCACAGGGCTGTCCCACGTGCCACCGTGGTGTGAGTCGATCCTCGGCGTGAAAGATGAGCCAGTGCAGGGCAAAGAGGTTCCTCTGGAATGGACTGAGACATCTGGGGGACTCTTGGCATGGTGGTACGACCATGGAGTTCCTCTCGCGTTTCCTGTTGAGAGTGCCTCCTCTTGAGATGCGACGGGAACGCCGGGAATTCTTTACCGTTGAAAGCAGGGAAAGGATCCCTCATCTCGAGCTACGAGGGGGAAACGGGGCTCCTCTGGATGTGGGCTGGACCATCGTGCTTCCTCTCGAGTGGAGACGGGTATGGCGGTGAACTTCTGAGTTGCAGCAAGGGTGTGAAAGACTCTTTCGAAGTTCCAGAGGTGAGGTGTCATTAGTCTCCAGACGCCTCATCGGAAATAGGCCTCATCTCGCCTGGAAGGGAGAACTTCCTGAATTTTCTCGAGTTGCGGCAGGTGTTCTCGAGTTATGACGGGGACCTCAGGGACCCGCCCTGGTGGCCTCAGGAGAGGCCAGTCCCCATGCGAGTTGCTATGGGGCCTCTCGGGATTCCTCTCCCGTCGATACCGGGGCCAAAAACCTTGTGTGGAGTCAGGGCCGGTACCGAGGATTCCTCTCAGGGGCTGACATGGATCTTTGGGTACTTCTGGAGTCTCCCCAGGGGAGTCAGGCCTCGTCTCGAGTGGGGGCATGCACGTGCGCTTTCCTTCCAGGCTGTAGCAGCAATGTCACGCTTCCTGTCGCGTGGATCAAAGGATCTGTGGTTTTCCCTCGAGGCTTTCCCAAAGGGCATTCCCACAGGGCTCTCCCACGTGCCACCGTGGTGTGAGTCGATCCTCGGCGTAAAAGATGAGCCAGTGCAGGGCAAAGAGGTTCCTCTGGAATGGACTGAGACATATGGGGGACTCTTGGCATGGTGGTACGACCATGGAGTTCCTCCCGCCTTTCCTGTTGAGAGTGCCTCCTTTTGAGATGCGATGGGAACGCCAGGAATTCTTTCCCGTTGAAAGCAGGGAAAGGATCCCTCATCTCGAGCTACGAGGGGGAAACGGTGCTCCTCTGGATGTGGGCGGGACCATCGTGCTTCCTCTCGAGTGGAGACGGGTATGGCGGTGAACTTCTGAGTTGCAGCAAGGGTGTGAAAGACCCTTTCGAAGTTCCAGAGGTGAGGTGTCATTAGTCTCCAGACGCCTCATCGGAAATAGGCCTCATCTCGCCTGGAAGGGAGAACTTCCTGGTTTTTCTCGAGTTGCGGCAGGTGTTCTCGAGTTACGACGGGGACCTCAGGGACCCGCCCTGGTGGCCTCAGGAGAGGCCAGTCCCCATGCGAGTTGCTAGGGGGCCTCTCGGGATTCCTCTCCCGTCGATACCGGGGCCAAAAACCTTGTGTGGAGTCAGGGCCGGAACCGAGGATTCCTCTCACGGGCTGACATGGATCTTTGGGTACTTCTGGAGTCTCCCCAGGGGAGTCAGGCCTCGTCTCGAGTGGGGGCATGCACGTGCGCTTTCCTTCCAGGCTGTAGCAGCAATGTCACCCTTCCCGTCGCGTGGATCAAAGGATCTGAAATTTTCCCTCGAGGCTTTCCCTCGAGGCTTTCCCACAGGGCTGTCCCACGTGCCACCGTGGTGTGAGTCGATCCTCGGCGTGAAAGATGAGCCAGTGCAGGGCAAAGAGGTTCCTCTGGAATGGATGCAGACATCTGGGGGACTCTTGGCATGGTGGTACGACCATGGAGTTCCTCTCGCCTTTCCTGTTGAGAGTGCCTCCTCTTGAAATGCGACGGGAATGCCGGGAATTCTTTCCCGTTGAAAGCAGGGAAAGGATCCCTCATCTCGAGCTACGAGAGGGAAACGGGGCTCCTCTGGATGTGGGCGGGACCATCGTGCTTCCTCTCGAGTGGAGACGGGTATGGCGGTGAACTTCTTGAGTTGCAGCAAGGGTGTGAAAGACCCTTTCGAAGTTCCAGAGGTGAGGTGTCATTAGTCTCCAGACGCCTCATCGGAAATAGGCCTCATCTCGCCTGGAAGGGAGATCTTCCTGGATTTTCTCGAGTTGCGGCAGGTGTTCTCGAGTTACGACGGGGACCTCAGGGACCCGCCCTGGTGGCCTCAGGAGAGGCCAGTCCCCATGCGAGTTGCTAGGGGGCCTCTCGGGATTCCTCTCCCGTCGATACCGGGGCCAAAAACCTTGTGTGGAATCAGGGCCGGAACCGAGGATTCCTCTCAGGGGCTGACATGGATCTTTGGGTACTTCTGGAGTCTCCCCAGGGGAGTCAGGCCACGTCTCGAGTGGGGGCATGCACGTGCGCTTTCCTTCCAGGCTGTAGCAGCAATGTCACGCTTCCCGTCGCGTGGATCAAAGGATCTGTGGTTTTCCCTCGAGGCTTTCCCTCGAGGCTTTCCCACAGGGCTGTCCCACGTGCCACCGTGGTGTGAGTCGATCCTCGGCGTGAAAGATGAGCCAGTGCAGGGCAAAGAGGTTCCTCTGGAATGGACTGAGACATCTGGGGGACTCTTGGCATGGTGGTACGACCATGGAGTTCCTCTCGCCTTTCCTGTTGAGAGTGCCTCCTCTTGAGATGCGACGGGAACGCCAGGAATACTTTCCCGTTGAAAGCAGGGAAAGGATCCCTCATCTCGAGCTACGAGGGGGAAACGTGGCTCCTCTGGATGTGGGCTGGACCATCGTGCTTCCTCTCGAGTGGAGACGGGTATGGCGGTGAACTTCTGAGTTGCAGCAAGGGTGTGAAAGACCCTTTCGAAGTTCCAGAGGTGAGGTGTCATTAGTCTCCAGACGCCTCATCGGAAATAGGCCTCATCTCGCCTGGAAGGGAGAACTTCCTGGATTTTCTCGAGTTGCGACAGGTGTTCTCGAGTTACGACGGGGACCTCAGGGACCCGCCCTGGTGGCCTCAGGAGAGGCCAGTCCCCATGCGAGTTGCTAGGGGTCCTCTCGGGATTCCTCTCCCGTCGATACCGGGGCCAAAATCCTTGTGTGGAGTCAGGGCCGGAACCGAGGATTCCTCTCAGGGGCTGACATGGATCTTTGGGTACTTCTGGAGTCTCCCCAGGGGAGTCAGGCCTCGTCTCGAGTGGGGGCATGCACATGCGCTTTCCTTCCAGGCTGTAGCAGCAATGTCACGCTTCCCGTCACGTGGATCAAAGGATCTGTGGTTTTCCCTCGAGGCTTTCCCTCGAGGCTTTCCCACAGGGCTGTCCCACGTGCCACCGTGGTGTGAGTCGATCCTCGGCATGAAAGATGAGCCAGTGCAGGGCAAAGAGGTTCCTCTGGAATGGACTGAGACATCTGGGGGACTCTTGGCATGGTGGTACGACCATGGAGTTCCTCTCGCCTTTCCTGTTGAGAGTGCCTCCTCTTGAGATGCGACGGGAACGCCGGGAATTCTTTCCCGTTGAAAGCAGGGAAAGGATCCCTCATCTCGAGCTACGAGGGGGAAACGGGGCTCCTCTGGATGTGGGCGGGACCATCGTGCTTCCTCTCGAGTGGAGACGGGTATGGCGGTGAACTTCTGAGTTGCAGCAAGGGTGTGAAAGACCCTTTCGAAGTTCCAGAGGTGAGGTGTCATTAGTCTCCAGACGCCTCATCGGAAATAGGCCTCATCTCGCCTGGAACGGAGAACTTCCTGGTTTTTCTCGAGTTGCGGCAGGTGTTCTCGAGTTACGACGGGGACCTCAGGGACCCGCCCTGGTGGCCTCAGGAGAGGCCAGTCCCCATGCGAGTTGCTAGGGGGCCTCTCGGGATTCCTCTCCCGTCGATACCGGGGCCAAAAACCTTGTGTGGAGTCAGGGCCGGAACCGAGGATTCCTCTCACGGGCTGACATGGATCTTTGGGTACTTCTGGAGTCTCCCCAGGGGAGTCAGGCCTCGTCTCGAGTGGGGGCATGCACGTGCGCTTTCCTTCCAGGCTGTAGCAGCAATGTCACCCTTCCCGTCGCGTGGATCAAAGGATCTGAAATTTTCCCTCGAGGCTTTCCCTCGAGGCTTTCCCACAGGGCTGTCCCACGTGCCACCGTGGTGTGAGTCGATCCTCGGCGTGAAAGATGAGCCAGTGCAGGGCAAAGAGGTTCCTCTGGAATGGACTGAGACATCTGGGGGACTCTTGGCATGGTGGTACGACCATGGAGTTCCTCTCGCCTTTCCTGTTGAGAGTGCCTCCTCTTGAAATGCGACGGGAATGCCGGGAATTCTTTCCCGTTGAAAGCAGGGAAAGGATCCCTCATCTCGAGCTACGAGAGGGAAACGGGGCTCCTCTGGATGTGGGCGGGACCATCGTGCTTCCTCTCGAGTGGAGACGGGTATGGCGGTGAACTTCTTGAGTTGCAGCAAGGGTGTGAAAGACCCTTTCGAAGTTCCAGAGGTGAGGTGTCATTAGTCTCCAGACGCCTCATCGGAAATAGGCCTCATCTCGCCTGGAAGGGAGATCTTCCTGAATTTTCTCGAGTTGCGGCAGGTGTTCTCGAGTTACGACGGGGACCTCAGGGACCCGCCCTGGTGGCCTCAGGAGAGGCCAGTCCCCATGCGAGTTGCTAGGGGGCCTCTCGGGATTCCTCTCCCGTCGATACCGGGGCCAAAAACCTTGTGTGGAATCAGGGCCGGAACCGAGGATTCCTCTCAGGGGCTGACATGGATCTTTGGGTACTTCTGGAGTCTCCCCAGGGGAGTCAGGCCACGTCTCGAGTGGGGGCATGCACGTGCGCTTTCCTTCCAGGCTGTAGCAGCAATGTCACGCTTCCCGTCGCGTGGATCAAAGGATCTGTGGTTTTCCCTCGAGGCTTTCCCTCGAGGCTTTCCCACAGGGCTGTCCCACGTGCCACCGTGGTGTGAGTCGATCCTCGGCGTGAAAGATGAGCCAGTGCAGGGCAAAGAGGTTCCTCTGGAATGGACTGAGACATCTGGGGGACTCTTGGCATGGTGGTACGACCATGGAGTTCCTCTCGCCTTTCCTGTTGAGAGTGCCTCCTCTTGAGATGCGACGGGAACGCCGGGAATTCTTTACCTTTGAAAGCAGGGAAAGGATCCCTCATCTCGAGCTACGAGGGGGAAACGGGGCTCCTCTGGATGTGGGCTGGACCATCGTGCTTCCTCTCGAGTGGAGACGGGTATGGCGGTGAACTTCTGAGTTGCAGCAAGGGTGTGAAAGACTCTTTCGAAGTTCCAGAGGTGAGGTGTCATTAGTCTCCAGACGCCTCATCGGAAATAGGCCTCATCTCGCCTGGAAGGGAGAACTTCCTGAATTTTCTCGAGTTGCGGCAGGTGTTCTCGAGTTATGACGGGGACCTCAGGGACCCGCCCTGGTGGCCTCAGGAGAGGCCAGTCCCCATGCGAGTTGCTATGGGGCCTCTCGGGATTCCTCTCCCGTCGATACCGGGGCCAAAAACCTTGTGTGGAGTCAGGGCCGGTACCGAGGATTCCTCTCAGGGGCTGACATGGATCTTTGGGTACTTCTGGAGTCTCCCCAGGGGAGTCAGGCCTCGTCTCGAGTGGGGGCATGCACATGCGC
Source organism: Capricornis sumatraensis (assembly GCF_032405125.1). Lineage (NCBI taxonomy): Eukaryota > Metazoa > Chordata > Mammalia > Artiodactyla > Bovidae > Capricornis > Capricornis sumatraensis. Next base: position 140,939,744 of record NC_091092.1, on the reverse strand, counting down.
TTTCCTTCCAGGCTGTAGCAGCAATGTCACGCTTCCCGTCACGTGGATCAAAGGATCTGTGGTTTTCCCTCGAGGCTTTCCCTCGAGGCTTTCCCACAGGGCTGTCCCACGTGCCACCGTGGTGTGAGTCGATCCTCGGCATGAAAGATGAGCCAGTGCAGGGCAAAGAGGTTCCTCTGGAATGGACTGAGACATCTGGGGGACTCTTGGCATGGTGGTACGACCATGGAGTTCCTCTCGCCTTTCCTGTTGAGAGTGCCTCCTCTTGAGATGCGACGGGAACGCCGGGAATTCTTTCCCGTTGAAAGCAGGGAAAGGATCCCTCATCTCGAGCTACGAGGGGGAAACGGGGCTCCTCTGGATGTGGGCGGGACCATCGTGCTTCCTCTCGAGTGGAGACGGGTATGGCGGTGAACTTCTTGAGTTGCAGCAAGGGTGTGAAAGACCCTTTCGAAGTTCCAGAGATTAGGTGTCATTAGTCTCCAGAAGCCTCATCGGAAATAGGCCTCATTTCGCCTGGAAGGGAGAACTTCCTGGATTTTCTCGAGTTGCGCCAGGTGTTCTCGAGTTACGACGGGGACCTCAGGCACCCGCCCTGGTGGCCTCAGGAAAGGCCAGTCCCCATGCGAGTTGCTAGGGGGCCTCTCGGGATTCCTCTCCCGTCGATACCGGGGCCAAAAACCTTTTGTGGAGTCAGGGCCGGAACCGAGGATTCCTCTCAGGGGCTGACATGGATCTTTGGGTACATCTGGAGTCTCCCCAAGGGAGTCAGGCCTCGTCTCGAGTGGGGGCATGCACGTGCGCTTTCCTTCCAGGCTGTAGCAGCAATGTCACGCTTCCCGTCGCGTGGATCAAAGGATCTGTGGTATTCCCTCGAGGCTTTCCCTGGAGGCTTTCCCACAGGGCTGTCCCACGTGCCACCGTGGTGTGAGTCGATCCTCGGCGTGAAAGATGAGCCAGTACCGGGCAAAGAGGTTCCTCTGGAATGGACTGAGACATCTGGGGGACTCTTGGCATGGTGGCTCGACCATGGAGTTCCTCTCACCTTTCCTGTTGAGAGTGCCTCCTCTTGAGATGCGACGTGAACGCCGGGAATTCTTTCCGTTGAAAGCAGGGAAAGGATCCCTCATCTCGAGATACGAGGGGGAAACGGGGCTCCTCGGATGTGGGCGGGACCATCGTGTTTCCTCTCGGGTGGAGACGGGTATGACGGTGAAATTCTTGATTTGCAACAAGGGTGTGAAAGACCCTTTCGAAGTTCCAGAGGTTAGGTGTCATTAGTCTCCAGACGCCTCATCGGAAATAGGCCTCATCTCGCCTGGAAGGGAGAACTTCCTGGATTTTCTCGAGTTGCGGCAGGTGTTCTCGAGTTAAGATGGGGACCTCAGGGACCCGCCCTGGTGGCCTCAGGAGAGGCCAGTCCCCATGCGAGTTGCTAGGGGTCCTCTCGGGATTCCTCTCCCGTCGATACCGGGGCCAAAATCCTTGTGTGGAGTCAGGGCCGGAACCGAGGATTCCTCTCAGGGGCTGACATGGATCTTTGGGTACTTCTGGAGTCTCCCCAGGGGAGTCAGGCCTCGTCTCGAGTGGGGGCATGCACATGCGCTTTCCTTCCAGGCTGTAGCAGCAATGTCACGCTTCCAGTCGCGTGGATCAAAGGATCTGTGGTTTTCCCTCGAGGCTTTCCCTCGAGGCTTTCCCACAGGGCTGTCCCACGTGCCACCGTGGTGTGAGTCGATCCTCAGCGTGAAAGATGAGCCAGTGCCGGGCAAAGAGGTTCCTCTGGAATGGACTGAGACATCTGGGGGACTCTTGGCATGGTGGCTCGACCATGGAGTTCCTCTCACCTTTCCTGTTGAGAGTGCCTCCTCTTGAGATGCGACGTGAACGCCGGGAATTCTTTCCGTTGAAAGCAGGGAAAGGATCCCTCATCTCGAGATACGAGGGGGAAACGGGGCTCCTCGGATGTGGGCGGGACCATCGTGTTTCCTCTCGGGTGGAGACGGGTATGACGGTGAAATTCTTGATTTGCAACAAGGGTGTGAAAGACCCTTTCGAAGTTCCAGAGGTTAGGTGTCATTAGTCTCCAGACGCCTCATCGGAAATAGGCCTCATCTCGCCTGGAAGGGAGAACTTCCTGGATTTTCTCGAGTTGCGGCAGGTGTTCTCGAGTTAAGATGGGGACCTCAGGGACCCGCCCTGGTGGCCTCAGGAAAGGCCATTCCCCATGCGAGTTGCTAGGGGGCCTCTCGGGATTCCTCTACCGTCCTTAGCGGGGCCAAAAACCTTTTGTGGAGTCAGGGCCGGAACCGAGGATTCCTCTCAGGGTCTGACATGGACCTGTGGGTACTTATGGAGTCTCCGCAGGGGAGTCAGGCCTCGTCTCGAGTGGGGGCATGCACGTGCGCTTTCCTTCCGGGCTGTAGCAGCAATGTCACACTTCCCGTTGCGTGGATCAAAGGATCTGTGTTTTCCCTCGAGGCTTTCCCTCGAGGCTTTCCCACAGGGCTGTCCCACGTGCCACCGTGGTGTGAGTCGATCCTCGGCGTGAAAGATGAGCCAGTGCAGGGCAAAGAGGTTCCTCTGGAATGGACTGAGACATCTGGGGTCTCTTAGAATGGTGGTACGACCATGGAGTTCCTCTCGCCTTGCCTGTTGAGAGTGCCTCCTCTTGTGATGCGACGGGAACGCCGGGAATTCTTTCCCGTTGAAAGCAGGGAAAGGATCCCACATCTCGAGCTACGAGGGGGAAACGGGGCTCCTCTGGATGTGGGCGGGACCATCGTGCTTCCTCTCGAGTGGAGACGGGTATGGCGGTGAACTTCTGAGTTGCAGCAAGGGTGTGAAAGACCCTTTCGAAGTTCCAGAGGTGAGGTGTCATTAGTCTCCAGACGCCTCATCGGAAATAGGCCTCATCTCGCCTGGAAGGGAGAACTTCCTGGATTTCTCGAGTTGCGGCAAGTGTTCTCGAGTTATGATGGGGACCTCAGGGACCCGTCCTGGTGGCCTCAGGAGAGGCCAGTCCCCATGCGAGTTGCTAGGGGGCCTCTCGGGATTCCTCTCCCGTCGATACCGGGGCCAAAAACCTTGTGTGGAGTCAGGGCCGGAACCGAGGATTCCTTTCAGGGGCTGACATGGATCTTTGGGTACTTCTGGAGTCTCCCCAGGGGAGTCAGGCCTCGTCTCGAGTGGGGGCATGCACGTGCGCTTTCCTTCCAGGCTGTAGCAGCAATGTCACGCTTCCCGTCGCGTGGATCAAAGGATCTGCGGTTTTCCCTCGAGTCTTTCCCTCGAGGCTTTCCCACAGGGCTGTCCCACGTACCACCGTGGTGTGAGTCGATCCTCGGCGTGAAAGATGAGCCAGTGCAGGGCAAAGAGGTTCCTCTGGAATGGACTGAGACATCTGGGGGACTCTTGGCATGGTGGTACGACCATGGAGTTCCTCTCGCCTTTCCTGTTGAGAGTGCCTCCTCTTGAGATGTAATGGGAACGCCGGGAATACTTTCCCGTTGAAAGCAGGGAAAGGATCCCTCATCTCGAGCTACGAGGGGGAAACGGGGCTCTTCTGGATGTGGGCGGGACCATCGTGCATCCTCTCGAGTGGAGACGGGTATGGCGGTGAACTTCTTGAGTTGCAGCAAGGGTGTGAAAGACCCTTTCGAAGTTCCAGAGGTGAGGTGTCATTAGTCTCCAGACGCCTCATCGGAAATAGGCCTCATCTCGCCTGGAAGGGAGAACTTCCTGGATTTTCTCGAGTTGCGGCAGGTGTTCTCGAGTTACGACGGGGACCTCAGGAACCCGCCCTGGTGGCCTCAGGAGAGGCCATTCCCCATGCGAGTTGCTTGGGGGCCTCTCGGGATTCCTCTCCCGTCGATACCGGGGCCAAAAACCTTGTGTGGAGTCAGGGCCGGAACCGAGGATTCCTCTCAGGGGCTGACATGGATCTTTGGGTACTTCTGGAGTCTCCCCAGGGGAGTCAGGCCTCGTCTCGAGTGGGGGCATGCACGTGCGCTTTCCTTCCAGGCTGTAGCAGCAATGTCACGCTTCCCGTCGCGTGGATCAAAGGATCTGAAGTTTTCCCTCGAGGCTTTCCCTCGAGGCTTTCCCACAGGGCTGTCCCACGTGCCACCGTGGTGTGAGTCGATCCTCGGCGTGAAAGATGAGCCAGTGCAGGGCAAAGAGGTTCCCCTGGAATGGACTGAGACATCTGGGGGACTCTTGGCATGGTGGTACGACCATGGAGTTCCTCTCGCCTTTCCTGTTGAGAGTGCCTCCTCTTGAGATGCGACGGGAACGCCGGGAATTCTTTCCAGTTGAAAGCAGGGAAAGGATCCCTCATCTCGAGCTACGAGGGGGAAACGGGGCTCCTCTGGATGTGGGCTGGACCATCGTGCTTCCTCTCGAGTGGAGACGGGTATGGCGGTGAACTTCTGAGTTGCAGCAAGGGTGTGAAAGACTCTTTCGAAGTTCCAGAGGTGAGGTGTCATTAGTCTCCAGACGCCTCATCGGAAATAGGCCTCATCTCGCCTGGAAGGGAGAACTTCCTGAATTTTCTCGAGTTGCGGCAGGTGTTCTCGAGTTATGACGGGGACCTCAGGGACCCGCCCTGGTGGCCTCAGGAGAGGCCAGTCCCCATGCGAGTTGCTATGGGGCCTCTCGGGATTCCTCTCCCGTCGATACCGGGGCCAAAAACCTTGTGTGGAGTCAGGGCCGGTACCGAGGATTCCTCTCAGGGGCTGACATGGATCTTTGGGTACTTCTGGAGTCTCCCCAGGGGAGTCAGGCCTCGTCTCGAGTGGGGGCATGCACGTGCGCTTTCCTTCCAGGCTGTAGCAGCAATGTCACGCTTCCTGTCGCGTGGATCAAAGGATCTGTGGTTTTCCCTCGAGGCTTTCCCAAAGGGCATACCCACAGGGCTCTCCCACGTGCCACCGTGGTGTGAGTCGATCCTCGGCGAGAAAGATGAGCCAGTGCAGGGCAAAGAGGTTCCTCTGGAATGGACTGAGACATATGGGGGACTCTTGGCATGGTGGTACGACCATGGAGTTCCTCCCGCCTTTCCTGTTGAGAGTGCCTCCTTTTGAGATGCGATGGGAACGCCAGGAATTTTTTCTCGTTGAAAGCAGGGAAAGGATCCCTCATCTCGAGCTACGAGGGGGAAACGGGGCTCCTCTGGATGTGGGCGGGACCATCGTGCTTCCTCTCGAGTGGAGACGGGTATGGCGGTGAACTTCTGAGTTGCAGCAAGGGTGTGAAAGACCCTTTCGAATTTCCAGAGGTTAGGTGTCATTAGTCTCCAGACGCCTCATCGGAAATAGGCCTCATCTCGCCTGGAAAGGAGAACTTCCTGGTTTTTCTCGAGTTGCGGCAGGTGTTCTCGAGTTACGACGGGGACCTCAGGGACCCGCCCTGGTGGCCTCAGGAGAGGCCAGTCCCCATGCGAGTTGCTAGGGGTCCTCTCGGGATTCCTCTCCCGTCGATACCGGGGCCAAAATCCTTGTGTGGAGTCAGGGCCGGAACCGAGGATTCCTCTCAGGGGCTGACATGGACCTGTGGGTACTTATGGAGTCTCCGCAGGGGAGTCAGGCCTCGTCTCGAGTGGGGGCATGCACGTGCGCTTTCCTTCCGGGCTGTAGCAGCAATGTCACACTTCCCGTTGCGTGGATCAAAGGATCTGTGTTTTCCCTCGAGGCTTTCCCTCGAGGCTTTCCCACAGGGCTGTCCCACGTACCACCGTGGTGTGAGTCGATCCTCGGCGTGAAAGATGAGCCAGTGCAGGGCAAAGAGGTTCCTCTGGAATGGACTGAGACATCTGGGGTCTCTTAGAATGGTGGTACGACCATGGAGTTCCTCTCGCCTTGCCTGTTGAGAGTGCCTCCTCTTGAGATGCGACGGGAACGCCGGGAATTCTTTCCCGTTGAAAGCAGGGAAAGGATCCCACATCTCGAGCTACGAGGGGGAAACGGGGCTCCTCTGGATGTGGGCGGGACCATCGTGCTTCCTCTCGAGTGGAGACGGGTATGGCGGTGAACTTCTGAGTTGCAGCAAGGGTGTGAAAGACCCTTTCGAAGTTCCAGAGGTGAGGTGTCATTAGTCTCCAGACGCCTCATCGGAAATAGGCCTCATCTCGCCTGGAAGGGAGAACTTCCTGGATTTCTCGAGTTGCGGCAAGTGTTCTCGAGTTATGATGGGGACCTCAGGGACCCGTCCTGGTGGCCTCAGGAGAGGCCAGTCCCCATGCGAGTTGCTAGGGGGCCTCTCGGGATTCCTCTCCCGTCGATACCGGGGCCAAAAACCTTGTGTGGAGTCAGGGCCGGAACCGAGGATTCCTTTCAGGGGCTGACATGGATCTTTGGGTACTTCTGGAGTCTCCCCAGGGGAGTCAGGCCTCGTCTCGAGTGGGGGCATGCACGTGCGCTTTCCTTCCAGGCTGTAGCAGCAATGTCACGCTTCCCGTCGCGTGGATCAAAGGATCTGCGGTTTTCCCTCGAGTCTTTCCCTCGAGGCTTTCCCACAGGGCTGTCCCACGTACCACCGTGGTGTGAGTCGATCCTCGGCGTGAAAGATGAGCCAGTGCAGGGCAAAGAGGTTCCTCTGGAATGGACTGAGACATCTGGGGGACTCTTGGCATGGTGGTACGACCATGGAGTTCCTCTCGCCTTTCCTGTTGAGAGTGCCTCCTCTTGAGATGTAATGGGAACGCCGGGAATACTTTCCCGTTGAAAGCAGGGAAAGGATCCCTCATCTCGAGCTACGAGGGGGAAACGGGGCTCTTCTGGATGTGGGCGGGACCATCGTGCATCCTCTCGAGTGGAGACGGGTATGGCGGTGAACTTCTTGAGTTGCAGCAAGGGTGTGAAAGACCCTTTCGAAGTTCCAGAGGTGAGGTGTCATTAGTCTCCAGACGCCTCATCGGAAATAGGCCTCATCTCGCCTGGAAGGGAGAACTTCCTGGATTTTCTCGAGTTGCGGCAGGTGTTCTCGAGTTACGACGGGGACCTCAGGAACCCGCCCTGGTGGCCTCAGGAGAGGCCATTCCCCATGCGAGTTGCTTGGGGGCCTCTCGGGATTCCTCTCCCGTCGATACCGGGGCCAAAAACCTTGTGTGGAGTCAGGGCCGGAACCGAGGATTCCTCTCAGGGGCTGACATGGATCTTTGGGTACTTCTGGAGTCTCCCCAGGGGAGTCAGGCCTCGTCTCGAGTGGGGGCATGCACGTGCGCTTTCCTTCCAGGCTGTAGCAGCAATGTCACGCTTCCCGTCGCGTGGATCAAAGGATCTGAAGTTTTCCCTCGAGGCTTTCCCTCGAGGCTTTCCCACAGGGCTGTCCCACGTGCCACCGTGGTGTGAGTCGATCCTCGGCGTGAAAGATGAGCCAGTGCAGGGCAAAGAGGTTCCTCTGGAATGGACTGAGACATCTGGGGGACTCTTGGCATGGTGGTACGACCATGGAGTTCCTCTCGCCTTTCCTGTTGAGAGTGCCTCCTCTTGAGATGCGACGGGAACGCCGGGAATTCTTTCCAGTTGAAAGCAGGGAAAGGATCCCTCATCTCGAGCTACGAGGGGGAAACGGGGCTCCTCTGGATGTGGGCTGGAAAATCGTGCTTCCTCTCGAGTGGAGACGGGTATGGCGGTGAACTTCTGAGTTGCAGCAAGGGTGTGAAAGACTCTTTCGAAGTTCCAGAGGTGAGGTGTCATTAGTCTCCAGACGCCTCATCGGAAATAGGCCTCATCTCGCCTGGAAGGGAGAACTTCCTGAATTTTCTCGAGTTGCGGCAGGTGTTCTCGAGTTATGACGGGGACCTCAGGGACCCGCCCTGGTGGCCTCAGGAGAGGCCAGTCCCCATGCGAGTTGCTATGGGGCCTCTCGGGATTCCTCTCCCGTCGATACCGGGGCCAAAAACCTTGTGTGGAGTCAGGGCCGGTACCGAGGATTCCTCTCAGGGGCTGACATGGATCTTTGGGTACTTCTGGAGTCTCCCCAGGGGAGTCAGGCCTCGTCTCGAGTGGGGGCATGCACGTGCGCTTTCCTTCCAGGCTGTAGCAGCAATGTCACGCTTCCTGTCGCGTGGATCAAAGGATCTGTGGTTTTCCCTCGAGGCTTTCCCAAAGGGCATACCCACAGGGCTCTCCCACGTGCCACCGTGGTGTGAGTCGATCCTCGGCGAGAAAGATGAGCCAGTGCAGGGCAAAGAGGTTCCTCTGGAATGGACTGAGACATATGGCGGACTCTTGGCATGGTGGTACGACCATGGAGTTCCTCCCGCCTTTCCTGTTGAGAGTGCCTCCTTTTGAGATGCGATGGGAACGCCAGGAATTTTTTCTCGTTGAAAGCAGGGAAAGGATCCCTCATCTCGAGCTACGAGGGGGAAACGGGGCTCCTCTGGATGTGGGCGGGACCATCGTGCTTCCTCTCGAGTGGAGACGGGTATGGCGGTGAACTTCTGAGTTGCAGCAAGGGTGTGAAAGACCCTTTCGAATTTCCAGAGGTTAGGTGTCATTAGTCTCCAGATGCCTCATCGGAAATAGGCCTCATCTCGCCTGGAAGGGAGAACTTCCTGGTTTTTCTCGAGTTGCGGCAGGTGTTCTCGAGTTACGACGGGGACCTCAGGGACCCGCCCTGGTGGCCTCAGGAGAGGCCAGTCCCCATGCGAGTTGCTTGGGGTCCTCTCGGGATTCCTCTCCCGTCGATACCGGGGCCAAAATCCTTGTGTGGAGTCAGGGCCGGAACCGAGGATTCCTCTCAGGGGCTGACATGGATCTTTGGGTACTTCTGGAGTCTCCCTAGGGGAGTCAGGCCTCGTCTCGAGTGGGGGCATGCACATGCGCTTTCCTTCCAGGCTGTAGCAGCAATGTCACGCTTCCCGTCGCGTGGATCAAAGGATCTGTGGTTTTCCCTCGAGGCTTTCCCTCGAGGCTTTCCCACAGGGCTGTCCCACGTGCCACCGTGGTGTGAGTCGATCCTCGGCATGAAAGATGAGCCAGTGCAGGGCAAAGAGGTTCCTCTGGAATGGACTGAGACATCTGGGGGACTCTTGGCATGGTGGTACGACCATGGAGTTCCTCTCGCCTTTCCTGTTGAGAGTGCCTCCTCTTGAGATGCGACGGGAACGCCGGGAATTCTTTCCCGTTGAAAGCAGGGAAAGGATCCCTCATCTCGATCTACGAGGGGGAAACGGGGCTCCTCTGGATGTGGGCGGGACCATCGTGCTTCCTCTCGAGTGGAGACGGGTATGGCGGTGAACTTCTTGAGTTGCAGCAAGGGTGTGAAAGACCCTTTCGAAGTTCCAGAGATTAGGTGTCATTAGTCTCCAGAAGCCTCATCGGAAATAGGCCTCATTTCGCCTGGAAGGGAGAACTTCCTGGATTTTCTCGAGTTGCGGCAGGTGTTCTCGAGTTACGACGGGGACCTCAGGCACCCGCCCTGGTGGCCTCAGGAAAGGCCAGTCCCCATGCGAGTTGCTAGGGGGCCTCTCGGGATTCCTCTCCCGTCGATACCGGGGCCAAAAACCTTTTGTGGAGTCAGGGCCGGAACCGAGGATTCCTCTCAGGGGCTGACATGGATCTTTGGGTACATCTGGAGTCTCCCCAAGGGAGTCAGGCCTCGTCTCGAGTGGGGGCATGCACGTGCGCTTTCCTTCCAGGCTGTAGCAGCAATGTCACGCTTCCCGTCGCGTGGATCAAAGGATCTGTGGTATTCCCTCGAGGCTTTCCCTGGAGGCTTTCCCACAGGGCTGTCCCACGTGCCACCGTGGGGTGAGTCGATCCTCGGCGTGAAAGATGAGCCAGTGCCGGGCAAAGAGGTTCCTCTGGAATGGACTGAGACATCTGGGGGACTCTTGGCATGGTGGCTCGACCATGGAGTTCCTCTCACCTTTCCTGTTGAGAGTGCCTCCTCTTGAGATGCGACGTGAACGCCGGGAATTCTTTCCCGTTGAAAGCAGGGAAAGGATCCCTCATCTCGAGATACGAGGGGGAAACGGGGCTCCTCGGATGTGGGCGGGACCATCGTGTTTCCTCTCGGGTGGAGACGGGTATGACGGTGAAATTCTTGATTTGCAACAAGGGTGTGAAAGACCCTTTCGAAGTTCCAGAGGTTAGGTGTCATTAGTCTCAAGACGCCTCATCGGAAATAGGCCTCATCTCGCCTGGAAGGGAGAACTTCCTGGATTTTCTCGAGTTGGGGCAGGTGTTCTCGAGTTAAGATGGGGACCTCAGGGACCCGCCCTGGTGGCCTCAGGAGAGGCCAGTCCCCATGCGAGTTGCTAGGGGTCCTCTCGGGATTCCTCTCCCGTCGATACCGGGGCCAAAATCCTTGTGTGGAGTCAGGGCCGGAACCGAGGATTCCTCTCAGGGGCTGACATGGATCTTTGGGTACTTCTGGAGTCTCCCCAGGGGAGTCAGGCCTCGTCTCGAGTGGGGGCATGCACATGCGCTTTCCTTCCAGGCTGTAGCAGCAATGTCACGCTTCCCGTCGCGTGGATCAAAGGATCTGTGGTTTTCCCTCGAGGCTTTCCCTCGAGGCTTTCCCACAGGGCTGTCCCACGTGCCACCGTGGTGTGAGTCGATCCTCGGCATGAAAGATGAGCCAGTGCAGGGCAAAGAGGTTCCTCTGGAATGGACTGAGACATCTGGGGGACTCTTGGCATGGTGGTACGACCATGGAGTTCCTCTCGCCTTTCCTGTTGAGAGTGCCTCCTCTTGAGATGCGACGGGAACGCCGGGAATTCTTTCCCGTTGAAAGCAGGGAAAGGATCCCTCATCTCGAGCTACGAGGGGGAAACGGGGCTCCTCTGGATGTGGGCGGGACCATCGTGCTTCCTCTCGAGTGGAGACGGGTATGGCGGTGAACTTCTTGAGTTGCAGCAAGGGTGTGAAAGACCCTTTCGAAGATCCAGAGATTAGGTGTCATTAGTCTCCAGAAGCCTCATCGGAAATAGGCCTCATTTCGCCTGGAAGGGAGAACTTCCTGGATTTTCTCGAGTTGCGGCAGGTGTTCTCGAGTTACGACGGGGACCTCAGGCACCCGCCCTGGTGGCCTCAGGAAAGTCCAGTCCCCATGCGAGTTGCTAGGGGGCCTCTCGGGATTCCTCTCCCGTCGATACCGGGGCCAAAAACCTTGTGTGGAGTCAGGGCCGGAACCGAGGATTCCTCTCAGTGGCTGACATGGATCTTTGGGTACATCTGGAGTCTCCCCAAGGGAGTCAGGCCTCGTCTCGAGTGGGGGCATGCACGTGCGCTTTCCTTCCAGGCTGTAGCAGCAATGTCACGCTTCCCGTCGCGTGGATCAAAGGATCTGTGGTATTCCCTCGAGGCTTTCCCTGGAGGCTTTCCCACAGGGCTGTCCCACGTGCCACCGTGGTGTGAGTCGATCCTCGGCGTGAAAGATGAGCCAGTGCAGGGCAAAGAGGTTCCTCTGGAATGGACTGAGACATCTGGGGTCTCTTAGAATGGTGGTACGACCATGGAGTTCCTCTCGCCTTGCCTGTTGAGAGTGCCTCCTCTTGAGATGCGACGGGAACGCCGGGAATTCTTTCCCGTTGAAAGCAGGGAAAGGATCCCACATCTCGAGCTACGAGGGGGAAACGGGGCTCCTCTGGATGTGGGCGGGACCATCGTGCTTCCTCTCGAGTGGAGACGGGTATGGCGGTGAACTTCTGAGTTGCAGCAAGGGTGTGAAAGACCCTTTCGAAGTTCCAGAGGTGAGGTGTCATTAGTCTCCAGACGCCTCATCGGAAATAGGCCTCATCTCGCCTGGAAGGGAGAACTTCCTGGATTTCTCGAGTTGCGGCAAGTGTTCTCGAGTTATGATGGGGACCTCAGGGACCCGTCCTGGTGGCCTCAGGAGAGGCCAGTCCCCATGCGAGTTGCTAGGGGGCCTCTCGGGATTCCTCTCCCGTCGATACCGGGGCCAAAAACCTTGTGTGGAGTCAGGGCCGGAACCGAGGATTCCTTTCAGGGGCTGACATGGATCTTTGGGTACTTCTGGAGTCTCCCCAGGGGAGTCAGGCCTCGTCTCGAGTGGGGGCATGCACGTGCGCTTTCCTTCCAGGCTGTAGCAGCAATGTCACGCTTCCCGTCGCGTGGATCAAAGGATCTGCGGTTTTCCCTCGAGTCTTTCCCTCGAGGCTTTCCCACAGGGCTGTCCCACGTACCACCGTGGTGTGAGTCGATCCTCGGCGTGAAAGATGAGCCAGTGCAGGGCAAAGAGGTTCCTCTGGAATGGACTGAGACATCTGGGGGACTCTTGGCATGGTGGTACGACCATGGAGTTCCTCTCGCCTTTCCTGTTGAGAGTGCCTCCTCTTGAGATGTAATGGGAACGCCGGGAATACTTTCCCGTTGAAAGCAGGGAAAGGATCCCTCATCTCGAGCTACGAGGGGGAAACGGGGCTCTTCTGGATGTGGGCGGGACCATCGTGCATCCTCTCGAGTGGAGACGGGTATGGCGGTGAACTTCTTGAGTTGCAGCAAGGGTGTGAAAGACCCTTTCGAAGTTCCAGAGGTGAGGTGTCATTAGTCTCCAGACGCCTCATCGGAAATAGGCCTCATCTCGCCTGGAAGGGAGAACTTCCTGGATTTTCTCGAGTTGCGGCAGGTGTTCTCGAGTTACGACGGGGACCTCAGGAACCCGCCCTGGTGGCCTCAGGAGAGGCCATTCCCCATGCGAGTTGCTTGGGGGCCTCTCGGGATTCCTCTCCCGTCGATACCGGGGCCAAAAACCTTGTGTGGAGTCAGGGCCGGAACCGAGGATTCCTCTCAGGGGCTGACATGGATCTTTGGGTACTTCTGGAGTCTCCCCAGGGGAGTCAGGCCTCGTCTCGAGTGGGGGCATGCACGTGCGCTTTCCTTCCAGGCTGTAGCAGCAATGTCACGCTTCCCGTCGCGTGGATCAAAGGATCTGAAGTTTTCCCTCGAGGCTTTCCCTCGAGGCTTTCCCACAGGGCTGTCCCACGTGCCACCGTGGTGTGAGTCGATCCTCGGCGTGAAAGATGAGCCAGTGCAGGGCAAAGAGGTTCCTCTGGAATGGACTGAGACATCTGGGGGACTCTTGGCATGGTGGTACGACCATGGAGTTCCTCTCGCCTTTCCTGTTGAGAGTGCCTCCTCTTGAGATGCGACGGGAACGCCGGGAATTCTTTCCAGTTGAAAGCAGGGAAAGGATCCCTCATCTCGAGCTACGAGGGGGAAACGGGGCTCCTCTGGATGTGGGCTGGAAAATCGTGCTTCCTCTCGAGTGGAGACGGGTATGGCGGTGAACTTCTGAGTTGCAGCAAGGGTGTGAAAGACTCTTTCGAAGTTCCAGAGGTGAGGTGTCATTAGTCTCCAGACGCCTCATCGGAAATAGGCCTCATCTCGCCTGGAAGGGAGAACTTCCTGAATTTTCTCGAGTTGCGGCAGGTGTTCTCGAGTTATGACGGGGACCTCAGGGACCCGCCCTGGTGGCCTCAGGAGAGGCCAGTCCCCATGCGAGTTGCTATGGGGCCTCTCGGGATTCCTCTCCCGTCGATACCGGGGCCAAAAACCTTGTGTGGAGTCAGGGCCGGTACCGAGGATTCCTCTCAGGGGCTGACATGGATCTTTGGGTACTTCTGGAGTCTCCCCAGGGGAGTCAGGCCTCGTCTCGAGTGGGGGCATGCACGTGCGCTTTCCTTCCAGGCTGTAGCAGCAATGTCACGCTTCCTGTCGCGTGGATCAAAGGATCTGTGGTTTTCCCTCGAGGCTTTCCCAAAGGGCATACCCACAGGGCTCTCCCACGTGCCACCGTGGTGTGAGTCGATCCTCGGCGAGAAAGATGAGCCAGTGCAGGGCAAAGAGGTTCCTCTGGAATGGACTGAGACATATGGCGGACTCTTGGCATGGTGGTACGACCATGGAGTTCCTCCCGCCTTTCCTGTTGAGAGTGCCTCCTTTTGAGATGCGATGGGAACGCCAGGAATTTTTTCTCGTTGAAAGCAGGGAAAGGATCCCTCATCTCGAGCTACGAGGGGGAAACGGGGCTCCTCTGGATGTGGGCGGGACCATCGTGCTTCCTCTCGAGTGGAGACGGGTATGGCGGTGAACTTCTGAGTTGCAGCAAGGGTGTGAAAGACCCTTTCGAATTTCCAGAGGTTAGGTGTCATTAGTCTCCAGATGCCTCATCGGAAATAGGCCTCATCTCGCCTGGAAGGGAGAACTTCCTGGTTTTTCTCGAGTTGCGGCAGGTGTTCTCGAGTTACGACGGGGACCTCAGGGACCCGCCCTGGTGGCCTCAGGAGAGGCCAGTCCCCATGCGAGTTGCTTGGGGTCCTCTCGGGATTCCTCTCCCGTCGATACCAGGGCCAAAATCCTTGTGTGGAGTCAGGGCCGGAACCGAGGATTCCTCTCAGGGGCTGACATGGATCTTTGGGTACTTCTGGAGTCTCCCTAGGGGAGTCAGGCCTCGTCTCGAGTGGGGGCATGCACATGCGCTTTCCTTCCAGGCTGTAGCAGCAATGTCACGCTTCCCGTCGCGTGGATCAAAGGATCTGTGGTTTTCCCTCGAGGCTTTCCCTCGAGGCTTTCCCACAGGGCTGTCCCACGTGCCACCGTGGTGTGAGTCGATCCTCGGCATGAAAGATGAGCCAGTGCAGGGCAAAGAGGTTCCTCTGGAATGGACTGAGACATCTGGGGGACTCTTGGCATGGTGGTACGACCATGGAGTTCCTCTCGCCTTTCCTGTTGAGAGTGCCTCCTCTTGAGATGCGACGGGAACGCCGGGAATTCTTTCCCGTTGAAAGCAGGGAAAGGATCCCTCATCTCGATCTACGAGGGGGAAACGGGGCTCCTCTGGATGTGGGCGGGACCATCGTGCTTCCTCTCGAGTGGAGACGGGTATGGCGGTGAACTTCTTGAGTTGCAGCAAGGGTGTGAAAGACCCTTTCGAAGTTCCAGAGATTAGGTGTCATTAGTCTCCAGAAGCCTCATCGGAAATAGGCCTCATTTCGCCTGGAAGGGAGAACTTCCTGGATTTTCTCGAGTTGCGGCAGGTGTTCTCGAGTTACGACGGGGACCTCAGGCACCCGCCCTGGTGGCCTCAGGAAAGGCCAGTCCCCATGCGAGTTGCTAGGGGGCCTCTCGGGATTCCTCTCCCGTCGATACCGGGGCCAAAAACCTTTTGTGGAGTCAGGGCCGGAACCGAGGATTCCTCTCAGGGGCTGACATGGATCTTTGGGTACATCTGGAGTCTCCCCAAGGGAGTCAGGCCTCGTCTCGAGTGGGGGCATGCACGTGCGCTTTCCTTCCAGGCTGTAGCAGCAATGTCACGCTTCCCGTCGCGTGGATCAAAGGATCTGTGGTATTCCCTCGAGGCTTTCCCTGGAGGCTTTCCCACAGGGCTGTCCCACGTGCCACCGTGGGGTGAGTCGATCCTCGGCGTGAAAGATGAGCCAGTGCCGGGCAAAGAGGTTCCTCTGGAATGGACTGAGACATCTGGGGGACTCTTGGCATGGTGGCTCGACCATGGAGTTCCTCTCACCTTTCCTGTTGAGAGTGCCTCCTCTTGAGATGCGACGTGAACGCCGGGAATTCTTTCCCGTTGAAAGCAGGGAAAGGATCCCTCATCTCGAGATACGAGGGGGAAACGGGGCTCCTCGGATGTGGGCGGGACCATCGTGTTTCCTCTCGGGTGGAGACGGGTATGACGGTGAAATTCTTGATTTGCAACAAGGGTGTGAAAGACCCTTTCGAAGTTCCAGAGGTTAGGTGTCATTAGTCTCCAGACGCCTCATCGGAAATAGGCCTCATCTCGCCTGGAAGGGAGAACTTCCTGGATTTTCTCGAGTTGGGGCAGGTGTTCTCGAGTTAAGATGGGGACCTCAGGGACCCGCCCTGGTGGCCTCAGGAGAGGCCAGTCCCCATGCGAGTTGCTAGGGGTCCTCTCGGGATTCCTCTCCCGTCGATACCGGGGCCAAAATCCTTGTGTGGAGTCAGGGCCGGAACCGAGGATTCCTCTCAGGGGCTGACATGGATCTTTGGGTACTTCTGGAGTCTCCCCAGGGGAGTCAGGCCTCGTCTCGAGTGGGGGCATGCACATGCGCTTTCCTTCCAGGCTGTAGCAGCAATGTCACGCTTCCCGTCGCGTGGATCAAAGGATCTGTGGTTTTCCCTCGAGGCTTTCCCTCGAGGCTTTCCCACAGGGCTGTCCCACGTGCCACCGTGGTGTGAGTCGATCCTCGGCATGAAAGATGAGCCAGTGCAGGGCAAAGAGGTTCCTCTGGAATGGACTGAGACATCTGGGGGACTCTTGGCATGGTGGTACGACCATGGAGTTCCTCTCGCCTTTCCTGTTGAGAGTGCCTCCTCTTGAGATGCGACGGGAACGCCGGGAATTCTTTCCCGTTGAAAGCAGGGAAAGGATCCCTCATCTCGAGCTACGAGGGGGAAACGGGGCTCCTCTGGATGTGGGCGGGACCATCGTGCTTCCTCTCGAGTGGAGACGGGTATGGCGGTGAACTTCTTGAGTTGCAGCAAGGGTGTGAAAGACCCTTTCGAAGATCCAGAGATTAGGTGTCATTAGTCTCCAGAAGCCTCATCGGAAATAGGCCTCATTTCGCCTGGAAGGGAGAACTTCCTGGATTTTCTCGAGTTGCGGCAGGTGTTCTCGAGTTACGACGGGGACCTCAGGCACCCGCCCTGGTGGCCTCAGGAAAGTCCAGTCCCCATGCGAGTTGCTAGGGGGCCTCTCGGGATTCCTCTCCCGTCGATACCGGGGCCAAAAACCTTGTGTGGAGTCAGGGCCGGAACCGAGGATTCCTCTCAGTGGCTGACATGGATCTTTGGGTACATCTGGAGTCTCCCCAAGGGAGTCAGGCCTCGTCTCGAGTGGGGGCATGCACGTGCGCTTTCCTTCCAGGCTGTAGCAGCAATGTCACGCTTCCCGTCGCGTGGATCAAAGGATCTGTGGTATTCCCTCGAGGCTTTCCCTGGAGGCTTTCCCACAGGGCTGTCCCACGTGCCACCGTGGGGTGAGTCGATCCTCGGCGTGAAAGATGAGCCAGTGCCGGGCAAAGAGGTTCCTCTGGAATGGACTGAGACATCTGGGGGACTCTTGGCATGGTGGCTCGACCATGGAGTTCCTCTCACCTTTCCTGTTGAGAGTGCCTCCTCTTGAGATGCGACGTGAACGCCGGGAATTCTTTCCGTTGAAAGCAGGGAAAGGATCCCTCATCTCGAGATACGAGGGGGAAACGGGGCTCCTCGGATGTGGGCGGGACCATCGTGTTTCCTCTCGGGTGGAGACGGGTATGACGGTGAAATTCTTGATTTGCAACAAGGGTGTGAAAGACCCTTTCGAAGTTCCAGAGGTTAGGTGTCATTAGTCTCCAGACGCCTCATCGGAAATAGGCCTCATCTCGCCTGGAAGGGAGAACTTCCTGGATTTTCTCGAGTTGCGGCAGGTGTTCTCGAGTTAAGATGGGGACCTCAGGGACCCGCCCTGGTGGCCTCAGGAGAGGCCAGTCCCCATGCGAGTTGCTAGGGGTCCTGTCGGGATTCCTCTCCCGTCGATACCGGGGCCAAAATCCTTGTGTGGAGTCAGGGCCGGAACCGAGGATTCCTCTCAGGGGCTGACATGGATCTTTGGGTACTTCTGGAGTCTCCCCAGGGGAGTCAGGCCTCGTCTCGAGTGGGGGCATGCACATGCGCTTTCCTTCCAGGCTGTAGCAGCAATGTCACGCTTCCCGTCGCGTGGATCAAAGGATCTGTGGTTTTCCCTCGAGGCTTTCCCTCGAGGCTTTCCCACAGGGCTGTCCCACGTGCCACCGTGGTGTGAGTCGATCCTCGGCATGAAAGATGAGCCAGTGCAGGGCAAAGAGGTTCCTCTGGAATGGACTGAGACATCTGGGGGACTCTTGGCATGGTGGTACGACCATGGATTTCCTCTCGCCTTTCCTGTTGAGAGTGCCTCCTCTTGAGATGCGACGGGAACGCCGGGAATTCTTTCCCGTTGAAAGCAGGGAAAGGATCCCTCATCTCGAGCTACGAGGGGGAAACGGGGCTCCTCTGGATGTGGGCGGGACCATCGTGCTTCCTCTCGAGTGGAGACGGGTATGGCGGTGAACTTCTTGAGTTGCAGCAAGGGTGTGAAAGACCCTTTCGAAGTTCCAGAGATTAGGTGTCATTAGTCTCCAGAAGCCTCATCGGAAATAGGCCTCATTTCGCCTGGAAGGGAGAACTTCCTGGATTTTCTCGAGTTGCGGCAGGTGTTCTCGAGTTACGACGGGGACCTCAGGCACCCGCCCTGGTGGCCTCAGGAAAGGCCAGTCCCCATGCGAGTTGCTAGGGGGCCTCTCGGGATTCCTCTCCCGTCGATACCGGGGCCAAAAACCTTTTGTGGAGTCAGGGCCGGAACCGAGGATTCCTCTCAGGGGCTGACATGGATCTTTGGGTACATCTGGAGTCTCCCCAAGGGAGTCAGGCCTCGTCTCGAGTGGGGGCATGCACGTGCGCTTTCCTTCCAGGCTGTAGCAGCAATGTCACGCTTCCCGTCGCGTGGATCAAAGGATCTGTGGTATTCCCTCGAGGCTTTCCCTGGAGGCTTTCCCACAGGGCTGTCCCACGTGCCACCGTGGTGTGAGTCGATCCTCGGCGTGAAAGATGAGCCAGTGCCGGGCAAAGAGGTTCCTCTGGAATGGACTGAGACATCTGGGGGACTCTTGGCATGGTGGCTCGACCATGGAGTTCCTCTCACCTTTCCTGTTGAGAGTGCCTCCTCTTGAGATGCGACGTGAACGCCGGGAATTCTTTCCGTTGAAAGCAGGGAAAGGATCCCTCATCTCCAGCTACGAGGGGGAAACGGGGCTCCTCTGGATGTGTGCGGGACCATCGTGCTTCCTCTCGAGTGGAGACGGGTATGGCGGTGAACTTCTTGAGTTGCAGCAAGGGTGTGAAAGACCCTTTCGAAGTTCCAGAGGTTAGGTGTCATTAGTCTCCAGACGCCTCATCGGAAATAGGCCTCATCTCGCCTGGAAGGGAGAACTTCCTGGATTTACTCGAGCTGCGGCAGGTGTTCTCGAGTTACGACGGGGACCTCAGGGACCCGCCCTGGTGGCCTCAGGAAAGGCCAGTCCCCATGCGAGTTGCTAGGGGGCCTCTTGGGATTCCTCTCCCGACGATACCGGGGCCAAAAACCTTGTGTGGAGTCAGTGCCGGAACCTGAGGATTCCTCTCCTGTGCTGACATGGATCTTGGGGTATTTCAGGAGTCTCCCCATGGGAGTCAGGTCTCGTCTCGCGTGGGGGCATGCACGTTCGCTTTCCTTCCAGGCTGTAGCAGCAATGTAACACTTCCCGTCACGTGGATCAAAGGATCTGTGGCTTTCACTCGCGGCTTTCCCTCGAGGCTTTCCCACAGGGCTGTCCCACGTGCCAACGTGGTGTGAGTCGATCCTCGGCGTGAAAGATGAGCCAGTGCAGGGCAAAGAGGTTCCTCTGGAATGGACTGAGACATCTGGGGGACTCTTGGCATGGTGGTACGACCATGGAGTTCCTCTCGCCTTTCCTGTTGAGAGTGCCTCCTCTTGAGATGCGACTGGAACGCCGGGAATTCTTTCCCGTTGAAAGCAGGGAAAGGATCCCTCATCTCGAGCTACGAGGGGGAAACGGGGCTCCTCTGGATGTGGGCGGGACCATCGTGCTTCCTCTCAAGTGGACACGGGTATGGCGGTGAACTTCTTGAGTTGCAGCAATGGTGTGAAAGACCCTTTCGAACTTCCAGAGCTTAGGTGTCATTAGTCTCCAGACGCCTCATCGGAAATAGGCCTCATCTGGCCTGGAAGGGAGAACTTCCTGGATTTTATCGAGTTGCGGCAGGTGTTCTCGAGTTACTACGGGGACCTCAGGGACCCGCCCTGGTGGCCTCAGGAAAGGCCAGTCCCCATGCGAGTTGCTAGGGGGCCTCTCGGGATTCCTCTCCCGTCGATACCGGGGCCAAAAACTTTGTGTGGAGTCAGGGCCGGAACCGAGGATTCCTCTCAGGGGCTGACATGTATCTTTGGGTACTTCTGAAGTCTCCCCAAGGGAGTCAGGCCTCGTCTCGAGTGGGGGCATGCACGTGCGCTTTCCTTCCAGGCTGTAGCAGCAATGTCACGCTTCCCATCGCATGGATCAAAGGATCTGTGATTTTCCCTCGAGGCTTACCCACAGGGCTCTCCCACGTGCCACCGTGGTGTGAGTCGATCCTCGGCGTGACAGATGAGCCAGTGCAGGGCAAAGAGGTTCCTCTGGAATGGACTGAGACATCTGGGGGACTCTTGGAATGGTGGTACGACCATGGAGTTCCTCTCGCCTTTCCTGTTGAGAGTGCCTCCTCTTGAGATGCATCGGGAATGCCGAGAATTCTTTCCCGTTGAAAGCAGGGAAAGGATCCCTCATCTCGAGCTACGAGGGGGAAACGGGGCTCCTCTGGATGTGGGCGGGACCATCGTGCTTCCTCTCGAGTGGAGACGGGTATGGCGGTGAACTTCTTGAGTTGCAGCAAGGGTGTGAAAGACCCTTTCGAAGTTCCAGAGGTTCGGTGTCATTAGTCTCCAGACGCCTCATCGGAAATAGGCCTCATCTCGCCTGGAAGGGAGAACTTCCTGGATTTTCTCGAGTTGCGGCAGGTGTTCTCGAGTTACGACGGGGACCTCAGGGACCTGCACTGGTGGCCTCAGGAGAGGCCAGTCCCCATGCGAGTTGCTAGGGGGCCTCTCGGGATTCCTCTCCCGTCGATACCGGGGCCAAAATCCTTGTGTGGAGTCAGGGCCGGAACCGAGGATTCCTCTCAGGGGCTGACATGGATCTTTGGGTACTTCTGGAGTCTCCCTAGGGGAGTCAGGCCTCGTCTCGAGTGGGGGCATGCACGTGCTCTTTCCTTCCAGGCTGTAGCAGCAATGTCACGCTTCCCGTCGCGTGGATCAAAGGATGTGGTTTTCCCTCGAGGCTTTCCCTCGAGGCTTTCCCACAGGGCTGTCCCACGTGCCACCGTGGTGTGAGTCGATCCTCGGTGTGAAAGATGAGCCACTGCAGGGCAAAGAGGTTCCTCTGGAATGCACTGAGACATCTGGGGGACTCTTGGCATTGTGGTACGACCATGGAGTTCCTCTCGCCTTTCCTGTTGAGAGTGCCTCGTCTTGAGATGCGACGGGAACGCCGGGAATTCTTTCCCGTTGAAAGCAGGGAAAGGATCCCTCATCTCGAGCTACGAGGGGGAAACGGGGCTCCTCTGGATGTGGGCGGGTCCATCGTGCTTCCTCTCGAGTGGAGACGGGTACGGCGGTGAACTTCTTGAATTGCATCAAGGGGGTGAAAGACCCTTTCGAAGTTCCAGAGGTTAGGTGTCATTAGTCTCCAGACGCCTCATCGGAAATAGGCCTCATCTCCCGTGGAAGGGAGAACTTCCTGGATTTTCTCGAGATGCGGCAGGTGTTATCGAGTTACTACGGGGACCTCAGGGACCCGCCCTGCTGGCCTCATAAAGGACAATCCCCATGCGAGTTGCTAGGGGGCCTCTCGGGATTCCTCTCCCGTCGATACCGGGGCCAAAAACCTTGTGTGGAGTCAGGGCCGGAACCGAGGATTCCTCTCAGGGGCTGACATGGATCTTTGGGTACTTCTGGAGTCTCCCCAGGGGAGTCAGGCCTCGTCGGGAGTGGGGGCATGCACGTGCGCTTTCCGTCCAGGCTGTAGCAGCAATGTCACGCTTCCCGTCGCGTGGATCAAAGAATCTGTGGTTTTCCCTCGAGGCTTTCCCACTGGGCTGTCCCACGTGCGACCGTGGTGTGAGTCGATCCTCGGCGTGAAAGATGAGCCAGTGCAGGGCAAAGAGGTTCCTCTGGAATGGACTGAGACATCTGGGGGACTCTTGGAATGGTGGTACGACCATGGAGTTCCTCTCGCCTTTCCTGTTGAGAGTGCCTCCTCTTGAGATGCATCGGGAATGCCGAGAATTCTTTCCCGTTGAAAGCAGGGAAAGGATCCCTCATCTCGAGCTACGAGGGGGAAACGGGGCTCCTCTGGATGTGGGCGGGACCATCGTGCTTCCTCTCGAGTGGAGACGGGTATGGCGGTGAACTTCTTGAGTTGCAGCAAGGGTGTGAAAGACCCTTTCGAAGTTCCAGAGGTTCGGTGTCATTAGTCTCCAGACGCCTCATCGGAAATAGGCCTCATCTCGCCTGGAAGGGAGAACTTCCTGGATTTTCTCGAGTTGCGGCAGGTGTTCTCGAGTTACGACGGGGACCTCAGGGACCTGCACTGGTGGCCTCAGGAGAGGCCAGTCCCCATGCGAGTTGCTAGGGGGCCTCTCGGGATTCCTCTCCCGTCGATACCGGGGCCAAAATCCTTGTGTGGAGTCAGGGCCGGAACCGAGGATTCCTCTCAGGGGCTGACATGGATCTTTGGGTACTTCTGGAGTCTCCCTAGGGGAGTCAGGCCTCGTCTCGAGTGGGGGCATGCACGTGCTCTTTCCTTCCAGGCTGTAGCAGCAATGTCACGCTTCCCGTCGCGTGGATCAAAGGATCTGTGGTTTTCCCTCGAGGCTTTCCCTCGAGGCTTTCCCACAGGGCTGTCCCACGTGCCACCGTGGTGTGAGTCGATCCTCGGTGTGAAAGATGAGCCACTGCAGGGCAAAGAGGTTCCTCTGGAATGCACTGAGACATCTGGGGGACTCTTGGCATTGTGGTACGACCATGGAGTTCCTCTCGCCTTTCCTGTTGAGAGTGCCTCGTCTTGAGATGCGACGGGAACGCCGGGAATTCTTTCCCGTTGAAAGCAGGGAAAGGATCCCTCATCTCGAGCTACGAGGGGGAAACGGGGCTCCTCTGGATGTGGGCGGGACCATCGTGCTTCCTCTCGAGTGGAGACGGGTATGGCGGTGAACTTCTTGAATTGCAGCAAGGGGGTGAAAGACCCTTTCGAAGTTCCAGAGGTTAGGTGTCATTAGTCTCCAGACGCCTCATCGGAAATAGGCCTCATCTCCCGTGGAAGGGAGAACTTCCTGGATTTTCTCGAGATGCGGCAGGTGTTATCGAGTTACTACGGGGACCTCAGGGACCCGCCCTGCTGGCCTCATAAAGGACAATCCCCATGCGAGTTGCTAGGGGGCCTCTCGGGATTCCTCTCCCGTCGATACCGGGGCCAAAAACCTTGTGTGGAGTCAGGGCCGGAACCGAGGATTCCTCTCAGGGGCTGACATGGATCTTTGGGTACTTCTGGAGTCTCCCCAGGGGAGTCAGGCCTCGTCGGGAGTGGGGGCATGCACGTGCGCTTTCCGTCCAGGCTGTAGCAGCAATGTCACGCTTCCCGTCGCGTGGATCAAAGAATCTGTGGTTTTCCCTCGAGGCTTTCCCACAGGGCTGTCCCACGTGCGACCGTGGTGTGAGTCGATCCTCGGCGTGAAAGATGAGCCAGTGCAGGGCAAAGAGGTTCCTCTGGAATGGACTGAGACATCTGGGGGACTCTTGGAATGGTGGTACGACCATGGAGTTCCTCTCGCCTTTCCTGTTGAGAGTGCCTCCTCTTGAGATGCATCGGGAATGCCGAGAATTCTTTCCCGTTGAAAGCAGGGAAAGGATCCCTCATCTCGAGCTACGAGGGGGAAACGGGGCTCCTCTGGATGTGGGCGGGACCATCGTGCTTCCTCTCGAGTGGAGACGGGTATGGCGGTGAACTTCTTGAGTTGCAGCAAGGGTGTGAAAGACCCTTTCGAAGTTCCAGAGGTTAGGTGTCATTAGTCTCCAGACGCCTCATCGGAAATAGGCCTCATCTCGCCTGGAAGGGAGAACTTCCTGGATTTTCTCGAGTTGCGGCAGGTGTTCTTGAGTTACGACGGGGACCTCAGGGACCCGCCCTGGTGGCCTCAGGAGAGGCCAGTCCCCATGCGAGTTGCTAGGAGGCCTCTCCGGATTCCTCTCCCGTCGATACCGGGGCCAAAAACCTTGTGTGGAGTCAGGGCCGGAACCGAGGATTCCTCTCAGGGGCTGACATGGATCTTTGGGTACTTCTGGAGTCTCCCCAGTGGAGTCAGGCCTCGTCTCGAGTGGGGGCATGCACGTGCGCTTTCCTTCCAGGCTGTAGCAGCAATGTCACGCTTCCCGTCGCGAGGATCAAAGGATCTGTGGTTTTCCCTCGAGGCTTTCCCTCGAGGCTTTCACACAGGGCTGTCCCACGTGCCACCGTGGTGTGAGTCGATCCTCGGCGTGAAAGATGAGCCAGTGCAGGGCAAAGAGGTTCCTCTGGAATGGACTGAGACATCTGGGGGACTCTTGGCATGGTGGTACGACCATGGAGTTCCTCTCGCCTTTCCTGTTGAGAGTGCCTCCTCTTGAGATGCGACGGGAATGCCGGGAATTCTTTCCCGTTGAAAGCAGGGAAAGGATCCCTCATCTCGAGCTACGAGGGGGAAACGGGGCTCCTCTGGATGTGGGCGGGACCATCGTGCTTCCTCTCGAGTGGAGAAGGGTATGGCGGTGAACTTCTTGAGTTGCAGCAAGGGTGAGAAAGTCCCTTTCGAAGTTCCAGAGGTTAGGTGTCATTAGTCTCCAGACGCCTCATCGGAAATAGGCCTCATCTCGCCTGGAAGGGAGAACTTCCTGGATTTTCTCCAGTTGCGGCAGGTGTTCTCGAGTTACGACGGTGACCTCAGGGACCAGCCCTGGTGGCCTCAGGTGAGGCCAGTCCCCATGCGAGTTGCTAGGGGGCCTCTCGGGATTCCTCTCCCGTCGATACCGAGGCCAAAAACCTTGTGTGGAGTCAGGGCCGGAACCGAGGATTCCTCTCAGGGGCTGACATGGATCTTTGGGTACTTCTGGAGTCTCCCCAGGGGAGTCAGGCCTCGTCTCGAGTGGGGGCATGCACGTGCGCCTTCCTTCCAGGCTGTAGCAGCAATGTCACGCTTCCCGTCGCGAGGATCAAAGGATCTGTGGTTTTCCCTCGAGGCTTTCCCTCGAGGCTTTCCCACAGGGCTGTCCCACGTGCCACCGTGGTGTGAGTCGATCCTCGGCGTGAAAGATGAGCCAGTGCAGGGCAAAGAGGTTCCTCTGGAATGGACTGAGACATCTGGGGGACTCTTGGCATGGTGGTACGACCATGGAGTTCCTCTCGCCTTTCCTGTTGAGACTGCCTCCTCTTGAGATGCGACGGGAATGCCGGGAATTCTTTCCCGTTGAAAGCAGGGAAAGGATCCCTCATCTCGAGCTACGAGGGGGAAACGGGGCTCCTCTGGATGTGGGCGGGACCATCGTGCTTCCTCTCGAGTGGAGAAGGGTATGGCGGTGAACTTCTTGAGTTGCAGCAAGGGTGAGAAAGTCCCTTTCGAAGTTCCAGAGGTTAGGTGTCATTAGTCTCCAGACGCCTCATCGGAAATAGGCCTCATCTCGCCTGGAAGGGAGAACTTCCTGGATTTTCTCCAGTTGCGGCAGGTGTTCTCGAGTTACGACGGGGACCTCAGGGACCAGCCCTGGTGGCCTCAGGTGAGGCCAGTCCACATGCGAGTTGCTAGGGGGCCTCTCGGGATTCCTCTCCCGTCGATACCGAGGCAAAAAACCTTGTGTGGAGTCAGGGCCGGAACCGAGGATTCCTCTCAGGGGCTGACATGGATCTTTGGGTACTTCTGGAGTCTCCCCAGGGGAGTCAGGCCTCGTCTCGAGTGGGGGCATGCACGTGCGCTTTCCTTCCAGGCTGTAGCAGCAATGTCACGCTTCCCGTCGCGAGGATCAAAGGATCTGTAGTTTTCCCTCGAGGCTTTCCCTCGAGGCTTTCCCACAGGGCTGTCCCACGTGCCACCGTGGTGTGAGTCGATCCTCGGCGTGAAAGATGAGCCAGTGCAGGGCAAAGAGGTTCCTCTGGAATGGACTGAGACATCTGGGGGACTCTTGGCATGGTGGTACGACCATGGAGTTCCTCTCGCCTTTCCTGTTGAGAGTGCCTCCTCTTGAGATGCGACGGGAATGCCGGGAATTCTTTCCCGTTGAAAGCAGGGAAAGGATCCCTCATCTCGAGCTACGAGGGGGAAACGGGGCTCCTCTGGATGTGGGCGGGACCATCGTGCTTCCTCTCGAGTGGAGAAGGGTATGGCGGTGAACTTCTTGAGTTGCAGCAAGGGTGAGAAAGTCCCTTTCGAAGTTCCAGAGGTTAGGTGTCATTAGTCTCCAGACGCCTCATCGGAAATAGGCCTCATCTCGCCTGGAAGGGAGAACTTCCTGGATTTTCTCCAGTTGCGGCAGGTGTTCTCGAGTTACGACGGGGACCTCAGGGATCAGCCCTGGTGGCCTCAGGTGAGGCCAGTCCCCATGCGAGTTGCTAGGGGGCCTCTCGGGATTCCTCTCCCGTCGATACCGAGGCCAAAAACCTTGTGTGGAGTCAGGGCCGGAACCGAGGATTCCTCTCAGGGGCTGACATGGATCTTTGGGTACTTCTGGAGTCTCCCCAGGGGAGTCAGGCCTCGTCTCGAGTGGGGGCATGCACGTGCGCTTTCCTTCCAGGCTGTAGCAGCAATGTCACGCTTCCCGTCGCGTGGATCAAAGGATCTGTGGTTTTCCCTCGAGGCTTTCCCTCGAGGCTTTCCCACAGGGCTGTCCCACGTGCCACCGTGGTGTGAGTCGATCCTCGGCGTGAAAGATGAGCCAGTGCAGGGCAAAGAGGTTCCTCTGGAATGGACTGAGACATCTGGGGGACTCTTGGCATGGTGGTACGACCATGGAGTTCCTCTTGCCTTTCCTGTTGAGAGTGCCTCCACTTGAGATGTGACGGGAACGCCGGGAATTCTTTCCCGTTGAAAGCAGGGAAAGGATCCCTCATCTCTAGCTACGAGGGGTAAATGGGGCTCCTCTGGATGTGGGCGGGACCATCGTGCTTCCTCTCGAGTGGAGACGGGTATGGCGGTGAACTTCTTGAGTTGCAGCAAGGGTTTGAAAGACCCTTTCGAAGTTCCAGAGGTTAGGTGTCATTAGTCTCCAGACGCCTCATCGGAAATAGGCCTCATCTCGCCTGGAAGGGAGAACTTCCTGGATTTTCTCGAGTTGCGGCAGGTGTTCTCGAGATACGACGGGGACCTCAGCGACCCGCCCTGGTGGCCTCAGGAGAGGCCAGTCCCCATGCGAGTTGCTAGGGGGCCTCTCGGGATTCCTCTCCCGTCGATACCAGGACCAAAAACCTTGTGTGGATTCAGGGCCGGAACCGAGGATTCCTCTCAGGGGCTCACATAGATCTTTGGGTAATTCTGGAGTCTCCCCAGGGGAGTCAGGCCTCGTCTCGAGTGGGGGCATGCACGTGCGCTTTCCTTCCAGGCTGTAGCAGCAATGTCACGCTTCCTGTCGCGTGGATCAAAGAATCTGTGGTTTTCCCTCGAAGCTTTCCCTCGAGGCTTTCCCACTGGGCTGTCCCACGTGCCACCGTGGTGTGAGTCGATCCTCGGCGTGAAAGATGAGCCAGTGCAGGGCAAAGAGGTTCCTCTGGAATGGAGTGAGACATCTGGGGGACTCTTGGCATGGTGGTACGACCATGGAGTTCCTCTCGCCTTTCCTGTTGAGAGTGCCTCCTCTTGAGATGCGACGGGAACGCCGGGAATTCTTTCCCGTTGAAAGCAGGGAAAGGATCCCTCATCTCGAGCTACAAGGGGGAAACGGGGCTCCTCTGGATGTGGGCGGGACCATCGTGCTTCCTCTCGAGTGGAGACGGGAATGGCGGTGAACTTCTTGAGTTGCAGCAAGGGTGTGAAAGACCCTTTCGAAGTTCCAGAGGTTAGGTGTCATTAGTCTCCAGACGCCTCATCGGAAATAGGCCTCATCTCGCCTGGAAGGGAGAACTTCCTGGATTTTCTCGAGTTGCGGCAGGTGTTCTTGAGTTACGACGGAGACCTCAGGGACCTGCCCTGGTGGCCTCAGGAGAGGCCAGTCCCCATGCGAGTTGCTAGGAGGCCTCTCCGGATTCCTCTCCCGTCGATACCGGGGCCAAAAACCTTGTGTGGAGTCAGGGCCGGAACCGAGGATTCCTCTCAGGGGCTGACATGGATCTTTGGGTACTTCTGGAGTCTCCCCAGTGGAGTCAGGCCTCGTCTCGAGTGGGGGCATGCACGTGCGCTTTCCTTCCAGGCTGTAGCAGCAATGTCACGCTTCCCGTCGCGTGGATCAAAGGATCTGTGGTTTTCCCTCGAGGCTTTCCCTCGAGGCTTTCCCACAGGGCTGTCCCACGTGCCACCGTGGTGTGAGTCGATCCTCGGCGTGAAAGATGAGCCAGTGCAGGGCAAAGAGGTTCCTCTGGAATGGACTGAGACATCTGGGGGACTCTTGGCATGGTGGTACGACCATGGAGTTCCTCTCGCCTTTCCTGTTGAGAGTGCCTCCTCTTGAGATGCGACGGGAATGCCGGGAATTCTTTCCCGTTGAAAGCAGGGAAAGGATCCCTCATCTCGAGCTACGAGGGGGAAACGGGGCTCCTCTGGATGTGGGCGGGACCATCGTGCTTCCTCTCGAGTGGAGAAGGGTATGGCGGTGAACTTCTTGAGTTGCAGCAAGGGTGTGAAAGACCCTTTCGAAGTTCCAGAGGTTAGGTGTCATTAGTCTCCAGACGCCTCATCGGAAATAGGCCTCATCTCGCCTGGAAGGGAGAACTTCCTGGATTTTCTCGAGTTGCGGCAGGTGTTCTCGAGTTACGACGGTGACCTCAGGGACCAGCCCTGGTGGCCTCAGGTGAGGCCAGTCCCCATGCGAGTTGCTAGGGGGCCTTTCGGGATTCCTCTCCCGTCGATACCGGGGCCAAAAACCTTGTGTGGAGTCAGGGCTGGAACCAAGGATTCCTCTCAGGGGCTGACATGGATCTTTGGGTACTTCTGGAGTCTCCCCAGGGGAGTCAGGCTTCGTCTCGAGTGGGAGCATGCACGTGCGCTTTCCTTTCAGGGTGTAGCAGCAATGTCACGCTTCCCGTCGCGTGGATCAAAGGATCTGTGGTTTTCCCTCAAGGCTTTCCCTCGAGGCTTTCCCACAGGGCTGTCCCACGTGCCACCGTGGTGTGAGTCGATCCTCGGCATGAAAGATGAGCCAGTGTAGGGCAAAGAGGTTCCTCTGGAATGGACTGAGACATCTGGGGGACTCTTGGCATGGTGGTACGACCATGGAGTTCCTCTCGCCTTTCCTGTTTAGAGTGCCTCCTCTTGAGATGCGACGGGAACGCCGGGAATTCTTTGCCGTTGAAAGCAGGGAAAGGATCCTTCATCTCGAGCTACGAGGGGGAAACGGGGCTCCTCTGGATGTGGGCGGGACCTTCGTGCTTCCTCTCGAGTGGAGACGGGTATGGCGGTGAACTTCTTGAGTTGCAGCAAGGGTGTGAACGACCCTTTCGAAGTTCCAGAGTTGAGGTGTCATTAGTCTCCAGACGCCTCATCGGAAATAGGACTCATCTCGCCTGGAAGGGAGAACTTCCTGGATTTTCTCGAGTTGCGACAGGTGTTCTCGAGTTACGACGGGGACCTCAGGGACCCGCCCTGGTGGCCTCAGGAGAGGCCAGTCCCCATGCGAGTTGCTAGGGGGCCTCTCGGGATTCCTCTCCCGTCGATACCGGGGCCAAAAACCTTGTGTGGAGTCAGGGCCGGAACCGAGGATTCCTCTCAGGGGCTGACATGGATCTTTGGGTACTTCTGGAGTCTCCCCAGGGGAGTCAGGCCTCGTCTCGAGTGGGGGCATGCACGTGCGCTTTCCTTCAAGGCTGTAGCAGCAATGTCACGCTTCCCGTCGCGTGGATCAAAGGATCTGCGGTTTTCCCTCGAGTCTTTCCCTCGAGGCTTTCCCACAGGGCTGTCCCACGTGCCACCGTGGTGTGAGTCGATCCTCGGCGTGAAAGATGAGCCAGTGCAGGGCAAAGAGGTTCCTCTGGAATGGACTGAGACATCTGGGGGACTCTTGGCATGGTGGTACGACCATGGAGTTCCTCTCGCCTTTCCTGTTGAGAGTGCCTCCTCTTGAGATGCGACGGGAACGCCGGGAATTCTTTCCCGTTGAAAGCAGGGAAGGGATCCCTCATCTCGAGCTACGAGGGGGAAACGGGGCTCCTCTGGATGTGGGCGGGACCATCGCGCTTCCTCTCGAGTGGAGACGGGTATGGCGGTGAACTTCTTGAGTTGCAGCAAGGGTGTGAACGACACTTTCGAAGTTCCAGAGTTGAGGTGTCATTAGTCTCCAGACGCCTCATCGGAAATAGGACTCATCTCGCCTGGAAGGGAGAACTTCCTGGATTTTCTCGAGTTGCGGCAGGTGTTCTCGAGTTACGACGGGGACCTCAGGGACCCGCCCTGGTGGCCTCAGGAGAGGCCAGTCCCCATGCGAGTTGCTAGGGGGCCTCTCGGGATTCCTCTCCCGTCGATACCGGGGCCAAAAACCTTGTGTGGAGTCAGGGCCGGAACCGAGGATTCCTCTCAGGGGCTGACATGGATCTTTGGGTACTTCTGGAGTCTCCCCAGGGGAGTCAGGTCTCGTCTCGAGTGGGGGCATGCATGTGCGCTTTCCTTCCAGGCTGTAGCAGCAATGTCACGCTTCCCGTCGCGTGGATCAAAGGATCTGTGGTTTTCCCTCGAGGCTTTCCCTCGAGGCTTTCCCACAGGGCTGTCCCACGAGCCACCGTGGTGTGAGTCGATCCTCGGCGTGAAAGATGAGCCAGTGCAGGGCAAAGAGGTTCCTCTGGAATGGAATGAGACATCTGGGGGACTCTTGGCATGGTGGTACGACCATGGAGTTCCTCTCGCCTTTCCTGTTGAGAGTGCCTCCTCTTGAGATGCGACGGGAACGCCGGGAATTCTTTCCCGTTGAAAGCAGGGAAGGGATCCCTCATCTCGAGCTACGAGGGGGAAACGGGGCTCCTCTGGATGTGGGCGGGACCATCGCGCTTCCTCTCGAGTGGAGACGGGTATGGCGGTGAACTTCTTGAGTTGCAGCAAGGGTGTGAACGACCCTTTCGAAGTTCCAGAGTTGAGGTGTCATTAGTCTCCAGACGCCTCATCGGAAATAGGACTCATCTCGCCTGGAAGGGAGAACTTCCTGGATTTTCTCCAGTTGCCGCAGGTGTTCTCGAGTTACGACGGGGACCTCAGGGACCCGCCCTGGTGGCCTCAGGAGAGGCCAGTCCCCATGCGAGTTGCTAGGGGGCCTCTCGGGATTCCTCTCCCGTCGATACCGGGGCCAAAAACCTTGTGTGGAGTCAGGGCCGGAACCGAGGATTCCTCTCAGGGGCTGACGTGGATCTTTGGGTACTTCTGGAGTCTCCCCAGGGGAGTCAGGCCTCGTCTCGAGTGGGGGCATGCATGTGCACTTTCCTTCCAGGCTGTAGCAGCAATGTCACGCTTCCCGTCGCGTGTATCAAAGGATCTGTGGTTTTCCCTCGAGGCTTTCCCTCGAGGCTTTCCCACAGGGCTGTCCCACGTGCCACCGTGTTGTGAGTCGATCCTCGGCGTGAAAGATGAGCCAGTGCAGGGCAAAGAGGTTCCTCTGGAATGCACTGAGACATCTGGGGGACTCTTGGCATGGTCGTACGACCATGGAGTTCCTCTCGCCTTTCCTGTTGAGAGTGCCTCCTCTTGAGATGCGACGGGAACGCCGGGAATTCTTTCCAGTTGAAAGCAGGGAAAGGATCCCTCATCTCGAGCTAGGAGGGGCAAACGGGGCTCCTCTGGATTTGGGCGGGACCATCGTGCTTCCTCTCGAGTGGAGACGGGTATGGCGGTGAACTTCTTGAGTTGCAGCAAGGGTGTGAAAGAACCTTTCGAAGTTCCAGAGCTTAGGTGTCATTAGTCTCCAGACGCCTCATCGGAAATAGGCCTCATCTCGCCTGGAAGGGAGAACTTCCTGGATTTTCTCGAGTTGTGGCAGGTGTTCTCGAGTTACGACGGGGACCTCAGGGACCCGCCCTGGTGGCCTCAGGAGAGGCCAGTCCCCATGCGACTTGCTAGGGGGCCTCTCGGGATTCCTCTCCCGTCGATACTGGGGCCAAAAACCTTGTCTGGAGTCAGGGCCGGAACCGAGGATTCCTCTCAGGGGCTGACATGGATCTTTGGGTACTTCTGGAGTCTCCCCAGGGCAGTCAGGCCTCGTCTCGAGTGGGGGCATGCACGTGCGCTTTCCTTCCAGGCTGTAGCAGCAATGTCACGCTTCCCGTCGCGTGGATCAAAGGATCTGTGGTTTTCCCTCGAGGCTTTCCCTCGAGGCTTTCCCACAGGGCTGTCCCACGTGCCACCGTGGTGTGAGTCGATCCTCGGCGTGAAAGATGAGCCAGTGCAGGGCAAAGAGGTTCCTCTGGAATGGACTGAGACATCTGGGGGACTCTTGGCATGGTGGTACGACCACGGAGTTCCTCTCGCCTTTCCTGTTGAGAGTGCCTCCTCTTGAGATGCGACGGGAACGCCGGGAATTCTTTCCCGTTGAAAGCAGGGAAGGGATCCCTCATCTCGAGCTACGAGGGGGAAACGGGGCTCCTCTGGATGTGGGCGGGACCATCGTGCTTCCTCTCGAGTGGAGACGGGTATGGCGGTGAACTTCTTGAGTTGTAGCAAGGGTGTGAAAGACCCTTTCGAAGTTCCAGAGCTTAGGTGTCATTAGTCTCCAGACGCCTCATCGGAAATAGGCCTCATCTCGCCTGGAAGGGAGAACTTCCTGGATTTTCTCGAGTTGCGGCAGGTGTTCTCGAGTTACGATGGGGACCTCAGGGACCCGCCCTGGTGGCCTCAGGAGAGGCCAGTCCCCATGCGAGTTGCTAGGGGGCTTCTCGGGATTCCTCTCCCGTCGATACCGGGGCCAAAAACCTTGTGTGGAGTCAGGGCCGGAACCGAGGATTCCTCTCAGGGGCTGACATGGATCTTTGGGTACTTCTGGAGTCTCCCCAGGGGAGTCAGGCCTCGTCTCGAGTGGGGGCATGCACGTGCGCTTTCCTTCCAGGCTGTAGCAGCAATGTCACACTTCCCGTCGCGTGGATCAAAGGATCTGTGGTTTTCCCTCGAGGCTTTCCCTCGAGGCTTTCCCACTGGGCTGTTCCACGTGCCACCGTGGTGTGAGTCGATCCTCGGCGTGAAAGATGAGACAGTGCAGGGCAAAGAGGTTCCTCTGGAATGGACTGAGACATCTGGGGGACTCTTGGGATGGTGTTACGACCATGGAGTTCCTCTCACCTTTCCTGTTGAGAGTGCCTCCTCTTGAGATGCGACGGGAACGCCGGGAATTCTTTCCAGTTGAAAGCAGGGAAAGGATCCCTCATCTCGAGCTACGAGGGGGAAACGGGGCTCCTCTGGATGTGGGCGGGACCATCGTGCTTCCTCTCGAGTGGAGACTGGTATGGCGGTGAACTTCTTGAGTTGCAGCAAGGGTGTGAAAGACCCTTTCGAAGTTCCTGAGTTGAGGTGTCCTTAGTCTCCAGACGCCTCATCGGAAATAGGCCTCATCTCGCCTGGAAGGGAGAACTTCCTGGATTTTCTCGAGTTGCGGCAGGTGTTCTCGAGTTACGACGGGGACCTCAGGGACCCGCCCTGGTGGCCTCAGGAGAGGCCAGTCCCCATGCGAGTTGCTAGGGGGCCTCTCGGGATTCCTCTCCCGTCGACACCGGGGCCAAAAACCTTGTGTGGAGTCAGGGCCGGAACCGAGGATTCCTCTCAGGGGCTGACATGGATCTTTGGGTACTTCTGGAGTCTCCCCAGGGGAGTCAGGCCTCGTCTCGAGTGGGGGCATGCACGTGCGCTTTCCTTCCAGGCTGTAGCAGCAATGTCACACTTCCCGTCGCGTGGATCAAAGGATCTGTGGTTTTCCCTCGAGGCTTTCCCTCGAGGCTTTCCCACTGGGCTGTCCCACGTGCCACCGTGGTGTGAGTCGATCCTCGGCGTGAAAGATGAGACAGTGCAGGGCACAGAGGTTCCTCTGGAATGGACTGAGACATTTGGGGGACTCTTGGCATGGTGGTACGACCATGGAGTTCCTCTCGCCTTTCCTGTTGAGAGTGCCTCCTCTTGAGATGCGACGGGAACGCCGGGAATTCTTTCCCGTTGAAAGCAGGGAAGGGATCCCTCATCTCGAGCTACGAGGGGGAAACGGGGCTCCTCTGGATGTGGGCGGGACCATCGTGCTTCCTCTCGAGTGGAGACGGGTATGGCGGTGAACTTCTTGAGTTGCAGCAAGGGTGTGAACGACCCTTTCGAAGTTCCAGAGTTGAGGTGTCATTAGTCTCCAGACGCCTCATCGGAAATAGGACTCATCTCGCCTGGAAGGGAGAACTTCCTGGATTTTCTCGAGTTGCGGCAGGTGTTCTCGAGTTACGACGGGGACCTCAGGGACCCGCCCTGGTGGCCTCAGGAGAGGCCAGTCCCCATGCGAGTTGCTAGGGGGCCTCTCGGGATTCCTCTCCCGTCGATACCGGGGCCAAAAACCTTGTGTGGAGTCAGGGCCGGAACCGAGGATTCCTCTCAGGGGCTGACATGGATCTTTGGGTACTTCTGGAGTCTCCCCAGGGGAGTCAGGCCTCGTCTCGAGTGGGGGCATGCACGTGCGCTTTCCTTCCAGGCTGTAGCAGCAATGTCACGCTTCCCGTCGCGTGGATCAAAGGATCTGTGGTTTTCCCTCGAGGCTTTCCCTCGAGGCTTTCCCACTGGGCTGTCCCACGTGCCACCGTGGTGTGAGTCGATCCTTGGCGTGAAAGATGAGACAGTGCAGGGCACAGAGGTTCCTCTGGAATGGACTGAGACATCTAGGGGACTCTTGGCATGGTGGTACGACCATGGAGTTCCTCTCGCCTTTCCTGTTGAGAGTGCCTCCTCTTGAGATGCGACGGGAACGCCGGGAATTCTTTCCCGTTGAAAGCAGGGAAAGGATTCCTCATCTCGAGCTACGAAGGGGGAAACGGGGCTCCTCTGGATGTGGGCGGGACCATCGTGCTTCCTCTCGAGTGGAGACTGGTATGGCGGTGAACTTCTTGAGTTGCAGCAAGGGTGTGAAAGACCCTTTCGAAGTTCCTGAGTTGAGGTGTCCTTAGTCTCCAGACGCCTCATCGGAAATAGGCCTCATCTCGCCTGGAAGGGAGAACTTCCTGGATTTTCTCGAGTTGCGGCAGGTG
This sequence comes from Capricornis sumatraensis, assembly GCF_032405125.1. NCBI lineage: Eukaryota > Metazoa > Chordata > Mammalia > Artiodactyla > Bovidae > Capricornis > Capricornis sumatraensis. The sequence goes on along the minus strand of NC_091092.1, from coordinate 140,904,679 downwards.
TTCTCGCGTTACGACGGGGACCTCAGGGACCCGCCCTGGTGGCCTCAGGAGAGGCCAGTCCCCATGCGAGTTGCTAGGGGGCCTCTCGGGATTCCTCTCCCGTCGATACCGGGGCCAAAAACCTTGTGTGGAGTCAGGGCCGGAACCGAGGATTCCTCTCAGGGGCTGACATGGATCTTTGGGTACTTCTGGAGTCTCCCCAGGGGAGTCAGGCCTCGTCTCGAGTGGGGGCATGCACGTGCGCTTTCCTTCCAGGCTGTAGCAGCAATGTCACACTTCCCGTCGCTTGGATCAAAGGATCTGTGGTTTTCCCTCGAGGCTTTCCCTCGAGGCTTTCCCACTGGGCTGTCCCACGTGCCACCGTGGTGTGAGTCGATCCTCGGCGTGAAAGATGAGCCAGTGCAGGGCACAGAGGTTCCTCTGGAATGGACTGAGACATCTGGGGGACTCTTGGCATGGTGGTACGACCATGGAGTTCCTCTCACCTTTCCTGTTGAGAGTGCCTCCTCTTGAGATGCGACGGGAACGCCGGGAATTCTTTCCCGTTGAAAGCAGGGAAAGGATCCCTCATCTCGAGCTACGAGGGGGAAACGGGGCTCCTCTGGATGTGGGCGGGACCATCGTGCTTCCTCTCGAGTGGAGACTGGTATGGCGGTGAACTTCTTGAGTTGCAGCAAGGGTGTGAAAGACCCTTTCGAAGTTCCTGAGTTGAGGTGTCCTTAGTCTCCAGACGCCTCATCGGAAATAGGCCTCATCTCGCCTGGAAGGGAGAACTTCCTGGATTTTCTCGAGTTGCGGCAGGTGTTCTCGAGTTACGACGGGGACCTCAGGGACCCGCCCTGGTGGCCTCAGGAGAGGCCAGTCCCCATGCAAGTTGCTAGGGGGCCTCTCGGGATTCCTCTCCCGTCGATACCGGGGCCAAAAACCTTGTGTGGAGTCAGGGCCGGAACCGAGGATTCCTCTCAGGGGCTGACATGGATCTTTGGGTACTTCTGGAGTCTCCCCAGGGGAGTCAGGCCTCGTCTCGAGTGGGGGCATGCACGTGCGCTTTCCTTCCAGGCTGTAGCAGCAATGTCACACTTCCCGTCGCGTGGATCAAAGGATCTGTGGTTTTCCCTCGAGGCTTTCCCTCGAGGCTTTCCCACTGGGCTGTCCCACGTGCCACCGTGGTGTGAGTCGATCCTCGGCGTGAAAGATGAGACAGTGCAGGGCAAAGAGGTTCCTCTGGAATGGAATGAGACATCTGGGGGACTCTTGGCATGGTGGTACGACCATGGAGTTCCTCTCGCCTTTCCTGTTGAGAGTGCCTCCTCTTGAGATGCGACGGGAACGCCGGGAATTCTTTCCCGTTGAAAGCAGGGAAGGGATCCCTCATCTCGAGCTACGAGGGGGAAACGGGGCTCCTCTGGATGTGGGCGGGACCATCGTGCTTCCTCTCGAGTGGAGACGGGTATGGCGGTGAACTTCTTGAGTTGCAGCAAGGGTGTGAACGACCCTTTCGAAGTTCCAGAGTTGAGGTGTCATTAGTCTCCAGACGCCTCATCGGAAATAGGACTCATCTCGCCTGGAAGGGAGAACTTCCTGGATTTTCTCGAGTTGCGGCAGGTGTTCTCGCGTTACGACGGGGACCTCAGGGACCCGCCCTGGTGGCCTCAGGAGAGGCAAGTCCCCATGCGAGTTGCTAGGGGGCCTCTCGGGATTCCTCTCCCGTCGATACCGGGGCCAAAAACCTTGTGTGGAGTCAGGGCCGGAACCGAGGATTCCTCTCAGGGGCTGACATGGATCTTTGGGTACTTCTGGAGTCTCCCCAGGGGAGTCAGGCCTCGTCTCGAGTGGGGGCATGCACGTGCGCTTTCCTTCCAGGCTGTAGCAGCAATGTCACACTTCCCGTCGCTTGGATCAAAGGATCTGTGGTTTTCCCTCGAGGCTTTCCCTCGAGGCTTTCCCACTGGGCTGTCCCACGTGCCACCGTGGTGTGAGTCGATCCTCGGCGTGAAAGATGAGCCAGTGCAGGGCACAGAGGTTCCTCTGGAATGGACTGAGACATCTGGGGGACTCTTGGCATGGTGGTACGACCATGGAGTTCCTCTCACCTTTCCTGTTGAGAGTGCCTCCTCTTGAGATGCGACGGGAACGCCGGGAATTCTTTCCCGTTGAAAGCAGGGAAAGGATCCCTCATCTCGAGCTACGAGGGGGAAACGGGGCTCCTCTGGATGTGGGCGGGACCATCGTGCTTCCTCTCGAGTGGAGACTGGTATGGCGGTGAACTTCTTGAGTTGCAGCAAGGGTGTGAAAGACCCTTTCGAAGTTCCTGAGTTGAGGTGTCCTTAGTCTCCAGACGCCTCATCGGAAATAGGCCTCATCTCGCCTGGAAGGGAGAACTTCCTGGATTTTCTCGAGTTGCGGCAGGTGTTCTCGAGTTACGACGGGGACCTCAGGGACCCGCCCTGGTGGCCTCAGGAGAGGCCAGTCCCCATGCAAGTTGCTAGGGGGCCTCTCGGGATTCCTCTCCCGTCGATACCGGGGCCAAAAACCTTGTGTGGAGTCAGGGCCGGAACCGAGGATTCCTCTCAGGGGCTGACATGGATCTTTGGGTACTTCTGGAGTCTCCCCAGGGGAGTCAGGCCTCGTCTCGAGTGGGGGCATGCACGTGCGCTTTCCTTCCAGGCTGTAGCAGCAATGTCACACTTCCCGTCGCGTGGATCAAAGGATCTGTGGTTTTCCCTCGAGGCTTTCCCTCGAGGCTTTCCCACTGGGCTGTCCCACGTGCCACCGTGGTGTGAGTCGATCCTCGGCGTGAAAGATGAGACAGTGCAGGGCAAAGAGGTTCCTCTGGAATGGACTGAGACATCTGGGGGACTCTTGGCATGGTGGTACGACCATGGAGTTCCTCTCGCCTTTCCTGTTGAGAGTGCCTCCTCTTGAGATGCGACGGGAACGCCGGGAATTCTTTCCCGTTGAAAGCAGGGAAGGGATCCCTCATCTCGAGCTACGAGGGGGAAACGGGGCTCCTCTGGATGTGGGCGGGACCATCGTGCTTCCTCTCGAGTGGAGACGGGTATGGCGGTGAACTTCTTGAGTTGCAGCAAGGGTGTGAACGACCCTTTCGAAGTTCCAGAGTTGAGGTGTCATTAGTCTCCAGACGCCTCATCGGAAATAGGACTCATCTCGCCTGGAAGGGAGAACTTCCTGGATTTTCTCGAGTTGCGGCAGGTGTTCTCGAGTTACGACGGGGACCTCAGGGACCCGCCCTGGTGGCCTCAGGAGAGGCCAGTCCCCATGCGAGTTGCTAGGGGGCCTCTCGGGATTCCTCTCCCGTCGATACCGGGGCCAAAAACCTTGTGTGGAGTCAGGGCCGGAACCGAGGATTCCTCTCAGGGGCTGACATGGATCTTTGGGTACTTCTGGAGTCTCCCCAGGGGAGTCAGGCCTCGTCTCGAGTGGGGGCATTCACGTGCGCTTTCCTTCCAGGCTGTAGCAGCAATGTCACACTTCCCGTCGCGTGGATCAAAGGATCTGTGGTTTTCCCTCGAGGCTTTCCCTCGAGGCTTTCCCACTGGGCTGTCCCACGTGCCACCGTGGTGTGAGTCGATCCTCGGCGTGAAAGATGAGACAGTGCAGGGCACAGAGGTTCCTCTGGAATGGACTGAGACATCTGGGGGACTCTTGGCATGGTGGTACGACCATGGAGTTCCTCTCACCTTTCCTGTTGAGAGTGCCTCCTCTTGAGATGCGACGGGAACGCCGGGAATTTTTTCCCGTTGAAAGCAGGGAAAGGATCCCTCATCTCGAGCTACGAGGGGGAAACGGGGCTCCTCTGGATGTGGGCGGGACCATCGTGCTTCCTCTCGAGTGGAGACTGGTATGGCGGTGAACTTCTTGAGTTGCAGCAAGGGTGTGAAAGACCCTTTCGAAGTTCCTGAGTTGAGGTGTCCTTAGTCTCCAGACGCCTCATCGGAAATAGGCCTCATCTCGCCTGGAAGGGAGAACTTCCTGGATTTTCTCGAGTTGCGGCAGGTGTTCTCGCGTTACGACGGGGACCTCAGGGACCCGCCCTGGTGGCCTCAGGAGAGGCCAGTCCCCATGCGAGTTGCTAGGGGGCCTCTCGGGATTCCTCTCCCGTCGATACCGGGGCCAAGAACCTTGTGTGGAGTCAGGGCCGGAACCGAGGATTCCTCTCAGGGGCTGACATGGATCTTTGGGTACTTCTGGAGTCTCCCCAGGGGAGTCAGGCCTCGTCTCGAGTGGGGGCATGCACGTGCGCATTCCTTCCAGGCTGTGGCAGCAATGTCACACTTCCCGTCGCGTGGATCAAAGGATCTGTGGTTTTCCCTCGAGGCTTTCCCTCGAGGCTTTCCCACTGGGCTATCCCACGTGCCACCGTGGTGTGAGTCGATCCTCGGCGTGAAAGATGAGACAGTGCAGGGCACAGAGGTTCCTCTGGAATGCACTGAGACATCTGGGGGACTCTTGGCATGGTGGTACGACCATGGAGTTCCTCTCGCCTTTCCTGTTGAGAGTGCCTCCTCTTGAGATGCGACGGGAACGCCGGGAATTCTTCCCCGTTGAAAGCAGGGAAAGGATCCCTCATCTCGAGCTACGAGGGGGAAACGGGGCTCCTCTGGATGTGGGCGGGACCATCGTGCTTCCTCTCGAGTGGAGACGGGTATGGCGGTGAACTTCTTGAGTTGCAGCAAGGGTGTGAAAGACCCTTTCGAATTTCCAGAGGTTAGGTGTCATTAGTCTCCAGACGCCTCATCGGAAATAGGCCTCATCTCGCCTGGAAGGGAGAACTTCCTGGATTTTCTCGAGTTGCGGCAGGTGTTCTCGAGTTACGACGGGGACCTCAGGGACCCGCCCTGGTGGCCTCAGGACAGGCCAGTCCCCATGCGAGTTGCTAGGGGGCCTCTCGGGATTCCTCTCCCTTCGATACCGGGGCCAAAAACCTTGTGTGGAGTCAGGGCCGGAACCGAGGATTCCTCTCAGGGGCTGACATGGATCTTTGGGTACTTCTGGAGTCTCCCCAGGGGAGTCAGGCCTCGTCTCGAGTGGGGGCATGCACGTGCGCTTTCCTTCCAGGCTGTAGCAGCAATGTCACGCTTCCCGTTGCGTGGATCAAAGGATCTGCGGTTTTCCCTCGAGGCTTTCCCTCGAGGCTTTCCCACAGGGCTGTCCCACGTGCCACCGTGGTGTGAGTCGATCCTCGGCGTGAAAGATGAGCCAGTGCAGGGCAAAGAGGTTCCTCTGGAATGGACTGAGACATCTGGGGGACTCTTGGCATGGTGGTACGACCATGGAGTTCCTCTCGCCTTTCCTGTTGAGAGTGCCTCCTCTTGAGATGCGACAGGAACGCCGGGAATTCTTTCCCGTTGAAAGCAGGGAAGGGATCCCTCATCTCGAGCTACGAGGGGGAAACGGGGCTCCTCTGGATGTGGGCGGGACCATCGCGCTTCCTCTCGAGTGGAGACGGGTATGGCGGTGAACTTCTTGAGTTGCAGCAAGGGTGTGAACGACCCTTTCGAAGTTCCAGAGTTGAGGTGTCATTAGTCTCCAGACGCCTCATCGGAAATAGGCCTCATCTCGCCTGGAAGGGAGAACTTCCTGGATTTTCTCGAGTTGCGGCAGGTGTTCTCGAGTTACGACGGGGACCTCAGGGACCCGCCCTGGTGGCCTCAGGAGAGGCCAGTCCCCATGCGAGTTGCTAGGGGGCCTCTCGGGATTCCTCTCCCGTCGATACCGGGGCCAAAAACCTTGTGTGGAGTCAGGGCCGGAACCGAGGATTCCTCTCAGGGGCTGACATGGATCTTTGGGTACTTCTGGAGTCTCCCCAGGGGAGTCAGGTCTCGTCTCGAGTGGGGGCATGCATGTGCGCTTTCCTTCCAGGCTGTAGCAGCAATGTCACGCTTCCCGTCGCGTGGATCAAAGGATCTGTGGTTTTCCCTCGAGGCTTTCGCTCGAGGCTTTCCCACAGGGCTGTCCCACGAGCCACCGTGGTGTGAGTCGATCCTCGGCGTGAAAGATGAGCCAGTGCAGGGCACAGAGGTTCCTCTGGAATGGAATGAGACATCTGGGGGACTCTTGGCATGGTGGTACGACCATGGAGTTCCTCTCGCCTTCCTGTTGAGAGTGCCTCCTCTTGAGATGCGACGGGAACGCCGGGAATTCTTTCCCGTTGAAAGCAGGGAAGGGATCCCTCATCTCGAGCTACGAGGGGGAAACGGGGCTCCTCTGGATGTGGGCGGGACCATCGCGCTTCCTCTCGAGTGGAGACGGGTATGGCGGTGAACTTCTTGAGTTGCAGCAAGGTTGTGAACGACCCTTTCGAATTTCCAGAGTTGAGGTGTCATTAGTCTCCAGACGCCTCATCGGAAATAGGAATCATCTCGCCTGGAAGGGAGAACTTCCTGGATTTTCTCGAGTTGCGGCAGGTGTTCTCGAGTTACGACGGGGACCTCAGGGACCCGCCCTGGTGGCCTCAGGAGAGGCCAGTCCCCATGCGAGTTGCTAGGGGGCCTCTCGGGATTCCTCTCCCGTCGATACCGGGGCCAAAAACCTTGTGTGGAGTCAGGGCCGGAACCGAGGATTCCTCTCAGGGGCTCACATGGATCTTTGGGTACTTCTGGAGTCTCCCCAGGGGAGTCAGGTCTCGTCTCGAGTGGGGGCATGCATGTGCGCTTTCCTTCCAGGTTGTAGCAGCAATGTCACGCTTCCCGTCGCGTGGATCAAAGGATCTGTGGTTTTCCCTCGAGGCTTTCGCTCGAGGCTTTCCCACAGGGCTGTCCCACGAGCCACCGTGGTGTGAGTCGATCCTCGGCGTGAAAGATGAGCCAGTGCAGGGCAAAGAGGTTCCTCTGGAATGGAATGAGACATCTGGGGGACTCTTGGCATGGTGGTACGACCATGGAGTTCCTCTCGCCTTCCTGTTGAGAGTGCCTCCTCTTGAGATGCGACGGGAACGCCGGGAATTCTTTCCCGTTGAAAGCAGGGAAAGGATCCCTCATCTCGAGCTACGAGGGGGAAACGGGGCTCCTCTGGATGTGGGCGGGACCATCGCGCTTCCTCTCGAGTGGAGACGGGTATGGCGGTGAACTTCTTGAGTTGCAGCAAGGGTGTGAACGACCCTTTCGAAGTTTCAGAGTTGAGGTGTCATTAGTCTCCAGACGCCTCATCGGAAATAGGCCTCATCTCGCCTGGAAGGGAGAACTTCCTGGATTTTCTCGAGTTGTGGCAGGTGTTCTCGAGTTACGACGGGGACCTCAGGGACCCGCCCTGGTGGCCTCAGGAGAGGCCAGTCCCCATGCGAGTTGCTAGGGGGCCTCTCGGGATTCCTCTCCCGTCGATATCGGGGCCAAAAACCTTGTGTGAAGTCAGGGCCGGAACCGAGGATTCCTCTCAGGGGCTGACATGGATCTTTGGGTACTTCTGGAGTCTCCCCAGGGGAGTCAGGCCTCGTCTCGAGTGGGGGCATGCACGTGCGCTTTCCTTCCAGGCTGTAGCAGCAATGTCACACTTCCCGTCGCGTGGATCAAAGGATCTGTGGTTTTCCCTCGAGGCTTTCCCTCGAGGCTTTCCCACTGGGCTGTCCCACGTGCCACCGTGGTGTGAGTCGATCCTCGGCGTGAAAGATGAGCCAGTGCAGGGCCAAGAGGATCCTCTGGAATGGACTGAGACATCTGGGGGACTCTTGGCATGGTGGTACGACCATGGAGTTCCTCTCGCCTTTCCTGTTGAGAGTGCCTCCTCTTGAGATGCGACGGGAACGCCGGGAATTTTTTCCCGTTCAAAGCAGGGAAGGGATCCCTCATCTCGAGCTACGAGGGGGAAACGGGGCTCCTCTGGATGTGGGCGGGACCATCGTGTTTCCTCTCGAGTGAAGACGGATATGGCGGTGAACTTCTTGAGTTGCAGCAAGGGTGTGAAAGACCCTTTCGAAGTTCCAGAGGTTAGGTGTCATTAGTCTCCAGACGCCTCATCGGAAATAGGCCTCATCTCGGGTGGAAGGGAGAACTTATTGGATTTTCTCGTGTTGCGGCAGGTGTTCTCAAGTTACGACGGGGAACTCAGGGACCCGCCCTGGAGGACTCAGGAGAGGCCAGTCCCCATGCGAGTTGCTAGGGGGCCTCTCGGGATTACTCTCCCGTCGATACGGGGGCCAAAAACCTTGTGTGGAGTCAGGGCCGGAACGGAGGATTCCTCTCAGGGGCTGACATGGAACTTTGGGTACTTCTGGAGTCTCCCCAGGCGAGTCAGGCCTCGTCTCGAGTGGGGGCATGCACGTGCGCTTTCCTTCCAGGCTGTAGCAGCAATGTCACGCTTCCCGTCGCCTGGATCAAAGGATCTGTGGTTTTCCCTCGAGGCTTTCCCTCGAGGCTTTCCCACAGGGCTGTCCCACGTGCCACCGTGGTGTGAGTCGATCCTCGGCGTAAAAGATGAGCCAGTGAATGGCAAAGAGGTTCCTCTGGAATGGACTGAGACATCTGGGGGACTCTTGGCATGGTGGTACGACCATGGAGTTCCTCTCGCCTTTCCTGCTGAGAGTGCCTCCTCTTGAGATGCGTCGGGAACGCCGGGAATTTTTTCCCGTTGAAAGCAGGGAAGGGATCCCTCATCTCGAGCTACGAGGGGGAAACGGGGCTCCTCTGGATGTGGGCGGGACCATCGTGCTTCCTCTCGAGTGGAGAAGGGTATGGCGCTGAACTTCTTGAGTTGCAGTAAGGGTGTGAAAGACCCTTTCGAAGTTCCAGAGGTTAGGTGTCATTAGTCTCCAGACGCCTCATCGGAAATAGGCCTCATCTCGCCTGGAAGGGAGAACTTCCTGGATTTTCTCGAGTTTCGGCAGGTGTTCTCGAGTTACGACGGGGACCTCAGGGACCCGCCCTGGTGGCCTCAGGAGAGGCCAGTCCCCATGCGAGTTGCTACGGGGCCTCTCGGGATTCCTCTCCCGTGGATACTGGGGCCAAAAACCTTGTGTGAAGTCAGGACCGGAATCGAGGATTCCTCTCAGGGCCTGACATGGATCTTTGGGTACTTCTGGAGTCTCCCCAGGGGAGTCAGGCCTCGTCTCGAGTGGGGGCATGCACATGCGCTTTCCTTCCAGGCTGTAGCAGCAATGTCACACTTCCCGTCGCGTGGATCAAAGGATCTGTGATTTTCCCTCGAGGCTTTCCCTCGAGGCTTTCCCACAGGACTGTCCCACGTGCCACCGTGGAGTGAGTCGATCCTCGGCGTGAAAGATGAGCCAGTGCAGGGCAAAGAGGTTCCTCTGGAATGGACTGAGACATCTGGGGGACTCTTGGCATGGTGGTACGACCATGGAGTTCCTCTCGCCTTTCCTGTTAAGAGTGCCTCCTCTTGAGATGCGACGGGAACGCCGGGAATTCTTTCCCGTTGAAAGCAGGGAAAGGATCCCTCATCTCGAGCTACGAGGGGGAAACGGGGCTCCTCTGAATGTGGGCGGGACCATCGTGCTTCCTCTCGAGTGGAGACAGGTATGGCGGTGAGCTTCTTGAGTTGCAGCAAAGGTGTGAAAGACCCTTTCGAAGTTCCAGAGGTGAGGTGTCATTAGTCTCCAGACGCCTCATTGGAAATAGGCCTCATCTCGCCTGGAAGGGAGAACTTCCTGGGTTTTCTCGAGTTGCGGCAGGTGTTCTCGAGTTACGACGGGGACCTCAGGGACCCGCCCTGGTGGCCTCAGGAGAGGCCAGTCACCATGCGAGTTGCTAGGGGGCCTCTCGGGATTCCTCTCCCGTCGATACCTGGGCCAAAAACCTTGTGTGGAGTCAGGGCCGGAACCGAGGATTCCTCTCAGGGTCTGACATGGATCTTTGGGTACTTCTGGAGTCTCCGCAGGGGAGTCAGGCCTCGTCTCGTGTGGGGGCATGCACATGCGTTTTCCTTCCAGGCTGTAGCAGCAATGTCACGCTTCCCGTCGCGTGGATCAAAGGATCTGTGGTTTTCCCTCGAGGCTTTCCCTCGAGGCTTTCCCTCGAGGCTTTCCCACAGGGCTGTCCCACGTGCAACCGTGGTGTGAGTCGATCCTCGGCGTGAAAGATGAGCCAGTGCAGGGCAAAGAGGTTCCTCTGGAATGGACGCAGACATCTGGGGGACTCTTGGCATGGTGGTACGACCATGGAGTTCCTTTCGCCTTTCCTGTTGAGAGTGCCTCCTCTTGAGATGCGACGGGAACGCCGGGAATTCTTTCCCGTTGAAAGCAGGGAAAGGATCCCTCATCTCGAGCTACGAGGGGGAAACGGGGCTCCTCTGGATGTGGGCGGGACCATCGTGCTTCCTCTCGAGTGGAAACGGGTATCGCGGTGAACTTCTTGAGTTGCAGCAAGGGTGTGAAAGACCCTTTCGAAGTTCCAGAGGTTAGGTGTCATTAGTCTCCAGACGCCTCATCGGAAATAGGCCTCATCTCGCCTGGAAGGGAGAACTTCCTGCATTTTCTCGAGTTGCGGCAGGTGTTCTCGAGTTACGATGGGGACCTCAGGGACCGCCCTGGTGGCCTCAGGAGAGGCCAGTCCCCATGAGAGTTGCTAGGGGGCCTCTCGGGATTCCTCTCCCGTTGATACCGGGGCCAAAAACCTTGTGTGGAGTCAGGGCCGGAACCGAGGATTCCTCTCAGGGGCTGACATGGATCTTTGGGTACTTCTGGAGTCTCCCCAGGGGAGTCAGGCCTCGTCTCGAGTGGGGGCATGCACGTGCGCTTTCCTTCCAGGCTGTAGCAGCAATGTCACGCTTCCCGTCGCGTGGATCAAAGGATCTGTGGTTTTCCCTCGAGGCTTTCCCTCGAGGCTTTCCCACAGGGCTGTCCCACGTGCCACCGTGGTGTGAGTCGATCCTCGGCGTGAAAGATGAGCCAGTGCAGGGCAAAGAGGTTCCTCTGGAATAGTCTGAGACATCTGAGGGACTCTTGGCATGGTGGTACGACCATGGAGTTCCTCTCGCCTTTCCTGCTGAGAGTGCCTCCTCTTGAGATGCGACGGGAACGCCGGGAATTTTTTCCCGTTCAAAGCAGGGAAGGGATCCCTCATCTCGAGCTACGAGGGGGAAACGGGGCTCCTCTGGATGTGGGCGGGACCATCGTGTTTCCTCTCGAGTGAAGACGGATATGGCGGTGAACTTCTTGAGTTGCAGCAAGGGTGTGAAAGACCCTTTCGAAGTTCCAGAGGTTAGGTGTCATTAGTCTCCAGACGCCTCATCGGAAATAGGCCTCATCTCGGGTGGAAGGGAGAACTTATTGGATTTTCTCGTGTTGCGGCAGGTGTTCTCAAGTTACGACGGGGAACTCAGGGACCCGCCCTGGAGGCCTCAGGAGAGGCCAGTCCCCATGCGAGTTGCTAGGGGGCCTCTCGGGATTCCTCTCCCGTCGATACGGGGGCCAAAAGCCTTGTGTGGAGTCAGGGCCGGAACGGAGGATTCCTCTCAGGGGCTAACATGGAACTTTGGGTACTTCTGGAGTCTCCCCAGGCGAGTCAGGCCTCGTCTCGAGTGGGGGCATGCACGTGCGCTTTCCTTCCAGGCTGTAGCAGCAATGTCACGCTTCCCGTGGCGTGGATCAAAGGATCTGTGGTTTTCCCTCGAGGCTTTCCCTCGAGGCTTTCCCACAGGGCTGTCCCACGTGCCACCGTGGTGTGAGTCGATCCTCGGCGTAAAAGATGAGCCAGTGAATGGCAAAGAGGTTCCTCTGGAATGGACTGAGACATCTGGGGGACTCTTGGCATGGTGGTACGACCATGGAGTTCCTCTCGCCTTTCCTGCTGAGAGTGCCTCCTCTTGAGATGCGTCGGGAACGCCGGGAATTTTTTCCCGTTGAAAGCAGGGAAGGGATCCCTCATCTCGAGCTACGAGGGGGAAACGGGGCTCCTCTGGATGTGGGCGGGACCATCGTGCTTCCTCTCGAGTGGAGAAGGGTATGGCGGTGAACTTCTTGAGTTGCAGTAAGGGTGTGAAAGACCCTTTCGAAGTTCCAGAGGTTAGGTGTCATTAGTCTCCAGACGCCTCATCGGAAATAGGCCTCATCTCGCCTGGAAGGGAGAACTTCCTGGATTTTCTCGAGTTTCGGCAGGTGTTCTCGAGTTACGACGGGGACCTCAGGGACCCGCCCTGGTGGCCTCAGGAGAGGCCAGTCCCCATGCGAGTTGCTACGGGGCCTCTCGGGATTCCTCTCCCGTGGATACTGGGGCCAAAAACCTTGTGTGAAGTCAGGACCGGAATCGAGGATTCCTCTCAGGGGCTGACATGGATCTTTGGGTACTTCTGGAGTCTCCCCAGGGGAGTCAGGCCTCGTCTCAAGTGGGGGCATGCACATGCGCTTTCCTTCCAGGCTGTAGCAGCAATGTCACACTTCCCGTCGCGTGGATCAAAGGATCTGTGATTTTCCCTCGAGGCTTTCCCTCGAGGCTTTCCCACAGGGCTGTCCCACGTGCCACCGTGGAGTGAGTCGATCCTCGGCGTGAAAGATGAGCCAGTGCAGGGCAAAGAGGTTCCTCTGGAATGGACTGAGACATCTGGGGGACTCTTGGCATGGTGGTACGACCATGGAGTTCCTCTCGCCTTTCCTGTTGAGAGTGCCTCCTCTTGAGATGCGACGGGAACGCCGGGAATTCTTTCCCGTTGAAAGCAGGGAAAGGATCCCTCATCTCGAGCTACGAGGGGGAAACGGGGCTCCTCTGAATGTGGGCGGGACCATCGTGCTTCCTCTCGAGTGGAGACAGGTATGGCGGTAAGCTTCTTGAGTTGCAGCAAAGGTGTGAAAGACCCTTTCGAAGTTCCAGAGGTTAGGTGTCATTAGTCTCCAGACGCCTCATTGGAAATAGGCCTCATCTCGCCTGGAAGGGAGAACTTCCTGGGTTTTCTCGAGTTGCGGCAGGTGTTCTCGAGTTACGACGGGGACCTCAGGGACCCGCCCTGGTGGCCTCAGGAGAGGCCAGTCCCCATGCGAGTTGCTAGGGGGCCTCTCGGGATTCCTCTCCCGTCGATACCGGGGCCAAAAACCTTGTGTGGAGTCAGGGCCGGAACCGAGGATTCCTCTCAGGGTCTGACATGGATCTTTGGGTACTTCTGGAGTCTCCGCAGGGGAGTCAGGCCTCGTCTCGTGTGGGGGCATGCACATGCGTTTTCCTTCCAGGCTGTAGCAGCAATGTCACGCTTCCCGTCGCGTGGATCAAAGGATCTGTGGTTTTCCCTCGAGGCTTTCCCTCGAGGCTTTCCCTCGAGGCTTTCCCACAGGGCTGTCCCACGTGCAACCGTGGTGTGAGTCGATCCTCGGCGTGAAAGATGAGCCAGTGCAGGGCAAAGAGGTTCCTCTGGAATGGACTGAGACATCTGGGGGACTCTTGGCATGGTGGTACGACCATGGAGTTCCTTTCGCCTTTCCTGTTGAGAGTGCATCCTCTTGAGATGCGACGGGAACGCCGGGAATTCTTTCCCGTTGAAAGCAGGGAAAGGATCCCTCATCTCGAGCTACGAGGGGAAAACGGGGCTCCTCTGGATGTGGGCGGGACCATCGTGCTTCCTCTCGAGTGGAAACGGGTATCGCGGTGAACTTCTTGAGTTGCAGCAAGGGTGTGAAAGACCCTTTCGAAGTTCCAGAGGTTAGGTGTCATTAGTCTCCAGACGCCTCATCGGAAATAGGCCTCATCTCGCCTGGAAGGGAGAACTTCCTGGATTTTCTCGAGTTGCGGCAGGTGTTCTCGAGTTACGATGGGGACCTCAGGGACCGCCCTGGTGGCCTCAGGAGAGGCCAGTCCCCATGAGAGTTGCTAGGGGGCCTCTCGGGATTCCTCTCCCGTTGATACCGGGGCCAAAAACCTTGTGTGGAGTCAGGGCCGGAACCGAGGATTCCTCTCAGGGGCTGACATGGATCTTTGGGTACTTCTGGAGTCTCCCCAGGGGAGTCAGGCCTCGTCTCGAGTGGGGGCATGCACGTGCGCTTTCCTTCCAGGCTGTAGCAGCAATGTCACGCTTCCCGTCGCGTGGATCAAAGGATCTGTGGTTTTCCCTCGAGGCTTTCCCTCGAGGCTTTCCCACAGGGCTGTCCCACGTGCCACCGTGGTGTGAGTCGATCCTCGGCGTGAAAGATGAGCCAGTGCAGGGCACAGAGGTTCCTCTGGAATGGACTGAGACATCTGGGGGACTCTTGGCATGGTGGTACGACCATGGAGTTCCTCTCGCCTTTCCTGTTGAGAGTGCCTCCTCTTGAGATGCGACGGGAATGCCGGGAATTATTCCCGTTGAAAGGAGGGAAAGGATCCCTCATCTCGAGCTACGAGGGGGAAACGGTTCTCCTCTGGATGTGGGCGGGACCATCGTGCTTCCTCTCGAGTGGAGACGAGTATGGCGGTGAACTTCCTGAGTTGCAGCAAGGGTGTGAAAGACCCTTTCGAACTTCCAGAGGTGAGGTGTCATTAGTCTCCAGACGCCTCATCGGAAATAGGCCTCATCTCGCCTGGAAGGGAGAACTTCCTGGATTTTCTCGAGTTGCGGCAGGTGTTCTCGAGTTACGACGGGGACCTCAGGGACCCGCCCTGGTGGCCTCAGGAGAGGCCAGTCCCCATGCGAGTTGCTAGGGGGCCTCTAGGGATTCCTCTCCCATCGATACCAGGGCCAAAAACCTTGTGTGGAGTCAGGGCCGGAACCGAGGATTCCTCTCAGGGGCTGACATGGATCTTTGGGTACTTCTGGAGTCTCCGCAGGGGAGTCAGGCCTCCTCTCGAGTGGGGCCACGCACGTGCGCTTTCCTTCCAGGCTGTAGCAGCAATGTCACGCTTCCCGTCGCGTGGATCAAAGGATCTGTGGTTTTCCCTCGAGGCTTTCCCTCGAGGCTTTCCCACAGGGCTGTCCCACGTGCCACCGTGGTGTGAATCGATCTTCGGCGTGAAAGATGAGCCAGTGCAAGGCAAAGAGGTTCCTCTGGAATGGACTGAGACATCTGGGGGACTCTTGGCATGGTGGTACGACCATGGAGTTCCTCTCGCCTTTCCTGTTGAGAGTGCCTCCTCTTGAGATGCGACGGGAACGCCGGGAATTCTTTCCCGTTGAAAGCAGGGAAAGGATCCCTCATCTCGAGCTACGAGGGGGAAACTGGGCTCCTCTGGATGTGGGCGGGACCATCGTGCTACCTCTCGAGTGGAGACGGGTATGGCGGTGAACTTCTTGAGTTGCAGCAAGGGTGTGAAAGACCCTTTCGAAGTTCCAGAGGTTAGGTGTCATTAGTCTCCAGACGCCTCATCGGAAATAGGCCTCATCTCGCCTGGAAGGGAGAACTTCCTGGATTTTCTCGAGTTGCGGCAGGTGTTCTCGAGTTACGACGGGGACCTCAGGGACCCGCCCTGGTGGCCTCAGGAGAGGCCAGTCCCCATGCGAGTTGCTAGGGGGCCTCTCGGGATTCCTCTCCCGTCGATACCGGGGCCAAAAACCTTGTGTGGAGTCAGGGCCGGAACCGAGGATTCCTCTCAGGGGCTGACATGGATCTTTGGGTACTTCTGGAGTCTCCGCAGGGGAGTCAGGCCTCGTCTCGAGTGGGGGCATGCACATGCGTTTTCCTTCCAGGCTGTAGCAGCAATGTCACGCTTCCCGTCGCGTGGATCAAAGGATCTGTGGTTTTCCCTCGAGGCTTTCCCTCGAGGCTTTCCCACAGGGCTGTGCCACGTGCCACCGTGGTGTGAGTCGATCCTAGGTGTGAAAGATGAGCCAGTGCAGGGCAAAGAGGTTCCTCTGGAATGCACTGAGACATCTGGGGGACTCTTGGTATGGTGGTACGACCATGGAGTTCCTCTCGCCTTTCCTGGTGAGAGTGCCTCCTCTTGAGATGCGTCGGGAACGCAGGGAATTCTTTCCCGTTGAAAGCAGGGAAAGGATCCCTCATCTCGAGCTACGAGGGGGAAACGGGGCCCCTCTGGATGTGGGCGGGACCATCGTGCTTCCTCTCGAGTGGAGACGGGTATGGCGGAGAATTTCTTGAGTTGCAGCAAGGGTGTGAAAGACCCTTTCGAAGTTCCAGAGGTTAGGTGTCACTAGTCTCCGGAAGCCTCATCGGAAATAGGCCTCATCTCGCCTGGAAGGGAGAACTTTCTGGATTTTCTCGAGTTGCGGCAGGTGTTCTCGAGTTACGACGGGGACCTCAGGGACCCGCCCTGGTGGCCTCAGGAGAGGCCAGTCCCCATGCGAGTTGCTAGGGGGCCTCTCGGGATTCCTCTCCCGTCGATACCGGGGCCGAAAAACTTGTGTGGAGTCAGGGCCGGAAACGAGGATTCCTCTCAGGGGCTGACATGGATCTTTGGGTACTTCTGGAGTCTCCCCAGGGGAGTCAGGCCTCGTCTCGAGTGGGGGCATGCACGTGCGCTTTCCTTCCAGGCTGTAGCAGCAATGTCACGCTTCCCGTCGGGTGCATCAAAGGATCTGTGGTTTTCCCTCGAGGCTTTCCCTCGAGGCTTTCCCACAGGGCTGTCCCACGTGCCACCGTGGTGTGAGTCGATCCTCGGCGTGAAAGATGAGCCAGTGCAGGGCAAAGAGGTTCCTCTGGAATGGACTGAGACATCTGGGGGACTCTTGGAATGGTGGTACGACCATGGAGTTCCTCTCGCCTTTCCTGTTGAGAGTGCCTCCTCTTGAGATGCGACGGGAACGCCGGGAATTCTTTCCCGTTGAAAGCAGGGAAAGGATCCCTCATCTCGAGCTACGAGGGGGAAACGGGGCTCCTCTGGATGTGGGCGGGACCATCGTGCTTCCTCTCGAGTGGAGACGGGTATGGCGGTGAACTTCTTGAGTTGCAGCAAGGGTGTGAAAGACCCTTTCGAAGTTCCAGAGTTTTGGTGTCATTAGTCTCCGGAAGCCTCATCGGAAATAGGCCTCATCTCGCCTGGAAGGGAGAACTTCCTGGATTTTCTCGAGTTGCGGCTGGTGTTCTCGAGGTACGACGGGGACCTCAGGGACCCGCCCTGGTGGCCTCAGGAGAGGCCAGTCCCCATGCGAGTTGCTAGGGGGCCTCTCGGGATTCCTCTCCCGTCGATACCGGGGCCAAAAGCCTTGTGTGGTGTCAGGGCCGGAACCGAGGATTCCTCTCAGGGGCTGACATGGATCTTTGGGTACTGCTGGAGTCCCCCCAGGGGAGTCAGGCCTCGTCTCGAGTGGGGGCATGCACATGCGTTTTCCTTCCAGGCTGTAGCAGCAATGTCACGCTTCCCGTCGCGTGGATCAAAGGATCTGTGGTTTTCCCTCGAGGCTTTCCCTCGAAGCTTTCCCACAGGGCTGTCCCACGTGCCACCGTGGTGTGAGTCGATCCTCGGTGTGAAAGATGGGCCAGTGCAGGGCAAAGAGGTTCCTCTGGAATGCACTGAGACATCTGGGGGACTCTTGGCATGGTGATACGACCATGGAGTTCCTCTCGCCTTTCCTGTTGAGAGTGCCTCCTCTTGAGATGCGACGGGAACGCCGGGAATTCTTTCCCGTTGAAAGCAGGGAAAGGATCCCTCATCTCGAGCTACGAGGGGGAAACGGGGCCCCTTTGGATGTGGGCGGGATCATCGTGCTTCCTCTCGAGTGGAGACGGGTATGGCGGTGAACTTCTTGAGTTGCAGCACGGGTGTGAAAGACCCTTTCGAAGTTCCAGAGGTTAGGTGTCACTAGTCTCCAGACGCCTCATCGGAAATAGGTCTCATCTCGCCTGGAAGGGAGAACTTCCTGGATTTTCTCGAGTTGCAGCAGGTGTTCTCGTGTTACGACGGGGACCTCAGGGACCCGTCCTGGTGGCCTCAGGAGAGGTAGTCCGCATGCGAGTTGCTAGGGGGCCTCTCGGGATTCCTCTCCCGTCGATACCGGGGCCAAAAATCTTGTGTGGAGTCAGGGCCGGAACCGAGGATTCCTCTCAGGGGCTCACATGGATCTTTGGGTACTTCTGGAATCTCCCCAGGGGAGTCAGGCCTAGTCTCGAGTGGGGGCATGCACGTGCGCTTTCCTTCCAGGCTGTAGCAGCAATGTCACGCTTCCCGTCGCGTGGATCAAAGGATATGTGGTTTTCCCTCGAGGCTTTCCCACAGGGCTGTCCCTCGTGCCACCGTGGTGTGAGTCGATCCTCGGCGTGAAAGATGAGCCAGTGCAGGGCAAAGAGGTTCCTCTGGAATGGACTGAGACATCCGGGGGACTCTAGGAATGGTGGTACGACCATGGAGTAACTCTCGCCTTTCCTGTTGAGAGTGCCTCCCCTTGAGATGCGACGGGAACGCCGGGAATTCTTTCTCGTTGAAAGCAGGGAAAGAATCCCTCATCTCGAGCTACGAGGGGGAAACACGGCTCCTCTGGATGTGGGCGGGACCATAGTGCTTCCTCTCGAGTGGAGACGGGTATGGCGGTAAACTTCTTGAGTTGCAGCAAGGGTGTGAAAGACCCTTTCGAAGTTCCAGAGGTTAGGTGTCATTAGTCTCCAGACGCCTCATCGGAAATAGGCCTCATCTCGCCTGGAAGGGAGAACTTCCTGGATATTCTCGAGTTGCGGCAGGTGTTCGCGAGTTACGACGGGGACCTCAGGGACCCGCCCTGGTGGCCTCAGGAGAGGCCAGTCCCCATGCGAGTTGCTAGGGGGCCTCTCGGGATTCCTCTCCCGTCGATACCGGGGCCAAAAACCTTGTGTGGAGTCAGGGGCGGATCCGAGGATTCCTCTCAGGGGCTGACATGGATCTTCGGGTACTTCTGGAGTCTCCGCAGGGGAGTCAGGCCTCGTCTCGCGTGGGGCCATGAAAGTGCGCTTTCCTTCCAGGCTGTAGCATCAATGTCACGCTTCCCGTCGCCTGGATCAAAGGATCTGTGGTTTTCCCTCGAGGCTTTCCCTCGAGGCTTTCCCACAGGGCTGTCCCACGTGCCACCGTGGTGTGAGTCGATCCTCGGCGTGAAAGATGAGCCAGTGCAGGGCAAAGAGGTTCATCTGGAATTCACTGAGACATCTGGGGGACTCTTGCCATGGTGGTACGACCATGGAGTTCCTCTCGCCTTTCCTGTTGAGAGTGCCTCCTCTTGAGATGCGACGGGAACGCCGGGAATTCTTTCCCGTTGAAAGCAGGGAAAGGATCCCTCATCTCGAGCTACGAGGGGTAAACGGGGCTCCTCTGGATGTGGGCGGGACCATCGTGCTACCTCTCGAGTGGAGACGGGTATGGCGGTGAACTTCTTGAGTTGCAGCAAGGGTGTGAAAGACCCTTTCGAAGTTCCAGAGGTTAGGTGTCATTAGTCTCCAGACGCCTCATCGGAAATAGGCCTCATCTCGCCTGGAAGGGAGAACTTCCTGGATTTTCTCGAGTTGCGGCAGGTGTTCTCGAGTTACGACGGGGACCTCAGGGACCCGCCCTGGTGGCCTCAGGAGAGGCCAGTCCCCATGCGAGTTGCTAGGGTCCTCTCGGGATTCCTCTCCCGTCGATACCGGGGCCAAAAACCTTGTGTGGAGTCAGGGCCGGAACCGAGGATTCCTCTCAGGGGCTGACATGGATCTTTGGGTACTTCTGGAGTCTCCGCAGGGGAGTCAGGCCTCGTCTCGAGTGGGGGCATGCACATGCGTTTTCCTTCCAGGCTGTAGCAGCAATGTCACGCTTCCCGTCGCGTGGATCAAAGGATCTGTGGTTTTCCCTCGAGGCTTTCCCTCGAGGCTTTCCCACAGGGCTGTGCCACGTGCCACCGTGGTGTGAGTCGATCCTAGGTGTGAAAGATGAGCCAGTGCAGGGCAAAGAGGTTCCTCTGGAATGCACTGAGACATCTGGGGGACTCTTGGTATGGTGGTACGACCATGGAGTTCCTCTCGCCTTTCCTGGTGAGAGTGCCTCCTCTTGAGATGCGTCGGGAACGCAGGGAATTCTTTCCCGTTGAAAGCAGGGAAAGGATCCCTCATCTCGAGCTACGAGGGGGAAACGGGGCCCCTCTGGATGTGGGCGGGACCATCGTGCTTCCTCTCGAGTGGAGACGGGTATGGCGGAGAATTTCTTGAGTTGCAGCAAGGGTGTGAAAGACCCTGTCGAAGTTCCAGAGGTTAGGTGTCACTAGTCTCCGGAAGCCTCATCGGAAATAGGCCTCATCTCGCCTGGAAGGGAGAACTTTCTGGATTTTCTCGAGTTGCGGCAGGTGTTCTCGAGTTACGACGGGGACCTCAGGGACCCGCCCTGGTGGCCTCAGGAGAGGCCAGTCCCCATGCGAGTTGCTAGGGGGCCTCTCGGGATTCCTCTCCCGTCGATACCGGGGCCGAAAAACTTGTGTGGAGTCAGGGCCGGAAACGAGGATTCCTCTCAGGGGCTGACATGGATCTTTGGGTACTTCTGGAGTCTCCCCAGGGGAGTCAGGCCTCGTCTCGAGTGGGGGCATGCACGTGCGCTTTCCTTCCAGGCTGTAGCAGCAATGTCACGCTTCCCGTCGGGTGGATCAAAGGATCTGTGGTTTTCCCTCGAGGCTTTCCCTCGAGGCTTTCCCACAGGGCTGTCCCACGTGCCACCGTGGTGTGAGTCGATCCTCGGCGTGAAAGATGAGCCAGTGCAGGGCAAAGAGGTTCCTCTGGAATGGACTGAGACATCTGGGGGACTCTTGGAATGGTGGTACGACCATGGAGTTCCTCTCGCCTTTCCTGTTGAGAGTGCCTCCTCTTGAGATGCGACGGGAACGCCGGGAATTCTTTCCCGTTGAAAGCAGGGAAAGGATCCCTCATCTCGAGCTACGAGGGGGAAACGGGGCTCCTCTGGATGTGGGCGGGACCATCGTGCTTCCTCTCGAGTGGAGACGGGTATGGCGGTGAACTTCTTGAGTTGCAGCAAGGGTGTGAAAGACCCTTTCGAAGTTCCAGAGTTTTGGTGTCATTAGTCTCCGGAAGCCTCATCGGAAATAGGCCTCATCTCGCCTGGAAGGGAGAACTTCCTGGATTTTCTCGAGTTGCGGCTTGTGTTCTCGAGGTACGACGGGGACCTCAGGGACCCGCCCTGGTGGCCTCAGGAGAGGCCAGTCCCCATGCGAGTTGCTAGGGGGCCTCTCGGGATTCCTCTCCCGTCGATACCGGGGCCAAAAGCCTTGTGTGGTGTCAGGGCCGGAACCGAGGATTCCTCTCAGGGGCTGACATGGATCTTTGGGTACTGCTGGAGTCCCCCCAGGGGAGTCAGGCCTCGTCTCGAGTGGGGGCATGCACATGCGTTTTTCTTCCAGGCTGTAGCAGCAATGTCACGCTTCCCGTCGCGTGGATCAAAGGATCTGTGGTTTTCCCTCGAGGCTTTCCCTCGAAGCTTTCCCACAGGGCTGTCCCACGTGCCACCGTGGTGTGAGTCGATCCTCGGTGTGAAAGATGGGCCAGTGCAGGGCAAAGAGGTTCCTCTGGAATGCACTGAGACATCTGGGGGACTCTTGGCATGGTGATACGACCATGGAGTTCCTCTCGCCTTTCCTGTTGAGAGTGCCTCCTCTTGAGATGCGACGGGAACGCCGGGAATTCTTTCCCGTTGAAAGCAGGGAAAGGATCCCTCATCTCGAGCTACGAGGGGGAAACGGGGCCCCTTTGGATGTGGGCGGGATCATCGTGCTTCCTCTCGAGTGGAGACGGGTATGGCGGTGAACTTCTTGAGTTGCAGCACGGGTGTGAAAGACCCTTTCGAAGTTCCAGAGGTTAGGTGTCACTAGTCTCCAGACGCCTCATCGGAAATAGGTCTCATCTCGCCTGGAAGGGAGAACTTCCTGGATTTTCTCGAGTTGCAGCAGGTGTTCTCGTGTTACGACGGGGACCTCAGGGACCCGTCCTGGTGGCCTCAGGAGAGGTAGTCCGCATGCGAGTTGCTAGGGGGCCTCTCGGGATTCCTCTCCCGTCGATACCGGGGCCAAAAATCTTGTGTGGAGTCAGGGCCGGAACCGAGGATTCCTCTCAGGGGCTCACATGGATCTTTGGGTACTTCTGGAATCTCCCCAGGGGAGTCAGGCCTAGTCTCGAGTGGGGGCATGCACGTGCGCTTTCCTTCCAGGCTGTAGCAGCAATGTCACGCTTCCCGTCGCGTGGATCAAAGGATATGTGGTTTTCCCTCGAGGCTTTCCCACAGGGCTGTCCCTCGTGCCACCGTGGTGTGAGTCGATCCTCGGCGTGAAAGATGAGCCAGTGCAGGGCAAAGAGGTTCCTCTGGAATGGACTGAGACATCCGGGGGACTCTAGGAATGGTGGTACGACCATGGAGTAACTCTCGCCTTTCCTGTTGAGAGTGCCTCCCCTTGAGATGCGACGGGAACGCCGGGAATTCTTTCTCGTTGAAAGCAGGGAAAGAATCCCTCATCTCGAGCTACGAGGGGGAAACAGGGCTCCTCTGGATGTGGGCGGGACCATAGTGCTTCCTCTCGAGTGGAGACGGGTATGGCGGTGAACTTCTTGAGTTGCAGCAAGGGTGTGAAAGACCCTTTCGAAGTTCCAGAGGTTAGGTGTCATTAGTCTCCAGACGCCTCATCGGAAATAGGCCTCATCTCGCCTGGAAGGGAGAACTTCCTGGATATTCTCGAGTTGCGGCAGGTGTTCGCGAGTTACGACGGGGACCTCAGGGACCCGCCCTGGTGGCCTCAGGAGAGGCCAGTCCCCATGCGAGTTGCTAGGGGGCCTCTCGGGATTCCTCTCCCGTCGATACCGGGGCCAAAAACCTTGTGTGGAGTCAGGGGCGGATCCGAGGATTCCTCTCAGGGGCTGACATGGATCTTCGGGTACTTCTGGAGTCTCCGCAGGGGAGTCAGGCCTCGTCTCGCGTGGGGGCATGAAAGTGCGCTTTCCTTCCAGGCTGTAGCATCAATGTCACGCTTCCCGTCGCCTGGATCAAAGGATCTGTGGTTTTCCCTCGAGGCTTTCCCTCGAGGCTTTCCCACAGGGCTGTCCCACGTGCCACCGTGGTGTGAGTCGATCCTCGGCGTGAAAGATGAGCCAGTGCAGGGCAAAGAGGTTCATCTGGAATTCACTGAGACATCTGGGGGACTCTTGCCATGGTGGTACGACCATGGAGTTCCTCTCGCCTTTCCTGTTGAGAGTGCCTCCTCTTGAGATGCGACGGGAACGCCGGGAATTCTTTCCCGTTGAAAGCAGGGAAAGGATCCCTCATCTCGAGCTACGAGGGGTAAACGGGGCTCCTCTGGATGTGGGCGGGACCATCGTGCTTCCTCTCGAGTGGAGACGGGTATGGCGGTGAACTTCTTGAGTTGCAGCAAGGGTGTGAAAGACCCTTTCGAAGTTCCAGAGGTTACGTGTCATTAGTCTCCAGACGCCTCATCGGAAATAGGCCTCATCTCGCCTGGAAGGGAGAACTTCCTGGATTTTCTCGAGATGTGGCAGGTGTTCTCGAGTTACGACGGGGACCTCAGGGACCCGCCCTGGTGGCCTCAGGATAGGCCAGTCCCCATGCGAGTTGCTAGGGGGCCTCTCGGGATTCCTCTCCCGTCGATACCGGGGCCAAAAACCTTGTGTGGAGTCAGGGCCGGAACCGAGGATTCCTCTCAGGTCCTGACATGGATCTTTGGGTACTTCTGGAGTCTCCCCAGGGGAGTCAGGCCTCGTCTCGAGTGGGGGCATGCACGTGCGCTTTCCTTCCAGGCTGTAGCAGCAATGTCACGCTTCCCGTCGCGTGGATCAAAGGATCTGTGATTTTCCCTCGAGGCTTTCCCTCGAGGCTTTCCCACAGGGCTGTCCCACGTGCCACCGTGGTGTGAGTCGATCCTTGGCGTGAAAGATGAGCCAGTGCAGGGCAAAGAGGTTCCTCTGGAATGGACTGAGACATCTGGGGGACTCTTGGAATGGTGGTACGACCATGGAATTCCTCTCGTTTTTCCTGTTGAGAGTGCCTCCTATTGAGATGCGACGGGAACTCCGGGAATTCTTTCCCGTTGAAAGCAGGGAAAGGATCCCTCATCTCGAGCTACGAGGGGGAAACGGGGCTCCTCTGGATGTGGGCGGGACCATCGTGCTTCCTCTCGAGTGGAGACGGGTATGGCGGTGAACTTCTTGAGTTGCAGCAAGGGTGTGAAAGACCCTGTCGAAGTTCCAGAGGTTAGGTGTCATTAGTCTCCAGACGCCTCATCGGAAATAGGCCTCATCTCGCCTGGAAGGGAGAACTTCCTGGATTTTCTCGAGTTGCGGCAGGTGTTCTCGAGTTACGACGGGGACCTCAGGGACCCGCCCTGGTGGCCTCAGGAGAGGCCAGTCCCCATGCGAGTTGCTAGGGGGCCTCTCGGGATTCCTCTCCCGTCGATACCGGGGCCAAAAACCTTGTGTGGAGTCAGGGCCGGAACCGAGGATTCCTCGCAGGGGCTGACATGGATCTTTGGGTACTTCTGGAGTCTCCCCAGGGGAGTCAGGCCTCGTCTCGAGTGGGGGCATGCACGTGCGTTTTCCTTCCAGGCTGTAGCAGCAATGTCACGCTTCCCGTCGCGTGGATCAAAGGATCTGTGGTTTTCCCTCGAGGCTTTCCCTCGAGGCTTTCCCTCGAGGCTTTCCCACAGGGCTGTCCCACGTGCAACCGTGGTGTGAGTCGATCCTCGGCGTGAAAGATGAGCCAGTGCAGGGCAAAGAGGTTGCTCTGGAATGGACTGAGACATCTGGGGGACTCTTGGCATGGTGGTACCACCATGGAGTTCCTCTCGCCTTTCCTGTTGAGAGTGCCTCCTCTTGAGATGCGACGGGAACGCCGGGAATTCTTTCCCGTTGAAAGCAGGGAAAGGATCCCTCATCTCGAGCTCCGAGGGGGAAACGGGGCTCCTCTGGATGTGGGCGGGACCATCGTGCTTCCTCTCGAGTGGAGACGGGTATGGCGGTGAACTTCTTGAGTTGCAGCAAGGGTGTGAAAGACCCTTTCGAAGTTCCAGAGCTTAGGTGTCACTAGTCTCCAGATGCCTCATCGGAAATAGGCCTCATCTCGCCTGGAAGGGAGAACTTCCTGGATTTTCTCGAGTTGCTGCAGGTGTACTCGAGTTACGACGGGGACCTCAGGGACCCGCCCTGGTGGCCTCAGGAAAGGTCAGTCCCCATGCGAGTTGCTAGGGGGCCTCTCGGGATTCCTCTACCGTCGATACCGGGGCCAAAAACCTTGTGTGGAGTCAGGGCCGGAACCGAGGATTCCTCTCAGGGGCTGACATGGATCTTTGGGTACTGCTGGAGTCTCCCCAGGGGAGTCAGGCCTCGTCTCGAGTGGGGGCATGCACGTTCGCTTTCCTTCCAGGCTGTAGCAGCAATGTCACGCTTTCCGTCGCATGGATCAAAGGATCTGTGGTTTTCCCTCGAGGCTTTCCCTCGAGGCTTTCCCACAGGGCTGTCCCACGTGCCACCGTGGTGTGAGTCGATGCTCGGTGTGAAAGATGAGCCAGTGCAGGGCAAAGAGGTTCCTCTGGAATGCACTGAGACATCTGGGGGACTCTTGGCATGGTGGTACGACCATGGAGTTCCTCTCGCCTTTCCTGTTGAGAGTTCCTCCTCTTGAGATGCGACGGGAACGCCGGGAATTCTTTCCCGTAAAAGCAGGGAAAGGATCCCACATCTCGAGCTACGAGGGGGAAACGGGGCCCCTCTGGATGTGGGCGGGACCATCGTGCTTCCTCTCGAGTGGAGACGGGTATGGCGGAAAATTTCTTGAGTTGCAGCAAGGGTGTGAAAGACCCTTTCGAAGTTCCAGAGGTTAGGTGTCACTAGTCTCCAGACGGCTCATCGGAAATAGGCCTCATCTCGCCTGGAAGGGAGAACTTCCTGGATTTTCTCGAGTTGCGGCAGGTGTTCTCGAGTTACGACGGGGACCTCAGGGACCCGCCCTGGTGGCTTCAGGAGAGGCCAGTCCCCATGCGAGTTGCTAGGGGGCCTCTCGGGATTCCTCTCCCGTCGATACCGGGGCCAAAAACCTTGTGTGGAGTCAGGGCCGGAACCGAGGATTCCTCTCAGGGGCTGACATGGATCTTTGGGTACTTCTGGAGTCTCCCCAGGGGAGTCAGGCCTCGTCTCGAGTGGGGGCATGCACATGCGTTTTCCTTCCAGGCTGTAGCAGCAATGTCACGCATCCCGTCGCGTGGATCAAAGGATCTGTGATTTTCCCTCGAGGCTTTCCCTCGAGGCTTTCCCTCGAGGCTTTCCCACAGGGCTGTCCCACGTGCCACCGTGGTGTGAGTCGATCCTCGGCGTGAAAGATGATCCAGTGCAGGGCAAAGAGGTTCCTCTGGAATGGACTGAGACATCTGGGGGACTCTTGGCATGGTGGTACGACCATGGAGTTCCTCTCGCCTTTCCTGTTGAGAGTGCCTCCTCTTGAGATGCGACGGGAACGCCGGGAATTCTTTCCCGTTGAAAGCAGGGAAAGGATCCCTCATCTCGAGCTACGAGGGGGAAACGGGGCTCTTCTGGATGTGGGCAGGACCATCGTGCTTCCTCTCGAGTGGAGACGGGTATGGCGGTGAACTTCTTGAGTTGCAGCAAGGGTGTGAAAGACCCTTTCGAAGTTCCAGAGGTTAGGTGTCATTAGTCTCCAGACGCCTCATCGGAAATAGGCCTCATCTCGCCTGGAAGGGAGAACTTCCTGGATTTACTCGAGTTGCGGCAGGTGTTCTCGAGTTACGACGGGGACCTCAGGGACCCGCCTTGGTGGCCTCAGGAAAGGCCAGTCCCAATGCGGGTTGCTAGGGGTCCTCTCGGGATTCCTCTCTCGTCGATACCGGGGCCAAAAACCTTGTGTGGAGTCAGGGCCGGAACCGAGGATTCCTCTCAGGGGCTGACATGGATCTTTGGGTACTTCTGGAGTCTCCCCAGGGGAGTCAGGCCTCGTCTCGATTGGGGGCATGCACGTGCGCTTTCCTTCCAGGCTGTAGCAGCAATGTCACGCTTCCCGTCGCCTGGATCAAAGGATCTGTGGTTTTCCCTCGAGGCTTTCCATCGAGGCTTTCCCACAGGGCTGTCCCACGTGCCACCGTGGTGTGAGTCGATCCTCGGCGTGAAAGATAAGCCAGTGCAGGGCAAAGAGGTTCCTCTGGAATGGACTGAGACATCTGGGGGACTCTTGGAATGGTGGTACGACCATGGAGTTCCTCTCGCCTTTCCTGTTGAGAGTGCCTCCTCTTGAGATGCGACGGGAACGCCGGGAATTCTATCCCGTTGAAAGCAGGGAAAGGATCCCTCATCTCGAGCTACGAGGGGGAAACAGGTCTTCTCTGGATATGGGCGGGACCATCGTGCTTCCTCTCGAGTGGAGACGGGTATGGCGGTGAACTTCTTGAGTTGCAGCAAGGGTGTGAAAGACCCTTTCGAGGTTCCAGAGGTTAGGTGTCATTAGTCTCCAGACGCCTCATCAGAAATAGGCCTCATCTCGCCTGAAAGGGAGAACTTCCTGGATTTTCTCGAGTTGCGGCAGGTGTTCTCGAGTTACGACGGGGACCTCAGGGACCCGCCCTGGTGGCCTCAGGAAAGGCCAGTCCCCATGCGAGTTGCTAGGGAGCCTCTCGGGATTCCTCTCCCGTCGATACCGGGGCCAAAAACCTTGTGTGGAGTCAGGGCCGGATCCGAGGATTCCTCTCAGGGGAGGACATGGATCTTCGGGTACTTCTGGAGTCTCCCAAGGGGAGTCAGGCCTCGTCTCGTGTGGGGGCATGAAAGTGCGCTTTCCTTCCAGGCTGTAGCAGCAATGTCACGCTTCCCGTCGCGTGGATCAAAGGATCTGTGGTTTTCCCTCGAGGCTTTCCCTCGAGGCTTTCCCACAGGGCTGTCCCACGTGCCACCGTGGTGTGAGTCGATCCTCGGTGTGAAAGATGAGCCAGTGCAGGGCAAAGAGGTTCCTCTGGAATGCACTGAGACATCTGGGGGACTCTTGGCATGGTGGTACGACCATGGAGTTCCTCTCCCCTTTCCTGTTGAGAGTGCCTCCTCTTGAGATGCCACGGGAACGCCGGGAATTCTTTCCCGTTGAAAGCAGGGAAAGGATCCCTCATCTCGAGCTACGAGGGGGAAACGGGGCTCCTCTGGATGTGGGCGGGACCATCGTGCTTCCTCTCGAGTGGAGACGGGTATGGCGGTGAACTTCTTGAGTTGCAGCAAGGGTGTGAAAAACCCTTTCGCAGTTCCAGAGGTTAGGTGTCATTAGTCTCCAGGCGCTTCATCGGAAATAGGCCTCATCTCACCTGGAAGGGAGAACTTCCTGGATATTCTCGAGTTGTGGCAGGTGTTCTCGAGTTACGACGGGGACCTCAGGGACCTGCCCTGGTGGCCTCAGGAAAGGCCAGTCCCCATGCGAGTTGCTAGGGGGCCTCTCGGGATTCCTCTCCCGTCGATACCGGGGCCAAAATCCTTGTGTGGTGTCAGGGCCGGAACCGAGGATTCCTCTCAGGGGCTGACATGGATCTTTGGGTACTTCTGGAGTCTCCCCAGGGGAGTCAGGCCTCGTCTCGAGTGGGGGCATGCACGTGCGCTTTCCTTCCAGGCTCTAGCAGCAATGTCACGCTTCCCGTCGCGTGGATCAAAGGATCTGTGGTTTTCCCTCGAGGCTTTCCCTCGAGGCTTTCCCACAGGGCTGTCCCACGTGCCACCGTGGTGTGAGTCGATCCTCGGCGTGAAAGATGAGCCAGTGCAGGGCAAAGAGGTTCCTCTGGAATGGACTGAGGCATCTGGGGGACTCTTGGCATGGTGGTACGACCATGGAGTTCCTCTCGCCTTTCCTGTTGAGAGTGCCTCCTCTTGAGATGCGACGGGAATGCCGGGAATTCTATCCCGTTGAAAGCAGGGAAAGGATCCCTCATCTCGAGCTCCGAGTCGGAAACGGGGCTCCTCTGGATGTGGGCGGGACCATCGTGCTTCCTCTCGAGTGGAGACGGGTATGGCGGTGAACTTCTTGAGTTGCCGTAAGGGTGTGAAATACCCTTTCGAAGTTCCAGAGGTTAGGTGTCATTAGTCTCCAGGTGCCTCATCAGAAATAGGCCTAATCTCGCCTGGAAGGGAGAACTTCCTGGATATTCTCAAGTTGCGGCAAGTGTTCTCGAGTTACGACGGGGACCTCAGGGACCCGCCCTGGTGGCCTCAGGAAAGGCCAGTCCCCATGCGAGTTGCTAGGGGCCCTCTCGGGATTCCTCTGCCGTCGATACCGTGGCCAAAAGCCTTGTGTGGAGTCAGGGCCGGAACCGAGGATTCCTCTCAGGGGCTGACATGGATCTTTGGGTACTTCTGGAGTCTCCCCAGGGGAGTCAGGCCTCGTCTCGAGTGGGGGCATACACGTGCGCTTTCCTTCCAGGCTGTAGCAGCAATGTTACGCTTCCCGTCGCGGGGTTCAAAGGATCTGTGGTTTTCCCTCGAGGCTTTCCATCGAGGTTTTCCCACAGTGCTGTCCCACGTGCCACCGTGGTGTGAGTCGATCCTCGGCGTGAAAGATAAGCCAGTGCAGGGCAAAGAGGTTCCTCTGGAATGGACTGAGACATCTGGGGGACTCTTGGCATGGTGGTACGACCATGGAGTTCCTCTCGCCTTTCCTGTTGAGAGTGCCTCCTCTTGTAATGCGTCTTTACAGCCGGGAATTCTTTCCGGTTGAAAGCAAGGAAAGGATCCCTCATCTCGAGCTACGAGGGGTTAACGGGACTCCTCTGGATGTGGGCGGGACCATCGTGCTTCCTCTCGAGTGGAGACGGGTATGGCGGTGAACTTCTTGAGTTGCAGCAAGGTTGTGAAAGACCCTTTCGAAGTTCCAGAGTTTAGGTGTCATTAGTGTCCAGAGGCCTCATCGGAAATAGGCCTCATCTCGCCTGGAAAGGAGAACTTCCTGGATTTACTCGAGTTGCGGCAGGTGTTCTCGAGTTACGATGGGGACATCAGGGACCCGCCCTGGTGGCCTCAGGAAAGCCCAGTTCCCATGCGAGTTGCTAAGGGCCCTCTCGGGATTCCACTCCCCTCGATACCGGGGCCAAAAACCTTGTGTGGAGTCAGGGCCGGAAGCGAGGATTCCTCTCAGGGGCTGACATGGATCTTTGGGTACTTCTGGAGTCTCCCCAGGGCAGTCAGGCCTCGTCTCGAGTGGGGGCATGCACGTGCGCTTTCCTTTAAGGCTGTAGCAGCAATGTCACGCTTCCCGTCGCGTGGATCAAAGGATCTGTGGTTTTCCCTCCAGGCTTTCCCTCGAGGCTTTCCCACAGGGCTGTCCCACGTGCCACCGTGGTGTGAGTCGATCCTCGGCGTGAAAGATGAGCCAGTGCAGGGAAAAGAGGTTCCTCTGGAATGGACTGAGACATCTGGGGGACTCTTGGAATTGTGGTACGACCATGGAGTTCCTCTCGACTTTCCTGTTGAGGGTGCCTCCTGTTGAGATGCGACAGGAACGCCGGGAAATCTTTCCCGTTGAAAGCAGGGAAAGGATCCCTCATCTCGAGCTACGAGGGGGAAACGGGGCTCC
Organism: Capricornis sumatraensis; assembly: GCF_032405125.1. Taxonomy (NCBI): domain Eukaryota; kingdom Metazoa; phylum Chordata; class Mammalia; order Artiodactyla; family Bovidae; genus Capricornis; species Capricornis sumatraensis. The sequence goes on along the minus strand of NC_091092.1, from coordinate 140,874,314 downwards.
TCTGCATGTGGGCGTGACCATCGTGCTTCCTCTCGAGTGGAGACGGGTATGGCGGTGATCTTCTTGAGTTGCAGCAAGGGTGTGAAAGACTCTTTCGAAGTTCCAGAGGTTAGGTGTCATTAGTGTCCAGACGCCTCATCGGAAAAAGGCCTCATCTCGCCTGGAAGGGAGAACTTCCTGGATTTTCTCGAGTTGCGGCAGGTGTTCTCGAGTTACGACGGGGACCTCAGGGTCCCGCCCTGGTGGCCTCAGGAAAGGCCAGTCCCCATGCGAGTTGCTAGGGGCCCTCTCGGGATTCCTCTCTCGTCGATACCGGGGCCAAAAACCTTGTGTGGAGTCAGGGCCGGAACCGAGGATTCCTCTCAGGGGCTGACATGGATCTTTGGGTACTTCTGGAGTCTCCAAAGGGGAGTCAGGCCTCGTCTCGAGTGGGGGCATGCACGTGCGCTTTCCTTCCAGGCTGTAGCAGCAATGTCACGCTTCCCGTCGTGGGGATCAAAGGATCTGTGGTTTTCCCTCGAGGCTTTCCATCGAGGCTTTCCCACAGGGCTGTCCCACATGCCACCGTGGTGTGAGTCGATCCTCGGCGTGAAAGATGAGCCAGTGCAGGGCAAAGAGGTTCCTCTGGAATGGACTGAGACATCTGGGGGACTCTTGGAATGGTGGTACGACCATGGAGTTCCTCTCGCCTTTCCAGCTGAGAGTGCCTCCTCTTGAGATGCGACTTAAACGCCGGGAATTCTTTCCCGTTGAAAGCAGGGAAAGGATCCCTCATCTCGAGCTACGAGGGGGAAACGGAACTCCTCTGGATGTGGGCGGGACCATCGTGCTTCCTCTCGAGTGGAGACGGGTATGGCGGTGAACTTCTTGAGTTGCAGCAAGGGTGTGAAAGACCCTTTCGAATTTCCAGAGGTTAGGTGTCATTAGTGTCCAGACGCCTCATCGGAAATAGGCCTCATCTCGCCTGGAAGGGAGAACTTCCTGGATTTTCTCGAGTTGCGGCAGGTGTTCTCGAGTTACGATGGGGACCTCAGGGACCCGCCCTGGTGGCCTCAGGAAAGGCCAGTCCCCAAGCGAGTTGCTAGGGGGCCTCTCGGGATTCCTCTCCCGTCGATACTGGGGCCAAAAACCTTGTCTGGAGTCAGGGCCGGAACCGAGGATTCCTCTCAGGGGTGACATGGATCTTTGGGTACTTCTGGAGTCTCCCCAGGGCAGTCAGGCCTCGTCTCGAGTGGGGGCATGCACGTGCGCTTTCCTTCCAGGCTGTAGCAGCAATGTCACGCTTCCCGTCGCGTGGATCAAAGGATCTGTGGTTTTCCCTCGAGGCTTTCCCACAGGGCTGTCCCACGTGCCACCGTGGTGTGAGTCGATCCTCGGCGTGAAAGATGAGCCAGTGCAGGGCAAAGAGGTTCCTCTGGAATGTACTGAGACATCTGGGGGACTCTTGGAATGGTGGTACGACCATGGAGTTCCTCTCGCCTTTCCTGTTGAGAGTGCCTCCTCTTGTAATGCGACTTGAACGCCGGGAATTCTTTCCCGTTGAAAGCAGGGAAAGGATCCCTCATCTCGAGCTACGAGGGGGAAACGGCGCTCCTCTGCATGTGGGCGGGACCATCGTGCTTCCTCTCGAGTGGAGACGGGTATGGCGTTGAACTTCTTGAGTTGCAGCAAGGGTGTGAAAGACCCTTTCGAAGTTCCAGAGGTTAGGTGTCATTAGTGTCCAGACGCCTCATCGGAAATAGGCCTCATCTCGCCTGGAAAGTAGAACTTCCTGGTTATTCTGGAGTTGCGGCAGGTGTTCTCGAGTTACGACGGGGACCTCATGGACCCGCCCTGGTGGCCTCAGGAAAGGCCAGTCCCCATGCGAGTTGCTAGGGGGCCTCTCGGGATTCCTCTCCAGTCGATACTGGGGCCAAAAACCTTGTGTGGAGTCAGGGCCGGAACCGAGGATTCCTCTCAGGGGCTGACATGGAACTTTGGGTACTTCTGGAGTCTCCGCAGGGGAGTCAGGGGTCGTCTCGAGTGGGGGCTTGCACGTGCGCTTTCCTTCCAGGCTGTAGCAGCAATGTCACGCTTCCCGTCGCGTGGATCAAAGGATCTGTGGTATTCCCTCGAGGCTTTCCCTCGAGGCTTTCCCACAGGGCTGTCCCACGTGCCACCGTGGTGTGAGTCGATCCTCGGCGTGAAAGATGAGCCAGTGCAGGGCAAAGAGGTTCCTCTGGAATGGACTGAGACATCTGGGGGACTCTTGGAATGGTGGTACGACCATGGAGTTCCTCTCGACTTTCATGTTGAGGGTGCCTCGTCTTGAGATGCGACAGGAACGCCGGGAATTCGTTCACGTTGAAAGCAGGGAAAGGATCCCTCATCTCGAGCTACGAGGGGGAAACGGGGCTCCTCTGCATGTGGGCGTGAACATCGTGCTTCCTCTCGAGTGGAGACGGGTATGGCGGTGATCTTCTTGAGTTGCAGCAAGGGTGTGAAAGACTCTTTCGAAGTTCCAGAGGTTAGGTGTCATTAGTGTCCAGACGCCTCATCGGAAAAAGGCCTCATCTCGCCTGGAAGGGAGAACTTCCTGGATTTTCTCGAGTTGCGGCAGGTTTTCTCGAGTTACGACGGGGACCTCAGGGACCCGCCCTGGTGGCCTCAGGAAAGGCCAGTCCCCATGCGAGTTGCTAGGGGGCCTCTCGGGATTCCTCTCCCGTCGATACTGGGGCCAAAAACCTTGTCTGGAGTCAGGGCCGGAACCGAGGATTCCTCTCAGGGGCTGACATGGATCTTTGGGTACTTCTGGAGTCTCCCCAGGGCAGTCAGGCCTCGTCTCGAGTGGGGGCATGCACGTGCGCTTTCCTTCCAGGCTGTAGCAGCAATGTCACGCTTCCCGTCGCGTGGATCAAAGGATCTGTGGTTTTCCCTCGAGGCTTTCCCACAGGGCTGTCCCACGTGCCACCGTGGTGTGAGTCGATCCTCGGCGTGAAAGATGAGCCAGTGCAGGGCAAAGAGGTTCCTCTGGAATGGACTGAGACATCTGGGGGACTCTTGGAATGGTGGTACGACCAAGGAGTTCTTCTCACCTTTCCTGTTGAGAGTGCCTCCCCTTGAGATGCGACGGGAACGCCGGGAATTCTTTCCCGTTGAAAGAAGGGAAAGGATCCCTTATCTCGAGCTACGAGGGGGAAACGGGGCTCCTCTGCATGTGGGCGGGACCATCGTGCTTCCTCTCGAGTGGAGACGGGTATGGCGGTGAACTTCTTGAGTTGCAGCAAGGGTGAGAAAGTCCCTTTCGAAGTTCCAGAGGTTAGGTGTCATTAGTCTCCAGACGCCTCATCGGAAATAGGCCTCATCTCGCCTGGAAGGGAGAACTTCCTGGATTTTCTCGAGTTGCGGCAGGTGTTCTCGAGTTATGACGGCGACCTCAGGGACCCGCCCTGGTGGCCTCAGGAGAGGCCAGTCCCCATGCGAGTTGCTAGGGGGCCTCTCGGGATTCCTCTCCCGTCGATACCGGGGCCAAGAACCTTGTGTGGAGTCAGGGCCGGAACCGAGGATTCCTCTCAGAGGCTGACATGGATCTTTGGGTACTTCTGGTGTCTCCCCAGGGCAGTAAGGCCTTGTCTCGAGTGGGGGCATGCACGTGCGCTTTCCTTCCAGGCTGTAGCAGCAATGTCACACTTCCAGTCGCGTGGATCAAAGGATCTGGGGTTTTCCCTCGAGGCTTTCCCTCTAGGCTTTCCCACCGGGCTGTCCCACGTGCCACCGTGGTGTGAGTCGATCCTCGGCGTGAAAGATGTGCCAGTGCAGGGCAAAGAGGTTCCTCTGGAATGGACTGAAACATCTGGGGGACTCTTGGAATGGTGGTACGACCATGGAGTTCCTCTCGCCATTCCTGTTGAGGGTGCCTCCTCTTGAGAAACGACGGGAACGCCGGGAATTCGTTCACGTTGAAAGAAGGGAAAGGATACCTCATCTCGAGCTACGAGGGGGAAACGGGGCTCCTCTGCATGTGGGCGGGACCATCGTGCTTCCTCTCGAATGGAGACGGGTATGGCGTTGAACTTTTTGAGTTGCAGCAAGGGTGTGAAAGACCCTTTCGAAGTTCCAGAGGTTAGGTGTCATTAGTGTCCAGACGCCTCATCGGAAATAGGCCTCATCTCGCCTGGAAGGTAGAACTTCCTGGTTATTCTGGAGTTGCGGCAGGTGTTCTCGAGTTACGACGGGGACCTCAGGGACCCGCCCTGGTGGCCTCAGGAAAGGCCAGTCCCCATGCGAGTTGCTAGGGGGCCTCTCGGGATTCCTCTCCCGTCGATACTGGGGCCAAAAACCTTGTGTGGAGTCAGGGCCGGAACCGAGGATTCCTCTCAGGGGCTGACATGGAACTTTGGGTACTTCTGGAGTCTCCGCAGTGGAGTCAGGGGTCGTCTCGAGTGGGGGCATGCACGTGCGCTTTCCTTCCAGGCTGTAGCAGCAATGTCACGCTTCCCGTCGCGTGGATCAAAGGATCTGTGGTTTTCCCTCGAGGCTTTCCCTCGAGGCTTTCGCACAGGGCTGTCCCACGTGCCACCGTGGTGTGAGTCGATCCTCGGCGTGAAAGATGAGCCAGTGCAGGGCAAAGAGGTTCCTCTGGAATGGACTGAGACATCTGGGGGACTCTTGGAATGGTGGTACGACCATGGAGTTCCTCTCGACTTTCATGTTGAGGGTGCCTCGTCTTGAGATGCGACAGGAACGCCGGGAATTCGTTCACGTTGAAAGCAGGGAAAGGATCCCTCATCTCGAGCTACGAGGGGGAAACGGGGCTCCTCTGCATGTGGGCGTGAACATCGTGCTTCCTCTCGAGTGGAGACGGGTATGGCGGTGATCTTCTTGAGTTGCAGCAAGGGTGTGAAAGACTCTTTCGAAGTTCCAGAGGTTAGGTGTCATTAGTGTCCAGACGCCTCATCGGAAAAAGGCCTCATCTCGCCTGGAAGGGAGAACTTCCTGGATTTTCTCGAGTTGCGGCAGGTGTTCTCGAGTTATGACGGGGACCTCAGGGACCCGCCCTGGTGGCCTCAGGAGAGGCCAGTCCCCATGCGAGTTGCTAGGGGGCCTCTCGGGATTCCTCTCCCGTCGATACCGGGGCCAAGAACCTTGTGTGGAGTCAGGGCCGGAACCGAGGATTCCTCTCAGGGGCTGACATGGATCTTTGGGTACTTCTGGAGTCTCCCCAGGGGAGTCAGGGCTCGTCTCGAGTGGGGACATGCACGTGCGCTTTCCTTCCAGGCTGTAGCAGCAATGTCACGCTTCCCGTCGCGTGGATCAAAGGATCTGTGGTTTTCCCTCGAGGCTTTCCCACAGGGCTGTCCCACGTGCCACCGTGGTGTGAGTCGATCCTCGGTGTGAAAGATGAGCCAGTGCAGGGCAAAGAGGTTCCTCTGGAATGCACTGAGACATCTGGGGGACTCTTGGCATGGTGGTACGACCATGGAGTTCCTCTCCCCTTTCCTGTTGAGAGTGCCTCCTCTTGAGATGCCACGGGAACGCCGGGAATTCTTTCCCGTTGAAAGCAGGGAAAGGATCCCTCATCTCGAGCTACGAGGGGGAAACGGGGCTCCTCTGGATGTGGGCGGGACCATCGTGCTTCCTCTCGAGTGGAGACGGGTATGGCGGTGAACTTCTTGAGTTGCAGCAAGGGTGTGAAAAACCCTTTCGCAGTTCCAGAGGTTAGGTGTCATTAGTCTCCAGGCGCTTCATCGGAAATAGGCCTCATCTCACCTGGAAGGGAGAACTTCCTGGATATTCTCGAGTTGTGGCAGGTGTTCTCGAGTTACGACGGGGACCTCAGGGACCTGCCCTGGTGGCCTCAGGAAAGGCCAGTCCCCATGCGAGTTGCTAGGGGGCCTCTCGGGATTCCTCTCCCGTCGATACCGGGGCCAAAATCCTTGTGTGGTGTCAGGGCCGGAACCGAGGATTCCTCTCAGGGGCTGACATGGATCTTTGGGTACTTCTGGAGTCTCCCCAGGGGAGTCAGGCCTCGTCTCGAGTGGGGGCATGCACGTGCGCTTTCCTTCCAGGCTGTAGCAGCAATGTCACACTTCCCGTCGCGTGGATCAAAGGATCTGTGGTTTTCCCTCGAGGCTTTCCCTCGAGGCTTTCCCACAGGGCTGTCCCACGTGCCACCGTGGTGTGAGTCGATCCTCGGCGTGAAAGATGAGCCAGTGCAGGGCAAAGAGGTTCCTCTGGAATGGACTGAGACATCTGGGGGACTCTTGGCATGGTGGTACGACCATGGAGTTCCTCTCGCCTTTCCTGTTGAGAGTGCCTCCTCTTGAGATGCGACGGGAATGCCGGGAATTCTATCCCGTTGAAAGCAGGGAAAGGATCCCTCATCTCGAGCTCCGAGTCGGAAACGGGGCTCCTCTGGATGTGGGCGGGACCATCGTGCTTCCTCTCGAGTGGAGACGGGTATGGCGGTGAACTTCTTGAGTTGCCGTAAGGGTGTGAAATACCCTTTCGAAGTTCCAGAGGTTAGGTGTCATTAGTCTCCAGGTGCCTCATCAGAAATAGGCCTAATCTCGCCTGGAAGGGAGAACTTCCTGGATATTCTCAAGTTGCGGCAAGTGTTCTCGAGTTATGACGGGGACCTCAGGGACCCGCCCTGGTGGCCTCAGGAAAGGCCAGTCCCCATGCGAGTTGCTAGGGGCCCTCTCGGGATTCCTCTGCCGTCGATACCGTGGCCAAAAGCCTTGTGTGGAGTCAGGGCCGGAACCGAGGATTCCTCTCAGGGGCTGACATGGATCTTTGGGTACTTCTGGAGTCTCCCCAGGGGAGTCAGGCCTCGTCTCGAGTGGGGGCATACACGTGCGCTTTCCTTCCAGGCTGTAGCAGCAATGTTACGCTTCCCGTCGCGGGGTTCAAAGGATCTGTGGTTTTCCCTCGAGGCTTTCCATCGAGGTTTTCCCACAGTGCTGTCCCACGTGCCACCGTGGTGTGAGTCGATCCTCGGCGTGAAAGATAAGCCAGTGCAGGGCAAAGAGGTTCCTCTGGAATGGACTGAGACATCTGGGGGACTCTTGGCATGGTGGTACGACCATGGAGTTCCTCTCGCCTTTCCTGTTGAGAGTGCCTCCTCTTGTAATGCGTCTTTAAAGCCGGGAATTCTTTCCCGTTGAAAGCAAGGAAAGGATCCCTCATCTCGAGCTACGAGGGGTTAACGGGACTCCTCTGGATGTGGGCGGGACCATCGTGCTTCCTCTCGAGTGGAGACGGGTATGGCGGTGAACTTCTTGAGTTGCAGCAAGGTTGTGAAAGACCCTTTCGAAGTTCCAGAGTTTAGGTGTCATTAGTGTCCAGAGGCCTCATCGGAAATAGGCCTCATCTCGCCTGGAAAGGAGAACTTCCTGGATTTACTCGAGTTGCGGCAGGTGTTCTCGAGTTACGATGGGGACATCAGGGACCCGCCCTGGTGGCCTCAGGAAAGCCCAGTTCCCATGCGAGTTGCTAAGGGCCCTCTCGGGATTCCACTCCCCTCGATACCGGGGCCAAAAACCTTGTGTGGAGTCAGGGCCGGAAGCGAGGATTCCTCTCAGGGGCTGACATGGATCTTTGGGTACTTCTGGAGTCTCCCCAGGGCAGTCAGGCCTCGTCTCGAGTGGGGGCATGCACGTGCGCTTTCCTTCCAGGCTGTAGCAGCAATGTCACGCTTCCCGTCGCGTGGATCAAAGGATCTGTGGTTTTCCCTCCAGGCTTTCCCTCGAGGCTTTCCCACAGGGCTGTCCCACGTGCCACCGTGGTGTGAGTCGATCCTCGGCGTGAAAGATGAGCCAGTGCAGGGCAAAGAGGTTCCTCTGGAATGGACTGAGACATCTGGGGGACTCTTGGAATGGTGGTACGACCATGGAGTTCCTCTCGACTTTCCTGTTGAGGGTGCCTCCTGTTGAGATGCGACAGGAACGCCGGGAAATCTTTCCCGTTGAAAGCAGGGAAAGGATCCCTCATCTCGAGCTACGAGGGGGAAACGGGGCTCCTCTGCATGTGGGCGTGACCATCGTGCTTCCTCTCGAGTGGAGACGGGTATGGCGGTGATCTTCTTGAGTTGCAGCAAGGGTGTGAAAGACTCTTTCGAAGTTCCAGAGGTTAGGTGTCATTAGTGTCCAGACGCCTCATCGGAAAAAGGCCTCATCTCGCCTGGAAGGGAGAACTTCCTGGATTTTCTCGAGTTGCGGCAGGTGTTCTCGAGTTACGACGGGGACCTCAGGGTCCCGCCCTGGTGGCCTCAGGAAAGGCCAGTCCCCATGCGAGTTGCTAGGGGCCCTCTCGGGATTCCTCTCTCGTCGATACCGGGGCCAAAAACCTTGTGTGGAGTCAGGGCCGGAACCGAGGATTCCTCTCAGGGGCTGACATGGATCTTTGGGTACTTCTGGAGTCTCCAAAGGGGAGTCAGGCCTCGTCTCGAGTGGGGGCATGCACGTGCGCTTTCCTTCCAGGCTGTAGCAGCAATGTCACGCTTCCCGTCGTGGGGATCAAAGGATCTGTGGTTTTCCCTCGAGGCTTTCCATCGAGGCTTTCCCACAGGGCTGTCCCACATGCCACCGTGGTGTGAGTCGATCCTCGGCGTGAAAGATGAGCCAGTGCAGGGCAAAGAGGTTCCTCTGGAATGGACTGAGACATCTGGGGGACTCTTGGAATGGTGATACGACCATGGAGTTTCTCTCGCCTTTCCAGCTGAGAGTGCCTCCTCTTGAGATGCGACTTAAACGCCGGGAATTCTTTCCCGTTGAAAGCAGGGAAAGGATCCCTCATCTCGAGCTACGAGGGGGAAACGGAACTCCTCTGGATGTGGGCGGGACCATCGTGCTTCCTCTCGAGTGGAGACGGGTATGGCGGTGAACTTCTTGAGTTGCAGCAAGGGTGTGAAAGACCCTTTCGAATTTCCAGAGGTTAGGTGTCATTAGTGTCCAGACGCCTCATCGGAAATAGGCCTCATCTCGCCTGGAAGGGAGAACTTCCTGGATTTTCTCGAGTTGCGGCAGGTGTTCTCGAGTTACGATGGGGACCTCAGGGACCCGCCCTGGTGGCCTCAGGAAAGGCCAGTCCCCAAGCGAGTTGCTAGGGGGCCTCTCGGGATTCCTCTCCCGTCGATACTGGGGCCAAAAACCTTGTCTGGAGTCAGGGCCGGAACCGAGGATTCCTCTCAGGGGCTGACATGGATCTTTGGGTACTTCTGGAGTCTCCCCAGGGCAGTCAGGCCTCGTCTCGAGTGGGGGCATGCACGTGCGCTTTCCTTCCAGGCTGTAGCAGCAATGTCACGCTTCCCGTCGCGTGGATCAAAGGATCTGTGGTTTTCCCTCGAGGCTTTCCCACAGGGCTGTCCCACGTGCCACCGTGGTGTGAGTCGATCCTCGGCGTGAAAGATGAGCCAGTGCAGGGCAAAGAGGTTCCTCTGGAATGTACTGAGACATCTGGGGGACTCTTGGAATGGTGGTACGACCATGGAGTTCCTCTCGCCTTTCCTGTTGAGAGTGCCTCCTCTTGTAATGCGACTTGAACGCCGGGAATTCTTTCCCGTTGAAAGCAGGGAAAGGATCCCTCATCTCGAGCTACGAGGGGGAAACGGCGCTCCTCTGCATGTGGGCGGGACCATCGTGCTTCCTCTCGAGTGGAGACGGGTATGGCGTTGAACTTCTTGAGTTGCAGCAAGGGTGTGAAAGACCCTTTCGAAGTTCCAGAGGTTAGGTGTCATTAGTGTCCAGACGCCTCATCGGAAATAGGCCTCATCTCGCCTGGAAAGTAGAACTTCCTGGTTATTCTGGAGTTGCGGCAGGTGTTCTCGAGTTACGACGGGGACCTCAGGGACCCGCCCTGGTGGCCTCAGGAAAGGCCAGTCCCCATGCGAGTTGCTAGGGGGCCTCTCGGGATTCCTCTCCAGTCGATACTGGGGCCAAAAACCTTGTGTGGAGTCAGGGCCGGAACCGAGGATTCCTCTCAGGGGCTGACATGGAACTTTGGGTACTTCTGGAGTCTCCGCAGGGGAGTCAGGGGTCGTCTCGAGTGGGGGCTTGCACGTGCGCTTTCCTTCCAGGCTGTAGCAGCAATGTCACGCTTCCCGTCGCGTGGATCAAAGGATCTGTGGTATTCCCTCGAGGCTTTCCCTCGAGGCTTTCCCACAGGGCTGTCCCACGTGCCACCGTGTTGTGAATCGATCCTCGGCGTGAAAGATGAGCCAGTGCAGGGCAAAGAGGTTCCTCTGGAATGGACTGAGACATCTGGGGGACTCTTGGAATGGTGGTACGACCATGGAGTTCCTCTCGACTTTCATGTTGAGGGTGCCTCGTCTTGAGATGCGACAGGAACGCCGGGAATTCGTTCACGTTGAAAGCAGGGAAAGGATCCCTCATCTCGAGCTACGAGGGGGAAACGGGGCTCCTCTGCATGTGGGCGTGAACATCGTGCTTCCTCTCGAGTGGAGACGGGTATGGCGGTGATCTTCTTGAGTTGCAGCAAGGGTGTGAAAGACTCTTTCGAAGTTCCAGAGGTTAGGTGTCATTAGTGTCCAGACGCCTCATCGGAAAAAGGCCTCATCTCGCCTGGAAGGGAGAACTTCCTGGATTTTCTCGAGTTGCGGCAGGTTTTCTCGAGTTACGACGGGGACCTCAGGGACCCGCCCTGGTGGCCTCAGGAAAGGCCAGTCCCCATGCGAGTTGCTAGGGGGCCTCTCGGGATTCCTCTCCCGTCGATACTGGGGCCAAAAACCTTGTCTGGAGTCAGGGCCGGAACCGAGGATTCCTCTCAGGGGCTGACATGGATCTTTGGGTACTTCTGGAGTCTCCCCAGGGCAGTCAGGCCTCGTCTCGAGTGGGGGCATGCACGTGCGCTTTCCTTCCAGGCTGTAGCAGCAATGTCACGCTTCCCGTCGCGTGGATCAAAGGATCTGTGGTTTTCCCTCGAGGCTTTCCCACAGGGCTGTCCCACGTGCCACCGTGGTGTGAGTCGATCCTCGGCGTGAAAGATGAGCCAGTGCAGGGCAAAGAGGTTCCTCTGGAATGGACTGAGACATCTGGGGGACTCTTGGAATGGTGGTACGACCAAGGAGTTCTTCTCACCTTTCCTGTTGAGAGTGCCTCCCCTTGAGATGCGACGGGAACGCCGGGAATTCTTTCCCGTTGAAAGAAGGGAAAGGATCCCTTATCTCGAGCTACGAGGGGGAAACGGGGCTCCTCTGCATGTGGGCGGGACCATCGTGCTTCCTCTCGAGTGGAGACGGGTATGGCGGTGAACTTCTTGAGTTGCAGCAAGGGTGAGAAAGTCCCTTTCGAAGTTCCAGAGGTTAGGTGTCATTAGTCTCCAGACGCCTCATCGGAAATAGGCCTCATCTCGCCTGGAAGGGAGAACTTCCTGGATTTTCTCGAGTTGCGGCAGGTGTTCTCGAGTTATGACGGCGACCTCAGGGACCCGCCCTGGTGGCCTCAGGAGAGGCCAGTCCCCATGCGAGTTGCTAGGGGGCCTCTCGGGATTCCTCTCCCGTCGATACCGGGGCCAAGAACCTTGTGTGGAGTCAGGGCCGGAACCGAGGATTCCTCTCAGGGGCTGACATGGATCTTTGGGTACTTCTGGAGTCTCCCCAGGGGAGTCAGGGCTCGTCTCGAGTGGGGACATGCACGTGCGCTTTCCTTCCAGGCTGTAGCAGCAATGTCACGCTTCCCGTCGCGTGGATCAAAGGATCTGTGGTTTTCCCTCGAGGCTTTCCCACAGGGCTGTCCCACGTGCCACCGTGGTGTGAGTCGATCCTCGGCGTGAAAGATGAGCCAGTGCAGGGCAAAGAGGTTCCTCTGGAATGGACTGAGACATCTGGGGGACTCTTGGAATGGTGGTACGACCATGGAGTTCCTCTCGCCTTTCCAGCTGAGAGTGCCTCCTCTTGAGATGCGACTTAAACGCCGGGAATTCTTTCCCGTTGAAAGCAGGGAAAGGATCCCTCATCTCGAGCTACGAGGGGGAAACGGAACTCCTCTGGATGTGGGCGGGACCATCGTGCTTCCTCTCGAGTGGAGACGGGTATGGCGGTGAACTTCTTGAGTTGCAGCAAGGGTGTGAAAGACCCTTTCGAATTTCCAGAGGTTAGGTGTCATTAGTGTCCAGACGCCTCATCGGAAATAGGCCTCATTTCGCCTGGAAGGGAGAACTTCCTGGATTTTCTCGAGTTGCGGCAGGTGTTCTCGAGTTACGATGGGGACCTCAGGGACCCGCCCTGGTGGCCTCAGGAAAGGCCAGTCCCCAAGCGAGTTGCTAGGTGGCCTCTCGGGATTCCTCTCCCGTCGATACTGGGGCCAAAAACCTTGTTTGGAGTCAGGGCCGGAACCGAGGATTCCTCTCAGGGGCTGACATGGATCTTTGGGTACTTCTGGAGTCTCCGCAGGGCAGTCAGGCCTCGTCTCGAGTGGGGGCATGCACGTGCGCTTTCCTTCCAGGCTGTAGCAGCAATGTCACGCTTCCCGTCGCGTGGATCAAAGGATCTGTGGTTTTCCCTCGAGGCTTTCCCACAGGGCTGTCCCACGTGCCACCGTGGTGTGAGTCGATCCTCGGCGTGAAAGATGAGCCAGTGCAGGGCAAAGAGGTTCCTCTGGAATGGACTGAGACATCTGGGGGACTCTTGGAATGGTGGTACGACCAAGGAGTTCTTCTCACCTTTCCTGTTGAGAGTGCCTCCCCTTGAGATGCGACGGGAACGCCGGGAATTCTTTCCCGTTGAAAGAAGGGAAAGGATCCCTTATCTCGAGCTACGAGGGGGAAACGGGGCTCCTCTGCATGTGGGCGGGACCATCGTGCTTCCTCTCGAGTGGAGACGGGTATGGCGGTGAACTTCTTGAGTTGCAGCAAGGGTGAGAAAGTCCCTTTCGAAGTTCCAGAGGTTAGGTGTCATTAGTCTCCAGACGCCTCATCGGAAATAGGCCTCATCTCGCCTGGAAGGGAGAACTTCCTGGATTTTCTCGAGTTGCGGCAGGTGTTCTCGAGTTATGACGGGGACCTCAGGGACCAGCCCTGGTGGCCTCAGGAGAGGCCAGTCCCCATGCGAGTTGCTAGGGTGCCTCTCGGGATTCCTCTCCCGTCGATACCGGGGCCAAGAACCTTGTGTGGAGTCAGGGCCGGAACCGAGGATTCCTCTCAGGGGCTGACATGGATCTTTGGGTACTTCTGGAGTCTCCCCAGGGGAGTCAGGGCTCGTCTCGAGTGGGGACATGCACGTGCGCTTTCCTTCCAGGCTGTAGCAGCAATGTCACGCTTCCCGTCTCGTGGATCAAAGGATCTGTGGTGTTCCCTCGAGGCTTTCCCACTGGGCTGTCCCACGTGCCACCGTGGTGTGAGTCGATCCTCGGCGTGAAAGATGAGCCAGTGCAGGGCAAAGAGGTTCCTCTGGAATGGACTGAGACATCTGGGGGACTCTTGGCATGGTGGTACGACCATGGAGTTCCTCTCGCCTTTCCTGTTGAGAGTGCGTCCTCTTGAGATGCGACGGGAACGCCGGGAATTCTTTCCCGTTGAAAGCAGGGAAAGGATCCCTCATCTCGAGCTACGAGGGGGAAACGGGGCTCCTCTGGATGTGGGCGGGACCATCGTGCTTCCTCTCGAGTGGAGACGGGTATGGCGGTGAACTTCTTGAGTTGCAGCAAGGGTGTGAAAGACCCTTTCGAAGTTCCAGAGCTTAGGTGTCATTAGTCTCCAGACTCCTCATCGGAAATAGGCCTCATCTCGCCTGGAAGGGAGAACTTCCTGGATTTTCTCGAGTTGCGGCAGGTGTTCTCGAGTTACGACCGGGACCTCAGGGACCCGCCCTGGTGGCCTCAGGAGAGGCCATTCCCCATGCGAGTTGCTAGGGGGCCTCTTGGGATTCCTCTCCCGTCGATACCGGGGCCAATAACCTTGTGTGGAGTCAGGGCCGGAACCGAGGATTCCTCTCAGGGGCTGACATGGATCTTTGGGTACTTCTGGAGTCTCCACAGGGGAGTCAGGCCTCGTCTCGAGTGGGGGCATGCACGTGCGCTTTCCTTCCAGGCTGTAGCAGCAATGTCACGATTCCCGACGCGTGGATCAAAGGATCTGTGGTTTTCCCTCGAGGCTTTCCCTCGAGGCTTTCCCACAGGGCTGTCCCACGTGCCACCGTGGTGTGAGTTGATCCTCGGCGTGAAAGATGAGCCAGTGCAGGGCTAAGAAGTTCCTCTGGAATGGACTGAGACATCTGGGGGACTCTTGGCATGGTGGTACGACCATGGAGTTCCTCTCGCCTTTCCTGTTGAGAGTGCCTCCTCTTGAGATGCGACGGGAACGCCGGGAATTCTTTCCCGTTGAAAGCAGCGAAAGGATCCCTCATCTCGAGCTACGAGGGGGAAACGAGGCTCCTCTGGATGTGGGCGGGACCATCGTGCTTCCTCTCGAGTGGAGACGGGTATGGCGGTGAACTTCTTGAGTTGCAGCAAGGGTGTGAAAGACCCTTTCGAAGTTCCAGAGGTTAGGTGTCATTAGTCTCCAGACGCCTCATCGGAAATAGGCCTCATCTCGCCTGGAAGGGAGAACTTCCTGGATTTTCTCGAGTTGCGGCAGGTGTTCTCGAATTACGACGGGGACCTCAGGGACCCGCCCTGGTGGCCTCAGTAGAGGCCAGTCCCCATGCGAGTTGCTAGGGGGCTTCTCGGGATTCCTCTCCCGACGATACCGGGGCCAAAAACCTTGTGTGGAGTCAGGGCCAGAACCGAGGATTCCTCTCAGGGGCTCACATGGATCTTTGGGTACTTCTGGAGTCTCCCCAGGGGAGTCAGGCCTCGTCTCGAGTGGGGGCATGCACGTGCGCTTTCCTTCCAGGCTGTAGCAGCAATGTCACGCTTCCTGTCGCGTGGATCAAAGGATCTGTGGTTTTCCCCCGAGGCTTTCCCACAGGGCTGTCCCACGTGCCACCGTGGTGTGAGTCGATCCTCGGCGTGAAAGATGAGCCAGTGCAGGGCAAAGAGGTTCCTCTGGAATGGACTGAGACATCTGGGGGACTCTTGGCATGGTGGTACGACCATGGAGTTCCTCTCGCCTTTCCTGTTGAGAGTGCCTCCTCTTGAGATGCGACGGGAACGACGGGAATTCTTTCCCGTTGAAAGCAGGGAAAGGATCCCTCATCTCGAGCTACGAGGGGGAAACGGAGCTCCTCTGGATGTGGGCGGGACCATCGTGCTTCCTCTCGAGTGGAGACGGGTATGTCGGTGAACTTCTTGAGTTGCAGCAAGGGTGTGAAAGACCCTTTCGAAGTTCCAGAGGTTAGGTGTCATTAGTCTCCAGACGCCTCATCGGAAATAGGCCTCATCTCGCCTGGAAGGGAGAACTTCCTGGATTTTCTCGAGTTGCGGCAGGTGTTCTCGAGTTACGACCGGGACCTCAGGGACCCGCCCTGGTGGCCTCAGGAGAGGCCAGTCCCCATGCGAGTTGCTAGGGGGCCTCTCGGGATTCCTCTCCCGTCGATACCGGGGTCAAAAACCTTGTGTGGAGTCAGGGCCGGAACCGAGGATTCCTCTCAGGGGCTGACACGCATCTTTGGGTAGTTCTGGAGTCTCCCCAGGGGAGTCAGGCCTCGTCTCGAGTGGGGGCATGCACGTGCGCTTTCCTTCCAGGCTGTAGCAGCAATGTCACGCTTCCTGTCGCGTGGATCAAAGGATCTGTGGTTTTCCCTCGAGGCTTTCCCTCTAGGCTTTCCCACCGGGCTGTCCCACGTGCCACCGTGGTGTGAGTCGATCCTCGGCGTGAAAGATGTGCCAGTGCAGGGCAAAGAGGTTCCTCTGGAATGGACTGAAACATCTGGGGGACTCTTGGAATGGTGGTACGACCATGGAGTTCCTCTCGCCATTCCTGTTGAGGGTGCCTCCTCTTGAGAAACGACGGGAACGCCGGGAATTCGTTCACGTTGAAAGAAGGGAAAGGATACCTCATCTCGAGCTACGAGGGGGAAACGGGGCTCCTCTGCATGTGGGCGGGACCATCGTGCTTCCTCTCGAGTGGAGACGGGTATGGCGTTGAACTTCTTGAGTTGCAGCAAGGGTGTGAAAGACCCTTTCGAAGTTCCAGAGGTTAGGTGTCATTAGTGTCCAGACGCCTCATCGGAAATAGGCCTCATCTCGCCTGGAAGGTAGAACATCCTGGTTATTCTGGAGTTGCGGCAGGTGTTCTCGAGTTACGACGGGGACCTCAGGGACCCGCCCTGGTGGCCTCAGTAAAGGCCAGTCCCCATGCGAGTTGCTAGGGGGCCTCTCGGGATTCCTCTCCCGTCGATACTGGGTCCAAAAACCTTGTGTGGAGTCACGGCCGGAACCGAGGATTCCTCTCAAGGGCTGACATGGAACTTTGGGTACTTCTGGAGTCTCCGCAGGGGAGTCAGGCCTCGTCTCGAGTGGGGGCATGCACGTGCGCTTTCCTTCCAGGCTGTAGCAGCAATGTCACGCTTCCCGTCGCGTGGATCAAAGGATCTGTGGTTTTCCCTCGAGGCTTTCCCTCGAGGCTTTCCCACAGGGCTGTCCCACGTGCCACCGTGGTGTGAGTCGATCCTCGGCGTGAAAGATGAGCCAGTGCAGGGCAAAGAGGTTCCTCTGGAATGGACTGAGACATCTGGGGGACTCTTGGAATGGTGGTACGACCATGGAGTTCCTCTCGACTTTCATGTTGAGGGTGCCTCGTCTTGAGATGCGACAGGAACCCCGGGAATTCGTTCACGTTGAAAGCAGGGAAAGGATCCCTCATCTCGAGCTACGAGGGGGAAACGGGGCTCCTCTGCATGTGGGCGTGAACATCGTGCTTCCTCTCGAGTGGAGACGGGTATGGCGGTGATCTTCTTGAGTTGCAGCAAGGGTGTGAAAGACTCTTTCGAAGTTCGAGAGGTTAGGTGTCATTAGTGTCCAGACGCCTCATCGGAAAAAGGCCTCATCTCGCCTGGAAGGGAGAACTTCCTGGATTTTCTCGAGTTGCGGCAGGTGTTCTCGAGTTACGACGGGGACCTCAGGGACCCGCCCTGGTGGCCTCAGGAAAGGCCAGTCCCCATGCGAGTTGCTAGGGGCCCTCTCGGGATTCCTCTCTCGTCGATACCGGGGCCAAAAACCTTGTGTGGAGTCAGGGCCGGAACCGAGGATTCCTCTCAGGGGCTGACATGGATCTTTGGGTACTTCTGGAGTCTCCCAAGGGGAGTCAGGCCTCGTCTCGAGTGGGGGCATGCACGTGCGCTTTCCTTCCAGGCTGTAGCAGCAATGTCACGCTTCCCGTCGCGGGGATCAAAGGATCTGTGGTTTTCCCTCGAGGCTTTCCCTCGAGGCTTTCCCACAGGGCTGTCCCACGTTCCACCGTGGTGTGAGTCGATCCTCGGCGTGAAAGATGAGCCAGTGCAGGGCAAAGAGGTTCCTCTGGAATGGACTGAGACATCTGGGGGACTCTTGGAATGGTGGTACGACCATGGAGTTCCTCTCGCCTTTCCAGCTGAGAGTACCTCCTCTTGAGATGCGACTTAAACGCCGGGAATTCTTTCCCGTTGAAAGCAGGGAAAGGATCCCTCATCTCGAGCTACGAGGGGGAAACGGGGCTCCTCTGGATGGGGGCGGGACCATCGTGCTTCCTCTCGAGTGGAGACGGGTATGGCGGTGAACTTCTTGAGTTGCAGCAAGGGTGTGAAAGACCCTTTCGAAGTTCCAGAGCTTAGGTGTCATTAGTCTCCAGACTCCTCATCGGAAATAGGCCTCATCTCGCCTGGAAGGGAGAACTTCCTGGATTTTCTCGAGTTGCGGCAGGTGTTCTCGAGTTACGAAGGGGACCTCAGGGACCCGCCCTGGTGGCCTCAGGAGAGGCCAGTCCCCATGCGAGTTGCTAGGGGGCCTCTCGGGATTCCTCTCCCGTCGATACCGGGGCCAAAAACCTTGTGTGGAGTCAGGGCCGGAACCGAGGATTCCTCTCAGGGGCTGACATGGATCTTTGGGTACTTCTGGAGTCTCCCCAGGGGAGTCAGTCCTCGTCTCGAGTGGGGGCATGCACGTGCGCTTTCCTTCCAGGCTGTAGCAGCAATGTCACGCTTCCCGTCGCGTGGATCAAAGGATCTGTGGTGTTCCCTCGAGGCTTTCCCACTGGGCTGTCCCACGTGCCACCGAGGTGTGAGTCGATCCTCGGCGTGAAAGATGAGCCAGTTCAGGGCAAAGAGGTTCCTCTGGAATGGACTGAGACATCTGGGGGACTCTTGGCATGGTGTTACGACCATGGAGTTCCTCTCGCCTTTCCTGTTGAGAGTGCCTCCTCTTGAGATGCGACGGGTACGCCGGGAATTCTTTCCCGTTGAAAGCAGGGAAAGGATCCCTCATTTCGAGCTACGAGGGGGAAACGGGGCTCCTCTGGATGTGGGCGGGACCATCGTGCTTCCTCTCCAGTGGAGACGGGTATGGCGGTGAACTTCTTGAGTTGCAGCAAGTGTTTGAAAGACCCTTTCGAAGTTCCAGAGTTTAGGTGTCATTAGTCTCCAGACGCCTCATGGGAAATATGCCTCATCTCGCCTGGAAGGGAGAACTTCCTGGATTTTCTCGAGTTGCGGCAGGTGTTCTCGAGTTACGAGGGGACCTCAGGGACCCGCCCTGGTGGCCTCAGGAGAGGCCAGTCCCCATGCGAGTTGCTAGGGTGCCTCTCGGGATTCCTCTCCTGTCGATACTGGGGCCAAAATCCTTGTGTGGAGTCAGGGCCGGAGCCGAGGATTCCTCTCAGGGGCTGACATGGATCTTTGGGTACTTCTGGAGTCTCCCCAGGGGAGTCAGGCCTCGTCTCGAGTGGGGGCATGCACGTGCGCTTTCCTTCCAGGCTGTAGCAGCAATGTCATGCTTCCCGTCGCGTGGATCAAAGGATCTGTGGTTTTCCCTCGAGGCTTTCCCTCGAGTCTTTCCCACTGGGCTGTCCCACGTGCCACCGGTGTGTGAGTCGATCCTCGGCGTGAAAGATGAGCCAGTGCAGGGCAAAGAGGTTCCTCTGGAATGGACTGAGACATTGGGGGACTCTTGGCATGGTGGTACGACCATGGAGTTCCTCTCGCCTTTCCTGTTGAGAGTGCCTCCTCTTGAGATGCGACGGGAACGCCGGGAATTCTTTCCCGTTGAAAGCAGGGAAAGGATCCCTCATCTCGAGCTACGAGGGGGAAACGGGGCTCCTCTGGATGTGGGCGGGACCATCGTGCTTCCTCTCGAGTGGAGACGGGTATGGCGGTGAACTTCTTGAGTTGCAGCAAGGGTGTGAAAGACCCTTTCGACGTTCCAGAGGTTAGGTGTCATTAGTCTCCAGACGCCTCATCGGAAATAGGCCTCATCTCGCCTGGAAGGGAGAACTTCCTGGATTTTCTCGAGTTGCAGCAGGTGTTCTCGAGTTACGACGGGGACCTCGGGGATCCGCCCTGGTGGCCTCAGGAGAGGCCAGTCCCCATGCGAGTTGCTCGGGGGCCTCTCGGGATTCCTCTCCCGTCGATACCGGGGCCAAGAACCTTGTGTGGAGTCAGGGCCGGAACCGAGGATTCCTCTCAGGGGCTGACATGGATCTTTGGGTACTTCTGGAGTCTCCCCAGGGGAGTCAGGGCTCGTCTCGAGTGGGGACATGCACTTGCGCTTTCCTTCCAGGCTGTAGCAGCAATGTCACGCTTCCCGTCGCGTGGATCAAAGGATCTGTGGTTTTCCCTCGAGGCTTTCCCTCGAGGCTTCCCCACTGGGCTGTCCCACGTGCCACCGTGGTGTGAGTCGATCCTCTGCATGAAAGATGAGCCAGTGCTGGGCAAAGAGGTTCCTCTGGAAGGGACTGAGACATCTGGGGGACTCTTGGAATGGTGGTACGACCATGGAGTTCCTCTCGCCTTTCCTGCTGAGAGTGCCTCCTCTTGAGATGCGACGGGAACGCCGTGAATTCTTTCCCGATGAAAGCAGGGAAAGGATCCCTCATCTCGAGCTACGAGGGGGAAACGGGGCTCCTCTGGATGTGGGCGGGACCATCGTGCTTCCTCTCGAGTGGAGACGGGTATGGCGGTGAATTCTTGAGTTGCAGCAAGGGTGTGAAAGACCCTTTCGAAGTTCCAGAGTTTAGGTGTCATTAGTCTCCAGACGCCTCATCGGAAATTGGCCTCATCTCGCCTGGAAGGGAGAACTTCCTGGATTTTCTCGAGTTGCGGCTGGTGTTCTCGAGTTACGACGGGGACCTCAGGGACCCGCCCTGGTGGCCTCAGGAGAGGCCAGTCCCCATGCGAGTTGCTAGGGGGCCTCTCAGGATTCCTCTTCCGTCGATACCGGGGCCAAAAACCTTGTGTGGAGTCAGGGCCGGAACCGAGGATTCCTCTCAGGGGCTGACATGGATCTTTGGGTACTTCTGGAGTCTCCGCAGGGGAGTCAGGCCTCGTCTCGAGTGGGGGCATGCACATGCGTTTTCCTTCCAGGCTGTAGCAGCAATGTCACGCTTCCCGTCGCGTGGATCAAAGGATCTGTGGTTTTCCCTCGAGGCTTTCCCTCGAGGCTTTCCCTCGAGGCTTTCCCACAGGGCTGTACCACGTGCCACCGTGGTGTGAGTCGATCCTCGGTGTGAAAGATGAGCCAATGCAAGGCAAAGAGGTTCCTCTGGAATGCACTGAGTCATCTGGGGGACTCTTGGCATGGTGGTACGACCATGGAGTTCCTCTCGCCTTTCCTGTTGAGAGTGCCTCCTCTTGAGATGCGACGGGAACGCCGGGAATTCTTTCCCGTTGAAAGCAGGGAAAGGATCCCTCATCTCGATCTACGAGGGGGAAACGGGGCCCCTCTGGATGTGGGCGGGATCATCGTGCTTCCTCTCGAGTGGAGACGGGTATGGCGGTGAACTTCTTGAGTTGCAGCAAGGGTGTGAAAGACCCTTTCGAATTTCCAGAGGTTAGGTGTCATTAGTCTCCAGACGCCTCATCGGAAATAGGCCTCATCTCGCCTGGAAGGGAGAACTTCCTGGATTTTCTCGAGTTGCGGCAGGTGTTCTCGAGTTAGGACGGGGACCTCAGGGACCCGCCCTGGTGGCCTCAGGAGAGGCCAGTCCCCATGCGAGTTGCTAGGGGGCCTCTCGGGATTCCTCTCCCGTCGATACCGGGGCCAAAAACCTTGTGTGGAGCAGGCTGGAACCGAGGATTCCTCTCAGGGGCTGACATGGATCTTTGGGTACTTCTGGAGTCTCCCCAGGGGAGTCAGGCCTCGTCTCGAGTGGGGGCATGCACGTGCGCTTTCCTTCCAGGCTATAGCAGCAATGTTACGCTTCCCGTCACGTGGATCAAAGGATCTGTGGTTGTCCCTCTAGGCTTTCCCTCGAGGCTTTCCCACAGGGCTGTCCCACGTGCCACCGTGGTGTGAGTCGATCCTCGGCGTGAAAGATGAGCCAGTGCAGGGCAAAGAGTTTCCTCTGGAATGGACTGAGACATCTGGGGGACTCTTGGCATGGTGGTACGACCATGGAGTTCCTCTCGCCTTTCCTGTTGAGAGTGCCTCCTCTTGAGATGCGATGGGAACGCCGGGAATTCTTTCCCGTTGAAATCAGGGAAAGGATCCCTCATCTCGAGCTACGAGGGGGAAACTGGGCTCCTCTGGATGTGGGCGGGACCATCGTGCTTCCTCTCGAGTGGAGACGGGTATGGCGGTGAACTTCTTGAGTTGCAGCAAGGGTGTGAAAGACCCTTTCGAAGTTCCAGAGGTTACGTGTCATTAGTCTCCAGACGCCTCATCGGAAATAGGCCTCATCTCGCCTGGAAGGGAGAACTTCCTGGATTTTCTCGAGTTGAGGCAGGTGTTCTCAAGTTACGACGGGGACCTCAGGGACCCGCCCTGGTGGCCTCAGGAGAGGCCAGTCCCCATGCGAGTTGCTAGGGGGCCTCCTGGGATACCTCTTCCGTCGATACCGGGGCCAAAAACCTTGTGTGGAGTCAGGGCCGGAACCGAGGATTCCTCTCAGGGGCTGACATGGATCTTTGGGTACTTCTGGAGTCTCCCCAGGGGAGTCAGGCCTCGTCTCGAGTGGGGGCATACACGTGCCCATTCCTTCCAGGCTGTAGCAGCAATGTCACGCTTCCCGTCGCGGGGATCAAAGGATCTGTGGTTTTCCCTCGAGGCTTTCCCTCGAGGCTTTCCCACTGGGCTGTCCCACGTGCCACCGTGGTGTGAGTCGATCCTCGGCGTGAAAGATGAGCCAGTGCAGGGCAAAGAGGTTCCTCTGGAATGGACTGAGACATCTGGGGGACTCTTGGCATGGTGGTACGACCATGGAGTTCCTCTCGCCTTTCCTGTTGAGAGTGCCTCCTCTTGAGATGCGACGGGAACGCCGGGAATTCTTTCCCGTTGAAAGCAGGGAAAGGATCCCACATCTCGAGCTACGAGGGGGAAACGGGGCTCCTCTGGATGTGGGCAGGACCATCGTGCTTCCTCTCGAGTGGAGACGGGTATGGCGGTGAACTTCTTGAGTTGCAGCAAGGGTGTGAAAGACCCTTTCGAAGTTCCAGAGGTTAGGTGTCATTAGTGTCCAGACGCCTCATCGGAAATAGGCCTCATCTCGCCTGGAAGGTAGAACATCCTGGTTATTCTGGAGTTGCGGCAGGTGTTCTCGAGTTACGACGGGGACCTCAGGGACCCGCCCTGGTGGCCTCAGTAAAGGCCAGTCCCCATGCGAGTTGCTAGGGGGCCTCTCGGGATTCCTCTCCCGTCGATACTGGGTCCAAAAACCTTGTGTGGAGTCAGGGCCGGAACCGAGGATTCCTCTCAAGGGCTGACATGGAACTTTGGGTACTTCTGGAGTCTCCGCAGGGGAGTCAGGCCTCGTCTCGAGTGGGGGCATGCACGTGCGCTTTCCTTCCAGGCTGTAGCAGCAATGTCACGCTTCCCGTCGCGTGGATCAAAGGATCTGTGGTTTTCCCTCGAGGCTTTCCCTCGAGGCTTTCCCACAGGGCTGTCCCACGTGCCACCGTGGTGTGAGTCGATCCTCGGCGTGAAAGATGAGCCAGTGCAGGGCAAAGAGGTTCCTCTGGAATGGACTGAGACATCTGGGGGACTCTTGGAATGGTGGTACGACCATGGAGTTCCTCTCGACTTTCATGTTGAGGGTGCCTCGTCTTGAGATGCGACAGGAACCCCGGGAATTCGTTCACGTTGAAAGCAGGGAAAGGATCCCTCATCTCGAGCTACGAGGGGGAAACGGGGCTCCTCTGCATGTGGGCGTGAACATCGCGCTTCCTCTCGAGTGGAGACGGGTATGGCGGTGATCTTCTTGAGTTGCAGCAAGGGTGTGAAAGACTCTTTCGAAGTTCGAGAGGTTAGGTGTCATTAGTGTCCAGACGCCTCATCGGAAAAAGGCCTCATCTCGCCTGGAAGGGAGAACTTCCTGGATTTTCTCGAGTTGCGGCAGGTGTTCTCGAGTTACGACGGGGACCTCAGGGACCCGCCCTGGTGGCCTCAGGAAAGGCCAGTCCCCATGCGAGTTGCTAGGGGCCCTCTCGGGATTCCTCTCTCGTCGATACCGGGGCCAAAAACCTTGTGTGGAGTCAGGGCCGGAACCGAGGATTCCTCTCAGGGGCTGACATGGATCTTTGGGTACTTCTGGAGTCTCCCAAGGGGAGTCAGGCCTCGTCTCGAGTGGGGGCATGCACGTGCGCTTTCCTTCCAGGCTGTAGCAGCAATGTCACGCTTCCCGTCGCGGGGATCAAAGGATCTGTGGTTTTCCCTCGAGGCTTTCCCTCGAGGCTTTCCCACAGGGCTGTCCCACGTTCCACCGTGGTGTGAGTCGATCCTCGGCGTGAAAGATGAGCCAGTGCAGGGCAAAGAGGTTCCTCTGGAATGGACTGAGACATCTGGGGGACTCTTGGAATGGTGGTACGACCATGGAGTTCCTCTCGCCTTTCCAGCTGAGAGTACCTCCTCTTGAGATGCGACTTAAACGCCGGGAATTCTTTCCCGTTGAAAGCAGGGAAAGGATCCCTCATCTCGAGCTACGAGGGGGAAACGGGGCTCCTCTGGATGGGGGCGGGACCATCGTGCTTCCTCTCGAGTGGAGACGGGTATGGCGGTGAACTTCTTGAGTTGCAGCAAGGGTGTGAAAGACCCTTTCGAAGTTCCAGAGCTTAGGTGTCATTAGTCTCCAGACTCCTCATCGGAAATAGGCCTCATCTCGCCTGGAAGGGAGAACTTCCTGGATTTTCTCGAGTTGCGGCAGGTGTTCTCGAGTTACGAAGGGGACCTCAGGGACCCGCCCTGGTGGCCTCAGGAGAGGCCAGTCCCCATGCGAGTTGCTAGGGGGCCTCTCGGGATTCCTCTCCCGTCGATACCGGGGCCAAAAACCTTGTGTGGAGTCAGGGCCGGAACCGAGGATTCCTCTCAGGGGCTGACATGGATCTTTGGGTACTTCTGGAGTCTCCCCAGGGGAGTCAGTCCTCGTCTCGAGTGGGGGCATGCACGTGCGCTTTCCTTCCAGGCTGTAGCAGCAATGTCACGCTTCCCGTCGCGTGGATCAAAGGATCTGTGGTGTTCCCTCGAGGCTTTCCCACTGGGCTGTCCCACGTGCCACCGAGGTGTGAGTCGATCCTCGGCGTGAAAGATGAGCCAGTTCAGGGCAAAGAGGTTCCTCTGGAATGGACTGAGACATCTGGGGGACTCTTGGCATGGTGTTACGACCATGGAGTTCCTCTCGCCTTTCCTGTTGAGAGTGCCTCCTCTTGAGATGCGACGGGTACGCCGGGAATTCTTTCCCGTTGAAAGCAGGGAAAGGATCCCTCATTTCGAGCTACGAGGGGGAAACGGGGCTCCTCTGGATGTGGGCGGGACCATCGTGCTTCCTCTCCAGTGGAGACGGGTATGGCGGTGAACTTCTTGAGTTGCAGCAAGTGTTTGAAAGACCCTTTCGAAGTTCCAGAGTTTAGGTGTCATTAGTCTCCAGACGCCTCATGGGAAATATGCCTCATCTCGCCTGGAAGGGAGAACTTCCTGGATTTTCTCGAGTTGCGGCAGGTGTTCTCGAGTTACGAGGGGACCTCAGGGACCCGCCCTGGTGGCCTCAGGAGAGGCCAGTCCCCATGCGAGTTGCTAGGGTGCCTCTCGGGATTCCTCTCCTGTCGATACTGGGGCCAAAATCCTTGTGTGGAGTCAGGGCCGGAGCCGAGGATTCCTCTCAGGGGCTGACATGGATCTTTGGGTACTTCTGGAGTCTCCCCAGGGGAGTCAGGCCTCGTCTCGAGTGGGGGCATGCACGTGCGCTTTCCTTCCAGGCTGTAGCAGCAATGTCATGCTTCCCGTCGCGTGGATCAAAGGATCTGTGGTTTTCCCTCGAGGCTTTCCCTCGAGTCTTTCCCACTGGGCTGTCCCACGTGCCACCGGTGTGTGAGTCGATCCTCGGCGTGAAAGATGAGCCAGTGCAGGGCAAAGAGGTTCCTCTGGAATGGACTGAGACATTGGGGGACTCTTGGCATGGTGGTACGACCATGGAGTTCCTCTCGCCTTTCCTGTTGAGAGTGCCTCCTCTTGAGATGCGACGGGAACGCCGGGAATTCTTTCCCGTTGAAAGCAGGGAAAGGATCCCTCATCTCGAGCTACGAGGGGGAAACGGGGCTCCTCTGGATGTGGGCGGGACCATCGTGCTTCCTCTCGAGTGGAGACGGGTATGGCGGTGAACTTCTTGAGTTGCAGCAAGGGTGTGAAAGACCCTTTCGACGTTCCAGAGGTTAGGTGTCATTAGTCTCCAGACGCCTCATCGGAAATAGGCCTCATCTCGCCTGGAAGGGAGAACTTCCTGGATTTTCTCGAGTTGCAGCAGGTGTTCTCGAGTTACGACGGGGACCTCGGGGATCCGCCCTGGTGGCCTCAGGAGAGGCCAGTCCCCATGCGAGTTGCTCGGGGGCCTCTCGGGATTCCTCTCCCGTCGATACCGGGGCCAAGAACCTTGTGTGGAGTCAGGGCCGGAACCGAGGATTCCTCTCAGGGGCTGACATGGATCTTTGGGTACTTCTGGAGTCTCCCCAGGGGAGTCAGGGCTCGTCTCGAGTGGGGACATGCACTTGCGCTTTCCTTCCAGGCTGTAGCAGCAATGTCACGCTTCCCGTCGCGTGGATCAAAGGATCTGTGGTTTTCCCTCGAGGCTTTCCCTCGAGGCTTCCCCACTGGGCTGTCCCACGTGCCACCGTGGTGTGAGTCGATCCTCTGCATGAAAGATGAGCCAGTGCTGGGCAAAGAGGTTCCTCTGGAAGGGACTGAGACATCTGGGGGACTCTTGGAATGGTGGTACGACCATGGAGTTCCTCTCGCCTTTCCTGCTGAGAGTGCCTCCTCTTGAGATGCGACGGGAACGCCGTGAATTCTTTCCCGATGAAAGCAGGGAAAGGATCCCTCATCTCGAGCTACGAGGGGGAAACGGGGCTCCTCTGGATGTGGGCGGGACCATCGTGCTTCCTCTCGAGTGGAGACGGGTATGGCGGTGAATTCTTGAGTTGCAGCAAGGGTGTGAAAGACCCTTTCGAAGTTCCAGAGTTTAGGTGTCATTAGTCTCCAGACGCCTCATCGGAAATTGGCCTCATCTCGCCTGGAAGGGAGAACTTCCTGGATTTTCTCGAGTTGCGGCTGGTGTTCTCGAGTTACGACGGGGACCTCAGGGACCCGCCCTGGTGGCCTCAGGAGAGGCCAGTCCCCATGCGAGTTGCTAGGGGGCCTCTCAGGATTCCTCTTCCGTCGATACCGGGGCCAAAAACCTTGTGTGGAGTCAGGGCCGGAACCGAGGATTCCTCTCAGGGGCTGACATGGATCTTTGGGTACTTCTGGAGTCTCCGCAGGGGAGTCAGGCCTCGTCTCGAGTGGGGGCATGCACATGCGTTTTCCTTCCAGGCTGTAGCAGCAATGTCACGCTTCCCGTCGCGTGGATCAAAGGATCTGTGGTTTTCCCTCGAGGCTTTCCCTCGAGGCTTTCCCTCGAGGCTTTCCCACAGGGCTGTACCACGTGCCACCGTGGTGTGAGTCGATCCTCGGTGTGAAAGATGAGCCAATGCAAGGCAAAGAGGTTCCTCTGGAATGCACTGAGTCATCTGGGGGACTCTTGGCATGGTGGTACGACCATGGAGTTCCTCTCGCCTTTCCTGTTGAGAGTGCCTCCTCTTGAGATGCGACGGGAACGCCGGGAATTCTTTCCCGTTGAAAGCAGGGAAAGGATCCCTCATCTCGATCTACGAGGGGGAAACGGGGCCCCTCTGGATGTGGGCGGGATCATCGTGCTTCCTCTCGAGTGGAGACGGGTATGGCGGTGAACTTCTTGAGTTGCAGCAAGGGTGTGAAAGACCCTTTCGAATTTCCAGAGGTTAGGTGTCATTAGTCTCCAGACGCCTCATCGGAAATAGGCCTCATCTCGCCTGGAAGGGAGAACTTCCTGGATTTTCTCGAGTTGCGGCAGGTGTTCTCGAGTTAGGACGGGGACCTCAGGGACCCGCCCTGGTGGCCTCAGGAGAGGCCAGTCCCCATGCGAGTTGCTAGGGGGCCTCTCGGGATTCCTCTCCCGTCGATACCGGGGCCAAAAACCTTGTGTGGAGCAGGCTGGAACCGAGGATTCCTCTCAGGGGCTGACATGGATCTTTGGGTACTTCTGGAGTCTCCCCAGGGGAGTCAGGCCTCGTCTCGAGTGGGGGCATGCACGTGCGCTTTCCTTCCAGGCTATAGCAGCAATGTTACGCTTCCCGTCACGTGGATCAAAGGATCTGTGGTTGTCCCTCTAGGCTTTCCCTCGAGGCTTTCCCACAGGGCTGTCCCACGTGCCACCGTGGTGTGAGTCGATCCTCGGCGTGAAAGATGAGCCAGTGCAGGGCAAAGAGTTTCCTCTGGAATGGACTGAGACATCTGGGGGACTCTTGGCATGGTGGTACGACCATGGAGTTCCTCTCGCCTTTCCTGTTGAGAGTGCCTCCTCTTGAGATGCGATGGGAACGCCGGGAATTCTTTCCCGTTGAAATCAGGGAAAGGATCCCTCATCTCGAGCTACGAGGGGGAAACTGGGCTCCTCTGGATGTGGGCGGGACCATCGTGCTTCCTCTCGAGTGGAGACGGGTATGGCGGTGAACTTCTTGAGTTGCAGCAAGGGTGTGAAAGACCCTTTCGAAGTTCCAGAGGTTACGTGTCATTAGTCTCCAGACGCCTCATCGGAAATAGGCCTCATCTCGCCTGGAAGGGAGAACTTCCTGGATTTTCTCGAGTTGAGGCAGGTGTTCTCAAGTTACGACGGGGACCTCAGGGACCCGCCCTGGTGGCCTCAGGAGAGGCCAGTCCCCATGCGAGTTGCTAGGGGGCCTCCTGGGATACCTCTTCCGTCGATACCGGGGCCAAAAACCTTGTGTGGAGTCAGGGCCGGAACCGAGGATTCCTCTCAGGGGCTGACATGGATCTTTGGGTACTTCTGGAGTCTCCCCAGGGGAGTCAGGCCTCGTCTCGAGTGGGGGCATACACGTGCCCATTCCTTCCAGGCTGTAGCAGCAATGTCACGCTTCCCGTCGCGGGGATCAAAGGATCTGTGGTTTTCCCTCGAGGCTTTCCCTCGAGGCTTTCCCACTGGGCTGTCCCACGTGCCACCGTGGTGTGAGTCGATCCTCGGCGTGAAAGATGAGCCAGTGCAGGGCAAAGAGGTTCCTCTGGAATGGACTGAGACATCTGGGGGACTCTTGGCATGGTGGTACGACCATGGAGTTCCTCTCGCCTTTCCTGTTGAGAGTGCCTCCTCTTGAGATGCGACGGGAACGCCGGGAATTCTTTCCCGTTGAAAGCAGGGAAAGGATCCCACATCTCGAGCTACGAGGGGGAAACGGGGCTCCTCTGGATGTGGGCAGGACCATCGTGCTTCCTCTCGAGTGGAGACGGGTATGGCGGTGAACTTCTTGAGTTGCAGCAAGGGTGTGAAAGACCCTTTCGAAGTTCCAGAGGTTAGGTGTCATTAGTCTCCAGAGGCCTCATCGGAAATAGGCCTCATCTCGCCTGGAAGGGAGAACTTCCTGGATTTTCTCGAGTTGCGGCAGGTGTTCTCGATTTACGAAGGGGACCTCAGGGACTCGCCGTGGTGGCCTCAGGAGAGGCCAGTCCCCATGCGAGTTGCTAGGGGGCCTCTCGGGATTACTCTCCCGTCGATACCGGGGCCGAAAACCTTGTGTGGAGTCAGGGCCGGAACCTAGGATTCCTCTCAGGGGCTGACATGGATCTTTGGGTACTTCTGGAGTCTCCCCAGGGGAGTCAGGCCTCGTCTCGAGTGGGGGCATGCACGTGCGCTTTCCTTCCAGGCTGTAGCAGCAATGTCACGCTTCCCGTCGCGTGGATCAAAGGATCTGTGGTTTTCCCTCGAGGCTTTCCCTCGAGGCTTTCCCACAGGGCTGTCCCACGTGCCACCGTGGTGTGAGTCGATCCTCGGCGTGAAAGATGAGCCAGTGCAGGGCAAAGAGGTTCCTCTGGAATGGACTGAGACATATGGGGGACTCTTGGCATGGTGGTACGACCATGGAGTTCATCTCGCCTTTCCTGTTGAGAGTGCCTCCTCTTGAGATGCGACGGGAACGCCGGGAATTCTTTCCCGTTGAAAGCAGGGAAAGGATCCCACATCTCGAGCTACGAGGGGGAAACGGGGCTCCTCTGGATGTGGGCGGGACCATCGTGCTTCCTCTCGAGTGGAGACGGGTATGGCGGTGAACTTCTTGAGTTGCAGCAAGGGTGTGAAAGACCCTTTCGAAGTTCCAGAGGTTAGGTGTCATTAGGCTCCAGACGCCTCATCGGAAATAGGCCTCATCTCGCCTGGAAGGGAGAACTTCCTGGATTTTCTCGAGTTGCGGCAGGTGTTCTCGAGTTACAACGGAGACCTCAGGGACACGCCCTGGTGGCCTCAGGAGAGGCCAGTCCCCATGCGAGTTGCTAGGGGGCCTCTCGGGATTCCTCTCCCGTCGATACCGGGGCCAAAAACCTTGTGTGGAGTCAGGGCCGGAACCGAGGATTCATCTCAGGGGCTGACATGGATCTTTGGGTACTTCTGGAGTCTCCCCAGGGGAGTCAGGCCTCGTCTCGAGTGGGGGCATACACGTGCGCTTTCCTTCCAGGCTGTAGCAGCAATGTCACGCTTCCCGTCGCGTGGATCAAAGGATCTGTGGTTTTCCCTCGAGGCTTTCCCTCGAGGCTTTCCCACTGGGCTGTCCCACGTGCCACCGTGGTGTGAGTCGATCCTCGGCGTGAAAGATGAGCCAGTGCAGGGCAAAGAGGTTCCTCTGGAATGGACTAAGACATCTGGGGGACTCTTGGCATGGTGGTACGACCATGGAGTTCCTCTCGCCTTTCCTGTTGAGAGTGCCTCCTCTTGAGATGCGACGGGAACGCCAGGAATTCTTTCACGTTGAAAGCAGGGAAAGGATCCCTCATCTCGAGTTACGAGGGGGAAACAGGGCTCCTCTGGATGGGGGCGGGACCATCGTGCTTCCTCTCGAGTGGAGACGGGTATGGCGGTGAACTTCTTGAGTTGCAGCAAGGGAGTGAAAGACCCTTTCGAAGTTCCAGAGCTTAGGTGTCATTAGTCTTCAGACCCCTCATCGGAAATAGGCCTCATCTCGCCTAGAAGGGAGAATTTCCTGGATTTTCTCGAGTTGCGGCAGGTGTTCTCGAGTTAGGACGGGGACCTCAGGGACCCGCCCTGGTGGCCTCAGGAGAGGCCAGTCCCCATACTGAGTCGATCCTCGGCGTGAAAGATGAGCCAGTGCAGGGCAAAGAGGTTCCTCTGGAATGGACTGAGACATCTGGTGGACTCTTGGCATGGTGGTACGACCATGGAGTTCCTCTCGCCTTTCCTGTTGAGAGTGCCTCCTCTTGAGATGCGACGGGAACGCCGGGAATTCTTTCCCGTTCAAAGCAGGGAAAGGATCCCACATCTCGGGCTACGAGGGGGAAACGGGGCTCCTCTGGATGTGGGCGGGACCATCGTGCTTCCTCTCGAGTGGAGACGGGTATGACGGTGAACTTCTTGAGTTGCAGCAAGGGTGTGAAAGACCCTTTCGAAGTTCCAGACGTTAGGTGTCATTAGTCTCCAGACGCCTCATCGGAAATAGGCCTCATCTCGCCTGGAAGGGAGAACTTCCTGGATTTTCTCGAGTTGCGGCAGGTGTTCTCGAGTTACGACGGAGACCTCAGGGACCCGCCCTGGTGGCCTCAGGAGAGGCCAGTCCCCATGCGAGTTGCTAGGGGGCCTCTCGGGATTCCTCTCCCGTCGATACCGGGGCCAAAAACCTTGTGTGGAGTCAGGGCCATTAGAGGATTCGTCTCAGGGGCTGACATGGATCTTTGGGTACTTCTGGAGTCTCCCCAGGGGAGTCAGGCCTCGTCTCGAGTGGGGGCATGCACGTGCGCTTTCCTTCCATGCTGTAGCAGCAATGTCACGCTTCCCGTGGCGGGGATCAAAGGATCTGTGGTTTTCCCTCGAGGCTTTCCCTCGAGGCTTTCCCACAGGGCTGTCCCACGTGCCACCGAGGTTTGAGTCGATCCACGGCGTGAAAGATGAGCCAGTGCAGGCCAAAGAGGTTCCTCTGGAATGGACTGAGACATCTGGGGGACTCTTGGCATGGTGGTACGACCATGGAGTTCCTCTCGCCTTTCCTGTTGAGAGTGCCTCCTCTTGAGATGCGACGGGAACGCCGGGAATTCTTTCCAGTTGAAAGCAGGGAAAGGATCCCTCATCTCGAGCTACGAGGGGGAAACGGGGCTCCTCTGGATGTGGGCGGGACCATCGTGCTTCCTCTCGAGTGGAGACGGGTATGGCGGTGAACTTCTTGAGTTGCAGCAAGGGTGTGAAAGACCCTTTCGAAGTTCCAGAGTTTAGGTGTCATTAGTCTCCAGACGCCTCATCGGAAATAGGACTCATCTCGCCTGGAAGGGAGAACTTCCTGGATTTTCTCGAGTTGCGGCAGGTGTTCTCGAGTTAGGACGGGGACCTCAGGGACCCGCCCTGGTGGCCTCAGGAAAGGCCAGTCCCCATGCGAGTTGCTAGGGGGCCTCTCAGGATTCCTCTCCCATCGATACCGGGTCCAAAAACCTTGTGTGGTGTCAGGTCCAGAACCGAGGATTCCTCTCAGGGGCTGACATGGATCTTTGGGTACTTCTGGAGTCTCCCCAGGGGAGTCAGGCCTCGTCTCGAGTGGGGGCATGCACGTGCGCTTTCCCTCCAGGCTGTAGCAGCAATGTCACACTTCCCGTCGCGTGGATCAAAGGATCTGTGGTTTTCCCTCGAGGCTTTCCCTCGAGGCTTTCCCACAGGGCTGTCCCACGTGCCACCGTGGTGTGAGTCGATCCTCGGCGTGAAAGATGAGCCAGTGCAGGGCAAAGAGGTTCCTCTGGAATGGACTGAGACATCTGGGGGACTCTTGGCATGGTGGTACGACCATGGAGTTCCTCTCGCCTTTCCTGTTGAGAGTGCTTCCTCTTGAGATGCGACGGGTACGCCGGGAATTCTTTCCCGTTGAAAGCAGGGAAAGGTTCCCACATCTCGAGCTACGAGGGGGAAACGGGGCTCCTCTGAATGTGGGCGGGACCATCGTGCTTCCTCTCGAGTGGAGACGGGTATGACGGTGAACTTCTTGAGTTGCAGCAAGGGTGTGAAAGACCCTTTCGAAGTTCCAGAGGTTAGGTGTCATTAGTCTCCAGACGCCTCATCGGAAATAGGCCTCATCTCGCCTGGAAGGGAGAACTTCCTGGATTTTCTCGAGTTGCGGCAGGTGATCTCGATTTACGAAGGGGACCTCAGGGACCCGCCCTGGTGGCCTCAGGAGAGGCCAGTCCCCATGCGAGTTGCTAGGGGGCCTCTCGGGATTCCTCTCCCGTCGATACCGGGGCCAAAAACCTTGTGTGGAGTCAGGGCCGGAACCTAGGATTCCTCTCAGGGGCTGACATGGATCTTTGGGTACTTCTGGAGTCTCCCCAGGGGAGTCAGGCCTCGTCTCGAG
Source organism: Capricornis sumatraensis (assembly GCF_032405125.1). Lineage (NCBI taxonomy): Eukaryota > Metazoa > Chordata > Mammalia > Artiodactyla > Bovidae > Capricornis > Capricornis sumatraensis. The sequence goes on along the minus strand of NC_091092.1, from coordinate 140,841,352 downwards.
TGGGGGCATGCACGTGCGCTTTCCTTCCAGGCTGTAGCAGCAATGTCACGCTTCCCGTCGCGTGGATCAAAGGATCTGTGGTTTTCCCTCGAGGCTTTCCCTCGAGGCTTTCCCACAGGGCTGTCCCACGTGCCACCGTGGTGTGAGTCGATCCTCGGCATGAAAGATGAGCCAGTGCAGGGCAAAGAGGTTCCTACAGAATGGACTGAGACATATGGGGGACTCTTGGCATGGTGGTACGACCATGGAGTTCCTCTCGCCTTTCCTGTTGAGAGTGCCTCCTCTTGAGATGCGACGGGAACGCCGGGAATTCTTTCCCGTTGAAAGCAGGGAAAGGATCCCTCATCTCGAGCTACGAGGGGGGAACGGGGCTCCTCTGGATGTGGGCGGGACCATCGTGCTTCCTCTCGAGTGGAGACGGGTATGACGGTGAACTTCTTGAGTTGCAGCAAGGGTGTGAAAGACCCTTTCGAAGTTCCAGAGGTTAGGTGTCATTAGTCTCCAGACGCTTCATCGGAAATAGGCCTCATCTCGCCTGGAAGGGAGAACTTCCTGGATTTTCTCGAGTTGCGGCAGGTGTTCTCGAGTTACGACGGAGACCTCAGGGACCCGCCCTGGTGGCCTCAGGAGAGGCCAGTCCCCATGCGAGTTGCTAGGGGGCCTCTCGGGATTCCTCTCCCGTCGATACCGGGGCCAAAAACCTTGTGTGGAGTCAGGGCCGGAACCGAGGATTCCTCTCAGGGGCTGACATGGATCTTTGGGTACTTCTGGAGTCTCCCCAGGGGAGTCAGGCCTCGTCTCGAGTGGGGGCATGCACGTGCGCTTTCCTTCCAGGCTGTAGCAGCAATGTTACGCTTCCCGTCACGTGGATCAAAGGATCTGTGGTTGTCCCTCTAGGCTTTCCCTCGAGGCTTTCCCACAGGGCTGTCCCACGTGCCACCGTGGTGTGAGTCGATCCTCGGCGAGAAAGATGAGCCAGTGCAGGGCAAAGAGTTTCCTCTGGAATGGACTGAGACATCTGGGGGACTCTTGGCATGGTGGTACGACCATGGAGTTCCTCTCGCCTTTCCTGTTGAGAGTGCCTCCTCTTGAGATGCGATGGGAACGCCGGGAATTCTTTCCCGTTGAAATCAGGGAAAGGATCCCTCATCTCGAGCTACGAGGGGGAAACTGGGCTCCTCTGGATGTGGGCGGGACCATCGTGCTTCCTCTCGAGTGGAGACGGGTATGGCGGTGAACTTCTTGAGTTGCAGCAAGGGTGTGAAAGACCCTTTCGAAGTTCCAGAGGTTACGTGTCATTAGTCTCCAGACGCCTCATCGGAAATAGGCCTCATCTCGCCTGGAAGGGAGAACTTCCTGGATTTTCTCGAGTTGAGGCAGGTGTTCTCAAGTTACGACGGAGACCTCAGGGACACGCCCTGGTGGCCTCAGGAGAGGCCAGTCCCCATGCGAGTTGCTAGGGGGCCTCTCGGGATTCCTCTCCCGTCGATACCAGGGCCAAAAACCTTGTGTGGAGTCAGGGCCGGAACCGAGGATTCCTCTCAGGGGCTGACATGGATCTTTGGGTACTTCTGGAGTCTCCCCAGGGGAGTCAGGCCTCGTCTCGAGTGGGGGCATACACGTGCGCTTTCCTTCCAGGCTGTAGCAGCAATGTCACGCTTCCCGTCGCGTGGATCAAAGGATCTGTGGTTTTCCCTCGAGGCTTTCCCTCGAGGCTTTCCCACTGGGCTGTCCCACGTGCTACCGTGGTGTGAGTCGATCCTCGGCCTGAAAGATGAGCCAGTGCAGGGCAAAGAGGTTCCTCTGGAATGGACTAAGACATCTGGGGGACTCTTGGCATGGTGGTACGACCATGGAGTTCCTCTCGCCTTTCCTGTTGAGAGTGCCTCCTCTTGAGATGCGACGGGAACGCCGGGAATTCTTTCCCGTTGAAAGCAGGGAAAGGATCCCTCATCTCGAGTTACGAGGGGGAAACAGGGCTCCTCTGGATGGGGGCGGGACCATCGTGCTTCCTCTCGAGTGGAGACGGGTATGGCGGTGAACTTCTTGAGTTGCAGCAAGGGTGTGAAAGACCCTTTCGAATTTCCAGAGGTTAGGTGTCATTAGTCTCCAGACGCCTCATCGGAAATAGGCCTCATCTCGCCTGGAAGGGAGAACTTCCTGGATTTTCTCGAGTTGCGGCAGGTGTTCTCGAGTTAGGACGGGGACCTCAGGGACCCGCCCTGGTGGCCTCAGGAGAGGCCAGTCCCCATGCGAGTTGCTAGGGGGCCTCTCGGGATTCCTCTCCCGTCGATACCGGGGCCAAAAACCTTGTGTGGAGCAGGGCTGGAACCGAGGATTCCTCTCAGGGGCTGACATGGATCTTTGGGTACTTCTGGAGTCTCCCCAGGGGAGTCAGGCCTCGTCTCGAGTGGGGGCATGCACGTGAGCTTTCCTTCCAGGCTATAGCAGCAATGTTACGCTTCCCGTCACGTGGATCAAAGGATCTGTGGTTGTCCCTCTAGGCTTTCCCTCGAGGCTTTCCCACAGGGCTGTCCCACGTGCCACCGTGGTGTGAGTCGATCCTCGGCGTGAAAGATGAGCCAGTGCAGGGCAAAGAGTTTCCTCTGGAATGGACTGAGACATCTGGGGGACTCTTGGCATGGTGGTACGACCATGGAGTTCCTCTCGCCTTTCCTATTGAGAGTGCCTCCTCTTGAGATGCGATGGGAACGCCGGGAATTCTTTCCCGTTGAAATCAGGGAAAGGATCCCTCATCTCGAGCTACGAGGGGGAAACTGGGCTCCTCTGGATGTGGGCGGGACCATCGTGCTTCCTCTCGAGTGGAGACGGGTATGGCGGTGAACTTCTTGAGTTGCAGCAAGGGTGTGAAAGACCCTTTCGAAGTTCCAGAGGTTACGTGTCATTAGTCTCCAGACGCCTCATCGGAAATAGGCCTCATCTCGCCTGGAAGGGAGAACTTCCTGGATTTTCTCGAGTTGAGGCAGGTGTTCTCAAGTTACGACGGGGACCTCAGGGACCCGCCCTGGTGGCCTCAGGAGAGGCCAGTCCCCATGCGAGTTGCTAGGGGGCCTCCTGGGATACCTCTTCCGTCGATACCGGGGCCAAAAACCTTGTGTGGAGTCAGGGCCGGAACCGAGGATTCCTCTCAGGGGCTGACATGGATCTTTGGGTACTTCTGGAGTCTCCCCAGGGGAGTCAGGCCTCGTCTCGAGTGGGGGCATACACGTGCCCATTCCTTCCAGGCTGTAGCAGCAATGTCACGCTTCCCGTCGCGGGGATCAAAGGATCTGTGGTTTTCCCTCGAGGCTTTCCCTCGAGGCTTTCCCACTGGGCTGTCCCACGTGCCACCGTGGTGTGAGTCGATCCTCGGCGTGAAAGATGAGCCAGTGCAGGGCAAAGAGGTTCCTCTGGAATGGACTGAGACATCTGGGGGACTCTTGGCATGGTGGTACGACCATGGAGTTCCTCTCGCCTTTCCTGTTGAGAGTGCCTCCTCTTGAGATGCGACGGGAACGCCGGGAATTCTTTCCCATTGAAAGCAGGGAAAGGATCCCACATCTCGAGCTACGAGGGGGAAACGGGGCTCCTCTGGATGTGGGCAGGACCATCGTGCTTCCTCTCGAGTGGAGACGGGTATGGCGGTGAACTTCTTGAGTTGCAGCAAGGGTGTGAAAGACCCTTTCGAAGTTCCAGAGGTTAGGTGTCATTAGTCTCCAGAGGCCTCATCGGAAATAGGCCTCATCTCGCCTGGAAGGGAGAACTTCCTGGATTTTCTCGAGTTGCGGCAGGTGTTCTCGATTTACGAAGGGGACCTCAGGGACTCGCCGTGGTGGCCTCAGGAGAGGCCAGTCCCCATGCGAGTTGCTAGGGGGCCTCTCGGGATTACTCTCCCGTCGATACCGGGGCCGAAAACCTTGTGTGGAGTCAGGGCCGGAACCTAGGATTCCTCTCAGGGGCTGACATGGATCTTTGGGTACTTCTGGAGTCTCCCCAGGGGAGTCAGGCCTCGTCTCGAGTGGGGGCATGCACGTGCGCTTTCCTTCCAGGCTGTAGCAGCAATGTCACGCTTCCCGTCGCGTGGATCAAAGGATCTGTGGTTTTCCCTCGAGGCTTTCCCTCGAGGCTTTCCCACAGGGCTGTCCCACGTGCCACCGTGGTGTGAGTCGATCCTCGGCGTGAAAGATGAGCCAGTGCAGGGCAAAGAGGTTCCTCTGGAATGGACTGAGACATATGGGGGACTCTTGGCATGGTGGTACGACCATGGAGTTCCTCTCGCCTTTCCTGTTGAGAGTGCCTCCTCTTGAGATGCGACGGGAACGCCGGGAATTCTTTCCCGTTGAAAGCAGGGAAAGGATCCCACATCTCGAGCTACGAGGGGGAAACGGGGCTCCTCTGGATGTGGGCGGGACCATCGTGCTTCCTCTCGAGTGGAGACGGGTATGGCGGTGAACTTCTTGAGTTGCAGCAAGGGTGTGAAAGACCCTTTCGAAGTTCCAGAGGTTAGGTGTCATTAGACTCCAGACGCCTCATCGGAAATAGGCCTCATCTCGCCTGGAAGGGAGAACTTCCTGGATTTTCTCGAGTTGCGGCAGGTGTTCTCGAGTTACAACGGAGACCTCAGGGACACGCCCTGGTGGCCTCAGGAGAGGCCAGTCCCCATGCGAGTTGCTAGGGGGCCTCTCGGGATTCCTCTCCCGTCGATACCGGGGCCAAAAACCTTGTGTGGAGTCAGGGCCGGAACCGAGGATTCATCTCAGGGGCTGACATGGATCTTTGGGTACTTCTGGAGTCTCCCCAGGGGAGTCAGGCCTCGTCTCGAGTGGGGGCATACACGTGCGCTTTCCTTCCAGGCTGTAGCAGCAATGTCACGCTTCCCGTCGCGTGGATCAAAGGATCTGTGGTTTTCCCTCGAGGCTTTCCCTCGAGGCTTTCCCACTGGGCTGTCCCACGTGCCACCGTGGTGTGAGTCGATCCTCGGCGTGAAAGATGAGCCAGTGCAGGGCAAAGAGGTTCCTCTGGAATGGACTAAGACATCTGGGGGACTCTTGGCATGGTGGTACGACCATGGAGTTCCTCTCGCCTTTCCTGTTGAGAGTGCCTCCTCTTAAGATGCGACGGGAACGCCAGGAATTCTTTCACGTTGAAAGCAGGGAAAGGATCCCTCATCTCGAGTTACGAGGGGGAAACAGGGCTCCTCTGGATGGGGGCGGGACCATCGTGCTTCCTCTCGAGTGGAGACGGGTATGGCGGTGAACTTCTTGAGTTGCAGCAAGGGAGTGAAAGACCCTTTCGAAGTTCCAGAGCTTAGGTGTCATTAGTCTTCAGACCCCTCATCGGAAATAGGCCTCATCTCGCCTAGAAGGGAGAATTTCCTGGATTTTCTCGAGTTGCGGCAGGTGTTCTCGAGTTACGACGGGGACCTCAGGGACCCGCCCTGGTGGCCTCAGGAGAGGCCAGTCCCCATGCGAGTTGCTAGGGGGCCTCTCGGGATTCCTCTCCCGTCGATACCGGTGCCAAAAACCTTGTGTGGAGTCAGGGCCGGAACCGAGGATTCCTCTCAGGGGCTCACATGGATCTTTGGGTACTTCTGGAGTCTCCCCAGGCGAGTCAGGCCTCGTCTCGAGTGGGGGCATGCACGTGTGCTTTCCTTCCAGGCTTTAGCAGCAATGTCACGCTTCCCGTCGCGTGGATCAAAGGATCTGTGGTTTTCCCTCGAGGCTTTCCCTCGAGGCTTTGCCACAGGGCTGTCCCACGTGCCACCGTGGTGTGAGTCGATCCTCGGCGTGAAAGATGAGCCAGTGCAGGGCAAAGAGGTTCCTCTGGAATGGACTGAGACATCTGGGGGACTCTTGGCATGGTGGAACGACCATGGAGTTCCTCTCGCCTTTCCTGTTGAGAGTGCCTCCTCTTGAGATGCAACGGGTATGCCGGGAATTCTTTCCCGTTGAAAGCAGGGAAAGGATCCCACATCTCGAGCTACGATGGGGAAACGGGGCTCCTCTGGATGTGGGCGGGACCATCGTGCTTCCTCTCGAGTGGAGACGGGTATGGCGGTGAACTTCTTGAGTTGCAGCAAGGGTGTGAAAGACCCTTTCCAAGTTCCAGAGGTTAGGTGTCATTAGTCTCCAGACGCCTCATCGGAAATAGGCCTCATCTCGCCTGGAAGGGAGAACTTCCTGGATTTTCTCGAGTTGCGGCAGGTGTTCTCGAGTTACGATGGTGACCTCAGGGACCCGCCCTGGTGGCCTCAGGAGAGGCCAGTCCCCATGCGAGTTGCTAGGGAGCCTCTCGGGATTCCTCTCCCGTCGATACCGGGGCCAAAAACCTTGTGTGGAGTCAGGGCCGGAACCGAGGATTCCTCTCAGGGGCTGACATGGATCTTTGGGTACTTCTGGAGTCTCCCCAGGGGAGTCAGGCCTCGTCTCGAGTGGGGGCATGCACGTTCGCTTTCCTTCCAGGCTGTAGCAGCAATGTCACGCTTCCCGTCGCATGGATCAAAGGATCTGTGGTTTTCCCTCGAGGCTTTCCCTCGAGGCTTTCCCACAGGGCTGTCCCACGTGCCACCGTGGTGTGAGTCGATCCTCGGCGTGAAAGATGAGCCAGTGCAGGGCAAAGAGGTTCCTCTGGAATGGACTGAGACATCTGGGGGACTCTTGGCATGGTGGTACGACCATGGAGTTCCTCTCGCCTTTCCTGTTGAGAGTGCCTCCTCTTGAGATGCGACGGGAACGCCGGGAATTCTTTCCCGTTGAAAGCAGGGAAAGGATCCGTAATCTCGAGCTACGAGGGGGAAACGGGGCTCCTCTGGATGGGGGCGGGACCATCGTGCTTCCTCTCGAGTGGAGACGGGTATGGCGGTGAACTTCTTGAGTTGCAGCAAGGGTGTGAAAGACCGTTTCGAAGTTCCAGAGGTTAGGTGTCATTAGTCTCCAGACGCCTCATCGGAAATAGGCCTCATCTCGCCTGGAAGGGAGAACTTCCTGGATTTTCTCGAGTTGTGGCAGGTGTTCTCGAGTTACGACGGGGACCTCAGGGACCCGCCCTGGTGGCCTCAGGAGAGGCCAGTCCCCATGCGAGTTGCTAGGGAGCCTCTCGAGATTCCTCTCCCGTCGATACCGGGGCCAAAAACCTTGTGTGGAGTCAGGGCCGGAACCGAGGATTCCTCTCAGGGGCTGACATGGATCTTTGGGTACTTCTGGAGTCTCCCCAGGGGAGTCAGGCCTCGTCTCGAGTGGGGGCATGCACGTGCGCTTTCCTTCCAGGCTGTAGCAGCAATGTCACGCTTCCCGTCGCGTGGATCAAAGGATCTGTGGTTTTCCCTCGAGGCTTTCCCTCGAGGCTTTCCCACAGGGCTGTCCCACGTGCCACCGTGGTGTGAGTCGATCCTCGGCGTGAAAGATGAGCCAGTGCAGGGCAAAGAGGTTCCTCTGGAATGGAATGAGACTTCTGGGGGACTCTTGGCATGGTGGTACGACTATGGAGTCCCTCTCGCCTTTCCTGTTGAGAGTGCCTCCTCTTGAGATGCGACGGGAACGCCGGGAATTCTTTCCCGTTGAAAGCAGGGAAAGGATCCCTCATCTCGAGCTACGAGGGGGAAACGGGGCTCCTCTGGATGTTGGCGGGACCATCGTGCTTCCTCTCGAGTGGAGATGGGTATGGCGGTGAACTTCTTGAGTTGCAGCAAGGGTGTGAAAGACCCTTTCGAAGTCCAGAGCTTAGGTGTCATTAGTCTCCAGACGCCTCATCGGAAATAGGCCTCATCTCGCCTGGAAGGGAGAACTTCCTGGATTTTCTCGAGTTGCGGCAGGTGTTCTCGAGTTACGACGGGGACCTCAGGGACCCGCCCTGGTGGCCTCAGGAGAGGCCAGTCCCCATGCGAGTTGCTAGGGGGCCTCTCGGGATTCCTCTCCCGTCGATACCGGTGCCAAAAACCTTGTGTGGAGTCAGGGCCGGAACCGAGGATTCCTCTCAGGGGCTCACATGGATCTTTGGGTACTTCTGGAGTCTCCCCAGGCGAGTCAGGCCTCGTCTCGAGTGGGGGCATGCACGTGCGCTTTCCTTCCAGGCTGTAGCAGCAATGTCACGCTTCCCGTCGCGTGGATCAAAGGATCTGTGGTTTTCCCTCGAGGCTTTCCCTCGAGACTTTCCCACTGGGCTGTCCCACGTGCCACCTTGGTGTGAGTCGATCCTCGGCGTGAAAGATGAGCCAGTGCAGGGCAAAGAGGTTCCTCTGGAATGGACTGAGACATCTGGGGGACTCTTGGCATGGTGGTACGACCATGGAGTTCCTCTCGCCTTTCCTGTTGAGAGTGCCTCCTCTTGAGATGCGACGGGAACGCCGGGAATTCTTTCCCGTTGAAAGCAGGGAAAGGATCCCTCATCTCGAGCTACGAGGGGGAAACGGGGCTCCTCTGGATGTGGGCGGGACCATCGTGCTTCCTCTCGAGTGGAGACGGGTATGGCGGTGAACTTCTTGAGTTGCAGCAAGGGTGTGAAAGACCCTTTCGAAGTCCAGAGCTTAGGTGTCATTAGTCTCCAGACGCCTCATCGGAAATAGGCCTCATCTCGCCTGGAAGGGAGAACTTCCTGGATTTTCTCGAGTTGCGGCAGGTGTTCTCGAGTTACGACGGGAACTCAGGGACCCGCCCTGGTGGCCTCAGGAGAGGCCAGTCCCCATGCGAGTTGCTAGGGGTCCTCTCGGGATTCCTCTCCCGTCGATACCGGGTCCAAAAACCTTGTGTGGAGTCAGGGCCGGAACCGAGGATTCCTCTCAGGGGCTCACATGGATCTTTGGGTACTTCTGGAGTCTCCCCAGGCGAGTCAGGCCTCGTCTCGAGTGGGGGCATGCACGTGTGCTTTCCTTCCAGGCTTTAGCAGCAATGTCACGCTTCCCGTCGCGTGGATCAAAGGATCTGTGGTTTTCCCTCGAGGCTTTCCCTCGAGACTTTCCCACTGGGCTGTCCCACGTGCCACCTTGGTGTGAGTCGATCCTCGGCGTGAAAGATGAGCCAGTGCAGGGCAAAGAGGTTCCTCTGGAATGGACTGAGACATCTGGGGGACTCTTGGCATGGTGGTACGACCATGGAGTTCCTCTCGCCTTTCCTGTTGAGAGTGCCTCCTCTTGAGATGCGACGGGAACGCCGGGAATTCTTTCCCGTTGAAAGCAGGGAAAGGATCCCTCATCTCGAGCTACGAGGGGGAAACGGGGCTCCTCTGGATGTGGGCGGGACCATCGTGCTTCCTCTCGAGTGGAGACGGGTATGGCGGTGAACTTCTTGAGTTGCAGCAAGGGTGTGAAAGACCCTTTCGAAGTTCCAGAGGTTAGGTGTCATTAGTCTCCAGACGCCTCATCGGAAATAGGCATCATCTCGCCTGGAAGGGAGAACTTCCTGGATTTTCTCGAGTCGCGGCAGGTGTTCTCGAGTTACGATGGGGATTTCAGGGACCGGCCCTGGTGGCCTCAGGAGAGGCCAGTCCCCATGCGAGTTGCAAGGGGGCCTCTCGGGATTCCTCTCCCGTCGATACCGGGGCCAAAAACCTTGTGTGGATTCAGGGCCAGAACCGAGGATTCCTCTCAGGGGCTGACATGGACCTTTGGGTACTTCTGGAGTCTCCCCAGGGGAGTCAGGCCTCGTCTCGAGTGGGGGCATGCACGTGCGCTTTCCTTCCAGGCTGTAGCAGCAATGTCACGCTTCCCGTCGCGTGGATCAAAGGATCTGTGGTTTTCCCTCGAGGCTTTCCCTCGAGACTTTCCCACAGGGCTGTCTCACGTGCCACCATGGTGTGAGTCGATCCTCGGCGTGAAAGATGAGCCAGTGCAGGGCAAAGAGGTTCCTCTGGAATGGAATGAGACTTCTGGGGGATTCTTGGCATGGTGGTACGACTATGGAGTCCCCCTCGCCTTTCCTGTTGAGAGTGCCTCCTCTTGAGATGCGACGGGAACGCCGGGAATTCTTTCCCGTTGAAAGCAGGGAAAGGATCCCTCATCTCGAGCTACGAGGGGGAAACGGGGCTCCTCTGGATGTTGGCGGGACCATCGTGCTTCCTCTCGAGTGGAGACGGGTATGGCGGTGAACTTCTTGAGTTGCAGCAAGGGTGTGAAAGACCCTTTCGAAGTCCAGAGCTTAGGTGTCATTAGTCTCCAGACGCCTCATCGGAAATAGGCCTCATCTCGCCTGGAAGGGAGAACTTCCTTGATTTTCTCGAGTTGCGGCAGGTGTTCTCGAGTTACGACGGGGACCTCAGGGACCCGCCCTGGTGGCCTCAGGAGAGGCCAGTCCCCATGCGAGTTGCTAGGGGGCCTCTCGGGATTCCTCTCCCGTCGATACCGGGGCCAAAAACCTTGTGTGGAATCAGGTCCGGAACCGAGGATTCCTCTCAGGGGCTCACATGGATCTTTGGGTACTTCTGGAGTATCCCCAGGCGAGTCAGGCCTCGTCTCGAGTGGGGGCATGCACGTGCGCTTTCCTTCCAGGCTGTAGCAGCAATGTCACGCTTCCCGTCGCGTGGATCAAACGATATGTGGTTTTCACTCGATGCTTTCCCTCGAGGCTTTCCCTAAGGGCTGTCCCACGTGCCACCGCGGTGTGAGTCGATCCTCGGCGTGAAAGATGAGCCAGTGCAGGGCATAGAGGTTCCTATGGAATGGACTGAGACATCTGGGGGACTCTTGGCATGGTGGTACGACCATGGAGTTCCTCTCGCCTTTCCTGTTGAGAGTGCCTCCTCTTGAGATGCGACGGGAACGCCGGGAATTCTTTCCCGTTGAAAGCAGGGAAAGGATCCGTCATCTCGAGCTACGAGGGGGAAACGGGGCTCCTCTGGATGTGGGCGGGACCATCGTGCTTCCTCTCGAGTGGAGACGGGTATGGCGGTGAACTTCTTGAGTTGCAGCAAGGGTGTGAAAGACCCTTTCGAAGTCCAGAGCTTAGGTGTCATTAGTCTCCAGACGCCTCATCGGAAATAGGCCTTATCTCGCCTGGAAGGGAGAACTTCCTGTATTTTCTCGAGTTGCGGCAGGTGTTCTCGAGTTACGACGGGGACCTCAGGGACCCGCCCTGGTGGCCTCAGGAGAGGCCAGTCCCCATGCGAGTTGCTAGGGGGCCTCTCGGGATTCCTCTCCCGTCGATACCGGGTCCAAAAACCTTGTGTGGAGTCAGGGCCGGAACCGAGGATTCCTCTCAGGGGCTCACATGGATCTTTGGGTACTTCTGGAGTCTCCCCAGGCGAGTCAGGCCTCGTCTCGAGTGGGGGCATGCACGTGCGCTTTCCTTCCAGGCTTTAGCAGCAATGTCACGCTTCCCGTCGCGTGGATCAAAGGATCTGTGGTTTTCCCTCGAGGCTTTCCCTCGAGACTTTCCCACTGGGCTGTCCCACGTGCCACCGTGGTGTGAGTCGATCCTCGGCGTGGAAGATGAGCCAGTGCAGGGCAAAGAGTTTCCTCTGGAATGGACTGAGACATCTGGGGGACTCTTGGCATGGTGGTACGACCATGGAGTTCCTCTCGCCTTTCCTGTTGAGAGTGCCTCATCTTGAGATGCGACGGAAACACAGGGAATTCTTTCCCGTTGAAAGCAGGGAAAGGATCCGTCATCTCGAGCTACGAGGCGGAAACGGGGCTCTTCTGGATGGGGGCAGGACCATCGTGCTTCCTCTCGAGTGGAGACGGGTATGGCGGTGAACTTCTTGAGTTGCAGCAGGGTGTGAAAGACCCTTTCGAAGTTCCAGAGGTTAGGTGTCATTAGTCTCCAGACGCCTCATCGGAAATAGGCCTCATCTCGCCTGGAAGGGAGAACTTCCTGGATTTTCTCGAGTTGCGGCAGGTGTTCTCGAGTTACGACGGGGACCTCAGGGACCCGCCCTGGTGGCCTCAGGAGAAGCCAGCCCCCATGCGAGTTGCTAGGGGGCCTCTCGGGATTCCTCTCCCGTCGATACCGGGGCCAAAAACCTTGTGTGGAGTCAGGGCCGGAACCGAGGATTCCTCTCAGGGGCTGACATGGATCTTTGGGTACTTCTGGAGTCTCCCCAGGCGAGTCAGGCCTCGTCTCGAGTGGGGGCATGCACGTGTGCTTTCCTTCCAGGCTGTAGCAGCAATGTCATGCTTCCCGTCTCGTGGATCATAGGATCTGTAGTTTTCCCTCGAGGCTTTCCCTCGAGGCTTTCCCACGGGGCTGTCCCACGTGCCACCGTGGTGTGAGTCGATCCTCGGCGTGAAAGATGAGCCAGTGCAGGGCAAAGAGGTTCCTCTGGAATGGACTGAGACATCTGGGGGACTCTTGGCATGGTGGTACGACCATGGAGTTCCTCTCGCCTTTCCTGTTGAGAGTGCCTCCTCTTGAGATGCGACGGGAACGCCGGGAATTCTTTCCCGTTGAAAGCAGGGAAAGGATCCCTCATCTCGAGCTACGAGGGGGAAACGGGGCTCTTCTGGATGTGGGCAGGACCATCGTGCTTCCTCTCGAGTGGAGACGGGTATGGCGGTGAACTTCTTGAGTTGCAGCAAGGGTGTGAAAGACCCTTTCGAAGTTCCAGAGCTTAGGTGTCATTAGTCTCCAGACGCCTCATCGGAAATAGGCCTCATCTCGCCTGGAAGGGAGAACTTCCTGGATTTTCTCGAGTTGCGGCAGGTGTTCTCGAGTTACGACGGGTACCTCACGGACCCGCCCTGGTGGCCTCAGGAGAGGCCAGTCCCCATGCGAGTTGGTAGGGGGCCTCTCGGGATACCTCTTCCGTCGATACCGGGGTCAAAAACCTTGTGTGGAGTCAGGGCCGGAACCGAGGATTCCTCTCAGGGGCTGACATGGATCTTTGGGTACTTCTGGAGTCTCCCCAGGGGAGTCAGGCCTCGTCTCGAGTGGGGGCATGCACGTGCGCTTTCCTTCCAGGCTGTAGCAGCAATGTCACGCTTCCCGTCGCGGGGATCAAAGGATCTGTGGTTTTCCCTCGAGGCTTTCCCTCGAGGCTTTCCCACAGGGCTGTCCCACGTGCCACCGTGGTGTGATTCGATCCTCGGCATGAAAGATGAGCCAGTGCAGGGCAAAGAGGTTCCTCTGGAATGCACTGAGACATCTGGGGGACTCTTGGCATGGTGGTACGACCATGGAGTTCCTCTCGCCTTTCCTGTTGAGAGTGCCTCCTCTTGAGATGCGACGGGAACGCCGGGAATTCTTTCCCGTTGAAAGCAGGGAAAGGATCCCTCATCTCGAGCTACGAGGGGGAAACGGGGCTCCTCTGGATGTGGGCAGGACCATCGTGCTTCCTCTCGAGTGGAGACGGGTATGGCGGTGAACTTCTTGAGTTGCAGCAAGGGTGTGAAAGACCCTTTCGAAGTTCCAGAGGTTAGGTGTCATTAGTCTCCAGAGGCCTCATCGGAAATAGGCCTCATCTCGCCTGGAAGGGAGAACTTCCTGGATTTTCTCGAGTTGCGGCAGGTGTTCTCGATTTACGAAGGGGACCTCAAGGACTCGTCGTGGTGGCCTCAGGAGAGGCCAGTCCCCATGCGAGTTGCTAGGGGGCCTCTCGGGATTCCTCTCCCGTCGATACCGGGGCCAAAAACCTTGTGTGGAGTCAGGGCCGGAACCGAGGATTCCTCTCAGGGGCTGACATGGATCTTTGGGTACTTCTGGAGTCTCCCAAGGGGAGTCAGGCCTCGTCTCGAGTGGGGGCATACACGTGCCCATTCCTTCCAGGCTGTAGCAGCAATGTCACGCTTCCCGTCGCGTGGATCAAAGGATCTGTGGTTTCCCTCGAGGCTTTCCCTCGAGGCTTTCCCACTGGGCTGTCCCACGTGCCACCGTGGTGTGAGTCGATCCTCGGCGTGAAAGATGAGCCAGTGTAGGGCAAAGAGGTTCCTCTGGAATGGACTGAGACATATGGGGGACTCTTGGCATGGTGGTACGACCATGGAGTTCCTCTCGCCTTTCCTGTTGAGAGTGCCTCCTCTTGAGATGCAACGGGAACGCCGGGAATTCTTTCCCGTTGAAAGCAGGGAAAGGATCCCTCATCTCGAGCTACGAGGGGGAAACGGGGCTCCTCTGGATGTGGGCAGGACCATCGTGCTTCCTCTCGAGTGGAGACGGGTATGGCGGTGAACTTCTTGAGTTGCAGCAAGGGTGTGAAAGACCCTTTCGAAGTTCCAGAGTTTAGGTGTCATTAGTCTCCAGAGGCCTCATCGGAAATAGGCCTCATCTCGCCTGGAAGGGAGAACTTCCTGGATTTTCTCGAGTTGCGGCAGGTGTTCTCGATTTAAGAAGGGGACCTCAGGGACTCGCCGTGGTGGCCTCAGGAGAGGCCAGTCCCCATGCGAGTTGCTAGGGGGCCTCTCGGGATTACTCTCCCGTCGATACCGGGGCCGAAAACCTTGTGTGGAGTCAGGGCCGGAACCTAGGATTCCTCTCAGGGGCTGACATGGATCTTTGGGTACTTCTGGAGTCTCCCCAGGGGAGTCAGGCCTCGTCTCGAGTGGGGGCATGCACGTGCGCTTTCCTTCCAGGCTGTAGCAGCAATGTCACGCTTCCCGTCGCGTGGATCAAAGGATCTGTGGTTTTCCCTCGAGGCTTTCCCTCGAGGCTTTCCCACAGGGCTGTCCCACGTGCCACTGTGGTGTGAGTCGATCCTCGGCGTGAAAGATGAGCCAGTGCAGGGCAAAGAGGTTCCTCTGGAATGGACTGAGACATATGGGGGACTCTTGGCATGGTGGTACGACCATGGAGTTCCTGTCGCCTTTCCTGTTGAGAGTGCCTCCTCTTGAGATGCGACGGGAACGCCGGGAATTCTTTCCCGTTGAAAGCAGGGAAAGGATCCCACATCTCGAGCTACGAGGGGGAAACGGGGCTCCTCTGGATGTGGGCGGGACCATCGTGCTTCCTCTCGAGTGGAGACGGGTATGGCGGTGAACTTCTTGAGTTGCAGCAAGGGTGTGAAAGACCCTTTCGAAGTTCCAGAGGTTAGGTGTCATTAGGCTCCAGACGCCTCATCGGAAATAGGCCTCATCTCGCCTGGAAGGGAGAACTTCCTGGATTTTCTCGAGTTGCGGCAGGTGTTCTCGAGTTACGACGGGGACCTCAGGGACCCGCCCTGGTGGCCTCAGGAGAGGCCAGTCCCCATGCGAGTTGCTAGGGGGCCTCTCGGGATTCCTCTCCCGTCGATACCGGGGCCAAAAACCTTGTGTGGAGTCAGGGCCGGAACCGAGGATTCCTCTCAGGGGCTGACATGGATCTTTGGGTACTTCTGGAGTCTCCCCAGGCGAGTCAGGCCTCGTCTCGAGTGGGGGCATGCACGTGCGCTTTCCTTCCAGGCTGTAGCAGCAATGTCACGCTTCCTGTCGCGTGGATCAAAGGATCTGTGGTTTTCTCTCGAGGCTTTCCTTCGAGCCTTTCCCACAGGGCTGTCCCACGTGCCACCGTGGTGTGAGTCGATCCTCGGCGTGAAAGATGAGCCAGTGCAGGGCAAAGAGGTTCCTCTGGAATGGACTGAGACATCTGGGGGACTCTTGGCATGGTGGTACGACCATGGAGTTCCTCTCGCCTTTCCTGTTGAGAGTGCCTCCTCTTGAGATGCGACGGGAACGCCGGGAATTCTTTCCCGTTGAAAGCAGGGAAAGGATCCCTCATCTCGAGCTACGAGGGGGAAACGGGGCTCTTCTGGATGTGGGCAGGACCATCGTGCTTCCTCTCGAGTGGAGACGGGTATGGCGGTGAACTTCTTGAGTTGCAGCAAGGGTGTGAAAGACCCTTTCGAAGTTCCAGAGCTTAGGTGTCATTAGTCTCCAGACGCCTCATGGGAAATAGGCCTCATCTCGCCTGGAAGGGAGAACTTCCTGGATTTTCTCGAGTTGTGGCAGGTGTTCTCGAGTTAAGACGGGGACCTCAGGGACCCGCCCTGGTGGCCTCAGGAGAGGCCAGTCCCCATGCGAGTTGCTAGGGGGCCTCTCGGGATTCCTCTCCCGTCGATACCTGGGCCAAAAACCTTGTGTGGAGTCAGGGCCGGAAGCGAGGATTCCTCTCAGGGGCTGACATGGATTTTTGGGGTCTTCTGGAGTCTCCCCAGGGGAGTCAGGCCTCGTCTCGAGTGGGGGCATGCACGTGCGCTTTCCTTCCAGGCTGTAGCAGCAATGTCACGCTTCCCGTCGCGTGGATCAAAGGATCTGTGGTTTTCCCTCGAGGCTTTCCCTCGAGGCTTTCCCACGGGGCTGTCCCACGTGCCACCGTGGTGTGAGTCGATCCTCGGCATGAAAGATGAGCCAGTGCAGGGCAAAGAGGTTCCTCTGGAATGGACTGAGACATCTGGGGGACTCTTGGCATGGTGGTACGACCATGGAGTTCCTCTCGCCTTTCCTGTTGAGAGTGCTTCCTCTTGAGATGCGACGGGAATGCCGGGAATTCTTTCCCGTTGAAAGCAGGGAAAGGATCCCTCATCTCGAGCTACGAGGGGGAAACGGGGCTCCTCTGGATGTGGGCGGGACCATCGTGCTTCCTCTCGAGTGGAGACGGGTATGGCGGTGAACTTCTTGAGTTGCAGCAAGGGTGTGAAAGTCCCTTTCGAAGTTCCAGAGCGTAGGTGTCATTAGTCTCCAGACGCCTCATCGGAAATAGGCCTCATCTCGCCTGGAAGGGAGAACTTCCTGGATTTTCTCGAGTTGCGGCAGGTGTTCTCGAGTTACGACGGGGACCTCAGGGACCCGCCCTGGTGGCCTCAGGAGAGGCCAGTCCCCATGCGAGTTGCTAGGGGGCCTCTCGGGATTCCTCTCCCGTCGATACCTGGGCCAAAAACCTTGTGTGGAGTCAGGGCCGGAAGCGAGGATTCCTCTCAGGGGCTGACATGGATTTTTGGGTTCTTCTGGAGTCTCCCCAGGGGAGTCAGGCCTCGTCTCGAGTGGGGGCATGCACGTGCGCTTTCCTTCCAGGCTGTAGCAGCAATGTCACGCTTCCCGTCGCGTGGATCAAAGGATCTGTGGTTTCCCCTCGAGGCTTTCCCTCGAGGCTTTCCCACGGGGCTGTCCCACGTGCCACCGTGGTGTGAGTCGATCCTCGGCGTGAAAGATGAGCCAGTGCAGGGCAAAGAGGTTCCTCTGGAATGGACTGAGACATCTGGGGGACTCTTGGCATGGTGGTACGACCATGGAGTTCCTCTCGCCTTTCCTGTTGAGAGTGCTTCCTCTTGAGATGCGACGGGAATGCCGGGAATTCTTTCCCGTTGAAAGCAGGGAAAGGATCCCTCATCTCGAGCTACGAGGGGGAAACGGGGCTCCTCTGGATGTGGGCGGGACCATCGTGCTTCCTCTCGAGTGGAGACAGGTATGGCGGTGAACTTCTTGAGTTGCAGCAAGGGTGTGAAAGACCCTTTCGAAGTTCCAGAGCTTAGGTGTCATTAGTCTCCAGACGCGTCATGGGAAATAGGCCTCATCTCGCCTGGAAGGGAGAACTTCCTGGATTTTCTCGAGTTGCGGCAGGTGTTCTCGAGTTACGACGGGGACCTGAGGGACCCGCCCTGGTGGCCTCAGGAGAGGCCAGTCCCCAGGCGAGTTGCTAGGGGGCCTCTCGGGATTCCTCTCCCGTCGATACCGGGGACAAAAACCTTGTGTGGAGTCAGGGCCGGAACCGAGGATTCCTCTCAGGGGCTGACATGGATCTTTGGGTACTTCTGGAGTCTCCCCAGGGGAGTCAGGCCTCGTCTCGAGTGGGGAAATGCACGTGCGCTTTCCTTCCAGGCTGTAGCAGCAATGTCACGCTTCCCGTCGCATGGATCAAAGGATCTGTGGTTTTCCCTCGAGGCTTTCCCTCGAGGCTTTCCCCCGGGGCTGTCCCACGTGCCACCGTGGTGAGTCGATCCTCGGCGTGAAAGATGAGCCAGTGCAGGGCAAAGAGGTTCCTCTGGAATGGACTGAGACATCTGGGGGACTCTTGGCATGGTGGTACGACCATGGAGTTCCTCTCGCCTTTCCTGTTGAGAGTGCCTCCTCTTGAGATGTGATGGGAACGCCGGGAATTCTTTCCCGTTGAAAGCAGGGAAAGGATCCCTCATCTCGAGCTACGAGGGGGAAACGGGGCTCCTCTGGATGTGGGCGGGACCATCGTGCTTCCTCTCGAGTGGAGACGGGTATGGCGGTGAACTTCTTGAGTTGCAGCAAGGGTGTGAAAGACCCTTTCTAAGTTCCAGAACTTAGGTGTCATTAGTCTCCAGACACCTCATCGGAAATAGGCCTCATCTCGCCTGGAAGGGAGAACTTCCTGGATTTTCTCGAGTTTCGGCAGGTGTTCTCGAGTTACGACGGGGACCTCAGGGACCCGCCCTGGTGGCCTCAGGAGAGGCCAGTTCCCATGCGAGTTGCTAGGGGGCCTCTAAGGATTCCTCTCCCGTCGATACCGGGGCCAAAAATCTTGTGTGGAGTCAGGGCCGGAACTGAGGATTCCTCTCAGGGGCTGACATGGATCTTTGGGTACTTCTGGAGTCTCCCCAGGCGAGTCAGGCCTCGTCTCGAGTGGGGGCATGCACGTGCGCTTTCCTTCCAGGCTGTAGCAGCAATGTCACGCTTCCCGTCGCGTGGATCAAAGGATCTGTGTTTTTCCCTCAAGGCTTTCCCTCGAGGCTTTCCCACAGGGCTGTCCCCCGTGCCACCGTGGTGTGAGTCGATCCTCGGCGTGAAAGATGAGCCAGTGCAGGGCAAAGAGGTTCCTCTGGAATGGACTGAGACATCTGGGGGACTCTTGGCATGGTGGTACGACCATGGAGTTACTCTCGCCTTTCCGGTTGAGAGTGCCTCCTCTTGAGATGCGACGGGAACGCCGGGAATTCTTTCCCGTTGAAAGCAGGGAAAGGATCCCTCATCTCGAGCTACGAGGGGGAAACGGGGCTCCTCTGGATGTGGGCGGGACCATCGTGCTTCCTCTCGAGTGGAGACGGTATGGCGGTGAACTTCTTGAGTTGCAGCAAGGGTGTGAAAGACCCTTTCGAAGTTCCAGAGCTTAGGTGTCATTAGTCTCCAGACGCCTCATCGGAAATAGGCCTCATCTCGCCTGGAAGGGGAACTTCCTGGATTTTCTCGAGTTGTGGCAGGTGTTCTCGAGTTACGACGGGGACCTCAGGGACCCGCCCTGGTGGCCTCAGGAGAGGCCAGTCCCCATGCGAGTTGCTAGGGGGCCTCTCGGGATTCCTCTCCCGTCGATACCGGGGCCAAAAACCTTGTGTGGAGTCAGGGCCGGAACCGAGGATTCCTCTCAGGGGCTGACATGGATCTTAGGGTACTTCTGGAGTCTCCCCAGGGGAGTCAGGCCTCGTCTCGAGTAGGGGCATGCACGTGCGCTTTCCTTCCAGGCTGTAGCAGCAACGTCACGCTTCCCGTCGCGTGGATCAAAGGAACTGTGGTTTTCCCTCGAGGCTTTCCCTCGAGGCTTTCCCACGGGGCTGTCCCACGTGCCACCGTGGTGTGAGTCGATCCTCGGCGTGAAAGATGAGCCAGTGCAGGGCAAAGAGGTTCCTCTGGAATGGACTGAGACATCTGGGGGACTCTAGGCATGGTGGTACGACCATGGAGTTCCTCTCGCCTTTCCTGTTGAGATTGCCTCCTCTTGAGATGCGACGGGAACGCCGGGAATTCTTTCCCGTTGAAAGCAGGGTAAGGATCCCTCATCTCGAGCTACGAGGGGGAAACGGCGCTCTTCTGGATGTGGGCAGGACCATCGTGCTTCCTCTCGAGTGGAGACGGGTATGGCGGTGAACTTCTTGAGTTGCAGCAAGGGTGTGAAAGACCCTTTTAAAGTTCCAGAGGTTAGGTGTCATTAGTCTCCAGACGCCTCATCGGAAATAGGCCTCATCTCGCCTGGAAGGGAGAACTTCCTGGATTTTGTCGAGTTGCGGCAGGTGTTCTCGAGTTACGACGGGGACCTCAGGGACCCGCCCTGTTGGCCTCAGCAGAGGCCAGTCCCCATGCGAGTTGCTAGGGGGCCTCTCGGGATTCCTCTCCCGTCGATACCTGGGGAAAAACCTTGTGTGGACTCAGGGCCGGAACCGAGGATTCCTCTCAGGGGCTGACATGGATCTTTGAGTACTTCTGGAGTCTCCCCAGGGGAGTCAGACCTCGTCTCGAGTGGGGGCATGCACGTGCGCTTTCCTTCCAGGCTGTAGCAGCAATGTCACGCTTCCCGTCGCGTGGATCAAAGGATCTGTGGTTTTCCCTCGAGGCTTTCCCTCGAGGCTTTCCCACAGGGCTGTCCCACGTGCCACCGTGGTGTGAGTCGATCCTCGGCGTGAAAGATGAGCCAGTGCAGGGCAAAGAGTTTCCTCTGGAATGGACTGAGACATCTGGGGGACTCTTGGCATGGTGGTACGACCATGGAGTTCCTCTCGACTTTCCTGTTGAGAGTGCCTCCTCTTGAGATGCGACGGGAACGCCGGGAATTCTTTCCCGTTGAAAGCAGGGAAAGGATCCCTCATCTCGAGCTACGAGGGGGAAACGGGGCTCTTCTGGATGTGGGCAGGACCATCGTGCTTCCTCTCGAGTGGAGACGGGTATGGCGGTGAACCTCTTGAGTTGCAGCAAGGGTGTGAAAGACCCTTTCGAAGTTCCAGAGCTTAGGTGTCATTAGTCTCCAGACGCCTCATCGGAAATAGGCCTCATCTCGCCTGGAAGGGAGAACTTCCTGGATTTTCTCGAGTTGTGGCAGGTGTTCTCGAGTTAAGACGGGGACCTCAGGGACCCGCCCTGGTGGCCTCAGGAGAGGCCAGTCCCCATGCGAGTTGCTAGGGGGCCTCTCGGGATTCCTCTCCCGTCGATACCTGGGCCAAAAACCTTGTGTGGAGTCAGGGCCGGAAGCGAGGATTCCTCTCAGGGGCTGACATGGATTTTTGGGTTCTTCTGGAGTCTCCCCAGGGGAGTCAGGCCTCGTCTCGAGTGGGGGCATGCACGTGCGCTTGCCTTCCAGGCTGTAGCAGCAATGTCACGCTTCCCGTCGCGTGGATCAAAGGATCTGTGGTTTTCCCTCGATGCTTTCGCTCGAGGCTTTCCCACGGGGCTGTCCCACGTGCCACCGTGGTGTGAGTCGATCCTCGGCGTGAAAGATGAGCCAGTGTAGGGCAAAGAGGTTCCTCTGGAATGGACTGAGACATCTGGGGGACTCTAGGCATGGTGGTACGACCATGGAGTTCCTCTCGCCTTTCCTGTTGAGAGTGCCTCCTCTTGAGATGCGACGGGAACGCCGGGAATTCTTTCCCGTTGAAAGCAGGGTAAGGATCCCTCATCTCGAGCTACGAGGGGGAAACGGCGCTCTTCTGGATGTGGGCAGGACCATCGTGCTTCCTCTCGAGTGGAGACGGGTATGGCGGTGAACTTCTTGAGTTGCAGCAAGGGTGTGAAAGACCCTTTTAAAGTTCCAGAGGTTAGGTGTCATTAGTCTCCAGACGCCTCATCGGAAATAGGCCTCATCTCGCCTGGAAGGGAGAACTTCCTGGATTTTGTCGAGTTGCGGCAGGTGTTCTCGAGTTACGACGGGGACCTCAGGGACCCGCCCTGTTGGCCTCAGCAGAGGCCAGTCCCCATGCGAGTTGCCAGGGGGCCTCTCGGGATTCCTCTCCCGTCGATACCGGGGCCAAAAACCTTGTGTGGAGTCAGGGCCGGAACCGAGGATTCCTCTCAGGGGCTGACATGGATCTTTGGGTACTTCTGGAGCCTACCCAGGGGAGTCAGGCCTCGTCTCGAGTGGGGGCATGCACGTGCGCTTTCCTTCCAGGCTGTAGCAGCAATGTCACGCTTCCCGTCGCGTGGATAAAAGGATCTGTGGTTTTCCCTCGAGGCTTTCCCTCGATGCTCTCCCACAGGGCTGTCCCACATGCCACGGTGGTGTGAGTCGATCCTCGGCGTGAAAGAGGAGCCAGTGCAGGTCAAAGAGGTTCCCTGGAATTGACTGAGACATCTGGGGGCTCTTGGCATGGTGGTACGACCATGGAGTTCCTCTCGCCTTTCCTGTTGAGAGTGCCTCCTCTTGAGATGCGACGGGAACGCCGGGAATTCTTTCCCGTTGAAAGCAGGGAAAGGATCCCTCATCTCGAGCTACGAGGGGGAAACGGGGCTCCTCTGGATGTGGGCGGGACCATCGTGCTTCCTCTCGAGTGGAGACGGGTATGGTGGTGAACTTCTTGAGTTGCAGCAAGGGTGTGAAAGACCCTTTCGAAGTTCCATAGGTTAGGAGTCATTAGTCTCCAGACGCCTCCTCGGAAATAGTCCTCATCTCGCCTGGAAGGGAGAACTTCCTGGATTTTGTCGAGTTGCGGCAGGTGTTCGCGAGTTACGACGGGGACCTCAGGGACCCGCCCTGGTGGCCTCAGGAAAGGCCAGTCCCCATGCGAGTTGCTAGGGTGCCTCTCAGGATTCCTCTTCAGTCGATATTAGGGCCAAACACCTTGTGTGGAGTCAGGGCCGGAACCTGTGGATTCCTCTCCGGTGCTGACATGGATCTTGTGGTCCTTCTGGAGTCTCCCCAGGGTAATCACGGCTAGTTTCGTGTGTGGGCATGCACCTGCGCTTTCTTTCCAGGCTGTAGCAGCAATGTCACTCTTCCCGTCGCGTAGATCAAAGGATCTATGAGTTTCCCTCGAGGTTTTCCCTCGAGGCTTTCCCACAGGGCTGTCCCACGTGCCACCGTCGTGTGAGTCGATCCTCGGCGTGAACGATAAGCCAGTGCAGGGGAAAGAGGTTCCTCTGGAATGGACTGAGACATCTGGGGGACTCTAGGCATGGTGGTACGACCATGGAGTTCCTCTCGCCGTTCCTGTTGAGAGTGCCTCCTCTTGAGATGCGACGGGAACGCCGGGAATTCTTTCCCGTTGAAAGCAGGGTAAGGATCCCTCATCTCGAGCTACGAGGGGGAAACGGCGCTCTTCTGGATGTGGGCAGGACCATCGTGCTTCCTCTCGAGTGGAGACGGGTATGGCGGTGAACTTCTTGAGTTGCAGCAAGGGTGTGAAAGACCCTTTTAAAGTTCCAGAGGTTAGGTGTCATTAGTCTCCAGACGCCTCATCGGAAATAGGCCTCATCTCGCCTGGAAGGGAGAACTTCCTGGATTTTCTCGAGTTGTGGCAGGTGTTCTCGAGTTAAGACGGGGACCTCAGGGACCCGCCCTGGTGGCCTCAGGAGAGGCCAGTCCCCATGCGAGTTGCTAGGGGGCCTCTCGGGATTCCTCTCCCGTCGATACCTGGGCCAAAAACCTTGTGTGGAGTCAGGGCCGGAAGCGAGGATTCCTCTCAGGGGCTGACATGGATTTTTGGGTTCTTCTGGAGTCTCCCCAGGGGAGTCAGGCCTCGTCTCGAGTGGGGGCATGCACGTGCGCTTGCCTTCCAGGCTGTAGCAGCAATGTCACGCTTCCCGTCGCGTGGATCAAAGGATCTGTGGTTTTCCCTCGATGCTTTCGCTCGAGGCTTTCCCACGGGGCTGTCCCACGTGCCACCGTGGTGTGAGTCGATCCTCGGCGTGAAAGATGAGCCAGTGTAGGGCAAAGAGGTTCCTCTGGAATGGACTGAGACATCTGGGGGACTCTAGGCATGGTGGTACGACCATGGAGTTCCTCTCGCCTTTCCTGTTGAGAGTGCCTCCTCTTGAGATGCGACGGGAACGCCGGGAATTCTTTCCCGTTGAAAGCAGGGTAAGGATCCCTCATCTCGAGCTACGAGGGGGAAACGGCGCTCTTCTGGATGTGGGCAGGACCATCGTGCTTCCTCTCGAGTGGAGACGGGTATGGCGGTGAACTTCTTGAGTTGCAGCAAGGGTGTGAAAGACCCTTTTAAAGTTCCAGAGGTTAGGTGTCATTAGTCTCCAGACGCCTCATCGGAAATAGGCCTCATCTCGCCTGGAAGGGAGAACTTCCTGGATTTTGTCGAGTTGCGGCAGGTGTTCTCGAGTTACGACGGGGACCTCAGGGACCCGCCCTGTTGGCCTCAGCAGAGGCCAGTCCCCATGCGAGTTGCCAGGGGGCCTCTCGGGATTCCTCTCCCGTCGATACCGGGGCCAAAAACCTTGTGTGGAGTCAGGGCCGGAACCGAGGATTCCTCTCAGGGGCTGACATGGATCTTTGGGTACTTCTGGAGCCTACCCAGGGGAGTCAGGCCTCGTCTCGAGTGGGGGCATGCACGTGCGCTTTCCTTCCAGGCTGTAGCAGCAATGTCACGCTTCCCGTCGCGTGGATAAAAGGATCTGTGGTTTTCCCTCGAGGCTTTCCCTCGATGCTCTCCCACAGGGCTGTCCCACATGCCACGGTGGTGTGAGTCGATCCTCGGCGTGAAAGAGGAGCCAGTGCAGGTCAAAGAGGTTCCCTGGAATTAACTGAGACATCTGGGGGCTCTTGGCATGGTGGTACGACCATGGAGTTCCTCTCGCCTTTCCTGTTGAGAGTGCCTCCTCTTGAGATGCGACGGGAACGCCGGGAATTCTTTCCCGTTGAAAGCAGGGAAAGGATCCCTCATCTCGAGCTACGAGGGGGAAACGGGGCTCCTCTGGATGTGGGCGGGACCATCGTGCTTCCTCTCGAGTGGAGACGGGTATGGTGGTGAACTTCTTGAGTTGCAGCAAGGGTGTGAAAGACCCTTTCGAAGTTCCATAGGTTAGGAGTCATTAGTCTCCAGACGCCTCCTCGGAAATAGTCCTCATCTCGCCTGGAAGGGAGAACTTCCTGGATTTTGTCGAGTTGCGGCAGGTGTTCGCGAGTTACGACGGGGACCTCAGGGACCCGCCCTGGTGGCCTCAGGAAAGGCCAGTCCCCATGCGAGTTGCTAGGGTGCCTCTCAGGATTCCTCTTCAGTCGATATTAGGGCCAAACACCTTGTGTGGAGTCAGGGCCTGAACCTGTGGATTCCTCTCCGGTGCTGACATGGATCTTGTGGTCCTTCTGGAGTCTCCCCAGGGTAATCACGGCTAGTTTCGAGTGTGGGCATGCACCTGCGCTTTCTTTCCAGGCTGTAGCAGCAATGTCACTCTTCCCGTCGCGTAGATCAAAGGATCTATGAGTTTCCCTCGAGGTTTTCCCTCGAGGCTTTCCCACAGGGCTGTCCCACGTGCCACCGTCGTGTGAGTCGATCCTCGGCGTGAACGATAAGCCAGTGCAGGGGAAAGAGGTTCCTCTGGAATGGACTGAGACATCTGGGGGACTCTAGGCATGGTGGTACGACCATGGAGTTCCTCTCGCCGTTCCTGTTGAGAGTGCCTCCTCTTGAGATGCGACGGGAACGCCGGGAATTCTTTCCCGTTGAAAGCAGGGTAAGGATCCCTCATCTCGAGCTACGAGGGGGAAACGGCGCTCTTCTGGATGTGGGCAGGACCATCGTGCTTCCTCTCGAGTGGAGACGGGTATGGCGGTGAACTTCTTGAGTTGCAGCAAGGGTGTGAAAGACCCTTTTAAAGTTCCAGAGGTTAGGTGTCATTAGTCTCCAGACGCCTCATCGGAAATAGGCCTCATCTCGCCTGGAAGGGAGAACTTCCTGGATTTTGTCGAGTTGCGGCAGGTGTTCTCGAGTTACGACGGGGACCTCAGGGACCCGCCCTGTTGGCCTCAGCAGAGGCCAGTCCCCATGCGAGTTGCCAGGGGGCCTCTCGGGATTCCTCTCCCATCGATACCAGGACCAAAAACCTTGTGTGGAGTCAGGGCCGGAACCGAGGATTCCTCTCAGGGGCTGACATGGATCTTTGGGTACTTCTGGAGTCTCCCCAGGGGAGTCAGGCCTCGTCTCGAGTGGGGGCATGCACGTGCGCTTTCCTTCCAGGCTGTAGCAGCAATGTCACGCTTCCCGTCGCGTGGATCAAAGGATCTGTGGATTTCCCTCGAGGCTTTCCCTCGAGGCTTTCCCACAGGGCTGTCCCACGTGCCACCGTGGTGTGAGTCGATCCTCGGCGTGAAAGATGAGCCAGTGCAGGGCAAAGAGGTTCCTCTGGAATGGACTGAGACATCTGGGGGACTCTTGGCATGGTGGTACGACCATGGAGTTCCTCTCGCCTTTCCTGTTGAGAGTGCCTCCTCTTGAGATGCGACGGGAACGCCGGGAATTCTTTCCCGTTGAAAGCAGGGAAAGGATCCCTCATCTCGAGCTACGAGGGGGAAACGGGGCTCCTCTGGATGTGGGCGGGACCATCGTGCTTCCTCTCGAGTGGAGATGGGTATGACGGTGAACTTCTTGAGTTGCAGCAAGGGTGTGAAAGACCCTTTCGAAGTTCCAGAGGTTAGGTGTCATTAGTCTCCAGACGCCTCATCGGAAATAGGCCTCATCTCGCCTGGAAGGGAGAACTTCCTGGATTTTCTCGAGTTGCGGCAGGTGTTCTCGAGTTACGACGGGGACCTCAGGGACCCTCCCTGGTGGGTCAGGCGAGGCCAGTCCCCATGCGAGTTGCTAGGGGGCCTCTCGGGATTCCTCTCCCGTCGATACCGGGGCCAAAAACCTTGTGTGGAATCAGGGCCGGAACCGAGGATTCCTCTCAGGGGCTGACATGGATCTTTGGGTACTTCTGGAGTCTCCCCAGGGGAGTCAGGCCTCGTCTCGAGTGGGGGCATGCACGTGCACTTTCCTTCCAGGCTGTAGCAGCAATGTCACGCTTCCCGTGTCGTGGATCAAAGGATCTGTGGTTTCCCTCGAGGCTTTCCATCGAGGCTTTCCCACAGGGCTGTCCCACGTGCCACCGTGGTGTGAGTCGATCCTCGGCGTGAAAGCTGAGCCAGTGCAAGGCAAAGAGGTTCCTCTGGAATGAACTGAGACATCTGGGGGACTCTTGGCATGGTGGTACGACCATGGAGTTCCTCTCGCCTTTCCTGTTGAGAGTGCCTCCTCTTGAGATGCGACGGGAACGCCTGGAATTCTTTCCCGTTGAAAGCAGGGAAAGGATCCCTCATCTCGAGCTACGAGGGGGAAACGGGGCTCCTCTGGATGTGGGCGGGACCATCGTGCTTCCTCTCGAGTGGAGACGGGTACGGCGGTGAACTTCTTGAGTTGCAGCAAGGGTGTGAAAGACCCTTTCGAAGTTCCAGAGGTTAGGTGTCATTAGTCTCTAGACGCCTCATCGGAAATAGGCCTCATCTCGCCTGGAAGGGAGAACTTCCTGGATTTTCTCGAGTTGCGGCAGGTGTTCTCGAGTTACGACGGGGACCTCAGGGACCCGCCCTGGTGGCCTCAGGAGAGGCCAGTCCCCATGCGAGTTGCTAGGGGCCCTCTCGGGATTCCTCTCCCGTCGATACCGGGGCCAAAAACCTTGTGTGGAGTCAGGGCCGGAACCGAGGATTCCTCTCAGGGGCTGACATGGATCTTTGGGTACTTCTGGAGTCTCCCCAGGGGAGTCAGGCCTCGTCTCGAGTGGGGGCATGCACGTGCGCTTTCCTTCCAGGCTGTAGCAGCAATGTCACGCTTCCCGTCGCGTGGATCAAAGGATCTGTGGATTTCCCACGAGGCTTTCCCTCGAGGCTTTCCCACAGGGCTGTCCCACGTGCCACCGTGGTGTGAGTCGATCCTCGGCGTGAAAGATGAGCCAGTGCAGGGCAAAGAGGTTCCTCTGGAATGGACTGAGACATCTGGGGGACTCTTGGCATGGTGGTACGACCATGGAGCTCCTCTTGCCTTTCCTGTTGAGAGTGCCTCCTCTTGAGATGCGACGGGAACGCCGGGATTTCTTTCCCGTTGAAAGCAGGGAAAGGATCCCTCATCTCGAGCTACGAGGGGGAAACGGGGCTCCTCTGGATGTGGGCGGGACCATCGTGCTTCCTCTCGAGTGGAGACGGGTATCGCGGTGAACTTCTTGAGTTGCAGCAAGGGTGTGAAAGACCCTTTCGAAGTTCCAGAGGTTAGGTGTCATTAGTCTCCAGACGCCTCATCGGAAATAGGCCTCATCTCGCCTGGAAGGGAGAACTTCCTGGATTTTCTCGAGTTGCGGCAGGTGTTCTCGAGTTACGACGGGGACCTCAGGGACCCTCCCTGGTGGGTCAGGCGAGGCCAGTCCCCATGCGAGTTGCTAGGGGGCCTCTCGGGATTCCTCTCCCGTCGATACCGGGGCCAAAAACCTTGTGTGGAATCAGGGCCGGAACCGAGGATTCCTCTCAGGGGCTGACATGGATCTTTGGGTACTTCTGGAGTCTCCCCAGGGGAGTCAGGCCTCGTCTCGAGTGGGGGCATGCACGTGCACTTTCCTTCCAGGCTGTAGCAGCAATGTCACGCTTCCCGTGTCGTGGATCAAAGGATCTGTGGTTTCCCTCGAGGCTTTCCATCGAGGCTTTCCCACAGGGCTGTCCCACGTGCCACCGTGGTGTGAGTCGATCCTCGGCGTGAAAGCTGAGCCAGTGCAAGGCAAAGAGGTTCCTCTGGAATGAACTGAGACATCTGGGGGACTCTTGGCATGGTGGTACGACCATGGAGTTCCTCTCGCCTTTCCTGTTGAGAGTGCCTCCTCTTGAGATGCGACGGGAACGCCTGGAATTCTTTCCCGTTGAAAGCAGGGAAAGGATCCCTCATCTCGAGCTACGAGGGGGAAACGGGGCTCCTCTGGATGTGGGCGGGACCATCGTGCTTCCTCTCGAGTGGAGACGGGTACGGCGGTGAACTTCTTGAGTTGCAGCAAGGGTGCGAAAGACCCTTTCGAAGTTCCAGAGGTTAGGTGTCATTAGTCTCTAGACGCCTCATCGGAAATAGGCCTCATCTCGCCTGGAAGGGAGAACTTCCTGGATTTTCTCGAGTTGCGGCAGGTGTTCTCGAGTTACGACGGGGACCTCAGGGACCCGCCCTGGTGGCCTCAGGAGAGGCCAGTCCCCATGCGAGTTGCTAGGGGGCCTCTCGGGATTCCTCTCCCGTCGATACCGGGGCCAAAAACCTTGTGTGGAGTCAGGGCCGGAACCGAGGATTCCTCTCAGGGGCTGACATGGATCTTTGGGTACTTCTGGAGTCTCCCCAGGGGAGTCAGGCCTCGTCTCGAGTGGGGGCATGCACGTGCGCTTTCCTTCCAGGCTGTAGCAGCAATGTCACGCTTCCCGTCGCGTGGATAAAAGGATCTGTGGATTTCCCTCGAGGCTTTCCCTCGAGGCTTTCCCAAAGGGCTGTCCCACGTGCCACCGTGGTGTGAGTCGATCCTCGGCGTGAAAGATGAGCCAGTGCAGGGCAAAGAGGTTCCTCTGGAATGGACTGAGACATCTGGGGGACTCTTGGCATGGTGGTACGACCATGGAGCTCCTCTTGCCTTTCCTGTTGAGAGTGCCTCCTCTTGAGATGCGACGGGAACGCCGGGATTTCTTTCCCGTTGAAAGCAGGGAAAGGATCCCTCATCTCGAGCTACGAGGGGGAAACGGGGCTCCTCTGGATGTGGGCGGGACCATCGTGCTTCCTCTCGAGTGGAGACGGGTATGGTGGTGAACTTCTTGAGTTGCAGCAAGGGTGTAAAAGACCCTTTCGAAGTTCCAGAGGTTACGTGTCATTAGTCTCCAGACGCCTCATCGGAAATAGGCCTCATCTCGCCTGGAAGGGAGAAGTTCCTGGATTTTCTCGAGTTGCGGCAGGTGTTCTCGAGTTACGACGGGAACCTCAGGGACCCGCCCTGGTGGCCTCAGGAGAGGCCAGTCCCCATGCGAGTTGCTAGGGGGCCTCTCGGGATTCCTCTCCCGAAGATACCGGGGCCAAAAACCTTGTGTGGGGTCAGGGCCGGAACCGAGGATTCCTCTCAGGGGCTGACATGGATCTTTGGGTACTTCTGGAGTCTCCGCATGGGAGTCAGGCCTCGTCTCGAGTGGGGGCATGCACATGCGTTTTCCTTCCAGGCTGTAGCAGCAATGTCACGCTTCCCGTCGCGTGAATCAAAGGATCTGTGGTTTTCCCTCGAGGCTTTCCCTCGAGGCTTTCCCTCGAGGCTTTCCCACAGGGCTGTCCCACGTGCAATCGTGGTGTGAGTCGATCCTCGGCGTGAAAGATGAGCCAGTGCAGGGCAAAGAGGTTCCTCTGGAATGGACTGAGACATCTGGGGGACTCTTGGCATGGTGGTACGACCATGGAGTTCCTCTCGCCTTTCCTGTTGAGAGTGCCTCCTCTTGAGATGCGACGGGAACGCCTGGAATTCTTTCCCGTTGAAAGCAGGGAAAGGATCCCTCATCTCGAGCTACGAGGGGGAAACGGGGCTCCTCTGGATGTGGGCGGGACCATCATGCTTCCTCTCGAGTGGAGACGGGTACGGCGGTGAAATTCTTGAGTTGCAGCAAGGGTGTGAAAGACCCTTTCGAAGTTCCAGAGGTTAGGTGTCATTAGTCTCCAGACGCCTCATCGGAAATAGGCCTCATCTCGCCTGGAAGGGAGAACTTCCTGGATTTACTCGAGTTGCGGTAGGTGTTCTCGAGTTACGACGGGGACCTCAGGGAACCGCCCTTGTGGCCTCAGGAGAGGCCAGTCCCCATGCGAGTTGCTAGGGGGCCTCTTGGGATTCCTCTCCCTTCGATACCGGGGCCAAAAACCTTGTGTGGAGTCAGGGCCGGAACCGAGGATTCCTCTCAGGGGCTGACATGGATCTTTGGGTACTTCTGGAGTCTCCCCAGGGGAGTCAGGCCTCGTCTCGAGTGGGGGCATGCACTTGCGCTTTCCCTCCAAGCTGTAGCAGCAATGTCACGCTTCCCGTCGCGTGGATCAAAGGATCTGTGGTTTTCCCTCGAGGCTTTCCCTCGAGGCTTTCCCACAGGGCTGTCCCACGGGCCACCGTGGTGTGAGTCGATCCTCAGCGTGAAGGATGAGCCAGTGCAGGGCAAAGAGGTTCCTCTGGAATGGACTGAGACATCAGGGGGACTCTTGGCATGGTGGTATGACCATGGACGTCCTCTCGCCTTTCCTGTTGAGAGTGCCTCCTCTTGAGATGCGACGGGTACGCCGGGAATTCTTTCCCGTTGAAAGCAAGGAAAGGATCCCACATCTCGAGCTACGGGGGGAAACGGGGCTCCTCTGGATGTGGGCGGGACCATCGTGCTTCCTCTGGAGTGGAGACGGGTATGGCGGTGAACTTCTTGAGTTGCAGCAATGGTGTGAAAGACCCTTTCGAAGTTCCAGAGTTTAGGTGTCATTAGTCTCCAGACGCCTCATCGGAAATAGGCCTAATCTCGCCTGGAAGGGAGAACTTCCTGGATTTTCTCGAGTTGCGGCAGCTGTTCTCGAGTTACGACGGGGACCTCAGGGACCCGCCCTGGTGGCCTCAGGAGAGGCCAGTCCCCATGCGAGTTGCTAGGGGGCCTCTCGGGATTCCTCTCCCGTCGATACCGGGGCCAAAAACCTTGTGTGGAGTCAGGGCCGGAACCGAGGATTCCTCTCAGGGGCTGACATGGATCTTTGGGTACTTCTGGAGTCTCCCCAGGGGAGTCAGGCCTCGTCTCGAGTGGGGGCATGCACGTGCGCTTTCCTTCCAGGCTGTAGCAGCAATGTCACGCTTCCCGTCGCGTGGATCAAAGGATCTGTGGTTTTCCCTCGAGGCTTTCCCTCGAGGCTTTCCCACAGGGCTGTCCCACGTTCCGCCGTGGTGTGAGTCGATCCTCGGCGTGAAAGATGAGCCAGTGCAGGGCAAAGAGGTTCCTCTGGAATGGACTGAGACATCTGGGGGACTCTTGGCATGGTGGTACGACCATGGAGTTCCTGTCGCCTTTCCTGTTGAGAGTGCCTCCTCTTGAGATGCGACGGGAACGCCGGGAATTCTTTCCCGTTGAAAGCAGGGAAAGGATCCCTCATCTCGAGCTACGTGGGGGAAATGGGGCTCCTCTGGATGTGGGCAGGACCATCGTGCTTCCTCTCGAGTGGAGACGGGTATGGCGGTGAACTTCTTGAGTTGCAGCAAGGGTGTGAAAGACCCTTTCGAAGTTCCAGAGCTTAGGTGTCATTAGTCTCCAGACGCCTCATCGGAAATAGGCCTCATCTCGCCTGGAAGGGAGAACTTCCTGGATTTTCTCGAGTTGCGGCAGGTGTTCTCGAGTTTCGACGGGGACCTCAGGGACCCGCTCTGGTGGTCTCAGGAGAGGCCAGTCCCCATGCGAGTTGCTAGGGGGCCTCTCGGGATTCCTCTCCCGTCGATACCGGGGCCAAAAACCTTGTGTGGAGTCAGGGCCGGAACCGAGGATTCCTCTCAGGGGCTGACATGGATCTCTGGGTACTTCTGGAGTCTCCGCATGAGAGTCAGGCCTCGTCTCGAGTGCGGGCATGCACATGCGTTTTCCTTCCAGGCTGTAGCAGCAATGTCACGCTTCCCGTCGCGTGGATCAAAGGATCTGTGGTTTTCCCTCGAGGCTTTCCCTCGAGGCTTTCCCTCGAGGCTTTCCCACAGGGCTCTCCCACGTGCAACCGTGGTGTGAGTCGATCCTCGGCGTGAAAGATGAGCCAGTGTAGGGCAAAGAGGTTCCTCTGGAATGGACTGAGACATCTGGGGGACTCTTGGCATGGTGGTACGACCATGGAGTTCCTGTCGCCTTTCCTGTTGAGAGTGCCTCCTCTTGAGATGCGACGGGAACGCCGGGAATTCTTTCCCGTTGAAAGCAGGGAAAGGATCCCTCATCTCGAGCTTCGAGGGGGAAACGGGGCTCTTCTGGATGTGGACGGGACCATCGTGCTTCCTCTCGAGTGGAGACGGGTATGGCGGTGAACTTCTTGAGTTGCAGCAAGGGTGTGAAAGACCCTTTCGAAGTTCCAGAGGTTAGGTGTCATTAGTCTCCAGACGCCTCATCGGAAATAGGCCTCATCTCGCCTGGAAGGGAGAACTTCCTGGATTTTCTCGAGTTGCGGCAGGTGTTCTCGAGTTACGACGGGGACCTCAGGGACCCGCCCTGGTGGCCTCAGGAGAGGCCAGTCCCCATGCGAGTTGCTAGGGGGCCTCTCGGGATTCCTCTCCCATCGATACCGGGGCCAAAAACCTTGTGTGGAGTCAGGGCAGGAACCGAGGATTCCTCTCAGGGGCTGACATGGATCTTTGGGTACTTCTGGAGTCTACCCAGGGGAGTCAGGCCTCGTCTCGAGTGGGGGCATGCACGTGCACTTTCCTTCCAGGCTGTAGCAGCAATGTCACGCTTCCCGTCGCGTGGATCAAAGGATCTGTGGTTTTCCCTCGAGGCTTTCCCTCGAGGCTTTCCCACAGGGCTGTCCCACGTGCCACCGTGGTGTGAGTCGATCCTCGGCGTGAAAGATGAGCCAGTGCAGGGCAAAGAGGTTCCTCTGGAATGGACTGAGACATCTGGGGGACTCTTGGCATGGTGGTACGACCATGGAGCTCCTCTCGCCTTTCCTGTTGAGAGTGCCTCCTCGTGAGATGCGACGGGAACGCCGGGAATTCTTTCCCGTTGAAAGCAGGGAAAGGATCCCTCATCTCGAGCATCGAGGGGGAAACGGGGCTCCTCTGGATGTGGGCGGGACCATCGTGCTTCCTCTCGAGTGGAGACGGGTATGGCGGTGAACTTCTTGAGTTGCAGCAAGGGTGTGAAAGACCCTTTCGAAGTTCCAGAGGTTAGGTGTCATTAGTCTCCAGACGCCTCATCGGAAATAGGCCTCATCTCGCCTGGAAGGGAGAACTTCCTGGATTTTCTCGAGTTGCGGCAGGTGTTCTCGAGTTACGACGGGAACCTCAGGGACCCGCCCTGGTGGCCTCAGGAGAGACCAGTCCCCATGCGAGTTGCTAGGGGGCCTCTCTGGATTCCTCTCCCGACGATACCGGGGCCAAAAACCTTGTGTGGGGTCAGGGCCGGAACCGAGGATTCCTCTCAGGGGCTGACATGGATCTCTGGGTACTTCTGGAGTCTCCGCATGGGAGTCAGGCCTCGTCTCGAGTGTGGGCATGCACATGCGTTTTCCTTCCAGGCTGTAGCAGCAATGTCACGCTTCCCGTCGCGTGGATCAAAGGATCTGTGGTTTTCCCTCGAGGCTTTCCCTCGAGGCTTTCCCTCGAGGCTTTCCCACAGGGCTGTCCCACGTGCAACCGTGGTGTGAGTCGATCCTCGGCGTGAAAGATGAGCCAGTGCAGGGCAAAGAGGTTCCTCTGGAATGGACTGAGACATCTGGGGGACTCTTGGCATGGTGGTACGACCATGGAGTTCCTCTCGCCTTTCCTGTTGAGAGTGCCTCCTCTTGAGATGCGACGGGAACGCCGGGAATTCTTTCCCGTTGAAAGCAGGGAAAGGATCTCTCATCTCGAGCTACGAGGGGGAAACGGGGCTCCTCTGGATGTGGGCGGGACCATCGTGCTTCCTCTCGAGTGGAGACGGGTACGGCGGTGAACTTCTTGAGTTGCAGCAAGGGTGTGAAAGACCCTTTCGAAGTTCCAGAGGTTAGGTGTCATTAGTCTCCAGACGCCTCATCGGAAATAGGCCTCATCTCGCCTGGAAGGGAGAACTTCCTGGATTTTCTCGAGTTGCGGCAGGTGTTCTCAAGTTACGACGGGGACCTCAGGGACCCGCCCTGGTGGCCTCAGGAGAGGCCAGTCCCCATGCGAGTTGCTAGGGGGCCTCTCGGGATTCCTCTCCCGTCGATACCGGGGCCAAAAACCTTGTGTGGAGTCAGGGCCGGAACCGAGGATTCCTCTCAGGGGCTGACATGGATCTTTGGGTACTTCTGGAGTCTCCCCAGGGGAGTCAGGCCTCGTCTCGAGTGGGGGCATGCACGTGCGCTTTCCTTCCAGGCTGTAGCAGCAATGTCACGCTTCCCGTGTCATGGAACAAAGGATCTGTGGTTTCCCTCGAGGCTTTCCCTCGAGGCTTTCCCACAGGGATGTCCCACGGGCCACCGTGGTGTGAGTCGATCCTCGGCGTGAAAGATAAGCCAGTGCAGGGCAAAGAGGTTCCTCTGGAATGGACTGAGACATCTGGGGGACTCTTGGCATGGTGGTACGACCATGGAGTTCCTCTCGCCTTTCCTGTTGAGAGTGCCTCCCCTTGAGATGCGACGGGAATGCTGGGAATTCTTTCCCGTTGAAAGCAGGGAAAGGATCCCTCATCTCGAGCTACGAGGGGGAAACGGGGCTCCTCTGGATGTGGGCGGGACCATCGTGATTCCTCTCGAGTGGAGACGGGTATGGCGGTGAACTTCTTGAGTTGCAGCAAGGGTGTGAACGACCCTTTCGAAGTTCCAGAGGTTAGCTGTCATTAGTCTCCAGACGCCTCATCGGAAATAGGCCTCATCTCGCCTGGAAAGGAGAACTTCCTGGATTTTCTCGAGTTGCGGCAGGTGTTCTCGAGTTACGACGGGGACCTCAGGGACCCGCCCTGGTGGCCTCAGGAGAGGCCAGTCCCCATGCGAGTTGCTAGGGGGCCTCTCGGGATTCCTCTCCCGTCGATACCGGGGCCAAAAACCTTGTGTGGAGTCAGGGCCAGAACCGAGGATTCCTCTCAGGGGCTGACATGGATCTTTGGGTACTTCTGGAGTCTCCCCAGGGGAGTCAGGCCTCGTCTCGAGTGGGGGCATGCACGTGCGCTTTCCTTCCAGGCTGTAGCAGCAATGTCACGCTTCCCGTCGCGTGGATCAAAGGATCTGTGGTTTTCCATCGAGGCTTTCCCTCGAGGCTTTCCCACAGGGCTGTCCCACGTCCCACCGTGGTGTGAGTCGATCCTCGGCATGAAAGATGAGCCAGTGCAGGGCAAAGAGGTTCCTCTGGAATGGACTGAGACATCTGGGGGACTCTTGGCATGGTGGTACGACCATGGAGTTCCTCTCGCCTTTCCTGTTGAGAGTGCCTCCTCTTGAGATGCGACGGGAACGCCGGGAATTCTTTCCCGTTGAAAGCAGGGAAAGGATCCCTCATCTCGAGCTACGAGGGGGAAATGGGGCTCCTCTGGATGTGGGCGGGACCATCGTGCTTCCTCTCGAGTTTAGACGGGTATGGCGGTGAACTTCTTGAGTTGCAGCAAGGGTGTGAAAGACCCTTTCGAAGTTCCAGAGCTTAGGTGTCATTAGTCTCCAGACGCCTCATCGGAAATAGGCCTCATCTCGCCTGGAAGGGAGAACTTCCTGGATTTTCTCGAGTTGCGGCAGGTGTACTCGAGTTACGACGGGGACCCCAGGGACCCGCCCTTGTGGCCTCAGGAGAGGCCAGTCCCCATGCGAGTTGCTAGGGGGCCTCTCGGGATTCCTCTCCCGTCGATACCGGGGCCAAAAACCTTGTGTGGAGTCAGGGCCGGAACCGAGGATTCCTCTCAGGGGCTGACATGGATCTTTGGGTACTTCTGGAGTCTCCCCAGGGGAGTCAGGCCTCGTCTCGAGTGGGAGCATGCACGTGCGCTTTCCTTCCAGGCTGTAGCAGCAATGTCACGCTTCCCGTCGCGTGGATCAAAGGATCTGTGGTTTTCCCTCGAGGCTTTCCCTCGAGGCTTTCCCACAGGGCTGTCCCACGTGCCACCGTGGTGTGAGTCGATCCTCGGCTTGAAAGATGAGCCAGTGCAGGGCAAAGAGGTTCCTCTGGAATGGACTGAGACATCTGGGGGACTCTTGGCATGGTGGTACGACCATGGAGTTCCTCTCGCCTTTCCTGTTGAGAGTGCCTCCTCTTGAGATGCGACGGGAACGCCGGGAATTCTTTCCCGTTGAAAGCAGGGAAAGGATCCCTCATCTCGAGCAACGAGGGGGAAACGGGGCTCCTCTGGATGTGGGCGGGACCATCGTGCTTCCTCTCGAGTGGAGACGGGTATGGCGGTGAACTTCTTGAGTTGCAGCAAGGGTGTGAAAGACCCTTTCGAAGTTCCAGAGCTTAGGTGTCATTAGTCTCCAGACGCCTCATCGGAAATAGGCCTCATCTCGCCTGGAAGGGAGAACTTCCTGGATTTTCTCGAGTTGCGGCAGGTGTTCTCGAGTTACGACGGGGACCCCAGGGACCCGCCCTTGTGGCCTCAGGAGAGGCCAGTCCCCATGCGAGTTGCTAGGGGGCCTCTCGGGATTCCTCTCCCGTCGATACCGGGGCCAAAAACCTTGTGTGGAGTCAGGGCCGGAACCGAGGATTCCTCTCAGGGGCTGACATGGATCTTTGGGTACTTCTGGAGTCTCCCCAGGGGAGTCAGGCCTCGTCTCGAGTGGGGGCATGCACGTGCGCTTTCCTTCCAGGCTGTAGCAGCAATGTCACGCTTCCCGTCGCGTGGATCAAAGGATCTGTGGTTTTCCATCGAGGCTTTCCCTCGAGGCTTTCCCACAGGGCTGTCCCACGTGCCACCGTGGTGTGAGTCGATCCTCGGCGTGAAAGATGAGCCAGTGCAGGGCAAAGAGGTTCCTCTGGAATGGACTGAGACATCTGGGGGACTCTTGGCATGGTGGTACGACCATGGAGTTCCTCTCGCCTTTCCTGTTGAGAGTGCCTCCTCTTGAGATGCGACGGGAACGCCGGGAATTCTTTCCCGTTGAAAGCAGGGAAAGGATCCCTCATCTCGAGCTACGAGGGGGAAATGGGGCTCCTCTGGATGTGGGCGGGACCATCGTGCTTCCTCTCGAGTTTAGACGGGTATGGCGGTGAACTTCTTGAGTTGCAGCAAGGGTGTGAAAGACCTTTTCGAAGTTCCAGAGCTTAGGTGTCATTAGTCTCCAGACGCCTCATCGGAAATAGGCCTCATCTCGCCTGGAAGGGAGAACTTCCTGGATTTTCTCGAGTTGCGGCAGGTGTACTCGAGTTACGACGGGGACCCCAGGGACCCGCCCTTGTGGCCTCAGGAGAGGCCAGTCCCCATGCGAGTTGCTAGGGGGCCTCTCGGGATTCCTCTCCCGTCGATACCGGGGCCAAAAACCTTGTGTGGAGTCAGGGCCGGAACCGAGGATTCCTCTCAGGGGCTGACATGGATCTTTGGGTACTTCTGGAGTCTCCCCAGGGGAGTCAGGCCTCGTCTCGAGTGGGGGCATGCACGTGTGCTTTCCTTCCAGGCTGTAGCAGCAATGTCACGCTTCCCGTCGCGTGGATCAAAGGATCTATGGTTTTCCATCGAGGCTTTCCCTCGAGGCTTTCCCACAGGGCTGTCCCACGTGCCACCGTGGTGTGAGTCGATCCTCGGCGTGAAAGATGAGCCAGTGCAGGGCAAAGAGGTTCCTCTGGAATGGACTGAGACATCTGGGGGACTCTTGGCATGGTGGTACGACCATGGAGTTCCTCTCGCCTTTCCTGTTGAGAGTGCCTCCTCTTGAGATGCGACGGGAACGCCGGGAATTCTTTCCCGTTGAAAGCAGGGAAAGGATCCCTCATCTCGAGCTACGAGGGGGAAACGGGGATCCTCTGGATGTGGGAGGGACCATCGTGCTTCGTCGCGAGTGGAGACGGGTATGGCGGTGAACTTCTTGAGTTGCAGCAAGGGTGTGAAAGACCCTTTCGAAGTTCCAGAGCTTAGGTGTCATTAGTCTCCAGACGCCTCATCGGAAATAGGCCTCATCTCGCCTGGAAGGGAGAACTTCCTGGATTTTCTCGAGTTGCGGCAGGTGTACTCGAGTTACGACGGGGACCCCAGGGTCCCGCCCTTGTGGCCTCAGGAGAGGCCAGTCCCCATGCGAGTTGCTAGGGGGCCTTTCGGGATTACTCTCCCGTCGATACCGGGGCCAAAAACCTTGTGTGGAGTCAGGGCCGGAACCGAGGATTCCTCTCAGGGGCTGACATGGATCTTTGGGTACTTCTGGAGTCTCCCCAGGGGAGTCAGGCCTCGTCTCGAGTGGGGGCATGCACGTGCGCTTTCCTTCCAGGCTGTAGCAGCAATGTCACGCTTCCCGTCGCGTGGATCAAAGGATCTGTGGTTTTCCCTCGAGGCTTTCCCTCGAGGCTTTCCCACAGGGCTGTCCCACGTGCCACCGTGGTGTGAGTCGATCCTCGGCGTGAAAGATGAGCCAGTGCAGGGCAAAGAGGTTCCTCTGGAATGGACTGAGACATCTGGGGGACTCTTGGCATGGTGGTACGACCATGGAGTTCCTCTCGCCTTTCCTGTTGAGAGTGCCTCCTCTTGAGATGCGACGGGAACGCCGGGAATTCTTTCCCGTTGAAAGCAGGGAAAGGATCCCTCATCTCGAGCTACGAGGGGGAAACGGGGCTCCTCTGGATGTGGGCGGGACCATCGTGCTTCCTCGCGAGTGGAGACGGGTATGGCGGTGAACTTCTTGAGTTGCAGCAAGGGTGTGAAAGACCCTTTCGAAGTTCCAGAGCTTAGGTGTCATTAGTCTCCAGACGCCTCATCGGAAATAGGCCTCATCTCGCCTGGAAGGGAGAACTTCCTGGATTTTCTCGAGTTGCGGCAGGTGTTCTCGAATTACGACGGGGACCTCAGGGACCCGCCCTTGTGGCCTCAGGAGAGGCCAGTCCCCATGCGAGTTGCTAGGGGGCCTCTCGGGATTCCTCTCCCGTCGATACCGGGGCCAAAAACCTTGTGTGGAGTCAGGGCCGGAACCGAGGATTCCTCTCAGGGGCTGACATGGATCTTTGGGTACTTCTGGTGTCTCCCTAGGGGAGTCAGGCCTCGTCTCGAGTGGGGGCATGCACGTGCGCTTTCCTTCCAGGCTGTAGCAGCAATGTCACGCTTCCCGTCGCGTGGATCAAAGGATCTGTGGTTTTCCCTCGAGGCTTTCCCTCGAGGCTTTCCCACAGGGCTGTCCCACGTGCCACCGTGGTGTGAGTCGATCCTCGGCATGAAAGATGAGCCAGTGCAGGGCAAAGAGGTTCCTCTGGAATGGACTGAGACATCTGGGGGACTCTTGGCATGGTGGTACGACCATGGAGTTCCTCTCGCCTTTCCTGTTGAGAGTGCCTCCTCTTGAGATGCGACGGGAACGCCGGGAATTCTTTCCCGTTGAAAGCAGGGAAAGGATCCCTCATCTCGAGCTACGAGGGGGAAATGGGGCTCCTCTGGATGTGGGCGGGACCATCGTGCTTCCTCTCGAGTTTAGACGGGTATGGCCGTGAACTTCTTGAGTTGCAGCAAGGGTGTGAAAGACCCTTTCGAAGTTCCAGAGCTTAGGTGTCATTAGTCTCCAGACGCCTCATCGGAAATAGGCCTCATCTCGCCTGGAAGGGAGAACTTCCTGGATTTTCTCGAGTTGCGGCAGGTGTACTCGAGTTACGACGGGGACCCCAGGGACCCGCCCTTGTGGCCTCAGGAGAGGCCAGTCCCCATGCGAGTTGCTAGGGGGCCTCTCAGGATTCCTCTCCCGTCGATACCGGGGCCAAAAACCTTGTGTGGAATCAGGGCCGGAACCGAGGATTCCTCTCAGGGGCTCACATGGATCTTTGGGTACTTCTGGAGTCTCCCCAGGGGAGTCAGGCCTCGTCTCGAGTGGGGGCATGCACGTGCGCTTTCCTTCCAGGCTGTAGCAGCAATGTCACGCTTCCCGTCGCGTGGATCAAAGGATCTGTGGTTTACCCTCGAGGCTTTCCCTCGAGGCTTTCCCACAGGGCTGTCCCACGTGCCACCGTGGTGTGAGTCGATCCTCGGCGTGAAAGATGAGCCAGTGCAGGGCAAAGAGGTTCCTCTGGAATGGACTGAGACATCCGGGGGACTCTTGGCATGGTGGTACGACCATGGAGTTCCTCTCGCCTTTCCTGTTGAGAGTGCCTCCTCTTGAGATGCGACGGGTACGCCGGGAATTCTTTCCCGTTGAAAGCAGGGAAGGGATCCCTCATCTCGAGCTACGAGGGGGAAACGGGGATCCTCTGGATGTGGGAGGGACCATCGTGCGTCCTCTCGAGTGGAGACGGGTATGGCGGTGAACTTCTTGAGTTGCAGCAAGGCTGTGAAAGAACCTTTCGAAGTTCCAGAGGTTAGGTGTCATTTGTCTCCAGACGCCTCATCGGAAATAGGCCTCATCTCGCCTGGAAGGGAGAACTTCCTGGATTTTCTCGAGTTGCGGCAGGTGTTCTCGAGTTACGACGGGGACCTCAGGGACCCGCCCTGGTGGCCTCAGGAGAGGCCAGTCCCCATGCGAGTTGCTAGGCGGCCTCTCGGGATTCCTCTCCCGTCGATACCGGGGCGAAAAACCTTGTGTGGAGTCAGGGCCGGAACTGAGGATTCCTCTCAGGGGCTGACATGGATCTTTGGGTACTTCTGGAGTCTCCCCAGGGGAGTCAGGCCTCGTCTCGAGTGGGGGCATGCACGTGGGCTTTCCTTCCAGGCTGTAGCAGCAATGTCACGCTTCCCGTCGCGTGGATGAAAGGATCTGTGGTTTTCCCTCGAGGCTTTCCCTCGAGGCTTTCCCACAGGGCTGTCCCACGTGCCACCGTGGTGTGAGTCGATCCTCGGCATGAAAGATGAGCCAGTGCAGGGCAAAGAGGTTCCTCTGGAATGGACTGAGACATCTGGGGGACTCTTGGCATGGTGGTACGACCATGGAGTTCCTCTCGCCTTTCCTGTTGAGAGTGCCTCCTCTTGAGATGCGACGGGAACGCCGGGAATTCTTTCCCGTTGAAAGCAGGGAAAGGATCCCTCATCTCGAGCTACGAGGGGGAAATGGGGCTCCTCTGGATGTGGGCGGGACCATCGTGCTTCCTCTCGAGTTTAGACGGGTATGGCCGTGAACTTCTTGAGTTGCAGCAAGGGTGTGAAAGACCCTTTCGAAGTTCCAGAGCTTAGGTGTCATTAGTCTCCAGACGCCTCATCGGAAATAGGCCTCATCTCGCCTGGAAGGGAGAACTTCCTGGATTTTCTCGAGTTGCGGCAGGTGTACTCGAGTTACGACGGGGACCCCAGGGACCCGCCCTTGTGGCCTCAGGAGAGGCCAGTCCCCATGCGAGTTGCTAGGGGGCCTCTCGGGATTCCTCTCCCGTCGATACCGGGGCCAAAAACCTTGTGTGGAGTCAGGGCCGGAACCGAGGATTCCTCTCAGGGGCTCACATGGATCTTTGGGTACTTCTGGAGTCTCCCCAGGGGAGTCAGGCCTCGTCTCGAGTGGGGGCATGCACGTGCGCTTTCCTTCCAGGCTGTAGCAGCAATGTCACGCTTCCCGTCGCGTGGATCAAAGGATCTGTGGTTTTCCCTCGAGGCTTTCCCTCGAGGCTTTCCCACAGGGCTGTCCCACGTGCCACCGTGGTGTGAGTCGATCCTCGGCGTGAAAGATGAGCCAGTGCAGGGCAAAGAGGTTCCTCTGGAATGGACTGAGACATCTGGGGGACTCTTGGCATGGTGGTACGACCATGGAGTTCCTCTCGCCTTTCCTGTTGAGAGTGCCTCCTCTTGAGATGCGACGGGAACGCCGGGAATTCTTTCCCGTTGAAAGCAGGGAAAGGATCCCTCATCTCGAGCTACGAGGGGGAAACGGGGATCCTCTGGATGTGGGCGGGACCATCGTGCTTCCTCGCGAGTGGAGACGGGTATGGCGGTGAACTTTTTGAGTTGCAGCAAGGGTGTGAAAGACCCTTTCGAAGTTCCAGAGCTTAGGTGTCATTAGTCTCCAGACGCCTCATCGGAAATAGGCCTCATCTCGCCTGGAAGGGAGAACTTCCTGGATTTTCTCGAGTTGCGGCAGGTGTTCTCGAGTTACGACGGGGACCTCAGGGACCCGCCCTTGTGGCCTCAGGAGAGGCCAGTCCCCATGCGAGTTGCTAGGGGGCCTCTCGGGATTCCTCTCCCGTCGATACCGGGGCCAAAAACCTTGTGTGGAGTCAGGGCCGGAACCGAGGATTCCTCTCAGGGGCTGACATGGATCTTTGGGTACTTCTGGTGTCTCCCCAGGGGAGTCAGGCCTCGTCTCGAGTGGGGGCATGCACGTGCGCTTTCCTTCCAGGCTGTAGCAGCAATGTCACGCTTCCCGTCGCGTGGATCAAAGGATCTGTGGTTTTCCCTCGAGGCTTTCCCTCGAGGCTTTCCCACAGGGCTGTCCCACGTCCCACCGTGGTGTGAGTCGATCCTCGGCATGAAAGATGAGCCAGTGCAGGGCAAAGAGGTTCCTCTGGAATGGACTGAGACATCTGGGGGACTCTTGGCATGGTGGTACGACCATGGAGTTCCTCTCGCCTTTCCTGTTGAGAGTGCCTCCTCTTGAGATGCGACGGGAACGCCGGGAATTCTTTCCCGTTGAAAGCAGGGAAAGGATCCCTCATCTCGAGCTACGAGGGGGAAATGGGGCTCCTCTGGATGTGGGCGGGACCATCGTGCTTCCTCTCGAGTTTAGACGGGTATGGCGGTGAACTTCTTGAGTTGCAGCAAGGGTGTGAAAGCCCTTTCGAAGTTCCAGAGCTTAGGTGTCATTAGTCTCCAGACGCCTCATCGGAAATAGGCCTCATCTCGCCTGGAAGGGAGAACTTCCTGGATTTTCTCGAGTTGCGGCAGGTGTACTCGAGTTACGACGGGGACCCCAGGGACCCGCCCTTGTGGCCTCAGGAGAGGCCAGTCCCCATGCGAGTTGCTAGGGGGCCTCTCGGGATTCCTCTCCCGTCGATACCGGGGCCAAAAACCTTGTGTGGAGTCAGGGCCGGAACCGAGGATTCCTCTCAGGGGCTGACATGGATCTTTGGGTACTTCTGGAGTCTCCCCAGGGGAGTCAGGCCTCGTCTCGAGTGGGGGCATGCACGTGCGCTTTCCTTCCAGGCTGTAGCAGCAATGTCACGCTTCCCGTCGCGTGGATCAAAGGATCTGTGGTTTTCCATCGAGGCTTTCCCTCGAGGCTTTCCCACAGGGCTGTCCCACGTGCCACCGTGGTGTGAGTCGATCCTCGGCGTGAAAGATGAGCCAGTGCAGGGCAAAGAGGTTCCTCTGGAATGGACTGAGACATCTGGGGGACTCTTGGCATGGTGGTACGACCATGGAGTTCCTCTCGCCTTTCCTGTTGAGAGTGCCTCCTCTTGAGATGCGACGGGAACGCCGGGAATTCTTTCCCGTTGAAAGCAGGGAAAGGATCCCTCATCTCGAGCTACGAGGGGGAAACGGGGCTCCTCTGGATGTGGGCGGGACCATCGTGCTTCCTCTCGAGTGGAGACGGGTATGGCGGTGAACTTCTTGAGTTGCAGCAAGGGTGTGAAAGACCCTTTCGAAGTTCCAGAAGTTAGGTGTCATTAGTCTAAAGACGCCTCATCGGAAATAGGCCTCATCTCGCCTGGAAGGGAGAACTTCCTGGATTTTCTCGAGTTGCGGCCAGTGTTCTCGAGTTACGACGGGGACCTCAGGGACCCGCCCTGGTGGCCTCAGGAGAAGCCAGTCCCCATGCAAGTTGCTAGGGGGCCTCTCGGGATTCCTCTCCCGTTGATACCGGGGCCAAGAACCTTGTGTGGAGTCAGGGCCGGAACCGAGGATTCCTCTCAGGGAATGACATGGATCTTTGGGTACTTCTGGAGTCTCCCCCTGGGAGTCAGGGCTCGTCTCGAGTGGGGACCTGCACTTGCGCTTTCCTTCCAGGCTGTAGCAGCAATGTCACGCTTCCCGTCCCGTGGATCAAAGAATCTGTGGTTTTCCC
Organism: Capricornis sumatraensis; assembly: GCF_032405125.1. Taxonomy (NCBI): domain Eukaryota; kingdom Metazoa; phylum Chordata; class Mammalia; order Artiodactyla; family Bovidae; genus Capricornis; species Capricornis sumatraensis. Next base: position 140,797,027 of record NC_091092.1, on the reverse strand, counting down.
GCGAGGCTTTCCCTCGAGGCTTTCCCACTGGGCTGTCCCACGTGCCACCGTGGTGTGAGTCGATCCTCGGCGTGAAAGATGAGCCAGTGCAGGGCAAAGAGGTTCCTCTGGAATGCACTGAGACATCTGGGGGACACATGGCATGGTGGTACGACTATGGAGTCCCTCTCGCCTTTCCTGTTGAGAGTGCCTCCTCTTGAGATGCGACGGGAACGCCGGGAATTCTTTCCCGTTGAAAGCAGGGAAAGGATCCCTCATCTCGAGCTACGAGGGGGAAACGGGGCTCCTCTGGATGTTGGCGGGACCATCGTGCTTCCTCTCGAGTGGAGACGGGTATGGCGGTGGACTTCTTGAGTTGCAGCAAGGGTGTGAAAGACCCTTTCGAAGTCCAGAGCTTAGGTGTCATTAGTCTCCAGACGCCTCATCGGAAATGGGCCTCATCTCGCCTGGAAGGGAGAACTTCCTGGATTTTCTCGAGTTGCGGCAGGTGTTCTCGAGTTACGACGGGGACCTCAGGGACCCGCCCTGGTGGCCTCAGGAGAGGCCAGTCCCCATGCGAGTTGCTAGGGGGCCTCTCGGGATTCCTCTCCCGTCGATACCGGGGCCAAAAACCTTGTGTGGAGTCAGGGCCGGAACCGAGGATTCCTCTCAGGGGCTCACATGGATCTTTGGGTACTTCTGGAGTCTCCCCAGGCGAGTCAGGCCTCGTTTCGAGTGGGGGCATGCACGTGCGCTTTCCTTCCAGGCTGTAGCAGCAATGTCACGCTTCCCGTCGCGTGGATCAAAGGATCTGTGGTTTTCCCTCAAGGCTTTCCCTCGAGGCTTTCCCACAGGGCTGTCCCACGTGCCACCGTGGTGTGAGTCGATCCTCGGTGTGATAGATGAGACAGTGCAGGGCAAAGAGGTTCTTCTGGAATGGACTGAGACATCTGGGGGACTCTTGGCATGGTGGTACGACCATGGAGTTCCTCTCGCCTTTCCTGTTGAGAGTGCCTCCTCTTGAGATGCGACGGGAAAGCCGGAAATTCTTTCCCGATGAAAGCAGGGAAAGGATCCCACATCTCGAGCTACGAGGGGGAAACGGGGCTCCTCTGGATGTGGGCGGGACCATCGTGCTTCCTCTCGAGTGGAGACGGGTATGATGGTGAACTTCTTGAGTTGCAGCAAGGGTGTGAAAGACCCTTTCGAAGTTCCAGAGGTTAGGTGTCATTAGTCTCCAGACGCCTCGTCGGAAATAGGCCTCATCTCGCCTGGAAGGGAGAATTTCCTGGATTTTCTCGAGTTGCAGCAGGTGTTCTCGAGTTACGACGGGGACCTCAGGGACTCGCCCTGGTGGCCTCAGGAGAGGCCAGTCCCCATGCGAGTTGCTAGGGGGCCTCTCGGGATTCCTCTCCCATCGATACCGGGGCCAAAAACCTTGTGTGGAGTCAGGGCCGGAACCGAGGATTCCTCTCAGGGGCTGACATGGATCTTTGGGTACTGCTGGAGTCTCCCCAGGGGAGTCAGGCCTCGTCTCGAGTGGGGGCATGCACGTGCCCTTTCCTTCCAGGCTGTAGCAGCAATGTCACGCTTCCCGTCGCGTGGATCAAAGGATCTGTGGTTTTCCATCGAGGCTTTCCCTCGAGGCTTTCCCACAGGGCTGTCCCACGTGCCACCGTGGTGTGAGTCGATCCTCGGCGTGAAAGATGAGCCAGTGCAGGGCAACGAGGTTCCTCTGGAATAGACTGAGACATCTGGGGGACTCTTGGCATGGTGGTACGACCATGGAGTTCCTCTCGCCTTTCCTGTTGAGAGTGCCTCCTCTTGAGATGCGACGGGAACGCCGGGAATTCTTTCCCGTTGAAAGCAGGGAAAGGATCCCTCATCTCGAGCTACGAGGGGGAAATGGGGCTCCTCTGGAGGTGGGCGGGACCATCGTGCTTCCTCTCGAGTTTAGACGGGTATGGCGGTGAACTTCTTGAGTTGCAGCAAGGGTGTGAAAGACCCTTTCGAAGTTCCAGAGCTTAGGTGTCATTAGTCTCCAGACGCCTCATCGGAAATAGGCCTCATCTCGCCTGGAAGGGAGAACTTCCTGGATTTTCTCGAGTTGCGGCAGGTGTTCTCGAGTTACGACGGGGACCTCAGGGACCCGCCCTGGTGGCCTCAGGAGAGGCCAGTCCCCATGCGAGTTGCTAGGGGGCCTCTCGGGATTCCTCTCCCGTCGATACCGGGGCCAAAAACCTTGTGTGGAGTCAGGGCCGGAACCGAGGATTCCTCTCAGGGGCTCACATGGATCTTTGGGTACTTCTGGAGTCTCCCCAGGCGAGTCAGGCCTCGTTTCGAGTGGGGGCATGCACGTGCGCTTTCCTTCCAGGCTGTAGCAGCAATGTCACGCTTCCCGTCGCGTGGATCAAAGGATCTGTGGTGTTCCCTCGAGGCTTTCCCACTGGGCTGTCCCACGTGCCACCGTGGTGTGAGTCGATCCTCGGCGTGAAAGATGAGCCAGTGCAGGGCAAAAAGGTTCCTCTGGAATGGAGTGAGACATCTGGGGGACTCTTGGCATGGTGGTACGACCATGGAGTTCCTCTCGCCTTTCCTGTTGAGAGTGCCTCCTCTTGAGATGCGACGGGAACGCCGGGAATTCTTTCCCGTTGAAAGCAGGGAAAGGATCCCTCATCTCGAGCTACGAGGGGGAAACGGGGCTCCTCTGGATGTGGTCGGGACCATCGTGCTTCCTCTCGAGGGGAGACGGGTATGGCGGTGAACTTCTTGAGTTGCAGCAAGGGTGTGAAAGACCCTTTCGAAGTTCCAGAGGTTAGGTGTCATTAGTCTCCAGACGCCTCATCGGAAATAGGCCTCATCTCGCCTGGAATGGAGAACTTCCTGGATTTTCTCGAGTTGCGGCAGGTGTTCTCGAGTTACAACCGGGACCTCAGGGACCCGCCCTGGTGGCCTCAGGAGAGGCCAGTCCCCATGCGAGTTGCTAGGGGGCCTCTCGGGATTCCTCTCCCGTCGATACCGGGGCCAAAAACCTTGTGTGGAGTCAGGGCCGGAACCGAGGATTCCTCTCAGGGGCTGACATGGATCTTTGGGTACTTCTGGAGTCTCCCCAGGGGAGTCAGGCCTCGTCTCGAGTGGGGGCATGCACGTGCGCTTTCCTTCCAGGCTGTAGCAGCAATGTCACGCTTCCCGTCGCGGGAATCAAAGGATCTGTGGTTTTCCCTCGAGGCTTTCTCTCGAGGCTTTCCCACAGGACTGTCCCACGTGCCACCGTGGTGTGAGTCGATCCTCGGCGTGAAAGATGAGCCAGTGCAGGGCAAAGAGGTTCCTCTGGAATGGACTGAGACATCTGGGGGACTCTTGGCATGGTGGTACGACCATGGAGTTCCTCTCGCCTTTCCTGTTGAGAGTGCCTCCTCTTGAGATGCGATGGGAATGCCGGGAATTATTTCCCGTTGAAAGCAGGGAAAGGATCCCTCATCTCGAGCTACGAGGGGGAAACGGGGCTCCTCTGGTTGTGGGCGGGACCATCGTGCTTCCTCTCGAGTGGAGACGGGTATGGCGGTGAACTTCTTGGGTTGCAGCAAGGGTGTGAAAGACACTTTCGAAGTTCCAGAGCTTAGGTGTCATTAGTCTCCAGACGCCTCATCGGAAATAGGCCTCATCTCGCCTGGAAGGGAGAACTTCCTGGATTTTCTCGAGCTGCGGCAGGTGTTCTCGAGTTACGACGGGGACCTCAGGGACCCGCCCTGGTGGCCTCAGGAGAGGCCAGTCCCCATGCGAGTTGCTAGGGGGCCTCTCGGGATTCCTCTCCCGTCGATACCGGGGCCAAAAACCTTGTGTGGAGTCAGGGCCGGAACCGAGGATTCCTCTCAGGGGCTCACATGGATCTTTGGGTACTTCTGGAGTCTCCCCATGGGAGTCAGGCCTCGTCTCGAGTGGGGGCATGCACGTGCGCTTTCCTTCCAGGCTGTAGCAGCAATGTCACGCTTCCCATATCGTGGATCAAAGAATCTGTGGTTTTCCCGCGAGGCTTTCCCTCGAGGCTTTCCCACTGGGCTGTCCCACGTGCCACCGTGGTGTGAGTCGATCCTCGGCGTGAAAGATGAGCCAGTGCAGGGCAAAGAGGTTCCTCTGGAATGGACTGAGACATCTGGGGGACTCTTGGCATGGTGGTACGACCATGGAGTTCCTCTCGCCTTTCCTGTTGAGAGTGCCTCCTCTTGAGATGCGACGGGAACGGCGGGAATTCTTACCCGTTGAAAGCAGGGAAAGCATCCCTCATCTCGAGCTACGAGGGGGAAACGGGGCTCCTCTGGATGTGGGCGGGACCATCGTGCTTCCTCTCGAGTGGAGACGGGTATGGCGGTGAACTTCTTGAGTTGCAGCAAGGGTGTGAAAGACCCTTTCGAAGTTCCAGAGGTTAGGTGTCATTAGTCTCCAGACACCTCATCGGAAATAGGCCTCATCTCGCCTGGAAGGGAGAACTTTCTGGATTTTCTCGAGTTGCGGCAGGTGTTCTCGAGTTACGACGGGGACCTCAGGGACCCGCCCTGGTGGCCTCAGGAGAGGCCAGTCCCCATGCGAGTTGCTAGGGGGCCTCTTGGGATTCCTCTCCCGTCGATACCGGGGCCAAAAACCTTTTGTGGAGTCAGGGCCGGAACCGAGGATTCCTCTCAGGGGCTCACATGGATCTTTGGGTACTTCTGGAGTCTCCCCAGGGGAGTCAGGCCTCGTCTCGAGTGGGGGCATGCACGTGCGCTTTCCTACCAGGCTGTAGCAGCAATGTCATGCTTCCCGACGCGTGGATCAAAGGATCTGTGGTTTTCCCTCGAGGCTTTCCCTCGAGGCTTTCCCACAGGGCTGTCCCACGTGCCACCGTGGTGTGAGTCGATCCTCGGCGTGAAAGATGAGCCAGTGCAGGGCAAAGAGGTTCCTCTGGAATGGACTGAGACATCTGGGGGACTCTTGGCATGGTGGTACGACCATGGAGCTCCTCTCGCCTTTCCTGTTGAGAGTGCCTCCTCCTGAGATGCGACGGGAACGCCGGGAATTCTTTCCCGTTGAAAGCAGGGAAAGGATCCCTCATCTCGAGCTACGAGGGGGAAACGGGGCTCCTCTGGATGTGGGCGGGACCATCGTGCTTCCTCTCGAGTGGAGACGGGTATGGCGGTGAACTTCTTGAGTTGCAGCAAGGGTGTGAAAGACCCTTTCGAAGTTCCAGAGGTTAGATGTCATTAGTCTCCAGACGACTCATCGGAAATAGGCCTCATCTCGCCTGGAAGGGAGAACTTCCTGCATTTTCTCGAGTTGCGGCAGGTGTTCTCGAGTTACGACCGGGACCTCAGGGACCCGCCCTGGTGGCCTCAGGAGAGGCCAGTCCCCATGCGAGTTGCTAGGGGGCCTCTCGGGATTCCTCTCCCGTCGATACCGGGGCCAAAAACCTTGTGTGGAGTCAGGGCCGGAACCGAGGATTCCTCTCAGGGGCCGACATGGATCTTTGGGTACTTCTGGAGTCTCCCCAGGGGAGTCAGGCCTCGTCTCGAGTGGGGGCATGCACGTGCGCTTTCCTTCCAGGCTGTAGCAGCAATGTCACGCTTCCCGTCGCGTGGATCAAAGGATCTGTGGTTTTCCCCCGAGGCTTTCCCACAGGGCTGTCCCACGTGCCACCGTGGTGTGAGTCGATCCTCGGCGTGAAAGATGAGCCAGTGCAGGGCAAAGAGGTTCCTCTGGAATAGAGTGAGACATCCAGGGGACTGTTGGAATGGTGGTACGACCATGGAGTTCCTCTCGCCTTTCCTGTTGAGAGTGCCTCCTCTTGAGATGCGACGGGAACCCCGGGAATTCTTTCCCGTTGAAAGCAGGGAAAGGATCCCTCATCTCGAGCTACGAGGGGGAAACGGGGCTCCTCTGGATGTGGGCGGGACCATCGTGCTTCCTCTCGAGTGGAGACGGGTATGGCGGTGAACTTCTTGAGTTGCAGCAAGGGTGTGAAAGACCCTTTCGAAGTTCCAGAGGTTAGGTTTCATTAGTCTCCAGACGCCTCATCGGAAATAGGCCTCATCTCGCCTGGAAGGGAGAACTTCCTGGATTTTCTCGAGTTGCGGCAGGTGTTCTCGAGTTACGACCGGGACCTCAGGGACCCGCCCTGGTGGCTTCAGGAGAGGCCAGTCCCCATGCGAGTTGCTAGGGGGCCTCTCGGGATTCCTCTCCCGAAGATACCGGGGCCAAAAACCTTGTGTGGGGTCAGGGCCGGAACCGAGGATTCCTCTCAGGGGCTGACATGGATCTTTGGGTACTTCTGGAGTCTCCGCATGGGAGTCAGGCCTCGTCTCGAGTGGGGGCATGCACATGCGTTTTCCTTCCAGGCTGTAGCAGCAATGTCACGCTTCCCGTCGCGTGAATCAAAGGATCTGTGGTTTTCCCTCGAGGCTTTCCCTCGAGGCTTTCCCTCGAGGCTTTCCCACAGGGCTGTCCCACGTGCAATCGTGGTGTGAGTCGATCCTCGGCGTGAAAGATGAGCCAGTGCAGGGCAAAGAGGTTCCTCTGGAATGGACTGAGACATCTGGGGGACTCTTGGCATGGTGGTACGACCATGGAGTTCCTCTCGCCTTTCCTGTTGAGAGTGCCTCCTCTTGAGATGCGACGGGAACGCCTGGAATTCTTTCCCGTTGAAAGCAGGGAAAGGATCCCTCATCTCGAGCTACGAGGGGGAAACGGGGCTCCTCTGGATGTGGGCGGGACCATCATGCTTCCTCTCGAGTGGAGACGGGTACGGCGGTGAAATTCTTGAGTTGCAGCAAGGGTGTGAAAGACCCTTTCGAAGTTCCAGAGGTTAGGTGTCATTAGTCTCCAGACGCCTCATCGGAAATAGGCCTCATCTCGCCTGGAAGGGAGAACTTCCTGGATTTACTCGAGTTGCGGTAGGTGTTCTCGAGTTACGACGGGGACCTCAGGGACCCGCCCTGGTGGCCTCAGGAGAGGCCAGTCCCCATGCGAGTTGCTAGGGGGCCTCTCGGGATTCCTCTCCCGTCGATACCGGGGCCAAAAACCTTGTGTGGAGTCAGGGCCGGAACCGAGGATTCCTCTCAGGGGCTCACATGGATCTTTGGGTACTTCTGGAGTCTCCCCAGGCGAGTCAGGCCTCGTTTCGAGTGGGGGCATGCACGTGCGCTTTCCTTCCAGGCTGTAGCAGCAATGTCACGCTTCCCGTCGCGTGGATCAAAGGATCTGTGGTTTTCCCTCAAGGCTTTCCCTCGAGGCTTTCCCACAGGGCTGTCCCACGTGCCACCGTGGTGTGAGTCGATCCTCGGTGTGATAGATGAGACAGTGCAGGGCAAAGAGGTTCTTCTGGAATGGACTGAGACATCTGGGGGACTCTTGGCATGGTGGTACGACCATGGAGTTCCTCTCGCCTTTCCTGTTGAGAGTGCCTCCTCTTGAGATGCGACGGGAAAGCCGGAAATTCTTTCCCGATGAAAGCAGGGAAAGGATCCCACATCTCGAGCTACGAGGGGGAAACGGGGCTCCTCTGGATGTGGGCGGGACCATCGTGCTTCCTCTCGAGTGGAGACGGGTATGATGGTGAACTTCTTGAGTTGCAGCAAGGGTGTGAAAGACCCTTTCGAAGTTCCAGAGGTTAGGTGTCATTAGTCTCCAGACGCCTCGTCGGAAATAGGCCTCATCTCGCCTGGAAGGGAGAACTTCCTGGATTTTCTCGAGCTGCGGCAGGTGTTCTCGAGTTACGACGGGGACCTCAGGGACCCGCCCTGGTGGCCTCAGGAGAGGCCAGTCCCCATGCGAGTTGCTAGGGGGCCTCTCGGGATTCCTCTCCCGTCGATACCGGGGCCAAAAACCTTGTGTGGAGTCAGGGCCGGAACCGAGGATTCCTCTCAGGGGCTCACATGGATCTTTGGGTACTTCTGGAGTCTCCCCAGGGGAGTCAGGCCTCGTCTCGAGTGGGGGCATGCACGTGCGCTTTCCTTCCAGGCTGTAGCAGCAATGTCACGCTTCCCATATCGTGGATCAAAGAATCTGTGGTTTTCCCGCGAGGCTTTCCCTCGAGGCTTTCCCACTGGGCTGTCCCACGTGCCACCGTGGTGTGAGTCGATCCTCGGCGTGAAAGATGAGCCAGTGCAGGGCAAAGAGGTTCCTCTGGAATGGACTGAGACATCTGGGGGACTCTTGGCATGGTGGTACGACCATGGAGTTCCTCTCGCCTTTCCTGTTGAGAGTGCCTCCTCTTGAGATGCGACGGGAACGGCGGGAATTCTTACCCGTTGAAAGCAGGGAAAGCATCCCTCATCTCGAGCTACGAGGGGGAAACGGGGCTCCTCTGGATGTGGGCGGGACCATCGTGCTTCCTCTCGAGTGGAGACGGGTATGGCGGTGAACTTCTTGAGTTGCAGCAAGGGTGTGAAAGACCCTTTCGAAGTTCCAGAGGTTAGGTGTCATTAGTCTCCAGACACCTCATCGGAAATAGGCCTCATCTCGCCTGGAAGGGAGAACTTTCTGGATTTTCTCGAGTTGCGGCAGGTGTTCTCGAGTTACGACGGGGACCTCAGGGACCCGCCCTGGTGGCCTCAGGAGAGGCCAGTCCCCATGCGAGTTGCTAGGGGGCCTCTTGGGATTCCTCTCCCGTCGATACCGGGGCCAAAAACCTTTTGTGGAGTCAGGGCCGGAACCGAGGATTCCTCTCAGGGGCTCACATGGATCTTTGGGTACTTCTGGAGTCTCCCCAGGGGAGTCAGGCCTCGTCTCGAGTGGGGGCATGCACGTGCGCTTTCCTACCAGGCTGTAGCAGCAATGTCATGCTTCCCGACGCGTGGATCAAAGGATCTGTGGTTTTCCCTCGAGGCTTTCCCTCGAGGCTTTCCCACAGGGCTGTCCCACGTGCCACCGTGGTGTGAGTCGATCCTCGGCGTGAATGATGAGCCAGTGCAGGGCAAAGAGGTTCCTCTGGAATGGACTGAGACATCTGGGGGACTCTTGGCATGGTGGTACGACCATGGAGCTCCTCTCGCCTTTCCTGTTGAGAGTGCCTCCTCCTGAGATGCGACGGGAACGCCGGGAATTCTTTCCCGTTGAAAGCAGGGAAAGGATCCCTCATCTCGAGCTACGAGGGGGAAACGGGGCTCCTCTGGATGTGGGCGGGACCATCGTGCTTCCTCTCGAGTGGAGACGGGTATGGCGGTGAACTTCTTGAGTTGCAGCAAGGGTGTGAAAGACCCTTTCGAAGTTCCAGAGGTTAGATGTCATTAGTCTCCAGACGACTCATCGGAAATAGGCCTCATCTCGCCTGGAAGGGAGAACTTCCTGCATTTTCTCGAGTTGCGGCAGGTGTTCTCGAGTTACGACCGGGACCTCAGGGACCCGCCCTGGTGGCCTCAGGAGAGGCCAGTCCCCATGCGAGTTGCTAGGGGGCCTCTCGGGATTCCTCTCCCGTCGATACCGGGGCCAAAAACCTTGTGTGGAGTCAGGGCCGGAACCGAGGATTCCTCTCAGGGGCCGACATGGATCTTTGGGTACTTCTGGAGTCTCCCCAGGGGAGTCAGGCCTCGTCTCGAGTGGGGGCATGCACGTGCGCTTTCCTTCCAGGCTGTAGCAGCAATGTCACGCTTCCCGTCGCGTGGATCAAAGGATCTGTGGTTTTCCCCCGAGGCTTTCCCACAGGGCTGTCCCACGTGCCACCGTGGTGTGAGTCGATCCTCGGCGTGAAAGATGAGCCAGTGCAGGGCAAAGAGGTTCCTCTGGAATAGAGTGAGACATCCAGGGGACTGTTGGAATGGTGGTACGACCATGGAGTTCCTCTCGCCTTTCCTGTTGAGAGTGCCTCCTCTTGAGATGCGACGGGAACCCCGGGAATTCTTTCCCGTTGAAAGCAGGGAAAGGATCCCTCATCTCGAGCTACGAGGGGGAAACGGGGCTCCTCTGGATGTGGGCGGGACCATCGTGCTTCCTCTCGAGTGGAGACGGGTATGGCGGTGAACTTCTTGAGTTGCAGCAAGGGTGTGAAAGACCCTTTCGAAGTTCCAGAGGTTAGGTTTCATTAGTCTCCAGACGCCTCATCGGAAATAGGCCTCATCTCGCCTGGAAGGGAGAACTTCCTGGATTTTCTCGAGTTGCGGCAGGTGTTCTCGAGTTACGACCGGGACCTCAGGGACCCGCCCTGGTGGCTTCAGGAGAGGCCAGTCCCCATGCGAGTTGCTAGGGGGCCTCTCGGGATTCCTCTCCCGAAGATACCGGGGCCAAAAACCTTGTGTGGGGTCAGGGCCGGAACCGAGGATTCCTCTCAGGGGCTGACATGGATCTTTGGGTACTTCTGGAGTCTCCGCATGGGAGTCAGGCCTCGTCTCGAGTGGGGGCATGCACATGCGTTTTCCTTCCAGGCTGTAGCAGCAATGTCACGCTTCCCGTCGCGTGAATCAAAGGATCTGTGGTTTTCCCTCGAGGCTTTCCCTCGAGGCTTTCCCTCGAGGCTTTCCCACAGGGCTGTCCCACGTGCAATCGTGGTGTGAGTCGATCCTCGGCGTGAAAGATGAGCCAGTGCAGGGCAAAGAGGTTCCTCTGGAATGGACTGAGACATCTGGGGGACTCTTGGCATGGTGGTACGACCATGGAGTTCCTCTCGCCTTTCCTGTTGAGAGTGCCTCCTCTTGAGATGCGACGGGAACGCCTGGAATTCTTTCCCGTTGAAAGCAGGGAAAGGATCCCTCATCTCGAGCTACGAGGGGGAAACGGGGCTCCTCTGGATGTGGGCGGGACCATCATGCTTCCTCTCGAGTGGAGACGGGTACGGCGGTGAAATTCTTGAGTTGCAGCAAGGGTGTGAAAGACCCTTTCGAAGTTCCAGAGGTTAGGTGTCATTAGTCTCCAGACGCCTCATCGGAAATAGGCCTCATCTCGCCTGGAAGGGAGAACTTCCTGGATTTACTCGAGTTGCGGTAGGTGTTCTCGAGTTACGACGGGGACCTCAGGGAACCGCCCTTGTGGCCTCAGGAGAGGCCAGTCCCCATGCGAGTTGCTAGGGGGCCTCTTGGGATTCCTCTCCCTTCGATACCGGGGCCAAAAACCTTGTGTGGAGTCAGGGCCGGAACCGAGGATTCCTCTCAGGGGCTGACATGGATCTTTGGGTACTTCTGGAGTCTCCCCAGGGGAGTCAGGCCTCGTCTCGAGTGGGGGCATGCACTTGCGCTTTCCCTCCAAGCTGTAGCAGCAATGTCACGCTTCCCGTCGCGTGGATCAAAGGATCTGTGGTTTTCCCTCGAGGCTTTCCCTCGAGGCTTTCCCACAGGGCTGTCCCACGGGCCACCGTGGTGTGAGTCGATCCTCAGCGTGAAGGATGAGCCAGTGCAGGGCAAAGAGGTTCCTCTGGAATGGACTGAGACATCAGGGGGACTCTTGGCATGGTGGTATGACCATGGACGTCCTCTCGCCTTTCCTGTTGAGAGTGCCTCCTCTTGAGATGCGACGGGTACGCCGGGAATTCTTTCCCGTTGAAAGCAAGGAAAGGATCCCACATCTCGAGCTACGGGGGGAAACGGGGCTCCTCTGGATGTGGGCGGGACCATCGTGCTTCCTCTGGAGTGGAGACGGGTATGGCGGTGAACTTCTTGAGTTGCAGCAATGGTGTGAAAGACCCTTTCGAAGTTCCAGAGTTTAGGTGTCATTAGTCTCCAGACGCCTCATCGGAAATAGGCCTAATCTCGCCTGGAAGGGAGAACTTCCTGGATTTTCTCGAGTTGCGGCAGCTGTTCTCGAGTTACGACGGGGACCTCAGGGACCCGCCCTGGTGGCCTCAGGAGAGGCCAGTCCCCATGCGAGTTGCTAGGGGGCCTCTCGGGATTCCTCTCCCGTCGATACCGGGGCCAAAAACCTTGTGTGGAGTCAGGGCCGGAACCGAGGATTCCTCTCAGGGGCTCACATGGATCTTTGGGTACTTCTGGAGTCTCCCCAGGGGAGTCAGGCCTCGTCTCGAGTGGGGGCATGCACGTGCGCTTTCCTTCCAGGCTGTAGCAGCAATGTCACGCTTCCCGTCGCGTGGATCAAAGGATCTGTGGTTTTCCCTCGAGGCTTTCCCTCGAGGCTTTCCCACAGGGCTGTCCCACGTTCCGCCGTGGTGTGAGTCGATCCTCGGCGTGAAAGATGAGCCAGTGCAGGGCAAAGAGGTTCCTCTGGAATGGACTGAGACATCTGGGGGACTCTTGGCATGGTGGTACGACCATGGAGTTCCTGTCGCCTTTCCTGTTGAGAGTGCCTCCTCTTGAGATGCGACGGGAACGCCGGGAATTCTTTCCCGTTGAAAGCAGGGAAAGGATCCCTCATCTCGAGCTACGTGGGGGAAATGGGGCTCCTCTGGATGTGGGCGGGACCATCGTGCTTCCTCTCGAGTGGAGACGGGTATGGCGGTGAACTTCTTGAGTTGCAGCAAGGGTGTGAAAGACCCTTTCGAAGTTCCAGAGCTTAGGTGTCATTAGTCTCCAGACGCCTCATCGGAAATAGGCCTCATCTCGCCTGGAAGGGAGAACTTCCTGGATTTTCTCGAGTTGCGGCAGGTGTTCTCGAGTTTCGACGGGGACCTCAGGGACCCGCTCTGGTGGTCTCAGGAGAGGCCAGTCCCCATGCGAGTTGCTAGGGGGCCTCTCGGGATTCCTCTCCCGTCGATACCGGGGCCAAAAACCTTGTGTGGAGTCAGGGCCGGAACCGAGGATTCCTCTCAGGGGCTGACATGGATCTCTGGGTACTTCTGGAGTCTCCGCATGAGAGTCAGGCCTCGTCTCGAGTGCGGGCATGCACATGCGTTTTCCTTCCAGGCTGTAGCAGCAATGTCACGCTTCCCGTCGCGTGGATCAAAGGATCTGTGGTTTTCCCTCGAGGCTTTCCCTCGAGGCTTTCCCTCGAGGCTTTCCCACAGGGCTGTCCCACGTGCAACCGTGGTGTGAGTCGATCCTCGGCGTGAAAGATGAGCCAGTGTAGGGCAAAGAGGTTCCTCTGGAATGGACTGAGACATCTGGGGGACTCTTGGCATGGTGGTACGACCATGGAGTTCCTGTCGCCTTTCCTGTTGAGAGTGCCTCCTCTTGAGATGCGACGGGAACGCCGGGAAATCTTTCCCGTTGAAAGCAGGGAAAGGATCCCTCATCTCGAGCTTCGAGGGGGAAACGGGGCTCTTCTGGATGTGGACGGGACCATCGTGCTTCCTCTCGAGTGGAGACGGGTATGGCGGTGAACTTCTTGAGTTGCAGCAAGGGTGTGAAAGACCCTTTCGAAGTTCCAGAGGTTAGGTGTCATTAGTCTCCAGACGCCTCATCGGAAATAGGCCTCATCTCGCCTGGAAGGGAGAACTTCCTGGTTTTTCTCGAGTTGCGGCAGGTGTTCTCGAGTTACGACGGGGACCTCAGGGACCCGCCCTGGTGGCCTCAGGAGAGGCCAGTCCCCATGCGAGTTGCTAGGGGGCCTCTCGGGATTCCTCTCCCATCGATACCGGGGCCAAAAACCTTGTGTGGAGTCAGGGCAGGAACCGAGGATTCCTCTCAGGGGCTGACATGGATCTTTGGGTACTTCTGGAGTCTACCCAGGGGAGTCAGGCCTCGTCTCGAGTGGGGGCATGCACGTGCACTTTCCTTCCAGGCTGTAGCAGCAATGTCACGCTTCCCGTCGCGTGGATCAAAGGATCTGTGGTTTTCCCTCGAGGCTTTCCCTCGAGGCTTTCCCACAGGGCTGTCCCACGTGCCACCGTGGTGTGAGTCGATCCTCGGCGTGAAAGATGAGCCAGTGCAGGGCAAAGAGGTTCCTCTGGAATGGACTGAGACATCTGGGGGACTCTTGGCATGGTGGTACGACCATGGAGCTCCTCTCGCCTTTCCTGTTGAGAGTGCCTCCTCGTGAGATGCGACGGGAACGCCGGGAATTCTTTCCCGTTGAAAGCAGGGAAAGGATCCCTCATCTCGAGCTTCGAGGGGGAAACGGGGCTCCTCTGGATGTGGGCGGGACCATCGTGCTTCCTCTCGAGTGGAGACGGGTATGGCGGTGAACTTCTTGAGTTGCAGCAAGGGTGTGAAAGACCCTTTCGAAGTTCCAGAGGTTAGGTGTCATTAGTCTCCAGACGCCTCATTGGAAATAGGCCTCATCTCGCCTGGAAGGGAGAACTTCCTGGATTTTCTCGAGTTGCGGCAGGTGTTCTCGAGTTACGACGGGAACCTCAGGGACCCGCCCTGGTGGCCTCAGGAGAGACCAGTCCCCATGCGAGTTGCTAGGGGGCCTCTCTGGATTCCTCTCCCGACGATACCGGGGCCAAAAACCTTGTGTGGGGTCAGGGCCGGAACCGAGGATTCCTCTCAGGGGCTGACATGGATCTCTGGGTACTTCTGGAGTCTCCGCATGGGAGTCAGGCCTCGTCTCGAGTGTGGGCATGCACATGCGTTTTCCTTCCAGGCTGTAGCAGCAATGTCACGCTTCCCGTCGCGTGGATCAAAGGATCTGTGGTTTTCCCTCGAGGCTTTCCCTCGAGGCTTTCCCTCGAGGCTTTCCCACAGGGCTGTCCCACGTGCAACCGTGGTGTGAGTCGATCCTCGGCGTGAAAGATGAGCCAGTGCAGGGCAAAGAGGTTCCTCTGGAATGGACTGAGACATCTGGGGGACTCTTGGCATGGTGGTACGACCATGGAGTTCCTCTCGCCTTTCCTGTTGAGAGTGCCTCCTCTTGAGATGCGACGGGAACGCCGGGAATTCTTTCCCGTTGAAAGCAGGGAAAGGATCTCTCATCTCGAGCTACGAGGGGGAAACGGGGCTCCTCTGGATGTGGGCGGGACCATCGTGCTTCCTCTCGAGTGGAGACGGGTACGGCGGTGAACTTCTTGAGTTGCAGCAAGGGTGTGAAAGACCCTTTCGAAGTTCCAGAGGTTAGGTGTCATTAGTCTCCAGACGCCTCATCGGAAATAGGCCTCATCTCGCCTGGAAGGGAGAACTTCCTGGATTTTCTCGAGTTGCGGCAGGTGTTCTCAAGTTACGACGGGGACCTCAGGGACCCGCCCTGGTGGCCTCAGGAGAGGCCAGTCCCCATGCGAGTTGCTAGGGGGCCTCTCGGGATTCCTCTCCCGTCGATACCGGGGCCAAAAACCTTGTGTGGAGTCAGGGCCGGAACCGAGGATTCCTCTCAGGGGCTGACATGGATCTTTGGGTACTTCTGGAGTCTCCCCAGGGGAGTCAGGCCTCGTCTCGAGTGGGGGCATGCACGTGCGCTTTCCTTCCAGGCTGTAGCAGCAATGTCACGCTTCCCGTGTCGTGGATCAAAGGATCTGTGGTTTCCCTCGAGGCTTTCCCTCGAGGCTTTCCCACAGGGCTGTCCCACGGGCCACCGCGGTGTGAGTCGATCCTCGGCGTGAAAGATAAGCCAGTGCAGGGCAAAGAGGTTCCTCTGGAATGGACTGAGACATCTGGGGGACTCTTGGCATGGTGGTACGACCATGGAGTTCCTCTCGCCTTTCCTGTTGAGAGTGCCTCCCCTTGAGATGCGACGGGAACGCTGGGAATTCTTTCCCGTTGAAAGCAGGGAAAGGATCCCTCATCTCGAGCTACGAGGGGGAAACGGGGCTCCTCTGGATGTGGGCGGGACCATCGTGATTCCTCTCGAGTGGAGACGGGTATGGCGGTGAACTTCTTGAGTTGCAGCAAGGGTGTGAACGACCCTTTCGAAGTTCCAGAGGTTAGCTGTCATTAGTCTCCAGGCGCCTCATCGGAAATAGGCCTCATCTCGCCTGGAAAGGAGAACTTCCTGGATTTTCTCGAGTTGCGGCAGGTGTTCTCGAGTTACGACGGGGACCTCAGGGACCCGCCCTGGTGGCCTCAGGAGAGGCCAGTCCCCATGCGAGTTGCTAGGGGGCCTCTCGGGATTCCTCTCCCGTCGATACCGGGGCCAAAAACCTTGTGTGGAGTCAGGGCCGGAACCGAGGATTCCTCTCAGGGGCTGACATGGATCTTTGGGTACTTCTGGAGTCTCCCCAGGGGAGTCAGGCCTCGTCTCGAGTGGGGGCATGCACGTGCGCTTTCCTTCCAGGCTGTAGCAGCAATGTCACGCTTCCCGTCGCGTGGATCAAAGGATCTGTGGTTTTCCATCGAGGCTTTCCCTCGAGGCTTTCCCACAGGGCTGTCCCACGTCCCACCGTGGTGTGAGTCGATCCTCGGCATGAAAGATGAGCCAGTGCAGGGCAAAGAGGTTCCTCTGGAATGGACTGAGACATCTGGGGGACTCTTGGCATGGTGGTACGACCATGGAGTTCCTCTCGCCTTTCCTGTTGAGAGTGCCTCCTCTTGAGATGCGACGGGAACGCCGGGAATTCTTTCCCGTTGAAAGCAGGGAAAGGATCCCTCATCTCGAGCTACGAGGGGGAAATGGGGCTCCTCTGGATGTGGGCGGGACCATCGTGCTTCCTCTCGAGTTTAGACGGGTATGGCGGTGAACTTCTTGAGTTGCAGCAAGGGTGTGAAAGACCCTTTCGAAGTTCCAGAGCTTAGGTGTCATTAGTCTCCAGACGCCTCATCGGAAATAGGCCTCATCTCGCCTGGAAGGGAGAACTTCCTGGATTTTCTCGAGTTGCGGCAGGTGTACTCGAGTTACGACGGGGACCCCAGGGACCCGCCCTTGTGGCCTCAGGAGAGGCCAGTCCCCATGCGAGTTGCTAGGGGGCCTCTCGGGATTCCTCTCCCGTCGATACCGGGGCCAAAAACCTTGTGTGGAGTCAGGGCCGGAACCGAGGATTCCTCTCAGGGGCTGACATGGATCTTTGGGTACTTCTGGAGTCTCCCCAGGGGAGTCAGGCCTCGTCTCGAGTGGGGGCATGCACGTGCGCTTTCCTTCCAGGCTGTAGCAGCAATGTCACGCTTCCCGTCGCGTGGATCAAAGGATCTGTGGTTTTCCCTCGAGGCTTTCCCTCGAGGCTTTCCCACAGGGCTGTCCCACGTGCCACCGTGGTGTGAGTCGATCCTCGGCTTGAAAGATGAGCCAGTGCAGGGCAAAGAGGTTCCTCTGGAATGGACTGAGACATCTGGGGGACTCTTGGCATGGTGGTACGACCATGGAGTTCCTCTCGCCTTTCCTGTTGAGAGTGCCTCCTCTTGAGATGCGACGGGAACGCCGGGAATTCTTTCCCGTTGAAAGCAGGGAAAGGATCCCTCATCTCGAGCTACGAGGGGGAAACGGGGCTCCTCTGGATGTGGGCGGGACCATCGTGCTTCCTCTCGAGTGGAGACGGGTATGTCGGTGAACTTCTTGAGTTGCAGCAAGGGTGTGAAAGACCCTTTCGAAGTTCCAGAGCTTAGGTGTCATTAGTCTCCAGACGCCTCATCGGAAATAGGCCTCATCTCGCCTGGAAGGGAGAACTTCCTGGATTTTCTCGAGTTGCGGCAGGTGTTCTCGAGTTACGACGGGGACCCCAGGGACCCGCCCTTGTGGCCTCAGGAGAGGCCAGTCCCCATGCGAGTTGCTAGGGGGCCTCTCGGGATTCCTCTCCCGTCGATACCGGGGCCAAAAACCTTGTGTGGAGTCAGGGCCGGAACCGAGGATTCCTCTCAGGGGCTGACATGGATCTTTGGGTACTTCTGGAGTCTCCCCAGGGGAGTCAGGCCTCGTCTCGAGTGGGGGCATGCACGTGCGCTTTCCTTCCAGGCTGTAGCAGCAATGTCACGCTTCCCGTCGCGTGGATCAAAGGATCTGTGGTTTTCCATCGAGGCTTTCCCTCGAGGCTTTCCCACAGGGCTGTCCCACGTGCCACCGTGGTGTGAGTCGATCCTCGGCGTGAAAGATGAGCCAGTGCAGGGCAAAGAGGTTCCTCTGGAATGGACTGAGACATTTGGGGGACTCTTGGCATGGTGGTACGACCATGGAGTTCCTCTCGCCTTTCCTGTTGAGAGTGCCTCCTCTTGAGATGCGACGGGAACGCCGGGAATTCTTTCCCGTTGAAAGCAGGGAAAGGATCCCTCATCTCGAGCTACGAGGGGGAAATGGGGCTCCTCTGGATGTGGGCGGGACCATCGTGCTTCCTCTCGAGTTTAGACGGGTATGGCGGTGAACTTCTTGAGTTGCAGCAAGGGTGTGAAAGACCCTTTCGAAGTTCCAGAGCTTAGGTGTCATTAGTCTCCAGACGCCTCATCGGAAATAGGCCTCATCTCGCCTGGAAGGGAGAACTTCCTGGATTTTCTCGAGTTGCGGCAGGTGTACTCGAGTTACGACGGGGACCCCAGGGACCCGCCCTTGTGGCCTCAGGAGAGGCCAGTCCCCATGCGAGTTGCTAGGGGGCCTCTCGGGATTCCTCTCCCGTCGATACCGGGGCCAAAAACCTTGTGTGGAGTCAGGGCCGGAACCGAGGATTCCTCTCAGGGGCTGACATGGATCTTTGGGTACTTCTGGAGTCTCCCCAGGGGAGTCAGGCCTCGTCTCGAGTGGGGGCATGCACGTGTGCTTTCCTTCCAGGCTGTAGCAGCAATGTCACGCTTCCCGTCGCGTGGATCAAAGGATCTATGGTTTTCCATCGAGGCTTTCCCTCGAGGCTTTCCCACAGGGCTGTCCCACGTGCCACCGTGGTGTGAGTCGATCCTCGGCGTGAAAGATGAGCCAGTGCAGGGCAAAGAGGTTCCTCTGGAATGGACTGAGACATCTGGGGGACTCTTGGCATGGTGGTACGACCATGGAGTTCCTCTCGCCTTTCCTGTTGAGAGTGCCTCCTCTTGAGATGCGACGGGAACGCCGGGAATTCTTTCCCGTTGAAAGCAGGGAAAGGATCCCTCATCTCGAGCTACGAGGGGGAAACGGGGATCCTCTGGATGTGGGAGGGACCATCGTGCTTCCTCGCGAGTGGAGACGGGTATGGCGGTGAACTTCTTGAGTTGCAGCAAGGGTGTGAAAGACCCTTTCGAAGTTCCAGAGCTTAGGTGTCATTAGTCTCCAGACGCCTCATCGGAAATAGGACTCATCTCGCCTGGAAGGGAGAACTTCCTGGATTTTCTCGAGTTGCGGCAGGTGTACTCGAGTTACGACGGGGACCCCAGGGTCCCGCCCTTGTGGCCTCAGGAGAGGCCAGTCCCCATGGGAGTTGCTAGGGGGCCTCTCGGGATTACTCTCCCGTCGATACCGGGGCCAAAAACCTTGTGTGGAGTCAGGGCCGGAACCGAGGATTCCTCTCAGGGGCTGACATGGATCTTTGGGTACTTCTGGAGTCTCCCCAGGGGAGTCAGGCCTCGTCTCGAGTGGGGGCATGCACGTGCGCTTTCCTTCCAGGCTGTAGCAGCAATGTCACGCTTCCCGTCGCGTGGATCAAAGGATCTGTGGTTTTCCCTCGAGGCTTTCCCTCGAGGCTTTCCCACAGGGCTGTCCCACGTGCCACCGTGGTGTGAGTCGATCCTCGGCGTGAAAGATGAGCCAGTGCAGGGCAAAGAGGTTCCTCTGGAATGGACTGAGACATCTGGGGGACTCTTGGCATGGTGGTACGACCATGGAGCTCCTCTCGCCTTTCCTGTTGAGAGTGCCTCCTCGTGAGATGCGACGGGAACGCCGGGAATTCTTTCCCGTTGAAAGCAGGGAAAGGATCCCTCATCTCGAGCTTCGAGGGGGAAACGGGGCTCCTCTGGATGTGGGCGGGACCATCGTGCTTCCTCTCGAGTGGAGACGGGTATGGCGGTGAACTTCTTGAGTTGCAGCAAGGGTGTGAAAGACCCTTTCGAAGTTCCAGAGGTTAGGTGTCATTAGTCTCCAGACGCCTCATCGGAAATAGGCCTCATCTCGCCTGGAAGGGAGAACTTCCTGGATTTTCTCGAGTTGCGGCAGGTGTTCTCGAGTTACGACGGGAACCTCAGGGACCCGCCCTGGTGGCCTCAGGAGAGACCAGTCCCCATGCGAGTTGCTAGGGGGCCTCTCTGGATTCCTCTCCCGACGATACCGGGGCCAAAAACCTTGTGTGGGGTCAGGGCCGGAACCGAGGATTCCTCTCAGGGGCTGACATGGATCTCTGGGTACTTCTGGAGTCTCCGCATGGAAGTCAGGCCTCGTCTCGAGTGTGGGCATGCACATGCGTTTTCCTTCCAGGCTGTAGCAGCAATGTCACGCTTCCCGTCGCGTGGATCAAAGGATCTGTGGTTTTCCCTCGAGGCTTTCCCTCGAGGCTTTCCCTCGAGGCTTTCCCACAGGGCTGTCCCACGTGCAACCGTGGTGTGAGTCGATCCTCGGCGTGAAAGATGAGCCAGTGCAGGGCAAAGAGGTTCCTCTGGAATGGACTGAGACATCTGGGGGACTCTTGGCATGGTGGTACGACCATGGAGTTCCTCTCGCCTTTCCTGTTGAGAGTGCCTCCTCTTGAGATGCGACGGGAACGCCGGGAATTCTTTCCCGTTGAAAGCAGGGAAAGGATCTCTCATCTCGAGCTACGAGGGGGAAACGGGGCTCCTCTGGATGTGGGCGGGACCATCGTGCTTCCTCTCGAGTGGAGACGGGTACGGCGGTGAACTTCTTGAGTTGCAGCAAGGGTGTGAAAGACCCTTTCGAAGTTCCAGAGGTTAGGTGTCATTAGTCTCCAGACGCCTCATCGGAAATAGGCCTCATCTCGCCTGGAAGGGAGAACTTCCTGGATTTTCTCGAGTTGCGGCAGGTGTTCTCAAGTTACGACGGGGACCTCAGGGACCCGCCCTGGTGGCCTCAGGAGAGGCCAGTCCCCATGCGAGTTGCTAGGGGGCCTCTCGGGATTCCTCTCCCGTCGATACCGGGGCCAAAAACCTTGTGTGGAGTCAGGGCCGGAACCGAGGATTCCTCTCAGGGGCTGACATGGATCTTTGGGTACTTCTGGAGTCTCCCCAGGGGAGTCAGGCCTCGTCTCGAGTGGGGGCATGCACGTGCGCTTTCCTTCCAGGCTGTAGCAGCAATGTCACGCTTCCCGTGTCGTGGATCAAAGGATCTGTGGTTTCCCTCGAGGCTTTCCCTCGAGGCTTTCCCACAGGGCTGTCCCACGGGCCACCGTGGTGTGAGTCGATCCTCGGCGTGAAAGATAAGCCAGTGCAGGGCAAAGAGGTTCCTCTGGAATGGACTGAGACATCTGGGGGACTCTTGGCATGGTGGTACGACCATGGAGTTCCTCTCGCCTTTCCTGTTGAGAGTGCCTCCCCTTGAGATGCGACGGGAACGCTGGGAATTCTTTCCCGTTGAAAGCAGGGAAAGGATCCCTCATCTCGAGCTACGAGGGGGAAACGGGGCTCCTCTGGATGTGGGCGGGACCATCGTGATTCCTCTCGAGTGGAGACGGGTATGGCGGTGAACTTCTTGAGTTGCAGCAAGGGTGTGAACGACCCTTTCGAAGTTCCAGAGGTTAGCTGTCATTAGTCTCCAGACGCCTCATCGGAAATAGGCCTCATCTCGCCTGGAAAGGAGAACTTCCTGGATTTTCTCGAGTTGCGGCAGGTGTTCTCGAGTTACGACGGGGACGTCAGGGACCCGCCCTGGTGGCCTCAGGAGAGGCCAGTCCCCATGCGAGTTGCTAGGGGGCCTCTCGGGATTCCTCTCCCGTCGATACCGGGGCCAAAAACCTTGTGTGGAGTCAGGGCCGGAACCGAGGATTCCTCTCAGGGGCTGACATGGATCTTTGGGTACTTCTGGAGTCTCCCCAGGGGAGTCAGGCCTCGTCTCGAGTGGGGGCATGCACGTGCGCTTTCCTTCCAGGCTGTAGCAGCAATGTCACGCTTCCCGTCGCGTGGATCAAAGGATCTGTGGTTTTCCATCGAGGCTTTCCCTCGAGGCTTTCCCACAGGGCTGTCCCACGTCCCACCGTGGTGTGAGTCGATCCTCGGCATGAAAGATGAGCCAGTGCAGGGCAAAGAGGTTCCTCTGGAATGGACTGAGACATCTGGGGGACTCTTGGCATGGTGGTACGACCATGGAGTTCCTCTCGCCTTTCCTGTTGAGAGTGCCTCCTCTTGAGATGCGACGGGAACGCCGGGAATTCTTTCCCGTTGAAAGCAGGGAAAGGATCCCTCATCTCGAGCTACGAGGGGGAAATGGGGCTCCTCTGGATGTGGGCGGGACCATCGTGCTTCCTCTCGAGTTTAGACGGGTATGGCGGTGAACTTCTTGAGTTGCAGCAAGGGTGTGAAAGACCCTTTCGAAGTTCCAGAGCTTAGGTGTCATTAGTCTCCAGACGCCTCATCGGAAATAGGCCTCATCTCGCCTGGAAGGGAGAACTTCCTGGATTTTCTCGAGTTGCGGCAGGTGTACTCGAGTTACGACGGGGACCCCAGGGACCCGCCCTTGTGGCCTCAGGAGAGGCCAGTCCCCATGCGAGTTGCTAGGGGGCCTCTCGGGATTCCTCTCCCGTCGATACCGGGGCCAAAAACCTTGTGTGGAGTCAGGGCCGGAACCGAGGATTCCTCTCAGGGGCTGACATGGATCTTTGGGTACTTCTGGAGTCTCCCCAGGGGAGTCAGGCCTCGTCTCGAGTGGGGGCATGCACGTGCGCTTTCCTTCCAGGCTGTAGCAGCAATGTCACGCTTCCCGTCGCGTGGATCAAAGGATCTGTGGTTTTCCCTCGAGGCTTTCCCTCGAGGCTTTCCCACAGGGCTGTCCCACGTGCCACCGTGGTGTGAGTCGATCCTCGGCTTGAAAGATGAGCCAGTGCAGGGCAAAGAGGTTCCTCTGGAATGGACTGAGACATCTGGGGGACTCTTGGCATGGTGGTACGACCATGGAGTTCCTCTCGCCTTTCCTGTTGAGAGTGCCTCCTCTTGAGATGCGACGGGAACGCCGGGAATTCTTTCCCGTTGAAAGCAGGGAAAGGATCCCTCATCTCGAGCAACGAGGGGGAAACGGGGCTCCTCTGGATGTGGGCGGGACCATCGTGCTTCCTCTCGAGTGGAGACGGGTATGTCGGTGAACTTCTTGAGTTGCAGCAAGGGTGTGAAAGACCCTTTCGAAGTTCCAGAGCTTAGGTGTCATTAGTCTCCAGACGCCTCATCGGAAATAGGCCTCATCTCGCCTGGAAGGGAGAACTTCCTGGATTTTCTCGAGTTGCGGCAGGTGTTCTCGAGTTACGACGGGGACCCCAGGGACCCGCCCTTGTGGCCTCAGGAGAGGCCAGTCCCCATGCGAGTTGCTAGGGGGCCTCTCGGGATTCCTCTCCCGTCGATACCGGGGCCAAAAACCTTGTGTGGAATCAGGGCCGGAACCGAGGATTCCTCTCAGGGGCTGACATGGATCTTTGGGTACTTCTGGAGTCTCCCCAGGGGAGTCAGGCCTCGTCTCGAGTGGGGGCATGCACGTGCGCTTTCCTTCCAGGCTGTAGCAGCAATGTCACGCTTCCCGTCGCGTGGATCAAAGGATCTGTGGTTTTCCCTCGAGGCTTTCCCTCGAGGCTTTCCCACAGGGCTGTCCCACGTGCCACCGTGGTGTGAGTCGATCCTCGGCGTGAAAGATGAGCCAGTGCAGGGCAAAGAGGTTCCTCTGGAATGCACTGAGACATCTGGGGGACTCTTGGCATGGTGGTACGACCATGGAGTTCCTCTCGCCTTTCCTGTTGAGAGTGCCTCCTCTTGAGATGCGACGGGAACGCCGGGAATTCTTTCCCGTTGAAAGCAGGGAAAGGATCCCTCATCTCGAGCTACGAGGGGGAAATGGGGCTCCTCTGGATGTGGGCGGGACCATCGTGCTTCCTCTCGAGTTTAGACGGGTATGGCGGTGAACTTCTTGAGTTGCAGCAAGGGTGTGAAAGACCCTTTCGAAGTTCCAGAGCTTAGGTGTCATTAGTCTCCAGACGCCTCATCGGAAATAGGCCTCATCTCGCCTGGAAGGGAGAACTTCCTGGATTTTCTCGAGTTGCGGCAGGTGTACTCGAGTTACGACGGGGACCCCAGGGACCCGCCCTTGTGGCCTCAGGAGAGGCCAGTCCCCATGCGAGTTGCTAGGGGGCCTCTCGGGATTCCTCTCCCGTCGATACCGGGGCCAAAAACCTTGTGTGGAGTCAGGGCCGGAACCGAGGATTCCTCTCAGGGGCTGACATGGATCTTTGGGTACTTCTGGAGTCTCCCCAGGGGAGTCAGGCCTCGTCTCGAGTGGGGGCATGCACGTGTGCTTTCCTTCCAGGCTGTAGCAGCAATGTCACGCTTCCCGTCGCGTGGATCAAAGGATCTATGGTTTTCCATCGAGTCTTTCCCTCGAGGCTTTCCCACAGGGCTGTCCCACGTGCCACCGTGGTGTGAGTCGATCCTCGGCGTGAAAGATGAGCCAGTGCAGGGCAAAGAGGTTCCTCTGGAATGGACTGAGACATCTGGGGGACTCTTGGCATGGTGGTACGACCATGGAGTTCCTCTCGCCTTTCCTGTTGAGAGTGCCTCCTCTTGAGATGCGACGGGAACGCCGGGAATTCTTTCCCGTTGAAAGCAGGGAAAGGATCCCTCATCTCGAGCTACGAGGGGGAAACGGGGATCCTCTGGATGTGGGAGGGACCATCGTGCTTCCTCGCGAGTGGAGACGGGTATGGCGGTGAACTTCTTGAGTTGCAGCAAGGGTGTGAAAGACCCTTTCGAAGTTCCAGAGCTTAGGTGTCATTAGTCTCCAGACGCCTCATCGGAAATAGGCCTCATCTCGCCTGGAAGGGAGAACTTCCTGGATTTTCTCGAGTTGCGGCAGGTGTACTCGAGTTACGACGGGGACCCCAGGGTCCCGCCCTTGTGGCCTCAGGAGAGGCCAGTCCCCATGCGAGTTGCTAGGGGGCCTCTCGGGATTACTCTCCCGTCGATACCGGGGCCAAAAACCTTGTGTGGAGTCAGGGCCGGAACCGAGGATTCCTCTCAGGGGCTGACATGGATCTTTGGGTACTTCTGGAGTCTCCCCAGGGGAGTCAGGCCTCGTCTCGAGTGGGGGCATGCACGTGCGCTTTCCTTCCAGGCTGTAGCAGCAATGTCACGCTTCCCGTCGCGTGGATCAACGGATCTGTGGTTTTCCCTCGAGGCTTTCCCTCGAGGCTTTCCCACAGGGCTGTCCCACGTGCCACCGTGGTGTGAGTCGATCCTCGGCGTGAAAGATGAGCCAGTGCAGGGCAAAGAGGTTCCTCTGGAATGGACTGAGACATCTGGGGGACTCTTGGCATGGTGGTACGACCATGGAGTTCCTCTCGCCTTTCCTGTTGAGAGTGCCTCCTCTTGAGATGCGACGGGAACGCCGGGAATTCTTTCCCGTTGAAAGCAGGGAAAGGATCCCTCATCTCGAGCTACGAGGGGGAAATGGGGCTCCTCTGGATGTGGGCGGGACCATCGTGCTTCCTCTCGAGTTTAGACGGGTATGGCGGTGAACTTCTTGAGTTGCAGCAAGGGTGTGAAAGACCCTTTCGAAGTTCCAGAGCTTAGGTGTCATTAGTCTCCAGACGCCTCATCGGAAATAGGCCTCATCTCGCCTGGAAGGGAGAACTTCCTGGATTTTCTCGAGTTGCGGCAGGTGTACTCGAGTTACGACGGGGACCCCAGGGACCCGCCCTTGTGGCCTCAGGAGAGGCCAGTCCCCATGCGAGTTGCTAGGGGGCCTCTCGGGATTCCTCTCCCGTCGATACCGGGGCCAAAAACCTTGTGTGGAGTCAGGGCCGGAACCGAGGATTCCTCTCAGGGGCTGACATGGATCTTTGGGTACTTCTGGAGTCTCCCCAGGGGAGTCAGGCCTCGTCTCGAGTGGGGGCATGCACGTGTGCTTTCCTTCCAGGCTGTAGCAGCAATGTCACGCTTCCCGTCGCGTGGATCAAAGGATCTATGGTTTTCCATCGAGGCTTTCCCTCGAGGCTTTCCCACAGGGCTGTCCCACGTGCCACCGTGGTGTGAGTCGATCCTCGGCGTGAAAGATGAGCCAGTGCAGGGCAAAGAGGTTCCTCTGGAATGGACTGAGACATCTGGGGGACTCTTGGCATGGTGGTACGACCATGGAGTTCCTCTCGCCTTTCCTGTTGAGAGTGCCTCCTCTTGAGATGCGACGGGAACGCCGGGAATTCTTTCCCGTTGAAAGCAGGGAAAGGATCCCTCATCTCGAGCTACGAGGGGGAAACGGGGATCCTCTGGATGTGGGAGGGACCATCGTGCTTCCTCGCGAGTGGAGACGGGTATGGCGGTGAACTTCTTGAGTTGCAGCAAGGGTGTGAAAGACCCTTTCGAAGTTCCAGAGCTTAGGTGTCATTAGTCTCCAGACGCCTCATCGGAAATAGGACTCATCTCGCCTGGAAGGGAGAACTTCCTGGATTTTCTCGAGTTGCGGCAGGTGTACTCGAGTTACGACGGGGACCCCAGGGTCCCGCCCTTGTGGCCTCAGGAGAGGCCAGTCCCCATGGGAGTTGCTAGGGGGCCTCTCGGGATTACTCTCCCGTCGATACCGGGGCCAAAAACCTTGTGTGGAGTCAGGGCCGGAACCGAGGATTCCTCTCAGGGGCTGACATGGATCTTTGGGTACTTCTGGAGTCTCCCCAGGGGAGTCAGGCCTCGTCTCGAGTGGGGGCATGCACGTGCGCTTTCCTTCCAGGCTGTAGCAGCAATGTCACGCTTCCCGTCGCGTGGATCAAAGGATCTGTGGTTTTCCCTCGAGGCTTTCCCTCGAGGCTTTCCCACAGGGCTGTCCCACGTGCCACCGTGGTGTGAGTCGATCCTCGGCGTGAAAGATGAGCCAGTGCAGGGCAAAGAGGTTCCTCTGGAATGGACTGAGACATCTGGGGGACTCTTGGCATGGTGGTACGACCATGGAGCTCCTCTCGCCTTTCCTGTTGAGAGTGCCTCCTCGTGAGATGCGACGGGAACGCCGGGAATTCTTTCCCGTTGAAAGCAGGGAAAGGATCCCTCATCTCGAGCTTCGAGGGGGAAACGGGGCTCCTCTGGATGTGGGCGGGACCATCGTGCTTCCTCTCGAGTGGAGACGGGTATGGCGGTGAACTTCTTGAGTTGCAGCAAGGCTGTGAAAGACCCTTTCGAAGTTCCAGAGGTTAGGTGTCATTAGTCTCCAGACGCCTCATCGGAAATAGGCCTCATCTCGCCTGGAAGGGAGAACTTCCTGGATTTTCTCGAGTTGCGGCAGGTGTTCTCGAGTTACGACGGGAACCTCAGGGACCCGCCCTGGTGGCCTCAGGAGAGACCAGTCCCCATGCGAGTTGCTAGGGGGCCTCTCTGGATTCCTCTCCCGACGATACCGGGGCCAAAAACCTTGTGTGGGGTCAGGGCCGGAACCGAGGATTCCTCTCAGGGGCTGACATGGATCTCTGGGTACTTCTGGAGTCTCCGCATGGAAGTCAGGCCTCGTCTCGAGTGTGGGCATGCACATGCGTTTTCCTTCCAGGCTGTAGCAGCAATGTCACGCTTCCCGTCGCGTGGATCAAAGGATCTGTGGTTTTCCCTCGAGGCTTTCCCTCGAGGCTTTCCCTCGAGGCTTTCCCACAGGGCTGTCCCACGTGCAACCGTGGTGTGAGTCGATCCTCGGCGTGAAAGATGAGCCAGTGCAGGGCAAAGAGGTTCCTCTGGAATGGACTGAGACATCTGGGGGACTCTTGGCATGGTGGTACGACCATGGAGTTCCTCTCGCCTTTCCTGTTGAGAGTGCCTCCTCTTGAGATGCGACGGGAACGCCGGGAATTCTTTCCCGTTGAAAGCAGGGAAAGGATCTCTCATCTCGAGCTACGAGGGGGAAACGGGGCTCCTCTGGATGTGGGCGGGACCATCGTGCTTCCTCTCGAGTGGAGACGGGTACGGCGGTGAACTTCTTGAGTTGCAGCAAGGGTGTGAAAGACCCTTTCGAAGTTCCAGAGGTTAGGTGTCATTAGTCTCCAGACGCCTCATCGGAAATAGGCCTCATCTCGCCTGGAAGGGAGAACTTCCTGGATTTTCTCGAGTTGCGGCAGGTGTTCTCAAGTTACGACGGGGACCTCAGGGACCCGCCCTGGTGGCCTCAGGAGAGGCCAGTCCCCATGCGAGTTGCTAGGGGGCCTCTCGGGATTCCTCTCCCGTCGATACCGGGGCCAAAAACCTTGTGTGGAGTCAGGGCCGGAACCGAGGATTCCTCTCAGGGGCTGACATGGATCTTTGGGTACTTCTGGAGTCTCCCCAGGGGAGTCAGGCCTCGTCTCGAGTGGGGGCATGCACGTGCGCTTTCCTTCCAGGCTGTAGCAGCAATGTCACGCTTCCCGTGTCGTGGATCAAAGGATCTGTGGTTTCCCTCGAGGCTTTCCCTCGAGGCTTTCCCACAGGGCTGTCCCACGGGCCACCGTGGTGTGAGTCGATCCTCGGCGTGAAAGATAAGCCAGTGCAGGGCAAAGAGGTTCCTCTGGAATGGACTGAGACATCTGGGGGACTCTTGGCATGGTGGTACGACCATGGAGTTCCTCTCGCCTTTCCTGTTGAGAGTGCCTCCCCTTGAGATGCGACGGGAACGCTGGGAATTCTTTCCCGTTGAAAGCAGGGAAAGGATCCCTCATCTCGAGCTACGAGGGGGAAACGGGGCTCCTCTGGATGTGGGCGGGACCATCGTGATTCCTCTCGAGTGGAGACGGGTATGGCGGTGAACTTCTTGAGTTGCAGCAAGGGTGTGAACGACCCTTTCGAAGTTCCAGAGGTTAGCTGTCATTAGTCTCCAGACGCCTCATCGGAAATAGGCCTCATCTCGCCTGGAAAGGAGAACTTCCTGGATTTTCTCGAGTTGCGGCAGGTGTTCTCGAGTTACGACGGGGACGTCAGGGACCCGCCCTGGTGGCCTCAGGAGAGGCCAGTCCCCATGCGAGTTGCTAGGGGGCCTCTCGGGATTCCTCTCCCGTCGATACCGGGGCCAAAAACCTTGTGTGGAGTCAGGGCCGGAACCGAGGATTCCTCTCAGGGGCTGACATGGATCTTTGGGTACTTCTAGAGTCTCCCCAGGGGAGTCAGGCCTCGTCTCGAGTGGGGGCATGCACGTGCGCTTTCCTTCCAGGCTGTAGCAGCAATGTCACGCTTCCCGTCGCGTGGATCAAAGGATCTGTGGTTTTCCATCGAGGCTTTCCCTCGAGGCTTTCCCACAGGGCTGTCCCACGTCCCACCGTGGTGTGAGTCGATCCTCGGCATGAAAGATGAGCCAGTGCAGGGCAAAGAGGTTCCTCTGGAATGGACTGAGACATCTGGGGGACTCTTGGCATGGTGGTACGACCATGGAGTTCCTCTCGCCTTTCCTGTTGAGAGTGCCTCCTCTTGAGATGCGACGGGAACGCCGGGAATTCTTTCCCGTTGAAAGCAGGGAAAGGATCCCTCATCTCGAGCTACGAGGGGGAAATGGGGCTCCTCTGGATGTGGGCGGGACCATCGTGCTTCCTCTCGAGTTTAGACGGGTATGGCGGTGAACTTCTTGAGTTGCAGCAAGGGTGTGAAAGACCCTTTCGAAGTTCCAGAGCTTAGGTGTCATTAGTCTCCAGACGCCTCATCGGAAATAGGCCTCATCTCGCCTGGAAGGGAGAACTTCCTGGATTTTCTCGAGTTGCGGCAGGTGTACTCGAGTTACGACGGGGACCCCAGGGACCCGCCCTTGTGGCCTCAGGAGAGGCCAGTCCCCATGCGAGTTGCTAGGGGGCCTCTCGGGATTCCTCTCCCGTCGATACCGGGGCCAAAAACCTTGTGTGGAGTCAGGGCCGGAACCGAGGATTCCTCTCAGGGGCTGACATGGATCTTTGGGTACTTCTGGAGTCTCCCCAGGGGAGTCAGGCCTCGTCTCGAGTGGGGGCATGCACGTGCGCTTTCCTTCCAGGCTGTAGCAGCAATGTCACGCTTCCCGTCGCGTGGATCAAAGGATCTGTGGTTTTCCCTCGAGGCTTTCCCTCGAGGCTTTCCCACAGGGCTGTCCCACGTGCCACCGTGGTGTGAGTCGATCCTCGGCTTGAAAGATGAGCCAGTGCAGGGCAAAGAGGTTCCTCTGGAATGGACTGAGACATCTGGGGGACTCTTGGCATGGTGGTACGACCATGGAGTTCCTCTCGCCTTTCCTGTTGAGAGTGCCTCCTCTTGAGATGCGACGGGAACGCCGGGAATTCTTTCCCGTTGAAAGCAGGGAAAGGATCCCTCATCTCGAGCAACGAGGGGGAAACGGGGCTCCTCTGGATGTGGGCGGGACCATCGTGCTTCCTCTCGAGTGGAGACGGGTATGTCGGTGAACTTCTTGAGTTGCAGCAAGGGTGTGAAAGACCCTTTCGAAGTTCCAGAGCTTAGGTGTCATTAGTCTCCAGACGCCTCATCGGAAATAGGCCTCATCTCGCCTGGAAGGGAGAACTTCCTGGATTTTCTCGAGTTGCGGCAGGTGTTCTCGAGTTACGACGGGGACCCCAGGGACCCGCCCTTGTGGCCTCAGGAGAGGCCAGTCCCCATGCGAGTTGCTAGGGGGCCTCTCGGGATTCCTCTCCCGTCGATACCGGGGCCAAAAACCTTGTGTGGAATCAGGGCCGGAACCGAGGATTCCTCTCAGGGGCTGACATGGATCTTTGGGTACTTCTGGAGTCTCCCCAGGGGAGTCAGGCCTCGTCTCGAGTGGGGGCATGCACGTGCGCTTTCCTTCCAGGCTGTAGCAGCAATGTCACGCTTCCCGTCGCGTGGATCAAAGGATCTGTGGTTTTCCCTCGAGGCTTTCCCTCGAGGCTTTCCCACAGGGCTGTCCCACGTGCCACCGTGGTGTGAGTCGATCCTCGGCGTGAAAGATGAGCCAGTGCAGGGCAAAGAGGTTCCTCTGGAATGCACTGAGACATCTGGGGGACTCTTGGCATGGTGGTACGACCATGGAGTTCCTCTCGCCTTTCCTGTTGAGAGTGCCTCCTCTTGAGATGCGACGGGAACGCCGGGAATTCTTTCCCGTTGAAAGCAGGGAAAGGATCCCTCATCTCGAGCTACGAGGGGGAAATGGGGCTCCTCTGGATGTGGGCGGGACCATCGTGCTTCCTCTCGAGTTTAGACGGGTATGGCGGTGAACTTCTTGAGTTGCAGCAAGGGTGTGAAAGACCCTTTCGAAGTTCCAGAGCTTAGGTGTCATTAGTCTCCAGACGCCTCATCGGAAATAGGCCTCATCTCGCCTGGAAGGGAGAACTTCCTGGATTTTCTCGAGTTGCGGCAGGTGTACTCGAGTTACGACGGGGACCCCAGGGACCCGCCCTTGTGGCCTCAGGAGAGGCCAGTCCCCATGCGAGTTGCTAGGGGGCCTCTCGGGATTCCTCTCCCGTCGATACCGGGGCCAAAAACCTTGTGTGGAGTCAGGGCCGGAACCGAGGATTCCTCTCAGGGGCTGACATGGATCTTTGGGTACTTCTGGAGTCTCCCCAGGGGAGTCAGGCCTCGTCTCGAGTGGGGGCATGCACGTGTGCTTTCCTTCCAGGCTGTAGCAGCAATGTCACGCTTCCCGTCGCGTGGATCAAAGGATCTATGGTTTTCCATCGAGTCTTTCCCTCGAGGCTTTCCCACAGGGCTGTCCCACGTGCCACCGTGGTGTGAGTCGATCCTCGGCGTGAAAGATGAGCCAGTGCAGGGCAAAGAGGTTCCTCTGGAATGGACTGAGACATCTGGGGGACTCTTGGCATGGTGGTACGACCATGGAGTTCCTCTCGCCTTTCCTGTTGAGAGTGCCTCCTCTTGAGATGCGACGGGAACGCCGGGAATTCTTTCCCGTTGAAAGCAGGGAAAGGATCCCTCATCTCGAGCTACGAGGGGGAAACGGGGATCCTCTGGATGTGGGAGGGACCATCGTGCTTCCTCGCGAGTGGAGACGGGTATGGCGGTGAACTTCTTGAGTTGCAGCAAGGGTGTGAAAGACCCTTTCGAAGTTCCAGAGCTTAGGTGTCATTAGTCTCCAGACGCCTCATCGGAAATAGGCCTCATCTCGCCTGGAAGGGAGAACTTCCTGGATTTTCTCGAGTTGCGGCAGGTGTACTCGAGTTACGACGGGGACCCCAGGGTCCCGCCCTTGTGGCCTCAGGAGAGGCCAGTCCCCATGCGAGTTGCTAGGGGGCCTCTCGGGATTACTCTCCCGTCGATACCGGGGCCAAAAACCTTGTGTGGAGTCAGGGCCGGAACCGAGGATTCCTCTCAGGGGCTGACATGGATCTTTGGGTACTTCTGGAGTCTCCCCAGGGGAGTCAGGCCTCGTCTCGAGTGGGGGCATGCACGTGCGCTTTCCTTCCAGGCTGTAGCAGCAATGTCACGCTTCCCGTCGCGTGGATCAACGGATCTGTGGTTTTCCCTCGAGGCTTTCCCTCGAGGCTTTCCCACAGGGCTGTCCCACGTGCCACCGTGGTGTGAGTCGATCCTCGGCGTGAAAGATGAGCCAGTGCAGGGCAAAGAGGTTCCTCTGGAATGGACTGAGACATCTGGGGGACTCTTGGCATGGTGGTACGACCATGGAGTTCCTCTCGCCTTTCCTGTTGAGAGTGCCTCCTCTTGAGATGCGACGGGAACGCCGGGAATTCTTTCCCGTTGAAAGCAGGGAAAGGATCCCTCATCTCGAGCTACGAGGGGGAAACGGGGCTCCTCTGGATGTGGGCGGGACCATCGTGCTTCCTCGCGAGTGGAGACGGGTATGGCGGTGAACTTCTTGAGTTGCAGCAAGGGTGTGAAAGACCCTTTCGAAGTTCCAGAGCTTAGGTGTCATTAGTCTCCAGACGCCTCATCGGAAATAGGCCTCATCTCGCCTGGAAGGGAGAACTTCCTGGATTTTCTCGAGTTGCGGCAGGTGTTCTCGAATTACGACGGGGACCTCAGGGACCCGCCCTTGTGGCCTCAGGAGAGGCCAGTCCCCATGCGAGTTGCTAGGGGGCCTCTCGGGATTCCTCTCCCGTCGATACCGGGGCCAAAAACCTTGTGTGGAGTCAGGGCCGGAACCGAGGATTCCTCTCAGGGGCTGACATGGATCTTTGGGTACTTCTGGTGTCTCCCCAGGGGAGTCAGGCCTCGTCTCGAGTGGGGGCATGCACGTGCGCTTTCCTTCCAGGCTGTAGCAGCAATGTCACGCTTCCCGTCGCGTGGATCAAAGGATCTGTGGTTTTCCCTCGAGGCTTTCCCTCGAGGCTTTCCCACAGGGCTGTCCCACGTGCCACCGTGGTGTGAGTCGATCCTCGGCATGAAAGATGAGCCAGTGCAGGGCAAAGAGGTTCCTCTGGAATGGACTGAGACATCTGGGGGACTCTTGGCATGGTGGTACGACCATGGAGTTCCTCTCGCCTTTCCTGTTGAGAGTGCCTCCTCTTGAGATGCGACGGGAACGCCGGGAATTCTTTCCCGTTGAAAGCAGGGAAAGGATCCCTCATCTCGAGCTACGAGGGGGAAATGGGGCTCCTCTGGATGTGGGCGGGACCATCGTGCTTCCTCTCGAGTTTAGACGGGTATGGCCGTGAACTTCTTGAGTTGCAGCAAGGGTGTGAAAGACCCTTTCGAAGTTCCAGAGCTTAGGTGTCATTAGTCTCCAGACGCCTCATCGGAAATAGGCCTCATCTCGCCTGGAAGGGAGAACTTCCTGGATTTTCTCGAGTTGCGGCAGGTGTACTCGAGTTACGACGGGGACCCCAGGGACCCGCCCTTGTGGCCTCAGGAGAGGCCAGTCCCCATGCGAGTTGCTAGGGGGCCTCTCGGGATTCCTCTCCCGTCGATACCGGGGCCAAAAACCTTGTGTGGAATCAGGGCCGGAACCGAGGATTCCTCTCAGGGGCTCACATGGATCTTTGGGTACTTCTGGAGTCTCCCCAGGGGAGTCAGGCCTCGTCTCGAGTGGGGGCATGCACGTGCGCTTTCCTTCCAGGCTGTAGCAGCAATGTCACGCTTCCCGTCGCGTGGATCAAAGGATCTGTGGTTTACCCTCGAGGCTTTCCCTCGAGGCTTTCCCACAGGGCTGTCCCACGTGCCACCGTGGTGTGAGTCGATCCTCGGCGTGAAAGATGAGCCAGTGCAGGGCAAAGAGGTTCCTCTGGAATGGACTGAGACATCCGGGGGACTCTTGGCATGGTGGTACGACCATGGAGTTCCTCTCGCCTTTCCTGTTGAGAGTGCCTCCTCTTGAGATGCGACGGGTACGCCGGGAATTCTTTCCCGTTGAAAGCAGGGAAGGGATCCCTCATCTCGAGCTACGAGGGGGAAACGGGGATCCTCTGGATGTGGGAGGGACCATCGTGCGTCCTCTCGAGTGGAGACGGGTATGGCGGTGAACTTCTTGAGTTGCAGCAAGGCTGTGAAAGAACCTTTCGAAGTTCCAGAGGTTAGGTGTCATTTGTCTCCAGACGCCTCATCGGAAATAGGCCTCATCTCGCCTGGAAGGGAGAACTTCCTGGATTTTCTCGAGTTGCGGCAGGTGTTCTCGAGTTACGACGGGGACCTCAGGGACCCGCCCTGGTGGCCTCAGGAGAGGCCAGTCCCCATGCGAGTTGCTAGGCGGCCTCTCGGGATTCCTCTCCCGTCGATACCGGGGCGAAAAACCTTGTGTGGAGTCAGGGCCGGAACTGAGGATTCCTCTCATGGGCTGACATGAATCTTTGGGTACTTCTGGAGTCTCCCCAGGGGAGTCAGGCCTCGTCTCGAGTGGGGGCATGCACGTGGGCTTTCCTTCCAGGCTGTAGCAGCAATGTCACGCTTCCCGTCGCGTGGATGAAAGGATCTGTGGTTTTCCCTCGAGGCTTTCCCTCGAGGCTTTCCCACAGGGCTGTCCCACGTGCCACCGTGGTGTGAGTCGATCCTCGGCATGAAAGATGAGCCAGTGCAGGGCAAAGAGGTTCCTCTGGAATGGACTGAGACATCTGGGGGACTCTTGGCATGGTGGTACGACCATGGAGTTCCTCTCGCCTTTCCTGTTGAGAGTGCCTCCTCTTGAGATGCGACGGGAACGCCGGGAATTCTTTCCCGTTGAAAGCAGGGAAAGGATCCCTCATCTCGAGCTACGAGGGGGAAATGGGGCTCCTCTGGATGTGGGCGGGACCATCGTGCTTCCTCTCGAGTTTAGACGGGTATGGCCGTGAACTTCTTGAGTTGCAGCAAGGGTGTGAAAGACCCTTTCGAAGTTCCAGAGCTTAGGTGTCATTAGTCTCCAGACGCCTCATCGGAAATAGGCCTCATCTCGCCTGGAAGGGAGAACTTCCTGGATTTTCTCGAGTTGCGGCAGGTGTACTCGAGTTACGACGGGGACCCCAGGGACCCGCCCTTGTGGCCTCAGGAGAGGCCAGTCCCCATGCGAGTTGCTAGGGGGCCTCTCGGGATTCCTCTCCCGTCGATACCGGGGCCAAAAACCTTGTGTGGAGTCAGGGCCGGAACCGAGGATTCCTCTCAGGGGCTCACATGGATCTTTGGGTACTTCTGGAGTCTCCCCAGGGGAGTCAGGCCTCGTCTCGAGTGGGGGCATGCACGTGCGCTTTCCTTCCAGGCTGTAGCAGCAATGTCACGCTTCCCGTCGCGTGGATCAAAGGATCTGTGGTTTTCCCTCGAGGCTTTCCCTCGAGGCTTTCCCACAGGGCTGTCCCACGTGCCACCGTGGTGTGAGTCGATCCTCGGCGTGAAAGATGAGCCAGTGCAGGGCAAAGAGGTTCCTCTGGAATGGACTGAGACATCTGGGGGACTCTTGGCATGGTGGTACGACCATGGAGTTCCTCTCGCCTTTCCTGTTGAGAGTGCCTCCTCTTGAGATGCGACGGGAACGCCGGGAATTCTTTCCCGTTGAAAGCAGGGAAAGGATCCCTCATCTCGAGCTACGAGGGGGAAACGGGGATCCTCTGGATGTGGGCGGGACCATCGTGCTTCCTCGCGAGTGGAGACGGGTATGGCGGTGAACTTTTTGAGTTGCAGCAAGGGTGTGAAAGACCCTTTCGAAGTTCCAGAGCTTAGGTGTCATTAGTCTCCAGACGCCTCATCGGAAATAGGCCTCATCTCGCCTGGAAGGGAGAACTTCCTGGATTTTCTCGAGTTGCGGCAGGT
This sequence comes from Capricornis sumatraensis, assembly GCF_032405125.1. Taxonomy (NCBI): domain Eukaryota; kingdom Metazoa; phylum Chordata; class Mammalia; order Artiodactyla; family Bovidae; genus Capricornis; species Capricornis sumatraensis. The sequence continues at coordinate 140,761,127 of NC_091092.1, read as the reverse complement.
GTTCTCGAGTTACGACGGGGACCTCAGGGACCCGCCCTTGTGGCCTCAGGAGAGGCCAGTCCCCATGCGAGTTGCTAGGGGGCCTCTCGGGATTCCTCTCCCGTCGATACCGGGGCCAAAAACCTTGTGTGGAGTCAGGGCCGGAACCGAGGATTCCTCTCAGGGGCTGACATGGATCTTTGGGTACTTCTGGTGTCTCCCCAGGGGAGTCAGGCCTCGTCTCGAGTGGGGGCATGCACGTGCGCTTTCCTTCCAGGCTGTAGCAGCAATGTCACGCTTCCCGTCGCGTGGATCAAAGGATCTGTGGTTTTCCCTCGAGGCTTTCCCTCGAGGCTTTCCCACAGGGCTGTCCCACGTCCCACCGTGGTGTGAGTCGATCCTCGGCATGAAAGATGAGCCAGTGCAGGGCAAAGAGGTTCCTCTGGAATGGACTGAGACATCTGGGGGACTCTTGGCATGGTGGTACGACCATGGAGTTCCTCTCGCCTTTCCTGTTGAGAGTGCCTCCTCTTGAGATGCGACGGGAACGCCGGGAATTCTTTCCCGTTGAAAGCAGGGAAAGGATCCCTCATCTCGAGCTACGAGGGGGAAATGGGGCTCCTCTGGATGTGGGCGGGACCATCGTGCTTCCTCTCGAGTTTAGACGGGTATGGCGGTGAACTTCTTGAGTTGCAGCAAGGGTGTGAAAGACCCTTTCGAAGTTCCAGAGCTTAGGTGTCATTAGTCTCCAGACGCCTCATCGGAAATAGGCCTCATCTCGCCTGGAAGGGAGAACTTTCTGGATTTTCTCGAGTTGCGGCAGGTGTACTCGAGTTACGACGGGGACCCCAGGGACCCGCCCTTGTGGCCTCAGGAGAGGCCAGTCCCCATGCGAGTTGCTAGGGGGCCTCTCGGGATTCCTCTCCCGTCGATACCGGGGCCAAAAACCTTGTGTGGAGTCAGGGCCGGAACCGAGGATTCCTCTCAGGGGCTCACATGGATCTTTGGGTACTTCTGGAGTCTCCCCAGGCGAGTCAGGCCTCGTTTCGAGTGGGGGCATGCACGTGCGCTTTCCTTCCAGGCTGTAGCAGCAATGTCACGCTTCCCGTCGCGTGGATCAAAGGATCTGTGGTTTTCCCTCAAGGCTTTCCCTCGAGGCTTTCCCACAGGGCTGTCCCACGTGCCACCGTGGTGTGAGTCGATCCTCGGCGTGATAGATGAGACAGTGCAGGGCAAAGAGGTTCTTCTGGAATGGACTGAGACATCTGGGGGACTCTTGGCATGGTGGTACGACCATGGAGTTCCTCTCGCCTTTCCTGTTGAGAGTGCCTCCTCTTGAGATGCGACGGGAAAGCCGGAAATTCTTTCCCGATGAAAGCAGGGAAAGGATCCCACATCTCGAGCTACGAGGGGGAAACGGGGCTCCTCTGGATGTGGGCGGGACCATCGTGCTTCCTCTCGAGTGGAGACGGGCATGGCGGTGAACTTCTTGAGTTGCAGCAAGGGTGTGAAAGACCCTTTCGAAGTTCCAGAGGTTAGGTGTCATTAGTCTCCAGACGCCTCATCGGAAATAGGCCTCATCTCGCCTGGAAGGGAGAACTTCCTGGATTTTCTCGAGTTGCGGCAGGTGTTCTCGAGTTACGACGGGGACCTCAGGGACCCGCCCTGGTGGCCTCAGGAGAGGCCAGTCCCCATGCGAGTTGCTAGGGTGCCTCTCGGGATTCCTCTCCCGTCGATACCGGGGCCAAAAACCTTGTGTGGAGTCAGGGCCAAAACCGAGGATTCCTCTCAGGGGCTGACATGGATCTTTGGGTATTTCTGGAGTCTCCCCAGGGGAGTCAGGCCTCGTCTCGAGTGGGGGCATACACGTGCGCTTTCCGTCCAGGCTGTAGCAGCAATGTCACGCTTCCCGTCGCGTGGATCAAAGGATCTGTGGTTTTCCCTCGAGGCTTTCCCTCGAGGCTTTCCCACAGGGCTGTCCCACGTGCCACCGTGGTGTGAGTCGATCCTCGGCGTGAAAGATGAGCCAGTGCAGGGCAAAGAGGTTCCTCTGGAATGGACTGAGACATCTGGGGGACTCTTGGCATGGTGGTACGACCATGGAGTTCCTCTCGCCTTTCCTGTTGAGAGTGCCTCCTCTTGAGATGGGACGGGAACGCCGGGAATTCTTTCCCGTTGAAAGCAGGGAAAGGATCCCTCATCTCGAGCTACGAGGGGGAAACGGGGCTCCTCTGGATGTGGGCGGGACCATCGTGCTTCCTCTCGAGTTTAGACGGGTATGGCCGTGAACTTCTTGAGTTGCAGCAAGGGTGTGAAAGACCCTTTCGAAGTTCCAGAGCTTAGGTGTCATTAGTCTCCAGACGCCTCATCGGAAATAGGCCTCATCTCGCCTGGAAGGGAGAACTTCCTGGATTTTCTCGAGTTGCGGCAGGTGTACTCGAGTTACGACGGGGACCCCAGGGACCCGCCCTTGTGGCCTCAGGAGAGGCCAGTCCCCATGCGAGTTGCTAGGGGGCCTCTCGGGATTCCTCTCCCGTCGATACCGGGGCCAAAAACCTTGTGTGGAGTCAGGGCCGGAACCGAGGATTCCTCTCAGGGGCTCACATGGATCTTTGGGTACTTCTGGAGTCTCCCCAGGGGAGTCAGGCCTCGTCTCGAGTGGGGGCATGCACGTGCGCTTTCCTTCCAGGCTGTAGCAGCAATGTCACGCTTCCCGTCGCGTGGATCAAAGGATCTGTGGTTTTCCCTCGAGGCTTTCCCTCGAGGCTTTCCCACAGGGCTGTCCCACGTGCCACCGTGGTGTGAGTCGATCCTCGGCGTGAAAGATGAGCCAGTGCAGGGCAAAGAGGTTCCTCTGGAATGGACTGAGACATCTGGGGGACTCTTGGCATGGTGGTACGACCATGGAGTTCCTCTCGCCTTTCCTGTTGAGAGTGCCTCCTCTTGAGATGCGACGGGAACGCCGGGAATTCTTTCCCGTTGAAAGCAGGGAAAGGATCCCTCATCTCGAGCTACGAGGGGGAAACGGGGATCCTCTGGATGTGGGCGGGACCATCGTGCTTCCTCGCGAGTGGAGACGGGTATGGCGGTGAACTTTTTGAGTTGCAGCAAGGGTGTGAAAGACCCTTTCGAAGTTCCAGAGCTTAGGTGTCATTAGTCTCCAGACGCCTCATCGGAAATAGGCCTCATCTCGCCTGGAAGGGAGAACTTCCTGGATTTTCTCGAGTTGCGGCAGGTGTTCTCGAGTTACGACGGGGACCTCAGGGACCCGCCCTTGTGGCCTCAGGAGAGGCCAGTCCCCATGCGAGTTGCTAGGGGGCCTCTCGGGATTCCTCTCCCGTCGATACCGGGGCCAAAAACCTTGTGTGGAGTCAGGGCCGGAACCGAGGATTCCTCTCAGGGGCTGACATGGATCTTTGGGTACTTCTGGTGTCTCCCCAGGGGAGTCAGGCCTCGTCTCGAGTGGGGGCATGCACGTGCGCTTTCCTTCCAGGCTGTAGCAGCAATGTCACGCTTCCCGTCGCGTGGATCAAAGGATCTGTGGTTTTCCCTCGAGGCTTTCCCTCGAGGCTTTCCCACAGGGCTGTCCCACGTCCCACCGTGGTGTGAGTCGATCCTCGGCATGAAAGATGAGCCAGTGCAGGGCAAAGAGGTTCCTCTGGAATGGACTGAGACATCTGGGGGACTCTTGGCATGGTGGTACGACCATGGAGTTCCTCTCGCCTTTCCTGTTGAGAGTGCCTCCTCTTGAGATGCGACGGGAACGCCGGGAATTCTTTCCCGTTGAAAGCAGGGAAAGGATCCCTCATCTCGAGCTACGAGGGGGAAATGGGGCTCCTCTGGAGGTGGGCGGGACCATCGTGCTTCCTCTCGAGTTTAGACGGGTATGGCGGTGAACTTCTTGAGTTGCAGCAAGGGTGTGAAAGACCCTTTCGAAGTTCCAGAGCTTAGGTGTCATTAGTCTCCAGACGCCTCATCGGAAATAGGCCTCATCTCGCCTGGAAGGGAGAACTTTCTGGATTTTCTCGAGTTGCGGCAGGTGTACTCGAGTTACGACGGGGACCCCAGGGACCCGCCCTTGTGGCCTCAGGAGAGGCCAGTCCCCATGCGAGTTGCTAGGGGGCCTCTCGGGATTCCTCTCCCGTCGATACCAGGGCCAAAAACCTTGTGTGGAGTCAGGGCCGGAACCGAGGATTCCTCTCAGGGGCTCACATGGATCTTTGGGTACTTCTGGAGTCTCCCCAGGCGAGTCAGGCCTCGTTTCGAGTGGGGGCATGCACGTGCGCTTTCCTTCCAGGCTGTAGCAGCAATGTCACGCTTCCCGTCGCGTGGATCAAAGGATCTGTGGTTTTCCCTCAAGGCTTTCCCTCGAGGCTTTCCCACAGGGCTGTCCCACGTGCCACCGTGGTGTGAGTCGATCCTCGGCGTGATAGATGAGACAGTGCAGGGCAAAGAGGTTCTTCTGGAATGGACTGAGACATCTGGGGGACTCTTGGCATGGTGGTACGACCATGGAGTTCCTCTCGCCTTTCCTGTTGAGAGTGCCTCCTCTTGAGATGCGACGGGAAAGCCGGAAATTCTTTCCCGATGAAAGCAGGGAAAGGATCCCACATCTCGAGCTACGAGGGGGAAACGGGGCTCCTCTGGATGTGGGCGGGACCATCGTGCTTCCTCTCGAGTGGAGACGGGCATGGCGGTGAACTTCTTGAGTTGCAGCAAGGGTGTGAAAGACCCTTTCGAAGTTCCAGAGGTTAGGTGTCATTAGTCTCCAGACGCCTCATCGGAAATAGGCCTCATCTCGCCTGGAAGGGAGAACTTCCTGGATTTTCTCGAGTTGCGGCAGGTGTTCTCGAGTTACGACGGGGACCTCAGGGACCCGCCCTGGTGGCCTCAGGAGAGGCCAGTCCCCATGCGAGTTGCTAGGGTGCCTCTCGGGATTCCTCTCCCGTCGATACCGGGGCCAAAAACCTTGTGTGGAGTCAGGGCCAAAACCGAGGATTCCTCTCAGGGGCTGACATGGATCTTTGGGTATTTCTGGAGTCTCCCCAGGGGAGTCAGGCCTCGTCTCGAGTGGGGGCATACACGTGCGCTTTCCGTCCAGGCTGTAGCAGCAATGTCACGCTTCCCGTCGCGTGGATCAAAGGATCTGTGGTTTTCCCTCGAGGCTTTCCCTCGAGGCTTTCCCACAGGGCTGTCCCACGTGCCACCGTGGTGTGAGTCGATCCTCGGCGTGAAAGATGAGCCAGTGCAGGGCAAAGAGGTTCCTCTGGAATGGACTGAGACATCTGGGGGACTCTTGGCATGGTGGTACGACCATGGAGTTCCTCTCGCCTTTCCTGTTGAGAGTGCCTCCTCTTGAGATGGGACGGGAACGCCGGGAATTCTTTCCCGTTGAAAGCAGGGAAAGGATCCCTCATCTCGAGCTACGAGGGGGAAACGGGGCTCCTCTGGATGTGGGCGGGACCATCGTGCTTCCTCTCGAGTGGAGACGGGTATCGCGGTGAACTTCTTGAGTTGCAGCAAGGGTGTGAAAGACCCTTTCGAAGTTCCAGAGGTTAGGTGTCATTAGTCTCCAGACGCCTCGTCGGAAATAGGCCTCATCTCGCCTGGAAGGGAGAATTTCCTGGATTTTCTCGAGTTGCAGCAGGTGTTCTCGAGTTACGACGGGGACCTCAGGGACTCGCCCTGGTGGCCTCAGGAGAGGCCAGTCCCCATGCGAGTTGCTAGGGGGCCTCTCGGGATTCCTCTCCCATCGATACCGGGGCCAAAAACCTTGTGTGGAGTCAGGGCCGGAACCGAGGATTCCTCTCAGGGGCTGACATGGATCTTTGGGTACTGCTGGAGTCTCCCCAGGGGAGTCAGGCCTCGTCTCGAGTGGGGGCATGCACGTGCCCTTTCCTTCCAGGCTGTAGCAGCAATGTCACGCTTCCCGTCGCGTGGATCAAAGGATCTGTGGTTTTCCATCGAGGCTTTCCCTCGAGGCTTTCCCACAGGGCTGTCCCACGTGCCACCGTGGTGTGAGTCGATCCTCGGCGTGAAAGATGAGCCAGTGCAGGGCAAAGAGGTTCCTCTGGAATGGACTGAGACATCTGGGGGACTCTTGGCATGGTGGTACGACCATGGAGTTCCTCTCGCCTTTCCTGTTGAGAGTGCCTCCTCTTGAGATGCGACGGGAACGCCGGGAATTCTTTCCCGTTGAAAGCAGGGAAAGGATCCCTCATCTCGAGCTACGAGGGGGAAATGGGGCTCCTCTGGAGGTGGGCGGGACCATCGTGCTTCCTCTCGAGTTTAGACGGGTATGGCGGTGAACTTCTTGAGTTGCAGCAAGGGTGTGAAAGACCCTTTCGAAGTTCCAGAGCTTAGGTGTCATTAGTCTCCAGACGCCTCATCGGAAATAGGCCTCATCTCGCCTGGAAGGGAGAACTTCCTGGATTTTCTCGAGTTGCGGCAGGTGTTCTCGAGTTACGACGGGGACCTCAGGGACCCGCCCTGGTGGCCTCAGGAGAGGCCAGTCCCCATGCGAGTTGCTAGGGGGCCTCTCGGGATTCCTCTCCCGTCGATACCGGGGCCAAAAACCTTGTGTGGAGTCAGGGCCGGAACCGAGGATTCCTCTCAGGGGCTCACATGGATCTTTGGGTACTTCTGGAGTCTCCCCAGGCGAGTCAGGCCTCGTTTCGAGTGGGGGCATGCACGTGCGCTTTCCTTCCAGGCTGTAGCAGCAATGTCACGCTTCCCGTCGCGTGGATCAAAGGATCTGTGGTGTTCCCTCGAGGCTTTCCCACTGGGCTGTCCCACGTGCCACCGTGGTGTGAGTCGATCCTCGGCGTGAAAGATGAGCCAGTGCAGGGCAAAAAGGTTCCTCTGGAATGGAGTGAGACATCTGGGGGACTCTTGGCATGGTGGTACGACCATGGAGTTCCTCTCGCCTTTCCTGTTGAGAGTGCCTCCTCTTGAGATGCGACGGGAACGCCGGGAATTCTTTCCCGTTGAAAGCAGGGAAAGGATCCCTCATCTCGAGCTACGAGGGGGAAACGGGGCTCCTCTGGATGTGGTCGGGACCATCGTGCTTCCTCTCGAGGGGAGACGGGTATGGCGGTGAACTTCTTGAGTTGCAGCAAGGGTGTGAAAGACCCTTTCGAAGTTCCAGAGGTTAGGTGTCATTAGTCTCCAGACGCCTCATCGGAAATAGGCCTCATCTCGCCTGGAATGGAGAACTTCCTGGATTTTCTCGAGTTGCGGCAGGTGTTCTCGAGTTACAACCGGGACCTCAGGGACCCGCCCTGGTGGCCTCAGGAGAGGCCAGTCCCCATGCGAGTTGCTAGGGGGCCTCTCGGGATTCCTCTCCCGTCGATACCGGGGCCAAAAACCTTGTGTGGAGTCAGGGCCGGAACCGAGGATTCCTCTCAGGGGCTGACATGGATCTTTGGGTACTTCTGGAGTCTCCCCAGGGGAGTCAGGCCTCGTCTCGAGTGGGGGCATGCACGTGCGCTTTCCTTCCAGGCTGTAGCAGCAATGTCACGCTTCCCGTCGCGGGAATCAAAGGATCTGTGGTTTTCCCTCGAGGCTTTCTCTCGAGGCTTTCCCACAGGACTGTCCCACGTGCCACCGTGGTGTGAGTCGATCCTCGGCGTGAAAGATGAGCCAGTGCAGGGCAAAGAGGTTCCTCTGGAATGGACTGAGACATCTGGGGGACTCTTGGCATGGTGGTACGACCATGGAGTTCCTCTCGCCTTTCCTGTTGAGAGTGCCTCCTCTTGAGATGCGATGGGAACGCCGGGAATTCTTTCCCGTTGAAAGCAGGGAAAGGATCCCTCATCTCGAGCTACGAGGGGGAAACGGGGCTCCTCTGGTTGTGGGCGGGACCATCGTGCTTCCTCTCGAGTGGAGACGGGTATGGCGGTGAACTTCTTGGGTTGCAGCAAGGGTGTGAAAGACACTTTCGAAGTTCCAGAGCTTAGGTGTCATTAGTCTCCAGACGCCTCATCGGAAATAGGCCTCATCTCGCCTGGAAGGGAGAACTTCCTGGATTTTCTCGAGCTGCGGCAGGTGTTCTCGAGTTACGACGGGGACCTCAGGGACCCGCCCTGGTGGCCTCAGGAGAGGCCAGTCCCCATGCGAGTTGCTAGGGGGCCTCTCGGGATTCCTCTCCCGTCGATACCGGGGCCAAAAACCTTGTGTGGAGTCAGGGCCGGAACCGAGGATTCCTCTCAGGGGCTCACATGGATCTTTGGGTACTTCTGGAGTCTCCCCATGGGAGTCAGGCCTCGTCTCGAGTGGGGGCATGCACGTGCGCTTTCCTTCCAGGCTGTAGCAGCAATGTCACGCTTCCCATATCGTGGATCAAAGAATCTGTGGTTTTCCCGCGAGGCTTTCCCTCGAGGCTTTCCCACTGGGCTGTCCCACGTGCCACCGTGGTGTGAGTCGATCCTCGGCGTGAAAGATGAGCCAGTGCAGGGCAAAGAGGTTCCTCTGGAATGGACTGAGACATCTGGGGGACTCTTGGCATGGTGGTACGACCATGGAGTTCCTCTCGCCTTTCCTGTTGAGAGTGCCTCCTCTTGAGATGCGACGGGAACGGCGGGAATTCTTACCCGTTGAAAGCAGGGAAAGCATCCCTCATCTCGAGCTACGAGGGGGAAACGGGGCTCCTCTGGATGTGGGCGGGACCATCGTGCTTCCTCTCGAGTGGAGACGGGTATGGCGGTGAACTTCTTGAGTTTCAGCAAGGGTGTGAAAGACCCTTTCGAAGTTCCAGAGGTTAGGTGTCATTAGTCTCCAGACGCCTCATCGGAAATAGGCCTCATCTCGCCTGGAAGGGAGAACTTTCTGGATTTTCTCGAGTTGCGGCAGGTGTTCTCGAGTTACGACGGGGACCTCAGGGACCCGCCCTGGTGGCCTCAGGAGAGGCCAGTCCCCATGCGAGTTGCTAGGGGGCCTCTTGGGATTCCTCTCCCGTCGATACCGGGGCCAAAAACCTTGTGTGGAGTCAGGGCCGGAACCGAGGATTCCTCTCAGGGGCTCACATGGATCTTTGGGTACTTCTGGAGTCTCCCCAGGGGAGTCAGGCCTCGTCTCGAGTGGGGGCATGCACGTGCGCTTTCCTACCAGGCTGTAGCAGCAATGTCATGCTTCCCGACGCGTGGATCAAAGGATCTGTGGTTTTCCCTCGAGGCTTTCCCTCGAGGCTTTCCCACAGGGCTGTCCCACGTGCCACCGTGGTGTGAGTCGATCCTCGGCGTGAAAGATGAGCCAGTGCAGGGCAAAGAGGTTCCTCTGGAATGCACTGAGACATCTGGGGTACTCTTGGCATGGTGGTACGACCATGGAGTTCCTCTCGCCTTTCCTGTTGAGAGTGCCTCCACTTGAGGGCGACGGGAACACCGGCAATTCTTTCCCGTTGAAAGCAGGGAAAGGATCCCTCATCTCGAGCTACGAGGGGGAAACGGGGCTCCTCTGGATGTGGGCGGGACCATCGTGCTTCCTCTCGAGTGGAGACGGGTATGGCGGTGAACTTCTTGAGTTGCAGCAAGGGTGTGAAAGACCCTTTCGAAGTTCCAGAGGTTAGATGTCATTAGTCTCCAGACGACTCATCGGAAATAGGCCTCATCTCGCCTGGAAGGGAGAACTTCCTGCATTTTCTCGAGTTGCGGCAGGTGTTCTCGAGTTACGACCGGGACCTCAGGGACCCGCCCTGGTGGCCTCAGGAGAGGCCAGTCCCCATGCGAGTTGCTAGGGGGCCTCTCGGGATTCCTCTCCCGTCGATACCGGGGCCAAAAACCTTGTGTGGAGTCAGGGCCGGAACCGAGGATTCCTCTCAGGGGCCGACATGGATCTTTGGGTACTTCTGGAGTCTCCCCAGGGGAGTCAGGCCTCGTCTCGAGTGGGGGCATGCACGTGCGCTTTCCTTCCAGGCTGTAGCAGCAATGTCACGCTTCCCGTCGCGTGGATCAAAGGATCTGTGGTTTTCCCCCGAGGCTTTCCCACAGGGCTGTCCCACGTGCCACCGTGGTGTGAGTCGATCCTCGGCGTGAAAGATGAGCCAGTGCAGGGCAAAGAGGTTCCTCTGGAATAGAGTGAGACATCCAGGGGACTGTTGGAATGGTGGTACGACCATGGAGTTCCTCTCGCCTTTCCTGTTGAGAGTGCCTCCTCTTGAGATGCGACGGGAACGCCGGGAATTCTTTCCCGTTGAAAGCAGGGAAAGGATCCCTCATCTCGAGCTACGAGGGGGAAACGGGGCTCCTCTGGATGTGGGCGGGACCATCGTGCTTCCTCTTGAGTGGAGACGGGTATGGCGGTGAACTTCTTGAGTTGCAGCAAGGGTGTGAAAGACCCTTTCGAAGTTCCAGAGGTTAGGTGTCATTAGTCTCCAGACGCCTCATCGGAAATAGGCCTCATCTCGCCTGGAAGGGAGAACTTCCTGGATTTTCTCGAGTTGCGGCAGGTGTTCTCGAGTTACGACCGGGACCTCAGGGACCCGCCCTGGTGGCTTCAGGAGAGGCCAGTCCCCATGCGAGTTGCTAGGGAGCCTCTCTTGATTCCTCTCCCGTCGATACCGGGGCCAAAAACCTTGTGTGGAGTCAGGGCCGGAACCGAGGATTCCTCTCAGGGTCTGACATGGATCTTTGGGTACTTCTGGAGTCTCCCCAGGGGAGTCAGGCCTCGTCTCGAGTGGGGGCATGCACGTGCGCTTTCCTTCCAGGCTGTAGCAGCAATGTCACGCTTCCCGTCGCGGGGATCAAAGGATCTGTGGTTTTCCCTCGAGGCTTTCGCTCGAGGCTTTCCCACAGGGCTGTCCCACGTGCCACCATGGTGTGAGTCGATCCTCGGCGTGAAAGATGAGCCAGTGCAGGGCAAAGAGGTTCCTCTGGAATGGACTGAGACATCTGGGGGACTCTTGGCATGGTAGTACGACCATGGAGTTCCTCTCGCCTTTCCTGTTGAGAGTGCCTCCTCTTGAGATGCGACGGGAACGCCGGGAATTCTTTCCCGTTGAAAGCAGGGAAAGGATCCCTCATCTCGAGCTACGAGGGGGAAACTGGGCTCTTCTGGATGTGGGCGGGACCATCGTGCTTCCTCTCGAGTGGAGACGGTTATGGCGGTGAACTTCTTGAGTTGCAGCAAGGGTGTGAAAGAACCTTTCGAAGTTCCAGAGGTTAGGTGTCATTAGTCTCCAGACGCCTCATCGGAAATGGGCCTCACCTCGCCTGGAAGGGAGAACTTCCTGGATTTTCTCGAGTTGCGGCAGGTGTTCTCGAGTTACGACGGGGACCTCAGGGACCCGCCCTGGTGGCCTCAGGAGAGGCCAGTCCCCATGCGAGTTGCTAGGGGGCCTCTCGTGATTCCTCTCCCGTCGATACCGGGGCCAAAAACCTTGTGTGGAGTCAGGGCCGGAACCGAGGATTCCTCTCAGGGGCTGACATGGATCTTTGGGTACTTCTGGAGTCTCCCCAGGGGAGTCAGGCCTCGTCTCGAGTGGGGGCATGCACGTGCGCTTTCCTTCCAGGCTGTAGCAGCAATGTCACGCTTCCCGTCGCGTGGATCAAAAGATCTGTGGTTTTCCCCCGAGGCTTTCCCACAGGGCTGTCCCACGTGCCACCATGGTGTGAGTCGATCCTCGGCGTGAAAGATGAGCCAGTGCAGGGCAAAGAGTTTCCTCTGGAATGGACTGAGACATCTGGGGGACTCTTGGCATGGTGGTACGACCATGGAGTTCCTCTCGCCTTTCCTGTTGAGAGTGCCTCCTCTTGAGATGCGATGGGAACGCCGGGAATTCTTTCCCGTTGAAAGCAGCGAAATGATCCCTCATCTCGAGCTACGAGGGGGAAACGGGGCTCCTCTGGATGTGGGCGGGACCATCGTGCTTCCTCTCGAGTGGAGACGGGTATGGCGGTGAACTTCTTGAGTTGCAGCAAGGGTGTGAAAGACCCTTTCGAAGTTCCAGAGGTTAGGTGTCATTAGTCTCCAGACGCCTCATCGGAAATAGGCCTCATCTCGCCTGGAAGGGAGAACTTCCTGGATTTTCTCGAGTTGCGGCAGGTGTTCTCGAGTTACGACGGGGACCTCAGGGACCCGCCCTGGTGGCCTCAGGAGAGGCCAGTCCCCATGCGAGTTGCTAGGGGGCCTCTCGGGATTCCTCTCCCGTCGATACCGGGGCCAAAAACCTTGTGTGGAGTCAGGGCCGGAACCGAGGATTCCTCTCAGGGGCTGACATGGATCTTTGGGTACTTCTGGAGTCTCCCCAGGGGAGTCAGGCCTCGTCTCGAGTGGGGGCATGCACGTGCGCTTTCCTTCCAGGCTGTAGCAGCAATGTCACGCTTCCCGTCGCGTGGATCAAAGGATCTGTGGTTTTCCCTCGAGGCTTTCCCACTGGGCTGTCCCACGTGCCACCGTGTTGTGAGTCGATCCTCGGCGTGAAAGATGAGCCAGTGCAGGGCAAAGAGGTTCCTCTGGAATGGACTGAGACATCTGGGGGACTCTTGGCATGGTGGTACGACCATGGAGTTCCTCTCGCCTTTCCTGTTGAGAGTGCCTCCTCTTGAGATGCGACGGGTACGCCGGGAATTCATTCCCGTTGAAAGCAGGGAAAGGATCCCTCATCTCGAGCTACGAAGGGGAAATGGGGCTCCTCTGGATGTGGAAGGGACCATCGTGCTTCGTCTCGAGTGGAGATGGGTATGGCGGTGAACTTCTTGAGTTGCAGCAAGGGTGTGAAAGACCCTTTCGAAGTTCCAGAGGTTAGGTGTCATTAGTCTCCAGACGCCTCATCGGAAATAGGCCTCATCTCGCCTGGAAGGGAGAACTTCCTGGATTTTCTCGAGTTGCGGCAGGTGTTCTCGAATTAAGACGGGGACTTCAGGGACCCGTCCTGGTGGCCTCAGTAGAGGCCAGTCCCCATGCGAGTTGCTAGGGGGCTTCTCAGGATTCCTCTCCCGTCGATACCGGGGCAAAAAACCTTGTGTGGAGTCAGGGCCGGAACCGAGGATTCCTCTCAGGGGCTCACATGGATCTTTGGGTACTTCTGGAGTCTCCCCAGGGGAGTCAGGCCTCGTCTCGAGTGGGGGCATGCACGTGCGCTTTCCTTCCAGGCTGTAGCAGCAATGTCACGCTTCCGGTCGTGTGGATCAAAGGATCTGTGGTTTTCCCCCGAAGCATTCCCACAGGGCTGTCCCACGTGCCACCGTGGTGTGAGTCGATCCTCGGCATGAAAGATGAGCCAGTGCAGGGCAAAGAGGTTCCTCTGGAATAGAGTGAGACATCCAGGGGACTCTTGGAATGGTGGTACGACCATGGAGTTCCTCTCGCCTTTCCTGTTGAGAGTGCCTCCTCTTGAGATGCGACGGGAACGCCGGGAATTCTTTCCCGTTGAAAGCAGGGAAAGGATCCCTCATCTCGAGCTACGAGGGGGAAACGGGGCTCCTCTGGATGTGGGCGGGACCATCGTGCTTCCTCTCGAGTGGAGACGGGTATGGCGGTGAAATTCTTGAGTTGCAGCAAGGGTGTGAAAGACCCTTTCGAAGTTCCAGAGGTTAGGTGTCATTAGTCTCCAGACGCCTCATCGGAAATAGGCCTCATCTCGCCTGGAAGGGAGAACTTCCTGGATTTTCTCGAGTTGCGGCAGGTGTTCTCGAGTTACGACGGGGACCTCAGGGACCTGCCATGGTGGCCTCCGGAGAGGCCAGTCCCCATGCGAGTTGCTAGGGGGCCTCTCGGGATTCCTCTCCCGTCGATACCGGGGCCAAAAACCTTGTGTGGAGTCAGGGCCGGAACCGAGGATTCCTCTCAGGGGCTGACATGGATCTTTGGGTACTTCTGGAGTCTCCCCAGGGGAGTCAGGCCTCGTCTCGAGTGGGGGCATGCACGTGCGCTTTCCTTCCAGGCTGTAGCAGCAATGTCACGCTTCCCGTCGCGTGGATCAAAGGATCTGTGGTTTTCCCTCGAGGCTTTCCCTCGAGGCTTTCCCACAGGGCTGTCCCACGTGCCACCGTGTTGTGAGTCGATCCTCGGCGTGAAAGATGAGCCAGTGCAGGGCAAAGAGGTTCCTCTGGAATGGACTGAGACATCTGGGGGACTCTTGGAATGGTGGTACGACCATGGAGTTCCTCTCGCCTTTCCTGTTGAGAGTGCCTCCTCTTGAGATGCGACGGGTACGCCGGGAATTCATTCCCGTTGAAAGCAGGGAAAGGATCCCTCATCTCGAGCTACGAGGGGGAAATGGGGCTCCTCTGGATGTGGGCGGGACCATAGTGCTTCGTCTCGAGTGGAGATGGGTATGGCGGTGAACTTCTTGAGTTGCAGCAAGGGTGTGAAAGACCCTTTCGAAGTTCCAGAGGTTAGGTGTCATTAGTCTCCAGACGCCTCATCGGAAATAGGCCTCATCTCGCCTGGAAGGGAGAACTTCCTGGATTTTCTCGAGTTGCGGCAGGTGTTCTCGAGTTACGACGGGGACTTCTGGGACCCGCCCTGGTGGCCTCAGGAGAGGCCAGTCCCCATGCGAGTTGCTAGGGGGCCTCTCGGGATTCCTCTCCCGTCGATACCGGGGCCAAGAACCTTGTGTGGAGTCAGGGCCAGAACCGAGGATTCCTCTCACGGGCTGACATGGATCTTTGGGTACTTCTGGAGTCTCCCCAGGGGAGTCAGGGCTCGTCTCGAGTGGGGACATGCACTTGCGCTTTCCTTCCAGGCTATAGCAGCAATGTCACGCTTCCCGTCGCGTGGATCAAAGGATCTGTGGTTTTCCCTCGAGGCTTTCCCTCGAGTCTTCCCCACTGGGCTGTCCCACGTGCCACCGTGGTGTGAGTCGATCCTCGGCGTGAAAGATGAGCCAGTGCAGGGCAAAGAGGTTCCTCTGGAATGGACTGAGACATCTGGGGGACTCTTGGCATGGTGGTACGACCATGGAGTTCCTCTCGCCTTTCCTGTTGAGAATGCCTCCTCTTGAGATGCGACGGGTACGCCGGGAATTCTTTCCCGTTGAAAGCAGGGAAAGGATCCCACATCTCGAGCTACGAGGGGGAAACGGGGCTCCTCTGGATGTGGGCGGGACCATCGTGCTTCCTCTCGAGTGGAGACGGGTATGGCGGTGAACTTCTTGAGTTGCAGCAAGGGTGTGAAAGACCCTTTCGAAGTTCCAGAGGTTAGGTGTCATTAGTCTCCAGACGCCTCATCGGAAATAGGCCTCATCTCGCCTGGAAGGGAGAACTTCCTGGATTTTCTCGAGTTGCGGCAGGTGTTCTCGAGTTACGACGGGGACCTCAGGGACCTGCCATGGTGGCCTCCGGAGAGGCCAGTCCCCATGCGAGTTGCTAGGGGGCCTCTCGGGATTCCTCTCCCGTCGATACCGGGGCCAAAAACCTTGTGTGGAGTCAGGGCCGGAACCGAGGATTCCTCTCAGGGGCTGACATGGATCTTTGGGTACTTCTGGAGTCTCCCCAGGGGAGTCAGGCCTCGTCTCGAGTGGGGGCATGCACGTGCGCTTTCCTTCCAGGCTGTAGCAGCAATGTCACGCTTCCCGTCGCGTGGATCAAAGGATCTGTGGTTTTCCCTCGAGGCTTTCCCTCGAGGCTTTCCCACAGGGCTGTCCCACGTGCCACCGTGTTGTGAGTCGATCCTCGGCGTGAAAGATGAGCCAGTGCAGGGCAAAGAGGTTCCTCTGGAATGGACTGAGACATCTGGGGGACTCTTGGAATGGTGGTACGACCATGGAGTTCCTCTCGCCTTTCCTGTTGAGAGTGCCTCCTCTTGAGATGCGACGGGTACGCCGGGAATTCATTCCCGTTGAAAGCAGGGAAAGGATCCCTCATCTCGAGCTACGAGGGGGAAATGGGGCTCCTCTGGATGTGGGCGGGACCATAGTGCTTCGTCTCGAGTGGAGATGGGTATGGCGGTGAACTTCTTGAGTTGCAGCAAGGGTGTGAAAGACCCTTTCGAAGTTCCAGAGGTTAGGTGTCATTAGTCTCCAGACGCCTCATCGGAAATAGGCCTCATCTCGCCTGGAAGGGAGAACTTCCTGGATTTTCTCGAGTTGCGGCAGGTGTTCTCGAGTTATGACGGGGACTTCTGGGACCCGCCCTGGTGGCCTCAGGAGAGGCCAGTCCCCATGCGAGTTGCTAGGGGGCCTCTCGGGATTCCTCTCCCGTCGATACCGGGGCCAAGAACCTTGTGTGGAGTCAGGGCCAGAACCGAGGATTCCTCTCAGGGGCTGACATGGATCTTTGGGTACTTCTGGAGTCTCCCCAGGGGAGTCAGGGCTCGTCTCGAGTGGGGACATGCACTTGCGCTTTCCTTCCAGGCTATAGCAGCAATGTCACGCTTCCCGTCGCGTGGATCAAAGGATCTGTGGTTTTCCCTCGCGGCTTTCCCTCGAGTCTTCCCCACTGGGCTGTCCCACGTGCCACCGTGGTGTGAGTCGATCCTCGGCGTGAAAGATGAGCCAGTGCAGGGCAAAGAGGTTCCTCTGGAATGGACTGAGACATCTGGGGGACTCTTGGCATGGTGGTACGACCATGGAGTTCCTCTCGCCTTTCCTGTTGAGAATGCCTCCTCTTGAGATGCGACGGGTACGCCGGGAATTCTTTCCCGTTGAAAGCAGGGAAAGGATCCCACATTTCGAGCTACGAGGGGGAAACGGGGCTCCTCTGGATGTGGGCGGGACCATCGTGCTTCCTCTCGAGTGGAGACGGGTATGGCGGTGAACTTCTTGAGTTGCAGCAAGGGTGTGAAAGACCCTTTCGAAGTTCCAGAGGTTAGGTGTCATTAGTCTCCAGACGCCTCATCGGAAATAGGCCTCATCTCGCCTGGAAGGGAGAACTTCCTGGATTTTCTCGAGTTGCGGCAGGTGTTCTCGAGTTACGACGGGGACCTCAGGGACCCGCCCTGGTGGCCTCAGGAGAGGCCAGTCCCCATGCGAGTTGCTAGGAGGCCTCTCGGGATTCCTCTCCCGTTGATACCGGGGCCAAAATCCTTGTGTGGAGTCAGGGCCGGAACCGAGGATTCCTCTCAGGGGCTGACATGGATCTTTGGGTACTTCTGGAGTCTCCCCAGGGGAGTCAGGCTTCGTCTCGAGTGGGGGCATGCACGTGCACTTTCCTTCCAGGCTGTATCAGCAATGTCACGCTTCCCGTCGCGTGGATCAAAGGATCTGTGGTTTTCCCTCGAGGCTTTCCCTCGAGGCTTTCCCACTGGGCTGTCACACGTGCCACCGTGGTGTGAGTCGATCCTCGGCGTGAAAGATGAGCCAGTGCAGGGCAAAGAGGTTCCTCTGGAATGCACTGAGACATCTGGGGGACTCTTGGCATGGTGGTACGACCATGGAGTTCCTCTCGCCTTTCCTGTTTAGAGTGCCTCCTCTTGAGATGCGACGGGAACGCCGGGAATTCTTTCCCGTTGAAAGCAGCGAAAGGATCCCTCATCTCGAGCTACGAGGGGGAAACGGGGCTCCTCTGGATGTGGGCGGGACCATCGTGCTTCCTCTCGAGTGGAGACGGGTATGGCGGTGAACTTCTTGAGTTGCAGCAAGGGTGTGAAAGACCCTTTCGAAGTTCCAGACGTTAGGTGTCATTAGTCTCCAGACGCCTCATCGGAAATAGGCCTCATCTCGCCTGGAAGGGAGAACTTCCTGGATTTTCTCGAGTTGCGGCAGGTTTTCTCGTGTTACGACGGGGACCTCAGGGACCCGCCCTGGTGGCCTCAGGAGAGGCCAGTCCCCATGCGAGTTGCTAGGGGGCCTCTCGGGATTCCTCTCCCGTCGATACCGGGGCCAAAAACCTTGTGTGGAGTCAGGGCCGGAACCGAGGATTCCTCTCAGGGGCTGACATGGATCTTTGGGTACTTCTGGAGTCTCCCCAGGGGAGTCAGGCCTCGTCTCGCGTGGGGGCATGCACGTGCGCTTTCCTTCCAGGCTGTAGCAGCAATGTCACGCTTCCCGTCGCGTGGATCAAAGGATCTGTGGTTTTCCCTCGAGGCTTTCCCACTGGGCTGTCCCACGTGCCACCGTGTTGTGAGTCGATCCTCGGCGTGAAAGATGAGCCAGTGCAGGGCAAAGAGGTTCCTCTGGAATGGACTGAGACATCTGGGGGACTCTTGGCATGGTGGTACGACCATGGAGTTCCTCTCGCCTTTCCTGTTGAGAGTGCCTCCTCTTGAGATGCGACGGGTACGCCGGGAATTCATTCCCGTTGAAAGCAGGGAAAGGATCCCTCATCTCGAGCTACGAAGGGGAAATGGGGCTCCTCTGGATGTGGGCGGGACCATAGTGCTTCGTCTCGAGTGGAGATGGGTATGGCGGAGAACTTCTTGAGTTGCAGCAAGGGTGTGAAAGACCCTTTCGAAGTTCCAGAGGTTAGGTGTCATTAGTCTCCAGACGCCTCATCGGAAATAGGCCTCATCTCGCCTGGAAGGGAGAACTTCCTGGATTTTCTCGAGTTGCGGCAGGTGTTCTCGAATTAAGACGGGGACTTCAGGGACCCGTCCTGGTGGCCTCAGTAGAGGCCAGTCCCCATGCGAGTTGCTAGGGGGCTTCTCAGGATTCCTCTCCCGTCGATACCGGGGCCAAAAACCTTGTGTGGAGTCAGGGCCGGAACCGAGGATTCCTCTCAGGGGCTCACATGGATCTTTGGGTACTTCTGGAGTCTCCCCAGGGGAGTCAGGCCTCGTCTCGAGTGGGGGCATGCACGTGCGCTTTCCTTCCAGGCTGTAGCAGCAATGTCACGCTTCCGGTCGTGTGGATCAAAGGATCTGTGGTTTTCCCCCGAGGCATTCCCACAGGGCTGTCCCACGTGCCACCGTGGTGTGAGTCGATCCTCGGCATGAAAGATGAGCCAGTGCAGGGCAAAGAGGTTCCTCTGGTATAGAGTGAGACATCCAGGGGACTCTTGGAATGGTGGTACGACCATGGAGTTCCTCTCGCCTTTCCTGTTGAGAGTGCCTCCTCTTGAGATGCGACGGGAATGCCGGGAATTCTTTCCCGTTGAAAGCAGGGAAAGGATCCCTCATCTCGAGCTACGAGGGGGAAACGGGGCTCCTCTGGATGTGGGCGGGACCATCGTGCTTCCTCTCGAGTGGAGACGGGTATGGCGGTGAAATTCTTGAGTTGCAGCAAGGGTGTGAAAGACCCTTTCGAAGTTCCAGAGGTTAGGTGTCATTAGTCTCCAGACGCCTCATCGGAAATAGGCCTCATCTCGCCTGGAAGGGAGAACTTCCTGGATTTTCTCGAGTTGCGGCAGGTGTTCTCGAGTTACGACGGGGACCTCAGGGACCCGCCATGGTGGCCTCCGGAGAGGCCAGTCCCCATGCGAGTTGCTAGGGGGCCTCTCGGGATTCCTCTCCCGTCGATACCGGGGCCAAAAACCTTGTGTGGATTCAGGGCCGGAACCGAGGATTCCTCTCAGGGGCTGACATGGATCTTTGGGTACTTCTGGAGTCTCCCCAGGGGAGTCAGGCCTCGTCTCGAGTGGGGGCATGCACGTGCGCTTTCCTTCCAGGCTGTAGCAGCAATGTCACGCTTCCCGTCGCGTGGATCAAAGGATCTGTGGTTTTCCCTCGAGGCTTTCCCTCGAGGCTTTCCCACAGGGCTGTCCCACGTGCCACCGTGTTGTGAGTCGATCCTCGGCGTGAAAGATGAGCCAGTGCAGGGCAAAGAGGTTCCTCTGGAATGGACTGAGACATCTGGGGGACTCTTGGAATGGTGGTACGACCATGGAGTTCCTCTCGCCTTTCCTGTTGAGAGTGCCTCCTCTTGAGATGCGACGGGTACGCCGGGAATTCATTCCCGTTGAAAGCAGGGAAAGGATCCCTCATCTCGAGCTACGAGGGGGAAATGGGGCTCCTCTGGATGTGGGCGGGACCATAGTGCTTCGTCTCGAGTGGAGATGGGTATGGCGGTGAACTTCTTGAGTTGCAGCAAGGGTGTGAAAGACCCTTTCGAAGTTCCAGAGGTTAGGTGTCATTAGTCTCCAGACGCCTCATCGGAAATAGGCCTCATCTCGCCTGGAAGGGAGAACTTCCTGGATTTTCTCGAGTTGCGGCAGGTGTTCTCGAGTTACGACGGGGACCTCTGGGACCCGCCCTGGTGGCCTCAGGAGAGGCCAGTCCCCATGCGAGTTGCTAGGGGGCCTCTCGGGATTCCTCTCCCGTCGATACCGGGGCCAAGAACCTTGTGTGGAGTCAGGGCCAGAACCGAGGATTCCTCTCAGGGGCTGACATGGATCTTTGGGTACTTCTGGAGTCTCCCCAGGGGAGTCAGGGCTCGTCTCGAGTGGGGACATGCACTTGCGCTTTCCTTCCAGGCTATAGCAGCAATGTCACGCTTCCCGTCGCGTGGATCAAAGGATCTGTGGTTTTCCCTCGAGGCTTTCCCTCGAGTCTTCCCCACTGGGCTGTCCCACGTGCCACCGTGGTGTGAGTCGATCCTCGGCGTGAAAGATGAGCCAGTGCAGGGCAAAGAGGTTCCTCTGGAATGGACTGAGACATCTGGGGGACTCTTGGCATGGTGGTACGACCATGGAGTTCCTCTCGCCTTTCCTGTTGAGAATGCCTCCTCTTGAGATGGGACGGGTACGCCGGGAATTCTTTCCCGTTGAAAGCAGGGAAAGGATCCCACATCTCGAGCTACGAGGGGGAAACGGGGCTCCTCTGGATGTGGGCGGGACCATCGTGCTTCCTCTCGAGTGGAGACGGGTATGGCGGTGAACTTCTTGAGTTGCAGCAAGGGTGTGAAAGACCCTTTCGAAGTTCCAGAGGTTAGGTGTCATTAGTCTCCAGACGCCTCATCGGAAATAGGCCTCATCTCGCCTGGAAGGGAGAACTTCCTGGATTTTCTCGAGTTGCGGCAGGTGTTCTCGAGTTACGACGGGGACCTCAGGGACCCGCCCTGGTGGCCTCAGGAGAGGCCAGTCCCCATGCGAGTTGCTAGGAGGCCTCTCGGGATTCCTCTCCCGTTGATACCGGGGCCAAAATCCTTGTGTGGAGTCAGGGCCGGAACCGAGGATTCCTCTCAGGGGCTGACATGGATCTTTGGGTACTTCTGGAGTCTCCCCAGGGGAGTCAGGCTTCGTCTCGAGTGGGGGCATGCACGTGCACTTTCCTTCCAGGCTGTATCAGCAATGTCACGCTTCCCGTCGCGTGGATCAAAGGATCTGTGGTTTTCCCTCGAGGCTTTCCCTCGAGGCTTTCCCACTGGGCTGTCACACGTGCCACCGTGGTGTGAGTCGATCCTCGGCGTGAAAGATGAGCCAGTGCAGGGCAAAGAGGTTCCTCTGGAATGCACTGAGACATCTGGGGGACTCTTGGCATGGTGGTACGACCATGGAGTTCCTCTCGCCTTTCCTGTTTAGAGTGCCTCCTCTTGAGATGCGACGGGAACGCCGGGAATTCTTTCCCGTTGAAAGCAGCGAAAGGATCCCTCATCTCGAGCTACGAGGGGGAAACGGGGCTCCTCTGGATGTGGGCGGGACCATCGTGCTTCCTCTCGAGTGGAGACGGGTATGGCGGTGAACTTCTTGAGTTGCAGCAAGGGTGTGAAAGACCCTTTCGAAGTTCCAGAGGTTAGGTGTCATTAGTCTCCAGACGCCTCATCGGAAATAGGCCTCATCTCGCCTGGAAGGGAGAACTTCCTGGATTTTCTCGAGTTGCGGCAGGTTTTCTCGAGTTACGACGGGGACCTCAGGGACCCGCCCTGGTGGCCTCAGGAGAGGCCAGTCCCCATGCGAGTTGCTAGGGGGCCTCTCGGGATTCCTCTCCCGTCGATACCGGGGCCAAAAACCTTGTGTGGAGTCAGGGCCGGAACCGAGGATTCCTCTCAGGGGCTGACATGGATCTTTGGGTACTTCTGGAGTCTCCCCAGGGGAGTCAGGCCTCGTCTCGCGTGGGGGCATGCACGTGCGCTTTCCTTCCAGGCTGTAGCAGCAATGTCACGCTTCCCGTCGCGTGGATCAAAGGATCTGTGGTTTTCCCTCGAGGCTTTCCCACTGGGCTGTCCCACGTGCCACCGTGTTGTGAGTCGATCCTCGGCGTGAAAGATGAGCCAGTGCAGGGCAAAGAGGTTCCTCTGGAATGGACTGAGACATCTGGGGGACTCTTGGCATGGTGGTACGACCATGGAGTTCCTCTCGCCTTTCCTGTTGAGAGTGCCTCCTCTTGAGATGCGACGGGTACGCCGGGAATTCATTCCCGTTGAAAGCAGGGAAAGGATCCCTCATCTCGAGCTACGAAGGGGAAATGGGGCTCCTCTGGATGTGGGCGGGACCATAGTGCTTCGTCTCTAGTGGAGATGGGTATGGCGGAGAACTTCTTGAGTTGCAGCAAGGGTGTGAAAGACCCTTTCGAAGTTCCAGAGGTTAGGTGTCATTAGTCTCCAGACGCCTCATCGGAAATAGGCCTCATCTCGCCTGGAAGGGAGAACTTCCTGGATTTTCTCGAGTTGCGGCAGGTGTTCTCGAATTAAGACGGGGACTTCAGGGACCCGTCCTGGTGGCCTCAGTAGAGGCCAGTCCCCATGCGAGTTGCTAGGGGGCTTCTCAGGATTCCTCTCCCGTCGATACCGGGGCCAAAAACCTTGTGTGGAGTCAGGGCCGGAACCGAGGATTCCTCTCAGGGGCTCACATGGATCTTTGGGTACTTCTGGAGTCTCCCCAGGGGAGTCAGGCCTCGTCTCGAGTGGGGGCATGCACGTGCGCTTTCCTTCCAGGCTGTAGCAGCAATGTCACGCTTCCGGTCGTGTGGATCAAAGGATCTGTGGTTTTCCCCCGAGGCATTCCCACAGGGCTGTCCCACGTGCCACCGTGGTGTGAGTCGATCCTCGGCATGAAAGATGAGCCAGTGCAGGGCAAAGAGGTTCCTCTGGTATAGAGTGAGACATCCAGGGGACTCTTGGAATGGTGGTACGACCATGGAGTTCCTCTCGCCTTTCCTGTTGAGAGTGCCTCCTCTTGAGATGCGACGGGAACGCCGGGAATTCTTTCCCGTTGAAAGCAGGGAAAGGATCCCTCATCTCGAGCTACGAGGGGGAAACGGGGCTCCTCTGGATGTGGGCGGGACCATCGTGCTTCCTCTCGAGTGGAGACGGGTATGGCGGTGAAATTCTTGAGTTGCAGCAAGGGTGTGAAAGACCCTTTCGAAGTTCCAGAGGTTAGGTGTCATTAGTCTCCAGACGCCTCATCGGAAATAGGCCTCATCTCGCCTGGAAGGGAGAACTTCCTGGATTTTCTCGAGTTGCGGCAGGTGTTCTCGAGTTACGACGGGGACCTCAGGGACCCGCCATGGTGGCCTCCGGAGAGGCCAGTCCCCATGCGAGTTGCTAGGGGGCCTCTCGGGATTCCTCTCCCGTCGATACCGGGGCCAAAAACCTTGTGTGGAGTCAGGGCCGGAACCGAGGATTCCTCTCAGGGGCTGACATGGATCTTTGGGTACTTCTGGAGTCTCCCCAGGGGAGTCAGGCCTCGTCTCGAGTGGGGGCATGCACGTGCGCTTTCCTTCCAGGCTGTAGCAGCAATGTCACGCTTCCCGTCGCGTGGATCAAAGGATCTGTGGTTTTCCCTCGAGGCTTTCCCTCGAGGCTTTCCCACAGGGCTGTCCCACGTGCCACCGTGTTGTGAGTCGATCCTCGGCGTGAAAGATGAGCCAGTGCAGGGCAAAGAGGTTCCTCTGGAATGGACTGAGACATCTGGGGGACTCTTGGAATGGTGGTACGACCATGGAGTTCCTCTCGCCTTTCCTGTTGAGAGTGCCTCCTCTTGAGATGCGACGGGTACGCCGGGAATTCATTCCCGTTGAAAGCAGGGAAAGGATCCCTCATCTCGAGCTACGAGGGGGAAATGGGGCTCCTCTGGATGTGGGCGGGACCATAGTGCTTCGTCTCGAGTGGAGATGGGTATGGCGGTGAACTTCTTGAGTTGCAGCAAGGGTGTGAAAGACCCTTTCGAAGTTCCAGAGGTTAGGTGTCATTAGTCTCCAGACGCCTCATCGGAAATAGGCCTCATCTCGCCTGGAAGGGAGAACTTCCTGGATTTTCTCGAGTTGCGGCAGGTGTTCTCGAGTTACGACGGGGACCTCTGGGACCCGCCCTGGTGGCCTCAGGAGAGGCCAGTCCCCATGCGAGTTGCTAGGGGGCCTCTCGGGATTCCTCTCCCGTCGATACCGGGGCCAAGAACCTTGTGTGGAGTCAGGGCCAGAACCGAGGATTCCTCTCAGGGGCTGACATGGATCTTTGGGTACTTCTGGAGTCTCCCCAGGGGAGTCAGGGCTCGTCTCGAGTGGGGACATGCACTTGCGCTTTCCTTCCAGGCTATAGCAGCAATGTCACGCTTCCCGTCGCGTGGATCAAAGGATCTGTGGTTTTCCCTCGAGGCTTTCCCTCGAGTCTTCCCCACTGGGCTGTCCCACGTGCCACCGTGGTGTGAGTCGATCCTCGGCGTGAAAGATGAGCCAGTGCAGGGCAAAGAGGTTCCTCTGGAATGGACTGAGACATCTGGGGGACTCTTGGCATGGTGGTACGACCATGGAGTTCCTCTCGCCTTTCCTGTTGAGAATGCCTCCTCTTGAGATGCGACGGGTACGCCGGGAATTCTTTCCCGTTGAAAGCAGGGAAAGGATCCCACATCTCGAGCTACGAGGGGGAAACGGGGCTCCTCTGGATGTGGGCGGGACCATCGTGCTTCCTCTCGAGTGGAGACGGGTATGGCGGTGAACTTCTTGAGTTGCAGCAAGGGTGTGAAAGACCCTTTCGAAGTTCCAGAGGTTAGGTGTCATTAGTCTCCAGACGCCTCATCGGAAATAGGCCTCATCTCGCCTGGAAGGGAGAACTTCCTGGATTTTCTCGAGTTGCGGCAGGTGTTCTCGAGTTACGACGGGGACCTCAGGGACCCGCCCTGGTGGCCTCAGGAGAGGCCAGTCCCCATGCGAGTTGCTAGGAGGCCTCTCGGGATTCCTCTCCCGTTGATACCGGGGCCAAAATCCTTGTGTGGAGTCAGGGCCGGAACCGAGGATTCCTCTCAGGGGCTGACATGGATCTTTGGGTACTTCTGGAGTCTCCCCAGGGGAGTCAGGCCTCGTCTCGAGTGGGGGCATGCACGTGCACTTTCCTTCCAGGCTGTATCAGCAATGTCACGCTTCCCGTCGCGTGGATCAAAGGATCTGTGGTTTTCCCTCGAGGCTTTCCCTCGAGGCTTTCCCACTGGGCTGTCACACGTGCCACCGTGGTGTGAGTCGATCCTCGGTGTGAAAGATGAGCCAGTGCAGGGCAAAGAGGTTCCTCTGGAATGCACTGAGACATCTGGGGGACTCTTGGCATGGTGGTACGACCATGGAGTTCCTCTCGCCTTTCCTGTTTAGAGTGCCTCCTCTTGAGATGCGACGGGAACGCCGGGAATTCTTTCCCGTTGAAAGCAGCGAAAGGATCCCTCATCTCGAGCTACGAGGGGGAAACGGGGCTCCTCTGGATGTGGGCGGGACCATCGTGCTTCCTCTCGAGTGGAGACGGGTATGGCGGTGAACTTCTTGAGTTGCAGCAAGGGTGTGAAAGACCCTTTCGAAGTTCCAGAGGTTAGGTATCATTAGTCTCCAGACGCCTCATCGGAAATAGGCCTCATCTCGCCTGGAAGGGAGAACTTCCTGGATTTTCTCGAGTTGCGGCAGGTGTTCTCGAGTTACGACGGGGACCTCAGGGACCCGCCCTGGTGGCCTCAGGAGAGGCCAGTCCCCATGCGAGTTGCTAGGGGGCCTCTCGGGATTCCTCTCCCGTCGATACCGGGGCCAAGAACCTTGTGTGGAGTCAGGGCCGGAACCGAGGATTCCTCTCAGGGGCTGACATGGATCTTTGGGTACTTCTGGAGTCTCCCCAGGGGAGTCAGGGCTCGTCTCGAGTGGGGATATGCACTTGCGCTTTCCTTCCAGGCTGTAGCAGCAATGTCACGCTTCCCGTCGCGTGGATCAAAGGATCTGTGGTTTTCCCTCGAGGCTTTCCCTCGAGGCTTCCCCACTGGGCTGTCCCACGTGCGACGGTGGTGTGAGTCGATCCTCGGCGTGAAAGATGAGCCAGTGCAGGGCAAAGAGGTTCCTCTGGAATGGACTGAGACATCTGGGGGACTCTTGGCATGGTGGTACGACCATGGAGTTCCTCTCGCCTTTCCTGTTGAGAGTGCCTCCTCTTGAGATGTGATGGGAACGCCGGGAATCCATTCCCGTTGAATGCAGGGAAAGGATCCCTCATCTCGAGCTACGAGGGGGAAATGGGGCTCCTCTGGATGTGGGCGGGACCATCGTTCTTCCTCTCGAGTGGAGACGGGTATGGCGGTGAACTTCTTGAGTTGCAGCAAGGGTGTGAAAGTCCCTTTCGAAGTTCCAGAGGTTAGGTGTCATTAGTCTCCAGAGGCCTCATCGGAAATAGGCCTCATCTCGCCTGGAAGGGAGAACTTCCTGGATTTTCTCGAGTTGCAGCAGGTGTTCTCGAGTTACGACGGGGACCTCGGGGACCCGCCCTGGTGGCCTCAGGAGAGGCCAGTCCCCATGCGAGTTGCTAGGGGGCCTCTCGGGATTCCTCTCCCGTCGATACCGGGGCCAAGAACCTTGTGTGGAGTCAGGGCCGGAACCGAGGATTCCTCTCAGGGGCTGACATGGATCTTTGGGTACTTCTGGAGTCTCCCCAGGGGAGTCAGGGCTCGTCTCGAGTGGGGACATGCACGTGCGCTTTCCTTCCAGGCTGTAGCAGCAATGTCACGCTTCCCGTCGCGTGGATCAAAGGATCTGTGGTTTTCCCTCGAGGCTTTCCCTCGAGGCTTTCCCACTGGGCTGTCACACGTGCCACCGTGGTGTGAGTCGATCCTCGGCGTGAAAGATGAGCCAGTGCAGGGCAAAGAGGTTCCTCTGGAATGGACTGAGACATCTGGGGGACTCTTGGCATGGTGGTACGACCATGGAGTTCCTCTCGCCTTTCCTGTTGAGAGTGCCTCCTCTTGAGATGCGACGGGAACGCCGGGAATTCTTTCCCGTTGAAAGCAGGGAAAGGATCCCTCATCTCGAGCTACGAGGGGGAAACGGGGCTCCTCTGGATGTGGGCGGGACCATCGTGCTTCCTCTCGAGTGGAGACGGGTATGGCGGTGAACTTCTTGAGTTGCAGCAAGGGTGTGAAAGAACCTTTCGAAGTTCCAGAGGTTAGGTGTCATTAGTCTCCAGACGCCTCATCGGAAATGGGCCTCATCTCGCCTGGAAGGGAGAACTTCCTGGATTTTCTCGAGTTGCGGCAGGTGTTCTCGAGTTACGACGGGGACCTCAGGGACCCGCCCTGGTGGCCTCAGGAGAGGCCAGTCCCCATGCGAGTTGCTAGGGGGCCTCTCGGGATTCCTCTCCCGTCGATACCGGGGCCAAAAACCTTGTGTGGAGTCAGGGCCGGAACCGAGGATTCCTCTCAGGGGCTGACATGGATCTTTGGGTACTTCTGGAGTCTCCCCAGGGGAGTCAGGCCTCGTCTCGAGTGGGGGCATGCACGTGCGCTTTCCTTCCAGGCTGTAGCAGCAATGTCACGCTTCCCGTCGCGTGGATCAAAGGATCTGTGGTTTTCCCCCGAGGCTTTCCCACAGGGCTGTCCCACGTGCCACCATGGTGTGAGTCGATCCTCGGCGTGAAAGATGAGCCAGTGCAGGGCAAAGAGTTTCCTCTGGAATGGACTGAGACATCTGGGGGACTCTTGGCATGGTGGTACGACCATGGAGTTCCTCTCGCCTTTCCTGTTGAGAGTGCCTCCTCTTGAGATGCGACGGGAACGCCGGGAATTCTTTCCCGTTGAAAGCAGCGAAATGATCCCTCATCTCGAGCTACGAGGGGGAAACGGGGCTCCTCTGGATGTGGGCGGGACCATCGTGCTTCCTCTCGAGTGGAGACGGGTATGGCGGTGAACTTCTTGAGTTGCAGCAAGGGTGTGAAAGACCCTTTCGAAGTTCCAGAGGTTAGGTGTCATTAGTCTCCAGACGCCTCATCGGAAATAGGCCTCATCTCGCCTGGAAGGGAGAACTTCCTGGATTTTCTCGAGTTGCTGCAGGTGTTCTCGAGTTACGACGGGGACCTCAGGGACCCGCCCTGGTGGCCTCAGGAGAGGCCAGTCCCCATGCGAGTTGCTAGGGGGCCTCTCGGGATTCCTCTCCCGTCGATACCGGGGCCAAAAACCTTGTGTGGAGTCAGGGCCGGAACCGAGGATTCCTCTCAGGGGCTGACATGGATCTTTGGGTACTTCTGGAGTCTCCCCAGGGGAGTCAGGCCTCGTCTCGAGTGGGGGCATGCACGTGCGCTTTCCTTCCAGGCTGTAGCAGCAATGTCACGCTTCCTGTCACGTGGATCAAAGGATCTGTGGTTTTCCCTCGAGGCTTTCCCACTGGGCTGTCCCACGTGCCACCGTGTTGTGAGTCGATCCTCGGCGTGAAAGATGAGCCAGTGCAGGGCAAAGAGGTTCCTCTGGAATGGACTGAGACATCTGGGGGACTCTTGGAATGGTGGTACGACCATGGAGTTCCTCTCGCCTTTCCTGTTGAGAGTGCCTCCTCTTGAGATGCGACGGGTACGCCGGGAATTCATTCCCGTTGAAAGCAGGGAAAGGATCCCTCATCTCGAGCTACGAAGGGGAAATGGGGCTCCTCTGGATGTGGGCGGGACCATAGTGCTTCGTCTCGAGTGGAGATGGGTATGGCGGTGAACTTCTTGAGTTGCAGCAAGGGTGTGAAAGACCCTTTCGAAGTTCCAGAGGTTAGGTGTCATTAGTCTCCAGACGCCTCATCGGAAATAGGCCTCATCTCGCCTGGAAGGGAGAACTTCCTGGATTTTCTCGAGTTGCGGCAGGTGTTCTCGAATTAAGACGGGGACCTCAGGGACCCGCCCTGGTGGCCTCAGTAGAGGCCAGTCCCCTTGCGAGTTGCTAGGGGGCTTCTCAGGATTCCTCTCCCGTCGATACCGGGGCCAAAAACCTTGTGTGGAGTCAGGGCCGGAACCGAGGATTCCTCTCAGGGGCTCACATGGATCTTTGGGTACTTCTGGAGTCTCCCCAGGGGAGTCAGGCCTCGTCTCGAGTGGGGGCATGCACGTGCGCTTTCCTTCCAGGCTGTAGCAGCAATGTCACGCTTCCGGTCGTGTGGATCAAAGGATCTGTGGTTTTCCCCCGAGGCATTCCCACAGGGCTGTCCCACGTGCCACCGTGGTGTGAGTCGATCCTCGGCGTGAAAGATGAGCCAGTGCAGGGCAAAGAGGTTCCTCTGGAATGCACTGAGACATCTGGGGGACTCTTGGCATGGTGGTACGACCATGGAGTTCCTCTCGCCTTTCCTGTTGAGAGTGCCTCCTCTTGAGATGCGACGGGAACGCCGGGAATTCTTTCCCGTTGAAAGCAGGGAAAGGATCCCTCATCTCGAGCTACGAGGGGGAAACGGGGCTCCTCTGGATGTGGGCGGGACCATCGTGCTTCCTCTCGAGTGGAGACGGGTATGGCGGTGAACTTCTTGAGTGCAGCAAGGGTGTGAAAGACCGTTTCGAAGTTCCAGAGGTTAGGTGTCATTAGTCTCCAGACGCCTCATCGGAAATAGGCCTCATCTCGCCTGGAAGGGAGAACTTCCTGGATTTTCTCGAGTTGCGGCAGGTGTTCTCGAGTTACGACGGGGACCTCAGGGACCCGCCCTGGTGGCCTCAGGAGAGGCCAGTCCCCATGCGAGTTGCTAAGGGGCCTCTCGGGATTCCTCTCCCGTCGATACCGGGGCCAAGAACCTTGTGTGGAGTCAGGGCCGGAACCGAGGTTTCCTCTCAGGGGCTGACATGGATCTTTGGGTACTTCTGGAGTCTCCCCAGGGGAGTCAGGCCTCGTCTCGAGTGGGGGCATGCACGTGCGCTTTCCTTCCAGGCTGTAGCAGCAATGTCACGCTTCCGTCCCGTGGATCAAAGGATCTGTGGTTTTCCCTCGAGGCTTTCTCTCGAGGCTTTCCCACAGGCCTGTCCCACGTGCCACCGTGGTGTGAGTCGATCCTCGGCGTGAAAGATGAGCCAGTGCAGGGCAAAGAGGTTCCTCTGGAATGGACTGAGACATCTGGGGGACTCTTGGCATGGTGGTACGACCATGGAGTTCCTCTCGCCTTTCCTGTTGAGAGTGCCTCCACTTGAGATGCGAAGGGAACGCCGGGAATTCTTTCCCGTTGAAAGCAGGGAAAGGATCCCTCATCTCGAGCTACGAGGGGGAAACGGGGCTCCTCTGGATGTGGGCGGGACCATCGTTCTTCCTCTCGAGTGGAGACGGGTATGGCGGTGAACTTCTTGAGTTGCAGCAAGGGTGTGAAAGACCCTTTCGAAGTTCCAGAGGTTAGATGTCATTAGTCTCCAGACGCCTCATCGGAAATAGGCCTCATCTCGCCTAGAAGGGAGAACTTCCGGGATTTTCTCGAGTTGCGGCAGGTGTTCTCGAGTTACGACGGGGACCTCAGGGACCCGCCCTGGTGGCCTCAGGAGAGGCCAGTCCCCATGCGAGTTGCTAGGGGGCCTCTCGGGATTCCTATCCCGTCGATACCGGGGCCAAAAACCTTGTGTGGAGTCAGGGCCGGAACCGAGGATTCCTCTCATGGGCTCACATGGATCTTTGGGTACTTCTGGAGTCTCCCCAGGGGAGTCAGGCCTCGTCTCGAGTGGGGGCATGCACGTGCGCTTTCCTTCCAGGCTGTAGCAGCAATGTCACGCTTCCCGTCGCGTGGATCAAAGGATCTGTGGTTTTCCCTCGAGGCTTTCCCTCGAGGCTTTCCCACAGGGCTGTTCCACGTGCCACCGTGGTGTGAGTCGATCCTCGGCGTGAAAGATAAGCCAGTGCAGGGCAAAGAGGTTCCTCTGGAATGGACTGAGACATCTGGGGGACTCTTGGCATGGTGGTACGACCATGGAGTTCCTCTCGCCTTTCCTGTTGAGAGTGCCTCCTCTTGAGATGCGACGGGAACGCCGGGAATTCTTTCCCGTTGAAAGCAGGGAAAGGATCCCACAGCTCGAGCTACGAGGGGGAAACGGGGCTCCTCTGGATGTGGGCGGGACCATCGTGCTTCCTCTCGAGTGGAGACGGGTATGGCGGTGAACTTCTTGAGTTGCAGCAAGGGTGTGAAAGACCCTTTCGAAGTTCCAGAGGTTAGGTGTCATTAGTCTCCAGACGCCTCATCGGAAATAGGCCTCATCTCGCCTGGAAGGGAGAACTTCCTGGATTTTCTCGAGTTGCTGCAGGTGTTCTCGAGTTACGACGGGGACCTCAGGGACCCGCCCTGGTGGCCTCAGGAGAGGCCAGTCCCCATGCGAGTTGCTAGGGGGCCTCTCGGGATTCCTCTCCCGTCGATACCGGGGCCAAAAACCTTGTGTGGAGTCAGGGCCGGAACCGAGGATTCCTCTCAGGGGCTGACATGGATCTTTGGGTACTTCTGGAGTCTCCCCAGGGGAGTCAGGCCTCGTCTCGAGTGGGGGCATGCACGTGCGCTTTCCTTCCAGGCTGTAGCAGCAATGTCACGCTTCCTGTCACGTGGATCAAAGGATCTGTGGTTTTCCCTCGAGGCTTTCCCACTGGGCTGTCCCACGTGCCACCGTGTTGTGAGTCGATCCTCGGCGTGAAAGATGAGCCAGTGCAGGGCAAAGAGGTTCCTCTGGAATGGACTGAGACATCTGGGGGACTCTTGGAATGGTGGTACGACCATGGAGTTCCTCTCGCCTTTCCTGTTGAGAGTGCCTCCTCTTGAGATGCGACGGGTACGCCGGGAATTCATTCCCGTTGAAAGCAGGGAAAGGATCCCTCATCTCGAGCTACGAAGGGGAAATGGGGCTCCTCTGGATGTGGGCGGGACCATAGTGCTTCGTCTCGAGTGGAGATGGGTATGGCGGTGAACTTCTTGAGTTGCAGCAAGGGTGTGAAAGACCCTTTCGAAGTTCCAGAGGTTAGGTGTCATTAGTCTCCAGACGCCTCATCGGAAATAGGCCTCATCTCGCCTGGAAGGGAGAACTTCCTGGATTTTCTCGAGTTGCGGCAGGTGTTCTCGAATTAAGACGGGGACCTCAGGGACCCGCCCTGGTGGCCTCAGTAGAGGCCAGTCCCCTTGCGAGTTGCTAGGGGGCTTCTCAGGATTCCTCTCCCGTCGATACCGGGGCCAAAAACCTTGTGTGGAGTCAGGGCCGGAACCGAGGATTCCTCTCAGGGGCTCACATGGATCTTTGGGTACTTCTGGAGTCTCCCCAGGGGAGTCAGGCCTCGTCTCGAGTGGGGGCATGCACGTGCGCTTTCCTTCCAGGCTGTAGCAGCAATGTCACGCTTCCGGTCGTGTGGATCAAAGGATCTGTGGTTTTCCCCCGAGGCATTCCCACAGGGCTGTCCCACGTGCCACCGTGGTGTGAGTCGATCCTCGGCGTGAAAGATGAGCCAGTGCAGGGCAAAGAGGTTCCTCTGGAATGCACTGAGACATCTGGGGGACTCTTGGCATGGTGGTACGACCATGGAGTTCCTCTCGCCTTTCCTGTTGAGAGTGCCTCCTCTTGAGATGCGACGGGAACGCCGGGAATTCTTTCCCGTTGAAAGCAGGGAAAGGATCCCTCATCTCGAGCTACGAGGGGGAAACGGGGCTCCTCTGGATGTGGGCGGGACCATCGTGCTTCCTCTCGAGTGGAGACGGGTATGGCGGTGAACTTCTTGAGTGCAGCAAGGGTGTGAAAGACCGTTTCGAAGTTCCAGAGGTTAGGTGTCATTAGTCTCCAGACGCCTCATCGGAAATAGGCCTCATCTCGCCTGGAAGGGAGAACTTCCTGGATTTTCTCGAGTTGCGGCAGGTGTTCTCGAGTTACGACGGGGACCTCAGGGACCCGCCCTGGTGGCCTCAGGAGAGGCCAGTCCCCATGCGAGTTGCTAAGGGGCCTCTCGGGATTCCTCTCCCGTCGATACCGGGGCCAAGAACCTTGTGTGGAGTCAGGGCCGGAACCGAGGTTTCCTCTCAGGGGCTGACATGGATCTTTGGGTACTTCTGGAGTCTCCCCAGGGGAGTCAGGCCTCGTCTCGAGTGGGGGCATGCACGTGCGCTTTCCTTCCAGGCTGTAGCAGCAATGTCACGCTTCCGTCCCGTGGATCAAAGGATCTGTGGTTTTCCCTCGAGGCTTTCTCTCGAGGCTTTCCCACAGGCCTGTCCCACGTGCCACCGTGGTGTGAGTCGATCCTCGGCGTGAAAGATGAGCCAGTGCAGGGCAAAGAGGTTCCTCTGGAATGGACTGAGACATCTGGGGGACTCTTGGCATGGTGGTACGACCATGGAGTTCCTCTCGCCTTTCCTGTTGAGAGTGCCTCCACTTGAGATGCGAAGGGAACGCCGGGAATTCTTTCCCGTTGAAAGCAGGGAAAGGATCCCTCATCTCGAGCTACGAGGGGGAAACGGGGCTCCTCTGGATGTGGGCGGGACCATCGTTCTTCCTCTCGAGTGGAGACGGGTATGGCGGTGAACTTCTTGAGTTGCAGCAAGGGTGTGAAAGACCCTTTCGAAGTTCCAGAGGTTAGATGTCATTAGTCTCCAGACGCCTCATCGGAAATAGGCCTCATCTCGCCTAGAAGGGAGAACTTCCGGGATTTTCTCGAGTTGCGGCAGGTGTTCTCGAGTTACGACGGGGACCTCAGGGACCCGCCCTGGTGGCCTCAGGAGAGGCCAGTCCCCATGCGAGTTGCTAGGGGGCCTCTCGGGATTCCTATCCCGTCGATACCGGGGCCAAAAACCTTGTGTGGAGTCAGGGCCGGAACCGAGGATTCCTCTCATGGGCTCACATGGATCTTTGGGTACTTCTGGAGTCTCCCCAGGGGAGTCAGGCCTCGTCTCGAGTGGGGGCATGCACGTGCGCTTTCCTTCCAGGCTGTAGCAGCAATGTCACGCTTCCCGTCGCGTGGATCAAAGGATCTGTGGTTTTCCCTCGAGGCTTTCCCTCGAGGCTTTCCCACAGGGCTGTTCCACGTGCCACCGTGGTGTGAGTCGATCCTCGGCGTGAAAGATAAGCCAGTGCAGGGCAAAGAGGTTCCTCTGGAATGGACTGAGACATCTGGGGGACTCTTGGCATGGTGGTACGACCATGGAGTTCCTCTCGCCTTTCCTGTTGAGAGTGCCTCCTCTTGAGATGCGACGGGAACGCCGGGAATTCTTTCCCGTTGAAAGCAGGGAAAGGATCCCACAGCTCGAGCTACGAGGGGGAAACGGGGCTCCTCTGGATGTGGGCGGGACCATCGTGCTTCCTCTCGAGTGGAGACGGGTATGGCGGTGAACTTCTTGAGTTGCAGCAAGGGTGTGAAAGACCCTTTCAAAGTTCCAGAGGTTAGGTGTCATTAGTCTCCAGACGCCTCATCGGAAATAGGCCTCATCTCGCCTGGAAGGGAGAACTTCCTGGATTTACTCGAGTTTAGGCAGGTGTTCTCGAGTTACGATGGAGACCTCAGGGACCCGCCCTGGTGGCCTCAGGAGAGGCCAGTCCCATGCGAGTTGCTAGGGGGCCTCTCGGGATTCCTCTCCCGTCGATACCGGGGCCAAAAACCTTGTGTGGAGTCAGGGCCGGAACCGAGGATTCCTCTCAGGGGCTCACATGTATCTTTGGGTACTTCTGGAGTCTCCCCAGGGGAGTCAGGCCTCGTCTCGAGTGGGGGCATGCACGTGCGCTTTCCTTCCAGGCTGTAGCAGCAATGTCACGCTTCCCGTCGCGTGGATCAAAGGATCTGTGGTGTTCCCTCGAGGCTTTCCCTCGAGGCTTTCCCACAGGGCTGTCCCACGTGCGACGGTGGTGTGAGTCGATCCTCGGCGTGAAAGATGAGCCAGTGCAGGGCAAAGAGGTTCCTCTGGAATGGACTGAGACATCTGGGGGACTCTTGGCATGGTGGTACGACCATGGAGTTCCTCTCGCCTTTCCTGTTGAGAGTGCCTCCTCTTGAGATGCGACCGGAACGCCCGGAATTCATTCCCGTTGAAAGCAGGGAAAGGATCCCTCATCTCGAGCTACGAGGGGGAAACGGGGCTCTTCTGGATGTGGGCGGGACCATAGTGCTTCGTCTCGAGTGGAGATGGGTATGGCGGTGAACTTCTTGAGTTGCAGCAAGGGTGTGAAAGACCCTTTCGAAGTTCCAGAGGTTAGGTGTCATTAGTCTCCAGACGCCTCATCGGAAATAGGCCTCATCTCGCCTGGAAGGGAGAACTTCCTGGATTTTCTCGAGTTGCGGCAGGTGTTCTCGAGTTACGACGGGGACCTCTGGGACCCGCCCTGGTGGCCTCAGGAGAGGCCAGTCCCCATGCGAGTTGCTAGGGGGCCTCTCGGGATTCCTCTCCCGTCGATACCGTGGCCAAGAACCTTGTGTGGAGTCAGGGCCAGAACCGAGGATTCCTCTCAGGGGCTGACATGGATCTTTGGGTACTTCTGGAGTCTCCCCAGGGGAGTCAGGGCTCGTCTCGAGTGGGGACATGCACGTGCGCTTTCCTTCCAGGCTGTAGCAGCAATGTCACGCTTCCCGTCGCGTGGATCAAAGGATCTGTGGTTTTCCCTCGAGGCTTTCCCTCGAGGCTTCCCCACTGGGCTGTCCCACGTGCCACCGTGGTGTGAGTCGATCCTCGGCGTGAAAGATGAGCCAGTGCAGGGCAAAGAGGTTCCTCTGGAATGGACTGAGACATCTGGGGGACTCTTGGCATGGTGGTACGACCATGGAGTTCCTCTCGCCTTTCCTGTTGAGAGTGCCTCCACTTGAGATGCGAAGGGAACGCCGGGAATTCTTTCCCGTTGAAAGCAGGGAAAGGATCCCTCATCTCGAGCTACGAGGGGGAAACGGGGCTCCTCTGGATGTGGGCGGGACCATCGTTCTTCCTCTCGAGTGGAGACGGGTATGGCGGTGAACTTCTTGAGTTGCAGCAAGGGTGTGAAAGACCCTTTCGAAGTTCCAGAGGTTAGATGTCATTAGTCTCCAGACGCCTCATCGGAAATAGGCCTCATCTCGCCTAGAAGGGAGAACTTCCGGGATTTTCTCGAGTTGCGGCAGGTGTTCTCGAGTTACGACGGGGACCTCAGGGACCCGCCCTGGTGGCCTCAGGAGAGGCCAGTCCCCATGCGAGTTGCTAGGGGGCCTCTCGGGATTCCTCTCCCGTCGATACCGGGGCCAAAAACCTTGTGTGGAGTCAGGGCCGGAACCGAGGATTCCTCTCATGGGCTCACATGGATCTTTGGGTACTTCTGGAGTCTCCCCAGGGGAGTCAGGCCTCGTCTCGAGTGGGGGCATGCACGTGCGCTTTCCTTCCAGGCTGTAGCAGCAATGTCACGCTTCCCGTCGCATGGATCAAAGGATCTGTGGTTTTCCCTCGAGGCTTTCCCTCGAGGCTTTCCCACAGGGCTGTCCCACGTGCCACCGTGGTGTGAGTCGATCCTCGGCGTGAAAGATGAGCCAGTGCAGGGCAAAGAGGTTCCTCTGGAATGGACTGAGACATCTGGGGGACTCTTGGCATGGTGGTACGACCATGGAGTTCCTCTCGCCTTTCCTGTTGAGAGTGCCTCCTCTTGAGATGCGACGGGAACGCCGGGAATTTTTTCCCGTTGAAAGCAGGGAAAGGATCCCTCATCTCGAGCTACGAGGGGGAAACGGGGCTCCTCTGGATGTGGGCGGGACCATCGTGCTTCCTCTCGAGTGGAGACGGGTATGGCGGTGAACTTCTTGAGTTGCAGCAAGGGTGTGAAAGACCCTTTCGAAGTTCCAGAGCTTAGGTGTCATTAGTCTCCAGACTCCTCATCGGAAATAGGCCTCATCTCGCCTGGAAGGGAGAACTTCCTGGATTTACTCGAGTTTAGGCAGGTGTTCTCGAGTTACGATGGAGACCTCAGGGACCCGCCCTGGTGGCCTCAGGAGAGGCCAGTCCCATGCGAGTTGCTAGGGGGCCTCTCGGGATTCCTCTCCCGTCGATACCGGGGCCAAAAACCTTGTGTGGAGTCAGGGCCGGAACCGAGGATTCCTCTCAGGGGCTCACATGGATCTTTGGGTACTTCTGGAGTCTCCCCAGGGGAGTCAGGCCTCGTCTCGAGTGGGGGCATGCACGTGCGCTTTCCTTCCAGGCTGTAGCAGCAATGTCACGCTTCCTGTCGCGTGGATCAAAGGATCTGTGGTGTTCCCTCGAGGCTTTCCCTCGAGGCTTTCCCACAGGGCTGTCCCACGTGCGACGGTGGTGTGAGTCGATCCTCGGCGTGAAAGATGAGCCAGTGCAGGGCAAAGAGGTTCCTCTGGAATGGACTGAGACATCTGGGGGACTCTTGGAATGGTGGTACGACCATGGAGTTCCTCTCGCCTTTCCTGTTGAGAGTGCCTCCTCTTGAGATGCGACGGGAACGCCCGGAATTCATTCCCGTTGAAAGCAGGGAAAGGATCCCTCATCTCGAGCTACGAGGGGGAAACGGGGCTCTTCTGGATGTGGGCGGGACCATAGTGCTTCGTCTCGAGTGGAGATGGGTATGGCGGTGAACTTCTTGAGTTGCAGCAAGGGTGTGAAAGACCCTTTCGAAGTTCCAGAGGTTAGGTGTCATTAGTCTCCAGACGCCTCATCGGAAATAGGCCTCATCTCGCCTGGAAGGGAGAACTTCCTGGATTTTCTCGAGTTGCGGGAGGTGTTCTCGAGTTACGACGGGGACCTCTGGGACCCGCCCTGGTGGCCTCAGGAGAGGCCAGTCCCCATGCGAGTTGCTAGGGGGCCTCTCGGGATTCCTCTCCCGTCGATACCGTGGCCAAGAACCTTGTGTGGAGTCAGGGCCAGAAACGAGGATTCCTCTCAGGGGCTGACATGGATCTTTGGGTACTTCTGGAGTCTCCCCAGGGGAGTCAGGGCTCGTCTCGAGTGGGGACATGCACGTGCGCTTTCCTTCCAGGCTGTAGCAGCAATGTCACGCTTCCCGTCGCGTGGATCAAAGGATCTGTGGTTTTCCCTCGAGGCTTTCCCTCGAGGCTTCCCCACTGGGCTGTCCCACGTGCCACCGTGGTGTGAGTCGATCCTCGGCGTGAAAGATGAGCCAGTGCAGGGCAAAGAGGTTCCTCTGGAATGGACTGAGACATCTGGGGGACTCTTGGCATGGTGGTACGACCATGGAGTTCCTCTCGCCTTTCCTGTTGAGAATGCCTCCTCTTGAGATGCGACGGGTACGCCGGGAATTCTTTCCCGTTGAAAGCAGGGAAAGGATCCCACATCTCGAGCTACGAGGGGGAAACGGGGCTCCTCTGGATGTGGGCGGGACCATCGTGCTTCCTCTCGAGTGGAGACGGGTATGGCGGTGAACTTCTTGAGTTGCAGCAAGGGTGTGAAAGACCCTTTCGAAGTTCCAGAGGTTAGGTGTCATTAGTCTCCAGACGCCTCATCGGAAATAGGCCTCATCTCGCCTGGAAGGGAGAACTTCCTGGATTTTCTCGAGTTGCGGCAGGTGTTCTCGAGTTACGACGGGGACCTCAGGGACCCGCCCTGGTGGCCTCAGGAGAGGCCAGTCCCCATGCGAGTTGCTAGGGGGCCTCTCGGGATTCCTCTCCCGTCGATACCGGGGCCAAAATCCTTGTGTGGAGTCAGGGCCGGAACCGAGGATTCCTCTCAGGGGCTGACATGGATCTTTGGGTACTTCTGGAGTCTCCCCAGGGGAGTCAGGCCACGTCTCGAGTGGGGGCATGCACGTGCACTTTCCTTCCAGGCTGTATCAGCAATGTCACGCTTCCCGTCGCGTGGATCAAAGGATCTGTGGTTTTCCCTCGAGGCTTTCCCTCGAGGCTTTCCCACTGGGCTGTCACACGTGCCACCGTGGTGTGAGTCGATCCTCGGCGTGAAAGATGAGCCAGTGCAGGGCAAAGAGGTTCCTCTGGAATGCACTGAGACATCTGGGGGACTCTTGGCATGGTGGTACGACCATGGAGTTCCTCTCGCCTTTCCTGTTGAGAGTGCCTCCTCTTGAGATGCGACGGGAACGCCGGGAATTCTTTCCCGTTGAAAGCAGGGAAAGGATCCCTCATCTCGAGCTACGAGGGGGAAACGGGGCTCCTCTGGATGTGGGCGGGACCATCGTGCTTCCCCTCGAGTGGAGACGGGTATGGCGGTGAACTTCTTGAGTTGCAGCAAGGGTGTGAAAGACCGTTTCGAAGTTACAGAGGTTAGGTGTCATTAGTCTCCAGACGCCTCATCGGAAATAGGCCTCATCTCGCCTGGAAGGGAGAACTTCCTGGATTTTCTCGAGTTGCGGCAGGTGTTCTCGAGTTACGACGGGGACCTCAGGGACCCGCCCTGGTGGCCTCAGGAGAGGCCAGTCCCCATGCGAGTTGCTAAGGGGCCTCTCGGGATTCCTCTCCCGTCGATACCGGGGCCAAGAACCTTGTGTGGAGTCAGGGCCGGAACCGAGGTTTCCTCTCAGGGGCTGACATGGATCTTTGGGTACTTCTGGAGTCTCCCCAGGGGAGTCAGGCCTCGTCTCGAGTGGGGGCATGCACGTGCGCTTTCCTTCCAGGCTGTAGCAGCAATGTCACGCTTCCGTCCCGTGGATCAAAGGATCTGTGGTTTTCCCTCGAGGCTTTCTCTCGAGGCTTTCCCACAGGCCTGTCCCACGTGCCACCGTGGTGTGAGTCGATCCTCGGCGTGAAAGATGAGCCAGTGCAGGGCAAAGAGGTTCCTCTGGAATGGACTGAGACATCTGGGGGACTCTTGGCATGGTGGTACGACCATGGAGTTCCTCTCGCCTTTCCTGTTGAGAGTGCCTCCACTTGAGATGCGAAGGGAACGCCGGGAATTCTTTCCCGTTGAAAGCAGGGAAAGGATCCCTCATCTCGAGCTACGAGGGGGAAACGGGGCTCCTCTGGATGTGGGCGGGACCATCGTTCTTCCTCTCGAGTGGAGACGGGTATGGCGGTGAACTTCTTGAGTTGCAGCAAGGGTGTGAAAGACCCTTTCGAAGTTCCAGAGGTTAGATGTCATTAGTCTCCAGACGCCTCATCGGAAATAGGCCTCATCTCGCCTAGAAGGGAGAACTTCCGGGATTTTCTCGAGTTGCGGCAGGTGTTCTCGAGTTACGACGGGGACCTCAGGGACCCGCCCTGGTGGCCTCAGGAGAGGCCAGTCCCCATGCGAGTTGCTAGGGGGCCTCTCGGGATTCCTATCCCGTCGAACCGGGGCCAAAAACCTTGTGTGGAGTCAGGGCCGGAACCGAGGATTCCTCTCATGGGCTCACATGGATCTTTGGGTACTTCTGGAGTCTCCCCAGGGGAGTCAGGCCTCGTCTCGAATGGGGGCATGCACGTGCGCTTTCCTTCCAGGCTGTAGCAGCAATGTCACGCTTCCCGTCGCGTGGATCAAAGGATCTGTGGTTTTCCCTCGAGGCTTTCCCTCGAGGCTTTCCCACAGGGCTGTTCCACGTGCCACCGTGGTGTGAGTCGATCCTCGGCGTGAAAGATAAGCCAGTGCAGGGCAAAGAGGTTCCTCTGGAATGGACTGAGACATCTGGGGGACTCTTGGCATGGTGGTACGACCATGGAGTTCCTCTCGCCTTTCCTGTTGAGAGTGCCTCCTCTTGAGATGCGACGGGAACGCCGGGAATTCTTTCCCGTTGAAAGCAGGGAAAGGATCCCACAGCTCGAGCTACGAGGGGGAAACGGGGCTCCTCTGGATGTGGGCGGGACCATCGTGCTTCCTCTCGAGTGGAGACGGGTATGGCGGTGAACTTCTTGAGTTGCAGCAAGGGTGTGAAAGACCCTTTCAAAGTTCCAGAGGTTAGGTGTCATTAGTCTCCAGACGCCTCATCGGAAATAGGCCTCATCTCGCCTGGAAGGGAGAACTTCCTGGATTTACTCGAGTTTAGGCAGGTGTTCTCGAGTTACGATGGAGACCTCAGGGACCCGCCCTGGTGGCCTCAGGAGAGGCCAGTCCCATGCGAGTTGCTAGGGGGCCTCTCGGGATTCCTCTCCCGTCGATACCGGGGCCAAAAACCTTGTGTGGAGTCAGGGCCGGAACCGAGGATTCCTCTCAGGGGCTCACATGTATCTTTGGGTACTTCTGGAGTCTCCCCAGGGGAGTCAGGCCTCGTCTCGAGTGGGGGCATGCACGTGCGCTTTCCTTCCAGGCTGTAGCAGCAATGTCACGCTTCCTGTCGCGTGGATCAAAGGATCTGTGGTGTTCCCTCGAGGCTTTCCCTCGAGGCTTTCCCACAGGGCTGTCCCACGTGCGACGGTGGTGTGAGTCGATCCTCGGCGTGAAAGATGAGCCAGTGCAGGGCAAAGAGGTTCCTCTGGAATGGACTGAGACATCTGGGGGACTCTTGGCATGGTGGTACGACCATGGAGTTCCTCTCGCCTTTCCTGTTGAGAGTGCCTCCTCTTGAGATGCGACCGGAACGCCCGGAATTCATTCCCGTTGAAAGCAGGGAAAGGATCCCTCATCTCGAGCTACGAGGGGGAAACGGGGCTCTTCTGGATGTGGGCGGGACCATAGTGCTTCGTCTCGAGTGGAGATGGGTATGGCGGTGAACTTCTTGAGTTGCAGCAAGGGTGTGAAAGACCCTTTCGAAGTTCCAGAGGTTAGGTGTCATTAGTCTCCAGACGCCTCATCGGAAATAGGCCTCATCTCGCCTGGAAGGGAGAACTTCCTGGATTTTCTCGAGTTGAGGGAGGTGTTCTCGAGTTACGACGGGGACCTCTGGGACCCGCCCTGGTGGCCTCAGGAGAGGCCAGTCCCCATGCGAGTTGCTAGCGGGCCTCTCGGGATTCCTCTCCCGTCGATACCGTGGCCAAGAACCTTGTGTGGAGTCAGGGCCAGAACCGAGGATTCCTCTCAGGGGCTGACATGGATCTTTGGGTACTTCTGGAGTCTCCCCAGGGGAGTCAGGGCTCGTCTCGAGTGGGGACATGCACGTGCGCTTTCCTTCCAGGCTGTAGCAGCAATGTCACACTTCCCGTCGCGTGGATCAAAGGATCTGTGGTTTTCCCTCGAGGCTTTCCCTCGAGGCTTCCCCACTGGGCTGTCCCACGTGCCACCGTGGTGTGAGTCGATCCTCGGCGTGAAAGATGAGCCAGTGCAGGGCAAAGAGGTTCCTCTGGAATGGACTGAGACATCTGGGGGACTCTTGGCATGGTGGTACGACCATGGAGTTCCTCTCGCCTTTCCTGTTGAGAATGCCTCCTCTTGAGATGCGACGGGTACGCCGGGAATTCTTTCCCGTTGAAAGCAGGGAAAGGATCCCACATCTCGAGCTACGAGGGGGAAACGGGGCTCCTCTGGATGTGGGCGGGACCATCGTGCTTCCTCTCGAGTGGAGACGGGTATGGCGGTGAACTTCTTGAGTTGCAGCAAGGGTGTGAAAGACCCTTTCGAAGTTCCAGAGGTTAGGTGTCATTAGTCTCCAGACGCCTCATCGGAAATAGGCCTCATCTCGCCTGGAAGGGAGAACTTCCTGGATTTTCTCGAGTTGCGGCAGGTGTTCTCGAGTTACGACGGGGACCTCAGGGACCCGCCCTGGTGACCTCAGGAGAGGCCAGTCCCCATGCGAGTTGCTAGGGGGCCTCTCGGGATTCCTCTCCCGTCGATACCGGGGCCAAAATCCTTGTGTGGAGTCAGGGCCGGAACCGAGGATTCCTCTCAGGGGCTGACATGGATCTTTGGGTACTTCTGGAGTCTCCCCAGGGGAGTCAGGCCTCGTCTCGAGTGGGGGCATGCACGTGCACTTTCCTTCCAGGCTGTATCAGCAATGTCACGCTTCCCAGCGTGTGGATCAAAGGATCTGTGGTTTTCCCTCGAGGCTTTCTCTCGAGGCTTTCCCACAGGCCTGTCCCACGTGCCTCCGTGGTGTGAGTCGATCCTCGGCGTGAAAGATGAGCCAGTGCAGGGCAAAGAGGTTCCTCTGGAATGGACTGAGACATCTGGGGGACTCTTGGCATGGTGGTACGACCATGGAGTTCCTCTCGCCTTTCCTGTTGAGAGTGCCTCCACTTGAGATGCGAAGGGAACGCCGGGAATTCATTCCCGTTGAAAGCAGGGAAAGGATCCCTCATCTCGAGCTACGAGGGGGAAACGGGGCTCTTCTGGATGTGGGCGGGACCATAGTGCTTCGTCTCGAGTGGAGATGGGTATGGCGGTGAACTTCTTGAGTTGCAGCAAGGGTGTGAAAGACCCTTTCGAAGTTCCAGAGGTTAGGTGTCATTACTCTCCAGACGCCTCATCGGAAATAGGCCTCATCTCGCCTGGAAGGGAGAACTTCCTGGATTTTCTCGAGTTGAGGGAGGTGTTCTCGAGTTACGACGGGGACCTCTGGGACCCGCCCTGGTGGCCTCAGGAGAGGCCAGTCCCCATGCGAGTTGCTAGGGGGCCTCTCGGGATTCCTCTCCCGTCGATACCGTGGCCAAGAACCTTGTGTGGAGTCAGGGCCAGAACCGAGGATTCCTCTCAGGGGCTGACATGGATCTTTGGGTACTTCTGGAGTCTCCCCAGGGGAGTCAGGGCTCGTCTCGAGTGGGGACATGCACGTGCGCTTTCCTTCCAGGCTGTAGCAGCAATGTCACGCTTCCCGTCGCGTGGATCAAAGGATCTGTGGTTTTCCCTCGAGGCTTTCCCTCGAGGCTTCCCCACTGGGCTGTCCCACGTGCCACCGTGGTGTGAGTCGATCCTCGGCGTGAAAGATGAGCCAGTGCAGGGCAAAGAGGTTCCTCTGGAATGGACTGAGACATCTGGGGGACTCTTGGCATGGTGGTACGACCATGGAGTTCCTCTCGCCTTTCCTGTTGAGAATGCCTCCTCTTGAGATGCGACGGGTACGCCGGGAATTCTTTCCCGTTGAAAGCAGGGAAAGGATCCCACATCTCGAGCTACGAGGGGGAAACGGGGCTCCTCTGGATGTGGGCGGGACCATCGTGCTTCCTCTCGAGTGGAGACGGGTATGGCGGTGAACTTCTTGAGTTGCAGCAAGGGTGTGAAAGACCCTTTCGAAGTTCCAGAGGTTAGGTGTCATTAGTCTCCAGACGCCTCATCGGAAATAGGCCTCATCTCGCCTGGAAGGGAGAACTTCCTGGATTTTCTCGAGTTGCGGCAGGTGTTCTCGAGTTACGACAGGGACCTCAGGGACCCGCCCTGGTGACCTCAGGAGAGGCCAGTCCCCATGCGAGTTGCTAGGGGGCCTCTCGGGATTCCTCTCCCGTCGATACCGGGGCCAAAATCCTTGTGTGGAGTCAGGGCCGGAACCGAGGATTCCTCTCAGGGGCTGACATGGATCTTTGGGTACTTCTGGAGTCTCCCCAGGGGAGTCAGGCCTCGTCTCGAGTGGGGGCATGCACGTGCGCTTTCCTTCCAGGCTGTATCAGCAATGTCACGCTTCCCAGCGTGTGGATCAAAGGATCTGTGGTTTTCCCTCGAGGCTTTCTCTCGAGGCTTTCCCACAGGCCTGTCCCACGTGCCTCCGTGGTGTGAGTCGATCCTCGGCGTGAAAGATGAGCCAGTGCAGGGCAAAGAGGTTCCTCTGGAATGGACTGAGACATCTGGGGGACTCTTGGCATGGTGGTACGACCATGGAGTTCCTCTCGCCTTTCCTGT
This sequence comes from Capricornis sumatraensis, assembly GCF_032405125.1. Classification (NCBI taxonomy): domain Eukaryota; kingdom Metazoa; phylum Chordata; class Mammalia; order Artiodactyla; family Bovidae; genus Capricornis; species Capricornis sumatraensis. Next base: position 140,716,604 of record NC_091092.1, on the reverse strand, counting down.
TGAGAGTGCCTCCACTTGAGATGCGAAGGGAACGCCGGGAATTCTTTCCCGTTGAAAGCAGGGAAAGGATCCCTCATCTCGAGCTACGAGGGGGAAACGGGGCTCCTCTGGATGTGGGCGGGACCATCGTTCTTCCTCTCGAGTGGAGACGGGTATGGCGGTGAACTTCTTGAGTTGCAGCAAGGGTGTGAAAGACCCTTTCGAAGTTCCAGAGGTTAGATGTCATTAGTCTCCAGACGCCTCATCGGAAATAGGCCTCATCTCGCCTAGAAGGGAGAACTTCCGGGATTTTCTCGAGTTGCGGCAGGTGTTCTCGAGTTACGACGGGGACCTCAGGGACCCGCCCTGGTGGCCTCAGGAGAGGCCAGTCCCCATGCGAGTTGCTAGGGGGCCTCTCGGGATTCCTCTCCCGTCGATACCGGGGCCAAAAACCTTGTGTGGAGTCAGGGCCGGAACCGAGGATTCCTCTCATGGGCTCACATGGATCTTTGGGTACTTCTGGAGTCTCCCCAGGGGAGTCAGGCCTCGTCTCGAGTGGGGGCATGCACGTGCGCTTTCCTTCCAGGCTGTAGCAGCAATGTCACGCTTCCCGTCGCATGGATCAAAGGATCTGTGGTTTTCCCTCGAGGCTTTCCCTCGAGGCTTTCCCACAGGGCTGTCCCACGTGCCACCGTGGTGTGAGTCGATCCTCGGCGTGAAAGATGAGCCAGTGCAGGGCAAAGAGGTTCCTCTGGAATGGACTGAGACATCTGGGGGACTCTTGGCATGGTGGTACGACCATGGAGTTCCTCTCGCCTTTCCTGTTGAGAGTGCCTCCTCTTGAGATGCGACGGGAACGCCGGGAATTTTTTCCCGTTGAAAGCAGGGAAAGGATCCCTCATCTCGAGCTACGAGGGGGAAACGGGGCTCCTCTGGATGTGGGCGGGACCATCGTGCTTCCTCTCGAGTGGAGACGGGTATGGCGGTGAACTTCTTGAGTTGCAGCAAGGGTGTGAAAGACCCTTTCGAAGTTCCAGAGCTTAGGTGTCATTAGTCTCCAGACTCCTCATCGGAAATAGGCCTCATCTCGCCTGGAAGGGAGAACTTCCTGGATTTACTCGAGTTTAGGCAGGTGTTCTCGAGTTACGATGGAGACCTCAGGGACCCGCCCTGGTGGCCTCAGGAGAGGCCAGTCCCATGCGAGTTGCTAGGGGGCCTCTCGGGATTCCTCTCCCGTCGATACCGGGGCCAAAAACCTTGTGTGGAGTCAGGGCCAGAACCGAGGATTCCTCTCAGGGGCTCACATGGATCTTTGGGTACTTCTGGAGTCTCCCCAGGGGAGTCAGGCCTCGTCTCGAGTGGGGGCATGCACGTGCGCTTTCCTTCCAGGCTGTAGCAGCAATGTCACGCTTCCTGTCGCGTGGATCAAAGGATCTGTGGTGTTCCCTCGAGGCTTTCCCTCGAGGCTTTCCCACAGGGCTGTCCCACGTGCGACGGTGGTGTGAGTCGATCCTCGGCGTGAAAGATGAGCCAGTGCAGGGCACAGAGGTTCCTCTGGAATGGACTGAGACATCTGGGGGACTCTTGGAATGGTGGTACGACCATGGAGTTCCTCTCGCCTTTCCTGTTGAGAGTGCCTCCTCTTGAGATGCGACGGGAACGCCCGGAATTCATTCCCGTTGAAAGCAGGGAAAGGATCCCTCATCTCGAGCTACGAGGGGGAAACGGGGCTCTTCTGGATGTGGGCGGGACCATAGTGCTTCGTCTCGAGTGGAGATGGGTATGGCGGTGAACTTCTTGAGTTGCAGCAAGGGTGTGAAAGACCCTTTCGAAGTTCCAGAGGTTAGGTGTCATTAGTCTCCAGACGCCTCATCGGAAATAGGCCTCATCTCGCCTGGAAGGGAGAACTTCCTGGATTTTCTCGAGTTGCGGGAGGTGTTCTCGAGTTACGACGGGGACCTCTGGGACCCGCCCTGGTGGCCTCAGGAGAGGCCAGTCCCCATGCGAGTTGCTAGGGGGCCTCTCGGGATTCCTCTCCCGTCGATACCGTGGCCAAGAACCTTGTGTGGAGTCAGGGCCAGAACCGAGGATTCCTCTCAGGGGCTGACATGGATCTTTGGGTACTTCTGGAGTCTCCCCAGGGGAGTCAGGGCTCGTCTCGAGTGGGGACATGCACGTGCGCTTTCCTTCCAGGCTGTAGCAGCAATGTCACGCTTCCCGTCGCGTGGATCAAAGGATCTGTGGTTTTCCCTCGAGGCTTTCCCTCGAGGCTTCCCCACTGTGCTGTCCCACGTGCCACCGTGGTGTGAGTCGATCCTCGGCGTGAAAGATGAGCCAGTGCAGGGCAAAGAGGTTCCTCTGGAATGGACTGAGACATCTGGGGGACTCTTGGCATGGTGGTACGACCATGGAGTTCCTCTCGCCTTTCCTGTTGAGAATGCCTCCTCTTGAGATGCGACGGGTACGCCGGGAATTCTTTCCCGTTGAAAGCAGGGAAAGGATCCCACATCTCGAGCTACGAGGGGGAAACGGGGCTCCTCTGGATGTGGGCGGGACCATCGTGCTTCCTCTCGAGTGGAGACGGGTATGGCGGTGAACTTCTTGAGTTGCAGCAAGGGTGTGAAAGACCCTTTCGAAGTTCCAGAGGTTAGGTGTCATTAGTCTCCAGACGCCTCATCGGAAATAGGCCTCATCTCGCCTGGAAGGGAGAACTTCCTGGATTTTCTCGAGTTGCGGCAGGTGTTCTCGAGTTACGACGGGGACCTCAGGGACCCGCCCTGGTGGCCTCAGGAGAGGCCAGTCCCCATGCGAGTTGCTAGGGGGCCTCTCGGGATTCCTCTCCCGTCGATACCGGGGCCAAAATCCTTGTGTGGAGTCAGGGCCGGAACCGAGGATTCCTCTCAGGGGCTGACATGGATCTTTGGGTACTTCTGGAGTCTCCCCAGGGGAGTCAGGCCACGTCTCGAGTGGGGGCATGCACGTGCACTTTCCTTCCAGGCTGTATCAGCAATGTCACACTTCCCGTCGCGTGGATCAAAGGATCTGTGGTTTTCCCTCGAGGCTTTCCCTCGAGGCTTTCCCACTGGGCTGTCACACGTGCCACCGTGGTGTGAGTCGATCCTCGGCGTGAAAGATGAGCCAGTGCAAGGCAAAGAGGTTCCTCTGGAATGAACTGAGACATCTGGGGGACTCTTGGCATGGTGGTACGACCATGGAGTTCCTCTCGCCTTTCCTGTTGAGAGTGCCTCCTCTTGAGATGCGACGGGAACGCCGGGAATTCTTTCCCGTTGAAAGCAGGGAAAGGATCCCTCATCTCGAGCTACGAGGGGGAAACGGGGCTCCTCTGGATGTGGGCGGGACCATCGTGCTTCCTCTCGAGTGGAGACGGGTATGGCGGTGAACTTCTTGAGTTGCAGCAAGGGTGTGAAAGACCGTTTCGAAGTTCCAGAGGTTAGGTGTCATTAGTCTCCAGACGCCTCATCGGAAATAGGCCTCATCTCGCCTGGAAGGGAGAACTTCCTGGATTTTCTCGAGTTGTGGCAGGTGTTCTCGAGTTACGACGGGGACCTCAGGGACCCGCCCTGGTGGCCTCAGGGGAGGCCAGTCCCCATGCGAGTTGCTAAGGGGGCTCTCGGGATTCCTCTCCCGTCGATACCGGGGCCAAGAACCTTGTGTGGAGTCAGGGCCGGAACCGAGGTTTCCTCTCAGGGGCTGACATGGATCTTTGGGTACTTCTGGAATCTCCCCAGGGGAGTCAGGCCTCGTCTCGAGTGGGGGCATGCACGTGCGCTTTCCTTCCAGGCTGTAGCAGCAATGTCACGCTTCCGTCCCGTGGATCAAAGGATCTGTGGTTTTCCCTCGAGGCTTTCCCTCGAGGCTTTCCCACAGGGCTGTCCCACGTGCCACCGTGGTGTGAGTCGATCCTCGGCGTGAAAGATAAGCCAGTGCAGGGCAAAGAGGTTCCTCTGGAATGGACTGAGACATCTGGGGGACTCTTGGCATGGTGGTACGACCATGGAGTTCCTCTCGCCTTTCCTGTTGAGAGTGCCTCCTCTTGAGATGCGACGGGAACGCCGGGAATTCTTTCCCGTTGAAAGCAGGGAAAGGATCCCACAGCTCGAGCTACCAGGGGGAAACGGGGCTCCTCTGGATGTGGGCGGGACCATCGTGCTTCCTCTCGAGTGGAGACGGGTATGGCGGTGAACTTCTTGAGTTGCAGCAAGGGTGTGAAAGACCCTTTCAAAGTTCCAGAAGTTAGGTGTCATTAGTCTCCAGACGCCTCATCGGAAATAGGCCTGATCTCGCCTGGAAGGGAGAACTTCCTGGATTTTCTCGAGTTGCGGCAGGTGTTCTCGAGTTACGACGGGGACCTCAGGGACCCGCCCTGGTGGCCTCAGGAGAGGCCAGTCCCCATGCGAGTTGCTAGGGGGCCTCTCGGGATTCCTCTCCCGTCGATACCGGGGCCAAAAACCTTGTGTGGAGTCAGGGCCGGAACCGAGGATTCCTCTCAGGGGCTGACATGAATCTTTGGGTACTTCTGGAGTCTCCCCAGGGGAGTCAGGCCTCGTCTCATGTGGGGGCATGCACGTGCGCTTTCCTTCCAGGCTGTAGCAACAATGTCACGCTTCCCGACGCGTGGATCAAAGGATCTGTGGTTTTCCCTCGAGGCTTTCCCTCGAGGCTTTCCCACAGGGCTGTTCCACGTGCCACCGTGGTGTGAGTCGATCCTCGGCGTGAAAGATGAGCCAGTGCAGGGCAAAGAGTTTCCTCTGGAATGGACTGAGACATCTGGGGGACTCTTGGCATGGTGGTACGACCATGGAGTTCCTCTCGCCTTTCCTGTTGAGAGTGCCTCCTCTTGAGATGCGACGGGAACGCCGGGAATTCTTTCCCGTTGAAAGCAGGGAAAGGATCCCTCATCTCGAGCTACGAGGGGGAAACGGGGCTCCTCTGGATGTGGGCGGGATCATCGTGCTTCCTATCGAGTGGAGACGGGTATTTCGGTGAACTTCTTGAGTTGCAGCAAGGGTGTGAAAGACCCTTTCGAAGTTCCAGAGGTTAGGTGTCATTAGTCTCCAGACGCCTCATCGGAAATAGGCCTCATCTCGCCTGGAAGGGAGAACTTCCTGGATTTTCTCGAGTTGCGGCAGGTGTTCTCGAGTTACGACGGGGACCTCAGGGACCCGCCCTGGTGGCCTCAGGAGAGGCCAGTCCCCATGCGAGTTGCTAGGGGGCCTCTCGGGATTCCTCTCCCGTCGATACCGGGGCCAAAAACCTTGTGTGGAGTCAGGGCCGGAACCGAGGATTCCTCTCAGGGGCTGACATGAAACTTTGGGTACTTCTGGAGTCTCCCCAGGGGAGTCAGGCCTCGTCTCATGTGGGGGCATGCACGTGCGCTTTCCTTCCAGGCTGTAGCAGCAATGTCACGCTTCCCGTCGCGTGGATCAAAGGATCTGTGGTTTTCCCTCGAGGCTTTCCCTCGAGGCTTTCCCACAGGGCTGTTCCACGTGCCACCGTGGTGTGATTCGATCCTCGGCGTGAAAGATGAGCCAGTGCAGGGCAAAGAGGTTCCTCTGGAATGGACTGAGACATCTGGGGGACTCTTGGCATGGTGGTACGACCATGGAGTTCCTCTCGCCTTTCCTGTTAAGAGTGCCTCCTCTTGAGATGCGACGGGAACGCCGGGAATTCTTTCCCGTTGAAAGCAGGGAACGGATCCCTCATCTCGAGCTACGAGGGGGAAACGGGGCTCCTCTGGATGTGGGCGGGACCATCGTGCTTCCTCTCGAGTGGAGACGGGTATGGCGGTGAACTTCTTGAGTTGTAGCAAGGGTGTGAAAGACCCTTTCGAAGTTCCAGAGGTTACGTGTCATTAGTCTCCAGACGCCTCATCGGAAATAGGCCCCATCTCGACTGGAAAGGAGAACTTCCTGGATTTTCTCGAGTTGTGGCAGGTGTTCTCCAGTTACGACGGGGACCTCAGGGACCCGCCCTGGTGGCCTCAGGAGAGGCCAGTCCCCATGCGAGTTCCTAGGGGGCCTCTCGGGATTCCTCTCCCGTCGATACCGGGGCCAAAAACCTTGTGTGGAGTCAGGGCCGGAACCGAGGATTCCTCTCAGGGGCTGACATGGATCTTTGGGTACTTCTGGAGTCTCCCCAGGGGAGTCAGGCCTCGTCTCGAGTGGGGGCATTCACGTGCGCTTTCCTTCCAGGCTGTAGCAGCAATGTCACGCTTCCCGTCGCGTGGATCAAAGGATCTGTGGTTTTCCCTCGAGGCTTTCCCACAGGGCTGTCCCACGTGCCACCGTGGTGTGAGTCGATCCTCGGCGTGAAAGATGAGAAAGTGCAGGGCAAAGAGGTTCCTCTGAAATGGACTGAGACATCTGGGGGACTCTTGGAATGGTGGTACGACCATGGAGTTCCTCTCGCCTTTCCTGTTGAGAGTGCCTCCTCTTGAGATGCGACGGGAACGCCGGGAATTCTTTCCCGTTGAAAGCAGGGAAAGGATCCCACATCTCGAGCTACGAGGGGGAAACGGGGCTCCTCTGGATGTGGGCGGGACCATCGTGCTTCCTCTCGAGTGGAGACGGGTATGGCGGTGAACTTCTTGAGTTGCAGCAAGGGTGTGAAAGACCCTTTCAAAGTTCCAGAGGTTAGGTGTCATTAGTCTCCAGACGCCTCATCGGAAATAGGCCTCATCTCGCCTGGAAGGGAGAACTTCCTGGATTTTCTCGAGTTGCGGCAGGTGTTCTCGAGTTACGACGGGGACCTCAGGGACCCGCCCTGGTGGCCTCAGGAGAGGCCAGTCCCCATGCGAGTTGCTAGGGGGCCTCTCGGGATTCCTCTCCCGTCGATACCGGGGCCAAAAACCTTGTGTGGAGTCAGGGCCGGAACCGAGGATTCCTCTCAGGGGCTGACATGAATCTTTGGGTACTTCTGGAGTCTCCCCAGGGGAGTCAGGCCTCGTCTCATGTGGGGGCATGCACGTGCGCTTTCCTTCCAGGCTGTAGCAGCAATGTCACGCTTCCCGTAGCGTGGATCAAAGGATCTGTGGTTTTCCCTCGAGGCTTTCCCTCGAGGCTTTCCCACAGGGCTGTTCCACGTGCCACCGTGGTGTGAGTCGATCCTCGGCGTGAAATATGAGCCAGTGCAGGGCAAAGAGTTTCCTCTGGAATGGACTGAGACATCTGGGGGACTCTTGGCATGGTGGTACGACCATGGAGTTCCTCTCGCCTTTCCTGTTGAGAGTGCCTCCTCTTGAGATGCGACGGGAACGCCGGGAATTCTTTCCCGTTGAAAGCAGGGAAAGGATCCCTCTTCTCGAGCTACGAGGGGGAAACGGGGCTCCTCTGGATGTGGGCGGGATCATCGTGCTTCCTATCGAGTGGAGACGGGTATTTCGGTGAACTTCTTGAGTTGCAGCAAGGGTGTGAAAGACCGTTTTGAAGTTCCAGAGGTTAGGTGTCATTAGTCTCCAGACGCCTCATCGGAAATAGGCCTCATCTCGCCTGGAAGGGAGAACTTCCTGGATTTTCTCGAGATGCGGCAGGTGTTCTCGAGTTACGACGGGGACCTCAGGGACCCGCCCTGGTGGCCTCAGGAGAGGCCAGTCCCCATGCGAGTTGCTAGGGGGCCTCTCGGGATTCCTCTCCCGTCGATACCGGGGCCAAAAACCTTGTGTGGAGTCAGGGCCGGAACCGAGGATTCCTCTCAGGGGCTGACATGAATCTTTGGGTACTTCTGGAGTCTCCCCAGGGGAGTCAGGCCTCGTCTCATGTGGGGGCATGCACGTGCGCTTTCCTTCCAGGCTGTAGCAGCAATGTCACGCTTCCCGTCGCGTGGATCAAAGGATCTGTGGTTTTCCCTCGAGGCTTTCCCACAGGGCTGTTCCACGTGCCACCGTGGTGTGAGTCGATCCTCGGCGTGAAAGATGAGCCAGTGCAGGGCAAAGAGTTTCCTCTGGAATGGACTGAGACATCTGGGGGACTCTTGGCATGGTGGTACGACCATGGAGTTCCTCTCGCCTTTCCTGTTGAGAGTGCCTCCTCTTGAGATGCGACGGGAACGCCGGGAATTCTTTCCCGTTGAAAGCAGGGAAAGGATCCCTCATCTCGAGCTACGAGGGGGAAACGGGGCTCCTCTGGATGTGGGCGGGATCATCGTGCTTCCTATCGAGTGGAGACGGGTATTTCGGTGAACTTCTTGAGTTGCAGCAAGGGTGTGAAAGACCCTTTCGAAGTTCGAGAGGTTAGGTGTCATTAGTCTCCAGACGCCTCATCGGAAATAGGCCTCATCTCGCCTGGAAGGGAGAACTTCCTGGATTTTCTCGAGTTGCGGCAGGTGTTCTCGAGTTACGACGGGGACCTCAGGGACCCGCCCTTGTGGCCTCAGGAGAGGCCAGTCCCCATGCGAATTGCTAGGGGGCCTCTAGGGTTTCCTCTCCCGTCGATACCGGGGCCAAAAACCTTGTGTGGAGTCAGGGCCAGAACCGAGGATTCCTCTCAGGGGCTGACATGGATCTTTGGGTACTTCTGGAGTCTCCCCAGGGGAGTCAGGCCTCGTCTCGAGTGGGGGCATGCACGTGCGCTTTCCTTCCAGGCTTTAGCAGCAATGTTACGCTTCCCGTCACGTGGATAAAAGGATCTGTGGTTGTCCCTCTAGGCTTTCCCTCGAGGCTTTCCCACAGGGCTGTCCCACGTGCCACCGTGGTGTGAGTCGATCCTCGGCGTGAAAGATGAGCCAGTGCAGGGCAAAGAGGTTCCTCTGGAATGGACTGAGACATCTGGGGGACTCTTGGCATGGTGGTACGACCATGGAGTTCCTCTCGCCTTTCCTGTTGAGAGTGCCTCCTCTAGAGATGCGATGGGAACCCCAGGAATTCTTTCCCGTTGAAATCAGGGAAAGGATCCCTCATCTCGAGCTACGAGGGGGAAACTGGGCTCCTCTGGATGTGGGCGGGACCATCGTGCTTCCTCTCGAGTGGAGACGGGTATGACGGTGAACTTCTTGAGTTGCAGCAAGGGTGTGAAAGACCCTTTCGAAGTTCCAGAGGTTACGTGTTATTAGTCTCAAGACGCCTCATCGGAAATAGGCCTCATCTCGCCTGGAAGGGAGAACTTCCTGGATTTTCTCGAGTTGCGGCAGGTATTCTCGAGTTACGACGGGGACCTCAGGGACCCGCCCTGGTGGCCTCAGGAGAGGCCAGTCCCCATGCGAGTTGCTAGGGGGCCTCTCGGGATTCCTCTCCCATGGATACCGGGGCCAAAAACCTTGTGTGGAGTCAGGGCCGGAACCGAGGTTTCCTCTCAGGGGCTGACATGGATCTTTGGGTACTTCTGGAGTCTCCCCAGGGGAGTCAGGCCTCGTCTCGAGTGGGGGCATGCACGTGCGCTTTCCTTCCAGGCTGTTGCAGCAATGTCACGCTTCCCGTCGCGTGGATCAAAGGATCTGTGGTTTTCCCTCGAGGCTTTCCCTCGAGGCTTTCCCACAGGGCTGTTCCTCGTGCCACCGTGGTGTGAGTCGATCCTCGGCGTGAAAGATGAGCCAGTGCAGGGCAAAGAGTTTCCTCTGGAATGGACTGAGACATCTGGGGGACTCTTGGCATGGTGGTACGACCATGGAGTTCCTCTCGCCTTTCCTGTTGAGAGTGCCTCCTCTTGAGATGCGACGGGAACGCCGGGAATTCTTTCCCGTTGAAAGCAGGGAAAGGATCCCTCATCTCGAGCTACGAGGGGGAAACGGGGCTCCTCTGGATGTGGGCGGGATCATCGTGCTTCCTATCGAGTGGAGACGGGTATTTCGGTGAACTTCTTGAGTTGCAGCAAGGGTGTGAAAGACCCTTTCGAAGTTCCAGAGGTTAGGTGTCATTAGTCTCCAGACGCCTCATCGGAAATAGGCCTCATCTCGCCTGGAAGGGAGAACTTCCTGGATTTTCTCGAGTTGCGGCAGGTGTTCTCGAGTTACGACGGGGACCTCAGGGACCCGCCCTTGTGGCCTCAGGAGAGGCCAGTCCCCATGCGAATTGCTAGGGGGCCTCTAGGGTTTCCTCTCCCGTCGATACCGGGGCCAAAAACCTTGTGTGGAGTCAGGGCCAAAACCGAGGATTCCTCTCAGGGGCTGACATGGATCTTTGGGTACTTCTGGAGTCTCCCCAGGGGAGTCAGGCCTCGTCTCGAGTGGGGGCATGCACGTGCGCTCTCCTTCCAGGCTGTAGCAGCAATGTTACGCTTCCCGTCACGTGGATAAAAGGATCTGTGGTTGTCCCTCTAGGCTTTCCCTCGAGGCTTTCCCACAGGGCTGTCCCACGTGCCACCGTGGTGTGAGTCGATCCTCGGCGTGAAAGATGAGCCAGTGCAGGGCAAAGAGGTTCCTCTGGAATGGACTGAGACATCTGGGGGACTCTTGGCATGGTGGTACGACCATGGAGTTCCTCTCGCCTTTCCTGTTGAGAGTGCCTCCTCTAGAGATGCGATGGGAACCCCAGGAATTCTTTCCCGTTGAAATCAGGGAAAGGATCCCTCATCTCGAGCTACGAGGGGGAAACTGGGCTCCTCTGGATGTGGGCGGGACCATCGTGCTTCCTCTCGAGTGGAGACGGGTATGACGGTGAACTTCTTGAGTTGCAGCAAGGGTGTGAAAGACCCTTTCGAAGTTCCAGAGGTTACGTGTTATTAGTCTCAAGACGCCTCATCGGAAATAGGCCTCATCTCGCCTGGAAGGGAGAACTTCCTGGATTTTCTCGAGTTGCGGCAGGTATTCTCGAGTTACGACGGGGACCTCAGGGACCCGCCCTGGTGGCCTCAGGAGAGGCCAGTCCCCATGCGAGTTGCTAGGGGGCCTCTCGGGATTCCTCTCCCATGGATACCGGGGCCAAAAACCTTGTGTGGAGTCAGGGCCGGAACCGAGGTTTCCTCTCAGGGGCTGACATGGATCTTTGGGTACTTCTGGAGTCTCCCCAGGGGAGTCAGGCCTCGTCTCGAGTGGGGGCATGCACGTGCGCTTTCCTTCCAGGCTGTTGCAGCAATGTCACGCTTCCCGTCGCGTGGATCAAAGGATCTGTGGTTTTCCCTCGAGGCTTTCCCTCGAGGCTTTCCCACAGGGCTGTTCCTCGTGCCACCGTGGTGTGAGTCGATCCTCGGCGTGAAAGATGAGCCAGTGCAGGGCAAAGAGTTTCCTCTGGAATGGACTGAGACATCTGGGGGACTCTTGGCATGGTGGTACGACCATGGAGTTCCTCTCGCCTTTCCTGTTGAGAGTGCCTCCTCTTGAGATGCGACGGGAACGCCGGGAATTCTTTCCCGTTGAAAGCAGGGAAAGGATCCCTCATCTCGAGCTACGAGGGGGAAACGGGGCTCCTCTGGATGTGGGCGGGATCATCGTGCTTCCTATCGAGTGGAGACGGGTATTTCGGTGAACTTCTTGAGTTGCAGCAAGGGTGTGAAAGACCCTTTCGAAGTTCCAGAGGTTAGGTGTCATTAGTCTCCAGACGCCTCATCGGAAATAGGCCTCATCTCGCCTGGAAGGGAGAACTTCCTGGATTTTCTCGAGTTGCGGCAGGTGTTCTCGAGTTACGACGGGGACCTCAGGGACCCGCCCTTGTGGCCTCAGGAGAGGCCAGTCCCCATGCGAATTGCTAGGGGGCCTCTAGGGTTTCCTCTCCCGTCGATACCGGGGCCAAAAACCTTGTGTGGAGTCAGGGCCAGAACCGAGGATTCCTCTCAGGGGCTGACATGGATCTTTGGGTACTTCTGGAGTCTCCCCAGGGGAGTCAGGCCTCGTCTCGAGTGGGGGCATGCACGTGCGCTCTCCTTCCAGGCTGTAGCAGCAATGTTACGCTTCCCGTCACGTGGATAAAAGGATCTGTGGTTGTCCCTCTAGGCTTTCCCTCGAGGCTTTCCCACAGGGCTGTCCCACGTGCCACCGTGGTGTGAGTCGATCCTCGGCGTGAAAGATGAGCCAGTGCAGGGCAAAGAGGTTCCTCTGGAATGGACTGAGACATCTGGGGGACTCTTGGCATGGTGGTACGACCATGGAGTTCCTCTCGCCTTTCCTGTTGAGAGTGCCTCCTCTTGAGATGCGATGGGAACCCCAGGAATTCTTTCCCGTTGAAATCAGGGAAAGGATCCCTCATCTCGAGCTACGAGGGGGAAACTGGGCTCCTCTGGATGTGGGCGGGACCATCGTGCTTCCTCTCGAGTGGAGACGGGTATGACGGTGAACTTCTTGAGTTGCAGCAAGGGTGTGAAAGACCCTTTCGAAGTTCCAGAGGTTACGTGTTATTAGTCTCAAGACGCCTCATCGGAAAAAGGCCTCATCTCGCCTGGAAGGGAGAACTTCCTGGATTTTCTCGAGTTGCGGCAGGTATTCTCGAGTTACGACGGGGACCTCAGGGACCCGCCCTGGTGGCCTCAGGAGAGGCCAGTCCCCATGCGAGTTGCTAGGGGGCCTCTCGGGATTCCTCTCCCATGGATACCGGGGCCAAAAACCTTGTGTGGAGTCAGGGCCGGAACCGAGGTTTCCTCTCAGGGGCTGACATGGATCTTTGGGTACTTCTGGAGTCTCCCCAGGGGAGTCAGGCCTCGTCTCGAGTGGGGGCATGCACGTGCGCTTTCCTTCCAGGCTGTTGCAGCAATGTCACGCTTCCGTCCCGTGGATCAAAGGATCTGTGGTTTTCCCTCGAGGCTTTCCCTCGAGGCTTTCCCACAGGGCTGTCCCACGTGCCACCGTGGTGTGAGTCGATCCTCGGCGTGAAAGATAAGCCAGTGCAGGGCAAAGAGGTTCCTCTGGAATGGACTGAGACATCTGGGGGACTCTTGGCATGGTGGTACGACCATGGAGTTCCTCTCGCCTTTCCTGTTGAGAGTGCCTCCTCTTGAGATGCGACGGGAACGCCGGGAATACTTTCCCGTTGAAAGCAGGGAAAGGATCCCTCATCTCGAGCTACGAGGGGGAAACGGGGCTCCTCTGGATGTGGGCGGGACCATCGTGCTTCCTCTCGAGTGGAGACGGGTATGGCAGTGAACTTCTTGAGTTGCAGCAAGGGTGTGAAAGACCCTTTCGAAGTTCCAGAGCTTAGGTGTCATTAGTCTCCAGACGCCTCATCGGAAATAGGACTCATCTCGCCTGGAAGGGAGAACTTCCTGGATTTTCTCGAGTTGCGGCAGGTGTTCTCGAGTTACGACGGGGACCTCAGGGACTCGCCCTGGTGGCCTCAGGAAAGGCCAGTCCCCATGCGAGTTGCTAGGGGGCCTCTCGAGATTCCTCTCCCGTCGATACCGGGGCCAAAAACCTTGTGTGGAATCAGGGCCAGAACCGAGGATTACTCTCAGGGGCTGACATGGATATTTGGGTACTTCTGGAGTCTCCCCAGGGGAGTCAGGCCTCGTCTCGAGTGGGGGCATGCACTTGCGCTTTCCTTCCTGGCTGTAGAAGCAATGTCACGCTTCCCGTCGCGTGGATCAAAGGATCTGTGGTTTTCCCTCGAGGCTTTCCCTCGAGGCTTTCCCACAGGGCTGTCCCACGTGCCACCGTGGTGTGAGTCGATCCTCGGCGTGAAAGATGAGCCAGTTGAGAGCAAAGAGGTTCCTATGGAATGGACTGAGACATCTGGGGGACTCTTGGAATGGTGGTACGACCATGGAGTTCCTCTCGCCTTTCCTGTTGAGAGTGCCTCCTCTTGAGATGCGACGGGAACGCCGGGAATTCTTTCCCGTTGAAAGCAGGAAAAGGATCCCTCATCTCGAGCTACGAGGGGGAAACGGGGCTCCTCTGGATGTGGGCGGGACCATCGTGCTTCCTCTCGAGTGGAGACGGGTATGGCGGTGAACTTCTTGAGTTGCAGCAAGGGTGTGAAAGACCCTTTCGAAGTTCCAGAGGTTAGGTGTCATTAGTCTCCAGACGCCTCATCGGAAATAGGCCTCATCTCGCCTGGAAGGGAGAACTTCCTGGATTTTCTCGAGTTGCGGCAGGTGTTCTCGAGTTACGACGGGGACCTCAGGGACCCGCCCTGGTGGCCTCAGGAGAGGCCAGTCCCCATGCGAATTGCTAGGGGGCCTCTAGGGTTTCCTCTCCCGTCGATACCGGGGCCAAAAACCTTGTGTGGAGTCAGGGCCGGAACCGAGGATTCCTCTCAGGGGCTGACATGGATCTTTGGGTACTTCTGGAGTCTCCCCAGGGGAGTCAGGCCTCGTCTCGAGTGGGGGCATGCACGTGCGCTTTCCTTCCAGGCTGTAGCAGCAATGTTACGCTTCCCGTCACGTGGATAAAAGGATCTGTGGTTGTCCCTCTAGGCTTTCCCTCGAGGCTTTCCCACAGGGCTGTCCCACGTGCCACCGTGGTGTGAGTCGATCCTCGGCGTGAAAGATGAGCCAGTGCAGGGCAAAGAGGTTCCTCTGGAATGGACTGAGACATCTGGGGGACTCTTGGCATGGTGGTACGACCATGGAGTTCCTCTCGCCTTTCCTGTTGAGAGTGCCTCCTCTTGAGTTGCGATGGGAACGCCGGGAATTCTTTAACGTTGAAATCAGGGAAAGGATCCCTCATCTCGAGTTACGAGGGGGAAACTGGGCTCCTCTGGATGTGGGCGGGACCATCGTGCTTCCTCTCGAGTGGAGACGGGTATGACGGTGAACTTCTTGAGTTGCAGCAAGGGTGTGAAAGACCCTTTCTAAGTTCCAGAGGTTACATGTCATTAGTCTCCAGACGCCTCATCGGAAATAGGCCTCATCTTGCCTGGAAGGGAGAACTTCCTGGATTTTCTCGAGTTGCGGCAGGTGTTCTCGAGTTACGACGGGGACCTCAGGGACCCGCCCTGGTGGCCTCAGGAGAGGCCAGTCCCCATGCGAGTTGCTAGGGGGCCTCTCGGGATTCCTCTCCCTTCAATACCGGGGCCAAAAACCTTGTGTGGAGTCAGGGCCGGAACCGAGGTTTCCTCTCAGGGGCTGACATGGATCTTTGGGTACTTCTGGAGTCTCCCCAGGGGAGTCAGGCCTCGTCTCGAGTGGGGGCATGCACGTGCGCTTTCCTTCCAGGCTGTAGCAGCAATGTCACGCTTCCCGTCGCGTGGATCAAAGGATCTGTGGTTTTCCCTCGAGGCTTTCCCTCGAGGCTTTCCCACAGGGCTGTCCCACGTGCCACCGTGGTGTGAGTCGATCCTCGGCGTGAAAGATAAGCCAGTGCAGGGCAAAGAGGTTCCTCTGGAATGGACTGAGACATCTGGGGGACTCTTGGCATGGTGGTACGACCATGGAGTTCCTCTCGCCTTTCCTGTTGAGAGTGCCTCCTCTTGAGATGCGACGGGAACGCCGGGAATTCTTTCCCGTTGAAAGCAGGGAAAGGATCCCACATCTCGAGCTACGAGGGGGAAACGGGGCTCCTCTGGATGTGGGCGGGACCATCGTGCTTCCTCTCGAGTGGAGACGGGTATGGCGGTGAACTTCTTGAGTTGCAGCAAGGGTGTGAAAGACCCTTTCAAAGTTCCAGAGGTTAGGTGTCATTAGTCTCCAGACGCCTCATCGGAAATAGGCCTCATCTCGCCTGGAAGGGAGAACTTCCTGGATTTTCTCGAGTTGCGGCAGGTGTTCTCGAGTTACGACGGGGACCTCAGGGACCCGCCCTGGTGGCCTCAGGAGAGGCCAGTCCCCATGCGAGTTGCTAGGGGGCCTCTCGGGATTCCTCTCCCGTCGATACCGGGGCCAAAAACCTTGTGTGGAGTCAGGGCCGGAACCGAGGATTCCTCTCAGGGGCTGACATGAATCTTAGGGTACTTCTGGAGTCTCCCCAGGGGAGTCAGGCCTCGTCTCATGTGGGGGCATGCACGTGCGCTTTCCTTCCAGGCTGTAGCAGCAATGTCACGCTTCCCGTCGCGTGGATCAAAGGATCTGTGGTTTTCCCTCGAGGCTTTCCCTCGAGGCTTTCCCACAGGGCTGTTCCACGTGCCACCGTGGTGTGAGTCGATCCTCGGCGTGAAAGATGAGCCAGTGCAGGGCAAAGAGTTTCCTCTGGATTGGACTGAGACATCTGGGGGACTCTTGGCATGGTGGTACGACCATGGAGTTCCTCTCGCCTTTCCTGTTGAGAGTGCCTCCTCTTGAGATGCGACGGGAACGCCGGGAATTCTTTCCCGTTGAAAGCAGGGAAAGGATCCCTCATCTCGAGCTACGAGGGGGAAACGGGGCTCCTCTGGATGTGGGCGGGACCATCGTGCTTCCTCTCGAGTGGAGACGGGTATGGCGGTGAACTTCTTGAGTTGCAGCAAGGGTGTGAAAGACCCTTTCGAAGTTCCAGAGGTTAGGTGTCATTAGTCTCCAGACGCCTCATCGGAAATAGGCCTCATCTCGCCTGAAAGGGAGAACTTCCTGGATTTTCTCGAGTTGCGGCAGGTGTTCTCGAGTTACGACGGGGACCTCAGGGACCCGTCCTGGTGGCCTCAGGAGAGGCCAGTCCCCATGCGAGTTGCTAGGGGGCCTCTCGGGATTCCTCTCCCGTCGATACCGGGGCCAAAAACCTTGTGTGGACTCAGGGCCATTAGAGGATTCCTCTCAGGGGCTGACATGGATCTTTGGGTACTTCTGGAGTCTCCCCAGGGGAGTCAGGCCTCGTCTCATGTGGGGGCATGCACGTGCGCTTTCCTTCCAGGCTGTAGCAGCAATGTCACGCTTCCCGTCGCGTGGATCAAAGGATCTGTGGTTGTCCCTCTAGGCTTTCCCTCGAGGCTTTCCCACAGGGCTGTCCCACGTGCCACCATGGTGTGAGTCGATCCTCGGCGTGAAAGATGAGCCAGTGCAGGGCAAAGAGGTTCCTCTGGAATGGACTGAGACATCTGGGGGACTCTTGGCATGGTGGTACGACCATGGAGTTCCTCTCGCCTTTCCTGTTGAGAGTGCCTCCTCTTGAGATGCGATGGGAACGCCGGGAATTCTTTAACGTTGAAATCAGGGAAAGGATCCCTCATCTCGAGTTACGAGGGGGAAACTGGGCTCCTCTGGATGTGGGCGGGACCATCGTGCTTCCTCTCGAGTGGAGACGGGTATGACGGTGAACTTCTTGAGTTGCAGCAAGGGTGTGAAAGACCCTTTCTAAGTTCCAGAGGTTACATGTCATTAGTCTCCAGACGCCTCATCGGAAATAGGCCTCATCTCGCCTGGAAGGGAGAACTTCCTGGATTTTCTCGAGTTGCGGCAGGTGTTCTCGAGTTACGACGGGGACCTCAGGGACCCGCCCTGGTGGCCTCAGGAGAGGCCAGTCCCCATGCGAGTTGCTAGGGGGCCTCTCGGGATTCCTCTCCCTTCAATACCGGGGCCAAAAACCTTGTGTGGAGTCAGGGCCGGAACCGAGGTTTCCTCTCAGGGGCTGACATGGATCTTTGGGTACTTCTGGAGTCTCCCCAGGGGAGTCAGGCCTCGTCTCGAGTGGGGGCATGCACGTGCGCTTTCCTTCCAGGCTGTAGCAGCAATGTCACGCTTCCCGTCGCGTGGATCAAAGGATCTGTGGTTTTCCCTCGAGGCTTTCCCTCGAGGCTTTCCCACAGGGCTGTCCCACGTGCCACCGTGGTGTGAGTCGATCCTCGGCGTGAAAGATAAGCCAGTGCAGGGCAAAGAGGTTCCTCTGGAATGGACTGAGACATCTGGGGGACTCTTGGCATGGTGGTACGACCATGGAGTTCCTCTCGCCTTTCCTGTTGAGAGTGCCTCCTCTTGAGATGCGACGGGAACGCCGGGAATTCTTTCCCGTTGAAAGCAGGGAAAGGATCCCACATCTCGAGCTACGAGGGGGAAACGGGGCTCCTCTGGATGTGGGCGGGACCATCGTGCTTCCTCTCGAGTGGAGACGGGTATGGCGGTGAACTTCTTGAGTTGCAGCAAGGGTGTGAAAGACCCTTTCAAAGTTCCAGAGGTTAGGTGTCATTAGTCTCCAGACGCCTCATCGGAAATAGGCCTCATCTCGCCTGGAAGGGAGAACTTCCTGGATTTTCTCGAGTTGCGGCAGGTGTTCTCGAGTTACGACGGGGACCTCAGGGACCCGCCCTGGTGGCCTCAGGAGAGGCCAGTCCCCATGCGAGTTGCTAGGGGGCCTCTCGGGATTCCTCTCCCGTCGATACCGGGGCCAAAAACCTTGTGTGGAGTCAGGGCCGGAACCGAGGATTCCTCTCAGGGGCTGACATGAATCTTAGGGTACTTCTGGAGTCTCCCCAGGGGAGTCAGGCCTCGTCTCATGTGGGGGCATGCACGTGCGCTTTCCTTCCAGGCTGTAGCAGCAATGTCACGCTTCCCGTCGCGTGGATCAAAGGATCTGTGGTTTTCCCTCGAGGCTTTCCCTCGAGGCTTTCCCACTGAGCTGTCCCACGTGCCACCGTGGTGTGAGTCGATCCTCGGCGTGAAAGATGAGCCAGTGCAGGGCTAAGAGTTTCCTCTGGAATGGACTGAGACATCTGGGGGACTCTTGGCATGGTGGTACGACCATGGAGTTCCTCTCGCCTTTCCTGTTGAGAGTGCCTCCTCTTGAGATGTGACGGGAACGCCGGGAATTCTTTCCCGTTGAAAGCAGGGAAAGGATCCCTCATCCTGAGCTACGAGGGGGAAACGGGGGTCCTCTGGATGTGGGCGGGACCATCGTGCTTCCTCTCGATTGGAGACGGGTATGGTGGTGAACTTCTTGAGTTTCAGCAAGTGTTTGAAAGACCCTTTGAAGTTCCAGACGTTAGATGTCATTAGTCTCCAGACGCCTTATGGGAAATAGGCCTCATCTCCCCTGGAAGGAAGAACTTCCTGGATTTTCTCGAGTTGCGGCAGGTCTTCTCGAGTTAGGACGGGGACCTCAGGGACCCGCCCTGGTGGCCTCAGGAGAGGCCAGTCCCCATGCGAGTTGCTAGGGGGCCTCTTGGGATACCTCTCCCGTCGATACCGGGGCCAAAAACGTTGTGTGGAGTCAGGGCCGGAACCGAGGATTCCTCTCAGGGGCTGACATGGATCTTTGGGTACTTCTGGAGTCTCCCCAGGGGAGTCAGGCCTCGTCTCGAGTGGGGGCATGCACGTGCGCTTTCCTTCCAGGCTGTAGCAGCAATGTCACGCTTCCCGTCGCGGGGATCAAAGGATCTGTGGTTTTCCCTCGAGGCTTTCCCTCGAGGCTTTCCCACAGGGCTGTCCCACGTGCCACCGTGGTGTCAGTCGATCCTCGGCGTGAAAGATGAGCCAGTGCAGGGCAAAGAGGTTCCTCTGGAATGCACTGAGA
The DNA here is from genome assembly GCF_032405125.1 of Capricornis sumatraensis. Classification (NCBI taxonomy): domain Eukaryota; kingdom Metazoa; phylum Chordata; class Mammalia; order Artiodactyla; family Bovidae; genus Capricornis; species Capricornis sumatraensis. The sequence goes on along the minus strand of NC_091092.1, from coordinate 140,697,398 downwards.
CATCTGGGGGACTCTTGGCATGGTGGTACGACCATGGAGTTCCTCTCGCCTTTCCTGTTGAGAGTGCCTCCTCTTGAGATGCGACGGGAACGCCGGGAATTCTTTCCCGTTGAAAGCAGGGAAAGGATCCCTCATCTCGAGTTCCGAGGGGGAAACGGGGCTCCTCTGGATGTGGGCGGGACCATCGTGCTTCCTCTCGAGTGGAGACGGGTATGACGGTGAACTTCTTGAGTTGCAGCAAGGGTGTGAAAGACCCTTTCGAAGTTCCAGAGGTTACGTGTTATTAGTCTCAAGACGCCTCATCGGAAAAAGGCCTCATCTCGCCTGGAAGGGAGAACTTCCTGGATTTTCTCGAGTTGCGGCAGGTATTCTCGAGTTACGACGGGGACCTCAGGGACCCGCCCTGGTGGCCTCAGGAGAGGCCAGTCCCCATGCGAGTTGCTAGGGGGCCTCTCGGGATTCCTCTCCCATGGATACCGGGGCCAAAAACCTTGTGTGGAGTCAGGGCTGGAACCGAGGTTTCCTCTCAGGGGCTGACATGGATCTTTGGGTACTTCTGGAGTCTCCCCAGGGGAGTCAGGCCTCGTCTCGAGTGGGGGCATGCACGTGCGCTTTCCTTCCAGGCTGTTGCAGCAATGTCACGCTTCCGTCCCGTGGATCAAAGGATCTGTGGTTTTCCCTCGAGGCTTTCCCTCGAGGCTTTCCCACAGGGCTGTCCCACGTGCCACCGTGGTGTGAGTCGATCCTCGGCGTGAAAGATAAGCCAGTGCAGGGCAAAGAGGTTCCTCTGGAATGGACTGAGACATCTGGGGGACTCTTGGCATGGTGGTACGACCATGGAGTTCCTCTCGCCTTTCCTGTTGAGAGTGCCTCCTCTTGAGATGCGACGGGAACGCCGGGAATACTTTCCCGTTGAAAGCAGGGAAAGGATCCCTCATCTCGAGCTACGAGGGGGAAACGGGGCTCCTCTGGATGTGGGCGGGACCATCGTGCTTCCTCTCGAGTGGAGACGGGTATGGCGGTGAACTTCTTGAGTTGCAGCAAGGGTGTGAAAGACCCTTTCGAAGTTCCAGAGCTTAGGTGTCATTAGTCTCCAGACGCCTCATCGGAAATAGGACTCATCTCGCCTGGAAGGGAGAACTTCCTGGATTTTCTCGAGTTGCGGCAGGTGTTCTCGAGTTACGACGGGGACCTCAGGGACTCGCCCTGGTGGCCTCAGGAAAGGCCAGTCCCCATGCGAGTTGCTAGGGGGCCTCTCGAGATTCCTCTCCCGTCGATACCGGGGCCAAAAACCTTGTGTGGAATCAGGGCCAGAACCGAGGATTACTCTCAGGGGCTGACATGGATCTTTGGGTACGTCTGGAGTCTCCCCAGGGGAGTCAGGCCTCGTCTCGAGTGGGGGCATGCACTTGCGCTTTCCTTCCTGGCTGTAGAAGCAATGTCACGCTTCCCGTCGCGTGGATCAAAGGATCTGTGGTTTTCCCTCGAGGCTTTCCCTCGAGGCTTTCCCACAGGGCTGTCCCACGTGCCACCGTGGTGTGAGTCGATCCTCGGCGTGAAAGATGAGCCAGTTGAGAGCAAAGAGGTTCCTATGGAATGGACTGAGACATCTGGGGGACTCTTGGAATGGTGGTACGACCATGGAGTTCCTCTCGCCTTTCCTGTTGAGAGTGCCTCCTCTTGAGATGCGACGGGAACGCCGGGAATTCTTTCCCGTTGAAAGCAGGAAAAGGATCCCTCATCTCGAGCTACGAGGGGGAAACGGGGCTCCTCTGGATGTGGGCGGGACCATCGTGCTTCCTCTCGAGTGGAGACGGGTATGGCGGTGAACTTCTTGAGTTGCAGCAAGGGTGTGAAAGACCCTTTCGAAGTTCCAGAGGTTAGGTGTCACTAGTCTCCAGACGCCTCATCGGAAATAGGCCTCATCTCGCCTGGAAGGGAGAACTTCCTGGATTTTCTCGAGTTGCGGCAGGTGTTCTCGAGTTACGACGGGGACCTCAGGGACCCGCCCTGGTGGCCTCAGGAGAGGCCAGTCCCCATGCGAATTGCTAGGGGGCCTCTAGGGTTTCCTCTCCCGTCGATACCGGGGCCAAAAACCTTGTGTGGAGTCAGGGCCGGAACCGAGGATTCCTCTCAGGGGCTGACATGGATCTTTGGGTACTTCTGGAGTCTCCCCAGGGGAGTCAGGCCTCGTCTCGAGTGGGGGCATGCACGTGCGCTTTCCTTCCAGGCTGTAGCAGCAATGTTACGCTTCCCGTCACGTGGATAAAAGGATCTGTGGTTGTCCCTCTAGGCTTTCCCTCGAGGCTTTCCCACAGGGCTGTCCCACGTGCCACCGTGGTGTGAGTCGATCCTCGGCGTGAAAGATGAGCCAGTGCAGGGCAAAGAGGTTCCTCTGGAATGGACTGAGACATCTGGGGGACTCTTGGCATGGTGGTACGACCATGGAGTTCCTCTCGCCTTTCCTGTTGAGAGTGCCTCCTCTTGAGATGCGATGGGAACGCCGGGAATTCTTTAACGTTGAAATCAGGGAAAGGATCCCTCATCTCGAGTTACGAGGGGGAAACTGGGCTCCTCTGGATGTGGGCGGGACCATCGTGCTTCCTCTCGAGTGGAGACGGGTATGACAGTGAACTTCTTGAGTTGCAGCAAGGGTGTGAAAGACCCTTTCTAAGTTCCAGAGGTTACATGTCATTAGTCTCCAGACGCCTCATCGGAAATAGGCCTCATCTCGCCTGGAAGGGAGAACTTCCTGGATTTTCTCGAGTTGCGGCAGGTGTTCTCGAGTTACGACGGGAACCTCAGGGACCCGCCCTGGTGGCCTCAGGAGAGGCCAGTCCCCATGCGAGTTGCTAGGGGGCCTCTCGGGATTCCTCTCCCTTCAATACCGGGGCCAAAAACCTTGTGTGGAGTCAGGGCCGGAACCGAGGTTTCCTCTCAGGGGCTGACATGGATCTTTGGGTACTTCTGGAGTCTCCCCAGGGGAGTCAGGCCTCGTCTCGAGTGGGGGCATGCACGTGCGCTTTCCTTCCAGGCTGTAGCAGCAATGTCACGCTTCCCGTCGCGTGGATCAAAGGATCTGTGGTTTTCCCTCGAGGCTTTCCCTCGAGGCTTTCCCACAGGGCTGTCTCACGTGCCACCGTGGTGTGAGTCGATCCTCGGCGTGAAAGATAAGCCAGTGCAGGGCAAAGAGGTTCCTCTGGAATGGACTGAGACATCTGGGGGACTCTTGGCATGGTGGTACGACCATGGAGTTCCTCTCGCCTTTCCTGTTGAGAGTGCCTCCTCTTGAGATGCGACGGGAACGCCGGGAATACTTTCCCGTTGAAAGCAGGGAAAGGATCCCTCATCTCGAGCTACGAGGGGGAAACGGGGCTCCTCTGGATGTGGGCGGGACCATCGTGCTTCCTCTCGAGTGGAGACGGGTATGGCGGTGAACTTCTTGAGTTGCAGCAAGGGTGTGAAAGACCCTTTCGAAGTTCCAGAGCTGAGGTGTCATTAGTCTCCAGACGCCTCATCGGAAATAGGACTCATCTCGCCTGGAAGGGAGAACTTCCTGGATTTTCTCGAGTTGCGGCAGGTGTTCTCGAGTTACGACGGGGACCTCAGGGACTCGCCCTGGTGGCCTCAGGAAAGGCCAGTCCCCATGCGAGTTGCTAGGGGGCCTCTCGAGATTCCTCTCCCGTCGATACCGGGGCCAAAAACCTTGTGTGGAATCAGGGCCAGAACCGAGGATTACTCTCAGGGGCTGACATGGATCTTTGGGTACTTCTGGAGTCTCCCCAGGGGAGTCAGGCCTCGTCTCGAGTGGGGGCATGCACTTGCGCTTTCCTTCCTGGCTGTAGAAGCAATGTCACGCTTCCCGTCGCGTGGATCAAAGGATCTGTGGTTTTCCCTCGAGGCTTTCCCTCGAGGCTTTCCCACAGGGCTGTCCCACGTGCCACCGTGGTGTGAGTCGATCCTCGGCGTGAAAGATGAGCCAGTTGAGAGCAAAGAGGTTCCTATGGAATGGACTGAGACATCTGGGGGACTCTTGGAATGGTGGTACGACCATGGAGTTCCTCTCGCCTTTCCTGTTGAGAGTGCCTCCTCTTGAGATGCGACGGGAACGCCGGGAATTCTTTCCCGTTGAAAGCAGGAAAAGGATCCCTCATCTCGAGCTACGAGGGGGAAACGGGGCTCCTCTGGATGTGGGCGGGACCATCGTGCTTCCTCTCGAGTGGAGACGGGTATGGCGGTGAACTTCTTGAGTTGCAGCAAGGGTGTGAAAGACCCTTTCGAAGTTCCAGAGGTTAGGTGTCATTAGTCTCCAGACGCCTCATCGGAAATAGGCCTCATCTCGCCTGGAAGGGAGAACTTCCTGGATTTTCTCGAGTTGCGGCAGGTGTTCTTGAGTTACGACGGGGACCTCAGGGACCCGCCCTGGTGGCCTCAGGAGAGGCCAGTCCCCATGCGAATTGCTAGGGGGCCTCTAGGGTTTCCTCTCCCGTCGATACCGGGGCCAAAAACCTTGTGTGGAGTCAGGGCCGGAACCGAGGATTCCTCTCAGGGGCTGACATGGATCTTTGGGTACTTCTGGAGTCTCCCCAGGGGAGTCAGGCCTCGTCTCGAGTGGGGGCATGCACGTGCGCTTTCCTTCCAGGCTGTAGCAGCAATGTTACGCTTCCCGTCACGTGGATAAAAGGATCTGTGGTTGTCCCTCTAGGCTTTCCCTCGAGGCTTTCCCACAGGGCTGTCCCACGTGCCACCGTGGTGTGAGTCGATCCTCGGCGTGAAAGATGAGCCAGTGCAGGGCAAAGAGGTTCCTCTGGAATGGACTGAGACATCTGGGGGACTCTTGGCATGGTGGTACGACCATGGAGTTCCTCTCGCCTTTCCTGTTGAGAGTGCCTCCTCTTGAGATGCGATGGGAACGCCGGGAATTCTTTAACGTTGAAATCAGGGAAAGGATCCCTCATCTCGAGTTACGAGGGGGAAACTGGGCTCCTCTGGATGTGGGCGGGACCATCGTGCTTCCTCTCGAGTGGAGACGGGTATGACGGTGAACTTCTTGAGTTGCAGCAAGGGTGTGAAAGACCCTTTCTAAGTTCCAGAGGTTACATGTCATTAGTCTCCAGACGCCTCATCGGAAATAGGCCTCATCTCGCCTGGAAGGGAGAAGTTCCTGGATTTTCTCGAGTTGCGGCAGGTGTTCTCGAGTTACGACGGGGACCTCAGGGACCCGCCCTGGTGGCCTCAGGAGAGGCCAGTCCCCATGCGAGTTGCTAGGGGGCCTCTCGGGATTCCTCTCCCTTCAATACCGGGGCCAAAAACCTTGTGTGGAGTCAGGGCCGGAACCCAGGTTTCCTCTCAGGGGCTGACATGGAACTTTGGGTACTTCTGGAGTCTCCCCAGGGGAGTCAGGCCTCGTCTCGAGTGGGGGCATGCACGTGCGCTTTCCTTCCAGGCTGTAGCAGCAATGTCACGCTTCCCGTCGCGTGGATCAAAGGATCTGTGGTTTTCCCTCGAGGCTTTCCCTCGAGGCTTTCCCACAGGGCTGTCCCACGTGCCACCGTGGTGTGAGTCGATCCTCGGCGTGAAAGATAAGCCAGTGCAGGGCAAAGAGGTTCCTCTGGAATGGACTGAGACATCTGGGGGACTCTTGGCATGGTGGTACGACCATGGAGTTCCTCTCGCCTTTCCTGTTGAGAGTGCCTCCTCTTGAGATGCGACGGGAACGCCGGGAATTCTTTCCCGTTGAAAGCAGGGAAAGGATCCCACATCTCGAGCTACGAGGGGGAAACGGGGCTCCTCTGGATGTGGGCGGGACCATCGTGCTTCCTCTCGAGTGGAGACGGGTATGGCGGTGAACTTCTTGAGTTGCAGCAAGGGTGTGAAAGACCCTTTCAAAGTTCCAGAGGTTAGGTGTCATTAGTCTCCAGACGCCTCATCGGAAATAGGCCTCATCTCGCCTGGAAGGGAGAACTTCCTGGATTTTCTCGAGTTGCGGCAGGTGTTCTCGAGTTACGACGGGGACCTCAGGGACCCGCCCTGGTGGCCTCAGGAGAGGCCAGTCCCCATGCGAGTTGCTAGGGGGCCTCTCGGGATTCCTCTGCCGTCGATACCGGGGCCAAAAACCTTGTGTGGAGTCAGGGCCGGAACCGAGGATTCCTCTCAGGGGCTGACATGAATCTTTGGGTACTTCTGGAGTCTCCCCAGGGGAGTCAGGCCTCGTCTCATGTGGGGGCATGCACGTGCGCTTTCCTTCCAGGCTGTAGCAGCAATGTCACGCTTCCCGTCGCGTGGATCAAAGGATCTGTGGTTTTCCCTCGAGGCTTTCCCTCGAGGCTTTCCCACAGGGCTGTTCCACGTGCCACCGTGGTGTGAGTCGATCCTCGGCGTGAAAGATGAGCCAGTGCAGGGCAAAGAGTTTCCTCTGGAATGGACTGAGACATCTGGGGGACTCTTGGCATGGTGGTACGACCATGGAGTTCCTCTCGCCTTTCCTGTTGAGAGTGCCTCCTCTTGAGATGCGACGGGAACGCCGGGAATTCTTTCCCGTTGAAAGCAGGGAAAGGATCCCTCATCTCGAGCTACGAGGGGGAAACGGGGCTCCTCTGGATGTGGGCGGGACCATCGTGCTTCCTCTCGAGTGGAGACGGGTATGGCGGTGAACTTCTTGAGTTGCAGCAAGGGTGTGAAAGACCCTTTCGAAGTTCCAGAGGTTAGGTGTCATTAGTCTCCAGACGCCTCATCGGAAATAGGCCTCATCTCGCCTGAAAGGGAGAACTTCCTGGATTTTCTCGAGTTGCGGCAGGTGTTCTCGAGTTACGACGGGGACCTCAGGGACCCGTCCTGGTGGCCTCAGGAGAGGCCAGTCCCCATGCGAGTTGCTAAGGGGCCTCTCGGGATTCCTCTCCCGTCGATACCGGGGCCAAAAACCTTGTGTGGACTCAGGGCCATTAGAGGATTCCTCTCAGGGGCTGACATGGATCTTTGGGTACTTCTGGAGTCTCCCCAGGGGAGTCAGGCCTCGTCTCATGTGGGGGCATGCACGTGCGCTTTCCTTCCAGGCTGTAGCAGCAATGTCACGCTTCCCGTCGCGTGGATCAAAGGATCTGTGGTTTTCCCTCGAGGCTTTCCCTTGAGGCTTTCCCACTGGGCTGTCCCACGTGCCACCGTGGTGTGAGTCGATCCTCGGCGTGAAAGATGAGCCAGTGCAGGGCAAAGAGTTTCCTCTGGAATGGACTGAGACATCTGGGGGACTCTTGGCATGGTGGTACGACCATGGAGTTCCTCTCGCCTTTCCTGTTGAGAGTGCCTCCTCTTGAGATGCGATGGGTACGCCGGGAATTCTTTCCCGTTGAAAGCAGGGAAAGGATCCCACATCTCGAGCTACGAGGGGGAAACGGGGCTCCTCTGGATGTGGGCGGGACCATCGTGCTTCCTCTCGAGTGGAGACGGGTATGACGGTGAACTTCTTGAGTTGCAGCAAGGGTGTGAAAGACCCTTTCGAAGTTCCAGACGTTAGGTGTCATTAGTCTCCAGACGCCTCATCGGAAATAGGCCTCATCTCGCCTGGAAGGGAGAACTTCCTGGATTATCTCGAGTTGCGGCAGGTGTTCTCGAGTTACCACGGAGACCTCAGGGACCCGCCCTGATGGCGTCAGGAGAGGCCAGTCCCCATGCGAATTGCTAGGGGGCCTCTCGGGATTCCTCTCCCGTCGATACCGGGGCCAAAAACCTTGTGTGGAGTCAGGGCCATTAGAGGATTCCTCTCAGGGGCTGACATGGATCTTTGGGTACTTCTGGAGTCTCCCCAGGGGAGTCAGGCCTCGTCTCGAGTGGGGGCATGCACGTGCGCTTTCCTTCCAGGCTGTAGCAGCAATGTCACGCTTCCCGTTGCGTGTGTCAAAGGATCTGTGGTTTTCCCTCGAGGCTTTCCCTCGAGGCTTTCCCACAGGGCTGTCCCACGTGCCACCGTGGTTTGAGTCTATCCTTGGCGTGAAAGATGAGCCAGTGCAGGGCAAAGAGGTTCCTCTGGAATGGACTGAGACATCTGGGGGACTCTTGGCATGGTGGTACGACCATGGAGTTCCTCTCGCCTTTCCTGTTGAGAGTGCCTCCTCTTGAGATGTGACGGGAACGCCGGGAATTCTTTCCCGTTGAAAGCAGGGAAAGGATCCCTCATCCTGAGCTACGAGGGGGAAACGGGGGTCCTCTGGATGTGGGCGGGACCATCGTGCTTCCTCTCGATTGGAGACGGGTATGGTGGTGAACTTCTTGAGTTTCAGCAAGTGTTTGAAAGACCCTTTGAAGTTCCAGACGTTGGATGTCATTAGTCTCCAGACGCCTTATGGGAAATAGGCCTCATCTCCCCTGGAAGGAAGAACTTCCTGGATTTTCTCGAGTTGCGGCAGGTCTTCTCGAGTTAGGACGGGGACCTCAGGGACCCGCCCTGGTGGCCTCAGGAGAGGCCAGTCCCCATGCGAGTTGCTAGGGGGCCTCTTGGGATACCTCTCCCGTCGATACCGGGGCCAAAAACGTTGTGTGGAGTCAGGGCCGGAACCGAGGATTCCTCTCAGGGGCTGACATGGATCTTTGGGTACTTCTGGAGTCTCCCCAGGGGAGTCAGGCCTCGTCTCGAGTGGGGGCATGCACGTGAGCTTTCCTTCCAGGCTGTAGCAGCAATGTCACGCTTCCCGTCGCGGGGATCAAAGGATCTGTGGTTTTCCCTCGAGGCTTTCCCTCGAGGCTTTCCCACAGGGCTGTCCCACGTGCCACCGTGGTGTCAGTCGATCCTCGGCGTGAAAGATGAGCCAGTGCAGGGCAAAGAGGTTCCTCTGGAATGCACTGAGACATCTGGGGGACTCTTGGCATGGTGGTACGACCATGGAGTTCCTCTCGCCTTTCCTGTTGAGAGTGCCTCCTCTTGAGATGCGACGGAAACACCGGGATTTCTTTCCCGTTGAAAGCAGGGAAAGGATCCCTCATCTCGAGCTACGAGGGGGAAACGGGGCTCCTCTGGATGTGGGCGGGACCATCGTGCTTCCTCTCGAGTGGAGACGGGTATGGCGGTGAACTTCTTGAGTTGCAGCAAGGGTGTGAAAGACCCTTTCGAAGTTCCAGAGGTTAGGTGTCATTAGTCTCCAGACGCCTCATCGGAAATAGGCCTCATCTCGCCTGGAAGGGAGAACTTCCTGGATTTTCTCGAGTTGCGGCAGGTGTTCTCGAGTTACGACGGGGACCTCAGGGACCCGCCCTGGTGGCCTCAGGAGAGGCCAGTCCCCATGCGAGTTGCTAGGGGGCCTCTCAGGATTCCTCTCCCGTCGATACCGGGGCCAAAAACCTTGTGTGGAGTCAGGGCCGGAACCGAGGATTCCTCTCAGGGGCTGACATGGATCCTTGGGTACTTCTGGAGTATCCCCAGGGGAGTCAGGCCTCGTCTCGAGTGGGGGCATGCCCGTTCGCTTTCCTTCCAGGCTGCAGCAGCAATGTCACGCTTCCCGTCGCGTGGATCAAAGGATCTGTGGTTTTCCCTCGAGGCTTTCCCTCGAGGTTTTCCCACAGGGCTGTCCCACGTGCCACCGTGGTGTGAGTCGATCCTCGGCGTGAATGATGAGCCAGTGCAGGGCAAAGAGGTTCCTCTGGAATGGACTGAGACATCTGGGGGACTCTTGGAATGGTGGTACGACCATGGAGTTCCTCTCGCCTTTCCTGTTGAGAGTGCCTCCTCTTGAGATGCGACGGGAACGCCGGGAATTCATTCCCGTTGAAAGCAGGGAAAGGATCCCTCATCTCGAGCTACGAGGGGGAAACGGGACTCCTCTGGATGTGGGCGTGACCATCGTGCTTCCTCTCGAGTGGAGACGGGTATGGCGGTGAACTTCTTGAGTTGCAGCAAGGGTGTGAAAGACCCTTTCGAAGTTCCAGAGTTTAGGTGTCATCAGTCTCCAGACGCCTCATCGGAAATAGGCCTCATCTCGCCTGGAAGGGAGAACTTCCTGGATTTTCTCGAGTTGCAGCAGGTGTTCTCGAGTTACGACGGGGACCTCAGGGACCCGCCCTAGTGGCCTCAGGAGAGGCCAGTCCCCATGCGAGTTGCTAGGGGGCCTCTCGGGATTGCTCTCCCTTCGATACCGGGGCCCAGAACCTTGTGTGGAGTCAGGGCCGGAACCGAGGATTCCTCTCAGGGGCTGACATGGAACTTTGGGTACTTCTGGAGTCTCCCCAGGGGAGTCAGGGCTCGTCTCGAGTGGGGACATTCACTTGCGCTTTCCTTCCAGGCTGTAGCAGCAATGTCACGATTCCCGTCGCGTGGATCAAAGGATCTGTGGTTTTCCCTCGAGGCTTTCCCTCGAGGCTTCCCCACTTTGCACTCCCACGTGCCACCGTGGTGTGAGTCGATCCTCGGCGTGAAAGATGAGCCAGTGCAGGGCAAAGAGGTTCCTCTGGAATGGACTGAGACATCTGGGGGACTCCTGGCATGGTGGTACGACCATGGAGTTCCTCTCGCCTTTCCTGTTGAGAGTGCCTCCTCTTGAGATGCGACGGGTACGCCGGGAATTCTTTCCCGTTGAAAGCAGGGAAAGGATCCCACATCTCGAGCTACGAGGGGGAAACGGGGCTCCTCTGGATGTGGGCGGGACCATTGTGCTTCCTCTCGAGTGGAGACGGGTATGGCGGTGAACTTCTTGAGTTGCAGCAAGGGTGTGAAAGACCCTTTCGAAGTTCCAGATGTTAGGTGTCATTAGTCTAAAGACGCCTCATCGGAAATAGGCCTCATCTCGCCTGGAAGGGAGAACTTCCTGGATTTTCTCGAGTTGCGGCAGGTGTTCTCGAGTTACGACGGGGACCTCAGGGACCCGCCCTGGTGGCCTCAGGAGAGGCCAGTCCCCATGCGAGTTGCTAGGGGGCCTCTCGGGATTCCTCTCCCGTCGATACCGGGGCTAAAAACCTTGTGTGGAGTCAGGGCAGGAACCGAGGATTCCTCTCAGGGGCTCACATGGATCTTTGGGTACTTCTGGATTCTCCCCAGGGGAGTTAGGCCTCGTCTCGAGTGGGGGCATGCACGTACGCTTTCCTTCCAGGCTGTAGCAGCAATGTCACGCTTCCCGTCGCGTGGATCAAAGGATCTGTGGTTTTCCCTCGAGGCTTTCCCTCGAGGCTTTCCCACATGGCTGTCACACGTGCCACCGTGGTGTGAGTCGAACCTCGGCGTGAAAGATGAGCCAGTGCAGGGCAAAGAGGTTCCTCTGGAATGCACTGAGACATCTGGGGGACTCTTGGCATGGTGGTACGATCATGGAGTTCCTCTCGCCTTTCCTGTTGAGAGTGCCTCCTCTTGAGATGCGACGGAAACACCGGGAATTCTTTCCCGTTGAAAGCAGGGAAAGGATCCCTCATCTCGAGCTACGAGGGGGAAACGGGGCTCCTCTGGATGTGGGCGGGACCATCGTGCTTCCTCTCGAGTGGAGACGGGTATGGCGGTGAACTTCTTGAGTTGCAGCAAGGGTGTGAAAGACCCTTTCGAAGTTCCAGAGGTTAGGTGTCATTAGTCTCCAGACGCCTCATCAGAAATAGGCCTCATCTCGCCTGGAAGGGAGAACTTCCTGGATTTTCTCAAGTTGCGGCAGGTGTTCTTGAGTTACGACGGGGACCTCAGGGACCCGCCCTGGTGGCCTCAGGAGAGGCCAGTCCCCATGCGAGTTGCTAGGGGGCCTCTCAGGATTCCTCTCCCGTCGATACCGGGGCCAAAAACCTTGTGTGGAGTCAGGGCCGGAACCGAGGATTCCTCTCAGGGGCTGACATGGATCTTTGGGTACTTCTGGAGTATCCCCAGGGGAGTCAGGCCTCGTCTCGAGTGGGGGCATGCCCGTGCGCTTTCCTTCCAGGCTGCAGCAGCAATGTCACGCTTCCCGTCGCGTGGATCAAAGGATCTGTGGTTTTCCCTCGAGGCTTTCCCTCGAGGCTTTCCCACAGGGCTGTCCCACGTGCCACCGTGGTGTGAGTCGATCCTCGGCGTGAATGATGAGCCAGTGCAGGGCAAAGAGGTTCCTCTGGAATGCACTGAGACATCTGGGGGACTCTTGGCATGGTGGTACGATCATGGAGTTCCTCTCGCCTTTCCTGTTGAGAGTGCCTCCTCTTGAGATGCGACGGAAACACCGGGAATTCTTTCCCGTTGAAAGCAGGGAAAGGATCCCTCATCTCGAGCTACGAGGGGGAAACGGGGCTCCTCTGGATGTGGGCGGGACCATCGTGCTTCCTCTCGAGTGGAGACGGGTATGGCGGTGAACTTCTTGAGTTGCAGCAAGGGTGTGAAAGACCCTTTCGAAGTTCCAGAGTTTAGGTGTCATTAGTCTCCAGACGCCTCATCGGAAATAGGCCTCATCTCGCCTGGAAGGGAGAACTTCCTGGATTTTCTCGAGTTGCAGCAGGTGTTCTTGAGTTACGACGGGGACCTCAGGGACCCGCCCTAGTGGCCTCAGGAGAGGCCAGTCCCCATGCGAGTTGCTAGGGGGCCTCTCGGGATTCCTCTCCCTTCGATACCGGGGCCCAGAACCTTGTGTGGAGTCAGGGCCGGAACCGAGGATTTCTCTCAGGGGCTGACATGGAACTTTGGGTACTTCTGGAGTCTCCCCAGGGGAGTCAGGGCTCGTCTCGAGTGGGGACATGCACTTGCGCTTTCCTTCCAGGCTGTAGCAGCAATGTCACGCTTCCCGTCGCGTGGATCAAAGGATCTGTGGTTTTCCCTCGAGGCTTTCCCTCGAGGCTTCCCCACTTTGCACTCCCACGTGCCACCGTGGTGTGAGTCGATCCTCGGCGTGAAAGATGAGCCAGTGCAGGGCAAAGAGGTTCCTCTGGAATGGACTGAGACATCTGGGGGACTCCTGGCATGGTGGTACGACCATGGAGTTCCTCTCGCCTTTCCTGTTGAGAGTGCCTCCTCTTGAGATGCGACGGGTACGCCGGGAATTCTTTCCCGTTTAAAGCAGGGAAAGGATCCCACATCTCGAGCTACGAGGGGGAAACAGGGCTCCTCTGGATGTGGGCGGGACCATTGTGCTTCCTCTCGAGTGGAGACGGGTATGGCGGTGAACTTCTTGAGTTGCAGCAAGGGTGTGAAAGACCCTTTCGAAGTTCCAGACGTTAGGTGTCATTAGTCTAAAGACGCCTCATCGGAAATAGGCCTCATCTCGCCTGGAAGGGAGAACTTCCTGGATTTTCTCGAATTGTGGCAGGTGTTCTCGAGTTACGACGGGGACCTCAGGGACCCGCCCTGGTGGCCTCAGGGGAGGCAAGTCCCCATGCGAGTTGCTAGGGGGCCTCTCGGGATTCCTCTCCCATCGATACCGGGGCCAGAAACCTTGTGTGGAGTCAGGGCCGGAACCGAGGATTCCTCTCAGGGGCTGACATGGATCTTTGGGTACTTCTGGAGTCTCCCCAGGGGAGTCAGGCCTCGTCTCGAGTGGGGGCATGCACGTGCGCTTTCCTTCCTGGCTGTAGCAGCAATGTCACGCTTCCCGTCGCGTGGATCAAAGGATCTGTGGTTTTCCCTCGAGGCTTTCCCTCGAGGCTTTCCCACAGGGCTGTCCCACGTGCCACCGTGGTGTGAGTTGATCCTCGGCGTGAAAGATGAGCCAGTGCAGGGCAAAGAGGTTCCTCTGGAATGGACTGAGACATCTGGGGGACTCTTGGCATGGTGGTACGACCATGGAGTTCCTCTCGCCTTTCCTGTTGAGAGTGCCTCCTCTTGAGATGCGACGGGAACGCCGGGAATTCTTTCCCGTTGAAAGCAGGGAAAGGATCCCTCATCTCGAGCTACGAGGGGGAAACGGGGCTCCTCTGGATGTGGGCGGGACCATCGTGCTTCCTCTCGAGTGGAGACGGTTATGGCGGTGAACTTCTTGAGTTGCAGCAAGGGTGTGAAAGACCCTTTCGAAGTTCCAGAGGTTACGTGTCATTAGTCTCCAGACGCCTCATCGGAAATAGGCCTCATCTCGCCTGGAAGGGAGAACTTCCTGGATTTTCTTGAGTTGCAGCAGGTGTTCTCGAGTTACGACGGGGACCTCAGGGACCCGCCCTAGTGGCCTCAGGAGAGGCCAGTCCCCATGCGAGTTGCTAGGGGGCCTCTCGGGATTCCTCTCCCTTCGATACCGGGGCCCAGAACCTTGTGTGGAGTCAGGGCCGGAACCGAGGATTCCTCTCAGGGGCTGACATGGAACTTTGGGTACTTCTGGAGTCTCCCCAGGGGAGTCAGGGCTCGTCTCGAGTGGGGACATGCACTTGCGCTTTCCTTCCAGGCTGTAGCAGCAATGTCACGCTTCCCGTCGCGTGGATCAAAGGATCTGTGGTTTTCCCTCGAGGCTTTCCCTCGAGGCTTCCCCACTTTGCACTCCCACGTGCCACCGTGGTGTGAGTCGATCCTCGGCGTGAAAGATGAGCCAGTGCAGGGCAAAGAGGTTCCTCTGGAATGGACTGAGACATCTGGGGGACTCCTGGCATGGTGGTACGACCATGGAGTTCCTCTCGCCTTTCCTGTTGAGAGTGCCTCCTCTTGAGATGCGACGGGAACGCCGGGAATTCTTTCCCGTTGAAAGCAGGGAAAGGATCCCACATCTCGAGCTACGAGGGGGAAACGGGGCTCCTCTGGATGTGGGCGGGACCATTGTGCTTCCTCTCGAGTGGAGACGGGTATGGCGGTGAACTTCTTGAGTTGCAGCAAGGGTGTGAAAGACCCTTTCGAAGTTCCAGACGTTAGGTGTCATTAGTATAAAGACGCCTCATCGGAAATAGCCCTCATCTCGCCTGGAAGGGAGAACTTCCTGGATTTTCTCGAGTTGCGGCAGGTGTTCTCCAGTTACGACGGGGACCTCAGGGACCCGCCCTGGTGGCCTCAGGAGAGGCAAGTCCCCATGCGAGTTGCTAGGGGGCCTCTCGGGATTCCTCTCCCATCGATACCGGGGCCAAAAACCTTGTGTGGAGTCAGGGCCGGAACCGAGGATTCCTCTCAGGGGCTGACATGGATCTTTGGGTACTTCTGGAGTCTCCCCAGGGGAGTCAGGCCTCGTCTCGAGTGGGGGCATGCACGTGCGCTTTCCTTCCAGGCTGTAGCAGCAATGTCACGCTTCCCGTCGCGTGGATCAAAGGATCTGTGGTTTTCCCTCGAGGCTTTCCCTCGAGGCTTCCCCACTTTGCACTCCCACGTGCCACCGTGGTGTGAGTCGATCCTCGGCGTGAAAGATGAGCCAGTGCAGGGCAAAGAGGTTCCTCTGGAATGGCCTGAGATATCTGGGGGACTCCTGGCATGGTGGTACGACCATGGAGTTCCTCTCGCCTTTCCTGTTGAGAGTGCCTCCTCTTGAGATGCGACGGGTACGCCGGGAATTCTTTCCCGTTGAAAGCAGGGAAAGGATCCCACATCTCGAGCTACGAGGGGGAAACGGGGCTCCTCTGGATGTGGGCGGGACCATTGTGCTTCCTCTCGAGTGGAGACGGGTATGGCGGTGAACTTCTTGAGTTGCAACAAGGGTGTGAAAGACCCTTTCGATGTTCCAGACGTTAGGTGTCATTAGTCTAAAGACGCCTCATCGGAAATAGGCCTCATCTCGCCTGGAATGGAGAACTTCCTGGATTTTCTCGAGTTGCGGCAGGTGTTCTCGAGTTACGACGGGGACCTCAGGGACCCGCCCTGGTGGCCTCAGGAGAGGCAAGTCCCCATGCGAGTTGCTAGGGGGCCTCTCGGGATTCCTATCCCATCGATACCGGGGCCAAAAACCTTGTGTGGAGTCAGGGCCGGAACCGAGGATTCCTCTCAGGGGCTGACATGGATCTTTGGGTACTTCTGGAGTCTCCCCAGGGGAGTCAGGGCTCGTCTCGAGTGGGGACATGCACTTGCGCTTTCCTTCCAGGCTGTAGCAGCAATGTCACGCTTCCCGTCGCGTGGATCAAAGGATCTGTGGTTTTCCCTCGAGGCTTCCCCTCGAGGCTTCCCCACTTTGCACTCCCACGTGCCACCGTGGTGTGAGTCGATCCTCGGCGTGAAAGATGAGCCAGTGCAGGGCAAAGAGGTTCCTCTGGAATGGACTGAGATATCTGGGGGACTCCTGGCATGGTGGTACGACCATGGAGTTCCTCTCGCCTTTCCTGTTGAGAGTGCCTCCTCTTGAGATGCGACGGGAACGCCGGGAATTCTTTCCCGTTGAAAGCAGGGAAAGGATCCCTCATCTCGAGCTACGAGGGAGAAACGGGGCTCCTCTGGATGTGGGCGGGACCATCGTGCTTCCTCTCGAGTGGAGACGGGTATGGCGGTGAACTTCTTGAGTTGCAGCAAGGGTGTGAAAGACCCTTTCGAAGTTCCAGAGGTTACGTGTCATTAGTCTCCAGACGCCTCATCGGAAATAGGCCTCATCTCGCCTGGAAGGGAGAACTTCCTGGATTTTCTCGAGTTGCAGCAGGTGTTCTCGAGTTACGACGGGGACCTCAGGGACCCGCCCTAGTGGCCTCAGGAGAGGCCAGTCCCCATGCGAGTTGCTAGGGGGCCTCTCGGGATTCCTCTCCCTTCGATACCGGGGCCCAGAACCTTGTGTGGAGTCAGGGCCGGAACCGAGGATTCCTCTCAGGGGCTGACATGGAACTTTGGGTACTTCTGGAGTCTCCCCAGGGGAGTCAGGGCTCGTCTCGAGTGGGGACATGCACTTGCGCTTTCCTTCCAGGCTGTAGCAGCAATGTCACGCTTCCCGTCGCGTGGATCAAAGGATCTGTGGTTTTCCCTCGAGGCTTTCCCTCGAGGCTTCCCCACTTTGCACTCCCACGTGCCACCGTGGTGTGAGTCGATCCTCGGCGTGAAAGATGAGCCAGTGCAGGGCAAAGAGGTTCCTCTGGAATGGACTGAGACATCTGGGGGACTCCTGGCATGGTGGTACGACCATGGAGTTCCTCTCGCCTTTCCTGTTGAGAGTGCCTCCTCTTGAGATGCGACGGGAACGCCGGGAATTCTTTCCCGTTGAAAGCAGGGAAAGGATCCCACATCTCGAGCTACGAGGGGGAAACGGGGCTCCTCTGGATGTGGGCGGGACCATTGTGCTTCCTCTCGAGTGGAGACGGGTATGGCGGTGAACTTCTTGAGTTGCAGCAAGGGTTTGAAAGACCCTTTCGAAGTTCCAGACGTTAGGTGTCATTAGTCTAAAGACGCCTCATCGGAAATAGGCCTCATCTCGCCTGGAAGGGAGAACTTCCTGGATTTTCTCGAGTTGCGGCAGGTGTTCTCGAGTTACGACGGGGACCTCAGGGACCCGCCCTGGTGGCCTCAGGAGAGGCAAGTCCCCATGCGAGTTGCTAGGGGGCCTCTCGGGATTCCTCTCCCATCGGTACCGGGGCCAAAAACCTTGTGTGGAGTCAGGGCCATTAAAGGATTCCTCTCAGGGGCTGACATGGATCTTTGGGTACTTCTGGAGTCTCCCCAGGGGAGTCAGGCCTCGTCTCGAGTGGGGGCATACACGTGCGCTTTCCTTCCAGGCTGTAGCAGCAATGTCACGCTTCCCGTCGCGTGGATCAAAGGATCTGTGGTTTTCCCTCGAGGCTTTCCCTCGAGACTTTCCCACTGGGCTGTCCCACGTGCCACCGTGGTGTGAGTCGATCCTCGGCGTGAAAGATGAGCCAGTGCAGGGCAAAGAGGTTCCTCTGGAATGGACTGAGACATCTGGGGGACTCTTGGCATGGTGGTACGACCATGGAGTTCCTCTCGCCTTTCCTGTTGAGAGTGCCTCCTCTTGAGATGCGACGGGAACGCCGGGAATTCTTTCCCGTTGAAAGCAGGGAAAGGATCCCACATCTCGAGCTACGAGGGGGAAACGGGGCTCCTCTGGATGTGGGCGGGACCATCGTGCTTCCTCTCGAGTGGAGACGGGTATGACGGTGAACTTCTTGAGTTGCAGCAAGGGTGTGAAAGACCCTTTCGAAGTTCCAGAGGTTAGGTGTCATTAGTCTCCAGACGCTTCATCGGAAATAGGCCTCATCTCGCCTGGAAGGGAGAACTTCCTGGATTTTCTCGAGTTGCGGCAGGTGTTCTCGAGTTACGACGGGGACCTCAGGGACACGCCCTGGTGGCCTCAGGAGAGGCCAGTCCCCATGCGAGTTGCTAGGGGGCCTCTCGGGATTCCTCTCCCGTCGATACCGGGGCCAAAAACCTTGTGTGGAGTCAGGGCCATTAAAGGATTCCTCTCAGGGGCTGACATGGATCTTTGGGTACTTCTGGAGTCTCCCCAGGGGAGTCAGGCCTCGTCTCGAGTGGGGGCATGCACGTGCGCTTTCCTTCCAGGCTGTAGCAGCAATGTCACGCTTCCCGTCGCGTGGATCAAAGGATCTGTGGTTTTCCCTCGAGGCTTTCCCTCGAGACTTTCCCACTGGGCTGTCCCACGTGCCACCGTGGTGTGAGTCGATCCTCGGCGTGAAAGATGAGCCAGTGCAGGGCAAAGAGGTTCCTCTGGAATGGACTAAGACATCTGGGGGACTCTTGGCATGGTGGTACGACCATGGAGTTCCTCTCGCCTTTCCTGTTGAGAGTGCCTCCTCTTGAGATGCGACGGGAACGTCGGGAATTCTTTCCAGTTGAAAGCAGGGAAAGGATCCCTCATCTCGAGCTACGAGGGGGAAACAGGGCTCCTCTGGATGGGGGCGGGACCATCGTGCTTCCTCTTGAGTGGAGACGGGTATGGCGGTGAAATTCTTGAGTTGCAGCAAGGGAGTGAAAGACCCTTTCGAAGTTCCAGAGCTTAGGTGTCATTAGTCTTCAGACGCCTCATCGGAAATAGGCCTCATCTCGCCTAGAAGGGAGAACTTCCTGGATTTTCTCGAGTTGCGGCAGGTGTTCTCGAGTTACGACGGGGACCTCAGGGACCCGCCCTGGTGGCCTCAGGAGAGGCCAGTCCCCATGCGAGTTGCTAGGGGGCCTCTCGGGATTCCTCTCCCGTCGATACCGGGGCCAAAAACCTTGTGTGGAGTCAGGGCCGGAACCGAGGATTCCTCTCAGGGGCTGACATGGATCTTTGGGTACTTCTGGAGTCTCCCCAGGGGAGTCAGGCCTCGTCTCGAGTGGGGGCATGCACGTGCGCTTTCCTTCCAGGCTGTAGCAGCAATGTCACGCTTCCCGTCGCGTGGATCAAAGGATCTGTGGTTTTCCCTCGAGGCTTTCCCTCGAGGCTTTCCCACAGGGCTGTCCCACGTGCCACCGTGGTGTGAGTCGATCCTCGGAGTGAAAGATGAGCCAGTGCAGGGCAAAGTGGTTCCTCTGGAATGGACTGAGACATCTGGGGGACTCTTGGCATGGTGGTACGACCATGGAGTTCCTCTCGCCTTTCCTGTTGAGAGTGCCTCCTCTTGAGATGCGAAGGGAACACCGGGAATTCTTTCCCGTTGAAAGCAGGGTAAGGATCCCTCATCTCGAGCTACGAGGGGGAAACGGGGCTCCTCTGGATGTGGGCGGGACCATCGTGCTTCCTCTCGAGTGGAGACGGGTATGGCGGTGAACTTCTTGAGTTGCAGCAAGGGTGTGAAAGACCCTTTCGAAGTTCCAGAGGTTAGGTGTCATTAGTCTCCAGACGCCTCATCGGAAATAGGCCTCATCTCGCCTGGAAGGGAGAACTTCCTGCATTTTCTCGAGTTGTGGCAGGTGTTCTCGAGTTACGACGGGGACCTCAGGGACCCGCCCTGGTGGCCTCAGGAGAGGCCAGTCCTCATGCGATTTGCTAGGGGGCCTCTCGGGATTCCTCTCCCGTCGATACCGGGGCCAAAAACCTTGTGTGGAGTCAGGGCCAGAACCGAGGATTCCTCTCAAGGGCTCACATGGATCTTTGGGTACTTCTGGAGTCTCCCCAGGGGAGTCAGGCCTCGTCTCGAGTGGGGGCATGCACGTGCGCTTTCCTTCCAGGCTGTAGCAGCAATGTCACGCTTCCCGTCGCGTGGATCAAAGGATCTGTGGTTTACCCTCGAGGCTTTCCCTCGAGGCTTCCCCACTTTGCACTCCGACGTGCCACCGTGGTGTGAGTCGATCCTCGGCGTGAAAGATGAGCCAGTGCAGGGCAAAGAGGTTCCTCTGGAATGCACTGAGACATCTGGGGGACTCTTGGCATGGTGGTACGATCATGGAGTTCCTCTCGCCTTTCCTGTTGAGAGTGCCTCCTCTTGAGATGCGACGGAAACACCGGGATTTCTTTCCCGTTGAAAGCAGGGAAAGGATCCCTCATCTCGAGCTACGAGGGGGAAACGGGGATCCTCTGGATGTGGGCGGGACCATCGTGCTTCCTCTCGAGTGGAGACGGGTATGGCGGTGAACTTCTTGAGTTGCAGCAAGGGTGTGAAAGACCCTTTCGAAGTTCCAGAGGTTAGGTGTCATTAGTCTCCAGACGCCTCATCGGAAATAGGCCTCATCTCGCCTGGAAGGGAGAACTTCCTGGATTTTCTCGAGTTGCGGCAGGTGTTCTCGAGTTACGACGGGGACCTCAGGGACCCGCCCTGGTGGCCTCAGGAGAGGCCAGTCCCCATGCGAGTTGCTAGGGGGCCTCTCAGGATTCCTCTCCCGTCGATACCGGGGCCAAAAACCTTGTGTGGAGTCAGGGCCAGAACCGAGGATTCCTCTCAGGGGCTGACATGGATGTTTGGGTACTTCTGGAGTATCCCCAGGGGAGTCAGGCCTCGTCTCGAGTGGGGGCATGCCCGTGCGCTTTCCTTCCAGGCTGCAGCAGCAATGTCACGCTTCCCGTCGCGTGGATCAAAGGATCTGTGGTTTTCCCTCGAGGCTTTCCCTCGAGGCTTTCCCACAGGGCTGTCCCACGTGCCACCGTGGTGTGAGTCGATCCTCGGCGTGAATGATGAGCCAGTGCAGGGCAAAGAGGTTCCTCTGGAATGGACTGAGACATCTGGGGGACTCTTGGAATGGTGGTACGACCATGGAGTTCCTCTCGCCTTTCCTGTTGAGAGTGCCTCCTCTTGAGATGCGACGGGAACGCAGGGAATTCATTCCCGTTGAAAGCAGGGAAAGGATCCCTCATCTCGAGCTACGAGGTGGAAACGGGGCTCCTCTGGATGTGGGCGTGACCATCGTGCTTCCTCTCGAGTGGAGACGGGTATGGCGGTGAACTTCTTGAGTTGCAGCAAGGGTGTGAAAGACCCTTTCGAAGTTCCAGAGTTTAGGTGTCATTAGTCTCCAGACGCCTCATCGGAAATAGGCCTCATCTCGCCTGGAAGGGAGAACTTCCTGGATTTTCTCGAGTTGCAGCAGGTGTTCTCGAGTTACGACGGGGACCTCAGGGACCCGCCCTGGTGGCCTCAGGAGAGGCCAGTCCCCATGCGAGTTGCTAGGGGGCCTCTCGGGATTCCTCTCCCTTCGATACCGGGGCCCAGAACCTTGTGTGGAGTCAGGGCCGGAACCGAGGATTCCTCTCAGGGGCTGACATGGAACTTTGGGTACTTCTGGAGTCTCCCCAGGGGAGTCAGGACTCGTCTCGAGTGGGGACATGCACTTGCGCTTTCCTTCCAGGCTGTAGCAGCAATGTCACGCTTCCCGTCGCGTGGATCAAAGGATCTGTGGTTTTCCCTCGAGGCTTTCCCTCGAGGCTTCCCCACTTTGCACTCCCACGTGCCACCGTGGTGTGAGTCGATCCTCGGCGTGACAGATGAGCCAGTGCAGGGCAAAGAGGTTCCTCTGGAATGGACTGAGACATCTGGGGGACTCCTGGCATGGTGGTACGACCATGGAGTTCCTCTCGCCTTTCCTGTTGAGAGTGCCTCCTCTTGAGATGCGACGGGTACGTCGGGAATTCTTTCCGGTTGAAAGCAGGGAAAGGATCCCACATCTCGAGCTACGAGGGGGAAACGGGGCTCCTCTGGATGTGGGCGGGACCATTGTGCTTCCTCTCGAGTGGAGACGGGTATGGCGGTGAACTTCTTGAGTTGCAGCATGGGTGTGAAAGACCCTTTCGAAGTTCCAGACGTTAGGTGTCATTAGTCTAAAGACGCCTCATCGGAAATAGGCCTCATCTCGCCTGGAAGGGAGAACTTCCTGGATTTTCTCGAGTTGCGGCAGGTGTTCTCGAGTTACGACGGGGACCTCAGGGACCCGCCCTGGTGGCCTCAGGAGAGGCAAGTCCCCATGCGAGTTGCTAGGGGGCCTCTCGGGATTCCTCTCCCATCGATACCGGGGCCAGAAACCTTGTGTGGAGTCAGGGCCGGAACCGAGGATTCCTCTCAGGGGCTGACATGGATCTTTGGGTACTTCTGGAGTCTCCCCAGGGGAGTCAGGCCTCGTCTCGAGTGGGGGCATGCACGTGCGCTTTCCTTCCAGGCTGTAGCAGCAATGTCACACTTCCCGGCGCGTGGATCAAAGGATCTGTGGTTTTCCCTAGAGGCTTTCCCTCGAGGCTTTCCCACAGGGCTGTCCCACGTGCCACCGTGGTGTGAGTTGATCCTCGGCGTGAAAGATGAGCCAGTGCAGGGCAAAGAGGTTCCTCTGGAATGGACTGAGACATCTGGGGGACTCTTGGCATGGTGGTACGACCATGGAGTTCCTCTCGCCTTTCCTGTTGAGAGTGCCTCCTCTTGAGATGCGACGGGTACGCCGGGAATTCTTTCCCGTTGAAAGCAGGGAAAGGATCCCACATCTCGAGCTACGAGGGGGAAACTGGGCTCCTCTGGATGTGGGCGGGACCATCGTGCTTCCTCTCGAGTGGAGACGGGTATGGCGGTGAACTTCTTGAGTTGCAGCAAGGGTGTGAAAGACCCTTTCGAAGTTCCAGAGCTAAGGCGTCATTAGTCTCCAGACTCCTCATCGGAAATAGGCCTCATCTCGCCTGGAAGGGAGAACTTCCTGGATTTTCTCGAGTTGCAGCAGGTGTTCTCGAGTTACGACGGGGACCTCAGGGACCCGCCCTGGTGGCCTCAGGAGAGGCCAGTCCCCATGCGAGTTGCTAGGGGGCCTCTCGGGATTCCTCTCCCGTCCATACCGGGGCCAAAATCCTTGTGTGGAGTCAGGGCCGGAACCGAGGATTCCTCTCAGGGGCTGACATGGATCTTTGGGTACTTCTGGAGTCTCCCCAGGGGAGTCAGGCCTCGTCTCGAGTGGGGGCATGCACGTGCGCTTTCCTTCCAGGCTGTAGCAGCAATGTCACGCTTCCCGTCGCGTGGATCAAAGGATCTGTGGTTTTCCCTCGAGGCTTTCCCTCGAGGCTTTCCCACATGGCTGTCACACGTGCCACCGTGGTGTGAGTCGAACCTCGGCGTGAAAGATGAGCCAGTGCAGGGCAAAGAGGTTCCTCTGGAATGCACTGAGACATCTGGGGGACTCTTGGCATGGTGGTACGATCATGGAGTTCCTCTCGCCTTTCCTGTTGAGAGTGCCTCCTCTTGAGATGCGACGGAAACACCGGGAATTCTTTCCCGTTGAAAGCAGGGAAAGGATCCCTCATCTCGAGCTACGAGAGGGAAACGGGGCTCCTCTGGATGTGGGCGGGACCATCGTGCTTCCTCTCGAGTGGAGACGGGTATGGCGGTGAACTTCTTGAGTTGCAGCAAGGGTGTGAAAGACCCTTTCGAAGTTCCAGAGGTTAGGTGTCATTAGTCTCCAGACGCCTCATCGGAAATAGGCCTCATCTCGCCTGGAAGGGAGAACTTCCTGGATTTTCTCGAGTTGCGGCAGGTGTTCTCGAGTTACGACGGGGACCTCAGGGACCCGCCCTGGTGGCCTCAGGAGAGGCCAGTCCCCATGCGAGTTGCTAGGGGGCCTCTCAGGATTCCTCTCCCGTCGATACCGGGGCCAAAAACCTTGTGTGGAGTCAGGGCCGGAACCGAGGATTCCTCTCAGGGGCTGACATGGATCCTTGGGTACTTCTGGAGTATCCCCAGGGGAGTCAGGCCTCGTCTCGAGTGGGGGCATGCCCGTGCGCTTTCCTTCCAGGCTGCAGCAGCAATGTCACGCTTCCCGTCGCGTGGATCAAAGGATCTGTGGTTTTCCCTCGAGGCTTTCCCTCGAGGTTTTCCCACAGGGCTGTCCCACGTGCCACCGTGGTGTGAGTCGATCCTCGGCGTGAATGATGAGCCAGTGCAGGGCAAAGAGGTTCCTCTGGAATGGACTGAGACATCTGGGGGACTCTTGGAATGGTGGTACGACCATGGAGTTCCTCTCGCCTTTCCTGTTGAGAGTGCCTCCTCTTGAGATGCGACGGGAACGCCGGGAATTCATTCCCGTTGAAAGCAGGGAAAGGATCCCTCATCTCGAGCTACGAGGGGGAAACGGGGCTCCTCTGGATGTGGGCGTGACCATCGTGCTTCCTCTCGAGTGGAGACGGGTATGGCGGTGAACTTCTTGAGTTGCAGCAAGGGTGTGAAAGACCCTTTCGAAGTTCCAGAGTTTAGGTGTCATCAGTCTCCAGACGCCTCATCGGAAATAGGCCTCATCTCGCCTGGAAGGGAGAACTTCCTGGATTTTCTCGAGTTGCAGCAGGTGTTCTCGAGTTACGACGGGGACCTCAGGGACCCGCCCTAGTGGCCTCAGGAGAGGCCAGTCCCCATGCGAGTTGCTAGGGGGCCTCTCGGGATTCCTCTCCCTTCGATACCGGGGCCCAGAACCTTGTGTGGAGTCAGGGCCGGAACCGAGGATTCCTCTCAGGGGCTGACATGGAACTTTGGGTACTTCTGGAGTCTCCCCAGGGGAGTCAGGGCTCGTCCCGAGTGGGGACATGCACTTGCGCTTTCCTTCCAGGCTGTAGCAGCAATGTCACTCTTCCCGTCGCGTGGATCAAAGGATCTGTGGTTTTCCCTCGAGGCTTTCCCTCGAGGCTTCACCACTTTGCACTCCCACGTGCCACCGTGGTGTGAGTCGATCCTCGGCGTGAAAGATGTGCCAGTGCAGGGCAAAGAGTTTCCTCTGGAATGGACTGAGACATCTGGGGGACTCCTGGCATGGTGGTACGACCATGGAGTTCCTCTCGCCTTTCCTGTTGAGAGTGCCTCCTCTTGAGATGCGACGGGTACGCCGGGAATTCTTTCCCGTTGAAAGCAGGGAAAGGATCCCACATCTCGAGCTACGAGGGGGAAACGGGGCTCCTCTGGATGTGGGCGGGACCATTGTGCTTCCTCTCGAGTGGAGACGGGTATGGCGGTGAACTTCTTGAGTTGCAGCAAGGGTGTGAAAGACCCTTTCGAAGTTCCAGAGCTAAGGCGTCATTAGTCTCCAGACTCCTCATCGGAAATAGGCCTCATCTCGCCTGGAAGGGAGAACTTCCTGGATTTTCTCGAGTTGCAGCAGGTGTTCTCGAGTTACGACGGGGACCTCAGGGACCCGCCCTGGTGGCCTCAGGAGAGGCCAGTCCCCATGCGAGTTGCTAGGGGGCCTCTCGGGATTCCTCTCCCGTCCATACCGGGGCCAAAATCCTTGTGTGGAGTCAGGGCCGGAACCGAGGATTCCTCTCAGGGGCTGACATGGATCTTTGGGTACTTCTGGAGTCTCCCCAGGGGAGTCAGGCCTCGTCTCGAGTGGGGGCATGCACGTGCGCTTTCCTTCCAGGCTGTAGCAGCAATGTCACGCTTCCCGTCGCGTGGATCAAAGAATCTGTGGTTTTCCCTCGATGCTTTCCCTCGAGGCTTTCCCACATGGCTGTCACACGTGCCACCGTGGTGTGAGTCGAACCTCGGCGTGAATGATGAGCCAGTGCAGGGCAAAGAGGTTCCTCTGGAATGCACTGAGACATCTGGGGGACTCTTGGCATGGTGGTACGATCATGGAGTTCCTCTCGCCTTTCCTGTTGAGAGTGCCTCCTCTTGAGATGCGACGGAAACACCGGGAATTCTTTCCCGTTGAAAGCAGGGAAAGGATCCCTCATCTCGAGCTACGAGAGGGAAACGGGGCTCCTCTGGATGTGGGCGGGACCATCGTGCTTCCTCTCGAGTGGAGACGGGTATGGCGGTGAACTTCTTGAGTTGCAGCAAGGGTGTGAAAGACCCTTTCGAAGTTCCAGACGTTAGGTGTCATTAGTCTCCAGACGCCTCATCGGAAATAGGCCTCATCTCGCCTGGAAGGGAGAACTTCCTGGATTTTCTCGAGTTGCGGCAGGTGTTCTCGAGTTACGACGGTGACCTCAGGGACCCGCCCTGGTGGCCTCAAGAGAGGCCAGTCCCCATGCGAGTTGCTAGGGGGCCTCTCAGGATTCCTCTCCCGTCGATACCGGGGCCAAAAACCTTGTGTGGAGTCAGGGCCGGAACCGAGGATTCCTCTCAGGGGCTGACATGGATCCTTGGGTACTTCTGGAGTATCCCCAGGGGAGTCAGGCCTCGTCTCGAGTGGGGGCATTCCCGTGCGCTTTCCTTCCAGGCTGCAGCAGCAATGTCACGCTTCCCGTCGCGTGGATCAAAGGATCTGTGGTTTTCCCTCGAGGCTTTCCCTCGAGGTTTTCCCACAGGGCTGTCCCACGTGCCACCGTGGTGTGAGTCGATCCTCGGCGTGAATGATGAGCCAGTGCAGGGCAAAGAGGTTCCTCTGGAATGGACTGAGACATCTGGGGGACTCTTGGAATGGTGGTACGACCATGGAGTTCCTCTCGCCTTTCCTGTTGAGAGTGCCTCCTCTTGAGATGCGACGGGAACGCCGGGAATTCATTCCCGTTGAAAGCAGGGAAAGGATCCCTCATCTCGAGCTACGAGGGGGAAACGGGACTCCTCTGGATGTGGGCGTGACCATCGTGCTTCCTCTCGAGTGGAGACGGGTATGGCGGTGAACTTCTTGAGTTGCAGCAAGGGTGTGAAAGACCCTTTCGAAGTTCCAGAGTTTAGGTGTCATCAGTCTCCAGACGCCTCATCGGAAATAGGCCTCATCTCGCCTGGAAGGGAGAACTTCCTGGATTTTCTCGAGTTGCAGCAGGTGTTCTCGAGTTACGACGGGGACCTCAGGGACCCGCCCTAGTGGCCTCAGGAGAGGCCAGTCCCCATGCGAGTTGCTAGGGGGCCTCTCGGGATTGCTCTCCCTTCGATACCGGGGCCCAGAACCTTGTGTGGAGTCAGGGCCGGAACCGAGGATTCCTCTCAGGGGCTGACATGGAACTTTGGGTACTTCTGGAGTCTCCCCAGGGGAGTCAGGGCTCGTCTCGAGTGGGGACATGCACTTGCGCTTTCCTTCCAGGCTGTAGCAGCAATGTCACGATTCCCGTCGCGTGGATCAAAGGATCTGTGGTTTTCCCTCGAGGCTTTACCTCGAGGCTTCCCCACTTTGCACTCCCACGTGCCACCGTGGTGTGAGTCGATCCTCGGCGTGAAAGATGAGCCAGTGCAGGGCAAAGAGGTTCCTCTGGAATGGACTGAGACATCTGGGGGACTCCTGGCATGGTGGTACGACCATGGAGTTCCGCTCGCCTTTCCTGTTGAGAGTGCCTCCTCTTGAGATGCGACGGGTACGCCGGGAATTCTTTCCCGTTGAAAGCAGGGAAAGGATCCCACATCTCGAGCTACGAGTGGGAAACGGGGCTCCTCTGGATGTGGGCGGGACCATTGTGCTTCCTCTCGAGTGGAGACGGGTATGGCGGTGAACTTCTTGAGGTGCAGCAAGGGTGTGAAAGACCCTTTCGAAGTTCCAGACGTTAGGTGTCATTAGTCTAAAGACGCCTCATCGGAAATAGGCCTCATCTCGCCTGGAAGGGAGAAC
The DNA here is from genome assembly GCF_032405125.1 of Capricornis sumatraensis. Classification (NCBI taxonomy): domain Eukaryota; kingdom Metazoa; phylum Chordata; class Mammalia; order Artiodactyla; family Bovidae; genus Capricornis; species Capricornis sumatraensis. The sequence continues at coordinate 140,669,734 of NC_091092.1, read as the reverse complement.
TTCCTGGATTTTCTCGAGTTGCGGCAGGTGTTCTCGAGTTACGACGGGGACCTCAGGGACCCGCCCTGGTGGCCTCAGGAGAGGCCAGTCCCCATGCGAGTTGCTAGGGGGCCTCTCGGGATTCCTCTCCCGTCGATACCGGGGCTAAAAACCTTGTGTGGAGTCAGGGCCGGAACCGAGGATTCCTCTCAGGGGCTCACATGGATCTTTGGGTACTTCTGGAGTCTCCCCAGGGGAGTTAGGCCTCGTCTCGAGTGGGGGCATGCACGTACGCTTTCCTTCCAGGCTGTAGCAGCAATGTCACGCTTCCCGTCGCGTGGATCAAAGGATCTGTGGTTTTCCCTCGAGGCTTTCCCTCGAGGCTTTCCCACATGGCTGTCACACGTGCCACCGTGGTGTGAGTCGAACCTCGGCGTGAAAGATGAGCCAGTGCAGGGCAAAGAGGTTCCTCTGGAATGCACTGAGACATCTGGGGGACTCTTGGCATGGTGATACGACCATGGAGTTCCTCTCGCCTTTCCTGTTGAGAGTGCCTCCTCTTGAGATGCGACGGAAACACCGGGAATTCTTTCCCGTTGAAATCAGGGAAAGGATCCCTCATCTCGAGCTACGAGGGGGAAACGGGGCTCCTCTGGATGTGGGCGGGACCATCGTGCTTCCTCTCGAGTGGAGACGGGTATGGCGGTGAACTTCTTGAGTTGCAGCAAGGGTGTGAAAGACCCTTTCGAAGTTCCAGAGGTTAGGTGTCATTAGTCTCCAGACGCCTCATCGGAAATAGGCCTCATCTCGCCTGGAAGGGAGAACTTCCTGGATTTTCTCGAGTTGCGGCAGGTGTTCTTGAGTTACGACGGTTACCTCAGGGACCCGCCCTGGTGGCCTCAGGAGAGGCCAGTCCCCATGCGAGTTGCTAGGGGGCCTCTCAGGATTCCTCCCCCGTCGATACCGGGGCCAAAAACCTTGTGTGGAGTCAGGGCCGGAACCGAGGATTCCTCTCAGGGGCTGACATGGAACTTTGGGTACTTCTGGAGTCTCCCCAGGGGAGTCAGGGCTCGTCTCGAGTGGGGACATGCACTTGCGCTTTCCTTCCAGGCTGTAGCAGCAATGTCACGCTTCCCGTCGCGTGGATCAAAGGATCTGTGGTTTTCCCTCGAGGCTTTCCCTCGAGGCTTCCCCACTTTGCACTCCCACGTGCCACCGTGGTGTGAGTCGATCCTCGGCGTGAAAGATGAGCCAGTGCAGGGCAAAGAGGTTCCTCTGGAATGGACTGAGACATCTGGGGGACTCCTGGCATGGTGGTACGACCATGGAGTTCCTCTCGCCTTTCCTGTTGAGAGTGCCTCCTCTTGAGATGCGACGGGTACGCCGGGAATTCTTTCCCGTTGAAAGCAGGGAAAGGATCCCACATCTCGAGCTACGAGGGGGAAACGGGGCTCCTCTGGATGTGGGCGGGACCATTGTGCTTCCTCTCGAGTGGAGACGGGTATGGCGGTGAACTTCTTGAGTTGCAGCAAGGGTGTGAAAGACCCTTTCGAAGTTCCAGATGTTAGGTGTCATTAGTCTAAAGACGCCTCATCGGAAATAGGCCTCATCTCGCCTGGAAGGGAGAACTTCCTGGATTTTCTCGAATTGTGGCAGGTGTTCTCGAGTTACGACGGGGACCTCAGGGACCCGCCCTGGTGGCCTCAGGGGAGGCAAGTCCCCATGCGAGTTGCTAGGGGGCCTCTCGGGATTCCTCTCCCATCGATACCGGGGCCAGAAACCTTGTGTGGAGTCAGGGCCGGAACCGAGGATTCCTCTCAGGGGCTGACATGGATCTTTGGGTACTTCTGGAGTCTCCCCAGGGGAGTCAGGCCTCGTCTCGAGTGGGGGCATGCACGTGCGCTTTCCTTCCAGGCTGTAGCAGCAATGTCACGCTTCCCGTCGCGTGGATCAAAGGATCTGTGGTTTTCCCTCGAGGCTTTCCCTCGAGGCTTTCCCACATGGCTGTCACACGTGCCACCGTGGTGTGAGTCGAACCTCGGCGTGAAAGATGAGCCAGTGCAGGGCAAAGAGGTTCCTCTGGAATGCACTGAGACATCTGGGGGACTCTTGGCATAGTGGTACGACCATGGAGTTCCTCTCGCCTTTCCTGTTGAGAGTGCCTCCTCTTGAGATGCGACGGGAACGCCGGGAATTCTTTCCCGTTGAAAGCAGGGAAAGGATCCCTCATCTCGAGCTACGAGGGGGAAACGGGGCTCCTCTGGATGTGGGCGGGACCATCGTGCTTCCTCTCGAGTGGAGACGGGTATGGCGGTGAACTTCTTGTGTTGCAGCAAGGGTGTGAAAGACCCTTTCGAAGTTCCAGAGGTTAGGTGTCATTAGTCTCCAGACGCCTCATCGAAAATAGGCCTCATCTCGCCTGGAAGGGAGAACTTCCTGGATTTTCTAGAGTTGCGGCAGGTGTTCTCGAGTTACGACGGGGACCTCAGGGACCCGCCCTGGTGGCCTCAGGAGAGGCCAGTCCCCATGCGAGTTGCTAGGGGGCCTCTCAGGATTCCTCTCCCGTCGATACCGGGGCCAAAAACCTTGTGTGGAGTCAGGGCCGGAACCGAGGATTCCTCTCAGGGGCTGACATGGATCTTTGGGTACTTCTGGAGTCTCCCCAGGGGAGTCAGGGCTCGTCTCGAGTGGGGACATGCACTTGCGCTTTCCTTCCAGGCTGTAGCAGCAATGTCACGCTTCCCGTCGCGTGGATCAAAGGATCTGTGGTTTTCCCTCGAGGCTTCCCCTCGAGGCTTCCCCACTTTGCACTCCCACGTGCCACCGTGGTGTGAGTCGATCCTCGGCGTGAAAGATGAGCCAGTGCAGGGCAAAGAGGTTCCTCTGGAATGGACTGAGACATCTGGGGGACTCCTGGCATGGTGGTACGACCATGGAGTTCCTCTCGCCTTTCCTGTTGAGAGTGCCTCCTCTTGAGATGCGACGGGAACGCCGGGAATTCTTTCCCGTTGAAAGCAGGGAAAGGATCCCTCATCTCGAGCTACGAGGGAGAAACGGGGCTCCTCTGGATGTGGGCGGGACCATCGTGCTTCCTCTCGAGTGGAGACGGGTATGGCGGTGAACTTCTTGAGTTGCAGCAAGGGTGTGAAAGACCCTTTCGAAGTTCCAGAGGTTAGGTGTCATTAGTCTCCAGACGCCTCATCGGAAATAGGCCTCATCTCGCCTGGAAGGGAGAACTTCCTGGATTTTCTCGAGTTGCAGCAGGTGTTCTCGAGTTACGACGGGGACCTCAGGGACCCGCCCTAGTGGCCTCAGGAGAGGCCAGTCCCCATGCGAGTTGCTAGGGGGCCTCTCGGGATTCCTCTCCCTTCGATACCGGGGCCCAGAACCTTGTGTGGAGTCAGGGCCGGAACCGAGGATTCCTCTCAGGGGCTGACATGGAACTTTGGGTACTTCTGGAGTCTCCCCAGGGGAGTCAGGGCTCGTCTCGAGTGGGGACATGCACTTGCGCTTTCCTTCCAGGCTGTAGCAGCAATGTCACGCTTCCCGTCGCGTGGATCAAAGGATCTGTGGTTTTCCCTCGAGGCTTTCCCTCGAGGCTTCCCCACTTTGCACTCCCACGTGCCACCGTGGTGTGAGTCGATCCTCGGCGTGAAAGATGAGCCAGTGCAGGGCAAAGAGGTTCCTCTGGAATGGACTGAGACATCTGGGGGACTCCTGGCATGGTGGTACGACCATGGAGTTCCTCTCGCCTTTCCTGTTGAGAGTGCCTCCTCTTGAGATGCGACGGGTTTGCCGGGAATTCTTTCCCGTTGAAAGCAGGGAAAGGATCCCACATCTCGAGCTACGAGGGGGAAACGGGGCTCCTCTGGATGTGGGCGGGACCATTGTGCTTCCTCTCGAGTGGAGACGGGTATGGCGGTGTACTTCTTGAGTTGCAGCAAGGGTTTGAAAGACCCTTTCGAAGTTCCAGACGTTAGGTGTCATTAGTCTAAAGACGCCTCATCGGAAATAGGCCTCATCTCGCCTGGAAGGGAGAACTTCCTGGATTTTCTCGAGTTGCGGCAGGTGTTCTCGAGTTACGACGGGGACCTCAGGGACCCGCCCTGGTGGCCTCAGGAGAGGCAAGTCCCCATGCGAGTTGCTAGGGGGCCTCTCGGGATTCCTCTCCCATCGGTACCGGGGCCAAAAACCTTGTGTGGAGTCAGGGCCATTAAAGGATTCCTCTCAGGGGCTGACATGGATCTTTGGGTACTTCTGGAGTCTCCCCAGGGGAGTCAGGCCTCGTCTCGAGTGGGGGCATACACGTGCGCTTTCCTTCCAGGCTGTAGCAGCAATGTCACGCTTCCCGTCGCGTGGATCAAAGGATCTGTGGTTTTCCCTCGAGGCTTTCCCTCGAGACTTTCCCACTGGGCTGTCCCACGTGCCACCGTGGTGTGAGTCGATCCTCGGCGTGAAAGATGAGCCAGTGCAGGGCAAAGAGGTTCCTCTGGAATGGACTGAGACATCTGGGGGACTCTTGGCATGGTGGTACGACCATGGAGTTCCTCTCGCCTTTCCTGTTGAGAGTGCCTCCTCTTGAGATGCGACGGGAACGCCGGGAATTCTTTCCCGTTGAAAGCAGGGAAAGGATCCCACATCTCGAGCTACGAGGGGGAAACGGGGCTCCTCTGGATGTGGGCGGGACCATCGTGCTTCCTCTCGAGTGGAGACGGGTATGACGGTGAACTTCTTGAGTTGCAGCAAGGGTGTGAAAGACCCTTTCGAAGTTCCAGAGGTTAGGTGTCATTAGTCTCCAGACGCTTCATCGGAAATAGGCCTCATCTCGCCTGGAAGGGAGAACTTCCTGGATTTTCTCGAGTTGCGGCAGGTGTTCTCGAGTTACGACGGGGACCTCAGGGACACGCCCTGGTGGCCTCAGGAGAGGCCAGTCCCCATGCGAGTTGCTAGGGGGCCTCTCGGGATTCCTCTCCCGTCGATACCGGGGCCAAAAACCTTGTGTGGAGTCAGGGCCATTAAAGGATTCCTCTCAGGGGCTGACATGGATCTTTGGGTACTTCTGGAGTCTCCCCAGGGGAGTCAGGCCTCGTCTCGAGTGGGGGCATGCACGTGCGCTTTCCTTCCAGGCTGTAGCAGCAATGTCACGCTTCCCGTCGCGTGGATCAAAGGATCTGTGGTTTTCCCTCGAGGCTTTCCCTCGAGACTTTCCCACTGGGCTGTCCCACGTGCCACCGTGGTGTGAGTCGATCCTCGGCGTGAAAGATGAGCCAGTGCAGGGCAAAGAGGTTCCTCTGGAATGGACTGAGACATCTGGGGGACTCTTGGCATGGTGGTACGACCATGGAGTTCCTCTCGCCTTTCCTGTTGAGAGTGCCTCCTCTTGAGATGCGACGGGAACGTCGGGAATTCTTTCCAGTTGAAAGCAGGGAAAGGATCCCTCATCTCGAGCTACGAGGGGGAAACAGGGCTCCTCTGGATGGGGGCGGGACCATCGTGCTTCCTCTTGAGTGGAGACGGGTATGGCGGTGAAATTCTTGAGTTGCAGCAAGGGAGTGAAAGACCCTTTCGAAGTTCCAGAGCTTAGGTGTCATTAGTCTTCAGACGCCTCATCGGAAATAGGCCTCATCTCGCCTAGAAGGGAGAACTTCCTGGATTTTCTCGAGTTGCGGCAGGTGTTCTCGAGTTACGACGGGGACCTCAGGGACCCGCCCTGGTGGCCTCAGGAGAGGCCAGTCCCCATGCGAGTTGCTAGGGGGCCTCTCGGGATTCCTCTCCCGTCGATACCGGGGCCAAAAACCTTGTGTGGAGTCAGGGCCGGAACCGAGGATTCCTCTCAGGGGCTGACATGGATCTTTGGGTACTTCTGGAGTCTCCCCAGGGGAGTCAGGCCTCGTCTCGAGTGGGGGCATGCACGTGCGCTTTCCTTCCAGGCTGTAGCAGCAATGTCACGCTTCCCGTCGCGTGGATCAAAGGATCTGTGGTTTTCCCTCGAGGCTTTCCCTCGAGGCTTTCCCACAGGGCTGTCCCACGTGCCACCGTGGTGTGAGTCGATCCTCGGAGTAAAAGATGAGCCAGTGCAGGGCAAAGAGGTTCCTCTGGAATGGACTGAGACATCTGGGGGACTCTTGGCATGGTGGTACGACCATGGAGTTCCTCTCGCCTTTCCTGTTGAGAGTGCCTCCTCTTGAGATGCGAAGGGAACACCGGGAATTCTTTCCCGTTGAAAGCAGGGTAAGGATCCCTCATCTCGAGCTACGAGGGGGAAACGGGGCTCCTCTGGATGTGGGCGGGACCATCGTGCTTCCTCTCGAGTGGAGACGGGTATGGCGGTGAACTTCTTGAGTTGCAGCAAGGGTGTGAAAGACCCTTTCGAAGTTCCAGAGGTTAGGTGTCATTAGTCTCCAGACGCCTCATCGGAAATAGGCCTCATCTCGCCTGGAAGGGAGAACTTCCTGCATTTTCTCGAGTTGTGGCAGGTGTTCTCGAGTTACGAAGGGGAACTCAGGGACCCGCCCTGGTGGCCTCAGGAGAGGCCAGTCCTCATGCGATTTGCTAGGGGGCCTCTCGGGATTCCTCTCCCGTCGATACCGGGGCCAAAAACCTTGTGTGGAGTCAGGGCCAGAACCGAGGATTCCTCTCAGGGGCTGACATGGATGTTTGGGTACTTCTGGAGTATCCCCAGGGGAGTCAGGCCTCGTCTCGAGTGGGGGCATGCCCGTGCGCTTTCCTTCCAGGCTGCAGCAGCAATGTCACGCTTCCCGTCGCGTGGATCAAAGGATCTGTGGTTTTCCCTCGAGGCTTTCCCTCGAGGCTTTCCCACAGGGCTGTCCAACGTGCCACCGTGGTGTGAGTCGATCCTCGGCGTCAATGATGAGCCAGTGCAGGGCAAAGAGGTTCCTCTGGAATGGACTGAGACATCTGGGGGACTCTTGGAATGGTGGTACGACCATGGAGTTCCTCTCGCCTTTCCTGTTGAGAGTGCCTCCTCTTGAAATGCGACGGGAACGCAGGGAATTCATTCCCGTTGAAAGCAGGGAGAGGATCCCTCATCTCGAGCTACGAGGTGGAAACGGGGCTCCTCTGGATGTGGGCGTGACCATCGTGCTTCCTCTCGAGTGGAGACGGGTATGGCGGTGAACTTCTTGAGTTGCAGCAAGGGTGTGAAAGACCCTTTCGAAGTTCCAGAGTTTAGGTGTCATTAGTCTCCAGACGCCTCATCGGAAATAGGCCTCATCTCGCCTGGAAGGGAGAACTTCCTGGATTTTCTCGAGTTGCAGCAGGTGTTCTCGAGTTACGACGGGGACCTCAGGGACCCGCCCTGGTGGCCTCAGGAGAGGCCAGTCCCCATGCGAGTTGCTAGGGGGCCTCTCGGGATTCCTCTCCCTTCGATACCGGGGCCCAGAACCTTGTGTGGAGTCAGGGCCGGAACCGAGGATTCCTCTCAGGGGCTGACATGGAACTTTGGGTACTTCTGGAGTCTCCCCAGGGGAGTCAGGACTCGTCTCGAGTGGGGACATGCACTTGCGCTTTCCTTCCAGGCTGTAGCAGCAATGTCACGCTTCCCGTCGCGTGGATCAAAGGATCTGTGGTTTTCCCTCGAGGCTTTCCCTCGAGGCTTCCCCACTTTGCACTCCCACGTGCCACCGTGGTGTGAGTCGATCCTCGGCGTGAAAGATGAGCCAGTGCAGGGCAAAGAGGTTCCTCTGGAATGGACTGAGACATCTGGGGGACTCCTGGCATGGTGGTACGACCATGGAGTTCCTCTCGCCTTTCCTGTTGAGAGTGCCTCCTCTTGAGATGCGACGGGTACGTCGGGAATTCTTTCCGGTTGAAAGCAGGGAAAGGATCCCACATCTCGAGCTACGAGGGGGAAACGGGGCTCCTCTGGATGTGGGCGGGACCATTGTGCTTCCTCTCGAGTGGAGACGGGTATGGCGGTGAACTTCTTGAGTTGCAGCATGGGTGTGAAAGACCCTTTCGAAGTTCCAGACGTTAGGTGTCATTAGTCTAAAGACGCCTCATCGGAAATAGGCCTCATCTCGCCTGGAAGGGAGAACTTCCTGGATTTTCTCGAGTTGCGGCAGGTGTTCTCGAGTTACGACGGGGACCTCAGGGACCCGCCCTGGTGGCCTCAGGAGAGGCAAGTCCCCATGCGAGTTGCTAGGGGGCCTCTCGGGATTCCTCTCCCATCGATACCGGGGCCAGAAACCTTGTGTGGAGTCAGGGCCGGAACCGAGGATTCCTCTCAGGGGCTGACATGGATCTTTGGGTACTTCTGGAGTCTCCCCAGGGGAGTCAGGCCTCGTCTCGAGTGGGGGCATGCACGTGCGCTTTCCTTCCAGGCTGTAGCAGCAATGTCACACTTCCCGGCGCGTGGATCAAAGGATCTGTGGTTTTCCCTAGAGGCTTTCCCTCGAGGCTTTCCCACAGGGCTGTCCCACGTGCCACCGTGGTGTGAGTCGATCCTCGGCGTGAAAGATGAGCCAGTGCAGGGCAAAGAGGTTCCTCTGGAATGGACTGAGACATCTGGGGGACTCCTGGCATGGTGGTACGACCATGGAGTTCCGCTCGCCTTTCCTGTTGAGAGTGCCTCCTCTTGAGATGCGACGGGTACGCCGGGAATTCTTTCCCGTTGAAAGCAGGGAAAGGATCCCACATCTCGAGCTACGAGTGGGAAACGGGGCTCCTCTGGATGTGGGCGGGACCATTGTGCTTCCTCTCGAGTGGAGACGGGTATGGCGGTGAACTTCTTGAGGTGCAGCAAGGGTGTGAAAGACCCTTTCGAAGTTCCAGACGTTAGGTGTCATTAGTCTAAAGACGCCTCATCGGAAATAGGCCTCATCTCGCCTGGAAGGGAGAACTTCCTGGATTTTCTCGAGTTGCGGCAGGTGTTCTCGAGTTACGACGGGGACCTCAGGGACCCGCCCTGGTGGCCTCAGGAGAGGCCAGTCCCCATGCGAGTTGCTAGGGGGCCTCTCGGGATTCCTCTCCCGTCGATACCGGGGCTAAAAACCTTGTGTGGAGTCAGGGCCGGAACCGAGGATTCCTCTCAGGGGCTCACATGGATCTTTGGGTACTTCTGGAGTCTCCCCAGGGGAGTTAGGCCTCGTCTCGAGTGGGGGCATGCACGTACGCTTTCCTTCCAGGCTGTAGCAGCAATGTCACGCTTCCCGTCGCGTGGATCAAAGGATCTGTGGTTTTCCCTCGAGGCTTTCCCTCGAGGCTTTCCCACATGGCTGTCACACGTGCCACCGTGGTGTGAGTCGAACCTCGGCGTGAAAGATGAGCCAGTTCAGGGCAAAGAGGTTCCTCTGGAATGCACTGAGACATCTGGGGGACTCTTGGCATGGTGGTACGATCATGGAGTTCCTCTCGCCTTTCCTGTTGAGAGTGCCTCCTCTTGAGATGCGACGGAAACACCGGGAATTCTTTCCCGTTGAAATCAGGGAAAGGATCCCTCATCTCGAGCTACGAGGGGGAAACGGGGCTCCTCTGGATGTGGGCGGGACCATCGTGCTTCCTCTCGAGTGGAGACGGGTATGGCGGTGAACTTCTTGAGTTGCAGCAAGGGTGTGAAAGACCCTTTCGAAGTTCCAGAGGTTAGGTGTCATTAGTCTCCAGACGCCTCATCGGAAATAGGCCTCATCTCGCCTGGAAGGGAGAACTTCCTGGATTTTCTCGAGTTGCGGCAGGTGTTCTTGAGTTACGACGGTTACCTCAGGGACCCGCCCTGGTGGCCTCAGGAGAGGCCAGTCCCCATGCGAGTTGCTAGGGGGCCTCTCAGGATTCCTCCCCCGTCGATACCGGGGCCAAAAACCTTGTGTGGAGTCAGGGCCGGAACCGAGGATTCCTCTCAGGGGCTGACATGGAACTTTGGGTACTTCTGGAGTCTCCCCAGGGGAGTCAGGGCTCGTCTCGAGTGGGGACATGCACTTGCGCTTTCCTTCCAGGCTGTAGCAGCAATGTCACGCTTCCCGTCGCGTGGATCAAAGGATCTGTGGTTTTCCCTCGAGGCTTTCCCTCGAGGCTTCCCCACTTTGCACTCCCACGTGCCACCGTGGTGTGAGTCGATCCTCGGCGTGAAAGATGAGCCAGTGCAGGGCAAAGAGGTTCCTCTGGAATGGACTGAGACATCTGGGGGACTCCTGGCATGGTGGTACGACCATGGAGTTCCTCTCGCCTTTCCTGTTGAGAGTGCCTCCTCTTGAGATGCGACGGGTACGCCGGGAATTCTTTCCCGTTGAAAGCAGGGAAAGGATCCCACATCTCGAGCTACGAGGGGGAAACGGGGCTCCTCTGGATGTGGGCGGGACCATTGTGCTTCCTCTCGAGTGGAGACGGGTATGGCGGTGAACTTCTTGAGTTGCAGCAAGGGTGTGAAAGACCCTTTCGAAGTTCCAGATGTTAGGTGTCATTAGTCTAAAGACGCCTCATCGGAAATAGGCCTCATCTCGCCTGGAAGGGAGAACTTCCTGGATTTTCTCGAATTGTGGCAGGTGTTCTCGAGTTACGACGGGGACCTCAGGGACCCGCCCTGGTGGCCTCAGGGGAGGCAAGTCCCCATGCGAGTTGCTAGGGGGCCTCTCGGGATTCCTCTCCCATCGATACCGGGGCCAGAAACCTTGTGTGGAGTCAGGGCCGGAACCGAGGATTCCTCTCAGGGGCTGACATGGATCTTTGGGTACTTCTGGAGTCTCCCCAGGGGAGTCAGGCCTCGTCTCGAGTGGGGGCATGCACGTGCGCTTTCCTTCCAGGCTGTAGCAGCAATGTCACGCTTCCCGTCGCGTGGATCAAAGGATCTGTGGTTTTCCCTCGAGGCTTTCCCTCGAGGCTTTCCCACATGGCTGTCACACGTGCCACCGTGGTGTGAGTCGAACCTCGGCGTGAAAGATGAGCCAGTGCAGGGCAAAGAGGTTCCTCTGGAATGCACTGAGACATCTGGGGGACTCTTGGCATAGTGGTACGACCATGGAGTTCCTCTCGCCTTTCCTGTTGAGAGTGCCTCCTCTTGAGATGCGACGGGAACGCCGGGAATTCTTTCCCGTTGAAAGCAGGGAAAGGATCCCTCATCTCGAGCTACGAGGGGGAAACGGGGCTCCTCTGGATGTGGGCGGGACCATCGTGCTTCCTCTCGAGTGGAGACGGGTATGGCGGTGAACTTCTTGTGTTGCAGCAAGGGTGTGAAAGACCCTTTCGAAGTTCCAGAGGTTAGGTGTCATTAGTCTCCAGACGCCTCATCGAAAATAGGCCTCATCTCGCCTGGAAGGGAGAACTTCCTGGATTTTCTAGAGTTGCGGCAGGTGTTCTCGAGTTACGACGGGGACCTCAGGGACCCGCCCTGGTGGCCTCAGGAGAGGCCAGTCCCCATGCGAGTTGCTAGGGGGCCTCTCAGGATTCCTCTCCCGTCGATACCGGGGCCAAAAACCTTGTGTGGAGTCAGGGCCGGAACCGAGGATTCCTCTCAGGGGCTGACATGGATCTTTGGGTACTTCTGGAGTCTCCCCAGGGGAGTCAGGGCTCGTCTCGAGTGGGGACATGCACTTGCGCTTTCCTTCCAGGCTGTAGCAGCAATGTCACGCTTCCCGTCGCGTGGATCAAAGGATCTGTGGTTTTCCCTCGAGGCTTCCCCAATTTGCACTCCCACGTGCCACCGTGGTGTGAGTCGATCCTCGGCGTGAAAGATGAGCCAGTGCAGGGCAAAGAGGTTCCTCTGGAATGGACTGAGACATCTGGGGGACTCCTGGCATGGTGGTACGACCATGGAGTTCCTCTCGCCTTTCCTGTTGAGAGTGCCTCCTCTTGAGATGCGACGGGAACGCCGGGAATTCTTTCCCGTTGAAAGCAGGGAAAGGATCCCTCATCTCGAGCTACGAGGGAGAAACGGGGCTCCTCTGGATGTGGGCGGGACCATCGTGCTTCCTCTCGAGTGGAGACGGGTATGGCGGTGAACTTCTTGTGTTGCAGCAAGGGTGTGAAAGACCCTTTCGAAGTTCCAGAGGTTAGGTGTCATTAGTCTCCAGACGCCTCATCGAAAATAGGCCTCATCTCGCCTGGAAGGGAGAACTTCCTGGATTTTCTAGAGTTGCGGCAGGTGTTCTCGAGTTACGACGGGGACCTCAGGGACCCGCCCTGGTGGCCTCAGGAGAGGCCAGTCCCCATGCGAGTTGCTAGGGGGCCTCTCGGGATTCCTCTCCCTTCGATACCGGGGCCCAGAACCTTGTGTGGAGTCAGGGCCGGAACCGAGGATTCCTCTCAGGGGCTGACATGGAACTTTGGGTACTTCTGGAGTCTCCCCAGGGGAGTCAGGGCTCGTCTCGAGTGGGGACATGCACTTGCGCTTTCCTTCCAGGCTGTAGCAGCAATGTCACGCTTCCCGTCGCGTGGATCAAAGGATCTGTGGTTTTCCCTCGAGGCTTTCCCTCGAGGCTTCCCCACTTTGCACTCCCACGTGCCACCGTGGTGTGAGTCGATCCTCGGCGTGAAAGATGAGCCAGTGCAGGGCAAAGAGGTTCCTCTGGAATGGACTGAGACATCTGGGGGACTCCTGGCATGGTGGTACGACCATGGAGTTCCTCTCGCCTTTCCTGTTGAGAGTGCCTCCTCTTGAGATGCGACGGGTTTGCCGGGAATTCTTTCCCGTTGAAAGCAGGGAAAGGATCCCACATCTCGAGCTACGAGGGGGAAACGGGGCTCCTCGGGATGTGGGCGGGACCATTGTGCTTCCTCTCGAGTGGAGACGGGTATGGCGGTGTACTTCTTGAGTTGCAGCAAGGGTTTGAAAGACCCTTTCGAAGTTCCAGACGTTAGGTGTCATTAGTCTAAAGACGCCTCATCGGAAATAGGCCTCATCTCGCCTGGAAGGGAGAACTTCCTGGATTTTCTCGAGTTGCGGCAGGTGTTCTCGAGTTACGACGGGGACCTCAGGGACCCGCCCTGGTGGCCTCAGGAGAGGCAAGTCCCCATGCGAGTTGCTAGGGGGCCTCTCGGGATTCCTCTCCCATCGGTACCGGGGCCAAAAACCTTGTGTGGAGTCAGGGCCATTAAAGGATTCCTCTCAGGGGCTGACATGGATCTTTGGGTACTTCTGGAGTCTCCCCAGGGGAGTCAGGCCTCGTCTCGAGTGGGGGCATACACGTGCGCTTTCCTTCCAGGCTGTAGCAGCAATGTCACGCTTCCCGTCGCGTGGATCAAAGGATCTGTGGTTTTCCCTCGAGGCTTTCCCTCGAGACTTTCCCACTGGGCTGTCCCACGTGCCACCGTGGTGTGAGTCGATCCTCGGCGTGAAAGATGAGCCAGTGCAGGGCAAAGAGGTTCCTCTGGAATGGACTGAGACATCTGGGGGACTCTTGGCATGGTGGTACGACCATGGAGTTCCTCTCGCCTTTCCTGTTGAGAGTGCCTCCTCTTGAGATGCGACGGGAACGCCGGGAATTCTTTCCCGTTGAAAGCAGGGAAAGGATCCCACATCTCGAGCTACGAGGGGGAAACGGGGCTCCTCTGGATGTGGGCGGGACCATCGTGCTTCCTCTCGAGTGGAGACGGGTATGACGGTGAACTTCTTGAGTTGCAGCAAGGGTGTGAAAGACCCTTTCGAAGTTCCAGAGGTTAGGTGTCATTAGTCTCCAGACGCTTCATCGGAAATAGGCCTCATCTCGCCTGGAAGGGAGAACTTCCTGGATTTTCTCGAGTTGCGGCAGGTGTTCTCGAGTTACGACGGGGACCTCAGGGACACGCCCTGGTGGCCTCAGGAGAGGCCAGTCCCCATGCGAGTTGCTAGGGGGCCTCTCGGGATTCCTCTCCCGTCGATACCGGGGCCAAAAACCTTGTGTGGAGTCAGGGCCATTAAAGGATTCCTCTCAGGGGCTGACATGCATCTTTGGGTACTTCTGGAGTCTCCCCAGGGGAGTCAGGCCTCGTCTCGAGTGGGGGCATGCACGTGCGCTTTCCTTCCAGGCTGTAGCAGCAATGTCACGCTTCCCGTCGCGTGGATCAAAGGATCTGTGGTTTTCCCTCGAGGCTTTCCCTCGAGACTTTCCCACTGGGCTGTCCCACGTGCCACCGTGGTGTGAGTCGATCCTCGGCGTGAAAGATGAGCCAGTGCAGGGCAAAGAGGTTCCTCTGGAATGGACTGAGACATCTGGGGGACTCTTGGCATGGTGGTACGACCATGGAGTTCCTCTCGCCTTTCCTGTTGAGAGTGCCTCCTCTTGAGATGCGACGGGAACGTCGGGAATTCTTTCCAGTTGAAAGCAGGGAAAGGATCCCTCATCTCGAGCTACGAGGGGGAAACAGGGCTCCTCTGGATGGGGGCGGGACCATCGTGCTTCCTCTTGAGTGGAGACGGGTATGGCGGTGAAATTCTTGAGTTGCAGCAAGGGAGTGAAAGACCCTTTCGAAGTTCCAGAGCTTAGGTGTCATTAGTCTTCAGACGCCTCATCGGAAATAGGCCTCATCTCGCCTAGAAGGGAGAACTTCCTGGATTTTCTCGAGTTGCGGCAGGTGTTCTCGAGTTACGACGGGGACCTCAGGGACCCGCCCTGGTGGCCTCAGGAGAGGCCAGTCCCCATGCGAGTTGCTAGGGGGCCTCTCGGGATTCCTCTCCCGTCGATACCGGGGCCAAAAACCTTGTGTGGAGTCAGGGCCGGAACCGAGGATTCCTCTCAGGGGCTGACATGGATCTTTGGGTACTTCTGGAGTCTCCCCAGGGGAGTCAGGCCTCGTCTCGAGTGGGGGCATGCACGTGCGCTTTCCTTCCAGGCTGTAGCAGCAATGTCACGCTTCCCGTCGCGTGGATCAAAGGATCTGTGGTTTTCCCTCGAGGCTTTCCCTCGAGGCTTTCCCACAGGGCTGTCCCACGTGCCACCGTGGTGTGAGTCGATCCTCGGAGTGAAAGATGAGCCAGTGCAGGGCAAAGAGGTTCCTCTGGAATGGACTGAGACATCTGGGGGACTCTTGGCATGGTGGTACGACCATGGAGTTCCTCTCGCCTTTCCTGTTGAGAGTGCCTCCTCTTGAGATGCGAAGGGAACACCGGGAATTCTTTCCCGTTGAAAGCAGGGTAAGGATCCCTCATCTCGAGCTACGAGGGGGAAACGGGGCTCCTCTGGATGTGGGCGGGACCATCGTGCTTCCTCTCGAGTGGAGACGGGTATGGCGGTGAACTTCTTGAGTTGCAGCAAGGGTGTGAAAGACCCTTTCGAAGTTCCAGAGGTTAGGTGTCATTAGTCTCCAGACGCCTCATCGGAAATAGGCCTCATCTCGCCTGGAAGGGAGAACTTCCTGCATTTTCTCGAGTTGTGGCAGGTGTTCTCGAGTTACGAAGGGGAACTCAGGGACCCGCCCTGGTGGCCTCAGGAGAGGCCAGTCCTCATGCGATTTGCTAGGGGGCCTCTCGGGATTCCTCTCCCGTCGATACCGGGGCCAAAAACCTTGTGTGGAGTCAGGGCCAGAACCGAGGATTCCTCTCAGGGGCTGACATGGATGTTTGGGTACTTCTGGAGTATCCCCAGTGGAGTCAGGCCTCGTCTCGAGTGGGGGCATGCCCGTGCGCTTTCCTTCCAGGCTGCAGCAGCAATGTCACGCTTCCCGTCGCGTGGATCAAAGGATCTGTGGTTTTCCCTCGAGGCTTTCCCTCGAGGCTTTCCCACAGGGCTGTCCAACGTGCCACCGTGGTGTGAGTCGATCCTCGGCGTCAATGATGAGCCAGTGCAGGGCAAAGAGGTTCCTCTGGAATGGACTGAGACATCTGGGGGACTCTTGGAATGGTGGTACGACCATGGAGTTCCTCTCGCCTTTCCTGTTGAGAGTGCCTCCTCTTGAAATGCGACGGGAACGCAGGGAATTCATTCCCGTTGAAAGCAGGGAAAGGATCCCTCATCTCGAGCTACGAGGTGGAAACGGGGCTCCTCTGGATGTGGGCGTGACCATCGTGCTTCCTCTCGAGTGGAGACGGGTATGGCGGTGAACTTCTTGAGTTGCAGCAAGGGTGTGAAAGACCCTTTCGAAGTTCCAGAGTTTAGGTGTCATTAGTCTCCAGACGCCTCATCGGAAATAGGCCTCATCTCGCCTGGAAGGGAGAACTTCCTGGATTTTCTCGAGTTGCAGCAGGTGTTCTCGAGTTACGACGGGGACCTCAGGGACCCGCCCTGGTGGCCTCAGGAGAGGCCAGTCCCCATGCGAGTTGCTAGGTGGCCTCTCGGGATTCCTCTCCCTTCGATACCGGGGCCCAGAACCTTGTGTGGAGTCAGGGCCGGAACCGAGGATTCCTCTCAGGGGCTGACATGGAACTTTGGGTACTTCTGGAGTCTTCCCAGGGGAGTCAGGACTCGTCTCGAGTGGGGACATGCACTTGCGCTTTCCTTCCAGGCTGTAGCAGCAATGTCACGCTTCCCGTCGCGTGGATCAAAGGATCTGTGGTTTTCCCTCGAGGCTTTCCCTCGAGGCTTCCCCACTTTGCACTCCCACGTGCCACCGTGGTGTGAGTCGATCCTCGGCGTGAAAGATGAGCCAGTGCAGGGCAAAGAGGTTCCTCTGGAATGGACTGAGACATCTGGGGGACTCCTGGCATGGTGGTACGACCATGGAGTTCCTCTCGCCTTTCCTGTTGAGAGTGCCTCCTCTTGAGATGCGACGGGTACGTCGGGAATTCTTTCCGGTTGAAAGCAGGGAAAGGATCCCACATCTCGAGCTACGAGGGGGAAACGGGGCTCCTCTGGATGTGGGCGGGACCATTGTGCTTCCTCTCGAGTGGAGACGGGTATGGCGGTGAACTTCTTGAGTTGCAGCATGGGTGTGAAAGACCCTTTCGAAGTTCCAGACGTTAGGTGTCATTAGTCTAAAGACGCCTCATCGGAAATAGGCCTCATCTCGCCTGGAAGGGAGAACTTCCTGGATTTTCTCGAGTTGCGGCAGGTGTTCTCGAGTTACGACGGGGACCTCAGGGACCCGCCCTGGTGGCCTCAGGAGAGGCAAGTCCCCATGCGAGTTGCTAGGGGGCCTCTCGGGATTCCTCTCCCATCGATACCGGGGCCAGAAACCTTGTGTGGAGTCAGGGCCGGAACCGAGGATTCCTCTCAGGGGCTGACATGGATCTTTGGGTACTTCTGGAGTCTCCCCAGGGGAGTCAGGCCTCGTCTCGAGTGGGGGCATGCACGTGCGCTTTCCTTCCAGGCTGTAGCAGCAATGTCACACTTCCCGGCGCGTGGATCAAAGGATCTGTGGTTTTCCCTAGAGGCTTTCCCTCGAGGCTTTCCCACAGGGCTGTCCCACGTGCCACCGTGGTGTGAGTTGATCCTCGGCGTGAAAGATGAGCCAGTGCAGGGCAAAGAGGTTCCTCTGGAATGGACTGAGACATCTGGGGGACTCTTGGCATGGTGGTACGACCATGGAGTTCCTCTCGCCTTTCCTGTTGAGAGTGCCTCCTCTTGAGATGCGACGGGTACGCCGGGAATACTTTCCCGTTGAAAGCAGGGAAAGGATCCCACATCTCGAGCTACGAGGGGGAAACTGGGATACTCTGGATGTGGGCGGGACCATCGTGCTTCCTCTCGAGTGGAGACGGGTATGGCGGTGAACTTCTTGAGTTGCAGCAAGGGTGTGAAAGACCCTTTCGAAGTTCCAGAGTTTAGGTGTCATCAGTCTCCAGACGCCTCATCGGAAATAGGCCTCATCTCGCCTGGAAGGGAGAACTTCCTGGATTTTCTCGAGTTGCAGCAGGTGTTCTCGAGTTACGACGGGGACCTCAGGGACCCGCCCTAGTGGCCTCAGGAGAGGCCAGTCCCCATGCGAGTTGCTAGGGGGCCTCTCGGGATTCCTCTCCCTTCGATACCGGGGCCCAGAACCTTGTGTGGAGTCAGGGCCGGAACCGAGGATTCCTCTCAGGGGCTGACATGGAACTTTGGGTACTTCTGGAGTCTCCCCAGGGGAGTCAGGGCTCGTCTCGAGTGGGGACATGCACTTGCGCTTTCCTTCCAGGCTGTAGCAGCAATGTCACGCTTCCCGTCGCGTGGATCAAAGGATCTGTGGTTTTCCCTCGAGGCTTTCCCTCGAGGCTTCACCACTTTGCACTCCCACGTGCCACCGTGGTGTGAGTCGATCCTCGGCGTGAAAGATGTGCCAGTGCAGGGCAAAGAGGTTCCTCTGGAATGGACTGAGACATCTGGGGGACTCCTGGCATGGTGGTACGACCATGGAGTTCCTCTCGCCTTTCCTGTTGAGAGTGCCTCCTCTTGAGATGCGACGGGTACGCCGGGAATTCTTTCCCGTTGAAAGCAGGGAAAGGATCCCACATCTCGAGCTACGAGGGGGAAACGGGGCTCCTCTGGATGTGGGCGGGATCATTGTGCTTCCTCTCGAGTGGAGACGGGTATGGCGGTGAACTTCTTGAGTTGCAGCAAGGGTGTGAAAGACCCTTTCGAAGTTCCAGACGTTAGGTGTCATTAGTCTAAAGACGCCTCATCGGAAATAGGCCTCATCTCGCCTGGAAGGGAGAACTTCCTGGATTTTCTCGAGTTGCGGCAGGTGTTCTCGAGTTACGACGGGGACCTCAGGGACCCGCCCTGGTGGCCTCAGGAGAGGCCAGTCCCCATGCGAGTTGCTAGGGGGCCTCTCGGGATTCCTCTCCCGTCGATACCGGGGCTAAAAACCTTGTGTGGAGTCAGGGCCGGAACCGAGGATTCCTCTCAGGGGCTCACATGGATCTTGGGTACTTCTGGAGTCTCCCCAGGGAAGTTAGGCCTCGTCTCGAGTGGGGGCATGCACGTACGCTTTCCTTCCAGGCTGTAGCAGCAATGTCACGCTTCCCGTCGCGTGGATCAAAGGATCTGTGGTTTTCCCTCGAGGCTTTCCCTCGAGGCTTTCCCACATGGCTGTCACACGTGCCACCGTGGTGTGAGTCGAACCTCGGCGTGAAAGATGAGCCAGTGCAGGGCAAAGAGGTTCCTCTGGAATGCACTGAGACATCTGGGGGACTCTTGGCATGGTGGTACGATCATGGAGTTCCTCTCGCCTTTCCTGTTGAGAGTGCCTCCTCTTGAGATGCGACGGAAACACCGGAAATTCTTTCCCGTTGAAATCAGGGAAAGGATCCCTCATCTCGAGCTACGAGGGGGAAACGGGGCTCCTCTGGATGTGGGCGGGACCATCGTGCTTCCTCTCGAGTGGAGACGGGTATGGCGGTGAACTTCTTGAGTTGCAGCAAGGGTGTGAAAGAACCTTTCGAAGTTCCAGAGGTTAGGTGTCATTAGTCTCCAGACGCCTCATCGGAAATAGGCCTCATCTCGCCTGGAAGGGAGAACTTCCTGGATTTTCTCGAGTTGCGGCAGGTGTTCTTGAGTTACGACGGGGACCTCAGGGACCCGCCCTGGTGGCCTCAGGAGAGGCCAGTCCCCATGCGAGTTGCTAGGGGGCCTCTCAGGATTCCTCTCCCGTCGATACCGGGGCCAAAAACCTTGTGTGGAGTCAGGGCCGGAACCGAGGATTCCTCTCAGGGGCTGACATGGATCTTTGGGTACTTCTGGAGTATCCCCAGGGGAGTCAGGCCTCGTCTCGAGTGGGGGCATGCCCGTGCGCTTTCCTTCCAGGCTGCAGCAGCAATGTCACGCTTCCCGTCGCGTGGATCAAAGGATCTGTGGTTTTCCCTCGAGGCTTTCCCTCGAGGCTTTCCCACAGGGCTGTCCCACGTGCCACCGTGGTGTGAGTCGATCCTCGGCGTGAAAGATGAGCCAGTGCAGGGCAAAGAGGTTCCTCTGGAATGCACTGAGACATCTGGGGGACTCTTGGCATGGTGGTACGATCATGGAGTTCCTCTCGCCTTTCCTGTTGAGAGTGCCTCCTCTTGAGATGCGACGGAAACACCGGGAATTCTTTCCCGTTGAAAGCAGGGAAAGGATCCCTCATCTCGAGCTACGAGGGGGAAACGGGGCTCCTCTGGATGTGGGCGGGACCATCGTGCTTCCTCTCGAGTGGAGACGGGTATGGCGGTGAACTTCTTGAGTTGCAGCAAGGGTGTGAAAGACCCTTTCGAAGTTCCAGAGTTTAGGTGTCATTAGTCTCCAGACGCCTCATCGGAAATAGGCCTCATCTCGCCTGGAAGGGAGAACTTCCTGGATTTTCTCGAGTTGCAGCAGGTGTTCTTGAGTTACGACGGGGACCTCAGGGACCCGCCCTAGTGGCCTCAGGAGAGGCCAGTCCCCATGCGAGTTGCTAGGGGGCCTCTCGGGATTCCTCTCCCTTCGATACCGGGGCCCAGAACCTTGTGTGGAGTCAGGGCCGGAACCGAGGATTCCTCTCAGGGGCTGACATGGAACTTTGGGTACTTCTGGAGTCTCCCCAGGGGAGTCAGGGCTCGTCTCGAGTGGGGACATGCACTTGCGCTTTCCTTCCAGGCTGTAGCAGCAATGTCACGCTTCCCGTCGCGTGGATCAAAGGATCTGTGGTTTTCCCTCGAGGCTTTCCCTCGAGGCTTCACCACTTTGCACTCCCACGTGCCACCGTGGTGTGAGTCGATCCTCGGCGTGAAAGATGTGCCAGTGCAGGGCAAAGAGGTTCCTCTGGAATGGACTGAGACATCTGGGGGACTCCTGGCATGGTGGTACGACCATGGAGTTCCTCTCGCCTTTCCTGTTGAGAGTGCCTCCTCTTGAGATGCGACGGGTACGCCGGGAATTCTTTCCCGTTGAAAGCAGGGAAAGGATCCCACATCTCGAGCTACGAGGGGGAAACGGGGCTCCTCTGGATGTGGGCGGGACCATTGTGCTTCCTCTCGAGTGGAGACGGGTATGGCGGTGAACTTCTTGAGTTGCAGCAAGGGTGTGAAAGACCCTTTCGAAGTTCCAGACGTTAGGTGTCATTAGTCTAAAGACGCCTCATCGGAAATAGGCCTCATCTCGCCTGGAAGGGAGAACTTCCTGGATTTTCTCGAGTTGCGGCATGTGTTCTCGAGTTACGACGGGGACCTCAGGGACCCGCCCTGGTGGCCTCAGGAGAGGCCAGTCCCCATGCGAGTTGCTAGGGGGCCTCTCGGGATTCCTCTCCCGTCGATACCGGGGCTAAAAACCTTGTGTGGAGTCAGGGCCGGAACCGAGGATTCCTCTCAGGGGCTCACATGGATCTTTGGGTACTTCTGGAGTCTCCCCAGGGGAGTTAGGCCTCGTCTCGAGTGGGGGCATGCACGTACGCTTTCCTTCCAGGCTGTAGCAGCAATGTCACGCTTCCCGTCGCGTGGATCAAAGGATCTGTGGTTTTCCCTCGAGGCTTTCCCTCGAGGCTTTCCCACATGGCTGTCACACGTGCCACCGTGGTGTGAGTCGAACCTCGGCGTGAAAGATGAGCCAGTGCAGGGCAAAGAGGTTCCTCTGGAATGCACTGAGACATCTGGGGGACTCTTGGCATGGTGGTACGATCATGGAGTTCCTCTCGCCTTTCCTGTTGAGAGTGCCTCCTCTTGAGATGCGACGGAAACACCGGGAATTCTTTCCCGTTGAAATCAGGGAAAGGATCCCTCATCTCGAGCTACGAGGGGGAAACGGGGCTCCTCTGGATGTGGGCGGGACCATCGTGCTTCCTCTCGAGTGGAGACGGGTATGGCGGTGAACTTCTTGAGTTGCAGCAAGGGTGTGAAAGACCCTTTCGAAGTTCCAGAGGTTAGGTGTCATTAGTCTCCAGACGCCTCATCGGAAATAGGCCTCATCTCGCCTGGAAGGGAGAACTTCCTGGATTTTCTCGAGTTGCGGCAGGTGTTCTTGAGTTACGACGGGGACCTCAGGGACCCGCCCTGGTGGCCTCAGGAGAGGCCAGTCCCCATGCGAGTTGCTAGGGGGCCTCTCAGGATTCCTCTCCCTTCGATACCGGGGCCAAAAACCTTGTGTGGAGTCAGGGCCGGAACCGAGGATTCCTCTCAGGGGCTGACATGGATCTTTGGGTACTTCTGGAGTATCCCCAGGGGAGTCAGGCCTCGTCTCGAGTGGGGGCATGCCCGTGCGCTTTCCTTCCAGGCTGCAGCAGCAATGTCACGCTTCCCGTCGCGTGGATCAAAGGATCTGTGGTTTTCCCTCGAGGCTTTCCCTCGAGGCTTTCCCACAGGGCTGTCCCACGTGCCACCGTGGTGTGAGTCGATCCTCGGCGTGAAAGATGAGCCAGTGCAGGGCAAAGAGGTTCCTCTGGAATGCACTGAGACATCTGGGGGACTCTTGGCATGGTGGTACGATCATGGAGTTCCTCTCGCCTTTCCTGTTGAGAGTGCCTCCTCTTGAGATGCGACGGAAACACCGGGAATTCTTTCCCGTTGAAAGCAGGGAAAGGATCCCTCATCTCGAGCTACGAGGGGGAAACGGGGCTCCTCTGGATGTGGGCGGGACCATCGTGCTTCCTCTCGAGTGGAGACGGGTATGGCGGTGAACTTCTTGAGTTGCAGCAAGGGTGTGAAAGACCCTTTCGAAGTTCCAGAGTTTAGGTGTCATTAGTCTCCAGACGCCTCATCGGAAATAGGCCTCATCTCGCCTGGAAGGGAGAACTTCCTGGATTTTCTCGAGTTGCAGCAGGTGTTCTTGAGTTACGACGGGGACCTCAGGGACCCGCCCTAGTGGCCTCAGGAGAGGCCAGTCCCCATGCGAGTTGCTAGGGGGCCTCTCGGGATTCCTCTCCCTTCGATACCGGGGCCCAGAACCTTGTGTGGAGTCAGGGCCGGAACCGAGGATTCCTCTCAGGGGCTGACATGGAACTTTGGGTACTTCTGGAGTCTCCCCAGGGGAGTCAGGGCTCGTCTCGAGTGGGGACATGCACTTGCGCTTTCCTTCCAGGCTGTAGCAGCAATGTCACGCTTCCCGTCGTGTGGATCAAAGGATCTGTGGTTTTCCCTCGAGGCTTTCCCTCGAGGCTTCCCCACTTTGCACTCCCACGTGCCACCGTGGTGTGAGTCGATCCTCGGTGTGAAAGATGAGCCAGTGCAGGGCAAAGAGGTTCCTCTGGAATGGACTGAGACATCTGGGGGACTCCTGGCAAGGTGGTACGACCATGGAGTTCCTCTCGCCTTTCCTGTTGAGAGTGCCTCCTCTTGAGATGCGACGGGTACGCCGGGAATTCTTTCCCGTTGAAAGCAGGGAAAGGATCCCACATCTCGAGCTACGAGGGGGAAACGGGGCTCCTCTGGATGTGGGCGGGACCATTGTGCTTCCTCTCGAGTGGAGACGGGTATGGCGGTGAACTTCTTGAGTTGCAGCAAGGGTGTGAAAGACCCTTTCGAAGTTCCAGACGTTAGGTGTCATTAGTCTCCAGACGCCTCATCGGAAATAGGCCTCATCTCGCCTGGAAGGGAGAACTTCCTGGATTTTCTCGAGTTGCGGCAGGTGTTCTCGAGTTACGACGGGGACCTCAGGGACCGGCCCTGGTGGCCTCAGGAGAGGCCAGTCCCCATGCGAGTTGCTAGGGGGCCTCTCGGGATTCCTCTCCCGTCGATACCGGGGCTAAAAACCTTGTGTGGAGTCAGGGCCGGAACCGAGGATTCCTCTCAGGGGCTCACATGGATCTTTGGGTACTTCTGGAGTCTCCCCAGGGGAGTTAGGCCTCGTCTCGAGTGGGGGCATGCACGTACGCTTTCCTTCCAGGCTGTAGCAGCAATGTCACGCTTCCCGTCGCGTGGATCAAAGGATCTGTGGTTTTCCCTCGAGGCTTTCCCTCGAGGCTTTCCCACATGGCTGTCACACGTGCCACCGTGGTGTGAGTCGAACCTCGGCGTGAAAGATGGGCCAGTGCAGGGCAAAGAGGTTCCTCTGGAATGCACTGAGACATCTGGGGGACTCTTGGCATGGTGGTACGATCATGGAGTTCCTCTCGCCTTTCCTGTTGAGAGTGCCTCCTCTTGAGATGCGACGGAAACACCGGGAATTCTTTCCCGTTGAAATCAGGGAAAGGATCCCTCATCTCGAGCTACGAGGGGGAAACGGGGCTCCTCTGGATGTGGGCGGGACCATCGTGCTTCCTTTCGAGTGGAGACGGGTATGGCGGTGAACTTCTTGAGTTGCAGCAAGGGTGTGAAAGACCCTTTCGAAGTTCCAGAGGTTAGGTGTCATTAGTCTCCAGACGCCTCATCGGAAATAGGCCTCATCTCGCCTGGAAGGGAGAACTTCCTGGATTTTCTCGAGTTGCGGCAGGTGTTCTTGAGTTACGACGGGGACCTCAGGGACCCGCCCTGGTGGCCTCAGGAGAGGCCAGTCCCCATGCGAGTTGCTAGGGGGCCTCTCGGGATTCCTCTCCCGTCGATACCGGGGCCAAAAACCTTGTGTGGAGTCAGGGCCGGAACCGAGGATTCCTCTCAGGGGCTGACATGGATCTTTGGGTACTTCTGGAGTCTCCCCAGGGGAGTCAGGCCTCGTCTCGAGTGGGGGCATGCCCGTGCGCTTTCCTTCCAGGCTGCAGCAGCAATGTCACGCTTCCCGTCGCGTGGATCAAAGGATCTGTGGTTTTCCCTCGAGGCTTTCCCTCGAGGCTTTCCCACAGGGCTGTCCCACGTGCCACCGTGGTGTGAGTCGATCCTCGGCGTGAAAGATGAGCCAGTGCAGGGCAAAGAGGTTCCTCTGGAATGCACTGAGACATCTGGGGGACTCTTGGCATGGTGGTACGATCATGGAGTTCCTCTCGCCTTTCCTGTTGAGAGTGCCTCCTCTTGAGATGCGACGGAAACACCGGGAATTCTTTCCCGTTGAAAGCAGGGAAAGGATCCCTCATCTCGAGCTACGAGGGGGAAACGGGGCTCCTCTGGATGTGGGCGGGACCATCGTGCTTCCTCTCGAGTGGAGACGGGTATGGCGGTGAACTTCTTGAGTTGCAGCAAGGGTGTGAAAGACCCTTTCGAAGTTCCAGAGTTTAGGTGTCATTAGTCTCCAGACGCCTCATCGGAAATAGGCCTCATCTCGCCTGGAAGGGAGAACTTCCTGGATTTTCTCGAGTTGCAGCAGGTGTTCTTGAGTTACGACGGGGACCTCAGGGACCCGCCCTAGTGGCCTCAGGAGAGGCCAGTCCCCATGCGAGTTGCTAGGGGGCCTCTCGGGATTCCTCTCCCTTCGATACCGGGGCCCAGAACCTTGTGTGGAGTCAGGGCCGGAACCGAGGATTCCTCTCAGGGGCTGACATGGAACTTTGGGTACTTCTGGAGTCTCCCCAGGGGAGTCAGGGCTCGTCTCGAGTGGGGACATGCACTTGCGCTTTCCTTCCAGGCTGTAGCAGCAATGTCACGCTTCCCGTCGCGTGGATCAAAGGATCTGTGGTTTTCCCTCGAGGCTTTCCCTCGAGGCTTCCCCACTTTGCACTCCCACGTGCCACCGTGGTGTGAGTCGATCCTCGGCGTGAAAGATGAGCCAGTGCAGGGCAAAGAGGTTCCTCTGGAATGGACTGAGACATCTGGGGGACTCCTGGCATGGTGGTACGACCATGGAGTTCCTCTCGCCTTTCCTGTTGAGAGTGCCTCCTCTTGAGATGCGACGGGTACGCCGGGAATTCTTTCCCGTTGAAAGCAGGGAAAGGATCCCACATCTCGAGCTACGAGGGGGAAACGGGGCTCCTCTGGATGTGGGCGGGACCATTGTGCTTCCTCTCGAGTGGAGACGGGTATGGCGGTGAACTTCTTGAGTTGCAGCAAGGGTGTGAAAGACCCTTTCGAAGTTCCAGACGTTAGGTGTCATTAGTCTAAAGACGCCTCATCGGAAATAGGCCTCATCTCGCCTGGAAGGGAGAACTTCCTGGATTTTCTCGAGTTGCGGCAGGTGTTCTCGAGTTACGACGGGGACCTCAGGGACCCGCCCTGGTGGCCTCAGGAGAGTCCAGTCCCCATGCGAGTTGCTAGGGGGCCTGTCGGGATTCCTCTCCCGTCGATACCGGGGCTAAAAACCTTGTGTGGAGTCAGGGCCGGAACCGAGGATTCCTCTCAGGGGCTCACATGGATCTTTGGGTACTTCTGGAGTCTCCCCAGGGGAGTTAGGCCTCGTCTCGAGTGGGGGCATGCACGTACGCTTTCCTTCCAGGCTGTAGCAGCAATGTCACGCTTCCCGTCGCGTGGATCAAAGGATCTGTGGTTTTCCCTCGAGGCTTTCCCTCGAGGCTTTCCCACATGGCTGTCACACGTGCCACCGTGGTGTGAGTCGAACCTCGGCGTGAAAGATGGGCCAGTGCAGGGCAAAGAGGTTCCTCTGGAATGCACTGAGACATCTGGGGGACTCTTGGCATGGTGGTACGATCATGGAGTTCCTCTCGCCTTTCCTGTTGAGAGTGCCTCCTCTTGAGATGCGACGGAAACACCGGGAATTCTTTCCCGTTGAAATCAGGGAAAGGATCCCTCATCTCGAGCTACGAGGGGGAAACGGGGCTCCTCTGGATGTGGGCGGGACCATCGTGCTTCCTTTCGAGTGGAGACGGGTATGGCGGTGAACTTCTTGTGTTGCAGCAAGGGTGTGAAAGACCCTTTCGAAGTTCCAGAAGTTAGGTGTCATTAGTCTCCAGACGCCTCATCGGAAATAGGCCTCATCTCGCCTGGAAGGGAGAACTTCCTGGATTTTCTCGAGTTGCGGCAGGTGTTCTTGAGTTACGACGGGGACCTCAGGGACCCGCCCTGGTGGCCTCAGGAGAGGCCAGTCCCCATGCGAGTTGCTAGGGGGCCTCTCAGGATTCCTCTCCCGTCGATACCGGGGCCAAAAACCTTGTGTGGAGTCAGGGCCGGAACCGAGGATTCCTCTCAGGGGCTGACATGGATCTTTGGGTACTTCTGGAGTATCCCCAGGGGAGTCAGGCCTCGTCTCGAGTGGGGGCATGCCCGTGCGCTTTCCTTCCAGGCTGCAGCAGCAATGTCACGCTTCCCGTCGCGTGGATCAAAGGATCTGTGGTTTTCCCTCGAGGCTTTCCCTCGAGGCTTTCCCACAGGGCTGTCCCACGTGCCACCGTGGTGTGAGTCGATCCTCGGCGTGAAAGATGAGCCAGTGCAGGGCAAAGAGGTTCCTCTGGAATGCACTGAGACATCTGGGGGACTCTTGGCATGGTGGTACGATCATGGAGTTCCTCTCGCCTTTCCTGTTGAGAGTGCCTCCTCTTGAGATGCGACGGAAACACCGGGAATTCTTTCCCGTTGAAAGCAGGGAAAGGATCCCTCATCTCGAGCTACGAGGGTGAAACGGGGCTCCTCTGGATGTGGGCGGGACCATCGTGCTTCCTCTCGAGTGGAGACGGGTATGGCGGTGAACTTCTTGAGTTGCAGCAAGGGTGTGAAAGACCCTTTCGAAGTTCCAGAGTTTAGGTGTCATTAGTCTCCAGACGCCTCATCGGAAATAGGCCTCATCTCGCCTGGAAGGGAGAACTTCCTGGATTTTCTCGAGTTGCAGCAGGTGTTCTTGAGTTACGACGGGGACCTCAGGGACCCGCCCTAGTGGCCTCAGGAGAGGCCAGTCCCCATGCGAGTTGCTAGGGGGCCTCTCGGGATTCCTCTCCCTTCGATACCGGGGCCCAGAACCTTGTGTGGAGTCAGGGCCGGAACCGAGGATTCCTCTCAGGGGCTGACATGGAACTTTGGGTACTTCTGGAGTCTCCCCAGGGGAGTCAGGGCTCGTCTCGAGTGGGGAAATGCACTTGCGCTTTCCTTCCAGGCTGTAGCAGCAATGTCACGCTTCCCGTCGCGTGGATCAAAGGATCTGTGGTTTTCCCTCGAGGCTTCCCCTCGAGGCTTCCCCACTTTGCACTCCCACGTGCCACCGTGGTGTGAGTCGATCCTCGGCGTGAAAGATGAGCCAGTGCAGGGCAAAGAGGTTCCTCTGGAATGGACTGAGACATCTGGGGGACTCCTGGCATGGTGGTACGACCATGGAGTTCCTCTCGCCTTTCCTGTTGAGAGTGCCTCCTCTTGAGATGTGACGGGAACGCCGAGAATTCTTTCCCGTTGAAAGCAGGGAAAGGATCCCTAATCTCGAGCTATGAGGGGGAAACGGGGCTCCTCTGGATGTGGGCGGGACCATCGTGCTTCCTCTCGAGTGGAGACGGGTATGGCGGTGAACTTCTTGAGTTGCAGCAAGGGTGTGAAAGACCCTTTCGAAGTTCCAGAGGTTACGTGTCATTAGTCTCCAGACGCCTCATCGGAAATAGGCCTCATCTCGCCTGGAAGGGAGAACTTCCTGGATTTTCTCGAGTTGCAGCAGGTGTTCTCGAGTTACGACGGGGACCTCAGGGACCCGCCCTAGTGGCCTCAGGAGAGGCCAGTTCCCATGCGAGTTGCTAGGGGGCCTCTCGGGATTCCTCTCCCTTCGATACCGGGGCCCAGAACCTTGTGTGGAGTCAGGGCCGGAACCGAGGATTCCTCTCAGGGGCTGACATGGAACTTTGGGTACTTCTGGAGTCTCCCCAGGGGAGTCAGGGCTCGTCTCGAGTGGGGACATGCACTTGCGCTTTCCTTCCAGGCTGTAGCAGCAATGTCACGCTTCCCGTCGCGTGGATCAAAGGATCTGTGGTTTTCCCTCGAGGCTTTCCCTCGAGGCTTCCCCACTTTGCACTCCCACGTGCCACCGTGGTGTGAGTCGATCCTCGGCGTGAAAGATGAGCCAGTGCAGGGCAAAGAGGTTCCTCTGGAATGGCCTGAGATATCTGGGGGACTCCTGGCATGGTGGTACGACCATGGAGTTCTTCTCGCCTTTCCTGTTGAGAGTGCCTCCTCTTGAGATGCGACGGGTATGCCGGGAATTCTTTCCCGTTGAAAGCAGGGAAAGGATCCCACATCTCGAGCTACGAGGGGGAAACGGGGCTCCTCTGGATGTGGGCGGGACCATTGTGCTTCCTCTCGAGTGGAGACGGGTATGGCGGTGAACTTCTTGAGTTGCAGCAAGGGTGTGAAAGACCCTTTCGAAGTTCCAGACGTTAGGTGTCATTAGTCTAAAGACGCCTCATCGGAAATAGGCCTCATCTCGCCTGGAAGGGAGAACTTCCTGGATTTTCTCGAGTTGCGGCAGGTGTTCTCGAGTTACGACGGGGACCTCAGGGACCCGCCCTGGTGGCCTCAGGAGAGGCCAGTCCCCATGCGAGTTGCTAGGGGGCCTCTCAGGATTCCTCTCCCGTCGATACCGGGGCCAAAAACCTTGTGTGGAGTCAGGGCCGGAACCGAGGATTCCTCTCAGGGGCTGACATGGATCTTTGGGTACTTCTGGAGTCTCCCCAGGGGAGTCAGGCCTCGTCTCGAGTGGGGGCATGCACGTGCGCTTTCCTTCCAGGCTGTAGCAGCAATGTCACGCTTCCCGTCGCGTGGATCAAAGGATCTGTGGTTTTCCCTCGAGGCTTTCCCTCGAGGCTTCCCCACTTTGCACTCCCACGTGCCACCGTGGTGTGAGTCGATCCTCGGCGTGAAAGATGAGCCAGTGCAGGGCAAAGAGGTTCCTCTGGAATGGCCTGAGATATCTGGGGAACTCCTGGCATGGTGGTACGACCATGGAGTTCCTCTCGCCTTTCCTGTTGAGAGTGCCTCCTCTTGAGATGCGACGGGTACGCCGGGAATTCTTTCCCGTTGAAAGCAGGGAAAAGATCCCACATCTCGAGCTACGAGGGGGAAACGGGGCTCCTCTGGATGTGGGCGGGACCATTGTGCTTCCTCTCGAGTGGAGACGGGTATGGCGGTGAACTTCTTGAGTTGCAGCAAGGGTGTGAAAGACCCTTTCGAAGTTCCAGAGGTTACGTGTCATTAGTCTCCAGACGCCTCATCGGAAATAGGCCTCATCTCGCCTGGAAGGGAGAACTTCCTGGATTTTCTCGAGTTGCGGCAGGTGTTCTCGAGTTACGACGGGGACCTCAGGGACCCGCCCTGGTGGCCTCAGGAGAGGCCAGTCCCCATGCGAGTTGCTAGGGTTCCTCTCGGGATTCCTCTCCCGTCGATACCGGGGCTAAAAACCTTGTGTGGAGTCAGGGCCGGAACCGAGGATTCCTCTCAGGGGCTCACATGGATCTTTGGGTACTTCTGGAGTCTCCCCAGGGGAGTTAGGCCTCGTCTCGAGTGGGGGCATGCACGTACGCTTTCCTTCCAGGCTGTAGCAGCAATGTCACGCTTCCCGTCGCGTGGATCAAAGGATCTGTGGTTTTCCCTCGAGGCTTTCCCTCGAGGCTTTCCCACATGGCTGTCACACGTGCCACCGTGGTGTGAGTCGAACCTCGGCGTGAAAGATGGGCCAGTGCAGGGCAAAGAGGTTCCTCTGGAATGCACTGAGACATCTGGGGGACTCTTGGCATGGTGGTACGATCATGGAGTTCCTCTCGCCTTTCCTGTTGAGAGTGCCTCCTCTTGAGATGCGACGGAAACACCGGGAATTCTTTCCCGTTGAAATCAGGGAAAGGATCCCTCATCTCGAGCTACGAGGGGGAAACGGGGCTCCTCTGGATGTGGGCGGGACCATCGTGCTTCCTTTCGAGTGGAGACGGGTATGGCGGTGAACTTCTTGAGTTGCAGCAAGGGTGTGAAAGACCCTTTCGAAGTTCCAGAAGTTAGGTGTCATTAGTCTCCAGACGCCTCATCGGAAATAGGCCTCATCTCGCCTGGAAGGGAGAACTTCCTGGATTTTCTCGAGTTGCGGCAGGTGTTCTTGAGTTACGACGGGGACCTCAGGGACCCGCCCTGGTGGCCTCAGGAGAGGCCAGTCCCCATGCGAGTTGCTAGGGGGCCTCTCGGGATTCCTCTCCCGTCGATACCGGGGCCAAAAACCTTGTGTGGAGTCAGGGCCGGAACCGAGGATTCCTCTCAGGGGCTGACATGGATCTTTGGGTACTTCTGGAGTATCCCCAGGGGAGTCAGGCCTCGTCTCGAGTGGGGGCATGCCCGTGCGCTTTCCTTCCAGGCTGCAGCAGCAATGTCACGCTTCCCGTCGCGTGGATCAAAGGATCTGTGGTTTTCCCTCGAGGCTTTCCCTCGAGGCTTTCCCACAGGGCTGTCCCACGTGCCACCGTGGTGTGAGTCGATCCTCGGCGTGAAAGATGAGCCAGTGCAGGGCAAAGAGGTTCCTCTGGAATGCACTGAGACATCTGGGGGACTCTTGGCATGGTGGTACGATCATGGAGTTCCTCTCGCCTTTCCTGTTGAGAGTGCCTCCTCTTGAGATGCGACGGAAACACCGGGAATTCTTTCCCGTTGAAAGCAGGGAAAGGATCCCTCATCTCGAGCTACGAGGGGGAAACGGGGCTCCTCTGGATGTGGGCGGGACCATTGTGCTTCCTCTCGAGTGGAGACGGGTATGGCGGTGAACTTCTTGAGTTGCAGCAAGGGTTTGAAAGACCCTTTCGAAGTTCCAGACGTTAGGTGTCATTAGTCTAAAGACGCCTCATCGGAAATAGGCCTCATCTCGCCTGGAAGGGAGAACTTCCTGGATTTTCTCGAGTTGCGGCAGGTGTTCTCGAGTTACGACGGGGACCTCAGGGACCCGCCCTGGTGGCCTCAGGAGAGGCAAGTCCCCATGGGAGTTGCTAGGGGGCCTCTCGGGATTCCTCTCCCATCGATACCGGGGCCAAAAACCTTGTGTGGAGTCAGGGCCGGAACCGAGGATTCCTCTCAGGGGCTGACATGGATCTTTGGGTACTTCTGGAGTCTCCCCAGGGGAGTCAGGCCTCGTCTCGAGTGGGGGCATGCACGTGCGCTTTCCTTCCAGGCTGTAGCAGCAATGTCACGCTTCCCGTCGCGTGGATCAAAGGATCTGTGGTTTTCCCTCGAGGCTTTCCCTCGAGGCTTCCCCACTTTGCACTCCCACGTGCCACCGTGGTGTGAGTCGATCCTCGGCGTGAAAGATGAGCCAGTGCAGGGCAAAGAGGTTCCTCTGGAATGGCCTGAGATATCTGGGGAACTCCTGGCATGGTGGTACGACCATGGAGTTCCTCTCGCCTTTCCTGTTGAGAGTGCCTCCTCTTGAGATGCGACGGGTACGCCGGGAATTCTTTCCCGTTGAAAGCAGGGAAAGGATCCCACATCTCGAGCTACGAGGGGGAAACGGGGCTCCTCTGGATGTGGACGGGACCATTGTGCTTCCTCTCGAGTGGAGACGGGTATGGCGGTGAACTTCTTGAGTTGCAGCAAGGGTGTGAAAGACCCTTTCGAAGTTCCAGAGGTTACGTGTCATTAGTCTCCAGACGCCTCATCGGAAATAGGCCTCATCTCGCCTGGAAGGGAGAACTTCCTGGATTTTCTCGAGTTGCGGCAGGTGTTCTCGAGTTACGACGGGGACCTCAGGGACCCGCCCTGGTGGCCTCAGGAGAGGCCAGTCCCCATGCGAGTTGCTAGGGGGCCTCTCGGGATTCCTCTCCCGTCGATACCGGGGCCAAAAACCTTGTGTGAAGTCAGGGCCGGAACCGAGGATTCCTCTCAGGGGCTGACATGGATATTTGGGTACTTCTGGAGTCTCCCCAGGGGAGTCAGGCCTCGTCTCGAGTGGGGGCATGCACGTGCGCTTTCCTTCCAGGCTGTAGCAGCAATGTCACGCTTCCCGTCGCGTGGATCAAAGGATCTGTGGTTTTCCCTCGAGGCTTTCCCTCGAGGCTTTCCCACATGGCTGTCACACGTGCCACCGTGGTGTGAGTCGAACCTCGGCGTGAAAGATGAGCCAGTGCAGGGCAAAGAGTTTCCTCTGGAATGCACTGAGACATCTGGGGGACTCTTGGCATGGTGGTACGACCATGGAGTTCCTCTCGCCTTTCCTGTTGAGAGTGCCTCCTCTTGAGATGCGACGGGTACGCCGGGAATTCTTTCCCGTTGAAAGCAGGGAAAAGATCCCACATCTCGAGCTACGAGGGGGAAACGGGGCTCCTCTGGATGTGGGCGGGACCATTGTGCTTCCTCTCGAGTGGAGACGGGTATGGCGGTGAACTTCTTGAGTTGCAGCAAGGGTGTGAAAGACCCTTTCGAAGTTCCAGAGGTTACGTGTCATTAGTCTCCAGACGCCTCATCGGAAATACGCCTCATCTCGCCTGGAAGGGAGAACTTCCTGGATTTTCTCGAGTTGCGGCAGGTGTTCTCGAGTTACGACGGGGACCTCAGGGACCCGCCCTGGTGGCCTCAGGAGAGGCCAGTCCCCATGCGAGTTGCTAGGGTTCCTCTCGGGATTCCTCTCCCGTCGATACCGGGGCCAAAAACCTTGTGTGAAGTCAGGGCCGGAACCGAGGATTCCTCTCAGGGGCTGACATGGATCTTTGGGTACTTCTGGAGTCTCCCCAGGGGAGTCAGGCCTCGTCTCGAGTGGGGGCATGCACGTGCGCTTTCCTTCCAGGCTGTAGCAGCAATGTCACGCTTCCCGTCGCGTGGATCAAAGGATCTGTGGATTTCCCTCGAGGCTTTCCCTCGAGGCTTTCCCACATGGCTGTCACACGTGCCACCGTGGTGTGAGTCGAACCTCGGCGTGAAAGATGAGCCAGTGCAGGGCAAAGAGTTTCCTCTGGAATGCACTGAGACATCTGGGGGACTCTTGGCATGGTGGTACGACCATGGAGTTCCTCTCGCCTTTCCTGTTGAGAGTGCCTCCTCTTGAGATGCGACGGGAACGCCGGGAATTCTTTCCCGTTGAAAGCAGGGAAAGGATCCCTCATCTCGAGCTACGAGGGGGAAACGGGGCTCCTCTGGATGTGGGCGGGACCAACGTGCTTCCTCTCGAGTGGAGCCGGGTATGGCGGTGAACTTCTTGTGTTGCAGCAAGGGTGTGAAAGACCCTTTCGAAGTTCCAGAGGTTAGGTGTCATTAGTCTCCAGACGCCTCATCGGAAATAGGCCTCATCTCGCCTGGAAGGGAGAACTTCCTGGATTTTCTAGAGTTGCGGCAGGTGTTCTCGAGTTACGACGGGGACCTCAGGGACCCGCCCTGGTGGCCTCAGGAGAGGCCAGTCCCCATGCGAGTTGCTAGGGGGCCTCTCGGGATTCCTCTCCCGTCGATACCGGGGCTAAAAACCTTGTGTGGAGTCAGGGCCGGAACCGAGGATTCCTCTCAGGGGCTCACATGGATCTTTGGGTACTTCTGGAGTCTCCCCAGGGGAGTTAGGCCTCGTCTCGAGTGGGGGCATGCACGTACGCTTTCCTTCCAGGCTGTAGCAGCAATGTCACGCTTCCCGTCGCGTGGATCAAAGGATCTGTGGTTTTCCCTCGAGGCTTTCCCTCGAGGCTTTCCCACATGGCTGTCACACGTGCCACCGTGGTGTGAGTCGAACCTCGGCGTGAAAGATGGGCCAGTGCAGGGCAAAGAGGTTCCTCTGGAATGCACTGAGACATCTGGGGGACTCTTGGCATGGTGGTACGATCATGGAGTTCCTCTCGCCTTTCCTGTTGAGAGTGCCTCCTCTTGAGATGCGACGGAAACACCGGGAATTCTTTCCCGTTGAAATCAGGGAAAGGATCCCTCATCTCGAGCTACGAGGGGGAAACGGGGCTCCTCTGGATGTGGGCGGGACCATCGTGCTTCCTTTCGAGTGGAGACGGGTATGGCGGTGAACTTCTTGAGTTGCAGCAAGGGTGTGAAAGACCCTTTCGAAGTTCCAGAAGTTAGGTGTCATTAGTCTCCAGACGCCTCATCGGAAATAGGCCTCATCTCGCCTGGAAGGGAGAACTTCCTGGATTTTCTCGAGTTGCGGCAGGTGTTCTTGAGTTACGACGGGGACCTCAGGGACCCGCCCTGGTGGCCTCAGGAGAGGCCAGTCCCCATGCGAGTTGCTAGGGGGCCTCTCAGGATTCCTCTCCCGTCGAT
Source organism: Capricornis sumatraensis (assembly GCF_032405125.1). NCBI lineage: Eukaryota > Metazoa > Chordata > Mammalia > Artiodactyla > Bovidae > Capricornis > Capricornis sumatraensis. The sequence goes on along the minus strand of NC_091092.1, from coordinate 140,635,047 downwards.
ACCGGGGCCAAAAACCTTGTGTGGAGTCAGGGCCGGAACCGAGGATTCCTCTCAGGGGCTGACATGGATCTTTGGGTACTTCTGGAGTATCCCCAGGGGAGTCAGGCCTCGTCTCGAGTGGGGGCATGCCCGTGCGCTTTCCTTCCAGGCTGCAGCAGCAATGTCACGCTTCCCGTCGCGTGGATCAAAGGATCTGTGGTTTTCCCTCGAGGCTTTCCCTCGAGGCTTTCCCACAGGGCTGTCCCACGTGCCACCGTGGTGTGAGTCGATCCTCGGCGTGAAAGATGAGCCAGTGCAGGGCAAAGAGGTTCCTCTGGAATGCACTGAGACATCTGGGGGACTCTTGGCATGGTGGTACGATCATGGAGTTCCTCTCGCCTTTCCTGTTGAGAGTGCCTCCTCTTGAGATGCGACGGAAACACCGGGAATTCTTTCCCGTTGAAAGCAGGGAAAGGATCCCTCATCTCGAGCTACGAGGGGGAAACGGGGCTCCTCTGGATGTGGGCGGGACCAACGTGCTTCCTCTCGAGTGGAGACGGGTATGGCGGTGAACTTCTTGAGTTGCAGCAAGGGTGTGAAAGACCCTTTCGAAGTTCCAGAGTTTAGGTGTCATTAGTCTCCAGACGCCTCATCGGAAATAGGCCTCATCTCGCCTGGAAGGGAGAACTTCCTGGATTTTCTCGAGTTGCAGCAGGTGTTCTTGAGTTACGACGGGGACCTCAGGGACCCGCCCTAGTGGCCTCAGGAGAGGCCAGTCCCCATGCGAGTTGCTAGGGGGCCTCTCGGGATTCCTCTCCCTTCGATACCGGGGCCCAGAACCTTGTGTGGAGTCAGGGCCGGAACCGAGGATTCCTCTCAGGGGCTGACATGGAACTTTGGGTACTTCTGGAGTCTCCCCAGGGGAGTCAGGGCTCGTCTCGAGTGGGGAAATGCACTTGCGCTTTCCTTCCAGGCTGTAGCAGCAATGTCACGCTTCCCGTCGCGTGGATCAAAGGATCTGTGGTTTTCCCTCGAGGCTTCCCCTCGAGGCTTCCCCACTTTGCACTCCCACGTGCCACCGTGGTGTGAGTCGATCCTCGGCGTGAAAGATGAGCCAGTGCAGGGCAAAGAGGTTCCTCTGGAATGGACTGAGACATCTGGGGGACTCCTGGCATGGTGGTACGACCATGGAGTTCCTCTCGCCTTTCCTGTTGAGAGTGCCTCCTCTTGAGATGCGACGGGAACGCCGAGAATTCTTTCCCGTTGAAAGCAGGGAAAGGATCCCTAATCTCGAGCTATGAGGGGGAAACGGGGCTCCTCTGGATGTGGGCGGGACCATCGTGCTTCCTCTCGAGTGGAGACGGGTATGGCGGTGAACTTCTTGAGTTGCAGCAAGGGTGTGAAAGACCCTTTCGAAGTTCCAGAGGTTACGTGTCATTAGTCTCCAGACGCCTCATCGGAAATAGGCCTCATCTCGCCTGGAAGGGAGAACTTCCTGGATTTTCTCGAGTTGCAGCAGGTGTTCTCGAGTTACGACGGGGACCTCAGGGACCCGCCCTAGTGGCCTCAGGAGAGGCCAGTTCCCATGCGAGTTGCTAGGGGGCCTCTCGGGATTCCTCTCCCGTCGATACCGGGGCCAAAAACCTTGTGTGAAGTCAGGGCCGGAACCGAGGATTCCTCTCAGGGGCTGACATGGATCTTTGGGTACTTCTGGAGTCTCCCCAGGGGAGTCAGGCCTCGTCTCGAGTGGGGGCATGCACGTGCGCTTTCCTTCCAGGCTGTAGCAGCAATGTCACGCTTCCCGTCGCGTGGATCAAAGGATCTGTGGTTTTCCCTCGAGGCTTTCCCTCGAGGCTTCCCCACTTTGCACTCCCACGTGCCACCGTGGTGTGAGTCGATCCTCGGCGTGAAAGATGAGCCAGTGCAGGGCAAAGAGGTTCCTCTGGAATGGCCTGAGATATCTGGGGAACTCCTGGCATGGTGGTACGACCATGGAGTTCCTCTCGCCTTTCCTGTTGAGAGTGCCTCCTCTTGAGATGCGACGGGTACGCCGGGAATTCTTTCCCGTTGAAAGCAGGGAAAGGATCCCACATCTCGAGCTACGAGGGGGAAACGGGGCTCCTCTGGATGTGGGCGGGACCATTGTGCTTCCTCTCGAGTGGAGACGGGTATGGCGGTGAACTTCTTGAGTTGCAACAAGGGTGTGAAAGACGCTTTCGATGTTCCAGACGTTAGGTGTCATTAGTCTAAAGACGCCTCATCGGAAATAGGCCTCATCTCGCCTGGAAGGGAGAACTTCCTGGATTTTCTCGAGTTGCGGCAGGTGTTCTCGAGTTACGACGGGGACCTCAGGGACCCGCCCTGGTGGCCTCAGGAGAGGCAAGTCCCCATGCGAGTTGCTAGGGGGCCTCTCGGGATTCCTATCCCATCGATACCGGGGCCAAAAACCTTGTGTGGAGTCAGGGCCGGAACCGAGGATTCCTCTCAGGGGCTGACATGGATCTTTGGGTACTTCTGGAGTCTCCCCAGGGGAGTCAGGGCTCGTCTCGAGTGGGGACATGCACTTGCGCTTTCCTTCCACGCTGTAGCAGCAATGTCACGCTTCCCGTCGCGTGGATCAAAGGATCTGTGGTTTTCCCTCGAGGCTTCCCCTCGAGGCTTCCCCACTTTGCACTCCCACGTGCCACCGTGGTGTGAGTCGATCCTCGGCGTGAAAGATGAGCCAGTGCAGGGCAAAGAGGTTCCTCTGGAATGGACTGAGACATCTGGGGGACTCCTGGCATGGTGGTACGACCATGGAGTTCCTCTCGCCTTTCCTGTTGAGAGTGCCTCCTCTTGAGATGCGACGGGAACGCCGGGAATTCTTTCCCGTTGAAAGCAGGGAAAGGATCCCTCATCTCGAGCTACGAGGGGGAAACGGGGCTCTTCTGGATGTGGGCGGGACCATCGTGCTTCCTCTCGAGTGGAGACGGGTATGGCGGTGAACTTCTTGAGTTGCAGCAAGGGTGTGAAAGACCCTTTCGAAGTTCCAGAGGTTACGTGTCATTAGTCTCCAGACGCCTCATCGGAAATAGGCCTCATCTCGCCTGGAAGGGAGAACTTCCTGGATTTTCTCGAGTTGCGGCAGGTGTTCTCGAGTTACGACGGGGACCTCAGGGACCCGCCCTGGTGGCCTCAGGAGAGGCCAGTCCCCATGCGAGTTGCTAGGGGGCCTCTCGGGATTCCTCTCCCGTCGATACCGGGGCCAAAAACCTTGTGTGGAGTCAGGGCCGGAACCGAGGATTCCTCTCAGGGGCTCACATGGATCTTTGGGTACTTCTGGAGTCTCCCCAGGGGAGTCAGGCCTCGTCTCGAGTGGGGGCATGCACGTGCGCTTTCCTTCCAGGCTGTAGCAGCAATGTCACGCTTCCCGTCGCGTGGATCAAAGGATCTGTGGTTTTCCCTCGAGGCTTTCCCTCGAGGCTTTCCCACATGGCTGTCACACGTGCCACCGTGGTGTGAGTCGAACCTCGGCGTGAAAGATGAGCCAGTGCAGGGCAAAGAGGTTCCTCTGGAATGGACTGAGACATCTGGGGGACTCTTGGCATGGTGGTACGATCATGGAGTTCCTCTCGCCTTTCCTGTTGAGAGTGCCTCCTCTTGAGATGCGACGGGAACACCGGGAATTCTTTCCCGTTGAAAGCAGGGAAAGGATCCCTCATCTCGAGCTACGAGGGGGAAACGGGGCTCCTCTGGATGTGGGCGGGACCATCGTGCTTCCTCTCGAGTGGAGACGGGTATGGCGGTGAACTTCTTGAGTTGCAGCAAGGGTGTGAAAGACCCTTTCGAAGTTCCAGAGGTTAGGTGTCATTAGTCTCCAGACGCCTCATCGGAAATAGGCCTCATCTCGCCTGGAAGGGAGAACTTCCTGGATTTTCTCGAGTTGCGGCAGGTGTTCTCGAGTTACGACGGGGACCTCAGGGACCCGCCCTGGTGGCCTCAGGAGAGGCCAGTCCCCATGCGAGTTGCTAGGGGGCCTCTCAGGATTCCTCTCCCGTCGATACCGGGGCCAAAAACCTTGTGTGGAGTCAGGGCCGGAACCGAGGATTCCTCTCAGGGGCTGACATGGATCTTTGGGAACTTCTGGAGTATCCCCAGGGGAGTCAGGCCTCGTCTCGAGTGGGGGCATGCCCGTGCGCTTTCCTTCCAGGCTGCAGCCGCAATGTCACGCTTCCCGTCGCGTGGATCAAAGGATCTGTGGTTTTCCCTCGAGGCTTTCCCTCGAGGCTTTCCCACAGGGCTGTCCCACGTGCCACCGTGGTGTGAGTCGATCCTCGGCGTGAATGATGAGCCAGTGCAGGGCAAAGAGGTTCCTCTGGAATGGACTGAGACATCTGGGGGACTCTTGGAATGGTGGTACGACCATGGAGTTCCTCTCGCCTTTCCTGTTGAGAGTGCCTCCTCTTGAGATGCGACGGGAACGCCGGGAATTCATTCCCGTTGAAAGCAGGGAAAGGATCCCTCATCTCGAGCTACGAGGGGGAAACGGGGCTCCTCTGGATGTGGGCGTGACGATCGTGCTTCCTCTCGAGTGGAGACGGGTATGGCGGTGAACTTCTTGAGTTGCAGCAAGGGTGTGAAAGACCCTTTCGAAGTTCCAGAGTTTAGGTGTCATTAGTCTCCAGACGCCTCATCGGAAATAGGCCTCATCTCGCCTGGAAGGGAGAACTTCCTGGATTTTCTCGAGTTGCAGCAGGTGTTCTCGAGTTATGACGGGGACCTCAGGGACCCTCCCTAGTGGCCTCAGGAGAGGCCAGTCCCCATGCGAGTTGCTAGGGGGCCTCTCGGGATTCCTCTCCCTTCGATACCGGGGCCCAGAACCTTGTGTGGAGTCAGGGCCGGAACCGAGGATTCCTCTCAGGGGCTGACATGGAACTTTGGGTACTTCTGGAGTCTCCCCAGGGGAGTCAGGGCTCGTCTCGAGTGGGGACATGCACTTGCGCTTTCCTTCCAGGCTGTAGCAGCAATGTCACGCTTCCCGTCGCGTGGATCAAAGGATCTGTGGTTTTCCCTCGAGGCTTTCCCTCGAGGCTTCCCCACTTTGCACTCCCACGTGCCACCGTGGTGTGAGTCGATCCTCGGCGTGAAAGATGAGCCAGTGCAGGGCAAAGAGGTTCCTCTGGAATGGACTGAGACATCTGGGGGACTCCTGGCATGGTGGTACGACCATGGAGTTCCTCTCGCCTTTCCTGTTGAGAGTGCCTCCTCTTGAGATGCGACGGGTACGCCGGGAATTCTTTCCCGTTGAAAGCAGGGAAAGGATCCCTCATCTCGAGCTACGAGGGGGAAACGGGGCTCCTCTGGATGTGGGCGGGACCATCGTGCTTCCTCTCGAGTGGAGAAGGGTATGGCGGTGAACTTCTTGAGTTGCAGCAAGGGTTTGAAAGACCCTTTCGAAGTTCCAGAGGTTAGGTGTCATTAGTCTCCAGACGCCTCATCGGAAATAGGCCTCATCTCGCCTGGAAGGGAGAACTTCCTGGATTTTCTCGAGTTGCGGCAGGTGTTCTCGAGTTACGACGGGGAAATCAGGGACCCGCCCTGGTGGCCTCAGGAGAGGCCAGTCCCCATGCGAGTTGCTAGGGGGCCTCTCGGGATTCCTCTCCCGTCGATACCGGGGCCAAAAACCTTGTGTGGAGTCAGGGCCGGAACCGAGGATTCCTCTCAGGGGCTGACATGGATCTTTGGGAACTTCTGGAGTCTCCCCAGGGGAGTCAGGCCTCGTCTCGAGTGGGGGCATGCACGTGCGCTTTCCTTCCAGGCTGTAGCAGCAATGTCACGCTTCCCGTCACGTGGATCAAAGGATCTGTGGTTTTCCCTCGAGGCTTTCCCTCGAAGCTTTCCCACAGGGCTGTCCCACGTGCCACCGTGGTGTGAGTCGATCCTCGGCGTGAAACATGAGCCAGTGCAGGGCAAAGAGGTTCCTCTGGAATGGACTGAGACATCTGGGGGACTCTTGGCATGGTAGTACGACCATGGAGTTCCTCTCGCCTTTCCTGTTGAGAGTGCCTCCTCTTGAGATGTGACGGGAACGCCGGGAATTCTTTCCCGTTGAATGCAGGGAAAGGATCCCTCATCTCGAGCTACGAGGGGGAAACTGGGCTCCTCTGGATGTGGGCGGGACCATCGTGCTTCCTCTCGAGTGGAGACGGGTATGGCGGTGAACTTCTTGAGTTGCAGCAAGGGTGTGAAAGACCCTTTCGAAGTTCCAGAGGTTAGGTGTCATTAGTCTCCAGACGCCTCATCGGAAATGGGCCTCATCTCGCCTGGAAGGGAGAACTTCCTGGATTTTCTCGAGTTGCGGCAGGTGTTCTCGAGTTACGACGGGGACCTCAGGGACCCGCCCTGGTGGCCTCAGGAGAGGCCAGTCCCCATGCGAGTTGCTAGGGGGCCTCTCGGGATTCCTCTCCCGTCGATACCGGGGCCAAAAACCTTGTGTGGAGTCAGGGCCGGAACCGAGGATTCCTCTCAGGGGCTGACATGGATCTTTGGGTAGTTCTGGATTCTCCCCAGGGAAGTCAGGCCTCGTCTCGAGTGGGGGCATGCACGTGCGCTTTCCTTCCAGGCTGGAGCAGCAATGTCACGCTTCCCGTCGCGTCGATCAAAGGATCTGTGGTTTTCCCTCCAGGCTTTCCCACAGGGCTGTCCCACGTGCACCGTGGTGTGAGTCGATCCTCGGCGTGAAACATGAGCCAGTGCAGGGCAAAGAGGTTCCTCTGGAATGGACTGAGACATCTGGGGGACTCTTGGCATGGTGGTACGACCATGGAGTTCCTCTCGCCTTTCTTGTTGAGAGTGCCTCCTCTTGAGTTGCGACCGGAACGCCGGGAATTCTTTCCCGTTGAAAGCAGGGAAAGGATCCCTCATCTCGAACTACGAGGGGGAAACTGGGCTCCTCTGGATGTGGGCGGGACCATCGTGCTTCCTCTCGAGTGGAGACGGGTATGGTGGTGAACTTCTTGAGTTGCAGCAAGGGTGTGAAAGACCCTTTCGAAGTTCCAGAGGTTAGGTGTCATTAGTCTCCAGACGCCTCATCGGAAATGGGCCTCATCTCGCCTGGAAGGGAGAACTTCCTGGATTTTCTCGAGTTGCGGCAGGTGTTCTCGAGTTACGACGGGGACCTCAGGGACCCGCCCTGGTGGCCTCAGGAGAGGCCAGTCCCCATGCGAGTTGCTAGGGGGCCTCTCGGGATTCCTCTCCCGTCGATACCGGGGCCAAAAACCTTTTGTGGAGTCAGGGCCGGAACCGAGGATTCCTCTCAGGGGCTGACATGGATCTTTGGGTACTTCTGGAGTGTCCCCAGGGAAGTCAGGCCTCGTCTCGAGTGGGGGCATGCACGTGCGCTTTCCTTCCAGGCTGTAGCAGCAATGTCACGCTTCCCGTCGCGTGGATCAAAGGATCTGTGGTTTTCCCTCGAGGCTTTCCCTCGAGGCTTTCCCACAGGGCTGTCCCACGTGCCACCGTGGTGTGAGTCGATCCTCGGCGTGAAAGATGAGCCAGTGCAGGGCAAAGAGGTTCCTCTGGAATGGACTGAGACATCTGGGGGACTCTTGGCATGGTGGTACGACCATGGAGTTCCTCTCGCCTTTCCTGTTGAGAGTGCCTCCTCTTGAGATGCGACGGGAACGCCGGGAATTCTTTCCCGTTCAAAGCAGGGAAAGGATCCCTCATCTCGAGCTACGAGGGGGAAACGGGGCTCCTCTGGATGTGGGCGGGACCATCGTGCTTCCTCTCGAGTGGAGACGGGTATGGCGGTGAACTTCTTGAGTTGCAGCAAGGGATTGAAAGACCCTTTCGAAGTTCCAGAGGTTAGGTGTCATTAGTCTCCAGACGCCTCATCGGAAATAGGCCTCATCTCGCCTGGAAGGGAGAACTTCCTGGATTTTCTCGAGTTGCGGCAGGTGTTCTCGAGTTACGACGGGGACCTCAGGGACCCGCCCTGGTGGCCTCAGGAGAGGCCAGTCCCCATGCGAGTTGCTAGGGGGCCTCTCGGGATTCCTCTCCCGTCGATACCGGGGCCAAAAACCTTGTGTGGAGTCAGGACCGGAACCGAGGATTCCTCTCAGGCGCTGACATGGATCTTTGGGAACTTCTGGAGTCTCCCCAGGGGAGTCAGGCCTCGTCTCGAGTGGGGGCATGCACGTGCGCTTTCCTTCCAGGCTGTAGCAGCAATGTCACGCTTCCCGTCACGTGGATCAAAGGATCTGTGGTTTTCCCTCGAGGCTTTCCCTCGAAGCTTTCCTACAGGGCTGTCCCACGTGCCACCGTGGTGTGAGTCGATCCTCGGCGTGAAACATGAGCCAGTGCAGGGCAAAGAGGTTCCTCTGGAATGGACTGAGACATCTGGGGGACTCTTGGCATGGTAGTACGACCATGGAGTTCCTCTCGCTTTTCCTGTTGAGAGTGCCTCCTCTTGAGATGTGACGGGAACGCCGGGAATTCTTTCCCGTTGAATGCAGGGAAAGGATCCCTCATCTCGAGCTACGAGGGGGAAACTGGGCTCCTCTGGATGTGGGCGGGACCATCGTGCTTCCTCTCGAGTGGAGACGGGTATGGCGGTGAACTTCTTGAGTTGCAGCAAGGGTGTGAAAAACCCTTTCGAAGTTCCAGAGGTTAGGTGTCATTAGTCTCCAGACGCCTCATCGGAAATGGGCCTCATCTCGCCTGGAAGGGAGAACTTCCTGGATTTTCTCGAGTTGCGGCAGGTGTTCTCGAGTTACGACGGGGACCTCAGGGACCCGCCCTGGTGGCCTCAGGAGAGGCCAGTCCCCATGCGAGTTGCTAGGGGGCCTCTCGGGATTCCTCTCCCGTCGATACCGGGGCCAAAAACCTTGTGTGGAGTCAGGGCCGGAACCGAGGATTCCTCTCAGGGGCTGACATTGATCTTTGGGTAGTTCTGGATTCTCCCCAGGGAAGTCAGGCCTCGTCTCGAGTGGGGGCATGCACGTGCGCTTTCCTTCCAGGCTGGAGCAGCAATGTCACGCTTCCCGTCGCGTCGATCAAAGGATCTGTGGTTTTCCCTCCAGGCTGTCCCACAGGGCTGTCCCACGTGCCACCGTGGTGTGAGTCGATCCTCGGCGTGAAAGATGAGCCAGTGCAGGGCAAAGAGGTTCCTCTGGAATGGACTGAGACATCTGGGGGACTCTTGGCATGGTAGTACGACCATGGAGTTCCTCTCGCCTTTCCTGTTGAGAGTGCCTCCTCTTGAGATGCGACCGGAACGCCGGGAATTCTTTCCCGTTGAAAGCAGGGAAAGGATCCCTCATCTCGAGCTACGAGGGGGAAACTGGGCTCCTCTGGATGTGGGCGGGACCATCGTGCTTCCTCTCGAGTGGAGACGGGTATGGCGGTGAACTTCTTGAGTTGCACCAAGGGTGTGAAAGACCCTTTCGAAGTTCCAGAGTTTAGGTGTCATTAGTCTCCAGACGCCTCATCGGAAATGGGCCTCATCTCGCCTGGAAGGGAGAACTTCCTGGATTTTCTCGAGTTGCGGCAGGTGTTCTCGAGTTACGACGGGGACCTCAGGGACCCGCCCTGGTGGCCTCAGGAGAGGCCAGTCCCCATGCGAGTTGCTAGGGGGCCTCTCGGGATTCCTCTCCCGTCGATACCGGGGCCAAAAACCTTGTGTGGAGTCAGGGCCGGAACCGAGGATTCCTCTCAGGGGCTGACATGGATCTTTGGGAACTTCTGGAGTCTCCCCAGGGGAGTCAGGCCTCGTCTCGAGTGGGGGCATGCACGTGCGCTTTCCTTCCAGGCTCTAGCAGCAATGTCACGCTTCCCGTCGCGTGGATCAAATGATCTGTGGTTTTCCCTCGAGGCTTTCCCTCGAGGCTTTCCCACTGGGCTGTCCCACATGCCACCGTGGTGTGAGTCGATCCTCGGCATGAAAGATGAGCCAGTGCAGGGGAAAGAGGTTCCTTTGCAATGGACTGAGACATCTGGGGGACTCTTGGCATGGTGGTACGACCATGGAATTCCTCTCGCCTTTCCTGTTGAGAGTGCCTCCTCTTGAGATGCGACGGGTACGCCGGGAATTCTTTCCCGTTGAAAGCAGGGAAACGATCCCTCATCTCGAGCTACGAGGGGGAAACGGGTCTCCCATGGATGGGGGCGGGACCATCGTGCTTCCTCTCGAGTGGAGACGGGTATGGCGGTGAACTTCTTGAGTTGCAGCAAGGGTGGGAAAGACCCTTTCGAAGTTCCAGAGGTTAGGTGTCATTAGTCTCCAGACGCCTCATCGGAAATAGGCCTCATCTCGCCTGGAAGGGAGAACTTCCTGGATTTTCTCGAGTTGCGGCAGGTGTTCTCGAGTTACGACGGGGACCTCAGGGACCGGCCCTGGTGGCCTCAGGAGAGGCCAGTCCCCATGCGAGTTGCTAGGGGGCCTCTCGGGATTCCTCTGCCGTCGATACCGGGGCCAAAAACCTTGTGTGGAGTCAGGGCCAGAACCGAGGATTCCTCTCAGGGGCTGACATGGATCTTTGGGTACTTCTGGAGTCTCCCCAGGGGAGTCAGGCCTCGTCTCGAGTGGGGACATGCACGTGCGCTTTCCTTCCAGGCTGTAGCAGCAATGTCACGCTTCCCGTCGCGTGGATCAAAGGATCTGTGGTTTTCCCTCGAGGCTTTCCCTCGAGGCTTTCCCTCAGGGCTGTCGCACGTGACACCGCGGTGTGAGTCGATCCTCGGCGTGAAAGATGAGCCAGTGCAGGGCATAGAGTTTCCTATGGAATGGACTGAGACATCTGGGGGACTCTTGGCATGGTGGTACGACCATGGAGTTCCTCTCGCCTTTCCTGTTGAGAGTGCCTCCACTTGAGATGCGACGGGAACGCCGGGAATTCTTTCCCGTTGAAAGCAGGGAAAGGATCCCTCATCTCGAGCTACGAGGTGGAAACGGGGCTCCTCTGGATGTGGGCGGGACCATCGTGCTTCCTCTCGAGTGGAGACGGTATGGCGGTGAACTTCTTGAGTTGCAGCAAGGGTGTGAAAGCCCCTTTGAAGTTCCAGAGGTTAGGTGTCATTAGTCTCCAGACGCCTCATCGGAAATAGGCCTCATCTCGCCTGGAAGGGAGAACTTCCTGGATTTTCTCGAGTTGCGGCAGGTGTTCTCGAGTTACGACGGGGACCTCAGGGACCCGCCCTGGTGGCCTCAAGAGAGGCCAGTCCCCATGCGAGTTGCTAGGGAGCCTCTCGAGATTCCTCTCCCGTCGATACCTGGGCCAAAAACCTTGTGTGGAGTCAGGGCCGGAACCGAGGATTCCTCTCAGGGGCTGACATGGATCTTTGGGTACTTCTGGACTCTCCCCAGGGGAGTCAGGCCTCGTCTAGAGTGGGGTCATGCACGTGCGCTTTCCTTCCAGGCTGTAGCAGCAATGTAACACTTCCCGTCGCGTGGATCAAAGGATCTGTGGTTTTCCCTCGAGGCTTTCCCTCGAGGCTTTCCCACAGGGCTGTCCCACGTGCCACCGTGGTGTGAGTCGATCCTCGGCGTGAAAGATGAGCCAGTGCAGGGCAAAGAGGTTCCTCTGGAATGGACTGAGACATCTGGGGGACTCTTGGCATGTTGGTACGACCATGGAGTTCCTCTCGCCTTTCCTGTTGAGAGTGCCTCCTCTTGAGATGCGACGGGTACGCCGGGAATTCTTTCCCGTTGAAAACAGGGAAAGGATCCCACATCTCGAGCTACGAGGGGGAAGCGGGGCTTCTCTGGATGTTGGCGGGACCATCGTGCTTTCTCTCGAGTGGAGACGGGTATGGCGGTGAACTTCTTGAGTTGCAGCCAGGGTGTGAAAGACTCTTTCGAAGTTCCAGAGGTTAGGTGTCATTAGTCTCCAGACGCCTCATCGGAAATAGGCCTCATCTCACCTGGAAGGGAGAACTTCCTGGATTTTCTCGAGTTACGGCACGTGTTCTCGAGTTACGACGGGGACCTCAGGGACCCGCCCTGGTGGCCTCAGGAGAGGCCAGTCCCCATGCGAGTTGCTAGGGGGCCTCTCGGGATTCCTCTCCCGTCGATACCGGGGCCAAAAACCTTGTGTGGAGTCAGGGCCGGAACCGAGGATTCCTCTCAGGGGCTGACATGGATCTTTGGGTACTTCTGGACTCTCCCCAGGGGAGTCAGGCCTCGTCTCGAGTGGGGGCATGCACGTGCGCTTTCCTTCCAGGCTGTAGCAGCAATGTAACACTTCCCGTCGCGTGGATCAAAGGATCTGTGGTTTTCCCTCGAGGCTTTCCCTCGAGGCTTTCCCACAGGGCTGTCCCACGTGCCACCGTGGTGTGAGTCAATCCTCGGCGTGAAAGATGAGCCAGTGCAGGGCAAAGAGGTTCCTCTGGAATGGACTGAGACATCTGGGGGACTCTTGGCATGTTGGTACGACCATGGAGTTCCTCTCGTCTTTCCTGTTGAGAGTGCCTCCTCTTGAGATGCGACGGGTACGCCGGGAATTCTTTCCCGTTGAAAGCAGGGAAAGGATCCCACATCTCGAGCTACGAGGGGGAAGCGGGGCTCCTCTGGATGTTGGCGGGACCATCGTGCTTCCTCTCGAGTGGAGACGGGTATGGCGGTGAACTTCTTGAGTTGCAGCCAGGGTGTGAAAGACTCTTTCGAAGTTCCAGAGGTTAGGTGTCATTAGTCTCCAGACGCCTCATCAGAAATAGGCCTCATCTCACCTGGAAGGGAGAACTTCCTGGATTTTCTCGAGTTGCGGCAGGTGTTCTCGAGTTACGACGGGGACCTCAGGGACCCGCCCTGGTGGCCTCAGGAGAGGCCAGTCCCCATGCGAGTTGCTAGGGGGCCTCTCGGGATTCCTCTCCCGTCGATACCGGGGCCAAAAACCTTGTGTGGAGTCAGGGCCGGAACCGAGGATTCCTCTCAGGGGCTGACATGGATCTTTGGGTACTTCTGGACTCTCCCCAGGGGAGTCAGGCCTCGTCTCGAGTGGGGGCATGCACGTGCGCTTTCCTTCCAGGCTGTAGCAGCAATGTCACGCTTCCCGTCGCGTGCATTAAAGGATCTGTGGTTTTCCCTCGAGGCTTTCCCTCGAGGCTTTCCCACAGGACTGTCCCACGTGCCACCGTGGTGTGAGTCGATCCTCGGCGTGAAAGATGAGCCAGTGCAGGGCAAAGAGGTTCCTCTGGAATGGACTGAGACATCTGGGGGACTCTTGGAATGGTGGTACGACCATGGAGTTCCTCTCGCCTTTCCTGTTGAGAGTGCCTTCTCTTGAGATGCGACAGGAACGCCGGGAATTCTTTTCCGTTGAAAGCAGGGAAAGGATCCCTCATCTCGAGCTACGAGGGGGAAACGGGGCTCCTCTGGATGGGGGCGGGACCATCGTGCTTCCTCTCGAGTGGAGACGGGTAAGGCGGTGAACTTCTAGAGTTGCAGCAAGGGTGTGAAAGACCCTTTCGAAGTTCCAGAGCTTAGGTGTCATTAGTCTCCAGACGACTCATCGGAAATAGGCCTCATCTCGCCTGGAAGGGAGAACTTCCTGGATTTTCTCGAGTTGCGGCAGGTGTTCTCGAGTTACGACGGGGACCTCAGGGACCCGCCCTGGTGGCCTCAGGAGAGGCCAGTCCCCATGCGAGTTGCTAGGGGGCCTCTCGGGATTCCTCTCCCGTCGATACCGGGGCCAAAACCTTGTGTGGAGTCAGGGCCGGAACCGAGGATTCCTCTCAGGGGCTGACATGGATCTTTGGGTACTTCTGGAGTCTCCCCAGGGGAGTCAGGCCTCGTCTCGAGTGGGGGCATGCACGTGCGCTTTCCTTCCAGGCTGTAGCAGCAATGTCATGCTTCCCGTCGCGTGGATCAAAGGATCTGTGGTTTTCCCTCGAGGCTTTCCCTCGAGGCTTTCCCACAGGGCTGTCCCACGTGCCACCGTGGTGTGAGTCGATCCTCGGCGTGAAAGATGAGCCAGTGCAGGGCAAAGATGTTCCTCTGGAATGGACTGAGACATCTGGGGGACTCTTGGCATGGTGGTACGATCATGGAGTTCCTCTCGCCTTTCCTGTTGAGAGTGCCTCCTCTTGAGATGCGACGGGAACGCCGGGAATTCTTTCCCGTTGAAAGCAGGGAAAGGATCCCTCATCTCGAGCTACGAGGGGGAAACGGGGCTCCTCTGGATGTGGGCTGGACCATCGTGCTTCCTCTCGAGTGGAGACGGGTATGGCGGTGAACTTCTTGAGTTGCAGCAAGGGTTTGAAAGACCCTTTCGAAGTTCCAGAGGTTAGGTGTCATTAGTCTCCAGACGCCTCATCGGAAATAGGCCTCATCTCGCCTGGAAGGGAGAACTTCCTGGATTTTCTCGAGTTGCTTCAGGTGTTCTCGAGTTACGACGGGAACCTCAGGGACCCGCCCTGGTGGCCTCAGGAGAGGCCAGTCCCCATGCGAGTTGCTAGGGGGCCTCTCGGGATTCCTCTCCCTTCGATACCGGGGCCAAAAACCTTGTGTGGAGTCAGGGCCGGAACCGAGGATTCCTCTCATGGGCTGACATGGATCTTTGGGTACTTCTGGAGTCTCCCCAGGGGAGTCAGGCCTCGTCTCGAGTGGGGGCATGCACGTGCGCTTTCCTTCCAGGCTGTAGCAGCAATGTCACGCTTCCCGTCGCGTGCATTAAAGGATCTGTGGTTTTCCCTCGAGGCTTTCCCTCGAGCCTTTCCCACAGGGCTGTCCCACGTGCCACCGCGGTGTGAGTCGATCCTCGGCGTGAAAGATGAGCCAGTGCAGGGCATAGAGTTTCCTATGGAATGGACTGAGACATCTGGGGGACTCTTGGCATGGTGGTACGACCATGGAGTTCCTCTCGCCTTTCCTGTTGAGAGTGCCTCCACTTGAGATGCGACGGGAACGCCGGGAATTCTTTCCCGTTGAAAGCAGGGAAAGGATCCCTCATCTCGAGCTACGAGGTGGAAACGGGGCTCCTCTGGATGTGGGCGGGACCATCGTGCTTCCTCTCGAGTGGAGACGGGTATGGCGGTGAACTTCTTGAGTTGCAGCAAGGGTGTGAAAGCCCCTTTGAAGTTCCAGAGGTTAGGTGTCATTAGTCTCCAGACGCCTCATCGGAAATAGGCCTCATCTCGCCTGGAAGGGAGAACTTCCTGGATTTTCTCGAGTTGCGGCAGGTGTTCTCGAGTTACGACGGGGACCTCAGGGACCCGCCCTGGTGGCCTCAAGAGAGGCCAGTCCCCATGCGAGTTGCTAGGGAGCCTCTCGAGATTCCTCTCCCGTCGATACCTGGGCCAAAAACCTTGTGTGGAGTCAGGGCCGGAACCGAGGATTCCTCTCAGGGGCTGACATGGATCTTTGGGTACTTCTGGACTCTCCCCAGGGGAGTCAGGCCTCGTCTAGAGTGGGGTCATGCACGTGCGCTTTCCTTCCAGGCTGTAGCAGCAATGTAACACTTCCCGTCGCGTGGATCAAAGGATCTGTGGTTTTCCCTCGAGGCTTTCCCTCGAGGCTTTCCCACAGGGCTGTCCCACGTGCCACCGTGGTGTGAGTCGATCCTCGGCGTGAAAGATGAGCCAGTGCAGGGCAAAGAGGTTCCTCTGGAATGGACTGAGACATCTGGGGGACTCTTGGCATGTTGGTACGACCATGGAGTTCCTCTCGCCTTTCCTGTTGAGAGTGCCTCCTCTTGAGATGCGACGGGTACGCCGGGAATTCTTTCCCGTTGAAAGCAGGGAAAGGATCCCACATCTCGAGCTACGAGGGGGAAGCGGGGCTTCTCTGGATGTTGGCGGGACCATCGTGCTTTCTCTCGAGTGGAGACGGGTATGGCGGTGAACTTCTTGAGTTGCAGCCAGGGTGTGAAAGACTCTTTCGAAGTTCCAGAGGTTAGGTGTCATTAGTCTCCAGACGCCTCATCGGAAATAGGCCTCATCTCACCTGGAAGGGAGAACTTCCTGGATTTTCTCGAGTTACGGCACGTGTTCTCGAGTTACGACGGGGACCTCAGGGACCCGCCCTGGTGGCCTCAGGAGAGGCCAGTCCCCATGCGAGTTGCTAGGGGGCCTCTCGGGATTCCTCTCCCGTCGATACCGGGGCCAAAAACCTTGTGTGGAGTCAGGGCCGGAACCGAGGATTCCTCTCAGGGGCTGAAATGGATCTTTGGGTACTTCTGGACTCTCCCCAGGGGAGTCAGGCCTCGTCTCGAGTGGGGGCATGCACGTGCGCTTTCCTTCCAGGCTGTAGCAGCAATGTAACACTTCCCGTCGCGTGGATCAAAGGATCTGTGGTTTTCCCTCGAGGCTTTCCCTCGAGGCTTTCCCACAGGGCTGTCCCACGTGCCACCGTGGTGTGAGTCAATCCTCGGCGTGAAAGATGAGCCAGTGCAGGGCAAAGAGGTTCCTCTGGAATGGACTGAGACATCTGGGGGACTCTTGGCATGTTGGTACGACCATGGAGTTCCTCTCGTCTTTCCTGTTGAGAGTGCCTCCTCTTGAGATGCGACGGGTACGCCGGGAATTCTTTCCCGTTGAAAGCAGGGAAAGGATCCCACATCTCGAGCTACGAGGGGGAAGCGGGGCTCCTCTGGATGTTGGCGGGACCATCGTGCTTCCTCTCGAGTGGAGACGGGTATGGCGGTGAACTTCTTGAGTTGCAGCCAGGGTGTGAAAGACTCTTTCGAAGTTCCAGAGGTTAGGTGTCATTAGTCTCCAGACGCCTCATCAGAAATAGGCCTCATCTCACCTGGAAGGGAGAACTTCCTGGATTTTCTCGAGTTGCGGCAGGTGTTCTCGAGTTACGACGGGGACCTCAGGGACCCGCCCTGGTGGCCTCAGGAGAGGCCAGTCCCCATGCGAGTTGCTAGGGGGCCTCTCGGGATTCCTCTCCCGTCGATACCGGGGCCAAAAACCTTGTGTGGAGTCAGGGCCGGAACCGAGGATTCCTCTCAGGGGCTGACATGGATCTTTGGGTACTTCTGGACTCTCCCCAGGGGAGTCAGGCCTCGTCTCGAGTGGGGGCATGCACGTGCGCTTTCCTTCCAGGCTGTAGCAGCAATGTCACGCTTCCCGTCGCGTGCATTAAAGGATCTGTGGTTTTCCCTCGAGGCTTTCCCTCGAGGCTTTCCCACAGGACTGTCCCACGTGCCACCGTGGTGTGAGTCGATCCTCGGCGTGAAAGATGAGCCAGTGCAGGGCAAAGAGGTTCCTCTGGAATGGACTGAGACATCTGGGGGACTCTTGGAATGGTGGTACGACCATGGAGTTCCTCTCGCCTTTCCTGTTGAGAGTGCCTTCTCTTGAGATGCGACAGGAACGCCGGGAATTCTTTTCCGTTGAAAGCAGGGAAAGGATCCCTCATCTCGAGCTACGAGGGGGAAACGGGGCTCCTCTGGATGGGGGCGGGACCATCGTGCTTCCTCTCGAGTGGAGACGGGTAAGGCGGTGAACTTCTAGAGTTGCAGCAAGGGTGTGAAAGACCCTTTCGAAGTTCCAGAGCTTAGGTGTCATTAGTCTCCAGACGACTCATCGGAAATAGGCCTCATCTCGCCTGGAAGGGAGAATTTCCTGGATTTTCTCGAGTTGCGGCAGGTGTTCTCGAGTTACGACGGGGACCTCAGGGACCCGCCCTGGTGGCCTCAGGAGAGGCCAGTCCCCATGCGAGTTGCTAGGGGGCCTCTCGGGATTCCTCTCCCGTCGATACCGGGGCCAAAACCTTGTGTGGAGTCAGGGCCGGAACCGAGGATTCCTCTCAGGGGCTGACATGGATCTTTGGGTACTTCTGGAGTCTCCCCAGGGGAGTCAGGCCTCGTCTCGAGTGGGGGCATGCACGTGCGCTTTCCTTCCAGGCTGTAGCAGCAATGTCATGCTTCCCGTCGCGTGGATCAAAGGATCTGTGGTTTTCCCTCGAGGCTTTCCCTCGAGGCTTTCCCACAGGGCTGTCCCACGTGCCACCGTGGTGTGAGTCGATCCTCGGCGTGAAAGATGAGCCAGTGCAGGGCAAAGATGTTCCTCTGGAATGGACTGAGACATCTGGGGGACTCTTGGCATGGTGGTACGATCATGGAGTTCCTCTCGCCTTTCCTGTTGAGAGTGCCTCCTCTTGAGATGCGACGGGAACGCCGGGAATTCTTTCCCGTTGAAAGCAGGGAAAGGATCCCTCATCTCGAGCTACGAGGGGGAAACGGGGCTCCTCTGGATGTGGGCTGGACCATCGTGCTTCCTCTCGAGTGGAGACGGGTATGGCGGTGAACTTCTTGAGTTGCAGCAAGGGTTTGAAAGACCCTTTCGAAGTTCCAGAGGTTAGGTGTCATTAGTCTCCAGACGCCTCATCGGAAATAGGCCTCATCTCGCCTGGAAGGGAGAACTTCCTGGATTTTCTCGAGTTGCTTCAGGTGTTCTCGAGTTACGACGGGAACCTCAGGGACCCGCCCTGGTGGCCTCAGGAGAGGCCAGTCCCCATGCGAGTTGCTAGGGGGCCTCTCGGGATTCCTCTCCCGTCGATACCGGGGCCAAAAACCTTGTGTGGAGTCAGGGCCGGAACCGAGGATTCCTCTCATGGGCTGACATGGATCTTTGGGTACTTCTGGAGTCTCCCCAGGGGAGTCAGGCCTCGTCTCGAGTGGGGGCATGCACGTGCGCTTTCCTTCCAGGCTGTAGCAGCAATGTCACGCTTCCCGTCGCGTGCATTAAAGGATCTGTGGTTTTCCCTCGAGGCTTTCCCTCGAGCCTTTCCCACAGGGCTGTCCCACGTGCCACCGTGGTGTGAGTCGATCCTCGGCGTGAAAGATGAGCCAGTGCAGGGCAAAGAGGTTCCTCTGGAATGGACTGAGACATCTGGGGGACTCTTGGCATGTTGGTACGACCATGGAGTTCCTCTCGCCTTTCCTGTTGAGAGTGCCTCCTCTTGAGATGCGACGGGTACGCCGGGAATTCTTTCCCGTTGAAAGCAGGGAAAGGATCCCACATCTCGAGCTACGAGGGGGAAGCGGGGCTCCTCTGGATGTGGGCGGGACCATCGTGCTTCCTCTCGAGTGGAGACAGGTATGGCGGTGGACTTCTTGACTTGCAGCAAGGTTGTGAAAGACCCTTTCGAAGTTCCAGAGGTTAGGTGTCATTAGTCTCCAGACGCCTCATCGGAAATGGGCCTCATCTCTCCTGGAAGGGAGAACTTCCTGGATTTTCTCGAGTTGCGGCAGGTGTTCTCGAGTTACGACGGGGACCTCAGGGACCCGCCCTGGTGGCCCCAGGAGAGGCCAGTCCCCATGCGAGTTGCTAGGGGGCCTCTCGGGATTCCTCTCCCTTCGATACCGGGGCCAAAAACCTTGTGTGGAGTCAGGGCCGGAACCGAGGATTCCTCTCAGGGGCTGACATGGATCTTTGGGTACTTCTGGACTCTCCCCAGGGGAGTCAGGCCTCGTCTCGAGTGGGGGCATGCACGTGCGCTTTCCTTCCAGGCTGTAGCAGCAATGTAACACTTCCCGTCGCGTGGATCAAAGGATCTGTGGTTTTCCCTCGAGGCTTTCCCTCGAGGCTTTCCCACAGGGCTGTCCCACGTGCCACCGTGGTGTGAGTCAATCCTCGGCGTGAAAGATGAGCCAGTGCAGGGCAAAGAGGTTCCTCTGGAATGGACTGAGACATCTGGGGGACTCTTGGCATGTTGGTACGATCATGGAGTTCCTCTCGTCTTTCCTGTTGAGAGTGCCTCCTCTTGAGATGCGACGGGTACGCCGGGAATTCTTTCCCGTTGAAAGCAGGGAAAGGATCCCAAATCTCGAGCTACGAGGGGGAAGCGGGGCTCCTCTGGATGTTGGCGGGACCATCGTGCTTCCTCTCGAGTGGAGACGGGTATGGCGGTGAACTTCTTGAGTTGCAGCCAGGGTGTGAAAGACTCTTTCGAAGTTCCAGAGGTTAGGTGTCATTAGTCTCCAGACGCCTCATCGGAAATAGGCCTCATCTCACCTGGAAGGGAGAACTTCCTGGATTTTCTCGAGTTGCGGCAGGTGTTCTCGAGTTACGACGGGGACCTCAGGGACCCGCCCTGGTGGCCTCAGGAGAGGCCAGTCCCCATGCGAGTTGCTAGGGGGCCTCTCGGGATTCCTCTCCCGTCGATACCGGGGCCAAAAACCTTGTGTGGAGTCAGGGCCGGAACCGAGGATTCCTCTCAGGGGCTGACATGGATCTTTGGGTACTTCTGGCCTCTCCCCAGGGGAGTCAGGCCTCGTCTCGAGTGGGGGCATGCACGTGCGCTTTCCTTCCAGGCTGTAGCAGCAATGTCACGCTTCCCGTCGCGTGCATTAAAGGATCTGTGGTTTTCCCTCGAGGCTTTCCCTCGAGGCTTTCCCACAGGACTGTCCCACGTGCCACCGTGGTGTGAGTCGATCCTCGGCGTGAAAGATGAGCCAGTGCAGGGCAAAGAGGTTCCTCTGGAATGGACTGAGACATCTGGGGGACTCTTGGAATGGTGGTACGACCATGGAGTTCCTCTCGCCTTTCCTGTTGAGAGTGCCTTCTCTTGAGATGCGACAGGAACGCCGGGAATTCTTTTCCGTTGAAAGCAGGGAAAGGATCCCTCATCTCGAGCTACGAGGGGGAAACAGGGCTCCTCTGGATGGGGGCGGGACCATCGTGCTTCCTCTCGAGTGGAGACGGGTAAGGCGGTGAACTTCTAGAGTTGCAGCAAGGGTGTGAAAGACCCTTTCGAAGTTCCAGAGCTTAGGTGTCATTAGTCTCCAGACGACTCATCGGAAATAGGCCTCATCTCGCCTGGAAGGGAGAACTTCCTGGATTTTCTCGAGTTGCGGCAGGTGTTCTCGAGTTACGACGGGGACCTCAGGGACCCGCCCTGGTGGCCTCAGGAGAGGCCAGTCCCCATGCGAGTTGCTAGGGGGCCTCTCGGGATTCCTCTCCCGTCGATACCGGGGCCAAAACCTTGTGTGGAGTCAGGGCCGGAACCGAGGATTCCTCTCAGGGGCTGACATGGATCTTTGGGTACTTCTGGAGTCTCCCCAGGGGAGTCAGGCCTCGTCTCGAGTGGGGGCATGCACGTGCGCTTTCCTTCCAGGCTGTAGCAGCAATGTCATGCTTCCCGTCGCGTGGATCAAAGGATCTGTGGTTTTCCCTCGAGGCTTTCCCTCGAGGCTTTCCCACAGGGCTGTCCCACGTGCCACCGTGGTGTGAGTCGATCCTCGGCGTGAAAGATGAGCCAGTGCAGGGCAAAGATGTTCCTCTGGAATGGACTGAGACATCTGGGGGACTCTTGGCATGGTGGTACGACCATGGAGTTCCTCTCGCCTTTCCTGTTGAGAGTGCCTTCTCTTGAGATGCGACAGGAACGCCGGGAATTCTTTTCCGTTGAAAGCAGGGAAAGGATCCCTCATCTCGAGCTACGAGGGGGAAACGGGGCTCCTCTGGATGGGGGCGGGACCATCGTGCTTCCTCTCGAGTGGAGACGGGTAAGGCGGTGAACTTCTAGAGTTGCAGCAAGGGTGTGAAAGACCCTTTCGAAGTTCCAGAGCTTAGGTGTCATTAGTCTCCAGACGACTCATCGGAAATAGGCCTCATCTCGCCTGGAAGGGAGAACTTCCTGGATTTTCTCGAGTTGCGGCAGGTGTTCTCGAGTTACGACGGGGACCTCAGGGACCCGCCCTGGTGGCCTCAGGAGAGGCCAGTCCCCATGCGAGTTGCTAGGGGGCCTCTCGGGATTCCTCTCCCGTCGATACCGGGGCCAAAACCTTGTGTGGAGTCAGGGCCGGAACCGAGGATTCCTCTCAGGGGCTGACATGGATCTTTGGGTACTTCTGGAGTCTCCCCAGGGGAGTCAGGCCTCGTCTCGAGTGGGGGCATGCACGTGCGCTTTCCTTCCAGGCTGTAGCAGCAATGTCATGCTTCCCGTCGCGTGGATCAAAGGATCTGTGGTTTTCCCTCGAGGCTTTCCCTCGAGGCTTTCCCACAGGGCTGTCCCACGTGCCACCGTGGTGTGAGTCGATCCTCGGCGTGAAAGATGAGCCAGTGCAGGGCAAAGATGTTCCTCTGGAATGGACTGAGACATCTGGGGGACTCTTGGCATGGTGGTACGACCATGGAGTTCCTCTCGCCTTTCCTGTTGAGAGTGCCTCCTCTTGAGATGCGACGGGAACGCCGGGAATTCTTTCCCGTTGAAAGCAGGGAAAGGATCCCTCATCTCGAGCTACGAGGGGGAAAAGGGGCTCCTCTGGATGTGGGCTGGACCATCGTGCTTCCTCTCGAGTGGAGACGGGTATGGCGGTGAACTTCTTGAGTTGCAGCAAGGGTTTGAAAGACCCTTTCGAAGTTCCAGAGGTTAGGTGTCATTAGTCTCCAGACGCCTCATCGGAAATAGGCCTCATCTCGCCTGGAAGGGAGAACTTCCTGGATTTTCTCGAGTTGCTTCAGGTGTTCTCGAGTTACGACGGGAACCTCAGGGACCCGCCCTGGTGGCCTCAGGAGAGGCCAGTCCCCATGCGAGTTGCTAGGGGGCCTCTCGGGATTCCTCTCCCGTCGATACCGGGGCCAAAAACCTTGTGTGGAGTCAGGGCCGGAACCGAGGATTCCTCTCATGGGCTGACATGGATCTTTGGGTACTTCTGGAGTCTCCCCAGGGGAGTCAGGCCTCGTCTCGAGTGGGGGCATGCACGTGCGCTTTCCTTCCAGGCTGTAGCAGCAATGTCACGCTTCCCGTCGCGTGCATTAAAGGATCTGTGGTTTTCCCTCGAGGCTTTCCCTCGAGCCTTTCCCACAGGGCTGTCCCACGTGCCACCGTGGTGTGAGTCGATCCTCGGCGTGAAAGATGAGCCAGTGCAGGGCAAAGAGGTTCCTCTGGAATGGACTGAGACATCTGGGGGACTCTTGGCATGTTGGTACGACCATGGAGTTCCTCTCGCCTTTCCTGTTGAGAGTGCCTCCTCTTGAGATGCGACGGGTACGCCGGGAATTCTTTCCCGTTGAAAGCAGGGAAAGGATCCCACATCTCGAGCTACGAGGGGGAAGCGGGGCTCCTCTGGATGTGGGCGGGACCATCGTGCTTCCTCTCGAGTGGAGACGGGTATGGCGGTGAACTTCTTGACTTGCAGCAAGGTTGTGAAAGACCCTTTCGAAGTTCCAGAGGTTAGGTGTCATTAGTCTCCAGACGCCTCATCGGAAATGGGCCTCATCTCTCCTGGAAGGGAGAACTTCCTGGATTTTCTCGAGTTGCGGCAGGTGTTCTCGAGTTACGACGGGGACCTCAGGGACCCGCCCTGGTGGCCCCAGGAGAGGCCAGTCCCCATGCGAGTTGCTAGGGGGCCTCTCGGGATTCCTCTCCCGTCGATACCGGGGCCAAAAACCTTGTGTGGAGTCAGGGCCGGAACCGAGGATTCCTCTCAGGGGCTGACATGGATCTTTGGGTACTTCTGGAGTCTCCCCAGGGGAGTCAGGCCTCGTCTCGAGTGGGGGCATGCACGTGCGCTTTCCTTCCAGGCTGTAGCAGCAATGTAACACTTCCCGTCGCGTGGATCAAAGGATCTGTGGTTTTCCCTCGAGGCTTTCCCTCGAGGCTTTCCCACAGGGCTGTCCCACGTGCCACCGTGGTGTGAGTCAATCCTCGGCGTGAAAGATGAGCCAGTGCAGGGCAAAGAGGTTCCTCTGGAATGGACTGAGACATCTGGGGGACTCTTGGCATGTTGGTACGACCATCGAGTTCCTCTCGTCTTTCCTGTTGAGAGTGCCTCCTCTTGAGATGCGACGGGTACGCCGGGAATTCTTTCCCGTTGAAAGCAGGGAAAGGATCCCACATCTCGAGCTACGAGGGGGAAGCGGGGCTCCTCTGGATGTTGGCGGGACCATCGTGCTTCCTCTCGAGTGGAGACGGGTATGGCGGTGAACTTCTTGAGTTGCAGCCAGGGTGTGAAAGACTCTTTCGAAGTTCCAGAGGTTAGGTGTCATTAGTCTCCAGACGCCTCATCGGAAATAGGCCTCATCTCACCTGGAAGGGAGAACTTCCTGGATTTTCTCGAGTTGCGGCAGGTGTTCTCGAGTTACGACGGGGACCTCAGGGACCCGCCCTGGTGGCCTCAGGAGAGGCCAGTCCCCATGCGAGTTGCTAGGGGGCCTCTCGGGATTCCTCTCCCGTCGATACCGGGGCCAAAATCCTTGTGTGGAGTCAGGGCCGGAACCGAGGATTCCTCTCAGGGGCTGACATGGATCTTTGGGTACTTCTGGCCTCTCCCCAGGGGAGTCAGGCCTCGTCTCGAGTGGGGGCATGCACGTGCGCTTTCCTTCCAGGCTGTAGCAGCAATGTCACGCTTCCCGTCGCGTGCATTAAAGGATCTGTGGTTTTCCCTCGAGGCTTTCCCTCGAGGCTTTCCCACAGGACTGTCCCACGTGCCACCATGGTGTGAGTCGATCCTCGGCGTGAAAGATGAGCCAGTGCAGGGCAAAGAGGTTCCTCTGGAATGGACTGAGACATCTGGGGGACTCTTGGAATGGTGGTACGACCATGGAGTTCCTCTCGCCTTTCCTGTTGAGAGTGCCTTCTCTTGAGATGCGACAGGAACGCCGGGAATTCTTTTCCGTTGAAAGCAGGGAAAGGATCCCTCATCTCGAGCTACGAGGGGGAAACGGGGCTCCTCTGGATGGGGGCGGGACCATCGTGCTTCCTCTCGAGTGGAGACGGGTAAGGCGGTGAACTTCTAGAGTTGCAGCAAGGGTGTGAAAGACCCTTTCGAAGTTCCAGAGCTTAGGTGTCATTAGTCTCCAGACGACTCATCGGAAATAGGCCTCATCTCGCCTGGAAGGGAGAACTTCCTGGATTTTCTCGAGTTGCGGCAGGTGTTCTCGAGTTACGACGGGGACCTCAGGGACCCGCCCTGGTGGCCTCAGGAGAGGCCAGTCCCCATGCGAGTTGCTAGGGGGCCTCTCGGGATTCCTCTCCCGTCGATACCGGGGCCAAAACCTTGTGTGGAGTCAGGGCCGGAACCGAGGATTCCTCTCAGGGGCTGACATGGATCTTTGGGTACTTCTGGAGTCTCCCCAGGGGAGTCAGGCCTCGTCTCGAGTGGGGGCATGCACGTGCGCTTTCCTTCCAGGCTGTAGCAGCAATGTCACGCTTCCCGTCGCGTGCATTAAAGGATCTGTGGATTTCCCTCGAGGCTTTCCCTCGAGCCTTTCCCACAGGGCTGTCCCACGTGCCACCGTGGTGTGAGTCGATCCTCGGCGTGAAAGATGAGCCAGTGCAGGGCAAAGAGGTTCCTCTGGAATGGACTGAGACATCTGGGGGACTCTTGGCATGTTGGTACGACCATGGAGTTCCTCTCGCCTTTCCTGTTGAGAGTGCCTCCTCTTGAGATGCGACGGGTACGCCGGGAATTCTTTCCCGTTGAAAGCAGGGAAAGGATCCCACATCTCGAGCTACGAGGGGGAAGCGGGGCTCCTCTGGATGTGGGCGGGACCATCGTGCTTCCTCTCGAGTGGAGACGGGTATGGCAGTGAACTTCTTGACTTGCAGCAAGGTTGTGAAAGACCCTTTCGAAGTTCCAGAGGTTAGGTGTCATTAGTCTCCAGACGCCTCATCGGAAATGGGCCTCATCTCTCCTGGAAGGGAGAACTTCCTGGATTTTCTCGAGTTGCGGCAGGTGTTCTCGAGTTACGACGGGGACCTCAGGGACCCGCCCTGGTGGCCTCAGGAGAGGCCAGTCCCCATGCGAGTTGCTAGGGGGCCTCTCGGGATTCCTCTCCCGTCGATACCGGGGCCAAAAACCTTGTGTGGAGTCAGGGCCGGAACCGAGGATTCCTCTCAGGGGCTGACATGGATCTTTGGGTACTTCTGGAGTCTCCCCAGGGGAGTCAGGCCTCGTCTCGAGTGGGGGCATCACGTGCGCTTTCCTTCCAGGCTGTAGCAGCAATGTCACGCTTCCCGTCGCGTGGATCAAAGGATCTGTGGTTTTCCCTCGAGGCTTTCCCTCGTGGCTTTCCCACTGGGCTGTCCCACGTGCCACCGTGGTGTGAGTCGATCCTCGGCGTGAAAGATGAGCCAGTGCAGGGCAAAGAGGTTCCTCTGGAATGGACTGAGACATCTGGGGGACTCTTGGCATGGTGGTACGACCATGGAGTTCCTCTCGCCTTTCCTGTTGAGAGTGCCTCCTCTTGAGATGCGACGGGAACGCCGGGAATTCTTTCCCGTTGAAAGCAGGGAAAGGATCCCTCATCTCGAGCTACGAGGGGGAAACGGGGCTCCTCTGGATGTGGGCGGGACCATCGTGCTTCCTCTCGAGTGGAGAAGGGTATGGCGGTGAACTTCTTGAGTTGCAGCAAGGGTTTGAAAGACCCTTTCGAAGTTCCAGAGGTTAGGTGTCATTAGTCTCCAGACGCCTCATCGGAAATAGGCCTCATCTCGCCTGGAAGGGAGAACTTCCTGGATTTTCTCGAGTTGCGGCAGGTGTTCTCGAGTTACGACGGGGACCTCAGGGACCCGCCCTGGTGGCCTCAGGAGAGGCCAGTCCCCATGCGAGTTGCTAGGGTGCCTCTCGGGATTCCTCTCCCGTCGATACCGGGGCCAAAAACCTTGTGTGGAGTCAGGGCCGGAACCGAGGATTCCTCTCAGGGCCTGACATGGATCTTTGGGAACTTCTGGAGTCTCCCCAGGGGAGTCAGGCCTCGTCTCGAGTGGGGGCATGCACGTGCGCTTTCCTTTCAGGCTGTAGCAGCAATGTCACGCTTCCCGTCACGTGGATCAAAGGATCTGTGGTTTTCCCTCGAGGCTTTCCCTCGAGGCTTTCCCATAGGGCTGTCCCACGTGCCACCGTGGTGTGAGTCGATCCTCGGCGTGAAACATGAGCCAGTGCAGGGCAAAGAGGTTCCTCTGGAATGGACTGAGACATCTGGGGGACTCTTGGCATGGTAGTACGACCATGGAGTTCCTCTCGCCTTTCCTGTTGAGAGTGCCTCCTCTTGAGATGTGACGGGAACGCCGGGAATTCTTTCCCGTTGAAAGCAGGGAAAGGATCCCTCATCTCGAGCTACGAGGGGGAAACTGGGCTCCTCTGGATGTGGGCGGGACCATCGTGCTTCCTCTCGAGTGGAGACGGGTATGGCGGTGAACTTCTTGAGTTGCAGCAAGGGTGTGAAAGACCCTTTCGAAGTTCCAGAGGTTAGGTGTCATTAGTCTCCAGACGCCTCATCGGAAATAGGCCTCATCTCGCCTGGAAGGGAGAACTTCCTGGATTTTCTCGAGTTGCGGCAGGTGTTCTCGAGTTACGACGGGGACCTCAGGGACCGGCTCTGGTGGCCTCAGGAGAGGCCAGTCCCCATGCGAGTTGCTAGGGGGCCTCTCGGGATTCCTCTGCCGTCGATACCGGGGCCAAAAACCTTGTGTGGAGTCAGGGCCAGAACCGAGGATTCCTCTCAGGGGCTGACATGGATCTTTGGGTACTTCTGGAGTCTCCCCAGGGGAGTCAGGCCTCGTCTCGAGTGGGGGCATGCACGTGCGCTTTCCTTCCAGGCTGTAGCAGCAATGTCACGCTTCCCGTCGCGTGGATAAAAGGATCTGTGGTTTTCCCTCGAGGCTTTCCCTCGAGGCTTTCCCTCAGGGCTGTCCCACGTGCCACCGCGGTGTGAGTCGATCCTCGGCGTGAAAGATGAGCCAGTGCAGGGCATAGAGTTTCCTATGGAATGGACTGAGACATCTGGGGGACTCTTGGCATGGTGGTACGACCATGGAGTTCCTCTCGCCTTTCCTGTTGAGAGTGCCTCCACTTGAGATGCGACGGGAACGCCGGGAATTCTTTCCCGTTGAAAGCAGGGAAAGGATCCCTCATCCTGAGCTACGAGGGGGAAACGGGGCTCCTCTGGATGTGGGCGGGACCATCGTGCTTCCTCTCGAGTGGAGACGGGTACGGCGGTGAACTTCTTGAGTTGCAGGCAGGGTGTGAAAGACTCTTTCGACGTTCCAGAGGTTAGGTGTCATTAGTCTCCAGACGCCTCATCAGAAATAGGCCTCATCTCACCTGTAAGGGAGAACTTCCTGGATTTTCTCGAGTTGCGGCAGGTGTTCTCGAGTTACGATGGGGACCTCAGGAACCCGCCCTGGTGGCCTCAGGAGAGGCCAGTCCCCATGCGAGTTGCTAGGGGGCCTCTCGGGATTCCTCTCCCGTCGATACCGGGGCCAAAAACCTTGTGTGGAGTCAGGGTCGGAACCGAGGATTCCTCTCAGGGGCTGACATGGATCTTTGGGTACTTCTGGAGTCTCCCCAGGGGAGTCAGGCCTCGTCTCGAGTGGGGGCATGCACGTGCGCTTTCCTTCCAGGCTGTAGCAGCAATGTCACGCTTCCCGTCGCGTGGATCAAAGGATCTGTGGTTTTCCCTCGAGGCTTTCCCTCGAGGCTTTCCCACAGGGCTGTCCCACGTGCCACCGTGGTGTGAGTCGATCCTCGGCGTGAAAGATGAGCCAGTGCAGGGCAAAGAGGTTCCTCTGGAATGGACTGAGACATCTGGGGGACTCTTGGCATGGTGGTACGACCATGGAGTTCCTCTCGCCTTTCCTGTTGAGAGTGCCTCCTCTTGAGATGCGACAGGAACGCCGGGAATTCTTTCCCGTTGAAAGCAGGGAAAGGATCCCTCATCTCGAGCTACGAGGGGGAAACGGGGCTCCTCTGGATGGGGGCGGGACCATCGTGCTTCCTCTCGAGTGGAGACGGGTAAGGCGGTGAACTTCTAGAGTTGCAGCAAGGGTGTGAAAGACCCTTTCGAAGTTCCAGAGCTTAGGTGTCATTAGACTCCAGACGACTCATCGGAAATAGGCCTCATCTCGCCTGGAAGGGAGAACTTCCTGGATTTTCTCGAGTTGAAGCAGGTGTTCTCGAGTTACGACGGGGACCTCAGGGACCCGCCCTGGTGGCCTCAGGAGAGGCCAGTCCCCATGCGAGTTGCTAGGGGGCCTCTCGGGATTCGTCTCCCGTCGATACCGGGGCCAAAAACCTTGTGTGGAGTCAGGGCCGGAACCGAGGATTCCTCTCAGGGGCTGACATGGATCTTTGGGTAGTTCTGGATTCTCCCCAGGGAAGTCAGGCCTCGTCTCGAGTGGGGGCATGCACGTGCGCTTTCCTTCCAGGCTGGAGCAGCAATGTCACGCTTCCCGTCGCGTCGATCAAAGGATCTGTGGTTTTCCCTCGAGGCTTTCCCACAGGGCTGTCCCACGTGCCACCGCGGTGTGAGTCGATCCTCGGCGTGAAAGATGAGCCAGTGCAGGGCAAAGAGGTTCCTCTGGAATGGACTGAGACATCTGGGGGACTCTTGGCATGGTAGTACGACCATGGAGTTCCTCTCGCCTTTCCTGTTGAGAGTGCCTCCTCTTGAGATGCGACCGGAACGCCGGGAATTCTTTCCCGTTGAAAGCAGGGAAAGGATCCCTCATCTCGAGCTACGAGGGGGAAACGGGGCTCCTCTGGATGTGGGCGGGACCATCGTGCTTCCTCTCGAGTGGAGACGGGTATGGCGGTGAACTTCTTGAGTTGCAGCAAGGGTGTGAAAGACCCTTTCGAAGTTCCAGAGGTTAGGTGTCATTAGTCTCCAGACGCTTCATCGGAAATGGGCCTCATCTCGCCTGGAAGGGAGAACTTCCTGGATTTTCTCGAGTTGCGGCAGGTGTTCTCGAGTTACGACGGGGACCTCAGGGACCCGCCCTGGTGGCCTCAGGAGAGGCCAGTCCCCATGCGAGTTGCTAGGGGGCCTCTCGGGATTCCTCTCCCGTCGATACCGGGGCCAAAAACCTTGTGTGGAGTCAGGGCCGGAACCGAGGATTCCTCTCAGGGGCTGACATGGATCTTTAGGAACTTCTGGAGTCTCCCCAGGGGAGTCAGGCCTCGTCTCGAGTGGGGGCATGCACGTGCGCTTTCCTTCCAGGCTGTAGCAGCAATGTCACGCTTCCCGTCGCGTGGATCAAAGGATCTGTGGTTTTCCCCGAGGCTTTCCCTCGAGGCTTTCCCACAGGGCTGTCCCACGTGCCACCGTGGTGTGAGTCAATCCTCGGCGTGAAAGATGAGCCAGTGCAGGGCAAAGAGGTTCCTCTGGAATGGACTGAGACATCTGGGGGACTCTTGGCATGTTGGTACGACCATGGAGTTCCTCTCGTCTTTCCTGTTGAGAGTGCCTCCTCTTGAGATGCGACGGGTACGCCGGGAATTCTTTCCCGTTGAAAGCAGGGAAAGGATCCCTCATCTCGAGCTACGAGGGGGAAGCGGGGCTCCTCTGGATGTTGGCGGGACCATCGTGCTTCCTCTCGAGTGGAGACGGGTATGGCGGTGAACTTCTTGAGTTGCAGCCAGGGTGTGAAAGACTCTTTCGAAGTTCCAGAGGTTAGGTGTCATTAGTCTCCAGACGCCTCATCGGAAATAGGCCTCATCTCACCTGGAAGGGAGAACTTCCTGGATTTTCTCGAGTTGCGGCAGGTGTTCTCGAGTTACGACGGGGACCTCAGGGACCCGCCCTGGTGGCCTCAGGAGAGGCCAGTCCCCATGCGAGTTGCTAGGGGGCCTCTCGGGATTCCTCTCCCGTCGATACCAGGGCCAAAAACCTTGTGTGGAGTCAGGGCCGGAACCGAGGATTCCTCTCAGGGGCTGACATGGATCTTTGGGTACTTCTGGACTCTCCCCAGGGGAGTCAGGCCTCGTCTCGAGTGGGGGCATGCACGTGCGCTTTCCTTCCAGGCTGGAGCAGCAATGTCACGCTTCCCGTCGCGTGCATTAAAGGATCTGTGGTTTTCCCTCGAGGCTTTCCCTCGAGGCTTTCCCACAGGACTGTCCCACGTGCCACCGTGGTGTGAGTCGATCCTCGGCGTGAAAGATGAGCCAGTGCAGGGCAAAGAGGTTCCTCTGGAATGGACTGAGACATCTGGGGGACTCTTGGAATGGTGGTACGACCATGGAGTTCCTCTCGCCTTTCCTGTTGAGAGTGCCTTCTCTTGAGATGCGACAGGAACGCCGGGAATTCTTTTCAGTTGAAAGCAGGGAAAGGATCCCTCATCTCGAGCTACGAGGGGGAAACGGGGCTCCTCTGGATGGGGGCGGGACCATCGTGCTTCCTCTCGAGTGGAGACGGGTATGGCGGTGAACTTCTTGAGTTGCAGCCAGGGTGTGAAAGACTCTTTCGAAGTTCCAGAGGTTAGGTGTCATTAGTCTCCAGACGCCTCATCGGAAATAGGCCTCATCTCACCTGGAAGGGAGAACTTCCTGGATTTTCTCGAGTTGCGGCAGGTGTTCTCGAGTTACGACGGGGACCTCAGGGACCCGCCCTGGTGGCCTCAGGAGAGGCCAGTCCCCATGCGAGTTGCTAGGGGGCCTCTCGGGATTCCTCTCCCGTCGATACCAGGGCCAAAAACCTTGTGTGGAGTCAGGGCCGGAACCGAGGATTCCTCTCAGGGGCTGACATGGATCTTTGGGTACTTCTGGACTCTCCCCAGGGGAGTCAGGCCTCGTCTCGAGTGGGGGCATGCACGTGCGCTTTCCTTCCAGGCTGTAGCAGCAATGTCACGCTTCCCGTCGCGTGCATTAAAGGATCTGTGGTTTTCCCTCGAGGCTTTCCCTCGAGGCTTTCCCACAGGACTGTCCCACGTGCCACCGTGGTGTGAGTCGATCCTCGGCGTGAAAGATGAGCCAGTGCAGGGCAAAGAGGTTCCTCTGGAATGGACTGAGACATCTGGGGGACTCTTGGAATGGTGGTACGACCATGGAGTTCCTCTCGCCTTTCCTGTTGAGAGTGCCTTCTCTTGAGATGCGACAGGAACGCCGGGAATTCTTTTCAGTTGAAAGCAGGGAAAGGATCCCTCATCTCGAGCTACGAGGGGGAAACGGGGCTCCTCTGGATGGGGGCGGGACCATCGTGCTTCCTCTCGAGTGGAGACGGGTAAGGCGGTGAACTTCTAGAGTTGCAGCACGGGTGTGAAAGACCCTTTCGAAGTTCCAGAGCTTAGGTGTCATTAGTCTCCAGACGACTCATCGGAAATAGGCCTCATCTCGCCTGGAAGGGAGAACTTCCTGGATTTTCTCGAGTTGCGGCAGGTGTTCTCGAGTTACGACGGGGACCTCAGGGACCCGCCCTGGTGGCCTCAGGAGAGGCCAGTCCCCATGCGAGTTGCTAGGGGGCCTCTCGGGATTCCTCTCCCGTCGATACCGGGGCCAAAACCTTGTGTGGAGTCAGGGCCGGAACCGAGGATTCCTCTCAGGGGCTGACATGGATCTTTGGGTACTTCTGGAGTCTCCCCAGGGGAGTCAGGCCTCGTCTCGAGTGGGGGCATGCACGTGCGCTTTCCTTCCAGGCTGTAGCAGCAATGTCATGCTTCCCGTCGCGTGGATCAAAGGATCTGTGGTTTTCCCTCGAGGCTTTCCCTCGAGGCTTTCCCACAGGGCTGTCCCACGTGCCACCGTGGTGTGAGTCGATCCTCGGCGTGAAAGATGAGCCAGTGCAGGGCAAAGATGTTCCTCTGGAATGGACTGAGACATCTGGGGGACTCTTGGCATGGTGGTACGACCATGGAGTTCCTCTCGCCTTTCCTGTTGAGAGTGCCTCCACTTGAGATGCGACGGGAACGCCGGGAATTCTTTCCCGTTGAAAGCAGGGAAAGGATCTCTCATCCTGAGCTACGAGGGGGAAACGGGGCTCCTCTGGATGTGGGCGGGACCATCGTGCTTCCTCTCGAGTGGAGACGGGTACGGCGGTGAACTTCTTAAGTTGCAGGCAGGGTGTGAAAGACTCTTCCGACGTTCCAGAGGTTAGGTGTCATTAGTCTCCAGACGCCTCATCAGAAATAGGCCTCATCTCACCTGTAAGGGAGAACTTCCTGGATTTTCTCGAGTTGCGGCAGGTGTTCTCGAGTTACGATGGGGACCTCAGGAACCCGCCCTGGTGGCCTCAGGAGAGGCCAGTCCCCATGCGAGTTGCTAGGGGGCCTCTCGGGATTCCTCTCCCGTCGATACCGGGGCCAAAAACCTTGTGTGGAGTCAGGGTCGGAACCGAGGATTCCTCTCAGGGGCTGACATGGATCTTTGAGTACTTCTGGAGTCTCCCCAGGGGAGTCAGGCCTCGTCTCGAGTGGGGGCATGCACGTGCGCTTTCCTTCCAGGCTGTAGCAGCAATGTCACGCTTCCCGTCGCGTGGATCAAAGGATCTGTGGTTTTCCCTCGAGGGTTTCCCTCGAGGCTTTCCCACAGGGCTGTCCCACGTGCCACCGTGGTGTGAGTCGATCCTCGGCGTGAAAGATGAGCCAGTGCAGGGCAAAGAGGTTCCTCTGGAATGGACTGAGACATCTGGGGGACTCTTGGCATGGTGGTACGACCATGGAGTTCCTCTCGCCTTTCCTGTTGAGAGTGCCTCCTCTTGAGATGCGACAGGAACGCCGGGAATTCTTTCCCGTTGAAAGCAGGGAAAGGATCCCTCATTTCGAGCTACGAGGGGGAAACGGGGCTCCTCTGGATGGGGGCGGGACCATCTTGCTTCCTCTCGAGTGGAGACGGGTAAGGCGGTGAACTTCTAGAGTTGCAGCAAGGGTGTGAAAGACCCTTTCGAAGTTCCAGAGCTTAGGTGTCATTAGACTCCAGACGACTCATCGGAAATAGGCCTCATCTCGCCTGGAAGGGAGAACTTCCTGGATTTTCTCGAGTTGCGGCAGGTGTTCTCGAGTTACGACGGGGACCTCAGGGACCCGCCCTGGTGGCCTCAGGAGAGGCCAGTCCCCATGCGAGTTGCTAGGGGGCCTCTCGGGATTCGTCTCCCGTCGATACCGGGGCCAAAAACCTTGTGTGGAGTCAGGGCCGGAACCGAGGATTCCTCTCAGGGGCTGACATGGATCTTTGGGTAGTTCTGGATTCTCCCCAGGGAAGTCAGGCCTCGTCTCGAGTGGGGGCATGCACGTGCGCTTTCCTTCCAGGCTGGAGCAGCAATGTCATGCTTCCCGTCGCGTCGATCAAAGGATCTGTGGTTTTCCCTCGAGGCTTTCCCACAGGGCTGTCCCACGTGCCACCGTGGTGTGAGTCGATCCTCGGCGTGAAAGATGAGCCAGTGCAGGGCAAAGAGGTTCCTCTGGAATGGACTGAGACATATGGGGGACTCTTGGCATGGTGGTACGACCATGGAGTTCCTCTCGCCTTTCCTGTTGAGAGTGCCTCCTCTTGAGATGCGACCGGAACGCCGGGAATTCTTTCCCGTTGAAAGCAGGGAAAGGATCCCTCATCTCGAGCTACGAGGGGGAAACTGGGCTCCTCTGGATGTGGGCGGGACCATCGTGCTTCCTCTCGAGTGGAGACGGGTATGGCGGTGAACTTCTTGACTTGCAGCAAGGGTGTGAAAGACCCTTTCGAAGTTCCAGAGGTTAGGTGTCATTAGTCTCCAGACGCCTCATCGGAAATGGGCCTCATCTCGCCTGGAAGGGAGAACTTCCTGGATTTTCTCGAGTTGCGGCAGGTGTTCTCGAGTTACGACGGGGACCTCAGGGACCCGCCCTGGTGGCCTCAGGAGAGGCCAGTCCCCATGCGAGTTGCTAGGGGGCCTCTCGGGATTCCTCTCCCGTCGATACCGGGGCCAAAAACCTTGTGTGGAGTCAGGGCCGGAACCGAGGATTCCTCTCAGGGGCTGACATGGATCTTTGGGTACTTCTGGAGTCTCCCCAGGGGAGTCAGGCCTCGTCTCGAGTGGGGGCATCACGTGCGCTTTCCTTCCAGGCTGGAGCAGCAATGTCACGCTTCCCGTCGCGTGGATCAAAGGATCTGTGGTTTTCCCTCGAGGCTTTCCCTCGAGGCTTTCCCACTGGGCTGTCCCACGTGCCACCGTGGTGTGAGTCGATCCTCGGCGTGAAAGATGAGCCAGTGCAGGGCAAAGAGGTTCCTCTGGAATGGACTGAGACATCTGGGGGACTCTTGGCATGGTGGTACGACCATGGAGTTCCTCTCGCCTTTCCTGTTGAGAGTGCCTCCTCTTGAGATGCGACGGGAACGCCGGGAATTCTTTCCCGTTGAAAGCAGGGAAAGGATCCCTCATCTCGAGCTACGAGGGGGAAACGGGGCTCCTCTGGATGTGGGCGGGACCATCGTGCTTCCTCTCGAGTGGAGAAGGGTATGGCGGTGAACTTCTTGAGTTGCAGCAAGGGTTTGAAAGACCCTTTCGAAGTTCCAGAGGTTAGGTGTCATTAGTCTCCAGACGCCTCATCGGAAATAGGCCTCATCTCGCCTGGAAGGTAGAACTTCCTGGATTTTCTCGAGTTGCGGCAGGTGTTCTCGAGTTACGACGGGGACCTCAGGGACCCGCCCTGGTGGCCTCAGGAGAGGCCAGTCCCCATGCGAGTTGCTAGGGGACCTCTCGGGATTCCTCTCCCGTCGATACCGGGGCCAAAAACCTTGTGTGGAGTCAGGGCCGGAACCGAGGATTCCTCTCAGGGGCTGACATGGATCTTTGGGTACTTCTGGAGTCTCCCCAGGGGAGTCAGGCCTCGTCTCGAGTGGGGGCATCACGTGCGCTTTCCTTCCAGGCTGGAGCAGCAATGTCACGCTTCCCGTCGCGTGGATCAAAGGATCTGTGGTTTTCCCTCGAGGCTTTCCCTCGAGGCTTTCCCACTGGGCTGTCCCACGTGCCACCGTGGTGTGAGTCGATCCTCGGCGTGAAAGATGAGCCAGTGCAGGGCAAAGAGGTTCCTCTGGAATGGACTGAGACATCTGGGGGACTCTTGGCATGGTGGTACGACCATGGAGTTCCTCTCGCCTTTCCTGTTGAGAGTGCCTCCTCTTGAGATGCGACGGGAACGCCGGGAATTCTTTCCCGTTGAAAGCAGGGAAAGGATCCCTCATCTCGAGCTACGAGGGGGAAACGGGGCTCCTCTGGATGTGGGCGGGACCATCGTGCTTCCTCTCGAGTGGAGAAGGGTATGGCGGTGAACTTCTTGAGTTGCAGCAAGGGTTTGAAAGACCCTTTCGAAGTTCCAGAGGTTAGGTGTCATTAGTCTCCAGACGCCTCATCGGAAATAGGCCTCATCTCGCCTGGAAGGGAGAACTTCCTGGATTTTCTCGAGTTGCGGCAGGTGTTCTCGAGTTACGACGGGGACCTCAGGGACCCGCCCTGGTGGCCTCAGGAGAGGCCAGTCCCCATGCGAGTTGCTAGGGTGCCTCTCGGGATTCCTCTCCCGTCGATACCGGGGACAAAAACCTTGTGTGGAGTCAGGGCCGGAACCGAGGATTCCTCTCAGGGGCTGACATGGATCTTTGGGAACTTCTGGAGTCTCCCCAGGGGAGTCAGGCCTCGTCTCGAGTGGGGGCATGCACGTGCGCTTTCCTTCCAGGCTGTAGCAGCAATGTCACGCTTCCCGTCACGTGGATCAAAGGATCTGTGGTTTTCCCTCGAGGCTTTCCCTCGAGGCTTTCCCTCGAGGCTTTCCCACAGGGCTGTCCCACGTGCCACCGTGGTGTGAGTCGATCCTCGGCGTGAAAGATGAGCCAGTTCAGGGCAAAGAGGTTCCTCTGGAATGGACTGAGACATCTGGGGGACTCTTGGAATGGTGGTACGACCATGGAGTTCCTCTCGCCTTTCCTGTTGAGAGTGCCTCCTCTTGAGATGCCACGGGAACGCCGGGAATTCTTTCCCGTTGAAAGCAGGGAAACGATCCCTCATCTCGAGCTACGAGGGGGAAACGGGGCTCCTCTGGATGTGGGCGGGCCATCGTGCTTCATCTCGAGTGGAGATGGGTACGGCGGTGAACTTCTTGAGTTGCAGCCAGGGTGTGAAAGACTCTTTCGAAGTTCCAGAGGTTAGGTGTCATTAGTCTCCAGACGCCTCATCGGAAATAGGCCTCATCTCACCTGGAAGGGAGAACTGCCTGGATTTTCTCGAGTTGCGGCAGGTGTTCTCGAGTTACGACGGGGACCTCAGGGACCCGCCCTGGTGGCCTCAGGAGAGGCCAGTCCCCATGGGAGTTGCTAGGGGGCCTCTCGGGATTCCTCTCCCGTCGACACCGGGGCCAAAAACCTTGTGTGGAGTCAGGGCCGGAACCGAGGATTCCTCTCAGGGGCTGACATGGATCTTTGGGTACTTCTGGAGTCTCCCCAGGGGAGTCAGGCCTCGTCTCGAGTGGGGGCATGCACGTGCGCTTTCCTTCCAGGCTGTAGCAGCAATGTCACGCTTCCCGTCGCGTGGATCAAAGGATCTGTGGTTTTCCCTCGAGGGTTTCCCTCGAGGCTTTCCCACAGGGCTCTCCCACGTGCCACCGTGGTGTGAGTCGATCCTCGGCGTGAAAGATGAGCCAGTGCAGGGCAAAGAGGTTCCTCTGGAATGGACTGAGACATCTGGGGGACTCTTGGAATGGTGGTACGACCATGGAGTTCCTCTCGCCTTTCCTGTTGAGAGTGCCTTCTCTTGAGATGCGACAGGAACGCCGGGAATTCTTTCCCGTTGAAAGCAGGGAAAGGATCCCTCATCTCGAGCTACGAGGGGGAAACGGGGCTCCTCTGGATGGGGGCGGGACCATCGTGCTTCCTCTCAAGTGGAGACGGGTAAGGCGGTGAACTTCTAGAGTTGCAGCAAGGGTGTGAAAGACCCTTTCGAAGTTCCAGAGCTTAGGTGTCATTAGTCTCCAGACGACTCATCGGAAATAGGCCTCATCTCGCCTGGAAGGGAGAACTTCCTGGATTTTCTCGAGTTGCGGCAGGTGTTCTCGAGTTACGACGGGGACCTCAGGGACCCGCCCTGGTGGCCTCAGGAGAGGCCAGTCCCCATGCGAGTTGCTAGGGGGCCTCTCGGGATTCCTCTCCCGTCGATACCGGGGCCAAAAACCTTGTGTGGAGTCAGGGCCGGAACCGAGGATTCCTCTCAGGGGCTGACATGGATCTTTGGGTACTTCTGGAGTCTCCCCAGGGGAGTCAGGCCTCGTCTCGAGTGGGGGCATCACGTGCGCTTTCCTTCCAGGCTGGAGCAGCAATGTCACGCTTCCCGTCGCGTGGATCAAAGGATCTGTGGTTTTCCCTCGAGGCTTTCCCTCGAGGCTTTCCCACTGGGCTGTCCCACGTGCCACCGTGGTGTGAGTCGATCCTCGGCGTGAAAGATGAGCCAGTGCAGGGCAAAGAGGTTCCTCTGGAATGGACTGAGACATCTGGGGGACTCTTGGCATGGTGGTACGACCATGGAGTTCCTCTCGCCTTTCCTGTTGAGAGTGCCTCCTCTTGAGATGCGACGGGAACGCCGGGAATTCTTTCCCGTTGAAAGCAGGGAAAGGATCCCTCATCTCGAGCTACGAGGGGGAAACGGGGCTCCTCTGGATGTGGGCGGGACCATCGTGCTTCCTCTCGAGTGGAGAAGGGTATGGCGGTGAACTTCTTGAGTTGCAGCAAGGGTTTGAAAGACCCTTTCGAAGTTCCAGATGTTAGGTGTCATTAGTCTCCAGACGCCTCATCGGAAATAGGCCTCATCTCGCCTGGAAGGGAGAACTTCCTGGATTTTCTCGAGTTGCGGCAGGTGTTCTCGAGTTACGACGGGGACCTCAGGGACCCGCCCTGGTGGCCTCAGGAGAGGCCAGTCCCCATGCGAGTTGCTAGGGTGCCTCTCGGGATTCCTCTCCCGTCGATACCGGGGACAAAAACCTTGTGTGGAGTCAGGGCCGGAACCGAGGATTCCTCTCAGGGGCTGACATGGATCTTTGGGAACTTCTGGAGTCTCCCCAGGGGAGTCAGGCCTCGTCTCGAGTGGGGGCATGCACGTGCGCTTTCCTTCCAGGCTGTAGCAGCAATGTCACGCTTCCCGTCACGTGGATCAAAGGATCTGTGGTTTTCCCTCGAGGCTTTCCCTCGAGGCTTTCCCTCGAGGCTTTCCCACAGGGCTGTCCCACGTGCCACCGTGGTGTGAGTCGATCCTCGGCGTGAAAGATGAGCCAGTGCAGGGCAAAGAGGTTCCTCTGGAATGGACTGAGACATCTGGGGGACTCTTGGAATGGTGGTACGACCATGGAGTTCCTCTCGCCTTTCCTGTTGAGAGTGCCTCCTCTTGAGATGCCACGGGAACGCCGGGAATTCTTTCCCGTTGAAAGCAGGGAAACGATCCCTCATCTCGAGCTACGAGGGGGAAACGGGGCTCCTCTGGATGTGGGCGGGCCATCGTGCTTCATCTCGAGTGGAGATGGGTACGGCGGTGAACTTCTTGAGTTGCAGCCAGGGTGTGAAAGACTCTTTCGAAGTTCCAGAGGTTAGGTGTCATTAGTCTCCAGACGCCTCATCGGAAATAGGCCTCATCTCACCTGGAAGGGAGAACTGCCTGGATTTTCTCGAGTTGCGGCAGGTGTTCTCGAGTTACGACGGGGACCTCAGGGACCCGCCCTGGTGGCCTCAGGAGAGGCCAGTCCCCATGGGAGTTGCTAGGGGGCCTCTCGGGATTCCTCTCCCGTCGATACCGGGGCCAAAAACCTTGTGTGGAGTCAGGGCCGGAACCGAGGATTCCTCTCAGGGGCTGACATGGATCTTTGGGTACTTCTGGACTCTCCCCAGGGGAGTCAGGCCTCGTCTCGAGTGGGGGCATGCACGTGCGCTTTCCTTCCAGGCTGTAGCAGCAATGTCACGCTTCCCGTCGCGTGGATCAAAGGATCTGTGGTTTTCCCTCGAGGGTTTCCCTCGAGGCTTTCCCACAGGGCTCTCCCACGTGCCACCGTGGTGTGAGTCGATCCTCGGCGTGAAAGATGAGCCAGTGCAGGGCAAAGAGGTTCCTCTGGAATGGACTGAGACATCTGGGGGACTCTTGGAATGGTGGTACGACCATGGAGTTCCTCTCGCCTTTCCTGTTGAGAGTGCCTTCTCTTGAGATGCGACAGGAACGCCGGGAATTCTTTCCCGTTGAAAGCAGGGAAAGGATCCCTCATCTCGAGCTACGAGGGGGAAACGGGGCTCCTCTGGATGGGGGCGGGACCATCGTGCTTCCTCTCAAGTGGAGACGGGTAAGGCGGTGAACTTCTAGAGTTGCAGCAAGGGTGTGAAAGACCCTTTCGAAGTTCCAGAGCTTAGGTGTCATTAGTCTCCAGACGACTCATCGGAAATAGGCCTCATCTCGCCTGGAAGGGAGAACTTCCTGGATTTTGTCGAGTTTCGGCAGGTGTTCTCGAGTTACGACGGGGACCTCAGGGACCCGCCCTGGTGGCCTCAGGAGAGGCCAGTCCCCATGCGAGTTGCTAGGGGGCCTCTCGGGATTCCTCTCCCGTCGATACCGGGGCCAAAACCTTGTGTGGAGTCAGGGCCGGAACCGAGGATTCCTCTCAGGGGCTGACATGGATCTTTGGGTACTTCTGGAGTCTCCCCAGGGTAGTCAGGCCTCGTCTCGAGTGGGGGCATGCACGTGCGCTTTCCTTCCAGGCTGTAGCAGCAATGTCACGCTTCCCGTCGCGTGGATCAAAGGATCTGTGGTTTTCCCTCGAGGCTTTCCCTCGAGGCTTTCCCACAGGGCTGTCCCACGTGCCACCGTGGTGTGAGTCGATCCTCGGCGTGAAAGATGAGCCAGTGCAGGGCAAAGAGGTTCCTCTGGAATGGACTGAGACATATGGGGGACTCTTGGCATGGTGGTACGACCATGGAGTTCCTCTCGCCTTTCCTGTTGAGTGTGCCTCCTCTTGAGATGCGACCGGAACGCCGGGAATTCTTTCCCGTTGAAAGCAGGGAAAGGATCCCTCATCTCGAGCTACGAGGGGGAAACTGGGCTCCTCTGGATGTGGGCGGGACCATCGTGCTTCCTCTCGAGTGGAGACGGGTATGGCGGTGAACTTCTTGACTTGCAGCAAGGGTGTGAAAGACCCTTTCGAAGTTCCAGAGGTTAGGTGTCATTAGTCTCCAGACGCCTCATCGGACATGGGCCTCATCTCGCCTGGAAGGGAGAACTTCCTGGATTTTCTCGAGTTGCGGCAGGTGTTCTCGAGTTACGACGGGGACCTCAGGGACCCGCCCTGGTGGCCTCAGGAGAGGCCAGTCCCCATGCGAGTTGCTAGGGGGCCTCTCGGGATTCCTCTCCCGTCGATACCGGGGCCAAAAACCTTGTGTGGAGTCAGGGCCGGAACCGAGGATTCCTCTCAGGGGCTGACATGGATCTTTGGGTACTTCTGGAGTCTCCCCAGGGGAGTCAGGCCTCGTCTCGAGTGGGGGCATGCACGTGCGCTTTCCTTCCAGGCTGGAGCAGCAATGTCACGCTTCCCGTCGCGTGGATCAAAGGATCTGTGGTTTTCCCTCGAGGCTTTCCCTCGAGGCTTTCCCACTGGGCTGTCCCACGTGCCACCGTGGTGTGAGTCGATCCTCGGCGTGAAAGATGAGCCAGTGCAGGGCAAAGAGGTTCCTCTGGAATGGACTGAGACATCTGGGGGACTCTTGGCATGGTGGTACGACCATGGAGTTCCTCTCGCCTTTCCTGTTGAGAGTGCCTCCTCTTGAGATGCGACGGGAACGCCGGGAATTCTTTCCCGTTGAAAGCAGGGAAAGGATCCCTCATCTCGAGCTACGAGGGGGAAACGGGGCTCCTCTGGATGTGGGCGGGACCATCGTGCTTCCTCTCGAGTGGAGAAGGGTATGGCGGTGAACTTCTTGAGTTGCAGCAAGGGTTTGAAAGACCCTTTCGAAGTTCCAGAGGTTAGGTGTCATTAGTCTCCAGAGGCCTCATCGGAAATAGGCCTCATCTCGCCTGGAAGGTAGAACTTCCTGGATTTTCTCGAGTTGCGGCAGGTGTTCTCGAGTTACGACGGGGACCTCAGGGACCCGCCCTGGTGGCCTCAGGAGAGGCCAGTCCCCATGCGAGTTGCTAGGGGGCCTCTCGGGATTCCTCTCCCGTCGATACCGGGGCCAAAAACCTTGTGTGGAGTCAGGGCCGGAACCGAGGATTCCTCTCAGGGGCTGACATGGATCTTTGGGTACTTCTGGAGTCTCCCCAGGGGAGTCAGGCCTCGTCTCGAGTGGGGGCATCACGTGCGC
This sequence comes from Capricornis sumatraensis, assembly GCF_032405125.1. Lineage (NCBI taxonomy): Eukaryota > Metazoa > Chordata > Mammalia > Artiodactyla > Bovidae > Capricornis > Capricornis sumatraensis. The sequence continues at coordinate 140,593,147 of NC_091092.1, read as the reverse complement.
TTTCCTTCCAGGCTGGAGCAGCAATGTCACGCTTCCCGTCGCGTGGATCAAAGGATCTGCGGTTTTCCCTCGAGGCTTTCCCTCGAGGCTTTCCCACTGGGCTGTCCCACGTGCCACCGTGGTGTGAGTCGATCCTCGGCGTGAAAGATGAGCCAGTGCAGGGCAAAGAGGTTCCTCTGGAATGGACTGAGACATCTGGGGGACTCTTGGCATGGTGGTACGACCATGGAGTTCCTCTCGCCTTTCCTGTTGAGAGTGCCTCCTCTTGAGATGCGACGGGAACGCCGGGAATTCTTTCCCGTTGAAAGCAGGGAAAGGATCCCTCATCTCGAGCTACGAGGGGGAAACGGGGCTCCTCTGGATGTGGGCGGGACCATCGTGCTTCCTCTCGAGTGGAGAAGGGTATGGCGGTGAACTTCTTGAGTTGCAGCAAGGGTTTGAAAGACCCTTTCGAAGTTCCAGAGGTTAGGTGTCATTAGTCTCCAGACGCCTCATCGGAAATAGGCCTCATCTCGCCTGGAAGGGAGAACTTCCTGGATTTTCTCGAGTTGCGGCAGGTGTTCTCGAGTTACGACGGGGACCTCAGGGACCCGCCCTGGTGGCCTCAGGAGAGGCCAGTCCCCATGCGAGTTGCTAGGGTGCCTCTCGGGATTCCTCTCCCGTCGATACCGGGGACAAAAACCTTGTGTGGAGTCAGGGCCGGAACCGAGGATTCCTCTCAGGGGCTGACATGGATCTTTGGGAACTTCTGGAGTCTCCCCAGGGGAGTCAGGCCTCGTCTCGAGTGGGGGCATGCACGTGCGCTTTCCTTCCAGGCTGTAGCAGCAATGTCACGCTTCCCGTCACGTGGATCAAAGGATCTGTGGTTTTCCCTCGAGGCTTTCCCTCGAGGCTTTCCCTCGAGGCTTTCCCACAGGGCTGTCCCACGTGCCACCGTGTTGTGAGTCGATCCTCGGCATGAAAGATGAGCCAGTGCAGGGCAAAGAGGTTCCTCTGGAATGGACTGAGACATCTGGGGGACTCTTGGAATGGTGGTACGACCATGGAGTTCCTCTCGCCTTTCCTGTTGAGAGTGCCTCCTCTTGAGATGCCACGGGAACGCCGGGAATTCTTTCCCGTTGAAAGCAGGGACACGATCCCTCATCTCGAGCTACGAGGGGGAAACGGGGCTCCTCTGGATGTGGGCGGGCCATCGTGCTTCATCTCGAGTGGAGATGGGTACGGCGGTGAACTTCTTGAGTTGCAGCCAGGGTGTGAAAGACTCTTTCGAAGTTCCAGAGGTTAGGTGTCATTAGTCTCCAGACGCCTCATCGGAAATAGGCCTCATCTCACCTGGAAGGGAGAACTTCCTGGATTTTCTCGAGTTGCGGCAGGTGTTCTCGAGTTACGACGGGGACCTCAGGGACCCGCCCTGGTGGCCTCAGGAGAGGCCAGTCCCCATGCGAGTTGCTAGGGGGCCTCTCGGGATTCCTCTCCCGTCGATACCGGGGCCAAAAACCTTGTGTGGAGTCAGGGCCGGAACCGAGGATTCCTCTCAGGGGCTGACATGGATCTTTGGGTACTTCTGGACTCTCCCCAGGGGAGTCAGGCCTCGTCTCGAGTGGGGGCATGCACGTGCGCTTTCCTTCCAGGCTGTAGCAGCAATGTCACGCTTCCCGTGGCGTGGATCAAAGGATCTGTGGTTTTCCCTCGAGGGTTTCCCTCGAGGCTTTCCCACAGGGCTCTCCCACGTGCCACCGTGGTGTGAGTCGATCCTCGGCGTGAAAGATGAGCCAGTGCAGGGCAAAGAGGTTCCTCTGGAATGGACTGAGACATCTGGGGGACTCTTGGCATGGTGGTACGACCATGGAGTTCCTCTCGCCTTTCCTGTTGAGAGTGCCTCCTCTTGAGATGCGACCGGAACGCCGGGAATTCTTTCCCGTTGAAAGCAGGGAAAGGATCCCTCATCTCGAGCTACGAGGGGGAAACGGGGCTCCTCTGGATGTGGGCGGGACCATCGTGCTTCCTCTCGAGTGGAGACGGGTATGGCGGTGAACTTCTTGACTTGCAGCAAGGGTGTGAAAGACCCTTTCGAAGTTCCAGAGGTTAGGTGTCATTAGTCTCCAGACGCCTCATCGGAAATGGGCCTCATCTCTCCTGGAAGGGAGAACTTCCTGGATTTTCTCGAGTTGCGGCAGGTGTTCTCGAGTTACGACGGGGACCTCAGGGACCGGCCCTGGTGGCCTCAGGAGTGGCCAGTCCCCATGCGAGTTGCTAGGGGGCCTCTCGGGATTCCTCTCCCGTCGATACCGGGGCCAAAAACCTTGTGTGGAGTCAGGGCCGGAACCGAGGATTCCTCTCAGGGGCTGACATGGATCTCTGGGTACTTCTGGAGTCTCCCCAGGGGAGTCAGGCCTCGTCTCGAGTGGGGGCATGCACGTGCGCTTTCCTTCCAGGCTGTAGCAGCAATGTCACGCTTCCCGTCGCGTGGATCAAAGGATCTGTGGTTTTCCCTCGAGGCTTTCCCTCAAGGCTTTCCCTCAGGGCTGTCGCACGTGCCACCGCGGTGTGAGTCGATCCTCGGCGTGAAAGATGAGCCAGTGCAGGGCATAGAGTTTCCTATGGAATGGACTGAGACATCTGGGGGACTCTTGGCATGGTGGTACGACCATGGAGTTCCTCTCGCCTTTCCTGTTGAGAGTGCCTCCACTTGAGATGCGACGGGAACGCCGGGAATTCTTTCCCGTTGAAAGCAGGGAAAGGATCCCTCATCTCGAGCTACGAGGGGGAAACGGGGCTCCTCTGGATGTGGGCGGGACCATCGTGCTTCCTCTCGAGTGGAGACGGGTATGGCGGTGAACTTCTTGAGTTGCAGCAAGGGTGTGAAAGACCCTTTCGAAGTTCCAGAGCTTAGGTGTCATTAGTCTCCAGACGCCTCATCGGAAATAGGCCTCATCTCGCCTGGAAGGGAGAACTTCCTGGATTTTCTCGAGTTGCGGCAGGTGTTCTCGAGTTACGACGGGGACCTCAGGGACCCGCCCTGGTGGCCTCAAGAGAGGCCAGTCCCCATGCGAGTTGCTAGGGAGCCTCTCGAGATTACTCTCCCGTCGATACCTGGGCCAAAAAACTTGTGTGGAGTCAGGGCCTGAACCGAGGTTTCCTCTCAGGGGCTGACATGGATCGTTGGGAACTTCTGGAGTCTCCCCAGGGGAGTCAGGCCTCGTCTCGAGTGGGGGCATGCACGTGCGCTTTCCTTCCAGGCTGTAGCAGCAATGTCACGCTTCCCGTCACGTGGATCAAAGGATCTGTGGTTTTCCCTCGAGGCTTTCCCTCGAGGCTTTCCCTCGAGGCTTTCCCACAGGGCTGTCCCACGTGCCACCGTGGTGTGAGTCGATCCTCGGCGTGAAAGATGAGCCAGTGCAGGGCAAAGAGGTTCCTCTGGAATGGACTGAGACATCTGGGGGACTCTTGGAATGGTGGTACGACCATGGAGTTCCTCTCGCCTTTCCTGTTGAGAGTGCCTCCTCTTGAGATGCCACGGGAACGCCGGGAATTCTTTCCCGTTGAAAGCAGGGAAACGATCCCTCATCTCGAGCTACGAGGGGGAAACGGGGCTCCTCTGGATGTCGGCGGGCCATCGTGCTTCATCTCGAGTGGAGATGGGTACGGCGGTGAACTTCTTGAGTTGCAGCCAGGGTGTGAAAGACTCTTTCGAAGTTCCAGAGGTTAGGTGTCATTAGTCTCCAGACGCCTCATCGGAAATAGGCCTCATCTCACCTGGAAGGGAGAACTGCCTGGATTTTCTCGAGTTGCGGCAGGTGTTCTCGAGTTACGACGGGGACCTCAGGGACCCGCCCTGGTGGCCTCAGGAGAGGCCAGTCCCCATGGGAGTTGCTAGGGGGCCTCTCGGGATTCCTCTCCCGTCGATACCGGGGCCAAAAACCTTGTGTGGAGTCAGGGCCGGAACCGAGGATTCCTCTCAGGGGCTGACATGGATCTTTGGGTACTTCTGGACTCTCCCCAGGGGAGTCAGGCCTCGTCTCGAGTGGGGGCATGCACGTGCGCTTTCCTTCCAGGCTGTAGCAGCAATGTCACGCTTCCCGTCGCGTGGATCAAAGGATCTGTGGTTTTCCCTCGAGGGTTTCCCTCGAGGCTTTCCCACAGGGCTCTCCCACGTGCCACCGTGGTGTGAGTCGATCCTCGGCGTGAAAGATGAGCCAGTGCAGGGCAAAGAGGTTCCTCTGGAATGGACTGAGACATCTGGGGGACTCTTGGAATGGTGGTACGACCATGGAGTTCCTCTCGCCTTTCCTGTTGAGAGTGCCTTCTCTTGAGATGCAACAGGAACGCCGGGAATTCATTCCCGTTGAAAGCAGGGAAAGGATCCCTCATCTCGAGCTACGAGGGGGAAACGGGGCTCCTCTGGATGGGGGCGGGACCATCGTGCTTCCTCTCAAGTGGAGACGGGTAAGGCGGTGAACTTCTAGAGTTGCAGCAAGGGTGTGAAAGACCCTTTCGAAGTTCCAGAGCTTAGGTGTCATTAGTCTCCAGACGACTCATCGGAAATAGGCCTCATCTCGCCTGGAAGGGAGAACTTCCTGGATTTTCTCGAGTTGCGGCAGGTGTTCTCGAGTTACGACGGGGACCTCAGGGACCCGCCCTGGTGGCCTCAGGAGAGGCCAGTCCCCATGCGAGTTGCTAGGGGGCCTCTCGGGATTCCTCTCCCGTCGATACCGGGGCCAAAAACCTTGTGTGGAGTCAGGGCCAGAACCGAGGATTCCTCTCAGGGGCTGACATGGATCTTTGGGTACTTCTGGAGTCTCCCCAGGGGAGTCAGGCCTCGTCTCGAGTGGGGGCATCACGTGCGCTTTCCTTCCAGGCTGGAGCAGCAATGTCACGCTTCCCGTCGCGTGGATCAAAGGATCTGTGGTTTTCCCTCGAGGCTTTCCCTCGAGGCTTTCCCACTGGGCTGTCCCACGTGCCACCGTGGTGTGAGTCGATCCTCGGCGTGAAAGATGAGCCAGTGCAGGGCAAAGAGGTTCCTCTGGAATGGACTGAGACATCTGGGGGACTCTTGGCATGGTGGTACGACCATGGAGTTCCTCTCGCCTTTCCTGTTGAGAGTGCCTCCTCTTGAGATGCGACGGGAACGCCGGGAATTCTTTCCCGTTGAAAGCAGGGAAAGGATCCCTCATCTCGAGCTACGAGGGGGAAACGGGGCTCCTCTGGATGTGGGCGGGACCATCGTGCTTCCTCTCGAGTGGAGAAGGGTATGGCGGTGAACTTCTTGAGTTGCAGCAAGGGTTTGAAAGACCCTTTCGAAGTTCCAGAGGTTAGGTGTCATTAGTCTCCAGACGCCTCATCGGAAATAGGCCTCATCTCGCCTGGAAGGGAGAACTTCCTGGATTTTCTCGAGTTGCGGCAGGTGTTCTCGAGTTACGACGGGGACCTCAGGGACCCGCCCTGGTGGCCTCAGGAGAGGCCAGTCCCCATGCGAGTTGCTAGGGTGCCTCTCGGGATTCCTCTCCCGTCGATACCGGGGACAAAAACCTTGTGTGGAGTCAGGGCCGGAACCGAGGATTCCTCTCAGGGGCTGACATGGATCTTTGGGAACTTCTGGAGTCTCCCCAGGGGAGTCAGGCCTCGTCTCGAGTGGGGGCATGCACGTGCGCTTTCCTTCCAGGCTGTAGCAGCAATGTCACGCTTCCCGTCACGTGGATCAAAGGATCTGTGGTTTTCCCTCGAGGCTTTCCCTCGAGGCTTTCCCTCGAGGCTTTCCCACAGGGCTGTCCCACGTGCCACCGTGGTGTGAGTCGATCCTCGGCGTGAAAGATGAGCCAGTGCAGGGCAAAGAGGTTCCTCTGGAATGGACTGAGACATATGGGGGACTCTTGGCATGGTGGTACGACCATGGAGTTCCTCTCGCCTTTCCTGTTGAGAGTGCCTCCTCTTGAGATGCGACCGGAACGCCGGGAATTCTTTCCCGTTGAAAGCAGGGAAAGGATCCCTCATCTCGAGCTACGAGGGGGAAACTGGGCTCCTCTGGATGTGGGCGGGACCATCGTGCTTCCTCTCGAGTGGAGACGGGTATGGCGGTGAACTTCTTGACTTGCAGCAAGGGTGTGAAAGACCCTTTCGAAGTTCCAGAGGTTTGGTGTCATTAGTCTCCAGACGCCTCATCGGAAATGGGCCTCATCTCGCCTGGAAGGGAGAACTTCCTGGATTTTCTCGAGTTGCGGCAGGTGTTCTCGAGTTACGACGGGGACCTCAGGGACCCGCCCTGGTGGCCTCAGGAGAGGCCAGTCCCCATGCGAGTTGCTAGGGGGCCTCTCGGGATTCCTCTCCCGTCGATACCGGGGCCAAAAACCTTGTGTGGAGTCAGGGCCGGAACCGAGGATTCCTCTCAGGGGCTGACATGGATCTTTGGGTACTTCTGGAGTCTCCCCAGGGGAGTCAGGCCTCGTCTCGAGTGGGGGCATCACGTGCGCTTTCCTTCCAGGCTGGAGCAGCAATGTCACGCTTCCCGTCGCGTGGATCAAAGGATCTGCGGTTTTCCCTCGAGGCTTTCCCTCGAGGCTTTCCCACTGGGCTGTCCCACGTGCCACCGTGGTGTGAGTCGATCCTCGGCGTGAAAGATGAGCCAGTGCAGGGCAAAGAGGTTCCTCTGGAATGGACTGAGACATCTGGGGGACTCTTGGCATGGTGGTACGACCATGGAGTTCCTCTCGCCTTTCCTGTTGAGAGTGCCTCCTCTTGAGATGCGACGGGAACGCCGGGAATTCTTTCCCGTTGAAAGCAGGGAAAGGATCCCTCATCTCGAGCTACGAGGGGGAAACGGGGCTCCTCTGGATGTGGGCGGGACCATCGTGCTTCCTCTCGAGTGGAGAAGGGTATGGCGGTGAACTTCTTGAGTTGCAGCAAGGGTTTGAAAGACCCTTTCGAAGTTCCAGAGGTTAGGTGTCATTAGTCTCCAGACGCCTCATCGGAAATAGGCCTCATCTCGCCTGGAAGGGAGAACTTCCTGGATTTTCTCGAGTTGCGGCAGGTGTTCTCGAGTTACGACGGGGACCTCAGGGACCCGCCCTGGTGGCCTCAGGAGAGGCCAGTCCCCATGCGAGTTGCTAGGGTGCCTCTCGGGATTCCTCTCCCGTCGATACCGGGGACAAAAACCTTGTGTGGAGTCAGGGCCGGAACCGAGGATTCCTCTCAGGGGCTGACATGGATCTTTGGGAACTTCTGGAGTCTCCCCAGGGGAGTCAGGCCTCGTCTCGAGTGGCGGCATGCACGTGCGCTTTCCTTCCAGGCTGTAGCAGCAATGTTACGCTTCCCGTGGCGTGGATCAAAGGATCTGTGGTTTTCCCTCGAGGGTTTCCCTCGAGGCTTTCCCACAGGGCTCTCCCACGTGCCACCGTGGTGTGAGTCGATCCTCGGCGTGAAAGATGAGCCAGTGCAGGGCAAAGAGGTTCCTCTGGAATGGACTGAGACATCTGGGGGACTCTTGGCATGGTGGTACGACCATGGAGTTCCTCTCGCCTTTCCTGTTGAGAGTGCCTCCTCTTGAGATGCGACCGGAACGCCGGGAATTCTTTCCCGTTGAAAGCAGGGAAAGGATCCCTCATCTCGAGCTACGAGGGGGAAACGGGGCTCCTCTGGATGTGGGCGGGACCATCGTGCTTCCTCTCGAGTGGAGACGGGTATGGCGGTGAACTTCTTGACTTGCAGCAAGGGTGTGAAAGACCCTTTCGAAGTTCCAGAGGTTAGGTGTCATTAGTCTCCAGACGCCTCATCGGAAATGGGCCTCATCTCTCCTGGAAGGGAGAACTTCCTGGATTTTCTCGAGTTGCGGCAGGTGTTCTCGAGTTACGACGGGGACCTCAGGGACCGGCCCTGGTGGCCTCAGGAGTGGCCAGTCCCCATGCGAGTTGCTAGGGGGCCTCTCGGGATTCCTCTCCCGTCGATACCGGGGCCAAAAACCTTGTGTGGAGTCAGGGCCGGAACCGAGGATTCCTCTCAGGGGCTGACATGGATCTCTGGGTACTTCTGGAGTCTCCCCAGGGGAGTCAGGCCTCGTCTCGAGTGGGGGCATGCACGTGCGCTTTCCTTCCAGGCTGTAGCAGCAATGTCACGCTTCCCGTCGCGTGGATCAAAGGATCTGTGGTTTTCCCTCGAGGCTTTCCCTCAAGGCTTTCCCTCAGGGCTGTCGCACGTGCCACCGCGGTGTGAGTCGATCCTCGGCGTGAAAGATGAGCCAGTGCAGGGCATAGAGTTTCCTATGGAATGGACTGAGACATCTGGGGGACTCTTGGCATGGTGGTACGACCATGGAGTTCCTCTCGCCTTTCCTGTTGAGAGTGCCTCCACTTGAGATGCGACGGGAACGCCGGGAATTCTTTCCCGTTGAAAGCAGGGAAAGGATCCCTCATCTCGAGCTACGAGGGGGAAACGGGGCTCCTCTGGATGTGGGCGGGACCATCGTGCTTCCTCTCGAGTGGAGACGGGTATGGCGGTGAACTTCTTGAGTTGCAGCAAGGGTGTGAAAGACCCTTTCGAAGTTCCAGAGCTTAGGTGTCATTAGTCTCCAGACGCCTCATCGGAAATAGGCCTCATCTCGCCTGGAAGGGAGAACTTCCTGGATTTTCTCGAGTTGCGGCAGGTGTTCTCGAGTTACGACGGGGACCTCAGGGACCCGCCCTGGTGGCCTCAAGAGAGGCCAGTCCCCATGCGAGTTGCTAGGGAGCCTCTCGAGATTACTCTCCCGTCGATACCTGGGCCAAAAAACTTGTGTGGAGTCAGGGCCTGAACCGAGGTTTCCTCTCAGGGGCTGACATGGATCGTTGGGAACTTCTGGAGTCTCCCCAGGGGAGTCAGGCCTCGTCTCGAGTGGGGGCATGCACGTGCGCTTTCCTTCCAGGCTGTAGCAGCAATGTCACGCTTCCCGTCACGTGGATCAAAGGATCTGTGGTTTTCCCTCGAGGCTTTCCCTCGAGGCTTTCCCTCGAGGCTTTCCCACAGGGCTGTCCCACGTGCCACCGTGGTGTGAGTCGATCCTCGGCGTGAAAGATGAGCCAGTGCAGGGCAAAGAGGTTCCTCTGGAATGGACTGAGACATCTGGGGGACTCTTGGAATGGTGGTACGACCATGGAGTTCCTCTCGCCTTTCCTGTTGAGAGTGCCTCCTCTTGAGATGCCACGGGAACGCCGGGAATTCTTTCCCGTTGAAAGCAGGGAAACGATCCCTCATCTCGAGCTACGAGGGGGAAACGGGGCTCCTCTGGATGTCGGCGGGCCATCGTGCTTCATCTCGAGTGGAGATGGGTACGGCGGTGAACTTCTTGAGTTGCAGCCAGGGTGTGAAAGACTCTTTCGAAGTTCCAGAGGTTAGGTGTCATTAGTCTCCAGACGCCTCATCGGAAATAGGCCTCATCTCACCTGGAAGGGAGAACTGCCTGGATTTTCTCGAGTTGCGGCAGGTGTTCTCGAGTTACGACGGGGACCTCAGGGACCCGCCCTGGTGGCCTCAGGAGAGGCCAGTCCCCATGGGAGTTGCTAGGGGGCCTCTCGGGATTCCTCTCCCGTCGATACCGGGGCCAAAAACCTTGTGTGGAGTCAGGGCCGGAACCGAGGATTCCTCTCAGGGGCTGACATGGATCTTTGGGTACTTCTGGACTCTCCCCAGGGGAGTCAGGCCTCGTCTCGAGTGGGGGCATGCACGTGCGCTTTCCTTCCAGGCTGTAGCAGCAATGTCACGCTTCCCGTCGCGTGGATCAAAGGATCTGTGGTTTTCCCTCGAGGGTTTCCCTCGAGGCTTTCCCACAGGGCTCTCCCACGTGCCACCGTGGTGTGAGTCGATCCTCGGCGTGAAAGATGAGCCAGTGCAGGGCAAAGAGGTTCCTCTGGAATGGACTGAGACATCTGGGGGACTCTTGGAATGGTGGTACGACCATGGAGTTCCTCTCGCCTTTCCTGTTGAGAGTGCCTTCTCTTGAGATGCAACAGGAACGCCGGGAATTCATTCCCGTTGAAAGCAGGGAAAGGATCCCTCATCTCGAGCTACGAGGGGGAAACGGGGCTCCTCTGGATGGGGGCGGGACCATCGTGCTTCCTCTCAAGTGGAGACGGGTAAGGCGGTGAACTTCTAGAGTTGCAGCAAGGGTGTGAAAGACCCTTTCGAAGTTCCAGAGCTTAGGTGTCATTAGTCTCCAGACGACTCATCGGAAATAGGCCTCATCTCGCCTGGAAGGGAGAACTTCCTGGATTTTCTCGAGTTGCGGCAGGTGTTCTCGAGTTACGACGGGGACCTCAGGGACCCGCCCTGGTGGCCTCAGGAGAGGCCAGTCCCCATGCGAGTTGCTAGGGGGCCTCTCGGGATTCCTCTCCCGTCGATACCGGGGCCAAAAACCTTGTGTGGAGTCAGGGCCAGAACCGAGGATTCCTCTCAGGGGCTGACATGGATCTTTGGGTACTTCTGGAGTCTCCCCAGGGGAGTCAGGCCTCGTCTCGAGTGGGGGCATCACGTGCGCTTTCCTTCCAGGCTGGAGCAGCAATGTCACGCTTCCCGTCGCGTGGATCAAAGGATCTGTGGTTTTCCCTCGAGGCTTTCCCTCGAGGCTTTCCCACTGGGCTGTCCCACGTGCCACCGTGGTGTGAGTCGATCCTCGGCGTGAAAGATGAGCCAGTGCAGGGCAAAGAGGTTCCTCTGGAATGGACTGAGACATCTGGGGGACTCTTGGCATGGTGGTACGACCATGGAGTTCCTCTCGCCTTTCCTGTTGAGAGTGCCTCCTCTTGAGATGCGACGGGAACGCCGGGAATTCTTTCCCGTTGAAAGCAGGGAAAGGATCCCTCATCTCGAGCTACGAGGGGGAAACGGGGCTCCTCTGGATGTGGGCGGGACCATCGTGCTTCCTCTCGAGTGGAGAAGGGTATGGCGGTGAACTTCTTGAGTTGCAGCAAGGGTTTGAAAGACCCTTTCGAAGTTCCAGAGGTTAGGTGTCATTAGTCTCCAGACGCCTCATCGGAAATAGGCCTCATCTCGCCTGGAAGGGAGAACTTCCTGGATTTTCTCGAGTTGCGGCAGGTGTTCTCGAGTTACGACGGGGACCTCAGGGACCCGCCCTGGTGGCCTCAGGAGAGGCCAGTCCCCATGCGAGTTGCTAGGGTGCCTCTCGGGATTCCTCTCCCGTCGATACCGGGGACAAAAACCTTGTGTGGAGTCAGGGCCGGAACCGAGGATTCCTCTCAGGGGCTGACATGGATCTTTGGGTACTTCTGGAGTCTCCCCAGGGGAGTCAGGCCTCGTCTCGAGTGGGGGCATCACGTGCGCTTTCCTTCCAGGCTGGAGCAGCAATGTCACGCTTCCCGTCGCGTGGATCAAAGGATCTGTGGTTTTCCCTCGAGGCTTTCCCTCGAGGCTTTCCCACTGGGCTGTCCCACGTGCCACCGTGGTGTGAGTCGATCCTCGGCGTGAAAGATGAGCCAGTGCAGGGCAAAGAGGTTCCTCTGGAATGGACTGAGACATCTGGGGGACTCTTGGCATGGTGGTACGACCATGGAGTTCCTCTCGCCTTTCCTGTTGAGAGTGCCTCCTCTTGAGATGCGACGGGAACGCCGGGAATTCTTTCCCGTTGAAAGCAGGGAAAGGATCCCTCATCTCGAGCTACGAGGGGGAAACGGGGCTCCTCTGGATGTGGGCGGGACCATCGTGCTTCCTCTCGAGTGGAGAAGGGTATGGCGGTGAACTTCTTGAGTTGCAGCAATGGTTTGAAAGACCCTTTCGAAGTTCCAGAGGTTAGGTGTCATTAGTCTCCAGACGCCTCATCGGAAATAGGCCTCATCTCGCCTGGAAGGGAGAACTTCCTGGATTTTCTCGAGTTGCGGCAGGTGTTCTCGAGTTACGACGGGGACCTCAGGGGCCCGCCCTGGTGGTCTCAGGAGAGGCCAGTCCCCATGCGAGTTGCTAGGGGGCCTCTCGGGATTCCTCTCCCGTCGATACCGGGGACAAAAACCTTGTGTGGAGTCAGGGCCGGAACCGAGGATTCCTCTCAGGGGCTGACATGGATCTTTGGGAACTTCTGGAGTCTCCCCAGGGGAGTCAGGCCTCGTCTCGAGTGGGGGCATGCACGTGCGCTTTCCTTCCAGGCTGTAGCAGCAATGTCACGCTTCCCGTCACGAGGATCAAAGGATCTGTGGTTTTCCCTCGAGGCTTTCCCTCGAGGCTTTCCCTCGAGGCTTTCCCACAGGGCTGTCCCACGTGCCACCGTGGTGTGAGTCGATCCTCGGCGTGAAAGATGAGCCAGTGCAGGGCAAAGAGGTTCCTCTGGAATGGACTGAGACATCTGGGGGACTCTTGGCATGGTGGTACGACCATGGAGTTCCTCTCGCCTTTCTTGTTGAGAGTGCCTCCTCTTGAGATGCGACGGGAACGCCGGGAATTCTTTCCCGTTGAAAGCAGGGAAAGGATCCCTCATCTCGAGCTACGAGGGGGAAACGGGGCTCCTCTGGATGGGGGCAGGACCATCGTGCTTCATCTCGAGTGGAGACGGGTAAGGCGGTGAACTTCTAGAGTTGCAGCAAGGGTGTGAAAGACCCTTTCGAAGTTCCAGAGCTTAGGTGTCATTAGTCTCCAGACGACTCATCGGAAATAGGCCTCATCTCGCCTGGAAGGGAGAACTTCCTGGATTTTCTCGAGTTGTGGCAGGTGTTCTCGAGTTACGACGGGGACCTCAGGGACCCGCCCTGGTGGCCTCAGGAGAGGCCAGTCCCCATGCGAGTTGCTAGGGGGCCTCTCGGGATTCCTCTCCCGTCGATACCGGGGCCAAAACCTTGTGTGGAGTCAGGGCCGGAACCGAGGATTCCTCTCAGGGGCTGACATGGATCTTTGGGTACTTCTGGAGTCTCCCCAGGGTAGTCAGGCCTCGTCTCGAGTGGGGGCATGCACGTGCGCTTTCCTTCCAGGCTGGAGCAGCAATGTCACGCTTCCCGTCGCGTCGATCAAAGGATCTGTGGTATTCCCTCGAGGCTTTCCCTCGAGGCTTTCCCACTGGGCTGTCCCACGTGCCACCGTGGTGTGAGTCGATCCTCGGCGTGAAACATGAGCCAGTGCAGGGCAAAGAGGTTCCTCTGGAATGGACTGAGACATCTGGGGGACTCTTGGCATGGTAGTACGACCATGGAGTTCCTCTCGCCTTTCCTGTTGAGAGTGCCTCCTCTTGAGATGCGACCGGAACGCCGGGAATTCTTTCCCGTTGAAAGCAGGGAAAGGATCCCTCATCTCGAGCTACGAGGGGGAAACGGGGCTCCTCTGGATGTGGGCGGGACCATCGTGCTTCCTCTCGAGTGGAGACGGGTATGGCGGTGAACTTCTTGAGTTGCAGCAAGGGTGTGAAAGACCCTTTCGAAGTTCCAGAGGTTAGGTGTCATTAGTCTCCAGACGCCTCATCGGAAATGGGCCTCATCTCGCCTGGAAGGGGGAACTTCCTGGATTTTCTCGAGTTGCGGCAGGTGTTCTCGAGTTACGACCGGGACCTCAGGGACCCGCCCTGGTGGCCTCAGGAGAGGCCAGTCCCCATGCGAGTTGCTAGGGGGCCTCTCGGGATTCCTCTCCCGTCGATACCGGGGCCAAAAACCTTGTGTGGAGTCAGGGCCGGAACCGAGGATTCCTCTCAGGGGCTGACATGGATCTTTGGGAACTTCTGGAGTCTCCCCAGGGGAGTCAGGCCTCGTCTCGAGTGGGGGCATGCACGTGCGCTTTCCTTCCAGGCTGTAGCAGCAATGTCACGCTTCCCGTCGCGTGGATCAAAGGATCTGTGGTTTTCCCTCGAGGCTTTCCCTCGAGGCTTTCCCACTGGGCTGTCCCACGTGCCACCGTGGTGTGAGTCGATCCTCGGCGTGAAAGATGAGCCAGTGCAGGGCAAAGAGGTTCCTCTGGAATGGACTGAGACATCTGGGGGACTCTTGGCATGGTGGTACGACCATGGAGTTCCTCTCGCCTTTCCTGTTGAGAGTGCCTCCTCTTGAGATGCGACGGGAACGCCGGGAATTCTTTCCCGTTGAAAGCAGGGAAAGGATCCCTCATCTCGAGCTACGAGGGGGAAACGGGGCTCCTCTGGATGTGGGCGGGACCATCGTGCTTCCTCTCGAGTGGAGAAGGGTATGGCGGTGAACTTCTTGAGTTGCAGCAAGGGTTTGAAAGACCCTTTCGAAGTTCCAGAGGTTAGGTGTCATTAGTCTCCAGACGCCTCATCGGAAATAGGCCTCATCTCGCCTGGAAGGGAGAACTTCCTGGATTTTCTCGAGTTGCGGCAGGTGTTCTCGAGTTACGACGGGGACCTCAGGGACCCGCCCTGGTGGCCTCAGGAGAGGCCAGTCCCCATGCGAGTTGCTAGGGGGCCTCTCGGGATTCCTCTCCCGTCGATACCGGGGACAAAAACCTTGTGTGGAGTCAGGGCCGGAACCGAGGATTCCTCTCAGGGGCTGACATGGATCTTTGGGAACTTCTGGAGTCTCCCCAGGGGAGTCAGGCCTCGTCTCGAGTGGGGGCATGCACGTGCGCTTTCCTTCCAGGCTGTAGCAGCAATGTCACGCTTCCCGTCACGTGGATCAAAGGATCTGTGGTTTTCCCTCGAGGCTTTCCCTCGAGGCTTTCCCTCGAGGCTTTCCCACAGGGCTGTCCCACGTGCCACCGTGGTGTGAGTCGATCCTCGGCGTGAAAGATGAGCCAGTGCAGGGCAAAGAGGTTCCTCTGGAATGGACTGAGACATCTGGGGGACTCTTGGCATGGTGGTACGACCATGGAGTTCCTCTCGCCTTTCCTGTTGAGAGTGCCTCCTCTTGAGATGCGACCGGAACGCCGGGAATTCTTTCCCGTTGAAAGCAGGGAAAGGATCCCTCATCTCGAGCTACGAGGGGGAAACTGGGCTCCTCTGGATGTGGGCGGGACCATCGTGCTTCCTCTCGAGTGGAGACGGGTATGGCGGTGAACTTCTTGACTTGCAGCAAGGGTGTGAAAGACCCTTTCGAAGTTCCAGAGGTTTGGTGTCATTAGTCTCCAGACGCCTCATCGGAAATGGGCCTCATCTCGCCTGGAAGGGAGAACTTCCTGGATTTTCTCGAGTTGCGGCAGGTGTTCTCGAGTTACGACGGGGACCTCAGGGACCCGCCCTGGTGGCCTCAGGAGAGGCCAGTCCCCATGCGAGTTGCTAGGGGGCCTCTCGGGATTCCTCTCCCGTCGATACCGGGGCCAAAAACCTTGTGTGGAGTCAGGGCCGGAACCGAGGATTCCTCTCAGGGGCTGACATGGATCTTTGGGTACTTCTGGAGTCTCCCCAGGGGAGTCAGGCCTCGTCTCGAGTGGGGGCATCACGTGCGCTTTCCTTCCAGGCTGGAGCAGCAATGTCACGCTTCCCGTCGCGTGGATCAAAGGATCTGCGGTTTTCCCTCGAGGCTTTCCCTCGAGGCTTTCCCACTGGGCTGTCCCACGCGCCACCGTGGTGTGAGTCGATCCTCGGCGTGAAAGATGAGCCAGTGCAGGGCAAAGAGGTTCCTCTGGAATGGACTGAGACATCTGGGGGACTCTTGGCATGGTGGTACGACCATGGAGTTCCTCTCGCCTTTCCTGTTGAGAGTGCCTCCTCTTGAGATGCGACGGGAACGCCGGGAATTCTTTCCCGTTGAAAGCAGGGAAAGGATCCCTCATCTCGAGCTACGAGGGGGAAACGGGGCTCCTCTGGATGTGGGCGGGACCATCGTGCTTCCTCTCGAGTGGAGAAGGGTATGGCGGTGAACTTCTTGAGTTGCAGCAAGGGTTTGAAAGACCCTTTCGAAGTTCCAGAGGTTAGGTGTCATTAGTCTCCAGACGCCTCATCAGAAATAGGCCTCATCTCGCCTGGAAGGGAGAACTTCCTGGATTTTCTCGAGTTGCGGCAGGTGTTCTCGAGTTACGACGGGGACCTCAGGGACCCGCCCTGGTGGCCTCAGGAGAGGCCAGTCCCCATGCGAGTTGCTAGGGTGCCTCTCGGGATTCCTCTCCCGTCGATACCGGGGACAAAAACCTTGTGTGGAGTCAGGGCCGGAACCGAGGATTCCTCTCAGGGGCTGACATGGATCTTTGGGAACTTCTGGAGTCTCCCCAGGGGAGTCAGGCCTCGTCTCGAGTGGGGGCATGCACGTGCGCTTTCCTTCCAGGCTGTAGCAGCAATGTTACGCTTCCCGTGGCGTGGATCAAAGGATCTGTGGTTTTCCCTCGAGGCTTTCCCTCGAGGCTTTCCCACAGGGCTCTCCCACGTGCCACCGTGGTGTGAGTCGATCCTCGGCGTGAAAGATGAGCCAGTGCAGGGCAAAGAGGTTCCTCTGGAATGGACTGAGACATCTGGGGGACTCTTGGCATGGTGGTACGACCATGGAGTTCCTCTCGCCTTTCCTGTTGAGAGTGCCTCCTCTTGAGATGCGACCGGAACGCCGGGAATTCTTTCCCGTTGAAAGCAGGGAAAGGATCCCTCATCTCGAGCTACGAGGGGGAAACGGGGCTCCTCTGGATGTGGGCGGGACCATCGTGCTTCCTCTCGAGTGGAGACGGGTATGGCGGTGAACTTCTTGACTTGCAGCAAGGGTGTGAAAGACCCTTTCGAAGTTCCAGAGGTTAGGTGTCATTAGTCTCCAGACGCCTCATCGGAAATGGGCCTCATCTCTCCTGGAAGGGAGAACTTCCTGGATTTTCTCGAGTTGCGGCAGGTGTTCTCGAGTTACGACGGGGACCTCAGGGACCGGCCCTGGTGGCCTCAGGAGAGGCCAGTCCCCATGCGAGTTGCTAGGGGGCCTCTCGGGATTCCTCTCCCGTCGATACCGGGGCCAAAAACCTTGTGTGGAGTCAGGGCCGGAACCGAGGATTCCTCTCAGGGGCTGACATGGATCTTTGGGTACTTCTGGAGTCTCCCCAGGGGAGTCAGGCCTCGTCTCGAGTGGGGGCATCACGTGCGCTTTCCTTCCAGGCTGGAGCAGCAATGTCACGCTTCCCGTCGCGTGGATCAAAGGATCTGCGGTTTTCCCTCGAGGCTTTCCCTCGAGGCTTTCCCACAGGGCTGTCCCACGTGCCACCGTGGTGTGAGTCGATCCTCGGCGTGAAAGATGAGCCAGTGCAGGGCAAAGAGGTTCCTCTGGAATGGACTGAGACATCTGGGGGACTCTTGGCATGGTGGTACGACCATGGAGTTCCTCTCGCCTTTCCTGTTGAGAGTGCCTCCTCTTGAGATGCGACGGGAACGCCGGGAATTCTTTCCCGTTGAAAGCAGGGAAAGGATCCCTCATCTCGAGCTACGAGGGGGAAACGGGGCTCCTCTGGATGTGGGCGGGACCATCGTGCTTCCTCTCGAGTGGAGAAGGGTATGGCGGTGAACTTCTTGAGTTGCAGCAAGGGTTTGAAAGACCCTTTCGAAGTTCCAGAGGTTAGGTGTCATTAGTCTCCAGACGCCTCATCGGAAATAGGCCTCATCTCGCCTGGAAGGGAGAACTTCCTGGATTTTCTCGAGTTGCGGCAGGTGTTCTCGAGTTACGACGGGGACCTCAGGGACCCGCCCTGGTGGCCTCAGGAGAGGCCAGTCCCCATGCGAGTTGCTAGGGTGCCTCTCGGGATTCCTCTCCCGTCGATACCGGGGACAAAAACCTTGTGTGGAGTCAGGGCCGTAACCGAGGATTCCTCTCAGGGGCTGACATGGATCTTTGGGAACTTCTGGAGTCTCCCCAGGGGAGTCAGGCCTCGTCTCGAGTGGCGGCATGCACGTGCGCTTTCCTTCCAGGCTGTAGCAGCAATGTTACGCTTCCCGTGGCGTGGATCAAAGGATCTGTGGTTTTCCCTCGAGGGTTTCCCTCGAGGCTTTCCCACAGGGCTCTCCCACGTGCCACCGTGGTGTGAGTCGATCCTCGGCGTGAAAGATGAGCCAGTGCAGGGCAAAGAGGTTCCTCTGGAATGGACTGAGACATCTGGGGGACTCTTGGCATGGTGGTACGACCATGGAGTTCCTCTCGCCTTTCCTGTTGAGAGTGCCTCCTCTTGAGATGCGACCGGAACGCCGGGAATTCTTTCCCGTTGAAAGCAGGGAAAGGATCCCTCATCTCGAGCTACGAGGGGGAAACGGGGCTCCTCTGGATGTGGGCGGGACCATCGTGCTTCCTCTCGAGTGGAGACGGGTATGGCGGTGAACTTCTTGACTTGCAGCAAGGGTGTGAAAGACCCTTTCGAAGTTCCAGAGGTTAGGTGTCATTAGTCTCCAGACGCCTCATCGGAAATGGGCCTCATCTCTCCTGGAAGGGAGAACTTCCTGGATTTTCTCGAGTTGCGGCAGGTGTTCTCGAGTTACGACGGGGACCTCAGGGACCGGCCCTGGTGGCCTCAGGAGAGGCCAGTCCCCATGCGAGTTGCTAGGGGGCCTCTCGGGATTCCTCTCCCGTCGATACCGGGGCCAAAAACCTTGTGTGGAGTCAGGGCCGGAACCGAGGATTCCTCTCAGGGGCTGACATGGATCTTTGGGTACTTCTGGAGTCTCCCCAGGGGAGTCAGGCCTCGTCTCGAGTGGGGGCATCACGTGCGCTTTCCTTCCAGGCTGGAGCAGCAATGTCACGCTTCCCGTCGCGTGGATCAAAGGATCTGTGGTTTTCCCTCGAGGCTTTCCCTCGAGGCTTTCCCACTGGGCTGTCCCACGTGCCACCGTGGTGTGAGTCGATCCTCGGCGTGAAAGATGAGCCAGTGCAGGGCAAAGAGGTTCCTCTGGAATGGACTGAGACATCTGGGGGACTCTTGGCATGGTGGTACGACCATGGAGTTCCTCTCGCCTTTCCTGTTGAGAGTGCCTCCTCTTGAGATGCGACGGGAACGCCGGGAATTCTTTCCCGTTGAAAGCAGGGAAAGGATCCCTCATCTCGAGCTACGAGGGGGAAACGGGGCTCCTCTGGATGTGGGCGGGACCATCGTGCTTCCTCTCGAGTGGAGAAGGGTATGGCGGTGAACTTCTTGAGTTGCAGCAATGGTTTGAAAGACCCTTTCGAAGTTCCAGAGGTTAGGTGTCATTAGTCTCCAGACGCCTCATCGGAAATAGGCCTCATCTCGCCTGGAAGGGAGAACTTCCTGGATTTTCTCGAGTTGCGGCAGGTGTTCTCGAGTTACGACGGGGACCTCAGGGGCCCGCCCTGGTGGTCTCAGGAGAGGCCAGTCCCCATGCGAGTTGCTAGGGGGCCTCTCGGGATTCCTCTCCCGTCGATACCGGGGCCAAAAACCTTGTGTGGAGTCAGGGCCGGAACCGAGGATTCCTCTCAGGGGCTGACATGGATCTTTGGGAACTTCTGGAGTCTCCCCAGGGGAGTCAGGCCTCGTCTCGAGTGGGGGCATGCACGTGCGCTTTCCTTCCAGGCTGTAGCAGCAATGTCACGCTTCCCGTCACGAGGATCAAAGGATCTGTGGTTTTCCCTCGAGGCTTTCCCTCGAGGCTTTCCCTCGAGGCTTTCCCACAGGGCTGTCCCACGTGCCACCGTGGTGTGAGTCGATCCTCGGCGTGAAAGATGAGCCAGTGCAGGGCAAAGAGGTTCCTCTGGAATGGACTGAGACATCTGGGGGACTCTTGGCATGGTGGTACGACCATGGAGTTCCTCTCGCCTTTCTTGTTGAGAGTGCCTCCTCTTGAGATGCGACGGGAACGCCGGGAATTCTTTCCCGTTGAAAGCAGGGAAAGGATCCCTCATCTCGAGCTACGAGGGGGAAACGGGGCTCCTCTGGATGGGGGCAGGACCATCGTGCTTCATCTCGAGTGGAGACGGGTAAGGCGGTGAACTTCTAGAGTTGCAGCAAGGGTGTGAAAGACCCTTTCGAAGTTCCAGAGCTTAGGTGTCATTAGTCTCCAGACGACTCATCGGAAATAGGCCTCATCTCGCCTGGAAGGGAGAACTTCCTGGATTTTCTCGAGTTGTGGCAGGTGTTCTCGAGTTACGACGGGGACCTCAGGGACCCGCCCTGGTGGCCTCAGGAGAGGCCAGTCCCCATGCGAGTTGCTAGGGGGCCTCTCGGGATTCCTCTCCCGTCGATACCGGGGCCAAAACCTTGTGTGGAGTCAGGGCCGGAACCGAGGATTCCTCTCAGGGGCTGACATGGATCTTTGGGTACTTCTGGAGTCTCCCCAGGGTAGTCAGGCCTCGTCTCGAGTGGGGGCATGCACGTGCGCTTTCCTTCCAGGCTGGAGCAGCAATGTCACGCTTCCCGTCGCGTCGATCAAAGGATCTGTGGTATTCCCTCGAGGCTTTCCCTCGAGGCTTTCCCACTGGGCTGTCCCACGTGCCACCGTGGTGTGAGTCGATCCTCGGCGTGAAAGATGAGCCAGTGCAGGGCAAAGAGGTTCCTCTGGAATGGACTGAGACATCTGGGGGACTCTTGGCATGGTGGTACGACCATGGAGTTCCTCTCGCCTTTCCTGTTGAGAGTGCCTCCTCTTGAGATGCGACGGGAACGCCGGGAATTCTTTCCCGTTGAAAGCAGGGAAAGGATCCCTCATCTCGAGCTACGAGGGGGAAACGGGGCTCCTCTGGATGTGGGCGGGACCATCGTGCTTCCTCTCGAGTGGAGAAGGGTATGGCGGTGAACTTCTTGAGTTGCAGCAAGGGTTTGAAAGACCCTTTCGAAGTTCCAGAGGTTAGGTGTCATTAGTCTCCAGACGCCTCATCGGAAATAGGCCTCATCTCGCCTGGAAGGGAGAACTTCCTGGATTTTCTCGAGTTGCGGCAGGTGTTCTCGAGTTACGACGGGGACCTCAGGGACCCGCCCTGGTGGCCTCAGGAGAGGCCAGTCCCCATGCGAGTTGCTAGGGGGCCTCTCGGGATTCCTCTCCCGTCGATACCGGGGACAAAAACCTTGTGTGGAGTCAGGGCCGGAACCGAGGATTCCTCTCAGGGGCTGACATGGATCTTTGGGAACTTCTGGAGTCTCCCCAGGGGAGTCAGGCCTCGTCTCGAGTGGGGGCATGCACGTGCGCTTTCCTTCCAGGCTGTAGCAGCAATGTCACGCTTCCCGTCACGTGGATCAAAGGATCTGTGGTTTTCCCTCGAGGCTTTCCCTCGAGGCTTTCCCTCGAGGCTTTCCCACAGGGCTGTCCCACGTGCCACCGTGGTGTGAGTCGATCCTCGGCGTGAAAGATGAGCCAGTGCAGGGCAAAGAGGTTCCTCTGGAATGGACTGAGACATCTGGGGGACTCTTGGCATGGTGGTACGACCATGGAGTTCCTCTCGCCTTTCCTGTTGAGAGTGCCTCCTCTTGAGATGCGACAGGAACGCCGGGAATTCTTTCCCGTTGAAAGCAGGGAAAGGATCCCTCATCTCGAGCTACGAGGGGGAAACGGGGCTCCTCTGGATGTGGGCGGGACCATCGTGCTTCCTCTCGAGTGGAGACGGGTATGGCGGTGAACTTCTTGAGTTGCAGCAAGGGTGTGAAAGACCCTTTCGAAGTTCCAGAGGTTAGGTGTCATTAGTCTCCAGACGCCTCATCGGAAATGGGCCTCATCTCGCCTGGAAGGGGGAACTTCCTGGATTTTCTCGAGTTGCGGCAGGTGTTCTCGAGTTACGACGGGGACCTCAGGGACCCGCCCTGGTGGCCTCAGGAGAGGCCAGTCCCCATGCGAGTTGCTAGGGGGCCTCTCGGGATTCCTCTCCCGTCGATACCGGGGCCAAAAACCTTGTGTGGAGTCAGGGCCGGAACCGAGGATTCCTCTCAGGGGCTGACATGGATCTTTGGGAACTTCTGGAGTCTCCCCAGGGGAGTCAGGCCTCGTCTCGAGTGGGGGCATGCACGTGCGCTTTCCTTCCAGGCTGTAGCAGCAATGTCACGCTTCCCGTCGCGTGGATCAAAGGATCTGTGGTTTTCCCTCGAGGCTTTCCCTCGAGGCTTTCCCACTGGGCTGTCCCACGTGCCACCGTGGTGTGAGTCGATCCTCGGCATGAAAGATGAGCCAGTGCAGGGGAAAGAGGTTCCTCTGCAATGGACTGAGACATCTGGGGGACTCTTGGCATGGTGGTACGACCATGGAGTTCCTCTCGCCTTTCCTGTTGAGAGTGCCTCCTCTTGAGATGCGACGGGAACGCCGGGAATTCTTTCCCGTTGAAAGCAGGGAAACGATCCCTCATCTCGAGCTACGAGGGGGAACCGGGTCTCCTCTGGATGGGGGCGGGACCATCGTGCTTCCTCTCGAGTGGAGACGGGTATGACGGTGAACTTCTTGAGTTGCAGCAAGGGTGGGAAAGACCCTTTCGAAGTTCCAGAGGTTAGGTGTCATTAGTCTCCAGACGCCTCATCGGAAATAGGCCTCATCTCGCCTGGAAGGGAGAACTTCCTGGATTTTCTCGAGTTGCGGCAGGTGTTCTCGAGTTACGACGGGGACCTCAGGGACCCGCCCTGGTGGCCTCAAGAGAGGCCAGTCCCCATGCGAGTTGCTAGGGAGCCTCTCGAGATTCCTCTCCCGTCGATACCTGGGCCAAAAACCTTGTGTGGAGTCAGGGCCGGAACCGAGGATTCCTCTCAGGGGCTGACATGGATCTTTGGGTACTTCTGGAGTCTCCCCAGGGGAGTCAGGCCTCGTCTCGAGTGGGGGCATGCACGTGCGCTTTCCTTCCAGGCTGTAGCAGCAATGTAACACTTCCCGTCACGTGGATCAAAGGATCTGTGGTTTTCCCTCGAGGCTTTCCCTCGAGGCTTTCCCACAGGGCTGTCCCACGTGCCACCGTGGTGTGAGTCGATCCTCGGCGTGAAAGATGAGCCAGTGCAGGGCAAAGAGGTTCCTCTGGAATGGACTGAGACATCTGGGGGACTCTTTGCATGGTGATACGACCATGGAGTTCCTCTCGCCTTTCCTGTTGAGAGTGCCTCCTCTTGAGATGTGACGGGTACGCCGGGAATTCTTTCCCGTTGAAAGCAGGGAAAGGATCCCACATCTCGAGCTACGAGGGGGAAATGGGGCTCCTCTGGATGTTGGCGGGACAATCGTGCTTCCTCTCGAGTGGAGACGGGTATGGCGGTGAACTTCTTGAGTTGCAGCAAGGGTGTGAAAGACCCTTTCGAAGTCCAGAGCTTAGGTGTCATTAGTCTCCAGACGCCTCATCGGAAATAGGCCTCATCTCGCCTGGAAGGGAGAACTTCCTGGATTTTCTCGAGTTGCGGCAGGTGTTCTCGAGTTACGACGGGGACCTCAGGGACCCGCCCTGGTGGCCTCAGGAGAGGCCAGTCCCCATGCGAGTTGCTAGGGGGCCTCTCGGGATTCCTCTCCCGTCGATACCGGGGCCAAAAACCTTGTGTGGAGTCAGGGCCGGAACCGAGGATTCCTCTCAGGGGCTCACATGGAACTTTGGGTACTTCTGGAGTCTCCCCAGGCGAGTCAGGCCTCGTCTCGAGTGGGGGCATGCACGTGCGCTTTCCTTCCAGGCTGTAGCAGCAATGTCACGCTTCCCATCGCGTGGATCAAAGGATCTGTGGTTTTCCCTCGAGGCTTTCCCTCGAGACTTTCCCACTGGGCTGTCCCACGTGCCACCGTGGTGTGAGTCTATCCTCGGCGTGAAAGATGAGCCAGTGCAGGGCAAAGAGGTTCCTCTGGAATGGACTGAGACATCTGGGGGACTCTTGGCATGGTGGTACGACCATGGAGTTCCTCTTGCCTTTCCTGTTGAGAGTGCCTCCTCTTGAGATGCGACGGGAGCGCCGGGAATTCTTTCCCGTTGAAAGCAGGGAAAGGATCCCTCATCTCGAGCTACGAGGGGGAAACGGGGCTCCTCTGGATGTGGGCGGGACCATCGTGCTTCCTCTCGAGTGGAGACGGGTATGGCGGTGAACTTCTTGAGTTGCAGCAAGGGTGTGAAAGTCCCTTTCGAAGTTCCAGAGGTTAGGTGTCATTAGTCTCCAGACGCCTCATCGGAAATAGGCCTCATCTCGCCTGGAAGGGAGAACTTCCTGGATTTTCTCGAGTTGCGGCAGGTGTTCTCGAGTTACGACGGGGACCTCAGGGACCCGCCCTGGTGGCCTCAGGAGAGGCCAGTCCCCATGCGATTTGCTAGGGGGCCTCTCGGGATTCGTCTCCCGTCGATACCGGGGCCAAAAACCTTGTGTGGAGTCAGGGCCGGAACCGAGGATTCCTCTCAGGGGCTGACATGGATGTTTGGGTAGTTCTGGAGTGTCCCCAGGGAAGTCAGGCCTCGTCTCGAGTGGGGGCATGCACGTGCGCTTTCCTTCCAGGCTGGAGCAGCAACGTCACGCTTCCAGTCGCGTCGATCAAAGGATCTGTGGTTTTCCCTCGAGGCTTTCCCACAGGGCTGTCCCACGTGCCACCGTGGTGTGAGTCGATCCTCGGCGTGAAAGATGAGCCAGTGCAGGGCAAAGAGGTTCCTCTGGAATGGACTGAGACATCTGGGGGACTCTTGGCATGGTAGTACGACCATGGAGTTCCTCTCGCCTTTCCTGTTTAGAGTGCCTCCTCTTGAGATGCGACGGGAACGCCGGGAATTCTTTCCCGTTGAAAGCAGGGAAAGGATCCCTCATCTCGAGCTACGAGGGGGAAACGGGGCTCCTCTGGATGTGGGCGGGACCATCGTGCTTCCTCTCGAGTGGAGACGGGTATGGCGGTGAACTTCTTGAGTTGCAGCAAGGGTGTGAAAGACCCTTTCGAAGTTCCAGAGGTTAGGTGTCATTAGTCTCCAGACGCCTCATCGGAAATAGGCCTCATCTCGCCTGGAAGGGAGAACTTCCTGGATTTTCTCGAGTTGCGGCAGGTGTTCTCGAGTTACGACGGGGACCTCAGGGACCCGCCCTGGTGGCCTCAGGAGAGGCCAGTCCCCATGCGAGTTGCTAGGGGGCCTCTCGGGATTCCTCTCCCGTCGATACCGGGGCCAAAAACCTTGTGTGGAGTCAGGGCCGGAACCGAGGATTCCTCTCAGGGGCTGACATGGATCTTTGGGAACTTCTGGAGTCTCCCCAGGGGAGTCAGGCCTCGTCTCGAGTGGGGGCATGCACGTGCGCTTTCCTTCCAGGCTGTAGCAGCAATGTCACGCTTCCCGTCGCGTGGATCAAAGGATCTGTGGTTTTCCCTCGAGGCTTTCCCTCGAGGCTTTCCCACTGGGCTGTCCCACGTGCCACCGTGGTGTGAGTCGATCCTCGGCATGAAAGATGAGCCAGTGCAGGGGAAAGAGGTTCCTCTGCAATGGACTGAGACATCTGGGGGACTCTTGGCATGGTGGTACGACCATGGAGTTCCTCTCGCCTTTCCTGTTGAGAGTGCCTCCTCTTGAGATGCGACGGGAACGCCGGGAATACTTTCCCGTTGAAAGCAGGGAAACGATCCCTCATCTCGAGCTACGAGGGGGAAACGTGTCTCCCATGGATGGGGGCGGGACCATCGTGCTTCCTCTCGAGTGGAGACGGGTATGACGGTGAACTTCTTGAGTTGCAGCAAGGGTGGGAAAGACCCTTTCGAAGTTCCAGAGGTTAGGTGTCATTAGTCTCCAGACGCCTCATCGGAAATAGGCCTCATCTCGCCTGGAAGGGAGAACTTCCTGGATTTTCTCGAGTTGCGGCAGGTGTTCTCGAGTTACGACGGGGACCTCAGGGACCGGCCCTGGTGGCCTCAGGAGAGGCCAGTCCCCATGCGAGTTGCTAGGGGGCCTCTCGGGATTCCTCTCCCGTCGATACCGGGGCCAAAAACCTTGTGTGGAGTCAGGGCCAGAACCGAGGATTCCTCT
This sequence comes from Capricornis sumatraensis, assembly GCF_032405125.1. Taxonomy (NCBI): domain Eukaryota; kingdom Metazoa; phylum Chordata; class Mammalia; order Artiodactyla; family Bovidae; genus Capricornis; species Capricornis sumatraensis. The sequence continues at coordinate 140,567,426 of NC_091092.1, read as the reverse complement.
CAGGGGCTGACATGGATCTTTGGGTACTTCTGGAGTCTCCCCAGGGGAGTCAGGCCTCGTCTCGAGTGGGGGCATGCACGTGCGCTTTCCTTCCAGGCTGTAGCAGCAATGTCACGCTTCCCGTCACGTGGATCAAAGGATCTGTGGTTTTCCCTCGAGGCTTTCCCTCGAGGCTTTCCCACAGGGCTGTCCCACGTGCCACCGTGGTGTGAGTCGATCCTCGGCGTGAAACATGAGCCAGTGCAGGGCAAAGAGGTTCCTCTGGAATGGACTGAGACATCTGGGGGACTCTTGGCATGGTGGTACGACCATGGAGTTCCTCTCGCCTTTCCTGTTGAGAGTGCCTCCTCTTGAGATGCGACGGGAACGCCGGGAATTCTTTCCCGTTGAAAGCAGGGAAAGGATCCCTCATCTCGAGCTACGAGGGGGAAACGGGGCTCCTCTGGATGTGGGCGGGACCATCGTGCTTCCTCTCGAGTGGAGACGGGTATGGCGGTGAACTTCTTGAGTTGCAGCAAGGGTGTGAAAGACCCTTTCGAAGTTCCAGAGGTTAGGTGTCATTAGTCTCCAGACGCCTCATCGGAAATAGGCCTCATCTCGCCTGGAAGGGAGAACTTCCTGGATTTTCTCGAGTTGCGGCAGGTGTTCTCGAGTTACGACGGGGACCTCAGGGACCCGCCCTGGTGGCCTCAGGAGAGGCCAGTCCCCATGCGAGTTACTAGGGGGCCTCTCGGGATTCCTCTCCCGTCGATACCGGGGCCAAAAACCTTGTGTGGAATCAGGGCCGGAACCGAGGATTCCTCTCAGGGGCTCACATGTATCTTTGGGTACTTCTGGAGTCTCCCCAGGCGAGTCAGGCCTCGTCTCGAGTGGGGGCATGCACGTGCGCTTTCCTTCCAGTCTGAAGCAGCAATGTCACACTTCCCGTAGCGTGGATCAAAGAATCTGTGGTTTTCCCTCGAGGCTTTCCCACTGGGCTGTCTCACGTGCCACCGTGGTGTGAGTCGATCCTCGGCGTGAAACATGAGCCAGTGCAGGGCAAAGAGGTTCCTCTGGAATGGACTGAGACATCTGGGGGACTCTTGGCATGGTGGTACGACCATGGAGTTCCTCTCGCCTTTCCTGTTGAGAGTGCCTCCTCTTGAGATGCGATGGGAACGCCGGGAATTCTTTCCCGTTGAAAGCAGGGAAAGGATCCCTCATCTCGAGCTACGAGGGGGAAACGGGGCTCCTCTGGATGTGGGCGGGACCATCGTGCTTCCTCTCGAGTGGAGACGGGTATGGCGGTGAACTTCTTGAGTTGCAGCAAGGGTGTGAAAGACCCTTTCGAAGTTCCAGAGGTTAGGTGTCATTAGTCTCCAGACGCCTCATCGGAAATAGGCCTCATCTCGCCTGGAAGGGAGAACTTCCTGGATTTTCTCGAGTTGCGGCAGGTGTTCTCGAGTTACGACGGGGACCTCAGGGACCCGCCCTGGTGGCCTCAGGAGAGGCCAGTCCCCATGCGAGTTACTAGGGGGCCTCTCGGGATTCCTCTCCCGTCGATACCGGGGCCAAAAACCTTGTGTGGAATCAGGGCCGGAACCGAGGATTCCTCTCAGGGGCTCACATGTATCTTTGGGTACTTCTGGAGTCTCCCCAGGCGAGTCAGGCCTCGTCTCGAGTGGGGGCATGCACGTGCGCTTTCCTTCCAGTCTGAAGCAGCAATGTCACACTTCCCGTAGCGTGGATCAAAGAATCTGTGGTTTTCCCTCGAGGCTTTCCCACTGGGCTGTCCCACGTGCCACCGTGGTGTGAGTCGATCCTCGGCGTGAAAGATGAGCCAGTGCAGGGCAAAGAGGTTCCTCTGGAATGGACTGAGACATCTGGGGGACTCTTGGCATGGTGGTACGACCATGGAGTTCCTCTCGCCTTTCCTGTTGAGAGTGCCTCCTCTTGAGATGTGACGGGAACGCCGGGAATTCTTTCCCGTTGAAAGCAGGGAAAGGATCCCACATCTCGAGCTACGAGGGGGAAACGGGGCTCCTCTGGATGTGGGCGGGACCATCGTGCTTCCTCTCGAGTGGAGACGGGTATGACGGTGAAATTCTTGAGTTGCAGCAAGGGTGTGTAAGACCCTTTCGAAGTTCCAGAGGTTAGGTGTCATTAGTCTCCAGACGCCTCATGGGAAATAGGCCTCATCTCGCCTGGAAGGGAGAACTTCCTGGATTTTCTCGAGGTGCGGCAGGTGTTCTCGAGTTACGACGGGGACCTCAGGGACCCGCCCTGGTGGCCTCAGGAGAGGCCAGTCCCCATGCGAGTTGCTAGGGGGCCTCTCTGGATTCCTCTCCCGTTGATACCGGGGTCAAAAACCTTGTGTGGAGTCAGGGCCGGAACCGAGGATTCCTCTCGGGGCTGACATGGATCTTTGGGTACTGCTGGAGCCTCCCCAGGGGAGTCAGGCCTCGTCTCGCGTGGGAGCATGAAAGTGCGCTTTCCTTCCAGGCTGTAGCAGCAATGTCCCGCTTTCCGTCGCGTGTATCAATGGATCTGTGGTTTTCCCTCGAGGCTTTCCCTCGAAGCTTTCACACAGGGCTGTCCCACGTGCCACCGTGGTGTGAGTCGATCCTCGGCGTGAAAGATGAGCCAGTGCAGGGCAAAGAGGTTCCTCTGGAATGGACTGAGACATCTGGGGGACTCTTGGCATGGTGGTACGACCATGGAGTTCCTCTCGCCTTTCCTGTTGAGAGTGCCTCCTCTTGAGATGCGACGGGAACGCCGGGAATTCTTTCCCGTTGAAAGCAGGGAAAAGATCCCTCGTCTCGAGCTACGAGGGGGAAACGGGGCTCTTCTGGATGTGGGCGGGACCATCGTGCTTCCTCTCGAGTGGAGACGGGTATGGCGGTGAACTTCTTGAGTTGCAGCAAGGCTGTGAAAGACCCTTTCGAAGTTCCAGAGGTTAGGTGTCATTAGTCTCCAGACGCCTCATCGGAAATAGGCCTCATCTCGCCTGGAAGGGAGAACTTCCTGGATTTTCTCGAGTTGCCGCAGGTGTTCTCGAGTTAGGACGGGGACCTCAGGCACCCGCCCTGGTGGCCTCAGGAGAGGCCAGTCCCCATGCGAGTTGCTAGGGGGCCTCTCGGGATTCCTCTCCCGTCGATACCGGGGCCAAAAACCTTGTGTGGAGTCAGGGCCAAAACCGAGGATTCCTCTCAGGGGATGACATGGATCTTTGGGTACTTCTGGAGTCTCCCCAGGGGAGTCAGGCCTCGTCTCGAGTGGGGGCATACACGTGCGCTTTCCTTCCAGGCTGTTGCAGCAATGTCACGCTTCCCGTCGCGTGGATCAAAGGATCTGTGGTTTTCCCTCGAGGCTTTCCCACAGGGCTGTCCCACGTGCCACCGTGGTGTGAGTCGATCCTCGGCGTGAAAGATGAGCCAGTGCAGGGCAAAGAGGTTCCTCTGGAATGGAATGAGACATCTGGGGGACTCTTGGCATGGTGGTACGACCATGGAGTTCCTCTCGCCTTTCCTGTTGAGAGTGCCTCCTCTTGAGATGCGACGGGAATGCCGGGAATTCTTTCCCGTTGAAAGCAGGGAAAGGATCCCTCATCTCGAGCTACGAGGGGGAAACGGGGCTCCTCTGGATGTGGGCGGGACCATCGTGCTTCCTCTCGAGTGGAGACGGGTATGGCGGTGAACTTCTTGAGTTGCAGCAAGGGTGTGAAAGACCCTTTCGAAGTTCCAGAGGTTAGGTGTCATTAGTCTCCAGACGCCTCATCGGAAATAGGCCTCATCTCGCCTGGAAGGGAGAACTTCCTGGATTTTCTCGAGTTGCGGCAGGTGTTCTCGAGTTACGACGGGGACCTCAGGGACCCGCCCTGGTGGCCTCAGGAGAGGTCAGTCCCCATGCGAGTTGCTAGGGGGCCTCTCGAGATTCCTCTCCCGTCGATACCGGGGCCAAAAACCTTGTGTGGAGTCAGGGCCAAAACCGAGGATTCCTCTCAGGGGCTGACATGGATCTTTGGGTAATTCTGGAGTCTCCCCAGGCGAGTCAGGCCTCGTCTCAAGTGGGGGCATGCACGTGCGCTTTCCTTCCAGGCTGTAGCAGCAATGTCACGCTTCCCGTCGCGTGGATCAAAGGATCTGTGGTTTTCCCTCGAGGCTTTCCCTCGAGGCTTTCCCACAGGGCTGTCCCACGTGCCACCGTGGTGTGAGTCGATCCTCGGCGTGAAAGATGAGCCAGTGCAGGGCAAAGAGGTTCATCTGGAATGGACTGAGACATCTGGGGGACTCTTGGCATGGTGGTACGACCATGGAGTTCCTCTCGCCTTTCCTGTTGAGAGTGCCTCCTCTTGAGATGCGACGGGAACGCCGGGAATTCTTTCCCGTTGAAAGCAGGGAAAAGATCCCTCATCTCGAGCTACGAGGGGGAAACGGGGCTCTTCTGGATGTGGGCGGGACCATCGTGCTTCCTCTCGAGTGGAGACGGGTATGGCGGTGAACTTCTTGAGTTGCAGCAAGGGTGTGAAAGACCCTTTCGAAGTTCCAGAGGTTAGGTGTCATTAGTCTCCAGACGCCTCATCGGAAATAGGCCTCATCTCGCCTGGAAGGGAGAACTTCCTGGATTTTCTCGAGTTGCGGCAGGTGTTCTCGAGTTACGACGGGGACCTCAGGGACCCGCCCTGGTGGCCTCAGGAGAGGCCAGTCCCCATGCGAGTTGCTAGGGGGCCTTTCGGGATTCCTCTCCCGTCGATACCGGGGCCAAAAACATTGTGTGGAGTCAGGGCCAAAACCGAGGATTCCTCTCAGGGGCTGACATGGATCTTTGGGTACTTCTGGAGTCTCCCCAGGGGAGTCAGGCCTCATCTCGAGTGGGGGCATACACGTGCGCTTTCCTTCCAGGCTGTAGCAGCAATGTCCCGCTTTCCGTCGCGTGTATCAAAGGATCTGTGGTTTTCCCTCGAGGCTTTCCCTCGAGGCTTTCCCACAGGGCTGACCCACGTGCCACCGTGGTGTGAGTCGATCCTCGGCGTGAAAGATGAGCCAGTGCAGGGCAAAGAGGTTCCTCTGGAATGGACTGAAACATCTGGGGGACTCTTGGCATGGTGGTACGACCATGGAGTTCCTCTCGCCTTTCCTGTTGAGAGTGCCTCCTCTTGAGATGCGACGGGAACGCCGGAAATTCTTTCCCGTTGAAAGCAGGGAAAAGATCCCTCATCTCGAGCTACGAGGGGGAAACGGGGCTCTTCTGGATGTGGGCGGGACCATCGTGCTTCCTCTCGAGTGGAGACGGGTATGGCGGTGAACTTCTTGAGTTGCAGCAAGGGTGTGAAAGACCCTTTCGAAGTTCCAGAGGTTAGGTGTCATTAGTCTCCAGACGCCTCATCGGAAATAGGCCTCATCTCGCCTGGAAGGGAGAACTTCCTGGATTTTCTCGAGTTGCGGCAGGTGTTCTCGAGTTAGGACGGGGACCTCAGGGACCCGCCCTGGTGGCCTCAGGAGAGGCCAGTCCCCATGCGAGTTGCTAGGGGGCCTCTCGGGATTCCTCTCCCGTCGATACCGGGGCCAAAAACCTTGTGTGGAGTCAGGGCCGGAACCGAGGATTCCTCTCAGGGGCTCACATGTATCTTTGGGTACTTCTGGAGTCTCCCTAGGCGAGTCAGGCCTCGTCTCGAGTGGGGGCATGCACGTGCGCTTTCCTACCAGTCTGTAGCAGCAATGTCACACTTCCCGTCGCGTGGATCAAAGAATCTGTGGTTTTCCCTCGAGGCTTTCCCACTGGGCTGTCCAACGTGCCACCGTGGTGTGAGTCGATCCTCGGCGTGAAAGATGAGCCAGTGCAGGGCAAAGAGGTTCCTCTGGAATGGACTGAGACATCTGGGGGACTCTTGGCATGTTGGTACGACCATGGAGTTCCTCTCGCCTTTCCTGTTGAGAGTGCCTCCTCTTGAGATGCGACGGGAACGCCGGGAATTCTTTCCCGTTGAAAGCAGGGAAAGGATCCCACATCTCGAGCTACGAGGGGGAAACGGGGCTCCTCTGGATGTGGGCGGGACCATCGTGCTTCCTCTCGAGTGGAGACGGGTATGACGGTGAAATTCTTGAGTTGCAGCAAGGGTGTGTAAGACCCTTTCGAAGTTCCAGAGTTTAGGTGTCATTAGTCTCCAGACGCCTCATCGGAAATAGGCCTCATCTCGCCTGGAAGGGAGAACTTCCTGGATTTTCTCGAGTTGCGGCAGGTGTTCTCGAGTTACGACGGGGACCTCAGGGACCCGCCCTGGTGGCCTCAGGAGAGGCCAGTCCCCATGCGAGTTGCAAGGGGGCCTCTCGGGATTCCTCTCCCGTCGATACCGGGGCCAAAAACCTTGTGTGGAGTCAGGGCCGGAACCGAGGATTCCTCTCAGGGGCTCACATGGATCTTTGGGTACTTCTGGAGTCTCCCCAGGCGAATCAGGCTTCGTCTCGAGTGGGGGCATGCACGTGCGCTTTCCTTCCAGGCTGTAGCAGCAATGTCACGCTTCCCGTCGCGTGGATCAAAGAATCTGTGGTTTTCCCTCGAGGCTTTCCCTCGAGGCTTTCCCACAGGGCTGTTCCACGTGCCACCGTGGTGTGAGTCGATCCTCGGCGTGAAAGATGAGCCAGTGCAGGGCAAAGAGGTTCCTCTGGAATGGACTGAGACATCTGGGGGACTCTTGGCATGGTGGTACGACCATGGAGTTCCTCTCGCCTTTCCTGTTGAGAGTGCCTCCTCTTGAGATGCGACGGGAACGCCGGGAATTCTTTCCCGTTGAAAGCAGGGAAAGGATCCCACATCTCGAGCTACGAGGGGGAAACGGGGCTCCTCTGGATGTGGGCGGGACCATCGTGCTTCCTCTCGAGTGGAGACGGGTATGGCGGTGAACTTCTTGAGTTGCAGCAAGGGTGTGAAAGACCCTTTCGAAGTTCCAGAGGTTAGGTGTCATTAGTCTCCAGACGCCTCATCGGAAATAGGCCTCATCTCGCCTGGAAGGGAGAACTTCCTGGATTTTCTCGAGTTGCGGCAGGTGTTCTCGAGTTAGGACGGGGACCTCAGGGACCCGCCCTGGTGGCCTCAGGAGAGGCCAGTCCCCATGCGAGTTGCTAGGGGGCCTCTCGGGATTCCTCTCCCGTCGATAACGGGGCCAAAGACCTTGTGTGGAGTCAGGGCCAAAACCGAGGATTCCTCTCAGGGGCTGACATGGATCTTTGGGTAATTCTGGAGTCTCCCCCGGCGAGTCAGGCCTGGTCTCGAGTGGGGGCATGCACGTGCGCTTTCCTTCCAGGCTGTAGCAGCAATGTCACGCTTCCCGTCGCGTGGATCAAAGGATCTGTGGTTTTCCCTCGAGGCTTTCCCTCGAGGCTTTCCCTCGAGGCTTTCCCACAGGGCTGTCCCACGTGCCACCGTGGTGTGAGTCGATCCTCGGCGTGAAAGATGAGCCAGTGCAGGGCAAAGAGGTTCCTCTGGAATGGACTGAGACATCTGGGGGACTCTTGGCATGGTGGTACGACCATGGAGTTCCTCTCGCCTTTCCTGTTGAGAGTGCCTCCTCTTGAGATGCGACGGGAATGCCGGGAATTCTTTCCCGTTGAAAGCAGGGAAAGGATCCCTCATCTCGAGCTACGAGGGTTAAAAGGGGCTCCTCTGGATGTGGGCGGGACCATCGTGCTTCCTCTCGAGTGGAGACGGGTATGGCGGTGAACTTCTTGAGTTGTAGCAAGGGTGTGAAAGACCCTTTCGAAGTTCCAGAGGTTAGGTGTCATTAGTCTCCAGACGCCTCATCGGAAATAGGCCTCATCTCGCCTGGAAGGGAGAACTTCCTGGGTTTTCTCGAGTTGCGGCAGGTGTTCTCGAGTTACGACGGGGACCTCAGGGACCCGCCCTGGTGGCCTCAGGAGAGGCCAGTCCCCATGCGAGTTGCTAGGGGGCCTCTCGGGATTCCTCTCCCGTCGATACCGGGGCCAAAAACCTTTTGTGGAGTCAGGGCCAAAACCGAGAATTCCTCTCAGGGGCTGACATGGATCTTTGGGTAATTCTGGAGTCTCCCCCGGCGAGTCAGGCCTCGTCTCGAGTGGGGGCATGCACGTGCGCTTTCCTTCCAGGCTGTAGCAGCAATGTCACGCTTCCCGTCGCGTGGATCAAAGGATCTGTGGTTTTCCCTCGAGGCTTTCCCTCGAGGCTTTCCCACAGGGCTGTCCCACGTGCCACCGTGGTGTGAGTCGGTCCTCGGCGTGAAAGATGAGCCAGTGCAGGGCAAAGAGGTTCCTCTGGAATGGACTGAGACATCTGGGGGACTCTTGGCATGGTGGTACGACCATGGAGTTCCTCTCGCCTTTCCTGTTGAGAGTGCCTCCTCTTGAGATGCGACCGGAACGCCGGGAATTCTTTCCCGTTGAAAGCAGGGAAAGGATCCCACATCTCGAGCTACGAGGGGGAAACGGGGCTCTTCTGGATGTGGGCGGGACCATCGTGCTTCCTCTCGAGTGGAGACGGGTATGGCGGTGAACTTCTTGAGTTGCAGCAAGGGTGTGAAAGACCCTTTCGAAGTTCCAGAGGTTAGGTGTCATTAGTCTCCAGACGCCTCATCGGAAATAGGCCTCATCTCGCCTGGAAGGGAGAACTTCCTGGATTTTCTCGAGTTGCGGCAGGTGTTCTCGAGTTACGACGGGGACCTCAGGGACCCGCCCTGGTGGCCTCAGGAGAGGCCAGTCCCCATGCGAGTTGCTAGGGGGCCTCTCGGGATTCCTCTCCCGTCGATACCGGGGCCAAAAACCTTGTGTGGAGTCAGGGCCAAAACCGAGGATTCCTCTCAGGGGCTGACATGGATCTTTGGGTACTTCTGGAGTCTCCCCAGGGGAGTCAGGCCTCATCTCGAGTGGGGGCATACACGTGCGCTTTCCTTCCAGGCTGTAGCAGCAATGTCACGCTTCCCGTCGCGTGCATCAAAGGATCTGTGGTTTTCCCTCGAGGCTTTCCCTCGAGGCTTTCCCACAGGGCTGTCCCACGTGCCACCGTGGTGTGAGTCGATCCTCGGCGTGAAAGATGAGCCAGTGCAGGGCAAAGAGGTTCCTCTGGAATGGACTGAGACATCTGGGGGACTCTTGGCATGGTGGTACGACCATGGAGTTCCTCTCGCCTTTCCTGTTGAGAGTGCCTCCTCTTGAGATGCGACGGGAATGCCGGGAATTCTTTCCCGTTGAAAGCAGGGAAAGGATCCCTCATCTCGAGCTACGAGGGGGAAACGGGGCTCCTCTGGATGTGGGCGGGACCATCGTGCTTCCTCTCGAGTGGAGACGGGTATGGCGGTGAACTTCTTGAGTTGCAGCAAGGGTGTGAAAGACCCTTTCGAAGTTCCAGAGGTTAGGTGTCATTAGTCTCCAGACGCCTCATCGGAAATAGGCCTCATCTCGCCTGGAAGGGAGAACTTCCTGGATTTTCTCGAGTTGCGGCAGGTGTTCTCCAGTTAGGACGGGGACCTCAGGGACCCGCCCTGGTGGCCTCAGGAGAGGCCAGTCCCCATGCGAGTTGCTAGGGGGCCTCTCGGGATTCCTCTCCCGTCGATACCGGGGCCAAAAACCTTGTGTGGAGTCAGGGCCAAAACCGAGGATTCCTCTCAGGGGCTGACATGGATCTTTGGGTAATTCTGGAGTCTCCCCCGGCGAGTCAGGCCTGGTCTCGAGTGGGGGCATGCACGTGCGCTTTCCTTCCAGGCTGTAGCAGCAATGTCACGCTTCCCGTCGCGTGGATCAAAGGATCTGTGGTTTTCCCTCGAGGCTTTCCCTCGAGGCTTTCCCTCGAGGCTTTCCCACAGGGCTGTCCCACGTGCCACCGTGGTGTGAGTCGATCCTCGGCGTGAAAGATGAGGCAGTGCAGGGCAAAGAGGTTCCTCTGGAATGGACTGAGACATCTGGGGGACTCTTGGCATGGTGGTACGACCATGGAGTTCCTCTCGCCTTTCCTGTTGAGAGTGCCTCCTCTTGATATGCGACCGGAACGCCGGGAATTCTTTCCCGTTGAAAGCAGGGAAAGGATCCCACATCTCGAGCTACGAGGGGGAAACGGGGCTCCTCTGGATGTGGGCGGGACCATCGTGCTTCCTCTCGAGTGGAGACGGGTATGACGGTGAAATTCTTGAGTTGCAGCAAGGGTGTGTAAGACCCTTTCAAAGTTCCAGAGGTTAGGTGTCATTAGTCTCCAGACGCCTCATCGGAAATAGGCCTCATCTCGCCTGGAAGGGAGAACTTCCTGGATTTTCTCGAGTTGCGGCAGGTGTTCTCGAGTTACGACGGGGACCTCAGGGACCCGCCCTGGTGGCCTCAGGAGAGGCCAGTCCCCATGCGAGTTGCTAGGGGGCCTCTCTGGATTCCTCTCCCGTTAATACCGGGGCCAAAAACCTTGTGTGGAGTCAGGGCCGGAACCGAGGATTCCTCTCAGGGGCTGACATGGATCTTTGGGTACTGCTGGAGTCTCCCCAGGGGAGTCAGGCCTCGTCTCGCGTGGGGGCATGAAAGTGCGCTTTCCTTCCAGGCTGTAGCAGCAATGTCCCGCTTTCCGTCGCGTGTATCAAAGGATCTGTGGTTTTCCCTCGAGGCTTTCCCTCGAGGCTTTCCCACAGGGCTGACCCACGTGCCACCGTGGTGTGAGTCGATCCTCGGCGTGAAAGATGAGCCAGTGCAGGGCAAAGAGGTTCCTCTGGAATGGACTGAAACATCTGGGGGACTCTTGGCATGGTGGTACGACCATGGAGTTCCTCTCGCCTTTCCTGTTGAGAGTGCCTCCTCTTGAGATGCGACGGGAACGCCGGGAATTCTTTCCCGTTGAAAGCAGGGAAAAGATCCCTCATCTCGAGCTACGAGGGGGAAACGGGGCTCTTCTGGATGTGGGCGGGACCATCGTGCTTCCTCTCGAGTGGAGACGGGTATGGCGGTGAACTTCTTGAGTTGCAGCAAGGGTGTGAAAGACCCTTTCGAAGTTCCAGAGGTTAGGTGTCATTAGTCTCCAGACGCCTCATCGGAAATAGGCCTCATCTCGCCTGGAAGGGAGAACTTCCTGGATTTTCTCGAGTTGCGGCAGGTGTTCTCGAGTTAGGACGGGGACCTCAGGGACCCGCCCTGGTGGCCTCAGGAGAGGCCAGTCCCCATGCGAGTTGCTAGGGGGCCTCTCGGGATTCCTCTCCCGTCGATACCGGGGCCAAAAACCTTGTGTGGAGTCAGGGCCGGAACCGAGGATTCCTCTCAGGGGCTCACATGTATCTTTGGGTACTTCTGGAGTCTCCCCAGGCGAGTCAGGCCTCGTCTCGAGTGGGGGCATGCACGTGCGCTTTCCTACCAGTCTGTAGCAGCAATGTCACACTTCCCGTCGCGTGGATCAAAGAATCTGTGGTTTTCCCTCGAGGCTTTCCCACTGGGCTGTCCAACGTGCCACCGTGGTGTGAGTCGATCCTCGGCGTGAAAGATGAGCCAGTGCAGGGCAAAGAGGTTCCTCTGGAATGGACTGAGACATCTGGGGGACTCTTGGCATGTTGGTACGACCATGGAGTTCCTCTCGCCTTTCCTGTTGAGAGTGCCTCCTCTTGAGATGCGACGGGAACGCCGGGAATTCTTTCCCGTTGAAAGCAGGGAAAGGATCCCACATCTCGAGCTACGAGGGGGAAACGGGGCTCCTCTGGATGTGGGCGGGACCATCGTGCTTCCTCTCGAGTGGAGACGGGTATGACGGTGAAATTCTTGAGTTGCAGCAAGGGTGTGTAAGACCCTTTCGAAGTTCCAGAGTTTAGGTGTCATTAGTCTCCAGACGCCTCATCGGAAATAGGCCTCATCTCGCCTGGAAGGGAGAACTTCCTGGATTTTCTCGAGTTGCGGCAGGTGTTCTCGAGTTACGACGGGGACCTCAGGGACCCGCCCTGGTGGCCTCAGGAGAGGCCAGTCCCCATGCGAGTTGCAAGGGGGCCTCTCGGGATTCCTCTCCCGTCGATACCGGGGCCAAAAACCTTGTGTGGAGTCAGGGCCGGAACCGAGGATTCCTCTCAGGGGCTCACATGGATCTTTGGGTACTTCTGGAGTCTCCCCAGGCGAATCAGGCTTCGTCTCGAGTGGGGGCATGCACGTGCGCTTTCCTTCCAGGCTGTAGCAGCAATGTCACGCTTCCCGTCGCGTGGATCAAAGAATCTGTGGTTTTCCCTCGAGGCTTTCCCTCGAGGCTTTCCCACAGGGCTGTTCCACGTGCCACCGTGGTGTGAGTCGATCCTCGGCGTGAAAGATGAGCCAGTGCAGGGCAAAGAGGTTCCTCTGGAATGGACTGAGACATCTGGGGGACTCTTGGCATGGTGGTACGACCATGGAGTTCCTCTCGCCTTTCCTGTTGAGAGTGCCTCCTCTTGAGATGCGACGGGAACGCCGGGAATTCTTTCCCGTTGAAAGCAGGGAAAGGATCCCACATCTCGAGCTACGAGGGGGAAACGGGGCTCCTCTGGATGTGGGCGGGACCATCGTGCTTCCTCTCGAGTGGAGACGGGTATGGCGGTGAACTTCTTGAGTTGCAGCAAGGGTGTGAAAGACCCTTTCGAAGTTCCAGAGGTTAGGTGTCATTAGTCTCCAGACGCCTCATCGGAAATAGGCCTCATCTCGCCTGGAAGGGAGAACTTCCTGGATTTTCTCGAGTTGCGGCAGGTGTTCTCGAGTTAGGACGGGGACCTCAGGGACCCGCCCTGGTGGCCTCAGGAGAGGCCAGTCCCCATGCGAGTTGCTAGGGGGCCTCTCGGGATTCCTCTCCCGTCGATAACGGGGCCAAAAACCTTGTGTGGAGTCAGGGCCAAAACCGAGGATTCCTCTCAGGGGCTGACATGGATCTTTGGGTAATTCTGGAGTCTCCCCCGGCGAGTCAGGCCTGGTCTCGAGTGGGGGCAAGCACGTGCGCTTTCCTTCCAGGCTGTAGCAGCAATGTCACGCTTCCCGTCGCGTGGATCAAAGGATCTGTGGTTTTCCCTCGAGGCTTTCCCTCGAGGCTTTCCCTCGAGGCTTTCCCACAGGGCTGTCCCACGTGCCACCGTGGTGTGAGTCGATCCTCGGCGTGAAAGATGAGCCAGTGCAGGGCAAAGAGGTTCCTCTGGAATGGACTGAGACATCTGGGGGACTCTTGGCATGGTGGTACGACCATGGAGTTCCTCTCGCCTTTCCTGTTGAGAGTGCCTCCTCTTGAGATGCGACGGGAATGCCGGGAATTCTTTCCCGTTGAAAGCAGGGAAAGGATCCCTCATCTCGAGCTACGAGGGTTAAAAGGGGCTCCTCTGGATGTGGGCGGGACCATCGTGCTTCCTCTCGAGTGGAGACGGGTATGGCGGTGAAATTCTTGAGTTGTAGCAAGGGTGTGAAAGACCCTTTCGAAGTTCCAGAGGTTAGGTGTCATTAGTCTCCAGACGCCTCATCGGAAATAGGCCTCATCTCGCCTGGAAGGGAGAACTTCCTGGATTTTCTCGAGTTGCGGCAGGTGTTCTCGAGTTACGACGGGGACCTCAGGGACCCGCCCTGGTGGCCTCAGGAGAGGCCAGTCCCCATGCGAGTTGCTAGGGGGCCTCTCGGGATTCCTCTCCCGTCGATACCGGGGCCAAAAACCTTTTGTGGAGTCAGGGCCAAAACCGAGAATTCCTCTCAGGGGCTGACATGGATCTTTGGGTAATTCTGGAGTCTCCCCCGGCGAGTCAGGCCTCGTCTCGAGTGGGGGCATGCACGTGCGCTTTCCTTCCAGGCTGTAGCAGCAATGTCACGCTTCCCGTCGCGTGGATCAAAGGATCTGTGGTTTTCCCTCGAGGCTTTCCCTCGAGGCTTTCCCACAGGGCTATCCCACGTGCCACCGTGGTGTGAGTCGATCCTCGGCGTGAAAGATGAGCCAGTGCAGGGCAAAGAGGTTCCTCTGGAATGGACTGAGACATCTGGGGGACTCTTGGCATGGTGGTACGACCATGGAGTTCCTCTCGCCTTTCCTGTTGAGAGTGCCTCCTCTTGAGATGCGACGGGAACGCCGGGAATTCTTTCCCGTTGAAAGCAGGGAAAGGATCCCACATCTCGAGCTACGAGGGGGAAACGGGGCTCCTCTGGATGTGGGCGGGACCATCGTGCTTCCTCTCGAGTGGAGACGGGTATGGCGGTGAACTTCTTGAGTTGCAGCAAGGGTGTGAAAGACCCTTTCGAAGTTCCAGAGGTTAGGTGTCATTAGTCTCCAGACGCCTCATCGGAAATAGGCCTCATCTCGCCTGGAAGGGAGAACTTCCTGGATTTTCTCGAGTTGCGGCAGGTGTTCTCGAGTTACGACGGGGACCTCAGGGACCCGCCCTGGTGGCCTCAGGAGAGGCCAGTCCCCATGCGAGTTGCTAGGGGGCCTCTCGGGATTCCTCTCCCGTCGATACCGGGGCCAAAAACCTTGTGTGGAGTCAGGGCCAAAACCGAGGATTCCTCTCAGGGGCTGACATGGATCTTTGGGTACTTCTGGAGTCTCCCCAGGGGAGTCAGGCCTCATCTCGAGTGGGGGCATACACGTGCGCTTTCCTTCCAGGCTGTAGCAGCAATGTCACGCTTCCCGTCGCGTGGATCAAAGGATCTGTGGTTTTCCCTCGAGGCTTTCCCTCGAGGCTTTCCCACAGGGCTGTCCCACGTGCCACCGTGGTGTGAGTCGATCCTCGGCGTGAAAGATGAGCCAGTGCAGGGCAAAGAGGTTCCTCTGGAATGGACTGAGACATCTGGGGGACTCTTGGCATGGTGGTACGACCATGGAGTTCCTCTCGCCTTTCCTGTTGAGAGTGCCTCCTCTTGAGATGCGACGGGAATGCCGGGAATTCTTTCCCGTTGAAAGCAGGGAAAGGATCCCTCATCTCGAGCTACGAGGGGGAAACGGGGCTCCTCTGGATGTGGGCGGGACCATCGTGCTTCCTCTCGAGTGGAGACGGGTATGGCGGTGAACTTCTTGAGTTGCAGCAAGGGTGTGAAAGACCCTTTCGAAGTTCCAGAGGTTAGGTGTCATTAGTCTCCAGACGCCTCATCGGAAATAGGCCTCATCTCGCCTGGAAGGGAGAACTTCCTGGATTTTCTCGAGTTGCGGCAGGTGTTCTCCAGTTAGGACGGGGACCTCAGGGACCCGCCCTGGTGGCCTCAGGAGAGGCCAGTCCCCATGCGAGTTGCTAGGGGGCCTCTCGGGATTCCTCTCCCGTCGATACCGGGGCCAAAAACCTTGTGTGGAGTCAGGGCCGGAACCGAGGATTCCTCTCAGGGGCTGACATGGATCTTTGGGTACTTCTGGAGTCTCCCCAGGGGAGTCAGGCCTCGTCTCGAGTGGGGGCATGCACGTGCGCTTTCCTTCCAGGCTGTAGCAGCAATGTCACGCTTCCCGTCGCGTGGATCAAAGGATCTGTGGTTTTCCCTCGAGGCTTTCCCTCGAGGCTTTCCCACAGGGCTGTCCCACGTGCCACCGTGGAGTGAGTCGATCCTCGGCGTGAAAGATGAGCCAGTGCAGGGCAAAGAGGTTCCTCTGGAATGGACTGAGACATCTGGGGACTCTTGGCATGGTGGTACGACCATGGAGTTCCTCTCGCCTTTCCTGTTGAGAGTGCCTCCTCTTGAGATGCGACGGGAACGCCGGGAATTCTTTCCCGTTGAAAGCAGGGAAAGGATCCCTCATCTCGAGCTACGAGGGGGAAACGGCGATCCTCTGGATGTGGGAGGGACCATCGTGCTTCCTCTCGAGTGGAGACGGGTATGGCGGTGAACTTCTTGAGTTGCAGCAAGGGTGTGAAAGACCCTTTCGAATTTCCAGATCTTAGGTGTCATTAGTCTCCAGACGCCTCATCGGAAATAGGCCTCATCTCGCCTGGAAGGGAGAACTTCCTGGATTTTCTCGAGTTGCGGCAGGTGTTCTCGAGTTACGACGGGAACCTCAGGGACCCGCCCTTGTGGCCTCAGGAGAGGCCAGTCCCCATACGAGTTGCTAGGGGGCCTCTCGGGATACCTATCCCTTCGATACCGGGGCCAAAAACCTTGTGTGGGGTCAGGGCCGGAAACCGAGGATTCCTCTCAGGGGCTGACATGGATCTTTGGGTACTTCTGGAGTCTCCCCAGGGGAGTCAGGCCTCGTCTCGAGTGGGGGCATGCACGTGCGCTTTCCTTCCAGGCTGTAGCAGCAATGTCACGCTTCCCGTCGCGTGGATCAAAGGATCTGTGGTTTTCCCTCGAGGCTTTCCCTCGAGGCTTTCCCACAGGGCTGTCCCACGTGCCACCGTGGTGTGAGTCGATCCTCGGCGTGAAAGATGAGCCAGTGCAGGGCAAAGAGGTTCCTCTGGAATGGACTGAGACATCTGGGGGACTCTTGGCATGGTGGTACGACCATGGAGTTCCTCTCGCCTTTCCTGTTGAGAGTGCCTCCTCTTGAGATGCGACGGGAATGCCGGGAATTCTTTCCCGTTGAAAGCAGGGAAAGGATCCCTCATCTCGAGCTACGAGGGGGAAACGGGGCTCCTCTGGATGTGGGCGGGACCATCGTGCTTCCTCTCGAGTGGAGACGGGTATGGCGGTGAACTTCTTGAGTTGCAGCAAGGGTGTGAAAGACCCTTTCGAAGTTCCAGAGGTTAGGTGTCATTAGTCTCCAGACGCCTCATCGGAAATAGGCCTCATCTCGCCTGGAAGGGAGAACTTCCTGGATTTTCTCGAGTTGCGGCAGGTGTTCTCCAGTTAGGACGGGGACCTCAGGGACCCGCCCTGGTGGCCTCAGGAGAGGCCAGTCCCCATGCGAGTTGCTAGGGGGCCTCTCGGGATTCCTCTCCCGTCGATACCGGGGCCAAAAACCTTGTGTGGAGTCAGGGCCGGAACCGAGGATTCCTCTCAGGGGCTGACATGGATCTTTGGGTACTTCTGGAGTCTCCCCAGGGGAGTCAGGCCTCGTCTCGAGTGGGGGCATGCACGTGCGCTTTCCTTCCAGGCTGTAGCAGCAATGTCACGCTTCCCGTCGCGTGGATCAAAGGATCTGTGGTTTTCCCTCGAGGCTTTCCCTCGAGGCTTTCCCACAGGGCTGTCCCACGTGCCACCGTGGAGTGAGTCGATCCTCGGCGTGAAAGATGAGCCAGTGCAGGGCAAAGAGGTTCCTCTGGAATGGACTGAGACATCTGGGGACTCTTGGCATGGTGGTACGACCATGGAGTTCCTCTCGCCTTTCCTGTTGAGAGTGCCTCCTCTTGAGATGCGACGGGAACGCCGGGAATTCTTTCCCGTTGAAAGCAGGGAAAGGATCCCTCATCTCGAGCTACGAGGGGGAAACGGCGATCCTCTGGATGTGGGAGGGACCATCGTGCTTCCTCTCGAGTGGAGACGGGTATGGCGGTGAACTTCTTGAGTTGCAGCAAGGGTGTGAAAGACCCTTTCGAATTTCCAGATCTTAGGTGTCATTAGTCTCCAGACGCCTCATCGGAAATAGGCCTCATCTCGCCTGGAAGGGAGAACTTCCTGGATTTTCTCGAGTTGCGGCAGGTGTTCTCGAGTTACGACGGGAACCTCAGGGACCCGCCCTTGTGGCCTCAGGAGAGGCCAGTCCCCATACGAGTTGCTAGGGGGCCTCTCGGGATACCTATCCCTTCGATACCGGGGCCAAAAACCTTGTGTGGGGTCAGGGCCGGAAACCGAGGATTCCTCTCAGGGGCTGACATGGATCTTTGGGTACTTCTGGAGTCTCCCCAGGGGAGTCAGGCCTCGTCTCGAGTGGGGGCATGCACGTGCGCTTTCCTTCCAGGCTGTAGCAGCAATGTCACGCTTCCCGTCGCGTGGATCAAAGGATCTGTGGTTTTCCCTCGAGGCTTTCCCTCGAGGCTTTCCCACAGGGCTGTCCCACGTGCCACCGTGGTGTGAGTCGATCCTCGGCGTGAAAGATGAGCCAGTGCAGGGCAAAGAGGTTCCTCTGGAATGGACTGAGACATCTGGGGGACTCTTGGCATGGTGGTACGACCATGGAGTTCCTCTCGCCTTTCCTGTTGAGAGTGCCTCCTCTTGAGATGCGACGGGAACGCCGGGAATTCTTTCCCGTTGAAAGCAGGGAAAGGATCCCACATCTCGAGCTACGAGGGGGAAACGGGGCTCCTCTGGATGTGGGCGGGACCATCGTGCTTCCTCTCGAGTGGAGACGGGTATGGCGGTGAACTTCTTGAGTTGCAGCAAGGGTGTGAAAGACCCTTTCGAAGTTCCAGAGGTTAGGTGTCATTAGTCTCCAGACGCCTCATCGGAAATAGGCCTCAACTCGCCTGGAAAGGAGAACTTCCTGGATTTTCTCGAGTTGCGGCAGGTGTTCTCGAGTTAGGACGGGGACCTCAGGGACCCGCCCTGGTGGCCTCAGGAGAGGCCAGTCCCCATGCGAGTTGCTAGGGGGCCTCTCGGGATTCCTCTCCCGTCGATAACGGGGCCAAAAACCTTGTGTGGAGTCAGGGCCAAAACCGAGGATTCCTCTCAGGGGCTGACATGGATCTTTGGGTAATTCTGGAGTCTCCCCCGGCGAGTCAGGCCTCGTCTCGAGTGGGGGCATGCACGTGCGCTTTCCTTCCAGGCTGTAGCAGCAATGTCACGCTTCCCGTCGCGTGGATCAAAGGATCTGTGGTTTTCCCTCGAGGCTTTCCCTCGAGGCTTTCCCTCGAGGCTTTCCCACAGGGCTGTCCCACGTGCCACCGTGGTGTGAGTCGATCCTCGGCGTGAAAGATGAGCCAGTGCAGGGCAAAGAGGTTCCTCTGGAATGGACTGAGACATCTGGGGGACTCTTGGCATGGTGGTACGACCATGGAGTTCCTCTCGCCTTTCCTGTTGAGAGTGCCTCCTCTTGAGATGCGACGGGAATGCCGGGAATTCTTTCCCGTTGAAAGCAGGGAAAGGATCCCTCATCTCGAGCTACGAGGGGGAAACGGGGCTCCTCTGGATGTGGGCGGGACCATCGTGCTTCCTCTCGAGTGGAGACGGGTATGGCGGTGAACTTCTTGAGTTGCAGCAAGGGTGTGAAAGACCCTTTCGAAGTTCCAGAGGTTAGGTGTCATTAGTCTCCAGACGCCTCATCGGAAATAGGCCTCATCTCGCCTGGAAGGGAGAACTTCCTGGATTTTCTCGAGTTGCGGCAGGTGTTCTCCAGTTAGGACGGGGACCTCAGGGACCCGCCCTGGTGGCCTCAGGAGAGGCCAGTCCCCATGCGAGTTGCTAGGGGGCCTCTCGGGATTCCTCTCCCGTCGATACCGGGGCCAAAAACCTTGTGTGGAGTCAGGGCCGGAACCGAGGATTCCTCTCAGGGGCTGACATGGATCTTTGGGTACTTCTGGAGTCTCCCCAGGGGAGTCAGGCCTCGTCTCGAGTGGGGGCATGCACGTGCGCTTTCCTTCCAGGCTGTAGCAGCAATGTCACGCTTCCCGTCGCGTGGATCAAAGGATCTGTGGTTTTCCCTCGAGGCTTTCCCTCGAGGCTTTCCCACAGGGCTGTCCCACGTGCCACCGTGGAGTGAGTCGATCCTCGGCGTGAAAGATGAGCCAGTGCAGGGCAAAGAGGTTCCTCTGGAATGGACTGAGACATCTGGGGACTCTTGGCATGGTGGTACGACCATGGAGTTCCTCTCGCCTTTCCTGTTGAGAGTGCCTCCTCTTGAGATGCGACGGGAACGCCGGGAATTCTTTCCCGTTGAAAGCAGGGAAAGGATCCCTCATCTCGAGCTACGAGGGGGAAACGGCGATCCTCTGGATGTGGGAGGGACCATCGTGCTTCCTCTCGAGTGGAGACGGGTATGGCGGTGAACTTCTTGAGTTGCAGCAAGGGTGTGAAAGACCCTTTCGAAGTTCCAGATCTTAGGTGTCATTAGTCTCCAGACGCCTCATCGGAAATAGGCCTCATCTCGCCTGGAAGGGAGAACTTCCTGGATTTTCTCGAGTTGCGGCAGGTGTTCTCGAGTTACGACGGGGACCTCAGGGACCCGCCCTTGTGGCCTCAGGAGAGGCCAGTCCCCATACGAGTTGCTAGGGGGCCTCTCGGGATACCTATCCCTTCGATACCGGGGCCAAAAACCTTGTGTGGAGTCAGGGCCGGAAACCGAGGATTCCTCTCAGGGGCTGACATGGATCTTTGGGTACTTCTGGAGTCTCCCCAGGGGAGTCAGGCCTCGTCTCGAGTGGGGGCATGCACGTGCGCTTTCCTTCCAGGCTGTAGCAGCAATGTCACGCTTCCCGTCGCGTGGATCAAAGGATCTGTGGTTTTCCCTCGAGGCTTTCCCTCGAGGCTTTCCCACAGGGCTGTCCCACGTGCCACCGTGGTGTGAGTCGATCCTCGGCGTGAAAGATGAGCCAGTGCAGGGCAAAGAGGTTCCTCTGGAATGGACTGAGACATCTGGGGGACTCTTGGCATGGTGGTACGACCATGGAGTTCCTCTCGCCTTTCCTGTTGAGAGTGCCTCCTCTTGAGATGCGACGGGTAAGCCGGGAATTCTTTCCCGTTGAAAGCAGGGAAAGGATCCCTCATCTCGAGCTCCGAGGGGGATACGGGGCTCCTCTGGATGTGGGCGGGACCATCGTGCTTACTCTCGAGTGGAGACGGGTATGACGGTGAACTTCTTGAGTTGCAGCAAGGGTGTGAAAGACCCTTTCGAAGTTCCAGAGGTTAGGTGTCATTAGTCTCCAGACGCCTCAGTGGAAATAGGCCTCATCTCGCCTGGAAGGGAGAACTTCCTGGATTTTCTCGAGTTAGGGCAGGTGTTCTCGAGATACGACGGGGACCTCAGGGACCCGCCCTGGTGGCCTCAGGAGAGGCCAGTCCCCATGCGAGTTGCTAGGGGGCCTCTCGGGATTCCTCTTCTGTCCATACCGGGGCCAAAAACCTTGTGTGGAGTCAGGGCCGGAACCGAGGATTCCTCTCAGGGGCTGACATGGATCTTTGGGTACTTCTGGAGTCTCCCCAGGGGAGTCAGGCCTCGTCTCGAGTGGGGGCATGCACGTGCGCTTTCCTTCCAGGCTGTAGCAGCAATGTCACGCTTCCCGTCGCGTGGATCAAAGGATCTGTGGTTTTCCCTCGAGGCTTTCCCTCGAGGCTTTCCCACAGGGCTGTCCCACGTGCCACCGTGGTGTGAGTCGATCCTCGGCGTGAAAGATGAGCCAGTGCAGGGCAAAGAGGTTCCTCTGGAATGGACTGAGACATCTGGGGGACTCTTGGCATGGTGGTACGACCATGGAGTTCCTCTCGCCTTTCCTGTTGAGAGTGCCTCCTCTTGAGATGCGACGGGAACGCCGGGAATTCTTTCCCGTTGAAAGCAGGGAAAGGATCCCACATCTCGAGCTACGAGGGGGAAACGGGGCTCCTCTGGATGTGGGCGGGACCATCGTGCTTCCTCTCGAGTGGAGACGGGTATGGCGGTGAACTTCTTGAGTTGCAGCAAGGGTGTGAAAGACCCTTTCGAAGTTCCAGAGGTTAGGTGTCATTAGTCTCCAGACGCCTCATCGGAAATAGGCCTCAACTCGCCTGGAAAGGAGAACTTCCTGGATTTTCTCGAGTTGCGGCAGGTGTTCTCGAGTTAGGACGGGGACCTCAGGGACCCGCCCTGGTGGCCTCAGGAGAGGCCAGTCCCCATGCGAGTTGCTAGGGGGCCTCTCGGGATTCCTCTCCCGTCGATAACGGGGCCAAAAACCTTGTGTGGAGTCAGGGCCAAAACCGAGGATTCCTCTCAGGGGCTGACATGGATCTTTGGGTAATTCTGGAGTCTCCCCCGGCGAGTCAGGCCTCGTCTCGAGTGGGGGCATGCACGTGCGCTTTCCTTCCAGGCTGTAGCAGCAATGTCACGCTTCCCGTCGCGTGGATCAAAGGATCTGTGGTTTTCCCTCGAGGCTTTCCCTCGAGGCTTTCCCTCGAGGCTTTCCCACAGGGCTGTCCCACGTGCCACCGTGGTGTGAGTCGATCCTCGGCGTGAAAGATGAGCCAGTGCAGGGCAAAGAGGTTCCTCTGGAATGGACTGAGACATCTGGGGGACTCTTGGCATGGTGGTACGACCATGGAGTTCCTCTCGCCTTTCCTGTTGAGAGTGCCTCCTCTTGAGATGCGACGGGAATGCCGGGAATTCTTTCCCGTTGAAAGCAGGGAAAGGATCCCTCATCTCGAGCTACGAGGGGGAAACGGGGCTCCTCTGGATGTGGGCGGGACCATCGTGCTTCCTCTCGAGTGGAGACGGGTATGGCGGTGAACTTCTTGAGTTGCAGCAAGGGTGTGAAAGACCCTTTCGAAGTTCCAGAGGTTAGGTGTCATTAGTCTCCAGACGCCTCATCGGAAATAGGCCTCATCTCGCCTGGAAGGGAGAACTTCCTGGATTTTCTCGAGTTGCGGCAGGTGTTCTCCAGTTAGGACGGGGACCTCAGGGACCCGCCCTGGTGGCCTCAGGAGAGGCCAGTCCCCATGCGAGTTGCTAGGGGGCCTCTCGGGATTCCTCTCCCGTCGATACCGGGGCCAAAAACCTTGTGTGGAGTCAGGGCCGGAACCGAGGATTCCTCTCAGGGGCTGACATGGATCTTTGGGTACTTCTGGAGTCTCCCCAGGGGAGTCAGGCCTCGTCTCGAGTGGGGGCATGCACGTGCGCTTTCCTTCCAGGCTGTAGCAGCAATGTCACGCTTCCCGTCGCGTGGATCAAAGGATCTGTGGTTTTCCCTCGAGGCTTTCCCTCGAGGCTTTCCCACAGGGCTGTCCCACGTGCCACCGTGGTGTGAGTCGATCCTCGGCGTGAAAGATGAGCCAGTGCAGGGCAAAGAGGTTCCTCTGGAATGGACTGAGACATCTGGGGGACTCTTGGCATGGTGGTACGACCATGGAGTTCCTCTCGCCTTTCCTGTTGAGAGTGCCTCCTCTTGAGATGCGACGGGTACGCCGGGAATTCTTTCCCGTTGAAAGCAGGGAAAGGATCCCTCATCTCGAGCTCCGAGGGGGATACGGGGCTCCTCTGGATGTGGGCGGGACCATCGTGCTTCCTCTCGAGTGGAGACGGGTATGACGGTGAACTTCTTGAGTTGCAGCAAGGGTGTGAAAGACCCTTTCGAAGTTCCAGAGGTTAGGTGTCATTAGTCTCCAGACGCCTCAGTGGAAATAGGCCTCATCTCGCCTGGAAGGGAGAACTTCCTGGATTTTCTCGAGTTAGGGCAGGTGTTCTCGAGATACGACGGGGACCTCAGGGACCCGCCCTGGTGGCCTCAGGAGAGGCCAGTCCCCATGCGAGTTGCTAGGGGGCCTCTCGGGATTCCTCTTCTGTCCATACCGGGGCCAAAAACCTTGTGTGGAGTCAGGGCCGGAACCAAGGATTCCTCTCAGGGGCTGACATGGATCTTTGGGTACTTCTGGAGTCTCCCCAGGGGAGTCAGGCCTCGTCTCGAGTGGGGGCATGCACGTGCGCTTTCCTTCCAGGCTGTAGCAGCAATGTCACGCTTCCCGTCGCGTGGATCAAAGGATCTGTGGTTTTCCCTCGAGGCTTTCCCTCGAGGCTTTCCCACAGGGCTGTCCCACGTGCCACCGTGGTGTGAGTCGATCCTCGGCGTGAAAGATGAGCCAGTGCAGGGCAAAGAGGTTCCTCTGGAATGGACTGAGACATCTGGGGGACTCTTGGCATGGTGGTACGACCATGGAGTTCCTCTCGCCTTTCCTGTTGAGAGTGCCTCCTCTTGAGATGCGACGGGAACGCCGGGAATTCTTTCCCGTTGAAAGCAGGGAAAGGATCCCACATCTCGAGCTACGAGGGGGAAACGGGGCTCCTCTGGATGTGGGCGGGACCATCGTGTTTCCTCTCGAGTGGAGACGGGTATGGCGGTGAACTTCTTGAGTTGCAGCAAGGGTGTGAAAGACCCTTTCGAAGTTCCAGAGGTTAGGTGTCATTAGTCTCCAGACGCCTCATCGGAAATAGGCCTCATCTCGCCTGGAAGGGAGAACTTCCTGGATTTTCTCGAGTTGCGGCAGGTGTTCTCCAGTTAGGACGGGGACCTCAGGGACCCGCCCTGGTGGCCTCAGGAGAGGCCAGTCCCCATGCGAGTTGCTAGGGGGCCTCTCGGGATTCCTCTCCCGTCGATACCGGGGCCAAAAACCTTGTGTGGAGTCAGGGCCGGAACCGAGGATTCCTCTCAGGGGCTGACATGGATCTTTGGGTACTTCTGGAGTCTCCCCAGGGGAGTCAGGCCTCGTCTCGAGTGGGGGCATGCACGTGCGCTTTCCTTCCAGGCTGTAGCAGCAATGTCACGCTTCCCGTCGCGTGGATCAAAGGATCTGTGGTTTTCCCTCGAGGCTTTCCCTCGAGGCTTTCCCACAGGGCTGTCCCACGTGCCACCGTGGTGTGAGTCGATCCTCGGCGTGAAAGATGAGCCAGTGCAGGGCAAAGAGGTTCCTCTGGAATGGACTGAGACATCTGGGGGACTCTTGGCATGGTGGTACGACCATGGAATTCCTCTCGCCTTTCCTGTTGAGAGTGCCTCCTCTTGAGATGCGACGGGAACGCCGGGAATTCTTTCCCGTTGAAAGCAGGGAAAGGATCCCACATCTCGAGGTACGAGGGGGAAACGGGGCTCCTCTGGATGTGGGCGGGACCATCGTGCTTCCTCTCGAGTGGAGACGGGTATGGCGGTGAACTTCTTGAGTTGCAGCAAGGGTGTGAAAGACCCTTTCCAAGTTCCAGAGCTTAGGTGTCATTAGTCTCCAGACGCCTCATCGGAAATAGGCCTCATCTCGCCTGGAAGGGAGAACTTCCTGGATTTTCTCGAGTCACGGCAGGTGTTCTCGAGTTACGATGGGGATTTCAGGGACCGGCCCTGGTGGCCTCAGGAGAGGCCAGTCCCCATGCGAGTTGCTTGGGGGCCTCTCGGGATTACTCTCCCGTCGATACCGGGGCCAAAAACCTTGTGTGGATTCAGGGCCAGAACCGAGGATTCCTCTCAGGGGCTGACATGGATCTTTGGGTACTTCTGGAGTCTCCCCAGGGGAGTCATGCCTCGTCTCGAGTGCGGGCATGCACGTGCGCTTTCCTTCCAGGCTGCAGCAGCAATGTCACGCTTCCCGTCGCGTGGATCAAAGGATCTGTGGTTTTCCCTCGAGGCTTTCCCTCGAGGCTTTCCCACAGGGCTGTCCCACGTGCCACCGTGGTGTGAGTCGATCCTCGGCGTGAAAGATGAGCCAGTGCAGGGCAAAGAGGTTCCTCTGGAATGGAATGAGACTTCTGGGGGACTCTTGGCATGGTGGTACGACTATGGAGTCCCTCTCGCCTTTCCTGTTGAGAGTGCCTCCTCTTGAGATGCAACGGGAACGCCGGGAATTCTTTCCCGTTGAAAGCAGGGAAAGGATCCCTCATCTCGAGCTACGAGGGGGAAACGGGGCTCCTCTGGATGTTGGCGGGACCATCGTGCTTCCTCTCGAGTGGAGACGGGTATGGCGGTGAACTTCTTGAGTTGCAGCAAGGGTGTGAAAGACCCTTTCGAAGTCCAGAGCTTAGGTGTCATTAGTCTCCAGACGCCTCATCGGAAATAGGCCTCATCTCGCCTGGAAGGGAGAACTTCCTGGATTTTCTCGAGTTGCGGCAGGTGTTCTCGAGTTACGACGGGGACTTCAGGGACCCGCCCTGGTGGCCTCAGGAGAGGCCAGTCCCCATGCGAGTTGCTAGGGGGCCTCTCGGGATTCCTCTCCCGTCGATACCGGGGCCAAAAACCTTGTGTGGAATCAGGACCGGAACCGAGGATTCCTCTCAGGGGCTCACATGGATCTTTGGGTACTTCTGGAGTCTCCCCAGGCGAGTCAGGCCTCGTCTCGAGTGGGGGCATGCACGTGCGCTTTCCTTCAAGGCTGTAGCAGCAATGTCACGCTTCCCGTCGCGTGGATCAAACGATCTGTGGTTTTCCCTCGAGGCTTTCCCTCGAGGCTTTCCCTCAGGGCTGTCCCACGTGCCACCGCGGTGTGAGTCGATCCTCGACGTGAAAGATGAGCCAGTGCAGGGCATAGAGTTTCCTATGGAATGGACTGAGACATCTGGGGGACTCTTGGCATGGTGGTACGACCATGGAGTTCCTCTCGCCTTTCCTGTTGAGAGTGCCTCCTCTTGAGATGCGACGGGAACGCCGGGAATTCTTTCCCGTTGAAAGCAGGGAAAGGATCCCTCATCTCGAGCTACGAGGGGGAAATGGGGCTCCTCTGGATGTGGGCGGGACCATCGTGCTTCCTCTCGAGTTTAGACGGGTATGGCGGTGAACTTCTTGAGTTGCAGCAAGGGTGTGAAAGACCCTTTCGAAGTTCCAGAGGTTAGGTGTCATTAGTCTCCAGACGCCTCATCGGAAATAGGCCTCATCTCGCCTGGAAGGGAGAACTTCCTGGATTTTCTCGAGTTGCGGCAGGTGTTCTCCAGTTAGGACGGGGACCTCAGGGACCCGCCCTGGTGGCCTCAGGAGAGGCCAGTCCCCATGCGAGTTGCTAGGGGGCCTCTCGGGATTCCTCTCCCGTCGATACCGGGGCCAAAAACCTTGTGTGGAGTCAGGGCCGGAACCGAGGATTCCTCTCAGGGGCTGACATGGATCTTTGGGTACTTCTGGAGTCTCCCCAGGGGAGTCAGGCCTCGTCTCGAGTGGGGGCATGCACGTGCGCTTTCCTTCCAGGCTGTAGCAGCAATGTCACGCTTCCCGTCGCGTGGATCAAAGGATCTGTGGTTTTCCCTCGAGGCTTTCCCTCGAGGCTTTCCCACAGGGCTGTCCCACGTGCCACCGTGGAGTGAGTCGATCCTCGGCGTGAAAGATGAGCCAGTGCAGGGCAAAGAGGTTCCTCTGGAATGGACTGAGACATCTGGGGACTCTTGGCATGGTGGTACGACCATGGAGTTCCTCTCGCCTTTCCTGTTGAGAGTGCCTCCTCTTGAGATGCGACGGGAACGCCGGGAATTCTTTCCCGTTGAAAGCAGGGAAAGGATCCCTCATCTCGAGCTACGAGGGGGAAACGGCGATCCTCTGGATGTGGGAGGGACCATCGTGCTTCCTCTCGAGTGGAGACGGGTATGGCGGTGAACTTCTTGAGTTGCAGCAAGGGTGTGAAAGACCCTTTCGAAGTTCCAGATCTTAGGTGTCATTAGTCTCCAGACGCCTCATCGGAAATAGGCCTCATCTCGCCTGGAAGGGAGAACTTCCTGGATTTTCTCGAGTTGCGGCAGGTGTTCTCGAGTTACGACGGGGACCTCAGGGACCCGCCCTTGTGGCCTCAGGAGAGGCCAGTCCCCATACGAGTTGCTAGGGGGCCTCTCGGGATACCTATCCCTTCGATACCGGGGCCAAAAACCTTGTGTGGAGTCAGGGCCGGAAACCGAGGATTCCTCTCAGGGGCTGACATGGATCTTTGGGTACTTCTGGAGTCTCCCCAGGGGAGTCAGGCCTCGTCTCGAGTGGGGGCATGCACGTGCGCTTTCCTTCCAGGCTGTAGCAGCAATGTCACGCTTCCCGTCGCGTGGATCAAAGGATCTGTGGTTTTCCCTCGAGGCTTTCCCTCGAGGCTTTCCCACAGGGCTGTCCCACGTGCCACCGTGGTGTGAGTCGATCCTCGGCGTGAAAGATGAGCCAGTGCAGGGCAAAGAGGTTCCTCTGGAATGGACTGAGACATCTGGGGGACTCTTGGCATGGTGGTACGACCATGGAGTTCCTCTCGCCTTTCCTGTTGAGAGTGCCTCCTCTTGAGATGCGACGGGTACGCCGGGAATTCTTTCCCGTTGAAAGCAGGGAAAGGATCCCTCATCTCGAGCTCCGAGGGGGATACGGGGCTCCTCTGGATGTGGGCGGGACCATCGTGCTTCCTCTCGAGTGGAGACGGGTATGACGGTGAACTTCTTGAGTTGCAGCAAGGGTGTGAAAGACCCTTTCGAAGTTCCAGAGGTTAGGTGTCATTAGTCTCCAGACGCCTCAGTGGAAATAGGCCTCATCTCGCCTGGAAGGGAGAACTTCCTGGATTTTCTCGAGTTAGGGCAGGTGTTCTCGAGATACGACGGGGACCTCAGGGACCCGCCCTGGTGGCCTCAGGAGAGGCCAGTCCCCATGCGAGTTGCTAGGGGGCCTCTCGGGATTCCTCTTCTGTCCATACCGGGGCCAAAAACCTTGTGTGGAGTCAGGGCCGGAACCGAGGATTCCTCTCAGGGGCTGACATGGATCTTTGGGTACTTCTGGAGTCTCCCCAGGGGAGTCAGGCCTCGTCTCGAGTGGGGGCATGCACGTGCGCTTTCCTTCCAGGCTGTAGCAGCAATGTCACGCTTCCCGTCGCGTGGATCAAAGGATCTGTGGTTTTCCCTCGAGGCTTTCCCTCGAGGCTTTCCCACAGGGCTGTCCCACGTGCCACCGTGGTGTGAGTCGATCCTCGGCGTGAAAGATGAGCCAGTGCAGGGCAAAGAGGTTCCTCTGGAATGGACTGAGACATCTGGGGGACTCTTGGCATGGTGGTACGACCATGGAGTTCCTCTCGCCTTTCCTGTTGAGAGTGCCTCCTCTTGAGATGCGACGGGAACGCCGGGAATTCTTTCCCGTTGAAAGCAGGGAAAGGATCCCACATCTCGAGCTACGAGGGGGAAACGGGGCTCCTCTGGATGTGGGCGGGACCATCGTGCTTCCTCTCGAGTGGAGACGGGTATGGCGGTGAACTTCTTGAGTTGCAGCAAGGGTGTGAAAGACCCTTTCGAAGTTCCAGAGGTTAGGTGTCATTAGTCTCCAGACGCCTCATCGGAAATAGGCCTCATCTCGCCTGGAAGGGAGAACTTCCTGGATTTTCTCGAGTTGCGGCAGGTGTTCTCGAGTTACGACGGGGACCTCAGGGACCCGCCCTGGTGGCCTCAGGAGAGGCCAGTCCCCATGCGAGTTGCTAGGGGGCCTCTCGGGATTCCTCTCCCGTCGATACCGGGGCCAAAAACCTTGTGTGGAGTCAGGGCCGGAACCGAGGATTCCTCTCAGGGGCTGACATGGATCTTTGGGTACTTCTGGAGTCTCCCCAGGGGAGTCAGGCCTCGTCTCGAGTGGGGGCATGCACGTGCGCTTTCCTTCCAGGCTGTAGCAGCAATGTCACGCTTCCCGTCGCGTGGATCAAAGGATCTGTGGTTTTCCCTCGAGGCTTTCCCTCGAGGCTTTCCCACAGGGCTGTCCCACGTGCCACCGTGGTGTGAGTCGATCCTCGGCGTGAAAGATGAGCCAGTGCAGGGCAAAGAGGTTCCTCTGGAATGGACTGAGACATCTGGGGGACTCTTGGCATGGTGGTACGACCATGGAGTTCCTCTCGCCTTTCCTGTTGAGAGTGCCTCCTCTTGAGATGCGACGGGAACGCCGGGAATTCTTTCCCGTTGAAAGCAGGGAAAGGATCCCACATCTCGAGGTACGAGGGGGAAACGGGGCTCCTCTGGATGTGGGCGGGACCATCGTGCTTCCTCTCGAGTGGAGACGGGTATGGCGGTGAACTTCTTGAGTTGCAGCAAGGGTGTGAAAGACCCTTTCCAAGTTCCAGAGCTTAGGTGTCATTAGTCTCCAGACGCCTCATCGGAAATAGGCCTCATCTCGCCTGGAAGGGAGAACTTCCTGGATTTTCTCGAGTCACGGCAGGTGTTCTCGAGTTACGATGGGGATTTCAGGGACCGGCCCTGGTGGCCTCAGGAGAGGCCAGTCCCCATGCGAGTTGCTTGGGGGCCTCTCGGGATTACTCTCCCGTCGATACCGGGGCCAAAAACCTTGTGTGGATTCAGGGCCAGAACCGAGGATTCCTCTCAGGGGCTGACATGGATCTTTGGGTACTTCTGGAGTCTCCCCAGGGGAGTCAGGCCTCGTCTCGAGTGCGGGCATGCACGTGCGCTTTCCTTCCAGGCTGCAGCAGCAATGTCACGCTTCCCGTCGCGTGGATCAAAGGATCTGTGGTTTTCCCTCGAGGCTTTCCCTCGAGGCTTTCCCACAGGGCTGTCCCACGTGCCACCGTGGTGTGAGTCGATCCTCGGCGTGAAAGATGAGCCAGTGCAGGGCAAAGAGGTTCCTCTGGAATGGAATGAGACTTCTGGGGGACTCTTGGCATGGTGGTACGACTATGGAGTCCCTCTCGCCTTTCCTGTTGAGAGTGCCTCCTCTTGAGATGCAACGGGAACGCCGGGAATTCTTTCCCGTTGAAAGCAGGGAAAGGATCCCTCATCTCGAGCTACGAGGGGGAAACGGGGCTCCTCTGGATGTTGGCGGGACCATCGTGCTTCCTCTCGAGTGGAGACGGGTATGGCGGTGAACTTCTTGAGTTGCAGCAAGGGTGTGAAAGACCCTTTCGAAGTCCAGAGCTTAGGTGTCATTAGTCTCCAGACGCCTCATCGGAAATAGGCCTCATCTCGCCTGGAAGGGAGAACTTCCTGGATTTTCTCGAGTTGCGGCAGGTGTTCTCGAGTTACGACGGGGACTTCAGGGACCCGCCCTGGTGGCCTCAGGAGAGGCCAGTCCCCATGCGAGTTGCTAGGGGGCCTCTCGGGATTCCTCTCCCGTCGATACCGGGGCCAAAAACCTTGTGTGGAATCAGGACCGGAACCGAGGATTCCTCTCAGGGGCTCACATGGATCTTTGGGTACTTCTGGAGTCTCCCCAGGCGAGTCAGGCCTCGTCTCGAGTGGGGGCATGCACGTGCGCTTTCCTTCAAGGCTGTAGCAGCAATGTCACGCTTCCCGTCGCGTGGATCAAACGATCTGTGGTTTTCCCTCGAGGCTTTCCCTCGAGGCTTTCCCTCAGGGCTGTCCCACGTGCCACCGCGGTGTGAGTCGATCCTCGACGTGAAAGATGAGCCAGTGCAGGGCATAGAGTTTCCTATGGAATGGACTGAGACATCTGGGGGACTCTTGGCATGGTGGTACGACCATGGAGTTCCTCTCGCCTTTCCTGTTGAGAGTGCCTCCTCTTGAGATGCGACGGGAACGCCGGGAATTCTTTCCCGTTGAAAGCAGGGAAAGGATCCCTCATCTCGAGCTACGAGGGGGAAATGGGGCTCCTCTGGATGTGGGCGGGACCATCGTGCTTCCTCTCGAGTTTAGACGGGTATGGCGGTGAACTTCTTGAGTTGCAGCAAGGGTGTGAAAGACCCTTTCGAAGTTCCAGAGCTTAGGTGTCATTAGTCTCCAGACGCCTCATCGGAAATAGGCCTCATCTCGCCTGGAAGGGAGAACTTCCTGGATTTTCTCGAGTTGCGGCAGGTGTACTCGAGTTACGACGGGGACCACAGGGACCCGCCCTTGTGGCCTCAGGAGAGGCCAGTCCCCATGCGAGTTGCTAGGGGGCCTCTCGGGATTCCTCTCCCGTCGATACCGGGGCCAAAAACCTTGTGTGGAGTCAGGGCCGGAACCGAGGATTCCTCTCAGGGGCTGACATGGACCTTTGGGTACTTCTGGAGTCTCCCCAGGGGAGTCAGGCCTCGTCTCGAGTGGGGGCATGCACGTGCGCTTTCCTTCCAGGCTGTAGCAGCAATGTCACGCTTCCCGTCGCGTGGATCAAAGGATCTGTGGTTTTCCCTCGAGGCTTTCCCTCGAGGCTTTCCCACAGGGCTGTCCCACGTGCCACCGTGGTGTGAGTCGATCCTCGGCGTGAAAGATGAGCCAGTGCAGGGCAAAGAGGTTCCTCTGGAATGGACTGAGACATCTGGGGGACTCTTGGCATGGTGGTACGACCATGGAGTTCCTCTCGCCTTTCCTGTTGAGAGTGCCTCCTCTTGAGATGCGACGGGAACGCCGGGAATTCTTTCCCGTTGAAAGCAGGGAAAGGATCCCACATCTCGAGGTACGAGGGGGAAACGGGGCTCCTCTGGATGTGGGCGGGACCATCGTGCTTCCTCTCGAGTGGAGACGGGTATGGCGGTGAACTTCTTGAGTTGCAGCAAGGGTGTGAAAGACCCTTTCGAAGTCCAGAGCTTAGGTGTCATTAGTCTCCAGACGCCTCATCGGAAATAGGCCTCATCTCGCCTGGAAGGGAGAACTTCCTGGATTTTCTCGAGTTGCGGCAGGTGTTCTCGAGTTACGACGGGGACTTCAGGGACCCGCCCTGGTGGCCTCAGGAGAGGCCAGTCCCCATGCGAGTTGCTAGGGGGCCTCTCGGGATTCCTCTCCCGTCGATACCGGGGCCAAAAACCTTGTGTGGAATCAGGACCGGAACCGAGGATTCCTCTCAGGGGCTCACATGGATCTTTGGGTACTTCTGGAGTCTCCCCAGGCGAGTCAGGCCTCGTCTCGAGTGGGGGCATGCACGTGCGCTTTCCTTCAAGGCTGTAGCAGCAATGTCACGCTTCCCGTCGCGTGGATCAAACGATCTGTGGTTTTCCCTCGAGGCTTTCCCTCGAGGCTTTCCCTCAGGGCTGTCCCACGTGCCACCGCGGTGTGAGTCGATCCTCGACGTGAAAGATGAGCCAGTGCAGGGCATAGAGTTTCCTATGGAATGGACTGAGACATCTGGGGGACTCTTGGCATGGTGGTACGACCATGGAGTTCCTCTCGCCTTTCCTGTTGAGAGTGCCTCCTCTTGAGATGCGACGGGAACGCCGGGAATTCTTTCCCGTTGAAAGCAGGGAAAGGATCCCTCATCTCGAGCTACGAGGGGGAAATGGGGCTCCTCTGGATGTGGGCGGGACCATCGTGCTTCCTCTCGAGTTTAGACGGGTATGGCGGTGAACTTCTTGAGTTGCAGCAAGGGTGTGAAAGACCCTTTCGAAGTTCCAGAGGTTAGGTGTCATTAGTCTCCAGACGCCTCATCGGAAATAGGCCTCATCTCGCCTGGAAGGGAGAACTTCCTGGATTTTCTCGAGTTGCGGCAGGTGTTCTCGAGTTACGACGGGGACCTCAGGGACCCGCCCTTGTGGCCTCAGGAGAGGCCAGTCCCCATACGAGTTGCTAGGGGGCCTCTCGGGATACCTATCCCTTCGATACCGGGGCCAAAAACCTTGTGTGGAGTCAGGGCCGGAAACCGAGGATTCCTCTCAGGGGCTGACATGGATCTTTGGGTACTTCTGGAGTCTCCCCAGGGGAGTCAGGCCTCGTCTCGAGTGGGGGCATGCACGTGCGCTTTCCTTCCAGGCTGTAGCAGCAATGTCACGCTTCCCGTCGCGTGGATCAAAGGATCTGTGGTTTTCCCTCGAGGCTTTCCCTCGAGGCTTTCCCACAGGGCTGTCCCACGTGCCACCGTGGTGTGAGTCGATCCTCGGCGTGAAAGATGAGCCAGTGCAGGGCAAAGAGGTTCCTCTGGAATGGACTGAGACATCTGGGGGACTCTTGGCATGGTGGTACGACCATGGAGTTCCTCTCGCCTTTCCTGTTGAGAGTGCCTCCTCTTGAGATGCGACGGGTACGCCGGGAATTCTTTCCCGTTGAAAGCAGGGAAAGGATCCCTCATCTCGAGCTCCGAGGGGGATACGGGGCTCCTCTGGATGTGGGCGGGACCATCGTGCTTCCTCTCGAGTGGAGACGGGTATGACGGTGAACTTCTTGAGTTGCAGCAAGGGTGTGAAAGACCCTTTCGAAGTTCCAGAGGTTAGGTGTCATTAGTCTCCAGACGCCTCAGTGGAAATAGGCCTCATCTCGCCTGGAAGGGAGAACTTCCTGGATTTTCTCGAGTTAGGGCAGGTGTTCTCGAGATACGACGGGGACCTCAGGGACCCGCCCTGGTGGCCTCAGGAGAGGCCAGTCCCCATGCGAGTTGCTAGGGGGCCTCTCGGGATTCCTCTTCTGTCCATACCGGGGCCAAAAACCTTGTGTGGAGTCAGGGCCGGAACCGAGGATTCCTCTCAGGGGCTGACATGGATCTTTGGGTACTTCTGGAGTCTCCCCAGGGGAGTCAGGCCTCGTCTCGAGTGGGGGCATGCACGTGCGCTTTCCTTCCAGGCTGTAGCAGCAATGTCACGCTTCCCGTCGCGTGGATCAAAGGATCTGTGGTTTTCCCTCGAGGCTTTCCCTCGAGGCTTTCCCACAGGGCTGTCCCACGTGCCACCGTGGTGTGAGTCGATCC
Organism: Capricornis sumatraensis; assembly: GCF_032405125.1. Lineage (NCBI taxonomy): Eukaryota > Metazoa > Chordata > Mammalia > Artiodactyla > Bovidae > Capricornis > Capricornis sumatraensis. The sequence goes on along the minus strand of NC_091092.1, from coordinate 140,533,441 downwards.
TCGGCGTGAAAGATGAGCCAGTGCAGGGCAAAGAGGTTCCTCTGGAATGGACTGAGACATCTGGGGGACTCTTGGCATGGTGGTACGACCATGGAGTTCCTCTCGCCTTTCCTGTTGAGAGTGCCTCCTCTTGAGATGCGACGGGAACGCCGGGAATTCTTTCCCGTTGAAAGCAGGGAAAGGATCCCACATCTCGAGGTACGAGGGGGAAACGGGGCTCCTCTGGATGTGGGCGGGACCATCGTGCTTCCTCTCGAGTGGAGACGGGTATGGCGGTGAACTTCTTGAGTTGCACCAAGGGTGTGAAAGACCCTTTCGAAGTTCCAGAGGTTAGGTGTCATTAGTCTCCAGACGCCTCATCGGAAATAGGCCTCATCTCGCCTGGAAGGGAGAACTTCCTGGATTTTCTCGAGTTGCGGCAGGTGTTCTCGAGTTACGACGGGGACCTCAGGGACCCGCCCTGGTGGCCTCAGGAGAGGCCAGTCCCCATGCGAGTTGCTAGGGGGCCTCTCGGGATTCCTCTCCCGTCGATACCGGGGCCAAAAACGTTGTGTGGAGTCAGGGCCAAAACCGAGGATTCCTCTCAGGGGCTGACATGGATCTTTGGGTACTTCTGGAGTCTCCCCAGGGGAGTCAGGCCTCGTCTCGAGTGGGGGCATGCACGTGCGCTTTCCTTCCAGGCTGTAGCAGCAATGTCACGCTTCCCGTCGTGTGGATCAAAGGATCTGTGGTTTTCCCTCGAGGCTTTCCCTCGAGGCTTTCCCACAGGGCTGTCCCACGTGCCACCGTGGTGTGAGTCGATCCTCGGCGTGAAAGATGAGCCAGTGCAGGGCAAAGAGGTTCCTCTGGAATGGACTGAGACATCTGGGGGACTCTTGGCATGGTGGTACGACCATGGAGTTCCTCTCGCCTTTCCTGTTGAGAGTGCCTCCTCTTGAGATGCGACGGGAACGCCGGGAATTCTTTCCCGTTGAAAGCAGGGAAAGGATCCCACATCTCGAGCTACGAGGGGGAAACGGGGCTCCTCTGGATGTGGGCGGGACCATCGTGCTTCCTCTCGAGTGGAGACGGGTATGGCGGTGAACTTCTTGAGTTGCAGCAAGGGTGTGAAAGACCCTTTCGAAGTTCCAGAGGTTAGGTGTCATTAGTCTCCAGACGCCTCATCGGAAATAGGCCTCATCTCGCCTGGAAGGGAGAACTTCCTGGATTTTCTCGAGTTGCGGCAGGTGTTCTCCAGTTAGGACGGGGACCTCAGGGACCCGCCCTGGTGGCCTCAGGAGAGGCCAGTCCCCATGCGAGTTGCTAGGGGGCCTCTCGGGATTCCTCTCCCGTCGATACCGGGGCCAAAAACCTTGTGTGGAGTCAGGGCCGGAACCGAGGATTCCTCTCAGGGGCTGACATGGATCTTTGGGTACTTCTGGAGTCTCCCCAGGGGAGTCAGGCCTCGTCTCGAGTGGGGGCATGCACGTGCGCTTTCCTTCCAGGCTGTAGCAGCAATGTCACGCTTCCCGTCGCGTGGATCAAAGGATCTGTGGTTTTCCCTCGAGGCTTTCCCTCGAGGCTTTCCCACAGGGCTGTCCCACGTGCCACCGTGGTGTGAGTCGATCCTCGGCGTGAAAGATGAGCCAGTGCAGGGCAAAGAGGTTCCTCTGGAATGGACTGAGACATCTGGGGGACTCTTGGCATGGTGGTACGACCATGGAGTTCCTCTCGCCTTTCCTGTTGAGAGTGCCTCCTCTTGAGATGCGACGGGAACGCCGGGAATTCTTTCCCGTTGAAAGCAGGGAAAGGATCCCACATCTCGAGGTACGAGGGGGAAACGGGGCTCCTCTGGATGTGGGCGGGACCATCGTGCTTCCTCTCGAGTGGAGACGGGTATGGCGGTGAACTTCTTGAGTTGCAGCAAGGGTGTGAAAGACCCTTTCCAAGTTCCAGAGCTTAGGTGTCATTAGTCTCCAGACGCCTCATCGGAAATAGGCCTCATCTCGCCTGGAAGGGAGAACTTCCTGGATTTTCTCGAGTCACGGCAGGTGTTCTCGAGTTACGATGGGGATTTCAGGGACCGGCCCTGGTGGCCTCAGGAGAGGCCAGTCCCCATGCGAGTTGCTTGGGGGCCTCTCGGGATTACTCTCCCGTCGATACCGGGGCCAAAAACCTTGTGTGGATTCAGGGCCAGAACCGAGGATTCCTCTCAGGGGCTGACATGGATCTTTGGGTACTTCTGGAGTCTCCCCAGGGGAGTCAGGCCTCGTCTCGAGTGCGGGCATGCACGTGCGCTTTCCTTCCAGGCTGCAGCAGCAATGTCACGCTTCCCGTCGCGTGGATCAAAGGATCTGTGGTTTTCCCTCGAGGCTTTCCCTCGAGGCTTTCCCACAGGGCTGTCCCACGTGCCACCGTGGTGTGAGTCGATCCTCGGCGTGAAAGATGAGCCAGTGCAGGGCAAAGAGGTTCCTCTGGAATGGAATGAGACTTCTGGGGGACTCTTGGCATGGTGGTACGACTATGGAGTCCCTCTCGCCTTTCCTGTTGAGAGTGCCTCCTCTTGAGATGCAACGGGAACGCCGGGAATTCTTTCCCGTTGAAAGCAGGGAAAGGATCCCTCATCTCGAGCTACGAGGGGGAAACGGGGCTCCTCTGGATGTTGGCGGGACCATCGTGCTTCCTCTCGAGTGGAGACGGGTATGGCGGTGAACTTCTTGAGTTGCAGCAAGGGTGTGAAAGACCCTTTCGAAGTCCAGAGCTTAGGTGTCATTAGTCTCCAGACGCCTCATCGGAAATAGGCCTCATCTCGCCTGGAAGGGAGAACTTCCTGGATTTTCTCGAGTTGCGGCAGGTGTTCTCGAGTTACGACGGGGACTTCAGGGACCCGACCTGGTGGCCTCAGGAGAGGCCAGTCCCCATGCGAGTTGCTAGGGGGCCTCTCGGGATTCCTCTCCCGTCGATACCGGGGCCAAAAACCTTGTGTGGAATCAGGACCGGAACCGAGGATTCCTCTCAGGGGCTCACATGGATCTTTGGGTACTTCTGGAGTCTCCCCAGGCGAGTCAGGCCTCGTCTCGAGTGGGGGCATGCACGTGCGCTTTCCTTCAAGGCTGTAGCAGCAATGTCACGCTTCCCGTCGCGTGGATCAAACGATCTGTGGTTTTCCCTCGAGGCTTTCCCTCGAGGCTTTCCCTCAGGGCTGTCCCACGTGCCACCGCGGTGTGAGTCGATCCTCGACGTGAAAGATGAGCCAGTGCAGGGCATAGAGTTTCCTATGGAATGGACTGAGACATCTGGGGGACTCTTGGCATGGTGGTACGACCATGGAGTTCCTCTCGCCTTTCCTGTTGAGAGTGCCTCCTCTTGAGATGCGACGGGAACGCCGGGAATTCTTTCCCGTTGAAAGCAGGGAAAGGATCCCTCATCTCGAGCTACGAGGGGGAAATGGGGCTCCTCTGGATGTGGGCGGGACCATCGTGCTTCCTCTCGAGTTTAGACGGGTATGGCGGTGAACTTCTTGAGTTGCAGCAAGGGTGTGAAAGACCCTTTCGAAGTTCCAGAGCTTAGGTGTCATTAGTCTCCAGACGCCTCATCGGAAATAGGCCTCATCTCGCCTGGAAGGGAGAACTTCCCGGATTTTCTCGCGTTGCGGCAGGTGTACTCGAGTTACGACGGGGACCCCAGGGACCCGCCCTTGTGGCCTCAGGAGAGGCCAGTCCCCATGCGAGTTGCTAGGGGGCCTCTCGGGATTCCTCTCCCGTCGATACCGGGGCCAAAAACCTTGTCAGGAGTCAGGGCCAGAACCGAGGATTCCTCTCAGGGGCAGACATGGATCTTTGGGTACTTCTGGAGTCTCCCCAGGGGAGTCAGGCCTCGTCTCGAGTGGGGGCATGCACGTACGCTTTCCTTCCAGGCTGTAGCAGCAATGTCACGCTTCCCGTCGCGTGGATCAAAGGATCTGTGGTTTTCCATCGAGGCTTTCCCTCGAGGCTTTCCCACAGGGCTGTCCCACGTGCCACCGTGGAGTGAGTCGATCCTCGGCGTGAAAGATGAGCCAGTGCAGGGCAAAGAGGTTCCTCTGGAATGGAATGAGACTTCTGGGGGACTCTTGGCATGGTGGTACGACTATGGAGTCCCTCTCGCCTTTCCTGTTGAGAGTGCCTCCTCTTGAGATGCGACGGGAACGCCGGGAATTCTTTCCCGTTGAAAGCAGGGAAAGGATCCCTCATCTCGAGCTACGAGGGGGAAACGGGGCTCCTCTGGATGTTGGCGGGACCATCGTGCTTCCTCTCGAGTGGAGACGGGTATGGCGGTGAACTTCTTGAGTTGCAGCAAGGGTGTGAAAGACCCTTTCGAAGTCCAGAGCTTAGGTGTCATTAGTCTCCAGACGCCTCATCGGAAATAGGCCTCATCTCGCCTGGAAGGGAGAACTTCCTGGATTTTCTCGAGTTGCGGCAGGTGTTCTCGAGTTACGACGGGGACCTCAGGGACCGGCCCTGGTGGCCTCAGGAGAGGCCAGTCCCCATGCGAGTTGCTAGGGGGCCTCTCGAGATTCCTCTCCCGTCGATACCGGGGCCAAAAACCTTGTGTGGAGTCAGGGCCAGAACCGAGGATTCCTCTCAGGGGCTGACATGGATCTTTGGGTACTTCTGGAGTCTCCCCAGGGGAGTCAGACCTCGTCTCGAGTGGGGGCATGCACGTGCGCTTTCCTTCCAGGCTGTAGCAGCAATGTCACGCTTCCCATCGCGTGGATCAAAGGATCTGTGGTTTTCCCTCGAGTCTTTCCCTCGAGGCTTTCCCACAGGGCTGTCCCACGTGCAACCGTGGTGTGAGTCGATCCTCAGCGTGAAAGATGAGCCAGTGCAGGGCAAAGAGGTTCCTCTGGAATGGACTGAGACATCTGGGGGACTCTTGGCATGGTGGTACGACCATGGAGTTCCTCTCGCCTTTCCTGTTGAGAGTGCCTCCTCTTGAGATGCGACGGGAACGCCGGGAATTCTTTCCCGTTGAAAGCAGGGAAAGGATCCCTCATCTCGAGCTACGAGGGGGAAACGGGGATCCTCTGGATGTGGGCGGGACCATCGTGCTTCCTCTCGAGTGGAGATGGGTATGGCGGTGAACTTCTTGAGTTGCAGCAAGGGTGTGAAAGACCCTTTCGAAGTCCAGAGCTTAGGTGTCATTAGTCTCCAGACGCCTCATCGGAAATAGGCCTCATCTCGCCTGGAAGGGAGAACTTCCTGGATTTTCTCGAGTTGCGGCAGGTGTTCTCGAGTTACGACGGGGACCTCAGGGACCCGCCCTGGTGGCCTCAGGAGAGGCCAGTCCCCATGCGAGTTGCTAGGGGGCCTCTCGGGATTCCTCTCCCGTCGATACCGGGGCCAAAAACCTTGTGTGGAGTCAGGGCCGGAACCGAGGATTCCTCTCAGGGGCTCACATGGATCTTTGGGTACGTCTGGAGTCTCCCAAGGCGAGTCAGGCCTCGTCTCGAGTGGGGGCATGCACGTGCGCTTTCCTTCCAGGCTGTAGCAGCAATGTCACGCTTCCCGTCGCGTGGATCAAAGGATCTGTGGTTTTCCCTCGAGGCTTTCCCTCGAGGCTTTCCCACAGGGCTGTCCCACGTGCCACCGTGGTGTGAGTCGATCCTCGGCATGAAAGATGAGCCAGTGCAGGGCAAAGAGGTTCCTCTGGAATGGACTGAGACATCTGGGGGACTCTTGGCATGGTGGTACGACCATGGAGTTCCTCTCGCCTTTCCTGTTGAGAGTGCCTCCTCTTGAGATGCGACGGGAACGCCGGGAATTCTTTCCCGTTGAAAGCAGGGAAAGGATCCCTCAATTCGAGCTACGAGGGGGAAATGGGGCTCCTCTGGATGTGGGCGGGACCATCGTGCTTCCTCTCGAGTTTAGACGGGTATGGCGGTGAACTTCTTGAGTTGCAGCAAGGGTGTGAAAGACCCTTTCGAAGTTCCAGAGCTTAGGTGTCATTAGTCTCCAGACGCCTCATCGGAAATAGGCCTCATCTCGCCTGGAAGGGAGGACTTCCTGGATTTTCTCGAGTTGCGGCAGGTGTACTCGAGTTACGACGGGGACCCCAGGGACCCGCCCTTGTGGCCTCAGGAGAGGCCAGTCCCCATGCGAGTTGCTAGGGGGCCTCTCGGGATTCCTCTCCCGTCGATACCGGGGCCAAAAACCTTGTGTGGAGTCAGGGCCGGAACCGAGGATTCCTCTCAGGGGCTGACATGGATCTGTGGGTACTTCTGGAGTCTCCCCAGGGGAGTCAGGCCTCGTCTCGAGTGGGGGCATGCACGTGCGCTTTCCTTCCAGGCTGTAGCAGCAATGTCACGCTTCCCGTCGCGTGGATCAAAGGATCTGTGGTTTTCCCTAGAGGCTTTCCCTCGAGGCTTTCCCACAGAGCTGTCCCACGTGCCACCGTGGTGTGAGTCGATCCTCGGCGTGAAAGATGAGCCAGTGCAGGGCAAAGAGGTTCCTCTGGAATGGACTGAGACATCTGGGGGACTCTTGGCATGGTGGTACAACCATGGAGTTCCTCCCGCCTTTCCTGTTGAGAGTGCCTCCTCTTGAGATGCGACGGGAACGCCGGGAATTCTTTCCCGTTGAAAGCAGGGAAAGGATCCCTCATCTCGAGCTACGAGGGGGAAACGGGGCTCCTCTGGATGTGGGCGGGACCATCGTGCTTCCTCTCGAGTGGAGACGGGTATGGCGGTGAACTTCTTGAGTTGCAGCAAGGATGTGAAAGACCCTTTCGAAGTTCCAGAGGTGAGGTGTCATTAGTCTCCAGACGCCTCATCGGAAATAGGCCTCATCTCGCCTGGAAGGGAGATCTTCCTGGATTTTCTCGAGTTGCGGCAAGTGTTCTCGAGTTACGACGGGGACCTCAGGGACCCGCCCTGGTGGCCTCAGGAGAGGCCAGTCCCCATGCGAGTTGCTAGGGGCCTCTCGGGATTCCTCTCCCGTCGATACCGGGGCCAAAAACCTTGTGTGGAGTCAGGGCCGGAACCGAGGATTCCTCTCAGGGGCTGACATGGATCTTTGGGTACTTCTGGCGTCTCGCCAGGGGAGTCAGGCCTCGTCTCGAGTGGGGGCATGCACGTGCGCTTTCCTTCCAGGCTGTAGCAGCAATGTCACGCTTCCCGTCGCGTGGATCAAAGGATCTGTGGTTTTCCCTCGAGGCTTTCCCTCGAGGCTTTCCCACAGGGCTGTCCCACGTGCCACCGTGGTGTGAGTCGATCCTCGGCATGAATGATGAGCCAGTGTAGGGCAAAGAGGTTCCTCTGGAATGGACTGAGACATCTGGGGGACTCTTGGCATGGTGGTAGGACCATGGAGTTCCTCCCGCCTTTCCTGTTGAGAGTGCCTCCTCTTGAGATGCGACGGGAACGCCGGGAATTCTTTCCCGTTGAAAGCAGGGAAAGGATCCCTCATCTCGAGCTACGAGGGGGAAACGGGGCTCCTCTGGATGTGGGCGGGACCATCGTGCTTCCTCTCGAGTGGAGACGGGTATGGCGGTGAACTTCTTGAGTTGCAGCAAGGGTGTGAAAGACCCTTTCGAAGTTCCAGAGGTTAGGTGGCATTATTCTCCAGACGCCTCATGGGAAATAGGCCTCATCTCGCCTGGAAGGGAGAACTTCCTGGATTTTCTCGAGCTGCGGCTGGTGTTCTCGAGTTACGACGGGGACCTCAGGGACCCGCCCTGGTGGCCTCAGGAGAGGCCAGTCCCCATGCGAGTTGCTAGGGGGCCTCTCGGGATTCCTCTCCCATCGATACCGGGGCCAAAATCCTTGTGTGGAGTCAGGGCCGGAACCGAGGATTCCTCTCAGGGGCTGACATGGGTCTTTGGGTACTTCTGGAGTCTCCCCAGGGGAGTCAGGCCTCGTCTCGAGTGGGGGCATGCACATGCGCTTTCCTTCCAGGCTGTAGCAGCAATGTCACGCTTCCCCTCGCGAGGATCAAAGGATCTGTGGTTTTCCCTCGAGGCTTTCCCACAGGGCTGTCCCACGTGCCACCGTGGTGTGAGTCGATCCTCGGCATGAAAGATGAGCCAGTGCAAGGCAAAGAGGTTCCTCTGGAATGGACTGAGACATCTGGGGGACTCTTGGCATGGTGGTACGACCATGGAGTTCCTCTCGCCTTTCCTGTTGAGAGTGCCTCCTCTTGAGATGCGACGGGAACGCCGGGAATTCTTTCCCGTTGAAAGCAGGGAAAGGATCCCTCATCTCGAGCTACGAGGGGGAAACGGGGCTCCTCTGGATGTGGGCGGGACCATCGTGCTTCCTCTCGAGTGGAGACGGGTATGGCGGTGAACTTCTTGAGTTGCAGCAAGGGTGTGAAAGACCCTTTCGAAGTTCCAGAGGTGAGGTGTCATTAGTCTCCAGACGCCTCATCGGAAATAGGCCTCATCTCGCCTGGAAGGGAGATCTTCCTGGATTTTCTCGAGTTGCGGCAAGTGTTCTCGAGTTACGACGGGGACCTCAGGGACCCGCCCTGGTGGCCTCAGGAGAGGCCAGTCCCCATGCGAGTTGCTAGGGGGCCTCTCGGGATTCCTCTCCCGTCGATACCGGGGCCAAAAACCTTGTGTGGAGTCAGGGCCAGAACCGAGGATTCCTCTCAGGGGCTGACATGGATCTGTGGGTACTTCTGGAGTCTCCCCAGGGGAGTCAGGCCTCGTCTCGAGTGGGGGCATGCACGTGCGCTTTCCTTCCAGGCTGTAGCAGCAATGTCACGCTTCCCGTCGCGTGGATCAAAGGATCTGTGGTTTTCCCTAGAGGCTTTCCCTCGAGGCTTTCCCACAGAGCTGTCCCACGTGCCACCGTGGTGTGAGTCGATCCTCGGCGTGAAAGATGAGCCAGTGCAGGGCAAAGAGGTTCCTCTGGAATGGACTGAGACATCTGGGGGACTCTTGGCATGGTGGTACAACCATGGAGTTCCTCCCGCCTTTCCTGTTGAGAGTGCCTCCTCTTGAGATGCGACGGGAACGCCGGGAATTCTTTCCCGTTGAAAGCAGGGAAAGGATCCCTCATCTCGAGCTACGAGGGGGAAACGGGGCTCCTCTGGATGTGGGCGGGACCATCGTGCTTCCTCTCGAGTGGAGACGGGTATGGCGGTGAACTTCTTGAGTTGCAGCAAGGATGTGAAAGACCCTTTCGAAGTTCCAGAGGTGAGGTGTCATTAGTCTCCAGACGCCTCATCGGAAATAGGCCTCATCTCGCCTGGAAGGGAGATCTTCCTGGATTTTCTCGAGTTGCGGCAAGTGTTCTCGAGTTACGACGGGGACCTCAGGGACCCGCCCTGGTGGCCTCAGGAGAGGCCAGTCCCCATGCGAGTTGCTAGGGGCCTCTCGGGATTCCTCTCCCGTCGATACCGGGGCCAAAAACCTTGTGTGGAGTCAGGGCCGGAACCGAGGATTCCTCTCAGGGGCTGACATGGATCTTTGGGTACTTCTGGCGTCTCGCCATAGGAGTCAGGCCTCGTCTCGAGTGGGGGCATGCACGTGCGCTTTCCTTCCAGGCTGTAGCAGCAATGTCACGCTTCCCGTCGCGTGGATCAAAGGATCTGTGGTTTTCCCTCGAGGCTTTCCCTCGAGGCTTTCCCACAGGGCTGTCCCACGTGCCACCGTGGTGTGAGTCGATCCTCGGCATGAATGATGAGCCAGTGTAGGGCAAAGAGGTTCCTCTGGAATGGACTGAGACATCTGGGGGACTCTTGGCATGGTGGTAGGACCATGGAGTTCCTCCCGCCTTTCCTGTTGAGAGTGCCTCCTCTTGAGATGCGACGGGAACGCCGGGAATTCTTTCCCGTTGAAAGCAGGGAAAGGATCCCTCATCTCGAGCTACGAGGGGGAAACGGGGCTCCTCTGGATGTGGGCGGGACCATCGTGCTTCCTCTCGAGTGGAGACGGGTATGGCGGTGAACTTCTTGAGTTGCAGCAAGGGTGTGAAAGACCCTTTCGAAGTTCCAGAGGTTAGGTGGCATTATTCTCCAGACGCCTCATGGGAAATAGGCCTCATCTCGCCTGGAAGGGAGAACTTCCTGGATTTTCTCGAGCTGCGGCTGGTGTTCTCGAGTTACGACGGGGACCTCAGGGACCCGCCCTGGTGGCCTCAGGAGAGGCCAGTCCCCATGCGAGTTGCTAGGGGGCCTCTCGGGATTCCTCTCCCATCGATACCGGGGCCAAAATCCTTGTGTGGAGTCAGGGCCGGAACCGAGGATTCCTCTCATGGGCTGACATGGGTCTTTGGGTACTTCTGGAGTCTCCCCAGGGGAGTCAGGCCTCGTCTCGAGTGGGGGCATGCACATGCGCTTTCCTTCCAGGCTGTAGCAGCAATGTCACGCTTCCCCTCGCGAGGATCAAAGGATCTGTGGTTTTCCCTCGAGGCTTTCCCTCGAGGCTTTCCCACAGGGCTGTCCCACGTGCCACCGTGGTGTGAGTCGATCCTCGGCATGAAAGATGAGCCAGTGCAAGGCAAAGAGGTTCCTCTGGAATGGACTGAGACATCTGGGGGACTCTTGGCATGGTGGTACGACCATGGAGTTCCTCTCGCCTTTCCTGTTGAGAGTGCCTCCTCTTGAGATGCGACGGGAACGCCGGGAATTCTTTCCCGTTGAAAGCAGGGAAAGGATCCCTCATCTCGAGCTACGAGGGGGAAACGGGGCTCCTCTGGATGTGGGCGGGACCATCGTGCTTCCTCTCGAGTGGAGACGGGTATGGCGGTGAACTTCTTGAGTTGCAGCAAGGGTGTGAAAGACCCTTTCGAAGTTCCAGAGGTTAGGTTTCTTTAGTCTCCAGACGCCTCATCGGAAATAGGCCTCATCTCGCCTGGAAGGGAGAACTTCCTGGATTTTCTCGAGTTGCGGCAGGTGTTCTCGAGTTACGACGGGGACCTCAGGGACCCGCCCTGGTGGCCTCAGTAGAGGCCAGTCCCCATGCGAGTTGCTAGGGGGCCTCTCGGGATTCCTCTCCCGTCGATACCGGGGCCAAAAACCTTGTGTGGAGTCAGGGCCGTAACCCAGGATTCCTCTCAGGGGCTGACATGGATCTTTGGGTACTTCTGGAGTCTCCCCAGGGGAGTCAGGCCTCGCCTCGAGTGGGGGCATGCACGTGCGCTTTCCTTCCAGGCTGTAGCAGCAATGTCACGCTTCCCGTTGCGTGGATCAAAGGATCTGTGGTTTTCCCTCGAGGCTTTCCCTCGAGGCTTTCCCACAGGGCTGTCCCACGTGCCACCGTGGTGTGAGTCGATCCTCGGCGTGAAAGATGAGCCAGTGCAGGGCAAAGAGGTTCCTCTGGAATGGACTGAGACATCTGGGGGACTCTTGGCATGGTGGAACGACCATGGAGTTCCTCTCGCCTTTCCTGTTGAGAGTGCCTCCTCTTGAGATGCAACGGGTATGCCGGGAATTCTTTCCCGTTGAAAGCAGGGAAAGGATCCCACATCTCGAGCTACGATGGGGAAACGGGGCTCCTCTGGATGTGGGCGGGACCATCGTGCTTCCTCTCGAGTGGAGACGGGTATGGCGGTGAACTTCTTGAGTTGCAGCAAGGGTGTGAAAGACCCTTTCGAAGTTCCAGAGGTTAGGTGTCATTAGTCTCCAGACGCCTCATCGGAATTAGGCCTCATCTCGCCTGGAAGGGAGAACTTCCTGGATTTTCTCGAGTTGCGGCAGGTGTTCTCGAGTTACGACGGGGACCTCAGGGACCCGCCCTGGTGGCCTCAGGAGAGGCCAGTCCCCATGCGAGTTGCTAGGGGGCCTCTCGGGATTCCTCTCCCGTCGATACCGGGGCCAAAAACCTTGTGTGGAGTCAGGGCCAGAACCGAGGATTCCTCTCAGGGGCTGACATGGATCTTTGGGTATTTCTGGAGTCTCCCCAGGGGAGTCAGGCCTCGTCTCGAGTGGGGGCATGCACGTGCACTTTCCTTCCAGGCTGTAGCAGCAATGTCACGATTCCCGTCGCGTGGATCAAAGGATCTGTGGTTTTCCCTCGAGGCTTTCCCTCGAGGCTTTCCCACAGGGCTGTCCCACGTGCCACCGTGGTGTGAGTCGATCCTCGGCGTGAAAGATGAGCCAGTGCAGGGCAAAGAGGTTCCTCTGGAATGGACTGAGACATCTGGGGGACTCTTGGCATGGTGGTACGACCATGGAGTTCCTCTCGCCTTTCCTGTTGAGAGTGCCTCCTCTTGAGATGCGACGGAAACGCCGGGAATTCTTTCCCGTTGAAAGCAGGGAAAGGATCCGTCATCTCGAGCTACGAGGGGGAAACGGGGCTCCTCTGGATGTGGGCGGGACCATCGTGCTTCCTCTCGAGTGGAGACGGGTATGGCGGTGAACTTCTTGAGTTGCAGCAAGGGTGTGAAAGACCCTTTCGAAGTTCCAGAGGTTAGGTGTCATTAGTCTCCAGACGCCTCATCGGAAATAGGCCTTATCTCGCCTGGAAGGGAGAACTTCCTGGATTTTCTCGAGTTGCGGCAGGTGTTCTCGAGTTACGACGGGGACCTCAGGGACCCGCCCTGGTGGCCTCAGGAGAGGCCAGTCCCCATGCGAGTTGCTAGGGGGCCTCTCGGGATTCCTCTCCCGTCGATACCGGGGCCAAAAACCTTGTGTGGAGTCAGGGCCGGAACCGAGGATTCCTCTCAGGGGCTGACATGGATCTTTGGGTACTTCTGGAGTCTCCCCAGGGGAGTCAGGCCTCGTCTCGAGTGGGGGCATGCACGTGCGCTTTCCTTCCAGGATGTAGCAGCAATGTCACGCTTCCCGTCGCGTGGATCAAAGGATCTGTGGTTTTCCCTAGAGGCTTTCCCACAGGGCTGTCCCACGTGCCACCGTGGTGTGAGTCGATCCTCGGCGTGAAAGATGAGCCAGTGCAGGGCAAAGAGGTTCCTCTGGAATGGACTGAGACATCTGGGGGACTCTTGGCATGGTGGTACGACCATGGAGTTCCTCTCGCCTTTCCTGTTGAGAGTGCCTCCTCTTGAGATGTGACGGGAACGCCGGGAATTTTTTCCCATTGAAAGCAGGGAAAGGATCCCACATCTCGAGCTACGAGGGGGAAACGGGGCTCCTCTGGATGTGGGCGGGACCACCGTGCTTCCTCTCGAGTGGAGACGGGTATGGCGGTGAACTTCTTGAGTTGCAGCAAGGGTGTGAAAGACCCTTTCGAAGTTCCAGAGCTTAGGTGTCATTAGTCTCCAGACGCCTCATCGGAAATAGGCCTCATCTCGCCTGGAAGCGAGAACTTCCTGGATTTTCTCGAGTTACGGCAGGTGTTCTCGAGTTATGACGGGGACCTCAGGGACCCGCCCTGGTGGCCTCAGGGGAGGCCAGTCCCCATGCGAGTTGCTAGGGGGCCTCTCGGGATTCCTCTCCCGTCGATACCGGGGCCAAAAACATTGTGTGGAGTCAGGGCCGGAACCGAGGATTCCTCTCAGGGGCTGACAGGGATCTTTGGGTACTTCTGGAGTCTCCCCAGGGGAGTCAGGCCTCGTCTCGAGTGGGGGCATGCACGTGCGCTTTCCTTCCAGGCTGTAGCAGCAATGTCACGCTTCCCGTCGCATGGATCAAAGGATCTGTGGTTTTCCCTCGAGGCTTTCCCTCGAGGCTTTCCCACGGGGCTGTCCCACGTGCCACCGTGGTGTGAGTCGATCCTCGGCGTGAAAGATGAGCCAGTGCAGGGCAAAGAGGTTCCTCTGGAATGGACTGAGACATCTGGGGGACTCTTGGCATGGTGGTACGACAATGGAGTTCTTCTCGCCTTTCATGTTGAGAGTGCCTCCTCTTGAGATGCGACGGGAACGCCGGGAATTCCTTCCCGTTGAAAGCAGGGAAAGGATCCCTCATCTCGAGCTACGAGGGGGAAACGGGGCTCCTCTGGATGTGGGCGGGACCATCGTGCTTCCTCTCGAGTGGAGACGGGTATGGCGGTGAACTTCTTGAGTTGCAGCAAGGGTGAGAAAGACCCTTTCGAAGTTCCAGAGGTTAGGTGTCATTAGTCTCCAGACGCCTCATCGGAAATAGGCCTCATCTCGCCTGGAAGGGAGAACTTCCTGGATTTTCTCGAGTTGTGGCAGGTGTTCTCGAGTTACGACGGGGACCTCAGGGACCGGCCCTGGTGGCCTCAGGAGAGGCCAGTCCCCATGCGAGTTGGTAGGGGGCCTCTTGGGATTCCTCTCCCGTCGATACCGGGGCCAAAAACTTTGTGTGGAGTCAGGGCCAGAACCGAGGATTCCTCTCAGAGGCTGACATGGAACTTTGGGTACTTCTGGAGTGTCCCCAGGGGAGTCAGACCTCGTCTCGAGTGGGGGCATGCACGTGCGCTTTCCTTCCAGGCTGTAGCAGCAATGTCACGCTTCCCGTCGCGTGGATCAAAGGATCTGTGGTTTTCCCTCGAGGCTTTCCCTCGAGGCTTTCCCACAGGGCTGTCCCACGTGCAACCGTGGTGTGAGTCGATCCTCAGCGTGAAAGATGAGCCAGTGCAGTGCAAAGAGGTTCCTCTGGAATGGACTGAGACATCTGGGGGACTCTTGGCATGGTGGTACGACCATGGAGTTCCTCTCGCCATTCCTGTTGAGAGTGCCTCCTCTTGAGATGCGACGGGAACGCCGGGAATTCTTTCCCGTTGAAAGCAGGGAAAGGATCCCTCATCTCGAGCTACGAGGGGGAAACGGGGATCCTCTGGATGTGGGCGGGACCATCGTGCTTCATCTCGAGTGGAGATGGGTATGGCGGTGAACTTCTTGAGTTGCAGCAAGGGTGTGAAAGACCCTTTCGAAGTCCAGAGCTTAAGTGTCATTAGTCTCCAGACGCCTCATCGGAAATAGGCCTCATCTCGCCTGGAAGGGAGAACTTCCTGGATTTTCTCGAGTTGCGGCAGGTGTTCTCGAGTTACGACGGGGACCTCAGGGACCCGCCCTGGTGGCCTCAGGAGAGGCCAGTCCCCATGCGAGTTGGTAGGGGGCCTCTCGGGATTCCTCTCCCGTCGATACCGGGGCCAAAAACCTTGTGTGGAGTCAAGGCCGGAACCGAGGATTCCTCTCAGGGGCTCACATGGATCTTTGGGTACTTCTGGAGTCTCCCCAGGCGAGTCAGGCCTCGTCTCGAGTGGGGGCATGCACGTGCGCTTTCCTTCCAGGCTTTAGCAGCAATGTCACGCTTCCCGTCGCGTGGATCAAAGGATCTGTGGTTTTCCCTCGAGGCTTTCCCTCGAGACTTTCCCACTGGGCTGTCCCACGTGCCACCGTGGTGTGAGTCGATCCTCGGCGTGAAAGATGAGCCAGTGCAGGGCAAAGAGGTTCCTCTGGAATGGACTGAGACATCTGGGGGACTCTTGGCATGGTGGTACGACCATGGAGTTCCTCTCGCCTTTCCTGTTGAGAGTGCCTCCTCTTGAGATGCGACGGGAACGCCGGGAATTCTTTCCCGTTGAAAGCAGGGAAAGGATCCCTCATCTCGAGCTACGAGGGGGAAACGGGGCTCCTCTGGATGTGGGCGGGACCATCGTGCTTCCTCTCGAGTGGAGACGGGTATGGCGGTGAACTTCTTGAGTTGCAGCAAGGGTGTGAAAGACCCTTTCGAAGTTCCAGAGCTTAGGTGTCATTAGTCTCCAGACGCCTCATCGGAAATAGGCCTCATCTCGCCTGGAAGGGAGAACTTCCTGGATTTTCTCGAGTTGCGGCAGGTGTTCTCGAGTTACGACGGGGACCTCAGGGACCCGCCCTGGTGGCCTCAGGAGAGGCCAGTCCCCATGCGAGTTGCTAGGGGGCCTCTCGGGATTCCTCTCCCGTCGATACCGGGGCCAAGAACCTTGTGTGGAGTCAGGGCCGGAACCGAGGATTCCTCTCAGGGGCTCACATGGATCTTTGGGTACTTCTGGAGTCTCCCCAGGGGAGTCAGACCTCGTCTCGAGTGGGGGCATGCACGTGCGCTTTCCTTCCAGGCTGTAGCAGCAATGTCACGCTTCCCGTAACGTGGATCAAAGGATCTGTGGTTTTCTCTCGAGGCTTTCCCTCGAGGCTTTCCCACAGGGCTGTCCCACGTGCCACCGTGGTGTGAGTCGATCCTCGGCGTGAAAGATGAGCCAGTGCAGGGCAAAGAGGTTCCTCTGGAATGGACTGAGACATCTGGGGGACTCTTGGCATGGTGGAACGACCATGGAGTTCCTCTCGCCTTTCCTGTTGAGAGTGCCTCCTCTTGAGATGCAACGGGTATGCCGGGAATTCTTTCCCGTTGAAAGCAGGGAAAGGATCCCACATCTCGAGCTAAGATGGGGAAACGGGGCTCCTCTGGATGTGGGCGGGACCATCGTGCTTCCTCTCGAGTGGAGACGGGTATGGCGGTGAACTTCTTGCGTTGCAGCAAGGGTGTGAAAGACCCTTTCGAAGTTCCAGAGGTTAGGTGTCATTAGTCTCCAGACGCCTCATGGGAAATAGGCCTCATCTCGCCTGGAAGGGAGAACTTCCTGGATTTTCTCGAGTTGCGGCAGGTGTTCTCGAGTTACGATGGGGACCTCAGGGACCCGCCCTGGTGGCCTCAGGAGAGGCCAGTCCCCATGCGAGTTGGTAGGGGGCCTCTCGGGATTCCTCTCCCGTCGATACCGGGGCCAAAAACCTTGTGTGGAGTCAGGGCCGGAACCGAGGATTCCTCTCAGGGGCTGACATGGATCTTTGGGTACTTCTGGAGTCTCCCCAGGGGAGTCAGACCTCGTCTCGAGTGGGGGCATGCACGTGCGCTTTCCTTCCAGGCTGTAGCAGCAATGTCACGCTTCCCGTCGCGTGGATCAAACGATCTGTGGTTTTCCCTCGAGGCTTTCCCTCGAGGCTTTCCCACAGGGCTGTCCCACGTGCCACCGTGGTGTGAGTCGATCCTCGGCGTGAAAGATGAGCCAGTGCAGGGCAAAGAGTTTCCTCTGGAATGGACTGAGACATCTGGGGGACTCTTGGCATGGTGGTACGACCATGGAGTTCCTCTCGCCTTTCCTGTTGAGAGTGCCTCCTCTTGAGATGCGACGGGAACGCCGGGAATTCTTTCCCGTTGAAAGCAGGGAAAGGATCCGTCATCTCGAGCTACGAGGGGGAAACGGGGCTCCTCTGGATGTGGGCGGGACCATCGTGCTTCCTCTCGAGTGGAGACGGGTATGGCGGTGAACTTCTTGAGTTGCAGCAAGGGTGTGAAAGACCCTTTCGAAGTTCCAGAGGTTAGGTGTCATTAGTCTCCAGACGCCTCATCGGAAATAGGCCTCATCTCGCCTGGAAGGGAGAACTTCCTGGATTTTCTCGAGTTGCGGCAGGTGTTCTCGAGTTACGACGGGGACCTCAGGGACCCGCCCTGGTGGCCTCAGGAGAGGCCAGTCCCCATGCGAGTTGCTAGGGGGCCTCTCGGGATTCCTCTCCCGTCGATACCGGGGCCAAAAACCTTGTGTGGAGTCAGGGCCGGAACCGAGGATTCCTCTCAGGGGCTGACATGGATCTTTGGGTACTTCTGGAGTCTCCCCAGGGGAGTCAGGCCTCGTCTCGAGTGGGGGCATGCACGTGTGCTTTCCTTCCAGGCTGTAGCAGCAATGTCACGCTTCCCGTCGCGTGGATCAAAGAATCTGCGGTTTTCCCTCGAGGCTTTCCCTCGAGGCTTTCCCACTGGGCTGTCCCACGTGCCACCGTGGTGTGAGTCGATCCTCGGCGTGAAAGATGAGCCAGTGCAGGGCAAAGAGGTTCCTCTGGAATGGACTGAGACATCTGGGGGACTCTTGGCATGGTGGTACGACCATGGAGTTCCTCTCGCTTTTCCTGTTGAGAGTGCCTCCTCTTGAGATGCGATAGGAACGCCGGGAATTCTTTCCCGTTGAAAGCAGGGAAAGGATCCCTCATCTCGAGCTACGAGGGGGAAACGGAGCTCCTCTGGATGTGGGCGGGACCATCGTGCTTCCTCTCGAGTGGAGACGGGTATGGCGGTGAACTTCTTGAGTTGCAGCAAGGGTGTGAAAGACCCTTTCGAAGTTCCAGAGCTTAGGTGTCATTAGTCTCCAGACGCCTCATCGGAAATAGGCCTCATCTCGCCTGGAAGGGAGAACTTCATGGATTTTCTCGAGTTGCGGCAGGTGTTCTCGAGTTACGAAGGGGACCTCAGGGACCCGCCCTGGTGGCCTCAGGAGAGGCCAGTCCCCATGCGAGTTGCTAGGGAGCCTCTCGGGATTCCTCTCCCGTCGATACCTGGGCCAAAAACCTTGTGTGGAATCAGGGCCAGAACCGAGGATTCCTCTCAGGGGCTGACATGGATCTTTGGGTACTTCTGGAGTCTCCCCAGGGGAGTCAGGCCTCGTCTCGAGTGGGGGCATGCACGTGCGCTTTCCTTCCAGGATGTAGCAGCAATGTCACGCTTCCCGTCGCGTGGATCAAAGGATCTGTGGTTTTCCCTAGAGGCTTTCCCACAGGGCTGTCCCACGTGCCACCGTGGTGTGAGTCGATCCTCGGCGTGAAAGATGAGCCAGTGCAGGGCAAAGAGGTTCCTCTGGAATGGACTGAAACATCTGGGGGACTCTTGGCATGGTGGTACGACCATGGAGTTCCTCTCGCCTTTCCTGTTGAGAGTGCCTCCTCTTGAGATGCGACGGGAACGCCGGGAATTCTTTCCCGTTGAAAGCAGGGAAAGGATCCCTCATCTCGAGCTACGAGGGGGAAACGGGGCTCCTCTGGATGTGGGCGGGACCATCGTTCTTCCTCTCGAGTGGAGACGGGTATGGCGGTGAACTTCTTGAGTTGCAGCAAGGGTGTGAAAGACCCTTTCGAAGTTCCAGAGCTTAGGTGTCATTAGTCTCCAGACGCCTCATCGGAAATAGGCCTCATCTCGCCTGGAAGGGAGAACTTCCTGGATTTTCTCGAGTTGCGGCAGGTGTTCTCGAGTTACGACGGGGACCTCAGGGACCGGCCCTGGTGGCCTCAGGAGAGGCCAGTCCCCATGCAAGTTGGTAGGGGGCCTCTCGGGATTCCTCTCCCGTCGATACCGGGGCCAAAAACTTTGTGTGGAGTCAGGGCCAGAACCGAGGATTCCTCTCAGAGGCTGACATGGATCTTTGGGTACTTCTGGAGTCTCCCCAGGGGAGTCAGACCTCGTCTCGAGTGGGGGCATGCACGTGCGCTTTCCTTCTAGGCTGTAGCAGCAATGTCACGCTTCCCGTCGCGTGGATCAAAGGATCTGTGGTTTTCCCTCGAGGCTTTCCCTCGAGGCTTTCCCACAGGGCTGTCCCACGTGCAACCGTGGTGTGAGTCGATCCTCAGCGTGAAAGATGAGCCAGTGCAGGGCAAAGAGGTTCCTCTGGAATGGACTGAGACATCTGGGGGACTCTTGGCATGGTGATACGACCATGGAGTTCCTCTCGCCTTTCCTGTTGAGAGTGCCTCCTCTTGAGATGCGACGGGAACGCCGGGAATTCTTTCCCGTTGAAAGCTGGGAAAGGATCCCTCATCTCGATCTACGAGGGGGAAACGGGGATCCTCTGGATGTGGGCGGGACCATCGTGCTTCCTCTCGAGTGGAGATGGGTATGGCGGTGAACTTCTTGAGTTGCAGCAAGGGTGTGAAAGACCCTTTCGAAGTCCAGAGCTTAGGTGTCATTAGTCTCCAGACGCCTCATCGGAAATAGGCCTCATCTCGCCTGGAAGGGAGAACTTCCTGGATTTTCTCGAGTTGCGGCAGGTGTTCTCGAGTTACGACGGGGACCTCAGGGACCCGCCCTGTTGGCCTCAGGAGAGGCCAGTCCCCATGCGAGTTGCTAGGGGGCCTCTCGGGATTCCTCTCCCGTCGATACCGGGGCCAAAAACCTTGTGTGGAGTCAGGGCCGGAAGCGAGGATTCCTCTCAGGGGCTGACATGGATTTTTGGGTTCTTCTGGAGTCTCCCCAGGGGAGTCAGGCCTCGTCTCGAGTGGGGGCATGCACGTGCGCTTTCCTTCCAGGCTGTAGCAGCAATGTCACGCTTCCCGTCGCGTGGATCAAAGGATCTGTGGTTTTCCCTCGAGGCTTTCCCTCGAGGCTTTCCCACGGGGCTGTCCCACGTGCCACCGTGGTGTGAGTCGATCCTCGGCGTGAAAGATGAGCCAGTGCAGGGCAAAGAGGTTCCTCTGGAATGGACTGAGACATCTGGGGGACTCTTGGCATGGTGGTACTACCATGGAGTTCCTCTCGCCTTTCCTGTTGACAGTGCCTCCTCTTGAGATGCGACGGGAACGCCGGGAATTCTTTCCCGTTGAAAGCAGGGAAAGGATCCCTCATCTCGAGCTACGAGGGGGAAACGGGGCTCCTCTGGATGTGGGCGGGACCATCGTGCTTCCTCTCGAGTGGAGACGGTATGGCGGTGAACTTCTTGAGTTGCAGCAAGGGTGTGAAACACCCTTTCGAAGTTCCAGAGGTTAGGTGTCATTAGTCTCCAGACGCCTCATCGGAAATAGGCCTCATCTCGCCTGGAAGGGAGAACTTCCTGGATTTTCTCGAGTTGTGGCAGGTGTTCTCGAGTTAAGACCGGGACCTCAGGGACCCGCCCTGGTGGCCTCAGGAGAGGCCAGTCCCCATGCGAGTTGCTAGGGGGCCTCTCAGGATTCCTCTCCCGTCGATACCGGGGCCAAAACCCTTGTGTGGAGTCAGGGCCGGAACCGAGGATTCCTCTCAGGGGCTGACATGGATCTTTGGGTACTTCTGGAGTCTCCCCAGGGGAGTCAGGCCTCGTCTCGAGTGGGGGCATGCACGTGCGCTTTCCTTCCAGGCTGTAGCAGCAATGTCACGCTTCCCGTCGCATGGATCAAAGGATCTGTGGTTTTCCCTCGAGGCTTTCCCTCGAGGCTTTCCCACGGGGCTGTCCCACGTGCCACCGTGGTGTGAGTCGATCCTCGGCGTGAAAGATGAGCCAGTGCAGGGCAAAGAGGTTCCTCTGGAATGGACTGAGATATCTGGGGGACTCTTGGAATGGTGGTACGACCATGGAGTTCCTCTCGCCTTTCCTGTTGAGAGTGCCTCCTCTTGAGATGCGACGGGAACGCCGGGAATTCTTTCCCGTTGAAAGCAGGGAAAGGATCCCTCATCTCGAGCTACGAGGGGGAAACGCGGCTCCTCTGGATGTGGGCGGGACCATCGTGCTTCCTCTCGAGTGGAGACGGGTATGGCGGTGAACTTCTTGAGTTGCAGCAAGGGTGTGAAAGACCCTTTCGAAGTTCCAGAGGTTAGGTGTCATTAGTCTCCAGACGCCTCATCGGAAATAGGCCTCATCTCGCCTGGAAGGGAGAACTTCCTGGATTTTCTCGAGTTGTGGCAGGTGTTCTCGAGTTACGACGGGGACCTCAGGGACCCGCCCTGGTGGCCTCAGGAAAGGCCAGTCCCCATGCGAGTGGCTAGGGGGCCTCTCGGGATTTCTCTCCCGTCGATACCGGGGCCAAAAACTTTGTGTGGTGTCAGGGCCGGAACCTAGGATTCCTCTCAGGGGCTGACATGGATCTTTGGGTACTTCTGGAGTCTCCCCAGGGGAGTCAGGCCTCGTCTCGAGTGGGGGCATGCACGTGCGCTTTTCTTTCAGGTTGAGGCAATGTCACACTTCCCGTCGTGTGGATCAAAGGATCTGTGGTTTTCCCTCGAGGCTTTCCCACAGGGCTGTCCCACGTGCCACCGTGGTGTGAGTCGATCCTCGGCGTGAAAGATGAGCCAGTGCAGGGCAAAGAGGTTCCTCTGGAGTGGACTGAGACATCTGGTGGACTCTTGAAATTCAGTACGACCATGGAGTTCCTCTCGCCTTTCCTGTTGAGAGTGCCTCCTCTTGAGATGCGCCAGGAACGCTGGAAATTCTTTTCCGTTGAAAGCAGGGAAAGGATCCCTCATGTCGAGCTACGAGGGGGAAACGGGGCTCCTCTGGATGTGGGCGGGACCATCGTGCTTCCTCTCGAGTGGAGACGGGTATGGCGGTGAACTTCTTGAGTTGCAGCAAGGGTGTGAAAGACCCTTTCGAAGTTCCAGAGGTTAGGTGTCATTAGTCTCCAGACGCCTCATCGGAAATAGGCCTCATCTCGCCTGGAAGGGAGAACTTCCTGGATTTTCTCGAGTTGCGGCAGGTGTTCTCGAGTTACGACATGGACTTCAGGGACCCGCCCTGGTGGCCTTGGGAAAGGCCAGTCCCCATGCGAGTTGCTAGGGGGCCTCTCGGGATTCCTCTCCCGTCGATACCGGGGCCAAAAACCTTGTGTGGAGTCAGGGCCGGAACCGAGGATTCCTCTCAGGGGCTGACATGGATCTTTGGGTACTTCTGGAGTCTCCCCAGGGGAGTCAGGCCTCGTCTCGAGTGGGGACATGCATGTGCGCTTTCCTTCCAGGCTGTAGCAGCAATGTCACGCTTCCCGTCACGTGAATCAAAGGAAATGTGGCTTTCCCTCGAGGCTTTCCCACTGGGCTGTCCCACGTGCCACCATGCTGTGAGTCGATCCTCGGCGTGAAAGATGAGCCAGTGCAGGGCAAAGAGGTTCCTCTGGAATTGTCTGAGACATCTGGGGGACTCTTGGAATGGTGGTACGACCATGGAGTTCCTCTCGCCTTTCCTGTTGAGAGTGCCTCCTCTTGAGATGCGACGGGAACGCCGGGAATTCTTTCCCGTTGAAATCAGGGAAAGGATCCCTCATCTCGAGCTACGAGGGGGAAACGCGGCTCCTCTGGATGTGGGCGGGACCATCGTGCTTCCTCTCGAGTGGAGCCGGGTATGGCGGTGAACTTCTTGAGTTGCAGCAAGGGTGTGAAAGACCCTTTCGAAGTTCCAGAGGTTTGGTGTCATTAGCCTCCAGACGCCTCATCGGAAATAGTCCTCATCTCGCCTGGAAGGGAGAACTTCCTGGATTTTCTCGAGTTGCGGCAGGTGTTCTCCAGTTACGAAGGGGACCTCAGGGACCCGCCCTGGTGGCCTCAGGAACGGCCAGTCCCCATGCGAGTTGCTAGGATGCCTCTCGGGATTAGTTTCCCGTTGATACCAGGGCCAAAAACCTTGTGTGGAGTCAGGGCCGGAACCGAGGATTCCTCTCAGAGGCTGACATGGATCTTTGGGTACTTCTGGAGTCTCCCCAGGGGAGTCAGGCCTCGTCTCGAGTGGGGGCATGCACGTGCGCTTTCCTTCCAGGCTGTAGCAGCAATGTCACACTTCCCGTCGCGTGGATCAAAGGATCTGTGGTTTTCCCTCGAGGCTTTCCCTCGAGGCTTTCCCACAGGGATGTCCCACGTGAAACCGTGGTGTGAGTCGATCCTCGGCGTGAAAGATGAGCCAGTGCAGGGCAAAGAGGTTCCTCTGGAATGGACTGAGACATGTGGGGGACTCTTGGAATGGTGGTAAGACCATGGAGTTCTTCTCGCCTTTCCTGTTGAGAGTGCCTCCTCTTGCGATGCGATGGGAACGCCGGGAATTCTTTCCCGTTGAAAGCAGGGAAAGGATCCCTCATCTCGAGCTACGAGGGGGAAACGGGGCTCCTCTGAATGTGGGCGGGACCATCGTGCTTCATCTCGAGTGGAGACGGGTATGGCGGTGAACTTCTTGAGTTGCAGCAAGGGTGTGAAAGACCCTTTCGAAGTTCCAGAGGTTAGGTGTCATTAGCCTCCAGACGCCTCATCGGAAATAGGCCTCATCTCGCCTGGAAGGAAGAACTTCCTGGATTTTCTCGAGTTGCGGCAGGTGTTATCAAGTTATGACGGGGACCTTAGGGACCCGCCCTGTTGGCCTCAGTAGAGGCCAGTCCCCATGCGAGTTGCTAGGGGGCCTCTCGGGATTCCTCTCCCATTTATACCGGGGCCAAAAACCTTGTGGGGAGTCAGGGCCTCAACCGAGGATTCCTCTCAGGGGCTGACATGGATCTTTGGGTGCTTCTGGAGTCTCCCCAGGGGAGTCAGGCCTCGTCTCGGGTGGGGGCATGCACGTGCGCTTTCCTTCCAGGCTGTAGCAGCAATGTCACTCTTCCCGTAGCGTGGATCTAAGGATCTGTGGTTTTCCCTCGAGGCTTTCCCTCGAGGCTTTCCCACAGGGCTCACCCCGTGCCACCGTGGTGTGAGTCGATCCTCGGCGTGAAAAATGAGACAGTGCAGGGCAAAGAGCTTCCTCTGGAATGGACTGAGACATCTGGGGGACTCTTGGAATGGTGGTACGACCATGGAGTTACTCTCGCCTTTCCTGTTGAGAGTGCCTCCTCTTGAGATGCGATGGGAACGCCGGGAATTCTTTCCCGTTGAAAGCAGGGAAAGGATCCCTCATCTCGAGCTACGAGGGGGAAACGGGGCTCCTCTGGATGTGGGCGGGACCATCGTGCTTCCTCTCGAGTGGAGCCGGGTATGGCGGTGAACTTCTTGAGTTGCAGCAAGGGTGTGAAAGACCCTTTCGACGTTCCAGAAGTTAGGTGTCATTAGACTCCAGACGCCTCATAGGAAATAGGCCACATGTCGCCTGGAAGGGAGAACTTCCTGGATTTTCTCGAGTTGCGGCAGGTGTTCTCGAGTTACGACGGGGACCTCAGGGACCCGCCCTTGTGGCCTCAGGAAAGGCCAGTTCCCATGCGAGTTGCTAGGGGGCCTCTCAGGATTCCTCTCCCATCGATACCGGGGCCAAAAACCTTGTGTGGAGTCAGGGCCGGAACCGAGGATTCCTTTCAGGTGCTGACATGGATCTTTGGGTATTTCTGGAGTCTCCCCAGGGGAGTCAGGCCTCGTCTCGAGTGGGGGCATGCACGTGCGCTTTCCTTCCAGGCTGTAGCAGCAATGTCACGCTTCCCGTCGCGTGGATCAAAGGATCTGTGGTTTTCCCTCGAGGCTTTCCCTCGAGGCTTTCCCACAGGGCTGTCCCACGTGCCACCGTGGTGTGAGTCGATCCTCGGCGAGAAAGATGAGCCAGTGCAGGGCAAAGAGGTTCCTCTGGAATGGACTGAGACATCTGGGTGACTCTTGGAATGGTGGTACGACCATGGAGTTCCTCTCGCCTTTCCTGTTGAGAGTGCCTCCTCTTGAGATGCGACGGGAACGCCGGGAATTCTTTCCCGTTGAAAGCAGGTAAAGGATCCCTCATGTCGAGCTTCGAGGGGGAAACGGGGCTCCTCTGGATGTGGGCGGGACCATCTTGCTTCCTCTCGAGTGGAGACGGGTATGGCGGTGAACTTCTTGAGTTGCAGCAAGGGTGTGAAAGACCCTTTCGAAGGTCCAGAGCTTAGGTGTCATTAGTCTCCAGACGCCTCATCGGAAATAGGCCTCATCTCGCCTGGAAGGGAGAACTTCCTGGATTTTCTCGAGTTGCGGCAGGTGTTCTCGAGTTACGACGGGGACCTCAGGGACCCGCCCTGGTGGCCTCAGGAGAGGCCAGTCCCCATGCGAGTTGCTAGGGGGCCTCTCGGGATTCCTCTCCCATCCATACCGGGGCCAAAAACCTTGTGTGGAGTCAGGGCCGGAACCGAGGATTCCTTTCAGGTGCTAACATGTATCTTTGGGTACTTCTGGAGTCTCCCCAGGGGAGTCAGGCCTCGTCTCAATTGGGGGCATGCACGTGCGCTCTCCTTCCAGGCTGTAGCAGCAATGTCACCCTTCCCGTCGCTTGGATCAAAGGATCTGTGGTTTTCCCTCGAGGCTTTCCCACAGGGCTGTCCCACGTGCCACCGTCTTGTTAATCGATCCTCGGCGTGAAAGATGAGTCAGTGCAGGCAAAGAGGTTCCTCTGGAATGGACTGAGACATCTGGGGGACTCTTGGAATGGTGGTACGACCATGGAGTTGCTCTCGCCTTTCCTGTTGAGAGTGCCTCCTCTTGAGATGCGACGGGAACGCCGGGAATTCTTTCCCGTTGAAAGCAGGGAAAGGATCCCTCATCTCGACCTACGAGGGGGAAACGGGGCTCCTCTGGATGTGGGCGGGACCATCGTGCTTCCACTCGAGTGGAGACGGGTATGGCGGTGAACTTCTTGAGTTGCAGCAAGGGTGTGAAAGACCCTTTCGAAGTTCCAGAGGTTAGGAGTCATTAGTCTCCAGACACCTCCTCAGAAATAGGCCTCATCTCGCCTGGAAGGTAGAACTTCCTGGATTTTCTCGAGTTGCAGCAGGTGTTCTCGAGTTACGACAGGGACCTCAGGGACCCGCCCTGGTGGCCTCAGGAAAGGCCAGTCCCCATGCGAGGTGCTAGGGGGCCTCTCGGGATTCCTCTCCCTTCGTTTCCGGGGCCAAAAACCTTGTGTGGGGTCAGGGCCGGAACCGAGGATTCATCTCAGGGGCTCACATGGATCTTTGGGTATATCTGGAGTCTCCCCAGGGGAGTCAGGCCTCGTCTCGAGTGGGGGCATGCACGTGCGCTTTCCTTCCAGGCTGTAGCAGCAATGTCACCCTTCCCATCGCGTGGATCAAATGATCTGTCGTTTTCCCTCGAGGCTTTCCCTCGAGGCTTTCCCACAGGGCTGTCCCACGTGCCACCGTGGTGTGCGTCGATCCTCGGCGTGAAAGATGAGCCAGTGCAGGGCAAAGAGTTTCCTTTGGAATGGACTGAGACATCTGGGTGACTCTTGGAATGGTGGTACGACCATGGAGTTCCTCTCGCCTTTCCTGTTGAGAGTGCCTCCTGTTGATATGCGATGGGAACGCCGGGAATTCTTTCCCGTTGAAAGCAGGGAAAGGATCCCTCATCTCGAGCTACGAGGGGGAAACGGGTCTCCTCTGGATGTGGGCGGGACCATCGTGCTTCCTCTCAAGTGGAGACGCGTATGGCGGTGAACTTCTTGAGTTGCAGCAAGGGTGTGAAAGACCCTTTTGAAGTTCCAGCGGTTCGGTGTCATTAGTCTCCAGACGCCTCATCGGAAATAGGCCTCATCTCGCCTGGAAGGGAGAACTTCCTGGATTTTCTCGAGTTGCGGCAGGTGTTCTCGAGTTACGACGGGGACCTCAGGGACCGGCCCTGGTGGCCTCAGGAAAGGCCAGTCCCCATGCGAGTTGCTAGGGGACCTCTCGGGATTCCTCTCCCGTCGATACCGGGGCCAAAAACCTTGTGTGGTGTCAGGGCAGGCACCGAGGATTCCTCTCAGGGGCAGACATGGATCTTTGGGTACTTCTGGAGCCTCCCCAGGGCATTCAGGCCTCGTCTCGAGTGGGGGCATGCACGTGTGCTTTCCTTCCAGGCTGTAGCAGCAATGTCACGCTTCCCGTCCCGGGGATCAAAGGATTTGTGGTTTTCCCTCGAGGCTTTCCCTCGAGGCTTTCCCACAGGGTGGTCCCACGTGCCACCGTGGTGTGAGTCGATCCTCGGCGTGAAAGATGAGCCAGTGCAGGGCCAAGAGGTTCCTCTGGAATGGACTGAGACATCTGGGGGACTCTTGGAATGGTGGTACGACCATGGAGTTCCTCTCGCCTTTCCTGTTGACAGTTCCTCCTCTTGAGATGCGATGGGAACGCCGGGAATTCTTTCCCGTTGAATGCAGGGAAAGGATCCCTCATCTCGAGCTACGAGGGGGAAACGGGGCTCCTCTGGATGTGGGCGGGACCATCGTGCTTCCTCTCGAGTGGAGATGGGTATGGCGGTGAACTTCTTGAGTTGCAGCAAGGGTGTGAAAGACCCTTTCGAAGTTCCAGACGTTAGGTGTCATTAGTCTCCAGACGCCTCATCGGAAATAAGCCTCATCTCGCCTGGAAGGGAGAACTTCCTGGATTTTCTCGAGTTGCGGCATGTGTTCTCCAGTTACGACGGGGACCTCAGGGACCCGCCCTGGTGGCCTCAGGAAAGGCCAGTCCCCATGCGAGTTGCTAGGGGGCCTCTCGGGATTCCTCTCCCATCGATACCGGGGCCAAAAACATTGTGTGGAGTCAGGGCCGGAACCAAGGACTCCTCTCAGGGGCTGACATGGATCTTTGGGTACTTCTGGAGTCTCCCCAGGGGAGTCAGGCCTCGTCTCGAGTGGGGGCATGCACGTGCGCTTTCCTTCCAGGCTGTAGCAGCAATGTCACGCTTCCCGTCGCGTGGATCAAAGGATCTGTGGTTTTCCCTCGAGGCTTTCCCTCGAGGCTTTCCCACAGGGCTGTCCCACGTGCCACCGTGGTGTGAGTCGATCCTCGGCGTGAAAGATGAGCCAGTGCAGGGCAAAGAGGTTCCTCTGGAATGGACTGAGACATCTGGGGGACTCTTGGCATGGTGGTACGACCATGGAGTTCCTCTCGCCTTTCCTGTTGAGAGTGCCTCCTCTTGAGATGAGACGGGAACGCCGGGAATTCTTTCCCGTTGAAAGCAGGGAAAGGATCCCTCATCTCGAGCTACGAGGGGGAAACGGGGCTCCTCTGGATGTGGGCGGGACCATCGTGCTTCCTCTCGAGTGGAGACGGGTATGGCGGTGAACTTCTTGATTTGCAGCAAGGGTGTGAAAGACCCTTTCGAAGTTCCAGAGTTTAGGTGTCATTAGTCTCCAAACGCCTCTTCGGAAATAGGCCTCATCTCGCCTGAAAGGGAGAACTTCCTGGATTTTCTCGAGTTGTGGCAGGTGTTCTCGAGTTATGACGGGGACCTCAGGGACCCGCCCTGGTGGCCTCAGGAGAGGCCAGTCCCCATGCGAGTTGCTAGGGGGCCTCTCGGGATTCCTCTCCCGTCGATACCGGGGCCAAAAACCTTGTGTGGAGTCAGGGCCGGAACCGAGGATTCCTCTCAGTGGCTCACATGGATCTTTGGGTACTTCTGGAGTCTCCCCAGGGGAGTCAGGCCTCGTCTCGAGTGGGGGCATGCACGTGCGCTTTCCTTCCAGGCTGTAGCAGCAATGTCACGCTTCCCGTCGCGTGGATCAAAGGATCTGTGGTTTTCCCTCGAGGCTTTCCCTCGAGGTTTTCCCACAGGGCTGTCCCACGTGCCACCGTGGTGTGAGTCGATCCTCGGCGTGAAAGATGAGCCAGTGCAGGGCAAAGAGGTTCCTCTGGAATGGACTGAGACATCTGGGGGACTCTTGGCATGGTGGTACGACCATGGAGTTCCTCTCGCCTTTCCTGTTGAGAGTGCCTCCTCTTGAGATGCGACGGGAACGCCGGGAATTCTTTCCCGTTGAAAGCAGGGAAAGGATCCCTCATCTCGAGCTACGAGGGGGAAACGGGGCTCCTCTGGATGTGCGCGGGACCATCGTGCTTCCTCTCGAGTGGAGACGGGTATGCCGGTGAACTTCTTGAGTTGCAGCAAGGGTTTGAAAGACCCTTTCGAAGTTCCAGAGGTTAGGTGTCATTAGTCTCCAGACGCCTCATCGGAAATAGGCCTCATCTCGCCTGAAAGGGAGAACTTCCTGGATTTTCTCGAGTTGTGGCAGGTGTTCTCGAGTTACGACGGGGACCTCAGGGACCCGCCCTGGTGGCCTCAGGAGAGGCCAGTCCCCATGCGAGTTGCTAGGGGGCCTCTCGGAATTCCTCTCCCGTCGATACCGGGGCCAAAAACCTTGTGTGGAGTCAGGGCCGGAACCGAGGATTCCTCTCAGGGGCTGACATGGATCTTTGGGTACTTCTGGAGTCTCCCCAGGGGAGTCAGGCCTCGTCTCGAGTGGGGGCATGCACGTGCGCTTTCCTTCCAGGCTGTAGCAGCAATGTCACGCTTCCCGTCGCCTGGATCAAAGGATCTGTGGTTTTCCCTCGAGGCTTTCCCTCGAGGCTTTCCCACAGGGCTGTCCCACGTGCCACCGTGGTGTGAGTCGATCCTCGGCGTGAAAGATGAGCCAGTGCAGGGCAAAGAGGTTCCTCTGGAATGGACTGAGACATCTGGGTGACTCTTGGCATGGTGGTACGACCATGGAGTTCCTCTCGCCTTTCCTGTTGAGAGTGCCTCCTCTTGAGATGCGACGGGAACGCCGGGAATTCTTTCCCGTTGAAAGCAGGGAAAGGATCCCTCATCTCGAGCTACGAGGGGGAAACGGGGCTCCTCTGGATGTGGGCGGGACCATCGTGCTTCCTCTCGAGTGGAGACGGGTATGGCGGTGAACTTCTTGATTTGCAGCAAGGGTGTGAAAGACCCTTTCGAAGTTCCAGAGTTTAGGTGTCATTAGTCTCCAGACGCCTCATGGGAAATAGGCATCATCTCGGCTGAAAGGGAGAACTTCCTGGATTTTCTCGAGTTGCGGCAGGTGTTCTCGAGTTACGACGGGGACCTCAGGGACCCGCCCTGGTGGCCTCAGGAGAGGCCAGTCCCCATGCGAGTTGCTAGGGGGCCTCTCGGGATTCCTCTCCCGTCGATACCAGGGCCAAAAACCTTGTGTGGAGTCAGGGCCGGAACCGAGGATTCCTCTCAGGGGCTGACATGGATCTTTGGGTACTTCTGGAGTCTCCCCAGGGGAGTCAGGCCTCGTCTCGAGTGGGGGCATGCACGTGCGCTTTCCTTCCAGGCTGTAGCAGCAATGTCACGCTTCCCGTCGCCTGGATCAAAGGATCTGTGGTTTTCCCTCGAGGCTTTCCCTCGAGGCTTTCCCACAGGGCTGTCCCACGTGCCACCGTGGTGTGAGTAGATCCTCGGCGTGAAAGGTGAGCCAGTGCAGGGCAAAGAGGTTCCTCTGGAATGGACTGAGACATCTGGGGGACTCTTGGCATGGTGGTACGACCATGGAGTTCCTCCCGCCTTTCCTGTTGAGATTGCCTCCTCTTGAGATGCGACGGGAACGCCGGGAATTCTTTCCCGGTGAAAGCAGGGAAAGGATCCCTCATCTCGAGCTACGAGGGGGAAACGGGGCTCCTCTGGATGTGGGCGGGACCATCGTGCTTTCACTCGAGTGGAGACGGGTATGGAGGTGAACTTCTTGAGTTGCAGCAAGGGTTTGAAAGACCCTTTCGAAGTTCCAGAGGTTAGGTGTCATTAGTCTCCAGACGCCTCATCGGAAATAGGCCTCATCTCGCCTGAAAGGGAGAACTTCCTGGATTTTCTCGAGTTGTGGCAGGTGTTCTCGAGTTACGACGGGGACCTCAGGGACCCGCCCTGGTGGCCTCAGGAGAGGCCAGTCCCCATGCGAGTTGCTAGGGGGCCTCTCGGGATTCCTCTCCCGTCGATACCGGGGCCAAAAACCTTGTGTGGAGTCAGGGCCGGAACCGAGGATTCCTCTCAGGGGCTGACATGGATCTTTGGGTACTTCTGGAGTCTCCCCAGGGGAGTCAGGCCTCGTCTCGAGTGGGGGCATGCACGTGCGCTTTCCTTCCAGGCTGTAGCAGCAATGTCACGCTTCCCGACGCGTGGATCAAAGGATCTGTGGTTTTCCCTCGAGGCTTTCCCTCGAGGCTTTCCCACAGGGCTGTCCCACGTGCCACCGTTGTGTGAGTCGATCCTCGGCGTGAAAGATGAGCCAGTGCAGGGCAAAGAGGTTCCTCTGGAATGGACTGAGACATCTGGGGGACTCTTGGCATGGTGGTACGACCATGGAGTTCCTCTCGCCTTTCCTGTTGAGAGTGCCTCCTCTTGAGATGCGACGGGAACGCCGGGAATTTTTTCCCGTTGAAAGCAGGGAAAGGATCCCTCATCTCGAGCTACGAGGGGGAAACGGGGCTCCTCTGGATGTGGGCGGGACCATCGTGCTTCCTCTCGAGTGGAGACGGGTATGGCGGTGAACTTCTTGAGTTGCAGCAAGGGTTTGAAAGACCCTTTCGAAGTTCCAGAGGTTAGGTGTCATTAGTCTCCAGACGCCTCATCGGAAATAGGCTTCATCTCGCCTGAAAGGGAGAACTTCCTGGATTTTCTCGAGTTGTGGCAGGTGTTCTCGAGTTACGACGGGGACCTCAGGGACCCGCCCTGGTGGCCTCAGGAGAGGCCAGTCCCCATGCGAGTTGCTAGGGGGCCTCTCGGGATTCCTCTCCCGTCGATACCGGGGCCAAAAACCTTGTGTGGAGTCAGGGCCGGAACCGAGGATTCCTCTCAGGGGCTGACATGGATCTTTGGGTACTTCTGGAGTCTCCCCAGGGGAGTCAGGCCTCGTCTCGAGTGGGGGCATGCACGTGCGCTTTCCTTTCATGCTGTAGCAGCAATGTCACGCTTCCCGTCGCGTGGATCAAAGGATCTGTGGTTTTCCCTCGAGGCTTTCCCTCGAGGCTTTCCCACAGGGCTGTCCCACGTGCCACCGTGGTGTGAGTCGATCCTCGGCGTGAAAGATGAGCCAGTGCAGGGCAAAGAGGTTCCTCTGGAATGGACTGAGACATCTGGGGGACTCTTGGCATGGTGGTACGACCATGGAGTTCCTCTCGCCTTTCCTGTTGAGAGTGCCTCCTCTTGAGATGCGACGGGAACGCCGGGAATTCTTTCCCGTTGAAAGCAGGGAAAGGATCCCTCATCTCGAGCTACGAGGGGGAAACGGGGCTCCTCTGGATGTGCGCGGGACCATCGTGCTTCCTCTCGAGTGGAGACGGGCATGGCGGTGAACTTCTTGAGTTGCAGCAAGGGTTTGAAAGACCCTTTCGAAGTTCCAGAGTTTAGGTGTCATTAGTCTCCAGACGCCTCATCGGAAATAGGCCTCATCTCGCCTGGAAGGGAGAACTTCCTGGATTTTCTCGAGTTGCGGCAGGTGTTCTCGAGTTACGACGGGGACCTCAGGGACCCGCCCTGGTGGCCTCAGGAGAGGCCAGTCCCCATGCGAGTTGCTAGGGGGCCTCTCGGGATTCCTCTCCCGTCGATACCGGGGCCAAAAACCTTGTGTGGAGTCAGGGCCGGAACCGAGGATTCCTCTCAGGGGCTCAAATGGATCTTTGGGTACTTCTGGAGTCTCCCCAGGGGAATCAGGCCTCGTCTCGAGTCGGGGCATGCACGTGCGCTTTCCTTCCAGGCTGTAGCAGCAATGTCACGCTTCCCGTCGCGTGGATCAAAGGATCTGTGGTTTTCCCTCGAGGCTTTCCCTCGAGGCTTTCCCACAGGGCTGTCCCACGTGCCACCGTGGTGTGAGTCGATCCTCGGCGTGAAAGATGAGCCAGTGCAGGGCAAAGAGGTTCCTCTGGAATGGACTGAGACATCTGGGGGACTCTTGGCATGGTGGTACGACCATGGAGTTCCTCTCGCCTTTCCTGTTGAGAGTGCCTCCTCTTGAGATGCGACGGGAACGCCGGGAATTCTTTCCCGTTGAAAGCAGGGAAAGGATCCCTCATCTCGAGCTACGAGGGGGAAACGGGGCTCCTCTGCATGTGGGCGGGACCATCGTGCTTCCTCTCGAGTGGAGACGGGTATGGCGGTGAACTTCTTGAGTTGCAGAAAGGGTGTGAAAGACCCTTTCGAAGTTCCAGAGTTTAGGTGTCATTAGTCTCCAGACGCCTCATCGGAAATAGGCCTCATCTCGCCTGGAAGGGAGAACTTTCTGGATTATCTCGAGTTGTGGCAGGTGTTCTCGAGTTACGACGGGGACCTCAGGGACCCGCCCTGGTGGCCTCAGGAGAGGCCAGTCCCCATGCGAGTTGCTAGGGGGCCTCTCGGGATTCCTCTCCCGTCGATACCGGGGCCAAAAACCTTGTGTGGAGTCAGGGCCGGAACCGAGGATTCCTCTCAGGGGCTGACATGGATCTTTGGGTACTTCTGGAGTCTCCCCAGGGGAGTCAGGCCTCGTCTCGAGTGGGGGCATGCACGTGCGCTTTCCTTCCATGCTGTAGCAGCAATGTCACGCTTCCCGTCGCGTGGATCAAAGGATCTGTGGTTTTCCCTCGAGGCTTTCCCTCGAGGCTTTCCCACAGGGCTGTCCCACGTGCCACCGTGGTGTGAGTCGATCCTAGGCGTGAAAGATGAGCCAGTGCAGGGCAAAGAGGTTCCTCTGGAATGGACTGAGACATCTGGGGGACTCTTGGCATGGTGGTACGACCATGGAGTTCCTCTCGCCTTTCCTGTTGAGAGTGCCTCCTCTTGAGATGCGACGGGAACGCCGGGAATTCTTTCCCGTTGAAAGCAGGGAAAGGATCCCTCATCTCGAGCTACGAGGAGGAAACGGGGCTCCTCTGCATGTGGGCGGGACCATCGTGCTTCCTCTCGAGTGGAGACGGGTATGGCGGTGAACTTCTTGATTTGCAGCAAGGGTGTGAAAGACCCTTTCGAAGTTCCAGAGTTTAGGTGTCATTAGTCTCCAGACGCCTCATCGGAAATAGGCCTCATCTCGCCTGGAAGGGAGAACTTCCTGGATTTTCTCGAGTTGTGGCAGGTGTTCTCGAGTTACGACGGGGACCTCAGGGACCCGCCCTGGTGGCCTCAGGAGAGGCCAGTCCCCATGCGAGTTGCTAGGGGGCCTCTCGGGATTCCTCTCCCTTCGATACCGGGGCCAAAAACCTTGTGTGGAGTCAGGGCCGGAACCGAGGATTCCTCTCAGGGGCTGACATGGATCTTTGGGTACTTCTGGAGTCTCCCCAGGGGAGTCAGGCCTCGTCTCGAGTGGGGGCATGCACGTGCGCTTTCCTTCCATGCTGTAGCAGCAATGTCACGCTTCCCGTCGCCTGGATCAAAGGATCTGTGGTTTTCCCTCGAGGCTTTCCCTCGAGGCTTTCCCACAGGGCTGTCCCACGTGCCACCGTGGTGTGAGTCGATCCTCGGCGTGAAAGATGAGCCAGTGCAGGGCAAAGAGGTTCCTCTGGAATGGACTGAGACATCTGGGGGACTCTTGGCATGGTGGTACGACCATGGAGTTCCTCTCGCCTTTCCTGTTGAGAGTGCCTCCTCTTGAGATGCGATGGGAACGCCGGGAATTCTTTCCCGTTGAAAGCAGGGAAAGGATCCCTCATCTCGAGCTACGAGGGGGAAACGGGCCTCCTCTTGATGTGTGCGGGACCATCGTGCTTCCTCTCGAGTGGAGACGGGTATGGCGGTGAACTTCTTGAGTTGCAGCAAGGGTGTAAAAGACCCTTTCGAAGTTCCAGAGGTTAGGTGTCATTAGTCTCCAGACGCCTCATGGGAAATAGGCCTCATCACGCCTGGAAGGG
The DNA here is from genome assembly GCF_032405125.1 of Capricornis sumatraensis. Classification (NCBI taxonomy): domain Eukaryota; kingdom Metazoa; phylum Chordata; class Mammalia; order Artiodactyla; family Bovidae; genus Capricornis; species Capricornis sumatraensis. The sequence goes on along the minus strand of NC_091092.1, from coordinate 140,498,571 downwards.
AGAACTTCCTGGATTTTCTCGAGCTGCGGCAGGTGTTCTCGAGTTACGACGGGGACCTCAGGGACCCGCCCTGGTGGCCTCAGGAGAGGCCAGTCCCCATGCGAGTTGCTAGGGGGCCTCTCGGGATTCCTCTCCCGTCGATACCGGGGCCAAAAACCTTGTGTGGAGTCAGGGCCGGAACCGAGGATTCCTCTCAGGGGCTGACATGGACCTTAGGGTACTTCTGGAGTCTCCCCAGGGGAGTCAGGCCTCGTCTCGAGTGGGGGCATGCACGTGCGCTTTCCTTCCAGGCTGTAGCAGCAATGTCACGCTTCCCGTCGCCTGGATCAAAGGATCTGTGGTTTTCCCTCGAGGCTTTCCCTCGAGGCTTTCCCACAGGGCTGTCCCACGTGCCACCTTGGTGTGAGTCGATCCTCGGCGTGAAAGATGAGCCAGTGCAGGGCAAAGAGGTTCCTCTGGAATGGACTGAGACATCTGGGGGACTCTTGGCATGGTGGTACGACCATGGAGTTCCTCTCGCCTTTCCTGTTGAGAGTGCCTCCTCTTGAGATGCGACGGGAACGCCGGGAATTCTTTCCCGTTGAAAGCAGGGAAAGGATCCCTCATCTCGAGCTACGAGGGGGAAACGGGGCTCCTCTGGATGTGGGCAGGACCATCGTGCTTCCTCTCGAGTGGAGAAGGGTATGGCGGTGAATTTCTTGAGTTGCAGCAAGGGTGTGAAAGACCCTTTCGAAGTTCCAGAGTTTAGGTGTCATTAGTCACCAGACGCCTCTTCGGAAATAGGCCTCATCTCGCCTGAAAGGGAGAACTTCCTGGATTTTCTCGAGTTGTGGCAGGTGTTCTGGAGTTACGACGGGGACCTCAGGGACACGCCCTGGTGGCCTCAGGAGAGGCCAGTCCCCATGCGAGTTGCTAGGGGGCCTCTCGGGATTCCTCTCCCGTCGATACCGGGGCCACAAACCTTGTGTGGAGTCAGGGCCGGAACCGAGGATTCCTCTCAGGGGCTCAAATGGATCTTTGGGTACTTCTGGAGTCTCCCCAGGGGAGTCAGGCCTCGTCTCGAGTGGGGGCATGCACGTGCGCTTTCCTTCCAGGCTGTAGCAGCAATGTCACGCTTCCCGTCGCGTGGATCAAAGGATCTGTGGTTTTCCCTCGAGGCTTTCCCTCGAGGCTTTCCCACAGGGCTGTCCCACGTGCCACCGTGGTGTGAGTCGATCCTCGGCGTGAAAGATGAGCCAGTGCAGGGCAAAGAGGTTCCTCTGGAATGGACTGAGACATCTGTGGGACTCTTGGCATGGTGGTACGACCATGGAGTTCCTCTCACCTTTCCTGTTGAGAGTGCCTCCTCTTGAGATGCGACGGGAACGCCGGGAATTCTTTCCCGTTGAAAGCAGGGAAAGGATCCCTCATCTCGAGCTACGAGGGGGAAACGGGGCTCCTCTGGATGTGGGCGGGACCATCGTGCTTCCTCTCGAGTGGAGACGGGTATGGCGGTGAACTTCTTGAGTTGCAGCAAGGGTGTGAAAGACCCTTTCGAAGTTCCAGAGTTTAGGTGTCATTAGTCTCCAGACGCCTCATCGGAAATAGGCCTCATCTCGCCTGGAAGGGAGAACTTTCTGGATTATCTCGAGTTGTGGCAGGTGTTCTCAAGTTACGACGGGGACCTCAGGGACCCGCCCTGGTGGCCTCAGGAGAGGCCAGTCCCCATGCGAGTTGCTAGGTGGCCTCTCGGGATTCCTCTCCCGTCGATACCGGGGCCAAAAACCTTGTGTGGAGTCAGGGCCGGAACCGAGGATTCCTCTCAGGGGCTGACATGGATCTTTGGGTACTTCTGGAGTCTCCCCAGGGGAGTCAGGCCTCGTCTCGAGTGGGGGCATGCACGTGCGCTTTCCTTCCATGCTGTAGCAGCAATGTCACGCTTCCCGTCGCGTGGATCAAAGGATCTGTGGTTTTCCCTCGAGGCTTTCCCTCGAGGCTTTCCCACAGGGCTGTCCCACGTGCCACCGTGGTGTGAGTCGATCCTCGGCGTGAAAGATGAGCCAGTGCAGGGCAAAGAGGTTCCTCTGGAATGGACTGAGACATCTGGGGGACACTTGGCATGGTGGTACGACCATGGAGTTCCTCTCGCGTTTCCTGTTGAGAGTGCCTCCTCTTGAGATGCGACGGGAACGCCGGGAATTCTTTCCCGTTGAAAGCAGGGAAAGGATCCCTCATCTCGAGCTACGAGGAGGAAACGGGGCTCCTCTGGATGTGGGCGGGACCATCGTGCTTCCTCTCGAGTGGAGACGGGTATGGCGGTGAACTTCTTGATTTGCAGCAAGGGTGTGAAAGACCCCTTCGAAGTTCCAGAGTTTAGGTGTCATTAGTCTCCAGACGCCTCATCGGAAATAGGCCTCATCTCGCCTGGAAGGGAGAACTTCCTGGATTTTCTCGAGTTGTGGCAGGTGTTCTCGAGTTACGACGGGGACCTCAGGGACCCGCCCTGGTGGCCTCAGGAGAGGCCAGTCCCCATGCGAGTTGCTAGGGGGCCTCTCGGGATTCCTCTCCCGTCGATACCGGGGCCAAAAACCTTGTGTGGAGTCAGGGCCGGAACCGAGGATTCCTCTCAGGGGCTGACATGGATATTTGGGTACTTCTGGAGTCTCCCCAGGGGAGTCAGGCCTCGTCTCGAGTGGGGGCATGCACGTGCGCTTTCCTTCCAGGCTGTAGCAGCAATGTCACGCTTCCCGTCGCCTGGATCAAAGGATCTGTGGTTTTCCCTCGAGGCTTTCCCTCGAGGCTTTCCCACAGGGCTGTCCCACGTGCCACCGTGGTGTGAGTCGATCCTCGGCGTGAAAGATGAGCCAGTGCAGGGCAAAGAGGTTCCTCTGGAATGGACTGAGACATCTGGGGGACTCTTGGCATGGTGGTACGACCATGGAGTTCCTCTCGCCTTTCCTGTTGAGAGTGCCTCCACTTGAGATGCGACGGGAACGCCGGGAATTCTTTCCCGTTGAAAGCAGGGAAAGGATCCCTCATCTCGAGCTACGAGGGGGAAACGGGGCTCCTCTGGATGTGCGCGGGACCATCGTGCTTCCTCTCGAGTGGAGACGGGTATGGCGGTGAACTTCTTGAGTTGCAGCAAGGGTTTGAAAGACCCTTTCGAAGTTCCAGAGGTTAGGTGTCATTAGTCTCCAGACGCCTCATCAGAAATAGGCCTCATCTCGCCTGAAAGGGAGAACTTCCTGGATTTTCTCGAGTTGTGGCAGGTGTTCTCGAGTTACGACGGGGACCTCAGGGACCCGCCCTGGTGGCCTCAGGAGAGGCCAGTCCCCATGCGAGTTGCTAGGGGGCCTCTCGGGATTCCTCTCCCGTCGATACCGGGGCCAAAAACCTTGTGTGGAGTCAGGGCAGGAACCGAGGATTCCTCTCAGGGGCTGACATGGATCTTTGGGTACTTCTGGAGTCTCCCCAGGGGAGTCAGGCCTCGTCTCGAGTGGGGGCATGCACGTGCGCTTATCTTCCATGCTGTAGCAGCAATGTCACGCTTCCCGTCGCCTGGATCAAAGGATCTGTGGTTTTCCCTCGAGGCTTTCCCTCGAGGCTTTCCCACAGGGCTGTCCCACGTGCCACCGTGGTGTGAGTCGATCCTCGGCGTGAAAGATGAGCCAGTGCAGGGCAAAGAGGTTCCTCTGGAATGGACTGAGACATCTGGGGGACTCTTGGCATGGTGGTACGACCATGGAGTTCCTCTCGCCTTTCCTGTTGAGAGTGCCTCCTCTTGAGATGCGACGGGAACGCCGGGAATTCTTTCCCGTTGAAAGCAGGGAAAGGATCCCTCATCTCGAGCTACGAGGGGGAAACGGGGCTCCTCTGGATGTGGGCGGGACCATCGTGCTTCCTCTCGAGTGGAGACGGGTATGGCGGTGAACTTCTTGATTTGCAGCAAGGGTGTGAAAGACCCTTTCGAAGTTCCAGAGTTTAGGTGTCATTAGTCTCCAGACGCCTCATCGGAAATAGGCCTCATCTCGCCTGAAAGGGAGAACTTCCTGGATTTTCTCGAGTTGTGGCAGGTGTTCTCGAGTTACGACGGGGACCTCAGGGACCCGCCCTGGTGGCCTCAGGAGAGGCCAGTCCCCATGCGAGTTGCTAGGGGGCCTCTCGGGATTCCTCTCCCGTCGATACCGGGGCCAAAAACCTTGTGCGGAGTCAGGGCCGGAACCGAGGATTCCTCTCAGGGGCTGACATGGATCTTTGGGTACTTCTGGAGTCTCCCCAGGGGAGTCAGGCCTCGTCTCGAGTGGGGGCATGCACGTGCGCTTTCCTTCCAGGCTGTAGCAACAATGTCACGCTTCCCGTCGCCTGGATCAAAGGATCTGTGGTTTTCCCTCGAGGCTTTCCCTCGAGGCTTTCCCACAGGGCTGTCCCACGTGCCACCGTGGTGTGAGTCGATCCTCGGCGTGAAAGATGAGCCAGTGCAGGGCAAAGAGGTTCCTCTGGAATGGACTGAGACATCTGGGGGACTCTTGGCATGGTGGTACGACCATGGAGTTCCTCTCGCCTTTCCTGTTGAGAGTGCCTCCTCTTGAGATGCGACGGGAACGCCGGGAATTCTTTCCCGTTGAAAGCAGGGAAAGGATCCCTCATCTCGAGCTACGAGGGGGAAACGGGGCTCCTCTGGATGTGGGCGGGACCATCGTGCTTCCTCTCGAGTGGAGACGGGTATGGCGGTGAACTTCTTGAGTTGCAGCAAGGGTGTGAAAGACCCTTTCGAAGTTCCAGAGTTTAGGTGTCATTAGTCTCCAGACGCCTCATCGGAAATAGGCCTCATCTCGCCTGGAAGGGAGAACTTCCTGGATTTTCTCGAGTTGTGGCAGGTGTTCTCGAGTTACGACGGGGACCTCAGGGACCCGCCCTGGTGGCCTCAGGAGAGGCCAGTCCCCATGCGAGTTGCTAGGGGGCCTGTCGGGATTCCTCTCCCGTCGATACCGGGGCCAAAAACCTTGTGTGGAGTCAGGGCCGGAACCGAGGATTCCTCTCAGGGGCTCACATGGATCTTTGGGTACTTCTGGAGTCTCCCCAGGGGAGTCAGGCCTCGTCTCGAGTGGGGGCATGCACGTGCGCTTTCCTTCCATGCTGTAGCAGCAATGTCACGCTTCCCGTCGCCTGGATCAAAGGATCTGTGGTTTTCCCTCGAGGCTTTCCCTCGAGGCTTTCCCACAGGGCTGTCCCACGTGCCACCGTGGTGTGAGTCGATCCTCGGCGTGAAAGATGAGCCAGTGCAGGGCAAAGAGGTTCCTCTGGAATGGACTGAGACATCTGGGGGACTCTTGGCATGGTGGTACGACCATGGAGTTCCTCTCGCCTTTCCTGTTGAGAGTGCCTCCTCTTGAGATGCGACGGGAACGCCGGGAATTCTTTCCCGTTGAAAGCAGGGAAAGGATCCCTCATCTCGAGCTACGAGGGGGAAACGGGGCTCCTCTGATGTGCGCGGGACCATCGTGCTTCCTCTCGAGTGGAGACGGGTATGGCGGTGAACTTCTTGAGTTGCAGCAAGGGTTTGAAAGACCCTTTCGAAGTTCCAGAGGTTAGGTGTCATTAGTCTCCAGACGCCTCATTGGAAATAGGCCTCATCTCGCCTGAAAGGGAGAACTTCCTGGATTTTCTCGAGTTGTGGCAGGTGTTCTCGAGTTACGACGGGGACCTCAGGGACCCGCCCTGGTGGCCTCAGGAGAGGCCAGTCCCCATGCGAGTTGCTAGGGGGCCTCTCGGGATTCCTCTCCCGTCGATACCGGGGCCAAAAACCTTGTGTGGAGTCAGGGCCGGAACCGAGGATTCCTCTCAGGGGTTGACATGGATCTTTGGGTACTTCTGGAGTCTCCCCAGGGGAGTCAGGCCTCGTCTCGAGTGGGGGCATGCACGTGCGCTTTCCTTCCAGGCTGTAGCAGCAATGTCACGCTTCCCGTCGCCTGGATCAAAGGATCTGTGGTTTTCCCTCGAGGCTTTCCCTCGAGGCTTTCCCACAGGGCTGTCCCACGTGCCACCGTGGTGTGAGTCGATCCTCGGCGTGAAAGATGAGCCAGTGCAGGGCAAAGAGGTTCCTCTGGAATGGACTGAGACATCTGGGGGACTCTTGGCATGGTGGTACGACCATGGAGTTCCTCTCGCCTTTCCTGTTGAGAGTGCCTCCTCTTGAGATGCGACGGGAACGCCGGGAATTCTTTCCCGTTGAAAGCAGGGAAAGGATCCCTCATCTCGAGCTACGAGGAGGAAACGGGGCTCCTCTGGATGTGGGCGGGACCATCGTGCTTCCTCTCGAGTGGAGACGGGTATGGCGGTGAACTTCTTGATTTGCAGCAAGGGTGTGAAAGACCCCTTCGAAGTTCCAGAGTTTAGGTGTCATTAGTCTCCAGACGCCTCATCGGAAATAGGCCTCATCTCGCCTGGAAGGGAGAACTTCCTGGATTTTCTCGAGTTGTGGCAGGTGTTCTCGAGTTACGACGGGGACCTCAGGGACCCGCCCTGGTGGCCTCAGGAGAGGCCAGTCCCCATGCGAGTTGCTAGGGGGCCTCTCGGGATTCCTCTCCCGTCGATACCGGGGCCAAAAACCTTGTGTGGAGTCAGGGCCGGAACCGAGGATTCCTCTCAGGGGCTGACATGGATCTTTGGGTACTTCTGGAGTCTCCCCAGGGGAGTCAGGCCTCGTCTCGAGTGGGGGCATGCACGTGCGCTTTCCTTCCAGGCTGTAGCAGCAATGTCACGCTTCCCGTCGCCTGGATCAAAGGATCTGTGGTTTTCCCTCGAGGCTTTCCCTCGAGGCTTTCCCACAGGGCTGTCCCACGTGCCACCGTGGTGTGAGTCGATCCTCGGCGTGAAAGATGAGCCAGTGCAGGGCAAAGAGGTTCCTCTGGAATGGACTGAGACATCTGGGGGACTCTTGGCATGGTGGTACGACCATGGAGTTCCTCTCGCCTTTCCTGTTGAGAGTGCCTCCACTTGAGATGCGACGGGAACGCCGGGAATTCTTTCCCGTTGAAAGCAGGGAAAGGATCCCTCATCTCGAGCTACGAGGGGGAAACGGGGCTCCTCTGGATGTGGGCGGGACCATCGTGCTTCCTCTCGAGTGGAGACGGGTATGGCGGTGAACTTCTTGAGTTGCAGCAAGGGTTTGAAAGACCCTTTCGAAGTTCCAGAGGTTAGGTGTCATTAGTCTCCAGACGCCTCATCAGAAATAGGCCTCATCTCGCCTGAAAGGGAGAACTTCCTGGATTTTCTCGAGTTGTGGCAGGTGTTCTCGAGTTACGACGGGGACCTCAGGGACCCGCCCTGGTGGCCTCAGGAGAGGCCAGTCCCCATGCGAGTTGCTAGGGGGCCTCTCGGGATTCCTCTCCCGTCGATACCGGGGCCAAAAACCTTGTGTGGAGTCAGGGCAGGAACCGAGGATTCCTCTCAGGGGCTGACATGGATCTTTGGGTACTTCTGGAGTCTCCCCAGGGGAGTCAGGCCTCGTCTCGAGTGGGGGCATGCACGTGCGCTTATCTTCCATGCTGTAGCAGCAATGTCACGCTTCCCGTCGCCTGGATCAAAGGATCTGTGGTTTTCCCTCGAGGCTTTCCCTCGAGGCTTTCCCACAGGGCTGTCCCACGTGCCACCGTGGTGTGAGTCGATCCTCGGCGTGAAAGATGAGCCAGTGCAGGGCAAAGAGGTTCCTCTGGAATGGACTGAGACATCTGGGGGACTCTTGGCATGGTGGTACGACCATGGAGTTCCTCTCGCCTTTCCTGTTGAGAGTGCCTCCTCTTGAGATGCGACGGGAACGCCGGGAATTCTTTCCCGTTGAAAGCAGGGAAAGGATCCCTCATCTCGAGCTACGAGGGGGAAACGGGGCTCCTCTGGATGTGGGCGGGACCATCGTGCTTCCTCTCGAGTGGAGACAGGTATGGCGGTGAACTTCTTGATTTGCAGCAAGGGTGTGAAAGACCCTTTCGAAGTTCCAGAGTTTAGGTGTCATTAGTCTCCAGACGCCTCATCGGAAATAGGCCTCATCTCGCCTGAAAGGGAGAACTTCCTGGATTTTCTCGAGTTGTGGCAGGTGTTCTCGAGTTACGACGGGGACCTCAGGAACCCGCCCTGGTGGCCTCAGGAGAGGCCAGTCCCCATGCGAGTTGCTAGGGGGCCTCTCGGGATTCCTCTCCCGTCGATACCGGGGCCAAAAACCTTGTGCGGAGTCAGGGCCGGAACCGAGGATTCCTCTCAGGGGCTGACATGGATCTTTGGGTACTTCTGGAGTCTCCCCAGGGGAGTCAGGCCTCGTCTCGAGTGGGGGCATGCACGTGCGCTTTCCTTCCAGGCTGTAGCAACAATGTCACGCTTCCCGTCGCCTGGATCAAAGGATCTGTGGTTTTCCCTCGAGGCTTTCCCTCGAGGCTTTCCCACAGGGCTGTCCCACGTGCCACCGTGGTGTGAGTCGATCCTCGGCGTGAAAGATGAGCCAGTGCAGGGCAAAGAGGTTCCTCTGGAATGGACTGAGACATCTGGGGGACTCTTGGCATGGTGGTACGACCATGGAGTTCCTCTCGCCTTTCCTGTTGAGAGTGCCTCCTCTTGAGATGCGACGGGAACGCCGGGAATTCTTTCCCGTTGAAAGCAGGGAAAGGATCCCTCATCTCGAGCTACGAGGGGGAAACGGGGCTCCTCTGGATGTGGGCGGGACCATCGTGCTTCCTCTCGAGTGGAGACGGGTATGGCGGTGAACTTCTTGAGTTGCAGCAAGGGTGTGAAAGACCCTTTCGAAGTTCCAGAGTTTAGGTGTCATTAGTCTCCAGACGCCTCATCGGAAATAGGCCTCATCTCGCCTGGAAGGGAGAACTTCCTGGATTTTCTCGAGTTGTGGCAGGTGTTCTCGAGTTACGACGGGGACCTCAGGGACCCGCCCTGGTGGCCTCAGGAGAGGCCAGTCCCCATGCGAGTTGCTAGGGGGCCTGTCGGGATTCCTCTCCCGTCGATACCGGGGCCAAAAACCTTGTGTGGAGTCAGGGCCGGAACCGAGGATTCCTCTCAGGGGCTCACATGGATCTTTGGGTACTTCTGGAGTCTCCCCAGGGGAGTCAGGCCTCGTCTCGAGTGGGGGCATGCACGTGCGCTTTCCTTCCATGCTGTAGCAGCAATGTCACGCTTCCCGTCGCCTGGATCAAAGGATCTGTGGTTTTCCCTCGAGGCTTTCCCTCGAGGCTTTCCCACAGGGCTGTCCCACGTGCCACCGTGGTGTGAGTCGATCCTCGGCGTGAAAGATGAGCCAGTGCAGGGCAAAGAGGTTCCTCTGGAATGGACTGAGACATCTGGGGGACTCTTGGCATGGTGGTACGACCATGGAGTTCCTCTCGCCTTTCCTGTTGAGAGTGCCTCCTCTTGAGATGCGACGGGAACGCCGGGAATTCTTTCCCGTTGAAAGCAGGGAAAGGATCCCTCATCTCGAGCTACGAGGGGGAAACGGGGCTCCTCTGATGTGCGCGGGACCATCGTGCTTCCTCTCGAGTGGAGACGGGTATGGCGGTGAACTTCTTGAGTTGCAGCAAGGGTTTGAAAGACCCTTTCGAAGTTCCAGAGGTTAGGTGTCATTAGTCTCCAGACGCCTCATTGGAAATAGGCCTCATCTCGCCTGAAAGGGAGAACTTCCTGGATTTTCTCGAGTTGTGGCAGGTGTTCTCGAGTTACGACGGGGACCTCAGGGACCCGCCCTGGTGGCCTCAGGAGAGGCCAGTCCCCATGCGAGTTGCTAGGGGGCCTCTCGGGATTCCTCTCCCGTCGATACCGGGGCCAAAAACCTTGTGTGGAGTCAGGGCCGGAACCGAGGATTCCTCTCAGGGGTTGACATGGATCTTTGGGTACTTCTGGAGTCTCCCCAGGGGAGTCAGGCCTCGTCTCGAGTGGGGGCATGCACGTGCGCTTTCCTTCCAGGCTGTAGCAGCAATGTCACGCTTCCCGTCGCCTGGATCAAAGGATCTGTGGTTTTCCCTCGAGGCTTTCCCTCGAGGCTTTCCCACAGGGCTGTCCCACGTGCCACCGTGGTGTGAGTCGATCCTCGGCGTGAAAGATGAGCCAGTGCAGGGCAAAGAGGTTCCTCTGGAATGGACTGAGACATCTGGGGGACTCTTGGCATGGTGGTACGACCATGGAGTTCCTCTCGCCTTTCCTGTTGAGAGTGCCTCCTCTTGAGATGCGACGGGAACGCCGGGAATTCTTTCCCGTTGAAAGCAGGGAAAGGATCCCTCATCTCGAGCTACGAGGAGGAAACGGGGCTCCTCTGGATGTGGGCGGGACCATCGTGCTTCCTCTCGAGTGGAGACGGGTATGGCGGTGAACTTCTTGATTTGCAGCAAGGGTGTGAAAGACCCCTTCGAAGTTCCAGAGTTTAGGTGTCATTAGTCTCCAGACGCCTCATCGGAAATAGGCCTCATCTCGCCTGGAAGGGAGAACTTCCTGGATTTTCTCGAGTTGTGGCAGGTGTTCTCGAGTTACGACGGGGACCTCAGGGACCCGCCCTGGTGGCCTCAGGAGAGGCCAGTCCCCATGCGAGTTGCTAGGGGGCCTCTCGGGATTCCTCTCCCGTCGATACCGGGGCCAAAAACCTTGTGTGGAGTCAGGGCCGGAACCGAGGATTCCTCTCAGGGGCTGACATGGATCTTTGGGTACTTCTGGAGTCTCCCCAGGGGAGTCAGGCCTCGTCTCGAGTGGGGGCATGCACGTGCGCTTTCCTTCCAGGCTGTAGCAGCAATGTCACGCTTCCCGTCGCCTGGATCAAAGGATCTGTGGTTTTCCCTCGAGGCTTTCCCTCGAGGCTTTCCCACAGGGCTGTCCCACGTGCCACCGTGGTGTGAGTCGATCCTCGGCGTGAAAGATGAGCCAGTGCAGGGCAAAGAGGTTCCTCTGGAATGGACTGAGACATCTGGGGGACTCTTGGCATGGTGGTACGACCATGGAGTTCCTCTCGCCTTTCCTGTTGAGAGTGCCTCCACTTGAGATGCGACGGGAACGCCGGGAATTCTTTCCCGTTGAAAGCAGGGAAAGGATCCCTCATCTCGAGCTACGAGGGGGAAACGGGGCTCCTCTGGATGTGGGCGGGACCATCGTGCTTCCTCTCGAGTGGAGACGGGTATGGCGGTGAACTTCTTGAGTTGCAGCAAGGGTTTGAAAGACCCTTTCGAAGTTCCAGAGGTTAGGTGTCATTAGTCTCCAGACGCCTCATCAGAAATAGGCCTCATCTCGCCTGAAAGGGAGAACTTCCTGGATTTTCTCGAGTTGTGGCAGGTGTTCTCGAGTTACGACGGGGACCTCAGGGACCCGCCCTGGTGGCCTCAGGAGAGGCCAGTCCCCATGCGAGTTGCTAGGGGGCCTCTCGGGATTCCTCTCCCGTCGATACCGGGGCCAAAAACCTTGTGTGGAGTCAGGGCAGGAACCGAGGATTCCTCTCAGGGGCTGACATGGATCTTTGGGTACTTCTGGAGTCTCCCCAGGGGAGTCAGGCCTCGTCTCGAGTGGGGGCATGCACGTGCGCTTATCTTCCATGCTGTAGCAGCAATGTCACGCTTCCCGTCGCCTGGATCAAAGGATCTGTGGTTTTCCCTCGAGGCTTTCCCTCGAGGCTTTCCCACAGGGCTGTCCCACGTGCCACCGTGGTGTGAGTCGATCCTCGGCGTGAAAGATGAGCCAGTGCAGGGCAAAGAGGTTCCTCTGGAATGGACTGAGACATCTGGGGGACTCTTGGCATGGTGGTACGACCATGGAGTTCCTCTCGCCTTTCCTGTTGAGAGTGCCTCCTCTTGAGATGCGACGGGAACGCCGGGAATTCTTTCCCGTTGAAAGCAGGGAAAGGATCCCTCATCTCGAGCTACGAGGGGGAAACGGGGCTCCTCTGGATGTGGGCGGGACCATCGTGCTTCCTCTCGAGTGGAGACAGGTATGGCGGTGAACTTCTTGATTTGCAGCAAGGGTGTGAAAGACCCTTTCGAAGTTCCAGAGTTTAGGTGTCATTAGTCTCCAGACGCCTCATCGGAAATAGGCCTCATCTCGCCTGAAAGGGAGAACTTCCTGGATTTTCTCGAGTTGTGGCAGGTGTTCTCGAGTTACGACGGGGACCTCAGGAACCCGCCCTGGTGGCCTCAGGAGAGGCCAGTCCCCATGCGAGTTGCTAGGGGGCCTCTCGGGATTCCTCTCCCGTCGATACCGGGGCCAAAAACCTTGTGCGGAGTCAGGGCCGGAACCGAGGATTCCTCTCAGGGGCTGACATGGATCTTTGGGTACTTCTGGAGTCTCCCCAGGGGAGTCAGGCCTCGTCTCGAGTGGGGGCATGCACGTGCGCTTTCCTTCCAGGCTGTAGCAACAATGTCACGCTTCCCGTCGCCTGGATCAAAGGATCTGTGGTTTTCCCTCGAGGCTTTCCCTCGAGGCTTTCCCACAGGGCTGTCCCACGTGCCACCGTGGTGTGAGTCGATCCTCGGCGTGAAAGATGAGCCAGTGCAGGGCAAAGAGGTTCCTCTGGAATGGACTGAGACATCTGGGGGACTCTTGGCATGGTGGTACGACCATGGAGTTCCTCTCGCCTTTCCTGTTGAGAGTGCCTCCTCTTGAGATGCGACGGGAACGCCGGGAATTCTTTCCCGTTGAAAGCAGGGAAAGGATCCCTCATCTCGAGCTACGAGGGGGAAACGGGGCTCCTCTGGTTGTGGGCGGGACCATCGTGCTTCCTCTCGAGTGGAGACGGGTATGGCGGTGAACTTCTTGAGTTGCAGCAAGGGTGTGAAAGACCCTTTCGAAGTTCCAGAGTTTAGGTGTCATTAGTCTCCAGACGCCTCATCGGAAATAGGCCTCATCTCGCCTGGAAGGGAGAACTTCCTGGATTTTCTCGAGTTGTGGCAGGTGTTCTCGAGTTACGACGGGGACCTCAGGGACCCGCCCTGGTGGCCTCAGGAGAGGCCAGTCCCCATGCGAGTTGCTAGGGGGCCTGTCGGGATTCCTCTCCCGTCGATACCGGGGCCAAAAACCTTGTGTGGAGTCAGGGCCGGAACCGAGGATTCCTCTCAGGGGCTCACATGGATCTTTGGGTACTTCTGGAGTCTCCCCAGGGGAGTCAGGCCTCGTCTCGAGTGGGGGCATGCACGTGCGCTTTCCTTCCATGCTGTAGCAGCAATGTCACGCTTCCCGTCGCCTGGATCAAAGGATCTGTGGTTTTCCCTCGAGGCTTTCCCTCGAGGCTTTCCCACAGGGCTGTCCCACGTGCCACCGTGGTGTGAGTCGATCCTCGGCGTGAAAGATGAGCCAGTGCAGGGCAAAGAGGTTCCTCTGGAATGGACTGAGACATCTGGGGGACTCTTGGCATGGTGGTACGACCATGGAGTTCCTCTCGCCTTTCCTGTTGAGAGTGCCTCCTCTTGAGATGCGACGGGAACGCCGGGAATTCTTTCCCGTTGAAAGCAGGGAAAGGATCCCTCATCTCGAGCTACGAGGGGGAAACGGGGCTCCTCTGATGTGCGCGGGACCATCGTGCTTCCTCTCGAGTGGAGACGGGTATGGCGGTGAACTTCTTGAGTTGCAGCAAGGGTTTGAAAGACCCTTTCGAAGTTCCAGAGGTTAGGTGTCATTAGTCTCCAGACGCCTCATTGGAAATAGGCCTCATCTCGCCTGAAAGGGAGAACTTCCTGGATTTTCTCGAGTTGTGGCAGGTGTTCTCGAGTTACGACGGGGACCTCAGGGACCCGCCCTGGTGGCCTCAGGAGAGGCCAGTCCCCATGCGAGTTGCTAGGGGGCCTCTCGGGATTCCTCTCCCGTCGATACCGGGGCCAAAAACCTTGTGTGGAGTCAGGGCCGGAACCGAGGATTCCTCTCAGGGGTTGACATGGATCTTTGGGTACTTCTGGAGTCTTCCCAGGGGAGTCAGGCCTCGTCTCGAGTGGGGGCATGCACGTGCGCTTTCCTTCCAGGCTGTAGCAGCAATGTCACGCTTCCCGTCGCCTGGATCAAAGGATCTGTGGTTTTCCCTCGAGCCTTTCCCTCGAGGCTTTCCCACAGGGCTGTCCCACGTGCCACCGTGGTGTGAGTCGATCCTCGGCGTGAAAGATGAGCCAGTGCAGGGCAAAGAGGTTCCTCTGGAATGGACTGAGACATCTGGGGGACTCTTGGCATGGTGGTACGACCATGGAGTTCCTCTCGCCTTTCCTGTTGAGAGTGCCTCCTCTTGAGATGCGACGGGAACGCCGGGAATTCTTTCCCGTTGAAAGCAGGGAAAGGATCCCTCATCTCGAGCTACGAGGGGGAAACGGGGCTCCTCTGGATGTGGGCGGGACCATCGTGCTTCCTCTCGAGTGGAGACGGGTATGGCGGTGAACTTCTTGAGTTGCAGCAAGGGTGTGAAAGACCCTTTCGAAGTTCCAGAGCTTAGGTGTCATTAGTCTCCAGACGCCTCATCGGAAATAGGCCTCATCTCGCCTGGAAGGGAGAACTTCCTGGATTTTCTCGAGTTGCGGCAGGTGTTCTCGAGTTACGACGGGGACCTCAGGGACCGGCCCTGGTGGCCTCAGGAGAGGACAGTCCCCATGCGAGTTGGTAGGGGGCCTCTCGGGATTCCTCTCCCGTCGATACCGGGGCCAAAACTTTGTGTGGAGTCAGGGCCAGAACCGAGGATTCCTCTCAGAGGCTGACATGGATCTTTGGGTACTTCTGGAGTCTCCCCAGGGGAGTCAGGCCTCGTCTCGAGTGGGGGCATGCACGTGCGCTTTCCTTCCATGCTGTAGCAGCAATGTCACGCTTCCCGTCGCCTGGATCAAATTATCTGTGGTTTTCCCTCGAGGCTTTCCCTCGAGGCTTTCCCACAGGGCTGTCCCACGTGCCACCGTGGTGTGAGTCGATCCTCGGCGTGAAAGATGAGCCAGTGCAGGGCAAAGAGGTTCCTCTGGAATGGACTGAGACATCTGGGGGACTCTTGGCATGGTGGTACGACCATGGAGTTCCTCTCGCCTTTCCTGTTGAGAGTGCCTCCTCTTGAGATGCGACGGGAACGCCGGGAATTCTTTCCCGTTGAAAGCAGGGAAAGGATCCCTCATCTCGAGCTACGAGGGGGAAACGGGGCTCCTCTGGATGTGCGCGGGACCATCGTGCTTCCTCTCGAGTGGAGACGGGTATGGCGGTGAACTTCTTGAGTTGCAGCAAGGGTTTGAAAGACCCTTTCGAAGTTCCAGAGGTTAGGTGTCATTAGTCTCCAGACGCCTCATTGGAAATAGGCCTCATCTCGCATGAAAGGGAGAACTTCCTGGATTTTCTCGAGTTGTGGCAGATGTTCTCGAGTTACGACGGGGACCTCAGGGACCCGCCCTGGTGGCCTCAGGAGAGGCCAGTCCCCATGCGAGTTGCTAGGGGTCCTCTTGGGATTCCTCTCCCGTCGATACCGGGGCCAAAAACCTTGTGTGGAGTCAGGGCCGGAACCGAGGATTCCTCTCAGGGGCTGACATGGATCTTTGGGTACTTCTGGAGTCTCCCCAGGGGAGTCAGGCCTCGTCTCGAGTGGGGGCATGCACGTGCGCTTTCCTTCCAGGCTGTAGCAGCAATGTCACGCTTCCCGTCGCCTGGATCAAAGGATCTGTGGTTTTCCCTCGAGCCTTTCCCTCGAGGCTTTCCCACAGGGCTGTCCCACGTGCCACCGTGGTGTGAGTCGATCCTCGGCGTGAAAGATGAGCCAGTGCAGGGCAAAGAGGTTCCTCTGGAATGGACTGAGACATCTGGGGGACTCTTGGCATGGTGGTACGACCATGGAGTTCCTCTCGCCTTTCCTGTTGAGAGTGCCTCCTCTTGAGATGCGACGGGAACGCCGGGAATTCTTTCCCGTTGAAAGCAGGGAAAGGATCCCTCATCTCGAGCTACGAGGGGGAAACGGGGCTCCTCTGGATGTGGGCGGGACCATCGTGCTTCCTCTCGAGTGGAGACGGGTATGGCGGTGAACTTCTTGAGTTGCAGCAAGGGTGTGAAAGACCCTTTCGAAGTTCCAGAGGTTAGGTGTCATTAGTCTCCAGACGCCTCATCGGAAATAGGCCTCATCTCGCCTGGAAGGGAGAACTTCCTGGATTTTCTCGAGTTGCGGCAGGTGTTCTCGAGTTACGACGGGGACCTCAGGGAACCGCCCTGGTGGCCTCAGGAGAGGCCAGTCCCCATGCGAGTTGGTAGGGGGCCTCTCGGGATTCCTCTCCCGTCGATACCGGGGCCAAAAACTTTGTGTGGAGTCAGGGCCAGAACCGAGGATTCCTCTCAGAGGCTGACATGGATCTTTGGGTACTTCTGGAGTCTCCCCAGGGGAGTCAGGCCTCGTCTCGAGTGGGGGCATGCACGTGCGCTTTCCTTCCATGCTGTAGCAGCAATGTCACGCTTCCCGTCGCCTGGATCAAAGGATCTGTGGTTTTCCCTCGAGGCTTTCCCTCGAGGCTTTCCCCCAGGGCTGTCCCACGTGCCACCGTGGTGTGAGTCGATCCTCGGCGTGAAAGATGAGCCAGTGCAGGGCAAAGAGGTTCCTCTGGAATGGACTGAGACATCTGGGGGACTCTTGGCATGGTGGTACGACCATGGAGTTCCTCTCGCCTTTCCTGTTGAGAGTGCCTCCTCTTGAGATGCGACGGGAACGCCGGGAATTCTTTCCCGTTGAAAGCAGGGAAAGGATCCCTCATCTCGAGCTACGAGGGGGAAACGGGGCTCCTCTGGATGTGCGCGGGACCATCGTGCTTCCTCTCGAGTGGAGACGTGTATGGCGGTGAACTTCTTGAGTTGCAGCAAGGGTTTGAAAGACCCTTTCGAAGTTCCAGAGGTTAGGTGTCATTAGTCTCCAGACGCCTCATTGGAAATAGGCCTCATCTCGCCTGAAAGGGAGAACTTCCTGGATTTTCTCGAGTTGTGGCAGGTGTTCTCGAGTTACGACGGGGACCTCAGGGACCCGCCCTGGTGGCCTCAGGAGAGGCCAGTCCCCATGCGAGTTGCTAGGGGGCCTCTCGGGATTCCTCTCCCGTCGATCCCGGGGCCAAAAACCTTGTGTGGAGTCAGGGCCGGAACCGAGGATTCCTCTCAGGGGCTGACATGGATCTTTGGGTACTTCTGGAGTCTCCCCAGGGGAGTCAGGCCTCGTCTCGAGTGGGGGCATGCACGTGCGCTTTCCTTCCAGGCTGTAGCAGCAATGTCACGCTTCCCGTCGCCTGGATCAAAGGATCTGTGGTTTTCCCTCGAGCCTTTCCCTCGAGGCTTTCCCACAGGGCTGTCCCACGTGCCACCGTGGTGTGAGTCGATCCTCGGCGTGAAAGATGAGCCAGTGCAGGGCAAAGAGGTTCCTCTGGAATGGACTGAGACATCTGGGGGACTCTTGGCATGGTGGTACGACCATGGAGTTCCTCTCGCCTTTCCTGTTGAGAGTGCCTCCTCTTGAGATGCGACGGGAACGCCGGGAATTCTTTCCCGTTGAAAGCAGGGAAAGGATCCCTCATCTCGAGCTACGAGGGGGAAACGGGGCTCCTCTGGATGTGGGCGGGACCATCGTGCTTCCTCTCGAGTGGAGACGGGTATGGCGGTGAACTTCTTGAGTTGCAGCAAGGGTGTGAAAGACCCTTTCGAAGTTCCAGAGGTTAGGTGTCATTAGTCTCCAGACGCCTCATCGGAAATAGGCCTCATCTCGCCTGGAAGGGAGAACTTCCTGGATTTTCTCGAGTTGCGGCAGGTGTTCTCGAGTTACGACGGGGACCTCAGGGACCGGCCCTGGTGGCCTCAGGAGAGGCCAGTCCCCATGCGAGTTGGTAGGGGGCCTCTCGGGATTCCTCTCCCGTCGATACCGGGGCCAAAAACTTTGTGTGGAGTCAGGGCCAGAACCGAGGATTCCTCTCAGAGGCTGACATGGATCTTTGGGTACTTCTGGAGTCTCCCCAGGGGAGTCAGGCCTCGTCTCGAGTGGGGGCATGCACGTGCGCTTTCCTTCCATGCTGTAGCAGCAATGTCACGCTTCCCGTCGCGTGGATCAAAGGATCTGTGGTTTTCCCTCGAGGCTTTCCCTCGAGGCTTTCCCACAGGGCTGTCCCACGTGCCACCGTGGTGTGAGTCGATCCTCGGCGTGAAAGATGAGCCAGTGCAGGGCAAAGAGGTTCCTCTGGAATGGACTGAGACACCTGGGGGACTCTTGGCATGGTGGTACGACCATGGAGTTCCTCTCGCCTTTCCTGTTGAGAGTGCCTCCTCTTGAGATGCGACGGGAACGCCGGGAATTCTTTCCCGTTGAAAGCAGGGAAAGGATCCCTCATCTCGAGCTACGAGGGGGAAACGGGGCTCCTCTGGATGTGCGCGGGACCATCGTGCTTCCTCTCGAGTGGAGACGGGTATGGCGGTGAACTTCTTGAGTTGCAGCAAGGGTTTGAAAGACCCTTTCGAAGTTCCAGAGGTTAGGTGTCATTAGTCTCCAGACGCCTCATTGGAAATAGGCCTCTTCTCGCCTGAAAGGGAGAACTTCCTGGATTTTCTCGAGTTGTGGCAGGTGTTCTCGAGTTACGACGGGGACCTCAGGGACCCGCCCTGGTGGCCTCAGGAGAGGCCAGTCCCCATGCGAGTTGCTAGGGGGCCTCTCGGGATTCCTCTCCCGTCGATACCGGGGCCAAAAACCTTGTGTGGAGTCAGGGCCGGAACCGAGGATTCCTCTCAGGTGCTGACATGGATCTTTAGGTACTTCTGGAGTCTCCCCAGGGGAGTCAGGCCTCGTCTCGAGTGGGGGCATGCACGTGCGCTTTCCTTCCAGGCTGTAGCAGCAATGTCACGCTTCCCGTCGCCTGGATCAAAGGATCTGTGGTTTTCCCTCGAGCCTTTCCCTCGAGGCTTTCCCACAGGGCTGTCCCACGTGCCACCGTGGTGTGAGTCGATCCTCGGCGTGAAAGATGAGCCAGTGCAGGGCAAAGAGGTTCCTCTGGAATGGACTGAGACATCTGGGGGACTCTTGGCATGGTGGTACGACCATGGAGTTCCTCTCGCCTTTCCTGTTGAGAGTGCCTCCTCTTGAGATGCGACGGGAACGCCGGGAATTCTTTCCCGTTGAAAGCAGGGAAAGGATCCCTCATCTCGAGCTACGAGGGGGAAACGGGGCTCCTCTGGATGTGGGCGGGACCATCGTGCTTCCTCTCGAGTGGAGACGGGTATGGCGGTGAACTTCTTAAGTTGCAGCAAGGGTGTGAAAGACCCTTTCGAAGTTCCAGAGGTTAGGTGTCATTAGTCTCCAGACGCCTCATCGGAAATAGGCCTCATCTCGCCTGGAAGGGAGAACTTCCTGGATTTTCTCGAGTTGCGGCAGGTGTTCTCGACTTACGACGGGGACCTCAGGGACCGGCCCTGGTGGCCTCAGGAGAGGCCAGTCCCCATGCGAGTTGGTAGGGGGCCTCTCGGGATTCCTCTCCCGTCGATACCGGGGCCAAAAACTTTGTGCGGAGTCAGGGCCAGAACCGAGGATTCCTCTCACAGGCTGACATGGATCTTTGGGTACTTCTGGAGTCTCCCCAGGGGAGTCAGGCCTCGTCTCGAGTGGGGGCATGCACGTGCGCTTTCCTTCCAGGCTGTAGCAGCAATGTCACGCTTCCCGTCGCCTGGATCAAAGGATCTGTGGTTTTCCCTCGAGGCTTTCCCTCGAGGCTTTCCCACAGGGCTGTCCCACGTGCCACCGTGGTGTGAGTCAATCCTCGGCGTGAAAGATGAGCCAGTGCAGGGCAAAGAGGTTCCTCTGGAATGGACTGAGACATCTGGGGGACTCTTGGCATGGTGGTACGACCATGGAGTTCCTCTCGCCTTTCCTGTTGAGAGTGCCTCCTCTTGAGATGCGACGGGAACGCCGGGAATTCTTTCCCGTTGAAAGCAGGGAAAGGATCCCTCATCTCGAGCTACGAGGGGGAAACGGGGCTCCTCTGGATGTGCGCGGGACCATCGTGCTTCCTCTCGAGTGGAGACGGGTATGGCGGTGAACTTCTTGAGTTGCAGCAAGGGTTTGAAAGACCCTTTCGAAGTTCCAGAGGTTAGGTGTCATTAGTCTCCAGACGCCTCATTGGAAATAGGCCTCATCTCGCCTGAAAGGGAGAACTTCCTGGATTTTCTCGAGTTGTGGCAGGTGTTCTCGAGTTACGACGGGGACCTCAGGGACCCGCCCTGGTGGCCTCAGGAGAGGCCAGTCCCCATGCGAGTTGCTAGGGGGCCTCTCGGGATTCCTCTCCCGTCGATACCGGGGCCAAAAACCTTGTGTGGAGTCAGGGCCGGAACCGAGGATTCCTCTCAGGGGCTGACATGGATCTTTGGGTACTTCTGGAGTCTCCCCAGGGGAGTCAGGCCTCGTCTCGAGTGGGGGCATGCACGTGCGCTTTCCTTCCAGGCTGTAGCAGCAATGTCACGCTTCCCGTCGCCTGGATCAAAGGATCTGTGGTTTTCCCTCGAGCCTTTCCCTCGAGGCTTTCCCACAGGGCTGTCCCACGTGCCACCGTGGTGTGAGTCGATCCTCGGCGTGAAAGATGAGCCAGTGCAGGGCAAAGAGGTTCCTCTGGAATGGAATGAGACATCTGGGGGACTCTTGGCATGGTGGTACGACCATGGAGTTCCTCTCGCCTTTCCTGTTGAGAGTGCCTCCTCTTGAGATGCGACGGGAACGCCGGGAATTCTTTCCCGTTGAAAGCAGGGAAAGGATCCCTCATCTCGAGCTACGAGGGGGAAACGGGGCTCCTCTGGATGTGGGCGGGACCATCGTGCTTCCTCTCGAGTGGAGACGGGTATGGCGGTGAACTTCTTGAGTTGCAGCAAGGGTTTGAAAGACCCTTTCGAAGTTCCAGAGGTTAGGTGTCATTAGTCTCCAGACGCCTCATCGGAAATAGGCCTCATCTCACCTGGAAGGGAGAACTTCCTGGATTTTCTCGAGTTGCGGCAGGTGTTCTCGAGTTACGACGGGGACCTCAGGGACCCGCCCTGGTGGCCTCAGGAGAGGCCAGTCCCCATGCGAGTTGCTAGGGGGCCTCTCGGGATTCCTCTCCCGTCGATACCGGGGCCAAAAACCTTGTGTGGAGTCAGGGCCGGAACCGAGGATTCCTCTCAGGGGCTGACATGGATTTTGGGTACTTCTGGAGTCTCCCCAGGGGAGTCAGGCCTCGTCTCGAGTGGGGGCATGCACGTGCGCTTTCCTTCCAGGCTGTAGCAGCAATGTCACGCTTCCCGTCGCGTGGATCAAAGGATCTGTGGTTTTCCCTCGAGGCTTTCCCTCGAGGCTTTTCCACAGGGCTGTCCCACTTGCCACCGTGGTGTGAGTCGATCCTCGGCGTGAAAGATGAGCCAGTGCAGGGCAAAGAGGTTCCTCTGGAATGGACTGAGACATCTGGGGGACTCTTGGCATGGTGGTAGGACCATGGAGTTCCTCTCGCCTTTCCTGTTGAGAGTGCCTCCTCTTGAGATGCGACGGGAACGCCGGGAATTCTTTCCCGTTGAAAGCAGGGAAAGGATCCCTCATCTCGAGCTACGAGGGGGAAACGGGGCTCCTCTGGATGTGGGCAGGACCATCGTGCTTCCTCTCGAGTGGAGAAGGGTATGGCGGTGAATTTCTTGAGTTGCAGCCATGGTGTGAAAGACCCTTTCGAAGTTCCAGAGGTGAGGTGTCATTAGTCCCCAGACGCCTCATCGGAAATAGGCCTCATCTTGCCTGGAAGGGAGAACTTCCTGGATTTTCTCGAGTTGCGGCAGGTGTTCTCGAGTTACGACGGGGACCTCAGGGACCCGCCCTGGTGGCCTCAGGAGAGGCCAGTCCCCATGCGAGTTGCTAGGGGGCCTCTCGGGATTCCTCTCCCGTCGATACCGGGGCCAAAAACCTTGTGTGGAGTCAGGGCCGGAACCGAGGATTCCTCTCACGGGCTGACATGGATCTTTGGGTAATTCTGGAGTCTCCCCAGGGGAGTCAGGCCTCGTCTCGAGTGGGGGCATGCACGTGCGCTTTCCTTCCAGGCTGTAGCAGCAATGTCACGCTTCCCGTCGCGTGGATCAAAGGATCTGTGGTTTTCCCTCGAGGCTTTCCCTCGAGGCTTTCCCACAGGGCTGTCCCACGTGCCACCGTGGTGTGAGTCGATCCTCGGCGTGAAAGATGAGCCAGTGCAGGGCAAAGAGGTTCCTCTGGAATGGACTGAGACATCTGGGGGACTCTTGGCATGGTGGTACGACCATGGAGTTCCTCTCGCCTTTCCTGTTGAGAGTGCCTCCTCTTGAGATGCGACGGGAACGCCGGGAATTCTTTCCTGTTGAAAGCAGGGAAAGGATCCCTCATCTCGAGCTACGAGGGGGAAACGGGGCTCATCTGGATGTGGGCGGGACCATCGTGCTTCCTCTCGAGTGGAGACGGGTATGGCGGTGAACTTCTTGAGTTTCCGCAAGGGTGTGAAAGACCCTTTTGAAGTTCCAGAGGTGAGGTGTCATTAGTCTCCAGACGCCTCATCGGAAATAGGCCTCATCTCGCCTGGAAGGGAGATCTTCCTGGATTTTCTCGAGTTGCCGCAGGTGTTCTCGAGTTACGACGGGGACCTCAGGGACCCGCCCTGGTGGCCTCCGGAGAGGCCAGTCCCCATGCGAGTTGCTAGGGCGCCTCTCGGGATTCCTCTCCCGTCGATACCAGGGCCAAAAACCTTGTGTGGAGTCAGGGCCGGAACCGAGGATTCCTCTCAGGGGCTGACATGGATCTTTGGGTACTTCTGGAGTCTCCCCAGGGGAGTCAGGCCTCGTCTCGAGTGGGGGCATGCACGTGCGCTTTCCTTCCAGGCTGTAGCAGCAATGTCACGCTTCCCGTCGCGTGGATCAAAGGATCTGTGGTTTTCCCTCGAGGCTTTCCCACAGGGCTGTCCCACGTGCCACCGTGGTGTGAGTCGATCCTCGGCGTGAAAGATGAGGCAGTGCAGGGCAAACAGGTTCCTCTGGAATGGACTGAGACATCTGGGGGACTCTTGGCATGGTGGTACGACCATGGAGTTCCTCTCGCCTTTCCTGTTGAGAGTGCCTCCTCTTGAGATGCGACGGGAACCCCGGGAATTCTTTCCCGTTGAAAGCAGGGAAAGGATCCCTCATCTCGAGCTACGAGGGGGAAACGGGGCTCCTCTGGATGTGGGCGGGACCATCGTGCTTCCTCTCGAGTGGAGACGGGTATGGCGGTGAACTTCTTGAGTAGCAGCAAGGGTTTGAAAGACCGTCTCGAAGTTCCAGAGGTTAGGTGTCATTAGTCTCCAGACGCCTCATCGGAAATAGGCCTCATCTCGCCTGGAAGGGAGAACTTCCTGGATTTTCTCGAGTTGCGGCAGGTGTTCTCGAGTTACGACGGGGACCTCAGGGACCCGCCCTGGTGACCTCAGGAGAGGCCAGTCCCCATGCGAGTTGCTAGGGGGCCTCTCGGGATTCCTCTCCCGTTGATACCGGGGCCAAAAACCTTGTGTGGAGTCAGGGCCGGAACCGAGGATTCCTCTCAGGGGCTGACATGTATCTTTGGGTATTTCTGGAGTCTCCCAAGGGGAGTCTAGCCTCGTCTCGAGTGGGGGCATGCACGTGCGATTTCCTTCCAGGCTGTAGCAGCAATGTCACGCTTCCCGTCGCGTTGATCAAAGGATCTGTGGTTTTCCCTCGAGGCTTTCCCTCGAGGCTTTCCCACAGGGCTGTCCCACGTGCCACCATGGTGTGAGTCGATCCTCGGCATGAAAGATGAGCCAGTGCAGGGCAAAGAGCTTCCTCTGGAATGGACTGAGACATCTGGGGGACTCTTGGCATGGTGGTATGACCATGGAGTTCCTCTCGCCTTTCCTGTTGAGAGTGCCTCCTCTTGAGATGCGACGGGAACGCCAGGAATTCTTTCCCGTTGAAAGCAGGGAAAGGATCCCTCATCTCGAGCTACGAGGGGGAAACGGGGCTCCTTTGGATGAGGGCGGGACCATTGTGCTTCCTCTCGAGTGGAGACGGGTATGGCAGTGAACTTCTGAGTTGCAGCAAGGGTGTGAAAGACCCTTTCGAAGTTCCAGAGGTGAGGTGTCATTAGTCTCCAGACGCCTCATCGGAAATAGGCCTCATCTCGCCTGGAAGGGAGAACTTCCTGGATTTTCTCGAGTTGCGGCAGGTGTTCTCGAGTTACGACGGGGACCTCAGGGACCCGCCCTGGTGGCCTCAGGAGAGGCCAGTCCCCATGCGAGTTGCTAGGGGGCCTCTCGGGATTCCTCTCCCGTCGATACCGGGGCCAAAAACCTTGTGTGGAGTCAGGGCCGGAACCGAGGATTCCTCTCAGGGGCTGACATGGATCTTTGGGTACTTCTGGAGTCTCCCCAGGGGAGTCAGGCCTCGTCTCGAGTGGGGTCCTGCACGTGCGCTTTCCTTCCAGGCTGTAGCAGCAATGTCACGCTTCCCGTTGCGTGGATCAAAGGATCTGTGGTTTTCCCTCGAGGCTTTCCCTCGAGGCTTTCCCTCAGGGCTGTCCCACGTGCCACCGTGGTGTGAGTCGATCCTCGGCGTGAAAGATGAGCCAGTGCAGGGCAAAGAGGTTCCTCTGGAATGGACTGAGACATCTGGGGCACTCTTGGCATGGTGGTACGACCATGGAGTTCCTCTCGCCTTTCCTGTTGAGAGTGCCTCCTCTTGAGATGCGACGGGAACGTCGGGAATTCTTTCCCGTTGAAAGCAGGGAAAGGATCCCTCATCTCGAGCTACGAGGGGGAAACGGGGCTCCTCTGGATGTGGGCGGGACCATCGTGCTTCCTCTCGAGTGGAGACGGGTATGGCGGTGAACTTCTTGATTTGCAGCAAGGGTGTGAAAGACCCTTTCGAAGTTCCAGAGTTTAGGTGTCATTAGTCTCCAGACGCCTCATCGGAAATAGGCCTCATCTCGCCTGAAAGGGAGAACTTCCTGGATTTTCTCGAGTTGTGGCAGGTGTTCTCGAGTTACGACGGGGACCTCAGGGACCCGCCCTGGTGGCCTCAGGAGAGGCCAGTCCCCATGCGAGTTGCTAGGGGGCCTCTCGGGATTCCTCTCCCGTCGATACCGGGGCCAAAAACCTTGTGTGGAGTCAGGGCCGGAACCGAGGATTCCTCTCAGGGGCTGACATGGATCTTTGGGTACTTCTGGAGTCTCCCCAGGGGAGTCAGGCCTCGTGTCGAGTGGGGGCATGCACGTGCGCTTTCCTTCCAGGCTGTAGCAGCAATGTCACGCTTCCCGTCGCGTGGATCAAAGGATCTGTGGTTTTCCCTCGAGGCTTTCCCTCGACGCTTTCCCACAGGGCTGTCCCACGTGCCACCGTGGTGTGAGTCGATCCTCGGCGTGAAAGATGAGCCAGTGCAGGGCAAAGAGGTTCCTCTGGAATGGACTGAGACATCTGGGGGCTCTTGGCATGGTGGTACGACCATGGAGTTCCTCTCGCCTTTCCTGTTGAGAGTGCCTCCTCTTGAGATGCGACGGGAACGCCGGGAATTCTTTCCCGTTGAAAGCAGGGAAAGGATCCCTCATCTCGAGCTACGAGGGGGAAACGGGGCTCCTCTGGATGTGGGCGGGACCATCGTGCTTCCTCTCGAGTGGAGACGGGTATGGCGGTGAACTTCTTGAGTTGCAGCAAGGGTGTGAAAGACCCTTTCGAAGTTCCAGAGTTTAGGTGTCATTAGTCTCCAGACGCCTCATCGGAAATAGGCATCATCTCGCCTGAAAGGGAGAACTTCCTGGATTTTCTCGAGTTGTGGCAGGTGTTCTCGAGTTACGACGGGGACCTCAGGGACCCGCCCTGGTGGCCTCAGGAGAGGCCAGTCCCCATGCGAGTTGCTAGGGGGCCTCTCGGGATTCCTCTCCCGTCGATACCGGGGCCAAAAACCTTGTGTGGAGTCAGGGCCGGAACCGAGGATTCCTCTCAGGGGCTGACATGGATCTTTGGGTACTTCTGGAGTCTCCCCAGGGGAGTCAGGCCTCGTCTCGAGTGGGGGCATGCACGTGCGCTTTCCTTCCAGGCTGTAGCAGCAATGTCACGCTTCCCGTCGCCTGGATCAAAGGATCTGTGGTTTTCCCTCGAGGCTTTCCCTCGAGGCTTTCCCACAGGGCTGTCCCACGTGCCACCGTGGTGTGAGTCGATCCTCGGCGTGAAAGATGAGCCAGTGCAGGGCAAAGAGGTTCCTCTGGAATGGACTGAGACATCTGGGGGACTCTTGGCATGGTGGTACGACCATGGAGTTCCTCTCGCCTTTCCTGTTGAGAGTGCCTCCTCTTGAGATGCGACGGGAACGCCGGGAATTCTTTCCCGTTGAAAGTAGGGAAAGGATCCCTCATCTCGAGCTACGAGGGGGAAACCGGGCTCCTCTGGATGTGCGCGGGACCATCGTGCTTCCTCTCGAGTGGAGACGGGTATGGCGGTGAACTTCTTGAGTTGCAGCAAGGGTTTGAAAGACCCTTTCGAAGTTCCAGAGGTTAGGTGTCATTAGTCTCCAGAGGCCTCATCGGAAATAGGCCTCATCTCGCCTGGAAGGGAGAACTTCCTGGATTTTCTCGAGTTGCGGCAGGTGTTCTCGAGTTACGACGGGGACCTCAGGGACCCGCCCTGGTGGCCTCAGGAGAGGCCAGTCCCCATGCGAGTTGCTAGGGGGCCTCTCGGGATTCCTCTCCCGTCGATACCGGGGCCAAAAACCTTGTGTGGAGTCAGGGCCGGAACCGAGGATTCCTCTCAGGGGCTGACATGGATCTTTGGGTACTTCTGGAGTCTCCCCAGGGGAGTCAGGCCTCGTCTCGAGTGGGGGCATGCACGTGCGCTTTCCTTCCAGGCTGTAGCAGCAATGTCACGCTTCCCGTCGCCTGGATCAAAGGATCTGTGGTTTTCCCTCGAGGCTTTCCCTCGAGGCTTTCCCACAGGGCTGTCCCACGTGCCACCGTGGTGTGAGTCGATCCTCGGCGTGAAAGATGAGCCAGTGCAGGGCAAAGAGGTTCCTCTGGAATGGACTGAGACATCTGGGGGACTCTTGGCATGGTGGTACGACCATGGAGTTCCTCTCGCCTTTCCTGTTGAGAGTGCCTCCTCTTGAAATGCGACGGGAACGCCGGGAATTCTTTCCCGTTGAAAGCAGGGAAAGGATCCCTCATCTCGAGCTACGAGGGGGAAACGGGGCTCCTCTGGATGTGGGCGGGACCATCGTGCTTCCTCTCGAGTGGAGACGGGTATGGCGGTGAACTTCTTGAGTTTCCGCAAGGGTGTGAAAGACCCTTTTGAAGTTCCAGAGGTGAGGTGTCATTAGTCTCCAGACGCCTCATCGGAAATAGGCCTCATCTCGCCTGGAAGGGAGATCTTCCTGGATTTTCTCGAGTTGCCGCAGGTGTTCTCGAGTTACGACGGGGACCTCAGGGACCCGCCCTGGTGGCCTCAGGAGAGGCCAGTCCCCATGCGAGTTGCTAGGGGGCCTCTCGTGATTCCTCTCCCGTCGATACCAGGGCCAAAAACCTTGTGTGGAGTCAGGGCCGGAACCGAGGATTCCTCTCAGGGGCTGACATGGATCTTTGGGTACTTCTGGAGTCTCCCCAGGGGAGTCAGGCCTCGTCTCGAGTGGGGGCATGCACGTGCGCTTTCCTTCCAGGCTGTAGCAGCAATGTCACGCTTCCCGTCGCGTGGATCAAAGGATCTGTGGTTTTCCCTCGAGGCTTTCCCTCGAGGCTTTCCCACAGTGCTGTCCCACGTGCCACCGTGGTGTGAGTCGATCCTCTGCGTGAAAGATGAGCCAGTGCAGGGCAAAGAGTTTCCTCCGGAATGGACTGAGACATCTGGGGGACTTTTGGCATGGTGGTACGACCTTGGAGTTCCTCTCGCCTTTCCTGTTGAGAGTGCCTCCTCTTGAGATGCGATGGGAACGCCGGGAATACTTTCCCGTTGAAAGCAGGGAAAGGATCCCTCATCTCGAGCTACGAGGGGGAAACGGGGCTCCTCTGGATGTGGGCGGGACCATCGTGCTTCCTCTCGAGTGGAGACGGGTATGGCGGTGAACTTCTTGAGTTGCAGCAAGGGTGTGAAAGACCCTTTCGAAGTTCCAGAGGTTAGGTGTCATTAGTCTCCAGACGCCTCATCGGAAATAGGCCTCATCTCGCCTGGAAGGGAGAACTTCCTGGATTTTCTCGAGTTGCGGCAGGTGTTCTCGAGTTACGACGGGGACCTCAGGGACCCGCCCTGGTGGCCTCAGGAGAGGCCAGTCCCCATGCGAGTTGCTAGGGGGCCTCTCGGGATTCCTCTCCCGTGATACCGGGGCCAAAAACCTTGTGTGGAGTCAGGGCCGGAACCGAGGATTCCTCTCACGGGCTGACATGGATCTTTGCGTACTTCTGGAGTCTCCCCAGGGGAGTCAGGCCTCGTCTCGAGTGGGGGCATGCGTGTGCGCTTTCCTTCCAGGCTGTAGCAGGAATGTCACGCTTCCTGTCGCGTGGATCAAAGGATCTGTGGTTTTCCCTCGAGGCTTTCCCTCGAGGCTTTCCCACAGGGCTGTCCCACGTGCCACCGTGGTGTGAGTCGATCCTCGGCGTGAAAGATGAGCCAGTGCAGGGCAAAGAGGTTCCTCTGGAATGGACTGAGACATCTGGGGGACTCTTGGCATGGTGGTACGACCATGGAGTTCCTCTCGCCTTTCCTGTTGAGAGTGCCTCCTCTTGAGATGCGACGGGTACCCCGGGAATTCTTTCCCGTTGAAAGCAGGGAAAGGATCCCTCATCTCGAGCTACGAGGGGGAAACGGGGCTCCTCTGGATGTGGGCGGGACCATCGTGCTTCCTCTCGAGTGGAGACGGGTATGGCGGTGAACTTCTTTAGTTGCAGCAAGGGTGTAAAAGACCCTTTGGAAGTTAAAGAGGTTAGGTGGCATTAGTCTCCATACGCCTCATGGGAAATAGGCCTCATCTCGCCTGGAAGGGAGAACTTCCTGGATTTTCTCGAGTTGCGGCAGATGTCCTCGAGTTACGACGGGGACCTCAGGGACCCGCCCTGGTGGCCTCAGGAGAGGCCAGTCCCCATGTGAGTTGCTAGGGGGCCTCTAGGGATTCCGCTCCCGTCGATACCGGGGCCAAAATCCTTGTGTGGAGTCAGGGCCAGAACCCAGAATTCCTCTCAGGGGCTGACATGGATCTTTGGGTACTTCTGGAGTCTCCCCAGGGGAGTCAGGCCTCGTCACGAGTGGGGGCATACACGTGCGCTTTCCTTCCAGGCTGTAGCAGCAATGTCACGCTTCCCGTCGCGTGGATCAAAGGATCTGTGGTTTTCCCTCGAGGCTTTCCCTCGAGGCTTTCCCACTGGGCTGTCCCACGTGCCACCGTGGTGTGAGTCGATCCTCGGCGTGAAAAATGAGCCAGTGCAGGGCAAAGAGGTTCCTCTGGAATGGACTGAGACATCTGGGGGACTCTTCGCATGGTGGTACGACCATGGAGTTCCTCTCGCCTTTCCTGTTGAGAGTGCCTCCTCTTGAGATGCGACGGAAACGCCGGGAATTCTTTCCCGTTGAAAGCAGGGAAAGGATCCCTCATCTCGAGCTACGAGGGGGAAACGGGGCTCCTCTGGATGTGGGCGGGACCATCGTGCTTCCTCTCGAGTGGAGACGGGTATGGCGGTGAACTTCTTGAGTTGCAGCAAGGGTGTGAAAGACCCTTTCGAAGTTACAGAGGTTAGGTGTCATTAGTCTCCAGACGCCTCATGGGAAATAGGCCTCATCTCGCCTGGAAGGGAGAACTTCCTGGATTTTCTCGAGTTGTGGCAGGTGTTCTCGAGTTACCACGGGGACCTCAGGGACCCGCCCTGGTGGCCTCAGGAGAGGCCAGTCCCCATGCGAGTTGCTAGGGGGCCTCTCGGGATTCCTCTCCCGTCGATACCGGGGCCAAAATCCTTGTGTGGAGTCAGGGCCGGAACCGAGGATTCCTCTCAGGTGCTGACATGGATCTTTGGGTACTTCTGGAGTCTCCCCAGGGGAGTCAGGCCTCGTCTCGAGTGGGGGCATGAACGTGCGCTTTCCTTCCAGGCTTTAGCAGTAATGTCACGCTTCCCGTAGCGTGGATCAAAGGATCTGTGGTTTTCCCTCGAGGCTTTCCCACAGGGCTGTCCCTCGTGCCACCGAGGTGTGAGTCGATCCTCGGCGTGAAATATGAGCCAGTGCAGGGCAAAGAGGTTCCTCTGGAATGGACTGAGACATTTGGGGGACTCTTTGCATGGTGGTACGACCATGGAGTTCCTCTCGCCTTTCCTGTTGAGAGTGCCTCCTCTTGAGATGCGACGGGAATGCCGGGAATTCTTTCCCGTTGAAAGCAGGGAAAGGATCCCTCATCTCGAGCTACGAGGGGGAAACGGGGCTCCTCTGGATATGGGCGGGACAATCGTGCTTCCTCTCGAGTGGAGACGGGTATGGCAGAGAACTTCTTGAGTTGCAGCAAGGGTGTGAAAGACCCTTTCGAAGTTCCAGAGGTTAGGTGTCATTAGTCTCCAGACGCCTAATCGGAAATAGGCCTCATCTCGCCTGGAAGGGAGAACTTCCTGGATGTTCTCGAGTTGCGGCAGGTGTTCTCGAGTTACGACGGGGACCTCAGGGACCCGCCCTGGTGGCCTCAGGAGAGGCCAGTCCCCATGCGAGCTGCTAGGGGGCCTCTCGGGATTCCTCTCCCGTCGATACCGGGGCCAAAAACCTTGTGTGGAGTCAGGGCCGGAACCGAGGATTCCTCTCAGGGGCTGACATGGATCTTTGGGTACTTCTGGAGTCTCCCCAGGGGAGTCAGGCCTCGTCTCGAGTGGGGGCATGCACGTGCGCTTTCCTTCCAGGCTGTAGCAGCAATGTCACGCTTCCCGTCGCGTGGATCAAAGGATCTGTGGTTTTCCCTCGAGGCTTTCCCTCGAGGCTTTCCCACAGGGCTGTCCCACGTGCCACCGTGGTGTGAGTCGATCCTCGGCGTGAAAGATGAGCCAGTGCAGGGCAAAGAGGTTCCTCTGGAATGGACTGAGACATCTGGGGGACTCTTGGCATGGTGGTACGACCATGGAGTTCCTCTCGCCTTTCCTGTTGAGAGTGCCTCCTCTTGAGATGCGACGGGAACGCCGGGAATTCTTTCCCGTTGAAAGCAGGGAAAGGATCCCTCATCTCGAGCTACGAGGGGGAAACGGGGCTCCTCTGGATGTGGGCGGGACCATCGTGCTTCCTCTCGAGTGGAGACGGGTATGGCGGTGAACTTCTTGAGTTGAAGCAAGGGTGTGAAAGACCCTTTCGAAGTTCCAGAGGTGAGGTGTCATTATCTCCAGACGCCTCATCGGAAATAGGCCTCATCTCGCCTGGAAGGGAGAACTTCCTGGATTTTCTCGAGTTGCGTCAGGTGTTCTCGAGTTACGACGGGGACCTCAGGGACCCGCCCTGGTGGCCTCAGGAGAGGCCAGTCCCCATGCGAGTTGCTAGGGGGCCTCTCGGGATTCCTCTCCCGTCGATACCGGGGCCAAAAACCTTGTGTGGAGTCAGGGCCGGAACCGAGGATTCCTCTCACGGGCTGACATGGATCTTTGGGTACTTCTGGAGTCTCCCCAGGGGAGTCAGGCCTCGTCTCGAGTGGGGGCATGCACGTGCGCTTTCCTTCCAGGCTGTAGCAGCAATGTCACGCTTCCTGTCGCGTGGATCAAAGGATCTGTGGTTTTCCCTCGAGGCTTTCCCTCGAGGCTTTCCCACAGGGCTGTCCCACGTGCCACCGTGGTGTGAGTCGATCCTCGGCGTGAAAGATGAGCCAGTGCAGGGCAAAGAGGTTCCTCTGGAATGGACTGAGACATCTGGGGGACTCTTGGCATGGTGGTACGACCATGGAGTTCCTCTCGCCTTTCCTGTTGAGAGTGCCTCCTCTTGAGATGCGACGGGAACGCCGGGAATTCTTTCCCGTTGAAAGCAGGGAAAGGATCCCTCATCTGAGCTACGAGGGGGAAACGGGGCTCCTCTGGATGTGGGCGGGACCATCGTGCTTCCTCTCGAGTGGAGACGGGTATGGCGGTGAACTTCTTGAGTTGCAGCAAGGGTGTGAAAGACCCTTTCGAAGTTACAGAGGTTAGGTGTCATTAGTCTCCAGACGCCTCATGGGAAATAGGCCTCATCTCGCCTGGAAGGGAGAACTTCCTGGATTTTCTCGAGTTGTGGCAGGTGTTCTCGAGTTACGACGGGGACCTCAGGGACCCGCCCTGGTGGCCTCAGGAGAGGCCAGTCCCCATGCGAGTTGCTAGGGGGCCTCTCGGGATTCCTCTCCCGTCGATACCGGGGCCAAAATCCTTGTGTGGAGTCAGGGCCGGAACCGAGGATTCCTCTCAGGGGCTGACATGGATCTTTGGGTACTTCTGGAGTCTCCCCAGGGGAGTCAGGCCTCGTCTCGAGTGGGGGCATGAACTTGCGCTTTCCTTCCAGGCTTTAGCAGCAATGTCACGCTTCCCGTCGCGTGGATCAAAGGATCTGTGGTTTTCCCTCGAGGCTTTCCCTCGAGGCTTTCCCACAGGGCTGTCCCACGTGCCACCGAGGTGTGAGTCGATCCTCGGCGTGAAAGATGAGCCAGTGCAGGGCAAAGAGGTTCCTCTGGAATGGACTGAGACATCTGGGGGACTCTTGGCATGGTGGTACGACCATGGAGTTCCTCTCGCCTTTCCTGTTGAGAGTGCCTCCTCTTGAGATGCGACGGGAATGCCGTGAATTCTTTCCCGTTGAAAGTAGGGAAAGGATCCCTCATCTCGAGCTACGAGCGGGAAACGGGGCTACTCTGGATGTGGGCGGGACCATCGTGCTTCCTCTCGAGTGGAGACGGGTATGGCAGTGAACTTCTTGAGTTGCAGCAAGGGTGTGAAAGACCCTTTCGAAGTTCCAGAGGTGAGGTGTCATTAGTCTCCAGACGCCTCATCGGAAATAGGCCTCATCTCGCCTGGAAGGGAGAACTTCCTGGATTTTCTCGAGTTGCGGCAGGTGTTCTCGAGGTACGACGGGGACCTCAGGGACCCGCCCTGGTGGCCTCAGGAGAGGCCAGTCCCCATGCGAGCTGCTAGGGGGCCTCTCGGGATTCCTCTCCCGTCGATTCCGGGGCCAAAAACCTTGTGTGGAGTCAGGGCCGGAACCGAGGATTCCTCTCAGGGGCTGACATGGATCTTTGGGTACTTCTGGAGTCTCCCCAGGGGAGTCAGGCCTCGTCTCGAGTGGGGGCATGCACGTGCGCTTTCCTTCCAGGCTGTAGCAGCAATGTCATGCTTCCCGTCGCGTGGATCAAAGGATCTGTGGTTTTCCCTCGAGGCTTTCCCTGGAGGCTTTCCCACAGGGCTGTCCCACGTGCCACCGTGGTGTGAGTCGATCCTCGGCGTGAAAGATGAGCCAGTGCAGGGCAAAGAGGTTCCTCTGGAATGGACTGAGACATCTGGGGGACTCTTGGCATGGTGGTACGACCATGGAGTTCCTCTCGCCTTTCGTGTTGAGAGTGCCTCCTCTTGAGATGCGACGGGAACGCCGGGAATTCTTTCCCGTTGAAAGCAGGGAAAGGATCCCTCATCTCGAGCTACGAGGGGGAAACGGGGCTCCTCTGGATGTGGGCGGGACCATCGTGCTTCCTCTCGAGTGGAGACGGGTATGGCGGTGAACTTCTTGAGTTGCAGCAAGGGTGTGAAAGACCCTTTCGAAGTTCCAGAGGTGAGGTGTCATTAGTCTCCAGACGCCTCATCGGAAATAGGCCTCATCTCGCCTGGAAGGGAGAACTTCCTGGATTTTCTCGAGTTGCGTCAGGTGTTCTCGAGTTACGACGGGGACCTCAGGGACCCGCCCTGGTGGCCTCAGGAGAGGCCAGTCCCCATGCGAGTTGCTAGGGGGCCTCTCGGGATTCCTCTCCCGTCGATACCGGGGCCAAAAACCTTGTGTGGAGTCAGGGCCGGAACCGAGGATTCCTCTCACGGGCTGACATGGATCTTTGGGTACTTCTGGAGTCTCCCCAGGGGAGTCAGGCCTCGTCTCGAGTGGGGGCATGCACGTGCGCTTTCCTTCCAGGCTGTAGCAGCAATGTCACGCTTCCCGTCGCGTGGATCAAAGGATCTGTGGTTTTCCCTCGAGGCTTTCCCTCGAGGCTTTCCCACAGGGCTGTCCCACGTGCCACCGTGGTGTGAGTCGATCCTCGGCGTGAAAGATGAGCCAGTGCAGGGCAAAGAGGTTCCTCTGGAATGGACTGAGACATCTGGGGGACTCTTGGCATGGTGGTACGACCATGGAGTTCCTCTCGCCTTTCCTGTTGAGAGTGCCTCCTCTTGAGATGCGACGGGAACGCCGGGAATTCTTTCCCGTTGAAAGCAGGGAAAGGATCCCTCATCTCGAGCTAAGAGGGGGAAACGGGGCTCCTCTGGATGTGGGCGGGACCATCGTGCTTCCTCTCGAGTGGAGACGGGTATGGCGGTGAACTTCTTTAGTTGCAGCAAGGGTGTAAAAGACCCTTTCGAAGTTACAGAGGTTAGGTGGCATTAGTCTCCAGACGCCTCATCGGAAATAGGCCTCATCTCGCCTGGAAGGGAGAACTTCCTGGATTTTCTCGAGTTGTGGCAGGTGTTCTCGAGTTACGACGGGGACCTCAGGGACCCGCCCTGGTGGCCTCAGGAGAGGCCAGTCCCCATGCGAGTTGCTAGGGGGCCTCTCGGGATTCCTCTCCCGTCGATACCGGGGCCAAAATCCTTGTGTGGAGTCAGGGCCGGAACCGAGGATTCCTCTCAGGGGCTGACATGGATCTTTGGGTACTTCTGGAGTCTCCCCAGGGGAGTCAGGCCTCGTCTCGAGTGGGGGCATGAACTTGCGCTTTCCTTCCAGGCTTTAGCAGCAATGTCACGCTTCCCGTCGCGTGGATCAAAGGATCTGTGGTTTTCCCTCGAGGCTTTCCCTCGAGGCTTTCCCACAGGGCTGTCCCACGTGCCACCGAGGTGTGAGTCGATCCTCGGCGTGAAAGATGAGCCAGTGCAGGGCAAAGAGGTTCCTCTGGAATGGACTGAGACATCTGGGGGACTCTTGGCATGGTGGTACGACCATGGAGTTCCTCTCGCCTTTCCTGTTGAGAGTGCCTCCTCTTGAGATGCGACGGGAATGCCGTGAATTCTTTCCCGTTGAAAGTAGGGAAAGGATCCCTCATCTCGAGCTACGAGCGGGAAACGGGGCTACTCTGGATGTGGGCGGGACCATCGTGCTTCCTCTCGAGTGGAGACGGGTATGGCAGTGAACTTCTTGAGTTGCAGCAAGGGTGTGAAAGACCCTTTCGAAGTTCCAGAGGTGAGGTGTCATTAGTCTCCAGACGCCTCATCGGAAATAGGCCTCATCTCGCCTGGAAGGGAGAACTTCCTGGATTTTCTCGAGTTGCGGCAGGTGTTCTCGAGGTACGACGGGGACCTCAGGGACCCGCCCTGGTGGCCTCAGGAGAGGCCAGTCCCCATGCGAGCTGCTAGGGGGCCTCTCGGGATTCCTCTCCCGTCGATTCCGGGGCCAAAAACCTTGTGTGGAGTCAGGGCCGGAACCGAGGATTCCTCTCAGGGGCTGACATGGATCTTTGGGTACTTCTGGAGTCTCCCCAGGGGAGTCAGGCCTCGTCTCGAGTGGGGGCATGCACGTGCGCTTTCCTTCCAGGCTGTAGCAGCAATGTCATGCTTCCCGTCGCGTGGATCAAAGGATCTGTGGTTTTCCCTCGAGGCTTTCCCTGGAGGCTTTCCCACAGGGCTGTCCCACGTGCCACCGTGGTGTGAGTCGATCCTCGGCGTGAAAGATGAGCCAGTGCAGGGCAAAGAGGTTCCTCTGGAATGGACTGAGACATCTGGGGGACTCTTGGCATGGTGGTACGACCATGGAGTTCCTCTCGCCTTTCGTGTTGAGAGTGCCTCCTCTTGAGATGCGACGGGAACGCCGGGAATTCTTTCCCGTTGAAAGCAGGGAAAGGATCCCTCATCTCGAGCTACGAGGGGGAAACGGGGCTCCTCTGGATGTGGGCGGGACCATCGTGCTTCCTCTCGAGTGGAGACGGGTATGGCGGTGAACTTCTTGAGTTGCAGCAAGGGTGTGAAAGACCCTTTCGAAGTTCCAGAGGTGAGGTGTCATTAGTCTCCAGACGCCTCATCGGAAATAGGCCTCATCTCGCCTGGAAGGGAGAACTTCCTGGATTTTCTCGAGTTGCGTCAGGTGTTCTCGAGTTACGACGGGGACCTCAGGGACCCGCCCTGGTGGCCTCAGGAGAGGCCAGTCCCCATGCGAGTTGCTAGGGGGCCTCTCGGGATTCCTCTCCCGTCGATACCGGGGCCAAAAACCTTGTGTGGAGTCAGGGCCGGAACCGAGGATTCCTCTCACGGGCTGACATGGATCTTTGGGTACTTCTGGAGTCTCCCCAGGGGAGTCAGGCCTCGTCTCGAGTGGGGGCATGCACGTGCGCTTTCCTTCCAGGCTGTAGCAGCAATGTCACGCTTCCCGTCGCGTGGATCAAAGGATCTGTGGTTTTCCCTCGAGGCTTTCCCTCGAGGCTTTCCCACAGGGCTGTCCCACGTGCCACCGTGGTGTGAGTCGATCCTCGGCGTGAAAGATGAGCCAGTGCAGGGCAAAGAGGTTCCTCTGGAATGGACTGAGACATCTGGGGGACTCTTGGCATGGTGGTACGACCATGGAGTTCCTCTCGCCTTTCCTGTTGAGAGTGCCTCCTCTTGAGATGCGACGGGAACGCCGGGAATTCTTTCCCGTTGAAAGCAGGGAAAGGATCCCTCATCTCGAGCTAAGAGGGGGAAACGGGGCTCCTCTGGATGTGGGCGGGACCATCGTGCTTCCTCTCGAGTGGAGACGGGTATGGCGGTGAACTTCTTTAGTTGCAGCAAGGGTGTAAAAGACCCTTTCGAAGTTACAGAGGTTAGGTGGCATTAGTCTCCAGACGCCTCATCGGAAATAGGCCTCATCTCGCCTGGAAGGGAGAACTTCCTGGATTTTCTCGAGTTGCGTCAGGTGTTCTCGAGTTACGACAGGGACCTCAGGGACCCGCCCTGGTGGCCTCAGGAGAGGCCAGTCCCCATGCGAGTTGCTAGGGGGCCTCTCGGGATTCCTCTCCCGTCGATACCGGGGCCAAAAACCTTGTGTGGAGTCAGGGCCGGAACCGAGGATTCCTCTCACGGGCTGACATGGATCTTTGGGTACTTCTGGAGTCTCCCCAGGGGAGTCAGGCCTCGTCTCGAGTGGGGGCATGCACGTGCGCTTTCCTTCCAGGCTGTAGCAGCAATGTCACGCTTCCCGTCGCGTGGATCAAAGGATCTGTGGTTTTCCCTCGAGGCTTTCCCTCGAGGCTTTCCCACAGGGCTGTCCCACGTGCCACCGAGGTGTGAGTCGATCCTCGGCGTGAAAGATGAGCCAGTGCAGGGCAAAGAGGTTCCTCTGGAATGGACTGAGACATCTGGGGGACTCTTGGCATGGTGGTACGACCATGGAGTTCCTCTCGCCTTTCCTGTTGAGAGTGCCTCCTCTTGAGATGCGACGGGAATGCCGTGAATTCTTTCCCGTTGAAAGTAGGGAAAGGATCCCTCATCTCGAGCTACGAGCGGGAAACGGGGCTACTCTGGATGTGGGCGGGACCATCGTGCTTCCTCTCGAGTGGAGACGGGTATGGCAGTGAACTTCTTGAGTTGCAGCAAGGGTGTGAAAGACCCTTTCGAAGTTCCAGAGGTGAGGTGTCATTAGTCTCCAGACGCCTCATCGGAAATAGGCCTCATCTCGCCTGGAAGGGAGAACTTCCTGGATTTTCTCGAGTTGTGGCAGGTGTTCTCGAGTTACGACGGGGACCTCAGGGACCCGCCCTGGTGGCCTCAGGAGAGGCCAGTCCCCATGCGAGTTGCTAGGGGGCCTCTCGGGATTCCTCTCCCGTCGATACCGGGGCTAAAAACCTTGTGTGGAGTCAGGGCCGGAACCGAGGTTTCCTCTCAGGGGCTGACATGGATCTTTGGGTACTTCTGGAGTCTCCCCAGGGGAGTCAGGCCTCGTCTCGAGTGGGGGCATGCACGTGCGCTTTCCTTCCAGGCTGTAGCAGCAATGTCACGCTTCCCGTCGCGTGGATCAAAGGATCTGTGGTTTTCCCTCGAGGCTTTCCCTCGAGGCTTTCCCACAGGGCTGTCCCACGTGCCACCGTGGTGTGAGTCGATCCTCGGCGTGAAAGATGAGCCAGTGCAGGGCAAAGAGGTTCCTCTGGAATGGACTGAGACATCTGGGGGACTCTTGGCATGGTGGTACGACCATGGAGTTCCTCTCGCCTTTCCTGTTGAGAGTGCCTCCTCTTGAGATGCGACGGGAACGCCGGGAATTCTTTCCCGTTGAAAGCAGGGAAAGGATCCCTCATCTCGAGCTACGAGGGGGAAACGGGGCTCCTCTGGATGTGGGCGGGACCATCGTGCTTCCTCTCGAGTGGAGACGGGTATGGCGGTGAACTTCTTGAGTTGCAGCAAGGGTGTGAAAGACCCTTTCGAAGTTCCAGAGGTGAGGTGTCATTATCTCCAGACGCCTCATCGGAAATAGGCCTCATCTCGCCTGGAAGGGAGAACTTCCTAGATTTTCTCGAGTTGCGTCAGGTGTTCTCGAGTTACGACGGGGACCTCAGGGACCCGCCCTGGTGGCCTCAGGAGAGGCCAGTCCCCATGCGAGTTGCTAGGGGGCCTCTCGGGATTCCTCTCCCGTCGATACCGGGGCCAAAACCCTTGTGTGGAGTCAGGGCCGGAACCGAGGATTCCTCTCACGGGCTGACATGGATCTTTGGGTACTTCTGGAGTCTCC
Organism: Capricornis sumatraensis; assembly: GCF_032405125.1. NCBI lineage: Eukaryota > Metazoa > Chordata > Mammalia > Artiodactyla > Bovidae > Capricornis > Capricornis sumatraensis. The sequence continues at coordinate 140,459,782 of NC_091092.1, read as the reverse complement.
CCAGGGGAGTCAGGCCTCGTCTCGAGTGGGGGCATGCACGTGCGCTTTCCTTCCAGGCTGTAGCAGCAATGTCACGCTTCCTGTCGCGTGGATCAAAGGATCTGTGGTTTTCCCTCGAGGCTTTCCCTTGAGGCTTTCCCACAGGGCTGTCCCACGTGCCACCGTGGTGTGAGTCGATCCTCGGCGTGAAAGATGAGCCAGTGCAGGGCAAAGAGGTTCCTCTGGAATGGACTGAGACATCTGGGGGACTCTTGGCATGGTGGTACGACCATGGAGTTCCTCTCGCCTTTCCTGTTGAGAGTGCCTCCTCTTGAGATGCGACGGGAACGCCGGGAATTCTTTCCCGTTGAAAGCAGGGAAAGGATCCCTCATCTCGAGCTACGAGGGGGAAACGGGGCTCCTCTGGATGTGGGCGGGACCATCGTGCTTCCTCTCGAGTGGAGACGGGTATGGCGGTGAACTTCTTGAGTTGCAGCAAGGGTGTGAAAGACCCTTTCGAAGTTCCAGAGGTGAGGTGTCATTAGTCTCCAGACGCCTCATCGGAAATAGGCCTCATCTCGCCTGGAAGGGAGAACTTCCTGGATTTTCTCGAGTTGCGTCAGGTGTTCTCGAGTTACGACGGGGACCTCAGGGACCCGCCCTGGTGGCCTCAGGAGAGGCCAGTCCCCATGCGAGTTGCTAGGGGGCCTCTCGGGATTCCTCTCCCGTCGATACCGGGGCCAAAAACCTTGTGTGGAGTCAGGGCCGGAACCGAGGATTCCTCTCACGGGCTGACATGGATCTTTGGGTACTTCTGGAGTCTCCCCAGGGGAGTCAGGCCTCGTCTCGAGTGGGGGCATGCACGTGCGCTTTCCTTCCAGGCTGTAGCAGCAATGTCACGCTTCCCGTCGCGTGGATCAAAGGATCTGTGGTTTTCCCTCGAGGCTTTCCCTCGAGGCTTTCCCACAGGGCTGTCCCACGTGCCACCGTGGTGTGAGTCGATCCTCGGCGTGAAAGATGAGCCAGTGCAGGGCAAAGAGGTTCCTCTGGAATGGACTGAGACATCTGGGGGACTCTTGGCATGGTGGTACGACCATGGAGTTCCTCTCGCCTTTCCTGTTGAGAGTGCCTCCTCTTGAGATGCGACGGGAACGCCGGGAATTCTTTCCCGTTGAAAGCAGGGAAAGGATCCCTCATCTCGAGCTAAGAGGGGGAAACGGGGCTCCTCTGGATGTGGGCGGGACCATCGTGCTTCCTCTCGAGTGGAGACGGGTATGGCGGTGAACTTCTTTAGTTGCAGCAAGGGTGTAAAAGACCCTTTCGAAGTTACAGAGGTTAGGTGGCATTAGTCTCCAGACGCCTCATCGGAAATAGGCCTCATCTCGCCTGGAAGGGAGAACTTCCTGGATTTTCTCGAGTTGTGGCAGGTGTTCTCGAGTTACGACGGGGACCTCAGGGACCCGCCCTGGTGGCCTCAGGAGAGGCCAGTCCCCATGCGAGTTGCTAGGGGGCCTCTCGGGATTCCTCTCCCGTCGATACCGGGGCCAAAATCCTTGTGTGGAGTCAGGGCCGGAACCGAGGATTCCTCTCAGGGGCTGACATGGATCTTTGGGTACTTCTGGAGTCTCCCCAGGGGAGTCAGGCCTCGTCTCGAGTGGGGGCATGAACTTGCGCTTTCCTTCCAGGCTTTAGCAGCAATGTCACGCTTCCCGTCGCGTGGATCAAAGGATCTGTGGTTTTCCCTCGAGGCTTTCCCTCGAGGCTTTCCCACAGGGCTGTCCCACGTGCCACCGAGGTGTGAGTCGATCCTCGGCGTGAAAGATGAGCCAGTGCAGGGCAAAGAGGTTCCTCTGGAATGGACTGAGACATCTGGGGGACTCTTGGCATGGTGGTACGACCATGGAGTTCCTCTCGCCTTTCCTGTTGAGAGTGCCTCCTCTTGAGATGCGACGGGAATGCCGTGAATTCTTTCCCGTTGAAAGTAGGGAAAGGATCCCTCATCTCGAGCTACGAGCGGGAAACGGGGCTACTCTGGATGTGGGCGGGACCATCGTGCTTCCTCTCGAGTGGAGACGGGTATGGCAGTGAACTTCTTGAGTTGCAGCAAGGGTGTGAAAGACCCTTTCGAAGTTCCAGAGGTGAGGTGTCATTAGTCTCCAGACGCCTCATCGGAAATAGGCCTCATCTCGCCTGGAAGGGAGAACTTCCTGGATTTTCTCGAGTTGCGGCAGGTGTTCTCGAGGTACGACGGGGACCTCAGGGACCCGCCCTGGTGGCCTCAGGAGAGGCCAGTCCCCATGCGAGCTGCTAGGGGGCCTCTCGGGATTCCTCTCCCGTCGATTCCGGGGCCAAAAACCTTGTGTGGAGTCAGGGCCGGAACCGAGGATTCCTCTCAGGGGCTGACATGGATCTTTGGGTACTTCTGGAGTCTCCCCAGGGGAGTCAGGCCTCGTCTCGAGTGGGGGCATGCACGTGCGCTTTCCTTCCAGGCTGTAGCAGCAATGTCATGCTTCCCGTCGCGTGGATCAAAGGATCTGTGGTTTTCCCTCGAGGCTTTCCCTGGAGGCTTTCCCACAGGGCTGTCCCACGTGCCACCGTGGTGTGAGTCGATCCTCGGCGTGAAAGATGAGCCAGTGCAGGGCAAAGAGGTTCCTCTGGAATGGACTGAGACATCTGGGGGACTCTTGGCATGGTGGTACGACCATGGAGTTCCTCTCGCCTTTCGTGTTGAGAGTGCCTCCTCTTGAGATGCGACGGGAACGCCGGGAATTCTTTCCCGTTGAAAGCAGGGAAAGGATCCCTCATCTCGAGCTACGAGGGGGAAACGGGGCTCCTCTGGATGTGGGCGGGACCATCGTGCTTCCTCTCGAGTGGAGACGGGTATGGCGGTGAACTTCTTGAGTTGCAGCAAGGGTGTGAAAGACCCTTTCGAAGTTCCAGAGGTGAGGTGTCATTAGTCTCCAGACGCCTCATCGGAAATAGGCCTCATCTCGCCTGGAAGGGAGAACTTCCTGGATTTTCTCGAGTTGCGTCAGGTGTTCTCGAGTTACGACGGGGACCTCAGGGACCCGCCCTGGTGGCCTCAGGAGAGGCCAGTCCCCATGCGAGTTGCTAGGGGGCCTCTCGGGATTCCTCTCCCGTCGATACCGGGGCCAAAAACCTTGTGTGGAGTCAGGGCCGGAACCGAGGATTCCTCTCACGGGCTGACATGGATCTTTGGGTACTTCTGGAGTCTCCCCAGGGGAGTCAGGCCTCGTCTCGAGTGGGGGCATGCACGTGCGCTTTCCTTCCAGGCTGTAGCAGCAATGTCACGCTTCCCGTCGCGTGGATCAAAGGATCTGTGGTTTTCCCTCGAGGCTTTCCCTCGAGGCTTTCCCACAGGGCTGTCCCACGTGCCACCGTGGTGTGAGTCGATCCTCGGCGTGAAAGATGAGCCAGTGCAGGGCAAAGAGGTTCCTCTGGAATGGACTGAGACATCTGGGGGACTCTTGGCATGGTGGTACGACCATGGAGTTCCTCTCGCCTTTCCTGTTGAGAGTGCCTCCTCTTGAGATGCGACGGGAACGCCGGGAATTCTTTCCCGTTGAAAGCAGGGAAAGGATCCCTCATCTCGAGCTAAGAGGGGGAAACGGGGCTCCTCTGGATGTGGGCGGGACCATCGTGCTTCCTCTCGAGTGGAGACGGGTATGGCGGTGAACTTCTTTAGTTGCAGCAAGGGTGTAAAAGACCCTTTCGAAGTTACAGAGGTTAGGTGGCATTAGTCTCCAGACGCCTCATCGGAAATAGGCCTCATCTCGCCTGGAAGGGAGAACTTCCTGGATTTTCTCGAGTTGCGTCAGGTGTTCTCGAGTTACGACAGGGACCTCAGGGACCCGCCCTGGTGGCCTCAGGAGAGGCCAGTCCCCATGCGAGTTGCTAGGGGGCCTCTCGGGATTCCTCTCCCGTCGATACCGGGGCCAAAAACCTTGTGTGGAGTCAGGGCCGGAACCGAGGATTCCTCTCACGGGCTGACATGGATCTTTGGGTACTTCTGGAGTCTCCCCAGGGGAGTCAGGCCTCGTCTCGAGTGGGGGCATGCACGTGCGCTTTCCTTCCAGGCTGTAGCAGCAATGTCACGCTTCCCGTCGCGTGGATCAAAGGATCTGTGGTTTTCCCTCGAGGCTTTCCCTCGAGGCTTTCCCACAGGGCTGTCCCACGTGCCACCGAGGTGTGAGTCGATCCTCGGCGTGAAAGATGAGCCAGTGCAGGGCAAAGAGGTTCCTCTGGAATGGACTGAGACATCTGGGGGACTCTTGGCATGGTGGTACGACCATGGAGTTCCTCTCGCCTTTCCTGTTGAGAGTGCCTCCTCTTGAGATGCGACGGGAATGCCGTGAATTCTTTCCCGTTGAAAGTAGGGAAAGGATCCCTCATCTCGAGCTACGAGCGGGAAACGGGGCTACTCTGGATGTGGGCGGGACCATCGTGCTTCCTCTCGAGTGGAGACGGGTATGGCAGTGAACTTCTTGAGTTGCAGCAAGGGTGTGAAAGACCCTTTCGAAGTTCCAGAGGTGAGGTGTCATTAGTCTCCAGACGCCTCATCGGAAATAGGCCTCATCTCGCCTGGAAGGGAGAACTTCCTGGATTTTCTCGAGTTGTGGCAGGTGTTCTCGAGTTACGACGGGGACCTCAGGGACCCGCCCTGGTGGCCTCAGGAGAGGCCAGTCCCCATGCGAGTTGCTAGGGGGCCTCTCGGGATTCCTCTCCCGTCGATACCGGGGCTAAAAACCTTGTGTGGAGTCAGGGCCGGAACCGAGGTTTCCTCTCAGGGGCTGACATGGATCTTTGGGTACTTCTGGAGTCTCCCCAGGGGAGTCAGGCCTCGTCTCGAGTGGGGGCATGCACGTGCGCTTTCCTTCCAGGCTGTAGCAGCAATGTCACGCTTCCCGTCGCGTGGATCAAAGGATCTGTGGTTTTCCCTCGAGGCTTTCCCTCGAGGCTTTCCCACAGGGCTGTCCCACGTGCCACCGTGGTGTGAGTCGATCCTCGGCGTGAAAGATGAGCCAGTGCAGGGCAAAGAGGTTCCTCTGGAATGGACTGAGACATCTGGGGGACTCTTGGCATGGTGGTACGACCATGGAGTTCCTCTCGCCTTTCCTGTTGAGAGTGCCTCCTCTTGAGATGCGACGGGAACGCCGGGAATTCTTTCCCGTTGAAAGCAGGGAAAGGATCCCTCATCTCGAGCTACGAGGGGGAAACGGGGCTCCTCTGGATGTGGGCGGGACCATCGTGCTTCCTCTCGAGTGGAGACGGGTATGGCGGTGAACTTCTTGAGTTGCAGCAAGGGTGTGAAAGACCCTTTCGAAGTTCCAGAGGTGAGGTGTCATTATCTCCAGACGCCTCATCGGAAATAGGCCTCATCTCGCCTGGAAGGGAGAACTTCCTAGATTTTCTCGAGTTGCGTCAGGTGTTCTCGAGTTACGACGGGGACCTCAGGGACCCGCCCTGGTGGCCTCAGGAGAGGCCAGTCCCCATGCGAGTTGCTAGGGGGCCTCTCGGGATTCCTCTCCCGTCGATACCGGGGCCAAAACCCTTGTGTGGAGTCAGGGCCGGAACCGAGGATTCCTCTCACGGGCTGACATGGATCTTTGGGTACTTCTGGAGTCTCCCCAGGGGAGTCAGGCCTCGTCTCGAGTGGGGGCATGCACGTGCGCTTTCCTTCCAGGCTGTAGCAGCAATGTCACGCTTCCTGTCGCGTGGATCAAAGGATCTGTGGTTTTCCCTCGAGGCTTTCCCTTGAGGCTTTCCCACAGGGCTGTCCCACGTGCCACCGTGGTGTGAGTCGATCCTCGGCGTGAAAGATGAGCCAGTGCAGGGCAAAGAGGTTCCTCTGGAATGGACTGAGACATCTGGGGGACTCTTGGCATGGTGGTACGACCATGGAGTTCCTCTCGCCTTTCCTGTTGAGAGTGCCTCCTCTTGAGATGCGACGGGAACGCCGGGAATTCTTTCCCGTTGAAAGCAGGGAAAGGATCCCTCATCTCGAGCTACGAGGGGGAAACGGGGCTCCTCTGGATGTGGGCGGGACCATCGTGCTTCCTCTCGAGTGGAGACGGGTATGGCGGTGAACTTCTTTAGTTGCAGCAAGGGTGTAAAAGACCCTTTCGAAGTTACAGAGGTTAGGTGTCATTAGTCTCCAGACGCCTCATGGGAAATAGGCCTCATCTCGCCTGGAAGGGAGAACTTCCTGGATTTTCTCGAGTTGCGGCAGGTGTTCTCGAGTTACGACGGGGACCTCAGGGACCCGCCCTGGTGGCCTCAGGAGAGGCCAGTCCCCATGCGAGTTGCTAGGGGGCCTCTCGGGATTCCTCTCCCGTCGATACCGGGGCCAAAATCCTTGTGTGGAGTCAGGGCCGGAACCGAGGATTCCTCTCAGGGGCTGACATGGATCTTTGGGTACTTCTGGAGTCTCCCCAGGGGAGTCAGGCCTCGTCTCGAGTGGGGGCATGAACTTGCGCTTTCCTTCCAGGCTTTAGCAGCAATGTCACGCTTCCCGTCGCGTGGATCAAAGGATCTGTGGTTTTCCCTCGAGGCTTTCCCTCGAGGCTTTCCCACAGGGCTGTCCCACGTGCCACCGAGGTGTGAGTCGATCCTCGGCGTGAAAGATGAGCCAGTGCAGGGCAAAGAGGTTCCTCTGGAATGGACTGAGACATCTGGGGGACTCTTGGCATGGTGGTACGACCATGGAGTTCCTCTCGCCTTTCCTGTTGAGAGTGCCTCCTCTTGAGATGCGACGGGAATGCCGTGAATTCTTTCCCGTTGAAAGTAGGGAAAGGATCCCTCATCTCGAGCTACGAGCGGGAAACGGGGCTACTCTGGATGTGGGCGGGACCATCGTGCTTCCTCTCGAGTGGAGACGGGTATGGCAGTGAACTTCTTGAGTTGCAGCAAGGGTGTGAAAGACCCTTTCGAAGTTCCAGAGGTGAGGTGTCATTAGTCTCCAGACGCCTCATCGGAAATAGGCCTCATCTCGCCTGGAAGGGAGAACTTCCTGGATTTTCTCGAGTTGCGGCAGGTGTTCTCGAGGTACGACGGGGACCTCAGGGACCCGCCCTTGTGGCCTCAGGAGAGGCCAGTCCCCATGCGAGCTGCTAGGGGGCCTCTCGGGATTCCTCTCCCGTCGATTCCGGGGCCAAAAACCTTGTGTGGAGTCAGGGCCGGAACCGAGGATTCCTCTCAGGGGCTGACATGGATCTTTGGGTACTTCTGGAGTCTCCCCAGGGGAGTCAGGCCTCGTCTCGAGTGGGGGCATGCACGTGCGCTTTCCTTCCAGGCTGTAGCAGCAATGTCATGCTTCCCGTCGCGTGGATCAAAGGATCTGTGGTTTTCCCTCGAGGCTTTCCCTCGAGGCTTTCCCACAGGGCTGTCCCACGTGCCACCGTGGTGTGAGTCGATCCTCGGCGTGAAAGATGAGCCAGTGCAGGGCAAAGAGGTTCCTCTGGAATGGACTGAGACATCTGGGGGACTCTTGGCATGGTGGTACGACCATGGAGTTCCTCTCGCCTTTCGTGTTGAGAGTGCCTCCTCTTGAGATGCGACGGGAACGCCGGGAATTCTTTCCCGTTGAAAGCAGGGAAAGGATCCCTCATCTCGAGCTACGAGGGGGAAACGGGGCTCCTCTGGATGTGGGCGGGACCATCGTGCTTCCTCTCGAGTGGAGACGGGTATGGCGGTGAACTTCTTGAGTTGCAGCAAGGGTGTGAAAGACCCTTTCGAAGTTCCAGAGGTGAGGTGTCATTAGTCTCCAGACGCCTCATCGGAAATAGGCCTCATCTCGCCTGGAAGGGAGAACTTCCTGGATTTTCTCGAGTTGCGTCAGGTGTTCTCGAGTTACGACGGGGACCTCAGGGACCCGCCCTGGTGGCCTCAGGAGAGGCCAGTCCCCATGCGAGTTGCTAGGGGGCCTCTCGGGATTCCTCTCCCGTCGATACCGGGGCCAAAAACCTTGTGTGGAGTCAGGGCCGGAACCGAGGATTCCTCTCACGGGCTGACATGGATCTTTGGGTACTTCTGGAGTCTCCCCAGGGGAGTCAGGCCTCGTCTCGAGTGGGGGCATGCACGTGCGCTTTCCTTCCAGGCTGTAGCAGCAATGTCACGCTTCCCGTCGCGTGGATCAAAGGATCTGTGGTTTTCCCTCGAGGCTTTCCCTCGAGGCTTTCCCACAGGGCTGTCCTACGTGCCACCGTGGTGTGAGTCGATCCTCGGCGTGAAAGATGAGCCAGTGCAGGGCAAAGAGGTTCCTCTGGAATGGACTGAGACATCTGGGGGACTCTTGGCATGGTGGTACGACCATGGAGTTCCTCTCGCCTTTCCTGTTGAGAGTGCCTCCTCTTGAGATGCGACGGGAACGCCGGGAATTCTTTCCCGTTGAAAGCAGGGAAAGGATCCCTCATCTCGAGCTACGAGGGGGAAACGGGGCTCCTCTGGATGTGGGCGGGACCATCGTGCTTCCTCTCGAGTGGAGACGGGTATGGCGGTGAACTTCTTTAGTTGCAGCAAGGGTGTAAAAGACCCTTTCGAAGTTACAGAGGTTAGGTGGCATTAGTCTCCAGACGCCTCATCGGAAATAGGCCTCATCTCGCCTGGAAGGGAGAACTTCCTGGATTTTCTCGAGTTGCGTCAGGTGTTCTCGAGTTACGACAGGGACCTCAGGGACCCGCCCTGGTGGCCTCAGGAGAGGCCAGTCCCCATGCGAGTTGCTAGGGGGCCTCTCGGGATTCCTCTCCCGTCGATACCGGGGCCAAAAACCTTGTGTGGAGTCAGGGCCGGAACCGAGGATTCCTCTCACGGGCTGACATGGATCTTTGGGTACTTCTGGAGTCTCCCCAGGGGAGTCAGGCCTCGTCTCGAGTGGGGGCATGCACGTGCGCTTTCCTTCCAGGCTGTAGCAGCAATGTCACGCTTCCCGTCGCGTGGATCAAAGGATCTGTGGTTTTCCCTCGAGGCTTTCCCTCGAGGCTTTCCCACAGGGCTGTCCCACGTGCCACCGAGGTGTGAGTCGATCCTCGGCGTGAAAGATGAGCCAGTGCAGGGCAAAGAGGTTCCTCTGGAATGGACTGAGACATCTGGGGGACTCTTGGCATGGTGGTACGACCATGGAGTTCCTCTCGCCTTTCCTGTTGAGAGTGCCTCCTCTTGAGATGCGACGGGAATGCCGTGAATTCTTTCCCGTTGAAAGTAGGGAAAGGATCCCTCATCTCGAGCTACGAGCGGGAAACGGATCTACTCTGGATGTGGGCGGGACCATCGTGCTTCCTCTCGAGTGGAGAAGGGTATGGCAGTGAACTTCTTGAGTTGCAGCAAGGGTGTGAAAGACCCTTTCGAAGTTCCAGAGGTGAGGTGTCATTAGTCTCCAGACGCCTCATCGGAAATAGGCCTCATCTCGCCTGGAAGGGAGAACTTCCTGGATTTTCTCGAGTTGTGGCAGGTGTTCTCGAGTTACCACGGGGACCTCAGGGACCCGCCCTGGTGGCCTCAGGAGAGGCCAGTCCCCATGCGAGTTGCTAGGGGGCCTCTCGGGATTCCTCTCCCGTCGATACCGGGGCCAAAAACCTTGTGTGGAGTCAGGGCCGGAACCGAGGATTCCTCTCAGGGGCTGACATGGATCTTTGGGTACTTCTGGAGTCTCCCCAGGGGAGTCAGGCCTCGTCTCGAGTGGGGGCATGCACGTGCGCTTTCCTTCCAGGCTGTAGCAGCAATGTCACGCTTCCCGTCGCGTGGATCAAAGGATCTGTGGTTTTCCCTCGAGGCTTTCCCTCGAGGCTTTCCCACAGGGCTGTCCCACGTGCCACCGTGGTGTGAGTCGATCCTCGGCGTGAAAGATGAGCCAGTGCAGGGCAAAGAGGTTCCTCTGGAATGGACTGAGACATCTGGGGGACTCTTGGCATGGTGGTACGACCATGGAGTTCCTCTCGCCTTTCCTGTTGAGAGTGCCTCCTCTTGAGATGCGACGGGAACGCCGGGAATTCTTTCCCGTTGAAAGCAGGGAAAGGATCCCTCATCTCGAGCTACGAGGGGGAAACGGGGCTCCTCTGGATGTGGGCGGGACCATCGTGCTTCCTCTCGAGTGGAGACGGGTATGGCGGTGAACTTCTTGAGTTGCAGCAAGGGTGTGAAAGACCCTTTCGAAGTTCCAGAGGTGAGGTGTCATTATCTCCAGACGCCTCATCGGAAATAGGCCTCATCTCGCCTGGAAGGGAGAACTTCCTAGATTTTCTCGAGTTGCGTCAGGTGTTCTCGAGTTACGACGGGGACCTCAGGGACCCGCCCTGGTGGCCTCAGGAGAGGCCAGTCCCCATGCGAGTTGCTAGGGGGCCTCTCGGGATTCCTCTCCCGTCGATACCGGGGCCAAAAACCTTGTGTGGAGTCAGGGCCGGAACCGAGGATTCCTCTCACGGGCTGACATGGATCTTTGGGTACTTCTGGAGTCTCCCCAGGGGAGTCAGGCCTCGTCTCGAGTGGGGGCATGCACGTGCGCTTTCCTTCCAGGCTGTAGCAGCAATGTCACGCTTCCTGTCGCGTGGATCAAAGGATCTGTGGTTTTCCCTCGAGGCTTTCCCTTGAGGCTTTCCCACAGGGCTGTCCCACGTGCCACCGTGGTGTGAGTCGATCCTCGGCGTGAAAGATGAGCCAGTGCAGGGCAAAGAGGTTCCTCTGGAATGGACTGAGACATCTGGGGGACTCTTGGCATGGTGGTACGACCATGGAGTTCCTCTCGCCTTTCCTGTTGAGAGTGCCTCCTCTTGAGATGCGACGGGAACGCCGGGAATTCTTTCCCGTTGAAAGCAGGGAAAGGATCCCTCATCTCGAGCTACGAGGGGGAAACGGGGCTCCTCTGGATGTGGGCGGGACCATCGTGCTTCCTCTCGAGTGGAGACGGGTATGGCGGTGAACTTCTTTAGTTGCAGCAAGGGTGTAAAAGACCCTTTCGAAGTTACAGAGGTTAGGTGGCATTAGTCTCCAGACGCCTCATGGGAAATAGGCCTCATCTCGCCTGGAAGGGAGAACTTCCTGGATTTTCTCGAGTTGCGGCAGGTGTTCTCGAGTTACGACGGGGACCTCAGGGACCCGCCCTGGTGGCCTCAGGAGAGGCCAGTCCCCATGCGAGTTGCTAGGGGGCCTCTAGGGATTCCGCTCCCGTCGATACCGGGGCCAAAATCCTTGTGTGGAGTCAGGGCCGGAACCCAGAATTCCTCTCAGGGGCTGAAATGGATCTTTGGATACTTCTGGAGTCTCCCCAGGGGAGTCAGGCCTCGTCACGAGTGGGGGCATACACGTGCGCTTTCCTTCCAGGCTGTAGCAGCAATGTCACGCTTCCCGTCGCGTGGATCAAAGGATCTGTGGTTTTCCCTCGAGGCTTTCCCTCGAGGCTTTCCCACTGGGCTGTCCCAGGTGCCACCGTGGTGTGAGTCGATCCTCGGCGTGAAAAATGAGCCAGTGCAGGGCAAAGAGGTTCCTCTGGAATGGACTGAGACATCTGGGGGACTCTTCGCATGGTGGTATGACCATGGAGTTCCTCTCGCCTTTCCTGTTGAGAGTTCCACCTCTTGAGATGCGACGGGAACGCCGGGAATTCTTTCCCGTTGAAAGCAGGGAAAGGATCCCTCATCTCGAGCTACGAGGGGGAAACGGGGCTCCTCTGGATGTGGGCGGGACCATCGTGCTTCCTCTCGAGTGGAGACGGGTATGGCGGTGAACTTCTTGAGTTGCAGCAAGGGTGTGAAAGACCCTTTCGAAGTTCCAGAGGTGAGGTGTCATTAGTCTCCAGACGCCTCATCGGAAATAGGCCTCATCTCGCCTGGAAGGGAGAACTTCCTGGATTTTCTCGAGTTGCGACAGGTGTTCTCGAGTTACGACGGGGACCTCAGGGACCCGCCCTGGTGGCCTCAGGAGAGGCCAGTCCCCATGCGAGTTGCTAGGGGGCCTCTCGGGATTCCTCTCCCGTCGATACCGGGGCCAAAAACCTTGTGTGGAGTCAGGGCCGGAACCGAGGATTCCTCTCAGGGGCTGACATGGATCTTTGGGTACTTCTGGAGTCTCCCCAGGGGAGTCAGGCCTCGTCTCGAGTGGGGGCATGCACGTGCGCTTTCCTTCCAGGCTGTAGCAGCAATGTCACGCTTCCCGTCGCGTGGATCAAAGGATCTGTGGTTTTCCCTCGAGGCTTTCCCTGGAGGCCTTCCCACAGGGCTGTCCCACGTGCCACCGTGGTGTGAGTCGATCCTCGGCGTGAAAGATGAGCCAGTGCAGGGCAAAGAGGTTCCTCTGGAATGGACTGAGACATCTGGAGGACTCTTGGCATGGTGGTACGACCATGGAGTTCCTCTCGCCTTTCCTGTTGAGAGTGCCTCCTCTTGAGATGCGACGGGAACGCCGGGAATTCTTTCCCGTTGAAAGCAGGGAAAGGATCCCTCATCTCGAGCTACGAGGGGGAAACGGGGCTCCTCTGGATGTGGGCGGGACCATCGTGCTTCCTCTCGAGTGGAGACGGGTATGGCGGTGAACTTCTTGAGTTGCAGCAAGGGTGTGAAAGACCCTTTCGAAGTTCCAGAGGTGAGGTGTCATTAGTCTCCAGACGCCTAATCGGAAATAGGCCTCATCTCGCCTGGAAGGGAGAACTTCCTGGATTTTCTCGAGTTGCGGCAGGTGTTCTCGAGTTACGACGGGGACCTCAGGGACCCGCCCTGGTGGCCTCAGGAGAGGCCAGTCCCCATGCGAGTTGCTAGGGGGCCTCTCGGGATTCCTCTCCCGTCGATACCGGGGCCAAAAACCTTGTGTGGAGTCAGGGCCGGAACCGAGGATTCCTCTCAGGGGCTGACATGGATCTTTGGGTACTTCTGGAGTCTCCCCAGGGGAGTCAGGCCTCGTCTCGAGTGGGGGCATGCACGTGCGCTTTCCTTCCAGGCTGTAGCAGCAATGTCACGCTTCCCGTCGCGTGGATCAAAGGATCTGTGGTTTTCCCTCGAGGCTTTCCCTCGAGGCTTTCCCACAGGGCTGTCCCACGTGCCACCGTGGTGTGAGTCGATCCTCGGCGTGAAAGATGAGCCAGTGCAGGGCAAAGAGGTTCCTCCGGAATGGACTGAGACATCTGGGGGACTCTTGGCATGGTGGTACGACCATGGAGTTCCTCTTGCCTTTCTTGTTGAGAGTGCCTCCTCTTGAGATGCGACGGGAACGCCGGGAATTCTTTCCCGTTGAAAGCAGGGAAAGGATCCCTCATCTCGAGCTAAGAGGGGGAAACGGGGCTCCTCTGGATGTGGGCGTGACCATCGTGCTTCCTCTCGAGTGGAGAAGGGTATGGCGTTGAATTTCTTGAGTTGCAGCAAGGGTGTGAAAGACCCTTTCGAACTTCCATAGCTTAGGTGTCAATAGTCTCCAGACGCCTCATCGGAAATAGGCCTCATCTCGCCTGGAAGGGAGAACTTCCTGGATTTTCTCGAGTTGCGGCAGGTGTTCTCGAGTTATGACGGGGACCTCAGGGACACGCCCTGGTGGCCTCAGGAGAGGCCAGTCCCCATGCGAGTTGCTAGGAGGCCTCTCGGGATTACTTTCCCGTCGATACCGGGGCCAAAAACCTTGTGTGGAGTCAGGGCCGGAACCGAGGATTCCTCTCAGGGGCTGACATGGATCTTTGGGTACTTCTGGAGTCTCCCCAGGGGAGTCAGGCCTCGTCTCCAGTGGGGGCATGCACGTGCGCTTTCCTTTCAGGCTGTAACAGCAATGTCACGCTTCCCGTCGCGTGGATCAAAGGATATGTGAATTTCCCTCGAGGCTTTCCCTCGAGGCTTTCCCACAGGGCTGTCCCACGTGCCACCGTGGTGTGAGTCGATCCTCGGCGTGAAAGATGAGCCAGTGCAGGGCAAAGAGGTTCCTCTGGTATGGACTGAGACATCTGGGGGACTCTTCGCATGGTGGTACGATCATGGAGTTCCTCTCGCCTTTCCTGTTGAGAGTGCCTCCACTTGAGATGCGATGGGAACGCCGGGAATACTTTCCCTTTGAAAGCAGGGAAAGGATCCCTCATCTCGAGCTACGAGGGGGAAACGGGGCTCCTCTGGATGTGGGCGGGACCATCGTGCTTCCTCTCGAGTGGAGACGGGTATGGCGGTGAACTTCTTGAGTTGCAGCAAGGGTGTGAAAGACCCTTTCGAAGTTCCAGAGGTTAGGTGGCATTAGTCTCCAGACGCCTCATGGGAAATAGGCCTCATCTCGCCTGGAAGGGAGAACTTCCTGGATTTTCTCGAGTTGCGGCAGGTGTTCTCGAGTTACGACGGGGACCTCAGGGACCCGCCCTGGTGGCCTCAGGAGAGGCCAGTCCCCATGCGAGTTGCTAGGGGGCCTCTAGGGATTCCTCTCCCGTCGATACCGGGGCCAAAATCCTTGTGTGGAGTCAGGGCCGGAACCCAGAATTCCTCTCAGGGGCTGACATGGATCTTTGGGTATTTCTGGAGTCTCCCCAGGGGAGTCAGGCCTCGTCACGAGTGGGGGCATACACGTGCGCTTTCCTTCCAGGCTGTAGCAGCAATGTCACGCTTCCCGTCGCGTGGATCAAAGGATCTGTGGTTTTCCCTCGAGGCTTTCCCTCGAGGCTTTCCCACTGGGCTTTCCCACGTGCCAACGTGGTGTGAGTCGATCCTCGGCGTGAAAAATGAGCCAGTGCAGGGCAAAGAGGTTCCTCTGGAATGGACTGAGACATCTGGGGGACTCTTCGCATGGTGGTACGACCATGGAGTTCCTCTCGCCTTTCCTGTTGAGAGTGCCTCCTCTTGAGATGCGACGGGAACGCCGGGAATTCTTTCCCGTTGAAAGCAGGGAAAGGATCCCTCATCTCGAGCTACGAGGGGGAAACGGGGCTCCTCTGGATGTGGGCGGGACGATCGTGCTTCCTCTCGAGTGGAGACGGGTATGGCGGTGAAATTCTTGAGTTGCAGCAAGGGTGTGAAAGACCCTTTCGAAGTTCCAGAGGTGAGGTGTCATTAGTCTCCAGACGCCTCATCGGAAATAGGCCTCATCTCGCCTGGAAGGGAGAACTTCCTGGATTTTCTCGAGTTGCGGCAGGTGTTCTCGAGTTACGACGGGGACCTCAGGGACCCGCCCTGGTGGCCTCAGGAGAGGCCAGTCCCCATGCGAGTTGCTTGGGGGCCTCTCGGGATTCCTCTCCCGTCGATACCGGGGCCAAAAACCTTGTGTGGAGTCAGGGCCGGAACCGAGGATTCCTCTCAGGGGCTGACATGGATCTTTGGGTACTTCTGGAGTCTCCCCAGGGGAGTCAGGCCTCGTCTCGAGTGGGGGCATGCACGTGCGATTTCCTTCCAGGCTGTAGCAGCAATGTCACGCTTCCCGTCGCGTGGATCAAAGGATCTGTGGTTTTCCCTCGAGGCTTTCCCTCGAGGCTTTCCCACAGGGCTGTCCCACGTGCCACCGTGGTGTGAGTCGATCCTCGGCGTGAAAGATGAGCCAGTGCAGGGCAAAGAGGTTCCTCTGGAATGGACTGAGACATCTGGGGGACTCTTGGCATGGTGGTACGACCATGGAGTTCCTCTCGCCTTTCCTGTTGAGAGTGCCTCCTCTTGAGATGCGACGGGAACGCCGGGAATTCTTTCCCGTTGAAAGCAGGGAAAGGATCCCTCATCTCGAGCTACGAGGGGAAAACGGGGCTCCTCTGGATGTGGGCGGGACCATCGTGCTTCCTCTCGAGTGGAGACGGGAATGGCGGTGAACTTCTTGAGTTGCAGCAAGGGTGTGAAAGACCCTTTCGAAGTTCCAGAGCTTAGGTGTCATTAGTCTCCAGACGCCTCATCGGAAATAGGCCTCATCTCGCCTGGAAGGGAGAACTTCCTGGATTTTCTCGAGTTGCGGCAGGTGTTCTCGAGTTACGACGGGGACCTCAGGGACCCGCCCTGGTGGCCTCAGGAGAGGCCAGTCCCCATGCGAGTTGCTAGGGGGCCTCTCGGGATTCCTCTCCCGTCGATACCGGGGCCAAAAACCTTGTGTGGAGTCAGGGCCGTAACCCAGGATTCCTCTCAGGGGCTGACATGGATCTTTGGGTACTTCTGGAGTCTCCCCAGGGGAGTCAGGCCTCGTCTCTAGTGGGGGCATGCACGTGCGCTTTCCTTCCAGGCTGTAGCAGCAATGTCACGCTTCCCGTCGCGTGGATCAAAGGATCTGTGGTTTTCCCTCGAGGCTTTCCCTCGAGGCTTTCCCATAGGGCTGTCCCACGTGCCACCTTGGTGTGAGTCGATCCTCGGCGTGAAAGATGAGCCAGTGCAGGGCAAAGAGGTTCCTCTGGAATGGACTGAGACATCTGTGGGACTCTTGGCATGGTGGTACGACCATGGAGTTCCTCTCGCCTTACCTGTTGAGAGTGCCTCCTCTTGAGATGCGACGGGAACGCCGGGAATTCTTTCCCGTTGAAAGCAGGGAAAGGATCCCTCATCTCGAGCTACGAGGGGGAAACGGGGCTCCTCTGGATGAGGGCGGGACCATCGTGCTTCCTCTCGAGTGGAGACGGGTATGGCGGTGAACTTCTTGAGTTGCAGCAAGGGTGTGAAAGACCCTTTCGAAGTTCCAGAGGTGAGGTGTCATTAGTCTCCAGACGCCTCATCGGAAATAGGCCTCATCTCGCCTGGAAGGGAGATCTTCCTGGATTTTCTCGAGTTGCGGCAGGTGTTCTCGAGTTACGACGGGGACCTCAGGGACCCGCCCTGGTGGCCTCAGGAGAGGCCAGTCCCCATGCGAGTTGCTAGGAGGCCTCTCGGGATTACTATCCCGTCGATACCGGGGCCAAAAACCTTGTGTGGAGTCAGGGCCGGAACCGAGGATTCCTCTCAGGGGCTGACATGGATCTTTGGGTACTTCTGGAGTCTCCCCAGGTGAGTCAGGCCTCGTCTCGAGTGGGGGCATGCACGTGCGCTTTCCTTCCAGGCTGTAGCAGCAATGTCACGCTTCCCGTCGCGTGGATCAAAGGATCTGTGGTTTTCCCTCGAGGCTTTCCCTCGAGGCTTTCCCACTGAGCTGTCCCACGTGCCACCGTGGTGTGAGTCGATCCTCGGCGTGAAAGATGAGCCAGTGCAGGGCTAAGAGTTTCCTCTGGAATGGACTGAGACATCTGGGGGACTCTTGGCATGGTGGTACGACCATGGAGTTCCTCTCGCCTTTCCTGTTGAGAGTGCCTCCTCTTGAGATGCGACGGGAACGCCGGGAATTCTTTCCCGTTGAAAGCAGGGAAAGGATCCCTCATCCTGAGCTACGAGGGGGAAACGGGGGTCCTCTGGATGTGGGCGGGACCATCGTGCTTCCTCTCGATTGGAGACGGGTATGGTGGTGAACTTCTTGAGTTTCAGCAAGTGTTTGAAAGACCCTTTGAAGTTCCAGACGTTGGATGTCATTAGTCTCCAGACGCCTTATGGGAAATAGGCCTCATCTCCCCTGGAAGGAAGAACTTCCTGGATTTTCTCGAGTTGCGGCAGGTCTTCTCGAGTTAGGACGGGGACCTCAGGGACCCGCCCTGGTGGCCTCAGGAGAGGCCAGTCCCCATGCGAGTTGCTAGGGGGCCTCTTGGGATACCTCTCCCGTCGATACCGGGGCCAAAAACGTTGTGTGGAGTCAGGGCCGGAACCGAGGATTCCTCTCAGGGGCTGACATGGATCTTTGGGTACTTCTGGAGTCTCCCCAGGGGAGTCAGGCCTCGTCTCGAGTGGGGGCATGCACGTGAGCTTTCCTTCCAGGCTGTAGCAGCAATGTCACGCTTCCCGTCGCGGGGATCAAAGGATCTGTGGTTTTCCCTCGAGGCTTTCCCTCGAGGCTTTCCCACAGGGCTGTCCCACGTGCCACCGTGGTGTCAGTCGATCCTCGGCGTGAAAGATGAGCCAGTGCAGGGCAAAGAGGTTCCTCTGGAATGCACTGAGACATCTGGGGGACTCTTGGCATGGTGGTACGACCATGGAGTTCCTCTCGCCTTTCCTGTTGAGAGTGCCTCCTCTTGAGATGCGACGGGAACGCCGGGAATTCTTTCCCGTTGAAAGCAGGGAAAGGATCCCTCATCTCGAGTTCCGAGGGGGAAACGGGGCTCCTCTGGATGTGGGCGGGACCATCGTGCTTCCTCTCGAGTGGAGACGGGTATGGCGGTGAATTTCTTGAGTTGCAGCAAGGGTTAGAAAGACCCTTTCGTAGTTCCAGAGGTTAGGTGTCATTAGTCTCCAGACGCCTCATGGGAAATAGGCCTCATCTCGCCTGGAAGGGAGAACTTACTGGATTTTCTCGAGTTGCGGCAAGTGTTCTCGAGTTACGATGGGGACCTCAGGGACCCGCCCTGGTGGCCTCAGGAGAGGCCAGTCCCCATGCGAGTTGCTAGGGGGCCTCTCGGAATTCCTCTCCCGTCGATACCGGGGCCAAAAAACTTGTGTGGATCCAGGGCCGGAACCGAGGATTCCTCTCAGGGGCTGACATGGATCTTTGGGTACTTCTGGGGTCTCCCCAGGGGAGTCAGGCCTCGTCTCGAGTGGGGGCATGCACGTGCGCTTTCCTTCCAGGCTGTAGCAGCAATGTCACGATTCCCGTCGCGTGGATCAAAGGATCTGTGGTTTTCCCTCGAGGCTTTCCCTCAAGGCTTTCCCACAGGGCTGTCCCACGTGCCACCGTGGTGTGAGTCGAACCTCGGTGTGAAAGATGAGCCAGTGCAGGGCAAAGAGGTTCCTCTGGAATGCACTGAGACATCTGGGGGACTCTTGGCATGGTGGTACGACCATGGAGTTCCTCTCGCCTTTCCTGTTGAGAGTGCCTCCTCTTGAGATGCGACTGGAACGCCGGGAATTCTTTCCCGTTGAAAGCAGGGAAAGGATCCCTCATCTCGAGCTACGAGGGGGAAACGGGGCTCCTCTGGATGTGGACGGGACCATCGTGCTTCCTCTCGAGTGGAGACGGGTATGGCGTTGAACTTCTTGAGTTGCAGCAAGGGTGTGAAAGACCCTTTCGAAGTTCCAGAGGTTAGGTGTCATTAGTCTCCAGACGCCTCATCGGAAATAGGCCTCATCTCGCCTGGAAGGGAGAACTTCCTGGATTTTCTCGAGTTGTGGCAGGTGTTCTCGAGTTACGACGGGGACCTCAGGGACCCGCCCTGGTGGCCTCAGGAGAGGCCAGTCCCCATGCGAGGTGCTAGGGGGCCTCTCGGGATTCCTCTCCCGTCGATACCGGGGCCAAAAACCTTGTGTGGAGTCAGGGCCATTAAAGGATTCCTCTCAGGGGCTGACATGGATCTTTGGGTACTTCTGGAGTCTCCCCAGGGGAGTCAGGCCTCGTCTCGAGTGGGGGCATACACGTGCGCTTTCCTTCCAGGCTGTAGCAGCAATGTCACGCTTCCCGTCGCGTGGATCAAAGGATCTGTGGTTTTCCCTCGAGGCTTTCCCTCGAGACTTTCCCACTGGGCTGTCCCACGTGCCACCGTGGTGTGAGTCGATCCTCGGCGTGAATGATGAGCCAGTGCAGGGCAAAGAGGTTCCTCTGGAATGGACTGAGACATCTGGGGGACTCTTGGCATGGTGGTACGACCATGCAGTTCCTCTCGCCTTTCCTGTTGAGAGTGCCTCCTCTTGAGATGCGACGGGAACGCCGGGAATTCTTTCCCGTTGAAAGCAGGGAAAGGATCCCACATCTCGAGCTACGAGGGGGAAACGGGGCTCCTCTGGATGTGGGCGGGACCATCGTGCTTCCTCTCGAGTGGAGACGGGTATGGCGGTGAACTTCTTGAGTTGCAGCAAGGGTGTGAAAGACCCTTTCGAAGTTCCAGAGGTTAGGTGTCATTAGTCTCCAGACGCTTCATCGGAAATAGGCCTCATCTCGCCTGGAAGGGAGAACTTCCTGGATTTTCTCGAGTTGCGGCAGGTGTTCTCGAGTTACGACGGAGACCTCAGGGACACGCCCTGGTGGCCTCAGGAGAGGCCAGTTCCCATGCGAGTTGCTAGGGGGCCTCTCGGGATTCCTCTCCCGTCGATACCGGGGCCAAAAACCTTGTGTGGAGTCAGGGCCATTAAAGGATTCCTCTCAGGGGCTGACATGGATCTTTGGGTACTTCTGGAGTCTCCCCAGGGGAGTCAGGCCTCGTCTCGAGTGGGGGCATGCACGTGCGCTTTCCTTCCAGGCTGTAGCAGCAATGTCACACTTCCCGGCGCGTGGATCAAAGGATCTGTGGTTTTCCCTCGAGGCTTTCCCTCGAGGCTTTCCCACAGGGCTGTCCCACGTGCCACCGTGGTGTGAGTTGATCCTCGGCGTGAAAGATGAGCCAGTGCAGGGCAAAGAGGTTCCTCTGGAATGGACTGAGACATCTGGGGGACTCTTGGCATGGTGGTACGACCATGGAGTTCCTCTCGCCTTTCCTGTTGAGAGTGCCTCCTCTTGAGATGCGAAGGGAACACCGGGAATTCTTTCCCGTTGAAAGCAGGGTAAGGATCCCTCATCTCGAGCTACGAGGGGGAAACGGGGCTCCTCTGGATGTGGGCGGGACCATCGTGCTTCCTCTCGAGTGGAGACGGGTATGGCGGTGAACTTCTTGAGTTGCAGCAAGGGTGTGAAAGACCCTTTCGAAGTTCCAGAGGTTAGGTGTCATTAGTCTCCAGACGCCTCATCGGAAATAGGCCTCATCTCGCCTGGAAGGGAGAACTTCCTGCATTTTCTCGAGTTGTGGCAGGTGTTCTCGAGTTACGACGGGGACCTCAGGGACCCGCCCTGGTGGCCTCAGGAGAGGCCAGTCCCCATGCGATTTGCTAGGGGGCCTCTCGGGATTCCTCTCCCGTCGATACCGGGGCCAAAAACCTTGTGTGGAGTCAGGGCCAGAACCGAGGATTTCTCTCAGGGGCTCACATGGATCTTTGGGTACTTCTGGAGTCTCCCCAGGGGAGTCAGGCCTCGTCTCGAGTGGGGGCATGCACGTGCGCTTTCCTTCCAGGCTGTAGCAGCAATGTCACGCTTCCCGTCGCGTGGATCAAAGGATCTGTGGTTTTCCCTCGAGGCTTTCCCTCGAGGCTTCCCCACTTTGCACTCCCACGTGCCACCGTGGTGTGAGTCGATCCTCGGAGTGAAAGATGAGCCAGTGCAGGGCAAAGAGGTTCCTCTGGAATGCACTGAGACATCTGGGGGACTCTTGGCATGGTGGTACGATCATGGAGTTCCTCTCGCCTTTCCTGTTGAGAGTGCCTCCTCTTGAGATGCGACGGAAACACCGGGATTTCTTTCCCGTTGAAAGCAGGGAAAGGATCCCTCATCTCGAGCTACGAGGGGGAAACGGGGCTCCTCTGGATGTGGGCGGGACCATCGTGCTTCCTCTCGAGTGGAGACGGGTATGGCGGTGAACTTCTTGAGTTGCAGCAAGGGTGTGAAAGACCCTTTCGAAGTTCCAGAGGTTAGGTGTCATTAGTCTAAAGACGCCTCATCGGAAATAGGCCTCATCTCGCCTGGAAGGGAGAACTTCCTGGATTTTCTCGAGTTGCGGCAGGTGTTCTCGAGTTACGACGGGGACCTCAGGGACCCGCCCTGGTGGCCTCAGGAGAGGCCAGTCCCCATGCGAGTTGCTAGGGGGCCTCTCAGGATTCCTCTCCCGTCGATACCGGGGCCAAAAACCTTGTGTGGAGTCAGGGCCAGAACCGAGGATTCCTCTCAGGGGCTGACATGGATCTTTGGGTACTTCTGGAGTATCCCCAGGGGAGTCAGGCCTCGTCTCGAGTGGGGGCATGCCCGTGCGCTTTCCTTCCAGGCTGCAGCAGCAATGTCACGCTTCCCGTCGCGTGGATCAAAGGATCTGTGGTTTTCCCTCGAGGCTTTCCCTCGAGGCTTTCCCACAGGGCTGTCCCACGTGCCACCGTGGTGTGAGTCGATCCTCGGCGTGAATGATGAGCCAGTGCAGGGCAAAGAGGTTCCTCTGGAATGGACTGAGACATCTGGGGGACTCTTGGAATGGTGGTACGACCATGGAGTTCCTCTCGCCTTTCCTGTTGAGAGTGCCTCCTCTTGAGATGCGACGGGAACGCAGGGAATTCATTCCCGTTGAAAGCAGGGAAAGGATCCCTCATCTCGAGCTACGAGGTGGAAACGGGGCTCCTCTGGATGTGGGCGTGACCATCGTGCTTCCTCTCGAGTGGAGACGGGTATGGCGGTGAACTTCTTGAGTTGCAGCAAGGGTGTGAAAGACCCTTTCGAAGTTTCAGAGTTTAGGTGTCATTAGTCTCCAGACGCCTCATCGGAAATAGGCCTCATCTCGCCTGGAAGGGAGAACTTCCTGGATTTTCTCGAGTTGCAGCAGGTGTTCTCGAGTTACGACGGGGACCTCAGGGACCCGCCCTGGTGGCCTCAGGAGAGGCCAGTCCCCATGCGAGTTGCTAGGGGGCCTCTCGGGATTCCTCTCCCGTCCATACCGGGGCCAAAATCCTTGTGTGGAGTCAGGGCCGGAACCGAGGATTCCTCTCAGGGGCTGACATGGATCTTTGGGTACTTCTGGAGTCTCCCCAGGGGAGTCAGGCCTCGTCTCGAGTGGGGGCATGCACGTGCGCTTTCCTTCCAGGCTGTAGCAGCAATGTCACGCTTCCCGTCGCGTGGATCAAAGAATCTGTGGTTTTCCCTCGAGGCTTTCCCTCGAGGCTTTCCCACATGGCTGTCACACGTGCCACCGTGGTGTGAGTCGAACCTCGGCGTGAAAGATGAGCCAGTGCAGGGCAAAGAGGTTCCTCTGGAATGCACTGAGACATCTGGGGGACTCTTGGCATGGTGGTACGATCATGGAGTTCCTCTCGCCTTTCCTGTTGAGAGTGCCTCCTCTTGAGATGCGACGGAAACACCGGGAATTCTTTCCCGTTGAAAGCAGGGAAAGGATCCCTCATCTCGAGCTACGAGAGGGAAACGGGGCTCCTCTGGATGTGGGCGGGACCATCGTGCTTCCTCTCGAGTGGAGACGGGTATGGCGGTGAACTTCTTGAGTTGCAGCAAGGGTGTGAAAGACCCTTTCGAAGTTCCAGAGTTTAGGTGTCATTAGTCTCCAGACGCCTCATCGGAAATAGGCCTCATCTCGCCTGGAAGGGAGAACTTCCTGGATTTTCTCGAGTTGCGGCAGGTGTTCTCGAGTTACGACGGGGACCTCAGGGACCCGCCCTGGTGGCCTCAGGAGAGGCCAGTCCCCATGCGAGTTGCTAGGGGGCCTCTCAGGATTCCTCTCCCGTCGATACCGGGGCCAAAAACCTTGTGTGGAGTCAGGGCCGGAACCGAGGATTCCTCTCAGGGGCTGACATGGATCCTTGGGTACTTCTGGAGTATCCCCAGGGGAGTCAGGCCTCGTCTCGAGTGGGGGCATGCCCGTTCGCTTTCCTTCCAGGCTGCAGCAGCAATGTCACGCTTCCCGTCGCGTGGATCAAAGGATCTGTGGTTTTCTTTCGAGGCTTTCCCTCGAGGTTTTCCCACAGGGCTGTCCCACGTGCCACCGTGGTGTGAGTCGATCCTCGGCGTGAATGATGAGCCAGTGCAGGGCAAAGAGGTTCCTCTGGAATGGACTGAGACATCTGGGGGACTCTTGGAATGGTGGTACGACCATGGAGTTCCTCTCGCCTTTCCTGTTGAGAGTGCCTCCTCTTGAGATGCGACGGGAACGCCGGGAATTCATTCCCGTTGAAAGCAGGGAAAGGATCCCTCATCTCGAGCTACGAGGGGGAAACGGGACTCCTCTGGATGTGGGCGTGACCATCGTGCTTCCTCTCGAGTGGAGACGGGTATGGCGGTGAACTTCTTGAGTTGCAGCAAGGGTGTGAAAGACCCTTTCGAAGTTCCAGAGTTTAGGTGTCATCAGTCTCCAGACGCCTCATCGGAAATAGGCCTCATCTCGCCTGGAAGGGAGAACTTCCTGGATTTTCTCGAGTTGCAGCAGGTGTTCTCGAGTTACGACGGGGACCTCAGGGACCCGCCCTAGTGGCCTCAGGAGAGGCCAGTCCCCATGCGAGTTGCTAGGGGGCCTCTCGGGATTGCTCTCCCTTCGATACCGGGGCCCAGAACCTTGTGTGGAGTCAGGGCCGGAACCGAGGATTCCTCTCAGGGGCTGACATGGAACTTTGGGTACTTCTGGAGTCTCCCCAGGGGAGTCAGGGCTCGTCTCGAGTGGGGACATTCACTTGCGCTTTCCTTCCAGGCTGTAGCAGCAATGTCACGATTCCCGTCGCGTGGATCAAAGGATCTGTGGTTTTCCCTCGAGGCTTTCCCTCGAGGCTTCCCCACTTTGCACTCCCACGTGCCACCGTGGTGTGAGTCGATCCTCGGCGTGAAAGATGAGCCAGTGCAGGGCAAAGAGGTTCCTCTGGAATGGACTGAGACATCTGGGGGACTCCTGGCATGGTGGTACGACCATGGAGTTCCTCTCGCCTTTCCTGTTGAGAGTGCCTCCTCTTGAGATGCGACGGGTACGCCGGGAATTCTTTCCCGTTGAAAGCAGGGAAAGGATCCCACATCTCGAGCTACGAGGGGGAAACGGGGCTCCTCTGGATGTGGGCGGGACCATTGTGCTTCCTCTCGAGTGGAGACGGGTATGGCGGTGAACTTCTTGAGTTGCAGCAAGGGTGTGAAAGACCCTTTCGAAGTTCCAGATGTTAGGTGTCATTAGTCTAAAGACGCCTCATCGGAAATAGGCCTCATCTCGCCTGGAAGGGAGAACTTCCTGGATTTTCTCGAGTTGCGGCAGGTGTTCTCGAGGTACGACGGGGACCTCAGGGACCCGCCCTGGTGGCCTCAGGAGAGGCCAGTCCCCATGCGAGTTGCTAGGGGGCCTCTCGGGATTCCTCTCCCGTCGATACCGGGGCTAAAAACCTTGTGTGGAGTCAGGGCCGGAACCGAGGATTCCTCTCAGGGGCTCACATGGATCTTTGGGTACTTCTGGAGTCTCCCCAGGGGAGTTAGGCCTCGTCTCGAGTGGGGGCATGCACGTACGCTTTCCTTCCAGGCTGTAGCAGCAATGTCACGCTTCCCGTCGCGTGGATCAAAGGATCTGTGGTTTTCCCTCGAGGCTTTCCCTCGAGGCTTTCCCACATGGCTGTCACACGTGCCACCGTGGTGTGAGTCGAACCTCGGCGTGAAAGATGAGCCAGTGCAGGGCAAAGAGGTTCCTCTGGAATGCACTGAGACATCTGGGGGACTCTTGGCATGGTGGTACGATCATGGAGTTCCTCTCGCCTTTCCTGTTGAGAGTGCCTCCTCTTGAGATGCGACGGAAACACCGGGAATTCTTTCCCGTTGAAAGCAGGGAAAGGATCCCTCATCTCGAGCTACGAGGGGGAAACGGGGCTCCTCTGGATGTGGGCGGGACCATCGTGCTTCCTCTCGAGTGGAGACGGGTATGGCGGTGAACTTCTTGAGTTGCAGCAAGGGTGTGAAAGACCCTTTCGAAGTTCCAGAGGTTAGGTGTCATTAGTCTCCAGACGCCTCATCAGAAATAGGCCTCATCTCGCCTGGAAGGGAGAACTTCCTGGATTTTCTCAAGTTGCGGCAGGTGTTCTTGAGTTACGACGGGGACCTCAGGGACCCGCCCTGGTGGCCTCAGGAGAGGCCAGTCCCCATGCGAGTTGCTAGGGGGCCTCTCAGGATTCCTCTCCCGTCGATACCGGGGCCAAAAACCTTGTGTGGAGTCAGGGCCGGAACCGAGGATTCCTCTCAGGGGCTGACATGGATCTTTGGGTACTTCTGGAGTATCCCCAGGGGAGTCAGGCCTCGTCTCGAGTGGGGGCATGCCCGTGCGCTTTCCTTCCAGGCTGCAGCAGCAATGTCACGCTTCCCGTCGCGTGGATCAAAGGATCTGTGGTTTTCCCTCGAGGCTTTCCCTCGAGGCTTTCCCACAGGGCTGTCCCACGTGCCACCGTAGTGTGAGTCGATCCTCGGCGTGAATGATGAGCCAGTGCAGGGCAAAGAGGTTCCTCTGGAATGCACTGAGACATCTGGGGGACTCTTGGCATGGTGGTACGATCATGGAGTTCCTCTCGCCTTTCCTGTTGAGAGTGCCTCCTCTTGAGATGCGACGGAAACACCGGGAATTCTTTCCCGTTGAAAGCAGGGAAAGGATCCCTCATCTCGAGCTACGAGGGGGAAACGGGGCTCCTCTGGATGTGGGCGGGACCATCGTGCTTCCTCTCGAGTGGAGACGGGTATGGCGGTGAACTTCTTGAGTTGCAGCAAGGGTGTGAAAGACCCTTTCGAAGTTCCAGAGTTTAGGTGTCATTAGTCTCCAGACGCCTCATCGGAAATAGGCCTCATCTCGCCTGGAAGGGAGAACTTCCTGGATTTTCTCGAGTTGCAGCAGGTGTTCTTGAGTTACGACGGGGACCTCAGGGACCCGCCCTAGTGGCCTCAGGAGAGGCCAGTCCCCATGCGAGTTGCTAGGGGGCCTCTCGGGATTCCTCTCCCTTCGATACCGGGGCCCAGAACCTTGTGTGGAGTCAGGGCCGGAACCGAGGATTTCTCTCAGGGGCTGACATGGAACTTTGGGTACTTCTGGAGTCTCCCCAGGGGAGTCAGGGCTCGTCTCGAGTGGGGACATGCACTTGCGCTTTCCTTCCAGGCTGTAGCAGCAATGTCACGCTTCCCGTCGCGTGGATCAAAGGATCTGTGGTTTTCCCTCGAGGCTTTCCCTCGAGGCTTCCCCACTTTGCACTCCCACGTGCCACCGTGGTGTGAGTCGATCCTCGGCGTGAAAGATGAGCCAGTGCAGGGCAAAGAGGTTCCTCTGGAATGGACTGAGACATCTGGGGGACTCCTGGCATGGTGGTACGACCATGGAGTTCCTCTCGCCTTTCCTGTTGAGAGTGCCTCCTCTTGAGATGCGACGGGTACGCCGGGAATTCTTTCCCGTTTAAAGCAGGGAAAGGATCCCACATCTCGAGCTACGAGGGGGAAACAGGGCTCCTCTGGATGTGGGCGGGACCATTGTGCTTCCTCTCGAGTGGAGACGGGTATGGCGGTGAACTTCTTGAGTTGCAGCAAGGGTGTGAAAGACCCTTTCGAAGTTCCAGACGTTAGGTGTCATTAGTCTAAAGACGCCTCATCGGAAATAGGCCTCATCTCGCCTGGAAGGGAGAACTTCCTGGATTTTCTCGAATTGTGGCAGGTGTTCTCGAGTTACGACGGGGACCTCAGGGACCCGCCGTGGTGGCCTCAGGGGAGGCAAGTCCCCATGCGAGTTGCTAGGGGGCCTCTCGGGATTCCTCTCCCATCGATACCGGGGCCAGAAACCTTGTGTGGAGTCAGGGCCGGAACCGAGGATTCCTCTCAGGGGCTGACATGGATCTTTGGGTACTTCTGGAGTCTCCCCAGGGGAGTCAGGCCTCGTCTCGAGTGGGGGCATGCACGTGCGCTTTCCTTCCAGGCTGTAGCAGCAATGTCACGCTTCCCGTTGCGTGGATCAAAGGATCTGTGGTTTTCCCTCGAGGCTTTCCCTCGAGGCTTTCCCACATGGCTGTCACACGTGCCACCGTGGTGTGAGTCGAACCTCGGCGTGAAAGATGAGCCAGTGCAGGGCAAAGAGTTTCCTCTGGAATGCACTGAGACATCTGGGGGACTCTTGGCATAGTGGTACGACCATGGAGTTCCTCTCGCCTTTCCTGTTGAGAGTGCCTCCTCTTGAGATGCGACGGGAACGCCGGGAATTCTTTCCCGTTGAAAGCAGGGAAAGGATCCCTCATCTCGAGCTACGAGGGGGAAACGGGGCTCCTCTGGATGTGGGCGGGACCATCGTGCTTCCTCTCGAGTGGAGACGGGTATGGCGGTGAACTTCTTGTGTTGCAGCAAGGGTGTGAAAGACCCTTTCGAAGTTCCAGAGGTTAGGTGTCATTAGTCTCCAGACGCCTCATCGAAAATAGGCCTCATCTCGCCTGGAAGGGAGAACTTCCTGGATTTTCTAGAGTTGCGGCAGGTGTTCTCGAGTTACGACGGGGACCTCAGGGACCCGCCCTGGTGGCCTCAGGAGAGGCCAGTCCCCATGCGAGTTGCTAGGGGGCCTCTCAGGATTCCTCTCCCGTCGATACCTGGGCCAAAAACCTTGTGTGGAGTCAGGGCCGGAACCGAGGATTCCTCTCAGGGGCTGACATGGATCTTTGGGTACTTCTGAAGTATCCCCAGGGGAGTCAGGCCTCGTCTCGAGTGGGGGCATGCCCGTGCGCTTTCCTTCCAGGCTGCAGCAGCAATGTCACGCTTCCCGTCGCGTGGATCAAAGGATCTGTGGTTTTCCCTCGAGGCTTTCCCTCGAGGCTTTCCCACAGGGCTGTCCCACGTGCCACCGTGGTGTGAGTCGATCCTCGGCGTGAAAGATGAGCCAGTGCAGGGCAAAGAGGTTCCTCTGGAATGGCCTGAGATATCTGGGGGACTCCTGGCATGGTGGTACGACCATGGAGTTCCTCTCGCCTTTCCTGTTGAGAGTGCCTCCTCTTGAGATGCGACGGGTACGCCGGGAATTCTTTCCCGTTGAAAGCAGGGAAAGGATCCCACATCTCGAGCTACGAGGGGGAAACGGGGCTCCTCTGGATGTGGGCGGGACCATTGTGCTTCCTCTCGAGTGGAGACGGGTATGGCGGTGAACTTCTTGAGTTGCAACAAGGGTGTGAAAGACCCTTTCGATGTTCCAGACGTTAGGTGTCATTAGTCTAAAGACGCCTCATCGGAAATAGGCCTCATCTCGCCTGGAATGAAGAACTTCCTGGATTTTCTCGAGTTGCGGCAGGTGTTCTCGAGTTACGACGGGGACCTCAGGGACCCGCCCTGGTGGCCTCAGGAGAGGCAAGTCCCCATGCGAGTTGCTAGGGGGCCTCTCGGGATTCCTATCCCATCGATACCGGGGCCCAGAACCTTGTGTGGAGTCAGGGCCGGAACCGAGGATTCCTCTCAGGGGCTGACATGGAACTTTGGGTACTTCTGGAGTCTCCCCAGGGGAGTCAGGGCTCGTCTCGAGTGGGGACATGCACTTGCGCTTTCCTTCCAGGCTGTAGCAGCAATGTCACGCTTCCCGTCGCGTGGATCAAAGGATCTGTGGTTTTCCCTCGAGGCTTCCCCTCGAGGCTTCCCCACTTTGCACTCCCACGTGCCACCGTGGTGTGAGTCGATCCTCGGCGTGAAAGATGAGCCAGTGCAGGGCAAAGAGGTTCCTCTGGAATGGACTGAGACATCTGGGGGACTCCTGGCATGGTGGTACGACCATGGAGTTCCTCTCGCCTTTCCTGTTGAGAGTGCCTCCTCTTGAGATGCGACGGGTTTGCCGGGAATTCTTTCCCGTTGAAAGCAGGGAAAGGATCCCACATCTCGAGCTACGAGGGGGAAACGGGGCTCCTCTGGATGTGGGCGGGACCATTGTGCTTCCTCTCGAGTGGAGACGGGTATGGCGGTGAACTTCTTGAGTTGCAGCAAGGGTTTGAAAGACCCTTTCGAAGTTCCAGACGTTAGGTGTCATTAGTCTAAAGACGCCTCATCGGAAATAGGCCTCATCTCGCCTGGAAGGGAGAACTTCCTGGATTTTCTCGAGTTGCGGCAGGTGTTCTCGAGTTACGACGGGGACCTCAGGGACCCGCCCTGGTGGCCTCAGGAGAGGCAAGTCCCCATGCGAGTTGCTAGGGGGCCTCTCGGGATTCCTCTCCCATCGGTACCGGGGCCAAAAACCTTGTGTGGAGTCAGGGCCATTAAAGGATTCCTCTCAGGGGCTGACATGGATCTTTGGGTACTTCTGGAGTCTCCCCAGGGGAGTCAGGCCTCGTCTCGAGTGGGGGCATACACGTGCGCTTTCCTTCCAGGCTGTAGCAGCAATGTCACGCTTCCCGTCGCGTGGATCAAAGGATCTGTGGTTTTCCCTCGAGGCTTTCCCTCGAGACTTTCCCACTGGGCTGTCCCACGTGCCACCGTGGTGTGAGTCGATCCTCGGCGTGAAAGATGAGCCAGTGCAGGGCAAAGAGGTTCCTCTGGAATGGACTGAGACATCTGGGGGACTCTTGGCATGGTGGTACGACCATGGAGTTCCTCTCGCCTTTCCTGTTGAGAGTGCCTCCTCTTGAGATGCGACGGGAACGCCGGGAATTCTTTCCCGTTGAAAGCAGGGAAAGGATCCCACATCTCGAGCTACGAGGGGGAAACGGGGCTCCTCTGGATGTGGGCGGGACCATCGTGCTTCCTCTCGAGTGGAGACGGGTATGACGGTGAACTTCTTGAGTTGCAGCAAGGGTGTGAAAGACCCTTTCGAAGTTCCAGAGGTTAGGTGTCATTAGTCTCCAGACGCTTCATCGGAAATAGGCCTCATCTCGCCTGGAAGGGAGAACTTCCTGGATTTTCTCGAGTTGCGGCAGGTGTTCTCGAGTTACGACGGGGACCTCAGGGACACGCCCTGGTGGCCTCAGGAGAGGCCAGTCCCCATGCGAGTTGCTAGGGGGCCTCTCGGGATTCCTCTCCCGTCGATACCGGGGCCAAAAACCTTGTGTGGAGTCAGGGCCATTAAAGGATTCCTCTCAGGGGCTGACATGGATCTTTGGGTACTTCTGGAGTCTCCCCAGGGGAGTCAGGCCTCGTCTCGAGTGGGGGCATGCACGTGCGCTTTCCTTCCAGGCTGTAGCAGCAATGTCACGCTTCCCGTCGCGTGGATCAAAGGATCTGTGGTTTTCCCTCGAGGCTTTCCCTCGAGACTTTCCCACTGGGCTGTCCCACGTGCCACCGTGGTGTGAGTCGATCCTCGGCGTGAAAGATGAGCCAGTGCAGGGCAAAGAGGTTCCTCTGGAATGGACTAAGACATCTGGGGGACTCTTGGCATGGTGGTACGACCATGGAGTTCCTCTCGCCTTTCCTGTTGAGAGTGCCTCCTCTTGAGATGCGACGGGAACGTCGGGAATTCTTTCCAGTTGAAAGCAGGGAAAGGATCCCTCATCTCGAGCTACGAGGGGGAAACAGGGCTCCTCTGGATGGGGGCGGGACCATCGTGCTTCCTCTTGAGTGGAGACGGGTATGGCGGTGAAATTCTTGAGTTGCAGCAAGGGAGTGAAAGACCCTTTCGAAGTTCCAGAGCTTAGGTGTCATTAGTCTTCAGACGCCTCATCGGAAATAGGCCTCATCTCGCCTAGAAGGGAGAACTTCCTGGATTTTCTCGAGTTGCGGCAGGTGTTCTCGAGTTACGACGGGGACCTCAGGGACCCGCCCTGGTGGCCTCAGGAGAGGCCAGTCCCCATGCGAGTTGCTAGGGGGCCTCTCGGGATTCCTCTCCCGTCGATACCGGGGCCAAAAACCTTGTGTGGAGTCAGGGCCGGAACCGAGGATTCCTCTCAGGGGCTGACATGGATCTTTGGGTACTTCTGGAGTCTCCCCAGGGGAGTCAGGCCTCGTCTCGAGTGGGGGCATGCACGTGCGCTTTCCTTCCAGGCTGTAGCAGCAATGTCACGCTTCCCGTCGCGTGGATCAAAGGATCTGTGGTTTTCCCTCGAGGCTTTCCCTCGAGGCTTTCCCACAGGGCTGTCCCACGTGCCACCGTGGTGTGAGTCGATCCTCGGAGTGAAAGATGAGCCAGTGCAGGGCAAAGTGGTTCCTCTGGAATGGACTGAGACATCTGGGGGACTCTTGGCATGGTGGTACGACCATGGAGTTCCTCTCGCCTTTCCTGTTGAGAGTGCCTCCTCTTGAGATGCGAAGGGAACACCGGGAATTCTTTCCCGTTGAAAGCAGGGTAAGGATCCCTCATCTCGAGCTACGAGGGGGAAACGGGGCTCCTCTGGATGTGGGCGGGACCATCGTGCTTCCTCTCGAGTGGAGACGGGTATGGCGGTGAACTTCTTGAGTTGCAGCAAGGGTGTGAAAGACCCTTTCGAAGTTCCAGAGGTTAGGTGTCATTAGTCTCCAGACGCCTCATCGGAAATAGGCCTCATCTCGCCTGGAAGGGAGAACTTCCTGCATTTTCTCGAGTTGTGGCAGGTGTTCTCGAGTTACGACGGGGACCTCAGGGACCCGCCCTGGTGGCCTCAGGAGAGGCCAGTCCTCATGCGATTTGCTAGGGGGCCTCTCGGGATTCCTCTCCCGTCGATACCGGGGCCAAAAACCTTGTGTGGAGTCAGGGCCAGAACCGAGGATTCCTCTCAGGGGCTCACATGGATCTTTGGGTACTTCTGGAGTCTCCCCAGGGGAGTCAGGCCTCGTCTCGAGTGGGGGCATGCACGTGCGCTTTCCTTCCAGGCTGTAGCAGCAATGTCACGCTTCCCGTCGCGTGGATCAAAGGATCTGTGGTTTACCCTCGAGGCTTTCCCTCGAGGCTTCCCCACTTTGCACTCCGACGTGCCACCGTGGTGTGAGTCGATCCTCGGCGTGAAAGATGAGCCAGTGCAGGGCAAAGAGGTTCCTCTGGAATGCACTGAGACATCTGGGGGACTCTTGGCATGGTGGTACGATCATGGAGTTCCTCTCGCCTTTCCTGTTGAGAGTGCCTCCTCTTGAGATGCGACGGAAACACCGGGATTTCTTTCCCGTTGAAAGCAGGGAAAGGATCCCTCATCTCGAGCTACGAGGGGGAAACGGGGCTCCTCTGGATGTGGGCGGGACCATCGTGCTTCCTCTCGAGTGGAGACGGGTATGGCGGTGAACTTCTTGAGTTGCAGCAAGGGTGTGAAAGACCCTTTCGAAGTTCCAGAGGTTAGGTGTCATTAGTCTCCAGACGCCTCATCGGAAATAGGCCTCATCTCGCCTGGAAGGGAGAACTTCCTGGATTTTCTCGAGTTGCGGCAGGTGTTCTCGAGTTACGACGGGGACCTCAGGGACCCGCCCTGGTGGCCTCAGGAGAGGCCAGTCCCCATGCGAGTTGCTAGGGGGCCTCTCAGGATTCCTCTCCCGTCGATACCGGGGCCAAAAACCTTGTGTGGAGTCAGGGCCAGAACCGAGGATTCCTCTCAGGGGCTGACATGGATGTTTGGGTACTTCTGGAGTATCCCCAGGGGAGTCAGGCCTCGTCTCGAGTGGGGGCATGCCCGTGCGCTTTCCTTCCAGGCTGCAGCAGCAATGTCACGCTTCCCGTCGCGTGGATCAAAGGATCTGTGGTTTTCCCTCGAGGCTTTCCCTCGAGGCTTTCCCACAGGGCTGTCCCACGTGCCACCGTGGTGTGAGTCGATCCTCGGCGTGAATGATGAGCCAGTGCAGGGCAAAGAGGTTCCTCTGGAATGGACTGAGACATCTGGGGGACTCTTGGAATGGTGGTACGACCATGGAGTTCCTCTCGCCTTTCCTGTTGAGAGTGCCTCCTCTTGAGATGCGACGGGAACGCAGGGAATTCATTCCCGTTGAAAGCAGGGAAAGGATCCCTCATCTCGAGCTACGAGGTGGAAACGGGGCTCCTCTGGATGTGGGCGTGACCATCGTGCTTCCTCTCGAGTGGAGACGGGTATGGCGGTGAACTTCTTGAGTTGCAGCAAGGGTGTGAAAGACCCTTTCGAAGTTCCAGAGTTTAGGTGTCATTAGTCTCCAGACGCCTCATCGGAAATAGGCCTCATCTCTCCTGGAAGGGAGAACTTCCTGGATTTTCTCGAGTTGCAGCAGGTGTTCTCGAGTTACGACGGGGACCTCAGGGACCCGCCCTGGTGGCCTCAGGAGAGGCCAGTCCCCATGCGAGTTGCTAGGGGGCCTCTCGGGATTCCTCTCCCTTCGATACCGGGGCCCAGAACCTTGTGTGGAGTCAGGGCCGGAACCGAGGATTCCTCTCAGGGGCTGACATGGAACTTTGGGTACTTCTGGAGTCTCCCCAGGGGAGTCAGGACTCGTCTCGAGTGGGGACATGCACTTGCGCTTTCCTTCCAGGCTGTAGCAGCAATGTCACGCTTCCCGTCGCGTGGATCAAAGGATCTGTGGTTTTCCCTCGAGGCTTTCCCTCGAGGCTTCCCCACTTTGCACTCCCACGTGCCACCGTGGTGTGAGTCGATCCTCGGCGTGACAGATGAGCCAGTGCAGGGCAAAGAGGTTCCTCTGGAATGGACTGAGACATCTGGGGGACTCCTGGCATGGTGGTACGACCATGGAGTTCCTCTCGCCTTTCCTGTTGAGAGTGCCTCCTCTTGAGATGCGACGGGTACGTCGGGAATTCTTTCCGGTTGAAAGCAGGGAAAGGATCCCACATCTCGAGCTACGAGGGGGAAACGGGGCTCCTCTGGATGTGGGCGGGACCATTGTGCTTCCTCTCGAGTGGAGACGGGTATGGCGGTGAACTTCTTGAGTTGCAGCATGGGTGTGAAAGACCCTTTCGAAGTTCCAGACGTTAGGTGTCATTAGTCTAAAGACGCCTCATCGGAAATAGGCCTCATCTCGCCTGGAAGGGAGAACTTCCTGGATTTTCTCGAGTTGCGGCAGGTGTTCTCGAGTTACGACGGGGACCTCAGGGACCCGCCCTGGTGGCCTCAGGAGAGGCAAGTCCCCATGCGAGTTGCTAGGGGGCCTCTCGGGATTCCTCTCCCATCGATACCGGGGCCAGAAACCTTGTGTGGAGTCAGGGCCGGAACCGAGGATTCCTCTCAGGGGCTGACATGGATCTTTGGGTACTTCTGGAGTCTCCCCAGGGGAGTCAGGCCTCGTCTCGAGTGGGGGCATGCACGTGCGCTTTCCTTCCAGGCTGTAGCAGCAATGTCACACTTCCCGGCGCGTGGATCAAAGGATCTGTGGTTTTCCCTAGAGGCTTTCCCTCGAGGCTTTCCCACAGGGCTGTCCCACGTGCCACCGTGGTGTGAGTTGATCCTCGGCGTGAAAGATGAGCCAGTGCAGGGCAAAGAGGTTCCTCTGGAATGGACTGAGACATCTGGGGGACTCTTGGCATGGTGGTACGACCATGGAGTTCCTCTCGCCTTTCCTGTTGAGAGTGCCTCCTCTTGAGATGCGACGGGTACGCCAGGAATTCTTTCCCGTTGAAAGCAGGGAAAGGATCCCACATCTCGAGCTACGAGGGGGAAACTGGGCTCCTCTGGATGTGGGCGGGACCATCGTGCTTCCTCTCGAGTGGAGACGGGTATGGCGGTGAACTTCTTGAGTTGCAGCAAGGGTGTGAAAGACCCTTTCGAAGTTCCAGAGCTAAGGCGTCATTAGTCTCCAGACTCCTCATCGGAAATAGGCCTCATCTCGCCTGGAAGGGAGAACTTCCTGGATTTTCTCGAGTTGCAGCAGGTGTTCTCGAGTTACGACGGGGACCTCAGGGACCCGCCCTGGTGGCCTCAGGAGAGGCCAGTCCCCATGCGAGTTGCTAGGGGGCCTCTCGGGATTCCTCTCCCGTCCATACCGGGGCCAAAATCCTTGTGTGGAGTCAGGGCCGGAACC
Source organism: Capricornis sumatraensis (assembly GCF_032405125.1). Classification (NCBI taxonomy): domain Eukaryota; kingdom Metazoa; phylum Chordata; class Mammalia; order Artiodactyla; family Bovidae; genus Capricornis; species Capricornis sumatraensis. Next base: position 140,424,469 of record NC_091092.1, on the reverse strand, counting down.
GAGGATTCCTCTCAGGGGCTGACATGGATCTTTGGGTACTTCTGGAGTCTCCCCAGGGGAGTCAGGCCTCGTCTCGAGTGGGGGCATGCACGTGCGCTTTCCTTCCAGGCTGTAGCAGCAATGTCACGCTTCCCGTCGCGTGGATCAAAGGATCTGTGGTTTTCCCTCGAGGCTTTCCCTCGAGGCTTTCCCACATGGCTGTCACACGTGCCACCGTGGTGTGAGTCGAACCTCGGCGTGAAAGATGAGCCAGTGCAGGGCAAAGAGGTTCCTCTGGAATGCACTGAGACATCTGGGGGACTCTTGGCATGGTGGTACGATCATGGAGTTCCTCTCGCCTTTCCTGTTGAGAGTGCCTCCTCTTGAGATGCGACGGAAACACCGGGAATTCTTTCCCGTTGAAAGCAGGGAAAGGATCCCTCATCTCGAGCTACGAGAGGGAAACGGGGCTCCTCTGGATGTGGGCGGGACCATCGTGCTTCCTCTCGAGTGGAGACGGGTATGGCGGTGAACTTCTTGAGTTGCAGCAAGGGTGTGAAAGACCCTTTCGAAGTTCCAGAGGTTAGGTGTCATTAGTCTCCAGACGCCTCATCGGAAATAGGCCTCATCTCGCCTGGAAGGGAGAACTTCCTGGATTTTCTCGAGTTGCGGCAGGTGTTCTCGAGTTACGACGGTGACCTCAGGGACCCGCCCTGGTGGCCTCAGGAGAGGCCAGTCCCCATGCGAGTTGCTAGGGGGCCTCTCAGGATTCCTCTCCCGTCGATACCGGGGCCAAAAACCTTGTGTGGAGTCAGGGCCGGAACCGAGGATTCCTCTCAGGGGCTGACATGGATCCTTGGGTACTTCTGGAGTATCCCCAGGGGAGTCAGGCCTCGTCTCGAGTGGGGGCATGCCCGTGCGCTTTCCTTCCAGGCTGCAGCAGCAATGTCACGCTTCCCGTCGCGTGGATCAAAGGATCTGTGGTTTTCCCTCGAGGCTTTCCCTCGAGGTTTTCCCACAGGGCTGTCCCACGTGCCACCGTGGTGTGAGTCGATCCTCGGCGTGAATGATGAGCCAGTGCAGGGCAAAGAGGTTCCTCTGGAATGGACTGAGACATCTGGGGGACTCTTGGAATGGTGGTACGACCATGGAGTTCCTCTCGCCTTTCCTGTTGAGAGTGCCTCCTCTTGAGATGCGACGGGAACGCCGGGAATTCATTCCCGTTGAAAGCAGGGAAAGGATCCCTCATCTCGAGCTACGAGGGGGAAACGGGGCTCCTCTGGATGTGGGCGTGACCATCGTGCTTCCTCTCGAGTGGAGACGGGTATGGCGGTGAACTTCTTGAGTTGCAGCAAGGGTGTGAAAGACCCTTTCGAAGTTCCAGAGTTTAGGTGTCATCAGTCTCCAGACGCCTCATCGGAAATAGGCCTCATCTCGCCTGGAAGGGAGAACTTCCTGGATTTTCTCGAGTTGCAGCAGGTGTTCTCGAGTTACGACGGGGACCTCAGGGACCCGCCCTAGTGGCCTCAGGAGAGGCCAGTCCCCATGCGAGTTGCTAGGGGGCCTCTCGGGATTCCTCTCCCTTCGATACCGCGGCCCAGAACCTTGTGTGGAGTCAGGGCCGGAACCGAGGATTCCTCTCAGGGGCTGACATGGAACTTTGGGTACTTCTGGAGTCTCCCCAGGGGAGTCAGGGCTCGTCCCGAGTGGGGACATGCACTTGCGCTTTCCTTCCAGGCTGTAGCAGCAATGTCACGCTTCCCGTCGCGTGGATCAAAGGATCTGTGGTTTTCCCTCGAGGCTTTCCCTCGAGGCTTCACCACTTTGCACTCCCACGTGCCACCGTGGTGTGAGTCGATCCTCGGCGTGAAAGATGTGCCAGTGCAGGGCAAAGAGGTTCCTCTGGAATGGACTGAGACATCTGGGGGACTCCTGGCATGGTGGTACGACCATGGAGTTCCTCTCGCCTTTCCTGTTGAGAGTGCCTCCTCTTGAGATGCGACGGGTACGCCGGGAATTCTTTCCCGTTGAAAGCAGGGAAAGGATCCCACATCTCGAGCTACGAGGGGGAAACGGGGCTCCTCTGGATGTGGGCGGGACCATTGTGCTTCCTCTCGAGTGGAGACGGGTATGGCGGTGAACTTCTTGAGTTGCAGCAAGGGTGTGAAAGACCCTTTCGAAGTTCCAGACGTTAGGTGTCATTAGTCTAAAGACGCCTCATCGGAAATAGGCCTCATCTCGCCTGGAAGGGAGAACTTCCTGGATTTTCTCGAGTTGCGGCAGGTGTTCTCGAGTTACGACGGGGACCTCAGGGACCCGCCCTGGTGGCCTCAGGAGAGGCCAGTCCCCATGCGAGTTGCTAGGGGGCCTCTCGGGATTCCTCTCCCGTCGATACCGGGGCTAAAAACCTTGTGTGGAGTCAGGGCCGGAACCGAGGATTCCTCTCAGGGGCTCACATGGATCTTGGGTACTTCTGGAGTCTCCCCAGGGAAGTTAGGCCTCGTCTCGAGTGGGGGCATGCACGTACGCTTTCCTTCCAGGCTGTAGCAGCAATGTCACGCTTCCCGTCGCGTGGATCAAAGGATCTGTGGTTTTCCCTCGAGGCTTTCCCTCGAGGCTTTCCCACATGGCTGTCACACGTGCCACCGTGGTGTGAGTCGAACCTCGGCGTGAAAGATGAGCCAGTGCAGGGCAAAGAGGTTCCTCTGGAATGCACTGAGACATCTGGGGGACTCTTGGCATGGTGGTACGATCATGGAGTTCCTCTCGCCTTTCCTGTTGAGAGTGCCTCCTCTTGAGATGCGACGGAAACACCGGGAATTCTTTCCCGTTGAAATCAGGGAAAGGATCCCTCATCTCGAGCTACGAGGGGGAAACGGGGCTCCTCTGGATGTGGGCGGGACCATCGTGCTTCCTCTCGAGTGGAGACGGGTATGGCGGTGAACTTCTTGAGTTGCAGCAAGGGTGTGAAAGAACCTTTCGAAGTTCCAGAGGTTAGGTGTCATTAGTCTCCAGACGCCTCATCGGAAATAGGCCTCATCTCGCCTGGAAGGGAGAACTTCCTGGATTTTCTCGAGTTGCGGCAGGTGTTCTTGAGTTACGACGGGGACCTCAGGGACCCGCCCTGGTGGCCTCAGGAGAGGCCAGTCCCCATGCGAGTTGCTAGGGGGCCTCTCAGGATTCCTCTCCCGTCGATACCGGGGCCAAAAACCTTGTGTGGAGTCAGGGCCGGAACCGAGGATTCCTCTCAGGGGCTGACATGGATCTTTGGGTACTTCTGGAGTATCCCCAGGGGAGTCAGGCCTCGTCTCGAGTGGGGGCATGCCCGTGCGCTTTCCTTCCAGGCTGCAGCAGCAATGTCACGCTTCCCGTCGCGTGGATCAAAGGATCTGTGGTTTTCCCTCGAGGCTTTCCCTCGAGGCTTTCCCACAGGGCTGTCCCACGTGCCACCGTGGTGTGAGTCGATCCTCGGCGTGAAAGATGAGCCAGTGCAGGGCAAAGAGGTTCCTCTGGAATGCACTGAGACATCTGGGGGACTCTTGGCATGGTGGTACGATCATGGAGTTCCTCTCGCCTTTCCTGTTGAGAGTGCCTCCTCTTGAGATGCGACGGAAACACCGGGAATTCTTTCCCGTTGAAAGCAGGGAAAGGATCCCTCATCTCGAGCTACGAGGGGGAAACGGGGCTCCTCTGGATGTGGGCGGGACCATCGTGCTTCCTCTCGAGTGGAGACGGGTATGGCGGTGAACTTCTTGAGTTGCAGCAAGGGTGTGAAAGACCCTTTCGAAGTTCCAGAGTTTAGGTGTCATTAGTCTCCAGACGCCTCATCGGAAATAGGCCTCATCTCGCCTGGAAGGGAGAACTTCCTGGATTTTCTCGAGTTGCAGCAGGTGTTCTTGAGTTACGACGGGGACCTCAGGGACCCGCCCTAGTGGCCTCAGGAGAGGCCAGTCCCCATGCGAGTTGCTAGGGGGCCTCTCGGGATTCCTCTCCCTTCGATACCGGGGCCCAGAACCTTGTGTGGAGTCAGGGCCGGAACCGAGGATTCCTCTCAGGGGCTGACATGGAACTTTGGGTACTTCTGGAGTCTCCCCAGGGGAGTCAGGGCTCGTCTCGAGTGGGGACATGCACTTGCGCTTTCCTTCCAGGCTGTAGCAGCAATGTCACGCTTCCCGTCGCGTGGATCAAAGGATCTGTGGTTTTCCCTCGAGGCTTTCCCTCGAGGCTTCACCACTTTGCACTCCCACGTGCCACCGTGGTGTGAGTCGATCCTCGGCGTGAAAGATGTGCCAGTGCAGGGCAAAGAGTTTCCTCTGGAATGGACTGAGACATCTGGGGGACTCCTGGCATGGTGGTACGACCATGGAGTTCCTCTCGCCTTTCCTGTTGAGAGTGCCTCCTCTTGAGATGCGACGGGTACGCCGGGAATTCTTTCCCGTTGAAAGCAGGGAAAGGATCCCACATCTCGAGCTACGAGGGGGAAACGGGGCTCCTCTGGATGTGGGCGGGACCATTGTGCTTCCTCTCGAGTGGAGACGGGTATGGCGGTGAACTTCTTGAGTTGCAGCAAGGGTGTGAAAGACACTTTCGAAGTTCCAGAGCTAAGGCGTCATTAGTCTCCAGACTCCTCATCGGAAATAGGCCTCATCTCGCCTGGAAGGGAGAACTTCCTGGATTTTCTCGAGTTGCGGCAGGTGTTCTCGAGTTACGACGGGGACCTCAGGGACCCGCCCTGGTGGCCTCAGGAGAGGCCAGTCCCCATGCGAGTTGCTAGGGGGCCTCTCGGGATTCCTCTCCCGTCCATACCGGGGCCAAAATCCTTGTGTGGAGTCAGGGCCGGAACCGAGGATTCCTCTCAGGGGCTGACATGGATCTTTGGGTACTTCTGGAGTCTCCCCAGGGGAGTCAGGCCTCGTCTCGAGTGGGGGCATGCACGTGCGCTTTCCTTCCAGGCTGTAGCAGCAATGTCACGCTTCCCGTCGCGTGGATCAAAGAATCTGTGGTTTTCCCTCGATGCTTTCCCTCGAGGCTTTCCCACATGGCTGTCACACGTGCCACCGTGGTGTGAGTCGAACCTCGGCGTGAAAGATGAGCCAGTGCAGGGCAAAGAGGTTCCTCTGGAATGCACTGAGACATCTGGGGGACTCTTGGCATGGTGGTACGATCATGGAGTTCCTCTCGCCTTTCCTGTTGAGAGTGCCTCCTCTTGAGATGCGACGGAAACACCGGGAATTCTTTCCCGTTGAAAGCAGGGAAAGGATCCCTCATCTCGAGCTACGAGAGGGAAACGGGGCTCCTCTGGATGTGGGCGGGACCATCGTGCTTCCTCTCGAGTGGAGACGGGTATGGCGGTGAACTTCTTGAGTTGCAGCAAGGGTGTGAAAGACCCTTTCGAAGTTCCAGAGTTTAGGTGTCATTAGTCTCCAGACGCCTCATCGGAAATAGGCCTCATCTCGCCTGGAAGGGAGAACTTCCTGGATTTTCTCGAGTTGCGGCAGGTGTTCTCGAGTTACGACGGTGACCTCAGGGACCCGCCCTGGTGGCCTCAGGAGAGGCCAGTCCCCATGCGAGTTGCTAGGGGGCCTCTCAGGATTCCTCTCCCGTCGATACCGGGGCCAAAAACCTTGTGTGGAGTCAGGGCCGGAACCGAGGATTCCTCTCAGGGGCTGACATGGATCCTTGGGTACTTCTGGAGTATCCCCAGGGGAGTCAGGCCTCGTCTCGAGTGGGGGCATGCACGTACGCTTTCCTTCCAGGCTGTAGCAGCAATGTCACGCTTCCCGTCGCGTGGATCAAAGGATCTGTGGTTTTCCCTCGAGGCTTTCCCTCGAGGCTTTCCCACATGGCTGTCACACGTGCCACCGTGGTGTGAGTCGAACCTCGGCGTGAAAGATGAGCCAGTGCAGGGCAAAGAGGTTCCTCTGGAATGCACTGAGACATCTGGGGGACTCTTGGCATGGTGGTACGATCATGGAGTTCCTCTCGCCTTTCCTGTTGAGAGTGCCTCCTCTTGAGATGCGACGGAAACACCGGGAATTCTTTCCCGTTGAAATCAGGGAAAGGATCCCTCATCTCGAGCTACGAGGGGGAAACGGGGCTCCTCTGGATGTGGGCGGGACCATCGTGCTTCCTCTCGAGTGGAGACGGGTATGGCGGTGAACTTCTTGAGTTGCAGCAAGGGTGTGAAAGAACCTTTCGAAGTTCCAGAGGTTAGGTGTCATTAGTCTCCAGACGCCTCATCGGAAATAGGCCTCATCTCGCCTGGAAGGGAGAACTTCCTGGATTTTCTCGAGTTGCGGCAGGTGTTCTTGAGTTACGACGGGGACCTCAGGGACCCGCCCTGGTGGCCTCAGGAGAGGCCAGTCCCCATGCGAGTTGCTAGGGGGCCTCTCAGGATTCCTCTCCCGTCGATACCGGGGCCAAAAACCTTGTGTGGAGTCAGGGCCGGAACCGAGGATTCCTCTCAGGGGCTGACATGGATCTTTGGGTACTTCTGGAGTATCCCCAGGGGAGTCAGGCCTCGTCTCGAGTGGGGGCATGCCCGTGCGCTTTCCTTCCAGGCTGCAGCAGCAATGTCACGCTTCCCGTCGCGTGGATCAAAGGATCTGTGGTTTTCCCTCGAGGCTTTCCCTCGAGGCTTTCCCACAGGGCTGTCCCACGTGCCACCGTGGTGTGAGTCGATCCTCGGCGTGAAAGATGAGCCAGTGCAGGGCAAAGAGGTTCCTCTGGAATGCACTGAGACATCTGGGGGACTCTTGGCATGGTGGTACGATCATGGAGTTCCTCTCGCCTTTCCTGTTGAGAGTGCCTCCTCTTGAGATGCGACGGAAACACCGGGAATTCTTTCCCGTTGAAAGCAGGGAAAGGATCCCTCATCTCGAGCTACGAGGGGGAAACGGGGCTCCTCTGGATGTGGGCGGGACCATCGTGCTTCCTCTCGAGTGGAGACGGGTATGGCGGTGAACTTCTTGAGTTGCAGCAAGGGTGTGAAAGACCCTTTCGAAGTTCCAGAGTTTAGGTGTCATTAGTCTCCAGACGCCTCATCGGAAATAGGCCTCATCTCGCCTGGAAGGGAGAACTTCCTGGATTTTCTCGAGTTGCAGCAGGTGTTCTTGAGTTACGACGGGGACCTCAGGGACCCGCCCTAGTGGCCTCAGGAGAGGCCAGTCCCCATGCGAGTTGCTAGGGGGCCTCTCGGGATTCCTCTCCCTTCGATACCGGGGCCCAGAACCTTGTGTGGAGTCAGGGCCGGAACCGAGGATTCCTCTCAGGGGCTGACATGGAACTTTGGGTACTTCTGGAGTCTCCCCAGGGGAGTCAGGGCTCGTCTCGAGTGGGGACATGCACTTGCGCTTTCCTTCCAGGCTGTAGCAGCAATGTCACGCTTCCCGTCGCGTGGATCAAAGGATCTGTGGTTTTCCCTCGAGGCTTTCCCTCGAGGCTTCACCACTTTGCACTCCCACGTGCCACCGTGGTGTGAGTCGATCCTCGGCGTGAAAGATGTGCCAGTGCAGGGCAAAGAGTTTCCTCTGGAATGGACTGAGACATCTGGGGGACTCCTGGCATGGTGGTACGACCATGGAGTTCCTCTCGCCTTTCCTGTTGAGAGTGCCTCCTCTTGAGATGCGACGGGTACGCCGGGAATTCTTTCCCGTTGAAAGCAGGGAAAGGATCCCACATCTCGAGCTACGAGGGGGAAACGGGGCTCCTCTGGATGTGGGCGGGACCATTGTGCTTCCTCTCGAGTGGAGACGGGTATGGCGGTGAACTTCTTGAGTTGCAGCAAGGGTGTGAAAGACCCTTTCGAAGTTCCAGAGCTAAGGCGTCATTAGTCTCCAGACTCCTCATCGGAAATAGGCCTCATCTCGCCTGGAAGGGAGAACTTCCTGGATTTTCTCGAGTTGCAGCAGGTGTTCTCGAGTTACGACGGGGACCTCAGGGACCCGCCCTGGTGGCCTCAGGAGAGGCCAGTCCCCATGCGAGTTGCTAGGGGGCCTCTCGGGATTCCTCTCCCGTCCATACCGGGGCCAAAATCCTTGTGTGGAGTCAGGGCCGGAACCGAGGATTCCTCTCAGGGGCTGACATGGATCTTTGGGTACTTCTGGAGTCTCCCCAGGGGAGTCAGGCCTCGTCTCGAGTGGGGGCATGCACGTGCGCTTTCCTTCCAGGCTGTAGCAGCAATGTCACGCTTCCCGTCGCGTGGATCAAAGAATCTGTGGTTTTCCCTCGATGCTTTCCCTCGAGGCTTTCCCACATGGCTGTCACACGTGCCACCGTGGTGTGAGTCGAACCTCGGCGTGAAAGATGAGCCAGTGCAGGGCAAAGAGGTTCCTCTGGAATGCACTGAGACATCTGGGGGACTCTTGGCATGGTGGTACGATCATGGAGTTCCTCTCGCCTTTCCTGTTGAGAGTGCCTCCTCTTGAGATGCGACGGAAACACCGGGAATTCTTTCCCGTTGAAAGCAGGGAAAGGATCCCTCATCTCGAGCTACGAGAGGGAAACGGGGCTCCTCTGGATGTGGGCGGGACCATCGTGCTTCCTCTCGAGTGGAGACGGGTATGGCGGTGAACTTCTTGAGTTGCAGCAAGGGTGTGAAAGACCCTTTCGAAGTTCCAGAGTTTAGGTGTCATTAGTCTCCAGACGCCTCATCGGAAATAGGCCTCATCTCGCCTGGAAGGGAGAACTTCCTGGATTTTCTCGAGTTGCGGCAGGTGTTCTCGAGTTACGACGGTGACCTCAGGGACCCGCCCTGGTGGCCTCAGGAGAGGCCAGTCCCCATGCGAGTTGCTAGGGGGCCTCTCAGGATTCCTCTCCCGTCGATACCGGGGCCAAAAACCTTGTGTGGAGTCAGGGCCGGAACCGAGGATTCCTCTCAGGGGCTGACATGGATCCTTGGGTACTTCTGGAGTATCCCCAGGGGAGTCAGGCCTCGTCTCGAGTGGGGGCATTCCCGTGCGCTTTCCTTCCAGGCTGCAGCAGCAATGTCACGCTTCCCGTCGCGTGGATCAAAGGATCTGTGGTTTTCCCTCGAGGCTTTCCCTCGAGGTTTTCCCACAGGGCTGTCCCACGTGCCACCGTGGTGTGAGTCGATCCTCGGCGTGAATGATGAGCCAGTGCAGGGCAAAGAGGTTCCTCTGGAATGGACTGAGACATCTGGGGGACTCTTGGAATGGTGGTACGACCATGGAGTTCCTCTCGCCTTTCCTGTTGAGAGTGCCTCCTCTTGAGATGCGACGGGAACGCCGGGAATTCATTCCCGTTGAAAGCAGGGAAAGGATCCCTCATCTCGAGCTACGAGGGGGAAACGGGACTCCTCTGGATGTGGGCGTGACCATCGTGCTTCCTCTCGAGTGGAGACGGGTATGGCGGTGAACTTCTTGAGTTGCAGCAAGGGTGTGAAAGACCCTTTCGAAGTTCCAGAGTTTAGGTGTCATCAGTCTCCAGACGCCTCATCGGAAATAGGCCTCATCTCGCCTGGAAGGGAGAACTTCCTGGATTTTCTCGAGTTGCAGCAGGTGTTCTCGAGTTACGACGGGGACCTCAGGGACCCGCCCTAGTGGCCTCAGGAGAGGCCAGTCCCCATGCGAGTTGCTAGGGGGCCTCTCGGGATTCCTCTCCCTTCGATACCGGGGCCCAGAACCTTGTGTGGAGTCAGGGCCGGAACCGAGGATTCCTCTCAGGGGCTGACATGGAACTTTGGGTACTTCTGGAGTCTCCCCAGGGGAGTCAGGGCTCGTCTCGAGTGGGGACATGCACTTGCGCTTTCCTTCCAGGCTGTAGCAGCAATGTCACGATTCCCGTCGCGTGGATCAAAGGATCTGTGGTTTTCCCTCGAGGCTTTCCCTCGAGGCTTCCCCACTTTGCACTCCCACGTGCCACCGTGGTGTGAGTCGATCCTCGGCGTGAAAGATGAGCCAGTGCAGGGCAAAGAGGTTCCTCTGGAATGGACTGAGACATCTGGGGGACTCCTGGCATGGTGGTACGACCATGGAGTTCCGCTCGCCTTTCCTGTTGAGAGTGCCTCCTCTTGAGATGCGACGGGTACGCCGGGAATTCTTTCCCGTTGAAAGCAGGGAAAGGATCCCACATCTCGAGCTACGAGTGGGAAACGGGGCTCCTCTGGATGTGGGCGGGACCATTGTGCTTCCTCTCGAGTGGAGACGGGTATGGCGGTGAACTTCTTGAGGTGCAGCAAGGGTGTGAAAGACCCTTTCGAAGTTCCAGACGTTAGGTGTCATTAGTCTAAAGACGCCTCATCGGAAATAGGCCTCATCTCGCCTGGAAGGGAGAACTTCCTGGATTTTCTCGAGTTGCGGCAGGTGTTCTCGAGTTACGACGGGGACCTCAGGGACCCGCCCTGGTGGCCTCAGGAGAGGCCAGTCCCCATGCGAGTTGCTAGGGGGCCTCTCGGGATTCCTCTCCCGTCGATACCGGGGCTAAAAACCTTGTGTGGAGTCAGGGCCGGAACCGAGGATTCCTCTCAGGGGCTCACATGGATCTTTGGGTACTTCTGGAGTCTCCCCAGGGGAGTTAGGCCTCGTCTCGAGTGGGGGCATGCACGTACGCTTTCCTTCCAGGCTGTAGCAGCAATGTCACGCTTCCCGTCGCGTGGATCAAAGGATCTGTGGTTTTCCCTCGAGGCTTTCCCTCGAGGCTTTCCCACATGGCTGTCACACGTGCCACCGTGGTGTGAGTCGAACCTCGGCGTGAAAGATGAGCCAGTGCAGGGCAAAGAGGTTCCTCTGGAATGCACTGAGACATCTGGGGGACTCTTGGCATGGTGGTACGATCATGGAGTTCCTCTCGCCTTTCCTGTTGAGAGTGCCTCCTCTTGAGATGCGACGGAAACACCGGGAATTCTTTCCCGTTGAAATCAGGGAAAGGATCCCTCATCTCGAGCTACGAGGGGGAAACGGGGCTCCTCTGGATGTGGGCGGGACCATCGTGCTTCCTCTCGAGTGGAGACGGGTATGGCGGTGAACTTCTTGAGTTGCAGCAAGGGTGTGAAAGACCCTTTCGAAGTTCCAGAGGTTAGGTGTCATTAGTCTCCAGACGCCTCATCGGAAATAGGCCTCATCTCGCCTGGAAGGGAGAACTTCCTGGATTTTCTCGAGTTGCGGCAGGTGTTCTTGAGTTACGACGGTTACCTCAGGGACCCGCCCTGGTGGCCTCAGGAGAGGCCAGTCCCCATGCGAGTTGCTAGGGGGCCTCTCAGGATTCCTCTCCCGTCGATACCGGGGCCAAAAACCTTGTGTGGAGTCAGGGCCGGAACCGAGGATTCCTCTCAGGGGCTGACATGGAACTTTGGGTACTTCTGGAGTCTCCCCAGGGGAGTCAGGGCTCGTCTCGAGTGGGGACATGCACTTGCGCTTTCCTTCCAGGCTGTAGCAGCAATGTCACGCTTCCCGTCGCGTGGATCAAAGGATCTGTGGTTTTCCCTCGAGGCTTTCCCTCGAGGCTTCCCCACTTTGCACTCCCACGTGCCACCGTGGTGTGAGTCGATCCTCGGCGTGAAAGATGAGCCAGTGCAGGGCAAAGAGGTTCCTCTGGAATGGACTGAGACATCTGGGGGACTCCTGGCATGGTGGTACGACCATGGAGTTCCTCTCGCCTTTCCTGTTGAGAGTGCCTCCTCTTGAGATGCGACGGGTACGCCGGGAATTCTTTCCCGTTGAAAGCAGGGAAAGGATCCCACATCTCGAGCTACGAGGGGGAAACGGGGCTCCTCTGGATGTGGGCGGGACCATTGTGCTTCCTCTCGAGTGGAGACGGGTATGGCGGTGAACTTCTTGAGTTGCAGCAAGGGTGTGAAAGACCCTTTCGAAGTTCCAGATGTTAGGTGTCATTAGTCTAAAGACGCCTCATCGGAAATAGGCCTCATCTCGCCTGGAAGGGAGAACTTCCTGGATTTTCTCGAATTGTGGCAGGTGTTCTCGAGTTACGACGGGGACCTCAGGGACCCGCCCTGGTGGCCTCAGGGGAGGCAAGTCCCCATGCGAGTTGCTAGGGGGCCTCTCGGGATTCCTCTCCCATCGATACCGGGGCCAGAAACCTTGTGTGGAGTCAGGGCCGGAACCGAGGATTCCTCTCAGGGGCTGACATGGATCTTTGGGTACTTCTGGAGTCTCCCCAGGGGAGTCAGGCCTCGTCTCGAGTGGGGGCATGCACGTGCGCTTTCCTTCCAGGCTGTAGCAGCAATGTCACGCTTCCCGTCGCGTGGATCAAAGGATCTGTGGTTTTCCCTCGAGGCTTTCCCTCGAGGCTTTCCCACATGGCTGTCACACGTGCCACCGTGGTGTGAGTCGAACCTCGGCGTGAAAGATGAGCCAGTGCAGGGCAAAGAGGTTCCTCTGGAATGCACTGAGACATCTGGGGGACTCTTGGCATAGTGGTACGACCATGGAGTTCCTCTCGCCTTTCCTGTTGAGAGTGCCTCCTCTTGAGATGCGACGGGAACGCCGGGAATTCTTTCCCGTTGAAAGCAGGGAAAGGATCCCTCATCTCGAGCTACGAGGGGGAAACGGGGCTCCTCTGGATGTGGGCGGGACCATCGTGCTTCCTCTCGAGTGGAGACGGGTATGGCGGTGAACTTCTTGTGTTGCAGCAAGGGTGTGAAAGACCCTTTCGAAGTTCCAGAGGTTAGGTGTCATTAGTCTCCAGACGCCTCATCGAAAATAGGCCTCATCTCGCCTGGAAGGGAGAACTTCCTGGATTTTCTAGAGTTGCGGCAGGTGTTCTCGAGTTACGACGGGGACCTCAGGGACCCGCCCTGGTGGCCTCAGGAGAGGCCAGTCCCCATGCGAGTTGCTAGGGGGCCTCTCAGGATTCCTCTCCCGTCGATACCGGGGCCAAAAACGTTGTGTGGAGTCAGGGCCGGAACCGAGGATTCCTCTCAGGGGCTGACATGGATCTTTGGGTACTTCTGGAGTCTCCCCAGGGGAGTCAGGGCTCGTCTCGAGTGGGGACATGCACTTGCGCTTTCCTTCCAGGCTGTAGCAGCAATGTCACGCTTCCCGTCGCGTGGATCAAAGGATCTGTGGTTTTCCCTCGAGGCTTCCCCTCGAGGCTTCCCCACTTTGCACTCCCACGTGCCACCGTGGTGTGAGTCGATCCTCGGCGTGAAAGATGAGCCAGTGCAGGGCAAAGAGGTTCCTCTGGAATGGACTGAGACATCTGGGGGACTCCTGGCATGGTGGTACGACCATGGAGTTCCTCTCGCCTTTCCTGTTGAGAGTGCCTCCTCTTGAGATGCGACGGGAACGCCGGGAATTCTTTCCCGTTGAAAGCAGGGAAAGGATCCCTCATCTCGAGCTACGAGGGAGAAACGGGGCTCCTCTGGATGTGGGCGGGACCATCGTGCTTCCTCTCGAGTGGAGACGGGTATGGCGGTGAACTTCTTGAGTTGCAGCAAGGGTGTGAAAGACCCTTTCGAAGTTCCAGAGGTTACGTGTCATTAGTCTCCAGACGCCTCATCGGAAATAGGCCTCATCTCGCCTGGAAGGGAGAACTTCCTGGATTTTCTCGAGTTGCAGCAGGTGTTCTCGAGTTACGACGGGGACCTCAGGGACCCGCCCTAGTGGCCTCAGGAGAGGCCAGTCCCCATGCGAGTTGCTAGGGGGCCTCTCGGGATTCCTCTCCCTTCGATACCGGGGCCCAGAACCTTGTGTGGAGTCAGGGCCGGAACCGAGGATTCCTCTCAGGGGCTGACATGGAACTTTGGGTACTTCTGGAGTCTCCCCAGGGGAGTCAGGGCTCGTCTCGAGTGGGGACATGCACTTGCGCTTTCCTTCCAGGCTGTAGCAGCAATGTCACGCTTCCCGTCGCGTGGATCAAAGGATCTGTGGTTTTCCCTCGAGGCTTTCCCTCGAGGCTTCCCCACTTTGCACTCCCACGTGCCACCGTGGTGTGAGTCGATCCTCGGCGTGAAAGATGAGCCAGTGCAGGGCAAAGAGGTTCCTCTGGAATGGACTGAGACATCTGGGGGACTCCTGGCATGGTGGTACGACCATGGAGTTCCTCTCGCCTTTCCTGTTGAGAGTGCCTCCTCTTGAGATGCGACGGGTTTGCTGGGAATTCTTTCCCGTTGAAAGCAGGGAAAGGATCCCACATCTCGAGCTACGAGGGGGAAACGGGGCTCCTCTGGATGTGGGCGGGACCATTGTGCTTCCTCTCGAGTGGAGACGGGTATGGCGGTGTACTTCTTGAGTTGCAGCAAGGGTTTGAAAGACCCTTTCGAAGTTCCAGACGTTAGGTGTCATTAGTCTAAAGACGCCTCATCGGAAATAGGCCTCATCTCGCCTGGAAGGGAGAACTTCCTGGATTTTCTCGAGTTGCGGCAGGTGTTCTCGAGTTACGACGGGGACCTCAGGGACCCGCCCTGGTGGCCTCAGGAGAGGCAAGTCCCCATGCGAGTTGCTAGGGGGCCTCTCGGGATTCCTCTCCCATCGGTACCGGGGCCAAAAACCTTGTGTGGAGTCAGGGCCATTAAAGGATTCCTCTCAGGGGCTGACATGGATCTTTGGGTACTTCTGGAGTCTCCCCAGGGGAGTCAGGCCTCGTCTCGAGTGGGGGCATACACGTGCGCTTTCCTTCCAGGCTGTAGCAGCAATGTCACGCTTCCCGTCGCGTGGATCAAAGGATCTGTGGTTTTCCCTCGAGGCTTTCCCTCGAGACTTTCCCACTGGGCTGTCCCACGTGCCACCGTGGTGTGAGTCGATCCTCGGCGTGAAAGATGAGCCAGTGCAGGGCAAAGAGGTTCCTCTGGAATGGACTGAGACATCTGGGGGACTCTTGGCATGGTGGTACGACCATGGAGTTCCTCTCGCCTTTCCTGTTGAGAGTGCCTCCTCTTGAGATGCGACGGGAACGCCGGGAATTCTTTCCCGTTGAAAGCAGGGAAAGGATCCCACATCTCGAGCTACGAGGGGGAAACGGGGCTCCTCTGGATGTGGGCGGGACCATCGTGCTTCCTCTCGAGTGGAGACGGGTATGACGGTGAACTTCTTGAGTTGCAGCAAGGGTGTGAAAGACCCTTTCGAAGTTCCAGAGGTTAGGTGTCATTAGTCTCCAGACGCTTCATCGGAAATAGGCCTCATCTCGCCTGGAAGGGAGAACTTCCTGGATTTTCTCGAGTTGCGGCAGGTGTTCTCGAGTTACGACGGGGACCTCAGGGACACGCCCTGGTGGCCTCAGGAGAGGCCAGTCCCCATGCGAGTTGCTAGGGGGCCTCTCGGGATTCCTCTCCCGTCGATACCGGGGCCAAAAACCTTGTGTGGAGTCAGGGCCATTAAAGGATTCCTCTCAGGGGCTGACATGGATCTTTGGGTACTTCTGGAGTCTCCCCAGGGGAGTCAGGCCTCGTCTCGAGTGGGGGCATGCACGTGCGCTTTCCTTCCAGGCTGTAGCAGCAATGTCACGCTTCCCGTCGCGTGGATCAAAGGATCTGTGGTTTTCCCTCGAGGCTTTCCCTCGAGACTTTCCCACTGGGCTGTCCCACGTGCCACCGTGGTGTGAGTCGATCCTCGGCGTGAAAGATGAGCCAGTGCAGGGCAAAGAGGTTCCTCTGGAATGGACTGAGACATCTGGGGGACTCTTGGCATGGTGGTACGACCATGGAGTTCCTCTCGCCTTTCCTGTTGAGAGTGCCTCCTCTTGAGATGCGACGGGAACGTCGGGAATTCTTTCCAGTTGAAAGCAGGGAAAGGATCCCTCATCTCGAGCTACGAGGGGGAAACAGGGCTCCTCTGGATGGGGGCGGGACCATCGTGCTTCCTCTTGAGTGGAGACGGGTATGGCGGTGAAATTCTTGAGTTGCAGCAAGGGAGTGAAAGACCCTTTCGAAGTTCCAGAGCTTAGGTGTCATTAGTCTTCAGACGCCTCATCGGAAATAGGCCTCATCTCGCCTAGAAGGGAGAACTTCCTGGATTTTCTCGAGTTGCGGCAGGTGTTCTCGAGTTACGACGGGGACCTCAGGGACCCGCCCTGGTGGCCTCAGGAGAGGCCAGTCCCCATGCGAGTTGCTAGGGGGCCTCTCGGGATTCCTCTCCCGTCGATACCGGGGCCAAAAACCTTGTGTGGAGTCAGGGCCGGAACCGAGGATTCCTCTCAGGGGCTGACATGGATCTTTGGGTACTTCTGGAGTCTCCCCAGGGGAGTCAGGCCTCGTCTCGAGTGGGGGCATGCACGTGCGCTTTCCTTCCAGGCTGTAGCAGCAATGTCACGCTTCCCGTCGCGTGGATCAAAGGATCTGTGGTTTTCCCTCGAGGCTTTCCCTCGAGGCTTTCCCACAGGGCTGTCCCACGTGCCACCGTGGTGTGAGTCGATCCTCGGAGTGAAAGATGAGCCAGTGCAGGGCAAAGAGGTTCCTCTGGAATGGACTGAGACATCTGGGGGACTCTTGGCATGGTGGTACGACCATGGAGTTCCTCTCGCCTTTCCTGTTGAGAGTGCCTCCTCTTGAGATGCGAAGGGAACACCGGGAATTCTTTCCCGTTGAAAGCAGGGTAAGGATCCCTCATCTCGAGCTACGAGGGGGAAACGGGGCTCCTCTGGATGTGGGCGGGACCATCGTGCTTCCTCTCGAGTGGAGACGGGTATGGCGGTGAACTTCTTGAGTTGCAGCAAGGGTGTGAAAGACCCTTTCGAAGTTCCAGAGGTTAGGTGTCATTAGTCTCCAGACGCCTCATCGGAAATAGGCCTCATCTCGCCTGGAAGGGAGAACTTCCTGCATTTTCTCGAGTTGTGGCAGGTGTTCTCGAGTTACGAAGGGGAACTCAGGGACCCGCCCTGGTGGCCTCAGGAGAGGCCAGTCCTCATGCGATTTGCTAGGGGGCCTCTCGGGATTCCTCTCCCGTCGATACCGGGGCCAAAAACCTTGTGTGGAGTCAGGGCCAGAACCGAGGATTCCTCTCAGGGGCTGACATGGATGTTTGGGTACTTCTGGAGTATCCCCAGGGGAGTCAGGCCTCGTCTCGAGTGGGGGCATGCCCGTGCGCTTTCCTTCCAGGCTGCAGCAGCAATGTCACGCTTCCCGTCGCGTGGATCAAAGGATCTGTGGTTTTCCCTCGAGGCTTTCCCTCGAGGCTTTCCCACAGGGCTGTCCAACGTGCCACCGTGGTGTGAGTCGATCCTCGGCGTGAAAGATGAGCCAGTGCAGGGCAAAGAGGTTCCTCTGGAATGGACTGAGACATCTGGGGGACTCCTGGCATGGTGGTACGACCATGGAGTTCCTCTCGCCTTTCCTGTTGAGAGTGCCTCCTCTTGAGATGCGACGGGTACGTCGGGAATTCTTTCCGGTTGAAAGCAGGGAAAGGATCCCACATCTCGAGCTACGAGGGGGAAACGGGGCTCCTCTGGATGTGGGCGGGACCATTGTGCTTCCTCTCGAGTGGAGACGGGTATGGCGGTGAACTTCTTGAGTTGCAGCATGGGTGTGAAAGACCCTTTCGAAGTTCCAGACGTTAGGTGTCATTAGTCTAAAGACGCCTCATCGGAAATAGGCCTCATCTCGCCTGGAAGGGAGAACTTCCTGGATTTTCTCGAGTTGCGGCAGGTGTTCTCGAGTTACGACGGGGACCTCAGGGACCCGCCCTGGTGGCCTCAGGAGAGGCAAGTCCCCATGCGAGTTGCTAGGGGGCCTCTCGGGATTCCTCTCCCATCGATACCGGGGCCAGAAACCTTGTGTGGAGTCAGGGCCGGAACCGAGGATTCCTCTCAGGGGCTGACATGGATCTTTGGGTACTTCTGGAGTCTCCCCAGGGGAGTCAGGCCTCGTCTCGAGTGGGGGCATGCACGTGCGCTTTCCTTCCAGGCTGTAGCAGCAATGTCACACTTCCCGGCGCGTGGATCAAAGGATCTGTGGTTTTCCCTAGAGGCTTTCCCTCGAGGCTTTCCCACAGGGCTGTCCCACGTGCCACCGTGGTGTGAGTTGATCCTCGGCGTGAAAGATGAGCCAGTGCAGGGCAAAGAGGTTCCTCTGGAATGGAATGAGACATCTGGGGGACTCTTGGCATGGTGGTACGACCATGGAGTTCCTCTCGCCTTTCCTGTTGAGAGTGCCTCCTCTTGAGATGCGACGGGTACGCCGGGAATTCTTTCCCGTTGAGAGCAGGGAAAGGATCCCACATCTCGAGCTACGAGGGGGAAACTGGGATCCTCTGGATGTGGGCGGGACCATCGTGCTTCCTCTCGAGTGGAGACGGGTATGGCGGTGAACTTCTTGAGTTGCAGCAAGGGTGTGAAAGACCCTTTCGAAGTTCCAGAATTTAGGTGTCATCAGTCTCCAGACGCCTCATCGGAAATAGGCCTCATCTCGCCTGGAAGGGAGAACTTCCTGGATTTTCTCGAGTTGCAGCAGGTGTTCTCGAGTTACGACGGGGACCTCAGGGACCCGCCCTAGTGGCCTCAGGAGAGGCCAGTCCCCATGCGAGTTGCTAGGGGGCCTCTCGGGATTCCTCTCCCTTCGATACCGGGGCCCAGAACCTTGTGTGGAGTCAGGGCCGGAACCGAGGATTCCTCTCAGGGGCTGACATGGAACTTTGGGTACTTCTGGAGTCTCCCCAGGGGAGTCAGGGCTCGTCTCGAGTGGGGACATGCACTTGCGCTTTCCTTCCAGGCTGTAGCAGCAATGTCACGCTTCCCGTCGCGTGGATCAAAGGATCTGTGGTTTTCCCTCGAGGCTTTCCCTCGAGGCTTCACCACTTTGCACTCCCACGTGCCACCGTGGTGTGAGTCGATCCTCGGCGTGAAAGATGTGCCAGTGCAGGGCAAAGAGGTTCCTCTGGAATGGACTGAGACATCTGGGGGACTCCTGGCATGGTGGTACGACCATGGAGTTCCTCTCGCCTTTCCTGTTGAGAGTGCCTCCTCTTGAGATGCGACGGGTACGCCGGGAATTCTTTCCCGTTGAAAGCAGGGAAAGGATCCCACATCTCGAGCTACGAGGGGGAAACGGGGCTCCTCTGGATGTGGGCGGGACCATTGTGCTTCCTCTCGAGTGGAGACGGGTATGGCGGTGAACTTCTTGAGTTGCAGCAAGGGTGTGAAAGACCCTTTCGAAGTTCCAGACGTTAGGTGTCATTAGTCTAAAGACGCCTCATCGGAAATAGGCCTCATCTCGCCTGGAAGGGAGAACTTCCTGGATTTTCTCGAGTTGCGGCAGGTGTTCTCGAGTTACGACGGGGACCTCAGGGACCCGCCCTGGTGGCCTCAGGAGAGGCCAGTCCCCATGCGAGTTGCTAGGGGGCCTCTCGGGATTCCTCTCCCGTCGATACCGGGGCTAAAAACCTTGTGTGGAGTCAGGGCCGGAACCGAGGATTCCTCTCAGGGGCTCACATGGATCTTGGGTACTTCTGGAGTCTCCCCAGGGAAGTTAGGCCTCGTCTCGAGTGGGGGCATGCACGTACGCTTTCCTTCCAGGCTGTAGCAGCAATGTCACGCTTCCCGTCGCGTGGATCAAAGGATCTGTGGTTTTCCCTCGAGGCTTTCCCTCGAGGCTTTCCCACATGGCTGTCACACGTGCCACCGTGGTGTGAGTCGAACCTCGGCGTGAAAGATGAGCCAGTGCAGGGCAAAGAGGTTCCTCTGGAATGCACTGAGACATCTGGGGGACTCTTGGCATGGTGGTACGATCATGGAGTTCCTCTCGCCTTTCCTGTTGAGAGTGCCTCCTCTTGAGATGCGACGGAAACACCGGGAATTCTTTCCCGTTGAAATCAGGGAAAGGATCCCTCATCTCGAGCTACGAGGGGGAAACGGGGCTCCTCTGGATGTGGGCGGGACCATCGTGCTTCCTCTCGAGTGGAGACGGGTATGGCGGTGAACTTCTTGAGTTGCAGCAAGGGTGTGAAAGAACCTTTCGAAGTTCCAGAGGTTAGGTGTCATTAGTCTCCAGACGCCTCATCGGAAATAGGCCTCATCTCGCCTGGAAGGGAGAACTTCCTGGATTTTCTCGAGTTGCGGCAGGTGTTCTTGAGTTACGACGGGGACCTCAGGGACCCGCCCTGGTGGCCTCAGGAGAGGCCAGTCCCCATGCGAGTTGCTAGGGGGCCTCTCAGGATTCCTCTCCCGTCGATACCGGGGCCAAAAACCTTGTGTGGAGTCAGGGCCGGAACCGAGGATTCCTCTCAGGGGCTGACATGGATCTTTGGGTACTTCTGGAGTATCCCCAGGGGAGTCAGGCCTCGTCTCGAGTGGGGGCATGCCCGTGCGCTTTCCTTCCAGGCTGCAGCAGCAATGTCACGCTTCCCGTCGCGTGGATCAAAGGATCTGTGGTTTTCCCTCGAGGCTTTCCCTCGAGGCTTTCCCACAGGGCTGTCCCACGTGCCACCGTGGTGTGAGTCGATCCTCGGCGTGAAAGATGAGCCAGTGCAGGGCAAAGAGGTTCCTCTGGAATGCACTGAGACATCTGGGGGACTCTTGGCATGGTGGTACGATCATGGAGTTCCTCTCGCCTTTCCTGTTGAGAGTGCCTCCTCTTGAGATGCGACGGAAACACCGGGAATTCTTTCCCGTTGAAAGCAGGGAAAGGATCCCTCATCTCGAGCTACGAGGGGGAAACGGGGCTCCTCTGGATGTGGGCGGGACCATCGTGCTTCCTCTCGAGTGGAGACGGGTATGGCGGTGAACTTCTTGAGTTGCAGCAAGGGTGTGAAAGACCCTTTCGAAGTTCCAGAGTTTAGGTGTCATTAGTCTCCAGACGCCTCATCGGAAATAGGCCTCATCTCGCCTGGAAGGGAGAACTTCCTGGATTTTCTCGAGTTGCAGCAGGTGTTCTTGAGTTACGACGGGGACCTCAGGGACCCGCCCTAGTGGCCTCAGGAGAGGCCAGTCCCCATGCGAGTTGCTAGGGGGCCTCTCGGGATTCCTCTCCCTTCGATACCGGGGCCCAGAACCTTGTGTGGAGTCAGGGCCGGAACCGAGGATTCCTCTCAGGGGCTGACATGGAACTTTGGGTACTTCTGGAGTCTCCCCAGGGGAGTCAGGGCTCGTCTCGAGTGGGGACATGCACTTGCGCTTTCCTTCCAGGCTGTAGCAGCAATGTCACGCTTCCCGTCGCGTGGATCAAAGGATCTGTGGTTTTCCCTCGAGGCTTTCCCTCGAGGCTTCACCACTTTGCACTCCCACGTGCCACCGTGGTGTGAGTCGATCCTCGGCGTGAAAGATGTGCCAGTGCAGGGCAAAGAGGTTCCTCTGGAATGGACTGAGACATCTGGGGGACTCCTGGCATGGTGGTACGACCATGGAGTTCCTCTCGCCTTTCCTGTTGAGAGTGCCTCCTCTTGAGATGCGACGGGTACGCCGGGAATTCTTTCCCGTTGAAAGCAGGGAAAGGATCCCACATCTCGAGCTACGAGGGGGAAACGGGGCTCCTCTGGATGTGGGCGGGACCATTGTGCTTCCTCTCGAGTGGAGACGGGTATGGCGGTGAACTTCTTGAGTTGCAGCAAGGGTGTGAAAGACCCTTTCGAAGTTCCAGACGTTAGGTGTCATTAGTCTAAAGACGCCTCATCGGAAATAGGCCTCATCTCGCCTGGAAGGGAGAACTTCCTGGATTTTCTCGAGTTGCGGCAGGTGTTCTCGAGTTACGACGGGGACCTCAGGGACCCGCCCTGGTGGCCTCAGGAGAGGCCAGTCCCCATGCGAGTTGCTAGGGGGCCTCTCGGGATTCCTCTCCCGTCGATACCGGGGCTAAAAACCTTGTGTGGAGTCAGGGCCGGAACCGAGGATTCCTCTCAGGGGCTCACATGGATCTTTGGGTACTTCTGGAGTCTCCCCAGGGGAGTTAGGCCTCGTCTCGAGTGGGGGCATGCACGTACGCTTTCCTTCCAGGCTGTAGCAGCAATGTCACGCTTCCCGTCGCGTGGATCAAAGGATCTGTGGTTTTCCCTCGAGGCTTTCCCTCGAGGCTTTCCCACATGGCTGTCACACGTGCCACCGTGGTGTGAGTCGAACCTCGGCGTGAAAGATGAGCCAGTGCAGGGCAAAGAGGTTCCTCTGGAATGCACTGAGACATCTGGGGGACTCTTGGCATGGTGGTACGATCTTGGAGTTCCTCTCGCCTTTCCTGTTGAGAGTGCCTCCTCTTGAGATGCGACGGAAACACCGGGAATTCTTTCCCGTTGAAATCAGGGAAAGGATCCCTCATCTCGAGCTACGAGGGGGAAACGGGGCTCCTCTGGATGTGGGCGGGACCATCGTGCTTCCTCTCGAGTGGAGACGGGTATGGCGGTGAACTTCTTGAGTTGCAGCAAGGGTGTGAAAGACCCTTTCGAAGTTCCAGAGGTTAGGTGTCATTAGTCTCCAGACGCCTCATCGGAAATAGGCCTCATCTCGCCTGGAAGGGAGAACTTCCTGGATTTTCTCGAGTTGCGGCAGGTGTTCTTGTGTTACGACGGGGACCTCAGGGACCCGCCCTGGTGGCCTCAGGAGAGGCCAGTCCCCATGCGAGTTGCTAGGGGGCCTCTCAGGATTCCTCTCCCGTCGATACCGGGGCCAAAAACCTTGTGTGGAGTCAGGGCCGGAACCGAGGATTCCTCTCAGGGGCTGACATGGATCTTTGGGTACTTCTGGAGTATCCCCAGGGGAGTCAGGCCTCGTCTCGAGTGGGGGCATGCCCGTGCGCTTTCCTTCCAGGCTGCAGCAGCAATGTCACGCTTCCCGTCGCGTGGATCAAAGGATCTGTGGTTTTCCCTCGAGGCTTTCCCTCGAGGCTTTCCCACAGGGCTGTCCCACGTGCCACCGTGGTGTGAGTCGATCCTCGGCGTGAAAGATGAGCCAGTGCAGGGCAAAGAGGTTCCTCTGGAATGCACTGAGACATCTGGGGGACTCTTGGCATGGTGGTACGATCATGGAGTTCCTCTCGCCTTTCCTGTTGAGAGTGCCTCCTCTTGAGATGCGACGGAAACACCGGGAATTCTTTCCCGTTGAAAGCAGGGAAAGGATCCCTCATCTCGAGCTACGAGGGGGAAACGGGGCTCCTCTGGATGTGGGCGGGACCATCGTGCTTCCTCTCGAGTGGAGACGGGTATGGCGGTGAACTTCTTGAGTTGCAGCAAGGGTGTGAAAGACCCTTTCGAAGTTCCAGAGTTTAGGTGTCATTAGTCTCCAGACGCCTCATCGGAAATAGGCCTCATCTCGCCTGGAAGGGAGAACTTCCTGGATTTTCTCGAGTTGCAGCAGGTGTTCTTGAGTTACGACGGGGACCTCAGGGACCCGCCCTAGTGGCCTCAGGAGAGGCCAGTCCCCATGCGAGTTGCTAGGGGGCCTCTCGGGATTCCTCTCCCTTCGATACCGGGGCCCAGAACCTTGTGTGGAGTCAGGGCCGGAACCGAGGATTCCTCTCAGGGGCTGACATGGAACTTTGGGTACTTCTGGAGTCTCCCCAGGGGAGTCAGGGCTCGTCTCGAGTGGGGACATGCACTTGCGCTTTCCTTCCAGGCTGTAGCAGCAATGTCACGCTTCCCGTCGTGTGGATCAAAGGATCTGTGGTTTTCCCTCGAGGCTTTCCCTCGAGGCTTCCCCACTTTGCACTCCCACGTGCCACCGTGGTGTGAGTCGATCCTCGGTGTGAAAGATGAGCCAGTGCAGGGCAAAGAGGTTCCTCTGGAATGGACTGAGACATCTGGGGGACTCCTGGCAAGGTGGTACGACCATGGAGTTCCTCTCGCCTTTCCTGTTGAGAGTGCCTCCTCTTGAGATGCGACGGGTACGCCGGGAATTCTTTCCCGTTGAAAGCAGGGAAAGGATCCCACATCTCGAGCTACGAGGGGGAAACGGGGCTCCTCTGGATGTGGGCGGGACCATTGTGCTTCCTCTCGAGTGGAGACGGGTATGGCGGTGAACTTCTTGAGTTGCAGCAAGGGTGTGAAAGACCCTTTCGAAGTTCCAGACGTTAGGTGTCATTAGTCTCCAGACGCCTCATCGGAAATAGGCCTCATCTCGCCTGGAAGGGAGAACTTCCTGGATTTTCTCGAGTTGCGGCAGGTGTTCTCGAGTTACGACGGGGACCTCAGGGACCGGCCCTGGTGGCCTCAGGAGAGGCCAGTCCCCATGCGAGTTGCTAGGGGGCCTCTCGGGATTCCTCTCCCGTCGATACCGGGGCTAAAAACCTTGTGTGGAGTCACGGCCGGAACCGAGGATTCCTCTCAGGGGCTCACATGGATCTTTGGGTACTTCTGGAGTCTCCCCAGGGGAGTTAGGCCTCGTCTCGAGTGGGGGCATGCACGTACGCTTTCCTTCCAGGCTGTAGCAGCAATGTCACGCTTCCCGTCGCGTGGATCAAAGGATCTGTGGTTTTCCCTCGAGGCTTTCCCTCGAGGCTTTCCCACATGGCTGTCACACGTGCCACCGTGGTGTGAGTCGAACCTCGGCGTGAAAGATGGGCCAGTGCAGGGCAAAGAGGTTCCTCTGGAATGCACTGAGACATCTGGGGGACTCTTGGCATGGTGGTACGATCATGGAGTTCCTCTCGCCTTTCCTGTTGAGAGTGCCTCCTCTTGAGATGCGACGGAAACACCGGGAATTCTTTCCCGTTGAAATCAGGGAAAGGATCCCTCATCTCGAGCTACGAGGGGGAAACGGGGCTCCTCTGGATGTGGGCGGGACCATCGTGCTTCCTTTCGAGTGGAGACGGGTATGGCGGTGAACTTCTTGAGTTGCAGCAAGGGTGTGAAAGACCCTTTCGAAGTTCCAGAGGTTAGGTGTCATTAGTCTCCAGACGCCTCATCGGAAATAGGCCTCATCTCGCCTGGAAGGGAGAACTTCCTGGATTTTCTCGAGTTGCGGCAGGTGTTCTTGAGTTACGACGGGGACCTCAGGGACCCGCCCTAGTGGCCTCAGGAGAGGCCAGTCCCCATGCGAGTTGCTAGGGGGCCTCTCGGGATTCCTCTCCCTTCGATACCGGGGCCCAGAACCTTGTGTGGAGTCAGGGCCGGAACCGAGGATTCCTCTCAGGGGCTGACATGGAACTTTGGGTACTTCTGGAGTCTCCCCAGGGGAGTCAGGGCTCGTCTCGAGTGGGGAAATGCACTTGCGCTTTCCTTCCAGGCTGTAGCAGCAATGTCACGCTTCCCGTCGCGTGGATCAAAGGATCTGTGGTTTTCCCTCGAGGCTTCCCCTCGAGGCTTCCCCACTTTGCACTCCCACGTGCCACCGTGGTGTGAGTCGATCCTCGGCGTGAAAGATGAGCCAGTGCAGGGCAAAGAGGTTCCTCTGGAATGGACTGAGACATCTGGGGGACTCCTGGCATGGTGGTACGACCATGGAGTTCCTCTCGCCTTTCCTGTTGAGAGTGCCTCCTCTTGAGATGCGACGGGAACGCCGAGAATTCTTTCCCGTTGAAAGCAGGGAAAGGATCCCTAATCTCGAGCTACGAGGGGGAAACGGGGCTCCTCTGGATGTGGGCGGGACCATCCTGCTTCCTCTCGAGTGGAGACGGGTATGGCGGTGAACTTCTTGAGTTGCAGCAAGGGTGTGAAAGACCCTTTCGAAGTTCCAGTGGTTACGTGTCATTAGTCTCCAGACGCCTCATCGGAAATAGGCCTCATCTCGCCTGGAAGGGAGAACTTCCTGGATTTTCTCGAGTTGCAGCAGGTGTTCTCGAGTTACGACGGGGACCTCAGGGACCCGCCCTAGTGGCCTCAGGAGAGGCCAGTTCCCATGCGAGTTGCTAGGGGGCCTCTCGGGATTCCTCTCCCTTCGATACCGGGGCCCAGAACCTTGTGTGGAGTCAGGGCCGGAACCGAGGATTCCTCTCAGGGGCTGACATGGAACTTTGGGTACTTCTGGAGTCTCCCCAGGGGAGTCAGGGCTCGTCTCGAGTGGGGACATGCACTTGCGCTTTCCTTCCAGGCTGTAGCAGCAATGTCACGCTTCCCGTCGCGTGGATCAAAGGATCTGTGGTTTTCCCTCGAGGCTTTCCCTCGAGGCTTCCCCACTTTGCACTCCCACGTGCCACCGTGGTGTGAGTCGATCCTCGGCGTGAAAGATGAGCCAGTGCAGGGCAAAGAGGTTCCTCTGGAATGGACTGAGACATCTGGGGGACTCCTGGCATGGTGGTACGACCATGGAGTTCTTCTCGCCTTTCCTGTTGAGAGTGCCTCCTCTTGAGATGCGACGGGTATGCCGGGAATTCTTTCCCGTTGAAAGCAGGGAAAGGATCCCACATCTCGAGCTACGAGGGGGAAACGGGGCTCCTCTGGATGTGGGCGGGACCATTGTGCTTCCTCTCGAGTGGAGACGGGTATGGCGGTGAACTTCTTGAGTTGCAGCAAGGGTTTGAAAGACCCTTTCGAAGTTCCAGACGTTAGGTGTCATTAGTCTAAAGACGCCTCATCGGAAATAGGCCTCATCTCGCCTGGAAGGGAGAACTTCCTGGATTTTCTCGAGTTGCGGCAGGTGTTCTCGAGTTACGACGGGGACCTCAGGGACCCGCCCTGGTGGCCTCAGGAGAGGCAAGTCCCCATGGGAGTTGCTAGGGGGCCTCTCGGGATTCCTCTCCCATCGATACCGGGGCCAAAAACCTTGTGTGGAGTCAGGGCCGGAACCGAGGATTCCTCTCAGGGGCTGACATGGATCTTTGGGTACTTCTGGAGTCTCCCCAGGGGAGTCAGGCCTCGTCTCGAGTGGGGGCATGCACGTGCGCTTTCCTTCCAGGCTGTAGCAGCAATGTCACGCTTCCCGTCGCGTGGATCAAAGGATCTGTGGTTTTCCCTCGAGGCTTTCCCTCGAGGCTTCCCCACTTTGCACTCCCACGTGCCACCGTGGTGTGAGTCAATCCTCGGCGTGAAAGATGAGCCAGTGCAGGGCAAAGAGGTTCCTCTGGAATGGCCTGAGATATCTGGGGAACTCCTGGCATGGTGGTACGACCATGGAGTTCCTCTCGCCTTTCCTGTTGAGAGTGCCTCCTCTTGAGATGCGACGGGTACGCCGGGAATTCTTTCCCGTTGAAAGCAGGGAAAGGATCCCACATCTCGAGCTACGAGGGGGAAACGGGGCTCCTCTGGATGTGGACGGGACCATTGTGCTTCCTCTCGAGTGGAGACGGGTATGGCGGTGAACTTCTTGAGTTGCAGCAAGGGTGTGAAAGACCCTTTCGAAGTTCCAGAGGTTACGTGTCATTAGTCTCCAGACGCCTCATCGGAAATAGGCCTCATCTCGCCTGGAAGGGAGAACTTCCTGGATTTTCTCGAGTTGCGGCAGGTGTTCTCGAGTTACGACGGGGACCTCAGGGACCCGCCCTGGTGGCCTCAGGAGAGGCCAGTCCCCATGCGAGTTGCTAGGGGGCCTCTCGGGATTCCTCTCCCGTCGATACCGGGGCCAAAAACCTTGTGTGAAGTCAGGGCCGGAACCGAGGATTCCTCTCAGGGGCTGACATGGATCTTTGGGTACTTCTGGAGTCTCCCCAGGGGAGTCAGGCCTCGTCTCGAGTGGGGGCATGCACGTGCGCTTTCCTTCCAGGCTGTAGCAGCAATGTCACGCTTCCCGTCGCGTGGATCAAAGGATCTGTGGTTTTCCCTCGAGGCTTTCCCTCGAGGCTTTCCCACATGGCTGTCACACGTGCCACCGTGGTGTGAGTCGAACCTCGGCGTGAAAGATGAGCCAGTGCAGGGCAAAGAGTTTCCTCTGGAATGCACTGAGACATCTGGGGGACTCTTGGCATGGTGGTACGACCATGGAGTTCCTCTCGCCTTTCCTGTTGAGAGTGCCTCCTCTTGAGATGCGACGGGAACGCCGGGAATTCTTTCCCGTTGAAAGCAGGGAAAGGATCCCTCATCTCGAGCTACGAGGGGGAAACGGGGCTCCTCTGGATGTGGGCGGGACCAACGTGCTTCCTCTCGAGTGGAGACGGGTATGGCGGTGAACTTCTTGTGTTGCAGCAAGGGTGTGAAAGACCCTTTCGAAGTTCCAGAGGTTAGGTGTCATTAGTCTCCAGACGCCTCATCGGAAATAGGCCTCATCTCGCCTGGAAGGGAGAACTTCCTGGATTTTCTAGAGTTGCGGCAGGTGTTCTCGAGTTACGACCGGGACCTCAGGGACCCGCCCTGGTGGCCTCAGGAGAGGCCAGTCCCCATGCGAGTTGCTAGGGGGCCTCTCAGGATTCCTCTCCCGTCGATACCGGGGCCAAAAACCTTGTGTGGAGTCAGGGCCGGAACCGAGGATTCCTCTCAGGGGCTGACATGGATCTTTGGGTACTTCTGAAGTATCCCCAGGGGAGTCAGGCCTCGTCTCGAGTGGGGGCATGCCCGTGCGCTTTCCTTCCAGGCTGCAGCAGCAATGTCACGCTTCCCGTCGCGTGGATCAAAGGATCTGTGGTTTTTCCCTCGAGGCTTTCCCTCGAGGCTTTCCCACAGGGCTGTCCCACGTGCCACCGTGGTGTGAGTCGATCCTCGGCGTGAATGATGAGCCAGTGCAGGGCAAAGAGGTTCCTCTGGAATGGACTGAGACATCTGGGGGACTCTTGGAATGGTGGTACGACCATGGAGTTCCTCTCGCCTTTCCTGTTGAGAGTGCCTCCTCTTGAGATGCGACGGGAACGCCGGGAATTCATTGCCGTTGAAAGCAGGGAAAGGATCCCTCATCTTGAGCTACGAGGGGGAAACGGGGCTCCTCTGGATGTGGGCGTGACCATCGTGCTTCCTCTCGAGTGGAGACGGGTATGGCGGTGAACTTCTTGAGTTGCAGCAAGGGTGTGAAATACCCTTTCGAAGTTCCAGAGTTTAGGTGTCATTAGTCTCCAGACGCCTCATCGGAAATAGGCCTCATCTCGCCTGGAAGGGAGAACTTCCTGGATTTTCTCGAGTTGCGGCAGGTGTTCTCGAGTTACGACGGGGACCTCAGGGACCCGCCCTGGTGGCCTCAGGAGAGGCCAGTCCCCATGCGAGTTGCTAGGGGGCCTCTCGGGATTCCTCTCCCGTCGATACCGGGGCCAAAAACCTTGTGTGGAGTCAGGGCCGGAACCGAGGATTCCTCTCAGGGGCTCACATGGATCTTTGGGTACTTCTGGAGTCTCCCCAGGGGAGTCAGGCCTCGTCTCGAGTGGGGGCATGCACGTGCGCTTTCCTTCCAGGCTGTAGCAGCAATGTCACGCTTCCCGTCACGTGGATCAAAGGATCTGTGGTTTTCCCTCGAGGCTTTCCCTCGAGGCTTTCCCACAGGGCTGTCCCACGTGCCACCGTGGTGTGAGTTGATCCTCGGCGTGAAAAATGAGTCAGTGCAGGGCAAAGAGGTTCCTCTGGAATGGACTGAGACATCTGGGGGACTCTTGGCATGGTGGTACGACCATGGAGTTCCTCTCGCCTTTCCTGTTGAGAGTGCCTCCTCTTGAGATGCGACGGGAATGCCGGGAATTCTTTCCCGTTGAAAGCAGGGAAAGGATCCCTCATCTCGAGCTACGAGGGGGAAACGGGGATCCTCTGGATGTGGGCGGGACCATCGTGCTTCCTCTCGAGTGGAGACGGGAATGGCGGTGAACTTCTTGAGTTGCAGCAAGGGTGTGAAAGACCCTTTCGAAGTTCCAGAGGTTACGTGTCATTAGTCTCCAGACGCCTCATCGGAAATAGGCCTCATCTCGCCTGGAAGGGAGAACTTCCTGGATTTTCTCGAGTTGCAGCAGGTGTTCTCGAGTTACGACGGGGACCTCAGGGACCCGCCCTAGTGGCCTCAGGAGAGGCCAGTCCCCATGCGAGTTGCTAGGGGGCCTCTCGGGATTCCTCTCCCTTCGATACCGGGGCCCAGAACCTTGTGTGGAGTCAGGGCCGGAACCGAGGATTCCTCTCAGGGGCTGACATGGAACTTTGGGTACTTCTGGAGTCTCCCCAGGGGAGTCAGGGCTCGTCTCGAGTGGGGACATGCACTTGCGCTTTCCTTCTAGGCTGTAGCAGCAATGTCACGCTTCCCGTCGCGTGGATCAAAGGATCTGTGGTTTTCCCTCGAGGCTTTCCCTCGAGGCTTCCCCACTTTGCACTCCCACGTGCCACCGTGGTGTGAGTCGATCCTCGGCGTGAAAGATGAGCCAGTGCAGGGCAAAGAGGTTC
Source organism: Capricornis sumatraensis (assembly GCF_032405125.1). Taxonomy (NCBI): domain Eukaryota; kingdom Metazoa; phylum Chordata; class Mammalia; order Artiodactyla; family Bovidae; genus Capricornis; species Capricornis sumatraensis. Next base: position 140,394,455 of record NC_091092.1, on the reverse strand, counting down.
CTCTGGAATGGACTGAGACATCTGGGGGACTCCTGGCATGGTGGTACGACCATGGAGTTCCTCTCGCCTTTCCTGTTGAGAGTGCCTCCTCTTGAGATGCGACGGGAACGCCGGGAATTCTTTCCCGTTGAAAGCAGGGAAAGGATCCCACATCTCGAGCTACGAGGGGGAAACGGGGCTCCTCTGGATGTGGGCGGGACCATTGTGCTTCCTCTCGAGTGGAGACGGGTATGGCGGTGAACTTCTTGAGTTGCAGCAAGGGTGTGAAAGACCCTTTCGAAGTTCCAGACGTTAGGTGTCATTAGTCTAAAGACACCTCATCGGAAATAGCCCTCATCTCGCCTGGAAGGGAGAACTTCCTGGATTTTCTCGAGTTGCGGCAGGTGTTCTCGAGTTACGACGGGGACCTCAGGGACCCGCCCTGGTGGCCTCAGGAAAGGCAAGTCCCCATGCGAGTTGCTAGGGGGCCTCTCGGGATTCCTCTCCCATCGATACCGGGGCCAAAAACCTTGTGTGGAGTCAGGGCCGGAACCGAGGATTCCTCTCAGGGGCTGACATGGATCTTTGGGTACTTCTGGAGTCTCCCCAGGGGAGACAGGCCTCGTCTCGAGTGGGGGCATGCACGTGCGCTTTCCTTCCAGGCTGTAGCAGCAATGTCACGCTTCCCGTCGCGTGGATCAAAGGATCTGTGGTTTTCCCTCGAGGCTTTCCCTCGAGGCTTCCCCACTTTGCACTCCCACGTGCCACCGTGGTGTGAGTCGATCCTCGGCGTGAAAGATGAGCCAGTGCAGGGCAAAGAGGTTCCTCTGGAATGGCCTGAGATATCTGGGGAACTCCTGGCATGGTGGTACGACCATGGAGTTCCTCTCGCCTTTCCTGTTGAGAGTGCCTCCTCTTGAGATGCGACGGGTACGCCGGGAATTCTTTCCCGTTGAAAGCAGGGAAAGGATCCCACATCTCGAGCTACGAGGGGGAAACGGGGCTCCTCTGGATGTGGGCGGGACCATTGTGCTTCCTCTCGAGTGGAGACGGGTATGGCGGTGAACTTCTTGAGTTGCAACAAGGGTGTGAAAGACCCTTTCGATGTTCCAGACGTTAGGTGTCATTAGTCTAAAGACACCTCATCGGAAATAGGCCTCATCTCGCCTGGAAGGGAGAACTTCCTGGATTTTCTCGAGTTGCGGCAGGTGTTCTCGAGTTACGACGGGGACCTCAGGGACCCGCCCTGGTGGCCTCAGGAGAGGCAAGTCCCCATGCGAGTTGCTAGGGGGCCTCTCGGGATTCCTATCCCATCGATACCGGGGCCAAAAACCTTGTGTGGAGTCAGGGCCGGAACCGAGGATTCCTCTCAGGGGCTGACATGGATCTTTGGGTACTTCTGGAGTCTCCCCAGGGGAGTCAGGGCTCGTCTCGAGTGGGGACATGCACTTGCGCTTTCCTTCCAGGCTGTAGCAGCAATGTCACGCTTCCCGTCGCGTGGATCAAAGGATCTGTGGTTTTCCCTCGAGGCTTCCCCTCGAGGCTTCCCCACTTTGCACTCCCACGTGCCACCGTGGTGTGAGTCGATCCTCGGCGTGAAAGATGAGCCAGTGCAGGGCAAAGAGGTTCCTCTGGAATGGACTGAGACATCTGGGGGACTCCTGGCATGGTGGTACGACCATGGAGTTCCTCTCGCCTTTCCTGTTGAGAGTGCCTCCTCTTGAGATGCGACGGGAACGCCGGGAATTCTTTCCCGTTGAAAGCAGGGAAAGGATCCCTCATCTCGAGCTACGAGGGGGAAACGGGGCTCTTCTGGATGTGGGCGGGACCATCGTGCTTCCTCTCGAGTGGAGACGGGTATGGCGGTGAACTTCTTGAGTTGCAGCAAGGGTGTGAAAGACCCTTTCGAAGTTCCAGAGGTTACGTGTCATTAGTCTCCAGACGCCTCATCGGAAATAGGCCTCATCTCGCCTGGAAGGGAGAACTTCCTGGATTTTCTCGAGTTGCGGCAGGTGTTCTCGAGTTACGACGGGGACCTCAGGGACCCGCCCTGGTGGCCTCAGGAGAGGCCAGTCCCCATGCGAGTTGCTAGGGGGCCTCTCGGGATTCCTCTCCCGTCGATACCGGGGCCAAAAACCTTGTGTGGAGTCAGGGCCGGAACCGAGGATTCCTCTCAGGGGCTCACATGGATCTTTGGGTACTTCTGGAGTCTCCCCAGGGGAGTCAGGCCTCGTCTCGAGTGGGGGCATGCACGTGCGCTTTCCTTCCAGGCTGTAGCAGCAATGTCACGCTTCCCGTCGCGTGGATCAAAGGATCTGTGGTTTTCCCTCGAGGCTTTCCCTCGAGGCTTTCCCACATGGCTGTCACACGTGCCACCGTGGTGTGAGTCGAACCTCGGCGTGAAAGATGAGCCAGTGCAGGGCAAAGAGGTTCCTCTGGAATGGACTGAGACATCTGGGGGACTCTTGGCATGGTGGTACGATCATGGAGTTCCTCTCGCCTTTCCTGTTGAGAGTGCCTCCTCTTGAGATGCGACGGGAACACCGGGAATTCTTTCCCGTTGAAAGCAGGGAAAGGATCCCTCATCTCGAGCTACGAGGGGGAAACGGGGCTCCTCTGGATGTGGGCGGGACCATCGTGCTTCCTCTCGAGTGGAGACGGGTATGGCGGTGAACTTCTTGAGTTGCAGCAAGGGTGTGAAAGACCCTTTCGAAGTTCCAGAGGTTAGGTGTCATTAGTCTCCAGACGCCTCATCGGAAATAGGCCTCATCTCGCCTGGAAGGGAGAACTTCCTGGATTTTCTCGAGTTGCGGCAGGTGTTCTCGAGTTACGACGGGGACCTCAGGGACCCGCCCTGGTGGCCTCAGGAGAGGCCAGTCCCCATGCGAGTTGCTAGGGGGCCTCTCAGGATTCCTCTCCCGTCGATACCGGGGCCAAAAACCTTGTGTGGAGTCAGGGCCGGAACCGAGGATTCCTCTCAGGGGCTGACATGGATCTTTGGGAACTTCTGGAGTATCCCCAGGGGAGTCAGGCCTCGTCTCGAGTGGGGGCATGCCCGTGCGCTTTCGTTCCAGGCTGCAGCCGCAATGTCACGCTTCCCGTCGCGTGGATCAAAGGATCTGTGGTTTTCCCTCGAGGCTTTCCCTCGAGGCTTTCCCACAGGGCTGTCCCACGTGCCACCGTGGTGTGAGTCGATCCTCGGCGTGAATGATGAGCCAGTGCAGGGCAAAGAGGTTCCTCTGGAATGGACTGAGACATCTGGGGGACTCTTGGAATGGTGGTACGACCATGGAGTTCCTCTCGCCTTTCCTGTTGAGAGTGCCTCCTCTTGAGATGCGACGGGAACGCCGGGAATTCATTCCCGTTGAAAGCAGGGAAAGGATCCCTCATCTCGAGCTACGAGGGGGAAACGGGGCTCCTCTGGATGTGGGCGTGACGATCGTGCTTCCTCTCGAGTGGAGACGGGTATGGCGGTGAACTTCTTGAGTTGCAGCAAGGGTGTGAAAGACCCTTTCGAAGTTCCAGAGTTTAGGTGTCATTAGTCTCCAGACGCCTCATCGGAAATAGGCCTCATCTCGCCTGGAAGGGAGAACTTCCTGGATTTTCTCGAGTTGCAGCAGGTGTTCTCGAGTTATGACGGTGACCTCAGGGACCCTCCCTAGTGGCCTCAGGAGAGGCCAGTCCCCATGCGAGTTGCTAGGGGGCCTCTCGGGATTCCTCTCCCTTCGATACCGGGGCCCAGAACCTTGTGTGGAGTCAGGGCCGGAACCGAGGATTCCTCTCAGGGGCTGACATGGAACTTTGGGTACTTCTGGAGTCTCCCCAGGGGAGTCAGGGCTCGTCTCGAGTGGGGACATGCACTTGCGCTTTCCTTCCAGGCTGTAGCAGCAATGTCACGCTTCCCGTCGCGTGGATCAAAGGATCTGTGGTTTTCCCTCGAGGCTTTCCCTCGAGGCTTCCCCACTTTGCACTCCCACGTGCCACCGTGGTGTGAGTCGATCCTCGGCGTGAAAGATGAGCCAGTGCAGGGCAAAGAGGTTCCTCTGGAATGGACTGAGACATCTGGGGGACTCCTGGCATGGTGGTACGACCATGGAGTTCCTCTCGCCTTTCCTGTTGAGAGTGCCTCCTCTTGAGATGCGACGGGTACGCCGGGAATTCTTTCCCGTTGAAAGCAGGGAAAGGATCCCTCATCTCGAGCTACGAGGGGGAAACGGGGCTCCTCTGGATGTGGGCGGGACCATCGTGCTTCCTCTCGAGTGGAGAAGGGTATGGCGGTGAACTTCTTGAGTTGCAGCAAGGGTTTGAAAGACCCTTTCGAAGTTCCAGAGGTTAGGTGTCATTAGTCTCCAGACGCCTCATCGGAAATAGGCCTCATCTCGCCTGGAAGGGAGAACTTCCTGGATTTTCTCGAGTTGCGGCAGGTGTTCTCGAGTTACGACGGGGAAATCAGGGACCCGCCCTGGTGGCCTCAGGAGAGGCCAGTCCCCATGCGAGTTGCTAGGGGGCCTCTCGGGATTCCTCTCCCGTCGATACCGGGGCCAAAAACCTTGTGTGGAGTCAGGGCCGGAACCGAGGATTCCTCTCAGGGGCTGACATGGATCTTTGGGAACTTCTGGAGTCTCCCCAGGGGAGTCAGGCCTCGTCTCGAGTGGGGGCATGCACGTGCGCTTTCCTTCCAGGCTGTAGCAGCAATGTCACGCTTCCCGTCACGTGGATCAAAGGATCTGTGGTTTTCCCTCGAGGCTTTCCCTCGAAGCTTTCCCACAGGGCTGTCCCACGTGCCACCGTGGTGTGAGTCGATCCTCGGCGTGAAACATGAGCCAGTGCAGGGCAAAGAGGTTCCTCTGGAATGGACTGAGACATCTGGGGGACTCTTGGCATGGTAGTACGACCATGGAGTTCCTCTCGCCTTTCCTGTTGAGAGTGCCTCCTCTTGAGATGTGACGGGAACGCCGGGAATTCTTTCCCGTTGAATGCAGGGAAAGGATCCCTCATCTCGAGCTACGAGGGGGAAACTGGGCTCCTCTGGATGTGGGCGGGACCATCGTGCTTCCTCTCGAGTGGAGACGGGTATGGCGGTGAACTTCTTGAGTTGCAGCAAGGGTGTGAAAGACCCTTTCGAAGTTCCAGAGGTTAGGTGTCATTAGTCTCCAGACGCCTCATCGGAAATGGGCCTCATCTCGCCTGGAAGGGAGAACTTCCTGGATTTTCTCGAGTTGCGGCAGGTGTTCTCGAGTTACGACGGGGACCTCAGGGACCCGCCCTGGTGGCCTCAGGAGAGGCCAGTCCCCATGCGAGTTGCTAGGGGGCCTCTCGGGATTCCTCTCCCGTCGATACCGGGGCCAAAAACCTTGTGTGGAGTCAGGGCCGGAACCGAGGATTCCTCTCAGGGGCTGACATGGATCTTTGGGTAGTTCTGGATTCTCCCCAGGGAAGTCAGGCCTCGTCTCGAGTGGGGGCATGCACGTGCGCTTTCCTTCCAGGCTGGAGCAGCAATGTCACGCTTCCCGTCGCGTCGATCAAAGGATCTGTGGTTTTCCCTCCAGGCTTTCCCACAGGGCTGTCCCTCGTGCACCGTGGTGTGAGTCGATCCTCGGCGTGAAACATGAGCCAGTGCAGGGCAAAGAGGTTCCTCTGGAATGGACTGAGACATCTGGGGGACTCTTGGCATGGTGGTACGACCATGGAGTTCCTCTCGCCTTTCTTGTTGAGAGTGCCTCCTCTTGAGTTGCGACCGGAACGCCGGGAATTCTTTCCCGTTGTAAGCAGGGAAAGGATCCCTCATCTCGAACTACGAGGGGGAAACTGGGCTCCTCTGGATGTGGGCGGGACCATCGTGCTTCCTCTCGAGTGGAGACGGGTATGGTGGTGAACTTCTTGAGTTGCAGCAAGGGTGTGAAAGACCCTTTCGAAGTTCCAGAGGTTAGGTGTCATTAGTCTCCAGACGCCTCATCGGAAATGGGCCTCATCTCGCCTGGAAGGGAGAACTTCCTGGATTTTCTCGAGTTGCGGCAGGTGTTCTCGAGTTACGACGGGGACCTCAGGGACCCGCCCTGGTGGCCTCAGGAGAGGCCAGTCCCCATGCGAGTTGCTAGGGGGCCTCTCGGGATTCCTCTCCCGTCGATACCGGGGCCAAAAACCTTTTGTGGAGTCAGGGCCGGAACCGAGGATTCCTCTCAGGGGCTGACATGGATCTTTGGGTACTTCTGGAGTGTCCCCAGGGAAGTCAGGCCTCGTCTCGAGTGGGGGCATGCACGTGCGCTTTCCTTCCAGGCTGTAGCAGCAATGTCACGCTTCCCGTCGCGTGGATCAAAGGATCTGTGGTTTTCCCTCGAGGCTTTCCCTCGAGGCTTTCCCACAGGGCTGTCCCACGTGCCACCGTGGTGTGAGTCGATCCTCGGCGTGAAAGATGAGCCAGTGCAGGGCAAAGAGGTTCCTCTGGAATGGACTGAGACATCTGGGGGACTCTTGGCATGGTGGTACGACCATGGAGTTCCTCTCGCCTTTCCTGTTGAGAGTGCCTCCTCTTGAGATGCGACGGGAACGCCGGGAATTCTTTCCCGTTCAAAGCAGGGAAAGGATCCCTCATCTCGAGCTACGAGGGGGAAACGGGGCTCCTCTGGATGTGGGCGGGACCATCGTGCTTCCTCTCGAGTGGAGAAGGGTATGGCGGTGAACTTCTTGAGTTGCAGCAAGGGTTTGAAAAACCCTTTCGAAGTTCCAGAGGTTAGGTGTCATTAGTCTCCAGACGCCTCATCGGAAATAGGCCTCATCTCGCCTGGAAGGGAGAACTTCCTGGATTTTCTCGAGTTGCGGCAGGTGTTCTCGAGTTACGACGGGGACCTCAGGGACCCGCCCTGGTGGCCTCAGGAGAGGCCAGTCCCCATGCGAGTTGCTAGGGGGCCTCTCGGGATTCCTCTCCCGTCGATACCGGGGCCAAAAACCTTGTGTGGAGTCAGGGCCGGAACCGAGGATTCCTCTCAGGCGCTGACATGGATCTTTGGGAACTTCTGGAGTCTCCCCAGGGGAGTCAGGCCTCGTCTCGAGTGGGGGCATGCACGTGCGCTTTCCTTCCAGGCTGTAGCAGCAATGTCACGCTTCCCGTCACGTGGATCAAAGGATCTGTGGTTTTCCCTCGAGGCTTTCCCTCGAAGCTTTCCTACAGGGCTGTCCCACGTGCCACCGTGGTGTGAGTCGATCCTCGGCGTGAAACATGAGCCAGTGCAGGGCAAAGAGGTTCCTCTGGAATGGACTGAGACATCTGGGGGACTCTTGGCATGGTAGTACGACCATGGAGTTCCTCTCGCTTTTCCTGTTGAGAGTGCCTCCTCTTGAGATGTGACGGAAACGCCGGGAATTCTTTCCCGTTGAATGCAGGGAAAGGATCCCTCATCTCGAGCTACGAGGGGGAAACTGGGCTCCTCTGGATGTGGGCGGGACCATCGTGCTTCCTCTCGAGTGGAGACGGGTATGGCGGTGAACTTCTTGAGTTGCAGCAAGGGTGTGAAAAACCCTTTCGAAGTTCCAGAGGTTAGGTGTCATTAGTCTCCAGACGCCTCATCGGAAATGGGCCTCATCTCGCCTGGAAGGGAGAACTTCCTGGATTTTCTCGAGTTGCGGCAGGTGTTCTCGAGTTACGACGGGGACCTCAGGGACCCGCCCTGGTGGCCTCAGGAGAGGCCAGTCCCCATGCGAGTTGCTAGGGGGCCTCTCGGGATTCCTCTCCCGTCGATACCGGGGCCAAAAACCTTGTGTGGAGTCAGGGCCGGAACCGAGGATTCCTCTCAGGGGCTGACATGGATCTTTGGGTAGTTCTGGATTCTCCCCAGGGAAGTCAGGCCTCGTCTCGAGTGGGGGCATGCACGTGCGCTTTCCTTCCAGGCTGGAGCAGCAATGTCACGCTTCCCGTCGCGTCGATCAAAGGATCTGTGGTTTTCCCTCCAGGCTTTCCCACAGGGCTGTCCCACGTGCCACCGTGGTGTGAGTCGATCCTCGGCGTGAAAGATGAGCCAGTGCAGGGCAAAGAGGTTCCTCTGGAATGGACTGAGACATCTGGGGGACTCTTGACATGGTAGTACGACCATGGAGTTCCTCTCGCCTTTCCTGTTGAGAGTGCCTCCTCTTGAGATGCGACCGGAACGCCGGGAATTCTTTCCCGTTGAAAGCAGGGAAAGGATCCCTCATCTCGAGCTACGAGGGGGAAACTGGGCTCCTCTGGATGTGGGCGGGACCATCGTGCTTCCTCTCGAGTGGAGAAGGGTATGGCGGTGAACTTCTTGAGTTGCAGCAAGGGTTTGAAAGACCCTTTCGAAGTTCCAGAGGTTAGGTGTCATTAGTCTCCAGACGCCTCATCGGAAATAGGCCTCATCTCGCCTGGAAGGGAGAACTTCCTGGATTTTCTCGAGTTGCGGCAGGTGTTCTCGAGTTACGACGGGGACCTCAGGGACCCGCCCTGGTGGCCTCAGGAGAGGCCAGTCCCCATGCGAGTTGCTAGGGGGCCTCTCGGGATTCCTCTCCCGTCGATACCGGGGCCAAAAACCTTGTGTGGAGTCAGGGCCGGAACCGAGGATTCCTCTCAGGCGCTGACATGGATCTTTGGGAACTTCTGGAGTCTCCCCAGGGGAGTCAGGCCTCGTCTCGAGTGGGGGCATGCACGTGCGCTTTCCTTCCAGGCTGTAGCAGCAATGTCACGCTTCCCGTCACGTGGATCAAAGGATCTGTGGTTTTCCCTCGAGGCTTTCCCTCGAAGCTTTCCTACAGGGCTGTCCCACGTGCCACCGTGGTGTGAGTCGATCCTCGGCGTGAAACATGAGCCAGTGCAGGGCAAAGAGGTTCCTCTGGAATGGACTGAGACATCTGGGGGACTCTTGGCATGGTAGTACGACCATGGAGTTCCTCTCGCTTTTCCTGTTGAGAGTGCCTCCTCTTGAGATGTGACGGGAACGCCGGGAATTCTTTCCCGTTGAATGCAGGGAAAGGATCCCTCATCTCGAGCTACGAGGGGGAAACTGGGCTCCTCTGGATGTGGGCGGGACCATCGTGCTTCCTCTCGAGTGGAGACGGGTATGGCGGTGAACTTCTTGAGTTGCAGCAAGGGTGTGAAAAACCCTTTCGAAGTTCCAGAGGTTAGGTGTCATTAGTCTCCAGACGCCTCATCGGAAATGGGCCTCATCTCGCCTGGAAGGGAGAACTTCCTGGATTTTCTCGAGTTGCGGCAGGTGTTCTCGAGTTACGACGGGGACCTCAGGGACCCGCCCTGGTGGCCTCAGGAGAGGCCAGTCCCCATGCGAGTTGCTAGGGGGCCTCTCGGGATTCCTCTCCCGTCGATACCGGGGCCAAAAACCTTGTGTGGAGTCAGGGCCGGAACCGAGGATTCCTCTCAGGGGCTGACATTGATCTTTGGGTAGTTCTGGATTCTCCCCAGGGAAGTCAGGCCTCGTCTCGAGTGGGGGCATGCACGTGCGCTTTCCTTCCAGGCTGGAGCAGCAATGTCACGCTTCCCGTCGCGTCGATCAAAGGATCTGTGGTTTTCCCTCCAGGCTTTCCCACAGGGCTGTCCCACGTGCCACCGTGGTGTGAGTCGATCCTCGGCGTGAAAGATGAGCCAGTGCAGGGCAAAGAGGTTCCTCTGGAATGGACTGAGACATCTGGGGGACTCTTGGCATGGTAGTACGACCATGGAGTTCCTCTCGCCTTTCCTGTTGAGAGTGCCTCCTCTTGAGATGCGACCGGAACGCCGGGAATTCTTTCCCGTTGAAAGCAGGGAAAGGATCCCTCATCTCGAGCTACGAGGGGGAAACTGGGCTCCTCTGGATGTGGGCGGGACCATCGTGCTTCCTCTCGAGTGGAGACGGGTATGGCGGTGAACTTCTTGAGTTGCACCAAGGGTGTGAAAGACCCTTTCGAAGTTCCAGAGTTTAGGTGTCATTAGTCTCCAGACGCCTCATCGGAAATGGGCCTCATCTCGCCTGGAAGGGAGAACTTCCTGGATTTTCTCGAGTTGCGGCAGGTGTTCTCGAGTTACGACGGGGACCTCAGGGACCCGCCCTGGTGGCCTCAGGAGAGGCCAGTCCCCATGCGAGTTGCTAGGGGGCCTCTCGGGATTCCTCTCCCGTCGATACCGGGGCCAAAAACCTTGTGTGGAGTCAGGGCCGGAACCGAGGATTCCTCTCAGGGGCTGACATGGATCTTTGGGAACTTCTGGAGTCTCCCCAGGGGAGTCAGGCCTCGTCTCGAGTGGGGGCATGCACGTGCGCTTTCCTTCCAGGCTCTAGCAGCAATGTCACGCTTCCCGTCGCGTGGATCAAATGATCTGTGGTTTTCCCTCGAGGCTTTCCCTCGAGGCTTTCCCACTGGGCTGTCCCACATGCCACCGTGGTGTGAGTCGATCCTCGGCATGAAAGATGAGCCAGTGCAGGGGAAAGAGGTTCCTCTGCAATGGACTGAGACATCTGGGGGACTCTTGGCATGGTGGTACGACCATGGAGTTCCTCTCGCCTTTCCTGTTGAGAGTGCCTCCTCTTGAGATGCGACGGGTACGCCGGGAATTCTTTCCCGTTGAAAGCAGGGAAACGATCCCTCATCTCGAGCTACGAGGGGGAAACGGGTCTCCCATGGATGGGGGCGGGACCATCGTGCTTCCTCTCGAGTGGAGACGGGTATGGCGGTGAACTTCTTGAGTTGCAGCAAGGGTGGGAAAGACCCTTTCGAAGTTCCAGAGGTTAGGTGTCATTAGTCTCCAGACGCCTCATCGGAAATAGGCCTCATCTCGCCTGGAAGGGAGAACTTCCTGGATTTTCTCGAGTTGCGGCAGGTGTTCTCGAGTTACGACGGGGACCTCAGGGACCGGCCCTGGTGGCCTCAGGAGAGGCCAGTCCCCATGCGAGTTGCTAGGGGGCCTCTCGGGATTCCTCTGCCGTCGATACCGGGGCCAAAAACCTTGTGTGGAGTCAGGGCCAGAACCGAGGATTCCTCTCAGGGGCTGACATGGATCTTTGGGTACTTCTGGAGTCTCCCCAGGGGAGTCAGGCCTCGTCTCGAGTGGGGACATGCACGTGCGCTTTCCTTCCAGGCTGTAGCAGCAATGTCACGCTTCCCGTCGCGTGGATCAAAGGATCTGTGGTTTTCCCTCGAGGCTTTCCCTCGAGGCTTTCCCTCAGGGCTGTCGCACGTGACACCGCGGTGTGAGTCGATCCTCGGCGTGAAAGATTAACCAGTGCAGGGCATAGAGTTTCCTATGGAATGGACTGAGACATCTGGGGGACTCTTGGCATGGTGGTACGACCATGGAGTTCCTCTCGCCTTTCCTGTTGAGAGTGCCTCCACTTGAGATGCGACGGGAACGCCGGGAATTCTTTCCCGTTGAAAGCAGGGAAAGGATCCCTCATCTCGAGCTACGAGGTGGAAACGGGGCTCCTCTGGATGTGGGCGGGACCATCGTGCTTCCTCTCGAGTGGAGACGGGTATGGCGGTGAACTTCTTGAGTTGCAGCAAGGGTGTGAAAGCCCCTTTGAAGTTCCAGAGGTTAGGTGTCATTAGTCTCCAGACGCCTCATCGGAAATAGGCCTCATCTCGCCTGGAAGGGAGAACTTCCTGGATTTTCTCGAGTTGCGGCAGGTGTTCTCGAGTTACGACGGGGACCTCAGGGACCCGCCCTGGTGGCCTCAAGAGAGGCCAGTCCCCATGCGAGTTGCTAGGGAGCCTCTCGAGATTCCTCTCCCGTCGATACCTGGGCCAAAAACCTTGTGTGGAGTCAGGGCCGGAACCGAGGATTCCTCTCAGGGGCTGACATGGATCTTTGGGTACTTCTGGACTCTCCCCAGGGGAGTCAGGCCTCGTCTAGAGTGGGGTCATGCACGTGCGCTTTCCTTCCAGGCTGTAGCAGCAATGTAACACTTCCCGTCGCGTGGATCAAAGGATCTGTGGTTTTCCCTCAAGGCTTTCCCTCGAGGCTTTCCCACAGGGCTGTCCCACGTGCCACCGTGGTGTGAGTCGATCCTCGGCGTGAAAGATGAGCCAGTGCAGGGCAAAGAGGTTCCTCTGGAATGGACTGAGACATCTGGGGGACTCTTGGCATGTTGGTACGACCATGGAGTTCCTCTCGCCTTTCCTGTTGAGAGTGCCTCCTCTTGAGATGCGACGGGTACGCCGGGAATTCTTTCCCGTTGAAAGCAGGGAAAGGATCCCACATCTCGAGCTACGAGGGGGAAGCGGGGCTTCTCTGGATGTTGGCGGGACCATCGTGCTTTCTCTCGAGTGGAGACGGGTATGGCGGTGAACTTCTTGAGTTGCAGCCAGGGTGTGAAAGACTCTTTCGAAGTTCCAGAGGTTAGGTGTCATTAGTCTCCAGACGCCTCATCGGAAATAGGCCTCATCTCACCTGGAAGGGAGAACTTCCTGGATTTTCTCGAGTTACGGCACGTGTTCTCGAGTTACGACGGGGACCTCAGGGACCCGCCCTGGTGGCCTCAGGAGAGGCCAGTCCCCATGCGAGTTGCTAGGGGGCCTCTCGGGATTCCTCTCCCGTCGATACCGGGGCCAAAAACCTTGTGTGGAGTCAGGGCCGGAACCGAGGATTCCTCTCAGGGGCTGACATGGATCTTTGGGTACTTCTGGACTCTCCCCAGGGGAGTCAGGCCTCGTCTCGAGTGGGGGCATGCACGTGCGCTTTCCTTCCAGGCTGTAGCAGCAATGTAACACTTCCCGTCGCGTGGATCAAAGGATCTGTGGTTTTCCCTCGAGGCTTTCCCTCGAGGCTTTCCCACAGGGCTGTCCCACGTGCCACCGTGGTGTGAGTCAATCCTCGGCGTGAAAGATGAGCCAGTGCAGGGCAAAGAGGTTCCTCTGGAATGGACTGAGACATCTGGGGGACTCTTGGCATGTTGGTACGACCATGGAGTTCCTCTCGTCTTTCCTGTTGAGAGTGCCTCCTCTTGAGATGCGACGGGTACGCCGGGAATTCTTTCCCGTTGAAAGCAGGGAAAGGATCCCACATCTCGAGCTACGAGGGGGAAGCGGGGCTCCTCTGGATGTTGGCGGGACCATCGTGCTTCCTCTCGAGTGGAGACGGGTATGGCGGTGAACTTCTTGAGTTGCAGCCAGGGTGTGAAAGACTCTTTCGAAGTTCCAGAGGTTAGGTGTCATTAGTCTCCAGACGCCTCATCAGAAATAGGCCTCATCTCACCTGGAAGGGAGAACTTCCTGGATTTTCTCGAGTTGCGGCAGGTGTTCTCGAGTTACGACGGGGACCTCAGGGACCCGCCCTGGTGGCCTCAGGAGAGGCCAGTCCCCATGCGAGTTGCTAGGGGGCCTCTCGGGATTCCTCTCCCGTCGATACCGGGGCCAAAAACCTTGTGTGGAGTCAGGGCCGGAACCGAGGATTCCTCTCAGGGGCTGACATGGATCTTTGGGTACTTCTGGACTCTCCCCAGGGGAGTCAGGCCTCGTCTCGAGTGGGGGCATGCACGTGCGCTTTCCTTCCAGGCTGTAGCAGCAATGTCACGCTTCCCGTCGCGTGCATTAAAGGATCTGTGGTTTTCCCTCGAGGCTTTCCCTCGAGGCTTTCCCACAGGACTGTCCCACGTGCCACCGTGGTGTGAGTCGATCCTCGGCGTGAAAGATGAGCCAGTGCAGGGCAAAGAGGTTCCTCTGGAATGGACTGAGACATCTGGGGGACTCTTGGAATGGTGGTACGACCATGGAGTTCCTCTCGCCTTTCCTGTTGAGAGTGCCTTCTCTTGAGATGCGACAGGAACGCCGGGAATTCTTTTCCGTTGAAAGCAGGGAAAGGATCCCTCATCTCGAGCTACGAGGGGGAAACGGGGCTCCTCTGGATGGGGGCGGGACCATCGTGCTTCCTCTCGAGTGGAGACGGGTAAGGCGGTGAACTTCTAGAGTTGCAGCAAGGGTGTGAAAGACCCTTTCGAAGTTCCAGAGCTTAGGTGTCATTAGTCTCCAGACGACTCATCGGAAATAGGCCTCATCTCGCCTGGAAGGGAGAACTTCCTGGATTTTCTCGAGTTGCGGCAGGTGTTCTCGAGTTACGACGGGGACCTCAGGGACCCGCCCTGGTGGCCTCAGGAGAGGCCAGTCCCCATGCGAGTTGCTAGGGGGCCTCTCGGGATTCCTCTCCCGTCGATACCGGGGCCAAAACCTTGTGTGGAGTCAGGGCTGGAACCGAGGATTCCTCTCAGGGGCTGACATGGATCTTTGGGTACTTCTGGAGTCTCCCCAGGGGAGTCAGGCCTCGTCTCGAGTGGGGGCATGCACGTGCGCTTTCCTTCCAGGCTGTAGCAGCAATGTCATGCTTCCCGTCGCGTGGATCAAAGGATCTGTGGTTTTCCCTCGAGGCTTTCCCTCGAGGCTTTCCCACAGGGCTGTCCCACGTGCCACCGTGGTGTGAGTCGATCCTCGGCGTGAAAGATGAGCCAGTGCAGGGCAAAGATGTTCCTCTGGAATGGACTGAGACATCTGGGGGACTCTTGGCATGGTGGTACGATCATGGAGTTCCTATCGCCTTTCCTGTTGAGAGTGCCTCCTCTTGAGATGCGACGGGAACGCCGGGAATTCTTTCCCGTTGAAAGCAGGGAAAGGATCCCTCATCTCGAGCTACGAGGGGGAAACGGGGCTCCTCTGGATGTGGGCTGGACCATCGTGCTTCCTCTCGAGTGGAGACGGGTATGGCGGTGAACTTCTTGAGTTGCAGCAAGGGTTTGAAAGACCCTTTCGAAGTTCCAGAGGTTAGGTGTCATTAGTCTCCAGACGCCTCATCGGAAATAGGCCTCATCTCGCCTGGAAGGGAGAACTTCCTGGATTTTCTCGAGTTGCTTCAGGTGTTCTCGAGTTACGACGGGAACATCAGGGACCCGCCCTGGTGGCCTCAGGAGAGGCCAGTCCCCATGCGAGTTGCTAGGGGGCCTCTCGGGATTCCTCTCCCGTCGATACCGGGGCCAAAAACCTTGTGTGGAGTCAGGGCCGGAACCGAGGATTCCTCTCAGGGGCTGACATGGATCTTTGGGTACTTCTGGACTCTCCCCAGGGGAGTCAGGCCTCGTCTCGAGTGGGGGCATGCACGTGCGCTTTCCTTCCAGGCTGTAGCAGCAATGTAACACTTCCCGTCGCGTGGATCAAAGGATCTGTGGTTTTCCCTCGAGGCTTTCCCTCGAGGCTTTCCCACAGGGCTGTCCCACGTGCCACCGTGGTGTGAGTCAATCCTCGGCGTGAAAGATGAGCCAGTGCAGGGCAAAGAGGTTCCTCTGGAATGGACTGAGACATCTGGGGGACTCTTGGCATGTTGGTACGATCATGGAGTTCCTCTCGTCTTTCCTGTTGAGAGTGCCTCCTCTTGAGATGCGACGGGTACGCCGGGAATTCTTTCCCGTTGAAAGCAGGGAAAGGATCCCAAATCTCGAGCTACGAGGGGGAAGCGGGGCTCCTCTGGATGTTGGCGGGACCATCGTGCTTCCTCTCGAGTGGAGACGGGTATGGCGGTGAACTTCTTGAGTTGCAGCCAGGGTGTGAAAGACTCTTTCGAAGTTCCAGAGGTTAGGTGTCATTAGTCTCCAGACGCCTCATCGGAAATAGGCCTCATCTCACCTGGAAGGGAGAACTTCCTGGATTTTCTCGAGTTGCGGCAGGTGTTCTCGAGTTACGACGGGGACCTCAGGGACCCGCCCTGGTGGCCTCAGGAGAGGCCAGTCCCCATGCGAGTTGCTAGGGGGCCTCTCGGGATTCCTCTCCCGTCGATACCGGGGCCAAAAACCTTGTGTGGAGTCAGGGCCGGAACCGAGGATTCCTCTCAGGGGCTGACATGGATCTTTGGGTACTTCTGGCCTCTCCCCAGGGGAGTCAGGCCTCGTCTCGAGTGGGGGCATGCACGTGCGCTTTCCTTCCAGGCTGTAGCAGCAATGTCACGCTTCCCGTCGCGTGCATTAAAGGATCTGTGGTTTTCCCTCGAGGCTTTCCCTCGAGGCTTTCCCACAGGACTGTCCCACGTGCCACCGTGGTGTGAGTCGATCCTCGGCGTGAAAGATGAGCCAGTGCAGGGCAAAGAGGTTCCTCTGGAATGGACTGAGACATCTGGGGGACTCTTGGAATGGTGGTACGACCATGGAGTTCCTCTCGCCTTTCCTGTTGAGAGTGCCTTCTCTTGAGATGCGACAGGAACGCCGGGAATTCTTTTCCGTTGAAAGCAGGGAAAGGATCCCTCATCTCGAGCTACGAGGGGGAAACGGGGCTCCTCTGGATGGGGGCGGGACCATCGTGCTTCCTCTCGAGTGGAGACGGGTAAGGCGGTGAACTTCTAGAGTTGCAGCAAGGGTGTGAAAGACCCTTTCGAAGTTCCAGAGCTTAGGTGTCATTAGTCTCCAGACGACTCATCGGAAATAGGCCTCATCTCGCCTGGAAGGGAGAACTTCCTGGATTTTCTCGAGTTGCGGCAGGTGTTCTCGAGTTACGACGGGGACCTCAGGGACCCGCCCTGGTGGCCTCAGGAGAGGCCAGTCCCCATGCGAGTTGCTAGGGGGCCTCTCGGGATTCCTCTCCCGTCGATACCGGGGCCAAAACCTTGTGTGGAGTCAGGGCCGGAACCGAGGATTCCTCTCAGGGGCTGACATGGATCTTTGGGTACTTCTGGAGTCTCCCCAGGGGAGTCAGGCCTCGTCTCGAGTGGGGGCATGCACGTGCGCTTTCCTTCCAGGCTGTAGCAGCAATGTCATGCTTCCCGTCGCGTGGATCAAAGGATCTGTGGTTTTCCCTCGAGGCTTTCCCTCGAGGCTTTCCCACAGGGCTGTCCCACGTGCCACCGTGGTGTGAGTCGATCCTCGGCGTGAAAGATGAGCCAGTGCAGGGCAAAGATGTTCCTCTGGAATGGACTGAGACATCTGGGGGACTCTTGGCATGGTGGTACGACCATGGAGTTCCTCTCGCCTTTCCTGTTGAGAGTGCCTTCTCTTGAGATGCGACAGGAACGCCGGGAATTCTTTTCCGTTGAAAGCAGGGAAAGGATCCCTCATCTCGAGCTACGAGGGGGAAACGGGGCTCCTCTGGATGGGGGCGGGACCATCGTGCTTCCTCTCGAGTGGAGACGGGTAAGGCGGTGAACTTCTAGAGTTGCAGCAAGGGTGTGAAAGACCCTTTCGAAGTTCCAGAGCTTAGGTGTCATTAGTCTCCAGACGACTCATCGGAAATAGGCCTCATCTCGCCTGGAAGGGAGAACTTCCTGGATTTTCTCGAGTTGCGGCAGGTGTTCTCGAGTTACGACGGGGACCTCATGGACCCGCCCTGGTGGCCTCAGGAGAGGCCAGTCCCCATGCGAGTTGCTAGGGGGCCTCTCGGGATTCCTCTCCCGTCGATACCGGGGCCAAAACCTTGTGTGGAGTCAGGGCCGGAACCGAGGATTCCTCTCAGGGGCTGACATGGATCTTTGGGTACTTCTGGAGTCTCCCCAGGGGAGTCAGGCCTCGTCTCGAGTGGGGGCATGCACGTGCGCTTTCCTTCCAGGCTGTAGCAGCAATGTCATGCTTCCCGTCGCGTGGATCAAAGGATCTGTGGTTTTCCCTCGAGGCTTTCCCTCGAGGCTTTCCCACAGGGCTGTCCCACGTGCCACCGTGGTGTGAGTCGATCCTCGGCGTGAAAGATGAGCCAGTGCAGGGCAAAGATGTTCCTCTGGAATGGACTGAGACATCTGGGGGACTCTTGGCATGGTGGTACGACCATGGAGTTCCTCTCGCCTTTCCTGTTGAGAGTGCCTCCTCTTGAGATGCGACGGGAACGCCGGGAATTCTTTCCCGTTGAAAGCAGGGAAAGGATCCCTCATCTCGAGCTACGAGGGGGAAAAGGGGCTCCTCTGGATGTGGGCTGGACCATCGTGCTTCCTCTCGAGTGGAGACGGGTATGGCGGTGAACTTCTTGAGTTGCAGCAAGGGTTTGAAAGACCCTTTCGAAGTTCCAGAGGTTAGGTGTCATTAGTCTCCAGACGCCTCATCGGAAATAGGCCTCATCTCGCCTGGAAGGGAGAACTTCCTGGATTTTCTCGAGTTGCTTCAGGTGTTCTCGAGTTACGACGGGAACCTCAGGGACCCGCCCTGGTGGCCTCAGGAGAGGCCAGTCCCCATGCGAGTTGCTAGGGGGCCTCTCGGGATTCCTCTCCCGTCGATACCGGGGCCAAAAACCTTGTGTGGAGTCAGGGCCGGAACCGAGGATTCCTCTCATGGGCTGACATGGATCTTTGGGTACTTCTGGAGTCTCCCCAGGGGAGTCAGGCCTCGTCTCGAGTGGGGGCATGCACGTGCGCTTTCCTTCCAGGCTGTAGCAGCAATGTCACGCTTCCCGTCGCGTGCATTAAAGGATCTGTGGTTTTCCCTCGAGGCTTTCCCTCGAGGCTTTCCCACAGGACTGTCCCACGTGCCACCGTGGTGTGAGTCGATCCTCGGCGTGAAAGATGAGCCAGTGCAGGGCAAAGAGGTTCCTCTGGAATGGACTGAGACATCTGGGGGACTCTTGGAATGGTGGTACGACCATGGAGATCCTCTCGCCTTTCCTGTTGAGAGTGCCTTCTCTTGAGATGCGACAGGAACGCCGGGAATTCTTTTCCGTTGAAAGCAGGGAAAGGATCCCTCATCTCGAGCTACGAGGGGGAAACGGGGCTCCTCTGGATGGGGGCGGGACCATCGTGCTTCCTCTCGAGTGGAGACGGGTAAGGCGGTGAACTTCTAGAGTTGCAGCAAGGGTGTGAAAGACCCTTTCGAAGTTCCAGAGCTTAGGTGTCATTAGTCTCCAGACGACTCATCGGAAATAGGCCTCATCTCGCCTGGAAGGGAGAACTTCCTGGATTTTCTCGAGTTGCGGCAGGTGTTCTCGAGTTACGACGGGGACCTCAGGGACCCGCCCTGGTGGCCTCAGGAGAGGCCAGTCCCCATGCGAGTTGCTAGGGGGCCTCTCGGGATTCCTCTCCCGTCGATACCGGGGCCAAAACCTTGTGTGGAGTCAGGGCCGGAACCGAGGATTCCTCTCAGGGGCTGACATGGATCTTTGGGTACTTCTGGAGTCTCCCCAGGGGAGTCAGGCCTCGTCTCGAGTGGGGGCATGCACGTGCGCTTTCCTTCCAGGCTGTAGCAGCAATGTCATGCTTCCCGTCGCGTGGATCAAAGGATCTGTGGTTTTCCCTCGAGGCTTTCCCTCGAGGCTTTCCCACAGGGTTGTCCCACGTGCCACCGTGGTGTGAGTCGATCCTCGGCGTGAAAGATGAGCCAGTGCAGGGCAAAGATGTTCCTCTGGAATGGACTGAGACATCTGGGGGACTCTTGGCATGGTGGTACGACCATGGAGTTCCTCTCGCCTTTCCTGTTGAGAGTGCCTTCTCTTGAGATGCGACAGGAACGCCGGGAATTCTTTTCCGTTGAAAGCAGGGAAAGGATCCCTCATCTCGAGCTACGAGGGGGAAACGGGGCTCCTCTGGATGGGGGCGGGACCATCGTGCTTCCTCTCGAGTGGAGACGGGTAAGGCGGTGAACTTCTAGAGTTGCAGCAAGGGTGTGAAAGACCCTTTCGAAGTTCCAGAGCTTAGGTGTCATTAGTCTCCAGACGACTCATCGGAAATAGGCCTCATCTCGCCTGGAAGGGAGAACTTCCTGGATTTTCTCGAGTTGCGGCAGGTGTTCTCGAGTTACGACGGGGACCTCAGGGACCCGCCCTGGTGGCCTCAGGAGAGGCCAGTCCCCATGCGAGTTGCTAGGGGGCCTCTCGGGATTCCTCTCCCGTCGATACCGGGGCCAAAACCTTGTGTGGAGTCAGGGCCGGAACCGAGGATTCCTCTCAGGGGCTGACATGGATCTTTGGGTACTTCTGGAGTCTCCCCAGGGGAGTCAGGCCTCGTCTCGAGTGGGGGCATGCACGTGCGCTTTCCTTCCAGGCTGTAGCAGCAATGTCATGCTTCCCGTCGCGTGGATCAAAGGATCTGTGGTTTTCCCTCGAGGCTTTCCCTCGAGGCTTTCCCACAGGGCTGTCCCACGTGCCACCGTGGTGTGAGTCGATCCTCGGCGTGAAAGATGAGCCAGTGCAGGGCAAAGATGTTCCTCTGGAATGGACTGAGACATCTGGGGGACTCTTGGCATGGTGGTACGACCATGGAGTTCCTCTCGCCTTTCCTGTTGAGAGTGCCTCCTCTTGAGATGCGACGGGAACGCCGGGAATTCTTTCCCGTTGAAAGCAGGGAAAGGATCCCTCATCTCGAGCTACGAGGGGGAAAAGGGGCTCCTCTGGATGTGGGCTGGACCATCGTGCTTCCTCTCGAGTGGAGACGGGTATGGCGGTGAACTTCTTGAGTTGCAGCAAGGGTTTGAAAGACCCTTTCGAAGTTCCAGAGGTTAGGTGTCATTAGTCTCCAGACGCCTCATCGGAAATAGGCCTCATCTCGCCTGGAAGGGAGAACTTCCTGGATTTTCTCGAGTTGCTTCAGGTGTTCTCGAGTTACGACGGGAACCTCAGGGACCCGCCCTGGTGGCCTCAGGAGAGGCCAGTCCCCATGCGAGTTGCTAGGGGGCCTCTCGGGATTCCTCTCCCGTCGATACCGGGGCCAAAAACCTTGTGTGGAGTCAGGGCCGGAACCGAGGATTCCTCTCATGGGCTGACATGGATCTTTGGGTACTTCTGGAGTCTCCCCAGGGGAGTCAGGCCTCGTCTCGAGTGGGGGCATGCACGTGCGCTTTCCTTCCAGGCTGTAGCAGCAATGTCACGCTTCCCGTCGCGTGCATTAAAGGATCTGTGGTTTTCCCTCGAGGCTTTCCCTCGAGCCTTTCCCACAGGGCTGTCCCACGTGCCACCGTGGTGTGAGTCGATCCTCGGCGTGAAAGATGAGCCAGTGCAGGGCAAAGAGGTTCCTCTGGAATGGACTGAGACATCTGGGGGACTCTTGGCATGTTGGTACGACCATGGAGTTCCTCTCGCCTTTCCTGTTGAGAGTGCCTCCTCTTGAGATGCGACGGGTACGCCGGGAATACTTTCCCGTTGAAAGCAGGGAAAGGATCCCACATCTCGAGCTACGAGGGGGAAGCGGGGCTCCTCTGGATGTGGGCGGGACCATCGTGCTTCCTCTCGAGTGGAGACGGGTATGGCGGTGAACTTCTTGACTTGCAGCAAGGTTGTGAAAGACCCTTTCGAAGTTCCAGAGGTTAGGTGTCATTAGTCTCCAGACGCCTCATCGGAAATGGGCCTCATCTCTCCTGGAAGGGAGAACTTCCTGGATTTTCTCGAGTTGCGGCAGGTGTTCTCGAGTTACGACGGGGACCTCAGGGACCCGCCCTGGTGGCCCCAGGAGAGGCCAGTCCCCATGCGAGTTGCTAGGGGGCCTCTCGGGATTCCTCTCCCGTCGATACCGGGGCCAAAAACCTTGTGTGGAGTCAGGGCCGGAACCGAGGATTCCTCTCAGGGGCTGACATGGATCTTTGGGTACTTCTGGACTCTCCCCAGGGGAGTCAGGCCTCGTCTCGAGTGGGGGCATGCACGTGCGCTTTCCTTCCAGGCTGTAGCAGCAATGTAACACTTCCCGTCGCGTGGATCAAAGGATCTGTGGTTTTCCCTCGAGGCTTTCCCTCGAGGCTTTCCCACAGGGCTGTCCCACGTGCCACCGTGGTGTGAGTCAATCCTCGGCGTGAAAGATGAGCCAGTGCAGGGGAAAGAGGTTCCTCTGGAATGGACTGAGACATCTGGGGGACTCTTGGCATGTTGGTACGACCATGGAGTTCCTCTCGTCTTTCCTGTTGAGAGTGCCTCCTCTTGAGATGCGACGGGTACGCCGGGAATTCTTTCCCGTTGAAAGCAGGGAAAGGATCCCACATCTCGAGCTACGAGGTGGAAGCGGGGCTCCTCTGGATGTTGGCGGGACCATCGTGCTTCCTCTCGAGTGGAGACGGGTATGGCGGTGAACTTCTTGAGTTGCAGCCAGGGTGTGAAAGACTCTTTCGAAGTTCCAGAGGTTAGGTGTCATTAGTCTCCAGACGCCTCATCGGAAATAGGCCTCATCTCACCTGGAAGGGAGAACTTCCTGGATTTTCTCGAGTTGCGGCAGGTGTTCTCGAGTTACGACGGGGACCTCAGGGACCCGCCCTGGTGGCCTCAGGAGAGGCCAGTCCCCATGCGAGTTGCTAGGGGGCCTCTCGGGATTCCTCTCCCGTCGATACCGGGGCCAAAAACCTTGTGTGGAGTCAGGGCCGGAACCGAGGATTCCTCTCAGGGGCTGACATGGATCTTTGGGTACTTCTGGCCTCTCCCCAGGGGAGTCAGGCCTCGTCTCGAGTGGGGGCATGCACGTGCGCTTTCCTTCCAGGCTGTAGCAGCAATGTCACGCTTCCCGTCGCGTGCATTAAAGGATCTGTGGTTTTCCCTCGAGGCTTTCCCTCGAGGCTTTCCCACAGGACTGTCCCACGTGCCACCGTGGTGTGAGTCGATCCTCGGCGTGAAAGATGAGCCAGTGCAGGGCAAAGAGGTTCCTCTGGAATGGACTGAGACATCTGGGGGACTCTTGGAATGGTGGTACGACCATGGAGTTCCTCTCGCCTTTCCTGTTGAGAGTGCCTTCTCTTGAGATGCGACAGGAACGCCGGGAATTCTTTTCCGTTGAAAGCAGGGAAAGGATCCCTCATCTCGAGCTACGAGGGGGAAACGGGGCTCCTCTGGATGGGGGCGGGACCATCGTGCTTCCTCTCGAGTGGAGACGGGTAAGGCGGTGAACTTCTAGAGTTGCAGCAAGGGTGTGAAAGACCCTTTCGAAGTTCCAGAGCTTAGGTGTCATTAGTCTCCAGACGACTCATCGGAAATAGGCCTCATCTCGCCTGGAAGGGAGAACTTCCTGGATTTTCTCGAGTTGCGGCAGGTGTTCTCGAGTTACGACGGGGACCTCAGGGACCCGCCCTGGTGGCCTCAGGAGAGGCCAGTCCCCATGCGAGTTGCTAGGGGGCCTCTCGGGATTCCTCTCCCGTCGATACCGGGGCCAAAACCTTGTGTGGAGTCAGGGCCGGAACCGAGGATTCCTCTCAGGGGCTGACATGGATCTTTGGGTACTTCTGGAGTCTCCCCAGGGGAGTCAGGCCTCGTCTCGAGTGGGGGCATGCACGTGCGCTTTCCTTCCAGGCTGTAGCAGCAATGTCACGCTTCCCGTCGCGTGCATTAAAGGATCTGTGGATTTCCCTCGAGGCTTTCCCTCGAGCCTTTCCCACAGGGCTGTCCCACGTGCCACCGTGGTGTGAGTCGATCCTCGGCGTGAAAGATGAGCCAGTGCAGGGCAAAGAGGTTCCTCTGGAATGGACTGAGACATCTGGGGGACTCTTGGCATGTTGGTACGACCATGGAGTTCCTCTCGCCTTTCCTGTTGAGAGTGCCTCCTCTTGAGATGCGACGGGTACGCCGGGAATTCTTTCCCGTTGAAAGCAGGGAAAGGATCCCACATCTCGAGCTACGAGGGGGAAGCGGGGCTCCTCTGGATGTGGGCGGGACCATCGTGCTTCCTCTCGAGTGGAGACGGGTATGGCAGTGAACTTCTTGACTTGCAGCAAGGTTGTGAAAGACCCTTTCGAAGTTCCAGAGGTTAGGTGTCATTAGTCTCCAGACGCCTCATTGGAAATGGGCCTCATCTCTCCTGGAAGGGAGAACTTCCTGGATTTTCTCGAGTTGCGGCAGGTGTTCTCGAGTTACGACGGGGACCTCAGGGACCCGCCCTGGTGGCCTCAGGAGAGGCCAGTCCCCATGCGAGTTGCTAGGGGGCCTCTCGGGATTCCTCTCCCGTCGATACCGGGGCCAAAAACCTTGTGTGGAGTCAGGGCCGGAACCGAGGATTCCTCTCAGGGGCTGACATGGATCTTTGGGTACTTCTGGAGTCTCCCCAGGGGAGTCAGGCCTCGTCTCGAGTGGGGGCATCACGTGCGCTTTCCTTCCAGGCTGTAGCAGCAATGTCACGCTTCCCGTCGCGTGGATCAAAGGATCTGTGGTTTTCCCTCGAGGCTTTCCCTCGTGGCTTTCCCACTGGGCTGTCCCACGTGCCACCGTGGTGTGAGTCGATCCTCGGCGTGAAAGATGAGCCAGTGCAGGGCAAAGAGGTTCCTCTGGAATGGACTGAGACATCTGGGGGACTCTTGGCATGGTGGTACGACCATGGAGTTCCTCTCGCCTTTCCTGTTGAGAGTGCCTCCTCTTGAGATGCGACGGGAACGCCGGGAATTCTTTCCCGTTGAAAGCAGGGAAAGGATCCCTCATCTCGAGCTACGAGGGGGAAACGGGGCTCCTCTGGATGTGGGCGGGACCATCGTGCTTCCTCTCGAGTGGAGAAGGGTATGGCGGTGAACTTCTTGAGTTGCAGCAAGGGTTTGAAAGACCCTTTCGAAGTTCCAGAGGTTAGGTGTCATTAGTCTCCAGACGCCTCATCGGAAATAGGCCTCATCTCGCCTGGAAGGGAGAACTTCCTGGATTTTCTCGAGTTGCGGCAGGTGTTCTCGAGTTACGACGGGGACCTCAGGGACCCGCCCTGGTGGCCTCAGGAGAGGCCAGTCCCCATGCGAGTTGCTAGGGTGCCTCTCGGGATTCCTCTCCCGTCGATACCGGGGCCAAAAACCTTGTGTGGAGTCAGGGCCGGAACCGAGGATTCCTCTCAGGGCCTGACATGGATCTTTGGGAACTTCTGGAGTCTCCCCAGGGGAGTCAGGCCTCGTCTCGAGTGGGGGCATGCACGTGCGCTTTCCTTTCAGGCTGTAGCAGCAATGTCACGCTTCCCGTCACGTGGATCAAAGGATCTGTGGTTTTCCCTCGAGGCTTTCCCTCGAGGCTTTCCCATAGGGCTGTCCCACGTGCCACCGTGGTGTGAGTCGATCCTCGGCGTGAAACATGAGCCAGTGCAGGGCAAAGAGGTTCCTCTGGAATGGACTGAGACATCTGGGGGACTCTTGGCATGGTAGTACGACCATGGAGTTCCTCTCGCCTTTCCTGTTGAGAGTGCCTCCTCTTGAGATGTGACGGGAACGCCGGGAATTCTTTCCCGTTGAAAGCAGGGAAAGGATCCCTCATCTCGAGCTACGAGGGGGAAACTGGGCTCCTCTGGATGTGGGCGGGACCATCGTGCTTCCTCTCGAGTGGAGACGGGTATGGCGGTGAACTTCTTGAGTTGCAGCAAGGGTGTGAAAGACCCTTTCGAAGTTCCAGAGGTTAGGTGTCATTAGTCTCCAGACGCCTCATCGGAAATGGGCCTCATCTCGCCTGGAAGGGAGAACTTCCTGGATTTTCTCGAGTTGCGGCAGGTGTTCTCGAGTTACGACGGGGACCTCAGGGACCGGCCCTGGTGGCCTCAGGAGAGGCCAGTCCCCATGCGAGTTGCTAGGGGGCCTCTCGGGATTCCTCTGCCGTCGATACCGGGGCCAAAAACCTTGTGTGGAGTCAGGGCCAGAACCGAGGATTCCTCTCAGGGGCTGACATGGATCTTTGGGTACTTCTGGAGTCTCCCCAGGGGAGTCAGGCCTCGTCTCGAGTGGGGGCATGCACGTGCGCTTTCCTTCCAGGCTGTAGCAGCAATGTCACGCTTCCCGTCGCGTGGATAAAAGGATCTGTGGTTTTCCCTCGAGGCTTTCCCTCGAGGCTTTCCCTCAGGGCTGTCCCACGTGCCACCGCGGTGTGAGTCGATCCTCGGCGTGAAAGATGAGCCAGTGCAGGGCATAGAGTTTCCTATGGAATGGACTGAGACATCTGGGGGACTCTTGGCATGGTGGTACGACCATGGAGTTCCTCTCGCCTTTCCTGTTGAGAGTGCCTCCACTTGAGATGCGACGGGAACGCCGGGAATTCTTTCCCGTTGAAAGCAGGGAAAGGATCCCTCATCCTGAGCTACGAGGGGGAAACGGGGCTCCTCTGGATGTGGGCGGGACCATCGTGCTTCCTCTCGAGTGGAGACGGGTACGGCGGTGAACTTCTTGAGTTGCAGGCAGGGTGTGAAAGACTCTTTCGACGTTCCAGAGGTTAGGTGTCATTAGTCTCCAGACGCCTCATCAGAAATAGGCCTCATCTCACCTGTAAGGGAGAACTTCCTGGATTTTCTCGAGTTGCGGCAGGTGTTCTCGAGTTACGATGGGGACCTCAGGAACCCGCCCTGGTGGCCTCAGGAGAGGCCAGTCCCCATGCGAGTTGCTAGGGGGCCTCTCGGGATTCCTCTCCCGTCGATACCGGGGCCAAAAACCTTGTGTGGAGTCAGGGTCGGAACCGAGGATTCCTCTCAGGGGCTGACATGGATCTTTGGGTACTTCTGGAGTCTCCCCAGGGGAGTCAGGCCTCGTCTCGAGTGGGGGCATGCACGTGCGCTTTCCTTCCAGGCTGTAGCAGCAATGTCACGCTTCCCGTCGCGTGGATCAAAGGATCTGTGGTTTTCCCTCGAGGCTTTCCCTCGAGGCTTTCCCACAGGGCTGTCCCACGTGCCACCGTGGTGTGAGTCGATCCTCGGCGTGAAAGATGAGCCAGTGCAGGGCAAAGAGGTTCCTCTGGAATGGACTGAGACATCTGGGGGACTCTTGGCATGGTGGTACGACCATGGAGTTCCTCTCGCCTTTCCTGTTGAGAGTGCCTCCTCTTGAGATGCGACAGGAACGCCGGGAATTCTTTCCCGTTGAAAGCAGGGAAAGGATCCCTCATCTCGAGCTACGAGGGGGAAACGGGGCTCCTCTGGATGGGGGCGGGACCATCGTGCTTCCTCTCGAGTGGAGACGGGTAAGGCGGTGAACTTCTAGAGTTGCAGCAAGGGTGTGAAAGACCCTTTCGAAGTTCCAGAGCTTAGGTGTCATTAGACTCCAGACGACTCATCGGAAATAGGCCTCATCTCGCCTGGAAGGGAGAACTTCCTGGATTTTCTCGAGTTGCAGCAGGTGTTCTCGAGTTACGACGGGGACCTCAGGGACCCGCCCTGGTGGCCTCAGGAGAGGCCAGTCCCCATGCGAGTTGCTAGGGGGCCTCTCGGGATTCGTCTCCCGTCGATACCGGGGCCAAAAACCTTGTGTGGAGTCAGGGCCGGAACCGAGGATTCCTCTCAGGGGCTGACATGGATCTTTGGGTAGTTCTGGATTCTCCCCAGGGAAGTCAGGCCTCGTCTCGAGTGGGGGCATGCACGTGCGCTTTCCTTCCAGGCTGGAGCAGCAATGTCACGCTTCCCGTCGCGTCGATCAAAGGATCTGTGGTTTTCCCTCGAGGCTTTCCCACAGGGCTGTCCCACGTGCCACCGCGGTGTGAGTCGATCCTCGGCGTGAAAGATGAGCCAGTGCAGGGCAAAGAGGTTCCTCTGGAATGGACTGAGACATCTGGGGGACTCTTGGCATGGTGGTACGACCATGGAGTTCCTCTCGCCTTTCCTGTTGAGAGTGCCTCCTCTTGAGATGCGACCGGAACGCCGGGAATTCTTTCCCGTTGAAAGCAGGGAAAGGATCCCTCATCTCGAGCTACGAGGGGGAAACGGGGCTCCTCTGGATGTGGGCGGGACCATCGTGCTTCCTCTCGAGTGGAGACGGGTATGGCGGTGAACTTCTTGAGTTGCAGCAAGGGTGTGAAAGACCCTTTCGAAGTTCCAGAGGTTAGGTGTCATTAGTCTCCAGACGCTTCATCGGAAATGGGCCTCATCTCGCCTGGAAGGGAGAACTTCCTGGATTTTCTCGAGTTGCGGCAGGTGTTCTCGAGTTACGACGGGGACCTCAGGGACCCGCCCTGGTGGCCTCAGGAGAGGCCAGTCCCCATGCGAGTTGCTAGGGGGCCTCTCGGGATTCCTCTCCCGTCGATACCGGGGCCAAAAACCTTGTGTGGAGTCAGGGCCGGAACCGAGGATTCCTCTCAGGGGCTGACATGGATCTTTAGGAACTTCTAGAGTCTCCCCAGGGGAGTCAGGCCTCGTCTCGAGTGGGGGCATGCACGTGCGCTTTCCTTCCAGGCTGTAGCAGCAATGTCACGCTTCCCGTCGCGTGGATCAAAGGATCTGTGGTTTTCCCCCGAGGCTTTCCCTCGAGGCTTTCCCACAGGGCTGTCCCACGTGCCACCGTGGTGTGAGTCAATCCTCGGCGTGAAAGATGAGCCAGTGCAGGGCAAAGAGGTTCCTCTGGAATGGACTGAGACATCTGGGGGACTCTTGGCATGTTGGTACGACCATGGAGTTCCTCTCGTCTTTCCTGTTGAGAGTGCCTCCTCTTGAGATGCGACGGGTACGCCGGGAATTCTTTCCCGTTGAAAGCAGGGAAAGGATCCCTCATCTCGAGCTACGAGGGGGAAGCGGGGCTCCTCTGGATGTTGGCGGGACCATCGTGCTTCCTCTCGAGTGGAGACGGGTATGGCGGTGAACTTCTTGAGTTGCAGCCAGGGTGTGAAAGACTCTTTCGAAGTTCCAGAGGTTAGGTGTCATTAGTCTCCAGACGCCTCATCGGAAATAGGCCTCATCTCACCTGGAAGGGAGAACTTCCTGGATTTTCTCGAGTTGCGGCAGGTGTTCTCGAGTTACGACGGGGACCTCAGGGACCCGCCCTGGTGGCCTCAGGAGAGGCCAGTCCCCATGCGAGTTGCTAGGGGGCCTCTCGGGATTCCTCTCCCGTCGATACCAGGGCCAAAAACCTTGTGTGGAGTCAGGGCCGGAACCGAGGATTCCTCTCAGGGGCTGACATGGATCTTTGGGTACTTCTGGACTCTCCCCAGGGGAGTCAGGCCTCGTCTCGAGTGGGGGCATGCACGTGCGCTTTCCTTCCAGGCTGGAGCAGCAATGTCACGCTTCCCGTCGCGTGCATTAAAGGATCTGTGGTTTTCCCTCGAGGCTTTCCCTCGAGGCTTTCCCACAGGACTGTCCCACGTGCCACCGTGGTGTGAGTCGATCCTCGGCGTGAAAGATGAGCCAGTGCAGGGCAAAGAGGTTCCTCTGGAATGGACTGAGACATCTGGGGGACTCTTGGAATGGTGGTACGACCATGGAGTTCCTCTCGCCTTTCCTGTTGAGAGTGCCTTCTCTTGAGATGCGACAGGAACGCCGGGAATTCTTTTCAGTTGAAAGCAGGGAAAGGATCCCTCATCTCGAGCTACGAGGGGGAAACGGGGCTCCTCTGGATGGGGGCGGGACCATCGTGCTTCCTCTCGAGTGGAGACGGGTATGGCGGTGAACTTCTTGAGTTGCAGCCAGGGTGTGAAAGACTCTTTCGAAGTTCCAGAGGTTAGGTGTCATTAGTCTCCAGACGCCTCATCGGAAATAGGCCTCATCTCACCTGGAAGGGAGAACTTCCTGGATTTTCTCGAGTTGCGGCAGGTGTTCTCGAGTTACGACGGGGACCTCAGGGACCCGCCCTGGTGGCCTCAGGAGAGGCCAGTCCCCATGCGAGTTGCTAGGGGGCCTCTCGGGATTCCTCTCCCGTCGATACCAGGGCCAAAAACCTTGTGTGGAGTCAGGGCCGGAACCGAGGATTCCTCTCAGGGGCTGACATGGATCTTTGGGTACTTCTGGACTCTCCCCAGGGGAGTCAGGCCTCGTCTCGAGTGGGGGCATGCACGTGCGCTTTCCTTCCAGGCTGTAGCAGCAATGTCACGCTTCCCGTCGCGTGCATTAAAGGATCTGTGGTTTTCCCTCGAGGCTTTCCCTCGAGGCTTTCCCACAGGACTGTCCCACGTGCCACCGTGGTGTGAGTCGATCCTCGGCGTGAAAGATGAGCCAGTGCAGGGCAAAGAGGTTCCTCTGGAATGGACTGAGACATCTGGGGGACTCTTGGAATGGTGGTACGACCATGGAGTTCCTCTCGCCTTTCCTGTTGAGAGTGCCTTCTCTTGAGATGCGACAGGAACGCCGGGAATTCTTTTCAGTTGAAAGCAGGGAAAGGATCCCTCATCTCGAGCTACGAGGGGGAAACGGGGCTCCTCTGGATGGGGGCGGGACCATCGTGCTTCCTCTCGAGTGGAGACGGGTAAGGCGGTGAACTTCTAGAGTTGCAGCAAGGGTGTGAAAGACCCTTTCGAAGTTCCAGAGCTTAGGTGTCATTAGTCTCCAGACGACTCATCGGAAATAGGCCTCATCTCGCCTGGAAGGGAGAACTTCCTGGATTTTCTCGAGTTGCGGCAGGTGTTCTCGAGTTACGACGGGGACCTCAGGGACCCGCCCTGGTGGCCTCAGGAGAGGCCAGTCCCCATGCGAGTTGCTAGGGGGCCTCTCGGGATTCCTCTCCCGTCGATACCGGGGCCAAAACCTTGTGTGGAGTCAGGGCCGGAACCGAGGATTCCTCTCAGGGGCTGACATGGATCTTTGGGTACTTCTGGAGTCTCCCCAGGGGAGTCAGGCCTCGTCTCGAGTGGGGGCATGCACGTGCGCTTTCCTTCCAGGCTGTAGCAGCAATGTCATGCTTCCCGTCGCGTGGATCAAAGGATCTGTGGTTTTCCCTCGAGGCTTTCCCTCGAGGCTTTCCCACAGGGCTGTCCCACGTGCCACCGTGGTGTGAGTCGATCCTCGGCGTGAAAGATGAGCCAGTGCAGGGCAAAGATGTTCCTCTGGAATGGACTGAGACATCTGGGGGACTCTTGGCATGGTGGTACGACCATGGAGTTCCTCTCGCCTTTCCTGTTGAGAGTGCCTCCACTTGAGATGCGACGGGAACGCCGGGAATTCTTTCCCGTTGAAAGCAGGGAAAGGATCTCTCATCCTGAGCTACGAGGGGGAAACGGGGCTCCTCTGGATGTGGGCGGGACCATCGTGCTTCCTCTCGAGTGGAGACGGGTACGGCGGTGAACTTCTTAAGTTGCAGGCAGGGTGTGAAAGACTCTTCCGACGTTCCAGAGGTTAGGTGTCATTAGTCTCCAGACGCCTCATCAGAAATAGGCCTCATCTCACCTGTAAGGGAGAACTTCCTGGATTTTCTCGAGTTGCGGCAGGTGTTCTCGAGTTACGATGGGGATCTCAGGAACCCGCCCTGGTGGCCTCAGGAGAGGCCAGTCCCCATGCGAGTTGCTAGGGGGCCTCTAGGGATTCCTCTCCCGTCGATACCGGGGCCAAAAACCTTGTGTGGAGTCAGGGTCGGAACCGAGGATTCCTCTCAGGGGCTGACATGGATCTTTGGGTACTTCTGGAGTCTCCCCAGGGGAGTCAGGCCTCGTCTCGAGTGGGGGCATGCACGTGCGCTTTCCTTCCAGGCTGTAGCAGCAATGTCACGCTTCCCGTCGCGTGGATCAAAGGATCTGTGGTTTTCCCTCGAGGGTTTCCCTCGAGGCTTTCCCACAGGGCTGTCCCACGTGCCACCGTGGTGTGAGTCGATCCTCGGCGTGAAAGATGAGCCAGTGCAGGGCAAAGAGGTTCCTCTGGAATGGACTGAGACATCTGGGGGACTCTTGGCATAGTGGTACGACCATGGAGTTCCTCTCGCCTTTCCTGTTGAGAGTGCCTCCTCTTGAGATGCGACAGGAACGCCGGGAATTCTTTCCCGTTTAAAGCAGGGAAAGGATCCCTCATTTCGAGCTACGAGGGGGAAACGGGGCTCCTCTGGATGGGGGCGGGACCATCTTGCTTCCTCTCGAGTGGAGACGGGTAAGGCGGTGAACTTCTAGAGTTGCAGCAAGGGTGTGAAAGACCCTTTCGAAGTTCCAGAGCTTAGGTGTCATTAGACTCCAGACGACTCATCGGAAATAGGCCTCATCTCGCCTGGAAGGGAGAACTTCCTGGATTTTCTCGAGTTGCGGCAGGTGTTCTCGAGTTACGACGGGGACCTCAGGGACCCGCCCTGGTGGCCTCAGGAGAGGCCAGTCCCCATGCGAGTTGCTAGGGGGCCTCTCGGGATTCCTCTCCCGTCGATACCGGGGCCAAAAACCTTGTGTGGAGTCAGGGCCGGAACCGAGGATTCCTCTCAGGGGCTGACATGGATCTTTGGGTAGTTCTGGATTCTCCCCAGGGAAGTCAGGCCTCGTCTCGAGTGGGGGCATGCACGTGCGCTTTCCTTCCAGGCTGGAGCAGCAATGTCATGCTTCCCGTCGCGTCGATCAAAGGATCTGTGGTTTTCCCTCGAGGCTTTCCCACAGGGCTGTCCCACGTGCCACCGTGGTGTGAGTCGATCCTCGGCGTGAAAGATGAGCCAGTGCAGGGCAAAGAGGTTCCTCTGGAATGGACTGAGACATATGGGGGACTCTTGGCATGGTGGTACGACCATGGAGTTCCTCTCGCCTTTCCTGTTGAGAGTGCCTCCTCTTGAGATGCGACCGGAACGCCGGGAATTCTTTCCCGTTGAAAGCAGGGAAAGGATCCCTCATCTCGAGCTACGAGGGGGAAACTGGGCTCCTCTGGATGTGGGCGGGACCATCGTGCTTCCTCTCGAGTGGAGACGGGTATGGCGGTGGACTTCTTGACTTGCAGCAAGGTTGTGAAAGACCCTTTCGAAGTTCCAGAGGTTAGGTGTCATTAGTCTCCAGACGCCTCATCGGAAATGGGCCTCATCTCTCCTGGAAGGGAGAACTTCCTGGATTTTCTCGAGTTGCGGCAGGTGTTCTCGAGTTACGACGGGGACCTCAGGGACCCGCCCTGGTGGCCCCAGGAGAGGCCAGTCCCCATGCGAGTTGCTAGGGGGCCTCTCGGGATTCCTCTCCCTTCGATACCGGGGCCAAAAACCTTGTGTGGAGTCAGGGCCGGAACCGAGGATTCCTCTCAGGGGCTGACATGGATCTTTGGGTACTTCTGGACTCTCCCCAGGGGAGTCAGGCCTCGTCTCGAGTGGGGGCATGCACGTGCGCTTTCCTTCCAGGCTGTAGCAGCAATGTAACACTTCCCGTCGCGTGGATCAAAGGATCTGTGGTTTTCCCTCGAGGCTTTCCCTCGAGGCTTTCCCACAGGGCTGTCCCACGTGCCACCGTGGTGTGAGTCAATCCTCGGCGTGAAAGATGAGCCAGTGCAGGGCAAAGAGGTTCCTCTGGAATGGACTGAGACATCTGGGGGACTCTTGGCATGTTGGTACGATCATGGAGTTCCTCTCGTCTTTCCTGTTGAGAGTGCCTCCTCTTGAGATGCGACGGGTACGCCGGGAATTCTTTCCCGTTGAAAGCAGGGAAAGGATCCCAAATCTCGAGCTACGAGGGGGAAGCGGGGCTCCTCTGGATGTTGGCGGGACCATCGTGCTTCCTCTCGAGTGGAGACGGGTATGGCGGTGAACTTCTTGAGTTGCAGCCAGGGTGTGAAAGACTCTTTCGAAGTTCCAGAGGTTAGGTGTCATTAGTCTCCAGACGCCTCATCGGAAATAGGCCTCATCTCACCTGGAAGGGAGAACTTCCTGGATTTTCTCGAGTTGCGGCAGGTGTTCTCGAGTTACGACGGGGACCTCAGGGACCCGCCCTGGTGGCCTCAGGAGAGGCCAGTCCCCATGCGAGTTGCTAGGGGGCCTCTCGGGATTCCTCTCCCGTCGATACCGGGGCCAAAAACCTTGTGTGGAGTCAGGGCCGGAACCGAGGATTCCTCTCAGGGGCTGACATGGATCTTTGGGTACTTCTGGCCTCTCCCCAGGGGAGTCAGGCCTCGTCTCGAGTGGGGGCATGCACGTGCGCTTTCCTTCCAGGCTGTAGCAGCAATGTCACGCTTCCCGTCGCGTGCATTAAAGGATCTGTGGTTTTCCCTCGAGGCTTTCCCTCGAGGCTTTCCCACAGGACTGTCCCACGTGCCACCGTGGTGTGAGTCGATCCTCGGCGTGAAAGATGAGCCAGTGCAGGGCAAAGAGGTTCCTCTGGAATGGACTGAGACATCTGGGGGACTCTTGGAATGGTGGTACGACCATGGAGTTCCTCTCGCCTTTCCTGTTGAGAGTGCCTTCTCTTGAGATGCGACAGGAACGCCGGGAATTCTTTTCCGTTGAAAGCAGGGAAAGGATCCCTCATCTCGAGCTACGAGGGGGAAACGGGGCTCCTCTGGATGGGGGCGGGACCATCGTGCTTCCTCTCGAGTGGAGACGGGTAAGGCGGTGAACTTCTAGAGTTGCAGCAAGGGTGTGAAAGACCCTTTCGAAGTTCCAGAGCTTAGGTGTCATTAGTCTCCAGACGACTCATCGGAAATAGGCCTCATCTCGCCTGGAAGGGAGAACTTCCTGGATTTTCTCGAGTTGCGGCAGGTGTTCTCGAGTTACGACGGGGACCTCAGGGACCCGCCCTGGTGGCCTCAGGAGAGGCCAGTCCCCATGCGAGTTGCTAGGGGGCCTCTCGGGATTCCTCTCCCGTCGATACCGGGGCCAAAACCTTGTGTGGAGTCAGGGCCGGAACCGAGGATTCCTCTCAGGGGCTGACATGGATCTTTGGGTACTTCTGGAGTCTCCCCAGGGGAGTCAGGCCTCGTCTCGAGTGGGGGCATGCACGTGCGCTTTCCTTCCAGGCTGTAGCAGCAATGTCATGCTTCCCGTCGCGTGGATCAAAGGATCTGTGGTTTTCCCTCGAGGCTTTCCCTCGAGGCTTTCCCACAGGGCTGTCCCACGTGCCACCGTGGTGTGAGTCGATCCTCGGCGTGAAAGATGAGCCAGTGCAGGGCAAAGATGTTCCTCTGGAATGGACTGAGACATCTGGGGGACTCTTGGCATGGTGGTACGACCATGGAGTTCCTCTCGCCTTTCCTGTTGAGAGTGCCTTCTCTTGAGATGCGACAGGAACGCCGGGAATTCTTTTCCGTTGAAAGCAGGGAAAGGATCCCTCATCTCGAGCTACGAGGGGGAAACGGGGCTCCTCTGGATGGGGGCGGGACCATCGTGCTTCCTCTCGAGTGGAGACGGGTAAGGCGGTGAACTTCTAGAGTTGCAGCAAGGGTGTGAAAGACCCTTTCGAAGTTCCAGAGCTTAGGTGTCATTAGTCTCCAGACGACTCATCGGAAATAGGCCTCATCTCGCCTGGAAGGGAGAACTTCCTGGATTTTCTCGAGTTGCGGCAGGTGTTCTCGAGTTACGACGGGGACCTCAGGGACCCGCCCTGGTGGCCTCAGGAGAGGCCAGTCCCCATGCGAGTTGCTAGGGGGCCTCTCGGGATTCCTCTCCCGTCGATACCGGGGCCAAAACCTTGTGTGGAGTCAGGGCCGGAACCGAGGATTCCTCTCAGGGGCTGACATGGATCTTTGGGTACTTCTGGAGTCTCCCCAGGGGAGTCAGGCCTCGTCTCGAGTGGGGGCATGCACGTGCGCTTTCCTTCCAGGCTGTAGCAGCAATGTCATGCTTCCCGTCGCGTGGATCAAAGGATCTGTGGTTTTCCCTCGAGGCTTTCCCTCGAGGCTTTCCCACAGGGCTGTCCCACGTGCCACCGTGGTGTGAGTCGATCCTCGGCGTGAAAGATGAGCCAGTGCAGGGCAAAGATGTTCCTCTGGAATGGACTGAGACATCTGGGGGACTCTTGGCATGGTGGTACGACCATGGAGTTCCTCTCGCCTTTCCTGTTGAGAGTGCCTCCTCTTGAGATGCGACGGGAACGCCGGGAATTCTTTCCCGTTGAAAGCAGGGAAAGGATCCCTCATCTCGAGCTACGAGGGGGAAAAGGGGCTCCTCTGGATGTGGGCTGGACCATCGTGCTTCCTCTCGAGTGGAGACGGGTATGGCGGTGAACTTCTTGAGTTGCAGCAAGGGTTTGAAAGACCCTTTCGAAGTTCCAGAGGTTAGGTGTCATTAGTCTCCAGACGCCTCATCGGAAATAGGCCTCATCTCGCCTGGAAGGGAGAACTTCCTGGATTTTCTCGAGTTGCTTCAGGTGTTCTCGAGTTACGACGGGAACCTCAGGGACCCGCCCTGGTGGCCTCAGGAGAGGCCAGTCCCCATGCGAGTTGCTAGGGGGCCTCTCAGGATTCCTCTCCCGTCGATACCGGGGCCAAAAACCTTGTGTGGAGTCAGGGCCGGAACCGAGGATTCCTCTCATGGGCTGACATGGATCTTTGGGTACTTCTGGAGTCTCCCCAGGGGAGTCAGGCCTCGTCTCGAGTGGGGGCATGCACGTGCGCTTTCCTTCCAGGCTGTAGCAGCAATGTCACGCTTCCCGTCGCGTGCATTAAAGGATCTGTGGTTTTCCCTCGAGGCTTTCCCTCGAGCCTTTCCCACAGGGCTGTCCCACGTGCCACCGTGGTGTGAGTCGATCCTCGGCGTGAAAGATGAGCCAGTGCAGGGCAAAGAGGTTCCTCTGGAATGGACTGAGACATCTGGGGGACTCTTGGCATGTTGGTACGACCATGGAGTTCCTCTCGCCTTTCCTGTTGAGAGTGCCTCCTCTTGAGATGCGACGGGTACGCCGGGAATACTTTCCCGTTGAAAGCAGGGAAAGGATCCCACATCTCGAGCTACGAGGGGGAAGCGGGGCTCCTCTGGATGTGGGCGGGACCATCGTGCTTCCTCTCGAGTGGAGACGGGTATGGCGGTGAACTTCTTGACTTGCAGCAAGGTTGTGAAAGACCCTTTCGAAGTTCCAGAGGTTAGGTGTCATTAGTCTC
Source organism: Capricornis sumatraensis (assembly GCF_032405125.1). Classification (NCBI taxonomy): domain Eukaryota; kingdom Metazoa; phylum Chordata; class Mammalia; order Artiodactyla; family Bovidae; genus Capricornis; species Capricornis sumatraensis. The sequence continues at coordinate 140,358,043 of NC_091092.1, read as the reverse complement.
CAGACGCCTCATCGGAAATGGGCCTCATCTCTCCTGGAAGGGAGAACTTCCTGGATTTTCTCGAGTTGCGGCAGGTGTTCTCGAGTTACGACGGGGACCTCAGGGACCCGCCCTGGTGGCCCCAGGAGAGGCCAGTCCCCATGCGAGTTGCTAGGGGGCCTCTCGGGATTCCTCTCCCGTCGATACCGGGGCCAAAAACCTTGTGTGGAGTCAGGGCCGGAACCGAGGATTCCTCTCAGGGGCTGACATGGATCTTTGGGTACTTCTGGACTCTCCCCAGGGGAGTCAGGCCTCGTCTCGAGTGGGGGCATGCACGTGCGCTTTCCTTCCAGGCTGTAGCAGCAATGTAACACTTCCCGTCGCGTGGATCAAAGGATCTGTGGTTTTCCCTCGAGGCTTTCCCTCGAGGCTTTCCCACAGGGCTGTCCCACGTGCCACCGTGGTGTGAGTCAATCCTCGGCGTGAAAGATGAGCCAGTGCAGGGGAAAGAGGTTCCTCTGGAATGGACTGAGACATCTGGGGGACTCTTGGCATGTTGGTACGACCATGGAGTTCCTCTCGTCTTTCCTGTTGAGAGTGCCTCCTCTTGAGATGCGACGGGTACGCCGGGAATTCTTTCCCGTTGAAAGCAGGGAAAGGATCCCACATCTCGAGCTACGAGGTGGAAGCGGGGCTCCTCTGGATGTTGGCGGGACCATCGTGCTTCCTCTCGAGTGGAGACGGGTATGGCGGTGAACTTCTTGAGTTGCAGCCAGGGTGTGAAAGACTCTTTCGAAGTTCCAGAGGTTAGGTGTCATTAGTCTCCAGACGCCTCATCGGAAATAGGCCTCATCTCACCTGGAAGGGAGAACTTCCTGGATTTTCTCGAGTTGCGGCAGGTGTTCTCGAGTTACGACGGGGACCTCAGGGACCCGCCCTGGTGGCCTCAGGAGAGGCCAGTCCCCATGCGAGTTGCTAGGGGGCCTCTCGGGATTCCTCTCCCGTCGATACCGGGGCCAAAAACCTTGTGTGGAGTCAGGGCCGGAACCGAGGATTCCTCTCAGGGGCTGACATGGATCTTTGGGTACTTCTGGCCTCTCCCCAGGGGAGTCAGGCCTCGTCTCGAGTGGGGGCATGCACGTGCGCTTTCCTTCCAGGCTGTAGCAGCAATGTCACGCTTCCCGTCGCGTGCATTAAAGGATCTGTGGTTTTCCCTCGAGGCTTTCCCTCGAGGCTTTCCCACAGGACTGTCCCACGTGCCACCGTGGTGTGAGTCGATCCTCGGCGTGAAAGATGAGCCAGTGCAGGGCAAAGAGGTTCCTCTGGAATGGACTGAGACATCTGGGGGACTCTTGGAATGGTGGTACGACCATGGAGTTCCTCTCGCCTTTCCTGTTGAGAGTGCCTTCTCTTGAGATGCGACAGGAACGCCGGGAATTCTTTTCCGTTGAAAGCAGGGAAAGGATCCCTCATCTCGAGCTACGAGGGGGAAACGGGGCTCCTCTGGATGGGGGCGGGACCATCGTGCTTCCTCTCGAGTGGAGACGGGTAAGGCGGTGAACTTCTAGAGTTGCAGCAAGGGTGTGAAAGACCCTTTCGAAGTTCCAGAGCTTAGGTGTCATTAGTCTCCAGACGACTCATCGGAAATAGGCCTCATCTCGCCTGGAAGGGAGAACTTCCTGGATTTTCTCGAGTTGCGGCAGGTGTTCTCGAGTTACGACGGGGACCTCAGGGACCCGCCCTGGTGGCCTCAGGAGAGGCCAGTCCCCATGCGAGTTGCTAGGGGGCCTCTCGGGATTCCTCTCCCGTCGATACCGGGGCCAAAACCTTGTGTGGAGTCAGGGCCGGAACCGAGGATTCCTCTCAGGGGCTGACATGGATCTTTGGGTACTTCTGGAGTCTCCCCAGGGGAGTCAGGCCTCGTCTCGAGTGGGGGCATGCACGTGCGCTTTCCTTCCAGGCTGTAGCAGCAATGTCACGCTTCCCGTCGCGTGGATCAAAGGATCTGTGGTTTTCCCTCGAGGCTTTCCCTCGTGGCTTTCCCACTGGGCTGTCCCACGTGCCACCGTGGTGTGAGTCGATCCTCGGCGTGAAAGATGAGCCAGTGCAGGGCAAAGAGGTTCCTCTGGAATGGACTGAGACATCTGGGGGACTCTTGGCATGGTGGTACGACCATGGAGTTCCTCTCGCCTTTCCTGTTGAGAGTGCCTCCTCTTGAGATGCGACGGGAACGCCGGGAATTCTTTCCCGTTGAAAGCAGGGAAAGGATCCCTCATCTCGAGCTACGAGGGGGAAACGGGGCTCCTCTGGATGTGGGCGGGACCATCGTGCTTCCTCTCGAGTGGAGAAGGGTATGGCGGTGAACTTCTTGAGTTGCAGCAAGGGTTTGAAAGACCCTTTCGAAGTTCCAGAGGTTAGGTGTCATTAGTCTCCAGACGCCTCATCGGAAATAGGCCTCATCTCGCCTGGAAGGGAGAACTTCCTGGATTTTCTCGAGTTGCGGCAGGTGTTCTCGAGTTACGACGGGGACCTCAGGGACCCGCCCTGGTGGCCTCAGGAGAGGCCAGTCCCCATGCGAGTTGCTAGGGTGCCTCTCGGGATTCCTCTCCCGTCGATACCGGGGCCAAAAACCTTGTGTGGAGTCAGGGCCGGAACCGAGGATTCCTCTCAGGGCCTGACATGGATCTTTGGGAACTTCTGGAGTCTCCCCAGGGGAGTCAGGCCTCGTCTCGAGTGGGGGCATGCACGTGCGCTTTCCTTTCAGGCTGTAGCAGCAATGTCACGCTTCCCGTCACGTGGATCAAAGGATCTGTGGTTTTCCCTCGAGGCTTTCCCTCGAGGCTTTCCCATAGGGCTGTCCCACGTGCCACCGTGGTGTGAGTCGATCCTCGGCGTGAAAGATGAGCCAGTGCAGGGCAAAGAGGTTCCTCTGGAATGGACTGAGACATCTGGGGGACTCTTGGCATGGTAGTACGACCATGGAGTTCCTCTCGCCTTTCCTGTTGAGAGTGCCTCCTCTTGAGATGTGACGGGAACGCCGGGAATTCTTTCCCGTTGAAAGCAGGGAAAGGATCCCTCATCTCGAGCTACGAGGGGGAAACTGGGCTCCTCTGGATGTGGGCGGGACCATCGTGCTTCCTCTCGAGTGGAGACGGGTATGGCGGTGAACTTCTTGAGTTGCAGCAAGGGTGTGAAAGACCCTTTCGAAGTTCCAGAGGTTAGGTGTCATTAGTCTCCAGACGCCTCATCGGAAATGGGCCTCATCTCGCCTGGAAGGGAGAACTTCCTGGATTTTCTCGAGTTGCGGCAGGTGTTCTCGAGTTACGACGGGGACCTCAGGGACCGGCCCTGGTGGCCTCAGGAGAGGCCAGTCCCCATGCGAGTTGCTAGGGGGCCTCTCGGGATTCCTCTGCCGTCGATACCGGGGCCAAAAACCTTGTGTGGAGTCAGGGCCAGAACCGAGGATTCCTCTCAGGGGCTGACATGGATCTTTGGGTACTTCTGGAGTCTCCCCAGGGGAGTCAGGCCTCGTCTCGAGTGGGGGCATGCACGTGCGCTTTCCTTCCAGGCTGTAGCAGCAATGTCACGCTTCCCGTCGCGTGGATAAAAGGATCTGTGGTTTTCCCTCGAGGCTTTCCCTCGAGGCTTTCCCTCAGGGCTGTCCCACGTGCCACCGCGGTGTGAGTCGATCCTCGGCGTGAAAGATGAGCCAGTGCAGGGCATAGAGTTTCCTATGGAATGGACTGAGACATCTGGGGGACTCTTGGCATGGTGGTACGACCATGGAGTTCCTCTCGCCTTTCCTGTTGAGAGTGCCTCCACTTGAGATGCGACGGGAACGCCGGGAATTCTTTCCCGTTGAAAGCAGGGAAAGGATCCCTCATCCTGAGCTACGAGGGGGAAACGGGGCTCCTCTGGATGTGGGCGGGACCATCGTGCTTCCTCTCGAGTGGAGACGGGTACGGCGGTGAACTTCTTGAGTTGCAGGCAGGGTGTGAAAGACTCTTTCGACGTTCCAGAGGTTAGGTGTCATTAGTCTCCAGACGCCTCATCAGAAATAGGCCTCATCTCACCTGTAAGGGAGAACTTCCTGGATTTTCTCGAGTTGCGGCAGGTGTTCTCGAGTTACGATGGGGACCTCAGGAACCCGCCCTGGTGGCCTCAGGAGAGGCCAGTCCCCATGCGAGTTGCTAGGGGGCCTCTCGGGATTCCTCTCCCGTCGATACCGGGGCCAAAAACCTTGTGTGGAGTCAGGGTCGGAACCGAGGATTCCTCTCAGGGGCTGACATGGATCTTTGGGTACTTCTGGAGTCTCCCCAGGGGAGTCAGGCCTCGTCTCGAGTGGGGGCATGCACGTGCGCTTTCCTTCCAGGCTGTAGCAGCAATATCACGCTTCCCGTCGCGTGGATCAAAGGATCTGTGGTTTTCCCTCGAGGCTTTCCCTCGAGGCTTTCCCACAGGGCTGTCCCACGTGCCACCGTGGTGTGAGTCGATCCTCGGCGTGAAAGATGAGCCAGTGCAGGGCAAAGAGGTTCCTCTGGAATGGACTGAGACATCTGGGGGACTCTTGGCATGGTGGTACGACCATGGAGTTCCTCTCGCCTTTCCTGTTGAGAGTGCCTCCTCTTGAGATGCGACAGGAACGCCGGGAATTCTTTCCCGTTGAAAGCAGGGAAAGGATCCCTCATCTCGAGCTACGAGGGGGAAACGGGGCTCCTCTGGATGGGGGCGGGACCATCGTGCTTCCTCTCGAGTGGAGACGGGTAAGGCGGTGAACTTCTAGAGTTGCAGCAAGGGTGTGAAAGACCCTTTCGAAGTTCCAGAGCTTAGGTGTCATTAGACTCCAGACGACTCATCGGAAATAGGCCTCATCTCGCCTGGAAGGGAGAACTTCCTGGATTTTCTCGAGTTGCAGCAGGTGTTCTCGAGTTACGACGGGGACCTCAGGGACCCGCCCTGGTGGCCTCAGGAGAGGCCAGTCCCCATGCGAGTTGCTAGGGGGCCTCTCGGGATTCGTCTCCCGTCGATACCGGGGCCAAAAACCTTGTGTGGAGTCAGGGCCGGAACCGACGATTCCTCTCAGGGGCTGACATGGATCTTTGGGTAGTTCTGGATTCTCCCCAGGGAAGTCAGGCCTCGTCTCGAGTGGGGGCATGCACGTGCGCTTTCCTTCCAGGCTGGAGCAGCAATGTCACGCTTCCCGTCGCGTCGATCAAAGGATCTGTGGTTTTCCCTCGAGGCTTTCCCACAGGGCTGTCCCACGTGCCACCGCGGTGTGAGTCGATCCTCGGCGTGAAAGATGAGCCAGTGCAGGGCAAAGAGGTTCCTCTGGAATGGACTGAGACATCTGGGGGACTCTTGGCATGGTGGTACGACCATGGAGTTCCTCTCGCCTTTCCTGTTGAGAGTGCCTCCTCTTGAGATGCGACCGGAACGCCGGGAATTCTTTCCCGTTGAAAGCAGGGAAAGGATCCCTCATCTCGAGCTACGAGGGGGAAACGGGGCTCCTCTGGATGTGGGCGGGACCATCGTGCTTCCTCTCGAGTGGAGACGGGTATGGCGGTGAACTTCTTGAGTTGCAGCAAGGGTGTGAAAGACCCTTTCGAAGTTCCAGAGGTTAGGTGTCATTAGTCTCCAGACGCTTCATCGGAAATGGGCCTCATCTCGCCTGGAAGGGAGAACTTCCTGGATTTTCTCGAGTTGCGGCAGGTGTTCTCGAGTTACGACGGGGACCTCAGGGACCCGCCCTGGTGGCCTCAGGAGAGGCCAGTCCCCATGCGAGTTGCTAGGGGGCCTCTCGGGATTCCTCTCCCGTCGATACCGGGGCCAAAAACCTTGTGTGGAGTCAGGGCCGGAACCGAGGATTCCTCTCAGGGGCTGACATGGATCTTTAGGAACTTCTGGAGTCTCCCCAGGGGAGTCAGGCCTCGTCTCGAGTGGGGGCATGCACGTGCGCTTTCCTTCCAGGCTGTAGCAGCAATGTCACGCTTCCCGTCGCGTGGATCAAAGGATCTGTGGTTTTCCCCCGAGGCTTTCCCTCGAGGCTTTCCCACAGGGCTGTCCCACGTGCCACCGTGGTGTGAGTCAATCCTCGGCGTGAAAGATGAGCCAGTGCAGGGCAAAGAGGTTCCTCTGGAATGGACTGAGACATCTGGGGGACTCTTGGCATGTTGGTACGACCATGGAGTTCCTCTCGTCTTTCCTGTTGAGAGTGCCTCCTCTTGAGATGCGACGGGTACGCCGGGAATTCTTTCCCGTTGAAAGCAGGGAAAGGATCCCTCATCTCGAGCTACGAGGGGGAAGCGGGGCTCCTCTGGATGTTGGCGGGACCATCGTGCTTCCTCTCGAGTGGAGACAGGTATGGCGGTGAACTTCTTGAGTTGCAGCCAGGGTGTGAAAGACTCTTTCGAAGTTCCAGAGGTTAGGTGTCATTAGTCTCCAGACGCCTCATCGGAAATAGGCCTCATCTCACCTGGAAGGGAGAACTTCCTGGATTTTCTCGAGTTGCGGCAGGTGTTCTCGAGTTACGACGGGGACCTCAGGGACCCGCCCTGGTGGCCTCAGGAGAGGCCAGTCCCCATGCGAGTTGCTAGGGGGCCTCTCGGGATTCCTCTCCCGTCGATACCAGGGCCAAAAACCTTGTGTGGAGTCAGGGCCGGAACCGAGGATTCCTCTCAGGGGCTGACATGGATCTTTGGGTACTTCTGGACTCTCCCCAGGGGAGTCAGGCCTCGTCTCGAGTGGGGGCATGCACGTGCGCTTTCCTTCCAGGCTGTAGCAGCAATGTCACGCTTCCCGTCGCGTGCATTAAAGGATCTGTGGTTTTCCCTCGAGGCTTTCCCTCGAGGCTTTCCCACAGGACTGTCCCACGTGCCACCGTGGTGTGAGTCGATCCTCGGCGTGAAAGATGAGCCAGTGCAGGGCAAAGAGGTTCCTCTGGAATGGACTGAGACATCTGGGGGACTCTTGGAATGGTGGTACGACCATGGAGTTCCTCTCGCCTTTCCTGTTGAGAGTGCCTTCTCTTGAGATGCGACAGGAACGCCGGGAATTCTTTTCAGTTGAAAGCAGGGAAAGGATCCCTCATCTCGAGCTACGAGGGGGAAACGGGGCTCCTCTGGATGGGGGCGGGACCATCGTGCTTCCTCTCGAGTGGAGACGGGTAAGGCGGTGAACTTCTAGAGTTGCAGCAAGGGTGTGAAAGACCCTTTCGAAGTTCCAGAGCTTAGGTGTCATTAGTCTCCAGACGACTCATCGGAAATAGGCCTCATCTCGCCTGGAAGGGAGAACTTCCTGGATTTTCTCGAGTTGCGGCAGGTGTTCTCGAGTTACGACGGGGACCTCAGGGACCCGCCCTGGTGGCCTCAGGAGAGGCCAGTCCCCATGCGAGTTGCTAGGGGGCCTCTCGGGATTCCTCTCCCGTCGATACCGGGGCCAAAACCTTGTGTGGAGTCAGGGCCGGAACCGAGGATTCCTCTCAGGGGCTGACATGGATCTTTGGGTACTTCTGGAGTCTCCCCAGGGGAGTCAGGCCTCGTCTCGAGTGGGGGCATGCACGTGCGCTTTCCTTCCAGGCTGTAGCAGCAATGTCATGCTTCCCGTCGCGTGGATCAAAGGATCTGTGGTTTTCCCTCGAGGCTTTCCCTCGAGGCTTTCCCACAGGGCTGTCCCACGTGCCACCGTGGTGTGAGTCGATCCTCGGCGTGAAAGATGAGCCAGTGCAGGGCAAAGATGTTCCTCTGGAATGGACTGAGACATCTGGGGGACTCTTGGCATGGTGGTACGACCATGGAGTTCCTCTCGCCTTTCCTGTTGAGAGTGCCTCCACTTGAGATGCGACGGGAATGCCGGGAATTCTTTCCCGTTGAAAGCAGGGAAAGGATCTCTCATCCTGAGCTACGAGGGGGAAACGGGGCTCCTCTGGATGTGGGCGGGACCATCGTGCTTCCTCTCGAGTGGAGACGGGTACGGCGGTGAACTTCTTAAGTTGCAGGCAGGGTGTGAAAGACTCTTCCGACGTTCCAGAGGTTAGGTGTCATTAGTCTCCAGACGCCTCATCAGAAATAGGCCTCATCTCACCTGTAAGGGAGAACTTCCTGGATTTTCTCGAGTTGCGGCAGGTGTTCTCGAGTTACGATGGGGATCTCAGGAACCCGCCCTGGTGGCCTCAGGAGAGGCCAGTCCCCATGCGAGTTGCTAGGGGGCCTCTAGGGATTCCTCTCCCGTCGATACCGGGGCCAAAAACCTTGTGTGGAGTCAGGGTCGGAACCGAGGATTCCTCTCAGGGGCTGACATGGATCTTTGGGTACTTCTGGAGTCTCCCCAGGGGAGTCAGGCCTCGTCTCGAGTGGGGGCATGCACGTGCGCTTTCCTTCCAGGCTGTAGCAGCAATGTCACGCTTCCCGTCGCGTGGATCAAAGGATCTGTGGTTTTCCCTCGAGGGTTTCCCTCGAGGCTTTCCCACAGGGCTGTCCCACGTGCCACCGTGGTGTGAGTCGATCCTCGGCGTGAAAGATGAGCCAGTGCAGGGCAAAGAGGTTCCTCTGGAATGGACTGAGACATCTGGGGGACTCTTGGCATGGTGGTACGACCATGGAGTTCCTCTCGCCTTTCCTGTTGAGAGTGCCTCCTCTTGAGATGCGACAGGAACGCCGGGAATTCTTTCCCGTTGAAAGCAGGGAAAGGATCCCTCATTTCGAGCTACGAGGGGGAAACGGGGCTCCTCTGGATGGGGGCGGGACCATCTTGCTTCCTCTCGAGTGGAGACGGGTAAGGCGGTGAACTTCTAGAGTTGCAGCAAGGGTGTGAAAGACCCTTTCGAAGTTCCAGAGCTTAGGTGTCATTAGACTCCAGACGACTCATCGGAAATAGGCCTCATCTCGCCTGGAAGGGAGAACTTCCTGGATTTTCTCGAGTTGCGGCAGGTGTTCTCGAGTTACGACGGGGACCTCAGGGACCCGCCCTGGTGGCCTCAGGAGAGGCCAGTCCCCATGCGAGTTGCTAGGGGGCCTCTCGGGATTCGTCTCCCGTCGATACCGGGGCCAAAAACCTTGTGTGGAGTCAGGGCCGGAACCGAGGATTCCTCTCAGGGGCTGACATGGATCTTTGGGTAGTTCTGGATTCTCCCCAGGGAAGTCAGGCCTCGTCTCGAGTGGGGGCATGCACGTGCGCTTTCCTTCCAGGCTGGAGCAGCAATGTCATGCTTCCCGTCGCGTCGATCAAAGGATCTGTGGTTTTCCCTCGAGGCTTTCCCACAGGGCTGTCCCACGTGCCACCGTGGTGTGAGTCGATCCTCGGCGTGAAAGATGAGCCAGTGCAGGGCAAAGAGGTTCCTCTGGAATGGACTGAGACATATGGGGGACTCTTGGCATGGTGGTACGACCATGGAGTTCCTCTCGCCTTTCCTGTTGAGAGTGCCTCCTCTTGAGATGCGACCGGAACGCCGGGAATTCTTTCCCGTTGAAAGCAGGGAAAGGATCCCTCATCTCGAGCTACGAGGGGGAAACTGGGCTCCTCTGGATGTGGGCGGGACCATCGTGCTTCCTCTCGAGTGGAGACGGGTATGGCGGTGAACTTCTTGACTTGCAGCAAGGGTGTGAAAGACCCTTTCGAAGTTCCAGAGGTTAGGTGTCATTAGTCTCCAGACGCCTCATCGGAAATGGGCCTCATCTCGCCTGGAAGGGAGAACTTCCTGGATTTTCTCGAGTTGCGGCAGGTGTTCTCGAGTTACGACGGGGACCTCAGGGACCCGCCCTGGTGGCCTCAGGAGAGGCCAGTCCCCATGCGAGTTGCTAGGGGGCCTCTCGGGATTCCTCTCCCGTCGATACCGGGGCCAAAAACCTTGTGTGGAGTCAGGGCCGGAACCGAGGATTCCTCTCAGGGGCTGACATGGATCTTTGGGTACTTCTGGAGTCTCCCCAGGGGAGTCAGGCCTCGTCTCGAGTGGGGGCATCACGTGCGCTTTCCTTCCAGGCTGGAGCAGCAATGTCACGCTTCCCGTCGCGTGGATCAAAGGATCTGTGGTTTTCCCTCGAGGCTTTCCCTCGAGGCTTTCCCACTGGGCTGTCCCACGTGCCACCGTGGTGTGAGTCGATCCTCGGCGTGAAAGATGAGCCAGTGCAGGGCAAAGAGGTTCCTCTGGAATGGACTGAGACATCTGGGGGACTCTTGGCATGGTGGTACGACCATGGAGTTCCTCTCGCCTTTCCTGTTGAGAGTGCCTCCTCTTGAGATGCGACGGGAACGCCGGGAATTCTTTCCCGTTGAAAGCAGGGAAAGGATCCCTCATCTCGAGCTACGAGGGGGAAACGGGGCTCCTCTGGATGTGGGCGGGACCATCGTGCTTCCTCTCGAGTGGAGAAGGGTATGGCGGTGAACTTCTTGAGTTGCAGCAAGGGTTTGAAAGACCCTTTCGAAGTTCCAGAGGTTAGGTGTCATTAGTCTCCAGACGCCTCATCGGAAATAGGCCTCATCTCGCCTGGAAGGTAGAACTTCCTGGATTTTCTCGAGTTGCGGCAGGTGTTCTCGAGTTACGACGGGGACCTCAGGGACCCGCCCTGGTGGCCTCAGGAGAGGCCAGTCCCCATGCGAGTTGCTAGGGGGCCTCTCGGGATTCCTCTCCCGTCGATACCGGGGCCAAAAACCTTGTGTGGAGTCAGGGCCGGAACCGAGGATTCCTCTCAGGGGCTGACATGGATCTTTGGGTACTTCTGGAGTCTCCCCAGGGGAGTCAGGCCTCGTCTCGAGTGGGGGCATCACGTGCGCTTTCCTTCCAGGCTGGAGCAGCAATGTCACGCTTCCCGTCGCGTGGATCAAAGGATCTGTGGTTTTCCCTCGAGGCTTTCCCTCGAGGCTTTCCCACTGGGCTGTCCCACGTGCCACCGTGGTGTGAGTCGATCCTCGGCGTGAAAGATGAGCCAGTGCAGGGCAAAGAGGTTCCTCTGGAATGGACTGAGACATCTGGGGGACTCTTGGCATGGTGGTACGACCATGGAGTTCCTCTCGCCTTTCCTGTTGAGAGTGCCTCCTCTTGAGATGCGACGGGAACGCCGGGAATTCTTTCCCGTTGAAAGCAGGGAAAGGATCCCTCATCTCGAGCTACGAGGGGGAAACGGGGCTCCTCTGGATGTGGGCGGGACCATCGTGCTTCCTCTCGAGTGGAGAAGGGTATGGCGGTGAACTTCTTGAGTTGCAGCAAGGGTTTGAAAGACCCTTTCGAAGTTCCAGAGGTTAGGTGTCATTAGTCTCCAGACGCCTCATCGGAAATAGGCCTCATCTCGCCTGGAAGGGAGAACTTCCTGGATTTTCTCGAGTTGCGGCAGGTGTTCTCGAGTTACGACGGGGACCTCAGGGACCCGCCCTGGTGGCCTCAGGAGAGGCCAGTCCCCATGCGAGTTGCTAGGGTGCCTCTCGGGATTCCTCTCCCGTCGATACCGGGGACAAAAACCTTGTGTGGAGTCAGGGCCGGAACCGAGGATTCCTCTCAGGGGCTGACATGGATCTTTGGGAACTTCTGGAGTCTCCCCAGGGGAGTCAGGCCTCGTCTCGAGTGGGGGCATGCACGTGCGCTTTCCTTCCAGGCTGTAGCAGCAATGTCACGCTTCCCGTCACGTGGATCAAAGGATCTGTGGTTTTCCCTCGAGGCTTTCCCTCGAGGCTTTCCCTCGAGGCTTTCCCACAGGGCTGTCCCACGTGCCACCGTGGTGTGAGTCGATCCTCGGCGTGAAAGATGAGCCAGTTCAGGGCAAAGAGGTTCCTCTGGAATGGACTGAGACATCTGGGGGACTCTTGGAATGGTGGTACGACCATGGAGTTCCTCTCGCCTTTCCTGTTGAGAGTGCCTCCTCTTGAGATGCCACGGGAACGCCGGGAATTCTTTCCCGTTGAAAGCAGGGAAACGATCCCTCATCTCGAGCTACGAGGGGGAAACGGGGCTCCTCTGGATGTGGGCGGGCCATCGTGCTTCATCTCGAGTGGAGATGGGTACGGCGGTGAACTTCTTGAGTTGCAGCCAGGGTGTGAAAGACTCTTTCGAAGTTCCAGAGGTTAGGTGTCATTAGTCTCCAGACGCCTCATCGGAAATAGGCCTCATCTCACCTGGAAGGGAGAACTGCCTGGATTTTCTCGAGTTGCGGCAGGTGTTCTCGAGTTACGACGGGGACCTCAGGGACCCGCCCTGGTGGCCTCAGGAGAGGCCAGTCCCCATGGGAGTTGCTAGGGGGCCTCTCGGGATTCCTCTCCCGTCGACACCGGGGCCAAAAACCTTGTGTGGAGTCAGGGCCGGAACCGAGGATTCCTCTCAGGGGCTGACATGGATCTTTGGGTACTTCTGGAGTCTCCCCAGGGGAGTCAGGCCTCGTCTCGAGTGGGGGCATGCACGTGCGCTTTCCTTCCAGGCTGTAGCAGCAATGTCACGCTTCCCGTCGCGTGGATCAAAGGATCTGTGGTTTTCCCTCGAGGGTTTCCCTCGAGGCTTTCCCACAGGGCTCTCCCACGTGCCACCGTGGTGTGAGTCGATCCTCGGCGTGAAAGATGAGCCAGTGCAGGGCAAAGAGGTTCCTCTGGAATGGACTGAGACATCTGGGGGACTCTTGGAATGGTGGTACGACCATGGAGTTCCTCTCGCCTTTCCTGTTGAGAGTGCCTTCTCTTGAGATGCGACAGGAACGCCGGGAATTCTTTCCCGTTGAAAGCAGGGAAAGGATCCCTCATCTCGAGCTACGAGGGGGAAACGGGGCTCCTCTGGATGGGGGCGGGACCATCGTGCTTCCTCTCAAGTGGAGACGGGTAAGGCGGTGAACTTCTAGAGTTGCAGCAAGGGTGTGAAAGACCCTTTCGAAGTTCCAGAGCTTAGGTGTCATTAGTCTCCAGACGACTCATCGGAAATAGGCCTCATCTCGCCTGGAAGGGAGAACTTCCTGGATTTTCTCGAGTTGCGGCAGGTGTTCTCGAGTTACGACGGGGACCTCAGGGACCCGCCCTGGTGGCCTCAGGAGAGGCCAGTCCCCATGCGAGTTGCTAGGGGGCCTCTCGGGATTCCTCTCCCGTCGATACCGGGGCCAAAAACCTTGTGTGGAGTCAGGGCCGGAACCGAGGATTCCTCTCAGGGGCTGACATGGATCTTTGGGTACTTCTGGAGTCTCCCCAGGGGAGTCAGGCCTCGTCTCGAGTGGGGGCATCACGTGCGCTTTCCTTCCAGGCTGGAGCAGCAATGTCACGCTTCCCGTCGCGTGGATCAAAGGATCTGTGGTTTTCCCTCGAGGCTTTCCCTCGAGGCTTTCCCACTGGGCTGTCCCACGTGCCACCGTGGTGTGAGTCGATCCTCGGCGTGAAAGATGAGCCAGTGCAGGGCAAAGAGGTTCCTCTGGAATGGACTGAGACATCTGGGGGACTCTTGGCATGGTGGTACGACCATGGAGTTCCTCTCGCCTTTCCTGTTGAGAGTGCCTCCTCTTGAGATGCGACGGGAACGCCGGGAATTCTTTCCCGTTGAAAGCAGGGAAAGGATCCCTCATCTCGAGCTACGAGGGGGAAACGGGGCTCCTCTGGATGTGGGCGGGACCATCGTGCTTCCTCTCGAGTGGAGAAGGGTATGGCGGTGAACTTCTTGAGTTGCAGCAAGGGTTTGAAAGACCCTTTCGAAGTTCCAGATGTTAGGTGTCATTAGTCTCCAGACGCCTCATCGGAAATAGGCCTCATCTCGCCTGGAAGGGAGAACTTCCTGGATTTTCTCGAGTTGCGGCAGGTGTTCTCGAGTTACGACGGGGACCTCAGGGACCCGCCCTGGTGGCCTCAGGAGAGGCCAGTCCCCATGCGAGTTGCTAGGGTGCCTCTCGGGATTCCTCTCCCGTCGATACCGGGGACAAAAACCTTGTGTGGAGTCAGGGCCGGAACCGAGGATTCCTCTCAGGGGCTGACATGGATCTTTGGGAACTTCTGGAGTCTCCCCAGGGGAGTCAGGCCTCGTCTCGAGTGGGGGCATGCACGTGCGCTTTCCTTCCAGGCTGTAGCAGCAATGTCACGCTTCCCGTCACGTGGATCAAAGGATCTGTGGTTTTCCCTCGAGGCTTTCCCTCGAGGCTTTCCCTCGAGGCTTTCCCACAGGGCTGTCCCACGTGCCACCGTGGTGTGAGTCGATCCTCGGCGTGAAAGATGAGCCAGTGCAGGGCAAAGAGGTTCCTCTGGAATGGACTGAGACATCTGGGGGACTCTTGGAATGGTGGTACGACCATGGAGTTCCTCTCGCCTTTCCTGTTGAGAGTGCCTCCTCTTGAGATGCCACGGGAACGCCGGGAATTCTTTCCCGTTGAAAGCAGGGAAACGATCCCTCATCTCGAGCTACGAGGGGGAAACGGGGCTCCTCTGGATGTGGGCGGGCCATCGTGCTTCATCTCGAGTGGAGATGGGTACGGCGGTGAACTTCTTGAGTTGCAGCCAGGGTGTGAAAGACTCTTTCGAAGTTCCAGAGGTTAGGTGTCATTAGTCTCCAGACGCCTCATCGGAAATAGGCCTCATCTCACCTGGAAGGGAGAACTGCCTGGATTTTCTCGAGTTGCGGCAGGTGTTCTCGAGTTACGACGGGGACCTCAGGGACCCGCCCTGGTGGCCTCAGGAGAGGCCAGTCCCCATGGGAGTTGCTAGGGGGCCTCTCGGGATTCCTCTCCCGTCGATACCGGGGCCAAAAACCTTGTGTGGAGTCAGGGCCGGAACCGAGGATTCCTCTCAGGGGCTGACATGGATCTTTGGGTACTTCTGGACTCTCCCCAGGGGAGTCAGGCCTCGTCTCGAGTGGGGGCATGCACGTGCGCTTTCCTTCCAGGCTGTAGCAGCAATGTCACGCTTCCCGTCGCGTGGATCAAAGGATCTGTGGTTTTCCCTCGAGGGTTTCCCTCGAGGCTTTCCCACAGGGCTCTCCCACGTGCCACCGTGGTGTGAGTCGATCCTCGGCGTGAAAGATGAGCCAGTGCAGGGCAAAGAGGTTCCTCTGGAATGGACTGAGACATCTGGGGGACTCTTGGAATGGTGGTACGACCATGGAGTTCCTCTCGCCTTTCCTGTTGAGAGTGCCTTCTCTTGAGATGCGACAGGAACGCCGGGAATTCTTTCCCGTTGAAAGCAGGGAAAGGATCCCTCATCTCGAGCTACGAGGGGGAAACGGGGCTCCTCTGGATGGGGGCGGGACCATCGTGCTTCCTCTCAAGTGGAGATGGGTAAGGCGGTGAACTTCTAGAGTTGCAGCAAGGGTGTGAAAGACCCTTTCGAAGTTCCAGAGCTTAGGTGTCATTAGTCTCCAGACGACTCATCGGAAATAGGCCTCATCTCGCCTGGAAGGGAGAACTTCCTGGATTTTGTCGAGTTTTGGCAGGTGTTCTCGAGTTACGACGGGGACCTCAGGGACCCGCCCTGGTGGCCTCAGGAGAGGCCAGTCCCCATGCGAGTTGCTAGGGGGCCTCTCGGGATTCCTCTCCCGTCGATACCGGGGCCAAAACCTTGTGTGGAGTCAGGGCCGGAACCGAGGATTCCTCTCAGGGGCTGACATGGATCTTTGGGTACTTCTGGAGTCTCCCCAGGGTAGTCAGGCCTCGTCTCGAGTGGGGGCATGCACGTGCGCTTTCCTTCCAGGCTGTAGCAGCAATGTCACGCTTCCCGTCGCGTGGATCAAAGGATCTGTGGTTTTCCCTCGAGGCTTTCCCTCGAGGCTTTCCCACAGGGCTGTCCCACGTGCCACCGTGGTGTGAGTCGATCCTCGGCGTGAAAGATGAGCCAGTGCAGGGCAAAGAGGTTCCTCTGGAATGGACTGAGACATATGGGGGACTCTTGGCATGGTGGTACGACCATGGAGTTCCTCTCGCCTTTCCTGTTGAGTGTGCCTCCTCTTGAGATGCGACCGGAACGCCGGGAATTCTTTCCCGTTGAAAGCAGGGAAAGGATCCCTCATCTCGAGCTACGAGGGGGAAACTGGGCTCCTCTGGATGTGGGCGGGACCATCGTGCTTCCTCTCGAGTGGAGACGGGTATGGCGGTGAACTTCTTGACTTGCAGCAAGGGTGTGAAAGACCCTTTCGAAGTTCCAGAGGTTAGGTGTCATTAGTCTCCAGACGCCTCATCGGAAATGGGCCTCATCTCGCCTGGAAGGGAGAACTTCCTGGATTTTCTCGAGTTGCGGCAGGTGTTCTCGAGTTACGACGGGGACCTCAGGGACCCGCCCTGGTGGCCTCAGGAGAGGCCAGTCCCCATGCGAGTTGCTAGGGGGCCTCTCGGGATTCCTCTCCCGTCGATACCGGGGCCAAAAACCTTGTGTGGAGTCAGGGCCGGAACCGAGGATTCCTCTCAGGGGCTGACATGGATCTTTGGGTACTTCTGGAGTCTCCCCAGGGGAGTCAGGCCTCGTCTCGAGTGGGGGCATGCACGTGCGCTTTCCTTCCAGGCTGGAGCAGCAATGTCACGCTTCCCGTCGCGTGGATCAAAGGATCTGTGGTTTTCCCTCGAGGCTTTCCCTCGAGGCTTTCCCACTGGGCTGTCCCACGTGCCACCGTGGTGTGAGTCGATCCTCGGCGTGAAAGATGAGCCAGTGCAGGGCAAAGAGGTTCCTCTGGAATGGACTGAGACATCTGGGGGACTCTTGGCATGGTGGTACGACCATGGAGTTCCTCTCGCCTTTCCTGTTGAGAGTGCCTCCTCTTGAGATGCGACCGGAACGCCGGGAATTCTTTCCCGTTGAAAGCAGGGAAAGGATCCCTCATCTCGAGCTACGAGGGGGAAACGGGGCTCCTCTGGATGTGGGCGGGACCATCGTGCTTCCTCTCGAGTGGAGAAGGGTATGGCGGTGAACTTCTTGAGTTGCAGCAAGGGTTTGAAAGACCCTTTCGAAGTTCCAGAGGTTAGGTGTCATTAGTCTCCAGAGGCCTCATCGGAAATAGGCCTCATCTCGCCTGGAAGGTAGAACTTCCTGGATTTTCTCGAGTTGCGGCAGGTGTTCTCGAGTTACGACGGGGACCTCAGGGACCCGCCCTGGTGGCCTCAGGAGAGGCCAGTCCCCATGCGAGTTGCTAGGGGGCCTCTCGGGATTCCTCTCCCGTCGATACCGGGGCCAAAAACCTTGTGTGGAGTCAGGGCCGGAACCGAGGATTCCTCTCAGGGGCTGACATGGATCTTTGGGTACTTCTGGAGTCTCCCCAGGGGAGTCAGGCCTCGTCTCGAGTGGGGGCATCACGTGCGCTTTCCTTCCAGGCTGGAGCAGCAATGTCACGCTTCCCGTCGCGTGGATCAAAGGATCTGCGGTTTTCCCTCGAGGCTTTCCCTCGAGGCTTTCCCACTGGGCTGTCCCACGTGCCACCGTGGTGTGAGTCGATCCTCGGCGTGAAAGATGAGCCAGTGCAGGGCAAAGAGGTTCCTCTGGAATGGACTGAGACATCTGGGGGACTCTTGGCATGGTGGTACGACCATGGAGTTCCTCTCGCCTTTCCTGTTGAGAGTGCCTCCTCTTGAGATGCGACGGGAACGCCGGGAATTCTTTCCCGTTGAAAGCAGGGAAAGGATCCCTCATCTCGAGCTACGAGGGGGAAACGGGGCTCCTCTGGATGTGGGCGGGACCATCGTGCTTCCTCTCGAGTGGAGAAGGGTATGGCGGTGAACTTCTTGAGTTGCAGCAAGGGTTTGAAAGACCCTTTCGAAGTTCCAGAGGTTAGGTGTCATTAGTCTCCAGACGCCTCATCGGAAATAGGCCTCATCTCACCTGGAAGGGAGAACTTCCTGGATTTTCTCGAGTTGCGGCAGGTGTTCTCGAGTTACGACGGGGACCTCAGGGACCCGCCCTGGTGGCCTCAGGAGAGGCCAGTCCCCATGCGAGTTGCTAGGGTGCCTCTCGGGATTCCTCTCCCGTCGATAC
This sequence comes from Capricornis sumatraensis, assembly GCF_032405125.1. Lineage (NCBI taxonomy): Eukaryota > Metazoa > Chordata > Mammalia > Artiodactyla > Bovidae > Capricornis > Capricornis sumatraensis. The sequence continues at coordinate 140,340,178 of NC_091092.1, read as the reverse complement.
CGGGGACAAAAACCTTGTGTGGAGTCAGGGCCGGAACCGAGGATTCCTCTCAGGGGCTGACATGGATCTTTGGGAACTTCTGGAGTCTCCCCAGGGGAGTCAGGCCTCGTCTCGAGTGGGGGCATGCACGTGCGCTTTCCTTCCAGGCTGTAGCAGCAATGTCACGCTTCCCGTCACGTGGATCAAAGGATCTGTGGTTTTCCCTCGAGGCTTTCCCTCGAGGCTTTCCCTCGAGGCTTTCCCACAGGGCTGTCCCACGTGCCACCGTGGTGTGAGTCGATCCTCGGCGTGAAAGATGAGCCAGTGCAGGGCAAAGAGGTTCCTCTGGAATGGACTGAGACATCTGGGGGACTCTTGGAATGGTGGTACGACCATGGAGTTCCTCTCGCCTTTCCTGTTGAGAGTGCCTCCTCTTGAGATGCCACGGGAACGCCGGGAATTCTTTCCCGTTGAAAGCAGGGAAACGATCCCTCATCTCGAGCTACGAGGGGGAAACGGGGCTCCTCTGGATGTGGGCGGGCCATCGTGCTTCATCTCGAGTGGAGATGGGTACGGCGGTGAACTTCTTGAGTTGCAGCCAGGGTGTGAAAGACTCTTTCGAAGTTCCAGAGGTTAGGTGTCATTAGTCTCCAGACGCCTCATCGGAAATAGGCCTCATCTCACCTGGAAGGGAGAACTGCCTGGATTTTCTCGAGTTGCGGCAGGTGTTCTCGAGTTACGACGGGGACCTCAGGGACCCGCCCTGGTGGCCTCAGGAGAGGCCAGTCCCCATGGGAGTTGCTAGGGGGCCTCTCGGGATTCCTCTCCCGTCGATACCGGGGCCAAAAACCTTGTGTGGAGTCAGGGCCGGAACCGAGGATTCCTCTCAGGGGCTGACATGGATCTTTGGGTACTTCTGGACTCTCCCCAGGGGAGTCAGGCCTCGTCTCGAGTGGGGGCATGCACGTGCGCTTTCCTTCCAGGCTGTAGCAGCAATGTCACGCTTCCCGTCGCGTGGATCAAAGGATCTGTGGTTTTCCCTCGAGGGTTTCCCTCGAGGCTTTCCCACAGGGCTCTCCCACGTGCCACCGTGGTGTGAGTCGATCCTCGGCGTGAAAGATGAGCCAGTGCAGGGCAAAGAGGTTCCTCTGGAATGGACTGAGACATCTGGGGGACTCTTGGAATGGTGGTACGACCATGGAGTTCCTCTCGCCTTTCCTGTTGAGAGTGCCTTCTCTTGAGATGCGACAGGAACGCCGGGAATTCTTTCCCGTTGAAAGCAGGGAAAGGATCCCTCATCTCGAGCTACGAGGGGGAAACGGGGCTCCTCTGGATGGGGGCGGGACCATCGTGCTTCCTCTCAAGTGGAGATGGGTAAGGCGGTGAACTTCTAGAGTTGCAGCAAGGGTGTGAAAGACCCTTTCGAAGTTCCAGAGCTTAGGTGTCATTAGTCTCCAGACGACTCATCGGAAATAGGCCTCATCTCGCCTGGAAGGGAGAACTTCCTGGATTTTGTCGAGTTTTGGCAGGTGTTCTCGAGTTACGACGGGGACCTCAGGGACCCGCCCTGGTGGCCTCAGGAGAGGCCAGTCCCCATGCGAGTTGCTAGGGGGCCTCTCGGGATTCCTCTCCCGTCGATACCGGGGCCAAAACCTTGTGTGGAGTCAGGGCCGGAACCGAGGATTCCTCTCAGGGGCTGACATGGATCTTTGGGTACTTCTGGAGTCTCCCCAGGGGAGTCAGGCCTCGTCTCGAGTGGGGGCATGCACGTGCGCTTTCCTTCCAGGCTGGAGCAGCAATGTCACGCTTCCCGTCGCGTGGATCAAAGGATCTGTGGTTTTCCCTCGAGGCTTTCCCTCGAGGCTTTCCCACTGGGCTGTCCCACGTGCCACCGTGGTGTGAGTCGATCCTCGGCGTGAAAGATGAGCCAGTGCAGGGCAAAGAGGTTCCTCTGGAATGGACTGAGACATCTGGGGGACTCTTGGCATGGTGGTACGACCATGGAGTTCCTCTCGCCTTTCCTGTTGAGAGTGCCTCCTCTTGAGATGCGACCGGAACGCCGGGAATTCTTTCCCGTTGAAAGCAGGGAAAGGATCCCTCATCTCGAGCTACGAGGGGGAAACGGGGCTCCTCTGGATGTGGGCGGGACCATCGTGCTTCCTCTCGAGTGGAGAAGGGTATGGCGGTGAACTTCTTGAGTTGCAGCAAGGGTTTGAAAGACCCTTTCGAAGTTCCAGAGGTTAGGTGTCATTAGTCTCCAGAGGCCTCATCGGAAATAGGCCTCATCTCGCCTGGAAGGTAGAACTTCCTGGATTTTCTCGAGTTGCGGCAGGTGTTCTCGAGTTACGACGGGGACCTCAGGGACCCGCCCTGGTGGCCTCAGGAGAGGCCAGTCCCCATGCGAGTTGCTAGGGGGCCTCTCGGGATTCCTCTCCCGTCGATACCGGGGCCAAAAACCTTGTGTGGAGTCAGGGCCGGAACCGAGGATTCCTCTCAGGGGCTGACATGGATCTTTGGGTACTTCTGGAGTCTCCCCAGGGGAGTCAGGCCTCGTCTCGAGTGGGGGCATCACGTGCGCTTTCCTTCCAGGCTGGAGCAGCAATGTCACGCTTCCCGTCGCGTGGATCAAAGGATCTGCGGTTTTCCCTCGAGGCTTTCCCTCGAGGCTTTCCCACTGGGCTGTCCCACGTGCCACCGTGGTGTGAGTCGATCCTCGGCGTGAAAGATGAGCCAGTGCAGGGCAAAGAGGTTCCTCTGGAATGGACTGAGACATCTGGGGGACTCTTGGCATGGTGGTACGACCATGGAGTTCCTCTCGCCTTTCCTGTTGAGAGTGCCTCCTCTTGAGATGCGACGGGAACGCCGGGAATTCTTTCCCGTTGAAAGCAGGGAAAGGATCCCTCATCTCGAGCTACGAGGGGGAAACGGGGCTCCTCTGGATGTGGGCGGGACCATCGTGCTTCCTCTCGAGTGGAGAAGGGTATGGCGGTGAACTTCTTGAGTTGCAGCAAGGGTTTGAAAGACCCTTTCGAAGTTCCAGAGGTTAGGTGTCATTAGTCTCCAGACGCCTCATCGGAAATAGGCCTCATCTCGCCTGGAAGGGAGAACTTCCTGGATTTTCTCGAGTTGCGGCAGGTGTTCTCGAGTTACGACGGGGACCTCAGGGACCCGCCCTGGTGGCCTCAGGAGAGGCCAGTCCCCATGCGAGTTGCTAGGGTGCCTCTCGGGATTCCTCTCCCGTCGATACCGGGGACAAAAACCTTGTGTGGAGTCAGGGCCGGAACCGAGGATTCCTCTCAGGGGCTGACATGGATCTTTGGGAACTTCTGGAGTCTCCCCAGGGGAGTCAGGCCTCGTCTCGAGTGGGGGCATGCACGTGCGCTTTCCTTCCAGGCTGTAGCAGCAATGTCACGCTTCCCGTCACGTGGATCAAAGGATCTGTGGTTTTCCCTCGAGGCTTTCCCTCGAGGCTTTCCCTCGAGGCTTTCCCACAGGGCTGTCCCACGTGCCACCGTGGTGTGAGTCGATCCTCGGCGTGAAAGATGAGCCAGTGCAGGGCAAAGAGGTTCCTCTGGAATGGACTGAGACATATGGGGGACTCTTGGCATGGTGGTACGACCATGGAGTTCCTCTCGCCTTTCCTGTTGAGAGTGCCTCCTCTTGAGATGCGACCGGAACGCCGGGAATTCTTTCCCGTTGAAAGCAGGGAAAGGATCCCTCATCTCGAGCTACGAGGGGGAAACTGGGCTCCTCTGGATGTGGGCGGGACCATCGTGCTTCCTCTCGAGTGGAGACGGGTATGGCGGTGAACTTCTTGACTTGCAGCAAGGGTGTGAAAGACCCTTTCGAAGTTCCAGAGGTTTGGTGTCATTAGTCTCCAGACGCCTCATCGGAAATGGGCCTCATCTCGCCTGGAAGGGAGAACTTCCTGGATTTTCTCGAGTTGCGGCAGGTGTTCTCGAGTTACGACGGGGACCTCAGGGACCCGCCCTGGTGGCCTCAGGAGAGGCCAGTCCCCATGCGAGTTGCTAGGGGGCCTCTCGGGATTCCTCTCCCGTCGATACCGGGGCCAAAAACCTTGTGTGGAGTCAGGGCCGGAACCGAGGATTCCTCTCAGGGGCTGACATGGATCTTTGGGTACTTCTGGAGTCTCCCCAGGGGAGTCAGGCCTCGTCTCGAGTGGGGGCATCACGTGCGCTTTCCTTCCAGGCTGGAGCAGCAATGTCACGCTTCCCGTCGCGTGGATCAAAGGATCTGCGGTTTTCCCTCGAGGCTTTCCCTCGAGGCTTTCCCACTGGGCTGTCCCACGCGCCACCGTGGTGTGAGTCGATCCTCGGCGTGAAAGATGAGCCAGTGCAGGGCAAAGAGGTTCCTCTGGAATGGACTGAGACATCTGGGGGACTCTTGGCATGGTGGTACGACCATGGAGTTCCTCTCGCCTTTCCTGTTGAGAGTGCCTCCTCTTGAGATGCGACGGGAACGCCGGGAATTCTTTCCCGTTGAAAGCAGGGAAAGGATCCCTCATCTCGAGCTACGAGGGGGAAACGGGGCTCCTCTGGATGTGGGCGGGACCATCGTGCTTCCTCTCGAGTGGAGAAGGGTATGGCGGTGAACTTCTTGAGTTGCAGCAAGGGTTTGAAAGACCCTTTCGAAGTTCCAGAGGTTAGGTGTCATTAGTCTCCAGACGCCTCATCAGAAATAGGCCTCATCTCGCCTGGAAGGGAGAACTTCCTGGATTTTCTCGAGTTGCGGCAGGTGTTCTCGAGTTACGACGGGGACCTCAGGGACCCGCCCTGGTGGCCTCAGGAGAGGCCAGTCCCCATGCGAGTTGCTAGGGTGCCTCTCGGGATTCCTCTCCCATCGATACCGGGGACAAAAACCTTGTGTGGAGTCAGGGCCGGAACCGAGGATTCCTCTCAGGGGCTGACATGGATCTTCGGGAACTTCTGGAGTCTCCCCAGGGGAGTCAGGCCTCGTCTCGAGTGGGGGCATGCACGTGCGCTTTCCTTCCAGGCTGTAGCAGCAATGTTACGCTTCCCGTGGCGTGGATCAAAGGATCTGTGGTTTTCCCTCGAGGGTTTCCCTCGAGGCTTTCCCACAGGGCTCTCCCACGTGCCACCGTGGTGTGAGTCGATCCTCGGCGTGAAAGATGAGCCAGTGCAGGGCAAAGAGGTTCCTCTGGAATGGACTGAGACATCTGGGGGACTCTTGGCATGGTGGTACGACCATGGAGTTCCTCTCGCCTTTCCTGTTGAGAGTGCCTCCTCTTGAGATGCGACCGGAACGCCGGGAATTCTTTCCCGTTGAAAGCAGGGAAAGGATCCCTCATCTCGAGCTACGAGGGGGAAACGGGGCTCCTCTGGATGTGGGCGGGACCATCGTGCTTCCTCTCGAGTGGAGACGGGTATGGCGGTGAACTTCTTGACTTGCAGCAAGGGTGTGAAAGACCCTTTCGAAGTTCCAGAGGTTAGGTGTCATTAGTCTCCAGACGCCTCATCGGAAATGGGCCTCATCTCTCCTGGAAGGGAGAACTTCCTGGATTTTCTCGAGTTGCGGCAGGTGTTCTCGAGTTACGACGGGGACCTCAGGGACCGGCCCTGGTGGCCTCAGGAGAGGCCAGTCCCCATGCGAGTTGCTAGGGGGCCTCTCGGGATTCCTCTCCCGTCGATACCGGGGCCAAAAACCTTGTGTGGAGTCAGGGCCGGAACCGAGGATTCCTCTCAGGGGCTGACATGGATCTTTGGGTACTTCTGGAGTCTCCCCAGGGGAGTCAGGCCTCGTCTCGAGTGGGGGCATCACGTGCGCTTTCCTTCCAGGCTGGAGCAGCAATGTCACGCTTCCCGTCGCGTGGATCAAAGGATCTGCGGTTTTCCCTCGAGGCTTTCCCTCGAGGCTTTCCCACTGGGCTGTCCCACGTGCCACCGTGGTGTGAGTCGATCCTCGGCGTGAAAGATGAGCCAGTGCAGGGCAAAGAGGTTCCTCTGGAATGGACTGAGACATCTGGGGGACTCTTGGCATGGTGGTACGACCATGGAGTTCCTCTCGCCTTTCCTGTTGAGAGTGCCTCCTCTTGAGATGCGACGGGAACGCCGGGAATTCTTTCCCGTTGAAAGCAGGGAAAGGATCCCTCATCTCGAGCTACGAGGGGGAAACGGGGCTCCTCTGGATGTGGGCGGGACCATCGTGCTTCCTCTCGAGTGGAGAAGGGTATGGCGGTGAACTTCTTGAGTTGCAGCAAGGGTTTGAAAGACCCTTTCGAAGTTCCAGAGGTTAGGTGTCATTAGTCTCCAGACGCCTCATCGGAAATAGGCCTCATCTCGCCTGGAAGGGAGAACTTCCTGGATTTTCTCGAGTTGCGGCAGGTGTTCTCGAGTTACGACGGGGACCTCAGGGACCCGCCCTGGTGGCCTCAGGAGAGGCCAGTCCCCATGCGAGTTGCTAGGGTGCCTCTCGGGATTCCTCTCCCGTCGATACCGGGGACAAAAACCTTGTGTGGAGTCAGGGCCGGAACCGAGGATTCCTCTCAGGGGCTGACATGGATCTTTGGGAACTTCTGGAGTCTCCCCAGGGGAGTCAGGCCTCGTCTCGAGTGGGGGCATGCACGTGCGCTTTCCTTCCAGGCTGTAGCAGCAATGTTACGCTTCCCGTGGCGTGGATCAAAGGATCTGTGGTTTTCCCTCGAGGGTTTCCCTCGAGGCTTTCCCACAGGGCTCTCCCACGTGCCACCGTGGTGTGAGTCGATCCTCGGCGTGAAAGATGAGCCAGTGCAGGGCAAAGAGGTTCCTCTGGAATGGACTGAGACATCTGGGGGACTCTTGGCATGGTGGTACGACCATGGAGTTCCTCTCGCCTTTCCTGTTGAGAGTGCCTCCTCTTGAGATGCGACCGGAACGCCGGGAATTCTTTCCCGTTGAAAGCAGGGAAAGGATCCCTCATCTCGAGCTACGAGGGGGAAACGGGGCTCCTCTGGATGTGGGCGGGACCATCGTGCTTCCTCTCGAGTGGAGACGGGTATGGCGGTGAACTTCTTGACTTGCAGCAAGGGTGTGAAAGACCCTTTCGAAGTTCCAGAGGTTAGGTGTCATTAGTCTCCAGACGCCTCATCGGAAATGGGCCTCATCTCTCCTGGAAGGGAGAACTTCCTGGATTTTCTCGAGTTGCGGCAGGTGTTCTCGAGTTACGACGGGGACCTCAGGGACCGGCCCTGGTGGCCTCAGGAGAGGCCAGTCCCCATGCGAGTTGCTAGGGGGCCTCTCGGGATTCCTCTCCCGTCGATACCGGGGCCAAAAACCTTGTGTGGAGTCAGGGCCGGAACCGAGGATTCCTCTCAGGGGCTGACATGGATCTTTGGGTACTTCTGGAGTCTCCCCAGGGGAGTCAGGCCTCGTCTCGAGTGGGGGCATCACGTGCGCTTTCCTTCCAGGCTGGAGCAGCAATGTCACGCTTCCCGTCGCGTGGATCAAAGGATCTGTGGTTTTCCCTCGAGGCTTTCCCTCGAGGCTTTCCCACTGGGCTGTCCCACGTGCCACCGTGGTGTGAGTCGATCCTCGGCGTGAAAGATGAGCCAGTGCAGGGCAAAGAGGTTCCTCTGGAATGGACTGAGACATCTGGGGGACTCTTGGCATGGTGGTACGACCATGGAGTTCCTCTCGCCTTTCCTGTTGAGAGTGCCTCCTCTTGAGATGCGACGGGAACGCCGGGAATTCTTTCCCGTTGAAAGCAGGGAAAGGATCCCTCATCTCGAGCTACGAGGGGGAAACGGGGCTCCTCTGGATGTGGGCGGGACCATCGTGCTTCCTCTCGAGTGGAGAAGGGTATGGCGGTGAACTTCTTGAGTTGCAGCAAGGGTTTGAAAGACCCTTTCGAAGTTCCAGAGGTTAGGTGTCATTAGTCTCCAGACGCCTCATCGGAAATAGGCCTCATCTCGCCTGGAAGGGAGAACTTCCTGGATTTTCTCGAGTTGCGGCAGGTGTTCTCGAGTTACGACGGGGACCTCAGGGGCCCGCCCTGGTGGTCTCAGGAGAGGCCAGTCCCCATGCGAGTTGCTAGGGGGCCTCTCGGGATTCCTCTCCCGTCGATACCGGGGACAAAAACCTTGTGTGGAGTCAGGGCCGGAACCGAGGATTCCTCTCAGGGGCTGACATGGATCTTTGGGAACTTCTGGAGTCTCCCCAGGGGAGTCAGGCCTCGTCTCGAGTGGGGGCATGCACGTGCGCTTTCCTTCCAGGCTGTAGCAGCAATGTCACGCTTCCCGTCACGAGGATCAAAGGATCTGTGGTTTTCCCTCGAGGCTTTCCCTCGAGGCTTTCCCTCGAGGCTTTCCCACAGGGCTGTCCCACGTGCCACCGTGGTGTGAGTCGATCCTCGGCGTGAAAGATGAGCCAGTGCAGGGCAAAGAGGTTCCTCTGGAATGGACTGAGACATCTGGGGGACTCTTGGCATGGTGGTACGACCATGGAGTTCCTCTCGCCTTTCTTGTTGAGAGTGCCTCCTCTTGAGATGCGACGGGAACGCCGGGAATTCTTTCCCGTTGAAAGCAGGGAAAGGATCCCTCATCTCGAGCTACGAGGGGGAAACGGGGCTCCTCTGGATGGGGGCAGGACCATCGTGCTTCATCTCGAGTGGAGACGGGTAAGGCGGTGAACTTCTAGAGTTGCAGCAAGGGTGTGAAAGACCCTTTCGAAGTTCCAGAGCTTAGGTGTCATTAGTCTCCAGACGACTCATCGGAAATAGGCCTCATCTCGCCTGGAAGGGAGAACTTCCTGGATTTTCTCGAGTTGTGGCAGGTGTTCTCGAGTTACGACGGGGACCTCAGGGACCCGCCCTGGTGGCCTCAGGAGAGGCCAGTCCCCATGCGAGTTGCTAGGGGGCCTCTCGGGATTCCTCTCCCGTCGATACCGGGGCCAAAACCTTGTGTGGAGTCAGGGCCGGAACCGAGGATTCCTCTCAGAGGCTGACATGGATCTTTGGGTACTTCTGGAGTCTCCCCAGGGTAGTCAGGCCTCGTCTCGAGTGGGGGCATGCACGTGCGCTTTCCTTCCAGGCTGGAGCAGCAATGTCACGCTTCCCGTCGCGTCGATCAAAGGATCTGTGGTATTCCCTCGAGGCTTTCCCTCGAGGCTTTCCCACTGGGCTGTCCCACGTGCCACCGTGGTGTGAGTCGATCCTCGGCGTGAAACATGAGCCAGTGCAGGGCAAAGAGGTTCCTCTGGAATGGACTGAGACATCTGGGGGACTCTTGGCATGGTAGTACGACCATGGAGTTCCTCTCGCCTTTCCTGTTGAGAGTGCCTCCTCTTGAGATGCGACCGGAACGCCGGGAATTCTTTCCCGTTGAAAGCAGGGAAAGGATCCCTCATCTCGAGCTACGAGGGGGAAACGGGGCTCCTCTGGATGTGGGCGGGACCATCGTGCTTCCTCTCGAGTGGAGACGGGTATGGCGGTGAACTTCTTGAGTTGCAGCAAGGGTGTGAAAGACCCTTTCGAAGTTCCAGAGGTTAGGTGTCATTAGTCTCCAGACGCCTCATCGGAAATGGGCCTCATCTCGCCTGGAAGGGGGAACTTCCTGGATTTTCTCGAGTTGCGGCAGGTGTTCTCGAGTTACGACCGGGACCTCAGGGACCCGCCCTGGTGGCCTCAGGAGAGGCCAGTCCCCATGCGAGTTGCTAGGGGGCCTCTCGGGATTCCTCTCCCGTCGATACCGGGGCCAAAAACCTTGTGTGGAGTCAGGGCCGGAACCGAGGATTCCTCTCAGGGGCTGACATGGATCTTTGGGAACTTCTGGAGTCTCCCCAGGGGAGTCAGGCCTCGTCTCGAGTGGGGGCATGCACGTGCGCTTTCCTTCCAGGCTGTAGCAGCAATGTCACGCTTCCCGTCGCGTGGATCAAAGGATCTGTGGTTTTCCCTCGAGGCTTTCCCTCGAGGCTTTCCCACTGGGCTGTCCCACGTGCCACCGTGGTGTGAGTCGATCCTCGGCGTGAAAGATGAGCCAGTGCAGGGCAAAGAGGTTCCTCTGGAATGGACTGAGACATCTGGGGGACTCTTGGCATGGTGGTACGACCATGGAGTTCCTCTCGCCTTTCCTGTTGAGAGTGCCTCCTCTTGAGATGCGACGGGAACGCCGGGAATTCTTTCCCGTTGAAAGCAGGGAAAGGATCCCTCATCTCGAGCTACGAGGGGGAAACGGGGCTCCTCTGGATGTGGGCGGGACCATCGTGCTTCCTCTCGAGTGGAGAAGGGTATGGCGGTGAACTTCTTGAGTTGCAGCAAGGGTTTGAAAGACCCTTTCGAAGTTCCAGAGGTTAGGTGTCATTAGTCTCCAGACGCCTCATCGGAAATAGGCCTCATCTCGCCTGGAAGGGAGAACTTCCTGGATTTTCTCGAGTTGCGGCAGGTGTTCTCGAGTTACGACGGGGACCTCAGGGACCCGCCCTGGTGGCCTCAGGAGAGGCCAGTCCCCATGCGAGTTGCTAGGGGGCCTCTCGGGATTCCTCTCCCGTCGATACCGGGGACAAAAACCTTGTGTGGAGTCAGGGCCGGAACCGAGGATTCCTCTCAGGGGCTGACATGGATCTTTGGGAACTTCTGGAGTCTCCCCAGGGGAGTCAGGCCTCGTCTCGAGTGGGGGCATGCACGTGCGCTTTCCTTCCAGGCTGTAGCAGCAATGTCACGCTTCCCGTCACGTGGATCAAAGGATCTGTGGTTTTCCCTCGAGGCTTTCCCTCGAGGCTTTCCCTCGAGGCTTTCCCACAGGGCTGTCCCACGTGCCACCGTGGTGTGAGTCGATCCTCGGCGTGAAAGATGAGCCAGTGCAGGGCAAAGAGGTTCCTCTGGAATGGACTGAGACATCTGGGGGACTCTTGGCATGGTGGTACGACCATGGAGTTCCTCTCGCCTTTCTTGTTGAGAGTGCCTCCTCTTGAGATGCGACAGGAACGCCGGGAATTCTTTCCCGTTGAAAGCAGGGAAAGGATCCCTCATCTCGAGCTACGAGGGGGAAACGGGGCTCCTCTGGATGTGGGCGGGACCATCGTGCTTCCTCTCGAGTGGAGACGGGTATGGCGGTGAACTTCTTGAGTTGCAGCAAGGGTGTGAAAGACCCTTTCGAAGTTCCAGAGGTTAGGTGTCATTAGTCTCCAGACGCCTCATCGGAAATGGGCCTCATCTCGCCTGGAAGGGGGAACTTCCTGGATTTTCTCGAGTTGCGGCAGGTGTTCTCGAGTTACGACGGGGACCTCAGGGACCCGCCCTGGTGGCCTCAGGAGAGGCCAGTCCCCATGCGAGTTGCTAGGGGGCCTCTCGGGATTCCTCTCCCGTCGATACCGGGGCCAAAAACCTTGTGTGGAGTCAGGGCCGGAACCGAGGATTCCTCTCAGGGGCTGACATGGATCTTTGGGAACTTCTGGAGTCTCCCCAGGGGAGTCAGGCCTCGTCTCGAGTGGGGGCATGCACGTGCGCTTTCCTTCCAGGCTGGAGCAGCAATGTCACGCTTCCCGTCGCGTGGATCAAAGGATCTGTGGTTTTCCCTCGAGGCTTTCCCTCGAGGCTTTCCCACTGGGCTGTCCCACGTGCCACCGTGGTGTGAGTCGATCCTCGGCGTGAAAGATGAGCCAGTGCAGGGCAAAGAGGTTCCTCTGGAATGGACTGAGACATCTGGGGGACTCTTGGCATGGTGGTACGACCATGGAGTTCCTCTTGCCTTTCCTGTTGAGAGTGCCTCCTCTTGAGATGCGACGGGAGCGCCGGGAATTCTTTCCCGTTGAAAGCAGGGAAAGGATCCCTCATCTCGAGCTACGAGGGGGAAACGGGGCTCCTCTGGATGTGGGCGGGACCATCGTGCTTCCTCTCGAGTGGAGACGGGTATGGCGGTGAACTTCTTGAGTTGCAGCAAGGGTGTGAAAGTCCCTTTCGAAGTTCCAGAGGTTAGGTGTCATTAGTCTCCAGACGCCTCATCGGAAATAGGCCTCATCTCGCCTGGAAGGGAGAACTTCCTGGATTTTCTCGAGTTGCGGCAGGTGTTCTCGAGTTACGACGGGGACCTCAGGGACCCGCCCTGGTGGCCTCAGGAGAGGCCAGTCCCCATGCGATTTGCTAGGGGGCCTCTCGGGATTCGTCTCCCGTCGATACCGGGGCCAAAAACCTTGTGTGGAGTCAGGGCCGGAACCGAGGATTCCTCTCAGGGGCTGACATGGATGTTTGGGTAGTTCTGGAGTGTCCCCAGGGAAGTCAGGCCTCGTCTCGAGTGGGGGCATGCACGTGCGCTTTCCTTCCAGGCTGGAGCAGCAACGTCACGCTTCCAGTCGCGTCGATCAAAGGATCTGTGGTTTTCCCTCGAGGCTTTCCCACAGGGCTGTCCCACGTGCCACCGTGGTGTGAGTCGATCCTCGGCGTGAAACATGAGCCAGTGCAGGGCAAAGAGGTTCCTCTGGAATGGACTGAGACATCTGGGGGACTCTTGGCATGGTAGTACGACCATGGAGTTCCTCTCGCCTTTCCTGTTTAGAGTGCCTCCTCTTGAGATGCGACGGGAACGCCGGGAATTCTTTCCCGTTGAAAGCAGGGAAAGGATCCCTCATCTCGAGCTACGAGGGGGAAACGGGGCTCCTCTGGATGTGGGCGGGACCATCGTGCTTCCTCTCGAGTGGAGACGGGTATGGCGGTGAACTTCTTGAGTTGCAGCAAGGGTGTGAAAGACCCTTTCGAAGTTCCAGAGGTTAGGTGTCATTAGTCTCCAGACGCCTCATCGGAAATAGGCCTCATCTCGCCTGGAAGGGAGAACTTCCTGGATTTTCTCGAGTTGCGGCAGGTGTTCTCGAGTTACGACGGGGACCTCAGGGACCCGCCCTGGTGGCCTCAGGAGAGGCCAGTCCCCATGCGAGTTGCTAGGGGGCCTCTCGGGATTCCTCTCCCGTCGATACCGGGGCCAAAAACCTTGTGTGGAGTCAGGGCCGGAACCGAGGATTCCTCTCAGGGGCTGACATGGATCTTTGGGAACTTCTGGAGTCTCCCCAGGGGAGTCAGGCCTCGTCTCGAGTGGGGGCATGCACGTGCGCTTTCCTTCCAGGCTGTAGCAGCAATGTCACGCTTCCCGTCGCGTGGATCAAAGGATCTGTGGTTTTCCCTCGAGGCTTTCCCTCGAGGCTTTCCCACTGGGCTGTCCCACGTGCCACCGTGGTGTGAGTCGATCCTCGGCATGAAAGATGAGCCAGTGCAGGGGAAAGAGGTTCCTCTGCAATGGACTGAGACATCTGGGGGACTCTTGGCATGGTGGTACGACCATGGAGTTCCTCTCGCCTTTCCTGTTGAGAGTGCCTCCTCTTGAGATGCGACGGGAACGCCGGGAATTCTTTCCCGTTGAAAGCAGGGAAACGATCCCTCATCTCGAGCTACGAGGGGGAAACGTGTCTCCCATGGATGGGGGCGGGACCATCGTGCTTCCTCTCGAGTGGAGACGGGTATGACGGTGAACTTCTTGAGTTGCAGCAAGGGTGGGAAAGACCCTTTCGAAGTTCCAGAGGTTAGGTGTCATTAGTCTCCAGACGCCTCATCGGAAATAGGCCTCATCTCGCCTGGAAGGGAGAACTTCCTGGATTTTCTCGAGTTGCGGCAGGTGTTCTCGAGTTACGACGGGGACCTCAGGGACCGGCCCTGGTGGCCTCAGGAGAGGCCAGTCCCCATGCGAGTTGCTAGGGGGCCTCTCGGGATTCCTCTGCCGTCGATACCGGGGCCAAAAACCTTGTGTGGAGTCAGGGCCAGAACCGAGGATTCCTCTCAGGGGCTGACATGGATCTTTGGATACTTCTGGAGTCTCCCCAGGGGAGTCAGGCCTCGTCTCGAGTGGGGGCATGCACGTGCGCTTTCCTTCCAGTCTGAAGCAGCAATGTCACACTTCCCGTAGCGTGGATCAAAGAATCTGTGGTTTTCCCTCGAGGCTTTCCCACTGGGCTGTCCCACGTGCCACCGTGGTGTGAGTCGATCCTCGGCGTGAAACATGAGCCAGTGCAGGGCAAAGAGGTTCCTCTGGAATGGACTGAGACATCTGGGGGACTCTTGGCATGGTGGTACGACCATGGAGTTCCTCTCGCCTTTCCTGTTTAGAGTGCCTCCTCTTGAGATGCGACGGGAACGCCGGGAATTCTTTCCCGTTGAAAGCAGGGAAAGGATCCCTCATCTCGAGCTACGAGGGGGAAACGGGGCTCCTCTGGATGTGGGCGGGACCATCGTGCTTCCTCTCGAGTGGAGACGGGTATGACGGTGAACTTCTTGAGTTGCAGCAAGGGTGGGAAAGACCCTTTCGAAGTTCCAGAGGTTAGGTGTCATTAGTCTCCAGACGCCTCATCGGAAATAGGCCTCATCTCGCCTGGAAGGGAGAACTTCCTGGATTTTCTCGAGTTGCGGCAGGTGTTCTCGAGTTACGACGGGGACCTCAGGGACCGGCCCTGGTGGCCTCAGGAGAGGCCAGTCCCCATGCGAGTTGCTAGGGGGCCTCTCGGGATTCCTCTGCCGTCGATACCGGGGCCAAAAACCTTGTGTGGAGTCAGGGCCAGAACCGAGGATTCCTCTCAGGGGCTGACATGGATCTTTGGGTACTTCTGGAGTCTCCCCAGGGGAGTCAGGCCTCGGCTCGAGTGGGGGCATGCACGTGCGCTTTCCTTCCAGGCTGTAGCAGCAATGTCACGCTTCCCGTCACGTGGATCAAAGGATCTGTGGTTTTCCCTCGAGGCTTTCCCTCGAGGCTTTCCCACAGGGCTGTCCCACGTGCCACCGTGGTGTGAGTCGATCCTCGGCGTGAAACATGAGCCAGTGCAGGGCAAAGAGGTTCCTCTGGAATGGACTGAGACATCTGGGGGACTCTTGGCATGGTGGTACGACCATGGAGTTCCTCTCGCCTTTCCTGTTGAGAGTGCCTCCTCTTGAGATGCGACGGGAACGCCGGGAATTCTTTCCCGTTGAAAGCAGGGAAAGGATCCCTCATCTCGAGCTACGAGGGGGAAACGGGGCTCCTCTGGATGTGGGCGGGACCATCGTGCTTCCTCTCGAGTGGAGACGGGTATGGCGGTGAACTTCTTGAGTTGCAGCAAGGGTGTGAAAGACCCTTTCGAAGTTCCAGAGGTTAGGTGTCATTAGTCTCCAGACGCCTCATCGGAAATAGGCCTCATCTCGCCTGGAAGGGAGAACTTCCTGGATTTTCTCGAGTTGCGGCAGGTGTTCTCGAGTTACGACGGGGACCTCAGGGACCCGCCCTGGTGGCCTCAGGAGAGGCCAGTCCCCATGCGAGTTACTAGGGGGCCTCTCGGGATTCCTCTCCCGTCGATACCGGGGCCAAAAACCTTGTGTGGAATCAGGGCCGGAACCGAGGATTCCTCTCAGGGGCTCACATGTATCTTTGGGTACTTCTGGAGTCTCCCCAGGCGAGTCAGGCCTCGTCTCGAGTGGGGGCATGCACGTGCGCTTTCCTTCCAGTCTGAAGCAGCAATGTCACACTTCCCGTAGCGTGGATCAAAGAATCTGTGGTTTTCCCTCGAGGCTTTCCCACTGGGCTGTCCCACGTGCCACCGTGGTGTGAGTCGATCCTCGGCGTGAAACATGAGCCAGTGCAGGGCAAAGAGGTTCCTCTGGAATGGACTGAGACATCTGGGGGACTCTTGGCATGGTGGTACGACCATGGAGTTCCTCTCGCCTTTCCTGTTGAGAGTGCCTCCTCTTGAGATGCGACGGGAACGCCGGGAATTCTTTCCCGTTGAAAGCAGGGAAAGGATCCCTCATCTCGAGCTACGAGGGGGAAACGGGGCTCCTCTGGATGTGGGCGGGACCATCGTGCTTCCTCTCGAGTGGAGACGGGTATGGCGGTTAACTTCTTGAGTTGCAGCAAGGGTGTGAAAGACCCTTTCGAAGTTCCAGAGGTTAGGTGTCATTAGTCTCCAGACGCCTCATCGGAAATAGGCCTCATCTCGCCTGGAAGGGAGAACTTCCTGGATTTTCTCGAGTTGCGGCAGGTGTTCTCGAGTTACGACGGGGACCTCAGGGACCCGCCCTGGTGGCCTCAGGAGAGGCCAGTCCCCATGCGAGTTACTAGGGGGCCTCTCGGGATTCCTCTCCCGTCGATACCGGGGCCAAAAACCTTGTGTGGAATCAGGGCCGGAACCGAGGATTCCTCTCAGGGGCTCACATGTATCTTTGGGTACTTCTGGAGTCTCCCCAGGCGAGTCAGGCCTCGTCTCGAGTGGGGGCATGCACGTGCGCTTTCCTTCCAGTCTGAAGCAGCAATGTCACACTTCCCGTAGCGTGGATCAAAGAATCTGTGGTTTTCCCTCGAGGCTTTCCCACTGGGCTGTCCCACGTGCCACCGTGGTGTGAGTCGATCCTCGGCGTGAAAGATGAGCCAGTGCAGGGCAAAGAGGTTCCTCTGGAATGGACTGAGACATCTGGGGGACTCTTGGCATGGTGGTACGACCATGGAGTTCCTCTCGCCTTTCCTGTTGAGAGTGCCTCCTCTTGAGATGTGACGGGAACGCCGGGAATTCTTTCCCGTTGAAAGCAGGGAAAGGATCCCACATCTCGAGCTACGAGGGGGAAACGGGGCTCCTCTGGATGTGGGCGGGACCATCGTGCTTCCTCTCGAGTGGAGACGGGTATGACGGTGAAATTCTTGAGTTGCAGCAAGGGTGTGTAAGACCCTTTCGAAGTTCCAGAGGTTAGGTGTCATTAGTCTCCAGACGCCTCATGGGAAATAGGCCTCATCTCGCCTGGAAGGGAGAACTTCCTGGATTTTCTCGAGGTGCGGCAGGTGTTCTCGAGTTACGACGGGGACCTCAGGGACCCGCCCTGGTGGCCTCAGGAGAGGCCAGTCCCCATGCGAGTTGCTAGGGGGCCTCTCTGGATTCCTCTCCCGTTGATACCGGGGTCAAAAACCTTGTGTGGAGTCAGGGCCGGAACCGAGGATTCCTCTCGGGGCTGACATGGATCTTTGGGTACTGCTGGAGCCTCCCCAGGGGAGTCAGGCCTCGTCTCGCGTGGGAGCATGAAAGTGCGCTTTCCTTCCAGGCTGTAGCAGCAATGTCCCGCTTTCCGTCGCGTGTATCAATGGATCTGTGGTTTTCCCTCGAGGCTTTCCCTCGAAGCTTTCCCACAGGGCTGTCCCACGTGCCACCGTGGTGTGAGTCGATCCTCGGCGTGAAAGATGAGCCAGTGCAGGGCAAAGAGGTTCCTCTGGAATGGACTGAGACATCTGGGGGACTCTTGGCATGGTGGTACGACCATGGAGTTCCTCTCGCCTTTCCTGTTGAGAGTGCCTCCTCTTGAGATGCGACGGGAACGCCGGGAATTCTTTCCCGTTGAAAGCAGGGAAAAGATCCCTCGTCTCGAGCTACGAGGGGGAAACGGGGCTCTTCTGGATGTGGGCGGGACCATCGTGCTTCCTCTCGAGTGGAGACGGGTATGGCGGTGAACTTCTTGAGTTGCAGCAAGGCTGTGAAAGACCCTTTCGAAGTTCCAGAGGTTAGGTGTCATTAGTCTCCAGACGCCTCATCGGAAATAGGCCTCATCTCGCCTGGAAGGGAGAACTTCCTGGATTTTCTCGAGTTGCCGCAGGTGTTCTCGAGTTAGGACGGGGACCTCAGGCACCCGCCCTGGTGGCCTCAGGAGAGGCCAGTCCCCATGCGAGTTGCTAGGGGGCCTCTCGGGATTCCTCTCCCGTCGATACCGGGGCCAAAAACCTTGTGTGGAGTCAGGGCCAAAACCGAGGATTCCTCTCAGGGGATGACATGGATCTTTGGGTACTTCTGGAGTCTCCCCAGGGGAGTCAGGCCTCACCTCGAGTGGGGGCATACACGTGCGCTTTCCTTCCAGGCTGTTGCAGCAATGTCACGCTTCCCGTCGCGTGGATCAAAGGATCTGTGGTTTTCCCTCGAGGCTTTCCCACAGGGCTGTCCCACGTGCCACCGTGGTGTGAGTCGATCCTCGGCGTGAAAGATGAGCCAGTGCAGGGCAAAGAGGTTCCTCTGGAATGGAATGAGACATCTGGGGGACTCTTGGCATGGTGGTACGACCATGGAGTTCCTCTCGCCTTTCCTGTTGAGAGTGCCTCCTCTTGAGATGCGACGGGAATGCCGGGAATTCTTTCCCGTTGAAAGCAGGGAAAGGATCCCTCATCTCGAGCTACGAGGGGGAAACGGGGCTCCTCTGGATGTGGGCGGGACCATCGTGCTTCCTCTCGAGTGGAGACGGGTATGGCGGTGAACTTCTTGAGTTGCAGCAAGGGTGTGAAAGACCCTTTCGAAGTTCCAGAGGTTAGGTGTCATTAGTCTCCAGACGCCTCATCGGAAATAGGCCTCATCTCGCCTGGAAGGGAGAACTTCCTGGATTTTCTCGAGTTGCGGCAGGTGTTCTCGAGTTACGACGGGGACCTCAGGGACCCGCCCTGGTGGCCTCAGGAGAGGTCAGTCCCCATGCGAGTTGCTAGGGGGCCTCTCGAGATTCCTCTCCCGTCGATACCGGGGCCAAAAACCTTGTGTGGAGTCAGGGCCAAAACCGAGGATTCCTCTCAGGGGCTGACATGGATCTTTGGGTAATTCTGGAGTCTCCCCAGGCGAGTCAGGCCTCGTCTCAAGTGGGGGCATGCACGTGCGCTTTCCTTCCAGGCTGTAGCAGCAATGTCACGCTTCCCGTCGCGTGGATCAAAGGATCTGTGGTTTTCCCTCGAGGCTTTCCCTCGAGGCTTTCCCACAGGGCTGTCCCACGTGCCACCGTGGTGTGAGTCGATCCTCGGCGTGAAAGATGAGCCAGTGCAGGGCAAAGAGGTTCATCTGTAATGGACTGAGACATCTGGGGGACTCTTGGCATGGTGGTACGACCATGGAGTTCCTCTCGCCTTTCCTGTTGAGAGTGCCTCCTATTGAGATGCGACGGGAACGCCGGGAATTCTTTCCCGTTGAAAGCAGGGAAAAGATCCCTCATCTCGAGCTACGAGGGGGAAACGGGGCTCTTCTGGATGTGGGCGGGACCATCGTGCTTCCTCTCGAGTGGAGACGGGTATGGCGGTGAACTTCTTGAGTTGCAGCAAGGGTGTGAAAGACCCTTTCGAAGTTCCAGAGGTTAGGTGTCATTAGTCTCCAGACGCCTCATCGGAAATAGGCCTCATCTCGCCTGGAAGGGAGAACTTCCTGGATTTTCTCGAGTTGCGGCAGGTGTTCTCGAGTTACGACGGGGACCTCAGGGACCCGCCCTGGTGGCCTCAGGAGAGGCCAGTCCCCATGCGAGTTGCTAGGGGGCCTTTCGGGATTCCTCTCCCGTCGATACCGGGGCCAAAAACATTGTGTGGAGTCAGGGCCAAAACCGAGGATTCCTCTCAGGGGCTGACATGGATCTTTGGGTACTTCTGGAGTCTCCCCAGGGGAGTCAGGCCTCATCTCGAGTGGGGGCATACACGTGCGCTTTCCTTCCAGGCTGTAGCAGCAATGTCACGCTTCCCGACGCGTGGATCAAAGGATCTGTGGTTTTCCCTCGAGGCTTTCCCTCGAGGCTTTCCCTCAGGGCTGTCCCACGTGCCACCGTGGTGTGAGTCGATCCTCGGCATGAAAGATGAGCCAGTGCAGGGCAAAGAGGTTCCTCTGGAATGGACTGAGACATCTGGGGGACTCTTGGCATGGTGGTACGACCATGGAGTTCCTCTCGCCTTTCCTGTTGAGAGTGCCTCCTCTTGAGATGCGACGGGAATGCCGGGAATTCTTTCCCGTTGAAAGCAGGGCAAGGATCCCTCATCTCGAGCTACGAGGGGGAAACGGGGCTCCTCTGGATGTGGGCGGGACCATCGTGCTTCCTCTCGAGTGGAGACGGGTATGGCGGTGAACTTCTTGAGTTGCAGCAAGGGTGTGAAAGACCCTTTCGAAGTTCCAGAGGTTAGGTGTCATTAGTCTCCAGACGCCTCATCGGAAATAGGCCTCATCTCGCCTGGAAGGGAGAACTTCCTGGATTTTCTCGAGTTGCGGCAGGTGTTCTCGAGTTACGACGGGGACCTCAGGGACCCGCCCTGGTGGCCTCAGGAGAGGCCAGTCCCCATGCGAGTTGCTAGGGTGCCTCTCGGGATTCCTCTCCCGTCGATACCGGGGCCAAAAACCTTGTGTGGAGTCAGGGCCAAACCCGAGGATTCCTCTCAGGGGCTGACATGGATCTTTGGGTAATTCTGGAGTCTCCCCAGGCGAGTCAGGCCTCGTCTCGAGTGGGGGCATGCACGTGCGCTTTCCTTCCAGGCTGTAGCAGCAATGTCACGCTTCCCGTCGCGTGGATCAAAGGATCTGTGGTTTTCCCTCGAGGCTTTCCCTCGAGGCTTTCCCACAGGGCTGTCCCACGTGCCACCGTGGTGTGAGTCGATCCTCGGCGTGAAAGATGAGCCAGTGCAGGGCAAAGAGGTTCATCTGGAATGGACTGAGACATCTGGGGGACTCTTGGCATGGTGGTACGACCATGGAGTTCCTCTCGCCTTTCCTGTTGAGAGTGCCTCCTCTTGAGATGCGACGGGAATGCCGGGAATTCTTTCCCGTTGAAAGCAGGGAAAAGATCCCTCATCTCGAGCTACGAGGGGGAAACGGGGCTCTTCTGGATGTGGACGGGACCATCGTGCTTCCTCTCGAGTGGAGACGGGTATGGCGGTGAACTTCTTGAGTTGCAGCAAGGGTGTGAAAGACCCTTTCGAAGTTCCAGAGGTTAGGTGTCATTAGTCTCCAGACGCCTCATCGGAAATAGGCCTCATCTCGCCTGGAAGGGAGAACTTCATGGATTTTCTCGAGTTGCGGCAGGTGTTCTCGAGTTAGGACGGGGACCTCAGGGACCCGCCCTGGTGGCCTCAGGAGAGGCCAGTCCCCATGCGAGTTGCTAGGGGGCCTCTCGGGATTCCTCTCCCGTCGATACTGGGGCCAAAAACATTGTGTGGAGTCAGGGCCAAAACCGAGGATTCCTCTCAGGGGCTGACATGGATCTTTGGGTACTTCTGGAGTCTCCCCAGGGGAGTCAGGCCTCATCTCGAGTGGGGGCATGCACGTGCGCTTTCCTTCCAGGCTGTAGCAGCAATGTCACGCTTCCCGTCGCGTGGATCAAAGGATCTGTGGTTTTCTCTCGAGGCTTTCCCTCGAGGCTTTCCCTCAGGGCTGTCCCACGTGCCACCGTGGTGTGAGTCGATCCTCGGCGTGAAAGATGAGCCAGTGCAGGGCAAAGAGGTTCCTCTGGAATGGACTGAGACATCTGGGGGACTCTTGGCATGGTGGTATGACCATGGAGTTCCTCTCGCCTTTCCTGTTGAGAGTGCCTCCTCTTGAGATGCGACGGGAATGCCGGGAATTCTTTCCCGTTGAAAGCAGGGAAAGGATTCCTCATCTCGAGCTACGAGGGGGAAACGGGGCTCCTCTGGATGTGGGCGGGACCATCGTGCTTCCTCTCGAGTGGAGACGGGTATGGCGGTGAACTTCTTGAGTTGCAGCAAGGGTGTGAAAGACCCTTTCGAAGTTCCAGAGGTTAGGTGTCATTAGTCTCCAGACGCCTCATCGGAAATAGGCCTCATCTCGCCTGGAAGGGAGAACTTCTTGGATTTTCTCGAGTTGCGGCAGGTGTTCTCGTGTTACGACGGGGACCTCAGGGACCCGCCCTGGTGGCCTCAGGAGAGGCCAGTCCCCATGCGAGTTGCTAGGGGGCCTCTCAGGATTCCTCTCCCGTCCATACCGGGGCCAAAAACCTTGTGTGGAGTCAGGGCCAAAACCGAGGATTCCTCTCAGGGGCTGACATGGATCTTTGGGTAATTCTGGAGTCTCCCCAGGCGAGTCAGGCCTCGTCTCGAGTGGGGGCATGCACGTGCGATTTCCTTCCAGGCTGTAGCAGCAATGTCACGCTTCCCGTCGCGTGGATCAAAGGATCTGTGGTTTTCCCTCGAGGCTTTCCCTCGAGGCTTTCCCACAGGGCTGTCCCACGTGCCACCGTGGTGTGAGTCGATCCTCGGCGTGAAAGATGAGCCAGTGCAGGGCAAAGAGGTTCATCTGGAATGGACTGAGACATCTGGGGGACTCTTGGCATGGTGGTACGACCATGGAGTTCCTCTCGCCTTTCCTGTTGAGAGTGCCTCCTCTTGAGATGCGACGGGAAAGCCGGGAATTCTTTCCCGTTGAAAGCAGGGAAAGGATCCCTCATCTCGAGCTACGAGGGGGAAACGGGGCTCCTCTGGATGTGGGCGAGACCATCGTGCTTCCTCTCGAGTGGAGACGGGTATGGCGGTGAACTTCTTGAGTTGCAGCAAGGGTGTGAAAGACCCTTTCGAAGTTCCAGAGGTTAGGTGTCATTAGTCTCCAGACGCCTCATCGGAAATAGGCCTCATCTCGCCTGGAAGGGAGAACTTCCTGGATTTTCTCGAGTTGCGGCAGGTGTTCTCGAGTTATGACGGGGACCTCAGGGACCCGCCCTGGTGGCCTCAGGAGAGGCCAGTCCCCATGCGAGTTGCTAGGGGGCCTCTCGGGATTCCTCTCCCGTCGATACTGGGGCCAAAAACCTTGTGTGGAGTCAGGGCCGGAACCGAGGATTCCTCTCAGGGGCTCACATGTATCTTTGGGTACTTCTGGAGTCTCCCCAGGCGAGTCAGGCCTCGTCTCGCGTGGGGGCATTCACGTGCACTTTCCTTCCAGTCTGTAGCAGCAATGTCACACTTCCCGTAGCGTGGATCAAAGAATCTGTGGTTTTCCCTCGAGGCTTTCCCACTGGGCTGTCCAACGTGCCACCGTGGTGTGAGTCGATACTCGGCGTGAAAGATGAGCCAGTGCAGGGCAAAGACGTTCCTCTGGAATGGACTGAGACATCTGGGGGACTCTTGGCATGGTGGTACGACCATGGAGTTCCTCTCGCCCTTCCTGTTGATAGTGCCTCCTCTTGAGTTGCGACGGGTACGCCGGGAATTCTTTCCCGTTGAAAGCAGGGAAAGGATCCCACATCTCGAGCTACGAGGGGGAAACGGGGCTCCTCTGGATGTGGGCGGGACCATCGTGCTTCCTCTCGAGTGGAGACGGGTATGACGGTGAAATTCTTGAGTTGCAGCAAGGGTGTGTAAGACCCTTTCGAAGTTCCAGAGGTTAGGTGTCATTAGTCTCCAGACGCCTCATCGGAAATAGGCCTCATCTCGCCTGGAAGGGAGAACTTCCTGGATTTTCTCGAGTTGCGGCAGGTGTTCTCGAGTTACGACGGGGACCTCAGGGACCCGCCCTGGTGGCCTCAGGAGAGGCCAGTCCCCATGCGAGTTGCTAGGGGGCCTCTCGGGATTCCTCTCCCGTCGATACCGGGGCCAAAAACCTTGTGTGGAGTCAGGGCCAAAACCGAGGATTCCTCTCAGGGGCTGACATGGATCTTTGGGTACTTCTGGAGTCTCCCCAGGGGAGTCAGGCCTCATCTCGAGTGGGGGCATACACGTGCGCTTTCCTTCCAGGCTGTAGCAGCAATGTCACGCTTCCCGTCGCGTGGATCAAAGGATCTGTGGTTTTCCCTCGAGGCTTTCCCTCGAGGCTTTCCCACAGGGCTGTCCCACGTGCCACCGTGGTGTGAGTCGATCCTCGGCGTGAAAGATGAGCCAGTGCAGGGCAAAGAGGTTCCTCTGGAATGGACTGAGACATCTGGGGGACTCTTGGCATGGTGGTACGACCATGGAGTTCCTCTCGCCTTTCCTGTTGAGAGTGCCTCCTCTTGAGATGCGACGGGAATGCCGGGAATTCTTTCCCGTTGAAAGCAGGGAAACGATCCCTCATCTCGAGCTACGAGGGGGAAACGGGGCTCCTCTGGATGTGGGCGGGACCATCGTGCTTCCTCTCGAGTGGAGACGGGTATGGCGGTGAACTTCTTGAGTTGCAGCAAGGGTGTGAAAGACCCTTTCGAAGTTCCAGAGGTTAGGTGTCATTAGTCTCCAGACGCCTCATCGGAAATAGGCCTCATCTCGCCTGGAAGGGAGAACTTCCTGGATTTTATCGAGTTGCGGCAGGTGTTCTCGAGTTACGACGGGGACCTCAGGGACCCGCCCTGGTGGCCTCAGGAGAGGCCAGTCCCCATGCGAGTTGCTAGGGGGCCTCTCGGGATTCCTCTCCCGTCGATACCGGGGCCAAAAACCTTGTGTGGAGTCAGGGCCAAAACCAAGGATTCCTCTCAGGGGCTGACATGGATCTTTGGGTAATTCTGGAGTCTCCCCCGGCGAGTCAGGCCTCGTCTCGAGTGGGGGCATGCACGTGCGCTTTCCTCCAGGCTGTAGCAGCAATGTCACGCTTCCCGTCGCGTGGATCAAAGGATCTGTGGTTTTCCCTCGAGGCTTTCCCTCGAGGCTTTCCCACAGGGCTGTCCCACGTGCCACCGTGGTGTGAGTCGATCCTCGGCGTGAAAGATGAGGCAGTGCAGGGCAAAGAGGTTCCTCTGGAATGGACTGAGACATCTGGGGGACTCTTGGCATGGTGGTACGACCATGGAGTTCCTCTCGCCTTTCCTGTTGAGAGTGCCTCCTCTTGAGATGCGACCGGAACGCCGGGAATTCTTTCCCGTTGAAAGCAGGGAAAGGATCCCACATCTCGAGCTACGAGGGGGAAACGGGGCTCCTCTGGATGTGGGCGGGACCATCGTGCTTCCTCTCGAGTGGAGACGGGTATGACGGTGAAATTCTTGAGTTGCAGCAAGGGTGTGTAAGACCCTTTCAAAGTTCCAGAGGTTAGGTGTCATTAGTCTCCAGACGCCTCATCGGAAATAGGCCTCATCTCGCCTGGAAGGGAGAACTTCCTGGATTTTCTCGAGTTGCGGCAGGTGTTCTCGAGTTACGACGGGGACCTCAGGGACCCGCCCTGGTGGCCTCAGGAGAGGCCAGTCCCCATGCGAGTTGCTAGGGGGCCTCTCTGGATTCCTCTCCCGTTAATACCGGGGCCAAAAACCTTGTGTGGAGTCAGGGCCGGAACCGAGGATTCCTCTCAGGGGCTGACATGGATCTTTGGGTACTGCTGGAGTCTCCCCAGGGGAGTCAGGCCTCGTCTCGCGTGGGGGCATGAAAGTGCGCTTTCCTTCCAGGCTGTAGCAGCAATGTCCCGCTTTCCGTCGCGTGTATCAAAGGATCTGTGGTTTTCCCTCGAGGCTTTCCCTCGAGGCTTTCCCACAGGGCTGACCCACGTGCCACCGTGGTGTGAGTCGATCCTCGGCGTGAAAGATGAGCCAGTGCAGGGCAAAGAGGTTCCTCTGGAATGGACTGAAACATCTGGGGGACTCTTGGCATGGTGGTACGACCATGGAGTTCCTCTCGCCTTTCCTGTTGAGAGTGCCTCCTCTTGAGATGCGACGGGAACGCCGGAAATTCTTTCCCGTTGAAAGCAGGGAAAAGATCCCTCATCTCGAGCTACGAGGGGGAAACGGGGCTCTTCTGGATGTGGGCGGGACCATCGTGCTTCCTCTCGAGTGGAGACGGGTATGGCGGTGAACTTCTTGAGTTGCAGCAAGGGTGTGAAAGACCCTTTCGAAGTTCCAGAGGTTAGGTGTCATTAGTCTCCAGACGCCTCATCGGAAATAGGCCTCATCTCGCCTGGAAGGGAGAACTTCCTGGATTTTCTCGAGTTGCGGCAGGTGTTCTCGAGTTAGGACGGGGACCTCAGGGACCCGCCCTGGTGGCCTCAGGAGAGGCCAGTCCCCATGCGAGTTGCTAGGGGGCCTCTCGGGATTCCTCTCCCGTCGATACCGGGGCCAAAAACCTTGTGTGGAGTCAGGGCCGGAACCGAGGATTCCTCTCAGGGGCTCACATGTATCTTTGGGTACTTCTGGAGTCTCCCCAGGCGAGTCAGGCCTCGTCTCGAGTGGGGGCATGCACGTGCGCTTTCCTACCAGTCTGTAGCAGCAATGTCACACTTCCCGTCGCGTGGATCAAAGAATCTGTGGTTTTCCCTCGAGGCTTTCCCACTGGGCTGTCCAACGTGCCACCGTGGTGTGAGTCGATCCTCGGCGTGAATGATGAGCCAGTGCAGGGCAAAGAGGTTCCTCTGGAATGGACTGAGACATCTGGGGGACTCTTGGCATGTTGGTACGACCATGGAGTTCCTCTCGCCTTTCCTGTTGAGAGTGCCTCCTCTTGAGATGCGACGGGAACGCCGGGAATTCTTTCCCGTTGAAAGCAGGGAAAGGATCCCACATCTCGAGCTACGAGGGGGAAACGGGGCTCCTCTGGATGTGGGCGGGACCATCGTGCTTCCTCTCGAGTGGAGACGGGTATGACGGTGAAATTCTTGAGTTGCAGCAAGGGTGTGTAAGACCCTTTCGAAGTTCCAGAGTTTAGGTGTCATTAGTCTCCAGACGCCTCATCGGAAATAGGCCTCATCTCGCCTGGAAGGGAGAACTTCCTGGATTTTCTCGAGTTGCGGCAGGTGTTCTCGAGTTACGACGGGGACCTCAGGGACCCGCCCTGGTGGCCTCAGGAGAGGCCAGTCCCCATGCGAGTTGCAAGGGGGCCTCTCGGGATTCCTCTCCCGTCGATACCGGGGCCAAAAACCTTGTGTGGAGTCAGGGCCGGAACCGAGGATTCCTCTCAGGGGCTCACATGGATCTTTGGGTACTTCTGGAGTCTCCCCAGGCGAATCAGGCTTCGTCTCGAGTGGGGGCATGCACGTGCGCTTTCCTTCCAGGCTGTAGCAGCAATGTCACGCTTCCCGTCGCGTGGATCAAAGAATCTGTGGTTTTCCCTCGAGGCTTTCCCTCGAGGCTTTCCCACAGGGCTGTTCCACGTGCCACCGTGGTGTGAGTCGATCCTCGGCGTGAAAGATGAGCCAGTGCAGGGCAAAGAGGTTCCTCTGGAATGGACTGAGACATCTGGGGGACTCTTGGCATGGTGGTACGACCATGGAGTTCCTCTCGCCTTTCCTGTTGAGAGTGCCTCCTCTTGAGATGCGACGGGAACGCCGGGAATTCTTTCCCGTTGAAAGCAGGGAAAGGATCCCACATCTCGAGCTACGAGGGGGAAACGGGGCTCCTCTGGATGTGGGCGGGACCATCGTGCTTCCTCTCGAGTGGAGACGGGTATGGCGGTGAACTTCTTGAGTTGCAGCAAGGGTGTGAAAGACCCTTTCGAAGTTCCAGAGGTTAGGTGTCATTAGTCTCCAGACGCCTCATCGGAAATAGGCCTCATCTCGCCTGGAAGGGAGAACTTCCTGGATTTTCTCGAGTTGCGGCAGGTGTTCTCGAGTTAGGACGGGGACCTCAGGGACCCGCCCTGGTGGCCTCAGGAGAGGCCAGTCCCCATGCGAGTTGCTAGGGGGCCTCTCGGGATTCCTCTCCCGTCGATAACGGGGCCAAAAACCTTGTGTGGAGTCAGGGCCAAAACCGAGGATTCCTCTCAGGGGCTGACATGGATCTTTGGGTAATTCTGGAGTCTCCCCCGGCGAGTCAGGCCTGGTCTCGAGTGGGGGCATGCACGTGCGCTTTCCTTCCAGGCTGTAGCAGCAATGTCACGCTTCCCGTCGCGTGGATCAAAGGATCTGTGGTTTTCCCTCGAGGCTTTCCCTCGAGGCTTTCCCTCGAGGCTTTCCCACAGGGCTGTCCCACGTGCCACCGTGGTGTGAGTCGATCCTCGGCGTGAAAGATGAGCCAGTGCAGGGCAAAGAGGTTCCTCTGGAATGGACTGAGACATCTGGGGGACTCTTGGCATGGTGGTACGACCATGGAGTTCCTCTCGCCTTTCCTGTTGAGAGTGCCTCCTCTTGAGATGCGACGGGAATGCCGGGAATTCTTTCCCGTTGAAAGCAGGGAAAGGATCCCTCATCTCGAGCTACGAGGGTTAAAAGGGGCTCCTCTGGATGTGGGCGGGACCATCGTGCTTCCTCTCGAGTGGAGACGGGTTTGGCGGTGAACTTCTTGAGTTGTAGCAAGGGTGTGAAAGACCCTTTCGAAGTTCCAGAGGTTAGGTGTCATTAGTCTCCAGACGCCTCATCGGAAATAGGCCTCATCTCGCCTGGAAGGGAGAACTTCCTGGATTTTCTCGAGTTGCGGCAGGTGTTCTCGAGTTACGACGGGGACCTCAGGGACCCGCCCTGGTGGCCTCAGGAGAGGCCAGTCCCCATGCGAGTTGCTAGGGGGCCTCTCGGGATTCCTCTCCCGTCGATACCGGGGCCAAAAACCTTTTGTGGAGTCAGGGCCAAAACCGAGAATTCCTCTCAGGGGCTGACATGGATCTTTGGGTAATTCTGGAGTCTCCCCCGGCGAGTCAGGCCTCGTCTCGAGTGGGGGCATGCACGTGCGCTTTCCTTCCAGGCTGTAGCAGCAATGTCACGCTTCCCGTCGCGTGGATCAAAGGATCTGTGGTTTTCCCTCGAGGCTTTCCCTCGAGGCTTTCCCACAGGGCTGTCCCACGTGCCACCGTGGTGTGAGTCGATCCTCGGCGTGAAAGATGAGCCAGTGCAGGGCAAAGAGGTTCCTCTGGAATGGACTGAGACATCTGGGGGACTCTTGGCATGGTGGTACGACCATGGAGTTCCTCTCGCCTTTCCTGTTGAGAGTGCCTCCTCTTGAGATGCGACGGGAACGCCGGGAATTCTTTCCCGTTGAAAGCAGGGAAAGGATCCCACATCTCGAGCTACGAGGGGGAAACGGGGCTCCTCTGGATGTGGGCGGGACCATCGTGCTTCCTCTCGAGTGGAGACGGGTATGGCGGTGAACTTCTTGAGTTGCAGCAAGGGTGTGAAAGACCCTTTCGAAGTTCCAGAGGTTAGGTGTCATTAGTCTCCAGACGCCTCATCGGAAATAGGCCTCATCTCGCCTGGAAGGGAGAACTTCCTGGATTTTCTCGAGTTGCGGCAGGTGTTCTCGAGTTACGACGGGGACCTCAGGGACCCGCCCTGGTGGCCTCAGGAGAGGCCAGTCCCCATGCGAGTTGCTAGGGGGCCTCTCGGGATTCCTCTCCCGTCGATACCGGGGCCAAAAACCTTGTGTGGAGTCAGGGCCAAAACCGAGGATTCCTCTCAGGGGCTGACATGGATCTTTGGGTACTTCTGGAGTCTCCCCAGGGGAGTCAGGCCTCATCTCGAGTGGGGGCATACACGTGCGCTTTCCTTCCAGGCTGTAGCAGCAATGTCACGCTTCCCGTCGCGTGGATCAAAGGATCTGTGGTTTTCCCTCGAGGCTTTCCCTCGAGGCTTTCCCACAGGGCTGTCCCACGTGCCACCGTGGTGTGAGTCGATCCTCGGCGTGAAAGATGAGCCAGTGCAGGGCAAAGAGGTTCCTCTGGAATGGACTGAGACATCTGGGGGACTCTTGGCATGGTGGTACGACCATGGAGTTCCTCTCGCCTTTCCTGTTGAGAGTGCCTCCTCTTGAGATGCAACGGGAATGCCGGGAATTCTTTCCCGTTGAAAGCAGGGAAAGGATCCCTCATCTCGAGCTACGAGGGGGAAACGGGGCTCCTCTGGATGTGGGCGGGACCATCGTGCTTCCTCTCGAGTGGAGACGGGTATGGCGGTGAACTTCTTGAGTTGCAGCAAGGGTGTGAAAGACCCTTTCGAAGTTCCAGAGGTTAGGTGTCATTAGTCTCCAGACGCCTCATCGGAAATAGGCCTCATCTCGCCTGGAAGGGAGAACTTCCTGGATTTTCTCGAGTTGCGGCAGGTGTTCTCCAGTTAGGACGGGGACCTCAGGGACCCGCCCTGGTGGCCTCAGGAGAGGCCAGTCCCCATGCGAGTTGCTAGGGGGCCTCTCGGGATTCCTCTCCCGTCGATACCGGGGCCAAAAACCTTGTGTGGAGTCAGGGCCAAAACCGAGGATTCCTCTCAGGGGCTGACATGGATCTTTGGGTAATTCTGGAGTCTCCCCCGGCGAGTCAGGCCTGGTCTCGAGTGGGGGCATGCACGTGCGCTTTCCTTCCAGGCTGTAGCAGCAATGTCACGCTTCCCGTCGCGTGGATCAAAGGATCTGTGGTTTTCCCTCGAGGCTTTCCCTCGAGGCTTTCCCTCGAGGCTTTCCCACAGGGCTGTCCCACGTGCCACCGTGGTGTGAGTCGATCCTCGGCGTGAAAGATGAGGCAGTGCAGGGCAAAGAGGTTCCTCTGGAATGGACTGAGACATCTGGGGGACTCTTGGCATGGTGGTACGACCATGGAGTTCCTCTCGCCTTTCCTGTTGAGAGTGCCTCCTCTTGAGATGCGACCGGAACGCCGGGAATTCTTTCCCGTTGAAAGCAGGGAAAGGATCCCACATCTCGAGCTACGAGGGGGAAACGGGGCTCCTCTGGATGTGGGCGGGACCATCGTGCTTCCTCTCGAGTGGAGACGGGTATGACGGTGAAATTCTTGAGTTGCAGCAAGGGTGTGTAAGACCCTTTCAAAGTTCCAGAGGTTAGGTGTCATTAGTCTCCAGACGCCTCATCGGAAATAGGCCTCATCTCGCCTGGAAGGGAGAACTTCCTGGATTTTCTCGAGTTGCGGCAGGTGTTCTCGAGTTACGACGGGGACCTCAGGGACCCGCCCTGGTGGCCTCAGGAGAGGCCAGTCCCCATGCGAGTTGCTAGGGGGCCTCTCTGGATTCCTCTCCCGTTAATACCGGGGCCAAAAACCTTGTGTGGAGTCAGGGCCGGAACCGAGGATTCCTCTCAGGGGCTGACATGGATCTTTGGGTACTGCTGGAGTCTCCCCAGGGGAGTCAGGCCTCGTCTCGCGTGGGGGCATGAAAGTGCGCTTTCCTTCCAGGCTGTAGCAGCAATGTCCCGCTTTCCGTCGCGTGTATCAAAGGATCTGTGGTTTTCCCTCGAGGCTTTCCCTCGAGGCTTTCCCACAGGGCTGACCCACGTGCCACCGTGGTGTGAGTCGATCCTCGGCGTGAAAGATGAGCCAGTGCAGGGCAAAGAGGTTCCTCTGGAATGGACTGAAACATCTGGGGGACTCTTGGCATGGTGGTACGACCATGGAGTTCCTCTCGCCTTTCCTGTTGAGAGTGCCTCCTCTTGAGATGCGACGGGAACGCCGGGAATTCTTTCCCGTTGAAAGCAGGGAAAAGATCCCTCATCTCGAGCTACGAGGGGGAAACGGGGCTCTTCTGGATGTGGGCGGGACCATCGTGCTTCCTCTCGAGTGGAGACGGGTATGGCGGTGAACTTCTTGAGTTGCAGCAAGGGTGTGAAAGACCCTTTCGAAGTTCCAGAGGTTAGGTGTCATTAGTCTCCAGACGCCTCATCGGAAATAGGCCTCATCTCGCCTGGAAGGGAGAACTTCCTGGATTTTCTCGAGTTGCGGCAGGTGTTCTCGAGTTAGGACGGGGACCTCAGGGACCCGCCCTGGTGGCCTCAGGAGAGGCCAGTCCCCATGCGAGTTGCTAGGGGGCCTCTCGGGATTCCTCTCCCGTCGATACCGGGGCCAAAAACCTTGTGTGGAGTCAGGGCCGGAACCGAGGATTCCTCTCAGGGGCTCACATGTATCTTTGGGTACTTCTGGAGTCTCCCCAGGCGAGTCAGGCCTCGTCTCGAGTGGGGGCATGCACGTGCGCTTTCCTACCAGTCTGTAGCAGCAATGTCACACTTCCCGTCGCGTGGATCAAAGAATCTGTGGTTTTCCCTCGAGGCTTTCCCACTGGGCTGTCCAACGTGCCACCGTGGTGTGAGTCGATCCTCGGCGTGAAAGATGAGCCAGTGCAGGGCAAAGAGGTTCCTCTGGAATGGACTGAGACATCTGGGGGACTCTTGGCATGTTGGTACGAACATGGAGTTCCTCTCGCCTTTCCTGTTGAGAGTGCCTCCTCTTGAGATGCGACGGGAACGCCGGGAATTCTTTCCCGTTGAAAGCAGGGAAAGGATCCCACATCTCGAGCTACGAGGGGGAAACGGGGCTCCTCTGGATGTGGGCGGGACCATCGTGCTTCCTCTCGAGTGGAGACGGGTATGACGGTGAAATTCTTGAGTTGCAGCAAGGGTGTGTAAGACCCTTTCGAAGTTCCAGAGTTTAGGTGTCATTAGTCTCCAGACGCCTCATCGGAAATAGGCCTCATCTCGCCTGGAAGGGAGAACTTCCTGGATTTTCTCGAGTTGCGGCAGGTGTTCTCGAGTTACGACGGGGACCTCAGGGACCCGCCCTGGTGGCCTCAGGAGAGGCCAGTCCCCATGCGAGTTGCAAGGGATCCTCTCGGGATTCCTCTCCCGTCGATACCGGGGCCAAAAACCTTGTGTGGAGTCAGGGCCGGAACCGAGGATTCCTCTCAGGGGCTCACATGGATCTTTGGGTACTTCTGGAGTCTCCCCAGGCGAATCAGGCTTCGTCTCGAGTGGGGGCATGCACGTGCGCTTTCCTTCCAGGCTGTAGCAGCAATGTCACGCTTCCCGTCGCGTGGATCAAAGAATCTGTGGTTTTCCCTCGAGGCTTTCCCTCGAGGCTTTCCCACAGGGCTGTTCCACGTGCCACCGTGGTGTGAGTCGATCCTCGGCGTGAAAGATGAGCCAGTGCAGGGCAAAGAGGTTCCTCTGGAATGGACTGAGACATCTGGGGGACTCTTGGCATGGTGGTACGACCATGGAGTTCCTCTCGCCTTTCCTGTTGAGAGTGCCTCCTCTTGAGATGCGACGGGAACGCCGGGAATTCTTTCCCGTTGAAAGCAGGGAAAGGATCCCACATCTCGAGCTACGAGGGGGAAACGGGGCTCCTCTGGATGTGGGCGGGACCATCGTGCTTCCTCTCGAGTGGAGACGGGTATGGCGGTGAACTTCTTGAGTTGCAGCAAGGGTGTGAAAGACCCTTTCGAAGTTCCAGAGGTTAGGTGTCATTAGTCTCCAGACGCCTCATCGGAAATAGGCCTCATCTCGCCTGGAAGGGAGAACTTCCTGGATTTTCTCGAGTTGCGGCAGGTGTTCTCGAGTTAGGACGGGGACCTCAGGGACCCGCCCTGGTGGCCTCAGGAGAGGCCAGTCCCCATGCGAGTTGCTAGGGGGTCTCTCGGGATTCCTCTCCCGTCGATAACGGGGCCAAAAACCTTGTGTGGAGTCAGGGCCAAAACCGAGGATTCCTCTCAGGGGCTGACATGGATCTTTGGGTAATTCTGGAGTCTCCCCCGGCGAGTCAGGCCTGGTCTCGAGTGGGGGCATGCACGTGCGCTTTCCTTCCAGGCTGTAGCAGCAATGTCACGCTTCCCGTCGCGTGGATCAAAGGATCTGTGGTTTTCCCTCGAGGCTTTCCCTCGAGGCTTTCCCTCGAGGCTTTCCCACAGGGCTGTCCCACGTGCCACCGTGGTGTGAGTCGATCCTCGGCGTGAAAGATGAGCCAGTGCAGGGCAAAGAGGTTCCTCTGGAATGGACTGAGACATCTGGGGGACTCTTGGCATGGTGGTACGACCATGGAGTTCCTCTCGCCTTTCCTGTTGAGAGTGCCTCCTCTTGAGATGCGACGGGAATGCCGGGAATTCTTTCCCGTTGAAAGCAGGGAAAGGATCCCTCATCTCGAGCTACGAGGGTTAAAAGGGGCTCCTCTGGATGTGGGCGGGACCATCGTGCTTCCTCTCGAGTGGAGACGGGTATGGCGGTGAACTTCTTGAGTTGTAGCAAGGGTGTGAAAGACCCTTTCGAAGTTCCAGAGGTTAGGTGTCATTAGTCTCCAGACGCCTCATCGGAAATAGGCCTCATCTCGCCTGGAAGGGAGAACTTCCTGGATTTTCTCGAGTTGCGGCAGGTGTTCTCGAGTTACGACGGGGACCTCAGGGACCCGCCCTGGTGGCCTCAGGAGAGGCCAGTCCCCATGCGAGTTGCTAGGGGGCCTCTCGGGATTCCTCTCCCGTCGATACCGGGGCCAAAAACCTTTTGTGGAGTCAGGGCCAAAACCGAGAATTCCTCTCAGGGGCTGACATGGATCTTTGGGTAATTCTGGAGTCTCCCCCGGCGAGTCAGGCCTCGTCTCGAGTGGGGGCATGCACGTGCGCTTTCCTTCCAGGCTGTAGCAGCAATGTCACGCTTCCCGTCGCGTGGATCAAAGGATCTGTGGTTTTCCCTCGAGGCTTTCCCTCGAGGCTTTCCCACAGGGCTGTCCCACGTGCCACCGTGGTGTGAGTCGATCCTCGGCGTGAAAGATGAGCCAGTGCAGGGCAAAGAGGTTCCTCTGGAATGGACTGAGACATCTGGGGGACTCTTGGCATGGTGGTACGACCATGGAGTTCCTCTCGCCTTTCCTGTTGAGAGTGCCTCCTCTTGAGATGCGACGGGAACGCCGGGAATTCTTTCCCGTTGAAAGCAGGGAAAGGATCCCACATCTCGAGCTACGAGGGGGAAACGGGGCTCCTCTGGATGTGGGCGGGACCATCGTGCTTCCTCTCGAGTGGAGACGGGTATGGCGGTGAACTTCTTGAGTTGCAGCAAGGGTGTGAAAGACCCTTTCGAAGTTCCAGAGGTTAGGTGTCATTAGTCTCCAGACGCCTCATCGGAAATAGGCCTCATCTCGCCTGGAAGGGAGAACTTCCTGGATTTTCTCGAGTTGCGGCAGGTGTTCTCGAGTTACGACGGGGACCTCAGGGACCCGCCCTGGTGGCCTCAGGAGAGGCCAGTCCCCATGCGAGTTGCTAGGGGGCCTCTCGGGATTCCTCTCCCGTCGATACCGGGGCCAAAAACCTTGTGTGGAGTCAGGGCCAAAACCGAGGATTCCTCTCAGGGGCTGACATGGATCTTTGGGTACTTCTGGAGTCTCCCCAGGGGAGTCAGGCCTCATCTCGAGTGGGGGCATACACGTGCGCTTTCCTTCCAGGCTGTAGCAGCAATGTCACGCTTCCCGTCGCGTGGATCAAAGGATCTGTGGTTTTCCCTCGAGGCTTTCCCTCGAGGCTTTCCCACAGGGCTGTCCCACGTGCCACCGTGGTGTGAGTCGATCCTCGGCGTGAAAGATGAGCCAGTGCAGGGCAAAGAGGTTCCTCTGGAATGGACTGAGACATCTGGGGGACTCTTGGCATGGTGGTACGACCATGGAGTTCCTCTCGCCTTTCCTGTTGAGAGTGCCTCCTCTTGAGATGCGACGGGAATGCCGGGAATTCTTTCCCGTTGAAAGCAGGGAAAGGATCCCTCATCTCGAGCTACGAGGGGGAAACGGGGCTCCTCTGGATGTGGGCGGGACCATCGTGCTTCCTCTCGAGTGGAGACGGGTATGGCGGTGAACTTCTTGAGTTGCAGCAAGGGTGTGAAAGACCCTTTCGAAGTTCCAGAGGTTAGGTGTCATTAGTCTCCAGACGCCTCATCGGAAATAGGCCTCATCTCGCCTGGAAGGGAGAACTTCCTGGATTTTCTCGAGTTGCGGCAGGTGTTCTCCAGTTAGGACGGGGACCTCAGGGACCCGCCCTGGTGGCCTCAGGAGAGGCCAGTCCCCATGCGAGTTGCTAGGGGGCCTCTCGGGATTCCTCTCCCGTCGATACCGGGGCCAAAAACCTTGTGTGGAGTCAGGGCCGGAACCGAGGATTCCTCTCAGGGGCTGACATGGATCTTTGGGTACTTCTGGAGTCTCCCCAGGGGAGTCAGGCCTCGTCTCGAGTGGGGGCATGCACGTGCGCTTTCCTTCCAGGCTGTAGCAGCAATGTCACGCTTCCCGTCGCGTGGATCAAAGGATCTGTGGTTTTCCCTCGAGGCTTTCCCTCGAGGCTTTCCCACAGGGCTGTCCCACGTGCCACCGTGGAGTGAGTCGATCCTCGGCGTGAAAGATGAGCCAGTGCAGGGCAAAGAGGTTCCTCTGGAATGGACTGAGACATCTGGGGACTCTTGGCACGGTGGTACGACCATGGAGTTCCTCTCGCCTTTCCTGTTGAGAGTGCCTCCTCTTGAGATGCGACGGGAACGCCGGGAATTCTTTCCCGTTGAAAGCAGGGAAAGGATCCCTCATCTCGAGCTACGAGGGGGAAACGGCGATCCTCTGGATGTGGGAGGGACCATCGTGCTTCCTCTCGAGTGGAGACGGGTATGGCGGTGAACTTCTTGAGTTGCAGCAAGGGTGTGAAAGACCCTTTCGAATTTCCAGATCTTAGGTGTCATTAGTCTCCAGACGCCTCATCGGAAATAGGCCTCATCTCGCCTGGAAGGGAGAACTTCCTGGATTTTCTCGAGTTGCGGCAGGTGTTCTCGAGTTACGACGGGAACCTCAGGGACCCGCCCTTGTGGCCTCAGGAGAGGCCAGTCCCCATACGAGTTGCTAGGGGGCCTCTCGGGATACCTATCCCTTCGATACCGGGGCCAAAAACCTTGTGTGGGGTCAGGGTCGGAAACCGAGGATTCCTCTCAGGGGCTGACATGGATCTTTGGGTACTTCTGGAGTCTCCCCAGGGGAGTCAGGCCTCGTCTCGAGTGGGGGCATGCACGTGCGCTTTCCTTCCAGGCTGTAGCAGCAATGTCACGCTTCCCGTCGCGTGGATCAAAGGATCTGTGGTTTTCCCTCGAGGCTTTCCCTCGAGGCTTTCCCACAGGGCTGTCCCACGTGCCACCGTGGTGTGAGTTGATCCTCGGCGTGAAAGATGAGCCAGTGCAGGGCAAAGAGGTTCCTCTGGAATGGACTGAGACATCTGGGGGACTCTTGGCATGGTGGTACGACCATGGAGTTCCTCTCGCCTTTCCTGTTGAGAGTGCCTCCTCTTGAGATGCGACGGGTACGCCGGGAATTCTTTCCCGTTGAAAGCAGGGAAAGGATCCCTCATCTCGAGCTCCGAGGGGGATACGGGGCTCCTCTGGATGTGGGCGGGACCATCGTGCTTACTCTCGAGTGGAGACGGGTATGACGGTGAACTTCTTGAGTTGCAGCAAGGGTGTGAAAGACCCTTTCGAAGTTCCAGAGGTTAGGTGTCATTAGTCTCCAGACGCCTCAGTGGAAATAGGCCTCATCTCGCCTGGAAGGGAGAACTTCCTGGATTTTCTCGAGTTAGGGCAGGTGTTCTCGAGATACGACGGGGACCTCAGGGACCCGCCCTGGTGGCCTCAGGAGAGGCCAGTCCCCATGCGAGTTGCTAGGGGGCCTCTCGGGATTCCTCTTCTGTCCATACCGGGGCCAAAAACCTTGTGTGGAGTCAGGGCCGGAACCGAGGATTCCTCTCAGGGGCTGACATGGATCTTTGGGTACTTCTGGAGTCTCCCCAGGGGAGTCAGGCCTCGTCTCGAGTGGGGGCATGCACGTGCGCTTTCCTTCCAGGCTGTAGCAGCAATGTCACGCTTCCCGTCGCGTGGATCAAAGGATCTGTGGTTTTCCCTCGAGGCTTTCCCTCGAGGCTTTCCCACAGGGCTGTCCCACGTGCCACCGTGGTGTGAGTCGATCCTCGGCGTGAAAGATGAGCCAGTGCAGGGCAAAGAGGTTCCTCTGGAATGGACTGAGACATCTGGGGGACTCTTGGCATGGTGGTACGACCATGGAGTTCCTCTCGCCTTTCCTGTTGAGAGTGCCTCCTCTTGAGATGCGACGGGAACGCCGGGAATTCTTTCCCGTTGAAAGCAGGGAAAGGATCCCACATCTCGAGCTACGAGGGGGAAACGGGGCTCCTCTGGATGTGGGCGGGACCATCGTGCTTCCTCTCGAGTGGAGACGGGTATGGCGGTGAACTTCTTGAGTTGCAGCAAGGGTGTGAAAGACCCTTTCGAAGTTCCAGAGGTTAGGTGTCATTAGTCTCCAGACGCCTCATCGGAAATAGGCCTCAACTGGCCTGGAAAGGAGAACTTCCTGGATTTTCTCGAGTTGCGGCAGGTGTTCTCGAGTTAGGACGGGGACCTCAGGGACCCGCCCTGGTGGCCTCAGGAGAGGCCAGTCCCCATGCGAGTTGCTAGGGGGCCTCTCGGGATTCCTCTCCCGTCGATAACGGGGCCAAAAACCTTGTGTGGAGTCAGGGCTAAAACCGAGGATTCCTCTCAGGGGCTGACATGGATCTTTGGGTAATTCTGGAGTCTCCCCCGGCGAGTCAGGCCTCGTCTCGAGTGGGGGCATGCACGTGCGCTTTCCTTCCAGGCTGTAGCAGCAATGTCACGCTTCCCGTCGCGTGGATCAAAGGATCTGTGGTTTTCCCTCGAGGCTTTCCCTCGAGGCTTTCCCTCGAGGCTTTCCCACAGGGCTGTCCCACGTGCCACCGTGGTGTGAGTCGATCCTCGGCGTGAAAGATGAGCCAGTGCAGGGCAAAGAGGTTCCTCTGGAATGGACTGAGACATCTGGGGGACTCTTGGCATGGTGGTACGACCATGGAGTTCCTCTCGCCTTTCCTGTTGAGAGTGCCTCCTCTTGAGATGCGACGGGAACGCCGGGAATTCTTTCCCGTTGAAAGCAGGGAAAGGATCCCTCATCTCGAGCTACGAGGGGGAAACGGCGATCCTCTGGATGTGGGAGGGACGATCGTGCTTCCTCTCGAGTGGAGACGGGTATGGCGGTGAACTTCTTGAGTTGCAGCAAGGGTGTGAAAGACCCTTTCGAAGTTCCAGATCTTAGGTGTCATTAGTCTCCAGACGCCTCATCGGAAATAGGCCTCATCTCGCCTGGAAGGGAGAACTTCCTGGATTTTCTCGAGTTGCGGCAGGTGTTCTCGAGTTACGACGGGGACCTCAGGGACCCGCCCTTGTGGCCTCAGGAGAGGCCAGTCCC
Organism: Capricornis sumatraensis; assembly: GCF_032405125.1. NCBI lineage: Eukaryota > Metazoa > Chordata > Mammalia > Artiodactyla > Bovidae > Capricornis > Capricornis sumatraensis. The sequence continues at coordinate 140,301,642 of NC_091092.1, read as the reverse complement.
CATACGAGTTGCTAGGGGGCCTCTCGGGATACCTATCCCTTCGATACCGGGGCCAAAAACCTTGTGTGGAGTCAGGGCCGGAAACCGAGGATTCCTCTCAGGGGCTGACATGGATCTTTGGGTACTTCTGGAGTCTCCCCAGGGGATTCAGGCCTCGTCTCGAGTGGGGGCATGCACGTGCGCTTTCCTTCCAGGCTGTAGCAGCAATGTCACGCTTCCCGTCGCCTGGATCAAAGGATCTGTGGTTTTCCCTCGAGGCTTTCCCTCGAGGCTTTCCCACAGGGCTGTCCCACGTGCCACCGTGGTGTGAGTCGATCCTCGGCGTGAAAGATGAGCCAGTGCAGGGCAAAGAGGTTCCTCTGGAATGGACTGAGACATCTGGGGGACTCTTGGCATGGTGGTACGACCATGGAGTTCCTCTCGCCTTTCCTGTTGAGAGTGCCTCCTCTTGAGATGCGACGGGTACGCCGGGAATTCTTTCCCGTTGAAAGCAGGGAAAGGATCCCTCATCTCGAGCTCTGAGGGGGATACGGGGCTCCTCTGGATGTGGGCGGGACCATCGTGCTTCCTCTCGAGTGGAGACGGGTATGACGGTGAACTTCTTGAGTTGCAGCAAGGGTGTGAAAGACCCTTTCGAAGTTCCAGAGGTTAGGTGTCATTAGTCTCCAGACGCCTCAGTGGAAATAGGCCTCATCTCGCCTGGAAGGGAGAACTTCCTGGATTTTCTCGAGTTAGGGCAGGTGTTCTCGAGATACGACGGGGACCTCAGGGACCCGCCCTGGTGGCCTCAGGAGAGGCCAGTCCCCATGCGAGTTGCTAGGGGGCCTCTCGGGATTCCTCTTCTGTCCATACCGGGGCCAAAAACCTTGTGTGGAGTCAGGGCCGGAACCGAGGATTCCTCTCAGGGGCTGACATGGATCTTTGGGTACTTCTGGAGTCTCCCCAGGGGAGTCAGGCCTCGTCTCGAGTGGGGGCATGCACGTGCGCATTCCTTCCAGGCTGTAGCAGCAATGTCACGCTTCCCGTCGCGTGGATCAAAGGATCTGTGGTTTTCCCTCGAGGCTTTCCCTCGAGGCTTTCCCACAGGGCTGTCCCACGTGCCACCGTGGTGTGAGTCGATCCTCGGCGTGAAAGATGAGCCAGTGCAGGGCAAAGAGGTTCCTCTGGAATGGACTGAGACATCTGGGGGACTCTTGGCATGGTGGTACGACCATGGAGTTCCTCTCGCCTTTCCTGTTGAGAGTGCCTCCTCTTGAGATGCGACGGGAACGCCGGGAATTCTTTCCCGTTGAAAGCAGGGAAAGGATCCCACATCTCGAGCTACGAGGGGGAAACGGGGCTCCTCTGGATGTGGGCGGGACCATCGTGCTTCCTCTCGAGTGGAGACGGGTATGGCGGTGAACTTCTTGAGTTGCAGCAAGGGTGTGAAAGACCCTTTCGAAGTTCCAGAGGTTAGGTGTCATTAGTCTCCAGACGCCTCATCGGAAATAGGCCTCATCTCGCCTGGAAGGGAGAACTTCCTGGATTTTCTCGAGTTGCGGCAGGTGTTCTCGAGTTACGACGGGGACCTCAGGGACCCGCCCTGGTGGCCTCAGGAGAGGCCAGTCCCCATGCGAGTTGCTAGGGGGCCTCTCGGGATTCCTCTCCCGTCGATACCGGGGCCAAAAACGTTGTGTGGAGTCAGGGCCAAAACCGAGGATTCCTCTCAGGGGCTGACATGGATCTTTGGGTACTTCTGGAGTCTCCCCAGGGGAGTCAGGCCTCATCTCGAGTGGGGGCATGAAAGTGCGCTTTCCTTCCAGGCTGTAGCAGCAATGTCACGCTTCCCGTCGCGTGGATCAAAGGATCTGTTGTTTTCCCTCGAGGCTTTCCCTCGAGGCTTTCCCACAGGGCTGTCCCACGTGCCACCGTGGTGTGAGTCGATCCTCGGCGTGAAAGATGAGCCAGTGCAGGGCAAAGAGGTTCCTCTGGAATGGACTGAGACATCTGGGGGACTCTTGGCATGGTGGTACGACCATGGAGTTCCTCTCGCCTTTCCTGTTGAGAGTGCCTCCTCTTGAGATGCGACGGGAACGCCGGGAATTCTTTCCCGTTGAAAGCAGGGAAAGGATCCCTCATCTCGAGCTACGAGGGGGAAACGGGGCTCCTCTGGATGTGGGCGGGACCATCGTGCTTCCTCTCGAGTGGAGACGGGTATGGCGGTGAACTTCTTGAGTTGCAGCAAGGGTGTGAAAGATCCTTTCGAAGTTCCAGAGGTTAGGTGTCATTAGTCTCCAGACGCCTCATCGGAAATAGGCCTCATCTCGCCTGGAAGGGAGAACTTCCTGGATTTTCTCGAGTTGCGGCAGGTGTTCTCCAGTTAGGACGGGGACCTCAGGGACCCGCCCTGGTGGCCTCAGGAGAGGCCAGTCCCCATGCGAGTTGCTAGGGGGCCTCTCGGGATTCCTCTCCCGTCGATACCGGGGCCAAAAACCTTGTGTGGAGTCAGGGCCGGAACCGAGGATTCCTCTCAGGGGCTGACATGGATCTTTGGGTACTTCTGGAGTCTCCCCAGGGGAGTCAGGCCTCGTCTCGAGTGGGGGCATGCACGTGCGCTTTCCTTCCAGGCTGTAGCAGCAATGTCACGCTTCCCGTCGCGTGGATCAAAGGATCTGTGGTTTTCCCTCGAGGCTTTCCCTCGAGGCTTTCCCACAGGGCTGTCCCACGTGCCACCGTGGTGTGAGTCGATCCTCGGCGTGAAAGATGAGCCAGTGCAGGGCAAAGAGGTTCCTCTGGAATGGACTGAGACATCTGGGGGACTCTTGGCATGGTGGTACGACCATGGAGTTCCTCTCGCCTTTCCTGTTGAGAGTGCCTCCTCTTGAGATGCGACGGGAACGCCGGGAATTCTTTCCCGTTGAAAGCAGGGAAAGGATCCCACATCTCGAGGTACGAGGGGGAAACGGGGCTCCTCTGGATGTGGGCGGGACCATCGTGCTTCCTCTCGAGTGGAGACGGGTATGGCGGTGAACTTCTTGAGTTGCAGCAAGGGTGTGAAAGACCCTTTCCAAGTTCCAGAGCTTAGGTGTCATTAGTCTCCAGACGCCTCATCGGAAATAGGCCTCATCTCGCCTGGAAGGGAGAACTTCCTGGATTTTCTCGAGTCACGGCAGGTGTTCTCGAGTTACGATGGGGATTTCAGGGACCGGCCCTGGTGGCCTCAGGAGAGGCCAGTCCCCATGCGAGTTGCTTGGGGGCCTCTCGGGATTACTCTCCCGTCGATACCGGGGCCAAAAACCTTGTGTGGATTCAGGGCCAGAACCGAGGATTCCTCTCAGGGGCTGACATGGATCTTTGGGTACTTCTGGAGTCTCCCCAGGGGAGTCAGGCCTCGTCTCGAGTGCGGGCATGCACGTGCGCTTTCCTTCCAGGCTGCTGCAGCAATGTCACGCTTCCCGTCGCGTGGATCAAAGGATCTGTGGTTTTCCCTCGAGGCTTTCCCTCGAGGCTTTCCCACTGGGCTGTCCCACGTGCCACCGTGGTGTGAGTCGATCCTCGGCGTGAAAGATGAGCCAGTGCAGGGCAAAGAGGTTCCTCTGGAATGGAATGAGACTTCTGGGGGACTCTTGGCATGGTGGTACGACTATGGAGTCCCTCTCGCCTTTCCTGTTGAGAGTGCCTCCTCTTGAGATGCAACGGGAACGCCGGGAATTCTTTCCCGTTGAAAGCAGGGAAAGGATCCCTCATCTTGAGCTACGAGGGGGAAACGGGGCTCCTCTGGATGTTGGCGGGACCATCGTGCTTCCTCTCGAGTGGAGACGGGTATGGCGGTGAACTTCTTGAGTTGCAGCAAGGGTGTGAAAGACCCTTTCGAAGTCCAGAGCTTAGGTGTCATTAGTCTCCAGACGCCTCATCGGAAATAGGCCTCATCTCGCCTGGAAGGGAGAACTTCCTGGATTTTCTCGAGTTGCGGCAGGTGTTCTCGAGTTACGACGGGGACTTCAGGGACCCGCCCTGGTGGCCTCAGGAGAGGCCAGTCCCCATGCGAGTTGCTAGGGGGCCTCTCGGGATTCCTCTCCCGTCGATACCGGGGCCAAAAACCTTGTGTGGAATCAGGACCGGAACCGAGGATTCCTCTCAGGGGCTCACATGGATCTTTGGGTACTTCTGGAGTCTCCCCAGGCGAGTCAGGCCTCGTCTCGAGTGGGGGCATGCACGTGCGCTTTCCTTCAAGGCTGTAGCAGCAATGTCACGCTTCCCGTCGCGTGGATCAAACGATCTGTGGTTTTCCCTCGAGGCTTTCCCTCGAGGCTTTCCCTCAGGGCTGTCCCACGTGCCACCGCGGTGTGAGTCGATCCTCGACGTGAAAGATGAGCCAGTGCAGGGCATAGAGTTTCCTATGGAATGGACTGAGACATCTGGGGGACTCTTGGCATGGTGGTACGACCATGGAGTTCCTCTCGCCTTTCCTGTTGAGAGTGCCTCCTCTTGAGATGCGACGGGAACGCCGGGAATTCTTTCCCGTTGAAAGCAGGGAAAGGATCCCTCATCTCGAGCTACGAGGGGGAAATGGGGCTCCTCTGGATGTGGGCGGGACCATCGTGCTTCCTCTCGAGTTTAGACGGGTATGGCGGTGAACTTCTTGAGTTGCAGCAAGGGTGTGAAAGACCCTTTCGAAGTTCCAGAGCTTAGGTGTCATTAGTCTCCAGACGCCTCATCGGAAATAGGCCTCATCTCGCCTGGAAGGGAGAACTTCCTGGATTTTCTCGAGTTGCGGCAGGTGTACTCGAGTTACGACGGGGACCACAGGGACCCGCCCTTGTGGCCTCAGGAGAGGCTAGTCCCCATGCGAGTTGCTAGGGGGCCTCTCAGGATTCCTCTCCCGTCGATACCGGGGCCAAAAACCTTGTGTGGAGTCAGGGCCGGAACCGAGGATTCCTCTCAGGGGTTGACATGGACCTTTGGGTACTTCTGGAGTCTCCCCAGGGGAGTCAGGCCTCGTCTCGAGTGGGGGCATGCACGTGCGCTTTCCTTCCAGGCTGTAGCAGCAATGTCACGCTTCCCGTCGCGTGGATCAAAGGATCTGTGGTTTTCCCTCGAGGCTTTCCCTCGAGGCTTTCCCACAGGGCTGTCCCACGTGCCACCGTGGTGTGAGTCGATCCTCGGCGTGAAAGATGAGCCAGTGCAGGGCAAAGAGGTTCCTCTGGAATGGACTGAGACATCTGGGGGACTCTTGGCATGGTGGTACGACCATGGAGTTCCTCTCGCCTTTCCTGTTGAGAGTGCCTCCTCTTGAGATGCGACGGGAACGCCGGGAATTCTTTCCCGTTGAAAGCAGGGAAAGGATCCCTCATCTCGAGCTACGAGGGGGAAATGGGGCTCCTCTGGATGTGGGCGGGACCATCGTGCTTCCTCTCGAGTTTAGACGGGTATGGCGGTGAACTTCTTGAGTTGCAGCAAGGGTGTGAAAGACCCTTTCGAAGTTCCAGAGCTTAGGTGTCATTAGTCTCCAGACGCCTCATCGGAAATAGGCCTCATCTCGCCTGGAAGGGAGGACTTCCTGGATTTTCTCGAGTTGCGGCAGGTGTACTCGAGTTACGACGGGGACCCCAGGGACCCGCCCTTGTGGCCTCAGGAGAGGCCAGTCCCCATGCGAGTTGTTAGGGGGCCTCTCGGGATTCCTCTCCCGTCGATACCGGGGCCAAAAACCTTGTGTGGAGTCAGGGCCGGAACCGAGGATTCCTCTCAGGGTCTGACATGGATCTTTGGGTACTTCTGGAGTCTCCCCAGGGGAGACAGGCCTCGTCTCGAGTGGGGGCATGCACGTGCGCTTTCCTTCCAGGCTGTAGCAGCAATGTCACGCTTCCCGTCGCGTGGATCAAATCATCTGTGGTTTTCCCTCGAGGCTTTCCCTCCAGGCTTTCCCACAGGGCTGTCCCACGTGCCACCGTGGTGTGAGTCGATCCTCGGCGTGAAAGATGAGCCAGTGCAGGGCAAAGAGGTTCCTCTGGAATGGACTGAGACATCTGGGGGACTCTTGGCATGGTGGTACGACCATGGAGTTCCTCTCGCCTTTCCTGTTGAGAGTGCCTCCTCTTGAGATGCGACGGGTACGCCGGGAATTCTTTCCCGTTGAAAGCAGGGAAAGGATCCCTCATCTCGAGCTCCGAGGGGGAAACGGGGCTCCTCTGGATGTGGGCGGGACCATCGTGCTTACTCTCGAGTGGAGACGGGTATGACGGTGAACTTCTTGAGTTGCAGCAAGGGTGTGAAAGACCCTTTCGAAGTTCCAGAGGTTAGGTGTCATTAGTCTCCAGACGCCTCAGCGGAAATAAGCCTCATCTCGCCTGGAAGGGAGAACTTCCTGGATTTTCTCGAGTTAGGGCAGGTGTTCTCGAGATACGACGGGGACCTCAGGGACCCGCCCTGGTGGCCTCAGGAGAGGCCAGTCCCCATGCGAGTTGCTAGGGGGCCTCTCGGGATTCCTCTTCTGTCGATACCGGGGCCAAAAACCTTGTGTGGAGTCAGGGCCGGAACCGAGGATTCCTCTCAGGGGCTGACATGGATCTTTGGGTACTTCTGGAGTCTCCCCAGGGGAGTCAGGCCTCGTCTCGAGTGGGGGCATGCACGTGCGCTTTCCTTCCAGGCTGTAGCAGCAATGTCACGCTTCCCGTCGCGTGGATCAAAGGATCTGTGGTTTTCCCTAGAGGCTTTCCCTCGAGGCTTTCCCACAGGGCTGTCCCACGTGCCACCGTGGTGTGAGTCGATCCTCGGCGTGAAAGATGAGCCAGTGCAGGGCAAAGAGGTTCCTCTGGAATGGACTGAGACATCTGGGGGACTCTTGGCATGGTGGTACCACCATGGAGTTCCTCTCGCATTTCCTGTTGAGAGTGCCTCCTCTTGAGATGCGACGGGTACGCCGGGAATTCTTTCCCGTTGAAAGCAGGGAAAGGATCCCACATCTCGAGCTACGAGGGGGAAACGGGGCTCCTCTGGATGTGGGCGGGACCATCGTGCTTCCTCTCGAGTGGAGACGGGTATGACGGTGAACTTCTTGAGTTGCAGCAAGGGTGTGAAAGACCCTTTCGAAGTTCCAGAAGTTAGGTGTCATTAGTCTCCAGACGCCTCATCGGAAATAGGCCTCATCTCGCCTGGAAGGGAGAACTTCCTGGATTTTCTCGAGTCGCGGCAGTTGTTCTCGAGTTACGATGGGGATTTCAGGGACCGGCCCTGGTGGCCTCAGGAGAGGCCAGTCCCCATGCGAGTTGCTAGGGGGCCTCTCGGGATTCCTCTCCCGTCGATACCGGGGCCAAAAACCTTGTGTGGATTCAAGGCCAGAACCGAAGATTCCTCTCAGGGGCTGACATGGATCTTTGGGTACTTCTGGAGTCTCCCCAGGGGAGTCAGGCCTCGTCTCGAGTGGGGGCATGCACGTGCGCTTTCCTTCCAGGCTGTAGCAGCAATGTCACGCTTCCCGTCGCGTGGATCAAACGATCTGTGGTTTTCCCTCGAGGCTTTCCCTCGAGGCTTTCCCACAGGGCTGTCCCACGTGCCACCGTGGTGTGAGTCGATCCTCGGCGTGAAAGATGAGCCAGTGCAGGGCAAAGAGGTTCCTCTGGAATGGAATGAGACTTCTGTGGGACTCTTGGCATGGTGGTACGACCATGGAGTTCCTCTCGCCTTTCCTGTTGAGAGTGCCTCCTCTTGAGATGCGACGGGAACGCCGGGAATTCTTTCCCGTTGAAAGCAGGGAAAGGATCCCTCATCTCGAGCTACGAGTGGGAAACGGGGCTCCTCTGGATGTTGGCGGGACCATCGTGCTTCCTCTCGAGTGGAGACGGGTATGGCGGTGAACTTCTTGAGTTGCAGCAAGGGTGTGAAAGACCCTTTCGAAGTTCCAGAGGTTAGGTGTCATTAGTCTCCAGACGCCTCATCGGAAATAGGCCTCATCTCGCCTGGAAGGGAGAACTTCCTGGATTTTCTCGAGTTGTGGCAGGTGTTCTCGAGTTACGACGGGGACCTCAGGGACCCGCCCTGGTGGCCTCAGGAGAGGCCAGTCCCCATGCGAGTTGCTAGGGGGCCTCTCGGGATTCCTCTCCCGTCGATACCGGGGCCAAAAACCTTGTGTGGAGTCAGGGCCGGAACCGAGGATTCCTCTCATGGGCTCACATGGATCTTTGGGTACTTCTGGAGTCTCCCCAGGCGAGTCAGGCCTCGTCTCGAGTGGGGGCATGCACGTGCGCTTTCTTTCCAGGCTGTAGCAGCAATGTCACGCTTCCCGTCGCGTGGATCAAACGATCTGTGGTTTTCCCTCGAGGCTTTCCCTCGAGGCTTTCCCTCAGGGCTGTCCCATGTGCCACCGCGGTGTGAGTCGATCCTCGGCGTGAAAGATGAGCCAGTGCAGGGCATAGAGTTTCCTATGGAATGGACTGAGACATCTGGGGGACTCTTGGCATGGTGGTACGACCATGGAGTTCCTCTCGCCTTTCCTGTTGAGAGTGCCTCCTCTTGAGATGCGACGGGAACGCCGGGAATTCTTTCCCGTTGAAAGCTGGGAAAGGATCCCTCATCTCGAGCTACGAGGGGGAAACGGGGCTCCTCTGGATGTGGGCGGGACCATCGTGCTTCCTCTCGAGTGGAGATGGGTATGGCGGTGAACTTCTTGAGTTGCAGCACGGGTGTGAAAGACCCTTTCGAAGTCCAGGGCTTAGGTGTCATTAGTCTCCAGACGCCTCATCGGAAATAGGCCTCATCTCGCCTAGAAGGGAGAACTTCCTGGATTTTCTCGAGGTGCGGCAGGTGTTCTCGAGTTACGACGGGGACCTCAGGGACCCGCCCTGGTGGCCTCAGGAGAGGCCAGTCCCCATGCGAGTTGCTAGGGGGCCTCTCGGGATTCCTCTCCCGTCGATACCGGGGCCAAAAACCTTGTGTGGAGTCAGGGCCGTAACCCAGGATTCCTCTCAGGGGCTGACATGGATCTTTGGGTACTTCTGGAGTCTCCCCAGGGGAGTCAGGCCTCGTCTCGAGTGGGGGCATGCACGGGCGCTTTCCTTCCAGGCTGTAGCAGCAATGTCACGCTTCCCGTCGCGTGGATCAAAGGATCTGTGGTTTTCCCTCGAGGCTTTCCCTCGAGGCTTTCCCACAGGGCTGTTCCACGTGCCACCGTGGTGTGAGTCGATCCTCGGCGTGAAAGATGAGCCAGTGCAGGGCAAAGAGGTTCCTCTGGAATGGACTGAGACATCTGGGGGACTCTTGGCATGGTGGTACAACCATGGAGTTCCTCCCGCCTTTCCTGTTGAGAGTGCCTCCTCTTGAGATGCGATGGGAACGCCGGGAATTCTTTCCCGTTGAAAGCAGGGAAAGGATCCCTCATCTCGAGCTACGAGGGGGAAACGGGGCTCCTCTGGATGTGGGCGGGACCATCGTGCTTCCTCTCGAGTGGAGACGGGTATGGTGGTGAACTTCTTGAGTTGCAGCAAGGGTGTGAAAGACCCTTTCGAAGTTCCAGAGGTGAGGTGTCATTAGTCTCCAGACGCCTCATCGGAAATAGGCCTCATCTCGCCTGGAAGGGAGATCTTCCTGGATTTTCTCGAGTTGCGGCAAGTGTTCTCGAGTTACGACGGGGACCTCAGGGACCCGCCCTGGTGGCCTCAGGAGAGGCCAGTCCCCATACGAGTTGCTAGGGGCCTCTCGGGATTCCTCTCCCGTCGATACCTGGGCCAAAAACCTTGTGTGGAGTCAGGGCCGGAACCGAGGATTCCTCTCAGGGGCTGACATGGATCTTTGGGTACTTCTGGCGTCTCCCCAGGGGAGTCAGGCCTCGTCTCGAGTGGGGGCATGCACGTGCGCTTTCCTTCCAGGCTGTAGCAGCAATGTCACGCTTCCCGTCGCGTGGATCAAATCATCTGTGGTTTTCCCTCGAGGCTTTCCCTCGAGGCTTTCCCACAGGGCTGTCCCACGTGCCACCGTGGTGTGAGTCGATCCTCGGCATGAATGATGAGCCAGTGTAGGGCAAAGAGGTACCTCTGGAATGGACTGAGACATCTGGGGGACTCTTGACATGGTGGTAGGACCATGGAGTTCCTCCCGCCTTTCCTGTTGAGAGTGCCTCCTCTTGAGATGCGAGGGGAACGCCGGGAATTCTTTCCCGTTGAAAGCAGGGAAAGGATCCCTCATCTCGAGCTACGAGGGGGAAACGGGGCTCCTCTGGATGTGGGCGGGACCATCGTGCTTCCTCTCGAGTGGAGACGGGTATGGCGGTGAACTTCTTGAGTTGCAGCAAGGGTGTGAAAGACCCTTTCGAAGTTCCAGAGGTGAGGTGTCATTAGTCTCCAGACGCCTCATCGGAAATAGGCCTCATCTCGCCTGGAAGGGAGATCTTCCTGGATTTTCTCGAGCTGCGGCTGGTGTTCTCGAGTTACGACGGGGACCTCAGGGACCCGCCCTGGTGGCCTCAGGAGAGGCCAGTCCCCATGCGAGTTGCTAGGGGGCCTCTCGGGATTCCTCTCCCATCGATACCGGGGCCAAAATCCTTGTGTGGAGTCAGGGCCGGAACCGAGGATTCCTCTCAGGGGCTGACATGGGTCTTTGGGTACTTCTGGAGTCTCCCCAGGGGAGTCAGGCCTCGTCTCGAGTGGGGGCATGCACATGCGCTTTCCTTCCAGGCTGTAGCAGCAATGTCACGCTTCCCCTCGCGAGGATCAAAGGATCTGTGGTTTTCCCTCGAGGCTTTCCCACAGGGCTGTCCCACGTGCCACCGTGGTGTGAGTCGATCCTCGGCATGAAAGATGAGCCAGTGCAAGGCAAAGAGGTTCCTCTGGAATGGACTGAGACATCTGGGGGACTCTTGGCATGGTGGTACGACCATGGAGTTCCTCTCGCCTTTCCTGTTGAGAGTGCCTCCTCTTGAGATGCGACGGGAACGCCGGGAATTCTTTCCCGTTGAAAGCAGGGAAAGGATCCCTCATCTCGAGCTACGAGGGGGAAACGGGGCTCCTCTGGATGTGGGCGGGACCATCGTGCTTCCTCTCGAGTGGAGACGGGTATGGCGGTGAACTTCTTGAGTTGCAGCAAGGGTGTGAAAGACCCTTTCGAAGTTCCAGAGGTGAGGTGTCATTAGTCTCCAGACGCCTCATCGGAAATAGGCCTCATCTCGCCTGGAAGGGAGATCTTCCTGGATTTTCTCGAGTTGCGGCAAGTGTTCTCGAGTTACGACGGGGACCTCAGGGACCCGCCCTGGTGGCCTCAGGAGAGGCCAGTCCCCATGCGAGTTGCTAGGGGGCCTCTCGGGATTCCTCTCCCGTCGATACCGGGGCCAAAAACCTTGTGTGGAGTCAGGGCCAGAACCGAGGATTCCTCTCAGGGGCTGACATGGATCTGTGGGTACTTCTGGAGTCTCCCCAGGGGAGTCAGGCCTCGTCTCGAGTGGGGGCATGCACGTGCGCTTTCCTTCCAGGCTGTAGCAGCAATGTCACGCTTCCCGTCGCGTGGATCAAAGGATCTGTGGTTTTCCCTAGAGGCTTTCCCTCGAGGCTTTCCCACAGAGCTGTCCCACGTGCCACCGTGGTGTGAGTCGATCCTCGGCGTGAAAGATGAGCCAGTGCAGGGCAAAGAGGTTCCTCTGGAATGGACTGAGACATCTGGGGGACTCTTGGCATGGTGGTACAACCATGGAGTTCCTCCCGCCTTTCCTGTTGAGAGTGCCTCCTCTTGAGATGCGACGGGAACGCCGGGAATTCTTTCCCGTTGAAAGCAGGGAAAGGATCCCTCATCTCGACCTACGAGGGGGAAACGGGGCTCCTCTGGATGTGGGCGGGACCATCGTGCTTCCTCTCGAGTGGAGACGGGTATGGCGGTGAACTTCTTGAGTTGCAGCAAGGATGTGAAAGACCCTTTCGAAGTTCCAGAGGTGAGGTGTCATTAGTCTCCAGACGCCTCATCGGAAATAGGCCTCATCTCGCCTGGAAGGGAGATCTTCCTGGATTTTCTCGAGTTGCGGCAAGTGTTCTCGAGTTATGACGGGGACCTCAGGGACCCGCCCTGGTGGCCTCAGGAGAGGCCAGTCCCCATGCGAGTTGCTAGGGGGCCTCTCGGGATTCCTCTCCCGTCGATACCGGGGCCAAAAACCTTGTGTGGAGTCAGGGCCGGAACCGAGGATTCCTCTCAGGGGCTGACATGGATCTTTGGGTACTTCTGGCGTCTCGCCATAGGAGTCAGGCCTCGTCTCGAGTGGGGGCATGCACGTGCGCTTTCCTTCCAGGCTGTAGCAGCAATGTCACGCTTCCCGTCGCGTGGATCAAAGGATCTGTGGTTTTCCCTCGAGGCTTTCCCTCGAGGCTTTCCCACAGGGCTGTCCCACGTGCCACCGTGGTGTGAGTCGATCCTCGGCATGAATGATGAGCCAGTGTAGGGCAAAGAGGTTCCTCTGGAATGGACTGAGACATCTGGGGGACTCTTGGCATGGTGGTAGGACCATGGAGTTCCTCCCGCCTTTCCTGTTGAGAGTGCCTCCTCTTGAGATGCGACGGGAACGCCGGGAATTCTTTCCCGTTGAAAGCAGGGAAAGGATCCCTCATCTCGAGCTACGAGGGGGAAACGGGGCTCCTCTGGATGTGGGCGGGACCATCGTGCTTCCTCTCGAGTGGAGACGGGTATGGCGGTGAACTTCTTGAGTTGCAGCAAGGGTGTGAAAGACCCTTTCGAATTTCCAGAGGTTAGGTGGCATTATTCTCCAGACGCCTCATGGGAAATAGGCCTCATCTCGCCTGGAAGGGAGAACTTCCTGGATTTTCTCGAGCTGCGGCTGGTGTTCTCGAGTTACGACGGGGACCTCAGGGACCCGCCCTGGTGGCCTCAGGAGAGGCCAGTCCCCATGCGAGTTGCTAGGGGGCCTCTCGGGATTCCTCTCCCATCGATACCGGGGCCAAAATCCTTGTGTGGAGTCAGGGCCGGAACCGAGGATTCCTCTCAGGGGCTGACATGGGTCTTTGGGTACTTCTGGAGTCTCCCCAGGGGAGTCAGGCCTCGTCTCGAGTGGGGGCATGCACATGCGCTTTCCTTCCAGGCTGTAGCAGCAATGTCACGCTTCCCCTCGCGAGGATCAAAGGATCTGTGGTTTTCCCTCGAGGCTTTCCCTCGAGGCTTTCCCACAGGGCTGTCCCACGTGCCACCGTGGTGTGAGTCGATCCTCGGCATGAAAGATGAGCCAGTGCAAGGCAAAGAGGTTCCTCTGGAATGGACTGAGACATCTGGGGGACTCTTGGCATGGTGGTACGACCATGGAGTTCCTCTCGCCTTTCCTGTTGAGAGTGCCTCCTCTTGAGATGCGACGGGAACGCCGGGAATTCTTTCCCGTTGAAAGCAGGGAAAGGATCCCTCATCTCGACCTACGAGGGGGAAACGGGGCTCCTCTGGATGTGGGCGGGACCATCGTGCTTCCTCTCGAGTGGAGACGGGTATGGCGGTGAACTTCTTGAGTTGCAGCAAGGATGTGAAAGACCCTTTCGAAGTTCCAGAGGTGAGGTGTCATTAGTCTCCAGACGCCTCATCGGAAATAGGCCTCATCTCGCCTGGAAGGGAGATCTTCCTGGATTTTCTCGAGTTGCGGCAAGTGTTCTCGAGTTATGACGGGGACCTCAGGGACCCGCCCTGGTGGCCTCAGGAGAGGCCAGTCCCCATGCGAGTTGCTAGGGGGCCTCTCGGGATTCCTCTCCCGTCGATACCGGGGCCAAAAACCTTGTGTGGAGTCAGGGCCGGAACCGAGGATTCCTCTCAGGGGCTGACATGGATCTTTGGGTACTTCTGGCGTCTCGCCATAGGAGTCAGGCCTCGTCTCGAGTGGGGGCATGCACGTGCGCTTTCCTTCCAGGCTGTAGCAGCAATGTCACGCTTCCCGTCGCGTGGATCAAAGGATCTGTGGTTTTCCCTCGAGGCTTTCCCTCGAGGCTTTCCCACAGGGCTGTCCCACGTGCCACCGTGGTGTGAGTCGATCCTCGGCATGAATGATGAGCCAGTGTAGGGCAAAGAGGTTCCTCTGGAATGGACTGAGACATCTGGGGGACTCTTGGCATGGTGGTAGGACCATGGAGTTCCTCCCGCCTTTCCTGTTGAGAGTGCCTCCTCTTGAGATGCGACGGGAACGCCGGGAATTCTTTCCCGTTGAAAGCAGGGAAAGGATCCCTCATCTCGAGCTACGAGGGGGAAACGGGGCTCCTCTGGATGTGGGCGGGACCATCGTGCTTCCTCTCGAGTGGAGACGGGTATGGCGGTGAACTTCTTGAGTTGCAGCAAGGGTGTGAAAGACCCTTTCGAATTTCCAGAGGTTAGGTGGCATTATTCTCCAGACGCCTCATGGGAAATAGGCCTCATCTCGCCTGGAAGGGAGAACTTCCTGGATTTTCTCGAGCTGCGGCTGGTGTTCTCGAGTTACGACGGGGACCTCAGGGACCCGCCCTGGTGGCCTCAGGAGAGGCCAGTCCCCATGCGAGTTGCTAGGGGGCCTCTCGGGATTCCTCTCCCATCGATACCGGGGCCAAAATCCTTGTGTGGAGTCAGGGCCGGAACCGAGGATTCCTCTCAGGGGCTGACATGGGTCTTTGGGTACTTCTGGAGTCTCCCCAGGGGAGTCAGGCCTCGTCTCGAGTGGGGGCATGCACATGCGCTTTCCTTCCAGGCTGTAGCAGCAATGTCACGCTTCCCCTCGCGAGGATCAAAGGATCTGTGGTTTTCCCTCGAGGCTTTCCCTCGAGGCTTTCCCACAGGGCTGTCCCACGTGCCACCGTGGTGTGAGTCGATCCTCGGCATGAAAGATGAGCCAGTGCAAGGCAAAGAGGTTCCTCTGGAATGGACTGAGACATCTGGGGGACTCTTGGCATGGTGGTACGACCATGGAGTTCCTCTCGCCTTTCCTGTTGAGAGTGCCTCCTCTTGAGATGCGACGGGAACGCCGGGAATTCTTTCCCGTTGAAAGCAGGGAAAGGATCCCTCATCTCGAGCTACGAGGGGGAAACGGGGCTCCTCTGGATGTGGGCGGGACCATCGTGCTTCCTCTCGAGTGGAGACGGGTATGGCGGTGAACTTCTTGAGTTGCAGCAAGGGTGTGAAAGACCCTTTCGAAGTTCCAGAGGTTAGGTTTCATTAGTCTCCAGACGCCTCATCGGAAATAGGCCTCATCTCGCCTGGAAGGGAGAACTTCCTGGATTTTCTCGAGTTGCGGCAGGTGTTCTCGAGTTACGACGGGGACCTCAGGGACCCGCCCTGGTGGCCTCAGTAGAGGCCAGTCCCCATGCGAGTTGCTAGGGGGCCTCTCGGGATTCCTCTCCCGTCGATACCGGGGCCAAAAACCTTGTGTGGAGTCAGGGCCGTAACCCAGGATTCCTCTCAGGGGCTGACATGGATCTTTGGGTACTTCTGGAGTCTCCCCAGGGGAGTCAGGCCTCGTCTCGAGTGGGGGCATGCACGTGCGCTTTCCTTCCAGGCTGTAGCAGCAATGTCACGCTTCCCGTTGCGTGGATCAAAGGATCTGTGGTTTTCCCTCGAGGCTTTCCCTCGAGGCTTTCCCACAGGGCTGTCCCACGTGCCACCGTGGTGTGAGTCGATCCTCGGCGTGAAAGATGAGCCAGTGCAGGGCAAAGAGGTTCCTCTGGAATGGACTGAGACATCTGGGGGACTCTTGGCATGGTGGAACGACCATGGAGTTCCTCTCGCCTTTCCTGTTGAGAGTGCCTCCTCTTGAGATGCAACGGGTATGCCGGGAATTCTTTCCCGTTGAAAGCAGGGAAAGGATCCCACATCTCGAGCTACGATGGGGAAACGGGGCTCCTCTGGATGTGGGCGGGACCATCGTGCTTCCTCTCGAGTGGAGACGGGTATGGCGGTGAACTTTTTGCGTTGCAGCAAGGGTGTGAAAGACCCTTTCGAAGTTCCAGAGGTTAGGTGTCATTAGTCTCCAGACGCCTCATCGGAAATAGGCCTCATCTCGCCTGGAAGGGAGAACTTCCTGGATTTTCTCGAGTTGCGGCAGGTGTTCTCGAGTTACGATGGGGACCTCAGGGACCCGCCCTGGTGGCCTCAGGAGAGGCCAGTCCCCATGCGAGTTGCTAGGGGGCCTCTTGGGATTCCTCTCCCGTCGATACCGGGGCCAAAAACCTTGTGTGGAGTCAGGGCCGGAACCGAGGATTCCTCTCACGGGCTGACATGGATCTTTGGGTACTTCTGGAGTCTCCCCAGGGGAGTCAGACCTCGTCTCGAGTGGGGGCATGCACGTGCGCTTTCCTTCCAGGCTGTAGCAGCAATGTCACGCTTCCCGTCGCGTGGATCAAACGATCTGTGGTTTTCCCTCGAGGCTTTCCCTCGAGGCTTTCCCACAGGGCTGTCCCACGTGCCACCGTGGTGTGAGTCGATCCTCGGCGTGAAAGATGAGCCAGTGCAGGGCAAAGAGGTTCCTCTGGAATGGACTGAGACATCTGGGGGACTCTTGGCATGGTGGTACGACCATGGAGTTCCTCTCGCCTTTCCTGTTGAGAGTGCCTCCTCTTGAGATGTGACGGGAACGCCGGGAATTTTTTCCCATTGAAAGCAGGGAAAGGATCCCACATCTCGAGCTACGAGGGGGAAACGGGGCTCCTCTGGATGTGGGCGGGACCACCGTGCTTCCTCTCGAGTGGAGACGGGTATGGCGGTGAACTTCTTGAGTTGCAGCAAGGGTGTGAAAGACCCTTTCGAAGTTCCAGAGCTTAGGTGTCATTAGTCTCCAGACGCCTCATCGGAAATAGGCCTCATCTCGCCTGGAAGCGAGAACTTCCTGGATTTTCTCGAGTTGCGGCAGGTGTTCTCGAGTTATGACGGGGACCTCAGGGACCCGCCCTGGTGGCCTCAGGGGAGGCCAGTCCCCATGCGAGTTGCTAGGGGGCCTCTCGGGATTCCTCTCCCGTCGATACCGGGGCCAAAAACATTGTGTGGAGTCAGGGCCGGAACCGAGGATTCCTCTCAGGGGCTGACAGGGATCTTTGGGTACTTCTGGAGTCTCCCCAGGGGAGTCAGGCCTCGTCTCGAGTGGGGGCATGCACGTGCGCTTTCCTTCCAGGCTGTAGCAGCAATGTCACGCTTCCCGTCGCATGGATCAAAGGATCTGTGGTTTTCCCTCGAGGCTTTCCCTCGAGGCTTTCCCACGGGGCTGTCCCACGTGCCACCGTGGTGTGAGTCGATCCTCGGCGTGAAAGATGAGCCAGTGCAGGGCAAAGAGGTTCCTCTGGAATGGACTGAGACATCTGGGGGACTCTTGGCATGGTGGTACGACCATGGAGTTCTTCTCGCCTTTCATGTTGAGAGTGCCTCCTCTTGAGATGCGACGGGAACGCCGGGAATTCCTTCCCGTTGAAAGCAGGGAAAGGATCCCTCATCTCGAGCTACGAGGGGGAAACGGGGCTCCTCTGGATGTGGGCGGGACCATCGTGCTTCCTCTCGAGTGGAGACGGGTATGGCGGTGAACTTCTTGAGTTGCAGCAAGGGTGAGAAAGACCCTTTCGAAGTTCCAGAGGTTAGGTGTCATTAGTCTCCAGACGCCTCATCGGAAATAGGCCTCATCTCGCCTGGAAGGGAGAACTTCCTGGATTTTCTCGAGTTGTGGCAGGTGTTCTCGAGTTACGACGGGGACCTCAGGGACCGGCCCTGGTGGCCTCAGGAGAGGCCAGTCCCCATGCGAGTTGGTAGGGGGCCTCTTGGGATTCCTCTCCCGTCGATACCGGGGCCAAAAACTTTGTGTGGAGTCAGGGCCAGAACCGAGGATTCCTCTCAGAGGCTGACATGGATCTTTGGGTACTTCTGGAGTGTCCCCAGGGGAGTCAGACCTCGTCTCGAGTGGGGGCATGCACGTGCGCTTTCCTTCCAGGCTGTAGCAGCAATGTCACGCTTCCCGTCGCGTGGATCAAAGGATCTGTGGTTTTCCCTCGAGGCTTTCCCTCGAGGCTTTCCCACAGGGCTGTCCCACGTGCAACCGTGGTGTGAGTCGATCCTCAGCGTGAAAGATGAGCCAGTGCAGTGCAAAGAGGTTCCTCTGGAATGGACTGAGACATCTGGGGGACTCTTGGCATGGTGGTACGACCATGGAGTTCCTCTCGCCATTCCTGTTGAGAGTGCCTCCTCTTGAGATGCGACGGGAACGCCGGGAATTCTTTCCCGTTGAAAGCAGGGAAAGGATCCCTCATCTCGAGCTACGAGGGGGAAACGGGGATCCTCTGGATGTGGGCGGGACCATCGTGCTTCATCTCAGGTGGAGATGGGTATGGCGGTGAACTTCTTGAGTTGCAGCAAGGGTGTGAAAGACCCTTTCGAAGTCCAGAGCTTAGGTGTCATTAGTCTCCAGACGCCTCATCGGAAATAGGCCTCATCTCGCCTGGAAGGGAGAACTTCCTGGATTTTCTCGAGTTGCGGCAGGTGTTCTCGAGTTACGACGGGGACCTCAGGGACCCGCCCTGGTGGCCTCAGGAGAGGCCAGTCCCCATGCGAGTTGGTAGGGGGCCTCTCGGGATTCCTCTCCCGTCGATACCGGGGCCAAAAACCTTGTGTGGAGTCAAGGCCGGAACCGAGGATTCCTCTCAGGGGCTCACATGGATCTTTGGGTACTTCTGGAGTCTCCCCAGGCGAGTCAGGCCTCGTCTCGAGTGGGGGCATGCACGTGCGCTTTCCTTCCAGGCTTTAGCAGCAATGTCACGCTTCCCGTCGCGTGGATCAAAGGATCTGTGGTTTTCCCTCGAGGCTTTCCCTCGAGACTTTCCCACTGGGCTGTCCCACGTGCCACCGTGGTGTGAGTCGATCCTCGGCGTGAAAGATGAGCCAGTGCAGGGCAAAGAGGTTCCTCTGGAATGGACTGAGACATCTGGGGGACTCTTGGCATGGTGGTACGACCATGGAGTTCCTCTCGCCTTTCCTGTTGAGAGTGCCTCCTCTTGAGATGCGACGGGAACGCCGGGAATTCTTTCCCGTTGAAAGCAGGGAAAGGATCCCTCATCTCGAGCTACGAGGGGGAAACGGGGCTCCTCTGGATGTGGGCGGGACCATCGTGCTTCCTCTCGAGTGGAGACGGGTATGGCGGTGAACTTCTTGAGTTGCAGCAAGGGTGTGAAAGACCCTTTCGAAGTTCCAGAGCTTAGGTGTCATTAGTCTCCAGACGCCTCATCGGAAATAGGCCTCATCTCGCCTGGAAGGGAGAACTTCCTGGATTTTCTCGAGTTGCGGCAGGTGTTCTCGAGTTACGACGGGGACCTCAGGGACCCGCCCTGGTGGCCTCAGGAGAGGCCAGTCCCCATGCGAGTTGCTAGGGGGCCTCTCGGGATTCCTCTCCCGTCGATACCGGGGCCAAGAACCTTGTGTGGAGTCAGGGCCGGAACCGAGGATTCCTCTCAGGGGCTCACATGGATCTTTGGGTACTTCTGGAGTCTCCCCAGGGGAGTCAGACCTCGTCTCGAGTGGGGGCATGCACGTGCGCTTTCCTTCCAGGCTGTAGCAGCAATGTCACGCTTCCCGTAACGTGGATCAAAGGATCTGTGGTTTTCTCTCGAGGCTTTCCCTCGAGGCTTTCCCACAGGGCTGTCCCACGTGCCACCGTGGTGTGAGTCGATCCTCGGCGTGAAAGATGAGCCAGTGCAGGGCAAAGAGGTTCCTCTGGAATGGACTGAGACATCTGGGGGACTCTTGGCATGGTGGAACGACCATGGAGTTCCTCTCGCCTTTCCTGTTGAGAGTGCCTCCTCTTGAGATGCAACGGGTATGCCGGGAATTCTTTCCCGTTGAAAGCAGGGAAAGGATCCCACATCTCGAGCTAAGATGGGGAAACGGGGCTCCTCTGGATGTGGGCGGGACCATCGTGCTTCCTCTCGAGTGGAGACGGGTATGGCGGTGAACTTCTTGCGTTGCAGCAAGGGTGTGAAAGACCCTTTCGAAGTTCCAGAGGTTAGGTGTCATTAGTCTCCAGACGCCTCATCGGAAATAGGCCTCATCTCGCCTGGAAGGGAGAACTTCCTGGATTTTCTCGAGTTGCGGCAGGTGTTCTCGAGTTACGATGGGGACCTCAGGGACCCGCCCTGGTGGCCTCAGGAGAGGCCAGTCCCCATGCGAGTTGCTAGGGGGCCTCTCGGGATTCCTCTCCCGTCGATACCGGGGCCAAAAACCTTGTGTGGAGTCAGGGCCGGAACCGAGGATTCCTCTCAGGGGCTGACATGGATCTTTGGGTACTTCTGGAGTCTCCCCAGGGGAGTCAGACCTCGTCTCGAGTGGGGGCATGCACGTGCGCTTTCCTTCCAGGCTGTAGCAGCAATGTCACGCTTCCCGTCGCGTGGATCAAACGATCTGTGGTTTTCCCTCGAGGCTTTCCCTCGAGGCTTTCCCACAGGGCTGTCCCACGTGCCACCGTGGTGTGAGTCGATCCTCGGCGTGAAAGATGAGCCAGTGCAGGGCAAAGAGGTTCCTCTGGAATGGACTGAGACATCTGGGGGACTCTTGGCATGGTGGTACGACCATGGAGTTCCTCTCGCCTTTCCTGTTGAGAGTGCCTCCTCTTGAGATGCGACGGGAACGCCGGGAATTCTTTCCCGTTGAAAGCAGGGAAAGGATCCGTCATCTCGAGCTACGAGGGGGAAACGGGGCTCCTCTGGATGTGGGCGGGACCATCGTGCTTCCTCTCGAGTGGAGACGGGTATGGCGGTGAACTTCTTGAGTTGCAGCAAGGGTGTGAAAGACCCTTTCGAAGTTCCAGAGGTTAGGTGTCATTAGTCTCCAGACGCCTCATCGGAAATAGGCCTCATCTCGCCTGGAAGGGAGAACTTCCTGGATTTTCTCGAGTTGCGGCAGGTGTTCTCGAGTTACGACGGGGACCTCAGGGACCCGCCCTGGTGGCCTCAGGAGAGGCCAGTCCCCATGCGAGTTGCTAGGGGGCCTCTCGGGATTCCTCTCCCGTCGATACCGGGGCCAAAAACCTTGTGTGGAGTCAGGGCCGGAACCGAGGATTCCTCTCAGGGGCTGACATGGATCTTTGGGTACTTCTGGAGTCTCCCCAGGGGAGTCAGGCCTCGTCTCGAGTGGGGGCATGCACGTGTGCTTTCCTTCCAGGCTGTAGCAGCAATGTCACGCTTCCCGTCGCGTGGATCAAAGAATCTGTGGTTTTCCCTCGAGGCTTTCCCTCGAGGCTTTCCCACTGGGCTGTCCCACGTGCCACCGTGGTGTGAGTCGATCCTCGGCGTGAAAGATGAGCCAGTGCAGGGCAAAGAGGTTCCTCTGGAATGGACTGAGACATCTGGGGGACTCTTGGCATGGTGGTACGACCATGGAGTTCCTCTCGCTTTTCCTGTTGAGAGTGCCTCCTCTTGAGATGCGATAGGAACGCCGGGAATTCTTTCCCGTTGAAAGCAGGGAAAGGATCCCTCATCTCGAGCTACGAGGGGGAAACGGAGCTCCTCTGGATGTGGGCGGGACCATCGTGCTTCCTCTCAAGTGGAGACGGGTATGGCGGTGAACTTCTTGAGTTGCAGCAAGGGTGTGAAAGACCCTTTCGAAGTTCCAGAGCTTAGGTGTCATTAGTCTCCAGACGCCTCATCGGAAATAGGCCTCATCTCGCCTGGAAGGGAGAACTTCATGGATTTTCTCGAGTTGCGGCAGGTGTTCTCGAGTTACGAAGGGGACCTCAGGGACCCGCCCTGGTGGCCTCAGGAGAGGCCAGTCCCCATGCGAGTTGCTAGGGAGCCTCTCGGGATTCCTCTCCCTTCGATACCTGGGCCAAAAACCTTGTGTGGAATCAGGGCCAGAACCGAGGATTCCTCTCAGGGGCTGACATGGATCTTTGGGTACTTCTGGAGTCTCCCCAGGGGAGTCAGGCCTCGTCTCGAGTGGGGGCATGCACGTGCGCTTTCCTTCCAGGATGTAGCAGCAATGTCACGCTTCCCGTCGCGTGGATCAAAGGATCTGTGGTTTTCCCTCGAGGCTTTCCCACAGGGCTGTCCCACGTGCCACCGTGGTGTGAGTCGATCCTCGGCGTGAAAGATGAGCCAGTGCAGGGCAAAGAGGTTCCTCTGGAATGGACTGAGACATCTGGGGTACTCTTGGCATGGTGGTACGACCATGGAGTTCCTCTCGCCTTTCCTGTTGAGAGTGCCTCCTCTTGAGATGCGACGGGAACGCCGGGAATTCTTTCCCGTTGAAAGCAGGGAAAGGATCCCTCATCTCGAGCTACGAGGGGGAAACGGGGCTCCTCTGGATGTGGGCGGGACCATCGTTCTTCCTCTCGAGTGGAGACGGGTATGGCGGTGAACTTCTTGAGTTGCAGCAAGGGTGTGAAAGACCCTTTCGAAGTTCCAGAGCTTAGGTGTCATTAGTCTCCAGACGCCTCATCGGAAATAGGCCTCATCTCGCCTGGAAGGGAGAACTTCCTGGATTTTCTCGAGTTGCGGCAGGTGTTCTCGAGTTACGACGGGGACCTCAGGGACCGGCCCTGGTGGCCTCAGGAGAGGCCAGTCCCCATGCAAGTTGGTAGGGGGCCTCTCGGGATTCCTCTCCCGTCGATACCGGGGCCAAAAACTTTGTGTGGAGTCAGGGCCAGAACCGAGGATTCCTCTCAGAGGCTGACATGGATCTTTGGGTACTTCTGGAGTCTCCCCAGGGGAGTCAGACCTCGTCTCGAGTGGGGGCATGCACGTGCGCTTTCCTTCTAGGCTGTAGCAGCAATGTCACGCTTCCCGTCGCGTGGATCAAAGGATCTGTGGTTTTCCCTCGAGGCTTTCCCTCGAGGCTTTCCCACAGGGCTGTCCCACGTGCAACCGTGGTGTGAGTCGATCCTCAGCGTGAAAGATGAGCCAGTGCAGGGCAAAGAGGTTCCTCTGGAATGGACTGAGACATCTGGGGGACTCTTGGCATGGTGGTACGACCATGGAGTTCCTCTCGCCTTTCCTGTTGAGAGTGCCTCCTCTTGAGATGCGACGGGAACGCCGGGAATTCTTTCCCGTTGAAAGCTGGGAAAGGATCCCTCATCTCGATCTACGAGGGGGAAACGGGGATCCTCTGGATGTGGGCGGGACCATCGTGCTTCCTCTCGAGTGGAGATGGGTATGGCGGTGAACTTCTTGAGTTGCAGCAAGGGTGTGAAAGACCCTTTCGAAGTCCAGAGCTTAGGTGTCATTAGTCTCCAGACGCCTCATCGGAAATAGGCCTCATCTCGCCTGGAAGGGAGAACTTCCTGGATTTTCTCGAGTTGCGGCAGGTGTTCTCGAGTTACGACGGGGACCTCAGGGACCCGCCCTGGTGGCCTCAGGAGAGGCCAGTCCCCATGCGAGTTGCTAGGGGGCCTCTCGGGATTCCTCTCCCGTCGATACCGGGGCCAAAAACCTTGTGTGGAGTCAGGGCCGGAAGCGAGGATTCCTCTCAGGGGCTGACATGGATTTTTGGGTTCTTCTGGAGTCTCCCCAGGGGAGTCAGGCCTCGTCTCGAGTGGGGGCATGCACGTGCGCTTTCCTTCCAGGCTGTAGCAGCAATGTCACGCTTCCCGTCGCGTGGATCAAAGGATCTGTGGTTTTCCCTCGAGGCTTTCCCTCGAGGCTTTCCCACAGGGCTGTCCCACGTGCCACCGTGGTGTGAGTCGATCATCGGCGTGAAAGATGAGCCAGTGCAGGGCAAAGAGGTTCCTCTGGAATGGACTGAGACATCTGGGGGACTCTTGGCATGGTGGTACGACCATGGAGTTCCTCTCGCCTTTCCTGTTGACAGTGCCTCCTCTTGAGATGCGACGGGAACGCCGGGAATTCTTTCCCGTTGAAAGCAGGGAAAGGATCCCTCATCTCGAGCTACGAGGGGGAAACGGGGCTCCTCTGGATGTGGGCGGGACCATCGTGCTTCCTCTCGAGTGGAGACGGTATGGCGGTGAACTTCTTGAGTTGCAGCAAGGGTGTGAAACACCCTTTCGAAGTTCCAGAGGTTAGGTGTCATTAGTCTCCAGACGCCTCATCGGAAATAGGCCTCATCTCGCCTGGAAGGGAGAACTTCCTGGATTTTCTCGAGTTGTGGCAGGTGTTCTCGAGTTAAGACCGGGACCTCAGGGACCCGCCCTGGTGGCCTCAGGAGAGGCCAGTCCCCATGCGAGTTGCTAGGGGGCCTCTCAGGATTCCTCTCCCGTCGATACCGGGGCCAAAACCCTTGTGTGGAGTCAGGGCCGGAACCGAGGATTCCTCTCAGGGGCTGACATGGATCTTTGGGTACTTCTGGAGTCTCCCCAGGGGAGTCAGGCCTCGTCTCGAGTGGGGGCATGCACGTGCGCTTTCCTTCCAGGCTGTAGCAGCAATGTCACGCTTCCCGTCGCATGGATCAAAGGATCTGTGGTTTTCCCTCGAGGCTTTCCCTCGAGGCTTTCCCACGGGGCTGTCCCACGTGCCACCGTGGTGTGAGTCGATCCTCGGCGTGAAAGATGAGCCAGTGCAGGGCAAAGAGGTTCCTCTGGAATGGACTGAGATATCTGGGGGACTCTTGGAATGGTGGTACGACCATGGAGTTCCTCTCGCCTTTCCTGTTGAGAGTGCCTCCTCTTGAGATGCGACGGGAACGCCGGGAATTCTTTCCCGTTGAAAGCAGGGAAAGGATCCCTCATCTCGAGCTACGAGGGGGAAACGCGGCTCCTCTGGATGTGGGCGGGACCATCGTGCTTCCTCTCGAGTGGAGACGGGTATGGCGGTGAACTTCTTGAGTTGCAGCAAGGGTGTAAAAGACCCTTTCGAAGTTCCAGAGGTTAGGTGTCATTAGTCTCCAGACGCCTCATCGGAAATAGGCCTCATCTCGCCTGGAAGGGAGAACTTCCTGGATTTTCTCGAGTTGTGGCAGGTGTTCTCGAGTTACGACGGGGACCTCAGGGACCCGCCCTGGTGGCCTCAGGAAAGGCCAGTCCCCATGCGAGTGGCTAGGGGGCCTCTCGGGATTTCTCTCCCGTCGATACCGGGGCCAAAAACTTTGTGTGGTGTCAGGGCCGGAACCTAGGATTCCTCTCAGGGGCTGACATGGATCTTTGGGTACTTCTGGAGTCTCCCCAGGGGAGTCAGGCCTCGTCTCGAGTGGGGGCATGCACGTGCGCTTTTCTTTCAGGTTGAGGCAATGTCACACTTCCCGTCGTGTGGATCAAAGGATCTGTGGTTTTCCCTCGAGGCTTTCCCACAGGGCTGTCCCACGTGCCACCGTGGTGTGAGTCGATCCTCGGCGTGAAAGATGAGCCAGTGCAGGGCAAAGAGGTTCCTCTGGAGTGGACTGAGACATCTGGTGGACTCTTGAAATTCAGTACGACCATGGAGTTCCTCTCGCCTTTCCTGTTGAGAGTGCCTCCTCTTGAGATGCGCCAGGAACGCTGGAAATTCTTTTCCGTTGAAAGCAGGGAAAGGATCCCTCATCTCGAGCTACGAGGGGGAAACGGGGCTCCTCTGGATGTGGGCGGGACCATCGTGCTTCCTCTCGAGTGGAGACGGGTATGGCGGTGAACTTCTTGAGTTGCAGCAAGGGTGTGAAAGACACTTTCGAAGTTCCAGAGGTTAGGTGTCATTAGTCTCCAGACGCCTCATCGGAAATAGGCCTCATCTCGCCTGGAAGGGAGAACTTCCTGGATTTTCTCGAGTTGCGGCAGGTGTTCTCGAGTTACGACATGGACTTCAGGGACCCGCCCTGGTGGCCTTGGGAAAGGCCAGTCCCCATGCGAGTTGCTAGGGGGCCTCTCGGGATTCCTCTCCCGTCGATACCGGGGCCAAAAACCTTGTGTGGAGTCAGGGCCGGAACCGAGGATTCCTCTCAGGGGCTGACATGGATCTTTGGGTACTTCTGGAGTCTCCCCAGGGGAGTCAGGCCTCGTCTCGAGTGGGGACATGCATGTGCGCTTTCCTTCCAGGCTGTAGCAGCAATGTCACGCTTCCCGTCACGTGAATCAAAGGAAATGTGGCTTTCCCTCGAGGCTTTCCCACTGGGCTGTCCCACGTGCCACCATGCTGTGAGTCGATCCTCGGCGTGAAAGATGAGCCAGTGCAGGGCAAAGAGGTTCCTCTGGAATTGTCTGAGACATCTGGGGGACTCTTGGAATGGTGGTACGACCATGGAGTTCCTCTCGCCTTTCCTGTTGAGAGTGCCTCCTCTTGAGATGCGACGGGAACGCCGGGAATTCTTTCCCGTTGAAATCAGGGAAAGGATCCCTCATCTCGAGCTACGAGGGGGAAACGCGGCTCCTCTGGATGTGGGCGGGACCATCGTGCTTCCTCTCGAGTGGAGCCGGGTATGGCGGTGAACTTCTTGAGTTGCAGCAAGGGTGTGAAAGACCCTTTCGAAGTTCCAGAGGTTTGGTGTCATTAGCCTCCAGACGCCTCATCGGAAATAGTCCTCATCTCGCCTGGAAGGGAGAACTTCCTGGATTTTCTCGAGTTGCGGCAGGTGTTCTCCAGTTACGAAGGGGACCTCAGGGACCCGCCCTGGTGGCCTCAGGAACGGCCAGTCCCCATGCGAGTTGCTAGGATGCCTCTCGGGATTAGTTTCCCGTTGATACCAGGGCCAAAAACCTTGTGTGGAGTCAGGGCCGGAACCGAGGATTCCTCTCAGAGGCTGACATGGATCTTTGGGTACTTCTGGAGTCTCCCCAGGGGAGTCAGGCCTCGTCTCGAGTGGGGGCATGCACGTGCGCTTTCCTTCCAGGCTGTAGCAGCAATGTCACACTTCCCGTCGCGTGGATCAAAGGATCTGTGGTTTTCCCTCGAGGCTTTCCCTCGAGGCTTTCCCACAGGGATGTCCCACGTGAAACCGTGGTGTGAGTCGATCCTCGGCGTGAAAGATGAGCCAGTGCAGGGCAAAGAGGTTCCTCTGGAATGGACTGAGACATGTGGGGGACTCTTGGAATGGTGGTAAGACCATGGAGTTCTTCTCGCCTTTCCTGTTGAGAGTGCCTCCTCTTGCGATGCGATGGGAACGCCGGGAATTCTTTCCCGTTGAAAGCAGGGAAAGGATCCCTCATCTCGAGCTACGAGGGGGAAACGGGGCTCCTCTGAATGTGGGCGGGACCATCGTGCTTCATCTCGAGTGGAGACGGGTATGGCGGTGAACTTCTTGAGTTGCAGCAAGGGTGTGAAAGACCCTTTCGAAGTTCCAGAGGTTAGGTGTCATTAGCCTCCAGACGCCTCATCGGAAATAGGCCTCATCTCGCCTGGAAGGAAGAACTTCCTGGATTTTCTCGAGTTGCGGCAGGTGTTATCAAGTTATGACGGGGACCTTAGGGACCCGCCCTGTTGGCCTCAGTAGAGGCCAGTCCCCATGCGAGTTGCTAGGGGGCCTCTCGGGATTCCTCTCCCATTTATACCGGGGCCAAAAACCTTGTGTGGAGTCAGGGCCTCAACCGAGGATTCCTCTCAGGGGCTGACATGGATCTTTGGGTGCTTCTGGAGTCTCCCCAGGGGAGTCAGGCCTCGTCTCGGGTGGGGGCATGCACGTGCGCTTTCCTTCCAGGCTGTAGCAGCAATGTCACTCTTCCCGTAGCGTGGATCTAAGGATCTGTGGTTTTCCCTCGAGGCTTTCCCTCGAGGCTTTCCCACAGGGCTCACCCCGTGCCACCGTGGTGTGAGTCGATCCTCGGCGTGAAAAATGAGACAGTGCAGGGCAAAGAGCTTCCTCTGGAATGGACTGAGACATCTGGGGGACTCTTGGAATGGTGGTACGACCATGGAGTTACTCTCGCCTTTCCTGTTGAGAGTGCCTCCTCTTGAGATGCGATGGGAACGCCGGGAATTCTTTCCCGTTGAAAGCAGGGAAAGGATCCCTCATCTCGAGCTACGAGGGGGAAACGGGGCTCCTCTGGATGTGGGCGGGACCATCGTGCTTCCTCTCGAGTGGAGCCGGGTATGGCGGTGAACTTCTTGAGTTGCAGCAAGGGTGTGAAAGACCCTTTCGACGTTCCAGAAGTTAGGTGTCATTAGACTCCAGACGCCTCATAGGAAATAGGCCACATGTCGCCTGGAAGGGAGAACTTCCTGGATTTTCTCGAGTTGCAGCAGGTGTTCTCGAGTTACGACGGGGACCTCAGGGACCCGCCCTTGTGGCCTCAGGAAAGGCCAGTCCCCATGCGAGTTGCTAGGGGGCCTCTCAGGATTCCTCTCCCATCGATACCGGGGCCAAAAACCTTGTGTGGAGTCAGGGCCGGAACCGAGGATTCCTTTCAGGTGCTGACATGGATCTTTGGGTATTTCTGGAGTCTCCCCAGGGGAGTCAGGCCTCGTCTCGAGTGGGGGCATGCACGTGCGCTTTCCTTCCAGGCTGTAGCAGCAATGTCACGCTTCCCGTCGCGTGGATCAAAGGATCTGTGGTTTTCCCTCGAGGCTTTCCCTCGAGGCTTTCCCACAGGGCTGTCCCACGTGCCACCGTGGTGTGAGTCGATCCTCGGCGAGAAAGATGAGCCAGTGCAGGGCAAAGAGGTTCCTCTGGAATGGACTGAGACATCTGGGTGACTCTTGGAATGGTGGTACGACCATGGAGTTCCTCTCGCCTTTCCTGTTGAGAGTTCCTCCTCTTGAGATGCGACGGGAACGCCGGGAATTCTTTCCCGTTGAAAGCAGGTAAAGGATCCCTCATGTCGAGCTTCGAGGGGGAAACGGGGCTCCTCTGGATGTGGGCGGGACCATCTTGCTTCCTCTCGAGTGGAGACGGGTATGGCGGTGAACTTCTTGAGTTGCAGCAAGGGTGTGAAAGACCCTTTCGAAGGTCCAGAGCTTAGGTGTCATTAGTCTCCAGACGCCTCATCGGAAATAGGCCTCATCTCGCCTGGAAGGGAGAACTTCCTGGATTTTCTCGAGTTGCGGCAGGTGTTCTCGAGTTACGACGGGGACCTCAGGGACCCGCCCTGGTGGCCTCAGGAGAGGCCAGTCCCCATGCGAGTTGCGAGGGGGCCTCTCGGGATTCCTCTCCCATCCATACCGGGGCCAAAAACCTTGTGTGGAGTCAGGGCCGGAACCGAGGATTCCTTTCAGGTGCTAACATGTATCTTTGGGTACTTCTGGAGTCTCCCCAGGGGAGTCAGGCCTCGTCTCAATTGGGGGCATGCACGTGCGCTCTCCTTCCAGGCTGTAGCAGCAATGTCACCCTTCCCGTCGCTTGGATCAAAGGATCTGTGGTTTTCCCTCGAGGCTTTCCCACAGGGCTGTCCCACGTGCCACCGTCTTGTTAATCGATCCTCGGCGTGAAAGATGAGTCAGTGCAGGCAAAGAGGTTCCTCTGGAATGGACTGAGACATCTGGGGGACTCTTGGAATGGTGGTACGACCATGGAGTTGCTCTCGCCTTTCCTGTTGAGAGTGCCTCCTCTTGAGATGCGACGGGAACGCCGGGAATTCTTTCCCGTTGAAAGCAGGGAAAGGATCCCTCATCTCGACCTACGAGGGGGAAACGGGGCTCCTCTGGATGTGGGCGGGACCATCGTGCTTCCACTCGAGTGGAGACGGGTATGGCGGTGAACTTCTTGAGTTGCAGCAAGGGTGTGAAAGACCCTTTCG
This sequence comes from Capricornis sumatraensis, assembly GCF_032405125.1. Classification (NCBI taxonomy): domain Eukaryota; kingdom Metazoa; phylum Chordata; class Mammalia; order Artiodactyla; family Bovidae; genus Capricornis; species Capricornis sumatraensis. The sequence continues at coordinate 140,272,139 of NC_091092.1, read as the reverse complement.
AAGTTCCAGAGGTTAGGAGTCATTAGTCTCCAGACACCTCCTCAGAAATAGGCCTCATCTCGCCTGGAAGGGAGAACTTCCTGGATTTTCTCGAGTTGCAGCAGGTGTTCTCGAGTTACGACAGGGACCTCAGGGACCCGCCCTGGTGGCCTCAGGAAAGGCCAGTCCCCATGCGAGGTGCTAGGGGGCCTCTCGGGATTCCTCTCCCTTCGTTTCCGGGGCCAAAAACCTTGTGTGGGGTCAGGGCCGGAACCGAGGATTCATCTCAGGGGCTCACATGGATCTTTGGGTACATCTGGAGTCTCCCCAGGGGAGTCAGGCCTCGTCTCGAGTGGGGGCATGCACGTGGGCTTTCCTTCCAGGCTGTAGCAGCAATGTCACCCTTCCCATCGCGTGGATCAAATGATCTGTCGTTTTCCCTCGAGGCTTTCCCTCGAGGCTTTCCCACAGGGCTGTCCCACGTGCCACCGTGGTGTGCGTCGATCCTCGGCGTGAAAGATGAGCCAGTGCAGGGCAAAGAGGTTCCTCTGGAATGGACTGAGACATCTGGGGGACTCTTGGAATGGTGGTACGACCATGGAGTTCCTCTCGCCTTTCCTGTTGAGAGTGCCTCCTCTTGAGATGCGACGGGAACGCCGGGAATTCTTTCCCGTTGAAAGCAGGGAAAGGATCCCTCATCTCGAGCTACGAGGGGGAAACGGGGCTCATCTGGATGTGGGCGATACCATCGTGATTCCTCTCGAGTGGAGACGGGGTATGGCGGTGAACTTCTTGAGTTGCAGCAAGGGTGTGAAAGACTCTTTCGAAATTTCAGAGTTTAGGTGTCATTAGTCTCAAGACGCCTCATCGGAAATAGATCTCATCTCGCCTGGTAGGGAGAACTTCCTGGATTTTCTCGAGTTGCGGCAGGTGTTCTCGAGTTACGACGGGGACCTCAGAGACCCGCCCTTGTGGCCTCAGGAAAGGCCAGTCCCCATGCGAGTTGCTAGGGGGCCTCTCGGGATTCCTTTCCCTTCGATACAGGGGCCAAAAACCTTGTGTGGAGTCAGGGCCGGAACCGAGGACTCCTGTCCGGTGCTGACATGGATATTTGGGTACTTCTGGAGTCTCCCCCGGTGAGTCAGGCTTCGTCTCGAGTGGGTGCATGCACGTGCGCTACCTTCCAGGCTGTAGCAGCAATGTCACGCTTCCTGTCGCGTGGATCAAAGGATCTGTGGTTTTCCCTCGAGGCTTTCCATCGAGGCTTTCCCACAGGGCTGTCCCACGTGCCACTGTGGTGTGAGTCGATCCTCGGCGTGAAAGATGAGCCAGTGCAGGGCAAAGAGGTTCCTCTGGAATGGACTGATACATCTTGGGGACTCTTGGAATGGTGGTACGACCATGGAGTTCCTCTCGCCTTTCCTGTTGAGAGTGCCTCCTCTTGAGATGCGACGGGAACGCCGGGAATTCTTTCCCGTTGAAAGCAGGGAAAGGATCCCTCATCTCGAGCTACGAGGGGGAAACGGGGCTCCTCTGGATGTGGGCGGGACCATCGTGCTTCCTCTCGAGTGGAGACGGGTATGGCGGTGAACTTGTTGAGTTGCAGCAAGGGTGTGAAAGACCCTTTTGAAGTTCCAGCGGTTCGGTGTCATTAGTCTCCAGACGCCTCATCGGAAATAGGCCTCATCTCGCCTGGAAGGGAGAACTTCCTGGATTTTCTCGAGTTGCGGCAGGTGTTCTCGAGTTACGACGGGGACCTCAGGGACCGGCCCTGGTGGCCTCAGGAAAGGCCAGTCCCCATGCGAGTTGCTAGGGGACCTCTCGGGATTCCTCTCCCGTCGATACCGGGGCCAAAAACCTTGTGTGGAGTCAGGGCAGGCACCGAGGATTCCTCTCAGGGGCAGACATGGATCTTTGGGTACTTCTGGAGCCTCCCCAGGGCATTCAGGCCTCGTCTCGAGTGGGGGCATGCACGTGTGCTTTCCTTCCAGGCTGTAGCAGCAATGTCACGCTTCCCGTCCCGGGGATCAAAGGATTTGTGGTTTTCCCTCGAGGCTTTCCCTCGAGGCTTTCCCACAGGGTGGTCCCACGTGCCACCGTGGTGTGAGTCGATCCTCGGCGTGAAAGATGAGCCAGTGCAGGGCCAAGAGGTTCCTCTGGAATGGACTGAGACATCTGGGGGACTCTTGGAATGGTGGTACGACCATGGAGTTCCTCTCGCCTTTCCTGTTGACAGTTCCTCCTCTTGAGATGCGATGGGAACGCCGGGAATTCTTTCCCGTTGAATGCAGGAAAGGATCCCTCATCTCGAGCTACGAGGGGGAAACGGGGCTCCTCTGGATGTGGGCGGGACCATCGTGCTTCCTCTCGAGTGGAGATGGGTATGGCGGTGAACTTCTTGAGTTGCAGCAAGGGTGTGAAAGACCCTTTCGAAGTTCCAGACGTTAGGTGTCATTAGTCTCCAGACGCCTCATCGGAAATAAGCCTTATCTCGCCTGGAAGGGAGAACTTCCTGGATTTTCTCGAGTTGCGGCATGTGTTCTCCAGTTACGACGGGGACCTCAGGGACCCGCCCTGGTGGCCTCAGGAAAGGCCAGTCCCCATGCGAGTTGCTAGGGGGCCTCTCGGGATTCCTCTCCCATCGATACCGGGGCCAAAAACATTGTGTGGAGTCAGGGCCGGAACCAAGGACTCCTCTCAGGGGCTGACATGGATCTTTGGGTACTTCTGGAGTCTCCCCAGGGGAGTCAGGCCTCGTCTCGAGTGGGGGCATGCACGTGCGCTTTCCTTCCAGGCTGTAGCAGCAATGTCACGCTTCCCGTCGCGTGGATCAAAGGATCTGTGGTTTTCCCTCGAGGCTTTCCCTCGAGGCTTTCCCACAGGGCTGTCCCACGTGCCACCGTGGTGTGAGTCGATCCTCGGCGTGAAAGATGAGCCAGTGCAGGGCAAAGAGGTTCCTCTGGAATGGACTGAGACATCTGGGGGACTCTTGGCATGGTGGTACGACCATGGAGTTCCTCTCGCCTTTCCTGTTGAGAGTGCCTCCTCTTGAGATGAGACGGGAACGCCGGGAATTCTTTCCCGTTGAAAGCAGGGAAAGGATCCCTCATCTCGAGCTACGAGGGGGAAACGGGGCTCCTCTGGATGTGGGCGGGACCATCGTGCTTCCTCTCGAGTGGAGACGGGTATGGCGGTGAACTTCTTGATTTGCAGCAAGGGTGTGAAAGACCCTTTCGAAGTTCCAGAGTTTAGGTGTCATTAGTCTCCAAACGCCTCTTCGGAAATAGGCCTCATCTCGCCTGAAAGGGAGAACTTCCTGGATTTTCTCGAGTTGTGGCAGGTGTTCTCGAGTTATGACGGGGACCTCAGGGACCCGCCCTGGTGGCCTCAGGAGAGGCCAGTCCCCATGCGAGTTGCTAGGGGGCCTCTCGGGATTCCTCTCCCGTCGATACCGGGGCCAAAAACCTTGTGTGGAGTCAGGGCCGGAACCGAGGATTCCTCTCAGTGGCTCACATGGATCTTTGGGTACTTCTGGAGTCTCCCCAGGGGAGTCAGGCCTCGTCTCGAGTGGGGGCATGCACGTGCGCTTTCCTTCCAGGCTGTAGCAGCAATGTCACGCTTCCCGTCGCGTGGATCAAAGGATCTGTGGTTTTCCCTCGAGGCTTTCCCTCGAGGTTTTCCCACAGGGCTGTCCCACGTGCCACCGTGGTGTGAGTCGATCCTCGGCGTGAAAGATGAGCCAGTGCAGGGCAAAGAGGTTCCTCTGGAATGGACTGAGACATCTGGGGGACTCTTGGCATGGTGGTACGACCATGGAGTTCCTCTCGCCTTTCCTGTTGAGAGTGCCTCCTCTTGAGATGCGACGGGAACGCCGGGAATTCTTTCCCGTTGAAAGCAGGGAAAGGATCCCTCATCTCGAGCTACGAGGGGGAAACGGGGCTCCTCTGGATGTGCGCGGGACCATCGTGCTTCCTCTCGAGTGGAGACGGGTATGCCGGTGAACTTCTTGAGTTGCAGCAAGGGTTTGAAAGACCCTTTCGAAGTTCCAGAGGTTAGGTGTCATTAGTCTCCAGACGCCTCATCGGAAATAGGCCTCATCTCGCCTGAAAGGGAGAACTTCCTGGATTTTCTCAAGTTGTGGCAGGTGTTCTCGAGTTACGACGGGGACCTCAGGGACCCGCCCTGGTGGCCTCAGGAGAGGCCAGTCCCCATGCGAGTTGCTAGGGGGCCTCTCGGAATTCCTCTCCCGTCGATACCGGGGCCAAAAACCTTGTGTGGAGTCAGGGCCGGAACCGAGGATTCCTCTCAGGGGCTGACATGGATCTTTGGGTACTTCTGGAGTCTCCCCAGGGGAGTCAGGCCTCGTCTCGAGTGGGGGCATGCACGTGCGCTTTCCTTCCAGGCTGTAGCAGCAATGTCACGCTTCCCGTCGCGTGGATCAAAGGATCTGTGGTTTTCCCTCGAGGCTTTCCCTCGAGGCTTTCCCACAGGGCTGTCCCACGTGCCACCGTGGTGTGAGTCGATCCTCGGCGTGAAAGATGAGCCAGTGCAGGGCAAAGAGGTTCCTCTGGAATGGACTGAGACATCTGGGTGACTCTTGGCATGGTGGTACGACCATGGAGTTCCTCTCGCCTTTCCTGTTGAGAGTGCCTCCTCTTGAGATGCGACGGGAACGCCGGGAATTCTTTCCCGTTGAAAGCAGGGAAAGGATCCCTCATCTCGAGCTACGAGGGGGAAACGGGGCTCCTCTGGATGTGGGCGGGACCATCGTGCTTCCTCTCGAGTGGAGACGGGTATGGCGGTGAACTTCTTGATTTGCAGCAAGGGTGTGAAAGACCCTTTCGAAGTTCCAGAGTTTAGGTGTCATTAGTCTCCAGACGCCTCATGGGAAATAGGCATCATCTCGGCTGAAAGGGAGAACTTCCTGGATTTTCTCGAGTTGCGGCAGGTGTTCTCGAGTTACGACGGGGACCTCAGGGACCCGCCCTGGTGGCCTCAGGAGAGGCCAGTCCCCATGCGAGTTGCTAGGGGGCCTCTCGGGATTCCTCTCCCGTCGATACCAGGGCCAAAAACCTTGTGTGGAGTCAGGGCCGGAACCGAGGATTCCTCTCAGGGGCTGACATGGATCTTTGGGTACTTCTGGAGTCTCCCCAGGGGAGTCAGGCCTCGTCTCGAGTGGGGGCATGCACGTGCGCTTTCCTTCCAGGCTGTAGCAGCAATGTCACGCTTCCCGTCGCCTGGATCAAAGGATCTGTGGTTTTCCCTCGAGGCTTTCCCTCGAGGCTTTCCCACAGGGCTGTCCCACGTGCCACCGTGGTGTGAGTCGATCCTCGGCGTGAAAGGTGAGCCAGTGCAGGGCAAAGAGGTTCCTCTGGAATGGACTGAGACATCTGGGGGACTCTTGGCATGGTGGTACGACCATGGAGTTCCTCCCGCCTTTCCTGTTGAGATTGCCTCCTCTTGAGATGCGACGGGAACGCCGGGAATTCTTTCCCGGTGAAAGCAGGGAAAGGATCCCTCATCTCGAGCTACGAGGGGGAAACGGGGCTCCTCTGGATGTGGGCGGGACCATCGTGCTTTCACTCGAGTGGAGACGGGTATGGAGGTGAACTTCTTGAGTTGCAGCAAGGGTTTGAAAGACCCTTTCGAAGTTCCAGAGGTTAGGTGTCATTAGTCTCCAGACGCCTCATCGGAAATAGGCCTCATCTCGCCTGAAAGGGAGAACTTCCTGGATTTTCTCGAGTTGTGGCAGCTGTTCTCGAGTTACGACGGGGACCTCAGGGACCCGCCCTGGTGGCCTCAGGAGAGGCCAGTCCCCATGCGAGTTGCTAGGGGGCCTCTCGGGATTCCTCTCCCGTCGATACCGGGGCCAAAAACCTTGTGTGGAGTCAGGGCCGGAACCGAGGATTCCTCTCAGGGGCTGACATGGATCTTTGGGTACTTCTGGAGTCTCCCCAGGGGAGTCAGGCCTCGTCTCGAGTGGGGGCATGCACGTGCGCTTTCCTTCCAGGCTGTAGCAGCAATGTCACGCTTCCCGACGCGTGGATCAAAGGATCTGTGGTTTTCCCTCGAGGCTTTCCCTCGAGGCTTTCCCACAGGGCTGTCCCACGTGCCACCGTTGTGTGAGTCGATCCTCGGCGTGAAAGATGAGCCAGTGCAGGGCAAAGAGGTTCCTCTGGAATGGACTGAGACATCTGGGGGACTCTTGGCATGGTGGTACGACCATGGAGTTCCTCTCGCCTTTCCTGTTGAGAGTGCCTCCTCTTGAGATGCGACGGGAACGCCGGGAATTTTTTCCCGTTGAAAGCAGGGAAAGGATCCCTCATCTCGAGCTACGAGGGGGAAACGGGGCTCCTCTGGATGTGGGCGGGACCATCGTGCTTCCTCTCGAGTGGAGACGGGTATGGCGGTGAACTTCTTGAGTTGCAGCAAGGGTTTGAAAGACCCTTTCGAAGTTCCAGAGGTTAGGTGTCATTAGTCTCCAGACGCCTCATCGGAAATAGGCTTCATCTCGCCTGAAAGGGAGAACTTCCTGGATTTTCTCGAGTTGTGGCAGGTGTTCTCGAGTTACGACGGGGACCTCAGGGACCCGCCCTGGTGGCCTCAGGAGAGGCCAGTCCCCATGCGAGTTGCTAGGGGGCCTCTCGGGATTCCTCTCCCGTCGATACCGGGGCCAAAAACCTTGTGTGGAGTCAGGGCCGGAACCGAGGATTCCTCTCAGGGGCTGACATGGATCTTTGGGTACTTCTGGAGTCTCCCCAGGGGAGTCAGGCCTCGTCTCGAGTGGGGGCATGCACGTGCGCTTTCCTTTCATGCTGTAGCAGCAATGTCACGCTTCCCGTCGCGTGGATCAAAGGATCTGTGGTTTTCCCTCGAGGCTTTCCCTCGAGGCTTTCCCACAGGGCTGTCCCACGTGCCACCGTGGTGTGAGTCGATCCTCGGCGTGAAAGATGAGCCAGTGCAGGGCAAAGAGGTTCCTCTGGAATGGACTGAGACATCTGGGGGACTCTTGGCATGGTGGTACGACCATGGAGTTCCTCTCGCCTTTCCTGTTGAGAGTGCCTCCTCTTGAGATGCGACGGGAACGCCGGGAATTCTTTCCCGTTGAAAGCAGGGAAAGGATCCCTCATCTCGAGCTACGAGGGGGAAACGGGGCTCCTCTGGATGTGCGCGGGACCATCGTGCTTCCTCTCGAGTGGAGACGGGTATGGCGGTGAACTTCTTGAGTTGCAGCAAGGGTTTGAAAGACCCTTTCGAAGTTCCAGAGTTTAGGTGTCATTAGTCTCCAGACGCCTCATCGGAAATAGGCCTCATCTCGCCTGGAAGGGAGAACTTCCTGGATTTTCTCGAGTTGCGGCAGGTGTTCTCGAGTTACGACGGGGACCTCAGGGACCCGCCCTGGTGGCCTCAGGAGAGGCCAGTCCCCATGCGGGTTGCTAGGGGGCCTCTCGGGATTCCTCTCCCGTCGATACCGGGGCCAAAAACCTTGTGTGGAGTCAGGGCCGGAACCGAGGATTCCTTTCAGGGGCTCACATGGATCTTTGGGTACTTCTGGAGTCTCCCCAGGGGAGTCAGGCCTCGTCTCGAGTGGGGTCATGCACGTGCGCTTTCCTTCCAGGCTGTAGCAGCAATGTCACGCTTCCCGTCGCCTGGATCAAAGGATCTGTGGTTTTCCCTCGAGGCTTTCCCTCGAGGCTTTCCCACAGGGCTGTCCCACGTGCCACCGTGGTGTGAGTCGATCCTCGGCGTGAAAGATGAGCCAGTGCAGGGCAAAGAGGTTCCTCTGGAATGGACTGAGACATCTGGGGGACTCTTGGCATGGTGGTACGACCATGGAGTTCCTCTCGCCTTTCCTGTTGAGAGTGCCTCCTCTTGAGATGCGACGGGAACGCCGGGAATACTTTCCCGTTGAAAGCAGGGAAAGGATCCCTCATCTCGAGCTACGAGGGGGAAACGGGGCTCCTCTGGATGTGGGCAGGACCATCGTGCTTCCTCTCGAGTGGAGAAGGGTATGGCGGTGAATTTCTTGAGTTGCAGCAATGGTGTGAAAGACCCTTTCGAAGTTCCAGAGGTGAGGTGTCATTAGTCTCCAGACGCCTCATCGGAAATAGGCCTCATCTCGCCTGGAAGGGAGAACTTCCTGGATTTTCTCGAGTTGCGGCAGGTGTTCTCGAGTTACGACGGGGACCTCAGGGACCCGCCCTGGTGGCCTCAGGAGAGGCCAGTCCCCATGCGAGTTGCTAGGTGGCCTCTCGTGATACCTCTCCCGTCGATACCGGGGCCAAAAACCTTGTGTGGAGTCAGGGCCGGAACCGAGGATTCCTCTCAGGGGCTCACATGGATCTTTGGGTACTTCTGGAGTCTCCCCAGGGGAGTCAGGCCTCGTCTCGAGTGGGGTCATGCACGTGCGCTTTCCTTCCAGGCTGTAGCAGCAATGTCACGCTTCCCGTCGCCTGGATCAAAGGATCTGTGGTTTTCCCTCGAGGCTTTCCCTCGAGGCTTTCCCACAGGGCTGTCCCACGTGCCACCGTGGTGTGAGTCGATCCTCGGCGTGAAAGATGAGCCAGTGCAGGGCAAAGAGTTTCCTCTGGAATGGACTGAGACATCTGGGGGACTCTTGGCATGGTGGTACGACCATGGAGTTCCTCTCGCCTTTCCTGTTGAGAGTGCCTCCTCTTGAGATGCGACGGGAACGCCGGGAATTCTTTCCCGTTGAAAGCAGGGAAAGGATCCCTCATCTCGAGCTACGAGGGGGAAACGGGGCTCCTCTGGATGTGGGCGGGACTATCGTGCTTCCTCTCGAGTGGAGAAGGGTATGGCGGTGAATTTCTTGAGTTGCAGCAAGGGTGTGAAAGACCCTTTCGAAGTTCCAGAGGTGAGGTGTCATCAGTCTCCAGACGCCTCATCGGAAATAGGCCTCATCTCGCCTGGAAGGGAGAACTTCCTGGATTTTCTCGAGTTGTGGCAGGTGTTCTCGAGTTACGACGGGGACCTCAGGGACCCGCCCTGGTGGCCTCAGGAGAGGCCAGTCCCCATGCGAGTTGCTAGGGGGCCTCTCGGGATTCCTCTCCCGTCGATACCGGGGCCAAAAACCTTGTGTGGAGTCAGGGCCGGAACCGAGGATTCCTCTCAGGGGCTGACATGGATCTTTGGGTACTTCTGGAGTCTCCCCAGGGGAGTCAGGCCTCGTCTCGAGTGGGGGCATGCACGTGCGCTTTCCTTCCAGGCTGTAGCAGCAATGTCACGCTTCCCGTCGCGTGGATCAAAGGATCTGTGGTTTTCCCTCGAGGCTTTCCCTCGAGGCTTTCCCACAGGGCTGTCCCACGTGCCACCGTGGTGTGAGTCGATCCTCGGCGTGAAAGATGAGCCAGTGCAGGGCAAAGAGGTTCCTCTGGAATGGACTGAGACATCTGGGGGACTCTTGGCATGGTGGTACGACCATGGAGTTCCTCTCGCCTTTCCTGTTGAGAGTGCCTCCTCTTGAGACGCGACGGGAACGCCGGGAATTCTTTCCCGTTGAAAGCAGGGAAAGGATCCCTCATCTCGAGCTACGAGGGGGAAACGGGGCTCCTCTGGATGTGGGCGGGACCATCGTGCTTCCTCTCGAGTGGAGACGGGTATGGCGGTGAACTTCTTGAGTTGCAGCATGGGTGTGAAAGACCCTTTCGAAGTTCCAGAGTTTAGGTGTCATTAGTCTCCAGACCCCTCATCGGAAATAGGCCTCATCTCGCCTGGAAGGGAGAACTTCCTGGATTTTCTCGAGTTGTGGCAGGTGTTCTCGAGTTACGACGGGGACCTCAGGGACCCGCCCTGGTGGCCTCAGGAGAGGCCAGTCCCCATGCGAGTTGCTAGGGGGCCTCTCGGGATTCCTCTCCCGTCGATACTGGGGCCAAAAACCTTGTGTGGAGTCAGGGCCGGAACCGAGGATTCCTCTCAGGGGCTGACATGGATCTTTGGGTACTTCTGGAGTCTCCCCAGGGGAGTCAGGCCTCGTCTCGAGTGGGGGCATGCACGTGCGCTTTCCTTCCATGCTGTAGCAGCAATATCACGCTTCCCGTCGCGTGGATCAAAGGATCTGTGGTTTTCCCTCGAGACTTTCCCTCGAGGCTTTCCCACAGGGCTGTCCCACGTGCCACCGTGGTGTGAGTCGATCCTCGGCGTGAAAGATGAGCGAGTGCAGGGCAAAGAGGTTCCTCTGGAATGGACTGAGACATCTGGGGGACTCTTGGCATGGTGGTATGACCATGGAGTTCCTCTCGCCTTTCCTGTTGAGAGTGCCTCCTCTTGAGATGCGACGGGAACGCCGGGAATTCTTTCCCGTTGAAAGCAGGGAAAGGATCCCTCATCTCGAGCTACGAGGGGGAAACGGGGCTCCTCTGGATGTGGGCGGGACCATCGTGCTTCCTCTCGAGTGGAGACGGGTATGGCGGTGAACTTCTTGAGTTGCAGCAAGGGTGTGAAAGACCCTTTCGAAGTTCCAGAGGTGAGGTGTCATTAGTCTCCAGACGCCTCGTCGGAAATAGGCCTCATCTTGCCTGGAAGGGAGAACTTCCTGGATTTTCTCGAGTTGCGGCAGGTGTTCTCGAGTTACGACGGGGACCTCAGGGACCCGCCCTGGTGGCCTCAGGAGAGGCCAGTCCCCATGCGAGTTGCTAGGGGGCCTCTCGGGATTCCTCTCCCGTCGATACCGGGGCCAAAAACCTTGTGTGGAGTCAGGGCCGGAACCGAGGATTCCTCTCACGGGCTGACATGGATCTTTGGGTACTTCTAGAGTCTCCCCAGGGGAGTCAGGCCTCGTCTCGAGTGGGGGCATGCACGTGCGCTTTCCTTCCAGGCTGTAGCAGCAATGTCACGCTTCCCGTCGCGTGGATCAAAGGATCTGTGGTTTTCCCTCGAGGCTTTCCCTCGAGGCTTTCCCTCAGGGCTGTCCCACGTGCCACCGTGGTGTGAGTCGATCCTCGGCGTGAAAGATGAGCGAGTGCAGGGCAAAGAGGTTCCTCTGGAATGGACTGAGACATCTGGGGGACTCTTGGCATGGTGGTATGACCATGGAGTTCCTCTCGCCTTTCCTGTTGAGAGTGCCTCCTCTTGAGATGCGACGGGAACGCCGGGAATTCTTTCCCGTTGAAAGCAGGGAAAGGATCCCTCATCTCGAGCTACGAGGGGGAAACGGGTCTCCTCTTGATGTGTGCGGGACCATCGTGCTTCCTCTCGAGTGGAGACGGGTATGGCGGTGAACTTCTTGAGTTGCAGCAAGGGTGTAAAAGACCCTTTCGAAGTTCCAGAGGTTAGGTGTCATTAGTCTCCAGACGCCTCATGGGAAATAGGCCTCATCACGCCTGGAAGGGAGAACTTCCTGGATTTTCTCGAGCTGCGGCAGGTGTTCTCGAGTTACGACGGGGACCTCAGGGACCCGCCCTGGTGGCCTCAGGAGAGGCCAGTCCCCATGCGAGTTGCTAGGGGGCCTCTCGGGATTCCTCTCCCGTCGATACCGGGGCCAAAAACCTTGTGTGGAGTCAGGGCCGGAACCGAGGATTCCTCTCCGGGGCTGACATGGACCTTAGGGTACTTCTGGAGTCTCCCCAGGGGAGTCAGGCCTCGTCTCGAGTGGGGGCATGCACGTGCGCTTTCCTTCCAGGCTGTAGCAGCAATGTCACGCTTCCCGTCGCCTGGATCAAAGGATCTGTGGTTTTCCCTCGAGGCTTTCCCTCGAGGCTTTCCCACAGGGCTGTCCCACGTGCCACCGTGGTGTGAGTCGATCCTCGGCGTGAAAGATGAGCCAGTGCAGGGCAAAGAGGTTCCTCTGGAATGGACTGAGACATCTGGGGGACTCTTGGCATGGTGGTACGACCATGGAGTTCCTCTCGCCTTTCCTGTTGAGAGTGCCTCCTCTTGAGATGCGACGGGAACGCCGGGAATTCTTTCCCGTTGAAAGCAGGGAAAGGATCCCTCATCTCGAGCTACGAGGGGGAAACGGGGCTCCTCTGGATGTGGGCAGGGCCATCGTGCTTCCTCTCGAGTGGAGAAGGGTATGGCGGTGAATTTCTTGAGTTGCAGCAAGGGTGTGAAAGACCCTTTCGAAGTTCCAGAGGTGAGGTGTCATTAGTCTCCAGACGCCTCATCGGAAATAGGCCTCATCTCGCCTGGAAGGGAGAACTTCCTGGATTTTCTCGACTTGCGGCAGGTGTTCTCGAGTTACGACGGGGACCTCAGGGACCCGCCCTGGTGGCCTCAGGAGAGGCCAGTCCCCATGCGAGTGGCTAGGGGTCCTCTCGGGATTCCTCTCCCGTCGATACCGGGGCCAAAAACCTTGTGTGGAGTCAGGGCCGGAACCGAGGATTCCTCTCAGGGGCTGACATGGATCTTTGGGTACTTCTGGAGTCTCCCCAGGGGAGTCAGGCCTCGTCTCGAGTGGGGGCATGCACGTGCGCTTTCCTTTCATGCTGTAGCAGCAATGTCACGCTTCCCGTCGCGTGGATCAAAGGATCTGTGGTTTTCCCTCGAGGCTTTCCCTCGAGGCTTTCCCACAGGGCTGTCCCACGTGCCACCGTGGTGTGAGTCGATCCTCGGCGTGAAAGATGAGCCAGTGCAGGGCAAAGAGGTTCCTCTGGAATGGACTGAGACATCTGGGGGACTCTTGGCATGGTGGTACGACCATGGAGTTCCTCTCGCCTTTCCTGTTGAGAGTGCCTCCTCTTGAGATGCGACGGGAACGCCGGGAATTCTTTCCCGTTGAAAGCAGGGAAAGGATCCCTCATCTCGAGCTACGAGGGGGAAACGGGGCTCCTCTGGATGTGCGCGGGACCATCGTGCTTCCTCTCGAGTGGAGACGGGTATGGCGGTGAACTTCTTGAGTTGCAGCAAGGGTTTGAAAGACCCTTTCGAAGTTCCAGAGGTTAGGTGTCATTAGTCTCCAGACGCCTCATCGGAAATAGGCCTCATCTCGCCTGGAAGGGAGAACTTCCTGGATTTTCTCGAGTTGCGGCAGGTGTTCTCGAGTTACGACGGGGACCTCAGGGACCCGCCCTGGTGGCCTCAGGAGAGGCCAGTCCCCATGCGAGTTGCTAGGGGGCCTCTCGGGATTCCTCTCCCGTCGATACCGGGGCCAAAAACCTTGTGTGGAGTCAGGGCCGGAACCGAGGATTCCTCTCAGGGGCTCACATGGATCTTTGGGTACTTCTGGAGTCTCCCCAGGGGAGTCAGGCCTCGTCTCGAGTGGGGTCATGCACGTGCGCTTTCCTTCCAGGCTGTAGCAGAATGTCACGCTTCCCGTCGCCTGGATCAAAGGATCTGTGGTTTTCCCTCGAGGCTTTCCCTCGAGGCTTTCCCACAGGGCTGTCCCACGTGCCACCGTGGTGTGAGTCGATCCTCGGCGTGAAAGATGAGCCAGTTCAGGGCAAAGAGGTTCCTCTGGAATGGACTGAGACATCTGGGGGACTCTTGGCATGGTGGTACGACCATGGAGTTCCTCTCGCCTTTCCTGTTGAGAGTGCCTCCTCTTGAGATGCGACGGGAACGCCGGGAATTCTTTCCCGTTGAAAGCAGGGAAAGGATCCCTCATCTCGAGCTACGAGGGGGAAACGGGGCTCCTCTGGATGTGGGCAGGACCATCGTGCTTCCTCTCGAGTGGAGAAGGGTATGGCGGTGAATTTCTTGAGTTGCAGCAATGGTGTGAAAGACCCTTTCGAAGTTCCAGAGGTGAGGTGTCATTAGTCTCCAGACGCCTCATCGGAAATAGGCCTCATCTCGCCTGGAAGGGAGAACTTCCTGGATTTTCTCGAGTTGCGGCAGGTGTTCTCGAGTTACGACGGGGACCTCAGGGACCCGCCCTGGTGGCCTCAGGAGAGGCCAGTCCCCATGCGAGTTGCTAGGTGGCCTCTCGGGATACCTCTCCCGTCGATACCGGGGCCAAAAACCTTGTGTGGAGTCAGGGCCGGAACCGAGGATTCCTCTCAGGGGCTCACATGGATCTTTGGGTACTTCTGGAGTCTCCCCAGGGGATTCAGGCCTCGTCTCGAGTGGGGTCATGCACGTGCGCTTTCCTTCCAGGCTGTAGCAGCAATGTCACGCTTCCCGTCGCCTGGATCAAAGGATCTGTGGTTTTCCCTCGAGGCTTTCCCTCGAGGCTTTCCTACAGGGCTGTCCCACGTGCCACCGTGGTGTGAGTCGATCCTCGGCGTGAAAGATGAGCCAGTGCAGGGCAAAGAGGTTCCTCTGGAATGGACTGAGACATCTGGGGGACTCTTGGCATGGTGGTACGACCATGGAGTTCCTCTCGCCTTTCCTGTTGAGAGTGCCTCCTCTTGAGATGCGACGGGAACGCCGGGAATTCTTTCCCGTTGAAAGCAGGGAAAGGATCCCTCATCTCGAGCTACGAGGGGGAAAGGGGCCTCCTCTTGATGTGTGCGGGACCATCGTGCTTCCTCTCGAGTGGAGACGGGTATGGCGGTGAACTTCTTGAGTTGCAGCAAGGGTGTAAAAGACCCTTTCGAAGTTCCAGAGGTTAGGTGTCATTAGTCTCCAGACGCCTCATGGGAAATAGGCCTCATCACGCCTGGAAGGGAGAACTTCCTGGATTTTCTCGAGCTGCGGCAGGTGTTCTCGAGTTACGACGGGGACCTCAGGGACCCGCCCTGGTGGCCTCAGGAGAGGCCAGTCCCCATGCGAGTTGCTAGGGGGCCTCTCGGGATTCCTCTCCCGTCGATACCGGGGCCAAAAACCTTGTGTGGAGTCAGGGCCGGAACCGAGGATTCCTCTCAGGGGCTGACATGGATCTTTGGGTACTTCTGGAGTCTCCCCAGGGGAGTCAGGCCTCGTCTCGAGTGGGGGCATGCACGTGCGCTTTCCTTCCATGCTGTAGCAGCAATGTCACGCTTCCCGTCGCGTGGATCAAAGGATCTGTGGTTTTCCCTCGAGGCTTTCCCTCGAGGCTTTCCCACAGGGCTGTCCCACGTGCCACCGTGGTGTGAGTCGATCCTAGGCGTGAAAGATGAGCCAGTGCAGGGCAAAGAGGTTCCTCTGGAATGGACTGAGACATCTGGGGGACTCTTGGCATGGTGGTACGACCATGGAGTTCCTCTCGCCTTTCCTGTTGAGAGTGCCTCCTCTTGAGATGCGACGGGAACGCCGGGAATTCTTTCCCGTTGAAAGCAGGGAAAGGATCCCTCATCTCGAGCTACGAGGAGGAAACGGGGCTCCTCTGCATGTGGGCGGGACCATCGTGCTTCCTCTCGAGTGGAGACGGGTATGGCGGTGAACTTCTTGATTTGCAGCAAGGGTGTGAAAGACCCTTTCGAAGTTCCAGAGTTTAGGTGTCATTAGTCTCCAGACGCCTCATCGGAAATAGGCCTCATCTCGCCTGGAAGGGAGAACTTCCTGGATTTTCTCGAGTTGTGGCAGGTGTTCTCGAGTTACGACGGGGACCTCAGGGACCCGCCCTGGTGGCCTCAGGAGAGGCCAGTCCCCATGCGAGTTGCTAGGGGGCCTCTCGGGATTCCTCTCCCTTCGATACCGGGGCCAAAAACCTTGTGTGGAGTCAGGGCCGGAACCGAGGATTCCTCTCAGGGGCTGACATGGATCTTTGGGTACTTCTGGAGTCTCCCCAGGGGAGTCAGGCCTCGTCTCGAGTGGGGGCATGCACGTGCGCTTTCCTTCCATGCTGTAGCAGCAATGTCACGCTTCCCGTCGCCTGGATCAAAGGATCTGTGGTTTTCCCTCGAGGCTTTCCCTCGAGGCTTTCCCACAGGGCTGTCCCACGTGCCACCGTGGTGTGAGTCGATCCTCGGCGTGAAAGATGAGCCAGTGCAGGGCAAAGAGGTTCCTCTGGAATGGACTGAGACATCTGGGGGACTCTTGGCATGGTGGTACGACCATGGAGTTCCTCTCGCCTTTCCTGTTGAGAGTGCCTCCTCTTGAGATGCGACGGGAACGCCGGGAATTCTTTCCCGTTGAAAGCAGGGAAAGGATCCCTCATCTCGAGCTACGAGGGGGAAACGGGCCTCCTCTTTATGTGTGCGGGACCATCGTGCTTCCTCTCGAGTGGAGACGGGTATGGCGGTGAACTTCTTGAGTTGCAGCAAGGGTGTAAAAGACCCTTTCGAAGTTCCAGAGGTTAGGTGTCATTAGTCTCCAGACGCCTCATGGGAAATAGGCCTCATCACGCCTGGAAGGGAGAACTTCCTGGATTTTCTCGAGCTGCGGCAGGTGTTCTCGAGTTACGACGGGGACCTCAGGGACCCGCCCTGGTGGCCTCAGGAGAGGCAAGTCCCCATGCGAGTTGCTAGGGGGCCTCTCGGGATTCCTCTCCCGTCGATACCGGGGCCAAAAACCTTGTGTGGAGTCAGGGCCGGAACCGAGGATTCCTCTCAGGGGCTGACATGGACCTTAGGGTACTTCTGGAGTCTCCCCAGGGGAGTCAGGCCTCGTCTCGAGTGGGGGCATGCACGTGCGCTTTCCTTCCAGGCTGTAGCAGCAATGTCACGCTTCCCGTCGCCTGGATCAAAGGATCTGTGGTTTTCCCTCGAGGCTTTCCCTCGAGGCTTTCCCACAGGGCTGTCCCACGTGCCACCGTGGTGTGAGTCGATCCTCGGCGTGAAAGATGAGCCAGTGCAGGGCAAAGAGGTTCCTCTGGAATGGACTGAGACATCTGGGGGACTCTTGGCATGGTGGTACGACCATGGAGTTCCTCTCGCCTTTCCTGTTGAGAGTGCCTCCTCTTGAGATGCGACGGGAACGCCGGGAATTCTTTCCCGTTGAAAGCAGGGAAAGGATCCCTCATCTCGAGCTACGAGGGGGAAACGGGGCTCCTCTGGATGTGGGCAGGACCATCGTGCTTCCTCTCGAGTGGAGAAGGGTATGGCGGTGAATTTCTTGAGTTGCAGCAAGGGTGTGAAAGACCCTTTCGAAGTTCCAGAGGTGAGGTGTCATTAGTCTCCAGACGCCTCATCGGAAATAGGCCTCATCTCGCCTGGAAGGGAGAACTTCCTGGATTTTCTCGAGTTGCGGCTGGTGTTCTCGAGTTACGACGGGGACCTCAGGGACCCGCCCTGGTGGCCTCAGGAGATGCCAGTCCCCATGCGAGTTGCTAGAGGGCCTCTCGGGATTCCTCTCCCGACGATACCGGGGCCAAAAACCTTGTGTGGAGTCAGGGCCGGAACCGAGGATTCCTCTCAGGGGCTGACATGGATCTTTGGGTACTTCTGGAGTCTCCCCAGGGGAGTCAGGCCTCGTCTCGAGTGGGGGCATGCACGTGCGCTTTCCTTCCAGGCTGTAGCAGCAATGTCACGCTTCCCGTCGCGTCGATCAAAGGATCTGTGGTTTTCCCTCGAGGCTTTCTCTCGAGGCTTTCCCACAGGGCTGTCCCACGTGCCACCGTGGTGTGAGTCGATCCTCGGCGTGAAAGATGAGCCAGTGCAGGGCAAAGAGGTTCCTCTGGAATGGACTGAGACATCTGGGGGACTCTTGGCATGGTGGTACGACCATGGAGTTCCTCTCGCCTTTCCTGTTGAGAGTGCCTCCTCTTGAGATGCGACGGGAACGCCGGGAATTCTTTCCCGTTGAAAGCAGGGAAAGGATCCCTCATCTCGAGCTACGAGGGGGAAACCGGGCTCCTCTGGATGTGGGCGGGACCATCGTGCTTCCTCTCGAGTGGAGACGGGTATGGCGGTGAAGTTCTTGATTTGCAGCAATGGTGTGAAAGACCCTTTCGAAGTTCCAGAGTTTAGGTGTCATTAGTCACCAGACGCCTCTTCGGAAATAGGCCTCATCTCGCCTGAAAGGGAGAACTTCCTGGATTTTCTCGAGTTGTGGCAGGTGTTCTGGAGTTACGACGGGGACCTCAGGGACACGCCCTGGTGGCCTCAGAAGAGGCCAGTCCCCATGCGAGTTGCTAGGGGGCCTCTCGGGATTCCTCTCCCGTCGATACCGGGGCCAAAAACCTTGTGTGGAGTCAGGGCCGGAACCGAGGATTCCTCTCAGGGGCTGACATGGATCTTTGGGTACTTCTGGAGTCTCCCCAGGGGAGTCAGGCCTCGTCTCGAGTGGGGGCATGCACGTGCGCTTTCCTTCCAGGCTGTAGCAGCAATGTCACGCTTCCCGTCGCGTCGATCAAAGGATCTGTGGTTTTCCCTCGAGGCTTTCTCTCGAGGCTTTCCCACAGGGCTGTCCCACGTGCCACCGTGGTGTGAGTCGATCCTCGGCGTGAAAGATGAGCCAGTGCAGGGCAAAGAGGTTCCTCTGGAATGGACTGAGACATCTGGGGGACTCTTGGCATGGTGGTACGACCATGGAGTTCCTCTCGCCTTTCCTGTTGAGAGTGCCTCCTCTTGAGATGCGACGGGAACGCCGGGAATTCTTTCCCGTTGAAAGCAGGGAAAGGATCCCTCATCTCGAGCTACGAGGGGGAAACGGGGCTCCTCTGGATGTGGGCGGGACCATCGTGCTTCCTCTCGAGTGGAGACGGGTATGGCGGTGAACTTCTTGAGTTGCAGCAAGGGTGTGAAAGACCCTTTCGAAGTTCCAGAGTTTAGGTGTCATTAGTCTCCAGACGCCTCATCGGAAATAGGCCTCATCTCGCCTGGAAGGGAGAACTTTCTGGATTATCTCGAGTTGTGGCAGGTGTTCTCAAGTTACGACGGGGACCTCAGGGACCCGCCCTGGTGGCCTCAGGAGAGGCCAGTCCCCATGCGAGTTGCTAGGGGGCCTCTCGGGATTCCTCTCCCGTCGATACCGGGGCCAAAAACCTTGTGTGGAGTCAGGGCCGGAACCGAGGATTCCTCTCAGGGGCTGACATGGATCTTTGGGTACTTCTGGAGTCTCCCCAGGGGAGTCAGGCCTCGTCTCGAGTGGGGGCATGCACGTGCGCTTTCCTTCCATGCTGTAGCAGCAATGTCACGCTTCCCGTCGCGTGGATCAAAGGATCTGTGGTTTTCCCTCGAGGCTTTCCCTCGAGGCTTTCCCACAGGGCTGTCCCACGTGCCACCGTGGTGTGAGTCGATCCTCGGCGTGAAAGATGAGCCAGTGCAGGGCAAAGAGGTTCCTCTGGAATGGACTGAGACATCTGGGGGACACTTGGCATGGTGGTACGACCATGGAGTTCCTCTCGCGTTTCCTGTTGAGAGTGCCTCCTCTTGAGATGCGACGGGAACGCCGGGAATTCTTTCCCGTTGAAAGCAGGGAAAGGATCCCTCATCTCGAGCTACGAGGAGGAAACGGGGCTCCTCTGGATGTGGGCGGGACCATCGTGCTTCCTCTCGAGTGGAGACGGGTATGGCGGTGAACTTCTTGATTTGCAGCAAGGGTGTGAAAGACCCCTTCGAAGTTCCAGAGTTTAGGTGTCATTAGTCTCCAGACGCCTCATCGGAAATAGGCCTCATCTCGCCTGGAAGGGAGAACTTCCTGGATTTTCTCGAGTTGTGGCAGGTGTTCTCGAGTTACGACGGGGACCTCAGGGACCCGCCCTGGTGGCCTCAGGAGAGGCCAGTCCCCATGCGAGTTGCTAGGGGGCCTCTCGGGATTCCTCTCCCGTCGATACCGGGGCCAAAAACCTTGTGTGGAGTCAGGGCCGGAACCGAGGATTCCTCTCAGGGGCTGACATGGATATTTGGGTACTTCTGGAGTCTCCCCAGGGGAGTCAGGCCTCGTCTCGAGTGGGGGCATGCACGTGCGCTTTCCTTCCAGGCTGTAGCAGCAATGTCACGCTTCCCGTCGCCTGGATCAAAGGATCTGTGGTTTTCCCTCGAGGCTTTCCCTCGAGGCTTTCCCACAGGGCTGTCCCACGTGCCACCGTGGTGTGAGTCGATCCTCGGCGTGAAAGATGAGCCAGTGCAGGGCAAAGAGGTTCCTCTGGAATGGACTGAGACATCTGGGGGACTCTTGGCATGGTGGTACGACCATGGAGTTCCTCTCGCCTTTCCTGTTGAGAGTGCCTCCACTTGAGATGCGACGGGAACGCCGGGAATTCTTTCCCGTTGAAAGCAGGGAAAGGATCCCTCATCTCGAGCTACGAGGGGGAAACGGGGCTCCTCTGGATGTGCGCGGGACCATCGTGCTTCCTCTCGAGTGGAGACGGGTATGGCGGTGAACTTCTTGAGTTGCAGCAAGGGTTTGAAAGACCCTTTCGAAGTTCCAGAGGTTAGGTGTCATTAGTCTCCAGACGCCTCATCAGAAATAGGCCTCATCTCGCCTGAAAGGGAGAACTTCCTGGATTTTCTCGAGTTGTGGCAGGTGTTCTCGAGTTACGACGGGGACCTCAGGGACCCGCCCTGGTGGCCTCAGGAGAGGCCAGTCCCCATGCGAGTTGCTAGGGGGCCTCTCGGGATTCCTCTCCCGTCGATACCGGGGCCAAAAACCTTGTGTGGAGTCAGGGCAGGAACCGAGGATTCCTCTCAGGGGCTGACATGGATCTTTGGGTACTTCTGGAGTCTCCCCAGGGGAGTCAGGCCTCGTCTCGAGTGGGGGCATGCACGTGCGCTTATCTTCCATGCTGTAGCAGCAATGTCACGCTTCCCGTCGCGTGGATCAAAGGATCTGTGGTTTTCCCTCGAGGCTTTCCCTCGAGGCTTTCCCACAGGGCTGTCCCACGTGCCACCGTGGTGTGAGTCGATCCTCGGCGTGAAAGATGAGCCAGTGCAGGGCAAAGAGGTTCCTCTGGAATGGACTGAGACATCTGGGGGACTCTTGGCATGGTGGTACGACCATGGAGTTCCTCTCGCCTTTCCTGTTGAGAGTGCCTCCTCTTGAGATGCGACGGGAACGCCGGGAATTCTTTCCCGTTGAAAGCAGGGAAAGGATCCCTCATCTCGAGCTACGAGGGGGAAACGGGGCTCCTCTGGATGTGCGCGGGACCATCGTGCTTCCTCTCGAGTGGAGACGGGTATGGCGGTGAACTTCTTGAGTTGCAGCAAGGGTTTGAAAGACCCTTTCGAAGTTCCAGAGTTTAGGTGTCATTAGTCTCCAGACGCCTCATCGGAAATAGGCCTCATCTCGCCTGGAAGGGAGAACTTCCTGGATTTTCTCGAGTTGCGGCAGGTGTTCTCGAGTTACGACGGGGACCTCAGGGACCCGCCCTGGTGGCCTCAGGAGAGGCCAGTCCCCATGCGGGTTGCTAGGGGGCCTCTCGGGATTCCTCTCCCGTCGATACCGGGGCCAAAAACCTTGTGTGGAGTCAGGGCCGGAACCGAGGATTCCTCTCAGGGGCTCACATGGATCTTTGGGTACTTCTGGAGTCTCCCCAGGGGAGTCAGGCCTCGTCTCGAGTGGGGTCATGCACGTGCGCTTTCCTTCCAGGCTGTAGCAGCAATGTCACGCTTCCCGTCGCCTGGATCAAAGGATCTGTGGTTTTCCCTCGAGGCTTTCCCTCGAGGCTTTCCCACAGGGCTGTCCCACGTGCCACCGTGGTGTGAGTCGATCCTCGGCGTGAAAGATGAGCCAGTGCAGGGCAAAGAGTTTCCTCTGGAATGGACTGAGACATCTGGGGGACTCTTGGCATGGTGGTACGACCATGGAGTTCCTCTCGCCTTTCCTGTTGAGAGTGCCTCCTCTTGAGATGCGACGGGAACGCCGGGAATTCTTTCCCGTTGAAAGCAGGGAAAGGATCCCTCATCTCGAGCTACGAGGGGGAAACGGGGCTCCTCTGGATGTGGGCGGGACCATCGTGCTTCCTCTCGAGTGGAGAAGGGTATGGCGGTGAATTTCTTGAGTTGCAGCAAGGGTGTGAAAGACCCTTTCGAAGTTCCAGAGGTGAGGTGTCATCAGTCTCCAGACGCCTCATCGGAAATAGGCCTCATCTCGCCTGGAAGGGAGAACTTCCTGGATTTTCTCGAGTTGTGGCAGGTGTTCTCGAGTTACGACGGGGACCTCAGGGACCCGCCCTGGTGGCCTCAGGAGAGGCCAGTCCCCATGCGAGTTGCTAGGGGGCCTCTCGGGATTCCTCTCCCGTCGATACCGGGGCCAAAAACCTTGTGTGGAGTCAGGGCCGGAACCGAGGATTCCTCTCAGGGGCTGACATGGATCTTTGGGTACTTCTGGAGTCTCCCCAGGGGAGTCAGGCCTCGTCTCGAGTGGGGGCATGCACGTGCGCTTTCCTTCCAGGCTGTAGCAGCAATGTCACGCTTCCCGTCGCGTGGATCAAAGGATCTGTGGTTTTCCCTCGAGGCTTTCCCTCGAGGCTTTCCCACAGGGCTGTCCCACGTGCCACCGTGGTGTGAGTCGATCCTCGGCGTGAAAGATGAGCCAGTGCAGGGCAAAGAGGTTCCTCTGGAATGGACTGAGACATCTGGGGGACTCTTGGCATGGTGGTACGACCATGGAGTTCCTCTCGCCTTTCCTGTTGAGAGTGCCTCCTCTTGAGACGCGACGGGAACGCCGGGAATTCTTTCCCGTTGAAAGCAGGGAAAGGATCCCTCATCTCGAGCTACGAGGGGGAAACGGGGCTCCTCTGGATGTGGGCGGGACCATCGTGCTTCCTCTCGAGTGGAGACGGGTATGGCGGTGAACTTCTTGAGTTGCAGCATGGGTGTGAAAGACCCTTTCGAAGTTCCAGAGTTTAGGTGTCATTAGTCTCCAGACCCCTCATCGGAAATAGGCCTCATCTCGCCTGGAAGGGAGAACTTCCTGGATTTTCTCGAGTTGTGGCAGGTGTTCTCGAGTTACGACGGGGACCTCAGGGACCCGCCCTGGTGGCCTCAGGAGAGGCCAGTCCCCATGCGAGTTGCTAGGGGGCCTCTCGGGATTCCTCTCCCGTCGATACTGGGGCCAAAAACCTTGTGTGGAGTCAGGGCCGGAACCGAGGATTCCTCTCAGGGGCTGACATGGATCTTTGGGTACTTCTGGAGTCTCCCCAGGGGAGTCAGGCCTCGTCTCGAGTGGGGGCATGCACGTGCGCTTTCCTTCCATGCTGTAGCAGCAATATCACGCTTCCCGTCGCGTGGATCAAAGGATCTGTGGTTTTCCCTCGAGACTTTCCCTCGAGGCTTTCCCACAGGGCTGTCCCACGTGCCACCGTGGTGTGAGTCGATCCTCGGCGTGAAAGATGAGCGAGTGCAGGGCAAAGAGGTTCCTCTGGAATGGACTGAGACATCTGGGGGACTCTTGGCATGGTGGTATGACCATGGAGTTCCTCTCGCCTTTCCTGTTGAGAGTGCCTCCTCTTGAGATGCGACGGGAACGCCGGGAATTCTTTCCCGTTGAAAGCAGGGAAAGGATCCCTCATCTCGAGCTACGAGGGGGAAACGGGGCTCCTCTGGATGTGGGCGGGACCATCGTGCTTCCTCTCGAGTGGAGACGGGTATGGCGGTGAACTTCTTGAGTTGCAGCAAGGGTGTGAAAGACCCTTTCGAAGTTCCAGAGGTGAGGTGTCATTAGTCTCCAGACGCCTCGTCGGAAATAGGCCTCATCTTGCCTGGAAGGGAGAACTTCCTGGATTTTCTCGAGTTGCGGCAGGTGTTCTCGAGTTACGACGGGGACCTCAGGGACCCGCCCTGGTGGCCTCAGGAGAGGCCAGTCCCCATGCGAGTTGCTAGGGGGCCTCTCGGGATTCCTCTCCCGTCGATACCGGGGCCAAAAACCTTGTGTGGAGTCAGGGCCGGAACCGAGGATTCCTCTCACGGGCTGACATGGATCTTTGGGTACTTCTAGAGTCTCCCCAGGGGAGTCAGGCCTCGTCTCGAGTGGGGGCATGCACGTGCGCTTTCCTTCCAGGCTGTAGCAGCAATGTCACGCTTCCCGTCGCGTGGATCAAAGGATCTGTGGTTTTCCCTCGAGGCTTTCCCTCGAGGCTTTCCCTCAGGGCTGTCCCACGTGCCACCGTGGTGTGAGTCGATCCTCGGCGTGAAAGATGAGCGAGTGCAGGGCAAAGAGGTTCCTCTGGAATGGACTGAGACATCTGGGGGACTCTTGGCATGGTGGTATGACCATGGAGTTCCTCTCGCCTTTCCTGTTGAGAGTGCCTCCTCTTGAGATGCGACGGGAACGCCGGGAATTCTTTCCCGTTGAAAGCAGGGAAAGGATCCCTCATCTCGAGCTACGAGGGGGAAACGGGTCTCCTCTTGATGTGTGCGGGACCATCGTGCTTCCTCTCGAGTGGAGACGGGTATGGCGGTGAACTTCTTGAGTTGCAGCAAGGGTGTAAAAGACCCTTTCGAAGTTCCAGAGGTTAGGTGTCATTAGTCTCCAGACGCCTCATGGGAAATAGGCCTCATCACGCCTGGAAGGGAGAACTTCCTGGATTTTCTCGAGCTGCGGCAGGTGTTCTCGAGTTACGACGGGGACCTCAGGGACCCGCCCTGGTGGCCTCAGGAGAGGCCAGTCCCCATGCGAGTTGCTAGGGGGCCTCTCGGGATTCCTCTCCCGTCGATACTGGGGCCAAAAACCTTGTGTGGAGTCAGGGCCGGAACCGAGGATTCCTCTCAGGGGCTGACATGGATCTTTGGGTACTTCTGGAGTCTCCCCAGGGGAGTCAGGCCTCGTCTCGAGTGGGGGCATGCACGTGCGCTTTCCTTCCATGCTGTAGCAGCAATATCACGCTTCCCGTCGCGTGGATCAAAGGATCTGTGGTTTTCCCTCGAGACTTTCCCTCGAGGCTTTCCCACAGGGCTGTCCCACGTGCCACCGTGGTGTGAGTCGATCCTCGGCGTGAAAGATGAGCGAGTGCAGGGCAAAGAGGTTCCTCTGGAATGGACTGAGACATCTGGGGGACTCTTGGCATGGTGGTATGACCATGGAGTTCCTCTCGCCTTTCCTGTTGAGAGTGCCTCCTCTTGAGATGCGACGGGAACGCCGGGAATTCTTTCCCGTTGAAAGCAGGGAAAGGATCCCTCATCTCGAGCTACGAGGGGGAAACGGGGCTCCTCTGGATGTGGGCGGGACCATCGTGCTTCCTCTCGAGTGGAGACGGGTATGGCGGTGAACTTCTTGAGTTGCAGCAAGGGTGTGAAAGACCCTTTCGAAGTTCCAGAGGTGAGGTGTCATTAGTCTCCAGACGCCTCGTCGGAAATAGGCCTCATCTTGCCTGGAAGGGAGAACTTCCTGGATTTTCTCGAGTTGCGGCAGGTGTTCTCGAGTTACGACGGGGACCTCAGGGACCCGCCCTGGTGGCCTCAGGAGAGGCCAGTCCCCATGCGAGTTGCTAGGGGGCCTCTCGGGATTCCTCTCCCGTCGATACCGGGGCCAAAAACCTTGTGTGGAGTCAGGGCCGGAACCGAGGATTCCTCTCACGGGCTGACATGGATCTTTGGGTACTTCTAGAGTCTCCCCAGGGGAGTCAGGCCTCGTCTCGAGTGGGGGCATGCACGTGCGCTTTCCTTCCAGGCTGTAGCAGCAATGTCACGCTTCCCGTCGCGTGGATCAAAGGATCTGTGGTTTTCCCTCGAGGCTTTCCCTCGAGGCTTTCCCTCAGGGCTGTCCCACGTGCCACCGTGGTGTGAGTCGATCCTCGGCGTGAAAGATGAGCGAGTGCAGGGCAAAGAGGTTCCTCTGGAATGGACTGAGACATCTGGGGGACTCTTGGCATGGTGGTATGACCATGGAGTTCCTCTCGCCTTTCCTGTTGAGAGTGCCTCCTCTTGAGATGCGACGGGAACGCCGGGAATTCTTTCCCGTTGAAAGCAGGGAAAGGATCCCTCATCTCGAGCTACGAGGGGGAAACGGGTCTCCTCTTGATGTGTGCGGGACCATCGTGCTTCCTCTCGAGTGGAGACGGGTATGGCGGTGAACTTCTTGAGTTGCAGCAAGGGTGTAAAAGACCCTTTCGAAGTTCCAGAGGTTAGGTGTCATTAGTCTCCAGACGCCTCATGGGAAATAGGCCTCATCACGCCTGGAAGGGAGAACTTCCTGGATTTTCTCGAGCTGCGGCAGGTGTTCTCGAGTTACGACGGGGACCTCAGGGACCCGCCCTGGTGGCCTCAGGAGAGGCCAGTCCCCATGCGAGTTGCTAGGGGGCCTCTCGGGATTCCTCTCCCGTCGATACCGGGGCCAAAAACCTTGTGTGGAGTCAGGGCCGGAACCGAGGATTCCTCTCCGGGGCTGACATGGACCTTAGGGTACTTCTGGAGTCTCCCCAGGGGAGTCAGGCCTCGTCTCGAGTGGGGGCATGCACGTGCGCTTTCCTTCCAGGCTGTAGCAGCAATGTCACGCTTCCCGTCGCCTGGATCAAAGGATCTGTGGTTTTCCCTCGAGGCTTTCCCTCGAGGCTTTCCCACAGGGCTGTCCCACGTGCCACCGTGGTGTGAGTCGATCCTCGGCGTGAAAGATGAGCCAGTGCAGGGCAAAGAGGTTCCTCTGGAATGGACTGAGACATCTGGGGGACTCTTGGCATGGTGGTACGACCATGGAGTTCCTCTCGCCTTTCCTGTTGAGAGTGCCTCCTCTTGAGATGCGACGGGAACGCCGGGAATTCTTTCCCGTTGAAAGCAGGGAAAGGATCCCTCATCTCGAGCTACGAGGGGGAAACGGGGCTCCTCTGGATGTGGGCAGGGCCATCGTGCTTCCTCTCGAGTGGAGAAGGGTATGGCGGTGAATTTCTTGAGTTGCAGCAAGGGTGTGAAAGACCCTTTCGAAGTTCCAGAGGTGAGGTGTCATTAGTCTCCAGACGCCTCATCGGAAATAGGCCTCATCTCGCCTGGAAGGGAGAACTTCCTGGATTTTCTCGAGTTGCGGCAGGTGTTCTCGAGTTACGACGGGGACCTCAGGGACCCGCCCTGGTGGCCTCAGGAGAGGCCAGTCCCCATGCGAGTGGCTAGGGGTCCTCTCGGGATTCCTCTCCCGTCGATACCGGGGCCAAAAACCTTGTGTGGAGTCAGGGCCGGAACCGAGGATTCCTCTCAGGGGCTGACATGGATCTTTGGGTACTTCTGGAGTCTCCCCAGGGGAGTCAGGCCTCGTCTCGAGTGGGGGCATGCACGTGCGCTTTCCTTTCATGCTGTAGCAGCAATGTCACGCTTCCCGTCGCGTGGATCAAAGGATCTGTGGTTTTCCCTCGAGGCTTTCCCTCGAGGCTTTCCCACAGGGCTGTCCCACGTGCCACCGTGGTGTGAGTCGATCCTCGGCGTGAAAGATGAGCCAGTGCAGGGCAAAGAGGTTCCTCTGGAATGGACTGAGACATCTGGGGGACTCTTGGCATGGTGGTACGACCATGGAGTTCCTCTCGCCTTTCCTGTTGAGAGTGCCTCCTCTTGAGATGCGACGGGAACGCCGGGAATTCTTTCCCGTTGAAAGCAGGGAAAGGATCCCTCATCTCGAGCTACGAGGGGGAAACGGGGCTCCTCTGGATGTGCGCGGGACCATCGTGCTTCCTCTCGAGTGGAGACGGGTATGGCGGTGAACTTCTTGAGTTGCAGCAAGGGTTTGAAAGACCCTTTCGAAGTTCCAGAGGTTAGGTGTCATTAGTCTCCAGACGCCTCATCGGAAATAGGCCTCATCTCGCCTGGAAGGGAGAACTTCCTGGATTTTCTCGAGTTGCGGCAGGTGTTCTCGAGTTACGACGGGGACCTCAGGGACCCGCCCTGGTGGCCTCAGGAGAGGCCAGTCCCCATGCGAGTTGCTAGGGGGCCTCTCGGGATTCCTCTCCCGTCGATACCGGGGCCAAAAACCTTGTGTGGAGTCAGGGCCGGAACCGAGGATTCCTCTCAGGGGCTCACATGGATCTTTGGGTACTTCTGGAGTCTCCCCAGGGGAGTCAGGCCTCGTCTCGAGTGGGGTCATGCACGTGCGCTTTCCTTCCAGGCTGTAGCAGAATGTCACGCTTCCCGTCGCCTGGATCAAAGGATCTGTGGTTTTCCCTCGAGGCTTTCCCTCGAGGCTTTCCCACAGGGCTGTCCCACGTGCCACCGTGGTGTGAGTCGATCCTCGGCGTGAAAGATGAGCCAGTTCAGGGCAAAGAGGTTCCTCTGGAATGGACTGAGACATCTGGGGGACTCTTGGCATGGTGGTACGACCATGGAGTTCCTCTCGCCTTTCCTGTTGAGAGTGCCTCCTCTTGAGATGCGACGGGAACGCCGGGAATTCTTTCCCGTTGAAAGCAGGGAAAGGATCCCTCATCTCGAGCTACGAGGGGGAAACGGGGCTCCTCTGGATGTGGGCGGGACCATCGTGCTTCCTCTCGAGTGGAGAAGGGTATGGCGGTGAATTTCTTGAGTTGCAGCAATGGTGTGAAAGACCCTTTCGAAGTTCCAGAGGTGAGGTGTCATTAGTCTCCAGACGCCTCATCGGAAATAGGCCTCATCTCGCCTGGAAGGGAGAACTTCCTGGATTTTCTCGAGTTGCGGCAGGTGTTCTCGAGTTACGACGGGGACCTCAGGGACCCGCCCTGGTGGCCTCAGGAGAGGCCAGTCCCCATGCGAGTTGCTAGGTGGCCTCTCGGGATACCTCTCCCGTCGATACCGGGGCCAAAAACCTTGTGTGGAGTCAGGGCCGGAACCGAGGATTCCTCTCAGGGGCTCACATGGATCTTTGGGTACTTCTGGAGTCTCCCCAGGGGATTCAGGCCTCGTCTCGAGTGGGGTCATGCACGTGCGCTTTCCTTCCAGGCTGTAGCAGCAATGTCACGCTTCCCGTCGCCTGGATCAAAGGATCTGTGGTTTTCCCTCGAGGCTTTCCCTCGAGGCTTTCCTACAGGGCTGTCCCACGTGCCACCGTGGTGTGAGTCGATCCTCGGCGTGAAAGATGAGCCAGTGCAGGGCAAAGAGGTTCCTCTGGAATGGACTGAGACATCTGGGGGACTCTTGGCATGGTGGTACGACCATGGAGTTCCTCTCGCCTTTCCTGTTGAGAGTGCCTCCTCTTGAGATGCGACGGGAACGCCGGGAATTCTTTCCCGTTGAAAGCAGGGAAAGGATCCCTCATCTCGAGCTACGAGGGGGAAACGGGGCTCCTCTGGATGTGGGCGGGACCATCGTGCTTCCTCTCGAGTGGAGACGGGTATGGCGGTGAACTTCTTGATTTGCAGCAAGGGTGTGAAAGACCCTTTCGAAGTTCCAGAGTTTAGGTGTCATTAGTCTCCAGACACCTCATCGGAAATAGGCCTCATCTCGCCTGGAAGGGAGAACTTCCTGGATTTTCTCGAGTTGTGGCAGGTGTTCTCGAGTTACGACGGGGACCTCAGGGACCCGCCCTGGTGGCCTCAGGAGAGGCCAGTCCCCATGCGAGTTGCTAGGGGGCCTCTCGGGATTCCTCTCCCGTCGATACCGGGGCCAAAAACCTTGTGTGGAGTCAGGGCCGGAACCGAGGATTCCTCTCAGGGGCTGACATGGATCTTTGGGTACTTCTGGAGTCTCCCCAGGGGAGTCAGGCCTCGTCTCGAGTGGGGGCATGCACGTGCGCTTTCCTTCCAGGCTGCAGCAGCAATGTCACGCTTCCCGTCGCGTGGATCAAAGGATCTGTGGTTTTCCCTCGAGGCTTTCCCTCGAGGCTTTCCCACAGGGCTGTCCCACGTGCCACCGTGGTGTGAGTCGATCCTCGGCGTGAAAGATGAGCCAGTGCAGGGCAAAGAGGTTCCTCTGGAATGGACTGAGACATCTGGGGGACTCTTGGCATGGTGGTACGACCATGGAGTTCCTCTCGCCTTTCCTGTTGAGAGTGCCTCCTCTTGAGATGCGACGGGAACGCCGGGAATTCTTTCCCGTTGAAAGCAGGAAAGGATCCCTCATCTCGAGCTACGAGGGGGAAACGGGGCTCCTCTGGATGTGGGCGGGACCATCGTGTTTCCTCTCGAGTGGAGACGGGTTTGGCGGTGAACTTCTTGAGTTGCAGCAAGGGTGTGAAAGACCCTTTCGAAGTTCCAGAGTTTAGGTGTCATTAGTCTCCAGACGCCTCATCGGAAATAGGCCTCATCTTGCCTGGAAGGGAGAACTTCCTGGATTTTCTCGAGTTGCGGCAGGTGTTCTCGAGTTACGACGGGGACCTCAGGGACCCGCCCTGGTGGCCTCAGGAGAGGCCAGTCCCCATGCGAGTTGCTAGGGGGCCTCTCAGGATTCCTCTCCCGTCGATACCGGGGCCAAAAACCTTGTGTGGAGTCAGGGCCGGAACCGAGGATTCCTCTCACGGGCTGACATGGATCTTTGGGTACTTCTAGAGTCTCCCCAGGGGAGTCAGGCCTCGTCTCGAGTGGGGGCATGCACGTGTGCTTTCCTTCCAGGCTGTAGCAGCAATGTCATGCTTCCCGTCGCGTGGATCAAAGGATCTGTGGTTTTCCCTCGAGGCTTTCCCTCGAGGCTTTCCCACAGGGCTGTCCCACGTGCCACCGTGGTGTGAGTCGATCCTCGGCGTGAAAGATGAGCCAGTGCAGGGCAAAGAGGTTCCTCTGGAATGGACTGAGACATCTGGGGGACTCTTGGCATGGTGGTACGACCATGGAGTTCCTCTCGCCTTTCCTGTTGAGAGTGCCTCCTCTTGAGATGCGACGGGAACGCCGGGAATTCTTTCCCGTTGAAAGCAGGGAAAGGATCCCTCATCTCGAGCTACGAGGGGGAAAGGGGCCTCCTCTTGATGTGTGCGGGACCATCGTGCTTCCTCTCGAGTGGAGACGGGTATGGCGGTGAACTTCTTGAGTTGCAGCAAGGGTGTAAAAGACCCTTTCGAAGTTCCAGAGGTTAGGTGTCATTAGTCTCCAGACGCCTCATGGGAAATAGGCCTCATCACGCCTGGAAGGGAGAACTTCCTGGATTTTCTCGAGCTGCGGCAGGTGTTCTCGAGTTACGACGGGGACCTCAGGGACCCGCCCTGGTGGCCTCAGGAGAGGCCAGTCCCCATGCGAGTTGCTAGGGGGCCTCTCGGGATTCCTCTCCCGTCGATACCGGGGCCAAAAACCTTGTGTGGAGTCAGGGCCGGAACCGAGGATTCCTCTCAGGGGCTGACATGGATCTTTGGGTACTTCTGGAGTCTCCCCAGGGGAGTCAGGCCTCGTCTCGAGTGGGGGCATGCACGTGCGCTTTCCTTCCATGCTGTAGCAGCAATGTCACGCTTCCCGTCGCGTGGATCAAAGGATCTGTGGTTTTCCCTCGAGGCTTTCCCTCGAGGCTTTCCCACAGGGCTGTCCCACGTGCCACCGTGGTGTGAGTCGATCCTAGGCGTGAAAGATGAGCCAGTGCAGGGCAAAGAGGTTCCTCTGGAATGGACTGAGACATCTGGGGGACTCTTGGCATGGTGGTACGACCATGGAGTTCCTCTCGCCTTTCCTGTTGAGAGTGCCTCCTCTTGAGATGCGACGGGAACGCCGGGAATTCTTTCCCGTTGAAAGCAGGGAAAGGATCCCTCATCTCGAGCTACGAGGAGGAAACGGGGCTCCTCTGCATGTGGGCGGGACCATCGTGCTTCCTCTCGAGTGGAGACGGGTATGGCGGTGAACTTCTTGATTTGCAGCAAGGGTGTGAAAGACCCTTTCGAAGTTCCAGAGTTTAGGTGTCATTAGTCTCCAGACGCCTCATCGGAAATAGGCCTCATCTCGCCTGGAAGGGAGAACTTCCTGGATTTTCTCGAGTTGTGGCAGGTGTTCTCGAGTTACGACGGGGACCTCAGGGACCCGCCCTGGTGGCCTCAGGAGAGGCCAGTCCCCATGCGAGTTGCTAGGGGGCCTCTCGGGATTCCTCTCCCTTCGATACCGGGGCCAAAAACCTTGTGTGGAGTCAGGGCCGGAACCGAGGATTCCTCTCAGGGGCTGACATGGATCTTTGGGTACTTCTGGAGTCTCCCCAGGGGAGTCAGGCCTCGTCTCGAGTGGGGGCATGCACGTGCGCTTTCCTTCCATGCTGTAGCAGCAATGTCACGCTTCCCGTCGCCTGGATCAAAGGATCTGTGGTTTTCCCTCGAGGCTTTCCCTCGAGGCTTTCCCACAGGGCTGTCCCACGTGCCACCGTGGTGTGAGTCGATCCTCGGCGTGAAAGATGAGCCAGTGCAGGGCAAAGAGGTTCCTCTGGAATGGACTGAGACATCTGGGGGACTCTTGGCATGGTGGTACGACCATGGAGTTCCTCTCGCCTTTCCTGTTGAGAGTGCCTCCTCTTGAGATGCGACGGGAACGCCGGGAATTCTTTCCCGTTGAAAGCAGGGAAAGGATCCCTCATCTCGAGCTACGAGGGGGAAACGGGCCTCCTCTTTATGTGTGCGGGACCATCGTGCTTCCTCTCGAGTGGAGACGGGTATGGCGGTGAACTTCTTGAGTTGCAGCAAGGGTGTAAAAGACCCTTTCGAAGTTCCAGAGGTTAGGTGTCATTAGTCTCCAGACGCCTCATGGGAAATAGGCCTCATCACGCCTGGAAGGGAGAACTTCCTGGATTTTCTCGAGCTGCGGCAGGTGTTCTCGAGTTACGACGGGGACCTCAGGGACCCGCCCTGGTGGCCTCAGGAGAGGCAAGTCCCCATGCGAGTTGCTAGGGGGCCTCTCGGGATTCCTCTCCCGTCGATACCGGGGCCAAAAACCTTGTGTGGAGTCAGGGCCGGAACCGAGGATTCCTCTCAGGGGCTGACATGGACCTTAGGGTACTTCTGGAGTCTCCCCAGGGGAGTCAGGCCTCGTCTCGAGTGGGGGCATGCACGTGCGCTTTCCTTCCAGGCTGTAGCAGCAATGTCACGCTTCCCGTCGCGTGGATCAAAGGATCTGTGGTTTTCCCTCGAGGCTTTCCCTCGAGGCTTTCCCACAGGGCTGTCCCACGTGCCACCGTGGTGTGAGTCGATCCTCGGCGTGAAAGATGAGCCAGTGCAGGGCAAAGAGGTTCCTCTGGAATGGACTGAGACATCTGGGGGACTCTTGGCATGGTGGTACGACCATGGAGTTCCTCTCGCCTTTCCTGTTGAGAGTGCCTCCTCTTGAGATGCGACGGGAACGCCGGGAATTCTTTCCCGTTGAAAGCAGGGAAAGGATCCCTCATCTCGAGCTACGAGGGGGAAACGGGGCTCCTCTGGATGTGGGCGGGACCATCGTGCTTCCTCTCGAGTGGAGACGGGTATGGCGGTGAACTTCTTGAGTTGCAGCAAGGGTGTGAAAGACCCTTTCGAAGTTCCAGAGTTTAGGTGTCATTAGTCTCCAGACGCCTCATCGGAAATAGGCCTCATCTCGCCTGGAAGGGAGAACTTTCTGGATTATCTCGAGTTGTGGCAGGTGTTCTCAAGTTACGACGGGGACCTCAGGGACCCGCCCTGGTGGCCTCAGGAGAGGCCAGTCCCCATGCGAGTTGCTAGGGGGCCTCTCGGGATTCCTCTCCCGTCGATACCGGGGCCAAAAACCTTGTGTGGAGTCAGGGCCGGAACCGAGGATTCCTCTCAGGGGCTGACATGGATCTTTGGGTACTTCTGGAGTCTCCCCAGGGGAGTCAGGCCTCGTCTCGAGTGGGGGCATGCACGTGCGCTTTCCTTCCATGCTGTAGCAGCAATGTCACGCTTCCCGTCGCGTGGATCAAAGGATCTGTGGTTTTCCCTCGAGGCTTTCCCTCGAGGCTTTCCCACAGGGCTGTCCCACGTGCCACCGTGGTGTGAGTCGATCCTCGGCGTGAAAGATGAGCCAGTGCAGGGCAAAGAGGTTCCTCTGGAATGGACTGAGACATCTGGGGGACACTTGGCATGGTGGTACGACCATGGAGTTCCTCTCGCGTTTCCTGTTGAGAGTGCCTCCTCTTGAGATGCGACGGGAACGCCGGGAATTCTTTCCCGTTGAAAGCAGGGAAAGGATCCCTCATCTCGAGCTACGAGGAGGAAACGGGGCTCCTCTGGATGTGGGCGGGACCATCGTGCTTCCTCTCGAGTGGAGACGGGTATGGCGGTGAACTTCTTGATTTGCAGCAAGGGTGTGAAAGACCCCTTCGAAGTTCCAGAGTTTAGGTGTCATTAGTCTCCAGACGCCTCATCGGAAATAGGCCTCATCTCGCCTGGAAGGGAGAACTTCCTGGATTTTCTCGAGTTGTGGCAGGTGTTCTCGAGTTACGACGGGGACCTCAGGGACCCGCCCTGGTGGCCTCAGGAGAGGCCAGTCCCCATGCGAGTTGCTAGGGGGCCTCTCGGGATTCCTCTCCCGTCGATACCGGGGCCAAAAACCTTGTGTGGAGTCAGGGCCGGAACCGAGGATTCCTCTCAGGGGCTGACATGGATATTTGGGTACTTCTGGAGTCTCCCCAGGGGAGTCAGGCCTCGTCTCGAGTGGGGGCATGCACGTGCGCTTTCCTTCCAGGCTGTAGCAGCAATGTCACGCTTCCCGTCGCCTGGATCAAAGGATCTGTGGTTTTCCCTCGAGGCTTTCCCTCGAGGCTTTCCCACAGGGCTGTCCCACGTGCCACCGTGGTGTGAGTCGATCCTCGGCGTGAAAGATGAGCCAGTGCAGGGCAAAGAGGTTCCTCTGGAATGGACTGAGACATCTGGGGGACTCTTGGCATGGTGGTACGACCATGGAGTTCCTCTCGCCTTTCCTGTTGAGAGTGCCTCCACTTGAGATGCGACGGGAACGCCGGGAATTCTTTCCCGTTGAAAGCAGGGAAAGGATCCCTCATCTCGAGCTACGAGGGGGAAACGGGGCTCCTCTGGATGTGCGCGGGACCATCGTGCTTCCTCTCGAGTGGAGACGGGTATGGCGGTGAACTTCTTGAGTTGCAGCAAGGGTTTGAAAGACCCTTTCGAAGTTCCAGAGGTTAGGTGTCATTAGTCTCCAGACGCCTCATCAGAAATAGGCCTCATCTCGCCTGAAAGGGAGAACTTCCTGGATTTTCTCGAGTTGTGGCAGGTGTTCTCGAGTTACGACGGGGACCTCAGGGACCCGCCCTGGTGGCCTCAGGAGAGGCCAGTCCCCATGCGAGTTGCTAGGGGGCCTCTCGGGATTCCTCTCCCGTCGATACCGGGGCCAAAAACCTTGTGTGGAGTCAGGGCAGGAACCGAGGATTCCTCTCAGGGGCTGACATGGATCTTTGGGTACTTCTGGAGTCTCCCCAGGGGAGTCAGGCCTCGTCTCGAGTGGGGGCATGCACGTGCGCTTATCTTCCATGCTGTAGCAGCAATGTCACGCTTCCCGTCGCCTGGATCAAAGGATCTGTGGTTTTCCCTCGAGGCTTTCCCTCGAGGCTTTCCCACAGGGCTGTCCCACGTGCCACCGTGGTGTGAGTCGATCCTCGGCGTGAAAGATGAGCCAGTGCAGGGCAAAGAGGTTCCTCTGGAATGGACTGAGACATCTGGGGGACTCTTGGCATGGTGGTACGACCATGGAGTTCCTCTCGCCTTTCCTGTTGAGAGTGCCTCCTCTTGAGATGCGACGGGAACGCCGGGAATTCTTTCCCGTTGAAAGCAGGGAAAGGATCCCTCATCTCGAGCTACGAGGGGGAAACGGGGCTCCTCTGGATGTGGGCGGGACCATCGTGCTTCCTCTCGAGTGGAGACGGGTATGGCGGTGAACTTCTTGATTTGCAGCAAGGGTGTGAAAGACCCTTTCGAAGTTCCAGAGTTTAGGTGTCATTAGTCTCCAGACGCCTCATCGGAAATAGGCCTCATCTCGCCTGAAAGGGAGAACTTCCTGGATTTTCTCGAGTTGTGGCAGGTGTTCTCGAGTTACGACGGGGACCTCAGGGACCCGCCCTGGTGGCCTCAGGAGAGGCCAGTCCCCATGCGAGTTGCTAGGGGGCCTCTCGGGATTCCTCTCCCGTCGATACCGGGGCCAAAAACCTTGTGCGGAGTCAGGGCCGGAACCGAGGATTCCTCTCAGGGGCTGACATGGATCTTTGGGTACTTCTGGAGTCTCCCCAGGGGAGTCAGGCCTCGTCTCGAGTGGGGGCATGCACGTGCGCTTTCCTTCCAGGCTGTAGCAACAATGTCACGCTTCCCGTCGCCTGGATCAAAGGATCTGTGGTTTTCCCTCGAGGCTTTCCCTCGAGGCTTTCCCACAGGGCTGTCCCACGTGCCACCGTGGTGTGAGTCGATCCTCGGCGTGAAAGATGAGCCAGTGCAGGGCAAAGAGGTTCCTCTGGAATGGACTGAGACATCTGGGGGACTCTTGGCATGGTGGTACGACCATGGAGTTCCTCTCGCCTTTCCTGTTGAGAGTGCCTCCTCTTGAGATGCGACGGGAACGCCGGGAATTCTTTCCCGTTGAAAGCAGGGAAAGGATCCCTCATCTCGAGCTACGAGGGGGAAACGGGGCTCCTCTGGATGTGGGCGGGACCATCGTGCTTCCTCTCGAGTGGAGACGGGTATGGCGGTGAACTTCTTGAGTTGCAGCAAGGGTGTGAAAGACCCTTTCGAAGTTCCAGAGTTTAGGTGTCATTAGTCTCCAGACGCCTCATCGGAAATAGGCCTCATCTCGCCTGGAAGGGAGAACTTCCTGGATTTTCTCGAGTTGTGGCAGGTGTTCTCGAGTTACGACGGGGACCTCAGGGACCCGCCCTGGTGGCCTCAGGAGAGGCCAGTCCCCATGCGATTTGCTAGGGGGCCTGTCGGGATTCCTCTCCCGTCGATACCGGGGCCAAAAACCTTGTGTGGAGTCAGGGCCGGAACCGAGGATTCCTCTCAGGGGCTCACATGGATCTTTGGGTACTTCTGGAGTCTCCCCAGGGGAGTCAGGCCTCGTCTCGAGTGGGGGCATGCACGTGCGCTTTCCTTCCATGCTGTAGCAGCAATGTCACGCTTCCCGTCGCCTGGATCAAAGGATCTGTGGTTTTCCCTCGAGGCTTTCCCTCGAGGCTTTCCCACAGGGCTGTCCCACGTGCCACCGTGGTGTGAGTCGATCCTCGGCGTGAAAGATGAGCCAGTGCAGGGCAAAGAGGTTCCTCTGGAATGGACTGAGACATCTGGGGGACTCTTGGCATGGTGGTACGACCATGGAGTTCCTCTCGCCTTTCCTGTTGAGAGTGCCTCCTCTTGAGATGCGACGGGAACGCCGGGAATTCTTTCCCGTTGAAAGCAGGGAAAGGATCCCTCATCTCGAGCTACGAGGGGGAAACGGGGCTCCTCTGATGTGCGCGGGACCATCGTGCTTCCTCTCGAGTGGAGACGGGTATGGCGGTGAACTTCTTGAGTTGCAGCAAGGGTTTGAAAGACCCTTTCGAAGTTCCAGAGGTTAGGTGTCATTAGTCTCCAGACGCCTCATTGGAAATAGGCCTCATCTCGCCTGAAAGGGAGAACTTCCTGGATTTTCTCGAGTTGTGGCAGGTGTTCTCGAGTTACGACGGGGACCTCAGGGACCCGCCCTGGTGGCCTCAGGAGAGGCCAGTCCCCATGCGAGTTGCTAGGGGGCCTCTCGGGATTCCTCTCCCGTCGATACCGGGGCCAAAAACCTTGTGTGGAGTCAGGGCCGGAACCGAGGATTCCTCTCAGGGGTTGACATGGATCTTTGGGTACTTCTGGAGTCTCCCCAGGGGAGTCAGGCCTCGTCTCGAGTGGGGGCATGCACGTGCGCTTTCCTTCCAGGCTGTAGCAGCAATGTCACGCTTCCCGTCGCCTGGATCAAAGGATCTGTGGTTTTCCCTCGAGCCTTTCCCTCGAGGCTTTCCCACAGGGCTGTCCCACGTGCCACCGTGGTGTGAGTCGATCCTCGGCGTGAAAGATGAGCCAGTGCAGGGCAAAGAGGTTCCTCTGGAATGGA
The DNA here is from genome assembly GCF_032405125.1 of Capricornis sumatraensis. NCBI lineage: Eukaryota > Metazoa > Chordata > Mammalia > Artiodactyla > Bovidae > Capricornis > Capricornis sumatraensis. Next base: position 140,234,623 of record NC_091092.1, on the reverse strand, counting down.
CTGAGACATCTGGGGGACTCTTGGCATGGTGGTACGACCATGGAGTTCCTCTCGCCTTTCCTGTTGAGAGTGCCTCCTCTTGAGATGCGACGGGAACGCCGGGAATTCTTTCCCGTTGAAAGCAGGGAAAGGATCCCTCATCTCGAGCTACGAGGGGGAAACGGGGCTCCTCTGGATGTGGGCGGGACCATCGTGCTTCCTCTCGAGTGGAGACGGGTATGGCGGTGAACTTCTTGAGTTGCAGCAAGGGTGTGAAAGACCCTTTCGAAGTTCCAGAGCTTAGGTGTCATTAGTCTCCAGACGCCTCATCGGAAATAGGCCTCATCTCGCCTGGAAGGGAGAACTTCCTGGATTTTCTCGAGTTGCGGCAGGTGTTCTCGAGTTACGACGGGGACCTCAGGGACCGGCCCTGGTGGCCTCAGGAGAGGACAGTCCCCATGCGAGTTGGTAGGGGGCCTCTCGGGATTCCTCTCCCGTCGATACCGGGGCCAAAAACTTTGTGTGGAGTCAGGGCCAGAACCGAGGATTCCTCTCAGAGGCTGACATGGATCTTTGGGTACTTCTGGAGTCTCCCCAGGGGAGTCAGGCCTCGTCTCGAGTGGGGGCATGCACGTGCGCTTTCCTTCCATGCTGTAGCAGCAATGTCACGCTTCCCGTCGCCTGGATCAAATTATCTGTGGTTTTCCCTCGAGGCTTTCCCTCGAGGCTTTCCCACAGGGCTGTCCCACGTGCCACCGTGGTGTGAGTCGATCCTCGGCGTGAAAGATGAGCCAGTGCAGGGCAAAGAGGTTCCTCTGGAATGGACTGAGACATCTGGGGGACTCTTGGCATGGTGGTACGACCATGGAGTTCCTCTCGCCTTTCCTGTTGAGAGTGCCTCCTCTTGAGATGCGACGGGAACGCCGGGAATTCTTTCCCGTTGAAAGCAGGGAAAGGATCCCTCATCTCGAGCTACGAGGGGGAAACGGGGCTCCTCTGGATGTGCGCGGGACCATCGTGCTTCCTCTCGAGTGGAGACGGGTATGGCGGTGAACTTCTTGAGTTGCAGCAAGGGTTTGAAAGACCCTTTCGAAGTTCCAGAGGTTAGGTGTCATTAGTCTCCAGACGCCTCATTGGAAATAGGCCTCATCTCGCATGAAAGGGAGAACTTCCTGGATTTTCTCGAGTTGTGGCAGATGTTCTCGAGTTACGACGGGGACCTCAGGGACCCGCCCTGGTGGCCTCAGGAGAGGCCAGTCCCCATGCGAGTTGCTAGGGGGCCTCTTGGGATTCCTCTCCCGTCGATACCGGGGCCAAAAACCTTGTGTGGAGTCAGGGCCGGAACCGAGGATTCCTCTCAGGGGCTGACATGGATCTTTGGGTACTTCTGGAGTCTCCCCAGGGGAGTCAGGCCTCGTCTCGAGTGGGGGCATGCACGTGCGCTTTCCTTCCAGGCTGTAGCAGCAATGTCACGCTTCCCGTCGCCTGGATCAAAGGATCTGTGGTTTTCCCTCGAGCCTTTCCCTCGAGGCTTTCCCACAGGGCTGTCCCACGTGCCACCGTGGTGTGAGTCGATCCTCGGCGTGAAAGATGAGCCAGTGCAGGGCAAAGAGGTTCCTCTGGAATGGACTGAGACATCTGGGGGACTCTTGGCATGGTGGTACGACCATGGAGTTCCTCTCGCCTTTCCTGTTGAGAGTGCCTCCTCTTGAGATGCGACGGGAACGCCGGGAATTCTTTCCCGTTGAAAGCAGGGAAAGGATCCCTCATCTCGAGCTACGAGGGGGAAACGGGGCTCCTCTGGATGTGCGCGGGACCATCGTGCTTCCTCTCGAGTGGAGACGGGTATGGCGGTGAACTTCTTGAGTTGCAGCAAGGGTTTGAAAGACCCTTTCGAAGTTCCAGAGGTTAGGTGTCATTAGTCTCCAGACGCCTCATCGGAAATAGGCCTCATCTCGCCTGGAAGGGAGAACTTCCTGGATTTTCTCGAGTTGCGGCAGGTGTTCTCGAGTTACGACGGGGACCTCAGGGACCGGCCCTGGTGGCCTCAGGAGAGGCCAGTCCCCATGCGAGTTGGTAGGGGGCCTCTCGGGATTCCTCTCCCGTCGATACCGGGGCCAAAAACTTTGTGTGGAGTCAGGGCCAGAACCGAGGATTCCTCTCAGAGGCTGACATGGATCTTTGGGTACTTCTGGAGTCTCCCCAGGGGAGTCAGGCCTCGTCTCGAGTGGGGGCATGCACGTGCGCTTTCCTTCCATGCTGTAGCAGCAATGTCACGCTTCCCGTCGCGTGGATCAAAGGATCTGTGGTTTTCCCTCGAGGCTTTCCCTCGAGGCTTTCCCACAGGGCTGTCCCACGTGCCACCGTGGTGTGAGTCGATCCTCGGCGTGAAAGATGAGCCAGTGCAGGGCAAAGAGGTTCCTCTGGAATGGACTGAGACACCTGGGGGACTCTTGGCATGGTGGTACGACCATGGAGTTCCTCTCGCCTTTCCTGTTGAGAGTGCCTCCTCTTGAGATGCGACGGGAACGCCGGGAATTCTTTCCCGTTGAAAGCAGGGAAAGGATCCCTCATCTCGAGCTACGAGGGGGAAACGGGGCTCCTCTGGATGTGCGCGGGACCATCGTGCTTCCTCTCGAGTGGAGACGGGTATGGCGGTGAACTTCTTGAGTTGCAGCAAGGGTTTGAAAGACCCTTTCGAAGTTCCAGAGGTTAGGTGTCATTAGTCTCCAGACGCCTCATTGGAAATAGGCCTCTTCTCGCCTGAAAGGGAGAACTTCCTGGATTTTCTCGAGTTGTGGCAGGTGTTCTCGAGTTACGACGGGGACCTCAGGGACCCGCCCTGGTGGCCTCAGGAGAGGCCAGTCCCCATGCGAGTTGCTAGGGGGCCTCTCGGGATTCCTCTCCCGTCGATACCGGGGCCAAAAACCTTGTGTGGAGTCAGGGCCGGAACCGAGGATTCCTCTCAGGTGCTGACATGGATCTTTAGGTACTTCTGGAGTCTCCCCAGGGGAGTCAGGCCTCGTCTCGAGTGGGGGCATGCACGTGCGCTTTCCTTCCAGGCTGTAGCAGCAATGTCACGCTTCCCGTCGCCTGGATCAAAGGATCTGTGGTTTTCCCTCGAGCCTTTCCCTCGAGGCTTTCCCACAGGGCTGTCCCACGTGCCACCGTGGTGTGAGTCGATCCTCGGCGTGAAAGATGAGCCAGTGCAGGGCAAAGAGGTTCCTCTGGAATGGACTGAGACATCTGGGGGACTCTTGGCATGGTGGTACGACCATGGAGTTCCTCTCGCCTTTCCTGTTGAGAGTGCCTCCTCTTGAGATGCGACGGGAACGCCGGGAATTCTTTCCCGTTGAAAGCAGGGAAAGGATCCCTCATCTCGAGCTACGAGGGGGAAACGGGGCTCCTCTGGATGTGGGTGGGACCATCGTGCTTCCTCTCGAGTGGAGACGGGTATGGCGGTGAACTTCTTAAGTTGCAGCAAGGGTGTGAAAGACCCTTTCGAAGTTCCAGAGGTTAGGTGTCATTAGTCTCCAGACGCCTCATCGGAAATAGGCCTCATCTCGCCTGGAAGGGAGAACTTCCTGGATTTTCTCGAGTTGCGGCAGGTGTTCTCGACTTACGACGGGGACCTCAGGGACCGGCCCTGGTGGCCTCAGGAGAGGCCAGTCCCCATGCGAGTTGGTAGGGGGCCTCTCGGGATTCCTCTCCCGTCGATACCGGGGCCAAAAACTTTGTGTGGAGTCAGGGCCAGAACCGAGGATTCCTCTCACAGGCTGACATGGATCTTTGGGTACTTCTGGAGTCTCCCCAGGGGAGTCAGGCCTCGTCTCGAGTGGGGGCATGCACGTGCGCTTTCCTTCCAGGCTGTAGCAGCAATGTCACGCTTCCCGTCGCCTGGATCAAAGGATCTGTGGTTTTCCCTCGAGGCTTTCCCTCGAGGCTTTCCCACAGGGCTGTCCCACGTGCCACCGTGGTGTGAGTCAATCCTCGGCGTGAAAGATGAGCCAGTGCAGGGCAAAGAGGTTCCTCTGGAATGGACTGAGACATCTGGGGGACTCTTGGCATGGTGGTACGACCATGGAGTTCCTCTCGCCTTTCCTGTTGAGAGTGCCTCCTCTTGAGATGCGACGGGAACGCCGGGAATTCTTTCCCGTTGAAAGCAGGGAAAGGATCCCTCATCTCGAGCTACGAGGGGGAAACGGGGCTCCTCTGGATGTGCGCGGGACCATCGTGCTTCCTCTCGAGTGGAGACGGGTATGGCGGTGAACTTCTTGAGTTGCAGCAAGGGTTTGAAAGACCCTTTCGAAGTTCCAGAGGTTAGGTGTCATTAGTCTCCAGACGCCTCATTGGAAATAGGCCTCATCTCGCCTGAAAGGGAGAACTTCCTGGATTTTCTCGAGTTGTGGCAGGTGTTCTCGAGTTACGACGGGGACCTCAGGGACCCGCCCTGGTGGCCTCAGGAGAGGCCAGTCCCCATGCGAGTTGCTAGGGGGCCTCTCGGGATTCCTCTCCCGTCGATACCGGGGCCAAAAACCTTGTGTGGAGTCAGGGCCGGAACCGAGGATTCCTCTCAGGGGCTGACATGGATCTTTGGGTACTTCTGGAGTCTCCCCAGGGGAGTCAGGCCTCGTCTCGAGTGGGGGCATGCACGTGCGCTTTCCTTCCAGGCTGTAGCAGCAATGTCACGCTTCCCGTCGCCTGGATCAAAGGATCTGTGGTTTTCCCTCGAGCCTTTCCCTCGAGGCTTTCCCACAGGGCTGTCCCACGTGCCACCGTGGTGTGAGTCGATCCTCGGCGTGAAAGATGAGCCAGTGCAGGGCAAAGAGGTTCCTCTGGAATGGACTGAGACATCTGGGGGACTCTTGGCATGGTGGTACGACCATGGAGTTCCTCTCGCCTTTCCTGTTGAGAGTGCCTCCTCTTGAGATGCGACGGGAACGCCGGGAATTCTTTCCCGTTGAAAGCAGGGAAAGGATCCCTCATCTCGAGCTACGAGGGGGAAACGGGGCTCCTCTGGATGTGGGCGGGACCATCGTGCTTCCTCTCGAGTGGAGACGGGTATGGCGGTGAACTTCTTGAGTTGCAGCAAGGGTTTGAAAGACCCTTTCGAAGTTCCAGAGGTTAGGTGTCATTAGTCTCCAGACGCCTCATCGGAAATAGGCCTCATCTCGCCTGGAAGGGAGAACTTCCTGGATTTTCTCGAGTTGCGGCAGGTGTTCTCGAGTTACGACGGGGACCTCAGGGACCCGCCCTGGTGGCCTCAGGAGAGGCCAGTCCCCATGCGAGTTGCTAGGGGGCCTCTCGGGATTCCTCTCCCGTCGATACCGGGGCCAAAAACCTTGTGTGGAGTCAGGGCCGGAACCGAGGATTCCTCTCAGGGGCTGACATGGATCTTTGGGTACTTCTGGAGTCTCCCCAGGGGAGTCAGGCCTCGTCTCGAGTGGGGTCATGCACGTGCGCTTTCCTTCCAGGCTGTAGCAGCAATGTCACGCTTCCCGTCGCGTGGATCAAAGGATCTGTGGTTTTCCCTCGAGGCTTTCCCTCGAGGCTTTTCCACAGGGCTGTCCCACTTGCCACCGTGGTGTGAGTCGATCCTCGGCGTGAAAGATGAGCCAGTGCAGGGCAAAGAGGTTCCTCTGGAATGGACTGAGACATCTGGGGGACTCTTGGCATGGTGGTAGGACCATGGAGTTCCTCTCGCCTTTCCTGTTGAGAGTGCCTCCTCTTGAGATGCGACGGGAACGCCGGGAATTCTTTCCCGTTGAAAGCAGGGAAAGGATCCCTCATCTCGAGCTACGAGGGGGAAACGGGGCTCCTCTGGATGTGGGCAGGACCATCGTGCTTCCTCTCGAGTGGAGAAGGGTATGGCGGTGAATTTCTTGAGTTGCAGCCATGGTGTGAAAGACCCTTTCGAAGTTCCAGAGGTGAGGTGTCATTAGTCCCCAGACGCCTCATCGGAAATAGGCCTCATCTTGCCTGGAAGGGAGAACTTCCTGGATTTTCTCGAGTTGCGGCAGGTGTTCTCGAGTTACGACGGGGACCTCAGGGACCCGCCCTGGTGGCCTCAGGAGAGGCCAGTCCCCATGCGAGTTGCTAGGGGGCCTCTCGGGATTCCTCTCCCGTCGATACCGGGGCCAAAAACCTTGTGTGGAGTCAGGGCCGGAACCGAGGATTCCTCTCAGGGGCTGACATGGATCTTTGGGTACTTCTGGAGTCTCCCCAGGGGAGTCAGGCCTCGTCTCGAGTGGGGGCATGCACGTGCGCTTTCCTTCCAGGCTGTAGCAGCAATGTCACGCTTCCCGTCGCGTGGATCAAAGGATCTGTGATTTTCCCTCGAGGCTTTCCCTCGAGGCTTTCCCACAGGGCTGTCCCACGTGCCACCGTGGTGTGAGTCGATCCTCGGCGTGAAAGATGAGCCAGTGCAGGGCAAAGAGGTTCCTCTGGAATGGACTGAGACATCTGGGGGACTCTTGGCATGGTGGTACGACCATGGAGTTCCTCTCGCCTTTCCTGTTGAGAGTGCCTCCTCTTGAGATGCGACGGGAACGCCGGGAATTCTTTCCCGTTGAAAGCTGGGAAAGGATCCCTCATCTCGAGCTACGAGGGGGAAACGGGGCTCCTCTGGATGTGGGCGGGACCATCGTGCTTCCTCTCGAGTGGAGACGGGTATGGCGGTGAACTTCTTGATTTGCAGCAAGGGTGTGAAAGACCCTTTCGAAGTTCCAGAGTTTAGGTGTCATTAGTCTCCAGACGCCTCATCGGAAATAGGCCTCATCTCGCCTGAAAGGGAGAACTTCCTGGATTTTCTCGAGTTGTGGCAGGTGTTCTCGAGTTACGACGGGGACCTCAGGGACCCGCCCTGGTGGCCTCAGGAGAGGCCAGTCCCCATGCGAGTTGCTAGGGGGCCTCTCGGGATTCCTCTCCCGTCGATACCGGGGCCAAAAACCTTGTGTGGAGTCAGGGCCGGAACCGAGGATTCCTCTCAGGGGCTGACATGGATCTTTGGGTACTTCTGGAGTCTCCCCAGGGGAGTCAGGCCTCGTCTCGAGTGGGGGCATGCACGTGCGATTTCCTTCCAGGCTGTAGCAGCAATGTCACGCTTCCCGTCGCGTGGATCAAAGGATCTGTGGTTTTCCCTCGAGGCTTTCCCTCGAGGCTTTCCCACAGGGCTGTCCCACGTGCCACCGTGGTGTGAGTCGATCCTCGGCGTGAAAGATGAGCCAGTGCAGGGCAAAGAGGTTCCTCTGGAATGGACTGAGACATCTGGGGGACTCTTGGCATGGTGGTACGACCATGGAGTTCCTCTCGCCTTTCCTGTTGAGAGTGCCTCCTCTTGAGATGCGACGGGAACGCCGGGAATTCTTTCCCGTTGAAAGCAGGGAAAGGATCCCTCATCTCGAGCTACGAGGGGGAAACGGGGCTCCTCTGGATGTGGGCGGGACCATCGTGCTTCCTCTCGAGTGGAGACGGGTATGGCGGTGAACTTCTTGAGTTGCAGCAAGGGTTTGAAAGACCCTTTCGAAGTTCCAGAGGTGAGGTGTCATTAGTCTCCAGACGCCTCATCGGAAATAGGCCTCATCTCGCCTGAAAGCGAGAACTTCCTGGATTTTCTCGAGTTGTGGCAGGTGTTCTCGAGTTACGACGGGGACCTCAGGGACCCGCCCTGGTGGCCTCAGGAGAGGCCAGTCCCCATGCGAGTTGCTAGGGGGCCTCTCGGGATTCCTCTCCCGTCGATACCGGGGCCAAAAACCTTGTGTGGAGTCAGGGCCGGAACCGAGGATTCCTCTCAGGGGCTGACATGGATCTTTGGGTACTTCTGGAGTCTCCCCAGGGGAGTCAGGCCTCGTCTCGAGTGGGGGCATGCACGTGCGCTTTCCTTCCAGGCTGTAGCAGCAATGTCACGCTTCCCGTCGCCTGGATCAAAGGAAATGTGGTTTTCCCTCGAGGCTTTCCCTCGAGGCTTTCCCACAGGGCTGTCCCACGTGCCACCGTGGTGTGAGTCGATCCTCGGCGTGAAAGATGAGCCAGTGCAGGGCAAAGAGGTTCCTCTCGAATGGACTGAGACATCTGGGGGACTCTTGGCATGGTGGTACGACCATGGAGTTCCTCTCGCCTTTCCTGTTGAGAGTGCCTCCTCTTGAGATGCGACGGGAACGCCGGGAATTCTTTCCCGTTGAAAGCAGGGAAAGGATCCGTCATCTCGAGCTACGAGGGGGAAACGGGGCTCCTCTGGATGTGCGCGGGACCATCGTGCTTCCTCTCGAGTGGAGACGGGTATGGCGGTGAACTTCTTGAGTTGCAGCAAGGGTTTGAAAGACCCTTTCGAAGTTCCAGAGGTTAGGTGTCATTAGTCTCCAGACGCCTCATCGGAAATAGGCCTCATCTCGCCTGGAAGGGAGAACTTCCTGGATTTTCTCGAGTTGCGGCAGGTGTTCTCGAGTTACGACGGGGACCTCAGGGACCCGCCCTGGTGGCCTCAGGAGAGGCCAGTCCCCATGCGAGTTGCTAGGGGGCCTCTCGGGATTCCTCTCCCGTCGATACCGGGGCCAAAAACCTTGTGTGGAGTCAGGGCCGGAACCGAGGATTCCTCTCACGGGCTGACATGGATCTTTGGGTACTTCTGGAGTCTCCCCAGGGGAGTCAGGCCTCGTCTCGAGTGGGGGCATGCACGTGCGCTTTCCTTCCAGGCTGTAGCAGCAATGTCACGCTTCCCGTCGCGTGCATCAAAGGATCTGTGGTTTTCCCTCGAGGCTTTCCCTCGAGGCATTCCCACAGGGCTGTCCCACGTGCCACCGTGGTGTGAGTCGATCCTCGGCGTGAAAGATGAGCCAGTGCAGGGCAAAGAGGTTCCTCTGGAATGGACTGAGACATCTGGGGGACTCTTGGCATGGTGGTACGACCATGGAGTTCCTCTCGCCTTTCCTGTTGAGAGTGCCTCCTCTTGAGATGCGACGGGAACGCCGGGAATTCTTTCCCGTTGAAAGCAGGGAAAGGATCCCTCATCTCGAGCTACGAGGGGGAAACGGGGCTCATCTGGATGTGGGCGGGACCATCGTGCTTCCTCTCGAGTGGAGACGGGTATGGCGGTGAACTTCTTGAGTTTCCGCAAGGGTGTGAAAGACCCTTTTGAAGTTCCAGAGGTGAGGTGTCATTAGTCTCCAGACGCCTCATCGGAAATAGGCCTCATCTCGCCTGGAAGGGAGATCTTCCTGGATTTTCTCGAGTTGCCGCAGGTGTTCTCGAGTTACGACGGGGACCTCAGGGACCCGCCCTGGTGGCCTCAGGAGAGGCCAGTCCCCATGCGAGTTGCTAGGGGGCCTCTCGGGATTCCTCTCCCGTCGATACCAGGGCCAAAAACCTTGTGTGGAGTCAGGGCCGGAACCGAGGATTCCTCTCAGGGGCTGACATGGATCTTTGGGTACTTCTGGAGTCTCCCCAGGGGAGTCAGGCCTCGTCTCGAGTGGGGGCATGCACGTGCGCTTTCCTTCCAGGCTGTAGCAGCAATGTCACGCTTCCCGTCGCGTGGATCAAAGGATCTGTGGTTTTCCCTCGAGGCTTTCCCACAGGGCTGTCCCACGTGCCACCGTGGTGTGAGTCGATCCTCGGCGTGAAAGATGAGGCAGTGCAGGGCAAACAGGTTCCTCTGGAATGGACTGAGACATCTGGGGGACTCTTGGCATGGTGGTACGACCATGGAGTTCCTCTCGCCTTTCCTGTTGAGAGTGCCTCCTCTTGAGATGCGACGGGAACCCCGGGAATTCTTTCCCGTTGAAAGCAGGGAAAGGATCCCTCATCTCGAGCTACGAGGGGGAAACGGGGCTCCTCTGGATGTGGGCGGGACCATCGTGCTTCCTCTCGAGTGGAGACGGGTATGGCGGTGAACTTCTTGAGTAGCAGCAAGGGTTTGAAAGACCCTCTCGAAGTTCCAGAGGTTAGGTGTCATTAGTCTCCAGACGCCTCATCGGAAATAGGCCTCATCTCGCCTGGAAGGGAGAACTTCCTGGATTTTCTCGAGTTGCGGCAGGTGTTCTCGAGTTACGACGGGGACCTCAGGGACCCGCCCTGGTGACCTCAGGAGAGGCCAGTCCCCATGCGAGTTGCTAGGGGGCCTCTCGGGATTCCTCTCCCGTCGATACCGGGGCCAAAAACCTTGTGTGGAGTCAGGGCCGGAACCGAGGATTCCTCTCAGGGGCTGACATGTATCTTTGGGTATTTCTGGAGTCTCCCAAGGGGAGTCTAGCCTCGTCTCGAGTGGGGGCATGCACGTGCGATTTCCTTCCAGGCTGTAGCAGCAATGTCACGCTTCCCGTCGCGTTGATCAAAGGATCTGTGGTTTTCCCTCGAGGCTTTCCCTCGAGGCTTTCCCACAGGGCTGTCCCACGTGCCACCATGGTGTGAGTCGATCCTCGGCATGAAAGATGAGCCAGTGCAGGGCAAAGAGCTTCCTCTGGAATGGACTGAGACATCTGGGGGACTCTTGGCATGGTGGTATGACCATGGAGTTCCTCTCGCCTTTCCTGTTGAGAGTGCCTCCTCTTGAGATGCGACGGGAACGCCAGGAATTCTTTCCCGTTGAAAGCAGGGAAAGGATCCCTCATCTCGAGCTACGAGGGGGAAACGGGGCTCCTTTGGATGAGGGCGGGACCATTGTGCTTCCTCTCGAGTGGAGACGGGTATGGCAGTGAACTTCTGAGTTGCAGCAAGGGTGTGAAAGACCCTTTCGAAGTTCCAGAGGTGAGGTGTCATTAGTCTCCAGACGCCTCATCGGAAATAGGCCTCATCTCGCCTGGAAGGGAGAACTTCCTGGATTTTCTCGAGTTGCGGCATGTGTTCTCGAGTTACGATGGGGACCTCAGGGACCCGCCCTGGTGGCCTCAGGAGAGGCCAGTCCCCATGCGAGCTGCTAGGGGGCCTCTCGGGATTCCTCTCCCGTCGATACCGGGGCCAAAAACCTTGTGTGGAGTCAGGGCCGGAACCGAGGATTCCTCTCAGGGGCTGACATGGATCTTTGGGTACTTCTGGAGTCTCCCCAGGGGAGTCAGGCCTCGTCTCGAGTGGGGGCATGCACGTGCGCTTTCCTTCCATGCTCTAGCAGCAATGTCACGCTTCTCGTCGCGTGGATCAAAGGATCTGTGGTTTTCCCTCGAGGCTTTCCCTCGAGGCTTTCCCACAGGGCTGTCCCACGTGCCACCGTGGTGTGAGTCGATCCTCGGCGTGAAAGATGAGCCAGTGCAAGGCAAAGAGGTTCCTCTGGAATGGACTGAGACATCTGGGGGACTCTTGGCATGGTGGTACGACCATGGAGTTCCTCTCGCCTTTCCTGTTGAGAGTGCCTCCTCTTGAGATGCGACGGGAACGCCGGGAATTCTTTCCCGTTGAAAGCAGGGAAAGGATCCCTCATCTCGAGCTACGAGGGGGAAACGGGGCTCCTCTGGATGGGGGCAGGACCATCGTGCTTCCTCTCGAGTGGAGAAGGGTATGGCGGTGAATTTCTTGAGTTGCAGCAAGGGTGTGAAAGACCCTTTCGAAGTTCCAGAGGTGAGGTGTCATTAGTCTCCAGACGCCTCATCGGAAATAGGCCTCATCTCGCCTGGAAGGGAGAACTTCCTGGATTTTCTCGAGTTGCGGCAGGTGGTCTCGAGTTACGACGGGGACCTCAGGGACCCGCCCTGGTGGCCTCAGGAGAGGCCAGTCCCCATGCGAGTTGCTAGGGGGCCTCTCGGGATTCCTCTCCCGTCGATACCGGGGCCAAAAACCTAGTGTGGAGTCAGGGCCGGAACCGAGGATTCCTCTCAGGGGCTGACATGGATCTTTGGGTACTTCTGGAGTCTCCCCAGGGGAGTCAGGCCTCGTCTCGAGTGGGGGCATGCACGTGCGCTTTCCTTCCAGGCTGTAGCAGCAATGTCACACTTCCCGTCGCGTGGATCAAAGGATCTGTGGTTTTCCCTCGAGGCTTTCCCTCGAGGCTTTCCCACAGGGCTGTCCCACGTGCCACCGTGGTGTGAGTCGATCCTCGGCGTGAAAGATGAGCCAGTGCAGGGCAAAGAGGTTCCTCTGGAATGGACTGAGACATCTGGGGAACTCTTGGCATGGTGGTACGACCATGGAGTTCCTCTCGCCTTTCCTGTTGAGAGTGCCTCCTCTTGAGATGCGACGGGAACGCCGGGAATTCTTTCCCGTTGAAAGCAGGGAAAGGATCCCTCATCTCGAGCTACGAGGGGGAAACGGGGCTCCTCTGGATGTGGGCAGGACCATCGTGCTTCCTCTCGAGTGGAGAAGGGTATGGCGGTGAATTTCTTGAGTTGCAGCAAGGGTGTGAAAGACCCTTTCGAAGTTCCAGAGGTGAGGTGTCATTAGTCTCCAGACGCCTCATCGGAAATAGGCCTCATCTCGCCTGGAAGGGAGAACTTCCTGGATTTTCTCGAGTTGCGGCAGGTGTTCTCGAGTTACGACGGGGACCTCAGGGACCCGCCCTGGTGGCCTCAGGAGAGGCCAGTCCCCATGCGAGTTGCTAGGGGGCCTCTCGGGATTCCTCTCCCGTCGATACCGGGGCCAAAAACCTTGTGTGGAGTCAGGGCCGGAACCGAGGATTCCTCTCAGGGGCTGACATGGATCTTTGGGTACTTCTGGAGTCTCCCCAGGGGAGTCAGGCCTCGTCTCGAGTGGGGTCCTGCACGTGCGCTTTCCTTCCAGGCTGTAGCAGCAATGTCACGCTTCCCGTTGCGTGGATCAAAGGATCTGTGGTTTTCCCTCGAGGCTTTCCCTCGAGGCTTTCCCTCAGGGCTGTCCCACGTGCCACCGTGGTGTGAGTCGATCCTCGGCGTGAAAGATGAGCCAGTGCAGGGCAAAGAGGTTCCTCTGGAATGGACTGAGACATCTGGGGCACTCTTGGCATGGTGGTACGACCATGGAGTTCCTCTCGCCTTTCCTGTTGAGAGTGCCTCCTCTTGAGATGCGACGGGAACGTCGGGAATTCTTTCCCGTTGAAAGCAGGGAAAGGATCCCTCATCTCGAGCTACGAGGGGGAAACGGGGCTCCTCTGGATGTGGGCGGGACCATCGTGCTTCCTCTCGAGTGGAGACGGGTATGGCGGTGAACTTCTTGATTTGCAGCAAGGGTGTGAAAGACCCTTTCGAAGTTCCAGAGTTTAGGTGTCATTAGTCTCCAGACGCCTCATCGGAAATAGGCCTCATCTCGCCTGAAAGGGAGAACTTCCTGGATTTTCTCGAGTTGTGGCAGGTGTTCTCGAGTTACGACGGGGACCTCAGGGACCCGCCCTGGTGGCCTCAGGAGAGGCCAGTCCCCATGCGAGTTGCTAGGGGGCCTCTCGGGATTCCTCTCCCGTCGATACCGGGGCCAAAAACCTTGTGTGGAGTCAGGGCCGGAACCGAGGATTCCTCTCAGGGGCTGACATGGATCTTTGGGTACTTCTGGAGTCTCCCCAGGGGAGTCAGGCCTCGTGTCGAGTGGGGGCATGCACGTGCGCTTTCCTTCCAGGCTGTAGCAGCAATGTCACGCTTCCCGTCGCGTGGATCAAAGGATCTGTGGTTTTCCCTCGAGGCTTTCCCTCGACGCTTTCCCACAGGGCTGTCCCACGTGCCACCGTGGTGTGAGTCGATCCTCGGCGTGAAAGATGAGCCAGTGCAGGGCAAAGAGGTTCCTCTGGAATGGACTGAGACATCTGGGGGCTCTTGGCATGGTGGTACGACCATGGAGTTCCTCTCGCCTTTCCTGTTGAGAGTGCCTCCTCTTGAGATGCGACGGGAACGCCGGGAATTCTTTCCCGTTGAAAGCAGGGAAAGGATCCCTCATCTCGAGCTACGAGGGGGAAACGGGGCTCCTCTGGATGTGGGCGGGACCATCGTGCTTCCTCTCGAGTGGAGACGGGTATGGCGGTGAACTTCTTTAGTTGCAGCAAGGGTGTGAAAGACCCTTTCGAAGTTCCAGAGTTTAGGTGTCATTAGTCTCCAGACGCCTCATCGGAAATAGGCATCATCTCGCCTGAAAGGGAGAACTTCCTGGATTTTCTCGAGTTGTGGCAGGTGTTCTCGAGTTACGACGGGGACCTCAGGGACCCGCCCTGGTGGCCTCAGGAGAGGCCAGTCCCCATGCGAGTTGCTAGGGGGCCTCTCGGGATTCCTCTCTCGTCGATACCGGGGCCAAAAACCTTGTGTGGAGTCAGGGCCGGAACCGAGGATTCCTCTCAGGGGCTGACATGGATCTTTGGGTACTTCTGGAGTCTCCCCAGGGGAGTCAGGCCTCGTCTCGAGTGGGGGCATGCACGTGCGCTTTCCTTCCAGGCTGTAGCAGCAATGTCACGCTTCCCGTCGCCTGGATCAAAGGATCTGTGGTTTTCCCTCGAGGCTTTCCCTCGAGGCTTTCCCACAGGGCTGTCCCACGTGCCACCGTGGTGTGAGTCGATCCTCGGCGTGAAAGATGAGCCAGTGCAGGGCAAAGAGGTTCCTCTGGAATGGACTGAGACATCTGGGGGACTCTTGGCATGGTGGTACGACCATGGAGTTCCTCTCGCCTTTCCTGTTGAGAGTGCCTCCTCTTGAGATGCGACGGGAACGCCGGGAATTCTTTCCCGTTGAAAGCAGGGAAAGGATCCCTCATCTCGAGCTACGAGGGGGAAACCGGGCTCCTCTGGATGTGCGCGGGACCATCGTGCTTCCTCTCGAGTGGAGACGGGTATGGCGGTGAACTTCTTGATTTGCAGCAAGGGTGTGAAAGACCCTTTCGAAGTTCCAGAGGTTAGGTGTCATTAGTCTCCAGACGCCTCATCGGAAATAGGCCTCATCTCGCCTGAAAGGGAGAACTTCCTGGATTTTCTCGAGTTGTGGCAGGTGTTCTCGAGTTACGATGGGGACCTCAGGGACCCGCCCTGGTGGCCTCAGGAGAGGCCAGTCCCCATGCGAGTTGCTAGGGGGCCTCTCGGGATTCCTCTCCCGTCGATACCGGGGCCAAAAACCTTGTGTGGAGTCAGGGCCGGAACCGAGGATTCCTCTCACGGGCTGACATGGATCTTTGGGTACTTCTGGAGTCTCCCCAGGGGAGTCAGGCCTCGTCTCGAGTGGGGGCATGCACGTGCGCTTTCCTTCCAGGCTGTAGCAGCAATGTCACGCTTCCCGTCGCGTGGATCAAAGGATCTGTGGTTTTCCCTCGAGGCTTTCCCTCGAGGCATTCCCACAGGGCTGTCCCACGTGCCACCGTGGTGTGAGTCGATCCTCGGCGTGAAAGATGAGCCAGTGCAGGGCAAAGAGGTTCCTCTGGAATGGACTGAGACATCTGGGGGACTCTTGGCATGGTGGTACGACCATGGAGTTCCTCTCGCCTTTCCTGTTGAGAGTGCCTCCTCTTGAGATGCGACGGGAACGCCGGGAATTCTTTCCCGTTGAAAGCAGGGAAAGGATCCCTCATCTCGAGCTACGAGGGGGAAACGGGGCTCCTCTGGATGTGGGCGGGACCATCGTGCTTCCTCTCGAGTGGAGACGGGTATGGCGGTGAACTTCTTGAGTTTCCGCAAGGGTGTGAAAGACCCTTTTGAAGTTCCAGAGGTGAGGTGTCATTAGTCTCCAGACGCCTCATCGGAAATAGGCCTCATCTCGCCTGGAAGGGAGATCTTCCTGGATTTTCTCGAGTTGCCGCAGGTGTTCTCGAGTTACGACGGGGACCTCAGGGACCCGCCCTGGTGGCCTCAGGAGAGGCCAGTCCCCATGCGAGTTGCTAGGGGGCCTCTCGGGATTCCTCTCCCGTCGATACCAGGGCCAAAAACCTTGTGTGGAGTCAGGGCCGGAACCGAGGATTCCTCTCAGGGGCTGACATGGATCTTTGGGTACTTCTGGAGTCTCCCCAGGGGAGTCAGGCCTCGTCTCGAGTGGGGGCATGCACGTGCGCTTTCCTTCCAGGCTGTAGCAGCAATGTCACGCTTCCCGTCGCGTGGATCAAAGGATCTGTGGTTTTCCCTCGAGGCTTTCCCACAGGGCTGTCCCACGTGCCACCGTGGTGTGAGTCGATCCTCGGCGTGAAAGATGAGGCAGTGCAGGGCAAAGAGGTTCCTCTGGAATGGACTGAGACATCTGGGGGACTCTTGGCATGGTGGTACGACCATGGAGTTCCTCTCGCCTTTCCTGTTGAGAGTGCCTCCTCTTGAGATGCGACGGGAACGCCGGGAATTCTTTCCCGTTGAAAGCAGGGAAAGGATCCCTCATCTCGAGCTACGAGGGGGAAACGGGGCTCCTCTGGATGTGCGCGGGACCATCGTGCTTCCTCTCGAGTGGAGACGGGTATGGCGGTGAACTTCTTGAGTAGCAGCAAGGGTTTGAAAGACCCTCTCGAAGTTCCAGAGGTTAGGTGTCATTAGACTCCAGACGCCTCATCGGAAATAGGCCTCATCTCGCCTGGAAGGGAGAACTTCCTGGATTTTCTCGAGTTGCGGCAAGTGTTCTCGAGGTACGACGGGGACCTCAGGGACCCGCCCTGGTGACCTCAGGAGAGGCCAGTCCCCATGCGAGTTGCTAGGGGGCCTCTCGGGATTCCTCTCCCGTCGATACCGGGGCCAAAAACCTTGTGTGGAGTCAGGGCCGGAACCGAGGATTCCTCTCAGGGGCTGACATGGATCTTTGGGTATTTCTGGAGTCTCCCAAGGGGAGTCTAGCCTCGTCTCGAGTGGGGGCATGCACGTGCGATTTCCTTCCAGGCTGTAGCAGCAATGTCACGCTTCCCGTCGCGTTGATCAAAGGATCTGTGGTTTTCCCTCGAGGCTTTCCCTCGAGGCTTTCCCACAGGGCTGTCCCACGTGCCACCTTGGTGTGAGTCGATCCTCGGCGTGAAAGATGAGCCAGTGCAGGGCAAAGAGGTTCCTCTGGAATGGACTGAGACATCTGGGGGACTCTTGGCATGGTGGTACGACCATGGAGTTCCTCTCGCCTTACCTGTTGAGAGTGCCTCCTCTTGAGATGCGACGGGAACGCCGGGAATTCTTTCCCGTTGAAAGCAGGGAAAGGATCCCTCATCTCGAGCTACGAGGGGGAAACGGGGCTCCTCTGGATGTGGGCGGGACCATCGTGCTTCCTCTCGAGTGGAGAAGGTTATGGCAGTGAATTTCTTGAGTTGCAGCAAGGGTGTGAAAGACCCATTCGAAGTTCCAGAGCTTAGGTGTCATTAGTCTCCAGACGCCTCATCGGAAATAGGCCTCATCTCGCCTGGAAGGGAGAACTTCCTGGATTTTCTCGAGTTGCGGCAGGTGTTCTCGAGTTACGACGGGGACCTCAGGGACCCGCCCTGGTGGCCTAAGGAGAGGCCAGTCCCCATGCGAGTTGCTAGGGGGCCTCTCGGTATTCCTCTCCCGTCGATACCGGGGCCAAAAACCTTGTGTGGAGTCAGGGCCGGAACCGAGGATTCCTCTCAGGGGCTGACATGGATCTTTGGGTACTTCTGGAGTCTCCCCAGGGGAGTCAGGCCTCGTCTCGAGTGGGGGCATGCACGTGCGCTTTCCTTCCAGGCTGTAGCAGCAATGTCACGCTTCCCGTCGCGTGGATCAATGGATCTGTGGTTTTCCCTCTAGGCTTTCCCTCGAGGCTTTCCCACAGGGCTGTCCCACGTGCCACCTTGGTGTGAGTCGATCCTCGGCGTGAAAGATGAGCCAGTGCAGGGCAAAGAGGTTCCTCTGGAATGGACTGAGACATCTGGGGGACTCTTGGCATGGTGGTACGACCATGGAGTTCCTCTCGCCTTTCCTGTTGAGACTGCCTCCTCTTGAGATGCGACGGGAACGCCAGGAATTCTTTCCCGTTGAAAGCAGGGAAAGGATCCCTCATCTCGAGCTACGAGGGGGAAACGGGGCTCCTTTGGATGTGGGCGGGACCATCGTGTTTCCTCTCGAGTGGAGACGGGTATGGAGGTGAACTTCTTGAGTTGCAGCAAGGGTGTGAAAGACCCTTTCGAAGTTCCAGAGTTTAGGTGTCATTAGTGTCCAGACGCCTCATGGGAAATAGGCCTCATCTCGCCTGGAAGAGAGAACTTCCTGGATTTTATCGAGTTGGGGCAGGTGATCTCGAGTTACGACGGGGACCTCAGGGACCCGCCCTGGTGGCTTCAGGAAAGGCCAGTCCCCATGCGAGTTGCAAGGGGGCCTCTCAGGATTCCTCTCCCGTCGATACCGGGGCCAAAAACCTTGTGTGGAGTCAGGGCCGCAAGCGAGGATTCCTTTCAGGGGCTGACATGGATCTTTGGGTACTGCTGGAGTCTCACCAGGGGAGTCAGGCCTCGTCTCGAGTGGGGTCATGCACGTGCACTTTCCTTCCAGGCTGTAGCAGCAATGTCACGCTTCCCGTCGCGTGGATCAAAGGATCTGTGGTTTTCCCTCGAGGCTTTCCCTCGAGGCTTTCCCACAGGGCTGTCCCACGTGCCACCGTGGTGTGAGTCGATCCTCGGCGTGAAAGATGAGCCAGTGCAGGGCAAAGAGGTTCCTCTGGAATGGACTGAGACATCTGGGGGACTCTTGGCATGGTGGTACGACCATGGAGTTCCTCTCGCCTTTCCTGTTGAGAGTGCCTCCTCTTGAGATGCGACGGGAACGCCGGGAATTCTTTCCCGTTGAAAGCAGGGAAAGGATCCCTCATCTCGAGCTACGAGGGGGAAACGGGGCTCCTCTGGATGTGGGCGGGACCATCGTGCTTCCTCTCGAGTGGAGACGGGTATGGCGGTGAACTTCTTGAGTTGCAGCAAGGGTGTGAAAGACCCTTTCAAAGTTCCAGAGGTGAGGTGTCATTAGTCTCCAGACACCTCATCGGAAATAGGCCTCATCTCGCCTGGAAGGGAGAACTTCCTGGATTTTCTCGAGTTGCGACAGGTGTTCTCGAGTTATGACGGGGACCTCAGGGACCCGCCCTGGTGGCCTCAGGAGAGGCCAGTCCCCATGCGAGTTGCTAGGAGGCCTCTCGGGATTACTCTCCCGTCGATACCGGGGCCAAAAACCTTGTGTGGAGTCAGGGCCGGAACCGAGGATTCCTATTAGGGGCTGACATGGATCTTTGGGTACTTCTGGAGTCTCCCCAGGGGAGTCAGGCCTCGTCTCGAGTGGGGGCATGCACGTGCGCTTTCCTTCCAGGCTGTAGCAGCAATGTCACGCTTCCCGTCGCGTGGATCAAAGGATCTGTGGTTTTCCCTCGAGGCTTTCCCTCGAGGCTTTCCCACAGGGCTGTCCCACGTGCCACCGTGGTGTGAGTCGATCCTCGGCGTGAAAGATGAGCCAGTGCAGGGCAAAGAGGTTCCTCTGGAATGGACTGAGACATCTGGGGGACTCTTGGCATGGTGGTACGACCATGGAGTTCCTCTCGCCTTACCTGTTGAGAGTGCCTCCTCTTGAGATGCGACGGGAACGCCGGGAATTCTTTCCCGTTGAAAGCAGGGAAAGGATCCCTCATCTCGAGCTACGAGGGGGAAACGGGGCTCCTCTGGATGTGGGCGGGACCATCGTGCTTCCTCTCGAATGGAGACGGGTATGGCGGTGAACTTCTTGAGTTGCAGCAAGGGTGTGAAAGACCCTTTCGAAGTTCCAGAGATGAGGTGTCATTAGTCTCCAGACACCTCATCGGAAATAGGCCTCATCTCGCCTGGAAGGGAGAACTTCCTGGATTTTCTCGAGTTGCAGCAGGTGTTCTCGAGTTACGACGGGGACCTCAGGGACCCGCCCTGGTGGCCTCAGGAGAGGCCAGTCCCCATGCGAGTTGCTAGGGGGCCTCTCGTGATTCCTCTCCCGTCGATACCAGGGCCAAAAACCTTGTGTGGAGTCAGGGCCGGAACCGAGGATTCCTCTCAGGGGCTGACATGGATCTTTGGGTACTTCTGGAGTCTCCCCAGGGGAGTCAGGCCTCGTCTCGAGTGGGGGCATGCACGTGCGCTTTCCTTCCAGGCTGTAGCAGCAATGTCACGCTTCCCGTCGCGTGGATCAAAGGATCTGTGGTTTTCCCTCGAGGCTTTCCCTCGAGGCTTTCCCACAGTGCTGTCCCACGTGCCACCGTGGTGTGAGTCGATCCTCTGCGTGAAAGATGAGCCAGTGCAGGGCAAAGAGTTTCCTCCGGAATGGACTGAGACATCTGGGGGACTTTTGGCATGGTGGTACGACCTTGGAGTTCCTCTCGCCTTTCCTGTTGAGAGTGCCTCCTCTTGAGATGCGATGGGAACGCCGGGAATACTTTCCCGTTGAAAGCAGGGAAAGGATCCCTCATCTCGAGCTACGAGGGGGAAACGGGGCTCCTCTGGATGTGGGCGGGACCATCGTGCTTCCTCTCGAGTGGAGACGGGTATGGCGGTGAACTTCTTGAGTTGCAGCAAGGGTGTGAAAGACCCTTTCGAAGTTCCAGAGGTTAGGTGTCATTAGTCTCCAGACGCCTCATGGGAAATAGGCCTCATCTCGCCTGGAAGGGAGAACTTCCTGGATTTTCTCGAGTTGCGGCAGATGTCCTCGAGTTACGACGGGGACCTCAGGGACCCGCCCTGGTGGCCTCAGGAGAGGCCAGTCCCCATGTGAGTTGCTAGGGGGCCTCTAGGGATTCCGCAACCGTCGATACCGGGGCCAAAATCCTTGTGTGGAGTCAGGGCCAGAACCCAGAATTCCTCTCAGGGGCTGACATGGATCTTTGGGTACTTCTGGAGTCTCCCCAGGGGAGTCAGGCCTCGTCACGAGTGGGGGCATACACGTGCGCTTTCCTTCCAGGCTGTAGCAGCAATGTCACGCTTCCCGTCGCGTGGATCAAAGGATCTGTGGTTTTCCCTCGAGGCTTTCCCTCGAGGCTTTCCCACTGGGCTGTCCCACGTGCCACCGTGGTGTGAGTCGATCCTCGGCGTGAAAAATGAGCCAGTGCAGGGCAAAGAGGTTCCTCTGGAATGGACTGAGACATCTGGGGGACTCTTCGCATGGTGGTACGACCATGGAGTTCCTCTCGCCTTTCCTGTTGAGAGTGCCTCCTCTTGAGATGCGACGGAAACGCCGGGAATTCTTTCCCGTTGAAAGCAGGGAAAGGATCCCTCATCTCGAGCTACGAGGGGGAAACGGGGCTCCTCTGGATGTGGGCGGGACCATCGTGCTTCCTCTCGAGTGGAGACGGGTATGGCGGTGAACTTCTTGAGTTGCAGCAAGGGTGTGAAAGACCCTTTCGAAGTTACAGAGGTTAGGTGTCATTAGTCTCCAGACGCCTCATGGGAAATAGGCCTCATCTCGCCTGGAAGGGAGAACTTCCTGGATTTTCTCGAGTTGTGGCAGGTGTTCTCGAGTTACCACGGGGACCTCAGGGACCCGCCCTGGTGGCCTCAGGAGAGGCCAGTCCCCATGCGAGTTGCTAGGGGGCCTCTCGGGATTCCTCTCCCGTCGATACCGGGGCCAAAATCCTTGTGTGGAGTCAGGGCCGGAACCGAGGATTCCTCTCAGGTGCTGACATGGATCTTTGGGTACTTCTGGAGTCTCCCCAGGGGAGTCAGGCCTCGTCTCGAGTGGGGGCATGAACGTGCGCTTTCCTTCCAGGCTTTAGCAGTAATGTCACGCTTCCCGTAGCGTGGATCAAAGGATCTGTGGTTTTCCCTCGAGGCTTTCCCACAGGGCTGTCCCTCGTGCCACCGAGGTGTGAGTCGATCCTCGGCGTGAAATATGAGCCAGTGCAGGGCAAAGAGGTTCCTCTGGAATGGACTGAGACATTTGGGGGACTCTTTGCATGGTGGTACGACCATGGAGTTCCTCTCGCCTTTCCTGTTGAGAGTGCCTCCTCTTGAGATGCGACGGGAATGCCGGGAATTCTTTCCCGTTGAAAGCAGGGAAAGGATCCCTCATCTCGAGCTACGAGGGGGAAACGGGGCTCCTCTGGATATGGGCGGGACAATCGTGCTTCCTCTCGAGTGGAGACGGGTATGGCAGAGAACTTCTTGAGTTGCAGCAAGGGTGTGAAAGACCCTTTCGAAGTTCCAGAGGTTAGGTGTCATTAGTCTCCAGACGCCTAATCGGAAATAGGCCTCATCTCGCCTGGAAGGGAGAACTTCCTGGATGTTCTCGAGTTGCGGCAGGTGTTCTCGAGTTACGACGGGGACCTCAGGGACCCGCCCTGGTGGCCTCAGGAGAGGCCAGTCCCCATGCGAGCTGCTAGGGGGCCTCTCGGGATTCCTCTCCCGTCGATACCGGGGCCAAAAACCTTGTGTGGAGTCAGGGCCGGAACCGAGGATTCCTCTCAGGGGCTGACATGGATCTTTGGGTACTTCTGGAGTCTCCCCAGGGGAGTCAGGCCTCGTCTCGAGTGGGGGCATGCACGTGCGCTTTCCTTCCAGGCTGTAGCAGCAATGTCACGCTTCCCGTCGCGTGGATCAAAGGATCTGTGGTTTTCCCTCGAGGCTTTCCCTCGAGGCTTTCCCACAGGGCTGTCCCACGTGCCACCGTGGTGTGAGTCGATCCTCGGCGTGAAAGATGAGCCAGTGCAGGGCAAAGAGGTTCCTCTGGAATGGACTGAGACATCTGGGGGACTCTTGGCATGGTGGTACGACCATGGAGTTCCTCTCGCCTTTCCTGTTGAGAGTGCCTCCTCTTGAGATGCGACGGGAACGCCGGGAATTCTTTCCCGTTGAAAGCAGGGAAAGGATCCCTCATCTCGAGCTACGAGGGGGAAACGGGGCTCCTCTGGATGTGGGCGGGACCATCGTGCTTCCTCTCGAGTGGAGACGGGTATGGCGGTGAACTTCTTGAGTTGCAGCAAGGGTGTGAAAGACCCTTTCGAAGTTCCAGAGGTGAGGTGTCATTATCTCCAGACGCCTCATCGGAAATAGGCCTCATCTCGCCTGGAAGGGAGAACTTCCTGGATTTTCTCGAGTTGCGTCAGGTGTTCTCGAGTTACGACGGGGACCTCAGGGACCCGCCCTGGTGGCCTCAGGAGAGGCCAGTCCCCATGCGAGTTGCTAGGGGGCCTCTCGGGATTCCTCTCCCGTCGATACCGGGGCCAAAAACCTTGTGTGGAGTCAGGGCCGGAACCGAGGATTCCTCTCACGGGCTGACATGGATCTTTGGGTACTTCTGGAGTCTCCCCAGGGGAGTCAGGCCTCGTCTCGAGTGGGGGCATGCACGTGCGCTTTCCTTCCAGGCTGTAGCAGCAATGTCACGCTTCCCGTCGCGTGGATCAAAGGATCTGTGGTTTTCCCTCGAGGCTTTCCCTCGAGGCTTTCCCACAGGGCTGTCCCACGTGCCACCGTGGTGTGAGTCGATCCTCGGCGTGAAAGATGAGCCAGTGCAGGGCAAAGAGGTTCCTCTGGAATGGACTGAGACATCTGGGGGACTCTTGGCATGGTGGTACGACCATGGAGTTCCTCTCGCCTTTCCTGTTGAGAGTGCCTCCTCTTGAGATGCGACGGGAACGCCGGGAATTCTTTCCCGTTGAAAGCAGGGAAAGGATCCCTCATCTGAGCTACGAGGGGGAAACGGGGCTCCTCTGGATGTGGGCGGGACCATCGTGCTTCCTCTCGAGTGGAGACGGGTATGGCGGTGAACTTCTTGAGTTGCAGCAAGGGTGTGAAAGACCCTTTCGAAGTTACAGAGGTTAGGTGTCATTAGTCTCCAGACGCCTCATGGGAAATAGGCCTCATCTCGCCTGGAAGGGAGAACTTCCTGGATTTTCTCGAGTTGTGGCAGGTGTTCTCGAGTTACGACGGGGACCTCAGGGACCCGCCCTGGTGGCCTCAGGAGAGGCCAGTCCCCATGCGAGTTGCTAGGGGGCCTCTCGGGATTCCTCTCCCGTCGATACCGGGGCCAAAATCCTTGTGTGGAGTCAGGGCCGGAACCGAGGATTCCTCTCAGGGGCTGACATGGATCTTTGGGTACTTCTGGAGTCTCCCCAGGGGAGTCAGGCCTCGTCTCGAGTGGGGGCATGAACTTGCGCTTTCCTTCCAGGCTTTAGCAGCAATGTCACGCTTCCCGTCGCGTGGATCAAAGGATCTGTGGTTTTCCCTCGAGGCTTTCCCTCGAGACTTTCCCACAGGGCTGTCCCACGTGCCACCGAGGTGTGAGTCGATCCTCGGCGTGAAAGATGAGCCAGTGCAGGGCAAAGAGGTTCCTCTGGAATGGACTGAGACATCTGGGGGACTCTTGGCATGGTGGTATGACCATGGAGTTCCTCTCGCCTTTCCTGTTGAGAGTGCCTCCTCTTGAGATGCGACGGGAATGCCGTGAATTCTTTCCCGTTGAAAGTAGGGAAAGGATCCCTCATCTCGAGCTACGAGCGGGAAACGGGGCTACTCTGGATGTGGGCGGGACCATCGTGCTTCCTCTCGAGTGGAGACGGGTATGGCAGTGAACTTCTTTAGTTGCAGCAAGGGTGTAAAAGACCCTTTCGAAGTTCCAGAGGTGAGGTGTCATTAGTCTCCAGACGCCTCATCGGAAATAGGCCTCATCTCGCCTGGAAGGGAGAACTTCCTGGATTTTCTCGAGTTGCGTCAGGTGTTCTCGAGTTACGACAGGGACCTCAGGGACCCGCCCTGGTGGCCTCAGGAGAGGCCAGTCCCCATGCGAGTTGCTAGGGGGCCTCTCGGGATTCCTCTCCCGTCGATACCGGGGCCAAAAACCTTGTGTGGAGTCAGGGCCGGAACCGAGGATTCCTCTCACGGGCTGACATGGATCTTTGGGTACTTCTGGAGTCTCCCCAGGGGAGTCAGGCCTCGTCTCGAGTGGGGGCATGCACGTGCGCTTTCCTTCCAGGCTGTAGCAGCAATGTCACGCTTCCCGTCGCGTGGATCAAAGGATCTGTGGTTTTCCCTCGAGGCTTTCCCTCGAGGCTTTCCCACAGGGCTGTCCCACGTGCCACCGAGGTGTGAGTCGATCCTCGGCGTGAAAGATGAGCCAGTGCAGGGCAAAGAGGTTCCTCTGGAATGGACTGAGACATCTGGGGGACTCTTGGCATGGTGGTACGACCATGGAGTTCCTCTCGCCTTTCCTGTTGAGAGTGCCTCCTCTTGAGATGCGACGGGAATGCCGTGAATTCTTTCCCGTTGAAAGCAGGGAAAGGATCCCTCATCTCGAGCTACGAGCGGGAAACGGGGCTACTCTGGATGTGGGCGGGACCATCGTGCTTCCTCTCGAGTGGAGACGGGTATGGCAGTGAACTTCTTGAGTTGCAGCAAGGGTGTGAAAGACCCTTTCGAAGTTCCAGAGGTGAGGTGTCATTAGTCTCCAGACGCCTCATCGGAAATAGGCCTCATCTCGCCTGGAAGGGAGAACTTCCTGGATTTTCTCGAGTTGTGGCAGGTGTACTCGAGTTACGACGGGGACCTCAGGGACCCGCCCTGGTGGCCTCAGGAGAGGCCAGTCCCCATGCGAGTTGCTAGGGGGCCTCTCGGGATTCCTCTCCCGTCGATACCGGGGCCAAAAACCTTGTGTGGAGTCAGGGCCGGAACCGAGGATTCCTCTCAGGGGCTGACATGGATCTTTGGGTACTTCTGGAGTCTCCCCAGGGGAGTCAGGCCTCGTCTCGAGTGGGGGCATGCACGTGCGCTTTCCTTCCAGGCTGTAGCAGCAATGTCACGCTTCCCGTCGCGTGGATCAAAGGATCTGTGGTTTTCCCTCGAGGCTTTCCCTCGAGGCTTTCCCACAGGGCTGTCCCACGTGCCACCGTGGTGTGAGTCGATCCTCGGCGTGAAAGATGAGCCAGTGCAGGGCAAAGAGGTTCCTCTGGAATGGACTGAGACATCTGGGGGACTCTTGGCATGGTGGTACGACCATGGAGTTCCTCTCGCCTTTCCTGTTGAGAGTGCCTCCTCTTGAGATGCGACGGGAACGCCGGGAATTCTTTCCCGTTGAAAGCAGGGAAAGGATCCCTCATCTCGAGCTACGAGGGGGAAACGGGGCTCCTCTGGATGTGGGCGGGACCATCGTGCTTCCTCTCGAGTGGAGACGGGTATGGCGGTGAACTTCTTGAGTTGCAGCAAGGGTGTGAAAGACCCTTTCGAAGTTCCAGAGGTGAGGTGTCATTATCTCCAGACGCCTCATCGGAAATAGGCCTCATCTCGCCTGGAAGGGAGAACTTCCTAGATTTTCTCGAGTTGCGTCAGGTGTTCTCGAGTTACGACGGGGACCTCAGGGACCCGCCCTGGTGGCCTCAGGAGAGGCCAGTCCCCATGCGAGTTGCTAGGGGGCCTCTCGGGATTCCTCTCCCGTCGATACCGGGGCCAAAAACCTTGTGTGGAGTCAGGGCCGGAACCGAGGATTCCTCTCACGGGCTGACATGGATCTTTGGGTACTTCTGGAGTCTCCCCAGGGGAGTCAGGCCTCGTCTCGAGTGGGGGCATGCACGTGCGCTTTCCTTCCAGGCTGTAGCAGCAATGTCACGCTTCCTGTCGCGTGGATCAAAGGATCTGTGGTTTTCCCTCGAGGCTTTCCCTTGAGGCTTTCCCACAGGGCTGTCCCACGTGCCACCGTGGTGTGAGTCGATCCTCGGCGTGAAAGATGAGCCAGTGCAGGGCAAAGAGGTTCCTCTGAAATGGACTGAGACATCTGGGGGACTCTTGGCATGGTGGTACGACCATGGAGTTCCTCTCGCCTTTCCTGTTGAGAGTGCCTCCTCTTGAGATGCGACGGGAACGCCGGGAATTCTTTCCCGTTGAAAGCAGGGAAAGGATCCCTCATCTCGAGCTACGAGGGGGAAACGGGGCTCCTCTGGATGTGGGCGGGACCATCGTGCTTCCTCTCGAGTGGAGACGGGTATGGCGGTGAACTTCTTTAGTTGCAGCAAGGGTGTAAAAGACCCTTTCGAAGTTACAGAGGTTAGGTGTCATTAGTCTCCAGACGCCTCATGGGAAATAGGCCTCATCTCGCCTGGAAGGGAGAACTTCCTGGATTTTCTCGAGTTGCGGCAGGTGTTCTCGAGTTACCACGGGGACCTCAGGGACCCGCCCTGGTGGCCTCAGGAGAGGCCAGTCCCCATGCGAGTTGCTAGGGGGCCTCTCGGGATTCCTCTCCCGTCGATACCGGGGCCAAAATCCTTGTGTGGAGTCAGGGCCGGAACCGAGGATTCCTCTCAGGGGCTGACATGGATCTTTGGGTACTTCTGGAGTCTCCCCAGGGGAGTCAGGCCTCGTCTCGAGTGGGGGCATGAACTTGCGCTTTCCTTCCAGGCTTTAGCAGCAATGTCACGCTTCCCGTCGCGTGGATCAAAGGATCTGTGGTTTTCCCTCGAGGCTTTCCCTCGAGGCTTTCCCACAGGGCTGTCCCACGTGCCACCGAGGTGTGAGTCGATCCTCGGCGTGAAAGATGAGCCAGTGCAGGGCAAAGAGGTTCCTCTGGAATGGACTGAGACATCTGGGGGACTCTTGGCATGGTGGTACGACCATGGAGTTCCTCTCGCCTTTCCTGTTGAGAGTGCCTCCTCTTGAGATGCGACGGGAATGCCGTGAATTCTTTCCCGTTGAAAGTAGGGAAAGGATCCCTCATCTCGAGCTACGAGCGGGAAACGGGGCTACTCTGGATGTGGGCGGGACCATCGTGCTTCCTCTCGAGTGGAGACGGGTATGGCAGTGAACTTCTTGAGTTGCAGCAAGGGTGTGAAAGACCCTTTCGAAGTTCCAGAGGTGAGGTGTCATTAGTCTCCAGACGCCTCATCGGAAATAGGCCTCATCTCGCCTGGAAGGGAGAACTTCCTGGATTTTCTCGAGTTGCGGCAGGTGTTCTCGAGGTACGACGGGGACCTCAGGGACCCGCCCTGGTGGCCTCAGGAGAGGCCAGTCCCCATGCGAGCTGCTAGGGGGCCTCTCGGGATTCCTCTCCCGTCGATTCCGGGGCCAAAAACCTTGTGTGGAGTCAGGGCCGGAACCGAGGATTCCTCACAGGGGCTGACATGGATCTTTGGGTACTTCTGGAGTCTCCCCAGGGGAGTCAGGCCTCGTCTCGAGTGGGGGCATGCACGTGCGCTTTCCTTCCAGGCTGTAGCAGCAATGTCATGCTTCCCGTCGCGTGGATCAAAGGATCTGTGGTTTTCCCTCGAGGCTTTCCCTGGAGGCTTTCCCACAGGGCTGTCCCACGTGCCACCGTGGTGTGAGTCGATCCTCGGCGTGAAAGATGAGCCAGTGCAGGGCAAAGAGGTTCCTCTGGAATGGACTGAGACATCTGGGGGACTCTTGGCATGGTGGTACGACCATGGAGTTCCTCTCGCCTTTCGTGTTGAGAGTGCCTCCTC
This sequence comes from Capricornis sumatraensis, assembly GCF_032405125.1. Lineage (NCBI taxonomy): Eukaryota > Metazoa > Chordata > Mammalia > Artiodactyla > Bovidae > Capricornis > Capricornis sumatraensis. The sequence goes on along the minus strand of NC_091092.1, from coordinate 140,206,448 downwards.
TTGAGATGCGACGGGAACGCCGGGAATTCTTTCCCGTTGAAAGCAGGGAAAGGATCCCTCATCTCGAGCTACGAGGGGGAAACGGGGCTCCTCTGGATGTGGGCGGGACCATCGTGCTTCCTCTCGAGTGGAGACGGGTATGGCGGTGAACTTCTTGAGTTGCAGCAAGGGTGTGAAAGACCCTTTCGAAGTTCCAGAGGTGAGGTGTCATTAGTCTCCAGACGCCTCATCGGAAATAGGCCTCATCTCGCCTGGAAGGGAGAACTTCCTGGATTTTCTCGAGTTGTGGCAGGTGTTCTCGAGTTACCACGGGGACCTCAGGGACCCGCCCTGGTGGCCTCAGGAGAGGCCAGTCCCCATGCGAGTTGCTAGGGGGCCTCTCGGGATTCCTCTCCCGTCGATACCGGGGCCAAAAACCTTGTGTGGAGTCAGGGCCGGAACCGAGGATTCCTCTCAGGGGCTGACATGGATCTTTGGGTACTTCTGGAGTCTCCCCAGGGGAGTCAGGCCTCGTCTCGAGTGGGGGCATGCACGTGCGCTTTCCTTCCAGGCTGTAGCAGCAATGTCACGCTTCCCGTCGCGTGGATCAAAGGATCTGTGGTTTTCCCTCGAGGCTTTCCCTCGAGGCTTTCCCACAGGGCTGTCCCACGTGCCACCGTGGTGTGAGTCGATCCTCGGCGTGAAAGATGAGCCAGTGCAGGGCAAAGAGGTTCCTCTGGAATGGACTGAGACATCTGGGGGACTCTTGGCATGGTGGTACGACCATGGAGTTCCTCTCGCCTTTCCTGTTGAGAGTGCCTCCTCTTGAGATGCGACGGGAACGCCGGGAATTCTTTCCCGTTGAAAGCAGGGAAAGGATCCCTCATCTCGAGCTACGAGGGGGAAACGGGGCTCCTCTGGATGTGGGCGGGACCATCGTGCTTCCTCTCGAGTGGAGACGGGTATGGCGGTGAACTTCTTTAGTTGCAGCAAGGGTGTAAAAGACCCTTTCGAAGTTACAGAGGTTAGGTGGCATTAGTCTCCAGACGCCTCATTGGAAATAGGCCTCATCTCGCCTGGAAGGGAGAACTTCCTGGATTTTCTCGAGTTGCGGCAGGTGTTCTCGAGTTACGACGGGGACCTCAGGGACCCGCCCTGGTGGCCTCAGGAGAGGCCAGTCCCCATGCGAGTTGCTAGGGGGCCTCTAGGGATTCCGCTCCCGTCGATACCGGGGCCAAAATCCTTGTGTGGAGTCAGGGCCGGAACCCAGAATTCCTCTCAGGGGCTGACATGGATCTTTGGGTACTTCTGGAGTCTCCCCAGGGGAGTCAGGCCTCGTCACGAGTGGGGGCATACACGTGCGCTTTCCTTCCAGGCTGTAGCAGCAATGTCACGCTTCCCGTCGCGTGGATCAAAGGATCTGTGGTTTTCCCTCGAGGCTTTCCCTCGAGGCTTTCCCACTGGGCTGTCCCAGGTGCCACCGTGGTGTGAGTCGATCCTCGGCGTGAAAAATGAGCCAGTGCAGGGCAAAGAGGTTCCTCTGGAATGGACTGAGACATCTGGGGGACTCTTGGCATGGTGGTATGACCATGGAGTTCCTCTCGCCTTTCCTGTTGAGAGTGCCTCCTCTTGACATGCGACGGGAACGCCGGGAATTCTTTCCCGTTGAAAGCAGGGAAAGGATCCCTCATCTCGAGCTACGAGGGGGAAACGGGGCTCCACTGGATGTGGGCGGGACCATCGTGCTTCCTCTCGAGTGGAGACGGGTATGGCGGTGAACTTCTTGAATTGCAGCAAGGGTGTGAAAGACCCTTTCGAAGTTCCAGAGGTGAGGTGTCATTAGTCTCCAGACGCCTCATCGGAAATAGGCCTCATCTCGCCTGGAAGGGAGAACTTCCTGGATTTTCTCGAGTTGCGACAGGTGTTCTCGAGTTACGACGGGGACCTCAGGGACCCGCCCTGGTGGCCTCAGGAGAGGCCAGTCCCCATGCGAGTTGCTAGGGGGCCTCTCGGGATTCCTCTCCCGTCGATACCGGGGCCAAAAACCTTGTGTGGAGTCAGGGCCGGAACCGAGGATTCCTCTCAGGGGCTGACATGGATCTTTGGGTACTTCTGGAGTCTCCCCAGGGGAGTCAGGCCTCGTCTCGAGTGGGGGCATGCACGTGCGCTTTCCTTCCAGGCTGTAGCAGCAATGTCACGCTTCCCGTCGCGTGGATCAAAGGATCTGTGGTTTTCCCTCGAGGCTTTCCCTGGAGGCCTTCCCACAGGGCTGTCCCACGTGCCACCGTGGTGTGAGTCGATCCTCGGCGTGAAAGATGAGCCAGTGCAGGGCAAAGAGGTTCCTCTGGAATGGACTGAGACATCTGGAGGACTCTTGGCATGGTGGTACGACCATGGAGTTCCTCTCGCCTTTCCTGTTGAGAGTGCCTCCTCTTGAGATGCGACGGGAACGCCGGGAATTCTTTCCCGTTGAAAGCAGGGAAAGGATCCCTCATCTCGAGCTACGAGGGGGAAACGGGGCTCCTCTGGATGTGGGCGGGACCATCGTGCTTCCTCTCGAGTGGAGACGGGTATGGCGGTGAACTTCTTGAGTTGCAGCAAGGGTGTGAAAGACCCTTTCGAAGTTCCAGAGGTGAGGTGTCATTAGTCTCCAGACGCCTAATCGGAAATAGGCCTCATCTCGCCTGGAAGGGAGAACTTCCTGGATTTTCTCGAGTTGCGGCAGGTGTTCTCGAGTTACGACGGGGACCTCAGGGACCCGCCCTGGTGGCCTCAGGAGAGGCCAGTCCCCATGCGAGTTGCTAGGGGGCCTCTCGGGATTCCTCTCCCGTCGATACCGGGGCCAAAAACCTTGTGTGGAGTCAGGGCCGGAACCGAGGATTCCTCTCAGGGGCTGACATGGATCTTTGGGTACTTCTGGAGTCTCCCCAGGGGAGTCAGGCCTCGTCTCGAGTGGGGGCATGCACGTGCGCTTTCCTTCCAGGCTGTAGCAGCAATGTCACGCTTCCCGTCGCGTGGATCAAAGGATCTGTGGTTTTCCCTCGAGGCTTTCCCTCGAGGCTTTCCCACAGGGCTGTCCCACGTGCCACCGTGGTGTGAGTCGATCCTCGGCGTGAAAGATGAGCCAGTGCAGGGCAAAGAGGTTCCTCTGGAATGGACTGAGACATCTGGGGGACTCTTGGCATGGTGGTACGACCATGGAGTTCCTCTTGCCTTTCTTGTTGAGAGTGCCTCCTCTTGAGATGCGACGGGAACGCCGGGAATTCTTTCCCGTTGAAAGCAGGGAAAGGATCCCTCATCTCGAGCTAAGAGGGGGAAACGGGGCTCCTCTGGATGTGGGCGTGACCATCGTGCTTCCGCTCGAGTGGAGAAGGGTATGGCGGTGAATTTCTTGAGTTGCAGCAAGGGTGTGAAAGACCCTTTCGAACTTCCATAGCTTAGGTGTCAATAGTCTCCAGACGCCTCATCGGAAATAGGCCTCATCTCGCCTGGAAGGGAGAACTTCCTGGATTTTCTCGAGTTGCGGCAGGTGTTCTCGAGTTATGACGGGGACCTCAGGGACACGCCCTGGTGGCCTCAGGAGAGGCCAGTCCCCATGCGAGTTGCTAGGAGGCCTCTCGGGATTACTTTCCCGTCGATACCGGGGCCAAAAACCTTGTGTGGAGTCAGGGCCGGAACCGAGGATTCCTCTCAGGGGCTGACATGGATCTTTGGGTACTTCTGGAGTCTCCCCAGGGGAGTCAGGCCTCGTCTCCAGTGGGGGCATGCACGTGCGCTTTCCTTTCAGGCTGTAACAGCAATGTCACGCTTCCCGTCGCGTGGATCAAAGGATATGTGAATTTCCCTCGAGGCTTTCCCTCGAGGCTTTCCCACAGGGCTGTCCCACGTGCCACCGTGGTGTGAGTCGATCCTCGGCGTGAAAGATGAGCCAGTGCAGGGCAAAGAGGTTCCTCTGGTATGGACTGAGACATCTGGGGGACTCTTCGCATGGTGGTACGATCATGGAGTTCCTCTCGCCTTTCCTGTTGAGAGTGCCTCCACTTGAGATGCGATGGGAACGCCGGGAATACTTTCCCTTTGAAAGCAGGGAAAGGATCCCTCATCTCGAGCTACGAGGGGGAAACGGGGCTCCTCTGGATGTGGGCGGGACCATCGTGCTTCTTCTCGAGTGGAGACGGGTATGGCGGTGAACTTCTTGAGTTGCAGCAAGGGTGTGAAAGACCCTTTCGAAGTTCCAGAGGTGAGGTGTCATTAGTCTCCAGACGCCTCATCGGAAATAGGCCTCATCTCGCCTGGAAGGGAGATCTTCCTGGATTTTCTCGAGTTGCGGCAGGTGTTCTCGAGTTACGACGGGGACCTCAGGGACCCGCCCTGGTGGCCTCAGGAGAGGCCAGTCCCCATGCGAGTTGCTAGGAGGCCTCTCGGGATTACTATCCCGTCGATACCGGGGCCAAAAACCTTGTGTGGAGTCAGGGCCGGAACCGAGGATTCCTCTCAGGGGCTGACATGGATCTTTGGGTACTTCTGGAGTCTCCCCAGGGGAGTCAGGCCTCGTCTCGAGTGGGGGCATGCACGTGCGCTTTCCTTCCAGGCTGTAGCAGCAATGTCACGCTTCCCGTCGCGTGGATCAAAGGATCTGTGGTTTTCCCTCGAGGCTTTCCCTGGAGGCTTTCCCACAGGGCTGTCCCACGTGCCACCGTGGTGTGAGTCGATCCTCGGCATGAAAGATGAGCCAGTGCAGGGCAAAGAGGTTCCTCTGGAATGGACTGAGACATCTGGGGGACTCTTGGCATGGTGGTACGACCATGGAGTTCCTCTCGCCTTTCCTGTTGAGAGTGCCTCCTCTTGAGATGCGACGGGAACGCCGGGAATTCTTTCCCGTTAAAAGCAGGGAAAGGATCCCTAATCTCGAGCTACGAGGGGGAAACGGGGCTCCTCTGGATGTGGGCGGGATCATCGTGCTTCCTCTCGAGTGGAGAAGGTTATGGCGGTGAACTTCTTGAGTTGCAGCAAGGGTGTGAAAGACCCATTCGAAGTTCCAGAGCTTAGGTGTCATTAGTCTCCAGACGCCTCATCGGAAATAGGCCTCATCTCGCCTGGAAGGGAGAACTTCCTGGATTTTCTCGAGTTGCGGCAGGTGTTCTCGAGTTACGACGGGGACCTCAGGGACCCGCCCTGGTGGCCTCAGGAGAGGCCAGTCCCCATGCGAGTTGCTAGGGGGCCTCTCGGGATTCCTCTCCCGTCGATACCGGGGCCAAAAACCTTGTGTGGAGTCAGGGCCGTAACCCAGGATTCCTCTCAGGGGCTGACATGGATCTTTGGGTACTTCTGGAGTCTCCCCAGGGGAGTCAGGCCTCGTCTCGAGTGGGGGCATGCACGTGCGCTTTCCTTCCAGGCTGTAGCAGCAATGTCACGCTTCCCGTCGCGTGGATCAAAGGATCTGTGGTTTTCCCTCGAGGCTTTCCCTCGAGGCTTTCCCATAGGGCTGTCCCACGTGCCACCTTGGTGTGAGTCGATCCTCGGCGTGAAAGATGAGCCAGTGCAGGGCAAAGAGGTTCCTCTGGAATGGACTGAGACATCTGTGGGACTCTTGGCATGGTGGTACGACCATGGAGTTCCTCTCGCCTTACCTGTTGAGAGTGCCTCCTCTTGAGATGCGACGGGAACGCCGGGAATTCTTTCCCGTTGAAAGCAGGGAAAGGATCCCTCATCTCGAGCTACGAGGGGGAAACGGGGCTCCTCTGGATGTGGGCGGGACCATCGTGCTTCCTCTCGAGTGGAGACGGGTATGGCGGTGAACTTCTTGAGTTGCAGCAAGGGTGTGAAAGACCCTTTCGAAGTTCCAGAGGTGAGGTGTCATTAGTCTCCAGACGCCTCATCGGAAATAGGCCTCATCTCGCCTGGAAGGGAGATCTTCCTGGATTTTCTCGAGTTGCGGCAGGTGTTCTCGAGTTACGACGGGGACCTCAGGGACCCGCCCTGGTGGCCTCAGGAGAGGCCAGTCCCCATGCGAGTTGCTAGGGGGCCTCTCGGGATTCCTCTCCCGTCGATACCGGGGCCAAAAACCTTGTGTGGAGTCAGGGCCGGAACCAAGGATTCCTCTCAGGGGCTGACATGGATCTTTGGGTACTTCTGGAGTCTCCCCAGGGGAGTCAGGCCTCGTCTCGTGTGGGGGCATGCACGTGCGATTTCCTTCCAGGCTGTAGCAGCAATGTCACGCTTCCCGTCGCGTGGATCAAAGGATCTGTGGTTTTCCCTCGAGGCTTTCCCTCGAGGCTTTCCCACAGGGCTGTCCCACGTGCCACCGTGGTGTGAGTCGATCCTCGGCGTGAAAGATGAGCCAGTGCAGGGCAAAGAGGTTCCTCTGGAATGGACTGAGACATCTGGGGGACTCTTGGCATGGTGGTACGACCATGGAGTTCCTCTCGCCTTTCCTGTTGAGAGTGCCTCCTCTTGAGATGCGACGGGAAAGCCGGGAATTCTTTCCCGTTGAAAGCAGGGAAAGGATCCCTCATCTCGAGCTACGAGGGGGAAACGGGGCTCCTCTGGATGTGGGCGGGACCATCGTGCTTCCTCTCGAGTGGAGACGGGTATGGCGGTGAACTTCTTGAGTTGCAGCAAGGGTGTGAAAGACCCTTTCGAAGTTCCAGAGGTGAGGTGTCATTAGTCTCCAGACGCCTCATCGGAAATAGGCCTCATCTCGCCTGGAAGGGAGAACTTCCTGGATTTTCTCGAGTTGCGGCAGGTATTCTCGAGTTACGACGGGGACCTCAGGCACCCGCCCTGGTGGCCTCAGGAGAGGCCAGTCCCCATGCGAGTTGCTAGGGGGCCTCTCGGGATTCCTCTCCCGTCGATACCGGGGCCAAAAACCTTGTGTGGAGTCAGGGCCGGAACCGAGGATTCCTCTCAGGGGCTGACATGGATCTTTGGGTACTTCTGGACTCTCCCCAGGGGAGTCAGGCCTCGTCTCGAGTGGGGGCATGCACGTGCGCTTTCCTTCCAGGCTGTAGCAGCAATGTCACGCTTCCCGTCGCGTGGATCAAAGGATCTGTGGTTTTCCCTCGAGGCTTTCCCTCGAGGCTTTCCCACAGGGCTGTCCCACGTGCCACCGTGGTGTGAGTCGATCCTCGGCGTGAAAGATGAGCCAGTGCAGGGCAAAGAGGTTCCTCTGGAATGGACTGAGACATCTGGGGGACTCTTGGCATGGTGGTACGACCATGGAGTTCCTCTCGCCTTTCCTGTTGAGAGTGCCTCCTCTTGAGATGCGACGGGAACGCCGGGAATTCTTTCCCGTTGAAAGCAGGGAACGGATCCCTCATCTCGAGCTACGAGGGGGAAACGGGGCTCCTCTGGATGTGGGCGGGACCATCGTGCTTCCTCTCGAGTAGAGACGGGTATGGCGGTGAACTTCTTTAGTTGCAGCAAGGGTGTAAAAGACGCTTTCGAAGTTAGAGAGGTTAGGTGGCGTTAGTCTCCAGACGCCTCATGGGAAATAGGCCTCATCTCGCCTGGAAGGGAGAACTTCCTGGATTTTCTCGAGTTGCTGCAGGTGTTCTCGAGTTACGACGGGGACCTCAGGCACCCGCCCTGGTGGCCTCAGTAGAGGCCAGTCCCCATGCGAGTTGCTAGGGGGCCTCTCGGGATTCCTCTCCCGTCGATACCGGGGCCAAAAACCTTGTGTGGAGTCAGGGCCGGAACCGAGGATTCCTCTCAGGGGCTGACATGGATCTTTGGGTACTTCTGGAGTCTCCCCAGGGGAGTCAGGCCTCGTCTCGAGTGGGGGCATGCACGTGCGCTTTCCTTCCAGGCTGTAGCAGCAATGTCACGCTTCCCGTCGCGTGGATCAAAGGATCTGTGGTTTTCCCTCGAGGCTTTCCCTCGAGGCTTTCCCACAGGGCTGTCCCACGTGCCACCGTGGTGTGAGTCGATCCTCGGCGTGAAAGATGAGCCAGTGCAGGGCAAAGAGGTTCCTCTGGAATGGACTGAGATATCTGGGGGTCTCTTGGCATGATGGTACGACCATGGAGTTCCTCTCGCCTTTCCTGTTGAGAGTGCCTCCTCTTGAGATGCGACGGGAACGCCGGGAATTCTTTCCCGTTGAAAGCAGGGAAAGGATCCCTCATCTCGAGCTACGAGGGGGAAACGGGGCTCCTCTGGATGTGGGCGGGACCATCGTGCTTCCTCTCGAGTAGAGACGGGTATGGCGGTGAACTTCTTTAGTTGCAGCAAGGGTGTAAAAGACCCTTTCGAAGTTACAGAGGTTAGGTGGCGTTAGTCTCCAGACGCCTCATCGGAAATAGGCCTCATCTCGCCTGGAAGGGAGAACTTCCTGGATTTTCTCGAGTTGTGGCAGGTGTTCTCGAGTTACCACGGGGACCTCAGGGACCCGCCCTGGTGGCCTCAGGAGAGGCCAGTCCCCATGCGAGTTGCTAGGGGGCCTCTCGGGATTCCTCTCCCGTCGATACCGGGGCCAAAAACCTTGTGTGGAGTCAGGGCCGGAACCGAGGATTCCTCTCACGGGCTGACATGGATCTTTGGGGACTTCTGGAGTCTCCCCAGGGGAGTCAGGCCTCGTCTCGAGTGGGGGCATGCACGTGCGCTTTCCTTCCAGGCTGTAGCAGCAATGTCACGCTTCCTGTCGCGTGGATCAAAGGATCTGTGGTTTTCCCTCGAGGCTTTCCCTCGAGGCTTTCCCACAGGGCTGTCCCACGTGCCACCGTGGTGTGAGTCGATCCTCGGCGTGAAAGATGAGCCAGTGCAGGGCAAAGAGGTTCCTCTGGAATGGACTGAGACATCTGGGGGTCTCTTGGCATGGTGGTACGACCATGGAGTTCCTCTCGCCTTTCCTGTTGAGAGTGCCTCCTCTTGAGATGCGACGGGAACGCCGGGAATTCTTTCCCGTTGAAAGCAGGGAAAGGATCCCTCATCTCGAGCTACGAGGGGGAAACGGGGCTCCTCTGGATGTGGGCGGGACCATCGTGCTTCCTCTCGAGTGGAGACGGGTATGGCGGTGAACTTCTTGAGTTGCAGCAAGGGTGTGAAAGACCCTTTAAAAGTTCCAGAGGTTAGGTGGCATTAGTCTCCAGACGCCTTATGGGAAATAGGCCTCATCTCGCCTGGAAGGGAGAACTTCCTGGATTTTCTCGAGCTGCGGCAGGTGTTCTCGAGTTACGACGGGGACCACAGGGACCCGCCCTGGTGGCCTCAGGAGAGGCCAGTCCCCATGCGAGTTGCTAGGTGGCCTCTCGGGATTCCTCTCCCGTTGATACCGGGGCCAAAATCCTTGTGTGGAGTCAGGGCCGGAACCCAGAATTCCTCTCAGGGGCTGACATGGATCTTTGGGTACTTCTGGAGTCTCCCCAGGGGAGTCAGGCCTCGTCACGAGTGGGGGCATGCACGTGCGCTTTCCTTTCAGGCTGTAGCAGCAATGTCACGCTTCCCGTCGCGTGGATCAAAGGATCTGTGGTTTTCCCTCGAGGCTTTCCCTCGAGGCTTTCCCACTGGGCTGTCCCACGTGCCACCGTGGTGTGAGTCGATCCTCGGCATGAAAGATGAGCCAGTGCAGGGCAAAGAGGTTCCTCTGGAATGGACTGAGACATCTGGGGGACTCTTGGCATGGTGGTACGACCATGGAGTTCCTCTCGCCTTTCCTGTTGAGAGTGCCTCCTCTTGAGATGCGACGGGAACGCCGGGAATTCTTTCCCGTTGAAAGCAGGGAAAGGATCCCTCATCTCGAGCTACGAGGGGGAAACGGGGCTCCTCTGGATGTGGGCGGGACCATCGTGCTTCCTCTCGAGTGGAGACGGGTATGGCGGTGAACTTCTTTAGTTGCAGCAAGGGTGTGAAAGACCCTTTCGAAGTTCCAGAGCTTAGGTGTCATTAGTCTCCAGACGCCTCATCGGAAATAGGCCTCATCTCGCCTGGAATGGAGAACTTCCTGGATTTTCTCGAGTTGCGGCAGGTGTTCTAGAGTTATGACGGGGACCTCAGGGACCCGCCCTGGTGGCCTCAGGAGAGGCCAGTCCCCATGCGAGTTGCTAGAGGGCCTCTCGGGATTCCTCTCCCGTCGATACCGGGGCCAAAAACCTTGTGTGGAGTCAGGGCCGGAACCGAGGATTCCTCTCAGGGGCTGACATGGATCTTTGGGTACTTCTGGAGTCTCCCCAGGGGAGTCAGGCCTCGTCTCGAGTGGGGGCATGCACGTGAGCTTTCCTTCCAGGCTGTAGCAGCAATGTCACGCTTCCCGTCGCGTGGATCAAAGGATCTGTGGTTTTCCCTCGAGGCTTTCCCTCGAGGCTTTCCCACAGGGCTGTCCCACGTGCCACCGTGGTGTGAGTCGATCCTCGGCGTGAAAGATGAGCCAGTGCAGGGCAAAGAGTTTCCTCCGGAATGGACTGAGACATCTGGGGGACTCTTGGCATGGTGGTACGACCATGGAGTTCCTCTCGCCTTACCTGTTGAGAGTGCCTCCTCTTGAGATGCGATGGGAACGCCGGGAATACTTTCCCGTTGAAAGCAGGGAAAGGATCCCTCATCTCGAGCTACGAGGGGAAAACGGGACTCCTCTGGATGTGGGCGGGACCATCGTGCTTCCTCTCGAGTGGAGACGGGTATGGCGGTGAACTTCTTGAGTTGCAGCAAGGGTGTGAAAGACCCTTTCGAAGTTCCAGAGGTTAGGTGTCATTAGTCTCCAGACGCCTCATCGGAAATAGGCCTCATCTCGCCTGGAAGGGAGAACTTCCTGGATTTTCTCGAGTTGCGGCAGGTGTTCTCGAGTTACGACGGGGACCTCAGGGACCCGCCCTGGTGGCCTCAGGAGAGGCCAGTCCCCATGCGAGTTGCTAGGGGGCCTCTCGGGATTCCTCTCCCGTCGATACCGGGGCCAAAAACCTTGTGTGGAGTCAGGGCCGGAACCTAGGATTCCTCTCACGGGCTGACATGGATCTTTGGGGACTTCTGGAGTCTCCCCAGGGGAGTCAGGCCTCGTCTCGAGTGGGGGCATGCACGTGCGCTTTCCTTCCAGGCTGTAGCAGCAATGTCACGCTTCCTGTCGCGTGGATCAAAGGATCTGTGGTTTTCCCTCGAGGCTTTCCCTCGAGGCTTTCCCACAGGGCTGTCCCACGTGCCACCGTGGTGTGAGTCGATCCTCGGCGTGAAAGATGAGCCAGTGCAGGGCAAAGAGGTTCCTCTGGAATGGACTGAGACATCTGGGGGTCTCTTGGCATGGTGGTACGACCATGGAGTTCCTCTCGCCTTTCCTGTTGAGAGTGCCTCCTCTTGAGATGCGACGGGAACGCCGGGAATTCTTTCCCGTTGAAAGCAGGGAAAGGATCCCTCATCTCGAGCTACGAGGGGGAAACGGGGCTCCTCTGGATGTGGGCGGGACCATCGTGCTTCCTCTCGAGTGGAGACGGGTATGGCGGTGAACTTCTTGAGTTGCAGCAAGGGTGTGAAAGACCCTTTAAAAGTTCCAGAGGTTAGGTGGCATTAGTCTCCAGACGCCTCATGGGAAATAGGCCTCATCTCGCCTGGAAGGGAGAACTTCCTGGATTTTCTCGAGCTGCGGCAGGTGTTCTCGAGTTACGACGGGGACCACAGGGACCCGCCCTGGTGGCCTCAGGAGAGGCCAGTCCCCATGCGAGTTGCTAGGGGGCCTCTCGGGATTCCTCTCCCGTTGATACCGGGGCCAAAATCCTTGTGTGGAGTCAGGGCCGGAACCCAGAATTCCTCTCAGGGGCTGACATGGATCTTTGGGTATTTCTGGAGTCTCCCCAGGGGAGTCAGGCCTCGTCACGAGTGGGGGCATGAACGTGCGCTTTCCTTTCAGGCTGTAGCAGCAATGTCACGATTCCCGTCGCGTGGATCAAAGGATCTGTGGTTTTCCCTCGAGGCTTTCCCACAGGGCTGTCCCACGTGCCACCGTGGTGTGAGTCGATCCTCGGGGAGAATGATGAGCCAGTGCAGGGCAAAGAGGTTCCTCTGGAATGGACTGAGACATCTGGGGGACTCTTCGCATGGTGGTACGACCATGGAGTTCCTCTCGCCTTTCCTGTTGAGAGTGCCTCCTCTTGAGATGCGATGGGAACGCCGGGAATACTTTCCCGTTGAAAGCAGGGAAAGGATCCCTCATCTCGAGCTACGAGGGGGAAACGGGGCTCCTCTGGATGTGGGCGGGACCATCGTGCTTCCTCTCGAGTGGAGACGGGTATGGCGGTGAACTTCTTGAGTTGCAGCAAGGGTGTGAAAGACCCTTTCGAAGTTCCAGAGGTTAGGTGTCATTAGTCTCCAGACGCCTCATCGGAAATAGGCCTCATCTCGCCTGGAAGGGAGAACTTCCTGGATTTTCTCGAGTTGCGGCAGGTGTTCTCGAGTTACCACGGGGACCTCAGGGACCCGCCCTGGTGGCCTCAGGAGAGGCCAGTCCCCATGCGAGTTGCTAGGGGGCCTCTCGGGATTCCTCTCCCGTCGATACCGGGGCCAAAAACCTTGTGTGGAGTCAGGGCCGGAACCGAGGATTCCTCTCAGGGGCTGACATGGATCTTTGGGTACTTCTGGAGTCTCCCCAGGGGAGTCAGGCCTCGTCTCGAGTGGGGGCATGCACGTGCGATTTCCTTCCAGGCTGTAGCAGCAATGTCACGCTTCCCGTCGCGTGGATCAAAGGATCTGTGGTTTTCCCTCGAGGCTTTCCCTCGAGGCTTTCCCACAGGGCTGTCCCACGTGCCACCGTGGTGTGAGTCGATCCTCGGCGTGAAAGATGAGCCAGTGCAGGGCAAAGAGGTTCCTCTGGAATGGACTGAGACATCTGGGGGACTCTTGGCATGGTGGTACGACCATGGAGTTCCTCTCGCCTTTCCTGTTGAGAGTGCCTCCTCTTGAGATGCGACGGGAACGCCGGGAATTCTTTCCCGTTGAAAGCAGGGAAAGGATCCCTCATCTCGAGCTACGAGGGGGAAACGGGGCTCCTCTGGATGTGGGCGGGACCATCGTGCTTCCTCTCGAGTGGAGACGGGTATGGCGGTGAACTTCTTGAGTTGCAGCAAGGGTGTGAAAGACCCTTTCGAAGTTCCAGAGCTTAGGTGTCATTAGTCTCCAGACGCCTCATCGGAAATAGGCCTCATCTCGCCTGGAATGGAGAACTTCCTGGATTTTCTCGAGTTGCGGCAGGTGTTCTCGAGTTATGACGGGGACCTCAGGGACCCGCCCTGGTGGCCTCAGGAGAGGCCAGTCCCCATGCGAGTTGCTAGGGGGCCTCTCGGGATTCCTCTCCCGTCGATACCGGGGCCAAAAACCTTGTGTGGAGTCAGGGCCGGAACCGAGGATTCCTCTCAGGGGCTGACATGGATCTTTGGGTACTTCTGGAGTCTCCCCAGGGGAGTCAGGCCTCGTCTCGATTGGGGGCATGCACGTGCGCTTTCCTTCCAGGCTGTAGCAGCAATGTCACGCTTCCCGTCGCGTGGATCAAAGGATCTGTGGTTTTCCCTCGAGGCTTTCCCTCGAGGCTTTCCCACAGGGCTGTCCCACGTGCCACCGTGGTGTGAGTCGATCCTCGGCGTGAAAGATGAGCCAGTGCAGGGCAAAGAGGTTCCTCTGGAATGGACTGAGACATCTGGGGGACTCTTGGCATGGTGGTACGACCATGGAGTTCCTCTCGCCTTTCCTGTTGAGAGTGCCTCCTCTTGAGATGCGACGGGAACGCCGGGAATTCTTTCCCGTTGAAAGCAGGGAAAGGATCCCTCATCTCGAGCTACGAGGGGGAAACGGGGCTCCTCTGGATGTGGGCGGGACCATCGTGCTTCCTCTCGAGTGGAGACGGGTATGGCGGTGAACTTCTTGAGTTGCAGCAAGGGTGTGAAAGACCCTTTCGAAGTTCCAGAGGTTAGGTGTCATTAGTCTCCAGACGCCTCATCGGAAATAGGCCTCATCTCGCCTGGAATGGAGAACTTCCTGAATTTACTCGAGTTGCGGCAGGTGTTCTCGAGTTATGACGGGGACCTCAGGGACCCGCCCTGGTGGCCTCAGGAGAGGCCAGTCCCCATGCGAGTTGCTAGGGGGCCTCTCGGGATTCCCCTCCCGTCGATACCGGGGCCAAAAACCTTGTGTGGAGTCAGGGCCGGAACCGAGGATTACTCTCAGGGGCTGACATGGATCTTTGGGTACTTCTGGAGTCTCCCCAGGGGAGTCAGGCCTCGTCTCGAGTGGGGGCATGCACGTGCGCTTTCCTTCCAGGCTGTAGCTGCAATGTCACGCTTCCCGTCGCGTGTATCAAAGGATCTGTGGTTTTCCCTCGAGGCTTTCCCTCGAGGCTTTCCCACAGGGCTGTCCCACGTGCCACCGTGGTGTTAGTCGATCCTCTGCGTGAAAGATGAGCCAGTGCAGGGCAAAGAGTTTCCTCCGGAATGGACTGAGACATCTGGGGGACTCTTGGCATGGTGGTACGACCATGGAGTTCCTCTCGCCTTTCCTGTTGAGAGTGCCTCCTCTTGAGATGCGATGGGAACGCCGGGAATACTTTCCCGTTGAAAGCAGGGAAAGGATCCCTCATCTCGAGCTACGAGGGGAAAACGGGGCTCCTCTGGATGTGGGCGGGACCATCGTGTTTCCTCTCGAGTGGAGACGGGTATGGCGGTGAACTTCTTGAGTTGCAGCAAGGGTGTGAAAGACCCTTTAAAAGTTCCAGAGGTTAGGTGGCATTAGTCTCCAGACGCCTCATGGGAAATAGGCCTCATCTCGCCTGGAAGGGAGAACTTCCTGGATTTTCTCGAGCTGCGGCAGGTGTTCTCGAGTTACGACGGGGACCACAGGGACCCGCCCTGGTGGCCTCAGGAGAGGCCAGTCCCCATGCGAGTTGCTAGGGGGCCTCTCGGGATTCCTCTCCCGTTGATACCGGGGCCAAAATCCTTGTGTGGAGTCAGGGCCGGAACCCAGAATTCCTCTCAGGGGCTGACATGGATCTTTGGGTACTTCTGGAGTCTCCCCAGGGGAATCAGGCCTCGTCACGAGTGGGGGCATGCACGTGCGATTTCCTTTCAGGCTGTAGCAGCAATGTCACGATTCCCGTCGCGTGGATCAAAGGATCTGTTGTTTTCCCTCGAGGCTTTCCCTCGAGGCTTTCCCACTGGGCTGTCCCACGTGCCACCGTGGTGTGAGTCGATCCTCGGCGTGAAAGATGAGCCAGTTCAGGGCAAAGAGGTTCCTCTGGAATGGACTGAGACATCTGGGGGACTCTTGGCATGGTGGTACGACCATGGAGTTCCTCTCGCCTTTCCTGTTGAGAGTGCCTCCTCTTGAGATGCGACGGGAACGCCGGGAATTCTTTCTCGTTGAAAGCAGGGAAAGGATCCCTCATCTCGAGCTACGAGGGGGAAACGGGGCTCCTCTGGATGTGGGCGGGACCATCGTGCTTCCTCTCGAGTGGAGACGGGTATGGCGGTGAACTTCTTGAGTTGCAGCAAGGGTGTGAAAGACCCTTTCGAACTTCCAGAGCTTAGGTGTCATTAGTCTCCAGACGCCTCATCGGAAATAGGCCTCATCTCGCCTGGAATGGAGAACTTCCTGGATTTTCTCGAGTTGCGGCAGGTGTTCTCGAGTTATGACGGGGACCTCAGGGACCCGCCCTGGTGGCCTCAGGAGAGGCCAGTCCCCATGCGAGTTGCTAGGGGGCCTCTCGGGATTCCTCTCCCATCGATACCGGGGCCAAAAACCTTGTGTGGAGTCAGGGCCGGAACCGAGGATTCCTCTCAGGGGCTGACATGGATCTTTGGGTACTTCTGGAGTCTCCCCAGGGGAGTCAGGCCTCGTCTCGAGTGGGGGCATGCACGTGCGCTTTCCTTCCAGGCTGTAGCAGCAATGTCACGCTTCCCGTCGCGTGGATCAAAGGATCTGTGGTTTTCCCTCGAGGCTTTCCCACAGGGCTGTCCCACGTGCCACCGTGGTGTGAGTCGATCCTCGGGGTGAATGATGAGCCAGTGCAGGGCAAAGAGGTTCCTCTGGAATGGACTGAGACATCTGGGGGACTCTTGGCATGGTGGTACGACCATGGAGTTCCTCTCGCCTTTCCTGTTGAGAGTGCCTCCTCTTGAGATGCGATGGGAACGCCGGGAATACTTTCCCGTTGAAAGCAGGGAAAGGATCCCTCATCTCGAGCTACGAGGGGGAAACGGGGCTCCTCTGGATGTGGGCGGGACCATCGTGCTTCCTCTCGAGTGGAGACGGGTATGGCGGTGAACTTCTTGAGTTGCAGCAAGGGTGTGAAAGACCCTTTCGAAGTTCCAGAGGTTAGGTGTCATTAGTCTCCAGACGCCTCATCGGAAATAGGCCTCATCTCGCCTGGAAGGGAGAACTTCCTGGATTTTCTCGAGTTGCGGCAGGTGTTCTCGAGTTACCACGGGGACCTCAGGGACCCGCCCTGGTGGCCTCAGGAGAGGCCAGTCCCCATGCGAGTTGCTAGGGGGCCTCTCGGGATTCCTCTCCCGTCGATACCGGGGCCAAAAACCTTGTGTGGAGTCAGGGCCGGAACCGAGGATTCCTCTCAGGGGCTGACATGGATCTTTGGGTACTTCTGGAGTCTCCCCAGGGGAGTCAGGCCTCGTCTCGAGTGGGGGCATGCACGTGCGATTTCCTTCCAGGCTGTAGCAGCAATGTCACGCTTCCCGTCGCGTGGATCAAAGGATCTGTGGTTTTCCCTCGAGGCTTTCCCTCGAGGCTTTCCCACAGGGCTGTCCCACGTGCCACCGTGGTGTGAGTCGATCCTCGGCGTGAAAGATGAGCCAGTGCAGGGCAAAGAGGTTCCTCCGGAATGGACTGAGACATCTGGGGGACTCTTGGCATGGTGGTACGACAATGGAGTTCCTCTTGCCTTTCTTGTTGAGAGTGCCTCCTCTTGAGATGCGACGGGAACGCCGGGAATTCTTTCCCGTTGAAAGCAGGGAAAGGATCCCTCATCTCGAGCTACGAGGGGGAAACGGGGCTCCTCTGGATGTGGGCGGGACCATCGTGCTTCCTCTCGAGTGGAGACGGGTATGGCGGTGAACTTCTTGAGTTGCAGCAAGGGTGTGAAAGACCCTTTCGAAGTTCCAGAGTTTAGGTGTCATTAGTCTCCAGACGCCTCATTGGAAATAGGCCTCATCTCGCCTGGAAGGGAGAACTTCCTGGATTTTCTCGAGTTGCGGCAGGTGTTCTCGAGTTACGACGGGGACCTCAGGGACCCGCCCTGGTGGCCTCAGGAGAGGCCAGTCCCCATGCGAGTTGCTAGGGGGCCTCTCGGGATTCCTCTCCCGTCGATACCGGGGCCAAAAACCTTGTGTGGAGTCAGGGCCGGAACCTAGGATTCCTCTCACGGGCTGACATGGATCTTTGGGGACTTCTGGAGTCTCCCCAGGGGAGTCAGGCCTCGTCTCGAGTTGGGGCATGCACGTGCGCTTTCCTTCCAGGCTGTAGCAGCAATGTCACGCTTCCTGTCGCGTGGATCAAAGGATCTGTGGTTTTCCCTCGAGGCTTTCCCTCGAGGCTTTCCCACAGGGCTGTCCCACGTGCCACCGTGGTGTGAGTCGATCCTCGGCGTGAAAGATGAGCCAGTGCAGGGCAAAGAGGTTCCTCTGGAATGGACTGAGACATCTGGGGGTCTCTTGGCATGGTGGTACGACCATGGAGTTCCTCTCGCCTTTCCTGTTGAGAGTGCCTCCTCTTGAGATGCGATGGGAACGCCGGGAATTCTTTCCCGTTGAAAGCAGGGAAAGGATCCCTCATCTCGAGCTACGAGGGGGAAACGGGGCTCCTCTGGATGTGGGCGGGACCATCGTGCTTCCTCTCGAGTGGAGACGGGTATGGCGGTGAACTTCTTGAGTTGCAGCAAGGGTGTGAAAGACCCTTTAAAAGTTCCAGAGGTTAGGTGGCATTAGTCTCCAGACGCCTCATGGGAAATAGGCCTCATCTCGCCTGGAAGGGAGAACTTCCTGGATTTTCTCGAGCTGTGGCAGGTGTTCTCGAGTTACGACGGGGACCTCAGGGACCCGCCCTGGTGGCCTCAGGAGAGGCCAGTCCCCATGCGAGTTGCTAGGGGGCCTCTCGGGATTCCTCTCCCGTTGATACCGGGGCCAAAATCCTTGTGTGGAGTCAGGGCCGGAACCCAGAATTCCTCTCAGGGGCTGACATGGATCTTTGGGTACTTCTGGAGTCTCCCCAGGGGAGTCAGGCCTCGTCACGAGTGGGGGCATGCACGTGCGCTTTCCTTTCAGGCTGTAGCAGCAATGTCACGATTCCCGTCGCGTGGATCAAAGGATCTGTGGTTTTCCCTCGAGGCTTTCCCTCGAGGCTTTCCCACTGGGCTGTCCCACGTGCCACCGTGGTGTGAGTCGATCCTCGGCGTGAAAGATGAGCCAGTGCAGGGCAAAGAGGTTCCTCTGGAATGGACTGAGACATCTGGGGGACTCTTGGCATGGTGGTTCGACCATGGAGTTCCTCTCGCCTTTCCTGTTGAGAGTGCCTCCTCTTGAGATGCGACGGGAACGCCGGGAATTCTTTCCCGTTGAAAGCAGGGAAAGGATCCCTCATCTCGAGCTACGAGGGGGAAACGGGGCTCCTCTGGATGTGGGCGGGACCATCGTGCTTCCTCTCGAGTGGAGACGGGTATGGCGGTGAACTTCTTGAGTTGCAGCAAGGGTGTGAAAGACCCTTTCGAAGTTCCAGAGCTTAGGTGTCATTAGTCTCCAGACGCCTCATCGGAAATAGGCCTCATCTCGCCTGGAATGGAGAACTTCCTGGATTTTCTCGAGTTGCGGCAGGTGTTCTCGAGTTATGACGGGGACCTCAGGGACCCGCCCTGGTGGCCTCAGGAGAGGCCAGTCCCCATGCGAGTTGCTAGGGGGCCTCTCGGGATTCCTCTCCCGTCGATACCGGGGCCAAAAACCTTGTGTGGAGTCAGGGCCGGAACCGAGGATTACTCTCAGGGGCTGACATGGATCTTTGGGTACTTCTGGAGTCTCCCCAGGGGAGTCAGGCCTCGTCTCGAGTGGGGGCATGCACGTGCGCTTTCCTTCCAGGCTGTAGCAGCAATGTCACGCTTCCCGTCGCGTGTATCAAAGGATCTGTGGTTTTCCCTCGAGGCTTTCCCTCGAGGCTTTCCCACAGGGCTGTCCCACGTGCCACCGTGGTGTGAGTCGATCCTCTGCGTGAAAGATGAGCCAGTGCAGGGCAAAGAGTTTCCTCCGGAATGGACTGAGACATCTGGGGGACTCTTGGCATGGTGGTACGACCATGGAGTTCCTCTCGCCTTTCCTGTTGAGAGTGCCTCCTCTTGAGATGCGATGGGAACGCCGGGAATACTTTCCCGTTGAAAGCAGGGAAAGGATCCCTCATCTCGAGCTACGAGGGGAAAACGGGGCTCCTCTGGATGTGGGCGGGACCATCGTGCTTCCTCTCGAGTGGAGACGGGTATGGCGGTGAACTTCTTGAGTTGCAGCAAGGGTGTGAAAGACCCTTTCGAAGTTCCAGAGTTTAGGTGTCATTAGTCTCCAGACGCCTCATTGGAAATAGGCCTCATCTCGCCTGGAAGGGAGAACTTCCTGGATTTTCTCGAGTTGCGGCAGGTGTTCTCGAGTTACGACGGGGACCTCAGGGACCCGCCCTGGTGGCCTCAGGAGAGGCCAGTCCCCATGCGAGTTGCTAGGGGGCCTCTCGGGATTCCTCTCCCGTCGATACCGGGGCCAAAAACCTTGTGTGGAGTCAGGGCCGGAACCTAGGATTCCTCTCACGGGCTGACATGGATCTTTGGGGACTTCTGGAGTCTCCCCAGGGGAGTCAGGCCTCGTCTCGAGTTGGGGCATGCACGTGCGCTTTCCTTCCAGGCTGTAGCAGCAATGTCACGCTTCCTGTCGCGTGGATCAAAGGATCTGTGGTTTTCCCTCGAGGCTTTCCCTCGAGGCTTTCCCACAGGGCTGTCCCACGTGCCACCGTGGTGTGAGTCGATCCTCGGCGTGAAAGATGAGCCAGTGCAGGGCAAAGAGGTTCCTCTGGAATGGACTGAGACATCTGGGGGTCTCTTGGCATGGTGGTACGACCATGGAGTTCCTCTCGCCTTTCCTGTTGAGAGTGCCTCCTCTTGAGATGCGATGGGAACGCCGGGAATTCTTTCCCGTTGAAAGCAGGGAAAGGATCCCTCATCTCGAGCTACGAGGGGGAAACGGGGCTCCTCTGGATGTGGGCGGGACCATCGTGCTTCCTCTCGAGTGGAGACGGGTATGGCGGTGAACTTCTTGAGTTGCAGCAAGGGTGTGAAAGACCCTTTAAAAGTTCCAGAGGTTAGGTGGCATTAGTCTCCAGACGCCTCATGGGAAATAGGCCTCATCTCGCCTGGAAGGGAGAACTTCCTGGATTTTCTCGAGCTGTGGCAGGTGTTCTCGAGTTACGACGGGGACCTCAGGGACCCGCCCTGGTGGCCTCAGGAGAGGCCAGTCCCCATGCGAGTTGCTAGGGGGCCTCTCGGGATTCCTCTCCCGTTGATACCGGGGCCAAAATCCTTGTGTGGAGTCAGGGCCGGAACCCAGAATTCCTCTCAGGGGCTGACATGGATCTTTGGGTACTTCTGGAGTCTCCCCAGGGGAGTCAGGCCTCGTCACGAGTGGGGGCATGCACGTGCGCTTTCCTTTCAGGCTGTAGCAGCAATGTCACGATTCCCGTCGCGTGGATCAAAGGATCTGTGGTTTTCCCTCGAGGCTTTCCCTCGAGGCTTTCCCACTGGGCTGTCCCACGTGCCACCGTGGTGTGAGTCGATCCTCGGCGTGAAAGATGAGCCAGTGCAGGGCAAAGAGGTTCCTCTGGAATGGACTGAGACATCTGGGGGACTCTTGGCATGGTGGTTCGACCATGGAGTTCCTCTCGCCTTTCCTGTTGAGAGTGCCTCCTCTTGAGATGCGACGGGAACGCCGGGAATTCTTTCCCGTTGAAAGCAGGGAAAGGATCCCTCATCTCGAGCTACGAGGGGGAAACGGGGCTCCTCTGGATGTGGGCGGGACCATCGTGCTTCCTCTCGAGTGGAGACGGGTATGGCGGTGAACTTCTTGAGTTGCAGCAAGGGTGTGAAAGACCCTTTCGAAGTTCCAGAGCTTAGGTGTCATTAGTCTCCAGACGCCTCATCGGAAATAGGCCTCATCTCGCCTGGAATGGAGAACTTCCTGGATTTTCTCGAGTTGCGGCAGGTGTTCTCGAGTTATGACGGGGACCTCAGGGACCCGCCCTGGTGGCCTCAGGAGAGGCCAGTCCCCATGCGAGTTGCTAGGGGGCCTCTCGGGATTCCTCTCCCGTCGATACCGGGGCCAAAAACCTTGTGTGGAGTCAGGGCCGGAACCGAGGATTACTCTCAGGGGCTGACATGGATCTTTGGGTACTTCTGGAGTCTCCCCAGGGGAGTCAGGCCTCGTCTCGAGTGGGGGCATGCACGTGCGCTTTCCTTCCAGGCTGTAGCAGCAATGTCACGCTTCCCGTCGCGTGTATCAAAGGATCTGTGGTTTTCCCTCGAGGCTTTCCCTCGAGGCTTTCCCACAGGGCTGTCCCACGTGCCACCGTGGTGTGAGTCGATCCTCTGCGTGAAAGATGAGCCAGTGCAGGGCAAAGAGTTTCCTCCGGAATGGACTGAGACATCTGGGGGACTCTTGGCATGGTGGTACGACCATGGAGTTCCTCTCGCCTTTCCTGTTGAGAGTGCCTCCTCTTGAGATGCGATGGGAACGCCGGGAATACTTTCCCGTTGAAAGCAGGGAAAGGATCCCTCATCTCGAGCTACGAGGGGAAAACGGGGCTCCTCTGGATGTGGGCGGGACCATCGTGCTTCCTCTCGAGTGGAGACGGGTATGGCGGTGAACTTCTTGAGTTGCAGCAAGGGTGTGAAAGACCCTTTAAAAGTTCCAGAGGTTAGGTGGCATTAGTCTCCAGACGCCTCATGGGAAATAGGCCTCATCTCGCCTGGAAGGGAGAACTTCCTGGATTTTCTCGAGCTGCGGCAGGTGTTCTCGAGTTACGACGGGGACCACAGGGACCCGCCCTGGTGGCCTCAGGAGAGGCCAGTCCCCATGCGAGTTGCTAGGGGGCCTCTCGGGATTCCTCTCCCGTTGATACCGGGGCCAAAATCCTTGTGTGGAGTCAGGGCCGGAACCCAGAATTCCTCTCAGGGGCTGACATGGATCTTTGGGTACTTCTGGAGTCTCCCCAGGGGAGTCAGGCCTCGTCACGAGTGGGGGCATGCACGTGCGCTTTCCTTTCAGGCTGTAGCAGCAATGTCACGATTCCCGTCGCGTGGATCAAAGGATCTGTGGTTTTCCCTCGAGGCTTTCCCTCGAGGCTTTCCCACTGGGCTGTCCCACGTGCCACCGTGGTGTGAGTCGATCCTCGGCGTGAAAGATGAGCCAGTGCAGGGCAAAGAGGTTCCTCTGGAATGGACTGAGACATCTGGGGGACTCTTGGCATGGTGGTACGACCATGGAGTTCCTCTCGCCTTTCCTGTTGAGAGTGCCTCCTCTTGAGATGCGACGGGAACGCCGGGAATTCTTTCCCGTTGAAAGCAGGGAAAGGATCCCTCATCTCGAGCTACGAGGGGGAAACGGGGCTCCTCTGGATGTGGGCGGGACCATCGTGCTTCCTCTCGAGTGGAGACGGGTATGGCGGTGAACTTCTTGAGTTGCAGCAAGGGTGTGAAAGACCCTTTCGAAGTTCCAGAGCTTAGGTGTCATTAGTCTCCAGACGCCTCATCGGAAATAGGCCTCATCTCGCCTGGAATGGAGAACTTCCTGGATTTTCTCGAGTTGCGGCAGGTGTTCTCGAGTTATGACGGGGACCTCAGGGACCCGCCCTGGTGGCCTCAGGAGAGGCCAGTCCCCATGCGAGTTGCTAGGGGGCCTCTCGGGATTCCTCTCCCGTCGATACCGGGGCCAAAAACCTTGTGTGGAGTCAGGGCCGGAACCGAGGATTCCTCTCAGGGGCTGACATGGATCTTTGGGTACTTCTGGAGTCTCCCCAGGGGAGTCAGGCCTCGTCTCGAGTGGGGGCATGCACGTGCGCTTTCCTTCCAGGCTGTAGCAGCAATGTCACGATTCCCGTCGCGTGGATCAAAGGATCTGTGGTTTTCCCTCGAGGCTTTCCCTCGAGGCTTTCCCACAGGGCTGTCCCACGTGCCACCGTGGTGTGAGTCGATCCTCGGCGTGAAAGATGAGCCAGTGCAGGGCAAAGAGGTTCCTCTGGAATGGACTGAGACATCTGGGGGACTCTTGGCATGGTGGTACGACCATGGAGTTCCACTCGCCTTTCCTGTTGAGAGTGCCTCCTCTTGAGATGCGACGGGAACGCCGGGAATTCTTTCCCGTTGAAAGCAGGGAAAGGATCCCTCATCTCGAGCTACGAGGGGGAAACGGGGCTCCTCTGGATGTGGGCGGGACCATCGTGCTTCCTCTCGAGTGGAGACGGGTATGGCGGTGAACTTCTTGAGTTGCAGCAAGGGTGTGAAAGACCCTTTCGAAGTTCCAGAGGTGAGGTGTCATTAGTCTCCAGACGCCTCATCGGAAATAGGCCTCATCTCGCCTGGAAGGGAGAACTTCCTGGATTTTCTCGAGTTGCGGCAGGTGTTCTCGAGTTACGACGGGGACCTCAGGGACCCGCCCTGGTGGCCTCAGGAGAGGCCAGTCCCCATGCGAGTTGCTAGGGGGCTTCTCGGGATTGCTCTCCCGTCGATACCGGGGCCAAAAACCTTGTGTGGAGTCAGGGCCAGAACCGAGGATTCCTCTCAGGGGCTGACATGGATCTTTGGGTACTTCTGGAGTCTCCCCAGGGGAGTCAGGCCTCGTCTCGAGTGGGGGCATGCACGTGCGCTTTCCTTCCAGGCTGTAGCAGCAATGTCACGCTTCCCGTCGCGTGGATCAAAGGATCTGTGGTTTTCCCTCGAGGCTTTCCCTCGAGGCTTTCCCACAGGGCTGTCCCACGTGCCACCGTGGTGTGAGTCGATCCTCTGCGTGAAAGATGAGCCAGTGCAGGGCAAAGAGTTTCCTCCGGAATGGACTGAGACATCTGGGGGACTCTTGGCATGGTGGTACGACCATGGAGATCCTCTCGCCTTTCCTGTTGAGAGTGCCTCCTCTTGAGATGCGACGGGAATGCCGGGAATTCTTTCCCGTTGAAAGCAGGGAAAGGATCCCTCATCTCGAGCTACGAGCGGGAAACGGGGCTCCTCTGGATGTGGGCGGGACCATCGTGCTTCCTCTCGAGTGGAGACGGGTATGGCGGTGAACTTCTTGAGTTGCAGCAAGGGTGTGAAAGACCCTTTCGAAGTTCCAGAGGTTAGGTGTCATTAGTCTCCAGACGCCTCATCGGAAATAGGCCTCATCTCGCCTGGAAGGGAGAACTTCCTGGATTTTCTCGAGTTGCGGCAGGTGTTCTCGAGTTACGACGGGGACCTCAGGGACCCGCCCTGGTGGCCTCAGGAGAGGCCAGTCCCCATGCGAGTTGCTAGCGGGCCTCTCGGGATTCCTCTCCCGTCGATACCGGGGCCAAAAACCTTGTGTGGAGTCAGGGCCGGAACCGAGGATTCCTCTCACGGGCTGACATGGATCTTTGGGTACTTCTGGAGTCTCCCCAGGGGAGTCAGGCCTCGTCTCGAGTGGGGGCATGCACGTGCGCTTTCCTTCCAGGCTGTAGCAGCAATGTCACGCTTCCTGTCGCGTGGATCAAAGGATCTGTGGTTTTCCCTCGAGGCTTTCCCTCGAGGCTTTCCCACAGGGCTGTCCCACGTGCCACCGTGGTGTGAGTCGATCCTCGGCGTGAAAGATGAGCCAGTGCAGGGCAAAGAGGTTCCTCTGGAATGGACTGAGACATCTGGGGGTCTCTTGGCATGGTGGTACGACCATGGAGTTCCTCTCGCCTTTCCTGTTGAGAGTGCCTCCTCTTGAGATGCGACGGGAACGCCGGGAATTCTTTCCCGTTGAAAGCAGGGAAAGGATCCCTCATCTCGAGCTACGAGGGGGAAACGGGGCTCCTCTGGATGTGGGCGGGACCATCGTGCTTCCTCTCGAGTGGAGACGGGTATGGCGGTGAACTTCTTGAGTTGCAGCAAGGGTGTAAAAGACCCTTTCGAAGTTCCAGAGGTTAGGTGGCATTAGTCTCCAGACGCCTCATGGGAAATAGGCCTCATCTCGCCTGGAAGGGAGAACTTCCTGGATTTTCTCGAGTTGCGGCAGGTGTTCTCGAGTTATGACGGGGACCTCAGGGACCCGCCCTGGTGGCCTCAGGAGAGGCCAGTCCCCATGCGAGTTGCTAGGGGGCCTCTCGGGATTCCTCTCCCGTCGATACCGGGGCCAAAAACCTTGTGTGGAGTCAGGGCCGGAACCGAGGATTCCTCTCAGGGGCTGACATGGATCTTTGGGTACTTCTGGAGTCTCCCCAGGGGAGTCAGGCCTCGTCTCGAGTGGGGGCATGCACGTGCGCTTTCCTTCCAGGCTGTAGCAGCAATGTCACGCTTCCCGTCGCCTGGATCAAAGGATCTGTGGTTTTCCCTCGAGGCTTTCCCTCGAGGCTTTCCCACAGGGCTGTCCCACGTGCCACCGTGGTGTGAGTCGATCCTCGGGGTGAAAGATGAGCCAGCGCAGGGCAAAGAGGTTCCTCTGGAATGGACTGAGACATCTGGGGGTCTCTTGGCATGGTGGTACGACCATGGAGTTCCTCTCGCCTTTCCTGTTGAGAGTGCCTCCTCTTGAGATGCGATGGGAACGCCGGGAATACTTTCCCGTTGAAAGCAGGGAAAGGATCCCTCATCTCGAGCTAAGAGGGGGAAACGGGGCTCCTCTGGATGTGGGCGGGACCATCGTGCTTCCTCTCGAGTGGAGACAGGTATGGCGGTGAACTTCTTGAGTTGCAGCAAGGGTGTGAAAGACCCTTTCGAAGTTCCAGAGGTTAGGTGTCATTAGTCTCCACACGCCTCATCGGAAATAGGCCTCATCTCGCCTGGAAGGGAAAACTTCCTGGATTTTCTCGAGTTGCGGCAGGTGTTCTCGAGTTACCACGGGGACCTCAGGGACCCGCCCTGGTGGCCTGAGGAGAGGCCAGTCCCCATGCGAGTTGCTAGGGGGCCTCTCGGGATTCCTCTCCCGTCGATACCGGGGCCAAAAACCTTGTGTGGAGTCAGGGCCGGAACCGAGGATTCCTCTCATCGGCTGACATGGATCTTTGGGTACTTCTGGAGTCTCCCCAGGGGAGTCAGGCCTCGTCTCGAGTGGGGGCATGCACGTGCGCTTTCCTTCCAGGCTGTAGCAGTAATGTCACGCTTCCTGTCGCGTGGATCAAAGGATCTGTGGTTTTCCCTCGAGGCTTTCCTTCGAGGCTTTCCCACAGGGCTGTCCCACGTGCCCCGTGGTGTGAGTCGATCCTCGGCGTGAAAGATGAGCCAGTGCAGGGCAAAGAGGTTCCTCTGGAATGGACTGAGACATCTGGGGGACTCTTGGCATGGTGGTAAGACCATGGAGTTCCTCCCGCCTTTCCTGTTGAGAGTGCCTCCTCTTGAGATGCGACGGGAACGCCGGGAATTCTTTCCCGTTGAAAGCAGGGAAAGGATCCCTCATCTCGAGCTACGAGGGGGAAACGGGGCTCCTCTGGATGTGGGCGGGACCATCGTGCTTCCTCTCGAGTGGAGACGGGTATGGCGGTGAACTTCTTGAGTTGCAGCAAGGGTGTGAGAGACCCTTTCGAAGTTCCAGAGGTTAGGTGTCATTAGTCTCCAGACGTCTCATCGGAAAAAGGCCTCATCTCGCCTGGAAGGGAGAACTTCCTGGATTTTCTCGAGTTGGGGCAGGTGTTCTCAAGTTACGACGGGGACCTCAGGGACCCGCCCTGGTGGCCTCAGGAGAGGCCAGTCCCCATGCAAGTTGCTAGGGGGCCTCTCGGGATTCCTCTCCCGTCGATACCGGGGCCAAAAACCTTGTGTGGAGTCAGGGCCGGAACTGAGGATTCCTCTCAGGGGCTGACATGGATCTTTGGGTACTTCTGGAGTCTCCCCAGGGGAGTCAGGCCTCGTCTCGAGTGGGGGCATGCACGTGCGCTTTCCTTCCAGACTGTAGCAGCAATGTCACGCTTCCCGTCACGTGAATCAAAGGATCTGTGGTTTTCCCTCGAGGCTTTCCCTCGAGGCTTTCCCACAGGGCTGTCCCACGTGCCACCGTGGTGTGAGTCGATCTTCAGCGTGAAAGATGAGCCAGTGCAGGGCAAAGAGGTTCCTCCGGAATGGACTGAGACATCTGGGGGACTCTTGGCATGGTGGTACGACCATGGAGTTCCTCTCGCCTTACCTGTTGAGAGTGATTCCTCTTGAGATGCGACGGGAACGCCGGGAATTCTTTCCCGTTGAAAGCAGGGAAAGGATCCCTCATCTCGAGCTACGAGGGGGAAACGGGGCTCCTCTGGATGTGGGCGGGACCATCGTGCTTCCTCTCGAGTGGAGACGGGTATGGCGGTGAACTTCTTGAGTTGCAGCAAGGGTGTGAAAGACCCTTTCGAAGTTCCAGAGCTTAGGTGTCATTAGTCTCCAGACGCCTCATCGGAAATAGGCCTCATCTCGCCTGGAAGGGAGATCTTCCTGGATTTTCTCGAGTTGCGGCAGGTGTTCTCGAGTTACGACGGGGACCTCAGGGACCCGCCCTGGTGGCCTCAGGAGAGGCCAGTCCCCATGCGAGTTGCTAGGGGGCCTCTCGGGATTCCTCTCCCGTCGATACCGGGGCCAAAAACCTTGTGTGGAGTCAGGGCCGGAACCGAGGATTCCTCTCAGGGGCTGACATGGATCTTTGGGTACTTCTGGAGTCTCCCCAGGGGAGTCAGGCCTCGTCACGAGTGGGGGCATGCACGTGCGATTTCCTTCCAGGCTGTAGCAGCAATGTCATGCTTCCCGTCGCGTGGATCAAAGGATCTGTGGTTTTCCCTCGAGGCTTTCCCTCGAGGCTTTCCCACAGGGCTGTCCCACGTGCCACCGTGGTGTGAGTCGATCCTCGGCGTGAAAGATGAGCCAGTGCAGGGCAAAGAGGTTCCTCTGGAATGGACTGAGACATCTGGGGGTCTCTTGGCATGGTGGTACGACCATGGAGTTCCTCTCGCCTTTCCTGTTGAGAGTGCCTCCTCTTGAGATGCGACGGGAACGCCGGGAATTCTTTCCCGTTGAAAGCAGGGAAAGGATCCCTCATCTCGAGCTACGAGGGGGAAACGGGGCTCCTCTGGATGTGGGCGGGACCATCGTGCTTCCTCTCGAGTGGAGACGGGTATGGCGGTGAACTTCTTGAGTTGCAGCAAGGGTGTAAAAGACCCTTTCGAAGTTCCAGAGGTTAGGTGGCATTAGTCTCCAGACGCCTCATGGGAAATAGGCCTCATCTCGCCTGGAAGGGAGAACTTCCTGGATTTTCTCGAGTTGCGGCAGGTGTTCTCGAGTTATGACGGGGACCTCAGGGACCCGCCCTGGTGGCCTCAGGAGAGGCCAGTCCCCATGCGAGTTGCTAGGGGGCCTCTCGGGATTCCTCTCCCGTCGATACCGGGGCCAAAAACCTTGTGTGGAGTCAGGGCCGGAACCGAGGATTCCTCTCAGGGGCTGACATGGATCTTTGGGTACTTCTGGAGTCTCCCCAGGGGAGTCAGGCCTCGTCTCGAGTGGGGGCATGCACGTGCGCTTTCCTTCCAGGCTGTAGCAGCAATGTCACGCTTCCCGTCGCCTGGATCAAAGGATCTGTGGTTTTCCCTCGAGGCTTTCCCTCGAGGCTTTCCCACAGGGCTGTCCCACGTGCCACCGTGGTGTGAGTCGATCCTCGGGGTGAAAGATGAGCCAGCGCAGGGCAAAGAGGTTCCTCTGGAATGGACTGAGACATCTGGGGGTCTCTTGGCATGGTGGTACGACCATGGAGTTCCTCTCGCCTTTCCTGTTGAGAGTGCCTCCTCTTGAGATGCGATGGGAACGCCGGGAATACTTTCCCGTTGAAAGCAGGGAAAGGATCCCTCATCTCGAGCTAAGAGGGGGAAACGGGGCTCCTCTGGATGTGGGCGGGACCATCGTGCTTCCTCTCGAGTGGAGACGGGTATGGCGGTGAACTTCTTGAGTTGCAGCAAGGGTGTGAAAGACCCTTTCGAAGTTCCAGAGGTTAGGTGTCATTAGTCTCCACACGCCTCATCGGAAATAGGCCTCATCTCGCCTGGAAGGGAAAACTTCCTGGATTTTCTCGAGTTGCGGCAGGTGTTCTCGAGTTACCACGGGGACCTCAGGGACCCGCCCTGGTGGCCTGAGGAGAGGCCAGTCCCCATGCGAGTTGCTAGGGGGCCTCTCGGGATTCCTCTCCCGTCGATACCGGGGCCAAAAACCTTGTGTGGAGTCAGGGCCGGAACCGAGGATTCCTCTCATCGGCTGACATGGATCTTTGGGTACTTCTGGAGTCTCCCCAGGGGAGTCAGGCCTCGTCTCGAGTGGGGGCATGCACGTGCGCTTTCCTTCCAGGCTGTAGCAGTAAT
This sequence comes from Capricornis sumatraensis, assembly GCF_032405125.1. Taxonomy (NCBI): domain Eukaryota; kingdom Metazoa; phylum Chordata; class Mammalia; order Artiodactyla; family Bovidae; genus Capricornis; species Capricornis sumatraensis. The sequence goes on along the minus strand of NC_091092.1, from coordinate 140,176,967 downwards.
GTCACGCTTCCTGTCGCGTGGATCAAAGGATCTGTGGTTTTCCCTCAAGGCTTTCCTTCGAGGCTTTCCCACAGGGCTGTCCCACGTGCCCCGTGGTGTGAGTCGATCCTCGGCGTGAAAGATGAGCCAGTGCAGGGCAAAGAGGTTCCTCTGGAATGGACTGAGACATCTGGGGGACTCTTGGCATGGTGGTAAGACCATGGAGTTCCTCCCGCCTTTCCTGTTGAGAGTGCCTCCTCTTGAGATGCGACGGGAACGCCGGGAATTCTTTCCCGTTGAAAGCAGGGAAAGGATCCCTCATCTCGAGCTACGAGGGGGAAACGGGGCTCCTCTGGATGTGGGCGGGACCATCGTGCTTCCTCTCGAGTGGAGACGGGTATGGCGGTGAACTTCTTGAGTTGCAGCAAGGGTGTGAGAGACCCTTTCGAAGTTCCAGAGGTTAGGTGTCATTAGTCTCCAGACGTCTCATCGGAAAAAGGCCTCATCTCGCCTGGAAGGGAGAACTTCCTGGATTTTCTCGAGTTGGGGCAGGTGTTCTCAAGTTACGACGGGGACCTCAGGGACCCGCCCTGGTGGCCTCAGGAGAGGCCAGTCCCCATGCAAGTTGCTAGGGGGCCTCTCGGGATTCCTCTCCCGTCGATACCGGGGCCAAAAACCTTGTGTGGAGTCAGGGCCGGAACTGAGGATTCCTCTCAGGGGCTGACATGGATCTTTGGGTACTTCTGGAGTCTCCCCAGGGGAGTCAGGCCTCGTCTCGAGTGGGGGCATGCACGTGCGCTTTCCTTCCAGACTGTAGCAGCAATGTCACGCTTCCCGTCACGTGAATCAAAGGATCTGTGGTTTTCCCTCGAGGCTTTCCCTCGAGGCTTTCCCACAGGGCTGTCCCACGTGCCACCGTGGTGTGAGTCGATCTTCAGCGTGAAAGATGAGCCAGTGCAGGGCAAAGAGGTTCCTCCGGAATGGACTGAGACATCTGGGGGACTCTTGGCATGGTGGTACGACCATGGAGTTCCTCTCGCCTTACCTGTTGAGAGTGATTCTTCTTGAGATGCGACGGGAACGCCGGGAATTCTTTCCCGTTGAAAGCAGGGAAAGGATCCCTCATCTCGAGCTACGAGGGGGAAACGGGGCTCCTCTGGATGTGGGCGGGACCATCGTGCTTCCTCTCGAGTGGAGACGGGTATGGCGGTGAACTTCTTGAGTTGCAGCAAGGGTGTGAAAGACCCTTTCGAAGTTCCAGAGCTTAGGTGTCATTAGTCTCCAGACGCCTCATCGGAAATAGGCCTCATCTCGCCTGGAAGGGAGATCTTCCTGGATTTTCTCGAGTTGCGGCAGGTGTTCTCGAGTTACGACGGGGACCTCAGGGACCCGCCCTGGTGGCCTCAGGAGAGGCCAGTCCCCATGCGAGTTGCTAGGGGGCCTCTCGGGATTCCTCTCCCGTCGATACCGGGGCCAAAAACCTTGTGTGGAGTCAGGGCCGGAACCGAGGATTCCTCTCAGGGGCTGACATGGATCTTTGGGTACTTCTGGAGTCTCCCCAGGGGAGTCAGGCCTCGTCACGAGTGGGGGCATGCACGTGCGATTTCCTTCCAGGCTGTAGCAGCAATGTCACGCTTCCCGTCGCGTGGATCAAAGGATCTGTGGTTTTCCCTCGAGGCTTTCCCTCGAGGCTTTCCCACAGGGCTGTCCCACGTGCCACCGTGGTGTGAGTCGATCCTCGGCGTGAAAGATGAGCCAGTGCAGGGCAAAGAGGTTCCTCTGGAATGGACTGAGACATCTGGGGGACTCTTGGCATGGTGGTACGACCATGGAGTTCCACTCGCCTTTCCTGTTGAGAGTGCCTCCTCTTGAGATGCGACGGGAACGCCGGGAATTCTTTCCCGTTGAAAGCAGGGAAAGGATCCCTCATCTCGAGCTACGAGGGGGAAACGGGGCTCCTCTGGATGTGGGCGGGACCATCGTGCTTCCTCTCGAGTGGAGACGGGTATGGCGGTGAACTTCTTGAGTTGCAGCAAGGGTGTGAAAGACCCTTTCGAAATTCCAGAGGTGAGGTGTCATTAGTCTCCAGACGCCTCATCGGAAATAGGCCTCATCTCGCCTGGAAGGGAGAACTTCCTGGATTTTCTCGAGTTGCGGCAGGTGTTCTCGAGTTACGACGGGGACCTCAGGGACCGCCCTGGTGGCCTCAGGAGAGGCCAGTCCCCATGCGAGTTGCTATGGGGCTTCTCGGGATTGCTCTCCCGTCGATACCGGGGCCAAAAACCTTGTGTGGAGTCAGGGCCAGAACCGAGGATTCCTCTCAGGGGCTGACATGGATCTTTGGGTACTTCTGGAGTCTCCCCAGGGGAGTCAGGCCTCGTCTCGAGTGGGGGCATGCACGTGCGCTTTCCTTCCAGGCTGTAGCAGCAATGTCACGCTTCCCGTCGCGTGGATCAAAGGATCTGTGGTTTTCCCTCGAGGCTTTCCCTCGAGGCTTTCCCACAGGGCTGTCCCACGTGCCACCGTGGTGTGAGTCGATCCTCTGCGTGAAAGATGAGCCAGTGCAGGGCAAAGAGTTTCCTCCGGAATGGACTGAGACATCTGGGGGACTCTTGGCATGGTGGTACGACCATGGAGATCCTCTCACCTTTCCTGTTGAGAGTGCCTCCTCTTGAGATGCGACGGGAATGCCGGGAATTCTTTCCCGTTGAAAGCAGGGAAAGGATCCCTCATCTCGAGCTACGAGCGGGAAACGGGGCTCCTCTGGATGTGGGCGGGACCATCGTGCTTCCTCTCGAGTGGAGACGGGTATGGCGGTGAACTTCTTGAGTTGCAGCAAGGGTGTGAAAGACCCTTTCGAAGTTCCAGAGGTTAGGTGTCATTAGTCTCCAGACGCCTCATCGGAAATAGGCCTCATCTCGCCTGGAAGGGAGAACTTCCTGGATTTTCTCGAGTTGCGGCAGGTGTTCTCGAGTTACGACGGGGACCTCAGGGACCCGCCCTGGTGGCCTCAGGAGAGGCCAGTCCCCATGCGAGTTGCTAGCGGGTCTCTCGGGATTCCTCTCCCGTCGATACCGGGGCCAAAAACCTTGTGTGAAGTCAGGGCCGGAACCGAGGATTCCTCTCACGGGCTGACATGGATCGTTGGGTACTTCTGGAGTCTCCCCAGGGGAGTCAGGCCTCGTCTCGAGTGGGGGCATGCACGTGCGCTTTCCTTCCAGGCTGTAGCAGCAATGTCTCGCTTCCTGTCGCGTGGATCAAAGGATCTGTGGTTTTCCCTCGAGGCTTTCCCTCGAGGCTTTCCCACAGGGCTGTCCCACGTGCCACCGTGGTGTGAGTCGATCCTCGGCGTGAAAGATGAGCCAGTGCAGGGCAAAGAGGTTCCTCTGGAATGGACTGAGACATCTGGGGGTCTCTTGGCATGGTGGTACGACCATGGAGTTCCTCTCGCCTTTCCTGTTGAGAGTGCCTCCTCTTGAGATGCGACGGGAACGCCGGGAATTCTTTCCCGTTGAAAGCAGGGAAAGGATCCCTCATCTCGAGCTACGAGGGGGAAACGGGGCTCCTCTGGATGTGGGCGGGACCATCGTGCTTCCTCTCGAGTGGAGACGGGTATGGCGGTGAACTTCTTGAGTTGCAGCAAGGGTGTAAAAGACCCTTTCGAAGTTCCAGAGGTTAGGTGGCATTAGTCTCCAGACGCCTCATGGGAAATAGGCCTCATCTCGCCTGGAAGGGAGAACTTCCTGGATTTTCTCGAGTTGCGGCAGGTGTTCTCGAGTTATGACGGGGACCTCAGGGACCCGCCCTGGTGGCCTCAGGAGAGGCCAGTCCCCATGCGAGTTGCTAGGGGGCCTCTCGGGATTCCTCTCCCGTCGATACCGGGGCCAAAAACCTTGTGTGGAGTCAGGGCCGGAACCGAGGATTCCTCTCAGGGGCTGACATGGATCTTTGGGTACTTCTGGAGTCTCCCCAGGGGAGTCAGGCCTCGTCTCGAGTGGGGGCATGCACGTGCGCTTTCCTTCCAGGCTGTAGCAGCAATGTCACGCTTCCCGTCGCCTGGATCAAAGGATCTGTGGTTTTCCCTCGAGGCTTTCCCTCGAGGCTTTCCCACAGGGCTGTCCCACGTGCCACCGTGGTGTGAGTCGATCCTCGGGGTGAAAGATGAGCCAGCGCAGGGCAAAGAGGTTCCTCTGGAATGGACTGAGACATCTGGGGGTCTCTTGGCATGGTGGTACGACCATGGAGTTCCTCTCGCCTTTCCTGTTGAGAGTGCCTCCTCTTGAGATGCGATGGGAACGCCGGGAATACTTTCCCGTTGAAAGCAGGGAAAGGATCCCTCATCTCGAGCTAAGAGGGGGAAACGGGGCTCCTCTGGATGTGGGCGGGACCATCGTGCTTCCTCTCGAGTGGAGACGGGTATGGCGGTGAACTTCTTGAGTTGCAGCAAGGGTGTGAAAGACCCTTTCGAAGTTCCAGAGGTTAGGTGTCATTAGTCTCCACACGCCTCATCGGAAATAGGCCTCATCTCGCCTGGAAGGGAAAACTTCCTGGATTTTCTCGAGTTGCGGCAGGTGTTCTCGAGTTACCACGGGGACCTCAGGGACCCGCCCTGGTGGCCTGAGGAGAGGCCAGTCCCCATGCGAGTTGCTAGGGGGCCTCTCGGGATTCCTCTCCCGTCGATACCGGGGCCAAAAACCTTGTGTGGAGTCAGGGCCGGAACCGAGGATTCCTCTCATCGGCTGACATGGATCTTTGGGTACTTCTGGAGTCTCCCCAGGGGAGTCAGGCCTCGTCTCGAGTGGGGGCATGCACGTGCGCTTTCCTTCCAGGCTGTAGCAGTAATGTCACGCTTCCTGTCGCGTGGATCAAAGGATCTGTGGTTTTCCCTCGAGGCTTTCCTTCGAGGCTTTCCCACAGGGCTGTCCCACGTGCCCCGTGTTGTGAGTCGATCCTCGGCGTGAAAGATGAGCCAGTGCAGGGCAAAGAGGTTCCTCTGGAATGGACTGAGACATCTGGGGGACTCTTGGCATGGTGGTAAGACCATGGAGTTCCTCCCGCCTTTCCTGTTGAGAGTGCCTCCTCTTGAGATGCGACGGGAACGCCGGGAATTCTTTCCCGTTGAAAGCAGGGAAAGGATCCCTCATCTCGAGCTACGAGGGGGAAACGGGGCTCCTCTGGATGTGGGCGGGACCATCGTGCTTCCTCTCGAGTGGAGACGGGTATGGCGGTGAACTTCTTGAGTTGCAGCAAGGGTGTGAGAGACCCTTTCGAAGTTCCAGAGGTTAGGTGTCATTAGTCTCCAGACGTCTCATCGGAAATAGGCCTCATCTCGCCTGGAAGGGAGAACTTCCTGGATTTTCTCGAGTTGGGGCAGGTGTTCTCAAGTTACGACGGGGACCTCAGGGACCCGCCCTGGTGGCCTCAGGAGAGGCCAGTCCCCATGCAAGTTGCTAGGGGGCCTCTCGGGATTCCTCTCCCGTCGATACCGGGGCCAAAAACCTTGTGTGGAGTCAGGGCCGGAACTGAGGATTCCTCTCAGGGGCTGACATGGATCTTTGGGTACTTCTGGAGTCTCCCCAGGGGAGTCAGGCCTCGTCTCGAGTGGGGGCATGCACGTGCGCTTTCCTTCCAGACTGTAGCAGCAATGTCACGCTTCCCGTCACGTGAATCAAAGGATCTGTGGTTTTCCCTCGAGGCTTTCCCTCGAGGCTTTCCCACAGGGCTGTCCCACGTGCCACCGTGGTGTGAGTCGATCTTCAGCGTGAAAGATGAGCCAGTGCAGGGCAAAGAGGTTCCTCCGGAATGGACTGAGACATCTGGGGGACTCTTGGCATGGTGGTACGACCATGGAGTTCCTCTCGCCTTACCTGTTGAGAGTGATTCCTCTTGAGATGCGACGGGAACGCCGGGAATTCTTTCCCGTTGAAAGCAGGGAAAGGATCCCTCATCTCGAGCTACGAGGGGGAAACGGGGCTCCTCTGGATGTGGGCGGGACCATCGTGCTTCCTCTCGAGTGGAGACGGGTATGGCGGTGAACTTCTTGAGTTGCAGCAAGGGTGTGAAAAACCCTTTCGAAGTTCCAGAGGTGAGGTGTCATTAGTCTCCAGACGCCTCATGGGAAATAGGCCTCATCTCGCCTGGAAGGGAGAACTTCCTGGATGTTCTCGAGTTGCGGCAGGTGTTCTGGAGTTACGACGGGGACCTCAGGGACCCGCCCTGGTGGCCTCAGGAGAGGCCAGTCCCCATGCGAGTTGCCTGGGGGCCTCTCGGGATTCCTCTCCCGTCGATACCGGGGCCAAAAACCTTGTGTGGAGTCAGGGCCGGAACCGAGGATTCCTCTCAGGGGCTGACATGGATCTTTGGGTACTTCTGGAGTCTCCCCAGGGGAGTCAGGCCTCGTCTCGAGTGGGGGCATGCACGTGCGCTTTCCTTCCATGCTGTAGCAGCAATGTCACGCTTCCCGTCGCGTGGATCAAAGGATCTGTGGTTTTCCCTCGAGGCTTTCCCTCGAGGCTTTCCCACAGGGCTGTCCCACGTGCCACCGTGGTGTGAGTCGATCCTCGGCGTGAAAGATGAGCCAGTGCAGGGCAAAGAGGTTCCTATGGAATGGACTGAGACATCTGGGGGACTCTTGGAATGGTGGTACGACCATGGAGTTCCTCTCGCCTTTCCTGTTGAGAGTGCCTCCTCTTGAGATGCGACGGGAACGCCGGGAATTCTTTCCCATTGAATGCAGGGAAAGGATCCCTCATCTCGAGCTACGAGGGGGAAACCGGGCTCCTCTGGATGTGGGCGGGACCATCGTGCTTCCTCTCGAGTGGAGACGAGTACGGCGGTGAAATTCTTGGGTTGCAGCAAGGGTGTGAAAGACCCTTTCTAAGTTCCAGAGGTTAGGTGTCATTAGTCTCCAGACGCCTCATCGGAAATAGGCCTCATCTCGCCTGGAAGGGAGAACTTCCTGGATTTTCTGGAGTTGCGGCAGGTGTTCTGGAGTTACGACGGGGACCTCAGGGACCCGCCCTTGTGGCCTCAGGAAAGGCCAGTCCCCATGCGCGTTGCTAGGGGGTCTTTCAGGATCCCTCTCCCGTCGATACCGGGGCCAAACACCTTGTGTGGAGTCAGGGACGGAACTGAGGATTCCTCTCAGGGGCTGACATGGATCTTTGGGTACTTCTGGAGTCTCCCCAGGGGATTCAGGCCTCGTCTCGAGTGGGGGCATGCACGTGCGCTTTCCTTCCATGCTGTAGCAGCAATGTCACGCTTCCCGTCTCGTGGATCAAAGGATCTGTGGTTTTCCCTTGAGGCTTTCCCACAGGGCTGTCCCACGTGCCACCATGGTGTGAGTCGATCCTCGGCGTGAAAGATGAGCCAGTGCAGGGCACTGAGGTTCCTCTGTAATGGAGTGAGACACCTGGGGGACTCTTGGCATGGTGGTACGACCATGGAGTTCCTCTCGCCTTTCCTGTTGAGAGTGCCTCCTCTTGAGATGCGACGGGAACGCCGGGAATTCTTTCCCGTTGAAAGCAGGGAAAGGATCCCTCATCTCGAGCTACGAGGGGGAAACGGGGCTCCTCTGGATGTGGGCGGGACCATCGTGCTTCCTCTCGAGTGGAGACGGGTATGGCGGTGAACTTCTTGAGTTGCCGCAAGGGTGTGAAAAACCCTTTCGACGTTCCAGAGGTTAGGTGTTATTAGTCTCCAGACGCCTCATCGGAAATAGGCCTCATCTCGCCTGGAAGGGAGAACTTCCTGGATTTTCTCGAGTTGCGGCAGGTGTTCTCGAGTTACGACGGGAACCTCAGGGACCCGCCCTGGTGGCCTCAGGAGAGGCCAGTCCCCATGCGAGTTGCTAGGGGGCCTCTCGGGATTCCTCTCCCGTCGATACCGGGGCCAAAAACCTTGTGTGGAGTCAGGGCCGGAACCGAGGATTCCTCTCAGGGGCTGACATGGATCTTTGGGTACTTCTGGAGTCTCCCCAGGGGAGTCAGGCCTCGTCTCGAGTGGGGGCATGCACGTGCGCTTTCCTTCCAGGCTGTAGCAGCAATGTCACGCTTCCCGTCGCGTGGATCAAAAGATCTGTGGTTTTCCATCGAGGCTTTCCCTTGAGGCTTTCCCACAGGGCTGTCCCTCGTGCCACCGTGGTGTGAGTCGATCCTCGGCGTGAAAGATGAGCCAGTGAAGGGCAAAGAGGTTCCTCTGGAATGGACTAAGATATCTGGGGGACTCTTGGAATGGTGGTACGACCATGGAGTTCCTCTCGCGTTTCCTGTTGAGAGTGCCTCCTCTTGAGATGCGACGGGAACGCCGGGAATTCTTTCCCGTTGAAAGCAGGGAAAGGATCCCTCATATCGAGCTACGAGGGGGAAACGGGGCTCCTCTGGATGTGGGCGGGACCATCGTGCTTCCTCTCGAGTGGAGACGGGTATGGCGGTGAACTTCTTGAGTTGCAGCAAGGGTGTGAAAGACCCTTTCGAAGTTCCAGAGGTTAGGTGTCATTAGTCTCCAGACGCCTCATTGGAAATAGGACTCATATCGCCTGGAAGGGAGAACTTCCTGGATTTTCTCGAGTTGCGGCAGGTGTTCTCGAGTTACGACGGGGACGTCAGGGACCGGCCCTGGTGGCCTCAGGAAAGGCCAGTCCCCATGCAAGTTGCTAGGGGGCCTCTCGTGATTCCTCTCCCGTCGATACCGGCGCCAAAAACCATGTGTGGCGTCAGGGCCGGAACCTAGGATTCCTCTCAGGGGCTGACATGGATCCTTGGGTACTTCTGGAGTCTCCGCAGGGGAGTCAGGCCTCGTCTCGAGTGGGGGCATGCACGTGCGCTTTCCTTCCAGGCTGTAGCAGCAATGTCACGCTTCCCGTGGCATGGATCAAAGGATCTGTGGTTTTCCCTCGAGGCTTTCCCACAGGGCTGTCACACATGACACCGTGGTGTGAGTCGATCCTCAGCGTGAAAGATGAGCCAGTGCAGGGCAAAGAAGTTCCTCTGGAATGGACTGAGACATCTGGGGGACTCTCGGAATGGTGGTACGACCATAGAGCTCCTCTCGCCTTTCCTGTTGAGAGTGCCTCCCCTTGAGATACGATAATAACGCCGGGAATTCTTTCCCGTTGAAAGCAAGGAAAGGATACCTCATCTCGAGCTACGAGGGGGAAACGGGGCTCCTCTGGATGTGGGCGGGACCATCGTGCTTCCTCTCGAGTGGAGACGGGTATGGCGGTGAACTTCTTGAGTTGCAGCAAGGGTGTGAAAGACCCTTTCGAAGTTCCAGTGGTTGGGTGTCATTAGTCTCCAGACGCCTCATCGGAAATAGGCCTCATCTCGCCTGGAAGGGAGAACTTCCTGGATATTCTCGAGTTGTGGCAGGTGTTCTCGAGTTACGACGGGGACATCAGGGACCCGACCGGGTGGCCTCAGGACAGGCCAGTCCCAATGCGAGTTGCTAGGGGGCCTCTCGGGACTCCTCTCCTGTCGATACTGGGGCCAAAAACCTTGTGTGGAGTCAGGGCCGGAACCGAGGATTCCTCTCAGGGGTTGACATGGATTTTTGGGTACTTCTGGAGTCTCCCCAGGGGAGTCAGGCCTCGTCTCGAGTGGGGGCATGCACGTGTGCTTTCCTTCCAGGCACTACCAGCAATGTCACGCTTCCCGTTGCGTGGATCAAAGGATCTGTAGTTATCCCTCGAGGCTTTCCCTCGATGCTTTCCAACAGGGCTGTCCAACGTGCCACCATGGTGTGAGTCGATCCTCGGCGTGAAATATGAGCCAGTGCAGGGCAAAGAGGTTCCTCTGGAATGGACTTAGACATCTGGGGGACTATTGGAATGGTGGTATGACCATGGAATTCCTCTTGCCTTTCCTGTTGAGAGTGCCTCCTCTTGAGAGGCGACGGGAACGCTGGGAATTCTTTCCCGTTCAAAGCAGGGAAAGGATCCCTCATCTCGAGCTACGAGGTGGAAACGGGTCTCCTCTGGATGTGGGCGGGACCATCGTGCTTTCTCTCGAGTGGAGACGGGTATGGCGGTGAACTTCCTGAGTTGCAGAAAGGGTGTGAAAGACCTTTTCGAAGTTCCAGATGTTAGGTGCCATTAGTCTCCAGACACCTCATCGGAAATAGGCCTCATCTCGCCTGGAAGGGAGAACTTCCTGGAATTTCTCGAGTTGCGGCAGGTGTTCGCGAGTTATGAGGGGGACTTCAGGGACCCGCCCTGTTGGCCTCAGGAAAGGCCAGTCCCCATGCGAGTTGCTAGGGTGCCTCTCCGGATTTCTCTCCCGTCGATACCTGGGCCAAAAAACTTGTGTGGATACAGGGCCGGAACCGAGGATTCCTCCAGGGGCTGACATGGTTCTTTGGGTACTTCTGGAGTCTCCCCAGGGGAGTCAGGCCTCGTCTCGAGTGGGGGCATGCACGTGCGCTTTCCTTCCAGGCTGTAGCAGCAATGTCACGCTTCCCGTCGCGTGGATCAAAGGATCTGTGGTTTTCCCTCAAGGCTTTCCCTCGAGGCTTTCCCAAAGGGTTGTCCCATTTGCCACCGTGGTGTGAGTCGATCCTCGGCGTGACAGATGAGCCAGTGCAGGGCAAAGAGGTTCCTCTGGAATGGACTGAGACATCTGGGGGACTCTTGGAATGGTGGTACGACCATGGAGTTCCTCCTGTCTTTCCAGTTGAGAGTGCCTCCTCTTGAGATGCGACTGGAAGGCAGGGAATTCTTTCCCGTTGAAAGCAGGGAAAGGATCCCTCATCTCGAGCTACGAGTGGGAAACGGGGCTCCTCTGGATGTGGGCGGGACCATCGTGCTTCCTCTCGAGTGGAGACGGGTATGGCGGTGAACTTTTTGAGTTGCAGCAAGGGTGTGAAAGACCCTTTCGAAGTTCCAGAGGTTAGGTGTCATTAATCTCCAGACGCCTCATCGGAAATAGGCCTCATCTCACCTGGAAGGGAGAACTTCCTGGATTTTCTCTTTATGGCAGGTGTTCTCGAGTTACGACGGGGACCTCAGGGACCCGCCCTGGTGGCCTCCCGAAAGGCCAGTCCCCATGCGAGTTGCTAGGGGGCCTCTCGGGATTCCTCTCCCGTCGATACCGTGGCCAAAAACCTTGTGTGGAGTCAGGGCCGGAACTGAGGATTCCTCTCAGGGGCTGACATGGATCTTTGGGTACTTCTGGAGTCTCCCCAGGGGAGTCAGGCCTCGTCTCGAGTGGGGGCATGCACGTGCGCTTTCCTTCCAGGCTGTAGCAGCAATGTCACGCTTCCCGTCACGTGAATCAAAGGATCTGTGGTTTTCCCTCGAGGCTTTCCCTCGAGGCTTTCCCACAGTGCTGTCCCACGTGCCACCGTGGTGTGAGTCGATCTTCAGCGTGAAAGATGAGCCAGTGCAGGCAAAGAGGTTCCTCTGGAATGGACTGAGACATCTGGGGCACTCTTGGCATGGTGGTACGACCATGGAGTTCCTCTCGCCTTACCTGTTGAGAGTGCCTCCTCTTGAGATGCGACGGGAACGCCGGGAATTCTTTCCCGTTGAAAGCAGGGAAAGGATCCCTCATCTCGAGCTACGAGGGGGAAACGGGGCTCCTCTGGATATGGGCGGGACCATCGTGCTTCCTCTCGAGTGGAGACGGGTATGGCGGTGAACTTCTTGAGTTGCAGCAAGGGTGTGAAAGACCCTTTCGAAGTTCCAGAGGTGAGGTGTCATTAGTCTCCAGACGCCTCATGGGAAATAGGCCTCATCTCGCCTGGAAGGGAGAACTTCCTGGATTTTCTCGAGTTGCGGCAGGTGTTCTCGAGTTACGACGGGGACCTCAGGGACCCGCCCTGGTGGCCTCAGGAGAGGCCAGTCCCCATGCGAGTTGCCTGGGGGCCTCTCGGGATTCCTCTCCCGTCGATACCGGGGCCAACAACCTTGTGTGGAGTCAGGGCCGGAACCGAGGATTCCTCTCAGGGGCTGACATGGATCTTTGGGTACTTCTGGAGTCTCCCCAGGGGAGTCAGGCCTCGTCTCGAGTGGGGGCATGCACGTGCGCTTTCCTTCCATGCTGTAGCAGCAATGTCACGCTTCCCGTCGCGTGGATCAAAGGATCTGTGGTTTTCCCTCGAGGCTTTCCCTCGAGGCTTTCCCACAGGGCTGTCCCACGTGCCACCGTGGTGTGAGTCGATCCTCGGCGTGAAAGATGAGCCAGTGCAGGGCAAAGAGGTTCCTATGGAATGGACTGAGACATCTGGGGGACTCTTGGAATGGTGGTACGACCATGGAGTTCCTCTCGCCTTTCCTGTTGAGAGTGCCTCCTCTTGAGATGCGACGGGAACGCTGGAAATTCTTTCCCATTGAAAGCAGGGAAAGGATCCCTCATCTGGAGCTACGAGGGGGAAACGGGGCTCCTCTGGATGTGGGCGGGACCATCGTGCTTCCTCTCGAGTGGAGACGAGTACGGCGGTGAACTTCTTGAGTTGCAGCAAGGGTGTGAAAGACCCTTTCTAAGTTCCAGAGGTTAGGTGTCATTAGTCTCCAGACGCCTCATCGGAAATAGGCCTCATCTCGCCTGGAAGGGAGAACTTCCTGGATTTTCTGGAGTTGCGGCAGGTGTTCTGGAGTTACGACGGGGACCTCAGGGACCCGCCCTTGTGGCCTCAGGAAAGGCCAGTCCCCATGCGCGTTGCTAGGGGGTCTTTCAGGATCCCTCTCCCGTCGATACCGGGGCCAAACACCTTGTGTGGAGTCAGGGCCGGAACCGAGGATTCCTCTCAGGGGCTGACATGGATCTTTGGGTACTTCTGGAGTCTCCCCAGGGGATTCAGGCCTCGTCTCGAGTGGGGGCATGCACGTGCGCTTTCTTTCCAGGCTGTAGCAGCAATGTCACGCTTCCCGTCTCGTGGATCAAAGGATCTGTGTTTTTCCCTTGAGGCTTTCCCACAGGGCTGTCCCACGTGCCACCATGGTGTGAGTCGATCCTCGGCGTGAAAGATGAGACAGTGCAGGGCACTGAGGTTCCTCTGTAATGGAGTGAGACACCTGCGGGACTCTTGGAATGGTGGTACGACCATGGAGTTCCTCTTGCCTTTCCTGTTGAGAGTGCCTCCTCTTGAGATGCGACGGGAACGCCGGGAATTCTTTCCCGTTGAAAGCAGGGAAAGGATCCCTCATCTCGAGCTACGAGGGGGAAACGGGGCTCCTCTGGATGTGGGCGGGACCATCGTGCTTCCTCTCGAGTGGAGACGGGTATGGCGGTGAACTTCTTGAGTTGCCGCAAGGGTGTGAAAGACCCTTTCGACGTTCCAGAGGTTAGGTGTCATTAGTCTCCAGACGCCTCATCGGAAATAGGCCTCATCTCGCCTGGAAGGGAGAACTTCCTGGATTTTCTGGAGTTGCGGCAGGTGTTCTGGAGTTACGACGGGGACCTCAGGGACCCGCCCTTGTGGCCTCAGGAAAGGCCAGTCCCCATGCGCGTTGCTAGGGGGTCTTTCAGGATCCCTCTCCCGTCGATACCGGGGCCAAACACCTTGTGTGGAGTCAGGGCCGGAACCGAGGATTCCTCTCAGGGGCTGACATGGATCTTTGGGTACTTCTGGAGTCTCCCCAGGGGATTCAGGCCTCGTCTCGAGTGGGGGCATGCACGTGCGCTTTCTTTCCAGGCTGTAGCAGCAATGTCACGCTTCCCGTCTCGTGGATCAAAGGATCTGTGGTTTTCCCTTGAGGCTTTCCCACAGGGCTGTCCCACGTGCCACCATGGTGTGAGTCGATCCTCGGCGTGAAAGATGAGCCAGTGCAGGGCACTGAGGTTCCTCTGTAATGGAGTGAGACACCTGGGGGACTCTTGGAATGGTGGTACGACCATGGAGTTCCTCTTGCCTTTCCTGTTGAGAGTGCCTCCTCTTGAGATGCGACGGGAACGCCGGGAATTCTTTCCCGTTGAAAGCAGGGAAAGGATCCCTCATCTCGAGCTACGAGGGGGAAACGGGGCTCCTCTGGATGTGGGCGGGACCATCGTGCTTCCTCTCGAGTGGAGACGGGTATGGCGGTGAACTTCTTGAGTTGCCGCAAGGGTGTGAAAGACCCTTTCGAAGTTCCAGAGTTTAGGTGTCATTAGTCTCCAGACGCCTCATCGGAAATAGGCCTCATCTCGCCTGGAAGGGAGAACTTCCTGGATTTTCTCGAGTTGCGGCAGGTGTTCTCGAGTTACGACGGGAACCTCAGGGACCCGCCCTGGTGGCCTCAGGAGAGGCCAGTCCCCATGCGAGTTGCTAGGGGTCCTCTCGGGATTCCTCTCCCATCGATACCGGGCCAAAAACCTTGTGTGGAGTCAGGGCCGGAACCGAGGATTCCTCTCAGGGGCTGACATGGATCTTTGGGTACTTCTGGAGTCTCCCCAGGGGAGTCAGGCCTCGTCTCGAGTGGGGGCATGCACGTGCGCTTTCCTTCCAGGCTGTAGCAGCAATGTCACGCTTCCCGTCGCGTGGATCAAAGGATCTGTGGTTTTCCCTCGAGGCTTTCCCTCGAGGCTTTCCCACAGGGCTGTCCCACGTGCCACCGTGGTGTGAGTCGATCCTCGGCGTGAAAGATGAGCCAGTGCAGGGCAAAGAGGTTCCTCTGGAATGGACTGAGACATCTGGGGGACTCTTGGCATGGTGGTACGACCATGGAGTTCCTCTCGCCTTTCCTGTTGAGAGTGCCTCCTCTTGAGATGCGACGGGAACGCCGGGAATACTTTCCCGTTGAATGCAGGGAAAGGATCCCTCATCTCGAGCTACGAGGGGGAAACGGGGCTCCTCTGGATGTGGGCGGGACCATCGTGCTTCCTCTCGAGTGGAGACGGGTATGGCGGTGAACTTCTTGAGTTGCAGCAAGGGTGTGAAAGACCCTTTCGAAGTTCCAGAGGTTAGGTGTCATTAGTCTCCAGACGCCTCATCGGAAATAGGCCTCATCTCGTCTGGAAGGGAGAACTTCCTGGATTTTCTCGAGTTGCGGCAGGTGTTCTCGAGTTACGACGGGGACCTCAGGGACCCGCCCTGGTGGCCTCAGGAGAGGCCAGTCCCCATGCGAGTTGCTAGGGGGCCTCTCGGGATTCCTCTCCCGTCGATACCGGGGCCAAAAACCTTGTGTGGAGT
Source organism: Capricornis sumatraensis (assembly GCF_032405125.1). NCBI lineage: Eukaryota > Metazoa > Chordata > Mammalia > Artiodactyla > Bovidae > Capricornis > Capricornis sumatraensis. The sequence goes on along the minus strand of NC_091092.1, from coordinate 140,161,886 downwards.
CAGGGCCGGAACTGAGGATTCCTCTCAGGGGCTGACATGGATCTTTGGGTACTTCTGGAGTCTCCCCAGGGGAGTCAGGCCTCGTCTCGAGTGGGGGCATGCACGTGCGCTTTCCTTCCAGGCTGTAGCAGCAATGTCACGCTTCCCGTCACGTGAATCAAAGGATCTGTGGTTTTCCCTCGAGGCTTTCCCTCGAGGCTTTCCCACAGTGCTGTCCCACGTGCCACCGTGGTGTGAGTCGATCTTCAGCGTGAAAGATGAGCCAGTGCAGGCAAAGAGGTTCCTCTGGAATGGACTGAGACATCTGGGGGACTCTTGGCATGGTGGTACGACCATGGAGTTCCTCTCGCCTTACCTGTTGAGAGTGCCTCCTCTTGAGATGCGACGGGAACGCCGGGAATTCTTTCCCGTTGAAAGCAGGGAAAGGATCCCTCATCTCGAGCTACGAGGGGGAAACGGGGCTCCTCTGGATGTGGGCGGGACCATCGTGCTTCCTCTCGAGTGGAGACGGGTATGGCGGTGAACTTCTTGAGTTGCAGCAAGGGTGTGAAAGACCCTTTCGAAGTTCCAGAGGTGAGGTGTCATTAGTCTCCAGACGCCTCATGGGAAATAGGCCTCATCTCGCCTGGAAGGGAGAACTTCTTGGATTTTCTCGAGTTGCGGCAGGTGTTCTCGAGTTACGACGGGGACCTCAGGGACCCGCCCTGGTGGCCTCAGGAGAGGCCAGTCCCCATGCGAGTTGCCTGGGGGCCTCTCGGGATTCCTCTCCCGTCGATACCGGGGCCAACAACCTTGTGTGGAGTCAGGGCCGGAACCGAGGATTCCTCTCAGGGGCTGACATGGATCTTTGGGTACTTCTGGAGTCTCCCCAGGGGAGTCAGGCCTCGTCTCGAGTGGGGGCATGCACGTGCGCTTTCCTTCCATGCTGTAGCAGCAATGTCACGCTTCCCGTCGCGTGGATCAAAGGATCTGTGGTTTTCCCTCGAGGCTTTCCCTCGAGGCTTTCCCACAGGGCTGTCCCACGTGCCACCGTGGTGTGAGTCGATCCTCGGCGTGAAAGATGAGCCAGTGCAGGGCAAAGAGGTTCCTATGGAATGGACTGAGACATCTGGGGGACTCTTGGAATGGTGGTACGACCATGGAGTTCCTCTCGCCTTTCCTGTTGAGAGTGCCTCCTCTTGAGATGCGACGGGAACGCCGGGAATTCTTTCCCATTGAAAGCAGGGAAAGGATCCCTCATCTGGAGCTACGAGGGGGAAACGGGGCTCCTCTGGATGTGGGCGGGACCATCGTGCTTCCTCTCGAGTGGAGACGAGTACGGCGGTGAACTTCTTGGGTTGCAGCAAGGGTGTGAAAGACCCTTTCTAAGTTCCAGAGGTTAGGTGTCATTAGTCTCCAGACGCCTCATCGGAAATAGGCCTCATCTCGCCTGGAAGGGAGAACTTCCTGGATTTTCTGGAGTTGCGGCAGGTGTTCTGGAGTTACGACGGGGACCTCAGGGACCCGCCCTTGTGGCCTCAGGAAAGGCCAGTCCCCATGCGCGTTGCTAGGGGGTCTTTCAGGATCCCTCTCCCGTCGATACCTGGGCCAAACACCTTGTGTGGAGTCAGGGACGGAACTGAGGATTCCTCTCAGGGGCTGACATGGATCTTTGGGTACTTCTGGAGTCTCCCCAGGGGATTCAGGCCTCGTCTCGAGTGGGGGCATGCACGTGCGCTTTCCTTCCATGCTGTAGCAGCAATGTCACGCTTCCCGTCTCGTGGATCAAAGGATCTGTGGTTTTCCCTTGAGGCTTTCCCACAGGGCTGTCCCACGTGCCACCATGGTGTGAGTCGATCCTCGGCGTGAAAGATGAGCCAGTGCAGGGCACTGAGGTTCCTCTGTAATGGAGTGAGACACCTGGGGGACTCTTGGAATGGTGGTACGACCATGGAGTTCCTCTCGCCTTGCCTGTTGAGAGTGCCTCCTCTTGAGATGCGACGGGAACGCCGGGAATTCTTTCCCGTTGAAAGCAGGGAAAGGATCCCTCATCTCGAGCTACGAGGGGGAAACGGGGCTCCTCTGGATGTGGGCGGGACCATCGTGCTTCCTCTCGAGTGGAGACGGGTATGGCGGTGAACTTCTTGAGTTGCCGCAAGGGTGTGAAAGACCCTTTCGACGTTCCAGAGGTTAGGTGTTATTAGTCTCCAGACGCCTCATCGGAAATAGGCCTCATCTCGCCTGGAAGGGAGAACTTCCTGGATTTTCTCGAGTTGCGGCAGGTGTTCTCGAGTTACGACGGGAACCTCAGGGACCCGCCCTGGTGGCCTCAGGAGAGGCCAGTCCCCATGCGAGTTGCTAGGGGGCCTCTCGTGATTCCTCTCCCGTCGATACCGGCGCCAAAAACCATGTGTGGCGTCAGGGCCGGAACCTAGGATTCCTCTCAGGGGCTGACATGGATCCTTGGGTACTTCTGGAGTCTCCGCAGGGGAGTCAGGCCTCGTCTCGAGTGGGGGCATGCACGTGCGCTTTCCTTCCAGGCTGTAGCAGCAATGTCACGCTTCCCGTGGCATGGATCAAAGGATCTGTGGTTTTCCCTCGAGGCTTTCCCACAGGGCTGTCACACATGACACCGTGGTGTGAGTCGATCCTCAGCGTGAAAGATGAGCCAGTGCAGGGCAAAGAAGTTCCTCTGGAATGGACTGAGACATCTGGGGGACTCTTGGAATGGTGGTACGACCATAGAGCTCCTCTCGCCTTTCCTGTTGAGAGTGCCTCCTCTTGAGATACGATAATAACGCCGGGAATTCTTTCCCGTTGAAAGCAAGGAAAGGATACCTCATCTCGAGCTACGAGGGGGAAACGGGGCTCCTCTGGATGTGGGCGGGACCATCGTGCTTCCTCTCGAGTGGAGACGGGTATGGCGGTGAACTTCTTGAGTTGCAGCAAGGGTGTGAAAGACCCTTTCGAAGTTCCAGTGGTTGGATGTCATTAGTCTCCAGACGCCTCATCGGAAATAGGCCTCATCTCGCCTGGAAGGGAGAACTTCCTGGATAATCTCGAGTTGTGGCAGGTGTTCTCGAGTTACGACGGGGACATCAGGGACCCGACCGGGTGGCCTCAGGACAGGCCAGTCCCAATGCGAGTTGCTAGGGGGCCTCTCGGGACTCCTCTCCTGTCGATACTGGGGCCAAAAACCTTGTGTGGAGTCAGGGCCGGAACCGAGGATTCCTCTCAGGGGTTGACATGGATTTTTGGGTACTTCTGGAGTCTCCCCAGGGGAGTCAGGCCTCGTCTCGAGTGGGGGCATGCACGTGTGCTTTCCTTCCAGGCACTACCAGCAATGTCACGCTTCCCGTTGCGTGGATCAAAGGATCTGTAGTTATCCCTCGAGGCTTTCCCTCGAGGCTTTCCAACAGGGCTGTCCAACGTGCCACCATGGTGTGAGTCGATCCTCGGCGTGAAATATGAGCCAGTGCAGGGCAAAGAGGTTCCTCTGGAATGGACTTAGACATCTGGGGGACTATTGGAATGGTGGTATGACCATGGAATTCCTCTCGCCTTTCCTGTTGAGAGTGCCTCCTCTTGAGAGGCGACGGGAACGCTGGGAATTCTTTCCCGTTCAAAGCAGGGAAAGGATCCCTCATCTCGAGCTACGAGGTGGAAACGGGTCTCCTCTGGATGTGGGCGGGACCATCGTGCTTCCTCTCGAGTGGAGACGGGTATGGCGGTGAACTTCCTGAGTTGCAGAAAGGGTGTGAAAGACCTTTTCGAAGTTCCAGATGTTAGGTGCCATTAGTCTCCAGACACCTCATCGGAAATAGGCCTCATCTCGCCTGGAAGGGAGAACTTCCTGGAATTTCTCGAGTTGCGGCAGGTGTTCGCGAGTTATGACGGGGACTTCAGGGACCCGCCCTGTTGGCCTCAGGAAAGGCCAGTCCCCATGCGAGTTGCTAGGGTGCCTCTCCGGATTTCTCTCCCGTCGATACCTGGGCCAAAAAACTTGTGTGGATACAGGGCCGGAACCGAGGATTCCTCCAGGGGCTGACATGGTTCTTTGGGTACTTCTGGAGTCTCCCCAGGGGAGTCAGGCCTCGTCTCGAGTGGGGGCATGCACGTGCGCTTTCCTTCCAGGCTGTAGCAGCAATGTCACGCTTCCAGTCGCGGGGATCAAAGGATCTGTGGTTTTCCCTCAAGGCTTTCCCTCGAGGCTTTCCCAAAGGGTTGTCCCATTTGCCACCGTGGTGTGAGTCGATCCTCGGCGTGACAGATGAGCCAGTGCAGGGCAAAGAGGTTCCTCTGGAATGGACTGAGACATCTGGGGGACTCTTGGAATGGTGGTACGACCATGGAGTTCCTCCTGTCTTTCCAGTTGAGAGTGCCTCCTCTTGAGATGCGACTGGAAGGCAGGGAATTCTTTCCCGTTGAAAGCAGGGAAAGGATCCCTCATCTCGAGCTACGAGGGGGAAACGGGGCTCCTCTGGATGTGGGCGGGACCATCGTGCTTCCTCTCGAGTGGAGACGGGTATGGCGGTGAACTTTTTGAGTTGCAGCAAGGGTGTGAAAGACCCTTTCGAAGTTCCAGAGGTTAGGTGTCATTAATCTCCAGACGCCTCATCGGAAATAGGCCTCATCTCATCTGGAAGGGAGAACTTCCTGGATTTTCTCTTTATGGCAGGTGTTCTCGAGTTACGACGGGGACCTCAGGGACCCGCCCTGGTGGCCTCCCGAAAGGCCAGTCCCCATGCGAGTTGCTAGGGGGCCTCTCGGGATTCCTCTCCCGTCGATACCGGGGCCAAAAACCTTGTGTGGAGTCAGGGCCGGAACTGAGGATTCCTCTCAGGGGCTGACATGGATCTTTGGGTACTTCTGGAGTCTCCCCAGGGGAGTCAGGCCTCGTCTCGAGTGGGGGCATGCACGTGCGCTTTCCTTCCAGGCTGTAGCAGCAATGTCACGCTTCCCGTCAAGTAAATCAAAGGATCTGTGGTTTTCCCTCGAGGCTTTCCCTCGAGGCTTTCCCACAGTGCTGTCCCACGTGCCACCGTGGTGTGAGTCGATCTTCAGCGTGAAAGATGAGCCAGTGCAGGCAAAGAGGTTCCTCTGGAATGGACTGAGACATCTGGGGGACTCTTGGCATGGTGGTACGACCATGGAGTTCCTCTCGCCTTTCCTGTTGAGAGTGCCTCCTCTTGAGATGCGACGGGAACGCCGGGAATTCTTTCCCGTTGAAAGCAGGGAAAGGATCCCTCATCTCGAGCTACGAGGGGGAAACGGGGCTCCTCTGGATGTGGGCGGGACCATCGTGCTTCCTCTCGAGTGGAGACGGGTATGGCGGTGAACTTCTTGAGTTGCAGCAAGGGTGTGAAAGACCCTTTCGAAGTTCCAGAGGTGAGGTGTCATTAGTCTCCAGACGCCTCATGGGAAATAGGCCTCATCTCGCCTGGAAGGGAGAACTTCCTGGATTTTCTCGAGTTGCGGCAGGTGTTCTCGAGTTACGACGGGGACCTCAGGGACCCGCCCTGGTGGCCTCAGGAGAGGCCAGTCCCCATGCGAGTTGCCTGGGGGCCTCTCGGGATTCCTCTCCCGTCGATACCGGGGCCAACAACCTTGTGTGGAGTCAGGGCCGGAACCGAGGATTCCTCTCAGGGCCTGACATGGATCTTTGGGTACTTCTGGAGTCTCCCCAGGGGAGTCAGGCCTCGTCTCGAGTGGGGGCATGCACGTGCGCTTTCCTTCCATGCTGTAGCAGCAATGTCACGCTTCCCGTCGCGTGGATCAAAGGATCTGTGGTTTTCCCTCGAGGCTTTCCCTCGAGGCTTTCCCACAGGGCTGTCCCACGTGCCACCGTGGTGTGAGTCGATCCTCGGCGTGAAAGATGAGCCAGTGCAGGGCAAAGAGGTTCCTATGGAATGGACTGAGACATCTGGGGGACTCTTGGCATGGTGGTACGACCATGGAGTTCCTCTCGCCTTTCCTGTTGAGAGTGCCTCCTCTTGAGATGCGACGGGAACTCCGGGAATACTTTCCCGTTGAAAGCAGGGAAAGGATCCCTCATCTGGAGCTACGAGGGGGAAACGGGGCTCCTCTGGATGTGGGCGGGACCATCGTGCTTCCTCTCGAGTGGAGACGAGTACGGCGGTGAACTTCTTGAGTTGCAGCAAGGGTGTGAAAGACCCTTTCTAAGTTCCAGAGGTGAGGTGTCATTAGTCTCCAGACGCCTCATCGGAAATAGGCCTCATCTCGCCTGGAAGGGAGAACTTCCTGGATTTTCTGGAGTTGCGGCAGGTGTTCTGGAGTTACGACGGGGACCTCAGGGACCTGCCCTTGTGGCCTCAGGAAAGGCCAGTCCCCATGCGCGTTGCTAGGGGGTCTTTCAGGATCCCTCTCCCGTCGATACCGGGGCCAAACTCCTTGTGTGGAGTCAGGGACGGAACTGAGGATTCCTCTCAGGGGCTGACATGGATCTTTGGGTACTTCTGGAGTCTCCCCAGGGGATTCAGGCCTCGTCTCGAGTGGGGGCATGCACGTGCGCTTTCCTTCCATGCTGTAGCAGCAATGTCACGCTTCCCGTCTCGTGGATCAAAGGATCTGTGGTTTTCCCTCGAGGCTTTCCCTCGAGGCTTTCCCACAGGGCTGTCCCACGTGCCACCGTGGTGTGAGTCGATCCTCGGCGTGAAAGATGAGCCAGTGCAGGGCAAAGAGGTTCCTATGGAATGGACTGAGACATCTGGGGGACTCTTGGAATGGTGGTACGACCATGGAGTTCCTCTCGCCTTTCCTGTTGAGAGTGCCTCCTCTTGAGATGCGATGGGAACGCCGGGAATACTTTCCCGTTGAAAGCAGGGAAAGGATCCCTCATCTGGAGCTACGAGGGGGAAACGGGGCTCCTCTGGATGTGGGCGGGACCATCGTGCTTCCTCTCGAGTGGAGACGAGTACGGCGGTGAACTTCTTGAGTTGCAGCAAGGGTGTGAAAGACCCTTTTTAGTTCCAGAGGTTAGGTGTCATTAGTCTCCAGACGCCTCATCGGAAATAGGCCTCATCTCGCCTGGAAGGGAGAACTTCCTGGATTTTCTGGAGTTGCGGCAGGTGTTCTGGAGTTACGACGGGGACCTCAGGGACCCGCCCTTGTGGCCTCAGGAAAGGCCAGTCCCCATGCGCGTTGCTAGGGGGTCTTTCAGGATCCCTCTCCCGTCGATACCGGGGCCAAACACCTTGTGTGGAGTCAGGGACGGAACTGAGGATTCCTCTCAGGGGCTGACATGGATCTTTGGGTACTTCTGGAGTCTCCCCAGGGGATTCAGGCCTCGTCTCGAGTGGGGGCATGCACGTGCGCTTTCCTTCCATGCTGTAGCAGCAATGTCACGCTTCCCGTCTCGTGGATCAAAGGATCTGTGGTTTTCCCTTGAGGCTTTCCCACAGGGCTGTCCCACGTGCCACCATGGTGTGAGTCGATCCTCGGCGTGAAAGATGAGCCAGTGCAGGGCACTGAGGTTCCTCTGTAATGGAGTGAGACACCTGGGGGACTCTTGGAATGGTGGTACGACCATGGAGTTCCTCTCGCCTTTCCTGTTGAGAGTGCCTCCTCTTGAGATGCGACGGGAACGCCGGGAATTCTTTCCCGTTGAAAGCAGGGAAAGGATCCCTCATCTCGAGCTACGAGGGGGAAATGGGGCTCCTCTGGATGTGGGCGGGACCATCGTGCTTCCTCTCGAGTGGAGACGGGTATGGCGGTGAACTTCTTGAGTTGCCGCAAGGGTGTGAAAGACCCTTTCGACGTTCCAGAGGTTAGGTGTTATTAGTCTCCAGACGCCTCATCGGAAATAGGCCTCATCTCGCCTGGAAGGGAGAACTTCCTGGATTTTCTCGAGTTGCGGCAGGTGTTCTCGAGTTACCACGGGGACCTCAGGGACCCGCCCTGGTGGCCTCAGGAGAGGCCAGTCCCCATGCGAGTTGCTAGGGGGCCTCTCGGTATTCCTCTCCCGTCGATACCGGGGCCAAAAACCTTGTGTGGATTCAGGGCCGGAAACCAGGATTCCTCTCAGGGGCTGACATGGATCTTTGGGTACTTCTGGAGTCTCCCCAGGGGAGTCAGGCCTCGTCTCGAGTGGGGGCATGCACGTGCGCTTTCCTTCCAGGCTGTAGCAGCAATGTCACGCTTCCCGTCGCGTGGATCAAAGGATCTGTGGTTTTCCCTCGAGGCTTTCCCTCGAGGCTTTCCCACTGGGCTGTCCCACGTGCCACCGTGGTGTGAGTCGATCCTCGGCGTGAAAGATGAGCCAGTGCAGGGCAAAGAGGTTCCTCTGGAATGGACTGAGACATCTGGGGGACTCTTGGCATGGTGGTACGACCATGGAGTTCCTCTCGCCTTTCGTGTTGAGAGTGCCTCCTCTTGAGATGCGACGGGAACGCCGGGAATTCTTTCCCGTTGAAAGCAGGGAAAGGATCCCTCATCTCGAGCTACGAGGGTGAAACGGGGCTCCTCTGGATGTGGGCGGGACCATCGTGCTTCCTCTCGAGTGGAGACGGGTATGGCGGTGAACTTCTTGAGTTGCAGCAAGGGTGTAAAAGACCCTTTCGAAGTTCCAGAGGTTAGGTGGCGTTCGTCTACAGACGCCTCATGGGAAATAGGCCTCATCTCGGCTGGAAGGGAGAACTTCCTGGATTTTCTCGAGCTGCGACAGGTGTTCTCGAGTTACGACGGGGACCTCAGGGACCCGCCCTGGTGGCCTCAGGAGAGGCCAGTCCCCATGCGAGTTGCTAGGGGGCCTCTAGGGATTCCTCTCCCGTCGATACCGGGGCCAAAATCCTTGTGTGGAGTCAGGGCCGGAACCCAGAATTCCTCTCAGGGGCTGACATGGATCTTTGGGTACTTCTGGAGTCTCCCCAGGGGAGTCAGGCCTCGTCACGAGTGGGGGCATACACGTGCGCTTTCCTTCCAGGCTTTAGCAGCAATGTCACGCTTCCCGTCGCGTGGATCAAAGGATCTGTGGTTTTCCCTCGAGGCTTTCCCTCGAGGCTTTCCCACTGGGCTGTCCCACGTGCCACCGTGGTGTGAGTCGATCCTCGGCGTGAAAGATGAGCCAGTGCAGGGCAAAGAGGTTCCTCTGGAATGGACTGAGACATCTGGGGGACTCTTGGCATGGTGGTACGACCATGGAGTTCCTCTCGGCTTTCCTGTTGAGAGTGCCTCCTCTTGAGATGCGACGGGAACGCCGGGAATTCTTTCCCGTTGAAAGCAGGGAAAGGATCCCTCATCTCGAGCTACGAGGGGGAAACGGGGCTCCTCTGGATGTGGGCGGGACCATCGTGCTTCCTCTCGAGTGGAGACGGGTATGGCGGTGAACTTCTTGAGTTGCAGCAAGGGTGTGAAAGACCCTTTCAAAGTTCCAGAGATTAGGTGGCATTAGTCTCCAGACGCCTCATGGAAAATAGGCCTCATCTCGCCCGGAAGGGAGAACTTCCTGGATTTTCTGGAGTTGCTGCAGGTGTTCTCGAGTTACGACGGGGACCTCAGGGACCCGCCCTGGTGGCCTCAGGAGAGGCCAGTCCCCATGCGAGTTGCTAGGGGGCCTCTCGGGATTCCTCTCCCGTCGATACCGGGGCCAAAATCCTTGTGTGGAGTCAGGGCCGAAACCGAGGATTCCTCTCAGGGGCTGACATGGATCTTTGGGTACTTCTGGAGTCTCCCCAGGGGAGTCAGGCCTCGTCTCGAGTGGGGGCATGCACGTGCGCTTTCCTTCCAGGCTGTAGCAGCAATGTCACGCTTCCCGTCGCGTGGATCAAAGGATCTGTGGTTTTCCTTCGAGGCTTTCCCTCGAGGCTTTCCCACTGGGCTGTCCCACGTGCCACCGTGGTGTGAGTCGATCCTCGGCGTGAAAGATGAGCCAGTGCAGGGCAAAGAGGTTCCTCTGGAATGGACTGAGACATCTGGGGGACTCTTGGCATGGTGGTACGACCATGGAGTTCCTCTCGGCTTTCCTGTTGAGAGTGCCTCCTCTTGAGATGCGACGGGAACGCCGGGAAATCTTTCCCGTTGAAAGCAGGGAAAGGATCCCTCATCTCGAGCTACGAGGGGGAAACGGGGCTCCTCTGGATGTGGGCGGGACCATCGTGCTTCCTCTCGAGTGGAGACGGGTATGGCGGTGAACTTCTTGAGTTGCAGCAAGGGTGTGAAAGACCCTTTCGAAGTTCCAGAGGTTAGGTGGCATTAGTCTCCAGACGCCTCATCGGAAATAGGCCTCATCTCGCCTGGAAGGGAGAACTTCCTGGATTTTCTCGAGTTGCGGCAGGTGTTCTCGAGTTAGGACTGGGACCTCAGGGACCCGCCCTGGTGGCCTCAGGAGAGGCCAGTCCCCATGCGAGTTGCTAGGGGGCCTCTCGGGATTCCTCTCCCGTCGATACCGGGGCCAAAAAACCTGTGTGGAGTCAGGGCCGGAACCGAGGATTCCTCTCAGGGGCTGACATGGATCTTTGGGTACTTCTGGAATCTCCCCAGGGGAGTCAGGCCTCGTCTCGAGTGGGGGCATGCACGTGCGCTTTCCTTCCAGGCTGTAGCAGCAATGTCATGCTTCCCGTCGCGTGGATCAAAGGATCTGTGGTTTTCCCTCGAGTCTTTCCCTCGAGGCTTTCCCACAGGGCTGTCCCACGTGCCACCGTGGTGTGAGTCGATCCTCGGCGTGAAAGATGAGCCAGTGCAGGGCAAAGAGGTTCCTCTGGAATGGACTGAGACATCTGGGGGACTCTTGGAATGGTGGTACGACCATGGAGTTCCTCTCGCCTTTCCTATTGAGAGTGCCTCCTCTTGAGATGCGACGGGAACGCCGGGAATTCTTTCCCGTTGAAAGCAGGGAAAGGATCCCTCATCTCGAGCTACGAAGGGGAAACGGGGCTCCTCTGGATGTGGGCGGGACCATCGTGCTTCCTCTCGAGTGGAGACGGGTATGGCGGTGAACTTCTTGAGTTGCAGCAAGGGTGTGAAAGACCCTTTCGAAGTTCCAGAGGTTAGGTGTCATTAGTCTCCAGACGTCTCATCGGAAATAGGCCTCATCTCGCCTGGAAGGGAGAACTTCCTGGATTTTCTCGAGTTGCGGCAGGTGTTCTCGAGTTACGACGGGGACCTCAGGGACCCGCCCTGGTGGCCTCAGGAGAGGCCAGTCCCCATGCGAGTTGCTAGGGGGCCTCTCGGGATTCCTCTCCCGTCGATACCGGGGCCAAAAACCTTGTGTGGAGTCAGGGCCGGAACCGAGGATTCCTCTCAGGGGCTGACATGGATCTTTGGGTACTTCTGGAGTCTCCCCAGTGGAGTCAGGCCTCGTCTCGAGTGGGGGCATGCACGTGCGCTTTCCTTCCAGGCTGTAGCAGCAATGTCACGCTTCCCGTCGCGTGGATCAAAGGATCTGTGGTTTTCCCTCGAGGCTTTCCCTCGAGGCTTTCCCACAGGGCTGTCCCACGTGCCACCGTGGTGTGAGTCGATCCTCGGCGTGAAAGATGAGCCAGTGCAAGGCAAAGAGGTTCCTCCGGAATGGACTGAGACATCTGGGGGACTCTTGGCATGGTGGTACGACCATGGAGTTCCTCTTGCCTTTCTTGTTGAGAGTGCCTCCTCTTGAGATGCGACGGGAACGCCGGGAATTCTTTCCCGTTGAAAGCAGGGAAAGGATCCCTCATCTCGAGCTACGAGGGGGAAACGGGGCTCCTCTGGATGTGGGCGGGACCATCGAGCTTCCTCTCGAGTGGAGACGGGTATGGCAGTGAACTTCTTGAGTTGCAGCAAGGGTAGGAAAGACCCTTTCGAAGTTCCAGACATTAGGTGTCATTAGTCTCCAGAAGTCTCATCGGAAATAGGCCTCATCTCGCCTGGAAGGGAAAACTTCCTGGATTTTCTCCAGTTGCGGCAGGTGTTCTCGAGTTACGACGGGGACCTCAGGGACCCGCCCTGGTGGCCTCAGGAAAGGCCAGTCCCCATGTGAGTTGCTAGGGGGCCTCTCGGGATTCCTCTCGCGTCGATACCGGGGCCAAAAACCTTGTGTGGAGTCAGGGCCGGAACCGAAGATTCCTCTCAGGGGCTGACATGGATCTTTGGGTACTTCTGGAGTCTACCCAGGGGAATCAGGCCTCGTCTCGAGTGGGGGCATGCACGTGCGCTTTCCTTCCAGGCTGTAGCAGCAATGTCACGCTTCCCGTCGCGTGGATCAAAGGATCTGTGGTTTTCCCTCGAGGCTTTCCCTCGAGGCTTTCCCACAGGGCTGTCCCACGTGCCACCGTGGTGTGAGTCGATCCTCGGCGTGAAAGATGAGCCAGTGCAGGGCAAAGAGTTTCCTCCGGAATGGACTGAGACATCTGGGGGACTCTTGGCATGGTGGTACGACCATGGAGTTCCTCTTGCCTTTCTTGTTGAGAGTGCCTCCTCTTGAGATGCGACGGGAACGCCGGGAATTCTTTCCCTTGAAAGCAGGTAAAGGATCCCTCATCTCGAGCTACGAGGGGGAAACGGGGCTCCTCTGGATGTGGGCGGGACCATCGTGCTTCCTCTCGAGTGGAGACGGGTATGGTGGTGAACTTCTTGAGTTGCAGCAAGGGTGTGAAAGACCCTTTCGAAGTTCCAGAGGTGAGGTGTCATTAGTCTCCAGACGCCTCATCGGAAATAGGCCTCATCTCGCCTGGAAGGGAGATCTTCCTGGATTTTCTCGAGTTGCGGCAGGTGTTCTCGAGTTACGACGGGGACCTCAGGGACCCGCCCTGGTGGCCTCAGGAGAGGCCAGTCCCCATACGAGTTGCTATGGGGCCTCTCGGGATTCCTCTCCCGACGATACCGGGGCCAAAAACCTTGTGTGGAGTCAGGGCCGGAAACGAGGATTCCTCTCAGGGGCTGACATGGATCTTTGGGTACTTCTGGAGTCTCCCCAGCGGAGTCAGGCCTCGTCTCGAGTGGGGGCATGCACGTGCGATTTCCTTGCAGGCTGTAGCAACAATGTCACGCTTCCCGTCCCGTTGATCAAAGGATCTGTGGTTTTCCCTCGAGGCTTTCCCACAGGGCTGTCCCACGTGCCACCGTGGTGTGAGTCGATCCTCGGCATGAAAGATGAGCCAGTGCAGGGCAAAGAGGTTCCTCTGGAATGGACTGAGACATCTGGGGGACTCTTGGCATGGTGGTACGACCATGGAGTTCCTCTCGCCTTTCCTGTTGAGAGTGCCTCCTCTTGAGATGCGACGGGAACCCCGGGAATTCTTTCCCGTTGAAAGCAGGGAAAGGATCCCTCATCTCGAGCTACGAGGGGGAAACGGGGCTCCTCTGGATGTGGGCGGGACCATCGAGCTTCCTCTCGAGTGGAGACGGGTATGGCAGTGAACTTCTTGAGTTGCAGCAAGGGTAGTAAAGACCCTTTCGAAGTTCCAGACATTAGGTGTCATTAGTCTCCAAAAGTCTCATCGGAAATAGGCCTCATCTCGCCTGGAAGGGAGAACTTCCTGGATTTTCTCGAGTTGCGGCAGGTGTTCTCGAGTTACGACGGGGACCTCAGGGACCCGCCCTGGTGGCCTCAGGAAAGGCCAGTCCCCATGTGAGTTGCTAGGGGGCCTCTCGGGATTCCTCTCGCGTCGATACCGGGGCCAAAAACCTTGTGTGGAGTCAGGGCCGGAACCGAGGATTCCTCTCAGGGGCTGACATGGATCTTTGGGTACTTCTGGAGTCTCCCCAGGGGAGTCAGGCCTCGTCTCGTGTGGGGGCATGCACGTGCGCTTTCCTTCCAGGCTGTAGCAGCAATGTCACACTTCCCGTCGCCTGTATCAAAGGATCTGTGGTTTTCCCTCGAGGCTTTCCCTCGAGGCTTTCCCACAGGGCTGTCCCACGTGCCACCGTGGTGTGAGTCGATCCTCGGCGTGAAAGATGAGCCAGTGCAGGGCAAAGAGGTTCCTCCGGAATGGACTGAGACATCTGGGGGACTCTTGGCATGGTGGTACGACCATGGAGTTCCTCTCGCCTTTCCTGTTGAGAGTGCCTCCTCTTGAGATGCGACGGGAACGCCGGGAATTCTTTCCCGTTGAAAGCAGGGAAAGGATCCCTCATCTCGAGCTACGAGGGGGAAACGGGGCTCCTCTGGATGAGGGCGGGACCATCGTGCTTCCTCTCGAGTGGAGAAGGGTATGGCGGTGAATTTCTTGACTTGCAGCAAGGGTGTGAAAGACCCATTCGAAGTTCCAGAGCTTAGGTGTCATTAGTCTCCAGACTCCTCATCGGAAATAGGCCTCATCTCGCCTGGAAGGGAGAACTTCCTGGATTTTCTCGAGTTGCGGCAGGTGTTCTCGAGTTACGACGGGGATCTCAGGGACCCGCCCTGGTGGCCTCAGGAGAGGCCAGTCCCCATGCGAGTTGCTAGGGGGCCTCTCGGGATTCCTCTCCCGTCGATACCGGGGCCAAAAACCTTGTGTGGAGTCAGGGCCGGAAACCAGGATTCCTCTCAGGGGCTGACATGGATCTTTGGGTACTTCTGGAGTCTCCCCAGGGGAGTCAGGCCTCGTCTCGAGTGGGGGCATGCACGTGCGCTTTCCTTCCAGGCTGTAGCAGCAATGTCACGCTTCCCGTCGCGTGGATCAAAGGATCTGTGGTTTTCCCTCGAGGCTTTCCCTCGAGGCTTTCCCACAGGGCTGTCCCACGTGCCACCGAGGTGTGAGTCGATCCTCGGCGTGAAAGATGAGCCAGTGCAGGGCAAAGAGGTTCCTCTGGAATGGACTGAGACATCTGGGGGACTCTTGGCATGGTGGTACGACCATGGAGTTCCTCTCCCCTTTCCTGTTGAGAGTGCCTCCTCTTGAGATGCGACGGGAACGCCGGGAATTCTTTCCCGTTGAAAGCAGGGAAAGGATCCCTCATCTCGAGCTACGAGGGGAAAACGGGGCTCCTCTGGATGTGGGCGGGACCATCGTGCTTCCTCTCGAGTGGAGACGGGTATGGCGTTGAACTTCTTGAGTTGCAGCAAGGGTGTGAAAGACCCTTTCAAAGTTCCAGAGGTTAAGTGTCATTAGTCTCCAGACGCCTCATGGGAAATAGGCCTCATCTCGCCTGGAAGGGAGAACTTCCTGGATTTTCTCGAGTTGCGGCAGGTGTTCTCGAGTTACGACGGGGACCTCAGGGACCTGCCCTGGTGGCCTCAGGAGAGCCCAGTCCCCATGCGAGTTGCTAGGGGGCCTCTCGGGATTCCTCTACCGTCGATACCGGGGCCAAAATCCTTGTGTGGAGTCAGGGCCGGAACCGAGGATTCCTCTCAGGGGCTGACATGGATCTTTGGGTACTTCTGGAGTCTCCCCAGGGGAGTCAGGCCTCGTCTCGAGTGGGGGCATGCACGTGCGCTTTCCTTCCAGGCTGTAGCAGCAATGTCACGCTTCCCGTCACGTGGATCAAAGGATCTGTGGTTTTCCCTAGAGGCTTTCCCTCGAGGCTTTCCCACAGGGCTGTCCCACGTGCCACCGTGGTGTGACTCGATCCTCGGCGTGAAAGATGAGCCAGTGCAGGGCAAAGAGGTTCCTCTGGAATGGACTGAGACATCTGGGGGACTCTTGGCATGGTGGTACGACCATGGAGTTCCTCTCGCCTTTCCTGTTGAGAGTGCCTCCTCTTGAGATGCGACGGGAACGCCGGGAATTCTTTCCCGTTGAAAGCAGGGAAAGGATCCCTCATCTCGAGCTACGAGGGGGAAACGGGGCTCCTCTGGATGTGGGCGGGACCATCGTGCTTCCTCTCGAGTGGAGACGGGTATGGCGGTGAACTTCTTGAGTTGCAGCAAGGGTGTGAAAGACCCTTTCAAAGTTCCAGAGGTTAGGTGTCATTAGTCTCCAGACGCCTCATGGGAAATAGGCCTCATCTCGCCTGGAAGGGAGAACTTCCTGGATTCTCTCGAGTTGCGGCAGGTGTTCTCGAGATACGACGGGGACCTCAGGGACCCGCCCTGGTGGCCTCAGGAGAGGCCAGTCCCCATGCGAGTTGCTAGGGGGCCTCTAGGGATTCCTCTCCCGTCGATACCGGGGCCAAAATCCTTGTGTGGAGTCAGGGCCGGAAACCAGAATTCCTCTCAGGGGCTGACATGGATCTTTGGGTACTTCTGGAGTCTCCCCAGGGGAGTGAGGCCTCGTCACGAGTGGGGGCATACACGTGCGCTTTCCTTCCAGGCTGTAGCAGCAATGTCACGCTTCCCGTCGCGTGGATCAAAGGATCTGTGGTTTTCCCTCGAGGCTTTCCCTCGAGGCTTTCCCACTGGGCTCTCCCACGTGCCACCGTGGTGTGAGTCGATCCTCGGCGTGAAAGATGAGCCAGTGCAGGGCAAAGAGGTTCCTCTGGAATGGACTGAGACATCTGGGGGACTCTTGGCATGGTGGTACGACCATGGAGTTCCTCTCGCCTTTCCTGTTGAGAGTGCCTCCTCTTGAGATGCGACGGGAACGCCGGGAAATCTTTCCCGTTGAAAGCAGGGAAAGGATCCCTCATCTCGAGCTACGAGGGGGAAACGGGGCTCCTCTGGATGTGGGCGGGACCATCGTGCTTCCTCTCGAGTGGAGACAGGTATGGCGGTGAACTTCTTGAGTTGCAGCAAGGGTGTGAAAGACCCTTTCAAAGTTCCAGAGGTTAGGTGTCATTAGTCTCCAGACGCCTCATGGGAAATAGGCCTCATCTCGCCTGGAAGGGAGAACTTCCTGGATTTTCTCGAGTTGCTGCAGGTGTTCTCGAGTTACGACGGGGACCTCAGGGACCCGCCCTGGTGGCCTCAAGAGAGGCCAGTCCCCATGCGAGTTGCTAGGGGGCCTCTCGGGATTCCTCTCCCGTCGATACCGGGGCCAAAATCCTTGTGTGGAGTCAGGGCCGGAACCAAGGATTCCTCTCAGGGGCTGACATGGATCTTTGGGTACTTCTGGAGTCTCCCCAGGGGAGTCAGGCCTCGTCTCGAGTGGGGGCATGCACGTGCGCTTTCCTTCCAGGCTGTAGCAGCAATGTCACGCTTCCAGTCGCGGGGATCAAAGGATCTGTGGTTTTCCCTCGAGGCTTTCCCTCGAGGCTTTCCCACAGGGCTGTCCCACGTGCCACCGTGGTGTGAATCGATCCTCGACGTGAAAGATGAGCCAGTGCAGGGCAAAGAGGTTCCTCCGGAATGGACTGAGACATCTGGGGGACTCTTGGCATGGTGGTACGACCATGGAGTTCCTCTTGCCTTTCTTGTTGAGAGTGCCTCCTCTTGAGATGCGACGGGAACGCCGGGAATTCTTTCCCGTTGAAAGCAGGGAAAGGATCCCACATCTCGAGCTACGAGGGGGAAACGGGGCTCCTCTGGATGTGGGCGTGACCATCGTGCTTCCTCTCGAGTGGAGAAGGGTATGGCGGTGAACTTCTTGAGTTGCAGCAAGGGTGTGAAAGACCCTTTCGAAGTTCCAGAGGTTAGGTGTCATTAGTCTCCAGACGCCTCATGGGAAATAGGCCTCATCTCGCCTGGAAGGGAGAACTTCCTGGATTTTTTCGAGTTGCGGCAGGTGTTCTCGAGTTACGACGGGGACCTCAGGGACCCGCCCTGGTGGCCTCAGGAGAGGCCAGTCCCCATGCGAGTTGATAGGGGGCCTCTCGGGATTCCTCTCCCGTCGATACCGGGGCCAAAATCCTTGTGTGGTGTCAGGGCCGGAACCGAGGATTCCTCTCAGGGGCTGACATGGATCTTTGGGTACTTCTGGAGTCTCCCCAGGGGAGTCAGGCCTCGTCTCGAGTGGGGGCATGCACGTGCGCTTTCCTTCCAGGCTGTAGCAGCAATGTCACGCTTCCCGTCGCGTGGATCAAAGGATCTGTGGTTTTCCCTCGAGGCTTTCCCTCGAGGCTTTCCCACAGGGCTGTCCCACGTGCCACCGTGGTGTGAGTCGATCCTCGGCGTGAAAGATGAGCCAGTGCAGGGCAAAGAGGATCCTCTGGAATGGACTGAGACATCTGGGGGACTCTTGGCATGGTGGTACGACCATGGAGTTCCTCTCGCCTTTCCTGTTGAGAGTGCCTCCTCTTGAGATGCGACGGGAACGCCGGGAATTCTTTCCCGTTGAAAGCAGGGAAAGGATCCCTCATCTCGAGCTACGAGGGGGAAACGGGGCTCCTCTGGATGAGGGCGGGAACATCGTGCTTCCTCTCGAGTGGAGAAGGGTATGGCGGTGAATTTCTTGACTTGCAGCAAGGGTGTGAAAGACCCATTCGAAGTTCCAGAGCTTAGGTGTCATTAGTCTCCAGACTCCTCATGGGAAATAGGCCTCATCTCGCCTGGAAGGGAGAACTTCCTGGATTTTCTCGAGTTGCGGCAGGTGTTCTCGAGTTACGACGGGGACCTCAGGGACCCGCCCTGGTGGCCTCAGGAGAGGCCAGTCCCCATGCGAGTTGCTAGGGGGCCTCTCGGGATTCCTCTCCCGTCGATACCGGGGCCAAAATCCTTGTGTGGAGTCAGGGCCGGAATCGAGGATTCCTCTCAGGGGCTGACATGGATCTTTGGGTACTTCTGGAGTCTCCCCAGGGGAGTCAGGTCTCGTCTCGAGTGGGGGCATGCACGTGCGCTTTCCTTCCAGGCTGTAGCAGCAATGTCACGCTTCCCGTCGCGTGGATCAAAGGATCTGTGGTTTTCCCTCGAGGCTTTCCCTCGAGGCTTTCCCACAGGGCTGTCCCACGTGCCACCGTGGTGTGAGTCGATCCTCGGCGTGAAAGATGAGCCAGTGCAGGGCAAAGAGGATCCTCTGGAATGGACTGAGACATCTGGGGGACTCTTGGCATGGTGGTACGACCATGGAGTTCCTCTCGCCTTTCCTGTTGAGAGTGCCTCCTCTTGAGATGCGACGGGAACGCCGGGAATTCTTTCCCGTTGAAAGCAGGGAAAGGATCCCTCATCTCGAGCTACGAGGGGGAAACGGGGCTCCTCTGGATGAGGGCGGGACCATCGTGCTTCCTCTCGAGTGGAGAAGGGTATGGCGGTGAATTTCTTGACTTGCAGCAAGGGTGTGAAAGACCCATTCGAAGTTCCAGAGCTTAGGTGTCATTAGTCTCCAGACTCCTCATCGGAAATAGGCCTCATCTCGCCTGGAAGGGAGAACTTCCTGGATTTTCTCGAGTTGCGGCAGGTGTTCTCGAGTTACGACGGGGACCTCAGGGACCCTCCCTGGTGGCCTCAGGAGAGGCCAGTCCCCATGCGAGTTGCTAGGGGCCCTCTCGGTATTCCTCTCCCGACGATACCGGGGCCAAAAACCTTGTGTGGAGTCAGGGCCGGAAACCAGGATTCCTCTCAGGGGCTGACATGGATCTTTGGGTACTTCTGGAGTCTCCCCAGGGGAGTCAGGCCTCGTCTCGAGTGGGGGCATGCACGTGCGCTTTCCTTCCAGGCTGTAGCAGCAATGTCACGCTTCCCGTCGCGTGGATCAAAGGATCTGTGGTTTTCCCTCGAGGCTGTCCCTCGAGGCTTTCCCACAGGGCTGTCCCACGTGCCACCGTGGTGTGACTCGATCCTCGGCGTGAAAGATGAGCCAGTGCAGGGCAAAGAGGTTCCTCTGGAATGGACTGAGACATCTGGGGGACTCTTGGCATGGTGGTACGACCATGGAGTTCCTCTCGCCTTTCCTGTTGAGAGTGCCTCCTCTTGAGATGCGATGGGAACGCCGGGAATACTTTCCCGTTGAAAGCAGGGAAAGGATCCCTCATCTCGAGCTACGAGGGGGAAACGGGGCTCCTCTGGATGTGGGCGGGACCATCGTGCTTCCTCTCGAGTGGAGACGGGTATGGCGGTGAACTTCTTGAGTTGCAGCAAGGGTGTGAAAGACCCTTTCGAAGTTCCAGAGGTTAGGTGTCATTAGTCTCCAGACGCCTCATGGGAAAGAGGCCTCATCTCGCCTGGAAGGGAGAACTTCCTGGATTTTCTCGAGTTGCGGCAGGTGTTCTCGAGTTACGACGGGGACCTCAGGGACCCGCCCTGGTGGCCTCTGGAGAGGCCAGTCCCCATGCGAGTTGTTAGGGTGCCTCTCGGGTTTCCTCTCCCGTCGATACCGGGGCCAAAATCCTTGTGTGGAGTCAGGGCCGGAACCGAGGATTCCTCTCAGGGGCTCACATGGATCTTTGGGTACTTCTGGAGTCTCCCCAGGGGAGTCAGGCCTCGTCTCGAGTGGGGGCATGCACGTGCGCTTTCCTTCCAGGCTGTAGCAGCAATGTCACGCTTCCCGTCGCGTGGATCAAAGGATCTGTGGTTTTCCCTCGAGGCTTTCCCTCGAGGCTTTCCCACAGGGCTGTCCCACGTGCCACCGTGGTGTGAGTCGATCCTCGGCGTGAAAGATGAGCCAGTGCAGGGCAAAGAGGATCCTCTGCAATGGACTGAGACATCTGGGGGACTCTTGGCATGGTGGTACGACCATGGAGTTCCTCTCCCCTTTCCTGTTGAGAGTGCCTCCTCTTGAGATGCGACGGGAACGCCGGGAATTCTTTCCCGTTGAAAGCAGGGAAAGGATCCCTCATCTCGAGCTACGAGGGGGAAACGGGGCTCCTCTGGATGTGGGCGGGACCATCGTGCTTCCTCTCGAGTGGAGAAGGGTTTGGCGGTGAATTTCTTGACTTGCAGCAAGGATGTGAAAGACCCATTCGAAGTTCCAGAGCTTAGGTGTCATTAGTCTCCAGACTCCTCATCGGAAATAGGCCTCATCTCGCCTGGAAGGGAGAACTTCCTGGATTTTCTCGAGTTGCGGCAGGTGTTCTCGAGTTACGACGGGGACCTCAGGGACCCGCCCTGGTGGCCTCAGGAGAGGCCAGTCCCCATGCGAGTTGCTAGGGGGCCTCTAGGGATTCCTCTCCCGTCGATACCGGGGCCAAAATCCTTGTGTGGAGTCAGGGCCGGAAAACAGAATTCCTCTCAGGGGCTGACATGGATCTTTGGGTACTTCTGGAGTCTCCCCAGGGGAGTGAGGCCTCGTCACGAGTTGGGGCATACACGTGCGCTTTCCTTCCAGGCTGTAGCAGCAATGTCACGCTTCCCGTCGCGTGGATCAAAGGATCTGTGGTTTTCCCTCGAGGCTTTCCCTCGAGGCTTTCCCACTGGGTTCTCCCACGTGCCATCGTGGTGTGAGTCGATCCTCGGCGTGAAAGATGAGCCAGTGCAGGGCAAAGAGTTTCCTCTGGAATGGACTGAGACATCTGGGGGACTCTTGGCATGGTGGTACGACCATGGAGATCCTCTCGCCTTTCCTGTTGAGAGTGCCTCCTCTTGAGATGCGACGGGAACGCCGGGAAATCTTTCCCGTTGACAGCAGGGAAAGGATCCCTCATCTCGAGCTACGAGGGGGAAACGGGGCTCCTCTGGATGTGGGCGGGACCATCGTGCTTCCTCTTGAGTGTTGACAGGTATGGCGGTGAACTTCTTGAGTTGCAGCAAGGGTGTGAAAGACCCTTTCGAAGTTCCAGAGGTTAGGTGTCATTAGTCTCCAGACGCCTCATGGGAAATAGGCCTCATCTCGCCTGGAAGGGAGAACTTCCTGGATTTTCTCGAGTTGCTGCAGGTGTTCTCGAGTTACGCCGGGGACCTCAGGGACCCGCCCTGGTGGCCTCAGGAGAGGCCAGTCCCCATGCGAGTTGCTAGGGGGCCTCTCGGGATTCCTCTCCCGTCGATACCGGGGCCAAAATCCTTGTGTGGAGTCAGGGCCGGAACCGAGGATTCCTCTCAGGGGCTGACATGGATCTTTGGGTACTTCTGGAGTCTCCCAAGGGGAGTCAGGCCTCGTCTCGAGTGGGGGCATGCACGTGCGCTTTCCTTCCAGGCTGTAGCAGCAATGTCACGCTTCCAGTCGCGGGGATCAAAGGATCTGTGGTTTTCCCTCGAGGCTTTCCCTCGAGGCTTTCCCACTGGGCTGTCCCACGTGCCACCGTGGTGTGAGTCGATCCTCGGCGTGAAAGATGAGCCAGTGCAGGGCAAAGAGGTTCCTCTGGAATGGACTGAGACATCTGGGGGACTCTTGGCATGGTGGTACGACCATGGAGTTGTCTCGACTTTCCTGTTGAGAGTGCCTCCTCTTGAGATGCGATGGGAACGCCGGGAATACTTTCTCGTTGAAAGCAGGGAAAGGATCCCTCATCTCGAGCTACGAGGGGGAAACGGGGCTCCTCTGGATGTGGGCGGGACCATCGTGCTTCCTCTCGAGTGGAGACGGGTATGGCGGTGAACTTCTTGAGTTGCAGCAAGGGTGTGAAAGACCCTTTCGAAGTTCCAGAGGTTAGGTGTCATTAGTCTCCAGACGCCTCATGGGAAATAGGCCTCATCTCGCCTGGAAGGGAGAACTTCCTGGATTTTCTCGAGTTGCTGCAGGTGTTCTCGAGTTACGCCGGGGACCTCAGGGACCCGCCCTGGTGGCCTCAGGAGAGGCCAGTCCCCATGCGAGTTGCTAGGGGGCCTCTCGGGATTCCTCTCCCGTCGATACCGGGGCCAAAATCCTTGTGTGGAGTCAGGGCCGGAACCGAGGATTCCTCTCAGGGGCTGACATGGATCTTTGGGTACTTCTGGAGTCTCCCAAGGGGAGTCAGGCCTCGTCTCGAGTGGGGGCATGCACGTGCGCTTTCCTTCCAGGCTGTAGCAGCAATGTCACGCTTCCAGTCGCGGGGATCAAAGGATCTGTGGTTTTCCCTCGAGGCTTTCCCTCGAGGCTTTCCCACTGGGCTGTCCCACGTGCCACCGTGGTTTGAGTCGATCCTCGGCGTGAAAGATGAGCCAGTGCAGGGCAAAGAGGTTCCTCTGGAATGGACTGAGACATCTGGGGGACTCTTGGCATGGTGGTACGACCATGGAGTTCCTCTCGACTTTCCTGTTGAGAGTGCCTCCTCTTGAGATGCGATGGGAACGCCGGGAATACTTTCCCGTTGAAAGCAGGGAAAGGATCCCTCATCTCGAGCTACGAGGGGGAAACGGGGCTCCTCTGGATGTGGGCGGGACCATCGTGCTTCCTCTCGAGTGGAGACGGGTATGGCGGTGAACTTCTTGAGTTGCAGCAAGGGTGTGAAAGACCCTTTCGAAGTTCCAGAGGTTAGGTGGCATTAGTCTCCAGACGCCTCATGGGAAATAGGCCTCATCTCGCCTGGAAGGGAGAACTTCCTGGATTTTCTCGAGTTGCTGCAGGTGTTCTCGAGTTACGACGGGGACCTCAGGGACCCGCCCTGGTGGCCTCAGGAGAGGCCAGTCCCCATGCGAGTTGCTAGGGGGCCTCTCGGGATTCCTCTCCCGTCGATACCGGGTCCAAAAACCTTGTGTGGTGTCAGGGCCGGAACCGAGGATTCCTCTCAGGGGCTGACATGGATCTTTGGGTACTTCTGGAGTATCCCCAGGGGAGTCAGGCCTCGTCTCGAGTGGGGGCATGCACGTGCGCTTTCCTTCCAGGCTGTAGCAGCAATGTCACGCTTCCAGTCGCGGGGATCAAAGGATCTGTTTTTTTCCCTCGAGGCTTTCCCTCGAGGCTTTCCCACTAAGCTGTCCCACGTGCCACTGTGGTGTGAGTCGATCCTCGGCGTGAAAGATGAGCCAGTGCAGGGCAAAGAGGTTCCTCTGGAATGGACTGAGACATCTGGGGGACTCTTGGCATGGTGGTACGACCATGGAGTTCCTCTCGCCTTTCCTGTTGAGAGTGCCTCCTCTTGAGATGCGATGGGAACGCCGGGAATACTTTCCCGTTGAAAGCAGGGAAAGGATCCCTCATCTCGAGCTACGAGGGGGAAACGGGGCTCCTCTGGATGTGGGCGGGACCATCGTGCTTCCTCTCGAGTGGAGACGGGTATGGCGGTGAACTTCTTGAGTTGCAGCAAGGGTGTGAAAGACCCTTTCGAAGTTCCAGAGGTTAGGTGGCATTAGTCTCCAGACGCCTCATGGGAAATAGGCCTCATCTCGCCTGGAAGGGAGAACTTCCTGGATTTTCTCGAGTTGCGGCAGGTGTTCTCGAGTTACGACGGGGACCTCAGGGACCCGCCCTGGTGGCCTCAGGAGAGGCCAGTCCCCATGCGAGTTGCTAGGGGGCCTCTCGGGATTCCTCTCCCTTCGATACCGGGTCCAAAAACCTTGTGTGGTGTCAGGGCCGGAACCGAGGATTCCTCTCAGGGGCTGACATGGATCTTTGGGTACTTCTGGAGTATCCCCAGGGGAGTCAGGCCTCGTCTCGAGTGGGGGCATGCACGTGCGCTTTCCTTCCAGGCTGTAGCAGCAATGTCACGCTTCCCGTCGCGTGGATCAAAGGATCTGTGGTTTCCCCTCGAGGCTTTCCCTCGAGGCTTTCCCACAGGGCTGTCCCACGTGCCACCGTGGTGTGAGTCGATCCTCGGCGTGAAAGATGAGCCAGTGCAGGGCAAAGAGGTTCCTCTGGAATGGACTGAGACCTCTGGGGGACTCTTGGCATGGTGGTACGACCATGGAGTTCCTCTCGCCTTTCCTGTTGAGAGTGCCTCCTCTTGAGATGCGATGGGAACGCCGGGAATACTTTCCCGCTGAAAGCAGGGAAAGGATCCCTCATCTCGAGCTACGAGGGGGAAACGGGGCTCCTCTGGATGTGGGCGGGACCATCGTGCTTCCTCTCGAGTGGAGACGGGTATGGCGGTGAACTTCTTGAGTTGCAGCAAGGGTGTGAAAGACCCTTTCGAAGTTCCAGAGGTTAGGTGGCATTAGTCTCCAGACGCCTCATCGGAAATAGGCCTCATCTCGCCTGGAAGGGAGAACTTCCTGGATTTTCTCGAGTTGCGGCAGGTGTTCTCGAGTTACGACGGGGACCTCAGGGACCCGCCCTGGTGGCCTCAGGAGAGGCCAGTCCCCATGCGAGTTGCTAGGGGGCCTCTTGGGATTCCTCTCCCGTCGATACCGGGGCCAAAATCCTTGTGTGGTGTCAGGGCCGGAACCGAGGATTCCTCTCAGGGGCTGACATGGATCTTTGGGTACTTCTGGAGAATCCCCAGGGGAGTCAGGCCTCGTCTCGAGTGGGGGCATGCACGTGCGCTTTCCTTCCAGGCTGTAGCAGCAATGTCACGCTTCCCGTCGCGTGGATCAAAGGATCTGTGGTTTTCCCTCGAGGCTTTCCCTCGAGGCTTTCCCACAGGGCTGTCCCACGTGCCACCGTGGTGTGAGTCGATCCTCGGCGTGAAAGATGAGCCAGTGCAGGGCAAAGAGGTTCCTCTGGAATGGACTGAGACATCTGGGGGACTCTTGGCATGGTGGTACGACCATGGAGTTCCTCTCGCCTTTCCTGTTGAGAGTGCCTCCTCTTGAGATGCGATGGGAACGCCGGGAATACTTTCCCGCTGAAAGCACTGAAAGGATCCCTCATCTCGAGCTACGAGGGGGAAACGGGGCTCCTCTGGATGTGGGCGGGACCATCGTGCTTCCTCTCGAGTGGAGACGGGTATGGCGGTGAACTTCTTGAGTTGCAGCAAGGGTGTGAAAGACCCTTTCGAAGTTCCAGAGGTTAGGTGGCATTAGTCTCCAGACGCCTCATGGGAAATAGGCCTCATCTCGCCTGGAAGGGAGAACTTCCTGGATTTTCTCGAGTTGCGGCAGGTGTTCTCGAGTTACGACGGGGACCTCAGGGACCTGCCCTGGTGGCCTCAGGAGAGGCCAGTCCCCATGCGAGTTGCTAGGGGGCCTCTCGGGATTCCTCTCCCGTCGATACCGGGGCCAAAATCCTTGTGTGGAGTCAGGGCCGGAACCGAGGATTCCTCTCAGGGGCTGACATGGATCTTTGGGTACTTCTGGAGTCTCCCCAGGGGAGTCAGGCCTCGTCTCGAGTGGGGGCATGCACGTGCGCTTTCCTTCCAGGCTGTAGCAGCAATGTCACGCTTCCCGTCGCGTGGATCAAAGGATCTGTGGTTTTCCCTAGAGGCTTTCCCTCGAGGCTTTCCCACTGGGCTGTCCCACGTGCCACCGTGGTGTGAGTCGATCCTCGGGGTGAAAGATGAGCCAGTGCAGGGCAAAGAGGTTCCTCTGGAATGGACTGAGACATCTGGGGGACTCTTGGCATGGTGGTACGACCATGGAGTTCCTCTCGCCTTTCCTTTTGAGAGTGCCTCCTCTTGAGATGCGACGGGAACGCCGGGAATTCTTTCCCGTTGAAAGCAGGGAAAGGATCCCACATCTCGAGCTACGAGGGGGAAACGGGGCTCCTCTGGATGTGGGCGTGACCATCGTGCTTCCTCTCGAGTGGAGAAGGGTATGGCGGTGAACTTCTTGAGTTGCAGCAAGGGTGTGAAAGACCCTTTCGAAGTTCCAGAGGTTAGGTGTCATTAGTCTCCAGACGCCTCATGGGAAATAGGCCTCATCTCGCCTGGAAGGGAGAACTTCCTGGATTTTCTCGAGTTGCGGCAGGTGTTCTCGAGTTACGACGGGGACCTCAGGTACCCGCCCTGGTGGCCTCAGGAGAGGCCAGTCCCCATGCGAGTTGCTAGGGGGCCTCTCGGGATTCCTCTCCCGTCGATACCGGGGCCAAAATCCTTGTGTGGTGTCAGGGCCGGAACCGAGGATTCCTCTCAGGGGCTGACATGGATCTTTGGGTACTTCTGGAGTCTCCCCAGGGGAGTCAGGCCTCGTCTCGAGTGGGGGCATGCACGTGCGCTTTCCTTCCAGGCTGTAGCAGCAATGTCACGCTTCCCGTCACGTGGATCAAAGGATCTGTGGTTTTCCCTAGAGGCTTTCCCTCGAGGCTTTCCCACAGGGCTGTCCCACGTGCCACCGTGGTGTGACTCGATCCTCGGCGTGAAAGATGAGCCAGTGCAGGGCAAAGAGGTTCCTCTGGAATGGACTGAGACATCTGGGGGACTCTTGGCATGGTGGTACGACCATGGAGTTCCTCTCGCCTTTCCTGTTGAGAGTGCCTCCTCTTGAGATGCGACGGGAACGCCGGGAATTCTTTCCCGTTGAAAGCAGGGAAAGGATCCCTCATCTCGAGCTACGAGGGGGAAACGGGGCTCCTCTGGATGTGGGCGGGACCATCGTGCTTCCTCTCGAGTGGAGACGGGTATGGCGGTGAACTTCTTGAGTTGCAGCAAGGGTGTGAAAGACCCTTTCAAAGTTCCAGAGGTTAGGTGTCATTAGTCTCCAGACGCCTCATGGGAAATAGGCCTCATCTCGCCTGGAAGGGAGAACTTCCTGGATTTTCTCGAGTTGCTGCAGGTGTTCTCGAGTTACGACGGGGACCTCAGGGACCCGCCCTGGTGGCCTCAGGAGAGGCCAGTCCCCATGCGAGTTGCTAGGGGGCCTCTCGGGATTCCTCTCCCGTCGATACCAGGGCCAAAATCCTTGTGTGGAGTCAGGGCCGGAACCAAGGATTCCTCTCAGGGGCTGACATGGATCTTTGGGTACTTCTGGAGTCTCCCCAGGGGAGTCAGGCCTCGTCTCGAGTGGGGGCATGCACGTGCGCTTTCCTTCCAGGCTGTAGCAGCAATGTCACGCTTCCCGTCGCGGGGATCAAAGGATCTGTGGTTTTCCCTCGAGGCTTTCCCTCGAGGCTTTCCCACTGGGCTGTCCCACGTGCCACCGTGGTGTGAGTCGATCCTCGGCGTGAACGATGAGCCAGTGCAGGGCAAAGAGGATCCTCTGGAATGGACTGAGACATCTGGGGGACTCTTGGCATGGTGGTACGACCATGGAGTTCCTCTCGCCTTTCCTGTTGAGAGTCCCTCCTCTTGAGATGCGACGGGAACGCCGGGAATTCTTTCCCGTTGAAAGCAGGGAAAGGATCCCTCATCTCGAGCTACAAGGGGGAAACGGGGCTCCTCTGGATGAGGGCGGGACCATCGTGCTTCCTCTCGAGTGGAGACGGGTATGGCGGTGAATTTCTTGACTTGCAGCAAGGGTGTGAAAGACCCATTGGAAGTTCCAGAGCTTAGGTGTCATTAGTCTCCAGACTCCTCATCGGAAATAGGCCTCATCTCGCCTGGAAGGGAGAACTTCCTGGATTTTCTCGAGTTGCGGCAGGTGTTCTCGAGTTACGACGGGGACCTCAGGGACCCGCCCTGGTGGCCTCAGGAGAGGCCAGTCCCCATGCGAGTTGCTAGGGGGCCTCTCGGGATTCCTCTCCCTTCGATACCGGGTCCAAAAACCTTGTGTGGTGTCAGGGCCGGAACCGAGGATTCCTCTCAGGGGCTGACATGGATCTTTGGGTACTTCTGGAGTATCCCCAGGGGAGTAAGGCCTCGTCTCGAGTGGGGGCATGCACGTGCGCTTTCCTTCCAGGCTGTAGCAGCAATGTCACGCTTCCCGTCGCGAGGATCAAAGGATCTGTGGTTTTCCCTCGAGGCTTTCCCACAGGGCTGTCCCACGTGCCACCGTGGTGTGAGTCGATCCTCGGCGTGAAAGATGAGCCAGTGCAGGGCAAAGAGGTTCCTCTGGAATGGACTGAGACATCTGGGGGACTCTTGGAATGGTGGTACGACCATGGAGTTCCTCTCCCCTTTCCTGTTGAGAGTGCCTCCTCTTGAGATTCGACGGGAACGCCGGGAATTCTTTCCCGTTGAAAGCAGGGAAAGGATCCCTCATCTCGAGCTACGAGGGGGAAACGGGGCTCCTCTGGATGTGGGCGGGACCATCATGCTTCCTCTCGAGTGGAGACGGGTATGGCGGTGAACTTCTTGAGTTGCAGCAAGGGTGTGAAAGACCCTTTCAAAGTTCCAGAGGTTAGGTGTCATTAGTCTCCAGACGCATCATGGGAAATAGGCCTCATCTCGCCTGGAAGGGAGAACTTCCTGGATTTTCTCGAGTTGCGGCAGGTGTTCTCGAGTTACGACGGGGACCTCAGGGACCCGCCCTGGTGGCCGCAGGAGAGGCCAGTCCCCATGCGAGTTGCTAGGGTGCCTCTCGGGATTCCTCTCCCGTCGATACCGGGGCCAAAATCCTTGTGTGGAGTCAGGGCCGGAACCGAGGATTCCTCTCAGGGGCTGACATGGATCTTTGGGTACTTCTGGAGTCTCCCCAGGGGAGTCAGGCCTCGTCTCGAGTGGGGGCATGCACGTGCGCTTTCCTTCCAGGCTGTAGCAGCAATGTCACGCTTCCCGTCGCGTGGATCAAAGGATCTGTGGTTTTCCCTAGAGGCTTTCCCTCGAGGCTTTCCCACTGGGCTGTCCCACGTGCCACCGTGGTGTGAGTCGATCCTCGGCGTGAAAGATGAGCCAGTGCAGGGCAAAGAGGTTCCTCTGGAATGGACTGAGACATCTGGGGGACTCTTGGCATGGTGGTACGACCATGGAGTTCCTCTCCCCTTTCCTGTTGAGAGTGCCTCCTCTTGAGATGCGACGGGAACGCCGGGAATTCTTTCCCGTTGAAAGCAGGGAAAGGATCCCTCATCTCGAGCTACGAGGGGGAAACGGGGCTCCTCTGGATGTGGGCGGGACCATCGTGCTTCCTCTCGAGTGGAGACAGGTATGGCGGTGAACTTCTTGAGTTGCAGCAAGGGTGTGAAAGACCCTTTCAAAGTTCCAGAGGTTAGGTGTCATTAGTCTCCAGACGCCTCATGGGAAATAGGCCTCATCTCGCCTGGAAGGGAGAACTTCCTGGATTTTCTCGAGTTGCGGCAGGTGTTCTCGAGTTACGACGGGGACCTCAGGGACCCGCCCTGGTGGCCTCAGGAGAGGCCAGTCCCCATGCGAGTTGCTAGGGGGCCTCTCGGGATTCCTCTCCCGTCGATACCGGGGCCAAAATCCTTGTGTGGAGTCAGGGCCGGAACCGAGGATTCCTCTCAGGGGCTGACATGGATCTTTGGGTACTTCTGGAGTCTCCCAAGGGGAGTCAGGCCTCGTCTCGAGTGGGGGCATGCACGTGCGCTTTCCTTCCAGGCTGTAGCAGCAATGTCACGCTTCCCGTCGCGTGGATCAAAGGATCTGTGGTTTTCCCTCGAGTCTTTCCCTCGAGGCTTTCCCACTGGGCTGTCCCACGTGCCACCGTGGTGTGAGTCGATCCTCGGCGTGAAAGATGAGCCAGTGCAGGGCAAAGAGGTTCCTCTGGAATGGACTGAGACATCTGGGGGACTCTTGGCATGGTGGTACGACCATGGAGTTCCTCTCGCCTTTCCTGTTGAGAGTGCCTCCTCTTGAGATGCGACGGGAACGCCGGGAATACTTTCCCGTTGAAAGCAGGGAAAGGATCCCTCATCTCGAGCTACGAGGGGGAAACGGGGCTCCTCTGGATGTGGGCGGGACCATCGTGCTTCCTCTCGAGTGGAGACAGGTATGGCGGTGAACTTCTTGAGTTGCAGCAAGGGTGTGAAAGACCCTTTCAAAGTTCCAGAGGTTAGGTGTCATTAGTCTCCAGACGCCTCATGGGAAATAGGCCTCATCTCGCCTGGAAGGGAGAACTTCCTGGATTTTCTCGAGTTGCTGCAGGTGTTCTCGAGTTACGACGGGGACCTCAGGGACCCGCCCTGGTGGCCTCAGGAGAGGCCAGTCCCCATGCGAGTTGCTAGGGGGCCTCTCGGGATTCCTCTCCCGTCGATACCGGGTCCAAAAACCTTGTGTGGTGTCAGGGCCGGAACCGAGGATTCCTCTCAGGGGCTGACATGGATCTTTGGGTACTTCTGGAGTATCCCCAGGGGAGTCAGGCCTCGTCTCGAGTGGGGGCATGCACGTGCGCTTTCCTTCCAGGCTGTAGCAGCAATGTCACGCTTCCAGTCGCGGGGATCAAAGGATCTGTGGTTTTCCCTCGAGGCTTTCCCTCGAGGCTTTCCCACTGGGCTGTCCCACGTGCCACCGTGGTGTGAGTCGATCCTCGGCGTGAAAGATGAGCCAGTGCAGGGCAAAGAGGTTCCTCTGGAATGGACTGAGACATCTGGGGGACTCTTGGCATGGTGGTACGACCATGGAGTTCCTCTCGACTTTCCTGTTGAGAGTGCCTCCTCTTGAGATGCGATGGGAACGCCGGGAATACTTTCCCGTTGAAAGCAGGGAAAGGATCCCTCATCTCGAGCTACGAGGGGGAAACGGGGCTCCTCTGGATGTGGGCGGGACCATCGTGCTTCCTCTCGAGTGGAGACGGGTATGGCGGTGAACTTCTTGAGTTGCAGCAAGGGTGTGAAAGACCCTTTCGAATTTCCAGAGGTTAGGTGGCATTAGTCTCCAGACGCCTCATGGGAAATAGGCCTCATCTCGCCTGGAAGGGAGAACTTCCTGGATTTTCTCGAGTTGCGGCAGGTGTTCGCGAGTTACGACGGGGACCTCAGGGACCCGCCCTGGTGGCCTCAGGAGAGGCCAGTCCCCATGCGAGTTGCTAGGGGGCCTCTCGGGATTCCTCTCCCTTCGATACCGGGTCCAAAAACCTTGTGTGGTGTCAGGGCCGGAACCGAGGATTCCTCTCAGGGGCTGACATGGATCTTTGGGTACTTCTGGAGTATCCCCAGGGGAGTCAGGCCTCGTCTCGAGTGGGGGCATGCACGTGCGCTTTCCTTCCAGGCTGTAGCAGCAATGTCACGCTTCCCGTCGCGTGGATCAAAGGATCTGTGGTTTTCCCTCGAGGCTTTCCCTCGAGGCTTTCCCACAGGGCTGTCCCACGTGCCACCGTGGTGTGAGTCGATCCTCGGCGTGAAAGATGAGCCAGTGCAGGGCAAAGAGCTTCCTCTGGAATGGACTGAGACATCTGGGGGACTCTTGGCATGGTGGTACGACCATGGAGTTCCTCTCGCCTTTCCTGTTGAGAGTGCCTCCTCTTGAGATGCGATGGGAACGCCGGGAATACTTTCCCGCTGAAAGCAGGGAAAGGATCCCTCATCTCGAGCTACGAGGGGGAAACGGGGCTCCTCTGGATGTGGGCGGGACCATCGTGCTTCCTCTCGAGTGGAGACGGGTATGGCGGTGAACTTCTTGAGTTGCAGCAAGGGTGTGAAAGACCCTTTCGAAGTTCCAGAGGTTAGGTGGCATTAGTCTCCAGACGCCTCATGGGAAATAGGCCTCATCTCGCCTGGAAGGGAGAACTTCCTGGATTTTCTCGAGTTGCGGCAGGTGTTCTCGAGTTACGACGGGGACCTCAGGGACCCGCCCTGGTGGCCTCAGGAGAGGCCAGTCCCCATGCGAGTTGCTAGGGGGCCTCTCGGGATTCCTCTCCCGTCGATACCGGGGCCAAAATCCTTGTGTGGAGTCAGGGCCGGAACCGAGGATTCCTCTCAGGGGCTGACATGGATCTTTGGGAACTTCTGGAGTCTCCCAAGGGGAGTCAGGCCTCGTCTCGAGTGGGGGCATGCACGTGCGCTTTCCTTCCAGGCTGTAGCAGCAATGTCACGCTTCCCGTCGCGGGGATCAAAGGATCTGTGGTTTTCCCTCGAGGCTTTCCCTCGAGGCTTTCCCACTGGGCTGTCCCACGTGCCACCGTGGTGTGAGTCGATCTTCGGCGTGAAAGATGAGCCAGTGCAGGGCAAAGAGGTTCCTCTGGAATGGACTGAGACATCTGGGGGACTCTTGGCATGGTGGTACGACCATGGAGTTCCTCTCGCCTTTCCTTTTGAGAGTGCCTCCTCTTGAGATGCGACGGGAACGCCGGGAATTCTTTCCCGTTGAAAGCAGGGAAAGGATCCCTCATCTCGAGCTACGAGGGGGAAACGGGGCTCCTCTGGATGTGGGCGGGACCATCGTGCTTCCTCTCGAGTGGAGACGGGTATGGCGGTGAACTTCTTGAGTTGCAGCAAGGGTGTGAAAGACCCTTTCAAAGTTCCAGAGGTTAGGTGGCATTAGTCTCCAGACGCCTCATGGGAAATAGGCCTCATCTCGCCTGGAAGGGAGAACTTCCTGGATTTTCTCGAGTTGCGGCAGGTGTTCTCGAGTTACGACGGGGACCTCAGGGACCCGCCCTGGTGGCCTCAGGAGAGGCCAGTCCCCATGCGAGTTGCTAGGGGGCCTCTCGGGATTCCTCTCCCGTCGATACCGGGGCCAAAATCCTTGTGTGGAGTCAGGGCCGGAACCGAGGATTCCTCTCAGGGGCTGACATGGATCTTTGGGTACTTCTGGAGTCTCCCCAGGGGAGTCAGGCCTCGTCTCGAGTGGGGGCATGCACGTGCGCTTTCCTTCCAGGCTGTAGCAGCAATGTCATGCTTCCCGTCGCGTGGATCAAAGGATCTGTGGTTTTCCCTAGAGGCTTTCCCTCGAGGCTTTCCCACTGGGCTGTCCCACGTGCCACCGTGGTGTGAGTCGATCCTCGGCGTGAAAGATGAGCCAGTGCAGGGCAAAGAGGTTCCTCTGGAATGGACTGAGACATCTGGGGGACTCTTGGCATGGTGGTACGACCATGGAGTTCCTCTCGACTTTCCTGTTGAGAGTGCCTCCTCTTGAGATGCGATGGGAACGCCGGGAATACTTTCCCGTTGAAAGCAGGGAAAGGATCCCTCATCTCGAGCTACGAGGGGGAAACGGGGCTCCTCTGGATGTGGGCGGGACCATCGTGCTTCCTCTCGAGTGGAGACGGGTATGGCGGTGAACTTCTTGAGTTGCAGCAAGGGTGTGAAAGACCCTTTCGAATTTCCAGAGGTTAGGTGGCATTAGTCTCCAGACGCCTCATGGGAAATAGGCCTCATCTCGCCTGGAAGGGAGAACTTCCTGGATTTTCTCGAGTTGCGGCAGGTGTTCGCGAGTTACGACGGGGACCTCAGGGACCCGCCCTGGTGGCCTCAGGAGAGGCCAGTCCCCATGCGAGTTGCTAGGGGGCCTCTCGGGATTCCTCTCCCTTCGATACCGGGTCCAAAAACCTTGTGTGGTGTCAGGGCCGGAACCGAGGATTCCTCTCAGGGGCTGACATGGATCTTTGGGTACTTCTGGAGTATCCCCAGGGGAGTCAGGCCTCGTCTCGAGTGGGGGCATGCACGTGCGCTTTCCTTCCAGGCTGTAGCAGCAATGTCACGCTTCCCGTCGCGTGGATCAAAGGATCTGTGGTTTTCCCTCGAGGCTTTCCCTCGAGGCTTTCCCACAGGGCTGTCCCACGTGCCACCGTGGTGTGAGTCGATCCTCGGCGTGAAAGATGAGCCAGTGCAGGGCAAAGAGCTTCCTCTGGAATGGACTGAGACATCTGGGGGACTCTTGGCATGGTGGTACGACCATGGAGTTCCTCTCGCCTTTCCTGTTGAGAGTGCCTCCTCTTGAGATGCGATGGGAACGCCGGGAATACTTTCCCGCTGAAAGCAGGGAAAGGATCCCTCATCTCGAGCTACGAGGGGGAAACGGGGCTCCTCTGGATGTGGGCGGGACCATCGTGCTTCCTCTCGAGTGGAGACGGGTATGGCGGTGAACTTCTTGAGTTGCAGCAAGGGTGTGAAAGACCCTTTCGAAGTTCCAGAGGTTAGGTGGCATTAGTCTCCAGACGCCTCATGGGAAATAGGCCTCATCTCGCCTGGAAGGGAGAACTTCCTGGATTTTCTCGAGTTGCGGCAGGTGTTCTCGAGTTACGACGGGGACCTCAGGGACCCGCCCTGGTGGCCTCAGGAGAGGCCAGTCCCCATGCGAGTTGCTAGGGGGCCTCTCGGGATTCCTCTCCCGTCGATACCGGGGCCAAAATCCTTGTGTGGAGTCAGGGCCGGAACCGAGGATTCCTCTCAGGGGCTGACATGGATCTTTGGGAACTTCTGGAGTCTCCCAAGGGGAGTCAGGCCTCGTCTCGAGTGGGGGCATGCACGTGCGCTTTCCTTCCAGGCTGTAGCAGCAATGTCACGCTTCCCGTCGCGGGGATCAAAGGATCTGTGGTTTTCCCTCGAGGCTTTCCCTCGAGGCTTTCCCACTGGGCTGTCCCACGTGCCACCGTGGTGTGAGTCGATCTTCGGCGTGAAAGATGAGCCAGTGCAGGGCAAAGAGGTTCCTCTGGAATGGACTGAGACATCTGGGGGACTCTTGGCATGGTGGTACGACCATGGAGTTCCTCTCGCCTTTCCTTTTGAGAGTGCCTCCTCTTGAGATGCGACGGGAACGCCGGGAATTCTTTCCCGTTGAAAGCAGGGAAAGGATCCCTCATCTCGAGCTACGAGGGGGAAACGGGGCTCCTCTGGATGTGGGCGGGACCATCGTGCTTCCTCTCGAGTGGAGACGGGTATGGCGGTGAACTTCTTGAGTTGCAGCAAGGGTGTGAAAGACCCTTTCAAAGTTCCAGAGGTTAGGTGGCATTAGTCTCCAGACGCCTCATGGGAAATAGGCCTCATCTCGCCTGGAAGGGAGAACTTCCTGGATTTTCTCGAGTTGCGGCAGGTGTTCTCGAGTTACGACGGGGACCTCAGGGACCCGCCCTGGTGGCCTCAGGAGAGGCCAGTCCCCATGCGAGTTGCTAGGGGGCCTCTCGGGATTCCTCTCCCGTCGATACCGGGGCCAAAATCCTTGTGTGGAGTCAGGGCCGGAACCGAGGATTCCTCTCAGGGGCTGACATGGATCTTTGGGTACTTCTGGAGTCTCCCCAGGGGAGTCAGGCCTCGTCTCGAGTGGGGGCATGCACGTGCGCTTTCCTTCCAGGCTGTAGCAGCAATGTCATGCTTCCCGTCGCGTGGATCAAAGGATCTGTGGTTTTCCCTAGAGGCTTTCCCTCGAGGCTTTCCCACTGGGCTGTCCCACGTGCCACCGTGGTGTGAGTCGATCCTCGGGGTGAAAGATGAGCCAGTGCAGGGCAAAGAGGTTCCTCTGGAATGGACTGAGACATCTGGGGGACTCTTGGCATGGTGGTACGACCATGGAGTTCCTCTCGCCTTTCCTTTTGAGAGTGCCTCCTCTTGAGATGCGACGGGAACGCCGGGAATTCTTTCCCGTTGAAAGCAGGGAAAGGATCCCTCATCTCGAGCTACGAGGGGGAAACGGGGCTCCTCTGGATGTGGGCGGGACCATCGTGCTTCCTCTCGAGTGGAGACAGGTATGGCGGTGAACTTCTTGAGTTGCAGCAAGGGTGTGAAAGACCCTTTCAAAGTTCCAGAGGTTAGGTGTCATTAGTCTCCAGACGCCTCATGGGAAATAGGCCTCATCTCGCCTGGAAGGGAGAACTTCCTGGATTTTCTCGAGTTGCGGCAGGTGTTCTCGAGTTACGACGGGGACCTCAGGGACCCGCCCTGGTGGCCTCAGGAGAGGCCAGTCCCCATGCGAGTTGCTAGGGGGCCTCTCGGGATTCCTCTCCCGTCGATACCGGGGCCAAAATCCTTGTGTGGAGTCAGGGCCGGAACCGAGGATTCCTCTCAGGGGCTGACATGGATCTTTGGGTACTTCTGGAGTCTCCCAAGGGGAGTCAGGCCTCGTCTCGAGTGGGGGCATGCACGTGCGCTTTCCTTCCAGGCTGTAGCAGCAATGTCACGCTTCCCGTCGCGTGGATCAAAGGATCTGTGGTTTTCCCTCGAGGCTTTCCCTCGAGGCTTTCCCACTGGGCTGTCCCACGTGCCACCGTGGTGTGAGTCGATCCTCGGCGTGAAAGATGAGCCAGTGCAGGGCAAAGAGGTTCCTCTGGAATGGACTGAGACATCTGGGGGACTCTTGGCATGGTGGTACGACCATGGAGTTCCTCTCGCCTTTCCTGTTGAGAGTGCCTCCTCTTGAGATGCGATGGGAACGCCGGGAATACTTTCCCGTTGAAAGCAGGGAAAGGATCCCTCATCTCGAGTTACGAGGGGGAAACGGGGCTCCTCTGGATATGGGCGGGACCATCGTGCTTCCTCTCGAGTGGAGACGGGTATGGCGGTGAACTTCTTGAGTTGCAGCAAGGGTGTGAAAGACCCTTTCGAAGTTCCAGAGGTTAGGTGGCATTAGTCTCCAGACGCCTCATGGGAAATAGGCCTCATCTCGCCTGGAAGGGAGAACTTCCTGGATTTTCTCGAGTTGCGGCAGGTGTTCTCGAGTTACGACGGGGACCTCAGGGACCCGCCCTGGTGGCCTCAGGAGAGGCCAGTCCCCATGCGAGTTGCTAGGGGGCCTCTCGGGATTCCTCTCCCGTCGATACCGGGTCCAAAAACCTTGTGTGGTGTCAGGGCCGGAACCTCGGATTCCTCTCAGGGGCTGACATGGATCTTTGGTTACTTCTGGAGTATCCCCAGGGGAGTCAGGCCTCGTCTCGAGTGGGGGCATGCACGTGCGCTTTCCTTCCAGGCTGTAGCAGCAATGTCACGCTTCCCGTCGCGTGGATCAAAGGATCTGTGGTTTTCCCTCGAGGCTTTCCCTCGAGGCTTTCCCACAGGGCTGTCCCACGTGCCACCGTGGTGTGAGTCGATCCTCGGCGTGAAAGATGAGCCAGTGCAGGGCAAAGAGGTTCCTCTGGAATGGACTGAGACATCTGGGGGACTCTTGGCATGGTGGTACGACCATGGAGTTCCTCTCCCCTTTCCTGTTGAGAGTGCCTCCTCTTGAGATGCGACGGGAACGCCGGGAATTCTTTCCCGTTGAAAGCAGGGAAAGGATCCCTCATCTCGAGCTACGAGGGGGAAACGGGGCTCCTCTGGATGTGGGCGGGACCATCGTGCTTCCTCTCGAGTGGAGACGGGTATGGCGGTGAACTTCTTGAGTTGCAGCAAGGGTGTGAAAGACCCTTTCAAAGTTCCAGAGGTTAGGTGTCATTAGTCTCCAGACGCATCATGGGAAATAGGCCTCATCTCGCCTGGAAGGGAGAACTTCCTGGATTTTCTCGAGTTGTGGCAGGTGTTCTCGAGTTACGACGGGGACCTCAGGGACCCGCCCTGGTGGCCTCAGGAGAGGCCAGTCCCCATGCGAGTTGCTAGGGGGCCTCTCGGGATTCCTCTCCCGTCGATACCGGGGCCAAAATCCTTGTGTGGAGTCAGGGCCGGAACCGAGGATTCCTCTCAGGGGCTGACATGGATCTTTGGGTACTTCTGGAGTCTCCCCAGGGGAGTCAGGCCTCGTCTCGAGTGGGGGCATGCACGTGCGCTTTCCTTCCAGGCTGTAGCAGCAATGTCACGCTTCCCGTCGCGTGGATCAAAGGATCTGTGGTTTTCCCTAGAGGCTTTCCCTCGAGGCTTTCCCACTGGGCTGTCCCACGTGCCACCGTGGTGTGAGTCGATCCTCGGCGTGAAAGATGAGCCAGTGCAGGGCAAAGAGGTTCCTCTGGAATGGACTGAGACATCTGGGGGACTCTTGGCATGGTGGTACGACCATGGAGTTCCTCTCGCCTTTCCTTTTGAGAGTGCCTCCTCTTGAGATGCGACGGGAACGCCGGGAATTCTTTCCCGTTGAAAGCAGGGAAAGGATCCCTCATCTCGAGCTACGAGGGGGAAACGGGGCTCCTCTGGATGTGGGCGGGACCATCGTGCTTCCTCTCGAGTGGAGACAGGTATGGCGGTGAACTTCTTGAGTTGCAACAAGGGTGTGAAAGACCCTTTCAAGGTTCCAGAGGTTAGGTGTCATTAGTCTCCAGACGCCTCATGGGAAATAGGCCTCATCTCGCCTGGAAGGGAGAACTTCCTGGATTTTCTCGAGTTGCGGCAGGTGTTCTCGAGTTACGACGGGGACCTCAGGGACCCGCCCTGGTGGCCTCAGGAGAGGCCAGTCCCCATGCGAGTTGCTAGGGGGCCTCTCGGGATTCCTCTCCCGTCGATACCGGGGCCAAAATCCTTGTGTGGAGTCAGGGCCGGAACCGAGGATTCCTCTCAGGGGCTGACATGGATCTTTGGGTACTTCTGGAGTCTCTCCAGGGGAGTCAGGCCTCGTCTCGAGTGGGGGCATGCACGTGCGCTTTCCTTCCAGGCTGTAGCAGCAATGTCACGCTTCCCGTCCCGTGGATCAAAGGATCTGTGGTTTTCCCTCGAGGCTTTCCCTCGCGGCTTTCCCACAGGGCTGTCCCACGTGCCACCGTGGTGTAAGTCGATCCTCGGCGTGAAAGATGAGCCAGTGCAGGGCAAAGAGGGTCCTCTGGAATGGACTGAGACATCTGGGGGACTCTTGGA
The DNA here is from genome assembly GCF_032405125.1 of Capricornis sumatraensis. Lineage (NCBI taxonomy): Eukaryota > Metazoa > Chordata > Mammalia > Artiodactyla > Bovidae > Capricornis > Capricornis sumatraensis. Next base: position 140,123,046 of record NC_091092.1, on the reverse strand, counting down.
ATGGTGGTACGACCATGGAGTTCCTCTCGCCTTTCCTGTTGAGAGTGCCTCCTCTTGAGATGCGACGGGAACGCCGGGAATTCTTTCCCGTTGAAAGCAGGGAAAGGATCCCTCATCTCGAGCTACGAGGGGGAAACGGGGCTCCTCTGGATGTGGGCGGGACCATCGTGCTTCCTCTCGAGTGGAGACGGGTATGGCGGTGAACTTCTTGAGTTGCAGCAAGGGTGTGAAAGACCCTTTCAAAGTTCCAGAGGTTAGGTGTCATTAGTCTCCAGACGCCTCATGGGAAATAGGCCTCATCTCGCCTGGAAGGGAGAACTTCCCGGATTTTCTCGAGTTGCGGCAGGTGTTCTCGAGTTACCACGGGGACCTCAGGGACCCGCCCTGGTGGCCTCAGGAGAGGCCAGTCCCCATGCGAGTTGCTAGGGGGCCTCTCGGGATTAATCTACCGTCGATACCGGGGCCAAAATCCTTGTGTGGAGTCAGGGCCGGAACCGAGGATTCCTCTCAGGGGCTGACATGGATCTTTGGGTACTTCTGGAGTCTCTCCAGGGGAGTCAGGCCTCGTCTCGAGTGGGGGCATGCACGTGCGCTTTCCTTCCAGGCTGTAGCAGCAATGTCACGCTTCCCGTCGCGGGGATCAAAGGATCTGTGGTTTTCCCTAGAGGCTTTCCCTCGAGGCTTTCCCACTGGGCTGTCCCACGTGCCACCGTGGTGTGAGTCGATCCTCGGGGTGAAAGATGAGCCAGTGCAGGGCAAAGAGGTTCCTCTGGAATGGACTGAGACATCTGGGGGACTCTTGGCATGGTGGTACGACCATGGAGTTCCTCTCGCCTTTCCTTTTGAGAGTGCCTCCTCTTGAGATGCGACGGGAACGCCGGGAATTCTTTCCCGTTGAAAGCAGGGAAAGGATCCCTCATCTCGAGCTACGAGGGGGAAACGGGGCTCCTCTGGATGTGGGCGGGACCATCGTGCTTCCTCTCGAGTGGAGACAGGTATGGCGGTGAACTTCTTGAGTTGCAGCAAGGGTGTGAAAGACCCTTTCAAAGTTCCAGAGGTTAGGTGTCATTAGTCTCCAGACGCCTCATGGGAAATAGGCCTCATCTCGCCTGGAAGGGAGAACTTCCTGGATTTTCTCGAGTTGCGGCAGGTGTTCTCGAGTTACGACGGGGACCTCAGGAACCCGCCCTGGTGGCCTCAGGAGAGGCCAGTCCCCATGCGAGTTGCTAGGGGGCCTCTCGGGATTCCTCTCCCGTCGATACCGGGGCCAAAATCCTTGTGTGGAGTCAGGGCCGGAACCGAGGATTCCTCTCAGGGGCTGACATGGATCTTTGGGTACTTCTGGAGTCTCCCCAGGGGAGTCAGGCCTCGTCTCGAGTGGGGGCATGCACGTGCGCTTTCCTTCCAGGCTGTAGCAGCAATGTCACGCTTCCCGTCGCGTGGATCAAAGGATCTGTGGTTTTCCCTAGAGGCTTTCCCTCGAGGCTTTCCCACTGGGCTGTCCCACGTGCCACCGTGGTGTGAGTCGATCCTCGGCGTGAAAGATGAGCCAGTGCAGGGCAAAGAGGTTCCTCTGGAATGGACTGAGACATCTGGGGGACTCTTGGCATGGTGGTACGACCATGGAGTTCCTCTCGCCTTTCCTTTTGAGAGTGCCTCCTCTTGAGATGCGACGGGAACGCCGGGAATTCTTTCCCGTTGAAAGCAGGGAAAGGATCCCTCATCTCGAGCTACGAGGGGGAAACGGGGCTCCTCTGGATGTGGGCGGGACCATCGTGCTTCCTCTCGAGTGGAGACAGGTATGGCGGTGAACTTCTTGAGTTGCAGCAAGGGTGTGAAAGACCCTTTCAAGGTTCCAGAGGTTAGGTGTCATTAGTCTCCAGACGCCTCATGGGAAATAGGCCTCATCTCGCCTGGAAGGGAGAACTTCCTGGATTTTCTCGAGTTGCGGCAGGTGTTCTCGAGTTACGACGGGGACCTCAGGGACCCGCCCTGGTGGCCTCAGGAGAGGCCAGTCCCCATGCGAGTTGCTAGGGGGCCTCTCGGGATTCCTCTCCCGTCGATACCGGGGCCAAAATCCTTGTGTGGAGTCAGGGCCGGAACCGAGGATTCCTCTCAGGGGCTGACATGGATCTTTGGGTACTTCTGGAGTCTCTCCAGGGGAGTCAGGCCTCGTCTCGAGTGGGGGCATGCACGTGCGCTTTCCTTCCAGGCTGTAGCAGCAATGTCACGCTTCCCGTCCCGTGGATCAAAGGATCTGTGGTTTTCCCTCGAGGCTTTCCCTCGCGGCTTTCCCACAGGGCTGTCCCACGTGCCATCGTGGTGTAAGTCGATCCTCGGCGTGAAAGATGAGCCAGTGCAGGGCAAAGAGGGTCCTCTGGAATGGACTGAGACATCTGGGGGACTCTTGGAATGGTGGTACGACCATGGAGTTCCTCTCGCCTTTCCTGTTGAGAGTGCCTCCTCTTGAGATGCGACGGGAACGCCGGGAATTCTTTCCCGTTGAAAGCAGGGAAAGGATCCCTCATCTCGAGCTACGAGGGGGAAACGGGGCTCCTCTGGATGTGGGCGGGACCATCGTGCTTCCTCTCGAGTGGAGACGGGTATGGCGGTGAACTTCTTGAGTTGCAGCAAGGGTGTGAAAGACCCTTTCAAAGTTCCAGAGGTTAGGTGTCATTAGTCTCCAGACGCCTCATGGGAAATAGGCCTCATCTCGCCTGGAAGGGAGAACTTCCCGGATTTTCTCGAGTTGCGGCAGGTGTTCTCGAGTTACGACGGGGACCTCAGGGACCCGCCCTGGTGGCCTCAGGAGAGGCCAGTCCCCATGCGAGTTGCTAGGGGGCCTCTCGGGATTAATCTACCGTCGATACCGGGGCCAAAATCCTTGTGTGGAGTCAGGGCCGGAACCGAGGATTCCTCTCAGGGGCTGACATGGATCTTTGGGTACTTCTGGAGTCTCTCCAGGGGAGTCAGGCCTCGTCTCGAGTGGGGGCATGCACGTGCGCTTTCCTTCCAGGCTGTAGCAGCAATGTCACGCTTCCCGTCGCGTGGATCAAAGGATCTGTGGTTTTCCCTAGAGGCTTTCCCTCGAGCCTTTCCCACTGGGCTGTCCCACGTGCCACCGTGGTGTGAGTCGATCCTCGGCGTGAAAGATGAGCCAGTGCAGGGCAAAGAGGTTCCTCTGGAATGGACTGAGACATCTGGGGGACTCTTGGCATGGTGGTACGACCATGGAGTTCCTCTCGCCTTACCTGTTGAGAGTGCCTCCTCTTGAGATGCGGCGGGAACGCCGGGAAATCTTTCCCATTGAAAGCAGGGAAAGGATCCCTCATCTCGAGCTACGAGGGGGAAACAGGGCTCCTCTGGATGTGGGCGGGACCATCGTGCTTCCTCTCGAGTGGAGACGGGTATGGCGGTGAACTTCTTGAGTTGCAGCAAGGGTGTGAAAGACCCTTTCGAAGTTCCAGAGGTTAGGTGTCATTAGTCTCCAGACGCCTCATCGGAAATAGGCCTCATCTCGCCTGGAAGGGAGAACTTCCTGGATTTTCTCGAGTTGCGGCAGGTGTTCTCGAGTTACGACGGGGACCTCAGGGACCCGCCCTGGTGGCCTCAGGAGAGGCCAGTCCCCATGCGAGTTGCTAGGGGGCCTCTCGGGATTCCTCTCCCGTCGATACCGGGGCCAAAATCCTTGTGTGGAGTCAGGGCCGGAACCGAGGATTCCTCTCAGGGGCTGACATGGATCTTTGGGTACTTCTGGAGTCTCCCCAGGGGAGTCAGGCCTCGTCTCGAGTGGGGGCATGCACGTGCGCTTTCCTTCCAGGCTGTAGCAGCAATGTCATGCTTCCCGTCGCGTGGATCAAAGGATCTGTGGTTTTCCCTAGAGGCTTTCCCTCGAGGCTTTCCCACTGGGCTGTCCCACGTGCCACCGTGGTGTGAGTCGATCCTCGGGGTGAAAGATGAGCCAGTGCAGGGCAAAGAGGTTCCTCTGGAATGGACTGAGACATCTGGGGGACTCTTGGCATGGTGGTACGACCATGGAGTTCCTCTCGCCTTTCCTTTTGAGAGTGCCTCCTCTTGAGATGCGACGGGAACGCCGGGAATTCTTTCCCGTTGAAAGCAGGGAAAGGATCCCTCATCTCGAGCTACGAGGGGGAAACGGGGCTCCTCTGGATGTGGGCGGGACCATCGTGCTTCCTCTCGAGTGGAGACAGGTATGGCGGTGAACTTCTTGAGTTGCAGCAAGGGTGTGAAAGACCCTTTCAAAGTTCCAGAGGTTAGGTGTCATTAGTCTCCAGACGCCTCATGGGAAATAGGCCTCATCTCGCCTGGAAGGGAGAACTTCCTGGATTTTCTCGAGTTGCGGCAGGTGTTCTCGAGTTACGACGGGGACCTCAGGGACCCGCCCTGGTGGCCTCAGGAGAGGCCAGTCCCCATGCGAGTTGCTAGGGGGCCTCTCGGGATTCCTCTCCCATCGATACCGGGGCCAAAATCCTTGTGTGGAGTCAGGGCCGGAACCGAGGATTCCTCTCAGGGGCTGACATGGATCTTTGGGTACTTCTGGAGTCTCCCAAGGGGAGTCAGGCCTCGTCTCGAGTGGGGGCATGCACGTGCGCTTTCCTTCCAGGCTGTAGCAGCAATGTCACGCTTCCCGTCGCGTGGATCAAAGGATCTGTGGTTTTCCCTCGAGGCTTTCCCTCGAGGCTTTCCCACTGGGCTGTCCCACGTGCCACCGTGGTGTGAGTCGATCCTCGGCGTGAAAGATGAGCCAGTGCAGGGCAAAGAGGTTCCTCTGGAATGGACTGAGACATCTGGGGGACTCTTGGCATGGTGGTACGACCATGGAGTTCCTCTCGCCTTTCCTGTTGAGAGTGCCTCCTCTTGAGATGCGATGGGAACGCCGGGAATACTTTCCCGTTGAAAGCAGGGAAAGGATCCCTCATCTCGAGTTACGAGGGGGAAACGGGGCTCCTCTGGATATGGGCGGGACCATCGTGCTTCCTCTCGAGTGGAGACGGGTATGGCGGTGAACTTCTTGAGTTGCAGCAAGGGTGTGAAAGACCCTTTCGAAGTTCCAGAGGTTAGGTGGCATTAGTCTCCAGACGCCTCATGGGAAATAGGCCTCATCTCGCCTGGAAGGGAGAACTTCCTGGATTTTCTCGAGTTGCGGCAGGTGTTCTCGAGTTACGACGGGGACCTCAGGGACCCGCCCTGGTGGCCTCAGGAGAGGCCAGTCCCCATGCGAGTTGCTAGGGGGCCTCTCGGGATTCCTCTCCCGTCGATACCGGGTCCAAAAACCTTGTGTGGTGTCAGGGCCGGAACCGAGGATTCCTCTCAGGGGCTGACATGGATCTTTGGGTACTTCTGGAGTCTCTCCAGGGGAGTCAGGCCTCGTCTCGAGTGGGGGCATGCACGTGCGCTTTCCTTCCAGGCTGTAGCAGCAATGTCACGCTTCCCGTCGCGTGGATCAAAGGATCTGTGGTTTTCCCTAGAGGCTTTCCCTCGAGGCTTTCCCACAGGGCTGTCCCACGTGCCACCGTGGTGTGAGTCGATCCTCGGCGTGAAAGATGAGCCAGTGCAGGGCAAAGAGGTTCCTCTGGAATGGACTGAGACATCTGGGGGACTCTTGGCATGGTGGTACGACCATGGAGTTCCTCTCCCCTTTCCTGTTGAGAGTGCCTCCTCTTGAGATGCGACGGGAACGCCGGGAATTCTTTCCCGTTGAAAGCAGGGAAAGGATCCCTCATCTCGAGCTACGAGGGGGAAACGGGGCTCCTCTGGATGTGGGCGGGACCATCGTGCTTCCTCTCGAGTGGAGACGGGTATGGCGGTGAACTTCTTGAGTTGCAGCAAGGGTGTGAAAGACCCTTTCAAAGTTCCAGAGGTTAGGTGTCATTAGTCTCCAGACGCCTCATGGGAAATAGGCCTCATCTCGCCTGGAAGGGAGAACTTCCTGGATTTTCTCGAGTTGCGGCAGGTGTTCTCGAGTTACGACGGGGACCTCAGGGACCCGCCCTGGTGGCCTCAGGAGAGGCCAGTCCCCATGCGAGTTGCTAGGTGGCCTCTCGGGATTAATCTACCGTCGATACCGGGGCCAAAATCCTTGTGTGGAGTCAGGGCCGGAACCGAGGATTCCTCTCAGGGGCTGACATGGATCTTTGGGTACTTCTGGAGTCTCTCCAGGGGAGTCAGGCCTCGTCTCGAGTGGGGGCATGCACGTGCGCTTTCCTTCCAGGCTGTAGCAGCAATGTCACGCTTCCCGTCGCGTGGATCAAAGGATCTGTGGTTTTCCCTAGAGGCTTTCCCTCGAGGCTTTCCCACTGGGCTGTCCCACGTGCCACCGTGGTGTGAGTCGATCCTCGGCGTGAAAGATGAGCCAGTGCAGGGCAAAGAGGTTCCTCTGGAATGGACTGAGACATCTGGGGGACTCTTGGCATGGTGGTACGACCATGGAGTTCCTCTCGCCTTACCTGTTGAGAGTGCCTCCTCTTCAGATGCGGCGGGAACGCCGGGAAATCTTTCCCATTGAAAGCAGGGAAAGGATCCCTCATCTCGAGCTACGAGGGGGAAACAGGGCTCCTCTGGATGTGGGCGGGACCATCGTGCTTCCTCTCGAGTGGAGACGGGTATGGCGGTGAACTTCTTGAGTTGCAGCAAGGGTGTGAAAGACCCTTTCGAAGTTCCAGAGGTTAGGTGTCATTAGTCTCCAGACGCCTCATCGGAAATAGGCCTCATCTCGCCTGGAAGGGAGAACTTCCTGGATTTTCTCGAGTTGCGGCAGGTGTTCTCGAGTTACGACGGGGACCTCAGGGACCCGACCTGGTGGCCTCAGGAGAGGCCAGTCCCCATGCGAGTTGCTAGGGGGTCTCTCGGGATTCCTCTCCCGTCGATACCGGGGCCAAAAACCTTGTGTGGAGTCAGGGCCGGAACCGAGGATTCCTCTCAGGGGCTGACATGGATCTTTGGGTACTTCTGGAGTCTCTCCAGGGGAGTCAGGCCTCGTCTCGAGTGGGGGCATGCACGTGCGCTTTCCTTCCAGGCTGTAGCAGCAATGTCACGCTTCCCGTCGCGTGGATCAAAGGATCTGTGGTTTTCCCTCGAGGCTTTCCCTCGCGGCTTTCCCACAGGGCTGTCCCACGTGCCACCGTGGTGTGAGTCGATCCTTGGAGTGAAAGATGAACCAGTGCAGGGCAAAGAGGTTCCTCTGGAATGGACTGAGACATCTGGGGGACTCTTGGAATGGTGGTACGACCATGGAGTTCCTCTCGCCTTTCCTGTTGAGAGTGCCTCCGCTTGAGATGGGATGGGAATGCGGGGAATTCTTTCCCATTGAAAGCAGGGAAAGGATCCCTCATCTCGAGCTATGAGGGGGAAACGGGTCTCCTCTGGATGTGTGCGGGACCATCGTGCTTCCTCTCGAGTGGAGACGCGTATGGCGGTGAACTTCTTGAGTTGCAGCAAGGGTGTGAAAGACCCTTTCGAAGTTCCAGAGGTTAGGTATCATTAGGCTCCAGAAGAATCATCGGAAATAGGCCTCGTCTCGCCTGGAAGGGAGAACTTCCTGGATTTTCTCGAGTTGCGGCAGGTGTTCTCGAGTTACGATGGGGACCTCAGGGACCCGCCATTGTGGCTTCAGGAGAGGCCAGTCCCCATGCGAGTTACTAGGGGGCCTCTTGGGATTCCTCTCCCGTCGATACCGGGGCCAAAAACCTTGTGTGGAGTCAGGGCTGGAACCGAGGATTCCTTTCAGGTGCTGCCATGGATCTTTGGGTACTTCAGGAGTCTCCCCAGGGGAGTCAGGCCTCGTCTCGAGTGGGGTCATGCACGTGCGCTTTCCTTTCCGGCTGTAGCAGCAATGTCGCATGGATCAAAGGGTCTGTGGGTTTCCCTCGAGGCTTTCCCTCGCGGCTTTCCCACAGGGCTGTCCCACGTGCCATCGTGGTGTAAGTCGATCCTCGGCGTGAAAGATGAGCCAGTGCAGGGCAAAGAGGGTCCTCTGGAATGGACTGAGACATCTGGGGAACTCTTGGAATGGTGGTACGACCATGGAGTTCCTCTCGCCTTTCCTGTTGAGAGTGCCTCTTCTTGAGATGCGACGGGAACGCCGGGAATTCTTTCCCGTTGAAAGCAGGGAAAGGATCCCTCATCTCGAGCTACGAGGGGAAAACGGGGCTCCTCTGGATGTGGGCGGGACCATCGTGCTTCCTCTCGAGTGGAGACGGGTATGGCGGTGAACTTCTTGAGTTGCATCAAGGGTGTGAAAGACCCTTTAAAAGTTCCAGAGGTTACGTGTCATTAGTCTCCAGATGCCTCATCGGAAATAGGCCTCATCTCGCCTGGAAGGGAGAACTTCCTGGATTTTCTCGAGTTGCGGCAGGTGTTCTCGAGTTACGACGGGGACTTCAGGGACCCGCCCTGGTGGCCTCAGGAAAGGCCAGTCCCCATGCGAGTTGTTAGGGGCCTCTCGGGATTCCTCTCCCGTCGATACCGGGGCCAAAAACCTTGTGTGGAGTCAGGGCCGGAACCGAGGATTCCTCTCACGGGCTGACATGGATCTTTGGGTACTTCTGGAGTCTCCCCAGGGGAGTCAGGCCTCGTCTCGAGTGGGGGCATGCACGTGTGCTTTCCTTCCAGACTGTAGCAGCACTGTCACGCTTCCCGTCGCGTGGGTCAAAGGATCTGTGGTTTTCCCTCGAGGCCTTCCCTCGCGGCTTTCCCACAGGGCTGTCCCACGTGCCATCGTGGTGTGAGTCGATCCTCGGCGTGAAAGATGAGCCAGTGCAGGGCAAAGAGGGTCCTCTGGAATGGACTGAGACATCTGGGGGACTCTTGGAATGGTGGTACGACCATGGAGTTCCTCTCGCCTTTCCTGTTGAGAGTGCCTCCTCTTGAGATGCGACGGGAACGCCGGGAATTCTTTCCTGTTGAAAGCAGGGAAAGGATCCCTCATCTCGAGCTACGAGGGGGAAACGGGGCTCCTCTGGATGTGGGCGGGACCCTGGTGCTTCTCTCGAGTGGAGACGGGTATGGCGGAGAACTTGCTGAGTTGCAGCAAGGGTGTGAAAGACCCTTTCGAAGTTCCAGAGGTTCGGTGTCATTAGTCTCCAGACGCCTCATCTGAAATAGGCCTCATCTCGCCTGGAAGGGAGAACTTCCTGGATTTTCTCGAGTTGCGGCAGGTGTTCTCGAGTTACAACGGGGACCTCAGGGACCCGCCCTGGTGGCCTCAGGAAAGGCCAGTCCCCATGTGAGTTGCTAGGGGACCTCTCGGGATTCCTCTCCCGTCGATACCGGGGCCAAAAACTTTGTGTGGAGTCAGGGCCGGATCCGAGGATTCCTCTCAGGGGCTGACATGGATCTTTGGGTACTTCTGGAGTCTCCCCAGGGCAGTCAGGCCTCGTCTCGAGTGGGGGCATGCACGTGCGCTTTCCTTTCAGGCTGTAGCAGCAATGTCACGCTTCCCGTCGCGTGGATCAAAGGATCTGTGGTTTTCCCTCGAGGCTTTCCCTCGAGGCTTTCCCACAGGGCTGTCCCACGTGCCACCGTGGTGTGAGTCGATCCTCGGCGTGAAAGATGAGCCAGTGCAGGGCAAAGAGGTTCCTCTGGAATGGACTGAGACATCTGGGGGACTCTTGGCATGGTGGTACGACCATGGAGTTCCTCTCGCCTTTCCTGTTGAGAGTGCCTCCTCTTGAGATGCGACGGGAACGCCGGGAATTCTTTCCCGTTGAAAGCAGGGAAAGGATCCCTCATCTCGAGCTACGAGGGGGAAACGGGGCTCCTCTGGATGTGGGCGGCACCATCGTGCTTCCTCTCGAGTGGAGACGGGTATGCCGTTGAACTTCTTGAGTTGCAGCAAGGGTGTGAAAGACCCTTTCAAAGTTCCAGAGGTTAGGTGTCATTAGTCTCCAGACGCCTCATGGGAAATAGGCCTCATCTCGCCTGGAAGGGAGAACTTCCTGGATTTTCTCGAGTTGTGGCAGGTGTTCTCGAGTTACGACGGGGACCTCAGGGACCTGCCCTGGTGGCCTCAGGAGAGGCCAGTCCCCATGCGAGTTGCTAGGGGGCCTCTCGGGATTCCTCTACCGTCGATACCGGGGCCAAAATCCTTGTGTGGAGTCAGGGCCGGAACCGAGGATTCCTCTCAGGGGCTGACATGGATCTTTGGGTACTTCTGGAGTCTTCCCAGGGGAGTCAGGCCTCGTCTCGAGTGGGGGCATGCACGTGCGCTTTCCTTCCAGGCTGTAGCAGCAATGTCACGCTTCCCGTCGCGTGGATCAAAGGATCTGTGGTTTTCCCTCGAGGCTTTCCCTCGAGGCTTTCCCACAGGGCTGTCCCACGTGCCACCGTGGTGTGACTCGATCCTCGGCGTGAAAGATGAGCCAGTGCAGGGCAAAGAGGTTCCTCTGGAATGGACTGAGACATCTGGGGGACTCTTGGCATGGTGGTACGACCATGGAGTTCCTCTCGCCTTTCCTGTTGAGAGTGCCTCCTCTTGAGATGCGACGGGAACGCCGGGAATTCTTTCCCGTTGAAAGCAGGGAAAGGATCCCTCATCTCGAGCTACGAGGGGGAAACGGGGCTCCTCTGGATGTGGGCGGGACCATCGTGCTTCCTCTCGAGTGGAGACGGGTATGGCGGTGAACTTCTTGAGTTGCAGCAAGGGTGTGAAAGACCCTTTCAAAGTTCCAGAGGTTAGGTGTCATTAGTCTCCAGAAGCCTCATGGGAAATAGGCCTCATCTCGCCTGGAAGGGAGAACTTCCTGGATTCTCTCGAGTTGCGGCAGGTGTTCTCGAGTTACGACGGGGACCTCAGGGACCCGCCCTGGTGGCCTCAGGAGAGGCCAGTCCCCATGCGAGTTGCTAGGGGGCCTCTAGGGATTCCTCTCCCGTCGATACCGGGGCCAAAATCCTTGTGTGGAGTCAGGGCCGGAAACCAGAATTCCTCTCAGGGGCTGACATGGATCTTTGGGTACTTCTGGAGTCTCCCCAGGGGAGTGAGGCCTCGTCACGAGTTGGGGCATACACGTGCGCTTTCCTTCCAGGCTGTAGCAGCAATGTCACGCTTCCCGTCGCGTGGATCAAAGGATCTGTGGTTTTCCCTCGAGGCTTTCCCTCGAGGCTTTCCCACTGGGTTCTCCCACGTGCCACCGTGGTGTGAGTCGATCCTCGGCGTGAAAGATGAGCCAGTGCAGGGCAAAGAGTTTCCTCTGGAATGGACTGAGACATCTGGGGGACTCTTGGCATGGTGGTACGACCATGGAGATCCTCTCGCCTTTCCTGTTGAGAGTGCCTCCTCTTGAGATGCGACGGGAACGCCGGGAAATCTTTCCCGTTGACAGCAGGGAAAGGATCCCTCATCTCGAGCGACGAGGGGGAAACGGGGCTCCTCTGGATGTGGGCGGGACCATCGTGCTTCCTCTCGAGTGGAGACAGGTATGGCGGTGAACTTCTTGAGTTGCAGCAAGGGTGTGAAAGACCCTTTCGAAGTTCCAGAGGTTAGGTGTCATTAGTCTCCAGACGCCTCATGGGAAATAGGCCTCATCTCGCCTGGAAGGGAGAACTTCCTGGATTTTCTCGAGTTGCGGCAGGTGTTCTCGAGTTACGACGGGGACCTCAGGGACCCGCCCTGGTGGCCTCAGGAGAGGCCAGTCCCCATGCGAGTTGCTAGGGGGCCTCTCGGGATTCCTCTCCCGTCGATACCGGGGCCAAAATCCTTGTGTGGAGTCAGGGCCGGAACCGAGGATTCCTCTCAGGGGCTGACATGGATCTTTGGGTACTTCTGGAGTCTCCCAAGGGGAGTCAGGCCTCGTCTCGAGTGGGGGCATGCACGTGCGCTTTCCTTCCAGGCTGTAGCAGCAATGTCACGCTTCCAGTCGCGGGGATCAAAGGATCTGTGGTTTTCCCTCGAGGCTTTCCCTCGAGGCTTTCCCACTGGGCTGTCCCACGTGCCACCGTGGTGTGAGTCGATCCTCGGCGTGAAAGATGAGCCAGTGCAGGGCAAAGAGGTTCCTCTGGAATGGACTGAGACATCTGGGGGACTCTTGGCATGGTGGTACGACCATGGAGTTCCTCTCGACTTTCCTGTTGAGAGTGCCTCCTCTTGAGATGCGATGGGAACGACGGGAATACTTTCCCGCTGAAAGCAGGGAAAGGATCCCTCATCTCGAGCTACGAGGGGGAAACGGGGCTCCTCTGGATGTGGGCGGGACCATCGTGCTTCCTCTCGAGTGGAGACGGGTATGGCGGTGAACTTCTTGAGTTGCAGCAAGGGTGTGAAAGACCCTTTCGAAGTTCCAGAGGTTAGGTGGCATTAGTCACCAGACGCCTCATGGGAAATAGGCCTCATCTCGCCTGGAAGGGAGAACTTCCTGGATTTTCTCGAGTTGCGGCAGGTGTTCTCGAGTTACGACGGGGACCTCAGGGACCCGCCCTGGTGGCCTCAGGAGAGGCCAGTCCCCATGCGAGTTGCTAGGGGGCCTCTTGGGATTCCTCTCCCGTCGATACCGGGGCCAAAATCCTTGTGTGGTGTCAGGGCCGGAACCGAGGATTCCTCTCAGGGGCTGACATGGATCTTTGGGTACTTCTGGAGAATCCCCAGGGGAGTCAGGCCTCGTCTCGAGTGGGGGCATGCACGTGCGCTTTCCTTCCAGGCTGTAGCAGCAATGTCACGCTTCCCGTTGCGTGGATCAAAGGATCTGTGGTTTTCCCTCGAGGCTTTCCCTCGAGGCTTTCCCACAGGGCTGTCCCACGTGCCACCGTGGTGTGAGTCGATCCTCGGCGTGAAAGATGAGCCAGTGCAGGGCAAAGAGGTTCCTCTGGAATGGACTGAGACATCTGGGGGACTCTTGGCATGGTGGTACGACCATGGAGTTCCTCTCGCCTTTCCTGTTGAGAGTGCCTCCTCTTGAGATGCGATGGGAACGCCGGGAATACTTTCCCGCTGAAAGCAGGGAAAGGATCCCTCATCTCGAGCTACGAGGGGGAAACGGGGCTCCTCTGGATGTGGGCGGGACCATCGTGCTTCCTCTCGAGTGGAGACGGGTATGGCGGTGAACTTCTTGAGTTGCAGCAAGGGTGTGAAAGACCCTTTCGAAGTTCCAGAGGTTAGGTGGCATTAGTCTCCAGACGCCTCATGGGAAATAGGCCTCATCTCGCCTGGAAGGGAGAACTTCCTGGATTTTCTCGAGTTGCGGCAGGTGTTCTCGAGTTACGACGGGGACCTCAGGGACCTGCCCTGGTGGCCTCAGGAGAGGCCAGTCCCCATGCGAGTTGCTAGGGGGCCTCTCGGGATTCCTCTCCCGTCGATACCGGGGCCAAAATCCTTGTGTGGAGTCAGGGCCGGAACCGAGGATTCCTCTCAGGGGCTGACATGGATCTTTGGGTACTTCTGGAGTCTCCCCAGGGGAGTCAGGCCTCGTCTCGAGTGGGGGCATGCACGTGCGCTTTCCTTCCAGGCTGTAGCAGCAATGTCACGCTTCCCGTCGCGTGGATCAAAGGATCTGTGGTTTTCCCTCGAGGCTTTCCCTCGAGGCTTTCCCACAGGGCTGTCCCACGTGCCACCGTGGTGTGAGTCGATCCTCGGCGTGAAAGATGAGCCAGTGCAGGGCAAAGAGGATCCTCTGGAATGGACTGAGACATCTGGGGGACTCTTGGCATGGTGGTACGACCATGGAGTTCCTCTTGACTTTCCTGTTGAGAGTGCCTCCTCTTGAGATGCGACGGGAACGCCGGGAATTCTTTCCCGTTGAAAGCAGGGAAAGGATCCCTCATCTCGAGCTACGAGGGGGAAACGGGGCTCCTCTGGATGAGGGCGGGACCATCGTGCTTCCTCTCGAGTGGAGAAGGGTATGGCGGTGAATTTCTTGACTTGCAGCAAGGGTGTGAAAGACCCATTCGAAGTTCCAGATCTTAGGTGTCATTAGTCTCCAGACTCCTCATCGGAAATAGGCCTCATCTCGCCTGGAAGGGAGAACTTCCTGGATTTTCTCGAGTTGCGGCAGGTGTTCTCGAGTTAAGACGGGGACCTCAGGGACCCGCCCTGGTGGCCTCAGGAGAGGCCAGTCCCCATGCGAGTTGCTAGGGGGCCTCTCGGTATTCCTCTCCCGTCGATACCGGGGCCAAAAACCTTGTGTGGAGTCAGGGCCGGAAACCAGGATTCCTCTCAGGGGCTGACATGGATCTTTGGGTACTTCTGGAGTCTCCCCAGGGGAGTCAGGCCTCGTCTCAAGTGGGGGCATGCACGTGCGCTTTCCTTCCAGGCTGTAGCAGCAATGTCACGCTTCCCGTCGCGTGGATCAAAGGATCTGTGGTTTTCCCTCGAGGCTTTCCCTCGAGGCTTTCCCACAGGGCTGTCCCACGTGCCACCGTGGTGTGAGTCGATCCTCGGCGTGAAAGATGAGCCAGTGCAGGGCAAAGAGGTTCCTCTGGAATGGACTGAGACATCTGGGGGACTCTTGGCATGGTGGTACGACCATGGAGTTCCTCTCCCCTTTCCTGTTGAGAGTGCCTCCTCTTGAGATGCGACGGGAACGCCGGGAAATCTTTCCCGTTGACAGCAGGGAAAGGATCCCTCATCTCGAGCTACGAGGGGGAAACGGGGCTCCTCTGGATGTGGGCGGGACCATCGTGCTTCCTCTCGAGTGGAGACAGGTATGGCGGTGAACTTCTTGAGTTGCAGCAAGGGTGTGAAAGACCCTTTCGAAGTTCCAGAGGTTAGGTGTCATTAGTCTCCAGACGCCTCATGGGAAATAGGCCTCATCTCGCCTGGAAGGGAGAACTTCCTGGATTTTCTCGAGTTGCTGCAGGTGTTCTCGAGTTACGACGGGGACCTCAGGGACCCGCCCTGGTGGCCTCAGGAGAGGCCAGTCCCCATGCGAGTTGCTAGGGGGCCTCTCGGGATTCCTCTCCCGTCGATACCGGGGCCAAAATCCTTGTGTGGAGTCAGGGCCGGAACCGAGGATTCCTCTCAGGGGCTGACATGGATCTTTGGGTACTTCTGGAGTCTCCCAAGGGGAGTCAGGCCTCGTCTCGAGTGGGGGCATGCACGTGCGCTTTCCTTCCAGGCTGTAGCAGCAATGTCACGCTTCCAGTCGCGGGGATCAAAAGATCTGTGGTTTTCCCTCGAGGCTTTCCCTCGAGGCTTTCCCACTGGGCTGTCCCACGTGCCACCGTGGTGTGAGTCGATCCTCGGCGTGAAAGATGAGCCAGTGCAGGGCAAAGAGGTTCCTCTGGAATGGACTGAGACATCTGGGGGACTCTTGGCATGGTGGTACGACCATGGAGTTCCTCTCGACTTTCCTGTTGAGAGTGCCTCCTCTTGAGATGCGATGGGAACGCCGGGAATACTTTCCCGTTGAAAGCAGGGAAAGGATCCCTCATCTCGAGCTACGAGGGGGAAACGGGGCTCCTCTGGATGTGGGCGGGACCATCGTGCTTCCTCTCGAGTGGAGACGGGTATGGCGGTGAACTTCTTGAGTTGCAGCAAGGGTGTGAAAGACCCTTTCGAAGTTCCAGAGGTTAGGTGGCATTAGTCTCCAGACGCCTCATGGGAAATAGGCCTCATCTCGCCTGGAAGGGAGAACTTCCTGGATTTTCTCGAGTTGCGGCAGGTGTTCTCGAGTTAGGACGGGGACCTCAGGGACCCGCCCTGGTGGCCTCAGGAGAGGCCAGTCCCCATGCGAGTTGCTAGGGGGCCTCTCGGGATTCCTCTCCCTTCGATACCGGGTCCAAAAACCTTGTGTGGTGTCAGGGCCGGAACCGAGGATTCCTCTCAGGGGCTGACATGGATCTTTGGGTACTTCTGGAGTATCCCCAGGGGAGTCAGGCCTCGTCTCGAGTGGGGGCATGCACGTGCGCTTTCCTTCCAGGCTGTAGCAGCAATGTCACGCTTCCCGTCGCGTGGATCAAAGGATCTGTGGTTTTCCCTCGAGGCTTTCCCTCGAGGCTTTCCCACAGGGCTGTCCCACGTGCCACCGTGGTGTGAGTCGATCCTCGGCGTGAAAGATGAGCCAGTGCAGGGCAAAGAGGTTCCTCTGGAATGGACTGAGACATCTGGGGGACTCTTGGCATGGTGGTACGACCATGGAGTTCCTCTCGCCTTTCCTGTTGAGAGTGCCTCCTCTTGAGATGCGATGGGAACGCCGGGAATAATTTCCCGCTGAAAGCAGGGAAAGGATCCCTCATCTCGAGCTACGAGGGGGAAACGGGGCTCCTCTGGATGTGGGCGGGACCATCGTGCTTCCTCTCGAGTGGAGACGGGTATGGCGGT
Organism: Capricornis sumatraensis; assembly: GCF_032405125.1. Lineage (NCBI taxonomy): Eukaryota > Metazoa > Chordata > Mammalia > Artiodactyla > Bovidae > Capricornis > Capricornis sumatraensis. Next base: position 140,106,779 of record NC_091092.1, on the reverse strand, counting down.
GAACTTCTTGAGTTGCAGCAAGGGTGTGAAAGACCCTTTCGAAGTTCCAGAGGTTAGGTGGCATTAGTCTCCAGACGCCTCATGGGAAATAGGCCTCATCTCGCCTGGAAGGGAGAACTTCCTGGATTTTCTCGAGTTGCTGCAGGTGTTCTCGAGTTACGATGGGGACCTCAGGGACCCGCCCTGGTGGCCTCAGGAGAGGCCAGTCCCCATGCGAGTTGCTAGGGGGCCTCTCGGGATTCCTCTCCCGTCGATACCGGGTCCAAAAACCTTGTGTGGTGTCAGGGCCGGAACCGAGGATTCCTCTCAGGTGCTGACATGGATCTTTGGGTACTTCTGGAGTATCCCCAGGGGAGTCAGGCCTCGTCTCGAGTGGGGGCATGCACGTGCGCTTTCCTTCCAGGCTGTAGCAGCAATGTCACGCTTCCAGTCGCGGGGATCAAAGGATCTGTGTTTTTCCCTCGAGGCTTTCCCTCGAGGCTTTCCCACTGGGCTGTCCCACGTGCCACCGTGGTGTGAGTCGATCCTCGGCGTGAAAGATGAGCCAGTGCAGGGCAAAGAGGTTCCTCTGGAATGGACTGAGACATCTGGGGGACTCTTGGCATGGTGGTACGACCATGGAGTTCCTCTCGCCTTTCCTGTTGAGAGTGCCTCCTCTTGAGATGCGATGGGAACGCCGGGAATACTTTCCCGCTGAAAGCAGGGAAAGGATCCCTCATCTCGAGCTACGAGGGGGAAACGGGGCTCCTCTGGATGTGGGCGGGACCATCGTGCTTCCTCTCGAGTGGAGACGGGTATGGCGGTGAACTTCTTGAGTTGCAGCAAGGGTGTGAAAGACCCTTTCGAAGTTCCAGAGGTTAGGTGGCATTAGTCTCCAGACGCCTCATGGGAAATAGGCCTCATCTCGCCTGGAAGGGAGAACTTCCTGGATTTTCTCGAGTTGCGGCAGGTGTTCTGGAGTTACGACGGGGACCTCAGGGACCCGCCCTGGTGGCCTCAGGAGAGGCCAGTCCCCATGCGAGTTGCTAGGGGGCCTCTCGGGATTCCTCTCCCGTCGATACCGGGGCCAAAATCCTTGTGTGGAGTCAGGGCCGGAACCGAGGATTCCTCTCAGGGGCTGACATGGATCTTTGGGTACTTCTGGAGTCTCCCAAGGGGAGTCAGGCCTCGTCTCGAGTGGGGGCATGCACGTGCGCTTTCCTTCCAGGCTGTAGCAGCAATGTCACCCTTCCCGTCGCGTGGATCAAAGGATCTGTGGTTTTCCCTCGAGGCTTTCCCTCGAGGCTTTCCCACTGGGCTGTCCCACGTGCCACCGTGGTGTGAGTCGATCCTCGGCATGAAAGATGAGCCAGTGCAGGGCAAAGAGGTTCCTCTGGAATGGACTGAGACATCTGGGGGACTCTTGGCATGGTGGTACGACCATGGAGTTCCTCTCGCCTTTCCTGTTGATAGTGCCTCCTCTTGAGATGCGATGGGAACGCCGGGAATACTTTCCCGTTGAAAGCAGGGAAAGGATCCCTCATCTCGAGCTACGAGGGGGAAACGGGGCTCCTCTGGATATGGGCGGGACCATCGTGCTTCCTCTCGAGTGGAGACGGGTATGGCGGTGAACTTCTTGAGTTGCAGCAAGGGTGTGAAAGACCCTTTCGAAGTTCCAGAGGTTAGGTGGCATTAGTCTCCAGACGCCTCATGGGAAATAGGCCTCATCTCGCCTGGAAGGGAGAACTTCCTGGATTTTCTCGAGTTGCGGCAGGTGTTCTCGAGTTACGACGGGGACCTCAGGGACCCGCCCTGGTGGCCTCAGGAGAGGCCAGTCCCCATGCGAGTTGCTAGGGGGCCTCTCGGTATTCCTCTCCCGTCGATACCGGGGCCAAAAACCTTGTGTGGAGTCAGGGCCGGAAACCAGGATTCCTCTCAGGGGCTGACATGGATCTTTGGGTACTTCTGGAGTCTCCCCAGGGGAGTCAGGCCTCGTCTCGAGTGGGGGCATGCACGTGCGCTTTCCTTCCAGGCTGTAGCAGCAATGTCACGCTTCCCGTCGCGTGGATCAAAGGATCTGTGGTTTTCCCTCGAGGCTTTCCCTCGAGGCTTTCCCACAGGGCTGTCCCACGTGCCACCGTGGTGTGAGTCGATCCTCGGCGTGAAAGATGAGCCAGTGCAGGGCAAAGAGGTTCCTCTGGAATGGACTGAGACATCTGGGGGACTCTTGGCATGGTGGTACGACCATGGAGTTCCTCTCCCCTTTCCTGTTGAGAGTGCCTCCTCTTGAGATGCGACGGGAACGCCGGGAATTCTTTCCCGTTGAAAGCAGGGAAAGGATCCCTCATCTCGAGCTACGAGGGGGAAACGGGGCTCCTCTGGATGTGGGCGGGACCATCGTGCTTCCTCTCGAGTGGAGACAGGTATGGCGGTGAACTTCTTGAGTTGCAGCAAGGGTGTGAAAGACCCTTTCAAAGTTCCAGAGGTTAGGTGTCATTAGTCTCCAGACGCCTCATGGGAAATAGGCCTCATCTCGCCTGGAAGGGAGAACTTCCTGGATTTTCTCGAGTTGCTGCAGGTGTTCTCGAGTTACGACGGGGACCTCAGGGACCCGCCCTGGTGGCCTCAGGAGAGGCCAGTCCCCATGCGAGTTGCTAGGGGGCCTCTCGGGATTCCTCTCCCGTCGATACCGGGGCCAAAATCCTTGTGTGGAGTCAGGGCCGGAACCAAGGATTCCTCTCAGGGGCTGACATGGATCTTTGGGTACTTCTGGAGTCTCCCCAGGGGAGTCAGGCCTCGTCTCGAGTGGGGGCATGCACGTGCGCTTTCCTTCCAGGCTGTAGCAGCAATGTCACGCTTCCAGTCGCGGGGATCAAAGGATCTGTGGTTTTCCCTCGAGGCTTTCCCTCGAGGCTTTCCCACAGGGCTGTCCCACGTGCCACCGTGGTGTGAGTCGATCCTCGGCGTGAAAGATGAGCCAGTGCAGGGCAAAGAGGTTCCTCCGGAATGGACTGAGACATCTGGGGGACTCTTGGCATGGTGGTACGACCATGGAGTTCCTCTTGCATTTCTTGTTGAGAGTGCCTCCTCTTGAGATGCGACAGGAACGCCGGGAATTCTTTCCCGTTGAAAGCAGGGAAAGGATCCCTCATCTCGAGCTACGAGGGGGAAACGGGGCTCCTCTGGATGAGGGCGGGACCATCGTGCTTCCTCTCGAGTGGAGAAGGGTATGGCGGTGAATTTCTTGACTTGCAGCAAGGGTGTGAAAGACCCATTCGAAGTTCCAGAGCTTAGGTGTCATTAGTCTCCAGACGCCTCATGGGAAATAGGCCTCATCTCGCCTGGAAGGGAGAACTTCCTGGATTTTCTCGAGTTGCTGCAGGTGTTCTCGAGTTACGACGGGGACCTCAGGGACCCGCCCTGGTGGCCTCAGGAGAGGCCAGTCCCCATGCGAGTTGCTAGGGGGCCTCTCGGGATTCCTCTCCCGTCGATACCGGGGCCAAAATCCTTGTGTGGAGTCAGGGCCGGAACCGAGGATTCCTCTCAGGGGCTGACATGGATCTTTGGGTACTTCTGGAGTCTCCCAAGGGGAGTCAGGCCTCGTCTCGAGTGGGGGCATGCACGTGCGCTTTCCTTCCAGGCTGTAGCAGCAATGTCACGCTTCCCGTCCCGTGGATCAAAGGATCTGTGGTTTTCCCTCGAGGCTTTCCCTCGAGGCTTTCCCACTGGGCTGTCCCACGTGCCACCGTGGTGTGAGTCGATCCTCGGCGTGAAAGATGAGCCAGTGCAGGGCAAAGAGGTTCCTCTGGAATGGACTGAGACATCTGGGGGACTCTTGGCATGGTGGTACGACCATGGAGTTCCTCTCGACTTTCCTGTTGAGAGTGCCTCCTCTTGAGATGCGATGGGAACGCAGGGAATACTTTCCCGTTGAAAGCAGGGAAAGGATCCCTCATCTCGAGCTACGAGGGGGAAACGGGGCTCCTCTGGATGTGGGCGGGACCATCGTGCTTCCTCTCGAGTGGAGACGGGTATGGCGGTGAACTTCTTGAGTTGCAGCAAGGGTGTGAAAGACCCTTTCGAAGTTCCAGAGGTTAGGTGGCATTAGTCTCCAGACGCCTCATGGGAAATAGGCCTCATCTCGCCTGGAAGGGAGAACTTCCTGGATTTTCTCGAGTTGCGGCAGGTGTTCTCGAGTTACGACGGGGACCTCAGGGACCCGCCCTGGTGGCCTCAGGAGAGGCCAGTCCCCATGCGAGTTGCTAGGGGGCCTCTCGGGATTCCTCTCCCTTCGATACCGGGTCCAAAAACCTTGTGTGGTGTCAGGGCCGGAACCGAGGATTCCTCTCAGGGGCTGACATGGATATTTTGGGTACTTCTGGAGTATCCCCAGGGGAGTCAGGCCTCGTATCGAGTGGGGGCATGCACGTGCGCTTTCCTTCCAGGCTGTAGCAGCAATGTCACGCTTCCAGTCGCGGGGATCAAAGGATCTGTGGTTTTCCCTCGAGGCTTTCCCTCGAGGCTTTCCCACTGGGCTGTCCCACGTGCCACCGTGGTGTGAGTCGATCCTCGGCGTGAAAGATGAGCCAGTGCAGGGCAAAGAGGTTCCTCTGGAATGGACTGAGACATCTGGGGGACTCTTGGCATGGTGGTACGACCATGGAGTTCCTCTCGCCTTTCCTGTTGAGAGTGCCTCCTCTTGAGATGCGATGGGAACGCCGGGAATACTTTCCCGCTGAAAGCAGGGAAAGGATCCCTCATCTCGAGCTACGAGGGGGAAACGGGGCTCCTCTGGATGTGGGCGGGACCATCGTGCTTCCTCTCGAGTGGAGACGGGTATGGCGGTGAACTTCTTGAGTTGCAGCAAGGGTGTGAAAGACCCTTTCGAAGTTCCAGAGGTTAGGTGGCATTAGTCTCCAGACGCCTCATGGGAAATAGGCCTCATCTCGCCTGGAAGGGAGAACTTCCTGGATTTTCTCGAGTTGCGGCAGGTGTTCTGGAGTTACGACGGGGACCTCAGGGACCCGCCCTGGTGGCCTCAGGAGAGGCCAGTCCCCATGCGAGTTGCTAGGGGGCCTCTCGGGATTCCTCTCCCGTCGATACCGGGGCCAAAATCCTTGTGTGGAGTCAGGGCCGGAACCGAGGATTCCTCTCAGGGGCTGACATGGATCTTTGGGTACTTCTGGAGTCTCCCAAGGGGAGTCAGGCCTCGTCTCGAGTGGGGGCATGCACGTGCGCTTTCCTTCCAGGCTGTAGCAGCAATGTCACCCTTCCCATTGCGTGGATCAAAGGATCTGTGGTTTTCCCTCGAGGCTTTCCCTCGAGGCTTTCCCACTGGGCTGTCCCACGTGCCACCGTGGTGTGAGTCGATCCTCGGCATGAAAGATGAGCCAGTGCAGGGCAAAGAGGTTCCTCTGGAATGGACTGAGACATCTGGGGGACTCTTGGCATGGTGGTACGACCATGGAGTTACTCTCGCCTTTCCTGTTGAGAGTGCCTCCTCTTGAGATGCGATGGGAACGCCGGGAATACTTTCCCGTTGAAAGCAGGGAAAGGATCCCTCATCTCGAGCTACGAGGGGGAAACGGGGCTCCTCTGGATATGGGCGGGACCATCGTGCTTCCTCTCGAGTGGAGACGGGTATGGCGGTGAACTTCTTGAGTTGCAGCAAGGGTGTGAAAGACCCTTTCGAAGTTCCAGAGGTTAGGTGGCATTAGTCTCCAGACGCCTCATGGGAAATAGGCCTCATCTCGCCTGGAAGGGAGAACTTCCTGGATTTTCTCGAGTTGCCGCAGGTGTTCTCGAGTTACGACGGGGACCTCAGGGACCCGCCCTGGTGGCCTCAGGAGAGGCCAGTCCCCATGCGAGTTGCTAGGGGGCCTCTCGGGATTCCTCTCCCGTCGATACCGGGTCCAAAAACCTTGTGTGGTGTCAGGGCCGGAACCGAGGATTCCTCTCAGGGGCTGACATGGATCTTTGGGTACTTCTGGAGTATCCCCAGGGGAGTCAGGCCTCGTCTCGAGTGGGGGCATGCACGTGCGCTTTCCTTCCAGGCTGTAGCAGCAATGTCACGCTTCCCGTCGCGAGGATCAAAGGATCTGTGGTTTTCCCTCGAGGCTTTCCCTCGAGGCTTTCCCACAGGGCTGTCCCACGTGCCACCGTGGTGTGAGTCGATCCTCGGCGTGAAAGATGAGCCAGTGCAGGGCAAAGAGGTTCCTCTGGAATGGACTGAGACATCTGGGGGACTCTTGGCATGGTGGTACGACCATGGAGTTCCTCTCCCCTTTCCTGTTGAGAGTGCCTCCTCTTGAGATGCGACGGGAACGCCGGGAATTCTTTCCCGTTGAAAGCAGGGAAAGGATCCCTCATCTCGAGCTACGAGGGGGAAACGGGGCTCCTCTGGATGTGGGCGGGACCGTCGTGCTTCCTCTCGAGTGGAGACGGGTATGGCGGTGAACTTCTTGAGTTGCAGCAAGGGTGTGAAAGACCCTTTCAAAGTTCCAGAGGTTTGGTGTCATTAGTCTCCAGACGCATCATGGGAAATAGGCCTCATCTCGCCTGGAAGGGAGAACTTCCTGGATTTTCTCGAGTTGCGGCAGGTGTTCTCGAGTTACGACGGGGACCTCAGGGACCCGCCCTGGTGGCCTCAGGAGAGGCCAGTCCCCATGCGAGTTGCTAGGGGGCCTCTCGGGATTCCTCTCCCGTCGATACCGGGGCCAAAATCCTTGTGTGGAGTCAGGGCCGGAACCGAGGATTCCTCTCAGTGGCTGACATGGATCTTTGGGTACTTCTGGAGTCTCCCCAGGGGAGTCAGGCCTCGTCTCGAGTGGGGGCATGCACGTGCGCTTTCCTTCCAGGCTGTAGCAGCAATGTCACGCTTCCAGTCGCGGGGATCAAAGGATCTGTGGTTTTCCCTCGAGGCTTTCCCTCGAGGCTTTCCCACTGGGCTGTCCCACGTGCCACCGTGGTGTGAGTCGATCCTCGGCGTGAAAGATGAGCCAGTGCAGGGCAAAGAGGTTCCTCTGGAATGGACTGAGACATCTGGGGGACTCTTGGCATGGTGGTACGACCATGGAGTTCCTCTCGACTTTCCTGTTGAGAGTGCCTCCTCTTGAGATGCGATGGGAACGCCGGGAATACTTTCCCGTTGAAAGCAGGGAAAGGATCCCTCATCTCGAGCTACGAGGGGGAAACGGGGCTCCTCTGGATGTGGGCGGGACCATCGTGCTTCCTCTCGAGTGGAGACGGGTATGGCGGTGAACTTCTTGAGTTGCAGCAAGGGTGTGAAAGACCCTTTCGAAGTTCCAGAGGTTAGGTGGCATTAGTCTCCAGACGCCTCATGGGTAATAGGCCTCATCTCGCCTGGAAGGGAGAACTTCCTGGATTTTCTCGAGTTGCGGCAGGTGTTCTCGAGTTACGACGGGGACCTCAGGGACCCGCCCTGGTGGCCTCAGGAGAGGCCAGTCCCCATGCGAGTTGCTAGGGGGCCTCTCGGGATTCCTCTCCCTTCGATACCGGGTCCAAAAACCTTGTGTGGTGTCAGGGCCGGAACCGAGGATTCCTCTCAGGGGCTGACATGGATCTTTGGGTACTTCTGGAGTATCCCCAGGGGAGTCAGGCCTCGTCTCGAGTGGGGGCATGCACGTGCGCTTTCCTTCCAGGCTGTAGCAGCAATGTCACGCTTCCCGTCGCGAGGATCAAAGGATCTGTGGTTTTCCCTCGAGGCTTTCCCTCGAGGCTTTCCCACAGGGCTGTCCCACGTGCCACCGTGGTGTGAGTCGATCCTCGGCGTGAAAGATGAGCCAGTGCAGGGCAAAGAGGTTCCTCTGGAATGGACTGAGACATCTGGGGGACTCTTGGCATGGTGGTACGACCATGGAGTTCCTCTCCCCTTTCCTGTTGAGAGTGCCTCCTCTTGAGATGCGACGGGAACGCCGGGAATTCTTTCCCGTTGAAAGCAGGGAAAGGATCCCTCATCTCGAGCTACGAGGGGGAAACGGGGCTCCTCTGGATGTGGGCGGGACCATCATGCTTCCTCTCGAGTGGAGACGGGTATGGCGGTGAACTTCTTGAGTTGCAGCAAGGGTGTGAAAGACCCTTTCAAAGTTCCAGAGGTTAGGTGTCATTAGTCTCCAGACGCATCATGGGAAATAGGCCTCATCTCGCCTGGAAGGGAGAACTTCCTGGATTTTCTCGAGTTGCGGCAGGTGTTCTCGAGTTACGACGGGGACCTCAGGGACCCGCCCTGGTGGCCTCAGGAGAGGCCAGTCCCCATGCGAGTTGCTAGGGGGCCTCTCGGGATTCCTCTCCCGTCGATACCGGGGCCAAAATCCTTGTGTGGAGTCAGGGCCGGAACCGAGGATTCCTATCAGGGGCTGACATGGATCTTTGGGTACTTCTGGAGTCTCCCCAGGGGAGTCAGGCCTCGTCTCGAGTGGGGGCATGCACGTGCGCTTTCCTTCCAGGCTGTAGCAGCAATGTCACGCTTCCCGTCGCGTGGATCAAAGGATCTGTGGTTTTCCCTAGAGGCTTTCCCTGGAGGCTTTCCCACTGGGCTGTCCCACGTGCCACCGTGGTGTGAGTCGATCCTCGGGGTGAAAGATGAGCCAGTGCAGGGCAAAGAGGTTCCTCTGGAATGGACTGAGACATCTGGGGGACTCTTGGCATGGTGGTACGACCATGGAGTTCCTCTCGCCTTTCCTTTTGAGAGTGCCTCCTCTTGAGATGCGACGGGAACGCCGGGAATTCTTTCCCGTTGAAAGCAGGGAAAGGATCCCTCATCTCGAGCTACGAGGGGGAAACGGGGCTCCTCTGGATGTGGGCGGGACCATCGTGCTTCCTCTCGAGTGGAGACAGGTATGGCGGTGAACTTCTTGAGTTGCAGCAAGGGTGTGAAAGACCCTTTCAAAGTTCCAGAGGTTAGGTGTCATTAGTCTCCAGACGCCTCATGGGAAATAGGCCTCATCTCGCCTGGAAGGGAGAACTTCCTGGATTTTCTCGAGTTGCGGCAGGTGTTCTCGAGTAACGACGGGGACCTCAGGGACCCGCCCTGGTGGCCTCAGGAGAGGCCAGTCCCCATGCGAGTTGCTAGGGGGCCTCTCGGGATTCCTCTCCCGTCGATACCGGGGCCAAAATCCTTGTGTGGAGTCAGGGCCGGAACCGAGGATTCCTCTCAGGGGCTGACATGGATCTTTGGGTACTTCTGGAGTCTCCCAAGGGGAGTCAGGACTCGTCTCGAGTGGGGGCATGCACGTGCGCTTTCCTTCCAGGCTGTAGCAGCAATGTCACGCTTCCCGTCGCGTGGATCAAAGGATCTGTGGTTTTCCCTCGAGGCTTTCCCTCGAGGCTTTCCCACTGGGCTGTCCCACGTGCCACCGTGGTGTGAGTCGATCCTCGGCGTGAAAGATGAGCCAGTGCAGGGCAAAGAGGTTCCTCTGGAATGGACTGAGACATCTGGGGGACTCTTGGCATGGTGGTACGACCATGGAGTTCCTCTCCCCTTTCCTGTTGAGAGTGCCTCCTCTTGAGATGCGACGGGAACGCCGGGAATTCTTTCCCGTAGAAAGCAGGGAAAGGATCCCTCATCTCGAGCTACGAGGGGGAAACGGGGCTCCTCTGGATGTGGGCGGGACCATCATGCTTCCTCTCGAGTGGAGACGGGTATGGCGGTGAACTTCTTGAGTTGCAGCAAGGGTGTGAAAGACCCTTTCAAAGTTCCAGAGGTTAGGTGTCATTAGTCTCCAGACGCATCATGGGAAATAGGCCTCATCTCGCCTGGAAGGGAGAACTTCCTGGATTTTCTCGAGTTGCGGCAGGTGTTCTTGAGTTACGACGGGGACCTCAGGGACCCGCCCTGGTGGCCTCAGGAGAGGCCAGTCCCCATGCGAGTTGCTAGGGGGCCTCTCGGGATTCCTCTCCCGTCGATACCGGGGCCAAAATCCTTGTGTGGAGTCAGGGCCGGAACCGAGGATTCCTATCAGGGGCTGACATGGATCTTTGGGTACTTCTGGAGTCTCCCCAGGGGAGTCAGGCCTCGTCTCGAGTGGGGGCATGCACGTGCGCTTTCCTTCCAGGCTGTAGCAGCAATGTCACGCTTCCCGTCGCGTGGATCAAAGGATCTGTGGTTTTCCCTAGAGGCTTTCCCTCGAGGCTTTCCCACTGGGCTGTCCCACGTGCCACCGTGGTGTGAGTCGATCCTCGGGGTGAAAGATGAGCCAGTGCAGGGCAAAGAGGTTCCTCTGGAATGGACTGAGACATCTGGGGGACTCTTGGCATGGTGGTACGACCATGGAGTTCCTCTCGCCTTTCCTTTTGAGAGTGCCTCCTCTTGAGATGCGACGGGAACGCCGGGAATTCTTTCCCGTTGAAAGCAGGGAAAGGATCCCTCATCTCGAGCTACGAGGGGGAAACGGGGCTCCTCTGGATGTGGGCGGGACCATCGTGCTTCCTCTCGAGTGGAGACAGGTATGGCGGTGAACTTCTTGAGTTGCAGCAAGGGTGTGAAAGACCCTTTCAAAGTTCCAGAGGTTAGGTGTCATTAGTCTCCAGACGCCTCATGGGAAATAGGCCTCATCTCGCCTGGAAGGGAGAACTTCCTGGATTTTCTCGAGTTGCGGCAGGTGTTCTCGAGTTACGACGGGGACCTCAGGGACCCGCCCTGGTGGCCTCAGGAGAGGCCGTCCCCATGCGAGTTGCTAGGGGGCCTCTCGGGATTCCTCTCCCGTCGATACCGGGGCCAAAATCCTTGTGTGGAGTCAGGGCCGGAACCGAGGATTCCTCTCAGGGGCTGACATGGATCTTTGGGTACTTCTGGAGTCTCCCCAGGGGAGTCAGGCCTCGTCTCGAGTGGGGGCATGCACGTGCGCTTTCCTTCCAGGCTGTAGCAGCAATGTCACGCTTCCAGTCGCGGGGATCAAAGGATCTGTGGTTTTCCCTCGAGGCTTTCCCTCGAGGCTTTCCCACTGGGCTGTCCCACGTGCCACCGTGGTGTGAGTCGATCCTCGGCGTGAAAGATGAGCAAGTGCAGGGCAAAGAGGTTCCTCTGGAATGGACTGAGACATCTGGGGGACTCTTGGCATGGTGGTACAACCATGGAGTTCCTCTCGACTTTCCTGTTGAGAGTGCCTCCTCTTGAGATGCGATGGGAACGCCGGGAATACTTTCCCGTTGAAAGCAGGGAAAGGATCCCTCATCTCGAGCTACGAGGGGGAAACGGGGCTCCTCTGGATGTGGGCGGGACCATCGTGCTTCCTCTCGAGTGGAGACGGGTATGGCGGTGAACTTCTTGAGTTGCAGCAAGGGTGTGAAAGACCCTTTCGAAGTTCCAGAGGTTAGGTGGCATTAGTCTCCAGACGCCTCATGGGAAATAGGCCTCATCTCGCCTGGAAGGGAGAACTTCCTGGATTTTCTCGAGTTGCGGCAGGTGTTCTCGAGTTACGACGGGGACCTCAGGGACCCGCCCTGGTGGCCTCAGGAGAGGCCAGTCCCCATGCGAGTTGCTAGGGGGCCTCTCGGGATTCCTCTCCCTTCGATACCGGGTCCAAAAACCTTGTGTGGTGTCAGGGCCGGAACCGAGGATTCCTCTCAGGGGCTGACATGGATCTTTGGGTACTTCTGGAGTCTCCCCAGGGGAGTCAGGCCTCGTCTCGAGTGGGGGCATGCACGTGCGCTTTCCTTCCAGGCTGTAGCAGCAATGTCACGCTTCCCATCGCGTGGATCAAAGGATCTGTGGTTTTCCCTCGAGGCTTTCCCTCGAGGCTTTCCCACAGGGCTGTCCCACGTGCCACCGTGGTGTGAGTCGATCCTCGGCGTGAAAGATGAGCCAGTGCAGGGCAAAGAGGTTCCTCTGGAATGGACTGAGACATCTGGGGGACTCTTGGCATGGTGGTACGACCATGGAGTTCCTCTCGCCTTTCCTGTTGAGAGTGCCTCCTCTTGAGATGCGATGGGAACGCCGGGAATACTTTCCCGCTGAAAGCAGGGAAAGGATCCCTCATCTCGAGCTACGAGGGGGAAACGGGGCTCCTCTGGATGTGGGCGGGACCATCGTGCTTCCTCTCGAGTGGAGACGGGTATGGCGGTGAACTTCTTGAGTTGCAGCAAGGGTGTGAAAGACCCTTTCGAAGTTCCAGAGGTTAGGTGGCATTAGTCTCCAGACGCCTCATGGGAAATAGGCCTCATCTCGCCTGGAAGGGAGAACTTCCTGGATTTTCTCGAGTTGCGGCAGGTGTTCTCGAGTTACGACGGGGACCTCAGGGACCCGCCCTGGTGGCCTCAGGAGAGGCCAGTCCCCATGCGAGTTGCTAGGGGGCCTCTCGGGATTCCTCTCCCGTCGATACCGGGTCCAAAAACCTTGTGTGGTGTCAGGGCCGGAACCGAGGATTCCTCTCAGGGGCTGACATGGATCTTTGGGTACTTCTGGAGTATCCCCAGGGGAGTCAGGCCTCGTCTCGAGTGGGGGCATGCACGTGCGCTTTCCTTCCAGGCTGTAGCAGCAATGTCACGCTTCCCGTCGCGAGGATCAAAGGATCTGTGGTTTTCCCTCGAGGCTTTCCCTCGAGGCTTTCCCACAGGGCTGTCCCACGTGCCACCGTGGTGTGAGTCGATCCTCGGCGTGAAAGATGAGCCAGTGCAGGGCAAAGAGGTTCCTCTGGAATGGACTGAGACATCTGGGGGACTCTTGGCATGGTGGTACGACCATGGAGTTCCTCTCCCCTTTCCTGTTGAGAGTGCCTCCTCTTGAGATGCGACGGGAATGCCGGGAATTCTTTCCCGTTGAAAGCAGGGAAAGGATCCCTCATCTCGAGCTACGAGGGGGAAACGGGGCTCCTCTGGATGTGGGCGGGACCATCATGCTTCCTCTCGAGTGGAGACGGGTATGGCGGTGAACTTCTTGAGTTGCAGCAAGGGTGTGAAAGACCCTTTCAAAGTTCCAGAGGTTAGGTGTCATTAGTCTCCAGACGCATCATGGGAAATAGGCCTCATCTCGCCTGGAAGGGAGAACTTCCTGGATTTTCTCGAGTTGCGGCAGGTGTTCTCGAGTTACGACGGGGACCTCAGGGACCCGCCCTGGTGGCCTCAGGAGAGGCCAGTCCCCATGCGAGTTGCTAGGGGGCCTCTCGGGATTCCTCTCCCGTCGATACCGGGGCCAAAATCCTTGTGTGGAGTCAGGGCCGGAACCGAGGATTCCTCTCAGGGGCTGACATGGATCTTTGGGTACTTCTGGAGTCTCCCCAGGGGAGTCAGGCCTCGTCTCGAGTGGGGGCATGCACGTGCGCTTTCCTTCCAGGCTGTAGCAGCAATGTCACGCTTCCCGTCGCGTGGATCAAAGGATCTGTGGTTTTCCCTCGAGGCTTTCCCTCGAGGCTTTCCCACTGGGCTGTCCCACGTGCCACCGTGGTGTGAGTCGATCCTCGGCGTGAAAGATGAGCCAGTGCAGGGCAAAGAGGTTCCTCTGGAATGGACTGAGACATCTGGGGGACTCTTGGCATGGTGGTACGACCATGGAGTTCCTCTCGCCTTTCCTGTTGAGAGTGCCTCCTCTTGAGATGCGACGGGAACGCCGGGAATACTTTCCCGTTGAAAGCAGGGAAAGGATCCCTCATCTCGAGCTACGAGGGGGAAACGGGGCTCCTCTGGATGTGGGCGGGACCATCGTGCTTCCTCTCGAGTGGAGACAGGTATGGCGGTGAACTTCTTGAGTTGCAGCAAGGGTGTGAAAGACCCTTTCGAAGTTCCAGAGTTTAGGTGTCATTAGTCTCCAGACGCCTCATGGGAAATAGGCCTCATCTCGCCTGGAAGGGAGAACTTCCTGGATTTTCTCGAGTTGCTGCAGGTGTTCTCGAGTTACGACGGGGACCTCAGGGACCCGCCCTGGTGGCCTCAGGAGAGGCCAGTCCCCATGCGAGTTGCTAGGGGGCCTCTCGGGATTCCTCTCCCGTCGATACCGGGGCCAAAATCCTTGTGTGGAGTCAGGGCCGGAACCGAGGATTCCTCTCAGGGGCTGACATGGATCTTTGGGTACTTCTGGAGTCTCCCAAGGGGAGTCAGGCCTCGTCTCGAGTGGGGGCATGCACGTGCGCTTTCCTTCCAGGCTGTAGCAGCAATGTCACGCTTCCAGTCGCGGGGATCAAAGGATCTGTGGTTTTCCCTCGAGGCTTTCCCTCGAGGCTTTCCCACTGGGCTGTCCCACGTGCCACCGTGGTGTGAGTCGATCTTCGGCGTGAAAGATGAGCCAGTGCAGGGCAAAGAGGTTCCTCTGGAATGGACTGAGACATCTGGGGGACTCTTGGCATGGTGGTACGACCATGGAGTTCCTCTCGACTTTCCTGTTGAGAGTGCCTCCTCTTGAGATGCGATGGGAACGCCGGGAATACTTTCCCGTTGAAAGCAGGGAAAGGATCCCTCATCTCGAGCTACGAGGGGGAAACGGGGCTCCTCTGGATGTGGGCGGGACCATCGTGCTTCCTCTCGAGTGGAGACGGGTATGGCGGTGAACTTCTTGAGTTGCAGCAAGGGTGTGAAAGACCCTTTCGAAGTTCCAGAGGTTAGGTGGCATTAGTCTCCAGACGCCTCATGGGAAATAGGCCTCATCTCGCCTGGAAGGGAGAACTTCCTGGATTTTCTCGAGTTGCGGCAGGTGTTCTCGAGTTACGACGGGGACCTCAGGGACCCGCCCTGGTGGCCTCAGGAGAGGCCAGTCCCCATGCGAGTTGCTAGGGGGCCTCTCGGGATTCCTCTCCCGTCGATACCGGGTCCAAAAACCTTGTGTGGTGTCAGGGCCGGAACCGAGGATTCCTCTCAGGGGCTGACATGGATCTTTGGGTACTTCTGGAGTATCCCCAGGGGAGTCAGGCCTCGTCTCGAGTGGGGGCATGCACGTGCGCTTTCCTTCCAGGCTGTAGCAGCAATGTCACGCTTCCAGTCGCGGGGATCAAAGGATCTGTGGTTTTCCCTCGAGGCTTTCCCTCGAGGCTTTCCCACTGGGCTGTCCCACGTGCCACCGTGGTGTGAGTCGATCCTCGGCGTGAAAGATGAGCCAGTGCAGGGCAAAGAGGTTCCTCTGGAATGGACTGAGACATCTGGGGGACTCTTGGCATGGTGGTACGACCATGGAGTTCCTCTCGACTTTCCTGTTGAGAGTGCCTCCTCTTGAGATGCGATGGGAACGCCGGGAATACTTTCCCGTTGAAAGCAGGGAAAGGATCCCTCATCTCGAGCTACGAGGGGGAAACGGGGCTCCTCTGGATGTGGGCGGGACCATCGTGCTTCCTCTCGAGTGGAGACGGGTATGGCGGTGAACTTCTTGAGTTGCAGCAAGGGTGTGAAAGACCCTTTCGAAGTTCCAGAGGTTAGGTGGCATTAGTCTCCAGACGCCTCATGGGAAATAGGCCTCATCTCGCCTGGAAGGGAGAACTTCCTGGATTTTCTCGAGTTGCGGCAGGTGTTCTCGAGTTACGACGGGGACCTCAGGGACCCGCCCTGGTGGCCTCAGGAGAGGCCAGTCCCCATGCGAGTTGCTAGGGGGCCTCTCGGGATTCCTCTCCCTTCGATACCGGGTCCAAAAACCTTGTGTGGTGTCAGGGCCGGAACCGAGGATTCCTCTCAGGGGCTGACATGGATCTTTGGGTACTTCTGGAGTATCCCCAGGGGAGTCAGGCCTCGTCTCGAGTGGGGGCATGCACGTGCGCTTTCCTTCCAGGCTGTAGCAGCAATGTCACGCTTCCCGTCGCGTGGATCAAAGGATCTGTGGTTTTCCCTCGAGGCTTTCCCTCGAGGCTTTCCCACAGGGCTGTCCCACGTGCCACCGTGGTGTGAGTCGATCCTCGGCGTGAAAGATGAGCCAGTGCAGGGCAAAGAGGTTCCTCTGGAATGGACTGAGACATCTGAGGGACTCTTGGCATGGTGGTACGACCATGGAGTTCCTCTCGCCTTTCCTGTTGAGAGTGCCTCCACTTGAGATGCGATGGGAACGCCGGGAATACTTTCCCGCTGAAAGCAGGGAAAGGATCCCTCATCTCGAGCTACGAGGGGGAAACGGGGCTCCTCTGGATGTGGGCGGGACCATCGTGCTTCCTCTCGAGTGGAGACGGGTATGGCGGTGAACTTCTTGAGTTGCAGCAAGGGTGTGAAAGACCCTTTCGAAGTTCCAGAGGTTAGGTGGCATTAGTCTCCAGACGCCTCATGGGAAATAGGCCTCATCTCGCCTGGAAGGGAGAACTTCCTGGATTTTCTCGAGTTGCGGCAGGTGTTCTCGAGTTACGACGGGGACCTCAGGGACCCGCCCTGGTGGCCTCAGGAGAGGCCAGTCCCCATGCGAGTTGCTAGGGGGCCTCTCGGGATTCCTCTCCCGTCGATACCGGGGCCAAAATCCTTGTGTGGAGTCAGGGCCGGAACCGAGGATTCCTCTCAGGGGCTGACATGGATTTTTGGGAACTTCTGGAGTCTCCCAAGGGGAGTCAGGCCTCGTCTCGAGTGGGGGCATGCACGTGCGCTTTCCTTCCAGGCTGTAGCAGCAATGTCACGCTTCCCGTCGCGGGGATCAAAGGATCTGTGGTTTTCCCTCGAGGCTTTCCCTCGAGGCTTTCCCACTGGGCTGTCCCACGTGCCACCGTGGTGTGAGTCGATCCTCGGCGTGAAAGATGAGCCAGTGCAGGGCAAAGAGGTTCCTCTGGAATGGACTCAGACATCTGGGGGACTCTTGGCATGGTGGTACGACCATGGAGTTCCTCTCGCCTTTCCTGTTGAGAGTGCCTCCTCTTGAGATGCGACGGGAACGCCGGGAATTCTTTCCCGTTGAAAGCAGGGAAAGGATCCCTCATCTCGAGCTACGAGGGGGAAACGGGGCTCCTCTGGATGTGGGCGGGACCATCGTGCTTCCTCTCGAGTGGAGACGGGTATGGCGGTGAACTTCTTGAGTTGCAGCAAGGGTGTGAAAGACCCTTTCAAAGTTCCAGAGGTTAGGTGTCATTAGTCTCCAGACGCATCATGGGAAATAGGCCTCATCTCGCCTGGAAGGGAGAACTTCCTGGATTTTCTCGAGTTGCGGCAGGTGTTCTCGAGTTACGACGGGGACCTCAGTGACCCGCCCTGGTGGCCTCAGGAGAGGCCAGTCCCCATGCGAGTTGCTAGGGGGCCTCTCGGGATTCCTCTCCCGTCGATACCGGGGCCAAAATCCTTGTGTGGAGTCAGGGCCGGAACCGAGGATTCCTCTCAGGGGCTGACATGGATCTTTGGGTACTTCTGGAGTCTCCCCAGGGGAGTCAGGCCTCGTCTCGAGTGGGGGCATGCACGTGCGCTTTCCTTCCAGGCTGTAGCAGCAATGTCACGCTTCCCGTCGCGTGGATCAAAGGATCTGTGGTTTTCCCTAGAGGCTTTCCCTCGAGGCTTTCCCACTGGGCTGTCCCACGTGCCACCGTGGTGTGAGTCGATCCTCGGCGTGAAAGATGAGCCAGTGCAGGGCAAAGAGGTTCCTCTGGAATGGACTGAGACATCTGGGGGACTCTTGGCATGGTGGTACGACCATGGAGTTCCTCTCGCCTTTCCTTTTGAGAGTGCCTCCTCTTGAGATGCGACGGGAACGCCGGGAATTCTTTCCCGTTGAAAGCAGGGAAAGGATCCCTCATCTCGAGCTACGAGGGGGATACGGGGCTCCTCTGGATATGGGCGGGACCATCGTGCTTCCTCTCGAGTGGAGACGGGTATGGCGGTGAACTTCTTGAGTTGCAGCAAGGGTGTGAAAGACCCTTTCGAAGTTCCAGAGGTTAGGTGGCATTAGTCTCCAGACGCCTCATGGGAAATAGGCCTCATCTCGCCTGGAAGGGAGAACTTCCTGGATTTTCTCGAGTTGCGGCAGGTGTTCTCGAGTTACGACGGGGACCTCAGGGACCCGCCCTGGTGGCCTCAGGAGAGGCCAGTCCCCATGCGAGTTGCTAGGGGGCCTCTCGGGATTCCTCTCCCGTCGATACCGGGTCCAAAAACCTTGTGTGGTGTCAGGGCCGGAACCGAGGATTCCTCTCAGGGGCTGACATGGATCTTTGGGTACTTCTGGAGTATCCCCAGGGGAGTCAGGCCTCGTCTCGAGTGGGGGCATGCACGTGCGCTTTCCTTCCAGGCTGTAGCAGCAATGTCACGCTTCCCGTCGCGTGGATCAAAGGATCTGTGGTTTTCCCTCGAGGCTTTCCCTCGAGGCTTTCCCACAGGGCTGTCCCACGTGCCACCGTGGTGTGAGTCGATCCTCGGCGTGAAAGATGAGCCAGTGCAGGGCAAAGAGGTTCCTCTGGAATGGACTGAGACATCTGGGGGACTCTTGGCATGGTGGTACGACCATGGAGTTCCTCTCCCCTTTCGTGTTGAGAGTGCCTCCTCTTGAGATGCGACGGGAACGCCGGGAATTCTTTCCCGTTGAAAGCAGGGAAAGGATCCCTCATCTCGAGCTACGAGGGGGAAACGGGGCTCCTCTGGATGTGGGCGGGACCATCGTGCTTCCTCTCGAGTGGAGACGGGTATGGCGGTGAACTTCTTGAGTTGCAGCAAGGGTGTGAAAGACCCTTTCAAAGTTCCAGAGGTTAGGTGTCATTAGTCTCCAGACGCATCATGGGAAATAGGCCTCATCTCGCCTGGAAGGGAGAACTTCCTGGATTTTCTCGAGTTGCGGCAGGTGTTCTCGAGTTACGACGGGGACCTCAGGGACCCGACCTGGTGGCCTCAGGAGAGGCCAGTCCCCATGCGAGTTGCTAGGGGGCCTCTCGGGATTCCTCTCCCGTCGATACCGGGGCCAAAATCCTTGTGTGGAGTCAGGGCCGGAACCGAGGATTCCTCTCAGGGGCTGACATGGATCTTTGGGTACTTCTGGAGTCTCCCCAGGGGAGTCAGGCCTCGTCTCGAGTGGGGGCATGCACGTGCGCTTTCCTTCCAGGCTGTAGCAGCAATGTCACGCTTCCCGTCGCGTGGATCAAAGGATCTGTGGTTTTCCCTAGAGGCTTTCCCTCGAGGCTTTCCCACTGGGCTGTCCCACGTGCCACCGTGGTGTGAGTCGATCCTCGGCGTGAAAGATGAGCCAGTGCAGGGCAAAGAGGTTCCTCTGGAATGGACTGAGACATCTGGGGGACTCTTGGCATGGTGGTACGACCATGGAGTTCCTCTCGCCTTTCCTTTTGAGAGTGCCTCCTCTTGAGATGCGACGGGAACGCCGGGAATTCTTTCCCGTTGAAAGCAGGGAAAGGATCCCTCATCTCGAGCTACGAGGGGGAAACGGGGCTCCTCTGGATGTGGGCGGGACCATCGTGCTTCCTCTCGAGTGGAGACAGGTATGGCGGTGAACTTCTTGAGTTGCAGCAAGGGTGTGAAAGACCCTTTCAAGGTTCCAGAGGTTAGGTGTCATTAGTCTCCAGACGCCTCATGGGAAATAGGCCTCATCTCGCCTGGAAGGGAGAACTTCCTGGATTTTCTCGAGTTGCGGCAGGTGTTCTCGAGTTACGACGGGGACCTCAGGGACCCGCCCTGGTGGCCTCAGGAGAGGCCAGTCCCCATGCGAGTTGCTAGGGGGCCTCTCGGGATTCCTCTCCCGTCGATACCGGGGCCAAAATCCTTGTGTGGAGTCAGGGCCGGAACCGAGGATTCCTCTCAGGGGCTGACATGGATCTTTGGGTACTTCTGGAGTCTCCCCAGGGGAGTCAGGCCTCGTCTCGAGTGGGGGCATGCACGTGCGCTTTCCTTCCAGGCTGTAGCAGCAATGTCACGCTTCCCGTCGCGTGGATCAAAGGATCTGTGGTTTTCCCTCGAGGCTTTCCCTCGAGGCTTTCCCACTGGGCTGTCCCACGTGCCACCGTGGTGTGAGTCGATCCTCGGCGTGAAAGATGAGCCAGTGCAGGGCAAAGAGGTTCCTCTGGAATGGACTGAGACATCTGGGGGACTCTTGGAATGGTGGTACGACCATGGAGTTCCTCTCGCCTTTCCTGTTGAGAGTGCCTCCTCTTGAGATGCGACGGGAACGCCGGGAATTCTTTCCCGTTGAAAGCAGGGAAAGGATCCCTCATCTCGAGCTACGAGGGGGAATCGGGGCTCCTCTGGATGTGGGCGGGACCATCGTGCTTCCTCTCGAGTGGAGACGGGTATGGCGGTGAACTTCTTGAGTTGCAGCAAGGGTGTGAAAGACCCTTTTGAAGTTCCAGAGCTAAGGTGTCATTAGTCTCCAGACGCATCATGGGAAATAGGCCTCATCTCGCCTGGAAGGGAGAACTTCCTGGATTTTCTCGAGTTGCGGCAGGTGTTCTCGAGTTACGAGGGGGACCTCAGGGACCCGCCCTGGTGGCCTCAGGAGAGGCCAGTCCCCATGCGAGTTGCTAGGGGGCCTCTCGGGATTCCTCTCCCGTCGATACCGGGGCCAAAAACCTTGTGTGGAGTCAGGGCCGTAACCCAGGATTCCTCTCAGGGGCTGACAAGGATCTTTGGGTACTTCTGGAGTCTCCCAAGGGGAGTCAGGCCTCGTCTCGAGTGGGGGCATGCACGTGCGCTTTCCTTCCAGGCTGTAGCAGCAATGTCACGCTTCCCGTCGCGTGGATCAAAGGATCTGTGGTTTTCCCTCGAGGCTTTCCCTCGAGGCTTTCCCACAGGGCTGTCCCACGTGCCACCGTGGTGTGAGTCGATCCTCAGCGTGAAAGATGAGCCAGTGCAGGGCAAAGAGGTTCCTCTGGAATGGACTGAGACATCTGGGGGACTCTTGGCATGGTGGTACGACCATGGAGTTCCTCCCGCCTTTCCTGTTGAGAGTGCCTCCTCTTGAGATGCGACGGGAACGCCGGGAATTCTTTCCCGTTGAAAGCAGGGAAAGGATCCCTCATCTCGAGCTACGAGGGGGAAACGGGGCTCCTCTGGATGTGGGCGGGACCATCGTGCTTCCTCTCGAGTGGAGACGGGTATGGCGGAGAACTTCTTGAGTTGCAGCAAGGGTGTGAAAGACCCTTTCGAAGTTCCAGATGTTAGGTGTCATTAGTCTCCAGACGCTTCATCAGAAATAGTCCTCATCTCGTCTGGAAGGGAGAACTTCCTGGATTTTCTCGAGTTGCGGCAGGTGTTCTCGAGTTACGACGGGGACCTCAGGGACCCGCCCTGCTGGCCTCAGGAGAGGCCAGTCCCCATGGGAGTTGCTAGGGGGCCTCTCGGATTCCTCTCCGGTTAATACCGGGGCCAAAAACCTTGTGTGGAGTCAGGGCCGGAATCGAGGATTCCTCTCAGGGGTTGACATGGATCTTTGGGTCCTTCTGGAGTCTCCCCAGGGGAGTCAGGCCTCGTCTCGAGTGGGGGCATGCACGTGCGCTTTCCTTCCAGGCTGTAGCAGCAATGTCACGCTTCCCGTGGCGTGGATCAAAGGATCTGAGGTTTTCCCTCGAGGCTTTCCCTCGTGGCTTTCCCACAAGGCTCTCCCACGAGCCACCGTGGTGTGAGTCGATCCTCGGCGTGAAAGATGGGCCAGTGCAGGGCAAAGAGGTTCCTATGTAATAGACTTAGACATCTGGGGGACTCTTGGAATGGTGGTACCACCATGGAATTCCTCTCGCCTTTCCGGTTGAGAGTGCCTCCTCTTGAGATGCGACGGGAACGCCGGGAATTCTTTCCCGTTGAAAGCAGGAAAAGGATCTCTCATCTCGAGCTACGAGGGGGAAACGGGACTCCTCTGGATGTGGGCGGGACCATCGTGCTTCCTTTCGGGTGGAGACGGGTATGGCGGTGAAATTCTTGAGTTTCAGCAAGGGTGTGAAAGACCCTCTTGAAGTTCCAGAGGTTAGGTGTCATTAGTCTCCAGACGCCTCATCGGAAATAGGCCTCATCTCCCCAGAAGGGAGAACTTCCTGGATTTTCCCGAGTTGCGGCAGGTGTTCTCGAGTTACGACGGGGACCTCAGGGACACGCCCTGGTGGCCTCAGGAGAGGCCAGTCCCCATGCGAGTTGCTAGGGGGCCTCTCGGGATTCCTCTCCCGTCGATACCGGGGCCAAAAACCTTGTGTGGAGTCAGGGCCGGAACCGAGGATTCCTCTCAGGGCCAGACATGGATCTTTGGGTACTTCTGGAGTCTCCCCAGGGCATTCAGGCCTCGTCTCGAGTGGGGGCATGCACGTGCGCTTTCCTTCCAGGCTGTAGCAGCAATGTCACGCTTCCCGTCCCGTGGATCAAAGTATTTGTGGTTTTCCCTCGAGGCTTTCCCTCGAGGCTTTCCCACAGGGTGGTCCCACGTGCCACAGTGGTGTGAGTCGATCCTCGGCGTGAAAGATGAGCCAGTGCAGGGCAAAGAGGTTCCTCTGGAATGGACTGAGACATCTGGGGGTCTCTTGGAATGGTGGTACGACCATGGAGTTCCTCTCGACTTTCCTGTTGAGAGTGCCTCCTCTTGAGATGCGATGGGAACGCCGGGAATTCTTTCCCGTTGAATGCAGGGAAAGGATCCCTCATCTCGAGCTACGAGGGGGAAACGGGGCTCCTCTGGATGTGGGCGGGACCATCGTGCTTCCTCTCGAGTGGAGACGGGTATGGCGGTGAACTTCTTGAGTTGCAGCAAGGGTGTGAAAGACCCTTTCGAAGTTCCACAGGTTAGGTGTCATTAGTCTCCAGACGCCTCATCGGAAATAGGCCTCATCTCGCCTGGAAGGGAGAACTTCCTGGATTTTCTGGAGTTGCGGCAGGTGTTCTGGAGTTACGACGGGGACCTCAGGGACCCGCCCTGGTGGCCTCAGGAAAGGCCAGTCCCCATGCGCGTTGCTAGGGGGTCTTTCAGGATCCCTCTCCCGTCGATACCGGGGCCAAAAACCTTGTGTGGAGTCAGGGCCGGAACCGAGGATTCCTCTCAGGGGCTGACATGGATCTTTGGGTACTTCTGGAGTCTCCCCAGGGGATTCAGGCCTCGTCTCGAGTGGGGGCATGCACGTGCGCTTTCCTTCCAGGCTGTAGCAGCAATGTCACGCTTCCCGTCTCGTGTATCAAAGGATCTGTGGTTTTCCCTTGAGGCTTTCCCACAGGGCTCTCCCACGTGCCACCATGGTGTGAGTCGATCCCTGGCGTGAAAGATGAGCCAGTGCAGGGCACTGGGGTTCCTCTGTAATGGAGTGAGACACCAGGGGAACTCTTGGAATGGTGGTACGACCATGGAGTTACTCTTGCCTTTCCTGTTGAGAGTGCCTCCTCTTGAGATGCGACGGGAACGCCGGGAATTCTTTCCCGTTGAAAGCAGGGAAAGGATCCCTCATCTCGAGCGACGAGGGGGAAACGGGGCTCCTCTGGATGTGGGCGGGCCCATCGTGCTTCCTCTCGAGTGGAGACGGGTATGGCGGTGAACTTCTTGATTTACAGCAAGGGTGTGAGAGACCCTTTCGAAGTTCCAGAGGTTAGGTGTCATTAGTCTCCAGACGCCTCATCGGAAATAGGCCTCATCTCGTCTGGAAGGGAGAACTTCCTGGATTTTCTCGAGTTGCGGCAGGTGTTCTGTAGTTACGACGGGGACCTCAAGGACCCGCCCTGGTGGCTTCAGGAAAGGCCAATCCCGATGCAAGTTGCTAGGGGGTCTCTCGGGATTCCTCTCCCGACGATACCAGGGCCAAAAACCTTGTGTGGAGTCAGGGCCGGAAACCAGGATTCCTCGCAGGGGCTGACATGGATCTTTGGGTACTTCTGGAGTCTCCCCAGGGGAGTCAGGCCTCGTCTCGAGTGGGAGCATGCACGTGCGCTTTCCTTCCAGGCTGTAGCAGCAATGTCACGCTTCCCGTCGCGTGGATCAAAGGATCTGTGGTTTTCCCTCGAGGCTTTGCCTCGAGGCTTTCCCACAGGGCTGTCCCACGTGCCACCGTGGTGTGAGTCGATCCTCGGCGTGAAAGATGAGCCAGTGCAGGGCAAAGAGGTTCCTGTGGAATGGACTGAGACATCTGGGGGACTCTTGGCATGGTGGTACGACCATGGAGTTCCTCTCGCCTTTCCTGTTGAGAGTGCCTCCTCTTGAGATGCGACGGGAACGCCGGGAATTCTTTCCCGTTGAAAGCAGGGAAAGGATCCCTCATCTCGAGCTACGAAGGGGAAACGGG
The DNA here is from genome assembly GCF_032405125.1 of Capricornis sumatraensis. Taxonomy (NCBI): domain Eukaryota; kingdom Metazoa; phylum Chordata; class Mammalia; order Artiodactyla; family Bovidae; genus Capricornis; species Capricornis sumatraensis. Next base: position 140,082,735 of record NC_091092.1, on the reverse strand, counting down.
GCTCCTCTGGATGTGGGCCGGACCATCGTGCTTCCTCTCGAGTGGAGACGGGTATGGCGGTGAACTTCTTGAGTTGCAGCAAGGGTGTGAAAGACCCTTTCGAAGTTCCAGAGGTTAGGTGTCATTAGTCTCCAGACGCCTCATGGGAAATAGGCCTCATCTCGCCTGGAAGGGAGAACTTCCTGGATTTTCTCGAGTTGCGGCAGGTGTTCTCGAGTTACGACGGGGACCTCAGGGACCCGCCCTGGTGGCCTCAGGAGACGCCAGTCCCCATGCGAGTTGCTAGGGGGCCTCTCGGGATTAATCTACCGTCGATACCGGGGCCAAAATCCTTGTGTGGAGTCAGGGCCGGAACCGAGGATTCCTCTCAGGGGCTGACATGGATCTTTGGGTACTTCTGGAGTCTCTCCAGGGGAGTCATGCCTCGTCTCGAGTGGGGGCATGCACGTGCGCTTTCCTTCCAGGCTGTAGCAGCAATGTCACGCTTCCCGTCGCGTGGATCAAAGGATCTGTGGTTTTCCCTAGAGGCTTTCCCTCGAGGCTTTCCCACTGGGCTGTCCCACGTGCCACCGTGGTGTGAGTCGATCCTCGGCGTGAAAGATGAGCCAGTGCAGGGCAAAGAGGTTCCTCTGGAATGGACTGAGACATCTGGGGGACTCTTGGCATGGTGGTACGACCATGGAGTTCCTCTCGCCTTACCTGTTGAGAGTGCCTCCTCTTGAGATGCGGCGGAAACGCCGGGAAATCTTTCCCGTTGAAAGCAGGGAAAGGATCCCTCATCTCGAGCTACGAGGGGGAAACGGGGCTCCTCTGGATGTGGGCGGGACCATCGTGCTTCCTCTCGAGTGGAGACGGGTATGGCGGTGAACTTCTTGAGTTGCAGCAAGGGTGTGAAAGACCCTTTCGAAGTTCCAGAGGTTAGGTGTCATTAGTCTCCAGACGCCTCATCGGAAATAGGCCTCATCTCGCCTGGAAGGGAGAACTTCCTGGATTTTCTCGAGTTGCGGCAGGTGTTCTCGAGTTACGACGGGGACCTCAGGGACCCGACCTGGTGGCCTCAGGAGAGGCCAGTCCCCATGCGAGTTGCTAGGGGGTCTCTCGGGATTCCTCTCCCGTCGATACCGGGGCCAAAAACCTTGTGTGGAGTCAGGGCCGGAACCGAGGATTCCTCTCAGGGGCTGACATGGATCTTTGGGTACTTCTGGAGTCTCTCCAGGGGAGTCAGGCCTCGTCTCGAGTGGGGGCATGCACGTGCGCTTTCCTTCCAGGCTGTAGCAGCAATGTCACGCTTCCCGTCCCGTGGATCAAAGGATCTGTGGTTTTCCCTCGAGGCTTTCCCTCGCGGCTTTCCCACAGGGCTGTCCCACGTGCCATCGTGGTGTAAGTCGATCCTCGGCGTGAAAGATGAGCCAGTGCAGGGCAAAGAGGGTCCTCTGGAATGGACTGAGACATCTGGGGGACTCTAGGAATGGTGGTACGACCATGGAGTTCCTCTCGCCTTTCCTGTTGAGAGTGCCTCCTCTTGAGATGCGACGGGAACGCCGGGAATTCTTTCCCGATGAAAGCAGGGAAAGGATCCCTCATCTCGAGCTACGAGGGGGAAACGGGGCTCCTCTGGATGTGGGCCGGACCATCGTGCTTCCTCTCGAGTGGAGACGGGTATGGCGGTGAACTTCTTGAGTTGCAGCAAGGGTGTGAAAGACCCTTTCGAAGTTCCAGAGGTTCGGTGTCATTAGTCTCCAGACGCCTCATCAGAAATAGGCCTCATCTCGCCTGGAAGGGAGAACTTCCTGTATTTTCTCGAGTTGCGGCAGGTGTTCTAGAGTTACGACGGGGACCTCAGGGACCCGCCCTGGTGGCCACAGGAAAGGCCAGTCCCCATGCGAGTTGCTAGGGGACCTCTCGGGATTCCTCTCCCGTCGATACCGCGGCCAAAAACTTTGTGTGGAGTCAGGGCCGGAACCGATGATTCCCCTCAGGGGCAGACATGGATCTTTGGGTACTTCTGGAGTCTCCCCAGGGCATTCAGGCCTCGTCTCGAGTGGGGGCATGCACGTGCGCTTTCCTTCCAGGCTGTAGCAGCAATGTCACGCTTCCCGTCGCGTGGATCAAAGGATCTGTGGTTTTCCCTCGAGGCTTTCCCTCGCGGCTTTCCCACAGGGCTGTCCCACGTGCCATCGTGGTGTGAGTCGATCCTCGGCGTGAAAGATGAGCCAGTGCAGGGCAAAGAGGGTCCTCTGGATTGGACTGAGACATCTGGGGGACTCTTGGAATGGTGGTACGACCATGGAGTTCCTCTCGCCTTTCCTGTTGAGAGTGCCTCCTCTTGAGATGCGACGGGAACGCCGGGAATTCTTTCCCGTTGAAAGCAGGGAAAGGATCCCTCATCTCGAGCTACGAGGGGGAAACGGGGCTCCTCTGGATGTGGGCGGGACCCTGGTGCTTCTCTCGAGTGGAGACGGGTATGGCGGAGAACTTGCTGAGTTGCAGCAAGGGTGTGAAAGACCCTTTCGAAGTTCCAGAGGTTAGGTGTCATTAGTCTCCAGACGCCTCAGTGGAAATAGGCCTCATCTCGCCTGGAAGGGAGAACTTCCTGGATTTTCTCGAGTTAGGGCAGGTGTTCTCGAGATACGACGGGGACCTCAGGGACCCGCCCTGGTGGCCTCAGGAGAGGCCAGTCCCCATGCGAGTTGCTAGGGGGCCTCTCGGGATTCCTCTTCTGTCCATACCGGGGCCAAAAACCTTGTGTGGAGTCAGGGCCGGAACCGAGGATTCCTCTCAGGGGCTGACATGGATCTTTGGGTACTTCTGGAGTCTCCCCAGGGGAGTCAGGCCTCGTCTCGAGTGGGGGCATGCACGTGCGCTTTCCTTCCAGGCTGTAGCAGCAATGTCACGCTTCCCGTCACGTGGATCAAAGGATCTGTGGTTTTCCCTCGAGGCTTTCCCTCGAGGCTTTCCCACAGGGCTGTCCCACGTGCCACCGTGGTGTGAGTCGATCCTCGGCGTGAAAGATGAGCCAGTGCAGGGCAAAGAGGTTCCTCTGGAATGGACTGAGACATCTGGGGGACTCTTGGCATGGTGGTACGACCATGGAGTTCCTCTCGCCTTTCCTGTTGAGAGTGCCTCCTCTTGAGATGCGACGGGAACGCCGGGAATTCTTTCCCGTTGAAAGCAGGGAAAGGATCCCACATCTCGAGGTACGAGGGGGAAACGGGGCTCCTCTGGATGTGGGCGGGACCATCGTGCTTCCTCTCGAGTGGAGACGGGTATGGCGGTGAACTTCTTGAGTTGCAGCAAGGGTGTGAAAGACCCTTTCGAAGTTCCAGAGCTTAGGTGTCATTAGTCTCCAGACGCCTCATCGGAAATAGGCCTCATCTCGCCTGGAAGGGAGAACTTCCTGGATTTTCTCGAGTCGCGGCAGGTGTTCTCGAGTTACGATTGGGATTTCAGGGACCGGGCCTGGTGGCCTCAGGAGAGGCCAGTCCCCATGCGAGTTGCTTGGGGGCCTCTCGGGATTCCTCTCCCGTCGATACCGGGGCCAAAAACCTTGTGTGGATTCAGGGCCAGAACCGAGGATTCCTCTCAGGGGCTGACATGGATCTTTGGGTACTTCTGGAGTCTCCCCAGGGGAGTCAGGCCTCGTCTCGAGTGCGGGCATGCACGTGCGCTTTCCTTCCAGGCTGCAGCAGCAATGTCACGCTTCCCGTCGCGTGGATCAAAGGATCTGTGGTTTTCCCTCGAGGCTTTCCCTCGAGGCTTTCCCACAGGGCTGTCCCACGTGCCACCGTGGTGTGAGTCGATCCTCGGCGTGAAAGTTGAGCCAGTGCAGGGCAAAGAGGTTCCTCTGGAATGGAATGAGACTTCTGGGGGACTCTTGGCATGGTGGTACGACTATGGAGTCCCTCTCGCCTTTCCTGTTGAGAGTGCCTCCTCTTGAGATGCAACGGGAACGCCGGGAATTCTTTCCCGTTGAAAGCAGGGAAAGGTTCCCTCATCTCGAGCTACGAGGGGGAAACGGGGCTCCTCTGGATGTTGGCGGGACCATCGTGCTTCCTCTCGAGTGGAGACGGGTATGGCGGTGAACTTCTTGAGTTGCAGCAAGGGTGTGAAAGACCCTTTCGAAGTCCAGAGCTTAGGTGTCATTAGTCTCCAGACGCCTCATCGGAAATAGGCCTCATCTCGCCTGGAAGGGAGAACTTCCTGGATTTTCTCGAGTTGCGGCAGGTGTTCTCGAGTTACGACGGGGACTTCAGGGACCCGCCCTGGTGGCCTCAGGAGAGGCCAGTCCCCATGCGAGTTGCTAGGGGGCCTCTCGGGATTCCTCTCCCGTCGATACCGGGGCCAAAAACCTTGTGTGGAATCAGGACCGGAACCGAGGATTCCTCTCAGGGGCTCACATGGATCTTTGGGTACTTCTGGAGTCTCCCCAGGCGAGTCAGGCCTCGTCTCGAGTGGGGGCATGCACGTGCGCTTTCCTTCAAGGCTGTAGCAGCAATGTCACGCTTCCCGTCGCGTGGATCAAACGATCTGTGGTTTTCCCTCGAGGCTTTCCCTCGAGGCTTTCCCTCAGGGCTGTCCCACGTGCCACCGCGGTGTGAGTCGATCCTCGACGTGAAAGATGAGCCAGTGCAGGGCATAGAGTTTCCTATGGAATGGACTGAGACATCTGGGGGACTCTTGGCATGGTGGTACGACCATGGAGTTCCTCTCGCCTTTCCTGTTGAGAGTGCCTCCTCTTGAGATGCGACGGGAACGCCGGGAATTCTTTCCCGTTGAAAGCAGGGAAAGGATCCCTCATCTCGAGCTACGAGGGGGAAATGGGGCTCCTCTGGATGTGGGCGGGACCATCGTGCTTCCTCTCGAGTTTAGACGGGTATGGCGGTGAACTTCTTGAGTTGCAGCAAGGGTGTGAAAGACCCTTTCGAAGTTCCAGAGCTTAGGTGTCATTAGTCTCCAGACGCCTCATCGGAAATAGGCCTCATCTCGCCTGGAAGGGAGAACTTCCTGGATTTTCTCGAGTTGCGGCAGGTGTACTCGAGTTACGACGGGGACCACAGGGACCCGCCCTTGTGGCCTCAGGAGAGGCCAGTCCCCATGCGAGTTGCTAGGGGGCCTCTCGGGATTCCTCTCCCGTCGATACCGGGGCCAAAAACCTTGTGTGGAGTCAGGGCCGGAACCGAGGATTCCTCTCAGGGGCTGACATGGACCTTTGGGTACTTCTGGAGTCTCCCCAGGGGAGTCAGGCCTCGTCTCGAGTGGGGGCATGCACGTGCGCTTTCCTTCCAGGCTGTAGCAGCAATGTCACGCTTCCCGTCGCGTGGATCAAAGGATCTGTGGTTTTCCCTCGAGGCTTTCCCTCGAGGCTTTCCCACAGGGCTGTCCCACGTGCCACCGTGGTGTGAGTCGATCCTCGGCGTGAAAGATGAGCCAGTGCAGGGCAAAGAGGTTCCTCTGGAATGGACTGAGACATCTGGGGGACTCTTGGCATGGTGGTACGACCATGGAGTTCCTCTCGCCTTTCCTGTTGAGAGTGCCTCCTCTTGAGATGCGACGGGAACGCCGGGAATTCTTTCCCGTTGAAAGCAGGGAAAGGATCCCTCATCTCGAGCTACGAGGGGGAAATGGGGCTCCTCTGGATGTGGGCGGGACCATCGTGCTTCCTCTCGAGTTTAGACGGGTATGGCGGTGAACTTCTTGAGTTGCAGCAAGGGTGTGAAAGACCCTTTCGAAGTTCCAGAGCTTAGGTGTCATTAGTCTCCAGACGCCTCATCGGAAATAGGCCTCATCTCGCCTGGAAGGGAGAACTTCCTGGATTTTCTCGCGTTGCGGCAGGTGTACTCGAGTTACGACGGGGACCCCAGGGACCCGCCCTTGTGGCCTCAGGAGAGGCCAGTCCCCATGCGAGTTGCTAGGGGGCCTCTCGGGATTCCTCTCCCGTCGATACCGGGGCCAAAAACCTTGTCAGGAGTCAGGGCCGGAACCGAGGATTCCTCTCAGGGGCTGACATGGATCTTTGGGTACTTCTGGAGTCTCCCCAGGGGAGTCAGGCCTCGTCTCGAGTGGGGGCATGCACGTGCGCTTTCCTTCCAGGCTGTAGCAGCAATGTCACGCTTCCCGTCGCGTGGATCAAAGGATCTGTGGTTTTCCATCGAGGCTTTCCCTCGAGGCTTTCCCACAGGGCTGTCCCACGTGCCACCGTGGAATGAGTCGATCCTCGGCGTGAAAGATGAGCCAGTGCAGGGCAAAGAGGTTCCTCTGGAATGGAATGAGACTTCTGGGGGACTCTTGGCATGGTGGTACGACTATGGAGTCCCTCTCGCCTTTCCTGTTGAGAGTGCCTCCTCTTGAGATGCGACGGGAACGCCGGGAATTCTTTCCCGTTGAAAGCAGGGAAAGGATCCCTCATCTCGAGCTACGAGGGGGAAACGGGGCTCCTCTGGATGTTGGCGGGACCATCGTGCTTCCTCTCGAGTGGAGACGGGTATGGCGGTGAACTTCTTGAGTTGCAGCAAGGGTGTGAAAGACCCTTTCGAAGTCCAGAGCTTAGGTGTCATTAGTCTCCAGACGCCTCATCGGAAATAGGCCTCATCTCGCCTGGAAGGGAGAACTTCCTGGATTTTCTCGAGTTGCGGCAGGTGTTCTCGAGTTACGACGGGGACATCAGGGACCGGCCCTGGTGGCCTCAGGAGAGGCCAGTCCCCATGCGAGTTGCTAGGGGGCCTCTCGAGATTCCTCTCCCGTCGATACCGGGGCCAAAAACCTTGTGTGGAGTCAGGGCCAGAACCGAGGATTCCTCTCAGGGGCTGACATGGATCTTTGGGTACTTCTGGAGTCTCCCCAGGGGAGTCAGACCTCGTCTCGAGTGGGGGCATGCACGTGCGCTTTCCTTCCAGGCTGTAGCAGCAATGTCACGCTTCCCATCGCGTGGATCAAAGGATCTGTGGTTTTCCCTCGAGGCTTTCCCTCGAGGCTTTCCCACAGGGCTGTCCCACGTGCAACCGTGGTGTGAGTCGATCCTCAGCGTGAAAGATGAGCCAGTGCAGGGCAAAGAGGTTCCTCTGGAATGGACTGAGACATCTGGGGGACTCTTGGCATGGTGGTACGACCATGGAGTTCCTCTCGCCTTTCCTGTTGAGAGTGCCTCCTCTTGAGATGCGACGGGAACGCCGGGAATTCTTTCCCGTTGAAAGCAGGGAAAGGATCCCTCATCTCGAGCTACGAGTGGGAAACGGGGATCCTCTGGATGTGGGCGGGACCATCGTGCTTCCTCTCGAGTGGAGATGGGTATGGCGGTGAACTTCTTGAGTTGCAGCAAGGGTGTGAAAGACCCTTTCGAAGTCCAGAGCTTAGGTGTCATTAGTCTCCAGACGCCTCATCGGAAATAGGCCTCATCTCGCCTGGAAGGGAGAACTTCCTGGATTTTCTCGAGTTGCGGCAGGTGTTCTCGAGTTACGACGGGGACCTCAGGGACCCGCCCTGGTGGCCTCAGGAGAGGCCAGTCCCCATGCGAGTTGCTAGGGGGCCTCTCGGGATTCCTCTCCCGTCGATACCGGGGCCAAAAACCTTGTGTGGAGTCAGGGCCGGAACCGAGGATTCCTCTCAGGGGCTCACATGGATCATTGGGTACGTCTGGAGTCTCCCAAGGCGAGTCAGGCCTCGTCTCGAGTGGGGGCATGCACGAGCGCTTTCCTTCCAGGCTTTAGCAGCAATGTCACGCTTCCCGTCGCGTGGATCAAAGGATCTGTGGTTTTCCCTCGAGGCTTTCCCTCGAGGCTTTCCCACAGGGCTGTCCCACGTGCCACCGTGGTGTGAGTCGATCCTCGGCGTGAAAGATGAGCCAGTGCAGGGCAAAGAGGTTCCTCTGGAATGGACTGAGACTTCTGGGGGACTCTTGGCATGGTGGTACGACTATGGAGTCCCTCTCGCCTTTCCTGTTGAGAGTGCCTCCTCTTGAGATGCGACGGGAACGCCGGGAATTCTTTCCCGTTGAAAGCAGGGAAAGGATCCCTCATCTCGAGCTACGAGGGGGAAACGGGGCTCCTCTGGATGTTGGCGGGACCGTCGTGCTTCCTCTCGAGTGGAGACGGGTATGGCGGTGAACTTCTTGAGTTGCAGCAAGGGTGTGAAAGACCCTTTCGAAGTTCCAGAGGTTAGGTGTCATTAGTCTCCAGACGCCTCATCGGAAATGGGCCTCATCTCGCCTGGAAGGGAGAACTTCCTGGATTTTCTCGAGTTGCGGCAGGTGTTCTTGAGTTACGACGGGGACATCAGGGACCCGCCCTGGTGGCCTCAGGAGAAGCCAGTCCCCATGCGAGTTGCTAGGGGGCCTCTCGGGATTCCTCTCCCGTCGATACCGGGGCCAAAAACCTTGTGTGGAGTCAGGGCCGGTACCGAGGATTCCTCTCAGGGGCTGACATGGATCTTTGGGTACTTCTGGAGTGTTCCCAGGGGAGTCAGGCCTCGTCTCGAGTGGGGGCATGCACGTGCGCTTTCCTTCCAGGCTGTAGCAGCAATGTCACGCTTCCCGTCGCGTGGATCAAAGGATCTGTGGTTTTCCCTCGAGGCTTTCCCTCGAGGCTTTCCCACAGGGCTGTCCCACGTGCCACCGTGGTGTGAGTCGATCCTCGGCATGAAAGATGAGCCAGTGCAGGGCAAAGAGGTTCCTCTGGAATGGACTGAGACATCTGGGGGACTCTTGGCATGGTGGTACGACCATGGAGTTCCTCTCGCCTTTCCTGTTGAGAGTGCCTCCTCTTGAGATGCGACGGGAACGCCGGGAATTCTTTCCCGTTGAAAGCAGGGAAAGGATCCCTCAATTCGAGCTACGAGGGGGAAATGGGGCTCCTCTGGATGTGGGCGGGACCATCGTGCTTCCTCTCGAGTTTAGACGGGTATGGCGGTGAACTTCTTGAGTTGCAGCAAGGGTGTGAAAGACCCTTTCGAAGTTCCAGAGCTTAGGTGTCATTAGTCTCCAGACGCCTCATCGGAAATAGGCCTCATCTCGCCTGGAAGGGAGGACTTCCTGGATTTTCTCGAGTTGCGGCAGGTGTACTCGAGTTACGACGGGGACCCCAGGGACCCGCCCTTGTGGCCTCAGGAGAGGCCAGTCCCCATGCGAGTTGCTAGGGGGCCTCTCGGGATTCCTCTCCCGTCGATACCGGGGCCAAAAACCTTGTGTGGAGTCAGGGCCGGAACCGAGGATTCCTCTCAGGGGCTGACATGGATCTTTGGGTACTTCTGGAGTCTCCCCAGGGGAGTCAGGCCTCGTCTCGAGTGGGGGCATGCACGTGCGCTTTCCTTCCAGGCTGTAGCAGCAATGTCACGCTTCCCGTCGCGTGGATCAAATCATCTGTGGTTTTCCCTCGAGGCTTTCCCTCGAGGCTTTCCCACAGGGCTGTCCCACGTGCCACCGTGGTGTGAGTCGATCCTCGGCGTGAAAGATGAGCCAGTGCAGGGCAAAGAGGTTCCTCTGGAATGGACTGAGACATCTGGGGGACTCTTGGCATGGTGGTACGACCATGGAGTTCCTCTCGCCTTTCCTGTTGAGAGTGCCTCCTCTTGAGATGCGACGGGAACGCCGGGAATTCTTTCCCGTTGAAAGCAGGGAAAGGATCCCTCATCTCGAGCTCCGAGGGGGAAACGGGGCTCCTCTGGATGTGGGCGGGACCATCGTGCTTCCTCTCGAGTTTAGACGGGTATGGCGGTGAACTTTGAGTTGCAGCAAGGGTGTGAAAGACCCTTTCGAAGTTCCAGAGCTTAGGTGTCATTAGTCTCCAGACGCCTCATCGGAAATAGGCCTCATCTCGCCTGGAAGGGAGGACTTCCTGGATTTTCTCGAGTTGCGGCAGGTGTACTCGAGTTACGACGGGGACCCCAGGGACCCGCCCTTGTGGCCTCAGGAGAGGCCAGTCCCCATGCGAGTTGCTAGGGGGCCTCTCGGGATTCCTCTCCCGTCGATACCGGGGCCAAAAACCTTGTGTGGAGTCAGGGCCGGAACCGAGGATTCCTCTCAGGGGCTGACATGGATCTTTGGGTACTTCTGGAGTCTCCCCAGGGGAGTCAGGCCTCGTCTCGAGTGGGGGCATGCACGTGCGCTTTCCTTCCAGGCTGTAGCAGCAATGTCACGCTTCCCGTCGAGTGGATCAAATCATCTGTGGTTTTCCCTCGAGGCTTTCCCTCGAGGCTTTCCCACAGGGCTGTCCCACGTGCCACCGTGGTGTGAGTCGATCCTCGGCGTGAAAGATGAGCCAGTGCAGGGCAAAGAGGTTCCTCTGGAATGGACTGAGACATCTGGGGGACTCTTGGCATGGTGGTACGACCATGGAGTTCCTCTCGCCTTTCCTGTTGAGAGTGCCTCCTCTTGAGATGCGACGGGAACGCCGGGAATTCTTTCCCGTTGAAAGCAGGGAAAGGATCCCTCATCTCGAGCTCCGAGGGGGAAACGGGGCTCCTCTGGATGTGGGCGGGACCATCGTGCTTACTCTCGAGTGGAGACGGGTATGACGGTGAACTTCTTGAGTTGCAGCAAGGGTGTGAAAGACCCTTTCGAAGTTCCAGAGGTTAGGTGTCATTAGTCTCCAGACGCCTCACAGGAAATAAGCCTCATCTCGCCTGGAAGGGAGAACTTCCTGGATTTTCTCGAGTTAGGGCAGGTGTTCTCGAGATACGACGGGGACCTCAGGGACCCGCCCTGGTGGCCTCAGGAGAGGCCAGTCCCCATGCGAGTTGCTAGGGGGCCTCTCGGGATTCCTCTTCTGTCGATACCGGGGCCAAAAACCTTGTGTGGAGTCAGGGCCGGAACCGAGGATTCCTCTCAGGGGCTGACATGGATCTTTGGGTACTTCTGGAGTCTCCCCAGGGGAGTCAGGCCTCGTCTCGAGTGGGGGCATGCACGTGCGCTTTCCTTCCAGGCTGTAGCAGCAATGTCACGCTTCCCGTCGCGTGGATCAAAGGATCTGTGGTTTTCCCTAGAGGCTTTCCCTCGAGGCTTTCCCACAGGGCTGTCCCACGTGCCACCGTGGTGTGAGTCGATCCTCGGCGTGAAAGATGAGCCAGTGCAGGGCAAAGAGGTTCCTCTGGAATGGACTGAGACATCTGGGGGACTCTTGGCATGGTGGTACCACCATGGAGTTCCTCTCGCATTTCCTGTTGAGAGTGCCTCCTCTTGAGATGCGACGGGTACGCCGGGAATTCTTTCCCGTTGAAAGCAGGGAAAGGATCCCACATCTCGAGCTACGAGGGGGAAACGGGGCTCCTCTGGATGTGGGCGGGACCATCGTGCTTCCTCTCGAGTGGAGACGGGTATGACGGTGAACTTCTTGAGTTGCAGCAAGGGTGTGAAAGACCCTTTCGAAGTTCCAGAGGTTAGGTGTCATTAGTCTCCAGACGCCTCATCGGAAATAGGCCTCATCTCGCCTGGAAGGGAGAACTTCCTGGATTTTCTCGAGTCGCGGCAGTTGTTCTCGAGTTACGATGGGGATTTCAGGGACCGGCCCTGGTGGCCTCAGGAGAGGCCAGTCCCCATGCGAGTTGCTAGGGGGCCTCTCGGGATTCCTCTCCCGTCGATACCGGGGCCAAAAACCTTGTGTGGATTCAAGGCCAGAACCGAAGATTCCTCTCAGGGGCTGACATGGATCTTTGGGTACTTCTGGAGTCTCCCCAGGGGAGTCAGGCCTCGTCTCGAGTGGGGGCATGCACGTGCGCTTTCCTTCGATGCTGTAGCAGCAATGTCACGCTTCCCGTCGCGTGGATCAAACGATCTGTGGTTTTCCCTCGAGGCTTTCCCTCGAGGCTTTCCCACAGGGCTGTCCCACGTGCCACCGTGGTGTGAGTCGATCCTCGGCGTGAAAGATGAGCCAGTGCAGGGCAAAGAGGTTCCTCTGGAATGGAATGAGACTTCTGTGGGACTCTTGGCATGGTGGTACGACCATGGAGTTCCTCTCGCCTTTCCTGTTGAGAGTGCCTCCTCTTGAGATGCGACGGGAACGCCGGGAATTCTTTCCCGTTGAAAGCAGGGAAAGGATCCCTCATCTCGAGCTACGAGGGGGAAACGGGGCTCCTCTGGATGTTGGCGGGACCATCGTGCTTCCTCTCGAGTGGAGACGGGTATGGCGGTGAACTTCTTGAGTTGCAGCAAGGGTGTGAAAGACCCTTTCGAAGTTCCAGAGGTTAGGTGTCATTAGTCTCCAGACGCCTCATCGGAAATAGGCCTCATCTCGCCTGGAAGGGAGAACTTCCTGGATTTTCTCGAGTTGTGGCAGGTGTTCTCGAGTTACGACGGGGACCTCAGGGACCCGCCCTGGTGGCCTCAGGAGAGGCCAGTCCCCATGCGAGTTGCTAGGGGGCCTCTCGGGATTCCTCTCCCGTCGATACCGGGGCCAAAAACCTTGTGTGGAGTCAGGGCCGGAACCGAGGATTCCTCTCATGGGCTCACATGGATCTTTGGGTACTTCTGGAGTCTCCCCAGGCGAGTCAGGCCTCGTCTCGAGTGGGGGCATGCACGTGCGCTTTCTTTCCAGGCTGTAGCAGCAATGTCACGCTTCCCGTCGCGTGGATCAAACGATCTGTGGTTTTCCCTCGAGGCTTTCCCTCGAGGCTTTCCCTCAGGGCTGTCCCAAGTGCCACCGCGGTGTGAGTCGATCCTCGGCGTGAAAGATGAGCCAGTGCAGGGCATAGAGTTTCCTATGGAATGGACTGAGACATCTGGGGGACTCTTGGCATGGTGGTACGACCATGGAGTTCCTCTCGCCTTTCCTGTTGAGAGTGCCTCCTCTTGAGATGCGACGGGAACGCCGGGAATTCTTTCCCGTTGAAAGCTGGGAAAGGATCCCTCATCTCGAGCTACGAGGGGGAAACGGGGCTCCTCTGGATGTGGGCGGGACCATCGTGCTTCCTCTCGAGTGGAGATGGGTATGGCGGTGAACTTCTTGAGTTGCAGCACGGGTGTGAAAGACCCTTTCGAAGTCCAGGGCTTAGGTGTCATTAGTCTCCAGACGCCTCATCGGAAATAGGCCTCATCTCGCCTGGAAGGGAGAACTTCCTGGATTTTCTCGAGGTGCGGCAGGTGTTCTCGAGTTACGACGGGGACCTCAGGGACCCGCCCTGGTGGCCTCAGGAGAGGCCAGTCCCCATGCGAGTTGCTTGGGGGCCTCTCGGGATTCCTCTCCCGTCGATACCGGGGCCAAAAACCTTGTGTGGAGTCAGGGCCGTAACCCAGGATTCCTCTCAGGGGCTGACATGGATCTTTGGGTACTTCTGGAGTCTCCCCAGCGGAGTCAGGCCTCGTCTCGAGTGGGGGCATGCACGGGCGCTTTCCTTCCAGGCTGTAGCAGCAATGTCTCGCTTCCCGTCGCGTGGATCAAAGGATCTGTGGTTTTCCCTCGAGGCTTTCCCTCGAGGCTTTCCCACAGGGCTGTTCCACGTGCCACCGTGGTGTGAGTCGATCCTCGGCGTGAAAGATGAGCCAGTGCAGGGCAAAGAGGTTCCTCTGGAATGGACTGAGACATCTGGGGGACTCTTGGCATGGTGGTACAACCATGGAGTTCCTCCCGCCTTTCCTGTTGAGAGTGCCTCCTCTTGAGATGCGATGGGAACGCCGGGAATTCTTTCCCGTTGAAAGCAGGGAAAGGATCCCTCATCTCGAGCTACGAGGGGGAAACGGGGCTCCTCTGGATGTGGGCGGGACCATCGTGCTTTCTCTCGAGTGGAGACGGGTATGGTGGTGAACTTCTTGAGTTGCAGCAAGGGTGTGAAAGACCCTTTCGAAGTTCCAGAGGTGAGGTGTCATTAGTCTCCAGACGCCTCATCGGAAATAGGCCTCATCTCGCCTGGAAGGGAGATCTTCCTGGATTTTCTCGAGTTGCGGCAAGTGTTCTCGAGTTACGACGGGGACCTCAGGGACCCGCCCTGGTGGCCTCAGGAGAGGCCAGTCCCCATACGAGTTGCTAGGGGCCTCTCGGGATTCCTCTCCCGTCGATACCTGGGCCAAAAACCTTGTGTGGAGTCAGGGCCGGAACCGAGGATTCCTCTCAGGGGCTGACATGGATCTTTGGGTACTTCTGGCGTCTCCCCAGGGGAGTCAGGCCTCGTCTCGAGTGGGGGCATGCACGTGCGCTTTCCTTCCAGGCTGTAGCAGCAATGTCACGCTTCCCGTCGCGTGGATCAAATCATCTGTGGTTTTCCCTCGAGGCTTTCCCTCGAGGCTTTCCCACAGGGCTGTCCCACGTGCCACCGTGGTGTGAGTCGATCCTCGGCATGAATGATGAGCCAGTGTAGGGCAAAGAGGTACCTCTGGAATGGACTGAGACATCTGGGGGACTCTTGACATGGTGGTAGGACCATGGAGTTCCTCCCGCCTTTCCTGTTGAGAGTGCCTCCTCTTGAGATGCGAGGGGAACGCCGGGAATTCTTTCCCGTTGAAAGCAGGGAAAGGATCCCTCATCTCGAGCTACGAGGGGGAAACGGGGCTCCTCTGGATGTGGGCGGGACCATCGTGCTTCCTCTCGAGTGGAGACGGGTATGGCGGTGAACTTCTTGAGTTGCAGCAAGGGTGTGAAAGACCCTTTCGAAGTTCCAGAGGTGAGGTGTCATTAGTCTCCAGACGCCTCATCGGAAATAGGCCTCATCTCGCCTGGAAGGGAGATCTTCCTGGATTTTCTCGAGTTGCGGCAAGTGTTCTCGAGTTACGACGGGGACCTCAGGGACCCGCCCTGGTGGCCTCAGGAGAGGCCAGTCCCCATGCGAGTTGCTAGGGGGCCTCTCGGGATTCCTCTCCCGTCGATACCGGGGCCAAAAACCTTGTGTGGAGTCAGGGCCGGAACCGAGGATTCCTCTCAGGGGCTGTCATGGATCTGTGGGTACTTCTGGAGTCTCCCCAGGGGAGTCAGGCCTCGTCTCGAGTGGGGGCATGCACGTGCGCTTTCCTTCCAGGCTGTAGCAGCAATGTCACGCTTCCCGTCGCGTGGATCAAAGGATCTGTGGTTTTCCCTAGAGGCTTTCCCTCGAGGCTTTCCCACAGAGCTGTCCCACGTGCCACCGTGGTGTGAGTCGATCCTCGGCGTGAAAGATGAGCCAGTGCAGGGCAAAGAGGTTCCTCTGGAATGGACTGAGACATCTGGGGGACTCTTGGCATGGTGGTACAACCATGGAGTTCCTCCCGCCTTTCCTGTTGAGAGTGCCTCCTCTTGAGATGCGACGGGAACGCCGGGAATTCTTTCCCGTTGAAAGCAGGGAAAGGATCCCTCATCTCGAGCTACGAGAGGGAAACGGGGCTCCTCTGGATGTGGGCGGGACCATCGTGCTTCCTCTCGAGTGGAGACGGGTATGGCGGTGAACTTCTTGAGTTGCAGCAAGGATGTGAAAGACCCTTTCGAAGTTCCAGAGGTGAGGTGTCATTAGTCTCCAGACGCCTCATCGGAAATAGGCCTCATCTCGCCTGGAAGGGAGATCTTCCTGGATCTTCTCGAGTTGCGGCAAGTGTTCTCGAGTTACGACGGGGACCTCAGGGACCCGCCCTGGTGGCCTCAGGAGAGGCCAGTCCCCATGCGAGTTGCTAGGGGCCTCTCGGGATTCCTCTCCCGTCGATACCGGGGCCAAAAACCTTGTGTGGAGTCAGGGCCGGAACCGAGGATTCCTCTCAGGGGCTGACATGGATCTTTGGGTACTTCTGGCGTCTCGCCAGGGGAGTCAGGCCTCGTCTCGAGTGGGGGCATGCACGTGCGCTTTCCTTCCAGGCTGTAGCAGCAATGTCACGCTTCCCGTCGCGTGGATCAAAGGATCTGTGGTTTTCCCTCGAGGCTTTCCCTCGAGGCTTTCCCACAGGGCTGTCCCACGTGCCACCGTTGTGTGAGTCGATCCTCGGCATGAATGATGAGCCAGTGTAGGGCAAAGAGGTTCCTCTGGAATGGACTGAGACATCTGGGGGACTCTTGGCATGGTGGTAGGACCATGGAGTTCCTCCCGCCTTTCCTGTTGAGAGTGCCTCCTCTTGAGATGCGACGGGAACGCCGGGAATTCTTTCCCGTTGAAAGCAGGGAAAGGATCCCTCATCTCGAGCTACGAGGGGGAAACGGGGCTCCTCTGGATGTGGGCGGGACCATCGTGCTTCCTCTCGAGTGGAGACGGGTATGGCGGTGAACTTCTTGAGTTGCAGCAAGGGTGTGAAAGACCCTTTCGAAGTTCCAGAGGTCAGGTGGCATTATTCTCCAGACGCCTCATGGGAAATAGGCCTCATCTCGCCTGGAAGGGAGAACTTCCTGGATTTTCTCGAGCTGCGGCTGGTGTTCTCGAGTTACGACGGGGACCTCAGGGACCCGCCCTGGTGGCCTCAGGAGAGGCCAGTCCCCATGCGAGTTGCTAGGGGGCCTCTCGGGATTCCTCTCCCATCGATACCGGGGCCAAAATCCTTGTGTGGAGTCAGGGCCGGAACCGAGGATTCCTCTCAGGGGCTGACATGGGTCTTTGGGTACTTCTGGAGTCTCCCCAGGGGAGTCAGGCCTCGTCTCGAGTGGGGGCATGCACATGCGCTTTCCTTCCAGGCTGTAGCAGCAATGTCACGCTTCCCCTCGCGAGGATCAAAGGATCTGTGGTTTTCCCTCGAGGCTTTCCCTCGAGGCTTTCCCACAGGGCTGTCCCACGTGCCACCGTGGTGTGAGTCGATCCTCGGCATGAAAGATGAGCCAGTGCAAGGCAAAGAGGTTCCTCTGGAATGGACTGAGACATCTGGGGGACTCTTGGCATGGTGGTACGACCATGGAGTTCCTCTCGCCTTTCCTGTTGAGAGTGCCTCCTCTTGAGATGCGACGGGAACGCCGGGAATTCTTTCCCGTTGAAAGCAGGGAAAGGATCCCTCATCTCGAGCTACGAGGGGGAAACGGGGCTCCTCTGGATGTGGGCGGGACCATCGTGCTTCCTCTCGAGTGGAGACGGGTATGGCGGTGAACTTCTTGAGTTGCAGCAAGGGTGTGAAAGACCCTTTCGAAGTTCCAGAGGTGAGGTGTCATTAGTCTCCAGACGCCTCATCGGAAATAGGCCTCATCTCGCCTGGAAGGGAGATCTTCCTGGATTTTCTCGAGTTGCGGCAAGTGTTCTCGAGTTACGACGGGGACCTCAGGGACCCGCCCTGGTGGCCTCAGGAGAGGCCAGTCCCCATGCGAGTTGCTAGGGGGCCTCTCGGGATTCCTCTCCCGTCGATACCGGGGCCAAAAACCTTGTGTGGAGTCAGGGCCGGAACCGAGGATTCCTCTCAGGGGCTGACATGGATCTGTGGGTACTTCTGGAGTCTCCCCAGGGGAGTCAGGCCTCGTCTCGAGTGGGGGCATGCACGTGCGCTTTCCTTCCAGGCTGTAGCAGCAATGTCACGCTTCCCGTCGCGTGGATCAAAGGATCTGTGGTTTTCCCTAGAGGCTTTCCCTCGAGGCTTTCCCACAGAGCTGTCCCACGTGCCACCGTGGTGTGAGTCGATCCTCGGCGTGAAAGATGAGCCAGTGCAGGGCAAAGAGGTTCCTCTGGAATGGACTGAGACATCTGGGGGACTCTTGGCATGGTGGTACAACCATGGAGTTCCTCCCGCCTTTCCTGTTGAGAGTGCCTCCTCTTGAGATGCGACGGGAACGCCGGGAATTCTTTCCCGTTGAAAGCAGGGAAAGGATCCCTCATCTCGAGCTACGAGGGGGAAACGGGGCTCCTCTGGATGTGGGCGGGACCATCGTGCTTCCTCTCGAGTGGAGACGGGTATGGCGGTGAACTTCTTGAGTTGCAGCAAGGATGTGAAAGACCCTTTCGAAGTTCCAGAGGTGAGGTGTCATTAGTCTCCAGACGCCTCATCGGAAATAGGCCTCATCTCGCCTGGAAGGGAGATCTTCCTGGATTTTCTCGAGTTGCGGCAAGTGTTCTCGAGTTACGACGGGGACCTCAGGGACCCGCCCTGGTGGCCTCAGGAGAGGCCAGTCCCCATGCGAGTTGCTAGGGGGCCTCTCGGGATTCCTCTCCCGTCGATACCGGGGCCAAAAACCTTGTGTGGAGTCAGGGCCGTAACCCAGGATTCCTCTCAGGGGCTGACATGGATCTTTGGGTACTTCTGGAGTCTCCCCAGGGGAGTCAGGCCTCGTCTCGAGTGGGGGCATGCACGTGCGCTTTCCTTCCAGGCTGTAGCAGCAATGTCACGCTTCCCGTTGCGTGGATCAAAGGATCTGTGGTTTCCCTCGAGGCTTTCCCTCGAGGCTTTCCCACAGGGCTGTCCCACGTGCCACCGTGGTGTGAGTCGATCCTCGGCGTGAAAGATGAGCCAGTGCAGGGCAAAGAGGTTCCTCTGGAATGGACTGAGACATCTGGGGGACTCTTGGCATGGTGGAACGACCATGGAGTTCCTCTCGCCTTTCCTGTTGAGAGTGCCTCCTCTTGAGATGCAACGGGTATGCCGGGAATTCTTTCCCGTTGAAAGCAGGGAAAGGATCCCACATCTCGAGCTACGATGGGGAAACGGGGCTCCTCTGGATGTGGGCGGGACCATCGTGCTTCCTCTCGAGTGGAGACGGGTATGGCGGTGAACTTTTTGCGTTGCAGCAAGGGTGTGAAAGACCCTTTCGAAGTTCCAGAGGTTAGGTGTCATTAGTCTCCAGACGCCTCATCGGAAATAGGCCTCATCTCGCCTGGAAGGGAGAACTTCCTGGATTTTCTCGAGTTGCGGCAGGTGTTCTCGAGTTACGATGGGGACCTCAGGGACCCGCCCTGGTGGCCTCAGGAGAGGCCAGTCCCCATGCGAGTTGCTAGGGGGCCTCTCGGGATTCTTCTCCCGTCGATACCGGGGCCAAAAACCTTGTGTGGAGTCAGGGCCGGAACCGAGGATTCCTCTCAGGGGCTGACATGGATCTTTGGGTACTTCTGGAGTCTCCCCAGGGGAGTCAGACCTCGTCTCGAGTGGGGGCATGCACGTGCGCTTTCCTTCCAGGCTGTAGCAGCAATGTCACGCTTCCCGTCGCGTGGATCAAACGATCTGTGGTTTTCCCTCGAGGCTTTCCCTCGAGGCTTTCCCACAGGGCTGTCCCACGTGCCACCGTGGTGTGAGTCGATCCTCGGCGTGAAAGATGAGCCAGTTCAGGGCAAAGAGGTTCCTCTGGAATGGACTGAGACATCTGGGGGACTCTTGGCATGGTGGTACGACCATGGAGTTCCTCTCGCCTTTCCTGTTGAGAGTGCCTCCTCTTGAGATGCGACGGGAACGCCGGGAATACTTTCCCGTTGAAAGCAGGGAAAGGATCCCTCATCTCGAGCTACAAGGGGGAAACGGGGCTCCTCTGGATGTGGGCGGGACCATCGTGCTTCCTCTCGAGTGGAGACGGGTATGGCGGTGAACTTCTTGAGTTGCAGCAAGGGTGTGAAAGACCCTTTCGAAGTTCCAGAGGTTAGGTGTCATTAGTCTCCAGACGCCTCATCGGAATTAGGCCTCATCTCGCCTGGAAGGGAGAACTTCCTGGATTTTCTCGAGTTGCGGCAGGTGTTCTCGAGTTACGACGGGGACCTCAGGGACCCGCCCTGGTGGCCTCAGGAGAGGCCAGTCCCCATGCGAGTTGCTAGGGGGCCTCTCGGGATTCCTCTCCCGTCGATACCGGGGCCAAAAACCTTGTGTGGAGTCAGGGCCAGAACCGAGGATTCCTCTCAGGGGCTGACATGGATCTTTGGGTACTTCTGGAGTCTCCCCAGGGGAGTCAGGCCTCGTCTCGAGTGGGGGCATGCACGTGCACTTTCCTTCCAGGCTGTAGCAGCAATGTCACGATTCCCGTCGCGTGGATCAAAGGATCTGTGGTTTTCCCTCGAGGCTTTCCCTCGAGGCTTTCCCACAGGGCTGTCCCACGTGCCACCGTGGTGTGAGTCGATCCTCGGCGTGAAAGATGAGCCAGTGCAGGGCAAAGAGGTTCCTCTGGAATGGACTGAGACATCTGGGGGACTCTTGGCATGGTGGTACGACCATGGAGTTCCTCTCGCCTTTCCTGTTGAGAGTGCCTCCTCTTGAGATGCGACGGAAACGCCGGGAATTCTTTCCCGTTGAAAGCAGGGAAAGGATCCGTCATCTCGAGCTACGAGGGGGAAACGGGGCTCCTCTGGATGTGGGCGGGACCATCGTGCTTCCTCTCGAGTGGAGACGGGTATGGCGGTGAACTTCTTGAGTTGCAGCAAGGGTGTGAAAGACCCTTTCGAAGTTCCAGAGGTTAGGTGTCATTAGTCTCCAGACGCCTCATCGGAAATAGGCCTTATCTCGCCTGGAAGGGAGAACTTCCTGGATTTTCTCGAGTTGCGGCAGGTGTTCTCGAGTTACGACGGGGACCTCAGGGACCCGCCCTGGTGGCCTCAGGAGAGGCCAGTCCCCATGCGAGTTGCTAGGGGGCCTCTCGGGATTCCTCTCCCGTCGATACCGGGGCCAAAAACCTTGTGTGGAGTCAGGGCCGGAACCGAGGATTCCTCTCAGGGGCTGACATGGATCTTTGGGTACTTCTGGAGTCTCCCCAGGGGAGTCAGGCCTCGTCTCGAGTGGGGGCATGCACGTGCGCTTTCCTTCCAGGATGTAGCAGCAATGTCACGCTTCCCGTCGCGTGGATCAAAGGATCTGTGGTTTTCCCTAGAGGCTTTCCCACAGGGCTGTCCCACGTGCCACCGTGGTGTGAGTCGATCCTCGGCGTGAAAGATGAGCCAGTGCAGGGCAAAGAGGTTCCTCTGGAATGGACTGAGACATCTGGGGGACTCTTGGCATGGTGGTACGACCATGGAGTTCCTCTCGCCTTTCCTGTTGAGAGTGCCTCCTCTTGAGATGTGACGGGAACGCCGGGAATTTTTTCCCGTTGAAAGCAGGGAAAGGATCCCACATCTCGAGCTACGAGGGGGAAACGGGGCTCCTCTGGATGTGGGCGGGACCACCGTGCTTCCTCTCGAGTGGAGACGGGTATGGCGGTGAACTTCTTGAGTTGCAGCAAGGGTGTGAAAGACCCTTTCGAAGTTCCAGAGCTTAGGTGTCATTAGTCTCCAGACGCCTCATCGGAAATAGGCCTCATCTCGCCTGGAAGCGAGAACTTCCTGGATTTTCTCGAGTTGCGGCAGGTGTTCTCGAGTTACGACGGGGACCTCAGGGACCCGCCCTGGTGGCCTCAGGGGAGGCCAGTCCCCATGCGAGTTGCTAGGGGGCCTCTCGGGATTCCTCTCCCGTCGATACCGGGGCCAAAAACATTGTGTGGAGTCAGGGCCGGAACCGAGGATTCCTCTCAGGGGCTGACAGGGATCTTTGGGTACTTCTGGAGTCTCCCCAGGGGAGTCAGGCCTCGTCTCGAGTGGGGGCATGCACGTGCGCTTTCCTTCCAGGCTGTAGCAGCAATGTCACGCTTCCCGTCGCATGGATCAAAGGATCTGTGGTTTTCCCTCGAGGCTTTCCCTCGAGGCTTTCCCACGGGGCTGTCCCACGTGCCACCGTGGTGTGAGTCGATCCTCGGCGTGAAAGATGAGCCAGTGCAGGGCAAAGAGGTTCCTCTGGAATGGACTGAGACATCTGGGGGACTCTTGGCATGGTGGTACGACCATGGAGTTCCTCTCGCCTTTCATGTTGAGAGTGCCTCCTCTTGAGATGCGACGGGAACGCCGGGAATTCCTTCCCGTTGAAAGCAGGGAAAGGATCCCTCATCTCGAGCTACGAGGGGGAAACGGGGCTCCTCTGGATGTGGGCGGGACCATCGTGCTTCCTCTCGAGTGGAGACGGGTATGGCGGTGAACTTCTTGAGTTGCAGCAAGGGTGTGAAAGACCCTTTCGAAGTTCCAGAGGTTAGGTGTCATTAGTCTCCAGACGCCTCATCGGAAATAGGCCTCATCTCGCCTGAAAGGGAGAACTTCCTGGATTTTCTCGAGTTGTGGCAGGTGTTCTCGAGTTACGACGGGGACCTCAGGGACCGGCCCTGGTGGCCTCAGGAGAGGCCAGTCCCCATGCGAGTTGGTAGGGGGCCTCTTGGGATTCCTCTCCCGTCGATACCGGGGCCAAAAACTTTGTGTGGAGTCAGGGCCAGAACCGAGGATTCCTCTCAGAGGCTGACATGGATCTTTGGGTACTTCTGGAGTGTCCCCAGGGGAGTCAGACCTCGTCTCTAGTGGGGGCATGCACGTGCGCTTTCCTTCCAGGCTGTAGCAGCAATGTCACGCTTCCCGTCGCGTGGATCAAAGGATCTGTGGTTTTCCCTCGAGGCTTTCCCTCGAGGCTTTCCCACAGGGCTGTCCCACGTGCAACCGTGGTGTGAGTCGATCCTCAGCGTGAAAGATGAGCCAGTGCAGTGCAAAGAGGTTCCTCTGGAATGGACTGAGACATCTGGGGGACTCTTGGCATGGTGGTACGACCATGGAGTTCCTCTCGCCATTCCTGTTGAGAGTGCCTCCTCTTGAGATGCGACGGGAACGCCGGGAATTCTTTCCCGTTGAAAGCTGGGAAATGATCCCTCATCTCGAGCTACGAGGGGGAAACGGGGATCCTCTGGATGTGGGCGGGACCATCGTGCTTCATCTCGAGTGGAGATGGGTATGGCGGTGAACTTCTTGAGTTGCAGCAAGGGTGTGAAAGACCCTTTCGAAGTCCAGAGCTTAGGTGTCATTAGTCTCCAGACGCCTCATCGGAAATAGGCCTCATCTCGCCTGGAAGGGAGAACTTCCTGGATTTTCTCGAGTTGCGGCAGGTGTTCTCGAGTTACGACGGGGACCTCAGGGACCCGCCCTGGTGGCCTCAGGAGAGGCCAGTCCCCATGCGAGTTGGTAGGGGGCCTCTCGGGATTCCTCTCCCGTCGATACCGGGGCCAAAAACCTTGTGTGGAGTCAAGGCCGGAACCGAGGATTCCTCTCAGGGGCTCACATGGATCTGTGGGTACTTCTGGAGTCTCCCCAGGCGAGTCAGGCCTCGTCTCGAGTGGGGGCATGCACGTGCGCTTTCCTTCCAGGCTTTAGCAGCAATGTCACGCTTCCCGTCGCGTGGATCAAAGGATCTGTGGTTTTCCCTCTAGGCTTTCCCTCGAGACTTTCCCACTGGGCTGTCCCACGTGCCACCGTGGTGTGAGTCGATCCTCGGCGTGAAAGATGAGCCAGTGCAGGGCAAAGAGGTTCCTCTGGAATGGACTGAGACATCTGGGGGACTCTTGGCATGGTGGTACGACCATGGAGTTCCTCTCGCCTTTCCTGTTGAGAGTGCCTCCTCTTGAGATGCGACGGGAACGCCGGGAATTCTTTCCCGTTGAAAGCAGGGAAAGGATCCCTCATCTCGAGCTACGAGGGGGAAACGGGGCTCCTCTGGATGTGGGCGGGACCATCGTGCTTCCTCTCGAGTGGAGACGGGTATGGCGGTGAACTTCTTGAGTTGCAGCAAGGGTGTGAAAGACCCTTTCGAAGTTCCAGAGCTTAGGTGTCATTAGTCTCCAGACGCCTCATCGGAAATAGGCCTCATCTCGCCTGGAAGGGAGAACTTCCTGGATTTTCTCGAGTTGCGGCAGGTGTTCTCGAGTTACGACGGGGACCTCAGGGACCCGCCCTGGTGGCCTCAGGAGAGGCCAGTCCCCATGCGAGTTGCTAGGGGGCCTCTCGGGATTCCTCTCCCGTCGATACCGGGGCCAAGAACCTTGTGTGGAGTCAGGGCCGGAACCGAGGATTCCTCTCAGGGGCTCACATGGATCTTTGGGTACTTCTGGAGTCTCCCCAGGGGAGTCAGACCTCGTCTCGAGTGGGGGCATGCACGTGCGCTTTCCTTCCAGGCTGTAGCAGCAATGTCACGCTTCCCGTAACGTGGATCAAAGGATCTGTGGTTTTCTCTCGAGGCTTTCCCTCGAGGCTTTCCCACAGGGCTGTCCCACGTGCCACCGTGGTGTGAGTCGATCCTCGGCGTGAAAGATGAGCCAGTGCAGGGCAAAGAGGTTCCTCTGGAATGGACTGAGACATCTGGGGGACTCTTGGCATGGTGGAACGACCATGGAGTTCCTCTCGCCTTTCCTGTTGAGAGTGCCTCCTCTTGAGATGCAACGGGTATGCCGGGAATTCTTTCCCGTTGAAAGCAGGGAAAGGATCCCACATCTCGAGCTAAGATGGGGAAACGGGGCTCCTCTGGATGTGGGCGGGACCATCGTGCTTCCTCTCGAGTGGAGACGGGTATGGCGGTGAACTTCTTGCGTTGCAGCAAGGGTGTGAAAGACCCTTTCGAAGTTCCAGAGGTTAGGTGTCATTAGTCTCCAGACGCCTCATCGGAAATAGGCCTCATCTCGCCTGGAAGGGAGAACTTCCTGGATTTTCTCGAGTTGCGGCAGGTGTTCTCGAGTTACGATGGGTACCTCAGGGACCCGCCCTGGTGGCCTCAGTAGAGGCCAGTCCCCATGCGAGTTGCTAGGGGGCCTCTCGGGATTCCTCTCCCGTCGATACCGGGGCCAAAAACCTTGTGTGGAGTCAGGGCCGTAACCCAGGATTCCTCTCAGGGGCTGACATGGATCTTTGGGTATTTCTGGAGTCTCCCCAGGGGAGTCAGGCCTCGTCTCGAGTGGGGGCATGCACGTGCGCTTTCCTTCCAGGCTGTAGCAGCAATGTCACGCTTCCCGTTGCGTGGATCAAAGGATCTGTGGTTTCCCTCGAGGCTTTCCCTCGAGGCTTTCCCACAGGGCTGTCCCACGTGCCACCGTGGTGTGAGTCGATCCTCGGCGTGAAAGATGAGCCAGTGCAGGGCAAAAAGGTTCCTCTGGAATGGACTGAGACATCTGGGGGACTCTTGGCATGGTGGAACGACCATGGAGTTCCTCTCGCCTTTCCTGTTGAGAGTGCCTCCTCTTGAGATGCAACGGGTATGCCGGGAATTCTTTCCCGTTGAAAGCAGGGAAAGGATCCCACATCTCGAGCTACGATGGGGAAACGGGGCTCCTCTGGATGTGGGCGGGACCATCGTGCTTCCTCTCGAGTGGAGACGGGTATGGCGGTGAACTTTTTGCGTTGCAGCAAGGGTGTGAAAGACCCTTTCGAAGTTCCAGAGGTTAGGTGTCATTAGTCTCCAGACGCCTCATCGGAAATAGGCCTCATCTCGCCTGGAAGGGAGAACTTCCTGGATTTTCTCGAGTTGCGGCAGGTGTTCTCGAGTTACGATGGGGACCTCAGGGACCCGCCCTGGTGGCCTCAGGAGAGGCCAGTCCCCATGCGAGTTGCTAGGGGGCCTCTCGGGATTCTTCTCCCGTCGATACCGGGGCCAAAAACCTTGTGTGGAGTCAGGGCCGGAACCGAGGATTCCTCTCAGGGGCTGACATGGATCTTTGGGTACTTCTGGAGTCTCCCCAGGGGAGTCAGACCTCGTCTCGAGTGGGGGCATGCACGTGCGCTTTCCTTCCAGGCTGTAGCAGCAATGTCACGCTTCCCGTCGCGTGGATCAAACGATCTGTGGTTTTCCCTCGAGGCTTTCCCTCGAGGCTTTCCCACAGGGCTGTCCCACGTGCCACCGTGGTGTGAGTCGATCCTCGGCGTGAAAGATGAGCCAGTGCAGGGCAAAGAGGTTCCTCTGGAATGGACTGAGACATCTGGGGGACTCTTGGCATGGTGGTACGACCATGGAGTTCCTCTCGCCTTTCCTGTTGAGAGTGCCTCCTCTTGAGATGCGACGGGAACGCCGGGAATACTTTCCCGTTGAAAGCAGGGAAAGGATCCCTCATCTCGAGCTACAAGGGGGAAACGGGGCTCCTCTGGATGTGGGCGGGACCATCGTGCTTCCTCTCGAGTGGAGACGGGTATGGCGGTGAACTTCTTGAGTTGCAGCAAGGGTGTGAAAGACCCTTTCGAAGTTCCAGAGGTTAGGTGTCATTAGTCTCCAGACGCCTCATCGGAATTAGGCCTCATCTCGCCTGGAAGGGAGAACTTCCTGGATTTTCTCGAGTTGCGGCAGGTGTTCTCGAGTTACGACGGGGACCTCAGGGACCCGCCCTGGTGGCCTCAGGAGAGGCCAGTCCCCATGCGAGTTGCTAGGGGGCCTCTCGGGATTCCTCTCCCGTCGATACCGGGGCCAAAAACCTTGTGTGGAGTCAGGGCCAGAACCGAGGATTCCTCTCAGGGGCTGACATGGATCTTTGGGTACTTCTGGAGTCTCCCCAGGGGAGTCAGGCCTCGTCTCGAGTGGGGGCATGCACGTGCACTTTCCTTCCAGGCTGTAGCAGCAATGTCACGATTCCCGTCGCGTGGATCAAAGGATCTGTGGTTTTCCCTCGAGGCTTTCCCTCGAGGCTTTCCCACAGGGCTGTCCCACGTGCCACCGTGGTGTGAGTCGATCCTCGGCGTGAAAGATGAGCCAGTGCAGGGCAAAGAGGTTCCTCTGGAATGGACTGAGACATCTGGGGGACTCTTGGCATGGTGGTACGACCATGGAGTTCCTCTCGCCTTTCCTGTTGAGAGTGCCTCCTCTTGAGATGCGACGGAAACGCCGGGAATTCTTTCCCGTTGAAAGCAGGGAAAGGATCCGTCATCTCGAGCTACGAGGGGGAAACGGGGCTCCTCTGGATGTGGGCGGGACCATCGTGCTTCCTCTCGAGTGGAGACGGGTATGGCGGTGAACTTCTTGAGTTGCAGCAAGGGTGTGAAAGACCCTTTCGAAGTTCCAGAGGTTAGGTGTCATTAGTCTCCAGACGCCTCATCGGAAATAGGCCTTATCTCGCCTGGAAGGGAGAACTTCCTGGATTTTCTCGAGTTGCGGCAGGTGTTCTCGAGTTACGACGGGGACCTCAGGGACCCGCCCTGGTGGCCTCAGGAGAGGCCAGTCCCCATGCGAGTTGCTAGGGGGCCTCTCGGGATTCCTCTCCCGTCGATACCGGGGCCAAAAACCTTGTGTGGAGTCAGGGCCGGAACCGAGGATTCCTCTCAGGGGCTGACATGGATCTTTGGGTACTTCTGGAGTCTCCCCAGGGGAGTCAGGCCTCGTCTCGAGTGGGGGCATGCACGTGCGCTTTCCTTCCAGGATGTAGCAGCAATGTCACGCTTCCCGTCGCGTGGATCAAAGGATCTGTGGTTTTCCCTAGAGGCTTTCCCACAGGGCTGTCCCACGTGCCACCGTGGTGTGAGTCGATCCTCGGCGTGAAAGATGAGCCAGTGCAGGGCAAAGAGGTTCCTCTGGAATGGACTGAGACATCTGGGGGACTCTTGGCATGGTGGTACGACCATGGAGTTCCTCTCGCCTTTCCTGTTGAGAGTGCCTCCTCTTGAGATGTGACGGGAACGCCGGGAATTTTTTCCCGTTGAAAGCAGGGAAAGGATCCCACATCTCGAGCTACGAGGGGGAAACGGGGCTCCTCTGGATGTGGGCGGGACCACCGTGCTTCCTCTCGAGTGGAGACGGGTATGGCGGTGAACTTCTTGAGTTGCAGCAAGGGTGTGAAAGACCCTTTCGAAGTTCCAGAGCTTAGGTGTCATTAGTCTCCAGACGCCTCATCGGAAATAGGCCTCATCTCGCCTGGAAGCGAGAACTTCCTGGATTTTCTCGAGTTGCGGCAGGTGTTCTCGAGTTACGACGGGGACCTCAGGGACCCGCCCTGGTGGCCTCAGGGGAGGCCAGTCCCCATGCGAGTTGCTAGGGGGCCTCTCGGGATTCCTCTCCCGTCGATACCGGGGCCAAAAACATTGTGTGGAGTCAGGGACGGAACCGAGGATTCCTCTCAGGGGCTGACAGGGATCTTTGGGTACTTCTGGAGTCTCCCCAGGGGAGTCAGGCCTCGTCTCGAGTGGGGGCATGCACGTGCGCTTTCCTTCCAGGCTGTAGCAGCAATGTCACGCTTCCCGTCGCATGGATCAAAGGATCTGTGGTTTTCCCTCGAGGCTTTCCCTCGAGGCTTTCCCACGGGGCTGTCCCACGTGCCACCGTGGTGTGAGTCGATCCTCGGCGTGAAAGATGAGCCAGTGCAGGGCAAAGAGGTTCCTCTGGAATGGACTGAGACATCTGGGGGACTCTTGGCATGGTGGTACGACCATGGAGTTCCTCTCGCCTTTCCTGTTGAGAGTGCCTCCTCTTGAGATGCGACGGGAACGCCGGGAATTCTTTCCCGTTGAAAGCTGGGAAAGGATCCCTTATCTCGATCTACGAGGGGGAAACGGGGATCCTCTGGATGTGGGCGGGACCATCGTGCTTCCTCTCGAGTGGAGATGGGTATGGCGGTGAACTTCTTGAGTTGCAGCAAGGGTGTGAAAGACCCTTTCGAAGTCCAGAGCTTAGGTGTCATTAGTCTCCAGACGCCTCATCGGAAATAGGCCTCATCTCGCCTGGAAGGGAGAACTTCCTGGATTTTCTCGAGTTGCGGCAGGTGTTCTCGAGTTACGACGGGGACCTCAGGGACCCGCCCTGGTGGCCTCAGGAGAGGCCAGTCCCCATGCGAGTTGCTAAGGGGCCTCTCGGGATTCCTCTCCCGTCGATACCGGGGCCAAAAACCTTGTGTGGAGTCAGGGCCGGAAGCGAGGATTCCTCTCAGGGGCTCACATGGATCTTTGGATACTTCTGGAGTCTCCCCAGGCGAGTCAGGCCTCGTCTCGAGTGGGGGCATACACGTGCGCTTTCCTTCCAGGCTTTAGCAGCAATGTCACGCTTCCTGTCGCGTGGATCAAAGGATCTGTGGTTTTCCCTCGAGGCTTTCCCTCGAGACTTTCCCACTGGGCTGTCCCACGTGCCACCGTGGTGTGAGTCGATCCTCGGCGTGAAAGATGAGCCAGTGCAGGGCAAAGAGGTTCCTCTGGAATGGACTGAGACATCTGGGGGACTCTTGGCATGGTGGTACGACCATGGAGTTCCTCTCGCCTTTCCTGTTGAGAGTGCCTCCTCTTGAGATGCGACGGGAACGCCGGGAATTCTTTCCCGTTGAAAGCAGGGAAAGGATCCCACATCTCGAGCTACGATGGGGAAACGGGGCTCCTCTGGATGTGGGCGGGACCATCGTGCTTCCTCTCGAGTGGAGACGGGTATGGCGGTGAACTTCTTGCGTTGCAGCAAGGGTGTGAAAGACCCTTTCGAAGTTCCAGAGGTTAGGTGTCATTAGTCTCCAGACGCCTCATCGGAAATAGGCCTCATCTCGCCTGGAAGGGAGAACTTCCTGGATTTTCTCGAGTTGCGGCAGGTGTTCTCGAGTTACGATGGGGACCTCAGGGACCCGCCCTGGTGGCCTCAGGAGAGGCCAGTCCCCATGCGAGTTGCTAGGGGGCCTCTCGGGATTCCTCTCCCGTCGATACCGGGGCCAAAAACCTTGTGTGGAGTCAGAGCCGGAACCGAGGATTCCTCTCAGGGGCTGACATGGATCTTTGGGTACTTCTGGAGTCTCCCCAGGGGAGTCAGACCTCGTCTCGAGTGGGGGCATGCACGTGCGCTTTCCTTCCAGGCTGTAGCAGCAATGTCACGCTTCCCGTCGCGTGGATCAAACGATCTGTGGTTTTCCCTCGAGGCTTTCCCTCGAGGCTTTCCCACAGGGCTGTCCCACGTGCCACCGTGGTGTGAGTCGATCCTCGGCGTGAAAGATGAGCCAGTGCAGGGCAAAGAGGTTCCTCTGGAATGGACTGAGACATCTGGGGGACTCTTGGCATGGTGGTACGACCATGGAGTTCCTCTCGCCTTTCCTGTTGAGAGTGCCTCCTCTTGAGATGCGACGGGAACGCCGGGAATACTTTCCCGTTGAAAGCAGGGAAAGGATCCCTCATCTCGAGCTACAAGGGGGAAACGGGGCTCCTCTGGATGTGGGCGGGACCATCGTGCTTCCTCTCGAGTGGAGACGGGTATGGCGGTGAACTTCTTGAGTTGCAGCAAGGGTGTGAAAGACCCTTTCGAAGTTCCAGAGGTTAGGTGTCATTAGTCTCCAGACGCCTCATCGGAATTAGGCCTCATCTCGCCTGGAAGGGAGAACTTCCTGGATTTTCTCGAGTTGCGGCAGGTGTTCTCGAGTTACGACGGGGACCTCAGGGACCCGCCCTGGTGGCCTCAGGAGAGGCCAGTCCCCATGCGAGTTGCTAGGGGGCCTCTCGGGATTCCTCTCCCGTCGATACCGGGGCCAAAAACCTTGTGTGGAGTCAGGGCCAGAACCGAGGATTCCTCTCAGGGGCTGACATGGATCTTTGGGTACTTCTGGAGTCTCCCCAGGGGAGTCAGGCCTCGTCTCGAGTGGGGGCATGCACGTGCACTTTCCTTACAGGCTGTAGCAGCAATGTCACGATTCCCGTCGCGTGGATCAAAGGATCTGTGGTTTTCCCTCGAGGCTTCCCCTCGAGGCTTTCCCACAGGGCTGTCCCACGTGCCACCGTGGTGTGAGTCGATCCTCGGCGTGAAAGATGAGCCAGTGCAGGGCAAAGAGGTTCCTCTGGAATGGACTGAGACATCTGGGGGACTCTTGGCATGGTGGTACGACCATGGAGTTCCTCTCGCCTTTCCTGTTGAGAGTGCCTCCTCTTGAGATGCGACGGGAACGCCGGGAATTCTTTCCCGTTGAAAGCAGGGAAAGGATCCGTCATCTCGAGCTACGAGGGGGAAACGGGGCTCCTCTGGATGTGGGCGGGACCATCGTGCTTCCTCTCGAGTGGAGACGGGTATGGCGGTGAACTTCTTGAGTTGCAGCAAGGGTGTGAAAGACCCTTTCGAAGTTCCAGAGTTTAGGTGTCATTAGTCTCCAGACGCCTCATCGGAAATAGGCCTCATCTCGCCTGGAAGGAAGAACTTCCTGGATTTTCTCGAGTTGCGGCAGGTGTTCTCGAGTTACGACGGGGACCTCAGGGACCCGCCCTGGTGGCCTCAGGAGAGGCCAGTCCCCATGCGAGTTGCTAGGGGGCCTCTCGGGATTCCTCTCCCGTCGATACCGGGGCCAAAAACCTTGTGTGGAGTCAGGGCCGGAACCGAGGATTCCTCTCAGGGGCTGACATGGATCTTTGGGTACTTCTGGAGTCTCCCCAGGGGAGTCAGGCCTCGTCTCTAGTGGGGGCATGCACGTGCGCTTTCCTTCCAGTCTGTAGCAGCAATGTCACGCTTCCCGTCGCGTGGATCAAAGAATCTGTGGTTTTCCCTCGAGGCTTTCCCTCGAGGCTTTCCCACTGGGCTGTCCCACGTGCCACCGTGGTGTGAGTCGATCCTCGGCGTGAAAGATGAGCCAGTGCAGGGCAAAGAGGTTCCTCTGGAATGGACTGAGACATCTGGGGGACTCTTGGCATGGTGGTACGACCATGGAGTTCCTCTCGCTTTTCCTGTTGAGAGTGCCTCCTCTTGAGATGCGATGGGAACGCCGGGAATTCTTTCCCGTTGAAAGCAGGGAAAGGATCCCTCATCTCGAGCTACGAGGGGGAAACGGAGCTCCTCTGGATGTGGGCGGGACCATCGTGCTTCCTCTCGAGTGGAGACGGGTATGGCGGTGAACTTCTTGATTTGCAGCAAGGGTGTGAAAGACCCTTTCGAAGTTCCAGAGCTTAGGTGTCATTAGTCTCCAGACGCCTCATCGGAAATAGGCCTCATCTCGCCTGGAAGGGAGAACTTCATGGATTTTCTCGAGTTGCGGCAGGTGTTCTCGAGTTACGACGGGGACCTCAGGGACCCGCCCTGGTGGCCTCAGGAGAGGCCAGTCCCCATGCGAGTTGCTAGGGGGCCTCTCGGGATTCCTCTCCCGTCGATACCTGGGCCAAAAACCTCGTGTGGAGTCAGGGCCAGAACCGAGGATTCCTCTCAGGGGCTGACATGGATCTTTGGGTACTTCTGGAGTCTCCCCAGGGGAGTCAGGCCTCGTCTCGAGTGGGGGCATGCACGTGCGCTTTCCTTCCAGGATGTAGCAGCAATGTCACGCTTCCCGTCGCGTGGATCAAAGGATCTGTGGTTTTCCCTAGAGGCTTTCCCACAGGGCTGTCCCACGTGCCACCGTGGTGTGAGTCGATCCTCGGCGTGAAAGATGAGCCAGTGCAGGGCAAAGAGGTTCCTCTGGAATGGACTGAGACATCTGGGGGACTCTTGGCATGGTGGTACGACCATGGAGTTCCTCTCGCCTTTCCTGTTGAGAGTGCCTCCTCTTGAGATGCGACGGGAACGCCGGGAATTCTTTCCCGTTGAAAGCAGGGAAAGGATCCCTCATCTCGAGCTACGAGGGGGAAACGGGGCTCCTCTGGATGTGGGCGGGACCATCGTGCTTCCTCTCGAGTGGAGACGGGTATGGCGGTGAACTTCTTGAGTTGCAGCAAGGGTGTGAAAGACCCTTTCGAAGTTCCAGAGCTTAGGTGTCATTAGTCTCCAGACGCCTCATCTGAAATAGGCCTCATCTCGCCTGGAAGGGAGAACTTCCTGGATTTTCTCGAGTTGTGGCAGGTGTTCTCGAGTTAAGACGGGGACCTCAGGGACCCGCCCTGGTGGCCTCAGGAGAGGCCAGTCCCCATGCGAGTTGCTAGGGGGCCTCTCGGGATTCCTCTCCCGTCGATACCTGGGCCAAAAACCTTGTGTGGAGTCAGGGCCGGAAGCGAGGATTCCTCTCAGGGGCTGACATGGATTTTTGGGTTCTTCTGGAGTCTCCCCAGGGGAGTCAGGCCTCGTCTCGAGTGGGGGCATGCACGTGCGCTTTCCTTCCAGGCTGTAGCAGCAATGTCACGCTTCCCGTCGCGTGGATCAAAGGATCTGTGGTTTTCCCTCGAGGCTTTCCCTCGAGGCTTTCCCACGGGGCTGTCCCACGTGCCACCGTGGTGTGAGTCGATCCTCGGCGTGAAAGATGAGCCAGTGCAGGGCAAAGAGGTTCCTCTGGAATGGACTGAGACATCTGGGGGACTCTTGGCATGGTGGTACGACCATGGAGTTCCTCTCGCCTTTCCTGTTGAGAGTGCCTCCTCTTGAGATGCGACGGGAACGCCGGGAATTCTTTCCCGTTGAAAGCAGGGAAAGGATCCCTCATCTCGAGCTACGAGGGGGAAACGGGGCTCCTCTGGATGTGGGCGGGACCATCGTGCTTCCTCTCGAGTGGAGACGGTATGGCGGTGAACTTCTTGAGTTGCAGCAAGGGTGTGAAACACCCTTTCGAAGTTCCAGAGGTTAGGTGTCATTAGTCTCCAGACGCCTCATCGGAAATAGGCCTCATCTCGCCTGGAAGGGAGAACTTCCTGGATTTTCTCGAGTTGTGGCAGGTGTTCTCGAGTTAAGACCGGGACCTCAGGGACCCGCCCTGGTGGCCTCAGGAGAGGCCAGTCCCCATGCGAGTTGCTAGGGGGCCTCTCGGGATTCCTCTCCCGTCGATACCGGGGCCAAAAACCTTGTGTGGAGTCAGGGCCGGAACCGAGGATTCCTCTCAGGGGCTGACATGGATCTTTGGGTACTTCTGGAGTCTCCCCAGGGGAGTCAGGCCTCGTCTCGAGTGGGGGCATGCACGTGCGCTTTCCTTCCAGGCTGTAGCAGCAATGTCACGCTTCCCGTCGCATGGATCAAAGGATCTGTGGTTTTCCCTCGAGGCTTTCCCTCGAGGCTTTCCCACGGGGCTGTCCCACGTGCCACCGTGGTGTGAGTCGATCCTCGGCGTGAAAGATGAGCCAGTGCAGGGCAAAGAGGTTCCTCTGGAATGGACTGAGACATCTGGGGGACTCTTGGAATGGTGGTACGACCATGGAGTTCCCCTCGCCTTTCCTGTTGAGAGTGCCTCCTCTTGAGATGTGACTGGAACGCCGGGAATACTTTCCCGTTGAAAGCAGGGAAAGGATCCCTCATCTCGAGCTACGAGGGGGAAACGGGGCTCCTCTGGATGTGGGCGGGACCATCGTGCTTCCTCTCGAGTGGAGACGGGTATGGCGGTGAACTTCATAATTTGCAGCAAGGGTGTGAAAGACCCTTTCGAAGTTCCAGAGGTTAGGTGTCATTCGTCTCCAGACAACTCATCGGAAATAGGCCTCATCTCGTTTGGAAGGGAGAACTTCGTGGATTTTCTCGAGTTGTGGCAGGTGTTTTCAAGTTACCACGGGGACCTCAGGGACCCGCCGTGGTGGCCTCAGGAAAGGCCAGTCCCCATGCGAGTTGCTAGGGGGACTCTCGAGATTCCTCTCCCGTCAAAACCAGGGCCAAAAACCTTGTGTGGAGTCAGTGCCGGAACCGAGGATTTCTCTCAAGGGCTGACATGGATCTTTGGGTACTTCTGGAGTCTCCCCAGGGGAGTCAGGCCTCGTCTCGAGTGGGGGCATGCACGTGCGCTTTCCTTCCAGGTTGTAGCAGCAATTTTACGCTTCCCGTCGCGTGGATCAAAGGATCTGTGGTTTTCCCAAAAGGCTTTCCCTCGAGGCTTTCCCACAGGGCTGTCCCACGTGCCACCGTGGTGTGAGTCGATCCTCGGCGTGAAAGATGAGACAGTGCAGGGCAAAGAGGTTCCTCTGGAATGGACTGAGACATCTGGGGGACTCTTGGCATGGTGGTACGACCATGGAGTTCCTCTCGCCTTTCCTGTTGAGAGTGCCTCCTCTTGAGATGCGACGGGAACGCCGGGAATTCTTTCCCGTTGAAAGCAGGGAAAGTATCCCTCATCTCGAGCTACGAGGGGGAAACGGGGCTCCTCTGGATGTGGGCGGGACCATCGTGCTTCCTCTCGAGTGGAGACGGGTATGGCGGTGAACTTCTTGAGTTGCAGCAAGGGTGTGAAAGACCCTTTCGAAGTTCCACAGCTTAGGTGTCATTAGTCTCCAGACGCCTCATCGGAAATAGGCCTCATCTCGCCTGGAAGGGAGAACTTCCTGGATTTTCTCGAGTTGTGGCAGGTGCTCTCGAGTTAAGACGGGGACCTCAGGGACCCGCCCTGGTGGCCTCAGGAGAGGCCAGTCCCCATGCGAGTTGCTAGGGCGCCTCTCGGGATTCCTCTCCCGTCGATACCTGGGCCAAAAACCTTGTGTGGAGTGAGGGCCGGAAGCGAGGATTCCTCTCAGGGGCTGACATGGATTTTTGGGTTCTTCTGGAGTCTCCCCAGGGGAGTCAGGCCTCGTCTCGAGTGGGGGCATGCACGTGCGCTTTCCTTCCAGGCTGTAGCAGCAATGTCACGCTTCCCGTCGCGTGGATCAAAGGATCTGTGGTTTTCCCTCGAGGCTTTCCCTCGAGGCTTTCCCACGGGGCTGTCCCACGTGCCACCATGCTGTGAGTCGATCCTCGGCGTGAAAGATGAGCCAGTGCAGGGCAAAGAGGTTCCTCTGGAATTGTCTGAGACATCTGGGGGACTCTTGGAATGGTGGTACGACCATGGAGTTCCTCTCGCCTTTCCTGTTGAGAGTGCCTCCTCTTGAGATGCGACGGGAACGCCGGGAATTCTTTCCCGTTGAAATCAGGGAAAGGATCCCTCATCTCGAGCTACGAGGGGGAAACGCGGCTCCTCTGGATGTGGGCGGGACCATCGTGCTTCCTCTCGAGTGGAGCCGGGTATGGCGGTGAACTTCTTGAGTTGCAGCAAGGGTGTGAAAGACCCTTTCGAAGTTCCAGAGGTTTGGTGTCATTAGCCTCCAGACGCCTCATCGGAAATAGTCCTCATCTCGCCTGGAAGGGAGAACTTCCTGGATTTTCTCGAGTTGCGGCAGGTGTTCCCCAGTTACGAAGGGGACCTCAGGGACCCGCCCTGGTGGCCTCAGGAACGGCCAGTCCCCATGCGAGTTGCTAGGATGCCTCTCGGGATTAGTTTCCCGTTGATACCAGGGCCAAAAACCTTGTGTGGAGTCAGGGCCGGAACCGAGGATTACTCTCAGAGGCTGACATGGATCTTTGGGTACTTCTGGAGTCTCCCCAGGGGAGTCAGGCCTCGTCTCGAGTGGGGGCATGCACGTGCGCTTTCCTTCCAGGCTGTAGCAGCAATGTCACACTTCCCGTCGCGTGGATCAAAGGATCTGTGGTTTTCCCTCGAGGCTTTCCCTCGAGGCTTTCCCACAGGGATGTCCCACGTGAAACCGTGGTGTGAGTCGATCCTCGGCGTGAAAGATGAGCCAGTGCAGGGCAAAGAGGTTCCTCTGGAATGGACTGAGACATGTGGGGGACTCTTGGAATGGTGGTAAGACCATGGAGTTCTTCTCGCCTTTCCTGTTGAGAGTGCCTCCTCTTGCGATGCGATGGGAACGCCGGGAATTCTTTCCCGTTGAAAGCAGGGAAAGGATCCCTCATCTCGAGCTACGAGGGGGAAACGGGGCTCCTCTGAATGTGGGCGGGACCATCGTGCTTCATCTCGAGTGGAGACGGGTATGGCGGTGAACTTCTTGAGTTGCAGCAAGGGTGTGAAAGACCCTTTCGAAGTTCCAGAGGTTAGGTGTCATTAGCCTCCAGACGCCTCATCGGAAATAGGCCTCATCTCGCCTGGAAGGAAGAACTTCCTGGATTTTCTCGAGTTGCGGCAGGTGTTATCAAGTTATGACGGGGACCTTAGGGACCCGCCCTGTTGGCCTCAGTAGAGGCCAGTCCCCATGCGAGTTGCTAGGGGGCCTCTCGGGATTCCTCTCCCATTTATACCGGGGCCAAAAACCTTGTGTGGAGTCAGGGCCTCAACCGAGGATTCCTCTCAGGGGCTGACATGGATCTTTGGGTGCTTCTGGAGTCTCCCCAGGGGAGTCAGGCCTCGTCTCGGGTGGGGGCATGCACGTGCGCTTTCCTTCCAGGCTGTAGCAGCAATGTCACTCTTCCCGTAGCGTGGATCTAAGGATCTGTGGTTTTCCCTCGAGGCTTTCCCTCGAGGCTTTCCCACAGGGCTCACCCCGTGCCACCGTGGTGTGAGTCGATCCTCGGCGTGAAAAATGAGACAGTGCAGGGCAAAGAGCTTCCTCTGGAATGGACTGAGACATCTGGGGGACTCTTGGAATGGTGGTACGACCATGGAGTTACTCTCGCCTTTCCTGTTGAGAGTGCCTCCTCTTGAGATGCGATGGGAACGCCGGGAATTCTTTCCCGTTGAAAGCAGGGAAAGGATCCCTCATCTCGAGCTACGAGGGGGAAACGGGGCTCCTCTGGATGTGGGCGGGACCATCGTGCTTCCTCTCGAGTGGAGCCGGGTATGGCGGTGAACTTCTTGAGTTGCAGCAAGGGTGTGAAAGACCCTTTCGACGTTCCAGAAGTTAGGTGTCATTAGACTCCAGACGCCTCATAGGAAATAGGCCACATGTCGCCTGGAAGGGAGAACTTCCTGGATTTTCTCGAGTTGCAGCAGGTGTTCTCGAGTTACGACGGGGACCTCAGGGACCCGCCCTTGTGGCCTCAGGAAAGGCCAGTCCCCATGCGAGTTGCTAGGGGGCCTCTCAGGATTCCTCTCCCATCGATACCGGGGCCAAAAACCTTGTGTGGAGTCAGGGCCGGAACCGAGGATTCCTTTCAGGTGCTGACATGGATCTTTGGGTATTTCTGGAGTCTCCCCAGGGGAGTCAGGCCTCGTCTCGAGTGGGGGCATGCACGTGCGCTTTCCTTCCAGGCTGTAGCAGCAATGTCACGCTTCCCGTCGCGTGGATCAAAGGATCTGTGGTTTTCCCTCGAGGCTTTCCCTCGAGGCTTTCCCACAGGGCTGTCCCACGTGCCACCGTGGTGTGAGTCGATCCTCGGCGAGAAAGATGAGCCAGTGCAGGGCAAAGAGGTTCCTCTGGAATGGACTGAGACATCTGGGTGACTCTTGGAATGGTGGTACGACCATGGAGTTCCTCTCGCCTTTCCTGTTGAGAGTGCCTCCTCTTGAGATGCGACGGGAACGCCGGGAATTCTTTCCCGTTGAAAGCAGGTAAAGGATCCCTCATGTCGAGCTTCGAGGGGGAAACGGGGCTCCTCTGGATGTGGGCGGGACCATCTTGCTTCCTCTCGAGTGGAGACGGGTATGGCGGTGAACTTCTTGAGTTGCAGCAAGGGTGTGAAAGACCCTTTCGAAGGTCCAGAGCTTAGGTGTCATTAGTCTCCAGACGCCTCATCGGAAATAGGCCTCATCTCGCCTGGAAGGGAGAACTTCCTGGATTTTCTCGAGGTGCGGCAGGTGTTCTCGAGTTACGACGGGGACCTCAGGGACCCGCCCTGGTGGCCTCAGGAGAGGCCAGTCCCCATGCGAGTTGCTAGGGGGCCTCTCGGGATTCCTCTCCCATCCATACCGGGGCCAAAAACCTTGTGTGGAGTCAGGGCCGGAACCGAGGATTCCTTTCAGGTGCTGACATGTATCTTTGGGTACTTCTGGAGTCTCCCCAGGGGAGTCAGGCCTCGTCGCAATTGGGGGCATGCACGTGCGCTCTCCTTCCAGGCTGTAGCAGCAATGTCACCCTTCCCGTCGCTTGGATCAAAGGATCTGTGGTTTTCCCTCGAGGCTTTCCCACAGGGCTGTCCCACGTGCCACCGTCTTGTTAATCGATCCTCGGCGTGAAAGATGAGTCAGTGCAGGCAAAGAGGTTCCTCTGGAATGGACTGAGACATCTGGGGGACTCTTGGAATGGTGGTACGACCATGGAGTTGCTCTCGCCTTTCCTGTTGAGAGTGCCTCCTCTTGAGATGCGACGGGAACGCCGGGAATTCTTTCCCGTTGAAAGCAGGGAAAGGATCCCTCATCTCGACCTACGAGGGGGAAACGGGGCTCCTCTGGATGTGGGCGGGACCATCGTGCTTCCACTCGAGTGGAGACGGGTATGGCGGTGAACTTCTTGAGTTGCAGCAAGGGTGTGAAAGACCCTTTCGAAGTTCCAGAGGTTAGGAGTCATTAGTCTCCAGACACCTCCTCAGAAATAGGCCTCATCTCGCCTGGAAGGTAGAACTTCCTGGATTTTCTCGAGTTGCAGCAGGTGTTCTCGAGTTACGACAGGGACCTCAGGGACCCGCCCTGGTGGCCTCAGGAAAGGCCAGTCCCCATGCGAGGTGCTAGGGGGCCTCTCGGGATTCCTCTCCCTTCGTTTCCGGGGCCAAAAACCTTGTGTGGGGTCAGGGCCGGAACCGAGGATTCATCTCAGGGGCTCACATGGATCTTTGGGTACATCTGGAGTCTCCCCAGGGGAGTCAGGCCTCGTCTCGAGTGGGGGCATGCACGTGCGCTTTCCTTCCAGGCTGTAGCAGCAATGTCACCCTTCCCATCGCGTGGATCAAATGATCTGTCGTTTTCCCTCGAGGCTTTCCCTCGAGGCTTTCCCACAGGGCTGTCCCACGTGCCACCGTGGTGTGCGTCGATCCTCGGCGTGAAAGATGAGCCAGTGCAGGGCAAAGAGTTTCCTCTGGAATGGACTGAGACATCTGGGTGACTCTTGGAATGGTGGTACGACCATGGAGTTCCTCTCGCCTTTCCTGTTGAGAGTGCCTCCTGTTGATATGCGATGGGAACGCCGGGAATTCTTTCCCGTTGAAAGCAGGGAAAGGATCCCTCATCTCGAGCTACGAGGGGGAAACGGGTCTCCTCTGGATGTGGGCGGGACCATCGTGCTTCCTCTCAAGTGGAGACGCGTATGGCGGTGAACTTCTTGAGTTGCAGCAAGGGTGTGAAAGACCCTTTCGAAGTTCCAGAGGTTAAGTGTCATTAGTCTCCAGACGCCTCATCGGAAATAGGCCTCATCTCGCCTGGAAGGGAGAACTTCCTGGATTTTCTCGAGTTGCGGCAGGTGTTCTCGAGTTACGACGGGGACCTAAGAGACCCGCCCTTGTGGCCTCAGGAAAGGCCAGTCCCCATGCGAGTTGCTAGGGTGCCTCTCGGGATTCCTTTCCCTTCGATACAGGGGCCAAAAACCTTGTGTGGAGTCAGGGCCGGAACCGAGGATTCCTCTCCGGTGCTGACATGGATATTTGGGTACTTCTGGAGTCTCCCCCGGTGAGTCAGGCTTCGTCTCGAGTGGGTGCATGCACGTGCGCTTTCCTTCCAGGCTGTAGCAGCAATGTCACGTTCCTGTCGCGTGGATCAAAGGATCTGTGGTTTTCCCTCGGGGCTTTCCATCGAGGCTTTCCCACAGGGCTGTCCCACGTGCCACTGTGGTGTGATTCGATCCTCGGCGTGAAAGATGAGCCAGTGCAGGGCAAAGAGGTTCCTCTGGAATGGACTGAGACATCTGGGGGACTCTTGGAATGGTGGTACGACCATGGAGTTCCTCTCGCCTTTCCTGTTGAGAGTGCCTCCTCTTGAGATGCGACGGGAACGCCGGGAATTCTTTCCCGTTGAAAGCAGGGAAAGGATCCCTCATCTCGAGCTACGAGGGGGAAACGGGGCTCCTCTGGATGTTGGCGGGACCATCGTGCTTCCTCTCGAGTGGAGGCGGGTATGACCGTGAACTTCTTGAGTTGCAGCAAGGGTGTGAAAGACCCTTTCGATGTTCTAGAGCTTAGGTGTCATTAGTCTCCAGACGCCTCCTCGGAAATAGTCCTCATCTCGCCTGGAAGGGAGAACTTCCTGGATTTTCTCGAGTTGCGGCAGGTGTTCTCGAGTTACGACGGGGACCTCAGGGACCCGCCCTGGTGGCCTCAGGAAAGGCCAGTCCCCATGCGAGTTGCTAGGGGTCCTCTCGGGATTCCTCTCCCGTCGATACCGGGGCCAAAAACCTTGTGTGGAGTCAGGGCCGGAACCGAGGATTCCTCTCAGGGGCTGACATGGATCTTTGGGTACTTCTGCAGTCTGCCCAGGGGAGTCAGGCCTCGTCTCAATTGGTGGCATGCACGTGCGCTCTCCTTCCAGGCTGTAGCAGCAATGTCACCCTTCCCGTCGCTTGGATCAAAGGATCTGTGGTTTTCCCTCGAGGCTTTCCCACAGGGCTGTCCCACGTGCCACCGTGGTGTGCGTCGATCCTCGGCGTGAAAGATGAGCCAGTGCAGGGCAAAGAGGTTCCTCTGGAATGGACTGATACATCTTGGGGACTCTTGGAATGGTGGTACGACCATGGAGTTCCTCTCGCCTTTCCTGTTGAGAGTGCCTCCTCTTGAGATGCGACGGGAACGCCGGGAATTCTTTCCCGTTGAAAGCAGGGAAAGGATCCCTCATCTCGAGCTACGAGGGGGAAACGGGGCTCCTCTGGATGTGGGCGGGACCATCGTGCTTCCTCTCGAGTGGAGACGGGTATGGCGGTGAACTTGTTGAGTTGCAGCAAGGGTGTGAAAGACCCTTTTGAAGTTCCAGCGGTTCGGTGTCATTAGTCTCCAGACGCCTCATCGGAAATAGGCCTCATCTCGCCTGGAAGGGAGAACTTCCTGGATTTTCTCGAGTTGCGGCAGGTGTTCTCGAGTTACGACGGGGACCTCAGGGACCGGCCCTGGTGGCCTCAGGAAAGGCCAGTCCCCATGCGAGTTGCTAGGGGACCTCTCGGGATTCCTCTCCCGTCGATACCGGGGCCAAAAACCTTGTGTGGAGTCAGGGCAGGCACCGAGGATTCCTCTCAGGGGCAGACATGGATCTTTGGGTACTTCTGGAGCCTCCCCAGGGCATTCAGGCCTCGTCTCGAGTGGGGGCATGCACGTGTGCTTTCCTTCCAGGCTGTAGCAGCAATGTCACGCTTCCCGTCCCGGGGATCAAAGGATTTGTGGTTTTCCCTCGAGGCTTTCCCTCGAGGCTTTCCCACAGGGTGGTCCCACGTGCCACCGTGGTGTGAGTCGATCCTCGGCGTGAAAGATGAGCCAGTGCAGGGCCAAGAGGTTCCTCTGGAATGGACTGAGACATCTGGGGGACTCTTGGAATGGTGGTACGACCATGGAGTTCCTCTCGCCTTTCCTGTTGACAGTTCCTCCTCTTGAGATGCGATGGGAACGCCGGGAATTCTTTCCCGTTGAATGCAGGGAAAGGATCCCTCATCTCGAGCTACGAGGGGGAAACGGGGCTCCTCTGGATGTGGGCGGGACCATCGTGCTTCCTCTCGAGTGGAGATGGGTATGGCGGTGAACTTCTTGAGTTGCAGCAAGGGTGTGAAAGACCCTTTCGAAGTTCCAGAGGTTAGGTGTCATTAGTCTCCAGACGCCTCATCGGAAATAAGCCTCATCTCGCCTGGAAGGGAGAACTTCCTGGATTTTCTCGAGTTGCGGCATGTGTTCTCCAGTTACGACGGGGACCTCAGGGACCCGCCCTGGTGGCCTCAGGAAAGGCCAGTCCCCATGCGAGTTGCTAGGGGGCCTCTCGGGATTCCTCTCCCATCGATACCGGGGCCAAAAACATTGTGTGGAGTCAGGGCCGGAACCAAGGACTCCTCTCAGGGGCTGACATGGATCTTTGGGTACTTCTGGAGTCTCCCCAGGGGAGTCAGGCCTCGTCTCGAGTGGGGGCATGCACGTGCGCTTTCCTTCCAGGCTGTAGCAGCAATGTCACGCTTCCCGTCGCGTGGATCAAAGGATCTGTGGTTTTCCCTCGAGGCTTTCCCTCGAGGCTTTCCCACAGGGCTGTCCCACGTGCCACCGTGGTGTGAGTCGATCCTCGGCGTGAAAGATGAGCCAGTGCAGGGCAAAGAGGTTCCTCTGGAATGGACTGAGACATCTGGGGGACTCTTGGCATGGTGGTACGACCATGGAGTTCCTCTCGCCTTTCCTGTTGAGAGTGCCTCCTCTTGAGATGAGACGGGAACGCCGGGAATTCTGTCCCGTTGAAAGCAGGGAAAGGATCCCTCATCTCGAGCTACGAGGGGGAAACGGGGCTCCTCTGGATGTGGGCGGGACCATCGTGCTTCCTCTCGAGTGGAGACGGGTATGGCGGTGAACTTCTTGATTTGCAGCAAGGGTGTGAAAGACCCTTTCGAAGTTCCACAGTTTAGGTGTCATTAGTCTCCAGACGCCTCTTCGGAAATAGGCCTCATCTCGCCTGAAAGGGAGAACTTCCTGGATTTTCTCGAGTTGTGGCAGGTGTTCTCGAGTTACGACGGGGATCTCAGGGACCCGCCCTGGTGGCCTCAGGAGAGGCCAGTCCCCATGCGAGTTGCTAGGGGGCCTCTCGGGATTCCTCTCCCGTCGATACCGGGGCCAAAAACCTTGTGTGGAGTCAGGGCCGGAACCGAGGATTCCTCTCAGGGGCTCACATGGATCTTTGGGTACTTCTGGAGTCTCCCCAGGGGAGTCAGGCCTCGTCTCGAGTGGGGGCATGCACGTGCGCTTTCCTTCCAGGCTGTAGCAGCAATGTCACGCTTCCCGTCGCGTGGATCAAAGGATCTGTGGTTTTCCCTCGAGGCTTTCCCTCGAGGCTTTCCCACAGGGCTGTCCCACGTGCCACCGTGGTGTGAGTCGATCCTCGGCGTGAAAGATGAGCCAGTGCAGGGCAAAGAGGTTCCTCTGGAATGGACTGAGACATCTGGGGGACTCTTGGCATGGTGGTACGACCATGGAGTTCCTCTCGCCTTTCCTGTTGAGAGTGCCTCCTCTTGAGATGCGACGGGAACGCCGGGAATTCTTTCCCGTTGAAAGCAGGGAAAGGATCCCTCATCTCGAGCTACGAGGGGGAAACGGGGCTCCTCTGGATGTGGGCGGGACCATCGTGCTTCCTCTCGAGTGGAGACGGGTATGGCGGTGAACTTCTTGAGTTGCAGCAAGGGTGTGAAAGACCCTTTCGAAGTTCCAGAGTTTAGGTGTCATTAGTCTCCAGACGCCTCATGGGAAATAGGCATCATCTCGGCTGAAAGGGAGAACTTCCTGGATTTTCTCGAGTTGCGGCAGGTGTTCTCGAGTTACGACGGGGACCTCAGGGACCCGCCCTGGTGGCCTCAGGAGAGGCCAGTCCCCATGCGAGTTGCTAGGGGGCCTCTCGGGATTCCTCTCCCGTCGATACCAGGGCCAAAAACCTTGTGTGGAGTCAGGGCCGGAACCGAGGATTCCTCTCAGGGGCTGACATGGATCTTTGGGTACTTCTGGAGTCTCCCCAGGGGAGTCAGGCCTCGTCTCGAGTGGGGGCATGCACGTGCGCTTTCCTTCCAGGCTGTAGCAGCAATGTCACGCTTCCCGTCGCGTGGATCAAAGGATCTGTGGTTTTCCCTCGAGGCTTTCCCTCGAGGCTTTCCCACAGGGCTGTCCCACGTGCCACCGTGGTGTGAGTCGATCCTCGGCGTGAAAGGTGAGCCAGTGCAGGGCAAAGAGGTTCCTCTGGAATGGACTGAGACATCTGGGGGACTCTTGGCATGGTGGTACGACCATGGAGTTCCTCCCGCCTTTCCTGTTGAGATTGCCTCCTCTTGAGATGCGACGGGAACGCCGGGAATTCTTTCCCGGTGAAAGCAGGGAAAGGATCCCTCATCTCGAGCTACGAGGGGGAAACGGGGCTCCTCTGGATGTGGGCGGGACCATCGTGCTTTCACTCGAGTGGAGACGGGTATGGAGGTGAACTTCTTGAGTTGCAGCTAGGGTTTGAAAGACCCTTTCGAAGTTCCAGAGGTTAGGTGTCATTAGTCTCCAGACGCCTCATCGGAAATAGGCCTCATCTCGCCTGAAAGGGAGAACTTCCTGGATTTTCTCGAGTTGTGGCAGGTGTTCTCAAGTTACGACGGGGACCTCAGGGACCCGCCCTGGTGGCCTCAAGAGAGGCCAGTCCCCATGCGAGTTGCTAGGGGGCCTCTCGGGATTCCTCTCCCGTCGATACCGGGGCCAAAAACCTTGTGTGGAGTCAGGGCCGGAACCGAGGATTCCTCTCAGGGGCTGACATGGATCTTTGGGTACTTCTGGAGTCTCCCCAGGGGAGTCAGGCCTCGTCTCGAGTGGGGGCATGCACGTGCGCTTTCCTTCCAGGCTGTAGCAGCAATGTCACGCTTCCCGACGCGTGGATCAAAGGATCTGTGGTTTTCCCTCGAGGCTTTCCCTCGAGGCTTTCCCACAGGGCTGTCCCACGTGCCACCGTTGTGTGAGTCGATCCTCGGCGTGAAAGATGAGCCAGTGCAGGGCAAAGAGGTTCCTCTGGAATGGACTGAGACATCTGGG
Source organism: Capricornis sumatraensis (assembly GCF_032405125.1). NCBI lineage: Eukaryota > Metazoa > Chordata > Mammalia > Artiodactyla > Bovidae > Capricornis > Capricornis sumatraensis. The sequence goes on along the minus strand of NC_091092.1, from coordinate 140,037,944 downwards.
GGACTCTTGGCATGGTGGTACGACCATGGAGTTCCTCTCGCCTTTCCTGTTGAGAGTGCCTCCTCTTGAGATGCGACGGGAACGCCGGGAATTTTTTCCCGTTGAAAGCAGGGAAAGGATCCCTCATCTCGAGCTACGAGGGGGAAATGGGGCTCCTCTGGATGTGGGCGGGACCATCGTGCTTCCTCTCGAGTGGAGACGGGTATGGCGGTGAACTTCTTGAGTTGCAGCAAGGGTTTGAAAGACCCTTTCGAAGTTCCAGAGGTTAGGTGTCATTAGTCTCCAGACGCCTCATCGGAAATAGGCTTCATCTCGCCTGAAAGGGAGAACTTCCTGGATTTTCTCGAGTTGTGGCAGGTGTTCTCGAGTTACGACGGGGACCTCAGGGACCCGCCCTGGTGGCCTCAGGAGAGGCCAGTCCCCATGCGAGTTGCTAGGGGGCCTCTCGGGATTCCTCTCCCGTCGATACCGGGGCCAAAAACCTTGTGTGGAGTCAGGGCCGGAACCGAGGATTCCTCTCAGGGGCTGACATGGATCTTTGGGTACTTCTGGAGTCTCCCCAGGGGAGTCAGGCCTCGTCTCGAGTGGGGGCATGCACGTGCGCTTTCCTTTCATGCTGTAGCAGCAATGTCACGCTTCCCGTCGCGTGGATCAAAGGATCTGTGGTTTTCCCTCGAGGCTTTCCCTCGAGGCTTTCCCACAGGGCTGTCCCACGTGCCACCGTGGTGTGAGTCGATCCTCGGCGTGAAAGATGAGCCAGTGCAGGGCAAAGAGGTTCCTCTGGAATGGACTGAGACATCTGGGGGACTCTTGGCATGGTGGTACGACCATGGAGTTCCTCTCGCCTTTCCTGTTGAGAGTGCCTCCTCTTGAGATGCGACGGGAACGCCGGGAATTCTTTCCCGTTGAAAGCAGGGAAAGGATCCCTCATCTCGAGCTACGAGGGGGAAACGGGGCTCCTCTGGATGTGCGCGGGACCATCGTGCTTCCTCTCGAGTGGAGACGGGTATGGCGGTGAACTTCTTGAGTTGCAGCAAGGGTTTGAAAGACCCTTTCGAAGTTCCAGAGTTTAGGTGTCATTAGTCTCCAGACGCCTCATCGGAAATAGGCCTCATCTCGCCTGGAAGGGAGAACTTCCTGGATTTTCTCGAGTTGCGGCAGGTGTTCTCGAGTTACGACGGGGACCTCAGGGACCCGCCCTGGTGGCCTCAGGAGAGGCCAGTCCCCATGCGAGTTGCTAGGGGGCCTCTCGGGATTCCTCTCCCGTCGATACCGGGGCCAAAAACCTTGTGTGGAGTCAGGGCCGGAACCGAGGATTCCTCTCAGGGGCTCACATGGATCTTTGGGTACTTCTGGAGTCTCCCCAGGTGAGTCAGGCCTCGTCTCGAGTGGGGTCATGCACGTGCGCTTTCCTTCCAGGCTGTAGCAGCAATGTCACGCTTCCCGTCGCCTGGATCAAAGGATCTGTGGTTTTCCCTCGAGGCTTTCCCTCGAGGCTTTCCCACAGGGCTGTCCCACGTGCCACCGTGGTGTGAGTCGATCCTCGGCGTGAAAGATGAGCCAGTGCAGGGCAAAGAGGTTCCTCTGGAATGGACTGAGACATCTGGGGGACTCTTGGCATGGTGGTACGACCATGGAGTTCCTCTCGCCTTTCCTGTTGAGAGTGCCTCCTCTTGAGATGCGACGGGAACGCCGGGAATACTTTCCCGTTGAAAGCAGGGAAAGGATCCCTCATCTCGAGCTACGAGGGGGAAACGGGGCTCCTCTGGATGTGGGCAGGACCATCGTGCTTCCTCTCGAGTGGAGAAGGGTATGGCGGTGAATTTCTTGAGTTGCAGCAATGGTGTGAAAGACCCTTTCGAAGTTCCAGAGGTGAGGTGTCATTAGTCTCCAGACGCCTCATCGGAAATAGGCCTCATCTCGCCTGGAAGGGAGAACTTCCTGGATTTTCTCGAGTTGCGGCAGGTGTTCTCGAGTTACGACGGGGACCTCAGGGACCCGCCCTGGTGGCCTCAGGAGAGGCCAGTCCCCATGCGAGTTGCTAGGTGGCCTCTCGTGATACCTCTCCCGTCGATACCGGGGCCAAAAACCTTGTGTGGAGTCAGGGCCGGAACCGAGGATTCCTCTCAGGGGCTCACATGGATCTTTGGGTACTTCTGGAGTCTCCCCAGGGGAGTCAGGCCTCGTCTCGAGTGGGGTCATGCACGTGCGCTTTCCTTCCAGGCTGTAGCAGCAATGTCACGCTTCCCGTCGCCTGGATCAAAGGATCTGTGGTTTTCCCTCGAGGCTTTCCCTCGAGGCTTTCCCACAGGGCTGTCCCACGTGCCACCGTGGTGTGAGTCGATCCTCGGCGTGAAAGATGAGCCAGTGCAGGGCAAAGAGTTTCCTCTGGAATGGACTGAGACATCTGGGGGACTCTTGGCATGGTGGTACGACCATGGAGTTCCTCTCGCCTTTCCTGTTGAGAGTGCCTCCTCTTGAGATGCGACGGGAACGCCGGGAATTCTTTCCCGTTGAAAGCAGGGAAAGGATCCCTCATCTCGAGCTACGAGGGGGAAACGGGGCTCCTCTGGATGTGGGCGGGACAATCGTGCTTCCTCTCGAGTGGAGAAGGGTATGGCGGTGAATTTCTTGAGTTGCAGCAAGGGTGTGAAAGACCCTTTCGAAGTTCCAGAGGTGAGGTGTCATTAGTCTCCAGACGCCTCATCGGAAATAGGCCTCATCTCGCCTGGAAGGGAGAACTTCCTGGATTTTCTCGAGTTGCGGCAGGTGTTCTCGAGTTACGACGGGGACCTCAGGGACCCGCCCTGGTGGCCTCAGGAGAGGCCAGTCCCCATGCGAGTTGCTAGGGGGCCTCTCGGGATTCCTCTCCCGTCGATACCGGGGCCAAAAACCTTGTGTGGAGTCAGGGCCGGAACCGAGGATTCCTCTCAGGGGCTGACATGGATCTTTGGGTACTTCTGGAGTCTCCCCAGGGGAGTCAGGCCTCGTCTCGAGTGGGGGCATGCACGTGCGCTTTCCTTCCAGGCTGTAGCAGCAATGTCACGCTTCCCGTCGCGTGGATCAAAGGATCTGTGGTTTTCCCTCGAGGCTTTCCCTCGAGGCTTTCCCACAGGGCTGTCCCACGTGCCACCGTGGTGTGAGTCGATCCTCGGCGTGAAAGATGAGCCAGTGCAGGGCAAAGAGGTTCCTCTGGAATGGACTGAGACATCTGGGGGACTCTTGGCATGGTGGTACGACCATGGAGTTCCTCTCGCCTTTCCTGTTGAGAGTGCCTCCTCTTGAGACGCGACGGGAACGCCGGGAATTCTTTCCCGTTGAAAGCAGGGAAAGGATCCCTCATCTCGAGCTACGAGGGGGAAACGGGGCTCCTCTGGATGTGGGCGGGACCATCGTGCTTCCTCTCGAGTGGAGACGGGTATGGCGGTGAACTTCTTGAGTTGCAGCATGGGTGTGAAAGACCCTTTCGAAGTTCCAGAGTTTAGGTGTCATTAGTCTCCAGACCCCTCATCGGAAATAGGCCTCATCTCGCCTGGAAGGGAGAACTTCCTGGATTTTCTCGAGTTGTGGCAGGTGTTCTCGAGTTACGACGGGGACCTCAGGGACCCGCCCTGGTGGCCTCTGGAGAGGCCAGTCCCCATGCGAGTTGCTAGGGGGCCTCTCGGGATTCCTCTCCCGTCGATACTGGGGCCAAAAACCTTGTGTGGAGTCAGGGCCAGAACCGAGGATTCCTCTCAGGGGCTGACATGGATCTTTGGGTACTTCTGGAGTCTCCCCAGGGGAGTCAGGCCTCGTCTCGAGTGGGGGCATGCACGTGCGCTTTCCTTCCATGCTGTAGCAGCAATATCACGCTTCCCGTCGCGTGGATCAAAGGATCTGTGGTTTTCCCTCGAGGCTTTCCCTCGAGGCTTTCCCACAGGGCTGTCCCACGTGCCACCGTGGTGTGAGTCGATCCTCGGCGTGAAAGATGAGCGAGTGCAGGGCAAAGAGGTTCCTCTGGAATGGACTGAGACATCTGGGGGACTCTTGGCATGGTGTACGACCATGGAGTTCCTCTCGCCTTTCCTGTTGAGAGTGCCTCCTCTTGAGATGCGACGGGAACGCCGGGAATTCTTTCCCGTTGAAAGCAGGGAAAGGATCCCTCATCTCGAGCTACGAGGGGGAAACGGGGCTCCTCTGGATGTGGGCGGGACCATCGTGCTTCCTCTCGAGTGGAGACGGGTATGGCGGTGAACTTCTTGAGTTGCAGCAAGGGTGTGAAAGACCCTTTCGAAGTTCCAGAGGTGAGGTGTCATTAGTCTCCAGACGCCTCATCGGAAATAGGCCTCATCTTGCCTGGAAGGGAGAACTTCCTGGATTTTCTCGAGTTGCGGCAGGTGTTCTCGAGTTACGACGGGGACCTCAGGGACCCGCCCTGGTGGCCTCAGGAGAGGCCAGTCCCCATGCGAGTTGCTAGGGGGCCTCTCGGGATTCCTCTGCCGTCGATACCGGGGCCAAAAACCTTGTGTGGAGTCAGGGCCGGAACCGAGGATTCCTCTCACGGGCTGACATGTATCTTTGGGTACTTCTAGAGTCTCCCCAGGGGAGTCAGGCCTCGTCTCGAGTGGGGGCATGCACGTGCGCTTTCCTTCCAGGCTGTAGCAGCAATGTCACGCTTCCCGTCGCGTGGATCAAAGGATCTGTGGTTTTCCCTCGAGGCTTTCCCTCGAGGCTTTCCCACAGGGCTGTCCCACGTGCCACCGTGGTGTGAGTCGATCCTCGGCGTGAAAGATGAGCGAGTGCAGGGCAAAGAGGTTCCTCTGGAATGGACTGAGACATCTGGGGGACTCTTGGCATGGTGGTATGACCATGGAGTTCCTCTCGCCTTTCCTGTTGAGAGTGCCTCCTCTTGAGATGCGACGGGAACGCCGGGAATTCTTTCCCGTTGAAAGCAGGGAAAGGATCCCTCATCTCGAGCTACGAGGGGGAAACGGGGCTCCTCTGGATGTGGGCAGGGCCATCGTGCTTCCTCTCGAGTGGAGAAGGGTATGGCGGTGAATTTCTTGAGTTGCAGCAAGGGTGTGAAAGGCCCTTTCGAAGTTCCAGAGGTGAGGTGTCATTAGTCTCCAGACGCCTCATCGGAAATAGGCCTCATCTCGCCTGGAAGGGAGAACTTCCTGGATTTTCTCGAGTTGCGGCAGGTGTTCTCGAGTTACGACGGGGACCTCAGGGACCCGCCCTGGTGGCCTCAGGAGAGGCCAGTCCCCATGCGAGTTGCTAGGGGGCCTCTCGGGATTCCTCTCCCGTCGATACCGGGGCCAAAAACCTTGTGTGGAGTCAGGGCCGGAACCGAGGATTCCTCTCAGGGGCTGACATGGATCTTTGGGTACTTCTGGAGTCTCCCCAGGGGAGTCAGGCCTCGTCTCGAGTGGGGGCATGCACGTGCGCTTTCCTTTCATGCTGTAGCAGCAATGTCACGCTTCCCGTCCCGTGGATCAAAGGATCTGTGGTTTTCCCTCGAGGCTTTCCCTCGAGGCTTTCCCACAGGGCTGTCCCACGTGCCACCGTGGTGTGAGTCGATCCTCGGCGTGAAAGATGAGCCAGTGCAGGGCAAAGAGGTTCCTCTGGAATGGACTGAGACATCTGGGGGACTCTTGGCATGGTGGTACGACCATGGAGTTCCTCTCGCCTTTCCTGTTGAGAGTGCCTCCTCTTGAGATGCGACGGGAACGCCGGGAATTCTTTCCCGTTGAAAGCAGGGAAAGGATCCCTCATCTCGAGCTACGAGGGGGAAACGGGGCTCCTCTGGATGTGCGCGGGACCATCGTGCTTCCTCTCGAGTGGAGACGGGTATGGCGGTGAACTTCTTGAGTTGCAGCAAGGGTTTGAAAGACCCTTTCGAAGTTCCAGAGGTTAGGTGTCATTAGTCTCCAGACGCCTCATCGGAAATAGGCCTCATCTCGCCTGGAAGGGAGAACTTCCTGGATTTTCTCGAGTTGCGGCAGGTGTTCTCGAGTTACGACGGGGACCTCAGGGACCCGCCCTGGTGGCCTCAGGAGAGGCCAGTCCCCATGCGAGTTGCTAGGGGGCCTCTCGGGATTCCTCTCCCGTCGATACCGGGGCCAAAAACCTTGTGTGGAGTCAGGGCCGGAACCGAGGATTCCTCTCAGGGGCTCACATGGATCTTTGGATACTTCTGGAGTCTCCCCAGGGGAGTCAGGCCTCGTCTCGAGTGGGGTCATGCACGTGCGCTTTCCTTCCAGGCTGTAGCAGCAATGTCACGCTTCCCGTCGCCTGGATCAAAGGATCTGTGGTTTTCCCTCGAGGCTTTCCCTCGAGGCTTTCCCACAGGGCTGTCCCACGTGCCACCGTGGTGTGAGTCGATCCTCGGCGTGAAAGATGAGCCAGTGCAGGGCAAAGAGGTTCCTCTGGAATGGACTGAGACATCTGGGGGACTCTTGGCATGGTGGTACGACCATGGAGTTCCTCTCGCCTTTCCTGTTGAGAGTGCCTCCTCTTGAGATGCGACGGGAACGCCGGGAATTCTTTCCCGTTGAAAGCAGGGAAAGGATCCCTCATCTCGAGCTACGAGGGGGAAACGGGGCTCCTCTGGATGTGGGCAGGACCATCGTGCTTCCTCTCGAGTGGAGAAGGGTATGGCGGTGAATTTCTTGAGTTGCAGCAATGGTGTGAAAGACCCTTTCGAAGTTCCAGAGGTGAGGTGTCATTAGTCTCCAGACGCCTCATCGGAAATAGGCCTCATCTCGCCTGGAAGGGAGAACTTCCTGGATTTTCTCGAGTTGCGGCAGGTGTTCTCGAGTTACGACGGGGACCTCAGGGACCCGCCCTGGTGGCCTCAGGAGAGGCCAGTCCCCATGCGAGTTGCTAGGGGGCCTCTCGGGATTCCTCTCCCGTCGATACCGGGGCCAAAAACCTTGTGTGGAGTCAGGGCCGGAACCGAGGATTCCTCTCAGGGGCTCACATGGATCTTTGGGTACTTCTGGAGTCTCCCCAGGGGAGTCAGGCCTCGTCTCGAGTGGGGGCATGCACGTGCGCTTTCCTTCCAGGCTGCAGCAGCAATGTCACGCTTCCCGTCGCGTGGATCAAAGGATCTGTGGTTTTCCCTCGAGGCTTTCCCTCGAGGCTTTCCCACAGGGCTGTCCCACGTGCCACCGTGGTGTGAGTCGATCCTCGGCGTGAAAGATGAGCCAGTGCAGGGCAAAGAGGTTCCTCTGGAATGGACTGAGACATCTGGGGGACTCTTGGCATGGTGGTACGACCATGGAGTTCCTCTCGCCTTTCCTGTTGAGAGTGCCTCCTCTTGAGATGCGACGGGAACGCCGGGAATTCTTTCCCGTTGAAAGCAGGAAAGGATCCCATCTCGAGCTACGAGGGGGAAACGGGGCTCCTCTGGATGTGGGCGGGACCATCGTGTTTCCTCTCGAGTGGAGACGGGTTTGGCGGTGAACTTCTTGAGTTGCAGCAAGGGTGTGAAAGACCCTTTCGAAGTTCCAGAGTTTAGGTGTCATTAGTCTCCAGACGCCTCATCGGAAATAGGCCTCATCTTGCCTGGAAGGGAGAACTTCCTGGATTTTCTCGAGTTGCGGCAGGTGTTCTCGAGTTACGACGGGGACCTCAGGGACCCGCCCTGGTGGCCTCAGGAGAGGCCAGTCCCCATGCGAGTTGCTAGGGGGCCTCTCAGGATTCCTCTCCCGTCGATACCGGGGCCAAAAACCTTGTGTGGAGTCAGGGCCGGAACCGAGGATTCCTCTCACGGGCTGACATGGATCTTTGGGTACTTCTGGAGTCTCCCCAGGGGAGTCAGGCCTCGTCTCGAGTGGGGGCATGCACGTGTGCTTTCCTTCCAGGCTGTAGCAGCAATGTCACGCTTCCCGTCGCGTGGATCAAAGGATCTGTGGTTTTCCCTCGAGGCTTTCCCTCGAGGCTTTCCCACAGGGCTGTCCCACGTGCCACCGTGGTGTGAGTCGATCCTCGGCGTGAAAGATGAGCGAGTGCAGGGCAAAGAGGTTCCTCTGGAATGGACTGAGACATCTGGGGGACTCTTGGCATGGTGGTACGACCATGGAGTTCCTCTCGCCTTTCCTGTTGAGAGTGCCTCCTCTTGAGATGCGACGGGAACGCCGGGAATTCTTTCCCGTTGAAAGCAGGGAAAGGATCCCTCATCTCGAGCTACGAGGGGGAAAGGGGCCTCCTCTTGATGTGTGCGGGACCATCGTGCTTCCTCTCGAGTGGAGACGGGTATGGCGGTGAACTTCTTGAGTTGCAGCAAGGGTGTAAAAGACCCTTTCGAAGTTCCAGAGGTTAGGTGTCATTAGTCTCCAGACGCCTCATGGGAAATAGGCCTCATCACGCCTGGAAGGGAGAACTTCCTGGATTTTCTCGAGCTGCGGCAGGTGTTCTCGAGTTACGACGGGGACCTCAGGGACCCGCCCTGGTGGCCTCAGGAGAGGCCAGTCCCCATGCGAGTTGCTAGGGGGCCTCTCGGGATTCCTCTCCCGTCGATACCGGGGCCAAAAACCTTGTGTGGAGTCAGGGCCGGAACCGAGGATTCCTCTCAGGGGCTCAAATGGATCTTTGGGTACTTCTGGAGTCTCCCCAGGGGAATCAGGCCTCGTCTCGAGTGGGGGCATGCACGTGCGCTTTCCTTCCAGGCTGTAGCAGCAATGTCACGCTTCCCGTCGCGTGGATCAAAGGATCTGTGGTTTTCCCTCGAGGCTTTCCCTCGAGGCTTTCCCACAGGGCTGTCCCACGTGCCACCGTGGTGTGAGTCGATCCTCGGCGTGAAAGATGAGCCAGTGCAGGGCAAAGAGGTTCCTCTGGAATGGACTGAGACATCTGGGGGACTCTTGGCATGGTGGTACGACCATGGAGTTCCTCTCGCCTTTCCTGTTGAGAGTGCCTCCTCTTGAGATGCGACGGGAACGCCGGGAATTCTTTCCCGTTGAAAGCAGGGAAAGGATCCCTCATCTCGAGCTACGAGGGGGAAACGGGGCTCCTCTGGATGTGGGCGGGACCATCGTGCTTCCTCTCGAGTGGAGACGGGTATGGCGGTGAACTTCTTGAGTTGCAGAAAGGGTGTGAAAGACCCTTTCGAAGTTCCAGAGTTTAGGTGTCATTAGTCTCCAGACGCCTCATCGGAAATAGGCCTCATCTCGCCTGGAAGGGAGAACTTTCTGGATTATCTCGAGTTGTGGCAGGTGTTCTCGAGTTACGACGGGGACCTCAGGGACCCGCCCTGGTGGCCTCAGGAGAGGCCAGTCCCCATGCGAGTTGCTAGGGGGCCTCTCGGGATTCCTCTCCCGTCGATACCGGGGCCAAAAACCTTGTGTGGAGTCAGGGCCGGAACCGAGGATTACTCTCAGGGGCTGACATGGATCTTTGGGTACTTCTGGAGTCTCCCCAGGGGAGTCAGGACTCGTCTCGAGTGGGGGCATGCACGTGCGCTTTCCTTCCATGCTGTAGCAGCAATGTCACGCTTCCCGTCGCGTGGATCAAAGGATCTGTGGTTTTCCCTCGAGGCTTTCCCTCGAGGCTTTCCCACAGGGCTGTCCCACGTGCCACCGTGGTGTGAGTCGATCCTAGGCGTGAAAGATGAGCCAGTGCAGGGCAAAGAGGTTCCTCTGGAATGGACTGAGACATCTGGGGGACTCTTGGCATGGTGGTACGACCATGGAGTTCCTCTCGCCTTTCCTGTTGAGAGTGCCTCCTCTTGAGATGCGACGGGAACGCCGGGAATTCTTTCCCGTTGAAAGCAGGGAAAGGATCCCTCATCTCGAGCTACGAGGAGGAAACGGGGCTCCTCTGGATGTGGGCGGGACCATCGTGCTTCCTCTCGAGTGGAGACGGGTATGGCGGTGAACTTCTTGATTTGCAGCAAGGGTGTGAAAGACCCTTTCGAAGTTCCAGAGTTTAGGTGTCATTAGTCTCCAGACGCCTCATCGGAAATAGGCCTCATCTCGCCTGGAAGGGAGAACTTCCTGGATTTTCTCGAGTTGTGGCAGGTGTTCTCTAGTTATGACGGGGACCTCAGGGACCCGCCCTGGTGGCCTCAGGAGAGGCCAGTCCCCATGCGAGTTGCTAGGGGGCCTCTCGGGATTCCTCTCCCTTCGATACCGGGGCCAAAAACCTTGTGTGGAGTCAGGGCCAGAACCGAGGATTCCTCTCAGGGGCTGACATGGATCTTTGGGTACTTCTGGAGTCTCCCCAGGGGAGTCAGGCCTCGTCTCGAGTGGGGGCATGCACGTGCGCTTTCCTTCCATGCTGTAGCAGCAATGTCACGCTTCCCGTCGCCTGGATCAAAGGATCTGTGGTTTTCCCTCGAGGCTTTCCCTCGAGGCTTTCCCACAGGGCTGTCCCACGTGCCACCGTGGTGTGAGTCGATCCTCGGCGTGAAAGATGAGCCAGTGAAGGGCAAAGAGGTTCCTCTGGAATGGACTGAGACATCTGGGGGACTCTTGGCATGGTGGTACGACCATGGAGTTCCTCTCGCCTTTCCTGTTGAGAGTGCCTCCTCTTGAGATGCGACGGGAACGCCGGGAATTCTTTCCCGTTGAAAGCAGGGAAAGGATCCCTCATCTCGAGCTACGAGGGGGAAACGGGCCTCCTCTTGATGTGTGCGGGACCATCGTGCTTCCTCTCGAGTGGAGACGGGTATGGCGGTCAACTTCTTGAGTTGCAGCAAGGGTGTAAAAGACCCTTTCGAAGTTCCAGAGGTTAGGTGTCATTAGTCTCCAGACGCCTCATGGGAAATAGGCCTCATCACGCCTGGAAGGGAGAACTTCCTGGATTTTCTCGAGCTGCGGCAGGTGTTCTCGAGTTACGACGGGGACCTCAGGGACCCGCCCTGGTGGCCTCAGGAGAGGCCAGTCCCCATGCGAGTTGCTAGGGGGCCTCTCGGGATTCCTCTCCCGTCGATACCGGGGCCAAAAACCTTGTGTGGAGTCAGGGCCGGAACCGAGGATTCCTCTCAGGGGCTGACATGGACCTTAGGGTACTTCTGGAGTCTCCCCAGGGGAGTCAGGCCTCGTCTCGAGTGGGGGCATGCACGTGCGCTTTCCTTCCAGGCTGTAGCAGCAATGTCACGCTTCCCGTCGCCTGGATCAAAGGATCTGTGGTTTTCCCTCGAGGCTTTCCCTCGAGGCTTTCCCACAGGGCTGTCCCACGTGCCACCGTGGTGTGAGTCGATCCTCGGCGTGAAAGATGAGCCAGTGCAGGGCAAAGAGGTTCCTCTGGAATGGACTGAGACATCTGGGGGACTCTTGGCATGGTGGTACGACCATGGAGTTCCTCTCGCCTTTCCTGTTGAGAGTGCCTCCTCTTGAGATGCGACGGGAACGCCGGGAATTCTTTCCCGTTGAAAGCAGGGAAAGGATCCCTCATCTCGAGCTACGAGGGGGAAACGGGGCTCCTCTGGATGTGGGCAGGACCATCGTGCTTCCTCTCGAGTGGAGAAGGGTATGGCGGTGAATTTCTTGAGTTGCAGCAAGGGTGTGAAAGACCCTTTCGAAGTTCCAGAGGTGAGGTGTCATTAGTCTCCAGACGCCTCATCGGAAATAGGCCTCATCTCGCCTGGAAGGGAGAACTTCCTGGATTTTCTCGAGTTGCGGCTGGTGTTCTCGAGTTACGACGGGGACCTCAGGGACCCGCCCTGGTGGCCTCAGGAGATGCCAGTCCCCATGCGAGTTGCTAGAGGGCCTCTCGGGATTCCTCTCCCGACGATACCGGGGCCAAAAACCTTGTGTGGAGTCAGGGCCGGAACCGAGGATTCCTCTCAGGGGCTGACATGGATCTTTGGGTACTTCTGGAGTCTCCCCAGGGGAGTCAGGCCTCGTCTCGAGTGGGGGCATGCACGTGCGCTTTCCTTCCAGGCTGTAGCAGCAATGTCACGCTTCCCGTCGCGTCGATCAAAGGATCTGTGGTTTTCCCTCGAGGCTTTCTCTCGAGGCTTTCCCACAGGGCTGTCCCACGTGCCACCGTGGTGTGAGTCGATCCTCGGCGTGAAAGATGAGCCAGTGCAGGGCAAAGAGGTTCCTCTGGAATGGACTGAGACATCTGGGGGACTCTTGGCATGGTGGTACGACCATGGAGTTCCTCTCGCCTTTCCTGTTGAGAGTGCCTCCTCTTGAGATGCGACGGGAACGCCGGGAATTCTTTCCCGTTGAAAGCAGGGAAAGGATCCCTCATCTCGAGCTACGAGGGGGAAACGGGGCTCCTCTGGATGTGGGCGGGACCATCGTGCTTCCTCTCGAGTGGAGACGGGTATGGCGGTGAACTTCTTGATTTGCAGCAAGGGTGTGAAAGACCCTTTCGAAGTTCCAGAGTTTAGGTGTCATTAGTCTCCAGACGCCTCTTCGGAAATAGGCCTCATCTCGCCTGAAAGGGAGAACTTCCTGGATTTTCTCGAGTTGTGGCAGGTGTTCTGGAGTTACGACGGGGACCTCAGGGACACGCCCTGGTGGCCTCAGGAGAGGCCAGTCCCCATGCGAGTTGCTAGGGGGCCTCTCGGGATTCCTCTCCCGTCGATACCGGGGCCAAAAACCTTGTGTGGAGTCAGGGCCGGAACCGAGGATTCCTCTCAGGGGCTCAAATGGATCTTTGGGTACTTCTGGAGTCTCCCCAGGGGAGTCAGGCCTCGTCTCGAGTGGGGGCATGCACGTGCGCTTTCCTTCCAGGCTGTAGCAGCAATGTCACGCTTCCCGTCGCGTGGATCAAAGGATCTGTGGTTTTCCCTCGAGGCTTTCCCTCGAGGCTTTCCCACAGGGCTGTCCCACGTGCCACCGTGGTGTGAGTCGATCCTCGGCGTGAAAGATGAGCCAGTGCAGGGCAAAGAGGTTCCTCTGGAATGGACTGAGACATCTGGGGGACTCTTGGCATGGTGGTACGACCATGGAGTTCCTCTCGCCTTTCCTGTTGAGAGTGCCTCCTCTTGAGATGCGACGGGAACGCCGGGAATTCTTTCCCGTTGAAAGCAGGGAAAGGATCCCTCATCTCGAGCTACGAGGGGGAAACGGGGCTCCTCTGGATGTGGGCGGGACCATCGTGCTTCCTCTCGAGTGGAGACGGGTATGGCGGTGAACTTCTTGAGTTGCAGCAAGGGTGTGAAAGACCCTTTCGAAGTTCCAGAGTTTAGGTGTCATTAGTCTCCAGACGCCTCATCGGAAATAGGCCTCATCTCGCCTGGAAGGGAGAACTTTCTGGATTATCTCGAGTTGTGGCAGGTGTTCTCAAGTTACGACGGGGACCTCAGGGACCCGCCCTGGTGGCCTCAGGAGAGGCCAGTCCCCATGCGAGTTGCTAGGGGGCCTCTCGGGATTCCTCTCCCGTCGATACCGGGGCCAAAAACCTTGTGTGGAGTCAGGGCCGGAACCGAGGATTCCTCTCAGGGGCTGACATGGATCTTTGGGTACTTCTGGAGTCTCCCCAGGGGAGTCAGGCCTCGTCTCGAGTGGGGGCATGCACGTGCGCTTTCCTTCCATGCTGTAGCAGCAATGTCACGCTTCCCGTCGCGTGGATCAAAGGATCTGTGGTTTTCCCTCGAGGCTTTCCCTCGAGGCTTTCCCACAGGGCTGTCCCACGTGCCACCGTGGTGTGAGTCGATCCTCGGCGTGAAAGATGAGCCAGTGCAGGGCAAAGAGGTTCCTCTGGAATGGACTGAGACATCTGGGGGACACTTGGCATGGTGGTACGACCATGGAGTTCCTCTCGCGTTTCCTGTTGAGAGTGCCTCCTCTTGAGATGCGACGGGAACGCCGGGAATTCTTTCCCGTTGAAAGCAGGGAAAGGATCCCTCATCTCGAGCTACGAGGAGGAAACGGGGCTCCTCTGGATGTGGGCGGGACCATCGTGCTTCCTCTCGAGTGGAGACGGGTATGGCGGTGAACTTCTTGATTTGCAGCAAGGGTGTGAAAGACCCCTTCGAAGTTCCAGAGTTTAGGTGTCATTTGTCTCCAGACGCCTCATCGGAAATAGGCCTCATCTCGCCTGGAAGGGAGAACTTCCTGGATTTACTCGAGTTGTGGCAGGTGTTCTCGAGTTACGACGGGGACCTCAGGGACCCGCCCTGGTGGCCTCAGGAGAGGCCAGTCCCCATGCGAGTTGCTAGGGGGCCTCTCGGGATTCCTCTCCCGTCGATACCGGGGCCAAAAACCTTGTGTGGAGTCAGGGCCGGAACCGAGGATTCCTCTCAGGGGCTGACATGGATATTTGGGTACTTCTGGAGTCTCCCCAGGGGAGTCAGGCCTCGTCTCGAGTGGGGGCATGCACGTGCGCTTTCCTTCCAGGCTGTAGCAGCAATGTCACGCTTCCCGTCGCCTGGATCAAAGGATCTGTGGTTTTCCCTCGAGGCTTTCCCTCGAGGCTTTCCCACAGGGCTGTCCCACGTGCCACCGTGGTGTGAGTCGATCCTCGGCGTGAAAGATGAGCCAGTGCAGGGCAAAGAGGTTCCTCTGGAATGGACTGAGACATCTGGGGGACTCTTGGCATGGTGGTACGACCATGGAGTTCCTCTCGCCTTTCCTGTTGAGAGTGCCTCCTCTTGAGATGCGACGGGAACGCCGGGAATTCTTTCCCGTTGAAAGCAGGAAAGGATCCCTCATCTCGAGCTACGAGGGGGAAACGGGGCTCCTCTGGATGTGGGCGGGACCATCGTGTTTCCTCTCGAGTGGAGACGGGTTTGGCGGTGAACTTCTTGAGTTGCAGCAAGGGTGTGAAAGACCCTTTCGAAGTTCCAGAGTTTAGGTGTCATTAGTCTCCAGACGCCTCATCGGAAATAGGCCTCATCTTGCCTGGAAGGGAGAACTTCCTGGATTTTCTCGAGTTGCGGCAGGTGTTCTCGAGTTACGACGGGGACCTCAGGGACCCGCCCTGGTGGCCTCAGGAGAGGCCAGTCCCCATGCGAGTTGCTAGGGGGCCTCTCAGGATTCCTCTCCCGTCGATACCGGGGCCAAAAACCTTGTGTGGAGTCAGGGCCGGAACCGAGGATTCCTCTCACGGGCTGACATGGATCTTTGGGTACTTCTAGAGTCTCCCCAGGGGAGTCAGGCCTCGTCTCGAGTGGGGGCATGCACGTGTGCTTTCCTTCCAGGCTGTAGCAGCAATGTCACGCTTCCCGTCGCGTGGATCAAAGGATCTGTGGTTTTCCCTCGAGGCTTTCCCTCGAGGCTTTCCCACAGGGCTGTCCCACGTGCCACCGTGGTGTGAGTCGATCCTCGGCGTGAAAGATGAGCGAGTGCAGGGCAAAGAGGTTCCTCTGGAATGGACTGAGACATCTGGGGGACTCTTGGCATGGTGGTACGACCATGGAGTTCCTCTCGCCTTTCCTGTTGAGAGTGCCTCCTCTTGAGATGCGACGGGAACGCCGGGAATTCTTTCCCGTTGAAAGCAGGGAAAGGATCCCTCATCTCGAGCTACGAGGGGGAAAGGGGCCTCCTCTTGATGTGTGCGGGACCATCGTGCTTCCTCTCGAGTGGAGACGGGTATGGCGGTGAACTTCTTGAGTTGCAGCAAGGGTGTAAAAGACCCTTTCGAAGTTCCAGAGGTTAGGTGTCATTAGTCTCCAGACGCCTCATGGGAAATAGGCCTCATCACGCCTGGAAGGGAGAACTTCCTGGATTTTCTCGAGCTGCGGCAGGTGTTCTCGAGTTACGACGGGGACCTCAGGGACCCGCCCTGGTGGCCTCAGGAGAGGCCAGTCCCCATGCGAGTTGCTAGGGGGCCTCTCGGGATTCCTCTCCCGTCGATACCGGGGCCAAAAACCTTGTGTGGAGTCAGGGCCGGAACCGAGGATTCTTCTCAGGGGCTGACATGGATCTTTGGGTACTTCTGGAGTCTCCCCAGGGGAATCAGGCCTCGTCTCGAGTGGGGGCATGCACGTGCGCTTTCCTTCCAGGCTGTAGCAGCAATGTCACGCTTCCCGTCGCGTGGATCAAAGGATCTGTGGTTTTCCCTCTAGGCTTTCCCTCGAGGCTTTCCCACAGGGCTGTCCCACGTGCCACCGTGGTGTGAGTCGATCCTCGGCGTGAAAGATGAGCCAGTGCAGGGCAAAGAGGTTCCTCTGGAATGGACTGAGACATCTGGGGGACTCTTGGCATGGTGGTACGACCATGGAGTTCCTCTCGCCTTTCCTGTTGAGAGTGCCTCCTCTTGAGATGCGACGGGAACGCCGGGAATTCTTTCCCGTTGAAAGCAGGGAAAGGATCCCTCATCTCGAGCTACGAGGGGGAAACGGGGCTCCTCTGGATGTGGGCGGGACCATCGTGCTTCCTCTCGAGTGGAGACGGGTATGGCGGTGAACTTCTTGAGTTGCAGAAAGGGTGTGAAAGACCCTTTCGAAGTTCCAGAGTTTAGGTGTCATTAGTCTCCAGACGCCTCATCGGAAATAGGCCTCATCTCGCCTGGAAGGGAGAACTTTCTGGATTATCTCGAGTTGTGGCAGGTGTTCTCGAGTTACGACGGGGACCTCAGGGACCCGCCCTGGTGGCCTCAGGAGAGGCCAGTCCCCATGCGAGTTGCTAGGGGGCCTCTCGGGATTCCTCTCCCGTCGATACCGGGGCCAAAAACCTTGTGTGGAGTCAGGGCCGGAACCGAGGATTCCTCTCAGGGGCTGACATGGATCTTTGGGTACTTCTGGAGTCTCCCCAGGGGAGTCAGGACTCGTCTCGAGTGGGGGCATGCACGTGCGCTTTCCTTCCATGCTGTAGCAGCAATGTCACGCTTCCCGTCGCCTGGATCAAAGGATCTGTGGTTTTCCCTCGAGGCTTTCCCTCGAGGCTTTCCCACAGGGCTGTCCCACGTGCCACCGTGGTGTGAGTCGATCCTCGGCGTGAAAGATGAGCCAGTGAAGGGCAAAGAGGTTCCTCTGGAATGGACTGAGACATCTGGGGGACTCTTGGCATGGTGGTACGACCATGGAGTTCCTCTCGCCTTTCCTGTTGAGAGTGCCTCCTCTTGAGATGCGACGGGAACGCCGGGAATTCTTTCCCGTTGAAAGCAGGGAAAGGATCCCTCATCTCGAGCTACGAGGGGGAAACGGGCCTCCTCTTGATGTGTGCGGGACCATCGTGCTTCCTCTCGAGTGGAGACGGGTATGGCGGTGAACTTCTTGAGTTGCAGCAAGGGTGTAAAAGACCCTTTCGAAGTTCCAGAGGTTAGGTGTCATTAGTCTCCAGACGCCTCATGGGAAATAGGCCTCATCACGCCTGGAAGGGAGAACTTCCTGGATTTTCTCGAGCTGCGGCAGGTGTTCTCGAGTTACGACGGGGACCTCAGGGACCCGCCCTGGTGGCCTCAGGAGAGGCCAGTCCCCATGCGAGTTGCTAGGGGGCCTCTCGGGATTCCTCTCCCGTCGATACCGGGGCCAAAAACCTTGTGTGGAGTCAGGGCCGGAACCGAGGATTCCTCTCAGGGGCTGACATGGACCTTAGGGTACTTCTGGAGTCTCCCCAGGGGAGTCAGGCCTCGTCTCGAGTGGGGGCATGCACGTGCGCTTTCCTTCCAGGCTGTAGCAGCAATGTCACGCTTCCCGTCGCCTGGATCAAAGGATCTGTGGTTTTCCCTCGAGGCTTTCCCTCGAGGCTTTCCCACAGGGCTGTCCCACGTGCCACCGTGGTGTGAGTCGATCCTCGGCGTGAAAGATGAGCCAGTGCAGGGCAAAGAGTTTCCTCTGGAATGGACTGAGACATCTGGGGGACTCTTGGCATGGTGGTACGACCATGGAGTTCCTCTCGCCTTTCCTGTTGAGAGTGCCTCCTCTTGAGATGCGACGGGAACGCCGGGAATTCTTTCCCGTTGAAAGCAGGGAAAGGATCCCTCATCTCGAGCTACGAGGGGGAAACGGGGCTCCTCTGGATGTGGGCGGGACCATCGTGCTTCCTCTCGAGTGGAGACGGGTATGGCGGTGAACTTCTTGATTTGCAGCAAGGGTGTGAAAGACCCTTTCGAAGTTCCAGAGTTTAGGTGTCATTAGTCTCCAGACGCCTCTTCGGAAATAGGCCTCATCTCGCCTGAAAGGGAGAACTTCCTGGATTTTCTCGAGTTGTGGCAGGTGTTCTGGAGTTACGACGGGGACCTCAGGGACACGTCCTGGTGGCCTCAGGAGAGGCCAGTCCCCATGCGAGTTGCTAGGGGGCCTCTCGGGATTCCTCTCCCGTCGATACCGGGGCCAAAAACTTTGTGTGGAGTCAGGGCCAGAACCGAGGATTCCTCTCAGAGGCTGACATGGATCTTTGGGTACTTCTGGAGTCTCCCCAGGGGAGTCAGGCCTCGTCTCGAGTGGGGGCATGCACGTGCGCTTTCCTTCCATGCTGTAGCAGCAATGTCACGCTTCCCGTCGCCTGGATCAAATTATCTGTGGTTTTCCCTCGAGGCTTTCCCTCGAGGCTTTCCCACAGGGCTGTCCCACGTGCCACCGTGGTGTGAGTCGATCCTCGGCGTGAAAGATGAGCCAGTGCAGGGCAAAGAGGTTCCTCTGGAATGGACTGAGACATCTGGGGGACTCTTGGCATGGTGGTACGACCATGGAGTTCCTCTCGCCTTTCCTGTTGAGAGTGCCTCCTCTTGAGATGCGACGGGAACGCCGGGAATTCTTTCCCGTTGAAAGCAGGGAAAGGATCCCTCATCTCGAGCTACGAGGGGGAAACGGGGCTCCTCTGGATGTGCGCGGGACCATCGTGCTTCCTCTCGAGTGGAGACGGGTATGGCGGTGAACTTCTTGAGTTGCAGCAAGGGTTTGAAAGACCCTTTCGAAGTTCCAGAGGTTAGGTGTCATTAGTCTCCAGACGCCTCATTGGAAATAGGCCTCATCTCGCATGAAAGGGAGAACTTCCTGGATTTTCTCGAGTTGTGGTAGATGTTCTCGAGTTACGACGGGGACCTCAGGGACCCGCCCTGGTGGCCTCAGGAGAGGCCAGTCCCCATGCGAGTTGCTAGGGGGCCTCTTGGGATTCCTCTCCCGTCGATACCGGGGCCAAAAACCTTGTGTGGAGTCAGGGCCGGAACCGAGGATTCCTCTCAGGGGCTGACATGGATCTTTGGGTACTTCTGGAGTCTCCCCAGGGGAGTCAGGCCTCGTCTCGAGTGGGGGCATGCACGTGCGCTTTCCTTCCAGGCTGTAGCAGCAATGTCACGCTTCCCGTCGCCTGGATCAAAGGATCTGTGGTTTTCCCTCGAGCCTTTCCCTCGAGGCTTTCCCACAGGGCTGTCCCACGTGCCACCGTGGTGTGAGTCGATCCTCGGCGTGAAAGATGAGCCAGTGCAGGGCAAAGAGGTTCCTCTGGAATGGACTGAGACATCTGGGGGACTCTTGGCATGGTGGTACGACCATGGAGTTCCTCTCGCCTTTCCTGTTGAGAGTGCCTCCTCTTGAGATGCGACGGGAACGCCGGGAATTCTTTCCCGTTGAAAGCAGGGAAAGGATCCCTCATCTCGAGCTACGAGGGGGAAACGGGGCTCCTCTGGATGTGGGCGGGACCATCGTGCTTCCTCTCGAGTGGAGACGGGTATGGCGGTGAACTTCTTGAGTTGCAGCAAGGGTGTGAAAGACCCTTTCGAAGTTCCAGAGGTTAGGTGTCATTAGTCTCCAGACGCCTCATCGGAAATAGGCCTCATCTCGCCTGGAAGGGAGAACTTCCTGGATTTTCTCGAGTTGCGGCAGGTGTTCTCGAGTTAGGACGGGGACCTCAGGGACCCGCCCTGGTGGCCTCAGGAGAGGCCAGTCCCCATGCGAGTTGCTAGGGGGCCTCTCGGGATTCCTCTCCCGTCGATACCGGGGCCAAAAACCTTGTGTGGAGTCAGGGCCAGAACCGAGGATTCCTCTCAGGGGCTGACATGGATCTTTGGGTACTTCTGGAGTCTCCCCAGGGGAGTCAGGCCTCGTCTCGAGTGGGGGCATGCACGTGCGCTTTCCTTCCAGGCTGTAGCAGCAATGTCACGCTTCCCGTCGCCTGGATCAAAGGATCTGTGGTTTTCCCTCGAGCCTTTCCCTCGAGGCTTTCCCACAGGGCTGTCCCACGTGCCACCGTGGTGTGAGTCGATCCTCGGCGTGAAAGATGAGCCAGTGCAGGGCAAAGAGGTTCCTCTGGAATGGACTGAGACATCTGGGGGACTCTTGGCATGGTGGTACGACCATGGAGTTCCTCTCGCCTTTCCTGTTGAGAGTGCCTCCTCTTGAGATGCGACGGGAACGCCGGGAATTCTTTCCCGTTGAAAGCAGGGAAAGGATCCCTCATCTCGAGCTACGAGGGGGAAACGGGGCTCCTCTGGATGTGGGCGGGACCATCGTGCTTCCTCTCGAGTGGAGACGGGTATGGCGGTGAACTTCTTGAGTTGCAGCAAGGGTGTGAAAGACCCTTTCGAAGTTCCAGAGGTTAGGTGTCATTAGTCTCCAGACGCCTCATCGGAAATAGGCCTCATCTCGCCTGGAAGGGAGAACTTCCTGGATTTTCTCGAGTTGCGGCAGGTGTTCTCGAGTTACGACGGGGACCTCAGGGACCGGCCCTGGTGGCCTCAGGAGAGGCCAGTCCCCATGCGAGTTGGTAGGGGGCCTCTCGGGATTCCTCTCCCGTCGATACCGGGGCCAAAAACTTTGTGTGGAGTCAGGGCCAGAACCGAGGATTCCTCTCAGAGGCTGACATGGATCTTTGGGTACTTCTGGAGTCTCCCCAGGGGAGTCAGGCCTCGTCTCGAGTGGGGGCATGCACGTGCGCTTTCCTTCCATGCTGTAGCAGCAATGTCACGCTTCCCGTCGCCTGGATCAAAGGATCTGTGGTTTTCCCTCGAGGCTTTCCCTCGAGGCTTTCCCACAGGGCTGTCCCACGTGCCACCGTGGTGTGAGTCGATCCTCGGCGTGAAAGATGAGCCAGTGCAGGGCAAAGAGGTTCCTCTGGAATGGACTGAGACATCTGGGGGACTCTTGGCATGGTGGTACGACCATGGAGTTCCTCTCGCCTTTCCTGTTGAGAGTGCCTCCTCTTGAGATGCGACGGGAACGCCGGGAATTCTTTCCCGTTGAAAGCAGGGAAAGGATCCCTCATCTCGAGCTACGAGGGGGAAACGGGGCTCCTCTGGATGTGCGCGGGACCATCGTGCTTCCTCTCGAGTGGAGACGGGTATGGCGGTGAACTTCTTGAGTTGCAGCAAGGGTTTGAAAGACCCTTTCGAAGTTCCAGAGGTTAGGTGTCATTAGTCTCCAGACGCCTCATTGGAAATAGGCCTCATCTCGCCTGAAAGGGAGAACTTCCTGTATTTTCTCGAGTTGTGGCAGGTGTTCTCGAGTTACGACGGGGACCTCAGGGACCCGCCCTGGTGGCCTCAGGAGAGGCCAGTCCCCATGCGAGTTGCTAGGGGGCCTCTCGGGATTCCTCTCCCGTCGATACCGGGGCCAAAAACCTTGTGTGGAGTCAGGGCCGGAACCGAGGATTCCTCTCAGGGGCTGACATGGATCTTTGGGTACTTCTGGAGTCTCCCCAGGGGAGTCAGGCCTCGTCTCGAGTGGGGGCATGCACGTGCGCTTTCCTTCCAGGCTGTAGCAGCAATGTCACGCTTCCCGTCGCCTGGATCAAAGGATCTGTGGTTTTCCCTCGAGCCTTTCCCTCGAGGCTTTCCCACAGGGCTGTCCCACGTGCCACCGTGGTGTGAGTCGATCCTCGGCGTGAAAGATGAGCCAGTGCAGGGCAAAGAGGTTCCTCTGGAATGGACTGAGACATCTGGGGGACTCTTGGCATGGTGGTACGACCATGGAGTTCCTCTCGCCTTTCCTGTTGAGAGTGCCTCCTCTTGAGATGCGACGGGAACGCCGGGAATTCTTTCCCGTTGAAAGCAGGGAAAGGATCCCTCATCTCGAGCTACGAGGGGGAAACGGGGCTCCTCTGGATGTGGGCGGGACCATCGTGCTTCCTCTCGAGTGGAGACGGGTATGGCGGTGAACTTCTTGAGTTGCAGCAAGGGTGTGAAAGACCCTTTCGAAGTTCCAGAGGTTAGGTGTCATTAGTCTCCAGACGCCTCATCGGAAATAGGCCTCATCTCGCCTGGAAGGGAGAACTTCCTGGATTTTCTCGAGTTGCGGCAGGTGTTCTCGAGTTACGACGGGGACCTCAGGGACCGGCCCTGGTGGCCTCAGGAGAGGCCAGTCCCCATGCGAGTTGGTAGGGGGCCTCTCGGGATTCCTCTCCCGTCGATACCGGGGCCAAAAACTTTGTGTGGACTCAGGGCCAGAACCGAGGATTCCTCTCAGAGGCTGACATGGATCTTTGGGTACTTCTGGAGTCTCCCCAGGGGAGTCAGGCCTCGTCTCGAGTGGGGGCATGCACGTGCGCTTTCCTTCCATGCTGTAGCAGCAATGTCACGCTTCCCGTCGCGTGGATCAAAGGATCTGTGGTTTTCCCTCGAGGCTTTCCCTCGAGGCTTTCCCACAGGGCTGTCCCACGTGCCACCGTGGTGTGAGTCGATCCTCGGCGTGAAAGATGAGCCAGTGCAGGGCAAAGAGGTTCCTCTGGAATGGACTGAGACATCTGGGGGACTCTTGGCATGGTGGTACGACCATGGAGTTCCTCTCGCCTTTCCTGTTGAGAGTGCCTCCTCTTGAGATGCGACGGGAACGCCGGGAATTCTTTCCCGTTGAAAGCAGGGAAAGGATCCCTCATCTCGAGCTACGAGGGGGAAACGGGGCTCCTCTGGATGTGCGCGGGACCATCGTGCTTCCTCTCGAGTGGAGACGGGTATGGCGGTGAACTTCTTGAGTTGCAGCAAGGGTTTGAAAGACCCTTTCGAAGTTCCAGAGGTTAGGTGTCATTAGTCTCCAGACGCCTCATCAGAAATAGGCCTCATCTCGCCTGAAAGGGAGAACTTCCTGGATTTTCTCGAGTTGTGGCAGGTGTTCTCGAGTTACGACGGGGACCTCAGGGACCCGCCCTGGTGGCCTCAGGAGAGGCCAGTCCCCATGCGAGTTGCTAGGGGGCCTCTCGGGATTCCTCTCCCGTCGATACCGGGGCCAAAAACCTTGTGTGGAGTCAGGGCCGGAACCGAGGATTCCTCTCAGGGGCTGACATGGATCTTTGGGTACTTCTGGAGTCTCCCCAGGGGAGTCAGGCCTCGTCTCGAGTGGGGGCATGCACGTGCGCTTATCTTCCATGCTGTAGCAGCAATGTCACGCTTCCCGTCGCCTGGATCAAAGGATCTGTGGTTTTCCCTCGAGGCTTTCCCTCGAGGCTTTCCCACAGGGCTGTCCCACGTGCCACCGTGGTGTGAGTCGATCCTCGGCGTGAAAGATGAGCCAGTGCAGGGCAAAGAGTTTCCTCTGGAATGGACTGAGACATCTGGGGGACTCTTGGCATGGTGGTACGACCATGGAGTTCCTCTCGCCTTTCCTGTTGAGAGTGCCTCCTCTTGAGATGCGACGGGAACGCCGGGAATTCTTTCCCGTTGAAAGCAGGGAAAGGATCCCTCATCTCGAGCTACGAGGGGGAAACGGGGCTCCTCTGGATGTGGGCGGGACCATCGTGCTTCCTCTCGAGTGGAGACGGGTATGGCGGTGAACTTCTTGATTTGCAGCAAGGGTGTGAAAGACCCTTTCGAAGTTCCAGAGTTTAGGTGTCATTAGTCTCCAGACGCCTCATCGGAAATAGGCCTCATCTCGCCTGAAAGGGAGAACTTCCTGGATTTTCTCGAGTTGTGGCAGGTGTTCTCGAGTTACGACGGGGACCTCAGGGACCCGCCCTGGTGGCCTCAGGAGAGGCCAGTCCCCATGCGAGTTGCTAGGGGGCCTCTCGGGATTCCTCTCCCGTCGATACCGGGGCCAAAAACCTTGTGCGGAGTCAGGGCCGGAACCGAGGATTCCTCTCAGGGGCTGACATGGATCTTTGGGTACTTCTGGAGTCTCCCCAGGGGAGTCAGGCCTCGTCTCGAGTGGGGGCATGCACGTGCGCTTTCCTTCCAGGCTGTAGCAACAATGTCACGCTTCCCGTCGCCTGGATCAAAGGATCTGTGGTTTTCCCTCGAGGCTTTCCCTCGAGGCTTTCCCACAGGGCTGTCCCACGTGCCACCGTGGTGTGAGTCGATCCTCGGCGTGAAAGATGAGCCAGTGCAGGGCAAAGAGGTTCCTCTGGAATGGACTGAGACATCTGGGGGACTCTTGGCATGGTGGTACGACCATGGAGTTCCTCTCGCCTTTCCTGTTGAGAGTGCCTCCTCTTGAGATGCGACGGGAACGCCGGAAATTCTTTCCCGTTGAAAGCAGGGAAAGGATCCCTCATCTCGAGCTACGAGGGGGAAACGGGGCTCCTCTGCATGTGGGCGGGACCATCGTGCTTCCTCTCGAGTGGAGACGGGTATGGCGGTGAACTTCTTGATTTGCTGCAAGGGTTTGAAAGACCCTTTCGAAGTTCCAGAAGTTAGGTGTCATTAGTCTCCAGACGCCTCATCAGAAATAGGCCTCATCTCGCCTGAAAGGGAGAACTTCCTGGATTTTCTCGAGTTGTGGCAGGTGTTCTCGAGTTACGACGGGGACCTCAGGGACCCGCCCTGGTGGCCTCAGGAGAGGCCAGTCCCCATGCGAGTTGCTATGGGGCCTCTCGGGATTCCTCTCCCGTCGATACCGGGGCCAAAAACCTTGTGCGGAGTCAGGGCCGGAACCGAGGATTCCTCTCAGGGGCTCACATGGATCTTTGGGTACTTCTGGAGTCTCCCCAGGGGAGTCAGGCCTCGTCTCGAGTGGGGTCATGCACGTGCGCTTTCCTTCCAGGCTGTAGCAGCAATGTCACGCTTCCCGTCGCCTGGATCAAAGGATCTGTGGTTTTCCCTCGAGGCTTTCCCTCGAGGCTTTCCCACAGGGCTGTCCCACGTGCCACCGTGGTGTGAGTCGATCCTCGGCGTGAAAGATGAGCCAGCGCAGGGCAAAGAGGTTCCTCTGGAATGGACTGAGACATCTGGGGGACTCTTGGCATGGTGGTACGACCATGGAGTTCCTCTCGCCTTTCCTGTTGAGAGTGCCTCCTCTTGAGATGCGACGGGAACGCCGGGAATTCTTTCCCGTTGAAAGCAGGGAAAGGATCCCTCATCTCGAGCTACGAGGGGGAAACGGGGCTCCTCTGGATGTGGGTAGGACCATCGTGCTTCCTCTCGAGTGGAGAAGGGTATGGCGGTGAATTTCTTGAGTTGCAGCAAGGGTGTGAAAGACCCTTTCGAAGTTCCAGAGGTGAGGTGTCATTAGTCTCCAGACGCCTCATCGGAAATAGGCCTCATCTCGCCTGGAAGGGAGAACTTCCTGGATTTTCTCGAGTTGCGGCAGGTGTTCTCGAGTTACGACGGGGACCTCAGGGTCCCGCCCTGGTGGCCTCAGGAGTGGCCAGTCCCCATGCGAGTTGCTAGGGGGCCTCCCGGGATTCCTCTCCCGTCGATACCGGGGCCAAAAACCTTGTGTGGAGTCAGGGCCGGAACCGAGGATTCCTCTCAGGGGCTGACATGGATCTTTGGGTACTTCTGGAGTCTCCCCAGGGGAGTCAGGCCTCGTCTCGAGTGGGGGCATGCACGTGCGCTTTCCTTCCAGGCTGTAGCAGCAATGTCACGCTTCCCGTCGCCTGGATCAAAGGATCTGTGGTTTTCCCTCGAGCCTTTCCCTCGAGGCTTTCCCACAGGGCTGTCCCACGTGCCACCGTGGTGTGAGTCGATCCTCGGCGTGAAAGATGAGCCAGTGCAGGGCAAAGAGGTTCCTCTGGAATGGACTGAGACATCTGGGGGACTCTTGGCATGGTGGTACGACCATGGAGTTCCTCTCGCCTTTCCTGTTGAGAGTGCCTCCTCTTGAGATGCGACGGGAACGCCGGGAATTCTTTCCCGTTGAAAGCAGGGAAAGGATCCCTCATCTCGAGCTACGGGGGGAAACGGGGCTCCTCTGATGTGCGCGGGACCATCGTGCTTCCTCTCGAGTGGAGACGGGTATGGCGGTGAACTTCTTGAGTTGCAGCAAGGGTTTGAAAGACCCTTTCGAAGTTCCAGAGGTTAGGTGTCATTAGTCTCCAGACGCCTCATTGGAAATAGGCCTCATCTCGCCTGAAAGGGAGAACTTCCTGGATTTTCTCGAGTTGTGGCAGGTGTTCTCGAGTTACGACGGGGACCTCAGGGACCCGCCCTGGTGGCCTCAGGAGAGGCCAGTCCCCATGCGAGTTGCTAGGGGGCCTCTCGGGATTCCTCTCCCGTCGATACTGGGGCCAAAAACCTTGTGTGGAGTCAGGGCCGGAACCGAGGATTCCTCTCAGGGGTTGACATGGATCTTTGGGTACTTCTGGAGTCTCCCCAGGGGAGTCAGGCCTCGTCTCGAGTGGGGGCATGCACGTGCGCTTTCCTTCCAGGCTGTAGCAGCAATGTCACGCTTCCCGTCGCCTGGATCAAAGGATCTGTGGTTTTCCCTCGAGCCTTTCCCTCGAGGCTTTCCCACAGGGCTGTCCCACGTGCCACCGTGGTGTGAGTCGATCCTCGGCGTGAAAGATGAGCCAGTGCAGGGCAAAGAGGTTCCTCTGGAATGGACTGAGACATCTGGGGGACTCTTGGCATGGTGGTACGACCATGGAGTTCCTCTCGCCTTTCCTGTTGAGAGTGCCTCCTCTTGAGATGCGACGGGAACGCCGGGAATTCTTTCCCGTTGAAAGCAGGGAAAGGATCCCTCATCTCGAGCTACGAGGGGGAAACGGGGCTCCTCTGGATGTGGGCGGGACCATCGTGCTTCCTCTCGAGTGGAGACGGGTATGGCGGTGAACTTCTTGAGTTGCAGCAAGGGTGTGAAAGACCCTTTCGAAGTTCCAGAGCTTAGGTGTCATTAGTCTCCAGACGCCTCATCGGAAATAGGCCTCATCTCGCCTGGAAGGGAGAACTTCCTGGATTTTCTCGAGTTGCGGCAGGTGTTCTCGAGTTACGACGGGGACCTCAGGGACCGGCCCTGGTGGCCTCAGGAGAGGCCAGTCCCCATGCGAGTTGGTAGGGGGCCTCTCGGGATTCCTCTCCCGTCGATACCGGGGCCAAAAACTTTGTGTGGAGTCAGGGCCAGAACCGAGGATTCCTCTCAGAGGCTGACATGGATCTTTGGGTACTTCTGGAGTCTCCCCAGGGGAGTCAGGCCTCGTCTCGAGTGGGGGCATGCACGTGCGCTTTCCTTCCATGCTGTAGCAGCAATGTCACGCTTCCCGTCGCCTGGATCAAATTATCTGTGGTTTTCCCTCGAGGCTTTCCCTCGAGGCTTTCCCACAGGGCTGTCCCACGTGCCACCGTGGTGTGAGTCGATCCTCGGCGTGAAAGATGAGCCAGTGCAGGGCAAAGAGGTTCCTCTGGAATGGACTGAGACATCTGGGGGACTCTTGGCATGGTGGTACGACCATGGAGTTCCTCTCGCCTTTCCTGTTGAGAGTGCCTCCTCTTGAGATGCGACGGGAACGCCGGGAATTCTTTCCCGTTGAAAGCAGGGAAAGGATCCCTCATCTCGAGCTACGAGGGGGAAACGGGGCTCCTCTGGATGTGCGCGGGACCATCGTGCTTCCTCTCGAGTGGAGACGGGTATGGCGGTGAACTTCTTGAGTTGCAGCAAGGGTTTGAAAGACCCTTTCGAAGTTCCAGAGGTTAGGTGTCATTAGTCTCCAGACGCCTCATTGGAAATAGGCCTCATCTCGCATGAAAGGGAGAACTTCCTGGATTTTCTCGAGTTGTGGCAGATGTTCTCGAGTTACGACGGGGACCTCAGGGACCCGCCCTGGTGGCCTCAGGAGAGGCCAGTCCCCATGCGAGTTGCTAGGGGGCCTCTTGGGATTCCTCTCCCGTCGATACCGGGGCCAAAAACCTTGTGTGGAGTCAGGGCCGGAACCGAGGATTCCTCTCAGGGGCTGACATGGATCTTTGGGTACTTCTGGAGTCTCCCCAGGGGAGTCAGGCCTCGTCTCGAGTGGGGGCATGCACGTGCGCTTTCCTTCCAGGCTGTAGCAGCAATGTCACGCTTCCCGTCGCCTGGATCAAAGGATCTGTGGTTTTCCCTCGAGCCTTTCCCTCGAGGCTTTCCCACAGGGCTGTCCCACGTGCCACCGTGGTGTGAGTCGATCCTCGGCGTGAAAGATGAGCCAGTGCAGGGCAAAGAGGTTCCTCTGGAATGGACTGAGACATCTGGGGGACTCTTGGCATGGTGGTACGACCATGGAGTTCCTCTCGCCTTTCCTGTTGAGAGTGCCTCCTCTTGAGATGCGACGGGAACGCCGGGAATTCTTTCCCGTTGAAAGCAGGGAAAGGATCCCTCATCTCGAGCTACGAGGGGGAAACGGGGCTCCTCTGGATGTGGGCGGGACCATCGTGCTTCCTCTCGAGTGGAGACGGGTATGGCGGTGAACTTCTTGAGTTGCAGCAAGGGTGTGAAAGACCCTTTCGAAGTTCCAGAGGTTAGGTGTCATTAGTCTCCAGACGCCTCATCGGAAATAGGCCTCATCTCGCCTGGAAGGGAGAACTTCCTGGATTTTCTCGAGTTGCGGCAGGTGTTCTCGAGTTAGGACGGGGACCTCAGGGACCCGCCCTGGTGGCCTCAGGAGAGGCCAGTCCCCATGCGAGTTGCTAGGGGGCCTCTCGGGATTCCTCTCCCGTCGATACCGGGGCCAAAAACCTTATGTGGAGTCAGGGCCGGAACCGAGGATTCCTCTCAGGGGCTGACATGGATCTTTGGGTACTTCTGGAGTCTCCCCAGGGGAGTCAGGCCTCGTCTCGAGTGGGGGCATGCACGTGCGCTTTCCTTCCAGGCTGTAGCAGCAATGTCACGCTTCCCGTCGCCTGGATCAAAGGATCTGTGGTTTTCCCTCGAGCCTTTCCCTCGAGGCTTTCCCACAGGGCTGTCCCACGTGCCACCGTGGTGTGAGTCGATCCTCGGCGTGAAAGATGAGCCAGTGCAGGGCAAAGAGGTTCCTCTGGAATGGACTGAGACATCTGGGGGACTCTTGGCATGGTGGTACGACCATGGAGTTCCTCTCGCCTTTCCTGTTGAGAGTGCCTCCTCTTGAGATGCGACGGGAACGCCGGGAATTCTTTCCCGTTGAAAGCAGGGAAAGGATCCCTCATCTCGAGCTACGAGGGGGAAACGGGGCTCCTCTGGATGTGCGCGGGACCATCGTGCTTCCTCTCGAGTGGAGACGGGTATGGCGGTGAACTTCTTGAGTTGCAGCAAGGGTGTGAAAGACCCTTTCGAAGTTCCAGAGGTTAGGTGTCATTAGTCTCCAGACGCCTCATTGGAAATAGGCCTCATCTCGCCTGAAAGGGAGAACTTCCTGTATTTTCTCGAGTTGTGGCAGGTGTTCTCGAGTTACGACGGGGACCTCAGGGACCCGCCCTGGTGGCCTCAGGAGAGGCCAGTCCCCATGCGAGTTGCTAGGGGGCCTCTCGGGATTCCTCTCCCGTCGATACCGGGGCCAAAAACCTTGTGTGGAGTCAGGGCCGGAACCGAGGATTCCTCTCAGGGGCTGACATGGATCTTTGGGTACTTCTGGAGTCTCCCCAGGGGAGTCAGGCCTCGTCTCGAGTGGGGGCATGCACGTGCGCTTTCCTTCCAGGCTGTAGCAGCAATGTCACGCTTCCCGTCGCCTGGATCAAAGGATCTGTGGTTTTCCCTCGAGCCTTTCCCTCGAGGCTTTCCCACAGGGCTGTCCCACGTGCCACCGTGGTGTGAGTCGATCCTCGGCGTGAAAGATGAGCCAGTGCAGGGCAAAGAGGTTCCTCTGGAATGGACTGAGACATCTGGGGGACTCTTGGCATGGTGGTACGACCATGGAGTTCCTCTCGCCTTTCCTGTTGAGAGTGCCTCCTCTTGAGATGCGACGGGAACGCCGGGAATTCTTTCCCGTTGAAAGCAGGGAAAGGATCCCTCATCTCGAGCTACGAGGGGGAAACGGGGCTCCTCTGGATGTGGGCGGGACCATCGTGCTTCCTCTCGAGTGGAGACGGGTATGGCGGTGAACTTCTTGAGTTGCAGCAAGGGTGTGAAAGACCCTTTCGAAGTTCCAGAGGTTAGGTGTCATTAGTCTCCAGACGCCTCATCGGAAATAGGCCTCATCTCGCCTGGAAGGGAGAACTTCCTGGATTTTCTCGAGTTGCGGCAGGTGTTCTCGAGTTACGACGGGGACCTCAGGGACCGGCCCTGGTGGCCTCAGGAGAGGCCAGTCCCCATGCGAGTTGGTAGGGGGCCTCTCGGGATTCCTCTCCCGTCGATACCGGGGCCAAAAACTTTGTGTGGAGTCAGGGCCAGAACCGAGGATTCCTCTCAGAGGCTGACATGGATCTTTGGGTACTTCTGGAGTCTCCCCAGGGGAGTCAGGCCTCGTCTCGAGTGGGGGCATGCACGTGCGCTTTCCTTCCATGCTGTAGCAGCAATGTCACGCTTCCCGTCGCGTGGATCAAAGGATCTGTGGTTTTCCCTCGAGGCTTTCCCTCGAGGCTTTCCCACAGGGCTGTCCCACGTGCCACCGTGGTGTGAGTCGATCCTCGGCGTGAAAGATGAGCCAGTGCAGGGCAAAGAGGTTCCTCTGGAATGGACTGAGACATCTGGGGGACTCTTGGCATGGTGGTACGACCATGGAGTTCCTCTCGCCTTTCCTGTTGAGAGTGCCTCCTCTTGAGATGCGACGGGAACGCCGGGAATTCTTTCCCGTTGAAAGCAGGGAAAGGATCCCTCATCTCGAGCTACGAGGGGGAAACGGGGCTCCTCTGGATGTGCGCGGGACCATCGTGCTTCCTCTCGAGTGGAGACGGGTATGGCGGTGAACTTATTGAGTTGCAGCAAGGGTTTGAAAGACCCTTTCGAAGTTCCAGAGGTTAGGTGTCATTAGTCTCCAGACGCCTCATTGGAAATAGGCCTCTTCTCGCCTGAAAGGGAGAACTTCCTGTATTTTCTCGAGTTGTGGCAGGTGTTCTCGAGTTACGACGGGGACCTCAGGGACCCGCCCTGGTGGCCTCAGGAGAGGCCAGTCCCCATGCGAGTTGCTAGGGGGCCTCTCGGGATTCCTCTCCCGTCGATACCGGGGCCAAAAACCTTGTGTGGAGTCAGGGCCGGAACCGAGGATTCCTCTCAGGGGCTGACATGGATCTTTGGGTACTTCTGGAGTCTCCCCAGGGGAGTCAGGCCTCGTCTCGAGTGGGGGCATGCACGTGCGCTTTCCTTCCAGGCTGTAGCAGCAATGTCACGCTTCCCGTCGCCTGGATCAAAGGATCTGTGGTTTTCCCTCGAGCCTTTCCCTCGAGGCTTTCCTACAGGGCTGTCCCACGTGCCACCGTGGTGTGAGTCGATCCTCGGCGTGAAAGATGAGCCAGTGCAGGGCAAAGAGGTTCCTCTGGAATGGACTGAGACATCTGGGGGACTCTTGGCATGGTGGTACGACCATGGAGTTCCTCTCGCCTTTCGTGTTGAGAGTGCCTCCTCTTGAGATGCGACGGGAACGCCGGGAATTCTTTCCCGTTGAAAGCAGGGAAAGGATCCCTCATCTCGAGCTACGAGGGGGAAACGGGGCTCCTCTGGATGTGGGCGGGACCATCGTGCTTCCTCTCGAGTGGAGACGGGTATGGCGGTGAACTTCTTGAGTTGCAGCAAGGGTTTGAAAGACCCTTTCGAAGTTCCAGAGGTTAGGTGTCATTAGTCTCCAGACGCCTCATCGGAAATAGGCCTCATCTCGCCTGGAAGGGAGAACTTCCTGGATTTTCTCGAGTTGCGGCAGGTGTTCTCGAGTTACGACGGGGACCTCAGGGACCCGCCCTGGTGGCCTCAGGAGAGGCCAGTCCCCATGCGAGTTGCTAGGGGGCCTCTCGGGATTCCTCTCCCGTCGATACCGGGGCCAAAAACCTTGTGTGGAGTCAGGGCCGGAACCGAGGATTCCTCTCAGGGGCTGACATGGATCTTTGGGTACTTCTGGAGTCTCCCCAGGGGAGTCAGGCCTCGTCTCGAGTGGGGTCATGCACGTGCGCTTTCCTTCCAGGCTGTAGCAGCAATGTCACGCTTCCCGTCGCGTGGATCAAAGGATCTGTGGTTTTCCCTCGAGGCTTTCCCTCGAGGCTTTTCCACAGGGCTGTCCCACTTGCCACCGTGGTGTGAGTCGATCCTCGGCGTGAAAGATGAGCCAGTGCAGGGCAAAGAGGTTCCTCTGGAATGGACTGAGACATCTGGGGGACTCTTGGCATGGTGGTACGACCATGGAGTTCCTCTCGCCTTTCCTGTTGAGAGTGCCTCCTCTTGAGATGCGACGGGAACGCCGGGAATTCTTTCCCGTTGAAAGCAGGGAAAGGATCCCTCATCTCGAGCTACGAGGGGGAAACGGGGCTCCTCTGGATGTGGGCAGGACCATCGTGCTTCCTCTCGAGTGGAGAAGGGTATGGCGGTGAATTTCTTGAGTTGCAGCCATGGTGTGAAAGACTCTTTCGAAGTTCCGGAGGTGAGGTGTCATTAGTCTCCAGACGCCTCATCGGAAATAGGCCTCATCTTGCCTGGAAGGGAGAACTTCCTGGATTTTCTCGAGTTGCGGCAGGTGTTCTCGAGTTACGACGGGGACCTCAGGGACCCGCCCTGGTGGCCTCAGGAGAGGCCAGTCCCCATGCGAGTTGCTAGGGGGCCTCTCGGGATTCCTCTCCCGTCGATACCGGGGCCAAAAACCTTGTGTGGAGTCAGGGCCGGAACCGAGGATTCCTCTCAGGGGCTGACATGGATCTTTGGGTACTTCTGGAGTCTCCCCAGGGGAGTCAGGCCTCGTCTCGAGTGGGGGCATGCACGTGCGCTTTCCTTCCAGGCTGTAGCAGCAATGTCACGCTTCCCGTCGGGTGGATCAAAGGATCTGTGGTTTTCCCTCGAGGCTTTCCCTCGAGGCTTTCCCACAGGGCTGTCCCACGTGCCACCGTGGTGTGAGTCGATCCTCGGCGTGAAAGATGAGCCAGTGCAGGGCAAAGAGGTTCCTCTGGAATGGACTGAGACATCTGGGGGACTCTTGGCATGGTGGTACGACCATGGAGTTCCTCTCGCCTTTCCTGTTGAGAGTGCCTCCTCTTGAGATGCGACGGAAACGCCGGGATTTCTTTCCCGTTGAAAGCAGGGAAAGGATCCCTCATCTCGAGCTACGAGGGGGAAACGGGGCTCCTCTGGATGTGGGCGGGACCATCGTGCTTCCTCTCGAGTGGAGACGGGTATGGCGGTGAACTTCTTGATTTGCAGCAAGGGTGTGAAAGACCCTTTCGAAGTTCCAGAGTTTAGGTGTCATTAGTCTCCAGACGCCTCATCGGAAATAGGCCTCATCTCGCCTGAAAGGGAGAACTTCCTGGATTTTCTCGAGTTGTGGCAGGTGTTCTCGAGTTACGACGGGGACCTCAGGGACCCGCCCTGGTGGCCTCAGGAGAGGCCAGTCCCCATGCGAGTTGCTAGGGGGCCTCTCGGGATTCCTCTCCCGTCGATACCGGGGCCAAAAACCTTGTGTGGAGTCAGGGCCGGAACCGAGGATTCCTCTCAGGGGCTGACATGGATCTTTGGGTACTTCTGGAGTCTCCCCAGGGGAGTCAGGCCTCGTCTCGAGTGGGGGCATGCACGTGCGATTTCCTTCCAGGCTGTAGCAGCAATGTCACGCTTCCCGTCGCGTGGATCAAAGGATCTGTGGTTTTCCCTCGAGGCTTTCCCTCGAGGCTTTCCCACAGGGCTGTCCCACGTGCCACCGTGGTGTGACTCGATCCTCGGCGTGAAAGATGAGCCAGTGCAGGGCAAAGAGGTTCCTCTGGAATGGACTGAGACATCTGGGGGACTCTTGGCATGGTGGTACCACCATGGAGTTCCTCTCGCCTTTCCTGTTGAGAGTGCCTCCTCTTGAGATGCGACGGGAACGCCGGGAATTCTTTCCCGTTGAAAGCAGGGAAAGGATCCCTCATCTCGAGCTACGAGGGGGAAACGGGGCTCCTCTGGATGTGGGCGGGACCATCGTGCTTCCTCTCGAGTGGAGACGGGTATGGCGGTGAACTTCTTGATTTGCAGCAAGGGTGTGAAAGACCCTTTCGAAGTTCAAGAGTTTAGGTGTCATTAGTCTCCAGACGCCTCATCGGAAATAGGCCTCATCTCGCCTGAAAGGGAGAACTTCCTGGATTTTCTCGAGTTGTGGCAGGTGTTCTCGAGTTACGACGGGGACCTCAGGGACCCGCCCTGGTGGCCTCAGGAGAGGCCAGTCCCCATGCGAGTTGCTAGGGGGCCTCTCGGGATTCCTCTCCCGTCGATACCGGGGCCAAAAACCTTGTGTGGAGTCAGGGCCGGAACCGAGGATTCCTCTCAGGGGCTGACATGGATCTTTGGGTACTTCTGGAGTCTCCCCAGGGGAGTCAGGCCTCGTCTCGAGTGGGGGCATGCACGTGCGCTTTCCTTCCAGGCTGTAGCAGCAATGTCACGCTTCCCGTCGCCTGGATCAAAGGATCTGTGGTTTTCCCTCGAGGCTTTCCCTCGAGGCTTTCCCACAGGGCTGTCCCACGTGCCACCGTGGTGTGACTCGATCCTCGGCGTGAAAGATGAGCCAGTGCAGGGCAAAGAGGTTCCTCTGGAATGGACTGAGACATCTGGGGGACTCTTGGCATGGTGGTACGACCATGGAGTTCCTCTCGCCTTTCCTGTTGAGAGTGCCTCCTCTTGAGATGCGACGGGAACGCCGGGAATTCTTTCCCGTTGAAAGCAGGGAAAGGATCCCTCATCTCGAGCTACGAGGGGGAAACGGGGCTCCTCTGGATGTGGGCGGGACCATCGTGCTTCCTCTCGAGTGGAGACGGGTATGGCGGTGAACTTCTTGAGTTGCAGCAAGGGTTTGAAAGACCCTTTCGAAGTTCCAGAGGTGAGGTGTCATTAGTCTCCAGACGCCTCATCGGAAATAGGCCTCATCTCGCCTGAAAGCGAGAACTTCCTGGATTTTCTCGAGTTGTGGCAGGTGTTCTCGAGTTACGACGGGGACCTCAGGGACCCGCCCTGGTGGCCTCAGGAAAGGCCAGTCCCCATGCGAGTTGCTAGGGGGCCTCTCGGGATTCCTCTCCCGTCGATACCGGGGCCAAAAACCTTGTGTGGAGTCAGGGCCGTAACCCAGGATTCCTCTCAGGGGCTGACATGGATCTTTGGGTACTTCTGGAGTCTCCCCAGGGGAGTCAGGCCTCGTCTCGAGTGGGGGCATGCACGTGCGCTTTCCTTCCAGGCTGTAGCAGCAATGTCACGCTTCCCGTCGCCTGGATCAAAGGAAATGTGGTTTTCCCTCGAGGCTTTCCCTCGAGGCTTTCCCACAGGGCTGTCCCACGTGCCACCGTGGTGTGAGTCGATCCTCGGCGTGAAAGATGAGCCAGTGCAGGGCAAAGAGGTTCCTCTGGAATGGACTGAGACATCTGGGGGACTCTTGGCATGGTGGTACGACCATGGAGTTCCTCTCGCCTTTCCTGTTGAGAGTGCCTCCTCTTGAGATGCGACGGGAACGCCGGGAATTCTTTCCAGTTGAAAGCAGGGAAAGGATCCCTCATCTCGAGCTACGAGGGGGAAACGGGGCTCCTCTGGATGTGCGCGGGACCATCGTGCTTCCTCTCGAGTGGAGACGGGTATGGCGGTGAACTTCTTGAGTTGCAGCAAGGGTTTGAAAGACCCTTTCGAAGTTCCAGAGGTTAGGTGTCATTAGTCTCCAGACGCCTCATCGGAAATAGGCCTCATCTCGCCTGGAAGGGAGAACTTCCTGGATTTTCTCGAGTTGCGGCAGGTGTTCTCGAGTTACGACGGGGACCTCAGGGACCCGCCCTGTTGGCCTCAGGAGAGGCCAGTCCCCATGCGAGTTGCTAGGGGGCCTCTCGGGATTCCTCTCCCGTCGATACCGGGGCCAAAAACCTTGTGTGGAGTCAGGGCCGGAACCGAGGATTCCTCTCACGGGCTGACATGGATCTTTGGGTACTTCTGGAGTCTCCCCAGGGGAGTCAGGCCTCGTCTCGAGTGGGGGCATGCACGTGCGCTTTCCTTCCAGGCTGTAGCAGCAATGTCACGCTTCCCGTCGCGTGGATCAAAGGATCTGTGGTTTTCCCTCGAGGCTTTCCCTCGAGGCATTCCCACAGGGCTCTCCCACGTGCCACCGTGGTGTGAGTCGATCCTCGGCGTGAAAGATGAGCCAGTGCAGGGCAAAGAGGTTCCTCTGGAATGGACTGAGACATCTGGGGGACTCTTGGCATGGTGGTACGACCATGGAGTTCCTCTCGCCTTTCCTGTTGAGAGTGCCTCCTCTTGAGATGCGACGGGAACGCCGGGAATTCTTTCCCGTTGAAAGCAGGGAAAGGATCCCTCATCTCGAGCTACGAGGGGGAAACGGGGCTCCTCTGGATGTGCGCGGGACCATCGTGCTTCCTCTCGAGTGGAGACGGGTATGGCGGTGAACTTCTTGAGTTTCCGCAAGGGTGTGAAAGACCCTTTTGAAGTTCCAGAGGTGAGGTGTCATTAGTCTCCAGACGCCTCATCGGAAATAGGCCTCATCTCGCCTGGAAGGGAGATCTTCCTGGATTTTCTCGAGTTGCCGCAGGTGTTCTCGAGTTACGACGGGGACCTCAGGGACCCGCCCTGGTGGCCTCAGGAGAGGCCAGTCCCCATGCGAGTTGCTAGGGGGCCTCTCGGGATTCCTCTCCCGTCGATACCAGGGCCAAAAACCTTGTGTGGAGTCAGGGCCGGAACCGAGGATTCCTCTCAGGGGCTGACATGGATCTTTGGGTACTTCTGGAGTCTCCCCAGGGGAGTCAGGCCTCGTCTCGAGTGGGGGCATGCACGTGCGCTTTCCTTCCAGGCTGTAGCAGCAATGTCACGCTTCCCGTCGCGTGGATCAAAGGATCTGTGGTTTTCCCTCGAGGCTTTCCCTCGAGGCTTTTCCACAGGGCTGTCCCACTTGCCACCGTGGTGTGAGTCGATCCTCGGCGTGAAAGATGAGCCAGTGCAGGGCAAAGAGGTTCCTCTGGAATGGACTGAGACATCTGGGGGACTCTTGGCATGGTGGTAGGACCATGGAGTTCCTCTCGCCTTTCCTGTTGAGAGTGCCTCCTCTTGAGATGCGACGGGAACGCCGGGAATTCTTTCCCGTTGAAAGCAGGGAAAGGATCCCTCATCTCGAGCTACGAGGGGGAAACGGGGCTCCTCTGGATGTGGGCAGGACCATCGTGCTTCCTCTCGAGTGGAGAAGGGTATGGCGGTGA
The DNA here is from genome assembly GCF_032405125.1 of Capricornis sumatraensis. Taxonomy (NCBI): domain Eukaryota; kingdom Metazoa; phylum Chordata; class Mammalia; order Artiodactyla; family Bovidae; genus Capricornis; species Capricornis sumatraensis. The sequence continues at coordinate 140,000,753 of NC_091092.1, read as the reverse complement.
ATTTCTTGAGTTGCAGCCATGGTGTGAAAGACTCTTTCGAAGTTCCGGAGGTGAGGTGTCATTAGTCTCCAGACGCCTCATCGGAAATAGGCCTCATCTTGCCTGGAAGGGAGAACTTCCTGGATTTTCTCGAGTTGCGGCAGGTGTTCTCGAGTTACGACGGGGACCTCAGGGACCCGCCCTGGTGGCCTCAGGAGAGGCCAGTCCCCATGCGAGTTGCTAGGGGGCCTCTCGGGATTCCTCTCCCGTCGATACCGGGGCCAAAAACCTTGTGTGGAGTCAGGGCCGGAACCGAGGATTCCTCTCAGGGGCTGACATGGATCTTTGGGTACTTCTGGAGTCTCCCCAGGGGAGTCAGGCCTCGTCTCGAGTGGGGGCATGCACGTGCGCTTTCCTTCCAGGCTGTAGCAGCAATGTCACGCTTCCCGTCGCGTGGATCAAAGGATCTGTGGTTTTCCCTCGAGGCTTTCCCTCGAGGCTTTCCCACAGGGCTGTCCCACGTGCCACCGTGGTGTGAGTCGATCCTCGGCGTGAAAGATGAGCCAGTGCAGGGCAAAGAGGTTCCTCTGGAATGGACTGAGACATCTGGGGGACTCTTGGCATGGTGGTACGACCATGGAGTTCCTCTCGCCTTTCCTGTTGAGAGTGCCTCCTCTTGAGATGCGACGGAAACGCCGGGAATTCTTTCCCGTTGAAAGCAGGGAAAGGATCCCTCATCTCGAGCTACGAGGGGGAAACGGGGCTCCTCTGGATGTGGGCGGGACCATCGTGCTTCCTCTCGAGTGGAGACGGGTATGGCGGTGAACTTCTTGATTTGCAGCAAGGGTGTGAAAGACCCTTTCGAAGTTCCAGAGTTTAGGTGTCATTAGTCTCCAGACGCCTCATCGGAAATAGGCCTCATCTCGCCTGAAAGGGAGAACTTCCTGGATTTTCTCGAGTTGTGGCAGGTGTTCTCGAGTTACGACGGGGACCTCAGGGACCCGCCCTGGTGGCCTCAGGAGAGGCCAGTCCCCATGCGAGTTGCTAGGGGGCCTCTCGGGATTCCTCTCCCGTCGATACCGGGGCCAAAAACCTTGTGTGGAGTCAGGGCCGGAACCGAGGATTCCTCTCAGGGGCTGACATGGATCTTTGGGTACTTCTGGAGTCTCCCCAGGGGAGTCAGGCCTCGTCTCGAGTGGGGGCATGCACGTGCGATTTCCTTCCAGGCTGTAGCAGCAATGTCACGCTTCCCGTCGCGTGGATCAAAGGATCTGTGGTTTTCCCTCGAGGCTTTCCCTCGAGGCTTTCCCACAGGGCTGTCCCACGTGCCACCGTGGTGTGAGTCGATCCTCGGCGTGAAAGATGAGCCAGTGCAGGGCAAAGAGGTTCCTCTGGAATGGACTGAGACATCTGGGGGACTCTTGGCATGGTGGTACCACCATGGAGTTCCTCTCGCCTTTCCTGTTGAGAGTGCCTCCTCTTGAGATGCGACGGGAACGCCGGGAATTCTTTCCCGTTGAAAGCAGGGAAAGGATCCCTCATCTCGAGCTACGAGGGGGAAACGGGGCTCCTCTGGATGTGGGCGGGACCATCGTGCTTCCTCTCGAGTGGAGACGGGTATGGCGGTGAACTTCTTGATTTGCAGCAAGGGTGTGAAAGACCCTTTCGAAGTTCAAGAGTTTAGGTGTCATTAGTCTCCAGACGCCTCATCGGAAATAGGCCTCATCTCGCCTGAAAGGGAGAACTTCCTGGATTTTCTCGAGTTGTGGCAGGTGTTCTCGAGTTACGACGGGGACCTCAGGGACCCGCCCTGGTGGCCTCAGGAGAGGCCAGTCCCCATGCGAGTTGCTAGGGGGCCTCTCGGGATTCCTCTCCCGTCGATACCGGGGCCAAAAACCTTGTGTGGAGTCAGGGCCGGAACCGAGGATTCCTCTCAGGGGCTGACATGGATCTTTGGGTACTTCTGGAGTCTCCCCAGGGGAGTCAGGCCTCGTCTCGAGTGGGGGCATGCACGTGCGCTTTCCTTCCAGGCTGTAGCAGCAATGTCACGCTTCCCGTCGCCTGGATCAAAGGATCTGTGGTTTTCCCTCGAGGCTTTCCCTCGAGGCTTTCCCACAGGGCTGTCCCACGTGCCACCGTGGTGTGACTCGATCCTCGGCGTGAAAGATGAGCCAGTGCAGGGCAAAGAGGTTCCTCTGGAATGGACTGAGACATCTGGGGGACTCTTGGCATGGTGGTACGACCATGGAGTTCCTCTCGCCTTTCCTGTTGAGAGTTCCTCCTCTTGAGATGCGACGGGAACGCCGGGAATTCTTTCCCGTTGAAAGCAGGGAAAGGATCCCTCATCTCGAGCTACGAGGGGGAAACGGGGCTCCTCTGGATGTGGGCGGGACCATCGTGCTTCCTCTCGAGTGGAGACGGGTATGGCGGTGAACTTCTTGAGTTGCAGCAAGGGTTTGAAAGACCCTTTCGAAGTTCCAGAGGTGAGGTGTCATTAGTCTCCAGACGCCTCATCGGAAATAGGCCTCATCTCGCCTGAAAGCGAGAACTTCCTGGATTTTCTCGAGTTGTGGCAGGTGTTCTCGAGTTACGACGGGGACCTCAGGGACCCGCCCTGGTGGCCTCAGGAGAGGCCAGTCCCCATGCGAGTTGCTAGGGGGCCTCTCGGGATTCCTCTCCCGTCGATACCGGGGCCAAAAACCTTGTGTGGAGTCAGGGCCGGAACCGAGGATTCCTCTCAGGGGCTGACATGGATCTTTGGGTACTTCTGGAGTCTCCCCAGGGGAGTCAGGCCTCGTCTCGAGTGGGGGCATGCACGTGCGCTTTCCTTCCAGGCTGTAGCAGCAATGTCACGCTTCCCGTCGCCTGGATCAAAGGAAATGTGGTTTTCCCTCGAGGCTTTCCCTCGAGGCTTTCCCACAGGGCTGTCCCACGTGCCACCGTGGTGTGAGTCGATCCTCGGCGTGAAAGATGAGCCAGTGCAGGGCAAAGAGGTTCCTCTGGAATGGACTGAGACATCTGGGGGACTCTTGGCATGGTGGTACGACCATGGAGTTCCTCTCGCCTTTCCTGTTGAGAGTGCCTCCTCTTGAGATGCGACGGGAACGCCGGGAATTCTTTCCCGTTGAAAGCAGGGAAAGGATCCCTCATCTCGAGCTACGAGGGGGAAACGGGGCTCCTCTGGATGTGCGCGGGACCATCGTGCTTCCTCTCGAGTGGAGACGGGTATGGCGGTGAACTTCTTGAGTTGCAGCAAGGGTTTGAAAGACCCTTTCGAAGTTCCAGAGGTTAGGTGTCATTAGTCTCCAGACGCCTCATCGGAAATAGGCCTCATCTCGCCTGGAAGGGAGAACTTCCTGGATTTTCTCGAGTTGCGGCAGGTGTTCTCGAGTTACGACGGGGACCTCAGGGACCCGCCCTGTTGGCCTCAGGAGAGGCCAGTCCCCATGCGAGTTGCTAGGGGGCCTCTCGGGATTCCTCTCCCGTCGATACCGGGGCCAAAAACCTTGTGTGGAGTCAGGGCCGGAACCGAGGATTCCTCTCACGGGCTGACATGGATCTTTGGGTACTTCTGGAGTCTCCCCAGGGGAGTCAGGCCTCGTCTCGAGTGGGGGCATGCACGTGCGCTTTCCTTCCAGGCTGTAGCAGCAATGTCACGCTTCCCGTCGCGTGGATCAAAGGATCTGTGGTTTTCCCTCGAGGCTTTCCCTCGAGGCATTCCCACAGGGCTGTCCCACGTGCCACCGTGGTGTGAGTCGATCCTCGGCGTGAAAGATGAGCCAGTGCAGGGCAAAGAGGTTCCTCTGGAATGGACTGAGACATCTGGGGGACTCTTGGCATGGTGGTACGACCATGGAGTTCCTCTCGCCTTTCCTGTTGAGAGTGCCTCCTCTTGAGATGCGACGGGAACGCCGGGAATTCTTTCCCGTTGAAAGCAGGGAAAGGATCCCTCATCTCGAGCTACGAGGGGGAAACGGGGCTCCTCTGGATGTGCGCGGGACCATCGTGCTTCCTCTCGAGTGGAGACGGGTATGGCGGTGAACTTCTTGAGTTTCCGCAAGGGTGTGAAAGACCCTTTTGAAGTTCCAGAGGTGAGGTGTCATTAGTCTCCAGACGCCTCATCGGAAATAGGCCTCATCTCGCCTGGAAGGGAGATCTTCCTGGATTTTCTCGAGTTGCCGCAGGTGTTCTCGAGTTACGACGGGGACCTCAGGGACCCGCCCTGGTGGCCTCAGGAGAGGCCAGTCCCCATGCGAGTTGCTAGGGGGCCTCTCGGGATTCCTCTCCCGTCGATACCAGGGCCAAAAACCTTGTGTGGAGTCAGGGCCGGAACCGAGGATTCCTCTCAGGGGCTGACATGGATCTTTGGGTACTTCTGGAGTCTCCCCAGGGGAGTCAGGCCTCGTCTCGAGTGGGGGCATGCACGTGCGCTTTCCTTCCAGGCTGTAGAAGCAATGTCACGCTTCCCGTCGCGTGGATCAAAGGATCTGTGGTTTTCCCTCGAGGCTTTCCCACAGGGCTGTCCCACGTGCCACCGTGGTGTGAGTCGATCCTCGGCGTGAAAGATGAGGCAGTGCAGGGCAAAGAGGTTCCTCTGGAATGGACTGAGACATCTGGGGGACTCTTGGCATGGTGGTACGACCATGGAGTTCCTCTCGCCTTTCCTGTTGAGAGTGCCTCCTCTTGAGATGCGACGGGAACGCCGGGAATTCTTTCCCGTTGAAAGCAGGGAAAGGATCCCTCATCTCGAGCTACGAGGGGGAAACGGGGCTCCTCTGGATGTGCGCGGGACCATCGTGCTTCCTCTCGAGTGGAGACGGGTATGGCGGTGAACTTCTTGAGTAGCAGCAAGGGTTTGAAAGACCCTCTCGAAGTTCCAGAGGTTAGGTGTCATTAGTCTCCAGACGCCTCATCGGAAATAGGCCTCATCTCGCCTGGAAGGGAGAACTTCCTGGATTTTCTCGAGTTGCGGCAGGTGTTCTCGAGGTACGACGGGGACCTCAGGGACCCGCCCTGGTGACCTCAGGAGAGGCCAGTCCCCATGCGAGTTGCTAGGGGGCCTCTCGGGATTCCTCTCCCGTCGATACCGGGGCCAAAAACCTTGTGTGGAGTCAGGGCCGGAACCGAGGATTCCTCTCAGGGGCTGACATGGATCTTTGGGTATTTCTGGAGTCTCCCAAGGGGAGTCTAGCCTCGTCTCGAGTGGGGGCATGCACGTGCGATTTCCTTCCAGGCTGTAGCAGCAATGTCACGCTTCCCGTCGCGTTGATCAAAGGATCTGTGGTTTTCCCTCGAGGCTTTCCCTCGAGGCTTTCCCACAGGGCTGTCCCACGTGCCACCTTGGTGTGAGTCGATCCTCGGCGTGAAAGATGAGCCAGTGCAGGGCAAAGAGGTTCCTCTGGAATGGACTGAGACATCTGGGGGACTCTTGGCATGGTGGTACGACCATGGAGTTCCTCTCGCCTTACCTGTTGAGAGTGCCTCCTCTTGAGATGCGACGGGAACGCCGGGAATTCTTTCCCGTTGAAAGCAGGGAAAGGATCCCTCATCTCGAGCTACGAGGGGGAAACGGGGCTCCTCTGGATGTGGGCGGGACCATCGTGCTTCCTCTCGAGTGGAGAAGGTTATGGCAGTGAATTTCTTGAGTTGCAGCAAGGGTGTGAAAGACCCATTCGAAGTTCCAGAGCTTAGGTGTCATTAGTCTCCAGACGCCTCATCGGAAATAGGCCTCATCTCGCCTGGAAGGGAGAACTTCCTGGATTTTCTCGAGTTGCGGCAGGTGTTCTCGAGTTACGACGGGGACCTCAGGGACCCGCCCTGGTGGCCTAAGGAGAGGCCAGTCCCCATGCGAGTTGCTAGGGGGCCTCTCGGGATTCCTCTCCCGTCGATACCGGGGCCAAAAACCTTGTGTGGAGTCAGGGCCGGAACCGAGGATTCCTCTCAGGGGCTGACATGGATCTTTGGGTATTTCTGGAGTCTCCCAAGGGGAGTCTAGCCTCGTCTCGAGTGGGGGCATGCACGTGCGATTTCCTTCCAGGCTGTAGCAGCAATGTCACGCTTCCCGTCGCGTTGATCAAAGGATCTGTGGTTTTCCCTCGAGGCTTTCCCTCGAGGCTTTCCCACAGGGCTGTCCCACGTGCCACCATGGTGTGAGTCGATCCTCGGCATGAAAGATGAGCCAGTGCAGGGCAAAGAGCTTCCTCTGGAATGGACTGAGACATCTGGGGGACTCTTGGCATGGTGGTACGACCATGGAGTTCCTCTCGCCTTTCCTGTTGAGACTGCCTCCTCTTGAGATGCGACGGGAACGCCAGGAATTCTTTCCCGTTGAAAGCAGGGAAAGGATCCCTCATCTCGAGCTACGAGGGGGAAACGGGGCTCCTTTGGATGTGGGCGGGACCATCGTGTTTCCTCTCGAGTGGAGACGGGTATGGAGGTGAACTTCTTGAGTTGCAGCAAGGGTGTGAAAGACCCTTTCGAAGTTCCAGAGTTTAGGTGTCATTAGTGTCCAGACGCCTCATGGGAAATAGGCCTCATCTCGCCTGGAAGAGAGAACTTCCTGGATTTTATCGAGTTGGGGCAGGTGATCTCGAGTTACGACGGGGACCTCAGGGACCCGCCCTGGTGGCTTCAGGAAAGGCCAGTCCCCATGCGAGTTGCAAGGGGGCCTCTCAGGATTCCTCTCCCTTCGATACCGGGGCCAAAAACCTTGTGTGGAGTCAGGGCCGCAAGCGAGGATTCCTTTCAGGGGCTGACATGGATCTTTGGGTACTGCTGGAGTCTCACCAGGGGAGTCAGGCCTCGTCTCGAGTGGGGTCATGCACGTGCACTTTCCTTCCAGGCTGTAGCAGCAATGTCACGCTTCCCGTCGCGTGGATCAAAGGATCTGTGGTTTTCCCTCGAGGCTTTCCCTCGAGGCTTTCCCACAGGGCTGTCCCACGTGCCACCGTGGTGTGAGTCGATCCTCGGCGTGAAAGATGAGCCAGTGCAGGGCAAAGAGGTTCCTCTGGAATGGACTGAGACATCTGGGGGACTCTTGGCATGGTGGTACGACCATGGAGTTCCTCTCGCCTTTCCTGTTGAGAGTGCCTCCTCTTGAGATGCGACGGGAACGCCGGGAATTCTTTCCCGTTGAAAGCAGGGAAAGGATCCCTCATCTCGAGCTACGAGGGGGAAACGGGGCTCCTCTGGATGTGGGCGGGACCATCGTGCTTCCTCTCGAGTGGAGACGGGTATGGCGGTGAACTTCTTGAGTTGCAGCAAGGGTGTGAAAGACCCTTTCGAAGTTCCAGAGGTGAGGTGTCATTAGTCTCCAGACACCTCATCGGAAATAGGCCTCATCTCGCCTGGAAGGGAGAACTTCCTGGATTTTCTCGAGTTGCGACAGGTGTTCTCGAGTTATGACGGGGACCTCAGGGACCCGCCCTGGTGGCCTCAGGAGAGGCCAGTCCCCATGCGAGTTGCTAGGAGGCCTCTCGGGATTACTCTCCCGTCGATACCGGGGCCAAAAACCTTGTGTGGAGTCAGGACCGGAACCGAGGATTCCTCTCAGGGGCTGACATGGATCTTTGGGTACTTCTGGAGTCTCCCCAGGGGAGTCAGGCCTCGTCTCGAGTGGGGGCATGCACGTGCGCTTTCCTTCCAGGCTGTAGCAGCAATGTCACGCTTCCCGTCGCGTGGATCAAAGGATCTGTGGTTTTCCCTCGAGGCTTTCCCTCGAGGCTTTCCCACAGGGCTGTCCCACGTGCCACCGTGGTGTGAGTCGATCCTCGGCGTGAAAGATGAGCCAGTGCAGGGCAAAGAGGTTCCTCTGGAATGGACTGAGACATCTGGGGGACTCTTCGCATGGTGGTACGATCATGGAGTTCCTCTCGCCTTTCCTGTTGAGAGTGCCTCCTCTTGAGATGCGATGGGAAGGCCGGGAATACTTTCCCGTTGAAAGCAGGGAAAGGATCCCTCATCTCGAGCTACGAGGGGGAAACGGGGCTCCTCTGGATGTGGGCGGGACCATCGTGCTTCCTCTCGAGTGGAGACGGGTATGGCGGTGAACTTCTTGAGTTGCAGCAAGGGTGTGAAAGACCCTTTCGAAGTTCCAGAGGTGAGGTGTCATTAGTCTCCAGACGCCTCATCGGAAATAGGCCTCATCTCGCCTGGAAGGGAGAACTTCCTGGATTTTCTCGAGTTGCGTCAGGTGTTCTCGAGTTACGACGGGGACCTCAGGGACCCGCCCTGGTGGCCTCAGGAGAGGCCAGTCCCCATGCGAGTTGCTAGGGGGCCTCTCGGGATTCCTCTCCCGTCGATACCGGGGCCAAAAACCTTGTGTGGAGTCAGGGCCGGAACCGAGGATTCCTCTCACGGGCTGACATGGATCTTTGGGTACTTCTGGAGTCTCCCCAGGGGAGTCAGGCCTCGTCTCGAGTGGGGGCATGCACGTGCGCTTTCCTTCCAGGCTGTAGCAGCAATGTCACGCTTCCCGTCGCGTGGATCAAAGGATCTGTGGTTTTCCCTCGAGGCTTTCCCTCGAGGCTTTCCCACAGGGATGTCCCACGTGCCACCGTGGTGTGAGTCGATCCTCGGCGTGAAAGATGAGCCAGTGCAGGGCAAAGAGGTTCCTCTGGAATGGACTGAGACATCTGGGGGACTCTTGGCATGGTGGTACGACCATGGAGTTCCTCTCGCCTTTCCTGTTGAGAGTGCCTCCTCTTGAGATGCGACGGGAACGCCGGGAATTCTTTCCCGTTGAAAGCAGGGAAAGGATCCCTCATCTCGAGCTACGAGGGGGAAACGGGGCTCCTCTGGATGTGGGCGGGACCATCGTGCTTCCTCTCGAGTGGAGACGGGTATGGCGGTGAACTTCTTTAGTTGCAGCAAGGGTGTAAAAGACCCTTTCGAAGTTACAGAGGTTAGGTGGCATTAGTCTCCAGACGCCTCATCGGAAATAGGCCTCATCTCGCCTGGAAGGGAGAACTTCCTGGATTTTCTCGAGTTGCGTCAGGTGTTCTCGAGTTACGACGGGGACCTCAGGGACCCGCCCTGGTGGCCTCAGGAGAGGCCAGTCCCCATGCGAGTTGCTAGGGGGCCTCTCGGGATTCCTCTCCCGTCGATACCGGGGCCAAAAACCTTGTGTGGAGTCAGGGCCGGAACCGAGGATTCCTCTCACGGGCTGACATGGATCTTTGGGTACTTCTGGAGTCTCCCCAGGGGAGTCAGGCCTCGTCTCGAGTGGGGGCATGCACGTGCGCTTTCCTTCCAGGCTGTAGCAGCAATGTCACGCTTCCCGTCGCGTGGATCAAAGGATCTGTGGTTTTCCCTCGAGGCTTTCCCTCGAGGCTTTCCCACAGGGCTGTCCCACGTGCCACCGAGGTGTGAGTCGATCCTCGGCGTGAAAGATGAGCCAGTGCAGGGCAAAGAGTTTCCTCTGGAATGGACTGAGACATCTGGGGGACTCTTGGCATGGTGGTACGACCATGGAGTTCCTCTCGCCTTTCCTGTTGAGAGTGCCTCCTCTTGAGATGCGACGGGAATGCCGTGAATTCTTTCCCGTTGAAAGTAGGGAAAGGATCCCTCATCTCGAGCTACGAGCGGGAAACGGGGCTACTCTGGATGTGGGCGGGACCATCGTGCTTCCTCTCGAGTGGAGACGGGTATGGCAGTGAACTTCTTGAGTTGCAGCAAGGGTGTGAAAGACCCTTTCGAAGTTCCAGAGGTGAGGTGTCATTAGTCTCCAGACGCCTCATCGGAAATAGGCCTCATCTCGCCTGGAAGGGAGAACTTCCTGGATTTTCTCGAGTTGTGGCAGGTGTTCTCGAGTTACCACGGGGACCTCAGGGACCCGCCCTGGTGGCCTCAGGAGAGGCCAGTCCCCATGCGAGTTGCTAGGGGGCTTCTCGGGATTCCTCTCCCGTCGATACCGGGGCCAAAATCCTTGTGTGGAGTCAGGGCCGGAACCGAGGATTCCTCTCAGGTGCTGACATGGATCTTTGGGTACTTCTGGAGTCTCCCCAGGGGAGTCAGGCCTCGTCTCGAGTGGGGGCATGAACGTGCGCTTTCCTTCCAGGCTTTAGCAGCAATGTCACGCTTCCCGTCGCGTGGATCAAAGGATCTGTGGTTTTCCCTCGAGGCTTTCCCACAGGGCTGTCCCTCGTGCCACCGAGGTGTGAGTCGATCCTCGGCGTGAAATATGAGCCAGTGCAGGGCAAAGAGGTTCCTCTGGAATGGACTGAGACATTTGGGGGACTCTTGGCATGGTGGTACGACCATGGAGTTCCTCTCGCCTTTCCTGTTGAGAGTGCCTCCTCTTGAGATGCGACGGGAATGCCGGGAATTCTTTCCCGTTGAAAGCAGGGAAAGGATCCCTCATCTCGAGCTACGAGGGGGAAACGGGGCTCCTCTGGATGTGGGCGGGACCATCGTGCTTCCTCTCGAGTGGAGACGGGTATGGCAGAGAACTTCTTGAGTTGCAGCAAGGGTGTGAAAGACCCTTTCGAAGTTCCAGAGGTTAGGTGTCATTAGTCTCCAGACGCCTCATCGGAAATAGGCCTCATCTCGCCTGGAAGGGAGAACTTCCTGGATGTTCTCGAGTTGCGGCAGGTGTTCTCGAGTTACGACGGGGACCTCAGGGACCCGCCCTGGTGGCCTCAGGAGAGGCCAGTCCCCATGCGAGCTACTAGGGGGCCTCTCGGGATTCCTCTCCCGTCGATACCGGGGCCAAAAACCTTGTGTGGAGTCAGGGCCGGAACCGAGGATTCCTCTCAGGGGCTGACATGGATCTTTGGGTACTTCTGGAGTCTCCCCAGGGGAGTCAGGCCTCGTCTCGAGTGGGGGCATGCACGTGCGCTTTCCTTCCAGGCTGTAGCAGCAATGTCACGCTTCCCGTCGCGTGGATCAAAGGATCTGTGGTTTTCCCTCGAGGCTTTCCCTCGAGGCTTTCCCACAGGGCTGTCCCACGTGCCACCGTGGTGTGAGTCGATCCTCGGCGTGAAAGATGAGCCAGTGCAGGGCAAAGAGGTTCCTCTGGAATGGACTGAGACATCTGGGGGACTCTTGGCATGGTGGTACGACCATGGAGTTCCTCTCGCCTTTCCTGTTGAGAGTGCCTCCTCTTGAGATGCGACGGGAACGCCGGGAATTCTTTCCCGTTGAAAGCAGGGAAAGGATCCCTCATCTCGAGCTACGAGGGGGAAACGGGGCTCCTCTGGATGTGGGCGGGACCATCGTGCTTCCTCTCGAGTGGAGACGGGTATGGCGGTGAACTTCTTGAGTTGCAGCAAGGGTGTGAAAGACCCTTTCGAAGTTCCAGAGGTGAGGTGTCATTATCTCCAGACGCCTCATCGGAAATAGGCCTCATCTCGCCTGGAAGGGAGAACTTCCTAGATTTTCTCGAGTTGCGTCAGGTGTTCTCGAGTTACGACGGGGACCTCAGGGACCCGCCCTGGTGGCCTCAGGAGAGGCCAGTCCCCATGCGAGTTGCTAGGGGGCCTCTCGGGATTCCTCTCCCGTCGATACCGGGGCCAAAAACCTTGTGTGGAGTCAGGGCCGGAACCGAGGATTCCTCTCACGGGCTGACATGGATCTTTGGGTACTTCTGGAGTCTCCCCAGGGGAGTCAGGCCTCGTCTCGAGTGGGGGCATGCACGTGCGCTTTCCTTCCAGGCTGTAGCAGCAATGTCACGCTTCCTGTCGCGTGGATCAAAGGATCTGTGGTTTTCCCTCGAGGCTTTCCCTTGAGGCTTTCCCACAGGGCTGTCCCACGTGCCACCGTGGTGTGAGTCGATCCTCGGCGTGAAAGATGAGCCAGTGCAGGGCAAAGAGGTTCCTCTGGAATGGACTGAGACATCTGGGGGACTCTTGGCATGGTGGTACGACCATGGAGTTCCTCTCGCCTTTCCTGTTGAGAGTGCCTCCTCTTGAGATGCGACGGGAACGCCGGGAATTCTTTCCCGTTGAAAGCAGGGAAAGGATCCCTCATCTCGAGCTACGAGGGGGAAACGGGGCTCCTCTGGATGTGGGCGGGACCATCGTGCTTCCTCTCGAGTGGAGACGGGTATGGCGGTGAACTTCTTTAGTTGCAGCAAGGGTGTAAAAGACCCTTTCGAAGTTACAGAGGTTAGGTGGCATTAGTCTCCAGACGCCTCATGGGAAATAGGCCTCATCTCGCCTGGAAGGGAGAACTTCCTGGATTTTCTCGAGTTGCGGCAGGTGTTCTCGAGTTACGACGGGGACCTCAGGGACCCGCCCTGGTGGCCTCAGGAGAGGCCAGTCCCCATGCGAGTTGCTAGGGGGCCTCTAGGGATTCCGCTCCCGTCGATACCGGGGCCAAAATCCTTGTGTGGAGTCAGGGCCGGAACCCAGAATTCCTCTCAGGGGCTGACATGGATCTTTGGATACTTCTGGAGTCTCCCCAGGGGAGTCAGGCCTCGTCACGAGTGGGGGCATACACGTGCGCTTTCCTTCCAGGCTGTAGCAGCAATGTCACGCTTCCCGTCGCGTGGATCAAAGGATCTGTGGTTTTCCCTCGAGGCTTTCCCTCGAGGCTTTCCCACTGGGCTGTCCCAGGTGCCACCGTGGTGTGAGTCGATCCTCGGCGTGAAAAATGAGCCAGTGCAGGGCAAAGAGGTTCCTCTGGAATGGACTGAGATATCTGGGGGACTCTTCGCATGGTGGTACGACCATGGAGTTCCTCTCGCCTTTCCTGTTGAGAGTTCCACCTCTTGAGATGCGACGGGAACGCCGGGAATTCTTTCCCGTTGAAAGCAGGGAAAGGATCCCTCATCTCGAGCTACGAGGGGGAAACGGGGCTCCTTTGGATGTGGGCGGGACCATCGTGTTTCCTCTCGAGTGGAGACGGGTATGGAGGTGAACTTCTTGAGTTGCAGCAAGGGTGTGAAAGACCCTTTCGAAGTTCCAGAGTTTAGGTGTCATTAGTGTCCAGACGCCTCATGGGAAATAGGCCTCATCTCGCCTGGAAGAGAGAACTTCCTGGATTTTATCGAGTTGGGGCAGGTGATCTCGAGTTACGACGGGGACCTCAGGGACCCGCCCTGGTGGCTTCAGGAAAGGCCAGTCCCCATGCGAGTTGCAAGGGGGCCTCTCAGGATTCCTCTCCCTTCGATACCGGGGCCAAAAACCTTGTGTGGAGTCAGGGCCGCAAGCGAGGATTCCTTTCAGGGGCTGACATGGATCTTTGGGTACTGCTGGAGTCTCACCAGGGGAGTCAGGCCTCGTCTCGAGTGGGGTCATGCACGTGCACTTTCCTTCCAGGCTGTAGCAGCAATGTCACGCTTCCCGTCGCGTGGATCAAAGGATCTGTGGTTTTCCCTCGAGGCTTTCCCTCGAGGCTTTCCCACAGGGCTGTCCCACGTGCCACCGTGGTGTGAGTCGATCCTCGGCGTGAAAGATGAGCCAGTGCAGGGCAAAGAGGTTCCTCTGGAATGGACTGAGACATCTGGGGGACTCTTGGCATGGTGGTACGACCATGGAGTTCCTCTCGCCTTTCCTGTTGAGAGTGCCTCCTCTTGAGATGCGACGGGAACGCCGGGAATTCTTTCCCGTTGAAAGCAGGGAAAGGATCCCTCATCTCGAGCTACGAGGGGGAAACGGGGCTCCTCTGGATGTGGGCGGGACCATCGTGCTTCCTCTCGAGTGGAGACGGGTATGGCGGTGAACTTCTTGAGTTGCAGCAAGGGTGTGAAAGACCCTTTCGAAGTTCCAGAGGTGAGGTGTCATTAGTCTCCAGACACCTCATCGGAAATAGGCCTCATCTCGCCTGGAAGGGAGAACTTCCTGGATTTTCTCGAGTTGCGACAGGTGTTCTCGAGTTATGACGGGGACCTCAGGGACCCGCCCTGGTGGCCTCAGGAGAGGCCAGTCCCCATGCGAGTTGCTAGGAGGCCTCTCGGGATTACTCTCCCGTCGATACCGGGGCCAAAAACCTTGTGTGGCGTCAGGGCCGGAACCGAGGATTCCTCTCAGGGGCTGACATGGATCTTTGGGTACTTCTGGAGTCTCCCCAGGGGAGTCAGGCCTCGTCTCGAGTGGGGGCATGCACGTGCGCTTTCCTTCCAGGCTGTAGCAGCAATGTCACGCTTCCCGTCGCGTGGATCAAAGGATCTGTGGTTTTCCCTCGAGGCTTTCCCTCGAGGCTTTCCCACAGGGCTGTCCCACGTGCCACCGTGGTGTGAGTCGATCCTCGGCGTGAAAGATGAGCCAGTGCAGGGCAAAGAGGTTCCTCTGGAATGGACTGAGACATCTGGGGGACTCTTCGCATGGTGGTACGATCATGGAGTTCCTCTCGCCTTTCCTGTTGAGAGTGCCTCCTCTTGAGATGCGATGGGAAGGCCGGGAATACTTTCCCGTTGAAAGCAGGGAAAGGATCCCTCATCTCGAGCTACGAGGGGGAAACGGGGCTCCTCTGGATGTGGGCGCGACCATCGTGCTTCCTCTCGAGTGGAGAAGGGTATGGCGGTGAATTTCTTGAGTTGCAGCAAGGGTGTGAAAGACCCTTTCGAAGTTCCAGAGGTTAGGTGTCATTAGTCTCCAGACGCCTCATCGGAAATAGGCCTCATCTCGCCTGGAAGGGAGAACTTCCTGGATTTTCTCGAGTTGCGGCAGGTGTTCTCGAGTTACGACGGGGACCTCAGGGACCCGACCTGGTGGCCTCAGGAGAGGCCAGTCCCCATGCGAGTTGCTAGGGGGTCTCTCGGGATTCCTCTCCCGTCGATACCGGGGCCAAAAACCTTGTGTGGAGTCAGGGCCGGAACCGAGGATTCCTCTCACGGGCTGACATGGATCTTTGGGTACTTCTGGAGTCTCCCCAGGGGAGTCAGGCCTCGTCTCGAGTGGGGGCATGCACGTGCGCTTTCCTTCCAGGCTGTAGCAGCAATGTCACGCTTCCCGTCGCGTGGATCAAAGGATCTGTGGTTTTCCCTCTAGGCTTTCCCTCGAGGCTTTCCCACAGGGCTGTCCCACGTGCCACCTTGGTGTGAGTCGATCCTCGGCGTGAAAGATGAGCCAGTGCAGGGCAAAGAGGTTCCTCTGGAATGGATTGAGACATCTGGGGGACTCTTGGCATGGTGGTACGACCATGGAGTTCCTCTCGCCTTACCTGTTGAGAGTGCCTCCTCTTGAGATGCGACGGGAACGCCGGGAATTCTTTCCCGTTGAAAGCAGGGAAAGGATCCCTCATCTCGAGCTACGAGGGGGAAACGGGGCTCCTCTGGATGTGGGCGGGACCATCGTGCTTCCTCTCGAATGGAGACGGGTATGGCGGTGAACTTCTTGAGTTGCAGCAAGGGTGTGAAAGACCCTTTCGAAGTTCCAGAGATGAGGTGTCATTAGTCTCCAGACGCCTCATCGGAAATAGGCCTCATCTCGCCTGAAAGGGAGAACTTCCTGGATTTTCTCGAGTTGTGGCAGGTGTTCTCGAGTTACGACGGGGACCTCAGGGACCCGCCCTGGTGGCCTCAGGAGAGGCCAGTCCCCATGCGAGTTGCTAGGGGGCCTCTCGGGATTCCTCTCCCGTCGATACCGGGGCCAAAAACCTTGTGTGGAGTCAGGGCCGGAACCGAGGATTCCTCTCAGGGGCTGACATGGATCTTTGGGTACTTCTGGAGTCTCCCCAGGGGAGTCAGGCCTCGTCTCGAGTGGGGGCATGCACGTGCGATTTCCTTCCAGGCTGTAGCAGCAATGTCACGCTTCCCGTCGCGTGGATCAAAGGATCTGTGGTTTTCCCTCGAGGCTTTCCCTCGAGGCTTTCCCACAGGGCTGTCCCACGTGCCACCGTGGTGTGAGTCGATCCTCGGCGTGAAAGATGAGCCAGTGCAGGGCAAAGAGGTTCCTCTGGAATGGACTGAGACATCTGGGGGACTCTTGGCATGGTGGTACCACCATGGAGTTCCTCTCGCCTTTCCTGTTGAGAGTGCCTCCTCTTGAGATGCGACGGGAACGCCGGGAATTCTTTCCCGTTGAAAGCAGGGAAAGGATCCCTCATCTCGAGCTACGAGGGGGAAACGGGGCTCCTCTGGATGTGGGCGGGACCATCGTGCTTCCTCTCGAGTGGAGACGGGTATGGCGGTGAACTTCTTGATTTGCAGCAAGGGTGTGAAAGACCCTTTCGAAGTTCAAGAGTTTAGGTGTCATTAGTCTCCAGACGCCTCATCGGAAATAGGCCTCATCTCGCCTGAAAGGGAGAACTTCCTGGATTTTCTCGAGTTGTGGCAGGTGTTCTCGAGTTACGACGGGGACCTCAGGGACCCGCCCTGGTGGCCTCAGGAGAGGCCAGTCCCCATGCGAGTTGCTAGGGGGCCTCTCGGGATTCCTCTCCCGTCGATACCGGGGCCAAAAACCTTGTGTGGAGTCAGGGCCGGAACCGAGGATTCCTCTCAGGGGCTGACATGGATCTTTGGGTACTTCTGGAGTCTCCCCAGGGGAGTCAGGCCTCGTCTCGAGTGGGGGCATGCACGTGCGCTTTCCTTCCAGGCTGTAGCAGCAATGTCACGCTTCCCGTCGCCTGGATCAAAGGATCTGTGGTTTTCCCTCGAGGCTTTCCCTCGAGGCTTTCCCACAGGGCTGTCCCACGTGCCACCGTGGTGTGACTCGATCCTCGGCGTGAAAGATGAGCCAGTGCAGGGCAAAGAGGTTCCTCTGGAATGGACTGAGACATCTGGGGGACTCTTGGCATGGTGGTACGACCATGGAGTTCCTCTCGCCTTTCCTGTTGAGAGTGCCTCCTCTTGAGATGCGACGGGAACGCCGGGAATTCTTTCCCGTTGAAAGCAGGGAAAGGATCCCTCATCTCGAGCTACGAGGGGGAAACGGGGCTCCTCTGGATGTGGGCGGGACCATCGTGCTTCCTCTCGAGTGGAGACGGGTATGGCGGTGAACTTCTTGAGTTGCAGCAAGGGTTTGAAAGACCCTTTCGAAGTTCCAGAGGTGAGGTGTCATTAGTCTCCAGACGCCTCATCGGAAATAGGCCTCATCTCGCCTGAAAGCGAGAACTTCCTGGATTTTCTCGAGTTGTGGCAGGTGTTCTCGAGTTACGACGGGGACCTCAGGGACCCGCCCTGGTGGCCTCAGGAGAGGCCAGTCCCCATGCGAGTTGCTAGGGGGCCTCTCGTGATTCCTCTCCCGTCGATACCGGGGCCAAAAACCTTGTGTGGAGTCAGGGCCGGAACCGAGGATTCCTCTCAGGGGCTGACATGGATCTTTGGGTACTTCTGGAGTCTCCCCAGGGGAGTCAGGCCTCGTCTCGAGTGGGGGCATGCACGTGCGCTTTCCTTCCAGGCTGTAGCAGCAATGTCACGCTTCCCGTCGCCTGGATCAAAGGAAATGTGGTTTTCCCTCGAGGCTTTCCCTCGAGGCTTTCCCACAGGGCTGTCCCACGTGCCACCGTGGTGTGAGTCGATCCTCGGCGTGAAAGATGAGCCAGTGCAGGGCAAAGAGGTTCCTCTGGAATGGACTGAGACATCTGGGGGACTCTTGGCATGGTGGTACGACCATGGAGTTCCTCTCGCCTTTCCTGTTGAGAGTGCCTCCTCTTGAGATGCGACGGGAACGCCGGGAATTCTTTCCCGTTGAAAGCAGGGAAAGGATCCCTCATCTCGAGCTACGAGGGGGAAACGGGGCTCCTCTGGATGTGCGCGGGACCATCGTGCTTCCTCTCGAGTGGAGACGGGTATGGCGGTGAACTTCTTGAGTTGCAGCAAGGGTTTGAAAGACCCTTTCGAAGTTCCAGAGGTTAGGTGTCATTAGTCTCCAGACGCCTCATCGGAAATAGGCCTCATCTCGCCTGGAAGGGAGAACTTCCTGGATTTTCTCGAGTTGCGGCAGGTGTTCTCGAGTTACGACGGGGACCTCAGGGACCCGCCCTGTTGGCCTCAGGAGAGGCCAGTCCCCATGC
The DNA here is from genome assembly GCF_032405125.1 of Capricornis sumatraensis. Taxonomy (NCBI): domain Eukaryota; kingdom Metazoa; phylum Chordata; class Mammalia; order Artiodactyla; family Bovidae; genus Capricornis; species Capricornis sumatraensis. The sequence continues at coordinate 139,982,879 of NC_091092.1, read as the reverse complement.
GAGTTGCTAGGGGGCCTCTCGGGATTCCTCTCCCGTCGATACCGGGGCCAAAAACCTTGTGTGGAGTCAGGGCCGGAACCGAGGATTCCTCTCACGGGCTGACATGGATCTTTGGGTACTTCTGGAGTCTCCCCAGGGGAGTCAGGCCTCGTCTCGAGTGGGGGCATGCACGTGCGCTTTCCTTCCAGGCTGTAGCAGCAATGTCACGCTTCCCGTCGCGTGGATCAAAGGATCTGTGGTTTTCCCTCGAGGCTTTCCCTCGAGGCATTCCCACAGGGCTGTCCCACGTGCCACCGTGGTGTGAGTCGATCCTCGGCGTGAAAGATGAGCCAGTGCAGGGCAAAGAGGTTCCTCTGGAATGGACTGAGACATCTGGGGGACTCTTGGCATGGTGGTACGACCATGGAGTTCCTCTCGCCTTTCCTGTTGAGAGTGCCTCCTCTTGAGATGCGACGGGAACGCCGGGAATTCTTTCCCGTTGAAAGCAGGGAAAGGATCCCTCATCTCGAGCTACGAGGGGGAAACGGGGCTCCTCTGGATGTGCGCGGGACCATCGTGCTTCCTCTCGAGTGGAGACGGGTATGGCGGTGAACTTCTTGAGTTTCCGCAAGGGTGTGAAAGACCCTTTTGAAGTTCCAGAGGTGAGGTGTCATTAGTCTCCAGACGCCTCATCGGAAATAGGCCTCATCTCGCCTGGAAGGGAGATCTTCCTGGATTTTCTCGAGTTGCCGCAGGTGTTCTCGAGTTACGACGGGGACCTCAGGGACCCGCCCTGGTGGCCTCAGGAGAGGCCAGTCCCCATGCGAGTTGCTAGGGGGCCTCTCGGGATTCCTCTCCCGTCGATACCAGGGCCAAAAACCTTGTGTGGAGTCAGGGCCGGAACCGAGGATTCCTCTCAGGGGCTGACATGGATCTTTGGGTACTTCTGGAGTCTCCCCAGGGGAGTCAGGCCTCGTCTCGAGTGGGGGCATGCACGTGCGCTTTCCTTCCAGGCTGTAGAAGCAATGTCACGCTTCCCGTCGCGTGGATCAAAGGATCTGTGGTTTTCCCTCGAGGCTTTCCCACAGGGCTGTCCCACGTGCCACCGTGGTGTGAGTCGATCCTCGGCGTGAAAGATGAGGCAGTGCAGGGCAAAGAGGTTCCTCTGGAATGGACTGAGACATCTGGGGGACTCTTGGCATGGTGGTACGACCATGGAGTTCCTCTCGCCTTTCCTGTTGAGAGTGCCTCCTCTTGAGATGCGACGGGAACGCCGGGAATTCTTTCCCGTTGAAAGCAGGGAAAGGATCCCTCATCTCGAGCTACGAGGGGGAAACGGGGCTCCTCTGGATGTGCGCGGGACCATCGTGCTTCCTCTCGAGTGGAGACGGGTATGGCGGTGAACTTCTTGAGTAGCAGCAAGGGTTTGAAAGACCCTCTCGAAGTTCCAGAGGTTAGGTGTCATTAGTCTCCAGACGCCTCATCGGAAATAGGCCTCATCTCGCCTGGAAGGGAGAACTTCCTGGATTTTCTCGAGTTGCGGCAGGTGTTCTCGAGGTACGACGGGGACCTCAGGGACCCGCCCTGGTGACCTCAGGAGAGGCCAGTCCCCATGCGAGTTGCTAGGGGGCCTCTCGGGATTCCTCTCCCGTCGATACCGGGGCCAAAAACCTTGTGTGGAGTCAGGGCCGGAACCGAGGATTCCTCTCAGGGGCTGACATGGATCTTTGGGTATTTCTGGAGTCTCCCAAGGGGAGTCTAGCCTCGTCTCGAGTGGGGGCATGCACGTGCGATTTCCTTCCAGGCTGTAGCAGCAATGTCACGCTTCCCGTCGCGTTGATCAAAGGATCTGTGGTTTTCCCTCGAGGCTTTCCCTCGAGGCTTTCCCACAGGGCTGTCCCACGTGCCACCTTGGTGTGAGTCGATCCTCGGCGTGAAAGATGAGCCAGTGCAGGGCAAAGAGGTTCCTCTGGAATGGACTGAGACATCTGGGGGACTCTTGGCATGGTGGTACGACCATGGAGTTCCTCTCGCCTTACCTGTTGAGAGTGCCTCCTCTTGAGATGCGACGGGAACGCCGGGAATTCTTTCCCGTTGAAAGCAGGGAAAGGATCCCTCATCTCGAGCTACGAGGGGGAAACGGGGCTCCTCTGGATGTGGGCGGGACCATCGTGCTTCCTCTCGAGTGGAGAAGGTTATGGCAGTGAATTTCTTGAGTTGCAGCAAGGGTGTGAAAGACCCATTCGAAGTTCCAGAGCTTAGGTGTCATTAGTCTCCAGACGCCTCATCGGAAATAGGCCTCATCTCGCCTGGAAGGGAGAACTTCCTGGATTTTCTCGAGTTGCGGCAGGTGTTCTCGAGTTACGACGGGGACCTCAGGGACCCGCCCTGGTGGCCTAAGGAGAGGCCAGTCCCCATGCGAGTTGCTAGGGGGCCTCTCGGGATTCCTCTCCCGTCGATACCGGGGCCAAAAACCTTGTGTGGAGTCAGGGCCGGAACCGAGGATTCCTCTCAGGGGCTGACATGGATCTTTGGGTATTTCTGGAGTCTCCCAAGGGGAGTCTAGCCTCGTCTCGAGTGGGGGCATGCACGTGCGATTTCCTTGCAGGCTGTAGCAGCAATGTCACGCTTCCCGTCGCGTTGATCAAAGGATCTGTGGTTTTCCCTCGAGGCTTTCCCTCGAGGCTTTCCCACAGGGCTGTCCCACGTGCCACCATGGTGTGAGTCGATCCTCGGCATGAAAGATGAGCCAGTGCAGGGCAAAGAGCTTCCTCTGGAATGGACTGAGACATCTGGGGGACTCTTGGCATGGTGGTACGACCATGGAGTTCCTCTCGCCTTTCCTGTTGAGACTGCCTCCTCTTGAGATGCGACGGGAACGCCAGGAATTCTTTCCCGTTGAAAGCAGGGAAAGGATCCCTCATCTCGAGCTACGAGGGGGAAACGGGGCTCCTTTGGATGTGGGCGGGACCATCGTGTTTCCTCTCGAGTGGAGACGGGTATGGAGGTGAACTTCTTGAGTTGCAGCAAGGGTGTGAAAGACCCTTTCGAAGTTCCAGAGTTTAGGTGTCATTAGTGTCCAGACGCCTCATGGGAAATAGGCCTCATCTCGCCTGGAAGAGAGAACTTCCTGGATTTTATCGAGTTGGGGCAGGTGATCTCGAGTTACGACGGGGACCTCAGGGACCCGCCCTGGTGGCTTCAGGAAAGGCCAGTCCCCATGCGAGTTGCAAGGGGGCCTCTCAGGATTCCTCTCCCTTCGATACCGGGGCCAAAAACCTTGTGTGGAGTCAGGGCCGCAAGCGAGGATTCCTTTCAGGGGCTGACATGGATCTTTGGGTACTGCTGGAGTCTCACCAGGGGAGTCAGGCCTCGTCTCGAGTGGGGTCATGCACGTGCACTTTCCTTCCAGGCTGTAGCAGCAATGTCACGCTTCCCGTCGCGTGGATCAAAGGATCTGTGGTTTTCCCTCGAGGCTTTCCCTCGAGGCTTTCCCACAGGGCTGTCCCACGTGCCACCGTGGTGTGAGTCGATCCTCGGCGTGAAAGATGAGCCAGTGCAGGGCAAAGAGGTTCCTCTGGAATGGACTGAGACATCTGGGGGACTCTTGGCATGGTGGTACGACCATGGAGTTCCTCTCGCCTTTCCTGTTGAGAGTGCCTCCTCTTGAGATGCGACGGGAACGCCGGGAATTCTTTCCCGTTGAAAGCAGGGAAAGGATCCCTCATCTCGAGCTACGAGGGGGAAACGGGGCTCCTCTGGATGTGGGCGGGACCATCGTGCTTCCTCTCGAGTGGAGACGGGTATGGCGGTGAACTTCTTTAGTTGCAGCAAGGGTGTAAAAGACCCTTTCGAAGTTACAGAGGTTAGGTGGCATTAGTCTCCAGACGCCTCATCGGAAATAGGCCTCATCTCGCCTGGAAGGGAGAACTTCCTGGATTTTCTCGAGTTGCGTCAGGTGTTCTCGAGTTACGACGGGGACCTCAGGGACCCGCCCTGGTGGCCTCAGGAGAGGCCAGTCCCCATGCGAGTTGCTAGGGGGCCTCTCGGGATTCCTCTCCCGTCGATACCGGGGCCAAAAACCTTGTGTGGAGTCAGGGCCGGAACCGAGGATTCCTCTCACGGGCTGACATGGATCTTTGGGTACTTCTGGAGTCTCCCCAGGGGAGTCAGGCCTCGTCTCGAGTGGGGGCATGCACGTGCGCTTTCCTTCCAGGCTGTAGCAGCAATGTCACGCTTCCCGTCGCGTGGATCAAAGGATCTGTGGTTTTCCCTCGAGGCTTTCCCTCGAGGCTTTCCCACAGGGCTGTCCCACGTGCCACCGAGGTGTGAGTCGATCCTCGGCGTGAAAGATGAGCCAGTGCAGGGCAAAGAGGTTCCTCTGGAATGGACTGAGACATCTGGGGGACTCTTGGCATGGTGGTACGACCATGGAGTTCCTCTCGCCTTTCCTGTTGAGAGTGCCTCCTCTTGAGATGCGACGGGAATGCCGTGAATTCTTTCCCGTTGAAAGTAGGGAAAGGATCCCTCATCTCGAGCTACGAGCGGGAAACGGGGCTACTCTGGATGTGGGCGGGACCATCGTGCTTCCTCTCGAGTGGAGACGGGTATGGCAGTGAACTTCTTGAGTTGCAGCAAGGGTGTGAAAGACCCTTTCGAAGTTCCAGAGGTGAGGTGTCATTAGTCTCCAGACGCCTCATCGGAAATAGGCCTCATCTCGCCTGGAAGGGAGAACTTCCTGGATTTTCTCGAGTTGTGGCAGGTGTTCTCGAGTTACCACGGGGACCTCAGGGACCCGCCCTGGTGGCCTCAGGAGAGGCCAGTCCCCATGCGAGTTGCTAGGGGGCCTCTCGGGATTCCTCTCCCGTCGATACCGGGGCCAAAATCCTTGTGTGGAGTCAGGGCCGGAACCGAGGATTCCTCTCAGGTGCTGACATGGATCTTTGGGTACTTCTGGAGTCTCCCCAGGGGAGTCAGGCCTCGTCTCGAGTGGGGGCATGAACGTGCGCTTTCCTTCCAGGCTTTAGCAGCAATGTCACGCTTCCCGGCGCGTGGATCAAAGGATCTGTGGTTTTCCCTCGAGGCTTTCCCACAGGGCTGTCCCTCGTGCCACCGAGGTGTGAGTCGATCCTCGGCGTGAAATATGAGCCAGTGCAGGGCAAAGAGGTTCCTCTGGAATGGACTGAGACATTTGGGGGACTCTTGGCATGGTGGTACGACCATGGAGTTCCTCTCGCCTTTCCTGTTGAGAGTGCCTCCTCTTGAGATGCGACGGGAATGCCGGGAATTCTTTCCCGTTGAAAGCAGGGAAAGGATCCCTCATCTCGAGCTACGAGGGGGAAACGGGGCTCCTCTGGATGTGGGCGGGCCCATCGTGCTTCCTCTCGAGTGGAGACGGGTATGGCAGAGAACTTCTTGAGTTGCAGCAAGGGTGTGAAAGACCCTTTCGAAGTTCCAGAGGTTAGGTGTCATTAGTCTCCAGACGCCTCATCGGAAATAGGCCTCATCTCGCCTGGAAGGGAGAACTTCCTGGATGTTCTCGAGTTGCGGCAGGTGTTCTCGAGTTACGACGGGGACCTCAGGGACCCGCCCTGGTGTCCTCAGGAGAGGCCAGTCCCCATGCGAGCTGCTAGGGGGCCTCTCGGGATTCCTCTCCCGTCGATACCGGGGCCAAAAACCTTGTGTGGAGTCAGGGCCGGAACCGAGGATTCCTCTCAGGGGCTGACATGGATCTTTGGGTACTTCTGGAGTCTCCCCAGGGGAGTCAGGCCTCGTCTCGAGTGGGGGCATGCACGTGCGCTTTCCTTCCAGGCTGTAGCAGCAATGTCACGCTTCCCGTCGCGTGGATCAAAGGATCTGTGGTTTTCCCTCGAGGCTTTCCCTCGAGGCTTTCCCACAGGGCTGTCCCACGTGCCACCGTGGTGTGAGTCGATCCTCGGCGTGAAAGATGAGCCAGTGCAGGGCAAAGAGGTTCCTCTGGAATGGACTGAGACATCTGGGGGACTCTTGGCATGGTGGTACGACCATGGAGTTCCTCTCGCCTTTCCTGTTGAGAGTGCCTCCTCTTGAGATGCGACGGGAACGCCGGGAATTCTTTCCCGTTGAAAGCAGGGAAAGGATCCCTCATCTCGAGCTACGAGGGGGAAACGGGGCTCCTCTGGATGTGGGCGGGACCATCGTGCTTCCTCTCGAGTGGAGACGGGTATGGCGGTGAACTTCTTGAGTTGCAGCAAGGGTGTGAAAGACCCTTTCGAAGTTCCAGAGGTGAGGTGTCATTATCTCCAGACGCCTCATCGGAAATAGGCCTCATCTCGCCTGGAAGGGAGAACTTCCTAGATTTTCTCGAGTTGCGTCAGGTGTTCTCGAGTTACGACGGGGACCTCAGGGACCCGCCCTGGTGGCCTCAGGAGAGGCCAGTCCCCATGCGAGTTGCTAGGGGGCCTCTCGGGATTCCTCTCCCGTCGATACCGGGGCCAAAAACCTTGTGTGGAGTCAGGGCCGGAACCGAGGATTCCTCTCACGGGCTGACATGGATCTTTGGGTACTTCTGGAGTCTCCCCAGGGGAGTCAGGCCTCGTCTCGAGTGGGGGCATGCACGTGCGCTTTCCTTCCAGGCTGTAGCAGCAATGTCACGCTTCCTGTCGCGTGGATCAAAGGATCTGTGGTTTTCCCTCGAGGCTTTCCCTTGAGGCTTTCCCACAGGGCTGTCCCACGTGCCACCGTGGTGTGAGTCGATCCTCGGCGTGAAAGATGAGCCAGTGCAGGGCAAAGAGGTTCCTCTGGAATGGACTGAGACATCTGGGGGACTCTTGGCATGGTGGTACGACCATGGAGTTCCTCTCGCCTTTCCTGTTGAGAGTGCCTCCTCTTGAGATGCGACGGGAACGCCGGGAATTCTTTCCCGTTGAAAGCAGGGAAAGGATCCCTCATCTCGAGCTACGAGGGGGAAACGGGGCTCCTCTGGATGTGGGCGGGACCATCGTGCTTCCTCTCGAGTGGAGACGGGTATGGCGGTGAACTTCTTTAGTTGCAGCAAGGGTGTAAAAGACCCTTTCGAAGTTACAGAGGTTAGGTGGCATTAGTCTCCAGACGCCTCATGGGAAATAGGCCTCATCTCGCCTGGAAGGGAGAACTTCCTGGATTTTCTCGAGTTGCGGCAGGTGTTCTCGAGTTACGACGGGGACCTCAGGGACCCGCCCTGGTGGCCTCAGGAGAGGCCAGTCCCCATGCGAGTTGCTAGGGGGCCTCTAGGGATTCCGCTCCCGTCGATACCGGGGCCAAAATCCTTGTGTGGAGTCAGGGCCGGAACCCAGAATTCCTCTCAGGGGCTGACATGGATCTTTGGATACTTCTGGAGTCTCCCCAGGGGAGTCAGGCCTCGTCACGAGTGGGGGCATACACGTGCGCTTTCCTTCCAGGCTGTAGCAGCAATGTCACGCTTCCCGTCGCGTGGATCAAAGGATCTGTGGTTTTCCCTCGAGGCTTTCCCTCGAGGCTTTCCCACTGGGCTGTCCCAGGTGCCACCGTGGTGTGAGTCGATCCTCGGCGTGAAAAATGAGCCAGTGCAGGGCAAAGAGGTTCCTCTGGAATGGACTGAGACATCTGGGGGACTCTTCGCATGGTGGTACGACCATGGAGTTCCTCTCGCCTTTCCTGTTGAGAGTTCCACCTCTTGAGATGCGACGGGAACGCCGGGAATTCTTTCCCGTTGAAAGCAGGGAAAGGATCCCTCATCTCGAGCTACGAGGGGGAAACGGGGCTCCTTTGGATGTGGGCGGGACCATCGTGTTTCCTCTCGAGTGGAGACGGGTATGGAGGTGAACTTCTTGAGTTGCAGCAAGGGTGTGAAAGACCCTTTCGAAGTTCCAGAGTTTAGGTGTCATTAGTGTCCAGACGCCTCATGGGAAATAGGCCTCATCTCGCCTGGAAGAGAGAACTTCCTGGATTTTATCGAGTTGGGGCAGGTGATCTCGAGTTACGACGGGGACCTCAGGGACCCGCCCTGGTGGCTTCAGGAAAGGCCAGTCCCCATGCGAGTTGCAAGGGGGCCTCTCAGGATTCCTCTCCCTTCGATACCGGGGCCAAAAACCTTGTGTGGAGTCAGGGCCGCAAGCGAGGATTCCTTTCAGGGGCTGACATGGATCTTTGGGTACTGCTGGAGTCTCACCAGGGGAGTCAGGCCTCGTCTCGAGTGGGGTCATGCACGTGCACTTTCCTTCCAGGCTGTAGCAGCAATGTCACGCTTCCCGTCGCGTGGATCAAAGGATCTGTGGTTTTCCCTCGAGGCTTTCCCTCGAGGCTTTCCCACAGGGCTGTCCCACGTGCCACCGTGGTGTGAGTCGATCCTCGGCGTGAAAGATGAGCCAGTGCAGGGCAAAGAGGTTCCTCTGGAATGGACTGAGACATCTGGGGGACTCTTGGCATGGTGGTACGACCATGGAGTTCCTCTCGCCTTTCCTGTTGAGAGTGCCTCCTCTTGAGATGCGACGGGAACGCCGGGAATTCTTTCCCGTTGAAAGCAGGGAAAGGATCCCTCATCTCGAGCTACGAGGGGGAAACGGGGCTCCTCTGGATGTGGGCGGGACCATCGTGCTTCCTCTCGAGTGGAGACGGGTATGGCGGTGAACTTCTTGAGTTGCAGCAAGGGTGTGAAAGACCCTTTCGAAGTTCCAGAGGTGAGGTGTCATTAGTCTCCAGACACCTCATCGGAAATAGGCCTCATCTCGCCTGGAAGGGAGAACTTCCTGGATTTTCTCGAGTTGCGACAGGTGTTCTCGAGTTATGACGGGGACCTCAGGGACCCGCCCTGGTGGCCTCAGGAGAGGCCAGTCCCCATGCGAGTTGCTAGGAGGCCTCTCGGGATTACTCTCCCGTCGATACCGGGGCCAAAAACCTTGTGTGGCGTCAGGGCCGGAACCGAGGATTCCTCTCAGGGGCTGACATGGATCTTTGGGTACTTCTGGAGTCTCCCCAGGGGAGTCAGGCCTCGTCTCGAGTGGGGGCATGCACGTGCGCTTTCCTTCCAGGCTGTAGCAGCAATGTCACGCTTCCCGTCGCGTGGATCAAAGGATCTGTGGTTTTCCCTCGAGGCTTTCCCTCGAGGCTTTCCCACAGGGCTGTCCCACGTGCCACCGTGGTGTGAGTCGATCCTCGGCGTGAAAGATGAGCCAGTGCAGGGCAAAGAGGTTCCTCTGGAATGGACTGAGACATCTGGGGGACTCTTCGCATGGTGGTACGATCATGGAGTTCCTCTCGCCTTTCCTGTTGAGAGTGCCTCCTCTTGAGATGCGATGGGAAGGCCGGGAATACTTTCCCGTTGAAAGCAGGGAAAGGATCCCTCATCTCGAGCTACGAGGGGGAAACGGGGCTCCTCTGGATGTGGGCGCGACCATCGTGCTTCCTCTCGAGTGGAGAAGGGTATGGCGGTGAATTTCTTGAGTTGCAGCAAGGGTGTGAAAGACCCTTTCGAAGTTCCAGAGGTTAGGTGTCATTAGTCTCCAGACGCCTCATCGGAAATAGGCCTCATCTCGCCTGGAAGGGAGAACTTCCTGGATTTTCTCGAGTTGCGGCAGGTGTTCTCGAGTTACGACGGGGACCTCAGGGACCCGACCTGGTGGCCTCAGGAGAGGCCAGTCCCCATGCGAGTTGCTAGGGGGTCTCTCGGGATTCCTCTCCCGTCGATACCGGGGCCAAAAACCTTGTGTGGAGTCAGGGCCGGAACCGAGGATTCCTCTCACGGGCTGACATGGATCTTTGGGTACTTCTGGAGTCTCCCCAGGGGAGTCAGGCCTCGTCTCGAGTGGGGGCATGCACGTGCGCTTTCCTTCCAGGCTGTAGCAGCAATGTCACGCTTCCCGTCGCGTGGATCAAAGGATCTGTGGTTTTCCCTCTAGGCTTTCCCTCGAGGCTTTCCCACAGGGCTGTCCCACGTGCCACCTTGGTGTGAGTCGATCCTCGGCGTGAAAGATGAGCCAGTGCAGGGCAAAGAGGTTCCTCTGGAATGGATTGAGACATCTGGGGGACTCTTGGCATGGTGGTACGACCATGGAGTTCCTCTCGCCTTACCTGTTGAGAGTGCCTCCTCTTGAGATGCGACGGGAACGCCGGGAATTCTTTCCCGTTGAAAGCAGGGAAAGGATCCCTCATCTCGAGCTACGAGGGGGAAACGGGGCTCCTCTGGATGTGGGCGGGACCATCGTGCTTCCTCTCGAATGGAGACGGGTATGGCGGTGAACTTCTTGAGTTGCAGCAAGGGTGTGAAAGACCCTTTCGAAGTTCCAGAGATGAGGTGTCATTAGTCTCCAGACGCCTCATCGGAAATAGGCCTCATCTCGCCTGGAAGGGAGAACTTCCTGGATTTTCTCGAGTTGCAGCAGGTGTTCTCGAGTTACGACGGGGACCTCAGGGACCCGCCCTGGTGGCCTCAGGAGAGGCCAGTCCCCATGCGAGTTGCTAGGGGGCCTCTCGGGATTCCTCTCCCGTCGATACCAGGGCCAAAAACCTTGTGTGGAGTCAGGGCCGGAACCGAGGATTCCTCTCAGGGGCTGACATGGATCTTTGGGTACTTCTGGAGTCTCCCCAGGGGAGTCAGGCCTCGTCTCGAGTGGGGGCATGCACGTGCGCTTTCCTTCCAGGCTGTAGCAGCAATGTCACGCTTCCCGTCGCGTGGATCAAAGGATCTGTGGTTTTCCCTCGAGGCTTTCCCTCGAGGCTTTCCCACAGTGCTGTCCCACGTGCCACCGTGGTGTGAGTCGATCCTCTGCGTGAAAGATGAGCCAGTGCAGGGCAAAGAGTTTCCTCCGGAATAGACTGAGACATCTGGGGGACTTTTGGCATGGTGGTACGACCTTGGAGTTCCTCTCGCCTTTCCTGTTGAGAGTGCCTCCTCTTGAGATGCGACGGGAACGCCGGGAATTCTTTCCCGTTGAAAGCAGGGAAAGGATCCCTCATCTGAGCTACGAGGGGGAAACGGGGCTCCTCTGGATGTGGGCGGGACCATCGTGCTTCCTCTCGAGTGGAGACGGGTATGGCGGTGAACTTCTTGAGTTGCAGCAAGGGTGTGAAAGACCCTTTCGAAGTTACAGAGGTTAGGTGTCATTAGTCTCCAGACGCCTCATGGGAAATAGGCCTCATCTCGCCTGGAAGGGAGAACTTCCTGGATTTTCTCGAGTTGTGGCAGGTGTTCTCGAGTTACGACGGGGACCTCAGGGACCCGCCCTGGTGGCCTCAGGAGAGGCCAGTCCCCATGCGAGTTGCTAGGGGGCCTCTCGGGATTCCTCTCCCGTCGATACCGGGGCCAAAATCCTTGTGTGGAGTCAGGGCCGGAACCGAGGATTCCTCTCAGGGGCTGACATGGATCTTTGGGTACTTCTGGAGTCTCCCCAGGGGAGTCAGGCCTCGTCTCGAGTGGGGGCATGAACTTGCGCTTTCCTTCCAGGCTTTAGCAGCAATGTCACGCTTCCCGTCGCGTGGATCAAAGGATCTGTGGTTTTCCCTCGAGGCTTTCCCTCGAGGCTTTCCCACAGGGCTGTCCCACGTGCCACCGAGGTGTGAGTCGATCCTCGGCGTGAAAGATGAGCCAGTGCAGGGCAAAGAGGTTCCTCTGGAATGGACTGAGACATCTGGGGGACTCTTGGCATGGTGGTACGACCATGGAGTTCCTCTCGCCTTTCCTGTTGAGAGTGCCTCCTCTTGAGATGCGACGGGAATGCCGTGAATTCTTTCCCATTGAAAGTAGGGAAAGGATCCCTCATCTCGAGCTACGAGCGGGAAACGGGGCTACTCTGGATGTGGGCGGGACCATCGTGCTTCCTCTCGAGTGGAGACGGGTATGGCAGTGAACTTCTTGAGTTGCAGCAAGGGTGTGAAAGACCCTTTCGAAGTTCCAGAGGTGAGGTGTCATTAGTCTCCAGACGCCTCATCGGAAATAGGCCTCATCTCGCCTGGAAGGGAGAACTTCCTGGATTTCCTCGAGTTGCGGCAGGTGTTCTCGAGGTACGACGGGGACCTCAGGGACCCGCCCTGGTGGCCTCAGGAGAGGCCAGTCCCCATGCGAGCTGCTAGGGGGCCTCTCGGGATTCCTCTCCCGTCGATTCCGGGGCCAAAAACCTTGTGTGGAGTCAGGGCCGGAACCGAGGATTCCTCTCAGGGGCTGACATGGATCTTTGGGTACTTCTGGAGTCTCCCCAGGGGAGTCAGGCCTCGTCTCGAGTGGGGGCATGCACGTGCGCTTTCCTTCCAGGCTGTAGCAGCAATGTCATGCTTCCCGTCGCGTGGATCAAAGGATCTGTGGTTTTCCCTCGAGGCTTTCCCTGGAGGCTTTCCCACAGGGCTGTCCCACGTGCCACCGTGGTGTGAGTCGATCCTCGGCGTGAAAGATGAGCCAGTGCAGGGCAAAGAGGTTCCTCTGGAATGGACTGAGACATCTGGGGGACTCTTGGCATGGTGGTACGACCATGGAGTTCCTCTCGCCTTTCGTGTTGAGAGTGCCTCCTCTTGAGATGCGACGGGAACGCCGGGAATTCTTTCCCGTTGAAAGCAGGGAAAGGATCCCTCATCTCGAGCTACGAGGGGGAAACGGGGCTCCTCTGGATGTGGGCGGGACCATCGTGCTTCCTCTCGAGTGGAGACGGGTATGGCGGTGAACTTCTTGAGTTGCAGCAAGGGTGTGAAAGACCCTTTCGAAGTTCCAGAGGTGAGGTGTCATTAGTCTCCAGACGCCTCATCGGAAATAGGCCTCATCTCGCCTGGAAGGGAGAACTTCCTGGATTTTCTCGAGTTGCGTCAGGTGTTCTCGAGTTACGACGGGGACCTCAGGGACCCGCCCTGGTGGCCTCAGGAGAGGCCAGTCCCCATGCGAGTTGCTAGGGGGCCTCTCGGGATTCCTCTCCCGTCGATACCGGGGCCAAAAACCTTGTGTGGAGTCAGGGCCGGAACCGAGGATTCCTCTCACGGGCTGACATGGATCTTTGGGTACTTCTGGAGTCTCCCCAGGGGAGTCAGGCCTCGTCTCGAGTGGGGGCATGCACGTGCGCTTTCCTTCCAGGCTGTAGCAGCAATGTCACGCTTCCCGTCGCGTGGATCAAAGGATCTGTGGTTTTCCCTCGAGGCTTTCCCTCGAGGCTTTCCCACAGGGCTGTCCCACGTGCCACCGAGGTGTGAGTCGATCCTCGGCGTGAAAGATGAGCCAGTGCAGGGCAAAGAGGTTCCTCTGGAATGGACTGAGACATCTGGGGGACTCTTGGCATGGTGGTACGACCATGGAGTTCCTCTCGCCTTTCCTGTTGAGAGTGCCTCCTCTTGAGATGCGACGGGAATGCCGTGAATTCTTTCCCGTTGAAAGTAGGGAAAGGATCCCTCATCTCGAGCTACGAGCGGGAAACGGGGCTACTCTGGATGTGGGCGGGACCATCGTGCTTCCTCTCGAGTGGAGACGGGTATGGCAGTGAACTTCTTGAGTTGCAGCAAGGGTGTGAAAGACCCTTTCGAAGTTCCAGAGGTGAGGTGTCATTAGTCTCCAGACGCCTCATCGGAAATAGGCCTCATCTCGCCTGGAAGGGAGAACTTCCTGGATTTTCTCGAGTTGTGGCAGGTGTTCTCGAGTTACCACGGGGACCTCAGGGACCCGCCCTGGTGGCCTCAGGAGAGGCCAGTCCCCATGCGAGTTGCTAGGGGGCCTCTCGGGATTCCTCTCCCGTCGATACCGGGGCCAAAATCCTTGTGTGGAGTCAGGGCCGGAACCGAGGATTCCTCTCAGGTGCTGACATGGATCTTTGGGTACTTCTGGAGTCTCCCCAGGGGAGTCAGGCCTCGTCTCGAGTGGGGGCATGAACGTGCGCTTTCCTTCCAGGCTTTAGCAGCAATGTCACGCTTCCCGTCGCGTGGATCAAAGGATCTGTGGTTTTCCCTCGAGGCTTTCCCACAGGGCTGTCCCTCGTGCCACCGAGGTGTGAGTCGATCCTCGGCGTGAAATATGAGCCAGTGCAGGGCAAAGAGGTTCCTCTGGAATGGACTGAGACATTTGGGGGACTCTTGGCATGGTGGTACGACCATGGAGTTCCTCTCGCCTTTCCTGTTGAGAGTGCCTCCTCTTGAGATGCGACGGGAATGCCGGGAATTCTTTCCCGTTGAAAGCAGGGAAAGGATCCCTCATCTCGAGCTACGAGGGGGAAACGGGGCTCCTCTGGATGTGGGCGGGACCATCGTGCTTCCTCTCGAGTGGAGACGGGTATGGCAGAGAACTTCTTGAGTTGCAGCAAGGGTGTGAAAGACCCTTTCGAAGTTCCAGAGGTTAGGTGTCATTAGTCTCCAGACGCCTCATCGGAAATAGGCCTCATCTCGCCTGGAAGGGAGAACTTCCTGGATGTTCTCGAGTTGCGGCAGGTGTTCTCGAGTTACGACGGGGACCTCAGGGACCCGCCCTGGTGGCCTCAGGAGAGGCCAGTCCCCATGCGAGCTGCTAGGGGGCCTCTCGGGATTCCTCTCCCGTCGATACCGGGGCCAAAAACCTTGTGTGGAGTCAGGGCCGGAACCGAGGATTCCTCTCAGGGGCTGACATGGATCTTTGGGTACTTCTGGAGTCTCCCCAGGGGAGTCAGGCCTCGTCTCGAGTGGGGGCATGCACGTGCGCTTTCCTTCCAGGCTGTAGCAGCAATGTCACGCTTCCCGTCGCGTGGATCAAAGGATCTGTGGTTTTCCCTCGAGGCTTTCCCTCGAGGCTTTCCCACAGGGCTGTCCCACGTGCCACCGTGGTGTGAGTCGATCCTCGGCGTGAAAGATGAGCCAGTGCAGGGCAAAGAGGTTCCTCTGGAATGGACTGAGACATCTGGGGGACTCTTGGCATGGTGGTACGACCATGGAGTTCCTCTCGCCTTTCCTGTTGAGAGTGCCTCCTCTTGAGATGCGACGGGAACGCCGGGAATTCTTTCCCGTTGAAAGCAGGGAAAGGATCCCTCATCTCGAGCTACGAGGGGGAAACGGGGCTCCTCTGGATGTGGGCGGGACCATCGTGCTTCCTCTCGAGTGGAGACGGGTATGGCGGTGAACTTCTTGAGTTGCAGCAAGGGTGTGAAAGACCCTTTCGAAGTTCCAGAGGTGAGGTGTCATTATCTCCAGACGCCTCATCGGAAATAGGCCTCATCTCGCCTGGAAGGGAGAACTTCCTAGATTTTCTCGAGTTGCGTCAGGTGTTCTCGAGTTACGACGGGGACCTCAGGGACCCGCCCTGGTGGCCTCAGGAGAGGCCAGTCCCCATGCGAGTTGCTAGGGGGCCTCTCGGGATTCCTCTCCCGTCGATACCGGGGCCAAAAACCTTGTGTGGAGTCAGGGCCGGAACCGAGGATTCCTCTCACGGGCTGACATGGATCTTTGGGTACTTCTGGAGTCTCCCCAGGGGAGTCAGGCCTCGTCTCGAGTGGGGGCATGCACGTGCGCTTTCCTTCCAGGCTGTAGCAGCAATGTCACGCTTCCCGTCGCGTGGATCAAAGGATCTGTGGTTTTCCCTCGAGGCTTTCCCTTGAGGCTTTCCCACAGGGCTGTCCCACGTGCCAACGTGGTGTGAGTCGATCCTCGGCGTGAAAGATGAGCCAGTGCAGGGCAAAGAGGTTCCTCTGGAATGGACTGAGACATCTGGGGGACTCTTGGCATGGTGGTACGACCATGGAGTTCCTCTCGCCTTTCCTGTTGAGAGTGCCTCCTCTTGAGATGCGACGGGAACGCCGGGAATTCTTTCCCGTTGAAAGCAGGGAAAGGATCCCTCATCTCGAGCTACGAGGGGGAAACGGGGCTCCTCTGGATGTGGGCGGGACCATCGTGCTTCCTCTCGAGTGGAGACGGGTATGGCGGTGAACTTCTTTAGTTGCAGCAAGGGTGTAAAAGACCCTTTCGAAGTTACAGAGGTTAGGTGGCATTAGTCTCCAGACGCCTCATGGGAAATAGGCCTCATCTCGCCTGGAAGGGAGAACTTCCTGGATTTTCTCGAGTTGCGGCAGGTGTTCTCGAGTTACGACGGGGACCTCAGGGACCCGCCCTGGTGGCCTCAGGAGAGGCCAGTCCCCATGCGAGTTGCTAGGGGGCCTCTAGGGATTCCGCTCCCGTCGATACCGGGGCCAAAATCCTTGTGTGGAGTCAGGGCCGGAACCCAGAATTCCTCTCAGGGGCTGACATGGATCTTTGGATACTTCTGGAGTCTCCCCAGGGGAGTCAGGCCTCGTCACGAGTGGGGGCATACACGTGCGCTTTCCTTCCAGGCTGTAGCAGCAATGTCACGCTTCCCGTCGCGTGGATCAAAGGATCTGTGGTTTTCCCTCGAGGCTTTCCCTCGAGGCTTTCCCACAGGGCTGTCCCACGTGCCACCGTGGTGTGAGTCGATCCTCGGCGTGAAAGATGAGCCAGTGCAGGGCAAAGAGGTTCCTCTGGAATGGATTGAGACATCTGGGGGACTCTTGGCATGGTGGTACGACCATGGAGTTCCTCTCGCCTTACCTGTTGAGAGTGCCTCCTCTTGAGATGCGACGGGAACGCCGGGAATTCTTTCCCGTTGAAAGCAGGGAAAGGATCCCTCATCTCGAGCTACGAGGGGGAAACGGGGCTCCTCTGGATGTGGGCGGGACCATCGTGCTTCCTCTCGAATGGAGACGGGTATGGCGGTGAACTTCTTGAGTTGCAGCAAGGGTGTGAAAGACCCTTTCGAAGTTCCAGAGATGAGGTGTCATTAGTCTCCAGACGCCTCATCGGAAATAGGCCTCATCTCGCCTGGAAGGGAGAACTTCCTGGATTTTCTCGAGTTGCAGCAGGTGTTCTCGAGTTACGACGGGGACCTCAGGGACCCGCCCTGGTGGCCTCAGGAGAGGCCAGTCCCCATGCGAGTTGCTAGGGGGCCTCTCGGGATTCCTCTCCCGTCGATACCAGGGCCAAAAACCTTGTGTGGAGTCAGGGCCGGAACCGAGGATTCCTCTCAGGGGCTGACATGGATCTTTGGGTACTTCTGGAGTCTCCCCAGGGGAGTCAGGCCTCGTCTCGAGTGGGGGCATGCACGTGCGCTTTCCTTCCAGGCTGTAGCAGCAATGTCACGCTTCCCGTCGCGTGGATCAAAGGATCTGTGGTTTTCCCTCGAGGCTTTCCCTCGAGGCTTTCCCACAGTGCTGTCCCACGTGCCACCGTGGTGTGAGTCGATCCTCTGCGTGAAAGATGAGCCAGTGCAGGGCAAAGAGTTTCCTCCAGAATAGACTGAGACATCTGGGGGACTTTTGGCATGGTGGTACGACCTTGGAGTTCCTCTCGCCTTTCCTGTTGAGAGTGCCTCCTCTTGAGATGCGACGGGAACGCCGGGAATTCTTTCCCGTTGAAAGCAGGGAAAGGATCCCTCATCTGAGCTACGAGGGGGAAACGGGGCTCCTCTGGATGTGGGCGGGACCATCGTGCTTCCTCTCGAGTGGAGACGGGTATGGCGGTGAACTTCTTGAGTTGCAGCAAGGGTGTGAAAGACCCTTTCGAAGTTCCAGAGGTGAGGTGTCATTAGTCTCCAGACGCCTCATCGGAAATAGGCCTCATCTCGCCTGGAAGGGAGAACTTCCTGGATTTTCTCGAGTTGCGTCAGGTGTTCTCGAGTTACGACGGGGACCTCAGGGACCCGCCCTGGTGGCCTCAGGAGAGGCCAGTCCCCATGCGAGTTGCTAGGGGGCCTCTCGGGATTCCTCTCCCGTCGATACCGGGGCCAAAAACCTTGTGTGGAGTCAGGGCCGGAACCGAGGATTCCTCTCACGGGCTGACATGGATCTTTGGGTACTTCTGGAGTCTCCCCAGGGGAGTCAGGCCTCGTCTCGAGTGGGGGCATGCACGTGGGCTTTCCTTCCAGGCTGTAGCAGCAATGTCACGCTTCCCGTCGCGTGGATCAAAGGATCTGTGGTTTTCCCTCGAGGCTTTCCCTCGAGGCTTTCCCACAGGGCTGTCCCACGTGCCACCGTGGTGTGAGTCGATCCTCGGCGTGAAAGATGAGCCAGTGCAGGGCAAAGAGGTTCCTCTGGAATGGACTGAGACATCTGGGGGACTCTTGGCATGGTGGTACGACCATGGAGTTCCTCTCGCCTTTCCTGTTGAGAGTGCCTCCTCTTGAGATGCGACGGGAACGCCGGGAATTCTTTCCCGTTGAAAGCAGGGAAAGGATCCCTCATCTCGAGCTACGAGGGGGAAACGGGGCTCCTCTGGATGTGGGCGGGACCATCGTGCTTCCTCTCGAGTGGAGACGGGTATGGCGGTGAACTTCTTTATTTGCAGCAAGGGTGTAAAAGACCCTTTCGAAGTTACAGAGGTTAGGTGGCATTAGTCTCCAGACGCCTCATGGGAAATAGGCCTCATCTCGCCTGGAAGGGAGAACTTCCTGGATTTTCTCGAGTTGCGGCAGGTGTTCTCGAGTTACCACGGGGACCTCAGGGACCCGCCCTGGTGGCCTCAGGAGAGGCCAGTCCCCATGTGAGTTGCTAGGGGGCCTCTAGGGATTCCGCTCCCGTCGATACCGGGGCCAAAATCCTTGTGTGGAGTCAGGGCCGGAACCCAGAATTCCTCTCAGGGGCTGACATGGATCTTTGGGTACTTCTGGAGTCTCCCCAGGGGAGTCAGGCCTCGTCACGAGTGGGGGCATACACGTGCGCTTTCCTTCCAGGCTGTAGCAGCAATGTCACGCTTCCCGTCGCGTGGATCAAAGGATCTGTGGTTTTCCCTCGAGGCTTTCCCTCGAGGCTTTCCCACTGGGCTGTCCCAGGTGCCACCGTGGTGTGAGTCGATCCTCGGCGTGAAAAATGAGCCAGTGCAGGGCAAAGAGGTTCCTCTGGAATGGACTGAGACTTCTGGGGGACTCTTGGCATGGTGGTATGACCATGGAGTTCCTCTCGCCTTTCCTGTTGAGAGTGCCTCCTCTTGACATGCGACGGGAACGCCGGGAATTCTTTCCCGTTGAAAGCAGGGAAAGGATCCCTCATCTCGAGCTACGAGGGGGAAACGGGCTCCACTGGATGTGGGCGGGACCATCGTGCTTCCTCTCGAGTGGAGACGGGTATGGCGGTGAACTTCTTGAATTGAAGCAAGGGTGTGAAAGACCCTTTCGAAGTTCCAGAGGTGAGGTGTCATTAGTCTCCAGACGCCTCATCGGAAATAGGCCTCATCTCGCCTGGAAGGGAGAACTTCCTGGATTTTCTCGAGTTGCGACAGGTGTTCTCGAGTTACGACGGGGACCTCAGGGACCCGCCCTGGTGGCCTCAGGAGAGGCCAGTCCCCATGCGAGTTGCTAGGGGGCCTCTCGGGATTCCTCTCCCGTCGATACCGGGGCCAAAAACCTTGTGTGGAGTCAGGGCCGGAACCGAGGATTCCTCTCAGGGGCTGACATGGATCTTCGGGTACTTCTGGAGTCTCCCCAGGGGAGTCAGGCCTCGTCTCGAGGGGGGACATGCACGTGCGCTTTCCTTCCAGGCTGTAGCAGCAATGTCACGCTTCCCGTCGCGTGGATCAAAGGATCTGTGGTTTTCCCTCGAGGCTTTCCCTGGAGGCCTTCCCACAGGGCTGTCCCACGTGCCACCGTGGTGTGAGTCGATCCTCGGCGTGAAAGATGAGCCAGTGCAGGGCAAAGAGGTTCCTCTGGAATGGACTGAGACATCTGGAGGACTCTTGGCATGGTGGTACGACCATGGAGTTCCTCTCGCCTTTCCTGTTGAGAGTGCCTCCTCTTGAGATGCGACGGGAACGCCGGGAATTCTTTCCCGTTGAAAGCAGGGAAAGGATCCCTCATCTCGAGCTACGAGGGGGAAACGGGGCTCCTCTGGATGTGGGCGGGACCATCGTGCTTCCTCTCGAGTGGAGACGGGTATGGCGGTGAACTTCTTGAGTTGCAGCAAGGGTGTGAAAGACCCTTTCGAAGTTCCAGAGGTGAGGTGTCATTAGTCTCCAGACGCCTAATCGGAAATAGGCCTCATCTCGCCTGGAAGGGAGAACTTCCTGGATTTTCTCGAGTTGCGGCAGGTGTTCTCGAGTTACGACGGGGACCTCAGGGACCCGCCCTGGTGGCCTCAGGAGAGGCCAGTCCCCATGCGAGTTGCTAGGGGGCCTCTCGGGATTCCTCTCCCGTCGATACCGGGGCCAAAAACCTTGTGTGGAGTCAGGGCCGGAACCGAGGATTCCTCTCAGGGGCTGACATGGATCTTTGGGTACTTCTGGAGTCTCCCCAGGGGAGTCAGGCCTCGTCTCGAGTGGGGGCATGCACGTGCGCTTTCCTTCCAGGCTGTAGCAGCAATGTCACGCTTCCCGTCGCGTGGATCAAAGGATCTGTGGTTTTCCCTCGAGGCTTTCCCTCGAGGCTTTCCCACAGGGCTGTCCCACGTGCCACCGTGGTGTGAGTCGATCCTCGGCGTGAAAGATGAGCCAGTGCAGGGCAAAGAGGTTCCTCCGGAATGGACTGAGACATCTGGGGGACTCTTGGCATGGTGGTACGACCATGGAGTTCCTCTTGCCTTTCTTGTTGAGAGTGCCTCCTCTTGAGATGCGACGGGAACGCCGGGAATTCTTTCCCGTTGAAAGCAGGGAAAGGATCCCTCATCTCGAGCTAAGAGGGGGAAACGGGGCTCCTCTGGATGTGGGCGTGACCATCGTGCTTCCTCTCGAGTGGAGAAGGGTATGGCGGTGAATTTCTTGAGTTGCAGCAAGGGTGTGAAAGACCCTTTCGAACTTCCATAGCTTAGGTGTCAATAGTCTCCAGACGCCTCATCGGAAATAGGCCTCATCTCGCCTGGAAGGGAGAACTTCCTGGATTTTCTCGAGTTGCGGCAGGTGTTCTCGAGTTATGACGGGGACCTCAGGGACACGCCCTGGTGGCCTCAGGAGAGGCCAGTCCCCATGCGAGTTGCTAGGAGGCCTCTCGGGATTACTCTCCCGTCGATACCGGGGCCAAAAACCTTGTGTGGAGTCAGGGCCGGAACCGAGGATTCCTCTCAGGGGCTGACATGGATCTTTGGGTACTTCTGGAGTCTCCCCAGGGGAGTCAGGCCTCGTCTCGAGTGGGGGCATGCACGTGCGCTTTCCTTTCAGGCTGTAACAGCAATGTCACGCTTCCCGTCGCGTGGATCAAAGGATATGTGAATTTCCCTCGAGGCTTTCCCTCGAGGCTTTCCCACAGGGCTGTCCCACGTGCCACCGTGGTGTGAGTCGATCCTCGGCGTGAAAGATGAGCCAGTGCAGGGCAAAGAGGTTCCTCTGGTATGGACTGAGACATCTGGGGGACTCTTCGCATGGTGGTACGATCATGGAGTTCCTCTCGCCTTTCCTGTTGAGAGTGCCTCCACTTGAGATGCGATGGGAACGCCGGGAATACTTTCCCTTTGAAAGCAGGGAAAGGATCCCTCATCTCGAGCTACGAGGGGGAAACGGGGCTCCTCTGGATGTGGGCGGGACCATCGTGCTTCCTCTCGAGTGGAGACGGGTATGGCGGTGAACTTCTTGAGTTGCAGCAAGGGTGTGAAAGACCCTTTCGAAGTTCCAGAGGTTAGGTGGCATTAGTCTCCAGACGCCTCATGGGAAATAGGCCTCATCTCGCCTGGAAGGGAGAACTTCCTGGATTTTCTCGAGTTGCGGCAGGTGTTCTCGAGTTACGACGGGGACCTCAGGGACCCGCCCTGGTGGCCTCAGGAGAGGCCAGTCCCCATGCGAGTTGCTAGGGGGCCTCTAGGGATTCCTCTCCCGTCGATACCGGGGCCAAAATCCTTGTGTGGAGTCAGGGCCGGAACCCAGAATTCCTCTCAGGGGCTGACATGGATCTTTGGGTACTTCTGGAGTCTCCCCAGGGGAGTCAGGCCTCGTCACGAGTGGGGGCATACACGTGCGCTTTCCTTCCAGGCTGTAGCAGCAATGTCACGCTTCCCGTCGCGTGGATCAAAGGATCTGTGGTTTTCCCTCGAGGCTTTCCCTCGAGGCTTTCCCACTGGGCTGTCCCACGTGCCAACGTGGTGTGAGTCGATCCTCGGCGTGAAAAATGAGCCAGTGCAGGGCAAAGAGGTTCCTCTGGAATGGACTGAGAAATCTGGGGGACTCTTCGCATGGTGGTACGACCATGGAGTTCCTCTCGCCTTTCCTGTTGAGAGTGCCTCCTCTTGAGATGCGACGGGAACGCCGGGAATTCTTTCCCGTTGAAAGCAGGGAAAGGATCCCTCATCTCGAGCTACGAGGGGGAAACGGGGCTCCTCTGGATGTGGGCGGGACGATTGTGCTTCCTCTCGAGTGGAGACGGGTATGGCGGTGAACTTCTTGAGTTGCAGCAAGGGTGTGAAAGACCCTTTCGAAGTTCCAGAGGTGAGGTGTCATTAGTCTCCAGACGCCTCATCGGAAATAGGCCTCATCTCGCCTGGAAGGGAGAACTTCCTGGATTTTCTCGAGTTGCGGCAGGTGTTCTCGAGTTACGACGGGGACCTCAGGGACCCGCCCTGGTGGCCTCAGGAGAGGCCAGTCCCCATGCGAGTTGCTAGGGGGCCTCTCGGGATTTCTCTCCCGTCGATACCGGGGCCAAAAACCTTGTGTGGAGTCAGGGCCGGAACCGAGGATTCCTCTCAGGGGCTGACATGGATCTTTGGGTACTTCTGGAGTCTCCCCAGGGGAGTCAGGCCTCGTCTCGAGTGGGGGCATGCACGTGTGCTTTCCTTCCATGCTGTAGCAGCAATGTCACGCTTCCCGTCGCGTGGATCAAAGGATCTGTGGTTTTCCCTCGAGGCTTTCCCTCGAGGCTTTCCCACAGGGCTGTCCCACGTGCCACCGTGGTGTGAGTCGAACCTCGGCGTGAAAGATGAGCCAGTGCAGGGCAAAGAGGTTCCTCTGGAATGGACTGAGACATCTGGGGGACTCTTGGCATATTGGTACGACCATGGAGT
The DNA here is from genome assembly GCF_032405125.1 of Capricornis sumatraensis. Classification (NCBI taxonomy): domain Eukaryota; kingdom Metazoa; phylum Chordata; class Mammalia; order Artiodactyla; family Bovidae; genus Capricornis; species Capricornis sumatraensis. The sequence continues at coordinate 139,960,002 of NC_091092.1, read as the reverse complement.
TCCTCTTGCCTTTCTTGTTGAGAGTGCCTCCTCTTGAGATGCGACGGGAACGCCGGGAATTCTTTCCCGTTGAAAGTAGGGAAAGGATCCCTCATCTCGAGCTACGAGGGGGAAACGGGGCTCCTCTGGATGTGGGCGTGACCATCGTGATTCCTCTCGAGTGAAGAAGGGTATGGCGGTGAATTTCTTGAGTTGCAGCAAGGGTGTGAAAGACCCTTTCGAACTTCCAGAGCTTAGGTGTCATTAGTCTCCAGACGCCTCATCGGAAATAGGCCTCATCTCGCCTGGAAGGGAGAACTTCCTGGATTTTCTCTAGTTGCGGCAGGTGTTCTCGAGTTATGACGGGGACCTCAGGGACCCGCCCTGGTGGCCTCAGGAGAGGCCAGTCCCCATGCGAGTTGCTAGGAGGCCTCTCGGGATTACTCTCCCGTCGATACCGGGGCCAAAAACCTTGTGTGGAGTCAGGGCCGGAACCGAGGATTCCTCTCAGGGGCTGACATGGATCTTTGGGTACTTCTGGAGTCTCCCCAGGGGAGTCAGGCCTCGTCTCGAGTGGGGGCATGCACGTGCGCTTTCCTTCCAGGCTGTAGCAGCAATGTCACGCTTCCCGTCGCGTGGATCAAAGGATATGTGAATTTCCCTCGAGGCTTTCCCTCGAGGCTTTCCCACAGGGCTGTCCCACGTGCCACCGTGGTGTGAGTCGATCCTCGGCGTGAAAGATGAGCCAGTGCAGGGCAAAGAGGTTCCTCTGGAATGGACTGAGACATCTGGGGGACTCTTCGCATGGTGGTACGATCATGGAGTTCCTCTCGCCTTTCCTGTTGAGAGTGCCTCCTCTTGAGATGCGATGGGAACGCCGGGAATACTTTCCCGTTGAAAGCAGGGAAAGGATCCCTCATCTCGAGCTACGAGGAGGAAACGGGGCTCCTCTGGATGTGGGCGGGACCATCGTGCTTCCTCTCGAGTGGAGACGGGTATGGCGGTGAACTTCTTGAGTTGCAGCAAGGGTGTGAAAGACCCTTTCGAAGTTCCAGAGGTTAGGTGTCATTAGTCTCCAGACGCCTCATCGGAAATAGGCCTCATCTCGCCTGGAAGGGAGAACTTCCTGGATTTTCTCGAGTTGCGGCAGGTGTTCTCGAGTTACGACGGGGACCTCAGGGACCCGCCCTGGTGGCCTCAGGAGAGGCCAGTCCCCATGCGAGTTGCTAGGGGGCCTCTCGGGATTCCTCTCCCGTCGATACCGGGGCCAAAAACCTTGTGTGGAGTCAGGGCCGGAACCGAGGATTCCTCTCAGGGGCTGACATGGATCTTTGGGTACTTCTGGAGTCTCCCCAGGGGAGTCAGGCCTCGTCTCGAGTGGGGGCATGCACGTGCGATTTCCTTCCAGGCTGTAGCAGCAATGTCACGCTTCCCGTCGCGTGGATCAAAGGATCTGTGGTTTTCCCTCGAGGCTTTCCCTCGAGGCTTTCCCACAGGGCTGTCCCACGTGCCACCGTGGTGTGAGTCGATCCTCGGCGTGAAAGATGAGCCAGTGCAGGGCAAAGAGGTTCCTCTGGAATGGACTGAGACATCTGGGGGACTCTTGGCATGGTGGTACGACCATGGAGTTCCTCTCGCCTTTCCTGTTGAGAGTGCCTCCTCTTGAGATGCGATGGGAACGCCGGGAATTCTTTCCCGTTGAAAGCAGGGAAAGGATCCCTCATCTCGAGCTACGAGGGGAGAACGGGGCTCCTCTGGATGTGGGCGGGACCATCGTGCTTCCTCTCGAGTGGAGACGGGAATGGCGGTGAATTTCTTGAGTTGCAGCAAGGGTGTGAAAGACCCTTTCGAAGTTCCAGAGCTTAGGTGTCATTAGTCTCCAGACGCCTCATGGGAAATAGGCCTCATCTCGCCTGGAAGGGAGAACTTCCTGGATTTTCTCGAGTTGCGGCAGGTGTTCTCGAGTTACGACGGGGACCTCAGGGACCCGCCCTGGTGGCCTCAGGAGAGGCCAGTCCCCATGCGAGTTGCTAGGGGGCCTCTCGGGATTCCTCTCCCGTCGATACCGGGGCCAAAAACCTTGTGTGGAGTCAGGGCCGTAACCCAGGATTCCTCTCAGGGGCTGACATGGATCTTTGGGTACTTCTGGAGTCTCCCCAGGGGAGTCAGGCCTCGTCTCTAGTGGGGGCATACACGTGCGCTTTCCTTCCAGGCTGTAGCAGCAATGTCACGCTTCCCGTCGCGTGGATCAAAGGATCTGTGGTTTTCCCTCGAGGCTTTCCCTCGAGGCTTTCCCATAGGGCTGTCCCACGTGCCACCTTGGTGTGAGTCGATCCTCGGCGTGAAAGATGAGCCAGTGCAGGGCAAAGAGGTTCCTCTGGAATGGACTGAGACATCTGTGGGACTCTTGGCATGGTGGTACGACCATGGAGTTCCTCTCGCCTTACCTGTTGAGAGTGCCTCCTCTTGAGATGCGACGGGAACGCCGGGAATTCTTTCCCGTTGAAAGCAGGGAAAGGATCCCTCATCTCGAGCTACGAGGGGGAAACGGGGCTCCTCTGGATGAGGGCGGGACCATCGTGCTTCCTCTCGAGTGGAGACGGGTATGGCGGTGAACTTCTTGAGTTGCAGCAAGGGTGTGAAATACCCTTTCGAAGTTCCAGAGGTGAGGTGTCATTAGTCTCCAGACGCCTCATCGGAAATAGGCCTCATCTCGCCTGGAAGGGAGATCTTCCTGGATTTTCTCGAGTTGCGGCAGGTGTTCTCGAGTTACGACGGGGACCTCAGGGACCCGCCCTGGTGGCCTCAGGAGAGGCCAGTCCCCATGCGAGTTGCTAGGAGGCCTCTCGGGATTACTATCCCGTCGATACCGGGGCCAAAAACCTTGTGTGGAGTCAGGGCCGGAACCGAGGATTCCTCTCAGGGGCTGACATGGATCTTTGGGTACTTCTGGAGTCTCCCCAGGTGAGTCAGGCCTCGTCTCGAGTGGGGGCATGCACGTGCGCTTTCCTTCCAGGCTGTAGCAGCAATGTCACGCTTCCCGTCGCGTGGATCAAAGGATCTGTGGTTTTCCCTCGAGGCTTTCCCTGGAGGCTTTCCCACAGGGCTGTCCCACGTGCCACCGTGGTGTGAGTCGATCCTCGGCGTGAAAGATGAGCCAGTGCAGGGCAAAGAGGTTCCTCTGGAATGGACTGAGACATCTGGGGGACTCTTGGCATGGTGGTACGACCATGGAGTTCCTCTCGCCTTTCCTGTTGAGAGTGCCTCCTCTTGAGATGCGACGGGAACGCCGGGAATTCTTTCCCGTTAAAAGCAGGGAAAGGATCCCTAATCTCGAGCTACGAGGGGGAAACGGGGCTCCTCTGGATGTGGGCGGGATCATCGTGCTTCCTCTCGAGTGGAGAAGGTTATGGCGGTGAACTTCTTGAGTTGCAGCAAGGGTGTGAAAGACCCATTCGAAGTTCCAGAGCTTAGGTGTCATTAGTCTCCAGACGACTCATCGGAAATAGGCCTCATCTCGCCTGGAAGGGAGAACTTCCTGGATTGTCTCGAGTTGCGGCAGGTGTTCTCGAGTTACGACGGGGACCTCAGGGACCCGCCCTGGTGGCCTCAGGAGAGGCCAGTCCCCATGCGAGTTGCTAGGGGGCCTCTCGGGATTCCTCTCCCGTCGATACCGGGGCCAAAAACCTTGTGTGGAGTCAGGGCCGTAACCCAGGATTCCTCTCAGGGGCTGACATGGATCTTTGGGTACTTCTGGAGTCTCCCCAGGGGAGTCAGGCCTCGTCTCTAGTGGGGGCATGCACGTGCGCTTTCCTTCCAGGCTGTAGCAGCAATGTCACGCTTCCCGTCGCGTGGATCAAAGGATCTGTGGTTTTCCCTCGAGGCTTTCCCTCGAGGCTTTCCCATAGGGCTGTCCCACGTGCCACCTTGGTGTGAGTCGATCCTCGGCGTGAAAGATGAGCCAGTGCAGGGCAAAGAGGTTCCTCTGGAATGGACTGAGACATCTGTGGGACTCTTGGCATGGTGGTACGACCATGGAGTTCCTCTCGCCTTACCTGTTGAGAGTGCCTCCTCTTGAGATGCGACGGGAACGCCGGGAATTCTTTCCCGTTGAAAGCAGGGAAAGGATCCCTCATCTCGAGCTACGAGGGGGAAACGGGGCTCCTCTGGATGTGGGCGGGACCATCGTGCTTCCTCTCGAGTGGAGACGGGTATGGCGGTGAACTTCTTGAGTTGCAGCAAGGGTGTGAAAGACCCTTTCGAAGTTCCAGAGGTGAGGTGTCATTAGTCTCCAGACTCCTCATCGGAAATAGGCCTCATCTCGCCTGGAAGGGAGATCTTCCTGGATTTTCTCGAGTTGCGGCAGGTGTTCTCGAGTTACGACGGGGACCTCAGGGACCCGCCCTGGTGGCCTCAGGAGAGGCCAGTCCCCATGCGAGTTGCTAGGGGGCCTCTCGGGATTCCTCTCCCGTCGATACCGGGGCCAAAAACCTTGTGTGGAGTCAGGGCCGGAACCAAGGATTCCTCTCAGGGGCTGACATGGATCTTTGGGTACTTCTGGAGTCTCCCCAGGGGAGTCAGGCCTCGTCTCGTGTGGGGGCATGCACGTGCGATTTCCTTCCAGGCTGTAGCAGCAATGTCACGCTTCCTGTCGCGTGGATCAAAGGATCTGTGGTTTTCCCTCGAGGCTTTCCCTCGAGGCTTTCCCACAGGGCTGTCCCACGTGCCACCGTGGTGTGAGTCGATCCTCGGCGTGAAAGATGAGCCAGTGCAGGGCAAAGAGGTTCCTCTGGAATGGACTGAGACATCTGGGGGACTCTTGGCATGGTGGTACGACCATGGAGTTCCTCTCGCCTTTCCTGTTGAGAGTGCCTCCTCTTGAGATGCGACGGGAAAGCCGGGAATTCTTTCCCGTTGAAAGCAGGGAAAGGATCCCTCATCTCGAGCTACGAGGGGGAAACGGGGCTCCTCTGGATGTGGGCGGGACCATCGTGCTTCCTCTCGAGTGGAGACGGGTATGGCGGTGAACTTCTTGAGTTGCAGCAAGGGTGTGAAAGACCCTTTCGAAGTTCCAGAGGTGAGGTGTCATTAGTCTCCAGACGCCTCATGGGAAATAGGCCTCATCTCGCCTGGAAGGGAGAACTTCCTGGATTTTCTCGAGTTGCGGCAGGTATTCTCGAGTTACGACGGGGACCTCAGGCACCCGCCCTGGTGGCCTCAGGAGAGGCCAGTCCCCATGCGAGTTGCTAGGGGGCCTCTCGGGATTCCTCTCCCGTCGATACCGGGGCCAAAAACCTTGTGTGGAGTCAGGGCCGGAACCGAGGATTCCTCTCAGGGGCTGACATGGAACTTTGGGTACTTCTGGAGTCTCCCCAGGGGAGTCAGGCCTCGTCTCGAGTGGGGGCATGCACGTGCGCTTTCCTTCCAGGCTGTAGCAGCAATGTCACGCTTCCCGTCGCGTGGATCAAAGGATCTGTGGTTTTCCCTCGAGGCTTTCCCTCGAGGCTTTCCCACAGGGCTCTCCCACGTGCCACCGTGGTGTGAGTCGATCCTCGGCGTGAAAGATGAGCCAGTGCAGGGCAAAGAGGTTCCTCTGGAATGGACTGAGACATCTGGGGGACTCTTGGCATGGTGGTACGACCATGGAGTTCCTCTCGCCTTTCCTGTTGAGAGTGCCTCCTCTTGAGATGCGACGGGAACGCCGGGAATTCTTTCCCGTTGAAAGCAGGGAACGGATCCCTCATCTCGAGCTACGAGGGGGAAACGGGGCTCCTCTGGATGTGGGCGGGACCATCGTGCTTCCTCTCGAGTAGAGACGGGTATGGCGGTGAACTTCTTTAGTTGCAGCAAGGGTGTAAAAGACCCTTTCGAAGTTACAGAGGTTAGGTGGCGTTAGTCTCCAGACGCCTCATGGGAAATAGGCCTCATCTCGCCTGGAAGGGAGAACTTCCTGGATTTTCTCGAGTTGCGGCAGGTGTTCTCGAGTTACGACGGGGACCTCAGGCACCCGCCCTGGTGGCCTCAGGAGAGGCCAGTCCCCATGCGAGTTGCTAGGGGGCCTCTCGGGATTCCTCTCCCGTCGATACCGGGGCCAAAAACCTTGTGTGGAGTCAGGGCCGGAACCGAGGATTCCTCTCAGGGGCTGACATGGATCTTTGGGTACTTCTGGAGTCTCCCCAGGGGAGTCAGGCCTCGTCTCGAGTGGGGGCATGCACGTGCGCTTTCCTTCCAGGCTGTAGCAGCAATGTCACGCTTCCCGTCGCGTGGATCAAAGGATCTGTGGTTTTCCCTCGAGGCTTTCCCTCGAGGCTTTCCCACAGGGCTGTCCCACGTGCCACCGTGGTGTGAGTCGATCCTCGGCGTGAAAGATGAGCCAGTGCAGGGCAAAGAGGTTCCTCTGGAATGGACTGAGATATCTGGGGGTCTCTTGGCATGATGGTACGACCATGGAGTTCCTCTCGCCTTTCCTGTTGAGAGTGCCTCCTCTTGAGATGCGACGGGAACGCCGGGAATTCTTTCCCGTTGAAAGCAGGGAAAGGATCCCTCATCTCGAGCTACGAGGGGGAAACGGGGCTCCTCTGGATGTGGGCGGGACCATCGTGCTTCCTCTCGAGTAGAGACGGGTATGGCGGTGAACTTCTTTAGTTGCAGCAAGGGTGTAAAAGACCCTTTCGAAGTACAGAGGTTAGGTGGCGTTAGTCTCCAGACGCCTCATGGGAAATAGGCCTCATCTCGCCTGGAAGGGAGAACTTCCTGGATTTTCTCGAGTTGCGGCAGGTGTTCTCGAGTTACGACGGGGACCTCAGGGACCCGACCTGGTGGCCTCAGGAGAGGCCAGTCCCCATGCGAGTTGCTAGGGGGCCTCTCGGGATTCCTCTCCCGTCGATACCGGGGCCAAAAACCTTGTGTGGAGTCAGGGCCGGAACCGAGGATTCCTCTCACGGGCTGACATGGATCTTTGGGTACTTCTGGAGTCTCCCCAGGGGAGTCAGGCCTCGTCTCGAGTGGGGGCATGCACGTGCGCTTTCCTTCCAGGCTGTAGCAGCAATGTCACGCTTCCTGTCGCGTGGATCAAAGGATCTGTGGTTTTCCCTCGAGGCTTTCCCTCGAGGCTTTCCCACAGGGCTGTCCCACGTGCCACCGTGGTGTGAGTCGATCCTCGGCGTGAAAGATGAGCCAGTGCAGGGCAAAGAGGTTCCTCTGGAATGGACTGAGACATCTGGGGGTCTCTTGGCATGGTGGTACGACCATGGAGTTCCTCTCGCCTTTCCTGTTGAGAGTGCCTCCTCTTGAGATGCGACGGGAACGCCGGGAATTCTTTCCCGTTGAAAGCAGGGAAAGGATCCCTCATCTCGAGCTACGAGGGGGAAACGGGGCTCCTCTGGATGTGGGCGGGACCATCGTGCTTCCTCTCGAGTGGAGACGGGTATGGCGGTGAACTTCTTGAGTTGCAGCAAGGGTGTGAAAGACCCTTTCGAAGTTCCAGAGGTGAGGTGTCATTAGTCTCCAGACTCCTCATCGGAAATAGGCCTCATCTCGCCTGGAAGGGAGATCTTCCTGGATTTTCTCGAGTTGCGGCAGGTGTTCTCGAGTTACGACGGGGACCTCAGGGACCCGCCCTGGTGGCCTCAGGAGAGGCCAGTCCCCATGCGAGTTGCTAGGGGGCCTCTCGGGATTCCTCTCCCGTCGATACCGGGGCCAAAAACCTTGTGTGGAGTCAGGGCCGGAACCAAGGATTCCTCTCAGGGGCTGACATGGATCTTTGGGTACTTCTGGAGTCTCCCCAGGGGAGTCAGGCCTCGTCTCGTGTGGGGGCATGCACGTGCGATTTCCTTCCAGGCTGTAGCAGCAATGTCACGCTTCCCGTCGCGTGGATCAAAGGATCTGTGGTTTTCCCTCGAGGCTTTCCCTCGAGGCTTTCCCACAGGGCTGTCCCACGTGCCACCGTGGTGTGAGTCGATCCTCGGCGTGAAAGATGAGCCAGTGCAGGGCAAAGAGGTTCCTCTGGAATGGACTGAGACATCTGGGGGACTCTTGGCATGGTGGTACGACCATGGAGTTCCTCTCGCCTTTCCTGTTGAGAGTGCCTCCTCTTGAGATGCGACGGGAAAGCCGGGAATTCTTTCCCGTTGAAAGCAGGGAAAGGATCCCTCATCTCGAGCTACGAGGGGGAAACGGGGCTCCTCTGGATGTGGGCGGGACCATCGTGCTTCCTCTCGAGTGGAGACGGGTATGGCGGTGAACTTCTTGAGTTGCAGCAAGGGTGTGAAAGACCCTTTCGAAGTTCCAGAGGTGAGGTGTCATTAGTCTCCAGACGCCTCATCGGAAATAGGCCTCATCTCGCCTGGAAGGGAGAACTTCCTGGATTTTCTCGAGTTGCGGCAGGTATTCTCGAGTTACGACGGGGACCTCAGCCACCCGCCCTGGTGGCCTCAGGAGAGGCCAGTCCCCATGCGAGTTGCTAGGGGGCCTCTCGGGATTCCTCTCCCGTCGATACCGGGGCCAAAAACCTTGTGTGGAGTCAGGGCCGGAACCGAGGATTCCTCTCAGGGGCTGACATGGATCTTTGGGTACTTCTGGAGTCTCCCCAGGGGAGTCAGGCCTCGTCTCGAGTGGGGGCATGCACGTGCGCTTTCCTTCCAGGCTGTAGCAGCAATGTCACGCTTCCCGTCGCGTGGATCAAAGGATCTGTGGTTTTCCCTCGAGGCTTTCCCTCGAGGCTTTCCCACAGGGCTGTCCCACGTGCCACCGTGGTGTGAGTCGATCCTCGGCGTGAAAGATGAGCCAGTGCAGGGCAAAGAGGTTCCTCTGGAATGGACTGAGACATCTGGGGGACTCTTGGCATGGTGGTACGACCATGGAGTTCCTCTCGCCTTTCCTGTTGAGAGTGCCTCCTCTTGAGATGCGACGGGAACGCCGGGAATTCTTTCCCGTTGAAAGCAGGGAACGGATCCCTCATCTCGAGCTACGAGGGGGAAACGGGGCTCCTCTGGATGTGGGCGGGACCATCGTGCTTCCTCTCGAGTAGAGACGGGTATGGCGGTGAACTTCTTTAGTTGCAGCAAGGGTGTAAAAGACCCTTTCGAAGTTACAGAGGTTAGGTGGCGTTAGTCTCCAGACGCCTCATGGGAAATAGGCCTCATCTCGCCTGGAAGGGAGAACTTCCTGGATTTTCTCGAGTTGCGGCAGGTGTTCTCGAGTTACGACGGGGACCTCAGGCACCCGCCCTGGTGGCCTCAGGAGAGGCCAGTCCCCATGCGAGTTGCTAGGGGGCCTCTCGGGATTCCTCTCCCGTCGATACCGGGGCCAAAAACCTTGTGTGGAGTCAGGGCCGGAACCGAGGATTCCTCTCAGGGGCTGACATGGATCTTTGGGTACTTCTGGAGTCTCCCCAGGGGAGTCAGGCCTCGTCTCGAGTGGGGGCATGCACGTGCGCTTTCCTTCCAGGCTGTAGCAGCAATGTCACGCTTCCCGTCGCGTGGATCAAAGGATCTGTGGTTTTCCCTCGAGGCTTTCCCTCGAGGCTTTCCCACAGGGCTGTCCCACGTGCCACCGTGGTGTGAGTCGATCCTCGGCGTGAAAGATGAGCCAGTGCAGGGCAAAGAGGTTCCTCTGGAATGGACTGAGATATCTGGGGGTCTCTTGGCATGATGGTACGACCATGGAGTTCCTCTCGCCTTTCCTGTTGAGAGTGCCTCCTCTTGAGATGCGACGGGAACGCCGGGAATTCTTTCCCGTTGAAAGCAGGGAAAGGATCCCTCATCTCGAGCTACGAGGGGGAAACGGGGCTCCTCTGGATGTGGGCGGGACCATCGTGCTTCCTCTCGAGTAGAGACGGGTATGGCGGTGAACTTCTTTAGTTGCAGCAAGGGTGTAAAAGACCCTTTCGAAGTACAGAGGTTAGGTGGCGTTAGTCTCCAGACGCCTCATGGGAAATAGGCCTCATCTCGCCTGGAAGGGAGAACTTCCTGGATTTTCTCGAGTTGCGGCAGGTGTTCTCGAGTTACGACGGGGACCTCAGGGACCCGCCCTGGTGGCCTCAGGAGAGGCCAGTCCCCATGCGAGTTGCTAGGGGGCCTCTCGGGATTCCTCTCCCGTCGATACCGGGGCCAAAAACCTTGTGTGGAGTCAGGGCCGGAACCGAGGATTCCTCTCACGGGCTGACATGGATCTTTGGGTACTTCTGGAGTCTCCCCAGGGGAGTCAGGCCTCGTCTCGAGTGGGGGCATGCACGTGCGCTTTCCTTCCAGGCTGTAGCAGCAATGTCACGCTTCCTGTCGCGTGGATCAAAGGATCTGTGGTTTTCCCTCGAGGCTTTCCCTCGAGGCTTTCCCACAGGGCTGTCCCACGTGCCACCGTGGTGTGAGTCGATCCTCGGCGTGAAAGATGAGCCAGTGCAGGGCAAAGAGGTTCCTCTGGAATGGACTGAGACATCTGGGGGTCTCTTGGCATGGTGGTACGACCATGGAGTTCCTCTCGCCTTTCCTGTTGAGAGTGCCTCCTCTTGAGATGCGACGGGAACGCCGGGAATTCTTTCCCGTTGAAAGCAGGGAAAGGATCCCTCATCTCGAGCTACGAGGGGGAAACGGGGCTCCTCTGGATGTGGGCGGGACCATCGTGCTTCCTCTCGAGTGGAGACGGGTATGGCGGTGAACTTCTTGAGTTGCAGCAAGGGTGTGAAAGACCCTTTAAAAGTTCCAGAGGTTAGGTGGCATTAGTCTCCAGACGCCTTATGGGAAATAGGCCTCATCTCGCCTGGAAGGGAGAACTTCCTGGATTTTCTCGAGCTGCGGCAGGTGTTCTCGAGTTACGACGGGGACCACAGGGACCCGCCCTGGTGGCCTCAGGAGAGGCCAGTCCCCATGCGAGTTGCTAGGGGGCCTCTCGGGATTCCTCTCCCGTTGATACCGGGGCCAAAATCCTTGTGTGGAGTCAGGGCCGGAACCCAGAATTCCTCTCAGGGGCTGACATGGATCTTTGGGTACTTCTGGAGTCTCCCCAGGGGAGTCAGGCCTCGTCACGAGTGGGGGCATGCACGTGCGCTTTCCTTTCAGGCTGTAGCAGCAATGTCACGATTCCCGTCGCGTGGATCAAAGGATCTGTGGTTTTCCCTCGAGGCTTTCCCTCGAGGCTTTCCCACTGGGCTGTCCCACGTGCCACCGTGGTGTGAGTCGATCCTCGGCATGAAAGATGAGCCAGTGCAGGGCAAAGAGGTTCCTCTGGAATGGACTGAGACATCTGGGGGACTCTTGGCATGGTGGTACGACCATGGAGTTCCTCTCGCCTTTCCTGTTGAGAGTGCCTCCTCTTGAGATGCGACGGGAACGCCGGGAATTCTTTCCCGTTGAAAGCAGGGAAAGGATCCCTCATCTCGAGCTACGAGGGGGAAACGGGGCTCCTCTGGATGTGGGCGGGACCATCGTGCTTCCTCTCGAGTGGAGACGGGTATGGCGGTGAACTTCTTGAGTTGCAGCAAGGGTGTGAAAGACCCTTTCGAAGTTCCAGAGCTTAGGTGTCATTAGTCTCCAGACGCCTCATCGGAAATAGGCCTCATCTCGCCTGGAATGGAGAACTTCCTGGATTTTCTCGAGTTGCGGCAGGTGTTCTCGAGTTATGACGGGGACCTCAGGGACCCGCCCTGGTGGCCTCAGGAGAGGCCAGTCCCCATGCGAGTTGCTAGAGGGCCTCTCGGGATTCCTCTCCCGTCGATACCGGGGCCAAAAACCTTGTGTGGAGTCAGGGCCGGAACCGAGGATTCCTCTCAGGGGCTGACATGGATCTTTGGGTACTTCTGGAGTCTCCCCAGGGGAGTCAGGCCTCGTCTCGAGTGGGGGCATGCACGTGCGCTTTCCTTCCAGGCTGTAGCAGCAATGTCACGCTTCCCGTCGCGTGGATCAAAGGATCTGTGGTTTTCCCTCGAGGCTTTCCCTCGAGGCTTTCCCACAGGGCTGTCCCACGTGCCACCGTGGTGTGAGTCGATCCTCGGCGTGAAAGATGAGCCAGTGCAGGGCAAAGAGTTTCCTCCGGAATGGACTGAGACATCTGGGGGACTCTTGGCATGGTGGTACGACCATGGAGTTCCTCTCGCCTTTCCTGTTGAGAGTGCCTCCTCTTGAGATGCGATGGGAACGCCGGGAATACTTTCCCGTTGAAAGCAGGGAAAGGATCCCTCATCTCGAGCTACGAGGGGAAAACGGGGCTCCTCTGGATGTGGGCGGGACCATCGTGCTTCCTCTCGAGTGGAGACGGGTATGGCGGTGAACTTCTTGAATTGCAGCAAGGGTGTGAAAGACCCTTTCGAAGTTCCAGAGGTTAGGTGTCATTAGTCTCCAGACGCCTCATCGGAAATAGGCCTCATCTCGCCTGGAAGGGAGAACTTCCTGGATTTTCTCGAGTTGCGGCAGGTGTTCTCGAGTTACGACGGGGACCTCAGGGACCCGCCCTGGTGGCCTCAGGAGAGGCCAGTCCCCATGCGAGTTGCTAGGGGGCCTCTCGGGATTCCTCTCCCGTCGATACCGGGGCCAAAAACCTTGTGTGGAGTCAGGGCCGGAACCTAGGATTCCTCTCACGGGCTGACATGGATCTTTGGGGACTTCTGGAGTCTCCCCAGGGGAGTCAGGCCTCGTCTCGAGTGGGGGCATGCACGTGCGCTTTCCTTCCAGGCTGTAGCAGCAATGTCACGCTTCCTGTCGCGTGGATCAAAGGATCTGTGGTTTTCCCTCGAGGCTTTCCCTCGAGGCTTTCCCACAGGGCTGTCCCACGTGCCACCGTGGTGTGAGTCGATCCTCGGCGTGAAAGATGAGCCAGTGCAGGGCAAAGAGGTTCCTCTGGAATGGACTGAGACATCTGGGGGTCTCTTGGCATGGTGGTACGACCATGGAGTTCCTCTCGCCTTTCCTGTTGAGAGTGCCTCCTCTTGAGATGCGACGGGAACGCCGGGAATTCTTTCCCGTTGAAAGCAGGGAAAGGATCCCTCATCTCGAGCTACGAGGGGGAAACGGGGCTCCTCTGGATGTGGGCGGGACCATCGTGCTTCCTCTCGAGTGGAGACGGGTATGGCGGTGAACTTCTTGAGTTGCAGCAAGGGTGTGAAAGACCCTTTAAAAGTTCCAGAGGTTAGGTGGCATTAGTCTCCAGACGCCTCATGGGAAATAGGCCTCATCTCGCCTGGAAGGGAGAACTTCCTGGATTTTCTCGAGCTGCGGCAGGTGTTCTCGAGTTACGACGGGGACCACAGGGACCCGCCCTGGTGGCCTCAGGAGAGGCCAGTCCCCATGCGAGTTGCTAGGGGGCCTCTCGGGATTCCTCTCCCGTTGATACCGGGGCCAAAATCCTTGTGTGGAGTCAGGGCCGGAACCCAGAATTCCTCTCAGGGGCTGACATGGATCTTTGGGTACTTCTGGAGTCTCCCCAGGGGAGTCAGGCCTCGTCACGAGTGGGGGCATGCACGTGCGCTTTCCTTTCAGGCTGTAGCAGCAATGTCACGATTCCCGTCGCGTGGATCAAAGGATCTGTGGTTTTCCCTCGAGGCTTTCCCACAGGGCTGTCCCACGTGCCACCGTGGTGTGAGTCGATCCTCGGGGAGAATGATGAGCCAGTGCAGGGCAAAGAGGTTCCTCTGGAATGGACTGAGACATCTGGGGGACTCTTCGCATGGTGGTACGACCATGGAGTTCCTCTCGCCTTTCCTGTTGAGAGTGCCTCCTCTTGAGATGCGATGGGAACGCCGGGAATACTTTCCCGTTGAAAGCAGGGAAAGGATCCCTCATCTCGAGCTACGAGGGGGAAACGGGGCTCCTCTGGATGTGGGCGGGACCATCGTGCTTCCTCTCGAGTGGAGACGGGTATGGCGGTGAACTTCTTGAGTTGCAGCAAGGGTGTGAAAGACCCTTTCGAAGTTCCAGAGGTTAGGTGTCATTAGTCTCCAGACGCCTCATCGGAAATAGGCCTCATCTCGCCTGGAAGGGAGAACTTCCTGGATTTTCTCGAGTTGCGGCAGGTGTTCTCGAGTTACCACGGGGACCTCAGGGACCCGCCCTGGTGGCCTCAGGAGAGGCCAGTCCCCATGCGAGTTGCTAGGGGGCCTCTCGGGATTCCTCTCCCGTCGATACCGGGGCCAAAAACCTTGTGTGGAGTCAGGGCCGGAACCGAGGATTCCTCTCAGGGGCTGACATGGATCTTTGGGTACTTCTGGAGTCTCCCCAGGGGAGTCAGGCCTCGTCTCGAGTGGGGGCATGCACGTGCGATTTCCTTCCAGGCTGTAGCAGCAATGTCACGCTTCCCGTCGCGTGGATCAAAGGATCTGTGGTTTTCCCTCGAGGCTTTCCCTCGAGGCTTTCCCACAGGGCTGTCCCACGTGCCACCGTGGTGTGAGTCGATCCTCGGCGTGAAAGATGAGCCAGTGCAGGGCAAAGAGGTTCCTCTGGAATGGACTGAGACATCTGGGGGACTCTTGGCATGGTGGTACGACCATGGAGTTCCTCTCGCCTTTCCTGTTGAGAGTGCCTCCTCTTGAGATGCGACGGGAACGCCGGGAATTCTTTCCCGTTGAAAGCAGGGAAAGGATCCCTCATCTCGAGCTACGAGGGGGAAACGGGGCTCCTCTGGATGTGGGCGGGACCATCGTGCTTCCTCTCGAGTGGAGACGGGTATGGCGGTGAACTTCTTGAGTTGCAGCAAGGGTGTGAAAGACCCTTTCGAAGTTCCAGAGCTTAGGTGTCATTAGTCTCCAGACGCCTCATCGGAAATAGGCCTCATCTCGCCTGGAATGGAGAACTTCCTGGATTTTCTCGAGTTGCGGCAGGTGTTCTCGAGTTATGACGGGGACCTCAGGGACCCGCCCTGGTGGCCTCAGGAGAGGCCAGTCCCCATGCGAGTTGCTAGGGGGCCTCTCGGGATTCCTCTCCCGTCGATACCGGGGCCAAAAACCTTGTGTGGAGTCAGGGCCGGAACCGAGGATTCCTCTCAGGGGCTGACATGGATCTTTGGGTACTTCTGGAGTCTCCCCAGGGGAGTCAGGCCTCGTCTCGATTGGGGGCATGCACGTGCGCTTTCCTTCCAGGCTGTAGCAGCAATGTCACGCTTCCCGTCGCGTGGATCAAAGGATCTGTGGTTTTCCCTCGAGGCTTTCCCTCGAGGCTTCCCCACTTTGCACTCCCACGTGCCACCGTGGTGTGAGTCGATCCTCGGCGTGAAAGATGAGCCAGTGCAGGGCAAAGAGGTTCCTCTGGAATGGACTGAGACATCTGGGGGACTCTTGGCATGGTGGTACGACCATGGAGTTCCTCTCGCCTTTCCTGTTGAGAGTGCCTCCTCTTGAGATGCGACGGGAACGCCGGCAATTCTTTCCCGTTGAAAGCAGGGAAAGGATCCCTCATCTCGAGCTACGAGGGGGAAACGGGGCTCCTCTGGATGTGGGCGGGACCATCGTGCTTCCTTTCGAGTGGAGACGGGTATGGCGGTGAACTTCTTGAGTTACAGCAAGGGTGTGAAAGACCCTTTCGAAGTTCCAGAGGTGAGGTGTCATTAGTCTCCAGACGCCTCATCGGAAATAGGCCTCATCTCGCCTGGAAGGGAGATCTTCCTGGATTTTCTCGAGTTGCGGCAGGTGTTCTCGAGTTACGATGGGGACCTCAGGCACCCGCCCTGGTGGCCTCAGGAGAGGCCAGTCCCCATGCGAGTTGCTAGGGGGCCTCTCGGGATTCCTCTCCCGTCGATACCGGGGCCAAAAACCTTGTGTGGAGTCAGGGCCGGAACCGAGGATTCCTCTTAGGGGCTGACATGGATCTTTGGGTACTTCTGGAGTCTCCCCAGGGGAGTCAGGCCTCGTCACGAGTGGGGGCATGCACGTGCGATTTCCTTCCAGGCTGTAGCAGCAATGTCACGCTTCCCGTCGCGTTGATCAAAGGATCTGTGGTTTTCCCTCGAGGCTTTCCCTCGAGGCTTTCCCACAGGGCTGTCCCACGTGCCACCGTGGTGTGAGTCGATCCTCGGCGTGAAAGATGAGCCAGTGCAGGGCAAAGAGGTTCCTCTGGAATGGACTGAGACATCTGGGGGACTCTTGGCATGGTGGTACGACCATGGAGTTCCTCTCGCCTTTCCTGTTGAGAGTGCCTCCTCTTGAGATGCGACGGGAACGCCGGGAATTCTTTCCCGTTGAAAGCAGGGAAAGGATCCCTCATCTCGAGCTACGAGGGGGAAACGGGGCTCCTCTGGATGTGGGCGGGACCATCGTGCTTCCTCTCGAGTGGAGACGGGTATGGCGGTGAACTTCTTGAGTTGCAGCAAGGGTGTGAAAGACCCTTTCGAAGTTCCAGAGGTTAGGTGTCATTAGTCTCCAGACGCCTCATCGGAAATAGGCCTCATCTCGCCTGGAATGGAGAACTTCCTGGATTTTCTCGAGTTGCGGCAGGTGTTCTCGAGTTATGACGGGGACCTCAGGGACCCGCCCTGGTGGCCTCAGGAGAGGCCAGTCCCCATGCGAGTTGCTAGGGGGCCTCTCGGGATTCCTCTCCCGTCGATACCGGGGCCAAAAACCTTGTGTGGAGTCAGGGCCGGAACCGAGGATTACTCTCAGGGGCTGACATGGATCTTTGGGTACTTCTGGAGTCTCCCCAGGGGAGTCAGGCCTCGTCTCGAGTGGGGGCATGCACGTGCGCTTTCCTTCCAGGCTGTAGCTGCAATGTCACGCTTCCCGTCGCGTGTATCAAAGGATCTGTGGTTTTCCCTCGAGGCTTTCCCTCGAGGCTTTCCCACAGGGCTGTCCCACGTGCCACCGTGGTGTTAGTCGATCCTCTGCGTGAAAGATGAGCCAGTGCAGGGCAAAGAGTTTCCTCCGGAATGGACTGAGACATCTGGGGGACTCTTGGCATGGTGGTACGACCATGGAGTTCCTCTCGCCTTTCCTGTTGAGAGTGCCTCCTCTTGAGATGCGATGGGAACGCCGGGAATACTTTCCCGTTGAAAGCAGGGAAAGGATCCCTCATCTCGAGCTACGAGGGGAAAACGGGGCTCCTCTGGATGTGGGCGGGACCATCGTGCTTCCTCTCGAGTGGAGACGGGTATGGCGGTGAACTTCTTGAGTTGCAGCAAGGGTGTGAAAGACCCTTTAAAAGTTCCAGAGGTTAGGTGGCATTAGTCTCCAGACGCCTCATGGGAAATAGGCCTCATCTCGCCTGGAAGGGAGAACTTCCTGGATTTTCTCGAGCTGCGGCAGGTGTTCTCGAGTTACGACGGGGACCACAGGGACCCGCCCTGGTGGCCTCAGGAGAGGCCAGTCCCCATGCGAGTTGCTAGGGGGCCTCTCGGGATTCCTCTCCCGTTGATACCGGGGCCAAAATCCTTGTGTGGAGTCAGGGCCGGAACCCAGAATTCCTCTCAGGGGCTGACATGGATCTTTGGGTACTTCTGGAGTCTCCCCAGGGGAATCAGGCCTCGTCACGAGTGGGGGCATGCACGTGCGCTTTCCTTTCAGGCTGTAGCAGCAATGTCACGATTCCCGTCGCGTGGATCAAAGGATCTGTGGTTTTCCCTCGAGGCTTTCCCTCGAGGCTTTCCCACTGGGCTGTCCCACGTGCCACCGTGGTGTGAGTCGATCCTCGGCGTGAAAGATGAGCCAGTGCAGGGCAAAGAGGTTCCTCTGGAATGGACTGAGACATCTGGGGGACTCTTGGCATGGTGGTACGACCATGGAGTTCCTCTCGCCTTTCCTGTTGAGAGTGCCTCCTCTTGAGATGCGATGGGAACGCCGGGAATACTTTCCCGTTGAAAGCAGGGAAAGGATCCCTCATCTCGAGCTACGAGGGGGAAACGGGGCTCCTCTGGATGTGGGCGGGACCATCGTGCTTCCTCTCGAGTGGAGACGGGTATGGCGGTGAACTTCTTGAGTTGCAGCAAGGGTGTGAAATACCCTTTCGAAGTTCCAGAGGTTAGGTGTCATTAGTCTCCAGACGCCTCATCGGAAATAGGCCTCATCTCGCCTGGAAGGGAGAACTTCCTGGATTTTCTCGAGTTGCGGCAGGTGTTCTCGAGTTACGACGGGGACCTCAGGGACCCGCCCTGGTGGCCTCAGGAGAGGCCAGTCCCCATGCGAGTTGCTAGGGGGCCTCTCGGGATTCCTCTCCCGTCGATACCGGGGCCAAAAACCTTGTGTGGAGTCAGGGCCGGAACCGAGGATTCCTCTCAGGGGCTGACATGGATCTTTGGGTACTTCTGGAGTCTCCCCAGGGGAGTCAGGCCTCGTCTCGAGTGGGGGCATGCACGTGCGATTTCCTTCCAGGCTGTAGCAGCAATGTCACGCTTCCCGTCGCGTGGATCAAAGGATCTGTGGTTTTCCCTCGAGGCTTTCCCTCGAGGCTTTCCCACAGGGCTGTCCCACGTGCCACCGTGGTGTGAGTCGATCCTCGGCGTGAAAGATGAGCCAGTGCAGGGCAAAGAGGTTCCTCCGGAATGGACTGAGACATCTGGGGGACTCTTGGCATGGTGGTACGACAATGGAGTTCCTCTTGCCTTTCTTGTTGAGAGTGCCTCCTCTTGAGATGCGACGGGAACGCCGGGAATTCTTTCCCGTTGAAAGCAGGGAAAGAATCCCTCATCTCGAGCTACGAGGGGGAAACGGGGCTCCTCTGGATGTGGGCGGGACCATCGTGCTTCCTCTCGAGTGGAGACGGGTATGGCGGTGAACTTCTTGAGTTGCAGCAAGGGTGTGAAAGACCCTTTCGAAGTTCCAGAGTTTAGGTGTCATTAGTCTCCAGACGCCTCATTGGAAATAGGCCTCATCTCGCCTGGAAGGGAGAACTTCCTGGATTTTCTCGAGTTGCGGCAGGTGTTCTCGAGTTACGACGGGGACCTCAGGGACCCGCCCTGGTGGCCTCAGGAGTGGCCAGTCCCCATGCGAGTTGCTAGGGGGCCTCTCGGGATTCCTCTCCCGTCGATACCGGGGCCAAAAACCTTGTGTGGAGTCAGGGCCGGAACCTAGGATTCCTCTCACGGGCTGACATGGATCTTTGGGGACTTCTGGAGTCTCCCCAGGGGAGTCAGGCCTCGTCTCGAGTTGGGGCATGCACGTGCGCTTTCCTTCCAGGCTGTAGCAGCAATGTCACGCTTCCTGTCGCGTGGATCAAAGGATCTGTGGTTTTCCCTCGAGGCTTTCCCTCGAGGCTTTCCCACAGGGCTGTCCCACGTGCCACCGTGGTGTGAGTCGATCCTCGGCGTGAAAGATGAGCCAGTGCAGGGCAAAGAGGTTCCTCTGGAATGGACTGAGACATCTGGGGGTCTCTTGGCATGGTGGTACGACCATGGAGTTCCTCTCGCCTTTCCTGTTGAGAGTGCCTCCTCTTGAGATGCGATGGGAACGCCGGGAATTCTTTCCCGTTGAAAGCAGGGAAAGGATCCCTCATCTCGAGCTACGAGGGGGAAACGGGGCTCCTCTGGATGTGGGCGGGACCATCGTGCTTCCTCTCGAGTGGAGACGGGTATGGCGGTGAACTTCTTGAGTTGCAGCAAGGGTGTGAAAGACCCTTTAAAAGTTCCAGAGGTTAGGTGGCATTAGTCTCCAGACGCCTCATGGGAAATAGGCCTCATCTCGCCTGGAAGGGAGAACTTCCTGGATTTTCTCGAGCTGTGGCAGGTGTTCTCGAGTTACGACGGGGACCTCAGGGACCCGCCCTGGTGGCCTCAGGAGAGGCCAGTCCCCATGCGAGTTGCTAGGGGGCCTCTCGGGATTCCTCTCCCGTTGATACCGGGGCCAAAATCCTTGTGTGGAGTCAGGGCCGGAACCGAGGATTCCTCTCAGGGGCTGACATGGATCTTTGGGTACTTCTGGAGTCTCCCCAGGGGAGTCAGGCCTCGTCACGAGTGGGGGCATGCACGTGCGCTTTCCTTTCAGGCTGTAGCAGCAATGTCACGATTCCCGTCGCGTGGATCAAAGGATCTGTGGTTTTCCCTCGAGGCTTTCCCTCGAGGCTTTCCCACTGGGCTGTCCCACGTGCCACCGTGGTGTGATTCGATCCTCGGCGTGAAAGATGAGCCAGTGCAGGGCAAAGAGGTTCCTCTGGAATGGACTGAGACATCTGGGGGACTCTTGGCATGGTGGTTCGACCATGGAGTTCCTCTCGCCTTTCCTGTTGAGAGTGCCTCCTCTTGAGATGCGACGGGAACGCCGGGAATTCTTTCCCGTTGAAAGCAGGGAAAGGATCCCTCATCTCGAGCTACGAGGGGGAAACGGGGCTCCTCTGGATGTGGGCGGGACCATCGTGCTTCCTCTCGAGTGGAGACGGGTATGGCGGTGAACTTCTTGAGTTGCAGCAAGGGTGTGAAAGACCCTTTCGAAGTTCCAGAGCTTAGGTGTCATTAGTCTCCAGACGCCTCTTCGGAAATAGGCCTCATCTCGCCTGGAATGGAGAACTTCCTGGATTTTCTCGAGTTGCGGCAGGTGTTCTCGAGTTATGACGGGGACCTCAGGGACCCGCCCTGGTGGCCTCAGGAGAGGCCAGTCCCCATGCGAGTTGCTAGGGGGCCTCTCGGGATTCCTCTCCCGTTGATACCGGGGCCAAAATCCTTGTGTGGAGTCAGGGCCGGAATCCAGAATTCCTCTCAGGGGCTGACATGGATCTTTGGGTACTTCTGGAGTATCCCCAGGGGAGTCAGGCCTCGTCACGAGTTGGGGCATGCACGTGCGCTTTCCTTTCAGGCTGTAGCAGCAATGTCACGATTCCCGTCTCGTGGATCAAAGGATCTGTGGTTTTCCCTCGAGGCTTTCCCTCGAGGCTTTCCCACTGGGCTGTCCCACGTGCCACCGTGGTGTGAGTCGATCCTCGGCGTGAAAGATGAGCCAGTGCAGGGCAAAGAGGTTCCTCTGGAATGGACTGAGACATCTGGGGGAATCTTGGCATGGTGGTACGACCATGGAGTTCCTCTCGCCTTTCCTGTTGAGAGTGCCTCCTCTTGAGATGCGACGGGAACGCCGGGAATTCTTTCCCGTTGAAAGCAGGGAAAGGATCCCTCATCTCGAGCTACGAGGGGGAAACGGGGCTCCTCTGGATGTGGGCGGGACCATCGTGCTTCCTCTCGAGTGGAGACGGGTATGGCGGTGAACTTCTTGAGTTGCAGCAAGGGTGTGAAAGACCCTTTCGAAGTTCCAGAGCTTAGGTGTCATTAGTCTCCAGACGCCTCATCGGAAATAGGCCTCATCTCGCCTGGAATGGAGAACTTCCTGGATTTTCTCGAGTTGCGGCAGGTGTTCTCGAGTTATGACGGGGACCTCAGGGACCCGCCCTGGTGGCCTCAGGAGAGGCCAGTCCCCATGCGAGTTGCTAGGGGGCCTCTCGGGATTCCTCTCCCGTCGATACCGGGGCCAAAAACCTTGTGTGGAGTCAGGGCCGGAACCGAGGATTCCTCTCAGGGGCTGACATGGATCTTTGGGTACTTCTGGAGTCTCCCCAGGGGAGTCAGGCCTCGTCTCGAGTGGGGGCATGCACGTGCGCTTTCCTTCCAGGCTGTAGCAGCAATGTCACGCTTCCCGTCGCGTGGATCAAAGGATCTGTGGTTTTCCCTCGAGGCTTTCCCACAGGGCTGTCCCACGTGCCACCGTGGTGTGAGTCGATCCTCGGGGTGAATGATGAGCCAGTGCAGGGCAAAGAGGTTCCTCTGGAATGGACTGAGACATCTGGGGGACTCTTGGCATGGTGGTACGACCATGGAGTTCCTCTCGCCTTTCCTGTTTAGAGTGCCTCCTCTTGAGATGCGATGGGAACGCCGGGAATACTTTCCCGTTGAAAGCAGGGAAAGGATCCCTCATCTCGAGCTACGAGGGGGAAACGGGGCTCCTCTGGATGTGGGCGGGACCATCGTGCTTCCTCTCGAGTGGAGACGGGTATGGCGGTGAACTTCTTGAGTTGCAGCAAGGGTGTGAAAGACCCTTTCGAAGTTCCAGAGGTTAGGTGTCATTAGTCTCCAGACGCCTCATCGGAAATAGGCCTCATCTCGCCTGGAAGGGAGAACTTCCTGGATTTTCTCGAGTTGCGGCAGGTGTTCTCGAGTTACCACGGGGACCTCAGGGACCCGCCCTGGTGGCCTCAGGAGAGGCCAGTCCCCATGCGAGTTGCTAGGGGGCCTCTCGGGATTCCTCTCCCGTCGATACCGGGGCCAAAAACCTTGTGTGGAGTCAGGGCCGGAACCGAGGATTCCTCTCAGGGGCTGACATGGATCTTTGGGTACTTCTGGAGTCTCCCCAGGGGAGTCAGGCCTCGTCTCGAGTGGGGGCATGCACGTGCGATTTCCTTCCAGGCTGTAGCAGCAATGTCACGCTTCCCGTCGCGTGGATCAAAGGATCTGTGGTTTTCCCTCGAGGCTTTCCCTCGAGGCTTTCCCACAGGGCTGTCCCACGTGCCACCGTGGTGTGAGTCGATCCTCGGCGTGAAAGATGAGCCAGTGCAGGGCAAAGAGGTTCCTCCGGAATGGACTGAGACATCTGGGGGACTCTTGGCATGGTGGTACGACCATGGAGTTCCTCTTGCCTTTCTTGTTGAGAGTGCCTCCTCTTGAGATGCGACGGGAAAGCCGGGAATTCTTTCCCGTTGAAAGCAGGGAAAGGATCCCTCATCTCGAGCTACGAGGGGGAAACGGGGCTCCTCTGGATGTGGGCGGGACCATCGTGCTTCCTCTCGAGTGGAGACGGGTATGGCGGTGAACTTCTTGAGTTGCAGCAAGGGTGTGAAAGACCCTTTCGAAGTTCCAGAGCTTAGGTGTCATTAGTCTCCAGACGCCTCATCGGAAATAGGCCTCATCTCGCCTGGAAGGGAGATCTTCCTGGATTTTCTCGAGTTGCGGCAGGTGTTCTCGAGTTACGACGGGGACCTCAGGGACGCGCCCTGGTGGCCTCAGGAGAGGCCAGTCCCCATGCGAGTTGCTAGGGGGCCTCTCGGGATTCCTCTCCCGTCGATACCGGGGCCAAAAACCTTGTGTGGAGTCAGGGCCGGAACCGAGGATTCCTCTCAGGGGCTGACATGGATCTTTGGGTACTTCTGGAGTCTCCCCAGGGGAGTCAGGCCTCGTCACGAGTGGGGGCATGCACGTGCGATTTCCTTCCAGGCTGTAGCAGCAATGTCATGCTTCCCGTCGCGTGGATCAAAGGATCTGTGGTTTTCCCTCGAGGCTTTCCCTCGAGGCTTTCCCACAGGGCTGTCCCACGTGCCACCGTGGTGTGAGTCGATCCTCGGCGTGAAAGATGAGCCAGTGCAGGGCAAAGCGGTTCCTCTGGAATGGACTGAGACATCTGGGGGACTCTTGGCATGGTGGTACGACCATGGAGTTCCACTCGCCTTTCCTGTTGAGAGTGCCTCCTCTTGAGATGCGACGGGAACGCCGGGAATTCTTTCCCGTTGAAAGCAGGGAAAGGATCCCTCATCTCGAGCTACGAGGGGGAAACGGGGCTCCTCTGGATGTGGGCGGGACCATCGTGCTTCCTCTCGAGTGGAGACGGGTATGGCGGTGAACTTCTTGAGTTGCAGCAAGGGTGTGAAAGACCCTTTAAAAGTTCCAGAGGTTAGGTGGCATTAGTCTCCAGACGCCTCATGGGAAATAGGCCTCATCTCGCCTGGAAGGGAGAACTTCCTGGATTTTCTCGAGCTGCGGCAGGTGTTCTCGAGTTACGACGGGGACCTCAGGGACCCGCCCTGGTGGCCTCAGGAGAGGCCAGTCCCCATGCGAGTTGCTAGGGGGCCTCTCGGGATTCCTCTCCCGTCGATACCGGGGCCAAAAACCTTGTGTGGAGTCAGGGCCGGAACCGAGGATTCCTCTCAGGGGCTGACATGGATCTTTGGGTACTTCTGGAGTCTCCCCAGGGGAGTCAGGCCTCGTCACGAGTGGGGGCATGCACGTGCGATTTCCTTCCAGGCTGTAGCAGCAATGTCATGCTTCCCGTCGCGTGGATCAAAGGATCTGTGGTTTTCCCTCGAGGCTTTCCCTCGAGGCTTTCCCACAGGGCTGTCCCACGTGCCACCGTGGTGTGAATCGATCCTCGGCGTGAAAGATGAGCCAGTGCAGGGCAAAGAGGTTCCTCTGGAATGGACTGAGACATCTGGGGGACTCTTGGCATGGTGGTACGACCATGGAGTTCCACTCGCCTTTCCTGTTGAGAGTGCCTCCTCTTGAGATGCGACGGGAACGCCGGGAATTCTTTCCCGTTGAAAGCAGGGAAAGGATCCCTCATCTCGAGCTACGAGGGGGAAACGGGGCTCCTCTGGATGTGGGCGGGACCATCGTGCTTCCTCTCGAGTGGAGACGGGTATGGCGGTGAACTTCTTGAGTTGCAGCAAGGGTGTGAAAGACCCTTTCGAAGTTCCAGAGGTGAGGTGTCATTAGTCTCCAGACGCCTCATCGGAAATAGGCCTCATCTCGCCTGGAAGGGAGAACTTCCTGGATTTTCTCGAGTTGCGGCAGGTGTTCTCGAGTTATGACGGGGACCTCAGGGACCCGCCCTGGTGGCCTCAGGAGAGGCCAGTCCCCATGCGAGTTGCTAGGGGGCCTCTCGGGATTCCTCTCCCGTCGATACCGGGGCCAAAAACCTTGTGTGGAGTCAGGGCCGGAACCGAGGATTCCTCTCAGGGGCTGACATGGATCTTTGGGTACTTCTGGAGTCTCCCCAGGGGAGTCAGGCCTCGTCTCGAGTGGGGGCATGCACGTGCGCTTTCCTTCCAGGCTGTAGCAGCAATGTCACGCTTCCCGTCGCCTGGATCAAAGGATCTGTGGTTTTCCCTCGAGGCTTTCCCTCGAGGCTTTCCCACAGGGCTGTCCCACGTGCCACCGTGGTGTGAGTCGATCCTCGGGGTGAAAGATGAGCCAGCGCAGGGCAAAGAGGTTCCTCTGGAATGGACTGAGACATCTGGGGGTCTCTTTGCATGGTGGTACGACCATGGAGTTCCTCTCGCCTTTCCTGTTGAGAGTGCCTCCTCTTGAGATGCGATGGGAACGCCGGGAATACTTTCCCGTTGAAAGCAGGGAAAGGATCCCTCATCTCGAGCTAAGAGGGGGAAACGGGGCTCCTCTGGATGTGGGCGGGACCATCGTGCTTCCTCTCGAGTGGAGACGGGTATGGCGGTGAACTTCTTGAGTTGCAGCAAGGGTGTGAAAGACCCTTTCGAAGTTCCAGAGGTTAGGTGTCATTAGTCTCCACACGCCTCATCGGAAATAGGCCTCATCTCGCCTGGAAGGGAAAACTTCCTGGATTTTCTCGAGTTGCGGCAGGTGTTCTCGAGTTACCACGGGGACCTCAGGGACCCGCCCTGGTGGCCTGAGGAGAGGCCAGTCCCCATGCGAGTTGCTAGGGGGCCTCTCGGGATTCCTCTCCCGTCGATACCGGGGCCAAAAACCTTGTGTGGAGTCAGGGCCGGAACCGAGGATTCCTCTCATCGGCTGACATGGATCTTTGGGTACTTCTGGAGTCTCCCCAGGGGAGTCAGGCCTCGTCTCGAGTGGGGGCATGCACGTGCGCTTTCCTTCCAGGCTGTAGCAGTAATGTCACGCTTCCTGTCGCGTGGATCAAAGGATCTGTGGTTTTCCCTCGAGGCTTTCCTTCGAGGCTTTCCCACAGGGCTGTCCCACGTGCCCCGTGGTGTGAGTCGATCCTCGGCGTGAAAGATGAGCCAGTGCAGGGCAAAGAGGTTCCTCTGGAATGGACTGAGACATCTGGGGGACTCTTGGCATGGTGGTAAGACCATGGAGTTCCTCCCGCCTTTCCTGTTGAGAGTGCCTCCTCTTGAGATGCGACGGGAACGCCGGGAATTCTTTCCCGTTGAAAGCAGGGAAAGGATCCCTCATCTCGAGCTACGAGGGGGAAACGGGGCTCCTCTGGATGTGGGCGGGACCATCGTGCTTCCTCTCGAGTGGAGACGGGTATGGCGGTGAACTTCTTGAGTTGCAGCAAGGGTGTGAGAGACCCTTTCGAAGTTCCAGAGGTTAGGTGTCATTAGTCTCCAGACGTCTCATCGGAAATAGGCCTCATCTCGCCTGGAAGGGAGAACTTCCTGGATTTTCTCGAGTTGGGGCAGGTGTTCTCAAGTTACGACGGGGACCTCAGGGACCCGCCCTGGTGGCCTCAGGAGAGGCCAGTCCCCATGCAAGTTGCTAGGGGGCCTCTCGGGATTCCTCTCCCGTCGATACCGGGGCCAAAAACCTTGTGTGGAGTCAGGGCCGGAACTGAGGATTCCTCTCAGGGGCTGACATGGATCTTTGGGTACTTCTGGAGTCTCCCCAGGGGAGTCAGGCCTCGTCTCGAGTGGGGGCATGCACGTGCGCTTTCCTTCCAGACTGTAGCAGCAATGTCACGCTTCCCGTCACGTGAATCAAAGGATCTGTGGTTTTCCCTCGAGGCTTTCCCTCGAGGCTTTCCCACAGGGCTGTCCCACGTGCCACCGTGGTGTGAGTCGATCTTCAGCGTGAAAGATGAGCCAGTGCAGGGCAAAGAGGTTCCTCCGGAATGGACTGAGACATCTGGGGGACTCTTGGCATGGTGGTACGACCATGGAGTTCCTCTCGCCTTACCTGTTGAGAGTGATTCCTCTTGAGATGCGACGGGAACGCCGGGAATTCTTTCCCGTTGAAAGCAGGGAAAGGATCCCTCATCTCGAGCTACGAGTGGGAAACGGGGCTCCTCTGGATGTGGGCGGGACCATCGTGCTTCCTCTCGAGTGGAGACGGGTATGGCGGTGAACTTCTTGAGTTGCAGCAAGGGTGTGAAAGACCCTTTCGAAGTTCCAGAGCTTAGGTGTCATTAGTCTCCAGACGCCTCATCGGAAATAGGCCTCATCTCGCCTGGAAGGGAGATCTTCCTGGATTTTCTCGAGTTGCGGCAGGTGTTCTCGAGTTACGACGGGGACCTCAGGGACCCGCCCTGGTGGCCTCAGGAGAGGCCAGTCCCCATGCGAGTTGCTAGGGGGCCTCTCGGGATTCCTCTCCCGTCGATACCGGGGCCAAAAACCTTGTGTGGAGTCAGGGCCGGAACCGAGGATTCCTCTCAGGGGCTGACATGGATCTTTGGGTACTTCTGGAGTCTCCCCAGGGGAGTCAGTCCTCGTCACGAGTGGGGGCATGCACGTGCGATTTCCTTCCAGGCTGTAGCAGCAATGTCATGCTTCCCGTCGCGTGGATCAAAGGATCTGTGGTTTTCCCTCGAGGCTTTCCCTCGAGGCTTTCCCACAGGGCTGTCCCACGTGCCACCGTGGTGTGAGTCGATCCTCGGCGTGAAAGATGAGCCAGTGCAGGGCAAAGAGGTTCCTCTGGAATGGACTGAGACATCTGGGGGACTCTTGGCATGGTGGTACGACCATGGAGTTCCACTCGCCTTTCCTGTTGAGAGTGCCTCCTCTTGAGATGCGACGGGAACGCCGGGAATTCTTTCCCGTTGAAAGCAGGGAAAGGATCCCTCATCTCGAGCTACGAGGGGGAAACGGGGCTCCTCTGGATGTGGGCGGGACCATCGTGCTTCCTCTCGAGTGGAGACGGGTATGGCGGTGAACTTCTTGAGTTGCAGCAAGGGTGTGAAAGACCCTTTCGAAGTTCCAGAGGTGAGGTGTCATTAGTCTCCAGACGCCTCATCGGAAATAGGCCTCATCTCGCCTGGAAGGGAGAACTTCCTGGATTTTCTCGAGTTGCGGCAGGTGTTCTCGAGTTACGACGGGGACCTCAGGGACCCGCCCTGGTGGCCTCAGGAGAGGCCAGTCCCCATGCGAGTTGCTAGGGGGCTTCTCGGGATTGCTCTCCCGTCGATACCGGGGCCAAAAACCTTGTGTGGAGTCAGGGCCAGAACCGAGGATTCCTCTCAGGGGCTGACATGGATCTTTGGGTACTTCTGGAGTCTCCCCAGGGGAGTCAGGCCTCGTCTCGAGTGGGGGCATGCACGTGCGCTTTCCTTCCAGGCTGTAGCAGCAATGTCACGCTTCCCGTCGCGTGGATCAAAGGATCTGTGGTTTTCCCTCGAGGCTTTCCCTCGAGGCTTTCCCACAGGGCTGTCCCACGTGCCACCGTGGTGTGAGTCGATCCTCTGCGTGAAAGATGAGCCAGTGCAGGGCAAAGAGTTTCCTCCGGAATGGACTGAGACATCTGGGGGACTCTTGGCATGGTGGTACGACCATGGAGATCCTCTCGCCTTTCCTGTTGAGAGTGCCTCCTCTTGAGATGCGACGGGAATGCCGGGAATTCTTTCCCGTTGAAAGCAGGGAAAGGATCCCTCATCTCGAGCTACGAGCGGGAAACGGGGCTCCTCTGGATGTGGGCGGGACCATCGTGCTTCCTCTCGAGTGGAGACGGGTATGGCGGTGAACTTCTTGAGTTGCAGCAAGGGTGTGAAAGACCCTTTCGAAGTTCCAGAGGTTAGGTGTCATTAGTCTCCAGACGCCTCATCGGAAATAGGCCTCATCTCGCCTGGAAGGGAGAACTTCCTGGATTTTCTCGAGTTGCGGCAGGTGTTCTCGAGTTACGACGGGGACCTCAGGGACCCGCCCTGGTGGCCTCAGGAGAGGCCAGTCCCCATGCGAGTTGCTAGCGGGCCTCTCGGGATTCCTCTCCCGTCGATACCGGGGCCAAAAACCTTGTGTGGAGTCAGGGCCGGAACCGAGGATTCCTCTCACGGGCTGACATGGATCTTTGGGTACTTCTGGAGTCTCCCCAGGGGAGTCAGGCCTCGTCTCGAGTGGGGGCATGCACGTGCGCTTTCCTTCCAGGCTGTAGCAGCAATGTCACGCTTCCTGTCGCGTGGATCAAAGGATCTGTGGTTTTCCCTCGAGGCTTTCCCTCGAGGCTTTCCCACAGGGCTGTCCCACGTGCCACCGTGGTGTGAGTCGATCCTCGGCGTGAAAGATGAGCCAGTGCAGGGCAAAGAGGTTCCTCTGGAATGGACTGAGACATCTGGGGGTCTCTTGGCATGGTGGTACGACCATGGAGTTCCTCTCGCCTTTCCTGTTGAGAGTGCCTCCTCTTGAGATGCGACGGGAACGCCGGGAATTCTTTCCCGTTGAAAGCAGGGAAAGGATCCCTCATCTCGAGCTACGAGGGGGAAACGGGGCTCCTCTGGATGTGGGCGGGACCATCGTGCTTCCTCTCGAGTGGAGACGGGTATGGCGGTGAACTTCTTGAGTTGCAGCAAGGGTGTAAAAGACCCTTTCGAAGTTCCAGAGGTTAGGTGGCATTAGTCTCCAGACGCCTCATGGGAAATAGGCCTCATCTCGCCTGGAAGGGAGAACTTCCTGGATTTTCTCGAGTTGCGGCAGGTGTTCTCGAGTTATGACGGGGACCTCAGGGACCCGCCCTGGTGGCCTCAGGAGAGGCCAGTCCCCATGCGAGTTGCTAGGGGGCCTCTCGGGATTCCTCTCCCGTCGATACCGGGGCCAAAAACCTTGTGTGGAGTCAGGGCCGGAACCGAGGATTCCTCTCAGGGGCTGACATGGATCTTTGGGTACTTCTGGAGTCTCCCCAGGGGAGTCAGGCCTCGTCTCGAGTGGGGGCATGCACGTGCGCTTTCCTTCCAGGCTGTAGCAGCAATGTCACGCTTCCCGTCGCCTGGATCAAAGGATCTGTGGTTTTCCCTCGAGGCTTTCCCTCGAGGCTTTCCCACAGGGCTGTCCCACGTGCCACCGTGGTGTGAGTCGATCCTCGGGGTGAAAGATGAGCCAGCGCAGGGCAAAGAGGTTCCTCTGGAATGGACTGAGACATCTGGGGGTCTCTTGGCATGGTGGTACGACCATGGAGTTCCTCTCGCCTTTCCTGTTGAGAGTGCCTCCTCTTGAGATGCGATGGGAACGCCGGGAATACTTTCCCGTTGAAAGCAGGGAAAGGATCCCTCATCTCGAGCTAAGAGGGGGAAACGGGGCTCCTCTGGATGTGGGCGGGACCATCGTGCTTCCTCTCGAGTGGAGACGGGTATGGCGGTGAACTTCTTGAGTTGCAGCAAGGGTGTGAAAGACCCTTTCGAAGTTCCAGAGGTTAGGTGTCATTAGTCTCCACACGCCTCATCGGAAATAGGCCTCATCTCGCCTGGAAGGGAAAACTTCCTGGATTTTCTCGAGTTGCGGCAGGTGTTCTCGAGTTACCACGGTGACCTCAGGGACCCGCCCTGGTGGCCTGAGGAGAGGCCAGTCCCCATGCGAGTTGCTAGGGGGCCTCTCGGGATTCCTCTCCCGTCGATACCGGGGCCAAAAACCTTGTGTGGAGTCAGGGCCGGAACCGAGGATTCCTCTCATCGGCTGACATGGATCTTTGGGTACTTCTGGAGTCTCCCCAGGGGAGTCAGGCCTCGTCTCGAGTGGGGGCATGCACGTGCGCTTTCCTTCCAGGCTGTAGCAGTAATGTCACGCTTCCTGTCGCGAGGATCAAAGGATCTGTGGTTTTCCCTCGAGGCTTTCCTTCGAGGCTTTCCCACAGGGCTTTCCCACGTGCCCCGTGGTGTGAGTCGATCCTCGGCGTGAAAGATGAGCCAGTGCAGGGCAAAGAGGTTCCTCTGGAATGGACTGAGACATCTGGGGGACTCTTGGCATGGTGGTAAGACCATGGAGTTCCTCCCGCCTTTCCTGTTGAGAGTGCCTCCTCTTGAGATGCGACGGGAACGCCGGGAATTCTTTCCCGTTGAAAGCAGGGAAAGGATCCCTCATCTCGAGCTACGAGGGGGAAACGGGGCTCCTCTGGATGTGGGCGGGACCATCGTGCTTCCTCTCGAGTGGAGACGGGTATGGCGGTGAACTTCTTGAGTTGCAGCAAGGGTGTGAGAGACCCTTTCGAAGTTCCAGAGGTTAGGTGTCATTAGTCTCCAGACGTCTCATCGGAAATAGGCCTCATCTCGCCTGGAAGGGAGAACTTCCTGGATTTTCTCGAGTTGGGGCAGGTGTTCTCAAGTTACGACGGGGACCTCAGGGACCTGCCCTGGTGGCCTCAGGAGAGGCCAGTCCCCATGCAAGTTGCTAGGGGGCCTCTCGGGATTCCTCTCCCGTCGATACCGGGGCCAAAAACCTTGTGTGGAGTCAGGGCCGGAACTGAGGATTCCTCTCAGGGGCTGACATGGATCTTTGGGTACTTCTGGAGTCTCCCCAGGGGAGTCAGGCCTCGTCTCGAGTGGGGGCATGCACGTGCGCTTTCCTTCCAGACTGTAGCAGCAATGTCACGCTTCCCGTCACGTGAATCAAAGGATCTGTGGTTTTCCCTCGAGGCTTTCCCTCGAGGCTTTCCCACAGGGCTGTCCCACGTGCCACCGTGGTGTGAGTCGATCTTCAGCGTGAATGATGAGCCAGTGCAGGGCAAAGAGGTTCCTCCGGAATGGACTGAGACATCTGGGGGACTCTTGGCATGGTGGTACCACCATGGAGTTCCTCTCGCCTTACCTGTTGAGAGTGATTCCTCTTGAGATGCGACGGGAACGCCGGGAATTCTTTCCCGTTGAAAGCAGGGAAAGGATCCCTCATCTCGAGCTACGAGGGGGAAACGGGGCTCCTCTGGATGTGGGCGGGACCATCGTGCTTCCTCTCGAGTGGAGACGGGTATGGCGGTGAACTTCTTGAGTTGCAGCAAGGGTGTGAAAAACCCTTTCGAAGTTCCAGAGGTGAGGTGTCATTAGTCTCCAGACGCCTCATGGGAAATAGGCCTCATCTCGCCTGGAAGGGAGAACTTCCTGGATTTTCTGGAGTTGCGGCAGGTGTTCTCGAGTTTCGACGGGGACCTCAGGGACCCGCCCTGGTGGCCTCAGGAGAGGCCAGTCCCCATGCGAGTTGCCTGGGGGCCTCTCGGGATTCCTCTCCCGTCGATACCGGGGCCAACAACCTTGTGTGGAGTCAGGGCCGGAACCGAGGATTCCTCTCAGGGGCTGACATGGATCTTTGGGTACTTCTGGAGTCTCCCCAGGGGAGTCAGGCCTCGTCTCGAGTGGGGGCATGCACGTGCGCTTTCCTTCCAAGCTGTAGCAGCAATGTCACGCTTCCCGTCGCGTGGATCAAAGGATCTGTGGATTTCCCTCGAGGCTTTCCCTCGAGGATTTCCCACAGGGCTGTCCCACGTGCCACCGTGGTGTGAGTCGATCCTCGGCTTGAAAGATGAGCCAGTGCAGGGCAAAGAGGTTCCTCTGGAATGGACTGAGACATCTGGGGGACTCTTGGCATGGTGGTACGACCATGGAGTTCCTCTCGCCTTACCTGTTGAGAGTGCCTCCTCTTGAGATGCGACGGGAACGCCGGGAATTCTTTCCCGTTGAAAGCAGGGAAAGGATCCCTCATCTCGAGCTACGAGGGGGAAACGGGGCTCCTCTGGATGTGGGTGGGACCATCGTGCTTCCTCTCGAGTGGAGACGGGTATGGCGGTGAACTTCTTGAATTGCAGCAAGGGTGTGAAAGACCCTTTCGAAGTTCCAGAGCTTAGGTGTCATTAGTCTCCAGACGCCTCATCGGAAATAGGCCTCATCTCGCCTGGAAGGGAGAACTTCCTGGATTTTCTCGAGTTGCGGCAGATGTTCTCGAGTTACGACGGGGACCTCAGGGACCCGCCCTGGTGGCCTCAGGAGAGGCCAGTCCCCATGCGAGTTGCTAGGGGGCCTCTCGGGATTCCTCTCCCGTTGATACCGGGGCCAAAATCCTTGTGTGGAGTCAGGCCCGGAACCGAGGATTCCTCTCAGGGGCTGACATGGATCTTTGGGTACTTCTGGAGTCTCCCCAGGGGAGTCAGGCCTCGTCTCGTGTGGGGGCATGCACGTGCGCTTTCCTTCCAGGCTGTAGCAGCAATGTCACGCTTCCCGTCGCGTGGATCAAAGGATCTGTGGTTTTCCCTCGAGGTTTTCCCTCGAGGCTTTCCCACAGGGCTGTCCCACGTGCCACCGTGGTGTGAGTCGATCCTCGGCATGAAAGATGAGCCAGTGGAGGGCAAAGAGGTTCCTCTGGAATGGACTGAGACATCTGGGGGACTCTTGGCATGGTGGTACGACCATGGAGTTCCTCCCGCCTTTCCTGTTGAGAGTGCCTCCTCTTGAGATGCGACGGGAACGCCGGGAATTCTTTCCCGTTGAAAGCAGGGAAAGGATCCCTCATCTCGAGCTACGAGGGGGAAACGGGGCTCCTCTGGATGTGGGCCAGACCATCGTGCTTCCTCTCGAGTGGAGAC
This sequence comes from Capricornis sumatraensis, assembly GCF_032405125.1. Classification (NCBI taxonomy): domain Eukaryota; kingdom Metazoa; phylum Chordata; class Mammalia; order Artiodactyla; family Bovidae; genus Capricornis; species Capricornis sumatraensis. Next base: position 139,926,900 of record NC_091092.1, on the reverse strand, counting down.
GGGTATGGCGGTGAACTTCTTGAGTTGCAGCAAGGGTGTGAAAGACCCTTTCGAAGTTCCAGAGGTTAGGTGTCATTAGTCTCCAGACGCCTCATCGGAAATAGGCCTCATCTCGCCTGGAAGGGAGAACTTCCTGGATTTTCTCGAGTTGCGGCAGGTGTTCTCAAGTTACGACGGGGACCTCAGGGACCCGCCCTGGTGGCCTCAGGAGAGGCCAGTCCCCATGCGAGTTGCTAGTGGGCCTCTCGGGATTCCTCACCCGTCGATACCGGGGCCAAAAACCTTGTGTGGAGTCAGGGCGGGAACCGAGGATTCCTCTCAGGGGCTGACATGGATCTTTGGGTACTTCTGGAGTCTCCCCAGGGGAGTCAGGCCTCGTCTCGAGTGGGGGCATGCACGTGCGCTTTCCTTCCAGGCTGTAGCAGCAATGTCACGCTTCCCGTCACGTGGATCAAAGGATCTGTGGTTTTCCCTTGAGGCTTTCCCTCGAGGCTTTACCACAGGGCTGTCCCACGTGCCACCGTGGTTTGCGTCGATCCTCAGCGTGAAAGATGAGCCAGTGCAGGGCAAAGAGGTTCCTCTGGAATGGACTGAGACATCTGGGGGACTCTTGGCATGGTGGTACGACCATGGAGTTCCTCTCGCCTTACCTGTTCAGAGTGCCTCCTCTTGAGATGCGACGGGAACGCCGGGAATTCTTTCCCGTTGAAAGCAGGGAAAGGATCCCTCATCTCGAGCTACGAGGGGGAAACGGGGCTCCTCTGGATGTGGGCGGGACCATCGTGCTTCCTCTCGAGTGGAGACGGGTATGGCGGTGAACTTCTTGAGTTGCAGCAAGGGTGTGAAAGACCCTTTCGAAGTTCCAGAGGTGAGGTGTCATTAGTCTCCAGACGCCTCATCGGAAATAGGCCTCATCTCGCCTGGAAGGGAGAACTTCCTGGATTTTCTCGAGTTGCGGCAGGTGTTCTCGAGTTACGACGGGGACCTCAGGGACCCGCCCTGGTGGCCTCAGGAGAGGCCAGTCCCCATGCGAGTTGCCTGGGGGCCTCTCGGGATTCCTCTCCCGTCGATACCGGGGCCAACAACCTTGTGTGGAGTCAGGGCCGGAACCGAGGATTCCTCTCAGGGGCTGACATGGATCTTTGGGTACTTCTGGAGTCTCCCCAGGGGAGTCAGGCCTCGTCTCGAGTGGGGGCACGCACGTGCGCTTTCCTTCCAGGCTGTAGCAGCAATGTCACTCTTCCCGTCGCGTGGATCAAAGGATCTGTGGTTTTCCCTCGAGGCTTTCCCTCGAGGCTTTCCCACAGGGCTGTCCCACGTGCCACCGTGGTGTGAGTCGATCCTCGGCGTGAAAGATGAGCCAGTGCAGGGCAAAGAGGTTCCTCTGGAATGGACTGAGACATCTGTGGGACTCTTGGCATGGTAGTACGACCATGGAGTTCCTCTCGCCTTTCCTGTTGAGAGTGCCTCCTCTTGAGATGCGACGGGTATGCCGGGAATTCTTTCCCGTTGAAAGCAGGGAAAGGATCCCTCATCTCGAGCTACGAGGGGGAAACGGGGCTCCTCTGGATGTGGGCGGGACCATCGTGCTTCCTCTCGAGTGGAGACCGGTATGGCGGTGAAGTTCTTGAGTTGCAGCAAGGGTGTGAAAGACCCTGTCGAAGTTCCAGAGGTTAGGTGTCATTAGTCTCCAGACGCCTCATCGGAAATAGGCCTCATCTCGCCTGGAAGGGAGAACTTCCTGGATTTTCTGGAGTTGCGGCAGGTGTTCTGGAGTTACGACGGGGACCTCAGGGACCCGCCCTTGTGGCCTCAGGAAAGGCCAGTCCCCATGCGCGTTGCTAGGGGGTCTTTCAGGATCCCTCTCCCGTCGATACCGGGGCCAAACACCTTGTGTGGAGTCAGGGCCGGAACCGAGGATTCCTCTCAGGGGCTGACATGGATCTTTGGGTACTTCTGGAGTCTCCCCAGGGGATTCAGGCCTCGTCTCGAGTGGGGGCATGCACGTGCGCTTTCTTTCCAGGCTGTAGCAGCAATGTCACGCTTCCCGTCTCGTGGATCAAAGGATCTGTGTTTTTCCCTTGAGGCTTTCCCACAGGGCTGTCCCACGTGCCACCATGGTGTGAGTCGATCCTCGGCGTGAAAGATGAGCCAGTGCAGGGCACTGAGGTTCCTCTGTAATGGACTGAGACACCTGGGGGACTCTTGGAATGGTGGTACGACCATGGAGTTCCTCTTGCCTTTCCTGTTGAGAGTGCCTCCTCTTGAGATGCGACGGGAACGCCGGGAATTCTTTCCCGTTGAAAGCAGGGAAAGGATCCCTCATCTCGAGCTACGAGGGGGAAACGGGGCTCCTCTGGATGTGGGCGGGACCATCGTGCTTCATCTCGAGTGGAGACGGGTATGGCGGTGAACTTCTTGAGTTGCCGCAAGGGTGTGAAAGACCCTTTCGACGTTCCAGAGGTTAGGTGTCATTAGTCTCCAGACGCCTCATCGGAAATAGGCCTCATCTCGCCTGGAAGGGAGAACTTCCTGGATTTTCTGGAGTTGCGGCAGGTGTTCTGGAGTTACGACGGGGACCTCAGGGACCCGCCCTTGTGGCCTCAGGAAAGGCCAGTCCCCATGCGCGTTGCTAGGGGGTCTTTCAGGATCCCTCTCCCGTCGATACCGGGGCCAAACACCTTGTGTGGAGTCAGGGCCGGAACCGAGGATTCCTCTCAGGGGCTGACATGGATCTTTGGGTACTTCTGGAGTCTCCCCAGGGGATTCAGGCCTCGTCTCGAGTGGGGGCATGCACGTGCGCTTTCTTTCCAGGCTGTAGCAGCAATGTCACGCTTCCCGTCTCGTGGATCAAAGGATCTGTGGTTTTCCCTTGAGGCTTTCCCACAGGGCTGTCCCACGTGCCACCATGGTGTGAGTCGATCCTCGGCGTGAAAGATGAGCCAGTGCAGGGCACTGAGGTTCCTCTGTAATGGAGTGAGACACCTGGGGGACTCTTGGAATGGTGGTACGACCATGGAGTTCCTCTTGCCTTTCCTGTTGAGAGTGCCTCCTCTTGAGATGCGACGGGAACGCCGGGAATTCTTTCCCGTTGAAAGCAGGGAAAGGATCCCTCATCTCGAGCTACGAGGGGGAAACGGGGCTCCTCTGGATGTGGGCGGGACCATCGTGCTTCCTCTCGAGTGGAGACGGGTATGGCGGTGAACTTCTTGAGTTGCCGCAAGGGTGTGAAAGACCCTTTCGAAGTTCCAGAGTTTAGGTGTCATTAGTCTCCAGACGCCTCATCGGAAATAGGCCTCATCTCGCCTGGAAGGGAGAACTTCCTGGATTTTCTCGAGTTGCGGCAGGTGTTCTCGAGTTACGACGGGAACCTCAGGGACCCGCCCTGGTGGCCTCAGGAGAGGCCAGTCCCCATGCGAGTTGCTAGGGGTCCTCTCGGGATTCCTCTCCCATCGATACCGGGCCAAAAACCTTGTGTGGAGTCAGGGCCGGAACCGAGGATTCCTCTCAGGGGCTGACATGGATCTTTGGGTACTTCTGGAGTCTCCCCAGGGGAGTCAGGCCTCGTCTCGAGTGGGGGCATGCACGTGCGCTTTCCTTCCAGGCTGTAGCAGCAATGTCACGCTTCCCGTCGCGTGGATCAAAGGATCTGTGGTTTTCCCTCGAGGCTTTCCCTCGAGGCTTTCCCACAGTGCTGTCCCACGTGCCACCGTGGTGTGAGTCGATCCTCGGCGTGAAAGATGAGCCAGTGCAGGGCAAAGAGGTTCCTCTGGAATGGACTGAGACATCTGGGGGACTCTTGGCATGGTGGTACGACCATGGAGTTCCTCTCGCCTTTCCTGTTGAGAGTGCCTCCTCTTGAGATGCGACGGGAACGCCGGGAATACTTTCCCGTTGAATGCAGGGAAAGGATCCCTCATCTCGAGCTACGAGGGGGAAACGGGGCTCCTCTGGATGTGGGCGGGACCATCGTGCTTCCTCTCGAGTGGAGACGGGTATGGCGGTGAACTTCTTGAGTTGCAGCAAGGGTGTGAAAGACCCTTTCGAAGTTCCAGAGGTTAGGTGTCATTAGTCTCCAGACGCCTCATCGGAAATAGGCCTCATCTCGCCTGGAAGGGAGAACTTCCTGGATTTTCTCGAGTTGCGGCAGGTGTTCTCGAGTTACGACGGGGACCTCAGGGACCCGCCCTGGTGGCCTCAGGAGAGGCCAGTCCCCATGCGAGTTGCTAGGGGGCCTCTCGGGATTCCTCTCCCGTCGATACCGGGGCCAAAAACCTTGTGTGGAGTCAGGGCCGGAACTGAGGATTCCTCTCAGGGGCTGACATGGATCTTTGGGTACTTCTGGAGTCTCCCCAGGGGAGTCAGGCCTCGTCTCGAGTGGGGGCATGCACGTGCGCTTTCCTTCCAGGCTGTAGCAGCAATGTCACGCTTCCCGTCACGTGAATCAAAGGATCTGTGGTTTTCCCTCGAGGCTTTCCCTCGAGGCTTTCCCACAGTGCTGTCCCACGTGCCACCGTGGTGTGAGTCGATCTTCAGCGTGAAAGATGAGCCAGTGCAGGCAAAGAGGTTCCTCTGGAATGGACTGAGACATATGGGGGACTCTTGGCATGGTGGTACGACCATGGAGTTCCTCTCGCCTTACCTGTTGAGAGTGCCTCCTCTTGAGATGCGACGGGAACGCCGGGAATTCTTTCCCGTTGAAAGCAGGGAAAGGATCCCTCATCTCGAGCTACGAGGGGGAAACGGAGCTCCTCTGGATGTGGGCGGGACCATCGTGCTTCCTCTCGAGTGGAGACGGGTATGGCGGTGAACTTCTTGAGTTGCAGCAAGGGTGTGAAAGACCCTTTCGAAGTTCCAGAGGTGAGGTGTCATTAGTCTCCAGACGCCTCATGGGAAATAGGCCTCATCTCGCCTGGAAGGGAGAACTTCCTGGATTTTCTCGAGTTGCGGCAGGTGTTCTCGAGTTACGACGGGGACCTCAGGGACCCGCCCTGGTGGCCTCAGGAGAGGCCAGTCCCCATGCGAGTTGCCTGGGGGCCTCTCGGGATTCCTCTCCCGTCGATACCGGGGCCAACAACCTTGTGTGGAGTCAGGGCCGGAACCGAGGATTCCTCTCAGGGGCTGACATGGATCTTTGGGTACTTCTGGAGTCTCCCCAGGGGAGTCAGGCCTCGTCTCGAGTGGGGGCATGCACGTGCGCTTTCCTTCCATGCTGTAGCAGCAATGTCACGCTTCCCGTCGCGTGGATCAAAGGATCTGTGGTTTTCCCTCGAGGCTTTCCCTCGAGGCTTTCCCACAGGGCTGTCCCACGTGCCACCGTGGTGTGAGTCGATCCTCGGCGTGAAAGATGAGCCAGTGCAGGGCAAAGAGTTTCCTATGGAATGGACTGAGACATCTGGGGGACTCTTGGAATGGTGGTACGACCATGGAGTTCCTCTCGCCTTTCCTGTTGAGAGTGCCTCCTCTTGAGATGCGACGGGAACGCCGGGAATTCTTTCCCATTGAAAGCAGGGAAAGGATCCCTCATCTGGAGCTACGAGGGGGAAACGGGGCTCCTCTGGATGTGGGCGGGACCATCGTGCTTCCTCTCGAGTGGAGACGAGTACGGCGGTGAACTTCTTGGGTTGCAGCAAGGGTGTGAAAGACCCTTTCTAAGTTCCAGAGGTTAGGTGTCATTAGTCTCCAGACGCCTCATCGGAAATAGGCCTCATCTCGCCTGGAAGGGAGAACTTCCTGGATTTTCTGGAGTTGCGGCAGGTGTTCTGGAGTTACGACGGGGACCTCAGGGACCCGCCCTTGTGGCCTCAGGAAAGGCCAGTCCCCATGCGCGTTGCTAGGGGGTCTTTCAGGATCCCTCTCCCGTCGATACCGGGGCCAAACACCTTGTGTGGAGTCAGGGACAGAACTGAGGATTCCTCTCAGGGGCTGACATGGATCTTTGGGTACTTCTGGAGTCTCCCCAGGGGATTCAGGCCTCGTCTCGAGTGGGGGCATGCACGTGCGCTTTCCTTCCATGCTGTAGCAGCAATGTCACGCTTCCCGTCTCGTGGATCAAAGGATCTGTGGTTTTCCCTTGAGGCTTTCCCACAGGGCTGTCCCACGTGCCACCATGGTGTGAGTCGATCCTCGGCGTGAAAGATGAGCCAGTGCAGGGCACTGAGGTTCCTCTGTAATGGAGTGAGACACCTGGGGGACTCTTGGAATGGTGGTACGACCATGGAGTTCCTCTCGCCTTTCCTGTTGAGAGTGCCTCCTCTTGAGATGCGACGGGAACGCCGGGAATTCTTTCCCGTTGAAAGCAGGGAAAGGATCCCTCATCTCGAGCTACGAGGGGGAAACGGGGCTCCTCTGGATGTGGGCGGGACCATCGTGCTTCCTCTCGAGTGGAGACGGGTATGGCGGTGAACGTCTTGAGTTGCCGCAAGGGTGTGAAAAACCCTTTCGACGTTCCAGAGGTTAGGTGTTATTAGTCTCCAGACGCCTCATCGGAAATAGGCCTCATCTCGCCTGGAAGGGAGAACTTCCTGGATTTTCTCGAGTTGCGGCAGGTGTTCTCGAGTTACGACGGGAACCTCAGGGACCCGCCCTGGTGGCCTCAGGAGAGGCCAGTCCCCATGCGAGTTGCTAGGGGGCCTCTCGGGATTCCTCTCCCGTCGATACCGGGGCCAAAAACCTTGTGTGGAGTCAGGGCCGGAACCGAGGATTCCTCTCAGGGGCTGACATGGATCTTTGGGTACTTCTGGAGTCTCCCCAGGGGAGTCAGGCCTCGTCTCGAGTGGGGGCATGCACGTGCGCTTTCCTTCCAGGCTGTAGCAGCAATGTCACGCTTCCCGTCGCGTGGATCAAAAGATCTGTGGTTTTCCATCGAGGCTTTCCCTTGAGGCTTTCCCACAGGGCTGTCCCTCGTGCCACCGTGGTGTGAGTCGATCCTCGGCGTGAAAGATGAGCCAGTGAAGGGCAAAGAGGTTCCTCTGGAATGGACTAAGATATCTGGGGGACTCTTGGAATGGTGGTACGACCATGGAGTTCCTCTCGCGTTTCCTGTTGAGAGTGCCTCCTCTTGAGATGCGACGGGAACGCCGGGAATTCTTTCCCGTTGAAAGCAGGGAAAGGATCCCTCATCTCGAGCTACGAGGGGGAAACGGGGCTCCTCTGGATGTGGGCGGGACCATCGTGCTTCCTCTCGAGTGGAGACGGGTATGGTGGTGAACTTCTTGAGTTGCAGCAAGGGTGTGAAAGACCCTTTCGAAGTTCCAGAGGTTAGGTGTCATTAGTCTCCAGACGCCTCATTGGAAATAGGACTCATATCGTCTGGAAGGGAGAACTTCCTGGATTTTCTCGAGTTGCGGCAGGTGTTCTCGAGTTACGACGGGGACGTCAGGGACCGGCCCTGGTGGCCTCAGGAAAGGCCAGTCCCCATGCAAGTTGCTAGGGGGCCTCTCGTGATTCCTCTCCCGTCGATACCGGCGCCAAAAACCATGTGTTTCGTCAGGGCCGGAACCTAGGATTCCTCTCAGGGGCTGACATGGATCCTTGGGTACTTCTGGAGTCTCCGCAGGGGAGTCAGGCCTCGTCTCGAGTGGGGGCATGCACGTGCGCTTTCCTTCCAGGCTGTAGCAGCAATGTCACGCTTCCCGTGGCATGGATCAAAGGATCTGTGGTTTTCCCTCGAGGCTTTCCCACAGGGCTGTCACACATGACACCGTGGTGTGAGTCGATCCTCAGCGTGAAAGATGAGCCAGTGCAGGGCAAAGAAGTTCCTCTGGAATGGACTGAGACATCTGGGGGACTCTTGGAATGGTGGTACGACCATAGAGCTCCTCTCGCCTTTCCTGTTGAGAGTGCCTCCTCTTGAGATACGATAATAACGCCGGGAATTCTTTCCCGTTGAAAGCAAGGAAAGGATACCTCATCTCGAGCTACGAGGGGGAAACGGGGCTCCTCTGGATGTGGGCGGGACCATCGTGCTTCCTCTCGAGTGGAGACGGGTATGGCGGTGAACTTCTTGAGTTGCAGCAAGGGTGTGAAAGACCCTTTCGAAGTTCCAGTGGTTGGGTGTCATTAGTCTCCAGACGCCTCATCGGAAATAGGCCTCATCTCGCCTGGAAGGGAGAACTTCCTGGATATTCTCGAGTTGTGGCAGGTGTTCTCGAGTTACGACGGGGACATCAGGGACCCGACCGGGTGGCCTCAGGACAGGCCAGTCCCAATGCGAGTTGCTAGGGGGCCTCTCGGGACTCCTCTCCTGTCGATACTGGGGCCAAAAACCTTGTGTGGAGTCAGGGCCGGAACCGAGGATTCCTCTCAGGGGTTGACATGGATTTTTGGGTACTTCTGGAGTCTCCCCAGGGGAGTCAGGCCTCGTCTCGAGTGGGGGCATGCACGTGTGCTTTCCTTCCAGGCACTACCAGCAATGTCACGCTTCCCGTTGCGTGGATCAAAGGATCTGTAGTTATCCCTCGAGGCTTTCCCTCGAGGCTTTCCAACAGGGCTGTCCAACGTGCCACCATGGTGTGAGTCGATCCTCGGCGTGAAATATGAGCCAGTGCAGGGCAAAGAGGTTCCTCTGGAATGGACTTAGACATCTGGGGGACTATTGGAATGGTGGTATGACCATGGAATTCCTCTCGCCTTTCCTGTTGAGAGTGCCTCCTCTTGAGAGGCGACGGGAACGCTGGGAATTCTTTCCCGTTCAAAGCAGGGAAAGGATCCCTCATCTCGAGCTACGAGGTGGAAACGGGTCTCCTCTGGATGTGGGCGGGACCATCGTGCTTCCTCTCGAGTGGAGACGGGTATGGCGGTGAACTTCCTGAGTTGCAGAAAGGGTGTGAAAGACCTTTTCGAAGTTCCAGATGTTAGGTGCCATTAGTCTCCAGACACCTCATCGGAAATAGGCCTCATCTCGCCTGGAAGGGAGAACTTCCTGGAATTTCTCGAGTTGCGGCAGGTGTTCGCGAGTTATGACGGGGACTTCAGGGACCCGCCCTGTTGGCCTCAGGAAAGGCCAGTCCCCATGCGAGTTGCTAGGGTGCCTCTCCGGATTTCTCTCCCGTCGATACCTGGGCCAAAAAACTTGTGTGAATACAGGGCCGGAACCGAGGATTCCTCCAGGGGCTGACATGGTTCTTTGGGTACTTCTGGAGTCTCCCCAGGGGAGTCAGGCCTCGTCTCGAGTGGGGGCATGCACGTGCGCTTTCCTTCCAGGCTGTAGCAGCAATGTCACGCTTCCCGTCGCGTGGATCAAAGGATCTGTGGTTTTCCCTCAAGGCTTTCCCTCGAGGCTTTCCCAAAGGGTTGTCCCATTTGCCACCGTGGTGTGAGTCGATCCTCGGCGTGACAGATGAGCCAGTGCAGGGCAAAGAGGTTCCTCTGGAATGGACTGAGACATCTGGGGGACTCTTGGAATGGTGGTACGACCATGGAGTTCCTCCTGTCTTTCCAGTTGAGAGTGCCTCCTCTTGAGATGCGACTGGAAGGCAGGGAATTCTTTCCCGTTGAAAGCAGGGAAAGGATCCCTCATCTCGAGCTACGAGTGGGAAACGGGGCTCCTCTGGATGTGGGCGGGACCATCGTGCTTCCTCTCGAGTGGAGACGGGTATGGCGGTGAACTTTTTGAGTTGCAGCAAGGGTGTGAAAGACCCTTTCGAAGTTCCAGAGGTTAGGTGTCATTAATCTCCAGACGCCTCATCGGAAATAGGCCTCATCTCACCTGGAAGGGAGAACTTCCTGGATTTTCTCTTTATGGCAGGTGTTCTCGAGTTACGACGGGGACCTCAGGGACCCGCCCTGGTGGCCTCCCGAAAGGCCAGTCCCCATGCGAGTTGCTAGGGGGCCTCTCGGGATTCCTCTCCCGTCGATACCGGGGCCAAAAACCTTGTGTGGAGTCAGGGCCGGAACTGAGGATTCCTCTCAGGGGCTGACATGGATCTTTGGGTACTTCTGGAGTCTCCCCAGGGGAGTCAGGCCTCGTCTCGAGTGGGGGCATGCACGTGCGCTTTCCTTCCAGGCTGTAGCAGCAATGTCACGCTTCCCGTCACGTGAATCAAAGGATCTGTGGTTTTCCCTCGAGGCTTTCCCTCGAGGCTTTCCCACAGTGCTGTCCCACGTGCCACCGTGGTGTGAGTCGATCTTCAGCGTGAAAGATGAGCCAGTGCAGGCAAAGAGGTTCCTCTGGAATGGACTGAGACATCTGGGGGACTCTTGGCATGGTGGTACGACCATGGAGTTCCTCTCGCCTTACCTGTTGAGAGTGCCTCCTCTTGAGATGCGACGGGAACGCCGGGAATTCTTTCCCGTTGAAAGCAGGGAAAGGATCCCTCATCTCGAGCTACGAGGGGGAAACGGGGCTCCTCTGGATGTGGGCGGGACCATCGTGCTTCCTCTCGAGTGGAGACGGGTACGGCGGTGAACTTCTTGAGTTGCAGCAAGGGTGTGAAAGACCCTTTCGAAATTCCAGAGGTGAGGTGTCATTAGTCTCCAGACGCCTCATGGGAAATAGGTCTCATCTCGCCTGGAAGGGAGAACTTCCTGGATTTTCTCGAGTTGCGGCAGGTGTTCTCGAGTTACGACGGGGACCTCAGGGACCCGCCCTGGTGGCCTCAGGAGAGGCCAGTCCCCATGCGAGTTGCCTGGGGGCCTCTCGGGATTCCTCTCCCGTCGATACCGGGGCCAAAAACCTTGTGTGGAGTCAGGGCCGGAACCGAGGATTCCTCTCAGGGGCTGACATGGATCTTTGGGTACTTCTGGAGTCTCCCCAGGGGAGTCAGGCCTCGTCTCGAGTGGGGGCATGCACGTGCGCTTTCCTTCCATGCTGTAGCAGCAATGTCACGCTTCCCGTCGCGTGGATCAAAGGATCTGTGGTTTTCCCTCGAGGCTTTCCCTCGAGGCTTTCCCACAGGGCTGTCCCACGTGCCACCGTGGTGTGAGTCGATCCTCGGCGTGAAAGATGAGCCAGTGCAGGGCAAAGAGGTTCCTATGGAATGGACTGAGACATCTGGGGGACTCTTGGAATGGTGGTACGACCATGGAGTTCCTCTCGCCTTTCCTGTTGAGAGTGCCTCCTCTTGAGATGCGACGGGAACGCTGGAAATTCTTTCCCATTGAAAGCAGGGAAAGGATCCCTCATCTGGAGCTACGAGGGGGAAACGGGGCTCCTCTGGATGTGGGCGGGACCATCGTGCTTCCTCTCGAGTGGAGACGAGTACGGCGGTGAACTTCTTGAGTTGCAGCAAGGGTGTGAAAGACCCTTTCTAAGTTCCAGAGGTTAGGTGTCATTAGTCTCCAGACGCCTCATCGGAAATAGGCCTCATCTCGCCTGGAAGGGAGAACTTCCTGGATTTTCTGGAGTTGCGGCAGGTGTTCTGGAGTTACGACGGGGACCTCAGGGACCCGCCCTTGTGGCCTCAGGAAAGGCCAGTCCCCATGCGCGTTGCTAGGGGGTCTTTCAGGATCCCTCTCCCGTCGATACCGGTGCCAAACAACTTGTGTGGAGTCAGGGACGGAACTGAGGATTCCTCTCAGGGGCTGACATGGATCTTTGGGTACTTCTGGAGTCTCCCCAGGGGATTCAGGCCTCGTCTCGAGTGGGGGCATGCACGTGCGCTTTCCTTCCATGCTGTAGCAGCAATGTCATGCTTCCCGTCTCGTGGATCAAAGGATCTGTGGTTTTCCCTTGAGGCTTTCCCACAGGGCTGTCCCACGTGCCACCATGGTGTGAGTCGATCCTCGGCGTGAAAGATGAGCCAGTGCAGGGCACTGAGGTTCCTCTGTAATGGAGTGAGACACCTGGGGGATTCTTGGAATGGTGGTACGACCATGGAGTTCCTCTCGCCTTTCCTGTTGAGAGTGCCTCCTCTTGAGATGCGACGGGAACGCCGGGAATTCTTTCCCGTTGAAAGCAGGGAAAGGATCCCTCATCTCGAGCTACGAGGGGGAAACGGGGCTCCTCTGGATGTGGGCGGGACCATCGTGCTTCCTCTCGAGTGGAGACGGGTATGGCGGTGAACTTCTTGAGTTGCCGCAAGGGTGTGAAAGACCCTTTCGACGTTCCAGAGGTTAGGTGTTATTAGTCTCCAGACGCCTCATCGGAAATAGGCCTCATCTCGCCTGGAAGGGAGAACTTCCTGGATTTTCTCGAGTTGCGGCAGGTGTTCTCGAGTTACGACGGGAACCTCAGGGACCCGCCCTGGTGGCCTCAGGAGAGGCCAGTCCCCATGCGAGTTGCTAGGGGTCCTCTCGGGATTCCTCTCCCGTCGATACCGGGGCCAAAATCCTTGTGTGGAGTCAGGGCCGGTACCGAGGATTCCTCTCAGGGGCTGACATGGATCTTTGGGTACTTCTGGAGTCTCCCCAGGGGAGTCAGGCCTCGTCTCGAGTGGGGGCATGCACGTGCGCTTTCCTTCCAGGCTGTAGCAGCAATGTCACGCTTCCCGTCGCGTGGATCAAAAGATCTGTGGTTTTCCATCGAGGCTTTCCCTTGAGGCTTTCCCACAGGGCTGTCCCTCGTGCCACCGTGGTGTGAGTCGATCCTCGGCGTGAAAGATGAGCCAGTGAAGGGCAAAGAGGTTCCTCTGGAATGGACTAAGATATCTGGGGGACTCTTGGAATGGTGGTACGACCATGGAGTTCCTCTCGCGTTTCCTGTTGAGAGTGCCTCCTCTTGAGATGCGACGGGAACGCCGGGAATTCTTTCCCGTTGAAAGCAGGGAAAGGATCCCTCATCTCGAGCTACGAGGGGGAAACGGGGCTCCTCTGGATGTGGGTGGGACCATCGTGCTTCCTCTCGAGTGGAGACGGGTATGGCGGTGAACTTCTTGAGTTGCAGCAAGGGTGTGAAAGACCCTTTCGAAGTTCCAGAGGTTAGGTGTCATTAGTCTCCAGACGCCTCATTGGAAATAGGACTCATATCGCCTGGAAGGGAGAACTTCCTGGATTTTCTCGAGTTGCGGCAGGTGTTCTCGAGTTATGACGGGGACGTCAGGGACCGGCCCTGGTGGCCTCAGGAAAGGCCAGTCCCCATGCAAGTTGCTAGGGGGCCTCTCGTGATTCCTCTCCCGTCGATACCGGCGCCAAAAACCATGTGTGGCGTCAGGGCCGGAACCTAGGATTCCTCTCAGGGGCTGACATGGATCCTTGGGTACTTCTGGAGTCTCCGCAGGGGAGTCAGGCCTCGTCTCGAGTGGGGGCATGCACGTGTGCTTTCCTTCCAGGCACTACCAGCAATGTCACGCTTCCCGTTGCGTGGATCAAAGGATCTGTAGTTATCCCTCGAGGCTTTCCCTCGAGGCTTTCCAACAGGGCTGTCCAACGTGCCACCATGGTGTGAGTCGATCCTCGGCGTGAAATATGAGCCAGTGCAGGGCAAAGAGGTTCCTCTGGAATGGACTTAGACATCTGGGGGACTATTGGAATGGTGGTATGACCATGGAATTCCTCTCGCCTTTCCTGTTGAGAGTGCCTCCTCTTGAGAGGCGACGGGAACGCTGGGAATTCTTTCCCGTTCAAAGCAGGGAAAGGATCCCTCATCTCGAGCTACGAGGTGGAAACGGGTCTCCTCTGGATGTGGGCGGGACCATCGTGCTTCCTCTCGAGTGGAGACGGGTATGGCGGTGAACTTCCTGAGTTGCAGAAAGGGTGTGAAAGACCTTTTCGAAGTTCCAGATGTTAGGTGCCATTAGTCTCCAGACACCTCATCGGAAATAGGCCTCATCTCGCCTGGAAGGGAGAACTTCCTGGAATTTCTCGAGTTGCGGCAGGTGTTCGCGAGTTATGACGGGGACTTCAGGGACCCGCCCTGTTGGCCTCAGGAAAGGCCAGTCCCCATGCGAGTTGCTAGGGTGCCTCTCCGGATTTCTCTCCCGTCGATACCTGGGCCAAAAAACTTGTGTGGATACAGGGCCGGAACCGAGGATTCCTCTCAGGGGCTGACATGGTTCTTTGGGTACTTCTGGAGTCTCCCCAGGGGAGTCAGGCCTCGTCTCGAGTGGGGGCATGCACGTGCGCTTTCCTTCCAGGCTGTAGCAGCAATGTCACGCTTCCCGTCGCGTGGATCAAAGGATCTGTGGTTTTCCCTCAAGGCTTTCCCTCGAGGCTTTCCCAAAGGGTTGTCCCATTTGCCACCGTGGTGTGAGTCGATCCTCGGCGTGACAGATGAGCCAGTGCAGGGCAAAGAGGTTCCTCTGGAATGGACTGAGACATCTGGGGGACTCTTGGAATGGTGGTACGACCATGGAGTTCCTCCTGTCTTTCCAGTTGAGAGTGCCTCCTCTTGAGATGCGACTGGAAGGCAGGGAATTCTTTCCCGTTGAAAGCAGGGAAAGGATCCCTCATCTCGAGCTACGAGGGGGAAACGGGGCTCCTCTGGATGTGGGCGGGACCATCGTGCTTCCTCTCGAGTGGAGACGGGTATGGCGGTGAACTTTTTGAGTTGCAGCAAGGGTGTGAAAGACCCTTTTGAAGTTCCAGAGGTTAGGTGTCATTAATCTCCAGACGCCTCATCGGAAATAGGCCTCATCTCACCTGGAAGGGAGAACTTCCTGGATTTTCTCTTTATGGCAGGTGTTCTCGAGTTACGACGGGGAACTCAGGGACCCGCCCTGGTGGCCTCCCGAAAGGCCAGTCCCCATGCGAGTTGCTAGGGGGCCTCTCGGGATTCCTCTCCCGTCGATACCGGGGCCAAAAACCTTGTGTGGAGTCAGGGCCGGAACCGAGGATTACTCTCAGGGGCTGACATGTAAATTGGGGAAATTCTGGAGTCTCCCCAGGGGAGTCAGGCCTCGTCTCGAGTGGGGGCATGCACGTGCGCTATCCTTCCAGGCTGTAGCAGCAATGTCACGCTTCCCGTCGCGTGGATCAAAGCATCTGTGGTTTTCCCTCGAGGCTTTCCCTCGAGGCTTTCCCACAGGGCTGTCCCACGTGCCACCTAGGTGTGAGTCGATCCTCGTCGTGAAAGATGAGCCAGTGCAGGGCAAAGAGGTTCCTCTGGAATGGACTGAGACATCTGGGGGACTCTTGGAATGGTGGTACGACCATGGACTTCCTCTCGCCTTTCCTGTTGAGAGTGCCTCCTCTTGAGATGCGACGGGAACGCCGGGAATTCTTTGCCGTTGAATGCAGGGAAAGGATCCCTCATCTCGATCTACGAGGGGGAAACGGGGCTCCTCTGGATGTGGGCGGGACCATCGTGCTTCCTCTCGAGTGGAGACGGGTATGGCGGTGGACTTCTTGAGTTGCAGCAAGGAATTGAAAGACCCTTTCGAAGTTCCAGAGTTTAGTTGTCATTAGTCTCCAGACGCCTCATCGGAAATAGGCTTCATCTCGCCTGGAATGGAGAACTTCCTGGATTTTCTCGAGTTGTGGCAGGTGTTCTCGAGTTACGACGGGGACCTCAGGGACCCGGCCTGGTGGCCTCAGGAAAGGCCAGTCCCCATGCGAGTTGCTAGGGGTCGTCTCGGGATTCCTCTCCCGTCGATACCGGGGCCAAAATCCTTGTGTGGAGTCAGGGCCGGAACCGAGGATTCCTCTCAGGGGCTGACATGGAACTTTGGGTAATTCTGTAGTCTCCCCAGGGGAGTCAGGCCTCGTCTCGAGTGGGGGCATGCACGTGCGCTTTCCTTCCAGGCTGTAGCAGCAATGTCACGCTTCCCGTCGCGTGGATCAAAGGATCTGTGGTTTTCCCTCGAGGCTTTCCCACAGAGCTGTACCACGTGCCACCGTGGTGTGAGTCGATCCTCGGCGTGAAAGATGAGCCAGTGCAGGGCAAAGAGGTTCCTCTGGTATGGACTGAGACATCTGGGGGACTCTTGGCATGGTGGTACCACCATGGAGTTCCTCTCGCCTTTCCTGTTGAGAGTGCCTCCTCTTGAGATGCGACGGGTACGCCGGGAATTCTTTCCCGTTGAAAGCAGGGAAAGGATCCCTCATCTCGAGCTACGAGGGGGAAACGGGGCTCCTCTGGATGTGCTCGGGACCATGGTGCTTCTCTCGAGTGGAGACGGGTATGGCGGTGAACTTGTTGAGTTGAAGCAAGGGTGTGAAAGACCCTTTCGAAGTTCCAGAGGTTAGGTGTCATTAGTCTCCAGACGCCTCATCGGAAATAGGCCTCATGTCGCCTGGAAGGGAGAACTTCCTGTATTTTCTCGAGTTGCGGCAGGTGTTCTCGAGTTTCGACGGGGACCTCAGGGACCCGCCCTGGTGGCCTCAGGAAAGGCCAGTCTCCATGCGAGTTGCTAGGGGGCCACTCGGGATTCCTCTCCAGTCGATACCGGGGCCAAAAACCTTGTGTGGAGTCAGGGCCGGAACCGAGGATTCCTCTCAGGGGCAGACATGGATCTTTGGGTACTTCTGGAGCCTCCCCAGGGCATTCAGGCCTCGTCTCGAGTGGGGGCATGCACGTGCGCTTTCCTTCCAGGCTGTAGCAGCAATGTCACGCTTCCCGTCCCGGGGATCAAAGGATTTGTGGTTTTCCCTCGAGGCTTTCCCTCGAGGCTTTCCCACAAGGTGGTCCCACGTGCCACCGTGGTGTGAGTCGATCCTCGGCGTGAAAGATGAGCCAGTGCAGGGCAAAGAGGTTCCTCTGGAATGGACTGAGACATGTGGGGGACTCTTGGAATGGTGGTACGACCATGGAGTTCCTCTCGCCTTTCCTGTTGAGAGTGCCTTCTCTTGAGATACGATGGGAACGCCGGGAATTCTTTCCCATTGAATGCAGGGAAAGGATCCCTCATCTCGAGCTACGAGGGGGAAACCGGGCTCCTCTGGATGTGGGCGGGACCATCGTGCTTCCTCTCGAGTGGAGACGGGTATGGCGGTGAACTTCTTGAGTTGCAGCAAGGGTGTGAAAGACCCTTTCGAAGTTCCAGACGTTAGGTGTCATTAGTCTCCAGACGCCTCATCGGAAATAAGCCTCATCTCGCCTGGAAGGGAGAACTTCCTGGATTTTCTCGAGTTGCGGCAGGTGTTCTCGAGTTACGACGGGGACCTCAGGGACCCGCCCTGGTGGCCTCAGGAGAGGCCAGTCCCCATGCGAGTTGCTAGGGGGCCTCTCGGGATTCCTCTCCAGTCGATACCGGGGCCAAAAACCTTGTGTGGAGTCAGGGCCGGAACCAAGGACTCCTCTCAGGGACTGACATGGATCTTTGGGTACTTCTGGAGTCTCCCCAGGGGAGTCAGGCCTCGTCTCGAGTGGGGGCATGCACGTGCGCTTTCCTTCCAGGCTGTAGCAGCAATGTCACGCTTCCCGTCGTGTGGATCAAAGGATCTGTGGTTTTCCCTCGAGGCTTTCCCACAGGGCTGTCCCACGTGCCACCGTGGTGTGAGTCGATCCTCGGCGTGAACGATGAGCCAGTGCAGGGCAAAGAGGTTCCTCTGGAATGGACTGAGACATCTGGGGGTCTCTTGGAATGGTGGTACGACCATGGAGTTCCTCTCGCCTTTCCTGTTGAGAGTGCCTCCTCTTGAGATGCGACGTGAACGCCAGGAATTCTTTCCCGTTGAAAGCAGGAAAAGGATCCCTCATCTCGAGATACGAGGGGGAAACGGGGCTCCTCTGGATGTGGGCGGGACCATCGTGTTTCCTCTCGAGTGGAGACGGGTATGGCGGTGAACTTCTTGATTTGCTACAAGGGTGTGAAAGACCCTTTCGAAGTTCCAGAGGTTAGGTGTCATTAGTCTCCAGACGCCTCATCGGAAATAGGCCTCATCTCGCCTGGAAGGGAGAACTTCCTGGATTTTCTCGAGTTGCGGCAGGTGTTCTCGAGTTACGACGGGGACGTCAGGGACCCGCCCTGGTGGCCTCAGGAAAGGCCAGTCCCCATGCGAGTTGCTAGGGGGCCTCTCGGGATTCCTCTCCCGTCGATACCGGGGCCAAAATCCTTGTGTGGAGCCAGGGCCGGAATCGAAGATTCCTCTCAGGGGCTGACATGGATCTTTGGGTACTTCTGGAGTCTCCCCACGGGAGTCAGGCCTCGTCTCGAGTGGGGGCATGCACGTGCGCTTTCCTTCCAGGCTGTAGCAGCAATATCACGCTTCCCGTCGCGTGGATCAAAGGATCTGTGGTTTTCCCTCGAGGCTTTCCCTCGAGGCTTCCCCACAGGGCTGTCCCACGTGCCACCGGGGTGTGAGTCGATCCTCGGCGTGACAGATGAGCCAGTGCAGGGCAAACAGGTTCCTCTGGAATGGACTGAGAAATCTGGGGGACTCCTGGCATGGTGGTAAAACCATGGAGTTCCTCTCGCCTTTCCTGTTGAGAGTGCCTCCTCTTGAGATGCGACGGGAACGCCGGGAATTCTTTCCCGTTGAAAGCAGGGAAAGGATCCCTCATCTCGAGCTACGAGGGGGAAACGGGGCTCCTCTGGATGTGGGAGGGACCATCGTGCTTCCTCTCGAGTGGAGACGGGTATGGCGGTGAACTTCTTGAGTTGCAGCAAGGGTGTGAAAGACCCTTTCGAAGTTCCAGACGTTAGGTGTAATTAGTCTGCAGACGCCTCATCGGAAATAGGCCTCATCTCGCCTGGAAGGGAGTTCTTCCTGAATTTTCTCGAGTTGCGGCAGGTTTTCTCGAGTTACAACGGGGACCTCAGGGACCCGCCCTGGTGGCCTCAGGAAAGGCCAGTCCCCATGCGAGTTGCTAGGGGGCCTCTCGGGATTCCTCTCCCGGCGATACCGGGGCCCAAAACCTTGTGTGGAGTCAGGTCCGGAACCGAGGATTCCTCTCAGGGGCTGACATGGATCTTTGGGTATTTCTGGAGTCTCCCCAGGGGAGTCAGGCCTCGTCTCGAGTGGGGGCATGCACGTGTCTTTTCTTCCCGGCTGTAGCAGCAATGTCGCGTGGATCAAAGGGTCTGTGGTTTTCCCTCGAGGCTTTCCCTCGAGGCTTTCCCACAGGGCTGTCCCACGTTCCACCGTGGTGTGAGTCGATCCTCGGAGTGAAAGATGAGCCAGTGCAGGGCAAGAGGTTCCTCTGGAATGGACTGAGACATCTGGGGGACTCTTGGAATGTTGGTACGACCATGGAGTTCCTCTCTCATTTCCTGTTGAGAGTGCCTCCTCTTGAGATGCGACGTGAACGCCGGGAATTCTTTCCCGTTTAAAGCAGGGAAAGGATCCCTCATCTCGAGCTACGAGGGGGAAACGGGGCTCCTCTGGATGTGGGCGGGACCATCGTGTTTCCTCTCGAGTGAAGACGGGTATGGCGGTGAACTTCTTGAGTTGCAGCAAGGGTGTGAAAGACCCTTTCGAAGTTCCAGACGTTAGGTATCATTAGTCTCTAGACGCCTCATCGGATATAGGCCTCATCTCGCCTGGAAGGGAGAACTTCCTGGATTTTCTCGAGTTGCGGCAGGTGTTCTGGAGTTACGACGGGGACCTCAGGGACCCGCCCTGGTGGCCTCAGGAAAGGCCAGTCCCCATGCGAGTTGCTAGGGGGCCTCTCGGGATTCCTCTCCCGTCCTTACCGGGGCCAAAAACCTTGTGTGGAGTCAGGGCCGGAACTGAGGATTCCTCTCAGGGGCTGACATGGATCTTTGGGTACTTCTGGAGTCTCCCCAGGGGAGTCAGGCCTCGTCTCGAGTGGGGGCATGCACGTGCGCTTTCCTTCCAGGCTGTAGCAGCAATGTCACGCTTCCCGTCACGTGAATCAAAGGATCTGTGGTTTTCCCTCGAGGCTTTCCCTCGAGGCTTTCCCACAGTGCTGTCCCACGTGCCACCGTGGTGTGAGTCGATCTTCAGCGTGAAAGATGAGCCAGTGCAGGCAAAGAGGTTCCTCTGGAATGGACTGAGACATCTGGGGGACTCTTGGCATGGTGGTACGACCATGGAGTTCCTCTCGCCTTACCTGTTGAGAGTGCCTCCTCTTGAGATGCGACGGGAACGCCGGGAATTCTTTCCCGTTGAAAGCAGGGAAAGGATCCCTCATCTCGAGCTACGAGGGGGAAACGGGGCTCCTCTGGATGTGGGCGGGACCATCGTGCTTCCTCTCGAGTGGAGACGGGTATGGCGGTGAACTTCTTGAGTTGCAGCAAGGGTGTGAAAGACCCTTTCGAAGTTCCAGAGGTGAGGTGTCATTAGTCTCCAGACGCCTCATGGGAAATAGGCCTCATCTCGCCTGGAAGGGAGAACTTCCTGGATTTTCTCGAGTTGCGGCAGGTGTTCTCGAGTTACGACGGGGACCTCAGGGACCCGCCCTGGTGGCCTCAGGAGAGGCTAGTCCCCATGCGAGTTGCCTGGGGGCCTCTCGGGATTCCTCTCCCGTCGATACCGGGGCCAACAACCTTGTGTGGAGTCAGGGCCGGAACCGAGGATTCCTCTCAGGGGCTGACATGGATCTTTGGGTACTTCTGGAGTCTCCCCAGGGGAGTCAGGCCTCGTCTCGAGTGGGGGCATGCACGTGCGCTTTCCTTCCAGGCTGTAGCAGCAATGTCACGCTTCCCGTCGCGTGGATCAAAGGATCTGTGGTTTTCCCTCGAGGCTTTCCCACAGGGCTGTCCCACGTGCCACCGTGGTGTGAGTCGATCCTCGGCGTGAAAGATGAGCCAGTGCAGGGCAAAGAGGTTCCTATGGAATGGACTGAGACATCTGGGGGACTCTTGGAATGGTGGTACGACCATGGAGTTCCTCTCGCCTTTCCTGTTGAGAGTGCCTCCTCTTGAGATGCGACGGGAACGCCGGGAATTCTTTCCCATTGAAAGCAGGGAAAGGATCCCTCATCTGGAGCTACGAGGGGGAAACGGGGCTCCTCTGGATGTGGGCGGGACCATCGTGCTTCCTCTCGAGTGGAGACGAGTACGGCGGTGAACTTCTTGAGTTGCAGCAAGGGTGTGAAAGACCCTTTCTAAGTTCCAGAGGTTAGGTGTCATTAGTCTCCAGACGCCTCATCGGAAATAGGCCTCATCTCGCCTGGAAGGGAGAACTTCCTGGATTTTCTGGAGTTGCGGCAGGTGTTCTGGAGTTACGACGGGGACCTCAGGGACCCGCCCTTGTGGCCTCAGGAAAGGCCAGTCCCCATGCGCGTTGCTAGGGGGTCTTTCAGGATCCCTCTCCCGTCGATACCGGGGCCAAACACCTTGTGTGGAGTCAGGGACGGAACTGAGGATTCCTCTCAGGGGCTGACATGGATCTTTGGGTACTTCTGGAGTCTCCCCAGGGGATTCAGGCCTCGTCTCGAGTGGGGGCATGCACGTGCGCTTTCCTTCCATGCTGTAGCAGCAATGTCACGCTTCCCGTCTCGTGGATCAAAGGATCTGTGGTTTTCCCTTGAGGCTTTCCCACAGGGCTGTCCCACGTGCCACCATGGTGTGAGTCGATCCTCGGCGTGAAAGATGAGCCAGTGCAGGGCACTGAGGTTCCTCTGTAATGGAGTGAGACACCTGGGGGACTCTTGGAATGGTGGTACGACCATGGAGTTCCTCTCGCCTTTCCTGTTGAGAGTGCCTCCTCTGGAGATGCGACGGGAACGCCGGGAATTCTTTCCCGTTGAAAGCAGGGAAAGGATCCCTCATCTCGAGCTACGAGGGGGAAACGGGGCTCCTCTGGATGTGGGCGGGACCATCGTGCTTCCTCTCGAGTGGAGACGGGTATGGCGGTGAACTTCTTGAGTTGCCGCAAGGGTGTGAAAGACCCTTTCGACGTTCCAGAGGTTAGGTGTTATTAGTCTCCAGACGCCTCATCGGAAATAGGCCTCATCTCGCCTGGAAGGGAGAACTTCCTGGATTTTCTCGAGTTGCGGCAGGTGTTCTCGAGTTACGACGGGAACCTCAGGGACCCGCCCTGGTGGCCTCAGGAGAGGCCAGTCCCCATGCGAGTTGCTAGGGGGCCTCTCGTGATTCCTCTCCCGTCGATACCGGCGCCAAAAACCATGTGTGGCGTCAGGGCCGGAACCTAGGATTCCTCTCAGGGGCTGACATGGATCCTTGGGTACTTCTGGAGTCTCCGCAGGGGAGTCAGGCCTCGTCTCGAGTGGGGGCATGCACGTGCGCTTTCCTTCCAGGCTGTAGCAGCAATGTCACGCTTCCCGTGGCATGGATCAAAGGATCTGTGGTTTTCCCTCGAGGCTTTCCCACAGGGCTGTCACACATGACACCGTGGTGTGAGTCGATCCTCAGCGTGAAAGATGAGCCAGTGCAGGGCAAAGAAGTTCCTCTGGAATGGACTGAGACATCTGGGGGACTCTTGGAATGGTGGTACGACCATAGAGCTCCTCTCGCCTTTCCTGTTGAGAGTGCCTCCTCTTGAGATAGGATAATAACGCCGGGAATTCTTTCCCGTTGAAAGCAAGGAAAGGATACCTCATCTCGAGCTACGAGGGGGAAACGGGGCTCCTCTGGATGTGGGCGGGACCATCGTGCTTCCTCTCGAGTGGAGACGGGTATGGCGGTGAACTTCTTGAGTTGCAGCAAGGGTGTGAAAGACCCTTTCGAAGTTCCAGTGGTTGGGTGTCATTAGTCTCCAGACGCCTCATCGGAAATAGGCCTCATCTCGCCTGGAAGGGAGAACTTCCTGGATAATCTCGAGTTGTGGCAGGTGTTCTCGAGTTACGACGGGGACATCAGGGACCCGACCGGGTGGCCTCAGGACAGGCCAGTCCCAATGCGAATTGCTAGGGGGCCTCTCGGGACTCCTCTCCTGTCGATACTGGGGCCAAAAACCTTGTGTGGAGTCAGGGCCGGAACCGAGGATTCCTCTCAGGGGTTGACATGGATTTTTGGGTACTTCTGGAGTCTCCCCAGGGGAGTCAGGCCTCGTCTCGAGTGGGGGCATGCACGTGTGCTTTCCTTCCAGGCACTACCAGCAATGTCACGCTTCCCGTTGCATGGATCAAAGGATCTGTAGTTATCCCTCGAGGCTTTCCCTCGAGGCTTTCCAACAGGGCTGTCCAACGTGCCACCATGGTGTGAGTCGATCCTCGGCGTGAAATATGAGCCAGTGCAGGGCAAAGAGGTTCCTCTGGAATGGACTTAGACATCTGGGGGACTATTGGAATGGTGGTATGACCATGGAATTCCTCTCGCCTTTCCTGTTGAGAGTGCCTCCTCTTGAGAGGCGACGGGAACGCTGGGAATTCTTTCCCGTTCAAAGCAGGGAAAGGATCCCTCATCTCGAGCTACGAGGTGGAAACGGGTCTCCTCTGGATGTGGGCGGGACCATCGTGCTTCCTCTCGAGTGGAGACGGGTATGGCGGTGAACTTCCTGAGTTGCAGAAAGGGTGTGAAAGACCTTTTCGAAGTTCCAGATGTTAGGTGCCATTAGTCTCCAGACACCTCATCGGAAATAGGCCTCATCTCGCCTGGAAGGGAGAACTTCCTGGAATTTCTCGAGTTGCGGCAGGTGTTCGCGAGTTATGACGGGGACTTCAGGGACCCGCCCTGTTGGCCTCAGGAAAGGCCAGTCCCCATGCGAGTTGCTAGGGTGCCTCTCCGGATTTCTCTCCCGTCGATACATGGGCCAAAAAACTTGTGTGGATACAGGGCCGGAACCGAGGATTCCTCCAGGGGCTGACATGGTTCTTTGGGTACTTCTGGAGTCTCCCCAGGGGAGTCAGGCCTCGTCTCGAGTGGGGGCATGCACGTGCGCTTTCCTTCCAGGCTGTAGCAGCAATGTCACGCTTCCCGTCGCGTGGATCAAAGGATCTGTGGTTTTCCCTCAAGGCTTTCCCTCGAGGCTTTCCCAAAGGGTTGTCCCATTTGCCACCGTGGTGTGAGTCGATCCTCGGCGTGACAGATGAGCCAGTGCAGGGCAAAGAGGTTCCTCTGGAATGGACTGAGACATCTGGGGGACTCTTGGAATGGTGGTACGACCATGGAGTTCCTCCTGTCTTTCCAGTTGAGAGTGCCTCCTCTTGAGATGCGACTGGAAGGCAGGGAATTCTTTCCCGTTGAAAGCAGGGAAAGGATCCCTCATCTCGAGCTACGAGGGGGAAACGGGGCTCCTCTGGATGTGGGCGGGACCATCGTGCTTCCTCTCGAGTGGAGACGGGTATGGCGGTGAACTTTTTGAGTTGCAGCAAGGGTGTGAAAGACCCTTTCGAAGTTCCAGAGGTTAGGTGTCATTAATCTCCAGACGCCTCATCGGAAATAGGCCTCATCTCACCTGGAAGGGAGAACTTCCTGGATTTTCTCTTTATGGCAGGTGTTCTCGAGTTACAACGGGGACCTCAGGGACCCGCCCTGGTGGCCTCCCGAAAGGCCAGTCCCCATGCGAGTTGCTAGGGGGCCTCTCGGGATTCCTCTCCCGTCGATACCGGGGCCAAAAACCTTGTGTGGAGTCAGGGCCGGAACTGAGGATTCCTCTCAGGGGCTGACATGGATCTTTGGGTACTTCTGGAGTCTCCCCAGGGGAGTCAGGCCTCGTCTCGAGTGGGGGCATGCACGTGCGCTTTCCTTCCAGGCTGTAGCAGCAATGTCACGCTTCCCGTCACGTGAATCAAAGGATCTGTGGTTTTCCCTCGAGGCTTTCCCTCGAGGCTTTCCCACAGTGCTGTCCCACGTGCCACCGTGGTGTGAGTCGATCTTCAGCGTGAAAGATGAGCCAGTGCAGGCAAAGAGGTTCCTCTGGAATGGACTGAGACATCTGGGGGACTCTTGGCATGGTGGTACGACCATGGAGTTCCTCTCGCCTTACCTGTTGAGAGTGCCTCCTCTTGAGATGCGACGGGAACGCCGGGAATTCTTTCCCGTTGAAAGCAGGGAAAGGATCCCTCATCTCGAGCTACGAGGGGGAAACGGGGCTCCTCTGGATGTGGGCGGGACCATCGTGCTTCCTCTCGAGTGGAGACGGGTATGGCGGTGAACTTCTTGAGTTGCAGCAAGGGTGTGAAAGACCCTTTCGAAGTTCCAGAGGTGAGGTGTCATTAGTCTCCAGACGCCTCATGGGAAATAGGCCTCATCTCGCCTGGAAGGGAGAACTTCCTGGATTTTCTCGAGTTGCGGCAGGTGTTCTCGAGTTACGACGGGGACCTCAGGGACCCGCCCTGGTGGCCTCAGGAAAGGCCAGTCCCCATGCGAGTTGCCTGGGGGCCTCTCGGGATTCCTCTCCCGTCGATACCGGGGCCAACAACCTTGTGTGGAGTCAGGGCCGGAACCGAGGATTCCTCTCAGGGCCTGACATGGATCTTTGGGTACTTCTGGAGTCTCCCCAGGGGAGTCAGGCCTCGTCTCGAGTGGGGGCATGCACGTGCGCTTTCCTTCCATGCTGTAGCAGCAATGTCACGCTTGCCGTCGCGTGGATCAAAGGATCTGTGGTTTTCCCTCGAGGCTTTCCCTCGAGGCTTTCCCACAGGGCTGTCCCACGTGCCACCGTGGTGTGAGTCGATCCTCGGCGTGAAAGATGAGCCAGTGCAGGGCAAAGAGGTTCCTATGGAATGGACTGAGACATCTGGGGGACTCTTGGCATGGTGGTACGACCATGGAGTTCCTCTCGCCTTTCCTGTTGAGAGTGCCTCCTCTTGAGATGCGACGGGAACGCCGAGAATACTTTCCCGTTGAAAGCAGGGAAAGGATCCCTCATCTGGAGCTACGAGGGGGAAACGGGGCTCCTCTGGATGTGGGCGGGACCATCGTGCTTCCTCTCGAGTGGAGACGAGTACGGCGGTGAACTTCTTGAGTTGCAGCAAGGGTGTGAAAGACCCTTTCTAAGTTCCAGAGGTGAGGTGTCATTAGTCTCCAGACGCCTCATCGGAAATAGGCCTCATCTCGCCTGGAAGGGAGAACTTCCTGGATTTTCTGGAGTTGCGGCAGGTGTTCTGGAGTTACGACGGGGACCTCAGGGACCCGCCCTTGTGGCCTCAGGAAAGGCCAGTCCCCATGCGCGTTGCTAGGGGGTCTTTCAGGATCCCTCTCCCGTCGATACCGGGGCCAAACTCCTTGTGTGGAGTCAGGGACGGAACTGAGGATTCCTCTCAGGGGCTGACATGGATCTTTGGGTACTTCTGGAGTCTCCCCAGGGGATTCAGGCCTCGTCTCGAGTGGGGGCATGCACGTGCGCTTTCCTTCCATGCTGTAGCAGCAATGTCACGCTTCCCGACTCGTGGATCAAAGGATCTGTGGTTTTCCCTCGAGGCTTTCCCTCGAGGCTTTCCCACAGGGCTGTCCCACGTGCCACCGTGGTGTGAGTCGATCCTCGGCGTGAAAGATGAGCCAGTGCAGGGCAAAGAGGTTCCTATGGAATGGACTGAGACATCTGGGGGACTCTTGGCATGGTGGTACGACCATGGAGTTCCTCTCGCCTTTCCTGTTGAGAGTGCCTCCTCTTGAGATGCGATGGGAACGCCGGGAATACTTTCCCGTTGAAAGCAGGGAAAGGATCCCTCATCTGGAGCTACGAGGGGGAAACGCGGCTCCTCTGGATGTGGGCGGGACCATCGTGCTTCCTCTCGAGTGGAGACGAGTACGGCGGTGAACTTCTTGAGTTGCAGCAAGGGTGTGAAAGACCCTTTCTAAGTTCCAGAGGTTAGGTGTCATTAGTCTCCAGACGCCTCATCGGAAATAGGCCTCATCTCGCCTGGAAGGGAGAACTTCCTGGATTTTCTGGAGTTGCGGCAGGTGTTCTGGAGTTACGACGGGGACCTCAGGGACCCGCCCTTGTGGCCTCAGGAAAGGCCAGTCCCCATGCGCGTTGCTAGGGGGTCTTTCAGGATCCCTCTCCCGTCGATACCGGGGCCAAACACCTTGTGTGGAGTCAGGGACGGAACTGAGGATTCCTCTCAGGGGCTGACATGGATCTTTGGGTACTTCTGGAGTCTCCCCAGGGGATTCAGGCCTCGTCTCGAGTGGGGGCATGCACGTGCGCTTTCCTTCCATGCTGTAGCAGCAATGTCACGCTTCCCGTCTCGTGGATCAAAGGATCTGTGGTTTTCCCTTGAGGCTTTCCCACAGGGCTGTCCCACGTGCCACCATGGTGTGAGTCGATCCTCGGCGTGAAAGATGAGCCAGTGCAGGGCACTGAGGTTCCTCTGTAATGGAGTGAGACACCTGGGGGACTCTTGGAATGGTGGTACGACCATGGAGTTCCTCTCGCCTTTCCTGTTGAGAGTGCCTCCTCTTGAGATGCGACGGGAACGCCGGGAATTCTTTCCCGTTGAAAGCAGGGAAAGGATCCCTCATCTCGAGCTACGAGGGGGAAACGGGGCTCCTCTGGATGTGGGCGGGACCATCGTGCTTCCTCTCGAGTGGAGACGGGTATGGCGGTGAACTTCTTGAGTTGCCGCAAGGGTGTGAAAGACCCTTTCGACGTTCCAGAGGTTAGGTGTTATTAGTCTCCAGACGCCTCATCGGAAATAGGCCTCATCTCGCCTGGAAGGGAGAACTTCCTGGATTTTCTCGAGTTGCGGCAGGTGTTCTCGAGTTACGACGGGGACCTCAGGGACCCGCCCTGGTGGCCTCAGGAGAGGCCAGTCCCCATGCGAGTTGCTAGGGGGCCTCTCGGTATTCCTCTCCCGTCGATACCGGGGCCAAAAACCTTGTGTGGATTCAGGGCCGGAAACCAGGATTCCTCTCAGGGGCTGACATGGATCTTTGGGTACTTCTGGAGTCTCCCCAGGGGAGTCAGACCTCGTCTCGAGTGGGGGCATGCACGTGCGCTTTCCTTCCAGGCTGTAGCAGCAATGTCACGCTTCCCGTCGCGTGGATCAAAGGATCTGTGGTTTTCCCTCGAGGCTTTCCCTCGAGGCTTTCCCACTGGGCTGTCCCACGTGCCACCGTGGTGTGAGTCGATCCTCGGCGTGAAAGATGAGCCAGTGCAGGGCAAAGAGGTTCCTCTGGAATGGACTGAGACATCTGGGGGACTCTTGGCATGGTGGTACGACCATGGAGTTCCTCTCGCCTTTCGTGTTGAGAGTGCCTCCTCTTGAGATGCGACGGGAACGCCGGGAATTCTTTCCCGTTGAAAGCAGGGAAAGGATCCCTCATCTCGAGCTACGAGGGTGAAACGGGGCTCCTCTGGATGTGGGCGGGACCATCGTGCTTCCTCTCGAGTGGAGACGGGTATGGCGGTGAACTTCTTGAGTTGCAGCAAGGGTGTAAAAGACCCTTTCGAAGTTCCAGAGGTTAGGTGGCGTTCGTCTACAGACGCCTCATGGGAAATAGGCCTCATCTCGGCTGGAAGGGAGAACTTCCTGGATTTTCTCGAGCTGCGACAGGTGTTCTCGAGTTACGACGGGGACCTCAGGGACCCGCCCTGGTGGCCACAGGAGAGGCCAGTCCCCATGCGAGTTGCTAGGGGGCCTCTAGGGATTCCTCTCCCGTCGATACCGGGGCCAAAATCCTTGTGTGGAGTCAGGGCCGGAACCCAGAATTCCTCTCAGGGGCTGACATGGATCTTTGGGTACTTCTGGAGTCTCCCCAGGGGAGTCAGGCCTCGTCACGAGTGGGGGCATACACGTGCGCTTTCCTTCCAGGCTGTAGCAGCAATGTCACGCTTCCCGTCGCGTGGATCAAAGGATCTGTGGTTTTCCCTCGAGGCTTTCCCTCGAGGCTTTCCCACTGGGCTGTCCCACGTGCCACCGTGGTGTGAGTCGATCCTCGGCGTGAAAGATGAGCCAGTGCAGGGCAAAGAGGTTCCTCTGGAATGGACTGAGACATCTGGGGGACTCTTGGCATGGTGGTACGACCATGGAGTTCCTCTCGGCTTTCCTGTTGAGAGTGCCTCCTCTTGAGATGCGACGGGAACGCCGGGAATTCTTTCCCGTTGAAAGCAGGGAAAGGATCCCTCATCTCGAGCTACGAGGGGGAAACGGGGCTCCTCTGGATGTGGGCGGGACCATCGTGCTTCCTCTCGAGTGGAGACGGGTATGGCGGTGAACTTCTTGAGTTGCAGCAAGGGTGTGAAAGACCCTTTCAAAGTTCCAGAGGTTAGGTGGCATTAGTCTCCAGACGCCTCATGGGAAATAGGCCTCATCTCGCCTGGAAGGGAGAACTTCCTGGATTTTCTGGAGTTGCTGCAGGTGTTCTCGAGTTACGACGGGGACCTCAGGGACCCGCCCTGGTGGCCTCAGGAGAGGCCAGTCCCCATGCGAGTTGCTAGGGGGCCTCTCGGGATTCCTCTCCCGTCGATACCGGGGCCAAAATCCTTGTGTGGAGTCAGGGCCGAAACCGAGGATTCCTCTCAGGGGCTGACATGGATCTTTGGGTACTTCTGGAGTCTCCCCAGGGGAGTCAGGCCTCGTCTCGAGTGGGGGCATGCACGTGCGCTTTCCTTCCAGGCTGTAGCAGCAATGTCACGCTTCCCGTCGCGTGGATCAAAGGATCTGTGGTTTTCCCTCGAGGCTTTCCCTCGAGGCTTTTCCACAGGGCTGTCCCACTTGCCACCGTGGTGTGAGTCGATCCTCGGCGTGAAAGATGAGCCAGTGCAGGGCAAAGAGGTTCCTCTGGAATGGACTGAGACATCTGGGGGACTCTTGGCATGGTGGTAGGACCATGGAGTTCCTCTCGCCTTTCCTGTTGAGAGTGCCTCCTCTTGAGATGCGACGGGAACGCCGGGAATTCTTTCCCGTTGAAAGCAGGGAAAGGATCCCTCATCTCGAGCTACGAGGGGGAAACGGGGCTCCTCTGGATGTGGGCAGGACCATCGTGCTTCCTCTCGAGTGGAGAAGGGTATGGCGGTGAATTTCTTGAGTTGCAGCCATGGTGTGAAAGACCCTTTCGAAGTTCCGGAGGTGAGGTGTCATTAGTCTCCAGACGCCTCATCGGAAATAGGCCTCATCTCGCCTGGAAGGGAGAACTTCCTGGATTTTCTCGAGTTGCGGCAGGTGTTCTCGAGTTACGACGGGGACCTCAGGGACCCGCCCTGGTGGCCTCAGGAGAGGCCAGTCCCCATGCGAGTTGCTAGGGGGCCTCTCGGGATTCCTCTCCCGTCGATACCGGGGCCAAAAACCTTGTGTGGAGTCAGGGCCGGAACCGAGGATTCCTCTCAGGGGCTGACATGGATCTTTGGGTACTTCTGGAGTCTCCCCAGGGGAGTCAGGCCTCGTCTCGAGTGGGGGCATGCACGTGCGCTTTCCTTCCAGGCTGTAGCAGCAATGTCACGCTTCCCGTCGCGTGGATCAAAGGATCTGTGGTTTTCCCTCGAGGCTTTCCCTCGAGGCTTTCCCACAGGGCTGTCCCACGTGCCACCGTGGTGTGAGTCGATCCTCGGCGTGAAAGATGAGCCAGTGCAGGGCAAAGAGGTTCCTCTGGAATGGACTGAGACATCTGGGGGACTCTTGGCATGGTGGTACGACCATGGAGTTCCTCTCGCCTTTCCTGTTGAGAGTGCCTCCTCTTGAGATGCGACGGGAACGCAGGGAATTCTTTCCCGTTGAAAGCAGGGAAAGGATCCCTCATCTCGAGCTACGAGGGGGAAACGGGGCTCCTCTGGATGTGGGCGGGACCATCGTGCTTCCTCTCGAGTGGAGACGGGTATGGCGGTGAACTTCTTGATTTGCAGCAAGGGTGTGAAAGACCCTTTCGAAGTTCCAGAGTTTAGGTGTCATTAGTCTCCAGACGCCTCATCGGAAATAGGCCTCATCTCGCCTGAAAGGGAGAACTTCCTGGATTTTCTCGAGTTGTGGCAGGTGTTCTCGAGTTACGACGGGGACCTCAGGGACCCGCCCTGGTGGCCTCAGGAGAGGCCAGTCCCCATGCGAGTTGCTAGGGGGCCTCTCGGGATTCCTCTCCCGTCGATACCGGGGCCAAAAACCTTGTGTGGAGTCAGGGCCGGAACCGAGGATTCCTCTCAGGGGCTGACATGGATCTTTGGGTACTTCTGGAGTCTCCCCAGGGGAGTCAGGCCTCGTCTCGAGTGGGGGCATGCACGTGCGATTTCCTTCCAGGCTGTAGCAGCAATGTCACGCTTCCCGTCGCGTGGATCAAAGGATCTGTGGTTTTCCCTCGAGGCTTTCCCTCGAGGCTTTCCCACAGGGCTGTCCCACGTGCCACCGTGGTGTGACTCGATCCTCGGCGTGAAAGATGAGCCAGTGCAGGGCAAAGAGGTTCCTCTGGAATGGACTGAGACATCTGGGGGACTCTTGGCATGGTGGTACGACCATGGAGTTCCTCTCGCCTTTCCTGTTGAGAGTGCCTCCTCTTGAGATGCGACGGGAACGCCGGGAATTCTTTCCCGTTGAAAGCAGGGAAAGGATCCCTCATCTCGAGCTACGAGGGGGAAACGGGGCTCCTCTGGATGTGGGCGGGACCATCGTGCTTCCTCTCGAGTGGAGACGGGTATGGCGGTGAACTTCTTGAGTTGCAGCAAGGGTTTGAAAGACCCTTTCGAAGTTCCAGAGGTGAGGTGTCATTAGTCTCCAGACGCCTCATCGGAAATAGGCCTCATCTCGCCTGAAAGCGAGAACTTCCTGGATTTTCTCGAGTTGTGGCAGGTGTTCTCGAGTTACGACGGGGACCTCAGGGACCCGCCCTGGTGGCCTCAGGAGAGGCCAGTCCCCATGCGAGTTGCTAGGGGGCCTCTCGGGATTCCTCTCCCGTCGATACCGGGGCCAAAAACCTTGTGTGGAGTCAGGGCCGGAACCGAGGATTCCTCTCAGGGGCTGACATGGATCTTTGGGTACTTCTGGAGTCTCCCCAGGGGAGTCAGGCCTCGTCTCGAGTGGGGGCATGCACGTGCGCTTTCCTTCCAGGCTGTAGCAGCAATGTCACGCTTCCCGTCGCCTGGATCAAAGGAAATGTGGTTTTCCCTCGAGGCTTTCCCTCGAGGCTTTCCCACAGGGCTGTCCCACGTGCCACCGTGGTGTGAGTCGATCCTCGGCGTGAAAGATGAGCCAGTGCAGGGCAAAGAGGTTCCTCTGGAATGGACTGAGACATCTGGGGGACTCTTGGCATGGTGGTACGACCATGGAGTTCCTCTCGCCTTTCCTGTTGAGAGTGCCTCCTCTTGAGATGCGACGGGAACGCCGGGAATTCTTTCCCGTTGAAAGCAGGGAAAGGATCCGTCATCTCGAGCTACGAGGGGGAAACGGGGCTCCTCTGGATGTGCGCGGGACCATCGTGCTTCCTCTCGAGTGGAGACGGGTATGGCGGTGAACTTCTTGAGTTGCAGCAAGGGTTTGAAAGACCCTTTCGAAGTTCCAGAGGTTAGGTGTCATTAGTCTCCAGACGCCTCATCGGAAATAGGCCTCATCTCGCCTGGAAGGGAGAACTTCCTGGATTTTCTCGAGGTGCGGCAGGTGTTCTCGAGTTACGACGGGGACCTCAGGGACCCGCCCTGGTGGCCTCAGGAGAGGCCAGTCCCCATGCGAGTTGCTAGGGGGCCTCTCGGGATTCCTCTCCCGTCGATACCGGGGCCAAAAACCTTGTGTGGAGTCAGGGCCGGAACCGAGGATTCCTCTCACGGGCTGACATGGATCTTTGGGTACTTCTGGAGTCTCCCCAGGGGAGTCAGGCCTCGTCTCGAGTGGGGGCATGCACGTGCGCTTTCCTTCCAGGCTGTAGCAGCAATGTCACGCTTCCCGTCGCGTGCATCAAAGGATCTGTGGTTTTCCCTCGAGGCTTTCCCTCGAGGCATTCCCACAGGGCTGTCCCACGTGCCACCGTGGTGTGAGTCGATCCTCGGCGTGAAAGATGAGCCAGTGCAGGGCAAAGAGGTTCCTCTGGAATGGACTGAGACATCTGGGGGACTCTTGGCATGGTGGTACGACCATGGAGTTCCTCTCGCCTTTCCTGTTGAGAGTGCCTCCTCTTGAGATGCGACGGGAACGCCGGGAATTCTTTCCCGTTGAAAGCAGGGAAAGGATCCCTCATCTCGAGCTACGAGGGGGAAACGGGGCTCATCTGGATGTGGGCGGGACCATCGTGCTTCCTCTCGAGTGGAGACGGGTATGGCGGTGAACTTCTTGAGTTTCCGCAAGGGTGTGAAAGACCCTTTTGAAGTTCCAGAGGTGAGGTGTCATTAGTCTCCAGACGCCTCATCGGAAATAGGCCTCATCTCGCCTGGAAGGGAGATCTTCCTGGATTTTCTCGAGTTGCCGCAGGTGTTCTCGAGTTACGACGGGGACCTCAGGGACCCGCCCTGGTGGCCTCAGGAGAGGCCAGTCCCCATGCGAGTTGCTAGGGGGCCTCTCGGGATTCCTCTCCCGTCGATACCAGGGCCAAAAACCTTGTGTGGAGTCAGGGCCGGAACCGAGGATTCCTCTCAGGGGCTGACATGGATCTTTGGGTACTTCTGGAGTCTCCCCAGGGGAGTCAGGCCTCGTCTCGAGTGGGGGCATGCACGTGCGCTTTCCTTCCAGGCTGTAGCAGCAATGTCACGCTTCCCGTCGCGTGGATCAAAGGATCTGTGGTTTTCCCTCGAGGCTTTCCCACAGGGCTGTCCCACGTGCCACCGTGGTGTGAGTCGATCCTCGGCGTGAAAGATGAGGCAGTGCAGGGCAAACAGGTTCCTCTGGAATGGACTGAGACATCTGGGGGACTCTTGGCATGGTGGTACGACCATGGAGTTCCTCTCGCCTTTCCTGTTGAGAGTGCCTCCTCTTGAGATGCGACGGGAACCCCGGGAATTCTTTCCCGTTGAAAGCAGGGAAAGGATCCCTCATCTCGAGCTACGAGGGGGAAACGGGGCTCCTCTGGATGTGGGCGGGACCATCGTGCTTCCTCTCGAGTGGAGACGGGTATGGCGGTGAACTTCTTGAGTAGCAGCAAGGGTTTGAAAGACCCTCTCGAAGTTCCAGAGGTTAGGTGTCATTAGTCTCCAGACGCCTCATCGGAAATAGGCCTCATCTCGCCTGGAAGGGAGAACTTCCTGGATTTTCTCGAGTTGCGGCAGGTGTTCTCGAGTTACGACGGGGACCTCAGGGACCCGCCCTGGTGACCTCAGGAGAGGCCAGTCCCCATGCGAGTTGCTAGGGGGCCTCTCGGGATTCCTCTCCCGTCGATACCGGGGCCAAAAACCTTGTGTGGAGTCAGGGCCGGAACCGAGGATTCCTCTCAGGGGCTGACATGGATCTTTGGGTATTTCTGGAGTCTCCCAAGGGGAGTCTAGCCTCGTCTCGAGTGGGGGCATGCACGTGCGATTTCCTTCCAGGCTGTAGCAGCAATGTCACGCTTCCCGTCGCGTTGATCAAAGGATCTGTGGTTTTCCCTCGAGGCTTTCCCTCGAGGCTTTCCCACAGGGCTGTCCCACGTGCCACCATGGTGTGAGTCGATCCTCGGCATGAAAGATGAGCCAGTGCAGGGCAAAGAGCTTCCTCTGGAATGGACTGAGACATCTGGGGGACTCTTGGCATGGTGGTATGACCATGGAGTTCCTCTCGCCTTTCCTGTTGAGAGTGCCTCCTCTTGAGATGCGACGGGAACGCCAGGAATTCTTTCCCGTTGAAAGCAGGGAAAGGATCCCTCATCTCGAGCTACGAGGGGGAAACGGGGCTCCTTTGGATGAGGGCGGGACCATTGTGCTTCCTCTCGAGTGGAGACGGGTATGGCAGTGAACTTCTGAGTTGCAGCAAGGGTGTGAAAGACCCTTTCGAAGTTCCAGAGGTGAGGTGTCATTAGTCTCCAGACGCCTCATCGGAAATAGGCCTCATCTCGCCTGGAAGGGAGAACTTCCTGGATTTTCTCGAGTTGCGGCATGTGTTCTCGAGTTACGATGGGGACCTCAGGGACCCGCCCTGGTGGCCTCAGGAGAGGCCAGTCCCCATGCGAGCTGCTAGGGGGCCTCTCGGGATTCCTCTCCCGTCGATTCCGGGGCCAAAAACCTTGTGTGGAGTCAGGGCCGGAACCGAGGATTCCTCTCAGGGGCTGACATGGATCTTTGGGTACTTCTGGAGTCTCCCCAGGGGAGTCAGGCCTCGTCTCGAGTGGGGGCATGCACGTGCGCTTTCCTTCCATGCTCTAGCAGCAATGTCACGCTTCTCGTCGCGTGGATCAAAGGATCTGTGGTTTTTCCTCGAGGCTTTCCCTCGAGGCTTTCCCACAGGGCTGTCCCACGTGCCACCGTGGTGTGAGTCGATCCTCGGCGTGAAAGATGAGCCAGTGCAGGGCAAAGAGGTTCCTCTGGAATGGACTAAGATATCTGGGGGACTCTTGGCATGGTGGTACGACCATGGAGTTCCTCTCGCCTTTCCTGTTGAGAGTGCCTCCTCTTGAGATGCGACGGGAACGCCGGGAATTCTTTCCCGTTGAAAGCAGGGAAAGGATCCCTCATCTCGAGCTACGAGGGGGAAACGGGGCTCATCTGGATGTGGGCGGGACCATCGTGCTTCCTCTCGAGTGGAGACGGGTATGGCGGTGAACTTCTTGAGTTTCCGCAAGGGTGTGAAAGACCCTTTTGAAGTTCCAGAGGTGAGGTGTCATTAGTCTCCAGACGCCTCATCGGAAATAGGCCTCATCTCGCCTGGAAGGGAGATCTTCCTGGATTTTCTCGAGTTGCCGCAGGTGTTCTCGAGTTACGACGGGGACCTCAGGGACCCGCCCTGGTGGCCTCAGGAGAGGCCAGTCCCCATGCGAGTTGCTAGGGGGCCTCTCGGGATTCCTCTCCCGTCGATACCAGGGCCAAAAACCTTGTGTGGAGTCAGGGCCGGAACCGAGGATTCCTCTCAGGGGCTGACATGGATCTTTGGGTACTTCTGGAGTCTCCCCAGGGGAGTCAGGCCTCGTCTCGAGTGGGGGCATGCACGTGCGCTTTCCTTCCAGGCTGTAGCAGCAATGTCACGCTTCCCGTCGCGTGGATCAAAGGATCTGTGGTTTTCCCTCGAGGCTTTCCCACAGGGCTGTCCCACGTGCCACCGTGGTGTGAGTCGATCCTCGGCGTGAAAGATGAGGCAGTGCAGGGCAAACAGGTTCCTCTGGAATGGACTGAGACATCTGGGGGACTCTTGGCATGGTGGTACGACCATGGAGTTCCTCTCGCCTTTCCTGTTGAGAGTGCCTCCTCTTGAGATGCGACGGGAACCCCGGGAATTCTTTCCCGTTGAAAGCAGGGAAAGGATCCCTCATCTCGAGCTACGAGGGGGAAACGGGGCTCCTCTGGATGTGGGCGGGACCATCGTGCTTCCTCTCGAGTGGAGACGGGTATGGCGGTGAACTTCTTGAGTAGCAGCAAGGGTTTGAAAGACCCTCTCGAAGTTCCAGAGGTTAGGTGTCATTAGTCTCCAGACGCCTCATCGGAAATAGGCCTCATCTCGCCTGGAAGGGAGAACTTCCTGGATTTTCTCGAGTTGCGGCAGGTGTTCTCGAGTTACGACGGGGACCTCAGGGACCCGCCCTGGTGACCTCAGGAGAGGCCAGTCCCCATGCGAGTTGCTAGGGGGCCTCTCGGGATTCCTCTCCCGTCGATACCGGGGCCAAAAACCTTGTGTGGAGTCAGGGCCGGAACCGAGGATTCCTCTCAGGGGCTGACATGGATCTTTGGGTATTTCTGGAGTCTCCCAAGGGGAGTCTAGCCTCGTCTCGAGTGGGGGCATGCACGTGCGATTTCCTTCCAGGCTGTAGCAGCAATGTCACGCTTCCCGTCGCGTTGATCAAAGGATCTGTGGTTTTCCCTCGAGGCTTTCTCTCGAGGCTTTCCCACAGGGCTGTCCCACGTGCCACCATGGTGTGAGTCGATCCTCGGCATGAAAGATGAGCCAGTGCAGGGCAAAGAGCTTCCTCTGGAATGGACTGAGACATCTGGGGGACTCTTGGCATGGTGGTATGACCATGGAGTTCCTCTCGCCTTTCCTGTTGAGAGTGCCTCCTCTTGAGATGCGACGGGAACGCCAGGAATTCTTTCCCGTTGAAAGCAGGGAAAGGATCCCTCATCTCGAGCTACGAGGGGGAAACGGGGCTCCTTTGGATGAGGGCGGGACCATTGTGCTTCCTCTCGAGTGGAGACGGGTATGGCAGTGAACTTCTGAGTTGCAGCTTGGGTGTGAAAGACCCTTTCGAAGTTCCAGAGGTGAGGTGTCATTAGTCTCCAGACGCCTCATCGGAAATAGGCCTCATCTCGCCTGGAAGGGAGAACTTCCTGGATTTTCTCGAGTTGCGGCATGTGTTCTCGAGTTACGATGGGGACCTCAGGGACCCGCCCTGGTGGCCTCAGGAGAGGCCAGTCCCCATGCGAGCTGCTAGGGGGCCTCTCGGGATTCCTCTCCCGTCGATTCCGGGGCCAAAAACCTTGTGTGGAGTCAGGGCCGGAACCGAGGATTCCTCTCAGGGGCTGACATGGATCTTTGGGTACTTCTGGAGTCTCCCCAGGGGAGTCAGGCCTCGTCTCGAGTGGGGGCATGCACGTGCGCTTTCCTTCCATGCTCTAGCAGCAATGTCACGCTTCTCGTCGCGTGGATCAAAGGATCTGTGGTTTTTCCTCGAGGCTTTCCCTCGAGGCTTTCCCACAGGGCTGTCCCACGTGCCACCGTGGTGTGAGTCGATCCTCGGCGTGAAAGATGAGCCAGTGCAGGGCAAAGAGGTTCCTCTGGAATGGACTAAGATATCTGGGGGACTCTTGGCATGGTGGTACGACCATGGAGTTCCTCTCGCCTTTCCTGTTGAGAGTGCCTCCTCTTGAGATGCGACGGGAACGCCGGGAATTCTTTCCCGTTGAAAGCAGGGAAAGGATCCCTCATCTCGAGCTACGAGGGGGAAACGGGGCTCCTCTGGATGTGGGCAGGACCATCGTGCTTCCTCTCGAGTGGAGAAGGGTATGGCGGTGAATTTCTTGAGTTGCAGCCATGGTGTGAAAGACCCTTTCGAAGTTCCGGAGGTGAGGTGTCATTAGTCTCCAGACGCCTCATCGGAAATAGGCCTCATCTTGCCTGGAAGGGAGAACTTCCTGGATTTTCTCGAGTTGCGGCAGGTGTTCTCGAGTTACGACGGGGACCTCAGGGACCCGCCCTGGTGGCCTCAGGAGAGGCCAGTCCCCATGCGAGTTGCTAGGGGGCCTCTCGGGATTCCTCTCCCGTCGATACCGGGGCCAAAAACCTTGTGTGGAGTCAGGGCCGGAACCGAGGATTCCTCTCAGGGGCTGACATGGATCTTTGGGTACTTCTGGAGTCTCCCCAGGGGAGTCAGGCCTCGTCTCGAGTGGGGGCATGCACGTGCGCTTTCCTTCCAGGCTGTAGCAGCAATGTCACGCTTCCCGTCGCGTGGATCAAAGGATCTGTGGTTTTCCCTCGAGGCTTTCCCTCGAGGCTTTCCCACAGGGCTGTCCCACGTGCCACCGTGGTGTGAGTCGATCCTCGGCGTGAAAGATGAGCCAGTGCAGGGCAAAGAGGTTCCTCTGGAATGGACTGAGACATCTGGGGGACTCTTGGCATGGTGGTACGACCATGGAGTTCCTCTCGCCTTTCCTGTTGAGAGTGCCTCCTCTTGAGATGCGACGGGAACGCCGGGAATTCTTTCCCGTTGAAAGCAGGGAAAGGATCCCTCATCTCGAGCTACGAGGGGGAAACGGGGCTCCTCTGGATGTGGGCGGGACCATCGTGCTTCCTCTCGAGTGGAGACGGGTATGGCGGTGAACTTCTTGATTTGCAGCAAGGGTGTGAAAGACCCTTTCGAAGTTCCAGAGTTTAGGTGTCATTAGTCTCCAGACGCCTCATCGGAAATAGGCCTCATCTCGCCTGAAAGGGAGAACTTCCTGGATTTTCTCGAGTTGTGGCAGGTGTTCTCGAGTTACGACGGGGACCTCAGGGACCCGCCCTGGTGGCCTCAGGAGAGGCCAGTCCCCATGCGAGTTGCTAGGGGGCCTCTCGGGATTCCTCTCCCGTCGATACCGGGGCCAAAAACCTTGTGTGGAGTCAGGGCCGGAACCGAGGATTCCTCTCAGGGGCTGACATGGATCTTTGGGTACTTCTGGAGTCTCCCCAGGGGAGTCAGGCCTCGTCTCGAGTGGGGGCATGCACGTGCGCTTTCCTTCCAGGCTGTAGCAGCAATGTCACGCTTCCCGTCGCCTGGATCAAAGGAAATGTGGTTTTCCCTCGAGGCTTTCCCTCGAGGCTTTCCCACAGGGCTGTCCCACGTGCCACCGTGGTGTGAGTCGATCCTCGGCGTGAAAGATGAGCCAGTGCAGGGCAAAGAGGTTCCTCTGGAATGGACTGAGACATCTGGGGGACTCTTGGCATGGTGGTACGACCATGGAGTTCCTCTCGCCTTTCCTGTTGAGAGTGCCTCCTCTTGAGATGCGACGGGAACGCCGGGAATTCTTTCCCGTTGAAAGCAGGGAAAGGATCCGTCATCTCGAGCTACGAGGGGGAAACGGGGCTCCTCTGGATGTGCGCGGGACCATCGTGCTTCCTCTCGAGTGGAGACGGGTATGGCGGTGAACTTCTTGAGTTGCAGCAAGGGTTTGAAAGACCCTTTCGAAGTTCCAGAGGTTAGGTGTCATTAGTCTCCAGACGCCTCATCGGAAATAGGCCTCATCTCGCCTGGAAGGGAGAACTTCCTGGATTTTCTCGAGGTGCGGCAGGTGTTCTCGAGTTACGACGGGGACCTCAGGGACCCGCCCTGGTGGCCTCAGGAGAGGCCAGTCCCCATGCGAGTTGCTAGGGGGCCTCTCGGGATTCCTCTCCCGTCGATACCGGGGCCAAAAACCTTGTGTGGAGTCAGGGCCGGAACCGAGGATTCCTCTCACGGGCTGACATGGATCTTTGGGTACTTCTGGAGTCTCCCCAGGGGAGTCAGGCCTCGTCTCGAGTGGGGGCATGCACGTGCGCTTTCCTTCCAGGCTGTAGCAGCAATGTCACGCTTCCCGTCGCGTGCATCAAAGGATCTGTGGTTTTCCCTCGAGGCTTTCCCACAGGGCTGTCCCACGTGCCACCGTGGTGTGAGTCGATCCTCGGCGTGAAAGATGAGGCAGTGCAGGGCAAACAGGTTCCTCTGGAATGGACTGAGACATCTGGGGGACTCTTGGCATGGTGGTACGACCATGGAGTTCCTCTCGCCTTTCCTGTTGAGAGTGCCTCCTCTTGAGATGCGACGGGAACCCCGGGAATTCTTTCCCGTTGAAAGCAGGGAAAGGATCCCTCATCTCGAGCTACGAGGGGGAAACGGGGCTCCTCTGGATGTGGGCGGGACCATCGTGCTTCCTCTCGAGTGGAGACGGGTATGGCGGTGAACTTCTTGAGTAGCAGCAAGGGTTTGAAAGACCCTCTCGAAGTTCCAGAGGTTAGGTGTCATTAGTCTCCAGACGCCTCATCGGAAATAGGCCTCATCTCGCCTGGAAGGGAGAACTTCCTGGATTTTCTCGAGTTGCGGCAGGTGTTCTCGAGTTACGACGGGGACCTCAGGGACCCGCCCTGGTGACCTCAGGAGAGGCCAGTCCCCATGCGAGTTGCTAGGGGGCCTCTCGGGATTCCTCTCCCGTCGATACCGGGGCCAAAAACCTTGTGTGGAGTCAGGGCCGGAACCGAGGATTCCTCTCAGGGGCTGACATGGATCTTTGGGTATTTCTGGAGTCTCCCAAGGGGAGTCTAGCCTCGTCTCGAGTGGGGGCATGCACGTGCGATTTCCTTCCAGGCTGTAGCAGCAATGTCACGCTTCCCGTCGCGTTGATCAAAGGATCTGTGGTTTTCCCTCGAGGCTTTCCCTCGAGGCTTTCCCACAGGGCTGTCCCACGTGCCACCATGGTGTGAGTCGATCCTCGGCATGAAAGATGAGCCAGTGCAGGGCAAAGAGCTTCCTCTGGAATGGACTGAGACATCTGGGGGACTCTTGGCATGGTGGTATGACCATGGAGTTCCTCTCGCCTTTCCCGTTGAGAGTGCCTCCTCTTGAGATGCGACGGGAACGCCAGGAATTCTTTCCCGTTGAAAGCAGGGAAAGGATCCCTCATCTCGAGCTACGAGGGGGAAACGGGGCTCCTTTGGATGAGGGCGGGACCATTGTGCTTCCTCTCGAGTGGAGACGGGTATGGCAGTGAACTTCTGAGTTGCAGCAAGGGTGTGAAAGACCCTTTCGAAGTTCCAGAGGTGAGGTGTCATTAGTCTCCAGACGCCTCATCGGAAATAGGCCTCATCTCGCCTGGAAGGGAGAACTTCCTGGATTTTCTCGAGTTGCGGCATGTGTTCTCGAGTTACGATGGGGACCTCAGGGACCCGCCCTGGTGGCCTCAGGAGAGGCCAGTCCCCATGCGAGCTGCTAGGGGGCCTCTCGGGATTCCTCTCCCGTCGATTCCGGGGCCAAAAACCTTGTGTGGAGTCAGGGCCGGAACCGAGGATTCCTCTCAGGGGCTGACATGGATCTTTGGGTACTTCTGGAGTCTCCCCAGGGGAGTCAGGCCTCGTCTCGAGTGGGGGCATGCACGTGCGCTTTCCTTCCATGCTCTAGCAGCAATGTCACGCTTCTCGTCGCGTGGATCAAAGGATCTGTGGTTTTTCCTCGAGGCTTTCCCTCGAGGCTTTCCCACAGGGCTGTCCCACGTGCCACCGTGGTGTGAGTCGATCCTCGGCGTGAAAGATGAGCCAGTGCAGGGCAAAGAGGTTCCTCTGGAATGGACTAAGATATCTGGGGGACTCTTGGCATGGTGGTACGACCATGGAGTTCCTCTCGCCTTTCCTGTTGAGAGTGCCTCCTCTTGAGATGCGACGGGAACGCCGGGAATTCTTTCCCGTTGAAAGCAGGGAAAGGATCCCTCATCTCGAGCTACGAGGGGGAAACGGGGCTCATCTGGATGTGGGCGGGACCATCGTGCTTCCTCTCGAGTGGAGACGGGTATGGCGGTGAACTTCTTGAGTTTCCGCAAGGGTGTGAAAGACCCTTTTGAAGTTCCAGAGGTGAGGTGTCATTAGTCTCCAGACGCCTCATCGGAAATAGGCCTCATCTCGCCTGGAAGGGAGATCTTCCTGGATTTTCTCGAGTTGCCGCAGGTGTTCTCGAGTTACGACGGGGACCTCAGGGACCCGCCCTGGTGGCCTCAGGAGAGGCCAGTCCCCATGCGAGTTGCTAGGGGGCCTCTCGGGATTCCTCTCCCGTCGATACCAGGGCCAAAAACCTTGTGTGGAGTCAGGGCCGGAACCGAGGATTCCTCTCAGGGGCTGACATGGATCTTTGGGTACTTCTGGAGTCTCCCCAGGGGAGTCAGGCCTCGTCTCGAGTGGGGGCATGCACGTGCGCTTTCCTTCCAGGCTGTAGCAGCAATGTCACGCTTCCCGTCGCGTGGATCAAAGGATCTGTGGTTTTCCCTCGAGGCTTTCCCACAGGGCTGTCCCACGTGCCACCGTGGTGTGAGTCGATCCTCGGCGTGAAAGATGAGGCAGTGCAGGGCAAACAGGTTCCTCTGGAATGGACTGAGACATCTGGGGGACTCTTGGCATGGTGGTACGACCATGGAGTTCCTCTCGCCTTTCCTGTTGAGAGTGCCTCCTCTTGAGATGCGACGGGAACCCCGGGAATTCTTTCCCGTTGAAAGCAGGGAAAGGATCCCTCATCTCGAGCTACGAGGGGGAAACGGGGCTCCTCTGGATGTGGGCGGGACCATCGTGCTTCCTCTCGAGTGGAGACGGGTATGGCGGTGAACTTCTTGAGTAGCAGCAAGGGTTTGAAAGACCCTCTCGAAGTTCCAGAGGTTAGGTGTCATTAGTCTCCAGACGCCTCATCGGAAATAGGCCTCATCTCGCCTGGAAGGGAGAACTTCCTGGATTTTCTCGAGTTGCGGCAGGTGTTCTCGAGTTACGACGGGGACCTCAGGGACCCGCCCTGGTGACCTCAGGAGAGGCCAGTCCCCATGCGAGTTGCTAGGGGGCCTCTCGGGATTCCTCTCCCGTCGATACCGGGGCCAAAAACCTTGTGTGGAGTCAGGGCCGGAACCGAGGATTCCTCTCAGGGGCTGACATGGATCTTTGGGTATTTCTGGAGTCTCCCAAGGGGAGTCTAGCCTCGTCTCGAGTGGGGGCATGCACGTGCGATTTCCTTCCAGGCTGTAGCAGCAATGTCACGCTTCCCGTCGCGTTGATCAAAGGATCTGTGGTTTTCCCTCGAGGCTTTCC
Organism: Capricornis sumatraensis; assembly: GCF_032405125.1. Classification (NCBI taxonomy): domain Eukaryota; kingdom Metazoa; phylum Chordata; class Mammalia; order Artiodactyla; family Bovidae; genus Capricornis; species Capricornis sumatraensis. The sequence goes on along the minus strand of NC_091092.1, from coordinate 139,884,029 downwards.
CTCGAGGCTTTCCCACAGGGCTGTCCCACGTGCCACCATGGTGTGAGTCGATCCTCGGCATGAAAGATGAGCCAGTGCAGGGCAAAGAGCTTCCTCTGGAATGGACTGAGACATCTGGGGGACTCTTGGCATGGTGGTATGACCATGGAGTTCCTCTCGCCTTTCCTGTTGAGAGTGCCTCCTCTTGAGATGCGACGGGAACGCCAGGAATTCTTTCCCGTTGAAAGCAGGGAAAGGATCCCTCATCTCGAGCTACGAGGGGGAAACGGGGCTCCTTTGGATGAGGGCGGGACCATTGTGCTTCCTCTCGAGTGGAGACGGGTATGGCAGTGAACTTCTGAGTTGCAGCAAGGGTGTGAAAGACCCTTTCGAAGTTCCAGAGGTGAGGTGTCATTAGTCTCCAGACGCCTCATCGGAAATAGGCCTCATCTCGCCTGGAAGGGAGAACTTCCTGGATTTTCTCGAGTTGCGGCATGTGTTCTCGAGTTACGATGGGGACCTCAGGGACCCGCCCTGGTGGCCTCAGGAGAGGCCAGTCCCCATGCGAGCTGCTAGGGGGCCTCTCGGGATTCCTCTCCCGTCGATTCCGGGGCCAAAAACCTTGTGTGGAGTCAGGGCCGGAACCGAGGATTCCTCTCAGGGGCTGACATGGATCTTTGGGTACTTCTGGAGTCTCCCCAGGGGAGTCAGGCCTCGTCTCGAGTGGGGGCATGCACGTGCGCTTTCCTTCCATGCTCTAGCAGCAATGTCACGCTTCTCGTCGCGTGGATCAAAGGATCTGTGGTTTTTCCTCGAGGCTTTCCCTCGAGGCTTTCCCACAGGGCTGTCCCACGTGCCACCGTGGTGTGAGTCGATCCTCGGCGTGAAAGATGAGCCAGTGCAGGGCAAAGAGGTTCCTCTGGAATGGACTAAGATATCTGGGGGACTCTTGGCATGGTGGTACGACCATGGAGTTCCTCTCGCCTTTCCTGTTGAGAGTGCCTCCTCTTGAGATGCGACGGGAACGCCGGGAATTCTTTCCCGTTGAAAGCAGGGAAAGGATCCCTCATCTCGAGCTACGAGGGGGAAACGGGGCTCCTCTGGATGTGGGCAGGACCATCGTGCTTCCTCTCGAGTGGAGAAGGGTATGGCGGTGAATTTCTTGAGTTGCAGCCATGGTGTGAAAGACCCTTTCGAAGTTCCGGAGGTGAGGTGTCATTAGTCTCCAGACGCCTCATCGGAAATAGGCCTCATCTTGCCTGGAAGGGAGAACTTCCTGGATTTTCTCGAGTTGCGGCAGGTGTTCTCGAGTTACGACGGGGACCTCAGGGACCCGCCCTGGTGGCCTCAGGAGAGGCCAGTCCCCATGCGAGTTGCTAGGGGGCCTCTCGGGATTCCTCTCCCGTCGATACCGGGGCCAAAAACCTTGTGTGGAGTCAGGGCCGGAACCGAGGATTCCTCTCAGGGGCTGACATGGATCTTTGGGTACTTCTGGAGTCTCCCCAGGGGAGTCAGGCCTCGTCTCGAGTGGGGGCATGCACGTGCGCTTTCCTTCCAGGCTGTAGCAGCAATGTCACGCTTCCCGTCGCGTGGATCAAAGGATCTGTGGTTTTCCCTCGAGGCTTTCCCTCGAGGCTTTCCCACAGGGCTGTCCCACGTGCCACCGTGGTGTGACTCGATCCTCGGCGTGAAAGATGAGCCAGTGCAGGGCAAAGAGGTTCCTCTGGAATGGACTGAGACATCTGGGGGACTCTTGGCATGGTGGTACGACCATGGAGTTCCTCTCGCCTTTCCTGTTGAGAGTGCCTCCTCTTGAGATGCGACGGGAACGCCGGGAATTCTTTCCCGTTGAAAGCAGGGAAAGGATCCCTCATCTCGAGCTACGAGGGGGAAACGGGGCTCCTCTGGATGTGGGCGGGACCATCGTGCTTCCTCTCGAGTGGAGACGGGTATGGCGGTGAACTTCTTGAGTTGCAGCAAGGGTTTGAAAGACCCTTTCGAAGTTCCAGAGGTGAGGTGTCATTAGTCTCCAGACGCCTCATCGGAAATAGGCCTCATCTCGCCTGAAAGCGAGAACTTCCTGGATTTTCTCGAGTTGTGGCAGGTGTTCTCGAGTTACGACGGGGACCTCAGGGACCCGCCCTGGTGGCCTCAGGAGAGGCCAGTCCCCATGCGAGTTGCTAGGGGGCCTCTCGGGATTCCTCTCCCGTCGATACCGGGGCCAAAAACCTTGTGTGGAGTCAGGGCCGGAACCGAGGATTCCTCTCAGGGGCTGACATGGATCTTTGGGTACTTCTGGAGTCTCCCCAGGGGAGTCAGGCCTCGTCTCGAGTGGGGGCATGCACGTGCGCTTTCCTTCCAGGCTGTAGCAGCAATGTCACGCTTCCCGTCGCCTGGATCAAAGGAAATGTGGTTTTCCCTCGAGGCTTTCCCTCGAGGCTTTCCCACAGGGCTGTCCCACGTGCCACCGTGGTGTGAGTCGATCCTCGGCGTGAAAGATGAGCCAGTGCAGGGCAAAGAGGTTCCTCTGGAATGGACTGAGACATCTGGGGGACTCTTGGCATGGTGGTACGACCATGGAGTTCCTCTCGCCTTTCCTGTTGAGAGTGCCTCCTCTTGAGATGCGACGGGAACGCCGGGAATTCTTTCCCGTTGAAAGCAGGGAAAGGATCCGTCATCTCGAGCTACGAGGGGGAAACGGGGCTCCTCTGGATGTGCGCGGGACCATCGTGCTTCCTCTCGAGTGGAGACGGGTATGGCGGTGAACTTCTTGAGTTGCAGCAAGGGTTTGAAAGACCCTTTCGAAGTTCCAGAGGTTAGGTGTCATTAGTCTCCAGACGCCTCATCGGAAATAGGCCTCATCTCGCCTGGAAGGGAGAACTTCCTGGATTTTCTCGAGTTGCGGCAGGTGTTCTCGAGTTACGACGGGGACCTCAGGGACCCGCCCTGGTGGCCTCAGGAGAGGCCAGTCCCCATGCGAGTTGCTAGGGGGCCTCTCGGGATTCCTCTCCCGTCGATACCGGGGCCAAAAACCTTGTGTGGAGTCAGGGCCGGAACCGAGGATTCCTCTCACGGGCTGACATGGATCTTTGGGTACTTCTGGAGTCTCCCCAGGGGAGTCAGGCCTCGTCTCGAGTGGGGGCATGCACGTGCGCTTTCCTTCCAGGCTGTAGCAGCAATGTCACGCTTCCCGTCGCGTGCATCAAAGGATCTGTGGTTTTCCCTCGAGGCTTTCCCTCGAGGCATTCCCACAGGGCTGTCCCACGTGCCACCGTGGTGTGAGTCGATCCTCGGCGTGAAAGATGAGCCAGTGCAGGGCAAAGAGGTTCCTCTGGAATGGACTGAGACATCTGGGGGACTCTTGGCATGGTGGTACGACCATGGAGTTCCTCTCGCCTTTCCTGTTGAGAGTGCCTCCTCTTGAGATGCGACGGGAACGCCGGGAATTCTTTCCCGTTGAAAGCAGGGAAAGGATCCCTCATCTCGAGCTACGAGGGGGAAACGGGGCTCATCTGGATGTGGGCGGGACCATCGTGCTTCCTCTCGAGTGGAGACGGGTATGGCGGTGAACTTCTTGAGTTTCCGCAAGGGTGTGAAAGACCCTTTTGAAGTTCCAGAGGTGAGGTGTCATTAGTCTCCAGACGCCTCATCGGAAATAGGCCTCATCTCGCCTGGAAGGGAGATCTTCCTGGATTTTCTCGAGTTGACGCAGGTGTTCTCGAGTTACGACGGGGACCTCAGGGACCCGCCCTGGTGGCCTCAGGAGAGGCCAGTCCCCATGCGAGTTGCTAGGGGGCCTCTCGGGATTCCTCTCCCGTCGATACCAGGGCCAAAAACCTTGTGTGGAGTCAGGGCCGGAACCGAGGATTCCTCTCAGGGGCTGACATGGATCTTTGGGTACTTCTGGAGTCTCCCCAGGGGAGTCAGGCCTCGTCTCGAGTGGGGGCATGCACGTGCGCTTTCCTTCCAGGCTGTAGCAGCAATGTCACGCTTCCCGTCGCGTGGATCAAAGGATCTGTGGTTTTCCCTCGAGGCTTTCCCACAGGGCTGTCCCACGTGCCACCGTGGTGTGAGTCGATCCTCGGCGTGAAAGATGAGGCAGTGCAGGGCAAACAGGTTCCTCTGGAATGGACTGAGACATCTGGGGGACTCTTGGCATGGTGGTACGACCATGGAGTTCCTCTCGCCTTTCCTGTTGAGAGTGCCTCCTCTTGAGATGCGACGGGAACCCCGGGAATTCTTTCCCGTTGAAAGCAGGGAAAGGATCCCTCATCTCGAGCTACGAGGGGGAAACGGGGCTCCTCTGGATGTGGGCGGGACCATCGTGCTTCCTCTCGAGTGGAGACGGGTATGGCGGTGAACTTCTTGAGTAGCAGCAAGGGTTTGAAAGACCCTCTCGAAGTTCCAGAGGTTAGGTGTCATTAGTCTCCAGACGCCTCATCGGAAATAGGCCTCATCTCGCCTGGAAGGGAGAACTTCCTGGATTTTCTCGAGTTGCGGCAGGTGTTCTCGAGTTACGACGGGGACCTCAGGGACCCGCCCTGGTGACCTCAGGAGAGGCCAGTCCCCATGCGAGTTGCTAGGGGGCCTCTCGGGATTCCTCTCCCGTCGATACCGGGGCCAAAAACCTTGTGTGGAGTCAGGGCCGGAACCGAGGATTCCTCTCAGGGGCTGACATGGATCTTTGGGTATTTCTGGAGTCTCCCAAGGGGAGTCTAGCCTCGTCTCGAGTGGGGGCATGCACGTGCGATTTCCTTCCAGGCTGTAGCAGCAATGTCACGCTTCCCGTCGCGTTGATCAAAGGATCTGTGGTTTTCCCTCGAGGCTTTCCCTCGAGGCTTTCCCACAGGGCTGTCCCACGTGCCACCATGGTGTGAGTCGATCCTCGGCATGAAAGATGAGCCAGTGCAGGGCAAAGAGCTTCCTCTGGAATGGACTGAGACATCTGGGGGACTCTTGGCATGGTGGTATGACCATGGAGTTCCTCTCGCCTTTCCTGTTGAGAGTGCCTCCTCTTGAGATGCGACGGGAACGCCAGGAATTCTTTCCCGTTGAAAGCAGGGAAAGGATCCCTCATCTCGAGCTACGAGGGGGAAACGGGGCTCCTTTGGATGAGGGCGGGACCATTGTGCTTCCTCTCGAGTGGAGACGGGTATGGCAGTGAACTTCTGAGTTGCAGCAAGGGTGTGAAAGACCCTTTCGAAGTTCCAGAGGTGAGGTGTCATTAGTCTCCAGACGCCTCATCGGAAATAGGCCTCATCTCGCCTGGAAGGGAGAACTTCCTGGATTTTCTCGAGTTGCGGCATGTGTTCTCGAGTTACGATGGGGACCTCAGGGACCCGCCCTGGTGGCCTCAGGAGAGGCCAGTCCCCATGCGAGCTGCTAGGGGGCCTCTCGGGATTCCTCTCCCGTCGATTCCGGGGCCAAAAACCTTGTGTGGAGTCAGGGCCGGAACCGAGGATTCCTCTCAGGGGCTGACATGGAACTTTGGGTACTTCTGGAGTCTCCCCAGGGGAGTCAGGCCTCGTCTCGAGTGGGGGCATGCACGTGCGCTTTCCTTCCATGCTCTAGCAGCAATGTCACGCTTCTCGTCGCGTGGATCAAAGGATCTGTGGTTTTTCCTCGAGGCTTTCCCTCGAGGCTTTCCCACAGGGCTGTCCCACGTGCCACCGTGGTGTGAGTCGATCCTCGGCGTGAAAGATGAGCCAGTGCAGGGCAAAGAGGTTCCTCTGGAATGGACTAAGATATCTGGGGGACTCTTGGCATGGTGGTACGACCATGGAGTTCCTCTCGCCTTTCCTGTTGAGAGTGCCTCCTCTTGAGATGCGACGGGAACGCCGGGAATTCTTTCCCGTTGAAAGCAGGGAAAGGATCCCTCATCTCGAGCTACGAGGGGGAAACGGGGCTCCTCTGGATGTGGGCAGGACCATCGTGCTTCCTCTCGAGTGGAGAAGGGTATGGCGGTGAATTTCTTGAGTTGCAGCCATGGTGTGAAAGACCCTTTCGAAGTTCCAGAGTTTAGGTGTCATTAGTCTCCAGACGCCTCATCGGAAATAGGCCTCATCTCGCCTGAAAGGGAGAACTTCCTGGATTTTCTCGAGTTGTGGCAGGTGTTCTCGAGTTACGACGGGGACCTCAGGGACCCGCCCTGGTGGCCTCAGGAGAGGCCAGTCCCCATGCGAGTTGCTAGGGGGCCTCTCGGGATTCCTCTCCCGTCGATACCGGGGCCAAAAACCTTGTGTGGAGTCAGGGCCGGAACCGAGGATTCCTCTCAGGGGCTGACATGGATCTTTGGGTACTTCTGGAGTCTCCCCAGGGGAGTCAGGCCTCGTCTCGAGTGGGGGCATGCACGTGCGATTTCCTTCCAGGCTGTAGCAGCAATGTCACGCTTCCCGTCGCGTGGATCAAAGGATCTGTGGTTTTCCCTCGAGGCTTTCCCTCGAGGCTTTCCCACAGGGCTGTCCCACGTGCCACCGTGGTGTGAGTCGATCCTCGGCGTGAAAGATGAGCCAGTGCAGGGCAAAGAGGTTCCTCTGGAATGGACTGAGACATCTGGGGGACTCTTGGCATGGTGGTACCACCATGGAGTTCCTCTCGCCTTTCCTGTTGAGAGTGCCTCCTCTTGAGATGCGACGGGAACGCCGGGAATTCTTTCCCGTTGAAAGCAGGGAAAGGATCCCTCATCTCGAGCTACGAGGGGGAAACGGGGCTCCTCTGGATGTGGGCGGGACCATCGTGCTTCCTCTCGAGTGGAGACGGGTATGGCGGTGAACTTCTTGATTTGCAGCAAGGGTGTGAAAGACCCTTTCGAAGTTCCAGAGTTTAGGTGTCATTAGTCTCCAGACGCCTCATCGGAAATAGGCCTCATCTCGCCTGAAAGGGAGAACTTCCTGGATTTTCTCGAGTTGTGGCAGGTGTTCTCGAGTTACGACGGGGACCTCAGGGACCCGCCCTGGTGGCCTCAGGAGAGGCCAGTCCCCATGCGAGTTGCTAGGGGGCCTCTCGGGATTCCTCTCCCGTCGATACCGGGGCCAAAAACCTTGTGTGGAGTCAGGGCCGGAACCGAGGATTCCTCTCAGGGGCTGACATGGATCTTTGGGTACTTCTGGAGTCTCCCCAGGGGAGTCAGGCCTCGTCTCGAGTGGGGGCATGCACGTGCGCTTTCCTTCCAGGCTGTAGCAGCAATGTCACGCTTCCCGTCGCCTGGATCAAAGGATCTGTGGTTTTCCCTCGAGGCTTTCCCTCGAGGCTTTCCCACAGGGCTGTCCCACGTGCCACCGTGGTGTGAGTCGATCCTCGGCGTGAAAGATGAGCCAGTGCAGGGCAAAGAGGTTCCTCTGGAATGGACTGAGACATCTGGGGGACTCTTGGCATGGTGGTACGACCATGGAGTTCCTCTCGCCTTTCCTGTTGAGAGTGCCTCCTCTTGAGATGCGACGGGAACGCCGGGAATTCTTTCCCGTTGAAAGCAGGGAAAGGATCCCTCATCTCGAGCTACCAGGGGGAAACGGGGCTCCTCTGGATGTGGGCGGGACCATCGTGCTTCCTCTCGAGTGGAGACGGGTATGGCGGTGAACTTCTTGAGTTGCAGCAAGGGTTTGAAAGACCCTTTCGAAGTTCCAGAGGTGAGGTGTCATTAGTCTCCAGACGCCTCATCGGAAATAGGCCTCATCTCGCCTGAAAGCGAGAACTTCCTGGATTTTCTCGAGTTGTGGCAGGTGTTCTCGAGTTACGACGGGGACCTCAGGGACCCGCCCTGGTGGCCTCAGGAGAGGCCAGTCCCCATGCGAGTTGCTAGGGGGCCTCTCGGGATTCCTCTCCCGTCGATACCGGGGCCAAAAACCTTGTGTGGAGTCAGGGCCGGAACCGAGGATTCCTCTCAGGGGCTGACATGGATCTTTGGGTACTTCTGGAGTCTCCCCAGGGGAGTCAGGCCTCGTCTCGAGTGGGGGCATGCACGTGCGCTTTCCTTCCAGGCTGTAGCAGCAATGTCACGCTTCCCGTCGCCTGGATCAAAGGAAATGTGGTTTTCCCTCGAGGCTTTCCCTCGAGGCTTTCCCACAGGGCTGTCCCACGTGCCACCGTGGTGTGAGTCGATCCTCGGCGTGAAAGATGAGCCAGTGCAGGGCAAAGAGGTTCCTCTGGAATGGACTGAGACATCTGGGGGACTCTTGGCATGGTGGTACGACCATGGAGTTCCTCTCGCCTTTCCTGTTGAGAGTGCCTCCTCTTGAGATGCGACGGGAACGCCGGGAATTCTTTCCCGTTGAAAGCAGGGAAAGGATCCGTCATCTCGAGCTACGAGGGGGAAACGGGGCTCCTCTGGATGTGCGCGGGACCATCGTGCTTCCTCTCGAGTGGAGACGGGTATGGCGGTGAACTTCTTGAGTTGCAGCAAGGGTTTGAAAGACCCTTTCGAAGTTCCAGAGGTTAGGTGTCATTAGTCTCCAGACGCCTCATCGGAAATAGGCCTCATCTCGCCTGGAAGGGAGAACTTCCTGGATTTTCTCGAGTTGCGGCAGGTGTTCTCGAGTTACGACGGGGACCTCAGGGACCCGCCCTGGTGGCCTCAGGAGAGGCCAGTCCCCATGCGAGTTGCTAGGGGGCCTCTCGGGATTCCTCTCCCGTCGATACCGGGGCCAAAAACCTTGTGTGGAGTCAGGGCCGGAACCGAGGATTCCTCTCACGGGCTGACATGGATCTTTGGGTACTTCTGGAGTCTCCCCAGGGGAGTCAGGCCTCGTCTCGAGTGGGGGCATGCACGTGCGCTTTCCTTCCAGGCTGTAGCAGCAATGTCACGCTTCCCGTCGCGTGCATCAAAGGATCTGTGGTTTTCCCTCGAGGCTTTCCCTCGAGGCATTCCCACAGGGCTGTCCCACGTGCCACCGTGGTGTGAGTCGATCCTCGGCGTGAAAGATGAGCCAGTGCAGGGCAAAGAGGTTCCTCTGGAATGGACTGAGACATCTGGGGGACTCTTGGCATGGTGGTACGACCATGGAGTTCCTCTCGCCTTTCCTGTTGAGAGTGCCTCCTCTTGAGATGCGACGGGAACGCCGGGAATTCTTTCCCGTTGAAAGCAGGGAAAGGATCCCTCATCTCGAGCTACGAGGGGGAAACGGGGCTCATCTGGATGTGGGCGGGACCATCGTGCTTCCTCTCGAGTGGAGACGGGTATGGCGGTGAACTTCTTGAGTTTCCGCAAGGGTGTGAAAGACCCTTTTGAAGTTCCAGAGGTGAGGTGTCATTAGTCTCCAGACGCCTCATCGGAAATAGGCCTCATCTCGCCTGGAAGGGAGATCTTCCTGGATTTTCTCGAGTTGCCGCAGGTGTTCTCGAGTTACGACGGGGACCTCAGGGACCCGCCCTGGTGGCCTCAGGAGAGGCCAGTCCCCATGCGAGTTGCTAGGGGGCCTCTCGGGATTCCTCTCCCGTCGATACCAGGGCCAAAAACCTTGTGTGGAGTCAGGGCCGGAACCGAGGATTCCTCTCAGGGGCTGACATGGATCTTTGGGTACTTCTGGAGTCTCCCCAGGGGAGTCAGGCCTCGTCTCGAGTGGGGGCATGCACGTGCGCTTTCCTTCCAGGCTGTAGCAGCAATGTCACGCTTCCCGTCGCGTGGATCAAAGGATCTGTGGTTTTCCCTCGAGGCTTTCCCACAGGGCTGTCCCACGTGCCACCGTGGTGTGAGTCGATCCTCGGCGTGAAAGATGAGGCAGTGCAGGGCAAACAGGTTCCTCTGGAATGGACTGAGACATCTGGGGGACTCTTGGCATGGTGGTACGACCATGGAGTTCCTCTCGCCTTTCCTGTTGAGAGTGCCTCCTCTTGAGATGCGACGGGAACCCCGGGAATTCTTTCCCGTTGAAAGCAGGGAAAGGATCCCTCATCTCGAGCTACGAGGGGGAAACGGGGCTCCTCTGGATGTGGGCGGGACCATCGTGCTTCCTCTCGAGTGGAGACGGGTATGGCGGTGAACTTCTTGAGTAGCAGCAAGGGTTTGAAAGACCCTCTCGAAGTTCCAGAGGTTAGGTGTCATTAGTCTCCAGACGCCTCATCGGAAATAGGCCTCATCTCGCCTGGAAGGGAGAACTTCCTGGATTTTCTCGAGTTGCGGCAGGTGTTCTCGAGTTACGACGGGGACCTCAGGGACCCGCCCTGGTGACCTCAGGAGAGGCCAGTCCCCATGCGAGTTGCTAGGGGGCCTCTCGGGATTCCTCTCCCGTCGATACCGGGGCCAAAAACCTTGTGTGGAGTCAGGGCCGGAACCGAGGATTCCTCTCAGGGGCTGACATGGATCTTTGGGTATTTCTGGAGTCTCCCCAGGGGAGTCTAGCCTCGTCTCGAGTGGGGGCATGCACGTGCGATTTCCTTCCAGGCTGTAGCAGCAATGTCACGCTTCCCGTCGCGTTGATCAAAGGATCTGTGGTTTTCCCTCGAGGCTTTCCCTCGAGGCTTTCCCACAGGGCTGTCCCACGTGCCACCATGGTGTGAGTCGATCCTCGGCATGAAAGATGAGCCAGTGCAGGGCAAAGAGCTTCCTCTGGAATGGACTGAGACATCTGGGGGACTCTTGGCATGGTGGTATGACCATGGAGTTCCTCTCGCCTTTCCTGTTGAGAGTGCCTCCTCTTGAGATGCGACGGGAACGCCAGGAATTCTTTCCCGTTGAAAGCAGGGAAAGGATCCCTCATCTCGAGCTACGAGGGGGAAACGGGGCTCCTTTGGATGAGGGCGGGACCATTGTGCTTCCTCTCGAGTGGAGACGGGTATGGCAGTGAACTTCTGAGTTGCAGCAAGGGTGTGAAAGACCCTTTCGAAGTTCCAGAGGTGAGGTGTCATTAGTCTCCAGACGCCTCATCGGAAATAGGCCTCATCTCGCCTGGAAGGGAGAACTTCCTGGATTTTCTCGAGTTGCGGCATGTGTTCTCGAGTTACGATGGGGACCTCAGGGACCCGCCCTGGTGGCCTCAGGAGAGGCCAGTCCCCATGCGAGCTGCTAGGGGGCCTCTCGGGATTCCTCTCCCGTCGATACCGGGGCCAAAAACCTTGTGTGGAGTCAGGGCCGGAACCGAGGATTCCTCTCAGGGGCTGACATGGATCTTTGGGTACTTCTGGAGTCTCCCCAGGGGAGTCAGGCCTCGTCTCGAGTGGGGGCATGCACGTGCGCTTTCCTTCCATGCTCTAGCAGCAATGTCACGCTTCTCGTCGCGTGGATCAAAGGATCTGTGGTTTTCCCTCGAGGCTTTCCCTCGAGGCTTTCCCACAGGGCTGTCCCACGTGCCACCGTGGTGTGAGTCGATCCTCGGCGTGAAAGATGAGCCAGTGCAGGGCAAAGAGGTTCCTCTGGAATGGACTGAGACATCTGGGGGACTCTTGGCATGGTGGTACGACCATGGAGTTCCTCTCGCCTTTCCTGTTGAGAGTGCCTCCTCTTGAGATGCGACGGGAACGCCGGGAATTCTTTCCCGTTGAAAGCAGGGAAAGGATCCCTCATCTCGAGCTACGAGGGGGAAACGGGGCTCCTCTGGATGTGCGCGGGACCATCGTGCTTCCTCTCGAGTGGAGACGGGTATGGCGGTGAACTTCTTGAGTTGCAGCAAGGGTTTGAAAGACCCTTTCGAAGTTCCAGAGGTTAGGTGTCATTAGTCTCCAGACGCCTCATCGGAAATAGGCCTCATCTCGCCTGGAAGGGAGAACTTCCTGGATTTTCTCGAGTTGCGGCAGGTGTTCTCGAGTTACGACGGGGACCTCAGGGACCCGCCCTGGTGGCCTCAGGAGAGGCCAGTCCCCATGCGAGTTGCTAGGGGGCCTCTCGGGATTCCTCTCCCGTCGATACCGGGGCCAAAAACCTTGTGTGGAGTCAGGGCCGGAACCGAGGATTCCTCTCAGGGGCTCACATGGATCTTTGGGTACTTCTGGAGTCTCCCCAGGGGAGTCAGGCCTCGTCTCGAGTGGGGTCATGCACGTGCGCTTTCCTTCCAGGCTGTAGCAGCAATGTCACGCTTCCCGTCGCCTGGATCAAAGGATCTGTGGTTTTCCCTCGAGGCTTTCCCTCGAGGCTTTCCCACAGGGCTGTCCCACGTGCCACCGTGGTGTGAGTCGATCCTCGGCGTGAAAGATGAGCCAGTGCAGGGCAAAGAGGTTCCTCTGGAATGGACTGAGACATCTGGGGGACTCTTGGCATGGTGGTACGACCATGGAGTTCCTCTCGCCTTTCCTGTTGAGAGTGCCTCCTCTTGAGATGCGACGGGAACGCCGGGAATTCTTTCCCGTTGAAAGCAGGGAAAGGATCCCTCATCTCGAGCTACGAGGGGGAAACGGGGCTCCTCTGGATGCGGGCAGGACCATCGTGCTTCCTCTCGAGTGGAGAAGGGTATGGCGGTGAATTTCTTGAGTTGCAGCAAGGGTGTGAAAGACCCTTTCGAAGTTCCAGAGGTGAGGTGTCATTAGTCTCCAGACGCCTCATCGGAAATAGGCCTCATCTCGCCTGGAAGGGAGAACTTCCTGGATTTTCTCGAGTTGCGGCAGGTGTTCTCGAGTTACGACGGGGACCTCAGGGACCCGCCCTGGTGGCCTCAGGAGAGGCCAGTCCCCATGCGAGTTGCTAGGGGGCCTCTCGGGATTCCTCTCCCGTCGATACCGGGGCCAAAAACCTAGTGTGGAGTCAGGGCCGGAACCGAGGATTCCTCTCAGGGGCTGACATGGATCTTTGGGTACTTCTGGAGTCTCCCCAGGGGAGTCAGGCCTCGTCTCGAGTGGGGGCATGCACGTGCGCTTTCCTTCCAGGCTGTAGCAGCAATGTCACACTTCCCGTCGCGTGGATCAAAGGATCTGTGGTTTTCCCTCGAGGCTTTCCCTCGAGGCTTTCCCACAGGGCTGTCCCACGTGCCACCGTGGTGTGAGTCGATCCTCGGCGTGAAAGATGAGCCAGTGCAGGGCAAAGAGGTTCCTCTGGAATGGACTGAGACATCTGGGGAACTCTTGGCATGGTGGTACGACCATGGAGTTCCTCTCGCCTTTCCTGTTGAGAGTGCCTCCTCTTGAGATGCGACGGGAACGCCGGGAATTCTTTCCCGTTGAAAGCAGGGAAAGGATCCCTCATCTCGAGCTACGAGGGGGAAACGGGGCTCCTCTGGATGTGGGCAGGACCATCGTGCTTCCTCTCGAGTGGAGAAGGGTATGGCGGTGAATTTCTTGAGTTGCAGCAAGGGTGTGAAAGACCCTTTCGAAGTTCCAGAGGTGAGGTGTCATTAGTCTCCAGACGCCTCATCGGAAATAGGCCTCATCTCGCCTGGAAGGGAGAACTTCCTGGATTTTCTCGAGTTGCGGCAGGTGTTCTCGAGTTACGACGGGGACCTCAGGGACCCGCCCTGGTGGCCTCAGGAGAGGCCAGTCCCCATGCGAGTTGCTAGGGGGCCTCTCGGGATTCCTCTCCCGTCGATACCGGGGCCAAAAACCTAGTGTGGAGTCAGGGCCGGAACCGAGGATTCCTCTCAGGGGCTGACATGGATCTTTGGGTACTTCTGGAGTCTCCCCAGGGGAGTCAGGCCTCGTCTCGAGTGGGGGCATGCACGTGCGCTTTCCTTCCAGGCTGTAGCAGCAATGTCACACTTCCCGTCGCGTGGATCAAAGGATCTGTGGTTTTCCCTCGAGGCTTTCCCTCGAGGCTTTCCCACAGGGCTGTCCCACGTGCCACCGTGGTGTGAGTCGATCCTCGGCGTGAAAGATGAGCCAGTGCAGGGCAAAGAGGTTCCTCTGGAATGGACTGAGACATCTGGGGAACTCTTGGCATGGTGGTACGACCATGGAGTTCCTCTCGCCTTTCCTGTTGAGAGTGCCTCCTCTTGAGATGCGACGGGAACGCCGGGAATTCTTTCCCGTTGAAAGCAGGGAAAGGATCCCTCATCTCGAGCTACGAGGGGGAAACGGGGCTCCTCTGGATGTGGGCAGGACCATCGTGCTTCCTCTCGAGTGGAGAAAGGTATGGCGGTGAATTTCTTGAGTTGCAGCAAGGGTGTGAAAGACCCTTTCGAAGTTCCAGAGGTGAGGTGTCATTAGTCTCCAGACGCCTCATCGGAAATAGGCCTCATCTCGCCTGGAAGGGAGAACTTCCTGGATTTTCTCGAGTTGCGGCAGGTGTTCTCGAGTTACGACGGGGACCTCAGGGACCCGCCCTGGTGGCCTCAGGAGAGGCCAGTCCCCATGCGAGTTGCTAGGGGGCCTCTCGGGATTCCTCTCCCGTCGATACCGGGGCCAAAAACCTTGTGTGGAGTCAGGGCCGGAACCGAGGATTCCTCTCAGGGGCTGACATGGATCTTTGGGTACTTCTGGAGTCTCCCCAGGGGAGTCAGGCCTCGTCTCGAGTGGGGTCCTGCACGTGCGCTTTCCTTCCAGGCTGTAGCAGCAATGTCACGCTTCCCGTTGCGTGGATCAAAGGATCTGTGGTTTTCCCTCGAGGCTTTCCCTCGAGGCTTTCCCACAGGGCTGTCCCACGTGCCACCGTGGTGTGAGTCGATCCTCGGCGTGAAAGATGAGCCAGTGCAGGGCAAAGAGGTTCCTCTGGAATGGACTGAGACATCTGGGGGACTCTTGGCATGGTGGTACGACCATGGAGTTCCTCTCGCCTTTCCTGTTGAGAGTGCCTCCTCTTGAGATGCGACGGGAACGCCGGGAATTCTTTCCCGTTGAAAGCAGGGAAAGGATCCCTCATCTCGAGCTACGAGGGGGAAACGGGGCTCCTCTGGATGGGGGCAGGACCATCGTGCTTCCTCTCGAGTGGAGAAGGGTATGGCGGTGAATTTCTTGAGTTGCAGCAAGGGTGTGAAAGACCCTTTCGAAGTTCCAGAGGTGAGGTGTCATTAGTCTCCAGACGCCTCATCGGAAATAGGCCTCATCTCGCCTGGAAGGGAGAACTTCCTGGATTTTCTCGAGTTGCGGCAGGTGTTCTCGAGTTACGACGGGGACCTCAGGGACCCGCCCTGGTGGCCTCAGGAGAGGCCAGTCCCCATGCGAGTTGCTAGGGGGCCTCTCGGGATTCCTCTCCCGTCGATACCGGGGCCAAAAACCTAGTGTGGAGTCAGGGCCGGAACCGAGGATTCCTCTCAGGGGCTGACATGGATCTTTGGGTACTTCTGGAGTCTCCCCAGGGGAGTCAGGCCTCGTCTCGAGTGGGGGCATGCACGTGCGCTTTCCTTCCAGGCTGTAGCAGCAATGTCACACTTCCCGTCGCGTGGATCAAAGGATCTGTGGTTTTCCCTCGAGGCTTTCCCTCGAGGCTTTCCCACAGGGCTGTCCCACGTGCCACCGTGGTGTGAGTCGATCCTCGGCGTGAAAGATGAGCCAGTGCAGGGCAAAGAGGTTCCTCTGGAATGGACTGAGACATCTGGGGAACTCTTGGCATGGTGGTACGACCATGGAGTTCCTCTCGCCTTTCCTGTTGAGAGTGCCTCCTCTTGAGATGCGACGGGAACGCCGGGAATTCTTTCCCGTTGAAAGCAGGGAAAGGATCCCTCATCTCGAGCTACGAGGGGGAAACGGGGCTCCTCTGGATGTGGGCAGGACCATCGTGCTTCCTCTCGAGTGGAGAAGGGTATGGCGGTGAATTTCTTGAGTTGCAGCAAGGGTGTGAAAGACCCTTTCGAAGTTCCAGAGGTGAGGTGTCATTAGTCTCCAGACGCCTCATCGGAAATAGGCCTCATCTCGCCTGGAAGGGAGAACTTCCTGGATTTTCTCGAGTTGCGGCAGGTGTTCTCGAGTTACGACGGGGACCTCAGGGACCCGCCCTGGTGGCCTCAGGAGAGGCCAGTCCCCATGCGAGTTGCTAGGGGGCCTCTCGGGATTCCTCTCCCGTCGATACCGGGGCCAAAAACCTTGTGTGGAGTCAGGGCCGGAACCGAGGATTCCTCTCAGGGGCTGACATGGATCTTTGGGTACTTCTGGAGTCTCCCCAGGGGAGTCAGGCCTCGTCTCGAGTGGGGTCCTGCACGTGCGCTTTCCTTCCAGGCTGTAGCAGCAATGTCACGCTTCCCGTTGCGTGGATCAAAGGATCTGTGGTTTTCCCTCGAGGCTTTCCCTCGAGGCTTTCCCACAGGGCTGTCCCACGTGCCACCGTGGTGTGAGTCGATCCTCGGCGTGAAAGATGAGGCAGTGCAGGGCAAAGAGGTTCCTCTGGAATGGACTGAGACATCTGGGGGACTCTTGGCATGGTGGTACGACCATGGAGTTTCTCTCGCCTTTCCTGTTGAGAGTGCCTCCTCTTGAGATGCGACGGGAACGTCGGGAATTCTTTCCCGTTGAAAGCAGGGAAAGGATCCCTCATCTCGAGCTACGAGGGGGAAACGGGGCTCCTCTGGATGTGGGCGGGACCATCGTGCTTCCTCTCGAGTGGAGACGGGTATGGCGGTGAACTTCTTGATTTGCAGCAAGGGTGTGAAAGACCCTTTCGAAGTTCCAGAGTTTAGGTGTCATTAGTCTCCAGACGCCTCATCGGAAATAGGCCTCATCTCGCCTGAAAGGGAGAACTTCCTGGATTTTCTCGAGTTGTGGCAGGTGTTCTCGAGTTACGACGGGGACCTCAGGGACCCGCCCTGGTGGCCTCAGGAGAGGCCAGTCCCCATGCGAGTTGCTAGGGGGCCTCTCGGGATTCCTCTCCCGTCGATACCGGGGCCAAAAACCTTGTGTGGAGTCAGGGCCGGAACCGAGGATTCCTCTCAGGGGCTGACATGGATCTTTGGGTACTTCTGTAGTCTCCCCAGGGGAGTCAGGCCTCGTCTCGAGTGGGGGCATGCACGTGCGCTTTCCTTCCAGGCTGTAGCAGCAATGTCACGCTTCCCGTCGCGTGGATCAAAGGATCTGTGGTTTTCCCTCGAGGCTTTCCCTCGAGGCTTTCCCACAGGGCTGTCCCACGTGCCACCGTGGTGTGAGTCGATCCTCGGCATGAAAGATGAGCCAGTGCAGGGCAAAGAGGTTCCTCTGGAATGGACTGAGACATCTGGGGGACTCTTGGCATGGTGGTACGACCATGGAGTTCCTCTCGCCTTTCCTGTTGAGAGTGCCTCCTCTTGAGATGCGACGGGAACGCCGGGAATTCTTTCCCGTTGAAAGCAGGGAAAGGATCCCTCATCTCGAGCTACGAGGGGGAAACGGGGCTCCTCTGGATGTGGGCGGGACCATCGTGCTTCCTCTCGAGTGGAGACGGGTATGGCGGTGAAATTCTTGAGTTGCAGCAAGGGTGTGAAAGACCCTTTCGAAGTTCCAGAGTTTAGGTGTCATTAGTCTCCAGACGCCTCATCGGAAATAGGCATCATCTCGCCTGAAAGGGAGAACTTCCTGGATTTTCTCGAGTTGTGGCAGGTGTTCTCGAGTTACGACGGGGACCTCAGGGACCCGCCCTGGTGGCCTCAGGAGAGGCCAGTCCCCATGCGAGTTGCTAGGGGGCCTCTCGGGATTCCTCTCCCGTCGATACCGGGGCCAAAAACCTTGTGTGGAGTCAGGGCCGGAACCGAGGATTCCTCTCAGGGGCTGACATGGATCTTTGGGTACTTCTGGAGTCTCCCCAGGGGAGTCAGGCCTCGTCTCGAGTGGGGGCATGCACGTGCGCTTTCCTTCCAGGCTGTAGCAGCAATGTCACGCTTCCCGTCGCCTGGATCAAAGGATCTGTGGTTTTCCCTCGAGGCTTTCCCTCGAGGCTTTCCCACAGGGCTGTCCCACGTGCCACCGTGGTGTGAGTCGATCCTCGGCGTGAAAGATGAGCCAGTGCAGGGCAAAGAGGTTCCTCTGGAATGGACTGAGACATCTGGGGGACTCTTGGCATGGTGGTACGACCATGGAGTTCCTCTCGCCTTTCCTGTTGAGAGTGCCTCCTCTTGAGATGCGACGGGAACGCCGGGAATTCTTTCCCGTTGAAAGCAGGGAAAGGATCCCTCATCTCGAGCTACGAGGGGGAAACGGGGCTCCTCTGGATGTGGGCGGGACCATCGTGCTTCCTCTCGAGTGGAGACGGGTATGGCGGTGAACTTCTTGAGTTGCAGCAAGGGTTTGAAAGACCCTTTCGAAGTTCCAGAGGTGAGGTGTCATTAGTCTCCAGACGCCTCATCGGAAATAGGCCTCATCTCGCCTGAAAGGGAGAACTTCCTGGATTTTCTCGAGTTGTGGCAGGTGTTCTCGAGTTACGACGGGGACCTCAGGGACCCGCCCTGGTGGCCTCAGGAGAGGCCAGTCCCCATGCGAGTTGCTAGGGGGCCTCTCGGGATTCCTCTCCCGTCGATACCGGGGCCAAAAACCTTGTGTGGAGTCAGGGCCGGAACCGAGGATTCCTCTCAGGGGCTGACATGGATCTTTGGGTACTTCTGGAGTCTCCCCAGGGGAGTCAGGCCTCGTCTCGAGTGGGGGCATGCACGTGCGCTTTCCTTCCAGGCTGTAGCAGCAATGTCACGCTTCCCGTCGCCTGGATCAAAGGAAATGTGGTTTTCCCTCGAGGCTTTCCCTCGAGGCTTTCCCACAGGGCTGTCCCACGTGCCACCGTGGTGTGAGTCGATCCTCGGCGTGAAAGATGAGCCAGTGCAGGGCAAAGAGGTTCCTCTGGAATGGACTGAGACATCTGGGGGACTCTTGGCATGGTGGTACGACCATGGAGTTCCTCTCGCCTTTCCTGTTGAGAGTGCCTCCTCTTGAGATGCGACGGGAACGCCGGGAATTCTTTCCCGTTGAAAGCAGGGAAAGGATCCCTCATCTCGAGCTACGAGGGGGAAACCGGGCTCCTCTGGATGTGCGCGGGACCATCGTGCTTCCTCTCGAGTGGAGACGGGTATGGCGGTGAACTTCTTGAGTTGCAGCAAGGGTTTGAAAGACCCTTTCGAAGTTCCAGAGGTTAGGTGTCATTAGTCTCCAGACGCCTCATGGGAAATAGGCCTCATCTCGCCTGGAAGGGAGAACTTCCTGGATTTTCTCGAGTTGCGGCAGGTGTTCTCGAGTTACGACGGGGACCTCAGGGACCCGCCCTGGTGGCCTCAGGAGAGGCCAGTCCCCATGCGAGTTGCTAGGGGGCCTCTCGGGATTCCTCTCCCGTCGATACCGGGGCCAAAATCCTTGTGTGGAGTCAGGGCCGGAACCGAGGATTCCTCTCAGGTGCTCACATGGATCTTTGGGTACTTCTGGAGTCTCCCCAGGGGAGTCAGGCCTCGTCTCGAGTGGGGTCATGCACGTGCGCTTTCCTTCCAGGCTGTAGCAGCAATGTCACGCTTCCCGTCGCCTGGATCAAAGGATCTGTGGTTTTCCCTCGAGGCTTTCCCTCGAGGCTTTCCCACAGGGCTGTCCCACGTGCCACCGTGGTGTGAGTTGATCCTCGGCGTGAAAGATGAGCCAGTGCAGGGCAAAGAGGTTCCTCTGGAATGGACTGAGACATCTGGGGGACTCTTGGCATGGTGGTACGACCATGGAGTTCCTCTCGCCTTTCCTGTTGAGAGTGCCTCCTCTTGAGATGCGACGGGAACGCCGGGAATTCTTTCCCGTTGAAAGCAGGGAAAGGATCCCTCATCTCGAGCTACGAGGGGGAAACGGGGCTCCTCTGGATGTGGGCAGGACCATCGTGCTTCCTCTCGAGTGGAGAAGGGTATGGCGGTGAATTTCTTGAGTTGCAGCAATGGTGTGAAAGACCCTTTCGAAGTTCCAGAGGTGAGGTGTCATTAGTCTCCAGACGCCTCATCGGAAATAGGCCTCATCTCGCCTGGAAGGGAGAACTTCCTGGATTTTCTCGAGTTGCGGCAGGTGTTCTCGAGTTACGACGGGGACCTCAGGGACGCGCCCTGGTGGCCTCAGGAGAGGCCAGTCCCCATGCGAGTTGCCAGGGGGCCTCTCGGGATTCCTCTCCCGTCGATACCGGGGCCAAAAACCTTGTGTGGAGTCAGGGCCGGAACCGAGGATTCCTCTCAGGGGCTGACATGGATCTTTGGGTACTTCTGGAGTCTCCCCAGGGGAGTCAGGCCTCGTCTCGAGTGGGGTCATGCACGTGCGCTTTCCTTCCAGGCTGTAGCAGCAATGTCACGCTTCCCGTCTCCTGGATGAAAGGATCTGTGGTTTTCCCTCGAGGCTTTCCCTCGAGGCTTTCCCACAGGGCTGTCCCACGTGCCACCGTGGTGTGAGTCGATCCTCGGCGTGAAAGATGAGCCAGTGCAGGGCAAAGAGGTTCCTCTGGAATGGACTGAGACATCTGGGGGACTGTTGGCATGGTGGTACGACCATGGAGTTCCTCTCGCCTTTCCTGTTGAGAGTGCCTCCTCTTGAAATGCGACGGGAACGCCGGGAATTCTTTCCCGTTGAAAGCAGGGAAAGGATCCCTCATCTCGAGCTACGAGGGGGAAACGGGGCTCCTCTGGATGTGGGCGGGACCATCGTGCTTCCTCTCGAGTGGAGACGGGTATGGCGGTGAACTTCTTGATTTGCAGCAAGGGTGTGAAAGACCCTTTCGAAGTTCCAGAGGTTAGGTGTCATTAGTCTCCAAACGCCTCATCGGAAATAGGCCTCATCTCGCCTGAAAGGGAGAACTTCCTGGATTTTCTCGAGTTGTGGCAGGTGTTCTCGGGTTACGACGGGGACCTCAGGGACCCGCCCTGGTGGCCTCAGGAGAGGCCAGTCCCCATGCGAGTTGCTAGGGGGCCTCTCGGGATTCCTCTCCCGTCGATACCGGGGCCAAAAACCTTGTGTGGAGTCAGGACCGGAACCGAGGATTCCTCTCACGGGCTGACATGGATCTTTGGGTACTTCTGGAGTCTCCCCAGGGGAGTCAGGCCTCGTCTCGAGTGGGGGCATGCACGTGCGCTTTCCTTCCAGGCTGTAGCAGCAATGTCACGCTTCCCGTCGCGTGGATCAAAGGATCTGTGGTTTTCCCTCGAGGCTTTCCCTCGAGGCATTCCCACAGGGCTGTCCCACGTGCCACCGTGGTGTGAGTCGATCCTCGGCGTGAAAGATGAGCCAGTGCAGGGCAAAGAGGTTCCTCTGGAATGGACTGAGACATCTGGGGGACTCTTGGCATGGTGGTACGACCATGGAGTTCCTCTCGCCTTTCCTGTTGAGAGTGCCTCCTCTTGAGATGCGACGGGAACGCCGGGAATTCTTTCCCGTTGAAAGCAGGGAAAGGATCCCTCATCTCGAGCTACGAGGGGGAAACGGGGCTCCTCTGGATGTGGGCGGGACCATCGTGCTTCCTCTCGAGTGGAGACGGGTATGGCGGTGAACTTTTTAAGTTTCCGCAAGGGTGTGAAAGACCCTTTTGAAGTTCCAGAGGTGAGGTGTCATTAGTCTCCAGACGCCTCATGGGAAATAGGCCTCATCTCGCCTGGAAGGGAGATCTTCCTGGATTTTCTCGAGTTGCCGCAGGTGTTCTCGAGTTACGACGGGGACCTCAGGGACCCGCCCTGGTGGCCTCAGGAGAGGCCAGTCCCCATGCGAGTTGCTAGGGGGCCTCTCGGGATTCCTCTCCCGTCGATACCAGGGCCAAAAACCTTGTGTGGAGTCAGGGCCGGAACCGAGGATTCCTCTCAGGGGCTGACATGGATCTTTGGGTACTTCTGGAGTCTCCCCAGGGGAGTCAGGCCTCGTCTCGAGTGGGGGCATGCACGTGCGCTTTCCTTCCAGGCTGTAGCAGCAATGTCACGCTTCCCGTCGCGTGGATCAAAGGATCTGTGGTTTTCCCTCGAGGCTTTCCCTCGAGGCTTTCCCACAGGGCTGTCCCACGTGCCACCGAGGTGTGAGTCGATCCTCGGCGTGAAAGATGAGCCAGTGCAGGGCAAAGAGGTTCCTCTGGAATGGACTGAGACATCTGGGGGACTCTTGGCATGGTGGTACGACCATGGAGTTCCTCTCGCCTTTCGTGTTGAGAGTGCCTCCTCTTGAGATGCGACGGGAACGCCGGGAATTCTTTCCCGTTGAAAGCAGGGAAAGGATCCCTCATCTCGAGCTACGAGGGGGAAACGGGGCTCCTCTGGATGTGGGCGGGACCATCGTGCTTCCTCTCGAGTGGAGACGGGTATGGCGGTGAACTTCTTGAGTTGCAGCAAGGGTGTGAAAGACCCTTTCGAAGTTCCAGAGGTGAGGTGTCATTAGTCTCCAGACGCCTCATCGGAAATAGGCCTCATCTCGCCTGGAAGGGAGAACTTCCTGGATTTTCTCGAGTTGCGTCAGGTGTTCTCGAGTTACGACGGGGACCTCAGGGACCCGCCCTGGTGGCCTCAGGAGAGGCCAGTCCCCATGCGAGTTGCTAGGGGGCCTCTCGGGATTCCTCTCCCGTCGATACCGGGGCCAAAAACCTTGTGTGGAGTCAGGGCCGGAACCGAGGATTCCTCTCACGGGCTGACATGGATCTTTGGGTACTTCTGGAGTCTTCCCAGGGGAGTCAGGCCTCGTCTCGAGTGGGGGCATGCACGTGCGCTTTCCTTCCAGGCTGTAGCAGCAATGTCACGCTTCCCGTCGCGTGGATCAAAGGATCTGTGGTTTTCCCTCGAGGCTTTCCCTCGAGGCTTTCCCACAGGGATGTCCCACGTGCCACCGTGGTGTGAGTCGATCCTCGGCGTGAAAGATGAGCCAGTGCAGGGCAAAGAGGTTCCTCTGGAATGGACTGAGACATCTGGGGGACTCTTGGCATGGTGGTATGACCATGGAGTTCCTCTCGCCTTTCCTGTTGAGAGTGCCTCCTCTTGAGATGCGACGGGAACGCCGGGAATTCTTTCCCGTTGAAAGCAGGGAAAGGATCCCTCATCTCGAGCTACGAGGGGGAAACGGGGCTCCTCTGGATGTGGGCGGGACCATCGTGCTTCCTCTCGAGTGGAGACGGGTATGGCGGTGAACTTCTTTAGTTGCAGCAAGGGTGTAAAAGACCCTTTCGAAGTTACAGAGGTTAGGTGGCATTAGTCTCCAGACGCCTCATCGGAAATAGGCCTCATCTCGCCTGGAAGGGAGAACTTCCTGGATTTTCTCGAGTTGCGTCAGGTGTTCTCGAGTTACGACGGGGACCTCAGGGACCCGCCCTGGTGGCCTCAGGAGAGGCCAGTCCCCATGCGAGTTGCTAGGGGGCCTCTCGGGATTCCTCTCCCGTCGATACCGGGGCCAAAAACCTTGTGTGGAGTCAGGGCCGGAACCGAGGATTCCTCT
Source organism: Capricornis sumatraensis (assembly GCF_032405125.1). Classification (NCBI taxonomy): domain Eukaryota; kingdom Metazoa; phylum Chordata; class Mammalia; order Artiodactyla; family Bovidae; genus Capricornis; species Capricornis sumatraensis. The sequence goes on along the minus strand of NC_091092.1, from coordinate 139,860,908 downwards.
CACGGGCTGACATGGATCTTTGGGTACTTCTGGAGTCTCCCCAGGGGAGTCAGGCCTCGTCTCGAGTGGGGGCATGCACGTGCGCTTTCCTTCCAGGCTGTAGCAGCAATGTCACGCTTCCCGTCGCGTGGATCAAAGGATCTGTGGTTTTCCCTCGAGGCTTTCCCTCGAGGCTTTCCCACAGGGCTGTCCCACGTGCCACCGAGGTGTGAGTCGATCCTCGGCGTGAAAGATGAGCCAGTGCAGGGCAAAGAGGTTCCTCTGGAATGGACTGAGACATCTGGGGGACTCTTGGCATGGTGGTACGACCATGGAGTTCCTCTCGCCTTTCCTGTTGAGAGTTCCTCCTCTTGAGATGCGACGGGAATGCCGTGAATTCTTTCCCGTTGAAAGTAGGGAAAGGATCCCTCATCTCGAGCTACGAGCGGGAAACGGGGCTACTCTGGATGTGGGCGGGACCATCGTGCTTCCTCTCGAGTGGAGACGGGTATGGCAGTGAACTTCTTGAGTTGCAGCAAGGGTGTGAAAGACCCTTTCGAAGTTCCAGAGGTGAGGTGTCATTAGTCTCCAGACGCCTCATCGGAAATAGGCCTCATCTCGCCTGGAAGGGAGAACTTCCTGGATTTTCTCGAGTTGTGGCAGGTGTTCTCGAGTTACCACGGGGACCTCAGGGACCCGCCCTGGTGGCCTCAGGAGAGGCCAGTCCCCATGCGAGTTGCTAGGGGGCCTCTCGGGATTCCTCTCCCGTCGATACCGGGGCCAAAATCCTTGTGTGGAGTCAGGGCCGGAACCGAGGATTCCTCTCAGGTGCTGACATGGATCTTTGGGTACTTCTGGAGTCTCCCCAGGGGAGTCAGGCCTCGTCTCGAGTGGGGGCATGAACGTGCGCTTTCCTTCCAGGCTTTAGCAGCAATGTCACGCTTCCCGTCGCGTGGATCAAAGGATCTGTGGTTTTCCCTCGAGGCTTTCCCTCGAGGCTTTCCCACATGGCTGTCCCACGTGCCACCGAGGTGTGAGTCGATCCTCGGCGTGAAAGATGAGCCAGTGCAGGGCAAAGAGGTTCCTCTGGAATGGACTGAGACATCTGGGGGACTCTTGGCATGGTGGTACGTCCATGGAGTTCCTCTCGCCTTTCCTGTTGAGAGTGCCTCCTCTTGAGATGCGACGGGAATGCCGTGAATTCTTTCCCGTTGAAAGTAGGGAAAGGATCCCTCATCTCGAGCTACGAGCGGGAAACGGGGCTACTCTGGATGTGGGCGGGACCATCGTGCTTCCTCTCGAGTGGAGACGGGTATGGCAGTGAACTTCTTGAGTTGCAGCAAGGGTGTGAAAGACCCTTTCGAAGTTCCAGAGGTGAGGTGTCATTAGTCTCCAGACGCCTCATCGGAAATAGGCCTCATCTCGCCTGGAAGGGAGAACTTCCTGGATTTTCTCGAGTTGCGGCAGGTGTTCTCGAGGTACGACGGGGACCTCAGGGACCCGCCCTGGTGGCCTCAGGAGAGGCCAGTCCCCATGCGAGCTGCTAGGGGGCCTCTCGGGATTCCTCTCCCGTCGATTCCGGGGCCAAAAACCTTGTGTGGAGTCAGGGCCGGAACCGAGGATTCCTCTCAGGGGCTGACATGGATCTTTGGGTACTTCTGGAGTCTCCCCAGGGGAGTCAGGCCTCGTCTCGAGTGGGGGCATGCACGTGCGCTTTCCTTCCAGGTTGTAGCAGCAATGTCATGCTTCCCGTCGCGTGGATCAAAGGATCTGTGGTTTTCCCTCGAGGCTTTCCCTGGAGGCTTTCCCACAGGGCTGTCCCACGTGCCACCGTGGTGTGAGTCGATCCTCGGGGAGAATGATGAGCCAGTGCAGGGCAAAGAGGTTCCTCTGGAATGGACTGAGACATCTGGGGGACTCTTCGCATGGTGGTACGACCATGGAGTTCCTCTCGCCTTTCCTGTTGAGAGTGCCTCCTCTTGAGATGCGATGGGAACGCCGGGAATACTTTCCCGTTGAAAGCAGGGAAAGGATCCCTCATCTCGAGCTACGAGGGGGAAACGGGGCTCCTCTGGATGTGGGCGGGACCATCGTGCTTCCTCTCGAGTGGAGACGGGTATGGCGGTGAACTTCTTGAGTTGCAGCAAGGGTGTGAAAGACCCTTTCGAAGTTCCAGAGCTTAGGTGTCATTAGTCTCCAGACGCCTCATCGGAAATAGGCCTCATCTCGCCTGGAATGGAGAACTTCCTGGATTTTCTCGAGTTGCGGCAGGTGTTCTCGAGTTATGACGGGGACCTCAGGGACCCGCCCTGGTGGCCTCAGGAGAGGCCAGTCCCCATGCGAGTTGCTAGGGGGCCTCTCGGGATTCCTCTCCCGTCGATACCGGGGCCAAAAACCTTGTGTGGAGTCAGGGCCGGAACCGAGGATTCCTCTCAGGGGCTGACATGGATCTTTGGGTACTTCTGGAGTCTCCCCAGGGGAGTCAGGCCTCGTCTCGAGTGGGGGCATGCACGTGCGCTTTCCTTCCAGGCTGTAGCAGCAATGTCACGCTTCCCGTCGCGTGGATCAAAGGATCTGTGGTTTTCCCTCGAGGCTTTCCCTCGAGGCTTCCCCACTTTGCACTCCCACGTGCCACCGTGGTGTGAGTCGATCCTCGGCGTGAAAGATGAGCCAGTGCAGGGCAAAGAGGTTCCTCTGGAATGGACTGAGACATCTGGGGGACTCTTGGCATGGTGGTACGACCATGGAGTTCCTCTCGCCTTTCCTGTTGAGAGTGCCTCCTCTTGAGATGCGACGGGAACGCCGGCAATTCTTTCCCGTTGAAAGCAGGGAAAGGATCCCTCATCTCGAGCTACGAGGGGGAAACGGGGCTCCTCTGGATGTGGGCGGGACCATCGTGCTTCCTTTCGAGTGGAGACGGGTATGGCGGTGAACTTCTTGAGTTGCAGCAAGGGTGTGAAAGACCCTTTCGAAGTTCCAGAGGTGAGGTGTCATTAGTCTCCAGACGCCTCATCGGAAATAGGCCTCATCTCGCCTGGAAGGGAGATCTTCCTGGATTTTCTCGAGTTGCGGCAGGTGTTCTCGAGTTACGATGGGGACCTCAGGCACCCGCCCTGGTGGCCTCAGGAGAGGCCAGTCCCCATGCGAGTTGCTAGGGGGCCTCTCGGGATTCCTCTCCCGTCGATACCGGGGCCAAAAACCTTGTGTGGAGTCAGGGCCGGAACCAAGGATTCCTCTTAGGGGCTGACATGGATCTTTGGGTACTTCTGGAGTCTCCCCAGGGGAGTCAGGCCTCGTCACGAGTGGGGGCATGCACGTGCGATTTCCTTCCAGGCTGTAGCAGCAATGTCACGCTTCCCGTCGCGTTGATCAAAGGATCTGTGGTTTTCCCTCGAGGCTTTCCCTCGAGGCTTTCCCACAGGGCTGTCCCACGTGCCACCGTGGTGTGAGTCGATCCTCGGCGTGAAAGATGAGCCAGTGCAGGGCAAAGAGGTTCCTCTGGAATGGACTGAGACATCTGGGGGACTCTTGGCATGGTGGTACGACCATGGAGTTCCTCTCGCCTTTCCTGTTGAGAGTGCCTCCTCTTGAGATGCGACGGGAACTCCGGGAATTCTTTCCCGTTGAAAGCAGGGAAAGGATCCCTCATCTCGAGCTACGAGGGGGAAACGGGGCTCCTCTGGATGTGGGCGGGACCATCGTGCTTCCTCTCGAGTGGAGACGGGTATGGCGGTGAACTTCTTGAGTTGCAGCAAGGGTGTGAAAGACCCTTTCGAAGTTCCAGAGGTTAGGTGTCATTAGTCTCCAGACGCCTCATCGGAAATAGGCCTCATCTCGCCTGGAATGGAGAACTTCCTGGATTTTCTCGAGTTGCGGCAGGTGTTCTCGAGTTAGGACGGGGACCTCAGGGACCCGCCCTGGTGGCCTCAGGAGAGGCCAGTCCCCATGCGAGTTGCTAGGGGGCCTCTCGGGATTCCTCTCCCGTCGATACCGGGGCCAAAAACCTTGTGTGGAGTCAGGGCCGGAACCGAGGATTACTCTCAGGGGCTGACATGGATCTTTGGGTACTTCTGGAGTCTCCCCAGGGGAGTCAGGCCTCGTCTCGAGTGGGGGCATGCACGTGCGCTTTCCTTCCAGGCTGTAGCTGCAATGTCACGCTTCCCGTCGCGTGTATCAAAGGATCTGTGGTTTTCCCTCGAGGCTTTCCCTCGAGGCTTTCCCACAGGGCTGTCCCACGTGCCACCGTGGTGTTAGTCGATCCTCTGCGTGAAAGATGAGCCAGTGCAGGGCAAAGAGTTTCCTCCGGAATGGACTGAGACATCTGGGGGACTCTTGGCATGGTGGTACGACCATGGAGTTCCTCTCGCCTTTCCTGTTGAGAGTGCCTCCTCTTGAGATGGGATGGGAACGCCGGGAATACTTTCCCGTTGAAAGCAGGGAAAGGATCCCTCATCTCGAGCTACGAGGGGAAAACGGGGCTCCTCTGGATGTGGGCGGGACCATCGTGCTTCCTCTCGAGTGGAGACGGGTATGGCGGTGAACTTCTTGAGTTGCAGCAAGGGTGTGAAAGACCCTTTAAAAGTTCCAGAGGTTAGGTGGCATTAGTCTCCAGACGCCTCATGGGAAATAGGCCTCATCTCGCCTGGAAGGGAGAACTTCCTGGATTTTCTCGAGCTGCGGCAGGTGTTCTCGAGTTACGACGGGGACCACAGGGACCCGCCCTGGTGGCCTCAGGAGAGGCCAGTCCCCATGCGAGTTGCTAGGGGGCCTCTCGGGATTCCTCTCCCGTTGATACCGGGGCCAAAATCCTTGTGTGGAGTCAGGGCCGGAACCCAGAATTCCTCTCAGGGGCTGACATGGATCTTTGGGTACTTCTGGAGTCTCCCCAGGGGAATCAGGCCTCGTCACGAGTGGGGGCATGCACGTGCGCTTTCCTTTCAGGCTGTAGCAGCAATGTCACGATTCCCGTCGCGTGGATCAAAGGATCTGTGGTTTTCCCTCGAGGCTTTCCCTCGAGGCTTTCCCACTGGGCTGTCCCACGTGCCACCGTGGTGTGAGTCGATCCTCGGCGTGAAAGATGAGCCAGTGCAGGGCAAAGAGGTTCCTCTGGAATGGACTGAGACATCTGGGGGACTCTTGGCATGGTGGTACGACCATGGAGTTCCTCTCGCCTTTCCTGTTGAGAGTGCCTCCTCTTGAGATGCGACGGGAACGCCGGGAATTCTTTCCCGTTGAAAGCAGGGAAAGGATCCCTCATCTCGAGCTACGAGGGGGAAACGGGGCTCCTCTGGATGTGGGCGGGACCATCGTGCTTCCTCTCGAGTGGAGACGGGTATGGCGGTGAACTTCTTGAGTTGCAGCAAGGGTGTGAAAGACCCTTTCGAAGTTCCAGAGCTTAGGTGTCATTAGTCTCCAGACGCCTCATCGGAAATAGGCCTCATCTCGCCTGGAATGGAGAACTTCCTGGATTTTCTCGAGTTGCGGCAGGTGTTCTCGAGTTATGACGGGGACCTCAGGGACCCGCCCTGGTGGCCTCAGGAGAGGCCAGTCCCCATGCGAGTTGCTAGGGGGCCTCTCGGGATTCCTCTCCCATCGATACCGGGGCCAAAAACCTTGTGTGGAGTCAGGGCCGGAACCGAGGATTCCTCTCAGGGGCTGACATGGATCTTTGGGTACTTCTGGAGTCTCCCCAGGGGAGTCAGGCCTCGTCTCGAGTGTGGGCATGCACGTGCGCTTTCCTTCCAGGCTGTAGCAGCAATGTCACGCTTCCCGTCGCGTGGATCAAAGGATCTGTGGTTTTCCCTCGAGGCTTTCCCACAGGGCTGTCCCACGTGCCACCGTGGTGTGAGTCGATCCTCGGGGTGAATGATGAGCCAGTGCAGGGCAAAGAGGTTGCTCTGGAATGGACTGAGACATCTGGGGGACTCTTGGCATGGTGGTACGACCATGGAGTTCCTCTCGCCTTTCCTGTTGAGAGTGCCTCCTCTTGAGATGCGATGGGAACGCCGGGAATACTTTCCCGTTGAAAGCAGGGAAAGGATCCCTCATCTCGAGCTACGAGGGGGAAACGGGGCTCCTCTGGATGTGGGCGGGACCATCGTGCTTCCTCTCGAGTGGAGACGGGTATGGCGGTGAACTTCTTGAGTTGCAGCAAGGGTGTGAAAGACCCTTTCGAAGTTCCAGAGGTTAGGTGTCATTAGTCTCCAGACGCCTCATCGGAAATAGGCCTCATCTCGCCTGGAAGGGAGAACTTCCTGGATTTTCTCGAGTTGCGGCAGGTGTTCTCGAGTTACCACGGGGACCTCAGGGACCCGCCCTGGTGGCCTCAGGAGAGGCCAGTCCCCATGCGAGCTGCTAGGGGGCCTCTCGGGATTCCTCTCCCGTCGATACCGGGGCCAAAAACCTTGTGTGGAGTCAGGGCCGGAACCGAGGATTCCTCTCAGGGGCTGACATGGATCTTTGGGTACTTCTGGAGTCTCCCCAGGGGAGTCAGGCCTCGTCTCGAGTGGGGGCATGCACGTGCGATTTCCTTCCAGGCTGTAGCAGCAATGTCACGCTTCCCGTCGCGTGGATCAAAGGATCTGTGGTTTTCCCTCGAGGCTTTCCCTCGAGGCTTTCCCACAGGGCTGTCCCACGTGCCACCGTGGTGTGAGTCGATCCTCGGCGTGAAAGATGAGCCAGTGCAGGGCAAAGAGGTTCCTCCGGAATGGACTGAGACATCTGGGGGACTCTTGGCATGGTGGTACGACAATGGAGTTCCTCTTGCCTTTCTTGTTGAGAGTGCCTCCTCTTGAGATGCGACGGGAACGCCGGGAATTCTTTCCCGTTGAAAGCAGGGAAAGGATCCCTCATCTCGAGCTACGAGGGGGAAACGGGGCTCCTCTGGATGTGGGCAGGACCATCGTGCTTCCTCTCGAGTGGAGACGGGTATGGCGGTGAACTTCTTGAGTTGCAGCAAGGGTGTGAAAGACCCTTTCGAAGTTCCAGAGTTTAGGTGTCATTAGTCTCCAGACGCCTCATTGGAAATAGGCCTCATCTCGAATGGAAGGGAGAACTTCCTGGATTTTCTCGAGTTGCGGCAGGTGTTCTCGAGTTACGACGGGGACCTCAGGGACCCGCCCTGGTGGCCTCAGGAGAGGCCAGTCCCCATGCGAGTTGCTAGGGGGCCTCTCGGGATTCCTCTCCCGTCGATACCGGGGCCAAAAACCTTGTGTGGAGTCAGGGCCGGAACCTAGGATTCCTCTCACGGGCTGACATGGATCTTTGGGGACTTCTGGAGTCTCCCCAGGGGAGTCAGGCCTCGTCTCGAGTTGGGGCATGCACGTGCGCTTTCCTTCCAGGCTGTAGCAGCAATGTCACGCTTCCTGTCGCGTGGATCAAAGGATCTGTGGTTTTCCCTCGAGGCTTTCCCTCGAGGCTTTCCCACAGGGCTGTCCCACGTGCCACCGTGGTGTGAGTCGATCCTCGGCGTGAAAGATGAGCCAGTGCAGGGCAAAGAGGTTCCTCTGGAATGGACTGAGACATCTGGGGGTCTCTTGGCATGGTGGTACGACCATGGAGTTCCTCTCGCCTTTCCTGTTGAGAGTGCCTCCTCTTGAGATGCGATGGGAACGCCGGGAATTCTTTCCCGTTGAAAGCAGGGAAAGGATCCCTCATCTCGAGCTACGAGGGGGAAACGGGGCTCCTCTGGATGTGGGCGGGACCATCGTGCTTCCTCTCGAGTGGAGACGGGTATGGCGGTGAACTTCTTGAGTTGCAGCAAGGGTGTGAAAGACCCTTTAAAAGTTCCAGAGGTTAGGTGGCATTAGTCTCCAGACGCCTCATGGGAAATAGGCCTCATCTCGCCTGGAAGGGAGAACTTCCTGGATTTTCTCGAGCTGTGGCAGGTGTTCTCGAGTTACGACGGGGACCTCAGGGACCCGCCCTGGTGGCCTCAGGAGAGGCCAGTCCCCATGCGAGTTGCTAGGGGGCCTCTCGGGATTCCTCTCCCGTTGATACCGGGGCCAAAATCCTTGTGTGGAGTCAGGGCCGGAACCCAGAATTCCTCTCAGGGGCTGACATGGATCTTTGGGTACTTCTGGAGTCTCCCCAGGGGAGTCAGGCCTCGTCACGAGTGGGGGCATGCACGTGCGCTTTCCTTTCAGGCTGTAGCAGCAATGTCACGATTCCCGTCGCGTGGATCAAAGGATCTGTGGTTTTCCCTCGAGGCTTTCCCTCGAGGCTTTCCCACTGGGCTGTCCCACGTGCCACCGTGGTGTGAGTCGATCCTCGGCGTGAAAGATGAGCCAGTGCAGGGCAAAGAGGTTCCTCTGGAATGGACTGAGACATCTGGGGGACTCTTGGCATGGTGGTTCGACCATGGAGTTCCTCTCGCCTTTCCTGTTGAGAGTGCCTCCTCTTGAGATGCGACGGGAACGCCGGGAATTCTTTCCCGTTGAAAGCAGGGAAAGGATCCCTCATCTCGAGCTACGAGGGGGAAACGGGGCTCCTCTGGATGTGGGCGGGACCATCGTGCTTCCTCTCGAGTGGAGACGGGTATGGCGGTGAACTTCTTGAGTTGCAGCAAGGGTGTGAAAGACCCTTTCGAAGTTCCAGAGCTTAGGTGTCATTAGTCTCCAGACGCCTCATCGGAAATAGGCCTCATCTCGCCTGGAATGGAGAACTTCCTGGATTTTCTCGAGTTGCGGCAGGTGTTCTCGAGTTATGACGGGGACCTCAGGGACCCGCCCTGGTGGCCTCAGGAGAGGCCAGTCCCCATGCGAGTTGCTAGGGGGCCTCTCGGGATTCCTCTCCCGTCGATACCGGGGCCAAAAACCTTGTGTGGAGTCAGGGCCGGAACCGAGGATTACTCTCAGGGGCTGACATGGATCTTTGGGTACTTCTGGAGTCTCCCCAGGGGAGTCAGGCCTCGTCTCGAGTGGGGGCATGCACGTGCGCTTTCCTTCCAGGCTGTAGCAGCAATGTCACGCTTCCCGTCGCGTGGATCAAAGGATCTGTGGTTTTCCCTCGAGGCTTTCCCTCGAGGCTTTCCCACAGGGCTGTCCCACGTGCCACCGTGGTGTGAGTCGATCCTCTGCGTGAAAGATGAGCCAGTGCAGGGCAAAGAGTTTCCTCCGGAATGGACTGAGACATCTGGGGGACTCTTGGCATGGTGGTACGACCATGGAGTTCCTCTCGCCTTTCCTGTTGAGAGTGCCTCCTCTTGAGATGCGATGGGAACGCCGGGAATACTTTCCCGTTGAAAGCAGGGAAAGGATCCCTCATCTCGAGCTACGAGGGGAAAACGGGGCTCCTCTGGATGTGGGCGGGACCATCGTGCTTCCTCTCGAGTGGAGACGGGTATGGCGGTGAACTTCTTGAGTTGCAGCAAGGGTGTGAAAGACCCTTTAAAAGTTCCAGAGGTTAGGTGGCATTAGTCTCCAGACGCCTCATGGGAAATAGGCCTCATCTCGCCTGGAAGGGAGAACTTCCTGGATTTTCTCGAGCTGCGGCAGGTGTTCTCGAGTTACGACGGGGACCACAGGGACCCGCCCTGGTGGCCTCAGGAGAGGCCAGTCCCCATGCGAGTTGCTAGGGGGCCTCTCGGGATTCCTCTCCCGTTGATACCGGGGCCAAAATCCTTGTGTGGAGTCAGGGCCGGAACCCAGAATTCCTCTCAGGGGCTGACATGGATCTTTGGGTACTTCTGGAGTCTCCCCAGGGGAGTCAGGCCTCGTCACGAGTGGGGGCATGCACGTGCGCTTTCCTTTCAGGCTGTAGCAGCAATGTCACGATTCCCGTCGCGTGGATCAAAGGATCTGTGGTTTTCCCTCGAGGCTTTCCCTCGAGGCTTTCCCACTGGGCTGTCCCACGTGCCACCGTGGTGTGAGTCGATCCTCGGCGTGAAAGATGAGCCAGTGCAGGGCAAAGAGGTTCCTCTGGAATGGACTGAGACATCTGGGGGACTCTTGGCATGGTGGTACGACCATGGAGTTCCTCTCGCCTTTCCTGTTGAGAGTGCCTCCTCTTGAGATGCGACGGGAACGCCGGGAATTCTTTCCCGTTGAAAGCAGGGAAAGGATCCCTCATCTCGAGCTACGAGGGGGAAACGGGGCTCCTCTGGATGTGGGCGGGACCATCGTGCTTCCTCTCGAGTGGAGACGGGTATGGCGGTGAACTTCTTGAGTTGCAGCAAGGGTGTGAAAGACCCTTTCGAAGTTCCAGAGCTTAGGTGTCATTAGTCTCCAGACGCCTCATCGGAAATAGGCCTCATCTCGCCTGGAATGGAGAACTTCCTGGATTTTCTCGAGTTGCGGCAGGTGTTCTCGTGTTATGACGGGGACCTCAGGGACCCGCCCTGGTGGCCTCAGGAGAGGCCAGTCCCCATGCGAGTTGCTAGGGGGCCTCTCGGAATTCCTCTCCCGTCGATACCGGGGCCAAAAACCTTGTGTGGAGTCAGGGCCGGAACCGAGGATTCCTCTCAGGGGCTGACATGGATCTTTGGGTACTTCTGGAGTCTCCCCAGGGGAGTCAGGCCTCGTCTCGAGTGGGGGCATGCACGTGCGCTTTCCTTCCAGGCTGTAGCAGCAATGTCACGCTTCCCGTCGCGTGGATCAAAGGATCTGTGGTTTTCCCTCGAGGCTTTCCCACAGGGCTGTCCCACGTGCCACCGTGGTGTGAGTCGATCCTCGGGGTGAATGATGAGCCAGTGCAGGGCAAAGAGGTTCCTCTGGAATGGACTGAGACATCTGGGGGACTCTTGGCATGGTGGTACGACCATGGAGTTCCTCTCGCCTTTCCTGTTGAGAGTGCCTCCTCTTGAGATGCGATGGGAACGCCGGGAATACTTTCCCGTTGAAAGCAGGGAAAGGATCCCTCATCTCGAGCTACGAGGGGGAAACGGGGCTCCTCTGGATGTGGGCGGGACCATCGTCTTTCCTCTCGAGTGGAGACGGGTATGGCGGTGAACTTCTTGAGTTGCAGCAAGGGTGTGAAAGACCCTTTCGAAGTTCCAGAGCTTAGGTGTCATTAGTCTCCAGACGCCTCATCGGAAATAGGCCTCATCTCGCCTGGAAGGGAGATCTTCCTGGATTTTCTCGAGTTGCGGCAGGTGTTCTCGAGTTACGACGGGGACCTCAGGGACCCGCCCTGGTGGCCTCAGGAGAGGCCAGTCCCCATGCGAGTTGCTAGGGGGCCTCTCGGGATTCCTCTCCCGTCGATACCGGGGCCAAAAACCTTGTGTGGAGTCAGGGCCGGAACCGAGGATTCCTCTCAGGGGCTGACATGGATCTTTGGGTACTTCTGGAGTCTCCCCAGGGGAGTCAGGCCTCGTCACGAGTGGGGGCATGCACGTGCGCTTTCCTTCCAGGCTGTAGCAGCAATGTCATGCTTCCCGTCGCGTGGATCAAAGGATCTGTGGTTTTCCCTCGAGGCTTTCCCTCGAGGCTTTCCCACAGGGCTGTCCCACGTGCCACCGTGGTGTGAGTCGATCCTCGGCGTGAAAGATGAGCCAGTGCAGGGCAAAGAGGTTCCTCTGGAATGGACTGAGACATCTGGGGGACTCTTGGCATGGTGGTACGACCATGGAGTTCCACTCGCCTTTCCTGTTGAGAGTGCCTCCTCTTGAGATGCGACGGGAACGCCGGGAATTCTTTCCCGTTGAAAGCAGGGAAAGGATCCCTCATCTCGAGCTACGAGGGGGAAACGGGGCTCCTCTGGATGTGGGCGGGACCATCGTGCTTCCTCTCGAGTGGAGACGGGTATGGCGGTGAACTTCTTGAGTTGCAGCAAGGGTGTGAAAGACCCTTTCGAAGTTCCAGAGGTGAGGTGTCATTAGTCTCCAGACGCCTCATCGGAAATAGGCCTCATCTCGCCTGGAAGGGAGAACTTCCTGGATTTTCTCGAGTTGCGGCAGGTGTTCTCGAGTTACGACGGGGACCTCAGGGACCCGCCCTGGTGGCCTCAGGAGAGGCCAGTCCCCATGCGAGTTGCTAGGGGGCTTCTCGGGATTGCTCTCCCGTCGATACCGGGGCCAAAAACCTTGTGTGGAGTCAGGGCCAGAACCGAGGATTCCTCTCAGGGGCTGACATGGATCTTTGGGTACTTCTGGAGTCTCCCCAGGGGAGTCAGGCCTCGTCTCGAGTGGGGGCATGCACGTGCGCTTTCCTTCCAGGCTGTAGCAGCAATGTCACGCTTCCCGTCGCGTGGATCAAAGGATCTGTGGTTTTCCCTCGAGGCTTTCCCTCGAGGCTTTCCCACAGGGCTGTCCCACGTGCCACCGTGGTGTGAGTCGATCCTCTGCGTGAAAGATGAGCCAGTGCAGGGCAAAGAGTTTCCTCCGGAATGGACTGAGACATCTGGGGGACTCTTGGCATGGTGGTACGACCATGGAGATCCTCTCGCCTTTCCTGTTGAGAGTGCCTCCTCTTGAGATGCGACGGGAATGCCGGGAATTCTTTCCCGTTGAAAGCAGGGAAAGGATCCCTCATCTCGAGCTACGAGCGGGAAACGGGGCTCCTCTGGATGTGGGCGGGACCATCGTGCTTCCTCTCGAGTGGAGACGGGTATGGCGGTGAACTTCTTGAGTTGCAGCAAGGGTGTGAAAGACCCTTTCGAAGTTCCAGAGGTTAGGTGTCATTAGTCTCCAGACGCCTCATCAGAAATAGGCCTCATCTCGCCTGGAAGGGAGAACTTCCTGGATTTTCTCGAGTTGCGGCAGGTGTTCTCGAGTTACGACGGGGACCTCAGGGACCCGCCCTGGTGGCCTCAGGAGAGGCCAGTCCCCATGCGAGTTGCTAGCGGGCCTCTCGGGATTCCTCTCCCGTCGATACCGGGGCCAAAAACCTTGTGTGGAGTCAGGGCCGGAACCGAGGATTCCTCTCACGGGCTGACATGGATCTTTGGGTACTTCTGGAGTCTCCCCAGGGGAGTCAGGCCTCGTCTCGAGTGGGGGCATGCACGTGCGCTTTCCTTCCAGGCTGTAGCAGCAATGTCACGCTTCCTGTCGCGTGGATCAAAGGATCTGTGGTTTTCCCTCGAGGCTTTCCCTCGAGGCTTTCCCACAGGGCTGTCCCACGTGCCACCGTGGTGTGAGTCGATCCTCGGCGTGAAAGATGAGCCAGTGCAGGGCAAAGAGGTTCCTCTGGAATGGACTGAGACATCTGGGGGTCTCTTGGCATGGTGGTACGACCATGGAGTTCCTCTCGCCTTTCCTGTTGAGAGTGCCTCCTCTTGAGATGCGACGGGAACTCCGGGAATTCTTTCCCGTTGAAAGCAGGGAAAGGATCCCTCATCTCGAGCTACGAGGGGGAAACGGGGCTCCTCTGGATGTGGGCGGGACCATCGTGCTTCCTCTCGAGTGGAGACGGGTATGGCGGTGAACTTCTTGAGTTGCAGCAAGGGTGTAAAAGACCCTTTCGAAGTTCCAGAGGTTAGGTGGCATTAGTCTCCAGACGCCTCATGGGAAATAGGCCTCATCTCGCCTGGAAGGGAGAACTTCCTGGATTTTCTCGAGTTGCGGCAGGTGTTCTCGAGTTATGACGGGGACCTCAGGGACCCGCCCTGGTGGCCTCAGGAGAGGCCAGTCCCCATGCGAGTTGCTAGGGGGCCTCTCGGGATTCCTCTCCCGTCGATACCGGGGCCAAAAACCTTGTGTGGAGTCAGGGCCGGAACCGAGGATTCCTCTCAGGGGCTGACATGGATCTTTGGGTACTTCTGGAGTCTCCCCAGGGGAGTCAGGCCTCGTCTCGAGTGGGGGCATGCACGTGCGCTTTCCTTCCAGGCTGTAGCAGCAATGTCACGCTTCCCGTCGCCTGGATCAAAGGATCTGTGGTTTTCCCTCGAGGCTTTCCCTCGAGGCTTTCCCACAAGGCTGTCCCACGTGCCACCGTGGTGTGAGTCGATCCTCGGGGTGAAAGATGAGCCAGCGCAGGGCAAAGAGGTTCCTCTGGAATGGACTGAGACATCTGGGGGTCTCTTGGCATGGTGGTACGACCATGGAGTTCCTCTCGCCTTTCCTGTTGAGAGTGCCTCCTCTTGAGATGCGATGGGAACGCCGGGAATACTTTCCCGTTGAAAGCAGGGAAAGGATCCCTCATCTCGAGCTAAGAGGGGGAAACGGGGCTCCTCTGGATGTGGGCGGGACCATCGTGCTTCCTCTCGAGTGGAGACGGGTATGGCGGTGAACTTCTTGAGTTGCAGCAAGGGTGTGAAAGACCCTTTCGAAGTTCCAGAGGTTAGGTGTCATTAGTCTCCACACGCCTCATCGGAAATAGGCCTCATCTCGCCTGGAAGGGAAAACTTCCTGGATTTTCTCGAGTTGCGGCAGGTGTTCTCGAGTTACCACGGGGACCTCAGGGACCCGCCCTGGTGGCCTGAGGAGAGGCCAGTCCCCATGCGAGTTGCTAGGGGGCCTCTCGGGATTCCTCTCCCGTCGATACCGGGGCCAAAAACCTTGTGTGGAGTCAGGGCCGGAACCGAGGATTCCTCTCATCGGCTGACATGGATCTTTGGGTACTTCTGGAGTCTCCCCAGGGGAGTCAGGCCTCGTCTCGAGTGGGGGCATGCACGTGCGCTTTCCTTCCAGGCTGTAGCAGTAATGTCACGCTTCCTGTCGCGTGGATCAAAGGATCTGTGGTTTTCCCTCGAGGCTTTCCCTCGAGGCTTTCCCACAGGGCTGTCCCACGTGCCACCGTGGTGTGAGTCGATCTTCAGCGTGAAAGATGAGCCAGTGCAGGGCAAATAGGTTCCTCCGGAATGGACTGAGACATCTGGGGGACTCTTGGCATGGTGGTACGACCATGGAGTTCCTCTCGCCTTACCTGTTGAGAGTGATTCCTCTTGAGATGCGACGGGAACGCCGGGAATTTTTTCCCGTTGAAAGCAGGGAAAGGATCCCTCATCTCGAGCTACGAGGGGGAAACGGGGCTCCTCTGGATGTGGGCGGGACCATCGTGCTTCCTCTCGAGTGGAGACGGGTATGGCGGTGAACTTCTTGAGTTGCAGCAAGGGTGTGAAAGACCCTTTCGAAGTTCCAGAGCTTAGGTGTCATTAGTCTCCAGACGCCTCATCGGAAATAGGCCTCATCTCGCCTGCAAGGGAGATCTTCCTGGATTTTCTCGAGTTGCGGCAGGTGTTCTCGAGTTAAGACGGGGACCTCAGGGACCCGCCCTGGTGGCCTCAGGAGAGGCCAGTCCCCATGCGAGTTGCTAGGGGGCCTCTCGGGATTCCTCTCCCGTCGATACCGGGGCCAAAAACCTTGTGTGGAGTCAGGGCCGGAACCGAGGATTCCTCTCAGGGGCTGACATGGATCTTTGGGTACTTCTGGAGTCTCCCCAGGGGAGTCAGGCCTCGTCACGAGTGGGGGCATGCACGTGCGATTTCCTTCCAGGCTGTAGCAGCAATGTCATGCTTCCCGTCGCGTGGATCAAAGGATCTGTGGTTTTCCCTCGAGGCTTTCCCTCGAGGCTTTCCCACAGGGCTGTCCCACGTGCCACCGTGGTGTGAGTCGATCCTCTGCGTGAAAGATGAGCCAGTGCAGGGCAAAGAGTTTCCTCCGGAATGGACTGAGACATCTGGGGGACTCTTGGCATGGTGGTACGACCATGGAGATCCTCTCGCCTTTCCTGTTGAGAGTGCCTCCTCTTGAGATGCGACGGGAATGCCGGGAATTCTTTCCCGTTGAAAGCAGGGAAAGGATCCCTCATCTCGAGCTACGAGCGGGAAACGGGGCTCCTCTGGATGTGGGCGGGACCATCGTTCTTCCTCTCGAGTGGAGACGGGTATGGCGGTGAACTTCTTGAGTTGCAGCAAGGGTGTGAAAGACCCTTTCGAAGTTCCAGAGGTTAGGTGTCATTAGTCTCCAGACGCCTCATCGGAAATAGGCCTCATCTCGCCTGGAAGGGAGAACTTCCTGGATTTTCTCGAGTTGCGGCAGGTGTTCTCGAGTTACGACGGGGACCTCAGGGACCCGCCCTGGTGGCCTCAGGAGAGGCCAGTCCCCATGCGAGTTGCTAGGGGGCTTCTCGGGATTGCTCTCCCGTCGATACCGGGGCCAAAAACCTTGTGTGGAGTCAGGGCCAGAACCGAGGATTCCTCTCAGGGGCTGACATGGATCTTTGGGTACTTCTGGAGTCTCCCCAGGGGAGTCAGGCCTCGTCTCGAGTGGGGGCATGCACGTGCGCTTTCCTTCCAGGCTGTAGCAGCAATGTCACGCTTCCCGTCGCGTGGATCAAAGGATCTGTGGTTTTCCCTCGAGGCTTTCCCTCGAGGCTTTCCCACAGGGCTGTCCCACGTGCCACCGTGGTGTGAGTCGATCCTCTGCGTGAAAGATGAGCCAGTGCAGGGCAAAGAGTTTCCTCCGGAATGGACTGAGACATCTGGGGGACTCTTGGCATGGTGGTACGACCATGGAGATCCTCTCGCCTTTCCTGTTGAGAGTGCCTCCTCTTGAGATGCGACGGGAATGCCGGGAATTCTTTCCCGTTGAAAGCAGGGAAAGGATCCCTCATCTCGAGCTACGAGCGGGAAACGGGGCTCCTCTGGAAGTGGGCGGGACCATCGTTCTTCCTCTCGAGTGGAGACGGGTATGGCGGTGAACTTCTTGAGTTGCAGCAAGGGTGTGAAAGACCCTTTCGAAGTTCCAGAGGTTAGGTGTCATTAGTCTCCAGACGCCTCATCGGAAATAGGCCTCATCTCGCCTGGAAGGGAGAACTTCCTGGATTTTCTCGAGTTGCGGCAGGTGTTCTCGAGTTACGACGGGGACCTCAGGGACCCGCCCTGGTGGCCTCAGGAGAGGCCAGTCCCCATGCGAGTTGCTAGCGGGCCTCTCGGGATTCCTCTCCCGTCGATACCGGGGCCAAAAACCTTGTGTGGAGTCAGGGCCGGAACCGAGGATTCCTCTCACGGGCTGACATGGATCTTTGGGTACTTCTGGAGTCTCCCCAGGGGAGTCAGGCCTCGTCTCGAGTGGGGGCATGCACGTGCGCTTTCCTTCCAGGCTGTAGCAGCAATGTCACGCTTCCTGTCGCGTGGATCAAAGGATCTGTGGTTTTCCCTCGAGGCTTTCCCTCGAGGCTTTCCCACAGGGCTGTCCCACGTGCCACCGTGGTGTGAGTCGATCCTCGGCGTGAAAGATGAGCCAGTGCAGGGCAAAGAGGTTCCTCTGGAATGGACTGAGACATCTGGGGGTCTCTTGGCATGGTGGTACGACCATGGAGTTCCTCTCGCCTTTCCTGTTGAGAGTGCCTCCTCTTGAGATGCGACGGGAACGCCGGGAATTCTTTCCCGTTGAAAGCAGGGAAAGGATCCCTCATCTCGAGCTACGAGGGGGAAACGGGGCTCCTCTGGATGTGGGCGGGACCATCGTGCTTCCTCTCGAGTGGAGACGGGTATGGCGGTGAACTTCTTGAGTTGCAGCAAGGGTGTAAAAGACCCTTTCGAAGTTCCAGAGGTTAGGTGGCATTAGTCTCCAGACGCCTCATGGGAAATAGGCCTCATCTCGCCTGGAAGGGAGAACTTCCTGGATTTTCTCGAGTTGCGGCAGGTGTTCTCGAGTTATGACGGGGACCTCAGGGACCCGCCCTGGTGGCCTCAGGAGAGGCCAGTCCCCATGCGAGTTGCTAGGGGGCCTCTCGGGATTCCTCTCCCGTCGATACCGGGGCCAAAAACCTTGTGTGGAGTCAGGGCCGGAACCGAGGATTCCTCTCAGGGGCTGACATGGATCTTTGGGTACTTCTGGAGTCTCCCCAGGGGAGTCAGGCCTCGTCTCGAGTGGGGGCATGCACGTGCGCTTTCCTTCCAGGCTGTAGCAGCAATGTCACGCTTCCCGTCGCCTGGATCAAAGGATCTGTGGTTTTCCCTCGAGGCTTTCCCTCGAGGCTTTCCCACAGGGCTGTCCCACGTGCCACCGTGGTGTGAGTCGATCCTCGGGGTGAAAGATGAGCCAGCGCAGGGCAAAGAGGTTCCTCTGGAATGGACTGAGACATCTGGGGGTCTCTTGGCATGGTGGTACGACCATGGAGTTCCTCTCGCCTTTCCTGTTGAGAGTGCCTCCTCTTGAGATGCGATGGGAACGCCGGGAATACTTTCCCGTTGAAAGCAGGGAAAGGATCCCTCATCTCGAGCTAAGAGGGGGAAACGGGGCTCCTCTGGATGTGGGCGGGACCATCGTGCTTCCTCTCGAGTGGAGACGGGTATGGCGGTGAACTTCTTGAGTTGCAGCAAGGGTGTGAAAGACCCTTTCGAAGTTCCAGAGGTTAGGTGTCATTAGTCTCCACACGCCTCATCGGAAATAGGCCTCATCTCGCCTGGAAGGGAAAACTTCCTGGATTTTCTCGAGTTGCGGCACGTGTTCTCGAGTTACCACGGGGACCTCAGGGACCCGCCCTGGTGGCCTGAGGAGAGGCCAGTTCCCATGCGAGTTGCTAGGGGGCCTCTCGGGATTCCTCTCCCGTCGATACCGGGGCCAAAAACCTTGTGTGGAGTCAGGGCCGGAACCGAGGATTCCTCTCATCGGCTGACATGGATCTTTGGGTACTTCTGGAGTCTCCCCAGGGGAGTCAGGCCTCGTCTCGAGTGGGGGCATGCACGTGCGCTTTCCTTCCAGGCTGTAGCAGTAATGTCACGCTTCCTGTCGCGTGGATCAAAGGATCTGTGGTTTTCCCTCGAGGCTTTCCTTCGAGGCTTTCCCACAGGGCTGTCCCACGTGCCCCGTGGTGTGAGTCGATCCTCGGCGTGAAAGATGAGCCAGTGCAGGGCAAAGAGGTTCCTCTGGAATGGACTGAGACATCTGGGGGACTCTTGGCATGGTGGTAAGACCATGGAGTTCCTCCCGCCTTTCCTGTTGAGAGTGCCTCCTCTTGAGATGCGACGGGAACGCCGGGAATTCTTTCCCGTTGAAAGCAGGGAAAGGATCCCTCATCTCGAGCTACGAGGGGGAAACGGGGCTCCTCTGGATGTGGGCGGGACCATCGTGCTTCCTCTCGAGTGGAGACGGGTATGGCGGTGAACTTCTTGAGTTGCAGCAAGGGTGTGAGAGACCCTTTCGAAGTTCCAGAGGTTAGGTGTCATTAGTCTCCAGACGTCTCATCGGAAATAGGCCTCATCTCGCCTGGAAGGGAGAACTTCCTGGATTTTCTCGAGTTGGGGCAGGTGTTCTCAAGTTACGACGGGGACCTCAGGGACCCGCCCTGGTGGCCTCAGGAGAGGCCAGTCCCCATGCAAGTTTCTAGGGGGCCTCTCGGGATTCCTCTCCCGTCGATACCGGGGCCAAAAACCTTGTGTGGAGTCAGGGCCGGAACTGAGGATTCCTCTCAGGGGCTGACATGGATCTTTGGGTACTTCTGGAGTCTCCCCAGGGGAGTCAGGCCTCGTCTCGAGTGGGGGCATGCACGTGCGCTTTCCTTCCAGACTGTAGCAGCAATGTCACGCTTCCCGTCACGTGAATCAAAGGATCTGTGGTTTTCCCTCGAGGCTTTCCCTCGAGGCTTTCCCACAGGGCTGTCCCACGTGCCACCGTGGTGTGAGTCGATCTTCAGCGTGAAAGATGAGCCAGTGCAGGGCAAAGAGGTTCCTCCGGAATGGACTGAGACATCTGGGGGACTCTTGGCATGGTGGTACGACCATGGAGTTCCTCTCGCCTTACCTGTTGAGAGTGATTCCTCTTGAGATGCGACGGGAACGCCGGGAATTCTTTCCCGTTGAAAGCAGGGAAAGGATCCCTCATCTCGAGCTACGAGGGGGAAACGGGGCTCCTCTGGATGTGGGTGGGACCATCGTGCTTCCTCTCGAGTGGAGACGGGTATGGCGGTGAACTTCTTGAGTTGCAGCAAGGGTGTGAAAAACCCTTTCGAAGTTCCAGAGGTGAGGTGTCATTAGTCTCCAGACGCCTCATGGGAAATAGGCCTCATCTCGCCTGGAAGGGAGAACTTCCTGGATTTTCTCGAGTTGCGGCAGGTGTTCTCGAGTTACGACGGGGACCTCAGGGACCCGCCCTGGTGGCCTCAGGAGAGGCCAGTCCCCATGCGAGTTGCCTGGGGGCCTCTCGGGATTCCTCTCCCGTCGATACCGGGGCCAACAACCTTGTGTGGAGTCAGGGCCGGAACCGAGGATTCCTCTCAGGGGCTGACATGGATCTTTGGGTACTTCTGGAGTCTCCCCAGGGGAGTCAGGCCTCGTCTCGAGTGGGGGCATGCACGTGCGCTTTCCTTCCAGGCTGTAGCAGCAATGTCACGCTTCCCGTCGCGTGGATCAAAGGATCTGTGGATTTCCCTCGAGGCTTTCCCTCGAGGATTTCCCACAGGGCTGTCCCACGTGCCACCGTGGTGTGAGTCGATCCTCGGCTTGAAAGATGAGCCATTGCAGGGCAAAGAGGTTCCTCTGGAATGGACTGAGACATCTGGGGGACTCTTGGCATGGTGGTACGACCATGGAGTTCCTCTCGCCTTACCTGTTGAGAGTGCCTCCTCTTGAGATGCGACGGGAACGCCGGGAATTCTTTCCCGTTGAAAGCAGGGAAAGGATCCCTCATCTCGAGCTACGAGGGGGAAACGGGGCTCCTCTGGATGTGGGTGGGACCATCGTGCTTCCTCTCGAGTGGAGACGGGTATGGCGGTGAACTTCTTGAGTTGCAGCAAGGGTGTGAAAGACCCTTTCGAAGTTCCAGAGGTGAGGTGTCATTAGTCTCCAGACGCCTCATCGGAAATAGGCCTCATCTCGCCTGGAAGGGAGAACTTCCTGGATTTTCTCGAGTTGCGGCAGATGTTCTCGAGTTACGACGGGGACCTCAGGGACCCGCCCTGGTGGCCTCAGGAGAGGCCAGTCCCCATGCGAGTTGCTAGGGGGCCTCTCGGGATTCCTCTCCCGTTGATACCGGGGCCAGAATCCTTGTGTGGAGTCAGGCCCGGAACCGAGGATTCCTCTCAGGGGCTGACATGGATCTTTGGGTACTTCTGGAGTCTCCCCAGGGGAGTCAGGCCTCGTCTCGAGTGGGGGCATGCACGTGCGCTTTCCTTCCAGGCTGTAGCAGCAATGTCACGCTTCCCGTCGCGTGGATCAAAGGATCTGTGGTTTTCCCTCGAGGTTTTCCCTCGAGGCTTTCCCACAGGGCTGTCCCACGTGCCACCGTGGTGTGAGTCGATCCTCGGCATGAAAGATGAGCCAGTGTAGGGCAAAGAGGTTCCTCTGGAATGGACTGAGACATCTGGGGGACTCTTGGCATGGTGGTACGACCATGGAGTTCCTCCCGCCTTTCCTGTTGAGAGTGCCTCCTCTTGAGATGCGACGGGAACGCCGGGAATTCTTTCCCGTTGAAAGCAGGGAAAGGATCCCTCATCTCGAGCTACGAGGGGGAAACGGGGCTCCTCTGGATGTGGGCCGGACCATCGTGCTTCCTCTCGAGTGGAGACGGGTATGGCGGTGAACTTCTTGAGTTGCAGCAAGGGTGTGAAAGACCCTTTCGAAGTTCCAGAGGTTAGGTGTCATTAGTCTCCAGACGCCTCATCGGAAATAGGCCTCATCTCGCCTGGAAGGGAGAACTTCCTGGATTTTCTCGAGTTGCGGCAGGTGTTCTCAAGTTACGACGGGGACCTCAGGGACCCGCCCTGGTGGCCTCAGGAGAGGCCAGTCCCCATGCGAGTTGCTAGTGGGCCTCTCGGGATTCCTCACCCGTCGATACCGGGGCCAAAAACCTTGTGTGGAGTCAGGGCCGGAACCGAGGATTCCTCTCAGGGGCTGACATGGATCTTTGGGTACTTCTGGAGTCTCCCCAGGGGAGTCAGGCCTCGTCTCGAGTGGGGGCATGCACGTGCGCTTTCCTTCCAGGCTGTAGCAGCAATGTCACGCTTCCCGTCACGTGGATCAAAGGATCTGTGGTTTTCCCTTGAGGCTTTCCCTCGAGGCTTTCCCACAGGGCTGTCCCACGTGCCACCGTGGTTTGCGTCGATCCTCAGCGTGAAAGATGAGCCAGTGCAGGGCAAAGAGGTTCCTCTGGAATGGACTGAGACATCTGGGGGACTCTTGGCATGGTGGTACGACCATGGAGTTCCTCTCGCCTTACCTGTTCAGAGTGCCTCCTCTTGAGATGCGACGGGAACGCCGGGAATTCTTTCCCGTTGAAAGCAGGGAAAGGATCCCTCATCTCGAGCTACGAGGGGGAAACGGGGCTCCTCTCGATGTGGGCGGGACCATCGTGCTTCCTCTCGAGTGGAGACGGGTATGGCGGTGAACTTCTTGAGTTGCAGCAAGGGTGTGAAAGACCCTTTCGAAGTTCCAGAGGTGAGGTGTCATTAGTCTCCAGACGCCTCATCGGAAATAGGCCTCATCTCGCCTGGAAGGGAGAACTTCCTGGATTTTCTCGAGTTGCGGCAGGTGTTCTCGAGTTACGACGGGGACCTCAGGGACCCGCCCTGGTGGCCTCAGGAGAGGCCAGTCCCCATGCGAGTTGCCTGGGGGCCTCTCGGGATTCCTCTCCCGTCGATACCGGGGCCAACAACCTTGTGTGGAGTCAGGGCCGGAACCGAGGATTCCTCTCAGGGGCTGACATGGATCTTTGGGTACTTCTGGAGTCTCCCCAGGGGAGTCAGGCCTCGTCTCGAGTGGGGGCACGCACGTGCGCTTTCCTTCCAGGCTGTAGCAGCAATGTCACTCTTCCCGTCGCGTGGATCAAAGGATCTGTGGTTTTCCCTCGAGGCTTTCCCTCGAGGCTTTCCCACAGGGCTGTCCCACGTGCCACCGTGGTGTGAGTCGATCCTCGGCGTGAAAGATGAGCCAGTGCAGGGCAAAGAGGTTCCTCTGGAATGGACTGAGACATCTGTGGGACTCTTGGCATGGTAGTACGACCATGGAGTTCCTCTCGCCTTTCCTGTTGAGAGTGCCTCCTCTTGAGATGCGACGGGTATGCCGGGAATTCTTTCCCGTTGAAAGCAGGGAAAGGATCCCTCATCTCGAGCTACGAGGGGGAAACGGGGCTCCTCTGGATGTGGGCGGGACCATCGTGCTTCCTCTCGAGTGGAGACCGGTATGGCGGTGAAGTTCTTGAGTTGCAGCAAGGGTGTGAAAGACCCTGTCGAAGTTCCAGAGGTTAGGTGTCATTAGTCTCCAGACGCCTCATCGGAAATAGGCCTCATCTCGCCTGGAAGGGAGAACTTCCTGGATTTTCTGGAGTTGCGGCAGGTGTTCTGGAGTTACGACGGGGACCTCAGGGACCCGCCCTTGTGGCCTCAGGAAAGGCCAGTCCCCATGCGCGTTGCTAGGGGGTCTTTCAGGATCCCTCTCCCGTCGATACCGGGGCCAAACACCTTGTGTGGAGTCAGGGCCGGAACCGAGGATTCCTCTCAGGGGCTGACATGGATCTTTGGGTACTTCTGGAGTCTCCCCAGGGGATTCAGGCCTCGTCTCGAGTGGGGGCATGCACGTGCGCTTTCTTTCCAGGCTGTAGCAGCAATGTCACGCTTCCCGTCTCGTGGATCAAAGGATCTGTGTTTTTCCCTTGAGGCTTTCCCACAGGGCTGTCCCACGTGCCACCATGGTGTGAGTCGATCCTCGGCGTGAAAGATGAGCCAGTGCAGGGCACTGAGGTTCCTCTGTAATGGACTGAGACACCTGGGGGACTCTTGGAATGGTGGTACGACCATGGAGTTCCTCTTGCCTTTCCTGTTGAGAGTGCCTCCTCTTGAGATGCGACGGGAACGCCGGGAATTCTTTCCCGTTGAAAGCAGGGAAAGGATCCCTCATCTCGAGCTACGAGGGGGAAACGGGGCTCCTCTGGATGTGGGCGGGACCATCGTGCTTCCTCTCGAGTGGAGACGGGTATGGCGGTGAACTTCTTGAGTTGCCGCAAGGGTGTGAAAGACCCTTTCGACGTTCCAGAGGTTAGGTGTCATTAGTCTCCAGACGCCTCATCGGAAATAGGCCTCATCTCGCCTGGAAGGGAGAACTTCCTGGATTTTCTGGAGTTGCGACAGGTGTTCTGGAGTTACGACGGGGACCTCAGGGACCCGCCCTTGTGGCCTCAGGAAAGGCCAGTCCCCATGCGCGTTGCTAGGGGGTCTTTCAGGATCCCTCTCCCGTCGATACCGGGGCCAAACACCTTGTGTGGAGTCAGGGCCGGAACCGAGGATTCCTCTCAGGGGCTGACATGGATCTTTGGGTACTTCTGGAGTCTCCCCAGGGGATTCAGGCCTCGTCTCGAGTGGGGGCATGCACGTGCGCTTTCTTTCCAGGCTGTAGCAGCAATGTCACGCTTCCCGTCTCGTGGATCAAAGGATCTGTGGTTTTCCCTTGAGGCTTTCCCACAGGGCTGTCCCACGTGCCACCATGGTGTGAGTCGATCCTCGGCGTGAAAGATGAGCCAGTGCAGGGCACTGAGGTTCCTCTGTAATGGAGTGAGACACCTGGGGGACTCTTGGAATGGTGGTACGACCATGGAGTTCCTCTTGCCTTTCCTGTTGAGAGTGCCTCCTCTTGAGATGCGACGGGAACGCCGGGAATTCTTTCCCGTTGAAAGCAGGGAAAGGATCCCTCATCTCGAGCTACGAGGGGGAAACGGGGCTCCTCTGGATGTGGGCGGGACCATCGTGCTTCCTCTCGAGTGGAGACGGGTATGGCGGTGAACTTCTTGAGTTGCCGCAAGGGTGTGAAAGACCCTTTCGAAGTTCCAGAGTTTAGGTGTCATTAGTCTCCAGACGCCTCATCGGAAATAGGCCTCATCTCGCCTGGAAGGGAGAACTTCCTGGATTTTCTCGAGTTGCGGCAGGTGTTCTCGAGTTACGACGGGAACCTCAGGGACCCGCCCTGGTGGCCTCAGGAGAGGCCAGTCCCCATGCGAGTTGCTAGGGGTCCTCTCGGGATTCCTCTCCCATCGATACCGGGCCAAAAACCTTGTGTGGAGTCAGGGCCGGAAACCAGGATTCCTCTCAGGGGCTGACATGGATCTTTGGGTACTTCTGGAGTCTCCCCAGGGGAGTCAGGCCTCGTCTCGAGTGGGGGCATGCACGTGCGCTTTCCTTCCAGGCTGTAGCAGCAATGTCACGCTTCCCGTCGCGTGGATCAAAGGATCTGTGGTTTTCCCTCGAGGCTTTCCCTCGAGGCTTTCCCACAGGGCTGTCCCACGTGCCACCGTGGTGTGAGTCGATCCTCGGCGTGAAAGATGAGCCAGTGCAGGGCAAAGAGGTTCCTCTGGAATGGACTGAGACATCTGGGGGACTCTTGGCATGGTGGTACGACCATGGAGTTCCTCTCGCCTTTCCTGTTGAGAGTGCCTCCTCTTGAGATGCGACGGGAACGCCGGGAATACTTTCCCGTTGAATGCAGGGAAAGGATCCCTCATCTCGAGCTACGAGGGGGAAACGGGGCTCCTCTGGATGTGGGCGGGACCATCGTGCTTCCTCTCGAGTGGAGACGGGTATGGCGGTGAACTTCTTGAGTTGCAGCAAGGGTGTGAAAGACCCTTTCGAAGTTCCAGAGGTTAGGTGTCATTAGTCTCCAGACGCCTCATCGGAAATAGGCCTCATCTCGTCTGGAAGGGAGAACTTCCTGGATTTTCTCGAGTTGCGGCAGGTGTTCTCGAGTTACGACGGGGACCTCAGGGACCCGCCCTGGTGGCCTCAGGAGAGGCCAGTCCCCATGCGAGTTGCTAGGGGGCCTCTCGGGATTCCTCTCCCGTCGATACCGGGGCCAAAAACCTTGTGTGGAGTCAGGGCCGGAACTGAGGATTCCTCTCAGGGGCTGACATGGATCTTTGGGTACTTCTGGAGTCTCCCCAGGGGAGTCAGGCCTCGTCTCGAGTGGGGGCATGCACGTGCGCTTTCCTTCCAGGCTGTAGCAGCAATGTCACGCTTCCCGTCACGTGAATCAAAGGATCTGTGGTTTTCCCTCGAGGCTTTCCCACAGTGCTGTCCCACGTGCCACCGTGGTGTGAGTCGATCTTCAGCGTGAAAGATGAGCCAGTGCAGGCAAAGAGGTTCCTCTGGAATGGACTGAGACATCTGGGGGACTCTTGGCATGGTGGTACGACCATGGAGTTCCTCTCGCCTTACCTGTTGAGAGTGCCTCCTCTTGAGATGCGACGGGAACGCCGGGAATTCTTTCCCGTTGAAAGCAGGGAAAGGATCCCTCATCTCGAGCTACGAGGGGGAAACGGAGCTCCTCTGGATGTGGGCGGGACCATCGTGCTTCCTCTCGAGTGGAGACGGGTATGGCGGTGAACTTCTTGAGTTGCAGCAAGGGTGTGAAAGACCCTTTCGAAGTTCCAGAGGTGAGGTGTCATTAGTCTCCAGACGCCTCATGGGAAATAGGCCTCATCTCGCCTGGAAGGGAGAACTTCCTGGATTTTCTCGAGTTGCGGCAGGTGTTCTCGAGTTACGACGGGGACCTCAGGGACCCGCCCTGGTGGCCTCAGGAGAGGCCAGTCCCCATGCGAGTTGCCTGGGGGCCTCTCGGGATTCCTCTCCCGTCGATACCGGGGCCAACAACCTTGTGTGGAGTCAGGGCCGGAACCGAGGATTCCTCTCAGGGGCTGACATGGATCTTTGGGTACTTCTGGAGTCTCCCCAGGGGAGTCAGGCCTCGTCTCGAGTGGGGGCATGCACGTGCGCTTTCCTTCCATGCTGTAGCAGCAATGTCACGCTTCCCGTCGCGTGGATCAAAGGATCTGTGGTTTTCCCTCGAGGCTTTCCCTCGAGGCTTTCCCACAGGGCTGTCCCACGTGCCACCGTGGTGTGAGTCGATCCTCGGCGTGAAAGATGAGCCAGTGCAGGGCAAAGAGGTTCCTATGGAATGGACTGAGACATCTGGGGGACTCTTGGAATGGTGGTACGACCATGGAGTTCCTCTCGCCTTTCCTGTTGAGAGTGCCTCCTCTTGAGATGCGACGGGAACGCCGGGAATTCTTTCCCATTGAAAGCAGGGAAAGGATCCCTCATCTGGAGCTACGAGGGGGAAACGGGGCTCCTCTGGATGTGGGCGGGACCATCGTGCTTCCTCTCGAGTGGAGACGAGTACGGCGGTGAACTTCTTGGGTTGCAGCAAGGGTGTGAAAGACCCTTTCTAAGTTCCAGAGGTTAGGTGTCATTAGTCTCCAGACGCCTCATCGGAAATAGGCCTCATCTCGCCTGGAAGGGAGAACTTCCTGGATTTTCTGGAGTTGCGGCAGGTGTTCTGGAGTTACGACGGGGACCTCAGGGACCCGCCCTTGTGGCCTCAGGAAAGGCCAGTCCCCATGCGCGTTGCTAGGGGGTCTTTCAGGATCCCTCTCCCGTCGATACCGGGGCCAAACACCTTGTGTGGAGTCAGGGACGGAACTGAGGATTCCTCTCAGGGGCTGACATGGATCTTTGGGTACTTCTGGAGTCTCCCCAGGGGATTCAGGCCTCGTCTCGAGTGGGGGCATGCACGTGCGCTTTCCTTCCATGCTGTAGCAGCAATGTCACGCTTCCCGTCTCGTGGATCAAAGGATCTGTGGTTTTCCCTTGAGGCTTTCCCACAGGGCTGTCCCACGTGCCACCATGGTGTGAGTCGATCCTCGGCGTGAAAGATGAGCCAGTGCAGGGCACTGAGGTTCCTCTGTAATGGAGTGAGACACCTGGGGGACTCTTGGAATGGTGGTACGACCATGGAGTTCCTCTCGCCTTTCCTGTTGAGAGTGCCTCCTCTTGAGATGCGACGGGAACGCCGGGAATTCTTTCCCGTTGAAAGCAGGGAAAGGATCCCTCATCTCGAGCTACGAGGGGGAAACGGGGCTCCTCTGGATGTGGGCGGGACCATCGTGCTTCCTCTCGAGTGGAGACGGGTATGGCGGTGAACTTCTTGAGTTGCCGCAAGGGTGTGAAAAACCCTTTCGACGTTCCAGAGGTTAGGTGTTATTAGTCTCCAGACGCCTCATCGGAAATAGGCCTCATCTCGCCTGGAAGGGAGAACTTCCTGGATTTTCTCGAGTTGCGGCAGGTGTTCTCGAGTTACGACGGGAACCTCAGGGACCCGCCCTGGTGGCCTCAGGAGAGGCCAGTCCACATGCGAGTTGCTAGGGGGCCTCTCGGGATTCCTCTCCCGTCGATACCGGGGCCAAAAACCTTGTGTGGAGTCAGGGCCGGAACCGAGGATTCCTCTCAGGGGCTGACATGGATCTTTGGGTACTTCTGGAGTCTCCCCAGGGGAGTCAGGCCTCGTCTCGAGTGGGGGCATGCACGTGCGCTTTCCTTCCAGGCTGTAGCAGCAATGTCACGCTTCCCGTCGCGTGGATCAAAAGATCTGTGGTTTTCCATCGAGGCTTTCCCTTGAGGCTTTCCCACAGGGCTGTCCCTCGTGCCACCGTGGTGTGAGTCGATCCTCGGCGTGAAAGATGAGCCAGTGAAGGGCAAAGAGGTTCCTCTGGAATGGACTAAGATATCTGGGGGACTCTTGGAATGGTGGTACGACCATGGAGTTCCTCTCGCGTTTCCTGTTGAGAGTGCCTCCTCTTGAGATGCGACGGGAACGCCGGGAATTCTTTCCCGTTGAAAGCAGGGAAAGGATCCCTCATCTCGAGCTACGAGGGGGAAACGGGGCTCCTCTGGATGTGGGCGGGACCATCGTGCTTCCTCTCGAGTGGAGACGGGTATGGTGGTGAACTTCTTGAGTTGCAGCAAGGGTGTGAAAGACCCTTTCGAAGTTCCAGAGGTTAGGTGTCATTAGTCTCCAGACGCCTCATTGGAAATAGGACTCATATCGCCTGGAAGGGAGAACTTCCTGGATTTTCTCGAGTTGCGGCAGGTGTTCTCGAGTTACGACGGGGACGTCAGGGACCGGCCCTGGTGGCCTCAGGAAAGGCCAGTCCCCATGCAAGTTGCTAGGGGGCCTCTCGTGATTCCTCTCCCGTCGATACCGGCGCCAAAAACCATGTGTGGCGTCAGGGCCGGAACCTAGGATTCCTCTCAGGGGCTGACATGGATCCTTGGGTACTTCTGGAGTCTCCGCAGGGGAGTCAGGCCTCGTCTCGAGTGGGGGCATGCACGTGCGCTTTCCTTCCAGGCTGTAGCAGCAATGTCACGCTTCCCGTGGCATGGATCAAAGGATCTGTGGTTTTCCCTCGAGGCTTTCCCACAGGGCTGTCACACATGACACCGTGGTGTGAGTCGATCCTCAGCGTGAAAGATGAGCCAGTGCAGGGCAAAGAAGTTCCTCTGGAATGGACTGAGACATCTGGGGGACTCTCGGAATGGTGGTACGACCATAGAGCTCCTCTCGCCTTTCCTGTTGAGAGTGCCTCCTCTTGAGATACGATAATAACGCCGGGAATTCTTTCCCGTTGAAAGCAAGGAAAGGATACCTCATCTCGAGCTACGAGGGGGAAACGGGGCTCCTCTGGATGTGGGCGGGACCATCGTGCTTCCTCTCGAGTGGAGACGGGTATGGCGGTGAACTTCTTGAGTTGCAGCAAGGGTGTGAAAGACCCTTTCGAAGTTCCAGTGGTTGGGTGTCATTAGTCTCCAGACGCCTCATCGGAAATAGGCCTCATCTCGCCTGGAAGGGAGAACTTCCTGGATATTCTCGAGTTGTGGCAGGTGTTCTCGAGTTACGACGGGGACATCAGGGACCCGACCGGTTGGCCTCAGGACAGGCCAGTCCCAATGCGAGTTGCTAGGGGGCCTCTCGGGACTCCTCTCCTGTCGATACTGGGGCCAAAAACCTTGTGTGGAGTCAGGGCCGGAACCGAGGATTCCTCTCAGGGGTTGACATGGATTTTTGGGTACTTCTGGAGTCTCCCCAGGGGAGTCAGGCCTCGTCTCGAGTGGGGGCATGCACGTGTGCTTTCCTTCCAGGCACAACCAGCAATGTCACGCTTCCCGTTGCGTGGATCAAAGGATCTGTAGTTATCCCTCGAGGCTTTCCCTCGAGGCTTTCCAACAGGGCTGTCCAACGTGCCACCATGGTGTGAGTCGATCCTCGGCGTGAAATATGAGCCAGTGCAGGGCAAAGAGGTTCCTCTGGAATGGACTTAGACATCTGGGGGACTATTGGAATGGTGGTATGACCATGGAATTCCTCTCGCCTTTCCTGTTGAGAGTGCCTCCTCTTGAGAGGCGACGGGAACGCTGGGAATTCTTTCCCGTTCAAAGCAGGGAAAGGATCCCTCATCTCGAGCTACGAGGTGGAAACGGGTCTCCTCTGGATGTGGGCGGGACCATCGTGCTTCCTCTCGAGTGGAGACGGGTATGGCGGTGAACTTCCTGAGTTGCAGAAAGGGTGTGAAAGACCTTTTCGAAGTTCCAGATGTTAGGTGCCATTAGTCTCCAGACACCTCATCGGAAATAGGCCTCATCTCGCCTGGAAGGGAGAACTTCCTGGAATTTCTCGAGTTGCGGCAGGTGTTCGCGAGTTATGACGGGGACTTCAGGGACCCGCCCTGTTGGCCTCAGGAAAGGCCAGTCCCCATGCGAGTTGCTAGGGTGCCTCTCCGGATTTCTCTCCCGTCGATACCTGGGCCAAAAAACTTGTGTGGATACAGGGCCGGAACCGAGGATTCCTCCAGGGGCTGACATGGTTCTTTGGGTACTTCTGGAGTCTCCCCAGGGGAGTCAGGCCTCGTCTCGAGTGGGGGCATGCACGTGCGCTTTCCTTCCAGGCTGTAGCAGCAATGTCACGCTTCCCGTCGCGTGGATCAAAGGATCTGTGGTTTTCCCTCAAGGCTTTCCCTCGAGGCTTTCCCAAAGGGTTGTCCCATTTGCCACCGTGGTGTGAGTCGATCCTCGGCGTGACAGATGAGCCAGTGCAGGGCAAAGAGGTTCCTCTGGAATGGACTGAGACATCTGGGGGACTCTTGGAATGGTGGTACGACCATGGAGTTCCTCCTGTCTTTCCAGTTGAGAGTGCCTCCTCTTGAGATGCGACTGGAAGGCAGGGAATTCTTTCCCGTTGAAAGCAGGGAAAGGATCCCTCATCTCGAGCTACGAGTGGGAAACGGGGCTCCTCTGGATGTGGGCGGGACCATCGTGCTTCCTCTCGAGTGGAGACGGTTATGGCGGTGAACTTTTTGAGTTGCAGCAAGGGTGTGAAAGACCCTTTCGAAGTTCCAGAGGTTAGGTGTCATTAATCTCCAGACGCCTCATCGGAAATAGGCCTCATCTCACCTGGAAGGGAGAACTTCCTGGATTTTCTCTTTATGGCAGGTGTTCTCGAGTTACGACGGGGACCTCAGGGACCCGCCCTGGTGGCCTCCCGAAAGGCCAGTCCCCATGCGAGTTGCTAGGGGGCCTCTCGGGATTCCTCTCCCGTCGATACCGGGGCCAAAAACCTTGTGTGGAGTCAGGGCCGGAACTGAGGATTCCTCTCAGGGGCTGACATGGATCTTTGGGTACTTCTGGAGTCTCCCCAGGGGAGTCAGGCCTCGTCTCGAGTGGGGGCATGCACGTGCGCTTTCCTTCCAGGCTGTAGCAGCAATGTCACGCTTCCCGTCACGTGAATCAAAGGATCTGTGGTTTTCCCTCGAGGCTTTCCCTCGAGGCTTTCCCACAGTGCTGTCCCACGTGCCACCGTGGTGTGAGTCGATCTTCAGCGTGAAAGATGAGCCAGTGCAGGCAAAGAGGTTCCTCTGGAATGGACTGAGACATCTGGGGGACTCTTGGCATGGTGGTACGACCATGGAGTTCCTCTCGCCTTACCTGTTGAGAGTGCCTCCTCTTGAGATGCGACGGGAACGCCGGGAATTCTTTCCCGTTGAAAGCAGGGAAAGGATCCCTCATCTCGAGCTACGAGGGGGAAACGGGGCTCCTCTGGATGTGGGCGGGACCATCGTGCTTCTTCTCGAGTGGAGACGGGTATGGCGGTGAACTTCTTGAGTTGCAGCAAGGGTGTGAAAGACCCTTTCGAAGTTCCAGAGGTGAGGTGTCATTAGTCTCCAGACGCCTCATGGGAAATAGGCCTCATCTCGCCTGGAAGGGAGAACTTCCTGGATTTTCTCGAGTTGCGGCAGGTGTTCTCGAGTTACGACGGGGACCTCAGGGACCTGCCCTGGTGGCCTCAGGAGAGGCCAGTCCCCATGCGAGTTGCCTGGGGGCCTCTCGGGATTCCTCTCCCGTCGATACCGGGGCCAACAACCTTGTGTGGAGTCAGGGCCGGAACCGAGGATTCCTCTCAGGGGCTGACATGGATCTTTAGGTACTTCTGGAGTCTCCCCAGGGGAGTCAGGCCTCGTCTCGAGTGGGGGCATGCACGTGCGCTTTCCTTCCATGCTGTAGCAGCAATGTCACGCTTCCCGTCGCGTGGATCAAAGGATCTGTGGTTTTCCCTCGAGGCTTTCCCTCAAGGCTTTCCCACAGGGCTGTCCCACGTGCCACCGTGGTGTGAGTCGATCCTCGGCGTGAAAGATGAGCCAGTGCAGGGCAAAGAGGTTCCTATGGAATGGACTGAGACATCTGGGGGACTCTTGGAATGGTGGTACGACCATGGAGTTCCTCTCGCCTTTCCTGTTGAGAGTGCCTCCTCTTGAGATGCGACGGGAACGCTGGAAATTCTTTCCCATTGAAAGCAGGGAAAGGATCCCTCATCTGGAGCTACGAGGGGGAAACGGGGCTCCTCTGGAAGTGGGCGGGACCATCGTGCTTCCTCTCGAGTGGAGACGAGTACGGCGGTGAACTTCTTGAGTTGCAGCAAGGGTGTGAAAGACCCTTTCTAAGTTCCAGAGGTTAGGTGTCATTAGTCTCCAGACGCCTCATCGGAAATAGGCCTCATCTCGCCTGGAAGGGAGAACTTCCTGGATTTTCTGGAGTTGCGGCAGGTGTTCTGGAGTTACGACGGGGACCTCAGGGACCCGCCCTTGTGGCCTCAGGAAAGGCCAGTCCCCATGCGCGTTGCTAGGGGGTCTTTCAGGATCCCTCTCCCGTCGATACCGGGGCCAAACACCTTGTGTGGAGTCAGGGCCGGAACCGAGGATTCCTCTCAGGGGCTGACATGGATCTTTGGGTACTTCTGGAGTCTCCCCAGGGGATTCAGGCCTCGTCTCGAGTGGGGGCATGCACGTGCGCTTTCTTTCCAGGCTGTAGCAGCAATGTCACGCTTCCCGTCTCGTGGATCAAAGGATTTGTGTTTTTCCCTTGAGGCTTTCCCACAGGGCTGTCCCACGTGCCACCATGGTGTGAGTCGATCCTCGGCGTGAAAGATGAGCCAGTGCAGGGCACTGAGGTTCCTCTGTAATGGAGTGAGACACCTGGGGGACTCTTGGAATGGTGGTACGACCATGGAGTTCCTCTTGCCTTTCCTGTTGAGAGTGCCTCCTCTTGAGATGCGACGGGAACGCCGGGAATTCTTTCCCGTTGAAAGCAGGGAAAGGATCCCTCATCTCGAGCTACGAGGGGGAAACGGGGCTCCTCTGGATGTGGGCGGGACCATCGTGCTTCCTCTCGAGTGGAGACGGGTATGGCGGTGAACTTCTTGAGTTGCCGCAAGGGTGTGAAAGACCCTTTCGACGTTCCAGAGGTTAGGTGTCATTAGTCTCCAGACGCCTCATCGGAAATAGGCCTCATCTCGCCTGGAAGGGAGAACTTCCTGGATTTTCTGGAGTTGCGGCAGGTGTTCTGGAGTTACGACGGGGACCTCAGGGACCCGCCCTTGTGGCCTCAGGAAAGGCCAGTCCCCATGCGCGTTGCTAGGGGGTCTTTCAGGATCCCTCTCCCGTCGATACCGGGGCCAAACACCTTGTGTGGAGTCAGGGCCGGAACCGAGGATTCCTCTCAGGGGCTGACATGGATCTTTGGGTACTTCTGGAGTCTCCCCAGGGGATTCAGGCCTCGTCTCGAGTGGGGGCATGCACGTGCACTTTCTTTCCAGGCTGTAGCAGCAATGTCAGGCTTCCCGTCTCGTGGATCAAAGGATCTGTGGTTTTCCCTTGAGGCTTTCCCACAGGGCTGTCCCACGTGCCACCATGGTGTGAGTCGATCCTCGGCGTGAAAGATGAGCCAGTGCAGGGCACTGAGGTTCCTCTGTAATGGAGTGAGACACCTGGGGGACTCTTGGAATGGTGGTACGACCATGGAGTTCCTCTTGCCTTTCCTGTTGAGAGTGCCTCCTCTTGAGATGCGACGGGAACGCCGGGAATTCTTTCCCGTTGAAAGCAGGGAAAGGATCCCTCATCTCGAGCTATGAGGGGGAAACGGGGCTCCTCTGGATGTGGGCGGGACCATCGTGCTTCCTCTCGAGTGGAGACGGGTATGGCGGTGAACTTCTTGAGTTGCCGCAAGGGTGTGAAAGACCCTTTCGAAGTTCCAGAGTTTAGGTGTCATTAGTCTCCAGACGCCTCATCGGAAATAGGCCTCATCTCGCCTGGAAGGGAGAACTTCCTGGATTTTCTCGAGTTGCGGCAGGTGTTCTCGAGTTACGACGGGAACCTCAGGGACCCGCCCTGGTGGCCTCAGGAGAGGCCAGTCCCCATGCGAGTTGCTAGGGGTCCTCTCGGGATTCCTCTCCCATCGATACCGGGCCAAAAACCTTGTGTGGAGTCAGGGCCGGAACCGAGGATTCCTCTCAGGGGCTGACATGGATCTTTGGGTACTTCTGGAGTCTCCCCAGGGGAGTCAGGCCTCGTCTCGAGTGGGGGCATGCACGTGCGCTTTCCTTCCAGGCTGTAGCAGCAATGTCACGCTTCCCGTCGCGTGGATCAAAGGATCTGTGGTTTTCCCTCGAGGCTTTCCCTCGAGGCTTTCCCACAGGGCTGTCCCACGTGCCACCGTGGTGTGAGTCGATCCTCGGCGTGAAAGATGAGCCAGTGCAGGGCAAAGAGGTTCCTCTGGAATGGACTGAGACATCTGGGGGACTCTTGGCATGGTGGTACGACCATGGAGTTCCTCTCGCCTTTCCTGTTGAGAGTGCCTCCTCTTGAGATGCGACGGGAACGCCGGGAATACTTTCCCGTTGAATGCAGGGAAAGGATCCCTCATCTCGAGCTACGAGGGGGAAACGGGGCTCCTCTGGATGTGGGCGGGACCATCGTGCTTCCTCTCGAGTGGAGACGGGTATGGCGGTGAACTTCTTGAGTTGCAGCAAGGGTGTGAAAGACCCTTTCGAAGTTCCAGAGGTTAGGTGTCATTAGTCTCCAGACGCCTCATCGGAAATAGGCCTCATCTCGTCTGGAAGGGAGAACTTCCTGGATTTTCTCGAGTTGCGGCAGGTGTTCTCGAGTTACGACGGGGACCTCAGGGACCCGCCCTGGTGGCCTCAGGAGAGGCCAGTCCCCATGCGAGTTGCTAGGGGGCCTCTCGGGATTCCTCTCCCGTCGATACCGGGGCCAAAAACCTTGTGTGGAGTCAGGGCCGGAACTGAGGATTCCTCTCAGGGGCTGACATGGATCTTTGGGTACTTCTGGAGTCTCCCCAGGGGAGTCAGGCCTCGTCTCGAGTGGGGGCATGCACGTGCGCTTTCCTTCCAGGCTGTAGCAGCAATGTCTCGCTTCCCGTCACGTGAATCAAAGGATCTGTGGTTTTCCCTCGAGGCTTTCCCTCGAGGCTTTCCCACAGTGCTGTCCCACGTGCCACCGTGGTGTGAGTCGATCTTCAGCGTGAAAGATGAGCCAGTGCAGGCAAAGAGGTTCCTCTGGAATGGACTGAGACATCTGGGGGACTCTTGGCATGGTGGTACGACCATGGAGTTCCTCTCGCCTTACCTGTTGAGAGTGCCTCCTCTTGAGATGCGACGGGAACGCCGGGAATTCTTTCTCGTTGAAAGCAGGGAAAGGATCCCTCATCTCGAGCTACGAGGGGGAAACGGGGCTCCTCTGGATGTGGGCGGGACCATCGTGCTTCCTCTCGAGTGGAGACGGGTATGGCGGTGAACTTCTTGAGTTGCAGCAAGGGTGTGAAAGACCCTTTCGAAGTTCCAGAGGTGAGGTGTCATTAGTCTCCAGACGCCTCATGGGAAATAGGCCTCATCTCGCCTGGAAGGGAGAACTTCCTGGATTTTCTCGAGTTGCGGCAGGTGTTCTCGAGTTACGACGGGGACCTCAGGGACCCGCCCTGGTGGCCTCAGGAGAGGCCAGTCCCCATGCGAGTTGCCTGGGGGCCTCTAGGGATTCCTCTCCCGTCGATACCGGGGCCAACAACCTTGTGTGGAGTCAGGGCCGGAACCGAGGATTCCTCTCAGGGGCTGACATGGATCTTTGGGTACTTCTGGAGTCTCCCCAGGGGAGTCAGGCCTCGTCTCGAGTGGGGGCATGCACGTGCGCTTTCCTTCCATGCTGTAGCAGCAATGTCACGCTTCCCGTCGCGTGGATCAAAGGATCTGTGGTTTTCCCTCGAGGCTTTCCCTCGAGGCTTTCCCACAGGGCTGTCCCACGTGCCACCGTGGTGTGAGTCGATCCTCGGCGTGAAAGATGAGCCAGTGCAGGGCAAAGAGGTTCCTATGGAATGGACTGAGACATCTGGGGGACTCTTGGAATGGTGGTACGACCATGGAGTTCCTCTCGCCTTTCCTGTTGAGAGTGCCTCCTCTTGAGATGCGACGGGAACGCCGGGAATTCTTTCCCATTGAAAGCAGGGAAAGGATCCCTCATCTGGAGCTACGAGGGGGAAACGGGGCTCCTCTGGATGTGGGCGGGACCATCGTGCTTCCTCTCGAGTGGAGACGAGTACGGCGGTGAACTTCTTGGGTTGCAGCAAGGGTGTGAAAGACCCTTTCTAAGTTCCAGAGGTTAGGTGTCATTAGTCTCCAGACGCCTCATCGGAAATAGGCCTCATCTCGCCTGGAAGGGAGAACTTCCTGGATTTTCTGGAGTTGCGGCAGGTGTTCTGGAGTTACGACGGGGACCTCAGGGACCCGCCCTTGTGGCCTCAGGAAAGGCCAGTCCCCATGCGCGTTGCTAGGGGGTCTTTCAGGATCCCTCTCCCGTCGATACCGGGGCCAAACACCTTGTGTGGAGTCAGGGACGGAACTGAGGATTCCTCTCAGGGGCTGACATGGATCTTTGGGTACTTCTGGAGTCTCCCCAGGGGATTCAGGCCTCGTCTCGAGTGGGGGCATGCACGTGCGCTTTCCTTCCATGCTGTAGCAGCAATGTCACGCTTCCCGTCTCGTGGATCAAAGGATCTGTGGTTTTCCCTTGAGGCTTTCCCACAGGGCTGTCCCACGTGCCACCATGGTGTGAGTCGATCCTCGGCGTGAAAGATGAGCCAGTGCAGGGCACTGAGGTTCCTCTGTAATGGAGTGAGACACCTGGGGGACTCTTGGAATGGTGGTACGACCATGGAGTTCCTCTCGCCTTTCCTGTTGAGAGTGCCTCCTCTTGAGATGCGACGGGAACGCCGGGAATTCTTTCCCGTTGAAAGCAGGGAAAGGATCCCTCATCTCGAGCTACGAGGGGGAAACGGGGCTCCTCTGGATGTGGGCGGGACCATCGTGCTTCCTCTCGAGTGGAGACGGGTATGGCGGTGAACTTCTTGAGTTGCCGCAAGGGTGTGAAAAACCCTTTCGACGTTCCAGAGGTTAGGTGTTATTAGTCTCCAGACGCCTCATCGGAAATAGGCCTCATCTCGCCTGGAAGGGAGAACTTCCTGGATTTTCTCGAGTTGCGGCAGGTGTTCTCGAGTTACGACGGGAACCTCAGGGACCCGCCCTGGTGGCCTCAGGAGAGGCCAGTCCCCATGCGAGTTGCTAGGGGGCCTCTCGGGATTCCTCTCCCGTCGATACCGGGGCCAAAAACCTTGTGTGGAGTCAGGGCCGGAACCGAGGATTCCTCTCAGGGGCTGACATGGATCTTTGGGTACTTCTGGAGTCTCCCCAGGGGAGTCAGGCCTCGTCTCGAGTGGGGGCATGCACGTGCGCTTTCCTTCCAGGCTGTAGCAGCAATGTCACGCTTCCCGTCGCGTGGATCAAAAGATCTGTGGTTTTCCATCGAGGCTTTCCCTTGAGGCTTTCCCACAGGGCTGTCCCTCGTGCCACCGTGGTGTGAGTCGATCCTCGGCGTGAAAGATGAGCCAGTGAAGGGCAAAGAGGTTCCTCTGGAATGGACTAAGATATCTGGGGGACTCTTGGAATGGTGGTACGACCATGGAGTTCCTCTCGCGTTTCCTGTTGAGAGTGCCTCCTCTTGAGATGCGACGGGAACGCCGGGAATTCTTTCCCGTTGAAAGCAGGGAAAGGATCCCTCATCTCGAGCTACGAGGGGGAAACGGGGCTCCTCTGGATGTGGGCGGGACCATCGTGCTTCCTCTCGAGTGGAGACGGGTATGGTGGTGAACTTCTTGAGTTGCAGCAAGGGTGTGAAAGACCCTTTCGAAGTTCCAGAGGTTAGGTGTCATTAGTCTCCAGACGCCTCATTGGAAATAGGACTCATATCGCCTGGAAGGGAGAACTTCCTGGATTTTCTCGAGTTGCGGCAGGTGTTCTCGAGTTACGACGGGGACGTCAGGGACCGGCCCTGGTGGCCTCAGGAAAGGCCAGTCCCCATGCAAGTTGCTAGGGGGCCTCTCGTGATTCCTCTCCCGTCGATACCGGCGCCAAAAACCATGTGTGGCGTCAGGGCCGGAACCTAGGATTCCTCTCAGGGGCTGACATGGATCCTTGGGTACTTCTGGAGTCTCCGCAGGGGAGTCAGGCCTCGTCTCGAGTGGGGGCATGCACGTGCGCTTTCCTTCCAGGCTGTAGCAGCAATGTCACGCTTCCCGTGGCATGGATCAAAGGATCTGTGGTTTTCCCTCGAGGCTTTCCCACAGGGCTGTCACACATGACACCGTGGTGTGAGTCGATCCTCAGCGTGAAAGATGAGCCAGTGCAGGGCAAAGAAGTTCCTCTGGAATGGACTGAGACATCTGGGGGACTCTTGGAATGGTGGTACGACCATAGAGCTCCTCTCGCCTTTCCTGTTGAGAGTGCCTCCTCTTGAGATACGATAATAACGCCGGGAATTCTTTCCCGTTGAAAGCAAGGAAAGGATACCTCATCTCGAGCTACGAGGGGGAAACGGGGCTCCTCTGGATGTGGGCGGGACCATCGTGCTTCCTCTCGAGTGGAGACGGGTATGGCGGTGAACTTCTTGAGTTGCAGCAAGGGTGTGAAAGACCCTTTCGAAGTTCCAGTGGTTGGGTGTCATTAGTCTCCAGACGCCTCATCGGAAATAGGCCTCATCTCGCCTGGAAGGGAGAACTTCCTGGATATTCTCGAGTTGTGGCAGGTGTTCTCGAGTTACGACGGGGACATCAGGGAC
Organism: Capricornis sumatraensis; assembly: GCF_032405125.1. NCBI lineage: Eukaryota > Metazoa > Chordata > Mammalia > Artiodactyla > Bovidae > Capricornis > Capricornis sumatraensis. The sequence continues at coordinate 139,821,793 of NC_091092.1, read as the reverse complement.
CCGACCGGGTGGCCTCAGGACAGGCCAGTCCCAATGCGAGTTGCTAGGGGGCCTCTCGGGACTCCTCTCCTGTCGATACTGGGGCCAAAAACCTTGTGTGGAGTCAGGGCCGGAACCGAGGATTCCTCTCAGGGGTTGACATGGATTTTTGGGTACTTCTGGAGTCTCCCCAGGGGAGTCAGGCCTCGTCTCGAGTGGGGGCATGCACGTGTGCTTTCCTTCCAGGCACTACCAGCAATGTCACGCTTCCCGTTGCGTGGATCAAAGGATCTGTAGTTATCCCTCGAGGCTTTCCCTCGAGGCTTTCCAACAGGGCTGTCCAACGTGCCACCATGGTGTGAGTCGATCCTCGGCGTGAAATATGAGCCAGTGCAGGGCAAAGAGGTTCCTCTGGAATGGACTTAGACATCTGGGGGACTATTGGAATGGTGGTATGACCATGGAATTCCTCTCGCCTTTCCTGTTGAGAGTGCCTCCTCTTGAGAGGCGACGGGAACGCTGGGAATTCTTTCCCGTTCAAAGCAGGGAAAGGATCCCTCATCTCGAGCTACGAGGTGGAAACGGGTCTCCTCTGGATGTGGGCGGGACCATCGTGCTTCCTCTCCAGTGGAGACGGGTATGGCGGTGAACTTCCTGAGTTGCAGAAAGGGTGTGAAAGACCTTTTCGAAGTTCCAGATGTTAGGTGCCATTAGTCTCCAGACACCTCATCGGAAATAGGCCTCATCTCGCCTGGAAGGGAGAACTTCCTGGAATTTCTCGAGTTGCGGCAGGTGTTCGCGAGTTATGACGGGGACTTCAGGGACCCGCCCTGTTGGCCTCAGGAAAGGCCAGTCCCCATGCGAGTTGCTAGGGTGCCTCTCTGGATTTCTCTCCCGTCGATACCTGGGCCAAAAAACTTGTGTGGATACAGGGCCGGAACCGAGGATTCCTCCAGGGGCTGACATGGTTCTTTGGGTACTTCTGGAGTCTCCCCAGGGGAGTCAGGCCTCGTCTCGAGTGGGGGCATGCACGTGCGCTTTCCTTCCAGGCTGTAGCAGCAATGTCACGCTTCCCGTCGCGTGGATCAAAGGATCTGTGGTTTTCCCTCAAGGCTTTCCCTCGAGGCTTTCCCAAAGGGTTGTCCCATTTGCCACCGTGGTGTGAGTCGATCCTCGGCGTGACAGATGAGCCAGTGCAGGGCAAAGAGGTTCCTCTGGAATGGACTGAGACATCTGGGGGACTCTTGGAATGGTGGTACGACCATGGAGTTCCTCCTGTCTTTCCAGTTGAGAGTGCCTCCTCTTGAGATGCGACTGGAAGGCAGGGAATTCTTTCCCGTTGAAAGCAGGGAAAGGATCCCTCATCTCGAGCTACGAGTGGGAAACGGGGCTCCTCTGGATGTGGGCGGGACCATCGTGCTTCCTCTCGAGTGGAGACGGGTATGGCGGTGAACTTTTTGAGTTGCAGCAAGGTTGTGAAAGACCCTTTCGAAGTTCCAGAGGTTAGGTGTCATTAATCTCCAGACGCCTCATCGGAAATAGGCCTCATCTCACCTGGAAGGGAGAACTTCCTGGATTTTCTCTTTATGGCAGGTGTTCTCGAGTTACGACGGGGACCTCAGGGACCCGCCCTGGTGGCCTCCCGAAAGGCCAGTCCCCATGCGAGTTGCTAGGGGGCCTCTCGGGATTCCTCTCCCGTCGATACCGGGGCCAAAAACCTTGTGTGGAGTCAGGGCCGGAACTGAGGATTCCTCTCAGGGGCTGACATGGATCTTTGGGTACTTCTGGAGTCTCCCCAGGGGAGTCAGGCCTCGTCTCGAGTGGGGGCATGCACGTGCGCTTTCCTTCCAGGCTGTAGCAGCAATGTCACGCTTCCCGTCACGTGAATCAAAGGATCTGTGGTTTTCCCTCGAGGCTTTCCCTCGAGGTTTTCCCACAGTGCTGTCCCACGTGCCACCGTGGTGTGAGTCGATCTTCAGCGTGAAAGATGACCCAGTGCAGGCAAAGAGGTTCCTCTGGAATGGACTGAGACATCTGGGGGACTCTTGGCATGGTGGTACGACCATGGAGTTCCTCTCGCCTTACCTGTTGAGAGTGCCTCCTCTTGAGATGCGACGGGAACGCCGGGAATTCTTTCCCGTTGAAAGCAGGGAAAGGATCCCTCATCTCGAGCTACGAGGGGGAAACGGGGCTCCTCTGGATGTGGGCGGGACCATCGTGCTTCCTCTCGAGTGGAGACGGGTACGGCGGTGAACTTCTTGAGTTGCAGCAAGGGTGTGAAAGACCCTTTCGAAGTTCCAGAGGTGAGGTGTCATTAGTCTCCAGACGCCTCATGGGAAATAGGCCTCATCTCGCCTGGAAGGGAGAACTTCCTGGATTTTCTCGAGTTGCGGCAGGTGTTCTCGAGTTACGACGGGGACCTCAGGGACCCGCCCTGGTGGCCTCAGGAGAGGCCAGTCCCCATGCGAGTTGCCTGGGGGCCTCTCGGGATTCCTCTCCCGTCGATACCGGGGCCAACAACCTTGTGTGGAGTCAGGGCCGGAACCGAGGATTCCTCTCAGGGGCTGACATGGATCTTTGGGTACTTCTGGAGTCTCCCCAGGGGAGTCAGGCCTCGTCTCGAGTGGGGGCATGCACGTGCGCTTTCCTTCCATGCTGTAGCAGCAATGTCACGCTTCCCGTCGCGTGGATCAAAGGATCTGTGGTTTTCCCTCGAGGCTTTCCCTCGAGGCTTTCCCACAGGGCTGTCCCACGTGCCACCGTGGTGTGAGTCGATCCTCGGCGTGAAAGATGAGCCAGTGCAGGGCAAAGAGGTTCCTATGGAATGGACTGAGACATCTGGGGGACTCTTGGAATGGTGGTACGACCATGGAGTTCCTCTCGCCTTTCCTGTTGAGAGTGCCTCCTCTTGAGATGCGACGGGAACGCTGGAAATTCTTTCCCATTGAAAGCAGGGAAAGGATCCCTCATCTGGAGCTACGAGGGGGAAACGGGGCTCCTCTGGATGTGGGCGGGACCATCGTGCTTCCTCTCGAGTGGAGACGAGTACGGCGGTGAACTTCTTGAGTTGCAGCAAGGGTGTGAAAGACCCTTTCTAAGTTCCAGAGGTTAGGTGTCATTAGTCTCCAGACGCCTCATCGGAAATAGGCCTCATCTCGCCTGGAAGGGAGAACTTCCTGGATTTTCTGGAGTTGCGGCAGGTGTTCTGGAGTTACGACGGGGACCTCAGGGACCCGCCCTTGTGGCCTCAGGAAAGGCCAGTCCCCATGCGCGTTGCTAGGGGGTCTTTCAGGATCCCTCTCCCGTCGATACCGGGGCCAAACACCTTGTGTGGAGTCAGGGACGGAACTGAGGATTCCTCTCAGGGGCTGACATGGATCTTTGGGTACTTCTGGAGTCTCCCCAGGGGATTCAGGCCTCGTCTCGAGTGGGGGCATGCACGTGCGCTTTCCTTCCATGCTGTAGCAGCAATGTCATGCTTCCCGTCTCGTGGATCAAAGGATCTGTGGTTTTCCCTTGAGGCTTTCCCACAGGGCTGTCCCACGTGCCACCATGGTGTGAGTCGATCCTCGGCGTGAAAGATGAGCCAGTGCAGGGCACTGAGGTTCCTCTGTAATGGAGTGAGACACCTGGGGGACTCTTGGAATGGTGGTACGACCATGGAGTTCCTCTCGCCTTTCCTGTTGAGAGTGCCTCCTCTTGAGATGCGACGGGAACGCCGGGAATTCTTTCCCGTTGAAAGCAGGGAAAGGATCCCTCATCTCGAGCTACGAGGGGGAAACGGGGCTCCTCTGGATGTGGGCGGGACCATCGTGCTTCCTCTCGAGTGGAGACGGGTATGGCGGTGAACTTCTTGAGTTGCCGCAAGGGTGTGAAAGACCCTTTCGACGTTCCAGAGGTTAGGTGTTATTAGTCTCCAGACGCCTCATCGGAAATAGGCCTCATCTCGCCTGGAAGGGAGAACTTCCTGGATTTTCTCGAGTTGCGGCAGGTGTTCTCGAGTTACGACGGGAACCTCAGGGACCCGCCCTGGTGGCCTCAGGAGAGGCCAGTCCCCATGCGAGTTGCTAGGGGTCCTCTCCGGATTCCTCTCCCGTCGATACCGGGGCCAAAATCCTTGTGTGGAGTCAGGGCCGGTACCGAGGATTCCTCTCAGGGGCTGACATGGATCTTTGGGTACTTCTGGAGTCTCCCCAGGGGAGTCAGGCCTCGTCTCGAGTGGGGGCATGCACGTGCGCTTTCCTTCCAGGCTGTAGCAGCAATGTCACGCTTCCCGTCGCGTGGATCAAAAGATCTGTGGTTTTCCATCGAGGCTTTCCCTTGAGGCTTTCCCACAGGGCTGTCCCTCGTGCCACCGTGGTGTGAGTCGATCCTCGGCGTGAAAGATGAGCCAGTGAAGGGCAAAGAGGTTCCTCTGGAATGGACTAAGATATCTGGGGGACTCTTGGAATGGTGGTACGACCATGGAGTTCCTCTCGCGTTTCCTGTTGAGAGTGCCTCCTCTTGAGATGCGACGGGAACGCCGGGAATTCTTTCCCGTTGAAAGCAGGGAAAGGATCCCTCATCTCGAGCTACGAGGGGGAAACGGGGCTCCTCTGGATGTGGGCGGGACCATCGTGCTTCCTCTCGAGTGGAGACGGGTATGGCGGTGAACTTCTTGAGTTGCAGCAAGGGTGTGAAAGACCCTTTCGAAGTTCCAGAGGTTAGGTGTCATTAGTCTCCAGACGCCTCATTGGAAATAGGTCTCATATCGCCTGGAAGGGAGAACTTCCTGGATTTTCTCGAGTTGCGGCAGGTGTTCTCGAGTTACGACGGGGACGTCAGGGACCGGCCCTGGTGGCCTCAGGAAAGGCCAGTCCCCATGCAAGTTGCTAGGGGGCCTCTCGTGATTCCTCTCCCGTCGATACCGGCGCCAAAAACCATGTGTGGCGTCAGGGCCGGAACCTAGGATTCCTCTCAGGGGCTGACATGGATCCTTGGGTACTTCTGGAGTCTCCGCAGGGGAGTCAGGCCTCGTCTCGAGTGGGGGCATGCACGTGCGCTTTCCTTCCAGGCTGTAGCAGCAATGTCACGCTTCCCGTGGCATGGATCAAAGGATCTGTGGTTTTCCCTCGAGGCTTTCCCACAGGGCTGTCACACATGACACCGTGGTGTGAGTCGATCCTCAGCGTGAAAGATGAGCCAGTGCAGGGCAAAGAAGTTCCTCTGGAATGGACTGAGACATCTGGGGGACTCTTGGAATGGTGGTACGACCATAGAGCTCCTCTCGCCTTTCCTGTTGAGAGTGCCTCCTCTTGAGATACGATAATAACGCCGGGAATTCTTTCCCGTTGAAAGCAAGGAAAGGATACCTCATCTCGAGCTACGAGGGGGAAACGGGGCTCCTCTGGATGTGGGCGGGACCATCGTGCTTCCTCTCGAGTGGAGACGGGTATGGCGGTGAACTTCTTGAGTTGCAGCAAGGGTGTGAAAGACCCTTTCGAAGTTCCAGTGGTTGGGTGTCATTAGTCTCCAGACGCCTCATCGGAAATAGGCCTCATCTCGCCTGGAAGGGAGAACTTCCTGGATATTCTCGAGTTGTGGCAGGTGTTCTCGAGTTACGACGGGGACATCAGGGACCCGACCGGGTGGCCTCAGGACAGGCCAGTCCCAATGCGAGTTGCTAGGGGGCCTCTCGGGACTCCTCTCCTGTCGATACTGGGGCCAAAAACCTTGTGTGGAGTCAGGGCCGGAACCGAGGATTCCTCTCAGGGGTTGACATGGATTTTTGGGTACTTCTGGAGTCTCCCCAGGGGAGTCAGGCCTCGTCTCGAGTGGGGGCATGCACGTGTGCTTTCCTTCCAGGCACTACCAGCAATGTCACGCTTCCCGTTGCGTGGATCAAAGGATCTGTAGTTATCCCTCGAGGCTTTCCCTCGAGGCTTTCCCACAGGGCTGTCCCACGTTCCACCGTGGTGTGAGTCGATCCTCGGAGTGAAAGATGAGCCAGTGCAGGGCAAGAGGTTCCTCTGGAATGGACTGAGACATCTGGGGGACTCTTGGAATGGTGGTACGACCATGGAGTTCCTCTCTCATTTCCTGTTGAGAGTGCCTCCTCTTGAGATGCGACGTGAACGCCGGGAATTCTTTCCCGTTTAAAGCAGGGAAAGGATCCCTCATCTCGAGCTACGAGGGGGAAACGGGGCTCCTCTGGATGTGGGCGGGACCATCGTGCTTCCTCTCGAGTGGAGACGGGTATGGCGGTGAACTTCTTGAGTTGCAGCAAGGGTGTGAAAGACCCTTTCGAAGTTCCAGAGGTGAGGTGTCATTAGTCTCCAGACGCCTCATGGGAAATAGGCCTCATCTCGCCTGGAAGGGAGAACTTCCTGGATTTTCTCGAGTTGCGGCAGGTGTTCTCGAGTTACGACGGGGACCTCAGGGACCCGCCCTGGTGGCCTCAGGAGAGGCCAGTCCCCATGCGAGTTGCCTGGGGGCCTCTCGGGATTCCTCTCCCGTCGATACCGGGGCCAACAACCTTGTGTGGAGTCAGGGCCGGAACCGAGGATTCCTCTCAGGGGCTGACATGGATCTTTGGGTACTTCTGGAGTCTCCCCAGGGGAGTCAGGCCTCGTCTCGAGTGGGGGCATGCACGTGCGCTTTCCTTCCAGGCTGTAGCAGCAATGTCACGCTTCCCGTCGCGTGGATCAAAGGATCTGTGGTTTTCCCTAGAGGCTTTCCCACAGGGCTGTCCCACGTGCCACCGTGGTGTGAGTCGATCCTCGGCGTGAAAAATGAGCCAGTGCAGGGCAAAGAGGTTCCTCTGGAATGGACTGAGACATCTGGGGGACTCTTGGAATGGTGGTACGACCATGGAGTTCCTCTCGCCTTTCCTGTTGAGAGTGCCTCCTCTTGAGATGCGACGGGAACGCCGGGAATTCTTTCCCATTGAAAGCAGGGAAAGGATCCCTCATCTGGAGCTACGAGGGGGAAACGGGGCTCCTCTGGATGTGGGCGGGACCATCGTGCTTCCTCTCGAGTGGAGACGGGTATGGCGGTGAACTTCCTGAGTTGCAGAAAGGGTGTGAAAGACCTTTTCGAAGTTCCAGATGTTAGGTGCCATTAGTCTCCAGACACCTCATCGGAAATAGGCCTCATCTCGCCTGGAAGGGAGAACTTCCTGGAATTTCTCGAGTTGCGGCAGGTGTTCGCGAGTTATGACGGGGACTTCAGGGACCCGCCCTGTTGGCCTCAGGAAAGGCCAGTCCCCATGCGAGTTGCTAGGGTGCCTCTCCGGATTTCTCTCCCGTCGATACCTGGGCCAAAAAACTTGTGTGGATACAGGGCCGGAACCGAGGATTCCTCCAGGGGCTGACATGGTTCTTTGGGTACTTCTGGAGTCTCCCCAGGGGAGTCAGGCCTCGTCTCGAGTGGGGGCATGCACGTGTGCTTTCCTTCCAGGCTGTAGCAGCAATGTCACGCTTCCCGTCGCGTGGATCAAAGGATCTGTGGTTTTCCCTCAAGGCTTTCCCTCGAGGCTTTCCCAAAGGGTTGTCCCATTTGCCACCGTGGTGTGAGTCGATCCTCGGCGTGACAGATGAGCCAGTGCAGGGCAAAGAGGTTCCTCTGGAATGGACTGAGACATCTGGGGGACTCTTGGAATGGTGGTACGACCATGGAGTTCCTCCTGTCTTTCCAGTTGAGAGTGCCTCCTCTTGAGATGCGACTGGAAGGCAGGGAATTCTTTCCCGTTGAAAGCAGGGAAAGGATCCCTCATCTCGAGCTACGAGGGGGAAACGGGGCTCCTCTGGATGTGGGCGGGACCATCGTGCTTCCTCTCGAGTGGAGACGGGTATGGCGGTGAACTTTTTGAGTTGCAGCAAGGGTGTGAAAGACCCTTTTGAAGTTCCAGAGGTTAGGTGTCATTAATCTCCAGACGCCTCATCGGAAATAGGCCTCATCTCACCTGGAAGGGAGAACTTCCTGGATTTTCTCTTTATGGCAGGTGTTCTCGAGTTACGACGGGGAACTCAGGGACCCGCCCTGGTGGCCTCCCGAAAGGCCAGTCCCCATGCGAGTTGCTAGGGGGCCTCTCGGGATTCCTCTCCCGTCGATACCGGGGCCAAAAACCTTGTGTGGAGTCAGGGCCGGAACCGAGGATTCCTCTCAGGGGCTGACATGTAAATTGGGGAAATTCTGGAGTCTCCCCAGGGGAGTCAGGCCTCGTCTCGAGTGGGGGCATGCACGTGCGCTATCCTTCCAGGCTGTAGCAGCAATGTCACGCTTCCCGTCGCGTGGATCAAAGCATCTGTGGTTTTCCCTCGAGGCTTTCCCTCGAGGCTTTCCCACAGGGCTGTCCCACGTGCCACCTTGGTGTGAGTCGATCCTCGTCGTGAAAGATGAGCCAGTGCAGGGCAAAGAGGTTCCTCTGGAATGGACTGAGACATCTGGGGGACTCTTGGAATGGTGGTACGACCATGGACTTCCTCTCGCCTTTCCAGTTGAGAGTGCCTCCTCTTGAGATGCGACGGGAACGCCGGGAATTCTTTGCCGTTGAATGCAGGGAAAGGATCCCTCATCTCGATCTACGAGGGGGAAACGGGGCTCCTCTGGATGTGGGCGGGACCATCGTGCTTCCTCTCGAGTGGAGACGGGTATGGCGGTGGACTTCTTGAGTTGCAGCAAGGATGTGAAAGACCCTTTCGAAGTTCCAGAGTTTAGTTGTCATTAGTCTCCAGACGCCTCATCGGAAATAGGCTTCATCTCGCCTGGAATGGAGAACTTCCTGGATTTTCTCGAGTTGTGGCAGGTGTTCTCGAGTTACGACGGGGACCTCAGGGACCCGGCCTGGTGGCCTCAGGAAAGGCCAGTCCCCATGCGAGTTGCTAGGGGGCCTCTCGGGATTCCTCTCCCGTCGATACCGGGGCCAAAATCCTTGTGTGGAGTCAGGGCCGGAACCGAGGATTCCTCTCAGGGGCTGACATGGAACTTTGGGTAATTCTGTAGTCTCCCCAGGGGAATCAGGCCTCGTCTCGAGTGGGGGCATGCACGTGCGCTTTCCTTCCAGGCTGTAGCAGCAATGTCACGCTTCCCGTCGCGTGGATCAAAGGATCTGTGGTTTTCCCTCGAGGCTTTCCCACAGAGCTGTACCACGTGCCACCGTGGTGTGAGTCGATCCTCGGCGTGAAAGATGAGCCAGTGCAGGGCAAAGAGGTTCCTCTGGTATGGACTGAGACATCTGGGGGACTCTTGGCATGGTGGTACCACCATGGAGTTCCTCTCGCCTTTCCTGTTGAGAGTGCCTCCTCTTGAGATGCGACGGGTACGCCGGGAATTCTTTCCCGTTGAAAGCAGGGAAAGGATCCCTCATCTCGAGCTACGAGGGGGAAACGGGGCTCCTCTGGATGTGGTCGGGACCATGGTGCTTCTCTCGAGTGGAGACGGGTATGGCGGTGAACTTGTTGAGTTGAAGCAAGGGTGTGAAAGACCCTTTCGAAGTTCCAGAGGTTAGGTGTCATTAGTCTCCAGACGCCTCATCGGAAATAGGCCTCATGTCGCCTGGAAGGGAGAACTTCCTGTATTTTCTCGAGTTGCGGCAGGTGTTCTCGAGTTTCGACGGGGACCTCAGGGACCCGCCCTGGTGGCCTCAGGAAAGGCCAGTCTCCATGCGAGTTGCTAGGGGGCCACTCGGGATTCCTCTCCAGTCGATACCGGGGCCAAAAACCTTGTGTGGAGTCAGGGCCGGAACCGAGGATTCCTCTCAGGGGCAGACATGGATCTTTGGGTACTTCTGGAGCCTCCCCAGGGCATTCAGGCCTCGTCTCGAGTGGGGGCATGCACGTGCGCTTTCCTTCCAGGCTGTAGCAGCAATGTCACGCTTCCCGTCCCGGGGATCAAAGGATTTGTGGTTTTCCCTCGAGGCTTTCCCTCGAGGCTTTCCCACAAGGTGGTCCCACGTGCCACCGTGGTGTGAGTCGATCCTCGGCGTGAAAGATGAGCCAGTGCAGGGCAAAGAGGTTCCTCTGGAATGGACTGAGACATCTGGGGGACTCTTGGAATGGTGGTACGACCATGGAGTTCCTCTCGCCTTTCCTGTTGAGAGTGCCTTCTCTTGAGATGCGATGGGAACGCCGGGAATTCTTTCCCATTGAATGCAGGGAAAGGATCCCTCATCTCGAGCTACGAGGGGGAAACCGGGCTCCTCTGGATGTGGGCGGGACCATCGTGCTTCCTCTCGAGTGGAGACGGGTATGGCGGTGAACTTCTTGAGTTGCAGCAAGGGTGTGAAAGACCCTTTCGAAGTTCCAGACGTTAGGTGTCATTAGTCTCCAGACGCCTCATCGGAAATAAGCCTCATCTCGCCTGGAAGGGAGAACTTCCTGGATTTTCTCGAGTTGCGGCAGGTGTTCTCGAGTTACGACGGGGACCTCAGGGACCCGCCCTGGTGGCCTCAGGAGAGGCCAGTCCCCATGCGAGTTGCTAGGGGGCCTCTCGGGATTCCTCTCCAGTCGATACCGGGGCCAAAAACCTTGTGTGGAGTCAGGGCCGGAACCAAGGACTCCTCTCAGGGACTGACATGGATCTTTGGGTACTTCTGGAGTCTCCCCAGGGGAGTCAGGCCTCGTCTCGAGTGGGGGCATGCACGTGCGCTTTCCTTCCAGGCTGTAGCAGCAATGTCACGCTTCCCGTCGTGTGGATCAAAGGATCTGTGGTTTTCCCTCGAGGCTTTCCCACAGGGCTGTCCCACGTGCCACCGTGGTGTGAGTCGATCCTCGGCGTGAACGATGAGCCAGTGCAGGGCAAAGAGGTTCCTCTGGAATGGACTGAGACATCTGGGGGTCTCTTGGAATGGTGGTACGACCATGGAGTTCCTCTCGCCTTTCCTGTTGAGAGTGCCTCCTCTTGAGATGCGACGTGAACGCCAGGAATTCTTTCCCGTTGAAAGCAGGAAAAGGATCCCTCATCTCGAGATACGAGGGGGAAACGGGGCTCCTCTGGATGTGGGCGGGACCATCGTGTTTCCTCTCGAGTGGAGACGGGTATGGCGGTGAACTTCTTGATTTGCTACAAGGGTGTGAAAGACCCTTTCGAAGTTCCAGAGGTGAGGTGTCATTAGTCTCCAGACGCCTCATCGGAAATAGGCCTCATCTCGCCTGGAAGGGAGAACTTCCTGGATTTTCTCGAGTTGCGGCAGGTGTTCTCGAGTTACGACGGGGACGTCAGGGACCCGCCCTGGTGGCCTCAAGAAAGGCCAGTCCCCATGCGAGTTGCTAGGGGGCCTCTCGGGATTCCTCTCCCGTCGATACCGGGGCCAAAATCCTTGTGTGGAGCCAGGGCCGGAATCGAAGATTCCTCTCAGGGGCTGACATGGATCTTTGGGTACTTCTGGAGTCTCCCCACGGGAGTCAGGCCTCGTCTCGAGTGGGGGCATGCACGTGCGCTTTCCTTCCAGGCTGTAGCAGCAATATCACGCTTCCCGTCGCGTGGATCAAAGGATCTGTGGTTTTCCCTCGAGGCTTTCCCTCGAGGCTTCCCCACAGGGCTGTCCCACGTGCCACCGGGGTGTGAGTCGATCCTCGGCGTGACAGATGAGCCAGTGCAGGGCAAACAGGTTCCTCTGGAATGGACTGAGAAATCTGGGGGACTCCTGGCATGGTGGTAAAACCATGGAGTTCCTCTCGCCTTTCCTGTTGAGAGTGCCTCCTCTTGAGATGCGACGGGAACGCCGGGAATTCTTTCCCGTTGAAAGCAGGGAAAGGATCCCTCATCTCGAGCTACGAGGGGGAAACGGGGCTCCTCTGGATGTGGGAGGGACCATCGTGCTTCCTCTCGAGTGGAGACGGGTATGGCGGTGAACTTCTTGAGTTGCAGCAAGGGTGTGAAAGACCCTTTCGAAGTTCCAGACGTTAGGTGTAATTAGTCTGCAGACGCCTCATCGGAAATAGGCCTCATCTCGCCTGGAAGGGAGTTCTTCCTGAATTTTCTCGAGTTGCGGCAGGTTTTCTCGAGTTACAACGGGGACCTCAGGGACCCGCCCTGGTGGCCTCAGGAAAGGCCAGTCCCCATGCGAGTTGCTAGGGGGCCTCTCGGGATTCCTCTCCCGGCGATACCGGGGCCCAAAACCTTGTGTGGAGTCAGGTCCGGAACCGAGGATTCCTCTCAGGGGCTGACATGGATCTTTGGGTATTTCTGGAGTCTCCCCAGGGGAGTCAGGCCTCGTCTCGAGTGGGGGCATGCACGTGTCTTTTCTTCCCGGCTGTAGCAGCAATGTCGCGTGGATCAAAGGGTCTGTGGTTTTCCCTCGAGGCTTTCCCTCGAGGCTTTCCCACAGGGCTGTCCCACGTTCCACCGTGGTGTGAGTCGATCCTCGGAGTGAAAGATGAGCCAGTGCAGGGCAAGAGGTTCCTCTGGAATGGACTGAGACATCTGGGGGACTCTTGGAATGGTGGTACGACCATGGAGTTCCTCTCTCATTTCCTGTTGAGAGTGCCTCCTCTTGAGATGCGACGTGAACGCCGGGAATTCTTTCCCGTTTAAAGCAGGGAAAGGATCCCTCATCTCGAGCTACGAGGGGGAAACGGGGCTCCTCTGGATGTGGGCGGGACCATCGTGCTTCCTCTCGAGTGGAGACGGGTATGGCGGTGAACTTCTTGAGTTGCAGCAAGGGTGTGAAAGACCCTTTCGAAGTTCCAGAGGTGAGGTGTCATTAGTCTCCAGACGCCTCATGGGAAATAGGCCTCATCTCGCCTGGAAGGGAGAACTTCCTGGATTTTCTCGAGTTGCGGCAGGTGTTCTCGAGTTACGACGGGGACCTCAGGGACCCGCCCTGGTGGCCTCAGGAGAGGCCAGTCCCCATGCGAGTTGCCTGGGGGCCTCTCGGGATTCCTCTCCCGTCGATACCGGGGCCAACAACCTTGTGTGGAGTCAGGGCCGGAACCGAGGATTCCTCTCAGGGGCTGACATGGATCTTTGGGTACTTCTGGAGTCTCCCCAGGGGAGTCAGGCCTCGTCTCGAGTGGGGGCATGCACGTGCGCTTTCCTTCCAGGCTGTAGCAGCAATGTCACGCTTCCCGTCGCGTGGATCAAAGGATCTGTGGTTTTCCCTCGAGGCTTTCCCACAGGGCTGTCCCACGTGCCACCGTGGTGTGAGTCGATCCTCGCCGTGAAAGATGAGCCAGTGCAGGGCAAAGAGGTTCCTATGGAATGGACTGAGACATCTGGGGGACTCTTGGAATGGTGGTACGACCATGGAGTTCCTCTCGCCTTTCCTGTTGAGAGTGCCTCCTCTTGAGATGCGACGGGAACGCCGGGAATTCTTTCCCATTGAAAGCAGGGAAAGGATCCCTCATCTGGAGCTACGAGGGGGAAACGGGGCTCCTCTGGATGTGGGCGGGACCATCGTGCTTCCTCTCGAGTGGAGACGAGTACGGCGGTGAACTTCTTGAGTTGCAGCAAGGGTGTGAAAGACCCTTTCTAAGTTCCAGAGGTTAGGTGTCATTAGTCTCCAGACGCCTCATCGGAAATAGGCCTCATCTCGCCTGGAAGGGAGAACTTCCTGGATTTTCTGGAGTTGCGGCAGGTGTTCTGGAGTTACGACGGGGACCTCAGGGACCCGCCCTTGTGGCCTCAGGAAAGGCCAGTCCCCATGCGCGTTGCTAGGGGGTCTTTCAGGATCCCTCTCCCGTCGATACCGGGGCCAAACACCTTGTGTGGAGTCAGGGACGGAACTGAGGATTCCTCTCAGGGGCTGACATGGATCTTTGGGTACTTCTGGAGTCTCCCCAGGGGATTCAGGCCTCGTCTCGAGTGGGGGCATGCACGTGCGCTTTCCTTCCATGCTGTAGCAGCAATGTCACGCTTCCCGTCTCGTGGATCAAAGGATCTGTGGTTTTCCCTTGAGGCTTTCCCACAGGGCTGTCCCACGTGCCACCATGGTGTGAGTCGATCCTCGGCGTGAAAGATGAGCCAGTGCAGGGCACTGAGGTTCCTCTGTAATGGAGTGAGACACTTGGGGGACTCTTGGAATGGTGGTACGACCATGGAGTTCCTCTCGCCTTTCCTGTTGAGAGTGCCTCCTCTTGAGATGCGACGGGAACGCCGGGAATTCTTTCCCGTTGAAAGCAGGGAAAGGATCCCTCATCTCGAGCTAAGAGGGGGAAACGGGGCTCCTCTGGATGTGGGCGGGACCATCGTGCTTCCTCTCGAGTGGAGACGGGTATGGCGGTGAACTTCTTGAGTTGCCGCAAGGGTGTGAAAGACCCTTTCGACGTTCCAGAGGTTAGGTGTTATTAGTCTCCAGACGCCTCATCGGAAATAGGCCTCATCTCGCCTGGAAGGGAGAACTTCCTGGATTTTCTCGAGTTGCGGCAGGTGTTCTCGAGTTACGACGGGGACCTCAGGGACCCGCCCTGGTGGCCTCAGGAGAGGCCAGTCCCCATGCGAGTTGCTAGGGGGCCTCTCGGTATTCCTCTCCCGTCGATACCGGGGCCAAAAACCTTGTGTGGATTCAGGGCCGGAAACCAGGATTCCTCTCAGGGGCTGACATGGATCTTTGGGTACTTCTGGAGTCTACCCAGGGGAGTCAGGCCTCGTCTCGAGTGGGGGCATGCACGTGCGCTTTCCTTCCAGGCTGTAGCAGCAATGTCACGCTTCCCGTCGCGTGGATCAAAGGATCTGTGGTTTTCCCTCGAGGCTTTCCCTCGAGGCTTTCCCACTGGGCTGTCCCACGTGCCACCGTGGTGTGAGTCGATCCTCGGCGTGAAAGATGAGCCAGTGCAGGGCAAAGAGGTTCCTCTGGAATGGACTGAGACATCTGGGGGACTCTTGGCATGGTGGTACGACCATGGAGTTCCTCTCGCCTTTCGTGTTGAGAGTGCCTCCTCTTGAGATGCGACGGGAACGCCGGGAATTCTTTCCCGTTGAAAGCAGGGAAAGGATCCCTCATCTCGAGCTACGAGGGTGAAACGGGGCTCCTCTGGATGTGGGCGGGACCATCGTGCTTCCTCTCGAGTGGAGACGGGTATGGCGGTGAACTTCTTGAGTTGCAGCAAGGGTGTAAAAGTCCCTTTCGAAGTTCCAGAGGTTAGGTGGCGTTCGTCTACAGACGCCTCATGGGAAATAGGCCTCATCTCGGCTGGAAGGGAGAACTTCCTGGATTTTCTCGAGCTGCGACAGGTGTTCTCGAGTTACGACGGGGACCTCAGGGACCCGCCCTGGTGGCCTCAGGAGAGGCCAGTCCCCATGCGAGTTGCTAGGGGGCCTCTAGGGATTCCTCTCCCGTCGATACCGGGGCCAAAATCCTTGTGTGGAGTCACGGCCGGAACCCAGAATTCCTCTCAGGGGCTGACATGGATCTTTGGGTACTTCTGGAGTCTCCCCAGGGGAGTCAGGCCTCGTCACGAGTGGGGGCATACACGTGCGCTTTCCTTCCAGGCTGTAGCAGCAATGTCACGCTTCCCGTCGCGTGGATCAAAGGATCTGTGGTTTTCCCTCGAGGCTTTCCCTCGAGGCTTTCCCACTGGGCTGTCCCACGTGCCACCGTGGTGTGAGTCGATCCTCGGCGTGAAAGATGAGCCAGTGCAGGGCAAAGAGGTTCCTCTGGAATGGACTGAGACATCTGGGGGACTCTTGGCATGGTGGTACGACCATGGAGTTCCTCTCGGCTTTCCTGTTGAGAGTGCCTCCTCTTGAGATGCGACGGGAACGCCGGGAAATCTTTCCCGTTGAAAGCAGGGAAAGGATCCCTCATCTCGAGCTACGAGGGGGAAACGGGGCTCCTCTGGATGTGGGCGGGACCATCGTGCTTCCTCTCGAGTGGAGACGGGTATGGCGGTGAACTTCTTGAGTTGCAGCAAGGGTGTGAAAGACCCTTTCGAAGTTCCAGAGGTTAGGTGGCATTAGTCTCCAGACGCCTCATCGGAAATAGGCCTCATCTCGCCTGGAAGGGAGAACTTCCTGGATTTTCTCGAGTTGCGGCAGGTGTTCTCGAGTTAGGACGGGGACCTCAGGGACCCGCCCTGGTGGCCTCAGGAGAGGCCAGTCCCCATGCGAGTTGCTAGGGGGCCTCTCGGGATTCCTCTCCCGTCGATACCGGGGCCAAAAACCTTGTGTGGAGTCAGGGCCGGAACCGAGGATTCCTCTCAGGGGCTGACATGGATCTTTGGGTACTTCTGGAGTCTCCCCAGGGGAGTCAGGCCTCGTCTCGAGTGGGGGCATGCACGTGCGCTTTCCTTCCAGGCTGTAGCAGCAATGTCACGCTTCCCGTCGCGTGGATCAAAGGATCTGTGGTTTTCCCTCGAGGCTTTCCCTCGAGGCTTTCCCACAGGGCTGTCCCACGTGCCACCGTGGTGTGAGTCGATCCTCGGCGTGAAAGATGAGCCAGTGCAAGGCAAAGAGGTTCCTCCGGAATGGACTGAGACATCTGGGGGACTCTTGGCATGGTGGTACGACCATGGAGTTCCTCTTGCCTTTCTTGTTGAGAGTGCCTCCTCTTGAGATGCGACGGGAACGCCGGGAATTCTTTCCCGTTGAAAGCAGGGAAAGGATCCCTCATCTCGAGCTACGAGGGGGAAACGGGGCTCCTCTGGATGTGGGCGGGACCATCGTGCTTCCTCTCGAGTGGAGAAGGGTATGGCGGTGAACTTCTTGAGTTGCAGCAAGGGTGTGAAAGACCCTTTCGAAGTTCCAGAGGTTAGGTGTCATTAGTCTCCAGACGCCTCATCGGAAATAGGCCTCATCTCGCCTGGAAGGGAGAACTTCCTGGATTTTCTCGAGTTGCGGCAGGTGTTCTCGAGTTACGACGGGGACCTCAGGGACCCGACCTGGTGGCCTCAGGAGAGGCCAGTCCCCATGCGAGTTGCTAGTGGGTCTCTCGGGATTCCTCTCCCGTCGATACCGGGGCCAAAAACCTTGTGTGGAGTCAGGGCCGGAACCGAGGATTCCTCTCACGGGCTGACATGGATCTTTGGGTACTTCTGGAGTCTCCCCAGGGGAGTCAGGCCTCGTCTCGAGTGGGGGCATGCACGTGCGCTTTCCTTCCAGGCTGTAGCAGCAATGTCACGCTTCCCGTCGCGTGGATCAAAGGATCTGTGGTTTTCCCTCGAGGCTTTCCCTCGAGGCTTACCCACAGGGCTGTCCCACGTGCCACCGTGGTGTGAGTCGATCCTCGGCGTGAAAGATGAGCCAGTGCAGGGCAAAGAGGTTCCTCCGGAATGGACTGAGACATCTGGGGGACTCTTGGCATGGTGGTACGACCATGGAGTTCCTCTTGCCTTTCTTGTTGAGAGTGCCTCCTCTTGAGATGCGACGGGAACGCCGGGAATTCTTTCCCTTGAAAGCAGGGAAAGGATCCCTCATCTCGAGCTACGAGGGGGAAACGGGGCTCCTCTGGATGTGGGCGGGACCATCGAGCTTCCTCTCGAGTGGAGACGGGTATGGCAGTGAACTTCTTGAGTTGCAGCAAGGGTAGGAAAGACCCTTTCGAAGTTCCAGACATTAGGTGTCATTAGTCTCCAGAAGTCTCATCGGAAATAGGCCTCATCTCGCCTGGAAGGGAAAACTTCCTGGATTTTCTCCAGTTGCGGCAGGTGTTCTCGAGTTACGACGGGGACCTCAGGGACCCGCCCTGGTGGCCTCAGGAAAGGCCAGTCCCCATGTGAGTTGCTAGGGGGCCTCTCGGGATTCCTCTCGCGTCGATACCGGGGCCAAAAACCTTGTGTGGAGTCAGGGCCGGAACCGAAGATTCCTCTCAGGGGCTGACATGGATCTTTGGGTACTTCTGGAGTCTACCCAGGGGAATCAGGCCTCGTCTCGAGTGGGGGCATGCACGTGCGCTTTCCTTCCAGGCTGTAGCAGCAATGTCACGCTTCCCGTCGCGTGGATCAAAGGATCTGTGGTTTTCCCTCGAGGCTTTCCCTTGAGGCTTTCCCACAGGGCTGTCCCACGTGCCACCGTGGTGTGAGTCGATCCTCG
This sequence comes from Capricornis sumatraensis, assembly GCF_032405125.1. Classification (NCBI taxonomy): domain Eukaryota; kingdom Metazoa; phylum Chordata; class Mammalia; order Artiodactyla; family Bovidae; genus Capricornis; species Capricornis sumatraensis. The sequence continues at coordinate 139,803,868 of NC_091092.1, read as the reverse complement.
GCGTGAAAGATGAGCCAGTGCAAGGCAAAGAGGTTCCTCCGGAATGGACTGAGACATCTGGGGGACTCTTGGCATGGTGGTACGACCATGGAGTTCCTCTTGCCTTTCTTGTTGAGAGTGCCTCCTCTTGAGATGCGACGGGAACGCCGGGAATTCTTTCCCGTTGAAAGCAGGGAAAGGATCCCTCATCTCGAGCTACGAGGGGGAAACGGGGCTCCTCTGGATGTGGGCGGGACCATCGTGCTTCCTCTCGAGTGGAGACGGGTATGGCGGTGAACTTCTTGAGTTGCAGCAAGGGTTTGAAAGACCCTTTCGAAGTTCCAGAGTTTAGGTGTCATTAGTCTCCAGACGCCTCATCGGAAATAGGCCTCATCTCGCCTGGAAGGGAGAACTTCCTGGATTTTCTCGAGTTGCGGCAGGTGTTCTCGAGTTACGACGGGGACCTCAGGGACCCGACCTGGTGGCTTCAGGAGAGGCCAGTCCCCATGCGAGTTGCTAGGGGGTCTCTCGGGATTCCTCTCCCGTCGATACCGGGGCCAAAAACCTTGTGTGGAGTCAGGGCCGGAACCGAGGATTCCTCTCACGGGCTGACATGGATCTTTGGGTACTTCTGGAGTCTCCCCAGGGGAGTCAGGCCTCGTCTCGAGTGGGGGCATGCACGTGCGCTTTCCTTCCAGGCTGTAGCAGCAATGTCACGCTTCCCGTCGCGTGGATCAAAGGATCTGTGGTTTTCCCTCGAGGCTTTCCCTCGAGGCTTTCCCACAGGGCTGTCCCACGTGCCACCGTGGTGTGAGTCGATCCTCGGCATGAAAGATGAGCCAGTGCAGGGCAAAGAGGTTCCTCCGGAATGGACTGAGACATCTGGGGGACTCTTGGCATGGTGGTACGACCATGGAGTTCCTCTTGCCTTTCTTGTTGAGAGTGCCTCCTCTTGAGATGCGACGGAAACGCCGGGAATTCTTTCCCTTGAAAGCAGGGAAAGGATCCCTCATCTCGAGCTACGAGGGGGAAACGGGGCTCCTCTGGATGTGGGCGGGACCATCGTGCTTCCTCTCGAGTGGAGACGGGTATGGTGGTGAACTTCTTGAGTTGCAGCAAGGGTGTGAAAGACCCTTTCGAAGTTCCAGAGGTGAGGTGTCATTAGTCTCCAGACGCCTCATCGGAAATAGGCCTCATCTCGCCTTGAAGGGAGATCTTCCTGGATTTTCTCGAGTTGCGGCAGGTGTTCTCGAGTTACGACGGGGACCTCAGGGACCCGCCCTGGTGGCCTCAGGAGAGGCCAGTCCCCATGCGAGTTGCTAGGGGGCCTCTCGGGATTCCTCTCCCGTCGATACCGGGGCCAAAAACCTTGTGTGGAGTCAGGGCCGGAAACGAGGATTCCTCTCAGGGGCTGACATGGATCTTTGGGTACTTCTGGAGTCTCCCCAGGGGAGTCAGGCCTCGTCTCGAGTGGGGGCATGCACGTGCGATTTCCTTCCAGGCTGTAGCAACTATGTCACGCTTCCCGTCGCGTTGATCACAGGATCTGTGGTTTTCCCTCGAGGCTTTCCCACAGGGCTGTCCCACGTGCCACCGTGGTGTGAGTCGATCCTCGGCATGAAAGATGAGCCAGTGCAGGGCAAAGAGGTTCCTCTGGAATGGACTGAGACATCTGGGGGTCTCTTGGCATGGTGGTACGACCATGGAGTTCCTCTCGCCTTTCCTGTTGAGAGTGCCTCCTCTTGAGATGCGACGGGAACGCCGGGAATTCTTTCCCGTTGAAAGCAGGGTAAGGATCCCTCATCTCGAGCTACGAGGGGGAAACGGGGCTCCTCTGGATGTGGGCGGGACCATCGAGCTTCCTCTCGAGTGGAGACGGGTATGGCAGTGAACTTCTTGAGTTGCAGCAAGGGTAGGAAAGACCCTTTCGAAGTTCCAGACATTAGGTGTCATTAGTCTCCAGACGCCTCATCGGAAATAGGCCTCATCTCGCCTGGAAGGGAGAACTTCCTGGATTTTCTCGAGTTGCAGCAGGTGTTCTCGAGTTACGACGGGGACCTCAGGGACCCGCCCTGGTGGCCTCAGGAGAGGCCAGTCCCCATGCGAGTTGCTAGGGGGCCTCTCGGGATTCCTCTCCCGTCGATACCGGGGCCAAAATCCTTGTGTGGAGTCAGGGCCGGAACCGAGGATTCCTCTCACGGGCTGACATGGATCTTTGGGTACTTCTGGAGTCTCCCCAGGGGAGTCAGGCCTCGTCTCGAGTGGGGGCATGCACGTGCGCTTTCCTTCCAGGCTGTAGCAGCAATGTCACGCTTCCCATCGCGTGGATCAAAGGATCTGTGGTTTTCCCTCGAGGCTTTCCCTCGAGGCTTTCCCACAGGGCTGTCCCACGTGCCACCGTGGTGTGAGTCGATCCTCGGCGTGAAAGATGAGCCAGTGCAGGGCAAAGAGTTTCCTCCGGAATGGACTGAGACATCTGGGGGACTCTTGGCATGGTGGTACGACCATGGAGTTCCTCTTGCCTTTCTTGTTGAGAGTGCCTCCTCTTGAGATGCGACGGGAACGCCGGGAATTCTTTCCCTTGAAAGCAGGGAAAGGATCCCTCATCTCGAGCTACGAGGGGGAAACGGGGCTCCTCTGGATGTGGGCGGGACCATCGTGCTTCCTCTAGAGTGGAGACGGGTATGGTGGTGAACTTCTTGAGTTGCAGCAAGGGTGTGAAAGACCCTTTCGAAGTTCCAGAGGTGAGGTGTCATTAGTCTCCAGACGCCTCATCGGAAATAGGCCTCATCTCGCCTGGAAGGGAGATCTTCCTGGATTTTCTCGAGTTGCGGCAGGTGTTCTCGAGTTACGACGGGGACCTCAGGGACCCGCCCTGGTGGCCTCAGGAGAGGCCAGTCCCCATGCGAGTTGCTAGGGGGCCTCTCGGGATTCCTCTCCCATCGATACTGGGGCCAAAATCCTTGTGTGGAGTCAGGGCCGGAACCGAGGATTCCTCTCAGGGGCTGACATGGATCTTTGGGTACTTCTGGAGTCTCCCCAGGGGAGTCAGGCCTCGTCTCGAGTGGGGGCATGCACGTGCGCTTTCCTTCCAGGCTGTAGCAGCAATGTCACGCTTCCCGTCGCGTGGATCAAAGGATCTGTGGTTTTCCCTCGAGGCTTTCCCTCCAGGCTTTCCCACAGGGCTGTCCCACGTGCCACCGTGGTGTGAGTCGATCCTCGGCGTGAAAGATGAGCCAGTGCAGGGCAAAGAGGATCCTCTGGAATGGACTGAGACATCTGGGGGACTCTTGGCATGGTGGTACGACCATGGAGTTCCACTCGCCTTTCCTGTTGAGAGTGCCTCCTCTTGAGATGCGACGGGAACGCCGGGAATTCTTTCCCGTTGAAAGCAGGGAAAGGATCCCTCATCTCGAGCTACGAGGGGGAAACGGGGCTCCTCTGGATGTGGGCGGGACCATCGTGCTTCCTCTCGAGTGGAGAAGGGTATGGCGGTGAATTTCTTGACTTGCAGCAAGGGTGTGAAAGACCCATTCGAAGTTCCAGAGCTTAGGTGTCATTAGTCTCCAGACTCCTCATCGGAAATAGGCCTCATCTCGCCTGGAAGGGAGAACTTCCTGGATTTTCTCGAGTTGCGGCAGGTGTTCTCGAGTTACGACGGGGACATCAGGGACCCGCCCTGGTGGCCTCATGAGAGGCCAGTCCCCATGCAAGTTGCTAGGGGGCCTCTCGGTATTCCTCTCCCGTCGATACCGGGGCCAAAAACCTTGTGTGGAGTCAGGGCCGGAAACCAGGATTCCTCTCAGGGGCTGACATGGATCTTTGGGTACTTCTGGAGTCTCCCCAGCGGAGTCAGGCCTCGTCTCGAGTGGGGGCATGCACGTGCGCTTTCCTTCCAGGCTGTAGCAGCAATGTCACACTTCCCGTCGCGTGGATCAAAGGATCTGTGGTTTCCCTTGAGGCTTTCCCTCGAGGCTTCCCCACGGGGCTGTCCCACGTGCCACCGTGGTGTGAGTCGATCCTCGGCGTGAAAGATGAGCCAGTGCAGGGCAAAGAGTTTCCTCCGGAATGGACTGAGACATCTGGGGGACTCTTGGCATGGTGGTACGACCATGGAGTTCCTCTTGCCTTTCTTCTTGAGAGTGCCTCCTCTTGAGATGCGACGGGAACGCCGGGAATTCTTTCCCGTTGAAAGCAGGGAAAGGATCCCTCATCTCGAGCTACGAGGGGGAAACGGGGCTCCTCTGGATGTGGGCGGGACCATCGTGCTTCCTCTCGAGTGGAGACGGGTATGGCGGTGAACTTCTTGAGTTGCAGCAAGGGTGTGAAAGACCCTTTCGAAGTTCCAGAGGTTAGGTGTCATTAGTCTCCAGACGCCTCATCGGAAATAGGCCTCATCTCGCCTGGAAGGGAGAACTTCCTGGATTTTCTCGAGTTGCGGCAGGTGTTCTCGAGTTACGACGGGGACCTCAGGGACCCGCCCTGGTGGCCTCAGGAGAGGCCAGTCCCCATGTGAGTTGCTAGGGGGCCTCTCGGGATTCCTCTCGCGTCGATACCGGGGCCAAAAACCTTGTGTGGAGTCAGGGCCGGAACCGAGGATTCCTCTCAGGGGCTGACATGGATCTTTGGGTACTTCTGGAGTCTCCCCAGGGGAGTCAGGCCTCGTCTCGTGTGGGGGCATGCACGTGCGCTTTCCTTCCAGGCTGTAGCAGCAATGTCACACTTCCCGTCGCCTGTATCAAAGGATCTGTGGTTTTCCCTCGAGGCTTTCCCTCGAGGCTTTCCCACAGGGCTGTCCCACGTGCCACCGTGGTGTGAGTCGATCCTCGGCGTGAAAGATGAGCCAGTGCAGGGCAAAGAGGTTCCTCCGGAATGGACTGAGACATCTGGGGGACTCTTGGCATGGTGGTACGACCATGGAGTTCCTCTCGCCTTTCCTGTTGAGAGTGCCTCCTCTTGAGATGCGACGGGAACGCCGGGAATTCTTTCCCGTTGAAAGCAGGGAAAGGATCCCTCATCTCGAGCTACGAGGGGGAAACGGGGCTCCTCTGGATGAGGGCGGGACCATCGTGCTTCCTCTCGAGTGGAGAAGGGTATGGCGGTGAATTTCTTGACTTGCAGCAAGTGTGTGAAAGACCCATTCGAAGTTCCAGAGCTTAGGTGTCATTAGTCTCCAGACTCCTCATCGGAAATAGGCCTCATCTCGCCTGGAAGGGAGAACTTCCTGGATTTTCTCGAGTTGCGGCAGGTGTTCTCGAGTTACGACGGGGATCTCAGGGACCCGCCCTGGTGGCCTCAGGAGAGGCCAGTCCCCATGCGAGTTGCTAGGGGGCCTCTCGGGATTCCTCTCCCGTCGATACCGGGGCCAAAAACCTTGTGTGGAGTCAGGGCCGGAAACCAGGATTCCTCTCAGGGGCTGACATGGATCTTTGGGTACTTCTGGAGTCTCCCCAGGGGAGTCAGGCCTCGTCTCGAGTGGGGGCATGCACGTGCGCTTTCCTTCCAGGCTGTAGCAGCAATGTCACGCTTCCCGTCGCGTGGATCAAAGGATCTGTGGTTTTCCCTCGAGGCTTTCCCTCGAGGCTTTCCCACTGGGCTCTCCCACGTGCCACCGTGGTGTGAGTCGATCCTCGGCGTGAAAGATGAGCCAGTGCAGGGCAAAGAGGTTCCTCTGGAATGGACTGAGACATCTGGGGGACTCTTGGCATGGTGGTACGACCATGGAGTTCCTCTCCCCTTTCCTGTTGAGAGTGCCTCCTCTTGAGATGCGACGGGAACGCCGGGAAATCTTTCCCGTTGAAAGCAGGGAAAGGATCCCTCATCTCGAGCTACGAGGGGGAAACGGGGCTCCTCTGGATGTGGGCGGGACCATCGTGCTTCCTCTCGAGTGGAGACAGGTATGGCGGTGAACTTCTTGAGTTGCAGCAAGGGTGTGAAAGACCCTTTCAAAGTTCCAGAGGTTAGGTGTCATTAGTCTCCAGACGCCTCATGGGAAATAGGCCTCATCTCGCCTGGAAGGGAGAACTTCCTGGATTTTCTCGAGTTGCTGCAGGTGTTCTCGAGTTACGACGGGGACCTCAGGGACCCGCCCTGGTGGCCTCAAGAGAGGCCAGTCCCCATGCGAGTTGCTAGGGGGCCTCTCGGGATTCCTCTCCCGTCGATACCGGGGCCAAAATCCTTGTGTGGAGTCAGGGCCGGAACCGAGGATTCCTCTCAGGGGCTGACATGGATCTTTGGGTACTTCTGGAGTCTCCCCAGGGGAGTCAGGCCTCGTCTCGAGTGGGGGCATGCACGTGCGCTTTCCTTCCAGGCTGTAGCAGCAATGTCACGCTTCCCGTCACGTGGATCAAAGGATCTGTGGTTTTCCCTAGAGGCTTTCCCTCGAGGCTTTCCCACAGGGCTGTCCCACGTGCCACCGTGGTGTGACTCGATCCTCGGCGTGAAAGATGAGCCAGTGCAGGGCAAAGAGGTTCCTCTGGAATGGACTGAGACATCTGGGGGACTCTTGGCATGGTGGTACGACCATGGAGTTCCTCTCGCCTTTCCTGTTGAGAGTGCCTCCTCTTGAGATGCGACGGGAACGCCGGGAATTCTTTCCCGTTGAAAGCAGGGAAAGGATCCCTCATCTCGAGCTACGAGGGGGAAACGGGGCTCCTCTGGATGTGGGCGGGACCATCGTGCTTCCTCTCGAGTGGAGACGGGTATGGCGGTGAACTTCTTGAGTTGCAGCAAGGGTGTGAAAGACCCTTTCAAAGTTCCAGAGGTTAGGTGTCATTAGTCTCCAGACGCCTCATGGGAAATAGGCCTCATCTCGCCTGGAAGGGAGAACTTCCTGGATTCTCTCGAGTTGCGGCAGGTGTTCTCGAGTTACGACGGGGACCTCAGGGACCCGCCCTGGTGGCCTCAGGAGAGGCCAGTCCCCATGCGAGTTGCTAGGGGGCCTCTAGGGATTCCTCTCCCGTCGATACCGGGGCCAAAATCCTTGTGTGGAGTCAGGGCCGGAAACCAGAATTCCTCTCAGGGGCTGACATGGATCTTTGGGTACTTCTGGAGTCTCCCCAGGGGAGTCAGGCCTCGTCACGAGTGGGGGCATACACGTGCGCTTTCCTTCCAGGCTGTAGCAGCAATGTCACGCTTCCCGTCGCGTGGATCAAAGGATCTGTGGTTTTCCCTCGAGGCTTTCCCTCGAGGCTTTCCCACTGGGCTCTCCCACGTGCCACCGTGGTGTGAGTCGATCCTCGGCGTGAAAGATGAGCCAGTGCAGGGCAAAGAGGTTCCTCTGGAATGGACTGAGACATCTGGGGGACTCTTGGCATGGTGGTACGACCATGGAGTTCCTCTCGCCTTTCCTGTTGAGAGTGCCTCCTCTTGAGATGCGACGGGAACGCCGGGAAATCTTTCCCGTTGAAAGCAGGGAAAGGATCCCTCATCTCGAGCTACGAGGGGGAAACGGGGCTCCTCTGGATGTGGGCGGGACCATCGTGCTTCCTCTCGAGTGGAGACAGGTATGGCGGTGAACTTCTTGAGTTGCAGCAAGGGTGTGAAAGACCCTTTCAAAGTTCCAGAGGTTAGGTGTCATTAGTCTCCAGACGCCTCATGGGAAATAGGCCTCATCTCGCCTGGAAGGGAGAACTTCCTGGATTTTCTCGAGTTGCTGCAGGTGTTCTCGAGTTACGACGGGGACCTCAGGGACCCGCCCTGGTGGCCTCAGGAGAGGCCAGTCCCCATGCGATTTGCTAGGGGGCCTCTCGGGATTCCTCTCCCGTCGATACCGGGGCCAAAATCCTTGTGTGGAGTCAGGGCCGGAACCGAGGATTCCTCTCAGGGGCTGACATGGATCTTTGGGTACTTCTGGAGTCTCCCCAGGGGAGTCAGGCCTCGTCTCGAGTGGGGGCATGCACGTGCGCTTTCCTTCCAGGCTGTAGCAGCAATGTCACGCTTCCAGTCGCGGGGATCAAAGGATCTGTGGTTTTCCCTCGAGGCTTTCCCTCGAGGCTTTCCCACAGGGCTGTCCCACGTGCCACCGTGGTGTGAGTCGATCCTCGGCGTGAAAGATGAGCCAGTGCAGGGCAAAGAGGTTCCTCCGGAATGGACTGAGACATCTGGGGGACTCTTGGCATGGTGGTACGACCATGGAGTTCCTCTTGCCTTTCTTGTTGAGAGTGCCTCCTCTTGAGATGCGACGGGAACGCCGGGAATTCTTTCCCGTTGAAAGCAGGGAAAGGATCCCACATCTCCAGCTACGAGGGGGAAACGGGGCTCCTCTGGATGTGGGCGTGACCATCCTGCTTCCTCTCGAGTGGAGAAGGGTATGGCGGTGAACTTCTTGAGTTGCAGCAAGGGTGTGAAAGACCCTTTCGAAGTTCCAGAGGTAAGGTGTCATTAGTCTCCAGACGCCTCATGGGAAATAGGCCTCATCTCGCCTGGAAGGGAGAACTTCCTGGATTTTCTCGAGTTGCGGCAGGTGTTCTCGAGTTACGACGGGGACCTCAGGGACCCGCCCTGGTGGCCTCAGGAGAGGCCAGTCCCCATGCGAGTTGCTAGGGGGCCTCTCGGGATTCCTCTCCCGTCGATACCGGGGCCAAAATCCTTGTGTGGAGTCAGGGCCGGAATCGAGGATTCCTCTCAGGGGCTGACATGGATCTTTGGGTACTTCTGGAGTCTCCCCAGGGGAGTCAGGCCTCGTCTCGAGTGGGGGCATGCACGTGCGCTTTCCTTCCAGGCTGTAGCAGCAATGTCACGCTTCCCGTCGCGTGGATCAAAGGATCTGTGGTTTTCCCTCGAGGCTTTCCCTCGAGGCTTTCCCACAGGGCTGTCCCACGTGCCACCGTGGTGTGAGTCGATCCTCGGCGTGAAAGATGAGCCAGTGCAGGGCAAAGAGGATCCTCTGGAATGGACTGAGACATCTGGGGGACTCTTGGCATGGTGGTACGACCATGGAGTTCCTCTCGCCTTTCCTGTTGAGAGTGCCTCCTCTTGAGATGCGACGGGAACGCCGGGAATTCTTTCCCGTTGAAAGCAGGGAAAGGATCCCTCATCTCGAGCTACGAGGGGGAAACGGGGCTCCTCTGGATGAGGGCGGGACCATCGTGCTTCCTCTCGAGTGGAGAAGGGTATGGCGGTGAATTTCTTGACTTGCAGCAAGGGTGTGAAAGACCCATTCGAAGTTTCAGAGCTTAGGTGTCATTAGTCTCCAGACTCCTCATCGGAAATAGGCCTCATCTCGCCTGGAAGGGAGAACTTCCTGGATTTTCTCGAGTTGCGGCAGGTGTTCTCGAGTTACGACGGGGACCTCAGGGACCCGCCCTGGTGGCCTCAGGAGAGGCCAGTCCCCATGCGAGTTGCTAGGGGGCCTCTCGGTATTCCTCTCCCGACGATGCCGGGGCCAAAAACCTTGTGTGGAGTCAGGGCCGGAAACCAGGATTCCTCTCAGGGGCTGACATGGATCTTTTGGTACTTCTGGAGTCTCCCCAGGGGAGTCAGGCCTCGTCTCGAGTGGGGGCATGCACGTGCGCTTTCCTTCCAGGCTGTAGCAGCAATGTCACGCTTCCCGTCGCGTGGATCAAAGGATCTGTGGTTTTCCCTCGAGGCTTTCCCTCGAGGCTTTCCCACAGGGCTGTCCCACGTGCCACCGTGGTGTGAGTCGATCCTCTGCGTGAAAGATGAGCCAGTGCAGGGCAAAGAGTTTCCTCCGGAATGGACTGAGACATCTGGGGGACTCTTGGCATGGTGGTACGACCATGGAGTTCCTCTCGCCTTTCCTGTTGAGAGTGCCTCCTCTTGAGATGCGACGGGAATGCCGGGAATTCTTTCCCGTTGAAAGCAGGGAAAGGATCCCTCATCTCGAGCTACGAGCGGGAAACGGGGCTCCTCTGGATGTGGGCGGGACCATCGTGCTTCCTCTCGAGTGGAGACGGGTATGGCGTTGAACTTCTTGAGTTGCAGCAAGGGTGTGAAAGACCCTTTCAAAGTTCCAGAGGTTAGGTGTCATTAGTCTCCAGACGCCTCATGGGAAATAGGCCTCATCTCGCCTGGAAGGGAGAACTTCTTGGATTTTCTCGAGTTGCGGCAGGTGTTCTCGAGTTACGACAGGGACCTCAGGGACCTGCCCTGGTGGCCTCAGGAGAGGCCAGTCCCCATGCGAGTTGCTAGGGGGCCTCTCGGGATTCCTCTACCGTCGATACCGGGGCCAAAATCCTTGTGTGGAGTCAGGGCCGGAAACCAGAATTCCTCTCAGGGGCTGACATGGATCTTTGGGTACTTCTGGAGTCTCCCCAGGGGAGTGAGGCCTCGTCACGAGTGGGGGCATACACGTGCGCTTTCCTTCCAGGCTGTAGCAGCAATGTCACGCTTCCCGTCGCGTGGATCAAAGGATCTGTGGTTTTCCCTCGAGGCTTTCCCTCGAGGCTTTCCCACTGGGCTCTCCCACGTGCCACCGTGGTGTGAGTCGATCCTCGGCGTGAAAGATGAGCCAGTGCAGGGCAAAGAGGTTCCTCTGGAATGGACTGAGACATCTGGGGGACTCTTGGCATGGTGGTACGACCATGGAGTTCCTCTCCCCTTTCCTGTTGAGAGTGCCTCCTCTTGAGATGCGACGGGAACGCCGGGAAATCTTTCCCGTTGAAAGCAGGGAAAGGATCCCTCATCTCGAGCTACGAGGGGGAAACGGGGCTCCTCTGGATGTGGGCGGGACCATCGTGCTTCCTCTCGAGTGGAGACAGGTATGGCGGTGAACTTCTTGAGTTGCAGCAAGGGTGTGAAAGACCCTTTCAAAGTTCCAGAGGTTAGGTGTCATTAGTCTCCAGACGCCTCATGGGAAATAGGCCTCATCTCGCCTGGAAGGGAGAACTTCCTGGATTTTCTCGAGTTGCTGCAGGTGTTCTCGAGTTACGACGGGGACCTCAGGGACCCGCCCTGGTGGCCTCAAGAGAGGCCAGTCCCCATGCGAGTTGCTAGGGGGCCTCTCGGGATTCCTCTCCCGTCGATACCGGGGCCAAAATCCTTGTGTGGAGTCAGGGCCGGAACCAAGGATTCCTCTCAGGGGCTGACATGGATCTTTGGGTACTTCTGGAGTCTCCCCAGGGGAGTCAGGCCTCGTCTCGAGTGGGGGCATGCACGTGCGCTTTCCTTCCAGGCTGTAGCAGCAATGTCACGCTTCCAGTCGCGGGGATCAAAGGATCTGTGGTTTTCCCTCGAGGCTTTCCCTCGAGGCTTTCCCACAGGGCTGTCCCACGTGCCACCGTGGTGTGAGTCGATCCTCGGCGTGAAAGATGAGCCAGTGCAGGGCAAAGAGGTTCCTCCGGAATGGACTGAGACATCTGGGGGACTCTTGGCATGGTGGTACGACCATGGAGTTCCTCTTGCCTTTCTTGTTGAGAGTGCCTCCTCTTGAGATGCGACGGGAACGCCGGGAATTCTTTCCCGTTGAAAGCAGGGAAAGGATCCCACATCTCCAGCTACGAGGGGGAAACGGGGCTCCTCTGGATGTGGGCGTGACCATCGTGCTTCCTCTCGAGTGGAGAAGGGTATGGCGTTGAACTTCTTGAGTTGCAGCAAGGGTGTGAAAGACCCTTTCAAAGTTCCAGAGGTTAGGTGTCATTAGTCTCCAGACGCCTCATGGGAAATAGGCCTCATCTCGCCTGGAAGGGAGAACTTCCTGGATTCCCTCGAGTTGCGGCAGGTGTTCTCGAGTTACGACGGGGACCTCAGGGACCCGCTCTGGTGGCCTCAGGAGAGGCCAGTCCCCATGCGAGTTGCTAGGAGGCCTCTAGGGATTCCTCTCCCGTCGATACCGGGGCCAAAATCCTTGTGTGGAGTCAGGGCCGGAAACCAGAATTCCTCTCAGGGGCTGACATGGATCTTTGGGTACTTCTGGAGTCTCCCCAGGGCAGTGAGGCCTCGTCACGAGTGGGGGCATACACGTGCGCTTTCCTTCCAGGCTGTAGCAGCAATGTCACGCTTCCCGTCGCCTGGATCAAAGGATCTGTGGTTTTCCCTCGAGGCTTTCCCTCGAGGCTTTCCCACTGGGCTCTCCCACGTGCCACCGTGGTGTGAGTCGATCCTCGGCGTGAAAGATGAGCCAGTGCAGGGCAAAGAGGTTCCTCTGGAATGGACTGAGACATCTGGGGGACTCTTGGCATGGTGGTACGACCATGGAGTTCCTCTCGCCTTTCCTGTTGAGAGTGCCTCCTCTTGAGATGCGACGGGAACGCCGGGAAATCTTTCCCGTTGAAAGCAGGGAAAGGATCCCTCATCTCGAGCTACGAGGGGGAAACGGGGCTCCTCTGGATGTGGGCGGGACCATCGTGCTTCCTCTCGAGTGGAGACAGGTATGGCGGTGAACTTCTTGAGTTGCAGCAAGGGTGTGAAAGACCCTTTCAAAGTTCCAGAGGTTAGGTGTCATTAGTCTCCAGACGCCTCATGGGAAATAGGCCTCATCTCGCCTGGAAGGGAGAACTTCCTGGATTTTCTCGAGTTGCTGCAGGTGTTCTCGAGTTACGACGGGGACCTCAGGGACCCGCCCTGGTGGCCTCAGGAGAGGCCAGTCCCCATGCGAGTTGCTAGGGGGCCTCTCGGGATTCCTCTCCCGTCGATACCGGGGCCAAAATCCTTGTGTGGAGTCAGGGCCGGAACCAAGGATTCCTCTCAGGGGCTGACATGGATCTTTGGGTACTTCTGGAGTCTCCCCAGGGGAGTCAGGCCTCGTCTCGAGTGGGGGCATGCACGTGCGCTTTCCTTCCAGGCTGTAGCAGCAATGTCACGCTTCCAGTCGCGGGGATCAAAGGATCTGTGGTTTTCCCTCGAGGCTTTCCCTCGAGGCTTTCCCACAGGGCTGTCCCACGTGCCACCGTGGTGTGAGTCGATCCTCGGCGTGAAAGATGAGCCAGTGCAGGGCAAAGAGGTTCCTCCGGAATGGACTGAGACATCTGGGGGACTCTTGGCATGGTGGTACGACCATGGAGTTCCTCTTGCCTTTCTTGTTGAGAGTGCCTCCTCTTGAGATGCGACGGGAACGCCGGGAATTCTTTCCCGTTGAAAGCAGGGAAAGGATCCCACATCTCCAGCTACGAGGGGGAAACGGGGCTCCTCTGGATGTGGGCGTGACCATCGTGCTTCCTCTCGAGTGGAGAAGGGTATGGCGGTGAACTTCTTGAGTTGCAGCAAGGGTGTGAAAGACCCTTTCGAAGTTCCAGAGGTAAGGTGTCATTAGTCTCCAGACGCCTCATGGGAAATAGGCCTCATCTCGCCTGGAAGGGAGAACTTCCTGGATTTTCTCGAGTTGCGGCAGGTGTTCTCGAGTTACGACGGGGACCTCAGGGACCCGCCCTGGTGGCCTCAGGAGAGGCCAGTCCCCATGCGAGTTGCTAGGGGGCCTCTCGGGATTCCTCTCCCGTCGATACCGGGGCCAAAATCCTTGTGTGGAGTCAGGGCCGGAATCGAGGATTCCTCTCAGGGGCTGACATGGATCTTTGGGTACTTCTGGAGTCTCCCCAGGGGAGTCAGGCCTCGTCTCGAGTGGGGGCATGCACGTGCGCTTTCCTTCCAGGCTGTAGCAGCAATGTCACGCTTCCCGTCGCGTGGATCAAAGGATCTGTGGTTTTCCCTCGAGGCTTTCCCTCGAGGCTTTCCCACAGGGCTGTCCCAAGTGCCACCGTGGTGTGAGTCGATCCTCGGCGTGAAAGATGAGCCAGTGCAGGGCAAAGAGGATCCTCTGGAATGGACTGAGACATCTGGGGGACTCTTGGCATGGTGGTACGACCATGGAGTTCCTCTCGCCTTTCCTGTTGAGAGTGCCTCCTCTTGAGATGCGACGGGAACGCCGGGAATTCTTTCCCGTTGAAAGCAGGGAAAGGATCCCTCATCTCGAGCTACGAGGGGGAAACGGGGCTCCTCTGGATGAGGGCGGGACCATCGTGCTTCCTCTCGAGTGGAGAAGGGTATGGCGGTGAATTTCTTGACTTGCAGCAAGGGTGTGAAAGACCCATTCGAAGTTCCAGAGCTTAGGTGTCATTAGTCTCCAGACTCCTCATCGGATATAGGCCTCATCTCGCCTGGAAGGGAGAACTTCCTGGATTTTCTCGAGTTGCGGCAGGTGTTCTCGAGTTACGACGGGGACCTCAGGGACCCGCCCTGGTGGCCTCAGGAGAGGCCAGTCCCCATGCGAGTTGCTAGGGGGCCTCTCGGTATTCCTCTCCCGACGATACCGGGGCCAAAAACCTTGTGTGGAGTCAGGGCCGGAAACAAGGATTCCTCTTAGGGGCTGACATGGATCTTTGGGTACTTCTGGAGTCTCCCCAGGGGAGTCAGGCCTCGTCTCGAGTGGGGGCATGCACGTGCGCTTTCCTTCCAGGCTGTAGCAGCAATGTCACGCTTCCCGTCGCGTGGATCAAAGGATCTGTAGTTTTCCCTCGAGGCTTTCCCTCGAGGTTTTCCCACAGGGCTGTCCCACGTGCCACCGTGGTGTGAGTCGATCCTCGACGTGAAAGATGAGCCAGTGCAGGGCAAAGAGGTTCCTCCGGAATGGACTGAGACATCTGGGGGACTCTTGGCATGGTGGTACGACCATGGAGTTCCTCTTGCCTTTCTTGTTGAGAGTGCCTCCTCTTGAGATGCGAATGGAAAGCCGGGAATTCTTTCCCGTTGAAAGCAGGGAAAGGATCCCACATCTCGAGCTACGAGGGGGAAACGGGGCTCCTCTGGATGTGGGCGTGACCATCGTGCTTCCTCTCGAGTGGAGAAGGGTATGGCGGTGAACTTCTTGAGTTGCAGCAAGGGTGTGAAAGACCCTTTCGAAGTTCCAGAGGTTAGGTGTCATTAGTCTCCAGACGCCTCATGGGAAATAGGCCTCATCTCGCCTGGAAGGGAGAACTTCCTGGATTTTTTCGAGTTGCGGCAGGTGTTCTCGAGTTACGACGGGGACCTCAGGGACCCGCCCTGGTGGCCTCAGGAGAGGCCAGTCCCCATGCGAGTTGCTAGGGGGCCTCTCGGGATTCCTCTCCCGTCGATACCGGGGCCAAAATCCTTGTGTGGTGTCAGGGCCGGAACCGAGGATTCCTCTCACGGGCTGACATGGATCTTTGGGTACTTCTGGAGTCTCCCCAGGGGAGTCAGGCCTCGTCTCGAGTGGGGGCATGCACGTGCGCTTTCCTTCCAGGCTGTAGCAGCAATGTCACGCTTCCCGTCGCGTGGATCAAAGGATCTGTGGTTTTCCCTCGAGGCTTTCCCTCGAGGCTTTCCCACAGGGCTGTCCCACGTGCCACCGTGGTGTGAGTCGATCCTCGGCGTGAAAGATGAGCCAGTGCAGGGCAAAGAGGATCCTCTGGAATGGACTGAGACATCTGGGGGACTCTTGGCATGGTGGTACGACCATGGAGTTCCTCTCGCCTTTCCTGTTGAGAGTGCCTCCTCTTGAGATGCGACGGGAACGCCGGGAATTCTTTCCCGTTGAAAGCAGGGAAAGGATCCCTCATCTCGAGCTACGAGGGGGAAACGGGGCTCCTCTGGATGAGAGCGGGAACATCGTGCTTCCTCTCGAGTGGAGAAGGGTATGGCGGTGAATTTCTTGACTTGCAGCAAGGGTGTGAAAGACCCATTCGAAGTTCCAGAGCTTAGGTGTCATTAGTCTCCAGACTCCTCATCGGAAATAGGCCTCATCTCGCCTGGAAGGGAGAACTTCCTGGATTTTCTCGAGTTGCGGCAGGTGTTCTCGAGTTACGACGGGGACCTCAGGGACCCGCCCTGGTGGCCTCAGGAGAGGCCAGTCCCCATGCGAGTTGCTAGGGGGCCTCTCGGTATTCCTCTCCCGTCGATACCGGGGCCAAAAACCTTGTGTGGAGTCAGGGCCGGAAACCAGTATTCCTCTCAGGGGCTGACATGGATCTTTGGGTACTTCTGGAGTCTCCCCAGGGGAGTCAGGCCTCGTCTCGAGTGGGGGCATGCACGTGCGCTTTCCTTCCAGGCTGTAGCAGCAATGTCACGCTTCCCGTCGCGTGGATCAAAGGATCTGTGGTTTTCCCTCGAGGCTTTCCCTCGAGGCTTTCCCACAGGGCTGTCCCACGTGCCACCGTGGTGTGAGTCGATCCTCGGCGTGAAAGATGAGCCAGTGCAGGGCAAAGAGGTTCCTCTGGAATGGACTGAGACATCTGGGGGACTCTTGGCATGGTGGTACGACCATGGAGTTCCTCTCCCCTTTCCTGTTGAGAGTGCCTCCTCTTGAGATGCGACGGGAACGCCGGGAATTCTTTCCCGTTGAAAGCAGGGAAAGGATCCCTCATCTCGAGCTACGAGGGGAAAACGGGGCTCCTCTGGATGTGGGCGGGACCATCGTGCTTCCTCTCGAGTGGAGACGGGTATGGCGTTGAACTTCTTGAGTTGCAGCAAGGGTGTGAAAGACCCTTTCAAAGTTCCAGAGGTTAGGTGTCATTAGTCTCCAGACGCCTCATGGGAAATAGGCCTCATCTCGCCTGGAAGGGAGAACTTCTTGGATTTTCTCGAGTTGCGGCAGGTGTTCTCGAGTTACGACGGGGACCTCAGGGACCTGCCCTGGTGGCCTCAGGAGAGGCCAGTCCCCATGCGAGTTGCTAGGGGGCCTCTCGGGATTCCTCTACCGTCGATACCGGGGCCAAAATCCTTGTGTGGAGTCAGGGCCGGAACCGAGGATTCCTCTCAGGGGCTGACATGGATCTTTGGGTACTTCTGGAGTCTCCCCAGGGGAGTCAGGCCTCGTCTCGAGTGGGGGCATGCACGTGCGCTTTCCTTCCAGGCTGTAGCAGCAATGTCACGCTTCCCGTCGCGTGGATCAAAGGATCTGTGGTTTTCCCTAGAGGCTTTCCCTCGAGGCTTTCCCACAGGGCTGTCCCACGTGCCACCGTGGTGTGACTCGATCCTCGGCGTGAAAGATGAGCCAGTGCAGGGCAAAGAGGTTCCTCTGGAATGGACTGAGACATCTGGGGGACTCTTGGCATGGTGGTACGACCATGGAGTTCCTCTCGCCTTTCCTGTTGAGAGTGCCTCCTCTTGAGATGCGACGGGAACGCCGGGAATTCTTTCCCGTTGAAAGCAGGGAAAGGATCCCTCATCTCGAGCTACGAGGGGGAAACGGGGCTCCTCTGGATGTGGGCGGGACCATCGTGCTTCCTCTCGAGTGGAGACGGGTATGGCGGTGAACTTCTTGAGTTGCAGCAAGGGTGTGAAAGACCCTTTCAAAGTTCCAGAGGTTAGGTGTCATTAGTCTCCAGACGCCTCATGGGAAATAGGCCTCATCTCGCCTGGAAGGGAGAACTTCCTGGATTCTCTCGAGTTGCGGCAGGTGTTCTCGAGTTACGACGGGGACCTCAGGGACCCGCCCTGGTGGCCTCAGGAGAGGCCAGTCCCCATGCGAGTTGCTAGGGGGCCTCTAGGGATTCCTCTCCCGTCGATACTGGGGCCAAAATCCTGGTGTGGAGTCAGGGCCGGAAACCAGAATTCCTCTCAGGGGCTGACATGGATCTTTGGGTACTTCTGGAGTCTCCCCAGGGGAGTGAGGCCTCGTCACGAGTGGGGGCATACACGTGCGCTTTCCTTCCAGGCTGTAGCAGCAATGTCACGCTTCCCGTCGCGTGGATCAAAGGATCTGTGGTTTTCCCTCGAGGCTTTCCCTCGAGGCTTTCCCACTGGGCTCTCCCACGTGCCACCGTGGTGTGAGTCGATCCTCGGCGTGAAAGATGAGCCAGTGCAGGGCAAAGATGTTCCTCCGGAATGGACTGAGATATCTGGGGGACTCTTGGCATGGTGGTACGACCATGGAGTTCCTCTCGCCTTTCCTGTTGAGAGTGCCTCCTCTTGAGATGCGACGGGAACGCCGGGAATTCTTTCCCGTTGAAAGCAGGGAAAGGATCCCTCATCTCGAGCTACGAGGGGGAAACGGGGCTCCTCTGGATGTGGGCGGGACCATCGTGCTTCCTCTCGAGTGGAGACAGGTATGGCGGTGAACTTCTTGAGTTGCAGCAAGGGTGTGAAAGACCCTTTCAAAGTTCCAGAGGTTAGGTGTCATTAGTCTCCAGACGCCTCATGGGAAATAGGCCTCATCTCGCCTGGAAGGGAGAACTTCCTGGATTTTCTCGAGTTGCTGCAGGTGTTCTCGAGTTACGACGGGGACCTCAGGGACCCGCCCTGGTGGCCTCAGGAGAGGCCAGTCCCCATGCGAGTTGCTAGGGGGCCTCTCGGGATTCCTCTCCCGTCGATACCGGGGCCAAAATCCTTGTGTGGAGTCAGGGCCGGAACCAAGGATTCCTCTCAGGGGCTGACATGGATCTTTGGGTACTTCTGGAGTCTCCCCAGGGGAGTCAGGCCTCGTCTCGAGTGGGGGCATGCACGTGCGCTTTCCTTCCAGGCTGTAGCAGCAATGTCACGCTTCCAGTCGCGGGGATCAAAGGATCTGTGGTTTTCCCTCGAGGCTTTCCCTCGAGGCTTTCCCACAGGGCTGTCCCACGTGCCACCGTGGTGTGAGTCGATCCTCGGCGTGAAAGATGAGCCAGTGCAGGGCAAAGAGGTTCCTCCGGAATGGACTGAGACATCTGGGGGACTCTTGGCATGGTGGTACGACCATGGAGTTCCTCTTGCCTTTCTTGTTGAGAATGCCTCCTCTTGAGATGCGACGGGAACGCCGGGAATTCTTTCCCGTTGAAAGCAGGGAAAGGATCCCACATCTCCAGCTACGAGGGGGAAACGGGGCTCCTCTGGATGTGGGCGTGACCATCGTGCTTCCTCTCGAGTGGAGAAGGGTATGGCGGTGAACTTCTTGAGTTGCAGCAAGGGTGTGAAAGACCCTTTCGAAGTTCCAGAGGTAAGGTGTCATTAGTCTCCAGACGCCTCATGGGAAATAGGCCTCATCTCGCCTGGAAGGGAGAACTTCCTGGATTTTCTCGAGTTGCGGCAGGTGTTCTCGAGTTACGACGGGGACCTCAGGGACCCGCCCTGGTGGCCTCAGGAGAGGCCAGTCCCCATGCGAGTTGCTAGGGGGCCTCTCGGGATTCCTCTCCCGTCGATACCGGGGCCAAAATCCTTGTGTGGAGTCAGGGCCGGAATCGAGGATTCCTCTCAGGGGCTGACATGGATCTTTGGGTACTTCTGGAGTCTCCCCAGGGGAGTCAGGTCTCGTCTCGAGTGGGGGCATGCACGTGCGCTTTCCTTCCAGGCTGTAGCAGCAATGTCACGCTTCCCGTCGCGTGGATCAAAGGATCTGTGGTTTTCCCTCGAGGCTTTCCCTCGAGGCTTTCCCACAGGGCTGTCCCACGTGCCACCGTGGTGTGAGTCGATCCTCGGCGTGAAAGATGAGCCAGTGCAGGGCAAAGAGGATCCTCTGGAATGGACTGAGACATCTGGGGGACTCTTGGCATGGTGGTACGACCATGGAGTTCCTCTCGCCTTTCCTGTTGAGAGTGCCTCCTCTTGAGATGCGACGGGAACGCCGGGAATTCTTTCCCGTTGAAAGCAGGGAAAGGATCCCTCATCTCGAGCTACGAGGGGGAAACGGGGCTCCTCTGGATGAGGGCGGGACCATCGTGCTTCCTCTCGAGTGGAGAAGGGTATGGCGGTGAATTTCTTGACTTGCAGCAAGGGTGTGAAAGACCCATTCGAAGTTCCAGAGCTTAGGTGTCATTAGTCTCCAGACTCCTCATCGGAAATAGGCCTCATCTCGCCTGGAAGGGAGAACTTCCTGGATTTTCTCGAGTTGCGGCAGGTGTTCTCGAGTTACGACGGGGACCTCAGGGACCCTCCCTGGTGGCCTCAGGAGAGGCCAGTCCCCATGCGAGTTGCTAGGGGCCCTCTCGGTATTCCTCTCCCGACGATACCGGGGCCAAAAACCTTGTGTGGAGTCAGGGCCGGAAACCAGGATTCCTCTCAGGGGCTGACATGGATCTTTGGGTACTTCTGGAGTCTCCCCAGGGGAGTCAGGCCTCGTCTCGAGTGGGGGCATGCACGTGCGCTTTCCTTCCAGGCTGTAGCAGCAATGTCACGCTTCCCGTCGCGTGGATCAAAGGATCTGTGGTTTTCCCTCGAGGCTGTCCCTCGAGGCTTTCCCACAGGGCTGTCCCACGTGCCACCGTGGTGTGAGTCGATCCTCGGCGTGAAAGATGAGCCAGTGCAGGGCAAAGAGGTTCCTCTGGAATGGACTGAGACATCTGGGGGACTCTTGGCATGGTGGTACGACCATGGAGTTCCTCTCGCCTTTCCTGTTGAGAGTGCCTCCTCTTGAGATGCGATGGGAACGCCGGGAATACTTTCCCGTTGAAAGCAGGGAAAGGATCCCTCATCTCGAGCTACGAGGGGGAAACGGGGCTCCTCTGGATGTGGGCGGGACCATCGTGCTTCCTCTCGAGTGGAGACGGGTATGGCGGTGAACTTCTTGAGTTGCAGCAAGGGTGTGAAAGACCCTTTCGAAGTTCCAGAGGTTAGGTGTCATTAGTCTCCAGACGCCTCATGGGAAATAGGCCTCATCTCGCCTGGAAGGGAGAACTTCCTGGATTTTCTCGAGTTGCTGCAGGTGTTCTCGAGTTACGACGGGGACCTCAGGGACCCGCCCTGGTGGCCTCAGGAGAGGCCAGTCCCCATGCGAGTTGCTAGGGGGCCTCTCGGGATTCCTCTCCCGTCGATACCGGGGCCAAAATCCTTGTGTGGAGTCAGGGCCGGAACCGAGGATTCCTCTCAGGGGCTGACATGGATCTTTGGGTACTTCTGGAGTCTCCCAAGGGGAGTCAGGCCTCGTCTCGAGTGGGGGCATGCACGTGCGCTTTCCTTCCAGGCTGTAGCAGCAATGTCACGCTTCCAGTCGCGGGGATCAAAGGATCTGTGGTTTTCCCTCGAGGCTTTCCCTCGAGGCTTTCCCACTGGGCTGTCCCACGTGCCACCGTGGTGTGAGTCGATCCTCGGCGTGAAAGATGAGCCAGTGCAGGGCAAAGAGGTTCCTCTGGAATGGACTGAGACATCTGGGGGACTCTTGGCATGGTGGTACGACCATGGAGTTCCTCTCGACTTTCCTGTTGAGAGTGCCTCCTCTTGAGATGCGATGGGAACGCCGGGAATACTTTCCCGTTGAAAGCAGGGAAAGGATCCCTCATCTCGAGCTACGAGGGGGAAACGGGGCTCCTCTGGATGTGGGCGGGACCATCGTGCTTCCTCTCGAGTGGAGACGGGTATGGCGGTGAACTTCTTGAGTTGCAGCAAGGGTGTGAAAGACCCTTTCGAAGTTCCAGAGGTTAGGTGGCATTAGTCTCCAGACGCCTCATGGGAAATAGGCCTCATCTCGCCTGGAAGGGAGGACTTCCTGGATTTTCTCGAGTTGCTGCAGGTGTTCTCGAGTTACGACGGGGACCTCAGGGACCCGACCTGGTGGCCTCAGGAGAGGCCAGTCCCCATGCGAGTTGCTAGGGGGCCTCTCGGGATTCCTCTCCCGTCGATACCGGGGCCAAAAACCTTGTGTGGTGTCAGGGCCGGAACCGAGGATTCCTCTCAGGGGCTGACATGGATCTTTGGGTACTTCTGGAGTATCCCCAGGGGAGTCAGGCCTCGTCTCGAGTGGGGGCATGCACGTGCGCTTTCCTTCCAGGCTGTAGCAGCAATGTCACGCTTCCAGTCGCGGGGATCAAAGGATCTGTTGTTTTCCCTCGAGGCTTTCCCTCGAGGCTTTCCCACTGGGCTGTCCCACGTGCCACCGTGGTGTGAGTCGATCCTCGGCGTGAAAGATGAGCCAGTGCAGGGCAAAGAGGTTCCTCTGGAATGGACTGAGACATCTGGGGGACTCTTGGCATGGTGGTACGACCATGGAGTTCCTCTCGCCTTTCCTGTTGAGAGTGCCTCCTCTTGAGATGCGATGGGAACGCCGGGAATACTTTCCCGTTGAAAGCAGGGAAAGGATCCCTCATCTCGAGCTACGAGGGGGAAACGGGGCTCCTCTGGATGTGGGCGGGACCATCGTGCTTCCTCTCGAGTGGAGACGGGTATGGCGGTGAACTTCTTGAGTTGCAGCAAGGGTGTGAAAGACCCTTTCGAAGTTCCAGAGGTTAGGTGGCATTAGTCTCCAGACGCCTCATGGGAAATAGGCCTCATCTCGCCTGGAAGGGAGAACTTCCTGGATTTTCTCGAGTTGCGGCAGGTGTTCTCGAGTTACGACGGGGACCTCAGGGACCCGCCCTGGTGGCCTCAGGAGAGGCCAGTCCCCATGCGAGTTGCTAGGGGGCCTCTCGGGATTCCTCTCCCTTCGATACCGGGTCCAAAAACCTTGTGTGGTGTCAGGGCCGGAACCGAGGATTCCTCTCAGGGGCTGACATGGATCTTTGGGTACTTCTGGAGTATCCCCAGGGGAGTCAGGCCTCGTCTCGAGTGGGGGCATGCACGTGCGCTTTCCTTCCAGGCTGTAGCAGCAATGTCACGCTTCCCGTCGCGTGGATCAAAGGATCTGTGGTTTTCCCTCGAGGCTTTCCCTCGAGGCTTTCCCACAGGGCTGTCCCACGTGCCACCGTGGTGTGAGTCGATCCTCGGCGTGAAAGATGAGCCAGTGCAGGGCAAAGAGGTTCCTCTGGAATGGACTGAGACCTCTGGGGGACTCTTGGCATGGTGGTACGACCATGGAGTTCCTCTCGCCTTTCCTGTTGAGAGTGCCTCCTCTTGAGATGCGATGGGAACGCCGGGAATACTTTCCCGCTGAAAGCAGGGAAAGGATCCCTCATCTCGAGCTACGAGGGGGAAACGGGGCTCCTCTGGATGTGGGCGGGACCATCGTGCTTCCTCTCGAGTGGAGACGGGTATGGCGGTGAACTTCTTGAGTTGCAGCAAGGGTGTGAAAGACCCTTTCGAAGTTCCAGAGGTTAGGTGGCATTAGTCTCCAGACGCCTCATGGGAAATAGGCCTCATCTCGCCTGGAAGGGAGAACTTCCTGGATTTTCTCGAGTTGCGGCAGGTGTTCTCGAGTTACGACGGGGACCTCAGGGACCCGCCCTGGTGGCCTCAGGATAGGCCAGTCCCCATGCGAGTTGCTAGGGGGCCTCTTGGGATTCCTCTCCCGTCGATACCGGGGCCAAAATCCTTGTGTGGTGTCAGGGCCGGAACCGAGGATTCCTCTCAGGGGCTGACATGGATCTTTGGGTACTTCTGGAGAATCCCCAGGGGAGTCAGGCCTCGTCTCGAGTGGGGGCATGCACGTGCGCTTTCCTTCCAGGCTGTAGCAGCAATGTCACGCTTCCCGTCGCGTGGATCAAAGGATCTGTGGTTTTCCCTCGAGGCTTTCCCTCGAGGCTTTCCCACAGGGCTGTCCCACGTGCCACCGTGGTGTGAGTCGATCCTCGGCGTGAAAGATGAGCCAGTGCAGGGCAAAGAGGTTCCTCTGGAATGGACTGAGACATCTGGGGGACTCTTGGCATGGTGGTACGACCATGGAGTTCCTCTCGCCTTTCCTGTTGAGAGTGCCTCCTCTTGAGATGCGATGGGAACGCGGGGAATACTTTCCCGCTGAAAGCAGGGAAAGGATCCCTCATCTCGAGCTACGAGGGGGAAACGGGGCTCCTCTGGATGTGGGCGGGACCATCGTGCTTCCTCTCGAGTGGAGACGGGTATGGCGGTGAACTTCTTGAGTTGCAGCAAGGGTGTGAAAGACCCTTTCGAAGTTCCAGAGGTTAGGTGGCATTAGTCTCCAGACGCCTCATGGGAAATAGGCCTCATCTCGCCTGGAAGGGAGAACTTCCTGGATTTTCTCGAGTTGCGGCAGGTGTTCTCGAGTTACGACGGGGACCTCAGGGACCTGCCCTGGTGGCCTCAGGAGAGGCCAGTCCCCATGCGAGTTGCTAGGGGGCCTCTCGGGATTCCTCTCCCGTCGATACCGGGGCCAAAATCCTTGTGTGGAGTCAGGGCCGGAACCGAGGATTCCTCTCAGGGGCTGACATGGATCTTTGGGTACTTCTGGAGTCTCCCCAGGGGAGTCAGGCCTCGTCTCGAGTGGGGGCATGCACGTGCGCTTTCCTTCCAGGCTGTAGCAGCAATGTCACGCTTACCGTCGCGTGGATCAAAGGATCTGTGGTTTTCCCTAGAGGCTTTCCCTCGAGGCTTTCCCACTGGGCTGTCCCACGTGCCACCGTGGTGTGAGTCGATCCTCGGGGTGAAAGATGAGCCAGTGCAGGGCAAAGAGGTTCCTCTGGAATGGACTGAGACATCTGGGGGACTCTTGGCATGGTGGTACGACCATGGAGTTCCTCTCGCCTTTCCTTTTGAGAGTGCCTCCTCTTGAGATGCGACGGGAACGCCGGGAATTCTTTCCCGTTGAAAGCAGGGAAAGGATCCCACATCTCGAGCTACGAGGGGGAAACGGGGCTCCTCTGGATGTGGGCGTGACCATCGTGCTTCCTCTCGAGTGGAGAAGGGTATGGCGGTGAACTTCTTGAGTTGCAGCAAGGGTGTGAAAGACCCTTTCGAAATTCCAGAGGTTAGGTGTCATTAGTCTCCAGACGCCTCATGGGAAATAGGCCTCATCTCGCCTGGAAGGGAGAACTTCCTGGATTTTCTCGAGTTGCGGCAGGTGTTCTCGAGTTACGACGGGGACCTCAGGGACCCGCCCTGGTGGCCTCAGGAGAGGCCAGTCCCCATGCGAGTTGCTAGGGGGCCTCTCGGGATTCCTCTCCCGTCGATACCGGGGCCAAAATCCTTGTGTGGTGTCAGGGCCGGAACCGAGGATTCCTCTCAGGGGCTGACATGGATCTTTGGGTACTTCTGGAGTCTCCCCAGGGGAGTCAGGCCTCGTCTCGAGTGGGGGCATGCACGTGCGCTTTCCTTCCAGGCTGTAGCAGCAATGTCACGCTTCCCGTCGCGTGGATCAAAGGATCTGTGGTTTTCCCTCGAGGCTTTCCCTCGAGGCTTTCCCACAGGGCTGTCCCACGTGCCACCGTGGTGTGAGTCGATCCTCGGCGTGAAAGATGAGCCAGTGCAGGGCAAAGAGGATCCTCTGGAATGGACTGAGACATCTGGGGGACTCTTGGCATGGTGGTACGACCATGGAGTTCCTCTCGACTTTCCTGTTGAGAGTGCCTCCTCTTGAGATGCGACGGGAACGCCGGGAATTCTTTCCCGTTGAAAGCAGGGAAAGGATCCCTCATCTCGAGCTACGAGGGGGAAACGGGGCTCCTCTGGATGAGGGCGGGACCATCGTGCTTCCTCTCGAGTGGAGAAGGGTATGGCGGTGAATTTCTTGACTTGCAGCAAGGGTGTGAAAGACCCATTCGAAGTTCCAGATCTTAGGTGTCATTAGTCTCCAGACTCCTCATCGGAAATAGGCCTCATCTCGCCTGGAAGGGAGAACTTCCTGGATTTTCTCGAGTTGCGGCAGGTGTTCTCGAGTTACGACGGGGACCTCAGGGACCCGCCCTGGTGGCCTCAGGAGAGGCCAGTCCCCATGCGAGTTGCTAGGGGGCCTCTCGGTATTCCTCTCCCGTCGATACCGGGGCCAAAAACCTTGTGTGGAGTCAGGGCCGGAAACCAGGATTCCTCTCAGGGGCTGACATGGATCTTTGGGTACTTCTGGAGTCTCCCCAGGGGAGTCAGGCCTCGTCTCGAGTGGGGGCATGCACGTGCGCTTTCCTTCCAGGCTGTAGCATCAATGTCACGCTTCCCGTCGCGTGGATCAAAGGATCTGTGGTTTTCCCTCGAGGCTTTCCCTCGAGGCTTTCCCACAGGGCTGTCCCACGTGCCACCGTGGTGTGAGTCGATCCTCGGCGTGAAAGATGAGCCAGTGCAGGGCAAAGAGGTTCCTCTGGAATGGACTGAGACATCTGGGGGACTCTTGGCATGGTGGTACGACCATGGAGTTCCTCTCCCCTTTCCTGTTGAGAGTGCCTCCTCTTGAGATGCGACGGGAACGCCGGGAATTCTTTCCCGTTGAAAGCAGGGAAAGGATCCCTCATCTCGAGCTACGAGGGGGAAACGGGGCTCCTCTGGATGTGGGCGGGACCATCATGCTTCCTCTCGAGTGGAGACGGGTATGGCGGTGAACTTCTTGAGTTGCAGCAAGGGTGTGAAAGACCCTTTCAAAGTTCCAGAGGTTAGGTGTCATTAGTCTCCAGACGCATCATGGGAAATAGGCCTCATCTCGCCTGGAAGGGAGAACTTCCTGGATTTTCTCGAGTTGCGGCAGGTGTTCTCGAGTTACGACGGGGACCTCAGGGACCCGCCCTGGTGGCCTCAGGAGAGGCCAGTCCCCATGCGAGTTGCTAGGGGGCCTCTCGGGATTCCTCTCCCGTCGATACCGGGGCCAAAATCCTTGTGTGGAGTCAGGGCCGGAACCGAGGATTCCTCTCAGGGGCTGACATGGATCTTTGGGTACTTCTGGAGTCTCCCCAGGGGAGTCAGGCCTCGTCTCGAGTGGGGGCATGCACGTGCGCTTTCCTTCCAGGCTGTAGCAGCAATGTCACGCTTCCCGTCGCGTGGATCAAAGGATCTGTGGTTTTCCCTAGAGGCTTTCCCTCGAGGCTTTCCCACTGGGCTGTCCCACGTGCCACCGTGGTGTGAGTCGATCCTCGGCGTGAAAGATGAGCCAGTGCAGGGCAAAGAGGTTCCTCTGGAATGGACTGAGACATCTGGGGGACTCTTGGCATGGTGGTACGACCATGGAGTTCCTCTCCCCTTTCCTGTTGAGAGTGCCTCCTCTTGAGATGCGACGGGAACGCCGGGAATTCTTTCCCGTTGAAAGCAGGGAAAGGATCCCTCATCTCGAGCTACGAGGGGGAAACGGGGCTCCTCTGGATGTGGGCGGGACCATCGT
This sequence comes from Capricornis sumatraensis, assembly GCF_032405125.1. NCBI lineage: Eukaryota > Metazoa > Chordata > Mammalia > Artiodactyla > Bovidae > Capricornis > Capricornis sumatraensis. The sequence goes on along the minus strand of NC_091092.1, from coordinate 139,777,110 downwards.
GCTTCCTCTCGAGTGGAGACAGGTATGGCGGTGAACTTCTTGAGTTGCAGCAAGGGTGTGAAAGACCCTTTCAAAGTTCCAGAGGTTAGGTGTCATTAGTCTCCAGACGCCTCATGGGAAATAGGCCTCATCTCGCCTGGAAGGGAGAACTTCCTGGATTTTCTCGAGTTGCGGCAGGTGTTCTCGAGTTACGACGGGGACCTCAGGGACCCGCCCTGGTGGCCTCAGGAGAGGCCAGTCCCCATGCGAGTTGCTAGGGGGCCTCTCGGGATTCCTCTCCCGTCGATACCGGGGCCAAAATCCTTGTGTGGAGTCAGGGCCGGAAGCGAGGATTCCTCTCAGGGGCTGACATGGATCTTTGGGTACTTCTGGAGTCTCCCAAGGGGAGTCAGGCCTCGTCTCGAGTGGGGGCATGCACGTGCGCTTTCCTTCCAGGCTGTAGCAGCAATGTCACGCTTCCCGTCGCGTGGATCAAAGGATCTGTGGTTTTCCCTCGAGTCTTTCCCTCGAGGCTTTCCCACTGGGCTGTCCCACGTGCCACCGTGGTGTGAGTCGATCCTCGGCGTGAAAGATGAGCCAGTGCAGGGCAAAGAGGTTCCTCTGGAATGGACTGAGACATCTGGGGGACTCTTGGCATGGTGGTACGACCATGGAGTTCCTCTCGCCTTTCCTGTTGAGAGTGCCTCCTCTTGAGATGCGACGGGAACGCCGGGAATACTTTCCCGTTGAAAGCAGGGAAAGGATCCCTCATCTCGAGCTACGAGGGGGAAACGGGGCTCCTCTGGATGTGGGCGGGACCATCGTGCTTCCTCTCGAGTGGAGACAGGTATGGCGGTGAACTTCTTGAGTTGCAGCAAGGGTGTGAAAGACCCTTTCGAAGTTCCAGAGGTTAGGTGTCATTAGTCTCCAGACGCCTCATGGGAAATAGGCCTCATCTCGCCTGGAAGGGAGAACTTCCTGGATTTTCTCGAGTTGCTGCAGGTGTTCTCGAGTTACGACGGGGACCTCAGGGACCCGCCCTGGTGGCCTCAGGAGAGGCCAGTCCCCATGCGAGTTGCTAGGGGGCCTCTCGGGATTCCTCTCCCGTCGATACCGGGGCCAAAATCCTTGTGTGGAGTCAGGGCCGGAACCGAGGATTCCTCTCAGGGGCTGACATGGATCTTTGGGTACTTCTGGAGTCTCCCAAGGGGAGTCAGGCCTCGTCTCGAGTGGGGGCATGCACGTGCGCTTTCCTTCCAGGCTGTAGCAGCAATGTCACGCTTCCAGTCGCGGGGATCAAAGGATCTGTGGTTTTCCCTCGAGGCTTTCCCTCGAGGCTTTCCCACTGGGCTGTCCCACGTGCCACCGTGGTGTGAGTCGATCCTCGGCGTGAAAGATGAGCCAGTGCAGGGCAAAGAGGTTCCTCTGGAATGGACTGAGACATCTGGGGGACTCTTGGCATGGTGGTACGACCATGGAGTTCCTCTCGACTTTCCTGTTGAGAGTGCCTCCTCTTGAGATGCGATGGGAACGCCGGGAATACTTTCCCGTTGAAAGCAGGGAAAGGATCCCTCATCTCGAGCTACGAGGGGGAAACGGGGCTCCTCTGGATGTGGGCGGGACCATCGTGCTTCCTCTCGAGTGGAGACGGGTATGGCGGTGAACTTCTTGAGTTGCAGCAAGGGTGTGAAAGACCCTTTCGAAGTTCCAGAGGTTAGGTGGCATTAGTCTCCAGACGCCTCATGGGAAATAGGCCTCATCTCGCCTGGAAGGGAGAACTTCCTGGATTTTCTCGAGTTGCGGCAGGTGTTCGCGAGTTACGACGGGGACCTCAGGGACCCGCCCTGGTGGCCTCAGGAGAGGCCAGTCCCCATGCGAGTTGCTAGGGGGCCTCTCGGGATTCCTCTCCCTTCGATACCGGGTCCAAAAACCTTGTGTGGTGTCAGGGCCGGAACCGAGGATTCCTCTCAGGGGCTGACATGGATCTTTGGGTACTTCTGGAGTATCCCCAGGGGAGTCAGGCCTCGTCTCGAGTGGGGGCATGCACGTGCGCTTTCCTTCCAGGCTGTAGCAGCAATGTCACGCTTCCCGTCCCGTGGATCAAAGGATCTGTGGTTTTCCCTCGAGGCTTTCCCTCGAGGCTTTCCCACAGGGCTGTCCCACGTGCCACCGTGGTGTGAGTCGATCCTCGGCGTGAAAGATGAGCCAGTGCAGGGCAAAGAGGTTCCTCTGGAATGGACTGAGACATCTGGGGGACTCTTGGCATGGTGGTACGACCATGGAGTTCCTCTCGCCTTTCCTGTTGAGAGTGCCTCCTCTTGAGATGCGATGGGAACGCCGGGAATACTTTCCCGCTGAAAGCAGGGAAAGGATCCCTCATCTCGAGCTACGAGGGGGAAACGGGGCTCCTCTGGATGTGGGCGGGACCATCGTGCTTCCTCTCGAGTGGAGACGGGTATGGCGGTGAACTTCTTGAGTTGCAGCAAGGGTGTGAAAGACCCTTTCGAAGTTCCAGAGGTTAGGTGGCATTAGTCTCCAGACGCCTCATGGGAAATAGGCCTCATCTCGCCTGGAAGGGAGAACTTCCTGGATTTTCTCGAGTTGCGGCAGGTGTTCTCGAGTTACGACGGGGACCTCAGGGACCCGCCCTGGTGGCCTCAGGAGAGGCCAGTCCCCATGCGAGTTGCTAGGGGGCCTCTCGGGATTCCTCTCCCGTCGATACCGGGGCCAAAATCCTTGTGTGGAGTCAGGGCCGGAACCGAGGATTCCTCTCAGGGGCTGACATGGATCTTTGGGAACTTCTGGAGTCTCCCAAGGGGAGTCAGGCCTCGTCTCGAGTGGGGGCATGCACGTGCGCTTTCCTTCCAGGCTGTAGCAGCAATGTCACGCTTCCCGTCGCGGGGATCAAAGGATCTGTGGTTTTCCCTCGAGGCTTTCCCTCGAGGCTTTCCCACTGGGCTGTCCCACGTGCCACCGTGGTGTGAGTCGATCCTCGGCGTGAAAGATGAGCCAGTGCAGGGCAAAGAGGTTCCTCTGGAATGGACTGAGACATCTGGGGGACTCTTGGCATGGTGGTACGACCATGGAGTTCCTCTCGCCTTTCCTTTTGAGAGTGCCTCCTCTTGAGATGCGACGGGAACGCCGGGAATTCTTTCCCGTTGAAAGCAGGGAAAGGATCCCTCATCTCGAGCTACGAGGGGGAAACGGGGCTCCTCTGGATGTGGGCGGGACCATCGTGCTTCCTCTCGAGTGGAGACGGGTATGGCGGTGAACTTCTTGAGTTGCAGCAAGGGTGTGAAAGACCCTTTCAAAGTTCCAGAGGTTAGGTGGCATTAGTCTCCAGACGCCTCATGGGAAATAGGCCTCATCTCGCCTGGAAGGGAGAACTTCCTGGATTTTCTCGAGTTGCGGCAGGTGTTCTCGAGTTACGACGGGGACCTCAGGGACCCGCCCTGGTGGCCTCAGGAGAGGCCAGTCCCCATGCGAGTTGCTAGGGGGCCTCTCGGGATTCCTCTCCCGTCGATACCGGGGCCAAAATCCTTGTGTGGTGTCAGGGACGGAACCGAGGATTCCTCTCAGGGGCTGACATGGATCTTTGGGTACTTCTGGAGTCTCCCCAGGGGAGTCAGGCCTCGTCTCGAGTGGGGGCATGCACGTGCGCTTTCCTTCCAGGCTGTAGCAGCAATGTCATGCTTCCCGTCGCGTGGATCAAAGGATCTGTGGTTTTCCCTAGAGGCTTTCCCTCGAGGCTTTCCCACTGGGCTGTCCCACGTGCCACCGTGGTGTGAGTCGATCCTCGGGGTGAAAGATGAGCCAGTGCAGGGCAAAGAGGTTCCTCTGGAATGGACTGAGACATCTGGGGGACTCTTGGCATGGTGGTACGACCATGGAGTTCCTCTCGCCTTTCCTTTTGAGAGTGCCTCCTCTTGAGATGCGATGGGAACGCCGGGAATACTTTCCCGTTGAAAGCAGGGAAAGGATCCCTCATCTCGAGCTACGAGGGGGAAACGGGGCTCCTCTGGATGTGGGCGGGACCATCGTGCTTCCTCTCGAGTGGAGACGGGTATGGCGGTGAACTTCTTGAGTTGCAGCAAGGGTGTGAAAGACCCTTTCAAAGTTCCAGAGGTTAGGTGTCATTAGTCTCCAGACGCCTCATGGGAAATAGGCCTCATCTCGCCTGGAAGGGAGAACTTCCTGGATTTTCTCGAGTTGCGGCAGGTGTTCTCGAGTTACGACGGGGACCTCAGGGACCCGCCTTGGTGGCCTCAGGAGAGGCCAGTCCCCATGCGAGTTGCTAGGGGGCCTCTCGGGATTCCTCTCCCGTCGATACCGGGGCCAAAATCCTTGTGTGGAGTCAGGGCCGGAACCGAGGATTCCTCTCAGGGGCTGACATGGATCTTTGGGTACTTCTGGAGTCTCCCAAGGGGAGTCAGGCCTCGTCTCGAGTGGGGGCATGCACGTGCGCTTTCCTTCCAGGCTGTAGCAGCAATGTCACGCTTCCCGTCGCGTGGATCAAAGGATCTGTGGTTTTCCCTCGAGGCTTTCCCTCGAGGCTTTCCCACTGGGCTGTCCCACGTGCCACCGTGGTGTGAGTCGATCCTCGGCGTGAAAGATGAGCCAGTGCAGGGCAAAGAGGTTCCTCTGGAATGGACTGAGACATCTGGGGGACTCTTGGCATGGTGGTACGACCATGGAGTTCCTCTCGCCTTTCCTGTTGAGAGTGCCTCCTCTTGAGATGCGATGGGAACGCCGGGAATACTTTCCCGTTGAAAGCAGGGAAAGGATCCCTCATCTCGAGTTACGAGGGGGAAACGGGGCTCCTCTGGATATGGGCGGGACCATCGTGCTTCCTCTCGAGTGGAGACGGGTATGGCGGTGAACTTCTTGAGTTGCAGCAAGGGTGTGAAAGACCCTTTCGAAGTTCCAGAGGTTAGGTGGCATTAGTCTCCAGACGCCTCATGGGAAATAGGCCTCATCTCGCCTGGAAGGGAGAACTTCCTGGATTTTCTCGAGTTGCGGCAGGTGTTCTCGAGTTACGACGGGGACCTCAGGGACCCGCCCTGGTGGCCTCAGGAGAGGCCAGTCCCCATGCGAGTTGCTAGGGGGCCTCTCGGGATTCCTCTCCCGTCGATACCGGGTCCAAAAACCTTGTGTGGTGTCAGGGCCGGAACCGAGGATTCCTCTCAGGGGCTGACATGGATCTTTGGTTACTTCTGGAGTATCCCCAGGGGAGTCAGGCCTCGTCTCGAGTGGGGGCATGCACGTGCGCTTTCCTTCCAGGCTGTAGCAGCAATGTCACACTTCCCGTCGCCTGTATCAAAGGATCTGTGGTTTTCCCTCGAGGCTTTCCCTCGAGGCTTTCCCACAGGGCTGTCCCACGTGCCACCGTGGTGTGAGTCGATCCTCGGCGTGAAAGATGAGCCAGTGCAGGGCAAAGAGGTTCCTCTGGAATGGACTGAGACATCTGGGGGACTCTTGGCATGGTGGTACGACCATGGAGTTCCTCTCCCCTTTCCTGTTGAGAGTGCCTCCTCTTGAGATGCGACGGGAACGCCGGGAATTCTTTCCCGTTGAAAGCAGGGAAAGGATCCCTCATCTCGAGCTACGAGGGGGAAACGGGGCTCCTCTGGATGTGGGCGGGACCATCGTGCTTCCTCTCGAGTGGAGACGGGTATGGCGGTGAACTTCTTGAGTTGCAGCAAGGGTGTGAAAGACCCTTTCAAAGTTCCAGAGGTTAGGTGTCATTAGTCTCCAGACGCATCATGGGAAATAGGCCTCATCTCGCCTGGAAGGGAGAACTTCCTGGATTTTCTCGAGTTGTGGCAGGTGTTCTCGAGTTACGACGGGGACCTCAGGGACCCGCCCTGGTGGCCTCAGGAGAGGCCAGTCCCCATGCGAGTTGCTAGGGGGCCTCTCGGGATTCCTCTCCCGTCGATACCGGGGCCAAAATCCTTGTGTGGAGTCAGGGCCGGAACCGAGGATTCCTCTCAGGGGCTGACATGGATCTTTGGGTACTTCTGGAGTCTCCCCAGGGGAGTCAGGCCTCGTCTCGAGTGGGGGCATGCACGTGCGCTTTCCTTCCAGGCTGTAGCAGCAATGTCACGCTTCCCGTCGCGTGGATCAAAGGATCTGTGGTTTTCCCTCGAGGCTTTCCCTCGAGGCTTTCCCACTGGGCTGTCCCACGTGCCACCGTGGTGTGAGTCGATCCTCGGCGTGAAAGATGAGCCAGTGCAGGGCAAAGAGGTTCCTCTGGAATGGACTGAGACATCTGGGGGACTCTTGGCATGGTGGTACGACCATGGAGTTCCTCTCGCCTTTCCTTTTGAGAGTGCCTCCTCTTGAGATGCGACGGGAACGCCGGGAATTCTTTCCCGTTGAAAGCAGGGAAAGGATCCCTCATCTGGAGCTACGAGGGGGAAACGGGGCTCCTCTGGATGTGGGCGGGACCATCGTGCTTCCTCTCGAGTGGAGACAGGTATGGCGGTGAAATTCTTGAGTTGCAGCAAGGGTGTGAAAGACCCTTTCAAGGTTCCAGAGGTTAGGTGTCATTAGTCTCCAGACGCCTCATGGGAAATAGGCCTCATGTCGCCTGGAAGGGAGAACTTCCTGGATTTTCTCGAGTTGCGGCAGGTGTTCTCGAGTTACGACGGGGACCTCAGGGACCCGCCCTGGTGGCCTCAGGAGAGGCCAGTCCCCATGCGAGTTGCTAGGGGGCCTCTCGGGATTCCTCTCCCGTCGATACCGGGGCCAAAATCCTTGTGTGGAGTCAGGGCCGGAACCGAGGATTCCTCTCAGGGGCTGACATGGATCTTTGGGTACTTCTGGAGTCTCTCCAGGGGAGTCAGGCCTCGTCTCGAGTGGGGGCATGCACGTGCGCTTTCCTTCCAGGCTGTAGCAGCAATGTCACGCTTCCCGTCCCGTGGATCAAAGGATCTGTGGTTTTCCCTCGAGGCTTTCCCTCGCGGCTTTCCCACAGGGCTGTCCCACGTGCCATCGTGGTGTAAGTCGATCCTCGGCGTGAAAGATGAGCCAGTGCAGGGCAAAGAGGGTCCTCTGGAATGGACTGAGACATCTGGGGGACTCTTGGAATGGTGGTACGACCATGGAGTTCCTCTCGCCTTTCCTGTTGAGAGTGCCTCCTCTTGAGATGCGACGGGAACGCCGGGAATTCTTTCCCGTTGAAAGCAGGGAAAGGATCCCTCATCTCGAGCTACGAGGGGGAAACGGGGCTCCTCTGGATGTGGGCGGGACCATCGTGCTTCCTCTCGAGTGGAGACGGGTATGGCGGTGAACTTCTTGAGTTGCAGCAAGGGTGTGAAAGACCCTTTCGAAGTTCCAGAGGTTAGGTGTCATTAGTCTCCAGACGCCTCATCGGAAATAGGCCTCATCTCGCCTGGAAGGGAGAACTTCCTGGATTTTCTCGAGTTGCGGCAGGTGTTCTCGAGTTACGACGGGGACCTCAGGGACCCGACCTGGTGGCCTCAGGAGAGGCCAGTCCCCATGCGAGTTGCTAGGGGGTCTCTCGGGATTCCTCTCCCGTCGATACCGGGGCCAAAAACCTTGTGTGGAGTCAGGGCCGGAACCGAGGATTCCTCTCAGGGGCTGACATGGATCTTTGGGTACTTCTGGAGTCTCTCCAGGGGAGTCAGGCCTCGTCTCGAGTGGGGGCATGCACGTGCGCTTTCCTTCCAGGCTGTAGCAGCAATGTCACGCTTCCCGTCGCGTGGATCAAAGGATCTGTGGTTTTCCCTCGAGGCTGTCCCTCGAGGCTTTCCCACAGGGCTGTCCCACGTGCCACCGTGGTGTGAGTCGATCCTCGGCGTGAAAGATGAGCCAGTGCAGGGCAAAGAGGTTCCTCTGGAATGGACTGAGACATCTGGGGGACTCTTGGCATGGTGGTACGACCATGGAGTTCCTCTCGCCTTTCCTGTTGAGAGTGCCTCCTCTTGAGATGCGATGGGAACGCCGGGAATACTTTCCCGTTGAAAGCAGGGAAAGGATCCCTCATCTCGAGCTACGAGGGGGAAACGGGGCTCCTCTGGATGTGGGCGGGACCATCGTGCTTCCTCTCGAGTGGAGACGGGTATGGCGGTGAACTTCTTGAGTTGCAGCAAGGGTGTGAAAGACCCTTTCGAAGTTCCAGAGGTTAGGTGTCATTAGTCTCCAGACGCCTCATGGGAAATAGGCCTCATCTCGCCTGGAAGGGAGAACTTCCTGGATTTTCTCGAGTTGCTGCAGGTGTTCTCGAGTTACGACGGGGACCTCAGGGACCCGCCCTGGTGGCCTCAGGAGAGGCCAGTCCCCATGCGAGTTGCTAGGGGGCCTCTCGGGATTCCTCTCCCGTCGATACCGGGGCCAAAATCCTTGTGTGGAGTCAGGGCCGGAACCGAGGATTCCTCTCAGGGGCTGACATGGATCTTTGGGTACTTCTGGAGTCTCCCAAGGGGAGTCAGGCCTCGTCTCGAGTGGGGGCATGCACGTGCGCTTTCCTTCCAGGCTGTAGCAGCAATGTCACGCTTCCAGTCGCGGGGATCAAAGGATCTGTGGTTTTCCCTCGAGGCTTTCCCTCGAGGCTTTCCCACTGGGCTGTCCCACGTGCCACCGTGGTGTGAGTCGATCCTCGGCGTGAAAGATGAGCCAGTGCAGGGCAAAGAGGTTCCTCTGGAATGGACTGAGACATCTGGGGGACTCTTGGCATGGTGGTACGACCATGGAGTTCCTCTCGACTTTCCTGTTGAGAGTGCCTCCTCTTGAGATGCGATGGGAACGCCGGGAATACTTTCCCGTTGAAAGCAGGGAAAGGATCCCTCATCTCGAGCTACGAGGGGGAAACGGGGCTCCTCTGGATGTGGGCGGGACCATCGTGCTTCCTCTCGAGTGGAGACGGGTATGGCGGTGAACTTCTTGAGTTGCAGCAAGGGTGTGAAAGACCCTTTCGAAGTTCCAGAGGTTAGGTGGCATTAGTCTCCAGACGCCTCATGGGAAATAGGCCTCATCTCGCCTGGAAGGGAGGACTTCCTGGATTTTCTCGAGTTGCTGCAGGTGTTCTCGAGTTACGACGGGGACCTCAGGGAGCCGACCTGGTGGCCTCAGGAGAGGCCAGTCCCCATGCGAGTTGCTAGGGGGCCTCTCGGGATTCCTCTCCCGTCGATACCGGGGCCAAAAACCTTGTGTGGTGTCAGGGCCGGAACCGAGGATTCCTCTCAGGGGCTGACATGGATCTTTGGGTACTTCTGGAGTATCCCCAGGGGAGTCAGGCCTCGTCTCGAGTGGGGGCATGCACGTGCGCTTTCCTTCCAGGCTGTAGCAGCAATGTCACGCTTCCAGTCGCGGGGATCAAAGGATCTGTTGTTTTCCCTCGAGGCTTTCCCTCGAGGCTTTCCCACTGGGCTGTCCCACGTGCCACCGTGGTGTGAGTCGATCCTCGGCGTGAAAGATGAGCCAGTGCAGGGCAAAGAGGTTCCTCTGGAATGGACTGAGACATCTGGGGGACTCTTGGCATGGTGGTACGACCATGGAGTTCCTCTCGCCTTTCCTGTTGAGAGTGCCTCCTCTTGAGATGCGATGGGAACGCCGGGAATACTTTCCCGTTGAAAGCAGGGAAAGGATCCCTCATCTCGAGCTACGAGGGGGAAACGGGGCTCCTCTGGATGTGGGCGGGACCATCGTGCTTCCTCTCGAGTGGAGACGGGTATGGCGGTGAACTTCTTGAGTTGCAGCAAGGGTGTGAAAGACCCTTTCGAAGTTCCAGAGGTTAGGTGGCATTAGTCTCCAGACGCCTCATGGGAAATAGGCCTCATCTCGCCTGGAAGGGAGAACTTCCTGGATTTTCTCGAGTTGCGGCAGGTGTTCTCGAGTTACGACGGGGACCTCAGGGACCCGCCCTGGTGGCCTCAGGAGAGGCCAGTCCCCATGCGAGTTGCTAGGGGGCCTCTCGGGATTCCTCTCCCTTCGATACCGGGTCCAAAAACCTTGTGTGGTGTCAGGGCCGGAACCGAGGATTCCTCTCAGGGGCTGACATGGATCTTTGGGTACTTCTGGAGTATCCCCAGGGGAGTCAGGCCTCGTCTCGAGTGGGGGCATGCACGTGCGCTTTCCTTCCAGGCTGTAGCAGCAATGTCACGCTTCCCGTCGCGTGGATCAAAGGATCTGTGGTTTTCCCTCGAGGCTTTCCCTCGAGGCTTTCCCACAGGGCTGTCCCACGTGCCACCGTGGTGTGAGTCGATCCTCGGCGTGAAAGATGAGCCAGTGCAGGGCAAAGAGGTTCCTCTGGAATGGACTGAGACCTCTGGGGGACTCTTGGCATGGTGGTACGACCATGGAGTTCCTCTCGCCTTTCCTGTTGAGAGTGCCTCCTCTTGAGATGCGATGGGAACGCCGGGAATACTTTCCCGCTGAAAGCAGGGAAAGGATCCCTCATCTCGAGCTACGAGGGGGAAACGGGGCTCCTCTGGATGTGGGCGGGACCATCGTGCTTCCTCTCGAGTGGAGACGGGTATGGCGGTGAACTTCTTGAGTTGCAGCAAGGGTGTGAAAGACCCTTTCGAAGTTCCAGAGGTTAGGTGGCATTAGTCTCCAGACGCCTCATGGGAAATAGGCCTCATCTCGCCTGGAAGGGAGAACTTCCTGGATTTTCTCGAGTTGCGGCAGGTGTTCTCGAGTTACGACGGGGACCTCAGGGACCCGCCCTGGTGGCCTCAGGAGAGGCCAGTCCCCATGCGAGTTGCTAGGGGGCCTCTTGGGATTCCTCTCCCGTCGATACCGGGGCCAAAATCCTTGTGTGGTGTCAGGGCCGGAACCGAGGATTCCTCTCAGGGGCTGACATGGATCTTTGGGTACTTCTGGAGAATCCCCAGGGGAGTCAGGCCTCGTCTCGAGTGGGGGCATGCACGTGCGCTTTCCTTCCAGGCTGTAGCAGCAATGTCACGCTTCCCGTCGCGTGGATCAAAGGATCTGTGGTTTTCCCTCGAGGCTTTCCCTCGAGGCTTTCCCACAGGGCTGTCCCACGTGCCACCGTGGTGTGAGTCGATCCTCGGCGTGAAAGATGAGCCAGTGCAGGGCAAAGAGGTTCCTCTGGAATGGACTGAGACATCTGGGGGACTCTTGGCATGGTGGTACGACCATGGAGTTCCTCTCGCCTTTCCTGTTGAGAGTGCCTCCTCTTGAGATGCGATGGGAACGCGGGGAATACTTTCCCGCTGAAAGCAGGGAAAGGATCCCTCATCTCGAGCTACGAGGGGGAAACGGGGCTCCTCTGGATGTGGGCGGGACCATCGTGCTTCCTCTCGAGTGGAGACGGGTATGGCGGTGAACTTCTTGAGTTGCAGCAAGGGTGTGAAAGACCCTTTCGAAGTTCCAGAGGTTAGGTGGCATTAGTCTCCAGACGCCTCATGGGAAATAGGCCTCATCTCGCCTGGAAGGGAGAACTTCCTGGATTTTCTCGAGTTGCGGCAGGTGTTCTCGAGTTACGACGGGGACCTCAGGGACCTGCCCTGGTGGCCTCAGGAGAGGCCAGTCCCCATGCGAGTTGCTAGGGGGCCTCTCGGGATTCCTCTCCCGTCGATACCGGGGCCAAAATCCTTGTGTGGAGTCAGGGCCGGAACCGAGGATTCCTCTCAGGGGCTGACATGGATCTTTGGGTACTTCTGGAGTCTCCCCAGGGGAGTCAGGCCTCGTCTCGAGTGGGGGCATGCACGTGCGCTTTCCTTCCAGGCTGTAGCAGCAATGTCACGCTTACCGTCGCGTGGATCAAAGGATCTGTGGTTTTCCCTAGAGGCTTTCCCTCGAGGCTTTCCCACTGGGCTGTCCCACGTGCCACCGTGGTGTGAGTCGATCCTCGGGGTGAAAGATGAGCCAGTGCAGGGCAAAGAGGTTCCTCTGGAATGGACTGAGACATCTGGGGGACTCTTGGCATGGTGGTACGACCATGGAGTTCCTCTCGCCTTTCCTTTTGAGAGTGCCTCCTCTTGAGATGCGACGGGAACGCCGGGAATTCTTTCCCATTGAAAGCAGGGAAAGGATCCCACATCTCGAGCTACGAGGGGGAAACGGGGCTCCTCTGGATGTGGGCGTGACCATCGTGCTTCCTCTCGAGTGGAGAAGGGTATGGCGGTGAACTTCTTGAGTTGCAGCAAGGGTGTGAAAGACCCTTTCGAAGTTCCAGAGGTTAGGTGTCATTAGTCTCCAGACGCCTCATGGGAAATAGGCCTCATCTCGCCTGGAAGGGAGAACTTCCTGGATTTTCTCGAGTTGCGGCAGGTGTTCTCGAGTTACGACGGGGACCTCAGGGACCCGCCCTGGTGGCCTCAGGAGAGGCCAGTCCCCATGCGAGTTGCTAGGGGGCCTCTCGGGATTCCTCTCCCGTCGATACCGGGGCCAAAATCCTTGTGTGGTGTCAGGGCCGGAACCGAGGATTCCTCTCAGGGGCTGACATGGATCTTTGGGTACTTCTGGAGTCTCCCCAGGGGAGTCAGGCCTCGTCTCGAGTGGGGGCATGCACGTGCGCTTTCCTTCCAGGCTGTAGCAGCAATGTCACGCTTCCCGTCGCGTGGATCAAAGGATCTGTGGTTTTCCCTCGAGGCTTTCCCTCGAGGCTTTCCCACAGGGCTGTCCCACGTGCCACCGTGGTGTGAGTCGATCCTCGGCGTGAAAGATGAGCCAGTGCAGGGCAAAGAGGATCCTCTGGAATGGACTGAGACATCTGGGGGACTCTTGGCATGGTGGTACGACCATGGAGTTCCTCTCGCCTTTCCTGTTGAGAGTGCCTCCTCTTGAGATGCGACGGGAACGCCGGGAATTCTTTCCCGTTGAAAGCAGGGAAAGGATCCCTCATCTCGAGCTACGAGGGGGAAACGGGGCTCCTCTGGATGAGGGCGGGACCATCGTGCTTCCTCTCGAGTGGAGAAGGGTATGGCGGTGAATTTCTTGACTTGCAGCAAGGGTGTGAAAGACCCATTCGAAGTTCCAGATCTTAGGTGTCATTAGTCTCCAGACTCCTCATCGGAAATAGGCCTCATCTCGCCTGGAAGGGAGAACTTCCTGGATTTTCTCGAGTTGCGGCAGGTGTTCTCGAGTTACGACGGGGACCTCAGGGACCCGCCCTGGTGGCCTCAGGAGAGGCCAGTCCCCATGCGAGTTGCTAGGGGGCCTCTCGGTATTCCTCTCCCGTCGATACCGGGGCCAAAAACCTTGTGTGGAGTCAGGGCCGGAAACCAGGATTCCTCTCAGGGGCTGACATGGATCTTTGGGTACTTCTGGAGTCTCCCCAGGGGAGTCAGGCCTCGTCTCGAGTGGGGGCATGCACGTGCGCTTTCCTTCCAGGCTGTAGCAGCAATGTCACGCTTCCCGTCGCGTGGATCAAAGGATCTGTGGTTTTCCCTCGAGGCTTTCCCTCGAGGCTTTCCCACAGGGCTGTCCCACGTTCCACCGTGGTGTGAGTCGATCCTCGGCGTGAAAGATGAGCCAGTGCAGGGCAAAGAGGTTCCTCTGGAATGGACTGAGACATCTGGGGGACTCTTGGCATGGTGGTACGACCATGGAGTTCCTCTCCCCTTTCCTGTTGAGAGTGCCTCCTCTTGAGATGCGACGGGAACGCCGGGAATTCTTTCCCGTTGAAAGCAGGGAAAGGATCCCTCATCTCGAGCTACGAGGGGGAAACGGGGCTCCTCTGGATGTGGGCGGGACCATCATGCTTCCTCTCGAGTGGAGACGGGTATGGCGGTGAACTTCTTGAGTTGCAGCAAGGGTGTGAAAGACCCTTTCAAAGTTCCAGAGGTTAGGTGTCATTAGTCTCCAGACGCATCATGGGAAATAGGCCTCATCTCGCCTGGAAGGGAGAACTTCCTGGATTTTCTCGAGTTGCGGCAGGTGTTCTCGAGTTACGACGGGGACCTCAGGGACCCGCCCTGGTGGCCTCAGGAGAGGCCAGTCCCCATGCGAGTTGCTAGGGGGCCTCTCGGGATTCCTCTCCCGTCGATACCGGGGCCAAAATCCTTGTGTGGAGTCAGGGCCGGAACCGAGGATTCCTCTCAGGGGCTGACATGGATCTTTGGGTACTTCTGGAGTCTCCCCAGGGGAGTCAGGCCTCGTCTCGAGTGGGGGCATGCACGTGCGCTTTCCTTCCAGGCTGTAGCAGCAATGTCACGCTTCCCGTCGCGTGGATCAAAGGATCTGTGGTTTTCCCTAGAGGCTTTCCCTCGAGGCTTTCCCACTGGGCTGTCCCACGTGCCACCGTGGTGTGAGTCGATCCTCGGCGTGAAAGATGAGCCAGTGCAGGGCAAAGAGGTTCCTCTGGAATGGACTGAGACATCTGGGGGACTCTTGGCATGGTGGTACGACCATGGAGTTCCTCTCCCCTTTCCTGTTGAGAGTGCCTCCTCTTGAGATGCGACGGGAATGCCGGGAATTCTTTCCCGTTGAAAGCAGGGAAAGGATCCCTCATCTCGAGCTACGAGGGGGAAACGGGGCTCCTCTGGATGTGGGCGGGACCATCGTGCTTCCTCTCGAGTGGAGACAGGTATGGCGGTGAACTTCTTGAGTTGCAGCAAGGGTGTGAAAGACCCTTTCAAAGTTCCAGAGGTTAGGTGTCATTAGTCTCCAGACGCCTCATGGGAAATAGGCCTCATCTCGCCTGGAAGGGAGAACTTCCTGGATTTTCTCGAGTTGCGGCAGGTGTTCTCGAGTTACGACGGGGACCTCAGGGACCCGCCCTGGTGGCCTCAGGAGAGGCCAGTCCCCATGCGAGTTGCTAGGGGGCCTCTCGGGATTCCTCTCCCGTCGATACCGGGGCCAAAATCCTTGTGTGGAGTCAGGGCCGGAAGCGAGGATTCCTCTCAGGGGCTGACATGGATCTTTGGGTACTTCTGGAGTCTCCCAAGGGGAGTCAGGCCTCGTCTCGAGTGGGGGCATGCACGTGCGCTTTCCTTCCAGGCTGTAGCAGCAATGTCACGCTTCCCGTCGCGTGGATCAAAGGATCTGTGGTTTTCCCTCGAGTCTTTCCCTCGAGGCTTTCCCACTGGGCTGTCCCACGTGCCACCGTGGTGTGAGTCGATCCTCGGCGTGAAAGATGAGCCAGTGCAGGGCAAAGAGGTTCCTCTGGAATGGACTGAGACATCTGGGGGACTCTTGGCATGGTGGTACGACCATGGAGTTCCTCTCGCCTTTCCTGTTGAGAGTGCCTCCGCTTGAGATGCGACGGGAACGCCGGGAATACTTTCCCGTTGAAAGCAGGGAAAGGATCCCTCATCTCGAGCTACGAGGGGGAAACGGGGCTCCTCTGGATGTGGGCGGGACCATCGTGCTTCCTCTCGAGTGGAGACAGGTATGGCGGTGAACTTCTTGAGTTGCAGCAAGGGTGTGAAAGACCCTTTCGAAGTTCCAGAGGTTAGGTGTCATTAGTCTCCAGACGCCTCATGGGAAATAGGCCTCATCTCGCCTGGAAGGGAGAACTTCCTGGATTTTCTCGAGTTGCTGCAGGTGTTCTCGAGTTACGACGGGGACCTCAGGGACCCGCCCTGGTGGCCTCAGGAGAGGCCAGTCCCCATGCGAGTTGCTAGGGGGCCTCTCGGGATTCCTCTCCCGTCGATACCGGGGCCAAAATCCTTGTGTGGAGTCAGGGCCGGAACCGAGGATTCCTCTCAGGGGCTGACATGGATCTTTGGGTACTTCTGGAGTCTCCCAAGGGGAGTCAGGCCTCGTCTCGAGTGGGGGCATGCACGTGCGCTTTCCTTCCAGGCTGTAGCAGCAATGTCACGCTTCCAGTCGCGGGGATCAAAGGATCTGTGGTTTTCCCTCGAGGCTTTCCCTCGAGGCTTTCCCACTGGGCTGTCCCACGTGCCACCGTGGTGTGAGTCGATCCTCGGCGTGAAAGATGAGCCAGTGCAGGGCAAAGAGGTTCCTCTGGAATGGACTGAGACATCTGGGGGACTCTTGGCATGGTGGTACGACCATGGAGTTCCTCTCGACTTTCCTGTTGAGAGTGCCTCCTCTTGAGATGCGATGGGAACGCCGGGAATACTTTCCCGTTGAAAGCAGGGAAAGGATCCCTCATCTCGAGCTACGAGGGGGAAACGGGGCTCCTCTGGATGTGGGCGGGACCATCGTGCTTCCTCTCGAGTGGAGACGGGTATGGCGGTGAACTTCTTGAGTTGCAGCAAGGGTGTGAAAGACCCTTTCGAAGTTCCAGAGGTTAGGTGGCATTAGTCTCCAGACGCCTCATGGGAAATAGGCCTCATCTCGCCTGGAAGGGAGAACTTCCTGGATTTTCTCGAGTTGCGGCAGGTGTTCGCGAGTTACGACGGGGACCTCAGGGACCCGCCCTGGTGGCCTCAGGAGAGGCCAGTCCCCATGCGAGTTGCTAGGGGGCCTCTCGGGATTCCTCTCCCTTCGATACCGGGTCCAAAAACCTTGTGTGGTGTCAGGGCCGGAACCGAGGATTCCTCTCAGGGGCTGACATGGATCTTTGGGTACTTCTGGAGTATCCCCAGGGGAGTCAGGCCTCGTCTCGAGTGGGGGCATGCACGTGCGCTTTCCTTCCAGGCTGTAGCAGCAATGTCACGCTTCCCGTCGCGTGGATCAAAGGATCTGTGGTTTTCCCTCGAGGCTTTCCCTCGAGGCTTTCCCACAGGGCTGTCCCACGTGCCACCGTGGTGTGAGTCGATCCTCGGCGTGAAAGATGAGCCAGTGCAGGGCAAAGAGGTTCCTCTGGAATGGACTGAGACATCTGGGGGACTCTTGGCATGGTGGTACGACCATGGAGTTCCTCTCGCCTTTCCTGTTGAGAGTGCCTCCTCTTGAGATGCGATGGGAACGCCGGGAATACTTTCCCGCTGAAAGCAGGGAAAGGATCCCTCATCTCGAGCTACGAGGGGGAAACGGGGCTCCTCTGGATGTGGGCGGGACCATCGTGCTTCCTCTCGAGTGGAGACGGGTATGGCGGTGAACTTCTTGAGTTGCAGCAAGGGTGTGAAAGACCCTTTCGAAGTTCCAGAGGTTAGGTGGCATTAGTCTCCAGACGCCTCATGGGAAATAGGCCTCATCTCGCCTGGAAGGGAGAACTTCCTGGATTTTCTCGAGTTGCGGCAGGTGTTCTCGAGTTACGACGGGGACCTCAGGGACCCGCCCTGGTGGCCTCAGGAGAGGCCAGTCCCCATGCGAGTTGCTAGGGGGCCTCTCGGGATTCCTCTCCCGTCGATACCGGGGCCAAAATCCTTGTGTGGAGTCAGGGCCGGAACCGAGGATTCCTCTCAGGGGCTGACATGGATCTTTGGGAACTTCTGGAGTCTCCCAAGGGGAGTCAGGCCTCGTCTCGAGTGGGGGCATGCACGTGCGCTTTCCTTCCAGGCTGTAGCAGCAATGTCACGCTTCCCGTCGCGGGGATCAAAGGATCTGTGGTTTTCCCTCGAGGCTTTCCCTCGAGGCTTTCCCACTGGGCTGTCCCACGTGCCACCGTGGTGTGAGTCGATCCTCGGCGTGAAAGATGAGCCAGTGCAGGGCAAAGAGGTTCCTCTGGAATGGACTGAGACATCTGGGGGACTCTTGGCATGGTGGTACGACCATGGAGTTCCTCTCGCCTTTCCTTTTGAGAGTGCCTCCTCTTGAGATGCGACGGGAACGCCGGGAATTCTTTCCCGTTGAAAGCAGGGAAAGGATCCCTCATCTCGAGCTACGAGGGGGAAACGGGGCTCCTCTGGATGTGGGCGGGACCATCGTGCTTCCTCTCGAGTGGAGACGGGTATGGCGGTGAACTTCTTGAGTTGCAGCAAGGGTGTGAAAGACCCTTTCAAAGTTCCAGAGGTTAGGTGGCATTAGTCTCCAGACGCCTCATGGGAAATAGGCCTCATCTCGCCTGGAAGGGAGAACTTCCTGGATTTTCTCGAGTTGCGGCAGGTGTTCTCGAGTTACGACGGGGACCTCAGGGACCCGCCCTGGTGGCCTCAGGAGAGGCCAGTCCCCATGCGAGTTGCTAGGGGGCCTCTCGGGATTCCTCTCCCGTCGATACCGGGGCCAAAATCCTTGTGTGGAGTCAGGGCCGGAAGCGAGGATTCCTCTCAGGGGCTGACATGGATCTTTGGGTACTTCTGGAGTCTCCCAAGGGGAGTCAGGCCTCGTCTCGAGTGGGGGCATGCACGTGCGCTTTCCTTCCAGGCTGTAGCAGCAATGTCACGCTTCCCGTCGCGTGGATCAAAGGATCTGTGGTTTTCCCTCGAGTCTTTCCCTCGAGGCTTTCCCACTGGGCTGTCCCACGTGCCACCGTGGTGTGAGTCGATCCTCGGCGTGAAAGATGAGCCAGTGCAGGGCAAAGAGGTTCCTCTGGAATGGACTGAGACATCTGGGGGACTCTTGGCATGGTGGTACGACCATGGAGTTCCTCTCGCCTTTCCTGTTGAGAGTGCCTCCGCTTGAGATGCGACGGGAACGCCGGGAATACTTTCCCGTTGAAAGCAGGGAAAGGATCCCTCATCTCGAGCTACGAGGGGGAAACGGGGCTCCTCTGGATGTGGGCGGGACCATCGTGCTTCCTCTCGAGTGGAGACAGGTATGGCGGTGAACTTCTTGAGTTGCAGCAAGGGTGTGAAAGACCCTTTCGAAGTTCCAGAGGTTAGGTGTCATTAGTCTCCAGACGCCTCATGGGAAATAGGCCTCATCTCGCCTGGAAGGGAGAACTTCCTGGATTTTCTCGAGTTGCTGCAGGTGTTCTCGAGTTACGACGGGGACCTCAGGGACCCGCCCTGGTGGCCTCAGGAGAGGCCAGTCCCCATGCGAGTTGCTAGGGGGCCTCTCGGGATTCCTCTCCCGTCGATACCGGGGCCAAAATCCTTGTGTGGAGTCAGGGCCGGAACCGAGGATTCCTCTCAGGGGCTGACATGGATCTTTGGGTACTTCTGGAGTCTCCCAAGGGGAGTCAGGCCTCGTCTCGAGTGGGGGCATGCACGTGCGCTTTCCTTCCAGGCTGTAGCAGCAATGTCACGCTTCCAGTCGCGGGGATCAAAGGATCTGTGGTTTTCCCTCGAGGCTTTCCCTCGAGGCTTTCCCACTGGGCTGTCCCACGTGCCACCGTGGTGTGAGTCGATCCTCGGCGTGAAAGATGAGCCAGTGCAGGGCAAAGAGGTTCCTCTGGAATGGACTGAGACATCTGGGGGACTCTTGGCATGGTGGTACGACCATGGAGTTCCTCTCGACTTTCCTGTTGAGAGTGCCTCCTCTTGAGATGCGATGGGAACGCCGGGAATACTTTCCCGTTGAAAGCAGGGAAAGGATCCCTCATCTCGAGCTACGAGGGGGAAACGGGGCTCCTCTGGATGTGGGCGGGACCATCGTGCTTCCTCTCGAGTGGAGACGGGTATGGCGGTGAACTTCTTGAGTTGCAGCAAGGGTGTGAAAGACCCTTTCGAAGTTCCAGAGGTTAGGTGGCATTAGTCTCCAGACGCCTCATGGGAAATAGGCCTCATCTCGCCTGGAAGGGAGAACTTCCTGGATTTTCTCGAGTTGCGGCAGGTGTTCGCGAGTTACGACGGGGACCTCAGGGACCCGCCCTGGTGGCCTCAGGAGAGGCCAGTCCCCATGCGAGTTGCTAGGGGGCCTCTCGGGATTCCTCTCCCTTCGATACCGGGTCCAAAAACCTTGTGTGGTGTCAGGGCCGGAACCGAGGATTCCTCTCAGGGGCTGACATGGATCTTTGGGTACTTCTGGAGTATCCCCAGGGGAGTCAGGCCTCGTCTCGAGTGGGGGCATGCACGTGCGCTTTCCTTCCAGGCTGTAGCAGCAATGTCACGCTTCCCGTCGCGTGGATCAAAGGATCTGTGGTTTTCCCTCGAGGCTTTCCCTCGAGGCTTTCCCACAGGGCTGTCCCACGTGCCACCGTGGTGTGAGTCGATCCTCGGCGTGAAAGATGAGCCAGTGCAGGGCAAAGAGGTTCCTCTGGAATGGACTGAGACATCTGGGGGACTCTTGGCATGGTGGTACGACCATGGAGTTCCTCTCGCCTTTCCTGTTGAGAGTGCCTCCTCTTGAGATGCGATGGGAACGCCGGGAATACTTTCCCGCTGAAAGCAGGGAAAGGATCCCTCATCTCGAGCTACGAGGGGGAAACGGGGCTCCTCTGGATGTGGGCGGGACCATCGTGCTTCCTCTCGAGTGGAGACGGGTATGGCGGTGAACTTCTTGAGTTGCAGCAAGGGTGTGAAAGACCCTTTCGAAGTTCCAGAGGTTAGGTGGCATTAGTCTCCAGACGCCTCATGGGAAATAGGCCTCATCTCGCCTGGAAGGGAGAACTTCCTGGATTTTCTCGAGTTGCGGCAGGTGTTCTCGAGTTACGACGGGGACCTCAGGGACCCGCCCTGGTGGCCTCAGGAGAGGCCAGTCCCCATGCGAGTTGCTAGGGGGCCTCTCGGGATTCCTCTCCCGTCGATACCGGGGCCAAAATCCTTGTGTGGAGTCAGGGCCGGAACCGAGGATTCCTCTCAGGGGCTGACATGGATCTTTGGGAACTTCTGGAGTCTCCCAAGGGGAGTCAGGCCTCGTCTCGAGTGGGGGCATGCACGTGCGCTTTCCTTCCAGGCTGTAGCAGCAATGTCACGCTTCCCGTCGCGGGGATCAAAGGATCTGTGGTTTTCCCTCGAGGCTTTCCCTCGAGGCTTTCCCACTGGGCTGTCCCACGTGCCACCGTGGTGTGAGTCGATCCTCGGCGTGAAAGATGAGCCAGTGCAGGGCAAAGAGGTTCCTCTGGAATGGACTGAGACATCTGGGGGACTCTTGGCATGGTGGTACGACCATGGAGTTCCTCTCGCCTTTCCTTTTGAGAGTGCCTCCTCTTGAGATGCGACGGGAACGCCGGGAATTCTTTCCCGTTGAAAGCAGGGAAAGGATCCCTCATCTCGAGCTACGAGGGGGAAACGGGGCTCCTCTGGATGTGGGCGGGACCATCGTGCTTCCTCTCGAGTGGAGACGGGTATGGCGGTGAACTTCTTGAGTTGCAGCAAGGGTGTGAAAGACCCTTTCAAAGTTCCAGAGGTTAGGTGGCATTAGTCTCCAGACGCCTCATGGGAAATAGGCCTCATCTCGCCTGGAAGGGAGAACTTCCTGGATTTTCTCGAGTTGCGGCAGGTGTTCTCGAGTTACGACGGGGACCTCAGGGACCCGCCCTGGTGGCCTCAGGAGAGGCCAGTCCCCATGCGAGTTGCTAGGGGGCCTCTCGGGATTCCTCTCCCGTCGATACCGGGGCCAAAATCCTTGTGTGGTGTCAGGGCCGGAACCGAGGATTCCTCTCAGGGGCTGACATGGATCTTTGGGTACTTCTGGAGTCTCCCCAGGGGAGTCAGGCCTCGTCTCGAGTGGGGGCATGCACGTGCGCTTTCCTTCCAGGCTGTAGCAGCAATGTCATGCTTCCCGTCGCGTGGATCAAAGGATCTGTGGTTTTCCCTAGAGGCTTTCCCTCGAGGCTTTCCCACTGGGCTGTCCCACGTGCCACCGTGGTGTGAGTCGATCCTCGGGGTGAAAGATGAGCCAGTGCAGGGCAAAGAGGTTCCTCTGGAATGGACTGAGACATCTGGGGGACTCTTGGCATGGTGGTACGACCATGGAGTTCCTCTCGCCTTTCCTTTTGAGAGTGCCTCCTCTTGAGATGCGATGGGAACGCCGGGAATACTTTCCCGTTGAAAGCAGGGAAAGGATCCCTCATCTCGAGCTACGAGGGGGAAACGGGGCTCCTCTGGATGTGGGCGGGACCATCGTGCTTCCTCTCGAGTGGAGACGGGTATGGCGGTGAACTTCTTGAGTTGCAGCAAGGGTGTGAAAGACCCTTTCAAAGTTCCAGAGGTTAGGTGTCATTAGTCTCCAGACGCCTCATGGGAAATAGGCCTCATCTCGCCTGGAAGGGAGAACTTCCTGGATTTTCTCGAGTTGCGGCAGGTGTTCTCGAGTTACGACGGGGACCTCAGGGACCCGCCTTGGTGGCCTCAGGAGAGGCCAGTCCCCATGCGAGTTGCTAGGGGGCCTCTCGGGATTCCTCTCCCGTCGATACCGGGGCCAAAATCCTTGTGTGGAGTCAGGGCCGGAACCGAGGATTCCTCTCAGGGGCTGACATGGATCTTTGGGTACTTCTGGAGTCTCCCAAGGGGAGTCAGGCCTCGTCTCGAGTGGGGGCATGCACGTGCGCTTTCCTTCCAGGCTGTAGCAGCAATGTCACGCTTCCCGTCGCGTGGATCAAAGGATCTGTGGTTTTCCCTCGAGGCTTTCCCTCGAGGCTTTCCCACTGGGCTGTCCCACGTGCCACCGTGGTGTGAGTCGATCCTCGGCGTGAAAGATGAGCCAGTGCAGGGCAAAGAGGTTCCTCTGGAATGGACTGAGACATCTGGGGGACTCTTGGCATGGTGGTACGACCATGGAGTTCCTCTCCCCTTTCCTGTTGAGAGTGCCTCCTCTTGAGATGCGATGGGAACGCCGGGAATACTTTCCCGTTGAAAGCAGGGAAAGGATCCCTCATCTCGAGTTACGAGGGGGAAACGGGGCTCCTCTGGATATGGGCGGGACCATCGTGCTTCCTCTCGAGTGGAGACGGGTATGGCGGTGAACTTCTTGAGTTGCAGCAAGGGTGTGAAAGACCCTTTCGAAGTTCCAGAGGTTAGGTGGCATTAGTCTCCAGACGCCTCATGGGAAATAGGCCTCATCTCGCCTGGAAGGGAGAACTTCCTGGATTTTCTCGAGTTGCGGCAGGTGTTCTCGAGTTACGACGGGGACCTCAGGGACCCGCCCTGGTGGCCTCAGGAGAGGCCAGTCCCCATGCGAGTTGCTAGGGGGCCTCTCGGGATTCCTCTCCCGTCGATACCGGGTCCAAAAACCTTGTGTGGTGTCAGGGCCGGAACCGAGGATTCCTCTCAGGGGCTGACATGGATCTTTGGTTACTTCTGGAGTATCCCCAGGGGATTCAGGCCTCGTCTCGAGTGGGGGCATGCACGTGCGCTTTCCTTCCAGGCTGTAGCAGCAATGTCACACTTCCCGTCGCCTGTATCAAAGGATCTGTGGTTTTCCCTCGAGGCTTTCCCTCGAGGCTTTCCCACAGGGCTGTCCCACGTGCCACCGTGGTGTGAGTCGATCCTCGGCGTGAAAGATGAGCCAGTGCAGGGCAAAGAGGTTCCTCTGGAATGGACTGAGACATCTGGGGGACTCTTGGCATGGTGGTACGACCATGGAGTTCCTCTCCCCTTTCCTGTTGAGAGTGCCTCCTCTTGAGATGCGACGGGAACGCCGGGAATTCTTTCCCGTTGAAAGCAGGGAAAGGATCCCTCATCTCGAGCTACGAGGGGGAAACGGGGCTCCTCTGGATGTGGGCGGGACCATCGTGCTTCCTCTCGAGTGGAGACGGGTATGGCGGTGAACTTCTTGAGTTGCAGCAAGGGTGTGAAAGACCCTTTCAAAGTTCCAGAGGTTAGGTGTCATTAGTCTCCAGACGCATCATGGGAAATAGGCCTCATCTCGCCTGGAAGGGAGAACTTCCTGGATTTTCTCGAGTTGTGGCAGGTGTTCTCGAGTTACGACGGGGACCTCAGGGACCCGCCCTGGTGGCCTCAGGAGAGGCCAGTCCCCATGCGAGTTGCTAGGGGGCCTCTCGGGATTCCTCTCCCGTCGATACCGGGGCCAAAATCCTTGTGTGGAGTCAGGGCCGGAACCGAGGATTCCTCTCAGGGGCTGACATGGATCTTTGGGTACTTCTGGAGTCTCCCCAGGGGAGTCAGGCCTCGTCTCGAGTGGGGGCATGCACGTGCGCTTTCCTTCCAGGCTGTAGCAGCAATGTCACGCTTCCCGTCGCGTGGATCAAAGGATCTGTGGTTTTCCCTAGAGGCTTTCCCTCGAGGCTTTCCCACTGGGCTGTCCCACGTGCCACCGTGGTGTGAGTCGATCCTCGGCGTGAAAGATGAGCCAGTGCAGGGCAAAGAGGTTCCTCTGGAATGGACTGAGACATCTGGGGGACTCTTGGCATGGTGGTACGACCATGGAGTTCCTCTCGCCTTTCCTTTTGAGAGTGCCTCCTCTTGAGATGCGACGGGAACGCCGGGAATTCTTTCCCGTTGAAAGCAGGGAAAGGATCCCTCATCTGGAGCTACGAGGGGGAAACGGGGCTCCTCTGGATGTGGGCGGGACCATCGTGCTTCCTCTCGAGTGGAGACAGGTATGGCGGTGAACTTCTTGAGTTGCAGCAAGGGTGTGAAAGACCCTTTCAAGGTTCCAGAGGTTAGGTGTCATTAGTCTCCAGACGCCTCATGGGAAATAGGCCTCATCTCGCCTGGAAGGGAGAACTTCCTGGATTTTCTCGAGTTGCGGCAGGTGTTCTCGAGTTACGACGGGGACCTCAGGGACCCGCCCTGGTGGCCTCAGGAGAGGCCAGTCCCCATGCGAGTTGCTAGGGGGCCTCTCGGGATTCCTCTCCCGTCGATACCGGGGCCAAAATCCTTGTGTGGAGTCAGGGCCGGAACCGAGGATTCCTCTCAGGGGCTGACATGGATCTTTGGGTACTTCTGGAGTCTCTCCAGGGGAGTCAGGCCTCGTCTCGAGTGGGGGCATGCACGTGCGCTTTCCTTCCAGGCTGTAGCAGCAATGTCACGCTTCCCGTCCCGTGGATCAAAGGATCTGTGGTTTTCCCTCGAGGCTTTCCCTCGCGGCTTTCCCACAGGGCTGTCCCACGTGCCATCGTGGTGTAAGTCGATCCTCGGCGTGAAAGATGAGCCAGTGCAGGGCAAAGAGGGTCCTCTGGAATGGACTGAGACATCTGGGGGACTCTTGGAATGGTGGTACGACCATGGAGTTCCTCTCGCCTTTCCTGTTGAGAGTGCCTCCTCTTGAGATGCGACGGGAACGCCGGGAATTCTTTCCCGTTGAAAGCAGGGAAAGGATCCCTCATCTCGAGCTACGAGGGGGAAACGGGGCTCCTCTGGATGTGGGCGGGACCATCGTGCTTCCTCTCGAGTGGAGACGGGTATGGCGGTGAACTTCTTGAGTTGCAGCAAGGGTGTGAAAGACCCTTTCAAAGTTCCAGAGGTTAGGTGTCTTTAGTCTCCAGACGCCTCATGGGAAATAGGCCTCATCTCGCCTGGAAGGGAGAACTTCCCGGATTTTCTCGAGTTGCGGCAGGTGTTCTCGAGTTACGACGGGGACCTCAGGGACCCGCCCTGGTGGCCTCAGGAGAGGCCAGTCCCCATGCGAGTTGCTAGGGGGCCTCTCGGGATTAATCTACCGTCGATACCGGGGCCAAAATCCTTGTGTGGAGTCAGGGCCGGAACCGAGGATTCCTCTCAGGGGCTGACATGGATCTTTGGGTACTTCTGGAGTCTCTCCAGGGGAGTCAGGCCTCGTCTCGAGTGGGGGCATGCACGTGCGCTTTCCTTCCAGGCTGTAGCAGCAATGTCACGCTTCCCGTCGCGTGGATCAAAGGATCTGTGGTTTTCCCTAGAGGCTTTCCCTCGAGGCTTTCCCACTGGGCTGTCCCACGTGCCACCGTGGTGTGAGTCGATCCTCGGCGTGAAAGATGAGCCAGTGCAGGGCAAAGAGGTTCCTCTGGAATGGACTGAGACATCTGGGGGACTCTTGGCATGGTGGTACGACCATGGAGTTCCTCTCGCCTTACCTGTTGAGAGTGCCTCCGCTTGAGATGCGGCGGGAACGCCGGGAAATCTTTCCCATTGAAAGCAGGGAAAGGATCCCTCATCTCGAGCTACGAGGGGGAAACAGGGCTCCTCTGGATGTGGGCGGGACCATCGTGCTTCCTCTCGAGTGGAGACGGGTATGGCGGTGAACTTCTTGAGTTGCAGCAAGGGTGTGAAAGACCCTTTCGAAGTTCCAGAGGTTAGGTGTCATTAGTCTCCAGACGCCTCATCGGAAATAGGCCTCATCTCGCCTGGAAGGGAGAACTTCCTGGATTTTCTCGAGTTGCGGCAGGTGTTCTCGAGTTACGACGGGGACCTCAGGGACCCGACCTGGTGGCCTCAGGAGAGGCCAGTCCCCATGCGAGTTGCTAGGGGGTCTCTCGGGATTCCTCTCCCGTCGATACCGGGGCCAAAAACCTTGTGTGGAGTCAGGGCCGGAACCGAGGATTCCTCTCAGGGGCTGACATGGATCTTTGGGTACTTCTGGAGTCTCTCCAGGGGAGTCAGGCCTCGTCTCGAGTGGGGGCATGCACGTGCGCTTTCCTTCCAGGCTGTAGCAGCAATGTCACGCTTCCCGTCGCGTGGATCAAAGGATCTGTGGTTTTCCCTCGAGGCTTTCCCTCGCGGCTTTCCCACAGGGCTGTCCCACGTGCCACCGTGGTGTGAGTCGATCCTTGGAGTGAAAGATGAACCAGTGCAGGGCAAAGAGGTTCCTCTGGAATGGACTGAGACATCTGGGGGACTCTTGGAATGGTGGTACGACCATGGAGTTCCTCTCGCCTTTCCTGTTGAGAGTGCCTCCTCTTGAGATGGGATGGGAATGCGGGGAATTCTTTCCCATTGAAAGCAGGGAAAGGATCCCTCATCTCGAGCTATGAGGGGGAAACGGGTCTCCTCTGGATGTGTGCGGGACCATCGTGCTTCCTCTCGAGTGGAGACGCGTATGGCGGTGAACTTCTTGAGTTGCAGCAAGGGTGTGAAAGACCCTTTCGAAGTTCCAGAGGTTAGGTATCATTAGGCTCCAGAAGAATCATCGGAAATAGGCCTCGTCTCGCCTGGAAGGGAGAACTTCCTGGATTTTCTCGAGTTGCGGCAGGTGTTCTCGAGTTACGATGGGGACCTCAGGGACCCGCCATTGTGGCTTCAGGAGAGGCCAGTCCCCATGCGAGTTACTAGGGGGCCTCTTGGGATTCCTCTCCCGTCGATACCGGGGCCAAAAACCTTGTGTGGAGTCAGGGCTGGAACCGAGGATTCCTTTCAGGTGCTGACATGGATCTTTGGGTACTTCAGGAGTCTCCCCAGGGGAGTCAGGCCTCGTCTCGAGTGGGGTCATGCACGTGCGCTTTCCTTTCCGGCTGTAGCAGCAATGTCGCATGGATCAAAGGGTCTGTGGGTTTCCCTCGAGGCTTTCCCTCGCGGCTTTCCCACAGGGCTGTCCCACGTGCCATCGTGGTGTAAGTCGATCCTCGGCGTGAAAGATGAGCCAGTGCAGGGCAAAGAGGGTCCTCTGGAATGGACTGAGACATCTGGGGGACTCTTGGAATGGTGGTACGACCATGGAGTTCCTCTCGCCTTTCCTGTTGAGAGTGCCTCTTCTTGAGATGCGACGGGAACGCCGGGAATTCTTTCCCGTTGAAAGCAGGGAAAGGATCCCTCATCTCGAGCTACGAGGGGAAAACGGGGCTCCTCTGGATGTGGGCGGGACCATCGTGCTTCCTCTCGAGTGGAGACGGGTATGGCGGTGAACTTCTTGAGTTGCAGCAAGGGTGTGAAAGACCCTTTAAAAGTTCCAGAGGTTACGTGTCATTAGTCTCCAGATGCCTCATCGGAAATAGGCCTCATCTCGCCTGGAAGGGAGAACTTCCTGGATTTTCTCGAGTTGCGGCAGGTGTTCTCGAGTTACGACGGGGACTTCAGGGACCCGCCCTGGTGGCCTCAGGAAAGGCCAGTCCCCATGCGAGTTGTTAGGGGCCTCTCGGGATTCCTCTCCCGTCGATACCGGGGCCAAAAACCTTGTGTGGAGTCAGGGCCGGAACCGAGGATTCCTCTCACGGGCTGACATGGATCTTTGGGTACTTCTGGAGTCTCCCCAGGGGAGTCAGGCCTCGTCTCGAGTGGGGGCATGCACGTGTGCTTTCCTTCCAGACTGTAGCAGCACTGTCACGCTTCCCGTCGCGTGGGTCAAAGGATCTGTGGTTTTCCCTCGAGGCTAACCCACAGGGATGTCCGACGTGCCACCGTGGTGTGAGTCGATCCTCGGTGTGAAAGATGAGCCAGTGCAGGGCAAAGAGGTTCCTCTGGAATGGACTGAGACATCTGGGGGACTCTTGGAATGGTGGTACGACCATGGAGTTCCTCTTGCCTTTCCTGTTGAGAGTGCCTCCTCTTGAGATGCGACGGGAACGCCGGGAATTCTTTCCCGTTGAAAGCAGGGAAAGGATCCCTCATCTCGAGCTACGAGTGGGAAACGGGGCTCCTCTGGATGTGGGCGGGACCATCGTGCTTCCTCTCGAGTGGAGACGGGTGTGGCGGTGAACTTCTTGAGTTGCAGCAAGGGTGTGAAAGACCCTTTCGAAGTTCAGGGGGTTCGGTGTCATTAGTCTCCAGACGCCTCATCGGAAATAGGCCTCATCTCGCCTGGAAGGGAGAACTTCCTGTATTTTCTCGAGTTGCGGCAGGTGTTCTCGAGTTACGACGGGGACCTCAGGGACCCGCCCTGGTGGCGACAGGAAAGGCCAGTCCCCATGCGAGTTGCTAGGGGACCTCTCGGGATTCCTCTCCCGTCGATACCGCGGCCAAAAACTTTGTGTGGAGTCAGGGCCGGAACCGATGATTCCCCTCAGGGGCAGACATGGATCTTTGGGTACTTCTGGAGTCTCCCCAGGGCAGTCAGGCCTCGTCTCGAGTGGGGGCATGCACGTGCGCTTTCCTTTCAGGCTGTAGCAGCAATGTCACGCTTCCTGTCGCGTGGATCAAAGGATCTGTGGTTTTCCCTAGAGGCTTTCCCACAGGGCTGTCCCACGTGCCACCGTGCGGTGAGTCGATCCTCGGCGTGAAAGATGAGCCAGGCAGGGCAAAGAGGATCCTCTGGAATGGACTGAGACATCTGGGGGACTCTTGGCATGGTGGTACGACCATGGAGTTCCTCTCGCCTTTCCTGTTGAGAGTGCCTCCTCTTGAGACGCAACGGGAACGCCGGTAATTCTTTCCTGTTGAAAGCAGGGAAAGGACCCCTCATCTCGAGCTACGAGGGGGAAACGGGGCTCCTCTGGATGTGGGCGGGACCATCGTGCTTCCTCTCGAGTGGAGACGGGTATGGCAGTGAACTTCTTGAGTTGCAGCAAGGGTGTGAAAGACCCTTTAGAAGTTCCAGAGGTTACGTGTCATTAGTCTCCAGACGCCTCATCGGAAATAGGCCTCATCTCGCCTGGAAGGGAGAACTTCCTGGATTTTCTTGAGTTGCGGCAGGTGTTCTCGAGTTACGACGGGGACCTCAGGGACCCGCCCTGGTGGCCTCAGGAAAGGCCAGTCCCCATGCGAGTGGCTAGGGGTCCTCTCGGGATTCCTCTCCCGTCGATACCGGGGCCAAAAACCGTGTGTGGAGTCAGGGCCGGAACCGAGGAATCCTCTCAGGGGCTGACATGGATCTTTGGGTACTTCTGGAGTCTCCCCAGGGGAGTCAGGCCTCGTCTCGAGTGGGGGCATGCACGTGCGCTTTCCTTCCATGCTGTAGCAGCAATGTAACGCTTCCCGTCGCGTGGATCAAAGGATCTTTGGTTTTCCCTCGAGGCTTTCCCTCGCGGCTTTCCCACAGGGCTGTCCCACGTACCATCGTGGTGTAAGTCGATCCTCGGCGTGAAAGATGAGCCAGTGCAGGGCAAAGAGGGTCCTCTGGAATGGACTGAGACATCTGGGGGACTCTTGGAATGGTGGTACGACCATGGAGTTCCTCTCGACTTTCCTGTTGAGAGTGCCTCCTCTTGAGATGCGACGGGAACGCCGGGAATTCTTTCCCGTTGAAAGCAGGGAAAGGATCCCTCATCTCGAGCTACGAGGGGAAAACGGGGCTCCTCTGGATGTGGGCGGGACCATCGTGCTTCCTCTCGAGTGGAGACGGGTATGGCGGTGAACTTCTTGAGTTGCAGCAAGGGTGTGAAAGACCCTTTAAAAGTTCCAGAGGTTACGTGTCATTAGTCTCCAGACGCCTCATCGGAAATAGGCCTCATCTCGCCTGGAAGGGAGAACTTCCTGTATTTTCTCGAGTTGCGGCAGGTGTTCTCGAGTTACGACGGGGACCTCAGGGACCCGCCCTGGTGGCCTCAGGAAAGGCCAGTCCCCATGCGAGTTGCTAGGGGACCTCTCGGGATTCCTCTCCCGTCGATACCGGGGCCAAAAACTTTGTGTGGAGTCAGGGCCGGAACCGATGATTCCCCTCAGGGGCAGACATGGATCTTTGGATACTTCTGGAGTCTCCCCAGGGCATTCAGGCCTCGTCTCGAGTGGGGGCATGCACGTGCGCTTTCCTTCCAGGATGTAGCAGCAATGTCACGCTTCCCGTCCCGTGGATCAAAGGATCTGTGTTTTTCCCTCGAGGCTTTCCCTGGAGGCTTTCCCACAGGGCTGTCCCACGTGCCACCGTGGTGTGAGTCGATCCTCGGCGTGAACGATGAGCCAGTGCAGGGCAAAGAGGTTCCTCTGGAATGGACTGAGACATCTGGGGGACTCTTTGAATGGTGGTACGACCATGGAGTTCCTCTCGCCTTTCCTGTTGAGAGTGCCTGCTCTTGAGATGCGACGTGAACGCCGGGAATTCTTTCCCGTTGAAAGCAGGAAAAGGATCCCTCATCTCGAGATACGAGGGGGAAACGGGGCTCCTCTGGATGTGGGCGGGACCATCGTGTTTCCTCTCGAGTGGAGACGGGTATGGCGGTGAACTTCTTGATTTGCTACAAGGGTGTGAAAGACCCTTTCAAAGTTCCAGAGGTTAGGTGTCATTAGTCTCCAGACGCCTCATCGGAAATAGGCCTCATCTCGCCTGGAAGGGAGAACTTCCTGGATTTTCTCGAGTTGCGGCAGGTGTTCTCGAGTTACGACGGGGACCTCAGGGACCCGCCCTGGTGGCCTCAGGAGAGGCCAGTCCCCATGCGAGTTGCTAGGGGGCCTCTCGGTATTCCTCTCCCGTCGATACCGGGGCCAAAAACCTTGTGTGGAGTCAGGGCCGGAAACCAGGATTCCTCTCAGGGGCTGACATGGATCTTTGGGTACTTCTGGAGTCTCCCCAGGGGAGTCAGGCCTCGTCTCGAGTGGGGGCATGCACGTGCGCTTTCCTTCCAGGCTGTAGCAGCAATGTCACGCTTCCCGTCGCGTGGATCAAAGGATCTGTGGTTTTCCCTCGAGGCTTTCCCTCGAGGCTTTCCCACAGGGCTGTCCCACGTGCCACCGTGGTGTGAGTCGATCCTCGGCGTGAAAGATGAGCCAGTGCAGGGCAAAGAGGTTCCTCTGGAATGGACTGAGACATCTGGGGGACTCTTGGCATGGTGGTACGACCATGGAGTTCCTCTCGCCTTTCCTGTTGAGAGTGCCTCCTCTTGAGATGCGACGGGAACGCCGGGAATTCTTTCCCGTTGAAAGCAGGGAAAGGATCCCTCATCTCGAGCTACGAGGGGGAAACGGGGCTCCTCTGGATGTGGGCGGCACCATCGTGCTTCCTCTCGAGTGGAGACGGGTATGCCGTTGAACTTCTTGAGTTGCAGCAAGGGTGTGAAAGACCCTTTCAAAGTTCCAGAGGTTAGGTGTCATTAGTCTCCAGACGCCTCATGGGAAATAGGCCTCATCTCGCCTGGAAGGGAGAACTTCCTGGATTTTCTCGAGTTGCGGCAGGTGTTCTCGAGTTACGACGGGGACCTCAGGGACCTGCCCTGGTGGCCTCAGGAGAGGCCAGTCCCCATGCGAGTTGCTAGGGGGCCTCTCGGGATTCCTCTACCGTCGATACCGGGGCCAAAATCCTTGTGTGGAGTCAGGGCCGGAACCGAGGATTACTCTCAGGGGCTGACATGGATCTTTGGGTACTTCTGGAGTCTTCCCAGGGGAGTCAGGCCTCGTCTCGAGTGGGGGCATGCACGTGCGCTTTCCTTCCAGGCTGTAGCAGCAATGTCACGCTTCCCGTCGCGTGGATCAAAGGATCTGTGGTTTTCCCTCGAGGCTTTCCCTCGAGGCTTTCCCACAGGGCTGTCCCACGTGCCACCGTGGTGTGACTCGATCCTCGGCGTGAAAGATGAGCCAGTGCAGGGCAAAGAGGTTCCTCTGGAATGGACTGAGACATCTGGGGGACTCTTGGCATGGTGGTACGACCATGGAGTTCCTCTCGCCTTTCCTGTTGAGAGTGCCTCCTCTTGAGATGCGACGGGAACGCCGGGAATTCTTTCCCGTTGAAAGCAGGGAAAGGATCCCTCATCTCGAGCTACGAGGGGGAAACGGGGCTCCTCTGGATGTGGGCGGGACCATCGTGCTTCCTCTCGAGTGGAGACGGGTATGGCGGTGAACTTCTTGAGTTGCAGCAAGGGTGTGAAAGACCCTTTCAAAGTTCCAGAGGTTAGGTGTCATTAGTCTCCAGAAGCCTCATGGGAAATAGGCCTCATCTCGCCTGGAAGGGAGAACTTCCTGGATTCTCTCGAGTTGCGGCAGGTGTTCTCGAGTTACGACGGGGACCTCAGGGACCCGCCCTGGTGGCCTCAGGAGAGGCCAGTCCCCATGCGAGTTGCTAGGGGGCCTCTAGGGATTCCTCTCCCGTCGATACCGGGGCCAAAATCCTTGTGTGGAGTCAGGGCCGGAAACCAGAATTCCTCTCAGGGGCTGACATGGATCTTTGGGTACTTCTGGAGTCTCCCCAGGGGAGTGAGGCCTCGTCACGAGTTGGGGCATACACGTGCGCTTTCCTTCCAGGCTGTAGCAGCAATGTCACGCTTCCCGTCGCGTGGATCAAAGGATCTGTGGTTTTCCCTCGAGGCTTTCCCTCGAGGCTTTCCCACTGGGTTCTCCCACGTGCCACAGTGGTGTGAGTCGATCCTCGGCGTGAAAGATGAGCCAGTGCAGGGCAAAGAGTTTCCTCTGGAATGGACTGAGACATCTGGGGGACTCTTGGCATGGTGGTACGACCATGGAGATCCTCTCGCCTTTCCTGTTGAGAGTGCCTCCTCTTGAGATGCGACGGGAACGCCGGGAAATCTTTCCCGTTGACAGCAGGGAAAGGATCCCTCATCTCGAGCTACGAGGGGGAAACGGGGCTCCTCTGGATGTGGGCGGGACCATCGTGCTTCCTCTCGAGTGGAGACAGGTATGGCGGTGAACTTCTTGAGTTGCAGCAAGGGTGTGAAAGACCCTTTCGAAGTTCCAGAGGTTAGGTGTCATTAGTCTCCAGACGCCTCATGGGAAATAGGCCTCATCTCGCCTGGAAGGGAGAACTTCCTGGATTTTCTCGAGTTGCGGCAGGTGTTCTCGAGTTACGACGGGGACCTCAGGGACCCGCCCTGGTGGCCTCAGGAGAGGCCAGTCCCCATGCGAGTTGCTAGGGGGCCTCTCGGGATTCCTCTCCCGTCGATACCGGGGCCAAAATCCTTGTGTGGAGTCAGGGCCGGAACCGAGGATTCCTCTCAGGGGCTGACATGGATCTTTGGGTACTTCTGGAGTATCCCAAGGGGAGTCAGGCCTCGTCTCGAGTGGGGGCATGCACGTGCGCTTTCCTTCCAGGCTGTAGCAGCAATGTCACGCTTCCAGTCGCGGGGATCAAAGGATCTGTGGTTTTCCCTCGAGGCTTTCCCTCGAGGCTTTCCCACTGGGCTGTCCCACGTGCCACCGTGGTGTGAGTCGATCCTCGGCGTGAAAGATGAGCCAGTGCAGGGCAAAGAGGTTCCTCTGGAATGGACTGAGACATCTGGGGGACTCTTGGCATGGTGGTACGACCATGGAGTTCCTCTCGACTTTCCTGTTGAGAGTGCCTCCTCTTGAGATGCGATGGGAACGACGGGAATACTTTCCCGCTGAAAGCAGGGAAAGGATCCCTCATCTCGAGCTACGAGGGGGAAACGGGGCTCCTCTGGATGTGGGCGGGACCATTGTGCTTCCTCTCGAGTGGAGACGGGTATGGCGGTGAACTTCTTGAGTTGCAGCAAGGGTGTGAAAGACCCTTTCGAAGTTCCAGAGGTTAGGTGGCATTAGTCACCAGACGCCTCATGGGAAATAGGCCTCATCTCGCCTGGAAGGGAGAACTTCCTGGATTTTCTCGAGTTGCGGCAGGTGTTCTCGAGTTACGACGGGGACCTCAGGGACCCGCCCTGGTGGCCTCAGGAGAGGCCAGTCCCCATGCGAGTTGCTAGGGGGCCTCTTGGGATTCCTCTCCCGTCGATACCGGGGCCAAAATCCTTGTGTGGTGTCAGGGCCGGAACCGAGGATTCCTCTCAGGGGCTGACATGGATCTTTGGGTACTTCTGGAGAATCCCCAGGGGAGTCAGGCCTCGTCTCGAGTGGGGGCATGCACGTGCGCTTTCCTTCCAGGCTGTAGCAGCAATGTCACGCTTCCCGTTGCGTGGATCAAAGGATCTGTGGTTTTCCCTCGAGGCTTTCCCTCGAGGCTTTCCCACAGGGCTGTCCCACGTGCCACCGTGGTGTGAGTCGATCCTCGGCGTGAAAAATGAGCCAGTGCAGGGCAAAGAGGTTCCTCTGGAATGGACTGAGACATCTGGGGGACTCTTGGCATGGTGGTACGACCATGGAGTTCCTCTCGCCTTTCCTGTTGAGAGTGCCTCCTCTTGAGATGCGATGGGAACGCCGGGAATACTTTCCCGCTGAAAGCAGGGAAAGGATCCCTCATCTCGAGCTACGAGGGGGAAACGGGGCTCCTCTGGATGTGGGCGGGACCATCGTGCTTCCTCTCGAGTGGAGACGGGTATGGCGGTGAACTTCTTGAGTTGCAGCAAGGGTGTGAAAGACCCTTTCGAAGTTCCAGAGGTTAGGTGGCATTAGTCTCCAGACGCCTCATGGGAAATAGGCCTCATCTCGCCTGGAAGGGAGAACTTCCTGGATTTTCTCGAGTTGCGGCAGGTGTTCTCGAGTTACGACGGGGACCTCAGGGACCTGCCCTGGTGGCCTCAGGAGAGGCCAGTCCCCATGCGAGTTGCTAGGGGGCCTCTCGGGATTCCTCTCCCGTCGATACCGGGGCCAAAATCCTTGTGTGGAGTCAGGGCCGGAACCGAGGATTCCTCTCAGGGGCTGACATGGATCTTTGGGTACTTCTGGAGTCTCCCCAGGGGAGTCAGGCCTCGTCTCGAGTGGGGGCATGCACGTGCGCTTTCCTTCCAGGCTGTAGCAGCAATGTCACGCTTCCCGTCGCGTGGATCAAAGGATCTGTGGTTTTCCCTCGAGGCTTTCCCTCGAGGCTTTCCCACAGGGCTGTCCCACGTGCCACCGTGGTGTGAGTCGATCCTCGGCGTGAAAGATGAGCCAGTGCAGGGCAAAGAGGTTCCTCTGGAATGGACTGAGACATCTGGGGGACTCTTGGCATGGTGGTACGACCATGGAGTTCCTCTCGCCTTTCCTGTTGAGAGTGCCTCCTCTTGAGATGCGACGGGAACGCCGGGAATTCTTTCCCGTTGAAAGCAGGGAAAGGATCCCTCATCTCGAGCTACGAGGGGGAAACGGGGCTCCTCTGGATGTGGGCGGCACCATCGTGCTTCCTCTCGAGTGGAGACGGGTATGCCATTGAACTTCTTGAGTTGCAGCAAGGGTGTGAAAGACCCTTTCAAAGTTCCAGAGGTTAGGTGTCATTAGTCTCCAGACGCCTCATGGGAAATAGGCCTCATCTCGCCTGGAAGGGAGAACTTCCTGGATTTTCTCGAGTTGCGGCAGGTGTTCTCGAGTTACGACGGGGACCTCAGGGACCTGCCCTGGTGGCCTCAGGAGAGGCCAGTCCCCATGCGAGTTGCTAGGGGGCCTCTCGGGATTCCTCTCCCGTCGATACCGGGGCCAAAATCCTTGTGTGGAGTCAGGGCCGGAACCGAGGATTCCTCTCAGGGGCTGACATGGATCTTTGGGTACTTCTGGAGTCTCCCCAGGGGAGTCAGGCCTCGTCTCGAGTGGGGGCATGCACGTGCGCTTTCCTTCCAGGCTGTAGCAGCAATGTCACGCTTCCCGTCGCGTGGATCAAAGGATCTGTGGTTTTCCCTCGAGGCTTTCCCTCGAGGCTTTCCCACAGGGCTGTCCCACGTGCCACCGTGGTGTGAGTCGATCCTCGGCGTGAAAGATGAGCCAGTGCAGGGCAAAGAGGTTCCTCTGGAATGGACTGAGACATCTGGGGGACTCTTGGCATGGTGGTACGACCATGGAGTTCCTCTCGCCTTTCCTGTTGAGAGTGCCTCCTCTTGAGATGCGACGGGAACGCCGGGAATTCTTTCCCGTTGAAAGCAGGGAAAGGATCCCTCATCTCGAGCTACGAGGGGGAAACGGGGCTCCTCTGGATGTGGGCGGCACCATCGTGCTTCCTCTCGAGTGGAGACGGGTATGCCGTTGAACTTCTTGAGTTGCAGCAAGGGTGTGAAAGACCCTTTCAAAGTTCCAGAGGTTAGGTGTCATTAGTCTCCAGACGCCTCATGGGAAATAGGCCTCATCTCGCCTGGAAGGGAGAACTTCCTGGATTTTCTCGAGTTCCGGCAGGTGTTCTCGAGTTACGACGGGGACCTCAGGGACCTGCCCTGGTGGCCTCAGGAGAGGCCAGTCCCCATGCGAGTTGCTAGGGGGCCTCTCGGGATTCCTCTACCGTCGATACCGGGGCCAAAATCCTTGTGTGGAGTCAGGGCCGGAACCGAGGATTCCTCTCAGGGGCTGACATGGATCTTTGGGTACTTCTGGAGTCTTCCCAGGGGAGTCAGGCCTCGTCTCGAGTGGGGGCATGCACGTGCGCTTTCCTTCCAGGCTGTAGCAGCAATGTCACGCTTCCCGTCGCGTGGATCAAAGGATCTGTGGTTTTCCCTCGAGGCTTTCCCTCGAGGCTTTCCCACAGGGCTGTCCCACGTGCCACCGTGGTGTGACTCGATCCTCGGCGTGAAAGATGAGCCAGTGCAGGGCAAAGAGGTTCCTCTGGAATGGACTGAGACATCTGGGGGACTCTTGGCATGGTGGTACGACCATGGAGTTCCTCTCGCCTTTCCTGTTGAGAGTGCCTCCTCTTGAGATGCGACGGGAACGCCGGGAATTCTTTCCCGTTGAAAGCAGGGAAAGGATCCCTCATCTCGAGCTACGAGTGGGAAACGGGGCTCCTCTGGATGTGGGCGGGACCATCGTGCTTCCTCTCGAGTGGAGACGGGTGTGGCGGTGAACTTCTTGAGTTGCAGCAAGGGTGTGAAAGACCCTTTCGAAGTTCAGGGGGTTCGGTGTCATTAGTCTCCAGACGCCTCATCGGAAATAGGCCTCATCTCGCCTGGAAGGGAGAACTTCCTGTATTTTCTCGAGTTGCGGCAGGTGTTCTCGAGTTACGACGGGGACCTCAGGGACCCGCCCTGGTGGCGACAGGAAAGGCCAGTCCCCATGCGAGTTGCTAGGGGACCTCTCGGGATTCCTCTCCCGTCGATACCGCGGCCAAAAACTTTGTGTGGAGTCAGGGCCGGAACCGATGATTCCCCTCAGGGGCAGACATGGATCTTTGGGTACTTCTGGAGTCTCCCCAGGGCAGTCAGGCCTCGTCTCGAGTGGGGGCATGCACGTGCGCTTTCCTTTCAGGCTGTAGCAGCAATGTCACGCTTCCTGTCGCGTGGATCAAAGGATCTGTGGTTTTCCCTAGAGGCTTTCCCACAGGGCTGTCCCACGTGCCACCGTGCGGTGAGTCGATCCTCGGCGTGAAAGATGAGCCAGGCAGGGCAAAGAGGATCCTCTGGAATGGACTGAGACATCTGGGGGACTCTTGGCATGGTGGTACGACCATGGAGTTCCTCTCGCCTTTCCTGTTGAGAGTGCCTCCTCTTGAGACGCAACGGGAACGCCGGTAATTCTTTCCTGTTGAAAGCAGGGAAAGGACCCCTCATCTCGAGCTACGAGGGGGAAACGGGGCTCCTCTGGATGTGGGCGGGACCATCGTGCTTCCTCTCGAGTGGAGACGGGTATGGCAGTGAACTTCTTGAGTTGCAGCAAGGGTGTGAAAGACCCTTTAGAAGTTCCAGAGGTTACGTGTCATTAGTCTCCAGACGCCTCATCGGAAATAGGCCTCATCTCGCCTGGAAGGGAGAACTTCCTGGATTTTCTTGAGTTGCGGCAGGTGTTCTCGAGTTACGACGGGGACCTCAGGGACCCGCCCTGGTGGCCTCAGGAAAGGCCAGTCCCCATGCGAGTGGCTAGGGGTCCTCTCGGGATTCCTCTCCCGTCGATACCGGGGCCAAAAACCGTGTGTGGAGTCAGGGCCGGAACCGAGGAATCCTCTCAGGGGCTGACATGGATCTTTGGGTACTTCTGGAGTCTCCCCAGGGGAGTCAGGCCTCGTCTCGAGTGGGGGCATGCACGTGCGCTTTCCTTCCATGCTGTAGCAGCAATGTAACGCTTCCCGTCGCGTGGATCAAAGGATCTTTGGTTTTCCCTCGAGGCTTTCCCTCGCGGCTTTCCCACAGGGCTGTCCCACGTACCATCGTGGTGTAAGTCGATCCTCGGCGTGAAAGATGAGCCAGTGCAGGGCAAAGAGGGTCCTCTGGAATGGACTGAGACATCTGGGGGACTCTTGGAATGGTGGTACGACCATGGAGTTCCTCTCGACTTTCCTGTTGAGAGTGCCTCCTCTTGAGATGCGACGGGAACGCCGGGAATTCTTTCCCGTTGAAAGCAGGGAAAGGATCCCTCATCTCGAGCTACGAGGGGAAAACGGGGCTCCTCTGGATGTGGGCGGGACCATCGTGCTTCCTCTCGAGTGGAGACGGGTATGGCGGTGAACTTCTTGAGTTGCAGCAAGGGTGTGAAAGACCCTTTAAAAGTTCCAGAGGTTACGTGTCATTAGTCTCCAGACGCCTCATCGGAAATAGGCCTCATCTCGCCTGGAAGGGAGAACTTCCTGTATTTTCTCGAGTTGCGGCAGGTGTTCTCGAGTTACGACGGGGACCTCAGGGACCCGCCCTGGTGGCCTCAGGAAAGGCCAGTCCCCATGCGAGTTGCTAGGGGACCTCTCGGGATTCCTCTCCCGTCGATACCGGGGCCAAAAACTTTGTGTGGAGTCAGGGCCGGAACCGATGATTCCCCTCAGGGGCAGACATGGATCTTTGGATACTTCTGGAGTCTCCCCAGGGCATTCAGGCCTCGTCTCGAGTGGGGGCATGCACGTGCGCTTTCCTTCCAGGCTGTAGCAGCAATGTCACGCTTCCCGTCCCGTGGATCAAAGGATCTGTGTTTTTCCCTCGAGGCTTTCCCTGGAGGCTTTCCCACAGGGCTGTCCCACGTGCCACCGTGGTGTGAGTCGATCCTCGGCGTGAACGATGAGCCAGTGCAGGGCAAAGAGGTTCCTCTGGAATGGACTGAGACATCTGGGGGACTCTTTGAATGGTGGTACGACCATGGAGTTCCTCTCGCCTTTCCTGTTGAGAGTGCCTGCTCTTGAGATGCGACGTGAACGCCGGGAATTCTTTCCCGTTGAAAGCAGGAAAAGGATCCCTCATCTCGAGATACGAGGGGGAAACGGGGCTCCTCTGGATGTGGGCGGGACCATCGTGTTTCCTCTCGAGTGGAGACGGGTATGGCGGTGAACTTCTTGATTTGCTACAAGGGTGTGAAAGACCCTTTCAAAGTTCCAGAGGTTAGGTGTCATTAGTCTCCAGACGCCTCATCGGAAATAGGCCTCATCTCGCCTGGAAGGGAGAACTTCCTGGATTTTCTCGAGTTGCGGCAGGTGTTCTCGAGTTACGACGGGGACCTCAGGGACCCGCCCTGGTGGCCTCAGGAGAGGCCAGTCCCCATGCGAGTTGCTAGGGGGCCTCTCGGTATTCCTCTCCCGTCGATACCGGGGCCAAAAACCTTGTGTGGAGTCAGGGCCGGAAACCAGGATTCCTCTCAGGGGCTGACATGGATCTTTGGGTACTTCTGGAGTCTCCCCAGGGGAGTCAGGCCTCGTCTCGAGTGGGGGCATGCACGTGCGCTTTCCTTCCAGGCTGTAGCAGCAATGTCACGCTTCCCGTCGCGTGGATCAAAGGATCTGTGGTTTTCCCTCGAGGCTTTCCCTCGAGGCTTTCCCACAGGGCTGTCCCACGTGCCACCGTGGTGTGAGTCGATCCTCGGCGTGAAAGATGAGCCAGTGCAGGGCAAAGAGGTTCCTCTGGAATGGACTGAGACATCTGGGGGACTCTTGGCATGGTGGTACGACCATGGAGTTCCTCTCGCCTTTCCTGTTGAGAGTGCCTCCTCTTGAGATGCGACGGGAACGCCGGGAATTCTTTCCCGTTGAAAGCAGGGAAAGGATCCCTCATCTCGAGCTACGAGGGGGAAACGGGGCTCCTCTGGATGTGGGCGGCACCATCGTGCTTCCTCTCGAGTGGAGACGGGTATGCCGTTGAACTTCTTGAGTTGCAGCAAGGGTGTGAAAGACCCTTTCAAAGTTCCAGAGGTTAGGTGTCATTAGTCTCCAGACGCCTCATGGGAAATAGGCCTCATCTCGCCTGGAAGGGAGAACTTCCTGGATTTTCTCGAGTTGCGGCAGGTGTTCTCGAGTTACGACGGGGACCTCAGGGACCTGCCCTGGTGGCCTCAGGAGAGGCCAGTCCCCATGCGAGTTGCTAGGGGGCCTCTCGGGATTCCTCTACCGTCGATACCGGGGCCAAAATCCTTGTGTGGAGTCAGGGCCGGAACCGAGGATTACTCTCAGGGGCTGACATGGATCTTTGGGTACTTCTGGAGTCTTCCCAGGGGAGTCAGGCCTCGTCTCGAGTGGGGGCATGCACGTGCGCTTTCCTTCCAGGCTGTAGCAGCAATGTCACGCTTCCCGTCGCGTGGATCAAAGGATCTGTGGTTTTCCCTCGAGGCTTTCCCTCGAGGCTTTCCCACAGGGCTGTCCCACGTGCCACCGTGGTGTGACTCGATCCTCGGCGTGAAAGATGAGCCAGTGCAGGGCAAAGAGGTTCCTCTGGAATGGACTGAGACATCTGGGGGACTCTTGGCATGGTGGTACGACCATGGAGTTACTCTCGCCTTTCCTGTTGAGAGTGCCTCCTCTTGAGATGCGACGGGAACGCCGGGAATTCTTTCCCGTTGAAAGCAGGGAAAGGATCCCTCATCTCGAGCTACGAGGGGGAAACGGGGCTCCTCTGGATGTGGGCGGGACCATCGTGCTTCCTCTCGAGTGGAGACGGGTATGGCGGTGAACTTCTTGAGTTGCAGCAAGGGTGTGAAAGACCCTTTCAAAGTTCCAGAGGTTAGGTGTCATTAGTCTCCAGAAGCCTCATGGGAAATAGGCCTCATCTCGCCTGGAAGGGAGAACTTCCTGGATTCTCTCGAGTTGCGGCAGGTGTTCTCGAGTTACGACGGGGACCTCAGGGACCCGCCCTGGTGGCCTCAGGAGAGGCCAGTCCCCATGCGAGTTGCTAGGGGGCCTCTAGGGATTCCTCTCCCGTCGATACCGGGGCCAAAATCCTTGTGTGGAGTCAGGGCCGGAAACCAGAATTCCTCTCAGGGGCTGACATGGATCTTTGGGTACTTCTGGAGTCTCCCCAGGGGAGTGAGGCCTCGTCACGAGTTGGGGCATACACGTGCGCTTTCCTTCCAGGCTGTAGCAGCAATGTCACGCTTCCCGTCGCGTGGATCAAAGGATCTGTGGTTTTCCCTCGAGGCTTTCCCTCGAGGCTTTCCCACTGGGTTCTCCCACGTGCCACAGTGGTGTGAGTCGATCCTCGGCGTGAAAGATGAGCCAGTGCAGGGCAAAGAGTTTCCTCTGGAATGGACTGAGACATCTGGGGGACTCTTGGCATGGTGGTACGACCATGGAGATCCTCTCGCCTTTCCTGTTGAGAGTGCCTCCTCTTGAGATGCGACGGGAACGCCGGGAAATCTTTCCCGTTGACAGCAGGGAAAGGATCCCTCATCTCGAGCTACGAGGGGGAAACGGGGCTCCTCTGGATGTGGGCGGGACCATCGTGCTTCCTCTCGAGTGGAGACAGGTATGGCGGTGAACTTCTTGAGTTGCAGCAAGGGTGTGAAAGACCCTTTCGAAGTTCCAGAGGTTAGGTGTCATTAGTCTCCAGACGCCTCATGGGAAATAGGCCTCATCTCGCCTGGAAGGGAGAACTTCCTGGATTTTCTCGAGTTGCGGCAGGTGTTCTCGAGTTACGACGGGGACCTCAGGGACCCGCCCTGGTGGCCTCAGGAGAGGCCAGTCCCCATGCG
Source organism: Capricornis sumatraensis (assembly GCF_032405125.1). NCBI lineage: Eukaryota > Metazoa > Chordata > Mammalia > Artiodactyla > Bovidae > Capricornis > Capricornis sumatraensis. The sequence continues at coordinate 139,735,108 of NC_091092.1, read as the reverse complement.
AGTTGCTAGGGGGCCTCTCGGGATTCCTCTCCCGTCGATACCGGGGCCAAAATCCTTGTGTGGAGTCAGGGCCGGAACCGAGGATTCCTCTCAGGGGCTGACATGGATCTTTGGGTACTTCTGGAGTATCCCAAGGGGAGTCAGGCCTCGTCTCGAGTGGGGGCATGCACGTGCGCTTTCCTTCCAGGCTGTAGCAGCAATGTCACGCTTCCAGTCGCGGGGATCAAAGGATCTGTGGTTTTCCCTCGAGGCTTTCCCTCGAGGCTTTCCCACTGGGCTGTCCCACGTGCCACCGTGGTGTGAGTCGATCCTCGGCGTGAAAGATGAGCCAGTGCAGGGCAAAGAGGTTCCTCTGGAATGGACTGAGACATCTGGGGGACTCTTGGCATGGTGGTACGACCATGGAGTTCCTCTCGACTTTCCTGTTGAGAGTGCCTCCTCTTGAGATGCGATGGGAACGACGGGAATACTTTCCCGCTGAAAGCAGGGAAAGGATCCCTCATCTCGAGCTACGAGGGGGAAACGGGGCTCCTCTGGATGTGGGCGGGACCATTGTGCTTCCTCTCGAGTGGAGACGGGTATGGCGGTGAACTTCTTGAGTTGCAGCAAGGGTGTGAAAGACCCTTTCGAAGTTCCAGAGGTTAGGTGGCATTAGTCACCAGACGCCTCATGGGAAATAGGCCTCATCTCGCCTGGAAGGGAGAACTTCCTGGATTTTCTCGAGTTGCGGCAGGTGTTCTCGAGTTACGACGGGGACCTCAGGGACCCGCCCTGGTGGCCTCAGGAGAGGCCAGTCCCCATGCGAGTTGCTAGGGGGCCTCTTGGGATTCCTCTCCCGTCGATACCGGGGCCAAAATCCTTGTGTGGTGTCAGGGCCGGAACCGAGGATTCCTCTCAGGGGCTGACATGGATCTTTGGGTACTTCTGGAGAATCCCCAGGGGAGTCAGGCCTCGTCTCGAGTGGGGGCATGCACGTGCGCTTTCCTTCCAGGCTGTAGCAGCAATGTCACGCTTCCCGTTGCGTGGATCAAAGGATCTGTGGTTTTCCCTCGAGGCTTTCCCTCGAGGCTTTCCCACAGGGCTGTCCCACGTGCCACCGTGGTGTGAGTCGATCCTCGGCGTGAAAAATGAGCCAGTGCAGGGCAAAGAGGTTCCTCTGGAATGGACTGAGACATCTGGGGGACTCTTGGCATGGTGGTACGACCATGGAGTTCCTCTCGCCTTTCCTGTTGAGAGTGCCTCCTCTTGAGATGCGATGGGAACGCCGGGAATACTTTCCCGCTGAAAGCAGGGAAAGGATCCCTCATCTCGAGCTACGAGGGGGAAACGGGGCTCCTCTGGATGTGGGCGGGACCATCGTGCTTCCTCTCGAGTGGAGACGGGTATGGCGGTGAACTTCTTGAGTTGCAGCAAGGGTGTGAAAGACCCTTTCGAAGTTCCAGAGGTTAGGTGGCATTAGTCTCCAGACGCCTCATGGGAAATAGGCCTCATCTCGCCTGGAAGGGAGAACTTCCTGGATTTTCTCGAGTTGCGGCAGGTGTTCTCGAGTTACGACGGGGACCTCAGGGACCTGCCCTGGTGGCCTCAGGAGAGGCCAGTCCCCATGCGAGTTGCTAGGGGGCCTCTCGGGATTCCTCTCCCGTCGATACCGGGGCCAAAATCCTTGTGTGGAGTCAGGGCCGGAACCGAGGATTCCTCTCAGGGGCTGACATGGATCTTTGGGTACTTCTGGAGTCTCCCCAGGGGAGTCAGGCCTCGTCTCGAGTGGGGGCATGCACGTGCGCTTTCCTTCCAGGCTGTAGCAGCAATGTCACGCTTCCCGTCGCGTGGATCAAAGGATCTGTGGTTTTCCCTCGAGGCTTTCCCTCGAGGCTTTCCCACAGGGCTGTCCCACGTGCCACCGTGGTGTGAGTCGATCCTCGGCGTGAAAGATGAGCCAGTGCAGGGCAAAGAGGTTCCTCTGGAATGGACTGAGACATCTGGGGGACTCTTGGCATGGTGGTACGACCATGGAGTTCCTCTCGCCTTTCCTGTTGAGAGTGCCTCCTCTTGAGATGCGACGGGAACGCCGGGAATTCTTTCCCGTTGAAAGCAGGGAAAGGATCCCTCATCTCGAGCTACGAGGGGGAAACGGGGCTCCTCTGGATGTGGGCGGCACCATCGTGCTTCCTCTCGAGTGGAGACGGGTATGCCATTGAACTTCTTGAGTTGCAGCAAGGGTGTGAAAGACCCTTTCAAAGTTCCAGAGGTTAGGTGTCATTAGTCTCCAGACGCCTCATGGGAAATAGGCCTCATCTCGCCTGGAAGGGAGAACTTCCTGGATTTTCTCGAGTTGCGGCAGGTGTTCTCGAGTTACGACGGGGACCTCAGGGACCTGCCCTGGTGGCCTCAGGAGAGGCCAGTCCCCATGCGAGTTGCTAGGGGGCCTCTCGGGATTCCTCTCCCGTCGATACCGGGGCCAAAATCCTTGTGTGGAGTCAGGGCCGGAACCGAGGATTCCTCTCAGGGGCTGACATGGATCTTTGGGTACTTCTGGAGTCTCCCCAGGGGAGTCAGGCCTCGTCTCGAGTGGGGGCATGCACGTGCGCTTTCCTTCCAGGCTGTAGCAGCAATGTCACGCTTCCCGTCGCGTGGATCAAAGGATCTGTGGTTTTCCCTCGAGGCTTTCCCTCGAGGCTTTCCCACAGGGCTGTCCCCCGTGCCACCGTGGTGTGAGTCGATCCTCGGCGTGAAAGATGAGCCAGTGCAGGGCAAAGAGGTTCCTCTGGAATGGACTGAGACATCTGGGGGACTCTTGGCATGGTGGTACGACCATGGAGTTCCTCTCGCCTTTCCTGTTGAGAGTGCCTCCTCTTGAGATGCGACGGGAACGCCGGGAATTCTTTCCCGTTGAAAGCAGGGAAAGGATCCCTCATCTCGAGCTACGAGGGGGAAACGGGGCTCCTCTGGATGTGGGCGGCACCATCGTGCTTCCTCTCGAGTGGAGACGGGTATGCCGTTGAACTTCTTGAGTTGCAGCAAGGGTGTGAAAGACCCTTTCAAAGTTCCAGAGGTTAGGTGTCATTAGTCTCCAGACGCCTCATGGGAAATAGGCCTCATCTCGCCTGGAAGGGAGAACTTCCTGGATTTTCTCGAGTTCCGGCAGGTGTTCTCGAGTTACGACGGGGACCTCAGGGACCTGCCCTGGTGGCCTCAGGAGAGGCCAGTCCCCATGCGAGTTGCTAGGGGGCCTCTCGGGATTCCTCTACCGTCGATACCGGGGCCAAAATCCTTGTGTGGAGTCAGGGCCGGAACCGAGGATTCCTCTCAGGGGCTGACATGGATCTTTGGGTACTTCTGGAGTCTTCCCAGGGGAGTCAGGCCTCGTCTCGAGTGGGGGCATGCACGTGCGCTTTCCTTCCAGGCTGTAGCAGCAATGTCACGCTTCCCGTCGCGTGGATCAAAGGATCTGTGGTTTTCCCTCGAGGCTTTCCCTCGAGGCTTTCCCACAGGGCTGTCCCACGTGCCACCGTGGTGTGACTCGATCCTCGGCGTGAAAGATGAGCCAGTGCAGGGCAAAGAGGTTCCTCTGGAATGGACTGAGACATCTGGGGGACTCTTGGCATGGTGGTACGACCATGGAGTTCCTCTCGCCTTTCCTGTTGAGAGTGCCTCCTCTTGAGATGCGACGGGAACGCCGGGAATTCTTTCCCGTTGAAAGCAGGGAAAGGATCCCTCATCTCGAGCTACGAGGGGGAAACGGGGCTCCTCTGGATGTGGGCGGGACCATCGTGCTTCCTCTCGAGTGGAGACGGGTATGGCGGTGAACTTCTTGAGTTGCAGCAAGGGTGTGAAAGACCCTTTCAAAGTTCCAGAGGTTAGGTGTCATTAGTCTCCAGAAGCCTCATGGGAAATAGGCCTCATCTCGCCTGGAAGGGAGAACTTCCTGGATTCTCTCGAGTTGCGGCAGGTGTTCTCGAGTTACGACGGGGACCTCAGGGACCCGCCCTGGTGGCCTCAGGAGAGGCCAGTCCCCATGCGAGTTGCTAGGGGGCCTCTAGGGATTCCTCTCCCGTCGATACCGGGGCCAAAATCCTTGTGTGGAGTCAGGGCCGGAAACCAGAATTCCTCTCAGGGGCTGACATGGATCTTTGGGTACTTCTGGAGTCTCCCCAGGGGAGTGAGGCCTCGTCACGAGTTGGGGCATACACGTGCGCTTTCCTTCCAGGCTGTAGCAGCAATGTCACGCTTCCCGTCGCGTGGATCAAAGGATCTGTGGTTTTCCCTCGAGGCTTTCCCTCGAGGCTTTCCCACTGGGTTCTCCCACGTGCCACAGTGGTGTGAGTCGATCCTCGGCGTGAAAGATGAGCCAGTGCAGGGCAAAGAGTTTCCTCTGGAATGGACTGAGACATCTGGGGGACTCTTGGCATGGTGGTACGACCATGGAGATCCTCTCGCCTTTCCTGTTGAGAGTGCCTCCTCTTGAGATGCGACGGGAACGCCGGGAAATCTTTCCCGTTGACAGCAGGGAAAGGATCCCTCATCTCGAGCTACGAGGGGGAAACGGGGCTCCTCTGGATGTGGGCGGGACCATCGTGCTTCCTCTCGAGTGGAGACAGGTATGGCGGTGAACTTCTTGAGTTGCAGCAAGGGTGTGAAAGACCCTTTCGAAGTTCCAGAGGTTAGGTGTCATTAGTCTCCAGACGCCTCATGGGAAATAGGCCTCATCTCGCCTGGAAGGGAGAACTTCCTGGATTTTCTCGAGTTGCGGCAGGTGTTCTCGAGTTACGACGGGGACCTCAGGGACCCGCCCTGGTGGCCTCAGGAGAGGCCAGTCCCCATGCGAGTTGCTAGGGGGCCTCTCGGGATTCCTCTCCCGTCGATACCGGGGCCAAAATCCTTGTGTGGAGTCAGGGCCGGAACCGAGGATTCCTCTCAGGGGCTGACATGGATCTTTGGGTACTTCTGGAGTATCCCAAGGGGAGTCAGGCCTCGTCTCGAGTGGGGGCATGCACGTGCGCTTTCCTTCCAGGCTGTAGCAGCAATGTCACGCTTCCAGTCGCGGGGATCAAAGGATCTGTGGTTTTCCCTCGAGGCTTTCCCTCGAGGCTTTCCCACTGGGCTGTCCCACGTGCCACCGTGGTGTGAGTCGATCCTCGGCGTGAAAGATGAGCCAGTGCAGGGCAAAGAGGTTCCTCTGGAATGGACTGAGACATCTGGGGGACTCTTGGCATGGTGGTACGACCATGGAGTTCCTCTCGACTTTCCTGTTGAGAGTGCCTCCTCTTGAGATGCGATGGGAACGACGGGAATACTTTCCCGCTGAAAGCAGGGAAAGGATCCCTCATCTCGAGCTACGAGGGGGAAACGGGGCTCCTCTGGATGTGGGCGGGACCATTGTGCTTCCTCTCGAGTGGAGACGGGTATGGCGGTGAACTTCTTGAGTTGCAGCAAGGGTGTGAAAGACCCTTTCGAAGTTCCAGAGGTTAGGTGGCATTAGTCACCAGACGCCTCATGGGAAATAGGCCTCATCTCGCCTGGAAGGGAGAACTTCCTGGATTTTCTCGAGTTGCGGCAGGTGTTCTCGAGTTACGACGGGGACCTCAGGGACCCGCCCTGGTGGCCTCAGGAGAGGCCAGTCCCCATGCGAGTTGCTAGGGGGCCTCTTGGGATTCCTCTCCCGTCGATACCGGGGCCAAAATCCTTGTGTGGTGTCAGGGCCGGAACCGAGGATTCCTCTCAGGGGCTGACATGGATCTTTGGGTACTTCTGGAGAATCCCCAGGGGAGTCAGGCCTCGTCTCGAGTGGGGGCATGCACGTGCGCTTTCCTTCCAGGCTGTAGCAGCAATGTCACGCTTCCCGTTGCGTGGATCAAAGGATCTGTGGTTTTCCCTCGAGGCTTTCCCTCGAGGCTTTCCCACAGGGCTGTCCCACGTGCCACCGTGGTGTGAGTCGATCCTCGGCGTGAAAAATGAGCCAGTGCAGGGCAAAGAGGTTCCTCTGGAATGGACTGAGACATCTGGGGGACTCTTGGCATGGTGGTACGACCATGGAGTTCCTCTCGCCTTTCCTGTTGAGAGTGCCTCCTCTTGAGATGCGATGGGAACGCCGGGAATACTTTCCCGCTGAAAGCAGGGAAAGGATCCCTCATCTCGAGCTACGAGGGGGAAACGGGGCTCCTCTGGATGTGGGCGGGACCATCGTGCTTCCTCTCGAGTGGAGACGGGTATGGCGGTGAACTTCTTGAGTTGCAGCAAGGGTGTGAAAGACCCTTTCGAAGTTCCAGAGGTTAGGTGGCATTAGTCTCCAGACGCCTCATGGGAAATAGGCCTCATCTCGCCTGGAAGGGAGAACTTCCTGGATTTTCTCGAGTTGCGGCAGGTGTTCTCGAGTTACGACGGGGACCTCAGGGACCTGCCCTGGTGGCCTCAGGAGAGGCCAGTCCCCATGCGAGTTGCTAGGGGGCCTCTCGGGATTCCTCTCCCGTCGATACCGGGGCCAAAATCCTTGTGTGGAGTCAGGGCCGGAACCGAGGATTCCTCTCAGGGGCTGACATGGATCTTTGGGTACTTCTGGAGTCTCCCCAGGGGAGTCAGGCCTCGTCTCGAGTGGGGGCATGCACGTGCGCTTTCCTTCCAGGCTGTAGCAGCAATGTCACGCTTCCCGTCGCGTGGATCAAAGGATCTGTGGTTTTCCCTCGAGGCTTTCCCTCGAGGCTTTCCCACAGGGCTGTCCCACGTGCCACCGTGGTGTGAGTCGATCCTCGGCGTGAAAGATGAGCCAGTGCAGGGCAAAGAGGATCCTCTGGAATGGACTGAGACATCTGGGGGACTCTTGGCATGGTGGTACGACCATGGAGTTCCTCTTGCCTTTCCTGTTGAGAGTGCCTCCTCTTGAGATGCGACGGGAACGCCGGGAATTCTTTCCCGTTGAAAGCAGGGAAAGGATCCCTCATCTCGGGCTACGAGGGGGAAACGGGGCTCCTCTGGATGAGGGCGGGACCATCGTGCTTCCTCTCGAGTGGAGAAGGGTATGGCGGTGAATTTCTTGACTTGCAGCAAGGGTGTGAAAGACCCATTCGAAGTTCCAGATCTTAGGTGTCATTAGTCTCCAGACGCCTCATGGGAAATAGGCCTCATCTCGCCTGGAAGGGAGAACTTCCTGGATTTTCTCGAGTTGCGGCAGGTGTTCTCGAGTTACGACGGGGACCTCAGGGACCCGCCCTGGTGGCCTCAGGAGAGGCCAGTCCCCATGCGAGTTGCTAGGGGGCCTCTCGGGATTCCTCTCCCGTCGATACCGGGGCCAAAAACCTTGTGTGGAGTCAGGGCCGGAAACCAGGATTCCTCTCAGGGGCTGACATGGATCTTTGGGTACTTCTGGAGTCTCCCCAGGGGAGTCAGGCCTCGTCTCGAGTGGGGGCATGCACGTGCGCTTTCCTTCCAGGCTGTAGCAGCAATGTCACGCTTCCCGTCGCGTGGATCAAAGGATCTGTGGTTTTCCCTCGAGGCTTTCCCTCGAGGCTTTCCCACAGGGCTGTCCCACGTGCCACCGTGGTGTGAGTCGATCCTCGGCGTGAAAGATGAGCCAGTGCAGGGCAAAGAGGTTCCTCTGGAATGGACTGAGACATCTGGGGGACTCTTGGCATGGTGGTACGACCATGGAGTTCCTCTCGCCTTTCCTGTTGAGAGTGCCTCCTCTTGAGATGCGACGGGAACGCCGGGAATTCTTTCCCGTTGAAAGCAGGGAAAGGATCCCTCATCTCGAGCTACGAGGGGGAAACGGGGCTCCTCTGGATGTGGGCGGGACCATCGTGCTTCCTCTCGAGTGGAGACAGGTATGGCGGTGAACTTCTTGAGTTGCAGCAAGGGTGTGAAAGACCCTTTCAAAGTTCCAGAGGTTAGGTGTCATTAGTCTCCAGACGCCTCATGGGAAATAGGCCTCATTTCGCCTGGAAGGGAGAACTTCCTGGATTTTCTCGAGTTGCTGCAGGTGTTCTCGAGTTACGACGGGGACCTCAGGGACCCGCCCTGCTGGCCTCAGGAGAGGCCAGTCCCCATGCGAGTTGCTAGGGGGCCTCTCGGGATTCCTCTCCCGTCGATACCGGGGACAAAATCCTTGTGTGGAGTCAGGGCCGGAACCGAGGATTCCTCTCAGGGGCTGACATGGATCTTTGGGTACTTCTGGAGTCTCCCCAGGGGAGTCAGGCCTCGTCTCGAGTGGGGGCATGCACGTGCGCTTTCCTTCCAGGCTGTAGCAGCAATGTCACGCTTCCCGTCGCGTGGATCAAAGGATCTGTGGTTTTCCCTCGAGGCTTTCCCTCGAGGCTTTCCCACAGGGCTGTCCCACGTGCCACCGTGGTGTGAGTCGATCCTCGGCGTGAACGATGAGCCAGTGCAGGGCAAAGAGGATCCTCTGGAATGGACTGAGACATCTGGGGGACTCTTGGCATGGTGGTACGACCATGGAGTTCCTCTCGCCTTTCCTGTTGAGAGTGCCTCCTCTTGAGATGCGACGGGAACGCCGGGAATTCTTTCCCGTTGAAAGCAGGGAAAGGATCCCTCATCTCGAGCTACGAGGGGGAAACGGGGCTCCTCTGGATGAGGGCGGGACCATCGTGCTTCCTCTCGAGTGGAGAAGGGTATGGCGGTGAATTTCTTGACTTGCAGCAAGGGTGTGAAAGACCCATTCGAAGTTCCAGATCTTAGGTGTCATTAGTCTCCAGACGCCTCATGGGAAATAGGCCTCATCTCGCCTGGAAGGGAGAACTTCCTGGATTTTCTCGAGTTGCGGCAGGTGTTCTCGAGTTACGACGGGGACCTCAGGGACCCGCCCTGGTGGCCTCAGGAGAGGCCAGTCCCCATGCGAGTTGCTAGGGGGCCTCTCGGGATTCCTCTCCCGTCGATACCGGGGCCAAAAACCTTGTGTGGAGTCAGGGCCGGAAACCAGGATTCCTCTCAGGGGCTGACATGGATCTTTGGGTACTTCTGGAGTCTCCCCAGGGGAGTCAGGCCTCGTCTCGAGTGGGGGCATGCACGTGCGCTTTCCTTCCAGGCTGTAGCAGCAATGTCACGCTTCCCGTCGCGTGGATCAAAGGATCTGTGGTTTTCCCTCGAGGCTTTCCCTCGAGGCTTTCCCACAGGGCTGTCCCACGTGCCACCGTGGTGTGAGTCGATCCTCGGCGTGAAAGATGAGCCAGTGCAGGGCAAAGAGGTTCCTCTGGAATGGACTGAGACATCTGGGGGACTCTTGGCATGGTGGTACGACCATGGAGTTCCTCTCGCCTTTCCTGTTGAGAGTGCCTCCTCTTGAGATGCGACGGGAACGCCGGGAATTCTTTCCCGTTGAAAGCAGGGAAAGGATCCCTCATCTCGAGCTACGAGGGGGAAACGGGGCTCCTCTGGATGTGGGCGGGACCATCGTGCTTCCTCTCGAGTGGAGACAGGTATGGCGGTGAACTTCTTGAGTTGCAGCAAGGGTGTGAAAGACCCTTTCAAAGTTCCAGAGGTTAGGTGTCATTAGTCTCCAGACGCCTCATGGGAAATAGGCCTCATTTCGCCTGGAAGGGAGAACTTCCTGGATTTTCTCGAGTTGCTGCAGGTGTTCTCGAGTTACGACGGGGACCTCAGGGACCCGCCCTGCTGGCCTCAGGAGAGGCCAGTCCCCATGCGAGTTGCTAGGGGGCCTCTCGGGATTCCTCTCCCGTCGATACCGGGGACAAAATCCTTGTGTGGAGTCAGGGCCGGAACCGAGGATTCCTCTCAGGGGCTGACATGGATCTTTGGGTACTTCTGGAGTCTCCCCAGGGGAGTCAGGCCTCGTCTCGAGTGGGGGCATGCACGTGCGCTTTCCTTCCAGGCTGTAGCAGCAATGTCACGCTTCCCGTCGCGTGGATCAAAGGATCTGTGGTTTTCCCTCGAGGCTTTCCCTCGAGGCTTTCCCACAGGGCTGTCCCACGTGCCACCGTGGTGTGAGTCGATCCTCGGCGTGAACGATGAGCCAGTGCAGGGCAAAGAGGATCCTCTGGAATGGACTGAGACATCTGGGGGACTCTTGGCATGGTGGTACGACCATGGAGTTCCTCTCGCCTTTCCTGTTGAGAGTGCCTCCTCTTGAGATGCGACGGGAACGCCGGGAATTCTTTCCCGTTGAAAGCAGGGAAAGGATCCCTCATCTCGAGCTACGAGGGGGAAACGGGGCTCCTCTGGATGAGGGCGGGACCATCGTGCTTCCTCTCGAGTGGAGAAGGGTATGGCGGTGAATTTCTTGACTTGCAGCAAGGGTGTGAAAGACCCATTCGAAGTTCCAGAGCTTAGGTGTCATTAGTCTCCAGACTCCTCATCGGAAATAGGCCTCATCTCGCCTGGAAGGGAGAACTTCCTGGATTTTCTCGAGTTGCGGCAGGTGTTCTCGAGTTACGACGGGGACCTCAGGGACCCGCCCTGGTGGCCTCAGGAGAGGCCAGTCCCCATGCGAGTTGCTAGGGGGCCTCTCGGTATTCCTCTCCCGACGATACCGGGGCCAAAAACCTTGTGTGGAGTCAGGGCCGGAAACCAGGATTCCTCTCAGGGGCTGACATGGATCTTTGGGTACTTCTGGAGTCTCCCCAGGGGAGTCAGGCCTCGTCACGAGTTGGGGCATACACGTGCGCTTTCCTTCCAGGCTGTAGCAGCAATGTCACGCTTCCCGTCGCGTGGATCAAAGGATCTGTGGTTTTCCCTCGAGGCTTTCCCTCGAGGCTTTCCCACTGGGTTCTCCCACGTGCCACCGTGGTGTGAGTCGATCCTCGGCGTGAAAGATGAGCCAGTGCAGGGCAAAGAGTTTCCTCTGGAATGGACTGAGACATCTGGGGGACTCTTGGCATGGTGGTACGACCATGGAGATCCTCTCGCCTTTCCTGTTGAGAGTGCCTCCTCTTGAGATGCGACGGAAACGCCGGGAAATCTTTCCCGTTGACAGCAGGGAAAGGATCCCTCATCTCGAGCTACGAGGGGGAAACGGGGCTCCTCTGGATGTGGGCGGGACCATCGTGCTTCCTCTCGAGTGGAGACAGGTATGGCGGTGAACTTCTTGAGTTGCAGCAAGGGTGTGAAAGACCCTTTCGAAGTTCCAGAGGTTAGGTGTCATTAGTCTCCAGACGCCTCATGGGAAATAGGCCTCATCTCGCCTGGAAGGGAGAACTTCCTGGATTTTCTCGAGTTGCTGCAGGTGTTCTCGAGTTACGACGGGGACCTCAGGGACCCGACCTGGTGGCCTCAGGAGAGGCCAGTCCCCATGCGAGTTGCTAGGGGGCCTCTCGGGATTCCTCTCCCGTCGATACCGGGGCCAAAATCCTTGTGTGGAGTCAGGGCCGGAACCGAGGATTCCTCTCAGGGGCTGACATGGATCTTTGGGTACTTCTGGAGTCTCCCAAGGGGAGTCAGGCCTCGTCTCGAGTGGGGGCATGCACGTGCGCTTTCCTTCCAGGCTGTAGCAGCAATGTCACGCTTCAAGTCGCGGGGATCAAAGGATCTGTGGTTTTCCCTCGAGGCTTTCCCTCGAGGCTTTCCCACTGGGCTGTCCCACGTGCCACCGTGGTGTGAGTCGATCCTCGGAGTGAAAGATGAGCCAGTGCAGGGCAAAGAGGTTCCTCTGGAATGGACTGAGACATCTGGGGGACTCTTGGCATGGTGGTACGACCATGGAGTTCCTCTCGACTTTCCTGTTGAGAGTGCCTCCTCTTGAGATGCGATGGGAACGCCGGGAATACTTTCCCGTTGAAAGCAGGGAAAGGATCCCTCATCTCGAGCTACGAGGGGGAAACGGGGCTCCTCTGGATGTGGGCGGGACCATCGTGCTTCCTCTCGAGTGGAGACGGGTATGGCGGTGAACTTCTTGAGTTGCAGCAAGGGTGTGAAAGACCCTTTCGAAGTTCCAGAGGTTAGGTGGCATTAGTCTCCAGACGCCTCATGGGAAATAGGCCTCATCTCGCCTGGAAGGGAGAACTTCCTGGATTTTCTCGAGTTGCGGCAGGTGTTCTCGAGTTAGGACGGGGACCTCAGGGACCCGCCCTGGTGGCCTCAGGAGAGGCCAGTCCCCATGCGAGTTGCTAGGGGGCCTCTCGGGATTCCTCTCCCTTCGATACCGGGTCCAAAAACCTTGTGTGGTGTCAGGGCCGGAACCGAGGATTCCTCTCAGGGGCTGACATGGATCTTTGGGTACTTCTGGAGTATCCCCAGGGGAGTCAGGCCTCGTCTCGAGTGGGGGCATGCACGTGCGCTTTCCTTCCAGGCTGTAGCAGCAATGTCACGCTTCCCGTCGCGTGGATCAAAGGATCTGTGGTTTTCCCTCGAGGCTTTCCCTCGAGGCTTTCCCACAGGGCTGTCCCACGTGCCACCGTGGTGTGAGTCGATCCTCGGCGTGAAAGATGAGCCAGTGCAGGGCAAAGAGGTTCCTCTGGAATGGACTGAGACATCTGGGGGACTCTTGGCATGGTGGTACGACCATGGAGTTCCTCTCGCCTTTCCTGTTGAGAGTGCCTCCTCTTGAGATGCGATGGGAACGCCGGGAATACTTTCCCGCTGAAAGCAGGGAAAGGATCCCTCATCTCGAGCTACGAGGGGGAAACGGGGCTCCTCTGGATGTGGGCGGGACCATCGTGCTTCCTCTCGAGTGGAGACGGGTATGGCGGTGAACTTCTTGAGTTGCAGCAAGGGTGTGAAAGACCCTTTCGAAGTTCCAGAGGTTAGGTGGCATTAGTCTCCAGACGCCTCATGGGAAATAGGCCTCATCTCGCCTGGAAGGGAGAACTTCCTGGATTTTCTCGAGTTGCTGCAGGTGTTCTCGAGTTACGACGGGGACCTCAGGGACCCGCCCTGGTGGCCTCAGGAGAGGCCAGTCCCCATGCGAGTTGCTAGGGGGCCTCTCGGGATTCCTCTCCCGTCGATACCGGGTCCAAAAACCTTGTGTGGTGTCAGGGCCGGAACCGAGGATTCCTCTCAGGGGCTGACATGGATCTTTGGGTACTTCTGGAGTATCCCCAGGGGAGTCAGGCCTCGTCTCGAGTGGGGGCATGCACGTGCGCTTTCCTTCCAGGCTGTAGCAGCAATGTCACGCTTCCAGTCGCGGGGATCAAAGGATCTGTGGTTTTCCCTCGAGGCTTTCCCTCGAGGCTTTCCCACTGGGCTGTCCCACGTGCCACCGTGGTGTGAGTCGATCCTCGGCGTGAAAGATGAGCCAGTGCAGGGCAAAGAGGTTCCTCTGGAATGGACTGAGACATCTGGGGGACTCTTGGCATGGTGGTACGACCATGGAGTTCCTCTCGCCTTTCCTGTTGAGAGTGCCTCCTCTTGAGATGCGATGGGAACGCCGGGAATACTTTCCCGCTGAAAGCAGGGAAAGGATCCCTCATCTCGAGCTACGAGGGGGAAACGGGGCTCCTCTGGATGTGGGCGGGACCATCGTGCTTCCTCTCGAGTGGAGACGGGTATGGCGGTGAACTTCTTGAGTTGCAGCAAGGGTGTGAAAGACCCTTTCGAAGTTCCAGAGGTTAGGTGGCATTAGTCTCCAGACGCCTCATGGGAAATAGGCCTCATCTCGCCTGGAAGGGAGAACTTCCTGGATTTTCTCGAGTTGCGGCAGGTGTTCTCGAGTTACGACGGGGACCTCAGGGACCTGCCCTGGTGGCCTCAGGAGAGGCCAGTCCCCATGCGAGTTGCTAGGGGGCCTCTCGGGATTCCTCTCCCGTCGATACCGGGGCCAAAATCCTTGTGTGGAGTCAGGGCCGGAACCGAGGATTCCTCTCAGGGGCTGACATGGATCTTTGGGTACTTCTGGAGTCTCCCAAGGGGAGTCAGGCCTCGTCTCGAGTGGGGGCATGCACGTGCGCTTTCCTTCCAGGCTGTAGCAGCAATGTCACCCTTCCCGTCGCGTGGATCAAAGGATCTGTGGTTTTCCCTCGAGGCTTTCCCTCGAGGCTTTCCCACTGGGCTGTCCCACGTGCCACCGTGGTGTGAGTCGATCCTCGGCATGAAAGATGAGCCAGTGCAGGGCAAAGAGGTTCCTCTGGAATGGACTGAGACATCTGGGGGACTCTTGGCATGGTGGTACGACCATGGAGTTCCTCTCGCCTTTCCTGTTGAGAGTGCCTCCTCTTGAGATGCGATGGGAACGCCGGGAATACTTTCCCGTTGAAAGCAGGGAAAGGATCCCTCATCTCGAGCTACGAGGGGGAAACGGGGCTCCTCTGGATATGGGCGGGACCATCGTGCTTCCTCTCGAGTGGAGACGGGTATGGCGGTGAACTTCTTGAGTTGCAGCAAGGGTGTGAAAGACCCTTTCGAAGTTCCAGAGGTTAGGTGGCATTAGTCTCCAGACGCCTCATGGGAAATAGGCCTCATCTCGCCTGGAAGGGAGAACTTCCTGGATTTTCTCGAGTTGCGGCAGGTGTTCTCGAGTTACGACGGGGACCTCAGGGACCCGCCCTGGTGGCCTCAGGAGAGGCCAGTCCCCATGCGAGTTGCTAGGGGGCCTCTCGGTATTCCTCTCCCGTCGATACCGGGGCCAAAAACCTTGTGTGGAGTCAGGGCCGGAAACCAGGATTCCTCTCAGGGGCTGACATGGATCTTTGGGTACTTCTGGAGTCTCCCCAGGGGAGTCAGGCCTCGTCTCGAGTGGGGGCATGCACGTGCGCTTTCCTTCCAGGCTGTAGCAGCAATGTCACGCTTCCCGTCGCGTGGATCAAAGGATCTGTGGTTTTCCCTCGAGGCTTTCCCTCGAGGCTTTCCCACAGGGCTGTCCCACGTGCCACCGTGGTGTGAGTCGATCCTCGGCGTGAAAGATGAGCCAGTGCAGGGCAAAGAGGTTCCTCTGGAATGGACTGAGACATCTGGGGGACTCTTGGCATGGTGGTACGACCATGGAGTTCCTCTCCCCTTTCCTGTTGAGAGTGCCTCCTCTTGAGATGCGACGGGAACGCCGGGAATTCTTTCCCGTTGAAAGCAGGGAAAGGATCCCTCATCTCGAGCTACGAGGGGAAAACGGGGCTCCTCTGGATGTGGGCGGGACCATCGTGCTTCCTCTCGAGTGGAGACGGGTATGGCGTTGAACTTCTTGAGTTGCAGCAAGGGTGTGAAAGACCCTTTCAAAGTTCCAGAGGTTAGGTGTCATTAGTCTCCAGACGCCTCATGGGAAATAGGCCTCATCTCGCCTGGAAGGGAGAACTTCTTGGATTTTCTCGAGTTGCGGCAGGTGTTCTCGAGTTACGACGGGGACCTCAGGGACCTGCCCTGGTGGCCTCAGGAGAGGCCAGTCCCCATGCGAGTTGCTAGGGGGCCTCTCGGGATTCCTCTCCCGTCGATACCGGGGCCAAAATCCTTGTGTGGAGTCAGGGCCGGAACCGAGGATTCCTCTCAGGGGCTGACATGGATCTTTGGGTACTTCTGGAGTCTCCCCAGGGGAGTCAGGCCTCGTCTCGAGTGGGGGCATGCACGTGCGCTTTCCTTCCAGGCTGTAGCAGCAATGTCACGCTTCCCGTCGCGTGGATCAAAGGATCTGTGGTTTTCCCTCGAGGCTTTCCCTCGAGGCTTTCCCACAGGGCTGTCCCACGTGCCACCGTGGTGTGACTCGATCCTCGGCGTGAAAGATGAGCCAGTGCAGGGCAAAGAGGTTCCTCTGGAATGGACTGAGACATCTGGGGGACTCTTGGCATGGTGGTACGACCATGGAGTTCCTCTCGCCTTTCCTGTTGAGAGTGCCTCCTCTTGAGATGCGACGGGAACGCCGGGAATTCTTTCCCGTTTAAAGCAGGGAAAGGATCCCTCATCTCGAGCTACGAGGGGGAAACGGGGCTCCTCTGGATGTGGGCGGGACCATCGTGCTTCCTCTCGAGTGGAGACATGTATGGCGGTGAACTTCTTGAGTTCCAGCAAGGGTGTGAAAGACCCTTTCAAAGTTCCAGAGGTTAGGTGTCATTAGTCTCCAGACGCCTCATGGGAAATAGGCCTCATCTCGCCTGGAAGGGAGAACTTCCTGGATTTTCTCGAGTTGCTGCAGGTGTTCTCGAGTTACGACGGGGACCTCAGGGACCCGCCCTGGTGGCCTCAGGAGAGGCCAGTCCCCATGCGAGTTGCTAGGGGGCCTCTCGGGATTCCTCTCCCGTCGATACCGGGGCCAAAATCCTTGTGTGGAGTCAGGGCCGGAACCAAGGATTCCTCTCAGGGGCTGACATGGATCTTTGGGTACTTCTGGAGTCTCCCCAGGGGAGTCAGGCCTCGTCTCGAGTGGGGGCATGCACGTGCGCTTTCCTTCCAGGCTGTAGCAGCAATGTCATGCTTCCAGTCGCGGGGATCAAAGGATCTGTGGTTTTCCCTCGAGGCTTTCCCTCGAGGCTTTCCCACAGGGCTGTCCCACGTGCCACCGTGGTGTGAGTCGATCCTCGGCGTGAAAGATGAGCCAGTGCAGGGCAAAGAGGTTCCTCCGGAATGGACTGAGACATCTGGGGGACTCTTGGCATGGTGGTACGACCATGGAGTTCCTCTTGCATTTCTTGTTGAGAGTGCCTCCTCTTGAGATGCGACAGGAACGCCGGGAATTCTTTCCCGTTGAAAGCAGGGAAAGGATCCCTCATCTCGAGCTACGAGGGGGAAACGGGGCTCCTCTGGATGAGGGCGGGACCATCGTGCTTCCTCTCGAGTGGAGAAGGGTATGGCGGTGAATTTCTTGACTTGCAGCAAGGGTGTGAAAGACCCATTCGAAGTTCCAGAGCTTAGGTGTCATTAGTCTCCAGACGCCTCATGGGAAATAGGCCTCATCTCGCCTGGAAGGGAGAACTTCCTGGATTTTCTCGAGTTGCTGCAGGTGTTCTCGAGTTACGACGGGGACCTCAGGGACCCGCCCTGGTGGCCTCAGGAGAGGCCAGTCCCCATGCGAGTTGCTAGGGGGCCTCTCGGGATTCCTCTCCCGTCGATACCGGGGCCAAAATCCTTGTGTGGAGTCAGGGCCGGAACCGAGGATTCCTCTCAGGGGCTGACATGGATCTTTGGGTACTTCTGGAGTCTCCCAAGGGGAGTCAGGCCTCGTCTCGAGTGGGGGCATGCACGTGCGCTTTCCTTCCAGGCTGTAGCAGCAATGTCACGCTTCCCGTCGCGTGGATCAAAGGATCTGTGGTTTTCCCTCGAGGCTTTCCCTCGAGGCTTTCCCACAGGGCTGTCCCACGTGCCACCGTGGTGTGAGTCGATCCTCGGCGTGAAAGATGAGCCAGTGCAGGGCAAAGAGGTTCCTCTGGAATGGACTGAGACATCTGGGGGACTCTTGGCATGGTGGTACGACCATGGAGTTCCTCTCGCCTTTCCTGTTGAGAGTGCCTCCTCTTGAGATGCGATGGGAACGCCGGGAATACTTTCCCGCTGAAAGCAGGGAAAGGATCCCTCATCTCGAGCTACGAGGGGGAAACGGGGCTCCTCTGGATGTGGGCGGGACCATCGTGCTTCCTCTCGAGTGGAGACGGGTATGGCGGTGAACTTCTTGAGTTGCAGCAAGGGTGTGAAAGACCCTTTCGAAGTTCCAGAGGTTAGGTGGCATTAGTCTCCAGACGCCTCATGGGAAATAGGCCTCATCTCGCCTGGAAGGGAGAACTTCCTGGATTTTCTCGAGTTGCTGCAGGTGTTCTCGAGTTACGACGGGGACCTCAGGGACCCGCCCTGGTGGCCTCAGGAGAGGCCAGTCCCCATGCGAGTTGCTAGGGGGCCTCTCGGGATTCCTCTCCCGTCGATACCGGGTCCAAAAACCTTGTGTGGTGTCAGGGCCGGAACCGAGGATTCCTCTCAGGGGCTGACATGGATCTTTGGGTACTTCTGGAGTATCCCCAGGGGAGTCAGGCCTCGTCTCGAGTAGGGGCATGCACGTGCGCTTTCCTTCCAGGCTGTAGCAGCAATGTCACGCTTCCAGTCGCGGGGATCAAAGGATCTGTGGTTTTCCCTCGAGGCTTTCCCTCGAGGCTTTCCCACTGGGCTGTCCCACGTGCCACCGTGGTGTGAGTCGATCCTCGGCGTGAAAGATGAGCCAGTGCAGGGCAAAGAGGTTCCTCTGGAATGGACTGAGACATCTGGGGGACTCTTGGCATGGTGGTACGACCATGGAGTTCCTCTCGCCTTTCCTGTTGAGAGTGCCTCCTCTTGAGATGCGATGGGAACGCCGGGAATACTTTCCCGCTGAAAGCAGGGAAAGGATCCCTCATCTCGAGCTACGAGGGGGAAACGGGGCTCCTCTGGATGTGGGCGGGACCATCGTGCTTCCTCTCGAGTGGAGACGGGTATGGCGGTGAACTTCTTGAGTTGCAGCAAGGGTGTGAAAGACCCTTTCGAAGTTCCAGAGGTTAGGTGGCATTAGTCTCCAGACGCCTCATGGGAAATAGGCCTCATCTCGCCTGGAAGGGAGAACTTCCTGGATTTTCTCGAGTTGCGGCAGGTGTTCTCGAGTTACGACGGGGACCTCAGGGACCCGCCCTGGTGGCCTCAGGAGAGGCCAGTCCCCATGCGAGTTGCTAGGGGGCCTCTCGGGATTCCTCTCCCGTCGATACCGGGGCCAAAATCCTTGTGTGGAGTCAGGGCCGGAACCGAGGATTCCTCTCAGGGGCTGACATGGATCTTTGGGTACTTCTGGAGTCTCCCAAGGGGAGTCAGGCCTCGTCTCGAGTGGGGGCATGCACGTGCGCTTTCCTTCCAGGCTGTAGCAGCAATGTCATGCTTCCAGTCGCGGGGATCAAAGGATCTGTGGTTTTCCCTCGAGGCTTTCCCTCGAGGCTTTCCCACAGGGCTGTCCCACGTGCCACCGTGGTGTGAGTCGATCCTCGGCGTGAAAGATGAGCCAGTGCAGGGCAAAGAGGTTCCTCCGGAATGGACTGAGACATCTGGGGGACTCTTGGCATGGTGGTACGACCATGGAGTTCCTCTTGCATTTCTTGTTGAGAGTGCCTCCTCTTGAGATGCGACAGGAACGCCGGGAATTCTTTCCCGTTGAAAGCAGGGAAAGGATCCCTCATCTCGAGCTACGAGGGGGAAACGGGGCTCCTCTGGATGAGGGCGGGACCATCGTGCTTCCTCTCGAGTGGAGAAGGGTATGGCGGTGAATTTCTTGACTTGCAGCAAGGGTGTGAAAGACCCATTCGAAGTTCCAGAGCTTAGGTGTCATTAGTCTCCAGACGCCTCATGGGAAATAGGCCTCATCTCGCCTGGAAGGGAGAACTTCCTGGATTTTCTCGAGTTGCTGCAGGTGTTCTCGAGTTACGACGGGGACCTCAGGGACCCGCCCTGGTGGCCTCAGGAGAGGCCAGTCCCCATGCGAGTTGCTAGGGGGCCTCTCGGGATTCCTCTCCCGTCGATACCGGGGCCAAAATCCTTGTGTGGAGTCAGGGCCGGAACCGAGGATTCCTCTCAGGGGCTGACATGGATCTTTGGGTACTTCTGGAGTCTCCCAAGGGGAGTCAGGCCTCGTCTCGAGTGGGGGCATGCACGTGCGCTTTCCTTCCAGGCTGTAGCAGCAATGTCACGCTTCCCGTCGCGTGGATCAAAGGATCTGTGGTTTTCCCTCGAGGCTTTCCCTCGAGGCTTTCCCACAGGGCTGTCCCACGTGCCACCGTGGTGTGAGTCGATCCTCGGCGTGAAAGATGAGCCAGTGCAGGGCAAAGAGGTTCCTCTGGAATGGACTGAGACATCTGGGGGACTCTTGGCATGGTGGTACGACCATGGAGTTCCTCTCGCCTTTCCTGTTGAGAGTGCCTCCTCTTGAGATGCGATGGGAACGCCGGGAATACTTTCCCGCTGAAAGCAGGGAAAGGATCCCTCATCTCGAGCTACGAGGGGGAAACGGGGCTCCTCTGGATGTGGGCGGGACCATCGTGCTTCCTCTCGAGTGGAGACGGGTATGGCGGTGAACTTCTTGAGTTGCAGCAAGGGTGTGAAAGACCCTTTCGAAGTTCCAGAGGTTAGGTGGCATTAGTCTCCAGACGCCTCATGGGAAATAGGCCTCATCTCGCCTGGAAGGGAGAACTTCCTGGATTTTCTCGAGTTGCTGCAGGTGTTCTCGAGTTACGACGGGGACCTCAGGGACCCGCCCTGGTGGCCTCAGGAGAGGCCAGTCCCCATGCGAGTTGCTAGGGGGCCTCTCGGGATTCCTCTCCCGTCGATACCGGGTCCAAAAACCTTGTGTGGTGTCAGGGCCGGAACCGAGGATTCCTCTCAGGGGCTGACATGGATCTTTGGGTACTTCTGGAGTATCCCCAGGGGAGTCAGGCCTCGTCTCGAGTAGGGGCATGCACGTGCGCTTTCCTTCCAGGCTGTAGCAGCAATGTCACGCTTCCAGTCGCGGGGATCAAAGGATCTGTGGTTTTCCCTCGAGGCTTTCCCTCGAGGCTTTCCCACTGGGCTGTCCCACGTGCCACCGTGGTGTGAGTCGATCCTCGGCGTGAAAGATGAGCCAGTGCAGGGCAAAGAGGTTCCTCTGGAATGGACTGAGACATCTGGGGGACTCTTGGCATGGTGGTACGACCATGGAGTTCCTCTCGCCTTTCCTGTTGAGAGTGCCTCCTCTTGAGATGCGATGGGAACGCCGGGAATACTTTCCCGCTGAAAGCAGGGAAAGGATCCCTCATCTCGAGCTACGAGGGGGAAACGGGGCTCCTCTGGATGTGGGCGGGACCATCGTGCTTCCTCTCGAGTGGAGACGGGTATGGCGGTGAACTTCTTGAGTTGCAGCAAGGGTGTGAAAGACCCTTTCGAAGTTCCAGAGGTTAGGTGGCATTAGTCTCCAGACGCCTCATGGGAAATAGGCCTCATCTCGCCTGGAAGGGAGAACTTCCTGGATTTTCTCGAGTTGCGGCAGGTGTTCTCGAGTTACGACGGGGACCTCAGGGACCCGCCCTGGTGGCCTCAGGAGAGGCCAGTCCCCATGCGAGTTGCTAGGGGGCCTCTCGGGATTCCTCTCCCGTCGATACCGGGGCCAAAATCCTTGTGTGGAGTCAGGGCCGGAACCGAGGATTCCTCTCAGGGGCTGACATGGATCTTTGGGTACTTCTGGAGTCTCCCAAGGGGAGTCAGGCCTCGTCTCGAGTGGGGGCATGCACGTGCGCTTTCCTTCCAGGCTGTAGCAGCAATGTCACCCTTCCCGTTGCGTGGATCAAAGGATCTGTGGTTTTCCGTCGAGGCTTTCCCTCGAGGCTTTCCCACTGGGCTGTCCCACGTGCCACCGTGGTGTGAGTCGATCCTCGGCATGAAAGATGAGCCAGTGCAGGGCAAAGAGGTTCCTCTGGAATGGACTGAGACATCTGGGGGACTCTTGGCATGGTGGTACGACCATGGAGTTACTCTCGCCTTTCCTGTTGAGAGTGCCTCCTCTTAAGATGCGATGGGAACGCCGGGAATACTTTCCCGTTGAAAGCAGGGAAAGGATCCCTCATCTCGAGCTACGAGGGGGAAACGGGGCTCCTCTGGATATGGGCGGGACCATCGTGCTTCCTCTCGAGTGGAGACGGGTATGGCGGTGAACTTCTTGAGTTGCAGCAAGGGTGTGAAAGACCCTTTCGAAGTTCCAGAGGTTAGGTGGCATTAGTCTCCAGACGCCTCATGGGAAATAGGCCTCATCTCGCCTGGAAGGGAGAACTTCCTGGATTTTCTCGAGTTGCGGCAGGTGTTCTCGAGTTACGACGGGGACCTCAGGGACCCGCCCTGGTGGCCTCAGGAGAGGCCAGTCCCCATGCGAGTTGCTAGGGGGCCTCTCGGGATTCCTCTCCCGTCGATACCGGGTCCAAAAACCTTGTGTGGTGTCAGGGCCGGAACCGAGGATTCCTCTCAGGGGCTGACATGGATCTTTGGGTACTTCTGGAGTATCCCCAGGGGAGTCAGGCCTCGTCTCGAGTGGGGGCATGCACGTGCGCTTTCCTTCCAGGCTGTAGCAGCAATGTCACGCTTCCCGTCGCGAGGATCAAAGGATCTGTGGTTTTCCCTCGAGGCTTTCCCTCGAGGCTTTCCCACAGGGCTGTCCCACGTGCCACCGTGGTGTGAGTCGATCCTCGGCGTGAAAGATGAGCCAGTGCAGGGCAAAGAGGTTCCTCTGGAATGGACTGAGACATCTGGGGGACTCTTGGCATGGTGGTACGACCATGGAGTTCCTCTCCCCTTTCCTGTTGAGAGTGCCTCCTCTTGAGATGCGACGGGAACGCCGGGAATTCTTTCCCGTTGAAAGCAGGGAAAGGATCCCTCATCTCGAGCTACGAGGGGGAAACGGGGCTCCTCTGGATGTGGGCGGGACCATCATGCTTCCTCTCGAGTGGAGACGGGTATGGCGGTGAACTTCTTGAGTTGCAGCAAGGGTGTGAAAGACCCTTTCAAAGTTCCAGAGGTTAGGTGTCATTAGTCTCCAGACGCATCATGGGAAATAGGCCTCATCTCGCCTGGAAGGGAGAACTTCCTGGATTTTCTCGAGTTGCGGCAGGTGTTCTCGAGTTACGACGGGGACCTCAGGGACCCGCCCTGGTGGCCTCAGGAGAGGCCAGTCCCCATGCGAGTTGCTAGGGGGCCTCTCGGGATTCCTCTCCCGTCGATACCGGGGCCAAAATCCTTGTGTGGAGTCAGGGCCGGAACCGAGGATTCCTCTCAGGGGCTGACATGGATCTTTGGGTACTTCTGGAGTCTCCCCAGGGGAGTCAGGCCTCGTCTCGAGTGGGGGCATGCACGTGCGCTTTCCTTCCAGGCTGTAGCAGCAATGTCACGCTTCCAGTCGCGGGGATCAAAGGATCTGTGGTTTTCCCTCGAGGCTTTCCCTCGAGGCTTTCCCACTGGGCTGTCCCACGTGCCACCGTGGTGTGAGTCGATCCTCGGCGTGAAAGATGAGCCAGTGCAGGGCAAAGAGGTTCCTCTGGAATGGACTGAGACATCTGGGGGACTCTTGGCATGGTGGTACGACCATGGAGTTCCTCTCGACTTTCCTGTTGAGAGTGCCTCCTCTTGAGATGCGATGGGAACGCCGGGAATACTTTCCCGTTGAAAGCAGGGAAAGGATCCCTCATCTCGAGCTACGAGGGGGAAACGGGGCTCCTCTGGATGTGGGCGGGACCATCGTGCTTCCTCTCGAGTGGAGACGGGTATGGCGGTGAACTTCTTGAGTTGCAGCAAGGGTGTGAAAGACCCTTTCGAAGTTCCAGAGGTTAGGTGGCATTAGTCTCCAGACGCCTCATGGGTAATAGGCCTCATCTCGCCTGGAAGGGAGAACTTCCTGGATTTTCTCGAGTTGCGGCAGGTGTTCTCGAGTTACGACGGGGACCTCAGGGACCCGCCCTGGTGGCCTCAGGAGAGGCCAGTCCCCATGCGAGTTGCTAGGGGGCCTCTCGGGATTCCTCTCCCGTCGATACCGGGGCCAAAATCCTTGTGTGGAGTCAGGGCCGGAACCGAGGATTCCTCTCAGGGGCTGACATGGATCTTTGGGTACTTCTGGAGTCTCCCCAGGGGAGTCAGGCCTCGTCTCGAGTGGGGGCATGCACGTGCGCTTTCCTTCCAGGCTGTAGCAGCAATGTCACGCTTCCCGTCGCGTGGATCAAAGGATCTGTGGTTTTCCCTAGAGGCTTTCCCTCGAGGCTTTCCCACTGGGCTGTCCCACGTGCCACCGTGGTGTGAGTCGATCCTCGGGGTGAAAGATGAGCCAGTGCAGGGCAAAGAGGTTCCTCTGGAATGGACTGAGACATCTGGGGGACTCTTGGCATGGTGGTACGACCATGGAGTTCCTCTCGCCTTTCCTTTTGAGAGTGCCTCCTCTTGAGATGCGACGGGAACGCCGGGAATTCTTTCCCGTTGAAAGCAGGGAAAGGATCCCTCATCTCGAGCTACGAGGGGGAAACGGGGCTCCTCTGGATGTGGGCGGGACCATCGTGCTTCCTCTCGAGTGGAGACAGGTATGGCGGTGAACTTCTTGAGTTGCAGCAAGGGTGTGAAAGACCCTTTCAAAGTTCCAGAGGTTAGGTGTCATTAGTCTCCAGACGCCTCATGGGAAATAGGCCTCATCTCGCCTGGAAGGGAGAACTTCCTGGATTTTCTCGAGTTGCGGCAGGTGTTCTCGTGTAACGACGGGGACCTCAGGGACCCGCCCTGGTGGCCTCAGGAGAGGCCAGTCCCCATGCGAGTTGCTAGGGGGCCTCTCGGGATTCCTCTCCCGTCGATACCGGGGCCAAAATCCTTGTGTGGAGTCTGGGCCGGAACCGAGGATTCCTCTCAGGGGCTGACATGGATCTTTGGGTACTTCTGGAGTCTCCCAAGGGGAGTCAGGACTCGTCTCGAGTGGGGGCATGCACGTGCGCTTTCCTTCCAGGCTGTAGCAGCAATGTCACGCTTCCCGTCGCGTGGATCAAAGGATCTGTGGTTTTCCCTCGAGGCTTTCCCTCGAGGCTTTCCCACTGGGCTGTCCCACGTGCCACCGTGGTGTGAGTCGATCCTCGGGGTGAAAGATGAGCCAGTGCAGGGCAAAGAGGTTCCTCTGGAATGGACTGAGACATCTGGGGGACTCTTGGCATGGTGGTACGACCATGGAGTTCCTCTCGCCTTTCCTTTTGAGAGTGCCTCCTCTTGAGATGCGACGGGAACGCCGGGAATTCTTTCCCGTTGAAAGCAGGGAAAGGATCCCTCATCTCGAGCTACGAGGGGGAAACGGGGCTCCTCTGGATGTGGGCGGGACCATCGTGCTTCCTCTCGAGTGGAGACAGGTATGGCGGTGAACTTCTTGAGTTGAAGCAAGGGTGTGAAAGACCCTTTCAAAGTTCCAGAGGTTAGGTGTCATTAGTCTCCAGACGCCTCATGGGAAATAGGCCTCATCTCGCCTGGAAGGGAGAACTTCCTGGATTTTCTCGAGTTGCGGCAGGTGTTCTCGAGTTACGACGGGGACCTCAGGGACCCGCCCTGGTGGCCTCAGGAGAGGCCGTCCCCATGCGAGTTGCTAGGGGGCCTCTCGGGATTCCTCTCCCGTCGATACCGGGGCCAAAATCCTTGTGTGGAGTCAGGGCCGGAACCGAGGATTCCTCTCAGGGGCTGACATGGATCTTTGGGTACTTCTGGAGTCTCCCCAGGGGAGTCAGGCCTCGTCTCGAGTGGGGGCATGCACGTGCGCTTTCCTTCCAGGCTGTAGCAGCAATGTCACGCTTCCAGTCGCGGGGATCAAAGGATCTGTGGTTTTCCCTCGAGGCTTTCCCTCGAGGCTTTCCCACAGGGTGGTCCCACGTGCCACAGTGGTGTGAGTCGATCCTCGGCGTGAAAGATGAGCCAGTGCAGGGCAAAGAGGTTCCTCTGGAATGGACTGAGACATCTGGGGGACTCTTGGAATGGTGGTACGACCATGGAGTTCCTCTCGCCTTTCCTGTTGAGAGTGCCTCCTCTTGAGATGCGATGGGAACGCCGGGAATTCTTTCCCGTTGAATGCAGGGAAAGGATCCCTCATCTCGAGCTACGAGGGGGAAACGGGGCTCCTCTGGATGTGGGCGGGACCATCGTGCTTCCTCTCGAGTGGAGACGGGTATGGCGGTGAACTTCTTGAGTTGCAGCAAGGGTGTGAAAGACCCTTTCGAAGTTCCAGAGGTTAGGTGTCATTAGTCTCCAGACGCCTCATGGGAAATAGGCCTCATCTCGCCTGGAAGGGAGAACTTCCTGGATTTTCTCGAGTTGCGGCAGGTGTTCTCGAGTTACGACGGGGACCTCAGGGACCCGCCCTGGTGGCCTCAGGAGACGCCAGTCCCCATGCGAGTTGCTAGGGGGCCTCTCGGGATTAATCTACCGTCGATACCGGGGCCAAAATCCTTGTGTGGAGTCTGGGCCGGAACCGAGGATTCCTCTCAGGGGCTGACATGGATCTTTGGGTACTTCTGGAGTCTCCCAAGGGGAGTCAGGACTCGTCTCGAGTGGGGGCATGCACGTGCGCTTTCCTTCCAGGCTGTAGCAGCAATGTCACGCTTCCCGTCGCGTGGATCAAAGGATCTGTGGTTTTCCCTCGAGGCTTTCCCTCGAGGCTTTCCCACTGGGCTGTCCCACGTGCCACCGTGGTGTGAGTCGATCCTCGGGGTGAAAGATGAGCCAGTGCAGGGCAAAGAGGTTCCTCTGGAATGGACTGAGACATCTGGGGGACTCTTGGCATGGTGGTACGACCATGGAGTTCCTCTCGCCTTTCCTTTTGAGAGTGCCTCCTCTTGAGATGCGACGGGAACGCCGGGAATTCTTTCCCGTTGAAAGCAGGGAAAGGATCCCTCATCTCGAGCTACGAGGGGGAAACGGGGCTCCTCTGGATGTGGGCGGGACCATCGTGCTTCCTCTCGAGTGGAGACAGGTATGGCGGTGAACTTCTTGAGTTGAAGCAAGGGTGTGAAAGACCCTTTCAAAGTTCCAGAGGTTAGGTGTCATTAGTCTCCAGACGCCTCATGGGAAATAGGCCTCATCTCGCCTGGAAGGGAGAACTTCCTGGATTTTCTCGAGTTGCGGCAGGTGTTCTCGAGTTACGACGGGGACCTCAGGGACCCGCCCTGGTGGCCTCAGGAGAGGCCGTCCCCATGCGAGTTGCTAGGGGGCCTCTCGGGATTCCTCTCCCGTCGATACCGGGGCCAAAATCCTTGTGTGGAGTCAGGGCCGGAACCGAGGATTCCTCTCAGGGGCTGACATGGATCTTTGGGTACTTCTGGAGTCTCCCCAGGGGAGTCAGGCCTCGTCTCGAGTGGGGGCATGCACGTGCGCTTTCCTTCCAGGCTGTAGCAGCAATGTCACGCTTCCAGTCGCGGGGATCAAAGGATCTGTGGTTTTCCCTCGAGGCTTTCCCTCGAGGCTTTCCCACAGGGTGGTCCCACGTGCCACAGTGGTGTGAGTCGATCCTCGGCGTGAAAGATGAGCCAGTGCAGGGCAAAGAGGTTCCTCTGGAATGGACTGAGACATCTGGGGGACTCTTGGAATGGTGGTACGACCATGGAGTTCCTCTCGCCTTTCCTGTTGAGAGTGCCTCCTCTTGAGATGCGATGGGAACGCCGGGAATTCTTTCCCGTTGAATGCAGGGAAAGGATCCCTCATCTCGAGCTACGAGGGGGAAACGGGGCTCCTCTGGATGTGGGCGGGACCATCGTGCTTCCTCTCGAGTGGAGACGGGTATGGCGGTGAACTTCTTGAGTTGCAGCAAGGGTGTGAAAGACCCTTTCGAAGTTCCAGAGGTTAGGTGTCATTAGTCTCCAGACGCCTCATGGGAAATAGGCCTCATCTCGCCTGGAAGGGAGAACTTCCTGGATTTTCTCGAGTTGCGGCAGGTGTTCTCGAGTTACGACGGGGACCTCAGGGACCCGCCCTGGTGGCCTCAGGAGATGCCAGTCCCCATGCGAGTTGCTAGGGGGCCTCTCGGGATTAATCTACCGTCGATACCGGGGCCAAAATCCTTGTGTGGAGTCAGGGCCGGAACCGAGGATTCCTCTCAGGGGCTGACATGGATCTTTGGGTACTTCTGGAGTCTCTCCAGGGGAGTCAGGCCTCGTCTCGAGTGGGGGCATGCACGTGCGCTTTCCTTCCAGGCTGTAGCAGCAATGTCACGCTTCCCGTCGCGTGGATCAAAGGATCTGTGGTTTTCCCTAGAGGCTTTCCCTCGAGGCTTTCCCACTGGGCTGTCCCACGTGCCACCGTGGTGTGAGTCGATCCTCGGCGTGAAAGATGAGCCAGTGCAGGGCAAAGAGGTTCCTCTGGAATGGACTGAGACATCTGGGGGACTCTTGGCATGGTGGTACGACCATGGAGTTCCTCTCGCCTTACCTGTTGAGAGTGCCTCCTCTTGAGATGCGGCGGAAACGCCGGGAAATCTTTCCCGTTGAAAGCAGGGAAAGGATCCCTCATCTCGAGCTACGAGGGGGAAACGGGGCTCCTCTGGATGTGGGCGGGACCATCGTGCTTCCTCTCGAGTGGAGACGGGTATGGCGGTGAACTTCTTGAGTTGCAGCAAGGGTGTGAAAGACCCTTTCGAAGTTCCAGAGGTTAGGTGTCATTAGTCTCCAGACGCCTCATCGGAAATAGGCCTCATCTCGCCTGGAAGGGAGAACTTCCTGGATTTTCTCGAGTTGCGGCAGGTGTTCTCGAGTTACGACGGGGACCTCAGGGACCCGACCTGGTGGCCTCAGGAGAGGCCAGTCCCCATGCGAGTTGCTAGGGGGTCTCTCGGGATTCCTCTCCCGTCGATACCGGGGCCAAAAACCTTGTGTGGAGTCAGGGCCGGAACCGAGGATTCCTCTCAGGGGCTGACATGGATCTTTGGGTACTTCTGGAGTCTCTCCAGGGGAGTCAGGCCTCGTCTCGAGTGGGGGCATGCACGTGCGCTTTCCTTCCAGGCTGTAGCAGCAATGTCACGCTTCCCGTCCCGTGGATCAAAGGATCTGTGGTTTTCCCTCGAGGCTTTCCCTCGCGGCTTTCCCACAGGGCTGTCCCACGTGCCACCGTGGTGTGAGTCGATCCTTGGAGTGAAAGATGAACCAGTGCAGGGCAAAGAGGTTCCTCTGGAATGGACTGAGACATCTGGGGGACTCTTGGAATGGTGGTACGACCATGGAGTTCCTCTCGCCTTTCCTGTTGAGAGTGCCTCCTCTTGAGATGGGATGGGAATGCGGGGAATTCTTTCCCATTGAAAGCAGGGAAAGGATCCCTCATCTCGAGCTATGAGGGTGAAACGGGTCTCCTCTGGATGTGTGCGGGACCATCGTGCTTCCTCTCGAGTGGAGACGCGTATGGCGGTGAACTTCTTGAGTTGCAGCAAGGGTGTGAAAGACCCTTTCGAAGTTCCAGAGGTTAGGTATCATTAGGCTCCAGAAGAATCATCGGAAATAGGCCTCGTCTCGCCTGGAAGGGAGAACTTCCTGGATTTTCTCGAGTTGCGGCAGGCGTTCTCGAGTTACAATGGGGACCTCAGGGA
Organism: Capricornis sumatraensis; assembly: GCF_032405125.1. Lineage (NCBI taxonomy): Eukaryota > Metazoa > Chordata > Mammalia > Artiodactyla > Bovidae > Capricornis > Capricornis sumatraensis. Next base: position 139,706,205 of record NC_091092.1, on the reverse strand, counting down.
CCCGCCATTGTGGCTTCAGGAGAGGCCAGTCCCCATGCGAGTTACTAGGGGGCCTCTTGGGATTCCTCTCCCGTCGATACCGGGGCCAAAAACCTTGTGTGGAGTCAGGGCTGGAACCGAGGATTCCTTTCAGGTGCTGACATGGATCTTTGGGTACTTCTGGAGTCTCCCCAGGGGAGTCAGGCCTCGTCTCGAGTGGGGTCATGCACGTGCGCTTTCCTTTCCGGCTGTAGCAGCAATGTCGCATGGATCAAAGGGTCTGTGGGTTTCCCTCGAGGCTTTCCCTCGCGGCTTTCCCACAGGGCTGTCCCACGTGCCATCGTGGTGTAAGTCGATCCTCGGCGTGAAAGATGAGCCAGTGCAGGGCAAAGAGGGTCCTCTGGAATGGACTGAGACATCTGGGGGACTCTTGGAATGGTGGTACGACCATGGAGTTCCTCTCGCCTTTCCTGTTGAGAGTGCCTCCTCTTGAGATGCGACGGGAACGCCGGGAATTCTTTCCCGTTGAAAGCAGGGAAAGGATCCCTCATCTCGAGCTACGAGGTGGAAACGGGGCTCCTCTGGATGTGGGCGGGACCATCGTGCTTCCTCTCGAGAGGAGACGGGTATGGCGTTGAACTTCTTGAGTTGCAGCAAGGGTGTGAAAGACCCTTTAAAAGTTCCAGAGGTTACGTGTCATTAGTCTCCAGACGCCTCATCGGAAATAGGCCTCATCTCGCCTGGAAGGGAGAACTTCCTGGATTTTCTCGAGTTGCGGCAGGTGTTCTCGAGTTACGACGGGGACTTCAGGGACCCTCCCTGGTGGCCTCAGGAAAGGCCAGTCCCCATGCGAGTTGCTAGGGGGCCTCTCGTGATTCCTCTCCCGTCGATACCGGGGCCAAAAACATTGTGTGGAGTCAGGGCCGGAACCGAGGATTCCTCTCAGGGGCTGACATGGATCTTTGGGTACTTCTGGAGTCTCCCCAGGGGAGTCAGGCCTCGTCTCGAGTGGGGGCATGCACGTGTGCTTTCCTTCCAGACTGTAGCAGCACTGTCACGCTTCCCGTCGCGTGGGTCAAAGGATCTGTGGTTTTCCCTCGAGGCTAACCCACAGGGATGTCCGACGTGCCACCGTGGTGTGAGTCGATCCTCGGCGTGAAAGATGAGCCAGTGCAGGGCAGAGAGTTTCCTCTGGAATGGACTGAGACATCTGGGGGACTCTTGGAATGGTGGTATGACCATGGAGTTCCTCTCGCCTTTCCTGTTGAGAGTGCCTCCTCTTGAGATGCGACGGGAACGCCGGGAATTCTTTCCCGTTGAAAGCAGGGAAAGGATCCCTCATCTCGAGCTACGAGGGGGAAACGGGGCTCCTCTGGATGTGGGCGGGACCATCGTGCTTCCTCTCGAGTGGAGACGGGTATGGCGGTGAACTTCTTGAGTTGCAGCAAGGGTGTGAAAGACCCTTTCGAAGTTCCAGAGGTTCGGTGTCATTAGTCTCCAGACGCCTCATCGGAAATAGGCCTCATCTCGCCTGGAAGGGAGAACTTCCTGTATTTTCTCGAGTTGCGGCAGGTGTTCTCGAGTTACGACGGGGACCTCAGGGACCCGCCCTCGTGGCCACAGGAAAGGCCAGTCCCCATGCGAGTTGCTAGGGGACCTCTCGGGATTCCTCTCCCGTCGATACCGCGGACAAAAACTTTGTGTGGAGTCAGGGCCGGAACCGATGATTCCCCTCAGGGGCAGACATGGATCTTTGGGTACTTCTGGAGTCTCCCCAGGGCATTCAGGCCTCGTCTCGAGTGGGGGCATGCACGTGCGCTTTCCTTCCAGGCTGTAGCAGCAATGTCACGCTTCCCGTCGCGTGGATCAAAGGATCTGTGGTTTTCCCTCGAGGCTTTCCCTCGCGGCTTTCCCACAGGGCTGTCCCACGTGCCATCGTGGTGTGAGTCGATCCTCGGCGTGAAAGATGAGCCAGTGCAGGGCAAAGAGGGTCCTCTGGAATGGACTGAGACATCTGGGGGACTCTTGGAATGGTGGTACGACCATGGAGTTCCTCTCGCCTTTCCTGTTGAGAGTGCCTCCTCTTGAGATGCGACGGGAACGCCGGGAATTCTTTCCCGTTGAAAGCAGGGAAAGGATCCCTCATCTCGAGCTACGAGGGGGAAACGGGGCTCCTCTGGATGTGGGCGGGACCATGGTGCTTCTCTCGCGTGGAGACGGGTATGGCGGTGAACTTGCTGAGTTGCAGCAAGGGTGTGAAAGACCCTTTCGAAGTTCCAGAGGTTCGGTGTCATTAGTCTCCAGACGCCTCATCTGAAATAGGCCTCATCTCGCCTGGAAGGGAGAACTTCCTGTATTTTCTCGAGTTGCGGCAGGTGTTCTCGAGTTACGACGGGGACCTCAGGGACCCGCCCTGGTGGCCTCAGGAAAGGCCAGTCCCCATGTGCGTTGCTAGGGGACCTCTCGGGATTTCTCTCCCGTCGATACCGGGGCCAAAAACTTTGTGTGGAGTCAGGGCCGGATCCGAGGATTCCTCTCAGGGGCTGACATGGATCTTTGGGTACTTCTGGAGTCTCCCCAGGGCAGTCAGGCCTCGTCTCGAGTGGGGGTATGCACGTGCGCTTTCCTTCCAGGCTGTAGCAGCAATGTCACGCTTCCCGTCGCGTGGATCAAAGGATCTGTGGTTTTCCCTAGAGGCTTTCCCACAGGGCTGTCCCACGTGCCACCGTGGGGTGAGTCGATCCTCGGCGTGAAAGATGAGCCAGTGCAGGGCAAAGAGGATCCTCTGGAATGGACTGAGACATCTGGGGGACTCTTGGAATGGTGGTACGACCATGGAGTTCCTCTCGCCTTTCCTGTTGAGAGTGCCTCCTCTTGAGACGCGACGGGAACGCCGGTAATTCTTTCCCGTTGAAAGCAGGGAAAGGACCCCTCATCTCGAACTACGAGGGGGAAACGGGGCTCCTCTGGATGTGGGCGGGACCATCGTGCTTCCTCTCGAGTGGAGACGGGTATGGCAGTGAACTTCTTGAGTTGCAGCAAGGGTGTGAAAGACCCTTTAGAAGTTCCAGAGGTTACGTGTCATTAGTCTCCAGACGCCTCATCGGAAATAGGCCTCATCTCGCCTGGAAGGGAGAACTTCTTGGATTTTCTTGAGTTGCGGCAGGTGTTCTCGAGTTACGACGGGGACCTCAGGGACCCGCCCTGGTGGCCTCAGGAAAGGCCAGTCCCCATGCGAGTGGCTAGGGGTCCTCTCGGGATTCCTCTCCCGTCGATACCGGGGCCAAAAACCGTGTGTGGAGTCAGGGCCGGAACCGAGGAATCGTCTCAGGGGCTGACATGGATCTTTGGGTACTTCTGGAGTCTCCCCAGGGGAGTCAGGCCTCGTCTCGAGTGGGGGCATGCACGTGCGCTTTCCTTCCAGGCTGTAGCAGCAATGTCACGCTTCCCGTCGCGTGGATCAAAGGATCTGTGGTTTTCCCTCGAGGCTTTCCCTCGCGGCTTTCCCACAGGGCTGTCCCACGTGCCATCGTGGTGTAAGTCGATCCTCGGCGTGAAAGATGAGCCAGTGCAGGGCAAAGAGGGTCCTCTGGAATGGACTGAGACATCTGGGGGACTCTTGGAATGGTGGTACGAACATGGAGTTCCTCTCGACTTTCCTGTTGAGAGTGCCTCCTCTTGAGATGCGACGGGAACGCCGGGAATTCTTTCCCGTTGAAAGCAGGGAAAGGATCCCTCATCTCGAGCTACGAGGGGGAAACGGGGCTCCTCTGGATGTGGGCGGGACCATCGTGCTTCCTCTCGAGTGGAGACGGGTATGGCGGTGAACTTCTTGAGTTGCAGCAAGGGTGTGAAAGACCCTTTAAAAGTTCCAGAGGTTACGTGTCATTAGTCTCCAGACGCCTCATCGGAAATAGGCCTCATCTCGCCTGGAAGGGAGAACTTCCTGGATTTTCTCGAGTTGCGGCAGGTGTTCTCGAGTTACGACGGGGACTTCAGGGACCCGCCCTGGTGGCCTCAGGAAAGGCCAGTCCCCATGCGAGTTGTTAGGGGCCTCTCGGGATTCCTCTCCCGTCGATACCGGGGCCAAAAACCTTGTGTGGAGTCAGGGCCGGAACCGAGGATTCCTCTCACGGGCTGACATGGATCTTTGGGTACTTCTGGAGTCTCCCCAGGGGAGTCAGGCCTCGTCTCGAGTGGGGGCCTGTACGTGTGCTTTCCTTCCAGACTGTAGCAGCACTGTCACGCTTCCCGTCGCGTGAGTCAAAGGATCTGTGGTTTTCCCTCGAGGCTAACCCACAGGGATGTCCGACGTGCCACCGTGGTGTGAGTCGATCCTCGGCGTGAAAGATGAGCCAGTGCAGGGCAAAGAGGTTCCTCTGGAATGGACTGAGACATCTGGGGGACTCTTGGAATGGTGGTACGACCATGGAGTTCCTCTCGCCTTTCCTGTTGAGAGTGCCTCCTCTTGAGATGCGACGGGAACGCCGGGAATTCTTTCCCGTTGAAAGCAGGGAAAGGATCCCTCATCTCGAGCTACGAGGGGGAAACGGGGCTCCTCTGGATGTGGGCGGGACCATCGTGCTTCCTCTCGAGTGGAGACGGGTATGGCGGTGAACTTCTTGAGTTGCAGCAAGGGTGTGAAAGACCCTTTCGAAGTTCCAGAGGTGAGGTGTCATTAGTCTCCAGACGCCTCATCGGAAATAGGCCTCATCTCGCCTGGAAGGGAGATCTTCCTGGATTTTCTCGAGTTGCGGCAGGTGTTCTCGAGTTACGACGGGGACCTCAGGGACCCGCCCTGGTGGCCTCAGGAGAGGCCAGTCCCCATGCGAGTTGCTAGGGGGCCTCTCGGGATTCCTCTCCCGTCGATACCGGGGCCAAAAACCTTGTGTGGAGTCAGGGCCGGAACCGAGGATTCCTCTCAGGGGCTGACATGGATCTTTGGGTACTTCTGGAGTCTCCCCAGGGGAGTCAGGCCTCGTCTCGTGTGGGGGCATGCACATGCGCTTTCCCTCCAGGCTGTAGCAGCAATGTCACGCTTCCCGTCGCGTGGATCAAAGGATCTGTGGTTTTCCCTCGAGGCTTTCCCTCGAGGCTTTCCCACAGGGCTGTCCCACGTGCCACCGTGGTGTGAGTCGATCCTCGGCATGAAAGATGAGCCAGTGCAGGGCAAAGAGGTTCCTCTGGAATGGACTGAGACATCTGGGGGACTCTTGGCATGGTGGTACGACCATGGAGTTCCTCTCGCCTTTCCTGTTGAGAGTGCCTCCTCTTGAGATGCGACGGGAACGCCGGGAATTCTTTCCCGTTGAAAGCAGGGAAAGGATCCCTCATCTCGAGCTACGAGGGGGAAACGGGGCTCCTCTGGATGTGGGCGGGACCATCGTGCTTCCTCTCGAGTGGAGACGGATATGGCGGTGAACTTCTTGAGTTGCAGCAAGGGTGTGAAAGACCCTTTCGAAGTTCCAGAGGTTAGGTTTCATTAGTCTCCAGACGCCTCATCGGAAATAGGCCTCATCTCGCCTGGAAGGGAGAACTTCCTGGATTTTCTCGAGTTGCGGCAGGTGTTCTCGAGTTACGACGGGGACCTCAGGGACCCGCCCTGGTGGCCTCAGGAGAGGCCAGTCCCCATGCGAGTTGCTAGGGGGCCTCTCGGGATTCCTCTCCCGTCGATACCGGGGCCAAAAACCTTGTGTGGAGTCAGGGCCGTAACCCAGGATTCCTCTCAGGGGCTGACATGGATCTTTGGGTACTTCTGGAGTCTCCCCAGGGGAGTCAGGCCTCGTCTCGAGTGGGGGCATGCACGTGCGCTTTCCTTCCAGGCTGTAGCAGCAATGTCACGCTTCCCGTCGCGTGGATCAAAGGATCTGTGGTTTTCCCTCGAGGCTTTCCCTCGAGGCTTTCCCACAGGGCTGTCCCACGTGCCACCGTGGTGTGAGTCGATCCTCGGCGTGAAAGATGAGCCAGTGCAGGGCAAAAAGGTTCCTCTGGAATGGACTGAGACATCTGGGGGACTCTTGGCATGGTGGTACAACCATGGAGTTCCTCCCACCTTTCCTGTTGAGAGTGCCTCCTCTTGAGATGCGACGGGAACGCCGGGAATTCTTTCCCGTTGAAAGCAGGGAAAGGATCCCTCATCTCGAGCTACGAGGGGGAAACGGGGCTCCTCTGGATGTGGGCGGGACCATCGTGCTTCCTCTCGAGTGGAGACGGGTAAGGCGGTGAACTTCTTGAGTTGCAGCAAGGGTGTGAAAGACCCTTTCGAAGTTCCAGAGGTGAGGTGTCATTAGTCTCCAGACGCCTCATCGGAAATAGGCCTCATCTCGCCTGGAAGGGAGATCTTCCTGGATTTTCTCGAGTTGCGGCAAGTGTTCTCGAGTTACGACGGGGACCTCAGGGACCCGCCCTGGTGGCCTCAGGAGAGGCCAGTCCCCATGCGAGTTGCTAGGGGCCTCTCGGGATTCCTCTCCCGTCGATACCGGGGCCAAAAACCTTGTGTGGAGTCAGGGCCGGAACCGAGGATTCCTCTCAGGGGCTGACATGGATATTTGGGTACTTCTGGCGTCTCCCCAGGGGAGTCAGGCCTCGTCTCGAGTGGGGGCATGCACGTGCGCTTTCCTTCCAGGCTGTAGCATTAATGTCATGCTTCCCTTCGCGTGGATCAAAGGATCTGTGGTTTTCCCTCGAGGCTTTCCCTCGAGGCTTTCCCACAGGGCTGTCCCACGTGCCACCGTGGTGTGAGTCGATCCTCGGCATGAATGATGAGCCAGTGTAGGGCAAAGAGGTTCCTCTGGAATGGACTGAGACATCTGGGGGACTCTTGGCATGGTGGTACGACCATGGAGTTCCTCTCGCCTTTCCTGTTGAGAGTGCCTCCTCTTGAGATGCGACGGGAACGCCGGGAATTCTTTCCCGTTGAAAGCAGGGAAAGGATCCCTCATCTCGAGCTACGAGGGGGAAACGGGGCTCCTCTGGATGTGGGCGGGACCATCGTGCTTCCTCTCGAGTGGAGACGGGTATGGTGGTGAACTTCTTGAGTTGCAGCAAGGGTGTGAAAGACCCTTTCGAAGTTCCAGAGGTTAGGTTTCATTAGTCTCCAGACGCCTCATCGGAAATAGGCCTCATCTCGCCTGGAAGGGAGAACTTCCTGGATTTTCTCGAGTTGCGGCAGGTGTTCTCGAGTTACGACGGGGACCTCAGGGACCCGCCCTGGTGGCCTCAGGAGAGGCCAGTCCCCATGCGAGTTGCTAGGGGGCCTCTCGGGATTCCTCTCCCGTCGATACCGGGGCCAAAAACCTTGTGTGGAGTCAGGGCCGTAACCCAGGATTCCTCTCAGGGGCTGACATGGATCTTTGGGTACTTCTGGAGTCTCCCCAGGGGAGTCAGGCCACGTCTCGAGTGGGGGCATGCACGGGCGCTTTCCTTCCAGGCTGTAGCAGCAATGTCACGCTTCCCGTCGCGTGGATCAAAGGATCTGTGGTTTTCCCTCGAGGCTTTCCCTCGAGGCTTTCCCACAGGGCTGTCCCACGTGCCACCGTGGTGTGAGTCGATCCTCGGCGTGAAAGATGAGCCAGTGCAGGGCAAAGAGGTTCCTCTGGAATGGACTGAGACATCTGGGGGACTCTTGACATGGTGGTAGGACCATGGAGTTCCTCCCGCCTTTCCTGTTGAGAGTGCCTCCTCTTGAGATGCGACGGGAACGCCGGGAATTCTTTCCCGTTGAAAGCAGGGAAAGGATCCCTCATCTCGAGCTACGAGGGGGAAACGGGGCTCCTCTGGATGTGGGCGGGACCATCGTGCTTCCTCTCGAGTGGAGACGGGTATGGCGGTGAACTTCTTGAGTTGCAGCAAGGGTGTGAAAGACCCTTTCGAAGTTCCAGAGGTGAGGTGTCATTAGTCTCCAGACGCCTCATCGGAAATAGGCCTCATCTCGCCTGGAAGGGAGATCTTCCTGGATTTTCTCGAGTTGCGGCAAGTGTTCTCGAGTTACGACGGGGACCTCAGGGACCCGCCCTGGTGGCCTCAGGAGAGGCCAGTCCCCATGCGAGTTGCTAGGGGGCCTCTCGGGATTCCTCTCCCGTCGATACCGGGGCCAAAAACCTTGTGTGGAGTCAGGGCCGGAACCGAGGATTCCTCTCAGGGGCTGACATGGATCTGTGGGTACTTCTGGAGTCTCCCCAGGGGAGTCAGGCCTCGTCTCGAGTGGGGGCATGCACGTGCGCTTTCCTTCCAGGCTGTAGCAGCAATGTCACGCTTCCCGTCGCGTGGATCAAAGGATCTGTGGTTTTCCCTAGAGGCTTTCCCTCGAGGCTTTCCCACAAAGCTGTCCCACGTGCCACCGTGGTGTGAGTCGATCCTCGGCGTGAAAGATGAGCCAGTGCAGGGCAAAGAGGTTCCTCTGGAATGGACTGAGACATCTGGGGGACTCTTGGCATGGTGGTACAACCATGGAGTTCCTCCCGCCTTTCCTGTTGAGAGTGCCTCCTCTTGAGATGCGACGGGAACGCCGGGAATTCTTTCCCGTTGAAAGCAGGGAAAGGATCCCTCATCTCGAGCTACGAGGGGGAAACGGGGCTCCTCTGGATGTGGGCGGGACCATCGTGCTTCCTCTCGAGTGGAGACGGGTATGGCGGTGAACTTCTTGAGTTGCAGCAAGGATGTGAAAGACCCTTTCGAAGTTCCAGAGGTGAGGTGTCATTAGTCTCCAGACGCCTCATCGGAAATAGGCCTCATCTCGCCTGGAAGGGAGATCTTCCTGGATTTTCTCGAGTTGCGGCAAGTGTTCTCGAGTTACGACGGGGACCTCAGGGACCCGCCCTGGTGGCCTCAGGAGAGGCCAGTCCCCATGCGAGTTGCTAGGGGCCTCTCGGGATTCCTCTCCCGTCGATACCGGGGCCAAAAACCTTGTGTGGAGTCAGGGCCGGAACCGAGGATTCCTCTCAGGGGCTGACATGGATCTTTGGGTACTTCTGGCGTCTGGCCAGGGGAGTCAGGCCTCGTCTCGAGTGGGGGCATGCACGTGCGCTTTCCTTCCAGGCTGTAGCAGCAATGTCACGCTTCCCGTCGCGTGGATCAAAGGATCTGTGGTTTTCCCTCGAGGCTTTCCCTCGAGGCTTTCCCACAGGGCTGTCCCACGTGCCACCGTGGTGTGAGTCGATCCACGGCATGAATGATGAGCCAGTGTAGGGCAAAGAGGTTCCTCTGGAATGGACTGAGACATCTGGGGGACTCTTGGCATGGTGGTAGGACCATGGAGTTCCTCCCGCCTTTCCTGTTGAGAGTGCCTCCTCTTGAGATGCGACGGGAACGCCGGGAATTCTTTCCCGTTGAAAGCAGGGAAAGGATCCCTCATCTCGAGCTACGAGGGGTAAACGGGGCTCCTCTGGATGTGGGCGGGACCATCGTGCTTCCTCTCGAGTGGAGACGGGTATGGCGGTGAACTTCTTGAGTTGCAGCAAGGGTGTGAAAGACCCTTTCGAAGTTCCAGAGGTTAGGTGGCATTATTCTCCAGACGCCTCATGGGAAATAGGCCTCATCTCGCCTGGAAGGGAGAACTTCCTGGATTTTCTCGAGCTGCGGCTGGTGTTCTCGAGTTACGACGGGGACCTCAGGGACCCGCCCTGGTGGCCTCAGGAGAGGCCAGTCCCCATGCGAGTTGCTAGGGGGCCTCTCGGGATTCCTCTCCCATCGATACCGGGGCCAAAATCCTTGTGTGGAGTCAGGGCCGGAACCGAGGATTCCTCTCAGGGGCTGACATGGGTCTTTGGGTACTTCTGGAGTCTCCCCAGGGGAGTCAGGCCTCGTCTCGAGTGGGGGCATGCACATGCGCTTTCCTTCCAGGCTGTAGCAGCAATGTCACGCTTCCCCTCGCGAGGATCAAAGGATCTGTGGTTTTCCCTCGAGGCTTTCCCTCGAGGCTTTCCCACAGGGCTGTCCCACGTGCCACCGTGGTGTGAGTCGATCCTCGGCATGAAAGATGAGCCAGTGCAAGGCAAAGAGGTTCCTCTGGAATGGACTGAGACATCTGGGGGACTCTTGGCATGGTGGTACGACCATGGAGTTCCTCTCGCCTTTCCTGTTGAGAGTGCCTCCTCTTGAGATGCGACGGGAACGCCGGGAATTCTTTCCCGTTGAAAGCAGGGAAAGGATCCCTCATCTCGAGCTACGAGGGGGAAACGGGGCTCCTCTGGATGTGGGCGGGACCATCGTGCTTCCTCTCGAGTGGAGACGGGTATGGCGGTGAACTTCTTGAGTTGCAGCAAGGGTGTGAAAGACCCTTTCGAAGTTCCAGAGGTGAGGTGTCATTAGTCTCCAGACGCCTCATCGGAAATAGGCCTCATCTCGCCTGGAACGGAGATCTTCCTGGATTTTCTCGAGTTGCGGCAAGTGTTCTCGAGTTACGACGGGGACCTCAGGGACCCGCCCTGGTGGCCTCAGGAGAGGCCAGTCCCCATGCGAGTTGCTAGGGGGCCTCTCGGGATTCCTCTCCCGTCGATACCGGGGCCAAAAACCTTGTGTGGAGTCAGGGCCGGAACCGAGGATTCCTCTCAGGGGCTGACATGGATCTGTGGGTACTTCTGGAGTCTCCCCAGGGGAGTCAGGCCTCGTCTCGAGTGGGGGCATGCACGTGCGCTTTCCTTCCAGGCTGTAGCAGCAATGTCACGCTTCCCGTCGCGTGGATCAAAGGATCTGTGGTTTTCCCTAGAGGCTTTCCCTCGAGGCTTTCCCACAGAGCTGTCCCACGTGCCACCGTGGTGTGAGTCGATCCTCGGCGTGAAAGATGAGCCAGTGCAGGGCAAAGAGGTTCCTCTGGAATGGACTGAGACATCTGGGGGACTCTTGGCATGGTGGTACAACCATGGAGTTCCTCCCGCCTTTCCTGTTGAGAGTGCCTCCTCTTGAGATGCGACGGGAACGCCGGGAATTCTTTCCCGTTGAAAGCAGGGAAAGGATCCCTCATCTCGAGCTACGAGGGGGAAACGGGGCTCCTCTGGATGTGGGCGGGACCATCGTGCTTCCTCTCGAGTGGAGACGGGTATGGCGGTGAACTTCTTGAGTTGCAGCAAGGATGTGAAAGACCCTTTCGAAGTTCCAGAGGTGAGGTGTCATTAGTCTCCAGACGCCTCATCGGAAATAGGCCTCATCTCGCCTGGAAGGGAGATCTTCCTGGATTTTCTCGAGTTGCGGCAAGTGTTCTCGAGTTACGACGGGGACCTCAGGGACCCGCCCTGGTGGCCTCAGGAGAGGCCAGTCCCCATGCGAGTTGCTAGGGGCCTCTCGGGATTCCTCTCCCGTCGATACCGGGGCCAAAAACCTTGTGTGGAGTCAGGGCCGGAACCGAGGATTCCTCTCAGGGGCTGACATGGATCTTTGGGTACTTCTGGCGTCTCGCCAGGGGAGTCAGGCCTCGTCTCGAGTGGGGGCATGCACGTGCGCTTTCCTTCCAGGCTGTAGCAGCAATGTCACGCTTCCCGTCGCGTGGATCAAAGGATCTGTGGTTTTCCCTCGAGGCTTTCCCTCGAGGCTTTCCCACAGGGCTGTCCCACGTGCCACCGTGGTGTGAGTCGATCCTCGGCATGAATGATGAGCCAGTGTAGGGCAAAGAGGTTCCTCTGGAATGGACTGAGACATCTGGGGGACTCTTGGCATGGTGGTAGGACCATGGAGTTCCTCCCGCCTTTCCTGTTGAGAGTGCCTCCTCTTGAGATGCGACGGGAACGCCGGGAATTCTTTCCCGTTGAAAGCAGGGAAAGGATCCCTCATCTCGAGCTACGAGGGGGAAACGGGGCTCCTCTGGATGTGGGCGGGACCATCGTGCTTCCTCTCGAGTGGAGACGGGTATGGCGGTGAACTTCTTGAGTTGCAGCAAGGGTGTGAAAGACCCTTTCGAAGTTCCAGAGGTTAGGTGGCATTATTCTCCAGACGCCTCATGGGAAATAGGCCTCATCTCGCCTGGAAGGGAGAACTTCCTGGATTTTCTCGAGCTGCGGCTGGTGTTCTCGAGTTACGACGGGGACCTCAGGGACCCGCCCTGGTGGCCTCAGGAGAGGCCAGTCCCCATGCGAGTTGCTAGGGGCCTCTCGGGATTCCTCTCCCGTCGATACCGGGGCCAAAAACCTTGTGTGGAGTCAGGGCCGGAACCGAGGATTCCTCTCAGGGGCTGACATGGATCTTTGGGTACTTCTGGCGTCTCCCCAGGGGAGTCAGGCCTCGTCTCGAGTGGGGGCATGCACGTGCGCTTTCCTTCCAGGCTGTAGCAGCAATGTCACGCTTCCCGTCGCGTGGATCAAATCATCTGTGGTTTTCCCTCGAGGCTTTCCCTCGAGGCTTTCCCACAGGGCTGTCCCACGTGCCACCGTGGTGTGAGTCGATCCTCGGCATGAATGATGAGCCAGTGTAGGGCAAAGAGGTTCCTCTGGAATGGACTGAGACATCTGGGGGACTCTTGACATGGTGGTAGGACCATGGAGTTCCTCCCGCCTTTCCTGTTGAGAGTGCCTCCTCTTGAGATGCGACGGGAACGCGGGGAATTCTTTCCCGTTGAAAGCAGGGAAAGGATCCCTCATCTCGAGCTACGAGGGGGAAACGGGGCTCCTCTGGATGTGGGCGGGACCATCGTGCTTCCTCTCGAGTGGAGACGGGTATGGCGGTGAACTTCTTGAGTTGCAGCAAGGGTGTGAAAGACCCTTTCGAAGTTCCAGAGGTGAGGTGTCATTAGTCTCCAGACGCCTCATCGGAAATAGGCCTCATCTCGCCTGGAAGGGAGATCTTCCTGGATTTTCTCGAGTTGCGGCAAGTGTTCTCGAGTTACGACGGGGACCTCAGGGACCCGCCCTGGTGGCCTCAGGAGAGGCCAGTCCCCATGCGAGTTGCTAGGGGGCCTCTCGGGATTCCTCTCCCGTCGATACCGGGGCCAAAAACCTTGTGTGGAGTCAGGGCCGGAACCGAGGATTCCTCTCAGGGGCTGACATGGATCTGTGGGTACTTCTGGAGTCTCCCCAGGGGAGTCAGGCCTCGTCTCGAGTGGGGGCATGCACGTGCGCTTTCCTTCCAGGCTGTAGCAGCAATGTCACGCTTCCCGTCGCGTGGATCAAAGGATCTGTGGTTTTCCCTAGAGGCTTTCCCTCGAGGCTTTCCCACAGAGCTGTCCCACGTGCCACCGTGGTGTGAGTCGATCCTCGGCGTGAAAGATGAGCCAGTGCAGGGCAAAGAGGTTCCTCTGGAATGGACTGAGACATCTGGGGGACTCTTGGCATGGTGGTACAACCATGGAGTTCCTCCCGCCTTTCCTGTTGAGAGTGCCTCCTCTTGAGATGCGACGGGAACGCCGGGAATTCTTTCCCGTTGAAAGCAGGGAAAGGATCCCTCATCTCGAGCTACGAGGGGGAAACGGGGCTCCTCTGGATGTGGGCGGGACCATCGTGCTTCCTCTCGAGTGGAGACGGGTATGGCGGTGAACTTCTTGAGTTGCAGCAAGGATGTGAAAGACCCTTTCGAAGTTCCAGAGGTGAGGTGTCATTAGTCTCCAGACGCCTCATCGGAAATAGGCCTCATCTCGCCTGGAAGGGAGATCTTCCTGGATTTTCTCGAGTTGCGGCAAGTGTTCTCGAGTTACGACGGGGACCTCAGGGACCCGCCCTGGTGGCCTCAGGAGAGGCCAGTCCCCATGCGAGTTGCTAGGGGCCTCTCGGGATTCCTCTCCCGTCGATACCGGGGCCAAAAACCTTGTGTGGAGTCAGGGCCGGAACCGAGGATTCCTCTCAGGGGCTGACATGGATCTTTGGGTACTTCTGGCGTCTCGCCAGGGGAGTCAGGCCTCGTCTCGAGTGGGGGCATGCACGTGGGCTTTCCTTCCAGGCTGTAGCAGCAATGTCACGCTTCCCGTCGCGTGGATCAAAGGATCTGTGGTTTTCCCTCGAGGCTTTCCCTCGAGGCTTTCCCACAGGGCTGTCCCACGTGCCACCGTGGTGTGAGTCGATCCACGGCATGAATGATGAGCCAGTGTAGGGCAAAGACGTTCCTCTGGAATGGACTGAGACATCTGGGGGACTCTTGGCATGGTGGTAGGACCATGGAGTTCCTCCCGCCTTTCCTGTTGAGAGTGCCTCCTCTTGAGATGCGACGGGAACGCCGGGAATTCTTTCCCGTTGAAAGCAGGGAAAGGATCCCTCATCTCGAGCTACGAGGGGGAAACGGGGCTCCTCTGGATGTGGGCGGGACCATCGTGCTTCCTCTCGAGTGGAGACGGGTATGGCGGTGAACTTCTTGAGTTGCAGCAAGGGTGTGAAAGACCCTTTCGAAGTTCCAGAGGTTAGGTGGCATTATTCTCCAGACGCCTCATGGGAAATAGGCCTCATCTCGCCTGGAAGGGAGAACTTCCTGGATTTTCTCGAGCTGCGGCTGGTGTTCTCGAGTTACGACGGGGACCTCAGGGACCCGCCCTGGTGGCCTCAGGAGAGGCCAGTCCCCATGCGAGTTGCTAGGGGGCCTCTCGGGATTCCTCTCCCATCGATACCGGGGCCAAAATCCTTGTGTGGAGTCAGGGCCGGAACCGAGGATTCCTCTCAGGGGCTGACATGGGTCTTTGGGTACTTCTGGAGTCTCCCCAGGGGAGTCAGGCCTCGTCTCGAGTGGGGGCATGCACATGCGCTTTCCTTCCAGGCTGTAGCAGCAATGTCACGCTTCCCCTCGCGAGGATCAAAGGATCTGTGGTTTTCCCTCGAGGCTTTCCCTCGAGGCTTTCCCACAGGGCTGTCCCACGTGCCACCGTGGTGTGAGTCGATCCTCGGCATGAAAGATGAGCCAGTGCAAGGCAAAGAGGTTCCTCTGGAATGGACTGAGACATCTGGGGGACTCTTGGCATGGTGGTACGACCATGGAGTTCCTCTCGCCTTTCCTGTTGAGAGTGCCTCCTCTTGAGATGCGACGGGAACGCCGGGAATTCTTTCCCGTTGAAAGCAGGGAAAGGATCCCTCATCTCGAGCTACGAGGGGGAAACGGGGCTCCTCTGGATGTGGGCGGGACCATCGTGCTTCCTCTCGAGTGGAGACGGGTATGGCGGTGAACTTCTTGAGTTGCAGCAAGGGTGTGAAAGACCCTTTCGAAGTTCCAGAGGTTAGGTTTCATTAGTCTCCAGACGCCTCATCGGAAATAGGCCTCATCTCGCCTGGAAGGGAGAACTTCCTGGATTTTCTCGAGTTGCGGCAGGTGTTCTCGAGTTACGACGGGGACCTCAGGGACCCGCCCTGGTGGCCTCAGTAGAGGCCACTCCCCATGCGAGTTGCTAGGGGGCCTCTCGGGATTCCTCTCCCGTCGATACCGGGGCCAAAAACCTTGTGTGGAGTCAGGGCCGTAACCCAGGATTCCTCTCAGGGGCTGACATGGATCTTTGGGTACTTCTGGAGTCTCCCCAGGGGAGTCAGGCCTCGTCTCGAGTGGGGGCATGCACGTGCGCTTTCCTTCCAGGCTGTAGCAGCAATGTCACGCTTCCCGTTGCGTGGATCAAAGGATCTGTGGTTTTCCCTCGAGGCTTTCCCTCGAGGCTTTCCCACAGAGCTGTCCCACGTGCCACCGTGGTGTGAGTCGATCCTCGGCGTGAAAGATGAGCCAGTGCAGGGCAAAGAGGTTCCTCTGGAATGGACTGAGACATCTGGGGGACTCTTGGCATGGTGGTACAACCATGGAGTTCCTCCCGCCTTTCCTGTTGAGAGTGCCTCCTCTTGAGATGCGACGGGAACGCCGGGAATTCTTTCCCGTTGAAAGCAGGGAAAGGATCCCTCATCTCGAGCTACGAGGGGGAAACGGGGCTCCTCTGGATGTGGGCGGGACCATCGTGCTTCCTCTCGAGTGGAGACGGGTATGGCGGTGAACTTCTTGAGTTGCAGCAAGGATGTGAAAGACCCTTTCGAAGTTCCAGAGGTGAGGTGTCATTAGTCTCCAGACGCCTCATCGGAAATAGGCCTCATATCGCCTGGAAGGGAGATCTTCCTGGATTTTCTCGAGTTGCGGCAAGTGTTCTCGAGTTACGACGGGGACCTCAGGGACCCGCCCTGGTGGCCTCAGGAGAGGCCAGTCCCCATGCGAGTTGCTAGGGGCCTCTCCGGATTCCTCTCCCGTTGATACCGGGGCCAAAAACCTTGTGTGGAGTCAGGGCCGGAACCGAGGATTCCTCTCAGGGGCTGACATGGATCTTTGGGTACTTCTGGCGTCTCGCCAGGGGAGTCAGGCCTCGTCTCGAGTGGGGGCATGCACGTGCGCTTTCCTTCCAGGCTGTAGCAGCAATGTCACGCTTCCCGTCGCGTGGATCAAAGGATCTGTGGTGTTCCCTCGAGGCTTTCCCTCGAGGCTTTCCCACAGGGCTGTCCCACGTGCCACCGTGGTGTGAGTCGATCCTCGGCATGAATGATGAGCCAGTGTAGGGCAAAGAGGTTCCTCTGGAATGGACTGAGACATCTGGGGGACTCTTGGCATGGTGGTAGGACCATGGAGTTCCTCCCGCCTTTCCTGTTGAGAGTGCCTCCTCTTGAGATGCGACGGGAACGCCGGGAATTCTTTCCCGTTGAAAGCAGGGAAAGGATCCCTCATCTCGAGCTACGAGGGGGAAACGGGGCTCCTCTGGATGTGGGCGGGACCATCGTGCTTCCTCTCGAGTGGAGACGGGTATGGAGGTGAACTTCTTGAGTTGCAGCAAGGGTGTGAAAGACCCTTTCTAAGTTCCAGAGGTTAGGTTTCATTAGTCTCCAGACGCCTCATCGGAAATAGGCCTCATCTCGCCTGGAAGGGAGAACTTCCTGGATTTTCTCGAGTTGCGGCAGGTGTTCTCGAGTTACGACGGGGACCTCAGGGACCCGCCCTGGTGGCCTCAGGAGAGGCCAGTCCCCATGCGAGTTGCTAGGGGGCCTCTCGGGATTCCGCTCCCGTCGATACCGGGGCCAAAAACCTTGTGTGGAGTCAGGGCCGGAACCGAGGATTCCTCTCAGGGGCTGACATGGATCTTTGGGTACTTCTGGAGTCTCCCCAGGGGAGTCAGGCCTCGTCTCGAGTGGGGGCATGCACGTGCGCTTTCCTTCCAGGCTGTAGCAGCAATGTCACGCTTCCCGTCGCGTGGATCAAAGGATCTGTGGTTTTCCCTCGAGGCTTTCCCTCGAGGCTTTCCCACAGGGCTGTCCCACGTGCCACCGTGGTGTGAGTCGATCCTCGGCGTGAAAGATGAGCCAGTGCAGGGCAAAGAGGTTCCTCTGGAATGGACTGAGACATCTGGGGGACTCTTGGCATGGTGGTACGACCATGGAGTTCTTCTTGCCTTTCTTGTTGAGAGTGCCTCCTCTTGAGATGCGACGGGATCGCCGGGGATTCTTTCCCGTTGAAAGCAGGTAAAGGATCCCTCATCTCGAGCTACGAGGGGGAAACGGGGCTCCTCTGGATGTGGGCGTGACCATCGTGCTTCCTCTCGAGTGGAGAAGGGTATGGCGGTGAATTTCTTGAGTTGCAACAAGGGTGTGAAAGACCCTTTCGAAGTTCCAGAGCTTAGGTGTCATTAGTCTCCAGACGCCTCATCGGAAATAGGCCTCATCTCGCCTGGAAGGGAGAACTTCCTGGATTTTCTCGAGTTGCGGCAGGTGTTCTCGAGTTACGACGGGGACCTCAGGGACCCGCCCTGGTGGCCTCAGGAGAGGCCAGTCCCCATGCGAATTGCTAGGGGGCCTCTTGGGATCCCTCTCCCGTCGATACCGGGGCCAAAAACCTTGTGTGGAGTCAGGGCCGGAACCGAGGATTCCTCTCAGGGGCTGACATGGATCTTTGGGTACTTCTGTAGTCTCCCCAGGGGAGTCAGGCCTCGTCTCGAGTGGGGGCATGCACGTGCGCTTTCCTTCCAGGCTGTAGCAGCAATGTCACGCTTCCCGTCGCGTGGATCAAAGGATCTGTGGTTTTCCCTCGAGGCTTTCCCTCGAGGCTTTCCCACAGGGCTGTCCCACGTGCCACCGTGGTGTGAGTCGATCCTCGGCGTGAAAGATGAGCCAGTGCAGGGCAAAGAGGTTCCTCTGGAATGGACTGAGACATCTGGGGGACTCTTGGCATGGTGGTACGACCATGGAGTTCCTCTCGCCTTTCCTGTTAAGAGTGCCTCCTCTTGAGATGCGATGGGAACGCCGGGAATACTTTCCCGTTGAAAGCAGGGAAAGGATCCCTCATCTCGAGCTACGAGGGGGAAACGGGGCTCCTCTGGATGTGGGCCGGACCATCGTGCTTCCTCTCGAGTGGAGACGGGTATGGCGGTGAACTTCTTGAGTTGCAGCAAGGGTGTGAAAGACCCTTTCGACGTTCCAGAGGTTAGGTGGCATTATTCTCCAGACGCCTCATGGGAAATAGGCCTCATCTCGCCTGGAAGGGAGAACTTCCTGGATTTTCTCGAGCTGCGGATGGTGTTCTCGAGTTACGACGGGGACCTCAGGGACCCGCCCTGGTGGCCTCAGGAGAGGCCAGTCCCCATGCGAGTTGCTAGGGGGCCTCTCGGGATTCCTCTCCCATCGATACCGGGGCCAAAATCCTTGTGTGGAGTCAGGCCCAGAACAGAGGATTCCTCTCAGGGGCTGACATGGATCTTTGGGTACTTCTGGAGTCTCCCCAGGGGAGTCAGGCCTCGTCTCGAGTGGGGGCATGCACGTGCGCTTTCCTTCCAGGCTGTAGCAGCAATGTCACGCTTCCCGTCGTGTGGATCAAAGGATCTGTGGTTTTCCCTCGAGGCTTTCCCTCGAGGCTTTCCCACAGGGCTGTCCCACGTGCCACCGTGGTGTGAGTCGATCCTCGGCATGAAAGATGAGCCAGTGCAGGGCAAAGAGGTTCCTCTGGAATGGACTGAGACATCTGGTGGACTCTTGGCATGGTAGTACGACCATGGAGTTCCTCCCGCCTTTCCTGTTGAGAGTGCCTCCTCTTGAGATGCGACGGGAACGCCGGGAATTCTTTCCCGTTGAAAGCAGTGAAAGGATCCCTCATCTCGAGCTACGAGGGGGAAACGGGACCCCTCTGGATGTGGGCGGGAACATCGTGCTTCCTCTCGAGTGGAGACGGGTATGGCGGTGAACTTCTTGAGTTGCAGCAAGGGTGTGAAAGACCCTTTCGAAGTTCCAGAGGTGAGGTGTCATTAGTCTCCAGACGTCTCATCGGAAATAGGCCTCATCTCGCCTGGAAGGGAGAACTTCCTGAATTTTCTCGAGTTGCGGCAGGTGTTCTCGAGTTATGACGGGGACCTCAGGGACCCGCCCTGGTGGCCTCAGGAGAGGCCAGTCCCCATGCGAGTTGCTACGGGGCCTCTCGGGATTCCTCTCCCGTCGATACCGGGGCCAAAAACCTTGTGTGGAGTCAGGGCCGGTACCGAGGATTCCTCTCAGGGGCTGACATGGATCTTTGGGTACTTCTGGAGTCTCCCCAGGGGAGTCACGCCTCGTCTCGAGTGGGGGCATGCACGTGCGCTTTCCTTCCAGGCTGTAGCAGCAATGTCACGCTTCCCGTCGCGTGGATCAAAGGATCTGTGGTTTTCCCTCGAGGCTTTCCCTCGAGGCTTTCCCACAGGGCTGTCCCACGTGCCACCGTGGTGTGAGTCGATCCTCGGCGTGAAAGATGAGCCAGTGTAGGGCAAAGAGGTTCCTCTGGAATGGACTGAGACATCTGGGGGACTCTTGGCATGGTGGTACGACCATGGAGTTCCTCCCGCCTTTCCTGTTGGGAGTGCCTCCTCTTGAGATGCGACGGGAACGCTGGGAATTCTTTCCCGTTGAAAGCAGGGAAAGGATCCCTCATCTCGAGCTACGAGGGGGAAACGGGGCTCCTCTGGATGTGGGCCGGACCATCGTGCTTCCTCTCGAGTGGAGACGGGTATGGCGGTGAACTTCTTGAGATGCAGCAAGGGTGTGAAAGACCCTTTCGAAGTTCCAGAGGTTAGGTGTCATTAGTCTCCAGACGCCTCATCGGAAATAGGCCTCATCTCGCCTGGAAGGGAGAACTTCCTGGATTTTCTCGAGTTGCGGCAGGTGTTCTCGAGTTACGACGGGGACCTCAGGGACCCGCCCTGGTGGCCTCAGGAGAGGCCAGTCCCCATGCGAGATGCTAGGGGGCCTCTCGGGATTCCTCTCCCGTCGATACCGGGGCCAAAATCCTTGTGTGGAGTCAGGCCCAGAACAGAGGATTCCTCTCAGGGGCTGACATGGGTCTTTGGGTACTTCTGGAGTCTCCCCAGGGGAGTCAGGCCTCGTCTCGAGTGGGGGCATGCACGTACGCTTTCCTTCCAGGCTGTAGCAGCAATGTCACGCTTCCCGTCGTGTGGATCAAAGGATCTGTGGTTTTTCCTCGAGGCTTTCCCTCGAGGCTTTCCCACAGGGCTGTCCCACGTGCCACCGTGGTGTGAGTCGATCCTCGGCATGAAAGATGAGCCAGTGCAGGGCAAAGAGGTTCCTCTGGAATGGACTGAGACATCTGGGGGACTCTTGGCATGGTGGTACGACCATGGAGTTCCTCCCGCCTTTCCTGTTGAGAGTGCCTCCTCTTGAGATGCGACGGGAACGCCGGGAATTCTTTCCCGTTGAAAGCAGGGAAAGGATCCCTCATCTCGAGCTCCGAGGGGGAAACGGGGCTCCTCTGGATGTGGGCGGGACCATCGTGCTTCCTCTCGAGTGGAGACGGGTATGGCGGTGAACTTCTTGAGTTGCAGCAAGGGTGTGAAAGACCCTTTCGAAGTTCCAGAGGTGAGGTGTCATTAGTCTCCAGACGCCTCATCGGAAATAGGCCTCATCTCGCCTGGAAGGGAGAACTTCCTGGATTTTCTCGAGTTGCGGCAGGTGTTCTCGAGTTACGACGGGGACCTCAGGGACCCGCCCTGGTGGCCTCAGGAGAGGCCAGTCCCCATGCGAGTTGCTAGGGGGCCTCTCGGGATTCCTCTCCCGTCGATACCGGGGCCAAAAACCTTGTGTGGAGTCAGGGCCGGAACCGAGGATTCCTCTCAGGGGCTGACATGGATCTTTGGGTACTTCTGGAGTCTCCCCAGGGGAGTCAGGCCTCGTCTCGAGTGGGGGCATGCACGTGCGCTTTCCTTCCAGGCTGTAGCAGCAATGTCACGCTTCCTGTTGCGTGGATCAAAGGATCTGTGGTTTTCCCTCGAGGCTTTCCCTCGAGGCTTTCACACAGGGCTGTGCCACGTGCCACCGTGGTGTGAGTCGATCCTCGGCGTGAAAGATGAGCCAGTGCAGGGCAAAGAGGTTCCTCTGGAATGGACTGAGACATCTGGGGGACTCTTGGCATGGTGGTACGACCATGGAGTTCCTCCCGCCTTTCCTGTTGAGAGTGCCTCCTCTTGAGATGCGACGGGAACGCCGGGAATTCTTTCCCGTTGAAAGCAGGGAAAGGATCCCTCATCTCGAGCTACGAGGGGGAAACGGGGCTCCTCTGGATGTGGGCGGGACCATCGTGCTTCCTCTCGAGTGGAGACGGGTATGGCGGTGAACTTCTTGAGTTGCAGCAAGGGTGTGAAAGACCCTTTCGAAGTTCCAGAGGTGAGGTGTCATTAGTCTCCAGACGCCTCATCGGAAATAGGCCTCATCTCGCCTGGAAGGGAGAACTTCCTGGATTTTCTCGAGTTGCGGCAAGTGTTCTCGAGTTACGACGGGGACCTCAGGGACCCGCCCTGGTGGCCTCAGGAGAGGCCAGTCCCCATGCGAGTTGCTAGGGGGCCTCTCGGGATTCCTCTCCCGTCGATACCGGGGCCAAAAACCTTGTGTGGAGTCAGGGCCGGAACCGAGGATTCCTCTCAGGGGCTGACATGGATCTTTGGGTACTTCTGGAGTCTCCCCAGGGGAGTCAGGCCTCGTCTCGAGTGGGGGCATGCACGTGCGCTTTCCTTCCAGGCTGTAGCAGCAATGTCACGCTTCCCGTCGCATGGATCAAAGGATCTGTGGTTTTCCCTCGAGGCTTTCCCTCGAGGCTTTCCCACAGGGCTGTCCCACGTGCCACCGTGGTGTGAGTCGATCCTCGGCGTGAAAGATGAGCCAGTGCAGGGCAAAGAGGTTCCTCTGGAATGGACTGAGACATCTGGGGGACTCTTGGCATGGTGGTACGACCATGGAGTTCCTCCCGCCTTTCCTGTTGAGAGTGCCTCCTCTTGAGATGCGACGGGAACGCCGGGAATTCTTTCCCGTTGAAAGCAGGGAAAGGATCCCTCATCTCGAGCTACGAGGGGGAAACGGGGCTCCTCTGGATGTGGGCGGACCATCGTGCTTCCTCTCGAGTGGAGACGGGTATGGCGGTGAACTTCTTGAGTTGCAGCAAGGGTGTGAAAGACCCTTTCGAAGTTCCAGAGGTTATGTGTCATTAGTCTCCAGACGTCTCATCGGAAATAGGCCTCATCTCGCCTGGAAGGGAGAACTTCCTGAATTTTCTCGAGTTGCGGCAGGTGTTCTCGAGTTACGACGGGGACCTCAGGGACCCGACCTTGTGGCCTCAGGAGAGGCCAGTCCCCATGCGAGTTGCTACGGGGCCTCTCGGGATTCCTCTCCCGTCGATACTGGGGCCAAAAACCTTGTGTGGAGTCAGGGCAGGTACCGAGGATTCCTCTCAGGGGCTGACATGGATCTTTGGGTACTTCTGGAGTCTCCCCAGGGGAGTCAGGCCTCGTCTCGAGTGGGGGCATGCACGTGCGCTTTCCTTCCAGGCTGTAGCAGCAATGTCACGCTTCCCGTCGCGTGGATCAAAGGATCTGTGGTTTTCCCTCGAGGCTTTCCCTCGAGGCTTTCCCACAGGGCTGTCCCACGTGCCACCGTGGTGTGAGTCGATCCTCGGCGTGAAAGATGAGCCAGTGCAGGGCAAAGAGGTTCCTCCGGAATGGACTGAGACATCTGGGGGACTCTTGGCATGGTGGTACGACCATGGAGTTCCTCTTGCCTTTCTTGTTGAGAGTGCCTCCTCTTGAGATGCGACGGGAACGCCGGGAATTCTTTCCCGTTGAAAGCAGGGAAAGGATCCCTCATCTCGAGTTACGAGGGGGAACCGGGGCTCCTCTGGATGTGGGCGGGACCATCGTGCTTCCTCTCGAGTGGAGAAGGGTATGGCGGTGAATTTCTTGAGTTGCAGCAAGGGTGTGAAAGACCCTTTAGAAGTTCCAGAGCTTAGGTGTCATTAGTCTCCAGACGCCTCATCGGAAATAGGCCTCATCTCGCCTGGAAGGGAGAACTTCCTGGATTTTCTCGAGTTGCGGCAGGTGTTCTCGAGTTATGACGGGGACCTCAGGGACCCGCCCTGGTGGCCTCAGGAGAGGCCAGTCCCCATGCGAGTTGCTAGGGGGCCTCTCGGGATTCCTCTCCCGTCGATACCGGGGCCAAAAACCTTGTGTGGAGTCAGGGCCGGAACCGAGGATTCCTCTCAGGGGCTGACATGGATCTTTGGGTACTTCTGGAGTCTCCCCAGGGGAGTCAGGCCTCGTCTCGAGTGGGGGCATGCACGTGCGCTTTCCTTCCAGGATTAAGCAGCAATGTCACGCTTCCCGTCGCGTGGATCAAAGAATCTGCGGTTTTCCCTCGAGGCTTTCCCTCGAGGCTTTCCCACAGGGCTGTCCCACGTGCCACCGTGGTGTGAGTCGATCCTCAGCGTGAAAGATGAGCCAGTGCAGGGCAAAGAGGTTCCTCTGGAATGGACTGAGACATCTGGGGGACTCTTGGCATGGTGGTAGGACCATGGAGTTCCTCCCGCCTTTCCTGTTGAGAGTGCCTCCTCTTGAGATGCGACGGGAACGCCGGGAATTCTTTCCCATTGAAAGCAGGGAAAGGATCCCTCATCTCGAGCTACGAGGGGGAAACGGGGCTCCTCTGGATGTGGGCGGGACCATCGTGCTTCCTCTCGAGTGGAGACGGGTATGGCGGTGAACTTCTTGAGTTGCAGCAAGGGTGTGAAAGACCCTTTCGAAGTTCCAGAGGTGAGGTGTCATTAGTCTCCAGACGCCTCATCGGAAATAGGCCTCATCTCGCCTGGAAGGGAGAACTTCCTGGATTTTCTCGAGTTGCGGCAGGTGTTCTCGAGTTACGACGGGGACCTCAGGGACCCGCCCTGGTGGCCTCAGGAGAGGCCAGTCCCCATGCGAGTTGCTAGGGGGCCTCTCGGGATTCCTCTCCCGTCGATACCGGGGCCAAAAACCTTGTGTGGAGTCAGGGCCGGAACCGAGGATTCCTCTCAGGGGCTGACATGGATCTTTGGGTACTTCTGGAGTCTCCCCAGGGGAGTCAGGCCTCGTCTCGAGTGGGGGCATGCACGTGCGCTTTCCTTCCAGGCTGTAGCAGCAATGTCACGCTTCCCGTCGCGTGGATCAAAGGATCTGTGGTTTTCCCTCGAGGCTTTCCCTCGAGGCTTTCCCACAGGGCTTTCCCACGTGCCACCGTGGTGTGAGTCGATCCTCGGCGTGAAAGATGAGCCAGTGCAGGGCAAAGAGGTTCCTCTGGAATGGACTGAGACATCTGGGGGACTCTTGGCATGGTGGTACGACCATGGAGTTCCTCCCGCCTTTCCTGTTGAGAGTGCCTCCTCTTGAGATGCGACGGGAACGCCGGGAATTCTTTCCCGTTGAAAGCAGGGAAAGGATCCCTCATCTCGAGCTACGAGGGGGAAACGGGGCTCCTCTGGAGGTGGGCGGGACCATCGTGCTTCCTCTCGAGTGGAGACGGGTATGGCGGTGAACTTCTTGAGTTGCAGCAAGGGTGTGAAAGACCCTTTCGAAGTTCCAGAGGTGAGGTGTCATTAGTCTCCAGACGCCTCATCGGAAATAGGCCTCATCTCGCCTGGAAGGGAGAACTTCCTGGATTTTCTCGAGTTGCGGCAGGTGTTCTCGAGTTACGACGGGGACCTCAGGGACCCGCCCTGGTGGCCTCAGGAGAGGCCAGTCCCCATGCGAGTTGCTACGGGGCCTCTCGGGATTCCTCTCCCGTCGATACCGGGGCCAAAAACCTTGTGTGGAGTCAGGGCCGGTACCGAGGATTCCTCTCAGGGGCTGACATGGATCTTTGGGTACTTCTGGAGTCTCCCCAGGGGAGTCAGGCCTCGTCTCGAGTGGGGGCATGCACGTGCGCTTTCCTTCCAGGCTGTAGCAGCAATGTCACGCTTCCCGTCGCGTGGATCAAAGGATCTGTGGTTTTCCCTCGAGGCTTTCCCTCGAGGCTTTCCCACAGGGCTGTCCCACGTGCCACCGTGGTGTGAGTCGATCCTCGGCGTGAAAGATGAGCCAGTGCAGGGCAAAGAGGTTCCTCCGGAATGGACTGAGACATCTGGGGGACTCTTGACATGGTGGTACGACCATGGAGTTCCGCTTGCCTTTCTTGTTGAGAGTGCCTCCTCTTGAGATGCGACAGGAACGCCGGGAATTCTTTCCCGTTGAAAGCAGGGAAAGAATCCCTCATCTCGAGCTACGAGGGGGAAACGGGGCTCCTCTGGATGTGGGCGTGACCATCGTGCTTCCTCTCGAGTGGAGAAGGGTATGGCGGTGAATTTCTTCAGTTGCAGCAAGGGTGTGAAAGACCCTTTCGAAGTTCCAGAGCTTAGGCGTCATTAGTCTCCAGACGCCTCATCGGAAATAAGCCTCATCTCGCCTGGAAGGGAGAACTTCCTGGATTTTCTCGAGTTGCGGCAGGTGTTCTCGAGTTATGACGGGGACCTCAGGGACCCGCCCTGGTGGCCTCAGGAGAGGCCAGTCCCCATGCGAGTTGCTAGGGGGCCTCTCGGGATTCCTCTCCCGTCGATACCGGGGCCAAAAACCTTGTGTGGAGTCAGGGCCGGAACCGAGGATTCCTCTCAGGGGCTGACATGGATCTTTGGGTACTTCTGGAGTCTCCCCAGGGGAGTCAGGCCTCGTCTCGAGTGGGGGCATGCACGTGCGCTTTCCTTCCAGGCTGTAGCAGCAATGTCACGCTTCCCGTCGCGTGGATCAAAGGATCTGCGGTTTTCACTCGAGGCTTTCCCTCGAGGCTTTCCCACAGGGCTGTCCCACGTGCCACCGTGGTGTGAGTCGATCCTCGGCGTGAAAAAGGAGCCAGTGCAGGGCAAAGACGTTCCTCTGGAATGGACTGAGACATCTGGGGGACTCTTGGCATGGTGGTACGACCATGGAGTTCCTCTCGCCTTTCCTGTTGAGAGTGCCTCCTCTTGAGATGTGATGGGAACGCCGGGAATACTTTCCCGTTGAAAGCAGGGAAAGGATCCCTCATCTCGAGCTACGAGGGGGAAACGGGGCTCCTCTGGATGTGGGCGGGACCATCGTGCTTCCTCTCGAGTGGAGACGGGTATGGCGGTGAACTTCTTGAGTTGCAGCAAGGGTGTGAAAGACCCTTTGGAAGTTCCAGAGGTGAGGTGTCATTAGTCTCCAGACGCCTCATCGGAAATAGGCCTCATCTCGCCTGGAAGGGAGAACTTCCTGGATTTTCTCGAGTTGCGGCAGGTGTTCTCGAGTTACGACGGGGACCTCAGGGACCCGCCCTGGTGGCCTCAGGAGAGGCCAGTCCCCATGCGAGTTGCTAGGGGGCCTCTCGGGATTCCTCTCCCGTCGATACCGGGGCCAAAAACCTTGTGTGGAGTCAGGGCCGGAACCGAGGATTCCTCTCAGGGGCTGACATGGATCTTTGGGTACTTCTGGAGTCTCCCCAGGGGAGTCAGGCCTCGTCTCGAGTGGGGGCATGCACGTGCGCTTTCCTTCCAGGCTGTAGCAGCAATGTCACGCTTCCCGTCGCGTGGATCAAAGGATCTGTGGTTTTCCCTCGAGGCTTTCCCTCGAGGCTTTCCCACAGGGCTGTCCCACGTGCCACCGTGGTGTGAGTCGATCCTCGGCGTGAAAGATGAGCCAGTGCAGGGCAAAGAGGTTCCTATGGAATGGACTGAGACATCTGGGGGACTCTTGGCATGGTGGTACGACCATGGAGTTCCGCTTGCCTTTCTTGTTGAGAGTGCCTCCTCTTGAGATGCGACAGGAACGCCGGGAATTCTTTCCCGTTGAAAGCAGGGAAAGAATCCCTCATCTCGAGCTACGAGGGGGAAACGGGGCTCCTCTGGATGTGGGCCGGACCATCGTGCTTCCTCTCGAGTGGAGACGGGTATGGCGGTGAATTTCTTCAGTTGCAGCAAGGGTGTGAAAGACCCTTTCGAAGTTCCAGAGCTTAGGCGTCATTAGTCTCCAGACGCCTCATCGGAAATAAGCCTCATCTCGCCTGGAAGGGAGAACTTCCTGGATTTTCTCGAGTTGCGGCAGGTGTTCTCGAGTTATGACGGGGACCTCAGGGACCCGCCCTGGTGGCCTCAGGAGAGGCCAGTCCCCATGCGAGTTGCTAGGGGCCCTCTCGGGATTCCTCTCCCGTCGATACCGGGGCCAAAAACCTTGTGTGGAGTCAGGGCCGGTACCGAGGATTCCTCTCAGGGGCTGACATGGATCTTTGGGTACTTCTGGAGTCTCCCCAGGGGAGTCAGGCCTCGTCTCGAGTGGGGGCATGCACGTGCGCTTTCCTTCCAGGCTGTAGCAGCAATGTCACGCTTCCCGTCGCGTGGATCAAAGGATCTGCGGTTTTCACTCGAGGCTTTCCCTCGAGGCTTTCCCACAGGGCTGTCCCACGTGCCACCGTGGTGTGAGTCGATCCTCGGCGTGAAAAAGGACCAGTGCAGGGCAAAGAGGTTCCTCTGGAATGGACTGAGACATCTGGGGGACTCTTGGCATGGTGGTACGACCATGGAGTTCCTCTCGCCTGTCCTGTTGAGAGTGCCTCCTCTTGAGATGTGATGGGAACGCCGGGAATACTTTCCCGTTGAAAGCAGGGAAAGGATCCCTCATCTCGAGCTACGAGGGGGAAACGGGGCTCCTCTGGATGTGGGCGGGACCATCGTGCTTCCTCTCGAGTGGAGACGGGTATGGCGGTGAACTTCTTGAGTTGCAGCAAGGGTGTGAAAGACCCTTTCGAAGTTCCAGAGGTGAGGTGTCATTAGTCTCCAGACGCCTCATTGGAAATAGGCCTCATCTCGCCTGGAAGGTAGAACTTCCTGGATTTTCTCGAGTTGCGGCAGGTGTTCTCGAGTTACGACGGGGACCTCAGGGACCCGCCCTGGTGGCCTCAGGAGAGGCCAGTCCCCATGCGAGTTGTTGGGGGCCTCTCGGGATTCCTCTCCCGTCGATACCGGGGCCAAAAACCTTGTGTGGAGTCAGGGCCGGAACCGAGGATTCCTCTCAGGGGCTGACATGGATCTTTGGGTACTTCTGGAGTCTCCCCAGGGGAGTCAGGCCTCGTCTCGAGTGGGGGCATGCACGTGCGCTTTCCTTCCAGGCTGTAGCAGCAATGTCACGCTTCCCGTCGCGTGGATCAAAGGATCTGTGGTTTTCCCTCGAGGCTTTCCCTCGTGGCTTTCCCACAGGGCTGTCCCACGTGCCACCGTGGTGTGAGTCGATCCTCGGCGTGAAAGATGAGCCAGTGCAGGGCAAAGAGGTTCCTCTGGAATGGACTGAGACATCTGGGGGACTCTTGGCATGGTGGTACGACCATGGAGTTCCTCTCGCCTTTCCTGTTGAGAGTGCCTCCTCTTGAGATGCGATGGGAACGCCGGGAATACTTTCCCGTTGAAAGCAGGGAAAGGATCCCTCATCTCGAGCTACGAGGGGGAAACGGGGCTCCTCTGGATGTGGGCGGGACCATCGTGCTTCCTCTCGAGTGGAGACGGGTATGGCGGTGAACTTCTTGAGTTGCAGCAAGGGTGTGAAAGACCCTTTCGAAGTTCCAGAGGTGAGGTGTCATTAGTCTCCAGACGTCTCATCGGAAATAGGCCTCATCTCGCCTGGAAGGGAGAACTTCCTGAATTTTCTCGAGTTGCGGCAGGTGTTCTCGAGTTATGACGGGGACCTCAGGGACCCGCCCTGGTGGCCTCAGGAGAGGCCAGTCCCCATGCGAGTTGCTACGGGGCCTCTCGGGATTCCTCTCCCGTCGATACCGGGGCCAAAAACCTTGTGTGGAGTCAGGGCCGGTACCGAGGATTCCTCTCAGGGGCTGACATGGATCTTTGGGTACTTCTGGAGTCTCCCCAGGGGACTCAGGCCTCTTCTCGAGTGGGGGCATGCACGTGCGCTTTCCTTCCAGGCTGTAGCAGCAATGTCACGCTTCCCGACGCGTGGATCAAAGGATCTGTGATTTTCCCTCGAGGCTTTCCCTCGAGGCTTTCCCACAGGGCTGTCCCACGTGCCACCGTGGTGTGAGTCGATCCTCGGCATGAAAGATGAGCCAGTGTAGGGCAAAGAGGTTCCTCTGGAATGGACTGAGACATCTGGGGGACTCTTGGCATGGTGGTACGACCATGGAGTTCCTCCCGCCTTTCCTGTTGAGAGTGCCTCCTCTTGAGATGCGACGGGAACGCTGGGAATTCTTTCCCGTTGAAAGCAGGGAAAGGATCCCTCATCTCGAGCTACGAGGGGGAAACGGGGCTCCTCTGGATGTGGGCGGGACCATCGTGCTTCCTCTCGAGTTGAGACGGGTATGGCGGTGAACTTCCTGAGTTGCAGCAAGGGTGTGAAAGACCCTTTCGAAGTTCCAGAGGTGAGGTGTCATTAGTCTCCAGACGCCTCATCGGAAATAGGCCTCATCTCGCCTGGAAGGGAGAACTTCCTGGATTTTCTCGAGTTGCGGCAGGAGTTCTCGAGTTACGCCGGGGACCTCAGGGACCCGCCCTGGTGGCCTCAGGAGAGGCCAGTCCCCATGCGAGTTGCTAGGGGGCCTCTCGGGATTCCTCTCCCGTCGATACCGGGGCCAAAAACCTTGTGTGGAGTCAGGGCCGGAACCGAGGATTCCTCTCAGGGGCTGACATGGATCTTTGGGTACTTCTGGAGTCTCCCCAGGGGAGTCAGGCCTCGTCTCGAGTGGGAGCATGCACGTGCGCTTTCCTTCCAGGCTGTAGCAGCAATGTCACGCTTCCCGTCGCGTGGATCAAAGGATCTGTGGTTTTCCCTCGAGGCTTTCCCTCGAGGCTTTCCCACAGGGCTGTCCCACGTGCCACCGTGGTGTGAGTCGATCCTCGGCGTGAAAGATGAGCCAGTGCAGGGCAAAGAGTTTCCTCTGGAATGGACTGAGACATCTGGGGGACTCTTGGCATGGTGGTACGACCATGGAGTTCCTCTCGCCTTTCCTGTTGAGAATGCCTCCTTTGAGATGCGATGGGAACGCCGGGAATTCTTTCCCGTTGAAAGCAGGGAAAGGATCCCTCATCTCGAGCTACGAGGGGGAAACGGGGCTCCTCTGGATGTGGGCCGGACCATCGTGCTTCCTCTCGAGTGGAGACGGGTATGGCGGTGAACTTCTTGAGTTGCAGCAAGGGTGTGAAAGACCCTTTCGAAGTTCCAGAGGTTAGGTGTCATTAGTCTCCAGACGCCTCATCGGAAATAGGCCTCATCTCGCCTGGAAGGGAGAACTTCCTGGATTTTCTCGAGTTGCGGCAGGTGTTCTCGAGTTACGACGGGGACCTCAGGGACCCGCCCTGGTGGCCTCAGGAGAGGCCAGTCCCCATGCGAGTTGCTAGGGGGCCTCTCGGGATTCCTCTCCCGTCGATACCGGGGCCAAAATCCTTGTGTGGAGTCAGGCCCAGAACAGAGGATTCCTCTCAGGGGCTGACATGGATCTTTGGGTACTTCTGGAGTCTCCCCAGGGGAGTCAGGCCTCGTCTCGAGTGGGGGCATGCACGTACGCTTTCCTTCCAGGCTGTAGCAGCAATGTCACGCTTCCCGTCGTGTGGATCAAAGGATCTGTGGTTTTCCCTCGAGGCTTTCCCTCGAGGCTTTCCCACAGGGCTGTCCCACGTGCCACCGTGGTGTGAGTCGATCCTCGGCATGAAAGATGAGCCAGTGCAGGGCAAAGAGGTTCCTCTGGAATGGACTGAGACATCTGGGGGACTCTTGGCATGGTGGTACGACCATGGAGTTTCTCCCGCCTTTCCTGTTGAGAGTGCCTCCTCTTGAGATGCGACGGGAACGCCGGGATTTCTTTCCCGTTGAAAGCAGGGAAAGGATCCCTCATCTCGAGCTACGAGGGGGAAACGGGGCTCCTCTGGATGTGGGCGGGACCATCGTGCTTCCTCTCGAGTGGAGACGGGTATGGCGGTGAACTTCTTGAGTTGCAGCAAGGGTGTGAAAGACCCTTTCGAAGTTCCAGAGGTGAGGTGTCATTAGTCTCCAGACGCCTCATCGGAAATAGGCCTCATCTCGCCTGGAAGGGAGAACTTCCTGGATTTTCTCGAGTTGCGGCAGGTGTTCTCGAGTTACGACGGGGACCTCAGGGACCCGCCCTGGTGGCCTCAGGAGAGGCCAGTCCCCATGCGAGTTGCTAGGGGGCCTCTCGGGATTCCTCTCCCGTCGATACCGGGGCCAAAAACCTTGTGTGGAGTCAGGGCCGTAACCCAGGATTCCTCTCAGGGGCTGACATGGATCTTTGGGTACTTCTGGAGTCTCCCCAGGGGAGTCAGGCCTCGTCTCGAGTGGGGGCATGCACGTGCGCTTTCCTTCCAGGCTGTAGCAGCAATGTCACGCTTCCCGTCGCGTGGATCAAAGGATCTGTGGTTTTCCCTCGAGGCTTTCCCTCGAGGCTTTCCCACAGGGCTGTCCCACGTGCCACCGTGGTGTGAGTCGATCCTCGGCGTGAAAGATGAGCCAGTGCAGGGCAAAGAGGTTCCTCTGGAATGGACTGAGACATCTGGGGGACTCTTGGCATGGTGGTACGACCATGGAGTTCCTCCCGCCTTTCCTGTTGAGAGTGCCTCCTCTTGAGATGCGACGGGAACGCCGGGAATTCTTTCCCGTTGAAAGCAGGGAAAGGATCCCTCATCTCGAGCTACGAGGGGGAAACGGGGCTCCTCTGGATGTGGGCGGGACCATCGTGCTTCCTCTCGAGTGGAGACGGGTATGGCGGTGAACTTCTTGAGTTGCAGCAAGGGTGTGAAAGACCCTTTCGAAGTTCCAGAGGTTAGGTGTCATTAGTCTCCAGACGTCTCATCGGAAATAGGCCTCATCTCGCCTGGAAGGGAGAACTTCCTGAATTTTCTCGAGTTGCGGCAGGTGTTCTCGAGTTATGACGGGGACCTCAGGGACCCGCCCTTGTGGCCTCAGGAGAGGCCAGTCCCCATGCGAGTTGCTACGGGGCCTCTCGGGATTCCTCTCCCGTCGATACCGGGGCCAAAAACCTTGTGTGGAGTCAGGGCAGGTACCGAGGATTCCTCTCAGGGGCTTTCATGGATCTTTGGGTACTTCTGGAGTCTCCCCAGGGGCGTCAGGCCTCGTCTCGAGTGGGGGCATGCACGTGCGCTTTCCTTCCAGGCTGTAGCAGCAATGTCACGCTTCCCGTCGCGTGGATCAAAGGATCTGTGGTTTTCCCTCGAGGCTTTCCCTCGAGGCTTTCCCACAGGGCTGTCCCACGTGCCACCGTGGTGTGAGTCGATCCTCGGCGTGAAAGATGAGCCAGTGCAGGGCAAAGAGGTTCCTCCGGAATGGACTGAGACATCTGGGGGACTCTTGGCATGATGGTACGACCATGGAGTTCCGCTTGCCTTTCTTGTTGAGAGTGCCTCCTCTTGAGATGCGACAGGAACGCCGGGAATTCTTTCCCGTTGAAAGCAGGGAAAGAATCCCTCATCTCGAGCTACGAGGGGGAAACGGGGCTCCTCTGGATGTGGGCGTGACCATCGTGCTTTCTCTCGAGTGGAGAAGGGTATGGCGGTGAATTTCTTGAGTTGCAGCAAGGGTGTGAAAGACCCTTTCGACGTTCC
The DNA here is from genome assembly GCF_032405125.1 of Capricornis sumatraensis. Lineage (NCBI taxonomy): Eukaryota > Metazoa > Chordata > Mammalia > Artiodactyla > Bovidae > Capricornis > Capricornis sumatraensis. The sequence goes on along the minus strand of NC_091092.1, from coordinate 139,673,433 downwards.
AGAGCTTAGGTGTCATTAGTCTCCAGACGCCTCATCGGAAATAAGCCTCATCTCGCCTGGAAGGGAGAACTTCCTGGATTTTCTCGAGTTGCGGCAGGTGTTCTCGAGTTATGACGGGGACCTCAGGGACCCGCCCTGGTGGCCTCAGGAGAGGCCAGTCCCCATGCGAGTTGCTAGGGGGCCTCTCGGGTTTCCTCTCCCGTCGATACCGGGGCCAAAAACCTTGTGTGGAGTCAGGGCCGGAACCGAGGATTCCTCTCAGGGGCTGACATGGATCTTTGGGTACTTCTGGAGTCTCCCCAGGGGAGTCAGGCCTCGTCTCGAGTGGGGGCATGCACGTGCGCTTTCCTTCCAGGCTGTAGCAGCAATGTCACGCTTCCCGTCGCGTGGATCAAAGGATCTGCGGTTTTCCCTCGAGGCTTTCCCTCGAGGCTTTCCCACAGGGCTGTCCCACGTGCCACCGTGGTGTGAGTCGATCCTCGGCGTGAAAGAGGAGCCAGTGCAGAGCAAAGAGGTTCCTCTGGAATGGACTGAGACATCTGAGGGACTCTTGGCATGGTGGTACGACCATGGAGTTCCTCTCGCCTTTCCTGTTGAGAGTGCCTCCTCTTGAGATGCGACGGGAACGCCGGGAATTCTTTCCCGTTGAAAGCAGGGAAAGGATCCCTCATCTCGAGCTACGAGAGGGAAACGGGGCTCCTCTGGATGTGGGCGGGACCATCGTGCTTCCTCTCGAGTGGAGACGGGTATGGCGGTGAACTTCTTGAGTTGCAGCAAGGGTGTGAAAGACCCTTTCGAAGTTCCAGAGGTTAGGTGGCATTAGTCTCCAGACGTCTCATCGGAAATAGGCCTCATCTCGCCTGGAAGGGAGAACTTCCTGAATTTTCTCGAGTTGCGTCAGGTGTTCTCGAGTTACGACGGGGACCTCAGGGACCCGCCCTGGTGGCCTCAGGAGAGGCCAGTCCCCATGCGAGTTGCTACGGGGCCTCTCGGGATTCCTCTCCCGTCGATACCGGGGCCAAAATCCTTGTGTGGAGTCAGGGCCGGTACCGAGGATTCCTCTCAGGGGCTGACATGGATCTTTGGGTACTTCTGGAGTCTCCCCAGGGGAGTCAGGCCTCGTCTCGAGTGGGGGCATGCACGTGCGCTTTCCTTCCAGGCTGTAGCAGCAATGTCACGCTTCCCGTCGCGTGGATTAAAGGATCTGTGGTTTTCCCTCGAGGCTTTCCCTCGAGGCTTTCCCACAGGGCTGTCCCACGTGCCACCGTGGTGTGAGTCGATCCTCGGCGTGAAAGATGAGCCAGTGCAGGGCAAAGAGGTTCCTCCGGAATGGACTGAGACATCTGGGGGACTCTTGGCATGGTGGTACGACCATGGAGTTCCTCTTGCCTTTCTTGTTGAGAGTGCCTCCTCTTGAGATGCGACGGGAACGCCGGGAATTCTTTCCCGTTGAAAGCAGGGAAAGAATCCCTCATCTCGAGCTACGAGGGGGAAACGGGGCTCCTCTGGATGTGGGCGTGACCATCGTGCTTCCTCTCGAGTGCAGAAGGGTATGGCGGTGAATTTCTTGAGTTGCAGCAAGGGTGTGAAAGACCCTTTCGAAGTTCCAGAGCTTAGGTGTCATTAGTCTCCAGACGTCTCATCGGAAATAGGCCTCATCTCGCCTGGAAGGGAGAACTTCCTGGTTTTTCTGGAGTTGCGGCAGGTGTTCTCGAGTTATGACGGGGACCTCAGGGACCCGCCCTGGTGGCCTCAGGAGAGGCCAGTCCCCATGCGAGTTGCTCGGGGGCCTCTCGGGATTCCTCTCCCGTCGATACCGGGGCCAAAAACCTTGTGTGGAGTCAGGGCCGGAACCGAGGATTCCTCTCAGGGGCTGACATGGATCTTTGGGTACTTCTGGAGTCTCCCCAGGGGAGTCAGGCCTCGTCTCGAGTGGGGGCATGCACGTGCGCTTTCCTTCCAGGCTGTAGCAGCAATGTCACGCTTCCCGTCGCGTGGATCAAAGGATCTGTGGTTTTCCCTCGAGGCTTTCCCTCGAGGCTTTCCCACAGGGCTGTCCCACGTGCCACCGTGGTGTGAGTCGATCCTCGGCGTGAAAGATGAGCCAGTGCAGGGCAAAGAGGTTCCTCTGGAATGAACTGAGACATCTGGGGGACTCTTGGCATGGTGGTACGACCATGGAGTTCCTCCCGCCTTTCTTGTTGAGAGTGCCTCCTCTTGAGATGCGACGGGAACGCCGGGAATTCTTTCCCGTTGAAAGCAGGGAAAGATTCCCTCATCTCGAGCTACGAGGGGGAAACGGGGCTCCTCTGGATGTGGGCATGACCATCGTGCTTCATCTCGAGTGGAGAAGGGTATGGCGGTGAATTTCTTGAGTTGCAGCAAGGGTGTGAAAGACCCTTTCGAAGTTCCAGAGCTTAGGTGTCATTAGTCTCCAGACGCCTCATCGGAAATAGGCCTCATCTCGCCTGGAAGGGAGAACTTCCTGGATTTTCTCGAGTTGCGGCAGGTGTTCTCGAGTTATGACGGGGACCTCAGGGACCCGCCCTGGTGGCCTCAGGAGAGGCCAGTCCCCATGCGAGTTGCTAGGGGGCCTCTCGGGATTCCTCTCCCGTCGATACTGGGGCCAAAAACCTTGTGTGGAGTCAGGGCTGGAACCGAGGATTCCTCTCAGGGGCTGACATGGATCTTTGGGTACTTCTGGAGTCTCCCCAGGGGAGTCAGGCCTCGTCTCGAGTGGGGGCATGCACGTGCGCTTTCCTTCCAGGCTGTAGCAGCAATGTCACGCTTCCCGTCGCGTGGATCAAAGGATCTGCGGTTTTCCCTCGAGGCTTTCCCTCGAGGCTTTCCCACAGGGCTGTCCCACGTGCCACCGTGGTGTGAGTCGATCCTCGGCGTGAAAGATGAGCCAGTGCAGGGCAAAGAGGTTCCTCTGGAATGGACTGAGACATCTGGGGGACTCTTGGCATGGTGGTACGACCATGGAGTTCCTCTCGCCTTTCCTGTTGAGAGTGCCTCCTCTTGAGATGTGATGGGAACGCCGGGAATACTTTCCCGTTGAAAGCAGGGAAAGGATCCCTCATCTCGAGCTACGAGGGGGAAACGGGGCTCCTCTGGATGTGGGCGGGACCACCGTGCTTCCTCTCGAGTGGAGACGGGTATGGCGGTGAACTTCTTGAGTTGCAGCAAGGGTGTGAAAGACCCTTTCGAAGTTCCAGAGGTTAGGTGTCATTAGTCTCCAGACGTCTCATGGGAAATAGGCCTCATCTCGCCTGGAAGGGAGAACTTCCTGGATTTTCTCGAGTTGCGGCAGGTGTTCTCGAGTTACGACGGGGACCTCAGGGACCCGCCCTGGTGGCCTCAGGAGAGGCCAGTCCCCATGCGAGTTGCTAGGGGGCCTCTCGGGATTCCTCTCCCGTCGAAAACGGGGGCCAAAAACCTTGTGTGGAGTCAGGGCCGGAACCGAGGATTCCTCTCACGGGCTGACATGGATCTTTGGGTACTTCTGGAGTCTCCCCAGGGGAGTCAGGCCTCGTCTCGAGTGGGGGCATGCACGTGCGCTTTCCTTCCAGGCTGTAGCAGCAATGTCACGCTTCCCGTCGGGTGGATCAAAGGATCTGTGGTTTTCCCTCGAGGCTTTCCCTCGAGGCTTTCCCACAGGGCTGTCCCACGTGCCACCGTGGTGTGAGTCGATCCTCGGTGTGAAAGATGAGCCAGTGCAGGGCAAAGAGGTTCCTCCGGAATGGACTGAGACATCTGGGGGACTCTTGGCATGTTGGTACGACCATGGAGTTCCTTTTGCCTTTCTTGTTGAGAGTGCCTCCTCTTGAGATGCGACGGGAACGCCGGGAATTCTTTCCCGTTGAAAGCAGGGAAAGAATCCCTCATCTCGAGCTACGAGGGGGAAACGGGGCTCCTCTGGATGTGGGCGTGACCATCGTGCTTCCTCTCGAGTGGAGAAGGGTATGGCGGTGAATTTCTTGAGTTGCAGCAAGGGTGTGAAAGACCCTTTCGAAGTTCCAGAGCTTAGGTGTCATTAGTCTCCAGACGCCTCATCGGAAATAGGCCTCATCTCGCCTGGAAGGGAGAACTTCCTGGATTTTCTCGAGTTGCGGCAGGTGTTCTCGAGTTATGACGGGGACCTCAGGGACCCGCCCTGGTGGCCTCAGGAGAGGCCAGTCCCCATGCGAGTTGCTAGGGGGCCTCTCGGGATTCATCTCCCGTCGATACCGGGGCCAAAAACCTTGTGTGGAGTCAGGGCTGGAACCGAGGATTCCTCTCAGGGGCTGACATGGATCTTTGGGTACTTCTGGAGTCTCCCCAGGGGAGTCAGGCCTCGTCTCGAGTGGGGGCATGCACGTGCGCTTTCCTTCCAGGCTGTAGCAGCAATGTCACGCTTCCCGTCGCGTTGATCAAAGGATCTGCGGTTTTCCCTCGAGGCTTTCCCTCGAGGCTTTCCCACAGGGCTGCCCCACGTGCCACCGTGGTGTGAGTCGATCCTCGGCGTGAAAGATGAGCCAGTGCAGGGCAAAGAGGTTCCTCTGGAATGGACTGAGACATCTGGGGGACTCTTGGCATGGTGGTACGACCATGGAGTTCCTCTCGCCTTTCCTGTTGAGAGTGCCTCCTCTTGAGATGTGATGGGAATGCCGGGAATACTTTCCCGTTGAAAGCAGGGAAAGGATCCCTCATCTCGAGCTACGAGGGGGAAACGGGGCTCCTCTGGATGTGGGCGGGACCATCGTGCTTCCTCTCGAGTGGAGACGGGTATGGCGGTGAACTTCTTGAGTTGCAGCAAGGGTGTAAAAGACCCTTTCGAAGTTCGAGAGTTTAGGTGTCATTAGTTTCCAGACGCCTCATCGGAAATAGGCCTCATCTCGCCTGGAAGGGAGAACTTCCTGGATTTTCTCGAGTTGCGGCAGGTGTTCTCGAGTTACGACGGGGACTTCAGGGACCCGCCCTGGTGGCCTCAGGAGAGGCCAGTCCCCATGCGAGTTGCTAGGGGGCCTCTCGGGATTCCTCTCCCGTCGATACCGGGGCCAAAAACCTTGTGTGGAGTCAGGGCCGGAACCGAGGATTCCTCTCACGGGCTGACATGGATCTTTGGGTACTTCTGGAGTCTCCCCAGGGGAGTCAGGCCTCGTCTCGAGTGGGGGCATGCACGTGCGCTTTCCTTCCAGGCTGTAGCAGCAATGTCACGCTTCCCGTCGCGTGGATCAAAGGATCTGTGGTTTTCCCTCGAGGCTTTCCCTCGAGGCTTTCCCACAGGGCTGTCCCACGTGCCACCGTGGTGTGAGTCGATCCTCGGCGTGAAAGATGAGCCAGTGCAGGGCAAAGAGGTTCCTCCGGAATGGACTGAGACATCTGGGGGACTCTTGGCATGGTGGTACGACCATGGAGTTCCTCTTGCCTTTCTTGTTGAGAGTGCCTCCTCTTGAGATGCGACGGGAACGCCGGGAATTCTTTCCCGTTGAAAGCAGGGAAAGGATCCCTCATCTCGAGCTACGAGGGGGAAACGGGGCTCCTCTGGATGTGGGCGGGACCACCGTGCTTCCTCTCGAGTGGAGACGGGTATGGCGGTGAACTTCTTGAGTTGCAGCAAGGGTGTGAAAGACCCTTTCGAAGTTCCAGAGGTTAGGTGTCATTAGTCTCCAGACGTCTCATGGGAAATAGGCCTCATCTCGCCTGGAAGGGAGAACTTCCTGGATTTTCTCGAGTTGCGGCAGGTGTTCTCGAGTTACGACGGGGACCTCAGGGACCCGCCCTGGTGGCCTCAGGAGAGGCCAGTCCCCATGCGAGTTGCTAGGGGGCCTCTCGGGATTCCTCTCCCGTCGAAAACCGGGGCCAAAAACCTTGTGTGGAGTCAGGGCCGGAACCGAGGATTCCTCTCACGGGCTGACATGGATCTTTGGGTACTTCTGGAGTCTCCCCAGGGGAGTCAGGCCTCGTCTCGAGTGGGGGCATGCACGTGCGCTTTCCTTCCAGGCTGTAGCAGCAATGTCACGCTTCCCGTCGGGTGGATCAAAGGATCTGTGGTTTTCCCTCGAGGCTTTCCCTCGAGGCTTTCCCACAGGGCTGTCCCAAGTGCCACCGTGGTGTGAGTCGATCCTCGGTGTGAAAGATGAGCCAGTGCAGGGCAAAGAGGTTCCTCCGGAATGGACTGAGACATCTGGGGGACTCTTGGCATGTTGGTACGACCATGGAGTTCCTTTTGCCTTTCTTGTTGAGAGTGCCTCCTCTTGAGATGCGACGGGAACGCCGGGAATTCTTTCCCGTTGAAAGCAGGGAAAGAATCCCTCATCTCGAGCTACGAGGGGGAAACGGGGCTCCTCTGGATGTGGGCGTGACCATCGTGCTTCCTCTCGAGTGGAGAAGGGTATGGCGGTGAATTTCTTGAGTTGCAGCAAGGGTGTGAAAGACCCTTTCGAAGTTCCAGAGCTTAGGTGTCATTAGTCTCCAGACGCCTCATCGGAAATAGGCCTCATCTCGCCTGGAAGGGAGAACTTCCTGGATTTTCTCGAGTTGCGGCAGGTGTTCTCGAGTTATGACGGGGACCTCAGGGACCCGCCCTGGTGGCCTCAGGAGAGGCCAGTCCCCATGCGAGTTGCTAGGGGGCCTCTCGGGATTCATCTCCCGTCGATACCGGGGCCAAAAACCTTGTGTGGAGTCAGGGCTGGAACCGAGGATTCCTCTCAGGGGCTGACATGGATCTTTGGGTACTTCTGGAGTCTCCCCAGGGGAGTCAGGCCTCGTCTCGAGTGGGGGCATGCACGTGCGCTTTCCTTCCAGGCTGTAGCAGCAATGTCACGCTTCCCGTCGCGTTGATCAAAGGATCTGCGGTTTTCCCTCGAGGCTTTCCCTCGAGGCTTTCCCACAGGGCTGCCCCACGTGCCACCGTGGTGTGAGTCGATCCTCGGCGTGAAAGATGAGCCAGTGCAGGGCAAAGAGGTTCCTCTGGAATGGACTGAGACATCTGGGGGACTCTTGGCATGGTGGTACGACCATGGAGTTCCTCTCGCCTTTCCTGTTGAGAGTGCCTCCTCTTGAGATGTGATGGGAATGCCGGGAATACTTTCCCGTTGAAAGCAGGGAAAGGATCCCTCATCTCGAGCTACGAGGGGGAAACGGGGCTCCTCTGGATGTGGGCGGGACCATCGTGCTTCCTCTCGAGTGGAGACGGGTATGGCGGTGAACTTCTTGAGTTGCAGCAAGGGTGTAAAAGACCCTTTCGAAGTTCGAGAGTTTAGGTGTCATTAGTTTCCAGACGCCTCATCGGAAATAGGCCTCATCTCGCCTGGAAGGGAGAACTTCCTGGATTTTCTCGAGTTGCGGCAGGTGTTCTCGAGTTACGACGGGGACCTCAGGGACCCGCCCTGGTGGCCTCAGGAGAGGCCAGTCCCCATGCGAGTTGCTAGGGGGCCTCTCGGGATTCCTCTCCCGTCGATACCGGGGCCAAAAACCTTGTGTGGAGTCAGGGCCGGAACCGAGGATTCCTCTCACGGGCTGACATGGATCTTTGGGTACTTCTGGAGTCTCCCCAGGGGAGTCAGGCCTCGTCTCGAGTGGGGGCATGCACGTGCGCTTTCCTTCCAGGCTGTAGCAGCAATGTCACGCTTCCCGTCGCGTGGATCAAAGGATCTGTGGTTTTCCCTCGAGGCTTTCCCTCGAGGCTTTCCCACAGGGCTGTCCCACGTGCCACCGTGGTGTGAGTCGATCCTCGGCGTGAAAGATGAGCCAGTGCAGGGCAAAGAGGTTCCTCCGGAATGGACTGAGACATCTGGGGGACTCTTGGCATGGTGGTACGACCATGGAGTTCCTCTTGCCTTTCTTGTTGAGAGTGCCTCCTCTTGAGATGCGACGGGAACGCCGGGAATTCTTTCCCGTTGAAAGCAGGGAAAGAATCCCTCATCTCGAGCTACGAGGGGGAAACGGGGCTCCTCTGGATGTGGGCGTGACCATCGTGCTTCCTCTCGAGTGGAGAAGGGTATGGCGGTGAATTTCTTGAGTTGCAGCAAGGGTGTGAAAGACCCTTTCGAAGTTCCAGAGCTTAGGTGTCATTAGTCTCCAGACGCCTCATCGGAAATAGGCCTCATCTCGCCTGGAAGGGAGAAATTCCTGGATTTCTCGAGTTGTGGCAGGTGTTCTCGAGTTATGACGGGGACCTCAGGGACCCGCCCTGGTGGCCTCAGGAGAGGCCAGTCCCCATGCGAGTTGCTAGGGGGCCTCTCGGGATTCCTCTCCCGTCGATACCGGGGCCAAAAACCTTGTGTGGAGTCAGGGCCGGAACCGAGGATTCCTCTCAGGGGCTGACATGGATCTTTGGGTACTTCTGGAGTCTCCCCAGGGGAGTCAGGCCTCGTCTCGAGTGGGGGCATGCACGTGCGCTTTCCTTCCAGGCTGTAGCGGCAATGTCACGCTTCCCGTCGCGTGGATCAAAGGATCTGCGGTTTTCCCTCGAGGCTTTCCCTCGAGGCTTTCCCACAGGGCTGTCCCACGTACCACCGTGGTGTGAGTCGATCCTCGGCGTGAAAGATGAGCCAGTGCAGGGCAAAGAGGTTCCTCTGGAATGGACTGAGACATCTGGGGGACTCTTGGCATGGTGGTACGACCATGGAGTTCCTCTCGCCTTTCCTGTTGAGAGTGCCTCCTCTTGAGATGTAATGGGAACGCCGGGAATACTTTCCCGTTGAAAGCAGGGAAAGGATCCCTCATCTCGAGCTACGAGGGGGAAACGGGGCTCCTCTGGATGTGGGCGGGACCATCGTGCTTCCTCTCGAGTGGAGACGGGTATGGCGGTGAACTTCTTGAGTTGCAGCAAGGGTGTGAAAGACCCTTTCGAAGTTCCAGAGGTGAGGTGTCATTAGTCTCCAGACGCCTCATCGGAAATAGGCCTCATCTCGCCTGGAAGGGAGAACTTCCTGGATTTTCTCGAGTTGCGGCAGGTGTTCTCGAGTTACGACGGGGACCTCAGGAACCCGCCCTGGTGGCCTCAGGAGAGGCCAGTCCCCATGCGAGTTGCTAGGGGGCCTCTCGGGATTCCTCTCCCGTCGATACCGGGGCCAAAAACCTTGTGTGGAGTCAGGGCCGGAACCGAGGATTCCTCTCAGGGGCTGACATGGATCTTTGGGTACTTCTGGAGTCTCCGCAGGGGAGTCAGGGCTCGTCTCGAGTGGGGGCATGCACGTGCGCTTTCCTTCCAGGCTGTAGCAGCAATGTCACGCTTCCCGTCGCGTGGATCAAAGGATCTGTGGTTTTCCCTCGAGGCTTTCCCTCGAGGCTTTCCCACAGGGCTGTCCCACGTGCCACCGTGGTGTGAGTCGATCCTCGGCGTGAAAGATGAGCCAGTGCAGGGCAAAGAGGTTCCTCCGGAATGGACTGAGACATCTGGGGGACTCTTGGAATGGTGGTACGACCATGGAGTTCCTCTTGCCTTTCTTGTTGAGAGTGCCTCCTCTTGAGATGCGACGGGAACGCCGGGAATTCTTTCCCGTTGAAAGCAGGGAAAGAATCCCTCATCTCGAGCTACGAGGGGGAAACGGGGCTCCTCTGGATGTGGGCATGACCATCGTGCTTCATCTCGAGTGGAGAAGGGTATGGCGGTGAATTTCTTGAGTTGCAGCAAGGGTGTGAAAGACCCTTTCGAAGTTCCAGAGCTTAGGTGTCATTAGTCTCCAGACGCCTCATCGGAAATAGGCCTCATCTCGCCTGGAAGGGAGAACTTCCTGGATTTTCTCGAGTTGCGGCAGGTGTTCTCGAGTTATGACGGGGACCTCAGGGACCCGCCCTGGTGGCCTCAGGAGAGGCCAGTCCCCATGCGAGTTGCTAGGGGGCCTCTCGGGATTCCTCTCCCGTCGATACTGGGGCCAAAAACCTTGTGTGGAGTCAGGGCTGGAACCGAGGATTCCTCTCAGGGGCTGACATGGATCTTTGGGTACTTCTGGAGTCTCCCCAGGGGAGTCAGGCCTCGTCTCGAGTGGGGGCATGCACGTGCGCTTTCCTTCCAGGCTGTAGCAGCAATGTCACGCTTCCCGTCGCGTGGATCAAAGGATCTGCGGTTTTCCCTCGAGGCTTTCCCTCGAGGCTTTCCCACAGGGCTGTCCCACGTGCCACCGTGGTGTGAGTCGATCCTCGGCGTGAAAGATGAGCCAGTGCAGGGCAAAGAGGTTCCTCTGGAATGGACTGAGACATCTGGGGGACTCTTGGCATGGTGGTACGACCATGGAGTTCCTCTCGCCTTTCCTGTTGAGAGTGCCTCCTCTTGAGATGTGATGGGAACGCCGGGAATACTTTCCCGTTGAAAGCAGGGAAAGGATCCCTCATCTCGAGCTACGAGGGGGAAACGGGGCTCCTCTGGATGTGGGCGGGACCACCGTGCTTCCTCTCGAGTGGAGACGGGTATGGCGGTGAACTTCTTGAGTTGCAGCAAGGGTGTGAAAGACCCTTTCGAAGTTCCAGAGGTTAGGTGTCATTAGTCTCCAGACGTCTCATGGGAAATAGGCCTCATCTCGCCTGGAAGGGAGAACTTCCTGGATTTTCTCGAGTTGCGGCAGGTGTTCTCGAGTTACGACGGGGACCTCAGGGACCCGCCCTGGTGGCCTCAGGAGAGGCCAGTCCCCATGCGAGTTGCTAGGGGGCCTCTCGGGATTCCTCTCCCGTCGAAAACCGGGGCCAAAAACCTTGTGTGGAGTCAGGGCCGGAACCGAGGATTCCTCTCACGGGCTGACATGGATCTTTGGGTACTTCTGGAGTCTCCCCAGGGGAGTCAGGCCTCGTCTCGAGTGGGGGCATGCACGTGCGCTTTCCTTCCAGGCTGTAGCAGCAATGTCACGCTTCCCGTCGGGTGGATCAAAGGATCTGTGGTTTTCCCTCGAGGCTTTCCCTCGAGGCTTTCCCACAGGGCTGTCCCACGTGCCACCGTGGTGTGAGTCGATCCTCGGTGTGAAAGATGAGCCAGTGCAGGGCAAAGAGGTTCCTCTGGAATGGACTGAGACATCTGGGGGACTCTTGGCATGTTGGTACGACCATGGAGTTCCTTTTGCCTTTCTTGTTGAGAGTGCCTCCTCTTGAGATGCGACGGGAACGCCGGGAATTCTTTCCCGTTGAAAGCAGGGAAAGAATCCCTCATCTCGAGCTACGAGGGGGAAACGGGGCTCCTCTGGATGTGGGCGTGACCATCGTGCTTCCTCTCGAGTGGAGAAGGGTATGGCGGTGAATTTCTTGAGTTGCAGCAAGGGTGTGAAAGACCCTTTCGAAGTTCCAGAGCTTAGGTGTCATTAGTCTCCAGACGCCTCATCGGAAATAGGCCTCATCTCGCCTGGAAGGGAGAACTTCCTGGATTTTCTCGAGTTGCGGCAGGTGTTCTCGAGTTATGACGGGGACCTCAGGGACCCGCCCTGGTGGCCTCAGGAGAGGCCAGTCCCCATGCGAGTTGCTAGGGGGCCTCTCGGGATTCATCTCCCGTCGATACCGGGGCCAAAAACCTTGTGTGGAGTCAGGGCTGGAACCGAGGATTCCTCTCAGGGGCTGACATGGATCTTTGGGTACTTCTGGAGTCTCCCCAGGGGAGTCAGGCCTCGTCTCGAGTGGGGGCATGCACGTGCGCTTTCCTTCCAGGCTGTAGCAGCAATGTCACGCTTCCCGTCGCGTTGATCAAAGGATCTGCGGTTTTCCCTCGAGGCTTTCCCTCGAGGCTTTCCCACAGGGCTGCCCCACGTGCCACCGTGGTGTGAGTCGATCCTCGGCGTGAAAGATGAGCCAGTGCAGGGCAAAGAGGTTCCTCTGGAATGGACTGAGACATCTGGGGGACTCTTGGCATGGTGGTACGACCATGGAGTTCCTCTCGCCTTTCCTGTTGAGAGTGCCTCCTCTTGAGATGTGATGGGAATGCCGGGAATACTTTCCCGTTGAAAGCAGGGAAAGGATCCCTCATCTCGAGCTACGAGGGGGAAACGGGGCTCCTCTGGATGTGGGCGGGAGCATCGTGCTTCCTCTCGAGTGGAGACGGGTATGGCGGTGAACTTCTTGAGTTGCAGCAAGGGTGTAAAAGACCCTTTCGAAGTTCGAGAGTTTAGGTGTCATTAGTTTCCAGACGCCTCATCGGAAATAGGCCTCATCTCGCCTGGAAGGGAGAACTTCCTGGATTTTCTCGAGTTGCAGCAGGTGTTCTCGAGTTACGACGGGGACCTCAGGGACCCGCCCTGGTGGCCTCAGGAGAGGCCAGTCCCCATGCGAGTTGCTAGGGGGCCTCTCGGGATTCCTCTCCCGTCGATACCGGGGCCAAAAACCTTGTGTGGAGTCAGGGCCGGAACCGAGGATTCCTCTCACGGGCTGACATGGATCTTTGGGTACTTCTGGAGTCTCCCCAGGGGAGTCAGGCCTCGTCTCGAGTGGGGGCATGCACGTGCGCTTTCCTTCCAGGCTGTAGCAGCAATGTCACGCTTCCCGTCGCGTGGATCAAAGGATCTGTGGTTTTCCCTCGAGGCTTTCCCTCGAGGCTTTCCCACAGGGCTGTCCCACGTGCCACCGTGGTGTGAGTCGATCCTCGGCGTGAAAGATGAGCCAGTGCAGGGCAAAGAGGTTCCTCCGGAATGGACTGAGACATCTGGGGGACTCTTGGCATGGTGGTACGACCATGGAGTTCCTCTTGCCTTTCTTGTTGAGAGTGCCTCCTCTTGAGATGCGACGGGAACGCCGGGAATTCTTTCCCGTTGAAAGCAGGGAAAGGATCCCTCATCTCGAGCTACGAGGGGGAAACGGGGCTCCTCTGGATGTGGGCGGGACCACCGTGCTTCCTCTCGAGTGGAGACGGGTATGGCGGTGAACTTCTTGAGTTGCAGCAAGGGTGTGAAAGACCCTTTCGAAGTTCCAGAGGTTAGGTGTCATTAGTCTCCAGACGTCTCATGGGAAATAGGCCTCATCTCGCCTGGAAGGGAGAACTTCCTGGATTTTCTCGAGTTGCGGCAGGTGTTCTCGAGTTACGACGGGGACCTCAGGGACCCGCCCTGGTGGCCTCAGGAGAGGCCAGTCCCCATGCGAGTTGCTAGGGGGCCTCTCGGGATTCCTCTCCCGTCGAAAACCGGGGCCAAAAACCTTGTGTAGAGTCAGGGCCGGAACCGAGGATTCCTCTCACGGGCTGACATGGATCTTTGGGTACTTCTGGAGTCTCCCCAGGGGAGTCAGGCCTCGTCTCGAGTGGGGGCATGCACGTGCGCTTTCCTTCCAGGCTGTAGCAGCAATGTCACGCTTCCCGTCGGGTGGATCAAAGGATCTGTGGTTTTCCCTCGAGGCTTTCCCTCGAGGCTTTCCCACTGGGCTGTCCCACGTGCCACCGTGGTGTGAGTCGATCCTCGGTGTGAAAGATGAGCCAGTGCAGGGCAAAGAGGTTCCTCCGGAATGGACTGAGACATCTGGGGGACTCTTGGCATGTTGGTACGACCATGGAGTTCCTTTTGCCTTTCTTGTTGAGAGTGCCTCCTCTTGAGATGCGACGGGAACGCCGGGAATTCTTTCCCGTTGAAAGCAGGGAAAGAATCCCTCATCTCGAGCTACGAGGGGGAAACGGGGCTCCTCTGGATGTGGGCGTGACCATCGTGCTTCCTCTCGAGTGGAGAAGGGTATGGCGGTGAATTTCTTGAGTTGCAGCAAGGGTGTGAAAGACCCTTTCGAAGTTCCAGAGCTTAGGTGTCATTAGTCTCCAGACGCCTCATCGGAAATAGGCCTCATCTCGCCTGGAAGGGAGAACTTCCTGGATTTTCTCGAGTTGCGGCAGGTGTTCTCGAGTTATGACGGGGACCTCAGGGACCCGCCCTGGTGGCCTCAGGAGAGGCCAGTCCCCATGCGAGTTGCTAGGGGGCCTCTCGGGATTCCTCTCCCGTCGATACCGGGGCCAAAAACCTTGTGTGGAGTCAGGGCCGGAACCGAGGATTCCTCTCAGGGGCTGACATGGATCTTTGGGTACTTCTGGAGTCTCCCCAGGGGAGTCAGGCCTCGTCTCGAGTGGGGGCATGCACGTGCGCTTTCCTTCCAGGCTGTAGCGGCAATGTCACGCTTCCCGTCGCGTGGATCAAAGGATCTGCGGTTTTCCCTCGAGGCTTTCCCTCGAGGCTTTCCCACAGGGCTGTCCCACGTACCACCGTGGTGTGAGTCGATCCTCGGCGTGAAAGATGAGCCAGTGCAGGGCAAAGAGGTTCCTCTGGAATGGACTGAGACATCTGGGGGACTCTTGGCATGGTGGTACGACCATGGAGTTCCTCTCGCCTTTCCTGTTGAGAGTGCCTCCTCTTGAGATGTAATGGGAACGCCGGGAATACTTTCCCGTTGAAAGCAGGGAAAGGATCCCTCATCTCGAGCTACGAGGGGGAAACGGGGCTCCTCTGGATGTGGGCGGGACCATCGTGCTTCCTCTCGAGTGGAGACGGGTATGGCGGTGAACTTCTTGAGTTGCAGCAAGGGTGTGAAAGACCCTTTCGAAGTTCCAGAGGTGAGGTGTCATTAGTCTCCAGACGCCTCATCGGAAATAGGCCTCATCTCGCCTGGAAGGGAGAACTTCCTGGATTTTCTCGAGTTGCGGCAGGTGTTCTCGAGTTACGACGGGGACCTCAGGAACCCGCCCTCGTGGCCTCAGGAGAGGCCAGTCCCCATGCGAGTTGCTAGGGGGCCTCTCGGGATTCCTCTCCCGTCGATACCGGGGCCAAAAACCTTGTGTGGAGTCAGGGCCGGAACCGAGGATTCCTCTCAGGGGCTGACATGGATCTTTGGGTACTTCTGGAGTCTCCGCAGGGGAGTCAGGCCTCGTCTCGAGTGGGGGCATGCACGTGCGCTTTCCTTCCAGGCTGTAGCAGCAATGTCACGCTTCCCGTCGCGTGGATCAAAGGATCTGTGGTTTTCCCTCGAGGCTTTCCCTCGAGGCTTTCCCACAGGGCTATCCCACGTGCCACCGTGCTGTGAGTCGATCCTCGGCGTGAAAGATGAGCCAGTGCAGGGCAAAGAGGTTCCTCTGGAATGGACTGAGACATCTGGGGGACTCTTGGCATGGTGGTACGACCATGGAGTTCCTCTCGCCTTTCCTGTTGAGAGTGCCTCCTCTTGAGATGCGACGGGAACGCCAGGAATTCTTTCCCGTTGAAAGCAGGGAAAGGATCCCTCATCTCGAGCTATGAGGGGGAAACGGGGCTCCTCTGGATGTGGGCTGGACCATCGTGCTTCCTCCCGAGTGGAGACGGGTATGGCGGTGAACTTCTGAGTTGCAGCAAGGGTGTGAAAGACCCTTTCGAAGTTCCAGAGGTGAGGTGTCATTAGTCTCCAGACGCCTCATCGGAAATAGGCCTCATCTCGCCTGGAAGGGAGAACTTCCTGGATTTTCTCGTGTTGCGACAGGTGTTCTCGAGTTACGACGGGGACTTCAGGGACCCGCCCTGGTGGCCTCAGGAGAGGCCAGTCCCCATGCGAGTTGCTAGGGGGCCTCTCGGGATTCCTCTCCCGTCGATACCGGGGCCAAAAACCTTGTGTGGAGTCAGGGCTGGAACCGAGGATTCCTCTCAGGGGCTGACATGGATCTTTGGGTACTTCTGGAGTCTCCCCAGGGGAGTCAGGCCTCGTCTCGAGTGGGGGCATGCACGTGCGCTTTCCTTCCAGGCTGTAGCAGCAATGTCACGCTTCCCGTCGCGTGGATCAAAGGATCTGCGGTTTTCCCTCGAGGCTTTCCCACAGGGCTGCCCCACGTGCCACCGTGGTGTGAGTCGATCCTCGGCGTGAAAGATGAGCCAGTGCAGGGCAAAGACGTTCCTCTGGAATGGACTGAGACATCTGGGGGACTCTTGGCATGGTGGTACGACCATGGAGTTCCTCTCGCCTTTCCTGTTGAGAGTGCCTCCTCTTGAGATGTGATGGGAACGCCGGGAATACTTTCCCGTTGAAAGCAGGGAAAGGATCCCTCATCTCGAGCTACGAGGGGGAAACGGGGCTCCTCTGGATGTGGGCGGGACCATCGTGCTTCCTCTCGAGTGGAGACGGGTATGGCGGTGAACTTCTTGAGTTGCAGCAAGGGTGTGAAAGACCCTTTCGAAGTTCGAGAGTTTAGGTGTCATTAGTTTCCAGACGCCTCATCGGAAATAGGCCTCATCTCGCCTGGAAGGGAGAACTTCCTGGATTTTCTCGAGTTGCGGCAGGTGTTCTCGAGTTACGACGGGGACCTCAGGGACCCGCCCTGGTGGCCTCAGGAGAGGCCAGTCCCCATGCGAGTTGCTAGGGGGCCTCTCGGGATTCCTCTCCCGTCGATACCGGGGCCAAAAACCTTGTGTGGAGTCAGGGCCGGAACCGAGGATTCCTCTCATGGGCTGACATGGATCTTTGGGTACTTCTGGAGTCTCCCCAGGGGAGTCAGGCCTCGTCTCGAGTGGGGGCATGCACGTGCGCTTTCCTTCCAGGCTGTAGCAGCAATGTCACGCTTCCCGTCGCGTGGATCAAAGGATCTGTGGTTTTCCCTTGAGGCTTTCCCTCGAGGCTTTCCCACAGGGCTGTCCCACGTGCCACCGTGGTGTGAGTCGATCCTCGGCGTGAAAGATGAGCCAGTGCAGGGCAAAGAGGTTCCTCCGGAATGGACTGAGACATCTGGGGGACTCTTGGCATGGTGGTACGACCATGGAGTTCCTCTTGCCTTTCTTGTTGAGAGTGCCTCCTCTTGAGATGCGACGGGAACGCCGGGAATTCTTTCCGGTTGAAAGCAGGGAAAGGATCCCTCATCTCGAGGTACGAGGGGGAAACGGGGCTCCTCTGGATGTGGGCGGGACCATCGTGCTTCCTCTCGAGTGGAGACGGGTATGGCGGTGAATTTCTGAGTTGCAGCAAGGGTGTGAAAGACCCTTTCGAAGTTCCAGAGGTGAGGTGTCATTAGTCTCCAGACGCCTCATCGGAAATAGGCCTCATCTCGCCTGGAAGGGAGAACTTCCTGGATTTTCTCGAGTTGCGGCAGGTGTTCTCGAGTTACGACGGGGACCTCAGGGACCCGCCCTGGTGGCCTCAGGAGAAGCCAGTCCCCATGCGAGTTGCTAGGGGGCCTCTCGGGATTCCTCTCCCGTCGATACCGGGGCCAAAAACCTTGTGTGGGGTCAGGGCCGGAACCGAGGATTCCTCTAACGGGCTGACATGGATCTTTGGGTACTTCTGGAGTCTCCCCAGGGGAGTCAGGCCTCGTCTCGAGTGGGGGCATGCACGTGCGCTTTCCTTCCAGGCTGTAGCAGCAATGTCACGCTTCCCGTCGCGTGGATCAAAGGATCTGTGGTTTTCCCTCGAGGCTTTCCCACAGGGCTTTCCCACAGGGCTCTCCCACGTGCCACCGTGGTGTGAGTCGATCCTCGGCGTGAAAGATGAGCCAGTGCAGGGCAAAGAGGTTCCTCTGGAATGGACTGAGACATCTGGGGGACTCTTGGCATGGTGGTACGACCATGGAGTTCGTCTCGCCTTTCCTGTTGAGAGTGCCTCCTCTTGAGATGCGACGGGAACACCAGGAATTCTTTCCCGTTGAATGCAGGGAAAGGATCCCTCATCTCGAGCTACGAGGGGGAAACGGGGCTCCTCTGGATGTGGGCGGGACCATCGTGCTTCCTCTCGAGTGGAGACGGGTATGGCGGTGAACTTCTTCAGTTGCAGCAAGGGTGTGAAAGACCCTTTCGAAGTTCCAGAGGTTAGGTGTCATTAGTCTCCAGACGCCTCATCGGAAATAGGCCTCATCTCGCCTGGAAGGGAGAACTTCCTGGATTTTCTCGAGTTGCGGCAGGTGTTCTCGAGTTACGACTGGGACCTCAGGGACCCGCCCTGGTGGCCTCAGGAGAGGCCAGTCCCCATGCGAGTTGCTAGGGGGCCTCTCGGGATTCCTCTCCCGTCGATACCGGGGCCAAAAACCTTGTGTGGAGTCAGGGCCGGAACCGAGGATACCTCTCAGGGGCTGACATGGATCTTTGGGTATTTCTGGAGTCTCCCAAGGGGAGTCAAGCCTCGTCTCGAGTGGGGGCATGCACGTGCGCTTTCCTTCCAGGCTGTAGCAGCAATGTCACGCTTCCCGTCGCGTGGATCAAAGGATCTGTGGTTTTCCCTCGAGGCTTTCCCTCGAGGCTTTCCCAAAGGGCTGTCCCACGTGCCACCGTGGTGTGAGTCGATCCTCGGCGTGAAAGATGAGCCAGTGCAGGGCAAAGAGGCTCCTCTGGAAAGGACTGAGACATCTGGGGGACTCTTGGAATGGTGGTACGACCATGGAGTTCCTCTCGCCTTTCCTGTTGAGAGTGCCTCCTCTTGAGATGCGATGGGAACGCCGGGAATTCTTTCCCGTTGAAAGCAGGGAAAGGATCCCTCATCTCGAGCTACGAGGGGGAAACGGGGCTTCTCTGGATGTGGGCGGGACCATCGTGCTTCCTCTCGAGTGGAGACGGGTATGGCGGTGAACTTCTTGAGTTGCAGCAAGGGTGTGAAAGACCCTTCGAAGTTCCAGAGGTTAGGTGTCATTAGTCTCCAGACGCCTCATCGGAAATAGGCCTCATCTCGAATGGAATGGAGAACTTCCTGGATTTTCTCGAGTTGCGGCAGGTGTTCTCGAGTTACGACGGGGACCTCAGGGACCCCCCCTGGTGGCCTCAGGAGAGGCCAGTCCCCATGCGAATTGCTAGGGGGCCTCTCGGGATTCCTCTCCCGTCGATACCGGGGCCAAAAACCTTGTGTGGAGTCAGGGCCGGAACCGAGGATTCCTCTCAGGGGCTGACATGGATCTTTGGGTACGTCTGGAGTCTCCCCAGGCGAGTCAGGCCTCGTCTCGAGTGGGGGCATGCACGTGCGCTTTCCTTCCAGGCTGTAGCAGCAATGTCACGCTTCCCGTCGCGTGGATCAAAGGATCTGTGGTTTTCCCTCGAGGCTTTCCCTCGAGGCTTTCCCACAGGGCTGTCCCACGTGCCACCGTGGTGTGAGTCGATCCTCGGCGTGAAAGATGAGCCAGTGCAGGGCAAAGAGATTCCTCTGGAATGGACTGAGACATCTGGGGGCTCTTGGAATGGTGGTACAACCGTGGAGTTCCTCTCGCCTTTCCTGTTGAGAGTGCCTCCTTTGACATGCGACGGGAACGCCGGGAATACTTTCCCGTTGAAAGCAGGGAAAAGAACCCTCATCTCGAGCTATGAGGGGGAAACGGGGCTCCTCTGGGTGGGTCGGGACCATCGTGCTTCCTCTCGAGTGGAGACGGGTATGGCGGTGAACTTCTTGAGTTGCAGCAAAGGTGAAAAAGACTCTTTAAAAGTTCCAGAGGTTAGGTGTCATTTGTCTCCAGGCGCCTCATCGGAATTAGGCCTCATCTCGCCTGGAAGGGAGAAATTCCTGGACATTCTCGAGTTGTGGCTGGTGTTCTCTAGTTACGTCGGGGACCTCAGAGACCCGCCCCGGTGGCCTCAGGAAAGGCCAGTCCCCATGCGAGTTGCAAGGGGGCCTCTCGTGTTTCCTCTCCCGTCGATACCGGGGCCAAAAACCTTGTGTGGAGTCAGGGCCGGAACCTGAGGATTCCTCTCCGGTGCTGACATGGATCTTGGGGTACTTCTGGAGTCTCCCCAGGGGAGTCAGGCTTCGTCTGGAGTGGGGGCATACACGTGCGCTTTCCCTCCAGGCTGTAGCAGCAATGTCACGCTTCCCGTCGCGTGGATCAAAGGATCTGTGGTTTTCCCTCGAGGCTTTCCCTCGAGGCTTTCCCACAGGGCTGTCCCACGTGCCACCGTGGTGTGAGTCGATCCTTGGCGTGAAAGATGAGCCAGTGCAGGGCAAAGAGGTTCCTCTGGAATGGACTGAGACATCTGGGGAACTCTTGGCATGGTGGTACGACCATGGAGTTCCTCTCGCCTTTCCTGTTGAGAGTGCCTCCTCTTGAGATGCGACGGGAACGCCGGGAATTCTTTCCCGTTGAAAGCAGGGAAAGGATCCCCCATCTCGAGCTACGAGGGGGAAACGGGGCTCCTCTGGATGTGGGCGGGACCATCGTGCTTCCTCTCGAGTGGAGACGGGTATGGCGGTGAACTTCTTCAGTTGTAGCAAGGGTGTGAAAGACCCTTTCGAAGTTCCAGAGTTTAGGTGTCATTAGTCTCCAGACACCTCATCGGAAAAAGGCCTCATGTCGAATGGAAGGCAGAACTTCCAGGATTTTCTCGAGTTGTGGCAGGTGTTCTCGAGTTACGACGGGGACCTCAGGGACCCGCCCTGATGGCCTCAGGAAAGGCCAGTCCCCATGGGAGTTTCTAGGGGGCCTCTCGGGATTCCTCTCCCGTCGATACCAGGGCCAAAAACCTTGTGTGGAATCAGGGCCGGAACCTAGGATTCCTCTCAGGGGCTGACATGGAACTTTGGGTACTTCTGGAGGCTCCCCAGGGGAGTCAGGCCTCGTCTCGAGTCGGGGCATGCACGTGAGCTTTCCTTCCAGGCTGTAGCAGCAATGTCAAGTTTCCCGTCGCGTGGATCAAAAGATCGGTGGTTGTCCCTCGAGGCTTTCACACAGGGATGTCCCACGTGCCTCCGTGGAGTGAGTCGACCTCGGCGTGAAAGATGAGCCAGTGCAGGGCAAAGAGTTTCCTCTGGAATGGACTGAGACATCTGGGGGACTCTTGGAATGGTGGTACAACCATGGAGTTCCTATCGCCTTTCCTGTTGAGAGTGCCTCCTCTTGAGATGCGACGGGAACGCCGGGAATTCTTTCCCGTTGAAAGCAGGGAAAGGATCCCTCATCTCGAGCTACGAGGGGGAAACGAGGCTCCTCTGGATGTGGGCGGGACCATCGTGCTTCCTCTCGAGTGGAGACGGGTATGGCGGTGAACTTCTTGAGTTGCAGCAAGGGTGTGAAAGACCCTTTCGAATTTCCAAAAGTTAGGTGTCATTAGTCTCCAGACGCCTCATCGGAAATGGCCTCTTCTCGGCTGGAAGGGAGAACTTCCTGGATTTTCTCGAGTTGCGGCAGGTGTTCTCGTGTTACGACGGGGACTTCAGGGACCCGCCCTTGTGGCCTCAGGAGAGGCCAGTCCCCAAGCGAGTTGCTAGGGGGCCTCTCGGGATTCCTCTCCCGTCGATACCGGGGCTAAAAACCTTGTGTGGAGTCAGGGCCGGAACCGAGGATTCCTCTCAGGGGCTGACATGGATCTTCGGGTACTTCTGAAGTCTCCCAAGGGGAGTCAGGCCTCGTCTCGAGTGGGGCCATGCACGTGCGCTTTCCTTCGAGGCTGTAGCAGCAATGTCACGCTTCCCGTCGCGGGGTTCAAAGGATCTGTGGTTTTCCCTCGAGGCTTTCCATCGAGGCTTTCCCACAGGGCTGTCCCACGTGCCACCGTGGTGTGAGTCGATCCTCGGCGAGAAAGATAAGCCAGTGCAGGGCAAAGAGGTTCCTCTGGAATGGACTGAGACATCTGGGGTACTTTTGGAATGGTGGTACGACCATGGAGTTCCTCTCGCCTTTCCTGTTGAGAGTGCCTCCTCTTGAGATGCGACGGGAATGCCGGGAATTCTATCCCGTTGAAAGCAGGGAAAGGATCCCTCATCTCGAGCTACGAGGGGGAAACGGGTCTTCTCTGGATATGGGCGGGTCCATCGTGCTTCCTCTCGAGCGAAGACGGGTATGGCGATGAACTTCTTGAGTTGCAGCAAGGGTGTGAAAGACCCTTTGGAGGTTCCAGAGGTTAGGTGTCATTAGTCTCCAGACGCCTAATCGGAAATAGGCCGCATCTCGCCTGGCAGGGAGTACTTCCTGGATTTTCTCGAGTTGCGGCAGGTGTTCTCGAGTTACGACGGGGACCTCAGGGACCCGCCCTGGTGGCCTCAGGAAAGGCCAGTCCCCATGCGAGTTGCTAGGGAGCCTCTCGGGATTCCTCTCCCGTCGATACCGGGGCCAAAAGCCTTGTGTGGAGTCAGGACAAGAACCTGAGGATTCCTCTCCGGTGCTGACATGGATCTTGGGGGTACGTCTGGAGTCTCACCTGGGGAGTCAGGCCTCGTCTCGAGTGGGCGCATGCACATGCGCTTTCCTTCCAGGCTGTAGCAGCAATGTCACGCTTCCCGTCGCGTGGATCAAAGAATCTGTGGTTTTCCGTCGAGGCTTTCCCTCGAGGCTTTCCCACAGGGCTGTCCCACGTGCCACCGTGGTGGGAGTCGATCCTCGGCGTGAAAGATGAGCCAGTGCAGGGCAAAGAGGTTCCTCTGGAATGGACTGAGACATCTGGGGGACACTTGGAATGGTGGTACGACCATGGAGTTCCTCTCGCCTTTCCTGTTGAGAGTGCCTCCTCTTGAGGTGCGATGGGAATGCCGAGAATTCTATCCCGTTGAAAGCAGGGAAAGGATCCCTCATCTCGAGCTACGAGGGGGAAACGGGTCTTCTCTGAATATGGGCGGGACCATCGTGCTTCCTCTCGAGTGGAGACGGGTATGGCGGTGAACTTCTTGAGTTGCAGCAAGGGTGTGAAAGACCCTTTCGAGGTTCCGGAGGTTAGGTGTCATTAGTCTCCAGACGCCTCATCGGAAATAGGCCTCATCTCGCCTGGAAGGGAGAACTTCCTGGATTTTCTCGAGTTGCGGCAGGTGTTCTCGAGTTACGACGGGGACCTCAGGGACCCGCCCTGGTGGCCTCAGGAAAGGCCAGTCCCCATGCGAGTTGCTAGGGAGCCTCTCGGGATTCCTCTCCCGTCGATACCGGGGCCAAAATCCTTGTGTGGAGTCAGGACAAGAACCTGAGGATTCCTCTCCGGTGCTGACATGGATCTTTGGGTACTTCTGGAGTCTCCCCAGGGGAGTCAGGCCTCGTCTCGAGTGGGGCATGCACGTCCGCTTTCCTTCCAGGCTGTAGCAGCAATGTCACTCTTTCCGTCGCGTGGATCAAAGATCTGTGGTTTTCCCTCGAGGGTTTCCCACAGGGCTGTCCCACGTTCCACCGTGGTGTGAGTCGATCCTCGGCGTGAAAGATGAGCCAGTGCAGGGCAAAGAGGTTCCTCTGGAATGGACTGAGACATCTGGGGGACTCTTGGAATGGTGGTACGACCATGGAGTTCCTCTCGCCTTTCCTGTTGAGAGAGCCTCCTCTTGAGATGCGACCGGAATGCCGGGAATTCTATCCCGTTGAAAGCAGGGAAAGGATCCCTCATCTCGAGCTCCGAGTCGGAAACGGGGCTCCTCTGGATGTGGGCGGGACCATCGTGCTTCCTCTCGAGTGGAGACGGGTATGGCGGTGAACTTCTTGAGTTGCCGTAAGGGTGTGAAAGACCCTTTCGAAGTTCCAGAGGTTAGGTGTCATTAGTCTCCAGGTGCCTCATCAGAAATAGGCCTAATCTCGCCTGGAAGGGAGAACTTCCTGGATATTCTCAAGTTGCGGCAAGTGTTCTCGAGTTATGACGGGGACCTCAGGGACCCGCCCTGGTGGCCTCAGGAAAGGCCAGTCCCCATGCGAGTTGCTAGGGGCCCCCTCGGGATTCCTCTGCCGTCCATACCGTGGCCAAAAGCCTTGTGTGGAGTCAGGGCCGGAACCGAGGATTCCTCTCAGGGGCTGACATGGATCTTTGGGTACTTCTGGAGTCTCCCCAGGGGAGTCAGGCCTCGTCTCGAGTGGGGGCATGCACGTGCGCTTTCCTTCCAGGCTGTAGCAGCAATGTCACGCTTCCCGTCGCGTGGATCAAAGGTTCTGTGGTTTTCCCTCTAGGCTTTCCCACAGGGCTGTCCCACGTGCCACCGTGGTGTGAGTCGATCCTCGGCGTGAAAGATGAGCCAGTGCAGGGCAAAGAGGTTCCTCCGGAATGGACTGAGACATCTGGGTGACTCTTGGAATGGTTGTATGACCATGGAGTTCCTCTCGCCTTTCCTGTTGAGAGTTCCTCCTCTTGAGATGCGACGGGAACGCAGGGAATTCGTTCCCGTTGAAAGCAGGGAAAGGATCCCTCATCTCGAGCTACGAGGGGAAAACAGGGCTCCTCTGGATGTGGGCGGGACCATCGTGCTTCCTCTCGAGTGGAGAAGGGTATGGCGGTGAACTTCTTGAGTTGCAACAAGGGTGTGAAAGACCCTTTCGAAGTTCCAGACGTTAGGTGTTATTAGTCTCCAGGTGCCTCATCGGAAATAGGCCTCATTTCGCCTGGAAGGGAGAACTTCCTGGATTTACTCGAGTTGCGGCAGGTGTTCTCGAGTTACGACGGGGACCTCAGGGACCCGCCCTGGTGGCCTCAGGAAAGGCCAGTCCCAATGCGGGTTGCTAGGGGGCCTCTCGGGATTCCTCTCCCGTTGATACCAGGGCCAAAAACTTTGTGTGGAGTCAGGGCCGGAACCGAGGATTCCTCTCAGGGGCTGACATGGATCTTTGGGTACTTCTGGAGTCTCCCCAGGGGAGTCAGGCCTCATCTCGAGTGGGGGCATGCACGTGCTCTTTCCTTCCAGGCTGTAGCAGCAATGTCATGCTTCCCGTCGCGTGGATCAAAGGATCTGTGGTTTTCCCTTGAGGCTTTCCCTCGAGGCTTTCCCACAGGGATGTCCCACGTGCCACCGTGGTGTGAGTCGATACTCGGCGTGAAAGATGAGCCAGTGCAGGGCAAAGAGGGTCCTCTGGAATGGACTGAGACATCTGGGGGACTCTTGGAATGGTGGTACGACCATGGAGTTCCTCTCGCCTTTCCTGTTGAGAGTGCCTCCTCTTGAGATGCGACGGGAATGCCGGGAATTCTATCCCGTTGAAAGCAGGGAAAGGATCCCTCATCTCGAGCTACGAGGGGGAAACGGGTCTTCTCTGGATATGGGCGGGACCATCGTGCTTCCTCTCGAGTGAAGACGGGTATGGCGGTGAACTTCTTGAGTTGCAGCAAGGGTGTGAAAGACCCTTTGGAGGTTCCAGAGGTTAGGTGTCATTAGTCTCCTGACGCCTCATCGGAAATAGGCCACATCTCGCCTGGCAGGGAGAACTTCCTGGATTTTCTCGAGTTGCGGCAGGTGTTCTCGAGTTACGACGGGGACCTCAGTGACCCGCCCTGGTGGCCTCAGGAAAGGCCAGTCCCCATGCGAGTTGCTAGGGAGCCTCTCGGGATTCCTCTCCCGTCGATACCGGGGCCAAAAGCCTTGTGTGGAGTCAGGACAAGAACCTGAGGATTACTCTCCGGTGCTGAAATGGATCTTGGGGGTACGTCTGGAGTCTCACCTGGGGAGTCAGGCCTCGTCTCGAGTGGGCGCATGCACATGCGCTTTCCTTCCAGGCTGTAGCAGCAATGTCACGCTTCCCGTCGCGTGGATCAAAGGATCTGTGGTTTTCCGTCGAGGTTTTCCCTCGAGGCTTTCCCACAGGGCTGTCCCACGTGCCACCATGGTGTGAGTCGATCCTCGGCGTGAAAGATGAGCCAGTGCAGGGCAAAGAGGTTCCTCTGGAATGGACTGAGACATCTGGGGGACTCTTGGAATGGTGGTACGACCATGGAGTTCCTCTCGCCTTTCCTGTTGAGAGTGCCTCCTCTTGAGGTGCGATGGGAATGCCGGGAATTCTATCCCGTTGAAAGCAGGGAAAGGATCCCTCATCTCGAGCTACGAGGGGGAAACGGGTCTTCTCTGGATATGGGCGGGACCATCGTGCTTCCTCTCGAGTGGAGACGGGTATGGCGGTGAACTTCTTGAGTTGCAGCAAGGGTATGAAAGACCCTTTCGAGGTTCCGGAGGTTAGGTGTCATTAGTCTCCAGACGCCTCATCGGAAATAGGCCTCAGCTCGCCTGGAAGGGAGAACTTCCTGGATTTTCTCGAGTTGCGGCAGGTGTTCTCGAGTTACGACGGGGACCTCAGGGACCCGCCCTGGTGGCCTCAGGAAAGGCCAGTCCCCATGCGAGTTGCTAGGGAGCCTCTCGGGATTCCTCTCCCGTCGATACCGGGGCCAAAATCCTTGTGTGGAGTCAGGACAAGAACCTGAGGATTCCTCTCCGGTGCTGACATGGATCTTGGGGGTACTTCTGGAGTCTCCCCAGGGGAGTGAGGCCTCGTCTCGAGTGGGGCATGCACGTCCGCTTTCCTTCCAGGCTGTAGCAGCAATGTCACTCTTTCCGTCGCGTGGATCAAAGGATCTGTGGTTTTCCCTCGAGGGTTTCCCACAGGGCTGTCCCACGTTCCACCGTGGTGTGAGTCGATCCTCGGCGTGAAAGATGAGCCAGTGCAGGGCTAAGAGGTTCCTCTGGAATGGACTGAGACATCTGGGGGACTCTTGGAATGGTGGTACGACCATGGAGTTCCTCTCGCCTTTCCTGTTGAGAGTGCCTCCTCTTGAGATGCGACGGGAATGCCGGGAATTCTATCCCGTTGAAAGCAGGGAAAGGATCCCTCATCTCGAGCTCCGAGTCGGAAACGGGGCTCCTCTGGATGTGGGTGGGACCATCGTGCTTCGTCTCGAGTGGAGACGGGTATGGCGGTGAACTTCTTGAGTTGCCGTAAGGGTGTGAAAGACCCTTTCGAAGTTCCAGAGGTTAGGTGTCATTAGTGTCCAGACGCCTCATCGGAAATAGGCCTCATCTCGCCTGGAAGGGAGAACTTCCTGGATTTTCTCGAGTGGCTGCAGGTGTTCTCGAGTTACGACGGGGACCTCAGGGACCCGCCCTGGTGGCCTCAGGAAAGGCCATTCCCCTTGCGAGTTGCTAGGGGGCCTCTCGGGATTACTCTTCCGTCGATACCGGGGCCAAAAACCTTGTGTGGAGACAGGGCCGGAACCGAGGATTCCTCTCAGGGGCTGACATGGTTCTTTGGGCACTTCTGGAGTCTCCCCAGGGGAGTCAGGCCTCGTCTGGATAGGGGGCATGCACGTGCGCTTTCCTTCCAGGCTGTAGCAGCAATGTCACGCTTCCCGTCGCGTGGATCAAAGGATCTGTGGTTTTCCCTCGAGGCTTTCCCTCGAGGCTTTCCCACAGGGCTGTCTCACGTGCCACCGTGGTGTGAGTCGATCCTCGGCGTGAAAGATGAGCCAGTGCAGGGCAAAGAGGTTCCTCTGGAATGGACTGAGACATCTGGGGGACTCTTGGAATGGTGGTACGACCATGGAGTTCCTCTCGCCTTTTCCTGTTGAGAGTGCCTCCTCTTGAGATGCGATGGGAACGCCGGGAATTCTTTCCCGTTGAAAGCAGGGAAAGGATCCCTCATCTCGAGCTACGAGGGGAAAACGAGACTCCTCTGGATGTGGGCGGGACCATCGTGCTTCCTCTCGAGTGGAGACGGGTATGGCGGTGAACTTCTTGAGTTGCAGCAAGGGTGTGAAAGACCCTTTCGAAGTTCCAGAGGTTAGGTGTCATTAGTGTCCAGACGCCTCATCGGAAATAGGCCTCATCTCGCGTGGAAGGGAGAACTTCCTGGATTTTCTCGAGTTGCGGCAGGTGTTCTCGAGATACGATGGGGACCACAGGGACCCGCCCTGGTGGCCTCAGGAAAGGCCAGTCCCCAAGCGAGTTGCTAGGGGGCCTCTCGGGATTCCTCTCCCGTCGATACTGGGGCCAAAAACCTTGTGTGGAGTCAGGGCCGGAACCGAGGATTCCTCTCAGGGGCTGACATGGATCTTTGGGTACTTCTGGAGTCTCCCCAGGGCAGTCAGGCCTCGTCTCGAGTGGGGGCATGCACGTGCGCTTTCCTTCCAGGCTGTAGCAGCAATGTCACGCTTCCCGTCGCGTGGATCAAAGGATCTGTGGTTTTCCCTCGAGGCTTTCCCTCTAGGCTTTCCCACCGGGCTGTCCCACGTGCCACCGTGGTGTGAGTCGATCTTCGGCGTGAAAGATGTGCCAGTGCAGGGCAAACAGGTTCCTCTGGAATGGACTGAAACATCTGGGGGACTCTTGGAATGGTGGTACGACCATGGAGTTCCTCTCGCCATTCCTGTTGAGGGTGCCTCCTCTTGAGAAACGACGGGAACGCCGGGAATTCGTTCACGTTTAAAGAAGGGAAAGGATACCTCATCTCGAGCTACGAGGGGGAAACGGGGCTCATCTGCATGTGGGCGGGACCATCGTGCTTCCTCTCGAGTGGAGACGGGTATGGCGTTGAACTTCTTGAGTTGCAGCAAGGGTGTGAAAGACCCTTTCGATGTTCCAGAGGTTAGGTGTCATTAGTGTCCAGACGCCTCATCGGAAATAGGCCTCATCTCGCCGGGAAGGTAGAACTTCCTGGTTTTTCTGGAGTTGCGGGAGGTGTTCTCGAGTTACGACGGGGACCTCCAGGACCTGCCCTGGTGGCCTCAGGAAAGGCCAGTCCCCATGCGAGTTGCTAGGGGGCCTCTCGGGATTCCTCTCCCTTCGATACCGGGGCCAAAAACCTTGTGTGGAGTCAGGGCCGGAACCGAGGATTCCTCTCAGGGGCTGACATGGAACTTTGGGTACTTCTGGAGTCTCCCCAGGGGAGTCAGGCCTCGTCTCGAGTGGGGGCATGCACGTGCGCTTTCCTTCCAGGCTGTAGCAGCAATGTCACGCTTCCCGTCGCGTGGATCAAAGGATCTGTGATTTTCCCTCGAGGCTTTCCCTCGAGGCTTTCCCACAGGGCTGTCCCACGTGCCACCGTGGTGTGAGTCGATCCTCGGCGTGAAAGATGAGCCAGTGCAGGGCAAAGAGGTTCCTCTGGAATGGACTGAGACATCTGGGGGACTCTTGGAATGGTGGTACGACCATGGAGTTCCTCTCGACTTTCATGTTGAGGGTGCCTCGTCTTGAGATGCGACAGGAACGCCGGGAATTCGTTCACGTTGAAAGCAGGGAAAGGATCCCTCATCTCGAGCTACGAGGGGGAAACGGGGCTCCTCTGCATGTGGGCGTGAGCATCGTGCTTCCTCTCGAGTGGAGACGGGTAAGGCGGTGATCTTCTTGAGTTGCAGCAAGGGTGTGAAAGACTCTTTCGAAGTTCCAGAGGTTAGGTGTCATTAGTGTCCAGACGCCTCATCGGAAAAAGGCCTCATCTCGCCTGGAAGGGAGAACTTCCTGGCTTTTCTCGAGTTGCGGCAGGTGTTCTCGAGTTACGACGGGGACCTCAGGGACCCGCCCTGGTGGCCTCAGGAAAGGCCAGTCCCCATGCGAGTTGCTAGGGGCCCTCTCGGGATTCCTCTCTCGTCGGTACCGGGGCCAAAAACCTTGTGTGGAGTCAGGGCCGGAACCGAGGATTCCTCTCAGGGGCTGACATGGATCTTTGGGTACTTCTGGAGTCTCCCCAGGGGAGTCAGGCCTCGTCTCGAGTGGGGGCATGCACGTGCGCTTTCCTTCCAGGCTGTAGCAGCAATGTCACGCTTCCCGTCGCGTGCATCAAAGAATCTGTGGTTTTCCCTCGAGGCTTTCCCTCGAGGCTTTCCCACAGGGCTGTCCCACGTGCCACCGTGGTGTGAGTCGATCCTCGGCGTGAAAGATGAGCCAGTGCAGGGCAAAGAGGTTCCTCTGGAATGGACTGAGACATCTGGGGGACTCTTGGAATGGTGGTACGACCATGGAGTTCCTCTCGTTTTTCCTGTTGAGAGTGCCTCCTATTGAGATGCGACGGGAACGCCGGGAATTCTTTCCCGTTGAAAGCAGGGAAAGGATCCCTCATCTCGAGCTACGAGGGGAAAACGGGGCTCCTCTGGATGTGGGCGGGACCATCGTGCTTCCTCTCGAGTGGAGACGGGTATGGCGGTGAACTTCTTGAGTTGCAGCAAGGGTGTGAAAGACCCTGTCGAAGTTCCAGAGGTGAGGTGTCATTAGTCTCCAGACGCCTCATCGGAAATAGGCCTCATCTCGCCTGGAAGGGAGAACTTCCTGGATTTTCTCGAGTTGCGGCAGGTGTTCTCGAGTTACGACGGGGACCTCAGGGACCCGCCCTGGTGGCCTCAGGAGAGGCCAGTCCCCATGCGAGTTGCTAGGGGGCCTCTCGGGATTCCTCTCCCGTCGATACCGGGGCCAAAAACCTTGTGTGGAGTCAGGGCCGGAACCGAGGATTCCTCTCAGGGGCTGACATGGATCTTTGGGTACTTCTGGAGTCTCCGCAGGGGAGTCAGGCCTCGTCTCGAGTGGGGGCATGCACGTGCGTTTTCCTTCCAGGCTGTAGCAGCAATGTCACGCTTCCCGTCGCGTGGATCAAAGGATCTGTGGTTTTCCCTCGAGGCTTTCCCTCGAGGCTTTCCCTCGAGGCTTTCCCACAGGGCTGTCCCACGTGCCACCGTGGTGTGAGTCGATCCTCGGCGTGAAAGATGAGCCAGTGCAGGGCAAAGAGGTTCCTCTGGAATGGACTGAGACATCTGGGGGACTCTTGGCATGGTGGTACGACCATGGAGTTCCTCTCGCCTTTCCTGTTGAGAGTGCCTCCTCTTGAGATGCGACGGGAACGCCGGGAATTCTTTCCCGTTGAAAGCAGGGAAAGGATCCCTCCTCTCGAGCTACGAGGGGGAAACGGGGCTCCTCTGGATGTGGGCGGGACCATCGTGCTTCCTCTCGAGTGGAGACGGGTATGGCGGTGAACTTCTTGAGTTGCAGCAAGGGTGTGAAAGACCCTTTCGAAGTTCCAGAGCTTAGGTGTCACTAGTCTCCAGATGCCTCATCGGAAATAGGCCTCATCTCGCCTGGAAGGGAGAACTTCCTGGATTTTCTCGAGTTGCGGCAGGTGTTCTCGAGTTACGACGGGGACCTCAGGGACCCGCCCTGGTGGCCTCAGGAAAGGTCAGTCCCCATGCGAGTTGCTAGGGGGCCTCTCGGGATTCCTCTCTCTTCGATACCGGGGCCAAAAGCCTTTTGTGGAGTCAGGGCCGGAACCGAGGATTCCTCTCAGGGGCTGACATGGATCTTTGGGTACTTCTGGAGTCTCCCCAGGGGAGTCAGGCCTCGTCTCGCGAGGGGGCATGCACGTGAGCTTTCCTTCCAGGCTGTAGCAGCAATGTCAAGCTTCCCGTCGCGTGGATCAAAGGATCTGTGGTTTTCCCTCGAGGCTTTCACACAGGGATTTCCCACGTGCCTCCGTGGAGTGAGTCGATCTTCGGCGTGAAAGATGAGACAGTGCAGGGCAAAGAGTTTCCTCTGGAATGGACTGAGACAACTGGGGGACTCTTGGTATGGTGGTTCGACCATGGAGTTCCTCTCGCCTTTCCTGTTGAGAGTGCCTCCTCTTGAGATGCGACGGGAACGCCGGGAATTCTTTCCCGTGGAAACCAGGGAAAGGATCCCTCATCTCGAGCTAAGAGGGGGAAACGAGGCTCCTCTGGATGTGGGCGGGACCATCGTGCTTCCTCTCGAGTGGAGACGGGTATGGCGGTGAACTTCTTGAGTTGCAGCAAAGGTGAAAAAGACTCTTTAAAAGTTCCAGAGGTTAGGTGTCATTTGTCTCCAGGCGCCTCATCGGAATTAGGCCTCATCTCGCCTGGAAGGGAGAACTTCCTGGATATTCTCGAGTTGTGGCTGGTGTTCTCTAGTTACGACGGGGACCACAGGGACCCGCCCCGGTGGCCTCAGGCAAGGCCAGTCCACATGCGAGTTGCAAGGGGGCCTCTCGTGTTTCCTCTCCCGTCGATACTGGGGCCAAAAACCTTGTGTGGAGTCAGGGCCGGAACCTGAGGATTCCTCTCCGGTGCTGACAAGGATCTTGGGGTACTTCTGGAGTCTCCCCAGGGGAGTCAGGCTTCGTCTGGAGTGGGGGCATACACGTGCGCTTTCCTTCCAGGCTGTAGCAGCAATGTCACGCTTCCCGTCGCGTGGATCAAACGATCTGTGGTTTTCCCTTGAGGCTTTCCCTCGAGGCTTTCCCACAGGGCTGTCCCACGTGCCACCGTGGTGTGAGTCGATCCTCGGCGTGAAAGATGAGCCAGTGCAGGGCAAAGAGGCTCCTCTGGAATGGACTGAGACATCTGGGGGACTCTTGGAATGGTGGTACGACCATGGAGTTCCTCTCGCCTTTCCTGTTGAGAGTGCCTCCTCTTGAGATGCGATGGGAACGCCGGGAATTCTTTCCCGTTGAAAGCAGGGAAAGGATCCCTCATCTCGAGCTACGAGGGGGAAACGGGGCTCCTCTGGATGTGGGCGGGACCATCGTGCTTCCTCTCGAGTGGAGACGGGTATGGCGGTGAACTTCTTGAGTTGCAGCAAGGGTGTGAAAGACCCTTCGAAGTTCCAGAGGTTAGGTGTCATTAGTCTCCAGACGCCTCATCGGAAATAGGCCTCATCTCGAATGGAAGGGAGAACTTCCTGGATTTTCTCGAGTTGCGGCAGGTGTTCTCGAGTTACGACGGGGACCACAGGGACCCGCCCTGGTGGCCTCATGAGAGGCCAGTCCCCATGCGAATTGCTAGGGGGCCTCTCGGGATTCCTCTCCCGTCGATACCGGGGCCAAAAACCTTGTGTGGAGTCAGGGCCGGAACCGAGGATTCCTCTCAGGGGCTGACATGGATCTTTGGGTACGTCTGGAGTCTCCCCAGGCGAGTCAGGCCTCGTCTCGAGTGGGGGCATGCACGTGCGCTTTCCTTCCAGGCTGTAGCAGCAATGTCACGCTTCCCGTCGTGTGGATCAAAGGATCTGTGGTTTTCCCTCGAGGCTTTCCCTCGAGGCTTTCCCACAGGGCTGTCCCACGTGCCACCGTGGTGTGAGTCGATCCTCGGCGTGAAAGATGAGCCAGTGCAGGGCAAAGAGATTCCTCTGGAATGGACTGAGACATCTGGGGGCTCTTGGAATGGTGGTACAACCGTGGAGTTCCTCTCGCCTTTCCTGTTGAGAGTGCCTCCTTTGACATGCGACGGGAACGCCGGGAATACTTTCCCGTTGAAAGCAGGGAAAAGAACCCTCATCTCGATCTATGAGGGGGAAACGGGGCTCCTCTGGGTGGGTCGGGACCATCGTGCTTCCTCTCGAGTGGAGACGGGTATGGCGGTGAACTTCTTGAGTTGCAGCAAAGGTGAAAAAGACTCTTTAAAAGTTCCAGAGGTTAGGTGTCATTTGTCTCCAGGCGCATCATCGGAATTAGGCCTCATCTCGCCTGGAAGGGAGAACTTCCTGGACATTCTCGAGTTGTGGCTGGTGTTCTCTAGTTACGACGGGGACCTCAGAGACCCGCCCCGGTGGCCTCAGGAAAGGCCAGTCCCCATGCGAGTTGCAAGGGGGCCTCTCGTGTTTCCTCTCCCGTCGATACCGGGGCCAAAAACCTTGTGTGGAGTCAGGGCCGGAACCTGAGGATTCCTCTCCGGTGCTGACATGGATCTTGGGGTACTTCTGGAGTCTCCCCAGGGGAGTCAGGCCTCGTCTCGAGTGGGGGCATGCACGTGCGCTTTCCTTCCAGGCTGTAGAAGCAATGTCACGCTTCCCGTCGCGGGGTTCAAAGGATCTGTGGTTTTCCCTCCAGGCTTTACCTCGAGGCTTTCCCACAGGGCTGTCCCACGTGCCACCGTGGTGTGAGTCGATCCTCGGCGTGAAAGATGAGCCAGTGCAGGGCAAAGAGGTTCCTCTGGAATGGACTGAGACATCTGGGGGACTCTTGGAATGGTGGTACGACCATGGAGTTCCTCTCGATTTTCCTGTTGAGGGTGCCTCCTGTTGAGATGCGACGGGAACGCCGGGAAATCTTTCCCGTTGAAAGCAGGGAAAGGATCCCTCATCTCGAGCTACGAGGGGGAAACGGGGCTCCTCTGCATGTGGGCGGGACCATCGTGCTTCCTCTCGAGTGGAGACGGGTAAGGCGGTGAACTTCTTGAGTTGCAGCAAGGGTGTGAAAGACCCTTTCGAAGTTCCAGAGTTTAGGTGTCATTAGTGTCCAGACGCCTCATCGGAAATAGGCCTCATCTCGCCTGGAAGGGAGAACTTCCTGGATTTTCTCGAGTTGCGGCAGGTGTTCTCGAGTTACGACGGGGACCTCAGGGACCCGCCCTGGTGGCCTCAGGAAAGGCCAGTCCCCATGCGAGTTGCTAGGGGGCCTCTCGGGATTCCTCTCCCGACGATACCGGGGCCAAAAACCTTGTGTGGAGTCAGGGCCGGAACCGAGGATTCCTCTCAGGGGCTGACATGGGTCTTTGGGTATTTTTGGAGTCTCCCCAGGGAAGTCAGGCCTCGTCTCGAGTGGGGGCATGCACGTGCGCTTTCCTTCCAGGCTGTAGCAGCAATGTAACGCTTCCCGTCGCGTGGATCAAAGGATCTGTGGTTTTCCCTCGAGGCTTTCCGACAGGGCTGTCCCACGTGCCACCGTGGTGTGAGTCGATCCTCGGCGTGAAAGATGAGCCAGTGCAGGGCAAAGAGTTTCCTCTGGAATGGACTGAGACAACTGGGGGACTCTTGGTATGGTGGTTCGACCATGGAGTTCCTCTCGCCTTTCCTGTTGAGAGTGCCTCCTCTTGAGATGCGACGGGAACGCCGGGAATTCTTTCCCGTGGAAACCAGGGAAAGGATCCCTCATCTCGAGCTAAGAGGGGGAAACGAGGCTCCTCTGGATGTGGGCGGGACCATCGTGCTTCCTCTCGAGTGGAGACGGGTATGGCGGTGAACTTCTTGAGTTGCAGCAAAGGTGAAAAAGACTCTTTAAAAGTTCCAGAGGTTAGGTGTCATTTGTCTCCAGGCGCCTCATCGGAATTAGGCCTCATCTCGCCTGGAAGGGAGAACTTCCTGGATATTCTCGAGTTGTGGCTGGTGTTCTCTAGTTACGACGGGGACCACAGGGACCCGCCCCGGTGGCCTCAGGCAAGGCCAGTCCACATGCGAGTTGCAAGGGGGCCTCTCGTGTTTCCTCTCCCGTCGATACTGGGGCCAAAAACCTTGTGTGGAGTCAGGGCCGGAACCTGAGGATTCCTCTCCGGTGCTGACAAGGATCTTGGGGTACTTCTGGAGTCTCCCCAGGGGAGTCAGGCTTCGTCTGGAGTGGGGGCATACACGTGCGCTTTCCTTCCAGGCTGTAGCAGCAATGTCACGCTTCCCGTCGCGTGGATCAAACGATCTGTGGTTTTCCCTTGAGGCTTTCCCTCGAGGCTTTCCCACAGGGCTGTCCCACGTGCCATCGTGGTGTGAGTCGATCCTCGGCGTGAAAGATGAGCCAGTGCAGGGCAAAGAGGCTCCTCTGGAATGGACTGAGACATCTGGGGGACTCTTGGAATGGTGGTACGACCATGGAGTTCCTCTCGCCTTTCCTGTTGAGAGTGCCTCCTCTTGAGATGCGATGGGAACGCCGGGAATTCTTTCCCGTTGAAAGCAGGGAAAGGATCCCTCATCTCGAGCTACGAGGGGGAAACGGGGCTCCTCTGGAGGTGGGCGGGACCATCGTGCTTTCTCTCGAGTGGAGACGGGTATGGCGGTGAACTTCTTGAGTTGCAGCAAGGGTGTGAAAGACCCTTTCGAGGTTCCGGAGGTTAGGTGTCATTAGTCTCCAGACGCCTCATCGGAAATAGGCCTCATCTCGCCTGGAAGGGAGAACTTCCTGGATTTTCTCGAGTTGCGGCAGGTGTTCTCGAGTTACGACGGGGACCTCAGGGACCCGCCCTGGTGGCCTCAGGAAAGGCCAGTCCCCATGCGAGTTGCTAGGGAGCCTCTCGGGATTCCTCTCCCGTCGATACCGGGGCCAAAATCCTTGTGTGGAGTCAGGACAAGAACCTGAGGATTCCTCTCCGGTGCTGACATGGATCTTTGGGTACTTCTGGAGTCTCCCCAGGCAAGTCAGGCCTCGTCTCGAGTGGGGCATGCACGTCCGCTTTCCTTCCAGGCTGTAGCAGCAATGTCACTCTTTCCGTCGCGTGGATCAAAGATCTGTGGTTTTCCCTCGAGGGTTTCCCACAGGGCTGTCCCACGTTCCACCGTGGTGTGAGTCGATCCTCGGCGTGAAAGATGAGCCAGTGCAGGGCAAAGAGGTTCCTCTGGAATGGACTGAGACATCTGGGGGACTCTTGGAATGGTGGTACGACCATGGAGTTCCTCTCTCCTTTCCTGTTGAGAGAGCCTCCTCTTGAGATGCGACCGGAATGCCGGGAATTCTATCCCGTTGAAAGCAGGGAAAGGATCCCTCATCTCGAGCTCCGAGTCGGAAACGGGGCTCCTCTGGATGTGGGCGGGACCATCGTGCTTCCTCTCGAGTGGAGACGGGTATGGCGGTGAACTTCTTGAGTTGCCGTAAGGGTGTGAAAGACCCTTTCGAAGTTCCAGAGGTTAGGTGTCATTAGTCTCCAGGTGCCTCATCAGAAATAGGCCTAATCTCGCCTGGAAGGGAGAACTTCCTGGATATTCTCAAGTTGCGGCAAGTGTTCTCGAGTTATGACGGGGACCTCAGGGACCCGCCCTGGTGGCCTCAGGAAAGGCCAGTCCCCATGCGAGTTGCTAGGGGCCCCCTCGGGATTCCTCTGCCGTCCATACCGTGGCCAAAAGCCTTGTGTGGAGTCAGGGCCGGAACCGAGGATTCCTCTCAGGGGCTGACATGGATCTTTGGGTACTTCTGGAGTCTCCCCAGGGGAGTCAGGCCTCGTCTCGAGTGGGGGCATGCACGTGCGCTTTCCTTCCAGGCTGTAGCAGCAATGTCACGCTTCCCGTCGCGTGGATCAAAGGTTCTGTGGTTTTCCCTCTAGGCTTTCCCACAGGGCTGTCCCACGTGCCACCGTGGTGTGAGTCGATCCTCGGCGTGAAAGATGAGCCAGTGCAGGGCAAAGAGGTTCCTCCGGAATGGACTGAGACATCTGGGTGACTCTTGGAATGGTTGTATGACCATGGAGTTCCTCTCGCCTTTCCTGTTGAGAGTTCCTCCTCTTGAGATGCGACGGGAACGCAGGGAATTCGTTCCCGTTGAAAGCAGGGAAAGGATCCCTCATCTCGAGCTACGAGGGGAAAACAGGGCTCCTCTGGATGTGGGCGGGACCATCGTGCTTCCTCTCGAGTGGAGAAGGGTATGGCGGTGAACTTCTTGAGTTGCAACAAGGGTGTGAAAGACCCTTTCGAAGTTCCAGACGTTAGGTGTTATTAGTCTCCAGGTGCCTCATCGGAAATAGGCCTCATTTCGCCTGGAAGGGAGAACTTCCTGGATTTACTCGAGTTGCGGCAGGTGTTCTCGAGTTACGACGGGGACCTCAGGGACCCGCCCTGGTGGCCTCAGGAAAGGCCAGTCCCAATGCGGGTTGCTAGGGGGCCTCTCGGGATTCCTCTCCCGTTGATACCAGGGCCAAAAACTTTGTGTGGAGTCAGGGCCGGAACCGAGGATTCCTCTCAGGGGCTGACATGGATCTTTGGGTACTTCTGGAGTCTCCCCAGGGGAGTCAGGCCTCATCTCGAGTGGGGGCATGCACGTGCTCTTTCCTTCCAGGCTGTAGCAGCAATGTCATGCTTCCCGTCGCGTGGATCAAAGGATCTGTGGTTTTCCCTCGAGGCTTTCCCTCGAGGCTTTCCCACAGGGATGTCCCACGTGCCACCGTGGTGTGAGTCGATACTCGGCGTGAAAGATGAGCCAGTGCAGGGCAAAGAGGGTCCTCTGGAATGGACTGAGACATCTGGGGGACTCTTGGAATGGTGGTACGACCATGGAGTTCCTCTCGCCTTTCCTGTTGAGAGTGCCTCCTCTTGAGATGCGACGGGAATGCCGGGAATTCTATCCCGTTGAAAGCAGGGAAAGGATCCCTCATCTCGAGCTACGAGGGGGAAACGGGTCTTCTCTGGATATGGGCGGGACCATCGTGCTTCCTCTCGAGTGAAGACGGGTATGGCGGTGAACTTCTTGAGTTGCAGCAAGGGTGTGAAAGACCCTTTGGAGGTTCCAGAGGTTAGGTGTCATTAGTCTCCTGACGCCTCATCGGAAATAGGCCGCATCTCGCCTGGCAGGGAGAACTTCCTGGATTTTCTCGAGTTGCGGCAGGTGTTCTCGAGTTACGACGGGGACCTCAGTGACCCGCCCTGGTGGCCTCAGGAAAGGCCAGTCCCCATGCGAGTTGCTAGGGAGCCTCTCGGGATTCCTCTCCCGTCGATACCGGGGCCAAAAGCCTTGTGTGGAGTCAGGACAAGAACCTGAGGATTACTCTCCGGTGCTGAAATGGATCTTGGGGGTACGTCTGGAGTCTCACCTGGGGAGTCAGGCCTCGTCTCGAGTGGGCGCATGCACATGCGCTTTCCTTCCAGGCTGTAGCAGCAATGTCACGGTTCCCGTCGCGTGGATCAAAGGATCTGTGGTTTTCCGTCGAGGTTTTCCCTCGAGGCTTTCCCACAGGGCTGTCCCACGTGCCACCGTGGTGTGAGTCGATCCTCGGCGTGAAAGATGAGCCAGTGCAGGGCAAAGAGGTTCCTCTGGAATGGACTGAGACATCTGGGGGACTCTTGGAATGGTGGTACGACCATGGAGTTCCTCTCGCCTTTCCTGTTGAGAGTGCCTCCTCTTGAGGTGCGATGGGAATGCCGGGAATTCTATCCCGTTGAAAGCAGGGAAAGGATCCCTCATCTCGAGCTACGAGGGGGAAACGGGTCTTCTCTGGATATGGGCGGGACCATCGTGCTTCCTCTCGAGTGGAGACGGGTATGGCGGTGAACTTCTTGAGTTGCAGCAAGGGTATGAAAGACCCTTTCGAGGTTCCGGAGGTTAGGTGTCATTAGTCTCCAGACGCCTCATCGGAAATAGGCCTCAGCTCGCCTGGAAGGGAGAACTTCCTGGATTTTCTCGAGTTGCGGCAGGTGTTCTCGAGTTACGACGGGGACCTCAGGGACCCGCCCTGGTGGCCTCAGGAAAGGCCAGTCCCCATGCGAGTTGCTAGGGAGCCTCTCGGGATTCCTCTCCCGTCGATACCGGGGCCAAAATCCTTGTGTGGAGTCAGGACAAGAACCTGAGGATTCCTCTCCGGTGCTGACATGGATCTTGGGGGTACTTCTGGAGTCTCCCCAGGGGAGTGAGGCCTCGTCTCGAGTGGGGCATGCACGTCCGCTTTCCTTCCAGGCTGTAGCAGCAATGTCACTCTTTCCGTCGCGTGGATCAAAGGATCTGTGGTTTTCCCTCGAGGGTTTCCCACAGGGCTGTCCCACGTTCCACCGTGGTGTGAGTCGATCCTCGGCGTGAAAGATGAGCCAGTGCAGGGCAAAGAGGTTCCTCTGGAATGGACTGAGACATCTGGGGGACTCTTGGAATGGTGGTACGACCATGGAGTTCCTCTCGCCTTTCCTGTTGAGAGTGCCTCCTCTTGAGATGCGACGGGAATGCCGGGAATTCTATCCCGTTGAAAGCAGGGAAAGGATCCCTCATCTCGAGCTCCGAGTCGGAAACGGGGCTCCTCTGGATGTGGGTGGGACCATCGTGCTTCGTCTCGAGTGGAGACGGGTATGGCGGTGAACTTCTTGAGTTGCCGTAAGGGTGTGAAAGACCCTTTCGAAGTTCCAGAGGTTAGGTGTCATTAGTGTCCAGACGCCTCATCGGAAATAGGCCTCATCTCGCCTGGAAGGGAGAACTTCCTGGATTTTCTCGAGTGGCTGCAGGTGTTCTCGAGTTACGACGGGGACCTCAGGGACCCGCCCTGGTGGCCTCAGGAAAGGCCATTCCCCTTGCGAGTTGCTAGGGGGCCTCTCGGGATTACTCTTCCGTCGATACCGGGGCCAAAAACCTTGTGTGGAGACAGGGCCGGAACCGAGGATTCCTCTCAGGGGCTGACATGGTTCTTTGGGCACTTCTGGAGTCTCCCCAGGGGAGTCAGGCCTCGTCTGGATAGGGGGCATGCACGTGCGCTTTCCTTCCAGGCTGTAGCAGCAATGTCACGCTTCCCGTCGCGTGGATCAAAGGATCTGTGGTTTTCCCTCGAGGCTTTCCCTCGAGGCTTTCCCACAGGGCTGTCTCACGTGCCACCGTGGTGTGAGTCGATCCTCGGCGTGAAAGATGAGCCA
This sequence comes from Capricornis sumatraensis, assembly GCF_032405125.1. Taxonomy (NCBI): domain Eukaryota; kingdom Metazoa; phylum Chordata; class Mammalia; order Artiodactyla; family Bovidae; genus Capricornis; species Capricornis sumatraensis. The sequence continues at coordinate 139,633,653 of NC_091092.1, read as the reverse complement.
GTGCAGGGCAAAGAGGTTCCTCTGGAATGGACTGAGACATCTGGGGGACTCTTGGAATGGTGGTACGACCATGGAGTTCCTCTCGCCTTTTCCTGTTGAGAGTGCCTCCTCTTGAGATGCGATGGGAACGCCGGGAATTCTTTCCCGTTGAAAGCAGGGAAAGGATCCCTCATCCCGAGCTACTAGGTGGAAACGGGGCTCCTCTGGATGTGGGCGGGACCATCGTGCTTCCTCTCGAGTGGAGACGGGTATGGCGGTGAACTTCTTGTGTTGCAACAAGGGTGTGAAAGACCCTTTCGAAGTTCCAGAGCTTAGGTGTCATTAGTCTCCAGACGCCTCATCGGAAATAGGCCTCATCTCGCCTGGAAGGGAGAACTTCCTGGATTTTATCGAGTTGCGGCAAGTGTTCTCGAGTTACGACGGGGGCCTCAGGGACCGCCCTGGTGGCCTAAGGAAAGGCCAGTCCACATGCGATCTGCTAGAGGGCCTCTCAGGATACGTCTTCCGTCGATACCGGGGCCAAAAACCTTGTGTGGAGTCAGGGCCGCAACCGAGGATTCCTCTCAAGGGCTGACATGGATCTTTGGGTACTTCTGGAGTCTCCCCAGGGGAGTCAGGCCTCGTCTCGAGTGGGGGCATGCACGTGCGCTTTCCTTCCAGGCTGTAGCAGCAATGTTACGCTTCCCGTCGCGTGGATCAAAGGTTCTGTGGTTTTCCCTCTAGGCTTTCCCACAGGGCTGTCCCACGTGCCACCGTGGTGTGAGTCGATCTTCGGCGTGAAAGATGAGCCAGTGCAGGGCAAAGAGGTTCCTCTGGAATGGACTGAGACATCTGGGTGACTCTTGGAATGGTTGTACGACCATGGAGTTCCTCTCGCCTTTCCTGTTGAGAGTTCCTCCTCTTGAGATGCGACGGGAACGCAGGGAATTCGTTCCGTTGAAAGCAGGGAAAGGATCCCTCATCTCGAGCTACGAGGGGAAAACAGGGCTCCTCTGGATGTGGGCGGGACCATCGTGCTTCCTCTCGAGTGGAGAAGGGTATGGCGGTGAACTTCTTGAGTTGCAGCAAGGGTGTGAAAGACCCTTTCGAAGTTCCAGAGTTTAGGTGTCATTAGTCTCCAGACGCCTCATCGGAAATAGGCCTCATCTCGCCTGGAAGGGAGAACATCCTGGATTTTCTCGAGTTGCGGCAGGTGTTCTCAAGTTACGACGGGGACCTCAGGGACCCGCCCTGGTGGCCTCAGGAAAGGCCAGTCCCCATGCAAGTTGCAGGGGGCCTCTCGGGATTCCTCTCCCGTCGATACCGGGGCCAAAAACCTTGTGTGGAGTCAGGGCCGGAAACGAGGATTCCTCTCAGGGGCTGGCATGGATCTTTGGGTACCTCTGGAGTCTCCCCAGGGGAGTCAGGCCTCGTCTCGTGTGGGGGCATGTACGTGCGCTTTCCTTCCAGGCTGTAGCAGCAATGTCACGCTTCCCGTCGCGGGGATCAAAGGATCTGTGGTTTTCCCTCAAGGCTTTCCCTCGAGGCTTTCCCACAGGGCTGTCCCACGTGCCACCGTGGTGTGAGTCGATCCTCGGCGTGAAAGATGGGCCAGTGCAGGGCAAAGAGGTTCCTCTGGAATGGACGGAGACATCTGGGGGACTCTTGGAATGGTGGTACCACCATGGAGTTACTCTCGCCTTTCCTGTTGAGAGTGCCTCCTCTTGAGATGCGACGGGAGCGCCGGGAATTCTTTACCGTTGAAAGCAGGGAAAGGATCCCTCATCTCGAGCTACGAGGGGGAAACTGGGCTCCTCTGGATGTGGGCGGGAGCATCGTGCTTCCTCTCGAGTGGAGACGGGTATGGTGGTGAACTTCTTGAGTTGCAGAAAGGGTGTGAAAGACCCTTTCGAAGTTCCAGAGGTTAGGTGTCATTAGTCTCCAGACGCCTCATCGGAAATAGGCCTCATCTCGCCTGAAAGGGAGAACTTCCTGGATTTTCTCGAGTTGCGGCAGGTGTTCTCGAGTTACGATGGGGACCTCAGGGACCCGCCCTGGTGGCCTCAGGAAAGGCCAGTCCACATGCGATCTGCTAGTGGGCCTCTCGGGATAACTCTCCCGTCGATACCGGGGCCGAAAACCTTGTGTGGAGTCAGGGCCGGAAACGAGGATTCCTCTCAGGGGCTGACATGGATCTTTGGGTTCTTCTGGAGTCTCCCCAGGGGAGTCAGGCCTCGTCTCGTGTGGGGGCATGCACGTGCGCTTTCCTTCCATGCTGTAGCAGCAATGTCACACTTCCCGTCGCGTGGATCAAAGGATCTGTGGTTTTCCCTCAAGGCTTCCCACAGGGCTGTCCCACGTGCCACCGTGGTGTGAGTCGATCCTCGGCGTGAAAGATGGGCCAGTGCAGGGCAAAGAGGTTCCTCTGGAATGGACGGAGACATCTGGGGGACTCTTGAATGGTTGTACGACCATGGAGTTCCTCTCGCCTTTCCTGTTGAGAGTGCCTCCTCTTGAGATGCGACGGGAACGCCGGGAATTCTTTCCCGTTGAAAGCAGGGAAAGGATCCCACATCACAAGTTACGAGGGGGAATCGGGGCTCCTCTGGATGTGGGCGGGACCATCGTGCTTCCTCTCGAGTGGAGACGGGTATGGCGGTGAACTTCTTGAGTTGCAGCAAGGGTGTGAAAGACCCTTTCGAATTTCCAGAGGTTAGGTGTTATTAGTCTCCAGGTGCCTCATCGGAAATAGGCCTCATCTCGCCTGGAAGGGAGAACTTCCTGGATTTACTCGAGTTGCGGCAGGTGTTCTCGAGTTACGACGGGGACCACAGGGACCCGCCCTGGTGGCCTCAGGAAAGGCCAGTCCCCATGCAAGTTGCTAGGGGGCCTCTCGGGATTCCTCTCTCGTCGATATCGGGGCCAAAAACCTTGTGTGGAGTCAGGGCCGGAACCGAGGATTCCTCTCAGGGGCTGACATGGATCTTTGGGTACTTCTGGAGTCTCCCCAGGGGAGTCAGGCCTCGTCTCGAGTGGGGGCATGCACGTGCGCTTTCCTTCCAGGCTGTAGCAGCAATGTCACGCTTCCCGTCGCGGGGTTCAAAGGATCTGTGGTTTTCCCTCCAGGCTTTCCCTCTAGGCTTTCCCACCGGGCTGTCCCACGTGCCACCGTGGTGTGAGTCGATCTTCGGCGTGAAAGATGTGCCAGTGCAGGGCAAAGAGGTTCCTCTGGAATGGACTGAAACATCTGGGGGACTCTTGGAATGGTGGTACGACCATGGAGTTCCTCTCGCCATTCCTGTTGAGGGTGCCTCCTCTTGAGAAACGACGGGAACGCCGGGAATTCGTTCACGTTTAAAGAAGGGAAAGGATACCTCATCTCGAGCTACGAGGGGGAAACGGGGCTCATCTGCATGTGGGCGGGACCATCGTGCTTCCTCTCGAGTGGAGACGGGTATGGCGTTGAACTTCTTGAGTTGCAGCAAGGGTGTGAAAGACCCTTTCGATGTTCCAGAGGTTAGGTGTCATTAGTGTCCAGACGCCTCATCGGAAATAGGCCTCATCTCGCCGGGAAGGTAGAACTTCCTGGTTTTTCTGGAGTTGCGGGAGGTGTTCTCGAGTTACGACGGGGACCTCCAGGACCTGCCCTGGTGGCCTCAGGAAAGGCCAGTCCCCATGCGAGTTGCTAGGGGGCCTCTCGGGATTCCTCTCCCTTCGATACCGGGGCCAAAAACCTTGTGTGGAGTCAGGGCCGGAACCGAGGATTCCTCTCAGGGGCTGACATGGAACTTTGGGTACTTCTGGAGTCTCCCCAGGGGAGTCAGGCCTCGTCTCGAGTGGGGGCATGCACGTGCGCTTTCCTTCCAGGCTGTAGCAGCAATGTCACGCTTCCCGTCGCGTGGATCAAAGGATCTGTGATATTCCCTCGAGGCTTTCCCTCGAGGCTTTCCCACAGGGCTGTCCCACGTGCCACCGTGGTGTGAGTCGATCCTCGGCGTGAAAGATGAGCCAGTGCAGGGCAAAGAGGTTCCTCTGGAATGGACTGAGACATCTGGGGGACTCTTGGAATGGTGGTACGACCATGGAGTTCCTCTCGACTTTCATGTTGAGGGTGCCTCGTCTTGAGATGCGACAGGAACGCCGGGAATTCGTTCACGTTGAAAGCAGGGAAAGGATCCCTCATCTCGAGCTACGAGGGGGAAACGGGGCTCCTCTGCATGTGGGCGTGAGCATCGTGCTTCCTCTCGAGTGGAGACGGGTAAGGCGGTGATCTTCTTGAGTTGCAGCAAGGGTGTGAAAGACTCTTTCGAAGTTCCAGAGGTTAGGTGTCATTAGTGTCCAGACGCCTCATCGGAAAAAGGCCTCATCTCGCCTGGAAGGGAGAACTTCCTGGCTTTTCTCGAGTTGCGGCAGGTGTTCTCGAGTTACGACGGGGACCTCAGGGACCCGCCCTGGTGGCCTCAGGAAAGGCCAGTCCCCATGCGAGTTGCTAGGGGCCCTCTCGGGATTCCTCTCTCGTCGATACCGGGGCCAAAAACCTTGTGTGGAATCAGGGCCGGAACCGAGGATTCCTCTCAGGGGCTGACATGGATCTTTGGGTACTTCTGGAGTCTCCCCAGGGGAGTCAGGCCTCGTCTCGAGTGGGGGCATGCACGTGCGCTTTCCTTCCAGGCTGTAGCAGCAATGTCACGCTTCCCGTCGCGTGGATCAAAGAATCTGTGGTTTTCCCTCGAGGCTTTCCCTCGAGGCTTTCCCACAGGGCTGTCCCACGTGCCACCGTGGTGTGAGTCGATCCTCGGCGTGAAAGATGAGCCAGTGCAGGGCAAAGAGGTTCCTCTGGAATGGACTGAGACATCTGGGGGACTCTTGGAATGGTGGTACGACCATGGAGTTCCTCTCGTTTTTCCTGTTGAGAGTGCCTCCTATTGAGATGCGACGGGAACGCCGGGAATTCTTTCCCGTTGAAAGCAGGGAAAGGATCCCTCATCTCGAGCTACGAGGGGAAAACGGGGCTCCTCTGGATGTGGGCGGGACCATCGTGCTTCCTCTCGAGTGGAGACGGGTATGGCGGTGAACTTCTTGAGTTGCAGCAAGGGTGTGAAAGACCCTGTCGAAGTTCCAGAGGTGAGGTGTCATTAGTCTCCAGACGCCTCATCGGAAATAGGCCTCATCTCGCCTGGAAGGGAGAACTTCCTGGATTTTCTCGAGTTGCGGCAGGTGTTCTCGAGTTACGACGGGGACCTCAGGGACCCGCCCTGGTGGCCTCAGGAGAGGCCAGTCCCCATGCGAGTTGCTAGGGGGCCTCTCGGGATTCCTCTCCCGTCGATACCGGGGCCAAAAACCTTGTGTGGAGTCAGGGCCGGAACCGAGGATTCCTCTCAGGGGCTGACATGGATCTTTGGGTACTTCTGGAGTCTCCGCAGGGGAGTCAGGCCTCGTCTCGAGTGGGGGCATGCACGTGCGTTTTCCTTCCAGGCTGTAGCAGCAATGTCACGCTTCCCGTCGCGTGGATCAAAGGATCTGTGGTTTTCCCTCGAGGCTTTCCCTCGAGGCTTTCCCTCGAGGCTTTCCCACAGGGCTGTCCCACGTGCCACCGTGGTGTGAGTCGATCCTCGGCGTGAAAGATGAGCCAGTGCAGGGCAAAGAGGTTCCTCTGGAATGGACTGAGACATCTGGGGGACTCTTGGCATGGTGGTACGACCATGGAGTTCCTCTCGCCTTTCCTGTTGAGAGTGCCTCCTCTTGAGATGCGACGGGAACGCCGGGAATTCTTTCCCGTTGAAAGCAGGGAAAGGATCCCTCCTCTCGAGCTACGAGGGGGAAACGGGGCTCCTCTGGATGTGGGCGGGACCATCGTGCTTCCTCTCGAGTGGAGACGGGTATGGCGGTGAACTTCTTGAGTTGCAGCAAGGGTGTGAAAGACCCTTTCGAAGTTCCAGAGCTTAGGTGTCACTAGTCTCCAGATGCCTCATCGGAAATAGGCCTCATCTCGCCTGGAAGGGAGAACTTCCTGGATTTTCTCGAGTTGCGGCAGGTGTTCTCGAGTTACGACGGGGACCTCAGGGACCCGCCCTGGTGGCCTCAGGAAAGGTCAGTCCCCATGCGAGTTGCTAGGGGGCCTCTCGGGATTCCTCTCCCTTCGATACCGGGGCCAAAAGCCTTTTGTGGAGTCAGGGCCGGAACCGAGGATTCCTCTCAGGGGCTGACATGGATCTTTGGGTACTTCTGGAGTCTCCCCAGGGGAGTCAGGCCTCGTCTCGCGAGGGGGCATGCACGTGAGCTTTCCTTCCAGGCTGTAGCAGCAATGTCAAGCTTCCCGTCGCGTGGATCAAAGGATCTGTGGTTTTCCCTCGAGGCTTTCACACAGGGATTTCCCACGTGCCTCCGTGGAGTGAGTCGATCTTCGGCGTGAAAGATGAGACAGTGCAGGGCAAAGAGTTTCCTCTGGAATGGACTGAGACAACTGGGGGACTCTTGGTATGGTGGTTCGACCATGGAGTTCCTCTCGCCTTTCCTGTTGAGAGTGCCTCCTCTTGAGATGCGACGGGAACGCCGGGAATTCTTTCCCGTGGAAACCAGGGAAAGGATCCCTCATCTCGAGCTAAGAGGGGGAAACGAGGCTCCTCTGGATGTGGGCGGGACCATCGTGCTTCCTCTCGAGTGGAGACGGGTATGGCGGTGAACTTCTTGAGTTGCAGCAAAGGTGAAAAAGACTCTTTAAAAGTTCCAGAGGTTAGGTGTCATTTGTCTCCAGGCGCCTCATCGGAATTAGGCCTCATCTCGCCTGGAAGGGAGAACTTCCTGGATATTCTCGAGTTGTGGCTGGTGTTCTCTAGTTACGACGGGGACCACAGGGACCCGCCCCGGTGGCCTCAGGCAAGGCCAGTCCACATGCGAGTTGCAAGGGGGCCTCTCGTGTTTCCTCTCCCGTCGATACTGGGGCCAAAAACCTTGTGTGGAGTCAGGGCCGGAACCTGAGGATTCCTCTCCGGTGCTGACAAGGATCTTGGGGTACTTCTGGAGTCTCCCCAGGGGAGTCAGGCTTCGTCTGGAGTGGGGGCATACACGTGCGCTTTCCTTCCAGGCTGTACCAGCAATGTCTCGCTTCCCGTGGCGTGGATCAAAGGATCTGTGGTGTGCCCTCGAGGCTTTCCCTCGAGGCTTTCCCACAGGGCTGTCCCACGTGCCACCGTGGTGTGAGTCGATCCTCGGCGTGAAAGATGAGCCAGTGCAGGGCAAAGAGGTTCCTCTGGAATGGACTGAGACATCTGGGGGACTCTTGGCATGGTGGTACGACCATGGAGTTCCTCTCGTTTTTCCTGTTGAGAGTGCCTCCTATTGAGATGCGACGGGAACGCCGGGAATTCTTTCCCGTTGAAAGCAGGGAAAGGATCCCTCATCTCGAGCTACGAGGGGAAAACGGGGCTCCTCTGGATGTGGGCGGGACCATCGTGCTTCCTCTCGAGTGGAGACGGGTATGGCGGTGAACTTCTTGAGTTGCAGCAAGGGTGTGAAAGACCCTGTCGAAGTTCCAGAGGTGAGGTGTCATTAGTCTCCAGACGCCTCATCGGAAATAGGCCTCATCTCGCCTGGAAGGGAGAACTTCCTGGATTTTCTCGAGTTGCGGCAGGTGTTCTCGAGTTACGACGGGGACCTCAGGGACCCGCCCTGGTGGCCTCATGAGAGGCCAGTCCCCATGCGAATTGCTAGGGGGCCTCTCGGGATTCCTCTCCCGTCGATACCGGGGCCAAAAACCTTGTGTGGAGTCAGGGCCGGAACCGAGGATTCCTCTCAGGGGCTGACATGGATCTTTGGGTACGTCTGGAGTCTCCCCAGGCGAGTCAGGCCTCGTCTCGAGTGGGGGCATGCACGTGCGCTTTCCTTCCAGGCTGTAGCAGCAATGTCACGCTTCCCGTCGCGTGGATCAAAGGATCTGTGGTTTTCCCTCGAGGCTTTCCCTCGAGGCTTTCCCACAGGGCTGTCCCACGTGCCACCGTGGTGTGAGTCGATCCTCGGCGTGAAAGATGAGCCAGTGCAGGGCAAAGAGGTTCCTCTGGAATGGACTGAGACATCTGGGGGCTCTTGGAATGGTGGTACAACCGTGGAGTTCCTCTCGCCTTTCCTGTTGAGAGTGCCTCCTTTGACATGCGACGGGAACGCCGGGAATACTTTCCCGTTGAAAGCAGGGAAAAGAACCCTCATCTCGATCTATGAGGGGGAAACGGGGCTCCTCTGGGTGGGTCGGGACCATCGTGCTTCCTCTCGAGTGGAGACGGGTATGGCGGTGAACTTCTTGAGTTGCAGCAAAGGTGAAAAAGACTCTTTAAAAGTTCCAGAGGTTAGGTGTCATTTGTCTCCAGGCGCCTCATCGGAATTAGGCCTCATCTCGCCTGGAAGGGAGAACTTCCTGGACATTCTCGAGTTGTGGCTGGTGTTCTCTAGTTACGACGGGGACCTCAGAGACCCGCCCCGGTGGCCTCAGGAAAGGCCAGTCCCCATGCGAGTTGCAAGGGGGCCTCTCGTGTTTCCTCTCCCGTCGATACCGGGGCCAAAAACCTTGTGTGGAGTCAGGGCCGGAACCTGAGGATTCCTCTCCGGTGCTGACATGGATCTTGGGGTACTTCTGGAGTCTCCCCAGGGGAGTCAGGCCTCGTCTCGAGTGGGGGCATGCACGTGCGCTTTCCTTCCAGGCTGTAGCAGCAATGTCACGCTTCCCGTCGCGGGGTTCAAAGGATCTGTGGTTTTCCCTCCAGGCTTTACCTCGAGGCTTTCCCACAGGGCTGTCCCACGTGCCACCGTGGTGTGAGTCGATCCTCGGCGTGAAAGATGAGCCAGTGCAGGGCAAAGAGGTTCCTCTGGAATGGACTGAGACATCTGGGGGACTCTTGGAATGGTGGTACGACCATGGAGTTCCTCTCGATTTTCCTGTTGAGGGTGCCTCCTGTTGAGATGCGACGGGAACGCCGGGAAATCTTTCCCGTTGAAAGCAGGGAAAGGATCCCTCATCTCGAGCTACGAGGGGGAAACGGGGCTCCTCTGCATGTGGGCGGGACCATCGTGCTTCCTCTCGAGTGGAGACGGGTAAGGCGGTGAACTTCTTGAGTTGCAGCAAGGGTGTGAAAGACCCTTTCGAAGTTCCAGAGTTTAGGTGTCATTAGTGTCCAGACGCCTCATCGGAAATAGGCCTCATCTCGCCTGGAAGGGAGAACTTCCTGGATTTTCTCGAGTTGCGGCAGGTGTTCTCGAGTTACGACGGGGACCTCAGGGACCCGCCCTGGTGGCCTCAGGAAAGGCCAGTCCCCATGCGAGTTGCTAGGGGGCCTCTCGGGATTCCTCTCCCGACGATACCGGGGCCAAAAACCTTGTGTGGAGTCAGGGCCGGAACCGAGGATTCCTCTCAGGGGCTGACATGGGTCTTTGGGTATTTTTGGAGTCTCCCCAGGGAAGTCAGGCCTCGTCTCGAGTGGGGGCATGCACGTGCGCTTTCCTTCCAGGCTGTAGCAGCAATGTAACGCTTCCCGTCGCGTGGATCAAAGGATCTGTGGTTTTCCCTCGAGGCTTTCCGACAGGGCTGTCCCACGTGCCACCGTGGTGTGAGTCGATCCTCGGCGTGAAAGATGAGCCAGTGCAGGGCAAAGAGTTTCCTCTGGAATGGACTGAGACAACTGGGGGACTCTTGGTATGGTGGTTCGACCATGGAGTTCCTCTCGCCTTTCCTGTTGAGAGTGCCTCCTCTTGAGATGCGACGGGAACGCCGGGAATTCTTTCCCGTGGAAACCAGGGAAAGGATCCCTCATCTCGAGCTAAGAGGGGGAAACGAGGCTCCTCTGGATGTGGGCGGGACCATCGTGCTTCCTCTCGAGTGGAGACGGGTATGGCGGTGAACTTCTTGAGTTGCAGCAAAGGTGAAAAAGACTCTTTAAAAGTTCCAGAGGTTAGGTGTCATTTGTCTCCAGGCGCCTCATCGGAATTAGGCCTCATCTCGCCTGGAAGGGAGAACTTCCTGGATATTCTCGAGTTGTGGCTGGTGTTCTCTAGTTACGACGGGGACCACAGGGACCCGCCCCGGTGGCCTCAGGCAAGGCCAGTCCACATGCGAGTTGCAAGGGGGCCTCTCGTGTTTCCTCTCCCGTCGATACTGGGGCCAAAAACCTTGTGTGGAGTCAGGGCCGGAACCTGAGGATTCCTCTCCGGTGCTGACAAGGATCTTGGGGTACTTCTGGAGTCTCCCCAGGGGAGTCAGGCTTCGTCTGGAGTGGGGGCATACACGTGCGCTTTCCTTCCAGGCTGTAGCAGCAATGTCACGCTTCCCGTCGCGTGGATCAAACGATCTGTGGTTTTCCCTTGAGGCTTTCCCTCGAGGCTTTCCCACAGGGCTGTCCCACGTGCCATCGTGGTGTGAGTCGATCCTCGGCGTGAAAGATGAGCCAGTGCAGGGCAAAGAGGCTCCTCTGGAATGGACTGAGACATCTGGGGGACTCTTGGAATGGTGGTACGACCATGGAGTTCCTCTCGCCTTTCCTGTTGAGAGTGCCTCCTCTTGAGATGCGATGGGAACGCCGGGAATTCTTTCCCGTTGAAAGCAGGGAAAGGATCCCTCATCTCGAGCTACGAGGGGGAAACGGGGCTCCTCTGGAGGTGGGCGGGACCATCGTGCTTCCTCTCGAGTGGAGACGGGTATGGCGGTGAACTTCTTGAGTTGCAGGAAGGGTGTGAAAGACCCTTCGAAGTTCCAGAGGTTAGGTGTCATTAGTCTCCAGACGCCTCATCGGAAATAGGCCTCATCTCGAATGGAAGGGAGAACTTCCTGGATTTTCTCGAGTTGCGGCAGGTGTTCTCGAGTTACGACGGGGACCTCAGGGACCCGCCCTGGTGGCCTCATGAGAGGCCAGTCCCCATGCGAATTGCTAGGGGGCCTCTCGGGATTCCTCTCCCGTCGATACCGGGGCCAAAAACCTTGTGTGGAGTCAGGGCCGGAACCGAGGATTCCTCTCAGGGGCTGACATGGATCTTTGGGTACGGATGGAGTCTCCCCAGGCGAGTCAGGCCTCGTCTCGAGTGGGGGCATGCACGTGCGCTTTCCTTCCAGGCTGTAGCAGCAATGTCACGCTTCCCGTCGCGTGGATCAAAGGATCTGTGGTTTTCCCTCGAGGCTTTCCCTCGAGGCTTTCCCACAGGGCTGTCCCACGTGCCACCGTGGTGTGAGTCGATCCTCGGCGTGAAAGATGAGCCAGTGCAGGGCAAAGAGATTCCTCTGGAATGGACTGAGACATCTGGGGGCTCTTGGAATGGTGGTACAACCGTGGAGTTCCTCTCGCCTTTCCTGTTGAGAGTGCCTCCTTTGACATGCGACGGGAACGCCGGGAATACTTTCCCGTTGAAAGCAGGGAAAAGAACCCTCATCTCGATCTATGAGGGGGAAACGGGGCTCCTCTGGGTGGGTCGGGACCATCGTGCTTCCTCTCGAGTGGAGACGGGTATGGCGGTGAACTTCTTGAGTTGCAGCAAAGGTGAAAAAGACTCTTTAAAAGTTCCAGAGGTTAGGTGTCATTTGTCTCCAGGCGCCTCATCGGAATTAGGCCTCATCTCGCCTGGAAGGGAGAACTTCCTGGACATTCTCGAGTTGTGGCTGGTGTTCTCTAGTTACGACGGGGACCTCAGAGACCCGCCCCGGTGGCCTCAGGAAAGGCCAGTCCCCATGCGAGTTGCAAGGGGGCCTCTCGTGTTTCCTCTCCCGTCGATACCGGGGCCAAAAACCTTGTGTGGAGTCAGGGCCGGAACCTGAGGATTCCTCTCCGGTGCTGACATGGATCTTGGGGTACTTCTGGAGTCTCCCCAGGGGAGTCAGGCCTCGTCTCGAGTGGGGGCATGCACGTGCGCTTTCCTTCCAGGCTGTAGCAGCAATGTCACGCTTCCCGTCGCGGGGTTCAAAGGATCTGTGGTTTTCCCTCCAGGCTTTACCTCGAGGCTTTCCCACAGGGCTGTCCCACGTGCCACCGTGGTGTGAATCGATCCTCGGCGTGAAAGATGAGCCAGTGCAGGGCAAAGAGGTTCCTCTGGAATGGACTGAGACATCTGGGGGACTCTTGGAATGGTGGTACGACCATGGAGTTCCTCTCGATTTTCCTGTTGAGGGTGCCTCCTGTTGAGATGCGACGGGAACGCCGGGAAATCTTTCCCGTTGAAAGCAGGGAAAGGATCCCTCATCTCGAGCTACGAGGGGGAAACGGGGCTCCTCTGCATGTGGGCGGGACCATCGTGCTTCCTCTCGAGTGGAGACGGGTAAGGCGGTGAACTTCTTGAGTTGCAGCAAGGGTGTGAAAGACCCTTTCGAAGTTCCAGAGTTTAGGTGTCATTAGTGTCCAGACGCCTCATCGGAAATAGGCCTCATCTCGCCTGGAAGGGAGAACTTCCTGGATTTTCTCGAGTTGCGGCAGGTGTTCTCGAGTTACGACGGGGACCTCAGGGACCCGCCCTGGTGGCCTCAGGAAAGGCCAGTCCCCATGCGAGTTGCTAGGGGGCCTCTCGGGATTCCTCTCCCGACGATACCGGGGCCAAAAACCTTGTGTGGAGTCAGGGCCGGAACCGAGGATTCCTCTCAGGGGCTGACATGGGTCTTTGGGTATTTTTGGAGTCTCCCCAGGGAAGTCAGGCCTCGTCTCGAGTGGGGGCATGCACGTGCGCTTTCCTTCCAGGCTGTAGCAGCAATGTAACGCTTCCCGTCGCGTGGATCAAAGGATCTGTGGTTTTCCCTCGAGGCTTTCCGACAGGGCTGTCCCACGTGCCACCGTGGTGTGAGTCGATCCTGGCGTGAAAGATGAGCCAGTGCAGGGCAAAGAGTTTCCTCTGGAATGGACTGAGACAACTGGGGGACTCTTGGTATGGTGGTTCGACCATGGAGTTCCTCTCGCCTTTCCTGTTGAGAGTGCCTCCTCTTGAGATGCGACGGGAACGCCGGGAATTCTTTCCCGTGGAAACCAGGGAAAGGATCCCTCATCTCGAGCTAAGAGGGGGAAACGAGGCTCCTCTGGATGTGGGCGGGACCATCGTGCTTCCTCTCGAGTGGAGACGGGTATGGCGGTGAACTTCTTGAGTTGCAGCAAAGGTGAAAAAGACTCTTTAAAAGTTCCAGAGGTTAGGTGTCATTTGTCTCCAGGCGCCTCATCGGAATTAGGCCTCATCTCGCCTGGAAGGGAGAACTTCCTGGATATTCTCGAGTTGTGGCTGGTGTTCTCTAGTTACGACGGGGACCACAGGGACCCGCCCCGGTGGCCTCAGGCAAGGCCAGTCCACATGCGAGTTGCAAGGGGGCCTCTCGTGTTTCCTCTCCCGTCGATACTGGGGCCAAAAACCTTGTGTGGAGTCAGGGCCGGAACCTGAGGATTCCTCTCCGGTGCTGACAAGGATCTTGGGGTACTTCTGGAGTCTCCCCAGGGGAGTCAGGCTTCGTCTGGAGTGGGGGCATACACGTGCGCTTTCCTTCCAGGCTGTAGCAGCAATGTCACGCTTCCCGTCGCGTGGATCAAACGATCTGTGGTTTTCCCTTGAGGCTTTCCCTCGAGGCTTTCCCACAGGGCTGTCCCACGTGCCACCGTGGTGTGAGTCGATCCTCGGCGTGAAAGATGAGCCAGTGCAGGCCAAAGAGGCTCCTCTGGAATGGACTGAGACATCTGGGGGACTCTTGGAATGGTGGTACGACCATGGAGTTCCTCTCGCCTTTCCTGTTGAGAGTGCCTCCTCTTGAGATGCGATGGGAACGCCGGGAATTCTTTCCCGTTGAAAGCAGGGAAAGGATCCCTCATCTCGAGCTACGAGGGGGAAACGGGGCTCCTCTGGATGTGGGCGGGACCATCGTGCTTCCTCTCGAGTGGAGACGGGTATGGCGGTGAACTTCTTGAGTTGCAGCAAGGGTGTGAAAGACCCTTCGAAGTTCCAGAGGTTAGGTGTCATTAGTCTCCAGACGCCTCATCGGAAATAGGCCTCATCTCGAATGGAAGGGAGAACTTCCTGGATTTTCTCGAGTTGCGGCAGGTGTTCTCGAGTTACGACGGGGACCTCAGGGACCCGCCCTGGTGGCCTCATGAGAGGCCAGTCCTCATGCGAATTGCTAGGGGGCCTCTCGGGATTCCTCTCCCGTCGATACCGGGGCCAAAAACCTTGTGTGGAGTCAGGGCCGGAACCGAGGATTCCTCTCAGGGGCTGACATGGATCTTTGGGTACGTCTGGAGTCTCCCCAGGCGAGTCAGGCCTCGTCTCGAGTGGGGGCATGCACGTGCGCTTTCCTTCCAGGCTGTAGCAGCAATGTCACGCTTCCCGTCGCGTGGATCAAAGGATCTGTGGTTTTCCCTCGAGGCTTTCCCTCGAGGCTTTCCCACAGGGCTGTCCCACGTGCCACCGTGGTGTGAGTCGATCCTCGGCGTGAAAGATGAGCCAGTGCAGGGCAAAGAGATTCCTCTGGAATGGACTGAGACATCTGGGGGCTCTTGGAATGGTGGTACAACCGTGGAGTTCCTCTCGCCTTTCCTGTTGAGAGTGCCTCCTTTGACATGCGACGGGAACGCCGGGAATACTTTCCCGTTGAAAGCAGGGAAAAGAACCCTCATCTCGATCTATGAGGGGGAAACGGGGCTCCTCTGGGTGGGTCGGGACCATCGTGCTTCCTCTCGAGTGGAGACGGGTATGGCGGTGAACTTCTTGAGTTGCAGCAAAGGTGAAAAAGACTTTTTAAAAGTTCCAGAGGTTAGGTGTCATTTGTCTCCAGGCGCCTCATCGGAATTAGGCCTCATCTCGCCTGGAAGGGAGAACTTCCTGGACATTCTCGAGTTGTGGCTGGTGTTCTCTAGTTACGACGGGGACCTCAGAGACCCGCCCCGGTGGCCTCAGGAAAGGCCAGTCCCCATGCGAGTTGCAAGGGGGCCTCTCGTGTTTCCTCTCCCGTCGATACCGGGGCCAAAAACCTTGTGTGGAGTCAGGGCCGGAACCTGAGGATTCCTCTCCGGTGCTGACATGGATCTTGGGGTACTTCTGGAGTCTCCCCAGGGGAGTCAGGCCTCGTCTCGAGTGGGGGCATGCACGTGCGCTTTCCTTCCAGGCTGTAGCAGCAATGTCATGCTTCCCGTCGCGGGGTTCAAAGGATCTGTGGTTTTCCCTCCAGGCTTTACCTCGAGGCTTTCCCACAGGGCTGTCCCACGTGCCACCGTGGTGTGAGTCGATCCTCGGCGTGAAAGATGAGCCAGTGCAGGGCAAAGAGGTTCCTCTGGAATGGACTGAGACATCTGGGGGACTCTTGGAATGGTGGTACGACCATGGAGTTCCTCTCGATTTTCCTGTTGAGGGTGCCTCCTGTTGAGATGCGACGGGAACGCCGGGAAATCTTTCCCGTTGAAAGCAGGGAAAGGATCCCTCATCTCGAGCTACGAGGGGGAAACGGGGCTCCTCTGCATGTGGGCGGGACCATCGTGCTTCCTCTCGAGTGGAGACGGGTAAGGCGGTGAACTTCTTGAGTTGCAGCAAGGGTGTGAAAGACCCTTTCGAAGTTCCAGAGTTTAGGTGTCATTAGTGTCCAGACGCCTCATCGGAAATAGGCCTCATCTCGCCTGGAAGGGAGAACTTCCTGGATTTTCTCGAGTTGCGGCAGGTGTTCTCGAGTTACGACGGGGACCTCAGGGACCCGCCCTGGTGGCCTCAGGAAAGGCCAGTCCCCATGCGAGTTGCTAGGAGGCCTCTCGGGATTCCTCTCCCGACGATACCGGGGCCAAAAACCTTGTGTGGAGTCAGGGCCGGAACCGAGGATTCCTCTCAGGGGCTGACATGGGTCTTTGGGTATTTTTGGAGTCTCCCCAGGGAAGTCAGGCCTCGTCTCGAGTGGGGGCATGCACGTGCGCTTTCCTTCCAGGCTGTAGCAGCAATGTAACGCTTCCCGTCGCGTGGATCAAAGGATCTGTGGTTTTCCCTCGAGGCTTTCCGACAGGGCTGTCCCACGTGCCACCGTGGTGTGAGTCGATCCTCGGCGTGAAAGATGAGCCAGTGCAGGGCAAAGAGGTTCCTCTGGAATGGACTGAGACATCTGGGGGACTCTTGGAATGGTGGTACGACCATGGAGTTCCTCTCGCCTTTCCTGTTGAGAGTGCCTCCTCTTGTAATGCGACTTGAACGCCGGGAATTCTTTCCCGTTGAAAGCAGGGAAAGGATCCCTCATCTCGAGCTACGAGGGGAAAACGAGACTCCTCTGGATGTGGGCGGGACCATCGTGCTTCCTCTCGAGTGGAGACGGGTATGGCGGTGAACTTCTTGAGTTGCAGCAAGGGTGTGAAAGACCCTTTCGAAGTTCCAGAGGTTAGGTGTCATTAGTGTCCAGACGCCTCATCGGAAATAGGCCTCATCTCGCCTGGAAGGGAGAACTTCCTGGATTTTCTCGAGTTGCGGCAGGTGTTCTCGAGATACGATGGGGACCACAGGGACCCGCCCTGGTGGCCTCAGGAAAGGCCAGTCCCCAAGCGAGTTGCTAGGGGGCCTCTCGGGATTCCTCTCCCGTCGATACTGGGGCCAAAAACCTTGTGTGGAGTCAGGGCCGGAACCGAGGATTCCTCTCAGGGGCTGACATGGATCTTTGGGTACTTCTGGAGTCTCCGCAGGGGAGTCAGGCCTCGTCTCGAGTGGGGGCATGCACGTGCGTTTTCCTTCCAGGCTGTAGCAGCAATGTCACGCTTCCCGTCGCGTGGATCAAAGGATCTGTGGTTTTCCCTCGAGGCTTTCCCTCGAGGCTTTCCCTCGAGGCTTTCCCACAGGGCTGTCCCACGTGCCACCGTGGTGTGAGTCGATCCTCGGCGTGAAAGATGAGCCAGTGCAGGGCAAAGAGGTTCCTCTGGAATGGACTGAGACATCTGGGGGACTCTTGGCATGGTGGTACGACCATGGAGTTCCTCTCGCCTTTCCTGTTGAGAGTGCCTCCTCTTGAGATGCGACGGGAACGCCGGGAATTCTTTCCCGTTGAAAGCAGGGAAAGGATCCCTCCTCTCGAGCTACGAGGGGGAAACGGGGCTCCTCTGGATGTGGGCGGGACCATCGTGCTTCCTCTCGAGTGGAGACGGGTATGGCGGTGAACTTCTTGAGTTGCAGCAAGGGTGTGAAAGACCCTTTCGAAGTTCCAGAGCTTAGGTGTCACTAGTCTCCAGATGCCTCATCGGAAATAGGCCTCATCTCGCCTGGAAGGGAGAACTTCCTGGATTTTCTCGAATTGCGGCAGGTGTTCTCGAGTTACGACGGGGACCTCAGGGACCCGCCCTGGTGGCCTCAGGAAAGGTCAGTCCCCATGCGAGTTGCTAGGGGGCCTCTCGGGATACCTCTCCCTTCGATACCGGGACCAAAAGCCTTTTGTGGAGTCAGGGCCGGAACCGAGGATTCCTCTCAGGGGCTGACATGGATCTTTGGGTACTTCTGGAGTCTCCCCAGGGGAGTCAGGCCTCGTCTCGCGAGGGGGCATGCACGTGAGCTTTCCTTCCAGGCTGTAGCAGCAATGTCAAGCTTCCCGTCGCGTGGATCAAAGGATCTGTGGTTTTCCCTCGAGGCTTTCACACAGGGATTTCCCACGTGCCTCCGTGGAGTGAGTCGATCTTCGGCGTGAAAGATGAGCCAGTGCAGGGCAAAGAGTTTCCTCTGGAATGGACTGAGACAACTGGGGGACTCTTGGTATGGTGGTTCGACCATGGAGTTCCTCTCGCCTTTCCTGTTGAGAGTGCCTCCTCTTGAGATGCGACGGGAACGCCGGGAATTCTTTCCCGTGGAAACCAGGGAAAGGATCCCTCATCTCGAGCTAAGAGGGGGAAACGAGGCTCCTCTGGATGTGGGCGGGACCATCGTGCTTCCTCTCGAGTGGAGACGGGTATGGCGGTGAACTTCTTGAGTTGCAGCAAAGGTGAAAAAGACTCTTTAAAAGTTCCAGAGGTTAGGTGTCATTTGTCTCCAGGCGCCTCATCGGAATTAGGCCTCATCTCGCCTGGAAGGGAGAACTTCCTGGATATTCTCGAGTTGTGGCTGGTGTTCTCTAGTTACGACGGGGACCACAGGGACCCGCCCCGGTGGCCTCAGGCAAGGCCAGTCCACATGCGAGTTGCAAGGGGGCCTCTCGTGTTTCCTCTCCCGTCGATACTGGGGCCAAAAACCTTGTGTGGAGTCAGGGCCGGAACCTGAGGATTCCTCTCCGGTGCTGACAAGGATCTTGGGGTACTTCTGGAGTCTCCCCAGGGGAGTCAGGCTTCGTCTGGAGTGGGGGCATACACGTGCGCTTTCCTTCCAGGCTGTAGCAGCAATGTCACGCTTCCCGTCGCGTGGATCAAACGATCTGTGGTTTTCCCTTGAGGCTTTCCCTCGAGGCTTTCCCACAGGGCTGTCCCACGTGCCACCGTGGTGTGAGTCGATCCTCGGCGTGAAAGATGAGCCAGTGCAGGGCAAAGAGGCTCCTCTGGAATGGACTGAGACATCTGGGGGACTCTTGGAATGGTGGTACGACCATGGAGTTCCTCTCGCCTTTCCTGTTGAGAGTGCCTCCTCTTGAGATGCGATGGGAACGCCGGGAATTCTTTCCCGTTGAAAGCAGGGAAAGGATCCCTCATCTCGAGCTACGAGGGGGAAACGGGGCTCCTCTGGATGTGGGCGGGACCATCGTGCTTCCTCTCGAGTGGAGACGGGTATGGCGGTGAACTTCTTGAGTTGCAGCAAGGGTGTGAAAGACCCTTCGAAGTTCCAGAGGCTAGGTGTCATTAGTCTCCAGACGCCTCATCGGAAATATGCCTCATCTCGAATGGAAGGGAGAACTTCCTGGATTTTCTCGAGTTGCGGCAGGTGTTCTCGAGTTACGACGGGGACCTCAGGGACCCGCCCTGGTGGCCTCATGAGAGGCCAGTCCCCATGCGAATTGCTAGGGGGCCTCTCGGGATTCCTCTCCCGTCGATACCGGGGCCAAAAACCTTGTGTGGAGTCAGGGCCGGAACCGAGGATTCCTCTCAGGGGCTGACATGGATCTTTGGGTACGTCTGGAGTCTCCCCAGGCGAGTCAGGCCTCGTCTCGAGTGGGGGCATGCACGTGCGCTTTCCTTCCAGGCTGTAGCAGCAATGTCACGCTTCCCGTCGCGTGGATCAAAGGATCTGTGGTTTTCCCTCGAGGCTTTCCCTCGAGGCTTTCCCACAGGGCTGTCCCACGTGCCACCGTGGTGTGAGTCGATCCTCGGCGTGAAAGATGAGCCAGTGCAGGGCAAAGAGATTCCTCTGGAATGGACTGAGACATCTGGGGGCTCTTGGAATGGTGGTACAACCGTGGAGTTCCTCTCGCCTTTCCTGTTGAGAGTGCCTCCTTTGACATGCGACGGGAACGCCGGGAATACTTTCCCATTGAAAGCAGGGAAAAGAACCCTCATCTCGATCTATGAGGGGGAAACGGGGCTCCTCTGGGTGGGTCGGGACCATCGTGCTTCCTCTCGAGTGGAGACGGGTATGGCGGTGAACTTCTTGAGTTGCAGCAAAGGTGAAAAAGACTCTTTAAAAGTTCCAGAGGTTAGGTGTCATTTGTCTCCAGGCGCCTCATCGGAATTAGGCCTCATCTCGCCTGGAAGGGAGAACTTCCTGGACATTCTCGAGTTGTGGCTGGTGTTCTCTAGTTACGACGGGGACCTCAGAGACCCGCCCCGGTGGCCTCAGGAAAGGCCAGTCCCCATGCGAGTTGCAAGGGGGCCTCTCGTGTTTCCTCTCCCGTCGATACCGGGGCCAAAAACCTTGTGTGGAGTCAGGGCCGGAACCTGAGGATTCCTCTCCGGTGCTGACATGGATCTTGGGGTACTTCTGGAGTCTCCCCAGGGGAGTCAGGCTTCGTCTGGAGTGGGGGCATACACGTGCGCTTTCCCTCCAGGCTGTAGCAGCAATGTCACGCTTCCCGTCGCGTGGATCAAAGGATCTGTGGTTTTCCCTCGAGGCTTTCCCTCGAGGCTTTCCCACAGGGCTGTCCCACGTGCCACCGTGGTGTGAGTCGATCCTTGGCGTGAAAGATGAGCCAGTGCAGGGCAAAGAGGTTCCTCTGGAATGGACTGAGACATCTGGGGAACTCTTGGAATCGTGGTACGACCATGGAGTTCCTCTCGCCTTTCCTGTTGAGAGTGCCTCCTCTTGAGATGCGACGGGAACGCCGGGAATTCTTTCCCGTTGAAAGCAGGGAAAGGATCCCCCATCTCGAGCTACGAGGGGGAAACGGGGCTCCTCTGGATGTGGGCGGGGCCATCGTGCTTCCTCTCGAGGGGAGACGGGTATGGCGGTGAACTTCTTGAGTTGCAGCAAGGGTGTGAAAGACCCTTTCGACGTTCCAGAAGTTAGGTGTCATTAATCTCCAGACGCCTCATCGGAAATAGGCCTCATCTCGCCTGGAAGGGAGAACTTCCTGGATTTTCTCGAGTTGCGGCAGGTGTTCTCGAGTTACGATGGGGACCTCAGGGACCAGCCCTGGTGGCCTCAGGAAAGCCCAGTTCCCATGCGAGTTGCTAAGGGGCCTCTCGGGATTCCACTCCCCTCGATACCGGGGCCAAAAACCTTGTGTGGAGTCAGGGCCGGAAGCGAGGATTCCTCTCAGGGGCTGACATGGATCTTTGGGTACTTCTGGAGTCTCCCCAGGGGAGTCAGGCCTCGTCTCGAGTGGGGGCATGCACGTGTGCTTTCCTTCCAGGCTGTAGCAGCAATGTCACGCTTCCCGTCGCTTGGATCAAAGGATCTGTGGTTTTCCCTCGAGGCTTTCCCTCGAGGCTTTCCCACGGGGCTCTCCCACGTGCCACCGTGGTGTGAGTCGATCCTCGGCGTGAAAGATGAGCCAGTGCAGGGCAAAGAGGTTCCTCTGGAATGGACTGAGACATCTGGGGGCTCTTGGCATGGTGGTACGACCATGGAGTTCCTCTCGACTTTCCTCTTGAGGGTGCCTCCTGTTGAGATGCGACAGGAACGCCGGTAATTCTTTCCCGTTGAAAGCAGGGAAAGGATCCCTCATCTCGAGCTACGAGGGGGAAACGGGGCTCCTCTGCATGTGGGCGTGACCATCGTGCTTCCTCTCGAGTGGAGACGGGTAAGGCGGTGAACTTCTTGAGTTGCAGCAAGGGTGTGAAAGACCCTTTCGAAGTTCCAGAGTTTAGGTGTCATTAGTGTCCAGACGCCTCATCGGAAATAGGCCTCATCTCGCCTGGAAGGGAGAACTTCCTGGATTTACTCGAGTTGCGGCAGGTGTTCTCGAGTTACGACGGGGACCTCAGGGATCCGCCCTGGTGGCCTCAGGAAAGGCCAGTCCCCATGCGAGTTGCTAGGGGGCCTCTCGGGATTCCTCTCCCGACGATACCGGGGCCAAAAACCTTGTGTGGAGTCAGGGCCGGAACCGAGGATTCCTCTCAGGGGCTGACATGGGTCTTTGGGTATTTTTGGAGTCTCCCCAGGGGAGTCAGGCCTCGTCTCGAGTGGGGGCATGCACGTGCGCTTTCCTTCCAGGCTGTAGCAGCAATGTAACGCTTCCCGTCGCGTGGATCAAAGGATCTGTGGTTTTCCCTCGAGGCTTTCCCACAGGGCTGTCCCACGTGCCACCGTGGTGTGAGTCGATCCTCGGCGTGAAAGATGAGCCAGTGCAGGGCAAAGAGGTTCCTCTGGAATGGACTGAGACATCTGGGGGACTCTTGGAATGGTGGTACGAACATGGAGTTCCTCTCGCCTTTCCTGTTGAGAGTGCCTCCTCTTGAGATGCGACGGGAACGCCGGGAATTCTTTCCCGTTGAAAGCAGGGAAAGGATCCCTCATCTCGAGCTACTAGGGGGAAACGGGACTCCTCTGGATGTGGGCGGGACCATCGTGCTTCCTCTCGAGTGGAGACGGGTATGGCGGTGAACTTCTTGAGTTGCAGCAAGGGTGTGAAAGACCCTTTCGAAGTTACAGAGGTTAGGTGTCATTAGTTTCCAGACACCTCATCGGAAATAGGCCTCATCTCGCCTGGAAGGGAGAACTTCCTTGATTTTCTCGAGTTGCGGCAGGTGTTCTCGAGTTACGATGGGTACCTCAGGGACCCGCCCTGGTGGCCTCAGGAGAGGCCAGTCCCCAAGCGAGTTGCTAGGGGGCCTCTCGGGATTCCTCTCCCGTCGATACTGGGTCCAAAAACCTTGTGTGGAGTCAGGGCCGGAACCGAGGATTCCTCTCAGGGGCTGACATGGATCTTTGGGTACTTCTGGAGTCTCCCCAGGGCAGTCAGGCCTCGTCTCGAGTGGGGGCATGCACGTGCGCTTTCCTTCCAGGCTGTAGCAGCAATGTCACGCTTCCCGTCGCGTGGATCAAAGGATCTGTGGTTTTCCCTCGAGGCTTTCCCACAGGGCTGTCCCACGTGCCACCGTGGTGTGAGTCGATCCTCGGCGTGAAAGATGAGCCAGTGCAGGCCAAAGAGGTTCCTCTGGAATGGACTGAGACATCTGGGTGACTCTTGGAATGGTGGTACGACCATGGAGTTCCTCTCGCCTTTCCTGCTGAGAGTGCCTCCTCTTGAGATGCGACGGGAACGCCGGGAATTCTTTCCCGTTGAAAGCAGGGAAAGGATCCCTCATCTCGAGCTACGAGGGGGAAACGGGGCTCCTCTGGATGTGGGCGGGACCATCGTGCTTCCTCTCGAGTGGAGACGGGTATGGCGGTGAACTTCTTGAGTTGCAGCAAGGGTGTGAAAGACCCTTTCGAAGTTCCAGAGGTTAGGTGTCATTAGTGTCCAGACGCCTCATCGGAAATAGGCCTCATCTCGCCTGGAAGGGAGAACTTCCTGGATTTTTTCGAGTTGCGGCAGGTGTTCTCGAGTTACGACGGGGACCTCAGGGACCCGCCCTGGTGGCCTCAGGAAAGGCCAGTCCCCATGCGAGTTGCTAGGGGGCCTCTCGGGATTCCTCTCCCGTCGATACCGGGGCCAAAAATCTTGTGTGGAGTCAGGGCCGGAACCGAGGATTCCTCTCAGGGTCTGACATGGATTTTTGGGTACTTCTGGAGTCTTCCCAGGGGAGTCAAGCCTCGTCTCGAGTGGGGGCATGCACGTGCACTTTCCTTCCAGGCTGTAGCAGTAATGTCACGCTTCCCGTCGCGTGGATCAAAGGATCTGTGGTTTTCCCTCGAGGCTTTCCCTCGAGGCTTTCCCACAGGGCTCTCCCACCTGCCACCGAGGTGTGAGTCGATCCTCGGCGTGAAAGATGAGCCAGTGCAGGGCAAAGACGTTCCTCTGGAATGGACTGAGATATTTGGGGGACTCTTGGAATGGTGGTACGACCATGGAGTTCCTCTCGCCTTTCCTGTTGAGAGTGCCTCCTCTTGAGTTGCGACGGGAACGCCGGGAATTCTTTCCCGTTGAAAGCAGGGAAAGGATGCCTCATCTCGAGCTACGAGGGGGAAACGGGGCTCCTCTGGATGTGGGCGGGACCATCGTGCTTCCTCTCGAGTGGAGACGGGTATGGCGGTGAACTTCTTGAGTTGCAGCAAGGGTGTGAAAGACCCTTTCGAAGTTCCAGAGGTTAGGTGTCATTAGTCTCCATACGCCTCATCGGAAATAGGCCTCATCTCGCCTGGAAGGGAGAACTTCCTTGATTTTCTCGAGTTGCGGCAGGTGTTCTCGAGTTACGACGGGGACCTCAGGGACCCGCCCTGGTGGCCTCAGGAGAGGCCAGTCCCCATGCGAGTTGCTAGGGGGCCTCTCGGGATTCCTCTCCCGCCGATACCGCGGCCAAAAACCTTGTGTGGAGTCAGGGCCGGAACCGAGGATTCCTCTCAGGGGCTGACATGGATCTTTGGGTACTTCTGGAGTCTCCCCAGGGGAGTCAGCCCTCGTCTCGAGTGGGGGCATGCACGTGCGCTTTCCTTCCAGGCTGTAGCAGCAATGTCACGCTTCCCGTCGCGTGGATCAAAGGATCTGTGGTTTTCCCTCGAGGCTTTCCCTCGAGGCTTTCCCACTGGGCTGTCCCACGTGCCACCGTGGTGTGAGTCGATCCTCGGCGTGAAAGATGAGCCAGTGCAGGGCAAAGAGGTTCCTCTGGAATGGACTGAGACATCTGGGGGACTCTTGGCATGGTGGTACGACCATGGAGTTCCTCTCGCCTTTCCTGTTGAGAGTGCCTCCTCTTGAGATGCGACGGGAACGCCGGGAATTCTTTCCCGTTGAAAGCAGGGAAAGGATCCCTCATCTCGAGCTACGAGGGGGAAACGGGGCTCCTCTGGATGTGGGCGGGACCATCGTGCTTCCTCTCGAGTGGAGACGGGTATGGCGGTGAACTTCTTGAGTTGCAGCAAGGGTGTGAAAGACCCTTTCGAAGTTCCAGAGGTTAGGTGTCATTAGTCTCCAGACGCCTCATCGGAAATAGGCCTCATCTCGCCTGGAAGGGAGAACTTCCTGGATTTTCTCGAGTTGCGGCAGGTGTTCTCGAGTTACGACGGGGACCTCAGGGACCCGCCCTGGTGGGTCAGGCGAGGCCAATCAGATTGCGAGTTGCTAGGGGGCCTCTCGGGATTCCTCTCCCGTCGATACCGGGGCCAAAAACCTTGTGTGGAGTCAGGGCCGGAAACGAGGATTCCTCTCAGGGGCTGACATGGATCTTTGGGTACTGCTGGAGTCTCCCCAGGGGAGTCAGGCCTCGTCTCGAGTGGGGGCATGCACGTGCGCTTTCCTTCCAGGCTGTAGCAGCAATGTCACGCTTCCCGTGTCGTGGATCAAAGGATCTGTGGTTTCCCTCGAGGCTTTCCCTCGAGGCTTTCCCACAGGGCTGTCCCACGTGCCACCGTGGTGTGAGTCGATCCTCGGCGTGAAAGCTGAGCCAGTGCAGGGCAAAGAGGTTCCTCTGGAATGGACTGAGACATCTGGGGGACTCTTGGCATGGTGGTACGACCATGGAGTTCCTCTCGCCTTTCCTGTTGAGAGTGCCTCCTCTTGAGATGCGACGGGAACGCCGGGAATTCTTTCCCGTTGAAAGCAGGGAAAGGATCCCTCATCTCGAGTTACGAGGGGGAAACGGGGCTCCTCTGGATGTGGGCGGGACCATCGTGCTTCCTCTCGAGTTGAGACGGGTATAGCGGTGAACTTCTTGAGTTGCAGCAAGGGTGTGAAAGACCATTTCGAAGTTCCAGAGCTTAGGTGTCATTAGTCTCCAGACGCCTCATGGGAAATAGGCCTCATCTCGCCTGGAAGGGAGAATTCCTGGATTTTCTCGAGTTGCGGCAGGTGTTCTCGAGTTAAGACGGGGACTTCAGGGACCAGCCCTGGTGGCCTCAGGAAAGGCCAGTCCCCATGCGAGTTGCTAGGGGGCCTCTCGGGATTCCTCTCCCGTCGAAACTGGGGCCAAAAAGCTTGTGTGGAGTCAGGGCCGGAACCGAGGATTCCTCTCAGGGGCTGACATGGATTTTTGGGTAGTTCTGGAGTCCTCCCAGGGGAGTCAAGCCTCGTCTCGAGAGGGGGCATGCACGTGCGCTTTCCTTCCAGGCTGTAGCAGCAATGTCACGCTTCCCGTCGCGGGGATCAAAGGATCTGTGGTTTTCCCTCGAGGCTTTCCATCGAGGCTTTCCCACAGTGCTGTCCCACGTGCCACCGTGGTGTGAGTCGATCCTCGGCGTGAAAGATGAGCCAGTGCAGGGCAAAGAGGTTCCTCTGGAATGGACTGAGACATCTGGGGGACTCTTGGAATGGTGGTACGACCATGGAGTTCCTCTCGCCTTTCCGGCTGAGAGTGCCTCCTCTTGAGATGCGACTTGAACGCCGGGAATTCTTTCCCGTTGAAAGCAGGGAAAGGATCCCTCATCTCGAGCTACGAGGGGGAAACGGAACTCCTCTGGATGTGGGCGGGACCATCGTGCTTCCTCTCGAGTGGAGACGGGTATGGCGGTGAACTTCTTGAGTTGCAGCAAGGGTGTGAAAGATCCTTTCGAAGTTTCAGAGTTTAGGTGTCATTAGTGTCCAGAGGCCTCATCGGAAATAGGCCTCATCTCGCCTGGAAGGGAGAACTTCCTGGATTTTCTGGAGTTGGGGCAGGTGTTCTCGAGTTACGACGGGGACCTCAGGGACCCGCCCTGGTGGCCTCAAGAAAGGCCGGTCCCCATGCGAGTTGCTAGGGGGCCTCTCGGGATTCCTCTCCCATCGATACCAGGGCCGAAAACCTTGTGTGGAGTCAGGGCCGGAACCGAGGATTCCTCTCAGGGGCTGACATGGAACTTTGGGTACTTCTGGAGTCTCCCCAGGGGAGTCAGGCCTCGTCTCGAGGGAGAGCATGCACTTTCGCTTTCCTTCCAGGCTGTACCAGCAATGTCTCGCTTCCCATGGCGTGGATCAAAGGATCTGTGGTGTGCCCTCGAGGCTTTCCCACAGGGCTGTCCCACGTGCCACCGTGGTGTGAGTCGATCCTCGGCGTGAAAGATGAGCCAGGGCAGGGCAAAGAGGTTCCACTGGAATGGACTGAGACATCTGGGGGACTCTTGGAATGGTAGTACGACCATGGAGTTCCTCTCGCCTTTCCTGTTGAGAGTGCCTCCTCTTGAGATGCGACGGGAACGCTGGGAATTCTTTCCCGTTGAAAGCAGGGAAAGGATCCCTCATCTCGAGCTACGAGGGGGAAACGGGGCTCCTCTGGATGTGGGCGGGACCATCGTGCTTCCTCTCGAGGGGAGACGGGTATGGCGGTGAACTTCTTGAGTTGCAGCAAGGGTGTGAAAGACCCTTTCGAAGTTCCAGAAGTTAGGTGTCATTAGTCTCCAGACGCCTCATCGGAAATAGGCCTCATCTCGCCTGGAAGGGAGAACTTATTGGATTTTCTCGAGTTGCGGCAGGTGTTCTCGAGTTACGACGGGGACCTCAGGGACCCGCCCTGGTGGCCTCAGGAAAGGCCAGTCCCCATGCGAGTTGCTAGG
The DNA here is from genome assembly GCF_032405125.1 of Capricornis sumatraensis. Lineage (NCBI taxonomy): Eukaryota > Metazoa > Chordata > Mammalia > Artiodactyla > Bovidae > Capricornis > Capricornis sumatraensis. The sequence continues at coordinate 139,606,758 of NC_091092.1, read as the reverse complement.
GGGCCTCTCGGGATTCCTCTCCCGTCGCTACCGGGCCAAAAACCTTGTGTGGAGTCAGGGCCGGAACCGAGGATTCCTCTCAGGGGCTGACATGGATCTTTGGGTACTTCTGTAGTCTCCCCAGGGGAGTCAGGCCTCGTCTCGAGTGGGGGCATGCACGTACACTTTACTTCCAGGCTGTAGCAGCAATGTCACGCTTCCCGTCGCGTATATCAAAGGATCTGGGTTTTCCCTCGAGGCTTTCCCACAGGGCTGTCCCACGTGCCACCGTGGTGTGAGTCGATCCTCGGCGTGAAAGATGAGCCAGTGCAGGGCAAAGAGGTTCCTCTGGAATGGACTGAGACATCTGGGGGACTCTTGGAATGGTGGTACGACCATGGATTTCCTCTCGCCTTTCCTGTTGAAATTGCCTCCTCTAGAGATGCGACGGGAACGCCCGGAATTCTTTCCCGTTGAAAGCAGGGAAAGGATCCCTCATCTCGAGCTACGAGGGGCTAATGGGGCTCCTCTGGATGTACTCGGACCATCGTGCTTCCTCTCGAGTTGAGACGGGTATAGCGGTGAACTTTTTGAGTTGCAGCAAGGGTGTGAAAGACCATTTCGAAGTTCCAGAGCTTAGGTGTCATTAGTCTCCAGACGCCTCATGGGAAATAGGCCTCATCTCGCCTGGAAGGGAGAATTCCTGGATTTTCTCGAGTTGCGGCAGGTGTTCTCGAGTTAAGACGGGGACTTCAGGCACCAGCCCTGGTGGCCTCAGGAAAGGCCAGTCCCCATGCGAGTTGCTAGGGGGCCTCTCGGGATTCCTCTCCCGTCGATACTGGGGCCAAAAACCTTGTGTGGAGTCAGGGCCGGAACCGAGGATTCCTCTCAGGGGCTGACATGGATTTTTGGGTAGTTCTGTAGTCTTCCCAGGGGAGTCAAGCCTCGTCTCGAGAGGGGGCATGCACGTGCGCTTTCCTTCCAGGCTGTAGCAGCAATGCCACGCTTCCCGTCGCGTGGATCAAAGGATCTGAGGTTTTCCCTCGAGGCTTTCCCACAGGGCTGTCCGACAGGGCTGTCCCACGTGCCACCGTGGTGTGAGACGCTCCTCAGCGTGAAAGATGAGCCAGTGCAGAGTAAAGATGTTCCTCTGGAATGGACTGAGACATCTGGGGGACTCTTGGAATGGTGGTACGATCATGGAGTTCCTCTCGCCTTTCCTGTTGAGAGTGCCTCCTCTTGAGATGCGACGGGAACGCCGTGAATTCTTTCCCGTTGAAAGCAGGGAAAGGATCCCTCATCTCGAGCTACGAGGGGGAAACGGGGCTCCTCTGGATGTGGGCGGGACCATCGTGCTTCCTCTCGAGTGGAGACGGGTATGGCGGTGAACTTCTTGAGTTGCAGCAAGGGAGTGAAAGACCCTTTCGAAGTTCCAGACGTTAGGAATCATTAGTCTCCAGACGCCTCATGGGAAATAGGCCTCATCTCGCCTGGAAGGGAGAACTTCCTGGATTTTCTCGAGTTGCGGCAGGTGTTCTCGAGTTACGACGGGGACCTCAGGGACCCGCCCTGGTGGCCTCAGGAGAGGCCAGTCCACATGCGAGTTGCTAGGGGGCCTCTCGGGATTCCTCTCCCGTCGATACCGGGGCCAAAATCCTTGTGTGGAGTCAGGGCCGGAACCGAGGATTCCTCTCAGGGGCTGACATGGATCTTTGGGTACTTCTGGAGTCTCACCAGGGGAGTCAGGCCTCGTCTCGAGTGAGGGCATGCACGTGTGCTTTCCTGAAAGGCTGCAGCAGCAATGTCACGCTTCCCGTCGCGTGGATCAAAGGATCTGTGGTTTTCCCTCGAGGCTTTCCCTCGAGGCTTTCCCAAAGGGCTGTCCCACGTGCAACCATGGTGTGAGTCGATCCTCGGCGTGAAAGATGAGCCAGTGCAGGGCAAAGAGGTTCCTCTGGAATGGACTGAGACATCTGGGAGACTCTTGGAATGGTGGTACGATCGTGGAGTTCCTCTCGCCTTTCCTGTTGAGAGTGCCTCCTCTTGAGATGCGACGGGAACGCCGGGAATTCTTTCCCGTTGAAAGCAGGGAAAGGATCCCTCATCTCGAGCTACGAGGGGGAAACGGGGCTCCTCTGGATGTGGGCGGGACCATCGTGCTTCCTCTCGAGTGGAGACGGGTATGGCGGTGAACTTCTTGAGTTGCAGCAAGGGTGTGAAAGACCCTTTCGAAGTTCCAGAGGTTAGGTGTCATTAGTCTCCAGACGCCTCATCGGAAATAGGCCTCATCTCGCCTGGAAGGGAGAACTTCCTGGATTTACTCGAGTTGCGGCAGGTGTTCTCGAGTTACGACGGGGACCTCAGGGACCCGCCCTGGTGGCCTCAGGAGAGGCCAGTCCCCATGCGCGTTGCCAGGGGGCCTCTCGGGATTCCTCTCCCGTTGATACCGGGGCCAAAAACCTTGTGTGGAGTCAGGGCCGGAACCGAGGATTCCTCTCATGGGCTGACATGGATCATATGGTACTTCTGGAGTCTCCGCAGGGGAGTCAGGCCTCGTCTCGAGTGGGGGCATGCACATGCGTTTTCCTTCCAGGCTGTAGCAGCAATGTCACGCTTCCCGTCGCGTGGATCAAAGGATCTGTGGTTTTCCCTCGAGGCTTTCCCACAGGGCTGTCCCACGTGCCACCGTGGTGTGAGTCGATCGTCGGCATGAAAGATGAGCCAGTGCAGGGCAAAGAGGTTCCTCTGGAATGGACTGAGACATCTGGGGGACTCTTGACATGGTGGTACGACCATGGAGTTCCTCTCGCCTTTCCTGTTAAAACTGCCTCCTCTTGAGATGCGACGGAAACGCCGGGAAAACTTTCCCATTGAAAGCAGGGAAAGGATCCCTCATCTCGAGCTACGAGGGGGAAACGGGGCTCCTCTGGATGTGGGCGGGACCATCGTGCTTCCTCTCGAGTGGAGACGGGTATGGCGGTGAACTTCTTGAGTTGCAGCAAGGGTGTGAAAGACCCTTTCGAAGTTCCAGAGGTTAGGTGTCATTAGTCTCCAGACGCCTCATCGGAAATAGGCCTCATCTCGCCTGGAAGGGAGAACTTCCAGGATTTTCTCGAGTTGCGGCAGGTGTTCTCGAGTTACGACGGGGACCTCAGGGACCCGCCCTGGTGGCCTCAGGAGAGGCCAGTCCCCATGCGAGTTGCTAGGGGGCCTCTCGGGATTCCTCTCCCGCCGATACCGCGGCCAAAAACCTTGTGTGGAGTCAGGGCCGGAACCGAGGATTCCTCTCAGGTGCTGACATGGATCTTTGGGTACTTCTGGAGTCTCCCCAGGGGAGTCAGCCCTCGTCTCGAGTGGGGGCATGCACGTGCGCTTTCCTTCCAGGCTGTAGCAGCAATGTCACGCTTCCCGTCGCGTGGATCAAAGGATCTGTGGTTTTCCCTCGAGGCTTTCCCTCGAGGCTTTCCCACTGGGCTGTCCCACGTGCCACCGTGGTGTGAGTCGATCCTCGGCGTGAAAGATGAGCCAGTGCAGGGCAAAGAGGTTCCTCTGGAATGGACTGAGACATCTGGGGGACTCTTGGCATGGTGGTACGACCATGGAGTTCCTCTCGCCTTTCCTGTTGAGAGTGCCTCCTCTTGAGATGCGACGGGAACGCCGGGAATTCTTTCCCGTTGAAAGCAGGGAAAGGATCCCTCATTTCGAGCTACGAGGGGGAAACGGGGCTCCTCTGGATGTGGGCGGGACCATCGTGCTTCCTCTCTAGTGGAGACGGGTATGGCGGTGAACTTCTTGAGTTGCAGCAAGGGTGTGAAAGACCCTTTCGAAGTTCCAGAGGTTACGTGTCATTAGTCTCCAGACGCCTCATCGGAAATAGGCCTCATCTCGCCTGGAAGGTAGATCTTCCTGGATTTTCTCGAGTTGCGGCAGGTGTTCTCGAGTTACGACGGGGACCTCAGGGACCCGCCCTGGTGGCCTCAGGAGAGGCCGGTCCCCAAGCGAGTTGCTAGGGGGCCTCTCGGGATTCCTCTCCCGTCGATACTGGGTCCAAAAACCTTGTGTGGAGTCAGGGCCGGAACCGAGGATTCCTCTCAGGGGCTGACATGGATCTTTGGGTACTTCTGGAGTCTCCCCAGGGCAGTCAGGCCTCGTCTCGAGTGGGGGCATGCACGTGCGCTTTCCTTCCAGGCTGTAGCAGCAATGTCACGCTTCCCGTCGCGTGGATCAAAGGATCTGTGGTTTTCCCTCGAGGCTTTCCCACAGGGCTGTCCCACGTGCCACCGTGGTGTGAGTCGATCCTCGGCGTGAAAGATGAGCCAGTGCAGGCCAAAGAGGTTCCTCTGGAATGGACTGAGACATCTGGGTGACTCTTGGAATGGTGGTACGACCATGGAGTTCCTCTCGCCTTTCCTGCTGAGAGTGCCTCCTCTTGAGATGCGACGGGAACGCCGGGAATTCTTTCCCGTTGAAAGCAGGGAAAGGATCCCTCATCTCGAGCTACGAGGGGGAAACGGGGCTCCTCTGGATGTGGGCGGGACCATCGTGCTTCCTCTCGAGTGGAGACGGGTATGGCGGTGAACTTCTTGAGTTGCAGCAAGGGTGTGAAAGACCCTTTCGAAGTTCCAGAGGTTAGGTGTCATTAGTGTCCAGACGCCTCATCGGAAATAGGCCTCATCTCGCCTGGAAGGGAGAACTTCCTGGATTTTTTCGAGTTGCGGCAGGTGTTCTCGAGTTACGACGGGGACCTCAGGGACCCGCCCTGGTGGCCTCAGGAAAGGCCAGTCCCCATGCGAGTTGCTAGGGGGCCTCTCGGGATTCCTCTCCCGTCGATACCGGGGCCAAAAATCTTGTGTGGAGTCAGGGCCGGAACCGAGGATTCCTCTCAGGGTCTGACATGGATTTTTGGGTACTTCTGGAGTCTTCCCAGGGGAGTCAAGCCTCGTCTCGAGTGGGGGCATGCACGTGCACTTTCCTTCCAGGCTGTAGCAGTAATGTCACGCTTCCCGTCGCGTGGATCAAAGGATCTGTGGTTTTCCCTCGAGGCTTTCCCTCGAGGCTTTCCCACAGGGCTCTCCCACCTGCCACCGAGGTGTGAGTCGATCCTCGGCGTGAAAGATGAGCCAGTGCAGGGCAAAGACGTTCCTCTGGAATGGACTGAGACATTTGGGGGACTCTTGGAATGGTGGTACGACCATGGAGTTCCTCTCGCCTTTCCTGTTGAGAGTGCCTCCTCTTGAGTTGCGACGGGAACGCCGGGAATTCTTTCCCGTTGAAAGCAGGGAAAGGATGCCTCATCTCGAGCTACGAGGGGGAAACGGGGCTCCTCTGGATGTGGGCGGGACCATCGTGCTTCCTCTCGAGTGGAGACGGGTATGGCGGTGAACTTCTTGAGTTGCAGCAAGGGTGTGAAAGACCCTTTCGAAGTTCCAGAGGTTAGGTGTCATTAGTCTCCATACGCCTCATCGGAAATAGGCCTCATCTCGCCTGGAAGGGAGAACTTCCAGGATTTTCTCGAGTTGCGGCAGGTGTTCTCGAGTTACGACGGGGACCTCAGGGACCCGCCCTGGTGGCCTCAGGAGAGGCCAGTCCCCATGCGAGTTGCTAGGGGGCCTCTCGGGATTCCTCTCCCGTCGATACCGGGGCCAAAAACCTTGTGTGGAGTCAGGGCCGGAACCGAGGATTCCTCTCAGGGGCTGACATGGATCTTTGGGTACTTCTGGAGTCTCCCCAGGGGAGTCAGCCCTCGTCTCGAGTGGGGGCATGCACGTGCGCTTTCCTTCCAGGCTGTAGCAGCAATGTCACGCTTCCCGTCGCGTGGATCAAAGGATCTGTGGTTTTCCCTCGAGGCTTTCCCTCGAGGCTTTCCCACTGGGCTGTCCCACGTGCCACCGTGGTGTGAGTCGATCCTCGGCGTGAAAGATGAGCCAGTGCAGGGCAAAGAGGTTCCTCTGGAATGGACTGAGACATCTGGGGGACTCTTGGCATGGTGGTACGACCATGGAGTTCCTCTCGCCTTTCCTGTTGAGAGTGCCTCCTCTTGAGATGCGACGGGAACGCCGGGAATTCTTTCCCGTTGAAAGCAGGGAAAGGATCCCTCATCTCGAGCTACGAGGGGGAAACGGGGCTCCTCTGGATGTGGGCGGGACCATCGTGCTTCCTCTCGAGTGGAGACGGGTATGGCGGTGAACTTCTTGAGTTGCAGCAAGGGTGTGAAAGACCCTTTCGAAGTTCCAGAGGTTAGGTGTCATTAGTCTCCAGACGCCTCATCGGAAATAGGCCTCATCTCGCCTGGAAGGGAGAACTTCCTGGATTTTCTCGAGTTGCGGCAGGTGTTCTCGAGTTACGACGGGGACCTCAGGGACCCGCCCTGGTGGGTCAGGCGAGGCCAATCAGATTGCGAGTTGCTAGGGGGCCTCTCGGGATTCCTCTCCCGTCGATACCGGGGCCAAAAACCTTGTGTGGAGTCAGGGCCGGAAACGAGGATTCCTCTCAGGGGCTGACATGGATCTTTGGGTACTGCTGGAGTCTCCCCAGGGGAGTCAGGCCTCGTCTCGAGTGGGGGCATGCACGTGCGCTTTCCTTCCAGGCTGTAGCAGCAATGTCACGCTTCCCGTGTCGTGGATCAAAGGATCTGTGGTTTCCCTCGAGGCTTTCCCTCGAGGCTTTCCCACAGGGCTGTCCCACGTGCCACCGTGGTGTGAGTCGATCCTCGGCGTGAAAGCTGAGCCAGTGCAGGGCAAAGAGGTTCCTCTGGAATGGACTGAGACATCTGGGGGACTCTTGGCATGGTGGTACGACCATGGAGTTCCTCTCGCCTTTCCTGTTGAGAGTGCCTCCTCTTGAGTTGCGACGGGAACGCCGGGAATTCTTTCCCGTTGAAAGCAGGGAAAGGATCCCTCATCTCGAGTTACGAGGGGGAAACGGGGCTCCTCTGGATGTGGGCGGGACCATCGTGCTTCCTCTCGAGTTGAGACGGGTATAGCGGTGAACTTCTTGAGTTGCAGCAAGGGTGTGAAAGACCATTTCGAAGTTCCAGAGCTTAGGTGTCATTAGTCTCCAGACGCCTCATGGGAAATAGGCCTCATCTCGCCTGGAAGGGAGAATTCCTGGATTTTCTCGAGTTGCGGCAGGTGTTCTCGAGTTAAGACGGGGACTTCAGGGACCAGCCCTGGTGGCCTCAGGAAAGGCCAGTCCCCATGCGAGTTGCTAGGGGGCCTCTCGGGATTCCTCTCCCGTCGAAACTGGGGCCAAAAACCTTGTGTGGAGTCAGGGCCGGAACCGAGGATTCCTCTCAGGGGCTGACATGGATTTTTGCGTAGTTCTGGAGTCCTCCCAGGGGAGTCAAGCCTCGTCTCGAGAGGGGGCATGCACGTGCGCTTTCCTTCCAGGCTGTAGCAGCAATGTCACGCTTCCCGTCGCGGGGATCAAAGGATCTGTGGTTTTCCCTCGAGGCTTTCCATCGAGGCTTTCCCACAGTGCTGTCCCACGTGCCACCGTGGTGTGAGTCGATCCTCGGCGTGAAAGATGAGCCAGTGCAGGGCAAAGAGGTTCCTCTGGAATGGACTGAGACATCTGGGGGACTCTTGGAATGGTGGTACGACCATGGAGTTCCTCTCGCCTTTCCGGCTGAGAGTGCCTCCTCTTGAGATGCGACTTGAACGCCGGGAATTCTTTCCCGTTGAAAGCAGGGAAAGGATCCCTCATCTCGAGCTACGAGGGGGAAACGGAACTCCTCTGGATGTGGGCGGGACCATCGTGCTTCCTCTCGAGTGGAGACGGGTATGGCGGTGAACTTCTTGAGTTGCAGCAAGGGTGTGAAAGATCCTTTCGAAGTTTCAGAGTTTAGGTGTCATTAGTGTCCAGAGGCCTCATCGGAAATAGGCCTCATCTCGCCTGGAAGGGAGAACTTCCTGGATTTTCTGGAGTTGCGGCAGGTGTTCTCGAGTTACGACGGGGACCTCAGGGACCCGCCCTGGTGGCCTCAAGAAAGGCCGGTCCCCATGCGAGTTGCTAGGGGGCCTCTCGGGATTCCTCTCCCATCGATACCGGGGCCGAAAACCTTGTGTGGAGTCAGGGCCGGAACCGAGGATTCCTCTCAGGGGCTGACATGGAACTTTGGGTACTTCTGGAGTCTCCCCAGGGGAGTCAGGCCTCGTCTCGAGGGAGAGCATGCACTTTCGCTTTCCTTCCAGGCTGTACCAGCAATGTCTCGCTTCCCGTGGCGTGGATCAAAGGATCTGTGGTGTGCCCTCGAGGCTTTCCCACAGGGCTGTCCCACGTGCCACCGTGGTGTGAGTCGATCCTCGGCGTGAAAGATGAGCCAGGGCAGGGCAAAGAGGTTCCACTGGAATGGACTGAGACATCTGGGGGACTCTTGGAATGGTAGTACGACCATGGAGTTCCTCTCGCCTTTCCTGTTGAGAGTGCCTCCTCTTGAGATGCGACGGGAACGCTGGGAATTCTTTCCCGTTGAAAGCAGGGAAAGGATCCCTCATCTCGAGCTACGAGGGGGAAACGGGGCTCCTCTGGATGTGGGCGGGACCATCGTGCTTCCTCTCGAGGGGAGACGGGTATGGCGGTGAACTTCTTGAGTTGCAGCAAGGGTGTGAAAGACCCTTTCGAAGTTCCAGAAGTTAGGTGTCATTAGTCTCCAGACGCCTCATCGGAAATAGGCCTCATCTCGCCTGGAAGGGAGAACTTATTGGATTTTCTCGAGTTGCGGCAGGTGTTCTCGAGTTACGACGGGGACCTCAGGGACCCGCCCTGGTGGCCTCAGGAAAGGCCAGTCCCCATGCGAGTTGCTAGGGGGCCTCTCGGGATTCCTCTCCCGTCGCTACCGGGCCAAAAACCTTGTGTGGAGTCAGGGCCGGAACCGAGGATTCCTCTCAGGGGCTGACATGGATCTTTGGGTACTTCTGTAGTCTCCCCAGGGGAGTCAGGCCTCGTCTCGAGTGGGGGCATGCACGTACACTTTACTTCCAGGCTGTAGCAGCAATGTCACGCTTCCCGTCGCGAATATCAAAGGATCTGGGTTTTCCCTCGAGGCTTTCCCACAGGGCTGTCCCACGTGCCACCGTGGTGTGAGTCGATCCTCGGCGTGAAAGATGAGCCAGTGCAGGGCAAAGAGGTTCCTCTGGAATGGACTGAGACATCTGGGGGACTCTTGGAATGGTGGTACGAACATGGAGTTCCTCTCGCCTTTCCTGTTGAGAGTGCCTCCTCTTGAGATGCGACGGGAACGCCGGGAATTCTTTCCCGTTGAAAGCAGGGAAAGGATCCCTCATCTCGAGCTACGAGGGGGAAACGGGACTCCTCTGGATGTGGGCGGGACCATCGTGCTTCCTCTCGAGTGGAGACGGGTATGGCGGTGAACTTCTTGAGTTGCAGCAAGGGTGTGAAAGACCCTTTCGAAGTTCCAGAGGTTAGGTGTCATTAGTTTCCAGACACCTCATCGGAAATAGGCCTCATCTCGCCTGGAAGGGAGAACTTCCTTGATTTTCTCGAGTTGCGGCAGGTGTTCTCGAGTTACGATGGGTACCTCAGGGACCCGCCCTGGTGGCCTCAGGAGAGGCCAGTCCCCAAGCGAGTTGCTAGGGGGCCTCTCGGGATTCCTCTCCCGTCGATACTGGGTCCAAAAACCTTGTGTGGAGTCAGGGCCGGAACCGAGGATTCCTCTCAGGGGCTGACATGGATCTTTGGGTACTTCTGGAGTCTCCCCAGGGCAGTCAGGCCTCGTCTCGAGTGGGGGCATGCACGTGCGCTTTCCTTCCAGGCTGTAGCAGCAATGTCACGCTTCCCGTCGCGTGGATCAAAGGATCTGTGGTTTTCCCTCGAGGCTTTCCCACAGGGCTGTCCCACGTGCCACCGTGGTGTGAGTCGATCCTCGGCGTGAAAGATGAGCCAGTGCAGGCCAAAGAGGTTCCTCTGGAATGGACTGAGACATCTGGGTGACTCTTGGAATGGTGGTACGACCATGGAGTTCCTCTCGCCTTTCCTGCTGAGAGTGCCTCCTCTTGAGATGCGACGGGAACGCCGGGAATTCTTTCCCGTTGAAAGCAGGGAAAGGATCCCTCATCTCGAGCTACGAGGGGGAAACGGGGCTCCTCTGGATGTGGGCGGGACCATCGTGCTTCCTCTCGAGTGGAGACGGGTATGGCGGTGAACTTCTTGAGTTGCAGCAAGGGTGTGAAAGACCCTTTCGAAGTTCCAGAGGTTAGGTGTCATTAGTGTCCAGACGCCTCATCGGAAATAGGCCTCATCTCGCCTGGAAGGGAGAACTTCCTGGATTTTTTCGAGTTGCGGCAGGTGTTCTCGAGTTACGACGGGGACCTCAGGGACCCGCCCTGGTGGCCTCAGGAAAGGCCAGTCCCCATGCGAGTTGCTAGGGGGCCTCTCGGGATTCCTCTCCCGTCGATACCGGGGCCAAAAATCTTGTGTGGAGTCAGGGCCGGAACCGAGGATTCCTCTCAGGGTCTGACATGGATTTTTGGGTACTTCTGGAGTCTTCCCAGGGGAGTCAAGCCTCGTCTCGAGTGGGGGCATGCACGTGCGCTTTCCTTCCAGGCTGTAGCAGTAATGTCACGCTTCCCGTCGCGTGGATCAAAGGATCTGTGGTTTTCCCTCGAGGCTTTCCCTCGAGGCTTTCCCACAGGGCTCTCCCACCTGCCACCGAGGTGTGAGTCGATCCTCGGCGTGAAAGATGAGCCAGTGCAGGGCAAAGACGTTCCTCTGGAATGGACTGAGACATTTGGGGGACTCTTGGAATGGTGGTACGACCATGGAGTTCCTCTCGCCTTTCCTGTTGAGAGTGCCTCCTCTTGAGTTGCGACGGGAACGCCGGGAATTCTTTCCCGTTGAAAGCAGGGAAAGGATGCCTCATCTCGAGCTACGAGGGGGAAACGGGGATCCTCTGGATGTGGGCGGGACCATCGTGCTTCCTCTCGTGTGGAGAAGGGTGTGGGGGTGAACTTCTTGAGATGCAGCAAGGGTGTGAACGACCCTTTCGAATTTCCAGAGGTTATGTGTCATTAGTCTCCAGACGCCTCATCGGAAATAGGCCTCATGTCACCTGGAAGGGAGAACTTCCTGGATTTTCTCGAGTTGCGGCAGGTGTTCTCGAGTTACGACGGGGACCTCAGGGACCTGCCCTGGTGGCCTCAGGAAAGGCCAGTCCCCATGCGAGTTGCTAGGGGGCCTCTCGGGATTCCTCCCCCATCGATATCGGGGCCAAAATCCTTGTGTGGAGTCAGGGCCGGAACCGAGGATTCCTCTCAGGGGCTGACATGGATCTTTGGGTACTGCAGGAGTCTCCCCAGGGCAGTCAGGCCTCGTCTCGAGTTGGGGCATGCACGTGCGCTTTCCTTCCAGGCTGTAGCAGCAATGTCACGCTTCCCGTCGCTTGGATCAAAGGATCTGTGGTTTTCCCTCGAGGGTTTCCCTCGAGGCTTTCCCACAGGGCTCTCCCTCGTGCCACCGTGGTGTGAGTCGAACCTCGGCGTGAAAGATGAGCCAGTGCAGCGCAAAGAGGTTCCTCTGGAATGGACTGAGACATCTGGGGGACTCTTGGAATGGTGGTACGACCATGGATTTCCTCTCGCCTTTCCTGTTGAAATTGCCTCCTCTAGAGATGCGACGGGAACGCCCGGAATTCTTTCCCGTTGAAAGCAGGGAAAGGATCCCTCATCTCGAGCTACGAGGGGGAAACGGGGCTCCTCTGGATGTGGGCGGGACCATCGTGCTTCCTCTCGAGTGGAGACGGGAATGGCGGTGAACTTCTTGAGTTGCATCAAGGGTGTGAAAGACCCTTTCGAAGTTCCAGAGGTTAGGTGTCATTAGTCTCCAGACGCCTCATCGGAAATAGGCCTCATCTCGCCTGGAAGGGAGAACTTCCTGGATTTTCTCGAGTTGCGGCAGGTGTTCTCGAGTTACGACGGGGACCTCAGGGACCCGCCCTGGTGGCCTCAGGAGAGGCCAGTCCCCATGCGCGTTGCCAGGGGGCCTCTCGGGATTCCTCTCCCGTTGATACCGGGGCCAAAAACCTTGTGTGGAGTCAGGGCCGGAACCGAGGATTCCTCTCATGGGCTGACATGGATCATATGGTACTTCTGGAGTCTCCGCAGGGGAGTCAGGCCTCGTCTCGAGTGGGGGCATGCACATGCGTTTTCCTTCCAGGCTGTAGCAGCAATGTCACGCTTCCCGTCGCGTGGATCAAAGGATCTGTGGTTTTCCCTCGAGGCTTTCCCACAGGGCTGTCCCACGTGCCACCGTGGTGTGAGTCGATCGTCGGCATGAAAGATGAGCCAGTGCAGGGCAAAGAGGTTCCTCTGGAATGGACTGAGACATCTGGGGGACTCTTGGAATGGTGGTACGAACATGGAGTTCCTCTCGCCTTTCCTGTTGAGAGTGCCTCCTCTTGAGATGCGACGGGAACGCCGGGAATTCTTTCCCGTTGAAAGCAGGGAAAGGATCCCTCATCTCGAGCTACGAGGGGGAAACGGGACTCCTCTGGATGTGGGCGGGACCATCGTGCTTCCTCTCGAGTGGAGACGGGTATGGCGGTGAACTTCTTGAGTTGCAGCAAGGGTGTGAAAGACCCTTTCGAAGTTCCAGAGGTTAGGTGTCATTAGTTTCCAGACACCTCATCGGAAATAGGCCTCATCTCGCCTGGAAGGGAGAACTTCCTTGATTTTCTCGAGTTGCGGCAGGTGTTCTCGAGTTACGATGGGTACCTCAGGGACCCGCCCTGGTGGCCTCAGGAGAGGCCAGTCCCCAAGCGAGTTGCTAGGGGGCCTCTCGGGATTCCTCTCCCGTCGATACTGGGTCCAAAAACCTTGTGTGGAGTCAGGGCCGGAACCGAGGATTCCTCTCAGGGGCTGACATGGATCTTTGGGTACTTCTGGAGTCTCCCCAGGGCAGTCAGGCCTCGTCTCGAGTGGGGGCATGCACGTGCGCTTTCCTTCCAGGCTGTAGCAGCAATGTCACGCTTCCCGTCGCGTGGATCAAAGGATCTGTGGTTTTCCCTCGAGGCTTTCCCACAGGGCTGTCCCACGTGCCACCGTGGTGTGAGTCGATCCTCGGCGTGAAAGATGAGCCAGTGCAGGCCAAAGAGGTTCCTCTGGAATGGACTGAGACATCTGGGTGACTCTTGGAATGGTGGTACGACCATGGAGTTCCTCTCGCCTTTCCTGCTGAGAGTGCCTCCTCTTGAGATGCGACGGGAACGCCGGGAATTCTTTCCCGTTGAAAGCAGGGAAAGGATCCCTCATCTCGAGCTACGAGGGGGAAACGGGGCTCCTCTGGATGTGGGCGGGACCATCGTGCTTCCTCTCGAGTGGAGACGGGTATGGCGGTGAACTTCTTGAGTTGCAGCAAGGGTGTGAAAGACCCTTTCGAAGTTCCAGAGGTTAGGTGTCATTAGTGTCCAGACGCCTCATCGGAAATAGGCCTCATCTCGCCTGGAAGGGAGAACTTCCTGGATTTTTTCGAGTTGCGGCAGGTGTTCTCGAGTTACGACGGGGACCTCAGGGACCCGCCCTGGTGGCCTCAGGAAAGGCCAGTCCCCATGCGAGTTGCTAGGGGGCCTCTCGGGATTCCTCTCCCGTCGATACCGGGGCCAAAAATCTTGTGTGGAGTCAGGGCCGGAACCGAGGATTCCTCTCAGGGTCTGACATGGATTTTTGGGTACTTCTGGAGTCTTCCCAGGGGAGTCAAGCCTCGTCTCGAGTGGGGGCATGCACGTGCGCTTTCCTTCCAGGCTGTAGCAGTAATGTCACGCTTCCCGTCGCGTGGATCAAAGGATCTGTGGTTTTCCCTCGAGGCTTTCCCTCGAGGCTTTCCCACAGGGCTCTCCCACCTGCCACCGAGGTGTGAGTCGATCCTCGGCGTGAAAGATGAGCCAGTGCAGGGCAAAGACGTTCCTCTGGAATGGACTGAGACATTTGGGGGACTCTTGGAATGGTGGTACGACCATGGAGTTCCTCTCGCCTTTCCTGTTGAGAGTGCCTCCTCTTGAGTTGCGACGGGAACGCCGGGAATTCTTTCCCGTTGAAAGCAGGGAAAGGATGCCTCATCTCGAGCTACGAGGGGGAAACGGGGATCCTCTGGATGTGGGCGGGACCATCGTGCTTCCTCTCGTGTGGAGAAGGGTGTGGGGGTGAACTTCTTGAGATGCAGCAAGGGTGTGAACGACCCTTTCGAATTTCCAGAGGTTATGTGTCATTAGTCTCCAGACGCCTCATCGGAAATAGGCCTCATGTCACCTGGAAGGGAGAACTTCCTGGATTTTCTCGAGTTGCGGCAGGTGTTCTCGAGTTACGACGGGGACCTCAGGGACCTGCCCTGGTGGCCTCAGGAAAGGCCAGTCCCCATGCGAGTTGCTAGGGGGCCTCTCGGGATTCCTCCCCCATCGATATCGGGGCCAAAATCCTTGTGTGGAGTCAGGGCCGGAACCGAGGATTCCTCTCAGGGGCTGACATGGATCTTTGGGTACTGCAGGAGTCTCCCCAGGGCAGTCAGGCCTCGTCTCGAGTTGGGGCATGCACGTGCGCTTTCCTTCCAGGCTGTAGCAGCAATGTCACGCTTCCCGTCGCTTGGATCAAAGGATCTGTGGTTTTCCCTCGAGGGTTTCCCTCGAGGCTTTCCCACAGGGCTCTCCCTCGTGCCACCGTGGTGTGAGTCGAACCTCGGCGTGAAAGATGAGCCAGTGCAGCGCAAAGAGGTTCCTCTGGAATGGACTGAGACATCTGGGGGACTCTTGGAATGGTGGTACGACCATGGATTTCCTCTCGCCTTTCCTGTTGAAATTGCCTCCTCTAGAGATGCGACGGGAACGCCCGGAATTCTTTCCCGTTGAAAGCAGGGAAAGGATCCCTCATCTCGAGCTACGAGGGGCTAATGGGGCTCCTCTGGATGTACTCGGACCATCGTGCTTCCTCTCGAGTTGAGACGGGTATAGCGGTGAACTTCTTGAGTTGCAGCAAGGGTGTGAAAGACCATTTCGAAGTTCCAGAGCTTAGGTGTCATTAGTCTCCAGACGCCTCATGGGAAATAGGCCTCATCTCGCCTGGAAGGGAGAATTCCTGGATTTTCTCGAGTTGCGGCAGGTGTTCTCGAGTTAAGACGGGGACTTCAGGCACCAGCCCTGGTGGCCTCAGGAAAGGCCAGTCCCCATGCGAGTTGCTAGGGGGCCTCTCGGGATTCCTCTCCCGTCGATACTGGGGCCAAAAACCTTGTGTGGAGTCAGGGCCGGAACCGAGGATTCCTCTCAGGGGCTGACATGGATTTTTGGGTAGTTCTGTAGTCTTCCCAGGGGAGTCAAGCCTCGTCTCGAGAGGGGGCATGCACGTGCGCTTTCCTTCCAGGCTGTAGCAGCAATGCCACGCTTCCCGTCGCGTGGATCAAAGGATCTGAGGTTTTCCCTCGAGGCTTTCCCACAGGGCTGTCCGACAGGGCTGTCCCACGTGCCACCGTGGTGTGAGACGCTCCTCAGCGTGAAAGATGAGCCAGTGCAGAGTAAAGATGTTCCTCTGGAATGGACTGAGACATCTGGGGGACTCTTGGAATGGTGGTACGATCATGGAGTTCCTCTCGCCTTTCCTGTTGAGAGTGCCTCCTCTTGAGATGCGACGGGAACGCCGTGAATTCTTTCCCGTTGAAAGCAGGGAAAGGATCCCTCATCTCGAGCTACGAGGGGGAAACGGGGCTCCTCTGGATGTGGGCGGGACCATCGTGCTTCCTCTCGAGTGGAGACGGGTATGGCGGTGAACTTCTTGAGTTGCAGCAAGGGAGTGAAAGACCCTTTCGAAGTTCCAGACGTTAGGAATCATTAGTCTCCAGACGCCTCATGGGAAATAGGCCTCATCTCGCCTGGAAGGGAGAACTTCCTGGATTTTCTCGAGTTGCGGCAGGTGTTCTCGAGTTACGACGGGGACCTCAGGGACCCGCCCTGGTGGCCTCAGGAGAGGCCAGTCCACATGCGAGTTGCTAGGGGGCCTCTCGGGATTCCTCTCCCGTCGATACCGGGGCCAAAATCCTTGTGTGGAGTCAGGGCCGGAACCGAGGATTCCTCTCAGGGGCTGACATGGATCTTTGGGTACTTCTGGAGTCTCACCAGGGGAGTCAGGCCTCGTCTCGAGTGAGGGCATGCACGTGTGCTTTCCTGAAAGGCTGCAGCAGCAATGTCACGCTTCCCGTCGCGTGGATCAAAGGATCTGTGGTTTTCCCTCGAGGCTTTCCCACAGGGCTGTCCCACGTGCCACCGTGGTGTGAGTCGATCGTCGGCATGAAAGATGAGCCAGTGCAGGGCAAAGAGGTTCCTCTGGAATGGACTGAGACATCTGGGGGACTCTTGACATGGTGGTACGACCATGGAGTTCCTCTCGCCTTTCCTGTTAAAACTGCCTCCTCTTGAGATGCGACGGAAACGCCGGGAAAACTTTCCCATTGAAAGCAGGGAAAGGATCCCTCATCTCGAGCTACGAGGGGGAAACGGGGCTCCTCTGGATGTGGGCGGGACCATCGTGCTTCCTCTCGAGTGGAGACGGGTATGGCGGTGAACTTCTTGAGTTGCAGCAAGGGTGTGAAAGACCCTTTCGAAGTTCCAGAGGTTAGGTGTCATTAGTCTCCAGACGCCTCATCGGAAATAGGCCTCATCTCGCCTGGAAGGGAGAACTTCCAGGATTTTCTCGAGTTGCGGCAGGTGTTCTCGAGTTACGACGGGGACCTCAGGGACCCGCCCTGGTGGCCTCAGGAGAGGCCAGTCCCCATGCGAGTTGCTCGGGGGCCTCTCGGGATTCCTCTCCCGCCGATACCGCGGCCAAAAACCTTGTGTGGAGTCAGGGCCGGAACCGAGGATTCCTCTCAGGTGCTGACATGGATCTTTGGGTACTTCTGGAGTCTCCCCAGGGGAGTCAGCCCTCGTCTCGAGTGGGGGCATGCACGTGCGCTTTCCTTCCAGGCTGTAGCAGCAATGTCACGCTTCCCGTCGCGTGGATCAAACGATCTGTGGTTTTCCCTCGAGGCTTTCCCTCGAGGCTTTCCCACTGGGCTGTCCCACGTGCCACCGTGGTGTGAGTCGATCCTCGGCGTGAAAGATGAGCCAGTGCAGGGCAAAGAGGTTCCTCTGGAATGGACTGAGACATCTGGGGGACTCTTGGCATGGTGGTACGACCATGGAGTTCCTCTCGCCTTTCCTGTTGAGAGTGCCTCCTCTTGAGATGCGACGGGAACGCCGGGAATTCTTTCCCGTTGAAAGCAGGGAAAGGATCCCTCATTTCGAGCTACGAGGGGGAAACGGGGCTCCTCTGGATGTGGGCGGGACCATCGTGCTTCCTCTCCAGTGGAGACGGGTATGGCGGTGAACTTCTTGAGTTGCAGCAAGGGTGTGAAAGACCCTTTCGAAGTTCCAGAGGTTACGTGTCATTAGTCTCCAGACGCCTCATCGGAAATAGGCCTCATCTCGCCTGGAAGGTAGATCTTCCTGGATTTTCTCGAGTTGCGGCAGGTGTTCTCGAGTTACGACGGGGACCTCAGGGACCCGCCCTGGTGGCCTCAGGAGAGGCCAGTCCCCATGCGAGTTGCTAGGGGGCCTCTCGGGATTCCTCTCCCGTCGATACCGGGGCCAAAAACCTTGTGTGGAGTCAGGGCCGGAACCGAGGATTCCTCTCAGGGGCTGACATGGATCTTTGGGTACTTCTGGAGTCTCCCCAGGGGAGTCAGGCCTCGTCTCGTGTGGGGGCATGCACATGCGCTTTCCTTCCAGGCTGTAGCAGCAATGTCACGCTTCCCGTCGCGTGGATCAAAGGATCTGTGGTTTTCCCTCGAGGCTTTCCCTCGAGGCTTTCCCACAGGGCTGTCCCACGTGCCACCGTGGTGTGAGTCGATCCTCGGCATGAAAGATGAGCCAGTGCAGGGCAAAGAGGTTCCTCTGGAATGGACTGAGACATCTGGGGGACTCTTGGCATGGTGGTACGACCATGGAGTTCCTCTCGCGTTTCCTGTTGAGAGTGCCTCCTCTTGAGATGCGACGGGAACGCCGGGAATTCTTTCCCGTTGAAAGCAGGGAAAGGATCCCTCATCTCGAGCTACGAGGGGGAAACGGGGCTCCTCTGGATGTGGGCGGGACCATCGTGCTTCCTCTCGAGTGGAGACGGATATGGCGGTGAACTTCTTGAGTTGCAGCAAGGGTGTGAAAGACCCTTTCGAAGTTCCAGAGGTTAGGTTTCATTATTCTCCAGACGCCTCATGGGAAATAGGCCTCATCTCGCCTGGAAGGGAGAACTTCCTGGATTTTCTCGAGCTGCGGCTGGTGTTCTCGAGTTACGACGGGGACCTCAGGGACCCGCCCTGGTGGCCTCAGGAGAGGCCAGTCCCCATGCGAGTTGCTAGGGGGCCTCTCGGGATTCCTCTCCCATCGATACCGGGGCCAAAATCCTTGTGTGGAGTCAGGGCCGGAACCGAGGATTCCTCTCAGGGGCTGACATGGATCTTTGGGTACTTCTGGAGTCTCCCCAGGGGAGTCAGGCCTCGTCTCGAGTGGGGGCATGCACGTGCGCTTTCCTTCCAGGCTGTAGCAGCAATGTCACGCTTCCCGTCGCGTGGATCAAAGGATCTGTGGTTTTCCCTCGAGGCTTTCCCTCGAGGCTTTCCCACAGGGCTGTCCCACGTGCCACCGTGGTGTGAGTCGATCCTCGGCATGAAAGATGAGCCAGTGCAGGGCAAAGAGGTTCCTCTGGAATGGACTGAGACATCTGGGGGTCTCTTGGCATGGTGGTACGACCATGGAGTTCCTCTCGCCTTTCCTGTTGAGAGTGCCTCCTCTTTACATGCGACGGGAACGCCGGGAATTCTTTCCCGTTGAAAGCAGGGAAAGGATCCCTCATCTCGAGCTACGAGGGGGAAACGGGGGTCCTCTGGATGTGGGCTGGACCATCGTGCTTCCTCTCGAGTGGAGACGGGTATGGCGGTGAACTTCTGAGTTGCAGCAAGGGTGTGAAAGACCCTTTCGAAGTTCCAGAGGTGAGGTGTCATTAGTCTCCAGACGCCTCATCGGAAATAGGCCTCATCTCGCCTGGAAGGGAGAACTTCCTGGATTTTCTCGAGTTGCGGCAGGTGTTCTCGAGTTACGACGGGGACCTCAGGGACCCGCCCTGGTGGCCTCAGGAGAGGCCAGTCCCCATGCGAGTTGCTAGGGGGCCTCTCGTGATTTCTCTCCCATTGATACCGGGGCCAAAAACCTTGTGTGGAGTCAGGGCCGGAACCGAGGATTTCTCTCAGGGGCTGACATGGATCTTTGGGTACTTCTGGAGTCTCCCCAGGGGAGTCAGGCCTCGTCTCGAGTGGGGGCATGCACATGCGCTTTCCTTCCAGGCTGTAGCAGCAATGTCACGCTTCCCGTCGCGTGGATCAAAGGATCTGTGGTTTTCCCTCGAGGCTTTCCCTCGAGGCTTTCCCACAGGGCTGTCCCACGTGCCACCGTGGTGTGAGTCGATCCTCGGCATGAAAGATGAGCCAGTGCAAGGCAAAGAGGTTCCTCTGGAATGGACTGAGACATCTGGGGGACTCTTGGCATGGTGGTAGGACCATGGAGTTCCTCTCGCCTTTCCTGTTGAGAGTGCCTCATCTTGAGATGCGACGGGAACGCCGGGAATTCTTTCCCGTTGAAAGCAGGGAAAGGATCCCTCATCTCGAGCTACGAGGGGGAAACGGGGCTCCTCTGGATGTGGGCGGGACCATCGTGCTTCCTCTCGAGTGGAGACGGGTATGGCGGTGAACTTCTTGAGTTGCAGCAAGGGTGTGAAAGACCCTTTCGAAGTTCCAGAGGTGAGGTGTCATTAGTCTCCAGACGCCTCATCGGAAATAGGCCTCATCTCGCCTGGAAGGGAGATCTTCCTGGATTTTCTCGAGTTGCGGCAAGTGTTCTCGAGTTACGACGGGGACCTCAGGGACCCGCCCTGGTGGCCTCAGGAGAGGCCAGTCCCCATGCGAGTTGCTAGGGGCCTCTCGGGATTCCTCTCCCGTCGATACCGGGGCCAAAAACCTTGTGTGGAGTCAGGGCCGGAACCGAGGATTCCTCTCAGGGGCTGACATGGATCTTTGGGTACTTCTGGCGTCTCCCCAGGGGAGTCAGGCCTCGTCTCGAGTGGGGGCATGCACGTGCGCTTTCCTTCCAGGCTGTAGCAGCAATGTCACGCTTCCCGTCGCGTGGATCAAAGGATCTGTGGTTTTCCCTCGAGGCTTTCCCTCGAGGCTTTCCCACAGGGCTGTCCCACGTGCCACCGTGGTGTGAGTCGATCCTCGGCGTGAAAGATGAGCCAGTGCAGGGCAAAGAGGTTCCTCTGGAATGGACTGAGACATCTGGGGGACTCTTGACATGGTGGTACAACCATGGAGTTCCTCCCGCCTTTCCTGTTGAGAGTGCCTCCTCTTGAGATGCGACGGGAACGCCGGGAATTCTTTCCCGTTGAAAGCAGGGAAAGGATCCCTCATCTCGAGCTACGAGGGGGAAACGGGGCTCCTCTGGATGTGGGCGGGACCATCGTGCTTCGTCTCGAGTGGAGACGGGTATGGCGGTGAACTTCTTGAGTTGCAGCAAGGGTGTGAAAGACCCTTTCGAAGTTCCAGAGGTGAGGTGTCATTAGTCTCCAGACGCCTCATCGGAAATAGGCCTCATCTCGCCTGGAAGGGAGATCTTCCTGGATTTTCTCGAGTTGCGGCAAGTGTTCTCGAGTTACGACGGGGACCTCAGGGACCCGCCCTGGTGGCCTCAGGAGAGGCCAGTCCCCATGCGAGTTGCTAGGGGGCCTCTCGGGATTCCTCTCCCGTCGATACCGGGGCCAAAAACCTTGTGTGGAGTCAGGGCCGGAACCGAGGATTCCTCTCAGGGGCTGACATGGATCTTTGGGTACTTCTGGAGTCTCCCCAGGGGAGTCAGGCCTCGTCTCGAGTGGGGGCATGCACGTGCACTTTCCTTCCAGGCTGTAGCAGCAATGTCACGCTTCCCGTCGCGTGGATCAAAGGATCTGTGGTTTTCCCTCGAGGCTTTCCCTCGAGGCTTTCCCACAGAGCTGTCCCACGTGCCACCGTGGTGTGAGTCGATCCTCGGCGTGAAAGATGAGCCAGTGCAGGGCAAAGAGGTTCCTCTGGAATGGACTGAGACATCTGGGGGACTCTTGGCATGGTGGTACAACCATGGAGTTCCTCCCGCCTTTCCTGTTGAGAGTGCCTCCTCTTGAGTTGCGACGGGAACGCCGGGAATTCTTTCCCGTTGAAAGCAGGGAAAGGATCCCTCATCTCGAGCTACGAGGGGGAAACGGGGCTCCTCTGGATGTGGGCCGGACCATCGTGCTTCCTCTCGAGTGGAGACGGGTATGGCGGTGAACTTCTTGAGTTGCAGCAAGGGTGTGAAAGACCCTTTCGAAGTTCCAGAGGTTAGGTGTCATTAGTCTCCAGACGCCTCATCGGAAATAGGCCTCATCTCGCCTGGAAGGGAGAACTTCCTGGATTTTCTCGAGTTGCGGCAGGTGTTCTCGAGTTACGACGGGGACCTCAGGGACCCGCCCTGGTGGCCTCAGGAGAGGCCAGTCCCCATGCGAATTGCTAGGGGGCCTCTCGGGATTCCTCTCCCGTCGATACCGGGGCCAAAACCTTGTGTGGAGTCAGGGCCGGAACCGAGGATTCCTCTCAGGGGCTGACATGGATCTTTGGGTACTTCTGTAGTCTCCCCAGGGGAGTCAGGCCTCGTCTCGAGTGGGGGCATGCACGTGCGCTTTCCTTCCAGGCTGTAGCAGCAATGTCACGCTTCCCGTCGCGTGGATAAAAGGATCTGTGGTTTTCCCTGGAGGCTTTCCCTCGAGGCTTTCCCACAGGGCTGTCCCACGTGCCACCGTGGTGTGAGTCGATCCTCGGCGTGAAAGATGAGCCAGTGCAGGGCAAAGAGGTTCCTCTGGAATGGACTGAGACATCTGGGGGACTCTTGGCATGGTGGTACGACCATGGAGTTCCTCTCGCCTTTCCTGTTGAGAGTGCCTCCTCTTGAGATGCGATGGGAACGCCGGGAATACTTTCCCGTTGAAAGCAGGGAAAGGATCCCTCATCTCGAGCTACGAGGGGGAAACGGGGCTCCTCTGGATGTGGGCGGGACCATCGTGCTTCCTCTCGAGTGGAGACGGGTATGGCGGTGAACTTTTTGAGTTGCAGCAAGGGTGTGAAAGACCCTTTCGAAGTTCCAGAGGTCAGGTGGCATTATTCTCCAGACGCCTCATGGGAAATAGGCCTCATCTCGCCTGGAAGGGAGAACTTCCTGGATTTTCTCGAGCTGCGGCTGGTGTTCTCGAGTTACGACGGGGACCTCAGGGACCCGCCCTGGTGGCCTCAGGAGAGGCCAGTCCCCATCCGAGTTGCTAGGGGGCCTCTCGGGATTCCTCTCCCATCGATACCGGGGCCAAAATCCTTGTGTGGAGTCAGGGCCGGAACCGAGGATTCCTCTCAGGAGCTGACATGGATCTTTGGGTACTTCTGGAGTCTCCCCAGGGGAGTCAGGGCTCGTCTCGAATGGGGGCATGCACGTGCGCTTTCCTTCCAGGCTGTAGCAGCAATGTCACGCTTCCCGTCGCGTGGATCAAAGGATCTGTGGTTTTCCCTCGAGGCTTTCCCTCGAGGCTTTCCCACAGGGCTGTCCCACGTGCCACCCTGGTGTGAGTCGATCCTCGGCGTGAAAGATGAGCCAGTGCAGGGCAAAGAGGTTCCTCTGGAATGGACTGAGACATCTGGGGGACTCCTGGCATGGTGTTACGACCATGGAGTTCCTCTCGCCTTTCCTGTTGAGAATGCCTCCTCTTGAGATGCGACGGGAACGCCGGGAATTCTTTCCCGTTGAAAGCAGGGAAAGGATCCCTCATCTCGAGCTACGAGGGGGAAACGGGGCTCCTCTGGATGTGGGCCGGACCATCGTGCTTCCTCTCGAGTGGAGACGGGTATGGCGGTGAACTTCTTGAGTTGCAGCAAGGGTGTGAAAGACCCTTTCGAAGTTCCAGAGGTTAGGTGTCATTAGTCTCCAGACGCCTCATCGGAAATAGGCCTCATCTCGCCTGGAAGGGAGAACTTCCTGGATTTTCTCGAGTTGCGGCAGGTGTTCTCGAGTTACGACGGGGACCTCAGGGACCCGCCCTGGTGGCCTCAGGAGAGGCCAGTCCCCATGCGAATTGCTAGGGGGCCTCTCGGGATTCCTCTCCCGTCGATACCGGGGCCAAAACCTTGTGTGGAGTCAGGGCCGGAACCGAGGATTCCTCTCAGGGGCTGACATGGATCTTTGGGTACTTCTGTAGTCTCCCCAGGGGAGTCAGGCCTCGTCTCGAGTGGGGGCATGCACGTGCGCTTTCCTTCCAGGCTGTAGCAGCAATGTCACGCTTCCCGTCGCGTGGATAAAAGGATCTGTGGTTTTCCCTGGAGGCTTTCCCTCGAGGCTTTCCCACAGGGCTGTCCCACGTGCCACCGTGGTGTGAGTCGATCCTCGGCGTGAAAGATGAGCCAGTGCAGGGCAAAGAGGTTCCTCTGGAATGGACTGAGACATCTGGGGGACTCTTGGCATGGTGGTAGGACCATGGAGTTCCTCCCGCCTTTCCTGTTGAGAGTGCCTCCTCTTGAGATGCGACGGGAACGCCGGGAATTCTTTCCCGTTGAAAGCAGGGAAAGGATCCCTCATCTCGAGCTACGAGGGGGAAACGGGGCTCCTCTGGATGTGGGCGGGACCATCGTGCTTCCTCTCGAGTGGAGACGGGTATGGCGGTGAACTTCTTGAGTTGCAGCAAGGATGTGAAAGACCCTTTCGAAGTTCCAGAGGTGAGGTGTCATTAGTCTCCAGACGCCTCTTCGGAAATAGGCCTCATCTCGCCTGGAAGGGAGATCTTCCTGGATTTTCTCGAGTTGCGGCAGGTGTTCTCGAGTTACGACGGGGACCTCAGGGACCCGCCCTGGTGGCCTCAGGAGAGGCCAGTCCCCATGCGAGTTGCTAGGGGCCTCTCGGGATTCCTCTCCCGTCGATACCGGGGCCAAAAACCTTGTGTGGAGTCAGGGCCGGAACCGAGGATTCCTCTCAGGGGCTGACATGGATCTTTGGGTACTTCTGGCGTCTCGCCAGGGGAGTCAGGCCTCGTCTCGAGTGGGGGCATGCACGGGCGCTTTCCTTCCAGGCTGTAGCAGCAATGTCACGCTTCCCGTCGCGTGGATCAAAGGATCTGTGGTTTTCCCTCGAGGCTTTCCCTCGAGGCTTTCCCACAGGGCTGTCCCACGTGCCACCGTGGTGTGAGTCGATCCTCGGCGTGAAAGATGAGCCAGTGCAGGGCAAAGAGGTTCCTCTGGAATGGACTGAGACATCTGGGGGACTCTTGGCATGGTGGTACAACCATGGAGTTCCTCCCGCCTTTCCTGTTGAGAGTGCCTCCTCTTGAGATGCGACGGGAACGCCGGGAATTCTTTCCCGTTGAAAGCAGGGAAAGAATCCCTCATCTCGAGCTACGAGGGGGAAACGGGGCTCCTCTGGATGTGGGCGGGACCATCGTGCTTCCTCTCGAGTGGAGACGGGTATGGTGGTGAACTTCTTGAGTTGCAGCAAGGGTGTGAAAGACCCTTTATAAGTTCCAGAGGTGAGGTGTCATTAGTCTCCAGACGCCTCATCGGAAATAGGCCTCATCTCGCCTGGAAGGGAGATCTTCCTGGATTTTCTCGAGTTGCGGCAAGTGTTCTCGAGTTACGACGGGGACCTCAGGGACCCGCCCTGGTGGCCTCAGGAGAGGCCAGTCCCCATACGAGTTGCTAGGGGCCTCTCGGGATTCCTCTCCCGTCGATACCGGGGCCAAAAACCTTGTGTGGAGTCAGGGCCGGAACCGAGGATTCCTCTCAGGGGCTGACATGGATCTTTGGGTACTTCTGGCGTCTCCCCAGGGGAGTCAGGCCTCGTCTCGAGTGGGGGCATGCACGTGCGCTTTCCTTCCAGGCTGTAGCAGCAATGTCACGCTTCCCGTCGCGTGGATCAAAGGATCTGTGGTTTTCCCTGGAGGCTTTCCCTCGAGGCTTTCCCACAGGGCTGTCCCACGTGCCACCGTGGTGTGAGTCGATCCTCGGCATGAATGATGAGCCAGTGTAGGGCAAAGAGGTTCCTCTGGAATGGACTGAGACATCTGGGGGACTCTTGACATGGTGGTAGGACCATGGAGTTCCTCCCGCCTTTCCTGTTGAGAGTGCCTCCTCTTGAGATGCGACGGGAACGCCGGGAATTCTTTCCCGTTGAAAGCAGGGAAAGGATCCCTCATCTCGAGCTACGAGGGGGAAACGGGGCTCCTCTGGATGTGGGCGGGACCATCGTGCTTCCTCTCGAGTGGAGACGGGTATGGCGGTGAACTTCTTGAGTTGCAGCAAGGGTGTGAAAGACCCTTTCGAAGTTCCAGAGGTGAGGTGTCATTAGTCTCCAGACGCCTCATCGGAAATAGGCCTCATCTCGCCTGGAAGGGAAATCTTCCTGGATTTTCTCGAGTTGCGGCAAGTGTTCTCGAGTTACGACGGGGACCTCAGGGACCCGCCCTGGTGGCCTCAGGAAAGGCCAGTCCCCATGCGAGTTGCTAGGGGGCCTCTCGGGATTCCTCTCCCGTCGATACCGGGGCCAAAAACCTTGTGTGGAGTCAGGGCCGGAACCGAGGATTCCTCTCAGGGGCTGACATGGATCTTTGGGTACTTCTGGAGTCTCGCCAGGGGAGTCAGGCCTCGTCTCGAGTGGGGGCATGCACGTGCGCTTTCCTTCCAGGCTGTAGCAGCAATGTCACGCTTCCCGTCGCGTGGATCAAAGGATCTGTGGTTTTCCCTCGAGGCTTTCCCTCGAGGCTTTCCCACAGAGCTGTCCCACGTGCCACCGTGGTGTGAGTCGTTCCTCGGCGTGAAAGATGAGCCAGTGCAGGGCAAAGAGGTTCCTCTGGAATGGACTGAGACATCTGGGGGACTCTTGGCATGGTGGTACAACCATGGAGTTCCTCCCGCCTTTTCTGTTGAGAGTGCCTCCTCTTGAGTTGCGACGGGAACGCCGGGAATTCTTTCCCGTTGAAAGCAGGGAAAGGATCCCTCATCTCGAGCTACGAGGGGGAAACGGGGCTCCTCTGGATGTGGGCGGGACCATCGTGCTTCCTCTCGAGTGGAGACGGGTATGGCGGTGAACTTCTTGAGTTGCAGCAAGGATGTGAAAGACCCTTTCGAAGTTCCAGAGGTGAGGTGTCATTATTCTCCAGACGCCTCATCGGAAATAGGCCTCATCTCGCCTGGAAGGGAGATCTTCCTGGATTTTCTCGAGTTGCGGCAAGTGTTCTCGAGTTACGACGGGGACCTCAGGGACCCGCCCTGGTGGCCTCAGGAGAGGCCAGTCCCCATGCGAGTTGCTAGGGGCCTCTCGGGATTCCTCTCCCGTCGATACCGGGGCCAAAAACCTTGTGTGGAGTCAGGGCCGGAACCGAGGATTCTTCTCAGGGGCTGACATGGATCTTTGGGTAATTCTGGCGTCTCCCAAGGGGAGTCAGGCCTCGTCTCGAGTGGGGGCATGCACGTGCGCTTTCCTTCCAGGCTGTAGCAGCAATGTCACGCTTCCCGTCGCGTGGATCAAAGGATCTGTGGTTTTCCCTCGAGGCTTTCCCTCGAGGCTTTCCCACAGGGCTGTCCCACGTGCCACCGTGGTGTGAGTCGATCCTCGGCATGAATGATGAGCCAGTGTAGGGCAAAGAGGTTCCTCTGGAATGGACTGAGACATCTGGGGGACTCTTGGCATGGTGGTAGGACCATGGAGTTCCTCCCGCCTTTCCTGTTGAGAGTGCCTCCTCTTGAGATGCGACAGGAACGCCGGGAATTCTTTCCCGTTGAAAGCAGGGAAAGGATCCCTCATCTCGAGCTACGAGGGGGAAACGGGGCTCCTCTGGATGTGGGCGGGACCATCGTGCTTCCTCTCGAGTGGAGACGGGTATGGCGGTGAACTTCTTGAGTTGCAGCAAGGGTGTGAAAGACCCTTTCGAAGTTCCAGAGGTTAGGTGGCATTATTCTCCAGACGCCTCATGGGAAATAGGCCTCATCTCGCCTGGAAGGGAGAACTTCCTGGATTTTCTCGAGCTGCGGCTGGTGTTCTCGAGTTACGACGGGGACCTCAGGGACCCGCCCTGGTGGCCTCAGGAGAGGCCAGTCCCCATGCGAGTTGCTAGGGGGCCTCTCGGGATTCCTCTCCCATCGATACCGGGGCCAAAATCCTTGTGTGGAGTCAGGGCCGGAACCGAGGATTCCTCTCAGGGGCTGACATGGATCTTTGGGTACTTCTGGCGTCTCCCCAGGGGATTCAGGCCTCGTCTCGAGTGGGGGCATGCACGTGCGCTTTCCTTCCAGGCTGTAGCAGCAATGTCACGCTTCCCGTCGCGTGGATCAAAGGATCTGTGGTTTTCCCTCGAGGCTTTCCCTCGAGGCTTTCCCACAGGGCTGTCCCACGTGCCACCGTGGTGTGAGTCGATCCTCGGCATGAATGATGAGCCAGTGTACGGCAAAGAGGTTCCTCTGGAATGGACTGAGACTTCTGGGGGACTCTTGGCATGGTGGTAGGACCATGGAGTTCCTTCCGCCTTTCCTGTTGAGAGTGCCTCCTCTTGAGATGCGACGGGAACGCCGGGAATTCTTTCCCGTTGAAAGCAGGGAAAGGATCCCTCATCTCGAGCTACGAGGGGGAAACGGGGCTCCTCTGGATGTGGGCGGGACCATCGTGCTTCCTCTCGAGTGGAGACGGGTATGGCGGTGAACTTCTTGAGTTGCAGCAAGGGTGTGAAAGACCATTTCGAAGTTCCAGAGGTTAGGTGTCATTAGTCTCCAGATGTCTCATCGGAAATAGGCCTCATCTCGCCTGGAAGGGAGAACTTCCTGAATTTTCTCGAGTTGCGGCAGGTGTTCTCGAGTTACGACGGGGACCTCAGGGACCCGCACTGGTGGCCTCAGGAGAGGCCAGTCCCCATCCGAGTTGCTAGGGAGCCTCTCGGGATTCCTCTCCCGTCGATACCGGGGCCAAAAACCTTGTGTGGAGTCAGGGCCGGAACCGAGGATTCCTCTCAGGGGCTGACATGGATCTTTGGGTACTTCTGGCGTCTCCCCAGGGGAGTCAGGCCTCGTCTCGAGTGGGGGCATGTACGTGCGCTTTCCTTCCAGGCTGTAGCAGCAATGTCACGCTTCCCGTCGCGTGGATCAAAGGATCTGTGGTTTTCCCTCGAGGTTTTCCCTCGAGGCTTTCCCACAGGGCTGTCCCACGTGCCACCGTGGTGTGAGTCGATCCTCGGCGTGAAAGATGAGCCAGTGCAGGGCAAAGAGGTTCCTCCGGAATGGACTGAGACATCTGGGGGACTCTTGGCATGGTGGTACGACCATGGAGTTCCTCTTGCGTTTCTTGTTGAGAGTGCCTCCTCTTGAGATGCGACGGGAACGCCGGGAATTCTTTCCCGTTGAAAGCAGGTAAAGGATCCCTCATCTCGAGCTACGAGGGGGAAACGGGGCTCCTCTGGATGTGGGCGTGACCATCGTGCTTCCTCTCGCGTGGAGAAGGGTATGGCGGTGAATTTCTTGAGTTGCAGCAAGGGTGTGAAAGACCCTTTCGAAGTTCCAGAGGTGAGGTGTCATTAGTCTCCAGACGCCTCATCGGAAATAGGCCTCATCTCGCCTGGAAGGGAGAACTTCCTGGATTTTCTCGCGTTGCGGCAGGTGTTCTCGAGTTACGACGGGGACCTCAGGGACCCGCCCTGGTGGCCTCAGGAGAGGCCAGTCCCCATGCGAGTTGCTAGGGGGCCTCTCGGGATTCCTCTCCCGTCGATACCGGGGCCAAAAACCTTGTGTGGAGTCAGGGCCGGAACCGAGGATTCCTCTCAGGGGCTGACATGGATCTTTGGGTACTTCTGGAGTCTCCCCAGGGGAGTCAGGCCTCGTCTCGAGTGGGGGCATGCACGTGCGCTTTCCTTCCAGGCTGTAGCAGCAATGTCACGCTTCCCGTCGCGTGGAACAAAGGATCTGTGGTTTTCCCTCGAGGCTTTCCCTCGAGGCTTTCCCACAGGGCTGTCCCACGTGCCACCGTGGTGTGAGTCGATCCTCGGCGTGAAAGATGAGCCAGTGCAGGGCAAAGAGGTTCCTCTGGAATGGACTGAGACATCTGGGGGACTCTTGGCATGGTGGTACGACCATGGAGTTCCTCTTGCCTTTCTTGTTGAGAGTGCCTCCTCTAGAGATGCGACGGGAACGCCGGGAATTCTTTCCCGTTGAAAGCAGGTAAAGGATCCCTCATCTCGAGCTACGAGGGGGAAACGGGGATCCTCTGGATGTGGGCGTGACCATCGTGCTTCCTCTCGAGTGGAGAAGGGTATGGCGGTGAATTTCTTGAGTTGCAGCAAGGGTGTGGAAGACCCTTTCGAAGTTCCAGAGCTTAGGTGTCATTAGTCACCAGACGCCTCATCGGAAATAGGCCTCATCTCGCCTGGAAGGGAGAACTTCCTGGATTTTCTCGAGTTGCGGCAGGTGTTCTCGAGTTACGACGGGGACCTCAAGGACCCGCCCTGGTGGCCTCAGGAGAGGCCAGTCCCCATGCGAATTGCTAGGGGGCCTCTCGGGATCCCTCTCCCGTCGATACCGGGGCCAAAAACCTTATGTGGAGTCAGGGCCGGAACCGAGGATTCCTCTCAGGGGCTGACATGGATCTTTGGGTACTTCTGTAGTCTCCCCAGGGGAGTCAGGCCTCGTCTCGAGTGGGGGCATGCACGTGCGCTTTCCTTCCAGGCTGTAGCAGCAATGTCACGCTTCCCGTCGCGTGGATCAAAGGATCTGTGGTTTTCCCTGGAGGCTTTCCCTCGAGGCTTTCCCACAGGGCTGTCCCACGTGCCACCGTGGTGTGAGTCGATCCTCGGCGTGAAAGATGAGCCAGTGCAGGGCAAAGAGGTTCCTCTGGAATGGACTGAGACATCTGGGGGACTCTTGGCATGGTGGTACGACCATGGAGTTCCTCTCGCCTTTCCTGTTGAGAGTGCCTCCTCTTGAGAGGCGATGGGAACGCCGGGAATACTTTCCCGTTGAAAGCAGGGAAAGGATCCCTCATCTCGAGCTACGAGGGGGAAACGGGGCTCCTCTGGATGTGGGCGGGACCATCGTGCTTCCTCTCGAGTGGAGACGGGTATGGCGGTGAACTTCTTGAGTTGCAGCAAGGGTGTGAAAGACCCTTTCGAAGTTCCAGAGGTTAGGTGGCATTATTCTCCAGACGCCTCATGGGAAATAGGCCTCATCTCGCCTGGAAGGGAGAACTTCCTGGATTTTCTCGAGCTGCGGATGGTGTTCTCGAGTTACGACGGGGACCTCAGGGACCCGCCCTGGTGGCCTCAGGAGAGGCCAGTCCCCATCCGAGTTGCTAGGGGGCCTCTCGGGATTCCTCTCCCATCGATACCGGGGCCAAAATCCTTGTGTGGAGTCAGGGCCGGAACCGAGGATTCCTCTCAGGGGCTGACATGGATCTTTGGGTACTTCTGGAGTCTCCCCAGGGGAGTCAGGGCTCGTCTCGAGTGGGGGCATGCACGTGCGCTTTCCTTCCAGGCTGTAGCAGCAATGTCACGCTTCCCGTCGCGTGGATCAAAGGATCTGTGGTTTTCCCTCGAGGCTTTCCCTCGAGGCTTTCCCACCGGGCTGTCCCACGTGCCACCGTGGTGTGAGTCGATCCTCGGCGTGAAAGATGAGCCAGTGCAGGGCAAAGAGGTTCCTCTGGAATGGACTGAGACATCTGGGGGACTCCTGGCATGGTGGTACGACCATGGAGTTCCTCTCGCCTTTCCTGTTGAGAATGCCTCCTCTTGAGATGCGACGGGAACGCCGGGAATTCTTTCCCGTTGAAAGCAGGGAAAGGATCCCTCATCTCGAGCTACGAGGGGGAAACGGGGCTCCTCTGGATGTGGGCCGGACCATCGTGCTTCCTCTCGAGTGGAGACGGGTATGGCGGTGAACTTCTTGAGTTGCAGCAAGGGTGTGAAAGACCCTTTCGAAGTTCCAGAGGTTAGGTGTCATTAGTCTCCAGACGCCTCATCGGAAATAGGCCTCATCTCGCCTGGAAGGGAGAACTTCCTGGATTTTCTCGAGTTGCGGCAGGAGTTCTCGAGTTACGACGGGGACCTCAGGGACCCGCCCTGGTGGCCTCAGGAGAGGCCAGTCCCCATGCGAGTTGCTAGGGGGCCTCTCGGGATTCCTCTCCCGTCGATACCGGGGCCAAAAACCTTGTGTGGAGTCAGGGCCGGAACCGAGGATTCCTCTCAGGTGTTGACATGGATCTTTGGGTACTTCTGGAGTCTCCCCAGGGGAGTCAGGCCTCGTCTCGAGTGGGAGCATGCACGTGCGCTTTCCTTCCAGGCTGTAGCAGCAATGTCACGCTTCCCGACACGTCGATCAAAGGATCTGTGGTTTTCCCTCGAGGCTTTCCCTCGAGGCTTTCCCACAGGGCTGTCCCACGTGCCACCGTGGTGTGAGTCGATCCTCGGCGTGAAAGATGAGCCAGTGCAGGGCAAAGAGGATCCTCTGGAATGGACTGAGACATCTGGGGGACTCTTGGCATGGTGGTACGACCATGGAGTTCCTCTCGCCTTTCCTGTTGAGAATGCCTCCTCTTGAGATGCGACGGGAACGCCGGGAATTCTTTCCCGTTGAAAGCAGGGAAAGGATCCCTCATCTCGAGCTACGAGGGGGAAACGGGGCTCCTCTGGATGTGGGCCGGACCATCGTGCTTCCTCTCGAGTGGAGACGGGTATGGCGGTGAACTTCTTGAGTTGCAGCAAGGGTGTGAAAGACCCTTTCGAAGTTCCAGAGGTTAGGTGTCATTAGTCTCCAGACGCCTCATCGGAAATAGGCCTCATCTCGCCTGGAAGGGAGAACTTC
Source organism: Capricornis sumatraensis (assembly GCF_032405125.1). Classification (NCBI taxonomy): domain Eukaryota; kingdom Metazoa; phylum Chordata; class Mammalia; order Artiodactyla; family Bovidae; genus Capricornis; species Capricornis sumatraensis. The sequence goes on along the minus strand of NC_091092.1, from coordinate 139,574,838 downwards.
CTGGATTTTCTCGCGTTGCGGCAGGTGTTCTCGAGTTACGACGGGGACCTCAGGGACCCGCCCTGGTGGCCTCAGGAGAGGCCAGTCCCCATGCGAGTTGCTAGGGGGCCTCTCGGGATTCCTCTCCCGTCGATACCGGGGCCAAAATCCTTGTGTGGAGTCAGGCCCAGAACAGAGGATTCCTCTCAGGGGCTGACATGGATCTTTGGGTACTTCTGTAGTCTCCCCAGGGGAGTCAGGCCTCGTCTCGAGTGGGGGCATGCACGTACGCTTTCCTTCCAGGCTGTAGCAGCAATGTCACGCTTCCCGTCGTGTGGATCAAAGGATCTGTGGTTTTCCCTCGAGGCTTTCCCTCGAGGCTTTCCCACAGGGCTGTCCCACGTGCCACCGTGGTGTGAGTCGATCCTCGGCGTGAAAGATGAGCCAGTGCAGGGCAAAGAGGTTCCTCTGGAATGGACTGAGACATCTGGGGGACTCTTGGCATGGTGGTACGACCATGGAGTTCCTCCCGCCTTTCCTGTTGAGAGTGCCTCCTCTTGAGATGCGACGGGAACGCCGGGAATTCTTTCCCGTTGAAAGCAGGGAAAGGATCCCTCATCTCGAGCTACGAGGGGGAAACGTGGCTCCTCTGGATGTGGGCGGGACCATCGTGCTTCCTCTCGAGTGGAGACGGGTATGGCGGTGAACTTCTTGAGTTGCAGCAAGGGTGTGAAAGACCCTTTCGAAGTTCCAGAGATGAGGTGTCATTAGTCTCCAGACGCCTCATCGGAAATAGGCCTCATCTCGCCTGGAAGGGAGAACTTCCTGGATTTTCTCGAGTTGCGGCAGGTGTTCTCGAGTTACGACGGGGATCTCAGGGACCCGCCCTGGTGGCCTCAGGAGAGGCCAGTCCCCATGCGAGTTGCTAGGGGGCCTCTCGGGATTCCTCTCCCGTCGATACCGGGGCCAAAAACCTTGTGTGGAGTCAGGGCCGGAACCGAGGATTCCTCTCAGGGGCTGACATGGATCTTTGGGTACTTCTGGAGTCTCCCCAGGGGAGTCAGGCCTCGTCTCGAGTGGGGGCATGCACGTGCGCTTTCCTTCCAGGCTGTAGCAGCAATGTCACGCTTCCCGTCGCATGGATCAAAGGATCTGTGGTTTTCCCTCGAGGCTTTCCCTCGAGGCTTTCCCACAGGGCTGTCCCACGTGCCACCGTGGTGTGAGTCGATCCTCGGCGTGAAAGATGAGCCAGTGCAGGGCAAAGAGGTTCCTCTGGAATGGACTGAGACATCTGGGGGACTCTTGGCATGGTGGTACGACCATGGAGTTCCTCCCGCCTTTCCTGTTGAGAGTGCCTCCCCTTGAGATGCGACGGGAACGCCGGGAATTCTTTCCCGTTGAAAGCAGGGAAAGGATCCCTCATCTCGAGCTACGAGGGGGAAACGGGGCTCCTCTGGATGTGGGCGGGACCATCGTGCTTCCTCTCGAGTGGAGACGGGTATGGCGGTGAACTTCTTGAGTTGCAGCAAGGGTGTGAAATACCCTTTCGAAGTTCCAGAGGTTAGGTGTCATTAGTCTCCAGAGGTCTCATCGGAAATAGGCCTCATCTCGCCTGGAAGGGAGAACTTCCTGAATTTTCTCGAGTTGCGGCAGGTGTTCTCGAGTTACGACGGGGACCTCAGGGACCCGACCTTGTGGCCTCAGGAGAGGGCAGTCCCCATGCGAGTTGCTACGGGGCCTCTCGGGATTCCTCTCCCGTCGATACTGGGGCCAAAAACCTTGTGTGGAGTCAGGGCAGGTACCGAGGATTCCTCTCAGGGGCTGACATGGATCTTTGGGTACTTCTGGAGTCTCCCCAGGGGAGTCAGGCCTCGTCTCGAGTGGGGGCATGCACGTGCGCTTTCCTTCCAGGCTGTAGCAGCAATGTCACGCTTCCCGTCGCGTGGATCAAAGGATCTGTGGTTTTCCCTCGAGGCTTTCCCTCGAGGCTTTCCCACAGGGCTGTCCCACGTGCCACCGTGGTGTGAGTCGATCCTCGGCGTGAAAGATGAGCCAGTGCAGGGCAAAGAGGTTCCTCCGGAATGGACTGAGACATCTGGGGGACTCTTGGCATGGTGGTACGACCATGGAGTTCCTCTTGCCTTTCTTGTTGAGAGTGCCTCCTCTTGAGATGCGACGGGAACGCCGGGAATTCTTTCCCGTTGAAAGCAGGGAAAGAATCCCTCATCTCGAGCTACGAGGGGGAAACGGGGCTCCTCTGGATGTGGGCGTGACCATCGTGCTTCCTCTCGAGTGGAGAAGGGTATGGCGGTGAATTTCTTGAGTTGCAGCAAGGGTGTGAAAGACCCTTTCGAAGTTCCAGAGCTTAGGTGTCATTAGTCTCCAGACGCCTCATCGGAAATAGGCCTCATCTCGCCTGGAAGGGAGAACTTCCTGGATTTTCTCGAGTTGCGGCAGGTGTTCTCGAGTTATGACGGGGACCTCAGGGACCCGCCCTGGTGGCCTCAGGAGACGCCAGTCCCCATGCGAGTTGCTAAGGGGCCTCTCGGGATTCCTCTCCCGTCGATACCGGGGCCAAAAACCTTGTGTGGAGTCAGGGCCGGAACCGAGGATTCCTCTCAGGGGCTGACATGGATCTTTGGGTACTTCTGGAGTCTCCCCAGGGGAGTCAGGCCTCGTCTCGAGTGGGGGCATGCACGTGCGCTTTCCTTCCAGGATGTAGCAGCAATGCCACGCTTCCCGTCGCGTGGATCAAAGGATCTGCGGTTTTCCCTCGAGGCTTTCCCTCGAGGCTTTCCCACAGGGCTGTCCCACGTGCCACCGTGGTGTGAGTCGATCCTCGGCGTGAAAGATGAGCCAGTGCAGGGCAAAGAGGTTCCTCTGGAATGGACTGAGACATCTGGGGGACTCTTGGCATGGTGGTACGACCATGGAGTTCCTCCCGCCTTTCCTGTTGAGAGTGCCTCCTCTTGAGATGCGACGGGAACGCCGGGAATTCTTTCCCGTTGAAAGCAGGGAAAGGATCCCTCATCTCGAGCTACGAGGGGGAAACGGGGCTCCTCTGGATGTGGGCGGGACCATCGTGCTTCCTCTCGATTGGAGACGGGTATGGCGGTGAACTTCTTGAGTTGCAGCAAGGGTGTGAAAGACCCTTTCGAAGTTCCAGAGGTGAGGTGTCATTAGTCTCCAGACGCCTCATCAGAAATAGGCCTCATCTCGCCTGGAAGGGAGAACTTCCTGGATTTTCTCGAGTTGCGGCAGGTGTTCTCGAGTTACGACGGGGACCTCAGGGACCCGCCCTGGTGGCCTCAGGAGAGGCCAGTCCCCATGCGAGTTGCTAGGGGGCCTCTCGGGATTCCTCTCCCGTCGATACCGGGGCCAAAAACCTTGTGTGGAGTCAGGGCCGGAACCGAGGATTCCTCTCAGGGGCTCACATGGATCTTTGGGTACTTCTGGAGTCTCCCCAGGGGAGTCAGGCCTCGTCTCGAGTGGGGGCATGCACGTGCGCTTTCCTTCCAGGCTGTAGCAGCAATGTCACGCTTCCCGTCGCGTGGATCAAAGGATCTGTGGTTTTCCCTCGAGGCTTTCCCTCGAGGCTTTCCCACAGGGCTGTCCCACGTGCCACCGTGGTGTGAGTCGATCCTCGGCGTGAAAGATGAGCCAGTGCAGGGCAAAGAGGTTCCTCCGGAATGGACTGAGACATCTGGGGGACTCTTGGCATGGTGGTACGACCATGGAGTTCCTCTTGCCTTTCTTGTTGAGAGTGCCTCCTCTTGAGATGCGACGGGAACGCCGGGAATTCTTTCCCGTTGAAAGCAGGGAAAGAATCCCTCATCTCGAGCTACGAGGGGGAAACGGGGCTCCTCTGGATGTGGGCGTGACCATCGTGCTTCCTCTCGAGTGGAGAAGGGTATGGCGGTGAATTTCTTGAGTTGCAGCAAGGGTGTGAAAGACCCTTTCGAAGTTCCAGAACTTAGGTGTCATTAGTCTCCAGACGCCTCATCGGAAATAGGCCTCATCTCGCCTGGAAGGGAGAACTTCCTGGATTTTCTCGAGTTGCGGCAGGTGTTCTCGAGTTATGACGGGGACCTCAGGGACCCGCCCTGGTGGCCTCAGGAGAGGCCAGTCCCCATGCGAGTTGCTAAGGGGCCTCTCGGGATTCCTCTCCCGTCGATACCGGGGCCAAAAACCTTGTGTGGAGTCAGTGCCGGAACCGAGGATTCCTCTCAGGGGCTGACATGGATCTTTGGGTACTTCTGGAGTCTCCCCAGGGGAGTCAGGCCTCGTCTCGAGTGGGGGCATGCACGTGCGCTTTCCTTCCAGGATGTAGCAGCAATGTCACGCTTCCCGTCGCGTGGATCAAAGGATCTGCGGTTTTCCCTCGAGGCTTTCCCTCGAGGCTTTCCCACAGGGCTGTCCCACGTGCCACCGTGGTGTGAGTCGATCCTCGGCGTGAAAGATGAGCCAGTGCAGGGCAAAGAGTTTCCTCTGGAATGGACTGAGACATCTGGGGGACTCTTGGCATGGTGGTACGACCATGGAGTTCCTCCCGCCTTTCCTGTTGAGAGTGCCTCCTCTTGAGATGCGACGAGAACGCCGGGAATTCTTTCCCGTTGAAAGCAGGGAAAGGATCCCTCATCTCGAGCTACGAGGGGGAAACGGGGCTCCTCTGGAGGTGGGCGGGACCATCGTGCTTCCTCTCGAGTGGAGACGGGTATGGCGGTGAACTTCTTGAGTTGCAGCAAGGGTGTGAAAGACCCTTTCGAAGTTCCAGAGGTGAGGTGTCATTAGTCTCCAGACGCCTCATCGGAAATAGGCCTCATCTCGCCTGGAAGGGAGAACTTCCTGGATTTTCTCGAGTTGCGGCAGGTGTTCTCGAGTTACGACGGGGACCTCAGGGACCCGCCCTGGTGGCCTCAGGAGAGGCCAGTCCCCATGCGAGTTGCTACGGGGCCTCTCGGGATTCCTCTCCCGTCGATACCGGGGCCAAAAACCTTGTGTGGAGTCAGGGCCGGTACCGAGGATTCCTCTCAGGGGCTGACATGGATCTTTGGGTACTTCTGGAGTCTCCCCAGGGGAGTCAGGCCTCGTCTCGAGTGGGGGCATGCACGTGCGCTTTCCTTCCAGGCTGTAGCAGCAATGTCACGCTTCCCGTCGCGTGGATCAAAGGATCTGTGGTTTTCCCTCGAGGCTTTCCCTCGAGGCTTTCCCACAGGGCTGTCCCACGTGCCACCGTGGTGTGAGTCGATCCTCGGCGTGAAAGATGAGCCAGTGCAGGGCAAAGAGGTTCCTCCGGAATGGACTGAGACATCTGGGGGACTCTTGGCATGGTGGTACGACCATGGAGTTCCGCTTGCCTTTCTTGTTGAGAGTGCCTCCTCTTGAGATGCGACAGGAACGCCGGGAATTCTTTCCCGTTGAAAGCAGGGAAAGAATCCCTCATCTCGAGCTACGAGGGGGAAACGGGGCTCCTCTGGATGTGGGCCGGACCATCGTGCTTCCTCTCGAGTGGAGACGGGTATGGCGGTGAACTTCTTGAGTTGCAGCAAGGGTGTGAAAGACCCTTTCGAAGTTCCAGAGGTTAGGTGTCATTAGTCTCCAGACGCCTCATCGGAAATAGGCCTCATCTCGCCTGGAAGGGAGAACTTCCTGGATTTTCTCGAGTTGCGGCAGGTGTTCTCGAGTTACGACGGGGACCTCAGGGACCCGCCCTGGTGGCCTCAGGAGAGGCCAGTCCCCATGCGAATTGCTAGGGGGCCTCTCGGGATTCCTCTCCCGTCGATACCGGGGCCAAAAACCTTGTGTGGAGTCAGGGCCGGAACCGAGGATTCCTCTCAGGGGCTGACATGGATCTTTGGGTACTTCTGTAGTCTCCCCAGGGGAGTCAGGCCTCGTCTCGAGTGGGGGCATGCACGTGCGCTTTCCTTCCAGGCTGTAGCAGCAATGTCACGCTTCCCGTCGCGTGGATCAAAGGATCTGTGGTTTTCCCTCGAGGCTTTCCCTCGAGGCTTTCCCACAGGGCTGTCCCACGTGCCACCGTGGTGTGAGTCGATCCTCGGCGTGAAAGATGAGCCAGTGCAGGGCAAAGAGGTTCCTCTGGAATGGACTGAGTCATCTGGGGGACTCTTGGCATGGTGGTACGACCATGGAGTTCCTCTCGCCTTTCCTGTTGAGAGTGCCTCCTCTTGAGATGCGATGGGAACGCCGAGAATACTTTGCCGTTGAAAGCAGGAAAAGGATCCCTCATCTCGAGCTACGAGGGGGAAACGGGGCTCCTCTGGATGTGGGCGGGACCATCGTGCTTCCTCTCGAGTGGAGACGGGTATGGCGGTGAACTTCTTGAGTTGCAGCAAGGGTGTGAAAGACCCTTTCGAAGTTCCAGAGGTTAGGTGGCATTATTCTCCAGACGCCTCATGGGAAATAGGCCTCATCTCGCCTGGAAGGGAGAACTTCCTGGATTTTCTCGAGCTGCGGCTGGTGTTCTCGAGTTACGACGGGGACCTCAGGGACCCGCCCTGGTGGCCTCAGGAGAGGCCAGTCCCCATGCGAGTTGCTAGGGGGCCTCTCGGGATTCCTCTCCCATCGATACCGGGGCCAAAATCCTTGTGTGGAGTCAGGGCCGGAACCGAGGATTCCTCTCAGGGGCTGACATGGATCTTTGGGTACTTCTGGAGTCTCCCCAGGGGAGTCAGGGCTCGTCTCGAGTGGGGGCATGCACGTGCGCTTTCCTTCCAGGCTGTAGCAGCAATGTCACGCTTCCCGTCGCATGGATCAAAGGATCTGTGGTTTTCCCTCGAGGCTTTCCCTCGAGGCTTTCCCACAGGGCTGTCCCACGTGCCACCGTGGTGTGAGTCGATCCTCGGCGTGAAAGATGAGCCAGTGCAGGGCAAAGAGGTTCCTCTGGAATGGACTGAGACATCTGGGGGACTCTTGGCATGGTGGTACGACCATGGAGTTCCTCTCGCCTTTCCTGTTGAGAATGCCTCCTCTTGAGATGCGACGGGAACGCCGGGAATTCTTTCCCGTTGAAAGCAGGGAAAGGATCCCTCATCTCGAGCTACGAGGGGGAAACGGGGCTCCTCTGGATGTGGGCGGGACCATCGTGCTTCCTCTCGAGTGGAGACGGGTATGGCGGTGAACTTCTTGAGTTGCAGAAAGGGTGTGAAAGACCCTTTCGAAGTTCCAGAGGTTAGGTGTCATTAGTCTCCAGACGCCTCATCGGAAATAGGCCTCATCTCGCCTGGAAGGGAGAACTTCCTGGATTTTCTCGAGTTGCGGCAGGTGTTCTCGAGTTACGACGGGGACCTCAGGGACCCGCCCTGGTGGCCTCAGGAGAGGCCAGTCCCCATGCGAGTTGCTAGGGGGCCTCTCGGGATTCCTCTCCCATCGATACCGGGGCCAAAATCCTTGTGTGGAGTCAGGGCCGGAACCGAGGATTCCTCTCAGGGGCTGACATGGATCTTTGGGTACTTCTGGAGTCTCCCCAGTTGAGTCAGACCTCGTCTCGAGTGGGGGCATGCACGTGCGCTTTCCTTCCAGGCTGTAGCAGCAATGTCACGCTTCCCGTCGCGTGGATCAAAGGATCTGTGGTTTTCCCTCGAGGCTTTCCCTCGAGGCTTTCCCACAGGGCTGTCCCACGTGCCACCGTGGTGTGAGTCGATCCTCGGCATTAAAGATGAGCCAGTGCAGGGCAAAGAGGTTCCTCTGGAATGGACTGAGACATCTGGTGGACTCTTGGCATGGTAGTACGACCATGGAGTTCCTCCCGCCTTTCCTGTTGAGAGTGCCTCCTCTTGAGATGCGACGGGAACGCCGGGAATTCTTTCCCGTTGAAAGCAGGGAAAGGATCCCTCATCTCGAGCTACGAGGGGGAAACGGGGCTCCTCTGGATGTGGGCGGGAACATCGTGCTTCCTCTCGAGTGGAGACGGGTATGGCGGTGAACTTCTTGAGTTGCAGCAAGGGTGTGAAAGACCCTTTCGAAGTTCCAGAGGTGAGGTGTCATTAGTCTCCAGACGTCTCATCGGAAATAGGCCTCATCTCGCCTGGAAGGGAGAACTTCCTGAATTTTCTCGAGTTGCGGCAGGTGTTCTCGAGTTATGACGGGGACCTCAGGGACCCGCCCTGGTGGCCTCAGGAGAGGCCAGTCCCCATGCTAGTTGCTACGGGGCCTCTCGGGATTCCTCTCCCGTCGATACCGGGGCCAAAAACCTTGTGTGGAGTCAGGGCCGGTACCGAGGATTCCTCTCAGGGGCTGACATGGATCTTTGGGTACTTCTGGAGTCTCCCCAGGGGAGTCAGGCCTCGTCTCGAGTGGGGGCATGCACGTGCGCTTTCCTTCCAGGCTGTAGCAGCAATGTCACGCTTCCCGTCGCGTGGATCAAAGGATCTGTGGTTTTCCCTCGAGGCTTTCCCTCGAGGCTTTCCCACAGGGCTGTCCCACGTGCCACCGTGGTGTGAGTCGATCCTCGGCGTGAAAGATGAGCCAGTGCAGGGCAAAGAGGATCCTCTGGAATGGACTGAGACATCTGGGGGACTCTTGGCATGGTGGTACGACCATGGAGTTCCTCTCACCTTTCCTGTTGAGAATGCCTCCTCTTGAGATGCGACGGGAACGCCGGGAATTCTTTCCCGTTGAAAGCAGGGAAAGGATCCCTCATCTCGAGCTACGAGGGGGAAACGGGGCTCCTCTGGATGTGGGCGGGACCATCGTGCTTCCTCTCGAGTGGAGACGGGTATGGCGGTGAACTTCTTGAGTTGCAGCAAGGGTGTGAAAGACCCTTTCGAAGTTCCAGAGGTTAGGTGTCATTAGTCTCCAGACGCCTCATCGGAAATAGGCCTCATCTCGCCTGGAAGGGAGAACTTCCTGGATTTTCTCGAGTTGCGGCAGGTGTTCTCGAGTTACGACGGGGATCTCAGGGACCCGCCCTGGTGGCCTCAGGAGAGGCCAGTCCCCATGCGAGTTGCTAGGGGGCCTCTCGGGATTCCTCTCCCGTCGATACCGGGGCCAAAAACCTTTAGTGGAGTCAGGGCCGGAACCGAGGATTCCTCTCAGGGGCTGACATGGATCTTTGGGTACTTCTGGAGTCTCCCCAGGGGAGTCAGGCCTCGTCTCGAGTGGGGGCATGCACGTGCGCTTTCCTTCCAGGCTGTAGCAGCAATGTCACGCTTCCCGTCGCATGGATCAAGGATCTGTGGTTTTCCCTCGAGGCTTTCCCTCGAGGCTTTCCCACAGGGCTGTCCCACGTGCCACCGTGGTGTGAGTCGATCCTCGGCGTGAAAGATGAGCCAGTGCAGGGCAAAGAGGTTCCTCTGGAATGGACTGAGACATCTGGGGGACTCTTGGCATGGTGGTACGACCATGGAGTTCCTCTCGCCTTTCCTGTTGAGAGTGCCTCCTCTTGAGATGCGACGGGAACGCCGGGAATTCTTTCCCGTTGAAAGCAGGGAAAGGATCCCTCATCTCGAGCTACGAGGGGGAAACGGGGCTCCTCTGGATGTGGGCGGGACCATCGTGCTTCCTCTCGAGTGGAGACGGGTATGGCGGTGAACTTCTTGAGTTGTAGCAAGGGTGTGAAAGACCCTTTCGAAGTTCCAGAGGTTAGGTGTCATTAGTCTCCAGAGGTCTCATCGGAAATAGGCCTCATCTCGCCTGGAAGGGAGAACTTCCTGAATTTTCTCGAGTTGCGGCAGGTGTTCTCGAGTTACGACGGGGACCTCAGGGACCCGACCTTGTGGCCTCAGGAGAGGCCAGTCCCCATGCGAGTTGCTACGGGGCCTCTCGGGATTCCTCTCCCGTCGATACTGGGGCCAAAAACCTTGTGTGGAGTCAGGGCAGGTACCGAGGATTCCTCTCAGGGGCTGACATGGATCTTTGGGTACTTCTGGAGTCTCCCCAGGGGAGTCAGGCCTCGTCTCGAGTGGAGGCATGCACGTGCGCTTTCCTTCCAGGCTGTAGCAGCAATGTCACGCTTCCCGTCGCGTGGATCAAAGGATCTGTGGTTTTCCCTCGAGGCTTTCCCTCGAGGCTTTCCCACAGGGCTGTCCCACGTGCCACCGTGGTGTGAGTCGATCCTCGGCGTGAAAGATGAGCCAGTGCAGGGCAAAGAGGTTCCTCCGGAATGGACTGAGACATCTGGGGGACTCTTGGCATGGTGGTACGACCATGGAGTTCCTCTTGCCTTTCTTGTTGAGAGTGCCTCCTCTTGAGATGCGACGGGAACGCCAGGAATTCTTTCCCGTTGAAAGCAGGGAAAGAATCCCTCATCTCGAGCTACGAGGGGGAAACGGGGCTCCTCTGGATGTGCGCGTGACCATCGTGCTTCCTCTCGAGTGGAGAAGGGTATGGCGGTGAATTTCTTGAGTTGCAGCAAGGGTGTGAAAGACCCTTTCGAAGTTCCAGAGCTTAGGTGTCATTAGTCTCCAGACGCCTCATCGGAAATAGGCCTCATCTCGCCTGGAAGGGAGAACTTCCTGGATTTTCTCGAGTTGCGGCAGGTGTTCTCGAGTTATGACGGGGACCTCAGGGACCCGCCCTGGTGGCCTCAGGAGAGGCCAGTCCCCATGCGAGTTGCTAGGGGGCCTCTCGGGATTCCTCTCCCGTCGATACCGGGGCCAAAAACCTTGTGTGGAGTCAGGGCCGGAACCGAGGATTCCTCTCAGGGGCTGACATGGATCTTTGGGTACTTCTGGAGTCTCCCCAGGGGAGTCAGGCCTCGTCTCGAGTGGGAGCATGCACGTGCGCTTTCCTTCCAGGATGTAGCAGCAATGTCACGCTTCCCGTCGCGTGGATCAAAGGATCTGCGGTTTTCCCTCGAGGCTTTCCCTCGAGGCTTTCCCACAGGGCTGTCCCACGTGCCACCGTGGTGTGAGTCGATCCTCGGCGTGAAAGATGAGCCAGTGCAGGGCAAAGAGGTTCCTCTGGAATGGACTGAGACATCTGGGGGACTCTTGGCATGGTGGTACGACCATGGAGTTCCTCCCGCCTTTCCTGTTGAGAGTGCCTCCTCTTGAGATGCGACGGGAACGCCGGGAATTCTTTCCCGTTGAAAGCAGGGAAAGGATCCCTCATCTCGAGCTACGAGGGGGAAATGGGGCTCCTCTGGATGTGGGCGGGACCATCGTGCTTCCTCTCGAGTGGAGACGGGTATGGCGGTGAACTTCTTGAGTTGCAGCAAGGGTGTGAAAGACCCTTTCGAAGTTCCAGAGGTGAGGTGTCATTAGTCTCCAGACGCCTCATCGGAAATAGGCCTCATCTCGCCTGGAAGGGAGAACTTCCTGGATTTTCTCGAGCTGCGGCTGGTGTTCTCGAGTTACGACGGGGACCTCAGGGACCCGCCCTGGTGGCCTCAGGAGAGGCCAGTCCCCATGCGAGTTGCTAGGGGGCCTCTCGTGATTCCTCTCCCATCGATACCGGGGCCAAAATCCTTGTGTGGAGTCAGGGCCGGAACCGAGGATTCCTCTCAGGGGCTGACATGGATCTTTGGGTACTTCTGGAGTCTCCCCAGGGGAGTCAGGCCTCGTCTCGAGTGGGGGCATGCACGTGCGCTTTCCTTCCAGGCTGTAGCAGCAATGTCACGCTTCCCGTCGTGTGGATCAAAGGATCTGTGGTTTTCCCTCGAGGCTTTCCCTCGAGGCTTTCCCACAGGGCTGTCCCACGTGCCACCGTGCTGTGAGTCGATCCTCGGCATGAAAGATGAGCCAGTGCAGGGCAAAGAGGTTCCTTTGGAATGGACTGAGACATCTGGGGGACTCTTGGCATGGTGATACGACCATGGAGTTCCTCCCGCCTTTCCTGTTGAGAGTGCCTCCTCTTGAGATGCGACGGGAACGCCGGGAATTCTTTCCCGTTGAAAGCAGGGAAAGGATCCCTCATCTCGAGCTACGAGGGGGAAACGGGGCTCCTCTGGATGTGGGCGAGACCATCGTGCTTCCTCTCGAGTGGAGACGGTATGGCGGTGAACTTCTTGAGTTGCAGCAAGGGTGTGAAAGACCCTTTCGAAGTTCCAGAGGTGAGGTGTCATTAGTCTCCAGACGCCTCATCGGAAATAGGCCTCATCTCGCCTGGAAGGGAGAACTTCCTGGATTTTCTCGAGTTGCGGCAGGTGTTCTCGAGTTACGACGGGGACCTCAGGGACCCGCCCTGGTGGCCTCAGGAGAGGCCAGTCCCCATGCGAGTTGCTAGGGGGCCTCTCGGGATTCCTCTCCCGTCGATACCGGGGCCAAAAACCTTGTGTGGAGTCAGGGCCGGAACCGAGGATTCCTGTCAGGGGCTGACATGGATCTTTGGGTACTTCTGGAGTCTCCCCAGGGGAGTCAGGCCTCGTCTCGAGTGGGGGCATGCACGTGCGCTTTCCTTACAGGCTGTAGCAGCAATGTCACGCTTCCCGTCGGGTGGATCAAGGGATCTGTGGTTTTCCCTCGAGGCTTTCCCACGAGGCTTTCCCACAGGGCTGTCCCACGTGCCACCGTGGTGTGAGTCGATCCTCGGCGTGAAAGATGAGCCAGTGCAGGGCAAAGAGGTTCCTCTGGAATGGACTGAGACATCTGGGGGACTCTTGGCATGGTGGTACGACCATGGAGTTCCTCCCGCCTTTCCTGTTGAGAGTGCCTCCTCTTGAGATGCGACGGGAACGCCGGGAATTCTTTCCCGTTGAAAGCAGGGAAAGGATCCCTCATCTCGAGCTACGAGGGGGAAACGGGGCTCCTCTGGATGTGGGCGGGACCACCGTGCTTCCTCTCGAGTGGAGACGGGTATGGCGGTGAACTTCTTGAATTGCAGCAAGGGTGTGAAAGACCATTTCGAAGTTCCAGAGGTTAGGTGTCATTAGTCTCCAGATGTCTCATCGGAAATAGGCCTCATCTCGCCTGGAAGGGAGAACTTCCTGAATTTTCTCGAGTTGCGGCAGGTGTTCTCGAGTTACGACGGGGACCTCAGGGACCCGCACTGGTGGCCTCAGGAGAGGCCAGTCCCCATCCGAGTTGCTAGGGGGCCTCTCGGGATTCCTCTCCCGTCGATACCGGGGCCAAAAACCTTGTGTGGAGTCAGGGCCGGAACCGAGGATTCCGTTCAGGGGCTGACATGGATCTTTGGGTACTTCTGGCGTCTCCCCAGGGGAGTCAGGCCTCGTCTCGAGTGGGGGCATGCACGTGCGCTTTCCTTCCAGGCTGTAGCAACAATGTCACGCTTCCCGTCGCGTGGATCAAAGGATCTGTGGTTTTCCCTCGAGGTTTTCCCTCGAGGCTTTCCCACAGGGCTGTCCCACGTGCCACCGTGGTGTGAGTCGATCCTCGGCGTGAAAGATGAGCCAGTGCAGGGCAAAGAGGTTCCTCCGGAATGGACTGAGACATCTGGGGGACTCTTGGCATGGTGGTACGACCATGGAGTTCCTCTTGCCTTTCTTGTTGAGAGTGCCTCCTCTTGAGATGCAACGAGAACGCCGGGAATTCTTTCCCGTTGAAAGCAGGTAAAGGATCCCTCATCTCGAGCTACGAGGGGGAAACGGGGCTCCTCTGGATGTGGGCGTGACCATCGTGCTTCCTCTCGCGTGGAGAAGGGTATGGCGGTGAATTTCTTGAGTTGCATCAAGGGTGTGAAAGACCCTTTCGAAGTTCCAGAGGTGAGGTGTCATTAGTCTCCAGACGCCTCATCGGAAATAGGCCTCATCTCGCCTGGAAGGGAGAACTTCCTGGATTTTCTCGAGTTGCGGCAGGAGTTCTCGAGTTACGACGGGGACCTCAGGGACCCGCCCTGGTGGCCTCAGGAGAGGCCAGTCCCCATGCGAATTGCTAGGGGGCCTCTCGGGATTCCTCTCCCGTCGATACCGGGGCCAAAAACCTTGTGTGGAGTCAGGGCCGGTACCGAGGATTCCTCTCAGGGGCTGACATGGATCTTTGGGTACTTCTGGAGTCTCCCCAGGGGAGTCAGGCCTCGTCTCGAGTGGGGGCATGCACGTGCGCTTTCCTTCCAGGCTGTAGCAGGAATGTCACGCTTCCCGTCGCGTGGATCAAAGGATCTGTGGTTTTCCCTCGAGGCTTTCCCTCGAGGCTTTCCCACAGGGCTGTCCCACGTGCCACCGTGGTGTGAGTCGATCCTCGGCATGAAAGATGAGCCAGTGCAGGGCAAAGAGGTTCCTCTGGAATGGACTGAGACATCTGGGGGACTCTTGGCATGGTGGTACGACCATGGAGTTCCTCTCGCCTTTCCTGTTGAGAATGCCTCCTTTGAGATGCGACGGGAACGCCGGGAATTCTTTCCCGTTGAAAGCAGGGAAAGGATCCCTCATCTCGAGCTACGAGGGGGAAACGGGGCTCCTCTGGATGTGGGCCGGACCATCGTGCTTCCTCTCGAGTGGAGACGGGTATGGCGGTGAACTTCTTGAGTTGCAGCAAGGGTGTGAAAGACCCTTTCGAAGTTCCAGAGGTGAGGTGTCATTAGTCTCCAGACGCCTCATCGGAAATAGGCCTCATCTCGCCTGGAAGGGAGAACTTCCTGGATTTTCTCGAGTTGCGGCAGGTGTTCTCGAGTTACGACGGGGACCTCAGGGACCCGCCCTGGTGGCCTCAGGAGAGGCCAGTCCCCATGCGAGTTGCTAGGGGGCCTCTCGGGATTCCTCTCCCGTCGATACCGGGGCCAAAAACCTTGTGTGGAGTCAGGGCCCGAACCGAGGATTCCTGTCAGGGGCTGACATGGATCTTTGGGTACTTCTGGAGTCTCCCCAGGGGAGTCAGGCCTCGTCTCGAGTGGGGGCATGCACGTGCGCTTTCCTTACAGGCTGTAGCAGCAATGTCACGCTTCCCGTCGGGTGGATCAAGGGATCTGTGGTTTTCCCTCGAGGCTTTCCCACGAGGCTTTCCCACAGGGCTGTCCCACGTGCCACCGTGGTGTGAGTCGATCCTCGGCGTGAAAGATGAGCCAGTGCAGGGCAAAGAGGTTCCTCTGGAATGGACTGAGACATCTGGGGGACTCTTGGCATGGTGGTACGACCATGGAGTTCCTCCCGCCTTTCCTGTTGAGAGTGCCTCCTCTTGAGATGCGACGGGAACGCCGGGAATTCTTTCCCGTTGAAAGCAGGGAAAGGATCCCTCATCTCGAGCTACGAGGGGGAAACGGGGCTCCTCTGGATGTGGGCGGGACCACCGTGCTTCCTCTCGAGTGGAGACGGGTATGGCGGTGAACTTCTTGAATTGCAGCAAGGGTGTGAAAGACCATTTCGAAGTTCCAGAGGTTAGGTGTCATTAGTCTCCAGATGTCTCATCGGAAATAGGCCTCATCTCGCCTGGAAGGGAGAACTTCCTGAATTTTCTCGAGTTGCGGCAGGTGTTCTCGAGTTACGACGGGGACCTCAGGGACCCGCACTGGTGGCCTCAGGAGAGGCCAGTCCCCATCCGAGTTGCTAGGGGGCCTCTCGGGATTCCTCTCCCGTCGATACCGGAGCCAAAAACCTTGTGTGGAGTCAGGGCCGGAACCGAGGATTCCATTCAGGGGCTGACATGGATCTTTGGGTACTTCTGGCGTCTCCCCAGGGGAGTCAGGCCTCGTCTCGAGTGGGGGCATGCACGTGCGCTTTCCTTCCAGGCTGTAGCAACAATGTCACGCTTCCCGTCGCGTGGATCAAAGGATCTGTGGTTTTCCCTCGAGGTTTTCCCTCGAGGCTTTCCCACAGGGCTGTCCCACGTGCCACCGTGGTGTGAGTCGATCCTCGGCGTGAAAGATGAGCCAGTGCAGGGCAAAGAGGTTCCTCCGGAATGGACTGAGACATCTGGGGGACTCTTGGCATGGTGGTACGACCATGGAGTTCCTCTTGACTTTCTTGTTGAGAGTGCCTCCTCTTGAGATGCGACGAGAACGCCAGGAATTCTTTCCCGTTGAAAGCAGGTAAAGGATCCCTCATCTCGAGCTACGAGGGGGAAACGGGGCTCCTCTGGATGTGGGCGTGACCATCGTGCTTCCTCTCGCGTGGAGAAGGGTATGGCGGTGAATTTCTTGAGTTGCATCAAGGGTGTGAAAGACCCTTTCGAAGTTCCAGAGGTGAGGTGTCATTAGTCTCCAGACGCCTCATCGGAAATAGGCCTCATCTCGCCTGGAAGGGAGAACTTCCTGGATTTTCTCGAGTTGCGGCAGGAGTTCTCGAGTTACGACGGGGACCTCAGGGACCCGCCCTGGTGGCCTCAGGAGAGGCCAGTCCCCATGCGAATTGCTAGGGGGCCTCTCGGGATTCCTCTCCCGTCGATACCGGGGCCAAAAACCTTGTGTGGAGTCAGGGCCGGTACCGAGGCTTCGTCTCAGGGGCTGACATGGATCTTTGGGTACTTCTGGAGTCTCCCCAGGGGAGTCAGGCCTCGTCTCGAGTGGGGGCATGCACGTGCGCTTTCCTTCCAGGCTGTAGCAGCAATGTCACGCTTCCCGTCGCGTGGATCAAAGGATCTGTGGTTTTCCCTCGAGGCTTTCCCTCGAGGCTTTCCCACAGGGCTGTCCCACGTGCCACCGTGGTGTGAGTCGATCCTCGGCGTGAAAGATGAGCCAGTGCAGGGCAAAGAGGTTCCTCTGGAATGGACTGAGACATCTGGGGGACTCTTGGCATGGTGGTACGACCATGGAGTTCCTCTCGCCTTTCCTGTTGAGAATGCCTCCTTTGAGATGCGACGGGAACGCCGGGAATTCTTTCCCGTTGAAAGCAGGGAAAGGATCCCTCATCTCGAGCTACGAGGGGGAAACGGGGCTCCTCTGGATGTGGGCCGGACCATCGTGCTTCCTCTCGAGTGGAGACGGGTATGGCGGTGAACTTCTTGAGTTGCAGCAAGGGTGTGAAAGACCCTTTCGAAGTTCCAGAGGTTAGGTGTCATTAGTCTCCAGACGCCTCATCGGAAATAGGCCTCATCTCGCCTGGAAGGGAGAACTTCCTGGATTTTCTCGAGTTGCGGCAGGTGTTCTCGAGTTACGACGGGGACCTCAGGGACCCGCCCTGGTGGCCTCAGAAGAGGCCAGTCCCCATGCGAGTTGCTACGGGGCCTCTCGGGATTCCTCTCCCGTCGATACCGGGGCCAAAAACCTTGTGTGGAGTCAGGGCCGGTACCGAGGATTCCTCTCAGGGGCTGACATGGATCTTTGGGTACTTCTGGAGTCTCCCCAGGGGAGTCAGGCCTCGTCTCGAGTGGGGGCATGCACGTGCGCTTTCCTTCCAGGCTGTAGCAGCAATGTCACGCTTCCCGTCGCGTGGATCAAAGGATCTGTGGTTTTCCCTCGAGGCTTTCCCTCGAGGCTTTCCCACAGGGCTGTCCCACATGCCACCGTGGTGTGAGTCGATCCTCGGCGTGAAAGATGAGCCAGTGCAGGGCAAAGAGGTTCCTCCGGAATGGACTGAGACATCTGGGGGACTCTTGGCATGGTGGTACGACCATGGAGTTCCTCTTGCCTTTCTTGTTGAGAGTGCCTCCTCTTGAGATGCGACGGGAACGCCGGGAATTCTTTCCCGTAGAAAGCAGGGAAAGAATCCCTCATCTCGAGCTATGAGGGGGAAACGGGGCTCCTCTGGATGTGGGCGTGACCATCGTGCTTCCTCTCGAGTGGAGAAGGGTATGGCGGTGAATTTCTTGAGTTGCAGCAAGGGTGTGAAAGACCCTTTCGAAGTTCCAGAGCTTAGGTGTCATTAGTCTCCAGACGCCTCATCGGAAATAGGCCTCATCTCGCCTGGAAGGGAGAACTTCCTGGTTTTTCTGGAGTTGCGGCAGGTGTTCTCGAGTTATGACGGGGACCTCAGGGACCCGCCCTGGTGGCCTCAGGAGAGGCCAGTCCCCATGCGAGTTGCTAGGGGGCCTCTCGGGATTCCTCTCCCGTCGATACCGGGGCCAAAAACCTTGTGTGGAGTCAGGGCCGGAACCGAGGATTCCTCTCAGGGGCTGACATGGATCTTTGGGTACTTCTGGAGTCTCCCCAGGGGAGTCAGGCCTCGTCTCGAGTGGGGGCATGCACGTGCGCTTTCCTTCCAGGCTGTAGCAGCAATGTCACGCTTCCTGTCGCGTGGATCAAAGGATCTGTGGTTTTCCCTCGAGGCTTTCCCTCGAGGCTTTCCCACAGGGCTGTCCCACGTGCCACCGTGGTGTGAGTCGATCCTCGGTGTTCAAGATGAGCCAGTGCAGGGCAAAGAGGTTCCTCCGGAATGGACTGAGACATCTGGGGGACTCTTGGCATGGTGGTACGACCATGGAGTTCCTTTTGCCTTTCTTGTTGAGAGTGCCTCCTCTTGAGATGCGACGGGAACGCCGGGAATTCTTTCCCGTTGAAAGCAGGGAAAGAATCCCTCATCTCGAGCTACGAGGGGGAAACGGGGCTCCTCTGGATGTGGGCGTGACCATCGTGCTTCCTCTCGAGTGGAGAAGGGTATGGCGGTGAATTTCTTGAGTTGCAGCAAGGGTGTGAAAGACCCTTTCGAAGTTCCAGAGCTTAGGTGTCATTAGTCTCCAGACGCCTCATCGGAAATAGGCCTCATCTCGCCTGGAAGGGAGAACTTCCTGGATTTTCTCGAGTTGCGGCAGGTGTTCTCGAGTTATGACGGGGACCTCAGGGACCCGCCCTGGTGGCCTCAGGAGAGGCCAGTCCCCATGCGGGTTGCTAGGGGGCCTCTCGGGATTCCTCTCCCGTCGATACCGGGGCCAAAAACCTTGTGCGGAGTCAGGGCTGGAACCGAGGATTCCTCTCAGGGGCTGACATGGATCTTTGGGTACTTCTGGAGTCTCCCCAGGGGAGTCAGGCCTCGTCTCGAGTGGGGGCATGCACGTGCGCTTTCCTTCCAGGCTGTAGCAGCAATGTCACGCTTCCCGTCGCGTGGATCAAAGGATCTGCGGTTTTCCCTCGAGGCTTTCCCTCGAGGCTTTCCCACAGGGCTGCCCCACGTGCCACCGTGGTGTGAGTCGATCCTCGGCGTGAAAGATGAGCCAGTGCAGGGCAAAGAGGTTCCTCTGGAATGGACTGAGACATCTGGGGGACTCTTGGCATGGTGGTACGACCATGGAGTTCCTCTCGCCTTTCCTGTTGAGAGTGCCTCCTCTTGAGATGTGATGGGAACGCCGGGAATACTTTCCCGTTGAAAGCAGGGAAAGGATCCCTCATCTCGAGCTACGAGGGGGAAACGGGGCTCCTCTGGATGTGGGCGGGACCATCGTGCTTCCTCTCGAGTGGAGACGGGTATGGCGGTGAACTTCTTGAGTTGCAGCAAGGGTGTGAAAGACCCTTTCGAAGTTCGAGAGTTTAGGTGTCATTAGTTTCCAGACGCCTCATCGGAAATAGGCCTCATCTCGCCTGGAAGGGAGAACTTCCTGGATTTTCTCGAGTTGCGGCAGGTGTTCTCGAGTTACGACGGGGACCTCAGGGACCCGCCCTGGTGGCCTCAGGAGAGGCCAGTCCCCATGCGAGTTGCTAGGGGGCCTCTCGGGATTCCTCTCCCGTCGATACCGGGGCCAAAAACCTTGTTTGGAGTCAGTGCCGGAACCGAGGATTCCTCTCACGGGCTGACATGGATCTTTGGGTACTTCTGGAGTCTCCCCAGGGGAGTCAGGCCTCGTCTCGAGTGGGGGCATGCACGTGCGCTTTCCTTCCAGGCTGTAGAAGCAATGTCACGCTTCCCGTCGCGTGGATCAAAGGATCTGTGGTTTTCCCTCGAGGCTTTCCCTCGAGGCTTTCCCACAGGGCTGTCCCACGTGCCACCGTGGTGTGAGTCGATCCTCGGCGTGAAAGATGAGCCAGTGCAGGGCAAAGAGGTTCCTCCGGAATGGACTGAGACATCTGGGGGACTCTTGGCATGGTGGTACGACCATGGAGTTCCTCTTGCCTTTCTTGTTGAGAGTGCCTCCTCTTGAGATGCGACGGGAACGCCGGGAATTCTTTCCCGTTGAAAGCAGGGAAAGAATCCCTCATCTCGAGCTACGAGGGGGAAACGGGGCTCCTCTGGATGTGGGCGGGACCATCGTGCTTCCTCTCGAGTGGAGAAGGGTATGGCGGTGAATTTCTTGAGTTGCAGCAAGGGTGTGAAAGACCCTTTCGAAGTTCCAGAGCTTAGGTGTCATTAGTCTCCAGACGCCTCATCGGAAATAGGCCTCATCTCGCCTGGAAGGGAGAACTTCCTGGATTTCTCGAGTTGTGGCAGGTGTTCTCGAGTTATGACGGGAACCTCAGGGACCCGCCCTGGTGGCCTCAGGAGAGGCCAGTCCCCATGCGAGTTGCTAGGGGGCCTCTCGGGATTCCTCTCCCGTCGATACCGGGGCCAAAAACCTTGTGTGGAGTCAGGGCCGGAACCGAGGATTCCTCTCAGGGGCTGACATGGATCTTTGGGTACTTCTGGAGTCTCCCCAGGGGAGTCAGGCCTCGTCTCGAGTGGGGGCATGCACGTGCGCTTTCCTTCCAGGCTGTAGCAGCAATGTCACGCTTCCCGTCGCGTGGATCAAAGGATCTGCGGTTTTCCCTCGAGGCTTTCCCTCGAGGCTTTCCCACAGGGCTGTCCCACGTACCACCGTGGTGTGAGTCGATCCTCGGCGTGAAAGATGAGCCAGTGCAGGGCAAAGAGGTTCCTCTGGAATGGACTGAGACATCTGGGGGACTCTTGGCATGGTGGTACGACCATGGAGTTCCTCTCGCCTTTCCTGTTGAGAGTGCCTCCTCTTGAGATGTAATGGGAACGCCGGGAATACTTTCCCGTTGAAAGCAGGGAAAGGATCCCTCATCTCGAGCTACGAGGGGGAAACGGGGCTCCTCTGGATGTGGGCGGGACCATCGTGCTTCCTCTCGAGTGGAGACGGGTATGGCGGTGAACTTCTTGAGTTGCAGCAAGGGTGTGAAAGACCCTTTCGAAGTTCCAGAGGTGAGGTGTCATTAGTCTCCAGACGCCTCATCGGAAATAGGCCTCATCTCGCCTGGAAGGGAGAACTTCCTGGATTTTCTCGAGTTGCGGCAGGTGTTCTCGAGTTACGACGGGGACCTCAGGAACCCGCCCTGGTGGCCTCAGGAGAGGCCAGTCCCCATGCGAGTTGCTAGGGGGCCTCTCGGGATTCCTCTCCCGTCGATACCGGGGCCAAAAACCTTGTGTGGAGTCAGGGCCGGAACCGAGGATTCCTCTCAGGGGCTGACATGGATCTTTGGGTACTTCTGGAGTCTCCCCCGGGGAGTCAGGCCTCGTCTCGAGTGGGGGCATGCACGTGCGCTTTCCTTCCAGGCTGTAGCAGCAATGTCACGCTTCCCGTCGCGTGGATCAAAGGATCTGTGGTTTTCCCTCGAGGCTTTCCCTCGAGGCTTTCCCACAGGGCTGTCCCACGTGCCACCGTGCTGTGAGTCGATCCTCGGCGTGAAAGATGAGCCAGTGCAGGGCAAAGAGGTTCCTCTGGAATGGACTGAGACATCTGGGGGACTCTTGGCATGGTGGTACGACCATGGAGTTCCTCTCGCCTTTCCTGTTGAGAGTGCCTCCTCTTGAGATGCGACGGGAACGCCAAGAATTCTTTCCCGTTGAAAGCAGGGAAAGGATCCCTCATCTCGAGCTACGAGGGGGAAACGGGGCTCCTCTGGATGTGGGCTGGACCATCGTGCTTCCTCTCGAGTGGAGACGGGTATGGCGGTGAACTTCTGAGTTGCAGCAAGGGTGTGAAAGACCCTTTCGAAGTTCCAGAGGTGAGGTGTCATTAGTCTCCAGACGCCTCATCGGAAATAGGCCTCATCTCGCCTGGAAGGGAGAACTTCCTGGATTTTCTCGAGTTGCGACAGGTGTTCTCGAGTTACGACGGGGACTTCAGGGACCCGCCCTGGTGGCCTCAGGAGAGGCCAGTCCCCATGCGAGTTGCTAGGGGGCCTCTCGGGATTCCTCTCCCGTCGATACCGGGGCCAAAAACCTTGTGTGGAGTCAGGGCTGGAACCGAGGATTCCTCTCATGGGCTGACATGGATCTTTGGGTACTTCTGGAGTCTCCCCAGGGGAGTCAGGCCTCGTCTCGAGTGGGGGCATGCACGTGCGCTTTCCTTCCAGGCTGTAGCAGCAATGTCACGCTTCCCGTCGCGTGGATCAAAGGATCTGCGGTTTTCCCTCGAGGCTTTCCCACAGGGCTGCCCCACGTGCCACCGTGGTGTGAGTCGATCCTCGGCGTGAAAGATGAGCCAGTGCAGGGCAAAGAGGTTCCTCTGGAATGGACTGAGACATCTGGGGGACTCTTGGCATGGTGGTACGACCATGGAGTTCCTCTCGCCTTTCCTGTTGAGAGTGCCTCCTCTTGAGATGTGATGGGAACGCCGGGAATACTTTCCCGTTGAAAGCAGGGAAAGGATCCCTCATATCGAGCTACGAGGGGGAAACGGGGCTCCTCTGGATGTGGGCGGGACCATCGTGCTTCCTCTCGAGTGGAGACGGGTATGGCGGTGAACTTCTTGAGTTGCAGCAAGGGTGTGAAAGACCCTTTCGAAGTTCGAGAGTTTAGGTGTCATTAGTTTCCAGACGCCTCATCGGAAATAGGCCTCATCTCGCCTGGAAGGGAGAACTTCCTGGATTTTCTCGAGTTGCGGCAGGTGTTCTCGAGTTACGACGGGGACCTCAGGGACCCGCCCTGGTGGCCTCAGGAGAGGCCAGTCCCCATGCGAGTTGCTAGGGGGCCTCTCGGGATTCCTCTCCCGTCGATACCGGGGCCAAAAACCTTGTGTGGAGTCAGTGCCGGAACCGAGGATTCCTCTCACGGGCTGACATGGATCTTTGGGTACTTCTGGAGTCTCCCCAGGGGAGTCAGGCCTCGTCTCGAGTGGGGGCATGCACGTGCGCTTTCCTTCCAGGCTGTAGAAGCAATGTCACGCTTCCCGTCGCGTGGATCAAAGGATCTGTGGTTTTCCCTCGAGGCTTTCCCTCGAGGCTTTCCCACAGGGCTGTCCCACGTGCCACCGTGGTGTGAGTCGATTCTCGGCGTGAAAGATGAGCCAGTGCAGGGCAAAGAGGTTCCTCCGGAATGGACTGAGACATCTGGGGGACTCTTGGCATGGTGGTACGACCATGGAGTTCCTCTTGCCTTTCTTGTTGAGAGTGCCTCCTCTTGAGATGCGACGGGAACGCCGGGAATTCTTTCCCGTTGAAAGCAGGGAAAGAATCCCTCATCTCGAGCTACGAGGGGGAAACGGGGCTCCTCTGGATGTGGGCGGGACCATCGTGCTTCCTTTCGAGTGGAGAAGGGTATGGCGGTGAATTTCTTGAGTTGCAGCAAGGGTGTGAAAGACCCTTTCGAAGTTCCAGAGCTTAGGTGTCATTAGTCTCCAGACGCCTCATCGGAAATAGGCCTCATCTCGCCTGGAAGGGAGAACTTCCTGGATTTCTCGAGTTGTGGCAGGTGTTCTCGAGTTATGACGGGAACCTCAGGGACCCGCCCTGGTGGCCTCAGGAGAGGCCAGTCCCCATGCGAGTTGCTAGGGGGCCTCTCAAGATTCCTCTCCCGTCGATACCGGGGCCAAAAACCTTGTGTGGAGTCAGGGCCGGAACCGAGGATTCCTCTCAGGGGCTGACATGGATCTTTGGGTACTTCTGGAGTCTCCCCAGGGGAGTCAGGCCTCGTCTCGAGTGGGGGCATGCACGTGCGCTTTCCTTCCAGGCTGTAGCAGCAATGTCACGCTTCCCGTCGCGTGGATCAAAGGATCTGCGGTTTTCCCTCGAGGCTTTCCCTCGAGGCTTTCCCACAGGGCTGTCCCACGTGCCACCGTGGTGTGAGTCGATCCTCGGCGTGAAAGATGAGCCAGTGCAGGGCAAAGAGGTTCCTCTGGAATGGACTGAGACATCTGGGGGACTCTTGGCATGGTGGTACGACCATGGAGTTCCTCTCGCCTTTCCTGTTGAGAGTGCCTCCTCTTGAGATGTAATGGGAACGCCGGGAATACTTTCCCGTTGAAAGCAGGGAAAGGATCCCTCATCTCGAGCTACGAGGGGGAAACGGGGCTCCTCTGGATGTGGGCGGGACCATCGTGCTTCCTCTCGAGTGGAGACGGGTATGGCGGTGAACTTCTTGAGTTGCAGCAAGGGTGTGAAAGACCCTTTCGAAGTTCCAGAGGTGAGGTGTCATTAGTCTCCAGACGCCTCATCGGAAATAGGCCTCATCTCGCCTGGAAGGGAGAACTTCCTGGATTTTCTCGAGTTGCGGCAGGTGTTCTCGAGTTACGACGGGGACCTCAGGAACCCGCCCTGGTGGCCTCAGGAGAGGCCAGTCCCCATGCGAGTTGCTAGGGGGCCTCTCGGGATTCCTCTCCCGTCGATACCGGGGCCAAAAACCTTGTGTGGAGTCAGGGCCGGAACCGAGGATTCCTCTCAGGGGCTGACATTGATCTTTGGGTACTTCTGGAGTCTCCCCAGGGGAGTCAGGCCTCGTCTCGAGTGGGGGCATGCACGTGCGCTTTCCTTCCAGGCTGTAGCAGCAATGTCACGCTTCCCGTCGCGTGGATCAAAGGATCTGTGGTTTTCCCTCGAGGCTTTCCCTCGAGGCTTTCCCACAGGGCTGTCCCACGTGCCACCGTGCTGTGAGTCGATCCTCGGCGTGAAAGATGAGCCAGTGCAGGGCAAAGAGGTTCCTCTGGAATGGACTGAGACATCTGGGGGACTCTTGGCATGGTGGTACGACCATGGAGTTCCTCTCGCCTTTCCTGTTGAGAGTGCCTCCTCTTGAGATGCGACGGGAACGCCAAGAATTCTTTCCCGTTGAAAGCAGGGAAAGGATCCCTCATCTCGAGCTACGAGGGGGAAACGGGGCTCCTCTGGATGTGGGCTGGACCATCGTGCTTCCTCTCGAGTGGAGACGGGTATGGCGGTGAACTTCTGAGTTGCAGCAAGGGTGTGAAAGACCCTTTCGACGTTCCAGAGGTGAGGTGTCATTAGTCTCCAGACGCCTCATCGGAAATAGGCCTCATCTCGCCTGGAAGGGAGAACTTCCTGGATTTTCTCGAGTTGCGACAGGTGTTCTCGAGTTACGACGGGGACTTCAGGGACCCGCCCTGGTGGCCTCAGGAGAGGCCAGTCCCCATGCGAGTTGCTAGGGGGCCTCTCGGGATTCCTCTCCCGTCGATACCGGGGCCAAAAACCTTGTGTGGAGTCAGGGCTGGAACCGAGGATTCCTCTCAGGGGCTGACATGGATCTTTGGGTACTTCTGGAGTCTCCCCAGGGGAGTCAGGCCTCGTCTCGAGTGGGGGCATGCACGTGCGCTTTCCTTCCAGGCTGTAGCAGCAATGTCACGCTTCCCGTCGCGTGGATCAAAGGATCTGCGGTTTTCCCTCGAGGCTTTCCCACAGGGCTGCCCCACGTGCCACCGTGGTGGGAGTCGATCCTCGGCGTGAAAGATGAGCCAGTGCAGGGCAAAGAGGTTCCTCTGGAATGGACTGAGACATCTGGGGGACTCTTGGCATGGTGGTACGACCATGGAGTTCCTCTCGCCTTTCCTGTTGAGAGTTCCTCCTCTTGAGATGCGACGGGAACGCAGGGAATTCGTTCCCGTTGAAAGCAGGGAAAGGATCCCTCATCTCGAGCTACGAGGGGAAAACAGGGCTCCTCTGGATGTGGGCGGGACCATCGTGCTTCCTCTCGAGTGGAGAAGGGTATGGCGGTGAACTTCTTGAGTTGCAACAAGGGTGTGAAAGACCCTTTCGAAGTTCCAGACGTTAGGTGTTATTAGTCTCCAGGTGCCTCATCGGAAATAGGCCTCATTTCGCCTGGAAGGGAGAACTTCCTGGATTTACTCGAGTTGCGGCAGGTGTTCTCGAGTTACGACGGGGACCTCAGGGACCCGCCCTGGTGGCCTCAGGAAAGGCCAGTCCCAATGCGGGTTGCTAGGGGGCCTCTCGGGATTCCTCTCCCGTTGATACCGGGGCCAAAAACCTTGTGTGGAGTCAGGGCCGGAACCGAGGATTCCTCTCAGGGGCTGACATGGATCTTTGGGTACTTCTGGAGTCTCCCCAGGGGAGTCAGGCCTCGTCTCGAGTGGGGGCATGCACATGCGCTTTCCTTCCAGGCTGTAGCAGCAATGTCACGCTTCCCGTCGCGTGGATCAAAGGATCTGTGGTTTTCCCTCGAGGCTTTCCCTCGAGGCTTTCCCACAGGGCTGTCCCACGTGCCACCGTGGTGTGAGTCGATCCTCGGCATGAAAGATGAGCCAGTGCAGGGCAAAGAGGTTCCTCTGGAATGGACTGAGACATCTGGGGGACTCTTGGCATGGTGGTACGACCATGGAGTTCCTCTCGCCTTTCCTGTTGAGAGTGCCTCCTCTTGAGATGCGACGGGAATGCCAGGAATTCTTTCCCGTTGAAAGCAGGGAAAGGATCCCTCATCTCGAGCTACGAGGGGGAAACGGGGCTCCTCTGGATGTGGGCGGGACCATCGTGCTTCCTCTCGAGTGGAGACGGGTATGGCGGTGAACTTCTTGAGTTGCAGCAAGGGTGTGAAAGACCCTTTCGAAGTTCCAGAGGTGAGGTGTCATTAGTCTCCAGACGCCTCATCGGAAATAGGCCTCATCTCGCCTGGAAGGGAGAACTTCCTGGATTTTCTCGAGTTGTGGCAGGTGTTCTCGAGTTACGACGGGGACCACAGGGACCCGCCCTGGTGGCCTCAGGAGAGGCCAGTCCCCATGCGAGTTGCTAGGGGGCCTCTCGGGATTCCTCTCCCGTCGATACCGGGGCCAAAAACCTTGTGTGGAGTCAGGGCCGGAACCGAGGATACCTCTCAGGGGCTGACATGGATCTTTAGGTATTTCTGGAGTCTCCCAAGGGGAGTCAAGCCTCGTCTCGAGTGGGGGCATGCACGTGCGCTTTCCTTCCAGGCTGTAGCAGCAATGTCACGCTTCCCGTCGCGTGGATCAAAGGATCTGTGGTTTTCCCTCGAGGCTTTCCCTCGAGGCTTTCCCACAGGGCTGTCCCACGTGCCACCGTGGTGTGAGACGATCCTCGGCGTGAAAGATGAGCCAGTGCAGGGCAAAGAGGTTCCTCTGGAATGGACTGAGACATCTGGGGGACTCTTGGAATGGTGGTACGACCATGGAGTTCCTCTCGTTTTTCCTGTTGAGATTGCCTCCTATTGAGATGCGACGGGAACGCCGGGAATTCTTTCCCGTTGAAAGCAGGGAAAGGATCCCTCATGTCGAGCTACGAGGGGAAAACGGGGCTCCTCTGGATGTGGGCGGGACCATCGTGCTTCCTCTCGAGTGGAGATGGGTATGGCGGTGAACTTCTTGAGTTGCAGCAAGGGTGTGAAAGACCCTGTCGAAGTTCCAGAGGTGAGGTGTCATTAGTCTCCAGACGCCTCATCGGAAATAGGCCTCATCTCGCCTGGAAGGGAGAACTTCCTGGATTTTCTCGAGTTGCGGCAGGTGTTCTCGAGTTACGACGGGGACCTCAGGGACCCGCCCTGGTGGCCTCAGGAGAGGCCAGTCCCCATGCGAGTTGCTAGGGGGCCTCTCGGGATTCCTCTCCCGTCGATACCGGGGCCAAAATCCTTGTGTGGAGTCAGGGCCGGAACCGAGGATTCCTCTCAGGGGCTGACATGGATCTTTGGGTACTTCTGGAGTCTCCGCAGGGGAGTCAGGCCTCGTCTCGAGTGGGGGCATGCACGTGCGTTTTCCTTCCAGGCTGTAGCAGCAATGTCACGCTTCCCGTCGCGTGGATCAAAGGATCTGTGGTTTTCCCTCGAGGCTTTCCCTCGAGGCTTTCCCACAGGGCTGTCCCACGTGCCACCGTGGTGTGAGTCGATCCTCGGCGTGAAAGATGAGCCAGTGCAGGGCAAAGAGATTCCTCTGGAATGGACTGAGACATCTGGGGGCTCTTGGAATGGTGGTACAACCGTGGAGTTCCTCTCGCCTTTCCTGTTGAGAGTGCCTCCTTTGACATGCGACGGGAACGCCGGGAATACTTTCCCGTTTAAAGCAGGGAAAAGAACCCTCATCTCGAGTTATGAGGGGGAAACGGGGCTCCTCTGGGTGGGTCGGGACCATCGTGCTTCCTCTCGAGTGGAGACGGGTATGGCGGTGAACTTCTTGAGTTGCAGCAAAGGTGAAAAAGACTCTTTAAAAGTTCCAGAGGTTAGGTGTCATTTGTCTCCAGGCGCCTCATCGGAATTAGGCCTCATCTCGCCTGGAAGGGAGAACTTCCTGGACATTCTCGAGTTGTGGCTGGTGTTCTCTAGTTACGACGGGGACCTCAGGGACCCGCCCCGGTGGCCTCAGGAAAGGCCAGTCCCCATGCGAGTTGCAAGGGGGCCTCTCGTGTTTCCTCTCCCGTCGATACCGGGGCCAAAAACCTTGTGTGGAGTCAGGGCCGGAACCTGAGGATTCCTCTCCGGTGCTGACATGGATCTTGGGGTACTTCTGGAGTCTCCCCAGGGGAGTCAGGCTTCGTCTGGAGTGGGGGCATACACGTGCGCTTTCCCTCCAGGCTGTAGCAGCAATGTCACGCTTCCCGTCGCGTGGATCAAAGGATCTGTGGTTTTCCCTCAAGGCTTCCCACAGGGCTGTCCCACGTGCCACCGTGGTGTGAGTCGATCCTCGGCGTGAAAGATGGGCCAGTGCAGGGCAAAGAGGTTCCTCTGGAATGGACGGAGACATCTGGGGGACTCTTGAATGGTTGTACGACCATGGAGTTCCTCTCGCCTTTCCTGTTGAGAGTGCCTCCTCTTGAGATGCGACGGGAACGCCAGGAATTCTTTCCCGTTGAAAGCAGGGAAAGGATCCCACATCACAAGTTACGAGGGGGAATCGGGGCTCCTCTGGATGTGGGCGGGACCATCGTGCTTCCTCTCGAGTGGAGACGGGTATGGCGGTGAACTTCTTGAGTTGCAGCAAGGGTGTGAAAGACCCTTTCGAAGTTCCAGAGTTTAGGTGTCATTAGTGTCCAGACGCCTCATCGGAAATAGGCCTCATCTCGCCTGGAAGGGAGAACTTCCTGGTTTTTCTGGAGTTGCGGCAGGTGTTCTCGAGTTACGACGGGGACCTCAGGGACTCGCCCTGGTGGCCTCAGGAAAGGCCAGTCCCCATGCGAGTTGCTAGGGGGCCTCTCGGGATTCCTCTCCCGTCGATACCGGGGCCAAAAACCTTGTGTGGAGTCAGGGCCGGAACCGAGGATTCCTCTCAGGGGCTGACATGGAACTTTGGGTACTTCTGGAGTCTCCCCAGGGGAGTCAGGCCTCGTCTCGAGTGAGAGCATGCACTTTCGCTTTCCTTCCAGGCTGTACCAGCAATGTCTCGCTTCCCGTGGCGTGGATCAAAGGATCTGTGGTGTGCCCTCGAGGCTTTCCCTCGAGGCTTTCCCACAGGGCTGTCCCACGTGCCACCGTGGTGTGAGTCGATCCTCGGCGTGAAAGATGAGCCAGGGCAGGGCAAAGAGGTTCCTCTGGAATGGACTGAGACATCTGGGGGACTCTTGGAATGGTGGTACGACCATGGAGTTCCTCTCGCCTTTCCTGTTGAGAGTGCCTCCTCTTGAGATGCGACGGGAACGCTGGGAATTCTTTCCCGTTGAAAGCAGGGAAAGGATCCCTCATCTCGAGCTACGAGGGGGAAACGGGGCTCCTCTGGATGTGGGCGGGACTATCGTCCTTCCTCTCGAGGGGAGACGGGCATGGCGGTGAACTTCTTGAGTTGCAGCAAGGGTGTGAAAGACCCTTTCGAAGTTCCAGAATTTAGGTGTCATTAGTCTCCAGACGCCTCATCGGAAATAGGCCTCATCTCGCCTGGAAGGGAGAACTTCCTGGATTTTCTCGAGTTGCGGCAGGTGTTCTCGAGTTACGACGGGGACCTCAGGGACCCGCCCTGGTGGCCTCAGGAAAGGCCAGTCCCCATGTGAGTTGCTAGGGGGCCTCTCAGGATTCCTCTCCCGTCGCTACCGGGGCCAAAAACCTTGTGTGGAGTCAGGGCCGGAACCGAGAATTCCTCTCAGGGGCTGACATGGATCTTTGGGTACTTCTGGATTCTCCCCAGGGGAGTCAGGCCTCGTCTCGAGTGGGGTCATGCACGTGCACTTTACTTCCAGGCGGTAGCAGCAATGTCACTCTTCCCGTCGCATAGATCAAAGGATCTGCGGTTTTCCCTCGAGGCTTTCCCACAGTGCTGTCCCACGTGCCACCGTGGTGTGAGTCGATCCTCGGCGTGAAAGATGAGCCAGTGCAGGGCAAAGAGGTTCCTCTGGAATGGACTGAGACATCTGGGGTCTCTTGGCATGGTGGTAAGACCATGGAGTTCTTCTCGCCTTTCCTGTTGAGAGTGCCTCCTCTTGAGATGCGACGGGAACGCCGGGAATTCTTTCCCGTTGAAAGCAGGGAAAGGATCCCACATCTCGAGCTACGAGGGGGAAACGGGGCTCCTCTGGATGTGGGCGGGACCATCGTGCTTCCTCTCGAGTGGAGACGGGTATGGCGGTGAACTTCTTGAGTTGCAGCAAGGGTGTGAAAGACCCTTTCGAAGTTCCAGAGGTTAGGTGTCATTAGTGTCCAGACGCCACATCGGAAATAGGCCTCATCTCGCCTGGAAGGGAGAACTTCCTGGATTTTCTCGAGTTGCGGCAGGTGTTCTCGAGTTACGATGGGGACCTCAGGGACCCGCCCTGGTGGCCTCAGGAAAGCCCAGTTCCCATGCGAGTTGCTAAGGGGCCTCTCGGGATTCCACTCCCCTCGATACCGGGGCCAAAAACCTTGTGTGGAGTCAGGGCCGGAAGCGAGGATTCCTCTCAGGGGCTGACATGGATCTTTGGGTACTTCTGGAGTCTCCCCAGGGAAGTCAGGCCTCGTCTCGAGTGGGGGCATGCACGTGCGCTTTCCTTCCAGGCTGTAGCAGCAATGTCACGCTTCCCGTCGCGTGGATCAAAGGATCTGTGGTTTTCCCTCGAGGCTTTCCCTCGAGGCTTTCCCTCGAGGCTTTCCCACAGGGCTGTCCCACGTGCCACCGTGGTGTGAGTCGATCCTCGGCGTGAAAGATGAGCCAGTGCAGGGCAAAGAGGTTCCTCTGGAATGGACTGAGACATCTGGGGGACTCTTGGAATGGTGGTATGACCATGGAGTTCCTCTCGCCTTTCCTGTTGAGGGTGCCTCCTCTTGAGATGCGACGGGAATGCCGGGAATTCGTTCACGTTAAAAGCAGGGAAAGGATCCCTCATCTCGAGCTACGAGGGGGAAACGGGACTCCTCTGCATGTGGGCGGGACCATCGTGCTTCCTCTCGAGTGGAGACGGGTAAGGCGGTGAACGTCTTGAGTTGCAGCAAGGGTGTGAAAGACCCTTTCGAAGTTCCAGAGGTTAGGTGTTATTAGTGTCCAGACGCCTCATCTGAAATAGGCCTCATCTCGCCTGGAAGGGAGAACTTCCTGGATTTACTCGAGTTGCGGCTGGTGTTCTCGAGTTACGACGGGGACCTCAGGGACCCGCCCTGGTGGCCTCAGGAAAGGCCAGTCCCCATGCGAGTTGCTAGGGGGCCTCTCGGGATTCCTCTCCCGTCAATACCGGGGCCAAAAACCTTGTGTGGAGTCAGGGCCGGAACCGAGGATTCCTCTCAGGGTCGGACATGGATCTTTGGGTAATTCTGAAGTCTCGCCAGGGCAGTCAGGCCTCGTCTCGAGTGGGGGCATGCACCTGCGCTTTCCTTCCAGGCTGTAGCAGCAATGTCACGCTTCCCGTCGCGTGGATCAAAGGATCTGTGGTTTTCCCTCGATGCTTTCCCTCGAGGCTTTCCAACAGGGCTGTCCCACGTGCCACCGTGGTGTGAGTAGATCCTCAGCGTGAAAGATGAGCCAGTGCAGGGCAAAGACGTTCCTCTGGAATGGACTGAGTCATCTGGGGGACTCTTGGAATGGTGGTACGACCATGGAGTTATTCTCTCCTTTCCTGTTGAGAGTGCCTGCTCTTGAGATGCGACGGGAACGCCGGGAATTCCTTCCGTTGAAAGCAGGGAAAGGATCCCTCATCTCGAGCTACGAGGGGGAAACGGGGCTCCTCTGGATGTGGGCGGGACCATCGTGCTTCCTCTCGAGTGGAAACGGGTATCGCGGTGAACTTCTTGAGTTGCAGCAAGGGTGTGAAAGACCCTTTCGAAGTTCCAGAGGTTAGGTGTCATTAGTCTCCAGAGGTCTCATCGGAAATAGGCCTCATCTCGCCTGGAAGGGAGAACTTCCTGAATTTTCTCGAGTTGCGGCAGGTGTTCTCGAGTTACGACGGGGACCTCAGGGACCCGACCTTGTGGCCTCAGGAGAGGCCAGTCCCCATGCGAGTTGCTACGGGGCCTCTCGGGATTCCTCTCCCGTCGATACTGGGGCCAAAAACCTTGTGTGGAGTCAGGGCAGGTACCGAGGATTCCTCTCAGGGGCTGACATGGATCTTTGGGTACTTCTGGAGTCTCCCCAGGGGAGTCAGGCCTCGTCTCGAGTGGAGGCATGCACGTGCGCTTTCCTTCCAGGCTTTAGCAGCAATGTCACGCTTCCCGTCGCGTGGATCAAAGGATCTGTGGTTTTCCCTCGAGGCTTTCCCTCGAGGCTTTCCCACAGGGCTGTCCCACGTGCCACCGTGGTGTGAGTCGATCCTCGGCGTGAAAGATGAGCCAGTGCAGGGCAAAGAGGTTCCTCCGGAATGGACTGAGACATCTGGGGGACTCTTGGCATGGTGGTACGACCATGGAGTTCCTCTTGCCTTTCTTGTTGAGAGTGCCTCCTCTTGAGATGCGACGGGAACGCCAGGAATTCTTTCCCGTTGAAAGCAGGGAAAGAATCCCTCATCTCGAGCTACGAGGGGGAAACGGGGCTCCTCTGGATGTGCGCGTGACCATCGTGCTTCCTCTCGAGTGGAGAAGGGTATGGCGGTGAATTTCTTGAGTTGCAGCAAGGGTGTGAAAGACCCTTCGAAGTTCCAGAGCTTAGGTGTCATTAGTCTCCAGACGCCTCATCGGAAATAGGCCTCATCTCGCCTGGAAGGGAGAACTTCCTGGATTTTCTCGAGTTGCGGCAGGTGTTCTCGAGTTATGACGGGGACCTCAGGGACCCGCCCTGGTGGCCTCAGGAGAGGCCAGTCCCCATGCGAGTTGCTAGGGGGCCTCTCGGGATTCCTCTCCCGTCGATACCGGGGCCAAAAACCTTGTGTGGAGTCAGGGCCGGAACCGAGGATTCCTCTCAGGGGCTGACATGGATCTTTGGGTACTTCTGGAGTCTCCCCAGGGGAGTCAGGCCTCGTCTCGAGTGGGAGCATGCACGTGCGCTTTCCTTCCAGGATGTAGCAGCAATGTCACGCTTCCCGTCGCGTGGATCAAAGGATCTGCGGTTTTCCCTCGAGGCTTTCCCTCGAGGCTTTCCCACAGGGCTGTCCCACGTGCCACCGTGGTGTGAGTCGATCCTCGGCGTGAAAGATGAGCCAGTGCAGGGCAAAGAGGTTCCTCTGGAATGGACTGAGACATCTGGGGGACTCTTGGCATGGTGGTACGACCATGGAGTTCCTCCCGCCTTTCCTGTTGAGAGTGCCTCCTCTTGAGATGCGACGGGAACGCCGGGAATTCTTTCCCGTTGAAAGCAGGGAAAGGATCCCTCATCTCGAGCTACGAGGGGGAAATGGGGCTCCTCTGGATGTGGGCGGGACCATCGTGCTTCCTCTCGAGTGGAGACGGGTATGGCGGTGAACTTCTTGAGTT
Source organism: Capricornis sumatraensis (assembly GCF_032405125.1). NCBI lineage: Eukaryota > Metazoa > Chordata > Mammalia > Artiodactyla > Bovidae > Capricornis > Capricornis sumatraensis. Next base: position 139,541,231 of record NC_091092.1, on the reverse strand, counting down.
GCAGCAAGGGTGTGAAAGACCCTTTCGAAGTTCCAGAGGTGAGGTGTCATTAGTCTCCAGACGCCTCATCGGAAATAGGCCTCATCTCGCCTGGAAGGGAGAACTTCCTGGATTTTCTCGAGCTGCGGCTGGTGTTCTCGAGTTACGACGGGGACCTCAGGGACCCGCCCTGGTGGCCTCAGGAGAGGCCAGTCCCCATGCGAGTTGCTAGGGGGCCTCTCGTGATTCCTCTCCCATCGATACCGGGGCCAAAATCCTTGTGTGGAGTCAGGGCCGGAACCGAGGATTCCTCTCAGGGGCTGACATGGATCTTTGGGTACTTCTGGAGTCTCCCCAGGGGAGTCAGGCCTCGTCTCGAGTGGGGGCATGCACGTGCGCTTTCCTTCCAGGCTGTAGCAGCAATGTCACGCTTCCCGTCGTGTGGATCAAAGGATCTGTGGTTTTCCCTCGAGGCTTTCCCTCGAGGCTTTCCCACAGGGCTGTCCCACGTGCCACCGTGCTGTGAGTCGATCCTCGGCATGAAAGATGAGCCAGTGCAGGGCAAAGAGGTTCCTTTGGAATGGACTGAGACATCTGGGGGACTCTTGGCATGGTGATACGACCATGGAGTTCCTCCCGCCTTTCCTGTTGAGAGTGCCTCCTCTTGAGATGCGACGGGAACGCCGGGAATTCTTTCCCGTTGAAAGCAGGGAAAGGATCCCTCATCTCGAGCTACGAGGGGGAAACGGGGCTCCTCTGGATGTGGGCGAGACCATCGTGCTTCCTCTCGAGTGGAGACGGTATGGCGGTGAACTTCTTGAGTTGCAGCAAGGGTGTGAAAGACCCTTTCGAAGTTCCAGAGGTGAGGTGTCATTAGTCTCCAGACGCCTCATCGGAAATAGGCCTCATCTCGCCTGGAAGGGAGAACTTCCTGGATTTTCTCGAGTTGCGGCAGGTGTTCTCGAGTTACGACGGGGACCTCAGGGACCCGCCCTGGTGGCCTCAGGAGAGGCCAGTCCCCATGCGAGTTGCTAGGGGGCCTCTCGGGATTCCTCTCCCGTCGATACCGGGGCCAAAAACCTTGTGTGGAGTCAGGGCCGGAACCGAGGATTCCTGTCAGGGGCTGACATGGATCTTTGGGTACTTCTGGAGTCTCCCCAGGGGAGTCAGGCCTCGTCTCGAGTGGGGGCATGCACGTGCGCTTTCCTTACAGGCTGTAGCAGCAATGTCACGCTTCCCGTCGGGTGGATCAAGGGATCTGTGGTTTTCCCTCGAGGCTTTCCCACGAGGCTTTCCCACAGGGCTGTCCCACGTGCCACCGTGGTGTGAGTCGATCCTCGGCGTGAAAGATGAGCCAGTGCAGGGCAAAGAGGTTCCTCTGGAATGGACTGAGACATCTGGGGGACTCTTGGCATGGTGGTACGACCATGGAGTTCCTCCCGCCTTTCCTGTTGAGAGTGCCTCCTCTTGAGATGCGACGGGAACGCCGGGAATTCTTTCCCGTTGAAAGCAGGGAAAGGATCCCTCATCTCGAGCTACGAGGGGGAAACGGGGCTCCTCTGGATGTGGGCGGGACCACCGTGCTTCCTCTCGAGTGGAGACGGGTATGGCGGTGAACTTCTTGAATTGCAGCAAGGGTGTGAAAGACCATTTCGAAGTTCCAGAGGTTAGGTGTCATTAGTCTCCAGATGTCTCATCGGAAATAGGCCTCATCTCGCCTGGAAGGGAGAACTTCCTGAATTTTCTCGAGTTGCGGCAGGTGTTCTCGAGTTACGACGGGGACCTCAGGGACCCGCACTGGTGGCCTCAGGAGAGGCCAGTCCCCATCCGAGTTGCTAGGGGGCCTCTCGGGATTCCTCTCCCGTCGATACCGGGGCCAAAAACCTTGTGTGGAGTCAGGGCCGGAACCGAGGATTCCGTTCAGGGGCTGACATGGATCTTTGGGTACTTCTGGCGTCTCCCCAGGGGAGTCAGGCCTCGTCTCGAGTGGGGGCATGCACGTGCGCTTTCCTTCCAGGCTGTAGCAACAATGTCACGCTTCCCGTCGCGTGGATCAAAGGATCTGTGGTTTTCCCTCGAGGTTTTCCCTCGAGGCTTTCCCACAGGGCTGTCCCACGTGCCACCGTGGTGTGAGTCGATCCTCGGCGTGAAAGATGAGCCAGTGCAGGGCAAAGAGGTTCCTCCGGAATGGACTGAGACATCTGGGGGACTCTTGGCATGGTGGTACGACCATGGAGTTCCTCTTGCCTTTCTTGTTGAGAGTGCCTCCTCTTGAGATGCGACGAGAACGCCGGGAATTCTTTCCCGTTGAAAGCAGGTAAAGGATCCCTCATCTCGAGCTACGAGGGGGAAACGGGGCTCCTCTGGATGTGGGCGTGACCATCGTGCTTCCTCTCGCGTGGAGAAGGGTATGGCGGTGAATTTCTTGAGTTGCATCAAGGGTGTGAAAGACCCTTTCGAAGTTCCAGAGGTGAGGTGTCATTAGTCTCCAGACGCCTCATCGGAAATAGGCCTCATCTCGCCTGGAAGGGAGAACTTCCTGGATTTTCTCGAGTTGCGGCAGGAGTTCTCGAGTTACGACGGGGACCTCAGGGACCCGCCCTGGTGGCCTCAGGAGAGGCCAGTCCCCATGCGAATTGCTAGGGGGCCTCTCGGGATTCCTCTCCCGTCGATACCGGGGCCAAAAACCTTGTGTGGAGTCAGGGCCGGTACCGAGGATTCCTCTCAGGGGCTGACATGGATCTTTGGGTACTTCTGGAGTCTCCCCAGGGGAGTCAGGCCTCGTCTCGAGTGGGGGCATGCACGTGCGCTTTCCTTCCAGGCTGTAGCAGGAATGTCACGCTTCCCGTCGCGTGGATCAAAGGATCTGTGGTTTTCCCTCGAGGCTTTCCCTCGAGGCTTTCCCACAGGGCTGTCCCACGTGCCACCGTGGTGTGAGTCGATCCTCGGCATGAAAGATGAGCCAGTGTAGGGCAAAGAGGTTCCTCTGGAATGGACTGAGACATCTGGGGGACTCTTGGCATGGTGGTACGACCATGGAGTTCCTCCCGCCTTTCCTGTTGAGAGTGCCTCCTCTTGAGATGCGACGGGAACGCTGGGAATTCTTTCCCGTTGAAAGCAGGGAAAGGATCCCTCATCTCGAGCTACGAGGGGGAAACGGGGCTCCTCTGGATGTGGGCGGGACCATCGTGCTTCCTCTCGAGTTGAGACGGGTATGGCGGTGAACTTCCTGAGTTGCAGCAAGGGTGTGAAAGACCCTTTCGAAGTTCCAGAGGTGAGGTGTCATTAGTCTCCAGACGCCTCATCGGAAATAGGCCTCATCTCGCCTGGAAGGGAGAACTTCCTGGATTTTCTCGAGTTGCGGCAGGAGTTCTCGAGTTACGACGGGGACCTCAGGGACCCGCCCTGGTGGCCTCAGGAGAGGCCAGTCCCCATGCGAGTTGCTAGGGGGCCTCTCGGGATTCCTCTCCCGTCGATACCGGGGCCAAAAACCTTGTGTGGAGTCAGGGCCGGAACCGAGGATTCCTCTCAGGGGCTGACATGGATCTTTGGGTACTTCTGGAGTCTCCCCAGGGGAGTCAGGCCTCGTCTCGAGTGGGAGCATGCACGTGCGCTTTCCTTCCAGGCTGTAGCAGCAATGTCACCCTTCCCGTCGCGTGGATCAAAGGATCTGTGGTTTTCCCTCGAGGCTTTCCCTCGAGGCTTTCCCACAGGGCTGTCCCACGTGCCACCGTGGTGTGAGTCGATCCTCGGCGTGAAAGATGAGCCAGTGCAGGGCAAAGAGGTTCCTCTGGAATGGACTGAGACATCTGGGGGACTCTTGGCATGGTGGTACGACCATGGAGTTCCTCTCGCCTTTCCTGTTGAGAATGCCTCCTTTGAGATGCGACGGGAACGCCGGGAATTCTTTCCCGTTGAAAGCAGGGAAAGGATCCCTCATCTCGAGCTACGAGGGGGAAACGGGGCTCCTCTGGATGTGGGCCGGACCATCGTGCTTCCTCTCGAGTGGAGACGGGTATGGCGGTGAACTTCTTGAGTTGCAGCAAGGGTGTGAAAGACCCTTTCGAAGTTCCAGAGGTGAGGTGTCATTAGTCTCCAGACGCCTCATCGGAAATAGGCCTCATCTCGCCTGGAAGGGAGAACTTCCTGGATTTTCTCGAGTTGCGGCAGGTGTTCTCGAGTTATGACGGGGACCTCAGGGACCCGCCCTGGTGGCCTCAGGAGAGGCCAGTCCCCATGCGAGTTGCTAGGGGGCCTCTCGGGATTCCTCTCCCGTCGATACCGGGGCCAAAAACCTTGTGTGGAGTCAGGGCCGGAACCGAGGATTCCTCTCAGGGGCTGACATGGATCTTTGGGTACTTCTGGAGTCTCCCCAGGGGAGTCAGGCCTCGTCTCGAGTGGGAGCATGCACGTGCGCTTTCCTTCCAGGATGTAGCAGCAATGTCACGCTTCCCGTCGCGTGGATCAAAGGATCTGCGGTTTTCCCTCGAGGCTTTCCCTCGAGGCTTTCCCACAGGGCTGTCCCACGTGCCACCGTGGTGTGAGTCGATCCTCGGCGTGAAAGATGAGCCAGTGCAGGGCAAAGAGGTTCCTCTGGAATGGACTGAGACATCTGGGGGACTCTTGGCATGGTGGTACGACCATGGAGTTCCTCCCGCCTTTCCTGTTGAGAGTGCCTCCTCTTGAGATGCGACGGGAACGCCGGGAATTCTTTCCCGTTGAAAGCAGGGAAAGGATCCCTCATCTCGAGCTACGAGGGGGAAATGGGGCTCCTCTGGATGTGGGCGGGACCATCGTGCTTCCTCTCGAGTGGAGACGGGTATGGCGGTGAACTTCTTGAGTTGCAGCAAGGGTGTGAAAGACCCTTTCGAAGTTCCAGAGGTGAGGTGTCATTAGTCTCCAGACGCCTCATCGGAAATAGGCCTCATCTCGCCTGGAAGGGAGAACTTCCTGGATTTTCTCGAGCTGCGGCTGGTGTTCTCGAGTTACGACGGGGACCTCAGGGACCCGCCCTGGTGGCCTCAGGAGAGGCCAGTCCCCATGCGAGTTGCTAGGGGGCCTCTCGTGATTCCTCTCCCATCGATACCGGGGCCAAAATCCTTGTGTGGAGTCAGGGCCGGAACCGAGGATTCCTCTCAGGGGCTGACATGGATCTTTGGGTACTTCTGGAGTCTCCCCAGGGGAGTCAGGCCTCGTCTCGAGTGGGGGCATGCACGTGCGCTTTCCTTCCAGGCTGTAGCAGCAATGTCACGCTTCCCGTCGTGTGGATCAAAGGATCTGTGGTTTTCCCTCGAGGCTTTCCCTCGAGGCTTTCCCACAGGGCTGTCCCACGTGCCACCGTGCTGTGAGTCGATCCTCGGCATGAAAGATGAGCCAGTGCAGGGCAAAGAGGTTCCTTTGGAATGGACTGAGACATCTGGGGGACTCTTGGCATGGTGATACGACCATGGAGTTCCTCCCGCCTTTCCTGTTGAGAGTGCCTCCTCTTGAGATGCGACGGGAACGCCGGGAATTCTTTCCCGTTGAAAGCAGGGAAAGGATCCCTCATCTCGAGCTACGAGGGGGAAACGGGGCTCCTCTGGATGTGGGCGAGACCATCGTGCTTCCTCTCGAGTGGAGACGGTATGGCGGTGAACTTCTTGAGTTGCAGCAAGGGTGTGAAAGACCCTTTCGAAGTTCCAGAGGTGAGGTGTCATTAGTCTCCAGACGCCTCATCGGAAATAGGCCTCATCTCGCCTGGAAGGGAGAACTTCCTGGATTTTCTCGAGTTGCGGCAGGTGTTCTCGAGTTACGACGGGGACCTCAGGGACCCGCCCTGGTGGCCTCTGGAGAGGCCAGTCCCCATGCGAGTTGCTAGGGGGCCTCTCGGGATTCCTCTCCCGTCGATACCGGGGCCAAAAACCTTGTGTGGAGTCAGGGCCGGAACCGAGGATTCCTGTCAGGGGCTGACATGGATCTTTGGGTACTTCTGGAGTCTCCCCAGGGGAGTCAGGCCTCGTCTCGAGTGGGGGCATGCACGTGCGCTTTCCTTACAGGCTGTAGCAGCAATGTCACGCTTCCCGTCGGGTGGATCAAGGGATCTGTGGTTTTCCCTCGAGGCTTTCCCACGAGGCTTTCCCACAGGGCTGTCCCACGTGCCACCGTGGTGTGAGTCGATCCTCGGCGTGAAAGATGAGCCAGTGCAGGGCAAAGAGGTTCCTCTGGAATGGACTGAGACATCTGGGGGACTCTTGGCATGGTGGTACGACCATGGAGTTCCTCCCGCCTTTCCTGTTGAGAGTGCCTCCTCTTGAGATGCGACGGGAACGCCGGGAATTCTTTCCCGTTGAAAGCAGGGAAAGGATCCCTCATCTCGAGCTACGAGGGGGAAACGGGGCTCCTCTGGATGTGGGCGGGACCACCGTGCTTCCTCTCGAGTGGAGACGGGTATGGCGGTGAACTTCTTGAATTGCAGCAAGGGTGTGAAAGACCATTTCGAAGTTCCAGAGGTTAGGTGTCATTAGTCTCCAGATGTCTCATCGGAAATAGGCCTCATCTCGCCTGGAAGGGAGAACTTCCTGAATTTTCTCGAGTTGCGGCAGGTGTTCTCGAGTTACGACGGGGACCTCAGGGACCCGCACTGGTGGCCTCAGGAGAGGCCAGTCCCCATCCGAGTTGCTAGGGGGCCTCTCGGGATTCCTCTCCCGTCGATACCGGGGCCAAAAACCTTGTGTGGAGTCAGGGCTGGAACCGAGGATTCCGTTCAGGGGCTGACATGGATCTTTGGGTACTTCTGGCGTCTCCCCAGGGGAGTCAGGCCTCGTCTCGAGTGGGGGCATGCACGTGCGCTTTCCTTCCAGGCTGTAGCAACAATGTCACGCTTCCCGTCGCGTGGATCAAAGGATCTGTGGTTTTCCCTCGAGGTTTTCCCTCGAGGCTTTCCCACAGGGCTGTCCCACGTGCCACCGTGGTGTGAGTCGATCCTCGGCGTGAAAGATGAGCCAGTGCAGGGCAAAGAGGTTCCTCCGGAATGGACTGAGACATCTGGGGGACTCTTGGCATGGTGGTACGACCATGGAGTTCCTCTTGCCTTTCTTGTTGAGAGTGCCTCCTCTTGAGATGCGACGAGAACGCCGGGAATTCTTTCCCGTTGAAAGCAGGTAAAGGATCCCTCATCTCGAGCTACGAGGGGGAAACGGGGCTCCTCTGGATGTGGGCGTGACCATCGTGCTTCCTCTCGCGTGGAGAAGGGTATGGCGGTGAATTTCTTGAGTTGCATCAAGGGTGTGAAAGACCCTTTCGAAGTTCCAGAGGTGAGGTGTCATTAGTCTCCTGACGCCTCATCGGAAATAGGCCTCATCTCGCCTGGAAGGGAGAACTTCCTGGATTTTCTCGAGTTGCGGCAGGAGTTCTCGAGTTACGACGGGGACCTCAGGGACCCGCCCTGGTGGCCTCAGGAGAGGCCAGTCCCCATGCGAATTGCTAGGGGGCCTCTCGGGATTCCTCTCCCGTCGATACCGGGGCCAAAAACCTTGTGTGGAGTCAGGGCCGGTACCGAGGATTCCTCTCAGGGGCTGACATGGATCTTTGGGTACTTCTGGAGTCTCCCCAGGGGAGTCAGGCCTCGTCTCGAGTGGGGGCATGCACGTGCGCTTTCCTTCCAGGCTGTAGCAGCAATGTCACGCTTCCCGTCGCGTGGATCAAAGGATCTGTGGTTTTCCCTCGAGGCTTTCCCTCGAGGCTTTCCCACAGGGCTGTCCCACGTGCCACCGTGGTGTGAGTCGATCCTCGGCATGAAAGATGAGCCAGTGTAGGGCAAAGAGGTTCCTCTGGAATGGACTGAGACATCTGGGGGACTCTTGGCATGGTGGTACGACCATGGAGTTCCTCCCGCCTTTCCTGTTGAGAGTGCCTCCTCTTGAGATGCGACGGGAACGCTGGGAATTCTTTCCCGTTGAAAGCAGGGAAAGGATCCCTCATCTCGAGCTACGAGGGGGAAACGGGGCTCCTCTGGATGTGGGCGGGACCATCGTGCTTCCTCTCGAGTTGAGACGGGTATGGCGGTGAACTTCCTGAGTTGCAGCAAGGGTGTGAAAGACCCTTTCGAAGTTCCAGAGGTGAGGTGTCATTAGTCTCCAGACGCCTCATCGGAAATAGGCCTCATCTCGCCTGGAAGGGAGAACTTCCTGGATTTTCTCGAGTTGCGGCAGGAGTTCTCGAGTTACGACGGGGACCTCAGGGACCCGCCCTGGTGGCCTCAGGAGAGGCCAGTCCCCATGCGAGTTGCTAGGGGGCCTCTCGGGATTCCTCTCCCGTCGATACCGGGGCCAAAAACCTTGTGTGGAGTCAGGGCCGGAACCGAGGATTCCTCTCAGGGGCTGACATGGATCTTTGGGTACTTCTGGAGTCTCCCCAGGGGAGTCAGGCCTCGTCTCGAGTGGGAGCATGCACGTGCGCTTTCCTTCCAGGCTGTAGCAGCAATGTCACCCTTCCCGTCGCGTGGATCAAAGGATCTGTGGTTTTCCCTCGAGGCTTTCCCTCGAGGCTTTCCCACAGGGCTGTCCCACGTGCCACCGTGGTGTGAGTCGATCCTCGGCGTGAAAGATGAGCCAGTGCAGGGCAAAGAGGTTCCTCTGGAATGGACTGAGACATCTGGGGGACTCTTGGCATGGTGGTACGACCATGGAGTTCCTCTCGCCTTTCCTGTTGAGAATGCCTCCTTTGAGATGCGACGGGAACGCCGGGAATTCTTTCCCGTTGAAAGCAGGGAAAGGATCCCTCATCTCGAGCTACGAGGGGGAAACGGGGCTCCTCTGGATGTGGGCCGGACCATCGTGCTTCCTCTCGAGTGGAGACGGGTATGGCGGTGAACTTCTTGAGTTGCAGCAAGGGTGTGAAAGACCCTTTCGAAGTTCCAGAGGTGAGGTGTCATTAGTCTCCAGACGCCTCATCGGAAATAGGCCTCATCTCGCCTGGAAGGGAGAACTTCCTGGATTTTCTCGAGTTGCGGCAGGTGTTCTCGAGTTACGACGGGGACCTCAGGGACCCGCCCTGGTGGCCTCAGGAGAGGCCAGTCCCCATGCGAGTTGCTAGGGGGCCTCTCGGGATTCCTCTCCCGTCGATACCGGGGCCAAAAACCTTGTGTGGAGTCAGGGCCGGAACCGAGGATTCTTGTCAGGGGCTGACATGGATCTTTGGGTACTTCTGGAGTCTCCCCAGGGGAGTCAGGCCTCGTCTCGAGTGGGGGCATGCACGTGCGCTTTCCTTACAGGCTGTAGCAGCAATGTCACGCTTCCCGTCGGGTGGATCAAGGGATCTGTGGTTTTCCCTCGAGGCTTTCCCACGAGGCTTTCCCACAGGGCTGTCCCACGTGCCACCGTGGTGTGAGTCGATCCTCGGCGTGAAAGATGAGCCAGTGCAGGGCAAAGAGGTTCCTCTGGAATGGACTGAGACATCTGGGGGACTCTTGGCATGGTGGTACGACCATGGAGTTCCTCTCGCCTTTCCTGTTGAGAATGCCTCCTTTGAGATGCGACGGGAACGCCGGGAATTCTTTCCCGTTGAAAGCAGGGAAAGTATCCCTCATCTCGAGCTACGAGGGGGAAACGGGGCTCCTCTGGATGTGGGCCGGACCATCGTGCTTCCTCTCGAGTGGAGACGGGTATGGCGGTGAACTTCTTGAGTTGCAGCAAGGGTGTGAAAGACCCTTTCGAAGTTCCAGAGGTGAGGTGTCATTAGTCTCCAGACACCTCATCGGAAATAGGCCTCATCTCGCCTGGAAGGGAGAACTTCCTGGATTTTCTCGAGTTGCGGCAGGTGTTCTCGAGTTACGACGGGGACCTCAGGGACCCGCCCTGGTGGCCTCAGGAGAGGCCAGTCCCCATGCGAGTTGCTAGGGGGCCTCTCGGGATTCCTCTCCCGTCGATACCGGGGCCAAAAACCTTGTGTGGAGTCAGGGCCGGAACCGAGGATTCCTCTCAGGGGCTGACATGGATCTTTGGGTACTTCTGGAGTCTCCCCAGGGGAGTCAGGCCTCGTCTCGAGTGGGGGCATGCACGTGCGCTTTCCTTACAGGCTGTAGCAGCAATGTCACGCTTCCCGTCGGGTGGATCAAGGGATCTGTGGTTTTCCCTCGAGGCTTTCCCACGAGGCTTTCCCACAGGGCTGTCCCACGTGCCACCGTGGTGTGAGTCGATCCTCGGCGTGAAAGATGAGCCAGTGCAGGGCAAAGAGGTTCCTCTGGAATGGACTGAGACATCTGGGGGACTCTTGGCATGGTGGTACGACCATGGAGTTCCTCTCGCCTTTCCTGTTGAGAATGCCTCCTTTGAGATGCGACGGGAACGCCGGGAATTCTTTCCCGTTGAAAGCAGGGAAAGGATCCCTCATCTCGAGCTACGAGGGGGAAACGGGGCTCCTCTGGATGTGGGCCGGACCATCGTGCTTCCTCTCGAGTGGAGACGGGTATGGCGGTGAACTTCTTGAGTTGCAGCAAGGGTGTGAAAGACCCTTTCGAAGTTCCAGAGGTGAGGTGTCATTAGTCTCCAGACGCCTCATCGGAAATAGGCCTCATCTCGCCTGGAAGGGAGAACTTCCTGGATTTTCTCGAGTTGCGGCAGGTGTTCTCGAGTTACGACGGGGACCTCAGGGACCCGCCCTGGTGGCCTCAGGAGAGGCCAGTCCCCATGCGAGTTGCTAGGGGGCCTCTCGGGATTCCTCTCCCGTCGATACCGGGGCCAAAAACCTTGTGTGGAGTCAGGGCCGGAACCGAGGATTCTTGTCAGGGGCTGACATGGATCTTTGGGTACTTCTGGAGTCTCCCCAGGGGAGTCAGGCCTCGTCTCGAGTGGGGGCATGCACGTGCGCTTTCCTTACAGGCTGTAGCAGCAATGTCACGCTTCCCGTCGGGTGGATCAAGGGATCTGTGGTTTTCCCTCGAGGCTTTCCCACGAGGCTTTCCCACAGGGCTGTCCCACGTGCCACCGTGGTGTGAGTCGATCCTCGGCGTGAAAGATGAGCCAGTGCAGGGCAAAGAGGTTCCTCTGGAATGGACTGAGACATCTGGGGGACTCTTGGCATGATGGTACGACCCTGGAGTTCCTCCCGCCTTTCCTGTTGAGAGTGCCTCCTCTTGAGATGCGACGGGAACGCCGGGAATTCTTTCCCGTTGAAAGCAGGGAAAGGATCCCTCATCTCGAGCTACGAGGGGGAAACGGGGCTCCTCTGGATGTGGGCGGGACCACCGTGCTTCCTCTCGAGTGGAGACGGGTATGGCGGTGAACTTCTTGAATTGCAGCAAGGGTGTGAAAGACCATTTCGAAGTTCCAGAGGTTAGGTGTCATTAGTCTCCAGATGTCTCATCGGAAATAGGCCTCATCTCGCCTGGAAGGGAGAACTTCCTGAATTTTCTCGAGTTGCGGCAGGTGTTCTCGAGTTACGACGGGGACCTCAGGGACCCGCACTGGTGGCCTCAGGAGAGGCCAGTCCCCATCCGAGTTGCTAGGGGGCCTCTCGGGATTCCTCTCCCGTCGATACCGGAGCCAAAAACCTTGTGTGGAGTCAGGGCCGGAACCGAGGATTCCATTCAGGGGCTGACATGGATCTTTGGGTACTTCTGGCGTCTCCCCAGGGGAGTCAGGCCTCGTCTCGAGTGGGGGCATGCACGTGCGCTTTCCTTCCAGGCTGTAGCAACAATGTCACGCTTCCCGTCGCGTGGATCAAAGGATCTGTGGTTTTCCCTCGAGGTTTTCCCTCGAGGCTTTCCCACAGGGCTGTCCCACGTGCCACCGTGGTGTGAGTCGATCCTCGGCGTGAAAGATGAGCCAGTGCAGGGCAAAGAGGTTCCTCCGGAATGGACTGAGACATCTGGGGGACTCTTGGCATGGTGGTACGACCATGGAGTTCCTCTTGCCTTTCTTGTTGAGAGTGCCTCCTCTTGAGATGCGACGAGAACGCCGGGAATTCTTTCCCGTTGAAAGCAGGTAAAGGATCCCTCATCTCGAGCTACGAGGGGGAAACGGGGCTCCTCTGGATGTGGGCGTGACCATCGTGCTTCCTCTCGCGTGGAGAAGGGTATGGCGGTGAATTTCTTGAGTTGCATCAAGGGTGTGAAAGACCCTTTCGAAGTTCCAGAGGTGAGGTGTCATTAGTCTCCAGACGCCTCATCGGAAATAGGCCTCATCTCGCCTGGAAGGGAGAACTTCCTGGATTTTCTCGAGTTGCGGCAGGAGTTCTCGAGTTACGACGGGGACCTCAGGGACCCGCCCTGGTGGCCTCAGGAGAGGCCAGTCCCCATGCGAATTGCTAGGGGGCCTCTCGGGATTCCTCTCCCGTCGATACCGGGGCCAAAAACCTTGTGTGGAGTCAGGGCCGGTACCGAGGATTCCTCTCAGGGGCTGACATGGATCTTTGGGTACTTCTGGAGTCTCCCCAGGGGAGTCAGGCCTCGTCTCGAGTGGGGGCATGCACGTGCGCTTTCCTTCCAGGCTGTAGCAGCAATGTCACGCTTCCCGTCGCGTGGATCAAAGGATCTGTGGTTTTCCCTCGAGGCTTTCCCTCGAGGCTTTCCCACAGGGCTGTCCCACGTGCCACCGTGGTGTGAGTCGATCCTCGGCGTGAAAGATGAGCCAGTGCAGGGCAAAGAGGTTCCTCTGGAATGGACTGAGACATCTGGGGGACTCTTGGCATGGTGGTACGACCATGGAGTTCCTCTCGCCTTTCCTGTTGAGAATGCCTCCTTTGAGATGCGACGGGAACGCCGGGAATTCTTTCCCGTTGAAAGCAGGGAAAGGATCCCTCATCTCGAGCTACGAGGGGGAAACGGGGCTCCTCTGGATGTGGGCGTGACCATCGTGCTTCCTCTCGCGTGGAGAAGGGTATGGCGGTGAATTTCTTGAGTTGCATCAAGGGTGTGAAAGACCCTTTCGAAGTTCCAGAGGTGAGGTGTCATTAGTCTCCAGACGCCTCATCGGAAATAGGCCTCATCTCGCCTGGAAGGGAGAACTTCCTGGATTTTCTCGAGTTGCGGCAGGAGTTCTCGAGTTACGACGGGGACCTCAGGGACCCGCCCTGGTGGCCTCAGGAGAGGCCAGTCCCCATGCGAATTGCTAGGGGGCCTCTCGGGATTCCTCTCCCGTCGATACCGGGGCCAAAAACCTTGTGTGGAGTCAGGGCCGGTACCGAGGATTCCTCTCAGGGGCTGACATGGATCTTTGGGTACTTCTGGAGTCTCCCCAGGGGAGTCAGGCCTCGTCTCGAGTGGGGGCATGCACGTGCGCTTTCCTTCCAGGCTGTAGCAGCAATGTCACGCTTCCCGTCGCGTGGATCAAAGGATCTGTGGTTTTCCATCGAGGCTTTCCCTCGAGGCTTTCCCACAGGGCTGTCCCACGTGCCACCGTGGTGTGAGTCGATCCTCGGCGTGAAAGATGAGCCAGTGCAGGGCAAAGAGGTTCCTCTGGAATGGACTGAGACATCTGGGGGACTCTTGGCATGGTGGTACGACCATGGAGTTCCTCTCGCCTTTCCTGTTGAGAATGCCTCCTTTGAGATGCGACGGGAACGCCGGGAATTCTTTCCCGTTGAAAGCAGGGAAAGGATCCCTCATCTCGAGCTACGAGGGGGAAACGGGGCTCCTCTGGATGTGGGCCGGACCATCGTGCTTCCTCTCGAGTGGAGACGGGTATGGCGGTGAACTTCTTGAGTTGCAGCAAGGGTGTGAAAGACCCTTTCGAAGTTCCAGAGGTTAGGTGTCATTAGTCTCCAGACGCCTCATCGGAAATAGGCCTCATCTCGCCTGGAAGGGAGAACTTCCTGGATTTTCTCGAGTTGCGGCAGGTGTTCTCGAGTTACGACGGGGACCTCAGGGACCCGACCTTGTGGCCTCAGAAGAGGCCAGTCCCCATGCGAGTTGCTACGGGGCCTCTCGGGATTCCTCTCCCGTCGATACTGGGTCCAAAAACCTTGTGTGGAGTCAGGGCCGGTACCGAGGATTCCTCTCAGGGGCTGACATGGATCTTTGGGTACTTCTGGAGTCTCCCCAGGGGAGTCAGGCCTCGTCTCGAGTGGGGGCATGCACGTGCGCTTTCCTTCCAGGCTGTAGCAGCAATGTCACGCTTCCCGTCGCGTGGATCAAAGGATCTGTGGTTTTCCCTCGAGGCTTTCCCTCGAGGCTTTCCCACAGGGCTGTCCCACGTGCCACCGTGGTGTGAGTCGATCCTCGGCGTGAAAGATGAGCCAGTGCAGGGCAAAGAGGTTCCTCCGGAATGGACTGAGACATCTGGGGGACTCTTGGCATGGTGGTACGACCATGGAGTTCCTCTTGCCTTTCTTGTTGAGAGTGCCTCCTCTTGAGATGCGACGGGAACGCCGGGAATTCTTTCCCGTAGAAAGCAGGGAAAGAATCCCTCATCTCGAGCTATGAGGGGGAAACGGGGCTCCTCTGGATGTGGGCGTGACCATCGTGCTTCCTCTCGAGTGGAGAAGGGTATGGCGGTGAATTTCTTGAGTTGCAGCAAGGGTGTGAAAGACCCTTTCGAAGTTCCAGAGCTTAGGTGTCATTAGTCTCCAGACGCCTCATCGGAAATAGGCCTCATCTCGCCTGGAAGGGAGAACTTCCTGGTTTTTCTGGAGTTGCGGCAGGTGTTCTCGAGTTATGACGGGGACCTCAGGGACCCGCCCTGGTGGCCTCAGGAGAGGCCAGTCCCCATGCGAGTTGCTAGGGGGCCTCTCGGGATTCCTCTCCCGTCGATACCGGGGCCAAAAACCTTGTGTGGAGTCAGGGCCGGAACCGAGGATTCCTCTCAGGGGCTGACATGGATCTTTGGGTACTTCTGGAGTCTCCCCAGGGGAGTCAGGCCTCGTCTCGAGTGGGGGCATGCACGTGCGCTTTCCTTCCAGGCTGTAGCAGCAATGTCACGGTTCCCGTCGCGTGGATCAAAGGATCTGCGGTTTTCCCTCGAGGCTTTCCCTCGAGGCTTTCCCACAGGGCTGTCCCACGTGCCACCGTGGTGTGAGTCGATCCTCGGCATGAAAGATGAGCCAGTGCAGGGCAAAGAGGTTCCTCTGGAATGGACTGAGACATCTGGGGGACTCTTGGCATGGTGGTACGACCATGGAGTTCCTCTCGACTTTCCTGTTGAGAGTGCCTCCTCTTGAGATGTGATGGGAACGCCGGGAATACTTTCCCGTTGAAAGCAGGGAAAGGATCCCTCATCTCGAGCTACGAGGGGGAAACGGGGCTCCTCTGGATGTGGGCGGGACCATCGTGCTTCCTCTCGAGTGGAGACGGGTATGGCGGTGAACTTCTTGAGTTGCAGCAAGGGTGTGAAAGACCCTTTCGAAGTTCCAGAGGTGAGGTGTCATTAGTCTCCAGACGTCTCATCGGAAATAGGCCTCATCTCGCCTGGAAGGGAGAACTTCCTGGATTTTCTCGAGTTGCGGCAGGTGTTCTCGAGTTACGACGGGGACCTCAGGGACCCGCCCTGGTGGCCTCAGGAGAGGCCAGTCCCCATGCGAGTTGCTAGGGGGCCTCTCGGGATTCCTCTCCCGTCGAAATCCGGGGCCAAAAACCTTGTGTGGAGTCAGGGCCGGAACCGAGGATTCCTCTCACGGGCTGACATGGATCTTTGGGTACTTCTGGAGTCTCCCCAGGGGAGTCAGGCCTCGTCTCGAGTGGGGGCATGCACGTGCGCTTTCCTTCCAGGCTGTAGCAGCAATGTCACGCTTCCCGTCGCGTGGATCAAAGGATCTGTGGTTTTCCCTCGAGGCTTTCCCTCGAGGCTTTCCCACAGGGCTGTCCCACGTGCCACCGTGGTGTGAGTCGATCCTCGGTGTTCAAGATGAGCCAGTGCAGGGCAAAGAGGTTCCTCCGGAATGGACTGAGACATCTGGGGGACTCTTGGCATGGTGGTACGACCATGGAGTTCCTTTTGCCTTTCTTGTTGAGAGTGCCTCCTCTTGAGATGCGACGGGAACGCCGGGAATTCTTTCCCGTTGAAAGCAGGGAAAGAATCCCTCATCTCGAGCTACGAGGGGGAAACGGGGCTCCTCTGGATGTGGGCGTGACCATCGTGCTTCCTCTCGAGTGGAGAAGGGTATGGCGGTGAATTTCTTGAGTTGCAGCAAGGGTGTGAAAGACCCTTTCGAAGTTCCAGAGCTTAGGTGTCATTAGTCTCCAGACGCCTCATCGGAAATAGGCCTCATCTCGCCTGGAAGGGAGAACTTCCTGGATTTCTCGAGTTGTGGCAGGTGTTCTCGAGTTATGACGGGAACCTCAGGGACCCGCCCTGGTGGCCTCAGGAGAGGCCAGTCCCCATGCGAGTTGCTAGGGGGCCTCTCGGGATTCCTCTCCCGTCGATACCGGGGCCAAAAACCTTGTGTGGAGTCAGGGCCGGAACCGAGGATTCCTCTCAGGGGCTGACATGGATCTTTGGGTACTTCTGGAGTCTCCCCAGGGGAGTCAGGCCTCGTCTCGAGTGGGGGCATGCACGTGCGCTTTCCTTCCAGGCTGTAGCAGCAATGTCACGCTTCCCGTCGCGTGGATCAAAGGATCTGCGGTTTTCCCTCGAGGCTTTCCCTCGAGGCTTTCCCACAGGGCTGTCCCACGTACCACCGTGGTGTGAGTCGATCCTCGGCGTGAAAGATGAGCCAGTGCAGGGCAAAGAGGTTCCTCTGGAATGGACTGAGACATCTGGGGGACTCGTGGCATGGTGGTACGACCATGGAGTTCCTCTCGCCTTTCCTGTTGAGAGTGCCTCCTCTTGAGATGTAATGGGAACGCCGGGAATACTTTCCCGTTGAAAGCAGGGAAAGGATCCCTCATCTCGAGCTACGAGGGGGAAACGGGGCTCCTCTGGATGTGGGCGGGACCATCGTGCTTCCTCTCGAGTGGAGACGGGTATGGCGGTGAACTTCTTGAGTTGCAGCAAGGGTGTGAAAGACCCTTTCGACGTTCCAGAGGTGAGGTGTCATTAGTCTCCAGACGCCTCATCGGAAATAGGCCTCATCTCGCCTGGAAGGGAGAACTTCCTGGATTTTCTCGAGTTGCGGCAGGTGTTCTCGAGTTACGACGGGGACCTCAGGAACCCGCCCTGGTGGCCTCAGGAGAGGCCAGTCCCCATGCGAGTTGCTAGGGGGCCTCTCGGGATTCCTCTCCCGTCGATACCGGGGCCAAAAACCTTGTGTGGAGTCAGGGCCGGAACCGAGGATTCCTCTCAGGGGCTGACATGGATCTTTGGGTACTTCTGGAGTCTCCCCAGGGGAGTCAGGCCTCGTCTCGAGTGGGGGCATGCACGTGCGCTTTCCTTCCAGGCTGTAGCAGCAATGTCACGCTTCCCGTCGCGTGGATCAAAGGATCTGTGGTTTTCCCTCGAGGCTTTCCCTCGAGGCTTTCCCACAGGGCTGTCCCACGTGCCACCGTGCTGTGAGTCGATCCTCGGCGTGAAAGATGAGCCAGTGCAGGGCAAAGAGGTTCCTCTGGAATGGACTGAGACATCTGGGGGACTCTTGGCATGGTGGTACGACCATGGAGTTCCTCTCGCCTTTCCTGTTGAGAGTGCCTCCTCTTGAGATGCGACGGGAACGCCAAGAATTCTTTCCCGTTGAAAGCAGGGAAAGGATCCCTCATCTCGAGCTACGAGGGGGAAACGGGGCTCCTCTGGATGTGGGCTGGACCATCGTGCTTCCTCTCGAGTGGAGACGGGTATGGCGGTGAACTTCTGAGTTGCAGCAAGGGTGTGAAAGACCCTTTCGAAGTTCCAGAGGTGAGGTGTCATTAGTCTCCAGACGCCTCATCGGAAATAGGCCTCATCTCGCCTGGAAGGGAGAACTTCCTGGATTTTCTCGAGTTGCGACAGGTGTTCTCGAGTTACGACGGGGACTTCAGGGACCCGCCCTGGTGGCCTCAGGAGAGGCCAGTCCCCATGCGAGTTGCTAGGGGGCCTCTCGGGATTCCTCTCCCGTCGATACCGGGGCCAAAAACCTTGTGTGGAGTCAGGGCTGGAACCGAGGATTCCTCTCAGGGGCTGACATGGATCTTTGGGTACTTCTGGAGTCTCCCCAGGGGAGTCAGGCCTCGTCTCGAGTGGGGGCATGCACGTGCGCTTTCCTTCCAGGCTGTAGCAGCAATGTCACGCTTCCCGTCGCGTGGATCAAAGGATCTGCGGTTTTCCCTCGAGGCTTTCCCACAGGGCTGCCCCACGTGCCACCGTGGTGTGAGTCGATCCTCGGCGTGAAAGATGAGCCAGTGCAGGGCAAAGACGTTCCTCTGGAATGGACTGAGACATCTGGGGGACTCTTGGCATGGTGGTACGACCATGGAGTTCCTCTCGCCTTTCCTGTTGAGAGTGCCTCCTCTTGAGATGTGATGGGAACGCCGGGAATACTTTCCCGTTGAAAGCAGGGAAAGGATCCCTCATCTCGAGCTACGAGGGGGAAACGGGGCTCCTCTGGATGTGGGCGGGACCATCGTGCTTCCTCTCGAGTGGAGACGGGTATGGCGGTGAACTTCTTGAGTTGCAGCAAGGGTGTGAAAGACCCTTTCGAAGTTCGAGAGTTTAGGTGTCATTAGTTTCCAGACGCCTCATCGGAAATAGGCCTCATCTCGCCTGGAAGGGAGAACTTCCTGGATTTTCTCGAGTTGCGGCAGGTGTTCTCGAGTTACGACGGGGACCTCAGGGACCCGCCCTGGTGGCCTCAGGAGAGGCCAGTCCCCATGCGAGTTGCTAGGGGGCCTCTCGGGATTCCTCTCCCGTCGATACCGGGGCCAAAAACCTTGTGTGGAGTCAGTGCCGGAACCGAGGATTCCTCTCACGGGCTGACATGGATCTTTGGGTACTTCTGGAGTCTCCCCAGGGGAGTCAGGCCTCGTCTCGAGTGGGGGCATGCACGTGCGCTTTCCTTCCAGGCTGTAGAAGCAATGTCACGCTTCCCGTCGCGTGGATCAAAGGATCTGTGGTTTTCCCTCGAGGCTTTCCCTCGAGGCTTTCCCACAGGGCTGTCCCACGTGCCACCGTGGTGTGAGTCGATCCTCGGCGTGAAAGATGAGCCAGTGCAGGGCAAAGAGGTTCCTCCGGAATGGACTGAGACATCTGGGGGACTCTTGGCATGGTGGTACGACCATGGAGTTCCTCTTGCCTTTCTTGTTGAGAGTGCCTCCTCTTGAGATGCGACGGGAACGCCGGGAATTCTTTCCCGTTGAAAGCAGGGAAAGAATCCCTCATCTCGAGCTACGAGGGGGAAACGGGGCTCCTCTGGATGTGGGCGGGACCATCGTGCTTCCTCTCGAGTGGAGAAGGGTATGGCGGTGAATTTCTTGAGTTGCAGCAAGGGTGTGAAAGACCCTTTCGAAGTTCCAGAGCTTAGGTGTCATTAGTCTCCAGACGCCTCATCGGAAATAGGCCTCATCTCGCCTGGAAGGGAGAACTTCCTGGATTTCTCGAGTTGTGGCAGGTGTTCTCGAGTTATGACGGGAACCTCAGGGACCCGCCCTGGTGGCCTCAGGAGAGGCCAGTCCCCATGCGAGTTGCTAGGGGGCCTCTCAAGATTCCTCTCCCGTCGATACCGGGGCCAAAAACCTTGTGTGGAGTCAGGGCCGGAACCGAGGATTCCTCTCAGGGGCTGACATGGATCTTTGGGTACTTCTGGAGTCTCCCCAGGGGAGTCAGGCCTCGTCTCGAGTGGGGGCATGCACGTGCGCTTTCCTTCCAGGCTGTAGCAGCAATGTCACGCTTCCCGTCGCGTGGATCAAAGGATCTGCGGTTTTCCCTCGAGGCTTTCCCTCGAGGCTTTCCCACAGGGCTGTCCCACGTGCCACCGTGGTGTGAGTCGATCCTCGGCGTGAAAGATGAGCCAGTGCAGGGCAAAGAGGTTCCTCTGGAATGGACTGAGACATCTGGGGGACTCTTGGCATGGTGGTACGACCATGGAGTTCCTCTCGCCTTTCCTGTTGAGAGTGCCTCCTCTTGAGATGTAATGGGAACGCCGGGAATACTTTCCCGTTGAAAGCAGGGAAAGGATCCCTCATCTCGAGCTACGAGGGGGAAACGGGGCTCCTCTGGATGTGGGCGGGACCATCGTGCTTCCTCTCGAGTGGAGACGGGTATGGCGGTGAACTTCTTGAGTTGCAGCAAGGGTGTGAAAGACCCTTTCGAAGTTCCAGAGGTGAGGTGTCATTAGTCTCCAGACGCCTCATCGGAAATAGGCCTCATCTCGCCTGGAAGGGAGAACTTCCTGGATTTTCTCGAGTTGCGGCAGGTGTTCTCGAGTTACGACGGGGACCTCAGGAACCCGCCCTGGTGGCCTCAGGAGAGGCCAGTCCCCATGCGAGTTGCTAGGGGGCCTCTCGGGATTCCTCTCCCGTCGATACCGGGGCCAAAAACCTTGTGTGGAGTCAGGGCCGGAACCGAGGATTCCTCTCAGGGGCTGACATGGATCTTTGGGTACTTCTGGAGTCTCCCCAGGGGAGTCAGGCCTCGTCTCGAGTGGGGGCATGCACGTGCGCTTTCCTTCCAGGCTGTAGCAGCAATGTCACGCTTCCCGTCGCGTGGATCAAAGGATCTGTGGTTTTCCCTCGAGGCTTTCCCTCGAGGCTTTCCCACAGGGCTGTCCCACGTGCCACCGTGCTGTGAGTCGATCCTCGGCGTGAAAGATGAGCCAGTGCAGGGCAAAGAGGCTCCTCTGGAATGGACTGAGACATCTGGGGGACTCTTGGCATGGTGGTACGACCATGGAGTTCCTCTCGCCTTTCCTGTTGAGAGTGCCTCCTCTTGAGATGCGACGGGAACGCCAAGAATTCTTTCCCGTTGAAAGCAGGGAAAGGATCCCTCATCTCGAGCTACGAGGGGGAAACGGGGCTCCTCTGGATGTGGGCTGGACCATCGTGCTTCCTCTCGAGTGGAGACGGGTATGGCGGTGAACTTCTGAGTTGCAGCAAGGGTGTGAAAGACCCTTTCGACGTTCCAGAGGTGAGGTGTCATTAGTCTCCAGACGCCTCATCGGAAATAGGCCTCATCTCGCCTGGAAGGGAGAACTTCCTGGATTTTCTCGAGTTGCGACAGGTGTTCTCGAGTTACGACGGGGACTTCAGGGACCCGCCCTGGTGGCCTCAGGAGAGGCCAGTCCCCATGCGAGTTGCTAGGGGGCCTCTCGGGATTCCTCTCCCGTCGATACCGGGGCCAAAAACCTTGTGTGGAGTCAGGGCTGGAACCGAGGATTCCTCTCAGGGGCTGACATGGATCTTTGGGTACTTCTGGAGTCTCCCCAGGGGAGTCAGGCCTCGTCTCGAGTGGGGGCATGCACGTGCGCTTTCCTTCCAGGCTGTAGCAGCAATGTCACGCTTCCCGTCGCGTGGATCAAAGGATCTGCGGTTTTCCCTCGAGGCTTTCCCACAGGGCTGCCCCACGTGCCACCGTGGTGGGAGTCGATCCTCGGCGTGAAAGATGAGCCAGTGCAGGGCAAAGACGTTCCTCTGGAATGGACTGAGACATCTGGGGGACTCTTGGCATGGTGGTACGACCATGGAGTTCCTCTCGCCATTCCTGTTGAGAGTGCCTCCTCTTGAGATGTGATGGGAACGCCGGGAATACTTTCCCGTTGAAAGCAGGGAAAGGATCCCTCATCTCGAGCTACGAGGGGGAAACAGGGCTACTCTGGATGTGGGCGGGACCATCGTGCTTCCTCTCGAGTGGAGACGGGTATGGCGGTGAACTTCTTGAGTTGCAGCAAGGGTGTGAAAGACCCTTTCGAAGTTCGAGAGTTTAGGTGTCATTAGTTTCCAGACGCCTCATCGGAAATAGGCCTCATCTCGCCTGGAAGGGAGAACTTCCTGGATTTTCTCGAGTTGCGGCAGGTGTTCTCGAGTTACGACGGGGACATCAGGGACCCGCCCTGGTGGCCTCAGGAGAGGCCAGTCCCCATGCGAGTTGCTAGGGGGCCTCTCGGGATTCCTCTCCCGTCGATACCGGGGCCAAAAACCTTGTGTGGAGTCAGGGCCGGAACCGAGGATTCCTCTCATGGGCTGACATGGATCTTTGGGTACTTCTGGAGTCTCCCCAGGGGAGTCAGGCCTCGTCTCGAGTGGGGGCATGCACGTGCGCTTTCCTTCCAGGCTGTAGCAGCAATGTCACGCTTCCCGTCGCGTGGATCAAAGGATCTGTGGTTTTCCCTTGAGGCTTTCCCTCGAGGCTTTCCCACAGGGCTGTCCCACGTGCCACCGTGGTGTGAGTCGATCCTCGGCGTGAAAGATGAACCAGTGCAGGGCAAAGAGGTTCCTCCGGAATGGACTGAGACATCTGGGGGACTCTTGGCATGGTGGTACGACCATGGAGTTTCTCTTGCCTTTCTTGTTGAGAGTGCCTCCTCTTGAGATGCGACGGGAACGCCGGGAATTCTTTCCCGTTGAAAGCAGGGAAAGAATCCCTCATCTCGAGCTACGAGGGGGAAACGGGGCTCCTCTGGATGTGGGCGTGACCATCGTGCTTCCTCTCGAGTGGAGAAGGGTATGGCGGTGAATTTCTTGAGTTGCAGTAAGGGTGGTAAAGACCCTTTCGAAGTTCCAGAGCTTAGGTGTCATTAGTCTCCAGACGCCTCATCGGAAATAGGCCTCATCTCGCCTGGAAGGGAGAACTTCCTGGATTTCTCGAGTTGCGGCAGGTGTTCTCGAGTTATGACGGGGACCTCAGGGACCCGCCCTGGTGGCCTCAGGAGAGGCCAGTCCCCATGCGAGTTGCTAGGGGGCCTCTCGGGATTCCTCTCCCGTCGATACCGGGGCCAAAAACCTTGTGTGGAGTCAGGGCCGGAACCGAGGATTCCTCTCAGGGGCTGACATGGATCTTTGGGTACTTCTGGAGTCTCCCCAGGGGAGTCAGGCCTCGTCTCGAGTGGGGGCATGCACGTGCGCTTTCCTTCCAGGCTGTAGCAGCAATGTCAGGCTTCCCGTCGCGTGGATCAAAGGATCTGCGGTTTTCCCTCGAGGCTTTCCCTCGAGGCTTTCCCACAGGGCTGTCCCACGTACCACCGTGGTGTGAGTCGATCCTCGGCGTGAAGATGAGCCAGTGCAGGGCAAAGAGGTTCCTCTGGAATGGACTGAGACATCTGGGGGACTCTTGGCATGGTGGTACGACCATGGAGTTCCTCTCGCCTTTCCTGTTGAGAGTGCCTCCTCTTGAGATGTAATGGGAACGCCGGGAATACTTTCCCGTTGAAAGCAGGGAAAGGATCCCTCATCTCGAGCTACGAGGGGGAAACGGGGCTCCTCTGGATGTGGGCGGGACCATCGTGCTTCCTCTCGAGTGGAGACGGGTATGGCGGTGAACTTCTTGAGTTGCAGCAAGGGTGTGAAAGACCCTTTCGAAGTTCGAGAGTTTAGGTGTCATTAGTTTCCAGACGCCTCATCGGAAATAGGCCTCATCTCGCCTGGAAGGGAGAACTTCCTGGATTTTCTCGAGTTGCGGCAGGTGTTCTCGAGTTACGACGGGGACATCAGGGACCCGCCCTGGTGGCCTCAGGAGAGGCCAGTCCCCATGCGAGTTGCTAGGGGGCCTCTCGGGATTCCTCTCCCGTCGATACCGGGGCCAAAAACCTTGTGTGGAGTCAGGGCCGGAACCGAGGATTCCTCTCATGGGCTGACATGGATCTTTGGGTACTTCTGGAGTCTCCCCAGGGGAGTCAGGCCTCGTCTCGAGTGGGGGCATGCACGTGCGCTTTCCTTCCAGGCTGTAGCAGCAATGTCACGCTTCCCGTCGCGTGGATCAAAGGATCTGTGGTTTTCCCTTGAGGCTTTCCCTCGAGGCTTTCCCACAGGGCTGTCCCACGTGCCACCGTGGTGTGAGTCGATCCTCGGCGTGAAAGATGAACCAGTGCAGGGCAAAGAGGTTCCTCCGGAATGGACTGAGACATCTGGGGGACTCTTGGCATGGTGGTACGACCATGGAGTTTCTCTTGCCTTTCTTGTTGAGAGTGCCTCCTCTTGAGATGCGACGGGAACGCCGGGAATTCTTTCCCGTTGAAAGCAGGGAAAGAATCCCTCATCTCGAGCTACGAGGGGGAAACGGGGCTCCTCTGGATGTGGGCGTGACCATCGTGCTTCCTCTCGAGTGGAGAAGGGTATGGCGGTGAATTTCTTGAGTTGCAGTAAGGGTGGTAAAGACCCTTTCGAAGTTCCAGAGCTTAGGTGTCATTAGTCTCCAGACGCCTCATCGGAAATAGGCCTCATCTCGCCTGGAAGGGAGAACTTCCTGGATTTCTCGAGTTGCGGCAGGTGTTCTCGAGTTATGACGGGGACCTCAGGGACCCGCCCTGGTGGCCTCAGGAGAGGCCAGTCCCCATGCGAGTTGCTAGGGGGCCTCTCGGGATTCCTCTCCCGTCGATACCGGGGCCAAAAACCTTGTGTGGAGTCAGGGCCGGAACCGAGGATTCCTCTCAGGGGCTGACATGGATCTTTGGGTACTTCTGGAGTCTCCCCAGGGGAGTCAGGCCTCGTCTCGAGTGGGGGCATGCACGTGCGCTTTCCTTCCAGGCTGTAGCAGCAATGTCAGGCTTCCCGTCGCGTGGATCAAAGGATCTGCGGTTTTCCCTCGAGGCTTTCCCTCGAGGCTTTCCCACAGGGCTGTCCCACGTACCACCGTGGTGTGAGTCGATCCTCGGCGTGAAGATGAGCCAGTGCAGGGCAAAGAGGTTCCTCTGGAATGGACTGAGACATCTGGGGGACTCTTGGCATGGTGGTACGACCATGGAGTTCCTCTCGCCTTTCCTGTTGAGAGTGCCTCCTCTTGAGATGTAATGGGAACGCCGGGAATACTTTCCCGTTGAAAGCAGGGAAAGGATCCCTCATCTCGAGCTACGAGGGGGAAACGGGGCTCCTCTGGATGTGGGTGGGACCATCGTGCTTCCTCTCGAGTGGAGACGGGTATGGCGGTGAACTTCTTGAGTTGCAGCAAGGGTGTGAAAGACCCTTTCGAAGTTCCAGAGGTGAGGTGTCATTAGTCTCCAGACGCCTCATCGGAAATAGGCCTCATCTCGCCTGGAAGGGAGAACTTCCTGGATTTTCTCGAGTTGCGGCAGGTGTTCTCGAGTTACGACGGGGACCTCAGGAACCCGCCCTGGTGGCCTCAGGAGAGGCCAGTCCCCATGCGAGTTGCTAGGGGGCCTCTCGGGATTCCTCTCCCGTCGATACCGGGGCCAAAAACCTTGTGTGGAGTCAGGGCCGGAACCGAGGATTCCTCTCAGGGGCTGACATGGATCTTTGGGTACTTCTGGAGTCTCCCCAGGGGAGTCAGGCCTCGTCTCGAGTGGGGGCATGCACGTGCGCTTTCCTTCCAGGCTGTAGCAGCAATGTCACGCTTCCCGTCGCGTGGATCAAAGGATCTGTGGTTTTCCCTCGAGGCTTTCCCTCGAGGCTTTCCCACAGGGCTGTCCCACGTGCCACCGTGGTGTGAGTCGATCCTCGGCATGAAAGATGAGCGAGTGCAGGGCAAAGAGGTTCCTCTGGAATGGACTGAGACATCTGGGGGACTCTTGGCATGGTGGTACGACCATGGAGTTCCTCTCGCCTTTCCTGTTGAGAGTGCCTCCTCTTGAGATGCGACGGGAACGCCAGGAATTCTTTTCGGTTGAAAGCAGGGAAAGGATCCCTCATCTCGAGCTACGAGGGGGAAACGGGGCTCCTCTGGATGTGGGCGGGACCATCGTGCTTCCTCTCGAGTGGAGACGGGTATGGCGGTGAACTTCTGAGTTGCAGCAAGGGTGTGAAAGACCCTTTCGAAGTTCCAGAGGTGAGGTGTCATTAGTCTCCTGACGCCTCATCGGAAATAGGCCTCATCTCGCCTGGAAGGGAGAAATTCCTGGATTTTCTCGAGTTGCGACAGGTGTTCTCGAGTTACGACGGGGACTTCAGGGACCCGCCCTGGTGGCCTCAGGAGAGGACAGTCCCCATGCGAGTTGCTAGGGGGCCTCTCGGGATTCCTCTCCCGTCGATACTGGGGCCAAAAACCTTGTGTGGAGTCAGGGCCGGAACCGAGGATTCCTCTCAGGGGCTGACATGGATCTTTGGGTACTTCTGGAGTCTCCCCACGGGAGTCAGGCCTCGTCTCGAGTGGGGGCATGCACATTCTCTTTCCTTCCAGGCTGTAGCAGCAATGTCACGCTTCCCGTCGCGTGGATCAAAGGATCTGTGGTTTTCCCTCGAGGCTTTCCCTCGAGGCTTTCCCACAGGGCTGTCCCACGTGCCACCGTGGTGTGAGTCGATCCTCGGCATGAAAGATGAGCGAGTGCAGGGCAAAGAGGTTCCTCTGGAATGGACTGAGACATCTGGGGGACTCTTGGCATGGTGGTACGACCATGGAGTTCCTCTCGCCTTTCCTGTTGAGAGTGCCTCCTCTTGAGATGCGACGGGAACGCCGGGAATTCTTTCCCGTTGAAAGCAGGGAAAGGATCCCTCATCTCGAGCTACGAGGGGGAAACGGGGCTCCTCTGGATGTGGGCGGGACCATCGTGCTTCCTCTCGAGTGGAGACGGGTATGGCGGTGAACTTCTTGAGTTGCAGCAATTGTGTGAAAGACCCTTTCGAATTTCCAGAGGTTAGGTGTCATTAGTCTCCAGACGCCTCATCGGAAATAGGCCTCATCTCGCCTGGAAGGGAGAACTTCCTGGATTTTCTCGAGTTGCGGCAGGTGTTCTCGAGTTACGACGGGGACCTCAGGGACCCGCCCTGGTGGCCTCAGGAGAGGCCAGTCCCCATGCGAGTTGCTAGGGGGCCTCTCGGGATTCCTCTCCCGTCGATACCGGGGCCATAAACCTTGTGTGGGGTCAGGGCCGGAACCGAGGATTCCTCTAACGGGCTGACATGGATCTTTGGGTACTTCTGGAGTCTCCCCAGGGGAGTCAGGCCTCGTCTCGAGTGGGGGCATGCACGTGCGCTTTCCTTCCAGGCTGTAGCAGCAATGTCACGCTTCCTGTCGCGTGGATCAAAGGATCTGTGGTTTTCCCTCGAGGCTTTCCCACAGGGCTTTCCCACAGGGCTCTC
This sequence comes from Capricornis sumatraensis, assembly GCF_032405125.1. NCBI lineage: Eukaryota > Metazoa > Chordata > Mammalia > Artiodactyla > Bovidae > Capricornis > Capricornis sumatraensis. The sequence goes on along the minus strand of NC_091092.1, from coordinate 139,514,257 downwards.
CCACGTGCCACCGTGGTGTGAGTCGATCCTCGGCGTGAAAGATGAGCCAGTGCAGGGCAAAGAGGTTCCTCTGGAATGGACTGAGACATCTGGGGGACTCTTGGCATGGTGGTACGACCATGGAGTTCCTCTCGCCTTTCCTGTTGAGAGTGCCTCCTCTTGAGATGCGACGGGAACACCAGGAATTCTTTCCCGTTGAAAGCAGGGAAAGGATCCCTCATCTCGAGCTACGAGGGGGAAACGGGGCTCCTCTGGATGTGGGCGGGACCATCGTGCTTCCTCTCGAGTGGAGACGGGTATGGCGGTGAACTTCTTCAGTTGCAGCAAGGGTGTGAAAGACCCTTTCGAAGTTCCAGAGGTTAGGTGTCATTAGTCTCCAGACGCCTCATTGGAAATAGGCCTCATCTCGCCTGGAAGGGAGAACTTCCTGGATTTTCTCGAGTTGCGGCAGGTGTTCTCGAGTTACGACGGGGACCTCAGGGACCCGCCCTGGTGGCCTCAGGAGAGGCCAGTCCCCATGCGAGTTGCTAGGGGGCCTCTCGGGATTCCTCTCCCGTCGATACCGGGGCCAAAAACCTTGTGTGGAGTCAGGGCCGGAATCGAGGATACCTCTCAGTGGCTGACATGTATCTTTGGGTATTTCTGGAGTCTCCCAAGGGGAGTCAAGCCTCGTCTCGAGTGGGGGCATGCACGTGCGATTTCCTTCCAGGCTGTAGCAGCAATGTCACTCTTCCCGTCGCGTTGATCAAAGGATCTGTGGTTTTCCCTCGAGGCTTTCCCTCGAGGCTTTCCCACAGGGCTGTCCCACGTGCCACCGTGGTGTGAGTCGATCCTCGGCGTGAAAGATGAGCCAGTACAGGGCAAAGAGGTTCCTCTGGAATGGACTGAGACATCTGGGGGACTCTTGGCATGGTGGTACGACCATGGAGTGCCTCTCGCCTTTCCTGTTGAGAGTGCCTCCTCTTGAGATGCGACGGGAATGCCAGGAATTCTTTCCCTTTGAAAGCAGGGAAAGGATCCCTCATCTCGAGCTACGAGGGGGAAACGGGGCTCCTCTGGATGTGGGCTGGACCATCGTGCTTCCTCTCGAGTGGAGACGGGTATGGCGGTGAACTTCTGAGTTGCAGCAAGGGTGTGAAAGACCCTTTCGAAGTTCCAGAGGTGAGGTGTCATTAGTCTCCAGACGCCTCATCGGAAATAGGCCTCATCTCGCCTGGAAGGGAGAACTTCCTGGATTTTCTCGAGTTGGGACAGGTGTTCTCGAGTTACGACGGGGACCTCAGGGACCCGCCCTGGTGGCCTCAGGAGAGGCCAGTCCCCATGCGAGTTGCTAGGGAGCCTCTCGGGATTCCTCTCCCGTCGATACCGGGGCCAAAATCCTTGTGTGGAGTCAGGGCCGGAACCGAGGATTCCTCTCAGGGGCTGACATGGATCTTTGGGTACTTCTGGAGTCTCCCCAGGGGAGTCAGGCCTCGTCTCGAGTGGGGGCATGCACATGCGCTTTCCTTCCAGGCTGTAGCAGCAATGTCACGCTTCCCGTCGCGTGGATCAAAGGATCTGTGGTTTTCCCTCGAGGCTTTCCCTCGAGGCTTTCCCACAGGGCTGTCCCACGAGCCACCGTGGTGTGAGTCGATCCTCGGCATGAAAGATGAGCCAGTGCAGGGCAAAGAGGTTCCTCTGGAATGGACTGAGACATCTGGGGGACTCTTGGCATGGTGGTACGACCATGGAGTTCCTCTCGCCTTTCCTGTTGAGAGTGCCTCCTCTTGAGATGCGACGGGAACGCCAGGAATTCTTTCCCGTTGAAAGCAGGGAAAGGATCCCTCATCTCGAGCTACGAGGGGGAAACGGGGCTCCTCTGGATGTGGGCGGGACCATCGTGCTTCCTCTCGAGTGGAGACGGGTATGGCGGTGAACTTCTTGAGTTGCAGCAAGGGTGTGAAAGACCCTGTCGAAGTTCCAGAGGTGAGGTGTCATTAGTCTCCAGACGCCTCATCGGAAATAGGCCTCATCTCGCCTGGAAGGGAGAACTTCCTGGATTTTCTCGAGTTGCGGCAGGTGTTCTCGAGTTACGACGGGGACCTCAGGGACCCGCCCTGGTGGCCTCAGGAGAGGCCAGTCCCCATGCGAGTTGCTAGCGGGCCTCTCGGAATTCCTCTCCCGTCGATACCGGGGCCAAAAACCTTGTGTGGAGTCAGGGCCGGAACCGAGGATTCCTCTCAGGGGCTGACAAGGATCTTTGGGTACTTCTGGAGTCTCCGCAGGGGAGTCAGGCCTCGTCTCGAGTGGGGGCATGCACGTGCGTTTTCCTTCCAGGCTGTAGCAGCAATCTCACGCTTCCCGTCGCGTGGATCAAAGGATCTGTGGTTTTCCCTCGAGGCTTTCCCTCGAGGCTTTCCCTCGAGGCTTTCCCACAGGGCTGTCCCACGTGCCACCGTGGTGTGAGTCGATCCTCGGCGTGAAAGATGAGCCAGTGCAGGGCAAAGAGATTCCTCTGGAATGGACTGAGACATCTGGGGGCTCTTGGAATGGTGGTACAACCGTGGAGTTCCTCTCGCCTTTCCTGTTGAGAGTGCCTCCTTTGACATGCGACGGGAACGCCGGGAATACTTTCCCGTTTAAAGCAGGGAAAAGAACCCTCATCTCGAGTTATGAGGGGGAAACGGGGCTCCTCTGGGTGGGTCGGGACCATCGTGCTTCCTCTCGAGTGGAGACGGGTATGGCGGTGAACTTCTTGAGTTGCAGCAAAGGTGAAAAAGACTCTTTAAAAGTTCCAGAGGTTAGGTGTCATTTGTCTCCAGGCGCCTCATCGGAATTAGGCCTCATCTCGCCTGGAAGGGAGAACTTCCTGGACATTCTCGAGTTGTGGCTGGTGTTCTCTAGTTACGACGGGGACCTCAGGGACCCGCCCCGGTGGCCTCAGGAAAGGCCAGTCCCCATGCGAGTTGCAAGGGGGCCTCTCGTGTTTCCTCTCCCGTCGATACCGGGGCCAAAAACCTTGTGTGGAGTCAGGGCCGGAACCTGAGGATTCCTCTCCGGTGCTGACATGGATCTTGGGGTACTTCTGGAGTCTCCCCAGGGGAGTCAGGCTTCGTCTGGAGTGGGGGCATACACGTGCGCTTTCCCTCCAGGCTGTAGCAGCAATGTCACGCTTCCCGTCGCGTGGATCAAAGGATCTGTGGTTTTCCCTCAAGGCTTCCCACAGGGCTGTCCCACGTGCCACCGTGGTGTGAGTCGATCCTCGGCGTGAAAGATGGGCCAGTGCAGGGCAAAGAGGTTCCTCTGGAATGGACGGAGACATCTGGGGGACTCTTGAATGGTTGTACGACCATGGAGTTCCTCTCGCCTTTCCTGTTGAGAGTGCCTCCTCTTGAGATGCGACGGGAACGCCGGGAATTCTTTCCCGTTGAAAGCAGGGAAAGGATCCCACATCACAAGTTACGAGGGGGAATCGGGGCTCCTCTGGATGTGGGCGGGACCATCGTGCTTCCTCTCGAGTGGAGACGGGTATGGCGGTGAACTTCTTGAGTTGCAGCAAGGGTGTGAAAGACCCTTTCGAAGTTCCAGAGGTTAGGTGTTATTAGTCTCCAGGTGCCTCATCGGAAATAGGCCTCATCTCGCCTGGAAGGGAGAACTTCCTGGATTTACTCGAGTTGCGGCAGGTGTTCTCGAGTTACGACGGGGCCCACAGGGACCCGCCCTGGTGGCCTCAGGAAAGGCCAGTCCCCATGCGAGTTGCTAGGGGGCCTCTCGGGATTCCTCTCCCGTCGATACCGGGGCCAAAAACCTTGTGTGGAGTCAGGGCCGGAACCGAGGATTCCTCTCAGGGGCTGACATGGAACTTTGGGTACTTCTGGAGTCTCCCCAGGGGAGTCAGGCCTCGTCTCGAGTGAGAGCATGCACTTTCGCTTTCCTTCCAGGCTGTACCAGCAATGTCTCGCTTCCCGTGGCGTGGATCAAAGGATCTGTGGTGTGCCCTCGAGGCTTTCCCTCGAGGCTTTCCCACAGGGCTGTCCCACGTGCCACCGTGGTGTGAGTCGATCCTCGGCGTGAAAGATGAGCCAGTGCAGGGCAAAGAGGTTCCTCTGGAATGGACTGAGACATCTGGGGTCTCTTGGCATGGTGGTAAGACCATGGAGTTCTTCTCGCCTTTCCTGCTGAGAGTGCCTCCTCTTGAGATGCGACGGGAACGCCGGGAATTCTTTCCCGTTGAAAGCAGGGAAAGGATCCCACATCTCGAGCTACGAGGGGGAAACGGGGCTCCTCTGGATGTGGGCGGGACCATCGTGCTTCCTCTCGAGTGGAGACGGGTATGGCGGTGAACTTCTTGAGTTGCAGCAAGGGTGTGAAAGACCCTTTCGAAGTTCCAGAGGTTAGGTGTCATTAGTGTCCAGACGCCTCATCGGAAATAGGCCTCATCTCACCTGGAAGGGAGAACTTCCTGGATTTTCTCGAGTTGCGGCAGGTGTTCTCGAGTTACGATGGGGACCTCAGGGACCCGCCCTGGTGGCCTCAGGAAAGCCCAGTTCCCATGCGAGTTGCTAAGGGGCCTCTCGGGATTCCACTCCCCTCGATACCGGGGCCAAAAACCTTGTGTGGAGTCAGGGCCGGAAGCGAGGATTCCTCTCAGGGGCTGACATGGATCTTTGGGTACTTCTGGAGTCTCCCCAGGGGAGTCAGGCCTCGTCTCGAGTGGGGGCATGCACGTGCGCTTTCCTTCCAGGCTGTAGCAGCAATGTCACGCTTCCCGTCGCGTGGATCAAAGGATCTGTGTTTTTCCCTCGAGGCTTTCCCTCGAGGCTTTCCCTCGAGGCTTTCCCACAGGGCTGTCCCACGTGCCACCGTGGTGTGAGTCGATCCTCGGCGTGAAAGATGAGCCAGTGCAGGGCAAAGAGGTTCCTCTGGAATGGACTGAGACATCTGGGGGACTCTTGGAATGGTGGTACGACCATGGAGTTCCTCTCGACTTTCCTGTTGAGGGTGCCTCCTGTTGAGATGCGACAGGAACGCCGGGAATTCGTTCACGTTGAAAGCAGGGAAAGGATCCCTCATCTCGAGCTACGAGGGGGAAACGGGGCTCCTCTGCATGTGGGCCTGACCATCGTGCTTCCTCTCGAGTGGAGACGGGTAAGGCGGTGAACTTCTTGAGTTGCAGCAAGGGTGTGAAAGACTCTTTCGAAGTTCCAGAGGTTAGGTGTCATTAGTGTCCAGACGCCTCTTCGGAAATAGGCCTCATCTCGCCTGGAAGGGAGAACTTCCTGGATTTTCTCGAGTTGCGGCAGGTGTTCTCGAGTTACGACGGGGACCTCAGGGACCCGCCCTGGTGGCCTCAGGAAAGGCCAGTCCCCAAGCGAGTTGCTAGGGGGCCTCTAGGGATTCCTCTCCCGTCGATACTGGGGACAAAATCTTTGTGTGGAGTCAGGGCCGGAACCGAGGATTCCTCTCAGGGGCTGACATGGATCTTTGGGTACTTCTGGAGTCTCCCCAGGGCAGTCAGGCCTCGTCTCGAGTTTGGGCATGCACGTGCGCTTTCCTTCCAGGCTGTAGCAGCAATGTCACGCTTCCCGTCGCGTGGATTAAAGGATCTGTGGTTTTCCCTCGAGGCTTTCCCTCGAGGCTTTCCCACAGGGCTGTCCCACGTGCCACCGTGGTGTGAGTCGATCCTCGGCGTGAAAGATGAGCCAGTGCAGGGCAAAGAGGTTCCTCTGGAATGGACTGAGACATCTGGGGGACTCTTGGAATGGTGGTACGACCATGGAGTTCCTCTCGACTTTCCTGTTGAGGGTGCCTCCTGTTGAGATGCGACAGGAACGCCGGGAATTCTTTCCCGTTGAAAGCAGGGAAAGGATCCCTCATCTCGAGCTACGAGGGGGAAACGGGGCTCCTCTGCATGTGGGCCTGACCATCGTGCTTCCTCTCGAGTGGAGACGGGTAAGGCGGTGAACTTCTTGAGTTGCAGCAAGGGTGTGAAAGACTCTTTCGAAGTTCCAGAGGTTAGGTGTCATTAGTGTCCAGACGCCTCTTCGGAAATAGGCCTCATCTCGCCTGGAAGGGAGAACTTCCTGGATTTTCTCGAGTTGCGGCAGGTGTTCTCGAGTTACGACGGGGACCTCAGGGACCCGCCCTGGTGGCCTCAGGAAAGGCCAGTCCCCAAGCGAGTTGCTTGGGGGCCTCTAGGGATTCCTCTCCCGTCGATACTGGGGCCAAAAACTTTGTGTGGAGTCAGGGCCGGAACCGAGGATTCCTCTCAGGGGCTGACATGGATCTTTGGGTACTTCTGGAGTCTCCCCAGGGCAGTCAGGCCTCGTCTCGAGTTTGGGCATGCACGTGCGCTTTCCTTCCAGGCTGTAGCAGCAATGTCACGCTTCCCGTCGCGTGGATCAAAGGATCTGTGGTTTTCCCTCGAGGCTTTCCCTCGAGGCTTTCCCACAGGGCTGTCCCACGTGCCACCGTGGTGTGAGTCGATCCTCGGCGTGAAAGATGAGCCAGTGAAGGGCAAAGAGGTTCCTCTGGAATGGACTGAGACATCTGGGGGACTCTTGGAATGGTGGTACGACCATGGAGTTCCTCTCGACTTTCCTGTTGAGGGTGCCTCCTGTTGAGATGCGACTGTAACGCCGGGAATTCTTTCCCGTTGAAAGCAGGGAAAGGATCCCTCATCTCGAGCTACGAGGGGGAAATGGGGCTCCTCTGCATGTGGGCGGGACCATCGTGCTTCCTCTCGAGTGGAGACGGGTAAGGCGGTGAACTTCTTGAGTTGCAGCAAGGGTGTGAAAGACCCTTTCGAAGTTCCAGAGTTTAGGTGTCATTAGTGTCCAGACGCCTCATCGGAAATAGGCCTCATCTCGCCTGGAAGGGAGAACTTCCTGGTTTTTCTGGAGTTGCGGCAGGTGTTCTCGAGTTACGACGGGGACCTCAGGGACCCGCCCTGGTGGCCTCAGGAAAGGCCAGTCCCCATGCGAGTTGCTAGGGGGCCTCTCGGGATTCCTCTCCCGTCGATACCGGGGCCAAAAACCTTGTGTGGAGTCAGGGCCGGAACCGAGGATTCCTCTCAGGGGCTGACATGGAACTTTGGGTACTTCTGGAGTCTCCCCAGGGGAGTCAGGCCTCGTCTCGAGTGAGAGCATGCACTTTCGCTTTCCTTCCAGGCTGTACCAGCAATGTCTCGCTTCCCGTGGCGTGGATCAAAGGATCTGTGGTGTGCCCTCGAGGCTTTCCCTCGAGGCTTTCCCACAGGGCTGTCCCACGTGCCACCGTGGTGTGAGTCGATCCTCGGCGTGAAAGATGAGCCAGGGCAGGGCAAAGAGGTTCCTCTGGAATGGACTGAGACATCTGGGGGACTCTTGGAATGGTGGTACGACCATGGAGTTCCTCTCGCCTTTCCTGTTGAGAGTGCCTCCTCTTGAGATGCGACGGGAACGCTGGGAATTCTTTCCCGTTGAAAGCAGGGAAAGGATCCCTCATCTCGAGCTACGAGGGGGAAACGGGGCTCCTCTGGATGTGGGCGGGACTATCGTCCTTCCTCTCGAGGGGAGACGGGCATGGCGGTGAACTTCTTGAGTTGCAGCAAGGGTGTGAAAGACCCTTTCGAAGTTCCAGAATTTAGGTGTCATTAGTCTCCAGACGCCTCATCGGAAATAGGCCTCATCTCGCCTGGAAGGGAGAACTTCCTGGATTTTCTCGAGTTGCGGCAGGTGTTCTCGAGTTACGACGGGGACCTCAGGGACCCGCCCTGGTGGCCTCAGGAAAGGCCAGTCCCCATGTGAGTTGCTAGGGGGCCTCTCAGGATTCCTCTCCCGTCGCTACCGGGGCCAAAAACCTTGTGTGGAGTCAGGGCCGGAACCGAGAATTCCTCTCAGGGGCTGACATGGATCTTTGGGTACTTCTGGATTCTCCCCAGGGGAGTCAGGCCTCGTCTCGAGTGGGGTCATGCACGTGCACTTTACTTCCAGGCGGTAGCAGCAATGTCACTCTTCCCGTCGCATAGATCAAAGGATCTGCGGTTTTCCCTCGAGGCTTTCCCACAGTGCTGTCCCACGTGCCACCGTGGTGTGAGTCGATCCTCGGCGTGAAAGATGAGCCAGTGCAGGGCAAAGAGGTTCCTCTGGAATGGACTGAGACATCTGGGGTCTCTTGGCATGGTGGTAAGACCATGGAGTTCTTCTCGCCTTTCCTGTTGAGAGTGCCTCCTCTTGAGATGCGACGGGAACGCCGGGAATTCTTTCCCGTTGAAAGCAGGGAAAGGATCCCACATCTCGAGCTACGAGGGGGAAACGGGGCTCCTCTGGATGTGGGCGGGACCATCGTGCTTCCTCTCGAGTGGAGACGGGTATGGCGGTGAACTTCTTGAGTTGCAGCAAGGGTGTGAAAGACCCTTTCGAAGTTCCAGAGGTTAGGTGTCATTAGTGTCCAGACGCCACATCGGAAATAGGCCTCATCTCGCCTGGAAGGGAGAACTTCCTGGATTTTCTCGAGTTGCGGCAGGTGTTCTCGAGTTACGATGGGGACCTCAGGGACCCGCCCTGGTGGCCTCAGGAAAGCCCAGTTCCCATGCGAGTTGCTAAGGGGCCTCTCGGGATTCCACTCCCCTCGATACCGGGGCCAAAAACCTTGTGTGGAGTCAGGGCCGGAAGCGAGGATTCCTCTCAGGGGCTGACATGGATCTTTGGGTACTTCTGGAGTCTCCCCAGGGGAGTCAGGCCTCGTCTCGAGTGGGGGCATGCACGTGCGCTTTCCTTCCAGGCTGTAGCAGCAATGTCACGCTTCCCGTCGCGTGGATCAAAGGATCTGTGGTTTTCCCTCGAGGCTTTCCCTCGAGGCTTTCCCTCGAGGCTTTCCCACAGGGCTGTCCCACGTGCCACCGTGGTGTGAGTCGATCCTCGGCGTGAAAGATGAGCCAGTGCAGGGCAAAGAGGTTCCTCTGGAATGGACTGAGACATCTGGGGGACTCTTGGAATGGTGGTATGACCATGGAGTTCCTCTCGCCTTTCCTGTTGAGGGTGCCTCCTCTTGAGATGCGACGGGAATGCCGGGAATTCGTTCACGTTAAAAGCAGGGAAAGGATCCCTCATCTCGAGCTACGAGGGGATAACGGGACTCCTCTGCATGTGGGCGGGACCATCGTGCTTCCTCTCGAGTGGAGACGGGTAAGGCGGTGAACGTCTTGAGTTGCAGCAAGGGTGTGAAAGACCCTTTCGAAGTTCCAGAGGTTAGGTGTTATTAGTGTCCAGACGCCTCATCTGAAATAGGCCTCATCTCGCCTGGAAGGGAGAACTTCCTGGATTTACTCGAGTTGCGGCTGGTGTTCTCGAGTTACGACGGGGACCTCAGGGACCCGCCCTGGTGGCCTCAGGAAAGGCCAGTCCCCATGCGAGTTGCTAGGGGGCCTCTCGGGATTCCTCTCCCGTCAATACCGGGGCCAAAAACCTTGTGTGGAGTCAGGGCCGGAACCGAGGATTCCTCTCAGGGTCGGACATGGAGCTTTGGGTAATTCTGAAGTCTCGCCAGGGCAGTCAGGCCTCGTCTCGAGTGGGGGCATGCACGTGCGCTTTCCTTCCAGGCTGTAGCAGCAATGTCACGCTTCCCGTCGCGTGGATCAAAGGATCTGTGGTTTTCCCTCGATGCTTTCCCTCGAGGCTTTCCAACAGGGCTGTCCCACGTGCCACCGTGGTGTGAGTAGATCCTCAGCGTGAAAGATGAGCCAGTGCAGGGCAAAGACGTTCCTCTGGAATGGACTGAGTCATCTGGGGGACTCTTGGAATGGTGGTACGACCATGGAGTTATTCTCTCCTTTCCTGTTGAGAGTGCCTGCTCTTGAGATGCGACGGGAACGCCGGGAATTCCTTCCGTTGAAAGCAGGGAAAGGATCCCTCATCTCGAGCTACGAGGGCGAAATGGGGCTCCACTGGATGTGGGCGGGACCATCGTGCTTCCTCTCGAGTGGAGACAGGTATGGCGGTGAACTTCTTGAGTTGCAGCAAGGGTGTGAAAGACCCTTTCGAAGTTCCAGAGGTTAGGTGTCATTAGTCTCCAGACGCCTCATCGGAAATAGGCCTCATCTCGCCTGGAAGGGAGAACTTCCTGGATTTTCTCGAGTTGCGGCAGGTGTTCTCGAGTTACGACGGGGACCTCAGGGACCCGCCCTGGTGGCCTTAGGAAAGGCCAGTCCCCATGCGAGTTGCTAGGGGGCCTCTCGGGATTCCTCTCCCGTCGATACTGGGGCCAAAAACCTTGTGTGGAGTCAGGGCCGGAACCGAGGATTCCTCTCAGGGGCTGACATGGATCTTTGGGTACTTCTGGAGTATCCCCAGGGGAGTCAGGCCTCGTCTCGAGAGGGGGCATGCACGTGCACTTTCCTTCCAGGCTGTAGCAACAATGTCACGCTTCCCGTCGCGTGGATCAAAGGATCTGTGGTTTTCCATCGAGGCTTTCCCTCGAGGCTTTCCCACCGGGCTGTCCCACGTGCCACCGTGGTGTGAGTCGATCCTCGGCGTGAAAGATGTGCCAGTGCAGGGCAAAGAGGTTCCTCTGGAATGGACTGAGACATCTGGGGGACTCTTGGAATGGTGGTACGACCATGGAGTTCCTCTCGCCTTTCCTGCTGAGAGTGCCTCCTCTTGAGATGCGACGGGAACGCCCGGAATTCTTTCCCGTTGAAAGCAGGGAAAGGATCCCTCATCTCGAGCTACGAGGGGGAAACGGGGCTCCTCTGCATGTGGGCGGGACCATCGTGCTTCCTCTCGAGTGGAGACGGGTATGGCGTTGAACTTCTTGAGTTGCAGCAAGGGTGTGAAAGACCCTTTCGAAATTCCAGAGGTTAGGTGTCATTAGTGTCCAGACGCCTCATCGGAAATAGGCCTCATCTCGCCTGGAAGGGAGAACTTCCTGGTTTTTCTGGAGTTGCGGCAGGTGTTCTCGAGTTACGACGGGGACCTCAGGGACCCGCCCTGGTGGCCTCAGGAAAGGCCAGTCCCCATGCGAGTTGCTAGGGGGCCTCTCGGGATTCCTCTCCCGTCGATACCGGGGCCAAAAACCTTGTGTGGAGTCAGGGCCGGAACCGAGGATTCCTCTCAGGGGCTGACATGGAACTTTGGGTACTTCTGGAGTCTCCCCAGGGGAGTCAGGCCTCGTCTCGAGTGAGAGCATGCACTTTCGCTTTCCTTCCAGGCTGTACCAGCAATGTCTCGCTTCCCGTGGCGTGGATCAAAGGATCTGTGGTGTGCCCTCGAGGCTTTCCCTCGAGGCTTTCCCACAGGGCTGTCCCACGTGCCACCGTGGTGTGAGTCGATCCTCGGCGTGAAAGATGAGCCAGGGCAGGGCAAAGAGGTTCCTCTGGAATGGACTGAGACATCTGGGGGACTCTTGGAATGGTGGTACGACCATGGAGTTCCTCTCGCCTTTCCTGCTGAGAGTGCCTCCTCTTGAGATGCGACGGGAACCCCCGGAATTCTTTCCCGTTGAAAGCAGGGAAAGGATCCCTCATCTCGAGCTACGAGGGGGAAACGGGGCTCCTCTGCATGTGGGCGGGACCATCGTGCTTCCTCTCGAGTGGAGACGGGTATGGCGTTGAACTTCTTGAGTTGCAGCAAGGGTGTGAAAGACCCTTTCGAAATTCCAGAGGTTAGGTGTCATTAGTGTCCAGACGCCTCATCGGAAATAGGCCTCATCTCGCCTGGAAGGTAGAACTTCCTGGTTTTTCTGGAGTTGCGGCAGGTGTTCTCGAGTTCCGACGGGGACCTCAGGGACCCGCCCTGGTGGCCTCACGAAAGGCCAGTCCCCATGCGAGTTGCTAGGGGGCCTCTCGGGATTCCTCTCCCGTCGATACCGGGGCCAAAAACCTTGTGTGGAGTCAGGGCCGGAAGCGAGGATTCCTCTCAGGGGCTGACATGGATCTTTGGGTACTTCTGGAGTCTCCCCAGGGGAGTCAGGCCTCATCTCGAGTGGGGGCATGCACGTGCGCTTTCCTTCCAGGCTGTAGCAGCAATGTCACGCTTCCCGTCGCGTGGATCAAAGGATCTGTGGTTTTCCCTCGAGGCTTTCCCTCGAGGCTTTCCCACAGGGCTGTCCCACGTGCCACCGTGGTGTGAGTCGATCCTCGGCGTGAAAGATGAGCCAGTGCAGGGCAAAGAGGTTCCTCTGGAATGGACTGAGACATCTGGGGGACTCTTGGAATGGTGGTACGACCATGGAGTTCCTCTCGACTTTCCTGTTGAGGGTGCCTCCTGTTGAGATGCGACAGGAACGCCGGGAATTCGTTCACGTTGAAAGCAGGGAAAGGATCCCTCATCTCGAGCTACGAGGGGGAAACGGGGCTCCTCTGCATGTGGGCCTGACCATCGTGCTTCCTCTCGAGTGGAGACGGGTAAGGCGGTGAACTTCTTGAGTTGCAGCAAGGGTGTGAAAGACTCTTTCGAAGTTCCAGAGGTTAGGTGTCATTAGTGTCCAGACGCCTCTTCGGAAATAGGCCTCATCTCGCCTGGAAGGGAGAACTTCCTGGATTTTCTCGAGTTGCGGCAGGTGTTCTCGAGTTACGACGGGGACCTCAGGGACCCGCCCTGGTGGCCTCAGGAAAGGCCAGTCCCCATGCGATTTGCTAGGGGGCCTCTCGGGATTCCTCTCCCGTCGATACCGGGGCCAAAAACCTTGTGTGGAGTCAGGGCCGGAACCGAGGATTCCTCTCAGGGGCTGACATGGAACTTTGGGTACTTCTGGAGTCTCCCCAGGGGAGTCAGGCCTCGTCTCGAGTGAGAGCATGCACTTTCGCTTTCCTTCCAGGCTGTACCAGCAATGTCTCGCTTCCCGTGGCGTGGATCAAAGGATCTGTGGTGTGCCCTCGAGGCTTTCCCTCGAGGCTTTCCCACAGGGCTGTCCCACGTGCCACCGTGGTGTGAGTCGATCCTCGGCGTGAAAGATGAGCCAGGGCAGGGCAAAGAGGTTCCTCTGGAATGGACTGAGACATCTGGGGGACTCTTGGAATGGTGGTACGACCATGGAGTTCCTCTCGCCTTTCCTGTTGAGAGTGCCTCCTCTTGAGATGCGACGGGAACGCTGGGAATTCTTTCCCGTTGAAAGCAGGGAAAGGATCCCTCATCTCGAGCTACGAGGGGGAAACGGGGCTCCTCTGGATGTGGGCGGGACTATCGTCCTTCCTCTCGAGGGGAGACGGGCATGGCGGTGAACTTCTTGAGTTGCAGCAAGGGTGTGAAAGACCCTTTCGAAGTTCCAGAATTTAGGTGTCATTAGTCTCCAGACGCCTCATCGGAAATAGGCCTCATCTCGCCTGGAAGGGAGAACTTCCTGGATTTTCTCGAGTTGCGGCAGGTGTTCTCGAGTTACGACGGGGACCTCAGGGACCCGCCCTGGTGGCCTCAGGAAAGGCCAGTCCCCATGCGAGTTGCTAGGGGGCCTCTCAGGATTCCTCTCCCGTCGCTACCGGGGCCAAAAACCTTGTGTGGAGTCAGGGCCGGAACCGAGGATTCCTCTCAGGGGCTGACATGGATCTTTGGGTACTTCTGGATTCTCCCCAGGGGAGTCAGGCCTCGTCTCGAGTGGGGGCATGCACGTGCACTTTACTTCCAGGCGGTAGCAGCAATGTCACTCTTCCCGTCGCATAGATCAAAGGATCTGCGGTTTTCCCTCGAGGCTTTCCCACAGTGCTGTCCCACGTGCCACCGTGGTGTGAGTCGATCCTCGGCGTGAAAGATGAGCCAGTGCAGGGCAAAGAGGTTCCTCTGGAATGGACTGAGACATCTGGGGTCTCTTGGCATGGTGGTAAGACCATGGAGTTCTTCTCGCCTTTCCTGTTGAGAGTGCCTCCTCTTGAGATGCGACGGGAACGCCGGGAATTCCTTCCCGTTGAAAGCAGGGAAAGGATCCCACATCTCGAGCTACGAGGGGGAAACGGGGCTCCTCTGGATGTGGGCGGGACCATCGTGCTTCCTCTCGAGTGGAGACGGGTATGGCGGTGAACTTCTTGAGTTGCAGCAAGGGTGTGAAAGACCCTTTCGAAGTTCCAGAGGTTAGGTGTCATTAGTGTCCAGACGCCACATCGGAAATAGGCCTCATCTCGCCTGGAAGGGAGAACTTCCTGGATTTTCTCGAGTTGCGGCAGGTGTTCTCCAGTTACGATGGGGACCTCAGGGACCCGCCCTGGTGGCCTCAGGAAAGCCCAGTTCCCATGCGAGTTGCTAAGGGGCCTCTCGGGATTCCACTCCCCTCGATACCGGGGCCAAAAACCTTGTGTGGAGTCAGGGCCGGAAGCGAGGATTCCTCTCAGGGGCTGACATGGATCTTTGGGTACTTCTGGAGTCTCCCCAGGGGAGTCAGGCCTCGTCTCGAGTGGGGGCATGCACGTGCGCTTTCCTTCCAGGCTGTAGCAGCAATGTCACGCTTCCCGTCGCGTGGATCAAAGGATCTGTGGTTTTCCCTCGAGGCTTTCCCTCGAGGCTTTCCCACAGGGCTGTCCCACGTGCCACCGTGGTGTGAGTCGATCCTCGGCGTGAAAGATGAGCCAGTGCAGGGCAAAGAGGTTCCTCTGGAATGGACTGAGACATCTGGGGGACTCTTGGAATGGTGGTATGACCATGGAGTTCCTCTCGCCTTTCCTGTTGAGGGTGCCTCCTCTTGAGATGCGACGGGAATGCCGGGAATTCGTTCACGTTAAAAGCAGGGAAAGGATCCCTCATCTCGAGCTACGAGGGGGAAACGGGACTCCTCTGCATGTGGGCGGGACCATCGTGCTTCCTCTCGAGTGGAGACGGGTAAGGCGGTGAACTTCTTGAGTTGCAGCAAGGGTGTGAAAGACCCTTTCGAAGTTCCAGAGGTTAGGTGTTATTAGTGTCCAGACGCCTCATCTGAAATAGGCCTCATCTCGCCTGGAAGGGAGAACTTCCTGGATTTACTCGAGTTGCGGCAGGTGTTCTCGAGTTACGACGGGGACCTCAGGGACCCGCCCTGGTGGCCTCAGGAAAGGCCAGTCCCCATGCGAGTTGCTAGGGGGCCTCTCGGGATTCCTCTCCCGTCGATACCGGGGCCAAAAACCTTGTGTGGAGTCAGGGCCGGAACCGAGGATTCCTCTCAGGGTCGGACATGGATCTTTGGGTAATTCTGAAGTCTCGCCAGGGCAGTCAGGCCTCGTCTCGAGTGGGGGCATGCACGTGCGCTTTCCTTCCAGGCTGTAGCAGCAATGTCACGCTTCCCGTCGCGTGGATCAAAGGATCTGTGGTTTTGCCTCGATGCTTTCCCTCGAGGCTTTCCAACAGGGCTGTCCCGCGTGCCACCGTGGTGTGAGTAGATCCTCAGCGTGAAAGATGAGCCAGTGCAGGGCAAAGACGTTCCTCTGGAATGGACTGAGTCATCTGGGGGACTCTTGGAATGGTGGTACGACCATGGAGTTATTCTCTCCTTTCCTGTTGAGAGTGCCTGCTCTTGAGATGCGACGGGAACGCCGGGAATTCCTTCCGTTGAAAGCAGGGAAAGGATCCCTCATCTCGAGCTACGAGGGCGAAATGGGGCTCCACTGGATGTGGGCGGGACCATCGTGCTTCCTCTCGAGTGGAGACAGGTATGGCGGTGAACTTCTTGAGTTGCAGCAAGGGTGTGAAAGACCCTTTCGAAGTTCCAGAGGTTAGGTGTCATTAGTGTCCAGACGCCTCATCGGAAATAGGCCTCATCTCGCCTGGAAGGTAGAACTTCCTGGTTTTTCTGGAGTTGCGGCAGGTGTTCTCGAGTTACGACGGGGACCTCAGGGACCCGCCCTGGTGGCCTCAGGAAAGGCCAGTCCCCATGCGAGTTGCTAGGGGGCCTCTCGGGATTCCTCTCCCGTCGATACCGGGGCCAAAAACCTTGTGTGGAGTCAGGGCCGGAACCGAGGATTCCTCTCAGGGGCTGACATGGAACTTTGGGTACTTCTGGAGTCTCCCCAGGGGAGTCAGGCCTCGTCTCGAGTGAGAGCATGCACTTTCGCTTTCCTTCCAGGCTGTACCAGCAATGTCTCGCTTCCCGTGGCGTGGATCAAAGGATCTGTGGTGTGCCCTCGAGGCTTTCCCTCGAGGCTTTCCCACAGGGCTGTCCCACGTGCCACCGTGGTGTGAGTCGATCCTCGGCGTGAAAGATGAGCCAGGGCAGGGCAAAGAGGTTCCTCTGGAATGGACTGAGACATCTGGGGGACTCTTGGAATGGTGGTACGACCATGGAGTTCCTCTCGCCTTTCCTGCTGAGAGTGCCTCCTCTTGAGATGCGACGGGAACCCCCGGAATTCTTTCCCGTTGAAAGCAGGGAAAGGATCCCTCATCTCGAGCTACGAGGGGGAAACGGGGCTCCTCTGCATGTGGGCGGGACCATCGTGCTTCCTCTCGAGTGGAGACGGGTATGGCGTTGAACTTCTTGAGTTGCAGCAAGGGTGTGAAAGACCCTTTCGAAATTCCAGAGGTTAGGTGTCATTAGTGTCCAGACGCCTCATCGGAAATAGGCCTCATCTCGCCTGGAAGGTAGAACTTCCTGGTTTTTCTGGAGTTGGGGCAGGTGTTCTCGAGTTACGACGGGGACCTCAGGGACCCGCCCTGGTGGCCTCACGAAAGGCCAGTCCCCATGCGAGTTGCTAGGGGGCCTCTCGGGATTCCTCTCCCGTCGATACCGTGGCCAAAAACCTTGTGTGGAGTCAGGGCCGGAACCGAGGATTCCTCTCAGGGGCTGACATGGAACTTTGGGTACTTCTGGAGTCTCCCCAGGGGAGTCAGGCCTCGTCTCGAGTGAGAGCATGCACTTTCGCTTTCCTTCCAGGCTGTAACAGCAATGTCTCGCTTCCCGTGGCGTGGATCAAAGGATCTGTGGTGTGCCCTCGAGGCTTTCCCTCGAGGCTTTCCCACAGGGCTGTCCCACGTGCCACCGTGGTGTGAGTCGATCATGGGCGTGAAAGATGAGCCAGGGCAGGGCAAAGAGGTTCTTCTGGAATGGACTGAGACATCTGGGGGACTCTTGGAATGGTGGTACGACCATGGAGTTCTTCTCGCCTTTCCTGTTGAGAGTGCCTCCTCTTGAGATGCGACGGGAACGCTGGGAATTCTTTCCCGTTGAAAGCAGGGAAAGGATCCCTCATCTCGAGCTACGAGGGGGAAACGGGGCTCTTCTGGATGTGGGCGGGACCATCGTGCTTCCTCTCGAGGGGAGACGGGTATGGCGGTGAACTTCTTGAGTTGCAGCAAGGGTGTGAAAGACCCTTTCGAAGTTCCAGAAGTTAGGTGTCATTAATCTCCAGACGCCTCATCGGAAATAGGCCTCATCTCGCCTGGAAGGGAGAACTTCCTGGATTTTCTCGAGTTGCGGCAGGTGTTCTCGAGTTACGATGGGGACCTCAGGGACCCGCCCTGGTGGCCTCAGTAAAGCCCAGTTCCCATGCGAGTTGCTAAGGGCCCTCTCGGGATTCCACTCCCCTCGATACCGGGGCCAAAAACCTTGTGTGGAGTCAGGGCCGGAAGCGAGGATTCCTCTCAGGGGCTGACATGGATCTTTGGGTACTTCTGGAGTCTCCCCAGGGGAGTCAGGCCGCATCTCGAGTGGGGGCATGCACGTGCGCTTTCCTTCCAGGCTGTAGCAGCAATGTCACGCTTCCCGTCGCGTGGATCAAAGGATCTGTGGTTTTCCCTCGAGGCTTTCCCTCGAGGCTTTCCCACGGGGCTCTCCCACGTGCCACCGTGGTGTGAGTCGATCCTCGGCGTGAAAGATGAGCCAGTGCAGGGCAAAGAGGTTCCTCTGGAATGGACTGAGACATCTGGGGGACTCTTGGCATGGTGGTACGACCATGGAGTTCCTCTCGCCTTTCCTGTTGAGAGTGCCTCCTCTTGAGATGCGACGGGAACGCCGGGAATTCTTTCCCGTTGAAAGCAGGGTAAGGATCCCTCATCTCGAGCTACGAGGGGGAAACGGGGCTCTTCTGGATGTGGGCAGGACCATCGTGCTTCCTCTCGAGTGGAGACGGGTATGGCGGTGAACTTCTTGAGTTGCAGCAAGGGTGTGAAAGACCCTTTCGAAGTTCCAGAGGTTAGGTGTCATTAGTCTCCAGACGCCTCATCGGAAATAGGCCTCATCTCGCCTGGAAGGGAGAACTTCCTGGATTTTCTCGAGTTACGGCAGGTGTTCTCGAGTTACGACGGGGACCTCAGGGACCCGCACTGGTGGCCTTAGGAAAGGCCAGTCCCCATGCAAGTTGCTAGGGGGCCTCTCGGGATTCCTCTCCCGTCAATACCGGGGCCAAAAACCTTGTGTGGAGTCAGGGCCGGAACCGAGGATTCCTCTCAGGGGCTGACATGGGTCTTTGGGTATTTCTGGAGTCTCCCCAGGGGAGTCAGGCCTCGTCTCGAGGGAGAGCATGCACTTTCGCTTTCCTTCCAGGCTGTACCAGCAATGTCTCGCTTCCCGTGGCGTGGATCAAATGATCTGTGGTGTGCCCTCGAGGCTTTCCCTCGAGGCTTTCCCACAGGGCTGTCCCACGTGCCACCGTGGTGTGAGTCGATCCTCGGCGTGAAAGATGAGCCAGGGCAGGGCAAAGAGGTTCCTCTGGAATGGACTGAGACATCTGGGGGACTCTTGGAATGGTGGTACGACCATGGAGTTCCTCTCGCCTTTCCTGTTGAGAGTGCCTCCTCTTGAGATGCGACGGGAACGCTGGGAATTCTTTCCCGTTGAAAGCAGGGAAAGGATCCCTCATCTCGAGCTACGAGGGGGAAACGGGGCTCCTCTGGATGTGGGCGGGACCATCGTGCTTCCTCTCGAGTGGAGACGGGTATGGCGGTGAACTTCTTGAGTTGCAGCAAGGGTGTGAAAGACCCTTTCGAAGTTCCAGAGGTTAGGTGTCATTAGTGTCCAGACGCCTCATCGGAAATAGGCCTCATCTCGCCTGGAAGGGAGAACTTCCTGGATTTTTTCGAGTTGCGGCAGGTGTTCTCGAGTTACGACGGGGACCTCAGGGACCCGCCCTGGTGGCCTCAGGAAAGGCCAGTCCCCATGCGAGTTGCTAGGGGGCCTCTCGGGATTCCTCTCCCGTCGATACCGGGGCCAAAAACCTTGTGTGGAGTCAGGGCCGGAACCGAGGATTCCTCTCATGGGCTGACATGGATCATATGGTACTTCTGGAGTCTCCGCAGGGGAGTCAGGCCTCGTCTCGAGTGGGGGCATGCACATGCGTTTTCCTTCCAGGCTGTAGCAGCAATGTCACGCTTCCCGTCGCGTGGATCAAAGGATCTGTGGTTTTCCCTCGAGGCTTTCCCACAGGGCTGTCCCACGTGCCACCGTGGTGTGAGTCGATCCTCGGCGTGAAAGATGAGCCAGTGCAGGGCAAAGAGGTTCCTCTGGAATGGACTGAGACATCTGGGGGACCCTTGGCATGGTGGTACGACCATAGAGTTCCTCTCGCCTTTCTTGTTGAGAGTGCCTCCTCTTCAGATGCGACGGGAACGCCGGGAATTCTTTCCCGTTGAAAGCAGGGAAAGGATCCCTCATCGCGAGCTACGAGGGGGAAACGGGGCTCCTCTGGATGTGGGCGGGACCATCGTGCTTCCTTTCGAGTGGAGACGGGTATGGCGGTGAACTTCTTGAGTTGCAGCAAGGGTGTGAAAGACCCTTTCGAAGTTCCAGAGGTTAGGTGTCATTAGTGTCCAGACGCCACATCGGAAATAGGCCTCATCTCGCCTGGAAGGGAGAACTTCCTGGATTTTCTCGAGTTGCGGCAGGTGTTCTCCAGTTACGATGGGGACCTCAGGGACCCGCCCTGGTGGCCTCAGGAAAGCCCAGTTCCCATGCGAGTTGCTAAGGGGCCTCTCGGGATTCCACTCCCCTCGATACCGGGGCCAAAAACCTTGTGTGGAGTCAGGGCCGGAAGCGAGGATTCCTCTCAGGGGCTGACATGGATCTTTGGGTACTTCTGGAGTCTCCCCAGGGGAGTCAGGCCTCGTCTCGAGTGGGGGCATGCACGTGCGCTTTCCTTCCAGGCTGTAGCAGCAATGTCACGCTTCCCGTCGCGTGGATCAAAGGATCTGTGGTTTTCCCTCGAGGCTTTCCCTCGAGGCTTTCCCACAGGGCTGTCCCACGTGCCACCGTGGTGTGAGTCGATCCTCGGCGTGAAAGATGAGCCAGTGCAGGGCAAAGAGGTTCCTCTGGAATGGACTGAGACATCTGGGGGACTCTTGGAATGGTGGTATGACCATGGAGTTCCTCTCGCCTTTCCTGTTGAGGGTGCCTCCTCTTGAGATGCGACGGGAATGCCGGGAATTCGTTCACGTTAAAAGCAGGGAAAGGATCCCTCATCTCGAGCTACGAGGGGGAAACGGGACTCCTCTGCATGTGGGCGGGACCATCGTGCTTCCTCTCGAGTGGAGACGGGTAAGGCGGTGAACTTCTTGAGTTGCAGCAAGGGTGTGAAAGACCCTTTCGAAGTTCCAGAGGTTAGGTGTTATTAGTGTCCAGACGCCTCATCTGAAATAGGCCTCATCTCGCCTGGAAGGGAGAACTTCCTGGATTTACTCGAGTTGCGGCAGGTGTTCTCGAGTTACGACGGGGACCTCAGGGACCCGCCCTGGTGGCCTCAGGAAAGGCCAGTCCCCATGCGAGTTGCTAGGGGGCCTCTCGGGATTCCTCTCCCGTCGATACCGGGGCCAAAAACCTTGTGTGGAGTCAGGGCCGGAACCGAGGATTCCTCTCAGGGTCGGACATGGATCTTTGGGTAATTCTGAAGTCTCGCCAGGGCAGTCAGGCCTCGTCTCGAGTGGGGGCATGCACGTGCGCTTTCCTTCCAGGCTGTAGCAGCAATGTCACGCTTCCCGTCGCGTGGATCAAAGGATCTGTGGTTTTGCCTCGATGCTTTCCCTCGAGGCTTTCCAACAGGGCTGTCCCGCGTGCCACCGTGGTGTGAGTAGATCCTCAGCGTGAAAGATGAGCCAGTGCAGGGCAAAGACGTTCCTCTGGAATGGACTGAGTCATCTGGGGGACTCTTGGAATGGTGGTACGACCATGGAGTTATTCTCTCCTTTCCTGTTGAGAGTGCCTGCTCTTGAGATGCGACGGGAACGCCGGGAATTCCTTCCGTTGAAAGCAGGGAAAGGATCCCTCATCTCGAGCTACGAGGGCGAAATGGGGCTCCACTGGATGTGGGCGGGACCATCGTGCTTCCTCTCGAGTGGAGACAGGTATGGCGGTGAACTTCTTGAGTTGCAGCAAGGGTGTGAAAGACCCTTTCGAAGTTCCAGAGGTTAGGTGTCATTAGTGTCCAGACGCCTCATCGGAAATAGGCCTCATCTCGCCTGGAAGGTAGAACTTCCTGGTTTTTCTGGAGTTGCGGCAGGTGTTCTCGAGTTACGACGGGGACCTCAGGGACCCGCCCTGGTGGCCTCAGGAAAGGCCAGTCCCCATGCGAGTTGCTAGGGGGCCTCTCGGGATTCCTCTCCCGTCGATACCGGGGCCAAAAACCTTGTGTGGAGTCAGGGCCGGAACCGAGGATTCCTCTCAGGGGCTGACATGGAACTTTGGGTACTTCTGGAGTCTCCCCAGGGGAGTCAGGCCTCGTCTCGAGTGAGAGCATGCACTTTCGCTTTCCTTCCAGGCTGTACCAGCAATGTCTCGCTTCCCGTGGCGTGGATCAAAGGATCTGTGGTGTGCCCTCGAGGCTTTCCCTCGAGGCTTTCCCACAGGGCTGTCCCACGTGCCACCGTGGTGTGAGTCGATCCTCGGCGTGAAAGATGAGCCAGGGCAGGGCAAAGAGGTTCCTCTGGAATGGACTGAGACATCTGGGGGACTCTTGGAATGGTGGTACGACCATGGAGTTCCTCTCGCCTTTCCTGCTGAGAGTGCCTCCTCTTGAGATGCGACGGGAACCCCCGGAATTCTTTCCCGTTGAAAGCAGGGAAAGGATCCCTCATCTCGAGCTACGAGGGGGAAACGGGGCTCCTCTGCATGTGGGCGGGACCATCGTGCTTCCTCTCGAGTGGAGACGGGTATGGCGTTGAACTTCTTGAGTTGCAGCAAGGGTGTGAAAGACCCTTTCGAAATTCCAGAGGTTAGGTGTCATTAGTGTCCAGACGCCTCATCGGAAATAGGCCTCATCTCGCCTGGAAGGTAGAACTTCCTGGTTTTTCTGGAGTTGGGGCAGGTGTTCTCGAGTTACGACGGGGACCTCAGGGACCCGCCCTGGTGGCCTCACGAAAGGCCAGTCCCCATGCGAGTTGCTAGGGGGCCTCTCGGGATTCCTCTCCCGTCGATACCGTGGCCAAAAACCTTGTGTGGAGTCAGGGCCGGAACCGAGGATTCCTCTCAGGGGCTGACATGGAACTTTGGGTACTTCTGGAGTCTCCCCAGGGGAGTCAGGCCTCGTCTCGAGTGAGAGCATGCACTTTCGCTTTCCTTCCAGGCTGTAACAGCAATGTCTCGCTTCCCGTGGCGTGGATCAAAGGATCTGTGGTGTGCCCTCGAGGCTTTCCCTCGAGGCTTTCCCACAGGGCTGTCCCACGTGCCACCGTGGTGTGAGTCGATCATGGGCGTGAAAGATGAGCCAGGGCAGGGCAAAGAGGTTCTTCTGGAATGGACTGAGACATCTGGGGGACTCTTGGAATGGTGGTACGACCATGGAGTTCTTCTCGCCTTTCCTGTTGAGAGTGCCTCCTCTTGAGATGCGACGGGAACGCTGGGAATTCTTTCCCGTTGAAAGCAGGGAAAGGATCCCTCATCTCGAGCTACGAGGGGGAAACGGGGCTCTTCTGGATGTGGGCGGGACCATCGTGCTTCCTCTCGAGGGGAGACGGGTATGGCGGTGAACTTCTTGAGTTGCAGCAAGGGTGTGAAAGACCCTTTCGAAGTTCCAGAAGTTAGGTGTCATTAATCTCCAGACGCCTCATCGGAAATAGGCCTCATCTCGCCTGGAAGGGAGAACTTCCTGGATTTTCTCGAGTTGCGGCAGGTGTTCTCGAGTTACGATGGGGACCTCAGGGACCCGCCCTGGTGGCCTCAGTAAAGCCCAGTTCCCATGCGAGTTGCTAAGGGCCCTCTCGGGATTCCACTCCCCTCGATACCGGGGCCAAAAACCTTGTGTGGAGTCAGGGCCGGAAGCGAGGATTCCTCTCAGGGGCTGACATGGATCTTTGGGTACTTCTGGAGTCTCCCCAGGGGAGTCAGGCCGCATCTCGAGTGGGGGCATGCACGTGCGCTTTCCTTCCAGGCTGTAGCAGCAATGTCACGCTTCCCGTCGCGTGGATCAAAGGATCTGTGGTTTTCCCTCGAGGCTTTCCCTCGAGGCTTTCCCACGGGGCTCTCCCACGTGCCACCGTGGTGTGAGTCGATCCTCGGCGTGAAAGATGAGCCAGTGCAGGGCAAAGAGGTTCCTCTGGAATGGACTGAGACATCTGGGGGACTCTTGGCATGGTGGTACGACCATGGAGTTCCTCTCGCCTTTCCTGTTGAGAGTGCCTCCTCTTGAGATGCGACGGGAACGCCGGGAATTCTTTCCCGTTGAAAGCAGGGTAAGGATCCCTCATCTCGAGCTACGAGGGGGAAACGGGGCTCTTCTGGATGTGGGCAGGACCATCGTGCTTCCTCTCGAGTGGAGACGGGTATGGCGGTGAACTTCTTGAGTTGCAGCAAGGGTGTGAAAGACCCTTTCGAAGTTCCAGAGGTTAGGTGTCATTAGTCTCCAGACGCCTCATCGGAAATAGGCCTCATCTCGCCTGGAAGGGAGAACTTCCTGGATTTTCTCGAGTTACGGCAGGTGTTTCGAGTTACGACGGGGACCTCAGGGACCCGCACTGGTGGCCTTAGGAAAGGCCAGTCCCCATGCAAGTTGCTAGGGGGCCTCTCGGGATTCCTCTCCCGTCAATACCGGGGCCAAAAACCTTGTGTGGAGTCAGGGCCGGAACCGAGGATTCCTCTCAGGGGCTGACATGGGTCTTTGGGTATTTCTGGAGTCTCCCCAGGGGAGTCAGGCCTCGTCTCGAGGGAGAGCATGCACTTTCGCTTTCCTTCCAGGCTGTACCAGCAATGTCTCGCTTCCCGTGGCGTGGATCAAATGATCTGTGGTGTGCCCTCGAGGCTTTCCCTCGAGGCTTTCCCACAGGGCTGTCCCACGTGCCACCGTGGTGTGAGTCGATCCTCGGCGTGAAAGATGAGCCAGGGCAGGGCAAAGAGGTTCCTCTGGAATGGACTGAGACATCTGGGGGACTCTTGGAATGGTGGTACGACCATGGAGTTCCTCTCGCCTTTCCTGTTGAGAGTGCCTCCTCTTGAGATGCGACGGGAACGCTGGGAATTCTTTCCCGTTGAAAGCAGGGAAAGGATCCCTCATCTCGAGCTACGAGGGGGAAACGGGGCTCCTCTGGATGTGGGCGGGACCATCGTGCTTCCTCTCGAGTGGAGACGGGTATGGCGGTGAACTTCTTGAGTTGCAGCAAGGGTGTGAAAGACCCTTTCGAAGTTCCAGAGGTTAGGTGTCATTAGTGTCCAGACGCCTCATCGGAAATAGGCCTCATCTCGCCTGGAAGGGAGAACTTCCTGGATTTTTTCGAGTTGCGGCAGGTGTTCTCGAGTTACGACGGGGACCTCAGGGACCCGCCCTGGTGGCCTCAGGAAAGGCCAGTCCCCATGCGAGTTGCTAGGGGGCCTCTCGGGATTCCTCTCCCGTCGATACCGGGGCCAAAAACCTTGTGTGGAGTCAGGGCCGGAACCGAGGATTCCTCTCATGGGCTGACATGGATCATATGGTACTTCTGGAGTCTCCGCAGGGGAGTCAGGCCTCGTCTCGAGTGGGGGCATGCACATGCGTTTTCCTTCCAGGCTGTAGCAGCAATGTCACGCTTCCCGTCGCGTGGATCAAAGGATCTGTGGTTTTCCCTCGAGGCTTTCCCACAGGGCTGTCCCACGTGCCACCGTGGTGTGAGTCGATCCTCGGCGTGAAAGATGAGCCAGTGCAGGGCAAAGAGGTTCCTCTGGAATGGACTGAGACATCTGGGGGACCCTTGGCATGGTGGTACGACCATAGAGTTCCTCTCGCCTTTCTTGTTGAGAGTGCCTCCTCTTCAGATGCGACGGGAACGCCGGGAATTCTTTCCCGTTGAAAGCAGGGAAAGGATCCCTCATCGCGAGCTACGAGGGGGAAACGGGGCTCCTCTGGATGTGGGCGGGACCATCGTGCTTCCTTTCGAGTGGAGACGGGTATGGCGGTGAACTTCTTGAGTTGCAGCAAGGGTGTGAAAAACCCTTTCGAAGTTCCAGAGGTTAGGTGTCATTAGTCTCCAGACGCCTCATCGGAAATAGGCCTCATCTCGCCTGGAAGGGAGAACTTCCTGGATTTTCTCGAGTTGCGGCAGGTGTTCTCGAGTTACGACGGGGACCTCAGGGACCCGCCCTGGTGGCCGCAGAAGAGGCCAGTCCCCATGGGAGTTGCTAGGGGTCCTCTCGGGATTCCTCTCCCGTCGATACCGGGGCCAAAAACCTTGTGTGGAGTCAGGGCCGGAACCGAGGATTCCTCTCAGGGGTTGACATGGATCTTTGGGTACTTCTGGAGTCTCCCCAGGGGAGTCAGGCCTCGTCTCGAGTGGGGGCATGCACGTGCGCTTTCCTTCCAGGCTGTAGCAGCAATGTCACGCTTCCCGTCGCGTGGATCAAAGGATCTGTGGTTTTCCCTTGAGGCTTTCACTTGAGGCTTTCCCACAGGGCTGTCCCACGTGCCACCGTGGTGTGAGTCGATCCTCGGCATGAAAGATGAGCCAGTGCAGGGCAAAGAGGTTCCTCTGGAATGGACTGAGACATCTGGGGGACTCTTGGCATGGTGGTACGACCATGGAGTTCCTCTCGCCTTTCCTGTTTAAACTGCCTCCTCTTGAGATGCGACGGAAACGCCGGGAAAACTTTCCCATTGAAAGCAGGGAAAGGATCCCTCATCTCGAGCGACGAGGGGGAAACGGGGCTCCTCTGGATGTGGGCGGGAGCATCGTGCTTCCTCTCGAGTGGAGACGGGTATGGCGGTGAACTTCTTGAGTTGCAGCAAGGGTGTGAAAGACCCTTTCGAAGTTCCAGAGGTTAGGTGTCATTAGTCTCCATACGCCTCATCGGAAATAGGCCTCATCTCGCCTGGAAGGGAGAACTTCCAGGATTTTCTCGAGTTGCGGCAGGTGTTCTCGAGTTACGACGGGGACCTCAGGGACCCGCCCTGGTGGCCTCAGGAGAGGCCAGTCCCCATGCGAGTTGCTAGGGGGCCTCTCGGGATTCCTCTCCCGCCGATACCGCGGCCAAAAACCTTGTGTGGAGTCAGGGCCGAAACCGAGGATTCCTCTCAGGGGCTGACATGGATCTTTGGGTACTTCTGGAGTCTCCCCAGGGGAGTCAGCCCTCGTCTCGAGTGGGGGCATGCACGTGCGCTTTCCTTCCAGGCTGTAGCAGCAATGTCACGCTTCCCGTCGCGTGGATCAAAGGATCTGTGGTTTTCCCTCGAGGCTTTCCCTCGAGGCTTTCCCACTGGGCTGTCCCACGTGCCACCGTGGTGTGAGTCGATCCTCGGCGTGAAAGATGAGCCAGTGCAGGGCAAAGAGGTTCCTCTGGAATGGACTGAGACATCTGGGGGACTCTTGGCATGGTGGTACGACCATGGAGTTCCTCTCGCCTTTCCTGTTGAGAGTGCCTCCTCTTGAGATGCGACGGGAACGCCGGGAATTCTTTCCCGTTGAAAGCAGGGAAAGGATCCCTCATCTCGAGCTACGAGGGGGAAACGGGGCTCCTCTGGATGTGGGCGGGACCATCGTGCTTCCTCTCGAGTGGAGACGGGTATGGCGGTGAACTTCTTGAGTTGCAGCAAGGGTGTGAAAGACCCTTTCGAAGTTCCAGAGGTTAGGTGTCATTAGTCTCCAGACGCCTCATCGGAAATAGGCCTCATCTCGCCTGGAAGGGAGAACTTCCTGGATTTTCTCGAGTTGCGGCAGGTGTTCTCGAGTTACGACGGGGACCTCAGGGACCCGCCCTGGTGGGTCAGGCGAGGCCAATCCCATTGCGAGTTGCTAGGGGGCCTCTCGGGATTCCTCTCCCGTCGATACCGGGGCCAAAAACCTTGTGTGGAGTCAGGGCCGGAACCGAGGATTCCTCTCAGGGGCTGACATGGATCTTTGGGTACTTCTGGAGTCTCCCCAGGGGAGTCAGGCCTCGTCTCGAGTGGGGGCATGCACGTGCGCTTTCCTTCCAGGCTGTAGCAGCAATGTCACGCTTCCCGTGTCGTGGATCAAAGGATCTGTGGTTTCCCTCGAGGCTTTCCCTCGAGGCTTTCCCACAGGGCTGTCCCACGTGCCACCGTGGTGTGAGTCGATCCTCGGCGTGAAAGCTGAGCCAGTGCAGGGCAAAGAGGTTCCTCTGGAATGGACTGAGACATCTGGGGGACTCTTGGCATGGTGGTACGACCATGGAGTTCCTCTCGCCTTTCCTGTTGAGAGTGCCTTCTCTTGAGATGCGACGGGAACGCCGGGAATTCTTTCCCGTTGAAAGCAGGGAAAGGATCCCTCATCTCGAGCTACGAGGGGGAAACGGGGCTCCTCTGGATGTGGGCGGGACCATCGTGCTTCCTCTGGAGTGGAGACGGGTATCGCGGTGAACTTCTTGAGTTGCAGCAAGGGTGTGAAAGACCCTTTCGAAGTTCCAGAGGTTAGGTGTCATTAGTCTCCAGACGCCTCATCGGAAATAGGCCTCATCTCGCCTGGAAGGGATAACTTCCTGGATTTTCTCGAGTTGCGGCAGGTGTTCTCGAGTTACGACGGGGACCTCAGGGACCCGCCCTGGTGGCCTCAGGAAAGGCCAGTCCCCATGCGAGTTGCTAGGGGGCCTCTCGGGATTCCTCTCCCGTCGATACCGGGGCCAAAAACCTTGTGTGGAGTCAGGGCCGGAACCGAGGATTCCTCTCAGGGGCTGACATGGATCTTTGGGTACTTCTGGAGTCTCCCCGGGGAGTCAGGCCTCGTCTCGAGTGGGAGCATGCACGTGCGCTTTCCTTCCAGGCTGTAGCAGCAATGTCACGCTTCCCGTCGCGTGGATCAAAGGATCTGTGGTTTTCCCTCGAGGCTTTCCCTCGAGGCTTTCCCACTGGGCTGTCCCACGTGCCACCGTGGTGTGAGTCGATCCTCGCCGTGAAAGATAAGCCAGTGCAGGGCAAAGAGGTTCCTCTGGAATGGACTGAGACATCTGGGGGACTCTTGGCATGGTGGTACGACCATGGAGTTCCTCTCGCCTTTCCTGTTGAGAGTGCCTCCTCTTGAGTTGCGACGGGAACGCCGGGAATTCTTTCCCGTTGAAAGCAGGGAAAGGATGCCTCATCTCGAGCTACGAGGGGGAAACGGGGCTCCTCTGGAAGTGGGCGGGACCATCGTGCTTCCTCTCGTGTGGAGAAGGGTGTGGGGGTGAACTTCTTGAGATGCAGCAAGGGTGTGAACGACCCTTTCGAATTTCCAGAGGTTACGTGTCATTAGTCTCCAGACGCCTCATCGGAAATAGGCCTCATGTCGCCTGGAAGGGAGAACTTCCTGGATTTTCTCGAGTTGCGGCAGGTGTTCTCGAGTTACGACGGGGACCTCAGGGACCTGCCCTGGTGGCCTCAGGAAAGGCCAGTCCCCATGCGAGTTGCTAGGGGGCCTCTCGGGATTCCTCCCCCGTCGATACCGGGGCCAAAAACCTTGTGTGGAGTCAGCGCCGGAACCGAAGATTCCTCTCAGGGGCTGACATGGATCTTTGGGTACTTCTGGAGTCTCCCCAGGGGAGTCAGGCCTCGTCTCGAGTGAGGGCATGCACGTGCGCTTTCCTTCCAGGCTGTAGCAGCAATGTCACGCTTCCCGTCGCGTGGTTCAAAGGATCTGAGGTTTTCCCTCGAGGCTTTCCCACAGGGCTGTCCCACAGGGCTGTCCCACGTGCCACCGTGCTGTGAGTCGCTCCTCAGCGTGAAAGATGAGCCAGTGCAGGGCAAAGATGTTCCTCTGGAATGGACTGAGACATCTGGGGGACTCTTGGAATGGTGGTACGATCATGGAGTTCCTCGCGCCTTTCCTGTTGAGAGTGCCTCCTCTTGAGATGCGACGGGAACGCCGTGAATTCTTTCCCGTTGAAAGCAGGGAAAGGATCCCTCATCTCAGCTACGAGGGGGAAACGGGGCTCCTCTGGATGTGGGCGGGACCATCGTGCTTCCTCTCGAGTGGAGACGGGTATGGCGGTGAACTTCTTGAGTTGCAGCAAGGGTGTGAAAGACCCTTTCGAAGTTCCAGAGGTTAGGTGTCATTAGTCTCCATACGCCTCATCGGAAATAGGCCTCATCTCGCCTGGAAGGGAGAACTTACAGGATTTTCTCGAGTTGCGGCAGGTGTTCTCGAGTTACGACGGGGACCTCAGGGACCCGCCCTGGTGGCCTCAGGAGAGGCCAGTCCCCATGCGAGTTGCTAGGGGGCCTCTCGGGATTCCTCTCCCGCCGATACCGGGGCCAAAAACCTTGTGTGGATTCAGGGCCGGAACCGAGGATTCCTCTCAGGGGCTGACATGGATCTTTGGGTACTTCTGGAGTCTCCCCAGGGGAGTCAGCCCTCGTCTCGAGTGGGGGCATGCACGTGCGCTTTCCTTCCAGGCTGTAGCAGCAATGTCACGCTTCCCGTCGCGTGGATCAAAGGATCTGTGGTTTTCCCTCGAGGCTTTCCCTCGAGGCTTTCCCACTGGGCTGTCCCACGTGCCACCGTGGTGTGAGTCGATCCTCGGCGTGAAAGATGAGCCAGTGCAGGGCAAAGAGGTTCCTCTGGAATGGACTGAGACATCTGGGGGACTCTTGGCATGGTGGTACGACCATGGAGTTCCTCTCGCCTTTCCTGTTGAGAGTGCCTCCTCTTGAGATGCGACGGGAACGCCGGGAATTCTTTCCCGTTGAAAGCAGGGAAAGGATCCCTCATCTCGAGCTACGAGGGGGAAACGGGGCTCCTCTGGATGTGGGCGGGACCATCGTGCTTCCTCTCTAGTGGAGACGGGTATGGCGGTGAACTTCTTGAGTTGCAGCAAGGGTGTGAAAGACCCTTTCGAAGTTCCAGAGGTTAGGTGTCATTAGTCTCCAGACGCCTCATCGGAAATAGGCCTCATCTCGCCTGGAAGGGAGAACTTCCTGGATTTTCTCGAGTTGCGGCAGGTGTTCTCGAGTTACGACGGGGACCTCAGGGACCCGCCCTGGTGGGTCAGGCGAGGCCAATCAGATTGCGAGTTGCTAGGGGGCCTCTCGAGATTCCTCTCCCGTCGATACCGGGGCCAAAAACCTTGTGTGGAATCAGGGCCGGAACCGAGGATTCCTCTCAGGGGCTGACATGGATCTTTGGGTACTTCTGGAGTCTCCCCAGGGGAGTCAGGCCTCGTCTCGAGTGGCGGCATGCACGTGCGCTTTCCTTCCAGGCTGTAGCAGCAATGTCACGCATCCCGTGTCGTGGATCAAAGGATCTGTGGTTTCCCTCGAGGCTTTCCCTCGAGGCTTTCCCACAGGGCTGTCCCACGTGCCACCGTGGTGTGAGTCGATCCTCGGCGTGAAAGCTGAGCCAGTGCAGGGCAAAGAGGTTCCTCTGGAATGGACTGAGACATCTGGGGGACTCTTGGCATGGTGGTACGACCATGGAGTTCCTCTCGCCTTTCCTGTTGAGAGTGCCTCCTCTTGAGATGCGACGGGAACGCCGGGAATTCTTTCCCGTTGAAAGCAGGGAAAGGATCCCTCATCTCGAGCTACGAGGGGGAAACGGGGCTCCTCTGGATGTGGGCGGGACCATCGTGCTTCCTCTCGAGTTGAGACGGGTATAGCGGTGAACTTCTTGAGTTGCAGCAAGGGTGTGAAAGACCATTTCGAAGTTCCAGAGCTTAGGTGTCATTAGTCTCCAGACGCCTCATGGGAAATAGGCCTCATCTCGCCTGGAAGGGAGAATTCCTGGATTTTCTCGAGTTGCGGCAGGTGTTCTCGAGTTAAGACGGGGACTTCAGGGACCAGCCCTGGTGGCCTCAGGAAAGGCCAGTCCCCATGCGAGTTGCTAGGGGGCCTCTCGGGATTCCTCTCCCGTCGAAACTGGGGCCAAAAACCTTGTGTGGAGTCATGGCCGGAACCGAGGATTCCTCTCAGGGGCTGACATGGATTTTTGGGTAGTTCTGGAGTCTTCCCAGGGGAGTCAAGCCTCGTCTCGAGAGGGGGCATGCACGTGCGCTTTCCTTCCAGGCTGTAGCAGCAATGTCACGCTTCCCGTCGCGTGGATCAAAGGATCTGTGGTTTTCCCTCAAGGCTTTCCCTCGAGACTTTCCCACAGGGCTGTCCCACCTGCCACCGAGGTGTGAGTCGATCCTCGGCGTGAAAGATGAGCCAGTGCAGGGCAAAGAGGTTCCTCTGGAATGGACTGAGACATTTGGGGGACTCTTGGAATGGTGGTATGACCATGGAGTTCCTCTCGCCTTTCCTGTTGAGAGTGCCTCCTCTTGAGTTGCGACGGGAACGCCGGGAATTCTTTCCCGTTGAAAGCAGGGAAAGGATGCCTCATCTCGAGCTACGAGGGGGAAACGGGGCTCCTCTGGAAGTGGGCGGGACCATCGTGCTTCCTCTCGTGCGGAGAAGGGTGTGGGGGTGAACTTCTTGAGATGCAGCAAGGGTGTGAACGACCCTTTCGAATTTCCAGAGGTTACGTGTCATTAGTCTCCAGACGCCTCATCGGAAATAGGCCTCATGTCGCCTGGAAGGGAGAACTTCCTGGATTTTCTCGAGTTGCGGCAAGTGTTCTCGAGTTACGACGGGGACCTCAGGGACCTGCCCTGGTGGCCTCAGGAAAGGCCAGTCCCCATGCGAGTTGCTAGGGGGCCTCTCGGGATTCCTCCCCCGTCGATACCGGGGCCAAAAACCTTGTGTGGAGTCAGGGCCGGAACCGAGGATTCCTCTCAGGGGCTGACATGGATCTTTGGGTACTTCTGGAGTCTCACCAGGGGAGTCAGGCCTCATCTCGAGTGAGGGCATGCACGTGTGCTTTCCTGAAAGGCTGTAGCAGCAATGTCACGCTTCCCGTCGCGTGGATCAAAGGATCTGTGGTTTTCCCTCGAGGCTTTCCTTCGAGGCTTTCCCACAGGGCTGTCCCACGTGCCACCGTGGTGTGAGTCGATCCTAGGCGTGAAAGATGAGCCAGTGCAGGGCAAAGAGGTTCCTCTGGAATGGACTGAGACATCTGGGGGACTCTTGGAATGGTGGTACGATCATGGAGTTCCTCTCGCCTTTCCTGTTGAGAGTGCCTCCTCTTGAGATGCGACGGGAACGCCGGGAATTCTTTCCCGTTGAAAGCAGGGAAAGGATCCCTCATCTCGAGCTACGAGGGGGAAACGGGGCTCCTCTGGATGTGAGCGGGACCATCGTGCTTCCTCTCGAGTGGAGACGGGTATGGAGGTGAACTTCTTGAGTTGCAGCAAGGGTGTGAAAGACCCTTTCGAAGTTCCAGAGGTGAGGTGTCATTAGTCTCCAGACGCCTCATGGGAAATAGGCCTCATCTCGCCTGGAAGGGAGAATTCCTGGATTTTCTCGAGTTGCGGCAGGTGTTCTCGAGTTAAGACGGGGACCTCAGGGACCAGCCCTGGTGGCCTCAGGAAAGGCCAGTCCCCATGTGAGTTGCTAGGGGGCCTCTCGGGATTCCTCTCCCGTCGATACTGGGGCCAAAAACCTTGTGTGGAGTCAGGGCCGGAACCGAGGATTCCTCTCAGGGTCTGACATGGATTCTTGGGTACTTCTGGAGTCTTCCCAGGGGAGTCAAGCCTCGTCTCGAGTGGGGGCATGCACGTGCGCTTTCCTTCCAGGCTGTAGCAGCAATGTCACGCTTCCCGTCGCGTGGATCAAAGGATCTGTGGTTTTCCCTCGAGGCTTTCCCTCGAGGCTTTCCC
The DNA here is from genome assembly GCF_032405125.1 of Capricornis sumatraensis. Taxonomy (NCBI): domain Eukaryota; kingdom Metazoa; phylum Chordata; class Mammalia; order Artiodactyla; family Bovidae; genus Capricornis; species Capricornis sumatraensis. The sequence continues at coordinate 139,481,350 of NC_091092.1, read as the reverse complement.
ACAGGGCTGTCCCACGTGCCACCGTGGTGTGAGTCGATCCTCGGCGTGAAAGATGAGCCAGTGCAGGGCAAAGAGGTTCCTCTGGAATGGACTGAGACATTTGGGGGACTCTTGGAATGGTGGTACGACCATGGAGTTCCTCTCGCCTTTCCTGTTGAGAGTGCCTCCTCTTGAGTTGCGACGGGAACGCCGGGAATTCTTTCCCGTTGAAAGCAGGGAAAGGATGCCTCATCTCGAGCTACGAGGGGGAAACGGGGCTCCTCTGGATGTGGGCGGGACCATCGTGCTTCCTCTCGTGTGGAGAAGGGTGTGGGGGTGAACTTCTTGAGATGCAGCAAGGGTGTGAACGACCCTTTCGAATTACCAGAGGTTACGTGTCATTAGTCTCCAGACGCCTCATCGGAAATAGGCCTCATGTCGCCTGGAAGGGAGAACTTCCTGGATTTTCTCGAGTTGCGGCAGGTGTTCTCGAGTTACGACGGGGACCTCAGGGACCTGCCCTGGTGGCCTCAGGAAAGGCCAGTCCCCATGCGAGTTGCTAGGGGGCCTCTCGGGATTCCTCGCCCGTCGATACCGGGGCCAAAAACCTTGTGTGGATTCAGGGCCGGAACCGAGGATTCCTCTCAGGGGCTGACATGGATCTTTGGGTACTTCTGGAGTCCCACCAGGGGAGTCAGGCCTCGTCTCGAGTGAGGGCATGCACGTGTGCTTTCCTGAAAGGCTGCAGCAGCAATGTCACGCTTCCCGTCGCGTGGATCAAAGGATCTGTGGTTTTTCCTCGAGGCTTTCCCTCGAGGCTTTCCCAAAGGGCTGTCCCACGTGCAACCGTGGGGTGAGTCGATCCTCGGCGTGAAAGATGAGCCAGTGCAGGGCAAAGAGGTTCCTCTGGAATGGACTGAGACATCTGGGGGACTCTTGGAATGGTGGTACGATCATGGAGTTCCTCTCGCCTTTCCTGTTGAGAGTGCCTCCTCTTGAGATGCGACGGGATCGCCGGGAATTCTTTCCCGTTGAAAGCAGGGAAAGGATCCCTCATCTCGAGCTACGAGGGGGAAACGGGGCTCCTCTGGATGTGGGCGGGACCATCGTGCTTCCTCTCGAGTGAAGACGGGTATGGCGTTGAACTTCTTGAGTTGCAGCAAGGGTGTGAAAGACCCTTTCGAAGTTCCAAAGGTTAGGTGTCATTAGTCTCCAGACGCCTCATCGGAAATAGGCCTCATCTCGCCTGGAAGGGAGAACTTCCTGGATTTTCTTGAGTTGCGGCAGGTGTTATCGAGTTACGACGGGGACCTCAGGGACCCGCCCTGGTGGCCTCAGGAGAGGCCAGTCCCCATGTGAGTTGCCAGGGGGCCTCTCGGGATTCCTCTCCCGTTGATACCGGGGCCAAAAACCTTGTGTGGAGTCAGGGCCGGAACCGAAGATTCCTCTCAGGGGCTGACATGGATCATTGGGTACTTCTGGAGTCTCCGCAGGGGAGTCAGGCCTCGTCTCGAGTGGGGGCATGCACATGCGTTTTCCTTCCAGGCTGTAGCAGCAATGTCACGCTTCCCATCGCGTGGATCAAAGGATCTGTGGTTTTCCCTCGAGGCTTTCCCACAGGGCTGTCCCACGTGCCACCGTGGTGTGAGTCGATCCTCGGCGTGAAAGATGAGCCAGTGCAGGGCAAAGAGGTTCCTCTGGAATGGACTGAGACATCTGGGGGACCCTTGGCATGGTGGTACGACCATGGAGTTCCTCTCGCCTTTCTTGTTGAGAGTGCCTCCTCTTCAGATGCGACGGGAACGCCGGGAATTCTTTCCCGTTGAAAGCAGGGAAAGGATCCCTCATCTCGAGCTACGAGGGGGAAACGGGGCTCCTCTGGATGTGGGCGGGATCATCGTGCTTCCTCTCGAGTGGAGACGGGTATGGCGGTGAACTTCTTGAGTTGCAGCAAGGGTGTGAAAAACCCTTTCGAAGTTCCAGAGGTTAGGTGTCATTAGTCTCCAGACGCCTCATCGGAAATAGGCCTCATCTCGCCTGGAAGGGAGAACTTCCTGGATTTTCTCGAGTTGCGGCAGGTGTTCTCGAGTTACGACGGGGACCTTAGGGACCCGCCCTGGTGGCCACAGAAGAGGCCAGTCCCCATGTGAGTTGCTAGGGGTCCTCTCGGGATTCCTCTCCCATCGATACTGGTCCCAAAAACCTTGTGTGGAGTCAGGGCCGGAACCGAGGATTCCTCTCAGGGGTTGACATGGATATTTGGGTACTGCTGGAGTCTCCCCAGGGGCGTCAGGCCTCGTCTCGAGTGGGGGCATTCACGTGCGCTTTCCTTCCAGGCTGTAGCAGCAATGTCACGCTTCCCGTCGCGTGGATCAAAGGATCTGTGGTTTTCCCTTGAGGCTTTCACTTGAGGCTTTCCCACAGGGCTGTCCCACGTGCCACCGTGGTGTGAGTCGATCCTCGGCATGAAAGATGAGCCAGTGCAGGGCAAAGAGGTTTCTCTGGAATGGACTGAGACATCTGGGGGACTCTTGGCATGGTGGTACGACCATGGAGTTCCACTCGCCTTTCCTGTTGAGAGTGCCTCCTCTTGAGATGCGACGGAAACGCCGGGAAAACTTTCCCATTGAAAGCAGGGAAAGGATCCCTCATCTCGAGCTACGAGGGGGAAACGGGGCTCCTCTGGATGTGGGCGGGACCATCGTGCTTCCTCTCGAGTGGAGACGGGTATGGCGGTGAACTTCTTGAGTTGCAGCAAGGGTGTGAAAGACCCTTTCGAAGTTCCAGAGGTTAGGTGTCATTAGTGTCCAGACGCCTCATCGGAAATAGGCCTCATCTCGCCTGGAAGGGAGAACTTCCAGGATTTTCTCGAGTTGCGGCAGGTGTTCTCAAGTTACGACGGGGACCTCAGGGACCCGCCCTGGTGGCCTCAGGAGAGGCCAGTCCCCATGCGTGTTGCTAGGGTGCCTCTCGGGATTCCTCTCCCGCCGATACCGGGGCCAAAAACCTTGTGTGGAGTCAGGGCCGGAACCGAGGATTCCTGTCAGGGGCTGACATGGATCTTTGGGTACTTCTGGAGTCTCCCCAGGGGAGTCAGGCCTCGTCTCGAGTGGGGGCATGCACGTGCGCTTTCCTTCCAGGCTGTAGCAGCAATGTCACGCTTCCCGTCGCGTGGATCAAAGGATCTGTGGTTTTCCCTCGAGGCTTTCCCTCGAGGCTTTCCCACTGGGCTGTCCCACGTGCCACCGTGGTGTGAGTCGATCCTCGGCGTGAAAGATGAGCCAGTGCAGGGCAAAGAGGTTCCTCTGGAATGGACTGAGACATCTGGGGGACTCTTGGCATGGTGGTACGACCATGGAGTTCCTCTCGCCTTTCCTGTTGAGAGTGCCTCCTCTTGAGATGCGACGGGAACGCCGGGAATTCTTTCCCGTTGAAAGCAGGGAAAGGATCCCTCATCTCGAGCTACGAGGGGGAAACGGGGCTCCTCTGGATGTGGGCGGGACCATCGTGCTTCCTCTCGAGTGGAGACGGGTATGGCGGTGAACTTCTTGAGTTGCAGCAAGGGTGTGAAAGACCCTTTCGAAGTTCCAGAGGTTAGGTGTCATTAGTCTCCATACGCCTCATCGGAAATAGGCCTCATCTCGCCTGGAAGGGAGAACTTCCTGGATTTTCTCGAGTTGCGGCAGGTGTTCTCGAGTTACGCCGGGGACCTCAGGGACCCGCCCTGGTGGGTCAGGCGAGGCCAATCCCATTGCGAGTTGCTAGGGGGCCTCTCGGGATTCCTCTCCCGTTGATACCGGGGCCAAAAACCTTGTGTGGAGTCAGGGCCGGAACCGAGGATTCCTCTCAGGGGCTGACATGGATCATTGGGTACTTCTGGAGTCTCCGCAGGGGAGTCAGGCCTCGTCTCGAGTGGGGGCATGCACATGCGTTTTCCTTCCAGGCTGTAGCAGCAATGTCACGCTTCCCGTCGCGTGGATCAAAGGATCTGTGGTTTTCCCTCGAGGCTTTCCCACAGGGCTGTCCCACGTGCCACCGTGGTGTGAGTCGATCCTCGGCGTGAAAGATGAGCCAGTGCAGGGCAAAGAGGTTCCTCTGGAATGGACTGAGACATCTGGGGGACCCTTGGCATGGTGGTACGACCATGGAGTTCCTCTCGCCTTTCTTGTTGAGAGTGCCTCCTCTTCAGATGCGACGGGAACGCCGGGAATTCTTTCCCGTTGAAAGCAGGGAAAGGATCCCTCATCGCGAGCTACGAGGGGGAAACGGGGCTCCTCTGGATGTGGGCGGGATCATCGTGCTTCCTCTCGAGTGGAGACGGGTATGGCGGTGAACTTCTTGAGTTGCAGCAAGGGTGTGAAAAACCCTTTCGAAGTTCCAGAGGTTAGGTGTCATTAGTCTCCAGACGCCTCATCGGAAATAGGCCTCATCTCGCCTGGAAGGGAGAACTTCCTGGATTTTCTCGAGTTGCGGCAGGTGTTCTCGAGTTACGACGGGGACCTTAGGGACCCGCCCTGGTGGCCACAGAAGAGGCCAGTCCCCATGTGAGTTGCTAGGGGTCCTCTCGGGATTCCTCTCCCATCGATACTGGTCCCAAAAACCTTGTGTGGAGTCAGGGCCGGAACCGAGGATTCCTCTCAGGGGTTGACATGGATATTTGGGTACTGCTGGAGTCTCCCCAGGGGCGTCAGGCCTCGTCTCGAGTGGGGGCATTCACGTGCGCTTTCCTTCCAGGCTGTAGCAGCAATGTCACGCTTCCCGTCGCGTGGATCAAAGGATCTGTGGTTTTCCCTTGAGGCTTTCACTTGAGGCTTTCCCACAGGGCTGTCCCACGTGCCACCGTGGTGTGAGTCGATCCTCGGCATGAAAGATGAGCCAGTGCAGGGCAAAGAGGTTTCTCTGGAATGGACTGAGACATCTGGGGGACTCTTGGCATGGTGGTACGACCATGGAGTTCCACTCGCCTTTCCTGTTGAGAGTGCCTCCTCTTGAGATGCGACGGAAACGCCGGGAAAACTTTCCCATTGAAAGCAGGGAAAGGATCCCTCATCTCGAGCTACGAGGGGGAAACGGGGCTCCTCTGGATGTGGGCGGGACCATCGTGCTTCCTCTCGAGTGGAGACGGGTATGGCGGTGAACTTCTTGAGTTGCAGCAAGGGTGTGAAAGACCCTTTCGAAGTTCCAGAGGTTAGGTGTCATTAGTGTCCAGACGCCTCATCGGAAATAGGCCTCATCTCGCCTGGAAGGGAGAACTTCCAGGATTTTCTCGAGTTGCGGCAGGTGTTCTCAAGTTACGACGGGGACCTCAGGGACCCGCCCTGGTGGCCTCAGGAGAGGCCAGTCCCCATGCGTGTTGCTAGGGTGCCTCTCGGGATTCCTCTCCCGCCGATACCGGGGCCAAAAACCTTGTGTGGAGTCAGGGCCGGAACCGAGGATTCCTGTCAGGGGCTGACATGGATCTTTGGGTACTTCTGGAGTCTCCCCAGGGGAGTCAGGCCTCGTCTCGAGTGGGGGCATGCACGTGCGCTTTCCTTCCAGGCTGTAGCAGCAATGTCACGCTTCCCGTCGCGTGGATCAAAGGATCTGTGGTTTTCCCTCGAGGCTTTCCCTCGAGGCTTTCCCACTGGGCTGTCCCACGTGCCACCGTGGTGTGAGTCGATCCTCGGCGTGAAAGATGAGCCAGTGCAGGGCAAAGAGGTTCCTCTGGAATGGACTGAGACATCTGGGGGACTCTTGGCATGGTGGTACGACCATGGAGTTCCTCTCGCCTTTCCTGTTGAGAGTGCCTCCTCTTGAGATGCGACGGGAACGCCGGGAATTCTTTCCCGTTGAAAGCAGGGAAAGGATCCCTCATCTCGAGCTACGAGGGGGAAACGGGGCTCCTCTGGATGTGGGCGGGACCATCGTGCTTCCTCTCGAGTGGAGACGGGTATGGCGGTGAACTTCTTGAGTTGCAGCAAGGGTGTGAAAGACCCTTTCGAAGTTCCAGAGGTTAGGTGTCATTAGTGTCCAGACGCCTCATCGGAAATAGGCCTCATCTCGCCTGGAAGGGAGAACTTCCTGGATTTTCTCGAGTTGCGGCAGGTGTTCTCGAGTTACGCCGGGGACCTCAGGGACCCGCCCTGGTGGGTCAGGCGAGGCCAATCCCATTGCGAGTTGCTAGGGGGCCTCTCGGGATTCCTCTCCCATCGATACCGGGGCCAAAAACCTTGTGTGGAGTCAGGGCCGGAACCGAGGATTCCTCTCAGGGGCTGACATGGATCTTTGGGTACTTCTGGAGTCTCCCCAGGGGAGTCAGGCCTCGTCTCGAGTGGCGGCATGAACGTGCGCTTTCCTTCCAGGCTGTAGCAGCAATGTCACGCTTCCCGTGTCGTGGATCAAAGGATCTGTGGTTTCCCTCGAGGCTTTCCCTCGAGGCTTTCCCACAGGGCTGTCCCACGTGCCACCGTGGTGTGAGTCGATCCTCGGCGTGAAAGCTGAGCCAGTGCAGGGCAAAGAGGTTCCTCTGGAATGGACTGAGACATCTGGGGGACTCTTGGCATGGTGGTACGACCATGGAGTTCCTCTCGCCTTTCCTGTTGAGAGTGCCTCCTCTTGAGATGCGACGGGAACGCCGGGAATTCTTTCCCGTTGAAAGCAGGGAAAGGATCCCTCATCTCGAGCTACGAGGGGGAAACGGGGCTCCTGTGGATGTGGGCGGGACCATCGTGCTTCCTCTGGAGTGGAGACGGGTATGGCGGTGAACTTCTTGAGTTGCAGCAAGGGTGTGAAAGACCCTTTCGAAGTTCCAGAGGTTAGGTGTCATTAGTCTCCAGACGCCTCATCGGAAATAGGCCTCATCTCGCCTGGAACGGAGAACTTCCTGGATTTTCTCGAGTTGCGGCAGGTGTTCTCGAGTTACGACGGGGACCTCAGGGACCCGCCCTGGAGGCCTCAGGAGAGGCCAGTCCCCATGGGAGTTGCTAGGGGGCCTCTCGGGATTCCTCTCCCGTCGATAACGGGGCCAAAAACCTTGTGTGGAGTCAGGGCCGGAACCGAGGATTCCTCTCAGGGGCTGACATGGATCTTTGGGTACTTCTGGAGTCTCCCCAGGGGAGTCAGGCCTCGTCTCGAGTGGGGGCATGCACGTGCGCTTTCCTTCCAGGCTGTAGCAGCAATGTCACACTTCCCGTCGCGTGGATCAAAGGATCTGTGGTTTTCCCTCGAGGCTTTCCCTCGAGGCTTTCCCACGGGGCTGTCCCACGTGCCACCGTGGTGTGAGTCGATCCTCGGCGTGAAAGATGAGCCAGTGCAGGGCAAAGAGGTTCCTCTGGAATGGACTGAGACATCTGGGGGACTCTTGGCATGGTGGTACGACCATGGAGTTCCTCTCGCCTTTCCTGTTGAGAGTGCCTCCTCTTGAGATGCGACGGGAACGCCGGGAATTCTTTCCCGTTGAAAGCAGGGAAAGGATCCCTCATCTCGAGCTGCGAGGGGGAAACGGGGCTCCTCTGGATGTGGGCGGGACCATCGTGCTTCCTCTCGAGTGGAGACGGGTATGGCGTTGAACTTCTTGAGTTGCAGCAAGGGTGTGAAAGACCCTTTCGAAGTTCCAGAGGTTAGGTGTCATTAGTGTCCAGACGCCTCATCGGAAATAGGCCTCATCTCGCCTGGAAGGGAGAACTTCCTGGATTTTCTCGAGTTGCAGCAGGTGTTCTCGAGTTACGCCGGGGAGCTCAGGGACCCGCCCTGGTGGGTCAGGCGAGGCCAATCCCATTGCGAGTTGCTAGGGGGCCTCTCGGGATTCCTCTCCCGTCGATACCGGTGCCAAAAACCTTGTGTGGAGTCAGGGCCGGAACCGAGGATTCCTCTCAGGGGCTGACATGGATCTTTGGGTACTTCTGGAGTCTCCCCAGGGGAGTCAGGCCTCGTCTCGAGTGGGGGCATGCACGTGCGCTTTCCTTCCAGGCTGTAGCAGCAATGTCACGCTTCCCGTGTCGTGGATCAAAGGATCTGTGGTTTCCCTCGAGGCTTTCCCTCGAGGCTTTCCCACAGGGCTGTCCCACGTGCCACCGTGGTGTGAGTCGATCCTCGGCGTGAAAGCTGAGCCAGTGCAGGGCATAGAGGTTCCTCTGGAATGGACTGAGACATCTGGGGGACTCTTGGCATGGTGGTACGAACATGGAGTTCCTCTCGCCTTTCCTGTTGAGAGTGCCTCCTCTTGAGATGCGACGGGAACGCCGGGAATTCTTTCCCGTTGAAAGCAGGGAAAGGATCCCTCATCTCGAGCTACGAGGGGGAAACGGGGCTCCTCTGGATGTGGGCGGGACCATCGTGCTTCCTCTCTAGTGGAGACGGGTATCGCGGTGAACTTCTTGAGTTGCAGCAAGGGTGTGAAAGACCCTTTCGAATTTCCAGAGGTGAGGTGTCATTAGTCTCCAGACGCCTCATCGGAAATAGGCCTCATCTCGCCTGGAAGGGATAACTTCCTGGATTTTCTCGAGTTGCGGCAGGTGTTCTCGAGTTACGACGGGGACCTCAGGGACCCGCCCTGGTGGGTCAGGCGAGGCCAGTCCCCATGCGAGTTGCTAGGGGGCCTCTCGGGATTCCTCTCCCGTCGATACCGGGGCCAAAAACCTTGTGTGGAATCAGGGCCGGAACCGAGGATTCCTCTCAGGGGCTGACATGGATCTTTGGGTACTTCTGGAGTCTCCCCAGGGGAGTCAGGCCTCGTCTCGAGTGGGGGCATGCACGTGCGCTTTCCTTCCAGGCTGTAGCAGCAATGTCACGCTTTCCGTGTCGTGGATCAAAGGATCTGTGTTTTCCCTCGAGGCTTTCCCTCGAGGCTTTCCCACAGGGCTGTCCCACGTGCCACCGTGGTGTGAGTCGATCCTCGGCGTGAAAGCTGAGCCAGTGCAGGGCAAAGAGGTTCCTCTGGAATGGACTGAGACATCTGGGGGACTCTTGGCATGGTGGTACGACCATGGAGTTCCTCTCGCCTTTCCTGTTGAGAGTGCCTCCTCTTGAGATGCGACGGGAACGCCGGGAATTTTTTCCCGTTGAAAGCAGGGAAAGGATCCCTCATCTCGAGCTACGAGGGGGAAACGGGGCTCCTCTGGATGTGGGCGGGACCATCGTGCTTCCTCTGGAGTGGAGACGGGTATCGCAGTGAACTTCTTGAGTTGCAGCAAGGGTGTGAAAGACCCTTTCGAAGTTCCAGAGGTGAGGTGTCATTAGTCTCCAGACGCCTCATCGGAAATAGGCCTCATCTCGCCTGGAAGGGATAACTTCCTGGATTTTCTCGAGTTGCGGCAGGTGTTCTCGAGTTACGACGGGGACCTAAGGGACCCGCCCTGGTGGCCTCAGGAGAGGCCAGTCCCCATGCGAGTTGCTAGGGGGCCTCTCGGGATTCCTCTCCCGTCGATACCTGGGCCAAAACCCTTGTGTGGAATCAGGGCCGGAACCGAGGATTCCTCTCAGGGGCTGACATGGATCTTTGGGTACTTCTGGAGTCTCCCCAGGGGAGTCAGGCCTCGTCTCGAGTGGGGGCATGCACGTGCGCTTTCCTTCCAGGCTGTAGCAGCAATGTCACGCTTCCCGTCGCGTGGATCAAAGGATCTGTGGATTTCCCTCGAGGCTTTCCCTCGAGGCTTTCCCACAGGACTGTCCCACGTGACACCGTGGTGTGAGTCGATCCTCGGCATGAAAGATAGGCCAGTGCAGGGCAAAGAGGTTCCTCTGGAATGGACTGAGACATCTGGGGGACTCTTGGCATGGTGGTACGACCATGGAGTTCCTCTCTCCTTTCCTGTTGAGAGTGCCTCCCCTTGAGATGCGACGGGAACGCTGGGAATTCTTTCCCGTTGAAAGCAGGGAAAGGATCCCTCATCTCGAGCTACGAGGGGGAAACGGGGCTCCTCTGGATGTGGGCGGGACCATCGTGCTTCCTCTCGAGTGGAGACGGGTATGGCGGTGAACTTCTTGAGTTGCAGCAAGGGTGTGAAAGACCCTTTCGAAGTTCCAGAGCTTAGGTGTCATTAGTCTCCATACGCCTCATCGGAAATAGGCCTCATCTCGCCTGGAAGGGAGAACTTCCTGGATTTTCTCGAGTTGCGGCAGGTGTTCTCGAGTTACGACGGGGACCTCAGGGACCCGCCCTGGTGGCCTCAGGAGAGGCCAGTCCCCTTGCGAGTTGCTAGGGGGCCTCTCGGGATTCCTCTCCCATCGATACCGGGGCCAAAAACCTTGTGTGGAGTCAGGGCCGGAACCGAGGATTCCTCTCAGGGGCTGACGTGGATCTTTGGGTACTTCTGGAGTCTCCCCAGGGGAGTCAGGCCTCGTCTCGAGTGGGGGCATGCACGTGCGCTTTCCTTCCAGGCTGTAGCAGCAATGTCACGCTTCCCGTCGCGTGGATCAAAGGATCTGTGGTTTTCCCTCGAGGCTTTCCCTCGAGGCTTTCCCACTGGGCTGTCCCACGTGCCACCGTGGTGTGAGTCGATCCTCGGCGTGAAAGATGAGCCAGTGCAGGGCAAAGAGGTTCCTCTGGAATGGACTGAGACATCTGGGGGACTCTTGGCATGGTGGTACGACCATGGAGTTCCTCTCGCCTTTCCTGTTGAGAGTGCCTCCTCTTGAGATGCGACGGGAACGCCGGGAATACTTTCCCGTTGAAAGCAGGGAAAGGATACCTCATCTCGAGCTACGAGGGGGAAACGGGGCTCCTCTGGATGTGGGCAGGACCATCGTGCTTCCTCTCGAGTGGAGACGGGTATGGCGGTGAACTTCTTGAGTTGCAGCAAGGGTGTGAAAGACCCTTTCGAAGTTCCAGAGGTTAGGTGTCATTAGTCTCCAGACGCCTCATCGGAAATAGGCCTCATCTCGCCTGGAAGGGAGAACTTCCTGGATTTTCTCGAGTTGCGGCAGGTGTTCTCGAGTTACGACGGGGACCTCAGGGACCCGCCCTGGTGGGTCAGGCGAGGCCAGTCCCCATGCGAGTTGCTAGGGGGCCTCTCGGGATTCCTCTCCCGTCGATACCGGGGCCAAAAACCTTGTGTGGAGTCAGGGCCGGAACCGAGGATTCCTCTCAGGGGCTGACATGGATCTTTGGGTACTTCTGGAGTCTCCCCAGGGGAGTCAGGCCTCGTCTCGAGTGGGGGCATGCACGTGCGCTTTCCTTCCAGGCTGTAGCAGCAATGTCACGCTTCCCGTGTCCTGGATCAAAGGATCTGTGGTTTCCCTCGAGGCTTTCCCTCGAGGCTTTCCCACAGGGCTGTCCCACGTGCCACCGTGGTGTGAGTCGATCCTCGGCGTGAAAGCTGAGCCAGTGCAGGGCAAAGAGGTTCCTCTGGAATGGACTGATACATCTGGGGGACTCTTGGCATGGTGGTACGACCATGGAGTTCCTCTCGCCTTTCCTGTTGATAGTCCCTCCTCTTGAGATGCGACGGGAACGCCGGGAATTCTTTCCCGTTGAAAGCAGGGAAAGGATCCCTCATCTCGAGCTACGAGGGGGAAACGGGGCTCCTCTGGATGTGGGCGGGACCATCGTGCTTCCTCTCCAGTGGAGACGGGTACGGCGGTGAACTTCTTGAGTTGCAGCAAGGGTGTGAAAGACCCTTTCGAAGTTCCAGAGGTTAGGTGTCATTAGTCTCTAGACGCCTCATCGGAAATAGGCCTCATCTCGCCTGGAAGGGAGAACTTCCTGGATTTTCTCGAGTTGCGGCAGGTGTTCTCGAGTTACGACGGGGACCTCAGGGACCCGCCCTGGTGGGTCAGGCGAGGCCAGTCCCCATGCGAGTTGCTAGGGGGCCTCTCGGGATTCCTCTCCCGTCGATACCGGGGCCAAAAACCTTGTGTGGAATCAGGGCCGGAACCGAGGATTCCTCTCAGGGGCTGACATGGATCTTTGGGTACTTCTGGAGTCTCCCCAGGGGAGTCAGGCCTCGTCTCGAGTGGGGGCATGCACGTGCGCTTTCCTTCCAGGCTGTAGCAGCAATGTCACGCTTTCCGTGTCGTGGATCAAAGGATCTGTGTTTTCCCTCGAGGCTTTCCCTCGAGGCTTTCCCACAGGGCTGTCCCACGTGCCACCGTGGTGTGAGTCGATCCTCGGCGTGAAAGCTGAGCCAGTGCAGGGCAAAGAGGTTCCTCAGGAATGGACTGAGACATCTGGGGGACTCTTGGCATGGTGGTACGACCATGGAGTTCCTCTCGCCTTTCCTGTTGAGAGTGCCTCCTCTTGAGATGCGACGGGAACGCCGGGAATTTTTTCCCGTTGAAAGCAGGGAAAGGATCCCTCATCTCGAGCTACGAGGGGGAAACGGGGCTCCTCTGGATGTGGGCGGGACCATCGTGCTTCCTCTCGAGTGGAGACGGGTATCGCAGTGAACTTCTTGAGTTGCAGCAAGGGTGTGAAAGACCCTTTCGAAGTTCCAGAGGTTAGGTGTCATTAGTCTCCAGACGCCTCATCGGAAATAGGCCTCATCTCGCCTGGAAGGGATAACTTCCTGGATTTTCTCGAGTTGCGGCAGGTGTTCTCGAGTTACGACGGGGACCTCAGGGACCCGCTCTGGTGGCCTCAGGAGAGGCCAGTCCCCATGCGAGTTGCTAGGGGGCCTCTCGGGATTCCTCTCCCGTCGATACCTGGGCCAAAACCCTTGTGTGGAATCAGGGCCGGAACCGAGGATTCCTCTCAGGGGCTGACATGGATCTTTGGGTAATTCTGGAGTCTCCCCAGGGGAGTCAGGCCTCGTCTCGAGTGGGGGCATGCACGTGCGCTTTCCTTCCAGGCTGTAGCAGCAATGTCACGCTTCCCGTCGCGTGGATCAAAGGATCTGTGGTTTTCCCTCGAAGCTTTCCCTCGAGGCTTTCCCACTGGGCTGTCCCACGTGCCACCGTGGTGTGAGTCGATCCTCGGCGTGAAAGCTGAGCCAGTGCAGGGCAAAGAGGTTCCTCTGGAATGAACTGAGACATCTGGGGGACTCTTGGCATGGTGGTACGACCATGGAGTTCCTCTCGCCTTTCCTGTTGAGAGTCCCTCCTCTTGAGATGCGACGGGAACGCCGGGAATTCTTTCCCGTTGAAAGCAGGGAAAGGATCCCTCATCTCGAGCTACGAGGGGGAAACGGGGCTCCTCTGGATGTGGGCGGGACCATCGTGCTTCCTGTCGAGTGGAGACGGGTACGGCGGTGAACTTCTTGAGTTGCAGCAAGGGTGTGAAAGACCCTTTCGAAGTTCCAGAGGTTAGGTGTCATTAGTCTCTAGACGCCTCATCGGAAATAGGCCTCATCTCGCCTGGAAGGGAGAACTTCCTGGATTTTCTCGAGTTGCGGCAGGTGTTCTCGAGTTACGACGGGGACCTCAGGGACCCGCCCTGGTGGCCTCAGGAGAGGCCAGTCCCCATGCGAGTTGCTAGGGGGCCTCTCGGGATTCCTCTCCCGTCGATACCGGGGCCAAAAATCTTGTGTGGAATCAGGGCCGGATCCGAGGATTCCTCTCAGGGGCTGACATGGATCTTTGGGTACTTCTGGAGTCTCCCCAGGGGAGTCAGGCCTCGTCTCGAGTGGGGGCATGCACGTGCGCTTTCCTTCCAGGCTGTAGCAGCAATGTCACCCTTCCCGTCGCGTGGATCAAAGGATCTGTGGATTTCCCTCGAGGCTTTCCCTCGAGGCTTTCCCAAAGGGCTGTCCCACGTGCCACCGTGGTGTGAGTCGATCCTCGGCGTGAAAGATGAGCCAGTGCAGGGCAAAGAGGTTCCTCTGGAATGGACTGAGACATCTGGGGGACTCTTGGCATGGTGGTACGACCATGGAGTTCCTCTCGCCTTTCCTGTTGAGAGTGCCTCCTCTTGAGATGCGACGGGAACGCCGGGAATACTTTCCCGGTGAAAGCAGGGAAAGGATCCCTCATCTCGAGCTACGAGGGGGAAACGGGGCTCCTCTGGATGTGGGCAGGACCATCGTGCTTCCTCTCGAGTGGAGACGGGTATGGCGGTGAACTTCTTGAGTTGCAGCAAGGGTGTGAAAGACCCTTTCGAAGTTCCAGAGGTTAGGTGTCATTAGTCTCCAGACGCCTCATCGGAAATAGGCCTCATCTCGCCTGGAAGGGAGAACTTCCTGGATTTTCTCGAGTTGCGGCAGGTGTTCTCGAGTTACGACGGGGACCTCAGGGACCCGCCCTGGTGGGTCAGGCGAGGCCAGTCCCCATGCGAGTTGCTAGGGGGCCTCTCGGGATTCCTCTCCCGTCGATACCGGGGCCAAAAACCTTGTGTGGAGTCAGGGCCGGAACCGAGGATTCCTCTCAGGGGCTGACATGGATCTTTGGGTACTTCTGGAGTCTCCCCAGGGGAGTCAGGCCTCGTCTCGAGTGGGGGCATGCACGTGCGCTTTCCTTCCAGGCTGTAGCAGCAATGTCACGCTTCCCGTGTCGTGGATCAAAGGATCTGTGGTTTCCCTCGAGGCTTTCCCTCGAGGCTTTCCCACAGGGCTGTCCCACGTGCCACCGTGGTGTGAGTCGATCCTCGGCGTGAAAGCTGAGCCAGTGCAGGGCAAAGAGGTTCCTCTGGAATGAACTGAGACATCTGGGGGACTCTTGGCATGGTGGTACGACCATGGAGTTCCTCTCGCCTTTCCTGTTGAGAGTCCCTCCTCTTGAGATGCGACGGGAACGCCGGGAATTCTTTCCCGTTGAAAGCAGGGAAAGGATCCCTCATCTCGAGCTACGAGGGGGAAACGGGGCTCCTCTGGATGTGGGCGGGACCATCGTGCTTCCTCTCCAGTGGAGACGGGTACGGCGGTGAACTTCTTGAGTTGCAGCAAGGGTGTGAAAGACCCTTTCGAAGTTCCAGAGGTTAGGTGTCATTAGTCTCTAGACGCCTCATCGGAAATAGGCCTCATCTCGCCTGGAAGGGAGAACTTCCTGGATTTTCTCGAGTTGCGGCAGGTGTTCTCGAGTTACGACGGGGACCTCAGGGACCCGCCCTGGTGGGTCAGGCGAGGCCAGTCCCCATGCGAGTTGCTAGGGGGCCTCTCGGGATTCCTCTCCCGTCGATACCGGGGCCAAAAACCTTGTGTGGAATCAGGGCCGGAACCGAGGATTCCTCTCAGGGGCTGACATGGATCTTTGGGTACTTCTGGAGTCTCCCCAGGGGAGTCAGGCCTCGTCTCGAGTGGGGGCATGCACGTGCGCTTTCCTTCCAGGCTGTAGCAGCAATGTCACGCTTTCCGTGTCGTGGATCAAAGGATCTGTGTTTTCCCTCGAGGCTTTCCCTCGAGGCTTTCCCACAGGGCTGTCCCACGTGCCACCGTGGTGTGAGTCGATCCTCGGCGTGAAAGCTGAGCCAGTGCAGGGCAAAGAGGTTCCTCAGGAATGGACTGAGACATCTGGGGGACTCTTGGCATGGTGGTACGACCATGGAGTTCCTCTCGCCTTTCCTGTTGAGAGTGCCTCCTCTTGAGATGCGACGGGATTGCCGGGAATTTTTTCCCGTTGAAAGCAGGGAAAGGATCCCTCATCTCGAGCTACGAGGGGGAAACGGGGCTCCTCTGGATGTGGGCGGGACCATCGTGTTTCCTCTGGAGTGGAGACGGGTATCGCAGTGAACTTCTTGAGTTGCAGGAAGGGTGTGAAAGACCCTTTCGATGTTCCAGAGCTTAGGTGTCATTAGTCTCCAGACGCCTCATCGGAAATAGGCCTCATCTCGCCTGGAAGGGATAACTTCCTGGATTTTCTCGAGTTGCGGCAGGTGTTCTCGAGTTACGACGGGGACCTCAGGGACCCGCCCTGGTGGCCTCAGGAGAGGCCAGTCCCCATGCGAGTTGCTAGGGGGCCTCTCGGGATTCCTCTCCCGTCGATACCTGGGCCAAAACCCTTGTGTGGAATCAGGGCCGGAACCGAGGATTCCTCTCAGGGGCTGACATGGATCTTTGGGTAATTCTGGAGTCTCCCCAGGGGAGTCAGGCCTCGTCTCGAGTGGGGGCATGCACGTGCGCTTTCCTTCCAGGCTGTAGCAGCAATGTCACGCTTCCCGTCGCGTGGATCAAAGGATCTGTGGTTTTCCCTCGAGGCTTTCCCTCGAGGCTTTCCCACTGGGCTGTCCCACGTGCCACCGTGGTGTGAGTCGATCCTCGGCGTGAAAGCTGAGCCAGTGCAGGGCAAAGAGGTTCCTCTGGAATGAACTGAGACATCTGGGGGACTCTTGGCATGGTGGTACGACCATGGAGTTCCTCTCGCCTTTCCTGTTGAGAGTCCCTCCTCTTGAGATGCGACGGGAACGCCGGGAATTCTTTCCCGTTGAAAGCAGGGAAAGGATCCCTCATCTCGAGCTACGAGGGGGAAACGGGGCTCCTCTGGATGTGGGCGGGACCATCGTGCTTCCTCTCCAGTGGAGACGGGTACGGCGGTGAACTTCTTGAGTTGCAGCAAGGGTGTGAAAGACCCTTTCGAAGTTCCAGAGGTTAGGTGTCATTAGTCTCTAGACGCCTCATCGGAAATAGGCCTCATCTCGCCTGGAAGGGAGAACTTCCTGGATTTTCTCGAGTTGCGGCAGGTGTTCTCGAGTTACGACGGGGACCTCAGGGACCCGCCCTGGTGGCCTCAGGAGAGGCCAGTCCCCATGCGAGTTGCTAGGGGGCCTCTCGGGATTCCTCTCCCGTCGATACCGGGGCCAAAAATCTTGTGTGGAATCAGGGCCGGATCCGAGGATTCCTCTCAGGGGCTGACATGGATCTTTGGGTACTTCTGGAGTCTCCCCAGGGGAGTCAGGCCTCGTCTCGAGTGGGGGCATGCACGTGCGCTTTCCTTCCAGGCTGTAGCAGCAATGTCACGCTTCCCGTCGCGTGGATCAAAGGATCTGTGGATTTCCCTCGAGGCTTTCCCTCGAGGCTTTCCCAAAGGGCTGTCCCACGTGCCACCGTGGTGTGAGTCGATCCTCGGCGTGAAAGATGAGCCAGTGCAGGGCAAAGAGGTTCCTCTGGAATGGACTGATACATCTGGGGGACTCTTGGCATGGTGGTACGACCATGGAGCTCCTCTCGCCTTTCCTGTTGAGAGTGCCTCCTCTTGAGATACGACGGGAACGCCGGGAACTCTTTCCCGTTGAAAGCAGGGAAAGGATCCCTCATCTCGAGCTACGAGGGGGAAACGGGGCTCCTCTGGATGTGGGCGGGACCATCGTGCTTCCTCTCGAGTGGAGACGGGTATGGCGGTGAACTTCTTGAGTTGCAGCAAGGGTGTGAAAGACCCTTTCGAAGTTCCAGAGGTTAAGTGTCATTAGTCTCCAGACGCCTCATCGGAAATAGGCCTCATGTCGCCTGGAAGGGAGAACTTCCTGGATTTTCTCGAGTTGCGGCAGGTGTTCTCGAGTTACGACGGGAACCTCAGGGACCCGCCCTGGTGGCCTCAGGAGAGGCCAGTCCCCATGCGAGTTGCTAGGGGGCCTCTCGGGATTCCTCTCCCGACGATACCGGGGCCAAAAACCTTGTGTGGGGTCAGGGCCGGAACCGAGGATTCCTCTCAGGGGCTGACATGGATCTTTGGGTACTTCTGGAGTCTCCCCAGGGGAGTCAGGCCTCGTCTCGAGTGGGGGCATGCACGTGCACTTTCCTTCCAGGCTGTAGCAGCAATGTCACGCTTCCCGTCGCGTGGATCAAAGGATCTGTGGTTTTCCCTCGAGGCTTTCCCTCGAGGCTTTCCCTCAGGGCTGTCCCACGTGCCACCGTGGTGTGAGTCGTTCCTCGGCGTGAAAGATGAGCCAGTGCAGGGCAAAGAGGTTCCTCTGGAATGGACTGAGACATCTGGGGGACTCTTGGCATGGTGGTACGACCATGGAGCTCCTCTCGCCTTTCCTGTTGAGAGTGCCTCCTCTTGAGATGCGACGGGAACGCCGGGAATTCTTTCCCGTTGAAAGCAGGGAAAGGATCCCTCATCTCGAGCTACGAGGGGGAAATGGGGCTCCTCTGGATGTGGGCGGGACCATCGTGCTTCCTCTCGAGTGGAGACGGGTATGGCGGTGAACTTCTTGAGTTGCAGCAAGGGTGTGAAAGACCCTTTCGAAGTTCCAGAGCTTAGGTGTCATTAGTCTCCAGACGCCTCATCGGAAATAGGCCTCATCTCGCCTGGAAGGGAGAACTTCCTGGATTTTCTCGAGTTGCGGCAGGTGTTTTCGAGTTACGACGGGGACCTCAGGGACCCGCCCTGGTGGCCTCAGGAGAGGCCAGTCCCCATGCGAGTTGCTAGGGGGCCTCTCGGGATTCCTCTCCCGTCGATACCGGGGCCAAAAACCTTGTGTGGAGTCAGGGCCGGAACCGAGGATTCCTCTCAGGGGATGTCATGGATCTTTGGGTACTTCTGGAGTCTCGCCAGGGGAGTCAGACCTCGTCTCGAGTGGGGGCATGCACGTGCGCTTTCCTTCCAGGCTGTAGCAGCAATGTCACGCTTCCCGTCGCGTGGATCAAAGGATCTGTGGTTTTCCCCCGAGGCTTTCCCTCGAGGCTTTCCCACTGCGCTGTCCCACGTGCCACCGTGGTGTGAGTCGATCCTCGGCGTGAAAGATGAGCCAGTGCAGGGCAAAGAGGTTCCTCTGGAATGGACTGAGACATCTGGGGGACTCTTGGCATGGTGGTACGACCATGGAGTTCCTCTCGCCTTTCCTGTTGAGAGTGCCTCCTCTTGAGATGCGACGGGAACGCCGGGAATTCTTTCCCGTTGAAAGCAGGGAAAGGATCCCTCATCTCGAGCTACGAGGGGGAAATGGGGCTCCTCTGGATGTGGGCGGGACCATCGTGCTTCCTCTCGAGTGGAGACGGGTATGGCGGTGAACTTCTTGAGTTGCAGCAAGGGTGTGAAAGACCCTTTCGAAGTTCCAGAGGTTAGGTGTCATTAGTCTCCAGACGCCTCATCGGAAATAGGCCTCATCTCGCCTGGAAGGGAGAACTCCTGGATTTTCTCGAGTTGCGGCAGGTGTTCTCGAGTTACGACGGGGACCTCAGGGACCCGCCCTGGTGGCCTCAGGAGAGGCCAGTCCCCATGCGAGTTGCTAGGGGGCCTCTCGGGATTCCTCTCCCGTCGATACTGGGGCCAAAAACCTTGTGTGGAGTCAGGGCAGGAACCGAGGATTCCTCTCAGGGGATGACATGGATCTTTGGGTACTTCTGGAGTCTCCCCAGGGGAGTCAGGCCTCGTCTCGAGTGGGGGCATGCACGTGCGCTTTCCTTCCAGGCTGTAGCAGCAATGTCACGCTTCCCGTGTCGTGGATCAAAGGATCTGTGGTTTCCCTCGAGGCTTTCCCTCGAGGCTTTCCCATAGGGCTGTCCCACGTGCCACCGTGGTGTGAGTCGATCCTCGGCGTGAAAGCTGAGCCAGTGCAGGGCAAAGAGGTTCCTCTGGAATGGACTGAGACATCTGGGGGACTCTTGGCACGGTGGTACAACCATGGAGCTCCTCTCGCCTTTCCTGTTGAGAGTGCCTCCTCTTGAGATGCGACGGGAACGCCGGGAATTCTTTCCCGTTGAAAGCAGGGAAAGGATCCCTCATCTCGAGCTTCGAGGGGGAAACGGTGCTCCTCTGGATGTGGGCGGGACCATCGTGCTTCATCTCGAGTGGAGACGGGTATGGCGGTGAACTTCTTGAGTTGCAGCAAGGGTGTGAAAGACCCTTTCGAAGTTCCAGAGGTTACGTGTCATTAGTCTCCAGACGCCTCATCGGAAATAGGCCTAATCTCGCCTGGAAGGGAGAACTTCCTGGATTTTCTCGAGTTGCGGCAGCTGTTCTCGAGTTACGACGGTGACCTCAGGGACCTGCCCTGGTGGCCTCAGGAGAGGCCAGTCCCCATGCGAGTTGCTAGGGGGCCTCTCGGGATTTCTCTCCCGTCGATACTGGGGCCAAAAACCTTGTGTGGAGTCAGGGCCGGAACCGAGGATTCCTCTCAGGGGCTGACATGGATCTTTGGGTACTTCTGGAGTCTCCCCAGGGGAGTCAGGCCTCGTCTCGAGTGGGGGCATGCACGTGCGCTTTCCTTCCAGGCTGTAGCAGCAATGTCACGCTTCCCGTCGCGTGGATCAAATGATCTGTGGTTTTCCCTCGAGGCTTTCCCTCGAGGCTTTCCCACAGGGCTGTCCCACGTGCCACCGTGGTGTGAGTCGATCCTCGGCGTGAAAGATGAGCCAGTGCAGGGCAAAGAGGTTCCTCTGGAATGGACTGAGACATCTGGGGTACTCTTGGCATGGTGGTACGACCATGGAGTTCCTGTCGCCTTTCCTGTTGAGAGTGCCTCCTCTTGAGATGCGACGGGAACGCCGGGAATTCTTTCCCGTTGAAAGCAGGGAAAGGATCCCTCATCTCGAGCTACGAGGGGGAAACGGGGCTCCTCTGGATGTGGGCGGGACCATCGTGCTTCCTCTCGAGTGGAGACGGGTATGGCGGTGAACTTCTTGAGTTGCAGCAAGGGTGTGAAAGACCCTTTCGAAGTTCCAGAGCTTAGGTGTCATTAGTCTCCAGACGCCTCATCGGAAATAGGCCTCATCTCGCCTGGAAAGGAGAACTTCCTGGATTTTCTCGAGTTGCGGCAGGTGTTCTCGAGTTACGACGGGGACCTCAGGGACCCGCCCTGGTGGTCTCAGGAGAGGCCAGTCCCCATGCGAGTTGCTAGGGGGCCTCTCGGGATTCCTCTCCCGTCGATACCGGGGCCAAAAACCTTGTGTGGAGTCAGGGCCGGAACCGAGGATTCCTCTCAGGGGCTGACATGGATCTTTGGGTACTTCTGGAGTCTCCCCAGGGGAGTCAGGCCTCGTCTCGAGTGGGGGCATGCACGTGCGCTTTCCTTCCAGGCTGTAGCAGCAATGTCACGCTTCCCGTCGCGGGGATCAAAGGATCTGTGGTTTTCCCTCGAGGCTTTCCCTCGAGGCTTTCCCACTGGGCTGTCCCACGTGCCACCGTGGTGTGAGTCGATCCTCGGCGTGAAAGATGAGCCAGTGCAGGGCAAAGAGGTTCCTCTGGAATGGACTGAGACATCTGGGGGACTCTTGGCATGGTGGTACGACCATGGAGTTCCTGTCGCCTTTCCTGTTGAGAGTGCCTCCTCTTGAGATGCGACGGGAACGCCGGGAATTCTTTCCCGTTGAAAGCAGGGAAAGGATCCCTCATCTCGAGCTACGAGGGGGAAATGGGGCTCCTCTGGATGTGGGCGGGACCATCGTGCTTCCTCTCGAGTGGAGACGGGTATGGCGGTGAACTTCTTGAGTTGCAGCAAGGGTGTGAAAGACCCTTTCGAAGTTCCAGAGGTTACGTGTCATTAGTCTCCAGACGCCTCATCGGAAATAGGCCTCATCTTGCCTGGAAGGGAGAACTTCCTGGATTTTCTCGAGTTGCGGCAGGTGTTCTCGAGTTACGACGGGAACCTCAGGGACCCGCCCTGGTGGCCTCAGGAGAGGCCAGTCCCCATGCGAGTTCCTAGGGGGCCTCTCGGGATTCCTCTCCCGAAGATACCGGGGCCAAAAACCTTGTGTGGGGTCAGGGCCGGAACCGAGGATTCCTCTCAGGGGCTGACATGGATCTCTGGGTACTTCTGGAGTCTCCGCATGGGAGTCAGGCCTCGTCTCGAGTGCGGGCATGCACATGCGATTTCCTTCCAGGCTGTAGCAGCAATGTCATGCTTCCCGTCGCGTGGATCAAAGGATCTGTGGTTTTCCCTCGAGGCTTTCCCTCGAAGCTTTCCCTCGAGGATTTCCCACAGGGCTGTCCCACGTGCAACCGTGGTGTGAGTCGATCCTCGGCGTGAAAGATGAGCCAGTGCAGGGCAAAGAGGTTCCTCTGGAATGGACTGAGACATCTGGGGGACTCTTGGCATGGTGGTACGACCATGGAGTTCCTGTCGCCTTTCCTGTTGAGAGTGCCTCCACTTGAGATGCGACGGGAACGCCGGGAATTCTTTCCCGTTGAAAGCAGGGAAAGGATCCCTCATCTCGAGCTACGAGGGGGAAACGGGGCTCCTCTGGATGTGGGCAGGACCATCGTGCTTCCTCTCGAGTGGAGACGGGTATGGCGGTGAACTTCTTGAGTTGCAGCAAGGGTGTGAAAGACCCTTTCGAAGTTCCAGAGGTTAGGTGTCATTAGTCTCCAGACGCCTCATCGGAAATAGGCCTCATCTCGCCTGGAAGGGAGAACTTCCTGGATTTTCTCGAGTTGCGGCAGGTGTTCTCGAGTTACGACGGGGACCTCAGGGACCCGCCCTGGTGGCCTCAGGAAAGGCCAGTCCCCATGCGAGTTGCTAGGGGGCCTCTCGGGATTCCTCTCCCGTCGATACCGGGGCCAAAAACCTTGTGTGGAGTCAGGGCAGGAACCGAGGATTCCTCTCAGGGGCTGACATGGATCTTTGGGTACTTCTGGAGTCTCCCCAGGGGAGTCAGGCCTCGTCTCGAGTGGGGGCATGCACGTGCGCTTTCCTTCCAAGCTGTAGCAGCAATGTCACGCTTCCCGTCGCGTGGATCAAAGGATCTGTGGTTTTCCCTCGAGGCTTTCCCTCGAGGCTTTCCCACAGGGCTGTCCCACGTGCCACCGTGGTGTGAGTCGATCCTCGGCGTGAAAGATGAGCCAGTGCAGGGCAAAGAGGTTCCTCTGGAATGGACTGAGACATCTGGGGGACTCTTGGAAAGGTGGTACGACCATGGAGCTCCTCTCGCCTTTCCTGTTGAGAGTGCCTCCTCTTGAGATGCGACGGGAACGCCGGGAATTCTTTCCCGTTGAAAGCAGGGAAAGGATCCCTCATCTCGAGCTTCGAGGGGGAAACGGGGCTCCTCTGGATGTGGGCGGGACCATCGTGCTTCCTCTCGAGTGGAGACGGGTATGGCGGTGAACTTCTTGAGTGGCAGCAAGGGTGTGAAAGACCCTTTCGAAGTTCCAGAGGTTACGTGTCATTAGTCTCCAGACGCCTCATCGGAAATAGGCCTCATCTCGCCTGGAAGGGAGAACTTCCTGGATTTTCTCGAGTTGCGGCAGGTGTTCTCGAGTTACGACGGGAACCTCAGGGACCCGCCCTGGTGGCCTCAGGAGAGGCCAGTCCCCATTCGAGTTGCTAGGGGGCCTCTCGGGATTCCTCTCCCGACGATACCGGGGCCAAAAACCTAGTGTGGGGTCAGGGCCAGAACCGAGGATTCCTCTCAGGGGCTGACATGGATCTTTGGGTACTTCTGGAGTCTCCCCAGGGGAGTCAGGCCTCGTCTCGAGTGGGGGCATGCACGTGCGCTTTCCTTCCAGGCTTTAGCAGCAATGTCACGCTTCCCGTCGCGTGGATCAAAGGATCTGTGGTTTTCCCTCGAGGCTTTCCCTCGAGGCTTTCCCACAGGGCTGTCCCACGTGCCAAAGTGGTGTGAGTCGATCCTCGGCGTGAGAGATGGGCCAGTGCAGGGCAAAGAGGTTCCTCTGGAATGGACTGAGACATCTGGGGGACTCTTGGCATTGTGGTACGACCATGGAGTTCCTCCTGTCTTTCCAGTGGACAGTGCCTCCTCTTGAGATGCGACTGGAAGGCAGGGAATTCTTTCCCGTTGAAAGCAGGGAAAGGATCCCTCATCTCGAGCTACGAGGGGGAAACGGGGCTCCTCTGGATGTGGGCGGGACCATCGTGCTTCCTCTCTAGTGGAGACGGGTATGGCGGTGAACTTCTTGAGTTGCAGCAAGGGTGTGAAAGACCCTTTCGAAGTTCCAGAGTTTAGGTGTCATTAGTCTCCAGACGCCTCATCGGAAATAGGCCTCATCTCGCCTGGAAGGGAGAACTTCTTGGATTTTCTCGAGTTGCGGCAGGTGTTCTCGAGTTACGACGGGGACCTCAGGGACACGCCCTGGTGGCCTCAGGAGAGGCCAGTCCCCATGCGAGTTGCTAGGGGGCCTCTTGGGATTCTTCTCCCGTCGATACAGGGGCCAAAAACCTTGTGTGGAGTCAGGGCAGGAACAGAGGATTCCTCTCAGGGGCTGACATGGATCTTTGGGTACTTCTGGAGTCTCCCCAAGGGAGTCAGGCCTCGTCTCGAGTGGGGGCATGCACGTGCGCTTTCCTTCCAGGCTGTAGCAGCAATGTCACGCTTCCCGTTGCGTGGATCAAAGGATCTCTGGTTTTCCCTCCAGGTTTCCCACAGGGCTGTCCCACGTGCCACCGTGGTGTGAGTCGATCCTGGGCGTGACAGATGAGCCAGTGCAAGGCAAAGAGGTTCCTCTGGAATGGACTGAGACATCCGGGGCACTCTTGGAATGGTGGTACGACCATGGAGTTCCTCTCGCCTTTCCTGTTGAGAGTGCCTCCTCTTGAGATGCGACGGGAACGCCGGGAATTCTTTCCCGTTGAAAGCAGGGAAACGATCCCTCATCTCGAGCTACGAGGGAGTAACGGGGCTCCTCTGGATGTGGGCGGGACCATCGTGCTTCCTCTCAAGTGGAGACGGGTATGGCGGTGGACTTCTTGAGTTGCAGCAAGGGTGTGAAAGACCCTTTCGAAGTTCCAGAGGTTAGGTGTCATTAGTCTCCAGACGCCTCATCGGAAATAGGCCTCATCTCGCCTGGAAGGGAGAACTTACTGGATTTTCTCGAGTTGCGGCTGGTGTTCTCGAGTTACGACGGGGACCTCAAGGACCCGCCCTGGTGGCCTCAGGAAAGGTCTGTCCCCATGCGAGTTGCTAGGGGGCCTCTTGGGATTCCTCTCTGGTCGATACCGGGGCCAAAAACCTTGTGTGGAGTCAGGGCCGGAACCGAGGATTCCTCTCAGGGGCTGACATGGATCTTTGGGTACTTCTGGAGTCTCCCCAGGGGAGTCACGCCTCGTCTCGAGTGGGGGCATGCACGTGCGCTTTCCTTCCAGGCTGTAGCAGCAATGTCACGCTTTCCGTCGCGTGGATCAAAGGATCTCTGGTTTTCCCTCCAGGTTTCCCACAGGGCTGTCCCACGTGCCACCGTGGTGTGAGTCGATGCTCGACGTGACAGATGAGCCAGTGCAGGGCAAAGAGGTTCCTCTGGAATGGACTGAGACATCCGGGGCACTCTTGGAATGGTGGTATGACCATGGAGTTCCTCTCGCCTTTCCTGTTGAGAGTGCCTCCTCTTGAGATGCGACGGGAACGCCGGGAATTCTTTCCCGTTGAAAGCAGGGAAAGGATCCCCCATCTCGAGCTACGAGGGGGAAACGGGGCTCCTCTGGATGTGGGCGAGATCATCGTGCTTCCTCTCGAGTGGAGACGGGTATGGCGGTGAACTTTTTGAGTTGCAGCAAGGGTGTGAAAGACCCTTTCGAAGTTCCAGAGGTTAGGTGTCATTAGTCTCCAGACGCCTCATCGGAAATAGGCCTCATCTCGCCTGGAAGGGAGAACTTCCTGGATTTTCTCGAGTTGAGGCAGGTGTTCTCGAATTACGACGGGGACCTCAGGGACCCGCCCTGGTGGCCTCAGGAAAGGCCAGTCCCCATGCGAGTTGCTAGGGGTCCTCTCGGGATTCCGCTCCCGTCGATACCGGGGCCAAAAACCTTGTGTGGAGTCAGGGCCGGAACCGAGGATTCCTCTCAGGGGCTGACATGGATCTTTGGGTACTTCTGGAGTATCCCCAGGGGAGTCAGGCCTCGTCTCGAGTGGGGGCATGCACGTGCGCTTTCCTTCCAGGCTGTAGCAGCAATGTCACGCTTCCCGTCGCGGGGATCAAAGGATCTGTGGTTTTCCCTCGAGGCTTTCCCTCGAGGCTTTCCCACTGGGCTGTCCCACGTGCCACCGTGGTGTGAGTCGATCCTCGGCGTGAAAGATGAGCCAGTGCAGGGCAAAGAGGTTCCTCTGGAATGGACTGAGACATCTGGGGGACTCTTGGCATGGTGGTACGACCATGGAGTTCCTGTCGCCTTTCCTGTTGAGAGTGCCTCCTCTTGAGATGCGACGGGAACGCCGGGAATTCTTTCCCGTTGAAAGCAGGGAAAGGATCCCTCATCTCGAGCTACGAGGGGGAAATGGGGCTCCTCTGGATGTGGGCGGGACCATCGTGCTTCCTCTCGAGTGGAGACGGGTATGGCGGTGAACTTCTTGAGTTGCAGCAAGGGTGTGAAAGACCCTTTCGAAGTTCCAGAGGTTACGTGTCATTAGTCTCCAGACGCCTCATCGGAAATAGGCCTCATCTTGCCTGGAAGGGAGAACTTCCTGGATTTTCTCGAGTTGCGGCAGGTGTTCTCGAGTTACGACGGGAACCTCAGGGACCCGCCCTGGTGGCCTCAGGAGAGGCCAGTCCCCATGCGAGTTCCTAGGGGGCCTCTCGGGATTCCTCTCCCGAAGATACCGGGGCCAAAAACCTTGTGTGGGGTCAGGGCCGGAACCGAGGATTCCTCTCAGGGGCTGACATGGATCTCTGGGTACTTCTGGAGTCTCCGCATGGGAGTCAGGCCTCGTCTCGAGTGCGGGCATGCACATGCGATTTCCTTCCAGGCTGTAGCAGCAATGTCATGCTTCCCGTCGCGTGGATCAAAGGATCTGTGGTTTTCCCTCGAGGCTTTCCCTCGAAGCTTTCCCTCGAGGATTTCCCACAGGGCTGTCCCACGTGCAACCGTGGTGTGAGTCGATCCTCGGCGTGAAAGATGAGCCAGTGCAGGGCAAAGAGGTTCCTCTGGAATGGACTGAGACATCTGGGGGACTCTTGGCATGGTGGTACGACCATGGAGTTCCTGTCGCCTTTCCTGTTGAGAGTGCCTCCACTTGAGATGCGACGGGAACGCCGGGAATTCTTTCCCGTTGAAAGCAGGGAAAGGATCCCTCATCTCGAGCTACGAGGGGGAAACGGGGCTCCTCTGGATGTGGGCAGGACCATCGTGCTTCCTCTCGAGTGGAGACGGGTATGGCGGTGAACTTCTTGAGTTGCAGCAAGGGTGTGAAAGACCCTTTCGAAGTTCCAGAGGTTAGGTGTCATTAGTCTCCAGACGCCTCATCGGAAATAGGCCTCATCTCGCCTGGAAGGGAGAACTTCCTGGATTTTCTCGAGTTGCGGCAGGTGTTCTCGAGTTACGACGGGGACCTCAGGGACCCGCCCTGGTGGCCTCAGGAAAGGCCAGTCCCCATGCGAGTTGCTAGGGGGCCTCTCGGGATTCCTCTCCCGTCGATACCGGGGCCAAAAACCTTGTGTGGAGTCAGGGCAGGAACCGAGGATTCCTCTCAGGGGCTGACATGGATCTTTGGGTACTTCTGGAGTCTCCCCAGGGGAGTCAGGCCTCGTCTCGAGTGGGGGCATGCACGTGCGCTTTCCTTCCAAGCTGTAGCAGCAATGTCACGCTTCCCGTCGCGTGGATCAAAGGATCTGTGGTTTTCCCTCGAGGCTTTCCCTCGAGGCTTTCCCACAGGGCTGTCCCACGTGCCACCGTGGTGTGAGTCGATCCTCGGCGTGAAAGATGAGCCAGTGCAGGGCAAAGAGGTTCCTCTGGAATGGACTGAGACATCTGGGGGACTCTTGGAAAGGTGGTACGACCATGGAGCTCCTCTCGCCTTTCCTGTTGAGAGTGCCTCCTCTTGAGATGCGACGGGAACGCCGGGAATTCTTTCCCGTTGAAAGCAGGGAAAGGATCCCTCATCTCGAGCTTCGAGGGGGAAACGGGGCTCCTCTGGATGTGGGCGGGACCATCGTGCTTCCTCTCAAGTGGAGACGGGTATGGCGGTGAACTTCTTGAGTGGCAGCAAGGGTGTGAAAGACCCTTTCGAAGTTCCAGAGGTTACGTGTCATTAGTCTCCAGACGCCTCATCGGAAATAGGCCTCATCTCGCCTGGAAGGGAGAACTTCCTGGATTTTCTCGAGTTGCGGCAGGTGTTCTCGAGTTACGACGGGAACCTCAGGGACCCGCCCTGGTGGCCTCAGGAGAGGCCAGTCCCCATTCGAGTTGCTAGGGGGCCTCTCGGGATTCCTCTCCCGACGATACCGGGGCCAAAAACCTAGTGTGGGGTCAGGGCCAGAACCGAGGATTCCTCTCAGGGGCTGACATGGATCTTTGGGTACTTCTGGAGTCTCCCCAGGGGAGTCAGGCCTCGTCTCGAGTGGGGGCATGCACGTGCGCTTTCCTTCCAGGCTTTAGCAGCAATGTCACGCTTCCCGTCGCGTGGATCAAAGGATCTGTGGTTTTCCCTCGAGGCTTTCCCTCGAGGCTTTCCCACAGGGCTGTCCCACGTGCCAAAGTGGTGTGAGTCGATCCTCGGCGTGAGAGATGGGCCAGTGCAGGGCAAAGAGGTTCCTCTGGAATGGACTGAGACATCTGGGGGACTCTTGGAATTGTGGTACGACCATGGAGTTCCTCCTGTCTTTCCAGTTGAGAGTGCCTCCTCTTGAGATGCGACTGGAAGGCAGGGAATTCTTTCCCGTTGAAAGCAGGGAAAGGATCCCTCATCTCGAGCTACGAGGGGGAAACGGGGCTCCTCTGGATGTGGGCGGGACCATCGTGCTTCCTCTCTAGTGGAGACGGGTATGGCGGTGAACTTCTTGAGTTGCAGCAAGGGTGTGAAAGACCCTTTCGAAGTTCCAGAGTTTAGGTGTCATTAGTCTCCAGACGCCTCATCGGAAATAGGCCTCATCTCGCCTGGAAGGGAGAACTTCTTGGATTTTCTCGAGTTGCGGCAGGTGTTCTCGAGTTACGACGGGGACCTCAGGGACACGCCCTGGTGGCCTCAGGAGAGGCCAGTCCCCATGCGAGTTGCTAGGGGGCCTCTTGGGATTCTTCTCCCGTCGATACAGGGGCCAAAAACCTTGTGTGGAGTCAGGGCAGGAACAGAGGATTCCTCTCAGGGGCTGACATGGATCTTTGGGTACTTCTGGAGTCTCCCCAAGGGAGTCAGGCCTCGTCTCGAGTGGGGGCATGCACGTGCGCTTTCCTTCCAGGCTGTAGCAGCAATGTCACGCTTTCCGTCGCGTGGATCAAAGGATCTCTGGTTTTCCCTCCAGGTTTCCCACAGGGCTGTCCCACGTGCCACCGTGGTGTGAGTCGATCCTGGGCGTGACAGATGAGCCAGTGCAAGGCAAAGAGGTTCCTCTGGAATGGACTGAGACATCCGGGGCACTCTTGGAATGGTGGTACGACCATGGAGTTCCTCTCGCCTTTCCTGTTGAGAGTGCCTCCTCTTGAGATGCGACGGGAACGCCGGGAATTCTTTCCCGTTGAAAGCAGGGAAACGATCCCTCATCTCGAGCTACGAGGGAGTAACGGGGCTCCTCTGGATGTGGGCGGGACCATCGTGCTTCCTCTCAAGTGGAGACGGGTATGGCGGTGGACTTCTTGAGTTGCAGCAAGGGTGTGAAAGACCCTTTCGAAGTTCCAGAGGTTAGGTGTCATTAGTCTCCAGACGCCTCATCGGAAATAGGCCTCATCTCGCCTGGAAGGGAGAACTTACTGGATTTTCTCGAGTTGCGGCTGGTGTTCTCGAGTTACGACGGGGACCTCAAGGACCCGCCCTGGTGGCCTCAGGAAAGGTCTGTCCCCATGCGAGTTGCTAGGGGGCCTCTTGGGATTCCTCTCTGGTCGATACCGGGGCCAAAAACCTTGTGTGGAGTCAGGGCCGGAACCGAGGATTCCTCTCAGGGGCTGACATGGATCTTTGGGTACTTCTGGAGTCTCCCCAGGGGAGTCACGCCTCGTCTCGAGTGGGGGCATGCACGTGCGCTTTCCTTCCAGGCTGTAGCAGCAATGTCACGCTTTCCGTCGCGTGGATCAAAGGATCTCTGGTTTTCCCTCCAGGTTTCCCACAGGGCTGTCCCACGTGCCACCGTGGTGTGAGTCGATGCTCGACGTGACAGATGAGCCAGTGCAGGGCAAAGAGGTTCCTCTGGAATGGACTGAGACATCCGGGGCACTCTTGGAATGGTGGTATGACCATGGAGTTCCTCTCGCCTTTCCTGTTGAGAGTGCCTCCTCTTGAGATGCGACGGGAACGCCGGGAATTCTTTCCCGTTGAAAGCAGGGAAAGGATCCCCCATCTCGAGCTACGAGGGGGAAACGGGGCTCCTCTGGATGTGGGCGAGATCATCGTGCTTCCTCTCGAGTGGAGACGGGTATGGCGGTGAACTTTTTGAGTTGCAGCAAGGGTGTGAAAGACCCTTTCGAAGTTCCAGAGGTTAGGTGTCATTAGTCTCCAGACGCCTCATCGGAAATAGGCCTCATCTCGCCTGGAAGGGAGAACTTCCTGGATTTTCTCGAGTTGAGGCAGGTGTTCTCGAATTACGACGGGGACCTCAGGGACCCGCCCTGGTGGCCTCAGGAAAGGCCAGTCCCCATGCGAGTTGCTAGGGGTCCTCTCGGGATTCCGCTCCCGTCGATACCGGGGCCAAAAACCTTGTGTGGAGTCAGGGCCGGAACCGAGGATTCCTCTCAGGGGCTGACATGGATCTTTGGGTACTTCTGGAGTATCCCCAGGGGAGTCAGGCCTCGTCTCGAGTGGGGGCATGCACGTGCGCTTTCCTTCCAGGCTGTAGCAGCAATGTCACGCTTCCCGTCGCGTGGTTCAAAGCATCTGTGGTTTCCCTCGAGCCTTTCCCTCGAGGCTTTCCCACAGGGCTGTCCCACGTGCCACCGTGGTGTGAGTCGATCCTCGACGTGACAGATGAGCCAGTGCAGGGCAAAGAGGTTCCTCTGGAATGGACTGAGACATCTGGGGGACTCTTGGAATGGTGGTACGACCATGGAGTTCCTCTCGCCTTTCCTGTTGAGAGTGCCTCCTCTTGAGATGGGACGGGAACGCCGGGAATTCTTTCCCGTTGAAAGCAGGGAAACGATCCCTCATCTCGATCTACGAGGGGGAAACGGGACTCCTCTGGATGTGGGCGGGACCATCGTACTTCCTCTCGAGGGGAGACGGGTATGGCGGTGGACTTCTTGAGTTGCAGCAAGGGTGTGAAAGACCCTTTCGAAGTTCCCGAGGTTAGGTGTCATTAGTCTCCAGACGCCTCATCGGAAATAGGCCTCATCTCGCCTGGAAGGGAGAACTTCCTGGATTTTCTCGATTTGCGGCAGGTGTTCTCGAGTTACGACGGGGACCTCAAGGACCCGCCCTGGTGGCCTCAGGAAAGGTCTGTCCCCATGCGAGTTGCTAGGGGGCCTCTTGGGATTCCTCTCCGGTCGATACCGGGGCCAAAAACCTTGTGTGGAGTCAGGGCAGGAACAGAGGATTCCTCTCAGGGGCTGACATGGATCTTTGGGTACTTCTGGAGTCTCCCCAGGGGAGTCAGGCCTCGTCTCGAGTGGGGGCATGCACGTGCGCTTTCCTTCCAGGCTGTAGCAGCAATGTCACGCTTTCCGTCGCGAGGATCAAAGGATCTCTGGTTTTCCCTCCAGGTTTCCCACAGGGCTGTCCCACGTGCCACCGTGGTGTGAGTCGATCCTCGACGTGACAGATGAGCCAGTGCAGGGCAAAGAGGTTCCTCTGGAATGGACTGAGACATCTGGGGGACTCTTGGCATGGTGGTACGACCATGGAGTTCCTCTCGCCTTTCCTGTTGAGAGTGCCTCCTCTTGAGATGCGACGGGAACGCCGGGAATTCTTTCCCGTTGAAAGCAGGGAAGGGATCCCTCATCTCGAGCTACGAGGGGGAAACTGGGCTCCTCTGGATGTGGGCGGGACCATCGCGCTTCCTCTCGAGTGGAGACGGGTATGGCGGTGAACTTCTTGAGTTGCAGCAAGGGTGTGAACGACCCTTTCGAAGTTCCAGAGCTGAGGTGTCATTAGTCTCCAGACGCCTCATCGGAAATAGGACTCATCTCGCCTGGAAGGGAGAACTTCCTGGATTTTCTCGAGTTGCGGCAGGTGTTCTCGAGTTACGACGGGGACCTCAGGGACCCGCCCTGGTGGCCTCAGGAGAGGCCAGTCCCCATGCGAGTTGCTAGGGGGCCTCTCGGGATTCCTCTCCCGTCGATACCAGGACCAAAAACCTTGTGTGGATTCAGGGCCGGAACCGAGGATTCCTCTCAGGGGCTCACATAGATCTTTGGGTACTTCTGGAGTCTCCCCAGGGGAGTCAGGCCTCGTCTCGAGTGGGGGCATGCACGTGCGCTTTCCTTCCAGGCTGTAGCAGCAATATCACGCTTCCCGTCGCGTGGATCAAAGGATCTGTGGTTTTCCCTCGAGGCTTTCCCTCGAGGCTTTCCCACTGGGCTGTCCCACGTGCCACCGTGGTGTGAGTCGATCCTCGGCGTGAAAGATGAGCCAGTGCAGGGCAAAGAGGTTCCTGTGGAATGGACTGAGACATCTGGGGGACTCTTGGCATGGTGGTACGACCATGGAGTTCCTCTCGCCTTTCCTGTTGAGAGTGCCTCCTCTTGAGATGCGACGGGAACGCCGGGAATTCTTTCCCGTTGAAAGCAGGGAAAGGATCCCTCATCTCGAGCTACAAGGGGGAAACGGGGCTCCTCTGGATGTGGGCGGGACCATCGTGCTTCCTCTCGAGTGGAGAAGGGTATGGCGGTGAACTTCTTGAGTTGCAGCAAGGGTGTGAAAGACCCTTTCGAAGTTCCAGAGGTTAGGTGTCATTAGTCTCCATACGCCTCATCGGAAATAGGCCTCATCTCGCCTGGAAGGGAGAACTTCCTGGATTTTCTCGAGTTGCGGCAGGTGTTCTTGAGTTACGACGGGGACCTCAGGGACCCGCCCTGGTGGCCTCAGGAGAGGCCAGTCCCCATGCGAGTTGCTAGGAGGCCTCTCCGGATTCCTCTCCCGTCGATACCGGGGCCAAAAACCTAGTGTGGAGTCAGGGCCGGAACCGAGGATTCCTCTCAGGGGCTGACATGGATCTTTGGGTACTTCTGGAGTCTCCCCAGGGGAGTCAGGCCTCGTCTCGAGTGGGGGCATGCACGTGCGCTTTCCTTCCAGGCTGTAGCAGCAATATCACGCTTCCCGTCGCGTGGATCAAAGGATCTGTGGTTTTCCCTCGAGGCTTTCCCTCGAGGCTTTCCCACAGGGTTGTCCCACGTGCCACCGTGGTGTGAGTCGATCCTCGGCGTGAAAGATGAGCCAGTGCAGGGCAAAGAGGTTCCTCTGGAATGGACTGAGACATCTGGGGGACTCTTGGCATGGTGGTACG
The DNA here is from genome assembly GCF_032405125.1 of Capricornis sumatraensis. NCBI lineage: Eukaryota > Metazoa > Chordata > Mammalia > Artiodactyla > Bovidae > Capricornis > Capricornis sumatraensis. The sequence goes on along the minus strand of NC_091092.1, from coordinate 139,448,347 downwards.
ACCATGGAGTTCCTCTCGCCGTTCCTGTTGAGAGTGCCTCCTCTAGAGATGCGACGGGAATGCCGGGAATTCTTTCCCGTTGAAAGCAGGGAAAGGATCCCTCATCTCGAGCTACGAGGGGGAAACGGGGCTCCTCTGGATGTGGGCGGGACCATCGTGCTTCCTCTCGAGTGGAGAAGGGTATGGCGGTGAACTTCTTGAGTTGCAGCAAGGGTGTGAAAGACCCTTTCGAAGTTCCAGAGGTTAGGTGTCATTAGTCTCCAGACGCCTCATCGGAAATAGGCCTCATCTCGCCTGGAAGGGAGAACTTCCTGGATTTTCTCCAGTTGCGGCAGGTGTTCTCGAGTTACGACGGGAACCTCAGGGACCAGCCCTGGTGGCCTCAGGTGAGGCCAGTCCCCATGCGAGTTGCTAGGGGGCCTCTCGGGATTCCTCTCCCGTCGATACCAGGACCAAAAACCTTGTGTGGATTCAGGGCCGGAACCGAGGATTCCTCTCAGGGGCTCACATAGATCTTTGGGTACTTCTGGAGTCTCCCCAGGGGAGTCAGGCCTCGTCTCGAGTGGGGGCATGCACGTGCGCTTTCCTTCCAGGCTGTAGCAGCAATGTCACGCTTCCTGTCGCATGGATCAAAGAATCTGTGGTTTTCCCTCGAAGCTTTCCCTCGAGGCGTTCCCACTGTGCTGTCCCACGTGCCACCGTGGTGTGATTCGATCCTCGGCGTGAAAGATGAGCCAGTGCAGGGCAAAGAGGTTCCTCTGGAATGGACTGAGACATCTGGGGGACTCTTGGCATGGTGGTACGACCATGGAGTTCCTCTCGCCTTTCCTGTTGAGAGTGCCTCCTCTTGAGATGCGACGGGAACGCCGGGAATTCTTTCCCGTTGAAAGCAGGGAAAGGATCCCTCATCTCGAGCTACAAGGGGGAAACGGGGCTCCTCTGGATGTGGGCGGGACCATCGTGCTTCCTCTCGAGTGGAGACGGGTATGGCGGTGAACTTCTTGAGTTGCAGCAAGGGTGTGAAAGACCCTTTCGAAGTTCCAGAGGTTAGGTGTCATTAGTCTCCAGACGCCTCATCGGAAATAGGCCTCATCTCGCCTGGAAGGGAGAACTTCCTGGATTTTCTCGAGTTGCGGCAGGTGTTCTTGAGTTACGACGGGGACCTCAGGGACCCGCCCTGGTGGCCTCAGGAGAGGCCAGTCCCCATGCGAGTTGCTAGGAGGCCTCTCCGGATTCCTCTCCCGTCGATACCGGGGCCAAAAACCTTGTGTGGAGTCAGGGCCGGAACCGAGGATTCCTCTCAGGGGCTGACATGGATCTTTGGGTACTTCTGGAGTCTCCCCAGGGGAGTCAGGCCTCGTCTCGAGTGGGGGCATGCCCGTGCGCTTTCCTTCTAGGCTGTAGCAGCAATGTCACGCTTCCCGTCGCGTGGATCAAAGGATCTGTGGTTTTCCCTCGAGGCTTTCCCTCGAGGCTTTCCCACAGGGCTGTCCCACGTGCCACCGTGGTGTGAGTCGATCCTCGGCGTGAAAGATGAGCCAGTGCAGGGCAAAGAGGTTCCTCTGGAATGGACTGAGACATCTGGGGGACTCTTGGCATGGTGGTACGACCATGGAGTTCCTCTCGCCTTTCCTGTTGAGAGTGCCTCCACTTGAGATGCGACGGGAACGCCGGGAATTCTTTCCCGTTGAAAGCAGGGAAAGGATCCCTCATCTCGAGCTACGAGGGGGAAACGGGGCTCCTCTGGATGTGGGCGGGACCATCGTGCTTCCTCTCGAGTGGAGACGGGTATGGCGGTGAACTTCTTGAGTTGCAGCAAGGGTGTGAAAGACCCTTTCGAAGTTCCAGAGGTTAGGTGTCATTAGTCTCCAGACGCCTCATCGGAAATAGGCCTCATCTCGCCTGGAAGGGAGAACTTCCTGGATTTTCTCGAGTTGCGGCAGGTGTTCTCGAGTTACGACGGGGACCTCAGGGACCCGCCCTGGTGGCCTCAGGAGAGGCCAGTCCCCATGCGAGTTGCTAGGGGGCCTCTCGGGATTCCTCTCCCGTCGATACCAGGACCAAAAACCTTGTGTGGATTCAGGGCCGGAACCGAGGATTCCTCTCAGGGGCTCACATAGATCTTTGGGTACTTCTGGAGTCTCCCCAGGGGAGTCAGGCCTCGTCTCGAGTGGGGGCATGCACGTGCGCTTTCCTTCCAGGCTGTAGCAGCAATGTCACGCTTCCTGTCGCGTGGATCAAAGAATCTGTGGTTTTCCCTCGAAGCTTTCCCTCGAGGCGTTCCCACTGGGCTGTCCCACGTGCCACCGTGGTGTGAGTCGATCCTCGGCGTGAAAGATGAGCCAGTGCAGGGCAAAGAGGTTCCTCTGGAATGGACTGAGACATCTGGGGGACTCTTGGCATGGTGGTACGACCATGGAGTTCCTCTCGCCTTTCCTGTTGAGAGTGCCTCCTCTTGAGATGCGACGGGAACGCCGGGAATTCTTTCCCGTTGAAAGCAGGGAAAGGATCCCTCATCTCGAGCTACAAGGGGGAAACGGGGCTCCTCTGGATGTGGGCGGGACCATCGTGCTTCCTCTCGAGTGGAGACGGGTATGGCGGTGAACTTCTTGAGTTGCAGCAAGGGTGTGAAAGACCCTTTCGAAGTTCCAGAGGTTAGGTGTCATTAGTCTCCAGACGCCTCATCGGAAATAGGCCTCATCTCGCCTGGAAGGGAGAACTTCCTGGATTTTCTCGAGTTGCGGCAGGTGTTCTCGAGTTACGACGGGGACCTCAGGGACCAGCCCTGGTGGCCTCAGGTGAGGCCAGTCCCCATGCGAGTTGCTAGGGGGCCTCTCGGGATTCCTCTCCCGTCGATACCGGGGCCAAAAACCTTGTGTGGAGTCAGGGCCGGAACCGAGGATTCCTCTCAGGGGCTGACATGGATCTTTGGGTACTTCTGGAGTCTCCCCAGGGGAGTCAGGCCTCGTCTCGAGTGGGAGCATGCACGTGCGCTTTCCTTTCAGGCTGTAGCAGCAATGTCACGCTTCCCGTCGCGTGGATCAAAGGATCTGTGGTTTTCCCTCAAGGCTTTCCCTCGAGGCTTTCCCACTGGGCTGTCCCACGTGCCACTGTGGTGTGAGTCGATCCTCGGCGTGAAAGATGAGCCAGTGCAGGGCAAAGAGGTTCCTCTGGAATGGACTGAGACATCTAGGGGACTCTTGGCATGGTGGTACGACCATGGAGTTCCTCTCGCCTTTCCTGTTGAGAGTGCCTCCTCTTGAGATGCGACGGGAACGCCGGGAATTCTTTCCCGTTGAAAGAATTGAAAGGATCCCTCATCTCGAGCTGCAAGGGGGAAACGGGGCTCCTCTGGATGTGGGCGGGACCATCGTGCTTCCTCTCGAGTGGAGATGGGTATGGCGGTGAACTTCTTGAGTTGCAGCAAGGGTGTGAAAGACCCTTTCGAAGTTCCAGAGGTTAGGTGTCATTAGTCTCCAGACGCCTCATCGGAAATAGGCCTCATCTCGCCTGGAAGGGAGAACTTCCTGGATTTTCTCGAGTTGCGGCAGGTGTTCTTGAGTTACGACGGGGACCTCAGGGACACGCCCTGGTGGCCTCAGGAGAGGCCAGTCCCCATGCGAGTTGCTAGGTGGCCTCTCCGGATTCCTCTCCCGTCGATACCAGGGCCAAAAACCTTGTGTGGAGTCAGGGCCGGAACCGAGGATTCCTCTCAGGGGCTGACATGGATCTTTGGGTACTTCTGGAGTCTCCCCAGGGGAGTCAGGCCTCGTCTCGAGTGGGGGCATGCCCGTGCGCTTTCCTTCCAAGCTGTAGCAGCAATGTCACGCTTCCCGTCGCGTGGATCAAAGGATCTGTGGTTTTCCCTCGAGGCTTTCCCTCGAGGCTTTCCCACAGGGCTGTCCCACGTGCCACCGTGGTGTGAGTCGATCCTCGGCGTGAAAGATGAGCCAGTGCAGGGCAAAGAGGTTCCTCTGGAATGGACTGAGACATCTGGGGGACTCTTGGCATGGTGGTACGACCATGGAGTTCCTCTCGCCTTTCCTGTTGAGAGTGCCTCCTCTTGAGATGCGACGGGAATGCCGGGAATTCTTTCCCGTTGAAAGCAGGGAAAGGATCCCTCATCTCGAGCTACGACGGGGAAACGGGGCTCCTCTGGATGTGGGCGGGACCATCGTGCTTCCTCTCGAGTGGAGACGGGTATGGCGGTGAACTTCTTGAGTTGCAGCAAGGGTGTGAAAGACCCTTTCGAAGTTCCAGAGGTTAGGTGTCATTAGTCTCCAGACGCCTCATCGGAAATAGGCCTCATCTCGCCTGGAAGGGAGAACTTCCTGGATTTTCTCGAGTTGCGGCAGGTGTTCTCGAGTTACGACGGGGACCTCAGGGACCAGCCCTGGTGGCCTCAGGTGAGGCCAGTCCCCATGCGAGTTGCTAGGGGGCCTCTCGGGATTCCTCTCCCGTCGATACCGGGGCCAAAAACCTTGTGTGGAGTCAGGGCCGGAACCGAGGATTCCTCTCAGGAGCTAACATGGATCTTTGGGTACTTCTGGAGTCTCCCCAGGGGAGTCAGGCCTCGTCTCGAGTGGGGGCATGCACGTGGGCTTTCCTTCCAGGCTGTAGCAGCAATGTCACGCTTCCTGTCGCGTGGATCAAAGAATCTGTGGTTTTCCCTCGAAGCTTTCCCTCGAGGCTTTCCCACTGGGCTGTCCCACGTGCCACTGTGGTGTGAGTCGATCCTCGGCGTGAAAGATGAGCCAGTGCAGGGCAAAGAGGTTCCTCTGGAATGGACTGAGACATCTAGGGGACTCTTGGCATGGTGGTACGACCATGGAGTTCCTCTCGCCTTTCCTGTTGAGAGTGCCTCCTCTTGAGATGCGACGGGAACGCCGGGAATTCTTTCCCGTTGAAAGAATTGAAAGGATCCCTCATCTCGAGCTACAAGGGGGAAACGGGGCTCCTCTGGATGTGGGCGGGACCATCGTGCTTCCTCTCGAGTGGAGATGGGTATGGCGGTGAACTTCTTGAGTTGCAGCAAGGGTGTGAAAGACCCTTTCGAAGTTCCAGAGGTTAGGTGTCATTAGTCTCCAGACGCCTCATCGGAAATAGGCCTCATCTCGCCTGGAAGGGAGAACTTCCTGGATTTTCTCGAGTTGCGGCAGGTGTTCTTGAGTTACGACGGGGACCTCAGGGACACGCCCTGGTGGCCTCAGGAGAGGCCAGTCCCCATGCGAGTTGCTAGGAGGCCTCTCCGGATTCCTCTCCCGTCGATACCAGGGCCAAAAACCTTGTGTGGAGTCAGGGCCGGAACCGAGGATTCCTCTCAGGGGCTGACATGGATCTTTGGGTACTTCTGGAGTCTCCCCAGGGGAGTCAGGCCTCGTCTCGAGTGGGGGCATGCCCGTGCGCTTTCCTTCCAAGCTGTAGCAGCAATGTCACGCTTCCCGTCGCGTGGATCAAAGGATCTGTGGTTTTCCCTCGAGGCTTTCCCTCGAGGCTTTCCCACAGGGCTGTCCCACGTGCCACCGTGGTGTGAGTCGATCCTCGGCGTGAAAGATGAGCCAGTGCAGGGCAAAGAGGTTCCTCTGGAATGGACTGAGACATCTGGGGGACTCTTGGCATGGTGGTACGACCATGGAGTTCCTCTCGCCTTTCCTGTTGAGAGTGCCTCCTCTTGAGATGCGACGGGAATGCCGGGAATTCTTTCCCGTTGAAAGCAGGGAAAGGATCCCTCATCTCGAGCTACGACGGGGAAACGGGGCTCCTCTGGATGTGGGCGGGACCATCGTGCTTCCTCTCGAGTGGAGAAGGGTATGGCGGTGAACTTCTTGAGTTGCAGCAAGGGTGTGAAAGACCCTTTCGAAGTTCCAGAGGTTAGGTGTCATTAGTCTCCAGACGCCTCATCGGAAATAGGCCTCATCTCGCCTGGAAGGGAGAACTTCCTGGATTTTCTCGAGTTGCGGCAGGTGTTCTCGAGTTACGACGGGGACCTCAGGGACCAGCCCTGGTGGCCTCAGGTGAGGCCAGTCCCCATGCGAGTTGCTAGGGGGCCTCTCGGGATTCCTCTCCCGTCGATACCGGGGCCAAAAACCTTGTGTGGAGTCAGGGCCGGAACCGAGGATTCCTCTCAGGAGCTGACATGGATCTTTGGGTACTTCTGGAGTCTCCCCAGGGGAGTCAGGCCTCGTCTCGAGTGGGAGCATGCACGTGCGCTTTCCTCTCAGGCTGTAGCAGCAATGTCACGCTTCCCGTCGCGTGGATCAAAGGATCTGTGGTTTTCCCTCAAGGCTTTCCCTCGAGGCTTTCCCACTGGGCTGTCCCACGTGCCACCGTGGTGTGAGTCGATCCTCGGCATGAAATATGAGCCAGTGTAGGGCAAAGAGGTTCCTCTGGAATGGACTGAGACATCTGGGGGACTCTTGGCATGGTGGTACGACCATGGAGTTCCTCTCGCCTTTCCTGTTTAGAGTGCCTCCTCTTGAGATGCGACGGGAACGCCGGGAATTCTTTCCCGTTGAAAGCAGGGAAAGGATCCCTCATCTCGAGCTACGAGGGGGAAACGGGGCTCCTCTGGATGTGGGCGGGACCATCGTGCTTCCTCTCGAGTGGAGACGGGTATGGCGGTGAACTTCTTGAGTTGCAGCAAGGGTGTGAAAGACCCTTTCGAAATTCCAGAGCTTAGGTGTCATTAGTCTCCAGACGCCTCATCAGAAATAGGCCTCATCTCGCCTGGAAGGGAGAACTTCCTGGATTTTCTCGAGTTGCGGCAGGTGTTCTCGAGTTACGACGGGGACCTCAGGGACCCGCCCTGGTGGCCTCAGGAGAGGCCAGTCCCCATGCGAGTTGCTAGGGGACCTCTCAGGATTCCTCTCCCTTCGATACCGGGGCCAAAAATCTTGTGTGGAGTCAGGGCCGGAACCGAGGATTCCTCTCAGGGGCTGACATGGATCTTTGGGTACTTCTGGAGTCTCCCCAGGGGAGTCAGGCCTCGTCTCGAGTGGGGGCATGCACGTGCGCTTTCCTTCCAGGCTGTAGCAGCAATGTCACGCTTCCCGTCGCGTGGATCAAAGGATCTGTGGTTTTCCCTCGAGGCTTTCCCTCGAGGCTTTCCCACAGGGCTGTCCCACGTGCCACCGTGGTGTGAGTCGATCCTTGGCGTGAAAGACGAGCCAGTGCAGGGCAAAGAGGTTCCTCTGGAATGGACTGAGACATCTGGGGGACTCTTGGCATGGTGGTACGACCATGGAGTTCCTCTCGCCTTTCCTGTTGAGAGTGCCTCCTCTTGAGATGCGACGGAAACGCCGGGAATTCTTTCCCGTTGAAAGCAGGGAAGGAATCCCTCATCTCGAGCTACGAGGGGGAAATGGGGCTCCTCTGGATGTGGGCGGGACCATCGCGCTTCCTCTCGAGTGGAGACGGGTATGGCGGTGAACTTCTTGAGTTGCAGCAAGGGTGTGAACGACCCTTTCGAAGTTCCAGAGTTGAGGTGTCATTAGTCTCCAGACGCCTCATCGGAAATAGGACTCATCTCGCCTGGAAGGGAGAACTTCCTGGATTTTCTCGAGTTGCGGCAGGTGTTCTCGAGTTACGACGGGGACCTCAGGGACCCGCCCTGGTGGCCTCAGGTGAGGCCAGTCCCCATGCGAGTTGCTAGGAGGCCTCTCGGGATTCCTCTCCCGTCGATACCGGGGCCAAAAACCTTGTGTGGAGTCAGGGCCGGAACCGAGGATTCCTCTCAGGGGCTGACATGGATCTTTGGGTACTTCTGGAGTCTCCCCAGGGGAGTCAGGCCTCGTCTCGAGTGGGGGCATGCCCGTGCGCTTTCCTTCCAGGCTGTAGCAGCAATGTCACGCTTCCCGTCGCGTGGATCAAAGGATCTGTGGTTTTCCCTCGAGGCTTTCCCTCGAGGCTTTCCCACAGGGCTGTCCCACGTGCCACCGTGGTGTGAGTCGATCCTCGGCGTGAAAGATGAGCCAGTGCAGGGCAAAGAGGTTCCTCTGGAATGGACTGAGACATCTGGGGGACTCTTGGCATGGTGGTACGACCATGGAGTTCCTCTCGCCTTTCCTGTTGAGAGTGCCTCCTCTTGAGATGCGACAAGAACGCCGGGAATTCTTTCCCGTTGAAAGCAGGGAAGGGATCCCTCATCTCGAGCTACGAGGGGGAAACGGGGCTCCTCTGGATGTGGGCGGGACCATCACGCTTCCTCTCGAGTGGAGACGGGTATGGCGGTGAACTTCTTGAGTTGCAGCAAGGGTGTGAACGACCCTTTCGAAGTTCCAGAGTTGAGGTGTCATTAGTCTCCAGACGCCTCATCGGAAATAGGACTCATCTCGCCTGGAAGGGAGAACTTCCTGGATTTTCTCGAGTTGCGGCAGGTGTTCTCGAGTTACGACGGGGACCTCAGGGACCCGCCCTGGTGGCCTCAGGTGAGGCCAGTCCCCATGCGAGTTGCTAGGGGGCCTCTCGGGATTCCTCTCCCATCGATACCAGGACCAAAAACCTTGTGTGGAGTCAGGGCCGGAACCGAGGATTCCTCTCAGGGGCTCACATAGATCTTTGGGTACTTCTGGAGTCTCCCCAGGGGAGTCAGGCCTCGTCTCGAGTGGGGGCATGCACGTGCGCTTTCCTTCCAGGCTGTAGCAGCAATGTCACGCTTCCTGTCGCGTGGATCAAAGAATCTGTAGTTTTCCCTCGAAGCTTTCCCTCGAGGCTTTCCCACTGGGCTGTCCCACGTGCCACCGTGGTGTGAGTCGATCCTCGGCGTGAAAGATGAGCCAGTGCAGGGCAAAGAGGTTCCTCTGGAATGGACTGAGACATCTGGGGGACTCTTGGCATGGTGGTACGACCATGGAGTTCCTCTCGCCTTTCCGGTTGAGAGTGCCTCCTCTTGAGATGCGACGGGAACGCCGGGAATTCTTTCCCGTTGAAAGCAGGGAAAGGATCCCTCATCTCGAGCTACAAGGGGGAAACCGGGCTCCTCTGGATGTGGGCGGGACCATCGTGCTTCCTCTCGAGTGGAGACGGGTATGGCGGTGAACTTCTTGACTTGCAGCAAGGGTGTGAAAGACCCTTTCGAAGTTCCAGAGGTTAGGTGTCATTAGTCTCCAGACGCCTCATCGGAAATAGGCCTCATCTCGCCTGGAAGGGAGAACTTCCTGGATTTTCTCGAGTTGCGGCAGGTGTTCTTGAGTTACGACGGGGACCTCAGGGACCCGCCCTGGTGGCCTCAGGAGAGGCCAGTCCACATGCGAGTTGCTAGGAGGCCTCTCGGGATTCCTCTCCCGTCGATACCGGGGCCAAAAACCTTGTTTGGAGTCAGGGCCGGAACCGAGGATTCCTCTCAGGGGCTGACATGGATCTTTGGGTACTTCTGGAGTCTCCCCAGGGGAGTCAGGCCTCGTCTCGAGTGGGGGCATGCCCGTGCACTTTCCTTCCAGGCTGTAGCAGCAATGTCACGCTTCCCGTCGCGTGGATCAAAGGATCTGTGGTTTTCCCTCGAGGCTTTCCCTCGAGGCTTTCCCACAGGGCTGTCCCACGTGCCACCGTGGTGTGAGTCGATCCTCGGCGTGAACGATGAGCCAGTGCAGGGCAAAGAGGTTCCTCTGGAATGGACTGAGACATCTGGGGGACTCTTGGCATGGTGGTACGACCATGGAGTTCCTCTCGCCTTTCCTGTTGAGAGTGCCTCCTCTGGAGATGCGACGGGAACGCCGGGAATTCTTTCCCGTTGAAAGCAGGGAAGGGATCCCTCATCTCGAGCTACGAGGGGGAAACGGGGCTCCTCTGGATGTGGGCGGGACCATCGCGCTTCCTCTCGAGTGGAGACGGGTATGGCGGTGAACTTCTTGAGTTGCAGCAAGGGTGTGAACGACCCTTTCGAAGTTCCAGAGTTGAGGTGTCATTAGTCTCCAGACGCCTCATCGGAAATAGGACTCATCTCGCCTGGAAGGGAGAACTTCCTGGATTTTCTCGAGTTGCGGCAGGTGTTCTCGAGTTACGACGGGGACCTCAGGGACCCGCCCTGGTGGCCTCAGGTGAGGCCAGTCCCCATGCGAGTTGCTAGGGGGCCTCTCGGGATTCCTCTACCGTCGATACCAGGACCAAAAACCTTGTGTGGAGTCAGGGCCGGAACCGAGGATTCCTCTCAGGGGCTCACATAGATCTTTGGGTACTTCTGGAGTCTCCCCAGGGGAGTCAGGCCTCGTCTCGAGTGGGGGCATGCACGTGCGCTTTCCTTCCAGGCTGTAGCAGCAATGTCACGCTTCCTGTCGCGTGGATCAAAGAATCTGTAGTTTTCCCTCGAAGCTTTCCCTCGAGGCTTTCCCACTGGGCTGTCCCACGTGCCACCGTGGTGTGAGTCGATCCTCGGCGTGAAAGATGAGCCAGTGCAGGGCAAAGAGGTTCCTCTGGAATGGACTGAGACATCTGGGGGACTCTTGGCATGGTGGTACGACCATGGAGTTCCTCTCGCCTTTCCGGTTGAGAGTGCCTCCTCTTGAGATGCGACGGGAACGCCGGGAATTCTTTCCCGTTGAAAGCAGGGAAAGGATCCCTCATCTCGAGCTACAAGGGGGAAACCGGGCTCCCCTGGATGTGGGCGGGACCATCGTGCTTCCTCTCGAGTGGAGACGGGTATGGCGGTGAACTTCTTGAGTTGCAGCAAGGGTGTGAAAGACCCTTTCGAAGTTCCAGAGGTTAGGTGTCATTAGTCTCCAGACGCCTCATCGGAAATAGGCCTCATCTCGCCTGGAAGGGAGAACTTCCTGGATTTTCTCGAGTTGCGGCAGGTGTTCTCGAGTTACGACGGGGACCTCAGGGACCCGCCCTGGTGGCCTCAGGAGAGGCCAGTCCCCATGCGAGTTGCTAGGAGGCCTCTCGGGATTCCTCTCCCGTCGATACCGGGGCCAAAAACCTTGTGTGGAGTCAGGGCCGGAACCGAGGATTCCTCTCAGGGGCTGACATGGATCTTTGGGTACTTCTGGAGTCTCCCCAGGGGAGTCAGGCCTCGTCTCGAGTGGGGGCATGCCCGTGCGCTTTCCTTCCAGGCTGTAGCAGCAATGTCACGCTTCCCGTCGGGTGGATCAAAGGATCTGTGGTTTTCCCTCGAGGCTTTCCCTCGAGGCTTTCCCTCGAGGCTTTCCCACAGGGCTGTCCCACGTGCAACCGTGGTGTGAGTCGATCCTCGGCGTGAAAGATGAGCCAGTGCAGGGCAAAGAGGTTCCTCTGGAATGGACTGAGACATCTGGGGGACTCTTGGCATGGTGGTATGACCATGGAGTTCCTCTCGCCTTTCCTGTTTAGAGTGCCTCCTCTTGAGATGCGACGGGAACACCGGGAATTCTTTCCCGTTGAATGCAGGGAAAGGATCCCTCATCTCGAGCTACGAGGGGGAAACGGGGCTCCTCTGGATGTGGGCGGGACCATCGTACTTCCTCTCGAGTGGAGACGAGTATGGCGGTGAACTTCTTGAGTTGCAGCAAGGGTGTGAAAGACCCTTTCGAAGTTCCAGAGGTTAGGTGTCATTAGTCTCCAGACGCCTCATCGGAAATAGGCCTCATCTCGCCTGGAAGGGAGAACTTCCTGGATTTTCTCGAGTTGCGGCAGGTGTTCTCGAGTTACGACGGGGACCTCAGGGACCCGCCCTGGTGGCCTCAGGAGAGGCCAATCCCCATGTGAATTGCTAGGGGGCCTCGCGGGTTTCCTCTCCCGTCGATACCGGGGCCAAAAACCTTGTGTGGAGTCAGGGCCGGAACCGAGGATTCCTCTCAGGGGCTGACATGGATCTTTGGGTACTTCTGGAGTCTCCCCAGGGGAGTCAGGCCTCGTCTCGAGTGGGGGCATGCACGTGCGCTTTCCTTCCAGGCTGTAGCAGCAATGTTACCCTTCCCGTCACGTGGATCAAAGGATCTGTGGTTGTCCCTCGAGGCTTTCCCTCGAGGCTTTCCCACAGGGCTGTCCCACGTGCCACCGTGGTGTGAGTCGATCCTCGGCGTGAAAGATGTGCCAGTGCAGGGCAAAGAGTTTCCTCTGGAATGGACTGAGACATCAGGGGGACTCTTGGCATGGTGGTACGACCATGGAGTTCCTCTCGCCTTTCCTGTTGAGAGTGCCTCCACTTGAGATGCGACGGGAACGCCGGGAATTCTTTCCCGTTGAAAGCAGGGAAAGGATCCCTCATCTCAAGCTACGAGGGGTAACGGGGCTCCTCTGGATGGGGGCGGGACCATCGTGCTTCCTCTCGAGTGGAGACGGGTATGGCGGTGAACTTCTTGATTTGCAGCAAGGGTGTGAAAGACCCTTTCGAAGTTCCAGAGGTTAGGTGTCATTAGTCTCCTGACGCCTCATCGGAAATAGGCCTCATCTCGCCTGGAAGGGAGAACTTCCTGGATTTTCTCGAGTTGCGGCAGGTGTTCTCGAGTTACGACGGGGACCTCAGGGACCCGCCCTGGTGGCCTCAGGAGAGGCCAGTCCCCATGCGAGTTGCTAGGGGGCCTCTCGGGATTCCTCTCCCGTCGATACCGGGGCCAAAAACCTTGTGTGGAGTCAGGGCCGGAATCGAGGATTCCTCTCAGGGGCTTACATGGATCTTTGGGTACTTCTGGAGTCTACCCAGGCGAGTCAGGCCTCGTCTCGAGTGAGGGCATGCACGTGCACTTTCCTTCCAGGCTGTAGCAGCAATGTCATGCTTCCCGTCGCGTGGATCAAAGGATCTGTGGTTTTCCCTCGAGGCTTTCCCTCGACGCTTTCCCACAGGGCTGTCCCACGTGCCACCGTGGTGTGAGTCGATCCTCGGCGTGAAAGATGAGCCAGTGCAGAGCAAAGAGGTTCCTCTGGAATGGACTGAGACATCTGGGGGACTCTTGGCATGGTGGTACGACCATGGAGTTCCTTTCTCCTTTCCTGTTGAGAGTGCCCCCTCTTGAGATGCGACGGGAACGCCGGGAATTCTTTCCCGTTGAAAGCAGGGAAAGGATCCCTCATCTCGAGCTACGAGAGGTAACGGGGCTCCTCTGGATGGGGGCGGGACCATCATGCTTCCTCTCGAGTGGAGACGGGTATGGCGGTGAACTTCTTGAGTTGCAGCAAGGGTGTGAAAGACCCTTTCGAAGTTCCAGAGGTTAGGTGTCATTAGTCTCCAGACGCCTCATCGGAAATAGGCCTCATCTCGCCTGGAAGGGAGAACTTCCTGGATTTTCTCGAGTTGCGGCAGGTGTTCTCGAGTTACGACGGGGACCTCAGGGACCCACCCTGGTGGCCTCAGGAGAGGCCAGTCCCCATGCGAGTTGCTAGGGGGCCTCTCGGGATTCCTCTCCCGTCGATACCGGGGCCAAAAACCTTGTGTGTAGTCAGGGCCGGAACCGAGGATTCCTCTCAGGGGCTGACATGGATCTTTGGGTACTTCTGGAGTCTCCCCAGGGGAGTCAGGCCTCGTCTCGAGTGAGGCCATGCACGTGCGCTTTCCTTCCAGGCTGTAGCAGCAATGTCACACTTCCCGTCGCGTGGATCAAAGGATCTGTGGTTTTCCCTCGAGGCTTTCCCTCGAGGCTTTCCCACAGGGCTGTCCCACGTGCTACCGTGGTGTGAGTCGATCCTCGGCGTGAAAGATGAGCCAGTGCAGGGCAAAGAGGTTCCTCTGGAATGGACTGAGACATCTGGGGGACTCTTGGCATGGTGGTACGACCATGGAGTTCCTCTCGCCTTTCCTGTTGAGAGTGCCTCCTCTTGAGATGCGACGGGAACGCCGGGAATTCTTTCCCGTTGAAAGCAGGGAAAGGATCCCTCATCTCGAGCTACGAGGGGGAAACCGGGCTCCTCTGGATGTGGGCGGGACCATCGTGCTTCCTCTCGAGTGGAGACGGGTATGGCGGTGAACTTCTTGAGTTACAGCAAGGGTGTGAAAGACACTTTCGAAGTTCCAGAGGTTACGTGTCATTAGTCTCCAGACGCCTCATTGGAAATAGGCCTCATCTCGCCTGGAAGGGAGAACTTCCTGGATTTTCTCGAGTTGTGGCAGGTGTTCTCGAGTTACGACGGGGACCTCAGGGACCCGCCCTGCTGGCCTAAGGATAGGCAAGTCCCCATGCGAGTTGCTAGGGGGCCTCTCGGGATTCCTCTCCCGGCGATACCGGGGCCAAAAACCTTGTGTGGAGTCAGGGCCGGAACCGAGGATTCCTCTCAGGGGCTGACATGGATCTTTGGGTACTGCTGGAGTCTCCCCAGGGGAGTCAGGCCTCGTCTCGAGTGGGGGCATGCACGTGCGCTTTCCTTCCAGGCTGTAGCAGCAATGTCACTCTTCCCGTCGCGTGGATGAAAGGATCTGTGGTTTTCCCTCGAGGCTTTCCCTCGAGGCTTTCCCACAGGGCTGTGCCACGTGCCACCGTGGTGTGAGTCGATCCTCGGTGTGAAAGATGAGCCAGTGCAGGGCAAAGAGGTTCCTGGAATGCACTGAGACATATGGGGGACTCTTGGCATGGTGGTACGACCATGGAGTTCCTCTCGCCTTTCCTGTTGAGAGTGCCTCCTCTTGAGATGCGACGGGAACGCCGGGAATTGTTTCCCGTTGAAAGCAGGGAAAGGATCCCTCATCTCGAGCTACGAGGGGGAAACGGGGCCCCTCTGGATGTGGGCGGGACCATCGTGCTTCCTCTCGAGTGGAGACGGGTATGGCGGAAAATTTCTTGAGTTGCAGCAAGGGTGTGAAAGACCCTTTCGAAGTTCCAGAGGTTAGGTGTCACTAGTCTCCAGACGCCTCATCGGAAATAGGCCTCATCTCGCCTGGAAGGGAGAACTTCCTGGATTTTCTCGAGTTGCGGCAGGTGTTCTCGAGTTACGACGGGGACCTCAGGGACCCGCCCTGGTGGCCTCAGGAGAGGCCAGTCCCCATGCGAGTTGCTAGGGGGCCTCTCGGGATTCCTCTCCCGTCGATACCGGGGCCAAAAACCTTGTGTGGAGTCAGGGCCGGAACCGAGGATTCCTCTCAGGGGCTGACATGGATCTTTGGGTACTTCTGGAGTCTCCCCAGGGGAGTCAGGCCTCGTCTCGAGTGGGGCCATGCACGTGCGCTTTCTTTCCAGTCTGTAGCAGCAATGTCACGCTTCCCGTCGCGTGGATCAAAGGATCTGTGGTTTTCCCTCGAGGCTTTCCCTCGAGGCTTTCCCACAGGGCTGTCCCACGTGCCACCGTGGTGTGAGTCGATCCTTGGCGTGAAAGATGAGCCAGTGCAGGGCAAAGAGGTTCCTCTGGAATGGACTGAGACATATGGGGAACTCTTGAAATGGTGGTACGACCATGGAGTTCCTCTCGCCTTTCCTGTTGAGAGTGCCTCCTCTTGAGATGCGACGGGAACGCCGGGAATTCTTTCCCGTTGAAAGCAGGGAAAGGATCCCTCATCTCGAGCTACGAGGGGGAAACGGGGCTCCTCTGGATGTGGGCGGGACCATCGTGCTTCCTCTCGAGTGGAGACGGGTGTGGCGGTGAACTTCTTCAGTTGTAGCAAGGGTGTGAAAGACCCTTTCGAAGTTCCAGAGTTTAGGTGTCATTAGTCTCCAGACGCCTCATCGGAAATAGGCCTCATCTCGAATGGAAGGCAGAACTTCCAGGATTTTCTCGAGTTGCGGCAGGTGTTCTCGAGTTACGACGGGGATCTCAGGGACCCGGCCTGGTGGCCTCAGGAAAGGCCAGTCCCCATGCGAGTTTCTAGGGGGCCTCTCGGGATTCCTCTCCCGTCGATACCAGGGCCAAAAACCTTGTGTGGAATCAGGGCCGGAACCTAGGATTCCTCTCAGGGGCTGACATGGAACTTTGGGTACTTCTGGAGGCTCCCCAGGGGAGTCAGGCCTCGTCTCGAGTGGGGGCATGCACGTGAGCTTTCCTTCCAGGCTGTAGCAGCAATGTCAAGCTTCCCGTCGCGTGGATCAAAGGATCGGAGGTTGTCCCTCGAGGCTTTCACACAGGGATGTCCCACGTGCCTCCGTGGAGTGAGTCGACCTCGGCGTGAAAGATGAGCCAGTGCAGGGCAAAGAGTTTCCTCTGGAATGGACTGAGACATCTGGGGGACTCTTGGAATGGTGGTACGACCATGGAGTTCCTATCGCCTTTCCTGTTGAGAGTGCCTCCTCTTGAGATGCGACGGGAACGCCGGGAATTCTTTCCCGTTGAAAGCAGGGAAAGGATCCCTCATCTCGAGCTACGAGGGGGAAACCGGGCTCCTCTGGATGTGGGCGGGACCATCGTGCTTCCTCTCGAGTGGAGACGGGTATGGCGGTGAACTTCTTGAGTTGCAGCAAGGGTGTGAAAGACACTTTCGAAGTTCCAGAGGTTACGTGTCATTAGTCTCCAGACGCCTCATTGGAAATAGGCCTCATCTCGCCTGGAAGGGAGAACTTCCTGGATTTTCTCGAGTTGTGGCAGGTGTTCTCGAGTTACGACGGGGACCTCAGGGACCCGCCCTGCTGGCCTAAGGATAGGCAAGTCCCCATGCGAGTTGCTAGGGGGCCTCTCGGGATTCCTCTCCCGGCGATACCGGGGCCAAAAACCTTGTGTGGAGTCAGGGCCGGAACCGAGGATTCCTCTCAGTGGCTGACATGGATCTTTGGGTACTGCTGGAGTCTCCCCAGGGGAGTCAGGCCTCGTCTCGAGTGGGGGCATGCACGTGCGCTTTCCTTCCAGGCTGTAGCAGCAATGTCACTCTTCCCGTCGCGTGGATCAAAGGATCTGTGGTTTTCCCTCGAGGCTTTCCCTCGAGGCTTTCCCACAGGGCTGTGCCACGTGCCACCGTGGTGTGAGTCGATCCTCGGTGTGAAAGATGAGCCAGTGCAGGGCAAAGAGGTTCCTGGAATGCACTGAGACATATGGGGGACTCTTGGCATGGTGGTACGACCATGGAGTTCCTCTCGCCTTTCCTGTTGAGAGTGCCTCCTCTTGAGATGCGACGGGAACGCCGGGAATTGTTTCCCGTTGAAAGCAGGGAAAGGATCCCTCATCTCGAGCTACGAGGGGGAAACGGGGCCCCTCTGGATGTGGGCGGGACCATCGTGCTTCCTCTCGAGTGGAGACGGGTATGGCGGAAAATTTCTTGAGTTGCAGCAAGGGTGTGAAAGACCCTTTCGAAGTTCCAGAGGTTAGGTGTCACTAGTCTCCAGACGCCTCATCGGAAATAGGCCTCATCTCGCCTGGAAGGGAGAACTTCCTGGATTTTCTCGAGTTGCGGCAGGTGTTCTCGAGTTACGACGGGGACCTCAGGGACCCGCCCTGGTGGCCTCAGGAGAGGCCAGTCCCCATGCGAGTTGCTAGGGGGCCTCTCGGGATTCCTCTCCCGTCGATACCGGGGCCAAAAACCTTGTGTGGAGTCAGGGCCGGAACCGAGGATTCCTCTCAGGGGCTGACATGGAACTTTGGGTACTTCTGGAGTCTCCCCAGGGGAGTCAGGCCTCGTCTCGAGTGGGGCCATGCACGTGCGCTTTCTTTCCAGTCTGTAGCAGCAATGTCACGCTTCCCGTCGCGTGGATCAAAGGATCTGTGGTTTTCCCTCGAGGCTTTCCCTCGAGGCTTTCCCACAGGGCTGTCCCACGTGCCACCGTGGTGTGAGTCGATCCTTGGCGTGAAAGATGAGCCAGTGCAGGGCAAAGAGGTTCCTCTGGAATGGACTGAGACATATGGGGAACTCTTGAAATGGTGGTACGACCATGGAGTTCCTCTCGCCTTTCCTGTTGAGAGTGCCTCCTCTTGAGATGCGACGGGAACGCCGGGAATTCTTTCCCGTTGAAAGCAGGGAAAGGATCCCTCATCTCGAGCTACGAGGGGGAAACGGGGCTCCTCTGGATGTGGGCGGGACCATCGTGCTTCCTCTCGAGTGGAGACGGGTATGGCGGTGAACTTCTTCAGTTGTAGCAAGGGTGTGAAAGACCCTTTCGAAGTTCCAGAGTTTAGGTGTCATTAGTCTCCAGACGCCTCATCGGAAATAGGCCTCATCTCGAATGGAAGGCAGAACTTCCAGGATTTTCTCGAGTTGCGGCAGGTGTTCTCGAGTTACGACGGGGATCTCAGGGACCCGCCCTGGTGGCCTCAGGAAAGGCCAGTCCCCATGCGAGTTTCTAGGGGGCCTCTCGGGATTCCTCTCCCGTCGATACCAGGGCCAAAAACCTTGTGTGGAATCAGGGCCGGAACCTAGGATTCCTCTCAGGGGCTGACATGGAACTTTGGGTACTTCTGGAGGCTCCCCAGGGGAGTCAGGCCTCGTCTCGAGTGGGGGCATGCACGTGAGCTTTCCTTCCAGGCTGTAGCAGCAATGTCAAGCTTCCCGTCGCGTGGATCAAAGGATCGGAGGTTGTCCCTCGAGGCTTTCACACAGGGATGTCCCACGTGCCTCCGTGGAGTGAGTCGACCTCGGCGTGAAAGATGAGCCAGTGCAGGGCAAAGAGTTTCCTCTGGAATGGACTGAGACATCTGGGGGACTCTTGGAATGGTGGTACGACCATGGAGTTCCTATCGCCTTTCCTGTTGAGAGTGCCTCCTCTTGAGATGCGACGGGAACGCCGGGAATTCTTTCCCGTTGAAAGCAGGGAAAGGATCCCTCTTCTCGAGCTACGAGGGGGAAACAAGGCTCCTCTGGATGTGGGCGGGACCATCGTGCTTCCTCTCGAGTGGAGACGGGTATGGCGGTGAACTTCTTGAGTTGCAGCAAGGGTGTGAAAGACCCTTTCGAAGTTCCAGAGGTTACGTGTCATTAGTCTCCAGACGCCTCATTGGAAATAGGCCTCATCTCGCCTGGAAGGGAGAACTTCCTGGATTTTCTCGAGTTGTGGCAGGTGTTCTCGAGTTACGACGGGGACCTCAGGGACCCGCCCTGGTGGCCTCAGGATAGGCCAGTCCCCATGCGAGTTGCTAGGGGGCCTCTCGGGATTCCTCTCCCGTCGATACCGGGGCCAAAAACCTTGTGTGGAGTCAGGGCCGGAACCGAGGATTCCTCTCAGGTGCTGACATGGATCTTTGGGTACTCCTGGAGTCTCCCCAGGGGAGTCAGGCCTCGTCTCGAGTGGGGGCATGCACGTGCGCTTTCCTTCCAGGCTGTAGCAGCAATGTCACGCTTCCCGTCGCATGGATCAAAGGATCTGTGGTTTTCCCTCGAGGCTTTCCCTCGAGGCTTTCCCACAGGGCTGTCCCACGTGCCACCGTGGTGTGAGTCGATGCTCGGTGTGAAAGATGAGCCAGTGCAGGGCAAAGAGGTTCCTCTGGAATGCACTGAGACATCTGGGGGACTCTTGGCATGGTGGTACGACCATGGAGTTCCTCTCGCCTTTCCTGTTGAGAGTGCCTCCTCTTGAGATGCGACGGGAACGCCGGGAATTGTTTCCCGTTGAAAGCAGGGAAAGGATCCCTCATCTCGAGCTACGAGAGGGAAACGGGGCCCCTCTGGATGTGGGCGGACCATCGTGCTTCCTCTCGAGTGGAGACGGGTATGGCGGAAAATTTCTTGAGTTGCAGCAAGGGTGTGAAAGACCCTTTCGAAGTTCCAGAGGTTAGGTGTCACTAGTCTCCAGACGCCTCATCGGAAATAGGCCTCATCTCGCCTGGAAGGGAGAACTTCCTGGATTTTCTCGAGTTGCGGCAGGTGTTCTCGAGTTACGACGGGGACCTCAGGGACCCGCCCTGGTGGCCTCAGGAGAGGCCAGTCCCCATGCGAGTTGCTAGGGGGCCTCTCGGGATTCCTCTCCCGTCGATACCGGGGCCAAAAACCTTGTGTGGAGTCAGGGCCGGAACCGAGGATTCCTCTCAGGGGCTGACATGGATCTTTGGGTACTTCTGGAGTCTCCGCAGGGGAGTCAGGCCTCGTCTCGAGTGGGGGCATGCACATGCGTTTTCCTTCCAGGCTGTAGCAGCAATGTCACGCTTCCCGTCGCGTGGATCAAAGGATCTGTGGTTTTCCCTCGAGGCTTTCCCTCGAGGCTTTCCCACTGGGCTCTCCCACGTGCCACCGTGGTGTGAGTCGATCCTCGGCGTGAAAGATGAGCCAGTGCAGGGCAAAGAGGTTCCTCTGGAATGGACTGAGACATCTGGGGGACTCTTGGCATGGTGGTACGACCATGGAGTTCCTCTCGCCTTTCCTGTTGAGAGTGCCTCCTCTTGAGATGCGACGGGAACGCCGGGAATTCTTTCCCATTGAAAGCAGGGAAAGGATCCCTCATCTCGAGCTACGAGGGGGAAACGGGGCTCCTCTGGATGTGGGCGGGACCATCGTGCTTCCTCTCGAGTGGAGACGGGTATGGCGGTGAACTTCTTGAGTTGCAGCAAGGGTGTGAAAGACCCTTCGAAGTTCCAGAGGTTAGGTGTCATTAGTCTCCAGACGCCTCATCGGAAATAGGCCTCATCTCGAATGGAAGGGAGAACTTCCTGGATTTTCTCGAGTTGCGGCAGGTGTTCTCGAGTTACGACGGGGACCTAAGGGACCCGCCCTGGTGGCCTCAGGAAAGGCCAGTCCCCATGCGAGTTGCTAGGGGGCCTCTCGGGATTCCTCTCCCGTCGATACCGGGGCCAAAAACCTTGTGTGGAGTCAGGGCCGGAACCGAGGATTCCTCTCAGGGGCTGACATGGATCTTTGGGTACGTCTGGAGTCTCCCCAGGCGAGTCAGGCCTCGTCTCGAGTGTGGGCATGCACGTGCGCTTTCCTTCCAGGCTGTAGCAGCAATGTCACGCTTCCCGTCGCGTGGATCAAAGGATCTGTGGTTTTCCCTCGAGGCTTTCCCTCAAGGCTTTCCCACAGGGCTGTCCCACGTGCCACCGTGGTGTGAGTCGATCCTCGGCGTGAAAGATGAGCCAGTGCAGGGCAAAGAGATTCCTCTGGAATGGACTGAGACATCTGGGGGCTCTTGGAATGGTGGTACAACCGTGGAGTTCCTCTCGCCTTTCCTGTTGAGAGTGCCTCCTTTGACATGCGACGGGAATGCCGGGAATACTTTCCCGTTGAAAGCAGGGAAAGGAACCCTCATCTCGAGCTATGAGGGGGAAACGGGGCTCCTCTGGGTGGGTCGGGACCATCGTGCTTCCTCTCGAGTGGAAACGTGTGTGGCGGTGAACTTCTTGAGTTGCAGCAAAGGTGAAAAAGGCTCTTTAAAAGTTCCAGAGGTTAGGTGTCATTTGTCTCCAGGCGCCTCATCGGAATTAGGCCTCATCTCGCCTGGAAGGGAGAACTTCCTGGATATTCTCGAGTTGTGGCTGGTGTTCTCTAGTTACGACGGGGACCTCAGGGACCCGCCCCGGTGGCCTCAGGAAAGGCCAGTCCCCATGCGAGTTGCAAGGGGGCCTCTCGTGTTTCCTCTCCCGTCGATACCGGGGCCAAAAACCTTGTGTGGAGTCAGGGCCGGAACCTGAGGATTCCTCTCCGGTGCTGAAATGGATCTTGGGGTACTTCTGGAGTCTCCCCAGGGGAGTCAGGCTTCGTCTGGAGTGGGGGCATACACGTGCGCTTTCCTTCCAGGCTG
The DNA here is from genome assembly GCF_032405125.1 of Capricornis sumatraensis. Classification (NCBI taxonomy): domain Eukaryota; kingdom Metazoa; phylum Chordata; class Mammalia; order Artiodactyla; family Bovidae; genus Capricornis; species Capricornis sumatraensis. The sequence continues at coordinate 139,426,871 of NC_091092.1, read as the reverse complement.
TAGCAGCAATGTCACGCTTCCCGTCGCGTGGATCAAAGGATCTGTGGTTTTCCCTCGAGGCTTTCCCTCGAGGCTTTACCACAGGGCTGTCCCACGTGCCACCGTGGTGTGAGTCGATCCTTGGCGTGAAACATGAGCCAGTGCAGGGCAAAGAGGTTCCTCTGGAATGGACTGAGACATCTGGGGAACTCTTGAAATGGTGGTACGACCATGGAGTTCCTCTCTCCTTTCCTGTTGAGAGTGCCTCCTCTTGAGATGCGACGGGAACGCCGGGAATTCTTTCCCGTTGAAAGCAGGGAAAGGATCCCTCATCTCGAGCTACGAGGGGGAAACGGGGCTCCTCTGGATGTGGGCGGGACAATAGTGCTTCCTCTCGAGTGGAGACGGGTATGGCGGTGAACTTCTTCAGTTGTAGCAAGGGTGTGAAAGACCCTTTCGAAGTTCCAGAGTTTAGGTGTCATTAGTCTCCAGACGCCTCATCGGAAATAGGCCTCATCTCGAATGGAAGGCAGAACTTCCAGGATTTTCTCGAGTTGCGGCAGGTGTTCTCGAGTTACGACGGGGATCTCAGGGACCCGCCCTGGTGGCCTCAGGAAAGGCCAGTCCCCATGCGAGTTTCTAGGGGGCCTCTCGGGATTCCTCTCCCGTCGATACCAGGGCCAAAAACCTTGTGTGGAATCAGGGCCGGAACCTAGGATTCCTCTCAGGGGCTGACATGGAACTTTCGGTACTTCTGGAGGCTCCCCAGGGGAGTCAGGCCTCGTCTCGAGTGGGGGCATGCACGTGAGCTTTCCTTCCAGGCTGTAGCAGCAATGTCAAGCTTCCCGTCGCGTGGATCAAAGGATCGGTGGCTGTCCCTCGAGGCTTTCACACAGGGATGTCCCACGTGCCTCCGTGGAGTGAGTCGACCTCGGAGTGAAAGATGAGCCAGTGCAGGGCAAAGAGTTTCCTCTGGAATGGACTGAGACATCTGGGGGACTCTTGGAATGGTGGTACGACCATGGAGTTCCTATCGCCTTTCCTGTTGAGAGTGCCTCCTCTTGAGATGCGACGGGAACGCCGGGAATTCTTTCCCGTTGAAAGCAGGGAAAGGATCCCTCATCTCGAGCTACGAGGGGGAAACAAGGCTCCTCTGGATGTGGGCGGGACCATCGTGCTTCCTCTCGAGTGGAGACGGGTATGGCGGTGAACTTCTTGAGTTGCAGCAAGGGTGTGAAAGACCCTTTCGAAGTTCCAGAGGTTACGTGTCATTAGTCTCCAGACGCCTCATTGGAAATAGGCCTCATCTCGCCTGGAAGGGAGAACTTCCTGGATTTTCTCGAGTTGTGGCAGGTGTTCTCGAGTTACGACGGGGACCTCAGGGACCCGCCCTGGTGGCCTCAGGATAGGCCAGTCCCCATGCGAGTTGCTAGGGGGCCTCTCGGGATTCCTCTCCCGTCGATACCGGGGCCAAAAACCTTGTGTGGAGTCAGGGCCGGAACCGAGGATTCCTCTCAGGTGCTGACATGGATCTTTGGGTACTGCTGGAGTCTCCCCAGGGGAGTCAGGCCTCGTCTCGAGTGGGGCATGCACGTGCGCTTTCCTTCCAGGCGGTAGCAGCAATGTCACTCTTCCCGTCGCATAGATCAAAGGATCTGCGGTTTTCCCTCGAGGCTTTCCCACAGGGCTGTCCCACGTGCCACCGTGGTGTGAGTCGATCCTCGGCGTGAAAGATGAGCCAGTGCAGGGCAAAGAGGTTCCTCTGGAATGGACTGAGACATCTGGGGTCTCTTGGCGTGGTGGTAAGACCATGGAGTTCTTCTCGCCTTTCCTGTTGAGAGTGCCTCCTCTTGAGATGCGACGGGAACGCCGGGAATTCTTTCCCGTTGAAAGCAGGGAAAGGATCCCTCATCTCGAGCTACGAGGGGGAAACGGGGCTCCTCTGGATGTGGGCGGGACCATCGTGCTTCCTCTCGAGTGGAGACGGGTATGGCGGTGAACTTCTTGAGTTGCAGCAAGGGTGTGAAAGACCCTTTCGAAGTTCCAGAGGTTAGGTGTCATTAGTGTCCAGACGCCACATCGGAAATAGGCCTCATCTCGCCTGGAAGGGAGAACTTCCTGGATTTTCTGGAGTTGCGGCAGGTGTTCTCGAGTTACGATGGGGACCTCAGGGACCCGCCCTGGTGGCCTCAGGAAAGCCCAGTTCCCATGCGAGTTGCTAAGGGGACTCTCGGGATTCCACTCCCCTCGATACCGGGGCCAAAAACCTTGTGTGGAGTCAGGGCCGGAAGCGAGGATTCCTCTCAGGGGCTGACATGGATCTTTGGGTACTTCTGGAGTCTCCCCAGGGGAGTCAGGCCTCGTCTCGAGTGGGGGCATGCACGTGCGCTTTCCTTCCAGGCTGTAGCAGCAATGTCACGCTTCCCGTCGCGTGGATCAAAGGATCTGTGGTTTTCCCTCGAGGCTTTCCCTCGAGGCTTTCCCACTGGGCTGTCCCACGTGCCACCGTGGTGTGAGTCGATCCTCGGCGTGAAAGATGAGCCAGTGCAGGGCAAAGAGGTTCCTCTGGAATGGACTGAGACATCTGGGGGACTCTTGGCATGGTGGTACGACCATGGAGTTCCTCTCGCCTTTCCTGTTGAGAGTGCCTCCTCTTGAGATGCGACGGGAACGCCGGAAATTCTTTCCCGTTGAATGCAGGGAAAGGATCCCTCATCTCGAGCTACGAGGGGGAAACGGGGCTCCTCTGGATGTGGGCGGGACCATCGTGCTTCCTCTCGAGTGGAGACGGGTATGGCGGTGAACTTCTTGAGTTGCAGCAAGGGTGTGAAAGACCCTTTCGAAGTTCCAGAGGTTAGGTGTCATTAGTCTCCAGACGCCTCATCGGAAATAGGCCTCATCTCGCCTGGAAGGGAGAACTTCCTGGATTTTCTCGAGTTGCGGCAGGTGTTCTCGAGTTACGACGGGGACCTCACGGACCCGCCCTGGTGGGTCAGGCGAGGCCAATCCCATTGCGAGTTGCTAGGGGGCCTCTCGGGATTCCTCTCCCGTCGATACCGGGGCCAAAATCCTTGTGTGGTGTCGGCCGGAACCGAGGATTCCTCTCTGGGGCTGACATGGATCTTTGGGTACTTCTGGAGTCTCCCCAGGGGAGTCAGGCCTCGTCTCGAGTGAGGGCATGCACGTGCGCTTTCCTTCCAGGCTGTAGCAGCAATGTCACGCTTCCCGTCGCGTGGATCAAAGGATCTGAGGTTTTCCCTCGAGGCTTTCCCACAGGGCTGTCCCACAGGGCTGTCCCACGTGCCACCGTGGTGTGAGTCGCTCCTCAGCGTGAAAGATGAGCCAGTGCAGGGAAAAGATGTTCCTCTGGAATGGACTGAGACATCTGGGGGACTCTTGGAATGGTGGTACGATCATGGAGTTCCTCTCGCCTTTCCTGTTGAGAGTGCCTCCTCTTGAGATGCGACGGGAACGCTGTGAATTCTTTCCCGTTGAAAGCAGGGAAAGGATCCCTCATCTCGAGCTACGAGGGGGAAACGGGGCTCCTCTGGATGTGGGCGGGACCATCGTGCTTCCTCTCGATTGGAGACGGGTATGGCGGTGAACTTCTTGAGTTGCAGCAAGGGAGTGAAAGACCCTTTCGAAGTTCCAGACGTTAGGTGTCATTAGTCTCCAGACGCCTCATGGGAAATAGGCCTCATCTCGCCTGGAAGGGAGAACTTCCTGGATTTTCTCGAGTTGCGGCAGGTGTTCTCGAGTTACGACGGGGACCTCAGGGACCCGCCCTGGTGGCCTCAGGAGAGGCCAGTCCACATGCGAGTTGCTAGGGGGCCTCTCGGGAATCCTCTCCCGTCGATACCGGGGCCAAAATCCTTGTGTGGAGTCAGGGCCGGAACCGAGGATTCCTCTCAGGGGCTGACATGGATCTTTGGGTACTTCTGGAGTCTCCCCAGGGGAGTCAGGCCTCGTCTCGAGTGAGGGCATGCACGTGCGCTTTCCTTCCAGGCTGTAGCAGCAATGTCACGCTTCCCGTCGCGTGGATCAAAGGATCTGTGGTTTTCCCTCGAGGCTTTCCCACAGGGCTGTCCCACAGGGCTGTCCCACGTGCCACCGTGGTGTGAGTCGATCCTCGGCGTGAAAGATGTGCCAGTGCAGGGTAAAGAGGTTACTCTGGAATGGACTGAGACATCTGGGGGACTCTTGGCATGGTGGTACGACCATGGAGTTCCTCTCGCCTTTCCTGTTGAGAGTGCCTCCTCTTGAGATGCGACGGGAACGCCGGGAATTCTTTCCCGTTGAAAGCAGGGAAAGGATGCCTCATCTCGAGCTACGAGGGGGAAACGGGGCTCCTCTGGATGTGGGCGGGACCATCGTGCTTCCTCTCGAGTGGAGACGGGTATGGAGGTGAACTTCTTGAATTGCAGCAAGGGTGTGAAAGACCCTTTCGAAGTTCCAGAGGTGAGGTGTCATTAGACTCCAGACGCCTCATGGGAAATAGGCCTCATCTCGCCTGGAAGGGAGAATTCCTGGATTTTCTCGAGTTGCGGCAGGTGTTCTCGAGTTAAGACGGGGACCTCAGGGACCAGCCCTGGTGGCCACAGGAAAGGCCAGTCCTCATGCGAGTTGCTAGGGGGCCTCTCGGGATTCCTCTCCCGTCGATACTGGGGCCAAAAACCTTGTGTGGAGTCAGGGCCGGAACCGAGAATTCCTCTCAGGGTCTCACATGGATTTTTGGGTTCTTCTGGAGACTTCCCAGGGGAGTCAAGCCTCGTCTCGAGTGGGGGCATGCACGTACGCTTTCCTTCCAGGCTGTAGCAGCAATGTCACTCTTCCCGTCACGTGGATCAAAGGATCTGTGGTTTTCCCTCGAGGCTTTCCCTCGAGGCTTTCCCACAGGGCTGTCCCACCTGCCACCGAGGTGTGAGTCTATCCGCGGCGTGAAAGATGAGCCAGTGCAGGGCAAAGAGGTTCCTCTGGAATGGACTGAGACATTTGGGGGACTCTTGGAATGGTGGTACGACCATGGAGTTCCTCTCGCCTTTCCTGTTGAGAGTGCCTCCTCTTGAGTTGCGACGGGAACGCCGGGAATTCTTTCCCGTTGAAAGCAGGGAAAGGATGCCTCATCTCGAGCTACGAGGGGGAAACGGGGCTCCTCTGGATGTGGGCGGGACCATCGTGCTTCGTCTCATGTGGAGAAGGGTGTGGGGGTGAACTTCTTGAGATGCAGCAAGGGTGTGAACGACCCTTTCGAATTACCAGAGGTTACGTGTCATTAGTCTCCAGACGCCTCATCGGAAATAGGCCTCATGTCGCCTGGAAGGGAGAACTTCCAGGATTTTCTCGAGTTGCGGCAGGTGTTCTCGAGTTACGACGGGGACCTCAGTGACCTGCCCTGGTGCCCTCAGGAAAGGCCAGTCCCCATGCGAGTTGCTAGGGGGCCTCTCGGGATTCCTCGCCCGTCGATACCGGGGCCAAAAACCTTGTGTGGAGTCAGGGCAGGAACCGAGGATTCCTCTCAGGGGCTGACATGGATCATTGGGTACTTCTGGAGTCTCCGCAGGGGAGTCAGGCCTCGTCTCGAGTGGGGGCATGCACATGCGTTTTCCTTCCAGGCTGTAGCAGCAATGTCACGCTTCCCGTCGCGTGGATCAAAGGATCTGTGGTTTTCCCTCGAGGCTTTCCCACAGGGCTGTCCCACGTGCCACCGTGGTGTGAGTCGATCCTCGGCGTGAAAGATGAGCCAGTGCAGGGCAAAGAGGTTCCTCTGGAATGGACTGAGACATCTGGGGGACCCTTGGCATGGTGGTACGACCATGGAGTTCCTCTCGCCTTTCTTGTTGAGAGTGCCTCCTCTTCAGATGCGACGGGAACGCCGGGAATTCTTTCCCGTTGAAAGCAGGGAAAGGATCCCTCATCGCGAGCTACGAGGGGGAAACGGGGCTCCTCTGGATGTGGGCGGGACCATCGTGCTTCCTCTCGAGTGGAGACGGGTATGGCGGTGAACTTCTTGAGTTGCAGCAAGGGTGTGAAAAACCCTTTCGAAGTTCCAGAGGTTAGGTGTCATTAGTCTCCAGACGCCTCATCGGAAATAGGCCTCATCTCGCCTGGAAGGGAGAACTTCCTGGAATTTCTCGAGTTGCGGCAGGTGTTCTCGAGTTACGACGGGGACCTCAGGGACCCGCCCTGGTGGCCTCAGGAGAGGCCAGTCCCCATGCGAGTTGCTAGGGGGCCTCTCGGGATTCCTCTCCCGTCGATACCGGGGCCAAAAACCTTGTGTGGAGTCAGGGCCGGTACCGAGGATTCCTCTCAGGGGCTGACATGGATCTTTGGGTACTTCTGGAGTCTTCCCAGGGGAGTCAAGCCTCGTCTCGAGAGGGGGCATGCACGTGCGCTTTCCTTCCAGGCTGTAGCAGCAATGTCACGCTTCCCGTCTCGTGGATCAAAGGATCTGTGGTTTTCCCTCGAGGCTTTCCCTCGAGACTTTCCCACAGGGCTGTCCCACCTGCCACCGAGGTGTGAGTCGATCCTCGGCGTGAAAGATGAGCCAGTGCAGGGCAAAGAGGTTCCTCTGGAATGGACTGAGACATTTGGGGGACTCTTGGAATGGTGGTATGACCATGGAGTTCCTCTCGCCTTTCCTGTTGAGAGTGCCTCCTCTTGAGTTGCGACGGGAACGCCGGGAATTCTTTCCCGTTGAAAGCAGGGAAAGGATGCCTCATCTCGAGCTACGAGGGGGAAACGGGGCTCCTCTGGAAGTGGGCGGGACCATCGTGCTTCCTCTCGTGTGGAGAAGGGTGTGGGGGTGAACTTCTTGAGATGCAGCAAGGGTGTGAACGACCCTTTCGAATTTCCAGAGGTTACGTGTCATTAGTCTCCAGACGCCTCATCGGAAATAGGCCTCATGTCGCCTGGAAGGGAGAACTTCCTGGATTTTCTCGAGTTGCGGCAGGTGTTCTCGAGTTACGACGGGGACCTCAGGGACCCGCCCTGGTGGCCTCAGGAGAGGCCAGTCCCCATGCGAGTTGCTAGGGGGCCTCTCGGGATTCCTCTCCCGTCGATACCGGGGCCAAAATCCTTGTGTGGAGTTGGCCGGAACCGAGGATTCCTCTCAGGGGCTGACATGGATCTTTGGGTACTTCTGGAGACTCCCCAGGGGAGTCAGGCCTCGTCTCGAGTGGGGGCATGCAAGTGCGCTTTCCTTCCAGGCTGTAGCAGCAATGTCACGCTTCCCGTCGCGTGGATCAAAGGATCTGTGGTTTTCCCTCGAGGCTTTCCCTCGAGGCTTTCCCACTGGGCTGTCCCACGTGCCACGGTGGTGTGAGTCGATCCTCGGCGTGAAAGATGAGAGAGTGCAGGGCAAAGAGGTTCCTCTGGAATGGACTGAGACATCTGGGGGACTCTTGGCATGGTGGTACGACCATGGAGTTCCTCTCGCCTTTCCTGTTGAGAGTGCCTCCTCTTGAGATGCGACGGGAACGCCGGGAATTCTTTCCCGTTGAAAGCAGGGAAATGATCCCTCATCTCGAGCTACGAGGGGGAAACGGGGCTCCTCTGGATGTGGGCGGGACCATCGTGCTTCCTCTCGAGTGGAGATGGGTATGGCGGTGAACTTCTTGAGTTGCAGCAAGGGTGTGAAAGACCCTTTCGAAGTTCCAGAGGTTAGGTGTCATTAGTCTCCAGACGCCTCATCGGAAATAGGCCTCATTTCGCCTGGAAGGGAGAACTTCCTGGATTTTTTCGAGTTGCGGCAGGTGTTCTCGAGTTACGACGGGGACCTCAGGGACCCGCCCTGGTGGCCTCAGGAAAGGCCAGTCCCCATGCGAGTTGCTAGGGGGCCTCTAGGGATTCCTCTCCCGTCGATACCGGGGCGAAAAACCTTGTGTGGAGTCAGGGCCGGAACCGAGGATTCCTCTCAGGGGCTGACATGGATCTTTGGGTACTTCTGGAGTCTCCCCAGGGGAGTCAGGCCTCGTCTCGAGTTCGGGCATGCACGTGCGCTTTCCTTCCAGGCTGTAGCAGCAATGTCACGCTTCCCGTCGCGTGGATCAAAGGATCTGTGGTTTCCCTCGAGGCTTTCCCTCGAGGCTTTCCCACAGGGCTGTCCCACGTGCCACCGTGGTGTGAGTCGATCCTCGGCGTGAAAGCTGAGCCAGTGCAGGGCAAAGAGGTTCCTCTGGAATGGACTGAGACATCTGGGGGACTCTTGGCATGGTGGTACGACCATGGAGTTCCTCTCGCCTTTCCTGTTGAGAGTGCCTCCTCTTGAGATGCGACGGGAACGCCGGGAATTCTTTCCCGTTGAAAGCAGGGAAAGGATCCCTCATCTCGAGCTACGAGGGGGAAACGGGGCTCCTCTGGATGTGGGCGGGACCATCGTGCTTCCTCTGGAGTGAAGACGGGTATCGCGGTGAACTTCTTGAGTTGCAGCAAGGGTGTGAAAGACCCTTTCGAAGTTCCAGAGGTTAGGTGTCATTAGTCTCCAGATGCCTCATCGGAAATAGGCCTCATCTCGCCTGGAAGGGATAACTTCCTGGATTTTCTCGAGTTGCGGCAGGTGTTCTCGAGTTACGACGGGGACCTCAGGGACCCGCCCTGGAGGCCTCAGGAGAGGCCAGTCCCCATGCGAGTTGCTAGGGGGCCTCTCGGGATTCCTCTCCCGTCGATACCGGGGCCAAAAACCTTGTGTGGAGTCAGGGCCGGAACCGAGGATTCCTCTCAGGGGCTGACATGGATCTTTGGGTACTTCTGGAGTCTCCCCAGGGGAGTCAGGCCTCGTCTCGAGTGGGGGCATGCACGTGCGCTTTCCTTCCAGGCTGTAGCAGCAATGTCACGCTTCCCGTCGCGTGGATCAAAGGATCTGTGGTTTTCCCTCGAGGCTTTCCCTCGAGGCTTTCCCACTGGGCTGTCCCACGTGCCACCGTGGTGTGAGTCGATCCTCGGCGTGAAAGATGAGCCAGTGCAGGGCAAAGAGGTTCCTCTGGAATGGACTGAGACATCTGGGGGACTCTTGGCATGGTGGTACGACCATGGAGTTCCTCTCGCCTTTCCTGTTGAGAGTGCCTCCTCTTGAGATGCGACGGGAACGCCGGGAATTCTTTCCCGTTGAAAGCAGGGAAAGGATCCCTCATCTCGAGCTACGAGGGGGAAACGGGGCTCCTCTGGATGTGGGCGGGACCATCGTGCTTCCTCTGGAGTGGAGACGGGTATCGCGGTGAACTTCTTGAGTTGCAGCAAGGGTGTGAAAGACCCTTTCGAAGTTCCAGAGGTTAGGTGTCATTAGTCTCCAGATGCCTCATCGGAAATAGGCCTCATCTCGCCTGGAAGGGAGAACTTCCTGGATTTTCTCGAGTTGCGGCAGGTGTTCTCGAGTTACGACGGGGACCTCAGGGACCCGCCCTGGAGGCCTCAGGAGAGGCCAGTCCCCATGCGAGTTGCTAGGGGGCCTCTCGGGATTCCTCTCCCGTCGATACCGGGGCCAAAAACCTTGTGTGGAGTCAGGGCCGGAACCGAGGATTCCTCTCAGGGGCTGACATGGATCTTTGGGTACTTCTGGAGTCTCCCCAGGGGAGTCAGGCCTCGTCTCGAGTGGGGGCATGCACGTGCGCTTTCCTTCCAGGCTGTAGCAGCAATGTCACGCTTCCCGTCGCGTGGATCAAAGGATCTGTGGTTTTCCCTCGAGGCTTTCCCTCGAGGCTTTCCCACTGGGCTGTCCCACGTGCCACCGTGGTGTGAGTCGATCCTCGGCGTGAAAGATGAGCCAGTGCAGGGCAAAGAGGTTCCTCTGGAATGGACTGAGACATCTGGGGGACTCTTGGCATGGTGGTACGACCATGGAGTTCCTCTCGCCTTTCCTGTTGAGAGTGCCTCCTCTTGAGATGCGACGGGAACGCCGGGAATTCTTTCCCGTTGAAAGCAGGGAAAGGATCCCTCATCTCGAGCTGCGAGGGGGAAACGGGGCTCCTCTGGATGTGGGCGGGACCATCGTGCTTCCTCTCGAGTGGAGACGGGTATGGCGGTGAACTTCTTGAGTTGCAGCAAGGGTGTGAAAGACCCTTTCGAAGTTCCAGAGGTTAGGTGTCATTAGTCTCCAGACGCCTCATCGGAAATAGGCCTCATCTCGCCTGGAAGGGAGAACTTCCTGGATTTTCTCGAGTTGCGGCAGGTGTTCTCGAGTTACGACGGGGACCTCAGGGACCCGCCCTGGTGGGTCAGGCGAGGCCAATCCCATTGCGAGTTGCTAGGGGGCCTCTCGGGATTCCTCTCCCGTCGATACCGGGGCCAAAAACCTTGTGTGGAGTCAGGGCCGGAACCGAGGATTCCTCTCTGGGGCTGACATGGATCTTTGGGTACTTCTGGAGTCTCCCCAGGGGAGTCAGGCCTCGTCTCGAGTGGGGGCATGCACGTGCGCTTTCCTTCCAGGCTGTAGCAGCAATGTCACGCTTCCCGTCGCGTGGATCAAAGGATCTGTGGATTTCCCTCGAGGCTTTCCCTCGAGGCTTTCCCACAGGGCTGTCCCACGTGCCACCGTGGTGTGAGTCGATCCTCGGCGTGAAAGATAAGCCAGTGCAGGGCAAACAGGTTCCTCTGGAATGGACTGAGACATCTGGGGGACTCTTGGCATGGTGGTACGACCATGGAGTTCCTCTCGCCTTTCCTGTTGAGAGTGCCTCCCCTTGAGATGCGACGGGAACGCCGGGAATTCTTTCCCGTTGAAAGCAGGGAAAGGATCCCTCATCTCGAGCTACGAGGGGGAAACGGGGCTCCTCTGGATGTGGGCGGGACCATCGTGCTTCCTCTCGAGTGGAGACGGGTATGGCGGTGAACTTCTTGAGTTGCAGCAAGGGTGTGAAAGACCCTTTCGAAGTTCCAGAGGTTAGGTGTCATTAGTCTCCAGACGCCTCATCGGAAATAGGCCTCATCTCGCCTGAAAGGGAGAACTTCCTGGATTTTCTCGAGTTGCGGCAGGTGTTCTCGAGTTACGACGGGGACCTGAGGGACCCGCCCTGGTGGCCTCAGGAGAGGCCAGTCCCCATGCGAGTTGCTAGGGGGCCTCTCGGGATTCCTCTCCCGTCGATACCTAGGCCAAAACCCTTGTGTGGAATCAGGTCCGGAACCGAGGATTCCTCTCAGGGGCTGACATGGATCTTTGGGTACTTCTGGAGTCTCCCCAGGGGAGTCAGGCCACGTCTCGAGTGGGGGCATGCACGTGCGCTTTCCTTCCAGGCTGTAGCAGCAATGTCACGCTTCCCGTCGCGTGGATCAAAGGATCTGTGGATTTCCCTCGAGGCTTTCCCTCGAGGCTTTCCCACAGGACTGTCCCACGTGCCACCGTGGTGTGAGTCGATCCTCGGCGTGAAAGATAGGCCAGTGCAGGGCAAAGAGGTTCCTCTGGAATGGACTGAGACATCTGGGGTCTCTTGGCATGGTGGTACGACCATGGAGTTCCTCTCTCCTTTCCTGTTGAGAGTGCCTCCCCTTGAGATGCGACGGGAACGCTGGGAATTCTTTCCCGTTGAAAGCAGGGAAAGGATCCCTCATCTCGAGCTGCGAGCGGGAAACGGGGCTCCTCTGGATGTGGGCGGGACCATCGTGCTTCCTCTCGAGTGGAGACGGGTATGGCGGTGAACTTCTTGAGTTGCAGCAAGGGTGTGAAAGACCCTTTCGAAGTTCCAGAGCTTAGGTGTCATTAGTCTCCAGACGCCTCATCGGAAATAGGCCTCATCTCGCCTGGAATGGAGAACTTCCTGGATTTTCTCGAGTTGCGGCAGGTGTTCTCGAGTTACGACGGGGACCTCAGGGACCCGCCCTGGTGGCCTCAGGAGAGGCCAGTCCCCATGCGAGTTGCTAGGGGGCCTCTCGGGATTCCTCTTCCGTCGATACCGGGGCCAAAAACCTTGTGTGGAGTCAGGGCCGGAACCGAGGATTCCTCTCAGGGGCTGACATGGATCTTTGGGTACTTCTGGAGTCTCCCCAGGGGAGTCAGGCCTCGTCTCGAGTGGGGGCATGCACGTGCGCTTTCCTTCCAGGCTGTAGCAGCAATGTCACGCTTCCCGTCGCGTGGATCAAAGGATCTGTGGTTTTCCCTCGAGGCTTTCCCACTGGGCTGTCCCACGTGCCACCGTGGTGTGAGTCGATCCTCGGCGTGAAAGATGAGCCAGTGCAGGGCAAAGAGGTTCCTCTGGAATGGACTGAGACATCTGGGGGACTCTTGGCATGGTGGTACGACCATGGAGCTCCTCTCGCCTTTCCTGTTGAGAGTGCCTCCTCTTGAGATGCGACGGGAACGCCGGGAATTCTTTCCCGTTGAAAGCAGGGAAAGGATCCCTCATCTCGAGCTTCGAGGGGGAAACGGGGCTCCTCTGGATGTGGGCGGGACCATCGTGCTTCCTCTCGAGTGGAGACGGGTATGGCGGTGAACTTCTTGAGTTGCAGCAAGGGTGTGAAAGACCCTTTCGAAGTTCCAGAGGTCTCCAGACGCCTCATCGGAAATAGGCCTCATCTCGCCTGGAAGGGAGAACTTCCTGGATTTTCTCGAGTTGCGGCAGGTGTTCTCGAGTTACGACGGGGACCTCAGGGACCCGCCCTGGTGGCCTCAGGAGAGGCCAGTCCCCATGCGAGTTGCTAGGGGGCCTCTCGGGATTCCTCTCCCGTCGATACCGGGGCCAAAAACCTTGTGTGGAGTCAGGGCCGGAACCGAGGATTCCTCTCAGGGGCTGACATGGATCTTTGGGTACTTCTGGAGTCTCCCCAGGGGAGTCAGGCCTCGTCTCGAGTGGGGGCATGCACGTGCGCTTTCCTTCCAGGCTGTAGCAGCAATGTCACGCTTCCCGTGTCGTGGATCAAAGGATCTGTGGTTTCCCTCGAGGCTTTCCCTCGAGGCTTTCCCACAGGGCTGTCCCACGTGCCACCGTGGTGTGAGTCGATCCTCGGCGTGAAAGCTGAGCCAGTGCAGGGCAAAGAGGTTCCTCAGGAATGGACTGAGACATCTGGGGGACTCTTGGCATGGTGGTACGACCATGGAGTTCCTCTCGCCTTTCCTGTTGAGAGTGCCTCCTCTTGAGATGCGACGGGAACGCCGGGAATTCTTTCCCGTTGAAAGCAGGGAAAGGATCCCTCATCTCGAGCTACGAGGGGGAAACGGGGCTCCTCTGGATGTGGGCGGGACCATCGTGCTTCCTCTGGAGTGGAGACGGGTATCGCGGTGAACTTCTTGAGTTGCAGCAAGGGTGTGAAAGACCCTTTCGAAGTTCCAGAGGTTAGGTGTCATTAGTCTCCAGACGCCTCATCGGAAATAGGCCTCATCTCCCCTGGAAGGGAGAACTTCCTGGATTTTCTCGAGTTGCGGCAGGTGTTCTCAAGTTACGACGGGGACCTCAGGGACCCGCCCTGGTGGTCTCAGGAGAGGCCAGTCCCCATGCGAGTTGCTAGGGGGCCTCTCGGGAATCCTCTCCCGTCGATTCCGGGGCCAAAAACCTTGTGTGGATTCAGGGCCGGAACCGAGGATTCCTCTCAGGGGCTGACATGGATCTTTGGGTACTTCTAGAGTCTCCCCAGCGGAGTCAGGCCTCGTCTCGAGTGGGGGCATGCACGTGCGCTTTCCTTCCAGGCTGTAGCAGCAATGTCACGCTTCCCGTCGCGTGGATCAAAGGATCTGTGGTTTTCCCTCGAGGCTTTCCCTCGAGGCTTTCCCACAGGGCTGTCCCACGTGCCACCGTGGTGTGAGTCGATCCTCGGCGTGAAAGATGAGCCAGTGCAGGGCAAAGAGGTTCCTCTGGAATGGACTGAGACACCTGGGGGACTCTTGGAATGGTGGTACGACCATGGAGTTCCTCTCGCCTTTCCTGTTGAGAGTGCCTCCTCTTGAGATGCGACGGGAACGCCGGGAATTCTTTCCCGTTGAAAGCAGGGAAAGGATCCCTCATCTCGAGCTACGAGGGGGAAACGGGGCTCCTCTGGATGTGGGCGGGACCATCGTGCTTCCTCTCGAGTGGAGACGGGTATGGCGGTGAACTTCTTGAGTTGCAGCAAGGGTGTGAAAGACCCTTTCGAAGTTCCAGAGTTGAGGTGTCATTAGTCTCCAGACGCCTCATCGGAAATAGGCCTCATCTCGCCTGGAAGGGAGAACTTCCTGGATTTTCTCGACTTGCGGCAGGTGTTCTCGAGTTACGACGGGGACCTCAGGGACCCGCCCTGGTGGCCTCAGGAGAGGCCAGTCCCCATGCGAGTTGCTAGGGGGCCTCTCGGGATTCCTCTCCCGTCGATACCGGGGCCAAAAACCTTGTGTGGAGTCAGGGCCGGAACCGAGGATTCCTCTCAGGGGCTGACATGGATCTTTGGGTATTTCTGGAGTCTCCCCAGGCGAGTCAGGCCTCGTCTCGAGTGGGGGCATTCACGTGCGCTTTCCTTCCAGGCTGTAGCAGCAATGTCACGCTTCCCGTCGCGTGGATCAAAGGATCTGTGGTTTTCCCTCGAGGCTTTCCCTCGAGGCTTTCCCACAGGGCTGTCCCACGTGCCACCGTGGTGTGAGTCGATCCTCGCGTGAAAGATGAGCCAGTGCAGGGCAAAGAGGTTCCTCTGGAATGGACTGAGACATCTGGGGGACTCTTGGCATGGTGGTACGACCATGGAGTTCCTCTCGCCTTTCCTGTTGAGAGTGCCTCCTCTGGAGATGCGACGGGAACGCCGGGAATTCTTTCCCGTTGAAAGCAGGGAAAGGATCCCTCATCTCGAGCTACGAGGGGGAAACGGGGCTCCTCTGGATGTGGGCGGGACCATCGTGCTTCCTCTGGAGTGGAGACGGGTATGGCGGTGAACTTCTTGAGTTGCAGCAAGGGTGTGAAAGACCCTTTCGAAGTTCCAGAGGTTAGGTGTCATTAGTCTCCAGACGCCTCATCGGAAATAGGCCTCATCTCCCCTGGAAGGGAGAACTTCCTGGATTTTCTCGAGTTGCGGCAGGTGTTCTCAAGTTACGACGGGGACCTCAGGGACCCGCCCTGGTGGTCTCAGGAGAGGCCAGTCCCCATGCGAGTTGCTAGGGGGCCTCTCGGGAATCCTCTCCCGTCGATACCGGGGCCAAAAACCTTGTGTGGATTCAGGGCCGGAACCGAGGATTCCTCTCAGGGGCTGACATGGATCTTTGGGTACTTCTGGAGTATCCCCAGCGGAGTCAGTCCTCGTCTCGAGTGGGGGCATGCACGTGCGCTTTCCTTCCAGGCTGTAGCAGCAATGTCACGCTTCCCGTCGCGTGGATCAAAGGATCTGTGGTTTTCCCTCGAGGCTTTCCCTCGAGGCTTTCCCACAGGGCTGTCCCACGTGCCACCGTGGTGTGAGTCGATCCTCGGCGTGAAAGATGAGCCAGTTCAGGGCAAAGAGGTTCCTCTGGAATGGACTGAGACACCTGGGGGACTCTTGGAATGGTGGTACGACCATGGAGTTCCTCTCGCCTTTCCTGTTGAGAGTGCCTCCTCTTGAGATGCGACGGGAACGCCGGGAATTCTTTCCCGTTGAAAGCAGGGAAAGGATCCCTCATCTCGAGCTACGAGGGGGAAACGGGGCTCCTCTGGATGTGGGCGGGACCATCGTGCTTCCTCTCGAGTGGAGACGGGTATGGCGGTGAACTTCTTGAGTTGCAGCAAGGGTGTGAAAGACCCTTTCGAAGTTCCAGAGTTGAGGTATCATTAGTCTCCAGACGCCTCATCGGAAATAGGCCTCATCTCGCCTGGAAGGGAGAACTTCCTGGATTTTCTCGAGTTGCGGCAGGTGTTCTCGAGTTACGACGGGGACCTCAGGGACCCGCCCTGGTGGCCTCAGGAGAGGCCAGTCCCCATGCGAGTTGCTAGGGGGCCTCTCGGGATTCCTCTCCCGTCGATACCGGGGCCAAAAACCTTGTGTGGAGTCAGGGCCGGAACCGAGGATTCCTCTCAGGGGCTGACATGGATCTTTGGGTATTTCTGGAGTCTCCCCAGGCGAGTCAGGCCTCGTCTCGAGTGGGGGCATTCACGTGCGCTTTCCTTCCAGGCTGTAGCAGCAATGTCACGCTTCCCGTCGCGTGGATCAAAGGATCTGTGGTTTTCCCTCGAGGCTTTCCCTCGAGTCTTTCCCAAAGGGCTGTCCCACGTGCCACCGTGGTGTGAGTCGATCCTCGCGTGAAAGATGAGCCAGTGCAGGGCAAAGAGGTTCCTCTGGAATGGACTGAGACATCTGGGGGACTCTTGGCATGGTGGTACGACCATGGAGTTCCTCTCGCCTTTCCTGTTGATAGTGCCTCCTCTTGAGATGCGACGGGAACGCCGGGAATTCTTTCCCGTTGAAAGCAGGGAAAGGATCCCTCATCTCGAGCTACGAGGGGGAAACGGGGCTCCTCTGGATGTTGGCGGGACCATCGTGCTTCCTCTCGAGTGGAGACGGGTGTGGCGGTGAACTTCTTGAGTTGCAGCAAGGGTGTGAAAAACCCTTTCGAAGTTCCAGAGGTTAGGTGTCATTAGTCTCCAGACGCCTCATCGGAAATAGGCCTCATCTCGCCTGGAAGGGAGAACTTCCTGGATTTTCTCGAGTTGCGGCAGGTGTTCTCGAGTTACGACGGGGACCTCAGGGACCCGCCCTGTTGGCCTCAGGAGAGGCCAGTCCCCATGCGAGTTGCTAGGGGGCCTCTCGGGATTCCTCTCCCGTCGATACCGGGGCCAAAAACCTTGTGTGGTGTCAGGGCCGGAACCGAGGATTCCTCTCAGGGGCTGACATGGATCTTTGGGTATTTCTGGAGTCTCCCCAGGCGAGTAAGGCCTCGTCTCGAGTGGGGGCATGCACCTGCGCTTTCCTTCCAGGCTGTAGCAGCAATGTCACGCTTCCCGTCGCGTGGATCAAAGGATCTGTGGTTTTCCCTCGAGGCTTTCCCTCGAGGCTTTCCCACCGGGCTGTCTCACGTGCCACCGTGGAGTGAGTCGATCCTCGGCGTGAAAGATGAGCCAGTGCAGGGCAAAGAGGTTCCTCTGGAATGGACTGAGACATCTGGGGGACTCTTGGCATGGTGGTACGACCATGGAGTTCCTCTCGCCTTTCCTGTTGAGAGTGCCTCCTCTTGAGATGCGACGGGAACGCCGGGAATTCTTTCCCGTTGAAAGCAGGGAAAGGATCCCTCATCTCGAGCTACGAGGGGGAAACGGGGCTCCTCTGGATGTTGGCGGGACCATCGTGCTTCCTCTCGAGTGGAGACGGGTATGGCGGTGAACTTCTTGAGTTGCAGCAAGGGTGTGAAAGACCCTTTCGAAGTTCCAGAGGTTAGGTGTCATTAGTCTCCAGACGCCTCATCGGAAATAGGCCTCATCTCGCCTGGAAGGGAGAACTTCCTCTATTTTCTCGAGTTGCGGCAGGTGTTCTCGAGTTACGACGGGGACCTCAGGGACCCGCCCTTTTGGCCTCAGGAGAGGCCAGTCCCCATGCGAGTTGCTAGGGGGCCTCTCGGGATTCCTCTCCCGTCGATACCGGGGCCAAAAACCTTGTGTGGAGTCAGGGCCGGAACCGAGGATTGCTCTCAGGGGCTGACATGGATCTTTGGGTATTTCTGGAGTCTCGCCAGGCGAGTCAGGCCTCGTCTCGAGTGGGGGCATGCACGTGCGCTTTCCTTCCAGGCTGTAGCAGCAATGTCACGCTTCCCGTCGCGTGGATCAAAGGATCTGTGGTTTTCCCTCGAGGCTTTCCCTCCAGGCTTTCCCACAGGGCTGTCCCACGTGCCACCGTGGTGTGAGTCGATCCTCGTCGTGAAAGATGAGCCAGTGCAGGGCAAAGAGGTTCCTCTGGAATGGACTGAGACATCTGGGGGACTCTTGGCATGGTGGTACGACCATGGAGTTCCTCTGGCCTTTCCTGTTGAGAGTGCCTCCTCTTGAGATGTGACGGGAACGCCGGGAATTCTTTCCCGTTGAAAGCAGGGAAAGGATCCCACATCTCGAGCTACGAGGGGGAAACGGGGCTCCTCTGGATGTGGGCGGGACCATCGTGCTTCCTCTCGAGTGGAGACGGGTATGGCGGTGAACTTCTAGAGTTGCAGCAAGGGTGTGAAAGACCCTTTCGAAGTTCCAGAGGTTAGGTGTCATTAGTCTCCAGACGCCTCATCGGAAATAGGCCTCATCTCGCCTGGAAGGGAGAACTTCCTGGATTTTCTCGAGTTGCGGCAGGTGTTCTCGAGTTTCGACGGGGACCTCAGGGACCCGGCCTGGTGGCATCAGGAGAGGCCAGTCCCCATGCGAGTTGCTAGGGGGCCTCTCGGGATTCTTCTCCCGTCGATACCGGGGCCAAAAACCTTGTGTGGAGTCAGGGCCGGAACCGAGGATTCCTCTCAGGGGCGGACATGGATCTTTGGGTACTTCTGGAGTCTCCCCAGGGGAGTCAGGCCTCGTCTCGAGTGGGGGCATGCACGTGCGCTTTCCTTCCAGGCTGTAGCAGCAATGTCACGCTTCCCGTCGCGTGGATCAAAGGATCTGTGGTTTTCCCTCGAGGCTTTCCCACAGGGTTGTCCCACGTGCCACTGTGGTGTGAGTCGACCTCGCCGTGAAAGATGAGCCAGTGCAGGGCAAAGAGGTACCTCTGCAATGGACTGAGACATCTGGGGGACTCTTGGAATGGTGGTACGAACATGGAGTTCCTCTCGCCTTTCCTGTTGAGAGTGCCTCCTCTTGAGAGGCGACGGGAACGACGGGAATTCTTTAACGTTGAAAGCAGGGAAAGGATCCCTCATCTCGAGCTACGAGGGGGAAACGGGGCTCCTCTGGATGTGGGCGGGACCATAGTGCTTCCTCTGGAGTGGAGACGGGTATGGCGTGGAACTTCTTGAGGTGCAGCAAGGGTGTGAAAGACCCTTACGAAGTTCCAGAGGTTAGGTGTCATTAGTCTCCAGACGCCTCATCGGAAAAAGGCCTCATCTCCCCTGGAAGGGAGAACTTCCTGGATTTTCTCGAGTTGCGGCAGGTGTTTTCGAGTTACGACGGGGACCTCAGGGACCCGCCCTGGTGGCCTCAGGAAAGGCCAGTCCCCATGCGAGTTGTTAGGGGGCTCTCGGGATTCCTCTCCCGTCAATACCGGGGCCAAAAACCTTGTGTGGAGTCAGGGCCGGAACCGAGGATTCCTCTCAGGGGCTGACATGGATCTTTGGGTACTTCTGGAGTCTCCGCAGGGGAGTCAGGCCTCGTCTCGAGTGGGGGCATGCACGTGCACTTTCCTTCCAGGCTTTAGCAGCAATGTCACGCTTCCCGTCGCGTGGATCAAAGGATCTGTGGTTTTCCCTCGAGGCTTTCCCTCGAGGCTTTCCCACTGGGCTGTCCCACGTGCCACCGTGGTGTGAGTCGATCCTCGGCGTGAAAGATGAGCCATTGCAGGGCAAAGAGTTTCCTCTGGAATGGACTGAGACATCTGGTGGACTCTTGGAATGGTGGTACGACCATGGAGTTCCTCTCGCCTTTCCTGTTGAGAGTGCCTCCTCTTGAGATGCGACGGGAACGCCGGGAAAACTTTCCCGTTGAAAGCAGGGAAAGGATCCCTCATCTAAAGCTACGAGGGGGAAACGGGGCTCCTCTGGATGTGGGCGGGACCATCGTGCTTCCTCTCGAGTGGAGACGGGTATGGCGGAGAACTTGTTGAGTTGCAGCAAGGGTGTGAAAGACCCTTTCGATGTTCCAGAGGTTACGTGTCATTAGTCCCCAGACGACTCATCGGAAAAAGGCCTCATCTCGCCTGGAAGGGAGAATTTCCTGGATTTTCTCGAATTGCCGCAGGTGTTCTCGAGTTACGACGGGGACCTCAGGAACCCGCCCTGGTGGCCTCAGGAAAGGCCAGTCCCCATGCGAGTTGCTAGGGGGCCTCTCGGGATTCCTCTCCCGTCGATACCGGGGCCAAAAACCTTGTGTGGAGTCAGGGCCGGAACCGAGGATTCCTCTCAGGGCCAGACACGGATCTTTGGGTACTTCTGGAGTCTCCCCAGGGGAGTCAGGCCTCGTCTCGAGTGGGGGCATGCACGTGCACTTTCCTTCCAGGCTGTAGCAGCAATGTCACGCTTCCCGTCGCGTGGATCAAAGGATCTGTGGTTTTCCCTCGAGGCTTTCCCACAGGGCTGTCCCACGTGCCACCGTGGTGTGAGTCGATCCTCGGCGTGAATGATGAGCCAGTGCAGGGCAAAGAGGTTCCTCTGGAATGGACTGAGACATCTGGGGGACTCTTGGAATGGTGGTACGACCATGGAGTTCCTCTCGCCTTTCCTGTTGAGAGTGCCTCCTCTTGAGATGCGACGGGAACGCAGGGAATTCATTCCCGTTGAAAGCAGGGAAAGGATCCCTCATCTCGAGCTACGAGGGGGAAACGGGGCTCTTCTGGATGTGGGCGTGACCATCGTGCTTCCTCTCGATTGGAGACGGGTATGGCGGTGAACTTCTTGAGTTGCAGCAAGGGTGTGAAAGACCCTTTCGAAGTTCCAGAGTTTAGGTGTCATTAGTCTCCAGACGCCTCATCGGAAATAGGCCTCATCTCGCCTGGAAGGGAGAACTTCCTGTATTTTCTCGAGTTGCAGCAGGTGTTCTCGAGTTACGACGGGGACCTCAGGGACCCGCCCTAGTGGCCTCAGGAGAGGCCAGTCCCCATGCGAGTTGCTAGGGGGCCTCTCGGGATTCCTCTCCCTTCGATACCGGGGCCCAGAACCTTGTGTGGAGTCAGGGCCGGAACCGAGGATTCCTCTCAGGGGCTGACATGGAACTTTGGGTACTTCTGGAGTCTCCCCAGGGGAGTCAGGGTTCGTCTCGAATGGGGACATGCACTTGCGCTTTCCTTCCAGGCTGTAGCAGCAATGTCACGCTTCCCGTCGCGTGGATCAAAGGATCTGTGGTTTTCCCTCGAGGCTTTCCCTCGAGGCTTCCCCACTTTGCACTCCCACGTGCCACCGTGGTGTGAGTCGATCCTCGGCGTGAAAGATGAGCCAGTGCAGGGCAAAGAGGTTCCTCTGGAATGGACTGAGACATCTGGGGGACTCCTGGCATGGTGGTACGACCATGGAGTTCCTCTCGCCTTTCCTGTTGAGAGTGCCTCCTCTTGAGATGCGACGGGTACGCCGGGAATTCTTTCCCGTTGAAAGCAGGGAAAGGATCCCACATCTCGAGCTACGAGGGGGAAACGGGGCTCCTCTGGATGTGGGCGGGACCATTGTGCTTCCTCTCGAGTGGAGACGGGTATGGCGGTGAACTTCTTGAGTTGCAGCAAGGGTGTGAAAGACCCTTTCGAAGTTCCAGACGTTAGGTGTCATTAGTCTAAAGACGCCTCATCGGAAATAGGCCTCATCTCGCCTGGAAGGGAGAACTTCCTGGATTTTCTCGAGTTGCGGCAGGTGTTCTCGAGTTACGACGGTGACCTCAGGGACCCGCCCTGGTGGCCTCAGGAGAGGCAAGTCCCCATGCGAGTTGCTAGGGGGCCTCTCGGGATTCCTCTCCCATCGATACCGGGGCCAGAAACCTTGTGTGGAGTCAGGGCCGGAACCGAGGATTCCTCTCAGGGGCTGACATGGATCTTTGGGTATTTCTGGAGTCTCCCCAGGGGAGTCAGGCCTCGTCTCGAGTGGGGACATGCACTTGCGCTTTCCTTCCAGGCTGTAGCAGCAATGTTACGCTTCCCGTCGCGTGGATCAAAGGATCTGTGGTTTTCCCTCGAGGCTTTCCCTCGAGGCTTCCCCACTTTGCACTCCCACGTGCCACCGTGGTGTGAGTCGATCCTCGGCGTGAAAGATGAGCCAGTGCAGGGCAAAGAGGTTCCTCTGGAATGCACTGAGACATCTGGGGGACTCTTGGCATGGTGGTACGATCATGGAGTTCCTCTCGCCTTTCCTGTTGAGAGTGCCTCCTCTTGAGATGCGACGGAAACACCGGGAATTCTTTCCCGTTGAAAGCAGGGAAAGGATCCCTCATCTCGAGCTACGAGGGGGAAACGGGGCTCCTCTGGATGTGGGCGGGACCATCGTGCTTCCTCTCGAGTGGAGACGGGTATGGCGGTGAACTTCTTGAGTTGCAGCAAGGGTGTGAAAGACCCTTTCGAAGTTCCAGAGGTTAGGTGTCATTAGTCTCCAGACGCCTCATCGGAAATAGGCCTCATCTCGCCTGGAAGGGAGAACTTCCTGGATTTTCTCGAGTTGCGGCAGGTGTTCTCGAGTTACGACGGGGACCTCAGGGACCCGCCCTGGTGGCCTCAGGAGAGGCCAGTCCCCATGCGAGTTGCTAGGGGGCCTCTCAGGATTCCTCTCCCGTCGATACCGGGGCCAAAAACCTTGTGTGGAGTCAGGGCCGGAACCGAGGATTCCTCTCAGGGGCTGACATGGATCTTTGGGTACTTCTGGAGTATCCCCAGGGGAGTCAGGCCTCGTCTCGAGTGGGGGCATGCCCGTGCGCTTTCCTTCCAGGCTGCAGCAGCAATGTCACGCTTCCCGTCGCGTGGATCAAAGGATCTGTGGTTTTCCCTCGAGGCTTTCCCTCGAGGCTTTCCCACAGGGCTGTTCCACGTGCCACCGTGGTGTGAGTCGATCCTCGGCGTGAAAGATGAGCCAGTGCAGGGCAAAGAGGTTCCTCTGGAATGCACTGAGACATCTGGGGGACTCTTGGCATGGTGGTACGATCATGGAGTTCCTCTCGCCTTTCCTGTTGAGAGTGCCTCCTCTTGAGATGCGACGGAAACACCGGGAATTCTTTCCCGTTGAAAGCAGGGAAAGGATCCCTCATCTCGAGCTACGAGGGGGAAACGGGGCTCCTCTGGATGTGGGCGGGACCATCGTGCTTCCTCTCGAGTGGAGACGGGTATGGCGGTGAACTTCTTGAGTTGCAGCAAGGGTGTGAAAGACCCTTTCGAAGTTCCAGAGTTTAGGTGTCATTAGTCTCCAGAAGTCTCATCGGAAATAGGCCTCATCTCGCCTGGAAGGGAGAACTTCCTGGATTTTCTCGAGTTGCAGCAGGTGTTCTTGAGTTACGACGGGGATCTCAGGGACCCGCCCTAGTGGCCTCAGGAGAGGCCAGTCCCCATGCGAGTTGATAGGGGGCCTCTCGGGATTCCTCTCCCTTCGATACCGGGGCCCAGAACCTTGTGTGGAGTCAGGGCCGGAACCGAGGATTCCTCTCAGGGGCTGACATGGAACTTTGGGTACTTCTGGAGTCTCCCCAGGGGAGTCAGGGCTCGTCTCGAGTGGGGACATGCACTTGCGCGTTCCTTCCAGGCTGTAGCAGCAATGTCACGCTTCCCATCCCGTGGATCAAAGGATCTGTGGTTTTCCCTCGAGGCTTTCCCTCGAGGCTTCCCCACTTTGCACTCCCACGTGCCACCGAGGTGTGAGTCGATCCTCGGCGTGAAAGATGAGCCAGTGCAGGGCAAAGAGGTTCCTCTGGAATGGACTGAGACATCTGGGGGACTCCTGGCATGGTGGTACGACCATGGAGTTCCTCTCGCCTTTCCTGTTGAGAGTGCCTCCTCTTGAGTTGCGACGGGTATGCCGGGAATTCTTTCCCGTTGAAAGCAGGGAAAGGATCCCACATCTCGAGCTACGAGGGGGAAACGGGGCTCCTCTGGATGTGGGCGGGACCATTGTGCTTCCTCTCGAGTGGAGACGGGTATGGCGGTGAACTTCTTGAGTTGCAGCAAGGGTGTGAAAGACCCTTTTGAAGTTCCAGAGGTGAGGTGTCATTAGTCTCCAGACGCCTCATCGGAAATAGGCCTCATCTCGCCTGGAAGGGAGATCTTCCTGGATTTTCTCGAGTTGCCGCAGGTGTTCTCGAGTTACGACGGGGACCTCAGGGACCCGCCCTGGTGGCCTCAGGAGAGGCCAGTCCCCATGCGAGTGGCTAGGGTGCCTCTCGGGATTCCTCTCCCGTCGATACCAGGGCCAAAAACCTTGTGTGGAGTCAGGGCCGGAACCGAGGATTCCTCTCAGGGGCTGACATGGATCTTTGGGTACTTCTGGAGTCTCCCCAGGGGAGTCAGGCCTCGTCTCGAGTGGGGGCATGCACGTGCGCTTTCCTTCCAGGCTGTAGCAGCAATGTCACGCTTCCCGTCGCGTGGATCAAAGGATCTGTGGTTTTCCCTCGAGGCTTTCCCACAGGGCTGTCCCACGTGCCACCGTGGTGTGAGTCGATCCTCGGCGTGAAAGATGAGGCAGTGCAGGGCAAAGAGGTTCCTCTGGAATGGACTGAGACATCTGGGGGACTCTTGGCATGGTGGTACGACCATGGAGTTCCTCTCGCCTTTCCTGTTGAGAGTGCCTCCTCTTGAGATGCGACGGGAACGCCGGGAATTCTTTCCCGTTGAAAGCAGGGAAAGGATCCCTCATCTCGAGCTACGAGGGGGAAACGGGGCTCCTCTGGATGTGGGCGGGACCATCGTGCTTCCTCTCGAGTGGAGACGGGTATGGCGGTGAACTTCTTGAGTAGCAGCAAGGGTTTGAAAGACCCTCTCATAGTTCCAGAGGTTAGGTGTCATTAGTCTCCAGACGCCTCATCGGAAATAGGCCTCATCTCGCCTGGAAGGGAGAACTTCCTGGATTTTCTCGAGTTGCGGCAGGTGTTCTCGAGTTACGACGGGGACCTCAGGGACCCGCCCTGGTGACCTCAGGAGAGGCCAGTCCCCATGCGAGTTGCTAGGGGGCCTCTCGGGATTCCTCTCCTGTCGATACCGGGGCCAAAAACCTTGTGTGGAGTCAGGGCCGGAACCGAGGATTCCTCTCAGGGGCTGACATGGATCTTTGGGTATTTCTGGAGTCTCCCAAGGGGAGTCTAGCCACGTCTCGAGTGGGGGCAGGCACGTGCGATTTCCTTCCAGGCTGTAGCAGCAATGTCACGCTTCCCGTCGCGTTGATCAAAGGATCTGTGGTTTTCCCTCGAGGCTTTCCCTCGAGGCTTTCCCACAGGGCTGTCCCACGTGCCACCATGGTGTGAGTCGATCCTCGGCATGAAAGATGAGTCAGTGCAGGGCAAAGAGCTTCCTCTGGAATGGACTGAGACATCTGGGGGATTCTTGGCATGGTGGTACGACCATGGAGTTCCTCTCGCCTTTCCTGTTGAGAGTGCCTCCTCTTGAGATGCGACGGGAACGCCAGGAATTCTTTCCCGTTGAAAGCAGGGAAAGGATCCCTCATCTCGAGCTACGAGGGGGAAACGGGGCTCCTTTGGATGTGGGCGGGACCATCGTGCTTCCTCTCGAGTGGAGACGGGTATGGCAGTGAACTTCTGAGTTGCAGCAAGGGTGTGAAAGACCCTTTCGAAGTTCCAGACGTTAGGTGTCATTAGTCTAAAGAGGCCTCATCGGAAATAGGCCTCATCTCGCCTGGAAGGGAGAACTTCCTGGATTTTCTCGAGTTATGGCAGGTGTTCTCGAGTTACGACGGGGACCTCAGGGACCCGCCCTGGTGGCCTCAGGAGAGGCCAGTCCCCATGCGAGTTGCTAGGGTGCCTCTCGGGATTCCTCTCCCGTCGATACCAGGGCCAAAAACCTTGTGTGGAGTCAGGGCCGGAACCGAGGATTCCTCTCAGGGGCTGACATGGATCTTTGGGTACTTCTGGAGTCTCCCCAGGGGAGTCAGGCCTCGTCTCATGTGGGGGCATGCACGTGCGCTTTCCTTCCAGGCTGTAGCAGCAATGTCACGCTTCCCGTCGCGTGGATCAAAGGATCTGTGGTTTTCCCTCGAGGCTTTCCCTCGAGGCTTTCCCACAGGGCTGTCCCACGTGCCACCGTGGTGTGAGTTGATCCTCGGCGTGAAAGATGAGCCAGTGCAGGGCAAAGAGGTTCCTCTGGAATGGACTGAGACATCTGGGGGACTCTTGGCATGGTGGTACGACCATGGAGTTCCTCTCGCCTTTCCTGTTGAGAGTGCCTCCTCTTGAGATGCGACGGGTACGCCGGGAATTCTTTCCCGTTGAAAGCAGGGAAAGGATCCCACATCTCGAGCTACGAGGGGGAAACGGGGCTCCTCTGGATGTGGGCGGGACCATCGTGCTTCCTCTCGAGTGGAGACGGGTATGGCGGTGAACTTCTTGAGTTGCAGCAAGGGTGTGAAAGACCCTTTCGAAGTTCCAGAGCTAAGGCGTCATTAGTCTCCAGACTCCTCATCGGAAATAGGCCTCATCTCGCCTGGAAGGGAGAACTTCCTGGATTTTCTCGAGTTGCGGCAGGTGTTCTCGAGTTACGACGGGGACCTCTGGGACCCGCCCTGTTGGCCTCAGGAGAGGCCAGTCCCCATGCGAGTTGCTAGGGGGCCTCTCGGGATTCCTCTCCCGTCGATACCGGGGCCAAAAACCTTGTGTGGAGTCAGGGCCGGAACCGAGGATTCCTCTCAGGGGCTCACATGGATCTTTGGGTACTTCTGGAGTCTCCCCAGGGGAGTCAGGCCTCGTCTCGAGTGGGGGCATGCACGTGCGCTTTCCTTCCAGGCTGTAGCAGCAATGTCACGCTTCCCGTCGCGTGGATCAAAGGATCTGTGGTTTTCCCTCGAGGCTTTCCCTCGAGGCTTTCCCACATGGCTGTCACACGTGCCACCGTGGTGTGAGTCGAACCTCGGCGTGAAAGATGAGCCAGTGCAGGGCAAAGAGGTTCCTCTGGAATGCACTGAGACATCTGGGGGACTCTTGGCATGGTGGTACGATCATGGAGTTCCTCTCGCCTTTCCTGTTGAGAGTGCCTCCTCTTGAGATGCGACGGAAACACCGGGAATTCTTTCCCGTTGAAATCAGGGAAAGGATCCCTCATCTCGAGCTACGAGGGGGAAACGGGGCTCCTCTGGATGTGGGCGGGACCATCGTGCTTCCTCTCGAGTGGAGACGGGTATGGCGGTGAACTTCTTGAGTTGCAGCAAGGGTGTGAAAGACCCTTTCGAAGTTCCAGAGGTGAGGTGTCATTAGTCTCCAGACGCCTCATCGGAAATAGGCCTCATCTCGCCTGGAAGGGAGAACTTCCTGGATTTTCTCGAGTTGCGGCAGGTGTTCTCGAGTTACGACGGGGACCTCAGGGACCCGCCCTAGTGGCCTCAGGAGAGGCCAGTCCCCATGCGAGTTGCTAGGGGGCCTCTCGGGATTCCTCTCCCTTCGATACCGGGGCCCAGAACCTTGTGTGGAGTCAGGGCCGGAACCGAGGATTCCTCTCAGGGGCTGACATGGAACTTTGGGTACTTCTGGAGTCTCCCCAGGGGAGTCAGGGCTCGTCTCGAGTGGGGACATGCACTTGCGCTTTCCTTCCAGGCTGTAGCAGCAATGTCACGCTTCCCGTCGCGTGGATCAAAGGATCTGTGGTTTTCCCTCGAGGCTTTCCCTCGAGGCTTCCCCACTTTGCAATCCCACGTGCCACCGTGGTGTGAGTCGATCCTCGGCGTGAAAGATGAGCCAGTGCAGGGCAAAGAGGTTCCTCTGGAATGGACTGAGACATCTGGGGGACTCCTGGCATGGTGGTACGACCATGGAGTTCCTCTCGCCTTTCCTGTTGAGAGTGCCTCCTCTTGAGATGCGACGGGTACGCCGGGAATTCTTTCCCGTTGAAAGCAGGGAAAGGATCCCACATCTCGAGCTACGAGGGGGAAACGGGGCTCCTCTGGATGTGGGCGGGACCATTGTGCTTCCTCTCGAGTGGAGACGGGTATGGCGGTGAACTTCTTGAGTTGCAGCAAGGGTGTGAAAGACCCTTTCGAAGTTCCAGACGTTAGGTGTCATTAGTCTAAAGACGCCTCATCGGAAATAGGCCTCATCTCGCCTGGAAGGGAGAACTTCCTGGATTTTCTCGAGTTGCGGCAGGTGTTCTCGAGTTACGACGGGGACCTCAGGGACCCGCCCTGGTGGCCTCAGGAGAGGCAAGTCCCCATGCGAGTTGCTAGGGGGCCTCTCGGGATTCCTCTCCCATCGATACCGGGGCCAAAAACCTTGTGTGGAGTCAGGGCCGGAACCGAGGATTCCTCTCAGGGGCTCACATGGATCTTTGGGTACTTCTGGAGTCTCCCCAGGGGAGTCAGGCCTCGTCTCGAGTGGGGGCATGCACGTGCGCTTTCCTTCCAGGCTGGAGCAGCAATGTCACGCTTCCCGTCGCGTGGATCAAAGGATCTGTGGTTTTCCCTCGAGGCTTTCCCTCGAGGCTTCCCCACTTTGCACTCCCACGTGCCACCGTGGTGTGAGTCGATCCTCGGCGTGAAAGATGAGCCAGTGCAGGGCAAAGAGGTTCCTCTGGAATGGCCTGAGACATCTGGGGAACTCCTGGCATGGTGGTACGACCATGGAGTTCCTATCGCCTTTCCTGTTGAGAGTGCCTCCTCTTGAGATGCGACGGGTACGCCGGGAATTCTTTCCCGTTGAAAGCAGGGAAAGGATCCCACATCTCGAGCTACGAGGGGGAAACGGGGCTCCTCTGGATGTGGGCGGGACCATCGTGCTTCCTCTCGAGTGGAGACGGGTATGGCGGTGAACTTCTTGAGTTGCAGCAAGGGTGTGAAAGACCCTTTCGAAGTTCCAGAGGTTAGGTGTCATTAGTCTCCAGACGCCTCATCGGAAATAGGCCTCATCTCGCCTGGAAGGGAGAACTTCCTGGATTTTCTCGAGTTGCGGCAGGTGTTCTCGAGTTACGACGGGGACCTCAGGGACCCGCCCTAGTGGCCTCAGGAGAGGCCAGTCCCCATGCGAGTTGCTAGGGGGCCTCTCGGGATTCCTCTCCCTTCGATACCGGGGCCCAGAACCTTGTGTGGAGTCAGGGCCGGAACCGAGGATTCCTCTCAGGGGCTGACATGGAACTTTGGGTACTTCTGGAGTCTCCCCAGGGGAGTCAGGGCTCGTCTCGAGTGGGGACATGCACTTGCGCTTTCCTTCCAGGCTGTAGCAGCAATGTCACGCTTCCCGTCGCGTGGATCAAAGGACTTGTGGTTTTCCCTCGAGGCTTTCCCTCGAGGCTTCCCCACTTTGCAATCCCACGTGCCACCGTGGTGTGAGTCGATCCTCGGCGTGAAAGATGAGCCAGTGCAGGGCAAAGAGGTTCCTCTGGAATGGACTGAGACATCTGGGGGACTCCTGGCATGGTGGTACGACCATGGAGTTCCTCTCGCCTTTCCTGTTGAGAGTGCCTCCTCTTGAGATGCGACGGGTACGCCGGGAATTCTTTCCCGTTGAAAGCAGGGAAAGGATCCCACATCTCGAGCTACGAGGGGGAAACGGGGCTCCTCTGGATGTGCGCGGGACCATTGTGCTTCCTCTCGAGTGGAGACGGGTATGGCGGTGAACTTCTTGAGTTGCAGCAAGGGTGTGAAAGACCCTTTCGAAGTTCCAGACGTTAGGAACATTAGTCTAAAGACGCCTCATCGGAAATAGGCCTCATCTCGCCTGGAAGGGAGAACTTCCTGGATTTTCTCGAGTTGCGGCAGGTGTTCTCGAGTTACGACGGGGACCTCATGGACCCGCCCTGGTGGCCTCAGGAGAGGCAAGTCCCCATGCGAGTTGCTAGGGGGCCTCTCGGGATTCCTCTCCCATCGATACCGGGGCCAAAAACCTTGTGTGGAGTCAGGGCCGGAACCGAGGATTCCTCTCAGGGGCTGACATGGATCTTTGGGTACTTCTGGAGTCTCCCCAGGGGAGTCAGGCCTCGTCTCGAGTGGGGGCATGCACGTGCGCTTTCCTTCCAGGCTGTAGCAGCAATGTCACGCTTCCCGTCGCGTGGATCAAAGGATCTGTGGTTTTCCCTCGAGGCTTTCCCACAGGGCTGTCCCACGTGCCACCGTGGTGTGAGTTGATCCTCGGCGTGAAAGATGAGCCAGTGCAGGGCAAAGAGGTTCCTCTGGAATGGACTGAGACATCTGGGGGACTCTTGGCATGGTGGTACGACCATGAAGTTCCTCTCGCCTTTCCTGTTGAGAGTGCCTCCTCTTGAGATGCGACGGGAACGCCGGGAATTCTTTCCCGTTGAAAGCAGGGAACGGATCCCTCATCTCGAGCTACGAGGGGGAAACGGGGCTCCTCTGGATGTGGGCGGGACCATCGTGCTTCCTCTCGAGTGGAGACGGGTATGGCGGTGAACTTCTTGAGTTGCAGCAAGGGTGTGAAAGACCCTTTCGAAGTTCCAGAGGTTAGGTGTCATTAGTCTCCAGACGCCTCATCGGAAATAGGCCTCATCTCGCCTGGAAGGGAGAACTTCCTGGATTTTCTCGAGTTGCGGCAAGTGTTCTCGAGTTACGACGGGGACCTCTGGGACCCGCCCTGGTGGCCTCAGGAGAGGCCAGTCCCCATGCGAGTTGCTAGGGGGCCTCTCGGGATTCCTCTCCCGTCGATACCGGGGCCAAAATCCTTGTGTGGAGTCAGGGCCGGAACCGAGGATTCCTCTCAGGGGCTGACATGGATCTTTGGGTACTTCTGGAGTCTCCCCAGGGGAGTCAGGCCTCGTCTCGAGTGGGGGCATGCACGTGCGCTTTCCTTCCAGGCTGTAGCAGCAATGTCACGCTTCCTGTCGCGTGGATCAAAGGATCTGTGGTTTTCCCTCGAGGCTTTCCCTCGAGGCTTTCCCACATGGCTGTCACACGTGCCACCGTGGTGTGAGTCGAACCTCGGCGTGAAAGATGAGCCAGTGCAGGGCAAAGAGTTTCCTCTGGAATGCACTGAGACATCTGGGGGACTCTTGGCATGGTGGTACGATCATGGAGTTCCTCTCGCCTTTCCTGTTGAGAGTGCCTCCTCTTGAGATGCGACGGAAACACCGGGAATTCTTTCCCGTTGAAAGCAGGGAAAGGATCCCTCATCTCGAGCTACGAGGGGGAAACGGGGCTCCTCTGGATGTGGGCGGGACCATCGTGCTTCCTCTCGAGTGGAGACGGGTATGGCGGTGAACTTCTTGAGTTGCAGCAAGGGTGTGAAAGACCCTTTCGAAGTTCCAGAGGTTAGGTGTCATTAGTGTCCAGACGCCTCTTCGGAAATAGGCCTCATCTCGCCTGGAAGGGAGAACTTCCTGGATTTTCTCGAGTTGCGGCAGGTGTTCTCCAGTTACGACGGGGACCTCAGGGACCCGCCCTGGTGGCCTCAGGAGAGGCCAGTCCCCATGCGAGTTGCTAGGGGGCCTCTCAGGATTCCTCTCCCGTCGATACCGGGGCCAAAAACCTTGTGTGGAGTCAGGGCCGGAACCGAGGATTCCTCTCAGGGGCTGACATGGATCTTTGGGTACTTCTGGAGTATCCCCAGGGGAGTCAGGCCTCGTCTCGAGTGGGGGCATGCCCGTGCGCTTTCCTTCCAGGCTGCAGCAGCAATGTCACGCTTCCCGTCACGTGGATCAAAGGATCTGTGGTTTTCCCTCGAGGCTTTCCCTCGAGGCTTTCCCACAGGGCTGTCCCACGTGCCACCGTGGTGTGAGTCGATCCTCGGCGTGAATGATGAGCCAGTGCAGGGCAAAGAGGTTCCTCTGGAATGGACTGAGACATCTGGGGGACTCTTGGAATGGTGGTACGACCATGGAGTTCCTCTCGCCTTTCCTGTTGAGAGTGCCTCCTCTTGAGATGCGACGGGAACGCCGGGAATTCATTCCCGTTGAAAGCAGGGAAAGGATCCCTCATCTCGAGCTACGAGGGGGAAACGGGGCTCCTCTGGATGTGGGCGGGACCATCGTGCTTCCTCTCGAGTGGAGACGGGTATGGCGGTGAACTTCTTGAGTTGCAGCAAGGGTGTGAAAGACCCTTTCGAAGTTCCAGAGTTTAGGTGTCATTAGGCTCCAGACGCCTCATCGGAAATAGGCCTCATCTCGCCTGGAAGGGAGAACTTCCTGGATTTTCTTGAGTTGCAGCAGGTGTTCTCGAGTTACGACGGGGACCTCAGGGACCCGCCCTAGTGGCCTCAGGAGAGGCCAGTCCCCATGCGAGTTGCTAGGGGGCCTCTCGGGATTCCTCTCCCGCCGATACCGGGGCCCAGAACCTTGTGTGGAGTCAGGGCCGGAACCGAGGATTCCTCTCAGGGGCTGACATGGAACTTTGGGTACTTCTGGAGTCTCCCCAGGGGAGTCAGGGCTCGTCTCGAGTGGGGACATGCACTTGCGCTTTCCTTCCAGGCTGTAGCAGCAATGTCACGCTTCCCGTCGCGTGGATCAAAGGATCTGTGGTTTTCCCTCGAGGCTTTCCCTCGAGGCTTCCCCACTTTGCACTCCCACGTGCCACCGTGGTGTGAGTCGATCCTCGGCGTGAAAGATGAGCCAGTGCAGGGCAAAGAGGTTCCTCTGGAATGGACTGAGACATCTGGGGGACTCCTGGCATGGTGGTAAGACCATGGAGTTCCTCTCGCCTTTCCTGTTGAGAGTGCCTCCTCTTGAGATGCGACGGGTACGCCGGGAATTCTTTCCCGTTGAAAGCAGGGAAAGGATCCCACATCTCGAGCTACGAGGGGGAAACGTGGCTCCTCTGGATGTGGGCGGGACCATTGTGCTTCCTCTCGAGTGGAGACGGGTATGGCGGTGAACTTCTTGAGTTGCAGCAAGGGTGTGAAAGACCCTTTCGAAGTTCCAGACGTTAGGAGTCATTAGTCTAAAGACGCCTCATCGGAAATAGGCCTCATCTCGCCTGGAAGGGAGAACTTCCTGGATTTTCTCGAGTTGCGGCAGGTGTTCTCCAGTTACGACGGGGACCTCAGGGACCCGCCCTGGTGGCCTCAGGAGAGGCAAGTCCCCATGCGAGTTGCTAGGGGGCCTCTCGGGATTCCTCTCCCATCGATACCGGGGCCAAAAACCTTGTGTGGAGTCAGGGCCGGAACCGAGGATTCCTCTCAGGGGCTCACATGGATCTTTGGGTACTTCTGGAGTCTCCCCAGGGCAGTCAGGCCTCGTCTCGAGTTTGGGCATGCACGTGCACTTTCCTTCCAGGCTGTAGCAGCAATGTCACGCTTCCCGTCGCGTGGATCAAAGGATCTGTGGTTTTCCCTCGAGGCTTTCCCTCGAGGCTTCCCCACTTTGCACTCCCACGTGCCACCGTGGTGTGAGTCGATCCTCGGTGTGAAAGATGAGCCAGTGCAGGGCAAAGAGGTTCCTCTGGAATGGCCTGAGACATGTGAGGAACTCCTGGCATGGTGGTACGACCATGGAGTTCCTCTCGCCTTTCCTGTTGAGAGTGCCTCCTCTTGAGATGCGACGGGTACGCCGGGAATTCTTTCCCGTTGAAAGCAGGGAAAGGATCCCACATCTCGAGCTACGAGGGGGAAACGGGGCTCCTCTGGATGTGGGCGGGACCATTGTGCTTCCTCTCGAGTGGAGACGGGTATGGCGGTGAACTTCTTGAGTTGCAGCAAGGGTGTGAAAGACCCTTTCGATGTTCCAGACGTTAGGTGTCATTAGTCTAAAGACGCCTCATCGGAAATAGGCCTCATCTCGCCTGGAAGGGAGAACTTCCCGGATTTTCTCGAGTTGCGGCCGGTGTTCTCGAGTTACGACGGGGAACTCAGGGACCCGCCCTGGTGGCCTGAGGAGAGGCAAGTCCCCATGCGAGTTGCTAGGGGGCCTCTCGGGATTCCTCTCCCATCGATACCGGGGCCAAAAACCTTGTGTGGAGTCAGGGCCGAAACCGAGGATTCCTCTCAGGGGCTGACATGGATCTTTGGGTACTTCTGGAGTCTCCCCAGGGGAGTCAGGCCTCGTCTCGAGTGGGGGCATGCACGTGCGCTTTCCTTCCAGGCTGTAGCAGCAATGTCACGCTTCCCGTCGCGTGGATCAAAGGATCTGTGGTTTTCCCTCGAGGCTTTCCCTCGAGGCTTTCCCACAGGGCTGTCCCACGTGCCACCGTGGTGTGAGTTGATCCTCGGCGTGAAAGATGAGCCAGTGCAGGGCAAAGAGGTTCCTCTGGAATGGACTGAGACATCTGGGGGACTCTTGGCATGGTGGTACGACCATGGAGTTCCTCTCGCCTTTCCTGTTGAGAGTGCCTCCTCTTGAGATGCGACGGGAACGCCGGGAATTCTTTCCCGTTGAAAGCAGGGAAAGGATCCCTCATCTCGAGCTACGAGGGGGAAACGGGGCTCCTCTGGATGTGGGCGGGACCATTGTGCTTCCTCTCGAGTGGAGACGGGTATGGCGGGGAACTTCTTGAGTTGCAGCAAGGGTGTGAAAGACCCTTTCGAAGTTCCAGACGTGAGGTGTCATTAGTCTCCAGACGCCTCATCGGAAATAGGCCTCATCTCGCCTGGAAGGGAGAACTTCCTGGATTTTCTCGAGTTGCAGCAGGTGTTCTCGAGTTACGACGGGGACCTCAGGGACCCGCCCTAGTGGCCTCAGGAGAGGCCAGTCCCCATGCGAGTTGCTAGGGGGCCTCTCGGGATTCCTCTCCCTTCGATACCGGGGCCCAGAACCTTGTGTGGAGTCAGGGCCGGAACCGAGGATTCCTCTCAGGGGCTGACATGGAACTTTGGGTACTTCTGGAGTCTCCCCAGGGGAGTCAGGGCTCGTCTCGAGTGGGGACATGCACTTGCCCTTTCCTTCCAGGCTGTAGCAGCAATGTCACGCTTCCCGTCGCGTGGATCAAAGGATCTGTGGTTTTCCCTCGAGGCTTTCCCTCGAGGCTTCCCCACTTTGCACTCCCACGTGCCACCGTGGTGTGAGTCGATCCTCGGCGTAAAAGATGAGCCAGTGCAGGGCAAAGAGGTTCCTCTGGAATGGACTGAGACATCTGGGGGACTCTTGGCATGGTGGTACGACCATGGAGTTCCTCTCGCCTTTCCTGTTGAGAGTGCCTCCTCTTGAGATGCGACGGGTACGCCGGGAATTCTTTCCCGTTGAAAGCAGGGAAAGGATCCCACATCTCGAGCTACGAGGGGGAAACGGGGCTCCTCTGGATGTGGGCGGGACCATTGTGCTTCCTCTCGAGTGGAGACGGGTATGGCGGTGAACTTCTTGAGTTGCAGCAAGGGTTTGAAAGACCCTTTCCAAGTTCCAGACGTTAGGTGTCATTAGTCTCCAGACGCCTCATCGGAAATAGGCCTCATCTCGCCTGGAAGGGAGAACTTCCTGGATTTTCTCGAGTTGCGGCAGGTGTTCTCGAGTTACGACGGGGACCTCAGGGACCCGCCCTGGTGGCCTCAGGAGAGGCAAGTCCCCATGCGAGTTGCTAGGGGGCCTCTCGGGATTCCTCTCCCATCGATACCGGGGCCAAAAACCTTGTGTGGAGTCAGGGCCGGAACCGAGGATTCCTCTCAGGGGCTCACATGGATCTTTGGGTACTTCTGGAGTCTCCCCAGGGGAGTCAGGCCTCGTCTCGAGTGGGGGCATGCACGTGCGCTTTCCTTCCAGGCTGTAGCAGCAATGTCATGCTTCCCGTCGCGTGGATCAAAGGATCTGTGGTTTTCCCTCGAGGCTTTCCCTCGAGGCTTCCCCACTTTGCACTCCCACGTGCCACCGTGGTGTGAGTCGATCCTCGGCGTGAAAGATGAGCCAGTGCAGGGCAAAGAGGTTCCTCTGGAATGGCCTGAGACATCTGGGGAACTCCTGGCATGGTGGTACGACCATGGAGTTCCTCTCGCCTTTCCTGTTGAGAGTGCCTCCTCTTGAGATGCGACGGGTACGCCGGGAATTCTTTCCCGTTGAAAGCAGGGAAAGGATCCCACATCTCGAGCTACGAGGGGGAAACGGGGCTCCTCTGGATGTGGGCGGGACCATTGTGCTTCCTCTCGAGTGGAGACGGGTATGGCGGTGAACTTCTTGAGTTGCAGCAAGGGTGTGAAAGACCCTTTCGATGTTCCAGACGTTAGGTGTCATTAGTCTAAAGACGCCTCATCGGAAATAGGCCTCATCTCGCCTGGAAGGGAGAACTTCCTGGATTTTCTCGAGTTGCGGCAGGTGTTCTCGAGTTACGACGGGGACCTCAGGGACCCGCCCTGGTGGCCTCAGGAGAGGCAAGTCCCCATGCGAGTTCCTAGGGGGCCTCTCGGGATTCCTCTCCCATCGATACCGGGGCCAAAAACCTTGTGTGGAGTCAGGGCCGGAACCGAGGATTCCTCTCAGGGGCTGACATGGATCTTTGGGTACTTCTGGAGCCTCCCCAGGGGAGTCAGGCCTCGTCTCGAGTGGGGGCATGCACGTGCGCTTTCCTTCCAGGCTGCAGCAGCAATGTCACGCTTCCCGTCGCGTGGATCAAAGGATCTGTGGTTTTCCCTCGAGGCTTTCCCTCGAGGCTTTCCCACAGGGCTGTCCCACGTGCCACCGTGGTGTGAGTCGATCCTCGGCGTGAATGATGAGCCAGTGCAGGGCAAAGAGGTTCCTCTGGAATGGACTGAGACATCTGGGGGACTCTTGGAATGGTGGTACGACCATGGAGTTCCTCTCGCCTTTCCTGTTGAGAGTGCCTCCTCTTGAGATGCGACGGGAACGCCGGGAATTCATTCCCGTTGAAAGCAGGGAAAGGATCCCTCATCTCGAGCTACGAGGGGGAAACGGGGCTCCTCTGAATGTGGGCGTGACGATCGTGCTTCCTCTCGAGTGGAGACGGGTATGGCGGTGAACTTCTTGAGTTGCAGCAAGGGTGTGAAAGACCCTTTCGAAGTTCCAGAGTTTAGGTGTCATTAGTCTCCAGACGCCTCATCGGAAATAGGCCTCATCTCGCCTGGAAGGGAGAACTTCCTGGATTTTCTCGAGTTGCAGCAGGTGTTCTCGAGTTATGACGGGGACCTCAGGGACCCGCCCTAGTGGCCTCAGGAGAGGCCAGTCCCCATGCGAGTTGCTAGGGGGCCTCTCGGGATTCCTCTCCCTTCGATACCGGGGCCCAGAACCTTGTGTAGAGTCAGGGCCGGAACCGAGGATTCCTCTCAGGGGCTGACATGGAACTTTGGGTACTTCTGGAGTCTCCCCAGGGGAGTCAGGGCTCGTCTCGAGTGGGGACATGCACTTGCGCTTTCCTTCCAGGCTGTAGCAGCAATGTCACGCTTCCCGTCGCGTGGATCAAAGGATCTGTGGTTTTCCCTCGAGGCTTTCCCTCGAGGCTTCCCCACTTTGCACTCCCACGTGCCACCGTGCTGTGAGTCGATCCTCGGCGTGAAAGATGAGCCAGTGCAGGGCAAAGAGGTTCCTCTGGAATGGACTGAGACATCTGGGGGACTCCTGGCATGGTGGTACGACCATGGAGTTCCTCTCGCCTTTCCTGTTGAGAGTGCCTCCTCTTGAGATGCGACGGGTACGCCGGGAATTCTTTCCCGTTGAAAGCAGGGAAAGGATCCCACATCTCGAGCTACGAGGGGGAAACGGGGCTCCTCTGGATGTGGGCGGGACCATTGTGCTTCCTCTCGAGTGGAGACGGGTATGGCGGTGAACTTCTTGAGTTGCAGCAAGGGTGTGAAAGACCCTTTCGAAGTTCCAGAGGTTAGGTGTCATTAGTCTCCAGACGCCTCATCGGAAATGGGCCTCATCTCGCCTGGAAGGGAGAACTTCCTGGATTTTCTCGAGTTGCGGCAGGTGTTCTCGAGTTACGACGGGGACCTCAGGGACCCGCCCTGGTGGCCTCAGGAGAGGCCAGTCCCCATGCGAGTTGCTAGGGGGCCTCTCGGGATTCCTCTCCCGTCGATACCGGGGCCAAAAACCTTGTGTGGAGTCAGGGCCGGAACCGAGGATTCCTCTCAGGGGCTGACATGGATCTTTGGGAACTTCTGGAGTCTCCCCAGGGGACTCAGGCCTCGTCTCGAGTGGGGGCATGCACGTGCGCTTTCCTTCCAGGCTGTAGCAGCAATGTCACGCTTCCCGTCGCGTGGATCAAAGGATCTGTGGTTTTCCCTCGAGGCTTTCCCTTGAGGCTTCCCCACTTTGCACTCCCACGTGCCACCGTGGTGTGAGTCGATCCTCGGCGTGAAAGATGAGCCAGTGCAGGGCAAAGAGGTTCCTCTGGAATGGACTGAGACATCTGGGGGACTCCTGGCATGGTGGTACGACCATGGAGTTCCTCTCGCCTTTCCTGTTGAGAGTGCCTGCTCTTGAGATGAGACGGGAACGCCTGGAATTCTTTCCCGTTGAAAGCAGGGAAAGGATCCCTCATCTCGAGCTACGAGGGGGAAACGGGGCTCCTCTGGATGTGGGCGGGACCATCGTGCTTCCTCTCGAGTGGAGACGGGTATGGCGGTGAACTTCTTGAGTTGCAGCAAGGGTGTGAAAGACCCTTTCGAAGTTCCAGAGGTTAGGTGTCATTAGTCTCCTGACGCCTCATCGGAAATAGGCCTCATCTCGCCTGGAAGGGAGAACTTCCTGGATTTTCTCGAGTTGCGGCAGGTGTTCTCGAGTTACGACGGGGACCACAGGGACACGCCCTGGTGGCCTCAGGAGAGGCCAGTCCCCATGCGAGTTGCTAGGGGGCCTCTCGGGATTCCTCTCCCGTCGATACCGGGGCCAAAAACCTTGTGTGGAGTCAGGGCCGGAACCGAGGATTCCTCTCAGGGGCTGACATGGATCTTTGGGTACTTCTGGAGTCTCCCCAGGCGAGTCAGGCCTCGTCTCGAGTGGGGGCATGCACGTGCGCTTTCCTTCCAGGCTGTAGCAGCAATGTCACGCTTCCCGTCGCGTGGATCAAAGGATCTGTGGTTTTCCCTCGAGGCTTTCCCTCGAGGCTTTCCCACTGGGCTGTCCCACGTGCCACCGTGGTGTGAGTCGATCCTCGGCGTGAAAGATGAGCCAGTGCAGGGCAAAGAGGTTCCTCTGGAATGCACTGAGACATCTGGGGGACTCTTGGCATGGTGGTACGACCATGGAGTTCCTCTCGCCTTTCCTGTTGAGAGTGCCTCCTCTTGAGATGCGACGGGAATGCCGGGAATTCTTTCCCGTTGAAAGCAGGGAAAGGATCCCTCATCTCGAGCTACGAGGGGGAAACGGGGCTCCTCTGGATGTGGGCGGGACCATCGTGCTTCCTCTCGAGTGGAGACGGGTATGGCGGTTAACTTCTTGAGTTGCAGCAAGGGTGGGAAAGACCCTTTCGAAGTTCCAGAGGTTAGGTGTCATTAGTCTTCAGACGCCTCATCGGAAATAGGCCTCATCTCGCCTGGAAGGGAGAACTTCCTGGATTTTCTCGAGTTGGGGCAGGTGTTCTCGAGTTACGACGGGGACCTCAGCGACCGGCCCTGGTGGCCTCAGGAGAGGCAAGTCCCCATGCGAGTTGCTAGGGGGCCTCTCGGGATTCCTCTGCCATCGATACCCGGGCCAAAAACCTTGTGTGGAGTCAGGGCCAGAACCGAGGATTCCTCTCAGGGGCTGACATGGATCTTTGGGTACTTCTGGAGTCTCCCCAGGGGAGTCAGGCCTCGTCTCGAGTGGGGGCATGCACGTGCGCTTTCCTTCCAGGCTGTAGCAGCAATGTCACGCTTCCCGTCGCGTGGATCAAAGGATCTGTGGTTTTCCCTCGAGGCTTTCCCTCGAGGCTTTCCCTCAGGGCTGTCCCACGTGCCACCGCGGTGTGAGTCGATCCTCGGCGTGAAAGATGAGCCAGTGCAGGGCATAGAGTTTCCTATGGAATGGACTGAGACATCTGGGGGACTCTTGGCATGGTGGTACGACCATGGAGTTCCTCTCGCCTTTCCTGTTGAGAGTGCCTCCACTTGAGATGCGACGGGAACGCCGGGAATTCTTTCCCGTTGAAAGCAGGGAAAGGATCCCACATCTCGAGCTACGAGGGGGAAACGGGGCTCCTCTGGATGTGGGCGGGACCATTGTGCTTCCTCTCGAGTGGAGACGGGTATGGCGGTGAACTTCTTGAGTTGCAGCAAGGGTGTGAAAGACCCTTTCGATGTTCCAGACGTTAGGTGTCATTAGTCTAAAGACGCCTCATCGGAAATAGGCCTCATCTCGCCTGGAAGGGAGAACTTCCTGGATTTTCTCGAGTTGCGGCAGGTGTTCTCGAGTTACGACGGGGACCTCAGGGACCCGCCCTGGTGGCCTCAGGAGAGGCAAGTCCCCATGCGAGTTCCTAGGGGGCCTCTCGGGATTCCTCTCCCATCGATACCGGGGCCAAAAACCTTGTGTGGAGTCAGGGCCGGAACCGAGGATTCCTCTCAGGGGCTGACATGGATCTTTGGGTACTTCTGGAGCCTCCCCAGGGGAGTCAGGCCTCGTCTCGAGTGGGGGCATGCACGTGCGCTTTCCTTCCAGGCTGCAGCAGCAATGTCACGCTTCCCGTCGCGTGGATCAAAGGATCTGTGGTTTTCCCTCGAGGCTTTCCCTCGAGGCTTTCCCACAGGGCTGTCCCACGTGCCACCGTGGTGTGAGTCGATCCTCGGCGTGAATGATGAGCCAGTGCAGGGCAAAGAGGTTCCTCTGGAATGGACTGAGACATCTGGGGGACTCTTGGAATGGTGGTACGACCATGGAGTTCCTCTCGCCTTTCCTGTTGAGAGTGCCTCCTCTTGAGATGCGACGGGAACGCCGGGAATTCATTCCCGTTGAAAGCAGGGAAAGGATCCCTCATCTCGAGCTACGAGGGGGAAACGGGGCTCCTCTGAATGTGGGCGTGACGATCGTGCTTCCTCTCGAGTGGAGACGGGTATGGCGGTGAACTTCTTGAGTTGCAGCAAGGGTGTGAAAGACCCTTTCGAAGTTCCAGAGTTTAGGTGTCATTAGTCTCCAGACGCCTCATCGGAAATAGGCCTCATCTCGCCTGGAAGGGAGAACTTCCTGGATTTTCTCGAGTTGCAGCAGGTGTTCTCGAGTTATGACGGGGACCTCAGGGACCCGCCCTAGTGGCCTCAGGAGAGGCCAGTCCCCATGCGAGTTGCTAGGGGGCCTCTCGGGATTCCTCTCCCTTCGATACCGGGGCCCAGAACCTTGTGTAGAGTCAGGGCCGGAACCGAGGATTCCTCTCAGGGGCTGACATGGAACTTTGGGTACTTCTGGAGTCTCCCCAGGGGAGTCAGGGCTCGTCTCGAGTGGGGACATGCACTTGCGCTTTCCTTCCAGGCTGTAGCAGCAATGTCACGCTTCCCGTCGCGTGGATCAAAGGATCTGTGGTTTTCCCTCGAGGCTTTCCCTCGAGGCTTCCCCACTTTGCACTCCCACGTGCCACCGTGCTGTGAGTCGATCCTCGGCGTGAAAGATGAGCCAGTGCAGGGCAAAGAGGTTCCTCTGGAATGGACTGAGACATCTGGGGGACTCCTGGCATGGTGGTACGACCATGGAGTTCCTCTCGCCTTTCCTGTTGAGAGTGCCTCCTCTTGAGATGCGACGGGTACGCCGGGAATTCTTTCCCGTTGAAAGCAGGGAAAGGATCCCACATCTCGAGCTACGAGGGGGAAACGGGGCTCCTCTGGATGTGGGCGGGACCATTGTGCTTCCTCTCGAGTGGAGACGGGTATGGCGGTGAACTTCTTGAGTTGCAGCAAGGGTGTGAAAGACCCTTTCGAAGTTCCAGAGGTTAGGTGTCATTA
Source organism: Capricornis sumatraensis (assembly GCF_032405125.1). Classification (NCBI taxonomy): domain Eukaryota; kingdom Metazoa; phylum Chordata; class Mammalia; order Artiodactyla; family Bovidae; genus Capricornis; species Capricornis sumatraensis. Next base: position 139,385,541 of record NC_091092.1, on the reverse strand, counting down.
GTCTCCAGACGCCTCATCGGAAATGGGCCTCATCTCGCCTGGAAGGGAGAACTTCCTGGATTTTCTCGAGTTGCGGCAGGTGTTCTCGAGTTACGACGGGGACCTCAGGGACCCGCCCTGGTGGCCTCAGGAGAGGCCAGTCCCCATGCGAGTTGCTAGGGGGCCTCTCGGGATTCCTCTCCCGTCGATACCGGGGCCAAAAACCTTGTGTGGAGTCAGGGCCGGAACCGAGGATTCCTCTCAGGGGCTGACATGGATCTTTGGGAACTTCTGGAGTCTCCCCAGGGGACTCAGGCCTCGTCTCGAGTGGGGGCATGCACGTGCGCTTTCCTTCCAGGCTGTAGCAGCAATGTCACGCTTCCCGTCGCGTGGATCAAAGGATCTGTGGTTTTCCCTCGAGGCTTTCCCTTGAGGCTTCCCCACTTTGCACTCCCACGTGCCACCGTGGTGTGAGTCGATCCTCGGCGTGAAAGATGAGCCAGTGCAGGGCAAAGAGGTTCCTCTGGAATGGACTGAGACATCTGGGGGACTCCTGGCATGGTGGTACGACCATGGAGTTCCTCTCGCCTTTCCTGTTGAGAGTGCCTGCTCTTGAGATGAGACGGGAACGCCTGGAATTCTTTCCCGTTGAAAGCAGGGAAAGGATCCCTCATCTCGAGCTACGAGGGGGAAACGGGGCTCCTCTGGATGTGGGCGGGACCATCGTGCTTCCTCTCGAGTGGAGACGGGTATGGCGGTGAACTTCTTGAGTTGCAGCAAGGGTGTGAAAGACCCTTTCGAAGTTCCAGAGGTTAGGTGTCATTAGTCTCCTGACGCCTCATCGGAAATAGGCCTCATCTCGCCTGGAAGGGAGAACTTCCTGGATTTTCTCGAGTTGCGGCAGGTGTTCTCGAGTTACGACGGGGACCACAGGGACACGCCCTGGTGGCCTCAGGAGAGGCCAGTCCCCATGCGAGTTGCTAGGGGGCCTCTCGGGATTCCTCTCCCGTCGATACCGGGGCCAAAAACCTTGTGTGGAGTCAGGGCCGGAACCGAGGATTCCTCTCAGGGGCTGACATGGATCTTTGGGTACTTCTGGAGTCTCCCCAGGCGAGTCAGGCCTCGTCTCGAGTGGGGGCATGCACGTGCGCTTTCCTTCCAGGCTGTAGCAGCAATGTCACGCTTCCCGTCGCGTGGATCAAAGGATCTGTGGTTTTCCCTCGAGGCTTTCCCTCGAGGCTTTCCCACTGGGCTGTCCCACGTGCCACCGTGGTGTGAGTCGATCCTCGGCGTGAAAGATGAGCCAGTGCAGGGCAAAGAGGTTCCTCTGGAATGCACTGAGACATCTGGGGGACTCTTGGCATGGTGGTACGACCATGGAGTTCCTCTCGCCTTTCCTGTTGAGAGTGCCTCCTCTTGAGATGCGACGGGAATGCCGGGAATTCTTTCCCGTTGAAAGCAGGGAAAGGATCCCTCATCTCGAGCTACGAGGGGGAAACGGGGCTCCTCTGGATGTGGGCGGGACCATCGTGCTTCCTCTCGAGTGGAGACGGGTATGGCGGTTAACTTCTTGAGTTGCAGCAAGGGTGGGAAAGACCCTTTCGAAGTTCCAGAGGTTAGGTGTCATTAGTCTTCAGACGCCTCATCGGAAATAGGCCTCATCTCGCCTGGAAGGGAGAACTTCCTGGATTTTCTCGAGTTGGGGCAGGTGTTCTCGAGTTACGACGGGGACCTCAGCGACCGGCCCTGGTGGCCTCAGGAGAGGCAAGTCCCCATGCGAGTTGCTAGGGGGCCTCTCGGGATTCCTCTGCCATCGATACCCGGGCCAAAAACCTTGTGTGGAGTCAGGGCCAGAACCGAGGATTCCTCTCAGGGGCTGACATGGATCTTTGGGTACTTCTGGAGTCTCCCCAGGGGAGTCAGGCCTCGTCTCGAGTGGGGGCATGCACGTGCGCTTTCCTTCCAGGCTGTAGCAGCAATGTCACGCTTCCCGTCGCGTGGATCAAAGGATCTGTGGTTTTCCCTCGAGGCTTTCCCTCGAGGCTTTCCCTCAGGGCTGTCCCACGTGCCACCGCGGTGTGAGTCGATCCTCGGCGTGAAAGATGAGCCAGTGCAGGGCATAGAGTTTCCTATGGAATGGACTGAGACATCTGGGGGACTCTTGGCATGGTGGTACGACCATGGAGTTCCTCTCGCCTTTCCTGTTGAGAGTGCCTCCACTTGAGATGCGACGGGAACGCCGGGAATTCTTTCCCGTTGAAAGCAGGGAAAGGATCCCACATCTCGAGCTACGAGGGGGAAACGGTGCTCCTCTGGATGTGGGCGTGACCATCGTGCTTCCTCTCGAGTGGAGACGGGTATGGCGGTGAACTTCTTGAGTTGCAGCAAGGGTGTGAAAGACCCTTTCGAAGTTCCAGAGCTTAGGTGTCATTAGTCTCCAGACGCCTCATCGGAAATAGGCCTCATCTCGCCTGGATGGGAGAACTTCCTGGATTTTCTCGAGTTGCGGCAGGTGTTCTCGAGTTACGACGGGGACCTCAGGGACCCGCCCTGGTGGCCTCAAGAGAGGCCAGTCCCCATGCGAGTTGCTAGGGAGCCTCTCGAGATTCCTCTCCCGTCGATACCTGGGCCAAAAACCTTGTGTGGAGTCAGGGCCGGAACCGAGGATTCCTCCCAGGGGCTGACATGGAACTTTGGGTACTTCTGGAGTCTCCCCAGGGGAGTCAGGGCTCGTCTCGAGTGGGGACATGCACTTGCGCTTTCCTTCCAGGCTGTAGCAGCAATGTAACGCTTCCCGTCGCGTGGATCAAAGGATCTGTGGTTTTCCCTCGAGGCTTTCCCTCGAGGCTTCCCCACTTTGCACTCCTACGTGCCACCGTGGCGTGAGTCGATCCTCGGCGTGAAAGATGAGCCAGTGCAGGGCAAAGAGGTTCCTCTGGAATGGACTGAGACATCTGGGGGACTCCTGGCATGGTGGTACGACCATGGAGTTCCTCTCGCCTTTCCTGTTGAGAGTGCCTCCTCTTGAGATGCCACGGGAACGCCGGGAATTCTTTCAGGTTGAAAGCAGGGAAAGGATCCCTCATCTCGAGCTCCGAGGGGGAAACGGGGCTCCTCTGGATGTGGGCGGGACCATCGTGCTTCCTCTCGAGTGGAGACGGGTACGGCGGTGAACTTCTTGAGTTGCAGCCAGGGTGTGAAAGACTCTTTCGAAGTTCCAGAGGTTAGGTGTCATTAGTCTCCAGACGCCTCATCGGAAATAGGCCTCATCTCGCCTGGAAGGGAGAACTTCCTGGATTTTCTCGAGTTGCGGCAGGTGTTCTCGAGTTACGACGGGGACCTCAGGGACCCGCCCTTGTGGCCTCAGGAGAGGCCAGTCCCCATACGAGTTGCTAGGGGGCCTCTCGGGATACCTATCCCTTCGATACCGGGGCCAAAAACCTTGTGTGGAGTCAGGGCCGGAAACCGAGGATTCCTCTCAGGGGCTGACATGGATCTTTGGGTACTTCTGGAGTCTCCCCAGGGGAGTCAGGCCTCGTCTCGAGTGGGGGCATGCACGTGCGCTTTCCTTCCAGGCTGTAGCAGCAATGTCACGCTTCCCGTCGCGTGGATCAAAGGATCTGTGGTTTTCCCTCGAGGCTTTCCCTCGAGGCTTTCCCACAGGGCTGTCCCACGTGCCACCGTGGTGTGAGTCGATCCTCGGCGAGAAAGATGAGCCAGTGCAGGGCAAAGAGGTTCCTCTGGAATGGACTGAGACATCTGGGGGACTCTTGGCATGGTGGTACGACCATGGAGTTCCTCTCGCCTTTCCTGTTGAGAGTGCCTCCTCTTGAGATGCGACGGGTACGCCGGGAATTCTTTCCCGTTGAAAGCAGGGAAAGGATCCGTCATCTCGAGCTACGAGGGGGAAACGGGGCTCCTCTGGATGTGGGCGGGACCATCGTGCTTCCTCTCGAGTGGAGACGGGTATGGCGGTGAACTTCTTGAGTTGCAGCAAGGGTGTGAAAGACCCTTTCGAAGTTCCAGAGGTTAGGTGTCATTAGTCTCCAGACGCCTCATCGGAAATAGGCCTCATCTCGCCTGGAAGGGAGAACTTCCTGGATTTTCTAGAGTTGCGGCAGGTGTTCTCGAGTTACTACGGGGACCTCAGGGACCCGCCCTGGTGGCCTCAGGAGAGGCCAGTCCCCATGCGAGTTGCTAGGAAGCCTCTCGAGATTCCTCTCCCGTCGATACCTGGGCCCAAAACCTTGTGTGGAGTCAGGGCCGGAACCGAGGATTCCTCTCAGGGGCTGACATGGATCTTTGGGTACTTCTGGAGTCTCCCGAGGGGAGTCAGGCCTCGTCTCGAGTGGGGGCATGCACGTGCACTTTCCTTCCAGGCTGTAGCAGCAATGTCACGCTTCCCGTCGCGTGGATCAAAGGATCTGTGGTTTTCCCTCGAGGCTTTCCCTCGAGGCTTTCCCACAGGGCTGTCCCACGTGCCACCGTGGTGTGAGTCGATCCTCGGCGTGAAAGATGAGCCAGTGCAGGGCAAAGAGGTTCCTCTGGAATGGACTGAGACATCTGGGGGACTCTTGGCATGGTGGTACCACCATGGAGTTCCTCTCGCCTTTCCTGTTGAGAGTGCCTCCTCTTGAGATGCGACGGGTATGCCGGGAATTCTTTCCCGTTGAAAGCAGGGAAAGGATCCCACATCTCGAGCTACGAGGGGGAAACGGGGCTCCTCTGGATGTGGGCGGGACCATCGTGCTTCCTCTCGAGTGGAGACGGGTATGACGGTGAACTTCTTGAGTTGCAGCAAGGGTGTGATAGACCCTTTCGAAGTTCCAGAGGTTAGGTGTCATTAGTCTCCAGACGCCTCATCGGAAATAGGCATCATCTCGCCTGGAAGGGAGAACTTCCTGGATTTTCTCGAGTCGCGGCAGGTGTTCTCGAGTTACGATGGGGATTTCAGGGACCGGCCCTGGTGGCCTCAGGAGAGGCCAGTCCCCATGCGAGTTGCTAGGGGGCCTCTCGGGATTCCTCTCCCGTCGATACCGGGGCCAAAAACCTTGTGTGGATTCAGGGCCAGAACCGAGGATTCCTCTCAGGGGCTGACATGGATCTTTGGGTACTTCTGGAGTCTCCCCAGGGGAGTCAGGCCTCGTCTCGAGTGGGGGCATGCACGTGCGCTTTCCTTCCAGGCTGTAGCAGCAATGTCACGCTTCCCGTCGCGTGGATCAAAGGATCTGTGGTTTTCCCTCGAGGCTTTCCCTCGAGGCTTTCCCACAGGGCTGTCCCACGTGCCACCGTGGTGTGAGTCGATCCTCGGCGTGAAAGATGAGCCAGTGCAGGGCAAAGAGGTTCCTCTGGAATGGACTGAGACATCTGGGGGACTCTTGGCATGGTGGTACGACCATGGAGTTCCTCTCGCCTTTCCTGTTGAGAGTGCCTCCTCTTGAGATGCGACGGGTACGCCGGGAATTCTTTCCCGTTGAAAGCAGGGAAGGGATCCCTCATCTCGAGCTACGAGGTGGAAACGGGGATCCTCTGGATGTGGGAGGGACCATCGTGCTTCCTCTCGAGTGGAGACGGGTATGGCGGTGAACTTCTTGAGTTGCAGCAAGGGTGTGAAAGACCCTTTCGAAGTTCCAGAGCTTAGGTGTCATTAGTCTCCAGACGCCTCATCGGAAATAGGCCTCATCTCGCCTGGAAGGGAGAACTTCCTGGATTTTCTCGAGTTGCGGCAGGTGTTCTCGAGTTACGACGGGGACCTCAGGGACCCGCCCTTGTGGCCTCAGGAGAGGCCAGTCCCCATGCGAGTTGCTAGGGGGCCTCTCGGGATACCTATCCCGTCGATACCGGGGCCAAAAACCTTGTGTGGATTCAGGGCCGGAACCGAGGATTCCTCTCAGGGGCTGACATGGATCTTTGGGTACTTCTGGAGTCTCCCCAGGGGAGTCAGGCCTCGTCTCGAGTGGGGGCATGCACGTGCGCTTTCCTTCCAGGCTGGAGCAGCAATGTCACGCTTCCCGTCGCGTGGATCAAAGGATCTGTGGTTTTCCCTCGAGGCTTTCCCTCGAGGCTTTCCCACAGGGCTGTCCCACGTGCCACCGTGGTGTGAGTTGATCCTCGGCGTGAAAGATGAGCCAGTGCAGGGCAAAGAGGTTCCTCTGGAATGGACTGAGACATCTGGGGGACTCTTGGCATGGTGGTACGACCATGGAGTTCCTCTCGCCTTTCCTGTTGAGAGTGCCTCCTCTTGAGATGCGACGGGTACGCCGGGAATTCTTTCCCGTTGAAAGCAGGGAAGGGATCCCTCATCTCGAGCTACGAGGGGGAAACGGGGATCCTCTGGATGTGGGAGGGACCATCGTGCTTCCTCTCGAGTGGAGACGGGTATGGCGGTGAACTTCTTGAGTTGCAGCAAGGGTGTGAAAGACCCTTTCGAAGTTCCAGAGCTTAGGTGTCATTAGTCTCCAGACGCCTCATCGGAAATAGGCCTCATCTCGCCTGGAAGGGAGAACTTCCTGGATTTTCTCGAGTTGCGGCAGGTGTTTTCGAGTTACGACGGGGACCTCAGGGACCCGCCCTTGTGGCCTCAGGAGAGGCCAGTCCCCATGCGAGTTGCTAGGGGGCCTCTCGGGATACCTATCCCGTCGATACCGGGGCCAAAAACCTTGTGTGGATTCAGGGCCGGAACCGAGGATTCCTCTCAGGGGCTGACATGGATCTTTGGGTACTTCTGGAGTCTCCCCAGGGGAGTCAGGCCTCGTCTCGAGTGGGGGCATGCACGTGCGCTTTCCTTCCAGGCTGGAGCAGCAATGTCACGCTTCCCGTCGCGTGGATCAAAGGATCTGTGGTTTTCCCTCGAGGCTTTCCCTCGAGGCTTTCCCACAGGGCTGTCCCACGTGCCACCGTGGTGTGAGTGGATCCTCGGCATGAAAGATGAGCCAGTGCAGGGCAAAGAGGTTCCTCTGGAATGGACTGAGACATCTGGGGGACTCTTGGCATGGTGGTACGACCATGGAGTTCCTCTCGCCTTTCCTGTTGAGAGTGCCTCCTCTTGAGATGCGAAGGGAACGCCGGGAATCCTTTCCCGTTGAAAGCAGGGAAAGGATCCCTCATCTCGAGCTACGAGGGGGAAACGGGGCTCCTCTGGATGTGGGCGGGACCATCGTGCTTCCTCTCGAGTGGAGACGGGTATGGCGGTGAACTTCTTGAGTTGCAGCAAGGGTGTGAAAGAACCTTTCGAAGTTCGAGAGGTTAGGTGTCATTAGTCTCCAGACGCCTCATCGGAAATAGGCCTCATCTCGCCTGGAAGGGAGAACTTCCTGGATTTTCTCGAGTTGCGGCAGGTGTTCTCGAGTTACGACGGGGAACTCAGGGACCCGCCCTGGTGGCCTCAGGAGAGGCCAGTCCCCAGGCGAGTTGCTAGGGGTCCTCTCCGGATTCCTCTCCCGTCGATACCGGGGCCAAAAACCTTGTGTGGAGTCAGGGCCGGAACCGAGGATTCCTCTCAGGGGCTGACATGGATCTTTGGGTAATTCTGGAGTCTCCCCAGGGAAGTCAGGCCTCGTCTCGAGTGGGGGCATGCACGTGCGCTTTCCTTCCAGGCTGTAGCAGCAATGTCACGCTTCCCGTCGCGTGGATCAAAGGATCTGTGGTTTTCCCTCGAGGCTTTCCCACTGGGCTGTCCAACGTGCCACCGTGGTGTGAGTCGATCCTCGGCGTGAAAGATGAGCCAGTGCAGGGCAAAGAGGTTCCTCTGGAATGGACTGAGACATCTGGGGGACTCTTGGCATGGTGGTACGACCATGGAGTTCCTCTCGCCTTTCCTGTTGAGAGTGCCTCCTCTTGAGATGCGACGGGAACGCCGGGAATTATTTCCCGTTGAAAGCAGGGAAAGGATCCCACATCTCGAGCTACGAGGGGGAAACGGGGCTCCTCTGGATGTGGGCGGGACCATCGTGCTTCCTCTCGAGTGGAGACGGGTATGACGGTGAAATTCTTGAGTTGCAGCAAGGGTGTGTAAGACCCTTTCGAAGTTCCAGAGGTTAGGTGTCATTAGTCTCCAGACGCCTCATCGGAAATAGGCCTCATCTCGCCTGGAAGGGAGAACTTCCTGGATTTTCTCGAGTTGCGGCAGGTGTTCTCGAGTTACGACGGGGACCTCAGGGACCCGCCCTGGTGGCCTCAGGAGAGGCCAGTCCCCATGCGAGTTGCTAGGGGGCCTCTCTGGATTCCTCTCCCGTTGATACCAGGGCCAAAAACCTTGTGTGGAGTCAGGGCCGGAACCGAGGATTCCTCTCAGGGGCTGACATGGGTCTTTGGGTACTGCTGGAGTCTCCCCAGGGGAGTCAGGCCTCGTCTCGCGTGGGGCCATGAAAGTGCGCTTTCCTTCCAGGCTGTAGCAGCAATGTCCCGCTTTCCGTCGCGTGTATCAAAGGATCTGTGGTTTTCCCTCGAGGCTTTCCCTCGAGGCTTTCCCACAGGGCTGTCCCACGTGCCACCGTGGTGTGAGTCGATCCTCGGCGTGAAAGATGAGCCAGTGCAGGGCAAAGAGGTTCCTCTGGAATGGACTGAGACATCTGGGGGACTCTTGGAATGGTCGTACGACCATGGAGTTCCTCTCGCCTTTCCTGTTGAGAGTGCCTCCTCTTGAGATGTGACGGGAACGCCCGGAATTCTTTCCCGTTGAAAGCAGGGAAAGGATCCCTCACCTCGAGTTGCGAGGGGGAAACGGGGCTCCTCTGGATGTGGGCGGGACCATTGTGCTTCCTCTCAAGGGGAGACGTGTATGGCGCTGAACTTCTTGAGTTGCAGCAAGGGTGTGAAAGACCCATTCGAAGTTCTAGAGGTTAGGTGTCATTACTCTCCAGACGCCTCATCGGAAATAGGCCTCATCTCGCCTGGAAGGGAGAACTTCCTGGATTTTCTCGAGTTGCAGCAGGTGTTCTCGAGTTACGACGGGGACCTCAGGGACCCGCCCTGGTGGCCTCAGGAAAGGCCAGTCCCCATGCGAGTTGCTAGGGGGCCTCTCGGGATTTCTCTCCCGTCGATACCGGGGCCAAAAACCTTGTGTGGAGTCAGGGCCGGAACCGAGGATTCCTCTCAGGGGCTGACATGGATCTTTGGGTACTTCTGGAGTCTCCCCAGGGGAGTCAGGCCTCGTCTCGAGTGGGGGCATGCACATGCGCTTTCCTTCCAGGCTGTAGCTGCAGTGTCACACTTCACGTCGCGTGGATCAACGGATCTGTGGTTTTCCCTCGAGGCTTTCCCACAGGGCTGTCCCACGTGCCACCGTGGTGTGAGTCGATCCTCGGCGCGAAAGATGAGCCAGTGCAGGGCAAAGAGGTTCCTCTGGAATGGACTGAGACATCTGGGGGACTGTTGGAATGGTGGTACGACCATGGAGTTCCTCTCGCCTTTCCTGTTGAGAGTGCCTCCTTTTGAGATGCGACGGGAACGCCGAGAATTCTTTCCCGTTGAAAGCAGGGAAAGGATCCCTCATCTCGAGCTACGACGGGGAAACGGGGCTCCTCTGGAGGTGGGCCGGACCATCGTGCTTCCTCTCGAGTGGAGACGGGTGTAGCGGTGAACCTCTTGAGTTTCAGCAAGGGTGTGAAAGACCCTTTCGAAGTTCCAGAGGTTAGGTGTCATTAGTCTCCAGATGCCTCATCGGAAATAGGACTCATCTTGCCTGGAAGGGAGAACTTCCTGGATTTTCTCGAGTTGCGGCAGGTGTTCTCGAGTTACGACGGAGACCTCAGGGACCCGCCCTGTTGGCCTCAGGAAAGGCCAGTCCCCATGTGAGATGCTAGGGGGTCTCTCGGGATTCCACTCCCTTCGATACCGGGGCCAAAAACCTTCTGTGGAGTGAGGGCCGGAAGTGAGGATTCCTCTCAGGGGCTGACATGGATCTTTGGGTACTTCTGGAGTCTCCCCAGGGCAGTCAGGCCTCGTCTCGAGTGGGGGCATGCGCGTGCGCTTTCCTTCCAGGCTGTAGCAGCAATGTCACGCTTCCCGTCACGTGGATCAAAGGATCTGTGGTTTTCCCTCGAGGTTTTCCCTTGAGGCTTTCCCACAGGGCTGTCCCACGTGCCACCGTGGTGTGAGTCGATCCTCGGCGTGAAAGATGAGCCAGTGCAGGGCAAACAGGTTCCTCTGGAACGGACAGAGACATCTGGGGGACTCTTGGCATGGTGGTACGACCATGGAGTTCCTCTCGCCTTTCCTGTTGAGAGTGCCTCCTCTTGAGATGCGACCGGAACGCTGGGAATTCATTCCCGTTGAAAGCAGGGAAAGGATCCCTCATCTCGAGCTACGAGGGGGAAATGGGGCTCCTCTGGATGTGGGCGGGACCATCGTGCTTCCTCTCGAGTGGAGACGGGTATGGCGGTGAACTTCTTGAGTTGCAGCAAGGGTGTGAAAGACCCTTTCGAAGTTCCAGAGGTTAGGTGTCATTAGTCTCCAGACTCCTCATCGGAAGTAGGCCTCATCTCGCCTGGAAGGGAGAACTTCCTGGATTTTCTCGAGGTGCGGCAGGTGTTCTCGAGTTACGACGGGGACCTCAGGGACCCGCCCTGGTGGCCTCAGGAAAGGCCAGTCCCCATGCGAGTTGCTAGGGGGCCTCTCGGGATTCCTCTCCCGTCGATACCGGGGCCAAAAACCTTGTGTGGAGTCAGGGTCGGAACCGAGGATTTCTCTCAGGGGCTGACATGGATCTTTGGGTACTTCTGGAGTCTCCCCAGGGGAGTCAGGCCACGTCTCAAGTGGGGGCATGCACGTGCGCTTTCCTTCCAGGCTGTAGCAGCAATGTCACGCTTCCCGTCGCGTGGATCAAAGGATCTTTGGTTTTCCCTCGAGGCTTTCCCTCGAGGCTTTCCCACAGGGCTGTCCCACTTGCCACCGTGGTGTGAGTCGATCCTCGGCGTGAAAGATGAGCCAGTGCAGGGCAAAGAGGTTCCTCTGGAATGGACTGAGTCTTCTGGGGTCTCTTGTAATGGTGGTACGACCATGGAGTTCCTCTCGCCTTTCCTGTTGAGAGTGCCTCCTCTTGAGATGCGACGGGAACGCCGGGAATTCTTTCCCTTTGAAAGCAGGGAAAGGATCCCTCATCTCGAGCTACGAGGGGGAAACGGGGCTCCTCTGGATGTGGGCGGGACCATCGTGCTTCCTCTCGAGTGGAGACGGGTATGGCGGTGAACTTCTTGAGTTGCAGCAAGGGTGTGAAAAACCCTTTCGAAGTTCCAGAGGTTAGGTTTCATTAGTCTCCTGACGCCTCATCGGAAATAGGCCTCATCTCGCCTGGAAGGGAGAACTTCCTGGATTGTCTCGAGTTGCGGCAGGTGTTCTCGAGTTACGACGGGGACCTCAGGGACCCGCCCTGGTGGCCTCAGGAAAGGCCAGTCCCCATGCGAGTTGCTAGGGGGCCTCTCGGGATTCCTCTCCCGTCGATACCGGGGCCAAAAACCTTGTGTGGAGTCAGGGCCGGAACCGAGGATTCCTCTCAGGGGCTCACATGGATCTTTGGGTACTTCTGGAGTCTGCCCAGGGAAGTCAGGCCTCGTCTCGAGTTGGGGCATGCGCGTGCGCTTTCCTTCCTGGCTGTAGCAGCAATGTCACGCTTCCCGTCACGTGGATCAAAGGATCTGTGGTTTTCCCTCGAGGCTTTCCCTCGAGGCTTTCCCACAGGGCTGTCCCACGTGCCACCGTGGTGTGAGTCGATCCTCGGCGTGAAAGATGAGCCAGTGCAGGGCAAAGAGGTTCCTCTGGAATGGACTGAGACATCTGGGGGACTCTTGGCATGGTGGTACCACTATGGAGTTCCTGTCGCCTTTCCTGTTGAGAGTGCCTCCTCTTGAGATACGACGGGAACGCCGGGAATACTTTCCCGTTGAAAGCAGGGAAAGGATCCCTCATCTCGAGCTACGAGGGGGAAACGGGGCTCCTCTGGATGTGGGCCGGACCATCGTGCTTCCGCTCGAGTGGAGACGGGTGTGGCGGTGAACTTCTTGAGTTGCAGCAAGGGTGTGAAAGACCCTTTCGAAGTTCCAGAGGTTAAGTGTCATTAGTCTCCAGACGCCTCATCTCGCCTGGAAGGGAGAACTTCCTGGATTTTCTCGAGTTGCGGCAGGTGTTCTCGAGTTACGACGGGGACCTCAGGGACCCGCCCTGGTGGCCTCAGGAAAGGCCAGACCCCATGCGAGTTGCTATGGGGCCTCTCAGGATTTCTCTCCCGCCGATACTGGGGCCAAAAACCTTGTTTGGATTCAGGGCAGGAACCGAGGATTCCACTCAGGGGCTGACATGGATCTTTGGGTACTTCTGGAGTCTCCCCAGAGGAGTCAGGCCTCGTCTCGGGTCGGGGCATGCACGTGTGCTTTCCTTCCAGGCTGTAGCAGCTATGTCACGCTTCACGTCGAGTGGATCAAAGGTTCTGTGGTTTTCCCTCGAGGCTTTCCCTCGAAGCTTTCCCAAAGGGCTGTCCCACATGCCACCGTGGTGTGAGTCGATCCTCGGCGTGAAAGATGAGCCAGTGCAGGGCAAAGAGGTTCCTCTGGAATGGACTGAGACATCTGGGGGATTCTTGGAATGGTGGTACGACCATGGAGTTCCTCTCGCCTTTCCTGTTGAGAGTGCCTCCTCTTGAGATGCGACGGCAACGCCGGGAATTCTTTCCCATTGAAAGCAGGGAAAGGATCCCTCATCTCGAGCTACGAGGGGGAAACGGGGCTCCTCTGGATGTGGCCGGGACCATCGTACTTCCTCTCGAGTGGAGACGGGTATGGCGGTGAACTTCTGGAGTTGCAACAAGGGTGTGAAAGACCCTTTCGAAGTTCCAGAGGTTAGGTGTCATTAGTATCCAGACGCCTCATCGGAAATAGGCCTCATCTCGCCTGGAAGGGAGAACTTCCTGGATTTTCTCGAGTTGTGGCAGGAGTTCTCGAGTTACGACGGGGACCTCAGGGACCCACCCTGGTGGCCTCAGGAAAGGCCAGACCCCATGCGAGTTGCTAGGGGTCCTCTCGGGATTCCTCTCGCGAAGATACCACGGCCAAAAACCTTGTGTGGAGTCAGGGACGGAACCCAGGATTCCTCTATGGGGCTGACATGGATCGTTGGGTACTTCTGGAGTCTCCCCAGGGGAGTCAGGCCTCGTCTCGTGTGGGGGCATGCAAGTGCGCTTTCCTTCCAGGCTGTAGCAGCAATGTCACGCTTCCCGTCGCGTGGATCAAAGGATCTGTGGTTTTCCCTCGAGGCTTTCCCACAGGGCTGTCCCACGTGACACCTTGGTGTGAGTCGATCCTCGGCGTGAAAGATGAGCCAGTGCAGGGCAAAGAGGTTCCTCTGGAATGGACTGAGACATCTGGGGGACTCTTGGCATGGTGGTACGACCATGGAGTTCCTGTCACCTTTCCTGTTGAGAGTGCCTCCTCTTGAGATGCGACGGGAACGCCGGGAATACTTTCCCGTTGAAAGCAGGGAAAGGATCCCTCATCTCGAGCTACGACGGGGAAACGGGGCTCCTCTGGATGTGGGCCGGACCATCGTGCTTCCTCTCGAGTGGAGACGGGTGTGGCGGTGAACCTCATGAGTTGCAGCAAGGGTGTGAAAGACCCTTTCGAAGTTCCAGAGGTTAGGTGTCATTAGTCTCCAGACGCCTCATCGGAAATAGGCCTCATCTCGCCTGGAAGGGAGAACTTCCTGGATTTTCTCGAGTTGCGGCAGGTGTTCTCGAGTTACGACGGGGACCTCAGAGACCCACCCTGGTGGCCTCAGGAAAGGCCAGTCCCCATGCGAGTTGCTAGGGGGCCTCTCGGGATTCCTCTCCCGTCGATACCGGGGCCAAAAACCTTGTGTGGAGTCAGGGCCGGAACCGAGGATTGCTCTCAGGGGCTGACATGGATCTTTGGGTACTTCTGGAGTCTCCACAGGGGAGTCAGGCCTCGTCTCGAGTGGGGGCATGCACTTGCGCTTTCCTTCCAGGCTGTAGCAGCAATGTCACGCTTCCCGTCGCGTGGATCAAAGGCCCTGTGGTTTTCCCTCGAGGCTTTCCCTCGAGGCTTTCCCACAGGACTGTCCCACTTGCCACCGTGGTGTGAGTCGATCCTCGGCGTGAAAGATGAGCCACTGCAGGGCAAAGAGGTTCGTCTGGAATGGACTGAGTCTTCTGGGGTCTCTTGTAATGGTGGTACGACCATGGAGTTCCTCTCGCCTTTCCTGTTGAGAGTGCCTCCTCTTGAGATGCGACGGGAACGCCGGGAATTCTTTCCCTTTGAAAGCAGGGAAAGGATCCCTCATCTCGAGCTACGAGGGGGAAACGGGGCTCCTCTGGATGTGGGCGGGACCATCGTGCTTCCTCTCGAGTGGAGACGGGTATGGCGGTGAACTTCTTGAGTTGCAGCAAGGGTGTGAAAAACCCTTTCGAAGTTCCAGAGGTTAGGTGTCATTAGTCTCCTGACGCCTCATCGGAAATAGGCCTCATCTCGCCTGGAAAGGAGAACTTCCTGGATTGTCTCGAGTTGTGGCAGGTGTTCTCGAGTTACGACGGGGACCTCAGGGACCCGCCCTGGTGGCCTCAGGAAAGGCCAGTCCCCATGCGAGTTGCTAGGGGGCCTCTCGGGATTCCTCTCCCGTCGATACCGGGGCCAAAAACCTTGTGTGGAGTCAGGGCCGGAACCGAGGATTCCTCTCAGGGGCTCACATGGATCTTTGGGTACTTCTGGAGTCTGCCCAGGGAAGTCAGGCCTCGTCTCGAGTTGGGGCATGCACGTGCGCTTTCCTTCCATGCTGTAGCAGCAATGTCACGCTTCCCGTCGCGTGGATCAAAGGATCTGTGGTTTTCCCTCGAGGCTTTCCCTCGAGGCTTTCCCACAGGGCTGTCCCACGTGCCACCGTGGTGTGAGTCCACCTCGGCGTGAAAGATGAGCCAGTGCAGGGCAAAGAGGTTCCTCTGGAGTGGACTGAGTCATCTGGGGTACTCTTGGAATGGTGGTACGACCATGGAGTTCCTCTCGCCTTTCCTGTTGAGAGTGCCTCCTCTTGAGATGCGACGGGAACGCTGGGAATTCTTTCCCGTTGAAAGCAGGGAAAGGATCCCTCATCTCGAGCTACGAGGGGGAAATGGGGCTCCTCTGGATGTGGGCCGGACCATCGTGCTTCCTCTCGAGTGGAGACGGGTATGGCGGTGAACTTCTTGAGTTGCAGCAAGGGTGTGAAAGACCCTTTCGAAGTTCCAGAAGTTAGGTGTCATTAGTCTCCAGACGTCTCATCAGAAATAGGCCTCATCTCGCCTGGAAGGGAGAACTTCCTGGATTTTCTCGAGTTGCGGCAGGTGTTCTCGAGTTACGACGGGGACCTCAGGGACCCGCCCTGGTGGCCTCAGGAAAGGCCAGACCCCATGCGAGTTGCTACGGGGCCTCTCAGGATTTCTCTCCCGCCGATACCGGGGCCAAAAACCTTGTTTGGATTCAGGGCAGGAACCGAGGATTCCACTCAGGGGCTGACATGGATCTTTGGGTACTTCTGGAGTTTCCCCAGAGGAGTCAGGCCTCGTCTCGAGTCGGGGCATGCACGTGTGCTTTCCTTCCAGGCTGTAGCAGCTATGTCACGCTTCACGTCGCGTGGATCAAAGGTTCTGTGGTTTTCCCTCGAGGCTTTCCCTCGAAGCTTTCCCAAAGGGCTGTCCCACATGCCACCGTGGTGTGAGTCGATCCTCGGCGTGAAAGATGAGCCAGTGCAGGGCAAAGAGGTTCCTCTGGAATGGACTGAGACATCTGGGGGATTCTTGGAATGGTGGTACGACCATGGAGTTCCTCTCGCCTTTCCTGTTGAGAGTGCCTCCTCTTGAGATGCGACGGCAACGCCGGGAATTCTTTCCCATTGAAAGCAGGGAAAGGATCCCTCATCTCGAGCTACGAGGGGGAAACGGGGCTCCTCTGGATGTGGCCGGGACCATCGTACTTCCTCTCGAGTGGAGACGGGTATGGCGGTGAACTTCTGGAGTTGCAACAAGGGTGTGAAAGACCCTTTCGAAGTTCCAGAGGTTAGGTGTCATTAGTATCCAGACGCCTCATCGGAAATAGGCCTCATCTCGCCTGGAAGGGAGAACTTCCTGGATTTTCTCGAGTTGCGGCAGGAGTTCTCGAGTTACGACGGGGACCTCAGGGACCCACCCTGGTGGCCTCAGGAAAGGCCAGACCCCATGCGAGTTGCTAGGGGGCCTCTCGGGATTCCTCTCCCGAAGATACCACGGCCAAAAACCTTGTGTGGAGTCAGGGCCGGAACCCAGGATTCCTCTAAGGGGCTGACATGGATCGTTGGGTACTTCTGGAGTCTCCCCAGGGGAGTCAGGCCTCGTCTCGTGTGGGGGCATGCAAGTGCGCTTTCCTTCCAGGCTGTAGCAGCAATGTCACGCTTCCCGTCGCGTGGATCAAAGGATCTGTGGTTTTCCCTCGAGGCTTTCCCACAGGGCTGTCCCACGTGACACCTTGGTGTGAGTCGATTCTCGGCGTGAAAGATGAGCCAGTGCAGGGCAAAGAGGTTCCTCTGGAATGGACTGAGACATCTGGGGGACTCTTGGCATGGTGGTACGACCATGGCGTTCCTCTCACCTTTCCTGTTGAGAGTGCCTCCTCTTGAGATGCGACGGGAACGCCGGGAATACTTTCCCGTTGAAAGCAGGGAAAGGATCCCTCATCTCGAGCTACGACGGGGAAACGGGGCTCCTCTGGATGTGGGCCGGACCATCGTGCTTCCTCTCGAGTGGAGACGGGTGTGGCGGTGAACCTCTTGAGTTGCAGCAAGGGTGTGAAAGACCCTTTCGAAGTTCCAGAGGTTAGGTGTCATTAGTCTCCAGACGCCTCATCGGAAATAGGCCTCATCTCGCCTGGAAGGGAGAACTTCCTGGATTTTCTCGAGTTGCGCCAGGTGTTCTCGAGTTACGACGGGGACCTCAGGGACCCGCCCTGGTGGCCTCAGGAAAGGCCAGACCCCATGCGAGTTGCTACGGGGCCTCTCAGGATTTCTCTCCCGCCGATACCGGGGCCAAAAACCTTGTTTGGATTCAGGGCAGGAACCGAGGATTCCACTCAGGGGCTGACATGGATCTTTGGGTACTTCTGGAGTCTCCCCAGAGGAGTCAGGCCTCGTCTCGAGTCGGCGCATGCACGTGTGCTTTCCTTCCAGGCTGTAGCACCTATGTCACGCTTCACGTCGCGTGGATCAAAGGTTCTGTGGTTTTCCCTCGAGGCTTTCCCTCGAAGCTTTCCCAAAGGGCTGTCCCACATGCCACCGTGGTGTGAGTCGATCCTCGGCGTGAAAGATGAGCCAGTGCAGGGCAAAGAGGTTCCTCTGGAATGGACTGAGACATCTGGGGGATTCTTGGAATGGTGGTACGACCATGGAGTTCCTCTCGCCTTTCCTGTTGAGAGTGCCTCCTCTTGAGATGCGACGGCAACGCCGGGAATTCTTTCCCATTGAAAGCAGGGAAAGGATCCCTCATCTCGAGCTACGAGGGGGAAACGGGGCTCCTCTGGATGTGGCCGGGACCATCGTACTTCCTCTCGAGTGGAGACGGGTATGGCGGTGAACTTCTGGAGTTGCAACAAGGGTGTGAAAGACCCTTTCGAAGTTCCAGAGGTTAGGTGTCATTTGTATCCAGACGCCTCATCGGAAATAGGACTCATCTCGCCTGGAAGGGAGAACTTCCTGGATTTTCTCGAGTTGCGGAAGGAGTTCTCGAGTTACGACGGGGACCTCAGGGACCCACCCTGGTGGCCTCAGGAAAGGCCGGTCCCCATGCGAGTTGCTAGGGGGCCTCTCGGGATTCCTCCCCGTCGATACCATGGCCAAAAACCTTGTGTGGAGTCAGGGCCGGAACCGAGGATTCCTCTCAGGGGCTGACATGGATCTTTGTGTACTTCTGAAGTCTCCCCAGGGGAGTCAGGCCTCGTCTCTTGTGGGGGCATGCAAGTGCGCTTTCCTTCCAGGCTGTAGCAGCAATGTCACGCTTCCCGTCGCGTGGATCAAAGGATCTTTGGTTTTCCCTCGAGGCTTTCCCACAGGGCTGTCCCACGTGACACCGTGGTGTGAGTCGATCCTCGGCGTGAAAGATGAGCCAGTGCAGGGCAAAGAGGTTCCTCTGGAATGGACTGAGACATCTGGGGGACTCTTGGCATGGTGGTACGACCATGGAGTTCCTGTCGCCTTTCCTGTTGAGAGTGCCTCCTCTTGAGATGCGACGGGAACGCCGGGAATTCTTTCCCGTTGAAAGCAGGGACAGGATCCCTCATCTCGTGCTACGACGGTGAAACGGGGCTCCTCTGGATGTGGGCGGGACCATCGTGCTTCCTCTCGAGTGGAGACGGGTGTGGCGGTGAACCTCTTGAGTTGCAGCAAGGGTGTGAAAGACCCTTTCGAAGTTCCAGAGGTTAGGTGTCATTAGTCTCCAGACGCCTCATCGGAAATAGGCCTCATCTCGCCTGGAAGGGAGAACTTCCTGGATTTTCTCGAGTTGCGGCAGGTGTTCTCGAGTTACGACGGGGACCTCAGGGACCCGCCCTGGTGGCCTCAGGAAAGGCCAGTCCCCATGCGAGTTGCTAGGGGGCCTCTCGGGATTCCGCTCCCGTCGATACCGGGGCCAAAAACCTTGTGTGGAGTCAGGGCCGGAACCGAGGATTCCTCTCAGGGGCTGACATGGAACTTTGGGTACTTCTGGAGTCTCCCCACGGAAGTCAGGCCTCGTCTCGATTTGGGGCATGCACGTGCGCTTTCCTTCCATGCTGTAGCAGCAATGTCACGCTGCCCGTCGCGTGGATCAAAGGATCTGTGGTTTTCCCTCGAGGCTTTCCCTCGAGGCTTTCCCACAGGGCTGTCCCACTTGCCACCGTGGTGTGAGTCGATCCTCGGCGTGAAAGATGAGCAAGTGCAGGGCAAAGAGGTTCCTCTGGAATGGACTGAGACTTCTGGGGTCTCTTGTAATGGTGGTACGACCATGGAGTTCCTCTCGCCTTTCCTGTTGAGAGTGCCTCCTCTTGAGATGCGACGGGAACGCCGGGAATTCTTTCCCGTTGAAAGCAGGGAAAGGATCCCTCATCTCGAGCTACGAGGGGGAAACGGGGCTCCTCTGAATGTGGGCGGGACTATCGTGCTTCCTCTCGAGTGGAGACGGGTATGGCGGTGAACTTCTTGAGTTGCAGCAAGGGTGTGAAAGACCCTTTCGATGTTCCAGAGGTTAGGTGTCATTAGTCTCCAGACGCCTGATCGGAAATAGGCCTCATCTCGCCTGGAAGGGAGAACTTCCTGGATTTTCTCGAGTTGTGGCAGGTATTCTCGAGTTACGACGGGGACCTCAGGGACCCGCCCTGGTGGCCTCAGGAAAGGCCAGTCCCCATGGGAGTTGCTAGGGGGCCTCTCGGGATTCCTCTCCCGTCGATACCGGGGCCAAAAACCTTGTGTGGAGTCAGGGCCGGAAGCGAGGATTCCTCTCAGGGGCTGACATGGATCTTTGGGTACTTCTGGAGTCTGCCCAGGGGAGTCAGGCCTCGTCTCGAGTTGGGGCATGCCCGTGCGCTTTCCTTCCAGGCTATAGCAGCAATGTCACGCTTCCCGTCACGTGGATCAAAGGATCTGTGGTTTTCCCTCGAAGCTTTCCCTTGAGGCTTTCCCAAAGGGCTATCCCACGTGCCACTGTTGTGTGAATCGATCCTCGGCGTGAATGATGAGCCAGTGCAGGGCAAAGAGGTTCCTCTGGAATGGACTGAGACATCTGGGGGACTCTTGGAATGGTGGTACAATCATGGAGTGCCTCTCGCCTTTCCTGTAGAGAGTGCCTCCTCTTGAGATGCGACGGGAAACCCGGGAATTCATTCCCGTTGAAAGCAGGGAAAGGATCCCTCATCTCGAGCTACGAGGGGGAAACGGGGCTCCTCTGGATGTGGGCGGGACCATCGTGGTTCCTCTCGAGTGGAGACCGGTATGGCGGTGAACTTCTTGAGTTGCAGCCAGGGTGTGAAAGACCCTTTCGAAGTTCCAGAGTTTACGAGTCATTAGTCTCCAGACGCCTCATTGGAAATAGGCCTCATCTCGCCAGGAAGGGAGAACTTCCTGGATTTTCTCGAGTTGCGGCAGGTGTTCTCGAGTTACGACGGGGACCTCAGGGACCCGCCCTGGTGGCCTCAGGAGAGGCCAGTCCCCATGCGAGTTGCTATGGGGCCTCTCAGGATTCCTCTCCCGTCGATACCGGGGCCAAAAACCTTGTGTGGAGTCAGGGCCGGAACCGAGGATTCCTCTCAGGGTCTGACATGGATCTTTGGGTACTTCTGGAGTCTCCACAGGGGAGTCAGGCCTCGTCTCCAGTGGGGGCATGCACGTGCGCTTTCCTTCCAAGCTGTAGCAGCAATGTCAGGCTTCCCGTCGCGTGGATCAAAGGATCTGTGGTTTTCCCTCGAGACTTTCCCTCGAGGCTTGCCCACAGGGCTGTCCCACGTGCCACCGTGGTGTGAGTCGATCCTCGGCGTGAAAGATGAGCCAGTGCAGGGCAAAGAGGTTCCTCTGGAATGGACTGAGACATTTGGGGGACTCTTGGAATGGTGGTACTACCATGGAGTTCCTCTCGCCTTTCCTGTTGAGAGTGCCTCCTCTTGAGATGCGACGGGAATGCCGAGAATTCTTTCCCGTTGAAAGCAGGGAAAGGATCCCTCATCTCGAGCTACGAGGGGGAAACGGGGCTCCTCTGGATGTGGGCGGGACCATCGTGCTTCCTCTGGAGTGGAGACGGGTATGGCGGTGAACTTCTTGAGTTGCAGCAAGGGTGTGAAAGACCCTTTCGAAGTTCCAGTGGTTAGGTGTCATTAGTATCCAGACGCCTCATCGGAAATAGGCCTCATCTCGCCTGGAAGGGAGAACTTCCTGGATTTTCTCGAGTTGCGGCAGGAGTTCTCGAGTTACGACGGGGACCTCAGGGACCCACCCTGGTGGCCTCAGGAAAGGCCAGTCCCCATGCGAGTTGCTAGGGGGCCTCTCGGGATTCCTCTCCCGTCGATACCACGGCCAAAAACCTTGTGTGGAGTCAGGGCCGGAACCCAGGATTCCTCTAAGGGGCTGACATGGATCGTTGGGTACTTCTGGCGTCTCCCCAGGGGAGTCAGGCCTCGTCTCGAGTGGGGGCATGCACGTGTGCTTTCCTTCCAGGCTGTAGCAGCAATGTCACGCTTCCCGTCGCGTGGATCAAAGGATCTGTGGTTTTCCCTCGAGGCTTTCCCTCGAGGCTTTCCCACAGGGCTGTCCAACGTGCCACCGTGGTGTGAGTTGATGCTCGGCGTGAAAGATGAGCCAGTGCAGGGCAAAGAGGTTCCTCTGGAATGGACTGAGACATCTGGGGGACTCTTGGCATGGTGGTACGACCATGGAGTTCCTCTCGCCTTTCCTGTTGAGAGTGCCTCCTCTTGAGATGCGGCGGGAACGCCCGGAATTCTTTCCCGTTGAAAGCAGGGAAAGGATCCCTCATCTCGAGCTACGAGGGGGAAACGGGGCTCATCTGGATGTGGGCGGGACCATCGTGCTTCCTCTCGAGTGGAGACGGGTATGGCGGTGAACTTCTGGAGTTGGAGCAAGGGTGTGAAAGACCCATTCGAAGTTCCAGAGGTTCGGTGTCATTAGTCTCCAGACGCCTCATCGGAAATAGGCCTCATCTCGCCAGGAAGGGAGAACTTCCTGGATTTTCTCGAGTTGCGGCAGGTGTTCTCGAGTTACGACGGGGACATCAGGGACCCGCCCTGGTGGCCTCAGGATAGGCCAGTCCCCATGCGAGTTGCTATGGGGCCTCTCAGGATTCCTCTCCCGTCGATACCGGGGCCAAAAACCTTGTGTGGAGTCAGGGCCGGAACCGAGGATTCCTCTCAGGGTCTGACATGGATCTTTGGGTACTTCTGGAGTCTCCACAGGGGAGTCAGGCCTCGTCTCCAGTGGGGGCATGCACGTGCGCTTTCCTTCCAGGCTTTAGCAGCAATGTCACGCTTCCCGTCGCGTGGATCAAAGGATCTGTGGTTTTCCCTCGAGGCTTTCCCACAGGGCTGTCCCACGTGCCACCGTGGTGTGAGTCGATCCTCGGCGTGAAAGATGAGCCAGTGCAGGGTAAAGAGGTTCCTCTGGAATGGACTGAGACATCTGGGGGACTCTTGGCATGGTGGTACGACCATGGAGTTCCTCTCGCCTTTCCTGTTGAGAGTGCCTCCTCTTGAGATGCGACGGGAACGCCGGGAATTCTTTCCCGTTGAAAGCAGGGAAGGGATCCCTCATCTCGAGCTACGAGGGGGAAACGCGGATCCTCTGGATGTGGGAGGGACCATCGTGCTTCCTCTCGAGTGGAGACGGGTATGGCGGTGAACTTCTTGAGTTGCAGCAAGGGTGTGAAAGACCCTTTCGAAGTTCCAGAGGTTAGGTGTCATTAGTCTCCAGACGCCTCATCGGAAATAGGCCTCATCTCGCCTGGAAGGGAGAACTTCCTGGATTTTCTCGAGTTGCGGCAGGTGTTCTCGAGTTACGACGGGGACCTCAGGGACCCGCCCTGGTGGCCTCAGGAAAGGCCAGTCCCCATGCGAGTTGCTAGGGGGCCTCTCGGGATTCTTCTCCCGTCGATACCGGGGCCAACAACCTTGTGTGGAGTCAGGGCCGGAACCGATGATTCCTCTCAGGGCCTGACATGGATCTTTGGGTACTTCTGGAGTCTCCCCAGGGGAGTCAGGCCTCGTCTCGAGTGGGGGCATGCACGTGCGCTTTCCTTCCAAGCTGTAGCAGCAATGTCACGCTTCCCGTCAAGTGGATCAAAGGATCTGTGGTTTTCCCTCGAGGCTTTCCCTCGAGGCTTTCCCACAGGGCTGTCCCACGTGCCACCGTGGTGTGAGTCGATCCTCGGCGTGAAAGATGAGCCAGTGCAGGGCAAAGAGGTTCCTCTGGAATGGACTGAGACATCTGGGGGACTCTTGGAATGGTGGTACGACCATGGAGTTCCTCTCGCCTTTCCTGTTGAGAGTGCCTCCTCTTGAGATGTGACGGGAACGCCCGGAATTCTTTCCCGTTGAAAGCAGGGAAAGGATCCCTCACCTCGAGTTGCGAGGGGGAAACGGGGCTCCTCTGGATGTGGGCGGGACCATTGTGCTTCCTCTCAAGGGGAGACGTGTATGGCGCTGAACTTCTTGAGTTGCAGCAAGGGTGTGAAAGACCCATTCGAAGTTCTAGAGGTTAGGTGTCATTACTCTCCAGACGCCTCATCGGAAATAGGCCTCATCTCGCCTGGAAGGGAGAACTTCCTGGATTTTCTCGAGTTGCAGCAGGTGTTCTCGAGTTACGACGGGGACCTCAGGGACCCGCCCTGGTGGCCTCAGGAAAGGCCAGTCCCCATGCGAGTTGCTAGGGGGCCTCTCGGGATTTCTCTCCCGTCGATACCGGGGCCAAAAACCTTGTGTGGAGTCAGGGCCGGAACCGAGGATTCCTCTCAGGGGCTGACATGGATCTTTGGGTACTTCTGGAGTCTCCCCAGGGGAGTCAGGCCTCGTCTCGAGTGGGGGCATGCACATGCGCTTTCCTTCCAGGCTGTAGCTGCAGTGTCACACTTCACGTCGCGTGGATCAACGGATCTGTGGTTTTCCCTCGAGGCTTTCCCACAGGGCTGTCCCACGTGCCACCGTGGTGTGAGTCGATCCTCGGCGTGAAAGATGAGCCAGTGCAGGGCAAAGAGGTTCCTCTGGAATGGACTGAGACATCTGGGGGACTGTTGGAATGGTGGTACGACCATGGAGTTCCTCTCGCCTTTCCTGTTGAGAGTGCCTCCTTTTGAGATGCGACGGGAACGCCGAGAATTCTTTCCCGTTGAAAGCAGGGAAAGGATCCCTCATCTCGAGCTACGACGGGGAAACGGGGCTCCTCTGGAGGTGGGCCGGACCATCGTGCTTCCTCTCGAGTGGAGACGGGTGTAGCGGTGAACCTCTTGAGTTTCAGCAAGGGTGTGAGAGACCCTTTCGAAGTTCCAGAGGTTAGGTGTCATTAGTCTCCAGATGCCTCATCGGAAATAGGACTCATCTTGCCTGGAAGGGAGAACTTCCTGGATTTTCTCGAGTTGCGGCAGGTGTTCTCGAGTTACGACGGAGACCTCAGGGACCCGCCCTGTTGGCCTCAGGAAAGGCCAGTCCCCATGTGAGATGCTAGGGGGTCTCTCGGGATTCCACTCCCTTCGATACCGGGGCCAAAAACCTTGTGTGGAGTGAGGGCCGGAAGTGAGGATTCCTCTCAGGGGCTGACATGGATCTTTGGGTACTTCTGGAGTCTCCCCAGGGCAGTCAGGCCTCGTCTCGAGTGGGGGCATGCGCGTGCGCTTTCCTTCCAGGCTGTAGCAGCAATGTCACGCTTCCCGTCCCGTGGATCAAAGGATCTGTGGTTTTCCCTCGAGGTTTTCCCTTGAGGCTTTCCCACAGGGCTGTCCCACGTGCCACCGTGGTGTGAGTCGATCCTCGGCGTGAAAGATGAGCCAGTGCAGGGCAAACAGGTTCCTCTGGAACGGACAGAGACATCTGGGGGACTCTTGGCATGGTGGTACGACCATGGAGTTCCTGTCGCCTTTCCGCTTGAGAGAGCCTCCTCTTGAGATGCGACGGGAACGCCGGGAATACTTTCCCGTTGAAAGCAGGGAAACGATCCCTCATCTCGAGCTACGACGGGGAAACGGGGCTCCTCTGGATGTGGGCCGGACCATCGTGCTTCCTCTCGAGTGGAGACGGGTGTGGTGGTGAACCTCTTGAGTAGCAGCAAGGGTGTGAAAGACCCTTTCGAAGTTCCAGAGGTTAGGTGTCATTAGTCTCCAGACGCCTCATCTCGCCTGGAAGGGAGAACTTCCTGGATTTTCTCGAGTTGCGCCAGGTGCTCTCGAGTTACGACGGGGACCTCAGGGACCCGCCCTGGTGGCCTCAGGAAAGGCCAGACCCCATGCGAGTTGCTACGGGGCCTCTCAGTATTTCTTTCCCTCCGATACCGGGGCCAAAAACCTTGTGTGGATTCAAGGCAGGAACCGAGGATTCCACTCAGGGGCTGACATGGATCTGTGGGTACTTCTGGAGTCTCCCCAGGGGAGTCAGGCCTCGTCTACAGTGGGGGCATGCACGTGTGCTTTCCTTCCAGGCTGTAGCAGCAATGTCACGCTTCACGTCTCGTGGATCAAAGGATCTGTGGTTTTCCCTCGAGGCTTTCCCTGGAAGCTTTCCCAAAGGGCTGTCCCACATGTCACCGGGGTGTGAGTCGATCCTCGGCGTGAAAGATGAGCCAGTGCAGGGCAAAGAGGTTCCTCTGGAATGGACTGAGACATCTGGGGGATTCTTGGAATGGTGGTACGACCATGGAGTTCCTCTCGCCTTTCCTGTTGAGAGTGCCTCCTC
Source organism: Capricornis sumatraensis (assembly GCF_032405125.1). Lineage (NCBI taxonomy): Eukaryota > Metazoa > Chordata > Mammalia > Artiodactyla > Bovidae > Capricornis > Capricornis sumatraensis. The sequence goes on along the minus strand of NC_091092.1, from coordinate 139,360,153 downwards.
TTGAGATGCGACGGCAACGCCGGGAATTCTTTCCCATTGAAAGCAGGGAAAGGATCCCTCATCTCGAGCTACGAGGGGAAAACGGGGCTCCTCTGGATGTGGCCGGGACCATCGTACTTCCTCTCGAGTGGAGACGGGTATGGCGGTGAACTTCTGGAGTTGCAACAAGGGTGTGAAAGACCCTTTCGAAGTTCCAGAGGTTAGGTGTCATTTGTATCCAGACGCCTCATCGGAAATAGGACTCATCTCGCCTGGAAGGGAGAACTTCCTGGATTTTCTCGAGTTGCGGAAGGAGTTCTCGAGTTACGACGGGGACCTCAGGGACCCACCCTGGTGGCCTCAGGAAAGGCCGGTCCCTATGCGAGTTGCTAGGGGGCCTCTCGGGATTCCTCCCCGTCGATACCACGGCCAAAAACCTTGTGTGGAGTCAGGGCCGGAACCGAGGATTCCTCTCAGGGGCTGACATGGATCTTTGTGTACTTCTGAAGTCTCCCCAGGGGAGTCAGGCCTCGTCTCTTGTGTGGGCATGCAAGTGCGCTTTCCTTCCAGGCTGTAGCAGCAATGTCACGCTTCCCGTCGCGTGGATCAAAGGATCTTTGGTTTTCCCTCGAGGCTTTCCCACAGGGCTGTCCCACGTGACACCGTGGTGTGAGTCTATCCTCGGCGTGAAAGATGAGCCAGTGCAGGGCAAAGAGGTTCCTCTGGAATGGACTGAGACATCTGGGGGACTCTTGGCATGGTGGTACGACCATGGAGTTCCTGTCGCCTTTCCTGTTGAGAGTGCCTCCTCTTGAGATGCGACGGGAACGCCGGGAATTCTTTCCCGTTGAAAGCAGGGACAGGATCCCTCATCTCGTGCTACGACGGTGAAACGGGGCTCCTCTGGATGTGGGCGGGACCATCGTGCTTCCTCTCGAGTGGAGACGGGTGTGGCGGTGAACCTCTTGAGTTGCAGCAAGGGTGTGAAAGACCCTTTCGAAGTTCCAGAGGTTAGGTGTCATTAGTCTCCAGACGCCTCATCGGAAATAGGCCTCATCTCGCCTGGAAGGGAGAACTTCCTGGATTTTCTCGAGTTGCGGCAGGTGTTCTCGAGTTACGACGGGGACCTCAGGGACCCGCCCTGGTGGCCTCAGGAAAGGCCAGTCCCCATGCGAGTTGCTAGGGGGCCTCTCGGGATTCCGCTCCCGTCGATACCGGGGCCAAAAACCTTGTGTGGAGTCAGGGCCGGAACCGAGGATTCCTCTCAGGGGCTGACATGGAACTTTGGGTACTACTGGAGTCTGCCCACGGAAGTCAGGCCTCGTCTCGATTTGGGGCATGCACGTGCGCTTTCCTTCCATGCTGAAGCAGCAATGTCACGCTTCCCGTCGCGTGGATCAAAGGATCTGTGGTTTTCCCTCGAGGCTTTCCCTCGAGGCTTTCCCACAGGGCTGTCCCACTTGCCACAGTGGTGTGAGTCGATCCTCGGCATGAAAGATGAGCAAGTGCAGGGCAAAGAGGTTCCTCTGGAATGGACTGAGACTTCTGGGGTCTCTTGTAATGGTGGTACGACCATGGAGTTCCTCTCGCCTTTCCTGTTGAGAGTGCCTCCTCTTGAGATGCGACGGGAACGCCGGGAATTCTTTCCCGTTGAAAGCAGGGAAAGGATCCCTCATCTCGAGCTACGAGGGGGAAACGGGGCTCCTCTGAATGTGGGCGGGACTATCGTGCTTCCTCTCGAGTGGAGACGGGTATGGCGGTGAACTTCTTGAGTTGCAGCAAGGGTGTGAAAGACCCTTTCGATGTTCCAGAGGTTAGGTGTCATTAGTCTCCAGACGCCTGATCGGAAATAGGCCTCATCTCGCCTGGAAGGGAGAACTTCCTGGATTTTCTCGAGTTGTGGCAGGTGTTCTCGAGTTACGACGGGGACCTCAGGGACCCGCCCTGGTGGCCTCAGGAAAGGCCAGTCCCCATGGGAGTTGCTAGGGGGCCTCTCGGGATTCCTCTCCCGTCGATACCGGGGCCAAAAACCTTGTGTGGAGTCAGGGCCGGAAGCGAGGATTCCTCTCAGGGGCTGACATGGATCTTTGGGTACTTCTGGAGTCTGCCCAGGGGAGTCAGGCCTCGTCTCGAGTTGGGGCATGCCCGTGCGCTTTCCTTCCAGGCTATAGCAGCAATGTCACGCTTCCCGTCACGTGGATCAAAGGATCTGTGGTTTTCCCTCGAAGCTTTCCCTTGAGGCTTTCCCAAAGGGCTATCCCACGTGCCACTGTTGTGTGAATCGATCCTCGGCGTGAATGATGAGCCAGTGCAGGGCAAAGAGGTTCCTCTGGAATGGACTGAGACATCTGGGGGACTCTTGGAATGGTGGTACAACCATGGAGTGCCTCTCGCCTTTCCTGTAGAGAGTGCCTCCTCTTGAGATGCGACGGGAAACCCGGGAATTCATTCCCGTTGAAAGCAGGGAAAGGATCCCTCATCTCAAGCTTCGAGGGGGAAACGGGGCTCCTCTGGATGTGGGCGGGACCATCGTGGTTCCTCTCGAGTGGAGACCGGTATGGCGGTGAACTTCTTGAGTTGCAGCCAGGGTGTGAAAGACCCTTTCGAAGTTCCAGAGTTTACGAGTCATTAGTCTCCAGACGCCTCATTGGAAATAGGCCTCATCTCGCCAGGAACGGAGAACTTCCTGGATTTTCTCGAGTTGCGGCAGGTGTTCTCGAGTTACGACGGGGACCTCAGGGACCCGCCCTGGTGGCCTCAGGAGAGGCCAGTCCCCATGCGAGTTGCTATGGGGCCTCTCAGGATTCCTCTCCCGTCGATACCGGGGCCAAAAACCTTGTGTGGAGTCAGGGCCGGAACCGAGGATTCCTCTCAGGGTCTGACATGGATCTTTGGGTACTTCTGGAGTCTCCACAGGGGAGTCAGGCCTCGTCTCCAGTGGGGGCATGCACGTGCGCTTTCCATCCAAGCTGTAGCAGCAATGTCAGGCTTCCCGACGCGTGGATCAAAGGATCTGTGGTTTTCCCTCGAGACTTTCCCTCGAGGCTTGCCCACAGGGCTGTCCCACGTGCCACCGTGGTGTGAGTCGATCCTCGGCGTGAAAGATGAGCCAGTGCAGGGCAAAGAGGTTCCTCTGGAATGGACTGAGACATCTGGGGGACTCTTGGCATGGTGGTACGACCATGGAGTTCCTCTCGCCTTTCCTGTTGAGAGTGCCTCCTCTTGAGATGCGACGGGAACGCCGGGAATTCTTTCCCGTTGACAGCAGGGAAGGGATCCCTCATCTCGAGCTACGAGGGGGAAACGGGGATCCTCTGGATGTGGGAGGGACCATCGTGCTTCCTCTCGAGTGGAGACGGGTATGGCGGTGAACTTCTTGAGTTGCAGCAAGGGTGTGAAAGACCCTTTCGAAGTTCCAGAGTTTAGGTGTCATTAGTCTCCAGACGCCTCATCGGAAATAGGCCTCATCTCGCCTGGAAGGGAGAACTTCCTGGATTTTCTCGAGTTGCGGCAGGTGTTCTCGAGTTACGACGGGGACCTCAGGGACCCGCCCTGGTGGCCTCAGGAGAGGCCAGTCCCCATGCGAGTTGCTAGGGGGCCTCTCGGGATTCCTCTCCCGTCGATACCGGGGCCAAAAACCTTGTGTGGAGTCAGGGCCGGAACCGAGGATTCCTCTCAGGGGCTGACATGGATCTTTGGGTACTTCTGGAGTCTCCCCAGGGGAGTCAGGCCTCGTCTCGAGTGGGGGCATGCACGTGCGCTTTCCTTCCAAGCTGTAGCAGCAATGTCACGCTTCCCGTCGCGTGGATTAAAGGATCTGTGGTTTTCCCTCGAGGCTTTCCCTCGAGGCTTTCCCACAGGGCTGTCCCACGTGCCACCGTGGTGTGAGTCGATCCTCGGCGTGAAAGATGAGCCAGTGCAGGGCAAAGAGGTTCCTCTGGAATGGACTGAGACATCTGGGGGACTCTTGGCATGGTGGTACGACCATGGAGTTCCTCTCGCCTTTCCTGTTGAGAGTGCCTCCTCTTGAGATGCGACGGGAACGCCGGGAAATCTTTCCCGTTGAAAGCGGGGAAAGGATCCCTCATCTCGAGCTACGAGGGGGAAACGGGGCTCCTCTGGATGTGGGCGGGACCATCGTGCTTCCTCTCGAGTGGAGATGGGTATGGCGGTGAACTTCTTGAGTTGCAGCAAGGGTGTGAAAGACCCTTGCGAAGTTCCAGAGCTTAGGTGTCATTAGTCTCCAGACGCCTCATCGGAAATAGGCCTCATCTCGCCTGGAAGGGAGAACTTCCTGGATTTTCTCGAGTTACGGCAGGTGTTCTAGAGTTACGACGCGGACCTCAGGGACCCGCCCTGGTGTCCTCAGGAGAGGCCAGTCCCCATGCGAGTTGCTAGGGGGCCTCTCGGGATTCCTCTCCAGTCGATACCGGGGCCAAAAACCTTGTGTGGAGTCAGGGCCGGAACCGAGGATTCCTCTCAGGGGCTGACATGGATCTTTGGGTACTTCTGGAGTCTCCCCAGGGGAGTCAGGCCTCGTCTCGAGTGGGAGCATGCACGTGCGCTTTCCTTCCAGGCTGTAGCAGCAATGTCACGCTTCCTGTCGCGTGGATCAAAGGATCTGTGGTTTTCCCTCGAGGCTTTCCCTCGAGGCTTTCCCACAGGGCTGTCCCACGTGCCACCGTGGTGTGAGTCGATCCTCGGCGTGAAAGATGAGCCAGTGCAGGGCAAAGAGGTTCCTCTGGAATGGACTGAGACATCTGGGGGACTCTTGGCATGGTGGTACGACCATGGAGTTCCTCTCGCCTTTCCTGTTGAGAGTGCCTCCTCTTGAGATGCGACGGGAACCCCGGGAATTCTTTCCTGTTGAAAGCAGGGAATGGATCCCTCATCTCGAGCTACGAGGGGGAAACGGGGATCCTCTGGATGTGGGAGGGACCATCGTGCTTCCTCTCGAGTGGAGACGGGTATGGCGGTGAACTTCTTGAGTTGCAGCAAGGGTGTGAAAGACCCTTTCGAAGTTCCAGAGGTTAGGTGTCATTAGTCTCCAGACGCCTCATCGGAAATAGGCCTCATCTCGCCTGGAAGGGAGAACTTCCTGGATTTTCTCGAGTTGCGGCAGGTGTTCTCGAGTTACGACGGGGACCTCAGGGACCCGCCCTGGTGGCCTCAGTAGAGGCCAGTCCCCATGCGAGTTGCTAGGGGGCCTCTCGGGATTCCTCTCCCGTCGATACCGGGGCCAAAAACCTTGTGTGGAGTCAGGGCCGGAACCGAGGATTCCTCTCAGGGGCTGACATGGATCTGTGGGTACTTCTGGAGTCTCCCCAGGGGAGTCAGGCCTCGTCTCGAGTGGGGGCATGCACGTGCGCTTTCCTTCCAAGCTGTAGCAGCAATGTCACGCTTCCCGTCGCGTGGATCAAAGGATCTGTGGTTTTCTCTCGAGGCTTTCCCTCGAGGCTTTCCCACAGGGCTGTCCCACGTGACACCGTGGTGTGAGTCGATCCTCGGCGTGAAAGATGAGCCAGTGCAGGGCAAAGAGGTTCCTCTGGAATGGACTGAGACATCTGGGGGACTCTTGGCATGGTGGTACGACCATGGAGTTCCTCTCGCCTTTCCTGTTGAGAGTGCCTCCTCTTGAGATGCGACGGGAACGCCGGGAATTCTTTCCCGTTGAAAGCAGGGAAAGGATCCCTCATCTCGAGCTACGAGGGGGAAACGGGGCTCCTCTGGATGTGGGCGGGACCATCGTGCTTCCTCTCGAGTGGAGACGGGTATGGCGGTGAACTTCTTGAGTTGCAGCAAGGGTGTGAAAGACCCTTTCGAAGTTCCAGAGCTTAGGTGTCATTAGTCTCCAGACGCCTCATCGGAAATAGGCCTCATCTCGCCTGGAAGGGAGAACTTCCTGGATTTTCTCGAGTTGCGGCAGGTGTTCTCGAGTTACGACTGGGACCCCAGGGAACCGCCCTTGTGGCCTCAGGAGAGGCCAGTCCCCATGCGAGTTGCTATGGGGCGTCTCGGGATTACTCTCCCGTCGATACCGGGGCCAAAAACCTTGTGTGGAGTCAGGGCCGGAACCGAGGATTCCTCTCAGGGGCTGACATGGATCTTTGGGTACTTCTGGAGTCTCCCCAGGGGAGTCAGGCCTCGTCTCGAGTGGGGGCATGCACGTGCGCTTTCCTTCCAGGCTGTAGCAGCAATGTCACGCTTCCCGTCGCGTGGATCAAAGGATCTGTGGTTTTCCCTCGAGGCTTTCCCTCGAGGCTTTCCCACAGGGCTATCCCACGTGCCACCGTGGTGTGAGTCGATCCTCGGCGTGAAAGATGAGCCAGTGCAGGGCAAAGAGGTTCCTCTGGAATGGACTGAGACATCTGGGGGACTCTTGGCATGGTGGTACGACCATGGAGTTCCTCTCGCCTTTCCTGTTGAGAGTGCCTCCTCTTGAGATGCGACGGGAATGCCGGGAATTCTTTCCCGTTGAAAGCAGGGAAGGGATCCCTCATCTGGAGCTACGAGGGGGAAACGGGGATCCTCTGGATGTGGGAGGGACCATCGTGCTTCCTCTCAAGTGGAGACGGGTATGGCGGTGAACTTCTTGAGTTGCAGCAAGGGTGTGAAAGACCCTTTCGAAGTTCCAGTGGTTAGGTGTCATTAGTCTCCAGATGCCTCATCGGAAATGGGCCTCATCTCGCCTGGAAGGGAGAACTTCCTGGATTTTCTCGAGTTGCGGCAGGTGTTCTCGAGTTACGACGGGGACCTCAGGGACCCGCCCTGGTGGCCTCAGGTGAGGCCAGTCCCCATGCGAGGTGCTAGGGGGCCTCTCGGGATTCCTCTCCCGTCGATACCGGGGCCAAAAACCTTGTGTGGAGTCAGGGCCGGAACCGAGGATTCCTCTCAGGGGCTGACATGGATCTTTGGGTACTTCTGGAGTCTCCCCAGGGGAGTCAGGCCTCGTCTCGAGTGGGGGCATGCACGTGCGCTTTCCTTCCAAGCTGTAGCAGCAATGTCACGCTTCCCGTCGCGTGGATCAAAGGATCTGTGGTTTTCCCTCGAGGCTTTCCCTCCAGGCTTTCCCACAGGGCTGTCCCACGTGCCACCGTGGTGTGAGTCGATCCTCGGCGTGAAAGATGAGCCAGTGCAGGGCAAAGAGGTTCCTCTGAAATGGACTGAGACATCTGGGGGACTCTTGGCATGGTGGTACGACCATGGAGTTCCTCTCGCCTTTCCTGTTGAGAGTGCCTCCTCTTGAGATGCGACGGGAACGCCGGGAATTCTTTCCCGTTGAAAGCAGGGAAAGGATCCCTCATCTCGAGCTACGAGGGGGAAACGGGGCTCCTCTGGATGTGGGCGGGACCATCGTGCTTCCTCTCGAGTGGAGATGGGTATGGCGGTGAACTTCTTGAGTTGCAGCAAGGGTGTGAAAGACCCTTTCGAAGTTCCAGAGCTTAGGTGTCATTAGTCTCCAGACGCCTCATCGGAAATAGGCCTCATCTCGCCTGGAAGGGAGAACTTCCTGGATTTTCTCGAGTTGCGGCAGGTGTTCTCGAGTTACGATGCGGACCTCAGGGACCCGCCCTGGTGGCCTCAGGAGAGGCCAGTCCCCATGCGAGTTGCTAGGGGGCCTCTCGGGATTCCTCTCCAGTTGATACCGGGGCCAAAAACATTGTGTGGAGTCAGGGCCGGAACCGAGGATTCCTCTCAGGGGCTGACATGGATCTTTGGGTACTTCTGGAGTCTCCCCAGGGTAGTCAGGCCTCGTCTCGAGTGGGGGCATTAACGTGCGCTTTCCTTCCAGGCTGTAGCAGCAATGTCACGCTTCCTGTCGCGTGGATCAAAGGATCTGTAGTTTTCCCTCCAGGCTTTCCCTCGAGGCTTTCCCACAGGGCTGTCCCACGTGCCACCGTGGTGTGAGTCGATACTCGGCGTGAAAGATGAGCCAGTGCAGGGCAAAGAGGTTCCTCTGGAATGGACTGAGACATCTGGGGGACTCTTGGCATGGTGGTACGACCATGGAGTTCCTCTCGCCTTTCCTGTTGAGAGTGCCTCCTCTTGAGATGCGACGGGAACCCCGGGAATTCTTTCCCGTTGAAAGCAGGGAAGGGATCCCTCATCTCGAGCTACGAGGGGGAAACAGGGATCCTCTGGATGTGGGAGGGACCATCGTGCTTCCTCTCGAGTGGAGACGGGTATGGCGGTGAACTTCTTGAGTTGCAGCAAGGGTGTGAAAGACCCTTTCGAAGTTCCAGAGGTTAGGTGTCATTAGTCTCCAGACGCCTCATCGGAAACAGGCCTCATCTCGCCTGGAAGGGAGAACTTCCTGGATTTTCTCGAGTTGCGGCAGGTGTTCTCGAGTTTAGACGGGGACCTCAGGGACCCGCCCTGGTGGCCTCAGGAGAGGCCAGTCCCCATGCGAGTTGCTAGGGGGCCTCTCGGGATTCCTCTCCCGTCGATACCGGGGCCAAAAACCTTGTGTGGAGTCAGGGCCGGAACCGAGGATTCCTCTCAGGGGCTGACATGGATCTTTGGGTAATTCTGGAGTCTCCCCAGGGGAGTCAGGCCTCGTCTCGAGTGGGGGCATGCACGTGCGCTTTCCTTCCAAGCTGTAGCAGCAATGTCACGCTTCCCGTCGCGTGGATCAAAGGATCTGTGGTTTTCTCTCGAGGCTTTCCCTCGAGGCTTTCCCACAGGGCTGTCCCACGTGACACCGTGGTGTGAGTCGATCCTCGGCGTGAAAGATGAGCCAGTGCAGGGCAAAGAGGTTCCTCTGGAATGGACTGAGACATCTGGGGGACTCTTGGCATGGTGGTACGACCATGGAGTTCCTCTCGCCTTTCCTGTTGAGAGTGCCTCCTCTTGAGATGCGACGGGAACGCCGGGAATTCTTTCCCGTTGAAAGCAGGGAAAGGATCCCTCATCTCGAGCTACGAGGGGGAAACGGGGCTCCTCTGGATGTGGGCGGGACCATCGTGCTTCCTCTCGAGTGGAGACGGGTATGGCGGTGAACTTCTTCAGTTGCAGCAAGGGTGTGAAAGACCCTTTCGAAGTTCCAGAGCTTAGGTGTCATTAGTCTCCAGACGCCTCATCGGAAATAGGCCTCATCTCGCCTGGAAGGGAGAACTTCCTGGATTTTCTCGAGTTGCGGCAGGTGTTCTCGAGTTACGACGGGGACCCCAGGGAACCGCCCTTGTGGCCTCAGGAGAGGCCAGTCCCCATGCGAGTTGCTATGGGGCGTCTCGGGATTACTCTCCCGTCGATACCAGGGCCAAAAACCTTGTGTGGAGTCAGGGCCAGAACCGAGGATTCCTCTCAGGGGCTGACATGGATCTTTGGGTACTTCTGGAGTCTCCCCAGGGGAGTCAGGCCTCGTCTCGAGTGGGGGCATGCACGTGCGCTTTCCTTCCAGGCTGTAGCAGCAATGTCACGCTTCCCGTCGCGTGGATCAAAGGATCTGTGGTTTTCCCTCGAGGCTTTCCCTCGAGGCTTTCCCACAGGGATATCCCACGTGCCACCGTGGTGTGAGTCGATCCTCGGCGTGAAAGATGAGCCAGTGCAGGGCAAAGAGGTTCCTCTGGAATGGACTGAGACATCTGGGGGACTCTTGGCATGGTGGTACGACCATGGAGTTCCTCTCGCCTTTCCTGTTGAGAGTGCCTCCTCTTGAGATGCGACGGGAACGCCGGGAATTCTTTCCCGTTGAAAGCAGGGAAGGGATCCCTCATCTCGAGCTACGAGGGGGAAACGGGGATCCTCTGGATGTGGGAGGGACCATCGTGCTTCCTCTCGAGTGCAGACGGGTATGGCGGTGAACTTCTTGAGTTGCAGCAAGGGTGTGAAAGACCCTTTCGAAGTTCCGGTGGTTAGGTGTCATTAGTCTCCAGACGCCTCATCGGAAATGGGCCTCATCTCGCCTGGAAGGGAGAACTTCCTGGATTTTCTCGAGTTGCGGCAGGTGTTCTCGAGTTACGACGGGGACCTCAGGGACCCGCCCTGGTGGCCTCAGGAGAGGCCAGTCCCCATGCGAGGTGCTAGGGGGCCTCTCGGGATTCCTCTCCCGTCGATACCGGGGCCAAAAACCTTGTGTGGAGTCAGGGCCGGAACCGAGGATTTCTCTCAGGGGCTGACATGGATCTTTGGGTACTTCTGGAGTCTCCCCAGGGGAGTCAGGCCTCGTCTCGAGTGGGGGCATGCACGTGCGCTTTCCTTCCAAGCTGTAGCAGCAATGTCACGCTTCCCGTCGCGTGGATCAAAGGATCTGTGGTTTTCCCTCGAGGCTTTCCCTCCAGGCTTTCCCACAGGGCTGTCCCACGTGCCACCGTGGTGTGAGTCGATCCTCGGCGTGAAAGATGAGCCAGTGCAGGGCAAAGAGGTTCCTCTGGAATGGACTGAGACATCTGGGGGACTCTTGGCATGGTGGTACGACCATGGAGTTCCTCTCGCCTTTCCTGTTCAGAGTGCCTCCTCTTGAGATGCGACGGGAACGCCGGGAATTCTTTCCCGTTGAAAGCAGGGAAAGGATCCCTCATCTCGAGCTACGAGGGGGAAACGGGGCTCCTCTGGATGTGAGCGGGACCATCGTGCTTCCTCTCGAGTGGAGATGGGTATGGCGGTGAACTTCTTGAGTTGCAGCAAGGGTGTGAAAGACCCTTGCGAAGTTCCAGAGCTTAGGTGTCATTAGTCTCCAGACGCCTCATCGGAAATAGGCCTCATCTCGCCTGGAAGGGAGAACTTCCTGGATTTTCTCGAGTTGCGGCAGGTGTTCTCGAGTTACGACGGGGACCTCAGGGACCCGCCCTGGTGGCCTCAGGAGAGGCCAGTCCCCATGCGAGTTGCTAGGGGGCCTCTCGGGATTCCTCTCCCGTCGATACCGGGGCCAAAAACCTTGTGTGGAGTCAGGGCCGGAACCGAGGATTCCTCTCAGGGGCTGACATGGATCTTTGGGTACTTCTGGAGTCTCCCCAGGGGAGTCAGGCCTCGTCTCGAGTGGGGGCATATACGTGCGATTTCCTTCCAGGCTGTAGCAGCAATGTCACGCTTCTCGTCGCGTGGATCAAAGGATCTGTGGTTTTCCCTCGAGGCTTTCCCTCGAGGCTTTCCCACAGGGCTGTCCCACGTGCCACCGTGGTGTGAGTCGATCCTCAGCGTGAAAGATGAGCCAGTGCAGGGCAAAGAGGTTCCTCTGGAATGGACTGAGACATCTGGGGACTCTTGGCATGGTGGTACGACCATGGAGTTCCTCTCGCCTTTCCTGTTGAGAGTGCCTCCTCTTGAGATGCGACGGGAACGCCGGGAATTCTTTCCCGTTGAAAGCAGGGAAAGGATCCCTCATCTCGAGCTACGAGAGGGAAACGGGGCTCCTCTGGATGTGGGCGGGACCATCGTGCTTCCTCTCGAGTGGAGACGGGTATGGCGGTCATCTTCTTGAGTTGCAGCAAGGGTGTGAAAGACCCTTTCGAAGTTCCAGAGGTTAGGTGTCATTAGTCTCCAGACGCCTCATCGGAAATAGGCCTCATCTCGCCTGGAAGGGAGAACTTCCTGGATTTTCTCGAGTTTCGGCAGGTGTTCTCGAGTTACGACGGGGACCTCAGGGACCCGCCCTGGTGGCCTCAGGAGAGGCCAGTCCCCATGCGAGTTGCTAGGGGGCCTCTCGGGATTCCTCTCCCGTCGATACCGGGGCCAAAAACCTTGTGTGGAGTCAGGGCCGGAACCGAGGATTCCTCTCAGGGGCTGACATGGATCTTTGGGTACTTCTGGAGTCTCCCCAGGGGAGTCAGGCCTCGTCTCGAGTGGGGGCATGCACGTGCGCTTTCCTTCCAGGCTGTAGTAGCAATGTCATGCTTCCCGTCGCGTGGATTAAAGGATCTGTGGTTTTCCCTCGAGGCTTTCCCTCGCGGCTTTCCCACAGGGCTGTCCCTCGTGCCACCGTGGTGTGAGTCGATCCTCGGCGTGAAAGATGAGCCAGTGCAGGGCAAAGAGGTTCCTCTGGAATGGACTGAGACATCTGGGGGACTCTAGGAATGGTGGTACGACCATGGAGTTCCTCTCGCCTTTCCTGTTGAGAGTGCCTCCTCTTGAGATGCGACGGGAACGCCGGGAATTCTTTCCCGTTGAAATCAGGGAAAGGATCCCACATCTCGAGATACGAGGGGGAAACGGGGCTCCTCTGGATGTGGGCGGGACCATCGTGCTTCCTCTCGAGTGGAGACGGGTATGGCGGTGAACTTCTTGAGTTGCAGCAAGGGTGTGAAAGACCCTTTCGAAGTTCCAGAGGTTAGGTGTCATTAGTCTCCAGACGCCTCATCGGAAATAGGCCTCATCTCGCCTGGAAGGGAGAACTTCCTGGATTTTCTCGAGTTGTGACAGGTGTTCTCGAGTTACGACGGGGACCTCAGGGACCCGCCCTGGTGGCCTCAGGAAAGGCCAGTCCCCATGCGAGTTGCTAGGGGGCCTCTAGGGATTCCTCTCCCGTCGATACCGGGGCCAAAAAGCTTGTGTGGAGTCAGGGCCAGAACCGAGGATATCTCTCAGGGGCTGACATGGATCTTTGGGTACTTCTGGAGTCTCCCCAGGGCAGTCAGGCCTCGTCTCGAGTGGGGGCATGTACGTGCGCTTTCCTTCCCGGCTGTAGCAGCAATGTCACGCTTCCCGTCGCGTGGATCAAAGGATCTGTGGTTTTCACTCGAGGCTTTCCCACAGGGCTGTCCCTCGTGCCACCGTAGTGTGAGTCGATCCTCGGCGTGAAAGATGAGCCAGTGCAGGGCAAAGAGGTTCCTCTGGAATGGACGGAGACATCTGGGGGACTCTAGGAATGGTGGTACGACCATGGAGTTCCTCTCGCCTTTCCTGTTGAGAGTGCCTCCTCTTGAGATGCGACGGGAACGCCGGGAATTCTTTCCCGTTGAAATCAGGGAAAGGATCCCTCATCTCGAGCTACGAGGGGGAAACTGGGCTCCTCTGGATGTGGGCGGGACCATCGTGCTTCCTCTCGAGTGGAGATGGGTATGGCGGTGAACTTCTTGAGTTGCAGCAAGGGTGTGAAAGACCCTTTCGAAGTTCCAGAGCTTAGGTGTCATTAGTCTCCAGACGCCTCATCGGAAATAGGCCTCATCTCGACTGGAAGGGAGAACTTCCTGGATTTTCTCGAGTTGCGGCAGGTGTTCTCGAGTTACGACGGGGACCTCAGGGACCCGCCCTGGGGGCCTCAGGAGAGGCCAGTCCCCATGCGAGTTGCTAGGGGGCCTCTCGGGATTCCTCTCCCGTCGATACCGGGGCCAAAAACCTTGTTTGGATTCAGGGCAGGAACCGAGGATTCCACTCAGGGGCTGACATGGATCTTTGGGTACTTCTGGAGTCTCCCCAGAGGAGTCAGGCCTCGTCTCGAGTCGGGGCATGCACGTGTGCTTTTCTTCCAGGCTGTAGCAGCTATGTCACGCTTCACGTCGCGTGGATCAAAGGTTCTGTGGTTTTCCCTCGAGGCTTTCCCTCGAAGCTTTCCCAAAGGGCTGTCCCACATGCCACCGTGGTGTGAGTCGATCCTCGGCGTGAAAGATGAGCCAGTGCAGGGCAAAGAGGTTCCTCTGGAATGGCCTGAGACATCTGGGGGATTCTTGGAATGGTGGTACGACCATGGAGTTCCTCTCGCCTTTCCTGTTGAGAGTGCCTCCTCTTGAGATGCGACGGCAACGCCGGGAATTCTTTCCCGTTGAAAGCAGGGAAAGGATCCCTCATCTCGAGCTACGAGGGGGAAACGGGGCTCCTCTGGATGTGGCCGGGACCATCGTACTTCCTCTCGAGTGGAGACGGGTATGGCGGTGAACTTCTTGAGTTGCAGCAAGGGTGTGAAAGACCCTTTCGAAGTTCCAGAGGTTAGGTGTCATTAGTCTCCAGACGCCTCATCGGAAATAGGCCTCATCTCGCCTGGAAGGGAGAACTTCCTGGATTTTCTCGAGTTGCGGCAGGAGTTCTCGAGTTACGACGGGGACCTCAGGGACCCACCCTGGTGGCCTCAGGAAAGGCCAGACCCCATGCGAGTTGCTAGGGGGCCTCTCGGGATTCCTCTCCCGAAGATACCGCGGCCAAAAACCTTGTGTGGAGTCAGGGCCGGAACCCAGGATTCCTCTAAGGGGCTGACATGGATCGTTGGGTACTTCTGGAGTCTCCCCAGGGGAGTCAGGCCTCGTCTCGTGTGGGGGCATGCAAGTGCGCTTTCCTTCCAGGCTGTAGCAGCAATGTCACGCTTCCCGTCGCGTAGATCAAAGGATCTGTGGTTTTCCCTCGAGGCTTTCCCACAGGGCTGTCCCACGTGCCACCGTGGTGTGAGTCGATCCTCGGCGTGAAAGATGAGCCAGTGCAGGGCAAAGAGGTTCCTCTGGAATGGACTGAGACATCTGGGGGACTCTTGGCATGGTGGTACGACCATGGAGTTCCTCTCGCCCTTCCTGTTGAGAGTGCCTCCTCTTGAGATGAGACGGGAACGCCGGGAATTCTTTCCCGTTGAAAGCAGGGAAAGGATCCCTCATCTCGAGCTACGAGGGGGAAACAGGGCTCCTCTGGATGTGGGCGGGACCATCGTGCTTCCTCTCGAGTGGAGACGGGTATGGCGGTGAACTTCTTGAGTTGCAGCAAGGGGGTGTAAGACCCTTTCGAAGTTCCAGAGGTTAGGTGTCATTAGTCTCCAGACGCCTCATCGGAAATAGGCCTCATCTCGCCTGGAAGGGAGAACTTCCTGGATTTTCTCGAGTTGCGGCAGGTGTTCTCGAGTTACGACGGGGACCTCAGGGACCCGCCCTGGTGGCCTCAGGAGAGGCCAGTCCCCATGCGAGTTGCTAGGGGGCCTCTCGGGATTCCTCTCCCGTCGATACCGGGGCCAAAAACCTTGTGTGGAGTCAGGGCCGGAACCGAAGATTCCTCTCAGGGGCTCACATGGATCTTTGGGTACTTCTGGAGTCTCCCCAGGGGAGTCAGGCCTCGTCTCGAGTGGGGGCATGCACGTGCGCTTTCCTTCCAGGCTGGAGCAGCAATGTCACGCTTCCGTCGCGTGGATCAAAGGATCTGTGGTTTTCCCTCGAGGCTTTCCCTCGAGGCTTTCCCACAGGGCTGTCCCACGTGCCACCGTGGTGTGAGTCGATCCTCGGCGTGAAAGATGAGCCAGTGCAGGGCAAAGAGGTTCCTCTGGAATGGACTGAGACATCTGGGGGACTCTTGGCATGGTGGTACGACCATGGAGTTCCTCTCGCCTTTCCTGTTGAGAGTGCCTCCTCTTGAGATGCGACGGGAACGCCGGGAATTCTTTCCCGTTGAAAGCAGGGTAAGGATCCCTCATCTCGAGCTACGAGGGGGAAACGGGGCTCTTCTGGACGTGGGAAGGACCATCGTGCTTCCTCTCGATTGGAGACGGGTATGGAGGTGAACTTCTTGAGTTGCTGCAAGGGTGTGAAAGACCCTTTCGAAGTTCCAGAGGTTACGTGTCATTAGTCTCCAGACGCCTCATCGGAAATAGGCCTCATCTCGCCTGGAAGGGAGAACTTCCTGGATTTTCTCGAGTTGCGGCAGGTGTTCTCGAGTTACGACGGGGACCTCAGGGACCCGCCCTGGTGGCCTCAGGAGAGGCCAGTCCCCATGCGAGTTGCTAGGGGGCCTCTCAGGATTCCTCTCCCATTGATAACGGGGCCAAAAACCTTGTGTGAAGTCAGGGCCAGAACCTAGGATTCCTCTCAGGGGCTGACATGGATCTTTGGGTACTTCTGGAGTCTCCCCAGGGGAGTCAGGCCTCGTCTCGAGTGGGGGCATGCACGTGCGCTTTCCTTCCAGGCTGCAGCAGCAATGTCACGCTTCCCGTCGCGGGGATCAAAGGATCTGTGGTTTTCCCTCGAGGCTTTCCCACGAGGCTTTCCCACTGGGCTGTCCCACGTGCCACCGTGGTGTGAGTCGATCCTCGGCGTGAAAGATGAGCCAGTGCAGGGCAAAGAGGTTCCTCTGGAATGGACTGAGACATCTGGGGGACTCTTGGCATGGTGGTACGACCATGGAGTTCCTCTCGCCTTTCCTGTTGAGAGTGCCTCCTCTTGAGATGCGACGGGAATGCTGGGAATTCTTTCCGGTTGAAAGCAGGGAAAGTATCCCTCATCTCGAGCTACGAGGGGGAAACGGGGCTCCTCTGTATGTGGGCGGGACCATCGTGCTTCCTCTCGAGTGGAGACGGGTATGGCGGTGAACTTCTTGAGTTGCAGCAAGGGTGTGAAAGACCCTTTCGAAGTTCCAGAGGTTAGGTGTCATTAGTCTCCAGACGCCTCATCGGAAATAGGCCTCATCTCGCCTGGAAGGGAGAACTTCCTGGATTTTCTCGAGTTGCGGCAGGTGTTTTCGAGTTACGACGGGGACCTCAGGGACCCGCCCTGGTGGCCTCAGGAGAGGCCAGTCCCCATGCGAGTTGCTAGGGGGCCTCTCGGGATTCCTCTCCCGTCGATACCGGGGCCAAAAACCTTGTGTGGAGTCAGGGCCGGAACCGAGGATTCCTCTCAGGGGCTGACATGGATCTTTGGGTACTTCTGGAGTCTCCCCAGGGGAGTCAGGCCTCGTCTCGAGTGGGGGCATGCACGTGCGCTTTCCTCCCAGGCTGTAGCAGCAATGTCACGCTTCCCGTCGCGTGGATCAAAGGAAATGTGGTTTTCCCTCGAGGCTTTCCCTCGAGGCTTTCCCACGGGGCTCTCCAACGTGCCACCGTGGTGTGAGTCGGTCCTCGGCGTGAAAGATGAGCCAGTGCAGGGCAAAGAGGTTCCTCTGGAATGGACTGAGACATCTGGGGGACTCTTGGCATGGTGGTACGACCATGGAGTTCCTCTCGCCTTTCCTGTTGAGAGTGCCTCCCCTTGAGATGCGACGGGAACGCCGGGAATTCTTTCGCGTTGAAAGCAGGGAAAGGATTACTCATCTCGAGCTACGAGGGGGAAACAGGGCTCCTCTGGATGTGGGCGGGACCATCGTGCTTCCTCTCGAGTGGAGACGGGTATGGCGGTGAACTTCTTGAGTTGCAGCAAGGGTGTGAAAGACCCTTTCGAAGTTCCAGAGCTTAGGTGTCATTACTCTCCAGACGCCTCACCGGAAATAGGCCTCATCTCGCCTGGAAGGGAGAATTCCTGGATTTTCTCGAGTTGCGGCAGGTGTTCTCGAGTTACGACGGGGACCTCAGGGACCCGCCCTGGTGGCCTCAGGAGAGGCCAGTCCCCATGCGAGTTGCTAGGGGGCCTCTCGGGATTCCTCTCCCATTGATACCGGGGCCAAAAACCTTGTGTGAAGTCAGGGCCGGAACCTAGGATTCCTCTCAGGGGCTGACATGGATCTTTGGGTACTTCTGGAGTCTCCCCAGGGGAGTCAGGCCTCGTCTCGAGTGGGGGCATGCACGTGCGCTTTCCTTCCAAGCTGTAGCAGCAATGTCACGCTTCCCGTCGCGTGGATCAAAGGATCTGTGGTTTTCCCTCGAGGCTTTCCCTCGAGGCTTTCCCACTGGGCTGTCCCACGTGCCACCGTGGTGTGAGTCGATCCTCGGCGTGAAAGATGAGCCAGTGCAGGGCAAAGAGGTTCCTCTGGAATGGACTGAGACATCTGGGGGACTCTTGGCATGGTGGTACGACCATGGAGTTCCTCTCGCCTTTCCTGTTGAGAGTGCCTCCTCTTGAGATGCGACGGGAATGCCGGGAATTCTTTCCCGTTGAAAGCAGGGAAAGGATCCCTCATCTCGAGCTACGAGGGGGAAACGGGGCTCCTCTGGATGTGGGCGGGACCATCGTGCTTCCTCTCGAGTGGAGACGGGTATGGCGGTGAACTTCTTGAGTTGCAGCAAGGGTGTGAAAGACCCTTTCGAAGTTCCAGAGGTTAGGTGTCATTAGTCTCCAGACGCCTCATCGGAAATAGGCCTCATCTCGCCTGGAAGGGAGAACTTCCTGGATTTTCTCGAGTTGCGGCAGGTGTTTTCGAGTTACGACGGGGACCTCAGGGACCCGCCCTGGTGGCCACAGGAGAGGCCAGTCCCCATGCGAGTTGCTAGGGGGCCTCTCGGGATTCCTCTCCCGTCGATACCGGGGCCAAAAACCTTGTGTGGAGTCAGGGCCGGAACCGAGGATTCCTCTCAGGGGCTGACATGGATCTTTGGGTACTTCTGGAGTCTCCCCAGGGGAGTCAGGCCTCGTCTCGAGTGGGGGCATGCACGTGCGCTTTCCTCCCAGGCTGTAGCAGCAATGTCACGCTTCCCGTCGCGTGGATCAAAGGAAATGTGGTTTTCCCTCGAGGCTTTCCCTCGAGGCTTTCCCACGGGGCTCTCCCACGTGCCACCGTGGTGTGAGTCGGTCCTCGGCGTGAAAGATGAGCCAGTGCAGGGCAAAGAGGTTCCTCTGGAATGGACTGAGACATCTGGGGGACTCTTGGCATGGTGGTACGACCATGGAGTTCCTCTCGCCTTTCCTGTTGAGAGTGCCTCCCCTTGAGATGCGACGGGAACGCCGGGAATTCTTTGGCGTTGAAAGCAGGGAAAGGATTACTCATCTCGAGCTACGAGGGGGAAACAGGGCTCCTCTGGATGTGGGCGGGACCATCGTGCTTCCTCTCGAGTGGAGACGGGTATGGCGGTGAACTTCTTGAGTTGCAGCAAGGGTGTGAAAGACCCTTTCGAAGTTCCAGAGCTTAGGTGTCATTACTCTCCAGACGCCTCACCGGAAATAGGCCTCATCTCGCCTGGAAGGGAGAACTTCCTGGATTTTCTCGAGTTGCGGCAGGTGTTCTCGAGTTACGACGGGGACCTCAGGGACCCGCCCTGGTGGCCTCAGGAGAGGCCAGTCCCCATGCGAGTTGCTAGGGGGCCTCTCGGTATTCCTCTCCCATCGATACCGGGGCCAAAAACCTTGTGTGGAGTCAGGGCCGGAACCGAGGATTCCTCTCAGGGGCTGACATGGATCTTTGGGTACTTCTGGAGTCTCCCCAGGGAAGTCAGGCCTCGTCTCGAGTGGGGGCATGCACGTGTGCTTTCGTTCCAGGCTGTAGCAGCAATGTCACGCTTCCCGTCGCGTGGATCAAAGGATCTGTGGATTTCCCTCGAGGCTTTCCCTTGAGGCTTTCCCACAGGGCTGTCCCACTTGCCACCGCAGTGTGAGTCAATCCTCGGCGTGAAAGATGAGCCAGTGCAGGGCAAAGAGGTTCCTCTGGAATGGACTGAGACTTCTGGGGTCTCTTGTAATGGTGGTACGACCATGGAGTTCCTCTCGCCTTTCCTGTTGAGAGTGCCTCCTCTTGAGATGCGACGGGAACGCCGGGAATTCTTTCCCGTTGAAAGCAGGGAAACGATCCCTCATCTCGAGCTACGAGGGGGAAACGGGGCTCCTCTGGATGTGGGCGGGACCATCGTGCTTCCTCTCGAGTGGAGATGGGTATGGCGGTGAACTTCTTGAGTTGCAGCAAGGGTGTGAAAGACCCTTTCGAAGTTCCAGAGCTTAGGTGTCATTAGTCTCCAGACGCCTCATCGGAAATAGGCCTCATCTCGCCTGGAAGGGAGAACTTCCTGGATTTTCTCGAGTTGCGGCAGGTGTTCTCGAGTTACGACGCGGACCTCAGGGACCCGCCCTGGTGGCCTCAGGAGAGGCCAGTCCCCATGCGAGGTGCTAGGGGGCCTCTCGGGATTCCTCTCCCGTCGATACCGGGGCCAAAAACCTTGTGTGGAGTCAGGGCCGGAACCGAGGATTCCTCTCAGGGGCTGACATGGATCTTTGGGTACTTCTGGAGTCTCCCCAGGGGAGTCAGGCCTCGTCTCGAGTGGGGGCATGCACGTGCGCTTGCCTTCCAGGCTGTAGCAGCAATATCACGCCTCTCGTCGCGTGGATCAAAGGATCTGTGGTTTTCCCTCGAGGCTTTCCCTCAAGGCTTTCCCACAGGGCTGTCCCACGTGCCACCGTGGTCTGAGTCGATCATCGGCGTGAAAGATGAGCCAGTGCAGGGCAAAGAGGTTCCTCTGTAATGCACTGAGACATCTGGGGGCTCTTGGCAAGGTGGTACGACCATGGAGTTCCTCTCGCCTTTCCTGTTGAGAGTGCCTCCTCTTGAGATGCGATGGGAACGCCGGGAATTCTTTCCCTTTGAAAGCAGGGAAAGGATACCTCATCTCGGGCTACGAGGGGGAAACGGGTCTCCTCTGGATGTGGGCGGGACCATCGTGCTTCCTCTCGAGTGGAGACGGGTATGGCGGTGAACTTCTTGAGTTGCAGCAAGGGTGTGAAAGACCCTTTCGAAGTTCCAGAGCTTAGGTGTCATTAGTCTCCAGACGCCTCATCGGAAATAGGCCTCATCTTGCCTGGAAGGGAGAACTTCCTGGATTTTCTCGAGTTGCGGCAGGTGTTCTCGAGTTACGACGGGGACCTCAGGAACCCGCCCTGGTGGCCTCAGGAGAGGCCAGTCCCCATGCGAGTTGCTAGGGGGCCTCTCGGGATTCCTCTCCCGTCGATACCGGGGCCAAAAACCTTGTGTGGAGTCAGGGCCGGAACCGAGGATTCCTCTCATGGGCTGACATGGATCTTTGGGTACTTCTGGAGTCTCCCCAGGGGAGTCAGGCCTCGTCTCGATTGGGGGCATGCACGTGCGCTTTCCTTCCAGGCTGTAGCAGCAATGTTACGCTTCCCGTCGCGTGGATCAAAGGATCTGTGGATTTCCCTCGAGGCTTTCCCTCGAGGCTTTCCCACAGGGCTGTCCCACGTGCCACCGTGGTGTGAGTCGATCCTCGGCGTGAAAGATGAGCCAGTGCAGGGCAAAGAGGTTCCTCTGGAATGGACTGAGACATCTGGGGGACTCTTGGCATGGTGGTACGACCATGGAGTTCCTCTCGCCTTTCCTGTTGAGAGTGCCTCCTCTTGAGATGCGACGGGAACGCCGGGAATTCTTTCCCGTTGAAAGCAGGGAAAAGATCCCTCATCTCGAGCTAGGAGGGGGAAACAGGGCTCCTCTGGATGTGGGCGGGACCATCGTGATTCCTCTCAAGTGGAGACGGGTATGGCGGTGAACCTCTTGAGTTGCAGCAAGGGTGTGAAAGACCCTTTCGAAGTTCCAGAGGTTAGGTGTCATTAGTCTCCAGACGCCTCATCGGAAATAGGCCTCATCTCGCCTGGAAGGGAGAACTTCCTGGATTTTCTCGAGTTGCGGCAGGTGTTCTCGAGTTACGACGGGGACCTCAGGGACCCGCCCTGGGGGCCTCAGGAGAGGCCAGTCCCCATGCGACGTGCTAGGGGGCCTCTCTGGATTCCTCTCCCGTCGATACCGGGGCCAAAAACCTTGTGTGTAGTCAGGGCCGGAACCGAGGATTCCTCTCATGGGCTGACATGGATCTTTGGGTACTTCTGGAGTCTCCCCAGGGGAGTCAGGCCTCGTCTCGAGTGGGGGCATGCACGTACGCTTTCCTTCCAGGCTGGAGCAGCAATGTCACGCTTCCCGTCGCGTGGATCAAAGGATCTGTGGTTTTCCCTCGAGGCTTTCCCACAGGGCTGTCCCACGTGCCACCGTGGTGTGAGTCGATCCTCGGCGTAAAAGATGAGCCAGTGCAGGGCAAAGAGGTTCCTCTGGAATGGACTGAGACATCTGGGGGACTCTTGGAATGGTGGTACGACCATGGAGTTTCTCTCGCCTTTCCTGTTGACAGTGCCTCCTCTTGAGATGCCACGGGAAAGCCGGGAATTCTTTCCCGTTGAAAGCAGGGAAAGGATCCCTCATCTCGAGCTACGAGGGGAAAACGGGGCTCCTCTGGATGTGGGCGGGACCATCGTGCTTCCTCTCGAGTGGAGACGGGTACGGCGGTGAACTTCTTGTGTTGCAGCAAGGGTGTGAAAGACTCTTTCGAAGTTCCAGAGGTTAGGTGTCATTAGTCTCCAGACGCCTCATCGGAAATAGGCCTCATCTCGCCTGGAAGGGAGATCTTCCTGGATTTTCTCGAGTTGCGGCAGGTGTTCTCGAGTTTCGACGGGGACCTAAGGGACCCGCCCTGGTGGCCTCAGGAGAGGCCAGTCCCCATGCGAGTTGCTAGGGGGCCTCTCGGGATTCCTCTCCCGTCGATACCGGGGCCAAAAACATTGTGTGGAGTCAGGGCCGGAAACGAGGATTCCTCTCATGGGCTGACATGGATCTTTGGGTACTTCTGGAGTCTCCCCAGGGGAATCAGGCCTCGTCTCGAGTGGGGGCATGCACGTGTGCTTTCCTTCCAGGCTGTAGCAGCAATGTCACGCTTCCCGTCGCGTGGATCAAAGGATCTGTGGTTTTCCCTCGAGGCTTTCCCTCGAGGCTTTCCCACAGGGCTGTCCCACGTGCCACCGTGGTGTGAGTCGATCCTCGGCGTGAAGATGAGCCAGTGCCAGGCAAAGAGGTTCCTCTGGAATGGACTGAGACATCTGGGGGACTCTAGGAATGGTTGAACGACCATGGAGTTCCTCTCGCCTTTCCTGTTGAGAGTGCCTCCTCTTGAGATGCGATGGGAACGCCGGGAATTCTTTCCCGTTGAAAGCAGGGAAAGGATCCCTCATCTCGAGCTACGAGGGGGAAACGGGGCTCCTCTGGATATGGGCGGGACCATCGTACTTCCTCTCGAGTGGAGACGGGTATGGCGGTGAACTTCTTGACTTGCATAAAGGGTGTGAAAGACCCTTTCGAAATTCCACAGGTTAGGTGTCACTAGTCTCCAGATGCCTCATCGGAAATAGGCCTCATCTCCCCTGGAAGGGAGAACTTCCTGGATTTTCTCGAGTTGCGGCAGGTGTTCTCGAGTTTAGACGGGGACCTCAGGGACCCGCCCTGGTGGCCTCAGGAAAGGCCAGTCCCCATGCGAGTTGCTAGGGGGCCTCTCGGGATTCCTCTCCCGTCGATACCGGGGCCAAAAACCTTGTGTGGAGTCAGGGCCGGATCCGAGGATTCCTCTCAGGGGCTGACATGGATCTTTGGGTACTTCTGGAGTCTCCCCAGGGGAGTCAGGCCTCGTCTCGAGTGGGGGCATGCACGTGCGCTTTCCTTCCAGGCTGTAGCAGCAATGTCACGCTTCCCGTCGCGTGGATCAAAGGATCTGTGGTTTTCCCTCGAGGCTTTCCCTCGAGGCTTTCCCACAGGGCTGTCCCACGTGCCACCGTGGTGTGAGTCGATCCTCGGCGTGAAAGATGAGCCAGTGCAGGGCAAAGAGGTTCCTCTGGAATGGACTGAGACATCTGGGGGACTCTTGGCATGGTGGTACGACCATGGAGTTCCTCTCTCCTTTCCTGTTGAGAGTGCCTCCTCTTGAGATGCGACGGGAACGCCGGGAATTCTTTCCCGTTGAAAGCAGGGAAAGGATCCCTCATCTCGAGCTACGAGGGGGAAACGGGGCTCTTCTGGATGTGGGCAGGACCATCGTGCTTCCTCTCACGTGGAGACGGGCATGGCGGTGAACTTCTTGAGTTGCAGCAAGGGTGTGAAAGACCCTTTCGAAGTTCCAGAGCTTAGGTGTCATTAGTCTCCAGACGCCTCATCGGAAATAGGCCTCATCTCGCCTGGAAGGGAGAACTTCCTGGATTTTCTCGAATTGCGGCAGGTGTTCTCGAGTTACGACGGGGACCTCAGGGACCCGCCCTGGTGGCCTCAGGAGAGGCCAGTCCCCATGCGAGTTGCTAGGGGGCCTCTCGGGATTCCTCTCCCGTCGATACCTGGGCCAAAAACCTTGTGTGGAGTCAGGGACGAAACCGAGGATTCCTCTCAGGGGCTGACATGGATCTTTGCGTACTTCTGGAGTCTCCCCAGGCGAGTCAGGCCTCGTCTCGAGTGGGGGCATGCACGTGCGCTTTCCTTCCAGGCTGTAGCAGCAATGTCACGCTTCCCGTCGCGTGGATCAAAGGATCTGTGGTTTTCCCTCGATGCTTTCCCTCGAGGCTTTCCCACAGGGCTGTCCCACGTGCCACCGTGGTATGAGTCGATCCTCGGCGTGAAAGATGAGCCAGTGCAGGGCAAAGAGGTTCCGCTGGAATGGACTGAGACATCTCGGGGACTCTTGGCATGGTGGTACGACCATGGAGTTCCTCTCGCCTTTCCTGTTGAGAGTGCCTCCACTTGAGATGCGATGGGAACGCCGGGAATTCTTTCCCGTTGAAAGCAGGGAAAGGATCCCTCATCTCGAGCTACGAGGGGGAAACGGGGCTCCTCTGGATGTGGGAGGGACCATCGTGCTTCCTCTCGAGTGGAGACGGGTATGGCGGTGAACTTCTTGAGTTGCATAATGGGTGTGAAAGGCCCTTTCGAAGTTCCAGAGGTTAGGTGTCACTAGTCTCCAGACGCCTCATCGGAAATGGGCCTCATCTCGCCTGGAAGGGAGAACTTCCTGAATTTTCTCGAGTTGCGGCAGATGTTCTCCAGTTACGACGGGGACCTCAGGGACCCGCCCTGGTGGCCTCAGGAAAGGCCAGTCCCCATGCGAGTTGCCAAGGGGCCTCTCGGGATTCCTCTCCCGTCGATACCTGGGCCAAAAACCTTGTGTGGAATCAGGGCCGGAACCGAGGATTCCTCTCAGGGTCTGACATGGATCTTTGGGTACTTCTGGAGTCTCCCCAGGGGAGTCAGGCCTCGTCTCGAGTGGGGGCATGCACGTGCGCTTTCCTTCCAGGCTGTAGCAGCAATGTCACGCTTCCCGTCGCGTGGATCAAAGGATCTGTGGTTTTCCCTCGAGGCTTTCCCTCGAGGCTTTCCCACAGGGCTGTCCCACGTGCCACCGTGGTGTGAGTCGATCCTCGGCGTGAAAGATGAGCCAGTGCAGGGCAAAGAGGTTCCTCTGGAATGGACAGAGACATCTGGGGGACTCTTGGCATGGTGGTACGACCATGGAGTTCCTCTCGCCTTTCCTGTTGAGAGTGCCTCCTCTTGAGATGCCACGGGAACGCCGGGAATTCTTTCCCGTTGAAAGCAGGGAAAAGATCCCTCATCTCGAGCTACGAGGGGGAAACAGGGCTCCTCTGGATGTGGGCGGGACCATCGTGCTTCCTCTCGAGTGGAGACGGGTATGGCGGTGGACTTCTTGAGTTGCAGCAAGGGTGTGAAAGACCCTTTCGAAGTTCCAGAGCTTAGGTCTCATTAGTCTCCAGACGCCTCATCGGAAATAGGCCTCATCTCGCCTAGAAGGGAGAACTTCCTGGATTTTCTCGAGTTGCGGCAGGTGTTCTTGAGTTACGACGGGGACCTCAGGGACCCGCCCTGGTGGCCTCAGGAGAGGCCAGTCCCCATGCGAGTTGCTAGGGGGCCTCTCGGGATTCCTCTCCCGTCGATACCGGGGCCAAAAACCTTGTGTGGAGTCAGGGCCGGAACCGAGGATTCCTCTCAGGGGCTGACATGGATCTTTGGGTACTTCTGGAGTCTCCCCAGGGGAGTCAGGCCTCGTCTCGAGTGGGGGCATGCACGTGCGCTTTCCTTCCAGGCTGTAGCAGCAATGTCACGCTTCCCGTCGCGTGGATCAAAGGATCTGTGGTTTTCCCTCGAGGCTTTCCCTCGAGGCTTTCCCACAGGGCTGTCCCACGTGCCACCGTGGTGTGAGTCGATCCTCGGCGTGAAAGATGAGCCAGTGCAGGGCAAAGAGGTTCCTCTGGAATGGACTGAGACATCTGGGGGACTCTTGGCATCGTGGTACGACCATAGAGTTCCTCTCGCCTTTCCTGTTGAGAGTGCCTCCTCTTGAGATGCGACGGGAACGCCGGGAATTCTTTCCCGTTGAAAGCAGGGAAAGGATCCCTCATCTCGAGCTACGAGGAGGAAACGGGGCTCCTCTGGATGTGGGCGGGACCATCGTGCTTCCTCTCGAGTGGAGACGGGTATGGCGGTGAACTTCTTGAGTTGCAGCAAGGGTTTGAAAGAACCTTTCGAAATTCCAGAGTTTAGGTGTCATTAGTCTCCAGACGCCTCATCGGAAATAGGCCTCATCTC
The DNA here is from genome assembly GCF_032405125.1 of Capricornis sumatraensis. NCBI lineage: Eukaryota > Metazoa > Chordata > Mammalia > Artiodactyla > Bovidae > Capricornis > Capricornis sumatraensis. Next base: position 139,334,236 of record NC_091092.1, on the reverse strand, counting down.
GCCTGGAAGGGAGAACTTCCTGGATTTTCTCGAGTTGCGGCAGGTGTTCTCGAGTTACGACGGGGACCTCAGGGACCTGCCCTGGTGGCCTCAGGAGAGGCCAGTCCCCATGCGAGTTGCTAGGGGGCCTCTCGGGATTCCTCTCCCGTCGATACCTGGGCCAAAAACCTTGTGTGGAGTCAGGGACGAAACCGAGGATTCCTCTCAGGGGCTGACATGGATCTTTGCGTACTTCTGGAGTCTCCCCAGGCGAGTCAGGCCTCGTCTCGAGTGGGGGCATGCACGTGCGCTTTCCTTCCAGGCTGTAGCAGCAATGTCACGCTTCCCGTCGCGTGGATCAAAGGATCTGTGGTTTTCCCTCGAGGCTTTCCCTCGAGGCTTTCCCACAGGGCTGTCCCACGTGCCACCGTGGTGTGAGTCGACCCTCGGCGTGAAAGATGAGCCAGTGCAGGGCAAAGAGGTTCCGCTGGAATGTACTGAGACATCTCGGGGACTCTTGGCATGGTGGTACGACCATGGAGTTCCTCTCGCCTTTCCTGTTGAGAGTGCCTCCACTTGAGATGCGATGGGAACGCCGGGAATTCTTTCCCGTTGAAAGCAGGGAAAGGATCCCTCATCTCGAGCTACGAGGGGGAAACGGGGCTCCTCTGGATGTGGGAGGGACCATCGTGCTTCATCTCGAGTGGAGACGGGTATGGCGGTGAACTTCTTGAGTTGCATAATGGGTGTGAAAGGCCCTTTCGAAGTTCCAGAGGTTAGGTGTCACTAGTCTCCAGACGCCTCATCGGAAATGGGCCTCATCTCGCCTGGAAGGGAGAACTTCCTGAATTTTCTCGAGTTGCGGCAGATGTTCTCCAGTTACGACGGGGACCTCAGGGACCCGCCCTGGTGGCCTCAGGAAAGGCCAGTCCCCATGCGAGTTGCCAAGGGGCCTCTCGGGATTCCTCTCCCGTCGATACCGGGGCCAAAAACCTTGTGTGGAATCAGGGCCGGAACCGAGGATTCCTCTCAGGGTCTGACATGGATCTTTGGGTACTTCTGGAGTCTCCCCAGGGGAGTCAGGCCTCGTCTCGAGTGGGGGCATGCACGTGCGCTTTCCTTCCAGGCTGTAGCAGCAATGTCACGCTTCCCGTCGCGTGGATCAAAGGATCTGTGGTTTTCCCTCGAGGCTTTCCCTCGAGGCTTTCCCACAGGGCTGTCCCACGTGCCACCGTGGTGTGAGTCGATCCTCGGCGTGAAAGATGAGCCAGTGCAGGGCAAAGAGGTTCCTCTGGAATGGACAGAGACATCTGGGGGACTCTTGGCATGGTGGTACGACCATGGAGTTCCTCTCGCCTTTCCTGTTGAGAGTGCCTCCTCTTGAGATGCCACGGGAACGCCGGGAATTCTTTCCCGTTGAAAGCAGGGAAAAGATCCCTCATCTCGAGCTACGAGGGGGAAACAGGGCTCCTCTGGATGTGGGCGGGACTATCGTGCTTCCTCTCGAGTGGAGACGGGTATGGCGGTGGACTTCTTGAGTTGCAGCAAGGGTGTGAAAGACCCTTTCGAAGTTCCAGAGCTTAGGTCTCATTAGTCTCCAGACGCCTCATCGGAAATAGGCCTCATCTCGCCTAGAAGGGAGAACTTCCTGGATTTTCTCGAGTTGCGGCAGGTGTTCTTGAGTTACGACGGGGACCTCAGGGACCCGCCCTGGTGGCCTCAGGAGAGGCCAGTCCCCATGCGAGTTGCTAGGGGGCCTCTCGGGATTCATCTCCCGTCGATACCGGGGCCAAAAACCTTGTGTGGAGTCAGGGCCGGAACCGAGGATTCCTCTCAGGGGCTGACATGGATCTTTGGGTACTTCTGGAGTCTCCCCAGGGGAGTCAGGCCTCGTCTCGAGTGGGGGCATGCACGTGCGCTTTCCTTCCAGGCTGTAGCAGCAATGTCACGCTTCCCGTCGCGTGGATCAAAGGATCTGTGGTTTTCCCTCGAGGCTTTCCCTCGAGGCTTTCCCACAGGGCTGTCCCACGTGCCACCGTGGTGTGAGTCGATCCTCGGCGTGAAAGATGAGCCAGTGCAGGGCAAAGAGGTTCCTCTGGAATGGACTGAGACATCTGGGGGACTCTTGGCATCGTGGTACGACCATGGAGTTCCTCTCGCCTTTCCTGTTGAGAGTGCCTCCTCTTGAGATGCGACGGGAACGCCGGGAATTCTTTCCCGTTGAAAGCAGGGAAAGGATCCCTCATCTCGAGCTACGAGGGGGAAACGGGGCTCTTTTGGATGTGGGCGGGACCATCGTGCTTCCTCTCGAGTGGAGACGGGTATGGCGGTGAACTTCTTGAGTTGCAGCAAGGGTGTGAAAGACCCTTTCGAAGTTCCAGAGGTTAGGTGTCATTAGTCTCCAGACGCCTCATCGGAAATAGGCCTCATCTCGCCTGGAATGGAGAACTTCCTGGATTTTCTCGAGTTGCGGCAGGTGTTCTCGAGTTACGACGGGGACCTCAGTGACCCGCCCTGGTGGCCTCAGGAGAGGCCAGTCCCCATGCGAGTTGCTAGGGGGCCTCTCGGGATTCCTCTCCCATCGATACCGGGGCCAAAAACCTTGTCTGGAGTCAGGGCCGGAACCGAGGATTCCTCTCAGGGGCTGACATGGATCTTTGGGTACTTCTGGAGTCTCCCCAGGGGAGTCAGGCCTCGTCTCGAGTGGGGGCATGCACGTGCGCTTTCCTTCCAGGCTGTAGCAGCAATGTCACGCTTCCCGTCGCGTGGATCAAAGGATCTGTGGTTTTCCCTCGAGGCTTTCCCTCGAGGCTTTCCCACAGGGCTGTCCCACGTGCCACCGTGGTGTGAGTCGATCCTCGGCGTGAAAGATGAGCCAGTGCAGGGCAAAGAGGTTCCTCTGGAATGGACTGAGACATCTGGGGGACTCTTGGAATGGTGGTACGACCATGGAGTTCCTCTCGCCTTTCCTGTTGAGAGTGCCTCCTCTTGAGATGCCACGGGAACGCCGGGAATTCTTTCCCGTTGAAAGCAGGGAAAGGATCCCTCATCTCGAGCTACGAGGGGAAAACGGGGCTCCTCTGGATGTGGGCGGGACCATCGTGCTTCCTCTCGAGTGGAGACGGGTACGGCGGTGAACTTCTTGTGTTGCAGCAAGGGTGTGAAAGACCCTTTCGAAGTTCCAGAGGTTAGGTGTCATTAGTCTCCAGACGCCTCATCGGAAATAGGCCTCATCTCGCCTGGAAGGGAGATCTTCCTGGATTTTCTCGAGTTGCGGCAGGTGTTCTCGAGTTTCGACGGGGACCTAAGGGACCCGCCCTGGTGGCCTCAGGAGAGGCCAGTCCCCATGCGAGTTGCTAGGGGGCCTCTCGGGATTCCTCTCCCGTCGATACCGGGGCCAAAAACCTTGTGTGGAGTCAGGGCCGGAAACGAGGATTCCTCTCAGGGGCTGACATGGATCTTTGGGTACTTCTGGAGTCTCCCCAGGGGAATCAGGCCTCGTCTCGAGTGGGGGCATGCACGTGTGCTTTCCTTCCAGGCTGTAGCAGCACTGTCACGCTTCCCGTCGCGTGGATCAAAGGATCTGTGGTTTTCCCTCGAGGCTTTCCCTCGAGGCTTTCCCACAGGGCTGTCCCACGTGCCACCGTGGTGTGAGTCGATCCTCGGCGTGAAGATGAGCCAGTGCCAGGCAAAGAGGTTCCTCTGGAATGGACTGAGACATCTGGGGGACTCTAGGAATGGTTGAACGACCATGGAGTTCCTCTCGCCTTTCCTGTTGAGAGTGCCTCCTCTTGAGATGCGATGGGAACGCCGGGAATTCTTTCCCGTTGAAAGCAGGGAAAGGATCCCTCATCTCGAGCTACGAGGGGGAAACGGGGCTCCTCTGGATATGGGCGGGACCATCGTACTTCCTCTCGAGTGGAGACGGGTATGGCGGTGAACTTCTTGACTTGCATAAAGGGTGTGAAAGACCCTTTCGAAATTCCACAGGTTAGGTGTCACTAGTCTCCAGATGCCTCATCGGAAATAGGCCTCATCTCGCCTGGAAGGGAGAACTTCCTGGATTTTCTCGAGTTGCGGCAGGTGTTCTCGAGTTTAGACGGGGACCTCAGGGACCCGCCCTGGTGGCCTCAGGAAAGGCCAGTCCCCATGCGAGTTGCTAGGGGGCCTCTCGGGATTCCTCTCCCGTCGATACCGGGGCCAAAAACCTTGTGTGGAGTCAGGGCCGGAACCAAGGATTCCTCTCAGGGGCTGACATGGATCTTTGGGTACTTCTGGAGTCTCCCCAGGGGAGTCAGGCCTCGTCTCGAGTGGGGGCATGCACGTGCGCTTTCCTTCCAGGCTGTAGCAGCAATGTCACGCTTCCCGTCGCGTGGATCAAAGGATCTGTGGTTTTCCCTCGAGGCTTTCCCTCGAGGCTTTCCCACAGGGCTGTCCCACGTGCCACCGTGGTGTGAGTCGATCCTCGGCGTGAAAGATGAGCCAGTGCAGGGCAAAGAGGTTCCTCTGGAATGGACTGAGACATCTGGGGGACTCTTGGCATGGTGGTACGACCATGGAGTTCCTCTCGCCTTTCCTGTTGAGAGTGCCTCCTCTTGAGATGCAACGGGAAAGCCGGGAATTCTTTCCCGTTGAAAGCAGGGAAAGGATCCCTCATCTCGAGCTACGAGGGGGAAACGGGGCTCCTCTGGATGTGGGCGGGACCATCGTGCTTCCTCTCGAGTGGAGACGGGTATGGCGGTGAACTTCTTGAGTTGCAGCAAGGGTGTGAAAGACCCTTTCGAAGTTCCAGAGGTTAGGTGTCATTAGTCTCCAGACGCCTCATCGGAAATAGGCCTCATCTCGCCTGGAAGGGAGAACTTCCTGGATTTTCTCGAGTTGCGGCAGGTGTTCTCGAGTTACGACGGGGACCTCAGGGACCCGCCCTGGTGTCCTCAGGAGAGGCCAGTCCCCATGCGAGTTGCTAGGGGGCCTCTCGGGATTCCTCTCCAATCGATACCGGGGCCAAAAACCTTGTGTGGAGTCAGGGCCGGAACCGAGGTTTCCTCTCAGGTGCTCACATGGATCCTTGGGTATTTCTGGAGTCTCCCCATGGGAGTCAGGCCTCGTCTCGAGTGGGGGCATGCACGTGCGCTTTCCTTCCAGGCTGTAGCAGCAATGTCACGCTTCCCGTCGCGTTGATCAAAGGATCTGTGGTTTTCCCTCGAGGCTTTCCCTCGAGGCTTTCCCACGGGGCTGTCCCACGTGCCACTGTGGTGTGAGTCGATCATCGGCGTGAAAGATGAGCCAGTGCAGGGCAAAGAGGTTCCTCTGGAATGGACTGAGACATCTGGGGGACTCTTGGCATGGTGGTACGACCATGGAGTTCCTCTCGCCTTTCCTGTTGAGAGTGCCTCCTCTTGAGATGCGACGGGAACGCCGGGAATTCTTTCCCGTTGAAAGCAGGGAAAGGATCCCTCATCTCGAGCTACGAGGGGGAAACGGGGCTCCTCTGGATGTGGGCGGGACCATCGTGCTTCCTCTCGAGTGGAGACGGGTATGGCGGTGAACTTCTTGAGTTGCAGCAAGGGTGTGAAAGACCCTTTCGAAGTTCCAGAGGTTAGGTGTCATTAGTCTCCAGACGCCTCATCGGAAATAGGCCTCATCTCGCCTGGAAGGGAGAACTTCCTGGATTTTCTCGAGTTGAGGCAGGTGTTCTCGAGTTTCGACGGGGACCTCAGGGACCCGCCCTGGTGGCCTCAGGAGAGGCCATTCCCCATGCGAGTTGCTAGGGGGCCTCTCGGGATTCCTCTCCCGTCGATACCGGGGCCAAAAACCTTGTGTGGAGTCAGGGCCGGAACCGAGGATTCCTCTCAGGGGCTCACATGGATCTTTGGGTACTTCTGGAGTCTCCCCAGGGGAGTCAGGCCTCGTCTCGAGTGGGGGCATACACGTGCGCTTTCCTTCCAGGCTGTAGCAGCAATGTCACGCTTCCCGTCGCGTAGATCAAAGGATCTGTGGTTTTCCCTCGAGGCTTTCCCTCGAGGCTTTCCCACAGGGCTGTCCCACGTGCCACCGTGGTGTGAGTCGATCCTCGGCGTGAAAGATGAGCCAGTGCAGGGCAAAGAGGTTCCTCTGGAATGGACTGAGACATCTGGGGGACTCTTGGCATGGTGGTACGACCATGGAGTTCCTCTCGCCTTTCCTGTTGAGAGTGCCTCCTCTTGAGATGTGACGGGAACGCCGGGAATTCTTTCCCGTTGAAAGCAGGGAAAGGATCCCTCATCTCGAGCTACGAGGGGGAATCGGGGCTCCTCTGGATGTGGGCGGGACCATCGTGCTTCCTCTCGAGTGGAGACGGGTATGGCGGTGAACTTCTTGAGTTGCAGCAAGGGTTTGAAAGACCCTTTCGAAGTTCCAGAGGTTAGGTGTCATTAGTCTCCAGACGCCTCATCGGAAATAGGCCTCATCTCGCCTGGAAGGGAGAACTTCCTGGATTTTCTCGAGTTGCGGCAGGTGTTCTCGAGTTACGACGGGGAACTCAGGGACCCGCCCTGGTGGCCTCAGGAGAGGCCAGTCCCCATGGGAGTTGCTAGGGGGCCATTCGGGATTCCTCTCCCGTCGATACCGGGGCCAAAAACCTTGTGTGGAGTCAGGGCCAGAACCGAGGATTCCTCTCAGGGGCTGACATGGATCTTTGGGTACTTCTGGAGTATCCCCAGGGGAGTAAGGCCTCGTCTCGAGTGGGGGCATGCACGTGCGCTTTCCTTCCAGGCTGTAGCAGCAATGTCACGCTTCCCGTCGCGTGGATCAAAGGATCTGTGGTTTTCCCTTGAGGCTTTCCCTCGAGGCTTTCCAACAGGGCTGTCCCACGTGCCACCGTGGTGTGAGTCGATTCTCGGCGTGAAAGATGAGCCAGTGCAGGGCAAAGAGGTTCCTCTGGAATGGACTGAGACATCTGGGGGACTCTTGGCATGGTAGTACGACCATGGAGTTCCTCTCGCCTTTCCTGTTGAGAGTGCCTCCTCTTGAGATGCGACGGGAACGCCGGGAATTCTTTCCCGTTGAAAGCAGGGAAAGGATCCCTCATCTCGAGCTACGAGAGGGAAACTGGGCTCCTCTGGATGTGGGCGGGACCATCGTGCTTCCTCTCGAGTGGAGACGGGTATGGCGGTGAACTTCTTGAGTTGCATAATGGGTGTGAAAGGCCCTTTCGAAGTTCCAGAGGTTAGGTGTCACTAGTCTCCAGACGCCTCATCGGAAATGGGCCTCATCTCGCCTGGAAGGGAGAACTTCCTGAATTTTCTCGAGTTGCGGCAGATGTTCTCCAGTTACGACGGGGACCTCAGGGACCCGCCCTGGTGGCCTCAGGAAAGGCCAGTCCCCATGCGAGTTGCCAAGGGGCCTCTCGGGATTCCTCTCCCGTCGATACCTGGGCCAAAAACCTTGTGTGGAATCAGGGCCGGAACCGAGGATTCCTCTCAGGGTCTGACATGGATCTTTGGGTACTTCTGGAGTCTCCCCAGGGGAGTCAGGCCTCGTCTCGAGTGGGGGCATGCACGTGCGCTTTCCTTCCAGGCTGTAGCAGCAATGTCACGCTTCCCATCGCGTGGATCAAAGGATCTGTGGTTTTCCCTCGAGGCTTTCCCTCGAGGCTTTCCCACAGGGCTGTCCCACGTGCCACCGTGGTGTGAGTCGATCCTCGGCGTGAAAGATGAGCCAGTGCAGGGCAAAGAGGTTCCTCTGGAATGGACTGAGACATCTGGGGGACTCTTGGCATCGTGGTACGACCATGGAGTTCCTCTCGCCTTTCCTGTTGAGAGTGCCTCCTCTTGAGATGCGACGGGAACGCCGGGAATTCTTTCCCGTTGAAAGCAGGGAAAGGATCCCTCATCTCGAGCTACGAGGGGGAAACGGGGCTCTTTTGGATGTGGGCGGGACCATCGTGCTTCCTCTCGAGTGGAGACGGGTATGGCGGTGAACTTCTTGAGTTGCAGCAAGGGTGTGAAAGACCCTTTCGAAGTTCCAGAGGTTAGGTGTCATTAGTCTCCAGACGCCTCATCGGAAATAGGCCTCATCTCGCCTGGAATGGAGAACTTCCTGGATTTTCTCGAGTTGCGGCAGGTGTTCTCGAGTTACGACGGGGACCTCAGTGACCCGCCCTGGTGGCCTCAGGAGAGGCCAGTCCCCATGCGAGTTGCTAGGGGGCCTCTCGGGATTCCTCTCCCATCGATACCGGGGCCAAAAACCTTGTCTGGAGTCAGGGCCGGAACCGAGGATTCCTCTCAGGGGCTGACATGGATCTTTGGGTACTTCTGGAGTCTCCCCAGGGGAGTCAGGCCTCGTCTCGAGTGGGGGCATGCACGTGCGCTTTCCTTCCAGGCTGTAGCAGCAATGTCACGCTTCCCGTCGCGTGGATCAAAGGATCTGTGGTTTTCCCTCGAGGCTTTCCCTCGAGGCTTTCCCACAGGGCTGTCCCACGTGCCACCGTGGTGTGAGTCGATCCTCGGCGTGAAAGATGAGCCAGTGCAGGGCAAAGAGGTTCCTCTGGAATGGACTGAGACATCTGGGGGACTCTTGGAATGGTGGTACGACCATGGAGTTCCTCTCGCCTTTCCTGTTGAGAGTGCCTCCTCTTGAGATGCCACGGGAACGCCGGGAATTCTTTCCCGTTGAAAGCAGGGAAAGGATCCCTCATCTCGAGCTACGAGGGGAAAACGGGGCTCCTCTGGATGTGGGCGGGACCATCGTGCTTCCTCTCGAGTGGAGACGGGTACGGCGGTGAACTTCTTGTGTTGCAGCAAGGGTGTGAAAGACCCTTTCGAAGTTCCAGAGGTTAGGTGTCATTAGTCTCCAGACGCCTCATCGGAAATAGGCCTCATCTCGCCTGGAAGGGAGATCTTCCTGGATTTTCTCGAGTTGCGGCAGGTGTTCTCGAGTTTCGACGGGGACCTAAGGGACCCGCCCTGGTGGCCTCAGGAGAGGCCAGTCCCCATGCGAGTTGCTAGGGGGCCTCTCGGGATTCCTCTCCCGTCGATACCGGGGCCAAAAACCTTGTGTGGAGTCAGGGCCGGAAACGAGGATTCCTCTCAGGGGCTGACATGGATCTTTGGGTACTTCTGGAGTCTCCCCAGGGGAATCAGGCCTCGTCTCGAGTGGGGGCATGCACGTGTGCTTTCGTTCCAGGCTGTAGCAGCACTGTCACGCTTCCCGTCGCGTGGATCAAAGGATCTGTGGTTTTCCCTCGAGGCTTTCCCTCGAGGCTTTCCCACAGGGCTGTCCCACGTGCCACCGTGGTGTGAGTCGATCCTCGGCGTGAAGATGAGCCAGTGCCAGGCAAAGAGGTTCCTCTGGAATGGACTGAGACATCTGGGGGACTCTAGGAATGGTTGAACGACCATGGAGTTCCTCTCGCCTTTCCTGTTGAGAGTGCCTCCTCTTGAGATGCGATGGGAACGCCGGGAATTCTTTCCCGTTGAAAGCAGGGAAAGGATCCCTCATCTCGAGCTACGAGGGGGAAACGGGGCTCCTCTGGATATGGGCGGGACCATCGTACTTCCTCTCGAGTGGAGACGGGTATGGCGGTGAACTTCTTGACTTGCATAAAGGGTGTGAAAGACCCTTTCGAAATTCCACAGGTTAGGTGTCACTAGTCTCCAGATGCCTCATCGGAAATAGGCCTCATCTCGCCTGGAAGGGAGAACTTCCTGGATTTTCTCGAGTTGCGGCAGGTGTTCTCGAGTTTAGACGGGGACCTCAGGGACCCGCCCTGGTGGCCTCAGGAAAGGCCATTCCCCATGCGAGTTGCTAGGGGGCCTCTCGGGATTCCTCTCCCGTCGATACCGGGGCCAAAAACCTTGTGTGGAGTCAGGGCCGGATCCGAGGATTCCTCTCAGGGGCTGACATGGATCTTTGGGTACTTCTGGAGTCTCCCCAGGGGAGTCAGGCCTCGTCTCGAGTGGGGGCATGCACGTGCGCTTTCCTTCCAGGCTGTAGCAGCAATGTCACGCTTCCCGTCGCGTGGATCAAAGGATCAGTGGTTTTCCCTCGAGGCTTTCCCTCGAGGCTTTCCCACAGGGCTGTCCCACGTGCCACCGTGGTGTGAGTCGATCCTCGGCGTGAAAGATGAGCCAGTGCAGGGCAAAGAGGTTCCTCTGGAATGGACTGAGACATCTGGGGGACTCTTGGCATGGTGGTACGACCATGGAGTTCCTCTCGCCTTTCCTGTTGAGAGTGCCTCCTCTTGAGATGCAACGGGAAAGCCGGGAATTCTTTCCCGTTGAAAGCAGGGAAAGGATCCCTCATCTCGAGCTACGAGGGGGAAACGGGGCTCCTCTGGATGTGGGCGGGACCATCGTGCTTCCTCTCGAGTGGAGACGGGTATGGCGGTGAACTTCTTGAGTTGCAGCAAGGGTGTGAAAGACCCTTTCGAAGTTCCAGAGGTTAGGTGTCATTAGTCTCCAGACGCCTCATCGGAAATAGGCCTCATCTCGCCTGGAAGGGAGAACTTCCTGGATTTTCTCGAGTTGCGGCAGGTGTTCTCGAGTTACGACGGGGACCTCAGGGACCCGCCCTGGTGTCCTCAGGAGAGGCCAGTCCCCATGCGAGTTGCTAGGGGGCCTCTCGGGATTCCTCTCCAATCGATACCGGGGCCAAAAACCTTGTGTGGAGTCAGGGCCGGAACCGAGGTTTCCTCTCAGGTGCTCACATGGATCCTTGGGTATTTCTGGAGTCTCCCCATGGGAGTCAGGCCTCGTCTCGAGTGGGGGCATGCACGTGCGCTTTCCTTCCAGGCTGTAGCAGCAATGTCACGCTTCCCGTCGCGTTGATCAAAGGATCTGTGGTTTTCCCTCGAGGCTTTCCCTCGAGGCTTTCCCACGGGGCTGTCCCACGTGCCACTGTGGTGTGAGTCGATCCTCGGCGTGAAAGATGAGCCAGTGCAGGGCAAAGAGGTTCCTCTGGAATGGACTGAGACATCTGGGGGACTCTTGGCATGGTGGTACGACCATGGAGTTCCTCTCGCCTTTCCTGTTGAGAGTGCCTCCTCTTGAGATGCGACGGGAACGCCGGGAATTCTTTCCCGTTGAAAGCAGGGAAAGGATCCCTCATCTCGAGCTACGAGGGGGAAACGGGGCTCCTCTGGATGTGGGCGGGACCATCGTGCTTCCTCTCGAGTGGAGACGGGTATGGCGGTGAACTTCTTGAGTTGCAGCAAGGGTTTGAAAGACCCTTTCGAAGTTCCAGAGGTTAGGTGTCATTAGTCTCCAGACGCCTCATCGGAAATAGGCCTCATCTCGCCTGGAAGGGAGAACTTCCTGGATTTTCTCGAGTTGCGGCAGGTGTTCTCGAGTTACGACGGGGACCTCAGGGACCCGCCCTGGTGGCCTCAGGAGAGGCCAGTCCCCATGCGAGTTGCTAGGGGGCCATTCGGGATTCCTCTCCCGTCGATACCGGGGCCAAAAACCTTGTGTGGAGTCAGGGCCAGAACCGAGGATTCCTCTCAGGGGCTGACATGGATCTTTGGGTACTTCTGGAGTATCCCCAGGGGAGTCAGGCCTCGTCTCGAGTGGGGGCATGCACGTGCGCTTTCCTTCCAGGCTGTAGCAGCAATGTCACGCTTCCCGTCGCGTGGATCAAAGGATCTGTGGTTTTCCCTTGAGGCTTTCCCTCGAGGCTTTCCAACAGGGCTGTCCCACGTGCCACCGTGGTGTGAGTCGATTCTCGGCGTGAAAGATGAGCCAGTGCAGGGCAAAGAGGTTCCTCTGGAATGGACTGAGACATCTGGGGGACTCTTGGCATGGTAGTACGACCATGGAGTTCCTCTCGCCTTTCCTGTTGAGAGTGCCTCCTCTTGAGATGCGACGGGAACGCCGGGAATTCTTTCCCGTTGAAAGCAGGGAAAGGATCCCTCATCTCGAGCTACGAGAGGGAAACTGGGCTCCTCTGGATGTGGGCGGGACCATCGTGCTTCCTCTCGAGTGGACACGGGTATGGCGGTGAACTTCTTGAGTTGCAGCAAGGGTGTGAAAGACCCTTTCGAAGTTCCAGAGGTTAGGTGTCATTAGTCTCCAGACGCCTCATCGGAAATGGGCCTCATCTCGCCTGGAAGGGAGAACTTCCTGGATTTTCTCGAGTTGCGGCAGGTGTTCTCGAGTTACGACGGGGACCTCAGGGACCCGCCCTGGTGGCCTCAGGAGAGGCCAGTCCTCATGCGAGTTGCTAGGGGGCCTCTCAGGATTCCTCTCCCATCGACACCGGGGCCAAAAACCTTGTGTGGAGTCAGGGCCGGAACCGAGGATTCCTCTCAGGGGCTGACATGGATCTCTGGGTACTTCTGGAGTGTCCCCAGGGAAGTCAGGCCTCGTCTAGAGTGGGGGCATGCACGTGCGCTTTCCTTCCAGGCTGGAGCAGCAATGTCACGCTTCCCGTCGCGTAGATCAAAGGATCTGTGGTTTTCCCTCGAGGCTTTCCCTCGAGGCTTTCCCACTGGGCTGTCCCACGTGCCACCGTGGTGTGAGTCGATCCTCGGCGTGAAAGATGAGCCAGTGCAGGGCAAAGAGGTTCCTCTGGAATGGACTGAGACATCTGGGGGACTCTTGGCATGGTGGTACGACCATGGAGTTCCTCTCGCCTTTCCTGTTGAGAGTGCCTCCTCTTGAGATGCGACGGGAACGCCGGAATTCTTTCCCGTTGAAAGCAGGGAAAGGATCCCTCATCTCGAGCTACGAGGGGGAAACGGGGCTCCTCTGGATGTGGGCGGGACCATCGTGCTTCCTCTCGAGTGGAGACGGGTATGGCGGTGAACTTCTTGAGTTGCAGCAAGGGTGTGAAAGACCCTTTCGAAGTTCCAGAGCTTAGGTGTCATTAGTCTCCAGACGCCTCATCGGAAATAGGCCTCATCTCGCCTGGAAGGGAGAACTTCCTGGATTTTCTCGAGTTGCGGCAGGTGTTCTCGAGTTACGACGGGGACCTCAGGGACCCGCCCTGGTGGCCTCAGGAGAGGCCAGTCCCCATGCGAGTTGCTAGGGGGCCTCTCGGGATTCCTCTCCCGTCGATACCGGGGCCAAAAACCTTGTGTGGAGTCAGGGCCGGAACCGAGGATTCCTCTCAGGGGCTGACATGGATCTTTGGGTACTTCTGGAGTCTCCCCAGGGGAGTCAGGCCTCGTCTCGAGTGGGGGCATGCACGTGCGCTTTCCTTCCAGGCTGTAGCAGCAATGTCACGCTTCCCGTCACGTAGATCAAAGGATCTGTGGTTTTCCCTCGAGGCTTTCCCTCGAGGCTTTCCCACTGGGTTGTCCCTCGTGCCACCGTGGTGTGAGTCGATCCTCGGCGTGAAAGATGAGCCAGTGCAGGGCAAATAGGTTCCTCTGGAATGGACTGAGACATCTGGGGGACTCTTGGCATGGTGGTACGACCATGGAGTTCCTCTCGGCTTCCCTGTTGAGAGTGCCTCCTCTTGAGATGCGACGGGAACGCCGGGAATTCTTTCCCGTTGAAAGCAGGGAAAGGATCCCTCATCTCGAGCTACGAGGGGGAAACCGGGCTCCTCTGGATGGGGACGGAGCCATCGTGCTTCCTCTCGAGTGGAGACGGGTATGGCGGTGGACTTCTTGAGTTGCAGCAAGGGTGTGAAAGACCCTTTCGAAGTTCCAGAGCTTAGGTGTCATTAGTCTCCAGACGCCTCATCGGAAATAGGCCTCATCTCGCCTAGAAGGTAGAACTTCCTGGATTTTCTCGAGTTGCGGCAGGTGTTCTCGAGTTACGACGGGGACCTCAGGGACCCGCCCTGGTGGTCTCAGGAGAGGCCAGTCCCCATGCGAGTTGCTAGGGGGCCTCTCGGGATTCCTCTCCCGTCGATACCGCGGCCATAAACCTTGTGTGGAGTCAGGGCCGTAACCGAGGATTCCTCTCAGGGGCTGACATGGATCTTTGGGTACTTCTGGAGTCTCCCCAGGGGAGTCAGGCCTCGTCTCGAGTGGGGGCATGAACGTGCGCTTTCCTTCCAGGCTGTAGCAGCAATGTCACGCTTCCCGTCGCGTGGATCAAAGGATCTGTGGTTTTCCCTCGAGGCTTTCCCTCGAGGCTTTCCCACAGGGCTGTCCCACGTGCCACCGTGGTGTGAGTCGATCATCGGCGTGAAAGATGAGCCAGTGCAGGGCAAAGAGGTTCCTCTGGAATGGACTGAGACATCTGGGGGACTCTTGGCATGGTGGTACGACCATGGAGTTTCTCTCGCCTTTCCTGTTGAGAGTGCCTCCTCTTGAGATGCGACGGGAAAGCCGGGAATTCTTTCCCGTTGAAAGCAGGGAAAGGATCCCTCATCTCGAGCTACGAGGGGGAATCGGGGCTCCTCTGGATGTGGGCGGTACCATCGTGCTTCCTCTCGAGTGGAGACGGGTATGGCGGTGAACTTCTTGAGTTGCAGCAATGGTGTGAAAGACCCTTTCGAAGTTCCAGAGGTTAGGTGTCATTAGTCTCCAGACGCCTCATCGGAAATGGGCCTCATCTCGCCTGGAAGGGAGAACTTCCTGGATTTTCTCGAGTTGCGGCAGGTGTTCTCGAGTTACGACGGGGACCTCAGGGACCCGCCCTGGTGGCCTCAGGAGAGGCCAGTCCCCATGCGAGTTCTTAGGGGGCCTCTCGGGATTCCTCTCCCAACGATACCGGGGCCAAAAACCTTGTGTGGAGTCAGGGCCGGAACCGAGGATTCCTCTCAGGTGCTGACATGGATTTTGGGTACTTCTGGAGTGTCCCCAGGGAAGTCAGGCCTCGTCTCGAGTGGGGGCATGCACGTGCGCTTTCCTTCCAGGCTGGAGCAGCAATGTCACGCTTCCCGTCGCGTGGATCAAAGGATCTGTGGTTTTCCCTCGAGGCTTTCCCACAGGGCTGTCCCACGGGGCTGTCCCACGTGCCACCGTGGTGTGGTTCGATCCTCGGCGTGAAAGATGAACCAGTGCAGGGCAAAGAGGTTCCTCTGGAATGGACTGAGACATCTGGGGGACTCTTGGCATGGTGGTACGACCATGGAGTTCCTCTCGCCTTTCCTGTTGAGAGTGCCTCCTCTTGAGATGCGACGGGAAAGCCGGGAATTCTTTCCCGTTGAAAGCAGGGAAAGGATCCCTCATCTCGAGCTACGAGGGGGAATCGGGGCTCCTCTGGATGTGGGCGGTACCATCGTGCTTCCTCTCGAGTGGAGACGGGTATGGCGGTGAACTTCTTGAGTTGCAGTAAGGGTGTGAAAGACCCTTTCGAAGTTCCAGAGCTTAGGTGTCATTAGTCTCCAGACGCCTCATCGGAAATGGTCCTCATCTCGCCTGGAAGGGAGAACTTCCTGGATTTTCTCGAGTTGCGGCAGGTGTTCTCGAGTTACGACGGGGACCTCAGGGACCCGCCCTGGTGGCCTCAGGAGAGGCCATTCGCCATGCGAGTTGCTAGGGGGCCTCTCGGGATTCCTCTCCCGTCGATACCGGGGCCAAAAACCTTGTGTGGAGTCAGGGCCGGAACCGAGGATTCCTCTCAGGGGCTCACATGGATCTTTGGGTACTTCTGGAGCCTCCCCAGGGGAGTCAGGCCTCGTCTCGAGTGGGGGCATACACGTGCGCTTTCCTTCCAGGCTGTAGCAGCAATGTCACGCTTCCCGTCGCGTGGATCAAAGGATCTGTGGTTTTCCCTCGAGGCTTTCCCTCGAGGCTTTCCCACAGGGTTGTCCCTCGTGCCACCGTGGTGTGAGTCGATCCTCGGCGTGAAAGATGAGCCAGTGCAGGGCAAATAGGTTCCTCTGGAATGGACTGAGACATCTGGGGGACTCTTGGCATGGTGGTACGACCATGGAGTTCCTCTCGGCTTCCCTGTTGAGAGTGCCTCCTCTTGAGATGCGACGGGAACGCCGGGAATTCTTTCCCGTTGAAAGCAGGGAAAGGATCCCTCATCTCGAGCTACGAGGGGGAAACGGGGCTCCTCTGGATGGGGACGGAGCCATCGTGCTTCCTCTCGAGTGGAGACGGGTATGGCGGTGGACTTCTTGAGTTGCAGCAAGGGTGTGAAAGACCCTTTCGAAGTTCCAGAGCTTAGGTGTCATTAGTCTCCAGACGCCTCATCGGAAATAGGCCTCATCTCGCCTAGAAGGTAGAACTTCCTGGATTTTCTCGAGTTGCGGCAGGTGTTCTCGAGTTACGACGGGGACCTCAGGGACCCGCCCTGGTGGTCTCAGGAGAGGCCAGTCCCCATGCGAGTTGCTAGGGGGCCTCTCGGGATTCCTCTCCCGTCGATACCGCGGCCATAAACCTTGTGTGGAGTCAGGGCCGGAACCGAGGATTCCTCTCAGGGGCTGACATGGATCTTTGGGTACTTCTGGAGTCTCCCCAGGGGAGTCAGGCCTCGTCTCGAGTGGGGGCATGAACGTGCGCTTTCCTTCCAGGCTGTAGCAGCAATGTCACGCTTCCCGTCGCGTGGATCAAAGGATCTGTGGTTTTCCCTCGAGGCTTTCCCTCGAGGCTTTCCCACAGGGCTGTCCCACGTGCCACCGTGGTGTGAGTCGATCATCGGCGTGAAAGATGAGCCAGTGCAGGGCAAAGAGGTTCCTCTGGAATGGACTGAGACATCTGGGGGACTCTTGGCATGGTGGTACGACCATGGAGTTCCTCTCGCCTTTCCTGTTGAGAGTGCCTCCTCTTGAGATGCGACGGGAAAGCCGGGAATTCTTTCCCGTTGAAAGCAGGGAAAGGATCCCTCATCTCGAGCTACGAGGGGGAATCGGGGCTCCTCTGGATGTGGGCGGTACCATCGTGCTTCCTCTCGAGTGGACACGGGTATGGCGGTGAACTTCTTGAGTTGCAGCAAGGGTGTGAAAGACCCATTCGAAGTTCCAGAGGTTAGGTGTCATTAGTCTCCAGACGCCTCATCGGAAATGGTCCTCATCTCGCCTGGAAGGGAGAACTTCCTGGATTTTCTCGAGTTGCGGCAGGTGTTCTCGAGTTACGACGGGGAACTCAGGGACCCGCCCTGGTGGCCTCAGGAGTGGCCAGTCCCCATGCGAGTTGCTAGGGGGCCTCTCGGGATTCCTCTCCCGTTGATACCGGGGCCAAAATCCTTGTGTGGAGTCAGGGCCGGAACCGAGGATTCCTCTCAGGGGCTGACATGGATCTTTGGGTACTTCTGGAGTCTCCCCAGGGGAGTCAGGCCTCGTCTCGAGTGGGGGCATGCACGTGCGCTTTCCTTCCAGGCTGTAGCAGCAATGTCACGCTTCCAGTCACGTGGATCAAAGGATCTGTGGTTTTCCCTCGAGGCTTTCCCTCGAGGCTTTCCCACAGGGCTGTCCCACGTGCCACCGTGGTGTGAGTCGATCCTCGGCGTGAAAGATGAGCCAGGACAGGGCAAAGAGGTTCCTCTGGAATGGACTGAGACATCTGGGGGACTCTTGGCATGGTGGTACGACCATGGAGTTCCTCTCGCCTTTCCTGTTGAGAGTGCCTCCTCTTGAGATGCGACGGGAACGCCGGGAATTCTTTCCCGTTGAAAGCAGGGAAAGGATCCCTCATCTCGAGCTACGAGGGGGAAACTGGGCTCCTCTGGATGTGGGCGGGACCATCGTGCTTCCTCTTGAGTGGAGACCAGTATGGCGGTGAACTTCTTGAGTTGCAGCAATGGTGTGAAAGACCCTTTCGAAGTTCCAGAGGTTAGGTGTCATTAGTCTCCAGACGCATCATCGGAAATGGGCCTCATCTCGCCTGGAAGGGAGAACTTCCTGGATTTTCTCGAGTTGCGGCAGGTGTTCTCGAGTTACGACGGGGACCTCAGGGACCCGCCCTGGTGGCCTCAGGAGAGGCCAGTCCCCATGGGAGTTGCTAGGGGGCCTCTCGGGATTCCTCTCCCGTCGATACCGGGGCCAAAAACATTGTGTGGAGTCAGGGCCGGAACCGAGGATTCCTCTCAGGGGCTGACATGGATCTTTGGGTACTTCTGGAGTCTCCCCAGGGGAGTCAGGCCTCGTCTCGAGTGGGGGCATGCACGTGCGCTTTCCTCCCAGGCTGTAGCAGCAATGTCACGCTTCCCGTCGCGTGGATCAAAGGAAATGTGGTTTTCCCTCGAGGCTTTCCCTCGAGGCTTTCCCACGGGGCTCTCCCACGTGCCACCGTGGTGTGAGTCGGTCCTCGGCGTGAAAGATGAGCCAGTGCAGGGCAAAGAGGTTCCTCTGGAATGGACTGAGACATCTGGGGGACTCTTGGCATGGTGGTACGACCATGGAGTTCCTCTCGCCTTTCCTGTTGAGAGTGCCTCCCCTTGAGATGCGACGGGAACGCCGGGAATTCTTTCGCGTTGAAAGCAGGGAAAGGATTACTCATCTCGAGCTACGAGGGGGAAACAGGGCTCCTCTGGATGTGGGCGGGACCATTGTGCTTCCTCTCGAGTGGAGACGGGTATGGCGGTGAACTTCTTGAGTTGCAGCAAGGGTGTGAAAGACCCTTTCGAAGTTCCAGAGCTTAGGTGTCATTACTCTCCAGACGCCTCACCGGAAATAGGCCTCATCTCGCCTGGAAGGGAGAACTTCCTGGATTTTCTCGAGTTGCGGCAGGTGTTCTCGAGTTACGACGGGGACCTCAGGGACCCGCCCTGGTGGCCTCAGGAGAGGCCAGTCCCCATGCGAGTTGCTAGGGGGCCTCTCGGGATTCCTCTCCCATCGATACCGGGGCCAAAAACCTTGTGTGGAGTCAGGGCCGGAACCGAGGATTCCTCTCAGGGGCTGACATGGATCTTTGGGTACTTCTGGAGTCTCCCCAGGGAAGTCAGGCCTCGTCTCGTGTGGGGGCATGCACGTGTGCTTTCGTTCCAGGCTGTAGCAGCAATGTCACGCTTCCCGTCGCGTGGATCAAAGGATCTGTGGTTTTCCCTCGAGGCTTTCCCTCGAGGCTTTCCCACAGGGCTGTCCCACGTGCCACCGTGGTGTGAGTCGATCCTCGGCGTGAAAGATGAGCCAGTGCAGGGCAAAGAGGTTCCTCTGGAATGGACTGAGACATCTGGGGGACTCTTGGCATGGTGGTACATCATGGAGTTCCTCTCGCCCTTCCTGTTGAGAGTGCCTCCTCTTGAGATGCGACGGGAACGCCGGGAATTCTTTCCCGTTGAAAACAGGGTAAGGATCCCTCATCTCGAGCTACGACGGGGAATCCGGGCTTTTCTGGATGTGGGCAGGACCATCGTGCTTCCTCTCGAGTGGAGACGGGTATGGCGGTGAACTTCTTGAGTTGCAGCAAGGGTGTGAAAGACCCTTTCGAACTTCCAGAGGTTAGGTGTCATTAGTCTCCAGACGCCTCATCGGAAATAGGCCTCATCTCGCCTGGAAGGGAGAACTTCCTGGATTTTCTCGAGTTGCGGCAGGTGTTCTCGAGTTACGACGGGGACCTCAGGGACCCGCCCTGGTGGCCTCAGGAGAGGCCAGTCCCCATGCGAGGTGCTAGGGGGCCTCTCGGGATTCCTCTCCCGTCGATACCGGGGCCAAAAACCTTTTGTGGAGTCAGGGCCGGAACCGAGGATTCCTCTCAGGGGCTGACATGGATCTTAGGGTACTTCTGGAGTCTCCCCAGGCGAGTCAGGCCTCGTCTCGAGTGGGGGCATGCACGTGCGCTTTGCTTCCAAGCTGTAGCAGCAATGTCACGCATCCCGTCGCGTGGATCAAAGGATCTGTGGTTTTCCCTCGAGGCTTTCCCTCGGGGCTTTCCCACTGGGCTGTCCCACGTGCCACCGTGGTGTGAGTCGATCCTCGGCGTGAAAGATGAGCCAGTGCAGGGCAAAGAGGTTCCTCTGGAATGGACTGAGACATCTGGGGGACTCTTGGCATGGTGGTACGACCATGGAGTTCCTCTCGCCTTTCCTGTTGAGAGTGCCTCCTCTTGAGATGCGACGGGAATGCCGGGAATTCTTTCCCGTTGAAAGCAGGGAAAGGATCCCTCATCTCGAGCTACGAGGGGGAAACGGGGCTCCTCTGGATGTGGGCGGGACCATCGTGCTTCCTCTCGAGTGGAGACGGGTATGGCGGTGAACTTCTTGAGTTGCAGCAAGGGTGTGAAAGACCCTTTCGAAGTTCCAGAGGTTAGGTGTCATTAGTCTCCAGACGCCTCATCGGAAATAGGCCTCATCTCGCCTGGAAGGGAGAACTTCCTGGATTTTCTCGAGTTGCGGCAGGTGTTTTCGAGTTACGACGGGGACCTCAGGGACCCGCCCTGGTGGCCTCAGGAGAGGCCAGTCCCCATGCGAGTTGCTAGGGGGCCTCTCGGGATTCCTCTCCTGTCGATACCGGGGCCAAAAACCTTGTGTGGAGTCAGGGCCGGAACCGAGGATTCCTCTCAGGGGCTGACATGGATCTTTGGGTACTTCTGGAGTCTCCCCAGGGGAGTCAGGCCTCGTCTCGAGTGGGGGCATGCACGTGCGCTTTCCTCCCAGGCTGTAGCAGCAATGTCCCGCTTCCCGTCGCGTGGATCAAAGGAAATGTGGTTTTCCCTCGAGGCTTTCCCTCGAGGCTTTCCCAAGGGGCTCTCCCACGTGCCACCGTGGTGTGAGTCGGTCCTCGGCGTGAAAGATGAGCCAGTGCAGGGCAAAGAGGTTCCTCTGGAATGGACTGAGACATCTGGGGGACTCTTGGCATGGTGGTACGACCAATGAGTTCCTCTCGCCTTTCCTGTTGAGAGTGCCTCCCCTTGAGATGCGACGGGAACGCCGGGAATTCTTTCGCGTTGAAAGCAGGGAAAGGATTACTCATCTCGAGCTACGAGGGGGAAACAGGGCTCCTCTGGATGTGGGCGGGACCATCGTGCTTCCTCTCGAGTGGAGACGGGTATGGCGGTGAACTTCTTGAGTTGCAGCAAGGGTGTGAAAGACCCTTTCGAAGTTCCAGAGCTTAGGTGTCATTACTCTCCAGACGCCTCATCGGAAATAGGCCTCATCTCGCCTGGAAGGGAGAACTTCCTGGATTTTCTCGAGTTGCGGCAGGTGTTCTCGAGTTACGACGGGGACCTCAGGGACCCGCCCTGGTGGCCTCAGGAGAGGCCAGTCCCCATGCGAGTTGCTAGGGGGCCTCTCGGTATTCCTCTCCCATCGATACCGGGGCCAAAAACCTTGTGTGGAGTCAGGGCCGGAACCGAGGATTCCTCTCAGGGGCTGACATGGATCTTTGGGTACTTCTGGAGTCTCCCCAGGGAAGTCAGGCCTCGTCTCGAGTGGGGGCATGCACGTGTGCTTTCGTTCCAGGCTGTAGCAGCAATGTCACGCTTCCCGTCGCGTGGATCAAAGGATCTGTGGTTTTCCCTCGAGGCTTTCCCTCGAGGCTTTCCCACGGGGCTGTCCCACGTGCCACCGTGGTGTGAGTCGATCCTCGGCGTGAAAGATGAGCCAGTGCAGGGCAAAGAGGTTCCTCTGGAATGGACTGAGACATCTGGGGGACTCTTGGCATGGTGGTACGACCATGGAGTTCCTCTCGCCTTTCCTGTTGAGAGTGCCTCCTCTTGAGGTGTGACGGAAACGCCGGGAATTCTTTCCCGTTGAAAGCAGGGAAAGGATCCCTCATCTCGAGCTACGAGGGGGAAACGGGGCTCCTCTGGATGTGGGCGGGACCATCGTGCTTCCTCTCGAGTGGAGACGGGTATGGCGGTGAACTTCTTGAGTTGCAGCAAGGGTGTGAAAGACCCTTTCGAAGTTCCAGAGGTTAGGTGTCATTAGTCTCCAGACGCCTCACCGGAAATAGGCCTCATCTCGCCTGGAAGGGAGAACTTCCTGGATTTTCTCGAGTTGCGGCAGGTGTTCTCGAGTTACGACGGGGTCCTCAGGGACCCGACTTGGTGGCCTCAGGAGAGGCCAATCCCCATGCGAGTTGCTAGGGGGCCTCTCGGGATTCCTCTCCCGTCGATACCGGGGCCAAAATCCTTGTGTGGAGTCAGGGCCGGAACCGAGGATTCCTCTCAGCGGCTGACATGGATCTTAGGGTACTTCTGGAGTCTCCCCAGGCGAGTCAGGCCTCGTCTCGAGTGGGGGCATGCACGTGCGCTTTCCTTCCAGGCTGTAGCAGCAATGTCAAGCTTCCCGTCACGTGGATCAAAGGATCTGGGTTTTCCCTCGAGGCTTTCCCTCGAGGCTTTCCCACTGGGCTGTCCCAAGTGCCACCGTGGTGTGAGTCGATCCTCGGCGTGAAAGATGAGCCAGTGCAGGGCAAAGAGGTTCCTCTGGAATGGACTGAGACATCTGGGGGACTCTTGGCATGGTGGTACGACCATGGAGTTCCTCTCGCCTTTCCTGTTCAGAGTGCCTCCTCTTGAGATGCGACGGGAACGCCGGGAATTCTTTCCCGTTGAAAGCAGGGTAAGGATCCCTCATCTCGAGCTACGAGGGGGAAACGGGGCTCTTCTGGATGTGGGCGGGACCATCGTGCTTCCTCTCGAGTGGAGACGGGTATGGCGGTGAACTTCTTGAGTTGCAGCAAGGGTGTGAAAGACCCTTTCGCAGTTCCAGAGGTTAGGTGTCATTAGTCTCCAGACGCCTCATCGGAAATAGGCCTCATCTCGCCTGGAAGGGAGAACTTCCTGGATTTTCTCGAGTTGCGGCAGGTGTTCTCGAGTTACGACGGGGACCTCAGGGACCCGCCCTGGTGGCCTCAGGAGAGGCCAGTCCCCATGCGAGGTGCTAGGGGGCCTCTCGGGATTCCTCTCCCGTCGATACCGGGGCCAAAAACCTTGTGTGGAGTCAGGGCCGGAACCGAGGATTCCTCTCAGGGGCTGACATGGATCTTTGGGTACTTCTGGAGTCTCCTCAGGGGAGTCAGACCTCGTCTCGAGTGGGGGCATGCACGTGTGCTTTCCTTCCAGGCTGTAGCAGCAATGTCACGCTTCCCGTCGCGTGGATCAAAGGATCTGTGGTTTTCCCTCGAGGCTTTCCCTCGAGGCTTTCCCACAGGGCTGTCCCACGTGCCACCGTGGTGTGAGTCGATCCTCGGCGTGAAAGATGAGCCAGTGCAGGGCAAAGAGGTTCCTCTGGAATGGACTGAGACATCTGGGGGACTCTTGGCATGGTGGTACGACCATGGAGTTCCTCTCGCCTTTCCTGTTGAGAGTGCCTCCTCTTGAGATGCGACGGGAACGCCGGGAATTCTTTCCCGTTGAAAGCAGGGAAAGGATCCCTCATCTCGAGCTACGAGGGGGAAACGGGGCTCCTCTGGATGTGGGCGGGACCATCGTGCTTCCTCTCGAGTGGAGACGGGTATGGCGGTGAACTTCTTGAGTTGCAGCAAGGGTGTGAAAGACCCTTTCGAAGTTCCAGAGCTTAGGTGTCATTAGTCTCCAGACGCCTCATCGGAAATAGGCCTCATCTCGCCTGGAAGGGAAAACTTCCTGGATTTTCTCGAGTTGCGGCAGGTGTTCTCGAGTTACGACGGGGACCTCAGGGACCCGCCCTGGGGGCCTCAGGAGAGGCCAGTCCCCATGCGACGTGCTAGGGGGCCTCTCGGGATTCCTCTCCCGTCGATACCGGGGCCAAAAACATTGTGTGTAGTCAGGGCCGGAACCGAGGATTCCTCTCATGGGCTGACATGGATTTTTGGGTACTTCTGGAGTCTCCCCAGGGGAGTCAGGCCTCGTCTCGAGTGGGGGCATGCACGTACGCTTTCCTTCCAGGCTGGAGCAGCAATGTCACCCTTCCCGTCGCGTGGATCAAAGGATCTGTGGTTTTCCCTCGAGGCTTTCCCACAGGGCTGTCCCACGTGCCACCGTGGTGTGAGTCGATCCTCGGCGTGAAAGATGAGCCAGTGCAGGGCAAAGAGGTTCCTCTGGAATGGACTGAGACATCTGGGGGACTCTTGGCATGGTGGTACGACCATGGAGTTCCTCTCGCCTTTCCTGTTGAGAGTGCCTCCTCTTGAGATGCCACGGGAACGCCGGGAATTCTTTCCCGTTGAAAGCAGGGAAAGGATCCCTCATCTCGAGCTACGAGGGGGAAACGGGGCTCCTCTGGATGTGGGTGGGACCATCGTGCTTCCTCTTGAGTGGAGACGGGTACGGCGGTGAACTTCTTGAGTTGCAGCAAGGGTGTGAAAGACCCTTTTGAAGTTCCAGAGCTTAGGTGTCATTAGTCTCCAGACGCCTCATCGGAAATAGGCCTCATCTCGCCTAGAAGGGAGAACTTCCTGGATTTTCTCGAGTTGCGGCAGGTGTTCTCGAGTTACGACGGGGACCTCAGGGACCCGCCCTGGTGGCCTCAGGAGAGGCCAGTCCCCATGCGAGTTGCTAGGGGGCCTCTCGGGATTCCTCTCCCGTCGATACCGGGGCCAAAAACCTTGTGTGGAGTCAGGGCCGAAACGGAGGATTCCTCTCAGGGGCTGACATGGATCTTTGGGTACTTCTGGAGTCTCCACAGGCGAGTCAGGCCTCGTCTCGAGTGGGGGCATGCACGTGCGCTTTCCTTCCAGGCTGTAGCAGCAATGTCACGCTTCCCGTCGCGTGGATCAAAGTATCTGTGGTTTTCCCTCGAGGCTTTCCCTCGAGGCTTTCCCACAGGGCTGTCCCAGGTGCCACCGTGGTGTGAGTCGATCCTCGGCGTGAAAGATGAGCCATTGCAGGGCAAAGAGGTTCCTCTGGAATGGACTGAGACATCTGGGGGACTCTTGGCATGGTGGTACGACCATGGAGTTCCTCTCGCCTTTCCTGTTGAGAGTGCCTCCTCTTGAGTTGCGACGGGAACGCCGGGAATTTTTTCCCGTTGAAAGCAGGGAAAGGATCCCTCATCTCGAGCTACGAGGGGGAAACGGGGCTCTTTTGGATGTGGGCGGGACCATCGTGCTTCCTCTCGAGTGGAGACGGGTATGGCGGTGAACTTCTTGAGTTGCAGCAAGGGTGTGAAAGACCCTTTCGAAGTTCCAGAGGTTAGGTGTCATTAGTCTCCAGACGCCTCATCGGAAATAGGCCTCATCTCGCCTGGAATGGAGAACTTCCTGGATTTTCTTGAGTTGCGGCAGGTGTTCTCGAGTTACGACGGGGACCTCAGTGACCCGCCCTGGTGGCCTCAGGAGAGGCCAGTCCCCATGCGAGTTGCTAGGGGGCCTCTCGGGATTCCTCTCCCATCGATACCGGGGCCAAAAACCTTGTCTGGAGTCAGGGCCGGAACCGAGGATTCCTCTCAGGGGCTGACATGGATCTTTGGGTACTTCTGGAGTCTCCCCAGGGGAGTCAGGCCTCGTCTCAAGTGGAGGCATGCACGTGCGCTTTCCTTCCAGGCTGTAGCAGCAATGTCACGCTTCCCGTCGCGTGGATCAAAGGATCTGTGGTTTTCCCTCGAGGCTTTCCCTCGAGGCTTTCCCACAGGGCTGTCCCACGTGCCACCGTGGTGTGAGTCGATCCTCGGCGTGAAAGATGAGCCAGTGCCAGGCAAAGAGGTTCCTCTGGAATGGACTGAGACATCTGGGGGACTCTAGGAATGGTGGAACGACCATGGAGTTCCTCTCGACTTTCCTGTTGAGAGTGCCTCCTCTTGAGATGCGACGGGTACGCCGGGAATTCTTTCCCGTTGAAAGCAGGGAAAGGATCCCTCATCTCGAGCTACGAGGGGGAAACGGGGCTCCTCTGGATGTGGGCGGGACCATCGTGCTTCCTCTCGAGTGGAGACGGGTATGGCGGTGAACTTCTTGAGTTGCAGTAAGGGTGTGAAAGACCCTTTCTAAGTTCCAGAGGTTAGGTGTCATTAGTCTCCAGACGCCTCATCGGAAATAGGCCTCATCTCGCCTGGAAGGGAGAACTTCCTGGATTTTCTCGAGTTGCGGCAGGTGTTCTCGAGTTAATACGGGGACCTCAGGGACCCGCCCTGGTGGCCTCAGGAGAGGCCAGTCCCCATGCGAGTTGCTAGGGGGCCTCTCGGGATTACTCTCCCGTCGATACCGGGGCCAAAAACCTTGTGTGGAGTCAGGGCCAGAACCGAGGATTCCTCTCAGGGGCTGACATGGATCTTTGGGTACTTCTGGAGTCTCCCCAGGGAAGTCAGGCCTCGTCTCGTGTGGGGGCATGCACGTGTGCTTTCGTTCCAGGCTGTAGCAGCAATGTCACGCTTCCCGTCACGTGGATCAAAGGATCTGTGGTTTTCCCTCGAGGCTTTCCCTCGAGGCTTTCCCACAGGGCTGTCCCACGTGCCACCGTGGTGTGAGTCGATCCTCGGCGTGAAAGATGAGCCAGTGCAGGGCAAAGAGGTTCCTCTGGAATGGACTGAGACATCTGGGGGACTCTTGGCATGGTGGTACATCATGGAGTTCCTCTCGCCCTTCCTGTTGAGAGTGCCTCCTCTTGAGATGCGACGGGAACGCCGGGAATTCTTTCCCGTTGAAAACAGGGTAAGGATCCCTCATCTCGAGCTACGAGGGGGAATCCGGGCTTTTCTGGATGTGGGCAGGACCATCGTGCTTCCTCTCGAGTGGAGACGGGTATGGCGGTGAACTTCTTGAGTTGCAGCAAGGGTGTGAAAGACCCTTTCGAACTTCCAGAGGTTAGGTGTCATTAGTCTCCAGACGCCTCATCGGAAATAGGCCTCATCTCGCCTGGAAGGGAGAACTTCCTGGATTTTCTCGAGTTGCGGCAGGTGTTCTCGAGTTACGACGGGGACCTCAGGGACCCGCCCTGGTGGCCTCAGGAGAGGCCAGTCCCCATGCGAGGTGCTAGGGGGCCTCTCGGGATTCCTCTCCCGTCGATACCGGGGCCAAAAACCTTTTGTGGAGTCAGGGCCGGAACCGAGGATTCCTCTCAGGGGCTGACATGGATCTTAGGGTACTTCTGGAGTCTCCCCAGGCGAGTCAGGCCTCGTCTCGAGTGGGGGCATGCACGTGCGCTTTGCTTCCAAGCTGTAGCAGCAATGTCACGCATCCCGTCGCGTGGATCAAAGGATCTGTGGTTTTCCCTCGAGGCTTTCCCTCGGGGCTTTCCCACTGGGCTGTCCCACGTGCCACCGTGGTGTGAGTCGATCCTCGGCGTGAAAGATGAGCCAGTGCAGGGCAAAGAGGTTCCTCTGGAATGGACTGAGACATCTGGGGGACTCTTGGCATGGTGGTACGACCATGGAGTTCCTCTCGCCTTTCCTGTTGAGAGTGCCTCCTCTTGAGATGCGACGGGAATGCCGGGAATTCTTTCCCGTTGAAAGCAGGGAAAGGATCCCTCATCTCGAGCTACGAGGGGGAAACGGGGCTCCTCTGGATGTGGGCGGGACCATCGTGCTTCCTCTCGAGTGGAGACGGGTATGGCGGTGAACTTCTTGAGTTGCAGCAAGGGTGTGAAAGACCCTTTCGAAGTTCCAGAGGTTAGGTGTCATTAGTCTCCAGACGCCTCATCGGAAATAGGCCTCATCTCGCCTGGAAGGGAGAACTTCCTGGATTTTCTCGAGTTGCGGCAGGTGTTTTCGAGTTACGACGGGGACCTCAGGGACCCGCCCTGGTGGCCTCAGGAGAGGCCAGTCCCCATGCGAGTTGCTAGGGGGCCTCTCGGGATTCCTCTCCTGTCGATACCGGGGCCAAAAACCTTGTGTGGAGTCAGGGCCGGAACCGAGGATTCCTCTCAGGGGCTGACATGGATCTTTGGGTACTTCTGGAGTCTCCCCAGGGGAGTCAGGCCTCGTCTCGAGTGGGGGCATGCACGTGCGCTTTCCTCCCAGGCTGTAGCAGCAATGTCACGCTTCCCGTCGCGTGGATCAAAGGAAATGTGGTTTTCCCTCGAGGCTTTCCCTCGAGGCTTTCCCAAGGGGCTCTCCCACGTGCCACCGTGGTGTGAGTCGGTCCTCGGCGTGAAAGATGAGCCAGTGCAGGGCAAAGAGGTTCCTCTGGAATGGACTGAGACATCTGGGGGACTCTTGGCATGGTGGTACGACCAATGAGTTCCTCTCGCCTTTCCTGTTGAGAGTGCCTCCCCTTGAGATGCGACGGGAACGCCGGGAATTCTTTCGCGTTGAAAGCAGGGAAAGGATTACTCATCTCGAGCTACGAGGGGGAAACAGGGCTCCTCTGGATGTGGGCGGGACCATCGTGCTTCCTCTCGAGTGGAGACGGGTATGGCGGTGAACTTCTTGAGTTGCAGCAAGGGTGTGAAAGACCCTTTCGAAGTTCCAGAGCTTAGGTGTCATTACTCTCCAGACGCCTCATCGGAAATAGGCCTCATCTCGCCTGGAAGGGAGAACTTCCTGGATTTTCTCGAGTTGCGGCAGGTGTTCTCGAGTTACGACGGGGACCTCAGGGACCCGCCCTGGTGGCCTCAGGAGAGGCCAGTCCCCATGCGAGTTGCTAGGGGGCCTCTCGGTATTCCTCTCCCATCGATACCGGGGCCAAAAACCTTGTGTGGAGTCAGGGCTGGAACCGAGGATTCCTCTCAGGGGCTGACATGGATCTTTGGGTACTTCTGGAGTCTCCCCAGGGAAGTCAGGCCTCGTCTCGAGTGGGGGCATGCACGTGTGCTTTCGTTCCAGGCTGTAGCAACAATGTCACGCTTCCCGTCGCGTGGATCAAAGGATCTGTGGTTTTCCCTCGAGGCTTTCCCTCGAGGCTTTCCCACGGGGCTGTCCCACGTGCCACCGTGGTGTGAGTCGATCCTCGGCGTGAAAGATGAGCCAGTGCAGGGCAAAGAGGTTCCTCTGGAATGGACTGAGACATCTGGGGGACTCTTGGCATGGTGGTACGACCATGGAGTTCCTCTCGCCTTTCCTGTTGAGAGTGCCTCCTCTTGAGGTGTGACGGAAACGCCGGGAATTCTTTCCCGTTGAAAGCAGGGAAAGGATCCCTCATCTCGAGCTACGAGGGGGAAACGGGGCTCCTCTGGATGTGGGCGGGACCATCGTGCTTCCTCTCGAGTGGAGACGGGTATGGCGGTGAACTTCTTGAGTTGCAGCAAGGGTGTGAAAGACACTTTCGAAGTTCCAGAGGTTAGGTGTCATTAGTCTCCAGACGCCTCACCGGAAATAGGCCTCATCTCGCCTGGAAGGGAGAACTTCCTGGATTTTCTCGAGTTGCGGCAGGTGTTCTCGAGTTACGACGGGGTCCTCAGGGACCCGACTTGGTGGCCTCAGGAGAGGCCAATCCCCATGCGAGTTGCTAGGGGGCCTCTCGGGATTCCTCTCCCGTCGATACCGGGGCCAAAATCCTTGTGTGCAGTCAGGGCCGGAACCGAGGATTCCTCTCAGCGGCTGACATGGATCTTAGGGTACTTCTGGAGTCTCCCCAGGCGAGTCAGGCCTCGTCTCGAGTGGGGGCATGCACGTGCGCTTTCCTTCCAGGCTGTAGCAGCAATGTCACGCTTCCCGTCACGTGGATCAAAGGATCTGGGTTTTCCCTCGAGGCTTTCCCTCGAGGCTTTCCCACTGGGCTGTCCCAAGTGCCACCGTGGTGTGAGTCGATCCTCGGCGTGAAAGATGAGCCAGTGCAGGGCAAAGAGGTTCCTCTGGAATGGACTGAGACATCTGGGGGACTCTTGGCATGGTGGTACGACCATGGAGTTCCTCTCGCCTTTCCTGTTCAGAGTGCCTCCTCTTGAGATGCGACGGGAACGCCGGGAATTCTTTCCCGTTGAAAGCAGGGTAAGGATCCCTCATCTCGAGCTACGAGGGGGAAACGGGGCTCTTCTGGATGTGGGCGGGACCATCGTGCTTCCTCTCGAGTGGAGACGGGTATGGCGGTGAACTTCTTGAGTTGCAGCAAGGGTGTGAAAGACCCTTTCGCAGTTCCAGAGGTTAGGTGTCATTAGTCTCCAGACGCCTCATCGGAAATAGGCCTCATCTCGCCTGGAAGGGAGAACTTCCTGGATTTTCTCGAGTTGCGGCAGGTGTTCTCGAGTTACGACGGGGACCTCAGGGACCCGCCCTGGTGGCCTCAGGAGAGGCCAGTCCCCATGCGAGGTGCTAGGGGGCCTCTCGGGATTCCTCTCCCGTCGATACCGGGGCCAAAAACCTTGTGTGGAGTCAGGGCCGGAACCGAGGATTCCTCTCAGGGGCTGACATGGATCTTTGGGTACTTCTGGAGTCTCCTCAGGGGAGTCAGACCTCGTCTCGAGTGGGGGCATGCACGTGTGCTTTCCTTCCAGGCTGTAGCAGCAATGTCACGCTTCCCGTCGCGTGGATCAAAGGATCTGTGGTTTTCCCTCGAGGCTTTCCCTCGAGGCTTTCCCACAGGGCTGTCCCACGTGCCACCGTGGTGTGAGTCGATCCTCGGCGTGAAAGATGAGCCAGTGCAGGGCAAAGAGGTTCCTCTGGAATGGACTGAGACATCTGGGGGACTCTTGGCATGGTGGTACGACCATGGAGTTCCTCTCGCCTTTCCTGTTGAGAGTGCCTCCTCTTGAGATGCGACGGGAACGCCGGGAATTCTTTCCCGTTGAAAGCAGGGAAAGGATCCCTCATCTCGAGCTACGAGGGGGAAACGGGGCTCCTCTGGATGTGGGCGGGACCATCGTGCTTCCTCTCGAGTGGAGACGGGTATGGCGGTGAACTTCTTGAGTTGCAGCAAGGGTGTGAAAGACCCTTTCGAAGTTCCAGAGGTTAGGTGTCATTAGTCTCCAGACGCCTCACCGGAAATAGGCCTCATCTCGCCTGGAAGGGAGAACTTCCTGGATTTTCTCGAGTTGCGGCAGGTGTTCTCGAGTTACGACGGGGTCCTCAGGGACACGACTTGGTGGCCTCAGGAGAGGCCAATCCCCATGCGAGTTGCTAGGGGGCCTCTCGGGATTCCTCTCCCGTCGATACCGGGGCCAAAATCCTTGTGTGGAGTCAGGGCCGGAACCGAGGATTCCTCTCAGCGGCTGACATGGATCTTAGGGTACTTCTGGAGTCTCCCCAGGCGAGTCAGGCCTCGTCTCGAGTGGGGGCATGCACGTGCGCTTTCCTTCCAGGCTGTAGCAGCAATGTCACGCTTCCCGTCACGTGGATCAAAGGATCTGGGTTTTCCCTCGAGGCTTTCCCTCGAGGCTTTCCCACTGGGCTGTCCCAAGTGCCACCGTGGTGTGAGTCGATCCTCGGCGTGAAAGATGAGCCAGTGCAGGGCAAAGAGGTTCCTCTGGAATGGACTGAGACATCTGGGGGACTCTTGGCATGGTGGTACGACCATGGAGTTCCTCTCGCCTTTCCTGTTCAGAGTGCCTCCTCTTGAGATGCGACGGGAACGCCGGGAATTCTTTCCCGTTGAAAGCAGGGTAAGGATCCCTCATCTCGAGCTACGAGGGGGAAACGGGGCTCTTCTGGATGTGGGCGGGACCATCGTGCTTCCTCTCGAGTGGAGACGGGTATGGCGGTGAACTTCTTGAGTTGCAGCAAGGGTGTGAAAGACCCTTTCGCAGTTCCAGAGGTTAGGTGTCATTAGTCTCCAGACGCCTCATCGGAAATAGGCCTCATCTCGCCTGGAAGGGAGAACTTCCTGGATTTTCTCGAGTTGCGGCAGGTGTTCTCGAGTTACGACGGGGACCTCAGGGACCCGCCCTGGTGGCCTCAGGAGAGGCCAGTCCCCATGCGAGGTGCTAGGGGGCCTCTCGGGATTCCTCTCCCGTCGATACCGGGGCCAAAAACCTTGTGTGGAGTCAGGGCCGGAACCGAGGATTCCTCTCAGGGGCTGACATGGATCTTTGGGTACTTCTGGAGTCTCCTCAGGGGAGTCAGACCTCGTCTCGAGTGGGGGCATGCACGTGTGCTTTCCTTCCAGGCTGTAGCAGCAATGTCACGCTTCCCGTCGCGTGGATCAAAGGATCTGTGGTTTTCCCTCGAGGCTTTCCCTCGAGGCTTTCCCACAGGGCTGTCCCACGTGCCACCGTGGTGTGAGTCGATCCTCGGCGTGAAAGATGAGCCAGTGCAGGGCAAAGAGGTTCCTCTGGAATGGACTGAGACATCTGGGGGACTCTTGGCATGGTGGTACGACCATGGAGTTCCTCTCGCCTTTCCTGTTGAGAGTGCCTCCTCTTGAGATGCGACGGGAACGCCGGGAATTCTTTCCCGTTGAAAGCAGGGAAAGGATCCCTCATCTCGAGCTACGAGGGGGAAACGGGGCTCCTCTGGATGTGGGCGGGACCATCGTGCTTCCTCTCGAGTGGAGACGGGTATGGCGGTGAACTTCTTGAGTTGCAGCAAGGGTGTGAAAGACCCTTTCGAAGTTCCAGAGGTTAGGTGTCATTAGTCTCCAGACGCCTCATCGGAAATAGGCCTCATCTCGCCTGGAAGGGAAAACTTCCTGGATTTTCTCGAGTTGCGGCAGGTGTTCTCGAGTTACGACGGGGACCTCAGGGACCCGCCCTGGGGGCCTCAGGAGAGGCCAGTCCCCATGCGACGTGCTAGGGGGCCTCTCGGGATTCCTCTCCCGTCGATACCGGGGCCAAAAACATTGTGTGTAGTCAGGGCCGGAACCGAGGATTCCTCTCATGGGCTGACATGGATTTTTGGGTACTTCTGGAGTCTCCCCAGGGGAGTCAGGCCTCGTCTCGAGTGGGGGCATGCACGTACGCTTTCCTTCCAGGCTGGAGCTGCAATGTCACCCTTCCCGTCGCGTGGATCAAAGGATCTGTGGTTTTCCCTCGAGGCTTTCCCACAGGGCTGTCCCACGTGCCACCGTGGTGTGAGTCGATCCTCGGCGTGAAAGATGAGCCAGTGCAGGGCAAAGAGGTTCCTCTGGAATGGACTGAGACATCTGGGGGACTCTTGGCATGGTGGTACGACCATGGAGTTCCTCTCGCCTTTCCTGTTGAGAGTGCCTCCTCTTGAGATGCCACGGGAACGCCGGGAATTCTTTCCCGTTGAAAGCAGGGAAAGGATCCCTCATCTCGAGCTACGAGGGGGAAACGGGGCTCCTCTGGATGTGGGTGGGACCATCGTGCTTCCTCTTGAGTGGAGACGGGTACGGCGGTGAACTTCTTGAGTTGCAGCAAGGGTGTGAAAGACCCTTTTGAAGTTCCAGAGCTTAGGTGTCATTAGTCTCCAGACGCCTCATCGGAAATAGGCATCATCTCGCCTAGAAGGGAGAACTTCCTGGATTTTCTCGAGTTGCGGCAGGTGTTCTCGAGTTACGACGGGGACCTCAGGGACCCGCCCTGGTGGCCTCAGGAGAGGCCAGTCCCCATGCGAGTTGCTAGGGGGCCTCTCGGGATTCCTCTCCCGTCGATACCGGGGCCAAAAACCTTGTGTGGAGTCAGGGCCGAAACGGAGGATTCCTCTCAGGGGCTGACATGGATCTTTGGGTACTTCTGGAGTCTCCACAGGCGAGTCAGGCCTCGTCTCGAGTGGGGGCATGCACGTGCGCTTTCCTTCCAGGCTGTAGCAGCAATGTCACGCTTCCCGTCGCGTGGATCAAAGTATCTGGGGTTTTCCCTCGAGGCTTTCCCTCGAGGCTTTCCCACAGGGCTGTCCCAGGTGCCACCGTGGTGTGAGTCGATCCTCGGCGTGAAAGATGAGCCATTGCAAGGCAAAGAGGTTCCTCTGGAATGGACTGAGACATCTGGGGGACTCTTGGCATGGTGGTACGACCATGGAGTTCCTCTCGCCTTTCCTGTTGAGAGTGCCTCCTCTTGAGTTGCGACGGGAACGCCGGGAATTTTTTCCCGTTGAAAGCAGGGAAAGGATCCCTCATCTCGAGCTACGAGGGGGAAACGGGGCTCTTTTGGATGTGGGCGGGACCATCGTGCTTCCTCTCGAGTGGAGACGGGTATGGCGGTGAACTTCTTGAGTTGCAGCAAGGGTGTGAAAGACCCTTTCGAAGTTCCAGAGGTTAGGTGTCATTAGTCTCCAGACGCCTCATCGGAAATAGGCCTCATCTCGCCTGGAATGGAGAACTTCCTGGATTTTCTTGAGTTGCGGCAGGTGTTCTCGAGTTACGACGGGGACCTCAGTGACCCGCCCTGGTGGCCTCAGGAGAGGCCAGTCCCCATGCGAGTTGCTAGGGGGCCTCTCGGGATTCCTCTCCCATCGATACCGGGGCCAAAAACCTTGTCTGGAGTCAGGGCCGGAACCGAGGATTCCTCTCAGGGGCTGACATGGATCTTTGGGTACTTCTGGAGTCTCCCCAGGGGAGTCAGGCCTCGTCTCAAGTGGAGGCATGCACGTGCGCTTTCCTTCCAGGCTGTAGCAGCAATGTCACGCTTCCCGTCGCGTGGATCAAAGGATCTGTGGTTTTCCCTCGAGGCTTTCCCTCGAGGCTTTCCCACAGGGCTGTCCCACGTGCCACCGTGGTGTGAGTCGATCCTCGGCGTGAAAGATGAGCCAGTGCCAGGCAAAGAGGTTCCTCTGGAATGGACTGAGACATCTGGGGGACTCTAGGAATGGTGGAACGACCATGGAGTTCCTCTCGACTTTCCTGTTGAGAGTGCCTCCTCTTGAGATGCGATGGGTACGCCGGGAATTCTTTCCCGTTGAAAGCAGGGAAAGGATCCCTCATCTCGAGCTACGAGGGGGAAACGGGGCTCCTCTGGATGTGGGCGGGACCATCGTGCTTCCTCTCGAGTGGAGACGGGTATGGCGGTGAACTTCTTGAGTTGCAGTAAGGGTGTGAAAGACCCTTTCTAAGTTCCAGAGGTTAGGTGTCATTAGTCTCCAGACGCCTCATCGGAAATAGGCCTCATCTCGCCTGGAAGGGAGAACTTCCTGGATTTTCTCGAGTTGCGGCAGGTGTTCTCGAGTTACGACGGGGACCTCAGGGACCCGCCCTGGTGGCCTCAGGAGAGGCCAGTCCCCATGCGAGTTGCTAGGGGGCCTCTCGGGATTACTCTCCCGTCGATACCGGGGCCAAAAACCTTGTGTGGAGTCAGGGCCAGAACCGAGGATTCCTCTCAGGGGCTCACATGGATCTTTGGGTACTTCTGGAGTCTCCCCAGGGGAGTCAGGCCTCGTCTCGAGTGGGGGCATGCACGTGCGCTTTCCTTCCAGGCTGTAGCAGCAATGTCACGCTTCCCGTCGCGTGGATCAAAGGATCAGTGGTTTTCCCTCGAGGCTTTCCCTCGAGGCTTTCCCACAGGGCTGTCCCACGTGCCACCGTGGTGTGAGTCGATCCTCGGCGTGAAAGGTGAGCCAGTGCAGGGTAAAGAGGTTCCTCTGGAATGGACTGAGACATCTGGGGGACTCTTGGCATGGTGGTACGACCATGGAGTTCCTCTCGCCTTTCCTGTTGAGAGTGCCTCCTCTTGAGATGCAACGGGAACGCCGGGAATTCTTTCCCGTTGAAAGCAGGGAAAGGATCCCTCATCTCGAGCTACGAGGGGGAAACGGGGCTCCTCTGGAAGTGGGCGGGACCATCGTGCTTCCTCTCGAGTGGAGACGGGTATGGCGGTGAACTTCTTGAGTTGCAGCAAGGGTGTGAAAGACCCTTTCGAAGTTCCAGAGGTTAGGTGTCATTAGTCTCCAGACGCCTCATCGGAAATAGGCCTCATCTCGCCTGGAAGGGAGAACTTCCTGGATTTTCTCGAGTTGCGGCAGGTGTTCTCGAGTTACGACGGGGACCTCAGGGACCCGCCCTGGTGGCCTCAGGAGAGGCCAGTCCCCATGCGAGTTGCTAGGGGGCCTCTCGGGATTCCTCTCCAATCGATACCGGGGCCAAAAACCTTGTGTGGAGTCAGGGCCGGAACCGAGGTTTCCTCTCAGGTGCTCACATGTATCCTTGGGTACTTCTGGAGTCTCCCCATGGGAGTCAGGCCTCGTCTCGAGTGGGGGCATGCACGTGCGCTTTCCTTCCAGGCTGTAGCAGCAATGTCACGCTTCCCGTCGCGTTGATCAAAGGATCTGTGGTTTTCCCTCGAGGCTTTCCCTCGAGGCTTTCCCACGGGGCTGTCCCACGTGCCACCGTGGTGTGAGTCGATCCTCGGCGTGAAAGATGAGCCAGTGCAGGGCAAAGAGGTTCCTCTGGAATGGACTGAGACATCTGGGGGACTCTTGGCATGGTGGTACGACCATGGAGTTCCTCTCGCCTTTCCTGTTGAGAGTGCCTCCTCTTGAGATGCGACAGGAACGCCGGGAATTCTTTCCCGTTGAAAGCAGGGAAAGGATCCCTCATCTCGAGCTACGAGGGGGAAACGGGGCTCCTCTGGATGTGGGCGGGACCATCGTGCTTCCTCTCGAGTGGAGACGGTTATGGCGGTGAACTTCTTGAGTTGCAGCAAGGGTGTGAAAGACCCTTTCGAAGTTCCAGAGGTTAGGTGTCATTAGTCTCCAGACGCCTCATCGGAAATAGGCCTCATCTCGCCTGGAAGGGAGAACTTCCTGGATTTTCTCGAGTTGCGGCAGGTGTTCTCGAGTTACGACGGGGACCTCAGGGACCCGCCCTGGTGGCCTCAGGAGAGGCCAGTCCCCATGCGAGTTGCTAGGGGGCCTCTCGGGATTCCTCTCCCGTTGATACCGGGGCCAAAAACCTTGTGTGGAGTCAGGGCCGGAACCGAGGATTCCTCTCAGGGGCTCACATGGATCTTTGGGTACTTCTAGAGTGTCCCCAGGGGAGTCAGGCCTCGTCTCGAGTGGGGGCATGCAAGTGCGCTTTCCTTCCAGGC
Organism: Capricornis sumatraensis; assembly: GCF_032405125.1. Classification (NCBI taxonomy): domain Eukaryota; kingdom Metazoa; phylum Chordata; class Mammalia; order Artiodactyla; family Bovidae; genus Capricornis; species Capricornis sumatraensis. The sequence goes on along the minus strand of NC_091092.1, from coordinate 139,297,788 downwards.
TGTAGCAGCAATATCACGCTTCCGTCGCGTGGATCAAAGGATCTGTGGTTTTCCCTCGAGGCTTTCCCTCGAGGCTTTCCCACAGGGCTGTCCCACGTGCCACCGTGGTGTGAGTCGATCCTCGGCGAGAAAGATGAGCCAGTGCCAGGCAAAGAGTTTCCTCTGGAATGGACTGAGACATCTGGGGGATTCTAGGAATGGTGGAACGACCATGGACTTCCTCTCGACTTTCCTGTTGAGAGTGCCTCCTCTTGAGATGCGACGGGTACGCCGGGAATTCTTTCCCGTTGAAAGCAGTGAAAGGATCCCACATCTCGAGCTACGAGGGGGAAACGTGGCTCCTCTGGATGTGGGCAGGACCATCGTGCTTCCTCTCGAGTGGAGAAGGGTATGGCGGTGAACTTCTTGAGTTGCAGCAACGGTGTGAAAGACCCTTTCGAAGTTCCAGAGGTTAGGTGTCATTAGTCTCCAGACGCCTCATCGGAAATAGGCCTCATCTCTCCTGGAAGGGAGAACTTCCTGGATTTTCTCGAGTTGCGGCAGGTGTTCTCGAGTTTCGACGGGGACCTCAGGGACCCGCCCTGGTGGCCTCAGGAGAGGCCAGTCCTCATGCGAGTTGCTAGGGGGCCTCTCGGGATTCCTCTCCCGTCGATACCGGGGCCAAAAACCTTGTTTGAGTCAGGGCCGGATCCGAGGATTCCTCTCAGGGGCTGACAGGGATCTTCAGGTACTTCTGGAGTCTCCCCAGGGGAGTCAGGCCTCGTCTCGAGTGGGGGCATGAACGTGCGCTTTCCTTCCAGGCTGTAGCAGCAATGTCACGCTTCCCGTCGCGTGGATCAAAGTATCTGTGGTTTTCCCTCGAGGCTTTCCCTCGAGGCTTTCCCACTGGGCTGTCCCACGTGCCACCGTGGTGTGAGTCGATCCTCGGCGTGAAAGATGAGCCAGTGCAGGGCAAAGAGGTTCCTCTGGAATGGACTGAGACATCTGGGGGACTCTTGGCATGGTGGTACGACCATGGAGTTCCTCTCGCCTTTCCTGTTGAGAGTGCCTCCTCTTGAGATGCGACGGGAACGCCGGGAATTCTTTCCCGTTGAAAGCAGGGAAAGGATCCCTCATCTCGAGCTACGAGGGGGAAACGGGGCTCCTCTGGATGGGGACGGAACCATCGTGCTTCCTCTCGAGTGGAGACGGGTATGGCGGTGGACTTCTTGAGTTGCAGCAAGGGTGTGAAAGACCCTTTCGAAGTTCCAGAGCTTAGGTGTCATTAGTCTCCAGACGCCTCATCGGAAATAGGCCTCATCTCGCCTAGAAGGTAGAACTTCCTGGATTTTCTCGAGTTGCGGCAGGTGTTCTCGAGTTACGACGGGGACCTCAGGGACCCGCCCTGGTGGCCTCAGGAGAGGCCAGTCCCCATGCGAGTTGCTAGGGGGCCTCTCGGGATTCCTCTCCCGTCGATACCGGGGCCATAAACCTTGTGTGGAGTCAGGGCCGGAACCGAGGATTCCTCTCAGGGGCTGACATGGATCTTTGGGTACTTCTGGAGTCTCCCCAGGGGAGTCAGGCCTCGTCTCGAGTGGGGGCATGAACGTGCCCTTTCCTTCCAGGCTGTAGCAGCAATGTCACGCTTCCCGTCGCGTGGATCAAAGTATCTGTGGTTTTCCCTCGAGGCTTTCCCTCGAGGCTTTCCCACAGGGCTGTCCCACGTGCCACCGTGGTGTGAGTCGATCCTCGGCGTGAAAGATGAGCCAGTGCAGGGCAAAGAGGTTCCTCTGGAATGGACTGAGACATCTGGGGGACTCTTGGCATGGTGGTACGACCATGGAGTTCCTCTCGCCTTTCCTGTTGAGAGTGCCTCCTCTTGAGATGCGACGGGAAAGCCGGGAATACTTTCCCGTTGAAAGCAGGGAAAGGATCCCTCATCTCGAGCTACGAGGGGGAATCGGGGCTCCTCTGGATGTGGGCGGGACAATCGTGCTTCCTCTCGAGTGGAGACGGGTATGGCGGTGAACTTCTTGAGTTGCAGCAAGGGTGTGAAAGACCCTTTCGAAGTTCCAGAGGTTAGGTGTCATTAGTCTCCAGACGCCTCATCGGAAATAGGCCTCATCTCGCCTGGAAGGGAGAACTTCCTGGATTTTCTCGAGTTGCGGCAGGTGTTCTCGAGTTACGACGGGGACCTCAGGGACCCGCCCTGGTGGCCTCAGGAGAGGCCAGTCCCCATGCGAGTTGCTAGGGGGCCATTCGGGATTCCTCTCCCGTCGATACCGGGGCCAAAAACCTTGTGTGGAGTCAGGGCCAGAACCGAGGATTCCTCTCAGGGGCTGACATGGATCTTTGGGTACTTCTGGAGTATCCCCAGGGGAGTCAGGCCTCGTCTCGAGTGGGGGCATGCACGTGCGCTTTCCTTCCAGGCTGTAGCAGCAATGTCACGCTTCCCGTCGCGTGGATCAAAGGATCTGTGGTTTTCCCTTGAGGCTTTCCCTCGAGGCTTTCCAACAGGGCTGTCCCACGTGCCACGGTGGTGTGAGTCGATTCTCGGCGTGAAAGATGAGCCAGTGCAGGGCAAAGAGGTTCCTCTGAAATGGACTGAGACATCTGGGGGACTCTTGGCATGGTAGTACGACCATGGAGTTCCTCTCGCCTTTCCTGTTGAGAGTGCCTCCTCTTGAGATGCGACGGGAACGCCGGGAATTCTTTCCCGTTGAAAGCAGGGAAAGGATCCCTCATCTCGAGCTACGAGGGGGAAACTGGGCTCCTCTGGATGTGGGCGGGACCATCGTGCTTCCTCTCGAGTGGACACGGGTATGGCGGTGAACTTCTTGAGTTGCAGCAAGGGTGTGAAAGACCCTTTCGAAGTTCCAGAGGTTAGGTGTCATTAGTCTCCAGACGCCTCATCGGAAATGGGCCTCATCTCGCCTGGAAGGGAGAACTTCCTGGATTTTCTCGAGTTGCGGCAGGTGTTCTCGAGTTACGACGGGGACCTCAGGGACCCGCCCTGGTGGCCTCAGGAGAGGCCAGTCCTCATGCGAGTTGCTAGGGGGCCTCTCGGCATTCCTCTCCCATCGATACCGGGGCCAAAAACCTTGTGTGGAGTCAGGGCGGGAACCGAGGATTCCTCTCAGGTGCTGACATGGATCTCGGGGTACTTCTGGAGTGTCCCCAGGGAAGTCAGGCCTCGTCTCGAGTGGGGGCATGCACGTGCGCTTTCCTTCCAGGCTGGAGCAGCAATGTCAGGCTTCCCGTCGCGTAGATCAAAGGATCTGTGGTTTTCCCTCGAGGCTTTCCCTCGAGGCTTTCCCACTGGGCTGTCCCACGTGCCACCGTGGTGTGAGTCGATCCTCGGAGTGAAAGATGAGCCAGTGCAGGGCAAAGAGGTTCCTCTGGAATGGACTGAGACATCTGGGGGACTCTTGGCATGGTGGTACGAACATGGAGTTCCTCTCGCCTTTCCTGTTGAGAGTGCCTCCTCTTGAGATGCGACGGGAACGCCGGAATTCTTTCCCGTTGAAAGCAGGGAAAGGATCCCTCATCTCGAGCTACGAGGGGGAAACGGGGCTCCTCTGGATGTGGGCGGGACCATCGTGCTTCCTCTCGAGTGGAGACGGGTATGGCGGTGAACTTCTTGAGTTGCAGCAAGGGTGTGAAAGACCCTTTCGAAGTTCCAGAGCTTAGGTGTCATTAGTCTCCAGACGCCTCATCGGAAATAGGCCTCATCTCGCCTGGAAGGGAGAACTTCCTGGATTTTCTCGAGTTGCGGCAGGTGTTCTCGAGTTACGACGGGAAACTCAGGGACCCGCCCTGGTGGCCTCAGGAGAGGCCAGTCCCCATGCGAGTTGCTATGGGGCCTCTCGGGATTCCTCTCCCGTCGATACCGGTGCCAAAAACCTTGTGTGGAGTCAGGGCCGGAACCGAGGATTCCTCTCAGGGGCTGACATGGATCTTTGGGTACTTCTGGAGTCTCCCCAAGGGAGTCAGGCCTCGTCTCGAGTGGGGGCATGCACGTGCGCTTTCCTTCCAGGCTGTAGCAGCAATGTCACGCTTCCCGTCGCGTAGATCAAAGGATCTGTGGTTTTCCCTCGAGGCTTTCCCTCGAGGCTTTCCCACTGCGTTGTCCCTCGTGCCACCGTGGTGTGAGTCGATCCTCGGCGTGAAAGATGAGCCAGTGCAGGGCAAATAGGTTCCTCTGGAATGGACTGAGACATCTGGGGGACTCTTGGCATGGTGGTACGACCATGGAGTTCCTCTCGCCTTTCCTGTTGAGAGTGCCTCCTCTTGAGATGCGACGGGAACGCCGGGAATTCTTTCCCGTTGAAAGCAGGGAAAGGATCCATCATCTCGAGCTACGAGGGGGAAACGGGGCTCCTCTGGATGGGGACGGAGCCATCGTGCTTCCTGTCGAGTGGAGACGGGTATGGCGGTGGACTTCTTGAGTTGCAGCAAGGGTGTGAAAGACCCTTTCGAAGTTCCAGAGCTTAGGTGTCATTAGTCTCCAGACGCCTCATCGGAAATAGGCCTCATCTCGCCTGGAAGGGAGAACTTCCTGGATTTTCTCGAGTTGCGGCAGGTGTTCTCGAGTTACGACGGGGACCTCAGGGACCCGCCCTGGTGGCCTCAGGAGAGGCCATTCCCCATGCGAGTTGCTAGGGGGCCTCTCGGGATTCCTCTCCCGTCGATACCGGGGCCAAAAACCTTGTGTGGAGTCAGGGCCGGAACCGAGGATTCCTCTCAGGGGCTCACATGGATCTTTGGGTACTTCTGGAGCCTCCCCAGGGGAGTCAGGCCTCGTCTCGAGTGGGGGCATACACGTGCGCTTTCCTTCCAGGATGTAGAAGCAATGTCACGCTTCCCGTCGCGTGGATCAAAGGATCTGTGGTTTTCCCTCGAGGCTTTCCCTTGAGGCTTTCCCACAGGGCTGTCCCACGTGCCACCGTGGTGTGAGTCGATCCTCGGCGTGAAAGATGAGCCAGTGCAGGGCAAAGAGGATCCTCTGGAATGGACTGAGACATCTGGGGGACTCTTGGCATGGTAGTACGACCATGGAGTTCCTCTCGCCTTTCCTGTTGAGAGTGCCTCCTCTTGAGATGCGACGGGAACGCCGGGAAATCTTTCCCGTTGAAAGCAGGGAAAGGATCCCTCATCTCGAGCTACGAGGGGGAAACGGGGCTCCTCTGGATGTGGGCGGGACCATCGTGCTTCCTCTCGAGTGGACACGGGTATGGCGGTGAACTTCTTGAGTTGCAGCAAGGGTGTGAAAGACCCATTCGAAGTTCCAGAGGTTAGGTGTCATTAGTCTCCAGACGCCTCATCGGAAATGGTCCTCATCTCGCCTGGAAGGGAGAACTTCCTGGATTTTCTCGAGTTGCGGCAGGTGTACTCGAGTTACGACGGGGATCTCAGGGACCCGCCCTGGTGGCCTCAGGAGTGGCCAGTCCCCATGCGAGTTGCTAGGGGGCCTCTCGGGATTCCTCTCCCGTCGATACCGGGGCCAAAATCCTTGTGTGGAGTCAGGGCCGGAACCGAGGATTCCTCTCAGGGGCTGACATGGATCTTTGGGTACTTCTGGAGTCTCCCCAGGGGAGTCAGGCCTCGTCTCGAGTGGGGGCATGCACGTGCGCTTTCCTTCCAGGCTATAGCAGCAATGTCACGCTTCCAGTCACGTGGATCAAAGGATCTGTGGTTTTCCCTCGAGGCTTTCCCACAGGGCTGTCCCACGGGGCTGTCCCACGTGCCACCGTGGTGTGGTTCGATCCTCGGCGTGAAAGATGAACCAGTGCAGGGCAAAGAGGTTCCTCTGGAATGGACTGAGACATCTGGGGGACTCTTGGCATGGTGGTACGACCATGGAGTTCCTCTCGCCTTTCCTGTTGAGAGTGCCTCCTCTTGAGATGCGACGGGAACGCCGGGAATTCTTTCCCGTTGAAAGCAGGGAAAGGATCCCTCATCTCGAGCTACGAGGGGGAAACGGGGCTCCTCTGGATGTGGGCGGGACCATCGTGCTTCCTCTCGAGTGGAGACTGGTATGGCGGTGAACTTCTTGAGTTGCAGCAAGGGTGTGAAAGACCCTTTCGAAGTTCCAGAAGTTAGGTGTCATTAGTCTCCAGACGCCTCATCGGAAATAGGCCTCATCTCGCCTGGAAGGGAGAACTTCCTGGATTTTCTCGAGTTGCGGCAGGTGTTCTCGAGTTACGACGGGGACCTCAGGGACCCGCCCTGGTGGCCTCAGGAGAGGCCAGTCCCCATGCGAGTTGCTAGGGGGCCTCTCGGGATTCCTCTCCCGTCGATACCGGGGCCAAAAACCTTGTGTGGAGTCAGGGCCGGAACCGAGGATTCCTCTCAGGGGCTGACATGGATCTTTGGGTACTTCTGGAGTCTCCCCAGGGGAGTCAGGCCTCGTCTCGAGTGGGGGCATGCACGTGCGCTTTTCTTCCAGGCTGTAGCAGCAATGTCACGCTTCCCGTCGCGTGGATCAAAGGATCTGTGGTTTTCCCTCGAGGCTTTCCCTCGAGGCTTTCCCACGGGGCTGTCCCACGTGCCACCGTGGTGTGAGTCGATCCTCGGCGTGAAAGATGAGCCAGTGCAGGGCAAAGAGGTTCCTCTGGAATGGACTGAGACATCTGGGGGACTCTTGGCATGGTGGTACGACCATGGAGTTCCTCTCGACTTTCCTGTTGAGAGTGCCTCCTCTTGAGATGCGACGGGTACGCCGGGAATTCTTTCCCGTTGAAAGCAGGGAAAGGATCCCACATCTCGAGCTACGAGGGGGAAACGGGGCTCCTCTGGATGTGGGCGGGACCATCGTGCTTCCTCTCGAGTGGAGACGGTTATGGCGGTGAACTTCTTGAGTTGCAGCAAGGGTGTGAAAGACCCTTTCGAAGTTCCAGAGGTTAGGTGTCATTAGTCTCCAGACGCCTCATCGGAAATAGGCCTCATCTCGCCTGGAAGGGAGAACTTCCTGGATTTTCTCGAGTTGCGGCAGGTGTTCTCGAGTTTCGACGGGGACCTCAGGGACCCGCCCTGGTGGCTTCAGGAGAGGCCAGTCCCCATGCGAGTTGCTAGGGGGCCTCTCGTGATTCCTCTCCCGTCGATACCGGGACCAAAAACCTTGTGTGAGTCAGGGCCGGATCCGAGGATTCCTCTCAGGGGCTGACATGGATCTTCGGGTACTTCTGGAGTCTCACAAGGGGAGTCAGGCCTCGTCTCGCTTGGGGGCATGAAAGTGCGCTTTCCTTCCAGGCTGTAGCAGCAATGTCACGCTTTCCGTCGCGTGTATCAAAGGATCTGTGGTTTTCCCTCGAGGCTTTCCCTCGAGTCTTTCCCACAGGGCTGTCCCACGTGCCACCGTGGTGTGAGTCGATCCTCGGCGTGAAAGATGAGCCAGTGCAGGGCAAAGAGGTTCCTCTGGAATGGACTGAGACATCTGGGGGACTCTTGGCATGGTGGTACGACCATGGAGTTCCTCTCGCCTTTCCTGTTGAGAGTGCCTCCTCTTGAGATGCGACGGGAACGCCGGGAATTCTTTCCCGTTGAAAGCAGGGAAAGGATCCCTCATCTCGAGCTATGAGGGGGAAACGGGGCTCCTCTGGATGTGGGCGGGACCATCGTGCTTCCTCTCGAGTGGAGACAGGTATGGCGGTGAACTTCTTGAGTTGCAGCAAGGGTGTGAAAGACCCTTTCGAAGTTCCAGAGGTTAGGTGTCATTAGTCTCCAGACGCCTCATCGGAAATAGGCCTCATCTCGCCTGGAAGGGAGAACTTCCTGGATTTTCTCGAGTTGCGGCAGGTGTTCTCGAGTTACGACGGGGACCTCAGGGACCCGCCCTGGTGGCCTCAAGAGAGGCCAGTCCCCATGCGAGTTGCTAGGGGGCCTCTCGGGATTCCTCTCCCGTCGATACCGGGGCCAAAAACCTTGTGTGGAGTCAGGGCCGGAACCGAGGATTCCTCTCAGGGGCTGACATGGATCTTTGGGTACTTCTGGAGTCTCCCCAGGGGAGTCAGGCCTCGTCTCGAGTGGGGGCATGCACGTGCGCTTTTCTTCCAGGCTGTAGCAGCAATGTCACGCTTCCCGTCGCGTGGATCAAAGGATCTGTGGTTTTCCCTCGAGGCTTTCCCTCGAGGCTTTCCCACGGGGCTGTCCCACGTGCCACCGTGGTGTGAGTCGATCCTCGGCGTGAAAGATGAGCCAGTGCAGGGCAAAGAGGTTCCTCTGGAATGGACTGAGACATCTGGGGGACTCTTGGCATGGTGGTACGACCATGGAGTTCCTCTCGACTTTCCTGTTGAGAGTGCCTCCTCTTGAGATGCGACGGGTACGCCGGGAATTCTTTCCCGTTGAAAGCAGGGAAAGGATCCCACATCCCGAGCTACGAGGGGGAAACGGGGCTCCTCTGGATGTGGGCGGGACCATCGTGCTTCCTCTCGAGTGGAGACGGTTATGGCGGTGAACTTCTTGAGTTGCAGCAAGGGTGTGAAAGACCCTTTCGAAGTTCCAGAGGTTAGGTGTCATTAGTCTCCAGACGCCTCATCGGAAATAGGCCTCATCTCGCCTGGAAGGGAGAACTTCCTGGATTTTCTCGAGTTGCGGCAGGTGTTCTCGAGTTTCGACGGGGACCTCAGGGACCCGCCCTGGTGGCTTCAGGAGAGGCCAGTCCCCATGCGAGTTGCTAGGGGGCCTCTCGTGATTCCTCTCCCGTCGATACCGGGACCAAAAACCTTGTGTGAGTCAGGGCCGGATCCGAGGATTCCTCTCAGGGGCTGACATGGATCTTCGGGTACTTCTGGAGTCTCACAAGGGGAGTCAGGCCTCGTCTCGCTTGGGGGCATGAAAGTGCGCTTTCCTTCCAGGCTGTAGCAGCAATGTCACGCTTTCCGTCGCGTGTATCAAAGGATCTGTGGTTTTCCCTCGAGGCTTTCCCTCGAGGCTTTCCCACAGGGCTGTCCCACGTGCCACCGTGGTGTGAGTCGATCCTCGGCGTGAAAGATGAGCCAGTGCAGGGCAAAGAGGTTCCTCTGGAATGGACTGAGACATCTGGGGGACTCTTGGCATGGTGGTACGACCATGGCGTTCCTCTCGCCTTTCCTGTTGAGAGTGCCTCCTCTTGAGATGCGACGGGAACGCCGGGAATTCTTTCCCGTTGAAAGCAGGGAAAGGATCCCTCATCTCGAGCTATGAGGGGGAAACGGGGCTCCTCTGGATGTGGGCGGGACCATCGTGCTTCCTCTCGAGTGGAGACAGGTATGGCGGTGAACTTCTTGAGTTGCAGCAAGGGTGTGAAAGACCCTTTCGAAGTTCCAGAGGTTAGGTGTCATTAGTCTCCAGACGCCTCATCGGAAATAGGCCTCATCTCGCCTGGAAGGGAGAACTTCCTGGATTTTCTCGAGTTGCGGCAGGTGTTCTCGAGTTACGACGGGGACCTCAGGGACCCGCCCTGGTGGCCTCAGGAGAGGCCAGTCCCCATGCGAGTTGCTAGGGGGCCTCTCGGGATTCCTCTCCCGTCGATACCGGGGCCAAAAACCTTGTGTGGAGTCAGGGCCGGAACCGAGGATTCCTCTCAGGGGCTGACATGGATCTTTGGGTACTTCTGGAGTCTCCCCAGGGGAGTCAGGCCTCGTCTCGCTTGGGGGCATGAAAGTGCGCTTTCCTTCCAGGCTGTAGCAGCAATGTCACGCTTCCCGTCGCGTGGATCAAAGGATCTGTGGTTTTCCCTCGAGGCTTTCCCTCGAGGCTTTCCCACGGGGCTGTCCCACGTGCCACCGTGGTGTGAGTCGATCCTCGGCGTGAAAGATGAGCCAGTGCAGGGCAAAGAGGTTCCTCTGGAATGGACTGAGACATCTGGGGGACTCTTGGCATGGTGGTACGACCATGGAGTTCCTCTCGACTTTCCTGTTGAGAGTGCCTCCTCTTGAGATGCGACGGGTACGCCGGGAATTCTTTCCCGTTGAAAGCAGGGAAAGGATCCCACATCTCGAGCTACGAGGGGGAAACGGGGCTCCTCTGGATGTGGGCGGGACCATCGTGCTTCCTCTCGAGTGGAGACGGATATGGCGGTGAACTTCTTGAGTTGCAGCAAGGGAGTGAAAGACCCTTTCGAAGTTCCAGAGGTTAGGTGTCATTAGTCTCCAGACGCCTCATCGGAAATAGGCCTCATCTCGCCTGGAAGGGAGAACTTCCTGGATTTTCTCGAGTTGCGGCAGGTGTTCTCGAGTTTCGACGGGGACCTCAGGGACCCGCCCTGGTGGCTTCAGGAGAGGCCAGTCCCCATGCGAGTTGCTAGGGGGCCTCTCGGGATTCCTCTCCCGTCGATACCGGGACCAAAAACCTTGTGTGAGTCAGGGCCGGATCCGAGGATTCCTCTCAGGGGCTGACATGGATCTTCGGGTACTTCTGGAGTCTCACAAGGGGAGTCAGGCCTCGTCTCGCTTGGGGGCATGAAAGTGCGCTTTCCTTCCAGACTGTAGCAGCAATGTCACGCTTTCCGTCGCGTGTATCAAAGGATCTGTGGTTTTCCCTCGAGGCTTTCCCTCGAGGCTTTCCCACAGGGCTGTCCCACGTGCCACCGTGGTGTGAGTCGATCCTCGGCGTGAAAGATGAGCCAGTGCAGGGCAAAGAGGTTCCTCTGGAATGGACTGAGACATCTGGGGGACTCTTGGCATGGTGGTACGACCATGGAGTTCCTCTCGCCTTTCCTGTTGAGAGTGCCTCCTCTTGAGATGCGACAGGAACGCCGGGAATTCTTTCCCGTTGAAAGCAGGGAAAGGATCCCTCATCTCGAGCTATGAGGGGGAAACGGGGCTCCTCTGGATGTGGGCGGGACCATCGTGCTTCCTCTCGAGTGGAGACAGGTATGGCGGTGAACTTCTTGAGTTGCAGCAAGGGTGTGAAAGACCCTTTCGAAGTTCCAGAGGTTAGGTGTCATTAGTCTCCAGACGCCTCATCGGAAATAGGCCTCATATCGCCTGGAAGGGAGAACTTCCTGGATTTTCTCGAGTTGCGGCAGGTGTTCTCGAGTTACGACGGGGACCTCAGGGACCCGCCCTGGTGGCCTCAGGAGAGGCCAGTCCCCATGCGAGTTGCTAGGGGGCCTCTCGGGATTCCTCTCCCGTCGATACCGGGGCCAAAAACCTTGTGTGGAGTCAGGGCCGGAACCGAGGATTCCTCTCAGGGGCTGACATGGATCTTTGGGTACTTCTGGAGTCTCCCCAGGGGAGTCAGGCCTCGTCTCGAGTGGGGGCATGCACGTGCGCTTTCCTTCCAGGCTGTAGCAGCAATGTCACGCTTCCCGTCGCGTGGATCAAAGGATCTGTGGTTTTCCCTCGAGGCTTTCCCTCGAGGCTTTCCCACAGGGCTGTCCCACGTGCCACCGTGGTGTGAGTTGATCCTCGGCGTGAAAGATGAGCCAGTGCAGGGCAAAGAGCTTCCTCTGGAATGGACTGAGACATCTGGGGGACTCTTGGCATGGTGGTACGACCATGGAGTTCCTCTCGCCTTTCCTGTTGAGAGTGCCTCCTCTTGAGATGCGACGGGAACGCCGGGAATTCTTTCCCGTTGAAAGCAGGGTAAGGATCCCTCATCTCGAGCTACGAGGGGGAAACGGGGCTCATCTGGATGGGGGCGGGACCATCGTGCTTCCTCTCGAGTGGAGACGGGTATGGCGGTGGACTTCTTGAGTTGCAGCAAGGGTGTGAAAGACCCTTTCGAAGTTCCAGAGCTTAGGTGTCATTAGTCTCCAGACGCCTCATCGGAAATAGGCCTCATCTCGCCTAGAAGGGAGAACTTCCTGGATTTTCTCGAGTTGCGGCAGGTGTTCTCGAGTTAGGACGGGGACCTCAGGGACCCGCCCTGGTGGCCTCAGGAGAGGCCAGTCCCCATGCGAGTTGCTAGGGGGCCTCTCGGGATTCCTCTCCCGTCGATACCGGGGCCAAAAACCTTGTGTGGAGTCAGGGCCGGAACCGAGGATTCCTCTCAGGGGCTGACATGGATCTTTGGGTACTTCTGGAGTCTCCCCAGGGGAGTCAGGCCTCGTCTCGAGTGGGGGCATGCACGTGCGCTTTCCTTCCAGGCTGTAGCAGCAATGTCACGCTTCCCGTCGCGTGGATCAAAGGATCTGTGGTTTTCCCTCGAGGCTTTCCCTCGAGGCTTTCCCACGGGGCTGTCCCACGTGCCACCGTGGTGTGAGTCGATCATCGGTGTGAAAGATGAGCCAGTGAAAGGCAAAGAGGTTCCTCTGGAATGGACTGAGACATCTGGGGGACTCTTGGCATGGTGGTACGACCATGGAGTTCCTCTCGCCTTTCCTGCTGAGAGTGCCTCCTCTTGAGATGCGATGGGAACGCCAGGAATTCTTTCCCGTTGAAAGCAGGGAAAGGATCCCTCATCTCGAGCTACGAGGGGGAAACGGGGCTCCTCTGGATGTGGGCGGGACCATCGTGCTTCCTCTCGAGTGGAGACGGGTATGGCGGTGAACTTCTGAGTTGCAGCAAGGGTGTGAAAGACCCTTTCGAAGTTCCAGAGGTGAGGTGTCATTAGTCTCCAGACGCCTCATCGGAAATAGGCCTCATCTCGCCTGGAAGGGAGAACTTCCTGGATTTTCTCGAGTTGCGGCAGGTGTTCTCCAGTTACGACGGGGACCACAGGGACCCGCCCTGGTGGCCTCAGGAGAGGCCAGTCCCCATGCGAGTTGCTAGGGGGCCTCTCGGGATTCCTCTCCCATCGATACCGGGGCCAAAAACTTTGTGTGGAGTCAGGGCCGGAACCTAGGATTCCTCTCAGGGGCTGACATGGATCTTTGGGTACTTCTGGAGTCTCCCCAGGGGAGTCAGGCCTCATCTCGAGTGGGGGCATGCACATGCGCTTTCCTTCCAGGCTGTAGCAGCAATGTCACGCTTCCCGTCGCGTGGATCAAAGGATCTGTGGTTTTCCCTCGAGGCTTTCCCTCGAGGCTTTCCCACAGGGCTGTCCCACGTGCCACCGTGGTGTGAGTCGATCCTCGGCGTGAAAGATGAGCCAGTGCAGGGCAAAGAGGTTCCTCTGGAATGGACTGAGACATCTGGGGGACTCTTGGCATGGTGGTACGACCATGGAGTTCCTCTCGCCTTTCCTGTTGAGAGTGCCTCCTCTTGAGATGCGACGGGAACGCCGGGAATTCTTTCCCGTTGAAAGCAGGGAAAGGATCCCTCATCTCGAGCTACGAGGGGGAAACGGGGCTCCTCTGGATGTGGGCGGGACCATCGTGCTTCCTCTCGAGTGGAGACGGGTATGGCGGTGAACTTCTGAGTTGCAGCAAGGGTGTGAAAGTCCCTTTCGAAGTTCCAGAGCTTAGGTGTCATTAGTCTCCAGACGCCTCATCGGAAATAGGCCTCATCTCGCCTGGAAGGGAGAACTTCCTGGATTTTCTCGAGTTGCGGCAGGTGTTCTCCAGTTACGACGGGGACCCCAGGGACCCGTCCTGGTGGCCTCAGGAGAGGCCAGTCCCCATGCGAGTTGCTAGGGGGCCTCTCGGGATTACTCTCCCTTCGATACCGGGGCCCAAAACCTTGTGTGGAGTCAGGGCCGGAACCGAGGATTCCTCTCAGGGGCTGACATGGATCTTTGGGTACTTCTGGAGTCTCCCCAGGGGAGTCAGGCCTTGTCTCGAGTGGGGGCATGCACGTGCGCTTTCCTTCCAGGCTGCAGCAGCAATGTCACGCTTCCCGTCGCGTGGATCAAAGGATCTGTGGTTTTCCCTCGAGGCTTTCCCACAGGGCTGTCCCACGAGCCACCGTGGTGTGAGTCGATCCTCGGCATGAAAGATGAGCCAGTGTAGGGCAAAGAGGTTCCTCTGGAATGGACTGAGACATCTGGGAGACTCTTGGCATGGTGGTATGACCATGGAGTTCCTCTCGCCTTTCCTGTTGAGAGTGCCTCCTCTTGAGATGCGACGGGAACGCCGGGAATTCTTTCCCGTTGAAAGCAGGGAAAGGATCCCTCATCTCGAGCTACGAGGGGGAAACGGGGCTCCTCTGGATGTGGGCGGGACCATCGTGCTTCCTCTCGAGTGGAGAGGGGTATGGCGGTGAACTTCTTGAGTTGCAGCAAGGGTTTGAAAGACCCTTTCGAAGTTCCAGAGGTTAGGTGTCATTAGTCTCCAGACGCCTCATCGGAAATAGGCCTCATATCGCCTGGAAGGGAGAACTTCCTGGATTTTCTCGAGTTGCGGCAGGTGTTCTCGAGTTACGACGGGAAACTCAGGGACCCGCCCTGGTGGCCTCAGGAGAGGCCAGTCCCCATGCGAGTTGCTAGGGGGCCTCTCGGGATTCCTCTCCCGTCGATACCGGGGCCAAAAACCTTGTGTGGAGTCAGGGCAGGAACCGAGGATTCCTCTCAGGGCTGACATGGATCTTTGGGTACTTCTGGAGTCTCCCCAGGGGAGTCACGCCTCGTCTCGAGTGGGGGCATGCACGTGCGCTTTCCATCCAGGCTGTAGCAACAATGTCACGCTTCCCGTCACGTGGATCAAAGGATCTGTGGTTTTCCCTCGAGGCTTTCCCTAGAGGCTTTCCCACAGGGCTGTCCCACGTGCCACCGTGGTGTGAGTCGATCCTCGGCGTGAAAGATGAGCCAGTGCAGGGCAAAGAGGTTCCTCTGGAATGGACTGAGACATCTGGGGGACTCTTGGCATGGTGGTACGACCATGGAGTTCCTCTCGCCTTTCCTGTTGAGAGTGCCTCCTCTTGAGATGCGACGGGAACGCCGGGAATTCTTTCCCGTTGAAAGCAGGGAAAGGATCCCTCATCTCGAGCTACGAGGGGGAAACGGGGCTCCTCTGGATGTGGGCGGGACCATCGTGCTTCCTCTCGAGTGGAGACGGGTACGGCGGTGAACTTCTTGAGTTGCAGCAAGGGTGTGAAAGACCCTTTCGAATTTCCAGAGGTTAGGTGTCATTAGTCTCCAGACGCCTCGTCGGAAATAGGCCTCATCTCGCCTGGAAGGGAGAACTTCCTGGATTTTCTCGAGCTGCGGCAGGTGTTCTCGAGTTACGACGGGGAACTCAGGGACCCGCCCTGGTGGCCTCAGGAGAGGCCAGTCCCCATTCGAGTTGCTAGGTGGCCTCTAGGGATTCCTCTCCCGTCGATACCGGGGCCAAAATCCTTGTGTGGAGTCAGGGCCGGAACCGAGAATTCCTCTCAGGGGCTGACATGGATCTTTGGGTACTTCTGGAGTCTCCCTAGGGGAATCAGGCCTCGTCTCGAGTGGGGGCATGCACGTGCGCTTTCCTTCCAGGCTGTAGCTGCAATGTCATGCTTCCCGTCGCGTGGATCAAAGGATCTGTGGTTTTCCCTCGAGGCTTTCCCTCGAGGCTTTCCCACAGGGCTGTCCCACGTGCCACCGTGGTTTGAGTCGATCCTCGGCGTGAAAGATGAGCCAGTGCAGGGCAAAGAGGTTCCTCTGGAATGGACTGAGACATCTGGGGGACTCTTGGCATGGTGGTACGACCATGGAGTTCCTCTCGCCTTTCCTGTTGAGAGTGCCTCCTCTTGAGATGCGACGGGAACGCCGGGAATTCTTTCCCGTTGAAAGCAGGGAAAGGATCCCTCATCTCGAGCTACGAGGGGGAAACGGGGCTCCTCTGGATGTGGGCGGGACCATCGTGCTTCCTCTTGAGTGGAGACGGGTATGGCGGTGAACTTCTTGAGTTGCAGCAAGGGTGTGAAAGACCCTTTCGAAGTTCCAGAGCTTAGGTGTCATTAGTCTCCAGACGCCTCATCGGAAATAGGCCTCATCTCGCCTGGAAGGGAGAACTTCCTGGATTTTCTCGAGTTGCGGCAGGTGTTCTCGAGTTACGACGGGGACCTCAGGGACCCGCCCTGGTGGCCTCAGGAGAGGCCAGTCCCGATGCGAGTTGCTAGGGGGCCTCTCAGGATTACTCTCCCTTCGATACCGGGGCCAAAAACCTTGTTTGGAGTCAGGGCCGGAACCGAGGATTCCTCTCAGGGGCTGACATGGATCTTTGGGTACTTCTGGAGTCTCCCCAGGGGAGTCAGGCCTCATCTCAAGTGGGGGCATGCACATGCGCTTTCCTTCCAGGCTGTAGCAGCAATGTCACGCTTCCCGTCGCGTGGATCAAAGGATCTGTGGTTTTCCCTCGAGGCTTTCCCTAGAGGCTTTCCCACAGGGCTGTCCCACGTGCCACCGTGGTGTGAGTCGATCCTCGGCATGAAAGATGAGCCAGTGCAGGGCAAAGAGGTTCCTCTGGAATGGACTGAGACATCTGGGGGACTCTTGGCATGGTGGTACGACCATGGAGTTCCTCTCGCCTTTCCTGTTGAGAGTGCCTCCTCTTGAGATGCGACGGGAATGCCGGGAATTCTTTCCCGTTGAAAGCAGGGAAAGGATCCCTCATCTCGAGCTACGAGGGGGAAACGGGTCTCCTCTGGATGTGGGCGGGACCATCGTGCTTCCTCTCGAGTGGAGACGGGTATGGCGGTGAACTTCTTGAGTTGCAGCAAGGGTGTGAAAGACCCTTTCGAAGTTCCAGAGGTTAGGTGTCATTAGTCTCCAGACGCCTCATCGGAAATAGGCCTCATCTCGCCTGGAAGGGAGAACTTCCTGGATTTTCTCGAGTTGAGGCAGGTGTTCTCGAGTTACGACGGGGACCTCAGGGACCCGCCCTGGTGGCCTCAGGAGAGGCCAGTCCCCATGCGAGTTGCTAGGGGGCCTCTCGGGATTCCTCTCCCTTCGATACCGGGGCCAAAAACCTTGTGTGGAGTCAGGGCCGGAACCGAGGATTCCTCTCAGGTGCTGACATGGATCTTTGGGTACTTCTGGAGTCTCCCCAGGGGAGTCAGGCCTTGTCTCGAGTGGGGGCATGCACGTGCGCTTTCCTTCCAGGCTGTAGCAGCAATGTCACGCTTCCCGTCGCGTGGATCAAAGGATCTGTGGTTTTCCCTCGAGGCTTTCCCTCGAGGCTTTCCCACAGGGCTGTCCCACGTGCCACCGTGGTGTGAGTCGATCCTCGGCGTGAAAGATGAGCCAGTGCAGGGCAAAGAGGTTCCTCAGGAATGGACTGAGACATCTGGGGGACTCTTGGCATGGTGGTACGACCATGGAGTTCCTCTCGCCTTTCCTGTTGAGAGTGCCTCCTCTTGAGATGCGACGGGAACGCCGGGAATTCTTTCCCGTTGAAAGCAGGGAAAGGATCCCTCATCTCGAGCTACGAGGGGGAAACGGGGCTCCTCTGGATGTGGGCGGGACCATCGTGCTTCCTCTCGAGT
This sequence comes from Capricornis sumatraensis, assembly GCF_032405125.1. NCBI lineage: Eukaryota > Metazoa > Chordata > Mammalia > Artiodactyla > Bovidae > Capricornis > Capricornis sumatraensis. Next base: position 139,280,545 of record NC_091092.1, on the reverse strand, counting down.
GGAGACGGGTATGGCGGTGAACTTCTTGAGTTGCAGCAAGGGTGTGAAAGACCCTTTCGAAGTGCCAGAGGTTAGGTGTCATTAGTCTCCAGACCCCTCATGGGAAATAGGCCTCATCTCGCCTGGAAGGGAGAACTTCCTGGATTTTCTCGATCTGCGGCAGGTGTTCTCGAGTTACGACGGGGACCTCAGGGACCCGCCCTGGTGGCCTCAGGAGAGGCCAGTCCCCATTCGAGTTGCTAGGTGGCCTCTAGGGATTCCTCTCCCGTCGATACCGGGGACAAAATCCTTGTGTTGAGTCAGGGCCGGAACCGAGAATTCCTCTCAGGGGCTGAAATGGATCTTTGGGTACTTCTGGAGTCTCCCCAGGGGAGTCAGGCCTCGTCTCGAGTGGGGGCATGCACGTGCGCTTTCCTTCCAGGCTATAGCTGCAATGTCACGCTTCCCGTCGCGTGGATCAAACGATCTGTGGTTTTCCCTCGAGGCTTTCCCTCGAGGCTTTCCCACAGGGCTGTCCCACTTGCCACCGTGGTGTGAGTCGATCCTCGGCGTGAAAGATGAGCCAGTGCAGGGCAAAGAGATTCCTCTGGAATGGACTGAGACATCTGGGGGACTCTTGGCATGGTGGTACGACCATGGAGTTCCTCTCGCCTTTCCTGTTGAGAGTGCCTCCTCTTGAGATGCGACGGGAAAGCCGGGAATTCTTTCCCGTTGAAAGCAGGGAAAGGATCCCTCATCTCGAGCTACGAGGGGGAAACGGGGCTCCTCTGGATGTGGGCGGGACCATCGTGCTTCCTCTCGAGTGGAGAGGGGTATGGCGGTGAACTTCTTGAGTTGCAGCAAGGGTTTGAAAGACCCTTTCGAAGTTCCAGAGGTTAGGTGTCATTAGTCTCCAGACGCCTCATCGGAAATAGGCCTCATCTCGCCTGGAAGGGAGAACTTCCTGGATTTTCTCGAGTTGCGGCAGGTGTTCTCGAGTTACGACGGGAAACTCAGGGACCCGCCCTGGTGGCCTCAGGAGAGGCCAGTCCCCATGCGAGTTGCTAGGGGGCCTCTCGGGATTCCTCTCCCGTCGATACCGGGGCCAAAAACCTTGTGTGGAGTCAGGGCAGGAACCGAGGATTCCTCTCAGGGCTGACATGGATCTTTGGGTACTTCTGGAGTCTCCCCAGGGGAGTCACGCCTCGTCTCGAGTGGGGGCATGCACGTGCGCTTTCCATCCAGGCTGTAGCAGCAATGTCACGCTTCCCGTCACGTGGATCAAAGGATCTGTGGTTTTCCCTCGAGGCTTTCCCTAGAGGCTTTCCCACAGGGCTGTCCCACGTGCCACCGTGGTTTGAGTCGATCCTCGGCGTGAAAGATGAGCCAGTGCAGGGCAAAGAGGTTCCTCTGGAATGGACTGAGACATCTGGGGGACTCTTGGCATGGTGGTACGACCATGGAGTTCCTCTCGCCTTTCCTGTTGAGAGTGCCTCCTCTTGAGATGCGACGGGAACGCCGGGAATTCTTTCCCGTTGAAAGCAGGGAAAGGATCCCTCATCTCGAGCTACGAGGGGGAAACGGGGCTCCTCTGGATGTGGGCGGGACCATCGTGCTTCCTCTCGAGTGGAGACGGGTATGGCGGTGAACTTCTTGAGTTGCAGCAAGGGTGTGAAAGACCCTTTCGAAGTGCCAGAGGTTAGGTGTCATTAGTCTCCAGACCCCTCATGGGAAATAGGCCTCATCTCGCCTGGAAGGGAGAACTTCCTGGATTTTCTCGATCTGCGGCAGGTGTTCTCGAGTTACGACGGGGACCTCAGGGACCCGCCCTGGTGGCCTCAGGAGAGGCCAGTCCCCATTCGAGTTGCTAGGTGGCCTCTAGGGATTCCTCTCCCGTCGATACCGGGGACAAAATCCTTGTGTTGAGTCAGGGCCGGAACCGAGAATTCCTCTCAGGGGCTGAAATGGATCTTTGGGTACTTCTGGAGTCTCCCCAGGGGAGTCAGGCCTCGTCTCGAGTGGGGGCATGCACGTGCGCTTTCCTTCCAGGCTATAGCTGCAATGTCACGCTTCCCGTCGCGTGGATCAAACGATCTGTGGTTTTCCCTCGAGGCTTTCCCTCGAGGCTTTCCCACAGGGCTGTCCCACGTGCCACCGTGGTGTGAGTCGATCCTCGGCGTGAAAGATGAGCCAGTGCAGGGCAAAGAGATTCCTCTGGAATGGACTGAGACATCTGGGGGACTCTTGGCATGGTGGTACGACCATGGAGTTCCTCTCGCCTTTCCTGTTGAGAGTGCCTCCTCTTGAGATGCGACGGGAAAGCCGGGAATTCTTTCCCGTTGAAAGCAGGGAAAGGATCCCTCATCTCGAGCTACGAGGGGGAAACGGGGCTCCTCTGGATGTGGGCGGGACCATCGTGCTTCCTCTCGAGTGGAGAGGGGTATGGCGGTGAACTTCTTGAGTTGCAGCAAGGGTTTGAAAGACCCTTTCGAAGTTCCAGACGTTAGGTGTCATTAGTCTCCAGACGCCTCATCGGAAATAGGCCTCATATCGCCTGGAAGGGAGAACTTCCTGGATTTTCTCGAGTTGCGGCAGGTGTTCTCGAGTTACGACGGGAAACTCAGGGACCCGCCCTGGTGGCCTCAGGAGAGGCCAGTCCCCATGCGAGTTGCTAGGGGGCCTCTCGGGATTCCTCTCCCGTCGATACCGGGGCCAAAAACCTTGTGTGGAGTCAGGGCAGGAACCGAGGATTCCTCTCAGGGCTGACATGGATCTTTGGGTACTTCTGGAGTCTCCCCAGGGGAGTCACGCCTCGTCTCGAGTGGGGGCATGCACGTGCGCTTTCCATCCAGGCTGTAGCAGCAATGTCACGCTTCCCGTCACGTGGATCAAAGGATCTGTGGTTTTCCCTCGAGGCTTTCCCTAGAGGCTTTCCCACAGGGCTGTCCCACGTGCCACCGTGGTGTGAGTCGATCCTCGGCGTGAAAGATGAGCCAGTGCAGGGCAAAGAGGTTCCTCTGGAATGGACTGAGACATCTGGGGGACTCTTGGCATGGTGGTACGACCATGGAGTTCCTCTCGCCTTTCCTGTTGAGAGTGCCTCCTCTTGAGATGCGACGGGAACGCCGGGAATTCTTTCCCGTTGAAAGCAGGGAAAGGATCCCTCATCTCGAGCTACGAGGGGGAAACGGGGCTCCTCTGGATGTGGGCGGGACCATCGTGCTTCCTCTCGAGTGGAGACGGGTATGGCGGTGAACTTCTTGAGTGGCAGCAAGGGTGTGAAAGACCCTTTCGAAGTTCCAGAGGTTAGGTGTCATTAGTCTCCAGACGCCTCATGGGAAATAGGCCTCATCTCGCCTGGAAGGGAGAACTTCCTGGATTTTCTCGAGCTGCGGCAGGTGTTCTCGAGTTACGACGGGGACCTCAGGGACCCGCCCTGGTGGCCTCAGGAGAGGCCAGTCCCCATGCGAGTTGCTAGGGGGCCTCTCGGGATTCCTCTCCCGTCGATACCGGGGCCAAAAACCTTGTGTGGAGTCAGGGCCGGAACCGAGGATTCCTCTCAGGGGCTGACATGGATCTTTGGGTACTTCTGGAGTCTCCCCAGGGGAGTCAGGCCTCGTCTCGCGTGGGGGCATGCACGTGCGCTTTCCTTCCAGGCTGTAGCAGCAATGTCACGCTTCCCGTCGCGTGGATCAAAGGATCTGTGGTTTTCCCTCGAGGCTTTCCCTCGAGGCTTTCCCACAGGGCTGTCCCACGTGCCACCGTGGTGTGAGTCGATCCTCGGCGTGAAAGATGAGCCAGTGCAGGGCAAAGAGGTTCCTCTGGAATGGACTGAGACATCTGGGGGACTCTTGGCATGGTGGTACAACCATGGAGTTCCTCTCGCCTTTCCTGTTTAGAGTGCCTCCTCTTGAGATGCGACGGGAACCCCGGGAATTCTTTCCCGTTGGAAGCAGGGAAAGGATCCCTCATCTCGAGCTACGAGGGGGAAACGGGGCTCCTCTGGATGTGGGCGGGACCATCGTGCTTCCTCTCGAGTGGAGACGGGTATGGCGGTGAACTTCTTGATTTGCAGCAAGGGTGAGAAAGACCCTTTCGAAGTTCCAGAGGTGAGGTGTCATTAGTCTCCAGACGCCTCATCGGAAATAGGCCTCATCTCGCCTGGAAGGGAGAACTTCCTGGATTTTCTCGAGTTGCGACAGGTGTTCTTGAGTTACGACGGGGACCTCAGGGACCCGCCCTGGTGGCCTCAGGAGAGGCCAGTCCCCATGCGAGTTGCTAGGGGGCCTCTCGGGATTCCTCTCCCGTCGCTACCGGGGCCAAAAACCTTGTGTGGAGTCAGGGCCGGAACCGAGGATTCCTCTCAGGGGCTGACATGGATATTTCGGTACTTCTGGAGTCTCCCCAGGGGAGTCAGGCCTCGTCTCGCGTGGGGGCATGCACGTGCGCTTTCTTTCCAGGCTGTAGTAGCAATGTCACGCTTCCCGTCGCGTGGATCAAAGGATCTGTGATTTTCCCTCCAGGCTTTACCTCGAGGCTTTCCCACAGGGCTGCGTCCCACGTGCCACCGTGGTGTAAGTCGATCCTCGGCGTGAAAGATGAGCCAGTGCAGGGCAAAGAGATTCCTCTGGAATGGACTGAGACATCTGGGGGACTCTTGGCATGGTGGTACGACCATGGAGTTCCTCTCGCCTTTCCTGTTGAGAGTGCCTCCTCTTGAGATGCGACGGGAAAGCCGGGAATTCTTTCCCGTTGAAAGCAGGGAAAGGATCCCTCATCTCGAGCTACGAGGGGGAAACGGGGCTCCTCTGGATGTGGGCGGGACCATCGTGCTTCCTCTCGAGTGGAGAGGGGTATGGCGGTGAACTTCTTGAGTTGCAGCAAGGGTTTGAAAGACCCTTTCGAAGTTCCAGAGGTTAGGTGTCATTAGTCTCCAGACGCCTCATCGGAAATAGGCCTCATATCGCCTGGAAGGGAGAACTTCCTGGATTTTCTCGAGTTGCGGCAGGTGTTCTCGAGTTACGACGGGAAACTCAGGGACCCGCCCTGGTGGCCTCAGGAGAGGCCAGTCCCCATGCGAGTTGCTAGGGGGCCTCTCGGGATTCCTCTCCCGTCGATACCGGGGCCAAAAACCTTGTGTGGAGTCAGGGCCGGAACCGAGGATTCCTCTCAGGGGCTGACATGGATCTTTGGGTACTTCTGGAGTCTCCCCAGGGGAGTCAGGCCTCGTCTCGCGTGGGGGCATGCACGTGCGCTTTCCTTCCAGGCTGTAGCAGCAATGTCACGCTTCCCGTCGCGTGGATCAAAGGATCTGTGGTTTTCCCTCGAGGCTTTCCCTCGAGGCTTTCCCACAGGGCTGTCCCACGTGCCACCGTGGTGTGAGTCGATCCTCGGCGTGAAAGATGAGCCAGTGCAGGGCAAAGAGGTTCCTCTGGAATGGACTGAGACATCTGGGGGACTCTTGGCATGGTGGTACAACCATGGAGTTCCTCTCGCCTTTCCTGTTTAGAGTGTCTCCTCTTGAGATGCGACGGGAACCCCGGAAATTCTTTCCCGTTGGAAGCAGGGAAAGGATCCCTCATCTCGAGCTACGAGGGGGAAACGGGGCTCCTCTGGATGTGGGCGGGACCATCGTGCTTCCTCTCGAGTGGAGACGGGTATGGCGGTGAACTTCTTGATTTGCAGCAAGGGTGTGAAAGACCCTTTCGAAGTTCCAGAGGTGAGGTGTCATTAGTCTCCAGACGCCTCATGGGAAATAGGCCTCATCTCGCCTGGAAGGGAGAACTTCCTGGATTTTCTCCAGTTGCGACAGGTGTTCTCGAGTTACGACGGGGACCTCAGGGACCCGCCCTGGTGGCCTCAGGAGAGGCCAGTCCCCATGCGAGTTGCTAGGGGGCCTCTCGGGATTCCTCTCCCGTCGCTACCGGGGCCAAAAACCTTGTGTGGAATCAGGGCCGGAACCGAGGATTCCTCTCAGGGGCTGACATGGATCTTTCGGTACTTCTGGAGTCTCCCCAGGGGAGTCAGGCCTCGTCTCGCGTGGGGGCATGCACGTGCGCTTTCCTTCCAGGCTGTAGTAGCAATGTCACGCTTCCCGTCGCGTGGATCAAAGGATCTGTGATTTTCCCTCCAGGCTTTACCTCGAGGCTTTCCCACAGGGCTGCGTCCCACGTGCCACCGTGGTGTAAGTCGATCCTCGGCGTGAAAGATGAGCCAGTGCAGGGCAAAGAGGTTCCTCTGGAATGGACTGAGACATCTGGGGGACTCTTGGCATGGTGGTACGACCATGGAGTTCCTCTCGCCTTTCCTGTTGAGAGTGCCTCCTCTTGAGATGCGACAGGAACGCCGGGAATTCTTTCCCGTTGAAAGCAGGGAAAGGATCCCTCATCTCGAGCTACGAGGGGGAAACGGGGCTCCTCTGGATGTGGGCGGGACCATCGTGCTTCCTCTCGAGTGGAGACGGGTATGGCGGTGAACTTCTTGAGTTGCAGCAAGGGTGTGAAAGACCCTTTCGAAGTTCCTAAGGTTAGGTGTCATTAGTCTCCAGACGCCTCATCGGAAATAGGCCACATCTCGCCTGGAAGGAAGAACTTCCTGGATTTTCTCGAGTTGCGGCAGGTGTTCTCGAGTTACGACGGGAACCTCAGGGACCCGCCCTGGTGGCCTCAGGAGAGGCCAGTCCCCATGCGAGTTGCTAGGGGGCCTCTCGGGATTCCTCTCCCGTCGATACCGGGGCCAAAAACCTTGTGTGGAGTCAGGGCCGGAACCGAGGATTCCTCTCAGGGGCTGACATGGATCTTTGGGTACTTCTGGAGTCTCCCCAGGGGAGTCAGGCCTCGTCTCGAGTGGGGGCATGCACGTGCGCTTTCCTTCCAGGCTGTAGCAGCAATGTCACGCTTCCCGTCTCGTGGATCAAAGGATCTGTGGTTTTCCCTTGAGGCTTTCCCTCGAGGCTTTCCCACTGGGCTGTCCCACGTGCCACCGTGGTGTGAGTCGATCCTCGGCGTGAAAGATGAGCCATTGCAGGGCAAAGAGGTTCCTCTGGAATGGACTGAGACATCTGGGGAACTCTTGGCATGGTGGTACGACCATGGAGTTCCTCTCGCCTTTCCTGTTGAGAGTGCCTCCTGTTGAGATGCGACGGGAACGCCGGGAATTCTTTCCCGTTGAAAGCAGGGAAAGGATCCCTCATCGCGAGCTACGAGGGGGAAACGGGGCTCCTCTGGATGTGGGCGGGACCATCGTGCTTCCTCTCGAGTGGAGACGGGTATGGCGGTGAACTTCTTGAGTTGCAGCAAGGGTTTGAAAGACCCTTTCGAAGTTCCAGAGGTTAGGTGTCATTAGTCTCCAGACGCCTCATCGGAAATAGGCCTCATCTCGCCTGGAAGGGAGAACTTCCTGGATTTTCTCGAGTTGCGGCAGGTGTTCTCGAGTTACGACGGGGACCTAAGGGACCCGCGCTGGTGGCCTCAGGAAAGGCCAGTCCCCATGCGAGTTGCTAGGGGGCCAATCGGGATTCCGCTCCCGTCGCTACCGGGGCCAAAAACCTTCTGTGGAGTCAGGGCCGGAACCGAGGATTCCTCTCAGGGGCTGACATGGATCTTGGGGTACTTCTGGAGTCTCCCCAGGGGAGTCAAGCCTCGTCTCGAGGGGTGGCATGCACGTGCGCTTTCCTTCCAGGCTGTAGCAGCAATGTCACGCTTCCCGTCGCGTCGATCAAAGGATCTGTGATTTTCCCTCGACGCTTTCCCTCGAGGCTTTCCCACAGGGCTGTCCCACATGCCACCGTGGTGTGAGTCGATCCTCGGCGTGAAAGATGAGCCAGTGCAGGGCAAAGAAGTTCCTCTGCAATGGACTGAGACATCTGGGGGACTCTTGGAATGGTGGTACGACCATGGAGTTCCTCTCGCCTTTCCTGTTGAGAGTGCCTCCTCTTGAGATGCGACGGGAACGCCGGGAATACTTTCCCGTTGAAAGCAGGGAAAGGATCCCACATCTTGAGCTACGAGGGGGAAACGGGGCTCCTCTGGATGTGAGCGGGACCATCATGCTTCCTCCCGAGTGGAGACGGGTATGGCGGTGAACTTCTTGAGTTGCAGCAAGGATGTGAAAGACCCTTTCGAAGTTCCAGAGGTTAGGTGTCATTAGTCTCCAGACGCCTCATCGGAAATAGGCCTCATCTCGCCTGGAAGGGAGAACTTCCTGGATTCTCTCGAGTTGCGGCAGGTGTTCAAGAGTTACGACGGGGACCACAGGGACCCGCCCTGGTGGCCTCAGGAAAGGCCAGTCCCCATGCGAGTTGCTAGGGGGCCTCTCAGGATTCCTCTCCCGTTGATACCGGGGCCGAAACCTTGTGTGGAGTCAGGGCCGGAACTGAGGATTCCTCTCAGGGGCTGACATCGATCTTGGGGTACTTCTGGAGTCTCCCCAGGGGAGTCAGGCCTCGTCTCGAGTGGCGGCATGCACGTGCGCTTTCCTTTCAGCCTGTAGCAGCAATGTGACGCTTCCCATCGTGTGGATCAAAGGATCTGTGTTTTTCCCTCGAGGCTTTCCCTCGAGGCTTTCCCACAGGGCTGTCCCACGTGCCACCGTGGTGTGAGTCGATTCTCGTGAAAGATGAGCCAGTGCATAGCAAAGAGGTTCCTCTGGAATGGACTGAGACATCTGGGGGACTTTTGGCATGGTGGTACGACCATGGAGTTCCTCTCGCCTTTCCTGTTGAGAGTGCCTCCTCTTGAGATGCGACGGGAACGCCGGGAATTCTTTCCCGTTGAAAGCAGGGAAAGGATCCCACATCTTGAGCTACGAGGGGGAAACGGGGCTCCTCTGGATGTGAGCGGGACCATCATGCTTCCTCCCGAGTGGAGACGGGTATGGCGGTGAACTTCTTGAGTTGCAGCAAGGTTGTGAAAGACCCTTTCGAAGTTCCAGAGGTTAGGTGTCATTAGTCTCCAGACGCCTCATCGGAAATAGGCCTCATCTCGCCTGGAAGGGAGAACTTCCTGGATTCTCTCGAGTTGCGGCAGGTGTTCTCGAGTTACGACGGGGACCTCAGGGACCCGCCCTGGTCGCCTCAGGAAAGGCCAGTCCCCATGCGAGTTGCTAGGGGGCCTCTCAGGATTCCTCTCCCGTCGATACCGGGGCCAAAAACCTTGTGTGGAGTCAGGGCCGGAACTGAGGATTCCTCTCAGGGGCTGACATCGATCTTGGGGTACTTCGGGAGTCTCCCCAGGGGAGTCAGGCCTCGTCTCGAGTGGGGGCATGCACGCGCGCTTTCCTTTCAGCCTGTAGCAGCAATGTGACGCTTCCCGTCGTGTGGATCAAAGGATCTGTGTTTTTCCCTCGAGGCTTTCCCTCGAGGCTTTCCCACAGGGCTGTCCCACGTGCCACCGTGGTGTGAGTCGATTCTCGTCGTGAAAGATGAGCCAGTGCAGGGCAAAGAAGTTCCTCTGGAATGGACTGAGACATCGGGGGGACTCTTTGCATGGTGGTACGACCATGGAGTTCCTCTCGCCTTTCCTGTTGAGAGTGCCTCCTCTTGAGATGCGACGGGAACGCCGGGAATTCTTTTCCGTTGAAAGCAGGGAAAGGATCCCTCATCTCGAGCTACGAGGGGGAAACGGGGCTCCTCTGGATGTGGGCGGGACCATCGTGCTTCCTCTCGAGTGGAGACGGGTATTGCGGTGAACTTCTAGAGTTGCAGCAAGGATGTGAAAGAACCTTCCGAGGTTCCAGAGGTTAGGTGTCATTAGTCTCCAGGTGCCTCATCGGAAATAGGCCTCATCTGGCCTGGAAGGGAGAACTTCCTGGAATTTCTCGAGTTGCGCCAGTTGTTGTCGAGTTACGACGCGGACCTCAGGGACCCGCCCTGGGGGCCTCAGGAAAGGCCAGTCCCCATGCGAGTTGCTAGGGGGCCTCTCGGGATTCCGCTCCCGTCGATACCGGGGCCAAAAACCTTGTGTGGAGTCAGGGCCGGAACCGAGGATTCCTCTCAGGGGCTGACATGGATCTTTGGGTACTTCTGGAGTCTCCCTAGTGGAATCAGGCCTCGTCTCGAGTGGGGGCATGCACGTGCGCTTTCCTTCCAGGATGTAGCAGCAATGTCACGCTTCCCGTCACGGGGATCAAAGGATCTGTGGTTTTCCCTCGAGGCTTTCCTTCGAAGCTTTCCCACAGGGCTGTCCTACGTGCCACTGTGGTATGAGTCGATCCTCGGCGTGAAAGATGAGCCGGTGCAGGGCAAAGAGGTTCCTCTGGAAAGGACTGAGACATCTGGGGGACTCTTGGAATGATGGTACGACCATGGAGTTCCTCTCGCCTTTCCTGTTGAGACTGCCTCCTCTTGAGATGCGATGGGATCGCCGGGAATACTTTCCCGTTGAAAGCAGGGAAAGGATTCCTCATCTCGAGCTACGAGGGTGAAACGTGGCTCCTCTGGATGTGGGCGGGACCATCGAGCTTCCTCTCGAGTGGAGACGGGTATGGCGGTGAACTTCTTGAGTTGCAGCAAGGGTGTGAAAGACCCTTTCGAAGTTCCAGAGGTTAGGTGTCATTAGTCTCCAGACGCCTCATCGGAAATAGGCCTCATCTCGCCTGGAAGGGAGAACTTCCTGGATTTTCTCGAGTTGCGGCAGGTGTTCTCGAGTTACGACGGGGACCTAAGGGACCCGCGCTGGTGGCCTCAGGAAAGGCCAGTCCCCATGCGAGTTGCTAGGGGGCCTCTCGGGATTCCTCTCCCGTCAATACCAGGGCCAAAATCCTTGTGTGGAGTCAGGGCTGGAACCGAGGATTCCTCTCAGGGGCTGACATGGATCTTTGGGTACTTCTGGAGTCTCCCTAGGGGAGTCAGGCCTCGTCTCGAGTGGGGGCATGCACGTGCGCTTTCCTTCCAGGCTGTAGAAGCAATGTCACGCTTCCCGTCACGGGGATCAAAGGATCTATGGTTTTCCCTCGAGGCTTTCCCTCGAGGCTTTCCCACAGGGCTGTCCCACTTGCCACCGTGGTGTGAGTCGATCCTCGGCGTGATAGATGAGCCAGTGCAGGGCAAAGAGGTTCCTCTGGAATGGACTGAGACATCTGGGGTCTCTTGGAATGGTGGTACGACCATGGAGTTCCTCTCGCCTTTCCTGTTGAGAGTGCCTCCTCTTGAGATGCGACGGGAACGCCGGGAATTCTTTCCCGTTGAAAGCAGGGAAAGGATCCCTCACCTCGAACTACGAGGGGGAAACGGGGCTCCTCTGGATGTGGGCGGGACCATCGTGCTTCCTCTCGAGTGGAGACGGGTATGGCGGTGAACTTCATGAGTTGCAGCAAGGGTGTGAAAGACCCTTTCGAAGTTCCAGAGTTTCGGTGTCATTAGTCTCCAGACGCCTCATCGGAAATAGGCCGCATCTCGCCAGGAAGGGAGAACTTCCTGGATTTTCTCGAGTTGCGGCAGGTGTTCTCGAGTTACGACGGGGACCTCAGCGACCTGCCCTGGTGGCCTCAGGAGAGGCCAGTCCCCATGCGAGTTGCTAGGGGGCCTCTCGGGATTCCTCTCCCATCGATACCGGGGCCAAAAACCTTGTGTGGAGTCAGGGCCGGAACCGAGGATTCCTCTCAGGGACTGACATGGATCTTTGGGTACTTCTGGAGTCTCCCCAGGGGAGTCAGGCCTCGTCTCGAGTGGGGGCATGCACGTGCACTTTCCTTCCAGGCTGTAGCAGCAATGTCACGTTTCCCGTCGCGGGGATCAAATGATCTGTGGTTTTCCCTCGAGGCTTTCCCTCGAGGCTTTCCCACAGGGCTGTCCCACTTGCCACCGTGGTGTGAGTCGATCCTCGGCGTGAAAGATGAGCCAGTGCAGGGCAAAGAGGTTCCTCTGGAATGGACTGAGACATCTGCGGTCTCTTGGAATGGTGGTACGACCATGGAGTTCCTCTCGCCTTTCCTGTTGAGAGTGCCTCCTCTTGAGATGCGACGGGAACGCCGGGAATTCTTTCCCGTTTAAAGCAGGGAAAGGATCCCTCATCTCGAGCTACGAGGGGGAAACGGGGCTCCTCTGGATGTGGGCGGGATCATCGTGCTTCCTCTCGAGTGGAGACGGGTATGGCAGTGAACTTCTTGAGTTGCAGCAAGGGTGTGAAAGACCATTTCAAAGTTCCAGAGGTTATGAGTCATTAGTCTCCAGACGCCTCATCGGAAATAGGCCTCATCTCGCCTGGAAGGGAGAACTTCCTATATTTTCTCGAGTTGCGGCTGGTGTTCTCGAGTAACGACGGGGACCTCAGGGACCCGCCCTGGTGGCCTCAGGAAAAGCCAGTCCCCATGCGAGTTGCTCGGGGTCTTCTGGGGATTCCTCTCCCATCGATACTGGGGCCAAAAACCTTGTGTGGAGTCAGGGCCGGAACCGAGGATTTCTCTCAGGTGCTGACATGGATCTTTGGGTACTTTTGGAGTCTGCCCAGGGGCGTCAGGCCTCGTCTCGAGTGGGGGCATGCACGTGCACTTTCCTTCCAGGCTGTAGCAGCAATGTCACGCTTCCCGTCGCGGAGATCAAAGGATCTGTGGTTCTCCCTCGAGGCTTTCCCTCGAGGCTTTCCCACAGGGCTGTCCCACTGCCACCGTGGTGTGAGTCGATCCTCGGCGTGAAAGATGAGCCAGTGCAGGGCAAAGAGGTTCCTCTGGAATGGACTGAGACATCTGGGGTCTCTTGGAATGGTGGTACGACCATGGAGTTCCTCTCGCCTTTCCTGTTGAGAGTGCCTCCTCTTGAGATGCGACGGGAACGCCGGGAATTCTTTCCCGTTGAAAGCAGGGAAAGGATCCCTCATCTCGAGCTACGAGGGGGAAACGGGGCTCCTCTGGATGTGGTCGGGACCATCGTGCTTCCTCTCGAGTGGAGACGGGTATGGCGGTGAACTTCTTGAGTTACAGCAAGGGTGTGAAAGACCCTTTCGAAGTTCCAGAGTTTCGGTGTCATTAGTCTCCAGACGCCTCATCGGAAATAGGCCCCATCTCGCCTGGAAGGGAGAACTTCGTGGATTTTCTCGAGTTGCGGCAGGTGTTCTCGAGTTACGACGGGGACCTCAGGGACCCGCCCTGGTGGCCTCAGGAAAGGCCAGTCACCATGCGAGTTGCTAGGGGGCCTCTCGGGATTCCTCTCCCGTCGATACCGGGGCCAAAATCCTTGTGTGGAGTCAGGGCCGGAACCGAGGATTCCTCTCAGGGGCTGACATGGATCTTTGGGTACTTCTGGAGTCTCCCTAGGGCAGTCAGGCCTCGTCTCGAGTGGGGGCATGCACGTGCACTTTCCTTCCAGGCTGTAGCAACAATGTCACGCTTTCCGTCGAGAGGATCAAAGGATCTGTGGTTTTCCCTCGAGGCTTTCCCTCGAGGCTTTCCCACAGGGCTCTCCCACTGCCACCGTGGTGTGAGTCGATCCTCGGCGTGAAAGATGAGCCAGTGCAGGGCAAAGAGGTTCCTCTGGAATGGACTGAGACATCTGGGGTCTCTTGGAATGGTGGTACGACCATGGAATTCCTCTCGCCTTTCCTGTTGAGAGTGCCTCCTCTTGAGATGCGACGGGAACGCCGGAAATTCTTTCCCGTTGAAAGCAGGGAAAGGATCCCTCATCTCGAGCTACGAGGGGGAAACGGGGCTCCTCTGGATGTGGGCAGGACCATCGTGCTTCCTCTCGAGTGGAGACGGGTATGGCGGTGAACTTCTTGAGTTGCAGCAAGGGTGTGAAAGACCCTTTCGAAGTTCCAGAGGTTAGGTGTCATTAGTCTCCAGACGCCTCATCGGAAATAGGCCTCCTCTCGCCTGGAAGGGAGAACTTCCTGGATTTTCTCGAGTTGCGGCAGGTGATCTCGAGTTTCGACGGGGACCTCAGGGACCCGCCCTGGTGGCCTCAGGAGAGGCCAGTCCCCATGAAAGTTGCTAGGGGGCCTCTCGGGATTCCTCTCCCGTCGATACCGGGGCCAAAAACCTTGTGTGGAGTCAGGGCCGGAACCGAGGATTCCTCTCAGGGGCTGACATGGATCTTTGGGTACTTCTGGAGTGTCCCCAGGGGAGTCAGGCCTCGTCTCGAGTGGGGGCATGCACGTGCGCTTTCCTTCCAGGCTGTAGCAGCAATGTCACGCTTCCCGTCGCGTGGATCAAAGGATCTGTGGTTTTCCCTCGAGGCTTTCCCTCGAGGCTTGCCCACAGGGCTGTCCCACGTGCCACCGTGGTGTGAGTCGATCCTCGGCATGAAAGATGACCCAGTGCAGGGCAAAGGGGTTCCTCTGGAATGGACTGAGACATCTGGGGGACTCTTGGCAAGGTGGTACGACCATGGAGTTCCTTTCGACTTTCCTGTTTAGAGTGCCTCCTCTTGAGATGCGACGGAAACGCCGGGAATTCTTTCCCGTTGGAAGCAGGGAAAGGATCCCTCATCTCGAGCTACGAGGGGGAAACGGGGCTCCTCTGGATGTGGGCGGGACCATCGTGCTTTCTCTCGAGTGGAGACGGGTATGGCGGTGAACTTCTTGAGTTGCAGCAAGGGTGTGAAAGACCCTTTCGAAGTTCCAGAGGTTCTGTGTCATGAGTCTCCAGACGCCTTATCGGAAAGAGGCCTCATCTCCCCTGGAAGGGAGAACTTCCTGGATTTTCTCGAGTTGCGGCAGGTGATCTCGAGTTACGACGGGGACCTCAGGGACCCGCCCTGGAGGCCTCAGGAAAGGCCAGTCCCCATGCGAGTTGCTAGGGGGCCTCTCGGGATTCCTCTCCAGTCGATACCGGGGCCAAAACCTTGCGTGGAGTGAGGGCCGGAACCGAGGATTACTCTCAGGGGCTGACATGGATCTTTGGGTACTTCTGGAGACTCCCCAGGGCATTCAGGCCTCGTCTCGAGTGGGGGCATGCACCTGCGCTCTCCTCCAGGATGTAGCAGCAATGTCACGCTTCCCGTCTCATGGATGAAAGGATCTGTGGTTTTCCCTCGAGGCTTTCCCTCGAGGCTTTCCCACAGGGCTGTCCCACGTGCCACCGTGGTGTGAGTCGATTCTTGGCGTGAAAGATTAGCCAGTGCAGGGCAAAGAGGTTCCTCTGGAATGGACTGAGACATCTGGGGGACTCTTGGCATGGTGGTACGACCATGGAGTTCCTCTCGCCTTTCCTGTTGAGAGTGCCTCCTCTTGAGATGCGACGGGAACGCCGGGAATTCTTTCCCGTTGAAAGCAGGGAAAGGATCCCTCATCTCGAGCTACGAGGGGGAAACGGGGCTCCTCTGGATGTGGGCGGGACCATCGTGCTTCCTCTCGAGTGGAGACGGGTATGGCGGTGAACTTCTTGAGTTGCAGCAAGGGTGTGAAAGACCCTTTCGAAATTCCAGAGATTTGGTGTCATTAATCTCCAGACGCCTCATCGGAAATAGGCCTCATCTCGCCTGGAAGGGAGAACTTCCTGGATTTTCTCGAGTTGCGGCAGGTGATCTCGAGTTACGACGGGGACCTCAGGGACCCGCCCTGGTGGCCTCAGGAAGGCCAGACCCCATGCGAGTTGCTAGGGGGCGCCTCGGGATTCCTCTGCCGTCGATACCGGGGCCAAAAACCTTGTGTGGAGTCAGGGCCGGAACCGAGGATTCCTCTCAGGGGCTGACATGGATCTTTGGGTACTTCTGGAGTCTCCCCAGGGGAGTCAGGCCTCGTTTCGAGTGGGGGCATGCACGTGCGCTTTCCTTCCAGGCTTTAGCAGCAATGTCCTGCTTCCCGTCGCGTGGATCAAAGGATATGTGGTTTTCCCTCGAGGCTTTCCCACAGGGCTGTCCCACGTGCCACCGTGGTGTGAGTCGATCCTCGGCGTGAAAGATGAGCCAGTGCAGGGCAAAGAAGTTCCTCTGGAATGGACTGAGACATCTGGGGGACTCTTGGAATGGTGGTACGACCATGGAGTTCCTCTCGCCTTTCCTGTTGACAGTGCCTCCTCTTGAGATGCGACGGGAACGCCGGGAATTCTTTCCCGTTGAAAGCAGGGAAAGGATCCCACATCTTGAGCTACGAGGGGGAAACGGGGCTCCTCTGGATGTGAGCGGGACCATCATGCTTCCTCCCGAGTGGAGACGGGTATGGCGGTGAACTTCTTGACTTGCAGCAAGGATGTGAAAAACCCTTTCGAAGTTCCAGAGGTTAGGTGTCATTAGTCTCCAGACGCCTCATCGGAAATAGGCCTCATCTCGCCTGGAAGGGAGAACTTCCTGGATTCTCTCGAGTTGCGGCAGGTGTTCTCGAGTTACGACGGGGACCTCAGGGACCCGCCCTGGTGGCCTCAGGAAAGGCCAGTCCCCATGCGAGTTGCTAGGGGGCCTCTCAGGATTCCTCTCCCGTCGATACCGGGGCCAAAAACCTTGTGTGGAGTCAGGGCCGGAACCGAGGATTCCTCTCAGGGGCTGACATCGATCTTGGGGTACTTCTGGAGTCTCCCCAGGGGAGTCAGGCCTCGTCTCGAGTGGGGGCATGCACGTGCGCTTTCCTTTCAGCCTGTAGCAGCAATGTGACGCTTCCCGTCGTGTGGATCAAAGGATCTGTGTTTTTCCCTCGAGGCTTTCCCTCGAGGCTTTCCCACAGGGCTGTCCCACGTGCCACCGTGGTGTGAGTCGATTCTCGTCGTGAAAGATGAGCCAGTGCAGGGCAAAGAAATTCCTCTGGAATGGACTGAGACATCTGGGGGACTCTTTGCATGGTGGTACGACCATGGAGTTCCTCTCGCCTTTCCTGTTGAGAGTGCCTCCTCTTGAGATGCGACGGGAACGCCGGGAATTCTTTCCCGTTGAAAGCAGGGAAAGGATCCCACATCTTGAGCTATGAGGGGGAAACGGGGCTCCTCTGGATGTGAGCGGGACCATCATGCTTCCTCCTGAGTGGAGACGGGTATGGCGGTGAACTTCTTGAGTTGCAGCAAGGATGTGAAAGACCCTTTCGAAGTTCCAGAGGTTAGGTGTCATTAGTCTCCAGACGCCTCATCGGAAATAGGCCTCATCTCGCCTGGAAGGGAGAACTTCCTGGATTTTCTCGAGTTGCGGCAGGTGTTCTCGAGTTACGACGGGGACCTCAGGGACCCGCCCTGGTGGCCTCAGGAAAGGCCAGTCCCCATGCGAGTTGCTAGGGGGCCAATCGGGATTCCGCTCCCGTCGCTACCGGGGCCAAAAACCTTCTGTGGAGTCAGGGCCGGAACCGAGGATTCCTCTCAGGGGCTGACATGGATCTTGGGGTACTTCTGGAGTCTCCCCAGGGGAGTCAGGCCTCGTCTCGAGTGGTGGCATGCACGTGCGCTTTCCTTCCAGGCTGTTAGCAGCAATGTCACGCTTCCCGTCGCGTCGATCAAAGGATCTGTGATTTTCCCTCGACGCTTTCCCACAGGGCTGTCCCACATGCCACCGTGGTGTGAGTCGATCCTCGGCGTGAAAGATGAGCCAGTGCAGGGCAAAGAAGTTCCTCTGCAATGGACTGAGACATCTGGGGGACTCTTGGAATGGTGGTACGACCATGGAGTTCCTCTCGCCTTTCCTGTTGAGAGTGCCTCCTCTTGAGATGCGACGGGAACGCCGGGAATACTTTCCCGTTGAAAGCAGGGAAAGGATCCCACATCTTGAGCTACGAGGGGGAAACGGGGCTCCTCTGGATGTGAGCGGGACCATCATGCTTCCTCCCGAGTGGAGACGGGTATGGCGGTGAACTTCTTGAGTTGCAGCAAGGATGTGAAAGACCCTTTCGAAGTTCCAGAGGTTAGGTGTCATTAGTCTCCAGACGCCTCATCGGAAATAGGCCTCATCTCGCCTGGAAGGGAGAACTTCCTGGATTCTCTCGAGTTGTGGCAGGTGTTCAAGAGTTACGACGGGGACCACAGGGACCCGCCCTGGTGGCCTCAGGAAAGGCCAGTCCCCATGCGAGTTGCTAGGGGGCCTCTCAGGATTCCTCTCCCGTCGATACCGGGGCCGAAACCTTGTGTGGAGTCAGGGCCGGAACTGAGGATTCCTCTCAGGGGCTGACATCGATCTTGGGGTACTTCTGGAGTCTCCCCAGGGGAGTCAGGCCTCGTCTCGAGTGGCGGCATGCCCGTGCGCTTTCCTTTCAGCCTGTAGCAGCAATGTGACGCTTCCCGTCGTGTGGATCAAAGGATCTGTGTTTTTCCCTCGAGGCTTTCCCTCGAGGCTTTCCCACAGGGCTGTCCCACGTGCCACCGTGGTGTGAGTCGATTCTCGTGAAAGATGAGCCAGTGCATAGCAAAGAGGTTCCTCTGGAATGGACTGAGACATCTGGGGGACTTTTGGCATGGTGGTACGACCATGGAGTTCCTCTCGCCTTTCCTGTTGAGAGTGCCTCCTCTTGAGATGCGATGGGAACGCCGGGAATTCTTTCCCGTTGAAAGCAGGGAAAGGATCCCACATCTTGAGCTACGAGGGGGAAACGGGGCTCCTCTGGATGTGAGCGGGACCATCATGCTTCCTCCCGAGTGGAGACGGGTATGGCGGTGAACTTCTTGAGTTGCAGCAAGGTTGTGAAAGACCCTTTCGAAGTTCCAGAGGTTAGGTGTCATTAGTCTCCAGACGCCTCATCGGAAATAGGCCTCATCTCGCCTGGAAGGGAGAACTTCCTGGATTCTCTCGAGTTGCGGCAGGTGTTCTCGAGTTACGACGGGGACCTCAGGGACCCGCCCTGTTGGCCTCAGGAGAGGCCAGTCCCCATGCGAGTTGCTAGGGGGCCTTTCGGGATTCCTCTCCCATTGATCCCGGGGCCAAAAACCTTGTGTGGAGTCAGGGCCGGAACCGAGGATTCCTCTCAGGGGCTGACATGGATCTTTGGGTACTTCTGGAGACTCCCCAGGGCATTCAGGCCTCGTCTCGAGTGGGGGCATGCACCTGCGCTCTCCTCCAGGCTGTAGCAGCAATGTCACGCTTCCCGTCGCGTGGATCAAAGGATCTGTGGTTTTCCCTCGAGGCTTTCCCTCGAGGCTTTCCCACAGGGCTGTCCCACGTGCCACCGTGGTGTGAGTCGATTCTCGTCGTGAAAGATGAGCCAGTGCATAGCAAAGAGGTTCCTCTGGAATGGACTGAGACCTCTGGGGGACTCTTTGCATGGTGGTACGACCATGGAGTTCCTCTCGCCTTTCCTGTTGTGAGTGCCTCCTCTTGAGATGCGACGGGAACGCCGGGAATTCTTTCCCGTTGAAAGCAGGGAAAGGATCCCACATCTTGAGCTACGAGGGGGAAACGGGGCTCCTCTGGTGTGGGCGTGACTATCGTGCTTCCTCTCGAGTGGAGACGGGTATGGCGGTGAACTTCTTGAGTTGCAGCAAGGGTGTGAAAGACCCTCTCGAAGTTCCAGAGGTTAGGTGTCATTAGTCTCCAGAGGCTTCATCAGAAATAGGCCTCATCTCGCCTGGAAGGGAGAACTTCCTGGATTTTCTCGAGTTGCAGCAGGTGTTCTCGAATTACGACGGGGACCTCAGGGACCCGCCCTGTTGGCCTCAGGAGAGGCCAGTCCCCATGCGAGTTGCTAGGGGGCCTTTCGGGATTCCTCTCCCATTGATCCCGGGGCCAAAAACCTTGTGTGGAGTCAGGGCCGGAACCGAGGATTCCTCTCAGGGGCTGACATGGATCTTTGGGTACTTCTGGAGACTCCCCAGGGCATTCAGGCCTCGTCTCGAGTGGAGGCATGCACCTGCGCTCTCCTCCAGGCTGTAGCAGCAATGTCACGCTTCCCGTCCCGTGGATCAAAGGATCTGTGGTTTTCCCTCGAGGCTTTCCCTCTAGGCTTTCCCACAGGGCTGTCCCACGTGCCACCGTGGTGTGAGTCGATCCTCGGCATGAAAGATGAGCCAGTGCAGGGCAAAGAGGTTCCTCTGGAATGGACTGAGACATCTGGGGGACTCTTGGAATGGTGGTACGACCATGGAGTTCCTCTCGCCTTTCCTGTTGAGAGTGCCTCCTCTTGAGATGCGACGGGAACGCCGGGAAATCTTTCCCGTTGAAAGCAGGGAAAGGATCCCTCATCTCGAGCTACGAGGGGGAAACGGAGCTCCTCTGGATGTGGGCGGGACCATCGTGCTTCCTCTCGAGTGGAGACGGGTATGGCGGTGATCTTCTTGAGTTGCAGCAAGGGTGTGAAAGACCCTTTCGAAGTTCCAGAGGTTAGGTGTCATTAGTCTCCAGACGCCTCATCAGAAATAGGCCTCATCTCGCCTGGAAGGAAGAACTTCCTGGATTTTCTCGAGTTGCAGCAGGTGTTCTCGAGTTACGACGGGGACCTCAGGGACCCAACTTAGTGGCCTCAGGAGAGGCCAGTCCCCATGCGAGTTGCTAGGGGGCCTCTCAGGATTCCTCTCCCGTCGATACCGGGGCCAAAATCCTTGTGTGGAGCCAGGGCCGGAACCGAGGATTCCTCTCAGGGGCTGACATGGATCTTTGGGTACTTCTGGAGTCTCCCCAGGGGAGTCAGGCCTCGTCTCGAGTGGGGGCATGCACGTGCGCTTTCCTTCCAGGCTGTAGCCGCAATGTCACGCTTCCCGTCGCGTGGATCAAAGGATCTGTGGTTTTCCCTCTAGGATTTCCCTCGAGGCTTTCCCAAAGGGCTGTCCCACGTGCCACCATGGTGTGAGTCGATCCTCGGCGTGAAAGATGAGCCAGTCCAGGGCACAGAGGTTCCTCTGGAATGGACTGAGACATCTGGGGGTCTCTTGGAATGGTGGTACGACCATGGAGTTCCTCTCACCTTTCCTGTTGAGAGTGCCTCCTCTTGAGATGCGACGGGAACGCCGGGAATTCTTTCCCGTTGAAAGCAGGGAAAGGATCCCTCATCTCGAGCTACGAGGGGGAAACGGGGCTCCTCTGGATGTGGGCGGGACCATCGTGCTTCCTCTCGAGTGGAGACGGGTATTGCGGTGAACTTCTTGAGTTGCAGCAAGGATGTGAAAGAACCTTCCGAGGTTCCAGAGGTTAGGTGTCATTAGTCTCCAGGTGCCTCATCGGAAATAGGCCTCATCTGGCCTGGAAGGGAGAACTTCCTGGAATTTCTCGAGTTGCGCCAGTTGTTGTCGAGTTACGACGGGGACCTCAGGGACCCGCCCTGGGGGCCTCAGGAAAGGCCAGTCCCCATGCGAGTTGCTAGGGGGCCTCTCGGGATTCCGCTCCCGTCGATACCGGGGCCAAAAACCTTGTGTGGAGTCAGGGCGGGAACCGAGGATTCCTCTCAGGGGCTGACATGGATCTTTGGGTACTTCTGGAGTCTCCCTAGTGGAATCAGGCCTCGTCTCGAGTGGGGGCATGCACGTGCGCTTTCCTTCCAGGATGTAGCAGCAATGTCACGCTTCCCGTCGCGTGGATCAAAGGATCTGTGGTTTTCCCTCGAGGCTTTCCTTCGAGGCTTTCCCACAGGGCTGTCCTACGTGCCACCGTGGTATGAGTCGATCCTCGGCGTGAAAGATGAGCCAGTGCAGGGCAAAGAGGTTCCTCTGGAATGGACTGAGACATCTGGGGGACTCTTGGAATGGTGGTACGACCATGGAGTTCCTCTCGCCTTTCCTGTTGAGAGTGCCTCCTCTTGAGATGCGACGGGAACGCCGGGAAATCTTTCCCGTTGAAAGCAGGGAAAGGATCCCTCATCTCGAGCTACGAGGGGGAAACGGAGCTCCTCTGGATGTGGGCGGGACCATCGTGCTTCCTCTCGAGTGGAGACGGGTATGGCGGTGATCTTCTTGAGTTGCAGCAAGGGTGTGAAAGACCCTTTCGAAGTTCCAGAGGTTAGGTGTCATTAGTCTCCAGACGCCTCATCAGAAATAGGCCTCATCTCGCCTGGAAGGAAGAACTTCCTGGATTTTCTCGAGTTGCAGCAGGTGTTCTCGAGTTACGACGGGGACCTCAGGGACCCAACTTAGTGGCCTCAGGAGAGGCCAGTCCCCATGCGAGTTGCTAGGGGGCCTCTCAGGATTCCTCTCCCGTCGATACCGGGGCCAAAATCCTTGTGTGGAGCCAGGGCCGGAACCGAGGATTCCTCTCAGGGGCTGACATGGATCTTTGGGTACTTCTGGAGTCTCCCCAGGGGAGTCAGGCCTCGTCTCGAGTGGGGGCATGCACGTGCGCTTTCCTTCCAGGCTGTAGCCGCAATGTCACGCTTCCCGTCGCGTGGATCAAAGGATCTGTGGTTTTTTCTCTAGGATTTCCCTCGAGGCTTTCCCAAAGGGCTGTCCCACGTGCCACCATGGTGTGAGTCGATCCTCGGCGTGAAAGATGAGCCAGTCCAGGGCAAAGAGGTTCCTCTGGAATGGACTGAGACATCTGGAGGTCTCTTGGAATGGTGGTACGACCATGGAGTTCCTCTCACCTTTCCTGTTGAGAGTGCCTCCTCTTGAGATGCGACGGGAACGCCGGGAATTCTTTCCCGTTGAAAGCAGGGAAAGGATCCCTCATCTCGAGCTACGAGGGGGAAACGGGGCTCCTCTGGATGTGGGCGGGACCATCGTGCTTCCTCTCGAGTGGAGACGGGTATTGCGGTGAACTTCTTGAGTTGCAGCAAGGATGTGAAAGAACCTTCCGAGGTTCCAGAGGTTAGGTGTCATTAGTCTCCAGGTGCCTCATCGGAAATAGGCCTCATCTGGCCTGGAAGGGAGAACTTCCTGGAATATCTCGAGTTGCGCCAGTTGTTGTCGAGTTACGACGGGGACCTCAGGGACCCGCCCTGGGGGCCTCAGGAAAGGCCAGTCCTCATGCGAGTTGCTAGGGGGCCTCTCGGGATTCCGCTCCCGTCGATACCGGGGCCAAAAACCTTGTGTGGAGTCAGGGCGGGAACCGAGGATTCCTCTCAGGGGCTGACATGGATCTTTGGGTACTTCTGGAGTCTCCCTAGTGGAATCAGGCCTCGTCTCGAGTGGGGGCATGCACGTGCGCTTTCCTTCCAGGATGTAGCAGCAATGTCACGCTTCCCGTCGCGTGGATCAAAGGATCTGTGGTTTTCCCTCGAGGCTTTCCTTCGAGGCTTTCCCACAGGGCTGTCCTACGTGCCACCATGGTATGAGTCGATCCTCGGCGTGAAAGATGAGCCAGTGCAGGGCAAAGAGGTTCCTCTGGAATGGACTGAGACATCTGGGGGACTCTTGGCATGGTGGTACTTCCATGGAGTTCCCTTCGCCTTTCCTGTTGAGAGTGCCTCCTCTTGAGATGCGACGGGAACGTCGGGAATTCTTTCCCGTTGAAAGCAGGGAAAGGATCCCTCATCTCGAGCTACGAGGGGGAAACGGGGCTCCTCTGGATGTGGGCGGGACCATCGTGCTTCCTCTCGATTGGAGACGGGTATGGCGGTGAACTTCTTGAGTTGCAGCAAGGGTGTGAAAGACCCTTTCGAAGTTCCAGAGGTTACGTGTCATTAGTCTCCAGACGCCTCTTCGGAAATAGGCCTCATCTCGCCTGGAAGGGAGAACTTCCTGGATTTTCTCGAGTTGCGGCAGGTGTTCTTGAGTTACGACGGGGACCTCAGGGACTCGCCCTGGTGGCCTCAGGAAAGGCCAGTCCCCATGCGAGTTGCTAGGGGGCCTCTCGGGATTCCTCTCCCGTCGATACCGGGGTCAAAAACCTTGTGTGGAGTCAGGGCCGGAACCGAGGATTCCTCTCAGGGGCTGACCTGGATCTTTGGGTACTTGTGGAGTCTCCCCAGGGGAGTCACGCCTCGTCTCGAGTGTGGCCATGCACGTGCACTTTCCTCCATGCTGTAGCAGCAATGTCACGCTTCCCGTCGAGGAGATCAAAGGATCTATGGTTTTCCCTCGAGGCTTTCCCTCGAGGCTTTCCCACAGGGCTGTTCCACGTGCCACCGTGGTGTGAGTCGATCCTCGGCGTGAAAGATGAGCCAGTGCAGGGCAAAGACGTTCCTCTGGAATGGACTGAGACATCTGGGGGACTCTTGGAATGGTGGTACGACCATGGAGTTCCTCTCGCCTTTCCTGCTGAGAGTGCCTCCTCTTGAGTTGCGACGGGAAAGCCGGGAATTCTTTCCCGTTGAAAGCAGGGAAAAGATCCCTCATCTCGAGCTACGAGGGGGAAACGGGGCTCCTCTGGATGTGGGCGGGATCATCGTGCTTCCTCTCAAGTGGAGACGGGTATGGCGGTGAACTTCTTGAGTTGCAGCAAGGGAGTGAAAGACCCTTTCGAAGTTCCAGAGGTTAGGTGTCATGAGTCTCCAGACGCCTCATCGGAAATAGGCCTCATCTCGCCTGGAAGGGAGAACTTCCTGGATTTTCTCGAGTTGCGGCAGGTGTTCTCGAGTTACGACCGGGACCTCAGGGACCCGCCCTGGTGGCCTCAGGAGAGGACAGTCCCCATGTGAGTTGCTAAGGGGCCTCTCGGGATTCCTCTCCCATCGATACCGGGACAAAAAACCTTGTGTGGAGTCAGGGCCGGAACCGAGGATTCCTCTGAAGGGCTGACATGGATCTATGGGTACTTCTCTTGTCTGCCCTGGGGAGTCGGGCCTCGTCTCGAGTTGGGGCATGCACGTGCGATTTCTTTCGGGCCTGTAGCATCAATGTAACGCTTCCCGTCGCGTGGATCAAAGGATCTGTGGTTTTCCCTCGAGGCTTTCCATCGAGGCTTTCCCACAGGGCTGTCCCACGTGCCACCGTGGTGTGAGTCGATCCTCTTCGTGAAAGATGAGCCAGTGAAGGGCAAAGAGGTTCCCCTGGAATGGACTGGGACATCTGGGGGACTCTTGACATGGTGGTACGACCATGGAATTCCTCTCGTCTTTCCTGTTGAGAGTGCCTCCTCTTGAGATGCGATGGGAACGCCGGGAATTCTTTCCCGTTGAAACCAGGGAAAGGATCCCTAATCTCAAGCTATGAGGGGGAAACCGGGCTCCTCTGGATGTGGGCGGGACCATCGTGCTTGCTCTCGAGTGGAGACGGATATGGCGGTGAACTTCTTGAGTTGCAGCAAGGGTGTGAAAGACCCTTTCGAAGTTCCAGAGGTTAGGTGTCATTAGTCTCCAGACGCCTCATCGGAAATAGGCCTCATCTCGCCTGGAAGGGAGAACTTCCTGCATTTTCTCGAGTTGCGGCAGGTGTTCTCGAGTTACGACGGGGACCTCAGGGACCCGCCCTGGTGGCCTCAGGAGAGGCCAGTCCCCATGCGAGTTGTTAGGTGGCATCTCGGGATTCCACTCCCATCGATACCGGGGCCAAAAACCTTGTATGGAGTCAGGCCCGGAACCGTGGATTCCTCTCAGGGGCTAACATGGATCTGTGGGTACTTATGGAGTCTCCCCAGGGGAGTCAGGCCTCGTCTCAAGTGGGGGCATGCACGTGCGCTTTCCTTCCTGGCTGTAGCAGCAATGTCACGCTTCCCGTCGCGTGGATCAAACGATCTGTGCTTTTCCCTCGAGGCTTTCCCTTGAGGCTTTCCCACAGGGCTGTCCCACGTGCCACCGTGGTGTGAGTCGATCCTCGGCGTGAAAGATGAGCCAGTGCAGGGCAAAGAGGTTCCTCTGGAATGGACTGAGACATCTTGGGGACTCTTGGAATGGTGGTACGACCATGGAGTTCCTCTCGCTTTTCCTGTTGAGAGTGCCTCCTCTTGAGATGCGACGGGAACGCCGGGAATTCTTTCCCGTTGAAAGCAGGGAAAGGATCCCTCATCTCGAGCTACGAGGGGGAAACGGGGCTCCTCTGGATGTGAGCGGGACCGTCGTGCTTCCTCTCGAGTGGAGACGGGTATGGCGGTGAACTTCTTGAGTTGCAGCAAGGGTGTGAAAGACCCTTTCGAAGTTCCAGAGGTTAGGTGTCATTAGTCACCAGACCACTCATCGGAAATAGGCCTCATCTCGCCTGGAAGGGAAAACTTCCTGGATTTTCTCGAGTTGCGGCAGGTGTTCTCGAGTTACGACGGGGACCTCAGGGACCCGCCATGGTGGCTTCAGGAGAGGCCAGTCCCCATGGAAGTTGCTAGGGGGCCTCTCGGGATTCCTCTCCCATCGATACCGGGGCCAAAAACCTTGTGTGGAGTCAGGGCCGGAACCGAGGATTCCTCTCAGGGGCTGACATGGATCTTTGGGTACTTCTGGAGTCTCCCCAGGGGAGTCAGGCGTCGTCTCGAGTGGGAGCATGCACGCGCACTTTCCTTCTAGGCTGTAGAAGCAATGTCACGGTTCCCGTCGCCTGGATCAAAGAATCTGTGGTTTTCCCTCGAGGCTTTCCCACAGGGCTGTCCCACGTACCACCGTGGTGTGAGTCGATCCTCGGCATGAAAGATGAGCCTGTGCAGGGCAAAGAGGTTCCTCTGGATTGGACTGAGACATCTGGGGGACTCTTGGAATGGTGGTACGACCATAGAGTTCCTCTCGCCTTTCCTGTTGAGAGTGCCTCCTCTTGAGATGCGACGGGAACGCCGGTAATTCTTTCCCGTTGAAAGCAGGGAAAGGATCCCTCATCTCGAGCTACGAGGGGGAAACGGGGCTCCTCTGGATGTGGGCGGGACCATCGTGCTTCCTCTCGAGTGGAGACGGTTATGGCGGTGAACTTCTTGAGTTGCAGCAAGGGTGTGAAAGACTCTTTTGAAGTTCCAGATGTTAGGTGTCATTAGTCTCCAGACGCCTCATGGGAAATAGGCCTCATCTCGCCTGGAAGGGAGA
Organism: Capricornis sumatraensis; assembly: GCF_032405125.1. NCBI lineage: Eukaryota > Metazoa > Chordata > Mammalia > Artiodactyla > Bovidae > Capricornis > Capricornis sumatraensis. The sequence goes on along the minus strand of NC_091092.1, from coordinate 139,253,936 downwards.
ACTTCCTGGATTTTCTCGAGTTGCGGCAGGTGTTCTCGAGTTACGATGGGGACCTCAGGGACCCGCCCTGGTGGCCTCAGGAGAGGCCAGTCCCCATGCGAGTTGCTAGGGGGCCTCTCGGGATTCCTCTCCCGTCGATACCGGGGCCAAAAACCTTGTGTGGAGTCAGGGCCGGAAGCGAGGATTCCTCTCAGGGGCTGACATGGATCTTTGGGTACTTCTGGAGTCTCCCCAGGGGAGTCAGGCCTCGTCTCGAGTGGTGGCTTGCACGTGCACATTCCTTCCAGGCTGTAGCAGCAATGTCGCGCTTCCCGTCGCGTGGATCAAAGGATCTGTGGTTTTCCCTCGAGGCTTTCCCTCGAGGCTTTCCCACAGGTCTGTTCCACGTGCCACCGTGGTGTGAGTCGATCCTCGGCATGAAAGATGAGCCAGTGCAAGGCAAAGAGGTTCCTCTCGAATGGACTGAGACATCTGGGGGACTCTTGGCATGGTGGTTCGACCATGGAGTTCCTCTTGCCTTTCCTGTTGAGAGTGCCTACTCTTGAGATGCGACGGGAACGCCGGGAATTCTTTCCCGTTGAAAGCAGGGAAAGGATCCCTCATCTCGAGCTACGAGGGGGAAACGGGGCTCCTCTGGATGTGAGCGGGACCGTCGTGCTTCCTGTCGAGTGGAGACGGGTATGGCGGTGAACTTCTTGAGTTGCAGCAAGGGTGTGAAAGACCCTTTCGAAGTTCCAGAGGTTAGGTGTCATTAGTCACCAGACCACTCATCGGAAATAGGCCTCATCTCGCCTGGAAGGGAGAACTTCCTGGATTTTCTCGAGTTGCGGCAGGTGTTCTCGAGTTACGACGGGGACCTCAGGGACCCGCCCTGGTGGCCTCAGGAGAGGCCAGTCCCCATGCGAGTTGCTAGGGGGCCTCTCGGGATTCCTCTCCCGTCGATACCGGGGCCAAAAACCTTGTGTGGAGTCAGGGCCGGAACCGAGGATTCCTCTCAGGGGCTGACATGGATCTTTGGGTACTTCTGGAGTCTCCGCAGGGGAGTCAGGCCTCGTCTCGAGTGGGGGCATGCACGTGAGCTCTCCTTCCAGGCTGTAGCAGCAATGTCACGCTTCCCGTCGCGTGGATCAAAGGATCTGTGGTTTTCCCTCGATGCTTTCCCACAGGGCTTTCTCACGTGCCACCGTGGTGTGAGTCGATCCTCGGCGTGAAAGATGAGCCAGTGCAGGGCAAAGAGGTTCCTCTGGAAGGGACTGAGACATCTGGGGGACACTTGGCATGGTGGTACTACAATGGAGTTCCTCTCGCCTTTCCTGTTGAGAGTGCCTCCTCTTGAGATGCGACGGGAACGCCGGGAATTCTTTCCCGTTGAAAGCAGGGAAAGGATCCCTCATCTCGAGCTACGAGGGGGAAACGGGGCTCCTCTGGATGTGGGCGGGACCATCGTGCTTCCTCTCGAGTGGAGACGGGTATGGCGGTGAACTTCTTGAGTTGCAGCAAGGGTGTGAAAGACCCTTTCGAAGTTCCAGAGGTTAGGTGTCATTAGTCTCCAGACGCCTCATCGGAAATAGGCCTCATCTCGCCTGGAAGGGAGAACTTCCTGGATTTTCTCGAGTTGCGGGAGTTGTTCTTGAGTTACGACGGGGACCTCAGGGACCCGCCCTGGTGGCCTCAGGAGAGGCCAGTCCCCATGCGAGTTGCTAGGGGGCCTCTCGGGATTCCTCTCCCGTCGATACCGGGGCCTAAAACCTTGTGTGGAGTCAGAGCCGGAACCGAGCATTCCTTTCAGGGGCTGACATGGATCTTTGGGTACTTCTGGAGTCTCCCCAGGCGAGTCAGGCCTCGTCTCGAGTGGGGGCATGCACGTGTGCTTTCCTTCCAGGCTGTAGCAGCAATGTCACGCTTCCCGTCGCGTGGATCAAAGGATCTGTGGTTTTCCCTCGAGGTTTTCCTTAGAGGCTTTCCCACAGGGCTGTCCCACGTGCCACCGTGGTGTGAGTCGATCCTCGGCGTGAAAGATGAGCCAGTGCAGGGCAAAGAGGTTCCTCTGGAATGGACTGAGACATCTGGGGACTCTTGGAATGGTGGTATGACCATGGAGTTCCTCTCGCCTTTCCTGTTGAGAGTGCCTCCTCTTGAGATGCGACGGGAACGCCGGGAATTCTTTCCCGTTGAAAGCAGGGAAAGGATCCCTCATCTCGAGCTACGAGGGGGAAACCGGGCTCCTCTGGATGTGGGCAGGACCATCGTGCTTCCTCTCAAGTGGAGACGGGTATGGCGGTGAACTTCTTGAGTTGCAGCAAGGGTGTGAAAGACCCTTTCGAAGTTCCAGAGGTTAGGTGCCATTAGTCTCCAGACGCCTCATCGGAAATAGGCCTCATCTCGCCTGGAAGGGAGAACTTCCTGGATTTTCTCGAGTTGCCGGAGGTGTTCTTGAGTTACGACGGGGACCTCAGGGACCCGCCCTGGTGGCCTCAGGAGAGGCCAGTCCCCATGCGAGTTGCTGGCGGGCCTCTCGGGATTCCTCTCCCGTCGATACCGGGGCCAAAAACCTTGTGTGGAGTCAGGGCCGGAACCGAGGATTCCTCTCAGGGGCTGACATGGATCTTTGGGTACTTATGGAGTCTCCCCAGGGGAGTCAGGCCTCGTCTCGAGTGGGGGCATGCACGTGCGCTTTCCTTCCAGGCTGTATCAGCAATGTCACGCTTCCCGTCGCGTGGATCAAAGGATCTGTGGCTTTCCCTGGAGGCTTTCCCTCGAGGCTTTCCCACAGGGCTGACCCCCGTGCCACCGTGGTGTGAGTCGATCCTCGGCGTGAAAGATGAGCCAGTGCAGGGCAAAGAGTTTCCTCTGGAATGGACTGAGACATCTGAGGGACTCTTGGCATGGTGGTACGACCATGGAGTTCCTCTCGCCTTTCCTGTTGAGAGTGCCTCCTCTTGAGATGCGACGGGAACGCCGGGAATTCTTTCCCGTTGAAAGCAGGGAAAGGATCCCTCATCTTGAGCTACGAGGGGGAAACGGGGCTCATCTGGATGTGGGCGGGACCATCGTGCTTCCTCTCGAGTGGAGACGGGTATGGCGGTGAACTTCTTGAGTTGCAGCAAGGGTGTGAAAGACCCTTTCGAAGTTCCAGAGGTTAGGCGTCATTAGACTTCAGACGCCTCATCGGAAATAGGCCTCATCTCGCCTGGAAGGGAGAACTTCCTGGATTTTCTCGAGTTGCGGCAGGTGTTCTCGAGTTACGACGGGGACCTCAGGGACCCGCCCTGGTGGCCTCAGGAGAGGCCAGTCCCCATGCGAGTTGCTAGGAGGCCTCTCGGGATTCCTCTCCTGTCGATACCGGGGACAAAAACCTTGTGTGGAGTCAGGGCCGGAACCGAGGATTCCTCTCAGGGGCTGGCATGGATCTTTGGGTACATCTGGAGTCTCCCCAGGGGAGTCAGGCCTCGTCTCGAGTGGGGGCATGCACGTGCGCTTTCCTTACAGGCTGTAGCAGCAATGTCACGCTTCCCGTCGCGTGGATCAAAGGATCTGTGGTTTTCCCTCGAGGCTTACCCACAGGGCTTTCTCACGTGCCACCGTGGTGTGAGTCGATCCTCGGCGTGAACAATGAGCCTGTGCAGGGCAAAGAGGTTCCTCTGGAAGGGACTGAGACATCTGGGGGACACTTGGCATGGTGGTACTACAATGGAGTTCCTCTCGCCTTTCCTGTTGAGAGTGCCTCCTGTTGAGATGGGACGGGAACGCCGGGAATACTTTCCCGTTGAAAGCAGGGAGAGGATCCCTCATCTCGAGCTACGAGGGGGAAACGGGGCTCCTCTGGATGTGAGCGGGACCGTCGTGCTTCCTCTCGAGTGGAGACGGGTATGGCGGTGAACTTCTTGAGTTGCAGCAAGGGTGTGAAAGACCTTTCGAAGTTCCAGAGGTTAGGTGTCATTAGTCTCCAGACGCCTCATCGGAAATAGGCCTCATCTCGCCTGGAAGGGAGAACTTCCTGGATTTTCTCGAGTTGCAGCAGGTGTTCTCGAGTTGCGACGGGGTCCTCAGGGACCCGCCCTGGTGGCCTCAGGAGAGGCCAGTCCCCATGCGAGTTGCTCGGGGGCTTCTCGGGATTCCTCTCTCGTCGATACCGGGGCCAAAAACATTGTATGGAGTCAGGGCCGGAACCGAAGATTCCTCTCAGGGGCTGACATGGAACTTTGGGTACTTCTGGAGTCTCCCCAGGGGAGTCAGGCCTCGTCTCGAGTGGGGGCATGCACGTGCGCTTTCCTTCCAGGCTTTAGCAGCAGTGTCATGCTTCCCGTCGCGTGGATCAAAGGATCTGTGCTTTTCCCTCGAGGTTTTCCCTTGAGGCTTTCCCACAGGGCTGTCCCACGTGCCACCGTGGTGTGAGTCGATCCTCGGCGTGAAAGATGAGCCAGTGCAGGGCAAAGAGGTTCCTCTGGAATGGACTGAGACATCTGGGGGACTCTTGGAATGGTGGTACGACCATGGAGTTCCTCTCGACTATCCTGTTGAGAGTGCCTCCTCTTGAGATGCGACGGGAACGCCGGGAATTCTTTCCCGTTGAAAGCAGGGAAAGGATCCCTCATCTCGAACTACGAGGGGGAACCGGGGCTCCTCTGGATGTGGGCGGGACCATCGTGCTTCCTCTCAAGTGGAGACGCGTATGGCGGTGAACTTCTTGAGTTGCAGCAAGGGTGTGAAAGACCCTTTCGAAGTTCCAGAGTTTAGGTGTCATTAGTCTCCAGACGCCTCATCGGAAATAGACCTCATCTCGCCTGGAAGGGAGAACTTCCTGGATTTTCTCGAGTTGCGGCAGGTGTTCTCGAGTTACGACGGGGACCTCAGGGACCCGCCCTGGTGGCCTCAGGAAAGGCCAGTCCCCATGCGAGTTGCTAGGGGGCCTCTCGGGATTCCTCTCCCGTCGATACCGGGGCCAAAAACGTTGTGTGGAGTCAGGCCCGGATCCGAGGATTCCTCTCAGGGGCTGACATGGATCTTTGGGTACTTCTGGAGTCTCCCCAGGGGAGTCAGGCCTCGTTTCGAGTGGGGGCATGCACGTGCGCTTTCCTTCCAGGCTGTAGCAGCAATGTCACGCTTCCCATGGCGGGGATCAAAGGATCTGTGGTTTTCCCTCGAGGCTTTCCCTCGAGGCTTTCCCACAGGGCTGTCCCACGTGCCACCGTGGTGTGAATCGATCCTCGGCGTGAAAGATGAGTCAGTGCAGGCAAAGAGGTTCCTCTGGAATGGACTGAGAAATCTGGGGTACTCTTGGCATGGTGGTACGACCTTGGAGTTCCTCTCGCCTTTCCTGTTGAGAGTGCCTCCTCTTGAGATGCGACGGGAACACCGGGAATTCTTTCCCGTTGAAAGCAGGGAAAGGATCCCTCATCTCGAGCTACGAGGGGGAATCGGGCCTCCTCTGGATTTGGGCGGGACCATCGTGCTTCCTCTCGATTGGAGAGGGGTATGGCGGTGAACTTCTTGAGTTGCAGCAAGGGTGTGAAAGACCCTTTCGAAGTTCCAGAGGTTAGGTGTCATTAGTCTCCAGACGCCTCCTCGGAAATAGGCCTCATCTCGCTTGGAAGGGAGAACTTCCTGGATTTTCTCGAGTTGCGGCAGGTGTTCTCGAATTACGAAGGGGACCTCAGGGACCCGACCTGGTGGCCTCAGTAAAGGCCAGTCCCCATGCGAGTTGCTAGGGGGCCTCTCGGGATTCCTCTCCCTTCAATACCGGGGCCAAAAACCTTGTGTGGAGTCAGGGCCGGAACCGAGGATTCCTCTCAGGGGCTGACATGGATCTTTGGGTACTTCTTGAGTCTCCCCAGGGAGTCAGGCCTCGTGTCGAGTGGGGGCATGCACGTGCGCTTTCCTTCCAGGCTGTAGCAGCAATGTCACGCTTCCCGTCGCGTAGATCAAAGGATCTGTGGTTTTCCCTCGAGGCTTTCCCACAGGGCTGTCCCACGTGCCACCGTGGTGTGAGTCGATCCTCGGGGTGAAAGATGAGCCAGTGCAGGGCAAAGAGGTTTCTCTGGAATGGACTGAGACATCTGGGGGACTCTTGGAATGGTGGTACGACCATGGAGTTCCTCTCGCCTTTCCTGTTGAGAGTGCCTCCTCTTGAGATGCGACGGGAACGCCGGGAATTCTTTCCCGTTGAAAGCAGGGAAAGGATCCCTCATCTCGAACTGCGAGGGGGAAACGGGTCTCCTCTGGATGTGGGCGGGACCATCGTGCTTCCTCTCGAGTGGAGACGGGTATGGCGGTGAACTTCTTGAGTTGCAGCAAGGTTGTGAAAGACCCTTTCGAAGTTCCAGAGGTTAGGAGTCATTAGTCTCCAGACGCCTCCTCGGAAATAGGCCTCATCTCGCCTGGAAGGGAGAACTTCCTGGATTTTCTCGAGTTGCGGCAGGAGGTCTCGAGTTACGACGGGGACCTCAGGGACCCGCCCTGGTGGCCTCAGGAAAGGCCAGTCACCATGCGAGTTGCTAGGGGGCCTCTCGGGATTCCTCACCCATCGATACCGGGGCCAAAAACCTTGTGTGGAGTCAGGGCCGGAACCGAGGATTCCTCTCTGGGGCTGACATGGATCTTTGGGTACTTCTGGAGTCTCCCCAGGGGAGTCAGGCCTCGTCTCGAGTGGGGGCATGCACGTGCGCTTTCCTTCCAGGCTGTAGCAGCAATGTCTCGCTTCCCGTCGCGTGGATCAAAAGATCTGTGGTTTTCCCTAGAGGCTTTCCCTCGAGGCTTTAACACAGGGCTGTCCCACGTGCCACCGTGGTGTGCGTCGATCCTCGGCGTGAAAGATGAGCCAGTGCAGGGCAAAGAGGTTCCTCTGGAATGGACTGAGACATCTGGGGGACTCTTGGAATGGTGGTACGACCATGGAGTTCCTCTCGCCTTTCATGTTGAGAGTGCCTCCTCTTGAGATGCGATGGGAACGCCGGGAATTCTTTCCCGTTGAAAGCAGGGAAAGGATCCCTCATCTCGAGCTACGAGGGGGAAACGGGGCTCATCTGGATGTGGGCGATACCATGGTGCTTCCTCTCGAGTGGAGACGGGGTATGGCGGTGAACTTCTTGAGTTGCAGCAAGGGTGTGAAAGATCCTTTAGAAATTTCAGAGTTTAGGTGTCATTAGTCTCTAGACGCCTCACTGGAAATAGGCCTCATCTCGCCTGGAAGGGAGAACTTCCTGGATTTTCTCGAGTTGCGGCAGGTGTTCTCGAGTTACGACGGGGACCTCAGGGACCCGCCCTTGTGGCCTCAGGAAAGGCCAGTCCCCATGCGAGTTGTTAGGGGGCCTCTCGGGATTACTCTCCCATCGATACCAGGGCCAAAAACCTTGTGTGGAGTCAGGGCCGGAACCGAGGATTCCTATCAGGGGCTGACATAGAACTTTGGGTACTTCTGGAGTCTCCCCAGGGGAGTCAGGCCTCCTCTCGTGTGGGGGCATGCACGTGCGCTTTCCTTCCAGGCTGTAGCAGCAATGTCACGCTTCCCATCGCGTGGATTAAAGGATCTGTGGTTTTCCCTCGAGGCTTTCCCTCGAGGATTTCCCACAGGGCTGTCCCACGTGCCACCGTGGTGTGAGTCGATCCTCGGCGTGAAAGATGAGCCAGTGCAGGGCAAAGAGGTTCCTCTGGAATGGACTGAGACATGTGGGGGACTCTTGGAATGGTGGTACGACCATGGAGTTCCTCTCGCCTTTCCTGTTGAGAGTGCCTCCTCTTGAGATGCGATGGGAACGCCGGGAATTCTTTCCCGTTGAAAGCAGGGAAAGGATCCCTCATCTCGAGCTACGAGGGGGAAACGGGGCTCCTCTGGATGTGGGCGGGACCATCGTGCTTCCTCTCAAGTGGAGACGCGTATGGCGGTGAACTTCTTGAGTTGCAGCAAGGGTGTGAAAGACCCTTTCGAAGTTCCAGAGGTTAGGTGTCATTAGACTCCAGACGCCTCATCGGAAATAGGCCTCATGTCGCCTGGAAGGGAGAACTTCCTGGATTTTCTCGAGTTGCGGCAGGTGTTCTCGAGTTACGACGGGGACCTCAGGGACCCGCCCTTGTGGCCTCAGGAAAGGCCAGTCCCCATGCGAGTTGCTAGGGGGCCTCTCGGGATTCCTCTCCCGTCGATACCGGGGCCAAAAACCTTGTGTGGAGTCAGGGCCGGAACCGAGGATTCCTTTCAGGGGCTGACATGGATCTTTGGGTACTTCTGTAGTCTCCCCAGGGGAGTCAGGCCTCGTCTCAATTGGGGGCATGCACGTGCGCTCTGCTTCGAGGCTGTAGCAGCAATGTCACGCTTCCCGTCGCTTGGATCAAATGATCTGTGGTTTTCCCTCGAGTCTTTCCCACAGGGCTGGCCCACGTGCCACCGTCATGTTAATCGATCCTCGGCGTGAAACATGAGTCAGTGCAGGCAAAGAGGTTCCTCTGGAATGGACTGTTACATCTGGGGGACTCTTGGAATGGTGGTACGACCATGGAGTTCCTCTCGCCTTTCCTGTTGAGAGTGCCTCTTCTTGAGATGCGACGGGAACGCCGGGAATTCTTTCCCGTTGAAAGCAGGGAAAGGATCCCTCATCTCGAACTGCGAGGGGGAAAGGGGCTCCTCTGGATGTGGGCGGGACCATCGTGCTTCCTCTCGAGTGGAGACGGGTATGGCGGTGAACTTCTTGAGTTGCAGCAAGGGTGTGAAAGACCCTTTCGAAGTTCCAGAGGTTAGGTGTCATTAGTCTCCAGACGCCTCATCGGAAATAGGCCTCATCTCGCCTGGAATGGAGAACTTCCTGGATTTTCTCGAGTTGCGGCAGGTGTTCGCGAGTTACGACGGGGACCTCAGGGACCCGCCCTGGTGGCCTCAGGAAAGGCCAGTCCCAATGCGAGTTGCTAGGGGGCCTCTCGGGATTACTCTCCCGTCGATACCGGGGCCAAAAACCTTGTGTGGAGTCAGGGCCGGAACCGAGGATTCCTCCCAGGGGCTGACATGGAACTTTGGGTACTTCTGGAGTCTCCCCAGGGGAGTCAGGCCTCCTCTCGAGTGGGGGCATGCACGTGCGCTTTCCTTCCAGGCTGTAGCAGCAATGTCACGCTTCCCATCGCGTGGATCAAAGGATCTGTGGTTTTCCCTCGAGGCTTTCCCTCGAGGCTTTCCCACAGGGCTGTCCGACGTGCCACCGTGGTGTGAGTCGATCCTCGGGGTGAAAGATGAGCCAGTGCAGGGCAAAGAGGTTCCTCTGGAATGGACTGAGACATGTGGGGGACTCTTGGAATGGTGGTACGACCATGGAGTTCCTCTCGCCTTTCCTGTTGAGAGTGCCTCCTCTTGAGATGCGATGGGAACGCCGGGAATTCTTTCCCGTTGAAAGCAGGGAAAGGATCCCTCATCTCGAGCTACGAGGGGGAAACGGGGCTCCTCTGGATGTGGGCGGGACCATCGTGCTTCCTCTCGAGTGGAGACGGGTATGGCGGTGATCTTCTTGAGTTGCAGCAAGGGTGTGAAAGACCCTTTCGAAGTTCCAGAGGTTAGGTGTCATTAGTCTCCAGACGCCTCCTCGGAAATAGGCCTCATCTCGCCTGGAAGGGAGAACTTCCTGGATTTTCTCGAGTTGCGGCAGGTGTTCTCGAGTTACGACGGGGACCTCAGGGACCCGACCTGGTGGCCTCAGGAAAGTCCAGTCCCCAAGCGAGTTGCTAGGGGGCATCTCGGGATTCCTCTCCCGTCGATACCGGGGCCAAAAACCTTGTGTGGAGTCAGGGCCGACACCGAGGATTCATCTCAGGGGCTGACATGGATCTTTGGGTACTTCTTCAGTCTCCCCAGGGGAGTCAGGCCTCGTCTCAATTGGGGGCATGCACGTGCGCTCTCCTTCCAGGCTGTAGCAGCAATGTCACCCTTCCCATCGATTGGATCAAAGGATCTGTGGTTTTCCCTCGAGGCTTTCCCACAGGGCTGTCCCACGTGCCACCGTGGTGTGAGTCGATCCTCGGCCTGAAAGATGAGCCAGTGCAGGGAAAAGAGGTTCCTCTGGAATGGACTGAGACATCTGTGGGACTCTTGGAATGGTGGTACAACCATGGAGTTCCTCTCGCCTTTCCTGTTGAGAGTGCCTCCTCTTGAGATGGGACGGGAACGCCGGGAATTCTTTCCCGTTGAAAGCAGGGAAAGGATCCCTCATCTCGAGCTACGAGGGGGAAACGGAGCTCCTCTGGATGTGGGCGGGACCATCGTGCTTCCTCTCGAATGGAGAAAGATATGGCGGTGAACTTCTTGAGTTGCAGCAAGGTTGTGAAAGACCCTTTCGAAGTTCCAGAGGTTAGGAGTCATTAGTCTCCAGACGCCTCCTCGGAAATAGGCCTCATCTCGCCTGGAAAGGAGAACTTCCTGGATATTCTCGAGTTGCGGCAGGAGGTCTCGAGTTACGACGGGGACCTCAGGGACCCGCCCTGGTGGCCTCAGGAGAGGCCAGTCCCCATGCGAGTTGCTAGGGGGCCTCTCGGGATTCCTCTCCCGTCGATACCGGGGCCAAAAACCTTGTGTGGAGTCAGGGCCGGAACCGAGGATTCCTTTCAGGGGCTGACATGGATCTTTGGGTACTTCTGGAGTCTCCCCAGTGGAGTCAGGCCTCGTCTCAATTGGGGGCATGCACGTGGGCTCTGCTTCGAGGCTGTAGCAGCAATGTCACGCTTCCCGTCGCTTGGATCAAATGATCTGTGGCTTTCCCTCGAGGCTTTCCCACAGGGCTGGCCCACGTGCCACCGTCATGTTAATCGATCCTCGGCGTGAAACATGAGTCAGTGCAGGCAAAGAGTTTCCTCTGGAATGGACTGTTACATCTAGGGGACTCTTGGAATGGTGGTACGACCATGGAGTTCCTCTCGCCTTTCCTGTTGAGAGTGCCTCCTCTTGAGATGCGACGGGAACGCCCGGAATTCTTTCCCGTTGAAAGCAGGGAAAGGATCCCTCCTCTCGAGCTACGAGGGGGAAACGGAGCTCCTCTGGATGTGGGCGGGACCATCGTGCTTCCTCTCGAATGGAGAAGGATATGGCGGTGAACTTCTTGAGTTGCAGCAAGGTTGTGAAAGACCCTTTCTATGTTCCAGAGGTTAGGAGTCATTAGTCTCCAGACGCCTCCTCGGAAATAGGCCTCATCTCGCCTGGAAGGGAGAACTTCCTGGATTTTATCGAGTTGCGGCAGGTGTTCTCGAGTTACGACGGGGACCTCAGGGACCCGCCCTTGTGGCCTCAGGAAAGGCCAGTCCCCATGCGAGTTGTTAGGGGGCCTCTCGGGATTACTCTCCCATCGATACCAGGGCCAAAAACCTTGTGTGGAGTCAGGGCCGGAACCGAGGATTCCTCTCAGGGGCTGACATGGATCTTTGGGTACTTCTGGAGTCTCCCCAGGGGAGTCAGGCCTCGTCTCGAGTGGGGGCATGCACGTGCGCTTTCCTTCCAGGCTGTAGCAGCAATGTCACGCTTCCCGTCGCGTGGATCAAAGGATCTGTGGTTTTCCCTAGAGGCTTTCCCTCGAGGCTTTCCCACAGGGCTGTCCCACGTGCCACCGTGGTGTGCGTCGATCCTGGACGTGAGAGATGAGCCAGTGCTGGGCAAAGAGGTTCCTCTGGAATGGACTGAGACATCTGGGGGACTCTTGGAATGGTGGTACGACCATGGAGTTCCTCTCGGCTTTCCTGTTGAGAGTGCCTCGCCTTGAGTTGCGACCGGAACGCTGGGAAATCTTTCCCGTTGAAAGCAGGGAAAGGATCCCTCATCTCGAGCTACGAGGGGGAAACGGGGCTCCTCTTGATGTGGGCGGGACCATCGTGCTTCCTCTCGAGTGGAGACGGGTATGGCGGTGATCTTCTTGAGTTGCAGCAAGGGTGTGAAAGACCCTTTCGAAGTTCCAGAGGTTAGGTGTCATTAGTCTCCAGACGCCTCCTCGGAAATAGGCCTCATCTCGCCTGGAAGGGAGAACTTCCTGGATTTTCTCGAGTTGCGGCAGGTGTTCTCGAGTTACGACGGGGACCTCAGGGAACCGACCTGGTGGCCTCAGGAAAGGCCAGTCCCCAAGCGAGTTGCTAGGGGACATTTCGGGATTCCTCTCCCGTCGATAACGGGGCCAAATACCTTGTGTGGAGTCAGGGCCGAAACCGAGGATTCATCTCAGGGGCTGACATCATCTTTGGGTACTTCTGCAGTCTCCCCAGGGGAGTCAGGACTCGTCTCAATTGGGGGCATGCACGTGCGCTCTCCTTCCAGGCTGTAGCAGCAATGTCACCTTTCCCAACGATTGGATCAAAGGATCTGTGGTTTTCCCTCGAGGCTTTCCCACAGGGCTGTCCCACGTGCCACCGTGGTGTGAGTCGATCCTCGGCGTGAAAGATGAGCCAGTGCAGGGAAAAGAGGTTCCTCTGGAATGGACTGAGACATCTGTGGGACTCTTGGAATGTTGGTACAACCATGGAGTTCCTCTCGCCTTTCCTGTTGAGAGTGCCTCCTCTTGAGATGCGACGGGAACGCCGGGAATTCTTTCCCGTTGAAAGCAGGGAAAGGATCCCTCATCTCGAGCTACGAGGGGGAAACGGAGCTCCTCTGGATGTGGGCGGGACCATCGTGCTTCCTCTCGAATGGAGAAGGATATGGCGGTGAACTTCTTGAGTTGCAGCAAGGTTGTGAAAGACCCTTTCGAAGTTCCAGAGGTTAGGAGTCATTAGTCTCCAGACGCCTCCTCGGAAATAGGCCTGATCTCGCTTGGAAGGGAGAACTTCCTGGATATTCTCGAGTTGCGGCAGGAGGTCTCGAGTTACGACGGGGACCTCAGGGACCCGCCCTGGTGGCCTCAGGAAAGGCCAGTCCCCATGCGAGTTGCTAGGGGGCCTCTCGGTATTCCTCTCCCGTCGATACCGGGGCCAAAAACCTTGTGTGGAGTCAGGGCCGGAACCGAGGATTCCTTTCAGGGGCTGACATGGATCTTTGGGTACTTCTGGAGTCTCCCCAGGGGAGTCAGGCCTCGTCTCAATTGGGGGCATGCACGTGGGCTCTGCTTCGAGGCTGTAGCAGCAATGTCACGCTTCCCGTCGCTTGGATCAAATGATCTGTGGCTTTCCCTCGAGGCTTTCCCACAGGGCTGGCCCACGTGCCACCGTCATGTTAATCGATCCTCGGCGTGAAACATGAGTCAGTGCAGGCAAAGAGTTTCCTCTGGAATGGACTGTTACATCTAGGGGACTCTTGGAATGGTGGTACGACCATGGAGTTCCTCTCGCCTTTCCTGTTGAGAGTGCCTCCTCTTGAGATGCGACGGGAACGCCCGGAATTCTTTCCCGTTGAAAGCAGGGAAAGGATCCCTCCTCTCGAGCTACGAGGGGGAAACGGAGCTCCTCTGGATGTGGGCGGGACCATCGTGCTTCCTCTCGAATGGAGAAGGATATGGCGGTGAACTTCTTGAGTTGCAGCAAGGTTGTGAAAGACCCTTTCTATGTTCCAGAGGTTAGGAGTCATTAGTCTCCAGACGCCTCCTCGGAAATAGGCCTCATCTCGCCTGGAAGGGAGAACTTCCTGGATTTTCTCGAGTTGCGGCAGGAGGTCTCGAGTTACGACCGGGACCACAGGGACCCGCCCTGGTGGCCTCAGGAAAGGCCAGTCACCATGCGAGTTGCTAGGGGGCCTCTCGGGATTCCTCACCCGTCGATACCGGGGCCAAAAACCTTGTGTGGAGTCAGGGCCGGAACCGAGGATTCCTCTCAGGGGCTGACATGGATCTTTGGGTACTTCTGGAGTCTCCCCAGGGGAGTCAGGCCTCGTCTCGAGTGGGGGCATACACGTGCGCTTTCCTTCCAGGCTGTAGCAGCAATGTCTCGCTTCCCGTCGTGTGGATCAAAAGATCTGTGGTTTTCCCTAGAGGCTTTCCCTTGAGGCTTTAACACAGGGCTGTCCCACGTGCCACCGTGGTGTGCGTCGATCCTCGGCGTGAAAGATGAGCCAGTGCAGGGCAAAGAGTTTCCTCTGGAATGGACTGAGACATCTGGGGGACTCTTGGAATGGTGGTACGACCATGGAGTTCCTCTCGCCTTTCATGTTGAGAGTGCCTCCTCTTGAGATGCGATGGGAACGCCGGGAATTCTTTCCCGTTGAAAGCAGGGAAAGGATCCCTCATCTCGAGCTACGAGGGGGAAACGGGGCTCCTCTGGATGTGGGCGATACCATGGTGCTTCCTCTCGAGTGGAGACGGGGTATGGCGGTGAACTTCTTGAGTTGCAGCAAGGGTGTGAAAGACCCTTTAGAAATTTCAGAGTTTAGGTGTCATTAGTCTCCAGACGCCTCATTGGAAATAGGCCTCATCTCGCCTGGAAGGGAGAACTTCCTGGATTTTATCGAGTTGCGGCAGGTGTTCTCGAGTTACGACGGGGACCTCAGGGACCCGCCCTTGTGGCCTCAGGAAAGGCCAGTCCCCATGCGAGTTGTTAGGGGGCCTCTCGGGATTACTCTCCCATCGATACCAGGGCCAAAAACCTTGTGTGGAGTCAGGGCCGGAACCGAGGATTCCTCTCAGGGGCTGACATGGAACTTTGGGTACTTCTGGAGTCTCCCCAGGGGAGTCAGGCCTCCTCTCGTGTGGGGGCATGCACGTGCGCTTTCCTTCCAGGCTGTAGCAGCAATGTCACGCTTCCCATCGCGTGGATCAAAGGATCTGTGGTTTTCCCTCGAGGCTTTCCCTCGAGGATTTCCCACAGGGCTGTCCCACGTGCCACCGTGGTGTGAGTCGATCCTCGGGGTGAAAGATGAGCCAGTGCAGGGCAAAGAGGTTCCTCTGGAATGGACTGAGCCATGTGGGGGACTCTTGGAATGGTGGTACGACCATGGAGTTCCTCTCGCCTTTCCTGTTGAGAGTGCCTCCTCTTGAGGTGCGATGGGAATGCCGGGAATTCTTTCCCGTTGAAAGCAGGGAAAGGATTCCTCATCTCGAGCTACGAGGGGGAAACGGGGCTCCTCTGGATGTGGGCGGGACCATCGTGCTTCCTCTCAAGTGGAGACGCATATGGCGGTGAACTTCTTGAGTTGCAGCAAGGTTGTGAAAGACCCTTTCGAAGTTCCAGAGGTTAGGAGTCATTAGTCTCCAGACGCCTCCTCGGAAATAGGCCTCATCTCGCCTGGAAGGGAGAACTTCCTGGATTTTCTCGAGTTGCGGCAGGAGGTCTCGAGTTACGACGGGGACCACAGGGACCCGCCCTGGTGGCCTCAGGAAAGGCCAGTCACCATGCGAGTTGCTAGGGGGCCTCTCGGGATTCCTCACCCGTCGATACCGGGGCCAAAAACCTTGTGTGGAGTCAGGGCCGGAACCGAGGATTCCTCTCAGGGGCTGACATGGATCTTTGGGTACTTCTGGAGTCTCCCCAGGGGAGTCAGGCCTCGTCTCGAGTGGGGGCATACACGTGCGCTTTCCTTCCAGGCTGTAGCAGCAATGTCTCGCTTCCCGTCGCGTGGATCAAAAGATCTGTGGTTTTCCCTAGAGGCTTTCCCTCGAGGCTTTAACACAGGGCTGTCCCACGTGCCACCGTGGTGTGCGTCGATCCTCGGCGTGAAAGATGAGCCAGTGCAGGGCAAAGAGGTTCCTCTGGAATGGACTGAGACATCTGGGGGACTCTTGGAATGGTGGTACGACCATGGAGTTCCTCTCGCCTTTCCTGTTGAGAGTGCCTCCTCTTGAGAAGCCATGGGAACGCCGGGAATTCTTTCCCGTTGAAAGCAGGGAAAGGATCCCTCATCTCGAGCTACGAGGGGGAAACGGGGCTCATCTGGATGTGGGCGATACCATGGTGCTTCCTCTCGAGTGGAGACAGGGTATGGCGGTGAACTTCTTGAGTTGCAGCAAGGTTGTGAAAGACCCTTTCGAAGTTCCAGAGGTTAGGAGTCATTAGTCTCCAGACGCCTCCTCGGAAATAGGCCTCATCTCGCCTGCAAGGGAGAACTTCCTGGATATTCTCGAGTTGCGGCAGGAGGTCTCGAGTTACAACGGGGATCTCAGGGACCCGCCCTGGTGGCCTCAGGAAAGGCCAGTCCCCATGCGAGTTGCTAGGGGGCCTCTCGGGATTCCTCTCCCGTCGATACCGGGGCCAAAAACCTTGTGTGGAGTCAGGGCCGGAACCGAGGATTCCTCTCAGGGGCTGATATGGATCTTTGGGTACTTCTGGAGTCTCCCCAGGGGAGTCAGGCCTCGTCTCGAGTGGGGGCATGCACGTGCGCTTTCCTTCCAGGCTGTAACAGCAATTTCACGTTTCCTGTCGCGTGGATCAAAGGATCTGTGGTTTTCCCTAGAGGCTTTCCCTCGAGGCTTTCCCACAGGGCTGTCCCACGTGCCACCGTGGTGTGCGTCGATCCTCGGGGTGAAAGATGAGCCAGTGCTGGGCAAAGAGGTTCCTCTGGAATGGACTGAGACATCTGGGGGACTCTTGGAATGGTGGTACGACCATGGAGTTCCTCTCGCCTTTCCTGTTGAGAGTGCCTCCCCTTGAGTTGCGACCAGAACGCCGGGAAATCTTTCCCGTTAAAAGCAGGGAAAGGATCCCTCATCTCGAGCTACGAGGGGGAAACGGGGTTCCTCTGGATGTGGGCGGGACCATCGTGCTTCCTCTCGAGTGGAGACGGGTATGATGGTGAACTTCCTGAGTTGCAGCAAGGGTGTGAAAGACCCTCTCGAAGTTCAGGAGGTTAGGTGTCATTAGTCTCCAAATGCCTCATCAAAAATAGGCCTCATCTCGCCTGGAAGGGAGAACTTCCTGGATTTTCTCGAGTTGCGGCAGGTGTTCTTGAGTTACGACGGGGACCTCAGGGAACCGCCCTGGTGGCATCAGGAAAGGCCAGTCCCCATGCGAGTTGCTAGGGGGCCCCTCGGGATTACTTTCCCTTCGATACAGGGGCAAAAAACCTTGTGTGGAGTCAGGGCCGGAACCGAGGATTCCTCTCCGGTTCTGACATGGATCTTTGGGTACTTCTGGAGTCTCCCCCGGGGAGTCAGGCTTCGTCTCGAGTGGGTGCATGCACGTGCGCTTTCCTTCCAGGCTGTAGCAGCAATGTCACGCTTCCTGTCGCGTGGATCAAAGAATCTGTGGTTTTCCCTCGAGGCTTTCCCACAGGGCTGTCCCACGTGCCACCGTGATGTGCGTCGATCCTCGGCGTGAAAGATGAGCCAGTGCAGGGCAGAGAGGTTCCTCTGGAATGGACTGAGACATCTGGGGGACTCTTGGAATGGTGGTACGACCAAGGAGTTCCTCTCGCCTTTCCTGTTGAGACTGCCTCCTCTTGAGATGCGATGGGAACGCCGGGAATTCTTTCCCGTTGAAAGCAGGGAAAGGATCCCTCATCTCGAGCTACGAGGGGGAAATGGGGCTCATCTGCATGTGGGCGATACCATGGTGCTTCCTCTCGAGTGGAGACGGGGTATGGCGGTGAACTTCTTGAGTTGCAGCAAGGGTGTGAAAGACCCTTTCGAAATTTCAGAGTTTAGGTGTCATTAGTCACCAGACGCCTCATGGGAAATAGGCCTCATCTCGCCTGGAAGGGAGAACTTCCTGGATTTTCTCGAGTTGCGGCAGGTGTTCTCGAGTTACGACGGGGACCTCAGGGACCCGCCCTGGTGGCCTCAGGAAAGGCCTGTCCCCATGCGAGTTGCTAGGGGGCCTCTCGGGATTTCTCTCCCGTCGATACCAGGGCCAAAAACCTTGTGTGGAGTCAGGGCCGGAACCGAGGATTCATCTCAGGGGCTGACATGGATATTTGGGTACTTCTGGAGTCTCCCCAGGGGAGGCAGGCTTCGTCTCGAGTGGGGGCATGCACGTGCGTTTTCCTTCCAGGCTGTAGCAGCAATGTCACGCTTCCCGTCAGGTGGATCAAAGGATCAGTGGTTTTCCCTCGAGGCTTTCCCACAGGGCTGTCCCACGTGTCACCGTCGTGTTAATCGATCCTGGGCATGAAAGATGAGTCAGTGCAGGCAAAAAGGTTCCTCTGGAATGGACTGAGACATCTGGGGTACTCTTGGCATGGTGGTACGACCATGGAGTTCCTCTCGCCTTTCTTGTTGAGAGTGCCTCCTCTTGAGATGCGACGGGAACACCGGGAATTCTTTCTCGTTGAAAGCAGGGAAAGGATCCTTCATCTCGAGCTACGAGGGGGAAACGGGCCTCCTCTGGATGTGGGCGGGACAATCGTGCTTCCTCTCGAGTGGAGACAGGTATGGCGGTGAACTTCTTGAGTTGCAGCAAGGATGTGAAAGACCCTTTCGAAGTTCCAGAGTTTAGGAATCATTAGTCTCCAGACGCCTCCTCGGAAATAGGCCTCATCTCGCCTGGAAGGGAGAACTTCCTGGATTTTCTCGAGTTGCGGCCGGAGGTCTCGAGTTACGACGGGGACCTCAGGGACCCGCCCTGGTGGCCTCAGGAAAGGCCAGTCCCCATGCGAGTTGCTAGGGGGCCTCTCGGGATTCCTCACCCGTCGATACCGGGGCCAAAAAACTTGTGTGGAGTCAGGGCCGGAACCGAGGAATCCTCTCAGGGGCTGACATGGATCTTTGGGTACTTCTGGAGTCTCCCCAGGGGAGTCAGGCCTCGTCTCGAGTGGGGGCATGCACGTGCGCTTTCCTTCCAGGATGTAGCAGCAATGTCACGCTTCCCGTCGCGTGGATCAAAGGATTTGTGGTATTCCCTAGAGGTTTTCCCTCAAGGCTTTCCCACAGGGCTGTCCCACGTGCCACCGTGGTGAGAGTCGATCCTCGGCGTGAAAGATGAGCCAGTGCAGGGCAAAGAGGTTCCTCTGGAATGGACTGAGACATCTGGGGGACTCTTGGAATGGTGGTACGACCATGGAGTTCCTCTCGCCTTTCCTGTTGAGAGTGCCTCCTCTTGAGAAGCGATGGGAACGCCGGGAATTCTTTCCCGTTGAAAGCAGGGAAAGGATCCCTCATCTCGAGCTACGAGGGGGAAACGGGGCTCATCTGGATGTGGGCGATACCATGGTGCTTCCTCTCGAGTGGAGACGGGTTATGGCGGTGAAATTCTTGAGTTGCAGCAAGGGTGTGAAAGACCCTTTCGAAATTTCAGAGTTTAGGTGTCATTAGTCTCTAGACGCCTCACTGGAAATAGGCCTCATCTCGCCTGGAAGGGAGAACTTCCTGGATTTTCTCGAGTTGCGGCAGGTGTTCTCGAGTTACGACGGGGACCTCAGGGACCCGCCCTTGTGGCCTCAGGAAAGGCCAGTCCCCATGCGAGTTGTTAGGGGGCCTCTCGGGATTACTCTCCCATCGATACCAGGGCCAAAAACCTTGTGTGGAGTCAGGGCCGGAACCGAGGATTCCTATCAGGGGCTGACATAGAACTTTGGGTACTTCTGGAGTCTCCCCAGGGGAGTCAGGCCTCCTCTCGTGTGGGGGCATGCACGTGCGCTTTCCTTCCAGGCTGTAGCAGCAATGTCACGCTTCCCATCGCGTGGATTAAAGGATCTGTGGTTTTCCCTCGAGGCTTTCCCTCGAGGATTTCCCACAGGGCTGTCCCACGTGCCACCGTGGTGTGAGTCGATCCTCGGCGTGAAAGATGAGCCAGTGCAGGGCAAAGAGGTTCCTCTGGAATGGACTGAGACATGTGGGGGACTCTTGGAATGGTGGTACGACCATGGAGTTCCTCTCGCCTTTCCTGTTGAGAGTGCCTCCTCTTGAGATGCGATGGGAACGCCGGGAATTCTTTCCCGTTGAAAGCAGGGAAAGGATCCCTCATCTCGAGCTACGAGGGGGAAACGGGGCTCCTCTGGATGTGGGCGGGACCATCGTGCTTCCTCTCAAGTGGAGACGCGTATGGCGGTGAACTTCTTGAGTTGCAGCAAGGGTGTGAAAGACCCTTTCGAAGTTCCAGAGGTTAGGTGTCATTAGACTCCAGACGCCTCATCGGAAATAGGCCTCATGTCGCCTGGAAGGGAGAACTTCCTGGATTTTCTCGAGTTGCGGCAGGTGTTCTCGAGTTACGACGGGGACCTCAGGGACCCGCCCTTGTGGCCTCAGGAAAGGCCAGTCCCCATGCGAGTTGCTAGGGGGCCTCTCGGGATTCCTCTCCCGTCGATACCGGGGCCAAAAACCTTGTGTGGAGTCAGGGCCGGAACCGAGGATTCCTTTCAGGGGCTGACATGGATCTTTGGGTACTTCTGTAGTCTCCCCAGGGGAGTCAGGCCTCGTCTCAATTGGGGGCATGCACGTGCGCTCTGCTTCGAGGCTGTAGCAGCAATGTCACGCTTCCCGTCGCTTGGATCAAATGATCTGTGGTTTTCCCTCGAGTCTTTCCCACAGGGCTGGCCCACGTGCCACCGTCATGTTAATCGATCCTCGGCGTGAAACATGAGTCAGTGCAGGCAAAGAGGTTCCTCTGGAATGGACTGTTACATCTGGGGGACTCTTGGAATGGTGGTACGACCATGGAGTTCCTCTCGCCTTTCCTGTTGAGAGTGCCTCTTCTTGAGATGCGACGGGAACGCCGGGAATTCTTTCCCGTTGAAAGCAGGGAAAGGATCCCTCATCTCGAACTGCGAGGGGGAAACGGGGCTCCTCTGGATGTGGGCGGGACCATCGTGCTTCCTCTCGAGTGGAGACGGGTATGGCGGTGAACTTCTTGAGTTGCAGCAAGGGTGTGAAAGACCCTTTCGAAGTTCCAGAGGTTAGGTGTCATTAGTCTCCAGACGCCTCATCGGAAATAGGCCTCATCTCGCCTGGAATGGAGAACTTCCTGGATTTTCTCGAGTTGCGGCAGGTGTTCGCGAGTTACGACGGGGACCTCAGGGACCCGCCCTGGTGGCCTCAGGAAAGGCCAGTCCCAATGCGAGTTGCTAGGGGGCCTCTCGGGATTACTCTCCCGTCGATACCGGGGCCAAAAACCTTGTGTGGAGTCAGGGCCGGAACCGAGGATTCCTCCCAGGGGCTGACATGGAACTTTGGGTACTTCTGGAGTCTCCCCAGGGGAGTCAGGCCTCCTCTCGAGTGGGGGCATGCACGTGCGCTTTCCTTCCAGGCTGTAGCAGCAATGTCACGCTTCCCATCGCGTGGATCAAAGGATCTGTGGTTTTCCCTCGAGGCTTTCCCTCGAGGCTTTCCCACAGGGCTGTCCGACGTGCCACCGTGGTGTGAGTCGATCCTCGGGGTGAAAGATGAGCCAGTGCAGGGCAAAGAGGTTCCTCTGGAATGGACTGAGACATGTGGGGGACTCTTGGAATGGTGGTACGACCATGGAGTTCCTCTCGCCTTTCCTGTTGAGAGTGCCTCCTCTTGAGATGCGATGGGAACGCCGGGAATTCTTTCCCGTTGAAAGCAGGGAAAGGATCCCTCATCTCGAGCTACGAGGGGGAAACGGGGCTCCTCTGGATGTGGGCGGGACCATCGTGCTTCCTCTCGAGTGGAGACGGGTATGGCGGTGATCTTCTTGAGTTGCAGCAAGGGTGTGAAAGACCCTTTCGAAGTTCCAGAGGTTAGGTGTCATTAGTCTCCAGACGCCTCCTCGGAAATAGGCCTCATCTCGCCTGGAAGGGAGAACTTCCTGGATTTTCTCGAGTTGCGGCAGGTGTTCTCGAGTTACGACGGGGACCTCAGGGACCCGACCTGGTGGCCTCAGGAAAGTCCAGTCCCCAAGCGAGTTGCTAGGGGGCATCTCGGGATTCCTCTCCCGTCGATACCGGGGCCAAAAACCTTGTGTGGAGTCAGGGCCGACACCGAGGATTCATCTCAGGGGCTGACATGGATCTTTGGGTACTTCTTCAGTCTCCCCAGGGGAGTCAGGCCTCGTCTCAATTGGGGGCATGCACGTGCGCTCTCCTTCCAGGCTGTAGCAGCAATGTCACCCTTCCCATCGATTGGATCAAAGGATCTGTGGTTTTCCCTCGAGGCTTTCCCACAGGGCTGTCCCACGTGCCACCGTGGTGTGAGTCGATCCTCGGCCTGAAAGATGAGCCAGTGCAGGGAAAAGAGGTTCCTCTGGAATGGACAGAGACATCTGTGGGACTCTTGGAATGGTGGTACAACCATGGAGTTCCTCTCGCCTTTCCTGTTGAGAGTGCCTCCTCTTGAGATGGGACGGGAACGCCGGGAATTCTTTCCCGTTGAAAGCAGGGAAAGGATCCCTCATCTCGAGCTACGAGGGGGAAACGGAGCTCCTCTGGATGTGGGCGGGACCATCGTGCTTCCTCTCGAATGGAGAAAGATATGGCGGTGAACTTCTTGAGTTGCAGCAAGGTTGTGAAAGACCCTTTCGAAGTTCCAGAGGTTAGGAGTCATTAGTCTCCAGACGCCTCCTCGGAAATAGGCCTCATCTCGCCTGGAAGGGAGAACTTCCTGGATATTCTCGAGTTGCGGCAGGAGGTCTCGAGTTACGACGGGGACCTCAGGGACCCGCCCTGGTGGCCTCAGGAGAGGCCAGTCCCCATGCGAGTTGCTAGGGGGCCTCTCGGGATTCCTCTCCCGTCGATACCGGGGCCAAAAACCTTGTGTGGAGTCAGGGCCGGAACCGAGGATTCCTTTCAGGGGCTGACATGGATCTTTGGGTACTTCTGGAGTCTCCCCAGTGGAGTCAGGCCTCGTCTCAATTGGGGGCATGCACGTGGGCTCTGCTTCGAGGCTGTAGCAGCAATGTCACGCTTCCCGTCGCTTAGATCAAATGATCTGTGGCTTTCCCTCGAGGCTTTCCCACAGGGCTGGCCCACGTGCCACCGTCATGTTAATCGATCCTCGGCGTGAAACATGAGTCAGTGCAGGCAAAGAGTTTCCTCTGGAATGGACTGTTACATCTAGGGGACTCTTGGAATGGTGGTACGACCATGGAGTTCCTCTCGCCTTTCCTGTTGAGAGTGCCTCCTCTTGAGATGCGACGGGAACGCCCGGAATTCTTTCCCGTTGAAAGCAGGGAAAGGATCCCTCCTCTCGAGCTACGAGGGGGAAACGGAGCTCCTCTGGATGTGGGCGGGACCATCGTGCTTCCTCTCGAATGGAGAAGGATATGGCGGTGAACTTCTTGAGTTGCAGCAAGGTTGTGAAAGACCCTTTCTATGTTCCAGAGGTTAGGAGTCATTAGTCTCCAGACGCCTCCTCGGAAATAGGCCTCATCTCGCCTGGAAGGGAGAACTTCCTGGATTTTATCGAGTTGCGGCAGGTGTTCTCGAGTTACGACGGGGACCTCAGGGACCCGCCCTTGTGGCCTCAGGAAAGGCCAGTCCCCATGCGAGTTGTTAGGGGGCCTCTCGGGATTACTCTCCCATCGATACCAGGGCCAAAAACCTTGTGTGGAGTCAGGGCCGGAACCGAGGATTCCTCTCAGGGGCTGACATGGATCTTTGGGTACTTCTGGAGTCTCCCCAGGGGAGTCAGGCCTCGTCTCGAGTGGGGGCATGCACGTGCGCTTTCCTTCCAGGCTGTAGCAGCAATGTCACGCTTCCCGTCGCGTGGATCAAAGGATCTGTGGTTTTCCCTAGAGGCTTTCCCTCGAGGCTTTCCCACAGGGCTGTCCCACGTGCCACCGTGGTGTGCGTCGATCCTGGACGTGAGAGATGAGCCAGTGCTGGGCAAAGAGGTTCCTCTGGAATGGACTGAGACATCTGGGGGACTCTTGGAATGGTGGTACGACCATGGAGTTCCTCTCGGCTTTCCTGTTGAGAGTGCCTCGCCTTGAGTTGCGACCGGAACGCTGGGAAATCTTTCCCGTTGAAAGCAGGGAAAGGATCCCTCATCTCGAGCTACGAGGGGGAAACGGGGCTCCTCTGGATGTGGGCGGGACCATCGTGCTTCCTCTCGAGTGGAGACGGGTATGGCGGTGATCTTCTTGAGTTGCAGCAAGGGTGTGAAAGACCCTTTCGAAGTTCCAGAGGTTAGGTGTCATTAGTCTCCAGACGCCTCCTCGGAAATAGGCCTCATCTCGCCTGGAAGGGAGAACTTCCTGGATTTTCTCGAGTTGCGGCAGGTGTTCTCGAGTTACGACGGGGACCTCAGGGAACCGACCTGGTGGCCTCAGGAAAGGCCAGTCCCCAAGCGAGTTGCTAGGGGACATTTCGGGATTCCTCTCCCGTCGATAACGGGGCCAAATACCTTGTGTGGAGTCAGGGCCGAAACCGAGGATTCATCTCAGGGGCTGACATCATCTTTGGGTACTTCTGCAGTCTCCCCAGGGGAGTCAGGACTCGTCTCAATTGGGGGCATGCACGTGCGCTCTCCTTCCAGGCTGTAGCAGCAATGTCACCTTTCCCAACGATTGGATCAAAGGATCTGTGGTTTTCCCTCGAGGCTTTCCCACAGGGCTGTCCCACGTGCCACCGTGGTGTGAGTCGATCCTCGGCGTGAAAGATGAGCCAGTGCAGGGAAAAGAGGTTCCTCTGGAATGGACTGAGACATCTGTGGGACTCTTGGAATGTTGGTACAACCATGGAGTTCCTCTCGCCTTTCCTGTTGAGAGTGCCTCCTCTTGAGATGCGACGGGAACGCCGGGAATTCTTTCCCGTTGAAAGCAGGGAAAGGATCCCTCATCTCGAGCTACGAGGGGGAAACGGAGCTCCTCTGGATGTGGGCGGGACCATCGTGCTTCCTCTCGAATGGAGAAGGATATGGCGGTGAACTTCTTGAGTTGCAGCAAGGTTATGAAAGACCCTTTCGAAGTTCCAGAGGTTAGGAGTCATTAGTCTCCAGACGCCTCCTCGGAAATAGGCCTGATCTCGCTTGGAAGGGAGAACTTCCTGGATATTCTCGAGTTGCGGCAGGAGGTCTCGAGTTACGACGGGGACCTCAGGGACCCGCCCTGGTGGCCTCAGGAAAGGCCAGTCCCCATGCGAGTTGCTAGGGGGCCTCTCGGTATTCCTCTCCCGTCGATACCGGGGCCAAAAACCTTGTGTGGAGTCAGGGCCGGAACCGAGGATTCCTTTCAGGGGCTGACATGGATCTTTGGGTACTTCTGGAGTCTCCCCAGGGGAGTCAGGCCTCGTCTCAATTGGGGGCATGCACGTGGGCTCTGCTTCGAGGCTGTAGCAGCAATGTCACGCTTCCCGTCGCTTGGATCAAATGATCTGTGGCTTTCCCTCGAGGCTTTCCCACAGGGCTGGCCCACGTGCCACCGTCATGTTAATCGATCCTCGGCGTGAAACATGAGTCAGTGCAGGCAAAGAGTTTCCTCTGGAATGGACTGTTACATCTAGGGGACTCTTGGAATGGTGGTACGACCATGGAGTTCCTCTCGCCTTTCCTGTTGAGAGTGCCTCCTCTTGAGATGCGACGGGAACGCCCGGAATTCTTTCCCGTTGAAAGCAGGGAAAGGATCCCTCCTCTCGAGCTACGAGGGGGAAACGGAGCTCCTCTGGATGTGGGCGGGACCATCGTGCTTCCTCTCGAATGGAGAAGGATATGGCGGTGAACTTCTTGAGTTGCAGCAAGGTTGTGAAAGACCCTTTCTATGTTCCAGAGGTTAGGAGTCATTAGTCTCCAGACGCCTCCTCGGAAATAGGCCTCATCTCGCCTGGAAGGGAGAACTTCCTGGATTTTCTCGAGTTGCGGCAGGAGGTCTCGAGTTACGACCGGGACCACAGGGACCCGCCCTGGTGGCCTCAGGAAAGGCCAGTCACCATGCGAGTTGCTAGGGGGCCTCTCGGGATTCCTCACCCGTCGATACCGGGGCCAAAAACCTTGTGTGGAGTCAGGGCCGGAACCGAGGATTCCTCTCAGGGGCTGACATGGATCTTTGGGTACTTCTGGAGTCTCCCCAGGGGAGTCAGGCCTCGTCTCGAGTGGGGGCATACACGTGCGCTTTCCTTCCAGGCTGTAGCAGCAATGTCTCTCTTCCCGTCGTGTGGATCAAAAGATCTGTGGTTTTCCCTAGAGGCTTTCCCTTGAGGCTTTAACACAGGGCTGTCCCACGTGCCACCGTGGTGTGCGTCGATCCTCGGCGTGAAAGATGAGCCAGTGCAGGGCAAAGAGTTTCCTCTGGAATGGACTGAGACATCTGGGGGACTCTTGGAATGGTGGTACGACCATGGAGTTCCTCTCGCCTTTCATGTTGAGAGTGCCTCCTCTTGAGATGCGATGGGAACGCCGGGAATTCTTTCCCGTTGAAAGCAGGGAAAGGATCCCTCATCTCGAGCTACGAGGGGGAAACGGGGCTCCTCTGGATGTGGGCGATACCATGGTGCTTCCTCTCGAGTGGAGACGGGGTATGGCGGTGAACTTCTTGAGTTGCAGCAAGGGTGTGAAAGACCCTTTAGAAATTTCAGAGTTTAGGTGTCATTAGTCTCCAGACGCCTCATTGGAAATAGGCCTCATCTCGCCTGGAAGGGAGAACTTCCTGGATTTTATCGAGTTGCGGCAGGTGTTCTCGAGTTACGACGGGGACCTCAGGGACCCGCCCTTGTGGCCTCAGGAAAGGCCAGTCCCCATGCGAGTTGTTAGGGGGCCTCTCGGGATTACTCTCCCATCGATACCAGGGCCAAAAACCTTGTGTGGAGTCAGGGCCGGAACCGAGGATTCCTCTCAGGGGCTGACATGGAACTTTGGGTACTTCTGGAGTCTCCCCAGGGGAGTCAGGCCTCCTCTCGTGTGGGGGCATGCACGTGCGCTTTCCTTCCAGGCTGTAGCAGCAATGTCACGCTTCCCATCGCGTGGATCAAAGGATCTGTGGTTTTCCCTCGAGGCTTTCCCTCGAGGATTTCCCACAGGGCTGTCCCACGTGCCACCGTGGTGTGAGTCGATCCTCGGGGTGAAAGATGAGCCAGTGCAGGGCAAAGAGGTTCCTCTGGAATGGACTGAGCCATGTGGGGGACTCTTGGAATGGTGGTACGACCATGGAGTTCCTCTCGCCTTTCCTGTTGAGAGTGCCTCCTCTTGAGGTGCGATGGGAATGCCGGGAATTCTTTCCCGTTGAAAGCAGGGAAAGGATTCCTCATCTCGAGCTACGAGGGGGAAACGGGGCTCCTCTGGATGTGGGCGGGACCATCGTGCTTCCTCTCAAGTGGAGACGCATATGGCGGTGAACTTCTTGAGTTGCAGCAAGGGTGTGAAAGACCCTTTCGAAGTTCCAGAGGTTAGGTGTCATTAGACTCCAGACGCCTCATCGGAAATAGGCCTCATCTCGCCTGGAAGGGAGAACTTCCTGGATTTTCTCGAGTTGCGGCAGGAGGTCTCGAGTTACGACGGGGACTTCAGGGACCCGCCCTGGTGGCCTCAGGAAAGGCCAGTCACCATGCGAGTTGCTAGGGGGCCTCTCGGGATTCCTCACCCGTCGATACCGGGCCCAAAAACCTTGTGTGGAGTCAGGGCAGGAACCGAGGATTCCTCTCAGGGGCTGACATGGATCTTTGGGTACTTCTGGAGTCTCCCCAGGGGAGTCAGGCCTCGTCTCGAGTGGGGGCATGCACGTGCGCTTTCCTTCCAGGCTGTAGCAGCAATGTCACGCTTCCCGTCGCGTGGATCAAAGGATCTGTGGTTTTCCCTAGAGGCTTTCCCTCGAGGCTTTCCCACAGGGCTGTCCCACGTGCCACCGTGGTGTGCGTCGATCCTGGACGTGAGAGATGAGCCAGTGCTGGGCAAAGAGGTTCCTCTGGAATGGACTGAGACATCTGGGGGACTCTTGGAATGGTGGTACGACCATGGAGTTCCTCTCGGCTTTCCTGTTGAGAGTGCCTCGCCTTGAGTTGCGACCGGAACGCTGGGAAATCTTTCCCGTTGAAAGCAGGGAAAGGATCCCTCATCTCGAGCTACGAGGGGGAAACGGGGCTCCTCTTGATGTGGGCGGGACCATCGTGCTTCCTCTCGAGTGGAGACGGGTATGGCGGTGATCTTCTTGAGTTGCAGCAAGGGTGTGAAAGACCCTTTCGAAGTTCCAGAGGTTAGGTGTCATTAGTCTCCAGACGCCTCCTCGGAAATAGGCCTCATCTCGCCTGGAAGGGAGAACTTCCTGGATTTTCTCGAGTTGCGGCAGGTGTTCTCGAGTTACGACGGGGACCTCAGGGAACCGACCTGGTGGCCTCAGGAAAGGCCAGTCCCCAAGCGAGTTGCTAGGGGACATCTCGGGATTCCTCTCCCGTCGATAACGGGGCCAAATACCTTGTGTGGAGTCAGGGCCGAAACCGAGGATTCATCTCAGGGGCTGACATGATCTTTGGGTACTTCTGCAGTCTCCCCAGGGGAGTCAGGACTCGTCTCAATTGGGGGCATGCACGTGCGCTCTCCTTCCAGGCTGTAGCAGCAATGTCACTTTCCCAACGATTGGATCAAAGGATCTGTGGTTTTCCCTCGAGGCTTTCCCACAGGGCTGTCCCACGTGCCACCGTGGTGTGAGTCGATCCTCGGCGTGAAAGATGAGCCAGTGCAGGGAAAAGAGGTTCCTCTGGAATGGACTGAGACATCTGTGGGACTCTTGGAATGTTGGTACAACCATGGAGTTCCTCTCGCCTTTCCTGTTGAGAGTGCCTCCTCTTGAGATGCGACGGGAACGCCGGGAATTCTTTCCCGTTGAAAGCAGGGAAAGGATCCCTCATCTCGAGCTACGAGGGGGAAACGGAGCTCCTCTGGATGTGGGCGGGACCATCGTGCTTCCTCTCGAATGGAGAAGGATATGGCGGTGAACTTCTTGAGTTGCAGCAAGGTTGTGAAAGACCCTTTCGAAGTTCCAGAGGTTAGGAGTCATTAGTCTCCAGACGCCTCCTCAGAAATAGGCCTGATCTCGCTTGGAAGGGAGAACTTCCTGGATATTCTCGAGTTGCGGCAGGAGGTCTCGAGTTACGACGGGGACCTCAGGGACCCGCCCTGGTGGCCTCAGGAAAGGCCAGTCCCCATGCGAGTTGCTAGGGGGCCTCTCGGGATTCCTCTCCCGTCGATACCGGGGCCAAAAACCTTGTGTGGAGTCAGGGCCGGAACCGAGGATTCCTTTCAGGGGCTGACATGGATCTTTGGGTACTTCTGGAGTCTCCCCAGGGGAGTCAGGCCTCGTCTCAATTGGGGGCATGCACGTGCGCTCTGCTTCGAGGCTGTAGCAGCAATGTCACGCTTCCCGTCGCTTGGATCAAATGATCTGTGGTTTTCCCTCGAGGCTTTCCCACAGGGCTGGCCCACGTGCCACCGTGATGTGCGTCGATCCTCGGCGTGAAAGATGAGCCAGTGCAGGGCAGAGAGGTTCCTCTGGAATGGACTGAGACATCTGGGGGACTCTTGGAATGGTGGTACGACCAAGGAGTTCCTCTCGCCTTTCCTGTTGAGACTGCCTCCTCTTGAGATGCGATGGGAACGCCGGGAATTCTTTCCCGTTGAAAGCAGGGAAAGGATCCCTCATCTCGAGCTACGAGGGGGAAATGGGGCTCATCTGCATGTGGGCGATACCATGGTGCTTCCTCTCGAGTGGAGACGGGGTATGGCGGTGAACTTCTTGAGTTGCAGCAAGGGTGTGAAAGACCCTTTCGAAATTTCAGAGTTTAGGTGTCATTAGTCACCAGACGCCTCATGGGAAATAGGCCTCATCTCGCTTGGAAGGGAGAACTTCCTGGATTTTCTCGAGTTGCGGCAGGTGTTCTCGAGTTACGACGGGGACCTCAGGGACCCGCCCTGGTGGCCTCAGGAAAGGCCTGTCCCCATGCGAGTTGCTAGGGGGCCTCTCGGGATTTCTCTCCCGTCGATACCAGGGCCAAAAACCTTGTGTGGAGTCAGGGCCGGAACCGAGGATTCATCTCAGGGGCTGACATGGATATTTGGGTACTTCTGGAGTCTCCCCAGGGGAGGCAGGCTTCGTCTCGAGTGGGGGCATGCACGTGCGTTTTCCTTCCAGGCTGTAGCAGCAATGTCACGCTTCCCGTCAGGTGGATCAAAGGATCAGTGGTTTTCCCTCGAGGCTTTCCCACAGGGCTGTCCCACGTGTCACCGTCGTGTTAATCGATCCTGGGCATGAAAGATGAGTCAGTGCAGGCAAAAAGGTTCCTCTGGAATGGACTGAGACATCTGGGGTACTCTTGGCATGGTGGTACGACCATGGAGTTCCTCTCGCCTTTCTTGTTGAGAGTGCCTCCTCTTGAGATGCGACGGGAACACCGGGAATTCTTTCTCGTTGAAAGCAGGGAAAGGATCCTTCATCTCGAGCTACGAGGGGGAAACGGGCCTCCTCTGGATGTGGGCGGGACAATCGTGCTTCCTCTCGAGTGGAGACAGGTATGGCGGTGAACTTCTTGAGTTGCAGCAAGGATGTGAAAGACCCTTTCGAAGTTCCAGAGTTTAGGAGTCATTAGTCTCCAGACGCCTCCTCGGAAATAGGCCTCATCTCGCCTGGAAGGGAGAACTTCCTGGATTTTCTCGAGTTGCGGCCGGAGGTCTCGAGTTACGACGGGGACCTCAGGGACCCGCCCTGGTGGCCTCAGGAAAGGCCAGTCCCCATGCGAGTTGCTAGGGGGCCTCTCGGGATTCCTCACCCGTCGATACCGGGGCCAAAAAACTTGTGTGGAGTCAGGGCCGGAACCGAGGAATCCTCTCAGGGGCTGACATGGATCTTTGGGTACTTCTGGAGTCTCCCCAGGGGAGTCAGGCCTCGTCTCGAGTGGGGGCATGCACGTGCGCTTTCCTTCCAGGATGTAGCAGCAATGTCACGCTTCCCGTCGCGTGGATCAAAGGATTTGTGGTATTCCCTAGAGGTTTTCCCTCAAGGCTTTCCCACAGGGCTGTCCCACGTGCCACCGTGGTGAGAGTCGATCCTCGGCGTGAAAGATGAGCCAGTGCAGGGCAAAGAGGTTCCTCTGGAATGGACTGAGACATCTGGGGGACTCTTGGAATGGTGGTACGACCATGGAGTTCCTCTCGCCTTTCCTGTTGAGAGTGCCTCCTCTTGAGAAGCGATGGGAACGCCGGGAATTCTTTCCCGTTGAAAGCAGGGAAAGGATCCCTCATCTCGAGCTACGAGGGGGAAACGGGGCTCATCTGGATGTGGGCGATACCATGGTGCTTCCTCTCGAGTGGAGACGGGTTATGGCGGTGAAATTCTTGAGTTGCAGCAAGGGTGTGAAAGACCCTTTCGAAATTTCAGAGTTTAGGTGTCATTAGTCTCCAGACGCCTCATCGGAAATAGGCCTCATCTCGCCTGGAAGGGAGAACTTCCTGGATTTTCTCGAGTTGCGGCAGGTGTTCTCGTGTTACGACGGGGACCTCAGGGACCCGCCCTTGTGGCCTCAGGAAAGGCCAGTCCCCATGCGAGTTGTTAGGGGGCCTCTCGGGATTACTCTGTCATCAATACCAGGGCCAAAAACCTTGTGTGGAGTCAGGGCCGGAACCGAGGATTCATCTCAGGGGCTGACATGGATCTTTGGGTACTTCTGGAGTCTCCCCAGGGGAGTCAGGCCTCGTCTCGAGTGGGGGCATGCACGTGCGCTTTCCTTCCAGGCTGTAGCAGCAATGTCACGCTTCCCATCGCGTGGATCAAAGGATCTGTGGTTTTCCCTCGAGGCTTTCCCTCGAGGCTTTCCCACAGGGCTGTCCCACATGCCACCGTGGTGTGAGTCGATCCTCGGCGTGAAAGATGAGCCAGTGCAGGGCAAAGAGGTTCCTCTGGAATGGACTGAGACATCTGGGGGACTCTTGGAATGGTGGTACGACCATGGAGTTCCTCTCGCCTTTCCTGTTGAGAGTGCCTCCTCTTGAGATGCGACGGGAACGCCGGGAATTCTTTCCCGTTGAAAGCAGGGAAAGGATCCCTCATCTCGAGCTACGAGGGGGAAACGGAGCTCCTCTGGATGTGGGCGGGACCATCGTGCTTCCTCTCAAATGGAGAAGGATATGGCGGTGAACTTCTTGAGTTGCAGCAAGGTTGTGAAAGACCCTTTCGAAGTTCCAGAGGTTAGGAGTTATTAGTCTCCAGACGCCTCCTCGGAAATAGGCCTCATCTCGCCTGCAAGGGAGAACTTCCTGGATATTCTCGAGTTGCGGCAGGAGGTCTCGAGTTACGACGGGGATCTCAGGGACCCGCCCTGGTGGCCTCAGGAAAGGCCAGTCCCCATGCGAGTTGCTAGGGGGCCTCTCGGGATTCCTCTCCCGTCGATACCGGGGCCAAAAACCTTGTGTGGAGTCAGGGCCGGAACCGAGGATTCCTCTCAGGGGCTGACATGGATCTTTGGGTACTTCTGGAGTCTCCCCAGGGGAGTCAGGCCTCGTCTCGAGTGGGGGCATGCACGTGCGCTTTCCTTCCAGGCTGTAGCAGCAATGTCACGTTTCCTGTCGCGTGGATCAAAGGATCTGTGGTTTTCCCTAGAGGCTTTCCCTCGAGGCTTTCCCACAGGGCTGTCCCACGTGCCACCGTGGTGTGCGTCGATCCTCGGCGTGAAAGATGAGTCAGTGCAGGGCAAAGAGGTTCCTCTGGAATGGACTGAGACATCTGGGGGACTCTTGGAAAGGTGGTACGACCATGGAGTTCCTCTCGCCTTTCCTGTTGAGAGTGACTCCCCTTGAGTTGCGACCAGAACGCCGGGAAATCTTTCCCGTTGAAAGCAGGGAAAGGATCCCTCATCTCGAGCTACGAGGGGGAAACGGGGTTCCTCTGGATATGGGCGGGACCATCGTGCTTCCTCTCGAGTGGAGACGGGTATGATGGTGAACTTCTTGAGTTGCAGCAAGGGTGTGAAAGACCCTCTCGAAGTTCAGGAGGTTAGGTGTCATTAGTCTCCAGATGCCTCATCGAAAATAGGCCTCATCTCGCCTGGAAGGGAGAACTTCCTGGATTTTCTCGAGTTGCGGCAGGTGTTCTTGAGTTACGACGGGGACCTCAGGGAACCGCCCTGGTGGCCTCAGGAGAGGCCAGTCCCCATGCGAGTTGCTAGGGGGCCCCTCGGGATTACTTTCCCTTCGATACAGGGGCAAAAAACCTTGTGTGGAGTCAGGGCCGGAACCGAGGATTCCTCTTCGGTTCTGACATGGATCTTTGGGTATTTCTGGAGTCTCCCCCGGGGAGTCAGGCTTCGTCTCGAGTGGGTGCATGCACGTGCGCTTTCCTTCCAGGCTGTAGCAGCAATGTCACGCTTCCTCTCGCGGGGATCAAAGAATCTGTGGTTTTCCCTCGAGGCTTTCCCACAGGGCTGTCCCACGTGCCACCGTGATGTGCGTCGATCCTCGGCGTGAAAGATGAGCCAGTGCAGGGCAAAGAGGTTCCTCTAATGGACTGAGACATCTGGGGGACTCTTGGAATGGTGGTACGACCAAGGAGTTCCTCTCGCCTTTCCTGTTGAGACTGCCTCCTCTTGAGATGCGATGGGAACGCCGGGAATTCTTTCCCGTTGAAAGCAGGGAAAGGATCCCTCATCTCGAGCTACGAGGGGGAAACGGGGCTCATCTGCATGTGGGCGATACCATGGTGCTTCCTCTCGAGTGGAGACGGGGTATGGCGGTGAACTTCTTTAGTTGCAGCAAGGGTGTGAAAGACCCTTTCGAAATTTCAGAGTTTAGGTGTCATTAGTCTCCAGACGCCTCATGGGAAATAGGCCACATCTCGCCTGGAAGGGAGAACTTCCTGCATTCTCTCGAGTTGCGGCAGGTGTTCTCGAGTTACGACGGGGACCTCAGGGACCCGCCCTGGTGGCCTCAGGAAAGGCCAGTCCCCATGCGAGTTGCTAGGGGGCCTCTCGGGATTACTCTCCCGTCGATACCAGGGCCAAAAACCTTGTGTGGAGTAAGGGCCGGAACCGAGGATTCATCTCAGGGGCTGACATGGATATTTGGATACTTCTGGAGTCTCCCCAGGGGAGGCAGGCTTCGTCTCGAGTGGGGGCATGCACGTGCGCTTTCCTTCCAGGCTGTAGCAGCAATGTCACGCTTCCCGTCAGGTGGATCAAAGGATCAGTGGTTTTCCCTCGAGGCTTTCCCACAGGGCTGTCTCACGTGTCACTGTCGTGTTAATCGATCCTGGGCATGAAAGATGAGTCAGTGCAGGCAAAGAGGTTCCTCTGGAATGGACTGAGACATCTGGGGTACTCTTGGCATGGTGGTACGACCATGGAGTTCCTCTCGCCTTTCTTGTTGAGAGTGCCTCCTCTTGAGATGCGACGGGAACACCGGGAATTCTTTCTCGTTGAAAGCAGGGAAAGGATCCTTCATCTCGAGCTACGAGGGGGAAACGGGCCTCCTCTGGATGTGGGCGGGACAATCGTGCTTTCTCTCGAGTGGAGACGGGTATGGCGGTGAACTTCTTGAGTTGCAGCAAGGGTGTGAAAGGCCCTTTCGAAGTTCCAGAGTTTAGGAGTCATTAGTCTCCAGACGCCTCCTCGGAAAAAGGCCTCATCTCGCCTGGAAGGGAGAACTTCCTGGATTTTCTCGAGTTGCGGCCGGAGGTCTCGAGTTACGATGGGGACCTCAGGGACCCGCCATGGTGGCCTCAGGAAAGGCCAGTCCCCATGCGAGTTGCTAGGGGGCCTCTCGGGATTCCTCACCCGTCGATACCAGGGCCAAAAACCTTGTGTGGAGTCAGGGCCGGAACCGAGGAATCCTCTCAGGGGCTGACATGGATCTTTGGGTACTTCTGGAGTCTCCCCAGGGGAGTCAGGCCTCGTCTCGAGTGGGGGCATGCACGTGCGCTTTCCTTCCAGGATGTAGCAGCAATGTCAGGCTTCCCGTCGTGTGGATCAAAGGATCTGTGGTATTCCCTAGAGGTTTTCCCTCAAGGCTTTCCCACAGGGCTGTCCCACGTGCCACCGTGGTGTGAGTCGATTCTCGGCGTGAAAGATGAGCCAGTGCAGGGCAAAGAGGTTCCTCTGGAATGGACTGAGACATCTGGGGGACTCTTGGAATTGTGGTACGACCATGGAGTTCCTCTCGCCTTTCCTGTTGAGAGTGCCTCGCCTTGAGTTGCGACCGGAACGCCGGGAAATCTTTCCCGTTGAAAGCAGGGAAAGGATCCCTCATCTCGAGCTACGAGGTGGAAACGGGGCTCCTCTGGATGTGGGCGGGAGCATCGTGCTTCCTCTCGAGTGGAGACGGGTATGGCGGTGAACTTCTTGAGTTGCAGCAAGGGTGTGAAAGACCCTTACGAAGTTCGAGGGGTTAGGTGTCATTAGTCTCCAGACGCCTCCTCGGAAATAGGCCTCATCTCGCCTGGAAGGGAGAACTTCCTGGATTTTCTCGAGTTGCGGCAGGTGTTCTCGAGTTAGGACGGGGACCTCAGGGACCCGACCTGGTGGCCTCAGGAAAGTCCAGTCCCCAAGCGAGTTGCTAGGGGGCCTCTCGGGATTCCTCCCGTCGATACCGGGGCCAAAAACCTTGTGTGGAGTCAAGGCCGGAAACGAAGATTCCTCTCAGGGGCTAACATGGATACTTGGGTACTTCTGGAGTCTCCCCAGGGGAGTCAGGCATCGCCTCGAGTGGGGGCATGCACGTGCGCTTTCCTTCCAGGCTGTAGCAGCAATGTCATGCTTCCCGTCAGGTGGATCAAAGGATCAGTGGTTTTCCCTCGAGACTTTCCCACAGGGCTGTCCCACGTGTCACCGTCGTGTTAATCGATCCTCGGCATGAAAGATGAGTCAGTGCAGCCAAAGAGGTTCCTCTGGAATGGACTGAGACATCTGGGGTGCTCTTGGCATGGTGGTTACGACCATGGAGTTCCTCTCGCCTTTCTTGTTGAGACTGCCTCCTCTTGAGATGCGTCGGCAACACCGGGAATTCTTTCACGTTGAAAGCAGGGAAAGGATCCTTCATCTCGAGCTACGAGGGGGAAACGGGCCTCCTCTGGATGTGGGCGGGACCATCGTGCTTCCTCTCGAGTGGAGACGGGTATGGCGATGAACTTCTTGAGTTGCAGCAAGGGTGTGAAAGACCCTTTCGAAGTTCCAGAGGTTAGGTGTCATTAGTCTCCAGACGCCTCCTCGGAAATAGGCCTCATCTCGCCTGGAATGGAGAACTTCCTGGATTTTCTCGAGTTGCTGCAGGTGTTCGCGAGTTTCGACGGGGACCTCAGGGACCCGCCCTGGTGGCTTCAGGAAAGGCCAGTCCCAATGCGAGTTGCTAGGGGGCCTCTCGGTATTCCTCTCCCGTCGATACCGGGGCCAAAAACCTTGTGTGGAGTCAGGGCCGGAACCGAGGATTCATCTCAGGGGCTGACATGGATCTTTGGGTACTTCTGGAGTCTCCCCAGGGGAGTCAGGCCTCGTCTCGAGTGGGGGCATGCACGTGCGCTTTCCTTCCAGGCTGTAGTAGCAATGTCACGCTTCCCATCAAGTGGATCAAAGGATCTGTGGTTATCCCTCCAGGCTTTCTCTCGAGGCTTTGCCACAGGGCTATCCCACGTGCCACCGTGGTGTGAGTCGATCCTCGGCGTGAAAAATGAGCCAGTGCAGGGCAAAGAGGTTCCTCTGGAATGGACTGAGACATCTGGGGGACTCTTGGAATGGTGGTACGACCATGGAGTTCCTCTCGCCTTTCCTGTTGAGAGTGCCTCCTCTTGAGATGCGACGGGAACACCGGGAATTCTTTCCCGTTGAAAGCAGGGAAAGGATCCCTCATCTCGAGCTACGAGGGGGAAACGGGGCTCCTCTGGATGTGAGCGGGACCATCGTGCATCCTCTCGAGTGGAGACGGGTATGGCGGTGAACTTCTTGAGTTGCAGCAAGGGTGTGAAAGACCCTGTCGAAGTTCCAGAGGTTAGGAGTCATTAGTCTCCAGACGCCTCCTCGGAAATAGGCCTCATCTCGCCTGGAAGGGAGAACTTCCTGGATTTTCTCGAGTTGCGGCAGGTGTTCTCGAGTTACGACGGGGACCTCAGGGACCCGACCTGGTGGCCTCAGGAAAGGCCAGTCCCCATGCGAGTTGCTAGGGGGCCTCTCGGGATTCCTCTCCAGTCGATACCGGGGCCAAAAACGTTGTGTGGAGTCAGGCCCGGATCCGAGGATTCCTCTCAGGGGCTGACATTGATCTTTGGGTACTTCTGGAGTCTCCTCAGGGGAGTCAGGCCTCGTCTCGAGTGGGGGCATGCACGTGCGCTTTCCTTCCAGGCTGTAGCAGCAATGTCACGCTTCCCGTCGCGTGGATCAAAGGATCTGTGCTTTTCCCTCGAGTCTTTCCCTCGAGGCTTTCCCACAGGGCTGTCCCACCAGCCACCGTCGTGTTAATTGATCCTCGGCGTGAAAGATGAGTCAGTGCAGGCAAAGAGGTTCCTCTGGAATGGACTGAGACATCTGGGGGACTCTTGGAATGGTGATATGACCATGGAGTTCCTCTCGCTTTTCCTGTTGAGAGTGCCTCCTCTTGAGATGCGACGGGAACGCCGGGAAATCTTTCCCGTTTAAAGCAGGGAAAGGATCCCTCATCTCGAGCTAGGAGGGGGAACGGGGCTCCTCTGGATGTGGGCGGGACCATCGTGCTTCCTCTCGAGTGGAGACGGGTATGGCGGTGAACTTCTTGTGTTGCAGCTAGGGTGTGAAAGACCCTTTCGAAGTTCCAGAGTTTAGGTGTCATTCGTCTCCAGACGCCTCATCGGAAATAGGCCTCATCTCGCCTGGAAGGGAGAACTTCCTGGATTTTCTCGAGTTGCGGCAGGTGTTCTTGAGTTACGACGGGGACCTCAGGGAACCGCCCTGGTGGCCTCAGAAAGGCCAGTCCCCATGCGAGTTGCTTGGGGGCCTGTCGGGATTCCTCTTCCATCGATACCGGGGCCAAAAACCTTGTGTGGAGTCAGGGCCGGAACCGAGGATTCCTCTCAGGGCCTGTCATTGATCTTTGGGTAATTCTGGAGTCTCCCCAGGGGAGTCAGGCCTCGTCTCGAGTGGGGGCATGCACGTGTGCTTTCCTTCCAGGCTGTAGCAGCAATGTCACGCTTCCCGTCGCGTAGATAAAAGGATCTGTGGTTTTCCCTCGAGGCTTTCCCTCGAGGCTTTCCCACAGGGCTGTCCCACGTGCCACCGTGGTGTGAGTCGATCCTCGGCGTGAAAGATGAGCCAGTGCAGGGCAACGAGGTTCCTCTGGAATGGACTGAGACATCTGGGGGGTTCATGGAACGGTGGTACGACCATGGAGTTCCTCTCGCGTTTCCTGTTGAGAGTGCCTCCTCTTGAGATGCGTCGGGCAAGCCGGGAATTCTTTCCCGTTGAAAGCAGGGAAAGGATCGCTCATCTCGAGCTACGAGGGGGAAACAGGGCTCCTCTGGATATGCGCGGGACCATCGTGTTCCCTCTCTAGTGGAGACGGGTATGGCGGTGAACTTCTTGAGTTGCAGCAAGGGTGTGAAAGACCCTTTCGAAGTTCCAGAGGTTAGGTGTCATTAGTCTCCAGACGCCTCATCGGAAATAGGCCTCATCTAGCCTGGAAGGGAGTACTTCCTGGATTTTCTCGAGTTGCGGCAGGTGTTCTCGAGTTACGATGAGAACCTCAGGGACCCGGCCTGGTGGCCTCAGGAAAGGCCAGTCCCCATGCGAGTTGCTTGGGGGCCTGTCGGGATTCCTCTCCCGTCGATACCGGGGCCAAAAAATTTGTGTGGAGTCAAGGCCGGAACCGAGGATTCCCCTAAGGTGCTGACATGGATCTTTGGGTACTTCTGGAGTCTCCCCAGGGGAGTCAGGCCTCGTCTCGAGTGGGGGCATGCACGTGCGCTTTCCTTCCAGGCTGTAGCAGCAATGTCACGCTTCCCGTCGCGTGGATCAAAGGATCTGTGGTTTTCCCTCGAGGCTTTCCCTCGAGGCTTTCCCACAGGGCTGTCCCACGTGCCACCGTGGTGTGAGTCGATCCTCGGTGTGAAAGATGAGCCAGTGCAGGGCAAAGTGTTTCCTCTGAAATGGACTGAGACATCTGGGGGACTCTTGGAATGGTGATATGACCATGGAGTTCCTCTCGCTTTTCCTGTTGAGAGTGCCTCCTCTTGAGATGCGACGGAAACGCCGGGAATTCTTTCCTGTTGAAAGCAGGGAAAGGATCCCTCATCTCGAGCTACGAGGGGGAAACGCGGCTCCTGTGGATGTGGGCGGGACCATCGTGCTTCCTCTCGAGTGGAGAGGGGTATGGCGGTGAACTTCTTGAGTTGCAGCAAGGGTGTAAAAGACCCTTTCGAAGTTCCAGAGGTTAGGTGTCATTAGTCTCCAGACGCCTCATCGGAAATAGGCCTCATCTCGCCTGGAAGGGAGAACTTCCTGGATTTTCTCGAGTTGTGGCAGGTGTTCTCGAGTTACGACGGGGACCTCAGGGACCCGCCCTGGTGGCCTCAGGAAAGGCCAGTCCACATGCGAGTTGCTTGGGGGCCTGTTGGGATTCCTCTTCCATCGATACCGGGGCCAAAAACCTTGTGTGGAGTCAGGGCCGGAACCGAGGATTCCTCTCAGGGCCTGACATGGATCTTTGGGTAATTCTGGAGTCTCCCCAGGGGAGTCAGGCCTCGTCTCGAGTGGGGGCAGGCACGTGTGCTTTCCTTCCAGGCTGTAGCAGCAATGTCACGCTTCCCGTCGCGTGGATCAAAGGATCTGTGGTTTTCCCTCGCGGCTTTCCCACAGGGCTGTCCCACGTGCCACCGTGGTGAGTCGATCCTCGGCATGAAAGATGAGCCAGTGCAGGGCAAAGAGGTTCCTCTGGAATGGACTGAGACATCTGGGGGACTCTTGGCATGGTGGTACGACCATGGAGTTCCTCTCGCCTTTCCTGTTGAGACTGCCTCCTCTTGAGATGCGACGGGATCGCCGGGAATCTTTCCCGTTGAAAGCAGGGAAAGGATCCCTCATCTCGAGCTACGAGGAGGAAACGGGGCTCGTCTGGATGTGGGCGGGACCATCGTGCTTCCTCTCGAGTGGAGACGGGTATGGCGGTGAACTTCTTGAGTTGCAGCAAGGGTGTGAAAGACCCTTTCGAAATTCCAGAGGTAGGTGTCATTAGTCTCCAGACGCCTCATCGGAAATAGGCCTCATCTCGCCTGCAAGGGAGAACTTCCTGGATTTTCTCGAGTTGCGGCAGGTGTTCTCGAGTTACGACGGGGACCTCAGGGACCCGCCCTGGTGGCCTCAGGAAAGGCCAGTCCCCATGCGAGTTGCTAGGGGGCCTCTCGGGATTCCTCTCCCATCGATACCGGGGCCAAAAACCTTGTGTGGAGTCAGGGCCGGAACCGAGGATTCCTCTAAGGTGCTGACATGGATCTTTAGGTAATTCTGGAGTCTCCCCAGGGGAGTCAGGCCTCGTCTCGAGTGGGGGCATGCACGTGTGCTTTCCTTCCAGGCTGTAGCAGCAATGTCACGCTTCCCGTCGCGTGGATCAAAGGATCTGTGGTTTTCCCTCGCGGCTTTCCCACAGGGCTGTCCCACGTGCCACCGTGGTGAGTCGATCCTCGGCATGAAAGATGAGCCAGTGCAGGGCAAAGAGGTTCCTCTGGAATGGACTGAGACATCTGGGGGACTCTTGGAATGGTGGTACGACCATGGAGTTCCTCTCGCCTTTCCTGTTGAGAGTGTCTCCTTTGAGATGCGACGGGAACGCCGGGAATGCTTTCCCGTTGAAAGTAGGGAAAGGATCCCTCATCTCGAGCTACGAGGGGGAAACGGGGCTCCTCTGGATGTGGGCGACACCATCGTGCTTCCTCTCGAGTGGAGACGTGTATGGCGGTGAACTTCTTGAGTTGCAGCAAGGGTGTGAAAGACCCTTTCGAAGTTCCAGAGGTTAGGTGTCATTAGTTTCCAGACGCCTCATCAGAAATAAGCCTCATCTCGCCTGGAAGGGAGAACTTCCTGGATTTTCTCGAGTTGCGGCAGGTGTTCTCGAGTTACGACGGGGACCTCAGGGACCCGCCCTCGTGGCCTCAGGAGAGGCCAGTCCCCAGGCGAGTTGCTAGGGGGCCTCTCGGGATTCCTCTCCCGTCGATACCGGGGCCAAAAACCTTGTGTGGAGTCAGGGCCGGAACCGAGGATTCCTCTCAGAGGCTGACATGGATCTTGGGGTTCTTCTGGATTCTCCCCAGGGGAGTCAGGCCTGGTCTCGAGTGGGGGCATTCACGTGCGCTTTCCTTCCAGGCTGTAGCAGCAATGTCACGCTTCCCTTCGCGTGGATCAAAGGATCTGTGGTTTACCCTCGAGGCTTTCTCTGGAGGCTTTCGCACAGGGCTGTCCCACGTGCCACCGTGGTGTGAGTCGATCCTCGGCGTGAAAGACGAGCCAGTGCAGGGCAAAGAGTTTCCTCTGGAATGGACTGAGACATCTGGGGGACTCTTGGCATGGTGGTACGACCATGGAGTTCCTCTCGCCTCTCCTGTTCAGAGTGCCTCCTCTTGAGATGCGACGGGAACGCCGGGAATTCTTGACCGTTGAAAGCAGGGAAAGGATCCCTCATCTCGAGCTACGAGGGGGAAACGGGGCTCCTCTGGATGTAGGCGGGACCATCGTGCTTCCTCTCGAGTGGAGACGGGTATGGCGGTGAGCTTATTGAGTTGCAGCTAGGGTGTGAAAGACCTTTTCGAAGTTCCAGAGGTTAGGTGTCATTAGTCTCCAGACGCCTCATCGGAAATAGGCCTCATCTCGCCTGGAAGGGAGAACTTCCTGGATTTTCTCGAGTTGCGGCAGGTGTTCTCGAGTTCCGACGGGTACCTCTGGGACCCGCCCTAGTGGCCTCAGGAAAGGCCAGTCCCCATGCAAGCTGCTAGGGGGCATCTCGGGATTCCTTTCCCGTCCATACTGGGGCCAAAAACCTTGTGTGGAGTCAGGGCCGGAACCGAGGATTCCTCTCAGGGGCTGACATGGATCTTTGGGTACTTCTGGAGTCTCCCCAGGGGAGTCAGGCCTCGTCTCGAGTGGGGGCATGCACGTGCACTTTCCTTCTAGGCTGTAGCAGCAATGTCACGCTTCCCGTCGCCTGGATCAAAGGATCTGTGATTTTCCCTCGAGGCTTTCCCACAGGGCTGTCCCACGTGCCACCGTGGTGCGAGTCGATCCTCGGCGTGACAGATGAGCCAGTGCAGGGCCAAGAGGTTCCTCTGGAATGGACTGAGACATCTGGGGGACTCTTGGAATGGCTGCACGACCATGGAGTTCCTCTCGCCTTTCCTGTTGAGAGTGCCTCTTCTTGAGATGCGACGGGAACGCCGGGAAGTCTTTCCCGTTGAAAGCAGGGAAGGGATCCCTCATCTCGAGCTACAAGGGGGAAACGGGGCTCCTCTGGATGTGGGCGGGACCATCGTGCTTCCTCTCGAGTGGAGATGGGTATGGCGGTGAACTTCTTGAGTTGCAGCAAGGGTGTGAAAGACCCTTTCGAAGTTCCAGAGCTTAGGTGTCATTAGTCTCCAGACGCCTCATTGGAAATAGGCCTCATCTCGCCTGGAAGGGAGAACTTCCTGGATTTTCTCGAGTTGCGGCAGGTGTTCTCGAGTTACGACGCGGACCTCAGGGACCCGCCCTGGTGGCCTCAGGAGAGGCCAGTCCCCATGCGAGGTGCTAGGGGGCCTCTCGGGATTCCTCTCCCGTCGATACCGGGGCCAAAAACCTTGTGTGGAGTCAGGGCCGGAACCGAGGATTCCTCTCAGGGGCTGACATGGATCTTTGGGTACTTCTGGAGTCTCCCCAGGGGAGTCAGGCCTCGTCTCGAGTGGGGGCATGCACGTGCGCTTTCCTTCCAAGCTGTAGCAGCAATGTCACGCTTCCCGTCGCGTGGATCAAAGGATCTGTGGTTTTCCCTCGAGGCTTTCCCTCGAGGCTTTCCCACAGGGCTGTCCCACGTGCCACCGTGGTGTGAGTCGATCCTCGGCGTGAAAGATGAGCCAGTGCAGGGCAAAGAGGTTCCTCTGGAATGGACTGAGACATCTGGGGGACTCTTGGCATGGTGGTACGACCATGGAGTTCCTCTCGCCCTTCCTGTTGAGAGTGCCTCCTCTTGAGATGCGACGGGAACGCCGGGAATTCTTTCCCGTTGAAAGCAGGGAAAGGATCCCTCATCTCGAGCTACGAGGGGGAAACAGGGCTCCTCTGGATGTGGGCGGGACCATCGTGCTTCCTCTCGAGTGGAGACGGGTATGGCGGTGAACTTCTTGAGTTGCAGCAAGGGGGTGTAAGACCCTTTCGAAGTTCCAGAGGTTAGGTGTCATTAGTCTCCAGACGCCTCATCGGAAATAGGCCTCATCTCGCCTGGAAGGGAGAACTTCCTGGATTTTCTCGAGTTGCGGCAGGTGTTCTCGAGTTACGACGGGGACCTCAGGGACCCGCCCTGGTGGCCTCAGGAGAGGCCAGTCCCCATGCGAGTTGCTAGGGGGCCTCTCGGGATTCCTCTCCCGTCGATACCGGGGCCAAAAACCTTGTGTGGAGTCAGGGCCGGAACCGAGGATTCCTCTCAGGGGCTGACATGGATCTTTGGGTACTTCTGGAGTCTCCCCAGGGAAGTCAGGCCTCGTCTCGTGTGGGGGCATGCACGTGTGCTTTCGTTCCAGGCTGTAGCAGCAATGTCACGCTTCCCGTCGCGTGGATCAAAGGATCTGTGGTTTTCCCTCGAGGCTTTCCCTCGAGGCTTTCCCACAGGGCTGTCCCACGTGCCACCGTGGTGTGAGTCGATCCTCGGCGTGAAAGATGAGCCAGTGCAGGGCAAAGAGGTTCCTCTGGAATGGACTGAGACATCTGGGGGACTCTTGGCATGGTGGTACATCATGGAGTTCCTCTCGCCCTTCCTGTTGAGAGTGCCTCCTCTTGAGATGCGACGGGAACGCCGGGAATTCTTTCCCGTTGAAAACAGGGTAAGGATCCCTCATCTCGAGCTACGAGGGGGAATCCGGGCTTTTCTGGATGTGGGCAGGACCATCGTGCTTCCTCTCGAGTGGAGACGGGTATGGCGGTGAACTTCTTGAGTTGCAGCAAGGGTGTGAAAGACCCTTTCGAACTTCCAGAGGTTAGGTGTCATTAGTCTCCAGACGCCTCATCGGAAATAGGCCTCATCTCGCCTGGAAGGGAGAACTTCCTGGATTTTCTCGAGTTGCGGCAGGTGTTCTCGAGTTACGACGGGGACCTCAGGGACCCGCCCTGGTGGCCTCAGGAGAGGCCAGTCCCCATGCGAGGTGCTAGGGGGCCTCTCGGGATTCCTCTCCCGTCGATACCGGGGCCAAAAACCTTTTGTGGAGTCAGGGCCGGAACCGAGGATTCCTCTCAGGGGCTGACATGGATCTTAGGGTACTTCTGGAGTCTCCCCAGGCGAGTCAGGCCTCGTCTCGAGTGGGGGCATGCACGTGCGCTTTGCTTCCAAGCTGTAGCAGCAATGTCACGCATCCCGTCGCGTGGATCAAAGGATCTGTGGTTTTCCCTCGAGGCTTTCCCTCGGGGCTTTCCCACTGGGCTGTCCCACGTGCCACCGTGGTGTGAGT
The DNA here is from genome assembly GCF_032405125.1 of Capricornis sumatraensis. Classification (NCBI taxonomy): domain Eukaryota; kingdom Metazoa; phylum Chordata; class Mammalia; order Artiodactyla; family Bovidae; genus Capricornis; species Capricornis sumatraensis. The sequence continues at coordinate 139,209,647 of NC_091092.1, read as the reverse complement.
CGATCCTCGGCGTGAAAGATGAGCCAGTGCAGGGCAAAGAGGTTCCTCTGGAATGGACTGAGACATCTGGGGGACTCTTGGCATGGTGGTACGACCATGGAGTTCCTCTCGCCTTTCCTGTTGAGAGTGCCTCCTCTTGAGATGCGACGGGAACGCCGGGAATTCTTTCCCGTTGAAAGCAGGGTAAGGATCCCTCATCTCGAGCTACGAGGGGGAAACGGGGCTCTTCTGGACGTGGGAAGGACCATCGTGCTTCCTCTCGATTGGAGACGGGTATGGAGGTGAACTTCTTGAGTTGCTGCAAGGGTGTGAAAGACCCTTTCGAAGTTCCAGAGGTTACGTGTCATTAGTCTCCAGACGCCTCATCGGAAATAGGCCTCATCTCGCCTGGATGGGAGAACTTCCTGGATTTTCTCGAGTTGCGGCAGGTGTTCTCGAGTTACGACGGGGACCTCAGGGACCCGCCCTGGTGGCCTCAGGCAGGCCAGTCCCCATGCGAGTTGCTAGGGGGCCTCTCGGGATTCCTCTCCCATTGATACCGGGGCCAAAAACCTTGTGTGAAGTCAGGGCCGGAACCTAGGATTCCTCTCAGGGGCTGACATGGATCTTTGGGTACTTCTGGAGTCTCCCCAGGGGAGTCAGGCCTCGTCTCGAGTGGGGGCATGCACGTGCGCTTTCCTTCCAGGCTGTAGCAGCAATGTCACGCTTCCCGTCGCGTGGTTCAAAGGATCTGTGGTTTTCCCTCGAGGCTTTCCCTCGAGGCTTTCCCACTGGGCTGTCCAACGTGCCACCGTGGTGTGAGTCGATCCTCGGCGTGAAAGATGAGCCAGTGCAGGGCAAAGAGGTTCCTCTGGAATGGACTGAGACATCTGGGGGACTCTTGGCATGGTGGTACGACCATGGAGTTCCTCTCGCCTTTCCTGTTGAGAGTGCCTCCTCTTGAGATGCGACGGGAATGCCGGGAATTCTTTCCCATTGAAAGCAGGGAAAGGATCCCTCATCTCGAGCTACGAGGGGGAAACGGGGCTCCTCTGGATGTGGGCGGGACCATCGTGCTTCCTCTCGAGTGGAGACGGGTATGGCGGTGAACTTCTTGAGTTGCAGCAAGGGTGTGAAAGACCCTTTCGAAGTTCCAGAGGTTAGGTGTCATTAGTCTCCAGACGCCTCATCGGAAATAGGCCTCATCTCGCCTGGAAGGGAGAACTTCCTGGATTTTCTCGAGTTGCGGCAGGTGTTTTCGAGTTACGACGGGGACCTCAGGGACCCGCCCTGGTGGCCTCAGGAGAGGCCAGTCCCCATGCGAGTTGCTAGGGGGCCTCTCGGGATTCCTCTCCCGTCGATACCGGGGCCAAAAACCTTGTGTGGAGTCAGGGCCGGAACCGAGGATTCCTCTCAGGGGCTGACATGGATCTTTGGGTACTTCTGGAGTCTCCCCAGGGGAGTCAGGCCTCGTCTCGAGTGGGGGCATGCACGTGCGCTTTCCTCCCAGGCTGTAGCAGCAATGTCACGCTTCCCGTCGCGTGGATCAAAGGAAATGTGGTTTTCCCTCGAGGCTTTCCCTCGAGGCTTTCCCAAGGGGCTCTCCCACGTGCCACCGTGGTGTGAGTCGGTCCTCGGCGTGAAAGATGAGCCAGTGCAGGGCAAAGAGGTTCCTCTGGAATGGACTGAGACATCTGGGGGACTCTTGGCATGGTGGTACGACCATGGAGTTCCTCTCGCCTTTCCTGTTGAGAGTGCCTCCCCTTGAGATGCGACGGGAACGCCGGGAATTCTTTCGCGTTGAAAGCAGGGAAAGGATTACTCATCTCGAGCTATGAGGGGGAAACGGGGCTCCTCTGGATGTGGGCGGGACCATCGTGCTTCCTCTCGAGTGGAGATGGGTATGGCGGTGAACTTCTTGAGTTGCAGCAAGGGTGTGAAAGACCCTTTCGAAGTTCCAGAGCTTAGGTGTCATTAGTCTCCAGACGCCTCATTGGAAATAGGCCTCATCTCGCCTGGAAGGGAGAACTTCCTGGATTTTCTCGAGTTGCGGCAGGTGTTCTCGAGTTACGACGCGGATCTCAGGGACCCGCCCTGGTGGCCTCAGGAGAGGCCAGTCCCCATGCGAGGTGCTAGGGGGCCTCTCGGGATTCCTCTCCCGTCGATACCGGGGCCAAAAACCTTGTGTGGAGTCAGGGCCGGAACCGAGGATTCCTCTCAGGGGCTGACATGGATCTTTGGGTACTTCTGGAGTCTCCCCAGGGGAGTCAGGCCTCGTCTCGAGTGGGGGCATGCACGTGCGCTTTCCTTCCAAGCTGTAGCAGCAATGTCACGCTTCCCGTCGCGTGGATCAAAGGATCTGTGGTTTTCCCTCGAGGCTTTCCCTCGAGGCTTTCCCACAGGGCTGTCCCACGTGCCACCGTGGTGTGAGTCGATCCTCGGCGTGAAAGATGAGCCAGTGCAGGGCAAAGAGGTTCCTCTGGAATGGACTGAGACATCTGGGGGACTCTTGGCATGGTGGTACGACCATGGAGTTCCTCTCGCCCTTCCTGTTGAGAGTGCCTCCTCTTGAGATGCGACGGGAACGCCGGGAATTCTTTCCCGTTGAAAGCAGGGAAAGGATCCCTCATCTCGAGCTACGAGGGGGAAACAGGGCTCCTCTGGATGTGGGCGGGACCATCGTGCTTCCTCTCGAGTGGAGACGGGTATGGCGGTGAACTTCTTGAGTTGCAGCAAGGGGGTGTAAGACCCTTTCGAAGTTCCAGAGGTTAGGTGTCATTAGTCTCCAGACGCCTCATCGGAAATAGGCCTCATCTCGCCTGGAAGGGAGAACTTCCTGGATTTTCTCGAGTTGCGGCAGGTGTTCTCGAGTTTCGACGGGGACCTCAGGGACCCGCCCTGGTGGCTTCAGGAGAGGCCAGTCCCCATGCGAGTTGCTAGGGGGCCTCTCGGGATTCCTCTCCCGTCGATACCGGGACCAAAAACCTTGTGTGAGTCAGGGCCGGATCCGAGGATTCCTCTCAGGGGCTGACATGGATCTTCGGGTACTTCTGGAGTCTCACAAGGGGAGTCAGGCCTCGTCTCGAGTGGGGGCATGCACGTGCGCTTTCCTTCCAGGCTGGAGCAGCAATGTCACGCTTCCGTCGCGTGGATCAAAGGATCTGTGGTTTTCCCTCGAGGCTTTCCCTCGAGGCTTTCCCACAGGGCTGTCCCACGTGCCACCGTGGTGTGAGTCGATCCTCGGCGTGAAAGATGAGCCAGTGCAGGGCAAAGAGGTTCCTCTGGAATGGACTGAGACATCTGGGGGACTCTTGGCATGGTGGTACGACCATGGAGTTCCTCTCGCCTTTCCTGTTGAGAGTGCCTCCTCTTGAGATGCGACGGGAACGCCGGGAATTCTTTCCCGTTGAAAGCAGGGTAAGGATCCCTCATCTCGAGCTACGAGGGGGAAACGGGGCTCCTCTGGATGTGGGCGGGACCATCGTGCTTCCTCTCGAGTGGAGACGGGTATGGCGGTGAACTTCTTGAGTTGCAGCAAGGGTGTGAAAGACCCTTTCGAAGTTCCAGAGGTTAGGTGTCATTAGTCTCCAGACGCCTCATCGGAAATAGGCCTCATCTCGCCTGGAAGGGAGAACTTCCTGGATTTTCTCGAGTTGCGGCAGGTGTTCTCGAGTTACGACTGGGACCTCAGGGACCCGCCCTGGTGGCCTCAGGAGAGGCCAGTCCCCATGCGAGTTGCTAGGGGGCCTCTCGGGATTCCTCTCCCGTCGATACCGGGGCCAAAAACCTTGTGTGGAGTCAGGGCCGGAACCGAGGATTCCTCTCAGGGGCTGACATGGATCTTTGGGTACTTCTGGAGTCTCCCCAGGGGAGTCAGGCCTCGTCTCGAGTGGGGGCATGCACGTGCGCTTTCCTCCCAGGCTGTAGCAGCAATGTCACGCTTCCCGTCGCGTGGATCAAAGGAAATGTGGTTTTCCCTCGAGGCTTTCCCTCGAGGCTTTCCCAAGGGGCTCTCCCACGTGCCACCGTGGTGTGAGTCGGTCCTCGGCGTGAAAGATGAGCCAGTGCAGGGCAAAGAGGTTCCTCTGGAATGGACTGAGACATCTGGGGGACTCTTGGCATGGTAGTACGACCATGGAGTTCCTCTCGCCTTTCCTGTTGAGAGTGCCTCCCCTTGAGATGCGACGGGAACGCCGGGAATTCTTTCGCGTTGAAAGCAGGGAAAGGATTACTCATCTCGAGCTATGAGGGGGAAACGGGGCTCCTCTGGATGTGGGCGGGACCATCGTGCTTCCTCTCGAGTGGAGATGGGTATGGCGGTGAACTTCTTGAGTTGCAGCAAGGGTGTGAAAGACCCTTTCGAAGTTCCAGAGCTTAGGTGTCATTAGTCTCCAGACGCCTCATTGGAAATAGGCCTCATCTCGCCTGGAAGGGAGAACTTCCTGGATTTTCTCGAGTTGCGGCAGGTGTTCTCGAGTTACGACGCGGACCTCAGGGACCCGCCCTGGTGGCCTCAGGAGAGGCCAGTCCCCATGCGAGGTGCTAGGGGGCCTCTCGGGATTCCTCTCCCGTCGATACCGGGGCCAAAAACCTTGTGTGGAGTCAGGGCCGGAACCGAGGATTCCTCTCAGGGGCTGACATGGATCTTTGGGTACTTCTGGAGTCTCCCCAGGGGAGTCAGGCCTCGTCTCGAGTGGGGGCATGCACGTGCGCTTTCCTTCCAAGCTGTAGCAGCAATGTCACGCTTCCCGTCGCGTGGATCAAAGGATCTGTGGTTTTCCCTCGAGGCTTTCCCTCGAGGCTTTCCCACAGGGCTGTCCCACGTGCCACCGTGGTGTGAGTCGATCCTCGGCGTGAAAGATGAGCCAGTGCAGGGCAAAGAGGTTCCTCTGGAATGGACTGAGACATCTGGGGGACTCTTGGCATGGTGGTACGACCATGGAGTTCCTCTCGCCCTTCCTGTTGAGAGTGCCTCCTCTTGAGATGCGACGGGAACGCCGGGAATTCTTTCCCGTTGAAAGCAGGGAAAGGATCCCTCATCTCGAGCTACGAGGGGGAAACAGGGCTCCTCTGGATGTGGGCGGGACCATCGTGCTTCCTCTCGAGTGGAGACGGGTATGGCGGTGAACTTCTTGAGTTGCAGCAAGGGGGTGTAAGACCCTTTCGAAGTTCCAGAGGTTAGGTGTCATTAGTCTCCAGACGCCTCATCGGAAATAGGCCTCATCTCGCCTGGAAGGGAGAACTTCCTGGATTTTCTCGAGTTGCGGCAGGTGTTCTCGAGTTTCGACGGGGACCTCAGGGACCCGCCCTGGTGGCTTCAGGAGAGGCCAGTCCCCATGCGAGTTGCTAGGGGGCCTCTCGGGATTCCTCTCCCGTCGATACCGGGACCAAAAACCTTGTGTGAGTCAGGGCCGGATCCGAGGATTCCTCTCAGGGGCTGACATGGATCTTCGGGTACTTCTGGAGTCTCACAAGGGGAGTCAGGCCTCGTCTCGCTTGGGGGCATGAAAGTGCGCTTTCCTTCCAGGCTGTAGCAGCAATGTCACGCTTTCCGTCGCGTGTATCAAAGGATCTGTGGTTTTCCCTCGAGGCTTTCCCTCGAGGCTTTCCCACAGGGCTGTCCCACGTGCCACCGTGGTGTGAGTCGATCCTCGGCGTGAAAGATGAGCCAGTGCAGGGCAAAGAGGTTCCTCTGGAATGGACTGAGACATCTGGGGGACTCTTGGCATGGTGGTACGACCATGGAGTTCCTCTCGCCTTTCCTGTTGAGAGTGCCTCCTCTTGAGATGCGACGGGAACGCCGGGAATTCTTTCCCGTTGAAAGCAGGGAAAGGATCCCTCATCTCGAGCTATGAGGGGGAAACGGGGCTCCTCTGGATGTGGGCGGGACCATCGTGCTTCCTCTCGAGTGGAGATGGCTATGGCGGTGAACTTCTTGAGTTGCAGCAAGGGTGTGAAAGACCCTTTCGAAGTTCCAGAGCTTAGGTGTCATTAGTCTCCAGACGCCTCATTGGAAATAGGCCTCATCTCGCCTGGAAGGGAGAACTTCCTGGATTTTCTCGAGTTGCGGCAGGTGTTCTCGAGTTACGACGCGGACCTCAGGGACCCGCCCTGGTGGCCTCAGGAGAGGCCAGTCCCCATGCGAGGTGCTAGGGGGCCTCTCGGGATTCCTCTCCCGTCGATACCGGGGCCAAAAACCTTGTGTGGAGTCAGGGCCGGAACCGAGGATTCCTCTCAGGGGCTGACATGGATCTTTGGGTACTTCTGGAGTCTCCCCAGGGGAGTCAGGCCTCGTCTCGAGTGGGGGCATGCACGTGCGCTTTCCTTCCAAGCTGTAGCAGCAATGTCACGCTTCCCGTCGCGTGGATCAAAGGATCTGTGGTTTTCCCTCGAGGCTTTCCCTCGAGGCTTTCCCACAGGGCTGTCCCACGTGCCACCGTGGTGTGAGTCGATCCTCGGCGTGAAAGATGAGCCAGTGCAGGGCAAAGAGGTTCCTCTGGAATGGACTGAGACATCTGGGGGACTCTTGGCATGGTGGTACGACCATGGAGTTCCTCTCGCCCTTCCTGTTGAGAGTGCCTCCTCTTGAGATGCGACGGGAACGCCGGGAATTCTTTCCCGTTGAAAGCAGGGAAAGGATCCCTCATCTCGAGCTACGAGGGGGAAACAGGGCTCCTCTGGATGTGGGCGGGACCATCGTGCTTCCTCTCGAGTGGAGACGGGTATGGCGGTGAACTTCTTGAGTTGCAGCAAGGGGGTGTAAGACCCTTTCGAAGTTCCAGAGGTTAGGTGTCATTAGTCTCCAGACGCCTCATCGGAAATAGGCCTCATCTCGCCTGGAAGGGAGAACTTCCTGGATTTTCTCGAGTTGCGGCAGGTGTTCTCGAGTTACGACGGGGACCTCAGGGACCCGCCCTGGTGGCCTCAGGAGAGGCCAGTCCCCATGCGAGTTGCTAGGGGGCCTCTCGGGATTCCTCTCCCGTCGATACCGGGGCCAAAAACCTTGTGTGGAGTCAGGGCCGGAACCGAGGATTCCTCTCAGGGGCTCACATGGATCTTTGGGTACTTCTGGAGTCTCCCCAGGGGAGTCAGGCCTCGTCTCGAGTGGGGGCATGCACGTGCGCTTTCCTTCCAGGCTGGAGCAGCAATGTCACGCTTCCGTCGCGTGGATCAAAGGATCTGTGGTTTTCCCTCGAGGCTTTCCCTCGAGGCTTTCCCACAGGGCTGTCCCACGTGCCACCGTGGTGTGAGTCGATCCTCGGCGTGAAAGATGAGCCAGTGCAGGGCAAAGAGGTTCCTCTGGAATGGACTGAGACATCTGGGGGACTCTTGGCATGGTGGTACGACCATGGAGTTCCTCTCGCCTTTCCTGTTGAGAGTGCCTCCTCTTGAGATGCGACGGGAACGCCGGGAATTCTTTCCCGTTGAAAGCAGGGTAAGGATCCCTCATCTCGAGCTACGAGGGGGAAACGGGGCTCTTCTGGACGTGGGAAGGACCATCGTGCTTCCTCTCGATTGGAGACGGGTATGGAGGTGAACTTCTTGAGTTGCTGCAAGGGTGTGAAAGACCCTTTCGAAGTTCCAGAGGTTACGTGTCATTAGTCTCCAGACGCCTCATCGGAAATAGGCCTCATCTCGCCTGGAAGGGAGAACTTCCTGGATTTTCTCTAGTTGCGGCAGGTGTTCTCGAGTTACGACGGGGACCTCAGGGACCCGCCCTGGTGGCCTCAGGAGAGGCCAGTCCCCATGCGAGTTGCTAGGGGGCCTCTCGGGATTCCTCTCCCGTCGATACCGGGGCCAAAAACCTTGTGTGGAGTCAGGGCCGGAACCGAGGATTCCTCTCAGGGGCTGACATGGATCTTTGGGTACTTCTGGAGTCTCCCCAGGGGAGTCAGGCCTCGTCTCGAGTGGGGGCATGCACGTGCGCTTTCCTTCCAGGCTGTAGCAGCAATGTCACGCTTCCCGTCGCGTGGATCAAAGGATCTGTGGTTTTCCCTCGAGGCTTTCCCACGAGGCTTTCCCACTGGGCTGTCCCACGTGCCACCGTGGTGTGAGTCGATCCTCGGCGTGAAAGATGAGCCAGTGCAGGGCAAAGAGGTTCCTCTGGAATGGACTGAGACATCTGGGGGACTCTTGGCATGGTGGTACGACCATGGAGTTCCTCTCGCCTTTCCTGTTGAGAGTGCCTCCTCTTGAGATGCGACGGGAATGCCGGGAATTCTTTCCGGTTGAAAGCAGGGAAAGTATCCCTCATCTCGAGCTACGAGGGGGAAACGGGGCTCCTCTGGATGTGGGCGGGACCATCGTGCTTCCTCTCGAGTGGAGACGGGTATGGCGGTGAACTGCTTGAGTTGCAGCAAGGGTGTGAAAGACCCTTTCGAAGTTCCAGAGGTTAGGTGTCATTAGTCTCCAGACGCCTCATCGGAAATAGGCCTCATCTCGCCTGGAAGGGAGAACTTCCTGGATTTTCTCGAGTTGCGGCAGGTGTTTTCGAGTTACGACGGGGACCTCAGGGACCCGCCCTGGTGGCCTCAGGAGAGGCCAGTCCCCATGGGAGTTGCTAGGGGGCCTCTCGGGATTCCTCTCCCGTCGATACCGGGGCCAAAAACATTGTGTGGAGTCAGGGCCGGAACCGAGGATTCCTCTCAGGGGCTGACATGGATCTTTGGGTACTTCTGGAGTCTCCCCAGGGGAGTCAGGCCTCGTCTCGAGTGGGGGCATGCACGTGCGCTTTCCTCCCAGGCTGTAGCAGCAATGTCACGCTTCCCGTCGCGTGGATCAAAGGAAATGTGGTTTTCCCTCGAGGCTTTCCCTCGAGGCTTTCCCACGGGGCTCTCCCACGTGCCACCGTGGTGTGAGTCGGTCCTCGGCGTGAAAGATGAGCCAGTGCAGGGCAAAGAGGTTCCTCTGGAATGGACTGAGACATCTGGGGGACTCTTGGCATGGTGGTACATCATGGAGTTCCTCTCGCCCTTCCTGTTGAGAGTGCCTCCTCTTGAGATGCGACGGGAACGCCGGGAATTCTTTCCCGTTGAAAACAGGGTAAGGATCCCTCATCTCGAGCTACGAGGGGGAAACGGGGCTCCTCTGGATGTGGGCGGGACCATCGTGCTTCCTCTCGAGTGGAGACGGGTATGGCGGTGAACTTCTTGAGTTGCAGCAAGGGTGTGAAAGACCCTTTCGAAGTTCCAGAGGTTAGGTGTCATTAGTCTCCAGACGCCTCATCGGAAATAGGCCTCATCTCGCCTGGAAGGGAGAACTTCCTGGATTTTCTCGAGTTGCGGCCGGTGTTCTCGGGGTACGACGGGGACCTCAGGGACCCGCCTTGGTGGCCTCAGTAAAGGCCAGTCCCCATGCGAGTTGCTAGGGGGCCTCTCGGGATTCCTCTCCCGTCGATACCGGGGCCAAAAACCTTGTGTGGAGTCAGGCCCGGAACCGAGGATTCCTCTCAGGGGCTGACATGTATCTTTGGGTATTTCTGGAGTCTCCCCAGGGAGTCAGGCCTCATCTCGAGTGGGGGCATGCACGCGCGCTTTCCTTCCAGGCTGTAGCAGCAATGTCACGCTTCCCGTCGCGTGGATCAAAGGATCTGTGGTTTTCCCTCGAGGCTTTCCCACAGGGCTGTCCCACGTGCCACCGTGGTGTGAGTCGATTCTCTTCGTGAAAGATGAGCCAGTGACGGGCAAAGAGGTTCCCCTGGAATGGACTGGGACATCTGGGGGACTCTTGGCATGGTGGTACGACCATGGAATTCCTCTCGTCTTTCCTGTTGAGAGTGCCTCCTCTTGAGATGCGACAGAACGCCGGGAATTCTTTCCCGTTGAAACCAGGGAAAGGATCCCTCATCTCAAGCTATGAGGGGGAAACCGGGCTCCTCTGGATGTGGGCGGGACCATCGTGCTTGCTCTCTAGTGGAGACGGATATGGCGGTGAACTTCTTGAGTTGCAGCAAGGGTGTGAAAGACCCTTTCGAATTTCCAGAGGTTAGTTGTCATTAGTCTCCAGACGCCTCATCGGAAATAGGCCTCATCTCGCCTGGAAGGGAGAACTTCCTGGATTTTCTCGAGTTGCGGCAGGTGTTCTCGAGTTACGACGGGGACCTCAGGGACCCGCCCTGGTGGCCTCAGGAAAGGCCAGTCCCCATGCGAGTTGCTTGGGGGCCTGTCGGGATTCCTCTTCCATCGATACCGGGGCCAAAAACCTTGTGTGGAGTCAGGGCCGGAACCGAGGATTCCTCTCAGGGCCTGACATGGATCTTTGGGTAATTCTGGAGTCTCCCCAGGGGAGTCAGGCCTCGTCTCGAGTGGGGGCATGCACGTGTGCTTTCCTTCCAGGCTGTAGCAGCAATGTCACGCTTCCCGTCGCGTAGATCAAAGGATCTGTGGTTTTCCCTCGAGGCTTTCCCACGAGGCTTTCCCACAGGGCTGTCCCACGTGCCACCGTGGTGAGTCGATCCTCGGCATGAAAGATGAGCCAGTGCAGGGCAAAGAGGTTCCTCTGGAATGGACTGAGACATCTGGGGGACTCTTGGAATGGTGGTACGACCATGGAGTTCCTCTCGCCTTTCCTGTTGAGAGTGCCTCCTCTTGAGATGCGACGGGAACGCCGGGAATTCTTGACCGTTGAAAGCAGGGAAAGGATCCCTCATCTCGAGCTACGAGGGGGAAACGGGGCTCCTCTGGATGTGGGCGGGGCCATCGTGCTTCCTCTCGAGTGGAGACGGGTATGGCGGTGAGCTTATTGAGTTGCAGCTAGGGTGTGAAAGACCTTTTCGAAGTTCCAGAGGTTAGGTGTCATTAGTCTCCAGACGCCTCATCGGAAATAGGCCTCATCTCGCCTGGAAGGGAGAACTTCCTGGATTTTCTCGAGTTGCGGCAGGTGTTCTCGAGTTACGACGGGGACCTCATGGACCCGCCCTGGTGGCCTCAGGAATGGCCAGTCCCCATGCGAGTTGCTAGGGGGCCTCTCGGGATTCCTCTCCCGTCGATACCGGGGCCAAAAACCTTGTGTGGAGTCAGGGCCGGAACCGAGGATTCCTCTCAGGGGCTGACATGGATCTTTGGGTACTTCTGGAGTCTCCCCCGGGGAGTCAGGCCTCGTCTCGAGTGGGGGCATGCACGTGCGCTTTCCTTCCAGGCTGTAGCAGCAATGTCACACTTCCCGTCGCGTGGATCAAAGAATCTGTGGTTTTCCCTCGAGGCTTTCCCTCGAGGCTTTCCCACAGGGCTGTCCCACGTGCCACGGTGGTGTGAGTCAATCCTCGGCCTGAATGATGAGCCAGTGCAGGGCAAAGAGTTTCCTCTGGAATGGACTGAGACATCTGGGGGACTCTTGGAATGGTGGTACAACCATGGAGTTCCTCTCGCCTTTCCTGTTCAGAGTGCCTCCTCTTGAGATGCGACGGGAACGCCGGGAAATCTTTCCCGTTGCAAGCAGGGAAAGGATCCCTCATCTCGAGCTACGAGGGGGAAACGGGGCTCCTCTGGATGTGGGCGGGACCATCGTGCTTCCTCTCGAGTGGAGACGGGTATGGCGGTGAACTTCTTGAGTTGCAGCAAGGGTGTGAAAGACCCTTTCGAAGTTCCAGAGGTTAGGTGTCATTAGTCTCCAGACGCCTCATCGGAAATAGGCCTCATCTCGCCTGGAAGGGAGAACTTCCTGGATTTTCTCGAGTTGCGACAGGTGTTCTCGGGGTACGACGGGGACCTCAGGGACCCGCCTTGGTGGCCTCAGGAAAGGCCAGTCCCCATGCGAGTTGCTAGGGGGCCTCTCGGGATTCCTCTCCCGTCGATACCGGGGCCAAAAACCTTGTGTGGAGTCAGGCCCGGAACCGAGGATTCCTCTCAGGGGCTGACATGTATCTTTGGGTATTTCTGGAGTCTCCCCAGGGAGTCAGGCCTCATCTCGAGTGGGGGCATGCACGCGCGCTTTCCTTCCAGGCTGTAGCAGCAATGTCACGCTTCCCGTCGCGAGGATCAAAGGATCTGTGGTTTTCCCTCGAGGCTTTCCCACAGGGCTGTCCCACGTGCCACCGTGGTGTGAGTCGATTCTCTTCGTGAAAGATGAGCCAGAGTCGGGCAAAGAGGTTCCCCTGTAATGGACTGGGACATCTGGGGGACTCTTGGCATGGTGGTACGACCATGGAATTCCTCTCGTCTTTCCTGTTGAGAGTGCCTCCTCTTGAGATGCGACAGAACGCCGGGAATTCTTTCCCTTTGAAACCAGGGAAAGGATCCCTCATCTCAAGCTATGAGGGGGAAACCGGGCTCCTCTGGATGTGGGCGGGACCATCGTGCTTGCTCTCGAGTGGAGACGGATATGGCGGTGAACTTCTTGAGTTGCAGCAAGGGTGTGAAAGACCCTTTCGAAGTTCCAGAGGTTAGTTGTCATTAGTCTCCAGACGCCTCATCGGAAATAGGCCTGATCTCGCCTGGAAGGGAGAACTTCCTGGATTTTCTCGAGTTGCGGCAGGTGTTCTCGAGTTACGACGGGGACCTCAGGGACCCGCCCTGGTGGCCTCAGGAGAGGCCAGTCCCCAGGCGAGTTGTTAGGTGGCATCTCGGGATTCCTCTCCCATCGATACCGGGGCCAAAAACCTTGTATGGAGTCAGGCCCGGAACCGTGGATTCCTCTCAGGGGCTGACATGGATCTGTGGGTACTTCTGGAGTCTCCCCAGGGGAGTCAGGCCTCGTCTCGAGTGGGGGCATGCACGTGCGCTTTCCTTCCTGGCTGTAGCAGCAATGTCACGCTTCCCGTCGCGAGGATCATAGGATCTGTGATTTTCCCTCGAGGCTTTCCCTTGAGGCTTTCCCACAGGGCTGTCCCACGTGCCACCGTGGTGTGAGTCGATCCTCGGGGTGAAAGATGAGCCAGTGCAGGGCAAAGAGGTTCCTCTGGAATGGACTGAGACATCTGGGGGACTCTTGGCATGGTAGTACGACCATGGTGTTCCTCTCGCCTTTCCTGTTGAGAGTGCCTCCTCTTGAGATGCGACGGGAACGCCGGGAATTCTTTCCCGTTGAAAGCAGGGAAAGGATCCCTCATCTCGAGCTACGAGGGGGAAACGGGGCTCCTCTGGATGTGGGCGGGACCATCGTGCTTCCTCTCGAGTGGAGACGGGTATGGCGGAGAACTTCTTGAGTTGCAGCAAGGGTGTGAAAGACCCTTTCGAAGTTCCAGAGGTTAGGCGTCATTAGACTCCAGACGCCTCATCGGAAATAGGCCTCATCTCGCCTGGAAGGGCGAACTTCCTGGATTTTCTCGAGTTGCGGCAGGTGTTCTCGAGTTACGACGGGGACCTCAGGGACCCGCCCTGGTGGCCTCAGGAGAGGCCAGTCCCCATGCGAGTTGCTAGGAGGCCTCTCGGGATTCATCTCCCGTCGATACCGGGGCCAAAAACCTTGTGTGGAGTCAGGGCCGGAACCGAGGATTCCTCTCAGGGGCTGCCATGGATCTTTGGGTACTTCTGGAGTCTCCCCAGGGGAGTCAGGCCTCGTCTCGAGTGGGGGCATGCACGTGCGCTTTCCTTCCAGGCTGTAGCAGCAATGTCACGCTTCCCGTCGCGTGGATCAAAGGATCTGTGGTTTTCCCTCGAGGCTTTCCCACAGGGCTTTCTCACGTGCCACCGTGCTGTGAGTCGATCCTCGGCGTGAAAGATGAGCCTGTGCAGGGCAAAGAGGTTCCTCTGGAAGGGACTGAGACATCTGGGGGACACTTGGCATGGTGGTACTACAATGGAGTTCCTCTCGCCTTTCCTGTTGAGAGTGCCTCCTCTTGAGATGCGACGGGAACGCCGGGAATTCTTTCCCGTTGAAAGCAGGGAAAGGATCCCTCATCTCGAGCTACGAGGGGGAAACGGGGCTCCTCTGGATGTGAGCGGGACCGTCGTGCTTCCTCTCGAGTGGAGACGGGTATGGCGGTGAACTTCTTGAGTTGCAGCAAGGGTGTGAAAGACCCTTTCGAAGTTCCAGAGGTTAGGTGTCATTAGTCTCAAGACGCCTCATCGGAAATAGGCCTCATCTCGCCTGGAAGGGAGAACTTCCTGGATTTTCTCGAGTTGCGGGAGGTGTTCTTGAGTTACGACGGGGACCTCAGGGACCCGCCCTGGTGGCCTCAGGAGAGGCCAGTCCCCATGGGAGTTGCTAGGGGGCCTCTCGGGATTCCTCTCCCGTCGATCCCGGGGCCAAAAACCTTGTGTGGAGTCAGGGCCGGAACCAAGCATTCCTCTCAGGGGCTGACATGGATCTTTGGGTACTTTTGGAGTCTCCCCAGGGGAGTCAGGCCTCGTCTCGAGTGGGGTCATGCACGTGCGCTCTCTTTCCAGGCTGTAGCAGCAATGTCACTCTTCCCGTCCCGTGGATCAAAGGATGTGTGCTTTTCCCTCGAGGCTTTCCCTCGAGGCTTTCCCACAGGGCTGACCCCCGTGCCCCTGTGGTGTGAGTCGATCCTCGGCGTGAAAGATGAGCCAGTGCAGGGCAAAGAGGTTCCTCTGGAATGGACTGAGACATCTGGGGGACTCTTGGCATGGTGGTACGACCATGGAATTCCTCTCGCCTTTCCTGTTGAGAGTGCCTCCTCTTGAGATGCGACGGGAACGCCGGGAATTCTTTCCCGTAGAAAGCAGGGAAAGGATCCCTCATCTCGAGCTACGAGGGGGAAACGGGGCTCCTCTGGATGTGAGCGGGACCGTCGTGCTTCCTCCCGAGTGGAGACGGGTATGGCGGTGAACTTCTTGAGTTGCAGCAAGGGTGTGAAAGACCCTTTCGAAGTTCCAGAGGTTAGGTGTCATTAGTCTCCAGACGCCTCATCGGAAATAGGCCTCATCTCGCCTGGAAGGGAGAACTTCCTGGATTTTCTCGAGTTGCGGCAGGTGTTCTCGAGTTACGACGGGGACCTCAGGGACCCGCCCTGGTGGCCTCAGGAGAGGCCAGTCCCCATGCGAGTTGCTAGGGGGCCTCTCGGGATTCCTCTCCCGTCGATACCGGGGCCAAAAACCTTGTGTGGAGTCAGGGCCGGAACCGAGGATTCCTCTCAGGGGCTGACATGGACCTTTGGGTACTTCTGGAGTCTCCCCAGGGGAGTCAGGCCTCGTCTCGAGTGGGGGCATGCACGTGAGCTCTCCTTCCAGGCTGTAGCAGCAATGTCACGCTTCCCGTCGCGTGGATCAAAGGATCTTTGGTTTTCCCTGGAGGCTTTCCCTCGAGGCTTTCCCACAGGGATGACCCCCGTGCCACCGTGGTGTGAGTCGTTCCTCGGCGTGAAATATGAGCCAGTGCAGGGCAAAGAGGTTCCTCTGGAATGGACTGAGACATCTGGGGGACTCTTGGCATGGTGGTACGACCTTGGAGTTCCTCTCGCCTTTCCTGTTGAGAGAGCCTCCACTTGAGATGCGACGGGAACGCCGCAAATTCTTTCACGTTGAAAGCAGGGAATGGATCCCTCATCTCGAGCTACGAGGGGGAAACGGGGCTCCTCTGGATGTGGGCGGGACCATCGTGCTTCCTCTCGAGTGGAGACGGGTATGGCGGAGAACTTCTTGAGTTGCAGCAAGGGTGTGAAAGACCCTTTCGAAGTTCCAGAGGTTAGGTGTCATTAGTCTCCAGACGCCTCATCGGAAATAGGCCTCATCTCGCCTGGAAGGGAGAACTTCCTGGATTTTCTCGAGTTGCGGCAGGTGTTCTCGAGTTACGACGGGGACCTCAGGGACCCGCCCTGGTGGTCTCAGGAAAGGCTAGTCCCCATGCGAGTTGCTAGGGGGCCTCTCGGGATTCCTCTCCCGTCGATACCGGGGACAAAAACTTTGTGTGGAGTCACGGCCGGAACCGAGGATTCCTCTCAGGGGCTGACATGGATCTTGGGGTACTTCTGGAGTCTCCCCAGGGGCGTCAGGCCTCGTCTCGAGTGGGGGCATGCACGTGCGCTTTCCTTCCAGGCTGTAGCAGCAATGTCACGCTTCCCGTCGCGTGGATCAAAGGATATGTGGTTTTGCCTCGAGGCTTTCCCTCGAGGCTTTCCCACAGGGCTGTCCCACGTGCCACGGTGGTGTGAGTCAATACTCGGCCTGAATGATGAGCCAGTGCAGGGCAAAGAGGTTCCTCTGGAATGGACTGAGACATCTGGGGTCTCTTGGAATGGTGGTACGACCATGGAGTTCCTCTCGCCTTTCCTGTTGAGAGTGCCTCCTCTTGAGATGTGACGGGAACGCCGGGAATTCTTTCCCATTGAAAGCAGGGAAAGGATCCCTCATCTCGAGCTGCGAGGGGGAATCGGGGCTCCTCTGGATGTGGGCGGGACCATCGTGCTTCCTCTCGAGTGGAGACGGGTATGGAGGTGAACTTCCTGAGTTGCAGCAAGGGTGTGAAAGACCCTTTCGAAGTTCCAGAGGTTAGGTGTCATTAGTCTCCAGACGCCTCATCGGAAATCGGCCTCATCTCGCCTGGAAGGGAGAACTTCCTGGATTTTCTCGAGTTGCGGCAGGTGTTCTCGAGTTACGACGGGGACCTCAGGGACCCGCCCTGGTGGTCTCAGGAAAGGCCAGTCCCCATGCGAGTTGCTAGGGGGCCTCTCGGGATTCCTCTCCCGTCGATACCGGGGACAAAAACTTTGTGTGGAGTCACGGCCGGAACCGAGGATTCCTCTCATGGGCTGACATGGATCTTGGGGTACTTCTGGAGTCTCCCCAGGGGCGTCAGGCCTCGTCTCGAGTGGGGGCATGCACGTGCGCTTTCCTTCCAGGCTGTAGCAGCAATGTCACGCGTCCCGTCGCGTGGATCAAAGGATCTGTGGTTTTCCCTCGAGGCTTTCCCTCGAGGCTTTCCCACAGTGATGTCCTACGTGCCACCGTGCTGTGAGTCAATCCTCGGCGTGAAAGATGAGCCAGTGCAGGGCAAAGAGGTTCCTCTGGAATGGACTGAGACATCTGGGGGACTCTTGGAATGGTGGTACGACCATGGAGTTCCTCTCGCCTTTCCTGTTGAGAGTGCCTCCTTTGAGATGCGACGGGAACGCCGGGAATTCTTTCCAGTTGAAAGCAGGGAAAGGATCCCTCATCTCGAGCTACGAGGGGGAAACGGGGCTCCTCTGGATGTGGGCGGGACCATCGTGCTTCCTCTCGAGTAGAGACGGGTATGGCGGTGAGCTTCTTGAGTTGCAGCAAGGGTGTGAAAGACCCTTTCGAAGTTCCAGAGGTTAGGTGTCATTAGTCTCCAGACGCCCCATCCGAAATAGGCCTCATCTCGCCTGGAAGGGAGAACTTCCTGGATTTTCTCGAGTTGCGGCAGGTGTTCTAGAGTTACGACGGGGACCTCAGGGACCCGCCCTGGTGGCCTCAGGAAAGGCCAGTCCCCATGCGAGTTGCTAGGGGGCCTCTCGGGATTCCTCTCCCGTCCATACCGGGGCCAAAAACCTTGTGTGGAGTCAGGGCCGGAACCGAGGATTCCTCTCAGGGGCTGACATGGATCTTGGGGTACTTCTAGAGTCTCCCGAGGGGAGTCAGGCCTCGTCTCGAGTGGGGGCATTCATGTGCGCTTTCCTTCCAGGCTGTAGCAGCAATGTCACGATTCCCGTCGCGTGGATCAAAGGATATGTGGTTTTCCCTCGAGGCTCTCCCTCGAGGCTTTCCCACAGGGCTGTCCCACGTGCCAACGTGGTGTGAGTCGATCCTCGGCGTGAAAGATGAGCCAGTGCAGGGCAAAGAGGTTCCTCTGGAATGGACTGAGACATCTGGGGTCTCTTGGAATGGTGGTACGACCATGGAGTTCCTCTCGCCTTTCCTGTTGAGAGTGCCTCCTCTTGAGATGTGACGGGAACGCCGGGAATTCTTTCCCATTGAAAGCAGGGAAAGGATCCCTCATCTCGAGCTGCTAGGGGGAATCGGGGCTCCTCTGTATGTGGGCGGGACCATCGTGCTTCCTCTCGAGTGGAGACGGGGTATGGCGGTGAACTTCTTGAGTTGCAGCAAGGGTGTGAAAGACCCTTTCGAAGTTCCAGAGGTTAGGTGTCATTAGTCTCCAGACGCCTCATCGAAATTAGGCCTCATCTCGCCTGGAAGGGAGAATTTCCTGGATTTTCTCGAGTTGCGGCAGGTGTTCTCGAGTTACGACGGGGACCTCAGGGACCCGCCCTTGTGGCCTAAGGAAAGGCCAGTCCCCTTGCGAGTTGCTAGGTGGCCTCTCGGGATTCCTCTACCGTCAATACCGGGGCCAAAAACCTTGTGTGGAGTCAGGGCCAGAACCGAGGATTCTTCTCAGGGGATGACATGGATCTTGGGGTACTTCTGGAGTCTCCCAAGGGGAGTCAGGCCTCGTCTCGAGAGGGGGCATGCACGTGAGTTTCCTTCCAGGCTGTAGCAGCAATGTCACGCTTCCCGTCGCATGGATCAAAGGATCTTTGGTTTTCCCTCGAGGCTTTCCCTCGAGGCTTTCCCACAGGGCTGTCCCACGTGCCACCGTGGTGTGAGTCGATCTTCAGCTGTAAAAATGAGCCAGTGCAGGACAAAGAGGTTCCTCTGGAATGGACTGAGACATCTGGGGTCCTCTTGGAATGGTGGTACGACCATGGAGTTCCTCTCGCCTTTCCTGTTGAGAGAGCCTCCACTTGAGATGCGACGGGAACGCCACGAATTCTTTCAGGTTGAAAGCAGGGAATGGATCCCTCATCTCGAGCTACGAGGGGGAAACGGGGCTCCTCTGGATGTGGGCGGGACCATCGTGCTTCCTCTCGAGTGGAGACGGGTATGGCGGTGAACTTCTTGAGTTGCAGCAAGGGTGTGAAAGACCCATTCGAACTTCCAGAAGTTAGGTGTCATTAGTCTCCAGACGCCTCATCGGAAATAGGCCTCATCTCGCCTGGAAGGGAGAACTTCCTGGATTTTCTCGAGTTGCGGCAGGTGTTCTCGAGTTACGACGGGGACCTCAGGGACCCGCCCTGGTGGTCTCAGGAAAGGCCAGTCCCCAAGCGAGTTGCTAGGGGGCCTCTCGGGATTCCTCTCCCGTCGATACCGGGGACAAAAACTTTGTGTGGAGTCACGGCCGGAACCGAGGATTCCTCTCAGGGGCTGACATGGACCTTGGGGTACTTCTGGAGTCTCCCCAGGGGCGTCAGGCCTCGTCTCGAGTGGGGGCATGCACGTGCGCTTTCCTTCCAGGCTGTAGCAGCAATGTCACGCTTCCCGTCGCGTGGATCAAAGGATATGTGGTTTTCCCTCGAGGCTTTCCCTCGAGGCTTTCCCACAGGGCTGTCCCACGTGCCACGGTGGTGTGAGTCAATACTCGGCCTGAATGCTGAGCCAGTGCAGGGCAAAGAGGTTCCTCTGGAATGGACTGAGACATCTGGGGGACTCTTGGAATGGTGGTACAACCATGGAGTTCCTCTCGCCTTTCCTGTTGAGAGTGCCTCCTCTTGAGATGCGACGGGAACGCCGGGAATTCTTTCCAGTTGAAAGCAGGGAAAGGATCCCTCATCTCGAGCTACGAGGGGGAAACGGGGCTCCTCTGGATGTGGGCGGGACCATCGTGCTTCCTCTCGAGTAGAGACGGGTATGGCGGTGAGCTTCTTGAGTTGCAGCAAGGGTGTGAAAGACCCTTTCGAAGTTCCAGAGGTTAGGTGTCATTAGTCTCCAGACGCCCCATCCGAAATAGGCCTCATCTCGCCTGGAAGGGAGAACTTCCTGGATTTTCTCGAGTTGCGGCAGGTGTTCTAGAGTTACGACGGGGACCTCAGGGACCCGCCCTGGTGGCCTCAGGAAAGGCCAGTCCCCATGCGAGTTGCTAGGGGGCCTCTCGGGATTCCTCTCCCGTCCATACCGGGGCCAAAAACCTTGTGTGGAGTCAGGGCCGGAACCGAGGATTCCTCTCAGGGGCTGACATGGATCTTGGGGTACTTCTAGAGTCTCCCGAGGGGAGTCAGGCCTCGTCTCGAGTGGGGGCATTCATGTGCGCTTTCCTTCCAGGCTGTAGCAGCAATGTCACGATTCCCGTCGTGTGGATCAAAGGATCTTTGGTTTTCCCTCGAGGCTCTCCCTCGAGGCTTTCCCACAGGGCTGTCCCACGTGCCAACGTGGTGTGAGTCGATCCTCGGCGTGAAAGATGAGCCAGTGCAGGGCAAAGAGGTTCCTCTGGAATGGACTGAGACATCTGGGGTCTCTTGGAATGGTGGTACGACCATGGAGTTCCTCTCGCCTTTCCTGTTGAGAGTGCCTCCTCTTGAGATGTGACGGGAACGCCGGGAATTCTTTCCCATTGAAAGCAGGGAAAGGATCCCTCATCTCGAGCTGCGAGGGGGAATCGGGGCTCCTCTGTATGTGGGCGGGACCATCGTGCTTCCTCTCGAGTGGAGACGGGGTATGGCGGTGAACTTCTTGAGTTGCAGCAAGGGTGTGAAAGACCCTTTCGAAGTTCCAGAGGTTAGGTGTCATTAGTCTCCAGACGCCTCATCGAAATTAGGCCTCATCTCGCCTGGAAGGGAGAATTTCCTGGATTTTCTCGAGTTGCGGCAGGTGTTCTCGAGTTACGACGGGGACCTCAGGGACCCGCCCTTGTGGCCTAAGGAAAGGCCAGTCCCCTTGCGAGTTGCTAGGTGGCCTCTCGGGATTCCTCTACCGTCAATACCGGGGCCAAAAACCTTGTGTGGAGTCAGGGCCAGAACCGAGGATTCTTCTCAGGGGATGACATGGATCTTGGGGTACTTCTGGAGTCTCCCAAGGGGAGTCAGGCCTCGTCTCGAGAGGGGGCATGCACGTGAGTTTCCTTCCAGGCTGTAGCAGCAATGTCACGCTTCCCGTCGCATGGATCAAAGGATCTTTGGTTTTCCCTCGAGGCTTTCCCTCGAGGCTTTCCCACAGGGCTGTCCCACGTGCCACCGTGGTGTGAGTCGATCTTCAGCTGTAAAAATGAGCCAGTGCAGGACAAAGAGGTTCCTCTGGAATGGACTGAGACATCTGGGGTCCTCTTGGAATGGTGGTACGACCATGGAGTTCCTCTCGCCTTTCCTGTTGAGAGAGCCTCCACTTGAGATGCGACGGGAACGCCACGAATTCTTTCAGGTTGAAAGCAGGGAATGGATCCCTCATCTCGAGCTACGAGGGGGAAACGGGGCTCCTCTGGATGTGGGCGGGACCATCGTGCTTCCTCTCGAGTGGAGACGGGTATGGCGGTGAACTTCTTGAGTTGCAGCAAGGGTGTGAAAGACCCATTCGAACTTCCAGAAGTTAGGTGTCATTAGTCTCCAGACGCCTCATCGGAAATAGGCCTCATCTCGCCTGGAAGGGAGAACTTCCTGGATTTTCTCGAGTTGCGGCAGGTGTTCTCGAGTTACGACGGGGACCTCAGGGACCCGCCCTGGTGGTCTCAGGAAAGGCCAGTCCCCAAGCGAGTTGCTAGGGGGCCTCTCGGGATTCCTCTCCCGTCGATACCGGGGACAAAAACTTTGTGTGGAGTCACGGCCGGAACCGAGGATTCCTCTCAGGGGCTGACATGGACCTTGGGGTACTTCTGGAGTCTCCCCAGGGGCGTCAGGCCTCGTCTCGAGTGGGGGCATGCACGTGCGCTTTCCTTCCAGGCTGTAGCAGCAATGTCACGCTTCCCGTCGCGTGGATCAAAGGATATGTGGTTTTCCCTCGAGGCTTTCCCTCGAGGCTTTCCCACAGGGCTGTCCCACGTGCCACGGTGGTGTGAGTCAATACTCGGCCTGAATGATGAGCCAGTGCAGGGCAAAGAGGTTCCTCTGGAATGGACTGAGACATCTTGGGGACTCTTGGAATGGTGGTACAACCATGGAGTTCCTCTCGCCTTTCCTGTTGAGAGTGCCTCCTCTTGAGATGCGACGGGAACGCCGGGAATTCTTTCCCGTTGAAAGCAGGGAAAGGATCCCTCCTCTCGAGCTACGAGGGGAAAACGGGACTCCTCTGGATGTGGGCGGGACGATAGTGCTTCCTCTCGAGTGGAGACGGGTATGGCGGTGAACTTCTTGAGTTGCAGCAAGGGTGTGAAAGACCCTTTCGAAGTTCCAGAGGTTAGGTGTCATTAGTCTCCAGAAGCCTCATCGGAAATAGGCCTCAGCTCGCCTGGAAGGGAGAACTTCCTGAGTTTTCTCGAGTTGCGGCAGGTGTTCTCGAGTTACGACGGGGACCACAGGGACCCGCCCTGGTGGCCTCAGGAAAGGCCAGTCCCCATGCGAGTTGCTAGGGGGCCTCTCGCGATTCCTCTCCCGTCGATACCGGGGCCAAAAACCTTGTGTGGAGTCAGGGCCGGAACCGAGGATTCCTCTCAGGGGCTGACATGGATCTTGGGGTACTTCTGAAGTCTCCCCAGGGGAGTGTGGCCTCGTCTCGAGTGGGCGCATGCACGTGTGCTTTCCTCCCAGTATGTAGCAGCAATGTCACGTTTCCGTCGCGTGGATCAAAGGATCTGTTGTTTTCCCTCGAGGCTATCCCTCGAGGCTTTCCCACAGGGCTGTCCCACGTGCCTCCGTGGTGTGAGTCGATCCTCGGCGTGAAAGATGAGCAAGTGCAGGGCAAAGAGGTTCCTCTGGAATGAACTGAGACATCTGGGGGACTCTTGGAATGGTGGTAGGACCATGGAGTTCCTCTCGCCTTTCCTGTTGAGAGTGCCTCCTCTTGAGATGCGACGGGAACGCCGGGAATTCTTTCCCGTTGAAAGCAGGGAAGGGATCCCTCATCTCGAGCTACGAGGGGGAAACGGGGCTCCTCTGGATGTGGGCGGGACCATGGTGCTTCCTCTCGAGTGGAGACGGGTATGGCGATGAACTTCTTGAGTTGCAGCAAGGGTGTGAAAGACCCTTTCGAAGTTCCAGAGGTTAGGTGTCATTAGTCTCCAGACGCCTCATCAGAAATAGGCCTCATCTCGCCTGGAAGGGAGAACTTCCTGGATTTTCTCGAGTTGCGGCAGGTGTTCTCGAGTTACGATGGGGACCTCAGGGACACGCCCTGGTGGCCTCAGGAAAGGCCAGTCCCCATGCAAGTTGCTAGGGGGCATCTTGGGATTCCTCTCCCGTCCATACTGGGGCCAAAAACCTTGTGTGGAGTCAGGGCCGGAACCGAGGTTTCCTCTCAGGGGCTGACATGCATCTTTGGGTACTTCTGGAGTCTCCCCAGGGGAGTCAGGCCTCGTCTCGAGTGGGGGCATGCACGTGCGCTTTCCTTCCAGGCTGTAGCAGCAATGTCACGGTTCCCTTCGCGTGGATCAAAGGATCTGTGGTTTTCCCTCGAGGCTTTCCCACAGGGCTGTCCCACGTGCCACCGTGGTGTGAGTCGATCCTCGGCGTGAGAGATGAGCCAGTGCAGGGCAAAGAAGTTCCTCTGGAATGGACTGAGATATCTGGGGGAACCTTGGAATGGTTGCACGACCATGGAGTTCCTCTCGCCTTTCCTGTTGACAGTGCCTCTTCTTGAAATGCGACGGGAACGCCAGGAAATCTTTCCCGTTGAAAGCAGGGATAGGATCCCTCATCTCGAGCTACGAGGGGGAACCGGGGCTCCTCTGGATGTGTGCGGGACCATCGTGCTTTCTCTCGAGTGGAGACGGGTATGGCGGTGAACTTCCTGAGTTGCAGCAAGGGTGTGAAAGACCCTTTCGAAGTTCCAGAGGTTAGGTGTCATTAGTCTCCAGACGCCTCATCGGAAATAGGCCTCATCTCGCCTGGAAGGGAGAACTTCCTGGATTTTCTCGAGTTGCGGCAGGTGTTCTCGAGTTACGACGGGGACCTCAGGGACCCGCCCTGGTGGTCTCAGGAAAGGCCAGTCCCCATGCGAGTTGCTAGGGGGCCTCTCGGGATTCCTCTCCCGTCGATACCGGGGCCAAAAACTTTGTGTGGAGTCAGGGCCGGAACCGAGGATTCCTCTCAGGGGCTGACATGGATCTTGGGATACTTCTGGAGTCTCCCCAGGGGCGTCAGGCCTCGTCTCGAGTGGGGGCATGCACGTGCGCTTTCCTTCCAGGCTGTAGCAGCAATGTCACGCTTCCCGTCGCGTGGATCAAAGGATCTGTGGTTTTCCCTCGAGGCTTTCCCTCGAGGCTTTCCCACAGTGATGTCCTACGTGCCACCGTGGTGTGAGTCAATCCTCGGCGTGAAAGATGAGCCAGTGCAGGGCAAAGAGGTTCCTCTGGAATGGACTGAGACATCTGGGGGACTCTTGGAATGGTGGTACGACCATGGAGTTCCTCTCGCGTTTCCTGTTGAGAGTGCCTCCTTTTAGATGCGACGGGAACGCCCGGAATTCTTTCCCGTTGAAAGCAGGGAAAGGATCCCTCATCTCGAGCTACGAGGGGGAAACGGGGCTCCTCTGGATGTGGGCGGGACCATCGTGCTTCCTCTCGAGTGGAGACGGGTATGGCGGTGAGCTTCTTGAGTTGCAGCAAGGGTGTGAAAGACCCTTTCGAAGTTCCAGAGGTTAGGTGTCATTAGTCTCCAGACGCCCCATCCGAAATAGGCCTCATCTCGCCTGGAAGGGAGAACTTCCTGGATTTTCTCGAGTTGCGGCAGGTGTTCTCGAGTTACGACGGGGACCTCAGGGACCCGCCCTGGTGGCCTCAGGAAAGGCCAGTCCCCATGCGAGTTGCTAGGGGGCCTCTCGGGATTCCTCTCCCGTCCATACCGGGGCCAAAAACCTTGTGTGGAGTCAGGGCCGGAACCGAGGATTCCTCTCAGGGGCTGACATGGATCTTGGGGTACTTCTGGAGTCTCCCGAGGGGAGTCAGGCCTCGTCTCGAGTGGGGGCATGCACGTGAGTTTCCTTCCAGGCTGTAGCAGCAATGTCACGCTTCCCGTCGCGTGGATCAAAGGATCTGTGGTTTTCCCTCGAGGCTTTCCCTCGAGGCTTTCCCACAGGGCTGTCCCACGTGCCACCGTGGTGTGAGTCGATCTTCAGCGTGAAAGATGAGCCAGTGCAGGACAAAGAGGTTCCTCTGGAATGGACTGAGACATCTGGGGTCCTCTTGGCATGGTGGATCGACCATGGAGTTCCTCTCGCCTTTCCTGTTGAGAGTGCCTCCACTTGAGATGCGACGGGAACGCCGCGAAATCTTTCACGTTGAAAGCAGGGAAAGGATCCCTCATCTCGAGCTACGAGGGGGAAACGGGGCTCCTCTGGATGTGGGCGGGACCATCGTGCTTCCTCTCGAGTGGAGACGGGTATGGCGGTGAACTTCTTGAGTTGCAGCAAGGGTGTGAAAGACCCTTTCGAACTTCCAGAAGTTAGGTGTCATTAGTCTCCAGACGCCTCATCGGAAATAGGCCTCATCTCGCCTGGAAGGGAGAACTTCCTGGATTTTCTCGAGTTGCGGCAGGTGTTCTCGAGTTACGACGGGGACATCAGGGACCCGCCCTGGTGTCCTCAGGAAAGGCCAGTCCCCATGCGAGTTGCTAGGGGGCCTCTCGGGATTCCTCTCCCGTCGATACCGGGGCCAAAAACCTTGTGTGGAGTCAGGGCCGGAACCGAGGATTCCTCTCAGGGGCTGACATGGATCTTGGGGTACTTCTGGAGTCTCCCCAGGGGAGTCAGGCCTCGTCTCAAGTGGGGGCATGCACGTGCGCTTTCCTTCCAGTCTGTAGCAGCAATGTCACGCTTCCCGTCGCGTGGATCAAAGGATATGTGGTTTTCGCTCGAGGCTATCCCTGGAGGCTTTCCCACAGGGATGTCCCACGTGCCACCGTGGTGTGAGTCGATCCTCGGCGTGAAAGATGAGCCAGTGCAGGGCAAAGAGTTTCCTCTGGAATGGACTGAGACATCTGGGGGACTCTTGGAATGGTGGTACGACCATGGAGTTCCTCTCGCCTTTCCTGTTGAGAGTGCCTCCACTTGAGATGTGACGGGAACGCCGGGAATTCTTTTCCCGTTGAAAGCAGGGAACGGATCCCTCATCTCGAGCTACGAGGGGGAAACAGGGCTCCTCTGGATGTGGGCGGGACCATGGTGCATCCTCTCGAGTGGAGACGGGTATGGCGATGAACTTCTTGAGTTGCAGCAAGGGTGTGAAAGACCCTTTCGAAGTTCCAGAGGTTAGGTGTCATTAGTCTCCAGACGCCTCATCGGAAATAGGCCTCATCTCGCCTGGAAGGGAGAACTTCCTGGATTTTCTCGAGTTGCGGCAGGTGTTCTAGAGTTACGACGGGGACCTCAGGGACCCGCCCTGGTGGCCTCAGGAAAGGCCAGTCCCCATGCGAGTTGCTAGGGGGCCTCTCGGGATTCCTCTCCCGTCCATACCGGGGCCAAAAACCTTGTGTGGAGTCAGGGCCGGAACCGAGGATTCCTCTCAGGGGCTGACATGGATCTTGGGGTACTTCTGGAGTCTCCCGAGGGAAGTCAGGCCTCGTCTCGAGTGGGGGCATTCATGTGCGCTTTCCTTCCAGGCTGTAGCAGCAATGTCACGATTCCCGTCGTGTGGATCAAAGGATCTTTGGTTTTCCCTCGAGGCTCTCCCTCGAGGCTTTCCCACAGGGCTGTCCCACGTGCCAACGTGGTGTGAGTCGATCCTCGGCGTGAAAGATGAGCCAGTGCAGGGCAAAGAGGTTCCTCTGGAATGGACTGAGACATCTGGGGTCTCTTGGAATGGTGGTATGACCATGGAGTTCCTCTCGCCTTTCCTGTTGAGAGTGCCTCCTCTTGAGATGTGACGGGAACGCCGGGAATTCTTTCCCATTGAAAGCAGGGAAAGGATCCCTCATCTCGAGCTGCGAGGGGGAATCGGGGCTCCTCTGTATGTGGGCGGGACCATCGTGCTTCCTCTCGAGTGGAGACGGGTATGGCGGTGAACTTCTTGAGTTGCAGCAAGGGTGTGAAAGACCCTTTCGAAGTTCCAGAGGTTAGGTGTCATTAGTCTCCAGACGACTCATCGAAATTAGGCCTCATCTCGCCTGGAAGGGAGAATTTCCTGGATTTTCTCGAGTTGCGGCAGGTGTTCTCGAGTTACGACGGGGACCTCAGGGACCCGCCCTTGTGGCCTAAGGAAAGGCCAGTCCCCTTGCGAGTTGCTAGGTGGCCTCTCGGGATTCCTCTACCGTCAATACCGGGGCCAAAAACCTTGTGTGGAGTCAGGGCCAGAACCGAGGATTCCTCTCAGGGGATGACATGGATCTTGGGGTACTTCTGGAGTCTCCCCAGGGGAGTCAGGCCTCGTCTCGAGAGGGGGCATGCCCGTGAGTTTCCTTCCAGGCTGTAGCAGCAATGTCACGCTTCCCGTCGCATGGATCAAAGGATCTTTGGTTTTCCCTCGAGGCTTTCCCTCGAGGCTTTCCCACAGGGCTGTCCCACGTGCCACCGTGGTGTGAGTCGATCTTCAGCTGTAAAGATGAGCCAGTGCAGGACAAAGAGGTTCCTCTGGAATGGACTGAGACATCTGGGGTCCTCTTGGAATGGTGGTACGACCATGGAGTTCCTCTCGCCTTTCCTGTTGAGAGAGCCTCCACTTGAGATGCGACGGGAACGCCGCGAATTCTTTCAGGTTGAAAGCAGGGAATGGATCCCTCATCTCGAGCTACGAGGGGGAAACGGGGCTCCTCTGGATGTGGGCGGGACCATCGTGATTCCTCTCGAGTGGAGACGGGTATGGCGGTGAACTTCTTGAGTTGCAGCAAGGGTGTGAAAGACCCATTCGAACTTCCAGAAGTTAGGTGTCATTAGTCTCCAGACGCCTCATCGGAAATAGGCCTCATCTCGCCTGGAAGGGAGAACTTCCTGGATTTTCTCGAGTTGCGGCAGGTGTTCTCGAGTTACGACGGGGACCTCAGGGACCCGCCCTGGTGGTCTCAGGAAAGGCCAGTCCCCAAGCGAGTTGCTAGGGGGCCTCTCGGGATTCCTCTCCCGTCGATACCGGGGACAAAAACTTTGTGTGGAGTCAGGGCCGGAACCGAGGATTCCTCTCAGGGGCTGACATGGATCTTGGGATACTTCTGGAGTCTCCCCAGGGGCGTCAGGCCTCGTCTCGAGTGGGGGCATGCACGTGCGCTTTCCTTCCAGGCTGTAGCAGCAATGTCACGCTTCCCGTCGCGTGGATCAAAGGATCTGTGGTTTTCCCTCGAGGCTTTCCCTCGAGGCTTTCCCACAGTGATGTCCTACGTGCCACCGTGGTGTGAGTCAATCCTCGGCGTGAAAGATGAGCCAGTGCAGGGCAAAGAGGTTCCTCTGGAATGGACTGAGACATCTGGGGGACTCTTGGAATGGTGGTACGACCATGGAGTTCCTCTCGCGTTTCCTGTTGAGAGTGCCTCCTTTTAGATGCGACGGGAACGCCCGGAATTCTTTCCCGTTGAAAGCAGGGAAAGGATCCCTCATCTCGAGCTACGAGGGGGAAACGGGGCTCCTCTGGATGTGGGCGGGACCATCGTGCTTCCTCTCGAGTGGAGACGGGTATGGCGGTGAGCTTCTTGAGTTGCAGCAAGGGTGTGAAAGACCCTTTCGAAGTTCCAGAGGTTAGGTGTCATTAGTCTCCAGACGCCCCATCCGAAATAGGCCTCATCTCGCCTGGAAGGGAGAACTTCCTGGATTTTCTCGAGTTGCGGCAGGTGTTCTCGAGTTACGACGGGGACCTCAGGGACCCGCCCTGGTGGCCTCAGGAAAGGCCAGTCCCCATGCGAGTTGCTAGGGGGCCTCTCGGGATTCCTCTCCCGTCCATACCGGGGCCAAAAACCTTGTGTGGAGTCAGGGCCGGAACCGAGGATTCCTCTCAGGGGCTGACATGGATCTTGGGGTACTTCTGGAGTCTCCCGAGGGGAGTCAGGCCTCGTCTCGAGTGGGGGCATGCACGTGAGTTTCCTTCCAGGCTGTAGCAGCAATGTCACGCTTCCCGTCGCGTGGATCAAAGGATCTGTGGTTTTCCCTCGAGGCTTTCCCTCGAGGCTTTCCCACAGGGCTGTCCCACGTGCCACCGTGGTGTGAGTCGATCTTCAGCGTGAAAGATGAGCCAGTGCAGGACAAAGAGGTTCCTCTGGAATGGACTGAGACATCTGGGGTCCTCTTGGCATGGTGGATCGACCATGGAGTTCCTCTCGCCTTTCCTGTTGAGAGTGCCTCCACTTGAGATGCGACGGGAACGCCGCGAAATCTTTCACGTTGAAAGCAGGGAAAGGATCCCTCATCTCGAGCTACGAGGGGGAAACGGGGCTCCTCTGGATGTGGGCGGGACCATCGTGCTTCCTCTCGAGTGGAGACGGGTATGGCGGTGAACTTCTTGAGTTGCAGCAAGGGTGTGAAAGACCCTTTCGAACTTCCAGAAGTTAGGTGTCATTAGTCTCCAGACGCCTCATCGGAAATAGGCCTCATCTCGCCTGGAAGGGAGAACTTCCTGGATTTTCTCGAGTTGCGGCAGGTGTTCTCGAGTTACGACGGGGACATCAGGGACCCGCCCTGGTGTCCTCAGGAAAGGCCAGTCCCCATGCGAGTTGCTAGGGGGCCTCTCGGGATTCCTCTCCCGTCGATACCGGGGCCAAAAACCTTGTGTGGAGTCAGGGCCGGAACCGAGGATTCCTCTCAGGGGCTGACATGGATCTTGGGGTACTTCTGGAGTCTCCCCAGGGGAGTCAGGCCTCGTCTCAAGTGGGGGCATGCACGTGCGCTTTCCTTCCAGTCTGTAGCAGCAATGTCACGCTTCCCGTCGCGTGGATCAAAGGATATGTGGTTTTCGCTCGAGGCTATCCCTGGAGGCTTTCCCACAGGGATGTCCCACGTGCCACCGTGGTGTGAGTCGATCCTCGGCGTGAAAGATGAGCCAGTGCAGGGCAAAGAGTTTCCTCTGGAATGGACTGAGACATCTGGGGGACTCTTGGAATGGTGGTACGACCATGGAGTTCCTCTCGCCTTTCCTGTTGAGAGTGCCTCCACTTGAGATGTGACGGGAACGCCGGGAATTCTTTTCCCGTTGAAAGCAGGGAACGGATCCCTCATCTCGAGCTACGAGGGGGAAACAGGGCTCCTCTGGATGTGGGCGGGACCATGGTGCATCCTCTCGAGTGGAGACGGGTATGGCGATGAACTTCTTGAGTTGCAGCAAGGGTGTGAAAGACCCTTTCGAAGTTCCAGAGGTTAGGTGTCATTAGTCTCCAGACGCCTCATCGGAAATAGGCCTCATCTCGCCTGGAAGGGAGAACTTCCTGGATTTTCTCGAGTTGCGGCAGGTGTTCTAGAGTTACGACGGGGACCTCAGGGACCCGCCCTGGTGGCCTCAGGAAAGGCCAGTCCCCATGCGAGTTGCTAGGGGGCCTCTCGGGATTCCTCTCCCGTCCATACCGGGGCCAAAAACCTTGTGTGGAGTCAGGGCCGGAACCGAGGATTCCTCTCAGGGGCTGACATGGATCTTGGGGTACTTCTGGAGTCTCCCGAGGGAAGTCAGGCCTCGTCTCGAGTGGGGGCATTCATGTGCGCTTTCCTTCCAGGCTGTAGCAGCAATGTCACGATTCCCGTCGTGTGGATCAAAGGATCTTTGGTTTTCCCTCGAGGCTCTCCCTCGAGGCTTTCCCACAGGGCTGTCCCACGTGCCAACGTGGTGTGAGTCGATCCTCGGCGTGAAAGATGAGCCAGTGCAGGGCAAAGAGGTTCCTCTGGAATGGACTGAGACATCTGGGGGACTCTTGGAATGGTGGTACAACCATGGAGTTCCTCTCGCCTTTCCTGTTGAGAGTGCCTCCTCTTGAGATGCGACGGGAACGCCGGGAATTCTTTCCCGTTGAAAGCAGGGAAAGGATCCCTCATCTCGAGCTACGAGGGGAAAACGGGACTCCTCTGGATGTGGGCGGGACGATAGTGCTTCCTCTCGAGTGGAGACGGGTATGGCGGTGAACTTCTTGAGTTGCAGCAAGGGTGTGAAAGACCCTTTCGAAGTTCCAGAGGTTAGGTGTCATTAGTCTCCAGAAGCCTCATCGGAAATAGGCCTCAGCTCGCCTGGAAGGGAGAACTTCCTGAGTTTTCTCGAGTTGCGGCAGGTGTTCTCGAGTTACGACGGGGACCTCAGGGACCCGCCCTGGTGGCCTCAGGAAAGGCCAGTCCCCATGCGAGTTGCTACGGGGCCTCTCGGGATTCCTCTCCCGTCGATACCGGGGCCAAAAACCTTGTGTGGAGTCAGGGCCGGAACCGAGGATTCCTCTCAGGGGCTGACATGGATCTTGGGGTACTTCTGAAGTCTCCCCAGGGGAGTGTGGCCTCGTCTCGAGTGGGCGCATGCACGTGTGCTTTCCTCCCAGTATGTAGCAGCAATGTCACGTCTCCGTCGCGTGGATCAAAGGATCTGTTGTTTTCCCTCGAGGCTATCCCTCGAGGCTTTCCCACAGGGCTGTCCCACGTGCCTCCGTGGTGTGAGTCGATCCTCGGCGTGAAAGATGAGCAAGTGCAGGGCAAAGAGGTTCCTCTGGAATGAACTGAGACATCTGGGGGACTCTTGGAATGGTGGTAGGACCATGGAGTTCCTCTCGCCTTTCCTGTTGAGAGTGCCTCCTCTTGAGATGCGACGGGAACGCCGGGAATTCTTTCCCGTTGAAAGCAGGGAAGGGATCCCTCATCTCGAGCTACGAGGGGGAAACGGGGCTCCTCTGGATGTGGGCGGGACCATGGTGCTTCCTCTCGAGTGGAGACAGGTATGGCGATGAACTTCTTGAGTTGCAGCAAGGGTGTGAAAGACCCTTTCGAAGTTCCAGAGGTTAGGTGTCATTAGTCTCCAGACGCCTCATCAGAAATAGGCCTCATCTCGCCTGGAAGGGAGAACTTCCTGGATTTTCTCGAGTTGCGGCAGGTGTTCTCGAGTTACGATGGGGACCTCAGGGACACGCCCTGGTGGCCTCAGGAAAGGCCAGTCCCCATGCAAGTTGCTAGGGGGCATCTTGGGATTCCTCTCCCGTCCATACTGGGGCCAAAAACCTTGTGTGGAGTCAGGGCCGGAACCGAGGTTTCCTCTCAGGGGCTGACATGCATCTTTGGGTACTTCTGGAGTCTCCCCAGGGGAGTCAGGCCTCGTCTCGAGTGGGGGCATGCACGTGCGCTTTCCTTCCAGGCTGTAGCAGCAATGTCACGGTTCCCTTCGCGTGGATCAAAGGATCTGTGGTTTTCCCTCGAGGCTTTCCCACAGGGCTGTCCCACGTGCCACCGTGGTGTGAGTCGATCCTCGGCGTGAGAGATGAGCCAGTGCAGGGCAAAGAAGTTCCTCTGGAATGGACTGAGATATCTGGGGGACTCTTGGAATGGTTGCACAACCATGGAGTTCCTCTCGCCTTTCCTGTTGACAGTGCCTCTTCTTGAAATGCGACGGGAACGCCAGGAAATCTTTCCCGTTGAAAGCAGGGATAGGATCCCTCATCTCGAGCTACGAGGGGGAACCGGGGCTCCTCTGGATGTGTGCGGGACCATCGTGCTTCCTCTCGAGTGGAGACGGGTATGGCGGTGAACTTCCTGAGTTGCAGCAAGGGTGTGAAAGACCCTTTCGAAGTTCCAGAGGTTAGGTGTCATTAGTCTCCAGACGCCTCATCGGAAATAGGCCTCATCTCGCCTGGAAGGGAGAACTTCCTGGATTTTCTCGAGTTGCGGCAGGTGTTCTCGAGTTACGACGGGGACCTCAGGGACCCGCCCTGGTGGTCTCAGGAAAGGCCAGTCCCCATGCGAGTTGCTAGGGGGCCTCTCGGGATTCCTCTCCCGTCGATACCGGGGCCAAAAACTTTGTGTGGAGTCAGGGCCGGAACCGAGGATTCCTCTCAGGGGCTGACATGGATCTTGGGATACTTCTGGAGTCTCCCCAGGGGCGTCAGGCCTCGTCTCGAGTGGGGGCATGCACGTGCGCTTTCCTTCCAGGCTGTAGCAGCAATGTCACGCTTCCCGTCGCGTGGATCAAAGGATCTGTGGTTTTCCCTCGAGGCTTTCCCTCGAGGCTTTCCCACAGTGATGTCCTACGTGCCACCGTGGTGTGAGTCAATCCTCGGCGTGAAAGATGAGCCAGTGCAGGGCAAAGAGGTTCCTCTGGAATGGACTGAGACATCTGGGGGACTCTTGGAATGGTGGTACGACCATGGAGTTCCTCTCGCGTTTCCTGTTGAGAGTGCCTCCTTTTAGATGCCACGGGAACGCCGGGAATTCTTTCCCGTTGAAAGCAGGGAAAGGATCCCTCATCTCGAGCTACGAGGGGGAAACGGGGCTCCTCTGGATGTGGGCGGGACCATCGTGCTTCCTCTCGAGTGGAGACGGGTATGGCGGTGAGCTTCTTGAGTTGCAGCAAGGGTGTGAAAGACCCTTTCGAAGTTCCAGAGGTTAGGTGTCATTAGTCTCCAGACGCCCCATCCGAAATAGGCCTCATCTCGCCTGGAAGGGAGAACTTCCTGGATTTTCTCGAGTTGCGGCAGGTGTTCTCGAGTTACGACGGGGACCTCAGGGACCCGCCCTGGTGGCCTCAGGAAAGGCCAGTCCCCATGCGAGTTGCTAGGGGGCCTCTCGGGATTCCTCTCCCGTCCCTACCGGGGCCATAAACCTTGTGTGGAGTCAGGGCCGGAACCGAGGATTCCTCTCAGGGGCTGACATGGATCTTGGGGTACTTCTGGAGTCTCCCGAGGGGAGTCAGGCCTCGTCTCGAGTGGGGGCATGCACGTGAGTTTCCTTCCAGGCTGTAGCAGCAATGTCACCCTTCCCGTCGCGTGGATCAAAGGATCTGTGGTTTTCCCTCGAGGCTTTCCCTCGAGGCTTTCCCACAGGGCTGTCCCACGTGCCACCGTGGTGTGAGTCGATCTTCAGCGTGAAAGATGAGCCAGTGCAGGACAAAGAGGTTCCTCTGGAATGGACTGAGACATCTGGGGTCCTCTTGGAATGGTGGATCGACCATGGAGTTCCTCTCGCCTTTCCTGTTGAGAGTGCCTCCACTTGAGATGCGACGGGAATGCCGCGAAATCTTTCACGTTGAAAGCAGGGAAAGGATCCCTCATCTCGAGCTACGAGGGGGAAACGGGGCTCCTCTGGATGTGGGCGGGACCATCGTGCTTCCTCTCGAGTGGAGACGGGTATGGCGGTGAACTTCTTGAGTTGCAGCAAGGGTGTGAAAGACCCTTTCGAACTTCCAGAAGTTAGGTGTCATTAGTCTCCAGACGCCTCATCGGAAATAGGCCTCATCTCGCCTGGAAGGGAGAACTTCCTGGATTTTCTCGAGTTGCGGCAGGTGTTCTCGAGTTTCGACGGGGACATCAGGGACCCGCCCTGGTGTCCTCAGGAAAGGCCAGTCCCCATGCGAGTTGCTAGGGGGCCTCTCGGGATTCCTCTCCCGTCGATACCGGGGCCAAAAACCTTGTGTGGAGTCAGGGCCGGAACCGAGGATTCCTCTCAGGGGCTGACATGGATCTTGGGGTACTTCTGGAGTCTCCCCAGGGGAGTCAGGCCTCGTCTCGAGTGGGGGCATGCACGTGCGCTTTCCTTCCAGTCTGTAGCAGCAATGTCACGCTTCCCGTCGCGTGGATCAAAGGATATGTGGTTTTCGCTCGAGGCTATCCCTGGAGGCTTTCCCACAGGGATGTCCCACGTGCCACCGTGGTGTGAGTCGATCCTCGGCGTGAAAGATGAGCCAGTGCAGGGCAAAGAGTTTCCTCTGGAATGGACTGAGACATCTGGGGGACTCTTGGAATGGTGGTACGACCATGGAGTTCCTCTCGCCTTTCCTGTTGAGAGTGCCTCCACTTGAGATGTGATGGGAACGCCGGGAATTCTTTCCCGTTGAAAGCAGGGAACGGATCCCTCATCTCGAGCTACGAGGGGGAAACAGGGCTCCTCTGGATGTGGGCGGGACCATGGTGCATCCTCTCGAGTGGAGACGGGTATGGCGATGAACTTCTTGAGTTGCAGCAAGGGTGTGAAAGACCCTTTCGAAGTTCCAGAGGTTAGGTGTCATTAGTCTCCAGACGCCTCATCGGAAATAGGCCTCATCTCGCCTGGAAGGGAGAACTTCCTGGATTTTCTCGAGTTGCGGCATGTGTTCTCGAGTTACGACGGGGACCTCAGGGACCCGCCCTGGTGGCCTCAGGAAAGGCCAGTCCCCATGCCAGTTGCTAGGGGGCTTCTCGGGATTCCTCTCCCGTCGATACCAGGGCCAAAAACCTTGTGTGGATTCAGGCCCGGAACCGAGGATTTCTCTCAGGTGCTGACATGGATCTTTGGGTATTTCCGGAGTCTCCCCAAGGGGAGTCAGGCCTCATCTCGAGTGGGGGCATGCACGTGCGCTTTCCTTCCAGTCTGTAGCAGCAATGTCACGCTTCCCGTCGCGTGGATCAAAGGATCTGTGGTTTTCCCTCGAGGCTTTCCCACAGGGCTGTCCCACGTGCCACCGTGGTGTGAGTCGATCCTCGGCGTGAAAGATGAGCCAGTGCAGGGCAAAGAGGTTCCTCTGGAATGGACTTAGACATCTGGGGGACACTTGGAATGGTGGTACGACCATGAAGTTCCTCTCGCCTTTCCTGTTGAGAGTGCCTCCACTTGAGATGCGACGGGAACGCCGGGAATTCTATCCCGTTGAAAGCAGGGAAAGGATCCCTCATCTCGAGCTACGTGGGGGAAACGTGGCTCCTCTGGATGTGGGCGGGACCATCGTGCTTCCTCTCGAGTGGAGACGGGTATGGCGGTGAACTTCTTGAGTTGCAGCAAGGGTGTGAAAGACCCTTTCGAAGTTCCAGAGGTTAGGTGTCATTAGTCTCCAGACGCCTCATCGGAAATAGGCCTCATCTCGCCTGGAAGGGAGAACTTCCTGGATTTTCTCGAGTTGCGGCAGGTGTTCTCGAGTTACGACGGGGACCTCAGGGACCCGCCCTGGTGGCCTCAGGAAAGGCCAGTCCCCATGCGAGTTGCTAGGGGGCCTCTCGGTATTCCTCTCCCGTCGATACCGGGGCCAAAAACCTTGTGTGGAGTCAGGGCCGGAACCGAGGATTCCTCTCAGAGGCTGACATGGATCTTGGGGTACTTCTGGAGTCTCCCCAGGGCAGTCAGGCCTCGTCTCGAGTGGGGGCATGCACGTGCGCTTTCCTTCCAGGCTGTAGCAGCAATGTCACCCTTCCCGTCGCGTGGATCAAAGGATCTGTGGCTTACCCTCGAGGCTTTCTCTGGAGTCTTTCCCAAAGGGCTGTCCCACGTGCCACCGTGGTGTGAGTCGATCCTCGGCGTGAAAGATGAGCCAGTGCAGGGCAAAGAGGTTCCTCTGGAATGGACTGAGATGTCTGGGGACTCTTGGCATGGTGGTACGACCATGGAGTTCCTCTCGCCTTTCCTGTTGAGAGTGCATCCTCCTGAGATGCGACGGGAACGCCGGGAATTCTTTCCCGTTGAAAGCAGGGAAAGGATCCCTCATCTCGAGCTACGAGGGGGAAACGGGGCTCCTCTGGATGTGGACGGGACCATGGTGCTTCCTCTCGAGTGGAGACGGGTATGGCGGTGAGCTTATTGAGTTGCAGCTAGGGTGTGAAAGACCCTTTCGAAGTTCCAGAAGTTAGGTGTCATTAGTCTCCAGACATCTCATGGGAAATAGGCCTCATCTCCCCTGGAAGGGAGAACTTCCTGGATTTTCTCGAGTTGCGGCAGGTGTTCTCGAGTTACTAAGGGGACCTCAGGGACCCGCCCTGGTGGCCTCAGGAAAGGCCAGTCCCCATTCGATTTGCTAGAGGGCCTCTCGGGATTCCTCTCCCGTCGATACCGGTGCCAAAATCCTTGTGGGGAGTCAGGGCCGGAACTGAGGATTCCTCTCAGGGGCTGACATGGATCTTTGGGTACTTCTGGAGTCTCCCCAGGGGAGTCAGGCCTCGTCTCGAGTGGGGGCATGCACGTGCGCTTTCCTTCCAGGCTGTAGCAGCAATGTCACGCTTCCCGTCGCGTGGATCAAAGGATCTGTGGTTTTCCGTCGAGGTTTCCCTCGATTCTTTCCCACAGGGCTGTCCCACGTGCCACCTTGGTGTGAGTCGATCCTCGGCGTGAAAGAGGAGCCAGTGCAGGGCAAAGAGGTTCCTCTGGAATGGACTGAGACATCTGGGGGTCTCTTGGAATGGTGGTACGACCATGGAGTTCCTCTCGCCTTTCCTGTTGAGAGTGCCTCCTCTTGAGATGCGTCGGGAACGCCGGGAATTCCTTCCCGTTGAAAGCAGGGAAAGGATCCCTCATCTCGAGCTACGAGGGGGAAACGGGGCTCCTCTGGATGTGGGCGGGACCATGGTACTTCCTCTCGAGTGGAGACGGGTATTTCGGTGAGCTTATTGAGTTGCAGCTTGGGTGTGAAAGACCCTTTCGAAGTTCCAGAGGTTAGGTGTCATTAGTCTCCAGACGCCTCATGGGAAATAGGCC
This sequence comes from Capricornis sumatraensis, assembly GCF_032405125.1. Taxonomy (NCBI): domain Eukaryota; kingdom Metazoa; phylum Chordata; class Mammalia; order Artiodactyla; family Bovidae; genus Capricornis; species Capricornis sumatraensis. The sequence continues at coordinate 139,172,388 of NC_091092.1, read as the reverse complement.
TCATCTCGCCTGGAAGGGAGAACTTCCTGGATTTTCTCGAGTTGCGGCAGGTGTTCTCGAGTTACGACGGGGACCTCAGGGTCCCGCCCTGGTGGCTTCAGGAGAGGACAGTCCCCATGGAAGTTGCTAGGGGGCCTCTCGGGCTTCCTCTCCCATCGATACCGGGGCCAAAAACCTTGTGTGGAGTCAGCGAAGGAACTGAGGATTCCTCTCAGGGGCTGACATGGATCTTTGGGTACATCTGGAGTCTCCCCAGGGGAGTCAGGCCTCGTCTCGAGTGGGGGCATGCACGTGCGCACTCCTTCCAGGCTGTAGCAGCAATGTCACGCTTCCCGTCGCGTGGATCAAAGGATCTGTGGTTTTCCCTCGAGGCTTTCCCACAGGGCTGTCCCACTTGCCACCGTGGTGTGAGTCGATACTCGGCATGAAAGATGAGCCAGTGCAGGGCAAAGAGGTTCCTCTGGAATGGACTGAGACATCTGGGGGACTCTTGGAATGGTGGTACGACCATGGAGTTCCTCTCGCCTTTCCTGTTGAGAGTGCCTCCTCTTGAAATTTGTCGGGAATGCCGGGAATTCTTTCCCGTTGAAAGCAGGGAAAGGATCCCTCATCTCGAGCTACGAGGGGGAAACGGGGCTCCTCTGGATGTGGGCGGGACCATCGTGCTTCCTCTCGAGTGGAGACGGGTATGGCGGTGAACTTCTTGAGTTGCAGCAAGGGTGTGAAAGACCCTTTCGAAGTTCCAGAGGTTAGGTGTCATTAGTCTCCAGACGCCTCATCGGAAATAGGCCTCATCTCGCCTGGAAGGGAGAACTTCCTGGATTTTCTCGAGTTGCGGAAGGTGTTCTCGAGTTACGACGGGGACCTCAGGGACCCGCCCTGGTGGCCTCAGGAAAGGCCAGTCCCCATGCGAGTTGCTAGGGGGCCTCTCGGGATTCCTCTCCCGTCGTCGATACCGGGGCCAAAAACCTTGTGTGGAGTCAGGGCCGGAACCGAGGATTCCGCTTGGGGCTGACATGGATCTTTGGGTACTTCTGGAGTCTCCCCAGGGGAGTCAGGCCTCGTCTCGAGTGGGGGCATGCACGTTCGCTTTCCTTCCAGGCTGTAGCAGCAATGTCACGCTTCCCGTCGCGTGGATCAAAGGATCTGTGGTTTTCCCTCGAGGCTTTCCCTCGAGGCTTTCCCACAGGGCTGTCCCACGTGCCACCGTGGTGTCAGTCGATCCTCGGCGTGAAAGATGAGCCAGTGCAGGGAAAAGAGGTTCCTCTAGAATGGACTGAGACATCTGGGGGACTCTTGGAATGGTGGTACGACCATGGAGTTCCTCTCGCCTTTCCTGTTGAGAGTGCCTCCTCTTGAGATGCGACGGGAACGCCGGGAATTCTTTCCCGTTGAAAGCAGGGAAAGGATCCCTCATCTCGAGCTACGAGGGGGAAACAGGGCTCCTCTGGATGTGGGCAGGACCATCATGCTTGCTCTCGAGTGGAGACGGTATGGCGGTGAACTTCTTGAGTTTCAGCAATGGTGTGAAAGACCCTTTCGACGTTCCAGAGGTTAGGTGTCATTAGTCTCCAGACGCCTCATGGGAAATAGGCCTCATCTCGCCTGGAAGGGAGAACTTCCTGGATTTTCTCGAGTTGCGGCAGTTGTTCTCGAGTTATGACGGGGACCTCAGGGACCCGCCCTGGTGGCCTCAGGAGAGGCCAGTCCCCATGAGAGTTGCTAGGGGGCCTCTCGGGATTCCTTTCCCGTCGATACCGGGACCAAAAACCTTGTGGGGATTCAGGGCCGGAACCGAAGATTCCTCTCAGGGGCTGACATGGATCTTTGGGTAATTCTGGAGTCTCCCCAGGGGAGTCAGGCCTCGTCTCGAGTGGGGGCATGCACGTGCGCTTTCCTTCCAGGCTGTAGCAGCAACGTCACGCTTCCCGTCGGGTGGATCAAAGGATCTGTGGTTTTCCCTCGAGGCTTTCCCACAGGGCTGTCCCACTTGCCACCGTGGTGTGAGTCGATACTCGGCATGAAAGATGAGCCAGTGCAGGGCAAAGAGGTTCCTCTGGAATGGACTGAGACATCTGGGGGACTCTTGGAATGGTGGTACGACCATGGAGTTCCTCTCGCCTTTCCTGTTGAGAGTGCCTCCTCTTGAAATTTGTCGGGAATGCCGGGAATTCTTTCCCGTTGAAAGCAGGGAAAGGATCCCTCATCTCGAGCTACGAGGGGGAAACGGGGCTCCTCTGGATGTGGGCGGGACCATCGTGCTTCCTCTCCAGTGGAGACGGGTATGGCGGTGAACTTCTTGAGTTGCAGCAAGGGTGTGAAAGACCCTTTCGAAGTTCCAGAGGTTAGGTGTCATTAGTCTCCAGACGCCTCATCGGAAATAGGCCTCATCTCGCCTGGAAGGGAGAACTTCCTGGATTTTCTCGAGTTGCGGAAGGTGTTCTCGAGTTACGACGGGGACCTCAGGGACCCGCCCTGGTGGCCTCAGGAAAGGCCAGTCCCCATGCGAGTTGCTAGGGGGCCTCTCGGGATTCCTCTCCCGTCGTCGATACCGGGGCCAAAAACCTTGTGTGGAGTCAGGGCCGGAACCGAGGATTCTGCTTGGGGCTGACATGGATCTTTGGGTACTTCTGGAGTCTCCCCAGGGGAGTCAGGCCTCATCTCGAGTTGGGGCATGCACGTTCGCTTTCCTTCCAGGCTGTAGCAGCAATGTCACGCTTCCCGTCGCGTGGATCAAAGGATCTGTGGTTTTCCCTCGAGGCTTTCCCTCGAGGCTTTCCCACAGGGCTGTCCCACGTGCCACCGTGGTGTGAGTCAATCCTCGGCGTGAAAGATGAGCCAGTGCAGGGAAAAGAGGTTCCTCTAGAATGGACTGAGACATCTGGGGGACTCTTGGAATGGTGGTACGACCATGGAGTTCCTCTCGCCTTTCCTGTTGAGAGTGCCTCCTCTTGAGATGCGACGGGAACGCCGGGAATTCTTTCCCGTTGAAAGCAGGGAAAGGATCCCTCATCTCGAGCTACGAGGGGGAAACAGGGCTCCTCTGGATGTGGGCAGGACCATCATGCTTGCTCTCGAGTGGAGACGGTATGGCGGTGAACTTCTTGAGTTGCAGCAATGGTGTGAAAGACACTTTCGACGTTCCAGAGGTTAGGTGTCATTAGTCTCCAGACGCCTCATGGGAAATAGGCCTCATCTCGCCTGGAAGGGAGAACTTCCTGGATTTTCTCGAGTTGCGGCAGTTGTTCTCGAGTTATGACGGGGACCTCAGGGACCCGCCCTGGTGGCCTCAGGAGAGGCCAGTCCCCATGAGAGTTGCTAGGGGGCCTCTCGGGATTCCTTTCCCGTCGATACCGGGACCAAAAACCTTGTGTGGATTCAGGGCCGGAACCGAAGATTCCTCTCAGGGGCTGACATGGATCTTTGGGTACTTCTGGAGTCTCCCCAGGGGAGTCAGGCCTCGTCTCGAGTGGGGGCATGCACGTGCGCTTTCGTTCCAGGCTGTAGCAGCAATGTCACGCTTCCCGTCGTGTGTATCATAGGAGTTGTGGTTTTCCGTCCAGGCTTTCCCTCGAGGCTGTCCCACAGTGCTGTCCCACGTGGCAACTTGGTGTGAGTCGATCCTCGGCGTGAAAGATGAGCCAGTGAAGGGCAAAGAGGTTCCTCTGGAATGGACTGAGACATCTGGGGGACTCTTGGCATGGTGGTACGACCATGGAGTTCCTTTAGCCTTTCCTGTTGAGAGTGCCTCCTCTTGAGATGCGACGGGAACGCCGGGAAATCTTTCCCGTTGAAAGCAGGGAAAGGATCCCTCATCTCGAGCTACGAGGGGAAAACGGGGCTCCTCTGGATGGGGGCGGGACCATTGTGCTTGCTCTCGAGTGGAGACGGGTATGGCGGTGAACTTCTTGAGTTGCAGCAAGGGTGTGAAAGACCCTTTCGACGTTCCAGAGGTTAGGTATCATTAGTCTCCAGACGCCTCATCGGAAATAGGCCTCATCTCCCCTGGAATGGAGAACTTCCTGGATTTTCTCGAGTTACGGCAGGTGTTCTCGAGTTTCGACGGGGACCTCAGGGACCCGTCCTGGTGGCCTCAGGAAAGGCCAGTTCCCATGCAAGTTGTTAGGTGGCCTCTCGGAATTCCTCTCCCATCGATACCGGGGCCAAAAACCTTGTGTGGAGTCAGGGCCGCAACCGAGGATTCCTCTCAGGGGCTGACATGGATCTTTGGGTACTTCTGGAGTCTCCCCAGGGGAGTCAGGTCCCGTCTCGAGTGGGGGCATGCACGTGCGCTTTCCTTCCAGGCTGTAGCAGCAATGTCCCGCTTCCCGTCGCGTGGATCAAAGGATCTGTGGTTTTCCCTCGAGGCTTTCCCTCGAGGCTTTCCCAGAGGGCTGTCCCACGTGCCACCGTGGAGTTAGTCGATCCTCGGCGTCAAAAATGAGCCAGTGCAGGGCAAAGAGGTTCCTCTGGAATTGACTGAGACATCTGGGGGACTCTTGGAATGGTGGTACGACCATGGAGTTCCTCTCGCCTTTCCTGTTGAGAGTGCCTCCTCTTGAGATGCGACGGGAACGCCGGGAATTCTTTCCCGTTGAAAGCAGGGAAAGGATCCCTCATCTCGAGCTACGAGGGGGAAACGGGGCTCCTCTGGATGTGGGCGGGACCATCGTGCTTCCTCTCGAGTGGAGACAGGTATGGCGGTGAACATTTTGAGTTGCAGCAAGGGTGTGAAAGACCCTTTCGAAGTTCCAGAGGTTAGGTGTCATTAGTCTCCAGACGCCTCATCGGAAATAGGCCTCATCTCGCCTGGAAGGGAGAACTTCCTGGATTTTCTCGAGTTGCGGCAGGTGTTCTCGAGTTACGACGGGGACCTCAGGGACCCGGCCTGGTGGGTTGCTAGGGGGCCTCTCGGCATTCCTCTCCCGTCGATACCGGGGCCAAAAACCTTGTTTAGAGTCAAGGCCGGAACCGAGGATTCCTCTCAGGGGATGACATGGATCTTTGGGTAATTCTGGAGTCTCCCCAGGGGAGTCAGGCCTCGTCTCGAGTGGGGGCATGCACGTGCGCTTTCCTTCCAGGCTGTAGCAGCAACGTCACGCTTCCCGTCGGGTGGATCAAAGGATCTGTGGTTTTCCCTCGAGGCTTTCCCACAGGGCTGTCCCACTTGCCACCGTGGTGTGAGTCGATACTCGGCATGAAAGATGAGCCAGTGCAGGGCAAAGAGGTTCCTCTGGAATGGACTGAGACATCTGGGGGACTCTTGGAATGGTGGTACGACCATGGAGTTCCTCTCGCCTTTCCTGTTGAGAGTGCCTCCTCTTGAAATTTGTCGGGAATGCCGGGAATTCTTTCCCGTTGAAAGCAGGGAAAGGATCCCTCATCTCGAGCTACGAGGGGGAAACGGGGCTCCTCTGGATGTGGGCGGGACCATCGTGCTTCCTCTCGAGTGGAGACGGGTATGGCGGTGAACTTCTTGAGTTGCAGCAAGGGTGTGAAAGACCCTTTCGAAGTTCCAGAGGTTAGGTGTCATTAGTCTCCAGACGCCTCATCGGAAATAGGCCTCATCTCGCCTGGAAGGGAGAACTTCCTGGATTTTCTCGAGTTGCGGCAGGTGTTCTCGAGTTACGACGGGGACCTCAGGGACCCGCCCTGGTGGCCTCAGGAAAGGCCAGTCCCCATGCGAGTTGCTAGGGGGCCTCTCGGGATTCCTCTCCCGTCGTCGATACCGGGGCCAAAAACCTTGTGTGGAGTCAGGGCCGGAACCGAGGATTCCTCTCAGGGGCTGACATGTATCTTTGGGTACTTCTGGAGTCTCCCCAGGGCAGTCAGGCCTCGTCTCGAGTGGGGGCATGCACGTGCGCTTTCCTTCGATGCTGTAGCAGCAATGTCACGCTTACCGTCGCGTGGATCAAAGGATCTGTGGTTTTCCCTCGAGGCTTTCCCTCGAGGCTTTCCCACAGGGCTGTCCCACGTGCCACCGTCGTGTGAGTCGATCCTCGGCGAGAAAGATGAGCCAGTGCAGGGCAAAGAGGTTCCTCTGGAATGGACTGAGACATCTGGGGGACTCTTGGAATGGTGGTACGACCATGGAGTTCCTCTCGCCTTTCCTGTTGAGAGTGCCTCCTCTTGAGATGCGACGGGAACGCCGGGAATTCTTTCCCGTTGAAAGCAGGGAAAGGATCCCTCATCTCGAGCTACGAGGGGGAAACGGGGCTCCTCTGGATGTGGGCGGGACCATCGTGCTTCCTCTCGAGTGGAGACGGGGTATGGCGGTGAACTTCTTGAGTTGCAGCAAGGGTGTGAAAGACCCTTTCGAAGTTCCAGAGGTTAGGTTTCATTAGTCTCCAGACGCCTCATCGGAAATAGGCCTCATCTCGCCTGGAAGGGAGAGCTTCCTGGATTTTCTCGAGTTGTAGCAGGTGTTCTCGAGTTACGACGGGGACCTCAGGGACCCGGCCTGGTGGGTTGCTAGGGGGCCTCTCGGGATTCCTCTCCCGTCGATACCGGGGCCAAAAACCTTGTTTAGAGTCAAGGCCCGAACCGAGGATTCCTCTCAGGGGATGACATGGATCTTTGGGTAATTCTGGAGTCTCCCCAGGGGAGTCAGGCCTCGTCTCGAGTGGGGGCATGCACGTGCGCTTTCCTTCCAGGCTGTAGCAGCAACGTCACGCTTCCCGTCGGGTGGATCAAAGGATCTGTGGTTTTCCCTCGAGGCTTTCCCACAGGGCTGTCCCACTTGCCACCGTGGTGTGAGTCGATACTCGGCATGAAAGATGAGCCAGTGCAGGGCAAAGAGGTTCCTCTGGAACGGACTGAGACATCTGGGGGACTCTTGGAATGGTGGTACGACCATGGAGTTCCTCTCGCCTTTCCTGTTGAGAGTGCCTCCTCTTGAAATTTGTCGGGAATGCCGGGAATTCTTTCCCGTTGAAAGCAGGGAAAGGATCCCTCATCTCGAGCTACGAGGGGGAAACGGGGCTCCTCTGGATGTGGGCGGGACCATCGTGCTTCCTCTCGAGTGGAGACGGGGTATGGCGGTGAACTTCTTGAGTTGCAGCAAGGGTGTGAAAGACCCTTTCGAAGTTCCAGAGGTTAGGTGTCATTAGTCTCCAGACGCCTCATCGGAAATAGGCCTCATCTCGCCTGGAAGGGAGAGCTTCCTGGATTTTCTCGAGTTGTAGCAGGTGTTCTCGAGTTACGACGGGGACCTCAGGGACCCGGCCTGGTGTCCTCAGGAAAGGCCAGTCCCCATGCGAGTTGCTAGGGGGCCTCTCGGGATTCCTCTCCCGTCGATACCGGGGCCAAAATCCTTGTGTGGAGTCAGGGCCGGAACCGAGGATTCCTCTCAGGGGCTGACGTGGATCTTTGGGTACTTCTGGAGTCTCCCCAGGGGAGTCAGGCCTCGTCTCGAGTCGGGGCATGCATGTGCGCTTTCCTTCCAGGCTGTAGCAGCAATGTCACGCTTCCCGTCGCGTGGATCAAAGGATCTGTGTTTTTCCCTCTAGGCTTTCCCTCCAGGCTTTCCCACAGGGCTGTCCCACGTGCGACCGTCGTGTGAGTCGATCCTCGGCGTGAAAGATGAGCCAGTGCAGGGCAAAGAGGTTCCTCTGGAATGGACTGAGACATCTGGGGGACTCTTGGAATGGTGGTACGACCATGGAGTTCCTCTCGCCTTTCCTGTTGAGAGTGCCTCCTCTTGAGATGCGACGGGAACGCCGGGAATTCTTTCCCGTTGAAAGCAGGGAAAGGATCCCTCATCTCGAGCTACGAGGGGGAAACGGGGCTCCTCTGGATGTGGGCGGGACCATCGTGCTTCCTCTCGAGTGGAGACGGGTATGGCGGTGAACTTCTTGAGTTGCAGCAAGGGTGTGAAAGACCCTTTCGAAGTTCCAGAGGTTAGGTGTCATTAGTCTCCAGACGCCTCATCGGAAATAGGCCTCATCTCGCCTGGAAGGGAGAGCTTCCTGGATTTTCTCGAGTTGTAGCAGGTGTTCTCGAGTTACGACGGGGACCTCAGGGACCCGCCCTGGTGGCCTCAGGAAAGGCCAGTCCCCATGCGAGTTGCTAGGGGGCCTCTCGGGATTCCTCTCCCGTCGATACCGGGGCCAAAATCCTTGTGTGGAGTCAGGGCCGAAACCGAGGATTCCTCTCAGGGGCTGACGTGGATCTTTGGGTACTTCTGGAGTCTCCCCAGGGGAGTCAGGCCACGTCTCGAATGGGGCCATGCATGTGCGCTTTCCTTCCAGGCTGTAGCAGCAATGTCACGCTTCCCGTCGCGTGGATGAAAGGATCTGTGTTTTTCCCTCTAGGCTTTCCCTCCAGGCTTTCCCACAGGGCTGTCCCACGTGCGACCGTCGTGTGAGTCGATCCTCAGCGTGAAAGATGAGCCAGTGCAGGGCAAAGAGGTTCCTCTGGAATGGACTGAGACATCTGGGGGACTCTTGGAATGGTGGTACGACCATGGAGTTCCTCTCGCCTTTCCTGTTGAGAGTGCCTCCTCTTGAGATGCGAGGGGAACGCCGGGAATTCTTTCCCGTTGAAAGCAGGGAAAGGATCCCTCATCTCGAGCTACGAGGGGGAAACGGGGCTCCTCTGGATGTGGGCGGGACCATCGTGCTTCCTCTCGAGTGGAGACAGGTATGGCGGTGAACATTTTGAGTTGCAGCAAGGGTGTGAAAGACCCTTTCGAAGTTCCAGAGGTTAGGTGTCATTAGTCTCCAGACGCCTCATCGGAAATAGGCCTCATCTCGCCTGGAAGGGAGAACTTCCTGGATTTTCTCGAGTTGCGGCAGGTGTTCTCGAGTTACGACGGGGACCTCAGGGACCCGTTCTGGTGGGTTGCTAGGGGGCCTCTCGGGATTCCTCTCCCGTCGATACCGGGGCCAAAAACCTTGTTTAGAGTCAAGGCCGGAACGGAGGATTCCTCTCAGGGGATGACATGGATCTTTGGGTAATTCTGGAGTCTCCCCAGGGGAGTCAGGCCTCGTCTCGAGTGGGGGCATGCACGTGCGCTTTCCTTCCAGGCTGTAGAAGCAACGTCACGCTTCCCGTCGGGTGGATCAAAGGATCTGTGGTTTTCCCTCGAGGCTTTCCCACAGGGCTGTCCCACTTGCCACCGTGGTGTGAGTCGATACTCGGCATGAAAGATGAGCCAATGCAGGGCAAAGAGGTTCCTCTGAAATGGACTGAGACATCTGGGGGACTCTTGGAATGGTGGTACGACCATGGAGTTCCTCTCGCCTTTCCTGTTGAGAGTGCCTCCTCTTGAAATTTGTCGGGAATGCCGGGAATTCTATCCCGTTGAAAGCAGGGAAAGGATCCCTCATCTCGAGCTACGAGGGGGAAACGGGGCTCCTCTGGATGTGGGCGGGACCATCGTGCTTCCTCTCGAGTGGAGACGGGTATGGCGGTGAACTTCTTGAGTTGCAGCAAGGGTGTGAAAGACCCTTTCGAAGTTCCAGAGGTTAGGTGTCATTAGTCTCCAGACGCCTCATCGGAAATAGGCCTCATCTCGCCTGGAAGGGAGAACTTCCTGGATTTTCTCGAGTTGCGGAAGGTGTTCTCGAGTTACGACGGGGACCTCAGGGACCCGCCCTGGTGGCCTCAGGAAAGGCCAGTCCCCATGCGAGTTGCTAGGGGGCCTCTCGGGATTCCTCTCCCGTCGTCGATACCGGGGGCAAAAACCTTGTGTGGAGTCAGGGCCGGAACCGAGGATTCCGCTTGGGGCTGACATGGATCTTTGGGTACTTCTGGAGTCTCCCCAGGGGAGTCAGGCCTCGTCTCGAGTGGGGGCATGCACGTTCGCTTTCCTTCCAGGCTGTAGCAGCAATGTCACGCTTCCCGTCGCGTGGATCAAAGGATCTGTGGTTTTCCCTCCAGGCTTTCCCTAGAGGCTTTCCCACAGGGCTGTCCCACGTGCCACCGTGGTGTGAGTCGATCCTCGGCGTGAAAGATGAGCCAGTGCAGGGAAAAGAGGTTCCTCTAGAATGGACTGAGACATCTGGGGGACTCTTGGAATGGTGGTACGACCATGGAGTTCCTCTCGCCTTTCCTGTTGAGAGTGTCTCCGCTTGAGATGCAATGGGAACGCCGAGAATTCTTTCCCGTTGAAAGCAGGGAAAGGATCCCTCATCTCGAGCTACGAGGGGGAAACGGGGCTCCTCTGGATGTGGGCGGGACCATCGTGCTTCCTCTCGAGTGGAGACGGGTATGGCGGTGAACTTCTTGAGTTGCAGCAAGGGTGTGAAAGACCCTTTCGAAGTTCCAGAGATTAGGTGTCATTAGTCTCCAGACGCCTCATCGGAAATAGGCCTCATCTCGCCTGGAAGGGAGAACTTCCTGGATTTTCTCGAGTTGCGGCAGGTGTTCTCGAGTTACGACGGGGACCTCAGGGACCCGCCCTGGTGGCCTCAGGAAAGGCCAGTCCCCATGCGAGTTGTTAGGGGGCCTCTCGGGATTCCTCTCCCGTCGATACCGGGGCCAAAAACCTTGTGTGGAGTCAGGGCCGGAACCGAGGATTCCTCTCAGGGGCTGACATGTATCTTTGGGTACTTCTGGAGTCTCCCCAGGGCAGTCAGGCCTCGTCTCGAGTGGGGGCATGCACGTGCGCTTTCCTTCGATGCTGTAGCAGCAATGTCACGCTTCCCGTCGCGTGGATCAAAGGATCTGTGGTTTTCCCTCGAGGCTTTCCCTCGAGGCTTTCCCACAGGGCTGTCCCACGTGCCACCGTCGTGTGAGTCGATCCTCGGCGTGAAAGATGAGCCAGTGCAGGGCAAAGAGGTTCCTCTGGAATGGACTGAGACATCTGGGGGACTCTTGGAATGGTGGTACGACCATGGAGTTCCTCTCGCCTTTCCTGTTGAGAGTGCCTCCTCTTGAGATGCGAGGGGAACGCCGGGAATTCTTTCCCGTTGAAAGCAGGGAAAGGATCCCTCATCTCGAGCTACGAGGGGGAACGGGGCTCCTCTCGATGTGGGCGGGACCATCGTGCTTCCTCTCGAGTGGAGACGGGGTATGGCGGTGAACTTCTTGAGTTGCAGCAAGGGTGTGAAAGACCCTTTCGAAGTTCCAGAGGTTAGGTGTCATTAGTCTCCAGACGCCTCATCGGAAATAGGCCTCATCTCGTCCGGAAGGGAGAGATTCCTGGATTTTCTCGAGTTGTAGCAGGTGTTCTCGAGTTACGACGGGGACCTCAGGGACCCGGCCTGGTGGCCTCAGGAAAGGCCAGTCCCCATGCGAGTTGCTAGGGGGCCTCTCGGGATTCCTCTCCCATCGATACCGGGGCCAAAATCCTTGTGTGGAGTCAGGGCCGGAACCGAGGATTCCTCTCAGGGGCTGACGTGGATCTTTGGGTACTTCTGGAGTCTCCCCAGGGGAGTCAGGCCTCGTCTCGAGTCGGGGCATGCATGTGCGCTTTCCTTCCAGGCTGTAGCAGCAATGTCACGCTTCCCGTCGCGTGGATCAAAGGATCTGTGTTTTTCCCTCGAGGCTTTCCCTCCAGGCTTTCCCACAGTGCTGTCCCACGTGCGACCGTCGTGTGAGTCGATCCTCGGCGTGAAAGATGAGCCAGTGCAGGGCAAAGAGGTTCCTCTGGAATGGACTGAGACATCTGGGGGACTCTTGGAATGGTGGTACGACCATGGAGTTCCTCTCGCCTTTCCTGTTGAGAGTGCCTCCTCTTGAGATGCGAGGGGAACGCCGGGAATTCTTTCCCGTTGAAAGCAGGGAAAGGATCCCTCATCTCGAGCTACGAGGGGGAAACGGGGCTCCTCTGGATGTGGGCGGGACCATCGTGCTTCCTCTCGAGTGGAGACAGCTATGGCGGTGAACATTTTGAGTTGCAGCAAGGGTGTGAAAGACCCTTTCGAAGTTCCAGAGGTTAGGTGTCATTAGTCTCCAGACGCCTCATCGGAAATAGGCCTCATCTCGCCTGGAAGGGAGAACTTCCTGGATTTTCTCGAGTTGCGGCAGGTGTTCTCGAGTTACGACGGGGACCTCAGGGACCCGGCCTGGTGGGTTGCTAGGGGGCCTCTCGGGATTCCTCTCCCGTCGATACCGGGGCCAAAAACCTTGTTTAGAGTCAAGGCCGGAACCGAGGATTCCTCTCAGGGGATGACAAGGATCTTTGGGTAATTCTGGAGTCTCCCCAGGGGAGTCAGGCCTCGTCTCGAGTGGGGGCATGCACGTGCGCTTTCCTTCCAGGCTGTAGCAGCAACGTCACGCTTCCCGTCGGGTGGATCAAAGGATCTGTGGTTTTCCCTCGAGGCTTTCCCACAGGGCTGTCCCACTTGCCACCGTGGTGTGAGTCGATACTCGGCATGAAAGATGAGCCAGTGCAGGGCAAAGAGGTTCCTCTGGAATGGACTGAGACATCTGGGGGACTCTTGGAATGGTGGTACGACCATGGAGTTCCTCTCGCCTTTCCTGTTGAGAGTGCCTCCTCTTGAGATGCGAGGGGAACGCCGGGAATTCTTTCCCGTTGAAAGCAGGGAAAGGATCGCTCATCTCGAGCTACGAGGGGGAAACGGGGCTCCTCTGGATGTGGGCGGGACCATCGTGCTTCCTCTCGAGTGGAGACGGGTATGGCGGTGAACTTCTTGAGTTGCAGCAAGGGTGTGAAAGACCCTTTCGAAGTTCCAGAGGTTAGGTGTCATTAGTCTCCAGACGCCTCATCGGAAATAGGCCTCATCTCGCCTGGAAGGGAGAACTTTCTGGATTTTCTCGAGTTGCGGAAGGCGTTCTCGAGTTACGACGGGGACCTCAGGGACCCGCCCTGGTGGCCTCAGGAAAGGCCAGTCCCCATGCGAGTTGCTAGGGGGCCTCTCGGGATTCCTCTCCCGTCGTCGATACCGGGGCCAAAAACCTTGTGTGGAGTCAGGGCCGGAACCGAGGATTCCGCTTGGGGCTGACATGGATCTTTGGGTACTTCTGGAGTCTCCCCAGGGGAGTCAGGCCTCGTCTCGAGTGGGGGCATGCACGTTCGCTTTCCTTCCAGGCTGTAGCAGCAATGTCACGCTTCCCGTCGCGTGGATCAAAGGATCTGTGGTTTTCCCTCGAGGCTTTCCCTCGAGGCTTTCCCACAGGGCTGTCCCACGTGCGACCGTCGTGTGAGTCGATCCTCGGCGTGAAAGATGAGCCAGTGCAGGGCAAAGAGGTTCCTCTGGAATGGACTGAGACATCTGGGGGACTCTTGGAATGGTGGTACGACCATGGAGTTCCTCTCGCCTTTCCTGTTGAGAGTGCCTCCTCTTGAGATGCGACGGGAACGCCGGGAATTCTTTCCCGTTGAAAGCAGGGAAAGGATCCCTCATCTCGAGCTACGAGGGGGAAACGGGGCTCCTCTGGATGTGGGCGGGACCATCGTGCTTCCTCTCGAGTGGAGACGGGGTATGGCGGTGAACTTCTTGAGTTGCAGCAAGGGTGTGAAAGACCCTTTCGAAGTTCCAGAGGTTAGGTGTCATTAGTCTCCAGACGCCTCATCGGAAATAGGCCTCATCTCGCCTGGAAGGGAGAGCTTCCTGGATTTTCTCGAGTTGTAGCAGGTGTTCTCGAGTTACGACGGGGACCTCAGGGACCCGGCCTGGTGGCCTCAGGAAAGGCCAGTCCCCATGCGAGTTGCTAGGGGGCCTCTCGGGATTCCTCTCCCGTCGATACCGGGGCCAAAATCCTTGTGTGGAGTCAGGGCCGGAACCGAGGATTCCTCTCAGGGGCTGACGTGGATCTTTGGGTACTTCTGGAGTCTCCCCAGGGGAGTCAGGCCTCGTCTCGAGTGGGGGCATGCATGTGCGCTTTCCTTCCAGGCTGTAGCAGCAATGTCACGCTTCCCGTCGCGTGGATCAAAGGATCTGTGTTTTTCCCTCGAGGCTTTCCCTCCAGGCTTTCCCACAGGGCTGTCCCACGTGCGACCGTCGTGTGAGTCGATCCTCGGCGTGAAAGATGAGCCAGTGCAGGGCAAAGAGGTTCCTCTGGAATGGACTGAGACATCTGGGGGACTCTTGGAATGGTGGTACGACCATGGAGTTCCTCTCGCCTTTCCTATTGAGAGTGCCTCCTCTTGAGATGCGAGGGGAACGCCGGGAATTCTTTCCCGTTGAAAGCAGGGAAAGGATCCCTCATCTCGAGCTACGAGGGGGAAACGGGGCTCCTCTGGATGTGGGCGGGACCATCGTGCTTCCTCTCGAGTGGAGACAGGTATGGCGGTGAACATTTTGAGTTGCAGCAAGGGTGTGAAAGACCCTTTCGAAGTTCCAGAGGTTAGGTGTCATTAGTCTCCAGACGCCTCATCGGAAATAGGCCTCATCTCGCCTGGAAGGGAGAACTTCCTGGATTTTCTCGAGTTGCGGCAGGTGTTCTCGAGTTACGACGGGGACCTCAGGGACCCGGCCTGGTGGGTTGCTAGGGGGCCTCTCGGGATTCCTCTCCCGTCGATACCGGGGCCAAAAACCTTGTTTAGAGTCAAGGCCGGAACCGAGGATTCCTCTCAGGGGATGACATGGATCTTTGGGTAATTCTGGAGTCTCCCCAGGGGAGTCAGGCCTCGTCTCGAGAGGGGGCATGCACGTGCGATTTCCTTCCAGGCTGTAGCAGCAACGTCACGCTTCCCGTCGGGTGGATCAAAGGATCTGTGGTTTTCCCTCGAGGCTTTCCCACAGGGCTGTCCCACTTGCCACCGTGGTGTGAGTCGATACTCGGCATGAAAGATGAGCCAGTGCAGGGCAAAGAGGTTCCTCTGGAATGGACTGAGACATCTGGGGGACTCTTGGAATGGTGGTACGACCATGGAGTTCCTCTCGCCTTTCCTGTTGAGAGTGCCTCCTCTTGAGATGCGAGGGGAACGCCGGGAATTCTTTCCCGTTGAAAGCAGGGAAAGGATCGCTCATCTCGAGCTACGAGGGGGAAACGGGGCTCCTCTGGATGTGGGCGGGACCATCGTGCTTCCTCTCGAGTGGAGACGGGTATGGCGGTGAACTTCTTGAGTTGCAGCAAGGGTGTGAAAGACCCTTTCGAAGTTCCAGAGGTTAGGTGTCATTAGTCTCCAGACGCCTCATCGGAAATAGGCCTCATCTCGCCTGGAAGGGAGAACTTTCTGGATTTCTTCGAGTTGCGGAAGGCGTTCTCGAGTTACGACGGGGACCTCAGGGACCCGCCCTGGTGGCCTCAGGAAAGGCCAGTCCCCATGCGAGTTGCTAGGGGGCCTCTCGGGATTCCTCTCCCGTCGATACCGGGGCCAAAAACCTTGTGTGGAGTCAGGGCCGGAACCGAGGATTCCCCTTGGGGCTGACATGGATCTTTGGGTACTTCTGGAGTCTCCCCAGGGGAGTCAGGCCTCGTCTCGAGTGGGGGCATGCACGTTCGCTTTCCTTCCAGGCTGTAGCAGCAATGTCACGCTTCCCGTCGCGTGGATCAAAGGATCTGTGGTTTTCCCTCGAGGCTTTCCCTCCAGGCTTTCCCACAGGGCTGTCCCACGTGCGACCGTCGTGTGAGTCGATCCTCGGCGTGAAAGATGAGCCAGTGCAGGGCAAAGAGGTTCCTCTGGAATGGACTGAGACATCTGGGGGACTCTTGGAATGGTGGTACGACCATGGAGTTCCTCTCGCCTTTCCTGTTGAGAGTGCCTCCTCTTGAGATGCGAGGGGAACGCCGGGAATTCTTTCCCGTTGAAAGCAGGGAAAGGATCCCTCATCTCGAGCTACGAGGGGGAAACGGGGCTCCTCTGGATGTGGGCGGGACCATCGTGCTTCCTCTCGAGTGGAGACAGGTATGGCGGTGAACATTTTGAGTTGCAGTAAGGGTGTGAAAGACCCTTTCGAAGTTCCAGAGGTTAGGTGTCATTAGTCTCCAGACGCCTCATCGGAAATAGGCCTCATCTCGCCTGGAAGGGAGAACTTCCTGGATTTTCTCGAGTTGCGGCAGGTGTTCTCGAGTTACGACGGGGACCTCAGGGACCCGCCCTGGTGGCCTCAGGAAAGGCCAGTCCCCATGCGAGTTGCTAGGGGGCCTCTCGGGATTCCTCTCCCGACGTCGATACCGGGGCCAAAAACCTTGTGTGGAGTCAGGGCCGGAACCGAGGATTCCGCTTGTGGCTGACATGGATCTTTGGGTACTTCTGGAGTCTCCCCAGGGGAGTCAGGCCTCGTCTCGAGTGGGGGCATGCACGTTCGCTTTCCTTCCAGGCTGTAGCAGCAATGTCACGCTTCCCGTCGCGTGGATCAAAGGATCTGTGGTTTTCCCTCGAGGCTTTCCCTCGAGGCTTTCCCACAGGGCTGTCCCACTTGCCACCGTGGTGTGAGTCGATCCTCGGCGTGAAAGATGAGCCAGTGCAGGGCAAAGAGGTTCCTCTGGAATGGACTGAGACATCTGGGGGACTCTTGGAATGGTGGTACGACCATGGAGTTCCTCTCGCCTTTCCTGTTGAGAGTGCCTCCTCTTGAGATGCGAGGGGAACGCCGGGAATTCTTTCCCGTTGAAAGCAGGGAAAGGATCCCTCATCTCGAGCTACGAGGGGGAAACGGGGCTCCTCTGGATGTGGGCGGGACCATCGTGCTTCCTCTCGAGTGGAGACAGGTATGGCGGTGAACATTTTGAGTTGCAGCAAGGGTGTGAAAGACCCTTTCGAAGTTCCAGAGGTTAGGTGTCATTAGTCTCCAGACGCCTCATCGGAAATAGGCCTCATCTCGCCTGGAAGGGAGAACTTCCTGGATTTTCTCGAGTTGCGGCAGGTGTTCTCGAGTTACGACGGGGACCTCAGGGACCCGGCCTGGTGGGTTGCTAGGGGGCCTCTCGGGATTCCTCTCCCGTCGATACTGGGGCCAAAAACCTTGTTTAGAGTCAAGGCCGGAACCGAGGATTCCTCTCAGGGGATGACATGGATCTTTGGGTAATTCTGGAGTCTCCCCAGGGGAGTCAGGCCTCGTCTCGAGTGGGGGCATGCACGTGCGCTTTCCTTCCAGGCAGTAGCAGCAACGTCACGCTTCCCGTCGGGTGGATCAAAGGATCTGTGGTTTTCCCTCGAGGCTTTCCCACAGGGCTGTCCCACTTGCCACCGTGGTGTGAGTCGATACTCGGCATGAAAGATGAGCCAGTGCAGGGCAAAGAGGTTCCTCTGGAATGGACTGAGACATCTGGGGGACTCTTGGAATGGTGGTACGACCATGGAGTTCCTCTCGCCTTTCCTGTTTAGAGTGCCTCCTCTTGAAATTTGTCGGGAATGCCGGGAATTCTTTCCCGTTGAAAGCAGGGAAAGGATCCCTCATCTCGAGCTACGAGGGGGAAACGGGGCTCCTCTGGATGTGGGCGGGACCATCGTGCTTCCTCTCGAGTGGAGACGGGTATGGCGGTGAACTTCTTGAGTTGCAGCAAGGGTGTGAAAGACCCTTTCGAAGTTCCAGAGGTTAGGTGTCATTAGTCTCCAGACGCCTCATCGGAAATAGGCCTCATCTCGCCTGGAAGGGAGAACTTCCTGGATTTTCTCGAGTTGTAGCAGGTGTTCTCGAGTTACGACGGGGACCTCAGGGACCCGCCCTGGTGGCCTCAGGAAAAGCCAGTCCCCATGCGAGTTGCTAGGGGGCCTCTCGGGATTCCTCTCCCGTCGTCGATACCGGGGCCAAAAACCTTGTGTGGAGTCAGGGCCGGAACCGAGGATTTCGCTTGGGGCTGACATGGATCTTTGGGTACTTCTGGAGTCTCCCCAGGGGAGTCAGGCCTCGTCTCGAGTGGGGGCATGCACGTTCGCTTTCCTTCCAGGCTGTAGCAGCAATGTCACGCTTCCCGTCGCGTGGATCAAAGGATCTGTGGTTTTCCCTCGAGGCTTTCCCTCGAGGCTTTCCCACAGGGCTGTCCCACTTGCCACCGTGGTGTGAGTCGATCCTCGGCGTGAAAGATGAGCCAGTGCAGGGCAAAGAGGTTCCTCTGGAATGGACTGAGACATCTGGGGGACTCTTGGAATGGTGGTACGACCATGGAGTTCCTCTCGCCTTTCCTGTTGAGAGTGCCTCCTCTTGAGATGCGAGGGGAACGCCGGGAATTCTTTCCCGTTGAAAGCAGGGAAAGGATCCCTCATCTCGAGCTACGAGGGGGAAACGGGGCTCCTCTGGATGTGGGCGGGACCATCGTGCTTCCTCTCGAGTGGAGACGGGTATGGCGGTGAACTTCTTGAGTGGCAGCAAGGGTGTGAAAGACCCTTTCGAAGTTCCAGAGATTAGGTGTCATTAGTCTCCAGACGCCTCATCGGAAATAGGCCTCATCTCGCCTGGAAGGGAGAACTTCCTGGATTTTCTCGAGTTGCGGCAGGTGTTCTCGAGTTACGACGGGGACCTCAGGGACCCGCCCTGGTGGCCTCAGGAAAGGCCAGTCCCCATGCGAGTTGCTAGGGGGCCTCTCGGGATTCCTCTCCCGTCGATACCGGGGCCAAAAACCTTGTGTGGAGTCAGGGCCGGAACCGAGAATTCCTCTCAGGGGCTGACATGTATCTTTGGGTACTTCTGGAGTCTCCCCAGGGCAGTCAGGCCTCGTCTCGAGTGGGGGCATGCACGTGCGCTTTCCTTCGATGCTGTAGCAGCAATGTCACGCTTCCCGTCGCGTGGATCAAAGGATCTGTGGTTTTCCCTCGAGGCTTTCCCTCGAGGCTTTCCCACAGGGCTGTCCCACGTGCCACCGTCGTGTGAGTCGATCCTCGGCGTGAAAGATGAGCCAGTGCAGGGCAAAGAGGTTCCTCTGGAATGGACTGAGACATCTGGGGGACTCTTGGAATGGTGGTACGACCATGGAGTTCCTCTCGCCTTTCCTGTTGAGAGTGCCTCCTCTTGAGATGCGACGGGAACGCTGGGAATTCTTTCCCGTTGAAAGCAGGGAAAGGATCCCTCATCTCGAGCTACGAGGGGGAAACGGGGCTCCTCTGGATGTGGGCGGGACCATCGTGCTTCCTCTCGAGTGGAGACGGGGTATGGCGGTGAACTTCTTGAGTTGCAGCAAGGGTGTGAAAGACCCTTTCGAAGTTCCAGAGGTTAGGTGTCATTAGTCTCCAGACGCCTCATCGGAAATAGGCCTCATCTCGCCTGGAAGGGAGAGCTTCCTGGATTTTCTCGAGTTGTAGCAGGTGTTCTCGAGTTACGACGGGGACCTCAGGGACCCGGCCTGGTGGCCTCAGGAAAGGCCAGTCCCCATGCGAGTTGCTAGGGGGCCTCTCGGGATTCCTCTCCCGTCGACACCGGGGCCAAAATCCTTGTGTGGAGTCAGGGCCGGAACCGAGGATTCCTCTCAGGGGCTGACGTGGATCTTTGGGTACTTCTGGAGTCTCCCCAGGGGAGTCAGGCCTCGTCTCGAGTGGGGGCATGCATGTGCGCTTTCCTTCCAGGCTGTAGCAGCAATGTCACGCTTCCCGTCGCGTGGATCAAAGGATCTGTGTTTTTCCCTCAAGGCTTTCCCTCCAGGCTTTCCCACAGGGCTGTCCCACGTGCGACCGTCGTGTGAGTCGATACTCGGCGTGAAAGATGAGCCAGTGCAGGGCAAAGAGGTTCCTCTGGAATGGACTGAGACATCTGGGGGACTCTTGGAATGGTGGTACGACCATGGAGTTCCTCTCGCCTTTCCTATTGAGAGTGCCTCCTCTTGAGATGCGAGGGGAACGCCGGGAATTCTTTCCCGTTGAAAGCAGGGAAAGGATCCCTCATCTCGAGCTACGAGGGGGAAACGGGGCTCCTCTGGATGTGGGCGGGACCATCGTGCTTCCTCTCGAGTGGAGACAGGTATGGCGGTGAACATTTTGAGTTGCAGCAAGGGTGTGAAAGACCCTTTCGAAGTTCCAGAGGTTAGGTGTCATTAGTCTCCAGACGCCTCATCGGAAATAGGCCTCATCTCGCCTGGAAGGGAGAACTTCCTGGATTTTCTCGAGGTGCGGCAGGTGTTCTCGAGTTACGACGGGGACCTCAGGGACCCGGCCTGGTGGGTTGCTAGGGGGCCTCTCGGGATTCCTCTCCCGTCGATACCGGGGCCAAAAACCTTGTTTAGAGTCAAGGCCGGAACCGAGGATTCCTCTCAGGGGATGACATGGATCTTTGGGTAATTCTGGAGTCTCCCCAGGGGAGTCAGGCCTCGTCTCGAGTGGGGGCATGCACGTGCGCTTTCCTTCCAGGCTGTAGCAGCAACGTCACGCTTCCCGTCGGGTGGATCAAATGATCTGTGGTTTTCCCTCGAGGCTTTCCCACAGGGCTGTCCCACTTGCCACCGTGGTGTGAGTCGATACTCGGCATGAAAGATGAGCCAGTGCAGGGCAAAGAGGTTCCTCTGGAATGGACTGAGACATCTGGGGGACTCTTGGCATGGTGGTACGACCATGGAGTTCCTCTCGCCTTTCCTGTTGAGAGTGCCTCCTCTTGAGATGCGAGGGGAACGCCGGGAATTCTTTCCCGTTGAAAGCAGGGAAAGGATCGCTCATCTCGAGCTACGAGGGGGAAACGGGGCTCCTCTGGATGTGGGCGGGACCATCGTGCTTCCTCTCGAGTGGAGACGGGTGTGGCGGTGAACTTCTTGAGTTGCAGCAAGGGTGTGAAAGACCCTTTCGAAGTTCCAGAGGTTAGGTGTCATTAGTCTCCAGACGCCTCATCGGAAATAGGCCTCATCTCGCCTGGAAGGGAGAACTTTCTGGATTTTCTCGAGTTGCGGAAGGCGTTCTCAAGTTACGACGGGGACCTCAGGGACCCGCCCTGGTGGCCTCAGGAAAGGCCAGTCCCCATGCGAGTTGCTAGGGGGCCTCTCGGGATTCCTCTCCCGCCGTCGATACCGGGGCCAAAAACCTTGTGTGGAGTCAGGGCCGGAACCGAGGATTCTGCTTGCGGCTGACATGGATCTTTGGGTACTTCTGGAGTCTCCCCAGGGGAGTCAGGCCTCGTCTCGAGTGGGGGCATGCACGTTCGCTTTCCTTCCAGGCTGTAGCAGCAATGTCACGCTTCCCGTTGCGTGGATCAAAGGATCTGTGGTTTTCCCTCGAGGCTTTCCCTCCAGGCTTTCCCACAGTGCTGTCCCACGTGCGACCGTCGTGTGAGTCGATCCTCGGCGTGAAAGATGAGCCAGTGCAGGGCAAAGAGGTTCCTCTGGAATGGACTGAGACATCTGGGGGACTCTTGGAATGGTGGTACGACCATGGAGTTCCTCTCGCCTTTCCTGTTGAGAGTGCCTCCTCTTGAGATGCGAGGGGAACGCCGGGAATACTTTCCCGTTGAAAGCAGGGAAAGGATCCCTCATCTCGAGCTACGAGGGGGAAACGGGGCTCCTCTGGATGTGGGCGGGACCATCGTGCTTCCTCTCGAGTGGAGTCGGGGTATGGCGGTGAACTTCTTGAGTTGCAGCAAGGGTGTGAAAGACCCTTTCGAAGTTCCAGAGGTTAGGTGTCATTAGTCTCCAGACGCCTCATCGGAAATAGGCCTCATCTCGCCTGGAAGGGAGAGCTTCCTGGATTTTCTCGAGTTGTAGCAGGTGTTCTCGAGTTACGACGGGGACCTCAGGGACCCGGCCTGGTGGCCTCAGGAAAGGCCAGTCCCCATGCGAGTTGCTAGGGGGCCTCTCGGGATTCCTCTCCCGTCGATACCGGGGCCAAAATCCTTGTGTGGAGTCAGGGCCGGAACCGAGGATTCCTCTCAGGGGCTGACGTGGATCTTTGGGTACTTCTGGAGTCTCCCCAGGGGAGTCAGGCCTCGTCTCGAGTGGGGGCATGCATGTGCGCTTTCCTTCCAGGCTGTAGCAGCAATGTCACGCTTCCCGTCGCGTGGATCAAAGGATCTGTGTTTTTCCCTCAAGGCTTTCCCTCCAGGCTTTCCCACAGGGCTGTCCCACGTGCGACCGTCGTGTGAGTCGATCCTCGGCGTGAAAGATGAGCCAGTGCAGGGCAAAGAGGTTCCTCTGGAATGGACTGAGACATCTGGGGGACTCTTGGAATGGTGGTACGACCATGGAGTTCCTCTCGCCTTTCCTATTGAGAGTGCCTCCTCTTGAGATGCGAGGGGAACGCCGGGAATTCTTTCCCGTTGAAAGCAGGGAAAGGATCCCTCATCTCGAGCTACGAGGGGGAAACGGGGCTCCTCTGGATGTGGGCGGGACCATCGTGCTTCCTCTCGAGTGGAGACAGGTATGGCGGTGAACATTTTGAGTTGCAGCAAGGGTGTGAAAGACCCTTTCGAAGTTCCAGAGGTTAGGTGTCATTAGTCTCCAGACGCCTCATCGGAAATAGGCCTCATCTCGCCTGGAAGGGAGAACTTCCTGGATTTTCTCGAGTTGCGGCAGGTGTTCTCGAGTTACGACGGGGACCTCAGGGACCCGGCCTGGTGGGTTGCTAGGGGGCCTCTCGGGATTCCTCTCCCGTCGATACCGGGGCCAAAAACCTTGTTTAGAGTCAAGGCCGGAACCGAGGATTCCTCTCAGGGGATGACATGGATCTTTGGGTAATTCTGGAGTCTCCCCAGGGGAGTCAGGCCTCGTCTCGAGTGGGGGCATGCACGTGCGCTTTCCTTCCAGGCTGTAGCAGCAACGTCACGCTTCCCGTCGGGTGGATCAAAGGATCTGTGGTTTTCCCTCGAGGCTTTCCCACAGGGCTGTCCCACTTGCCACCGTGGTGTGAGTCGATACTCGGCATGAAAGATGAGCCAGTGCAGGGCAAAGAGGTTCCTCTGGAATGGACTGAGACATCTGGGGGACTCTTGGCATGGTGGTACGACCATGGAGTTCCTCTCGCCTTTCCTGTTGAGAGTGCCTCCTCTTGAGATGCGAGGGGAACGCCGGGAATTCTTTCCCGTTGAAAGCAGGGAAAGGATCGCTCATCTCGAGCTACGAGGGGGAAACGGGGCTCCTCTGGATGTGGGCGGGACCATCGTGCTTCCTCTCGAGTGGAGACGGGTATGGCGGTGAACTTCTTGAGTTGCAGCAAGGGTGTGAAAGACCCTTTCGAAGTTCCAGAGGTTAGGTGTCATTAGTCTCCAGACGCCTCATCGGAAATAGGCCTCATCTCGCCTGGAAGGGAGAACTTTCTGGATTTTCTCGAGTTGCGGAAGGCGTTCTCAAGTTACGACGGGGACCTCAGGGACCCGCCCTGGTGGCCTCAGGAAAGGCCAGTCCCCATGCGAGTTGCTAGGGGGCCTCTCGGGATTCCTCTCCCGCCGTCGATACCGGGGCCAAAAACCTTGTGTGGAGTCAGGGCCGGAACCGAGGATTCTGCTTGCGGCTGACATGGATCTTTGGGTACTTCTGGAGTCTCCCCAGGGGAGTCAGGCCTCGTCTCGAGTGGGGGCATGCACGTTCGCTTTCCTTCCAGGCTGTAGCAGCAATGTCACGCTTCCCGTTGCGTGGATCAAAGGATCTGTGGTTTTCCCTCGAGGCTTTCCCTCCAGGCTTTCCCACAGGGCTGTCCCACGTGCGACCGTCGTGTGAGTCGATCCTCGGCGTGAAAGATGAGCCAGTGCAGGGCAAAGAGGTTCCTCTGGAATGGACTGAGACATCTGGGGGACTCTTGGAATGGTGGTACGACCATGGAGTTCCTCTCGCCTTTCCTATTGAGAGTGCCTCCTCTTGAGATGCGAGGGGAACGCCGGGAATTCTTTCCCGTTGAAAGCAGGGAAAGGATCCCTCATCTCGAGCTACGAGGGGGAAACGGGGCTCCTCTGGATGTGGGCGGGACCATCGTGCTTCCTCTCGAGTGGAGACAGGTATGGCGGTGAACATTTTGAGTTGCAGCAAGGGTGTGAAAGACCCTTTCGAAGTTCCAGAGGTTAGGTGTCATTAGTCTCCAGACGCCTCATCGGAAATAGGCCTCATCTCGCCTGGAAGGGAGAACTTCCTGGATTTTCTCGAGTTGCGGCAGGTGTTCTCGAGTTACGACGGGGACCTCAGGGACCCGGCCTGGTGGGTTGCTAGGGGGCCTCTCGGGATTCCTCTCCCGTCGATACCGGGGCCAAAAACCTTGTTTAGAGTCAAGGCCGGAACCGAGGATTCCTCTCAGGGGATGACATGGATCTTTGGGTAATTCTGGAGTCTCCCCAGGGGAGTCAGGCCTCGTCTCGAGTGGGGGCATGCACGTGCGCTTTCCTTCCAGGCTGTAGCAGCAACGTCACGCTTCCCGTCGGGTGGATCAAAGGATCTGTGGTTTTCCCTCGAGGCTTTCCCACAGGGCTGTCCCACTTGCCACAGTGGTGTGAGTCGATACTCGGCATGAAAGATGAGCCAGTGCAGGGCAAAGAGGTTCCTCTGGAATGGACTGAGACATCTGGGGGACTCTTGGAATGGTGGTACGACCATGGAGTTCCTCTCGCCTTTCCTGTTGAGAGTGCCTCCTCTTGAAATTTGTCGGGAATGCCGGGAATTCTTTCCCGTTGAAAGCAGGGAAAGGATCCCTCATCTCGAGCTACGAGGGGGAAACGGGGCTCCTCTGGATGTGGGCGGGACCATCGTGCTTCCTCTCGAGTGGAGACGGGTATGGCGGTGAACTTCTTGAGTTGCAGCAAGGGTGTGAAAGACCCTTTCGAAGTTCCAGAGGTTAGGTGTCATTAGTCTCCAGACGCCTCATCGGAAATAGGCCTCATCTCGCCTGGAAGGGAGAACTTCCTGGATTTTCTCGAGTTGCGGAAGGTGTTCTCGAGTTACGACGGGGACCTCAGGGACCCGCCCTGGTGGCCTCAGGAAAGGCCAGTCCCCATGCGAGTTGCTAGGGGGCCTCTCGGGATTCCTCTCCCGTCGTCGATACCGGGGCCAAAAACCTTGTGTGGAGTCAGGGCCGGAACCGAGGATTACGCTTGGGGCTGACATGGATCTTTGGGTACTTCTGGAGTCTCCCCAGGGGAGTCAGGCCTCGTCTCGAGTGGGGGCATGCACGTTCGCTTTCCTTCCAGGCTGTAGCAGCAATGTCACGCTTCCCGTCGCGTGGATCAAAGGATCTGTGGTTTTCCCTCGAGGCTTTCCCTCGAGGCTTTCCCACAGGGCTGTCCCACGTGCCACCGTGGTGTGAGTCGATCCTCGGCGTGAAAGATGAGCCAGTGCAGGGAAAAGAGGTTCCTCTGGAATGGACTAAGACATCTGGGGGACTCTTGGAATGGTGGTACGACCATGGAGTTCCTCTCGCCTTTCCTGTTGAGAGTGCCTCCTCTTGAGATGCGAGGGGAACGCCGGGAATTCTTTCCCGTTGAAAGCAGGGAAAGGATCCCTCATCTCGAGCTACGAGGGGGAAACGGGGCTCCTCTGGATGTGGGCGGGACCATCGTGCTTCCTCTCGAGTGGAGACGGGTATGGCGGTGAACTTCTTGAGTTGCAGCAAGGGTGTGAAAGACCCTTTCGAAGTTCCAGAGATTAGGTGTCATTAGTCTCCAGACGCCTCATCGGAAATAGGCCTCATCTCGCCTGGAAGGGAGAACTTCCTGGATTTTCTCGAGTTGCGGCAGGTGTTCTCGAGTTACGACGGGGACCTCAGGGACCCGCCCTGGTGGCCTCAGGAAAGGCCAGTCCCCATGCGAGTTGCTAGGGGGCCTCTCGGGATTCCTCTCCCGTCGATACCGGGGCCAAAAACCTTGTGTGGAGTCAGGGCCGGAACCGAGGATTCCTCTCAGGGGCTGACATGGATCTTTGGGTACTTCTGGAGTCTCCCCAGGGCAGTCAGGCCTCGTCTCGAGTGGGGGCATGCACGTGCGCTTTCCTTCGATGCTGTAGCAGCAATGTCACGCTTCCCGTCGCGTGGATCAAAGGATCTGTGGTTTTCCCTCGAGGCTTTCCCTCGAGGCTTTCCCACAGGGCTGTCCCACGTGCCACCGTCGTGTGAGTTGATCCTCGGCGTGAAAGATGAGCCAGTGCAGGGCAAAGAGGTTCCTCTGGAATGGACTGAGACATCTGGGGGACTCTTGGAATGGTGGTACGACCATGGAGTTCCTCTCGCCTTTCCTGTTGAGAGTGCCTCCTCTTGAGATGCGACGGGAACGCCGGGAATTCTTTCCCATTGAAAGCAGGGAAAGGATCCCTCATCTCGAGCTACGAGGGGGAAACGGGGCTCCTCTGGATGTGGGCGGGACCATCGTGCTTCCTCTCGAGTGGAGACGGGGTATGGCGGTGAACTTCTTGAGTTGCAGCAAGGGTGTGAAAGACACTTTCGAAGTTCCAGAGGTTAGGTGTCATTAGTCTCCAGACGCCTCATCGGAAATAGGCCTCATCTCGCCTGGAAGGGAGAGCTTCCTGGATTTTCTCGAGTTGTAGCAGGTGTTCTCGAGTTACGACGGGGACCTCAGGGACCCGGCCTGGTGGCCTCAGGAAAGGCCAGTCCCCATGCGAGTTCCTAGGGGGCCTCTCGGGATTCCTCTCCCGTCGATACCGGGGCCAAAATCCTTGTGTGGAGTCAGGGCCGGAACCGAGGATTCCTCTCAGGGGCTGACGTGGATCTTTGGGTAC
Organism: Capricornis sumatraensis; assembly: GCF_032405125.1. Taxonomy (NCBI): domain Eukaryota; kingdom Metazoa; phylum Chordata; class Mammalia; order Artiodactyla; family Bovidae; genus Capricornis; species Capricornis sumatraensis. The sequence continues at coordinate 139,145,979 of NC_091092.1, read as the reverse complement.
TTCTGGAGTCTCCCCAGGGGAGTCAGGCCTCGTCTCGAGTGGGGGCATGCATGTGCGCTTTCCTTCCAGGCTGTAGCAGCAATGTCACGCTTCCCGTCGCGTGGATCAAAGGATCTGTGGTTTTCCCTCGAGGCTTTCCCTCCAGGCTTTCCCACAGGGCTGTCCCACGTGCGACCGTCGTGTGAGTCGATCTTCGGCGTGAAAGATGAGCCAGTGCAGGGCAAAGAGGTTCCTCTGGAATGGACTGAGACATCTGGGGGACTCTTGGAATAGTGGTACGACCATGGAGTTCCTCTCGCCTTTCCTGTTGAGAGTGCCTCCTCTTGAGATGCGAGGGGAACACCGGGAATTCTTTCCCGTTGAAAGCAGGGAAAGGATCCCTCATCTCGAGCTACGAGGGGGAAACGGGGCTCCTCTGGATGTGGGCGGGACCATCGTGCTTCCTCTGGAGTGGAGACAGGTATGGCGGTGAACATTTTGAGTTGCAGCAAGGGTGTGAAAGACCCTTTCAAAGTTCCAGAGGTTAGCTGTCATTAGTCTCCAGACGCCTCATCGGAAATAGGCCTCATCTCGCCTGGAAGGGAGAACTTCCTGGATTTTCTCGAGTTGCGGCAGGTGTTCTCGAGTTACGACGGGGACCTCAGGGACCCGGCCTGGTGGGTTGCTAGGGGGCCTCTCGGGATTCCTCTCCCGTCGATACCGGCGCCAAAAACCTTGTTTAGAGTCAAGGCCGGAACCGAGGATTCCTCTCAGGGGATGACATGGATCTTTGGGTAATTCTTTAGTCTCCCCAGGGGAGTCAGGCCTCGTCTCGAGTGGGGGCATGCACGCGCGCTTTCCTTCCAGGCTGTAGCAGCAACGTCACGCTTCCCGTCGGGTGGATCAAAGGATCTGTGGTTTTCCCTCGAGGCTTTCCCACAGGGCTGTCCCACTTGCCACCGTGGTGTGAGTCGATACTCGGCATGAAAGATGAGCCAGTGCAGGGCAAAGAGGTTCCTCTGGAATGGACTGAGACATCTGGGGGACTCTTGGAATGGTGGTACGACCATGGAGTTCCTCTCGCCTTTCCTGTTGAGAGTGCCTCCTCTTGAAATTTGTCGGGAATGCCGGGAATTCTTTCCCGTTGAAAGCAGGGAAAGGATCCCTCATCTCGAGCTACGAGGGGTAAACGGGGCTCCTCTGGATGTGGGCGGGACCATCGTGCTTCCTCTCGAGTGGAGACGGGTATGGCGGTGAACTTCTTGAGTTGCAGCAAGGGTGTGAAAGACCCTTTCGAAGTTCCAGAGGTTAGGTGTCATTAGTCTCCAGACGCCTCATCGGAAATAGGCCTCATCTCGCCTGGAAGGGAGAACTTCCTGGATTTTCTCGAGTTGCGGCAGGTGTTCTCGAGTTACGACGGGGACCTCAGGGACCCGCCCTGGTGGCCTCAGGAAAGGCCAGTCCCCATGCGAGTTGCTAGGTGGCCTCTCGGGATTCCTCTCCCGTCGATACCGGGGCCAAAAACCTTGTGTGGAGTCAGGGCCGGAACCGAGGATTCCTCTCAGGGGCTGACATGTATCTTTGGGTACTTCTGGAGTCTCCCCAGGGCAGTCAGGCCTCGTCTCGAGTGGGGGCATGCACGTGCGCTTTCCTTCGATGCTGTAGCAGCAATGTCACGCTTCCCGTCGAGTGGATCAAAGGATCTGTGGTTTTCCCTCGAGGCTTTCCCTCGAGGCTTTCCCACAGGGCTGTCCCACGTGCCACCGTCGTGTGAGTCGATCCTCGGTGTGAAAGATGAGCCAGTGCAGGGCAAAGAGGTTCCTCTGGAATGGACTGAGACATCTGGGGGACTCTTGGAATGGTGGTACGACCATGGAGTTCCTCTCGCCTTTCCTGTTGAGAGTGCCTCCTCTTGAGATGCGAGGGGAACGCCGGGAATTCTTTCCCGTTGAAAGCAGGGAAAGGATCCCTCATCTCGAGCTACGAGGGGGAAACGGGGCTCCTCTGGATGTGGGCGGCACCATCGTGCTTCCTCTCGAGTGGAGACGGGGTATGGCGGTGAACTTCTTGAGTTGCAGCAAGGGTGTGAAAGACCCTTTCGAAGTTCCAGAGGTTAGGTGTCATTAGTCTCCAGACGCCTCATCGGAAATAGGCCTCATCTCGCCTGGAAGGGAGAGCTTCCTGGATTTTCTCGAGTTGTAGCAGGTGTTCTCGAGTTACGACGGGGACCTCAGGGACCCGCCCTGGTGGCCTCAGGAAAGGCCAGTCCCCATGCGAGTTGCTAGGGGGCCTCTCGGGATTCCTCTCCCGTCGATACCGGGGCCAAAATCCTTGTGTGGAGTCAGGGCCGGAACCGAGGATTCCTCTCAGGGGCTGACGTGGATCTTTGGGTACTTCTGGAGTCTCCCCAGGGGAGTCAGGCCTCGTCTCGAGTGGGGGCATGCATGTGCGCTTTCCTACCAGGCTGTAGCAGCAATGTCACGCTTCCCGTCGCGTGGATCAAAGGATCTGTGGTTTTTCCTCGAGGCTTTCCCTCCAGGCTTTCCCACAGGGCTGTCCCACGTGCGACCGTCGTGTGAGTCGATCTTCGGCGTGAAAGATGAGCCAGTGCAGGGCAAAGAGGTTCCTCTGGAATGGACTGAGACATCTGGGGGACTCTTGGAATGGTGGTACGACCATGGAGTTCCTCTCGCCTTTCCTGTTGAGAGTGCCTCCTCTTGAGATGCGAGGGGAACGCCGGGAATTCTTTCCCGTTGAAAGCAGGGAAAGGATCCCTCATCTCGAGCTACGAGGGGGAAACGGGGCTCCTCTGGATGTGGGCGGGACCATCGTGCTTCCTCTCGAGTGGAGACAGCTATGGCGGTGAACATTTTGAGTTGCAGCAAGGGTGTGAAAGACCCTTTCGAAGTTCCAGAGGTTAGGTGTCATTAGTCTCCAGACGCCTCATCGGAAATAGGCCTCATCTCGCCTGGAAGGGAGAACTTCCTGGATTTTCTCGAGTTGCGGCAGGTGTTCTCGAGTTACGACGGGGACCTCAGGGACCCGGCCTGGTGAGTTGCTAGGGGGCCTCTCGGGATTCCTCTCCCGTCGATACCGGCGCCAAAAACCTTGTTTAGAGTCAAGGCCGGAACCGAGGATTCCTCTCAGGGGATGACATGGATCTTTGGGTAATTCTGGAGTCTCCCCAGGGGAGTCAGGCCTCGTCTCGAGTGGGGGCATGCACGCGCGCTTTCCTTCCAGGCTGTAGCAGCAACGTCACGCTTCCCGTCGGGTGGATCAAAGGATCTGTGGTTTTCCCTCGAGGCTTTCCCACAGGGCTGTCCCACTTGCCACCGTGGTGTGAGTCGATACTCGGCATGAAAGATGAGCCAGTGCAGGGCAAAGAGGTTCCTCTGGAATGGACTGAGACATCTGGGGGACTCTTGGAATGGTGGTACGACCATGGAGTTCCTCTCGCCTTTCCTGTTGAGAGTGCCTCCTCTTGAAATTTGTCGGGAATGCCGGGAATTCTTTCCCGTTGAAAGCAGGGAAAGGATCCCTCATCTCGAGCTACGAGGGGGAAACGGGGCTCCTCTGGATGTGGGCGGGACCATCGTGCTTCCTCTCGAGTGGAGACGGGTATGGCGGTGAACTTCTTGAGTTGCAGCAAGGGTGTGAAAGACCCTTTCGAAGTTCCAGAGGTTAGGTGTCATTAGTCTCCAGACGCCTCATCGGAAATAGGCCTCATCTCGCCTGGAAGGGAGAGCTTCCTGGATTTTCTCGAGTTGTAGCAGGTGTTCTCGAGTTACGACGGGGACCTCAGGGACCCGGCCTGGTGGCCTCAGGAAAGGCCAGTCCCCATGCGAGTTGCTAGGGGGCCTCTCGGGATTCCTCTCCCGTCGATACCGGGGCCAAAATCCTTGTGTGGAGTCAGGGCCGGAACCGAGGATTCCTCTCAGGGGCTGACGTGGATCTTTGGGTACTTCTGGAGTCTCCCCAGGGGAGTCAGGCCTCGTCTCGAGTGGGGGCATGCATGTGCGCTTTCCTTCCAGGCTGTAGCAGCAATGTCACGCTTCCCGTCGCGTGGATCAAAGGATCTGTGGTTTTTCCTCGAGGCTTTCCCTCCAGGCTTTCCCACAGGGCTGTCCCACGTGCGACCGTCGTGTGAGTCGATCTTCGGCGTGAAAGATGAGCCAGTGCAGGGCAAAGAGGTTCCTCTGGAATGGACTGAGACATCTGGGGGACTCTTGGAATGGTGGTACGACCATGGAGTTCCTCTCGCCTTTCCTGTTGAGAGTGCCTCCTCTTGAGATGCGAGGGGAACTCCGGGAATTCTTTCCCGTTGAAAGCAGGGAAAGGATCCCTCATCTCGAGCTACGAGGGGGAAACGGGGCTCCTCTGGATGTGGGCGGGACCATCGTGCTTCCTCTCGAGTGGAGACAGGTATGGCGGTGAACATTTTGAGTTGCAGCAAGGGTGTGAAAGACCCTTTCGAAGTTCCAGAGGTTAGGTGTCATTAGTCTCCAGACGCCTCATCGGAAATAGGCCTCATCTCGCCTGGAAGGGAGAACTTCCTGGATTTTCTCGAGTTGCGGCAAGTGTTCTCGAGTTACGACGGGGACCTCAGGGACCCGGCCTGGTGGGATGCTAGGGGGCCTCTCGGGATTCCTCTCCCGTCGATACCGGGGCCAAAAACCTTGTTTAGAGTCAAGGCCGGAACCGAGGATTCCTCTCAGGGGATGACATGGACCTTTGGGTAATTCTTTAGTCTCCCCAGGGGAGTCAGGCCTCGTCTCGAGTGGGGGCATGCACGCGCGCTTTCCTTCCAGGCTGTAGCAGCAACGTCACGCTTCCCGTCGGGTGGATCAAAGGATCTGTGGTTTTCCCTCGAGGCTTTCCCACAGGGCTGTCCCACTTGCCACCGTGGTGTGAGTCGATACTCGGCATGAAAGATGAGCCAGTGCAGGGCAAAGAGGTTCCTCTGGAATGGACTGAGACATCTGGGGGACTCTTGGAATGGTGGTACGACCATGGAGTTCCTCTCGCCTTTCCTGTTGAGAGTGCCTCCTCTTGAAATTTGTCGGGAATGCCGGGAATTCTTTCCCGTTGAAAGCAGGGAAAGGATCCCTCATCTTGAGCTACGAGGGGGAAACGGGGCTCCTCTGGATGTGGGCGGGACCATCGTGCTTCCTCTCGAGTGGAGACGGGTATGGCGGTGAACTTCTTGAGTTGCAGCAAGGGTGTGAAAGACCCTTTCGAAGTTCCAGAGGTTAGGTGTCATTAGTCTCCAGACGCCTCATCGGAAATAGGCCTCATCTCGCCTGGAAGGGAGAACTTCCTGGATTTTCTCGAGTTGCAGAAGGTGTTCTCGAGTTACGACGGGGACCTCAGGGACCCGCCCTGGTGGCCTCAGGAAAGGCCAGTCCCCATGCGAGTTGCTAGGTGGCCTCTCGGGATTCCTCTCCCGTCATCGATACCGGGGCCAAAAACCTTGTGTGGAGTCAGGGCCGGCACCGAGGATTTCGCTTGGGGCTGACATGGATCTTTGGGTACTTCTGGAGTCTCCCCAGGGGAGTCAGGCCTTGTCTCGAGTGGGGGCATGCACGTTCGCTTTCCTTCCAGGCTGTAGCAGCAATGTCACGCTTCCCGTCGCGTGGATCAAAGGATCTGTGGTTTTCCCTCGAGGCTTTCCCTCGAGGCTTTCCCACAGGGCTGTCCCACGTGCCACAGTCGTGTGAGTCGATCCTCGGCGTGAAAGATGAGCCAGTGCAGGGCAAAGAGGTTCCTCTGGAATGGACTGAGACATCTGGGGGACTCTTGGAATGGTGGTACGACCATGGAGTTCCTCTCGCCTTTCCTGTTGAGAGTGCCTCCTCTTGAGATGCGAGGGGAACGCCGGGAATTCTTTCCCGTTGAAAGCAGGGAAAGGATCCCTCATCTCGAGCTACGAGGGGGAAACGGGGCTCCTCTGGATGTGGCCGGGATCATCGTGCTTCCTCTCGAGTGGAGACGGGGTATGGCGGTGAACTTCTTGAGTTGCAGCAAGGGTGTGAAAGACCCTTTCGAAGTTCCAGAGGTTAGGTGTCATTAGTCTCCAGACGCCTCATCGGAAATAGGCCTCATCTCGCCTGGAAGGGAGAGCTTCCTGGATTTTCTCGAGTTGTAGCAGGTGTTCTCGAGTTACGACGGGGACCTCAGGGACCCGGCCTGGTGGCCTCAGGAAAGGCCAGTCCCCATGCGAGTTGCTAGGGGGCCTCTAGGGATTCCTCTCCCGTCGATACCGGGGCCAAAATCCTTGTGTGGAGTCAGGGCCGGAACCGAGGATTCCTCTCAGGGGCTGACGTGGATCTTTGGGTACTTCTGGAGTCTCCCCAGGGGAGTCAGGCCTCGTCTCGAGTGGGGGCATGCATGTGCGCTTTCCTTCCAGGCTGTAGCAGCAATGTCACGCTTCCCGTCGAGTGGATCAAAGGATCTGTGTTTTTCCCTCGAGGCTTTCCCTCCAGGCTTTCCCACAGGGCTGTCCCACGTGCGACCGTCGTGTGAGTCGATCCTCGGCGTGAAAGATGAGCCAGTGCAGGGCAAAGAGGTTCCTCTGGAATGGACTGAGACATCTGGGGGACTCTTGGAATGGTGGTACGACCATGGAGTTCCTCTCGCCTTTCCTGTTGAGAGTGCCTCCTCTTGAGATGCGAGGGGAACGCCGGGAATTCTTTCCCGTTGAAAGCAGGGAAAGGATCCCTCATCTCGAGCTACGAGGGGGAAACGGGGCTCCTCTGGATGTGGGCGGGACCATCGTGCTTCCTCTCGAGTGGAGACAGGTATGGCTGTGAACATTTTGAGTTGCAGCAAGGGTGTGAAAGACCCTTTCGAAGTTCCAGATGTTAGGTGTCATTAGTCTCCAGACGCCTCATCGGAAATAGGCCTCATCTCGCCTGGAAGGGAGAACTTCCTGGATTTTCTCGAGTTGCGGCAAGTGTTCTCGAGTTACGACGGGGACCTCAGGGACCCGGCCTGGTGGGTTGCTAGGGGGCCTCTCGGGATTCCTCTCCCGTCGATACCGGGGCCAAAAACCTTGTTTAGAGTCAAGGCCGGAACCGAGGATTCCTCTCAGGGGATGACATGGATCTTTGGGTAATTCTGGAGTCTCCCCAGGGGAATCAGGCCTCGTCTCGAGTGGGGGCATGCACGTGCGCTTTCCTTCCAGGCTGTAGCAGCAACGTCACGCTTCCCGTCGGGTGGATCAAAGGATCTGTGGTTTTCCCTCGAGGCTTTCCCACAGGGCTGTCCCACTTGCCACCGTGGTGTGAGTCGATACTCGGCATGAAAGATGAGCCAGTGCAGGGCAAAGAGGTTCCTCTGGAATGGACTGAGACATCTGGGGGACTCTTGGAATGGTGGTACGACCATGGAGTTCCTCTCGCCTTTCCTGTTGAGAGTGCCTCCTCTTGAAATTTGTCGGGAATGCCGGGAATTCTTTCCCGTTGAAAGCAGGGAAAGGATCCCTCATCTCGAGCTACGAGGGGGAAACGGGGCTCCTCTGGATGTGGGCGGGACCATCGTGCTTCCTCTCGAGTGGAGACGGGTATGGTGGTGAACTTCTTGAGTTGCAGCAAGGGTGTGAAAGACCCTTTCGAAGTTCCAGAGATTAGGTGTCATTAGTCTCCAGACGCCTCATCGGAAATAGGCCTCATCTCGCCTGGAAGGGAGAACTTCCTGGATTTTCTCGAGTTGCGGCAGGTGTTCTCGAGTTACGACGGGGACCTCAGGGACCCGGCCTGGTGGGTTGCTAGGGGGCCTCTCGGGATTCCTCTCCCGTCGATACCGGGGCCAAAAACCTTGTTTAGAGTCAAGGCCGGAACCGAGGATTCCTCTCAGGGGATGACATGGATCTTTGGGTAATTCTGGAGTCTCCCCAGGGGAGTCAGGCCTCGTCTCGAGTGGGGGCATGCACGCGCGCTTTCCTTCCAGGCTGTAGCAGCAACGTCACGCTTCCCGTCGGGTGGATCAAAGGATCTGTGGTTTTCCCTCGAGGCTTTCCCTCGAGGCTTTCCCACAGGGCTGTCCCACGTGCCACCGTGGTGTGAGTCGATCCTCGGCGTGAAAGATGAGCCAGTGCAGGGAAAAGAGGTTCCTCTAGAATGGACTGAGACATCTGGGGGACTCTTGGAATGGTGGTACGACCATGGAGTTCCTCTCGCCTTTCCTGTTGAGAGTGTCTCCGCTTGAGATGCAATGGGAACGCCGGGAATTCTTTCCCGTTGAAAGCAGGGAAAGGATCCCTCATCTCGAGCTACGAGGGGGAAACGGGGCTCCTCTGGATGTGGGCGGGACCATCGTGCTTCCTCTCGAGTGGAGACGGGTATGGCGGTGAACTTCTTGAGTTGCAGCAAGGGTGTGAAAGACCCTTTCGAAGTTCCAGAGATTAGGTGTCATTAGTCTCCAGACGCCTCATCGGAAATAGGCCTCATCTCGCCTGGAAGGGAGAACTTCCTGGATTTTCTCGAGTTGCGGCAGGTGTTCTCGAGTTACGACAGGGACCTCAGGGACCCGCCCTGGTGGCCTCAGGAAAGGCCAGTCCCCATGCGAGTTGCTAGGGGGCCTCTCGGGATTCCTCTCCCGTCGATACCGGGGCCAAAAACCTTGTGTGGAGTCAGGGCCGGAACCGAGGATTCCTCTCAGGGGCTGACATGGATCTTTGGGTACTTATGGAGTCTCCCCAGGGGAGTCAGGCCTCGTCTCGAGTGGGGGCATGCACGTGCGCTTTCCTTCCAGGCTGTATCAGCAATGTCACGCTTCCCGTCGCGTGGATCAAAGGATCTGTGGCTTTCCCTGGAGGCTTTCCCTCGAGGCTTTCCCACAGGGCTGACCCCCGTGCCACCGTGGTGTGAGTCGATCCTCGGCGTGAAAGATGAGCCACTGCAGGGAAAAGAGGTTCCTCTGGAATGGACTGAGACATCTGAGGGACTCTTGGAATGGTGGTACGACCATGGAGCTCCTCTCGCCTTTCCTGTTGAGAGTGCCTCCTCTTGAGATGCTTCGGGGACGCCGGAATTTTTTCCTGTTGAAAGCAGGGAAAGGATCCCTCATCTCGAGCTACGAGGGGCAAACGGCGCTTCTCTGTATATGGGCGGGACCATCGTGCTTCCTCTCGAGTGGAGACGGGTATGGCGGTGAACTTCTTGAGTTGCAGCAAGGGTGTGATAAGCCCTTTCGAAGTTCCAGAGGTTAGGTGTCATAAGTCTCCAGGCGCCTCATCGGAAATAGGCCTCATCTCGCCTGGAAGGGAGAACTTCCTGGATTTTATCGAGTTGCGGCAGGTGTTCTCGAGATACGACGGGGACCTCAGGGACCCGCCCTGGTGGCCTCAGGAAAGGCCAGTCCCCATGCGAGTTGCTTGGGGGCCTCTCGGAATTCCTCTCCCGTCAATACCGGGGCCAAAAACCTTGTGTGGAGTCAGGGCCGGAACCTGAGGATTCCTCTCCGTTTCTGACATGGATCTTGGGGTACTTCTGGAGTCTCCCCTGGGGAGTCAGGCCGCGTCTCGAGTGGGGGCATGGACGTGCGCTTTCCTCCCGAGCTCTAGCAGCAATATCATGCTTCCCGTCGCAGGATCAAGGGATCTGTGGCTATCCCTCGAGGCTTTCCACTGAGGCTTTCCCACAGGGCTGTCCCACGTGCCACCGTGGTGTGAGTCGATCCTCGGCGTGAAAGATTAGCAAGTGCAGGGAAATGAGGTTCTTCTGGAATGGTCTGAGACATCTGAGGGACTCTTGGAATAGTGGTAAGACCATGGAGTACCTCTCGCCTTTCCTGTTGAGAGCGCCTCCTCTTGAGGTGCGACGGGAACACCGGGAATTCTTTCCCGACGAAGCGGGAAAGGATCCCTCATCTCCAGCTACGAGGCAGAAACGGGGCTCCTCTAAATGTGGGCGGGACCTTCGTGCTTCCTCTCGGATGGAGGCGGGTATGTCGGAGAACTTCTTGAGTTGCAGGAAGGGTGTGAAGGACCCTTTCGAATTTCCAGAGGTTAAATGTGATTAGCCTCGACACGCCTCAGTGGAAATGGGCCTCATCTTGCCTGGAAGGGAGAACTTCCTGGATATTCTCGTGTTGCGGCAGGTGTTCTCGAGTTACGACGTGGACCTCAGGGACCCGCTCTGATGGCCTCAGGAAATGCCATTCCCCTGCGAGGTGCTAGGGGCCCTCTCGGGATTCCTCTCCCAGCGATGGTGGGGCCTAAAACCTTGTGTGGAGTTAGGGCCGGAAACTGAGGATTCGTATCCGCTGCTCACATTGATCTTGGGGTACTTCTGGAGTCTCCCCAGTGGAGTCAGTCCTGGTCTCCAGAGGGGGCATGCACGTCCACTTTCCTCCCGAGCAGTAACAGCAATGTCACGCTTCTCATCGCGTGGATCAAGGGATGTGTGGCTTTCCTTCGAGGCTTTCGAAAAGGCTTTCCCACAGGGCTGTCCCACTTGCCACCGTGGTGTGAGTTGATCCTCAGAGATAAAGACGAGACAGTGCAGGGAAAACAGGTTCCTCTGGAAAAGACAGAGAGCTCTGGGGGACACTTGGAATGGTGGCACGACCCTGGAGTGCCTCTCGCCTTTCCTGTTGAGAGTGACTCCTCTTGAGAGGCGACGGGAACGCCGGGTTTCTATCCCGACGAAGCAGGGAAAGGATCCCTCATCTCGAGCTACGAGGCGGAAACGAATCTCCTCTGGATGTGGGCGGGACCCTCGTGTCTCCTCTCGAGTGTAGGCCGGTACGGCGGGGAACCTCATGAGTAGCAACAAGGGTGTGAAGGACCCTTTCGAAGTTCCAGAGATTAGGTGTGATTAGCTTCGATAGGCCTCAGCGGAAATGGGCCTCATCTCGCCTGGAGGGGAGAACATCCTGGATTTTCTCGAGTTGCGGCAGGTGTTCTATAGTTACGATGGGGACCTCAGGGACCCGCCCTAGTGGCCTCAGGATAGGACAGTCCCCATGTGAGTTGCTAGGGGGCCACTCGGGATTCCTCTCCCGTCGATCCCGGGGCCTTAGAACTTGTGTGGAGTCGCGTCCAGCCTGAGGATTCCTCTCCGGGGCTGACATGGATCTTGGGGACCTTCTGGAGTCTCCCCATGGGAGTCAGTCCTCGTCTCCAGTGGGGGCATGCACGTGCGCTTTCCTCCCGAGCAGTAGAGGCAGTGTCACGCTAACCATCGCCTGGATCAAGGGATCTGTGGCTTTCCCTCGAGGCTTTCCCACAGGGCTGTCCCACGTGCCACGGTGGTGTGAGTCGATCCTCCGCGTGAAAGTCGAGCCAGTGCAGGGAAAACAGGTTCCTCTGGAATGGACTGACATCTGGGGGTGTCTTAGAATGGTGGCACGGCCTTTGAGTGCCTCTCGGGTTTCCTATTGATAGCGCCTTATCTTGAGATGCGACGGGAACGCCGGGAATTCTTTTCCGTCAAAGATGAGAAAGGATCCCTCATCTCGAGCTACGAGGCGGAAACGGGGCTCCTCTGGATGTGGGCCGGACTATCGTGCTTCCTCTCGAGTGGAGGCAGGTATGGCGGGGAACTTCTTGAGTTGCAGCAAGGGTGTGAAGGAACCTTTCGAAGTTCCAGAGGTTAGATGTGATTAGCCTCGAGACCCCTCAGCGGAAATGGGCCTCATCTCGCCTGGAGTAGAGAACTTCCTGGATTTTCTCGAGTTGCGGCAGGTGTACTCGAGTTAGGAGGGGTACCTCAGGGGCCCGCTCTGTTGGCCTCAGGAAAGGCCAGTCCTCATGCGAGTTGCTAGGGGGCCTCTCGGGATTCCTCTCCCATCGATTCCGGGGCCTTAGAACTTGTGTGGAGTCTGGTCCAACCTGAGGATTCCTCTCCGGTGGTGACATGGTTCTTGGGGTACTTCTGGAGTCTCCCCATGGGATTCAGTCCTCGTTTCCAGTGGGGGCACGCACGTGCGCTTTCCTCCCGAGCAGTAAAAGCAGTGTCATGCTTCCCATCGCGTGGATCAAGGGATCTATGGCTTTCCCTCGAGGCTTTCCGACAGGGCTGTCGCACGTTCCACCTTGGTGTGAGTCGATCCTCTGCGTGAAAGACGAGCCAGTGCAGGGAAAACAGGTTCCTCTGGAATGGACTGAGACATCTGGGGGAGTCTTGGAAAGGTGGCACGACCTTTGAGTGCCTCTCGCTTTTCCTATTGAGAGCGCCTCCTCTTGAGATGCGACGGGAACGCCGGGAATTCTTTCCCGTTGAAGAAGGGAAAGGATCCCTCATCTCGAGCTATGAACCGGAAACGGGGCTGCTCTGGATGTGGGCCGGACCATCGTGCTTCCTCTCGAGTGAAGGCGCGTATGGCGGGGAACTTCTTGAGTTGCAGCAAGGGTGTGAAGGACCCTTTCGAAGTTCCAGATTTAAGATGTGATCAGCCTCGAGATGCCTAAGTGGAAATGGGCCTCATCTCGCCTGGAGGGGAGAACTTCAAGGATTTTCTCGAGTTGCGGCAGGTGATCTCGAGTTACGAGAGGGGCTTCAAGGACCCTCTCTGTTGGCCTCAGGAAAGGCCAGTCACCAGGCGAGTTGCCAGGGGCTATTTCGGGATTCCTCTCCCGTCGATCCCGGGGCCTTAGAACTTGTGTGGAGTCGGGGCCGGAAACTTAGGATTCCTCTCCGGTGCTGACATGGATCTTGGGGTACTTCTGGAGTCTCCCCAGCTGAGTCAGGCTTCGTCTCTAGTGTAGGCATGTACGTGTGCTTTCCTGCTGAGCTGTAGTAGCAGTGTCACCCTTCCCGTCATGTGGAACAAGTGATCTGAGGCTTTCCCTCGAGGCTTTCCCACGAGGCTTTCCCACAGGGTTGTACCATGTGCCACCGTGGTGTGAGTCGATCCTTGGCGTGAAAGTGGAGCCAGTGCAGGGAAAACAGGTTCCTCTGCAATGCACTGAGACATCTGGGGGACTCTTGGAATGGTGGCACGACCCTGGAGTTCCTCTCGCCTTTCCTGTTGAGAGCGCCACCTCTTGAAATGCGACGAGAACGCTGGGATTTCTTTCCCGACGAAGCAGGGAAAGGATCCCTCATCTCGAGCTACGAGGCGGAAACGGGGCTCCTCTGGATGCGGGGGGAACCCTCGGGCTTCATCTCGATTGGAGTCGGGAATGACGGGGAACTTCCTGAGTTGAAGTAAGGGTGTAAAGGACCCTTGGGAAGTTCCAGAGGTTAGATGTGATTAACCTCGATACACCTCAGAGGAAATGGGCCTCATCTCGCCTGGAGGGGAGAACTTCCAGGATTTTCTCGAGTTGTGGCAGGTATCTCGAGTTACGACGGGGACCTCAGGGACCCGCTCTGGTGGCCTCAGGAAAGGCCAGTCCCCATGCCAGTTGCCAGGGGGTCTTTCGGGATTCCTCTCCCGTCCATCCTGGGGATTAGACTTTGTGTTGGGTCGGTGCTGGAATCTTAGGATTTCTCTCCGGTGCTGACATGGATCTTGGGGTACTTCTGGAGTCTCCCCAGGTGAGTCAGGCCTCGTCTCTAGTGGAGCATGCACGTGCGCTTTCCTCCCGAGCTGTAGCAGCAGTGTCACGCTTCCCGTCACGTGGATCAAGGGATCTGTGTTTTACCTCGAGGCTTTCCCACGAGGCTTTCCCATTGGGCTGCCCCACGTGCCACCGTGGTGTGAGTCGATCCTCTGCGTGAAAGACAAACCAGTGCATTGAAAACAGGTTCCTCTGGAATGGACTGAGGCATCTGGGGGAGTCTTCGAATGGTGGCACGACCCTGGAGTGTCTCTCGCCTTTCCTATTGAGAGTGCCTCCTCTTGAGATGTGTTGGGAACGCCTGGAATTCTTTCCTGACGAAGCAGGGAAAGGATCCCTCATCTCGAGCTGCGAGGCAGAAACGGGGCTCCTCTGGATGTGGCGGGACCATCGTGCTTCCTCTCGAGTGGAGACAGAAATGGCGGGGAACTTCTTTAGTTGTAGCCAGGGTGTTAAGGACCCTTTTGAAGTTCCAGAGGTGAGGTGTGATTAGCCTCAAGACACCTCAGCGGAAATAGGCCTCATCTCGCCTGCAGGGGAGAACCTCCTGGAGTATCTCGAGTTGCAGAAGGTGTTCTCGAGTTACAACGGGGACCTCAGGACCCGCTCTGGTGGCCTCGGGAAAGACCAGTCCCCAAGCGAGTTGCTAGGGGGCATTTCCGGATTCCTCTCCCTTCGATGCCGGGGTCTAAGACTTTGGGTGGAGTCAGTTCCGGAACTTGAGGATTCCTCTGCAGTGCTGACATGGATCTTGGGGTATTTCTGGAGTCTCCCCAAAGGAGTCAGTCCTCATCTCGAGTGGGGGCATGCACATGCACTTTCCTCCCGAGCTGTAGCAGGAGTCTCACGCTTTCCTTCGCCTGGCTCAAGGGATCTGTGGCTTTCCCTCGAGGCTTTCCAACGAGGCTTTCCCACACGGCTCTTCCACGTGTCACCGTGGTGTGAGTCGATCCTCGCCGTGAAAGTCGAGGCAGTGCAGGGAAAACAGGTTCCTCTGAAAAGGACTGAGACCTCTAGGGGTCTCTTGAAATAGTGGCACGACCCTGGAGTTCCTCTCGCCTTGCCTGTTGAGAGCGCCTCCTCTTGAGATGCGATGGGAACGACGGTAATTCTTTCCCGACGTAACATGATAAGGAACCCTCATCTCGAGCTACGAGGCGGAAACGGGGCTCCTCTGGATGTGGGCGGGACCCTCGTGCTTCCTCTCGAGTGGAGTCGCGTATGTCGGAGAAATTCTTGAGTTGCAGCAACGGTGTGAAGGACCCTTTCGAAGTTTCAGAGGTTAGGTGTGTTTAGCCTCGAGACGCCTCAGCGGAAATGGGCCTCATCTCGCCTGGAGGGAAGAACCTCCTGGATTTTCTTGAGTTGCGGCAGGTGTTCTCGAGTTACGACGGGGACCTCTGGGACCCGCACTGGTGGCCTCAGGAAAGGACAGTCGCCATGCAATTTGCAAGGGGGCATCTCAGGATTCGTCTCTCGTCGATGTCGGGGCCTAAGACCTTGTGTGGAGTCGGGGACGGAACCTGAGGATTCCTCTCCAGTGCTGACATGGATCTTGGGGTACTTCTGGAGTCTCCCCAGGGGAGTCAGTCCTCGTCTCGAGTGGGGGCATGCATGTGCGCTTCCTCCGGAGCTGTAGCAGCAGTGTCACCCTTCATGACACGTGGATCAAGGGATCTGTGGTTTCCCTCGAGGCGTTCCCTCGATCCATTCTCACAGGGCTGTCCCACGTGCCACCGTGGTGGGAGTCGATCCTCGGCGTGGAAGTCGAGCCAGTGCAGGGAAAACCGGTTCCTCTGGAAAGGACTGAGACCTCTGTGGGACTCCTGGAACGGTGGAACGACCCTGGAGTTCCTCTCGCCTTTCTTGTTGAGAGCGCATACTCTTGAGATGCGACGGGAACGCTGGGAATTCTTTCCCGATGACGCAGGGAAAGGATCCCTCATCTGGAGCTACGAGGCGGAAACCGGGTGCCTTTGAATATGGGAGCGACCCTCGTGCTTCCTCTCGAGTGGAGACGGGTATGTCGGGATGCTTCTTGAGTTGCAGCAAGGGTGTGAAGGACCCTTTCGAAGTTTCAGAGTTTAGGTGTGGTTAGCCTCGAGACGCCTCAGCGGAAATGGGCCTCATCTCGCCTGGAGGGGAGAACTTCCTGGATTTCCTCGAGTTTCGGCAGGTGTTCTCGAGTAACGACGGGGACCTCAGGGAACCGCTCTGATGGCCTCAGGAAAGGCCAGTCCCCATACGAGTTGCTAGGGGGCATCTAGGGATTCATCTCCCGTCGATGCCAGGGCCTACGACATTGTGTGGATTCGGGGCCGGAAACTGAGGATTCCTCTCCGGTGCTCACATGGATCTTGGGGTTCTTCTGGAGTCTCCCCACGTGAGTCAGTCCTCGTCCCGAGTGGGGGCATGCTCGTGCGCTTTCCTCCCAGCTGTAGCAGCAGTGTCACGCTTCCTGTCACGTGAATCAAGGGACCTGTGGCTTTCCCAGGATGCTTTCCCACAGGGCTGTTCCACGTGCCACCGGGTGTGAGCCGATCTCAGCGTGAAAGACGAGCCAGTGCAGGGAAAAGAGGTTCCTCTGGAATGGACTGTGACATCTGGGGGACTACTGGAATGGTGGCACGATCCTGGACTTCCTCTGGCCTTTCCTGTTGAGAGTGCCTCCTCTTAAGATGCGATGCTAACGCCGAGAATCCTTTCCCAACAAAACAGTGAAAGGATCCCTCATCTCGAGCAACGAGGCGGAAACGGGGCTCCTCTGGATGTGGGCGGGACCCTCGTGCTTCCTCTCGAGTGGAGACGGGTATGTCGGGGAACTTCTTGAGTTGCAGCAAGGGTGTGAAGTACCCTGTCGAAGTTCCAGAGGTTAGGTATGATAAGCCTCGAGACGCCTCAGCGGAAATGGGCCTCATCTCGCCTGGAGGGAAGAACCTCCTGGATTTTCTTGAGTTGCAGCAGGTGTTCTCGAGTTACGACGGGGACTTCTGGGACCCGCACTGGTGGGCTCAGTAAAGGACAGTCCCCATGCGATTTGCAAGGGTGCATCTCGGGATTCCTCTCTCGTCAATGCCGGGGCCTAAGACCTTGTGTGGAGTAGGGGCCGGAACCTGAGGATTCCTCTCCACTACTGACATGGATCTTGGGGTACTTCTGTAGTCTCCCCAGGGGAGTCAGTCCTCGTCTCAAGTGGGGGCATGCACGTGCGCTTCCCCGGAGCTGAAGCAGCAGTGTCACCCTTCATGACACGTGGATCAAGGGATCTGTGGCTTTACCTCGAGGCTTTCCCTCGATGCATTCCCACAGGGCTGTCCCACGTGCCTCCGTGGTGTGAGTCGATCCTCGGCCTAAACGTCATGGCAGTGCAGGAAATAAAGGTTCCTCCTTAAAGGACTGAGACCTCTGGGGGACTCTTGCAATGGTGGCATGATCGTGGAGTTCCTCTTGCCTTTCCTGTTGAGAGCCCATCCTGTTGAGATGCGACCGGAATGCCGGGAATTCTTTCCCGAAGAAGCAGGGAAAGGATCCCTCATTTCGAGCTACGAGGCGGAAACGGGGCTCCTCTATATGTGGGCGGGCCCCTGTGATTCCTCTCGAGTGGAGACGGGTATGTTGAGGAACTTGTTGAGTTGCAGCAAGGGTGTTAAGGACCCTTTTGAAGTTCCAGAGGTTGGTGTGATTATCCTCGAGATGCCTCAGAGGAAATAGGCCTCATCTTGCCTGGAGGGGAGAACTTCCTGGATTTTCTCGAGTTGCGGCAGGGGTTCTCGAGTTAATACGGGGACCTCAGGGACCTGCTCTGGTGGCCACAGGAAAGGCCAGTCCCCATGCGTTTAGCTAGGGGGCCTCTCGGGATTCCCCACCCGTCGATGCCGGGGCCTAAGACCTCGTGTGGAGTCGGGGCCAAAACCTGAGGATTCCATTCCGGTGCTGACATGGATCTTGGGGTATTTCTGGAGTCTCCCCAGGGGAGTCAGTCCTCGTCTCGAGTGGGGGCATGCACGTGCGCTTTTCTCCCGAGTTGTATCAGCAGTGTCACGCTTCCCCTCACGTGGATCAAGGGATCTGTGGCTTTCCCTTCAGGCTTTCCCTCGAGGCTTTCCCGCAGGGCTGCTCCATGTGCCACCGTGGTGTGAGTCGATCCTCAGCGTGAAAGTCGAGGCAGTTCAGGGAAAGCAGGTTCCTCTGGAATGGAATGAGACATCTGGGGGACTCTTGGAATGGTGGCACGACCCTGAAATTCCTCTCACCTTTCCTATTTAGAGCGCCTCCTCTTGAGATGCGACGGGAACGCCGGGAATTATTTCCAGATGAAGCAGGCAAAGGAACCCTGATTTCGAGCTTCGAGGAGGAAACTGGGCTCCTTTGGATTTAGGCGGGCCCCTCGTGCTTCCTCTCGAGTGGAGACGGGGAAATCAGGGAACTTCTTGAGTTGCAGCAAGGGTGTGAAGGACCCTTTCGAAGTTCCAGAGGTTAGGTGTGATTAGCCTCGAGACGCCTCAGCTGAAATGGGCCTCATATCGCATGGAGGGAGAACCACCTGGATTTTCTCGAGTTGCGGCAGGTGTTCTCGAGTTACGACGGGGACCTCATGGACCCGCTCAGGTGGCCTCAGGAAAGGCCAGTCCCCATGCGAGTTGCTAGGGGGCATCTCCAGATTCCTCTCCCGTCGATGCCGGGGCCTAAGACCTTGTGTGAAGTCAGGTCCTGTACCTGAGGATTCCTCTCCCGTGCTCACATTGATCTTGGGGTACTTCTGTAGTCTCCCCAGGGGAGTCAAGCCCCTTCTCGAGTGGGGGCATGCACGTGCGCTTTCCTCCCGAGCTGTAGCAGCAGTATCACTCTTCCCGTCACGTGGATCAAGGGATCTGTGGCTTTCCCTCGAGGCTTTCCCACGATGCTTTCCCACAGTTCTGTCCCACGGGCCACCAGGGCTCCTCTGGATGTGGGTGGGACCCTCGAGCTTCCTCTCGAGTGGAGACGGGTATGTCGGGGAACTTCCTGAGTTGCAGCAAGGGTGTGAAGGACAACCTGAATGTGTCGTCTCCTGGGAGTCCAGCTCCATTGGGTGGGGGGAGGAGTCTTCTGTTGGACTCCTCCTCTTGGGCAGTTGCTCCTCTGGGTCTTGTCAGGTCTTCACTAACTTTAAGGCGTGACACTTTTTGATTGTTTTTGTTTTCCATGAGCGGGTGGATCTGAGTAACCTACCCACCAAACATCAAAGCAGAACTGTGAATGAATACATATCTTTTATTCCTTCAAGAAGCCAGGCCTTAGGAACCAGACCCTATGCCGAAGCTGAGGGGTAAATCTGCCCCAGCCGGTCCTGCAGCCCCAGCTCCCTGAGAGACTGCATTCTGGGTCCTGGCTCACTGGAGACAGTCAAGGGTACCATGTCCAGGATGTGGAGAAAGCATGCTTATGCCAGCACCCCATGTGACCACTCCTCCTGGGCGGTGCAGACGTGGTCAGCAGGAACCGCAGAGCAGAAATGCCTCCCTGCAGACCCTTTCCCAGGGACTGAGCACTTTGCTGTCCGCTTCGGGAGCCGTCCAGGTGGAGGGCAGGCGTGAGCAAGTCAGGGTCAGCCCCCAGGGCAGTCCCAGCCTGCCTCCTCGTCCACGAGTATTAAAATGAACCCAAGGATGCTGCCAGAGGTTGGGGAAGGACCTCAGGAGCATTCTCGGCCTGCACACAGTAGGAACTCAGCAGGACTGTGCCCCCGGCCCCATGGATCACTCAGCAAATATCCTCAACCAAGGCTCCTGTGAGATGACACGTTCAGGTGACCCAGAAAGGGCCCCTGTCTTCCAACTCCAGGAACTGTAAGGAGGGTGGTCCTGGCGCTGATCAGAAGGAGGGGATGAGGCCCACCCCATGCCAGACGCTCTCCCTCCCGGGGGGCACGTCTGTCACCTAAGCAGAGAGACTCAGCCTGGAACCAGCCTTTCAGCTCACACCCACGTGGGACCCGGGTGCCAACAGGAAGAGCAGGCAGGACCCAGGGCTGCCAAGAATGCACCCGGTCATTAGGGACAGACCAGCCATCACGTGCCTTGAACACATTCGAGGAGAACACGGCCTCTCCCACAGAGCGGCCCTGGCATCAGAGGCCCTCCGAGTGGTGGTATTATCCTTAGAGCTGAGGAAGCCGAGGGCACAGCGGGGAGGTTGACCAGTCCCCTGTGGTGGTCAGAAGTCCGACCCAGTCTTCCCACCGGGGCTCTGCGGCTTCCTGGCCCGGCAGTGCTCGGAAGCAGTCCTGTGTGTCCCTGCCATGTATACATGCTCCCCACAACTCCTGCTGGACCATGAGACAGTTGGGGTCCACACACAAGATGGCGTGGAAGCACGCCCGCTGCGGGGGACTGCCCGTGAAGGGTTAAGTCTTGGGAGCTGCTCGGCAGGTATGCAGAGCCTTAGGCATTGTTCCTAAGCTCCCTGTCCCGCCACCCTTGAAGAGTTTTTACAGCCCTTAAGGTCAGGGTGTCCTGCAACATGTCATAGAAGATAGATTACTTATTATACTCTGTACACAATGGTAAGGGTCTAGTGATTGTATCCTGAAGTTAAAAAATAATCCTGTACATGTCTTAAGTCACGTACATTATCCTATAAATACTATAGCCTAATAAAGAAAGGCATCAGCCATTTGTGGTCTGATCCTCTCAACCCCATCTTTTGTCTCTCTCTTATTTTTCTTAGCGGGGACGCTCCGTTCTCTCCCTGTGCAGGTGCAACTCTTGCTTGTGCTGGCCGAGGCAGGTGGCGCCCAACGTGGGGCAGTTCGACAGTTTTCCTCGCCACTACTCTTATTAAGTTGAAAAGCGTGAGTATATAAGTATACAAGTGATTTAAATTAAGGAGGAGTAGTAAGGTATATAGTTGAGAGTATAAATATGGGACAGACGCATAGTCGTCAATTGTTTGCACATATGTTATCTGTAATGTTAAAACACCGGGGAATTACTATTTCCAAACCTAAATTAATCAATTTTCTTTCATTTATTGAGGAAGTTTGCCCTTGGTTCCCCAGAGAAGGCACAGTAAGTTTAGAGACGTGGAAAAAGGTAGGGGAACAAATTCGGACTCATTATACTTTACATGGCCCTGAAAAGGTTCCTGTAGAAACTTTATCCTTTTGGACACTAATTCGTGATTGCCTGGACTTTGATAATGATGAATTAAAACGTTTAGGAAATTTATTAAAACAGGAAGAAAATCCTCTTCATGTTCCTGATTCGGAGCCCAAGTATGCTGTTCCCAAGGGAATTAAAGGTGACCCTCCGTTTTGTAATTTATCGCATCCGCCAGATACTGATGATTCACTTTCCTCCACAGATGAGGCGGAATTAGACGAAGAGGCTGCTAAATACCATCAAGAAGATTGGGGTTTTTTGGCACAAGAAAAGGGGGCATCAACATCTAAAGATGATTTGGTTGAATGTTTAAAAAATCTCACTGTTGCTTAACAGAACTCAGGGGTTGGGCTTCCTAGTAACAACTCAAAATCTCCTTCTGCTCCACCTCTTCCCCCTGCCTATGCTCCTTCCGTTGTTGCTGGTCTCGATCCCCCTCCGGGACCTCCTCCTCCGCCATCTGAAAATGTGTCTCCGCTACAAAAGGCATTGAGACAAGCACAACGACTTGGTGAGGTTGTCTCCGATTTTTCTCTTGCTTTTCCTGTCTTTGAACATAATAACCAGCATTTCTATGAAGCGCTGCCTTTCAAGCAATTGAAAGAGTTAAAGATTGCTTGCTCACAATACGGTCCTACCGCTCCATTCACTGTTGCTATGATAGAAAATTTGGGTACTCAGAATCTACCCCCAAATGATTGGAAACAAATAGCTAGAGCTTGTCTTTCGGGGGGAGATTATTTATTATGGAAATCTGAATATGTTGAACAGTGTGCTCATATAGCCGATGTTAATCGGCAGCAAGGTATACAAACCTCCTATGAAATGTTGATTGGTGAAGGCGCTTTCCAGGCTACTAATACTCAACTTGATTTCTTACCTGGTGCATATGCACAAATATCAAATGCAGCCCGACAGGCATGGAAAAAACTCCCTAGCTCCAGTACTAAGACAGAAGATCTTTCAAAGGTCCGACAGGGACCTGATGAGCCTTATCAGGACTTCGTGGCACGACTTTTAGATACTATAGGTAAGATAATGTCAGATGAAAAGGCTGGGATAGTATTAGCAAAACAATTGGCTTTTGAAAACGCTAACTCTGCCTGTCAAGCTGCTTTACGACCTTATAGAAAGAAGGCAGATCTGTCTGATTATATTCGTATTTGTGCTGACATTGGACCCTCCTATATGCAAGGCATCGCCATGGCAGCGGCATTACAAGGAAAAAGCATTAAAGAGGTACTTTTCCAGCAACAAGCCAAGAACAAGAAAGGATATCAAAAGTCAGGTAATTCGGGTTGTTTTGTTTGTGGTCAATCTGGCCATCGGGCTGCAATGTGCCCCCAAAAACAACAAATTCCTGTTAACACTCCTAAGTTATGCCCACGATGTAAAAAGGGGAAGCATTGGGCCCGAGATTGTCGTTCTAAAACGGATGTTCAAGGTAATCCTTTACCCCCGGTTTCGGGAAACTGGGTGAGGGGCCAGCCCCTGGCCCCGAAACAATGTTATGGGGCAACACTGCAGGTTCCCAAAGAACCATTGCAGACCTCTATCGAGCCACAAGAGGCAGCGCGGGATTGGACCTCTGTGCCACCTCCTACACAGTATTAACTCCCGAGATGGGGGTTCAAACCCTTGCCACAGGAGTGTTTGGGCCTTTACCTCCAGGAACTGCTGGACTGCTTTTGGGGCGCAGCAGTGCATCTTTAAAAGGAATACTTATTCATCCTGGTGTAATTGACTCTGATTATACAGGAGAGATAAAAATATTAGCCTCCGCTCCTAACAAAATTATTGTAATTAATGCAGGACAACGTATAGCTCAACTCCTTTTAGTTCCATTAGTTATACAAGGAAGAACAATTAACTGAGACCGTCAGGACAAAGGTTTCGGGTCCTCTGACGCCTATTGGGTGCAAAATGTTACCGAGGCACGACCAGAATTTGAACTACACATTAATGGTAAGCTTTTCCGCAGAGTGCTTGATACAGGGGCTGATATTAGTGTTATTTCTGAAAAACACTGGCCTATTACATGGCCTAAACAAATAGCCATTTCCACTCTTCAAGGTATTGGCCAAACTACTAATCCAGAACAAAGTTCGTCCCTTCTTACTTGGAAGGATAAAGACGGCCATACGGGCCAATTTAAACCTTATATTCTGCCCCATCTTCCAGTTAATCTATGGGGGCGTGATATATTGCGCAAAATGGGTGTATATTTATATAGTCCTTCACCCACCGTAACAGATTTAATGTTAGATCAGGGTTTACTCCCTAACCAAGGTTTAGGTAAACAACATCAAGGCATCATTTCACCCCCTGATTTAAAATCTAATCAAAGTCGAAAGGGCTTGGGGTGTTTTCCCTAGGGACCTCTGATTCTCCTGTGACACATGCCGATCCTATTGATTGCAAATCTGAGGAACCGGTATGGGTTGATCAGTGGCCCCTAACACAAGAAAAACTTTCTGCCGCACAACAGCTGGTGCAGGAACAGCTGAGACTTGGGCATATTGAACCCTCTACCTCTGTGTGGAATTCCCCAATTTTTGTTATTAAAAAGAAATCGGGAAAATGGAGATTGCTACAAGACCTTCGCAAGGTAAATGAAACAATGATGCATATGGGAGCCCTACAACCTGGGTTACCCACCCCTTCCGCTATACCTGACAAATCCTTTATCATTATTATAGATTTAAAAGATTGTTTTTACACTATTCCTCTTGCACCCCAAGATTGTAAAAGATTTGCCCTTAGTTTGCCCTCTGTTAATTTTAAAGAACCTATGCAACGCTATCAATGGAGAGTTCTTCCACAAGGAATGACTAATAGCCCTACGCTGTGTCAAAAGTTTGTTGCCGCAGCGTTAACTCCCGTTCGTCAGCTTTTTCCTCAGCTATATTTAGTTCATTTTATGGATGATATATTACTAGCTCATGCTGACGAACACCTATTGTATCAAGCCTTTTCTATTCTAAAACAACACTTGAGTTTTAATGGTCTTGTCATAGCTGATGATAAAATTCAAACTCACTTTCCCTATAATTATTTGGGCTTTTCCTTATATCCTCGGGCTTATAGCACTCAATTAGTTAAGTTATGGACTGATCATTTAAAAACTCTAAATGATTTTCAAAAGCTCCTGGGAGATATTAATTGGATACGCCCTTATTTAAAATTACCCACTTATACCTTGCAACCATTATTTGACATCCTTAAAGGTGACTCTGACCCTGCGTCACCCCGAACACTTTCTTTAGAAGGACGATCAGCCTTACAATCAATAGAGGAAGCTATTAGACAACAACAGATTACTTATTGTGATTACCACCGATCATGGGGTCTGTATATACTTCCCACCCCTCGAGCACCCACAGGGGTTCTTTATCAAGATAAACCTTTGCGATGGATATATCTATCGGCTACTCCAACTAAACATTTGCTCCCTTACTATGAGCTTGTTGCAAAAGTTGTAGCAAAAGGACGTCATGAAGCCATCCAATATTTTGGTATGGAACCCCCTTTCATTTGTATTCCTTATGCTTTGGAACAACAAGATTGGCTTTTTCAATTTTCAGATAATTGGTCTATAGCGTTCGCAAATTACCCGGGACGGATTACTCATCATTATCCTTCTGATAAATTGCTACAGTTTGCTAGCTTTCATGCTTTTATTTTTCCAAAAGTAGTTCGCCAGCAACCCATTCCTAAAGCGACTCTTATATTTACAGATGGATCTTCTAATGGTACTGCTGCTTTAATTATTAACCATCAAACCTATTAAGCGCATACCAGTTTCTCCTCTGCCCAGGTTGTAGAATTATTTGCAGTCCATCAAGCATTGCTAACTGTACCCACTTCCTTCAATTTATTTACAGACAGCTCCTATGTGGTCGGTGCTTTACAGATGATTGAAACTGTTCCAATTATCGGCACAACCTCTCCTGAAGTTCTTAACTTATTTACATTAATTCAACAGGCCCTTCACCGTCGTCAATACCCGTGTTTTTTTGGACACATTCATGCGCATTCCACCCTTCCTGGTGCCCTGGTACAAGGCAATCACACTGCGGACATTCTTACTAAACAGGTGTTTTTTCAATCGGCTATCGATGCAGCCCAAAAATCTCATAACTTACATCACCAAAATAGTCATTCTTTACGGCTACAATTTAAGATTTCCCGTGAAGCTGCACGACAAATCGTAAAATCTTGCTCTACCTGTCCTCAATTTTTTGTTCTCCCTCAATATGGAATCAACCCTCGGGGTTTACGCCCTAATCATCTCTGGCAAACAGATGTTACTCACATTCCTCAATTCGGGCATCTTAAATATGTTCATGTCTCTATCGACACTTTTTCCCACTTTCTCATGGCCTCCCTTCATACTGGAGAATCAACTCGTCATTGTATTCAACATTTGCTCTTTTGCTTTTCTATTTCAGGAATCCCACACACCCTTAAAACAGATAATGGACCCGGTTATACTAGCCGTTCTTTCCAACGTTTTTGTCTTTCTTTTCAAATTCATCATAAGACAGGAATTCCATATAATCCACAGGGACAAGGTATTGTAGAACGAGCCCATCAACGCCTTAAACATCAATTATTAAAACAAAAAAAGGGGGATGAACTGTATAGCCCCTCACCGTATAATGCCTTAAATCATGCTCTTTATGTTTTAAACTTTTTAACTTTAGACGCAGAAGGCAATTCAGCAGCCCAACGTTTTTGGGGAAAACGGTCTTCATGCAAAAAACCACTTGTACGATGGAAGGATCCACTTACCAATTTGTGGTATGGGCCAGACCCTGTATTAATATGGGGACGGGGACATGTTTGTGTTTTTCCACAGGATGCCGAAGCGCCGCGCTGGATCCCAGAGAGGCTGGTACGCGCGACGGAGGAACTCCCTGACATATCAAATGAACCGCATGACATTGGGCGAGCCCACGAGTGAGCTGCCTACCCAAAGGCAGATTGAGGCATTGATGCAATATGCTTGGAATGAGGCTCATGTACAACCTTCAGTGACACCTACAAATATATTGATTATGTTATTATTATTGTTACAGAGGATACAGAACGGAGTGGCTACGGCTTTTTGGGCATACATTCCTGACCCGCCTATGATTCAATCATTAGGCTGGGATAAAGAAATAGTACCTGTCTATGTCAACGACACAAGTCTTTTAGGAGGAAAATCAGACACTCATATTTCCCCTCAGCAAGCCAATATCTCCTTTTATGGTCTTACTACGCAATATCCTATGTGCTTTTCTTATCAATTACAGCATCCTCACTGTATACAGGTGTCAGCTGATATATCCTATCCTCGAGTGACTATTTCTGGCATTGATGAAAAAACCGGAAAAAGATCGCACCGTGACGGAACTGGACCTCTCAACATTCCGTTTTGTGGCAAACATCTAAGCATCCGCATAGGAATAGACACTCCTTGGACTTTATGTTGAGCCCGGGTTGCGTCGGTGTACAACATCAACAATGCCAATACCACCTTTTTATGGGATTGGGCACCTGGGGGAACACCTGATTTTCCTGAATATCGAGGACAGCATCCACCCATTCTCTCTGTAAACACTGCTCACATATATCAAACAGAATTGTGGAAACTTTTGGCTGCTTTTGGTCATGGCAATAGTCTATATTTACAACCCAATATCAGTGGGAGTAAATATGGTAATGTAGGAGTTACGGGGTTTTTATATCCCCGAGCTTGTGTCCCTTATCCATTTATGTTGATACAAGGCCATGTGGAAATAACATTGTCATTGAATATTTATCATTTAAATTGTTCTAATTGCATACTTACTAATTGCATAAGAGGTGTTGCAAAAGGAGAACAAGTTATAATAGTAAAACAACCTGCTTTTGTAATGTTACCAGTTGAAATAACTGAAGCTTGGTATGACGAGACTGCTTTAGAATTGCTACAACGCATTAACACAGCTCTTAACCGCACTAAAAGAAGTGTGAGCCTGATTATTCTGGGTATAGTATCTTTAATCACCCTTATAGCAACTGCTGTCACCGCTTCTGTATCTCTGGCACAATCCATTCAAGCTGCTCATACTGTAGATTCCTTGTCATATAACGTTACTAAAGTAATGGGAACACAGGAAGATATAGATAGAAAAATAGAAGATAGATTATCAGCTTTATATGATGAGTTCTAGGAGAACAAGTTCAGAGCATTAGCTTTCGCATGAAAATTCAATGTCATGCTAATTATAAATGGATTTGTGTTACAAAAAAGGCTTATAATGCATCTGACTTTCCGTGGGATAAGGTGAAAAAACATCTACAAGGAATTTGGTTTAATACTAATGTTTCTCTAGACCTATTGCAATTACATAATGAAATTCTTAATATTGAAAATTCTCCTAAAGCTACTCTAAACATAAATGATACTGTTGACAATTTTTTACAAAATTTATTTTCTAACTTCCCTAGCTTGCATTCATTGTGGCGAAGCATAATTGCTGTGGGCGCGGTTTTGATTGTTGTGCTTATCGTGATTTGTTTGGCTCCTTGTTTTATTCGTAGTATTGTTAAAGAATTCTTACACATGAAAATTCTGATACATAAAAACATGTTGCAACACCGACACCTTATGGAGCTTTTAAAAAAAAAAGAGAGGGGAGCTGTGGGGGACTGCCCGTGAAGGGTTAAGTCTTGGGAGCTGCTCGGCAGGTATGCAGAGCCTTAGGCATTGTTCCTAAGCTCCCTGTCCCGCCACCCTTGAAGAGTTTTTACAGCCCTTAAGGTCAGGGTGTCCTGCAACATGTCATAGAAGATAGATTACTTATTATACTCTGTACATAATGGTAAGGGTCTAGTGATTGTATCCTGAAGTTAAAAAATAATCCTGTACATGTCTTAAGTCACGTACATTATCCTATAAATACTATAGCCTAATAAAGAAAGGCATCAGCCATTTGTGGTCTGATCCTCTCAACCCCATCTTTTGTCTCTCTCTTATTTTTCTTAGCGGGGACGCTCCGTTCTCTCCCTGTGCAGGTGCAACTCTTGCTTGTGCTGGCCGCGGCACCCACCACCCTCAGGCCTGAGATGTGGCACCCCTAATTCCTTGATGGCAGTGACGGGGCCCTCTGGGGTGGGTGGCAGCTGTGGGGTCAGGGTGGGTTGGGGAGGTGTGCTGCCCGGGAGCCCTCTGGGGGGAGCTAAGGACCCCAGGCTTGGCCTCATTGAGGCCAACCTTCCAACAACCTAGGAGGCTGCCCTTCAGTGAAGATGGGTGGCTGTGCCATATAACACGGTGGCTCAGGCAGCCGTGGGGACGAATAGGGGCCCTTGGCATCCTCGACCACAAGGAATCCCCACGGGGACGTTTTTGCTTGTTCTGTAATTCCCTTCTTCCTTCTAAAAGGAAAGTGCCGGGAACAACTATGGTGAGGTCGCTGTTCCTGTGAGTTGAGCTGGGAGTGGAGGTTTAAACCAGTCCAGTCTGTGCTGGGCGAGCCTCCCCTTCCCCTCCCACACCTCAGACGGCACAGACCTGGTCACTCTTCTGGGCCTTCTTGGCTCTTTAGGAACTTTAAAGTATGACATTTGTTATTTCTTGTCTTTGTCCAGCATTTGGCGGCAGTCCACTGCAAGGGCCCTGACCCTGTCCTCTCCCCGAGCCCCTTGGCCCTTCCCATGCCCACGCCAAGGCTCAAGGCCCCTGCAGTTCTGTGGCCTCCAGACTCCCCACCCGAGGGGCCAGTCCAGCCAGAAGCCACCGCTCTGGGGCGTCCTGCTGGCAGAGGGGACCAGCATCTTATGGTTTCTTCCTGCCGGGAGCAGACTGCTGTCAGGCCAGGCACCAGGGTTTAAAACATCCTATATGTGTAAGAACAAGGACATCCCATACGTCCACCGAGTCCCATGACCCTTTCCCAATCCTGCCAGATGTTTTACTTGGAGGGACCCTGTCGCTTACATAAACAGCTGAGCATGTTTTCCCAGGGATGTGGCCTGGGCACTGCTTCTTGACCAGCATTGAGAGAAATCTCCATGGACTCGGAGGAATATATTTTAGGTCTTTGCATTTGGCTGAACAGAACGCATAGAAATAAACAGGAGCTGTAACAGGAAAGATGGGGTTGGCCGTATGGGGCCATCCATGGTCATTCCCACTGCCCCATGTGGTCAACCCCGCGCCCGGGAGCCCCCAGGCTAGAGGCGTTGCTGCCTCTTGGGTCTCGGTGCCTCACGGCTTCCTATGGTAGGGGAAGCGGCTTCCAGCTTCTTTGCAAAGAGAGTCTGTGCAGGGGTGGACTTAGCGGCTTCAAGGTCATGGAGATATGGCATAGCCCCAGCCTCGGGGTTGGGCGGGGATGCTGAGAGCACCAAGATCTCTCCTCAACTGTGAAGCAAGTCACATATGGCAAAGATTTGCAGAGGAGCAATCGATGGTCTCAGAGAGGTTGAGTCACTCGCCAGAGACAACACAGCAGCAGACCGGGACTGGGACCCCTGTCGTTTAAACCGTGGCTCCCTCCAGTGCCCATCTGACCTGCCCCTTGAGGGCAGCAGGAAGATCTGGGCTTCCCCGGCCTGAGCGCCCATGCCTGCCTCCCCTCGTCTGTGCTGGGATGTGTCCATTCCCAAACCCATGCGCTATGTCCCCTGGCCCTGGGCTGTCATGTCAGGCTCCAGGTTCCCTGCAGGAGAGCCCCACGCCCACCAGCACACCTTGGAGCCCTGCTCACCTGTTCTCTGTGCCCAAATGTCCTGATCCTAACTGTCTTCTTGAGGCAGCCTTAGGACTGAAGTCCTGGAGCCCTGCTTCTTCGAAGCTCCCTGCACCAAGCCCAGTGAGGCTCTGCCTGGTGGCCTCATGACCAGTATGGTGGTTTGAGTGGTGGCCCCGAAAGCCATCCATCCTTCCACAGCCTGCAAATGTGACCTTATTCCTATGAATGGTCTCGGCAGATGGAAATAATTTACTGACCTCTGCACCAAATCCTCCGGGATGCATGTGGACCCTAAATCCAATGGCAGGTGTGCTTGGAAGAGAAGAGGGAGTGATCTGAAGTGCAGAGCCACCCAGGGGAGAAGGTTTGGCACATGGACGCAGAGGTCGAGGTGATGTGGCCACAAGCCCAGGGAGGCCTGGGGTCCCCCAAGAGCTGGACCAGGCCAGAGGGACCCTCCCCTGGAGCCTCTGGAGGGAGCTGAGCCCTGCCCGCACCTTGATCACAGGTTTCTGACTCCAGAACTGGGGGCGAATGAGTTTGTGTTAAAGCTGTCCAGTCTGTGGCCAGTGGCTTCAGCCATCCCTGGACACTGAGAGTGAACTTGCCAGCTCCAAGGTGAGAACAGTGGCAGGACCAGCCCCTGCCCCCCACACACAGACACACAACCTAGTCATGAGGTTAAATGAGTTAATACGCACAGATGCCTGAATCAGGGACTGACACTTGGACCTCCGCCCCCTTCACCTCTTCCTCCTCGTCGTCATCACTGTCATTGTTAGGGGCCCTCATCCACTCATTCAGTGGACCCACAGTGCTCCTGCACAGCCCTGATGTGAGCAGCAAGGCCAACGAGCTGGGAGGCTCCGCACAGGACTCACCCTGCCTGCTGGGGCCACATGGACAAGGCCTGTGCCGTGACACGGAGGCCCCGGGAGAGGCTGGATCCTCTGGTCGTGGGAGTCACGGGGGCCTCAGCATCAGAAGTGTAGGGGTGAGCCGGGTTAATCCAGGGGGGTGCAGCCCTTCATTCAAAGTGGGGGAAGAATGGCATGTGTCACCCTGTGTCCGGGAGGCTGCCCTTGCCCTGGTGGGCTGCAGGCACAGCCTTGGATGACCAGGAGTCTGCATCTCAGTAGGGGCCGAGGCTGGCGCTGAGTGAATCTTCAGTGAGGTTTTTTCCTTAAAAACCATGCCAAGTGACTTTGGCTCCATTGCTTTTTGCCAGATACCCAGAATGACCCCAAGAACTTTGTACACTCCAAGGGTAGTGACTGGGTGTGGAGCCCAGCACAGGCCCAAGTCAGTCCTGCCCTGCGTCCCACACCATCCCCCTTCCATGGCCTGGCTTTCTTCTGCCAGGACCTTCAGAATGGTGGAAAGGCAAGTGTGGCCTCAAGCTGGGGGCCCCAGCGTGGGCTCCTAGCCCCTGGGGGTCCCCTTGGGACACCTGGGGGACCATAGTCCCCACTGCCATCGGGCAGCTCTGTCTCGGGAATGTCGACTTTCTTTGCTTTTCTGTGTGATGCAGCACCCAGGGGGGATTGGGAAGTCTGCTGGTGTTACATGCTCCTGCCTTAAATGGGGAAACATTCTTGCTGCGTTGACGCTGCTCACTCAATGCTGGGAATCTGTTAAACACAAATGGCAAGGGGAACAGAGGAAAACAGAAAAATGGAGAGTGGCTTGGTTGCTTCAGGTCTCACATGTGATTAAAAGAGTGTACAGCCTGCACATGAACCCGAGTTCCCACACCTACCAGCTATAAGGTGCCAGGCCCTGATTTTAGAACCCTAGCTTCACTAAGCAGTCAGTGACAGAGACAGTTTTTGTGTATTTCAGGTCTACACTGTGATGACTTGATGCCCATAGACATCATGCAATGATTGCTCAACATACGCATCACCTCACACAGTGAACTCTGTGTGTGTGTGTGTGTGTGTGTGTGTGTGTGTGTGTGTGTGTGTATCTTTAATGTTCCTATAATCCATGGAGAAGGCAATGGCAACCCACTCCAGTACTCTTGCCGGGAAACTCCCATGGACGGAGGAGCCTGGTGGGCTGCACTCCATGGGATGGCTAAGAGTGTGACAGGACTGATCGACTTCCCTTTCACTTTTCACTTTCATGCATTGGAGATGGAAATGGCATCCCACTCCAGTGTTCTTGCCTGGAGAATCCCGGGGACAGGGGAGCCTGGTGGGCTGCCGTCTGTGGGGTCACACAGAGTCGGACACGACTGAAGTGACTTAGCAGCAGTAGCAGTATGCTAGTCTTCGAAAACAAGGTGGAGAGTGTTCCTTGTTTACCCTGAGAGTTCCTGTGAGATTGCTGTTTTCTTCCCTAGATTTTTGGAAGCATTGATTGACAAAACCAGTTGGTTTCATTGCAGGGAGGCTTTTAATTTCAGATTTAGTTTTTTTTCATGCAAATAACATTTTCTGATTTTGTATGTCTTCCTGGGTATGTTTAGGTAAGGCATTTCCCCTTTGCTAGGCCCGTAGACTCTCCTATGAGTAAGTGAACTGTGGTTCACACTATCTTTCTTTTCTGTAAGATGTGTTGTGCCCCGTCTTAAAGATCCTTGATACTGGTGATTTGTGCTCTGTCTCTTTCTCTAACCAGTCTCCCTAGGGGTTTATCAGGTTTATCGGTCCTTTCAAAGAGCCGACGTCTGGCTTGTTTAAACAATTCCGTTTGCCCTGTGTTCCCTCATTTCCTGCTCCTTTTCTCCCATCCACCTTGTGCTCCACTCGCTGTGCTTTCTGTCTGGATTTTTGGGAGGAGGCTCAGCTGATTTCGGCCTTCCTTCTTTTCCAGTATATGTGTTTAAGGCTTTAGGTTACCATCTAAACAGAGTTGGCTGGGTCCCACAAGTTTGAATAAGCCAAATTTTCATTATCTTGTATGTAAAAGTATTTTCTAATTTACATTGTGCTTTTTAAAATTATTATTCATGAAAGTCTACAAGAAGTATGTGATTTATCTTCCCAATGTTTGGGGAGGTTTTTCTGGTGACCCTTTTTTGATCTCTGTTAATTCCATGAAGAGCCCCGTCTCGGTCTTTAGGGGCTACTGTTATGAATACCATAGACCAGCTGATAAACAACAGAAAGTTGCTTCTTATAGTACCGGAGCCTGGGAAGTCCCAAGATCACCAGCAGGTGCCGCGTCTGGTGAGGCCTGTTTCCTGGTTCCTAGACTGCCTGCTTCTTCTCCCGGTTCTGGCAGCACAGCAGCCCATTCCCTCCTGACCTGAGCTCTCGCAGAGTCCCTGCCTCCTGGTATCATCACCACGTGCAGGGTGAAGTTTGAGGGCACATAGGCCATCAGCCGATTGCAATCCGTAAGTATACCCTGCATTATTTCAGTCCTCTGAAATAATTTGAGCTTTCCTAAGGGCTCAATATATATTCATTTTGTTATATGTTCCTTGGGCTCTTGAAAATAATATCTATCAGTGGGAATGCAGTGTTACGTGTGTATCAGTTAGATCAGATTTGTCAATCATAATTCAGATTTCGGTAGCCATGTTGAGTAAAGCAGAAGTAGGTGAAGTTACCTGTAATATATTTTATTTTAACATTCCCAAAATATTGTCATTTCAGTGTGTAATCAACCTGATAAAACCTAATGAAATATTTTACATTCGTTTTCTCATGCTAAGTCTTTAAAATCCAGTGTGTGTTTCAGGCTTGCAGCACATCTCATTGTAGAGCCAGCTGCATTTCAGGTACTTCGTGGCTGCAGGTGACGATGTCCCAGGGAGCCCAGTTCCCCGAGAGATGTGTCTTTAACGTCTCCCACTGCAATTGTGAACTTGGCTGTGACTGCTCTTCTATTTCTGTCAGTTTGTATGTATCGATGTTTGGAGGTTATGTTATTAGGGACATTCAGATTTAGAATCCTCATCGTCTTGGCAGACTGGACTTGCATGAGCATGAGATGCTCCTCTTTATCGCTAGTGATGCTTCTTACCTTAGACTCTCTCTGACAGTGATGTTGCCGCGTCAGGTTTCTGCCCTTGTTCGCCTGGGCATCTTTTACTCGCACCTGTCTGTGGTCTTCCATCTTAACATGTGCCTCTGGGAACAGTGTGTGGCTCTAATCTTAATCAGGGTGACGCTTTTATCTTTTAATGAGGACATTTGCTCTGTTTATAACTTTGATGTTTCCGTCTGTAGATACCGTGTTGCTGTGTGTTTTCTGTTTGTCCCACCTGTTCCGTGTTCTTTTCTCTGGCCTTCTTTTAGAAGGATGAGGTGTTTCTCTAGTTCTGTGCTCCTCTGCCAGGTTGGTGGGTGCACATTCGCAGACACAGCCTGTGTTTTACATTGAAGTCTAACTTAGTACTTTTACTGCCTCCCTGACACGACTGTTTCCTCCTTGTCACTGTTATCCTTTAAAACTTTAGATGTATTGTCGGCGTTATCATCACTGTAGCATTAATATTTACCCTGACAGTTACCTCATTGTTGGTCTTTACTTGTTTTTTATATTTCAGTCAGAGACGACTTTTCTTTCTCCCAAAGCACTGCCTTAATATTTTTTTAGTCATGTCTGTGGTTGATGAATTGTCTCATTTCCATTTGCCCTACAAGTCTTTATTTTGCTTGCACTTTCGAAGAGTGTTTTTGTTGGGTATCGAATTCCAGGTTGGTGGTTATTTGTTTTTCAGCATTTTACAGATGCCAGTCCATTATCTTCTGACTTCCTTTTTCTTGAAAAGTCAGCTCTCAGTGTTGTTGTGCCATTAAAAGCCACAGCTTTTTTCCTCTGAGAGCTTGAACATTTTCTTCTTGCCTTAGGCACCTGCAGAGCTGCTGAAACCAATGTGTAGTTTTCATTTTTGAGTCAATGCTCTGATTCTTGAACCAACTCTTGCCACTGTCCCTGTCAGTCAGTTCAGCTGCTGAATGTCTGGCCCACTGCGACCCCATGGACTGCAGCCTGCCAGGCTTCTCTGTCCATCACCGATTCCCGGAGCTTGCTCAAACTCATGTCCATCGAGTCGGTGATGCCATCCAAGCATCTCATCCTCTGTCTTCCCCTTCTCCTCCTGCCTTCAGTCTTCCCCAGCATCAGGTTCTTTTCCAAAGAGGCAGTTCTTCGCGTCAGGCGGCCAAAGTATTGGAGCTTCAGCATCAGTCTTTCCAATGAATATTCAGGACTGATTTGCTTTAGGATTGACTGGTTGGATCTCCTTGCAGTCCACGGGGCTCTCAAGAGTCTTTTCCAACACCACAGTTCAGAAGCATCGATTCTTTGGCGTTCAGCCTTCTTCATGCGCCAGCTCTCACATCCATACATGACTACTGGAAAAACCATAGCTTTGACTGAATGAACCTTTGTCAGCAAAGGAATGTCTCTGCTTTTTAATGTGCTGTCTAGGTTTGTCACAGCTTTCCTTCCAAGGAGCAAGCGTCTTTTCATTTCACCGTCTGCAGTAATTTTGGAGCCCAAGAAAATAAAGACTGTCACTGTTTCCATTGTTTCCCCATTTATTTGCCATGAAGTGATGGGGCCGGCTGCCATGATCTTCATTGTTTGAATGTTGAGTTTTATGCCAGCCTTTTCACTCTCCTCTTTCACTTTCATTAAGAGGCTCTTTAGTTTCAGCCCCTGGAGGCATTTCTTATTCCCCTGACTGTCTTTTCTCCACCATGAGGGGCCCCATTTATAGTTTTTAACAATGTAGTTTAACAACGGGTTCCTTCGCTATATTCTATACTTTTTTCCCTCATATATATATATATATATTTTTTAACCGATCTATTCCTCAGTTCACTGATCCTCTCTTCAGCTACATCCAACTTGATGTGAAGCCCAGAGCCTGAGTTCTTAAATTCAGTCACTGTTATTTGAAAGTTCTAGAATCAGTTTTGAGTCTCAGAAAGTTTTCCTTTTGTCAAGTATATTTTTGAACTGGTGAAGTTTGCATCTGATTCCTCTAGCATACCTCTGATATGCTGATACACATCAGATACCTCTGGACCTGTTTCCATTCTTTTTCTCTTGGTCTTATTTGTTGTTACACCCTTATTTGCTTTTTTGGTTGCATGGTGGACATTATCTATGGAAACCCCTAGAGTTTCTGGTGATGCTGTCTTCTCCAGAGGTTCCTCTGATGTAGACCTCTAGTGAGGACAGAGCTGTCTGTTCACTCAGGGTCTGAGTGACTTGAGGCTGGGGTGTCTTTGTAAGCTGAGTCTCAGCAGCCTTCACCCACCTTCCCCCCCTGACCCCAGGGAGGAGCCCTCCAGCATCTCCATCTGGAAGTCTGGGGTGCCTCCCATGGCCCCCTCCCTTCTCGGCCGGTCCTGAAGCCCACCGTCTGTCTCCCGAGCACCACAAGGTGATTGATACTCAGCACTCAGCCGGTTTGGGCAGAGCGCTGGGTATGTTTTCTGTGCCTCCCGTTTCTTGGGGAGCTTAGTCTCTACCATCCGGACTGACTTGTCAGGCCTGTGGTTGGATTTTTGTCTTCCCAGCCCAAGGAACTGTCCAGAGCTGTTAGCCAGTCCCCTCTGCTTGACTTTTTCCCTGCCTTTTCTTCCCAGAGTCAGCTTTGTTCTGATGCCCCGAGGGAAGGAGCGGCCCTCTCAGTCTCCAGCTCCCTCACTGGGCTTTTGTTTGAAATCTTGGATTGTGGCTGCCTAAGGACCTCTTTTGAAATGTATTTAGCTTCTCTAGCTCTTGGTAGGCTGACCCACAAGCTGCTTGCATCTATAACTGGAAGTGGGGAAGCCCCGGGTGTCTTCTCTCATCTGAAGCCACATGTAAAATTCACAGTAATTATATTGATCATC
This sequence comes from Capricornis sumatraensis, assembly GCF_032405125.1. NCBI lineage: Eukaryota > Metazoa > Chordata > Mammalia > Artiodactyla > Bovidae > Capricornis > Capricornis sumatraensis. The sequence continues at coordinate 139,109,813 of NC_091092.1, read as the reverse complement.
TTTGGTACTGGGGTAAACAAGAACCAGGGGCCCTTGCTCATTACCCACAGTTGTGTTTCTGATCAGAATCCCCTGCTTGCCTGGGCTGTTTCAGTGCCACTTGAACTTGGGAAGAAGGTGGGGCAAGTGGTCCATGCGGCCTGGGGACAGAGGAGCCAGTCTGCCCTCTTCCCTTGCCCCTGCCGGCCCAGGGCAGGCCTTGTGATGACAGGTGGCTGGTAGTGGAGGAGAAGGCTGAGGAGGAAGGGGTTGCGTGAACTGTATTCTGTGATGTGGTCAGGTGTGGGTTTTCTTTTTCAGTGTGAAAAAATGACTGCTTTGACTCTTCTCTCCAGTTTCACTTGAAGGTTGAAAATGAAGAGTTTATCCTTAAAGTTGAGCACAGTGATTTTACAGTCTTTTTGAAAGCAACAGTTGAGGTTTTCAAAAGATATCTCAGAGAACTGTAGCAGATAAAGCGAAAAAAAGAGAATGTGTTCAGGGTGAACTGCGGGCAGGACCCCAAACCGTACTCTGTATCTTCCAGAGTCTGTAACTGCTAAGATGGGTGGATATGGGGCCTCAAGCCCCCGGGGGACAGAGGTCCTCAAGTGACAGCAGAGGCCCCGGCTGAGCCAGGAGCAGTATGGCCTGTGCCCTGGCAAGTGGAGAGCTGCGAGGCTGGGAGTGGGGCCAGGAGAGGGGGTGGGAGACTCGGGCGTGGAGGGAGGGGCAGCACCTGGCGGGGTCTGGAAGGCGCTGGCTGTCGCGGCTCAAGGCAGGGACACCCCTGAACCTCCACCGTGAAGCCCCCACGGGGCAGAGTTGTCTGGCAGCCCAGGGTCAAAGTGAAGAGGGCGAGTTCGCAGCAGATTGACCGAAGCCCTGTACCCACTGTGAATTCATTTTAAGTGCCTGGAGCGAGGTTGGTCAAGCCCTTGCTGAGCTCGAGTGAGGGAGTCAGTCAGGGAGGACGGAGCTCAGGGTGAGTGAGGGGCAGCTAGTGCAGTGAGTCCTTGTCACCCGGATGGGTTCTGGGGACACCCTTGAGTTCAGTGGTGCCCTTTCAGTAGCCTCCCTGGAGGCTTGTTTGGGGGCTAGAGGAGGCAGAAGCCCACTTAGAAGACGTGCTCATTCCTAGTGGTGGTGGTTTCTGAAGCAGTTTCTACTATTTGGTTCGACTGTGAACCAGTATCCTTGCAGGGTCATGTTTGATGGTGGGCCTGAGCTGTGGGCACAGCCTTCCTTCTCCTGCACCCCATCTGTCATCTGTCATCTTTTGGGCAGCCCCTCCCCCCTCTCTGCACCCTTGATGGTGGGCCTGAGCCCAGCCCCCCTGTTACCATGGAGCCCCTTATGACCCAGTGGGTTCCAGGTGCCAGGCTCCTGGGAGACGTGCTGGAGGCAGATCCTTCGTGCCATTTCTTCTAGAGACAGCAGCGCTGATGGTCGTAGTGTGAGAGCGGTGGTCCTAGTGTGAGAGCAGTGTGTCTGAGAGTGGTGTGTGAGAGTGCCGTGTGTGAGAGTAGTGTGTGAGAGTGGTGTGTGAGAGCAGTGTGTGTGAGAGCGGTGGTCGTAGTGTGAATAGTGGTGGTCGTAGTGTGAGATCGGTGGTGATAGCTCGGGTGCTGAGGTATCTAACCGTGAAACAGCAGTTGCCCCTGAGTGGGGGGCTGCCCCCATCCACGAGGATGGGTCGCAGGAGGGCCCGCCTATGGGCGCTTTTCCAGTGCTGCATCCCCAAGGCAAAGGCCAAGACAAGGAAGAACTTGGCCTCGGCCCAAGTCCTGGAAGCAGAGCGGCCTGAGGTGAGAGCAGCCGGGGGCTGGGCCCGTCGGATTGGCCTTCACGCGGCGAAGCGTTGGAGCTGTGTTTCATTTTGTTAGCATGGTTGTGGGCCCTGCCGGCCAGGGCGTTTTGGCCTTCTGGGCAAGATCGACCCCAGCAGGTTGACCTTGTAAGTGGTTGTGCAGGGGCTGCGTGGAGGACGGGCGGGGGCCCCACAAGAAGGGAAACACTGTCTGGAGGAGTCACTGGGGCACGTGGATTGAGCTATAGAGTCAGTCCTTGAAGCAGAAAGGCTAAACCCCTTAACGTCTCCCATCTTACAAAGCACAGAACAGTGTGTCCAGTATCTTAATGACGGGTACCTGCTGCTTATGTGTATAACATACACCCTCATAGCTTCACATGTCTACTACATGCCTCTTAACAAGTGTTGGGCAGTGTCTAGGCGCTGAATACTCAGTATGTAGTAGGGGATATGTAGCCCAGGATTTTTTTATTTGTGTAAAGAAAACTAAAAGAATGAAAGACTCCATGTGGTTCAGTTTGAGCAAGTTCACCATGTGGACGGCACCGCGTGCGTGAAAATTGTGATAAAATACATAAAACATGAATTTAACATTTTCCCCAGTTTATTGAATGACTGGGTGACTTCAATGGAGTCAGGCTAACAGATGGCCTTGGGGTGCCATCAGCCTTTTTCCCAGAGGAACACTCCAAAGCCTGATGGCCTTGTAGACCTTACCTTTCTTCCTCACTCTTCCCAGCGGTTCTAGGTCACTTGTCTGTGTGTCGTTTAAGAATCTCTTTATCCACTTTGTTTTTAGGTTTATGTTTAGGGAAGTTTCTCAGACGTCCCTGGGTCTTGAGAAGACAGGCTTGGATTCCGGGTTCTCCCCTGCCGCATGCCTGCCAGGTCGAGGTGGAGGCTGAAGGCCAGTCTGAGTTGTGGTGGTCTGTGTGGTCTTGGGGTCAGTGGACCCCCTCTTCTCTGGAGGGGCAGGGAGACCCTTTGTGTGGAGCCTGGAAAGACTTGACAGGGTCAGTCTTCAGAGTCTCGCTCTCTTTTTAATTTGTGTTTGCATTTAGTTACTTACTCATTTCACTGTTTTCTAGGAGTTGGCAACATCTACAGAAGAACTCAATATATGCTGGGAACAGCTTCTTGCAAGAGAAGAAATAGCTCTGCTGAAAGCAGAGAGGAATAACATCATGGTCAGTAGGGGAATTCTCACATGTTGACATTTGCCCCTCGGGGGCCACCACTGGGCTCCGTGTTGCTGTCTTTAAACTCTGTCTGGTTTTCAAGTCATTTTTCACATCTCCCCACTGAGCAGACCAGGGTGGATCAGTTTGGGGTTCTCATACTTTGCTTCAAATTTATGGTGAGAGCTACTATAATTTTAGTACATTTGAGGGGGGAGTTCTCTTAACCTACAATTTTGTCCGTGCTACAGTTTGTGTGGGGTCTTAGTTCCCTGACCAGGGATTAAAACCCATGACCCCTGCAGAAGTGTGGAGTCTTAACTACTGGGCCACTGGGGAAGTCCACTCTAACTTTAGACTGAAGTGGCGGGATTCCGACTTGCCTTAGCATGTTTCCGGCTGTAGCATGAGGCTGAGAGGGGTTGTCGGCCCTGAATTCAAGCATGAGGTTGACGGTGTTCCTTTGGCCCTGCCCTGCAGCTGCTGCTGGAGCACCTGGAGTTCCTGGTTTCCCGGTATTCACCGTCCCTCCAGACGACGGCGGGCAAGTGGCAGGCGCAGTCCCCAGCCGGCATGACCAGCGAGCTGGAGGTGATCAAGTCACTGAAATCACTCTTTGAGCACCACAAGGCCCTGGACAAGAAGGTACCAGCCACCCGGCCATCCTGGATTTGTACACTTTGCAGCCTTGTTAGGTGGATGATGCATGTATTTATGTAACTAGTTGACTTTTGAGCTTCTTGAATTGTTGTAAATACTTTTTTTCTGTAAGAAGTAAGATTTTTATATGGTTAAAAAGTGTTGCCTACATGCATGCTCAGTCATGTCCGAGTCTTTGCGACCCTGTGGACTATAGCCCACCATGCTCCTCTTTTCCTGGGACTTCCCAGGCAAGAATACTGGAGTGGGTGGCCATCATCTACTCCAGGGTATCGTCCTGACCCAAGAATCGAACCTGCCCTCTTGTACTGCCAGGTGGATTCTTTATCATAGGTCCACCTGGGAAGCCACCAGTTAAAAAGTATTAGTTGGTATAAATGTCTCAAGATTTATTATATTCTGTATATCAATTTGCAATTAAAAACTAAGTAATAGAATTATTTTAGGATAACATTTCTTTCCCTCTCAAACTTAGAATTTAAAGCTGTTAATAAGCAGATTTTTTGATGTGAAGATCAATGAGATACATTAAATGTATTCTGTTATAGTAGCCGCGTATTAGGGTGAGTATACAATGGCAACCCACTCCAATACTCCTGCCTGGAAAATCCCATGGTTGGAGGAGCCTGGTAGGCTTCCGTCGATGGGGTCGCGAAGAGTCAGACACTGCTGAGCGACTTCACTTTCACTTTTCCTTTTCATGCACTGGAGAAGGAAATGGCAACCCACTCCAGTGTTCTTGCTGGAGAATCCCAGGGACAGGGAAGCCTGGTGGGCTGCCATCTATGGGGTCGCACAGAGTCGGACATGATTGGAGCGACTTAGCAGCAGCAGCAGCATCCACTAAGAAGTGCACTCACGTATATACACGCATCAACACACGAGGAGCACTTGAAAGGTGTAGTTTGTTAGAAGAATTAGGTGCCACACATAACAAGGTAAGTTGGATCATTCATCGTGCAATTTCAGTTAGTTCAGTTCAGCTCAGTCACTCAGTCGTGTCCGACTCTATGTGACCCCATGAATTGCAGCACGCCAGGCCTCCCTGTGCATCACCATCTCCCGGAGTTCACTCAAACTCACGTCCATCGAGTCGGTGATGCCATCCAGCCATCTCATCCTCTGTCGTCCCCTTCTCCTCCTGCCCCCAATCCCTCCCAGCATCAGTCTTTTCCAATGAGTCAAGTCTTCGCATGAGGTGGCCAAAGTACTGGAGTTTCAGCTTTCGCATCATTCCTTCCAAAGAAATCCCAGGCCTCATCTCCTTCAGAATGGACTGGTTGGATCTCCTTGCAGTCCAAGGGTTTGTCATTTGTATCCTTTCATTTTAAAAAAGTATGAAGGCTGTAGTGGTGGACATCAGATGTTCTTTATCTTTCTGATTGAGGACCAGCCCACCTGGGTTATTTTAATGACTAGTAAACTAGACTTGTGGCTCAGAGCTGCAGGATCTCTTAAGCACCCCTTTGTCCAGGAGGAGACAAATTCTGACTCGAATCACCTGGTTCTATTCGAGATGGATAGCATCACCATGTATTTTCTTTTTATGCTGTATTTTCAGTTTTGAGTTGAGTTTTTCCTAATGGAGTTTTGCTGTCTTTACTTATTTCTTTATTCTGATTCAATGTTTTGGTTTTCACTGATGATTCTTAAAGAGAAGAATAACCTGAAAAAGATACTAATGGATGGGGTGCTTGATGTAAATCACAAGCAAGAAAACATGCCAAGCGCCAATGGAAAGGCATGTCCTCGGTCTCACTCTCTGTCTGGTTCTCGTCTTACTATCTAGTCTGTGCGGGGCTGTTGAGACCTTTCACCAATGCATCATGTATTTCTGAGTGGCTGTAAGGGATGTGTGAGCTCCAGAGTGCAGAAGGCAGTTTTGACTTCACCGATTTCCCGGAAGTGCTGTGTTCCCTCCCTCCCAAAACAAGGCTGTCTAAGGTTTCCTTTCCCCCTTAGAGAACCCGCGACGAAGACCTGGCTCCGGTGATCGAGCTCCAGGAAATCATCAAGAAGAAGTCACGGGAGCAGAGAGAGATGAAGGACCGCCTGGCAGCCCTCTCTGCCCACGTAACAGAGCTGGAGAAGGACCTGGACACGGCCAGGAAGGACCTCCTCAAGTCCAAGGAAGTAAACGTGAAACTACAGCAGGACGTCCGTGAAGTGAGTGACAGTGGACGTGTCTGTTGTCCTGAGGCGGAAAGTGGGTCCCTTGTTCTCCCAGTGATCTCAGCCTTGGCATGGCTGCGTGAGCAAGAGCAGAGCACTGGCGAGACCGCCACTGGCTGCCTTCCCGCCTCTGCATCGAGGTCACTAGGGTAGAAGAGGCCTGGTCCAGGCGGCCCGTTGGCAGTGGACCAACATGGCTGTGCTGCACCCTGGGTGTGGACTCCTCATTTCCACAAGTTCTAGGGGGCCTAGTGTGTTCCTTTTTTAAAAATTCATTCATCCACTCATTCATTTATTGGAGTATAGTTGCTTTATACTGCTGCGTCAATTTCTGCTGTACAGCAATGTGAACCAATCATACACACACACACACACACACACACACACACACACACACACACACAAATCTCCCTGTTTTTTAGGTTTCCTACCCATTAACTTCACCACAGAGCACTGATAGAGTTCCCTGTGCTGTTCAGTAGGTCCTCACTCGTTGCTGACTTGATGCATAGTATCAGTAGTGTATATATGTCAACCCCAGTCTCCCAGTTCATCCCCCTACCTGCCTGCTGAATATATTCCCGATGATGCTGAAATTTCCTTCTGATTCACTCAGGTGAGTCTGAACATCTGTGGAGCCCATTCTCCCGGAGAGATGGGAACATGCTGTGTGGGCTCTGCTGAGGCAGCTTGCCTGGCCATCTTCTCTAGTTTTCTGAGGTTCCGCTCCTTGAAAGGATGTGTGACAGTGATACCAGCGGTCAGACAAGTCGAGTGGCATTTGCTCACCCTCAGATCCTCAGGCCCGTGCTGTGTAACCATGCAGAATCAGGATGTTTCTGGCGGTCGTGTCTGCTGGTGTCGTGATTTATGAGAAGCTCCCTAACAGTCACTGTGAAAACAGAAGAGAGCTGGGGGCTCAGGCCTCCTCCTGTGAGCCTCGCCTCTCCTCTCTGTGCAGACAGACAGTGCCCACCCTGCCCCACCCCTCCCCCATGAGACTGTCTCAGAGTGCACCCCTCCAACATGTGGTACAGCAGGTGTACTTGTTTAGTAGCTCGGTGTGAGTAATTCTGTGTGAGAACTCAAAACAGAAATATTTGCACATGTTTGTATAACGTGTTCACACTACTCTTTGGCAACAGGAGGAGATTAGGTGGCAGAGATTAATACACAGAGAATTCTGGAAAAAGCGTTTTTAAGACCTTGCACTTTTCATGTTAGGACAACATCGGTTACTTAGTGAGCACAGAGGGACCTGAAATGGATTTTGAGCCGGCGGACAGGAGTCGCATCGGCAGCAAGCTCTGCTCCTGGTTTGAGCATTTCCTACATGTGGTGTAACTGCTTGAGAAGAACTAGGCTTGAGAAGGCTGCTCCCAGTTGTGTAACACTTTGACTTCTGTTTCTACTCATTAATATTCTTATTTAATTTTGAGGAAATTGCATGAGATTTTTCCAACTTTTACCTGAGGAAATGAGCCTCAGAGCTCCCGGTAGGATCTGTTGAAGGTCCCTCCCTGTTCTGGGTCAAGCCCGCCTGTATGGTGTAGGAGACAGAGATCCTCATTTCATGCCAGATACCGTCCCTCCTGGAATTCTTGCAATGACAGAGTAGTTTAGTGTACTTTTTGTTTGCTGTTTGGGTTTATGATGTAGAAAAGAAGCTTGGTAAATCGAGTGGCCAGACAGACATTAAGACAGATGAGTTCCATCGTGGCAAATGTGACATTTGAGGTAGGCGCGTTTTTGCTCACATCTCAGAAAACTGCCATGTCTAGGACTTTAATTTTGAGGACGCTAATTTTATGTTTGATTTGAAACTTAGGATTTAGTCCAGCTTTTTTACTCTTAATTGTATCGCAGTATTCTATGATAATGGCTTACCTTTTCTCCTCTGCAATGCCTGGTGTAGGCTATGGCCCCAAAGGAGGACATGGAGAAGAGAATCACTACACTTGAGAAACGCTACCTCGCTGCACAGCGCAAAGTCATCTCTGTGCACAACCTCGATGATAAACTTGAAAATGAAATCGCAAATAAGGATTCTATGCATCGACAGGTAATGGCTTTTCCTGAACTGTGTCTGACTTCTGTAGTAGTGAATACTGAGGAAGGAAGGTAAAGACCTTTTCATGTGACTCCCATGTTGGAAATCAAGTCCCAGTGTAAAGTTCTTATAACCCTAAAATACTGCGTTCAAAAGTGTGGATGTACATCATGATAAATCAGCTGTACTGAAAGGAAATATATTTTTTAAAAATTGAGGCTGACTGCAACTTACAGGTTTGAATTATTTGGGATTTGGGTTAACCATTTTGTGGAATTCCACTCCTGACTCTTGTTTTACTTGACTTGAATCTGTTGGCTTGTTAGCATTTTTGCTGAAAGAGCAGAGAGCAGCAGGGAACTTCACAGCAGCTGGCTGCCTGGTGGGAACTGTGGTCACTGTAACAAAAGGCAGGGTTAGAGTTCCAGTCTGATTAGGGTTTGTACTTCCTGTGGTTTGGTGAGCTTTACTTGCTCCTGTTCCTGTGTGGTCTCACATAATCAGGACTTAATCAGGAAAACCAAATCTGGCTTCTCCAAAACAAAGTGAGTCAGTCTGGTGTGTGACAAAGTGTATCATTGGCCCCACTACAAAAATAAAATACTAGAAAGCCATTGAAATCTATGATGTGGAATGCTAATTAAGAGCATTACGATATACAAAATAATGGCTGCAAAAGGCATTTCAGAAAATACTACGTTGTTGTTTTCTGAGGGTTTTAAAGCACATCTTATTGTTTATGTATGTATATAGAGTAATACACACACAGAAAAAATAAGAAAGCTGCTTAGAAATAAATGCTAACCTCTCAGGAACCCGAGCGTATAGATCATTTCATTTTTTTTCTTTTTCAAAAAAGAATCTGTCTAAATGTTCTACACTGAAAGTTTTCAGAGTAAGAAGATCTGTTAAAAGAATAATCATGCATTTACAAATATTAGTTGACTGGCATTTCCCCAGGCACACTCTGATCAGGTCTGTATTTCAGAGGAGATGAAACCCATATTTTGGCTTACAAGCCCATGGCTGTCTGGGTTGGTAGGGTTCCCTTCAAATGATGATTCTGGTGATGTTTTAAGAAGGGTCAGTACTGACCCTTAACTTGTCAATAGGAATGAATAAGATTCTACAGAAACCTGATCTTCTTTAATATATAAGAACTTTTTTTTTTTTTTAAGACTTCTTTGGAGACATTTAGGAAGAGCAAATACTCTGGCAGGAGGTGTTCTGCCCACTGAGACCAAGCCCAGGAACACTGAGAGAAAAATTACCGTGACGCGGCTTCCGAAGCAGAACTAATCCTGTAGACACATGCATTTAGGTTTTGTCTCAGCTTACTAACAATGGCAGAGGGTACACCGCTTGGCCCGTTTTGATGTTCTGCTCTCCCTTTGTAGAAGGAGGATAAAGACCGACAGCTGCAGCTGTGCCTGGAGCTGGCAGAGCAGAAGCTGCAGCAGATGCTGACAGAAGTGGTGGCTGAGCTGGCTCAGTGGGGAGCTGCACTCTCCAAGGTGCTGCTCTTGGTCCCCGGGGGACGGGCGCGGGGAGGGCCTGTTCCCTTGTTGTCCCACTGTGCCCCTCCCCGTGCTGCTCAGTCCACAAAGGAGGGCAGACGCGGGGGTTGTGCTGCCCGTCTGAGATGGGAGTGCTCCCTGAGTGTCGGACAGTCCCCGCTCCCGTGTCATCCCTAGGTTAATTTCCCTCCAGTTTTGTCCTGTGCTCTGTGTGTCCCCAGGATGCTTCAGCTCCGAGTCACTGCTGCTCAGAGTTCAGTCAGCAACTCAAAGCCTAGCAGGATAAAGAATGAGAAAAATCCCATTCTCGTTAAGAGATGGCCAAAATAGCTCTGTCATGAACACAGTTTTAAGTCTTTATTCATACATTGTTGAATAAGTCACAGCGGGGCACGGTGCAGACCCAGGGCCCCACTCCCAGCTTGCAGTCCCCGGGAGCCCACGGGTGAGAGGGTGCATCCAGGAGACGTGGCGCTGCTGGGGATATGGTGCTCACAGCCAGCCAACCACCCTGTCCTTCTGGTGGGAAAGGTGTTGCCCTGCACTGCTGGTGGGCACTGGCTGGGCATGGAGAGGCGGGCCGGGCCTGTGCTGGCCTGGCTGTTGGAGCATTGCCTGGAGCTCAGGGAGCGCCTGAGGGGCCAGCCAGTTTCCGGAGGTGGGTGGTGTCCTGTGCTCCCAAACCCTCCCCGAGCAGGGTCACTAACAGCCGCCAGGGGGCGCCCTTCTGCCTGTGCTCTTCCCCTCAAGGGCTGGTTTCTTCTCTGCCCTGGCATCTTTGCTGTCTGTCCCCGGTCGGCCTTGTAGTCTGAACTTTTGTCTTCCGGAAGCTCTGCCACTAAGGAGGCGAAACTGTTCGAACTTACCTCCCAGCTTAGGAAGGAAGAACGTGTGCCCTCGTGTGTCCCGTGCTTGCCACTGACTGCTGCCTGCGCTGGCTCACCTCAGGCAGTCTGAGGAGGGGGTCTGGGGCCAGAGGGAGCACCTCTCCTCTCACGAGCCGGTCACCAGCACCCTCCGTCACCCACGTGTCACACACGAATCCGCGCTGGCTGCGTGAGCAGGCGTGCGGGTGTGGCCCCCGAGAACCCGGGCCAGTGGTCCGCACAGAGCATGGCCCGCTAGCCGCCCCTGCGGTCACAGCCCGCGTGCCGTCAGGACAGGGTCGTTGTGAGCGGAGATGACGCTGTTCTTGGCCGACAGGCGGGAGAGAGACACAGCAGCATGGAGGAGAGGGGCGTGTGGGCCGGAGACGCGGCTGGGCGGGGCCGGCGCTGCCTTTCTCTGCCGCTCCTGTCTCTGCCGTCCAGTGTGCGTGTGTGGCCCTGTCTGCTCATCCAGGCACCCAACCTCGGGAGCAGGACCAGATGTGGTCTCCTGTAGGTGGTGGGCAGGGGCCAGGGGGTCCCCACGCTCAAGAAGGACGCTTGTTGCTCTGACCAGCCAGGCCGGGGAGCTGCTCAGCATACAGTTGGACCTTACGAGTGTCCCTCAAACCTGAGGGAGCCAGCCCGAGGCCCGTGAAACGGAAGGCATGGTGCCCAGGTGTGGAGGTGCTTGCCTCGGACGTGGCGCTGGAGTCCCACATGCCAAACTGCTGGTCCAGACGTGGGGTGTGTGTGTAGGATGGCTGCTCCTAGGCAGGAGGAGAACCGAAATTGCGCTGCGACAGAAGGCGCTCCAGGAAAGAGCGATGGTGGAGGCTCGCATCAGAGAGCCCTGAGGGAGGTTTCCCGGAAGGGTTGGCCACACAGCGGTACCGACCATCCAGGAAATGGAGTGGGGATCCCAGGTCCAGCCTCAGGGGTCAGTACTATCCCCACCATAGCTGTGTTCTTGGGCCTGGACTGCAGAGCCTCACATGTGGGCTCCCAGGGGGCTGTGGTTCTGACTCCCATCATGAGACCTCGGTGAGGCTCCCTCTCTGCTTAAGCAGAGAGCTCAGTGTTTCCCGATCAGGGGTGCACTTCCTTACTTTCAGAACGGCTGCTCAGAGGCTGTTGAGATTGGGATGCTATTTATGACTAAGCCAATTCAAAGTAAACTTTTGTTTTGCTTTAAAAATATTTGAATGCTGATGCCTTATGCCTTCATGCTAGTCAATAAGCGTGACAGCATCCACAGGCAGTGTGTAAAGGAATAGACATAGATGTGTGCCCACAACCCTTCCAGAAAGCATCAGTTAGGCGGAATCACCAGTGGCCCCGATGTTACCAGCCGCTGTGCTAGAACATTCTTCTAGGTTCACCCTCACCCCTTCGTTTCTTTCTTAGAAGTTTATTTCTGGGGCTTTGCTGGCAGTCCAGTGGCTGGGAGCCTGCCTTGCAAGGTCAGGGGCGCAGGTTCGATCCCTGGTTGGTGAGCTAAGATTCCACGTGCCACGCGGCAATCACATCAAAGGAATCGCGCATGATGCAGCTAAGGCCTGATGCAGCCAAATCAATAAGTTTAGTTCAGGATCTTTTATATAATGTGATAGAAAAGATTGAAGCAAGTAAAACCAAGCATTCTCATATTCCAACTCCAGCCATCTCTCTTTTTATTTGCTTTGGAAAATGTCTGAGAACCTCTATCAGAGCAGCTCAGTGGGCAACAGTCTGGTTGAGGTTCGGTGAAAACCTGTCCCAGCTGCACCGGTGCCCTAAAGACGAGGCCCAGAACCTTCACCGAGGTCGGCGCTTGGGTAACGCTTGTCTGAGAGAGACCCATGGTCACTACAAGTTCTGCGGCACATTTTTCCCCCACAAAACCCAAGATGATACCCACACCTCACTAGAGAGCTCTCTTCACCCTGACCTGTGGGCTGGCCCTGAGGTGGGGATAGTTTTGGCTCAGGTTTGAATTTTACATGTGAAACCTGCACCAGTTTCCTGAGTGACCACTGAACTGCAAAGGCTGAAAGCAAGTATAAAGCAGTTTCACTTACCCCGGGGACCTGGCCTCCTTGGATCTAGAAGATCAGTCGGGGAAGGAGGATTTTTTCTGTGTACAAGTTAGTGTTAACAGTTGTCATCCGGCTTCGTGCTGACACTTCGCTCTGGGCGAGAGGTCCGCCCCTCATCCCGAGGTGCTTTATGCTTTCAGACAGGAGAGTAGCCATCCCGCAGTCCATGCAACGTTTGTTAAGAATTGACTCTAAAGCACTGTATGTATCTTTTTCAGAATTCTCTCCTATGGTAAGTTGAAAATGCAAAAAAGCATTTAGAAGAAATGCAAAACAACAAGGTCCTTAAATCTCAAAATCCTTTAGAAATGTGTTAAGAGCTGAACTGAGCTGGGTTCACTGTTACAGTTACTGCAGATGCTTCACGGAAGTGGAGTTACATTTTCCTTATGGCTAGTCCACTGCTGTAACGTGTATAGCGTTTCTGGTTTTGAACATTGAATGTGATTTGCATTATAGGTGGATTTAGAGTGTGTGGCCGTTGTGTGTGGTTCAGAATTCTAAGTAGTCCTTTCTGGGCTCACCCGAAAGCTGAGATAAAGCATGAGCCTTTCACGTGGACAGTGCTGTCCGTCAGAAAGATAATACGAGCCACATACACAATCTAAAATTTCCTAAAAATGAGCGGGCTGCTTTACATGCTTTTTTCACTGCGAGTCTTGAAATCTGTGTGATTTCCACATCGAGCTTTGCACCGGCCTGCGTCACATCCTCAGTGTGCTGCACAAGGTGACTGACTGCCGTGGCCGACAGCACAGAGCTGCCAGGTTGAGTCGAGTGACTCGGAAACTTGGCCGTTTGACTTGTTTTACCCCGTGAGGAAGTGAAGTGGGGTGTAGAGGAATGAATGTGAGCAATGCCCAGGAATGAATGTGAGGTCCATGGGGACAGTCTAAAGCAATGAGAGGAGTGAGGGCAATAGAGTGAGTCCTGTCCCCCACCACCCGAACCCCGACCCCAAGTCCAGCTTCTCTCTATAGACATCGTTGTCGTCAATGGCTTGCCATGTTTCCTCCAGAAGCTTTTCTACACCTGAGATGTGACTTCTTATTCATTATGGTTTATAAGGGTTAGTATTGTTCTGAGTGTTTCTATTTGCTATGGAACACTTAGAGTACAATTTCTCAGAATGAAAATGTTCCAAAATGTGCGATTTTAAGGCGAGAGAATGGAGAGGATGTGCTGATCGGGCTGATGGTGGTGAACCCATAGGCAGCTAGTTTGCCAGAGCGGAGCAGGAATGATGGCAGGTGGTCCTGGAGCCAGGAAAAGGGGTGGCCCAGCCCTGGGGAGGGGTAGTGATGAAGACAGAAAGCGAAGGTACTGGCCATGGGGGACAGGGAGCAGGCAAGCCAGCAGCTCGAGGCTGCCCCTCTGTTGCTTTGAGGTCATCTCTGGGAAAACAAGGCAGGACCTGGGTGAGAGTGGGGCAAGGGGGAGATTTGCGGAGAGAAGGGTGTGAGGTGTGAGAGCGGGAGGGCGGCACGGGGCCCAGCAGGCACTCTTGCATGCGTCTCAGATGACAGAGGCGCCCTTGCGGTGTGCGGGGCCATCCCCAGAACAGCCCAAGGGCCTGTGCCCTGAGAGGAGAGCCACGGGAGGCTGGCCCTCCCGTCCCCTGGCTGCCCCTGCTCACTCCTGCCTGTGCGTGTTCAGACCAGCCTGGAAAACGGAGGGCTGGGAACCCACGAGGACGGCACTCCTCGGTGAACTAGTACCAGTGATGAGCGATGGGGTGGACCCAGTGTCTGCGGAGCTGAAGGGTTTTTTTTTTTTTTTCTAATTTTCCTTCAGCCTGGCTGATGGAAGCAAGGATATATTTTTGTAATTTTCAGTTTTTGTCTCTGACTCCACCAGCCCACCCTTGTGAATAACCTCATAGGACTGCCTTCCGTCCACGCTGAGACCTGAATGTCACCAGGCCATCTAGGAACTGGATTCTCCTCCTGCCCGTTTCTTCAGTACTGCTCGCTTAAGAGATGGCAGTGTCTCATAAGCAGGGCCCATTTGTCCAAAGTCAGGGCTTCCATGTAAAATTGTGTTCAGTTCCTGATAGACTTGAGGTGCCCAGAATGTTGCTGACGAGACGTGGTCCTCTCGTGCCCAGGTGCAGCCCCTGAAAGATCAGGACTGGGAGCGTGGGCAGCAAGCCAGCATGCTGGCCAACGTGGGCCAGGTGTTCAAGAGTGACAAGGGCGTGTCAGACGGCATGGGCGACCGGGTCACCCCCTTCAGCGCGCCCGCTCTGCTGTCGCCCAGCGGCCAGGCCAATGCCAAGACTCCGGCCGGGAGGATTCAGAAGCAGCTGGACAGGATCAACGAAGAAAGCTGGTGGGTGCACCTGAGCCCAGCTCCCCGGAGAGTCAGCTTCTCTAAGGAGCTGTCTCCTGCTTAGAGAAGTCTGAGTGTTCCATAGTGAGAAAACTGACTTCAGGTCTGCTTCAGGAATTTTCAGTTCTGAGATTGCCCTTGATTATAGAGCTCAGTCAGCCAGGACATTCTGTCCACAGTGTGGTGTCAGCACTCTGTGGGGGGGCGTTGTGGGGTGTACCCCCCTCAGCTCTGGGCCCCAAGGTGGGTGAGGTGCCGAGGCGGTGTCCCCTGTGGCCCGTGCACCCTCCAGCACTGAGGGTTCACGCTCGTGTGTCCCTCGGAGCCTTCTACGTTCTGGTGAAAAGCCACCTGGAACAGAAAAGCTGGGGTTCTGGGCTTGGCAAATTCCCACTCAGATCTGCATTTTCCTTTGTAACTTAATACATTATGAAGATTGGCTTGGTGTAAGACAGTGATCCAAGGACATGTGTTTGAGTTTTTCTCATCTCATCAGTATATTTAAAATGTTTTCTTTAGACCCAGTCTTGGCAGTTAGAACAGTTTACAAAACAGGATAGAACCCAAAGGCCCGCCTGTGGTGAGCAGGGGGTCCTGGGTCTGGGTGCAGCCGGGTGGCTGGGGCCCCGAGGCCTGCCTGGTGCCACACCCGCACAGCTGTGCCTCCTGTCCCGAGTCCACGTTCAGAGTGGCCGAAGGCTGGTGACCCTGCACAGGACCTGGCAGAGCTGCTGCTCAGATTGTTCTCATCCCATCACCCCTGCCCGAGGTGCCCGTTCCTGTCGGTCGAGTGCGGGGGGCTCGGGAAAAAGGCAGGGGTGAATGGCACAACCAGCAAACGCAGATGGTGCCGCCTGTACTTTTGACGCTGAGACAGACTGCTTTGTGGGCCGTGTTTGAGCACAGACAAGCTCAGAAAGATTGTCTTTCCTCATCCCCGTAGGAAATTGGGAACACTTCTGTATTAATATTTTTATTTTTAGAGCAAGTTGTCAGGTAAAAATGATTTTTCCTTATGCAACAAGTTGACTTGATGTAAATGGTAAATTCTGTCCATCAACTTGTCAACAGTGAAAAACTTTCAAGATGTATAAGTAGAAGTGAAACTGGAGAGTTTACTACCTGTAAGGATCTTGTATTTTAATGGGAAAATCATTTTATTTGCATAATCATGCATGTAATCTGTATATAAAATCATCCATGACACATTAGGGGAGAAGAGCAGTAACTGTGAATTCTAGGTTAATGCAGCACATTGACCTGAATCCAGAAACTCACACAAAGCTGGTGGAGAATTTCATCAAGTGATGCGTTTGCACATACACAAGCTTAAAACAAAATGAAAAGTTCAACTCAGCACTTCATCTGGTCTGGAGACGTGTTTAGAAACTCCAGCTTGCTTGTGAATCACTGTTTTGGTTATACGGAGTTCCGGATTCCCAGTGGAAAAGATCTGAGGCACTGACGTGCATCTCTGCCCTGAGAGCAGGGAAGGTAAAGGTGATCAGCTTCAGGTATCTCCTCACAGGGAGAGTCACCACCCAGGCCAGATCAGAATGTTAGAGTAAATAAGTCAAATCAAACGTGAATGATGAGGGGCCACTTTGTAAGACTCAGTGATAAGTTATTCTAAGTTTGAGAATATTCCAAAGAGGGAAAGCTGAACCTTTTTGCTGAGATGTTAATTGAGCAACTCTTCCTGGAATTTGCTAATCGTGACACAGAATGCAAGCCCACATTTGCTGTCCAGACATGTTCCTCTGCTGACAAAGGCAGGTGATGATTTTATTCTGTTTTAGGTTGATCCAAAAAGACAAGGAGAACACGGATCAGCGGGCGGAGGGGATTGAGAACAGGGTGGGCAGTGGGAGCTTCAGCAACCTTCGGCGCTTTAAATCCTCGGACTCCCTCAACCTGGATTTCGCCTCCTCGCATGCCAGCTCCTTCCCACCCATTAGAGGGCGCTCCATGCCCGAAAGGAGGCAGCCCAGCCCTGAGCCAGAAGAAGACAAGCTGGGCTTCATGACTCTGGTATGTGTCTGCCTCCTCCCTGCCGCGTCCCTCCCCGAGCACACTGGTTTTCTTTTGTTTGTTTGTTTTTTCTCTTTTTACCCAGAAGAAAATCAGGTGCGTTTGCTACGCTCAGAGGTCTAAGATTTTTAAAACTGCCTAGTCTTGAATTGGGCTTCCCTAGTGCCTCAGACGGTAAAGCGTCTGTGTGCAATGCAGGAGAGCCGGGTTCGATCCCTGGGTTGGGAAGATCCCCTGGAGAAGGAAATGGCAGCCCACTCCAGTATTCTTGCCTGGAAAATCCCATGGACCGCGAAGCCTGGTAGGCCACTGTCCATGGGGCCGCAAAGAGTCGGACGCGACTGAGCGAAATCATTCCATAATCACACAGCGACAAATGAGTCTTGATATTTGGACCCCTGGCTTAGGAATCTCAACTGGTCTGCTGGCGGATGGGCCTGGCCGCGCGCTCAGGCCAGCTCTGCATGTGAAACCAGGTTCAAAGCCCGGTGCCCCAGGGCCCCAGTGAAGAAGTCTGGCTTCCTCACTCTTCCGAGTCTGAAAACGGGATGACGACCTAGGGCTTTCGGTGACAGAGTGTGCGGCTCTAAAGCACATGTTCCAGCTTAGCTTCCATGTTTACCCCATGAACTCATGTTTACAACACTCTGCTTTGTAACTGCACTTGTATTTTCACTTTTTTTTGGTTACCACCCGTTTCATGTTAGCTGCATTGTTAGTCGGCATATAATTAAATTAACTGTGAATCATTTAGCGGCATGTGAAGTGGTAACTAGTCCATTTTGTGGTCTTTGGAGACACTGTTTTTATAATTTGCATCGTTGGCTAATTAGTTGATATTTAAAATTCTTTGACGATTTCTCTGTAGTTTCACGATTGATTTCTTTCCGAGTGTTTGTAAAAGAACAGTTCTGTATATTTTGTCCTGCTGTTGGAGTTCTCTGACGGTGTGTCTGCTTTCATCATTGGTTTTGATTTCCTGGCTCATTCTGTTGCCTGCTCAGTGATTGTCAATCCAGACCCCAGCTTCCCACCACTGCCCCGCCTTGCCCCCGAGGCTGCAGTTGACCCATCCATCTCCCCTTCCCCGTCCTCCCACCTGCTCTGGTCATAGCAGTGCTGTGGTCCACAGCAGGCGTCCCCTTAGTCGGGTTTGTGCTTTGTCTTCATGTCTCATCAAATGGTGTTTTTCCCCCATAGCAGTAAGTTTGAATTAGCATATCACTATGCAGTTACAACCATAATGTAGATGGATCCTAAACCGCATATCATGTGTCATTCATAAATGAGATTATCCTTACCTAAAGAAATGATCTTCTTAAGTGTAGAATTAATGGACTTTTGACACAATATCCTTTCTGTGTCGGTGCTTGTTTTTAAGACTATAAATCTCATCAGCTTTTGCACAGTGAATGTCTCTACTAGACTCTTTAAAAAGCATCTTCTATGGTTAATAAAATGGAAAGACTGCACCTGCTATTATGCTAGCTTGCTTTCTTACACATTTTCACAGGGAACCTGCTTTAATACATTTATTTTGAGAACTTTTAAATCAAATTCTAGGTAAGCATTTTATGTTAATGTCCAATAGATGGTTCGATTTGTTCAGTGTTCAAATAGGTATTATGGTAACTTCCTCATCAGTTAAATTACTATTTTAAAGTATAACATGTTTTTTATGAAGAGAAACTAACTTATAGAGAAGTTTGGCTGAGAATAGACAACTGTTAAGGGCCTTTATTGTACAGAATGCTGTGCTTTAATAAATCATGATGTTGTAATAGAATTGTATCTTCCTGAGTAATAATTTATAGTGTTTCTCTAGTAAATCTTGAATAGCTTATTTAATTTCTGTGGTCAAAAGAAATGTTCTGTTTCCAGTTACATGTTCTCTAAGTCTTCATCTCACTTATATGTTTGCCATCATTTTTGCTATACTGTGTTTGTCTGTACTGATTCTTGAATTTTTAGCTTCAAAGTCGCAAGATATCTGGTTTCTCTTCATTTCTTTGCATGCATCTATCAGCCTAGTGATTTAAGGAAGCATTGTCGAAAGGTAAACTATTTAGTAATTTAGCATGCCTCTGTTTCTCTGTGAAGTATTAGAGAGTCCTTATCATTTTACATGAATGAACACTGTGTGGCTATGTACTTGTGAATAATTGACATTTTCATGGAAGTAATGAAACTCACCCACCACTGGGTGCTGATGGTTGGTTCTGTTGGAAATAGGTCATTTGTTGGGACAATTGTAACAGTTTGCCTATCTCCCACTTGTTTGCCTTCTAATCATCTCATGCTTATTTATAATAGAGATAGTATTATTTATTATTTTAAAATTTTTCTTTACTTATTTTTTGGCCATGCTGCACAGCTTATGGGATCTTAATTCCCCAACCAGGGATCAGACCAGTGTCCAGGCAGTGAAAGTGCCAAGTCCTAACATCTGGACCACCATGGAATTTCCGCTTAGAGTTTTTTTTTAAACAAATGACTGAATCAGAGCTATAGAAGTTAGATTTGGGGGAAGCCAATTTAATGACGGTGGGTAGCAGTGTGCAGGAGACTCTGTGCGCCAGGCACCGTGTCGAGTGCTTTCTGAGTCTGTCATCTAATCCCGCAGACGCCAGGTGAGGTCCAGGCTGCTGTTATCCCCATTCAGCAGACAGGGACACTGAGGCTTATAGAGGCCGAGCACCGTGCCCAGGCTCCCACACCCAGCAGTGTGGTTCGGACTGGTCTGATCAGAGCCTGGACACTTCCTGTGGTGCTGTCCAGCCCGCTTTGCTCCAGAGGCTCTCGTGTCCATCACGGCATCCCTGATGGAGGGAGCATCAGGAGGGAGCTCGCTGCCTCTCCCGTTTGGTCACTTGGTTGAGCCCCTGTTGTTGGAGTCCAGTGCCCCGAGGGCTGGCCTTCCTTGTCCCTCTCCCACTCCCAGCCCGCTGATGGAGCACTCCTGGGGCCTTCCTGCAGGACTCGGGCAGCCGTGCTCCAGTTCAGGCAGCTCAATGCCCGGGAGCCTTTCTGCTGGGCACAGCAGAGCAGCACCATCACCCTGGGGTTGGTGTCCTGGGTGTGCCACTCGCCCGCTCTGTGGCCTGCTTTGCCCTCCTGGTAAGTGAGGACACGTCACTGCCCATCCTAGTCATGTGGGCACCAGTGGGGTGGCTCCCATCCTGGGGGAGGACGGCCAGGCTGCGGACCCAGAGCCTTCCTTAGGAGGAGGCCCGGGGGAAGGGGCTGGCCGTGGTCCCTGACTCTAAGGCAGGTGTTTGTCTCCACTGAGTCCATAGTCAACCCAGGTGTGTCACTTCCCTGCTCTGTTCTTTGTTGTTTTCTGATTTTTATAAGTGCTTATTTTAACTTGAATTTGAGATTGATCCCTGTTCAGTTCCATGTGGATAATTTCTAGCCTTTGTAGCCTTCTGTTGTCTGAGGTTTCTTGGTAGAGGTCAGGGGAGGGTGCCCAGTTTATCCAGCTGCTGTTAAATGAGTCCAGCTGTATTTTGCACTAAGTCACTTTGTTGTCACCAAGCTCCTGTGGGGCTGCACGGGATCAGTATTCTTTACAGAATCCCATTAAAAAAGGACTGGTTAGTTGGTTAAAACAACGCACTCATTGTTTATAAAAATACTTGCCATGCATGTTTCCTCAAACCTCCCCTGCTTAACCATACACCCAAATGTATAAGTGAGACCTGTCTGGACCCCGAGGGGTTCATCTGTTCCCCACACTGTTGCCACCAGTGTCTTTCCTATCTTCACACCCAGGACTAGCGGAAGAGCTGGGAGTCCAGGCGAGATCATCTTTTTCCTTTTTTTAATTAGTTTATTTTTTAATGGAAGGATAATTGCTTTACAGAATTTTGTTCTTTTCTGTCAAACCTCAACATGAACCATCCATAGGTACACATACATCCCTTCCCTTTCGAACCTCCCTCCCATCTCCCTCCCCATCCCACCCCTCTAGGTTGATACAAGATTATTTCTTAGTGAAGACCTAGGAGAGCTTCATGTAAACCCCAGGGAGCAAATGACACTCAAACTGGGTGTAAGCACTTCAGTGTGTAGCCCCCGGTCTGTATGTTACTGAGAAATACAAGCCAGACACATGGTGTTTGCATGGAGGGCTTAGGTACCTTTTCTGTGTTTCACTTGTTGTCCTGGGCTCAGTAACCTGCATCATCACTACAGATGATCTTGGGTGGTGGTACAAGCTGTTTCCTTTCCTCCTTCGAATTGAAAGGTCTGGAAGGCTTTGCTGAGAGGTTTCTTACTCTTGCTAGTGGTGCTTCTGAGCAGCATCTGGCGATGAGCACAGTCCTTTCATCAGGGCAGTTCATGCCATGCAGGGTTCTCGGTGCTGGCGTGGCTCTGCTGTCCTGCCTGGCAGGGCCATCTGTTCACTGGATTTCAGGGAGTGCAGAGCCCGGCTGCAGGGAGGCTCCTGTCCATGGCCTCTGCAGTCAGTGGGGTGCTCTCGCTGCTCCACAGCCCCGCTTCTCTTGAACAAACAGTCCTTTAAGATGGCATTAAGCTAGAACAAGGCATTTTTTGTACTTGGCGGATAGCATAGCTAATATATTTTCAAGTAAGTTTCTGGTTATAATGTAAAGCCTGTGTGATTGCCTTTTTCGACACAGTCTATTGTTAGCCAATTTTACACTTACCTCACTCCCTCAGCTGCCAGCCATACAGGAAGAGGTAGAAGATGACACCATCAAATGTGAAACCTCGACCTCCGCCTCGCTGCGGTCCTTTCGGCTGGACTGGCTCACGGGCTCACTGCACACAGCCAGCGATGAGGATATCAGGGACATCCGCAAGTAAGGGGCCTGCTCGCCTCGTCGTCAGTTTCAGGAGCCCTGTGGCTCTTGTCTTGAAAGAGTTGCAAGGATGGTTGTAAAGGAATCCCACTGGATTCGGTGCCTGTGTTTAGTGGTGAACTTCAGGTGCTGGGGTAGAAGAGCTCAGTGACCTCAGTGATTTTAGAAAACATCTGTCTCTCCGTGTTGACTCCTGTGGAAGGTCTCTTCCTGCTCTAGCTAGAGGTCTCCCAGGCCTGGGGCGCATTCCTGATGGTTACGGCTCCATGCCTCTCGGCTTTGCTCTTGAGGGTCCCTCCCTTTTCCTCAGGGGTCTCCTCTCAGGAGACTGTCTGTCCCCTCCTGTGACTGACACTGTCCTCATTCAGAGCCCAACCTGCTGAGCTCCCATCGTGAGCCAGGCAGCACTTGATGGAGGGCACATGTGGTCACCTGCCCAGCAGCCCTGCACAGTGACCGTCGCTCTCCTGCCACGGCCGAGGACGGTCACCCTGCAGGAGGCGGGGGGAACTGCCCAGAACTGGGGAGCTCGCCTTCTCTGGGAGCGTTGTCACCTGCCGAGCAGAGACCCTGAGGGAGGGTCGGGGCGCCCTCTGCACCAGCTCGTCTGGAGTGAAGACCTCCCTCCTTGGGGGAGGACTTCAGTCAGAGAATCTCAGCTTCCTGGGGCCGTTGGTTGTGGCTGGAAGCCTGCATCGCTCGTGTGGAGTGTGGTTGGTGAAGGAGACTCCACTATCTGCTGCGAGGTTGAGGCGTGGGTGTTGCTAGGTGTCCGGTTCTATCAGTAGGTCTTATGGAGGGGTGTGTGTTTGCACAAGGGTGCCAGTTAAAGGTCATTTTCTCTCCCCGAAGCGCGACAGGCTCTCAGGACGGTCTCGGGAGCAACCCCAGCAACAGCAACAACAGCCAGGACTCGCTGCAGAAAGCCCCAAAGAAGAAGGGCATCAAGTCCTCCATCGGTCGTTGGTTTGGCAAGACGGAAAAGGGCCGGCCTGGACACACCAGCAAGGAGGCATTAGGACCAGGTGGGTGCTTCACCGTTCAGAGGGAGGAGGGTCTCCGTGTATGTCCCTTCTGTGTCTCCCCCACTGTCCCCACGAGGCTCCTGTCACTCACACTGGGTGTCCTCCTGGAAGGAGCGGAGGAGGTGTCTGTCTTCTCTAGGGTCCGAGATGATCAGATCAGTTGATGAGTAGATGGGTGGACGGGTGGATGAACAGATGGCTGGCTGGATGGGTGGGTGAATGGAGCATGGAATGAGTAAAGCAGATGCTTACTCCGATGAGAAACGTATTCTACAAAACGGGTTGAGTAGGAGCCAGGCAATGACTGTTTCCTCCAGAACAGTGACAAGTGTTTGGAAACGGCCTAAGTGCTTATCAGAGAGGAGTGAGGTACAATCTGTGGGCACCCCACAAGGAACAGCATCCCCTCCTTCCTGCCACTTTCCCCATCCCCAGGAGCTCATGAGGGGTTCTGCCCATGCCCCCCACCCCAGCCCACAGCCACGCAGGTCCTCCTGGGGTCTCCTCATCACACAGTGTTATCATCAGGCCCCCGTCTCGCTCCGCTTCATCTCCTTAAGGACAGGGTATGTTCCTGCCTCTTCAGCCAGATATTTGTTGAGTGTCTTCTTTTTGCTGGGTGTGGGATTTACAGGGTGAGTCAAACAGATGTGGTCTGGAGCACAGTGAAGGGAGAAGAGAGAAAAAGGAGCAGATTGTTCAGTGCTATCCCTCTTGTTAGTGAATACAACACTGAGCTGGATGGTGCATTGATTGTATACCAGATGCTGCGTGTGCCCCTTACCAAGCAGGTGCTGCCACCTCCCGATTTACAGGGGAGGAGACAGTGATGGTCACGCGGTGAGGCAGTGGTGAGGGCAGGTTCACATCCACGCAGTGGGACCATGCACTTTGCCGAGCCCCAGCCACCTCTCTGGTGGATGCAGCAGGAATGAGATGGTTCTATGGCATCACTGATTCGATGGGCATGAGTTTGAGCAAACTCCAGGAGACAGTGACTTACAGCAAAGCCTGGAGTCCTGCAGTCCACGGAGTGGCCAAGAGTTGGACACAACTGAGTGACTGAACTAAAAGCTGAGTGTGTGCTAAACTGCTTCAGTCGTGTCTGACTCTTTGTGACCCCAGGGACTGTAGCCCAGTAGTTCCTCTGTCCGTGGGATTCTCCAGGCAAGAATACTAGAGTGGGTTGCCATGCCCTTCTCCAGGACATCTTCTCAACCCAGGGATCGACCCCACATGTCTCGTTATCTCTTGCAGTGGCAGGCAGGATGTTTACCGCTAGCGGCACCTGGAAAGCCCCAGGGAACACTGACAACTAGGAAATGCAGAAAATCAGGGGGCTGCTCCTAAGTTAAACTGGAAGAGCAGCAAGCACAGGATGAGAAGAGGAAAACACACGAAGAGCAACAACAGTGCCGACAGGGACAAGCCGGGATGTGTTCACCCACAAAGAAAATATCTGTTCCATCGGAGGAGGAGCCCGCCAGCCCTTGGAGGGACAGTCGGAACCGGAATGAAAACCGAGGCCATGGTCAGCAGTGCCCACCCACATGGCCCGAGTGGCGTGGTGTCACTCACTGGCTTCCTGTGTCCCCAGAGCTGCTGGGGTGACATCTGAGTGCTGAGGCCAGGCAACGTCCCCAGGTGAGCTAAGGCATCCGTGCTCTCCTTCCAGTGCTGCTGTGGGGCTCTCTGTGGGCGGCCACCCTCATCGCCTGCTCTGCCACCTGCTGGGGCCCGGCTGTCCCCCTGGGATCCTTTCAGCCCTTGAGCTTGGATGTTCCCAGCCCTCTGCCACGCTGGACTGGGACGCAACTCAGGACTTGGGCTTGAGATATCAAGGAGACCGTGAATCTGGAAGGACACAGCCCTGGGGCCCTGGAGTGACCATGTGAGAAGAGCAGGAGAGCAAAGCCCCCTCGGGGAGGAAGCAGAGCTGGGGAACGTGCCCACACCCACCGCTGCCTCTGGCACAAGTGCCTCTTCTTTGCCTCTCCTTGGCCTGAAACAGACCCCAGCTGCTGCTGCTCTGCAGGTGATTCCTAAAGATGCACATCCTGCAAGAGCTATTGTCCTGCTGCTGTGGGGCTGCCTAAGTGTGCTCAGGAGCGTCAGACAAGTGGGGCTGCCACCCCTGATGCTGGGGGAGGGCCTGATGCTGGACTAGGGTCTGATGCTGGGGGAAGGTCTAATGCTGGACTAAGGCCTGATGATGAAGGAGGGCCTGATGCTGGACTAGGGCCTGATGCTGGAGGAAGGCCTGACGCTGGGGTAGGGCCTGATGCTGGGGGAGGTCCTGATGCTGGACTAAGGCCTGATGCTGGGGGAGGGTCTGATGCTGGATGAGGGCCTGATGCTGGGGGAGGGCCTGATGCTGTGGGAGGGCCTGATGCTGGTGGAGGGCTTGATGCTGGGGGAAGGCTTGATGCTGGGGGAAGGCTTGATGCTGGGGGAGGGCTTGTTGCTGGAGGAGGCCCTGATGCTGGGGGTGGAACATCTGATGCTGGGGGAGGTCCTGATGCTGGACTAAGGCCTGATGCTGGAGGAGGGCCTTATGCTGGGGGAGGGCCCTGATGCTGGGGCAGGAACATCTGATGCTGGACTAGGGTCTGATGCTGGGGGAGGTCCTGATGCTCGACTAAGGCCTGATGCTGGGGGTTAAACGTCTGATGGTGGTGGGAAGGTCTGATGGTGGTGGGCAGCCTGCTCCCAGATGTACACAGAGTTGTGACTATAAATCTCTATGAGAAATCTTTTTTTCATTCTTTCCTGACCACCTTGCTATGTTCTTTTTTTCTGAAGCATAATTGCTGTGCAATATCGGTTTGATTTCTGCCATACAGCAACATGAATTAGCCATAGGTGTACGTGTGTCCCCTCCCTCTTGAATCTCCCTCCCACCTCCCCCTGCTACATTCTTGTTTCTATGAATATATGAATAATAAAGACTGTTGACTAAAATAACATGAAAAGCTCCCACACACACGCGTGCACACGTACACTCCCTAGTGCATCATTTGGGTCCACATCAGGGTTGCCCTCGGCCACCCCACCCTGGGATCCACGGTGAGCCTCGACACCTGCACTTTGTTCCCACCCTCGGCCTGCTGCCCACGCCTCAGCAGCAGAGGGGCCCCGTCCCCGCAGGTGCTGAAGTGATGGAGTCCCTTGTCTCTGGAGCCAAGGACATGAATACCAGGTTGGTTGTCCTTTGGGGACACCTATACTTCCTCCTTCTAGCCTTTCCATTGTATCCATCCGTTTCTCTTAACAGAATGTCCGTGTGATGACACGTGCTCCCATTACCAGCTCTGGTCTGTTCTCATTGAGAGTACAGCTTACCCTCGGCACTCTTTATTGGCAGTGGGAAATTTTGCTTCAGTACTTTATTGAAAGAAAGCAATAAATAATACTGTGATAAAAAAATAGTTCAAAAGTAGACCGTACATACTTTGTCACATATTCAGGAAGTTCACAAAAGATTAATAGAAAATCAGAATGTTAACAATGAATTGTACAAGGAAAGGCAGAACACACATGTAAAGAGACATGCCGTCTGTGTCTACTGAGAGATCAGCTGCATAATAAGGCACCATGATCTGAACGCATCTCCTGCTGGCTGCTTTAATGTGCTGCTGAAAAAGTAAAAGTTACATTTGCTACTTATACTATCCAAAATGGCTATGTCATCAAAATTGAAAAATGTATGCCTAGGTCCATTCTTTAAACATGTTTACAAACAGATGTAAAAAGATGATTTACATCAGAAAAAATAAGGCCTTTGTCAGAGCTGCACTACGCTGTCTGTCTGTCGGGGATGTGGTGCCCTCACTGTCCAGCTCGATGGCTCCGCAGCGGGTGCAGGGCATCGCGATTGGTCCTCGAAGAGTCTCACCGGAGAGGAGGGATCTGGGTCCACAGAGACTGGGTTACAGGAGAGATTTTCATAGTCGTCTCCTAGTTATCCTTTCAGCCCAAATTTCATTAAAAGCTCACATTTAACACCCAGTACTTTTAAATGGCTTCACACTGCAGACAAAAAGCATTTCTTCCCAGAAACAAAGTACAGTTTAGGTCAGTCATTAAAATACAACAATTGGTTGAAATTAAGTTCGCTCATTTCAGAGTGATTGTTGGAGAGCTTGGTTACATTCTGGAAGGATAATGCACACCATGTCATGATGATTTTACAATCGCAGTAAAACCCCTTCTCTCATGGTTTAACATTTAAAAATTAAACAAGAATAATGACAATAAATGCATCATTTGCAAAAGCCCTGTATGTGTTCATAGGATTTATACAGACAAGTATTACAGTACAATCATTTGAAAGACTAAAATCAGGTATCAGAACATGAACTGATCTGAAAGGATATTCATAGCCTGGATATACAAGAAAAAGAAAGTATATAAATGAAGTCATAAGCTTACATAAAATAAGGAACATTTTTTTTCTCTGGTATTCATGATTTTTCACTAATTAAAAACTCTAATAAAATATCTTATGGTCCATATAACAAGTATTGACAGATTAAAGATTGCATCAAGTTCAAAATGTACCCTTTGTCGTTTTCTGGACGCTGTATAATCACCTACAGAAGTAGTGCGGGTAAACTGGAAACAAACACATAGACGAGTCAGTCCTGGGACGGCAGCTGGTGCCCGAGCCCCTCCTCTCCAGACACCCCGCCCCACCCCATTCTGGGCTTCAGCTGCTTTGAGAATTCAGAGAAATGTGAAGGACCAAGCAGATCAAGGAGAGAACTCTGTGGCTGACTTTATTCTGACATATAGCTAAAAGCTGCTGGTAAAAAAAACTTAAAACCCAATCCAGCTTTCTAGCTGAGACGTGAACAGGACAGAGCAGACAGCCTCCTGCTCTCAGAGTGGCTCGAGCAGGGCTGGGCTCCTGGGATGGACCCACCAGAGGACCGCCCAGAGCAGCACCTGCAAGGGAGGGTGGCCCCTCAGCGGTGGCTGACCCTCAGATGCCAGGGCACTTCTGTGTTAAACACTGGCCTCTGGATGAAGAGGCCCAGGGCAGGGCAGCCCTGTGAACCCTGATGCTCTGGGCCCTGTTCTCTCCGAGAACATGCACGCAGGGCATGGCCAGCAGTGCTGCTGCTGTGGGAGGGACACCCGTGTGCACGGACGCCAGGGAGACTCAGGCCATGTTTTACAGGATAGGTAAGAGCACGTATTAGTGGAAATTACCCTAAAACGTGGTGTTTTAAAACTACAGGCTTATTCTTGGTGTCCAGTCACTCAGTCGTGTCTGACTCTTTGTGACCCCGTGGACGGCAGCATGCTAGACCTCCCTGTCCTTCACCCTCTCTCAGAGTCTGCTCTAACTCACGTCCACTGAGTCGGTGATGCCATCCAACCATCTCATCCTGTCGACCACTTCTTTTCATGCCTTCAATCTTTCAAGCATCAGAGTCTTTTCAAGTGAGTCGGCTCTTCCCATCAGGTGGCCAAAGTATTGGAGCTTCAGCTTCAGCATCAGTCCTTCCAATGAATACTCAGGGGTGATTTGCTTCAAGATTGACTGGTTTGATCTCCTTGCTATCCAAGGGTCTCTCATGAGTCTTCTCCAGCACCACAGTTAAACAAAGCATCAGTTCCTCGGTGCTCAGCCTTCTTTATGGTCCTACTTTCACATCCGTACTTGACTACTGGAAATACTATAGCGTTGACCAGACGGATCTTTGTCAGCAAAGTGATGTCTCTGTTTCTAATATGGCATCTAGGTGTGTCACAGCCTTTATTACATCACCATTTCTCATGGTTCAGTGTAGTTTGGTTCTCTGATACTGAGTCTCACCAGATTGGGGCTGTGGTCCCTTCAAGGCCTGAATGGAAAGGACGTGCTTCCAAGCGTACACATGAGGTGGGGGCTGGATTCAGTTCTTGGGGGCAGTTGGCAGGAGGCCGTCCTTTGTCCTTATGACGTGGGCCTCTCCGTTTATTGTTTATTGTGATGTGGGCTTCTCCATTTATTGTTTGTTAGTCACTCAGTCATGTCAGACTCTTTGCAACCCCATGGACTGTAGCCTACCAGGCCCCTATGTCCGTGGAGTTCTCCAGCCAAGAATACTGGAGTGGGTTGCTATTTCCTTCTCCAGGAGATCTTCCCAACCCAGGGATCAAAGCCAAGTCTCCTGCATTAGCGGGCGGAGTCTTCACGGCTGAGCCACCAGGGAAGCCCAGTCCTCTCCATATGTGTGTATGTACATGCTAAGTCGCCTCAGCTGTGTCCAACCCTTGGCAACCCTGTACGAGGCTCCCTCTGTCCATGGGATTCTCCAGGCAAGAATACTGGAGTGGATTGCCATGCCCTCCTCCAGGGGATCTTTCCAATTCGGGGACTGAACTGGCCTCTCTTGGGTCTCTAGCAATGGCAAGCAGGTTCTTTACCCCCAGTGCCACCAGGGAAGCCCGGGCCTCTCCATAGGGCTGCGCAAAACATGGCAGCTTGTTTCATCAGAGCAAGTGAGCGACTGGAGTTGGGGGAAGTCACCATGCTTTTACCCTGATCTTGAGACATCCCACTGCTTCTGTTGATCCATTTCTCGGTATTTTGTCTGAAATTCTGACAGGTCTGAGATCCTACTTCTGAGTTAACGAGTTACCTTACCACAGTTATTTATATGAGTCTTTATGAGTGTGCACGTATACCTGGGTAGCATGTATTTATACCAGTATGCAAGTGTATATGTATGCATACAAACATACATGCTAGCCAACTGTATACACACCAGCCCATCATGAGATCTCTGGATCAAGCATCAGACTGTTTCATTGCCGAATAAACTTAGCCCTGGTTCCCCACAGGGGGAGAGGGTAGAGGCATGTGTACCTGTGTGTGCAATGGGGTTTATGCATAAATTCCAGGTTATGAAACTCAGAGCTTAAATAGAGGGCTGACGCATCTGCTCCTGCCCTCCTCCTCAGTAGGAAAGATCCTGTATTTTCTTCTGGAATAGAAACAAAGCCTCTTTCGGAGGAAAGAAGCCTAGAATGTGAGTACATGGCCCTGATCGGCAGGGGACAACCTCTAGCCCCTACAAGGCAGTAGCCAACCTCTCCCTTCTAAGGCGTGTCAACTATTTGTGCTTGTTGCATGCTAAGTCGCTTCAGTCATGTCTAACTCTTTGCAACCTATGGACCTTAGCCCACCAGGCTTCTTTGTTCATGGGATTCGCCAGGCAAGAATACTGGAGTGGGTTGCCATGCTCTCTTACAGAGGCCCTTCTTGGCCCGGAGATGGAACCAGCAGCATCTCTTAGGTCTCCTACATTGACAGGGAGGGTTCTTTACCACTAGCACCACCTGAAAAGTCCTGTTAACCCTTCACACAGCCTTTAAGCAAAGTTGGCCACAATCTTTGCTCAAAGAACTTAAACTTTAAGCAAATCTGAAAAATGTCATGTCCATTTTATAAATTGAAAATAATAGGATTAAAGGCCAGAAATTTGTCCCCAGTAGTAAAGATAAGCAGGGTGCACACAGTCTCTCTGCCTGGATATTAAACATTCACTCTATAGAATTTCATTAAATACATATAAACTTTTAAAGATTCTTTGACATCCCCCAATAGTTTGAGTTGGACAAATAGAAAATACAAAACTCAGTTTTTGGAATAGATTTCACAAAATCGTGAAGTGACTTTTCACCCATCCCTTTCCTGGGTCCTGAGTCATCTTGGCTTTTTTTTTTTTTTTCTTGACTCCTCAGACTCGGGTTTTACCGTGTCTCAGCACTTGAGTGTCTTCCTCTGGATTCTTTTGTCTGTTCTGTCCTCTTGGGCACACCTCATGCTCTCCCTGCTGAATCACAGCAAAAGGTCTCTGGCTTTGACAGCTGTTTCTGTCCTCCATTATGCTACCATCCCACAGGAGTCTGGAATCTTCCTGATGCAAACCACTTCCCAGGATTTCCACCTCTCCCTCCCTGGAGAGTGTCCAGACAATGTCTTATGAAGCACTTGGCTCTTGCTCCATTCTCTGAGTTGCTGAAACCATTTCCACACAAACGATCATTTTAGTCTACCTCTAAGCCTTGTTCAATAATCATGGATTTTAGAGACATTTGGGCTTCCTCGGTGGCTCAGATGATGAGGAATCTGCCTGCAATGCAGGAGACCTGGGTTCAACCCCTGGGTTGGGAAGATCCCGTGGAGAAGGGAATGACAACCCATTCCATTGTTCTTGACTGGAGAATCCCCTGGACTGAGGAGCCTGGCAGGCTACAGTTCGTGGGTTGCAAAGAGTTGGACACAACTGAGTGACTAACACACATATAGACATTTATGTGACAAAATGTTTTTGTAGTATTATTCAAATGTCAAAAACTTCAAAATAATTAAAATGTTCCCAGTGGGATTCTGGTTAAGTTACTGGTGTTAGACCCATACAGTATGTTAGGGAGTTATCAAAAGTAACATTGTAGCAAAATAATTAGTGAAATGAAAAAGTGTTTTTAAAAAGGTGTTTAAAAATGTTTAGAGGGAAAAACAGGATTATTAATAGTAGTTACCTGTGGTGGTTTTAAGGCAGGTGCACAAATTCTTTGATCTTTTTCTTTCAAGATACATAGCTGAACATGGGGTGCAATTAGTGACCCATCTGTAATCATGAGGGCATGGCAGAGGTGGCTATCCATGAGCAGCTGCTAAAACTAGGATCTTTCTTCCAGATCGAAGGGCCAGCAACAAGCCATCACAGCAAACAGTTCCTCAGGACAGTGCGGTAACCGTCTTTTAGGGCACGCAGCCATGTCAAAGGGGTCCCTGTCCACGTAAGGCATTAGGCCCAGAGTCAAAAGCTAGCTCCCACAGCCTCCCTCTGAAGGCGCACAGGTCACTGGCACTGGAGAACTCGTTATTAACCAGACTTTCAAGGGCCATCCACCAAACCCGCCTGTTCTCATTGCCCCCCAGGTAATGACAGAGTCCATGGGGAACACGTCTCTGCAGACAGCATTGTCTGCGATCTTAACTTGAAGTGTGTCCTCAGCGACACGGTTCCTAACAGCCACATCTTGGTGGATGACTTCCCTGCTGGACAGATGGCTCATTCCTCAGGCAATCTGAACAGTCATGTGAACCAAGTCTTGTTGAGAAACCACCTGTGGATTATGGGCCTCAACTAATTGGCGCTGCCATACAAACAATCTAAGATTCCCCCCAGTTCATGTAAGCCAATATCCCCAAGGGCTTTTCTCCTTCTATACACACCCTGGTGACAGGAAGAAGATTTCTGTGACGAAGACCGCACAGCTTACAGCTCTCAGTGAGCATCATTGTCACCCGAATTTCAGAAGCTTGATCTTTATCCGTCTTTACAAATACTTTCTTTTCTTTATCTGGATCTTTTTCTTTTTTTCCTTTAGCCACAGACTTTATTGCTTGAATATTTGCAACTATTATTCTATACACTTTTAATTTCTTCCAAAACTCTACGCTCCATATTTGCTAGGTCACTTCACTCTCCGTTTTATTCTACATTTCCATCAAGCAGTGTTTCCCCAAATCACAATCTGCCTGGTTGTGTATTGTTGCTGTTCAGTTGCTAAGTTGTGTCTGTCTCTTTGTGATGCCATGGACTGTAGGCCACCAGGCTGCTCTGCCCCAGGCAAGAATTTCCCAGGCAAGAATACTGGAATGGGTGCCATCCCTTCTCCATATTTGGATCTTTTTCATCTACTAAGATCCCATGGAAAATATGCTCAAAAGTGCCTTATTGAAGTCCATCTTTTAGAATTATCCTCTCCCTGAATATTGCAATATCCTTCACCTGAGCGCTGGCCTCCAAAAGAGTGACACTTCTCAGGTCGTTCTTCTGTCTTCTACCCAGCTTGAGTGAAAATAAAAACAAAAAACCAAACTCTGTCGCTATGTCAGATACGATATCATCAACACAGTTCAGAAGTGACAATGCAAAACAATTTTTTAAACAAAAGCATGTTCATTATGCAATCTGAGACAAAGTGCAATCAGGAGGGAGCCTGATTATACTTTAAAAGAAAATGCACTCAGGAGTGAGTCTGGAATCAGAAGCAGCTTTGGTATTTGTTGGACTGTGATCCTCAGCCACTTTTGCCTAAACACACAGAATGGATGGGTCTGGTGCCCTGTGTGCTGGGCTGCAGGCCCAATTTCTTAACACAGGTCAGATGAACTGGGCCCACCACCCCTGTGCTCAGTGGGCAAAGCTGAGTCGCTCTCTTGTCCTCATGGGGCTAGCGGGAGGGACTGACTGAAGACAAAGTGCCATGGGTTACACTGCAGAGGGGTGTGATGCAGGAGAAGGGTGCCGATTTTATTGATGGCAGCCCCATCCACTTCTTCTTCCATCTTCCTGGCTTCCTCCAATACTCCTGGATTTAACACCAATTAACCTCAACTTCAACCCCTTACCTAGATTTCTCAAGAATTTCATCTGTGTATAAATAGGAGGAGGAAAAAAAGATAAATAAAACAATGAACCTTTTTTTGCTGTGCTCAAAGACTCAGCATAAAAATCCTGTTTTTAAAACAGAGTATAGCACCAGAACACTACACCTTATTCCCTTTCATTTCCTTTTATAATAGTTGAAAATAACACGAGGTGCTTTGACCGAAAGTCAAGCTTGTTCTAGACCTGTTCAGTTCAGTTTAGTCGCTCAGTCGTGTCCGACTCTTTGCGACCCCATGAATCGCAGCACGCCAGGCCTCCCAGTCCATCACCATCTCCCGGAGTTCACTCAAACTTACATCCATCAAGTCCGTGATGCCATCCAGCCATCTCATCCTCTGCCGTCCCCTTTTCCTCCTGCCCCCAATCCCTCCCAGCATCAGGGTCTTTTCCAATGAGTCAACTCTTCTCATGAGGTGGTCAAAATACTGGAGCTTCAGCTTTAGCATCATTCCTTCCAAAGACCACCCAGGGCTGATCTCCTTAAGAATGGACTAGTTGGATCTCCTTGCAGTCCAAGGGACTCTCAAGAGTCTTCTCCAACACCACAGTTCGAAAGCATCAGTTCTTCAAGGCTCAGCTTTCCTCAAGGTCCAATTCTCACATCCATACATGACTACTGGAAAAACCATAGCCTTGACTAGATGGACCTTTGTTGGCTAAGTAATGTCTCTGCTTTTGAATATGATATCTACGTTGCTCATAAATTTTCTTTCATGGAGTTAGCATCTTTTAATTTCATGTCTGCAGTCACCACTTGCAGTGATTTTGGAACCCCCAAAAATAAAATCTGACACTGTTTCCACTGTTTCTCCATCTATGTGCCATGAAGTGATGGGACCAGATGCCACGATCTTAGCTTTCTGAATGTTGACCTTTAAGCCAACTTTTTCACTCTCCTCTTTCACTTTCATCAAGAGGCTTTCTAGTTCCTCTTCACTTTCTGCCATAAGGGTGGTGTCATCTGTATACCTGAGTTATTGATATTTCTCCCGGAAATCTTGATTCCAGCTTGTGCCTCTTCCAGCCCAGCGTTTCTCATGATGTACTCTGCATAGAAGGTAAATAAGCAGGGTGACAATACACAGCCTTGACATACTCCTTTTCCTATTTGGAACCAGTCTGTTGTTCCATGTCCTGTTACTTCCTGACCTGCATATAGGTTTCTCAAGAGGCAGGTCAGGTGGTCTGGGAATCCCATCTCTTTCAGAATTTTCCACAGTTTATTGTGGTCCACACAGTCAAAGGCTTTGGCATAGTCAATAAAGCCGAAATAGATGGGTTTTTTGGAACTCTCTTGCTTTTTCCATGATCCAGAGGATGTTGGCAATTGGATCTCTGGTTCCTCTGCCTTTTCTAAAGCCAGCTTGAACATCTGGAACTTCATGGTTCACATAGTGCTGAAGCCTGGCTTGGAGAACTTTGAGCATTACTTTACTAGTGTGTGAGATGAGTGCAATTGTGCGGTAGTTTGAGTATTCTTTTCCTTGCCTTTCTTTGGGATTGGAATCAAACTAACCTATTCCAGTCCTGTGGCCACTGCTGAGTTTTCCAAATTTGCTGGCAAATTGAGTGCAGCACTTTCACAGCATTGTCTTTCAGGATTTGAAATAGCTCAACTGGAATTCCATCGCCTCCACTAGCTTTGTTCGTAGTGATGCTTTCTAAGGCCCACTTGACTTCACATTCCAGGATGTCTGGCTCTAGGTGAGTGATCACACCATCGTTTTTATCTTGGTCTTGAAGCTCTTTTTTGTACAGTTCTTCTGTGTATTGTTGCCACCTATTCTTAATATCTTCTGCTTCTGTTAGGTCCATACCATTTCTGTCCTTTATTGAGCCCATCTTTGCATGAAATATTCCCTTGGTATCTTTAATTTTCTTGAAGAGACCTCTAGTCTTTCCCATTTTACTGCTTTCCTTTATTTATTTGCATGAATCACTGAGGAAGGCTTTCTTATCTCTCTTTGCTCTTCTTTGGAACTCTGCATTCAGATGCTTATATCTTTCCTTGCAGATGGTGATTGCAGACATGAAATTAAAAGATGCTTACTCCCTGGAAGGAAAGTTATGACCAACCTAGACAGCATATTCAAAAGCAGAGACATTGCTTTGTCAACAAAGTCTGTCTAGTCAAGGCTAAGATTTTTCTAGTAGTCACGTATGGATGTAAGAGTCAGACTATAAAAACAGCTGAGCAGAGAATTGATGCTTTTGAACTGTGGTGTTGGAAAAGACTCTTGAGAGTCCCCTGGACTGCAAGAGATTCAACCAGTCCATCCTAAAGGAAATCAGTCCTGGGTGTCCATTGGAAGGACTGATGTTGAAGCTGAAACTCCAATATTTTGGCCACATGATGATGAAGAGCTGACTGATTTGAACAGACCCTGATGTTGGGAAAGATTGAAGGCAGGAGGAGAAGAGGATGACAGAGGATGAGAAGGGGATGACAGAGGATGAGATGGTTAGGTGGCATCACCGACTCAATGCACATGAGTTTGGGCAAACCCCGGGAGTTAGTGATGGACAGGGAGGCCTGGTGTGCTCGGGTTCATGGGGTTGTAAAGAGTCAGACACGACTGAGCCACTGAACTGAACTGAATAGATGCACAGATGTAGAGGAAGGACTTGTGAACTCAGCTGGAGAAGGGGGGGGGGCAAATTGAGAGAGTAGCATTGAAACATAGCCACTACCATATGCAAACTAGCTAGCTAGTGGGAAGTTGCTATATAACATAGGGAGCCCAGCAGGGAGCTCTGTGACGACCTAGAGGGTGGGATGGTGGGAAGTGGGAGGCAGGCTCACCAAAGAGTGGATAATATACTTATGGCTTACTTGTGTTTTTGTATGAGGAAAACCAACCAAGCATTGTAAAGCAGTTATTCTTCAATTAAAAATAAATAAATACAATCTGAAAACTATCATTCAACACATATGCAATGTCATTAAACCTATATGGGATCATCTTCTCTTCCTAGTTGTTTTTCCACTATAAGTACTTATAAATGTCACTAAAGGTTTTGAAAATATGATTTTAATATCCACACAGTATTGCTTAATACATATACATAAATAATGAAATTTCAGTCTCGACATAGAAACATAATACCAAAAAAAGTTTCCATTCTAAACTAAAGCTTGCATTTTAATTCAGCTTAATGAGAATTCCTCTGAAGATCTAAAATTCTTATGAAAAGTAAATTATGTGGAGTCCTTTTTGCTTTCATCTGTTATACCTTATTGTCATTTATTTCTAAGGACTCTTTGACTTTTGACATTTTGTACTTGACTGTAATTTTTGACTGAGAGAAAATCTTAAATTTAGATATTAAGAATGTCAAGAAGTAGTCTTGTAAGTGTGAATCGTTCAGTCATGTCCAGTTATTTGTGACCCATGGACTGTAGCCCACCAGGTCCTCTGTCCAGAGAATTTTCCAGGCAAGAATATTGGAGTGGGTAGCCATTCCTTTCTCGGGGGGACCTTCCTGACCTAGGGGTCAAACCTAGGTCTCCTGGGTTGCAGGCAGATTCTTTACCATATGAAGCACCAGAGAACCCTGACTCTGCTGTACATGGATGTAAAAATCCTTAAAAGTATATTAGCAAACCAAATTGATGAATACATTAAAAGAATCATACACTATGATCAAATGTAAGTTATTCTGTGCCTGCAAGCATGATTTATGATCTGCACATCAATCACTGTGATACACAATATAAGCAAAATTAAGAATAAAATCACATGATCTTCTCAATAATTGCAGAAAAAGCTTTCGACGAAGGGTAACATCAATTTCGATACAATCTCTCAGTACAGTGGCTATACATGGAACATACTAAAGGGTATATAAGACAAGCCCACGGCTAACATCCAACTCAGTGCTAAAGAGGTAAAAAGTGACAGTGAAGTCTGTCGGTTGTGCCCGACTCTTGCCGACCCCGTGGACTGTAGCCTACCAGGCTCCTCCGTCTATGGGATTTTCCAGGCAAGCGTACTGGAGTGGGTTCCCATTTCCTTCTCCAGGGGATCTTCCCAGCCCAGGGATCCAACCTGGGTCTCCCACACTGTAGGCAGATGCTTTACCATCTGAGCCACCAGAGGTTTTCCTGAAAGATCAGGAAAGAACAAGGATGTCCAATCTCACCTATCTTGCTCATCATAGCAGTGGAAGTGTCCTTCCCAGAGTAACTAGGCAAGAAAAGGAAATTAAAGGCATCCCCATCAGAACAGATGAAGTTACACTGTCACTATTCGATTACAACAGGATTTATATGTAACCTTAAAAACTCCACCAAGTAACAACTATTAAAACTAATAAACTCAGCAACATAGCAAGATATGAACCATCAGAAAGAGAACAGAACAGTCCCATATACAAATGCATCCAAAAAAAAAAACAAAAACAAAAAAAACAAACAAACAAACAACAAAAAAAAACCCTGAAATAAATTTAACTGAGGGGCAGAAATACCTGTACAGTCACGGGCTCCAAGACCTAGAGTCTGGGTTCAAATCCCAGCTCACCCACTGACCTGCAGAGTGACCCAGGGCAAATCACACAATGATCTGAGGCTCAACATATTCAACTGTAAAATGAACACAAAACCAGTGTCTCCTCCCAGGGCTGTGAAACTCCAAGGAAATGCTTATTTAGGCCGAGGGGTTGGAGTGTCTCCAGGAGCCTCTCCTTGTATGAAACTCCTCTAGAACTGGGCTCTCCTGATCCTGTGGGCGAGGGTCAAGGGTAGAGCCTGGGAGCGGAACGGGACTGGACAAGGACGAGGACAAAAAAATACTAGTTCTGTGTCAATGATGGAAGCCACCTCCTTTCCAGATCTCAGAGTGGGGCCTGCACTGAGGGCCATGCAAAATCAGAAGTGATAACTCCGAACCCCCCACAGCAGGGATGGAGCCTTCCTGGCAAGAACCTTCTCTCTGGTCCAGGCTCCAGTGTGATGTAGTGTTGCTCCCTGAGTTCTCCATGTCTCCACCAGGAAAAGAGCTCTTGGGAGCTGGAGGTCTATTAAACCACAGGGGCCTGAGGGTCAGAATGACACAAGGACGGACAACATTGAAAACTAGCTAAATTTTTTAAAAAAATGACAGAAGTACAGACGAGGCAGGGGATGAGAAGCAGAAAGACTGACGACCTCTCAAGCTTTTAGCAGAAATATCTCCACACCAGCTCAGCAGAGCCTACAGGAGGAAAATACAATGGAAAAGCAGGCTATGGATATATCTCTACACTGCTGGACCCAGAGATCCAAGTCCCAATCCACCAACATCATTCTGCATATCCAGACACCAAGAGGAAGAAATACAGACCTTGCCTTAGGAGGTCTCAGCCAGACTTAATATTGGGGTTGCTGAGCATGGTCACATGGTCACTATGGACTCAGACCCTCCTCCATGCTCACATCCTCTGTTCTCACAGAAACATACACGGTTCACTACAGAGAACCCTCTGAGGGTACTTGTGTATACTAGAAACTGGCAATGGTGAAATGCAAAGAAAAGACACAGAAATGGAAACATGCCTCTGGGGAGCTCTACAAATTAAAAAAGATCTGAAGCGCTTGATACTTGGCATTTTTAAAAAAGCTTTTTAATATGCAAACCCAGAAAGGACATTTCCAGGAGAAAGGACAAAAGAATCATCCCACTGGGGCAATTTGGTATCCATATGGGAAAGTAAGTTGGATCCCTACCTCACAAAACACCACCAAACCAATTAGAAACATACTCACAACCAAATAGATTTAAGGGACTAGATCTGATAGATAGAGTGCCTGATGAACTATGGAATGAGGTTCGTGACATTGTACAGGAGACAGGGCTCAAGACCATCCCCATGGAAAAGAAGTGCAAAAAAGCAAAATGGCTGTCTGGGGAGGACTTAGAAATAGCTGTGAAAAGAAGAGAAGCAAAAAGCAAAGGAGAAAAGGAAAGATATAAGCATCTGAATGTAGAGTTCCAAAGAATAGCAAAAAGAGATAAGAAAACCTTCCTCAGTTATCAATGCAAAGAAATAGAGGAAAACAACAGAATGGGAAAGACTAGAGATCTCTTCAAAAAAATTAGAGACACCAAGGGAATATTTCATGCAAAGATGGGCTCGAAAAAGGACAGAAATTGTATGGAGCTAACAGAAGCAGAAGATATTAAGAAGAGGTGGCAACAATACACAGAAGAACTGTACAAAAAAAAGAGCTTCACAACCAAGATAATCACGATGGTGTGATCACTCACCTAGAGCCAAACATCCTGGAATGTGAAGTCAAGTGGGCCTTAGAAAGCATCATTATGAACAAAGCTAGTGGAGGCGATGGAATTCCAGTTGAGCTATCTCAAATCCTGAAAGACAATGCTGTGAAAGTGCTGCACTCAATTTGCCAGCAAATTTGGAAAACTCAGCAGTGGCCACAGGACTGGAAAAAGTTAGTTTTCATTCCAGTCCCAAAGAAAGGCAAGGAAAAGAATGCTCAAACTACCACACAATTGCACTCATCTCACACACTACTTAAGCAATGCTCAAAATTCTCCAAGCCAGGCTTCAGCACTACATGAACCGTGAACTTCCAGATGTTCAAGCTGGTTTTAGAAAAGGCAGAGGAACCAGAGATCAAATTGCCAACATCTGCTGAATCTTCAGAAAAGAAGAGTTCCAAAATAACCCATCTATTTCTGCTTTATTGACTATGCCAAAGCCTTTGACTGTGTGGACCACAATAAACCGTGGAAAATTCTTCGAGAACTGAGAATACCAGACCACCTGACCTGCCTCTTGAGAAACCTATATGCAGGTCAGGAAGCAACAGACTGGACAGGGACAACACACTGGTTCCAAATAGGAAAAGGAGAACGTCAAGGCTGTATATTGACACCCTGCTTATTTAACTTCTATGCAGAGTACATCATGAGAAATGCTGGGCTGGAAGAAGCACAAGCTGGAATCAAGATTGCTGGGAGAAATATCGTAACCTCAGATATGCAGATGACACCACCCTTATGGCAGAAAGTGAAGAGGAACTAGAAAGCCTCTTGATGAAAGTGAAAGAGGAGAGTGAAAAAGTTGGCTTAAAGGTCAACATTCAGAAAACAAAGATCATGGCATCTTGTCCCATCATTTCATGGGAAATAGATGGGGAAACAGTTTCAGACTTTATTTTTCGGGTTCCAAAATCACTGCAGATGTTGACTGCAGCCATGAAATTAAAAGACGCTTACTCCCTGGAAGAAAATTTATGAGCAACGTGGATATCATATTCAAAAGCAGAGA
The DNA here is from genome assembly GCF_032405125.1 of Capricornis sumatraensis. Lineage (NCBI taxonomy): Eukaryota > Metazoa > Chordata > Mammalia > Artiodactyla > Bovidae > Capricornis > Capricornis sumatraensis. The sequence goes on along the minus strand of NC_091092.1, from coordinate 139,069,546 downwards.
CATTACTTAGCCAAAAAAGGTCTGTCTAGTCAAGGCTATTGTTTTTCCAGTAGTCATGTATGGGTGAGAGAGTTGGACTGTAAAGAAAGCTGAGCACTGAAGAATTGATGCTTTTGAACTGTGGTGTTGGAGAAGACTCTTGAGAGTCCCTTGGACTGCAAGGAGATCCAACTAGTCCATTCCAAAGGAGATCAGCCCTGGGTGGTCTTTGGAAGGAATGATGCTAAAGCTGAAGCTCCAGTATTTTGGCCACCTCATGTAAAGAGTTGATTCTTTGGAAAAGACCCTGATACTGGGAGGGATTGGGGGCAGGAGGAGAAGGGGACGACGGAGGATGAGATGGCTGGATGGCATCACCGACTAGATGGATGTGAGTTTGAGTGAACTCCAGGAGATGGTGATGGACAGGGAGGCCTGGCGTGCTGCAGTTCATGGGGTCGCAGAGTTGGACATGACTGAGCAACTGAACTGAAATGAACTGAAATGAACTGAACTGAATTGAACTGAAGAACCAACGACTGAAAGAAAAACTTTGCAGAATTTCGAACAATTTTGGATGAAGGAATATCTTTTAAGTTCAGGTATTGTTAATTTACAATAATTTGTTTGTTTAAGGTGTATAGCAAAGTGATTCAGTGATTCAGCCTCTCAGGTGCTTCCTTGGACAAAATTCATTCCCTTTGGGAGGCCCGTGGGCCATGCCCTCAACTCAGAACAGCTAAGAATCCTGAATATGCAAAGCAGCATGTGGTGGTGCTTGTGGGGGTTTTTAGACTGAATAAATTATCCTAACATGATACAAGTACCAAGCCCAGAGGTCAAGAGAGGATCTCATAACCTATCTTCAAACAGAAGGCCCTGCTCCCTTGAATGTGGGTGCGTGAAACAGCGCTTGGGAAGGAAAGAGGTGTGTCATGAATATTTTGCCTGCAGAGGACAAGGTGGTGTGTAGAGAGGATGTGCAGGCACGCCCCAGGACACTGAGCACACGGACACAGTGACTGGACTCTCAGCCCTGCTCTTGGGCATCGCACTGTCTCCACCGCTGACACAGGGGGAGCAACTCACCTGTGTCCTGGAGAGTATGGTCACATGACCTGAACCTGGCCAATCGGCGTGTTCTATCCCTCCTGGCCACCATGATTGGCTCAGGACTGGTGCGGTTACCAACCGGGGCCCAGGGCCGGGCCTCTCGCTGGAAGCAAGGGAAGAGGAGCTCGCCTTCTGCCAGAAGGGGTGGGGCTGGGTGAGGTCAGGCTCCAGCAGTGGGAGGGGCGTGAGGTCAGCCTGGGGCAGTTGGTGACCTTCCTGAACCCATGAGGGCAGAGCTGCTGGCCTGAGAATGAGGGCGTTGCTGAGCCCAGGGGTTGAGATCGCCGGTTCCTGCTGTGGTCCCGGAGCTCCACCTGAAACTGGAGGGAAGCGGTCTGCCTGTGAGTCCTCTCCTGCTTGCCTGTCAGCTTGTTTGAACCATGTTGGGTTTTCTGTCCAGCTGGCTAAGTGGAGACCCTGGAAATGCAGCTGTGTGGGTTTTGGCTGGCTTCAAGGAAGAAATGCCAGATGACACTTGGAGACGCCAGTTTAATCTGGATTCAGGTCATATCTCTTGAAAATGAAGTGAAAGTCCCTCATTCGTGTATGATTCTTGCGACCCCATAGGCTATACAGTTCATGGAATTCTCCAGGCCAGAATACTGGAGTGGGTAGCCTTTCCCTTCTCCAGGGGATCTTCCCAGTCCAGGGATTGAACCCAGGTCTCCTGCATTGCAGGCAGATTCTTTACCAGCTGAGCCACAAGAGAAGCCCATGAATACTGGAGTGGGTAGCCTGTCTCTTCTGCAGTGGATCAGGATTCCCAACCCAGGAATCAGACCTGGGACTCCTGCATGCCAAGAGGATTCTTTACCAGCTGAGCTATCAGGGAAGCCCAGTATCTCTTAAGGCCAGCTATTCATTGATATCTCTTAAGGCCAGCTATTAATTGTAGGATTACCCTAATTAGTCTTCACAGGATTAAGGTAGCAACCTGCTAAGGTAGCAATCGATGTCTTTTTTCTAGAGGACAAAACTGGGGCTCAGAGAAGCGGGTAACAGGTAACACAGCTACAGCAAGGAAGTGTGCACCGAGACAAACTCCCCAGATCCTGCTGTTAGAACCCAGGGAAGCCATATGGTGTGGCTTGTCCATGTGAGAGGGGCTAAGGCACCCAGCCCACACTGGATACTGTGGGGACCTGACTTGGTAACTGCCGTCTGGAAGCTCTGAGACTCACAAAAGCAATTTGCACTGAAGAGAGGAAGGACACCTCCCTTCATCCGCCCCACCACACCCTCCGGGTTCTCCCATACCCTGCCCCCTTTCTCTTGCTTTGTGAGGGAATAAGAGTCACACTCATGTGACCACATTGGCTGTCCACTGTTCACGAGCTACCAAGGGGAGCTGCTACAGGAGAGGCCATGAGCCTTTGCCCCTGAGTACCTCTCTTTCCTTTGCACCGTGGGAGCCCTCCTCCACACCTGCACACCAGAGGCCTTTTCTGAGACACATAGGGACCCTCCCTCAGTTTGCAACAGGTTGCATCCATCGCTGTCCTTTCAATGCCTCCGTTGAAACTCAGCTCATGAGCTCCTTTGTCTGCATCGCGGCCCACCTGGCTGCCACAGGAGGGACAGAGCTGACAATGAATCCAAAGCTCGAATCTCACAGCCAGGAATCTGTGTATAAAGGACCTGATTATTCACGCTGCAGAGGCTGTAGTAGGTTGCAGGGATCTGTAACCAGGGCTTAGGCCAAAGTGACTCCACAGCTGTTTTAATGCCTGGGGAGGGTTCTGGCTATAGTGTGGGTGGGGTGAGTCTCCTGAGGTTCTGAAGGCCCCCTGTGTGCAGGTTCATGGTGCAGAGAGAAGAGAAGGTGGAGTCCTTCCCTGGAGGTGGTCACAGCTCATGGACGAGCCAGACAGGCAGGCAGGGCTCGATAGCACCTGAGCTGCCTTCATGAGTGAATGGTGTGGGGGCAGAGGAAGAGAATCAGGTCTGCTCCCTTATGTGGTGCCCAGGGCAGGTTGTCACCAGAGTAAACACTTACTATGGTGATGACCATCACTGCTGTCTGCAGAGGGTTTACATTGGTGTGTTTCTACATCTGAGCAGTCAGGCCGTTGCTAAACCACACTGGCCATGGGCATTGCCTCTCCTTAGAACTTGATATGTTTTGTCTCTTCCTTACTGAACATTCATTGCCAAGAGGGTTTTGGGGCCACAAGGGTATTGGGTTTTTCTCTAGCTTTGTCTCATGAGGGATGAGTTTCTGGTTGTTGGTGTGGTTTGTTTTTCCAGCTCCCTTTCTTGGCTTATTTTGTGAATTTGTTTCTGCCAGAGGAAGGGCTTAGGATCTGGCTTCTGGCTGAGATGTGACACTTACTACAGCAATGCCGACCTGGAGATCATGACCACATTTGCCAAAAGGGCTTTGTTTTGCAGAATACATCTCGAAAGTACCTACACTGTCCTTTCAGATACGCAAAGGCTATTTGAAATGAAATAAAAAACAAGAATTCTCAAGTTGACTCTTACAATATGCGGGGAATCAGAAAAATCCCCTGGAGAAGGGAAACACTACCCACTCCAGTATTCTGGCCTAGACAATTCCTTGGAGTGTATAGTCCATGGGGTCACAAAGAATCAGACAAAATCGGATGACTGAACAACAACAGCAATGATGTCTCACCATTTGTCAAACAGAGATACCAGCAGTATTTGCACGACTGTGTGCATGTTCAGGTGCTCATTCATGTCCAACTCTTTGCAGCCCTGTGGCCTGTAGCACCCAAGATCCTCTATCTGTGGAATTTTTCAGGCAAGAATACGGAAATGGATTGCCATTTCCACCTCCAGGGGATCTTCCCCACCCAGGGACTGAACCCAGGTCTCCTGCATTTCACAATCTACACTGGCTGGCGGGTTCTTTTCTGCTGAACCGTCTGGGAAACAACTCATTACATCACTGGGTTATTCTAAAGTACTTCACTTAGAGTCTGGCACTCGGGAAGTTCTCATTGGTGATGTGAATATTCAGTCATGTATCATTATTGCTCATATGATAATGGAATGGCCATGCTCACAAAGGAGAAAGAAGAGCCTTTCCAAGTCCAGTGAAATCCTTCACCACACATATCTTCTTTAAATCTTCTGACTTTGAAATAAACATCAAGCATAAAGACATTGGTTATGGCCACCAGGAAAGATCGAGTTCTACTAGTAAGTGACGAGGCTTCTTCCAGTTCCAACATGCATGTGTTGTTTCCCCGGCATCACCCAGCACTTCTGTGACAGCAGCTGGGGGTCCTGCAACTTAACTCAGTGTGGACCCTGCCTATTTGGGGGTAGTTCCAGACCCCACAGGTTAAAGGCCCAGCCCTACAAGACTCTCCCCCCACTCCAGCCATCATTTGCAAGCCCAGATTGTCACCTGCGCTCTGACCCACTGGCTACCCGTTCAGAGGTTCTAATGACTTTGGGTTCTATTAATTTTTTGAGTGATCGCGGAACTCAGAGAAACATGTTGCCTAGTAGATCACAGCCTTATTGTAAAAGGTAATAAACTCAGGAACAGCAGATGGAGGGGGATACATAGGACAGGGTGTGTGGGGGGGAGGCACGGAACTTCACGCTCTCCGAGCCTCACTTTCCCCAAATCTGCATGTGTTCCTCAACCCAGAAGCTGTCCAGACCCTGTTTGGGGATTTTTATGGAGGAGTCATCACACAAGCACAATTGATTAAATCAGTGGCTGTTGGTGATTGCTTCAACCAGAAGCCCTTTTGGCTTTCCCAGACATGGTCAGGGGAGGAGCGGGGCAGAGGAGGGACCTGAAATTCCAATCCTTAACCATGTGCTTAGTTGCCCTGGCAAGCAGCACCCCCCTTTGGAAAGGAGGCACTCTTCGAAAAGCCACCTCATTCACCTAACAAGAGACACCTTGACTGCTCTCCCCACTTCGGTAATTGCCAGAGTTTTAGGAGCTCTGTGCCAGGACCGGGGGCAAAGACCAAAAATGTATTTCTTATTATTAATACAAATCACAAGGTCACGGTGACCCCAAACATCAGTGATAATTTGGTTCTATAGCCTTAAAAGTTTTTCAGCAGTTGAGTGGGCTTTTTTAAACAAAATTTGGGGGCCACACCTCGAGGCATGCGGTGATCTTAGTTCCCCAACCAGGGATTGAACCCACTCTCCCTGCATTGGAAGGCAGAGTGTTAACTGCTGGACCACCAGGGAGGTCTCTGATTGGGCCCTTTTTAGGTGAAACTGTTATTGGCATAAACTAAATGGTGCAAGATTTCAAAAAGCTGGAGCTGAGCATGAGCCATCTTCCTGTGGTGTCTTCATATCATTACCGACTTTTCCATGGCCCCTGAAACCCTCAGCTTTCCCCTGAGATGAATCAGTCCCCAGGAAGCCTGTTGCCTGCCTCTGCTCAAGACCAGAGTCTATTCAGCGGCCACTGGGCACAGGCAGCGTGCGGGGTGTGTGCGGGTCCACACCAACCTGAGTAGTGGATAGATGTCAGGGAAGACTCATTCCCGGGTGTGCTCTGATTACAAGAATTGAGAAGGTTTGGCGAACAAAATAGCCTCGGAGAGAGCCCAGTCACACTACCTTGCCCACTGTGAAACAAAATTGGGGCTTCTGCATGCTTCCCCAGGGAGAAAGACATCCATGGACTCCATTGGATACTCAAACAATGACCTCCAAAAGATGAAGAGTCTTAAAGTGGGATTTCTCAGCCTTGGTGTTGTTGGCATTTAATATCTTGCAGCATTCATAAATCCAACTGAAAATGTCCCCAGATGTGACCAGTGTCCCCCAGGCCCAAACATGAGGGCCAGCTGGACAGGCTGGACCAGGAGCAAGGATGAAGGAAATGAAAGTCGCTCAGTCATGTCTAACTCTTGGCGACCCCATGGGCTATACAGTCGATGAAATTCTCCAGGCCAGAACACTGGACTGGGTAGCCTTTCCCAGGAGACTGAACCCAGGTCTCCTGCATTGCAGGCAGATTCTTTACCCGCTGAGCTCCAAGGGAGGCCCAAGGGAAGCCCAGAGCAGGGGTGGGGGGATGCAAAAGGACAGGGAAGCAAGAGCAGTGGGGGCAGATAAGCAAGCCTGCCCTCCTGAAATGTCTGCTGGCCCGGTCGTCTGCAGTTATGACTGGGCAGGGTGTGGAGGGCACAGGGGCTCAGAGGTGTGTGACCCCCTTTGCTCCCCCTGGGCCAGCAGGTGTGTGAGGCTGAGCCGCTCTGAGGCAATATGGGCTTTGAGCCCCACACAGATGGGGCCCCTGTGTGCAGCGTGAGCCTTTCTCCCGAGTCAGGAGGTTTATTGTTGAGAAGACATCCCGTGATGACCGGGGGAAGACTGGCCTGGCTGAGGTAGCGGTCGATTGGTGGATCTTAGGGACACAGAACATTGAGTGTCCCAGGTGGGGCTTCTGATACCGACGACCACAAACTGGGGTGGTAGGGAGGCTTAAAACAATACTAATCGACAATCTCCCAGTTCTGGGGGCCAGAAGTCTAAAGTCAAGGGTCAGCAGGACCAGGCCCCCCGACCTGGGCTCTGGAGGAGCGTCACTCCCAGTTCTTCCAGTTTCTGGGGCTCCAGGTGTTCCTGAGTTTGTGGCCACATCCCCTCAGCCTCTGCTTCCTCCTCACATGGCCTCCTCCTCTCTGTGTGTCTCTTCTCTTCTTATAAAGACACCCATCATTCTGCATAAGGCCCACCTAATCCACTGTAACCTTATCTAACTTGATTTCCTCTGCAATGACCCGATTTATGAATAAAGGCCCCCTGGCAAATATGGGGAGTTGGGATGTGGGTGTCTCTTTTGGAGGGCACCATTCACCCCGCTACAAAGCTGAGTCTTTACACACAAGCAGTTATCCCAGGAATGGGGGGAGCTCACGCAGGACCCCTCGAGTACAGCCATGGATGGGTGTGGTTGGAGAGCTGAGCAGGGCAGGTGGTCTGGTGGGGACCAAGCCTTGGCCTGGCTGCCTCGGTGCAGGGTCCCGGGGTGTGCACGGAAGCCCCTGAGGTCATCAAGATGCAGGTTCTGACTTTTAGCAGGTCTAGGAGTGCCCCACAGTGCGCTTCTCAGCTGGTCCCAGGGTGTATAAACTTCTGACCCTGGTCCATGCTTAGAGGTGCGAGGAGAGTGCAGGCCTGTTTCCCAGGAACTGTCAGAAACTTCCCCAAGGAAGCCCCCCCCCTCCAGTGTCTATGCAAGTCCCCAATCCCCTGTCCAGTTCCCCAGATGTACCCCAGACAGAGACCCATACACAGCACTGGGTGCCTGGGTCAGGAACCCAGTGGAGGGGGAAATGGTGGGTCTGGAAGAAACATGCTTATAACTTTGCGTATAGGATGGATGGAGGCTGAGCCTGGCCAACTGGCTGTGACCACAGGTGACCCACTTGCCCCCCGACCCTCCGCCAGGCACCGTGGGCCCAGAGGACCTCAGCTTAAAAATTGCTTCCCCAGCCACCAACGAGAGGGGCCCTCAATGTCAAATCAGGATCTGACCCCTTAATCCAGAGACGACCCCCAAAGTGAGTTTCACACATGAGGGTCCAGGAGGGATGTCATGTCAGAGACCCCTGGGACAGCAGACAGAATGGAAATGGTAGGAAAAGGTCCTGGAGGCAGGTGGCCCAGGCCTGCCTTCTGCAGGAGCGCCTCTTCCGCCCATTCCCCACTGCTCTGTCCCTCCGATGGCTGTGGGGTTAGCGGCCAGGGTTCCCAGGAAATGGACGAGAACAGCTTGTGGGCCAACATGTTTCCTTGTAACTGAAACCCATCGCCATTTTTCAAGGGCAGACTCAAAGCCAGGGCATTATGTATGTCCACTGGTAATTGCTGAAAAGCCACACAGGAAAATCCCGACTATGTACTGGGGGTGACCGAGGCCCACACCTCCCTGATGTTGAACTTGACTCCGGATTTGGCCAATTGTTAAGGCCGCAGACATGTGAACCCTACAAGGTCAGTTTGCTTTCAAGCTGCCGTTCAGGGCTCACCACCGCACCCCACGGCTGGCAGGCTGTAGTTTCTCCTCATTCCTTCCCGGAGTTGGTGTGGGCCGTGGCGGTATCTGTTTCCCGTCTTTTGGATATTGCTTTTTTGAAAAGCAAGCGAGCAACTGCCTACTGGAGGACGGGAGCCACCTCCACACCAGACTCCAGGATGGCTGGTCAGGCGGTAAGGGTACCTGAGCTCCCAGAGGGGCTCAGACCCCACACAGCCCGTGTGGCCATGTGTGCAGGCCCAGACCCAGCCCGGCCACTTCCTGAAGGCTGAGCAGCCTCAGGCAAGTGGCTTCCCCACTCGGGACCGTGGTTTTTCCACCTTAGAATGGAGGGGCTTTCACCTGCTGGGGGGTGGGCAGGGTTGCCATGGACATGGGACAGGGGAGAGGGGCATGTTTCTTGCAGTTTCCACCTGAGGCTTTGTGGGCATGAGCTGGTGTCTGAGACAGTTCCCAGACTTGGCTAAGTGTGGTGATGAGCATGGAGTTGGGAGTGGGGGTCCGTCCCCATAGCCTGGACATTGGAGTGGGGGTTCTCGACTTAGGGGCACCTCAGGTCTAACTTCAGCAACTCCGTGTGTAAGGATAATGCAGCAACAGATATTCTCAGGGACTTGTCAGCCTGGATGCAAAGCCCCATCCCCACCCCACCTTCTGTGGGCATCCTGACCTGGCTTGTGGTAAAAGGGTCAGATCCCTTTACCCAGGGAAGGAACTGAGGCTCTGAGAGGTGGGGCAAGGAGATCAAGGCCACTGGGCCCGACAGGGGCAGTTGAACGTGGGTGCTGGGTTCTCACGTCAGACTCTTTGCCCTGAACCATGAGAACCAGACTGTCGGGAGGGCTGAGTGCCAAAGAATTGATGCTTTTGAACTGTGGAATTGGAGAAGACTCTTAAGAGTCCCTTGGACTGCAAGGACATCAAAGCAGTCAATCCTAAAGGAAATCAACCCTGAATATTCATTGGAAGGACTGATGCTGAAGCTGAAGCTCCAATACTTTGGCCAACCCGTGTGAAGAGCTGACTCATTGGAAAAGACCCTGATGCTGGGAAAGATTGGGAGCAGGAGGAAAAGGGGGCATCAGAGAATGAGATGGTTTGATGGCATCACGGAGTCAATAGACATGAGTTTGAGTAAGCTCTGGGAGGTGGTGAAGGACAGGGAAGCCTGGTGTGTTGCAGTCCATGGGATCTCAAAGAGTCGGACATGACTTAGTGACTGAACAACAACAAAATGTGGTCTTCAGCCTCCATCTCACTCCTACCCCCAGGCTTAGTGCCTATGCCATGAGCCTCTCCTACAGTGAGGTGTCAGGGGCCATTGTCTAGTCCCGAAGCTATTCATATCTCTATTCATAATTCCACCATTACACATTCATTTCTTTGGCTGTAAAGTTTTTATGTCTCTTGAGTCTTAAGTGCTGAGGCTTTTCTACACCCCACCTGGCTCCCTCTGGGCCTTTCCTGGTTTTGTGGAAGCGTACTTGTTCTAAACTGGAGAAGGAAATGGCAAAGTTATCAAGTGAATTCTGGACATGTCTTAAGAGTCTTGTCTTTAAAGTTCCCCAAGGACGACTCTTCCCTGGTCCTAGGTAGTCGGGCTGAAATCTGTGCCCCTCTGGTTGCGGTTTTGATGTCCTCCCATGTCTCTAGGCCGGTTGTGTGCCAGAGTCAGCTCTCTCTGGCTCATCGGGAATTCTGCCAGCCGGGTGTTAACCCTTTAGTACATGAAACAGGCCACAGTGGGAGAATTTACACCACGGAAATTGGCAAATGATGCAGCTACAGATCACGGTTCCTTCCTGGAGAGCAGGGGGTTGGGCAGGGGGTTGGGCAGGTGGCTGCATACATTATCAGCATGCCCCTGCTGAGTGGCCACGTGTCTCCTTTTCCTGAAGAGGCCAAGTGTCTTCAAACGCGTCTATTGTATTTTCACTTCTCGTGATGACACTTTTTTATTTCTGCTCGTTCTGTTTGGTTCTTTTCCAAGTTGGCTGTGTCATTTTCTTTAATGGTTTCCTGTCCTTGGCAGGACCTTTCTATCTTGAGGTTCATTTCTCTAAATGAGATGAGCTTAGCTGATTTATTAGATTTATTATCCATCAAATCCTCTCAGAATCCCAAAGCTGAGGGGGTCACTTCTGCTGGTTCTCCTCCAGCTGTCTTTCATCCTGGTGTGCCTGGCGCTCTTCCATAACGGCCACCACTCTTCCATAACCCGTGGGGCAGTTCCCAAGCCTGGGAAGAAGGTGTCCTTATCCAGAAAGACTTGGCACTTGCATTCTCCACTCATCTGAGGGTGTTATGGATAGGGTTACCTTGAAATAAGGTCACAGGCTGACATGCCTGGACCCACTGGGGTCCTCACCTGCTCTGTCCGTTTCGAAGTCCCAAAACTTGGGTGTGATTTGCCTAGAGCGGAAATGGGCCTCATTTCTCATAGAGGGGAGAACCTCCTGGATTTTATCGAGTTGCGGCAGGTGATCTCGAGTTCCGACGGGGACCTCAGGGACCCGCTCTGGTGGCCTCAGGAAAGGCCAGTCCCCATGCGAGTTCCTAGGGGGCATCTCGGGATTACTCTCCCGTCGATGCCGGGGCCTAAGACCTTGTGTGGAGTCGCGGCCAGAATCTGAAGACTCCTCTCCGGTGCTGACATGGATCTTGGTTTACTTCTGGAGTCTCCCCAGGGGAGTCAGGCCTCGTATCGAGTGGGGGCATGCAAGTGCGCTTTCCTCCCGAGCTGTAGCAGCAGTGTCACGCTTCCCGTCGGGTGGACCAAGGGATCTGTGGTTTCCCTCGAGGCTTTCCCACGAGGCTTTCCCACACAGCGGTCCCACGTGCTACCATGGTTTGAGTTGATCCGTGTCGTGAAAGACGAGCCAGTGCAGGAAAAAACGGTTCCTCTGGAATGGAATAAGACATCTGGAGGACTCTTGAAATGGTGTCACGACACTGGAATTCCTCTCGCCTCTCCTGTTGAGAGCACCTCTTCTTGAGGTGCCGTGGGAACGCCGGGAATTCTTTCCCGAAGAAGCAGGGAAAGGATCCCTCATCTTGAGCTGCAAGGCGGAAACAGGGCTCCTCTGGATGTGGGCGGGACCATCGTGCTTCCTCTCGAGTGGAGACGGGTATGTCGGGGAACTTCTTGAGTTGCAGCAAGGGTGTGAAGGACCCTTTCGAAGATCCAGAAGTTATGTGTGATTAGCCTGGAGACGCCTCAGCAGAAATCGGCCTCATCTCGCCTGGAGGGGAGAACCTCTTGGATTTTCTCGAGTTGCGGCAGGTGCTCTCAAGGTACGACGGGGACATCAAGGACCCGCTCTGGTGGCCTCAGGAAAGGCCAGTCCCCATGAAAGTTGCTAGGGGGCATCTCGGGATTTCCCTTTCGTCGATGCCGGAGCCTAAGACCTTCTGTGGAGTCGGGGCTGGAACCTGAGGATTCGTCTTCGGTGCTTATATGGATCTTGGGGTAATTCTGGAGTCTCCCCAGGGGTGTCAATCAGCGTCTCGGGTGGGGGCATGCAACAGCGCTTTCCTCCCGAGCTGTAGCAGCAGTGTCACGCTTCCTGTCACGTGGAACAAGGGTTCTGTGGCTTTCCCTCGAGGCTTACTCACGAGGCTTTCCCACAGGGCTGTCCCACGTGCCACCATGGTGTAAGTCGATCCTCGGCTTGAAAGTCGAGGCAGTGCAGGGAAAACAGGTTCCTCTGGAATGGACTGAGACCTCTGGGGGAATCTTGGAGTGATGGCACGACCCTGGAGTACCTCTCCCCTTTCCTGTTGACAGTGCCTCATCTTGAGATGCGATGGGAACCCTGGAAATTCTTTCCCGAAGAAGCAGGGAAAGGATCCCTCATCTCGAGCTACGAGACAGAAACGGGGCTTCTCTGGATGTGGGCGGGACCCTCGTGCTTCCTCTTGAGAGGAGACGCGTATGTCGGGGAACTTCTTGAGTTGCAGCAAGGGTATGAAAGACCCTTTGGAAGTTCCAGAGTTTAGGTGTGATAAGCCTCGAGATGCCTTCACGGAAATCGGCCTCAACTCTGGAGGGGAGAGACTCCTGGCTTTTCTCGAGTTGTGCCATGTGTTCTTGAGTTAGGACGGGGACATCAGGGACCCGCTCTGGTGGCCTCAGGAAAGGCCAGTCCCCATGCGAGTTGCTAGGGAGCATCTCGGGATTCCTCTCCCGTTGATGACGGGGCCTAAGACCTTGTGTGTAGTCAGGTCGAAATCTGAGGATTCCTCATCGGTGCTTACATGGATTTGGGGAATTTTGGAGTCTCCCTAGGGGAGTCAGACCTCGTCTCGGGTGGTGGCATGCACTTGCTCTTTCCTCCCGAGCTGTAGCAGCAGTGTCAAGCTTCACGTTAGGTTGATCAAGGGATCTGTGGCTTTCCTTCGAGGCCTTCCCACGAAGCTTTCCTACAGGGATGTCCCACTTGCCACCTTGGTGTGAGTCGATCCTCGGTGTGAAAGATGAGCCAGTGCAGGGAAAACAGGTTCCTCTGGAATGGACTGAGACATCTGGGAAACTCTTGGAATGGTGGCACGACCCTGGGCATACTCTCGCATTTCCTGTTGAGAGCGCCTCCTCTTGAGGTGCGACGGGAACACCGGGAATTCTTTCCTGACGAAGCAGGGAAAGGATCCCTCATCTCGAGCTACGAGGCGGAAATGGGGCTCCTCTGCAAGTGGGCGGGACCATCGGCCTTCCACTCGAGTGGAGACAGGTATGTCAGGGAACTTCTTGAGTTGCAGCAAGGGTGTGACGGACCCTTTCCAAGTTCCAGAGGTTAGGTGTGATTAGCCTCGAGACCCCTCAGTGGAAATGGGCCTCATCTCGCCTGGAGGGGATAACATCCTGGATTTTCCGGAGTTGCAGCCGGTGTTCTCGATTTAAGACGGGACCTCAGGGACCCGCTCTGGTGGCCTCAGGAAAGGCCAATCCCCATGCGATTTGCTAGGGGGCCTGTCGGGACTCCACTCCCGTCGATGCCGGGGCCTAGACCTTGTGTGGAGTCGGGGCTGGAACCTGAGGATTTCTCTCCGGTGCTGACATGGATCTTGGAGTACTTCTGTAGTCTCCCCAGGGGAGTCAGGCCCGGTCTAGAGTGGGGACATGCACGTGCGATTCCTCCCGGGCATTAGCAGCAGTGTCACGCTTCACATAACGTGGATCAAGGGATATGTGGCTTTCCCTCGAGGCTTTCCCACGAGGCTTTCCCACAGGGCTGTCCCACATGCCACCGTGGTGTGAGTCGATCCTCGGCGTGAAAGACGAGCCAGTGCAGGGAAACAGGTTCCTCTGGAATGGACCGAGACATCTGAGGAATCTTGGAATCGTAGCACGACCCTGGAGTGCCTCTCGCCTTTCCTATTCAGAGCACCTCCTCTTGAGATGCGAGGGGAACGCTGGGAATTCTTTCCCGACGAAGCAGGGAAAGGATCCCTCATCTCGAGCAAAGAGGAGGAAACGGGGCTCCTCTGGATGTGGGCGGGACCTTCGTGCTTCCTTTCGAGTGGAGACGGGTATGGCGGGGAACTTCTTGAGTTGCAGCAAGATTGTGAAGGAAACTTTCAAAGTTCCAGAGTTTAGGGGTGATTATCATTGAGACGCCTCAGCAGAAATGGGCCTCATCTCGCCTGGAAGGGAGAACTTCCTGGATTTGCTCGAGTTGTGGCAGGTGTTCTCGAGTTACGACGGGGACATCAGGGACCCGCTATTGTGGCCTCAGGAAAGGCCAGTCCCGATGCCTGTTGCTAGGGGCCCTCTCGGGATTCCTCTCCCATCGATGCCGGGGCATTAAGCCTTGTGTTGAGTTGGGGCCGGAACCTGAGGATTCCTCTCCGGTGCTGACATGGATCTTGGGGTACTTCTGGAGTCTCCCCAGTGGAGTCAGGCCTCGTCTCGAGTGGGGGCATGCACGTGCGCTTTTCTCCCGAGCTATAGTAGCAGTGTCACACTTCCCGGCACGTGGATCAAGGGATCTGAAGTTTCCCTCGAGGCTTTCCCACGATTCTTTCCCACAAGGCTGTCCCAAGTGCCACCGTGGTGTGAGTCGATCCTCGGCGTGAAAGACGAGCCAGTGCAGGGAAAAGAGGTTCCTCTGGAATGGACTGAGACATCTGGGGGAGTCTTGGAATGGTGGCACGACCATGGAGTTCCTCTCGCCTTTCCTGTTGAGAGCGCCTCCTCTTGAGATGCAATGGGAACGCCGGGAATTCATTCCCGACGAAGCAGAGAAAGGATCCCTCTTCTGGAGCTTCGAAGCGGAAACGGTGCTCCTCTGGATGTGGGCGGGACCCTCGTGCTTCCTCTCGAGTGGAGACGGGTATGTTGGGGAACTTCTGGAGTTTCAGCAAGAGGGTGAAGGACCATTTCGAAGTTTCAGAGTTTAGACGTCATTAGCCTCGAGACGCCTCAGTGGAAATGGGCCTCATATCGCCATGTGGGGAGAACTCCTGGATTTTCTCGAGTTGGGGCACGTCTTCTCGAGTTATGATGGGACTTCAGGGACCCGCTCTGGTGGCCTCAGGATAGGCCAGTCCTCATGCGAGTTGCTAGGGGGCCCCTCGGGATTCCTCTCCCGTCGATCCCAGGGCCTTAGAACTTGTGTGGAGCCAGGGCCGGAACCTGAGGATTCCTCTCCGGTGCTGACATCAATCTTGGGGTTCTTCTGGAGTCTTCCCAGGGGAGTCATTCCTCGTCTCCAGTGTGGGCATGCACGTGCGCTTTCCTCCCAGTTGTAACCACAGTGTCACGCTTCCCATTGCGTGGATCAAGGGATATGTGGCTTTCCCTCGAGGCTTTCCCACGAGCTTTCCCACAGAGCTGTCCCACATGCCACCGTGGTGTGAGTCGATCCTCGGCGTGAAAGACGAGCCAGTGCAGGGAAAAGAGGTTCCTTTGGAATTGACTGAGACATCTGGGGGACTCTTGGAATAGTGGCACGACCCTGGAGTTCCTCTCGCCTTTCCTGTTGAGACCGCCTCGTTTGAGATGCGACAGGAACGCTGGGAAATCTTTCCCGACGTAGTAGGGAAAGGATCCCTCATCTCGAGCTTCGAGGAGGAAACCGGGCTCCTCTGGATGAGTGCTGGACCATCGTGCTTCCTCTCGATTTGAGATGGGGATGGCGGGGAACTTCTTGAGTTGCAGCAAGGGTGTGAAGGACCCTTTCGAAGTTCCAGAGGTTCGATGTGATTAGCCTTGAGACGCCTCAGCGGAAATGGGCCTCATCTCGCCTGGAAGGGAGAACTTCCAGGATTTTCTCGAGTTGCGGCAGGTGTTCTCCAGTTACGACGGGGACCTCAGGGACCCGCGCTGGTGGACTCAGGAAAGGCCAGTCTACATGCGAGTTGCTAGGAACCCTCTCGGATTCCTCTCCCATCGATGCAGGGACCTAAGACCTTCTGTGGAGTCAGTGCCGGAAACTGAGGATTCCTCTCCGGTGCTGACATCGATCTTGCGTTACTTCTGGAGTCTCCCCAGGGGAGTCATTCCTCGTCTCCAGTGGGCGCATGCACGTGCGCTTTCCTCCCGAGCTGTAGCAGCAGTGTCACGCTTCCCATCGCGTGCATCAAGGGATCTGTGGTTTTCCCTCAAGTCTGTCACACGAGGCTTTCCGACAGGGCTGGCTCACGTTCCACCGTGGTTTGAGTCGTTCCTCGGCATTGAAGATGAGCCAGTGCAGGGAAAAGAGGTTCTTCTGGAATGGACTGAGACATCTGGGGCAATCTTGAAAGGGTGGCATGACCCTGGAGTCCCTCTCGCCATTCCTATTGAGAGCGCCTCCTCTGGAGATGCGACGGGAACGCCGGGAATTCTTTCCCGACGAAGCAGTGAAAGGATCCCTCATCTAGAGCTGCGAGGCGGAAACGAGGTCCTCTGGATGTGGGCGGGACCCTCGTGCTTCATCTTGAGTGGAGACGGATATATCAGGGAAATACTTGAGTTGCCACAAGGGTGTGAAGGACCCTTTCTAAGTTCCAGAGGTTAGGTGTGATTAGCCTCGAGACGCCTCAGCGGAAATGTGCCTCATCTCGCCTGGAAGGGAGAACTTCCTGGATTTTTTCGAGTTGAAGCAGGTGTTCTCAAGTTATGACGGGGACCTCAGGGACCCGCTCTGGTGGCCTCAGGAAAGGCCAGTCCCCATGCGAGTTGCTAGGGCCCTCTCGGGATTCTGCTCCCATCGATGCCGGGGCCTAAGACCTTGTGTGGAGTCAGGGCCGGAACCTGAGGATTCCTCTATCGTGCTGACATGGATGTTGGGGTACTTCTGGAGTCTCCCCAGGTGAGTCAGGCCTCGTCTCGAGTGGAGGCATGCACGTGCGCATTCCTCCCGAGTTGTAGCAGCAGTGTCACGCTTCCCGTCACGTGGATCAAGGGATCTGTTTTTTCCCACGAGCCTTTCCCATGAGGCTTTCCCACAGGGCTGTAACACGTGCCACCGTGGTGTGAGTCGATCCTCGGCGTGAAAGACGAGCCAGTGCAGGGTTAAGAGGTTCCTCTGGAATGGACTGAGACATCTGGGGGAGTCTTGGAATGGTGGCACGAACCTGGTGTGCCTCTCGCCTTTCCTATTGAGAGTGCCTCCTCTTGAGAAGTGACGGGAATGCCGGGAATTCTTTCCCGTTGAAAGCAGGGAAAGGATCCCTCATCTCGAGCTGCGAGGGAAAAATGGGGCTCCTCTGGATGTGGGCGGGAACATCGAGCTTCCTCTCGAGTGGAGACGGGTATGGCGGGGAAATTCTTGTGTTGCAGCAAGGGTGTGAAGGACCGTTTCAAAGTTCGAGAGGTTAGGCGTGATGAACCTCAAGACCCCTCAGCGGAAATGGGCCTCATCTCGCCTGGAAGGGAGAACTTCCTGAAATCTCTCGAGTTGCGGCAGGTGTTCTCGAGTTACGACGGGGACCTCAGGACCCGTTCTGCTGACCTCAGGAAAGGCCAGTCTACATGCGAGTTGCTAGGAGCCCTCTCGGATTCCTCTCCCGTTGATGAAGCGACCTAAAACCTTCCGTGGAGACAGGGCCGGAACCTGAGGATTCCTCTCCGGTGCTGACATCGATCTTGCGGTACTTCTGTCCTCTCCCCAGGGGAGTCATTCCTCGTCTCGAGTGGGGGCATGCACGTGCGCTTTCCTCCCGAGCTGTAGTAGCATTGTCACTCTTCCCTTCGAGTGCATCAAGGGATCTGTGGCTTTCCCTCGAGGCTTTCCCACGAAGCCTTCCCACAGTTCTGTCACACGTGCACCCGTGGTGTGAGTCGATCCTCGGAGTGAAAGACGAGCCAGTGCAGAGAAAACAGGTTCCTCTGGAATGGACTGAGACATCTGGGGGACTCTTCGAATGTTGGCACGACCCTGGAGTTCCTCTCACCTTTCTTGTTGATAGCGCCTCCTCTTGAGATGCAACGGGAACGCTGGAATTCTTTCCCGACAAAGCAGGGAACGGATCCCACATCTCGAGCTACGAGGAGGAAACTGGGCTCCTCTGGATGTTGGCGGGACCCTCATGCTTCCTCTCGAGTGGAGGTGGGTATGGAGGGAACTTCTTGAGTTGCAGCAAGGGTGTGAAGGACCCTTTTGAAGTTCCAGAGGTTAGGTGTGATTAGCTTTGAGACACCTCAGCGGAAATTGGCCTCATCTCACCTGGAGGGAAGAACTCCCTGGATTTTCTCGAGTTGCCACAGGTGTTCTCGACTTACGACGGGGACCTCAGGGACTGGCTCTGGTGGCCTCAGGAAAGGCCAGTCCCCTTGCGAGTTGCTAGCGGGCCTCTTGGCATTCCTCTGCAGTCGATCCCGGGGCCTTAGACCTTGTGTGGAGTCAGCGCTGGAACCTTGAGGATTCCTCTACGGTGCTGACATGGATCTTGGGGTACTTTTGTTGTCTCCCCAGGGGAGTCAGTCCTCGTCTCGAGTGGGGGCATGCACCTGCGCTGTCCTCCCGAGCTGTAGCAGCAGTGTCATGTTTCCCATCACGTGGATCAAGGGATCTGTTGCTTTCCCTCGAGGCTTTCCTACGAGGCTTTCCCATAGGACTGTCCCACGTGCCACCGTGGTGTGAGTCGATCCTCGGTGTGAAAGTCGAGGCAGAGAAGGGACAACAAGTTCCTCTGGAATGGACTGAGATATCTGGGGGACTCTTGGAATGGTCACACGACCCTGGAGTTGCTCTCGCCTTTCCTGTTGAGAGCGCCTCCTCTGGAGATGGGAAGCAAACGGCGCGAATCCTTTCCCGACGAAGCAGGGAAAGGATCCCTCATCTTGAGCTACGAGGGGGAAACGGGGCTCCTCTGGATGTGGGCGGGACCCTCGTGCTTCCTCTCGAGTGGAGACGGGTATGTCAGGCAGCTTCTTGAGATGCAGCAAGGTTTTGAAGGACCCTTTCAAAGTTCCAGAGGTTAGGTGTGATTAGCCTCGAGACGCCTCAGTGGAAATGGGCCTCATCTCGCCTGGAGGGGAGAACCTCCTGGATTTTCTCGAGTTGCGGCTGATGTTCTCGAGTTATGACGGGGACCTCAGGGCCTCGCTCTTGTGGCCTCTGGAAAGGCCAGTCCCCATGAAAGTAGCTAGGGGGCCTCTGGGGATTCCTCTTCCATCGATGCCGGGGCCTAAGACCTGTGTGGAATCGGGGCTGGAATCTGAGAATTCCTCTCCAGTGCTGACATGGATCTTTGGGTACATCTGGAGTTTCCCCAGGTTAGCCAGTCCTCGTCTCGAGTGGGCGCATGCACGAAAGGTTTCCTCCCGAGCTGTAGCAGCAGTGTCACGTGTCCCGTCACGTGGTCAAGGGATCTGTTGCTTTCTCTCGAGGTTTTCCCACGAAGTTTTCCCACAGGGCTGTCCCACGTGCCACCGTGGTGTGAGTCGATCCTCGGCGTGAAAGACGAGCCAGTGCAGGGAAAACAGGTTCCTGTGGAATGGACTGAAACATCTTGGGGACTCTTGGAATGGTGGCACGTCCCTCGACTTACTCTCGCCTTTCTTGTTGAGAGTGCCTCCTCTTGAGGTGCGATGGAAACGCAGGGAATTCTTTCCATACGATGCAGGGAAAGGATCCCTCATCTCGAGCTACGAGGGGGAAACGGGGCTCCTCTGGATGTGGGCGGGACAGTCATGCTTTCTCTTGAGTGGAGACGGGTATGTTGGGGAACTTCTTGAGTTGCAGCAAGGGTGTGAAGGACCCTTTCGAAGTTCCAGAGGTTAGGTGTAATTAGCCTAGAGACGCCTCAGCGGAAATGGGCCTCATCTCGCCTGCAGGGGAAAACCTCCTGGATTTTCTCGAGTTGCGTCAGGTGTTCTCGAGTTATGACGGGGACCACAGGGACCGGCTCTGGTGGCCTCAGAAAATTCCAGTCCCCATGCGAGTTGCAAGGGGCATCTCGGATTTCCTCTCCTGTCAATGCCGTGGCCTAAGACCTTTTGTGGAGTCGGGGCTGGATCCTGAGGATTCCTCTCCAGTGCTGACATGGATCTTTGGCTACTTCTGCAGTCTCCCGAAGAGAGTCAGGCTTCATCTCGATTGGGGGCATGGACGTGCGTATTCCTCCCAAGCTGTAGCAGCAGTGTCACGCTTCCCGTCACGTGGATCAAGGGATCTGTGGGTTTCCCTCTAGGCTTTCCCACGAGGCTTTCGCAGAGGGCTGTCCCACGTGCCACCGTGGTGTGAGTCAATCCTTGGTGTGAAAGACGAGCCAGTGCAAGGAGAAGAGGTTCCTCTGGAATGGACTGAGACATCTGAGGGACTCTTGGAATGGTGGCATGAACCTGGAGTTCCTCTCGCCTTTCCTGTTGAGACCACCTGCTCTTTTGATGCGACGGGAATGCTGGGAATTCTTTCCGGATGAAGCAGGGAAAGGATCCCTCATCTCGAGCTACGAGGCGGAAAAGGGGCTCCTCTGGATGTGGGCGGGACCTTCGTGCTTTCTCTCGAGTGGAGACGGGTATGTCAGGGAACATCTTGAGTTGCAGCAAGGGTGTGAAGGACCCTTTCGAAGTTCCAGAGGTTAGGTGTGTTTAGCCTCGAGATGCCTCAGCGAAAATGGGCCTCATCTCGCCTGCAGAGGAGAACCTCCTGGATTTTCTCAAGTTGTGGCAGGTGTTCTCGATTTACGATGGGGACATCAGGGATCCGCTCTGGAGGCCTCAGGAAAGGCCAGTCCCCATGCGAGAAGCTAGTGGGCATCTCGGGATTCACCCCCGATCAATGCCAGGGCCTAAGACCTTGTGTTGAGTCGGGGCCGGAACCTGAGGATTACTCTCCGGTGCTGACATGGATCTTGGGTTACTTCTGGAGTCTCCACAGGGGAGTCAGGCCTCTTCTCGAGTGGGGGCATGCACGTGCGCTTTCCTCCCGAGCTCTAGCAGCAGTGTCACGCTTCCCGTCACGTGGATCAAGGGATCTGTGGCTTTCCCACGATGCTTTCCCACAGGGCTGTCCCACGTGCCACCGTGGTGTGAGTCGATCCTCTGCGTGAAACTCGTGGCAGTGTAGGGGAAAAAAGTCCCTCCTGAATGGACTGAGAATTCTGGGGGACACATGGAATGGTGGCACGACCTTGGAGTTCCTCTCGTCTTTCCTGTTGAGGGCGCCTCCTTTAGAAATGCGACGGGAAGGCAGGGAATTCTTTCCCGACGAAGCAGGGAAAGGATCCCTTATCTCGAGCTATGAGGCGGAAACGGGGCTCCTTTGGATGTGGGTGGGACAAACGTGCTTCCTATCGAGTTGAGATGGGTATGTCAGGGAACTTCTTGAGTTGCAGCAAGGGTGTGAAGGACCCTTTAGAAGTTCCAGAATTTAGGTGTGATTATGCTCGAGAAGCCTCAACGGAAATGGGCCTCATCTCGCCTGGAGGGCAGAACCTCCTGGATATTCTCGAGTAGCGGCAGGTGTTCTCGAGTTACGATGGGGACCTCAGGGACCCGCTCTGTTGGCCTCAGGAAAGGCCAGTCCCCATGCAAGTTGCTAGGGGGCCTCTCGGGATTCCTCTCCCGTCGATGCGGGGGCCTAAGTCCTTGTGTGGAGTCGGTTCCGGAACCTAAAGATTCCTCTCATGTGCCGACATGGATCTTGGGTTACATCTGGAGTGTCCCCAGGGGAGTCAGTCGTCGTCTCGAGTGGGGGCATGCACGTGCACTTTCCTCCCGAGCTGTAGCAAGAGGGTCACCCTTCCCGTCACATGGATCAAGGGATCAGTGGCTTTCCCTGGAGGCTTTCCCACGAGGCTTTCCCACAGGGTTGTCCCACGTGCCACCGTGGTGTGAGTCGATCCTCGGCGTGAAAGTCGTGGCAGTGTAGGGAAAAAAGATCGCTCTGGAATGGACTGAGAAATCTGGGGGACTCTTGGAATGGTGGCACGACCCTGGGGTTCCTCTCGCCTTTCCTGTTGAGAGCGCCTCCTCTAGAAATGCGACGGGAACGTCGGGAATTCTTTCCCGACGACGCACGGAAAGGATCCCTTATCTCGATCTACGAGGCGGAAACGGGGTTCCTCTGGATGTGGGCGGGACCTCTGTGCTTCCTCTCGACTTCAGATGGGTATGTCGGGGAATTTATTGAGTTGCAGCAAGGGTGTGAACGACCGTTTCGAAGTTCCAGATGTTAGGTGTGAGGAGCATCGAGACAACTCAGCGGAAATGGGCCTCATCTCGCCTGGAGGGCAGAAACTCCTGGAGTATCTCGAGTTGCGACAGGTGTTCTCAAGTTACGACGGCGACCTCAGGGACCCGCTCTGGTGGCCGGCCTCAGGAAAGGCCATTCCCCATGCGAGTTGCTAGTGGGCCTCTCGGGATTCCTCTCCCTTCGCTGCCCGGGCCTAAGTCCTTGTGTGGATTCGGGGCCAGAACCTGAGGATTCCTCTCATGTGCTGACATGGATCTTGGGGTACCTCTGGATTCTCCCCAGGGGAGTCAGTTCTCGATTAGTGTTGGGGCATGCACAGGCGCTTTCCTCCCGAGCTGTACCAGCAGAGTCACACTTCCCGTCACGCGGATCAAAAGATCTGTGGCTTTCTCTCGAGGCTTTCCCACGAGGCTTTCCCACAGGGTGGTTCCACGTGCCACCGTGTTGTGAGTCGATCCTCGGCGTGGAAGTCGAGGCAGTGTAGGGAAAAAAGGTCCCTCTGGAATGGACTGAGAAATCTGGGGGACTCTTGGAATGGTGGCACGACCCTGGAGTTCCTCTGGCCTTACCTGTTGAGAGCGCCTCCTCTAGAAATGAGACGGGAACGCCCGGAATTCTTACACGACGAAGCAGGGAAAGGATCCCACATCTCGAGCTACGAGTAGGAAACGGGGCTCCTCTGGATGTGGGCGGGATCCTCGTATTTCCTCTCGAGTGGAGACGGGTATGTCGGGGAACTTCTTGAGTTGCAGCAAGGGTGTGAACGACCCTTTCGAAGTTCCAGATGTTAGCTGTGATGAGCCTCAAGACAACTCAGTGGAAATGGGCCTCATCTCGCCTGGAGGGCAGAACCTCCTGTATTTTCTCGAGTTGCGGCAGGTGTTCTCGAGTTACGATGGGGACTTCAGGGACCCGATCTGGTGGGCTCAGGAAAGGCCAGTCCCCATGCGAGTTGCTAGGGGGCCTCTCGGGATTCCTCTCCCGTTGATGCCGGGGCCTAAGTCCTGGTGTGGATTCGGGGCCAGAACCTGAGGATTCCTTTCATGTGCCGACATGGATCTTAGGGTACCTCTGGAGTGTCCCCAGGGGAGTGAGTCCTCGTCTCGCGTGGGGGCATGCACGTGCGCTATCCTCCCGAGCTGTAGCAGCAGTGTCATGTTTCCCGTCACGTGGATCAAGGGATCTGTGGCTTTTCCTCGAGGCTTTCCCACGAGGCTTTCCCACAGGGCTGTCCCACGTGCCACCGTGGTGTGAGTCGATCCTAGGCGTGAAAGTCGAGGCAGTGTAGGGGAAAAAATTCCCTCTGGAATGGACTGAGAAATCTGGCGGACTCTTGGAATGGTGACACGACTCTGGAGTTCCTCTCGCCTTTCCTGTTGAGAGCGCCTCCTCTAGAGTTGCGAAGGGAACGCCGGGAATTCTTTCCCGAAGAAGCAGGGAAAGGATCCCTCATCTCGAGCTATGAGGCGGAATCGGGGCTCCTCTGGATGTGGGCGGGACCCTAGTGCTTCCTCTCGAGTGGAGACGAGTATGCCGGGAATCTTCTTGAGTTGCAGCAAGGGTGTGAGGGACCCTTTCGAAGTTCCAGAGGTTAGGTGTGATTAGCCTCGAGACGCCTCAGAGGAAATGGGCCTCATCTCGCCTGGAGGGGAGAACCTCCTGGATTTTCTCGAGTTGCGGCGGGTGTTCTTGAATTACGATGGGGACCTCAGGGACCCGCTCTGGTGGCCTAGGAAAGGCCAGTCCCCATGAGAGGTGCTAGGGGCATCTTGGTATTTCTCTCCCGTCGATGCTGGGGCCTAAGACCTTGTGTGGAATCGTGGCCGTAACCTGAGGATTCCTCTCCAGTGCTGACATGGATGTTGGGTTATTTTTGGAGTCTCCCTAGGGGAGTCATGATTCGTCTCGAGTGGGGGCATGCAAGTGCGCTTTCTTCCCAAGCTGTAGCAGCAGTGTCACGCTTCCCGTTACATGGATCATGGGATCTGTGGCTTTCCCTCGAGACTTTCCCACGAGTCTTTCCCAGAGGGCTGTCCCAGGTGCCAACGTGATGTGAGTCGATCCTCGGCGTGAAAGACGAGCCAGTGCAGGGAAAACAGCTTGGGATTGAATGGACTGAGACATCTGCTGGACTCTTGGAATGGTGGCACGACCCTGGAGTTCCTCTCAGCATTCCTGTTGAGAGCGTGCGATCTTGAGATGCAACGGGAACGCTGCAATATTTTCCTGACGAAGCAGGGAAAGGATCCCTCATCTCAAGCTTAGAGGCAGAAACGGGGCTCCTCTGGATGTGGGCGGGACCCTCGTGCTTCCTCTCGAGTGGAGACGGGTACGTCGGGGAACTTCTTGAGTTGCAGCAAGGGTGTGAAGGACCCTTTCGAAGTTCCACAGGTTAGGTTGATTAGCCTCGAGATGCCTCAGCGGAAATGGGCCTCATCTCTCCTGGAGGGGAGGACCTCCTGGAGTTTCTCCACTTGTGGCAGGTGTTCTCGAGTTATGATGGGGACCTCAGGGACCCGCTCTGGTGGCCTCAGGAAAGGCCAGTCCCTATGCGAGGTGCTAGGGGCATCTTGGGATTCCTCTTCCGTCGATGCCGGGACCTAAGACCTTGTGTGGAGTCGGGCCCGGAACCTGAGGATTCCTCTCCAGTGATGACATGGATCTTGGATTACTTATGGAGTCGCCCCAGGGGAGTCATGATTCGTCTCGAGTGAGGGCATGCACGTTCGCTTTCCTCCTGAGCTATAGCAGCATTGTCACGCTTCCAGTCATGTGGATCAAGGGATCTGTGGCTTTCCCTAGAGGCTTTGCCACAGGGCTGTCCAACGTGCCACCGTGGTGTGAGTCTATCTACGGCTTGAAAGACGAGCCAGTGCAGGGAAAACATGTTCCTCTGGAATGGACTGATATATCTGGGGGACGCTTGGAATGCTTGCATGACCCTGGAGTTCCTCTCGCCGTTCCTGTTGAGATCGCCTCCTCTTGAGATGTGACGGAAACGCCAGGAATTCTTTCCCGACGAAGCAGGGAAAGGATCCCTCATCTCGAGTTAGAAGGCGGAAACGGGGCTCCTCTGGATGTTGGCCGGACACTCGTATTTCCTCTCGAGTGGAGACAGGTTTGTCGGGGAACTTCTTGAGTTGCAGCAAGGGTGTGAAGGACCCTTTCGAAGTTCCAGAGGTTAGGTGTGATTAGTCTCTAGACGCCTCAGCGGAAATGGGCCTCACCTCGCCTGGAGGGGAGAACCTCGTTGATTTTCTCGAGTTGTGGCAGGTGTTCTCGAGTTACGACGGGGACCTCTGGGACCGGTTCTGGTGGCCTCAGGAAAGGCCCGTCCCCATGCGAGTTGCTAGGGGGCATTTCGATATTTCTCTCCCATCATGCTGGGGCCTAAGTCCTTGTGTGTACTCGGGGCCGGAACCTGAGGATTCCTCTCCGGTGCTGACATGGATCTTGGGGTACTTCTGTAGTCTCCACAGGGGAGTCAGGCCTTGTCTCGATTGGGGGCATGCACGTGCGCTTTCCTCCCGAGCTGTAGCAGCAGTGTCATGCTTCCCATCACGTGTATCAAGGGGTCTATGGCTTTCCATCATGGCTTTCCCACGAGGCTTTCCAACAGGGCTGTCCTACGTGCCACCGTGGTGTGAGTCGATCCTCCACGTGAAAGACGAGCCAGTGCAGGGAAATGGGGTTCCTCTGGAATGGACTGAGATATCTGGGGGACTCGTGGAATGGTGGAATGATCCTGGAGTTCCTCTCGCCTTTCCCTTTGAGAACGCCTCCACTTGAAATCCGACGGGAACGCCGGGAATTCTTTCCCGACGAAGCAGGGAAAGGATCCCTCATCTCGACCTGGGAAGCGGAAACGGGGCTCCTCTGGATGTGTGTGGGACCCTCGGGCTTCCTCTCGAGTGGAGACGGGTATGTCGGGGAACTTCTTGAGTTGCAGCAAGGGTGTTAAGAACCCTTTAGAAGTTCCAGAGGTTAGGTGTGATTAGCCTCGAGACGCCTCAGCAGAAATGGGCCTCATCTCGCCTGGAGGGGAGAACCTCCTGGAGTTTTCCGAGTTGCGGCAGGTGTTCTCGAGTTACGACGGGGACCTCAGAGACCCGCTCTGGTGGCCCCAGGAAAGGCCAGTCCACATGCGAGTTGCTAGGGGGCATTTCAATATTCCTTTCCCTTTGATGCCGGGGCCTAAGACCTTGTGTGGAGTCGGGGCCGGAACCTAAGGATTCCTCTAGAGTGCTGACATGGATCTTAGGGTTCTTCTGAAGTCTCCTGAGGGGAGAAAGTCCTCGTCTCGAGTGGTGGCATGAACGTGCGCTTTCCTCCCGAGCTGTAGCAACAGGGTCACCCTTCCCGTCGCGGGAAACAAGGGATCTGTGGCTTTCCCTCGAGGCTTTCCCACGAGGCTTTCCCACAGGGCTGTCCCACGGTCCACCGTGGTGTGAATCCATCCTCGGAGTGAAAGACGAGCCAGTTCAGGGAAAACAGGTTGCTCTGGAATGGACTGAGACATCTGGGGGACACTTGGAATGGTGGCACGACCCTGGAGTTCCAGTGGCCTTTCCTTTGTGAGCGGCTCCTTTTGAGATGCGAGGGAATTCCGGGAAATCTTTCCAGACGAAGCAGGGAAAGAATCCCTCATCTCGACCTACGAGGCGGAAACGGGTCACCTCTGGATGTGGGCGGGACCCTCGTGCTTCCTCTCGAGTGGAGACAGGTATGTCGGGGAACTTCTTGATTTGCAGCAAGGGTATCAAGGACTCTTTCCGAGTTCCAGAGGTTAAGTGTAATTAGCATCGAGACGCCTCAGCAGAAATGGGCCTCATCTTGCCTGGAGGGGAGAACCTCCTGGATTTTCTCGAGTTGCGGCAGGTGTTCTCGAGTTACAACGGGGACCTCAGGAACCCGCTCTGGTGGCCTCAGGCAAGCCAGTCCCCAGGCGAGTTGCTAGGGGGAATCTTGGGATTCCTTTCCCGTCGATGCCAGGGCCTAGAACCTTGTGTGGAGTCGGGGCCGGAACCTGAGGATACCTCGCCAGTGCTGAAATGGATCTTGGGGTACTTCTGGTGTCTCCACATGGGGGTCAGGCCTCGTCTCGAGTGGGGGCATCTACGTGCGCTTTCCTCCCGAGCTGTAGCAGCCGTGTCACTCTTCCCGAAAGGTGGATCAAGGGTTCTGTGGCTTTCCCTCCAGTCTGTCCCACGAGGCTTTGCCACAGGGCAGTCCCACGTGCCACCGTGGTGTGAGTCGATCCTCGGCGTGAAAGACGAGCCAGTGAAGGGAAAAGAGGTTCCTCTGGAATGGACTGAGACACCTGGGGGACTCTTGGAATGGTGACACGACTCTGGAGTTCCTCTCGCCTTTCCTGTTGAGAGTGCCTCCTCTAGAGTTGTGAAGGGAATGCCGGGAATTCTTTCCCGACAAAGCAGGGAAAGGATCCCTCATCTCGAGCTATGAGTCGGAAATGGGGCTCCTCTGGATGTGGGCAGGACCCTCGTGCTTCCTCTCGAGTGGAGACAAGTATGCCGGGAATCTTCTTGAGTTGCAGCAAGGGTGTGAACGACCCTTTTGAAGTTCCAGAGGTTAGGTGTGATTAGCCTCGAGACGCCTCAGTGGAAATGGGCCTCGTCTCGCCTGGAGGGGAGAACCTCCTGGATTTTCTCGAGTTGTGGCAGGTGTTCTCGAGTTACGACGGGGACCTCAGGGACCCGCTCTGGTGGCCTCAGGAAAGGCCCGTCCCCATGCAAGTTGTTATGGGTCATCTCGCGATTCCTCTCCCGTCGATGCCGGGGCCTAAGACCTTGTGTGGATTCGGGGCCAAAACCTGAGGATTATTCTCCAGTGCTGACATAGATCTTGGGGTAATTCGGGAGTCTCCCCAAGGGAGTCAGGCGTCGTCTCGAGTGGGGGCATGCACGTGCGCTTTCCTCCCGATCTGTAGCAGCAGTGTCACGCTTCCCGTCACGTGGATCAATGAATCTGTTGCTTTTCTTCGAGGCTTTCCCACAGGGCTGTCCCATGTGCCACCGTGGTGTGAGTCGATCGTGGGATTGAAAGACGAGCCAGTGCAGGGCAAAGAGGTTCCTCTGGAATGGACTGAGACATCTGGGGGACTCTTGGAATGGTGGCACGACCCTGGAGTTCCTCTTGCCTTTCCTGTTGAGAGCGCTTCCTCTTGAGATGTGACGGGAACGCCGGGAATTCTTTCCCGACGAAGCAGGGAAAGGATCACTCATCTCGAGCTGCGAGGCTGAAACGGGGCTCCTCTGGATGTGCGCGGGAACCTCTTATTTCCTCTCCAGTGGAGACGGGTATGTCGGGGAACTTCTTGAGTTGTAGCAAGGGTATGAAGGACCCTTTCGATGTTCCAGAAGTTAGGTGTGATTAGACGGGGACCTCAGGGACCCACTCTGGTGGCCTCAGGAAAGGCCAGTCCCCATGCAAGTTACTAGGGGCATCTCGAGATTCCCCTCGCTACGATGGAGAGGCCTAAGTCCTTGTGTGGAGTTGGGGACAGAACCTGAGGATTCCTCTCCGGTGCTGACATGGATCTTGCGGTACTTCTGGAGCCTCCCCAGGGGAGTCAGTCCTCGTCTCGAGTGGGGGCATGCACGTGCGCTTTCCTCCCGAGCTGTAGCAGCAGTGTCCCGCTTCCCATCACGTGGATCAAGGGATCTGTCGCTTTCCCTCGAGGCTTTCCCACGAGGCTTTCCCACAGGGTTGTTCCACGTGCCACCGTGGTGTGAGTCGATCCGGGGAGTGAATGACGAGCCAGTGCAGGGAAAACAGGCTCCTCTGGAATGGACTGAGACATATGGGAGACTCTTGGAATGGTGGCACGACGCAGGAGTTCCTCTGGCCTTTCCTGTAGAGAGCGCCTCCTCTTGAGATGCGACGGGAACGCCGGGAATTCTTTCCCGACGAAGCAGGGAAAGGATCCCTCATCTCGAGCTACGAGTAGGAACGGGCCTCTTTTGGATGTGGGCGGGACCCTCGTACTTCTTCTCAAGTGGAGACGGGTATGTCGGGGAACTTCTTGAGTTGCAGCAAGGGTGTGAAGGACCCTTTCGAATTTCCAGAGGTTAGGTGTGATTAGCCTCGAGACGCCTCAGCGGAAATGCACCTCATCTTGCCTGGAGGAGAGAACTTCCTGAATTTTCTCGAGTTTCAGCAGGTGTTCTCGAGTTACGACGGGGACCTCAGGGACCCGCTCTGGTGGCCTCAGGAAAGGCCAGTCCCCATGAGAGTTGCTAGGGGGCATCTCTGGAATACTCTCCCGTTGATGCTGGGGCCTAAGAACTTCTGTGGATTCGGGGCCGAAACCTGAGGATTCCTCTCCGGTGCTGACCAGAAACTTTGGGTACTTCTGGAGTCGCCCCAGGGGAGTCAGGCCTCGTCTCGAGTGGGGGCACGCACGTGCCCTTTCCTCCCGATCTGTAGCAGCAGTGTCACGCTTCCTGTCACGTGGATCAAGGGATCTGAGGATTTCCCTCAAGGCTTTCCCACGAGGCTTACCCACAGGGCTGTGCCAGGGGCCACGGTGGTGTGAGTCGATCCTCGCCGTGAAAGACGAGCCAGTGCAGGGAAAAGCGTTTCCTCTGGAATGGACTGAGACATCTGGGGGACTCTTGGAATGGTGGCACAACCCTGGAGTTCCTCTCGGCTTTCCTGTTGAGAGCGCCTCCTCTTGAGATGCGACGGGAACGCCGGGAATTCTTTCCTGACGAAGCAGGGAAAGAATCCCTCATCTCGAGCTACGAGGCGGAAACGGGGCTCCTCTGGATGTGGGCGGGACCCTCGTGCTTCCTCTCGAGTGGAGACGGGTATGGCGGGGAACTTCTTGACTTGCAGAAAGGGTGTGAAGGACCCTTTCGAAGTTCCAGAGGTTAGGTGTGATAAGACTCGAGACACCTCAGTCGAAATGTCCCTCATCTCGCTTGGAGGGTAGACCCTCCTGGATTTTCTCGAGTTGGGGCAGGTGCTCTCGAGTTATGTCAGGAACATTAGGGACCCGCCCTGGTGGCCTCAGGAAAGGCCAGTCCCCATGCGAGTTGCTAGGGGACCACCAGGAATTCCAGTCCAGTCGATGCCGTGGCCAAAGACCTTGTTTGGAGTCGAGGCTGGAACCTGAGGATTCCTCTCCAGTGCTGACATGGACCTTGGGGTACTTCTGGAGTCTCCCCAGGGGAGTCATGCCTCGTCTCGAGTGGGGAATTGCACGTGCGCTTTCCTCCCGAGCTGTAGCAGCAGTGTCATGCTTCCCGTCACGTGGATCAAGGGATCTGTGGCGTTCCCTCTAGGATTTCCCACGAGGCTTTCCACAGGGCTGTCACACGTGCCACCGTGGTGTGAGTCGATCCTCGGCGTGAAAGACGAGCCAGTGCAGTTAAAAGAGGTTCCTCTGAAATGGATTGAGACGTCTGGGGTCACTTGGAATGGTGGCACGTCCCTGGAGTTCCTCTCGCCTTTCCTGTTGAGAGCGCCTCCTCTTGAGATGGGATGGGAATGCAGGTAATTCTTTCCCGACGAAGCAGGGAAAGGATCCCTCATCTCGAGCTACGAGGGAAAACAGGGCTCCTCTGGATGTGGGCGGGACCCTCGTGCTTCCTCTCGAGTGGAGACGGGTATGTCGAGGAACTTCTTGTGTTGCAGCAAGGGTGTGAACGTCCGTTTCGAAGTTCCAGAGGTTAGGTGTGATTAGCCTCCTGACGCCTCAGCAGAAATGGGCCTCATCTCACCTGGAGGGGAGAACCTCCTGGATTTTCTCGAGTTGTGGAAGGTGTTCTCGAGTTACAATGGGGACCTAAGGGACCCGCTCTGTTGGCCTCAGGAAAGGCCTGTCTCCATTCGAGAAGCTAGGGGGCATCTCGGGATTACCCTCCCGTCGATGCCGGGGCCTCAGAACCTTTTTGGAGTCGAGGCTGGAACCTGAGGATCCCTCTCCAGTGCTGACATGGACCTTGGGTACTTCTGAAGTCTCCCCATGGGAGTCAGGCCTCGTTTCGAGTGTGGAAATGCACGTGAGCATTCCTCCCGAACTCTAGCAGCAGTATCACGCTTCCCGTCACGTGGATTAAGGGATCTGTGGCTTTCCCTCGAGGCTTCTCCACGAGGCTTTCCCACAGGGCTGTGCCACGTGCCACCTTGGTGTGAGTCGATCCTCGGCGTGAAAGACGAGCCAGGGCAGTGAAACGAGGTTCCTCTGGAATGGACTGAGACATCTTTGGTCACTTGGAATGGTGGCACGACCCTGGAGTTCCTCGGGCCTTTCCTGTTGAGAGCGCCTCCTCTTGAGATGAGACGGGAACGCCGGGAATTCTTTCCCGAAGAAGCAGGGAAAGGATCCCTCATTTCGAGCTACGAGGCGGAAACGGGGCTCCTCTGGATGTGGGCGGGACCCTCGTGATTCCTCTCGAGTGGAAACGGGTATGTCAGGTAACTTCTTGAGTTGCAGCAAGGGTGTGAAGGACCCTTTCGAACTTCCAGAGGTTAGGTGTGATTAGCATCGAGACACCTCACTGGAAATGGGCCTCATCTCGCCTGGAGGGGAGAACCTCCTGGATTTTCTCTATTTGCGGCAGGTGTTCTTGAGTTACGACGGGGACCTCAGGGAGCGGCTCTGGTGGCCTCAGGAAAGGCCAGTCCCAATGCGAGTTGCTAGGGGGCCTCTCGGGATTTCTCTCCCGTCGATGCCGGGGCCAAACACCTTGTGTGGAGTCGGGGCCAGAACCTGAGGATTCCTCTCCAGTGCTGACATGGATCTTGGGGTACTTCTGGAGTCTCCCCTGGGGAGTCATGTGTTGTCTCGAGTGAGGGCATGCACGTGCGCTTTCCTCCCGAGCTGTAGCAGCAGTGTCATGCTTCCCATCACGTGAATCAAGGGATCTGTGGCTTTCCCTTGAGGCTTTCCCATGAGGCTTTCCCACAGGGCTGTGCCACGTGCCACTGTGGTGTGAGTCAATCCTTGGCGTGAAAGACGAGCCAGTGCAGGGAAAACAGCTTCCTCTGGAAAGGACAAACATCTGGGGGACTCTTGGAATGGTGGCACGACCCTGGATTTCCTCTCACCATTTCTGTTGTGAGCGCCTCCTCTTGGGATGCGACTGGAACGCCGGGAATTCTTTCTGACCAAGCAGGGAAAGGATCCCTCATCTCGATTACCAGGCGGAAAAGAGGCTCCTCTGTATGGGGGCGTGACCCTCGTGCTTCCTCCCCTTTGGAAACGCGAGGGAAAGCCCCAGATCCCTTGATCCGCGTGTCGGGAAGCTTGACACTGCTGCTAAAGCTCGGGAGGAAAGCGCACATGCATGCCCCCACTCGAAATGAGGACTGACTCCCCTGGTGAGACTCCAGAAGAACCCCAAGAACCATGTCAGTACCGGAGAGGAATACTCAGGTTCCGGCCCCGACTCTTCCCAAGGTCTTAGTCCCCGGCATCGACGAGAGAGGAATCCCGAGAGGCCCCGTAGCAATTCGCCTGGGGACTGGCCTTTCCTGAGGCCACCAGAGCGGTTCCCTGAGGTCCCAATCCTAACTCGAGAACACCTGCCGCAACGTGAGAAATCCTGGAAGTTCTCCCCTCCACGCGAGATGAGGCCCATTTCCGCTGAGGCACTCGAGGCTAACCACACCTAACTTCTGGAACTTCGAACGGGTCTTTCACACCATTGCTGCAACTCAAGATGTTCCCCGGCATACCCGTCTCCACTCGAGAGGAAGCACGAGGGTCCCGCCCACATCCAGAGAAGTCCCGTTTCCGCCCCATAGCTCAAGATGAGGGATCCTTCCCGTGCTTCGCCGGGAAAGGATTCCCGGGGTTCCCGTCGCATCTCAAGAGGAGGTGCTCTCCACAGGAAAGGCGAGAGGAACTCCAGGGTCGTACCATCATTCCAAGAGTCCCCCAGATGCCTCAGTCCATTCCAGAGGAACCTTTTTTCCCTGCACTGCCTCTACTTTCACGCCGAGGATCGACTCACACCACGGTGGCACGTGGGACAGCCCTGTGGGAACGCCTCGTGGGAAAGCCTCGCGGGAAAGCCACAGATCCCTTGATTCTTGCGACGGGAAGCGTGACACTGCTGCTACAGCTCGGGAGGAAAGCACTCGTGCATGCACCCACTTGCGACGAGGACTGACTCCCCTGTGGAGACTGCAGACGTACCCCAAGATCCATGTCAGCAGTGGAGGTGAATCCTCAGATTCCAGCCCCGACTCCACACAAGGTCTTAGGCCCTGGCATCGACTGGAGATGAATCCCAAGAGGCCCCCTAGCATCTCGCATGGGGACTGGCCTTTCCTGAGGCCACCAGAGCGGGTCCCTGAGGTCCCCGTCGTAACTCGAGAGCACCTGCCCCAACTTGAGAAAATCCAGGAGGTTCTCCCCTCCAGGTGAGATGAGGCCCATTTCCGCTGAGGCGTCTCGAGGCTAACCACACCTAATCTCTGGATCTTCGAACGGGTCTGTCACACCCTTGCTGCAACTCATGAAGTTCCCCGACATACCTGTCTCCACTCTAGAGGAAGCACGAGCGTCCCGCCCACATCCAGAGGAGCCCCGTTTCCGCCTCATTGCTCGAGATCCGGGATCCTGTCCCTGCTTCGTCGGTAAAGAATTCCTGGCGTTCCCGTCGCATATCAAGAGGAGGCGCTCTCCACAGGAAAGGCGAGACGAACTCCAGGGTCGTGCCACCATTCCAAGAGTCCCCCGGATATCTCAGTCCATTCCAGAGGAACCTGCTTTCCCTGCATGGCCTCGACTTTCACGCCGAGGATCGACTCACACCACGGTGGCACGTGGGACAGCCCTGTGGGAATGTCTTGTGGGAAAGCCTCGAGGGAAAGCCACAGATCCCTATGTCAACGCGATGGGAAGCGTGACACTGCTGCTACAGCTCGGGAGGAAAGCGGCCGTGCATACCCCCACTCGAGACGAGGACTGACTCCCCTGTGGAAACTCCAGACGTACCCCAAGATCCATGTCAGCACCGGAGAGGTTTCCTCAGGTTCCGGCCCCAACTCCACACGAGGTCTAAGGCCCCAGCATCGTCTGGAGAGCAATCCCGAGAGGCCCCTTAGCAACTGGCATGGAGACTGGCCTTTCCTGAGGCCACCAGAGCGGGTCCCTGAGGTCCCCGTCGTAACTCGAGAGCACCTGCTGAAACTCGAGAAAATCCTGGAGTTTCTCCCCTCCCGGTGAGATGAGGCCCTTTTCAGCTGCGCCCTCTTTAGGGAAATCACACTTTCCCTCTTTAACCTGGAAATTATCGTTCACATCCTTGCAGTAACTCAAGAAGTTCCTCCATATTCCCATTTACACTGGAGTGGAACACCGAGGGTCTGCCACAACTCAAGAGGAGCCCCGTTTCCCCCTCCTACCCTCGAGATGATGGTTCTTTTCCCTGCATTGTCGGGAAAGGTATCCTGGCGAAACCGTCGCTTGTCAAGGGGAGGCACTGTCAACAGGAAAGTCGAGAGGAACTCCAGGGGTGGTGCCACCATTCTCAAAGACACCAAATGTCTCAGTCCAGTCCAGAATAACCTGATTTCCCTGCACTTCCTCGACTGTCACGCTGAGCGTCGACTCACCACGTTAGCACGAATGACTTACTGTGGGAAAGCCTCGAGGGAAAGACACATATCCCCATGTCAACTTGACGGGAAGCCTGACACTGCTGCTACAGCTCGGGAGGAAATTGAATGTGCATGTCTCCACTGAAGACGAGGCCTGACTCCCCTGTCGAGACTCCAGAGGAACCCCAAGATCCATGTCAGCACTGGAGAGGAAATCTCAGGTTCCGGCCTCGACTCCATAGGAGGTCTTAGGACCGGCACCGACTGGGGAGGAGTCTCCAGAGGCCCTTCACAACTCGGATGGAGATGGGCCTTTCTGGAGGCCACATGAATGGTCGCTGAGGACCCGTCATAACTCGAGAGAAACCCTCCACAACTCAAGTAAAACCAGGATGTTCTCCCCTCCAGGCGAGATGAGGCCCTTTTTCGCTGTGGCATCTCGAGGGAAAACACACCTTCCCTCTTGAACCTCGAAAGGGTCCTTTACAGCCTTGCAGGAACTCAAGAAGTTCCCCAACATACCCGTCTCCACTCGAGAGGAACACCGAGGGTCCCAGCAAACTCAATATCTCAATCATCTCAAGGTGAACCAGAGATCACTTTGTCACATCCGCTTTCGTCCAGAGCTCTAGTAGCACTGTCATGCTTCCCGTCGAGTTGACAAAGGGATCTGTGCCTTTCCCTCAAGGGGCCACAGGACTGTCACACGTGCCACCGTGTTGTGAGTCGATACTCGGGGTGACAGTCGAGGAAGTGCAGGGAAATCAGCTTCATCTGGAGTGGATTGAGACTTTTGGTGGTCTTTTGCAATGGTGAAACGACCCCTGGATTTCCTCTCGAAATTCCTGTTGAGAGCGCCTCCACTTGAGTTGCTACAGGAACGCAGGGAATCCTTTCCCGACCAAGCCTGGAAAGGAACCCTTATCTCGAGCTGAGGAAGGGGAAACGGAGCTCCTCTTGAGTTGTAGAGGGATCCTCGGTTTTCCTTTAGAGTGGAAACGGATATGTCAGGAAACTACTTGAGTTGCAGCAAGGGTGTGAAGGACCCTTTCGATGATCAAGAGGGAAGGTGTGATTTCCCTCGAGATGCCGCAGGGGAAAGGGGCCTCATCTCGCCTGGTGGGGAGAACCTCCTGGTTTTTGTAGAGTTGTGGCAGATTCCTCTCGAGTTAGAACGGGGACCTCAGGGACCCGCTCGTGTGGCCTCAGGAAAGGCCACTCTCCATCCAAGTTGTGAGGGGTCTCTCGGGATTCCCCTCCAGTGTGTGCCGGGTCTTAAGTCCATGTCTGGAGCTGAAGCTGGAATCTGAGGTTTCCCTCCAGTGCTGACATGGATCTTGGGGTACTTCTGGAGTCTCGACAGGGGAGTCAGGCCTTGTCTCAAGTGGAGACATGCACTTCTGCTTCCTCCAGAGCTGTAGCAGCAGTGTCAGGCCTCC
This sequence comes from Capricornis sumatraensis, assembly GCF_032405125.1. Lineage (NCBI taxonomy): Eukaryota > Metazoa > Chordata > Mammalia > Artiodactyla > Bovidae > Capricornis > Capricornis sumatraensis. Next base: position 139,033,814 of record NC_091092.1, on the reverse strand, counting down.
CATCGAGTTGACACAGGGATGTGTGGCTTTCCCTCGTGGTGCCACTGGGCTGTCATACGTGCCACTGTGTTGTGATTTGATACTCGGAGTGACAGACGAGGCAGACAGGGAAATTCAGTTCACCTGGAGTGGACTGAGACATTTGGGGGTGTTTTTGAATGGTGGCACCACCCCTGGAGTCCCTCTCGACGTCTTGTTGAGAGCGCCTCCTCTTGAGGTGCGACAGGAATGCCGGGAATCCTTTCCCGATGAAGCCTGGAAAGGAACCCTCATCTCGAGCTGAGGAGGGGTAAACGGGGTTCCTCTTGACTTGTTGCGAGACCCTCGGTGTTCCTCTCGAGTGGAGACGGGTGTGATGGCGTACTTCTTGAGTTGCAGCAAGATTGTGAAGGACATTTTCGAGGTTCAAGAGCGAAGGTGTGATTTCCCATGAATTACTGCAGTGGAAAAGGGCCTCATCTCACCTGGAGGGAAGAACCTCCTGGTTTCTCTCGAGTTTCAGCAGGTTCCTCTCGAGTTACGACGCGGACCCCAGGGACCCGCTCATGAGGCCTCAGGAAAAGCCAGTCTCTATATGAGTTATGAGGGTCCTTTCGTTTTTCCTCTCCAGTCGGTGCTGGGTCATAAGACCTTGTCTGGAGCTGACAGCGGAAACTGAGGTTTCCTCTCCAGTGCTGACATGGATCTTGGCGTCCTCTGGAGTCTCCACAGGGGAGTCAGGCCTCTTCTTGAGTGGAGACATGCATGTCCACTTTCCTCCCAAGCTGTTGCAGCACTGTCAGGCCTTCCGAAGTGTTGACCCAGGGATCTGCGTCTTTCCCTCGAGGTGCAACAGGACTTCCACACGTGCCACCGTGGTGTGAGTCGATACTTGGGGTGACAGTTAAGGCAGTGCTGGGAAATCAGGATCATCTGGAGTGGACTGAGACATATTGGGGTCTTTTGGAATGGTGGCACGACCCCGGGAATTCCTTTCAAATTTCCTGCTGAGAGCACCTCCTCTTGAGATGCGACATGAAAGCAGGGAATCCTTTCCTGATGAAGCAGGGAAAGGAACCCTCATCTTGAGCTGAGGAGGGGGATACGGGTCTCCTCCAGAGTTGTGGCGGGAACATCTGTGTTCCTCTCGATTGGAGATGGTTATGTTGGGGAACTTCTTGAGTTGCAGCAAGGTTGTGAAGGACCCTTTCAAGGTTCAAGAGGGAAGGTGTGATTTCCCTCGAGACGCTGCAGCGGAAAACGGCCACATCTCGCCTGGAGGGGAGAACCTTCATGGTTTTCTCGATTTGCGGCCGGCTCCACTTGAGTTATGACGGGGACCTCAGGGACCCGCTTGTGTCGCCTCAGGAAAGGCAAGTATCCATTCGAGTTGCGAGGAACCTTTCGGGATTACTCTCCAGTCAGTGCCGGGTACTAAGTCCTCGTCTGGAGCTGAGGTCGGAATCTGAGGTTCCCTCTCCAGTGCTGACATGGATCTTGGGATTCCTCTGGAGTCTTCTAGGGGAATCTGGCCTCATCTCGAGTGGAGACATGCACGCCTGCTTTGCTCCCGTGCTGTAGCAGCAGTGTCAGGCATACCGATGAATTGACACAGGGTTCTGTGGCTTTTCCTCGAGGTGCCACCAGGCTGGCACACGTTCCACCGTGGTTGAGTCATTACTCGTGTTGACAGTTGAGGCAGTTCCTGGAAATCTAATTCATCTGGAGTGTACAGAGACATTTGGGGGTCTTTTGGAATGGTGGCACAACCCCTGGAGTTCCTTGCAACTATTCTGTTGAGAGCATCTCCTCTTGAGATGTGAGGGAAACGCCGGGAAACCTTTCCCAAGGAAGCAGGTAAAGGAACCCTCATCTCGAGCTGAGGAGGAGTAACGTGGGTCCTATTGAGTTCTGGCGGGATCCTCGGTGTTCCTCTCGAGTGGAGACGGGTATGTCGGGGAACTTCTTGTCTTGCAGCAAGGGTGTGTAGGAACCTTTCGAGGTTCAAGAGGGAAGGTGTGATTTCCCCTGATACGCCACAGTGGTAAAGGGCCCCATCTCGCTTGGAGGGGAGAACTGCCAGGGGCCCCCGTGAGGAATCCTGCCCGTGACAAGGTCATGTGGAAGGAAGCCTGACAAAATGCAAGGACGTGATCAGACTTCAGGGGTTCCCCCTGAAATTTCCTGAACATGAACCCCCCAAGACCAGAGTCTGCCTGCCTTACTGTGTTATGCTTTCCAACTACTCTTCTGTCATTAACAGTGGGCTGTCCCCTCACCAACTTTTTCTGGAAAAAATTAGAGCTTTTAGATTATAAAACTCCTGGGCATAATATGAGTATTTCAATCCAAAAACCCCTCTGACGGCTTTTTCGCCTGCCTGCAGGACATGTGATTGAGGCCTCCTGACCTCAGGAGGCACAGGAAGCTTAAAACATCCTAGGAATGTAGGGGCTTCCGAGGAGTCAAAATCATTAGAATAGGACTGATTAAAGGTTTCATTTGTTGAGCCAATACCTGCTGCCAAATTTTCATATCTTTTATTTTTAGATATAGTTGGTATATAGGAAAACAGGTATTAGACCTGGTATTAGCAACATTAGATCTTTGAGTTAAGTACTTTCTTTGTTATACCCACTGCATCTTTGTTCTACAGGAATGTAACTTTATTTAGTACTTTGAGGGTGATGCAGAGTAAAGAATACCTCTTCTAGGGAAAAGGAGTTTTCTGGTTGATAGAAAATTATCCAGGAAGAGAGCAATAAAAATGTTAACAGGCCTCTTGGCCAGAAGATAATGTAAACCACCTGAGACCTCTTGTATATGGGAGGGTATGCAAAAAGAAAGCCTTGTTTGTCTCAATGAGGGTCAAGACTGCTGCCCCTATATAACTCTGCATATTCCACTATTTCTTTATGTACAACTTGGGGTATATAAGCTGATTTTGAAAAATAAAGTTTTTGGAGTCTTACACCGACGCTGGGCTTCCCCATGTCATTCTTTTCTCTCCTTTTTCGGTTGAATTCCCAACTGGAGCAGGGAGGCTCACCATGTCCACTTACTTGCTCTCGCTGCTAAGACCCACGTGAAAGAGAGCCGAAGGCAGGGCACCCTTCGATATACAAGTGGGAGCCAGTGGCCTAAAGTAGATGGTGCAAACCTCTTGTGGGGAGATTTTATTGGTTTACCCCGTAAACCAAGCTCTTCAGCCTCATTTTTTCACTTAATTTTCCTACTATACTATTTCTTCCTAATCTAATCTTATATTAATAAATAAGTTTCTTTTTTTTTCGCCTACTCCGTCTCCCCTTCGAATCACCCTGGATACACCAGGGCTGGACCCCAGCAGAGAACATCCTGGTTTTTCTCGTCTTCTCACAGGTCCCTCTCGAGTTACCATGGGGACCTCAGGGACCCGCTCATGTGGCCTCAGGAACGGCCAGTCTCCATGTGAGTTGTGAGGGGCATCTTGGGATACCTCTCCAACCGGTTCCGAGTCCTAAGTCCCCATTTGGAGCCCAGGCCAGAACCTGAGTTTTCCTCTCCAGTGCTGACATGGATCTCTGGGTTCCTCTGGAGTCACCACAGGGGAGTCAGGCCTCGTCTCGAGTGGAGACATGCACGTCCTTCTTCCTCCCGAGCTGCAGCAGCAGTATCAGACTTCCCGTCGGGTTGACACAGGGATCTGTGACTTTCCCCTCGAGGTGCCACAGGGCTGTCACACGTGCCACTGTGGTATGAACCGATACTCGGGGTGACAGGCAGTGCAGGGAAATCAGGTTCATACGGAGTAGACTGAGACATTTCAGGGTCTTTTGGAATGGTGGCACGACCCCTGGAGTTCCTCTCGACTTTCATGTTGAGAGTGCCTCCTCTTGAGATGCGATGGGAACGCCGGGAATCCTTTCCAGACGAAGCAGGTAAAGGAACCCTCATCTCGAGCTGAGGAGTGGGAAATGGGGCTCTTCTTGCGTTGTGGCGGGACCCTCGGTGTTCCTCTCGAGTGTAGATGGGTATGTCCGGGAACTTCTTGAGTTGCAGCAAGGGTGTGAAGGATCCTTTTGAGGTTCAAGAGGGAAGGTGTGATATCCCTCGAGACGCCGAAGCAGAAAAGAGCCTCATTTCACCTTGAGGGGAGAACGTCCTGGTTTTTTCGAGTTGCAGCAGATTAATCTCGAGTTAAGAACCAGACTTCAGGGACCCACTTGTGTGTCCTCAGTAAAGGCCAGTCTCCATGCCAGTTGTGAGGGACCTCCTGGGATTCCTCTCCAGTCAGTGCCAGGGCCTTAGTCCTCGTCTGGAGCCAAGGCCGGAACCTGAGGTTTCCTCTCCAGTGCTGACATGGATCTTGGGATTCCTCTGGAGTCTCCACAGGGGAGTCAGGCCTCGTCTCAAGTGGAGAAGTGCACGTCCACTTTCCTCCCGAGCTGTATCAGCAGTGTCATGCTTCCCGTCGTGTTGACACAGGGATCTGTGGCATTCCCTCCAGGTGCCACAGGACTGTCATATGTGCCAACGGGTGTGAGTCGATACTCGGGGTGACAGTCGAGGCAGTGCAGGGAAATTAGTTTCATCTGGAGTGGACTGAGAATTTTGGGGGTCTTTTGGAATGGTGGCATGACCCCTTGAGTTCCTCTTGACATTCCTGTTGAGAGTGCCGCCTCTTGAGGTGCGACGGGAACACCAGGAATCCTTTCCTGACGAAGCAGGAAAAGGAACCCTCATCTCCAGCTTAGGAGGTGACAACGGGGCTCCTCTTCAGTTGTGGAAGGACCCTCAGTTTTTCTCTCGAGTGGAGACGGCTATTTCGGGGAACTTCTTGAGTTTCAGCCAGGGTGTGAAGGACCCTTTCCAGGTCCAAGAGTGAAGGTGTGATTTCCCTCGAGATGCTGCAGTGGAAAATGGCCTCATCTCGCCTGGAGGGGATATTCTCCTGGTTTTTCTCGAGTTTGGGCAGGTTCGTCTCGAGTTACCATGGGGACCTAAGGGACCCGCTCTTGTGGCCTCAGGAAAGGCCAGTCTGCATGCGAGTTGTGAGCGGCCCCTCGGGATTCCTCTCCAGTCGGTGCAGGTCCTAAGTCCTCGTCTGGACTAAGGCCGGAACCTGAGCTTTCCTCTCCAGTGCTGACATGGATCTGCGGGTTCCTCTGGCGTCTCCACAGGTGATTCAGGCCTCGTCTCGAGTGGAGACATGCACGTCCGCTTTCCTCCCGAGCTGTAGCAGCAATGTCAGGTGTCCCGGTGAGTTGACACAGGGATATGTGGCTTTCCCTCGAGGTGTCACAGGGCTGTCTCAAGTGCCACCATGGTATGAGTCGATACTCGGGGTGACGGTCGAGGCAGTGCAGGGAAATCAGGTTCATCTGGAGTGGACTGAGACATTTGGGAGTCCTTTGGAATGATGGCACCGCCCATGCAGTTCCTCTCGACATTCCTATTGAGAGCGTCTCTTTTTGAGATGCGACAGGATCGCCGAGAATCCTTTCCCGAAGAACCAGGGAAAAGAATCCTCATCTCGACCTGAGGAGGGGACAACAGGGCTCCTCTAGATTTGTGGCGGGACTCTCAGTGTTCCTCTTGAGTGGAGACAGATATGTCTGGGAAATTCTTGAGTTGCGGCAAGGGTATGAAGGATCCTATAGAGGTCCAAAAGGGAAGGTGAGATTTCACTCGGGACCCCGCAGCAAAAAAGGGTCTTATCTCGCCAGCAGGGGAAAATCTCCTGGTTTTCCTCGAGTTGCAGCAGGTCCCTCTCGAGTTACAATGGGGACCTCAGGGACCCACTCGTGTGGCCTCAGGAAAGGCCAGTCTCCCTGCAAGTTGCGAGGGACCTCTTGGGATTCCTCTCCAGTCGGTTCCAGGTCCTAAGCCCTCGACAGGAGTGGAGGCTGGAACCTGAGGTTTCCTCTCCAGTGCTGACATGGATCTTGGGGTTCCTCTGGAGTCTCTACAGGGGAGTCAGGCCTTGTCTCGAGTGGAGACGTTCACATCCGCTTTCCTCGAGAACTGTAGCAGCAGTGTCAGGCTTCCCCTCTATGTGACACAGGGATAAGTGGCTTTCCCTGGAGATGCCACAGGGCTGTCACACGGCCCACTGTGGTGTGAGTCAATACTCGGGGTTACATTCGACACAGTTCAGGGAAATCAGGTTCATCTGTAGTGGACTGAGACATTTGGGGGTTTTTTGAATGGTGGTACGAACCCAGGAGTTCCTCTCGACATTCCTGTGGAGAGAACCTCCTCTTCAGATGCCACGGGAACGCTGGGAATCCTTTCCTGACGAAGCAGAGAAAGGAGCCCTCATCTCGAGCTGAGGAGGGGAAACGGGGCTCCTCGTGAGTTGTGGCGGGACCCTCGGTGTTCCTCTCGAGTGTAGACGGGAATGTCGGGGAACTACCTGAGTTGCAGCAAGGTTGTGAAGCACCCTTTCAAGGTTCAAGAGGGAAGATGTGATTTCCCTCGAAACGCCGCAGCAGAAAAGCACCTCATCTCTCCAGTAGGAGAGAATGTCCTGGATTTTCTCGAGTTGGGGCAGTTCCCCTCGAGTTACGACAGGGACATGAGGGAGGCGCTCGTGTGGCCTCAGGAAAGTCCAGGCCACATGCGAGTTGCGAGGGGCCTCTCAGGATTCCTCTCCAGTCAGTGCCAAGTCCTAAGTCCTCGTCTGGATCCGAGGCCAGAACCTGAGGTTTTTCTCCAGTGCTGACATGGATTTTGGGGTTCCTCTGGAATCGCCACAGGGGAGTGAATCCTCGTCTTGAGTGGAGACATGCACGTCCACTTTCCTCCCGAGCTGTAGCAGCTGTGTCAGGCTTCCCGTCGAGTTGACAAAGCGTTCTGTGGCTTTCCCGCTAGGTGCCACAGGGCCGTCACACGTGCCACCATCGTGTGAGTCGGTACTCAAAGTGACAGTCGAAGCAGTGCAGGTAAATCAGGTTCATCTGGGTGGACTGAAACATTTGGAGGTCTTTTGGCATGGTGGCACGACCCCTGGAGTTCCTCTCGACTTTCATGTTGAGAGTGCCTCCTCTTGAGATGCGACGGGAATGCCGGGAATCCTTTCCCGATGAAGCAGGTAAAGGAACCCTCATCTCGAGCTGAGGAGTGGGAAACGGGGCTCTTCTTGCGTTGTGCGGGACTCTCGGTGTTCCTCTCGAGTGTAGACGAGTATGTCGGAGAACTTCTTGAGTTGCAGCATGGATGTGAAGGACCCTTTCGAGGTTCAAGAGGGAAGGTGTGATGTCCATTGATACGCCACAGCGGATAAGGGCCTCATTTCGCCTTGAGGGGAGTACATCTTGGTTTTTTCCGAGTTGCAGCAGGTTCCTCTCTAGTTAAGACCTGGACCTCAGGGACCCGCTCGTGTGGCCTCAGGAAAGGCCAGTCTCCATGGCAGTTGAGAGGGACCTCTTGGGATTCCTCTCCAGTCGGTGCAGGGTCCCTAGTCCTCGTCTGGAGCCCTGGCCAGAACCTGAGGTTTCCTCTGCAGTGCTGACATGGATTTTGGGGTTCCTCTGTAGTCTCCACAGGGGAGTAAGGCCTCGCCTTGGGTGGAGACTTGAATGTCTGCTTTTCTCCCAAGCTGTAGCAGCAGTGTCAGTCTTCCCGTCAAGTTGATACAGGGATCTTTGCCTTTCCTCCGAGGTGCCACAGGGCTGTCACGTGTGCCACCGTGGTGTGAGTCGAAACTCGGGGTGACAGTCGAGGCAGTGCAGGGAAATCAGGTTTATTGGGAGTGGACTGAGACATTTGGGGTTCTTTGAGAATGGTGGCATGACCCCTGGATTTCCTTTCGAATTTCCTGTTGAGAGCGCCTCCTCTTAAGATGCGACGGGAACACCAGAAATCCTTCTCGACGAATTAGGGACAGGAACCCACATCTCGACATGAGGAGGGGACAACGGGGCTTCACTTGAGTTGTAGCGGGACCCTTGTTGTTCCTCTCGTGTGGAGACGGGTATGTCGAGGAACTTCTTGAGTTGCAGCAAGAGTGGGAAAGACCCTTTCGAGGTTCAAGAGGGAAGGTGTGATTTCCTTCAAGACGCCACAGCGGAAAAAGGCCTCATCTCGCCTGGAGGGGAGAACCTCCTGGTTTTTCTCGAGTTGGGTCAGGTACCTCTCGAGTTACGAAGGGGACCTCAGGGACCTGCTCGTGTCGCCTCAGGAAAGGCCAGTCTCCATGTAAGTTGTGAAGGGCCTCTCGGGATTCCTCTCCAGTCAGTGCCGGGTCCTAAGTCCTCGTCTGGAGCGGAGGGCAGAACCTGAGGTTTCCTCTCCAGTGCTGACATGGATCTTGGGGTTCCTCTGGAGTCTCCAAAGGGGAGTAAGGCCTTGTCTCAAGTGAAGATATTCAAGGCCGCTTTCCTCCCAAGCTGTAGCAGTAGTGTCAGGCTTCCCGTTGTGTTAATAAAGGGATCTGTGGCTTTCCGTCGAGGTGCCACATGGCTATCTTATGGGCCACTGTGGTGTGAGTCGATACTCAGAGTGACAGTCGAGGCAGTGCAGGGAAATCAGGTTAATCTGGAGTGGACTGAGACATTTGGGGGTCTTTTGGAATTGTGGCACGACCCCTGGAGTTCCTCTCGACTTTCCTGTTGAGAGTGCCTCCTTTTGAGACGCGACCGGAACGCCGGGAATCCTTTCCAGACGAAGCAGGGAAAGGAACCCTCATCTTGAGGTGAGGAGGGGACAACGGGTCTCCTCTTTAGTTGTGGTGTTGCCCTCAGTTTTCCTCTCAAGTGGAGACGGGTATGTTGGGGAGCTTCTAGAGTTGCAATGAAGGTGTGAAGGAACCTTTCGAGGTCCAAGAGGGAAGGTGATTTCCCTCGAGACACCCCAGCAGAAAAGGGCCTCATCTCGCCTGAAGGGGAGAATCTCCTGGTTTCTCACGAGTTGCGGCGGGTCCCTCTCGAGTTACGACAGGGACTTCAGGGACCCGCTCATGTAGCCTCAGGAAAGGCCAGTCTCCATTCGAGTCTCGAGGGGCCTCTCAGTATTCCTCTCCAGTCGGTGCCGGGTCCTAAGTCCTTGTCTGGAGCTGAGGCCGGAACCTGAGTTTTCGTCTCCAGTGCTGAAATGGAACTTGGGTTTCCACTGGAGTTTAGACAGGGGTGTCAGGCCTCTTCTGAAGTGGAGGCAAGCATGTCCACTTTCCTCCCGAGCTGTAGCAGCAGTGTCAGGTTTCCCGTTGTGTTGACACATGTATCTGTGGCTTTCCCTCTTAGTGACACAACGCTGTCACATGTGCCACCGTGGTGTGAGTCGATACTCAGGGTGAGAGTCGAGGCAATGCAGGGAAATCAGGTTCATCTGGTGTGGAATGGGACATTCGGGGATCTTTTGGAATGGTGGCATGACTCCTGGAGTTCCTCTCGACATTCCTGTTGAGAGCCCCTCCTCCTGAGATGCGATGGGAATGCCGAGAATCCTTTCCCAACGAAGCAGGGAAGAAACATGCATCTCGAGCTCAGTAGGGGTGAACGTGGCTCCTCTTGAGTAGTGGAGGGACAATCGGTGTACCTCTCGAGTGGAGACGGGTATGTCGGGGAATTTCTTGAGTTGCAGCAAAGGTGTGAAGGAACCTTTCGAGGTTCAAGTGGATAGGTGTGATTTCACTCGAGATGCCACAGCAGAAAAGGGCCTCATCTCGCCTGCAGGGGGGAAACTTCTGGTCTTTCTCGAATTGCGGCAGGTCATTTGGAGTTACGATGGCGACCTCAGGGACTCGCTTGTGTGGCCTCAGGAAAGGCCAGTCTCCATGCGAGTTGCCATTGGCCTCTTCGGATTCCTCTGCAGTCGGTTCCTGGTCCTAAGTCCTCATCTAGAACTAAGGCTGGATCTGAGGTTTCCTCTCCAGTGCTGACATGGAAATTGGTGTTCCTCGGGAGTCTCCACAGGGGAGTCAGGCCTCGTCTCGAGTGGAGACATGCACATGAGCTGTCCTTCCGAGCTGTAGCAGTAGTGTCAGACTTCCCGTTGAGTTGACTCAGGGATCTGTGGCTTTCCCTCAAGATGCCACAGGGCTGTCACACATGCCACCATGCTGTGAGTCGATAAACGGGGTGACAGTCCAGGCAGGGCAGTGAAGAAAAACAAGTTCATCTGGAGTGGACTGAGACAATTGGTTGTCTTCTGGAATGATGGCAAGACCCATGCGGTTCCTCTTGACTTTCCTGTCGGAACCGCCTCCTCTTGAGATGTGACGGAAACACCAGGAATCCTTTCCCAACGAATCAGAAAAGGAAACCTGATCTCGCGCTGAGGAGAGGAAAACAGTGTTCCTCTTGTGTTGTGGTGGGACCATCAGTGTTCCTCTCGAGTGGAGACCGGCATGTCGGGGAACTTCTTGAGTTTCAGCAAGGGTGTGAAGGACCCTTTCGAGGTCCAAAAGGGAAGATGTGATTTCCCTAGAGACTCTGCACTGGAAAAGGGCCTCATCTCGCCTGGAGGGAAAATCTGTTGGTTTTTCTAGATTTGAGACAGGTCCCTCTCGAGTTACGATGGGGCCCACATGGACCCGCTCCTGTGGCATCAGGAAACCCAGTCTCCATCCGGGTTGCGAGGGGCCTCTCAGGATTCCTCTCCAGTCGTTGCCGTGTCCTAACTCCCCGTATGGAGCCGAGGTCGGAAACTGAGGTTTCCTCTTCAGTGCTGACATAGATCTTGGGGTTCCTCTAGAGACTCCACCGGGGATTCAGGCCTCATCTCGAGTGGAGACATGCACGTCCTTCTTCCTCCCGAGCTGCAGAAGCAGTGTCAGACTTCCCGTCGGGTTGACACAGGGATCTGTGACTTTCCCCTCGAGGTGCCACAGGGCTGTCACATGTGCCACCATGGTGTGACCCGATACTCGGGGTGACAGTCGAGGCAGTGCAGGGAAATCAGGTTCATCAGGAGTGGACTAAGACGTTTCGGGGTCTTTTGGAATGGTGGCACGACCCCTGGAGTTCCTTTCGACTTTCATGTTGAGAGTGCCTCCTCTTGAGATGCGACGGGAACGCCGGGAATCCTTTCCCAGTGAAGCAGGTAAAGGAACCCTCATCTCGAGCTGAGGAGTGGGAAACGGGGCTCTTCTTGAGTTGTGGCGGAATCCTTGGTGTTCCTCTTGAGTGTAGACGGGTATGTCGGGGAACTTCTTGAGTTGCAGCAAGGGTGTGAAGGACCCTTTCAAAGTTCAAGAGGGAAGGTGTGATATCCCTTGAGACGCCGAAGTGGAAAAGGGCCTCATTTCGCCTTGAGGGGAGAACATTCTGGTATTTCTCGACTTGCAGCAGGTTCCTCTTGAGTTAAGACCCGGACCTCAGGGACCCACTCTTGTGGCCTCAGGAAAGGCCAGTCTCCATGGCAGTTGAGAGGGACCTCTCGGCATTCCTCTCCACTAGGTGCCGGGTCCCTAGTCCTCGTCTGGAGCCCAGGCCGGAACCTGAGGTTTCCTCTGCAGTGCTGACATGGATCTTGGAGTTCCTCTGTAGTCTCTACAGGGGAGTAAGGCCTCGCCTCGGGTGGAGACTTGCATGTCTGCTTTCCTCCCGAGCTGTAGCAGCAGTGTCAGTCTTCCGGTCGATTTAACACAGGGATCTTTGTCTTTCCTTCAAGGTGCCAAAGGGCTGTCACATGTGCCACTGTGGTGTGAGTCGATACTCGCGGTGACAGTTGAGGCAGTGCAGGGAAATCAGGTTCATCTGGAGTGGACTGAGATATGTGGAGGTCTTTTGGAATGGTGACACGACCCCTGGAGTTCCTCTTGACTTTCCTGTTGAGAGCGCCTCCTCCTGAGATGTGACGGGAACGCCAAAAATCCTTTCCCGACCAAGCAGGGAAGGAACATGCATCTCGAGCTCAGTAGGGGTGAACGCAACTCCTCTTGAGTAGTGGAGGGACAATCGGTGTACCTCTCGAGTGGAGACGGGTATGTCGGGGAATTTCTTGAGTTGCAGCAAGGGTGTGAAGGATCCTTTCGAGGTTCAAGTGGATAGGTGTGATTTCACTCGAGATGCCACAGCAGAAAAGGACCTCATCTCGTCTGCAGGGAGGAAACTTCTGGTCTTTCTCGAGTTGCGGCAGGTCACTTGAAGTTATGATGGCGACCTCAGGAACTCGCTTGTGTGGCCTCAGGAAAGGCCAGTCTCCACGCGAGTTGCCATTGGCCTCTTCGGATTCCACTGCAGTCGGTTCCTGGTCCTAAGTCCTTGTCTAGAGCTGAGGCTGGATCTGAGGTTTCCTCTCCAGTGCTGACATGGAAATTGGTGTTCCTCGGGAGTCTCCACAGGGGAGTCAGGCCTCATCTCCAGTGGAAACATGCACATCCTCTTTCCTCCCGAGCTGTAGCAGCAGTGTCAGGCTTCCCGTCGAGGTGAAACAGGGATCTGGTGCTTTCCTTCAAAGCTTTCCCACTGGGCTGTCACACATGCCACCGTTGTGTGAGTCAATAATTGGCATGAAAGTCGAGGCAGTGCAGGGAAATCAGATTCATCTGGAGTGGACTGAGACATTTGGGGGTCTTTTGCATTGGTGGCATGACCCCTGGGGTTCCTCTCAACTTTCCTGTGAAAAGCGCCTCCTCTTGAGATGTGATGGGAACACAAGGAATCCTTTCCCGACACAGCAGGGAAAGGAACCCTCATCTCGAGTTGAGGAGAGGGCAACGGGGCTCCTCTTGAGTTGTGACGGGACCCTCGGGGTTCCTCTCGAGTGGATACGGGTATGTCAGGGAACTTCTTGAGTTTCAGCAAGGGTGTGAAGGACCCTTTCGAGGTCCAAGAGGGAATTTTTGATTTTCCTCGAGACACTGCCATGGAAAAAGACCTCATCTCGCCTGGAGGGAAGAATCTCCGAATTTTTCTCGATTGCAACAGGTTCCTCTCTAGTTATGACGGGGACATAAGGATCCCGCTCGTGTGGAACTCCAGTAGTCCGGCCACATTCCAAAGGTATCCAAATGTCTCTGTCCACTCCACATGAACCTGATTTCCCTGCACTGCCTAGACTGTCACCCCCAGTTTCAACCTACACCATGGTGGCATGTGTGACAGCCCTGTGGGAAAGCCTCAAGGAAAAGCCACAGATCCATTTGTCAAGTTGACGGGAAGGCTGACACTGCTGCTACAGCTCAGGAAGAAAGCGTACGTGCATGTCTCCACTTGAGAGGAGGACTGACTCCCCTGTGGACACTCCAGAGGAACCCCAAGATCCATGTCGTCACTAGTGAGTAAACCTAAGTTTCCAGCCTCAGCTCCAGACCAGGACTTAGGACACAGAACCGATGGAGAGGAATCCCGAGAGGCCCCTCGCAACTTGCATGGATACAGGCCTTTCCTGAGGCCACAGGAGCGGGTCCCTGTGTCCCCATTGTAACTCGAGAGGAACCTGCTGCAACTCGAGATAAAGCAGGAGATTCTCTCCTCCAGGCGAGATGAGGCCCTTTTCTGCTGCTGAGTCTCGATCGAAATCACACCTTCCCTCTTGAACTTCGAAAGGGTCCGTCACACCCTTGCTGCAACTCAAGAAGTTTCCGGACATACCCGTTTCCACTCAAGAGGAACACCAAGTGTCGGGCCACAACTCAAGAGGAGCTGCATTTTCCCCTCCTCAGCTCGAGATGAGGGTTCCTTTCCCTGCTTAGTCTGGAAAGGATTCCCGGCGTTCCCCTGGCATCTCAAAAGGAGGCGTTCCCAACAGGAAAGTCGAGAGGAACTCCAGGTGTCCTGACAACATCCCAAAAGTTCCCCAAATGTCTCTGTCCACTCGAGATGAACCTGATTTGCCTGCACTTCCTCGACTGTCACATCGAGTTTGACTCACACTGCGGTGGCACGTGTGACAGTCCTGTGGCACCTCGAGGGAATGACAGATCCCTGTGTCAACTTGACGGGAAGTCTGAAACTGCTGCTACAGCTCGGGAGGAAAGCGAACATGCATGTCTCCACTCGAGATGAGGCCATACTCCCCTGTGGAGACTTCAGAGGGACCCCAAAATCCATCTCAGCACTGGAGAGGAAACCTCAGGTTCCGATCTCAGCTCCAGACGAGGACTTAGGACGCGGCACCAACTGGAGAGGAATCCCGAGAGGCCCCTCACAACTCGCATGGAGACTGGCCTTTCCTGAGGCCACAGGACCGGTGCCCTGAGGTCCCCATCGTAAATTGAGATGAACCTGGCGCAACTCGAGAACACCAGGAGATTCTCCCCTCCAGGCGAGATGAAACCCTTTTCCACTGAAGTGTCTCATGGGAAATCACACCTTCCTTCTTGAACCTCGAAAGGGTCCTTCAATCCCTTGCTGCAACTCAAGAAGTTCCCCGACATACCCATCTCCACTAGAGAGGAACACTGACGGTCCAGCCACAACTCAAGAGTAGCCCCTTTTTCCCCTCCTCTGCCCAAGATGAGGTTTCCTTTACCTGCTTCATCTAGAAAGGATTCCCGGCATTGCTGTCGCATCTCAAGTGGAGGCGCTCTCAACATGAAAGTCGAGAGGAACTCCAGGGGTCATGCCCCCACTCCAAAAGACTCCCAAATGACTCAGTCCACTCCTGATGAACCTGATTTCCCTGCACTGCCTCGACTGTCACCCCGAGTATCTAGTCACACCACGGTGGCACATGTGACAGCCCTGTGGCTCCTCGAGGGAAAGCCACAGATCCCTGTGTCAACTCGACGGGAAGACTGACACTGCTGCTACAGCTCGGGAGGAAACAGGAAGTGCATGTCTCCACTTGAGACGAGGCCTGATTCCCCTGTGGAAACTCCAGAGGAACCCCAAGATCCATGTCGGCACTGGAGAGGAAACCTGAGATATTGGCCTCAACTCCATGTGAGGACCTCGGGCCCGGTAGTGACTGCAGAGGAATCCCGAGAAGCCCCTCGCAACTCGCATGGATACTGGACTTTCTTGAGCCCCACTAGCAGGTCCCTGAGGTCCCCGTCTTAATTCAAGAGGAACCCCAAGTTTGCTGCCACAACTGGAGAGAAACCAGGAGATTCACCCCTCAATGTGAGATGAGACCCTTTTCCGCTGCGATGACTTGAGAGAAATCCCACCTTCCCTCTTGAGCCTGGAAAGGGTCCTTGACAACCTTGAGGCAACTGAAGAAGTTCCCCGACATACTGGTCTCCTCTCGAGAGAAACCACGAGGGTCCAGCCACAACTCGAGAAGAGCCTCGGATTTTCCTCCTCATCCCGAGAAGAGGGTCCATTTCCCTGTTTCATCAGGAAAGGAATCCCAGTGTTCCCGTCGCACCTCAAGAGGAGGCAGTCCCAACTTGACACTTGAGAGGAACTCCAGGGATCGTGTGACCATTTCAAAAGACCCCAGTATCCCAATGCACTCCAGATACTCCTGACTTCCCTGCACTGACTCGACGGTCACCCCAAGGATTGACTCAAACCACAATGGCAGGTGTGACAACCCTCTGGCACCTCGAGAGAAAAACACCGATTCTTATGTCAACATGACAGGAAGCCTGACACTGCTTTTCCAGCTCGAGAGGAGAGCAGATTATATACCTCCACACGAGACGAGGCCTGACTCCCCTGTGGAAACTCCAGATGAACCGCGAGATCCATGTCAGCACTGGAGAGGAACCCTGAGGTTCTGGTCTCAAATCCAGATGTGGATCTTGGCCCCAGCGGAGATTGCAAAGGAATCCAGAGAAGCCCCTGGAGACTCTCATGGACACTGGAATTTTCTGACGCCCCACAAGTGGGCCCCTGAGGTCCCCGTCGTAACTCAAGATGAACCCCACGTTTGCTGCCACAATTCGAGAAAAACCACGAGAATCTCCACTCAACGCGAGATGAGGCCCTTTTCTGCTACGGCGTCTCGAGGGACATCACACCTTCCCTCTTGAACCTCGAAAGGGTCCTTCACACCCTTGCTGCAACTCAAGACTCTCCCTGATATACCCGTCTCCACTCGAGAGGAACCCCGAGAGTCCCGCCACAACTCAAGAAGAGCCACGGTTTTCCCTCCTCATCCAGAAAGCAGGGTCAATTTCCCTGCTTCGTTGGGAAAGGAATTCCGGGGTTCTCGTCGCACCTCAAGAGGAGACGATCTCAACTTGACACTTGAGAGCAACTTCCGGGGTCGTGCCACCATTTCAAAGACCCCGATGTCCCAATGCACTCCAGATACACCTGACTCGCCTGCACAGGCTCAACGATCACCCTGAGGATTGACTAAAAACATGATGACAGATGTGACAGCCCTGTGGCACCTCGAGAGAAAGCCACCGATCCCTATGTCAACTTCACAGGAAGGCTGACACTGCTTTTCCAGCTCGAGAAGAGAGTGGACTTGCATGCCTCCACATGATGTGAGGCCTAACTCCCCTGTGGAAACTCCAGATAAACCCCGAGATCTATGTCTGCACTGGAGAGAAAACCTGATGTTTTGGCCTCAACTGTAGATGAGGACCTCGGCTGCGGCAGCGACTGCAGAGGAATCCCTAGAGGCCCCGCGCAACTTGCATGGAGACTGGACTTTCCTGAGTCCCCACGAGCGGGTCTTGATGTCCCCATCGTAACTTGAAAGGAACCCCAAGGTGCTGCCACAACTCGAGAAAAACCAGGAGATTCTCCCCTAAACGCGTGATGAGGCCCTTTTCTGCTGTGGTGTCGCGAGAGAAATCCCACCTTCCATCTTGAGCCTCAAAAGGGTCCTTGACACCCTTGAGGCAACTCAAGAAGTTCCCAGACATACCCTTTTCCTCCCCAGAGGAACCTGGAGGGTCCCACAACAACTCTAGAAGAGCCCCGGCTTTCCCTCCTCATCTCGAGAGGAGGGTCCATTTCCCTGCTTCGTCGGGAAAGGAATCCCGTCGTTCCCGTTGCACCTCAAGTGGAGGCGGTCTCAACTAGTCATTCGACAGGGTCTCCAGGAGTCGTGCCACCATTTCAAAAGACCCCAATGTCCCAATGCACTCCAAATAAATCTGACTCCCCCGCAATGGCTCCACGATCACCCCAAGGAACGACTCAGAACACAAAGACAGGTGTGACAGCCCTATGGCACCTCTAGAGAAAGCCACCGATCCCTATGTCAACCCGACAGGAAGCCTGACACTGCTTTTCCAGCTCGAGAGGAGAGCGGACTTTCATGTCTCCACACGAGACGAGGTCTGACTCCCCTGTGGAATCTTCAGAGGAACCCCAAGATCCATGTCAGCACTGGAGAGGAACCCTGAGGTTCCGGCCTCTACTTCAGATGACGACCTCAGCCCCAGCAGCGACTACAGTGGAATTCCAGGTGGCTCCTCCAACACGCATCAAGACTGGACTTTCCTGAGACCAAACGAGTGGGTCCCTGAGGTCTCCATCGTAACTCGAGGGGAACCACAAGTTTGGTGCTATAACTCGAGAAAGACGAAGAGATTCTCCCTTCAACTCGAGATGAGGCCATTTTCCTCTGCAGCATCTCGAGAGAAATCCCACCTTACCTCTTGAGCCTTGAAAGGGTCCTTGACACCCTTGAGGCAACTCAAGAAGTTCCCCAGCATACCCATCTCCACTCGAGAGGAACACCGGGGGTCCTGCCACAACTCAAGAAGAGCCCCGGTTTTCCTTCCTCATCTCGAGAGGAGGGTCCACTTCCCTGCTTTGTCAGTAAATGAATCCCGGCGTTCCCGTTGGACCTCAAATGGAGGCGGTCTGAACTTGACACTCGAGAGGAACTTCAGGGTCGTGTCACCATTCCAAACGACCCTGATGTCCCAGTGAATTTCACATACACCCGACTACCCTGCACTGACTTGACGGTCACCTCGAGGATCGACTCAAAACACGATGGCAGGTGTGACAGCCCTGTGGCACCTCGGGCGAAAGCCACCAAACCCTATGTCAACTGGACAGGAAGACTGATACAGCTTTTCCAGCTCGAGAGGAGAGCGGACTTGCATGCCTCCACACGAAAAGAGGCCTTACTCCCCTGCAGAAACTCCAGAGGAACCCCGAGATCCATGTCGGCACTTGAGATGAATCCTGAGTTTCCAGCCTCAACTCCAGATGAGGACCTCGGCGCCGGCAGCAACTGCAGAGGAATGCTGAGAGGCCCCTCGCAACTCGCATGGAGAATGGACTTTCCTGATGCCCAACGAGCGGGTCTCTGAGGTCCCCGTCCTAACTCGAGAGGAACCCGAAATTTGCTGCCCAAATAGAGTAAAATTAGGAGATTTTCCCCTCAACGCGAGATGAGACCCTTTTCCACTGCGGCGTCGCGAGAGAAATCCCACCTTACCTCTTGAGCCTCGAAAGGGTCCTTGACACCCTTGAGGCAACTCAAGAAGTTCCCCAGCATACCCGTCTTCACTCGAGAGGAACCCCAAAGGTCCCGCCACAAATCAAGAAGTGCCCCGATTTTCCCTCATCATCCCGAGAGGAGGCTCCATTTCCCTGCTTTGTCGGGAAAGGAATTCCGGCATTCCCTACGCACCTCAAGAGGAGGCGTTCTCAACCTGACACTCGGTAGGAACTCCAGGTTTTGTGCCATCATTTCAAGAGAACACGATGTCCCAATGCACTCCAGATACAGCTGATTCCCCTGCACTGAGTCGACGGGCACACCGAGGATTGTCGCAAAACACAATGGCAGGTGTGACAGCCCTGTGGCACCTCAAGAGAAAGCTATCAATCCCTATGTCAACCCGACAGGAATCCTGACACTGCTTTTCCAGTTAGAGAGGAGAGCAGACTTGCATGCCTCCACACGAGTCGAGGCATGACTCCCCTGTGGAAACTCCAGAGGAAGCCTGAGATCCATGTTGGCACTGGAGAGGAAACCTGAGCTTCCAGGACCTCGGCTCTGGCAGCGACTGCAGAGGAATCCCGAGAGGCCCTACGCAAATCACATGGAGACTGGACTTTCCTGAGGCCCCCAGGAGCGGGTCCCTGAGGTCTCTGTCGTAACTCAGGAGGAACCCTAGGTTTGCTGTCACAACTAGAGAAAAACCAGGAGATTCTCCCCTCAATGTGAGATAAGACACTTTTCCGGTGCGGCGTCTTGAGAGAAATCCTACCTTACCTTTTGAGCCTTGAAAGGGTCCTTGACACCCTTGAGGCAACTCAAAGAGTTCCCCGACATACCCGTCTCCACTCGAGAGGAACACCGTGGGTCCCGCCACAACTCAAGAAGAGCCCCGGTTTTTCCCTCCTCATCTCGAGAGGAGGGTGCACTTCCCTGCTTCGTCAGGAAATGAATCCCAGCGTTCCTGTCGCACCTCAAGATGAGGCGGTCTGAACTTGACACTCAAGAGGAACAAAAGGGTCGTGCCACCATTCCAAAAGACCCCGATGTCCCAAAGCAATCCAGATACACCTGACTCCCCTACACTGACTCGATGGTCAACCCAAGGATCGACTCAAAACATGATGGCAGCTGTAGCAGCCCTGTGGCACCTCGAGAGAAAGCCACCAATCCCTATGTCAACCCAACAGCTCTGGGGTCCAACCCCCGCAGGATCCAGGGAAACCTGAAGGAGAAACGTCATCGGTGATTGATTTAGAGAGAGAAGGAAAGAATGTTATAGATAAGAAAATAGAGGAGAGAAGAAAAGAGGCTGATGTTCCTTGGTTTATACAGAAAATCAATAAAGTCTCAAGACAAGAGACATGCACCATCTACGTAAGGCCACAGGTGCCCTCCGACTCTCCAGAGGGAGTGAAGGCGCAGGGCACCTTCCCGTTCAGGTCTTAGAAACCCAGGCAAATAAGTAGACACAGCGGACTTCTGTTCTCCAGATGGGAACTAGCCTGAAAGAGAGAGTAGAGGAAAAGGATTGACACAAAGAGACCAAGCTGCTTTGATGAGCAAGATCCATAGCTTTATTTTTAAAATGTACTTATATACTTTTTTTATACATAGAGGGAAATGAAAGACGCCACGTCATACAGTCAGCCCAACATTCCAGCAGTATTGCCCTTATCGGAAACCAGGAGTTTTCTGCATACCTTTTCCACAAAAGATGTTGTGTACAGTATCTTCTGGCCTTGGAGGCCTGTGAATATTTTCTGACCCTCTTTTGATAAAGGCTGCTCAACCAGAAAACTTATTTTCCCTCAAAGTGTTTTTTCTTTATATGTCTAATCTATGTCAGCCTCAGAAAATGCCAAACAGAGTTAATGTTTTTCACAGAGCAAAGGTGCAGTGAGTTACAAGAAAGAACCAATTAGCTCAAAAGTCTGATATGGTTAAATTCAAGGCTAAACTTGTTTTTCTAGCATTCTCACTATGTTAACTAATGCATTCCCAGGTGTACAGTGGATAAGAGATATGGGAACTTAGTAACAAGCATTGGCCCAATAATGAAATCCTACATCAGCACTAGCACTACTCTAATAACTTTTAACTCTTTCAAAGGCTCTAAGTTTTAGGCTTTCTGTGCCTCTCACAGTTGGGAGGCTGGAAATAATCACATGCGTAGCTGTAAGTGTCTGGATATACCTGCCGAGCAAGCTAGAATGCTAACCAAGTGTCAGGAGCCAGCGTGAGGAATTCCACCCGTGACAAGGTCATGCGGCAGAGCTCTGATGGCAAGGCTAATCAGACCTCAGGTTTTCCCCCTGGAATTTCCTGAGCATCCACCCCCCAAAAATATGAATCTGCCTGCTTTTCCACTCTTCTGACATTCTCTGGAAAAAGTCAATTCAGGGCTTTAGTCTTCTGCATTTGAAAGAGTGTTTCAATCCAAAAACCCCTCTGATGGCCTTTTAGCCTGCCTGCAGGACTCTTACAGCTGCGCATGTGATTGTTTGAGGCCTCCTGACCGCAGGAGGCACAGGAAGCTTAAAACATCCTAGGAATGTAGGGGCTTCCGAGGAGTCAAAATCATTAGAATAGGACTGATTAAAAGTTTCATTTGTTGAGCCAATACTTTGTGCCAAATTATCATATCCTTTATTTTTAGATATAGTTGGTATATAGGAAAACAAGTGGTAGACCTGGTATTAGCAACATTAGATCTTTGAGTTAAGTACCTTCTTTGTTATAACCCACTGCGCCTTTGTTCTATAGAGATGTAACTTTAGTGCTTTAAGGAAATGCAGATTAAAGAAAAACACTTAGGGGGAACGAAATTAACATTCATTAAGGAAGAGAGCCAAAAAGTGTTACCAAGCCTCTTGGCCAGAAGATAATGTAAATCACCTGAGACCTTTTGTATACAAAAAGATATACAGAAAGAGTCTGGGCTGCTAACTCTACACAATTTTGTATTACCCATTGATCTCTATGTATAATCAAAAGTATAAAAGGCCTTGAAGGACAATAGAAGGAGAGCCAGTCGCTGGACTGGTTTCCCCCATGTCTCCTCTTTACTCTAATTTCAGGCTGAATTCCCATCTGGGTCATGGAGGCTCACTATGTCTACTTACTTGTCCAGGCTTTTAAGATCCCTAAGAGAGAGAGCCCAAGGCAGGGCACTCTCCGATATTCAAACGGGTGCCAGCGGTCTAACGTAGATGGTGCAAGCTCCTTGTCTGGAACTTTATTGGTTTTCCACATAACCCAAGTTAATCAGCCTCTTCTCTCCACTTAATTTTCCTACTACACTATTTCTTCCTAACTAATCTTACAGTAATAAATAAGTTTTCCTCGCCGACTCCATCCACCCTTCAGATTCCTTGGATCCACCGGGGCTGGACCCCGGCAAGTGGCGCCCGGAACAGGCTATTTGAAGGTAGGTTCCCTGAGCAATTTGGGTCATCAGCCCTATTGCCACCCCCTTGGAGCAAGTAGGGTCATCAGCTCTATTGCTCTGGACAACTAGGGTCATCAGCCCTGTTGTTCCCCTAGTACGGAGCAAGTAGGGTCATCAGCCGTATTGCTCAGAACAACTAGGGTCATCAGCCCTGTTCCCCCAGTGTTGAGTGTTCAGGACGGATAGGACCCCACTCAGGGTGCCGTGGACCCCCCTGTAGGATAGACAGAGTGAGTAGGAGTGGGAAGTGTTGAAGGGTTTAAGAGAAACCTGGTGCTCTAGAGGTTGAAAGAAACCTGCTTTCTTCAGGTCAAAACCCCCCTTGCCCAGGGTAAAACCCTTGTCAAGGCAGATTTTTCTATAAATCTTAATTTTCTGACACGGGTAACAATGAGTCAAAAGAATCACCGCTCTTTATAGAAGTAATTTTGTAACTGTTAAAAGATAAATTAAATTTTAAAAGGCTAGTGTTACAAGAGCAATGTCCTTGGTTTCCAGAAAAGGGATTTAAATACTTGGGTGAAGCTAGGAAAACAGCTAAAAACTTATTATACTATGCATGAGCCAAAAAAATTTCCTGTAAATGCTTTTGCTCTGTAAAATATGCTTAAAAATGTTCTGGACCCCCGTCATGAGGCTGTTAGATAGCCTATGGGAGAGGCTACAGCAGTGGATGGTAGTGGGTCTCCACCTTCTACGCAGATCATATTTTCTGCCACTGGCAAATAAAACGAGGGAGACTGTACTCTTCCTCCCAAGGAAGGAGAGTGCTTACAGGATGCAGTGGCAGAGCTCCCTGGAGAGCCCCCTCCCCCTCTACACAAACCAAACCTTTAAAAAATCTATCTTATTTAAGGTGACCACTGCAACCTCTGCTTGCGCCTCCCCAGGGCTTAAGAACTCCCCACTTTGCATCCAAAGCCTCCCAGAACATTGCTTAAGGTTGAAAAGGATAGAGAGAATATTTTTAGGCAAAAGAGCTTTTAAAACAGAGCCTTCTCCTTGCAGAAAACCCCCTCAGGGGGCCTAACACAAGCAAAAAAAGAAAAAGAGAAAAGGAAGAGAAAAAGAGAAATAAAAAAAAATATTCGTAATAAAAAGGATTTTACAAATACAAAATGTTTCTCTTGAGGCCGAATAGAACATTTTTGCCAGCAATGTCCTGCTAAACAACAAGCCATACCAATTAACCCCAGGCTAGGAAAAAAGTGGAGTGAAAAGGAGACTTGGCAACAATATTAACCTCTGACGTGCTGGTTGCTCAGATTCCAACGGGAGTAGGACTTGTGTTAGGGCGTAGCTTACTTTCTTTTCAAGGAATTTTGGTGGTGTCTGGTGTAGTAGATTCTGACTATACTGGAAAAATTAAAGTTCTGATCTTGCCACCTGCTAAAACTGTGCAAATTAATAAGGGTCCAAAATAACACAGCTTTTGCTTTTACCTTATTATCAGACAGAAAAACCTTGACTACTCAAGCTAAGAGGATTTAGATCTAGCTTTTTGGGTGCAGAAAACTACAGCTTCTAGGCCTTTAAAATATCTTTTAATTCAAGAATATAAAATATCAGGGTTGTTAGACACTAGAACAGATGTTTCTTGCATTGCTGGCAAAGACTAGCCCAGCTCCTGGCCAACACATACTACTGAAAAGGAGTTGGTGGGATTAGAAAAAGTGATATGCAGGATGGGAATGCTGTTAAACAAAAAAAAAAAAAAGGTGAGAGAGAGTTTAAAACCTTGGCGAGTAGTGAGCTCCCCATTGCTAGAAGTATTCAAGCAAAGATTAGATGGTTACTTGTCATCTAAAAGGTTATAGACCAGATTTGGGTTATAGAAAGATCATTGGAAAAGCTTATAAAGATATTGTGTAACAGCTCTTTACTTGCTTCTTATATTTAGGTTGCCAAAAGTTTCAAAACTGATAATGTCCCTTTAAAGCTGCAGAGAGATTGTTTACTAACTTTAAATGATTTCCAGAAAACACTAGGGGATATTAATTGGATATGCCCACATCTAAAACTAACTACTGCAGATTTAAAGCCTTTTCTTTGATTGCTTAAAAAACAATCCTAATCCCAATTCTAGGAAAAGGTTGATTAGTGAGACAGAGTTGGCTTTTGTTAAAGTAGATGAGGCTTTAATGATCAGTTAATTAAGATTAATATTACCAAAAGAGGAGATTAAATTATTACTGCCACAAAACAGGATGCTTGTGATAAGAAAGCCCATTGGTTCCATCTACCAATGACCCCAAGAAAAAATAGTTTTGTCTTATCCCAACTTGGTGGCACAATTAATTTTAAAAAGAAGAAAAAGAAGTGTGGAACTTTTTGGAAAAGAAGTAACAAATATAGTAATTCCATCCAATAAGGATCAACTGCAAGTCTTTTACAGAATAGTGATGATTGGCAAGTTGCCCTCATAGATTTCAGGGGTCAAATTTTGTTTCATTTGCCCTCAAGCCCCTATGGTAGTCAAAAGTACAAAAACGTAGATTGGCAGTTTGAGGATACCTGTGAAACTTTCCCAACTATATGTAGTATTTCTAACTTATGACAAGACAGATTGGTAGGTAGCCATTTTTGTGTCTTAAAATAACTAGGGGCATAGTTAAAAATTTTATACATCAAATGATTGCTTAGAAATGTTGCAGGTGTGATGTGGTTATTTTTAGTTTATTTCAAATGTCTTAAGGTGGGGGAAGGAGGTAGAGCAAATATTTAAAATTCGGAAAATCCTAAACCTTTTTGATAAGAAATTGTAATTTTCACTTATGTTATCTTTAAGGATATAAAAGGTTGATAGATTGTTGTAGTTAAATTGAGCCATAACCATTGGTGATCATGGGGACTGGTAATTAAGCCTGCAGGAAAAAAATTACAATATAAGAATTTAAAAAATAAGATCCTAAAAATTTTGTTTAATTGCATCAATTTCTGTATTTTATGTGCATTTAAAAACTGCAGTAAGTTGAATGGGTTAGTCTTGTCTAATATAAGTAAATGAGTCTGTAGACTGTGATCTCCCCAAACTAAAAAATACAGTACTTGAAATTGTGTTCTTTATGGTTGTAGTGTTGGTAGAGCACTGATGTGCAGAAAATGATGGAATTACACAGTGCAAAAAAAAAAAAGAGGGTATACCTAATTCTATTTATAGGTCTATACTTAATTCATATATAAATTAATATGTATACTATATATGCATATTATATATATACTGTATAATTATATGTATATTGCAGTAATATAATATGTATGTGGCTAATATTAATTGGCATAGATTGGCATGCTGGGATAACATATGTTATATATACTGTATAATTATATTGTGTGTGTGAGACATGTATTATTACAATGCATTGGTTTGTGTTGGTTGGTATTGGCTGTGTGCATGTTGTATTGCTGCAATATATATATTAACTGACATATTAATTATAAAGACTAATTCAAGTATACTGATTTATTAAATTGTTTAGTAAAGAGCCATCAAAAATTGTAATTCCATATAACAGAAAACAATTTGATGCTTTTCAAATGTTTGATGATGATTGGCAGATTGCTATAGGAAATTATTGTGGTCAAATCTTGCATTATTTACCCTCACGTGCTGTGTTAATTCAAAAATTAAGAAAGGAAAATTTAAGTATAGTTTTCCCTCATCAGATTTTACAACATGCTCTTTCTGTAATAAATTAAATGCTGATTTGTCTGGAACTATAAAATGTAGAGCCATTGGCGAAGTGAAAAGATCTCCTCCAGACAACAAAAAGATCCCGACCCAAAATTAACTGCGGGTCGAGGAAGTGTTTATATTTTTTCCACAGGACGCAGATTCGTCAATTTGGATCCCAGATGGACTGATTCGCCACAAAAGAAAAAGGGAACTCCTCTGCCGCCGCCGCCGAGCGAAACAGCCGCTCGCCGCGGGCGGGGCCAGCCTGACTGACTGACGGGACCCAGTGCTCCGAGAGCATCCGTCTGCGAAACTATGGGATAGAGACTTGATGGGGAAAGGAGATACATGGGAACTGTATACTATTTGCTCAGTTTTTCATCTCGCTTGGCTGCCGCTAGACCTGAAGCCGTTTCAGCGGAGGGCAGGGTGAAGGCCGCTGCTCAGGCCGGCAGGAGAGACAAGATAAACATCAAGATCCCGGCAGGACTGACAGCTGCTGCAGCACAAACTCCAACCAGAAAATGACTCTATTTACTCTATTCTGGCTTGTTTATCCTCTCCTTATGTCCTTTTCACCAGTAATTCCGGAAAATCTAACATACAAATGGACCTAATGTAGTGTCTTGTGAACAATGTATGCTTTCATCTTGTTTAACTCCTCAATATAATGCTTGCCCTTTTGTGGTTTTAAAATATCTAGGCTATGATGCCTGTAACTGTAACAACTTATTGGTATGATAATTATGTTCTTGCTGTGTAACAACAACTGTTACTCTTATTGTTATTGTTACTGTGGCAGCATTATCAATTGACTCAACAAGTGCAAATACCCAATATGTTAAAAAATCATATTTTAGGTGTTTGGAATAGCTCAGATATTAGTTTAGACTTAGGGAAACTGCACAATCAGATTCAGACCTTGGAACACTCCCAATTAGATTTTTACCACCTCAGGAGAAGCCAATGAATTTTTCCACACCTTCTCTAACTTCATTTCTGGAAAGACTACTCTGTCTACTGTTTTTAGTTTGCCATAATCCTGCTCCTCATAATCATTCTTCCTTGTACGTCAGGACTCTACAGCAGAGCATTTGGAATCTCGCGACTGAACTGCACCTGATTTATATGTATATATATTATATAATATAAAAGGGGGAGATGCCGGGAGCCAGCATGAGGAATCCCACCTGTGACAAGGTCATGCGGCAGAGCTCTGATGGCAAGGCTAATCAGACCTCAGGTTTTCCCCCTGGAATTTCCTGAGCATCCACCCCCCAAAAATATGAATCTGCCTGCTTTTCCACTCTTCTGACATTCTCTGGAAAAAGTCAATTCAGAGCTTTAGTCTTCTGCATTTGAAAGAGTGTTTCAATCCAAAAACCCCTCTGATGGCCTTTTAGCCTGCCTGCAGGACTCTTACAGCTGCTCATGTGATTGTTTGAGGCCTCCTGACCGCAGGAGGCACAGGAAGCTTAAAACATCCTAGGAATGTAGATAATGTAAATCACCTGAGACCTTTTGTATACAAAAAGATATACAGATAGAATCTGGGCTGCTAACGCTACATAATTTTGTATTACCCATTGATCTCTATGTATAATCAAAAGTATAAAAGGCCTTGAAGGACAATAGAAGGAGAGCCAGTCACTGGACTGGTTTCCTTCATGTCTCCTCTTTACTCTAATTTCAGGCTGAATTCCCATCTGGGTCATGGAGGCTCACTATGTCTACTTACTTGTCCAGGCTTTTAAGATCCCTAAGAGAGAAAGCCCAAGGCAGGGCACTCTCTGATATTCAAACGGGTGCCAGCGGCCTAACGTAGATGGTGCAAGCTCCTTGTCTGGAATTTTATTGGTTTTCCACGTAACCCAAGTTAATCAGCCTCTTCTCTCCACTTAATTTTCCTACTACACTATTTCTTCCTAATCTAATCTTATAGTAATAAATAAATAAGTTTTCCTCGCCGACTCATCCACCCTTCGAATTCTCTGGATCCACTGGGGCTGGACCCTGGCAACCAAGGGAGTTTGATTTGAAATATTCCTCTCATGTCCAGGAGACTTATTAGCTATAGCCCTAAGTTGATTTTCTTCAGAGAAAAGCGGTCAGGGTAAGACCCTGTTAATATCAGTGGAGTTGGTGACAGTCGTGAAACAGTAAAACAGACAGATTCTGGTTCTGGGGTAGATGCTTGAAAACCCTAGGGAGCCCCTTGAGTTCTGAAGCCTTGCTTAACAGTTCTCTTCCACATGACCCTGTCATGGGAGGGATATCTTGTGGAGGCTCCAAGCGCGACAGGAAGCCTGACACTGCTTTTCCAGCTCAAGAGGAGAGCGGACTTGCATGCCTCCACACAAGACGAGGCCTGAATCCACTGTAGAAACTCCAGAGAAACTCTGATCCATGTAGGTACTGGAGAGGAACCCTGAGGCTCTGGCCAAAGCTACAGATGAGGACCTTGGCCCCAGCAGCGACTGCAGAGGAATCCTGAGAGACCCCTCGCAACTCGCATAGAGACTGGACTTTCCTGAGGCCCCACGAGTGGGTCCCTGAGGTCCCCGTCGTAACTCGAGATGAACCCCAAGTTTGCTGCGGCAACACGAGTAAAACCGGGAGGTTATCCTCTCAAGGCAAGAAGAGGCCCTTTTCTCCTGTGGCGTCTCGAGGCAAATCCCACCTTTCCTCTGTAGCCTCGAAAGTGTCCTTGATACCCTTGAGGCAACTCAAGAAGTTTCCGGACATACCTATCTCCACTCGAGAGGAACCCCGAGGGTACTGCCACAACTCAAGAAGATCCCAGGCATTCCCTCCTCATCCAGAGAGGAGGGTCAATTTCCCTGCTACGTCGGGAAAGGAATCCCAGCGTTCCAATCACACCTCAAGAGGAGGTGGTCTCAATTTGACACTCGAGAGGAAATCCAGGGGATGTGCAACCATTCCAAAAGACCCCAATGTCCCAATGCACACCAGATACACCAAAAACCCCTGCACTGACTCGACGGTCACTCCGAGGATCGACGCAAAACAGGATGGCAGGTGTGACAGCCCTGTGGCACCGCGAGAGAAAGCCTCTGATCCCTATGTCAACAAGACAGGAAGCCTGAGACTGGTTTTCGAGCTGGAGAGGAGAGCGGACTTGCAAGCTGCCACATGAGATGATGCTTGACTCCCCTGTGTAAACTCCAAAGGAACCCCAAGAATCATGTTGGCAGTGGAGAGGAACCCTGAGGTGATGGCCTCAACTACAGATGAGGACCTCAGAATGGCAGCGACTGCAGAGGAATCCTGAGAGGCCCCTCGAAACTCGCATGGACACTGGACTTTCCTGAGGCGCAGCAAGTGGGTCCCTAAGGTCCCCGTTGTAACTCGAGACGAACCCCAGGTTTGCTGCCGCAACTGGAGAAAAACAAGATTCTCCACTCAACGAGAGATGAGGCCCTTTTCGGCTGCGGCGTCTCGAGAGAAACCCCATCTTCCCTCTTGAGCCTTGAAAGGTTCCTTGATACCGTTGAGGCATCTCAAGAAGTTCCCTGACCTACCGGTCTCCACTCGAGAGGAACACAGAAGGTCCCGCCACAACTCAAGAAGAGCCCCGGTGTCCCTCCTTATCCTGAGAAGAGGGTCCATTTCCCAGATTCGTCGGGAAAGGAATCCCGGTGTTCCTGTCATACCTCAAGAGGAGGTGGGCTCAACTTGACACTCGAGAGAGGAACTCCAGGGGTCGTGCCACCATTTCAAAAGACCCCAATATCCAAATGCACTCCAGATGCACCTGACTCCCCTGCACTGACTCGACGGTCACTCTGAGGATCAACGCAAAACACGATGGCAGGTGTGACAGCCCTGTGGCACCTTGAGAGAAAGCTACCGAACGCTATGTCAACACAGCAGGAAACCTGAAACTGCTTTTCCAGCTCTAGAGGAGAGCGGACTTGCAAGCCGCCACATGAGACGAGGCCTGACTCCCCTGGGGAAACTCCAGAGAAACCCCAAGATCCACTATGGCACTGGAGAGGAACCCTGAGGTTCCGGCCTTAAACCCAGATGAGGACCTCGGCCCCCGCAGAGACTGCAGAGGAATCCTGAGAGGCCCCTGGCAACTCGCATGGAGACTGGGCTTTCCAGAGGCTCCACGAGTGGGTCCCTGAGGTCCCTGTCATAACTCGAGAGAAACCCCAAGTTTGCTGCCACAACTTGAGAAAATCCAGGAGATTCTCCCCTCGAAGCGAGATGAGGCCCTTTTCCTTTGTGGCGTCTTGAGAGAAATCCCACCTTCCCTCTTGAGTTATACAAGTCTATGCCCCAACCAGTAACGCTGAAGAAGCTGAAGGTGAACAGTTTTATGAAGGCCTACAAGATGCTTTAGAACTTAGACCCCAAAAAAGATATCCTTTTCACTTTAGGGGACTGGTTGCAAAAGTAGGAAGTCAAGAAACACCAAGTGTAACAGGCAAATTTGGCCTTGGAATGTGGAATGAAGCAAGGAAATGACTAATAGAGTTTTGCCAAGAAATTGCACTGGTCATAGCAAAAACCCTCTTCCAACAACACAGGAGAAGACTCTACACATGGACATCACCAGATGGTCAACACCAAAATTAGATTGATTATATTCTATGCAGCCAACGATGGAGAATCACTATATAGTCAACAAAAACAAGACCAGGAGCTGACTGTGTCTCAGATCATGAACTCCATATTGCCAAATTCAGACTTAAATTGGAGACAGTAGGGAAAACCGCTAGACCATTCAGGTATGACCTAAATCATATCCCTTATGATTATACAGTGGGAGTGAGATATAGATTTAAGGGACTAGATCTGATAGATAGAGTGCCTGACGAACGATGGAATGAGGTTCGTGACATTGTAGAGGAGACAGGGATCAAGACCATCCCCATGGAAAAGAAATGCAAAAAAGCAAAATGGCTATCTGTGGAAGCCTTACAAATAGCTGTGAAAAGAAGAGAGGCGGAAAGAAAAGGAGAAAAGGGAAGATATATGCATCTGAATGCAGAGTTCCAAAGAGTAGCAAGAAGAGATAAGACAAGCCTTCTTCAGTGATCAGTGCAAAGAAATAGAGGAAAAGAACAGAATGGGAAAGACTAGAGATCTCTTCAAGAAAATTAGAGATACCCAGGGAACATTTCATACAAAGATGGGCTCGATAAAGGACAGAAATGGTATGGAACTAACAGAAGCAGAAGATATTAAGAAGAGGAGGCAAGAATACACGGAAGAACTGTACAAAAAAGATCTTCACGACCCGGATAATCACCATGGTGTGATCACTAATCTAGAGCTACACATCTTGGAAAATGAAGTCAAGTGGGCCTTAGAAAGCATCACTACGAACAAAACTAGTGGAGGTGATGGAATTCCAGTTGAGCTATTTCAAATCCTGGAAGATGATGCTGAGAAAGTGCTGCACTCAATCTGCCAGCAAATTTGGAAAACTCAGCAGTGGCCACAGGACTGGAACAGGTCAGTTTTCATTCCAATTCCAAAGAAAGGAAATGCAAAAGAATGATCAAACTACCGCACAATTGCACTCATTTCACATGCTAGTAAAGTAATGCTCAAAATTCTCCAAGCCAGGCATCAGCAATACGCGAACCGTGAACTCCCTGATGTTCAAGCTGGTTTTAGAAAAGGCAGAGGAACCAGAGATCAAATTGCCAACATCCGCTGGATCATGGAAAAAGAGAGAGAGTTCCAGAAAAAAAAAAGCATCTATTTCTGCTTTATTGACTGTGCCAAAGCCTTTGACTGTGTGGATCACAATAAACTGTGGAAAATTCTGAAAGAGATGGGAATACCAGACCACCTAACCTGCCTCTTGAGAAATCTGTATGCAGGTCAGGAAGCAACAGTTAGAACTGGACATGGAACAACAGACTGGTTCCAAATAGAAAAAGGAATACGTCAAGGCTGTATATTGTCACCCTGCTTATTTAACTTATATGCAGAGTACATCATGAGAAACACTGGACTGGAAGAAACACAAGCTGGATTCAAGATTGCCGGGAGAAATATCAATAACCTCAGATATGCAGATGACACCACCCTATGGCAGAAAGCGAAGAGCAGCTAAAAACCTCTTGATGAAAGTGAAAGAGGAGAACAAAAAAGTTGGCTTAAAGCTCAACATTCAGAAAACTAAGATCATGGCATCCTGTCCCATCATTTCATGGAAAATAGATGGGGAAACAGTGGAAACAGTGTCAGACTTTACTTTTTTGGGCTCCAAAATCACTGCAGATGGTGATTGCAGCCAAGAAATTAAAGACGCTTACTCCTTGGAAGAAAATTGATGACCAACCTAAAATATATATTCAAAAGCAGAGACATTACTTTGCCGACTAAAGTCCGTCTAGTCAAGGCTATGGTTTTTCCAGTGGTCATGTATGGATGTGAGAGTTGGACTGTGAGGAAGGCTGAGTGCCGAAGAATTGATGCTTTTGAACTGTGGTGTTGGAGAAGACTCTTGAGAGTCCCTTGGACTGCAAGGAGATCCAACCAGTCCATTCTGAAGGAGATCCACCTTGTGATGTCTTTCCAAGGAATGAACCTAAAGCTGAAACTCCAGTACCTTGGCCACCTCATGAGAAGATTTTACTCATTCAAGAAGACTCTGATGCTGGGAAGGATTGGGGGCAGGAGGAGAAGAGGATGACTGAGAATGAGATGGATGGATGGCAAAACGGACTTGATGGACTTTAGTTTGAGTGGACTCTGGGAGATGGTGATGAACAGGGAGGCCTGGTCTGCTGTGATTCATAGGATGGTAAACAGTAGGACTGGACTGAGCGACTGAAATGAACAGAACCCTTGAACCTCGAAAGGTTCCTTGACACCCTTGAGGCAACTCAAGAAATTCCACGACATAGCCATCTCCACTCGAGAGGAACACCGAGGGTCCCGCCACAGCTCAAAAAAGAACCCTGGTTTTCCCTCCTCATCCCGAGAGGAGAGTCCATTTCCCTGCTTCGTCGGGAAAGGAATTCCAGCGTTTCCGAAGCACATCAAGAGGAGGCGGTCTCAACTTTTCAGTCGAGAGGAACTCCAGGTGTCGTGCTACCATTCCAAATTCCCCGATTTCCCAATGCACTTCAGATACACCTGATTCCCCTTCACTGACTTGACGATCACCCCAAGGATCGACTCAAAACACGATGGCAGGTGTGACAGCCCTTGGCATCTCCAGAGAAAGCCACCAATCCCTATGTCAACCCGACAGAAAGACTGACACTGCTTTTCCAGCTGCAGAGGAGAGCGGACGTCCATGCCTCCGCACAAGACGAGGCCTGACTCCCCTGTGGAAACTCCAGAGGAACACCAAGATCCATGTCGGCACTGAAGAGGAACCCTGAGGTTCCAGCCTCAACTACAGATGAGGACCTCGGCCCCGGCAGCGACTGCAGAGGAATCGCAGGAAGCTCCTCGCAACTCGAATGGACACTGCACTCTCCTGAGGATCCACGAGCGGGTCCCTGAGGTCCCCGTCGTAACTCAAGAGAAACCCTAAGTTTGGTGCCGCAACTCGAGAAAAACTAGGAGATTCTCCCCTCAACGTGAGATGAGGCCCTTTTCCGCTGCACCGTCTCGAGAAAAATCCCACCATTCATCTTGAGCCTCAAAAGGATCCTTGATATCCTTGAGGCATCTCAAGAAATTCCGAGACGTACCCGTCTCCACTCAAGAGAAACACCAAGGGTTCTGCCAAAACTCAACAAGAGACCTGGCTTTCCCTCCTCATCCCGAGATGAGGGTCCATTTACCTGCTTGGTTGGAAAGGAATCTCACCATTCTTGTCGCACCTCAAGAGGAGGTGGTCTCAACGTGACACTCGAGAGGAAATCCAGGGGTCGTTTCACCATTCCAAAGACCCCGATGTCCCAATGCACTCCAGATACCACTGACTCCGATGCAATGACAAGACAGTCAAAATGAGGATTGTCTCAAGACACGATGGCAGGTATGACAGCCCTGTGGCACCTCAAGAGAAAGCCACCGATCCCTATGTCAACGCGACAGGGAGTCTGAAACTGCTTTTCCAG
The DNA here is from genome assembly GCF_032405125.1 of Capricornis sumatraensis. Taxonomy (NCBI): domain Eukaryota; kingdom Metazoa; phylum Chordata; class Mammalia; order Artiodactyla; family Bovidae; genus Capricornis; species Capricornis sumatraensis. The sequence goes on along the minus strand of NC_091092.1, from coordinate 139,000,405 downwards.
CTCAGGAGGAGAGCGGACTTGCATGTCTCCACAACAGACGAGGCCTGACTCGCCTGTGGAAACTCCAGAGGAACCCCGACATCAATGTTGGCACTGGAGAGGAAACCTGAGGTTCCGGCCTCTAATCCCGATGGGACCTTAGGCCATGCCACAGACTGCAGAGGAATGCCGAGAGGCCCCTCGCAACTCGCATGGAGACTGGCCTTTCCTGAGGCCATAAGAGCGGGTCCATGAGGTCCCCATCGTAACTCGAGAGGGACCTCCCGAACCTCGAGAAAATCCAGGATTACCTCCCCTCAACGCGAGATGAGGCCCTTATCAGCTGTGGCGTCTCAACAGAAATCCCAACTTCCCTCCTGAGACTTGAAATGGTCTTTGACAACCTTGAGGCAACCCAAGAAGTTCCCCGATGAAACCGTGTCCACTGGAGAGGAACACGCAGGGTCCCGCCACAACTCAAGAAGAGCCTCGTCTTTCCATCCTCATCTCGAGATGAGGGTCCATTTATCTGCCTCGTTGGGAAAGGAATCCCCCAGTTCCCTTCTCACCTCAAGAGGAGGCTGTCCCAACTTGACACTCGAGAGGAACTCCACGGATCTTGCCACCATTCCAAAATACCCAGATGTCCCAATGAATTCCAGTTACCCCTGACTCCCATGCACTAGCAAGACGGTCACACTGAGGATCGACTAAAAACATGAAGGCAGGAGTGACAGCCCTATGGAACCTCAAGAGAAAGCCACCTATCCCTATGTCAACTCGAAAGGAAGCCTGACACTGCTTTTCCAGCTCGAGAGGAGACCGGACTTGCATGTCTCCACACAAGACGAGGCCTGACTTCCCTGTGGAAACTCCAGAGGAACGCTGAGATCCATGTCGGCCTTGAGGCGGAAATCAGTGTTTCCGAAGGCAAATCCAGAAGAGAAACTCGGCCCCGCCAGTGACTTCAGAGGAATCCCGAGAGGCCCCTCGCAATTCCCATGGACACTGGACTTTCCTGAGGCCACAAGACCGGGTCCCTGAGGTCCCCATCAGAACTTGAGAGGAACCCCAGGTTTGCTGCTGCAACTCGAGAAAAAGGGGAAGATTCTCCCCTCAACGTGAGATGAAGCCCTATTCGGCTGCAGCGTTTCGAGAGAAATTCCAGCTTCCATCTTGAATATTGAAAGGGTCCATGACACCCTGGAGGCAACTCAAGAAGTTCGCCGACGTACTCGTCTCCATTCAAGTGGAACACCGAGGGTTCCACCACAACGCAATAAGTGCCTGGGCTTTCCCTCCTCATCTCGAGATGAGAGTCCATTTACCTGCTTCGTCGGGAAAAGAATCCCACCTTCGCGTCGCACCTCAAGAGGAGGCGGTCTGAAATTGACACTCGAGAGGAAATCCAGGGGTCGTGCCAGCATTCCAAAAGACCCCGATGTCCCAATGCACTCCAGATACACCTTACTCCCATGCACTTACTCAACGGTCACTACGAGGTTCTACTCAAGACACGATGGAAAGTGTGACAGCCCTGTGGCACCTCCAGAGAAAGCCACCGATCCCTATGTCAACCCGACAGGAAGCCTGACACTGCTTTTCCAGCTGCATGTCTCCACAACAGACGAGGCCTGACTCCCCTGTGGAAACTCCAGAGGAACATCGACATCCATGTCAGCACTGGAGAGGAACCCTGAGGTTCCCACCTCTAATCCCGATGAGACCGTCGTCCCCAGCGCCGACTGCAGAAGAATCCTGAGGGGCCCCTGGCAACTCGCATGGAGACTGGACTTTCCTGATGCCACAAGAGAGGTTCCCTGAAGTCCCCGTCGGAATTCGAGTGTAACCCCAAGTTCGCTGCCGCAACTCGTGAAAAACTAGGAGATTCTCCCCTCAACACGAGATTTGGCCCTTTTCGGCTGTGGAGTCGCGATACAAATCCCAACTTACCTCCTGAGCCACGAAAGGGTCCTTGACCACCTTGAGGCAACTCAGGAAGTTCGCAAACATACACGTCTCCACTCGAGAGGAACAACGATGGTCCCGTCACAATTCAAAAAGAGCCCTGGTTTTCCCTCCTCAACTCGAGAGGAGGGTATATTTCCATGCTTCCTCGGGAAATTAATCCCGCCATTCCAGTCCCACCTCAAGAGGAGGGGGTCTCAACGTGAGAATCCAGACGAACTGCAGGGGTCGTGTCACCATTTCAAAAAACCCTGATGTCCCAATGCACTCCAGATACATCTGACTCCCGTGCACTGACTCGACGGTCACCCCAAGTATCGCCTCAAAACACGATGGCTAGTGTGACAGCCTAAGGAACCCCAAGAGAAAGCCACCGATCCCTATGTCAACCAGACAAGAAGACAGACACTGCTTTGCCAGCTCGCGAGGAGAGCAGACTTGCGTGTCTCCACACTGGACGAGGCCTGACTCGCCTGTGGAAACAACAGAGGAACCTCCAGATCCATGTCAGCACATGAGAGGAACCCTGAGGTTACTGCTTCAACTCCAGATGAGGACCTCGGCCCCGGCAGAGACTGCAGAGGCATCCTGAGAGGCCCCTCGCAACTTGCATGGAGACTGGAGTTTCCTGAGGCCACAAGACCGGGTCCCTGAGGTCCCCGTCGGAACTCGAGAGGAAACCGAAGTTTGTTGCCACAACTCGAGAAAAACCCGAAGAATCTCCCCTCAACGCGAGATGAGGCCCTTTTCCACTGCGGTGTCTCCAGAGGAATCTCACCTTCCCTCTTGAGCCTCCAAACGGTCCTTAACAGCCTTGAGGCAACTCAAGAAGTTCCCCAACGAAACCGTGTCCACTGGAGAGGAACACCGTGGGTCCCGCCGCAACTCAAGGAGAGCCTAATCTTTCCCTCCTCATCTCGAGAGGAGGGTATATTTCCATGCTACGTTGGGAAAGGAATCCCCCTGTTCCCTTCTCACCTCAAGAGGAGGCAGACTCAATTGACACTCGAAAGCAACTCCACGGATTGTCCACCATTCCAAAATGCCCAGATGTCCCAATGACCTCCAGTCACCGCTGACTCCCATGCACTGACTCAACAGTCACCCTGAGGATCCACAAAACATGAAGGCGGGTGTGACAGCCCTATGGAACCTCAAGAGAAAGCCACCTATCCCTATGTCAACTCGACAGGAAGCCTGACACTGATTTTCCAGCTGGAGAGGAGACCAGACTTGCATGTCTCCACACGAGACGAGGCCTGACTTCCCTGTGGAAACTCCAGAGGAACGCTGAGATCCATGTCGGCACTGAAGCGGAAATCTGTGTTTCTGAAGTCAAATCCAGATGAGGAACATGTCCCCGGTACTGACTGCAGAGGAATCCCGAGAGGCCCCTCGCAATTCGCATGGACACTGGACTTTCCTGAGCCACAAGAGCGGGTCCCTGAGTTCCCCATTGGAACTCAAGAGGAACCCCAAGTTTGCTGCCACAACTCGAGAAAAAGGAGGTGATTCTCCCCTCAACGCGAGATGAAGCCCTAATCAGCTGCAGCATTTCCAGAGAAATCCTAGCTTCTCCCTTGAACCTTGAAAGGGTCCATGACACCCTTGAGGCAACTCAAGAAGTTCATCGACATACCCATCTCCACTCGAGAGGAACATGGAGGGTCCCGCCACAACTCAATAAGTGCCCGAGCTTTCCCTTCTCATCTTGAGATGAGAGTCCATTTACCTGCTTCGTTGGGAAAGGAATCCCACCTTCCCATCGCACCTCAAGAGGAGGCGGTCTCAACTTGACACTGGAGAGGAAATCCAGGGGTCGTGCCAGCATTCCAAAAGACCCCGATGTCTCAATGCACTCCAGACATACCTGAGTCCCATCCACTGACTTGACGATCACCACGAAGATCTACTCAAGACATGGTGGAAAGTGTGACAGCCCTGTGGCACCTCGAGAGAAAGCCACCGACCCCTATGTCAACACGACAGGAAGCCTGACACTCATTTTCCAGCTCGGGAGGAGAGCGGACTTGCATGTCTCCACAACAGACGAGGCCTGACTCCCTTGTGGAAACTCCAGAGGAACCCCGATATCCATGTCGGCACTGGAGCAGAAACCTGAGGTTCCGGCCACTAATCCCGATAGACCGTTGGCCCGGCACTGACTGCAGAGGAATCCCGAGAGGCCCCTCGCAACTCGCATGGAGACTGGCCTTTCCTGAGGCCATAAGAGCGGGTCCATGAGGTCCCCATCGTAACTCGAGAGGGACCTCCCGAACCTCGAGAAAATCCAGGATTACCTCCCTTCAACGCGAGATGAGGCCCTTTTCGGCTGTGGCATCTCAACAGAAATCCCAACTTCCCTCCTGAGACTTGAAATGGTCCTTGACAACCTTGAGGCAACTCAAGAAGTTCCCCATTGAAACCGTGTCCACTGGAGAGGAACACGCAGGGTCCCGCCACAACTCAAGAAGAGCCTCGTCTTTCCATCCTCATCTCGAGATGAGGGTCCATTTATCTGCCTCGTCAGGAAAGGAATCCCCCCGTTCCCTTCTCACCTCAAGAGGAGGCTGTCCCAACTTGACACTCGAGAGGAACTCCACGGATCTTGCCACCATTCCAAAATACCCAGATGTCTCAATGAATTCCAGTTACCCCTGACTCCCATGCACTAGCTCGACGATCACACTGAGGATCGACTAAAAATATGAAGGCAGGAGTGACAGCCCTATGGAACCTCAAGAGAAAGCCACCTATCCCTATGTCAACTCGAAAGGAAGCCTGACACTGCTTTTCCAGCTCGAGAGGAGACCGGACTTGCATGTCTCCACACGAGACGAGGCCTGACTTCCCTGTGGAAACTCCAGAGGAACGCTGAGATCCCTGTCGTCACTGACGCAGAAATCAGTGTTTCCGAAGTCAAATCCAGATGAGAAACTCGACCCCGGCAGTGACTTCAGAGGAATCCCGAGAGGCCCCTCGCAATTCCCATGGACACTGGACTTTCCTGAGGCCACAAGACCCAGTCCCTGAGGTCCCTATCGGAACTCCAGAGGAACCCCAAGTTTGCTGCTACAACTCAAGAAAAAGGGGGAGATTCTCCCCTCGACGCGAGATGAAGCCCTATTCGGCTGCAGCGTTTCGAGAGAAATTCCAGCTTCCGTCTTGAATATTGAAAGGGTCCATGACACCCTTGAGGCAACTCAAGAAGTTCTCCGACGTACTCGTCTCCATTCAAGCGGAACACCGAGGGTTCCACCACAACGCAATAAGTGCCCGGTCTTTCCCTCCTCATCTCGAGATTAGAGTATATTGACCTGCTTCATCGGGATAAGAATCACACCTTCGCGTCGCACCTCAAGAGGAGGCGGTCTGAAATTGACACTCGAGAGGAAATCCAGGGGTCGTGCCAGCATTCCAAAAGACCCCGATGTCCCAATGCACTCCAGATACAACTTACTCCCATGCACTGACTCAATGGTCACTACGAGGTTCTACTCAAGACACGATGGAAAGTGTGACAGCCCCGTGGCACCTCCAGAGAAAGCCACCGATCCCTATGTCAACCCGACAGGAAGCCTGACACTGCTTTTCCAGCTCGCGAGGAGAGCGGACTTGTGTGTCTCCACACTGGACGAGGCCTGACTCGCCTGTGGAAACAACAGAGGAACCTCCAGATCCATGTCAGCACATGAGAGGAACCCTGAGGTTACTGCTTCAACTCCAGATGAGGACCTCGGCCCCGGCAGAGACTGCAGAGGCATCCCGAGAGCCCCCTCGCAACTCCCATGGAGACTGGAGATTCCTGAGTCCACACGAGCGGGTCCCTGAAGTCCCCGTCGGAACTCGAGAGGAAACCGAAGTTTGTTGCCACAACTCGAGAAAAACCCGAAGAATCTCCCCTCAATGCGGGATGAGGCCCTTTTCCACTGCGGTGTCTCCAGAGGAATCTCACCTTCCCTCTTGAGCCTCCAAACGGTCCTTAACAGCCTTGAAGCAACTCAAGAAGTTCCCCGACGAAACCGTGTCCACTGGAGAGGAACACCGTGGGTCCTGCCGCAACTCAAGGAGAGCCTGATCTTTCCCTCCTCATCTCGAGAGGAGGGTATATTTCCATGCTACGTTGGGAAAGGAATCCCCCCGTTCCCTTCTCACCTCAAGAGGAGGCAGACTCAATTGACACTCCGGAGGAACTCCACGGATCGTCCACCATTCCAAAATGCCCAGATGTCCCAATGAACTCCAGTTACCCCTGACTCCCATGCAATGACTCGACAGTCACCCTGAGGATCGACTAAAGACATGAAGGCGGGTGTGACAGCCCTATGGAACCTCAAGAGAAAGCCACCTATCCCTATGTCAACTCGACAGGAAGCCTGACACTGATTTTCCAGCTCCACAGGAGACTGACTTGCATGTTTCCACACGAGACGACGCCTGACTCCCTGTGGAAACTCCAGAGGAACGCTGAGATCCATGTAGGCATTGGAGTAGAAAATCTGTTTCCGAAGTCAAATCCAGATTAGGAACTCGGCCCCGGCAGCGACTGCAGAGAATCCCAAGAGGCCACAAGAGCGGTTACCTGAGGTCCCCATCGGAACTCGAGAGGAACCCCAAGTTTACTGCTGCAACTCGAGAAAAAGGAGGAAATTCTCCCCTCAATGCGTGATGAGGCCATTTTCAGGTGCAGCGTTTCGAGAGAAATCCCAGCTTTCCTCTTGAACATTGAAAGCGTCCATGACACCCTTGAGGCAACTCAAGAATTTCGACGACATACCCATCTCCACTCGAGAGGAACGCCGAGGGTCCTACCACAACTCAATAAGTGCCCAAGCTTTCCCTCCTCATCTCGAGATGAGAGTCCATTTACCTGCTTTGTCAGGAAAGGAATCCCGCCTTCCCGTCACACCTCAAGAGGAGGTGTTCTCAACTTGACACTGGAGAGGAAATCCAGGGGATATGCCACCATTCCAAAAGACCCCGATTTCCCAATGCACTCCAGATACACCTTAATCCCATGCACTGCCTGGAAGGTTACCACGAGGATTCACACAAGACGAAAAGGCATGTGTGACAGCACTGTGGCACCTCGAGAGAAAGCCACCGATCCCTATGTCAACTCGACAGGAAGCCTGACACTGCTTTTCCAGCCGGGAGGAGAGAGGACTTGCATGTCTCCACAACAGACGATGCCTCACTCGCCAGTGGAAACTTCAGAGGAACACTGACCTCCATGTTGGCACTGGAGAGGAACACTGAGGTTCTGGCCTCTAATTCTGATGAGACTGTCGGCCCCGACAGCGACTGCAGAGGAATCCCAAGGGGCCCCTCGCAACTCGCATGGAGACTGGACTTTCCTGATGCCACAAGAGCGGGTCCCTGTGGTCCCCTTCGGAACTCGAGAGGAACCCCACGTTTGCTGCTGCAACTCGTGAAAATCTAGGAGATTCTCCACTCAACGTGATATGAGGCCCTTTTCGGCTGTGTCATCTCGACAGAAATCCCAAATTCCCTCCTGAGCCTCGAAAGCATCCTTGACAACCTTGAGGCAACTCAGGAAGTTCGCAAACATACACGTCTCCACTCGAGAGGAACATCGATGGTCCTGTCACAATTCCAAAAGAGCCCTGGTTTTCCCTTCTCAACTCGAGAGGAGGGTATATTTCCATGCTTCGTCCGAAAATTAATCCCGCCATTCCAGTCGCACCGCAAAGGATGCGGTCTGAACTTTAGAATCCAGACGAACTGCAGAGGTCTTGCAGACACAATTCAAAAGACCACGATGCCCCAATGCACTCGAGATACATCTGACTCCCCTGCACTGACTTGCCGATCACCCCGAGGATCGGCTCAAAACACAATGGCTAGTGTGACCGCCTAAGAAACCCTGAGATAATGCCACCTATACCTATGTGAACCCGACAAGAAGACAGACACTGCTTTTCCAGCTCGCGAGGAGAGCAGACTTGCATGTCTCCACACTCGACGAGGCCTGACTCCCCTGTGGAAACTCCACAGGAACACCGAGATCCATGTCAGCACATTAGAGGAAACCTGAGGTTACTGCTTCAACTCCAGATGAGGACGTCAGCCCTGGGAGAGACTGCAGAAGCATCCCGAGAGGCCCCTCGCAACTCGCATGGAGACTGGAGTTTCCTGAGGACTCACGATCGGGTCCCTGATGTCACCGTTGGAACTCGAGTGGAACCCCAAGTTTGCTGCCGCAACTGGAGAAAAACCAGGAGAATATCCTCTCAATGCGAGATGAGGCCCTTTTCCACTGCGGTGTTTCCAGAGGAATCTCACCTTCCCTCTTGAGCCTCGAAAGGGTCCTTGACATCCTTGAGGCAACTCAAAAAGTTCCCCAACGTAATCTTGTCCACTAGAGAGGAGCACAGAGGGTCCCGCCACAACTCAAGAGGAGCCTCGTCTTTCCCTCCTTATCCCGAGATGAGGGTTCATTTACCTGCTTTGTCGGGAAAGGAATCCCCCCGTTCCCTTCTCACCTCAAGAGGAGGCAGTCTCAACTTGATACTCAAGATGACCTAAACCGATCTTGCCACCATTCCAAAATACCCAGAGGTCCCAATGAACTCCAGTTACCCCTGACTCCTTTGCACTGACACAACGGTGACCCTGAGGATCGACAAAAGGCATGATGGCAGGTGTGACAGCCCTATGGAACCTCAAGAGAAAGCCACCTATCCCTAAGTCAAATCAACAGAAAGCCTGACACTGATTTTCCAGCTGGAGAGGAGACCGGACTTGCACGTCTCCACATGAGAGGAGGCCTGACTTCCCTGAGGAAACAACAGAGGAATGCTGAGATCCATGTCGGCATTGCACTGGTAATCTGTGTTTCTGAAGTCAAATCCAGATGAGGAACTCAGCCCTGGCAGAGACTGCAGAGGCATCCAGAGAGGCCCCTCGCAAATCGCATGGACACTGGACTTTCCAGAGACCACAAGAGTGGGTCCCTGAGGTCCACATCGGAAGTTGGGAGGAACTTCAAGTTTGCTGCTGTAACTCGAGAAAAACCAGGAATATCTCCCCTCAACGTCACATGAGGCCCTTTTCCAATGCAGTGTCTCCAAAGGAATCTCATCTTCCCTCTTGAGCTTCGAAAGGATGCTTGACACCCTTGAGGCAACTCAAGAAGTTCCCCGACGTAACCGTGTCCACTGGAGAGGAACACCGAGGGTCCCGCCACAACTCAAGAAGTGACTCCTCTATCCCTCCTCATCTCGAGATGAGGGTCCATTTACCTGCTACGTCGGGAATGGAATCCCCCCTTTCTCTTCTCACCTCAAGAGGAGGCGGTCTCAACTTGACACTCGAGAGGAACTCCACGGATCTTCCACCATTCCAAAATACCCGGATGTCCCAATGAACTCCAGTTACCCCTGACTCCCATGCAATGACTTGACAGTCACCTTGAGGATCGACTAAAGACATGAAGGCAGGTGTCACAGCCCTATGGAACCTCAAGAGAAAGCCACCTATCCCTAAGTCAAATCGACAGGAAGCCTGACACTGACTTTCCAGATCGAGAGGAGAACAGACTTGCATGTCTCCACACGAGACGAGGCCTGACTTCCCTGTGGAAATTCCAGAGGAACGCTGAGATCCATGTCGGCACTGGAGTGGAAATCTGTGTTTCCAAAGTCAAATCCAGATGAAGAACTCGGCACCAGCAACGACTACAGAGGAATCCTGAGAGGCCCCTCGCAATTCGCATGGACACTGGACTTTCCTGAGGCCACAAGACCGGCTCCCTGAGATCCCCATCGGAACTCGAGAGGAACCCCAAGTTTGCTGCCACAACTCGAGAAAAAGGAGGAGATTCTCCCCTCAGCGCGAGATGAAGCCCTATTCGGCTGCAGTGTATTGAAAGAAATTCAAGCTTCCCTCTTGAACCTTGAAAGGGTCCATGACACCCTTGAGGAAACTCAAGAAGTTCGCCGACATACCCGTCTCCACTCGAGAGGAACACCGAGGGTCCCGCCACCACTCAATAAGTGCCCGAGCTTTCCCTCCTCATCTCGAGATGAGAGTCCGTTTACCTGCCTCTTCAGGAAAGGAATCCCGCCTTCCCAGCACACCTCAAGAGGAGGTGGTCTCAACTTGACACTCGAGAGGAAATCCAGGGGTCGTGCCAGCTTTCCAAAAGACCCCGATGTCCCAATGCAGTCCAGATACACCTGAGTCCCATGCACTGATTCGACGGTCACCACGAGGATCTACTCAAAACACAATGGAAAGTGTGACAGCCCTGTGGCAGCTCTAGAGAAAGACACCGATCCCTATGTCAACCCGACAGGAAGCCTGAAACTGCATTTCCAGCTCGGGAGGAGAGAGGACTTGCATGTCTCCACAACAGACGGGGCCTGACTCCCCAGTGGAAACTACAGAGGAACCCCGACCTCCATGTTGGCAATAGAGAGGCAACCTGAGGTTCCGGCCTCTAATTCTGATGAGACCGTCGGCCCTGGCAGTGACTGCAGAGGAATCCCGAGTGGCCCCTCATAACTCGCATGGAGACTGGACTTTCCTGAGGCTACAAGTGCGGGTCCCTGAGGTCCCCTTCGGAACTCGAGAGGAACCCCACGTTTGCTGCCGCAACTCGTGAAAAACCAGGAGATTCTCCCCTCAACGCGAGATGAAGCCCTATTCGGCTGCGGCGTCTCGACAGAAATCCCAACTTCCCTCCTGAGCCTCGAAAGCATCCTTGACAACCTTGAGGCAACTCAGGAAGATCACAAACATACACGTCTCCACTCTAGACGAACACCCATGGTCCCGTCACAATTCAAAAAGAGGCCTGGTTCTCCCTCCTCAACTCGAGAGGAGGGTATATTTCCATGCTTCCTTGGGAAATTAATCCTGCCATTCCAGTCACACCTCAAGAGGAGGCGGTCTGAACTTGAAAATCCAGACGAACTGCAGGGGTCATTCCACCATTTCAAAAGACTCTGATGCACCAATGCACTCCAGAAACATCTGTCTCCCCTGCACTGTCCCAATGGTCACCCCGTGGATCAGGTCAAAACACGATGGCCAATGTGACAGGCTAAGGAACCCCAAGAGAAAGCCACCGATCCCGATATCAACGCGACAAGAAGAGAGACACTGCTCTTCCAGCTCGCCAGGAGAGTGGACTTGCGTGTCTCCAAACTGGACAAGGCCTGACTCCCCTGTGGAAACTCCACAGGAACACCGAGATCCATGTCAGCACATGAGAGGAACCCTGAGGTTACTGCTTCAACTCCAGATGAGGACCTCGGCCCCGGCAGAGACTGCAGAGGCATCCCGAGAGGCCCCTCGCAACTCGCATGGACAGTGGACTTTCCTGAGGCCACACGAGCAGGTCCCTGAGGACCCCGTCGGAACTCAAGAGGAACCCCAAGTTTGCTGCCGTAGCCCGAGAAAAACCAGGAGAAATCTCCCAACGCGAGATGAGGCCCTTTTCCACTGTGGTGTCTCCAGAGGAATCTCATCTTCCCTCTTGAGCCTCGAAATGGTCCTTGACAGCCTTGAGGCAACTCAAGAAGTTGCCTGATGAAACCGTGTCCACTGGAGAGGAACACCGAGGGTCCCGCCACAACTCAAGAAGAGCCTTTCCTTTCCTTCCTCATTTCGAGATGAGGATTCACTTACCTGCTTCTTCGGGAAAGGAATCCCCCCGTTCCCTTCTCACCTCAAGAGGAGGCGGTCTCAACTTGACACTCGAGAGGAACTCCACGGATTTTCCACCATTCCAAAATACCCGGATGTCCCAGTGAACTCCAAATACCCCAGACTCCCATGCGCAGACACGATAATCACCCTGAGCATCGACCAAAGACATGAAGGCACGTGTGAGAGCCATATGGAACCTCAAGAGAAAGCCACCTATCCCTAAGTCAAATCAACAGGAAGCCTGACACTGATTTTCCAGCTCGAGAGGAGACCGTACTTGCATGTCTCCACATGAGACGAGGCCTGACTTCCCTATGGAAATTCCAGAGGAACGCTGAGATCCATGTCAGCACTGGAGCGGAAATCTGCGTTTCCGAAGTCAAATCCAGATGAAGAACTTGGCACCAGCAACGACTACAGAGGAATCCCGAGAGGACCCTCGCAATTCGCATGGACACTGGACTTTCCTGAGGCCACAAGACCGGTTCCATGAGATCCCCATCAGAACTCGAGAGGAACCCCAAGTTTGCTGCCACAACTCGAGAAAAAGGAGGAGATTTTCCCCTCAAGGCGAGATGAAGCCCTATTCGGCTGCAGTGTTTTGAGAGAAATTCAAGCTTCCCTCTTGAACCTTGAAAGGGTCCATGACACCCTTGAGGAAACTCAAGAAGTTCGCCGACATACCCGTCTCCACTCGAGAGGAACACCGAGGGTCCCGCCACCACTCAATAAGTGCCCGAGCTTTCCTTCCTCATCTCGAGATGAGAGTCCGTTTACCTGCTTCGTTGGGAAAGGAATCCCGCCTTCCCGGCACACCTCAAGAGGAGGCGATCTCAAGTTGATACTCGAGAGGAAATCCAGGGGTCGTGTCAGCTTTTCAAAAGACCCCGATATCCCAATGCACTCCAGATACACCAGAGTCCCATGCACTGATTCGACGGTCACCACGAGGATCTACTCAAAACACAATGGAAAGTGTGACAGCCCTGTGGCAGCTCTAGAGAAAGACACCGATCCCTATTGCAACACGACAGGAAGCCTGACACTGCTTTTCCAGCTCGAGAGGAGATCAGACTTTCATTTCTCCACAACGGACGAGGCCTGACTCCCCTGTGGAAACTCCACAGGAACACCGAGATCCATGTCAGCACATGAGAGGAAACCTGAGGTTCCGGCCTCTAATCCCGATGAGACCGTCAGCCCCGGCACTGACTTCAGAGGTATCCCGAGGGGCCCCTCGGAACTCGCATGGAGAATGGACTTTCCTGAGGCCACAAGAGAGGGTCCCTGGGGTCCCCATCGTAACTCGAGAGGAACCCCAAGTTTGCTGCCTCAACTCGAGAAAAACCAGGAGAATCTCCCAACGCGAGATGAGGCCCTTTTCGGCTGCGGCGTCTCGACAGAAATCCCAACTTCCCTCCTGAGCCCCGAAAGGGCTGTTAACAACCTTGAGGCAACTCAGGAAGATCGCAAACATACAAGTCTCCACTCGAGAGGAACACTGATGGTCCCGTCACAATTCAAAAAGAGGCTGGTTTTCTCTCCTCAACTCGAGAGGTGGGTATATTTCCATGCTTCCTTGGGAAATTAATGCCGCCATCCCAGACGCATGTCAAGAGGAGACAATCTCAACTTGAGAATCCAGACGAACTGCATGGGTCGTGCCACCATTTGAAAAGAACCTGATACCCCAATGCACTCCAGATACATCTGACTCCCCTGCACTGACTCGACAGTCACACCGAGGATCGGCTCAAAACATGATGGCTATTGTGACAGCCTAAGGAACCCCAAGAGAAAGCTGCCGATCCCGATGTCAACCCGACAAGCAGAGAGACACTGCTTTTCCAGCTCGCGAGGAGAGCGGACTTGCGTATCTCCACACTGGACGAGGCCTGACTCCCCTGTGGACACGTCACAGGAACACCGAGATCCATGTCAGCACAGGAGAGGAACCCTGAGGTTACTGCTTCAACTCCAGATGAGGACCTCGACCCCGGCAGAGACTGCAGAGGCATCCCGAGAGGCCCCTCGCAAATCACATGAAGACTGGAGTTACCTGAGGCCACACGAGAGGGTCCACGTAGTCCCGTCGGAACTCGAGAGGAACCCCAATTTTGCTGCTGCAACTCGAGAAAAAGTAGGAGATTTTCCCCTCAAGGCGAGATGAAGCCCGATTCCGCTACAGTGTTTTGAGAGAAATTCAAGCTTCCCTCTTGAACCTTGAAAGGGTCCATGACACCCTTGAGGCAACTCAAGAAGTTCGCCGACATACCCGTCTCCACTCGAGAGGAACACCGAGGGTCCCGCCACGACTCAATAAGTGCCCGAGCTTTCCTTCCTCATCTCGAGATGAGAGTCCATTTACCTGCTTCGTCGGGAAAGGAATCCGGCCTTTCCGGCACACCTCAAGAGGAGGCGGTCTCAACTTGACACTCGAGAGGAAATCCAGGGGTCGTGTCAGCTTCTCAAAAGACCCCAATGTCCCAATGCACTCCAGATACACCAGAGTCCCAGGCACTGATTCGACGGTCACCACGAGGATCTACTCAAAACACAATGGAAAGTGTGACAGCCATGTGGCAGCTCTAGAGAAAGACACCGATCCCTATGTCAACCCGACAGGAAGCCTGACACTGCTTTTCCAGCTCGAGAGGAGATCAGACTTGCATTTCTCCACAACAGACGATGCCTGACTCCCATGTGGAAACTCCAGAGCAACACTGACGTCCATGTCAGCACTGGAGAGGAACCCTGAGGTTCCAGCCTCTAATCCCGATGAGACCGTCGGCCCCGGCACCGACTTCAGAGGTATCCCGAGGGGCCCCTCGCAACTCGCATGGAGACTGGACTTTCCTGAGGCCACAAGAGAGGGTCCATGAAGTCCTGTCGGAACTCGAGAGGAACCCCAATTTTGCTGCTGCAGCTCGAGAAAAACCAGGATAATCTCCAAACCCGAGATGAGGCTCTTTTCCACTGTGGTGGCTCCAGAGGAATCTCACCTTCCCTCTTGAGCCTTGAAAGGGTCCTTGACAGCCTTGAGGCAACTAAAGAAGTTCACCGATGAAACCGTGTCCACAGGAGAGGAACACCAAGGGTCTCGCAACAAATCAAGGGGAGCCTCGTCTTTCCCTCCTCACGTCGAGTGGAACACCAGGTTTGCTGCCGCAACTCCTGAAAAACCAGGAGATTATCCCCTCAACGCGAGATGAGGCCCTTTTCGGCAGTAGTGTCTCGACAGAAATTCCACCTTCCCTCCTAATCCTCGAAAGCGTCCTTGACAATATTGAGGCAACTCAGGAATTTCGCAAAAATACACGTCTCCACTCGAGAGGAACACCGTGGGTCCCGCCGCAACTCAAGAAGTGCCTCTTCTTTCCCTCCTCATCTTGAGATGAGGGTCCATTTACCTGCTTCGTCTGGAAAGGAATTCCCCCGTTCCCTTCTCACCTCAAGAGGAGGCGGTCTCAACTTGACACTCGAGAGGATCTCCACGGATCTTCCACCATTCCAAAATACCTGGAAGTCCCAATGAACCCCATTTACGCCTGACTCCCATGCACTGACTCGACAGTCACCCTGAGGATCGACTAAAGACATGAAGGCAGGTTTGAGAGCCCTATGGAACCTCAAGAGAAAGCCACCTATCCCTAAGTCAAATCGACAGGAATCCCGACACTGATTTTTCACCTCCAGAGGAGACCGGACTTGCATGTCTCCACACGAGACGAGGCCTGACATTCCTGTGGAACCTCCAGAGGAACGCTGAGATCCATGTCGGCACTGGAGTGGAAATCTGCGTTTCCGAAATCAAATCCAGATGAAGAACTTGGCACCAGCAGCGACTACAGAGGAATCCCGAAAGGCCCCTCACAATTCGCATGGACACTGGACTTTCCTGAGGCCACAAGACCGGCTCCATGAGGTCCCCATCGGAACTCGAGAGGAACCCCAAGTTTGCTGCCACAACTCGAGAAAAAGGAGGAGATTTTCCCCTCAAGGCGAGATGAAGCCCTATTCGGCTGCAGTGTTTTGAGAGAAATTCAAGCTTCCCTCTTGAACCTTGAAAGGGTCCATGACACCCTTGAGGAAACTCAAGAAGTTCGCCGACATACCCGTCTCCACTCGAGAGGAACACCGAGGGTCCCGCCACCACTCAATAAGTGCCCGAGCTTTCCTTCCTCATCTCGAGATGAGAGTCCGTTTACCTGCTTCGTTGGGAAAGGAATCCCGCCTTCCCGGCACACCTCAAGAGGAGGCGGTCTCAAGTTGATACTCGAGAGGAAATCCAGGGGTCGTGTCAGCTTTTCAAAAGACCCCGATATCCCAATGCACTCCAGATACACCAGAGTCCCATGCACTGATTCGACGGTCACCACGAGGATCTACTCAAAACACAATGGAAAGTGTGACAGCCCTGTGGCAGCTCTAGAGAAAGACACCGATCCCTATTGCAACACGACAGGAAGCCTGACACTGCTTTTCCAGCTCGAGAGGAGATCAGACTTTCATTTCTCCACAACGGACGAGGCCTGACTCCCCTGTGGAAACTCCACAGGAACACCGAGATCCATGTCAGCACATGAGAGGAAACCTGAGGTTCCGGCCTCTAATCCCGATGAGACCGTCAGCCCCGGCACTGACTTCAGAGGTATCCCGAGGGGCCCCTCGGAACTCGCATGGAGAATGGACTTTCCTGAGGCCACAAGAGAGGGTCCCTGGGGTCCCCATCGTAACTCGAGAGGAACCCCAAGTTTGCTGCCTCAACTCGAGAAAAACCAGGAGAATCTCCCAACGCGAGATGAGGCCCTTTTCGGCTGCGGCGTCTCGACAGAAATCCCAACTTCCCTCCTGAGCCCCGAAAGGGCTGTTAACAACCTTGAGGCAACTCAGGAAGATCGCAAACATACAAGTCTCCACTCGAGAGGAACACTGATGGTCCCGTCACAATTCAAAAAGAGGCTGGTTTTCTCTCCTCAACTCGAGAGGTGGGTATATTTCCATGCTTCCTTGGGAAATTAATGCCGCCATCCCAGACGCATGTCAAGAGGAGACAATCTCAACTTGAGAATCCAGACGAACTGCATGGGTCGTGCCACCATTTGAAAAGAACCTGATACCCCAATGCACTCCAGATACATCTGACTCCCCTGCACTGACTCGACAGTCACACCGAGGATCGGCTCAAAACATGATGGCTATTGTGACAGCCTAAGGAACCCCAAGAGAAAGCTGCCGATCCCGATGTCAACCCGACAAGCAGAGAGACACTGCTTTTCCAGCTCGCGAGGAGAGCGGACTTGCGTATCTCCACACTGGACGAGGCCTGACTCCCCTGTGGACACGTCACAGGAACACCGAGATCCATGTCAGCACAGGAGAGGAACCCTGAGGTTACTGCTTCAACTCCAGATGAGGACCTCGACCCCGGCAGAGACTGCAGAGGCATCCCGAGAGGCCCCTCGCAAATCACATGAAGACTGGAGTTACCTGAGGCCACACGAGAGGGTCCACGTAGTCCCGTCGGAACTCGAGAGGAACCCCAATTTTGCTGCTGCAACTCGAGAAAAAGTAGGAGATTTTCCCCTCAAGGCGAGATGAAGCCCGATTCCGCTACAGTGTTTTGAGAGAAATTCAAGCTTCCCTCTTGAACCTTGAAAGGGTCCATGACACCCTTGAGGCAACTCAAGAAGTTCGCCGACATACCCGTCTCCACTCGAGAGGAACACCGAGGGTCCCGCCACGACTCAATAAGTGCCCGAGCTTTCCTTCCTCATCTCGAGATGAGAGTCCATTTACCTGCTTCGTCGGGAAAGGAATCCGGCCTTTCCGGCACACCTCAAGAGGAGGCGGTCTCAACTTGACACTCGAGAGGAAATCCAGGGGTCGTGTCAGCTTCTCAAAAGACCCCAATGTCCCAATGCACTCCAGATACACCAGAGTCCCAGGCACTGATTCGACGGTCACCACGAGGATCTACTCAAAACACAATGGAAAGTGTGACAGCCATGTGGCAGCTCTAGAGAAAGACACCGATCCCTATGTCAACCCGACAGGAAGCCTGACACTGCTTTTCCAGCTCGAGAGGAGATCAGACTTGCATTTCTCCACAACAGACGATGCCTGACTCCCATGTGGAAACTCCAGAGCAACACTGACGTCCATGTCAGCACTGGAGAGGAACCCTGAGGTTCCAGCCTCTAATCCCGATGAGACCGTCGGCCCCGGCACCGACTTCAGAGGTATCCCGAGGGGCCCCTCGCAACTCGCATGGAGACTGGACTTTCCTGAGGCCACAAGAGAGGGTCCATGAAGTCCTGTCGGAACTCGAGAGGAACCCCAATTTTGCTGCTGCAGCTCGAGAAAAACCAGGATAATCTCCAAACCCGAGATGAGGCTCTTTTCCACTGTGGTGGCTCCAGAGGAATCTCACCTTCCCTCTTGAGCCTTGAAAGGGTCCTTGACAGCCTTGAGGCAACTAAAGAAGTTCACCGATGAAACCGTGTCCACAGGAGAGGAACACCAAGGGTCTCGCAACAAATCAAGGGGAGCCTCGTCTTTCCCTCCTCACGTCGAGTGGAACACCAGGTTTGCTGCCGCAACTCCTGAAAAACCAGGAGATTATCCCCTCAACGCGAGATGAGGCCCTTTTTGGCAGTAGTGTCTCGACAGAAATTCCACCTTCCCTCCTAATCCTCGAAAGCGTCCTTGACAATATTGAGGCAACTCAGGAATTTCGCAAAAATACACGTCTCCACTCGAGAGGAACACCGTGGGTCCCGCCACAACTCAAGAAGTGCCTCTTCTTTCCCTCCTCATCTTGAGATGAGGGTCCATTTACCTGCTTCGTCTGGAAAGGAATTCCCCCGTTCCCTTCTCACCTCAAGAGGAGGCGGTCTCAACTTGACACTCGAGAGGATCTCCACGGATCTTCCACCATTCCAAAATACCTGGAAGTCCCAATGAACCCCATTTACGCCTGACTCCCATGCACTGACTCGACAGTCACCCTGAGGATCGACTAAAGACATGAAGGCAGGTTTGAGAGCCCTATGGAACCTCAAGAGAAAGCCACCTATCCCTAAGTCAAATCGACAGGAATCCCGACACTGATTTTCCACCTCCAGAGGAGACCGGACTTGCATGTCTCCACACGAGACGAGGCCTGACATTCCTGTGGAACCTCCAGAGGAACGCTGAGATCCATGTCGGCACTGGAGTGGAAATCTGCGTTTCCGAAATCAAATCCAGATGAAGAACTTGGCACCAGCAGCGACTACAGAGGAATCCCGAAAGGCCCCTCACAATTCGCATGGACACTGGACTTTCCTGAGGCCACAAGACCGGCTCCATGAGGTCCCCATCGGAACTCGAGAGGAACCCCAAGTTTGCTGCCACAACTCGAGAAAAAGGAGGAGATTCTCCCCTCAGCGCGAGATGAAGCCCTATTCGGCTGCAGTGTATTGAAAGAAATTCAAGCTTCCCTCTTGAACCTTGAAAGGGTCCATGACACCCTTGAGGCAACTCAAGAAGTTCGCCGACATACCCGTCTCCACTCGAGAGGAACACCGAGGGTCCCGCCACCACTCAATAAGTGCCCGAGCTTTCCTTCCTCATCTCGAGATGAGAGTCCATTTACCTGCTTCGTTGGGAAAGGAATCCCGCCTTCCCGGCACACCTCAAGAGGAGGCGGTCTCAACATGACACTCGAGAGGAAATCCAGGGGTCGTGTCAGCTTTTCATAAGACCCCGATATCCCAATGCACCCCAGATACACCAGAGTCCCATGCACTGATTCGACGGTCACCACGAGGATCTACTCAAAACACAATGGAAAGTGTGACAGCCCTGTGGCACCTCGAGAGAAAGACACCGATCCCTATTGCAACCTGATAGGAAGCCTGACACTTCTTTTCCAGCTCGAGAGGAGATTAGATTTTCATTTCTCCACAACAGACGAGGCCTGACTCCCCTGTGGAAACTCCAGAGCAACGCCAACATCCATGTCAGCACTGGAGAGGAACCCTGAGGTTCCGGCTTCTAATCTCAATGAGACTGTCGTCCCCGGCACTGACTTCAGAGGCATCCCGAGGGGCCCCTCGGAACTCGCATGGAGAATGGACTTTCCTGAGGCCACAAGAGAGGGTCCCTGGGGTCCCCATCGTAACTCGAGAGGAACCCCAAGTTTGCTGCCTCAACTCGAGTAAAACCAGGAGAATCTCCCAACGTGAGATGAGGCCCTTTTCGGCTGTGGCATCTCGACAGAAATCCCAACTTCCCTCCTGAGCCCCGAAAGGGCTGTTAACAACCTTGAGGCAACTCAGGAAGATCGCAAACATACAAGTCTCCACTCGAGAGGAACACTGATGGTCCCGTCACAATTCAAAAAGAGGCTGGTTTTCCCTCCTCAACTCGAGAGGTGGGTATATTTCCATGCTTCCTTGGGAAATTAATGCCGCCATTCCAGATGCACGTCAAGAGGAGACAATCTCAACTTGAGAATCCAGACGAACTGCATGGGTTGAGCCACCATTTCAAAAGACCCTGATACCCCAATGCACTCCAGATACATCTGACTCCCCTGCACTGACTCGACGGTCACCCCGAGGATCGGCTCAAAACATGATGGCTATTGTGACAGCCTAAGGAACCCCGAGAGAAAGCCGCTGATCCCGATGTCAACCCGACAAGCAGAGAGACACTGCTTTTCCAGCTCTCGAGGAGAGCGGACTTGCGTGTCTCCACACTGGACGAGGCCTGACTCCCCTGTGGACACGTCACAGGAACACCGAGATCCATGTCAGCACATGAGAGGAACCCTGAGGTTACTGCTTCAACTCCAGATGAGGACCTCGACCCCGGCAGAGACTGCAGAGGCATCCCGAGAGGCCCCTCGCAAATCACATGGAGACTGGAGTTACCTGAGGCCACACGAGCGGGTCCATGAAGTCCCGTCGGAACTCGAGAGGAACCCCAAATTTGCTGCTGCATCTCGAGAAAACCCAGGAAAATCTCCAAGCCCGAGATGAGGCCCTTTTCCACTGCAGTGTCTCCAGAGGAATCTCACCTTCCCTCTAGAGCCTCGAAAGGGTCCTTGACAGCCTTGAGGCAACTAAAGAAGTTCCCAAATGAAACCGTGTCCACTGGAGAGGAACACCGAGGGTCTCACCACAACTCAAGGAGGGCCTCTTCTTTCCCTCCTCATCTCGAGAGGAGGGTCCATTTACCTGCTTCGCCGGGAAAGGAATCCCCCTGTTCCCTTCTCACCTCAAGAGGAGGCGGTCTCAACTTGACACTTGAGAGGAACCTCACGGATCTTACACCATTCCTAAATACCCGGATGTCCCAATGAACTCCAGTTACCCCTGACTCCAATGCACAGACTCGACAGTCACCCTGAGCATCGACTAAAGACATGAAGGCAGATGTGAGAGCCCTATGGAACCTCAAGAGAAAGCCACCTATCCCTAAGTCAAATCAACAGGAAGCCTGACACTGATTTTCCAGCTCGAGAGGAGACCGAACTTGCATGTCTCCACACAAGACAAGGCCTGACTTCCCCGTGGAAACTCCAGAGGAACGCTGAGATCCATGTCGGCACTGAGCGGAAATCTGCATTTCCGAAGACAACTCCAGATGAAGAACTCGGCACCAGCAGCGACTACAGAGGAATCCCGAGAGGCCCCTCGCAATTTGCATGGACACTGGACTTTCCTGAGGCCACAAGACTGGGTCCCTGAGGTCCCCATCAGAACTTGAGAGGAACCCCAAGTTTGCTGTCACAACTCGAGAAAAAGGAGGAGATTCTCCCCTCAATGGCAGATGAAGCCCTATTTGGCTGCAGTGTTTTGAGAGAAATACAAGCTTCCCTCTTGAACCTTGAAAGGGTCCATGACACCCTTGAGGCAACTCAAGAAGTTCGCCGACATACCCGTCTCCACTCGAGAGGAACACCAAGGGTCCCACCACAACTCAATGAGTGCCCGAGCTTTCCTTCCTCATCTCGAGATGAGAGTCCATTTACCTGCTTCGTCGGGAAAGGAATCCCGCTTTCCCAGCACACCTCAAGAGGAGGCGGTCTCAACTTGACACTCGAGAGGAAATCCAGGGGTCGTGTCAGCTTTTCAAAAGACCCCGATGTCCCAATGCACTCCAGATACACCAGAGTCCCATGCACTGATTCGACGGTCACCACGAGGATCTACTCAAAACACAATGGAAAGTGTGACAGCCCTGTGGCACCTCGAGAGAAAGACATCGATCCCTATTGCAACACGACAGGAAGCCTGACACTGCTTTTCGAGCTCGAGAGGAGATCAGACTTTCATTTCTCCACAACAGACGAGGCCTGACTCCCCTGTGGAAACTCCAGAGCAACGCCAACATCCATGTCAGCACTGGAGAGGAACCCTGAGGTTCCGGCCTCTAATCCCGATGAGACCGTTGGCCCCAGCACTGACTTCAGAGGTATCCCGAGGGCCCCTCGCAACTCGCATGGAGACTGGATTTTCCTGTGGCCTCACAAGGGAGTCCCTGAGGTCCCCGTCGTAACTGGAAAGGAACCCTTCTTTGCTGTCGCAACCTTGGAAAAACTAGGAGATTCTCCCCTCAATGCAAAATGAGGCCCTTTCCCGCTGCAGAGTCTCAAGAGAAATCCCACCATCCCTCTTGAGCGTCGAAGGCATCCTTACACCCTTGAGGCGACTCAAGAATTTTCCTGACATACCTTTCTCGAATTGAGAGGAACCCCGAGGGTCCCACCACGACTCAAGAAGAGCCCCGGGTTTTCCTCCTCATTCTGAGAGGAGGGTCCATTTCCCTGCTTCGTCAGGAAAGGATTCCCTGCCGGGTCCAGCCCCGGTGGATCCAGGGAATTCGAAGTGGGGACGGTGTTGGCGAGAAAGACTTATTTATTTATTAATATAATATTAGATTAGGAAGAGATAGTGTAGTAGGAAAATTAAGTGGAGAAAAGAGGCTGATTAACTTGGTTTATGTGGAAAACCAATAAAGTTCCAGACAAGGAACTTGCACTGTCTATGTTGGGCCACAGGCGCCCGCTTGAATAGCAGAGGGTGCCCGGCCTTGGGCTCCCTCTCGCGTGGGTCTCAGAAGCCCAGGCAAGTAAGTAGATTCGGTGAGCCTCCATGTTCCAATGGATCAGCCTGAAAAGGAGAAGGAGGGAGCAAGAAAAAAAATCGACACGGGGGAGGCCAGGCTTGTGCAAAACCCCCTCCAACTTTATTGTTCAAAAGGAGTTTATATATCCTAAATTTTACATAATGAAAGATACAGAGTCACACAGGGGCAGCAGTCCTGACCCTTTCTGTATATCGTTTTGTATACAAAAGGTCACAGGTGATTTACATTATCTTCTGGCCAAGAGGCTTGCTAACACTTTTTGGCTCTCTTTCTTAATGAATGTTAATCTCGTTTCCCCTGAAGTGTTTTTCTTTAATCTGCATCTCCTTAAAGCACTAAAGTTACATCTCTATAGAACAAAGGTGCAGTGGGTTATAACAAAGAAGGTACTTAACTCAAAGATCTAGTGTTGCTACTTGGTTTTTTCTATATACCAACTATATCAACAAATAAAAGATATGAAAATTTGGCAGCAAGTATTGGCTCAACAAATGAAACCTTTAATCAGTCCGATTTTAATGATTTTGACTCCTTGGGAGCCCCTACATTCCTAGGATGTTTTAAGCTTCCTGTGCCTCCCGCGGTCAGGAAGCCTCAAACAATCACATGCTCAGATCTACAAGTCCAGCAGGCAGGCTAGAAAGCCATCAGAAGGGTTTTTGGATTGAAACACTCGTATTATGCCCAGGAGATTTATTATTGAAAAGCTCTAAATTATTTTTTTTCCAGAAAATGTGGTGAGGGGACAGCCCCTGTTAATGACAGAAGAATATGTGGAAATAGTAACACAGTAAAGCAGGCAGACTCTAGTCTTGGTGGGTGGATGCTCAGGAAATTCCACGGGGAACCCCTGAAGCCTGATCACGACCTTGCATTTTGCGAGGCTTCCTTCCACATGACGTTGTCATGGGTGGGATTCCTCATGGTGGCCCCCGGCATCTCCCCCTTTTTTATTTTATTTTTTTAAAACAGCCACGTAGTTCAGTTGTAAGGCTCTGAATGTTCTGCCGAAAAATCCTGACAATACAAGGAAGAATGATTATAAGGAGCAAGATTTAGAGCAAACTAAAAACAGTAGACAGAGTATTTTTTCCAGGAATGAAGTTAGAGAAGGTGTCGAAAAAGTCATTGGCTACTCCTGCAGTGGTAAAATCTAATCGGAATGTTCCAAGGTCTGAAACTGATTATGAAGTTTCCTTATGTCTAAACTAATATCCGAGCTGTGCCAAACACCTAAAATATGATTTTTGAATATATTGGGCATTTACACTTGTTGTGTCAATGATTGTTACCATAGTAACAATAACAATAACAGTAACAGTTTGTGTAACACAGAAAGATCATAATTATCATGCCAATAAGTTGTTACAGGCGTCATAGGGTGGACGTTTTAAAACCCAAAAGAGCAAACATTATATTGAGGAGATAAACAAGATGAAAGCATACATTGTTCACAAGTCACTACATTAGGTCCATTTGTACATTAATTTTTCCAGAATCATTGGTGAAAAGAAAAACATAAGGAGAGGATAAACAAGCCAGAAGAGAGTAAATAGAGTCATTTTCTGGTCGGAGTTTGTGCTACAGCAGCTGTCAGTCCTGCCGGGATCGTGATGTTTATTTTGCCTCTCCTGCTGGCACCAGCGGCAGCCCTCGCCCCGCCCTCTGCTGAACCAGCATTGGGTCTAGCAGCTGCCAAGCTACACGAAAAACTGAGCAAATAGTATACAGTTTCAATATATCTCCATTCCCCATCAACCCTCGATCCCATAGTTTTGCAGATGGACGCTGGCGCTGCTACCGTGCTGTGAGCATGGCGCACTGGGTTCCATCAGTCAGTCAGGCTGGCCCCACCAGTGGCTCCTGGCACAGCGTCCACGGCGGTGGAGGCAGAGGAGTTCCCTTTTTCTTTTGTGGCAAATCAGTCTGTCCGGGATCTAAATTGATGAATCTGTGTCCTGCGGAAAAAATATAAACACTTCCTCGACTGGCAGTTAATTTTGAGTCGGGATCTTTTTATTTTCTGAAGAGGAGATCTTTCCACTTTATCAAAGGCTTTACATCTAATTGCTCCAGGCACCAATGACGAAGCATTTCAGTTGTCAATTTAATTTTTTTTTAATTTGTGTTTTAACAACTTGAATTTAGCGATATGTTAATTTAGGTCTAATGTTTAGTTCAGGTCTCTGTATAAATTTAAATAATAAATGTATAACCTCCTTATCTCATTTAGGTATACAGATATACCTAAATAATGTATTTATATGTATTTATATATGGCAACAAGTATAAATTCATTGACATATAATATATATAAATCAATATACTTGAATTAATCTTTATAATTAATATATTAATTAATTATATATTGCAGCAATACAACATGCACACAACCAACACCAACCAACACAAACCAATGCACTGTAATAACATATGTCTCACACACACAATATAATTATACAGTATATATAACATATGTTATCACAGCATGCCAATCTATACCAATTAATATCAGCCACATACATATTATATTACTGCAATATACACACTATGTATATATAATTATACAGTATATATTCAATGTGTGTATATATAGTATACATATTAATTTATATATGAATTAATTAAGTATAGATCCATAAATAGAATTAGGTATACCCCCCTTTTTTTTTTTTGCACTGTGTAATTCCATCATTTTCTACATATTAGTGCTTTACCAACACTACAACCATAAAGAACACAATTTCAAGTACTGTATTTTTTAGTTTGGGGAGATCACAGTCTACAGACTCATTTACTTATATTAGACAAGATTAACCCATTCAACTTACTTCAGGTTTTAAATGCACAAAAAATACAGAAATCGATGCAATTAAACAAAATCTTCAGGATCTTATTATTTAAATTTTTAGATTGTAATAATTTCTTTTCCTTTTTTTCTTTTTTGCAGGCTTAATTACCAGTCCCCATGATCACCAATTGTTATGGCCCAATTTAACTACACCAATTTATCAATCTTTCATATCCTTAAAGATAACATAAATGAAAATTACAATTTCTTATCAAAAGGTTTAGAGTTTTCCGAATTTTAACTATTTGCTCTCCCTCCTCCCCTCACCTTAAGACATTTCAAATTAACTAAAAATAACCACATCTCACCTGCAACATTCCTTAGCAATCATTTGATGTATAAAATTTTAACTATGCCCCCAGTTATTTTAAGACACAAAAATGGCTGCCTACCAATCTGTCTTGTCATAAGTTAGAAATATTACATTTAAGAATTAACATGAGGGTTTCAAGTTTCTTCCAGTTTAGACATTTATACCTTTGTGCTTGTCACTTCCAGATGTTACTGTAATATTGATATTTGTATAACCCATGTTTCTGTTCCTTATATATAATCCTTTAAAACACTAGTAATTTAAAAACACTAGTAGGTATATCTTTATTATATTTTATTTATACCCATACCCAATCAGGCAAACTGTAATTAGGCAAATATATTTATATTATATATTTATATCAATATGTGAAGTATTGTTAATTGTACTGCCTATTGATAATTAAGAAATTGAGAAATCCCATTTTCAAGCAACTCATATTTGAAACAGCACGTTCCTCCCCCATAGGGTAAAGGGGAGCGAAGGAACTACATAAATTAGGAAAGTTTCACAGGTATCCTCAAACCACAATCTACATTTTTGTACTTTAACTACTGTGGGGTCTTGATGGCAAATGAAACAAGAATTTGACCCCTGAAATCTATCAGAGCTACTTGCCAAATCATCAGTATTCTGTAAAAGACTTGTAGTTAATCTTTATTGAATGGAATTACTTTATTTGTTACTTTTTTTTTCTAAAAAAATTCCACACTTCTCTTTCTTCCTTTTAAAATTAATTGTGCCACTAAGCTGGGGTAAGATAAAACTATTTTTCTTGGGGTCACTGGTAGATGGAACCAATGGGCCTTCTTTTCACAAGCATCCTGTTTTGTGGCAGTAATAATTTAATCTCCTCTTTTGGTAATATTAATCTTATTTAACTGGTCATTAAAGCCTCATTCACTTTAACAAAAGCCAACTCTGTCTCACTAGTCAACCTTTTCCTAGAACTGGGATTAGGATTGTTTTTTAAGCAATCAAACAAAAGGCTTTAAACCTGCAGTAGTCAGTTTTAAATGTGGGCATATCCAATTAATATTCCCTAATAATTTCGGGAAATCATTTGAAGTTAGTAAACAATCTCTCTGCAGCTTTAAACGGACATTATCAGTTTTAAAACTTTTGGCAGATCTAAATATGAGAAGCAAGTAAAGAGGTGTTACACAACATCATTATAAGCTTTTCCAATGATCTTTCTATAACCCAAATCTGGTCTATAGCTTTTTAGGTGACAAGTAACCATCTAATCTTTGCTTCAATACCTACAGCAACGGGGAGTTCACTACTCACCAAGGTTTTAAACTCTCTCTTATCCTTTTTTTTTTTTTTTACAGCATTCCCATCCTGCATATCACTTTTTCTAATTCCACCAACTCATTTTCAATAGTATGTGTTGGCCAGGAGCTGGGCCAGTCTTTTCCAGCAATGTAAGAAACGTCTGCTCTAGTGTCTAACAGCCCTGACATTTTATTTCCTTGAATTAAAAACGCTTTTAAAGGCCTAGAAGCTGTAATTTTCTGCATCCAAAAATCTAGATCACTAGATCAAAATCCTTTGGGGCTCCTAGCTTGAGAAGTCAAGGTTTTTCTGTCTGGTAATAAGGTAAAAGCAAAAGCTGTGTTATTCTTTGACCTTTATTAATTTTCACAGTTTTAGCAGGCGGCAAGATCAAAACTTTAATTTTTCCAGTATAATCAGAATCTACTACACCAGACATCACTGAAATTTTTTGAAAAGAAAGCGAGCTACATCCTAGCACAAGTCTTACAATGTCCTCAGGCAGGGGGCTAGCCACTCCTGTTGGAATCAGAGTAACCGGCACATCAGGGGTTAATATTGTTGCCATGGCGGAGCTGAGGTCTAGTCAGCTCCAGGAGCTGCTGCTGCTGCTATCTGGGGTTAATGCGTGTGGCTTTTTGTCTCTGTTTAGCAGGACATTGCCAACAAAATTGCCCCATTTGGCCAAAATAGAAATATTTTTATTTGTAAAATCCTTCTTATTACGATTATTTTTCTTTCTTTTTCTCTTTTTTGTTTTCCTTTTTTCTTTTTCTTTTTTTATTCTTTTTTTGGTGAGGCCCCCCGAGGGGGTTTTCTGCAAGGAGCAGGCTCTGTTTTAAAAGCTCTTTTGCTCAGAAATATTCTCCCTATCTTTTTCAACCTTAAACAATGTTCTGGGAGGCACAAGCGAAGGTGGGGTTGTCACCTTAAATCAGAAAATGTGGATGAATTTTTAAAGGTTTGCGTAGAGGGGGAGGGAGCTCGACAGGGCGCTTGGCTGCTGTGTCCTGTAAGCACTCTCCTTCCTCGGGAGAAACAGTACAGTCTCCCTCCTTTTCTTTGCCAATGGCAGAAAATATGATCTGCATAGAAGGTGGAGACCCACTACCAACCACCGCTATAGCCTCTCCCATAGTCTATCTAATAGCCTCATGACGGGGGTCCAGAACATTTCTAATCATATTTTACAGAGCAAAAGCATCTACAGGAACTTTTTCTGCCTCATGCAAAGTATAATAAGTATAATAAGTTTTTAGCTGTCTTCCTAGTTTCACCCAAATATCTAAATTACCAGTACCCTCTTCTGAAAACTAAGGACATTGTTCTTGTAACACTAGCCTTTTTAACTTTAATTTCTCTTTTGTTTAACAGTTGCAAAATTACTTCTATAAAGAGTTGTCATTCTTTTGACTCATTGTTACCCATGTCAGAAAATTAAGATTTATAGAAAAGTCTGCCTTGACAAAAAGGTTTTAACTTAGCCAAGGGGGGTTTTTAACCTGAAGAAAGCAGGTTTATTTCATCCTCTAGAAAACCAGGTTTCTCTTAAACCCTTCAACACTTCCCACTCCAATTCACCCTCTCTATCCTACAGGGGGGTCTGCAGCACCCTGAGTGGGGTCCTAGCCATCCCGAAAATTCAACACTGGGGGAGTAACCGAAATTGCTCTGAGGGGAGTGATTGAATCACTCTGGGGGGAGTACCAGGGAGTGCTCTGGGGGGAGCAATTGCTCCGAAGAACCTACCTTCAAATAGCCTGTTCCGGGCGCCACTTGCTGGGGTCCAGCCCTGGTGGATCCAGGGAATTCGAAGTGGGGACGGCGTTGGCGAGGAAAGACTTATTTATTTATTAATATAATATTAGATTAGGAAGAGTTAGTGTAGTAGGAAAATTAAGGTAGGCTGATTAATTAAGTAGGCTGATTAACTTGGTTTACGTGGAAAACCAATAAAGTTCCAGACAAGGAACTTGCACTGTCTATGTTGGGCCACAGGTGCCTGCGTGAATAGCGGAGGGTGCCCCGCCTTGGGCTCCCTCTCGCGTGGGTCTCAGAAGCCCAGGCAAGTAAGTAGACTCGGTGAGCCTCCACGTTCCAAGGGATCAGCCTGGAAAGGAGGGAGCAAGAGAAAAAATCCACACGGGGGAGGCCAGGCTTGTGCAAAAACCCCCTCCAATTTTATCATTCAAAAGGTGTTTATATAGCCTAAATTTTACATAATGAAAGATACAGAGTCACGCAGGGGCAGCAGTCCTGACCCTTTCTGTATATCGTTTTGTATACAAAAGGTCTCAGGTGATTTACATTATCTTCTGGCCAAGAGGCTTGCTAACACTTTTTGGCTCTCTTTCTTAATGAATGTTAATCTCGTTTCCCCTGAAGTGTTTTTCTTTAATCTGCATCTCCTTAAAGCACTAAAGCTACATCTCTATAGAACAAAGGTGCAGTGGGTTATAACAAAGAAGGTACTTAACTCAAAGATCTAGTGTTGCTACTTGGTTTTTTCTATATACCAACTATATCAACAAATAAAAGATATGAAAATTTGGCAACAAGTATTGGCTCAACAAATGAAACCCTTAATCAGTTTGATTTTAATGATTTTGACTCCTTGGAAGCCCCTAAATTCCTAGGATGTTTTAAGCTCCCTGTGCCTCCCGCAGTCAGGAGGCCTCAAACAATCACATGCACAAATCTACGAGTCCAGCAGGCAGGCTAGAAAGCCATCAGAAGGGTTTTTGGATTGAAAAAATCATATTATGCCCAGGATTTTTATTATTGAAAAGCTCTAAATTTTTTTTCCAAGAAAAAGGTGGTGGGGGGACAGCTCCCTGTTATTGACAGAAGAGTAGGTGGAAAGCATAACACAGTAAAGCAGCAGACTCTAGTCTTGGTGGGTGGATGCTCAGGAAATTCCACCGGGAACATCTGAAGCCTGATCACGACCTTGCATTTTGTGAGGCTTCCTTCCACGTGACATTGTCATGGGTGGGATTCATCATGCTGGCCCCCGGCAAATCCTGGCGTTCCCGTCACATATCAAGAGGAGGCGGTCTCAACTTGACACTCGAGAGGAACTCCAGGATTCGTGCCACCATTTCAAAAGACCCCAATGTCCCAATGCACTCCAGATACACCTGACTCCATTGCACTGACTCAATGGTCAACCCGAGGATCAATTCAAAACAGGATGGCAGGTGTGACAGCCCTGTGGCCCCTGGACAGAAAGCCACCAATCCCTATGTCAACCCAGCATGAAGCCTGACACTGCTTTTCCAGCTCAAGAGGAGAGTGGACTTGCATGTCTCCACACGAGACGAGGACTGACTTCTCTGTGGAAAATCCAGAGGAACCTTGAGATCCATGTCGGCACTGGAGAGGAACGCTGAGGTTCTGGCTTCAAATCTAGAGGAGGACCTCAGCCCTGGAAGCGACTGCAGAGGAATCCCCATAGGTCCCTCGCAACTCGCATGGAGACTGGACAATCCTGAGGCCCCAAGAGTGGGTCCCTGAGGTCCTTGTCATAATTCGAGAGGAACCCCAATTTTGCTGCTGCAACTCAAGAAAAAACAGGAGATTCTCCCCTCAATGGGAGATGAGGCCCTTTTTTGCTGTGACGTCTCGAGAGAAATCCCACCTTCCCTCTTGAGCCTCGAAAGAATCCTTGACACCTTTGAGGCAACACAAGAAGTTCGCCGACATACCCATCACCACTCGAGAAGAACCCCGAGGGTCCCACCACAAGTCAAGAAGAGGCCCGGTTTTCTATCCTCATCCCGAGAGGAAGGTCCATATCCTGCTTCGTTGGGAAAGGAATCCTGGCATTCCAGTCACACCTCAAGAGGAGGCGGTCTCAACTGTACACTTGAGGAACTCCAGGGGTCGTGTTTCAAAAGACCCCGATGTCAAAATGTACTCGAGATACACCTGACTCCCCTGCACTGACTCGACGGTCACCCCGAGGATTGACTCAAAACACGATGGCAGCCATGACAGCCCTGTGGTACCTTGAGAGAAAGCCACCGATCCCTATGTCAACCCGACAGGAAGCCTGACACTGCTTTTCCAGCTCAAGAGGAGAGCGGACTTGCATACCTCCACATGAGACGAGGCCTGACTCCCCTGTGGAAACTCCAGAGGAACCCTGACATCCATGTCGGCACTGGAGAGGAAACCTGAGGTTCCGGCCTCAACTCCAGATGAGGACCTCAGCCCTGGCAGCAACTGCAGAGGAATCCCGAGAGGCCCGTCGCAACACGCATGGAGACTGGAATTTCTGGAGGCCCCATGAGCGTGTCCCTGAAGTCCTCGTCCTAACTCGAGAGGAACCCCAAGTTTGCTGCCACAACTAGAGAAAAACCAGGAGATTCTGCCCTTAACGTGAGATGAGGCCCTTTTCCGCTGCAGCATCTCGAGAAAATCCCACCTTCCCTCTTGAGTTATCCCAGTCTATGGCCCAACCAGTAACACTGAAGAAGATGAAGTTGAACGGTTTTATGAAGACCTACAAGACATTTTAGAACTAACACCCCAAAAAAGATATCCTTTTCAGTATGATGGACTGGTTGCAAATGTAGTAAGTCAAGAAACACCAAGTGTAACAGGCAAATTTGGCCTTGGAATGCGGAATGATGCAGGGCAAAGACTAATAGAGTTTTGCCAAGAAAATGCACTGGTCGTAGCAAACACCCTCTTCCAGCAACACAGGAGAACACTCTAAACATGGACATCACCAGATGGTCAACACCAAAATCAGATTGATTATATTCTATGCAGCCAAAGATGGAGAAGTTCTATACAGTCAACAAAAACAAGACCAGGAGCTGACTGTGGCTCAGATCATGAATTCCTTATTGCCAAATTCAGACTCAAATTGAAGAAAGTAGGGGAAACCGCTAGACCATTCAGGTATGACCTAAATCATATCCCTTATGATTATACAGTGGGAGTGAGATATAGATTTAAGGGACTAGATCTGATAAAGTGCCTGATGAACTATGGAATGAGTTTCGTGACATTGTAGAGGAGACAGGGATCAAGACCATCCCCATGGAAAAGAAATCCAAAAAAGCAAAATGGCTGTCTGGGGAGATGTTACAAATAGCTGTGAAAAGAAGAGAGGCAAAAAGCAAAAGAGAAAAGGAAAGATGTAAGCCTCTGAATGCAGAGTTCCAAAGAGTAGTAAGAAGAGATAAGAAAGCCTTCTTCAGTGATCACTGCAAAGAAATAGAGGAAAAGAACAGAATGGGGAAAACTAGAGATCTCTTCACGAAAATTAGAGATACCAAGGGGACATTTCATTGAAAGATGGGCTCGATAAAGGACAGAAATGGTCTGGACCTAACCGAAGCAAAAGATATTAAGAAGAGGTGGCAAGAATACACGGAAGAACTGTACAAAAAAGATTTTCATGACCCGGACAATCATGATGATGTGATCACTAATCTAGAGCCAGACATCTTGGAAAGTGAAGTCAAGTGGGCCTTAGAAAGCATCACTATGAACAAAGCTAGTGGAGGTGATGGAATTCCAGTTGTGCTCTTTCAAATCCTGGAAGATGATGCTGTGAAAGTGCTGCACTCAATATGCCAGCAAATTTGGAAAACTCAGCAGTGGCCACAGGACTGGAAAAGGTCACTTTTCATTCCAATTCCAAAGAGAGGAATGCCAAAGAATGATCAAACTACCACACAATTGCACTCATCTCACATGCTAGTAAAGTAATACTCAAAATTCTCCAAGCCAGGCTTCAGCAATACGTGAACCATGAACTCCCTGATGGTCAAGCTGGTTTTAGAAAAGGCAGAGGAACCAAGATCAAATTGCCAACATCTGCTGGATCGTGGGAAAATTAAGAGAGTTCCAGAAAAACATCTATTTCTGCTTTATTGACTATGCCAAAGCCTTTGCCTGTGTGGATCACAAAAAACTGGAAACTTATGAAAGAGATGGGAATACCAGACCACCTAACCTGCCTCTTCAGAAATCTGTATGCGGGTCAGGAAGCAACAGTTAGAACTGGACATGGAACAACAGACTGGTTCCAATTAGGATAAAGAGTACATCAAGGCTGTATATTGTCACCCTGCTTATTTAACTTATATGCAGAGTACATCATGAGAAACGCTGGGCTGGAAGAAACACAAGCTGGAATCAAGATTGCTGGGAGAAATATCAATAACCTCATATATGCAGATGACACCACCCTTATGGCAGAAAGCGAAGAGGAGCTAAAAAGCTTCTTGATGAAAGGGAAAGAGGAGAGCAAAAAGTTGGCTTAAAGCTCAACATTCCAATAACGAAGATCATGGCATCCTGTCCCATCATTTCATGGGAAATAGATGGGGAGAGTGGAAACACTGTCAGACTCAACTTGAACCTTGAGAGGGACTCCAGGGTTCGTGCCACCATTCCGAAAGACCCAATGTCCCCATCCACTCCAGATACAGCTGACTCCCCTGCACTGATACGATGGTCATCCCAAGGATCGACTCAAAACACAATGGCAAGTGTGACAGACCTGTGGCACCTCCAGAGAAAGCCACTGAACCTTATGTCAACTCGACAGGCAGCCTGACAATGCTTAGGCCTGACTCCCTTGTCAAAACTCCAGGGGAACACCGAAATCCATGTCAGCACTGGATAGGAAGCCTGAGGTACCAGCCTCAACTCCAGATGAGAACCACGACCCCGGCAGCGACTGGAAAGGAATCCCAAGAGGGCCCTCGCAACTCGCATGGAGACTGGACTTCCCTGAGGCAACACGAGGGGGTCCCTAAGGTCCCCGTCATAACTCGAGAGGAATCCGATGTTTCCTGCTGCAACTCGAGAAATACCAGGGGATTCTGCCCTCACTGCGAGATGAGGTCCTTTTGCCCTGTGGCCTCTCGAGAGAAATCCCACCTTCACTCTTGAGCCTCGAAAGGTTCCTTGACACCTTTGAGGCAACTCAAGAAGTTCCCCAACATACACGTCTCCACTCGAGAGGAACACCAAGGGTCCCACCACAACTCAAGAAGAGCCCCAGTTTTCCCTCCTCAACTCGAGATGAGGGTCCATTTCCCTGCTTCGTGGGGAAAGGAATCCCGGCGTTCCCATCACACCTCAAGTGGAGGCGGTCTCAACTTGAAATTTGAGAGGAACTTCAGGGGTCATGCCACCGTTCCAAAAGACCCCAGTGTCCCAATTCACTCCAGATAAACCTGACTCCCCTGCACTGAATTGGCGATCACCCCCAAAATTGACTCAAAACACAATGGCATGTTTGACAGCCCTGTGGCACCTTGAGAGAAAGCCAACGACCCATACGTCAACTCGACAGGAATCCTGACACTGCTTTTCCAGCTCGAGAGGAAAGCGGACTTGCATATCTCCACATGAGACGATGCCTGACTGCCCTGTGGAAACTCCAGAGGAACCCCGAGTTCCATGTCAGCACTGGAGAGGAACCCTTAGATTCCAGCCTCAATGCCAGATGAGGACTGCGGCCCCATCAGCGACTGCAGAGGAATCCGCAGAGGCCCTTCACAACTCGCATGGAGACTGGACTTTCCTGAGGCAACACGAGCGGGTCCCTGAATTCCCCGTTGTAACTCGAGAGGACCCCACATTTCCTGCCTCAACTCGAGAAAAACCAGGAGATTCTCCCCTCAACATGAGATGAGGCCATTTTCCACTGCAGCATCTCGAAAGAAATCCCACCTTCCCTCTTGAGCCTTGAAAGGGTCCTTGTCATCCTTGAGGTAACTCAAGATGTTCCCCTACATATCCGTCTCCACTCGGGAGGAACACCGAGGGTGCCACCACAACTCAAGAACAGCCCCGGTTTTTCCTCCTCATCTCGAGATGAGGGTCCACTTCCCTGCTTCATCAGGAAAGGAATCCCATCATTCCCGTCGCACCTCTAGAGGAGGCAGTCTCAACTTGAACCTCGAGAGGAACTCCAGGGGTTGTGCCACCATTTCAAAAGACCCCGATGTCCCAATGCACTCCAGATACACCTGATTCCACTGCACTGGCTCAACTGTTACCCCAAGTGTCGACTCAAAACACATTGGCAGGTGTGACAGCTCTGTGCCACCTTAAAAATAAGCCACAGATTCTTATGTCAAGGCGACAGGAACTCTGACACAATATTTACAGCTCTAGAGGAAATCCACATTCCATGTCTCCACACGAGAAGAGGCCTGACTCCCCTTTTAAAACTTCATAGGTGCCAGAGCCAGCACATAGATCCCACCCATGAGAAGGGCATGTGGAAGAGTCCTGATGAGCAAGGTGAATCAGGACTCGAGGAACCTCCTGGACCTGCTTGAGCATCTACCCCAAAACCAGAATCTGTCTTACTATTTTGTGCCTTTCACCAATTCTTCTGACATTAACAGGGGTCTATCCCTGATCACGTTTCTCTGCAGAAAATCAACTTGTGGCTCTAGCTAATAAGTCTCCTGGACATGAAAGGAATATTTCAATTCAAACACCCTCTGTTGGTATTCTAGCTTGCCTGACAGGTTTATCCAGAATCTTGCAGCTATGCATGTGATTATTCACAGCCCCCCAACTGTGAGAGGCACAGGAAGCCTAAAATGTTCTAAAAATATAGAGCCTTTTAAATAATTAAAAGCTATTAGAGTAGTGCTGGAGTAGGACTTCATTGCTGAGCCAATGCTTGCTGCTAAGTTCCCATATCTCTTATCCACAGTGCACCTGGGAGCACAATGGTTAATGTAGTTGG
This sequence comes from Capricornis sumatraensis, assembly GCF_032405125.1. NCBI lineage: Eukaryota > Metazoa > Chordata > Mammalia > Artiodactyla > Bovidae > Capricornis > Capricornis sumatraensis. The sequence continues at coordinate 138,964,459 of NC_091092.1, read as the reverse complement.
AATTTAAGAAAAACAAGCAATAGCCCTGGAATTAACCATCTCAGACCTTTGATCTAATTGGTTCTTTCATTGTTGTAACTCACTGCACCTTGGCTCCGTGAGAAATGTAACTCTGTTTAATACTTTCTGAGCCTGACATAGATTAAAAATATAAAGAAAAAACATTTCAAGGGAAAATAAGTTTTCTGGTTGAGCAGCCTTTATCAAAAGAAGGTCACAAAATGTTCACAGGCATCCAAAGCCAGAAGATAATATACACAAAACTGTTTATGGGAAGGGTATGCAGAAAAAAATCCTGGTTTTGATAAAGACAAAACAGATGTAATGTTTGGGCTGACTCTGTATGAATTTGCATCTTTCATGTCCCTCTGTGTAAAGTTAAGATATAAAAGATCCTATTGAAAATAAAGTTATGGGCCTCACTCACTGAAGCTTGGTCACCCCGTGTCTGTCTGTCTGTCTGTCTGTCTGTCTGTCTGTCTGTCTGTCTTTATTTATTTCTCTCACTTAAACTCATTTTCAGGCTGATCCCTTGGAGTACAGAAGGTTTCTGCGTTCACTTTCCTGCCTGGGCTTCTAAGACCTGAACGGGAAGGTGCTATGTGTCTTCACACTCTTGGGAGACCGGGAGGGTGCCTGTGGCCTACGTGAACAGAGCAAGTCCCTTGTCTTGGAGCTTTATTGGCTTTCTGAGTAAAATGAGGAATATCAGCCTCTTTCTCTCCTCTATTTTCTTATCTGCAACATTCTTTCTTATCTCTCTCCAAATCATTTTGCCAATGCCTTCTCTCCTGACGGTACCACTGGATCCTGCTGGGGCTGGACCCCAGCACATGGGAATCCTGAGATCCATTTCAGCACTGGAGAGGCACCCTGAGGTTCCGGCCTCATTTCCAGATGAGGACCTCGGCCACGGCACCGACAGGAGAGGAATCCTGAGAGCCTCCTCGCAATTCGCATGGAGACTTGCCTTTCCTGAGGCAACACGAGTGTGTCCCTGATGTCCAACTTGTAACTCGAGAGGAACGCCAAGTTTCCTGCTGCAACTCGAGAAAAACCAAGAGATTCTCTCCTCAAAGCGAGATGAAGCCCTTTTCTGCTACGGTGTCTCAAGAGAAATGCCACCTACCCTCTTGAGCCTCGAAAGGGTCCTTGACACCCTTGATGCAACTCAAGTAGTGCCCTGACATACCCGTCTCCCCTCAAGAGGAACACTGAGGGTCCTGCAACAACTCAAGAAGAGCCCCGTTTTTCCCTCCTCATCTCGAGATGAAGGTCCCTTTCCCTGCTTCGTCGGGAAAGGAATTCTGGCATTCCCGTCGCACCTCAAGAGGAGGCGGCTCAACTTGAACCTCGAGAGGAACTCCAGGGATAGTGCTACAATTCAAAAACACCCCGATGTCCCAGTCCACTCCAGATACACCTGACTCCCCTGCACTGACTAGACTGTCACCCCTAGTATCAACTCAAAACACGATGGAAGGTATGACAGCCCTGTGGCACCTCTAGAGAAAGCCACAGATCCTTATGTCAACTCAACAGGAACCCTGACACCTTTTTAACAGCTCGAGCAGAAAGCGGACTTGCATGTTTCCACACAAGACGAGGACTGACTCCCCTGTGGAAACTCCATATGAACCTTGGGATCCTGTGAGCACTGGAAGGAAACCTGAGGTTCCAGCCTCAACTCCAGATGAGGACCTTGGCCCCGGCACCGACTGGAGAAGAAACCCAAGTGTTTCCTCACAATTCGCGTGGAGACTTGACTTTCCTGAGGCAACAGGAGCGGGTCCCTGAAGTCCCTGTCATAACTGGAGAGGAAATACAAGTTTCCTGCTGCAACTCGAGAAAAACCAGGAGATCTCCACTCAACGCGAGATGAGGCCCTTTTCCACTGCGGCAACTCGAGAGAAATCCAACCTTCCATCTTAAACCTCAAAAAGGTCCTTGACACCCTTGATGCAACTCAAGAAGTACCCCGACATACCCGTCTCCACTTGAGAGGAATGTAGTCCACTGGAGAAGGGAATGGCAAAGCACTTCAGTATTCTTGCCTTGAGATCCCCATGAACAATATGAAAAGGCAAAATGATTGGATACTGAAAGAGGAACTCCCCAGGTCAGTATGTGCCCAACACGCTACTGGAGATCAGTGAAGTAACTCCAGAAAGAATGAAGGGACGGAACCAAAGCAAAAACAATACCCAGCTGTGGATGTGACTAGTAATAGAAGCAAGGTCCAATGCTGTAAAGAGCAATATTGCATAGGAACCTAGAATGTCAGGTCCATGAATCAAGGCAAATTCGAAGTGGTCAAACAAGAGATGGCAAGAGTGAACATCGACATTCTAGGAATCAGCGAACTAAAATGGACTGGAATGGGTGAATTTAACTCAGATGACCATTATATCTACTACTGTGGGCAGGAATCCCTCAGAAGAAATGCAGTAGCCATTATGGTCAACAAAAGAGTCCAAAATGCAGTACTCGATGCAATCTCAAAAACGACAGAATGATCTCTGTTTGTTTCCAAGGCAAACCATTCAGTATCACAGTAATCCAAGTCTATGCCCCAACTAGTAATGCTGAAGAAGCTGAAGTTGAACGGTTCTATGAAGACCTACAAGACCTTTTAGAACTAACACCCCAAAAAAATGTCATTTCATTATAGGGGACTGGAATGAAAAAGTAGTAAGTCAAGAAACACCTGGAGTAACAGGCAAATTTGGCCTTGGAATGCAGATTGAAGGAGGGCAAAGACTAATAGAGTTTTGCCAAGAAAATGCACTGGTCATAGAAAACACCCTCTTCCAACAACACAAGAGAAGACTCTACACATGGACATCACCAGATGGTCAACACTGAAATCAGATTGATTATATTCTTTGCAGCCAAAGATGGAGAAGCTCTATAGAGTCAACAAAAAAAAAAGACCACGAGCTGACTGTGGCTGAGATCATGAACTCCTTATTACCAAATTCAGATTAAATTTAAGAAAGTAGGGAAAACCGCTAGACCATTCAGGTATGACCTAAATCAAATCCCTTATGATTATACAGTGGAAGTAAGAAATAGATTTAAGGCCCTAGATCTGATAGATAGAGAGCCTGATGAATTATGGAATGAGGGTCGTGACATTGTACAGGAGACAGGGATCAAGACCATCCCCATGGAAAAAAAATCCAGAAAAACAAAATGGCTGTCTGGGGAGGACTTACTAATAGCTGAGAAAAGAAGAGAAATGAAAATAAAATGAGAAAAGGAAAGATTTAAGCATCTGAATGCAGAGTTCCAAAGAATAGCAAGAAGAGATAAGAAAGACTTCTTCAGTGATCAATGCAAAGAAATAGAGGAACAAAACAGAATGGGAAAGACTAGAGATCTCTTCAAGAAAATTAGAGATATCAAGGGAAATTTTCATGTAAAGATGGGCTTAATAAAGGAAAGAAATGGTATGGACCTAACATAAGCAGAAGATATTAAGAGGAGGTGGCAAGAATACACAGAAGAACTTTACAAAAAAAAGATCTTCATGAGCCAGATAATCACGATGGTGTGATCACTCATCTAGAGCCAGACATCCTGGAATGTGAAGTCAAGTGGGCCTTAGAAAGCATCACTACGAACAAAGCTAGTGGAGGTGATGGAATTCCAGTAGAGTTATTTCAAATCCTGAAAGATGATGCTGTGAAAGTGCTGCACTCAGTATGCCAGCAAGTTTGGAAAACTCAGCAGTGGCCACAGGACTGGAGAAGGTCAGTTTTCATTCCAACTCCAAAGAAAGGCAATGCCAAAGAATGATCAAACTACCGCACAATTGCACTCATCTCACATGCTAGTGAAGTAATGCTCAAAATTCTCCAATTCAGGCTTCAGCAATACCTGAACCGTGAACTTCCAGATGTTCAAGCTGCTTTTAGAAAAGCAGAGGAACCAGAGATCAAATTGCCAACATCCTCTGGATCATGGAAAAAGCAAGAGAGTTCCAGGAAAACATCTATTACTGCTTTATTGACTCTGCCAAGCCTTTGACTGTGTGGATCACAAAAAACTGTGGAAGATTCTGAGAGAGATGGGAATACCAGACCACCTAACCTGCCTCTTGAGAAATCTGTATGCAGGTCAGGAAGCAACAGTTAGAACTGGACATGGAACAACAGACTGGTTCCAAATAGAAAAAGGAGTACGTCAAGGCTGTATATAGTCACCCTGCTTATTTAACTTATATGCAGAGTACATTATGAGAAACACTGGACTGGAAGAAACACAAGCTGGAATGAAGATTGCCGGGAAAAATATCAATAACCTCAGATATGCAGATGACACCACCCTTATGGCAGAAAGTGAAGAGGAGCTAAAAAGCCTCTTGATGAAAGTGAAAGAGGAGAGTGAAAAAGTTGGCTTAAAGCTCAACATTCAGAAAACGAAGATCATGGTATCCGGTCGCATCACTTCATGGCTAATAGATGGTGAAATAGTGGAAACAGTGTCAGACTTTATTTTGAGGGGCTCCAAAATCACTGCAGATGGTGACTGCAGCCATGAAATTAAAAGATGCTTACTCCTTGGAAGAAAAGTTATGATCAACCTAGATAGCATATTCAAAAGTAGAGACATTACTTTGCCAACAAAGGTCCGTCTAGTCAAGGCTATGTTTTTTCCAGTAGTCATGTATGGATGTGAGAGTTGGACTGTGAAGAAGGCTGAGCACTGAAGAATTGATGCTTTTGAACTGTGGTGTTGGAGAAGACTCTTGAGAGTCCCTTGGACTACAAGGAGATCCAACCAGTCCATTATGAAGGAAATCAGCCCTGGGATTTCTTTGGAAGGAATGATGCTGAAGTTGAAACTCCAGTACTTTGGCCACCTCATGCGAAAAATTGACTCATTGGAAAAGACTTTGATGCCAGGAGGGATTGGGAACAGGAGGAGAAGGGTAAGACAGAGGATGAGATGCCTGGATGACATCACTGACTCAATGGACGTGAATCTGAGTGAACTCCAGGAACTGGTGATGGACAGGGAGGCCTGGTGTGATGCAATTCATGGGGTCGCAAAGAGTCTGATACAACTAAGTGACTGAACTGAACTGAACTGAACTAAACTGAGCAAAAAAATCACCTTTGGAGAAAATAAGTTTTCTGGTTGACTAATCATCATCAGAAAGGGTCATAAAATGTTAGCAGGCCTCTTGGCCAGAAGACAATGTAAATCACCTAAGAACTTTGTATATCAGAAGGAATGCAGAAAGAAAGTGTGATTTCAATAAGTGTCAGGACTGCTGACCCGGCGTGACTTTGTGTTTTCCATTTATCTCTATGTATGACTTAAAGTATAAAAGCGGCCTTGGAGAATAAAGAAACGGACCAGTTCCTGGAAAGACTGGTTTCCCTCGTGGCACCTTTTCTCGTTCTCCTCTTTTCTGGCTGAATTCCCATCAGAGCACGGAGGCTAGCCAAGCCTACTAATTTTGCCTGGGCTTCTAAGATCTGAATGGGGAGGTGCTTTGTGTCTCTCCTCCTCTGGGAGACCAAGAAGACCCCTGTGGCCTACGTAGGCTGTGCAAACCCTCGTCTTGGTGTTTTATTGGTTTTCCACGTAAACCAAGTTATTCAGCAATATTTCTCCACTAATTTTCCTACTACACTATTCTTTTTATATATCTTTATATCTCTAACTAAAGAATTCCTTCCTAATTGCCGACTCTGTCCCCACTTCGAATTACCCTGGATCCACCGGGGCTGGACCCCAGCACAGGAGAGTAATCCTGAGAAGCACCTCAAAACTCCCATGGAGACGACTTTCCTGAGGCAACATGAGCGGGTCCCTGAGGTCCAGTTCATAACTCGAGAGGAACCCCAGTTTCCTGCCACAACTCGAGAAAAACCTGGAGATTCACCCCTCAATGCAAGATGAGGCCCTTTTCCATTGCAGCATCTTGAGAGAAGTCCCACCTTCCCTCTTGAGCCTCTGAAGTGCCCTTGACACCCTTGATGCAAATCAAGAGTTCCCTGACATACCCGTCTCCACTCGAGAGGAACACTGAGTGTCCCACCACGACTCAAGAAAAGCCCCATTTTTCCCTCATCTCGAGATGAGGGTCCATTTCCCTGCTTCATCAGGAAAGGAATTCCAGCGTTCCCATCGCACCTCAAGATGAGGCGGTCTCAACTTAAAACTCGAGAGGAACTCCAGGGGTCGGGTCACAATTCAAAAAGACCCCGATGTCCCAATGCACTCCAGATAAACCTAATTCCCCTGCACTGACTCGACTGTCACCCCGAGTATTGAATCAAAATATGATGGGAATTGTGACAGCCCTGTGGCACCTTGAGAGAAAGCCACAGATACCTATGTCAACTCGACACGAAACATGACACTACTTTGACAGCTCAAGAGGAAAGCAGACTTCCAGGTCTCCACACAAGATGAGGCCGGACTCCCCTGTTGAAACCCTGAGATGCAAGTCTGCACTGGTTAGGAACCCTGAGGTTCCAGCCTCAACTCGAGATGACGACCTAGGACCCTGCACTGACTGGTGTGCCGGGAGCCAGCTTGAGGAATCCCGCCCGTGGCAAAGGTCATGAGGAAGGAGGCCTGATATATGCAAAGGTGGGATCAGGCCTCCGGTGTCCCCCTGGACATTTTCGAGCATCTACCCCCAAAACCAGAGTGTGCCTACCTTAGCATTACGCTTTCACTTACACTTCTGACACTACACAGGGCTATCCCCCACCACCTCTCTCTGAAAAGGAGCTAACTTACAGTTCAAGTTAATAAATATCCTGGGCATAACAATAGTGTTTCAGTCCAAAAACTCCTCTGATGGCTCTCTAGCCTGCCTGACAGGTTTGTCCAGCCATATGTGATGGTTCACAGCCTCCCAACCGTGAGAGGCACAAGATGCCATAAACTTTCTAAATATAGATTCTTTTGAGAAGTTAGAAAATTATTAGTATAGTATTAACGAGTTAGTTAGAAATTATACCTGTGGAGGGTTTCATTGTTGAGCCAATATTTGCTGCTAAGCTTCTATACCCCTTGCCCCTTTTACACAATACTTGATATAACTAGCATATAGGAGAAATAAGTATTAACCTTGATATTATTCACGTTAAACCTTAGCCTAAGTAAATTATTTTCTTGATTATAGCCCACTGCACCTTTGGCCTGTAGGAATGCACCATTATCTGGTGCCTTCAGAGAGTGGTGCCTGACTTAAGAAAAATCACCTTTGAGGAAAATAAGTTTTCTGGTTGACTAATCATCATCAGAAAGGGTCATAAAATGTTAGCAGGCCTCTTGGCCAGAAGACGATGTAAATCACCTAAGAACTTTGTATATCGGAAGGAATGCAGAAAGAAAGCATGGTTTCAATAAGGGTCAGGACTGCTGACCCTGCATGACTTTATATTTTCCATTTATCTCTATGTATGTGGTGATGGACAGGGAGGCCTGGCGTGCTGCAATTCATGGGGTCGCAAAGAGTCAGACATGACAGCGACTGAAGTGAACTGAACTGAATTGATGAGTTAAAGTATAAAAGCGGCCCTGGAAAATAAAGAAACGGATCAGTTACTGGAAAGACTGGTTTCCCCGTGTCATTCTTTCTCACTCTCCATTTCTGGCTGAATTCCCATCTGGAATGTGGAGGCTAGCTGGGCCTACGAATTTTGCCTAGGCTTCTAAGATCTGAACGGGGAGGAGCTTTGGGTCTCCATTCCTCCGGGAGACCGGGAAGATGCTTGCGGCCTACGAAGGTGGTGCAAACCCATTGTCTCGGGGTTTTGTTGGTTTTTTGCATAAACCAAGTTATTCAGCCACTTTTCTCCACTAATTTTCCTACTACACCATTCTTCCCTAATCTCTCTTTATATCTCTAATTAAATAATTCTTTCCTAATTGCTGACACTGTCCCCACATCGAATTACCCTGGATCCACCAGGGCTGGATCCCAGCAAGTGGCGCCCAGAACAGGCTGTTCAAAGGTAGGTCTCAGAAGTGCTCAGAAACTCGGGATGGGTAGGACCCCACTCAGGGTGTCGTGGACACCCCTGCATAAGACAGGTAGGGTGAGAAGGAATGGGAAGTGTTTTAAGGGTTGAAAGAAACCGATGGGTTGAAAAGAAACCCCCCTTGGCAAAGGTAGAAACCTTGACAAGGCAGACACAAAATCTTCTTTATAAGACTTTATTTTCTGACATGGGTAACAGTGAATCAAAAGAAAGACAGCTTTTTATAGGAGTAATCTTGCAGTTGCTAAGTAAAAGAGGAATTAAAGTTAAGAAATCCAAGATTCATTCATGTTTTTCATTTTTACAGGAACAGTGTCCTTGGTTTCCAGAAGAGGGCACTGTTAACTTAGATACCTGGGAGAGAGTAGGAAAACAGCTAAAAACTTACCATGTTGAACATGGCTCAGAAAAGGTGCCTACTGACGCCTTTTCCTTATGGAATATAAGTAGGGACGCTTTAGGCCCTGCCCCTGAATCTGAAAAAATACATCTTAAAGAGGAAAGTGAAGAAAAAAGAGTATCTATAAAAGAGGAAAAGGAAGAAAAAGAGGCTATACCTAGCTATCGGCAGTTAAATGAAATGCTAGCTACAATGACTGCCCAAGAACAAATGAGGGATAAGGATGAGAGGAAAGAACAGTTCTCAGATTGGAAGATTTAGAAGAAAAGATACCTCAACACCATTCTGAAGAAGATTGGCTTCTTTTAAATAAAGAGCCTCCCAGGAGCCCAAGAGAAACTTCCCCAATCAGACCTTCTGCTCCCAGGAGTTTAGGACAAACGTCCTCTATTAGGCCACCCATTCCCAGGAATTTAAAAGACACGTCCCCAATCAGACCAGCCGTGAGATTTAAACATCAAACGGTTAAAAGGTCTCCGGAGTAAGAAAGAAGAGACATGGCACAACCAGGTCCTCCCTTGCCCCCTCCTCCTTATAGGGGCAAGGGAGCTCCACTAGATACTCCCCCAGAGAAGGGTATTTTCTAGCCCCAAAGATGAATTTGATCCCAACCTTGAAGGTTGTTTTCCTGTAATATTTGACGACTATGGCAGTGGAAGGGCTATTGAATGGGAATCCATTCCAATGAAAATGGTAAAAGAACTAAAACATGCATGTTCTTCGTATGGGCCTAGAGCACCATATACTATGCAGTTGGTAGAAGCCTTAGCAGGCAGATGGATGTCACCCTATGGTTGGATGACAGTCGCTAAGGCTTGTCTATCTGAAGGGCAATATGTACTTTGGGAAGCTGAATATGATGAGATTGCCCAAAAACAAGCTGATAATAACCAAAGATATGACCCCACATATATTGTAAAAAGTATGCTTAAAGGGACTGGTGACTATGAAATACTTAGAGACCAGATGAAGTTAGACAAGTTTACTCTACAACAAGTAACTGCCTGCGCCATTGTGGCTTGGTGATCATTGACTGAAGGGAAAGAATCAACCTCTTCTTTCTCAAATATCAAACAAAAACCTGAAAAGCCATATGAGGACTTTATCTCACGGCTTATAGAGGCTGTCTGCAGCGTGATTTCTAATTCTGAGGCAGCCGGAATATTGATAAAACAACTGGCATTTGAAAATGCTAACACTACCTGCCAGGCTATTTTACATCCTATTTAAAAATCTGGCCAATTAATAGATTACATCAGGCTGTGTGCAGACGTAGGACCGTCAGTGATGCAGGGTGTTGCCATAGCTGCAGCCATAAAGGGAAATTCTTATCAGCAGGCAGTTCAATCCTTTTTTTCAAACAAGAACAACCCAGTGCAAAGTAACCCCAGTAACCAAGGCAGAAATAGTTTGTCCAGAATTTGTTTTTCCTGTGGCCAAGAGGGACACATTTTCCGTGCCTGCCCTCAAAGAACAGCTGGTTCTTACCTGCCAAATGCTGCCCACCACCCCCCCCCCCCCGCTCCGGCTGTGTCTGCTCCGCAGAATTCTCCCACCCCGCCCTTGCCTGCTAATCTCCCTAGGTCTCTTTGCCCTCGTTGTCAGAAAGGATTTCATTGGGTGAGAGATTGCAGGTCAAGATTCCATAGAAACGGAGGCCCCGACCAGCAGTCGGGAAACAGATTGAGGGGTCAGCCCCAGGCCCTGACAACGATTGGCGCAGCCTCACTGAACCCATTCATTCCCTTCGTCCCATCGCAGAACTCATCAGAGCAACCCCAGGCAGCGCAGGAGTGGACCTCTGTTCCACCACCTCAACAATATTAACACCAGATAGCCCCACTATTAAAATCCCTACAGGGGTTAAAGGTCCATTACCGACAGGTTTGGTGGTAGTTATATTAGGCAGAAGCTCATTAGTCATGCAAGGTCTCACAGTTATCCCTGGAGTAATTGATTCAGACTATACAGGAGAAATTCAGATAATTATTTCACACCCAACTAAAACTTTCCAAATACATCAGGGACAAAGAATAGCTCAGCTTTTACTTTTGCCTTACCACACTGCAATTGGGCATACAGCTACTCAGAATGAAAGGCAAGACAAAGGATTTGGGTCTAGTGACATGGTTTTTTGGGTAACAAAAATTACTCAGAAATGCCCTATGAAAACTATTCTCGTTAGTGGCAAGTCTATTGTAGGGTTATTAGACACAGGAGCAGATGTTTCTTGTATTTCAGGAAAAGACTGGCCCAGCTCCTGGCCCACTCATACTGCTTAAAATGAGTTGGTGGGATTAAGAAGAGCCCCCACAGTAGCTAAGAGTGCAAAAATATTAGATTGGCAATTTGAGGATGCCCATGGAACTTTCCAACCGTATGTAGTTCCTTCACTCCCCTTTACCCTGTGGGGGAGGGACGTGCTGTCTCAAATGGGAGTGTTACTTTTTAGCCCTAATGATAAAGTGACCCCTCAAATGCTGCAAATGGGCTATGATCCAGCAAAAGGATTAGGTAAACAACAAACAGGAATAATTGAGCCAATTTGCCCAACTCCTCGACAGCTACGTACTGGATTGGGGTATCCAAATTTATAATGGAGGCCGTTGTTTTTCCTGCTGACCCCATTACATGGAAATCTCAAGACCCAGTGTGGGTGGAACAATGGCCTCTGCCTAAAGAAAAATTACTGGCAGCTAAAACGTTAATTTCTGAACAACTGGAATTGGGACATATTGAGCCCTCCAATGGCCCCTGGAACACTCCTATTTTTGTTATTAAGAAAAAATCTGGTAAATGGCATCTTTTACAGGATCTGAGAGCAATTACTGCCACCATGGAAGACATGGGGGCTTTACAACCTGGGCTTCCTTCCCCAGTAGCCATTCCAGAGGGATATAATACAATTGTAATTGATTTGCAAGATTGTTTTTTCACCATTCCCTTAAGTGCTGAGGATAAAAAGCAATTTGCCTTTAGTCTGACATCAGAAAATCTTAAACAGCCTTATTTAAGGTTTCAGTGGAAAGTGTTAGCTCAGGGAATGAAAAATAGCCCTACCTTATGTCAAAAATTTGTCGATGCCACTTTGGAGGATATTAGGTCTAAATATGAACAAGTATATATGATCCATTACATGGATGATATTTTAATAGCTCATCCAGATAGAGCTCATTTACAAACCGTCCTCCAAGATTTAACTCAGGCATTGTCATCTAGAGGCTTAAAACTTTCCCCAGAGAAAATTCAAACTAATCCACCCATAACTTATTTAGGAAGGGTTATAAATTCAGAAACAGTGACTCATGCCCCGCTACAATTGAGAAAAGACTGTCTTGTTACTTTAAATGATATCAAAAACTTTTAGGTGATATTAATTGGATTAGGCCCTATTTAAAATTAACCAGTGCCGAAATAAAGCCTCTTTTTAACATTTTGTGCGGGGATCCTGGTCCAACTTCTAAAAGACAATTAACTGCTGAGGCTCGGGAAGCCCTAAGCAAAGTAGAAAAAGCCTTATCTGATAGCTATGTAAAAAGAATTGATTTAGCAGCAAACTGGCAATTCCTTTGCCTAGCAACCCCTACTACACCTATGGGAGTTTTATAGAAAAACGGCCTTCTAGAATGGGTCCATCTTCCCGTTCAAGCTAAAAAAGTAGTGGCTTCTTATCCAGGGTTGATAGCTACTTTGATATTAAAAGGGAGAAAGCGGAGTATTGAATTATTTGGTAAAGAGCCATCAGAAATTGCAATTTCATATAATAAGGAACAGCTTGATGCTCTTTTAATGTTTGATGAAAATTGGCAGATTGCTATAGGAAATTATTTTGGTCAAATTTTGCATCATTTACCCTCACATGTCTTGTTAAATTTTATATCTAGTCACCCAGTCATTTTTCATGTTAGATGCAAACAGTTCCCTATTCCAGATGCTCAGATAGCTTTTACTGATGGGTCAGCTAATGGAAAAGCTTCTTATAAGGGTGTAATACAACATCTCTATACTTGTTTTTCGTATTTGGGTCTGCCAAAAGCTTTAAAAGCTGATAATGCTCCTGCTTACACTTCTAAGTCTTTCCAATAATTTTGTATGAAATTTCAAATAAAACATAACAGGCATCCCCTATAATCTACAGGGACAAGCCATAGTAGAAAGAGCACATCAGACAATAAAAATACAAATTCAAAAATTAAAAGAAAGGAAATTTAAGTATAGTTCTCCCCATCAAATCTTGCAACATGCTCTCTTTGTAATAAATAACCTAAATGCTGATTCGTCTGGAACCACTGCAATGCTTCATCACTGGTGTCCGGAGCAACAAAATGTAAAGCCATTGGTAAAGTTGAAGGACCTCCTCTCCGGACAATGGAAAGGTCCTGACCCATTGTTAACTAGCTGTCGAGGATGTGCTTGTATTTTTCCACAGGACGCAGATTCACCAATATGGATCCTGGACAGACTAATTCGCCATGTCGCAGTCCCCCAGACATCCGATTCCCCCATTGCTTCGATCACAAAAGAGGAAGGGCATTCCTCTGCCCTTGCCTCTACCACCACCACTGCACGGGACAGCCGCATGCCAGGAGCCACGGGCGGAGTCAGCCTGGCTGCCAGGGCCCAGTGCACCGCACTCACAGCTGGTGGCCCTGCCAGCGTCTGTCTGCGCTCGCTTGGCTGCTGCTGGGCCCAAGGCTGGTTTAGCGAGGGGGCGAGGGCAGCACCCGAGTGTCCACTGGCACCAGAGCAAGATAAACATCGAGATCCCGGTGGGACTGATGGAGCTGCTGCAGCACAAACTCCAGCAAGTCCACACACTGGTGCCTCAGGACCTCCTCAGTTGCTCCTTCATATGGAACACTATAGATGATCATTCAGGGTAACTGATTTGGAAATCTTGTACTTAAAATTCAAGGATTGATTACAGAATAACCGGAGGAGGAAAAAATAATTCTATTTACTCTATTTTAGCTTGTCTACCCTCTCCTTATGTTTTTCTCTTTGCTAACGATTCTGGAAAACTTAATATATAAATGATTTATACAGGTGGACCCAATGTGGCATCTTGTGAATAATGTATGTTTTCATCTTGCTTAACTCCGCAATATAATGTTTGCTCTTTCGTGGTGTTAAAGCGTCCACCCTATATTATGGTGCCTGTAACTGTAACTACTCATTGGTATGATAATTATGGTCTTGCTGTGTTACAACTACAAGATTTAATGTGAACACGACGATTTGTGGGTTTGCTTATTTTAGGGATATCAGCTTTAATAGCCACAATCACTTCTGTTACTGTGGCAGCAATATCACTGACTCAAAAAGTGCATACTGCTCAATATGTTGATGCCATGTCAAAAAATGTTTCTTTAACACTGGCAACACAAGAAGCTATAGATAGGAAGTTGGAGATAAGGGTAGGCGCCTTAGAAGAGGCAATAATGCATATTGCGAATGAACTGCAAGCCCTAAAAGTAAAAATGGCTCTGTCTTGTCACGCCGACTACCAGTGGATATGTGTTACATTCTTGAAAGTAAATGAAACAGATTAAAAATGGGAAAAAATTAAAAATCATATTTCAGGTGTTTGGAACAGCTCTGACATTGGCCTGGTTTTAGGGAAACTTCGTAATCAGATACAGACCATGGAACACTCTTGATTGGATTTTACTGCCGCTGGAGCACCTAATGACTTTTTCCACACTTTCTCTAACTTCATTTCTGGAAAGAACATTCTGTCTACTATTTTCAGTTATGCTGCTGTGTGTGCTCTAATCCTGCTTCTCATAATCATTCTTCCTTGCATTGTCAGGATCCTTCGGCAGAGCATTCAGAAGCTCTCGACTGAACTGCATCTGGCTGTTTTAAGAAATAAAAAATGGGGAGATGCCGGGAGCCAGCGTGGGGAATCCCGCCCATGGCAAAGGTCATGAGGAAGGAGGCCTGACATACGCAAAGGCGGGATCAGGCCTCAGGGGTCCCTCAGGACATTCTTGAGCATCTACCCCCAAAACCAGAGTCTGCCTACCTTACTGCATTATGCTTTCACCTACACTTCTGACATTACAGAGGGCTACTCCATCACCTCTCTCTGAAAAGGAGCTAACTTAGAGCACCAGTTAATAAATCTCCTGGGTGTAACAAGAGTGTTTCAGTCCACAAGCTCCTCTGATGGCTCTCTAGCCTGCCTGACAGGTTTGTCCAGCCACATATGATTGTTCACAGCCTCCCAACCATGAGAGACACGAGATGACATAAACTTTCTAAATACAGATTCTTTTGAGAAGTTAGAAATTTATTAGCATAGTATTAATGAGTTAGTTAGAAATTATACCTGTGGAGGGTTTCATTGTTGAGCCAATATTTGCTGCTAAGCCTCCATACCCCTTGCCCCTTATACACAATTTTTATATAACTAGCATATAGGAGAAATAAGTATTAACCTTGACATTATTCACGTTAGACCTTAGCCTAAGTAAATTCTTCTCTTGATTATAGCCCACTGCACCTTTGCCCTGTAGGAATTCAACTTTATCTGGTGCCTTCAGAGGGTGGTGCCTGACTGAAGAAAAATCACCTTTGGAGAAAATAAGTTTTCTAGTTGACTAATCATCATCAGAAAGGGTCATAAAATGTTAGCAGGCCTCTTGGCCAGAAGATTATGTAAATCACCTGAGAACTTTGTATATGGGAAGGAATGTAGAAAGAAAGCATGGGGGGGGGGGCGGTCCTAAGATGGCGGAGGAATAGGACGGGAAGACCACATTCTCCCTCACAAATTCCTCAAAAGAACATTTCAACATGGAGCAAACTCCACAAAACAACTTCTTAATGCTGGCAGAGGACATCAGGCAACCAGAAAAGCAGACCATTGTCTTCAAAAACAGATAGGAAAAAACATAAAAGACGCAAAGAGAGACAAAGGAGGTGGGGAGGGAGCTCCGTCCTGGGAAGGGAAGCCTGTCCCTGGAAGGGAATTTTAAGAAGAGAGGTTTCCAAACACCAGGAAACACTCTCCCTACCGAGTCTGTGGCGAGCCTTGGAAACACAGAGGGCAGCATAACAGGAAGGAAAAATAAATAAATAATTAAAACCAACAGATTGCAGGCCCAACAGTGACTCCCCCAGCGGAAAAGCAGCACAGACGCCTGCATCCGCCACTAGCAAGTGGGGGCAGGGCAGGGAAGCGCGGGAGGCGTGGGCTGCAGAAATTTGTAAGAATCGGGCAGAAATGCCCCACGCATAACCAGAACAATCTAACTTGGGCTAGCAAACCAGACTGTGGGATAGCTACCAAGCGAAAAGCTCGAACATAAGACACTGCCAGGACCGTGCCCAGAACAAAGGATGGAACGGAAATAGCAGGCTGCAGACCATCCCCTGCCGGGGACAGGCAGCCAGAGCCCTAAGGGCTGGAAAGGGGCAATTGCAGCCCCAGAGAGACTCTACCTACCAAACTGCAAAGAGGCTTCTTTGCTAAGTCTTCTGGGGGTGTTGGACAGTCACCATCTGCCTCACAAGGGGCACCAGCAGTACACCCAGAAAACTGAGCAGCAGAGACAGAAAAGGCGACAAGCCTCAGCAACCGTGCTCTCCAAACTCCTGAGCTACTCGGACCTGGGAAGAGCACAAAACGCAGTCCCAACCGAATCTGAGCCTCTGAGGGGTACCTGAGCGCCAAACCTGAGTGGCTTAGACCGGGGAGGTGCACGCAGCCTAGGGCCGGCCTCAGACGGTTCCCAGCTGAGCATCGTAGAACTGGAGCAGTTTGTGCGGCGTGAGAAGGGACAGGTCCAGCAGGGATGAGACACTGTGTGCACATGACAATGCTATTTGTTTGCAGCATCCCCCCCTCCCCACAGCACGACTGAACTAGTGAGCCTAAAAAACCAGCAAACAGAAGAAGTTAAACAGAGGGAACTGCCTTGGAAGTGACCCCACACTGCCCTCATCAGAGAAGGGTCAGATATATCTTTACTATTTTTACAATCATTCCTTTTTTTTTCCCCTTTTTTCTTTCTTTTTTTTCTTGCTTTTTTTCCCTAACTTTTTTTAAATTGTTAAGTCTTCTATTTCTCCTCTAATTTTTATTTCTATAACCTACTATTACTTTTCAAAAAAAAAAGACTCAATTTTTTTAAGGCAAACACCATATATAGTCTTTATGTGGTTGTGGTTGGAGTTTTTTTTAGTAATTCTTGTGGCTTTTTTTTCTTTTTTCTTCTTTCCTTCTGCTTCTTTTCTTTAATATTGTATTTTTGAAAATCCAACCTCTACTCTAGATATTTAATCTTTGCTTTTTAGTTTTTGTTGTCAATTTTGTACATTTAAAAACCCAAACTTCACTACCCAGTTTTACCTGAGAGTGAGATTACTGGCTTGACCACTCTCTCCTCCTTTGGACTCTCCTTTTTCTCCACCAGGTGGCTTCTGTCTCTTTCCTCCTCCATCTCTTCTCTATCCAACTCTGTGAATCTCTGTGTGTTCCAGACGGTGGAGAACACCTAAGGAACTGGTTACTGGCAGGATTTGTCTCCCTCCTTTTCATTCCTCTCTCTTATCCTCCTGGCCACCTCTATCTACTTCCTCCCTCTCCTCTTCCCTGTATAACTCCAAAAATACCTCTGAGCGGTCCAGACTATGGAGCGCACATAAGGAAGTGACTACTGGCTAGCTTGCTCTCTCCTCTTTTGATCTCACTGCATCTCATTCCAGTCACCTCTAACTATCCCCTCCCTCTTCTCTTCTCCATGTAACTCAGTGAATCTCTCTGTGTGTCCCTCAATGTGGAGAAACTCTTCATCTTTAACCTAGATGTTTGATCATCGGTGCTGTATAGATGGAGAAATCTAGAGGCTACTGTAAAAATAAAACTGAAAACCAGAAGCAGGAAGCTTAAGTCCAAAGCCTGAGAACATCAGACAACTCCTGAATTCAGGAAACATTAAAAAATAGGAGCTCATCAAACGCCTCCATACCTACACTGAAACCAAGCACCACCCAAGAGCCAACAAGTTCCAGAGTAAGACATACCATGCAAATTCTCCAGCAACACAGGAACACAGCCCTGAGTTTCAATATACAGGCAGCTCAAAGCTACTCCATAACCTTTGACGTCTCATAACCCATTACTGGTCACTCCACTGTACTCCAGAGGGAAGAAACCCAGCTCCACCCACCAGAACTCCAACACAAGCCTCCCTAACCAGGAAACCTTGACAAGCCACTGATACAATCCCACCCACAGTGAGGAAGCTCCATAATAAAGAGAACTCCACAAATTACCAGAATATTAAAAGGCCACCCCAAACGCAGCAATATAACCAAGATGAAGAGACAGAGGAATACTCAGCAGGTTAAGGAACAGGAGAAATGCCTACCAAACCAAACAAAAGAAGAAGAGATAGGTGATCTACCTGAGAAAGAATTCCGAATATTGACAGTGAAAATGATCCAAAATCTTGAAATCAAAATGGAATCACAGATAAATAGCCTGGAGACAAGGATTGAGAAGATGCAAGAAAGGTTTAACAAGGACCTAGAAGAAATAAAAAAGAGTCAAAATATAATGAATAACGCAATAAATGAGATCAGAAACACTCTGGAGGCAACAAATAGTAGAATAACGGAGGCAGAAGATAGGATTAGTGAAATAGAAGATAGAATGGTAGAAATAAATGAATCAGAGAGGAAAAAAGAAAAACAAATTAAAAGAAATGAGGACAATCTCAGAGACTTCCAGGACAACATGAAACGCTCCAACATTCGAATTATAGGAGTCCCAGAAGAAGAAGACAAAAAGAAAGACCATGAGAAAATACTTGAGGAGATAATAGTTGAAAACTTCCCTAAAATGGGGAAGGAAATAATCACCCAAGTCCAAGAAACACAGAGAGTTCCAAATAGGATAAACCCAAGGCGAAACACCCCAAGACACATATTAATCAAATTAACAAAGATCAAACACAAAGAACAAATATTAAAAGCAGCAAGGGAAAAACAACAAAGAACACACAAGGGGATTCCCATAAGGATAACAGCTGATCTTTCAATAGAAACTCTTCAGGCCAGGAGGGAATGGCAAGACATACTTAAAGTGATGAAAGACAATAACCTACAGCCCAGATTACTGTACCCAGCAAGGATCTCATTCAAATACGAAGGAGAAATCAAAAGCTTTACAGACAAGCAAAAGCTGAGAGAATCCAGCACCACCAAACCAGCTCTCCAACAAATTCTAAAGGATATTCTCTAGACAGGAAACACGAAAAGGGTGTATAAACCTGAACCCAAAACAATAAAGTAAATGGTAACGGGATCATACTTATCAATAATTACCTTAACGTAAATGGGTTGAACGCCCCAACTAAAAGGCAAAGACTGGCCGAATGGATACAAAAACAAGACCCCTCTATATGCTGCTTACAAGAGACCCACCTCAAAACAAGGGACACATATAGACTGAAAGTGAAGGGCTGGAAAAAGATATACCACGCAAATAGAGACCAAAAGAAAGCAGGAGTGGCAATACTCATATCCGATAAAATAGACTTTAAAACAAAGGCTGTGAAAAGAGACAAAGAAGGCCACTACATAATGATCAAAGGATCAATCCAAGAAGAAGATATAACAATTATAAATATATATGCACCCAATATAGGAGCACCGCAATATGTAAGACAAATGCTAACAAGTATGAAAGGGGAAATCAACAATAACACAATAATAGTGGGAGACTTTAATACCCCACTCACACCTATGGACAGATCAACTAAACAGAAAATTAACAAAGAAACGCAAACTTTAAATGATACATTAGATCAGTTAGACCTAATTGATATCTATAGGACATTTCACCCCAAAACAATGAATTTCACCTTTTTTTCAAGTGCTCATGGAATCTTCTCCAGGATAGATCACATCCTGGGCCATAAATCTAAACTTGATAAATTCAAAAAAATCGAAATCATTCCAAGCATCTTTTCTGACCATAATGCATTAAGATTAGATCTCAATTACAGGAGAAAAACTACTAAAAATTCCAACATATGGAGGTTGAACAACACACTTCTGAATAACCAACAAATCACAGAAGAAATCAAAAAAGAAATCAAAATATGCATAGAAACTAATGAAAATGAAAACACAACAACCCAAAACCTGTGGGACACTATAAAAGCAGTGCTAAGAGGAAAGTTCATAGCAATACAGGCATACCGCAAGAAACAAGAAAAAAGTCAAATAAATAACCTAACTCTACAACTACAGCAACTAGAAAAGGAAGAACTGGAGAACCCCAGAGTTGGTAGAAGGAAAGAAATCTTAAAAATTAGGGCAGAAATAAATGATAAAGAAACAAAAGAGACCATAGCAAAAATCAACAAAGCCAAAAGCTGGTTCTTTGAAAGGATAAATAAAATTGACAAACCACTAGCCAGACTCATCAAGAAGCAAAGAGAGAAAAATCAAATCAATAAAATTAGAAATGAAAATGGAGAGATCACAACAGACAACACAGAAATCCAAAGGATCATAAGAGACTACTATCAGCAGTTGTATGCCAATAAAATGGACAATGTGGAAGAAATGGACAAATTCTTAGAAAAGTACAATTTCCCAAAACTGAACCAGGAAGAAATAGAAAATCTTAACAGACCCATCACAAGCACGGAAATTGAAACTGTAATCAGAAGTCTTCCAGCAAACAAAAGCCCAGGTCCAGACGGCTTCACAGCTGAATTCTACCAAAAATTTCGAGAAGAGCTAACACCTATCCTACTAAAACGCTTCCAGAAAATTGCAGAGGAAGGTAAACTTCCAAACTCATTCTATGAGGCCACCATCACCCTAATACCAAAACCTGACAAAGATGTCACAAAAAAAGAAAACTACAGGCCAATATCACTGATGAACATAGATGCAAAAATCCTCAACAAAATTCTAGCAATCAGAATCCAACAACACATTAAAAGGATCATACACCATGACCAAGTGGGCTTTATCCCAGGGATGCAAGGATTCTTCAATATCCACAAATCAATCAATGTAATTCACCACATTAACAAATTGAAAAATAAAAGCCATATGATTATCTCAGTAGATGCAGAGAAGGCCTTTGACAAAATTCAACATCCATTTATGATAAAAACTCTCCAGAAAGCAGGAATAGAAGGAACATAGCTCAACATAATAAAAGCTATATATGACAAACCCACAGCAAACATTATCCTCAATGGTGAAAAATTGAAAGCATTTCCCCTAAAGTCAGGAACAAGACAAGGGTGTCCACTTTCACCGCTACTATTCAACATAGTTCTGGAAGTTTTGGCCACAGCAATCAGAGCAGAAAAAGAAATCAAAGGAATCCAAATTGGAAAAGAAGAAGTAAAACTCTCACTGTTTGCAGACGACATGATCCTCTACATGGAAAACCCTAAAGACTCCACCAGAAAATTACTAGAGCTCATCAATGAATATAGTAAAGTTGCAGGATATAAAATCAACACACAGAAATCCCTTGCATTCCTATACACTAATAATGAGAAAGTAGACAAAGAAATTAAGGAAACAATTCCATTCACCATTTCAACGAAAAGAATAAAATACTTAGGAATATATCTACCCAAAGAAACAAAAGACCTATATATAGAAAACTATAAAACACTGATGAAAGAAATCAAAGAGGACACTAATAGATGGAGAAATATACCATGTTCATGGATCGGAAGAATCAATATAGTGAAAATGAGTATACTACCCAAAGCAATTTACAAATTCAATGCAATCCCTATCAAGCTACCAGCCATATTTTTCACAGAACTAGAACAAATAATTGCAAGATTTGTATGGAAATACAAAAAACCTTGAATTGCCAAAGCAATCTTGAGAAAGAAGAATGGAACTGGAGGAATCAACTTGCCTGACTTCAGGCTGTACTACAAAGCCACAGTCATCAAAACAGTATGGTACTGGCACAAAGACAGACATATAGATCAATGGAACAAAATAGAAAGCCCAGAGATAAATCCACACACATATGGACACCTTATCTTGGACAAAGGAGGCAAGAATATACAATGGAGTAAAGACAATCTCTTTAACAAGTGGTGCTGGGAAAACTGGTCAACCACTTGTAAAAGAATGAAACTAGATCACTTTCTAACACCGCACACAAAAATAAACTCAAAATGGATTAAAGATCTAAATGTAAGACCAGAAACTATAAAACTCCTAGAGGAGAACATAGGCAAAACACTCTCAGACATAAATCACAGCAGGATCCTCTATGATCCACCTCCCAGAATTCTGGAAATAAAAGCAAAAATAAACAAATGGGATCTAATTAAAATTAAAAGCTTCTGCACAACAAAGGAAACTATAAGCAAGGTGAAAAGACAGCCTTCTGAATGGGAGAAAATAATAGCAAATGAAGCAACTGACAAACAACTAATCTCAAAAATATACAAGCAACTTATGCAGCTCAATTCCAGAAAAATAAATGACCCAATCAAAAAATGGGCCAAAGAACTAAATAGACATTTCTCCAAAGAAGACATACGGATGGCTAACAAACACATGAAAAGATGCTCAACATCACTCATTATCAGAGAAATGCAAATCAAAACCACAATGAGGTACCACTTCACACCAGTCAGAATGGCTGCGATCCAAAAATCTGCAAGCAATAAATGCTGGAGAGGGTGTGGAGAAAAGGGAACCCTCCTACACTGTTGGTGGGAATGCAAACTAGTACAGCCACTATGGAGAACAGTGTGGAGATTCCTTTAAAAATTGCAAATAGAACTACCTTATGATCCAGCAATCCCACTGCTGGGCATACACACCGAGGAAACCAGAATTGAAAGAGACACATGTACCCCAATGTTCATCACAGCACTGTTTATAATAGCCAGGACATGGAAACAACCTAGATGTCCATCAGCAGATGAATGGATAAGAAAGCTTTGGTACATGTACACAATGGAGTATTACTCAGCCGTTAAAAAGAATTCATTTGAATCAGTTCTGATGAGATGGATGAAACTGGAGCCGATTATACAGAGTGAAGTAAGCCAGAAAGAAAAGCACCAATACAGTATACTAACACATATATATGGAATTTAGAAAGATGGCAATGATGACCCTGTATGCAAGACAGGAAAAAAGACACAGCTGTGTATAACGGACTTTTGGACTCAGAGGGAGAGGGAGAGGGTGGGATGATTTTGGAGAATGGCATTCTATCATGTATACTATCATGAAAGAATTGAATCACCAGTCTATGTCTGACGCAGGATACAGCATGCTTGGGGTTGGTGCATGGGGATGACCCACTGAGATGTTATGGGGAGGGAGGTGGGAGGGGGGTTCATGTTTGGGAACACATGTAAGAATTAAAGATTTTAAAATTTAAATAAATAAATAAATAAAATAAAATAAATTTAAAAAAAGGGGGGAGATGCCGGGAGCCAGCATGGGAGATCCCACCCATGAGAAGGTCATGTGGAAGAGACCAGGCAAGCAAGGCGGATCAGGACTCGAGGGACCCCTTGGACCTGCTCGAGCATCTATGCCAAAACCAGAATCTGTCTGTCTTACTATTTTGTGCCTTTCACCAACTCTTCTGACATTAACTGGAGGCTATCCCCAACCATCATTCTCGGAGAAAATCAATTTAGGGCTCTAGCTAATAAGTCTCCTGGACATGAAAGGAATCTTTCAATTCAACCCCCCTCTGTTGGCATTCTAGCTTGTCTGACAGGTTTATCCAGACTCTTTCAGCTACACATGTGATTATTCACAGCCTCCCAACTGTGAGAAGCACAGGAATCCTAAAACATTCTAAAAATATAGAGCCTTTCAAAGAGTTAAAAGCTATTAGAGTAGTGCTGGTTTAGGATTTCATTGTTGAGGCAATGCTTGCAGCTAAGTTCTCATGTCTCTTCTCCACTGTGCACCTGGGAGTGCAATAGTTAATGTAGTTGAAATTTAAGAAAACCAAGCAATAACCTTGGAATAAACCATATCAGACCTTTGAACAATTGTTTCTTTGTTGTAACTCACTGCACCTTTTCTCCATGAGAAATGTAATTGTTTAATACTTTTAGAGGCTGACAAAGATTAAAAATATAAAGAAAAAACATTTCAAGGAAAAATGAGGTTTCGGTTGAGCAGCCTTTTATCAAAAGAGGGTCATAAAATGTTGACAGGCCTCCAAGGCCAGAAGATAATGTACACAACATTGTTTATGGGAAAGGTATGCAGAAAAAAATCCTGGTTTCGATAAAGACAAAACAGATGTAATGTTTGGGCTGACTCTGTATGACTTTGCATCATTCATTTCCCTCAATGTAAAGTCAAGGTATAAAAGTTCCTTATGAAAATAAGTTATGGGCCTCACTCACTGAAGCTTGGTCGCCCCATGTCTTTCTTTCTTTCTTTCTTTCTTTATCCTCTTACTCTCTTTTTCAGGCTGTTCGCTTGGAGCACAGCGGCTCTCTGCATTCACTTTCCGGCCTGGGCTGCTAAGGCCTGAATGGGAAGGCGCTCTGCATCTTCATTTCCACGGGAGACCAGGGGGGCGCCTGTGGCCTACATGAACAGAGTAAGTACCTTGTCTTGGGGTTTTTAACTTCCAGTGTAAACAGAGGAATATCAGCCTCTTTCTCTCCTCCATTTACTTATCTGCCACATTCTTTCTTTATCTTTCTCTACATTTCTTTGCCGATGCATTATCTCTTGAGGGTAACCCTGGATCCCGTGGGGGCTGGACCCCAGCACATAGGAACCCCGAGATCCGTGTCAGCATTGGAGAGGAACCCTGAGATTCCTAGATGAAAACCTAGGCCCCTGCACTGACGGGAGAGGAATCCAGGGAGGCCCCTTGCAACTTGCATGGAGACTTGACATTCCTGAGGCAAAACGAGCGGGTCCCTGAGGTCGCCATCATAATTCAAGAGGAAACACAAGTTTCCTGTTGCAACTCGAGAAAAACCAGGAGATTCTCCCCTCCACATGAGCTGAGGACCTTTTCCGCTGCAGTATCTAGAGACAAATCCCACCGTCTCTCTTGAGCCTCGAAAGAGTCCATGACACCCTTGATGCAACTCAAGAAGTTCCCCGACATACCCGTCTCGACTCGAGAGGAGCACCGAGGGTCCCACCACAACTCAAGAAGAGCCCTGTTTTTCCCTCCTTATCTCGACATGACGGTCCATTTCTCTGCTTCTATCCTGGTGTTCCCATCGCAACTCAAGAGGAGGCGGTCTCAACTTGACACTCGAGAGGAACTCCAGGGATTGTGCCACAATTCCAAAAGACTCTGATGTCCCAATCCACTCCAGATAATCCTGATTCCCGTGCACTGATTTGACTGTCACCCGAGTATCAACTCCAAACACGAAGGCGGGTGTGACAGCCCTGTGGCACCTCGAGAGAAAGCCACCTACCCCTATGTCAAGTCGACAGAAAGCCTGACACTACTTTCACAGTTCGAGAGGAAAGCCGTCCTCATTGTAACTCAAGAAAAACCCCAAGTTTGCTACTGCAACCCTGAGAAAAGACCTCCAGGCAGCGCTTGGCACCCAGGCCTGGAAGCTGCCTGCACAGCATGCGGGGAAGCACAGCTTCTTGGGGGAAGAAGAGGCAGCCCACCGGCATGTGTTTGCAAGCCTTTCTTTGGAAGTACCGTGTGCCCTTCCACAATGGGAGAGCTCCAGCTCTGCTCAGAGGCCTGATATTGCAGAGTCACAGCTGAGACGCTGCTCTGCCCTTGGCGAGCCTAGCCAAGACTTTCTTTGCTTCGAGCGTTATTGCCCAGGAAGGAGCAGGATGCGGGAGTGTGGGAGATGTACCTGGTGCCTTCCTGGCCTCAGCTCCGCTCCTGCGTTTCCTTTCGACCTAGGCCCCAGGCCTACTTGGGGAGGGGTTAGGGTCTGGTGGTTTCCACACTGCCAATGGCTACAGCAGGGAGAGCTCTGTCAGAGGGAAAGGAAGAGCAACTGGATGGATTCTCAAGCTGTTGCTTGGCCACACAGACTTAGCGCCGCATGGGGAGAATCCAGCTCCCAGGGCCCCTGGGTGGGGTGTGCAGCAGTCACACCCAGAGTATGACTCCATTCGTGCCAAGAAAGTTCCTGACAGACTTAGGTTCCCTCAAGCTCTGCTACCCAACAGAGACATGTGGATGTGGTTTTGGCTTTCCCCTGTGTGTTTGGGCTCCCTATCACAGCCCCAGCTCAGGGGAACCAGCCCCTGAGAAAATACCTCCAGGCAGCACTTGGCACCCAGGCCTGGAAGCCTCCTGCACAGCATGCGGGGAAGCACGGCTCCTTGGGGGAAGGAGAGGCAGCCCACCGGCATGTTTTCAAGCCTTTCTGCCGGGAGCCAGCGTGAGGAAATCCGCCCATGGCAAAGGTCATGAGGAAGGAGGCTCGGCATTACACAAAGGCGGGATCGAGCCTCAGGAGACCCCCTTTTCCCGAGCATCTACCCCCAAAACCAGAGTTTGCCTACTTTACTGTTTTATGCTCTCACCTACACCTCTGACTTTAAGGGGGGCTGTTCCCCACCACCTCCCTCGGAGAAGGAGTTAACGTACAGCTCCAATCAATAAAAATTCCTGGGCGTGACAAGAGTGTTTCAACTTACAAACTCCTCTGAATTTTCTCTAGCCTGCCTGAGCAGGTTCGTCCAGCCACATGTGACTCTTTACAGCCTCCCAACCGTGAGAGGCACGAGATGCTTTAAACTTTCTAAATACAGATTCTTTTGAGAAGTTAGAAAATGATTAGTATAGTATAGTGTGTTGATTAGAAATTATAATGATGAAGGTTTTTTCATTTGTTGAGCCAATATTTGCTGCTAAATCTCCATATTCCCTGCCCTTATAATGAATATAACTAGCATATAGGAGAAATAAGTATTAACCTTTAAGATTAATCATATTAAACCTTAGGCTAAGTAAATTCCTTTCTTGATTATACCCCCCTGCACTCTCACCCTATAAGAATGCAACTTTATCTGGTGCCTTCGGTGGCACCTGGTTTAAGAAAAATAACCCCTGGACAAAATAAGTTTTCTGGTTGACTGACCGTTATCAGAAAGGGCCATAAAATGTCAGCAGGCCTCATGGACAGATGATGATGTAAGACCCCTAAGACTTTTGTATACATTTATATGAAGCACCTGATTTTGACAAGAGTCAGGTCTGCTGACCCCGTGTGACTCTGTATTCTATTTCCATGTGTAACAAAAAGTATATAAGCAAACCTGAAAATAAAGAAAACGGATCAGTTTCTGGAAAGACTGATTCCCCCATGTCATTCTTTCTTGTTCTCTGTTTTTGTGGCTGAATTCCATTCTGAAGTGTGAGTACTCACCAAGCCTGCTGATTTTTGCCCTGGCTTCTAAGACCCACACGAGAGGGAGCCCAAGGCGGGGCATCGTCTGCTATTCAAGTGGGCACCGGTGGCCTACGTAGGTGGTGCAAACCTCTTGTCTCGAGGTTTTATTGGTATCCCACATAAACCAAGTTATTCAGCCTCTTTTTCTCCACTAATTTTCCTAGTACACGATTTTTTTCTAATCTCTCTTTATATTTCTAATTAAATAGCCTTTTCCTAGGACGCTGATTCCATCTCCATTTCAAATTACCCTGGATCACCAGGGCTGGGCACTGGCACCTTTCTTTGGAAGCATTGTGTGCGCTTCCACAATTGGAGAGCTACAGCTCTGCTCAGAGGCCCGATATTTCAGAGTCATGACCAAGATGCTGCTCTGCCCTTGGCAAGCCTGGCCAAGACTTTTCTCGCTTCTAGCGTTATGGCCCAGGAAGGAGCAGGCTGTGGGAGTGTGGGAGCCATGCCTGGCGCCTTCCTGGCCTCAGCTCTGCTCCTGCCTTGCCTTTCGACCTATGCCCCAGGCCTACCTGGGGAGGGGATAGGATCTGATGGTTTCCACACGGCCAAGGGCTACAGCAGTGAGATCTGTCACAGGGAAGGGAAGAGCAACTGGATGGACTCTCAAGCTGTTGCTTGGCCCCACAGACTCAGCGCTGCACGGAGAGAAACCAGCTCCCAGGACCCTTTAGTGGGGTGTGCAACAGTCACTCCGAGAGTGTGACCCCGTCCACACCAATAAAGTTTCTGACAGACTTAGGTTCCCTTGAGCACTGCTACCAGGCAGAGATGTGTGGATGTGGTTTTGGCCTTCCCCTGTGTGTTAGGGCTCCCTACCACACCCCCAGCTCAGGGGAACCAACCCCTGAGAAAAGACCTCCAGGAAGTGCTTGGCGCCCAGGCCTGGAAGTCGGTGGCACAGCATGCAGGGAAGCAAGGTTCTTTGGGGGAAGAAGAGGCAGCCCACCGGTGCATACTTGCAAGCCTTTCTTTGGAAGCACCGTGTGCACTTCCACAACAGGAGAACTCCAGCTCTGCTCAGAGGCCCAATATTTCTGAGTCACAGCCGAGATGTGCTCTGCCTTGGCGAGACTGGCCAAGACTTTCCTCGCTTCGAGCATTACAGCCCAGGAAGGAGCCGACTGAGGGAGTGTGGGAGACGTGCCTGGCGCCTTCCTGGCCTCAGCTTCACTTCTGCCTTTCCTTTCGACCTAGGCCCCAGGCCCACCTGCGGAGGTGTTAGGGTCCAGTGGTTTCCAAACTGACAAGGGCTACAGCAGTGAGAGTTCTGTCAGAGGTAAAGGAAGAGCAACTGGACAGATTCTCAAGTTGTTGCTTGGCTGCACAGTCTCAGCACCACATGGAGAGAAACTGGCTCCCAGGGCCCCTGAGTGGGGTGTGCAGCAGTCACACCCAGAGTGTGACTCCGTTCATGCCAAGAAATTTCCTGACAGACTTAGGTTCCCTCGAGTTCTGCTACTGGGCAGAGACCTGTGGATGTGGTTTTGACCTTCCCCTGTGTGTTTGGGCTCCCTGCCACACGCAGCTCAGGGGAGCCAGACCCTGAGAAAAGACCTCCAGGAAGCGTTTTGTGCCCAGGACTGGAAGCCACATGCACAGCATGTCAGGAAGTGAGGCTCCTTGGGGAAAGGATAGGCATCCCACCAGCGTGTGTTTACAAGCCTTTCTTTGGAAGCACCATGTGCACTTCCACAACGGGAGAGCTCCAGGTCTGATCAGAGGCCCAATAATACAAAGTCACAGCCGAGATGCTGCTGTGCCCTTGGCGAGACTTGTCAAGATTTTCCTCACTTCGAACATTATTCCCCAAGAAGGAGAAGGCTGCAGGAGTGTGGGAGAAATGCCTGGTGCCTTCCTGGCCTCAGCTCCCTCTTACATTTCCTTTCAACATAGGCCCCAACTCTACTTGGGGAGGGGTTAGGGTCTGGCGGTTTCCACACTGCCAAGGGCTACAGCAGTGAGAGCTCTGTCAGAGGGAAAGGAAGAGCAACTGGATGGATTCTCAAGCTGTTGCTTGGCCGCACAGACTTAGCACCACACAGAGAGAATTCGGCTCCCAGGGCCCCTGGGTGGGGTGTGCAGCAGTCACACCCAGAGTGTGACTCCATTTGCACCAAGAAAGTTCCTGACAGACTCAGGTTCCCTCGAGCTCTGCTACCCAGCAGAGACATGTGGATGTGGTTTTGGCCTTCCCCTGTGTGTTTGGGCTCTATACAGTCAACAAATACAAGACCAGGAGCTAACTGTGGCTCAGATCATGACCTTGTTATTACCAAATTCAGATTAAATTTAAGAAAGTAGGGAAAACCACTAGACCATAATTTAGGTATTACCTAAATCAAATCCCTTATGATTATACCGTGGAAGTGTGTAATAGATTTAAGGGCCTATATCTGATAGATAGAGTGCCTGATGAACTATGGACTGAGGTTCATGACATTGTACAGGAGACAGGGATAAAGACCATGCCCATGGAAAAGAAATGCAAAAAAGCAAAATGGCTGTCTGGGGAGGCCTTACTAATAGCTGAGAAAAGAAGAGCAGCAAAAAGCAAAGGAGAAAAGGAAAGATATAAGCATCTGAATGCAGAGTTCCAAAGAATAGCAAGAAGAGATAAGAAAGCCTTCTTCAGCGATCAATGCAAAGAAATAGAGGAAAACAACAGAATGGGAAAGACTAGAGATCTCTTCAAGAAAATTAGAGATACCAAGGGAACATTTCATGCAAAGGTGGGCTCGATAAAAGACAGAAATGGTCTAGACCTAACAGAAGCAGAAGATATTAAGAAGAGGTGGCAAGAATACACGGAAGAACTGTACAAAAAAGATCTTCACTACCAAGATAATCATGATGGTGTGATCACTCATCTAGAGCCAGACATCCTGGAATGAGAAGTCAAGTGGGCCTTAGAAAGCATCACAAACAAAGCTAGTGGAGGTGATGGAATTTCACTTGAGATATTTAAAATCCTGAAAGATGATGCTATGAAAGTGTTGCATACAATATGCCAGCATAGTTGGAAAACTCAGCAGTGTCTAGCGACTGAAATGAACTGAACTGAAATGAACCACAGGCCCAGGTCAGGGGAACCAGTCCCTGAGAAAAGACCTCCAGGAGGCGCTTGGCACACAGGCCAGGAAGCCACCTGCTCAGCATGCGGGGAAGCTAGGCTCCTTGGGGGAAGAAAAGGCAGCCCATCGGCATGTATTTTCAAGCCTTTCTTTGGAAGAACCATGTGTGCTTCCACAACGGGAGAGCTCCAGCTCTGCTCAGAGGCCAGATATTGCAGAGTCATGGCTGAGATGCTGCTCTGCCCTTGGCGAGCCTGGCCAAGACTTTCCTCGCTTCGAGCATTACTGCCCAGGAAGGAGCAGGCTGCAGGAGTGTGGGAGAAGTGCCTGGAGCTTTCCTGGCCTCAGCTCTCCTCCTGCCTTTCCTTTCGACCTAGGCACAAGGCCTACCTGGGGAGGGGTTTAGTGTCCAGTGGTTTCCACACTGCCAAGGGCTACAGCAGTGAGAGCTCTGTCAGAAGTAAGGGAAGAGCAACTGGATGGATTCTCAAGCTGTTTCTTGGCCGTACAGACTCAGTGCCACATGGAGAGAATGCGGCTCCCAGGGCCCCTGTGTGGGGTGTGCAGCAGTCACACCCAGAGTGTGACTCCATTGGCGCCAAGAAAGTTCCTGACAGAAGTAGGTTCACTAGCGCTCTCCTACCCAGCAGAGACATGTGGATGTGGTTTTGGCCTTCCCCTGCGTGTTTGGGCTCTCTCCCACAGTCCCAGCTGAGGGGAACCAGCCCCTGAGGAAAGATCTTCAGGAAGTGCTTGGCTCCCAGGCCTAGAAGCTGAGTTCAATGCATGCGGGAAGCAAGTCTCCTTTGGGGAAGAAGAGGCAGCCCAGCTGCGTTTCTTTGCAAGCCTTTATTTGAAAGGACCAAGTGTGCTTCCAGAATGGCAGAGCTCTAGCTCTGCTCAGAGGCCTGATATTGCAGAGTCATGGCCGAGATTCTCCTCTGCCCTTGGCGAGACTTGCCAAGACTTGCCTAGATTCTAGTGTTACTCCCCAGGAAGGAGCAGGCTGCCGTAGAGTGGTAGACATGACTGGCGCCTTCCTAGCCTCAGCTCCACTGTTGCCTTTCCTTTTGACCTAGGCCCCAGTGCTACTTAGGGAAGGGTTTAGGGTCCGGTTGCTTCCACACTGCCAAAGGCTCCAGCAGTGAGAGCTCTGTCACGGGTAAGGGAAGAGCAACTGGATGGATTCTCAAGCTGTTTCTTGGCCTCACAGACTCAGCACCACACCGAGAGAATCAGGCTCCCAGTGACCCTGGGTGGGGTATGCAGCTCCACACCCAGAGTGTGACTCTGTTCACGCCAAGAAAATTCCTGACAGATGTTGTGCCGTGGTCCAGCCCCGGTGGATCCAGGGAATTCGAAGCGGGGATGGAGTCAGCGTCTACAGGAAAATTGTTTAATTAAAGATATGGAGAAAGATTAGAAAAGAATAGTGTAGTAGGAAAAATAGTGGAGAAAAGAGGCTGAAAACTTGGTTTACACGGAGAAGCAACAAAACTCTGAGACAAGAGGTTTGCACCAACTACGTAGGCCACCAGCACCTGCTTGAATAGCAAAGGGTGCTCTGCCTTGGGCTCCCTCTCACGTGGGTCTTAGAAGCCAGGGCAAATAAGCAGACACAGTGAGCCTCAGCGCCCCAGATGGGAATTCAGCCAGAAAACACAAAAAGATGACACGGGGGAAACCAGTCTTTTGAGGAACTGGTCCATTTCTTTATTTTCCAGGTCCACTTTTATACTTTTTGTTATACATAGAGATAAATGGAAAATACAAAGTCATGCAGGGTCAGCAGCCCTGACCCTTATCGAGACCAGGCTTTCTCTCTGCATACCTAGCTGTATACACAGGTCTTAGGTGATTTACATCATCTTCTGGCCAAGAGGCCTATTAGCATTTTATGGCCCTTTTCTGATAGGGGTCCGTCAACCAGAAAACTTATTTCCCCTCAAAGTGTTGTTCTTACTAAAGTCTGGTGCCACTCTCAGAAAGCACTAATTAAGGTTACATTCTTACATAGCAAGGACACAACAATTTATAACAAAGAAAGAGGAGTACAGTAATTTATAACAAAGAGAAAATTCATTAACTCAAAAGTCTAGTATTGCTGACATCAAAACTACTATATTCTTTCTCTACATCCCAATTACATTGATTAATATCCTCCAGGTGCCTAAAAGATAAAGGATATGGAGGCCTGGTGGCAGTCATTAATTCAACAATGAAAACCCTCCACCAATATAATTCTTAGCTCCTTAAAAAGGGCTCTATATCTTTAAGATGTTTTTTTTTAAGCTTCGTGCCTCTCGCAGTGGGGGGCTGTAAACAATCACATGCATAGTTGTAAAAATCCAGGTAAACCTGTCAGGCAAATTAGAGAGCCATCAGAGTGGTTTAAGCTGAGACACTCCCTTTATATGTAGGAGACTGTTGACTGGAGCTCTAAGTTAACTTTCCAAAGAAAGGTGGTCAGGTATAGACTTGTTAATGTCAGAAACGTTGGTGAAAGTCATAAAATAATAAGACAGACGGATTCTGGTTTTGGGGTAGATGCTCCAGAAGGCCCAGGGGGGTTTCCTCGAGTCCTGATCTCACCTTTGCCTATCAGGCCTCTTCCTGATGACCTTTGCCACGGGCGGGATTCCCCACGCTGGCTCCCGACAACGTAGGTTCACTAGTGCTCTCCTACCCAGCAGAGAGGTGTAGATGTGGCTTTGACCTTCCGCTACATGTTTGGGCTCCCTCCCGCAGCCCCAGGTCAGGGGAATCAGCACCTGAGAAAAGACCTCCAGGAAGCTCTTGGCGCCCAGGCCTGGAAGCCGAGTTCACAGCATGCGGGGAAGCAAGCCTCCTTTGGGTAAGAGGAGGCAACCCAGCTGCGTGGGTTTGCAAGCCTTTATTTGGAAGGACCAAGTGCGTTTCCAGAACAGCGGAGCTCCAGCTCTGCTCAGAGGCCCGATACTGCAGAGTCATGGCTGAGATTCTGCTCTGTCCTTGAAGTGCCTTGTCAAGCCTTTCCTAGTTTCTAGTGTTACTGCCCAGGAAGGAGCAGACTACGGGAGTGTGGGAAATGTGACTGGCACCTTCCTGGCCTCAGCTCTGCTCCTGCCTTTCATTTCTACTTAGGCCCCAGGCCTACATGGGGAAGAGTTAGGGTCCGGTTGCGTCCACACTGTCAAGGGCTCCAGCAGTGAGAGCTCTGTCACAGGGAAGGGAAGAGCAACTGGATGGATTCTCAAGCTGTTGCTTGGCTGCACAGACTCAGCGCCGCACGGAGAGAATCAGGATCCCAGTGCCCCTGTGTGGGTATGCAGCTCCACTCCCAGAGGTGTGACTCCATTGGCACCAAGAAATTTCTTGACACTAGAGGTGTCTGGCACCTCACTAGAGGTGCCCGTCCCAGCAGAGACGTGTGGCTGGGATTTGGCCCTCCCTGTGTGTTTGGGCTCCCTAACACAGCCCCAGCTCAGGGGAATCAGCCCCTCAGAAAAGACCTCCAGGAAGCGCTTTTTGCCCAGGCCTGGAAGCTGAATTCACAGCATGCAGGGAAGCGAAGCTCCTTTGGGGAAGAAGAGGCAGCCAAGCGGCCTGGGTTTGCAAGCCTTCACTAGAGCTCCCCTTCCCAGCAGAGACGTGTTGTTGAGGGTTGGCTTTCCCCTGTGTGTCTCGGCTCTCTACCACAGCCCCAGCTCAGGAGAACCAACCCCTGAGAAAAGACCTCCAGGAAGCGCTTTCGCCCAGGCCTGGAAGCCGAGTTCACAGCATGCAGGGAAGGAGGCTCCTTTGGGGAAGAAGAGGCAGCCAAGCAGCGTGGGTTTGTAAGCCTTTATTTGCAAGGACCGTGTGAGATTCCACAATGGGAGAGCTCCATATCTGCTCAGAGGCCTGATATTGCAGAGTAAACGGCCAAGATGCTGCTCTGCCCATGGCGAGCATTGCCAAGACTTTCCCAGCTTCAAGCGTTACTGCCCAGGAAGGAGAAGGATGCGGGTTGTGGGAGACATGCCTGGCGCCTTCCTGGCCTCGGCTCCACTCTTGCATTTCCTTTCAATCTAGGAACCAGGCCTACTGGTTTAGGGGTTAGGGTCTGGGTGTTTCCACACTGCCAACGGCTACAGCAATGAGAGCTCTGTCAGAGGTAAGGGAAGAGCAATTGGATGGTTTCTCAAGCTGTTGCTTGGCCTCACAGACTCAGCACTGCACAGAGAATCAGGGTCCCAGTGCCCCTTTGTGGGGTATGCAACTCCACTTCCAGAGGTGTGACTCTATTGGCGCCAAGAAATTTCCTGACATACTTAGGTTCACTAAAAGTCCCCTTCCCAGCAGAGAAGTGTGGTTGGGGTTTGACCTTCCCCTGTGTGTCTGGGCTCCCTAACACAGCCCCAGCTCAGGGGAACCAGCGCCTCAGAAAAGACCTCCAGGAAGCACTTTTTGCCCAGGCCTGGAAGCCGAGTTCACAGCATGCGGGGAAGCGAGTCTCCTTTGGGGAAGAAGAGGCAGCCAAGCAGCCTGGGTTAGCAAGCCTTTACTGGGAAGGACCGTGTGAGCTTCCACAATAGGACAGTTCCAGCTCTGCTCAGAGGCCCGATATTGCAAAGTCACGGCCAAGACGCTGATCTGCCCTTGGTGAGCATTGCCAAGACTTTCCTAGCTTCGAGTGTTACTGCCCAGGAAGGAGCAGGCCGCGGGAGTGTGGGAGATATGCCTGGTGCAATCCTGGCCTCAGCTCCACTCTTGCCTTTCCTTTCAACCTAGGAACCAGGCCTACTGTTTGAGAGGTTAGGGTCCGGGTGTTTCCACAGTGCCAAGCGCTACAGCAATGAGAGCTCTGTCGGAGATAAGGGAAGAGCAGTTGGATGGGTTGGCCACACAGACTCAGCACCGCACGGAGAGAATCAGGCTCTCATTGCACCTGTGTGGGGTATGCAGCTCCACACCCAGAGGTGTGACTCCACTGGCACCAAGAAAGTTCCTGACAGACTTAGGTTCACCTGAGCTCTCCAACCAAGCAGAGACGTGTTGCTGGGGTTTTTGCCTTCCCCTGTGTGTCTGGGCTCCCTACCACAGCCCCAGCTCAGGAGAACCAACCCCTGAGAAAAGACCTCCAGGAAAAGCTTTTTGCCCAGGCCTAGAAGACGAATTCACAAC
This sequence comes from Capricornis sumatraensis, assembly GCF_032405125.1. Taxonomy (NCBI): domain Eukaryota; kingdom Metazoa; phylum Chordata; class Mammalia; order Artiodactyla; family Bovidae; genus Capricornis; species Capricornis sumatraensis. The sequence goes on along the minus strand of NC_091092.1, from coordinate 138,929,409 downwards.
ATGCGAAGATGTGAGAAGAGGCAGGTAATTGGCCTGGGTTTGCAACCCTTTATTGAGAAGGACCATGTGAGTTTCCACAATGGGAGAGTTCCAGATCTGCTCAGAGTCTCCATATTTCAGAGTCACGGCCACGATGCTGTTCTGCCCTTGGCGAGCCTTGCCAAGACTTTCCTAGTTTTGAGCATTATTGCCCAGGATCAGGCTGCGGGAGTGTGGGAGACATGCCTGGTGCCTTCCTGGGCTTGGTTCCGCTCTTGCCTTTGCTTTTGACCTAGGACCCAGGCCTACTTGGAAAGGGGTTAAGGTCCGGGTGTTTCTACACTGCCAAGGGCTACAGCAGTGAGAGCTCTGTTAGAGGTCAGGGAAGAGCAACCGGATGGTTTCTCAAGCTGTTGCTTGGCCGCACAGACTCAGCACCACACGGAGAGAATCAGGATCCCAGTGCCCCCATGTGGGGTATGCAGCTCCACAAACAGAGGTGTGACTCCGTTGGTGCCAAGAAATTTGCTGCAGACTTAGGTTCACCTGAGCTCTCCTAATCAGCAGAGACGTGTGACTGGGGTTTTGACCTTCCCATGTGTGTCTGGCCTCCCTAACACAGCCCCAGCTCAGGAGCACCAGCCCCTCAGAAAAGGTCTCCAGGAAGCCCTTTTCACCCAGGCCTGGAAGCTGAGTTCACAGCATGCGGGGAAGCGAGGCTCCTTTGGGGAAGAAGAGGCAGCCAAGTGGCCTGGGTTTGCAAGCCTTTATTGAGAAGGACCATATGAGCTTCGACAACGGGAGAGCTCCAGATCTGCTCAGAAGCCAGATTTTGCAGAGTCATGGCCAAGATGATGCTCTGCTTTTAGCAAGCCTTGCCAAGACTTTCCTAGCTTCAAGAATTACTGCCCAGAAAGGAGCAGGCTGCAGGAGTGTGGGAGATTGCCTGGAGCCTGCCTGGCCTCGGCTCTGCTCTTGCCTTTCCTTTCCACCTGTGACCCAAGTTTACTGGGGAAGTGGTTAGGGTCTGGGTATTTCCACACTGCCAAGGGCTACAGCAATGAGAGCTATGTCAGAGGTAGGGGAAGAGCAACTGGATGGATTCTCAAGCTGTTGCTTGGCCGCACAGACTCTGCGCCGCACGGAGAGAATCAGGCTCCCAGTGCCCCCATATGGGGTATGCAGCTCCACACCAAGAGTGTGACTCTGTTCGCACCAACAAAGTTCCTGACAGACTTAGGTTCACTCAAGCTCTCCTACCCAGAAGAGACGTGTGGATGTGGTTTTGGCCTTCCCCTGTGTGTTTGGGCTCCCTACCACAGCCCCAGCTCAGGGGAACCAGCCCCTAAGAAAAGACCTCCAGGAAGTGCTTGTTGCCAAGGCCTGGAAGCCAAGTTCACAGAATGCAGAGAAGCGAGCCTCCTTTGGGGAAGAAGAGGCAACCCACCAGCATGTGTTTGCAAGCCTTTGTTTAGAAAGACCGTGTGCGCTTCTGCAGAAGGAGAGCTCCAGCTCTGCTCAGAGGCCTGATATTGCAGAGTCACAGCCGAGTTTCTGTTCTGGCCTTAGCGAGTTGGCCAAGAATTTCCTAGCTTCTAGCATTACTGACCAGGTAGGAGCAGGCTGCAGGAATGTGGGAGATGTGACTGGTGCCTTACTGGCCTCAACTCTGCTCCTGCCTTTCCTTTCAACCTAGGACCCGGGCCTACTTATACAAGTGTTAGGGTTCGGTTCTTTCCACACTGCCAATAGCTGCAGCAGTGAAAGCTCTTTTAGAGGTCAGAGAAGAGCAACTGGATGGATTCTCAAGCTGTTGCTTGGCTGCACAGACTCTGCACCGCAGGGAGAGAATCAGGCTCCCAGTGCCCCCATGTGGGGTATGCGGCTCCACACCCAGAGTGTGACTCTGTTCGCGCCAAGAAAGTTCCTGACAGACTTAGGTTCACTCGAGCTCTCCTACCCAGCAGAGACATGTGGATGTAGTTTTGACCTTCCCTTGTGTGTTTGGGCTCCCTACCACAGCCCCAGCTCAGGGGAACCAGCCCCTGAGAAAAGACCTCCAGGAAGCACTTGGCACCAAGGCCTGGGAGCCAAGTTCACAGAATGCAGGGAGGCAACCCTCCTTTGGGGAAGAAGAGGCAGCCCACCAGCATGTGTTTGCAAACCTTTGTTTAGAAAGACCGTGTGTGCTTCCACAATGGGAGAGCTCCAGCTCTGCTAAGAGGCCCGATATTGCAGAGTCATGGCCCAGTTTCTGTTCTGACCTTATCGAGCCTGGCCAAGAATTTCCTAGCTTCTAGAGTTACTGCTCAGGTAGGAGTATGCTGCGGGAATGTGCGAGACCTGACTGGCACCTTACTGGCCTCACCTCCACTCCTGCTTTTGCTTTCAACCTAGGACCCAAGCCTACTTTATAGGGGTTAGGGTCCAGTTCTCTCCACATTGCCAAGGGCTATAGCAGTGAGAGGTCTGTCAAAAGTCATGGAATAGCAACTGGATGGATTCTCAAACTGTTGCTTCACCACGCAGACTCAGCACCGCATGGAGAGAATCAGGCTCCCAGTGCCCCCTATGTGGTATGCGGCTCCACACCCAGAGTGTGACTCCATTGGTGCCAAGAAAGTTCCTGACAGACTTAGTTTCTCTCGAGCTCTCCTACCCAGCAGAAACGCGTGGATGTGGTTTTGGCCTTCCCCTTTGTGTATGGGCTTCCTACCACAGCCCCAGCTCAGGGGAACCAGTCCCTGAGAAAAGACCTCCAGGAAGCGTTTTGCACCCAGTCCTGGAAGCCAAGTTCACAGCATGCGGGAAAGCGAGCCTCTTTGGGGGAAGAATAGGCAGACCCCCGGCATGTGTTTGCAAGTCTTTATTTGGAAGGAACGAGTGCGCTTCCACAACTGGAGAGCTATAGCTCTGTTCAGATGCCTGACATTGCAGAGTCATAGCTGAGATTCTGCTCTGTCCTTGGCATGCCTGGCCAAGACTTCCCTAGCTTCTAGCATTACTGCCCAGGAAGGAGCAGGCTGTGGGTGTGTGGGAGACATGACTGGTGCCTTATTGGCCTCAGCTCCGCTCCTGCATTTCCTTTCAACCTAGGACCCAGGCCTACTTGTGGAGGGGTTAGGTTCCGGTTGTTTCCACACTGCCAATGGCTACAGCAGAGAGGGCTACAGCAGTGAGAGCTCTGTCAGAGGTCAGGGAAGAGCAACTGGATGGATTCTCAAACTGTTGCTTGGCCACACAGACTCAGCACCGCACAGAGAGAATCAGGCTCCCAGTGCCCCTGTGTGGGGTATGCGGCTCCACACCCAGAGTGTGACTCTGTTCGTGCCAAAAAGTTCCTGACAGACTTAGGTTCACTGGAGCTCTCCTACCCAGCAGAGAGGTGTGGATGTGGTTTTGGCCTCCCCCTGTGTGTTTGGGCTCCCTTCCACAACCCCAGCTGAGGGTAACCAGCCCTTGAGAAAAGACCTCCAAGAAGTGCTTGGGGCCCAGGCCTGGAAGCCGAGTTCAAAGCATTTGGGGAAGCGAACCTCCTTTGAGGAAGAAGAGACAGCCCAGCTGCGTGTGTTTGCAAGCCTTTATTTGGAAGGACTGAGTGCGTTTCCAGAATGCTCTGCTCAGAGTCACAGCCGAGATCCTGCTCTGCCCTTGGCACGCCTTGCCAAGACTTGCCTAGCTTCTAGTGTTACTTCCTAGGAAGGAGCAGGCTCTGGGAGTGTGGGAAATGTGACTGGCTCCTTCCTGGCCCCAGCTCCGCTCCTGCCTTTCCTTTTGACTAGGTCCCAGGCCTACTTGTTGAGGGGTTAGGGTCCTGTTGCTTCCACACTGCCAAGGGCTGTGGCAGTGAGAGCTCTGTCAGAGGTCAGGGAAGAGCAACTGGATGGATTCTCAAGCTCTTTCCTGGCTGCACAGACTCAGCGCTGCATGGATAGAATCAGGTTCCCTGTGCCCCTGTGCTGGGTATGCAGCTCCTTACCCAGAACGTTACTCCATTCATGCAAAGTAAGTCCCTGACAGACTAGGTTCACTAGAGCTCTCCTACAGAGCAAAGACGTGTGGATGTGGTTTTGGCCTTCCCCCGTGTGTTTGGGTTCCCTACCACAGCCCCAGCTCAGGGGAAACAGCCCCTGAGAAAGACCTCCAGGAAACTCTTTTCCCCAAGGCCTCAAAGTGAACTTCACAGGATGCATTGATGCAAGCCTCCTTTGGGAACATAGAGGCAGCAAACTGGAGTGTTTGCAAGTTTTTATTTGGAAGGAACGTGTTAGCTTCTGCAATGGGAGAGCTCCAGATTTGCTCAGAGGCTCGATATTGCAGAGTCAAAGTGGAAATTCTGCTCAGCCTTTGCAAGCCTTGACACATCATTCCTAGCTTTGAGCATTACTGCTCAGGAAGGAGCAGGCTGGAAGATTGTGTGAGACACGACTGGCCTCAGCTCTGCTCCTCCCTTTCCTTTCGATCTAGGACCCAGGCCTACTTGGAGAGTGGTTATGGTCCGGTTGTTTCCAAACTGCAAATGGCTATGGCAAGGAGATCTCTGTCAGAGGTAAGGGAAGAGCAATTGAATAGATTCTCAAGCTGTTGTCTGGCCGCTCAGACTCAACACTGCAAGGAGAGAATCAGGATCCCTGTGTCCCTGTGCTGGAGAAGGCAATGGCAACCCACTCCAGTACTCTTGCCTGGAAAATCCAATTGACGGAGGTGCCTGGTAGGCTGTAGTCCATGGGGTCATGAAGAGTTGGGCACTTACTGAGCGACTTCACTTTCACTTTTCACTTTCATGCATTGGAGTAGGAAATGGCAACCCACTCCAGTGTTCTTGCCTGGAGAATCCCAGGGAAGGCCGAGCCTGGTGGGATGCCATATGTGGGGTTGCACAGAGTCAGACACGACTGAAGCGACTTAGCAGCAGCAGCATTGCCCCTGTGCTGAGTATGCAGCTCCGTACCCAGAGTGTTACTCCATTCACGCCAAGCAAGTTCCTGACAGACAAGGTTCACTAGAGCTCTCCTACAGAGCAAAGACGTGTGGATGTGGTTTTGGCCTTCCCGCTTGTGTTTGGGTTCCCTACCACAACCCCAGCTCAGGGGAAACAGCCCCTGAGAAAAGATCTCCAGGAAGTGCTTTACTCTCATGCTTGGAAGCGGAGTTCACAGGATGTGGAGATATGAGCCTCCTTTGGGACAGAAGAGGCAGCAAACCTGCCTGTGTTTGCAAGCCTTTATTTGGAAGGACTGTGTTAGCTTTTACAAAGGGAGATCTCCAGATCTGCTCAGAAGACCAACCTTGCACAGTCACAACTCAGTTTCTGCTCTGTCTTTGTGAGACTTGACAAGTCATTCCTAGCTTCAAGCGTTACTGCCCAGGAAGATGCAGGCTGCAGGAGTGTGTGAGACATGACTGCTGCTTTACTGGCCTCAGCTCTGCTCATCCCTTTCCTTTCGACCTAGGACAATAGTTCTACTTGGAGAGGGGTTAGGGTCCAGTTGTTTGCAAACTGCCAAGGGCTACAGCAATGAGAGCTCTGTCAGAGGTAAAGGAAGAGCAATTAAATGTAGTCTCAAGCTGTTAGACTAAGCGCCACATGGAGAGAATCAGGCTCCCGCTGCCCCACTGCTGGGTATTCAGCTCCACACCCAGAGTGTTACTCTGCTCATGCCCAGAAAGTTCCTGACAGACTAGGTCCACTAGAGCTCTCCTACAGAACAAAGATGTGTGGATGTGGTTTTAGCCTTCCCACTGTGTTTAGGTTCCCTACCACAGCCCCAGCTCGGGGAAAACAGCCCTTGAGAAAACACATCCAGGAAGTGCTTTTCCCCCAGGCCTAGAAATGAAGTTCATAGGATGCGGTGAAGCGAGCCTCCTATGGGGAAGGAGAGGCAGCAAACCAGCGTGTGTGTACAAGATTTTATTTGGAAGGACTGTGTTAGCTTCTAGTACGGGAGAGCTCCAGATCTGCTCAGAGGCCCGATATTCCAGAATCATGGCCAAGATTCTGCTTTTCGCTTTGTGAGCCTTGACAAGGCATTCCTAGCTTCTAGCGTTACTGCCCAGGAAGGAGCAGGCTGTGGGAATGTGTGAGATATAAGTGGCGCCTTACTGGCCTCAGCTCCAATATTGCCTTTCGTTTCGACCTAGGAGAATAAGCCTACTTGTAGAGGGTTTGGGTCCAGTTGTTTGCAAACTGCCAAGGGCTATAGCAATGACAGCTCTGTCAGAAGTAAGGGAAGAGCAATTGAATGGATTCTCAAGGTGTTGCTTGGCCTCATACTCAGTGCTACACAGAGATAATCACGCTATCTCTGTGCTGTGTGGAGTATGCAGCTCCACACCCAGACTGTTACTCCATTCACGCCAATAAAGTTCTTGACAGACATGTTCTGTAGAGCTCTCCTACAGAGCTAAGACGTGTGGATGTGGTTTTTCCCTTCCCCTGTGTGTTTTTCCCTTCCCTGTGTGTTTGGGTTCCATACCAAAGCCTCAGCTTGGGAGAAACAGGAAGTGCTTTTCCCCACAAGTCTGGAAGCGGATTTCACAAGATGCAGGGATGCGAGCCTCCTTTGTGCAAGAAGAGGGAGCACACCGGCTTGTGTTTCCAAGCCGTTAGAGGGAAGGACCGTGTTACTTCTGCAATGAGAGCTCCAGATCTGCTTGCTGCTGCTCCTGCTAAGTCGCTTCAGTCGTGTCCAACTCTGTGTGACGCCATAGACGGCAGCCCACCATGCTCCGCCATCCCTGGGATTCTCCAGTCAAGAACACTGGAATGGGTTTCCATTTCCTTCTCCAGTGCATGAAAGTGAAAAGTGAAAGTGAAGTTGCTCAGTCGTGTCCGACTCTTAGCGACCCCATGGACTGTAGTCTACCAGGCTCCTCCATCCGTGGGATTTTCCAGGCAAGAGTACTGGAGTGCAATGCCATTGCCTTCTCCACCAGATCTGCTTAGAGGACCAATATTTCAGAGTCCCTACCACAGCCCCAGCTCAGGGGAAACAGCCCCTGAGAAAAGTCCTCCAGGAAGTGCTTTTCCCCCAGGCCTGGAAGCCTGGCATTACTGGAAGCCTAGCGTTACTGCCCAGGAAGGAGCAGGCTGTGGGAATGTGTGAGATATAAGTGGTGTCTTACTGGCCTCAGCTCCGCTATTGCCTTTCGTTTCGACCTAGGACAATAGACCTACTTGGAGAGGGTTTAGGGTCCAGTTGTTTGCAAACTGCCAAGGGCAACAGCAATCAGAGCTCTGTCAGAGGTAAGGGAAGAGCAATTGGATGGATTCTCAGGTGGTTTCTAGGCTGCACAGACTCAGCGCCTCATGGAGAGAATCAGGCTCCTTGTGCCCCTGTGTTCCGTATGCAGCTCCATACCCAGAGTGTTACTCCGTTTGTGCCAAGAAATTTATTGACAGACTTAGGTTCACTAGAGCTCGCCTACAGAGCAAAGACGTGTGGATGTGTTTTGGCCTTCCCCAGTGTGTTTGGGTTCCCTACCAGAGCCCCAGGACAGGGAAAAAAAACCCTGAGAAAAGATCTCCTGGAAGCGCTTTTCCCCCAGGCCTGTAAGCTGAGTTAACAGGATGCAGGGAAGAAAATGCAGCAAACTGGTGTGTATTTGCAAGCCTTAATTTGGAAAGACTGTGTTAGCTTCTACAACAGGAGAGCTCCAGGTCTGCTCAGAGGCCTGATTTTACAGAGTCACAGCCAAGATTCTTCTCTGCCCTTTGCAAGTGTTGTCAAGACATTCCTAGCTTCTGACGTTACTGCCCAGGAAGGAGCAGGCTGTGGGAGTGTGTGAGACATGATTGGTGCCTTACTGGCATGAGATTCCACTATTGCCTTCTCTTCGACCTAGGACCCAGGCCTACTTGGAGAGAGTCTAGGGTCCGGCTGTTTTCAAACTGCCAAGGGAAACAGCAATGAGAGCACTGTTAAAGGTAATAAAAGAGTAATTGATGGATTCTCAAGCGGTTGCTCGGCCGCACAGACTCAGCGTGGCAAGGAGAGACTCAGGCTCCCTGGGTCCCTGTGTTGGGTATGCGGCTCCACACTCAGTGTTACTCTGTTCACGCCAAGGAAGTTCCTTACAGACTTAGGTTCACTAGAGCTCACCTACAGGGCAAAGATGTGTGGATGAGGTTTTGCCTTCCCCTGTGTATTTGGGGTGCCTACCACAGACCCAGCCTAGGGGAAACAGGCATAAGAAAAGACCTCCAGGAAGCGCTTTTCCCCCAGGTGTGTGAGCAGAGTTAACAGGATGCGGGGAAAAAACCTCCTTTGGGGAAGAAGACAGAGCAAATCGGCGTGTATTTCCAAGGCTTAATTTGGAAGGACTCTGTTAGCTTCTACAAAGGGAGAACTCCAGATCTGCTCAGAGGCTCAATTTTGTTGAGTCACAGCCAAGATTCTGCTCAGACCTTTGGGAGCCTTGCCAAGACATTCTTAGCTTCTGGCATTACTGCCCAGGAAGGAGCAGGCGGCGGAAGTATGTGAGACATGAGTGGCGCCTTACCTGCATGAGCTCCACTATTGCCTTTTCCTTCGACACAGGCCTACATGGAGAGGGGCTAGCATCTGGTTGTTTCCAAACTCCCAAGGGCAACAGCAATGAGAGCTCTGTCAGAGGTAAGGGAAGAGCAATTGGGTGGCTTCTCAAGTGGATTCTCGGCTGCACAGACTCAGCGCCTCATGGAGAGAATCAGGCTCCTTGTGCCCCTGTGTTCCGTATGTGGCTCCACACCCAGAGTGTTACTCTGTTTGTGCCAAGAAATTTATTGACAGACTTAGGTTCACTAGAGCTCGCTTATAGAGCAAAGATGTGTGGATGTGTTTTGGCCTTCCCTGGTGTGTTTGGGTTCCCTACCACAGCCCCAGGTCAGGGAAAAAAAAACCTGAGAAAAGACCTCCAGGAAGCGCTTTGCCCCCAGGCATGTAAGCAGAGTTAACAGGATGTGGGGGAAAAAGCCTCCTTTGGGGAAGGAGAGGGAGCAAATTGGCATGTATTTGCAAGCCTTAATTTGGAAGGACTGTGTTAGCTTCTACAACAGGAGAGCTCCAGATCTGCTCAGAGGCCTGATTTTGCTGAGTCACGGCTGAGATTCTGCTCTGCCCTTTGCGAGCCTTGCCAAGACATTCCTAGCTTCTGACGTTACTGCCCAGGAAGGAGCAGGCAGCGGGAGTGTGTCAAACATGGGTGGCAGCTTACCTGCATGAGCTCCGCTATTGCCTATTCCTTCAATCCAGGCTTACTTGGAGATGGGCTAGTGTCCGGTTGTTTCCAAACTGCCAAGGGCAACAGCAATGAGAGCTCTGACAGAGGTAAGAGAAGAACAATTGTATAGATTCTCAAGCGGTTTCTTGGCCGCACAGACTCAGCACCTCATGGAGAGAATCAGGCAGCAAACCGCCGTGTTTTGTAAGCCAAAATTTAGAAGGACTGTGTTAAGAAGGTAGAGATCTGGGGCTATTTCTATAGGTGCCACGGGGCTATGAGGCCTCACGTCGTGTTGTGAGTTGATACTTGGGGTGACATTCAAGTCGCTCCAGGGGAATCCAGCCTTATGTCAAATGCATGGGGACATAGGGGTCTTTTTGATCGGTGGCACGACCCCTGGAGTTCCTCCCTTGTTCACACTGGAGAAGGCTTGAACAAGGGTAGGACCCAGCCTATTTAAGTGCAGCGAGTGAGATGCGGACTCAGGAGTGTTGTTCATGGCTTTAACCAGTGCAGGACCAAGCCTGGTTCAGTGTAGGGACCGAGATGTGGGCTGAGGAGTATTTGTTGGGGGCTTGAATCAGTGCGGGATTCAGGCTGGTTCAGTGCAGGGACCGAGAGACAGGGGCTCAGGAGTGTTTGTCGGGGTCTTGCACAAAGGCATGTCCCAGCCTTGTTCAGTGCAGGGAGTGAGATGCAGGATCAGGAGTGTTTCCTGGGGGATTAGAGAAGGGCAGGACACACCTTAGTTCAGGGGCAGGGAACGAGTTGAGGGCTCAGGATTGTTTTCCTGGGGCTTGACTAGGCCAGGAACCAGCCTGAGACTCAGATATAGGCTCAGGAGTGTTGGTCGGCGCCTTGAACAAGTGCAGGACCCAGCATGGTTCAGTGCAGGGACCGAGATATGGGCTCAGGAGTGTTTGTCAGGGCTTGAATATGGGCAGAACCCAGCCTGGTTCAGTGCAGGGACAGATATGTTGGCGCAGGCATGTTTGTCGGGGCTTGAACAAGGTAGGACCCAGCCTGTTTCAGTGCAGCAAGTGAGATGCGGACTCAGGAGTGTTGTTCGTGGCTTTAACCAGGGTAGGACCCAGCCTGGTTCAGTTCAGGGAGTGAGATGTGGGCTCAGGACTGTTGGTCAGAGCTTGAACAAAGACAGGACACAGCCTGGTTCAGTTCAGGGAATGAGATATGGGCTCAGGAGTGTTGGTCGGGGCATTGAACATGGGCAGAACCCAGGCTGGTTCAGTGCAGGAACAAAGATGTTCGCTCAGGAGTGTTTGTTGGGGCTTGAACAAGGGCAGGACCCAGCCTGGTTCAGTGCAGGGACCAGGATGTGGGCTCAGGAATATTCGCTGAAGGATGGAACAAGGGCAGGACCCAATCTGCTTCAGTACTAGGACCAAGATGTGGGCTCAGGCCTGTTTGTAGGGGGCATGAACAACGGGAGGACCCAGCCCAGTTCAGTGCAGGGACCAAGATGTGGGCTCAGCAGTGTTTGTCAGGGCTTGAACATGGGCAGAACCCAGGCTGGTTCAGTGCAGGGCGTGATATGTGGGCTCAGGAGTATTTATCGGGGCCTCAACAAGGGCAGGGCCATGCCTGATTCAGTTCAGGGAGTGAGATATGGGCTCAGCAGTCCAGGTCGCAGCCTTGAACCAGGGCAGGACCCAGCCTGGTACAGAGCAGATACCAAAATATGGACTCAGGAGTATTTGTCGGGGTCTTGAACAAGGGCACAATCCAGCCTTGTTCAGTGCAGGGACCTAGATGTGGGCTCAGGAGTATTTCTCAGGGGCTTGAACAAGTGCAGGACCCATGCTGATTCAGTGCAGGGGCAGAGATGTGTGTTCAGGAGTATTTGTTGGTGGTTGAACAAGTGCAAGATCCAGCCTGGTTCAGTGCAGGCACAGAAGATGGGTGCTCAGCAGTGTTTGCTGGATGGCTTGAATCAGCCCAAGATTCAGCCTGGTTCAAGTCAGGGAGCGAGATGTGGGCTCAGGAGTGTTTTTCGGGGGCTTGAACAAAGGCAGGACCCAGCCTTGTTCAGTTCATGGTGAGATGTGGGCTCTGGAGTGTTGGTTGGGGCCTTGAACCAGTGCAGGATCCAGCCTGGTTCAGTGCAGAGACTAAGATCTGGGCTCAGGAATATTTGTTGGGGTCTGACACAATGTGGTCCGCTGGAGAAGGGAATGGCAAACCACTTCATTATTCTGGCCTTAAGAACCCCACGAACAGTATGAAAAGGCAAAATGATAGGACACTGAAAGAGGAACTCCCCAGGTCAGTAGGTGCCCAATATGCTACTGGAGATCAGTGGAGAAATAACTCCACAGAGAATGAAGGGATGGAGCCAAAGCAAAAACAATACCCAGTTGTGGATGTGACTGGTGATAGAAGCAAGGTCCGATGCTGTAAAGAGCAATATTGCATAGGAACCTGGAATGCCAGGTCCATGAACCAAGGCAAATTGAAAGTGGTCAAACAGGAGACGGCAAGAGTGAACATCGACATTCTAGGAATCAGTTCAGTTCAGTCGCTCAGTAGTGTCCAACTCTTTATGACCCCATGAATCGCAACATGCCAGGCCTCCCTGTCCATCACCAACTCCCAGAGTTCACTCAGATTCACGTCCATCGAATCAGTGATGCCATCCAGGCATCTCATCCTCTGTCGTCCCCTTCTCCTCCTGCCCCCAATCCCTCCCAACATTAAAGTCTTTTCCAATGAGTCAACTCTTCGCATGAGGTGGCCAAAGTACTGGAGTTTCAGCTTTAGCATCATTCCTTCCAAAGAAATCCCAGGGCTGATCTCCTTCAGAATGGACTGGTTGGATCTCCTTGCAGTCCAAGGGACCCTCAAGAGTCTTCTCCAACAGCACAGTTCAAAAGCATCAATTCTTTGGCATTCAGCCTTCTTCATAGTCCAACTCTCACATCCATACCTGACTACTGGAAAAACAATAGCCTTGACTAGATGGACCTTAGTCGGCAAAGTAATGTCTCTACTTTTGAATATGCTATCTAGGTTGATCATAACTTTTCTTCCAAGGAGTACACGTCTTTTAATTTCATGGCTGCAGTCACTATCTGCAGTGATTATGGAGCCCAAAAAAATAAAGTCTGACACTGTTTCCACTGTTTCCCCATCTATTTCCCATGAAGTGATGGGACCAGATGCCATGATCTTCGTTTTCTGAATGTTGGACTTTAAGCCAGCTTTTTCACTCTCCTCTTTCACTTTCATCATGCCGGGAGCCAGCGTGAGGAATCCCACCCGTGACAAGGTCACGCGGCAGAGGCCTTGATGGGCAAGGCGAATCAGGCCTCAGGTTTTCCCCCTGGTATTTCCTGAGCATGTACCCCCCCCCCAAAATAAGAATCTGCCTGCCTCATTGTATTTTTCTACTTTTCTGACAGTCTCTGGACAAAGTTAATTCAGGGCTTCAGTCTCCTGGCAAAAGAATGTCTCGGCTTAAAACCCCCTCTGATAAATCTCTGACTTGCCTAACAGGTTCCCCCGGACCTCTTACAGCTTGTGAATTGCTTGCAGACACCCAACCACGAGAGGCACAAAGCTTAAAAACATCTTAAAGATACAGAGCCTTTTCTAAAGAGCTAAAAATCGTATTGGTGACGGATTTCACTGTTGACTCAATGATTGCTGCCAGGCCTCCATATTCTTTATCTTTTAGGCACCTGGGAGGATGTTAATCAATGTAAATGGGATATGGTAAAGGATATATAATAGTTTTGATGTTAGCAACGCTGGATTTTTGAGTTAATTACTTTTCTTTTGTTATAAATCACTGTACTCCTTTTACTTGTTATAAATTGCTGTATCTTTGCTATGTAAGAATGTAACTTTATTTAGTGCTTTCTGAGAGTGGCACCAGACTTTGGAAAGAAAAACACAAATAAGTCTTCTGGTTGACAAACCCTTATCAGAAAAAAGGCTGTAAAATGTTAATTGGCCCTTTTGCCAGAAGATGATGTAAATCACCTAAGACTTGTGTACACAATTAGGTATGCAGAGAGAAAAGCCTAGTTTTGATAAGAGTCTGGGCTGCTAATGCTGCATAACTTTGTATTACCCATTGATCTCTATGTACAATCTAAAAGGTATAAAAGGCCTTTCTAGATAATAGAGGCTGGGCTAGTTATTGGAAGGACTGGTTTCCCCCGTGTCTTCTCTTTACTCTATTTTCCGGCTGAATTCCCATCTGGGGCGTGGAGGCTCGCCATGTCTACTTATTTGCCCCGGCTTCTAAGATCCACGAGAGGGGGAGCCCAAGGTGGGGCACCCCCCACTATTCAAGAGGACGCCGGTGGCCTAATGTAGATGGTGCAAGCTCCTCGTCAGGAACTTTATTGGCTTTCCACATGAACCAAGTTATTCAGCCTCTTTTTCTCCACTTAATTTTCCTATTACACTATTTATTCCTAATCTAATCTTATGTTTCTAATTAATTAAATAAATAAGTTTTCCTCGCCTATCCGTCTCCACTTCGAATCAACCTGGATACACTGGGGCTGGACCCCAGCACATCAAGAGGCTTTTTAGTTCTTCTTCACTTTCTGCCATAAGGGTGGTGTCATCTGCATATCTGAGGTTATTGATATTTCTCCTGATAATCTTGATTCCAACTTGTGTTTCTTCCAGTCCAGCATTTCTCATGATGTACTCTGCATATAAGTTAAATAAGCAGGGTGACTATATACAGCCTTGACGTACTTCTTCTCCTATTTGGAACCAGTCTCTTGTTCCATGACCAGTTCTAACTGTTGCTTACTGACCTGCATACAGATTTCTCAAGAGGCAGGTCAGGTGGTCTGGTATTCCCATCTCTCTCAGAATTTTCCACAGTTTATTGTGATCCACACAGTCAAAGGCTTTGGCATAGTCAATAAAGCACAAATAGATGTTTTTCTGGAACTCTCTTGCTTTTTCCATGATCCATAAGATGTTGCCAATTTGATCTCTGGTTCCTCTGCCTTTTCTGAAACCAGCTTGAACATCAGGGAGTTCACGGTTCACATATTGCTGAAGCCTGGCTTGGAGAATTTTGAGCATTACTTTACTAGCATGTGAGATGAGTGCAATTGTGCGGTAGTTTGAGCATTCTTTGGCATTGCCTTTCTTTGGGATTGGAATGAAAACTGACCTTTTCCAGTCCTGTGGCCACGGCTGAGTTTTCCAAATTTGCTGGCATATTGAGTGCAGCACGTTCACAGCATCATCTTTGAGGATTAGAAATAGCTCAACTGGAATTCCATCACCTCCATTAGCTTTGTTCGTAGTGATGCTCTCTAAGGCCCACTTGACTTCACATTCCAGGATGTCTGGCTCTAGATGAGTGATCACACCATCGTGACTATCCAGGTTGTGAAGATCTTTTTTGGACAGTTCTTCTGTGTATTCTTGCCACCTCTTCTTAATATCTTCTGCTTCTGTTAGGTCCATACCATTTCTGTCCTTTATCGAGCCCATCTTTGCATGAAATATTCCCTTGGTATCTCTAATTTTCTTGAAGAGATCTCTAGTCTTTCCCATTTTGTTGTTTTCCTCTGTTTCTTTGCATTGATCACTGAGGAGGGCTTTCTTATCTCTTCTTGCTATTCTTTGGAACTCTGCATTCAGATGCTTATATCTTTCCTTTTCTCCTTTGCTTTTCACCTCTCTTCTTTTCACAGCTATTTGTAAGGCCTCCCCAGACAGCCATTTTGCTGTTTTGCATTTCTTTTCCGTGGGGATGGTCTTGATCCCTGTCTCCTGTACAGTGTCACGAACCTCATTCCATAGTTCATCAGGCACTCTATCTATCAGATCTAGTCCCTTCAATCTATTTCTCACTTCCACTGTATAATCATAAGAGATTTGATTTGGCTAATACCTGAATGGTCTAGCGGTTTTCCCTACTTTCTTCAATTTAAGTCTGAATTTGGTAATAAGGAGTTCATGATCTGAGCCACAGTCAGCTCCTGGTCTTGTTTTTGTTGACTGTATAGAGCTTCTCCATCGTTGGCTGCAAAGAATGTAATCAATCTGGTTTTGGTGTTGACCATCTGGTGATGTCCATGTGTAGAGTCTTCTCTTGTGTTGTTGGAAGAGGGTGTTTGCTATAACGAGTGCATTTTCTTGGCAAAACTCTATTAGGAATTAGCGAACTAAAATGGACTGGAATGGGTGAATTTAACTCAGATGAACATTATATCTACTACTGCAGGCAGGAATCCCTCAGAAGAAATGCAGTAGCCATCATGGTCAACAAAAGAGTCCAAAATGCAGTACTTTGATGCAATCTCAAAAATGACAGAATGATCTCTGTTCGTTTCCAAGGCAAACCATTCAATCTCATGGTAATCCAAGCCTATGCCCCAACCAGCAATGCTGAAGAAGCTGAAGTTGAACAATTATATGAAGAACTACAGGACCTTTTAGCACTAACACCCAAAAAAGATGCCCTTTTCATTATAGGGGACTGGAATGCAAAAGTAGTAAGTCAAGAAACACCTGGAGTAACAGGCAAATTTGGCCTTGGAATATGGAATGAAGCAGGGCAAAGACAAAAGAGAAGACTCTTCACATGGACGTCACCAGATGGTCAACACCAAAATCAGATTGATTATATTCTTTGCTGCCAAAGATGGAGAAGCTCTATACAGTCAGCAAAAACAAGACCAGGAGCTGACTGTGGCTCAGATCATGAACTCCTTATTGCCAAATTCATACTGCAATTGAAGAAAGTAGGGAAAACCACTAGACCATTCAGGTATGCTGCTGCTGCTGCTGCTGCTGCTAAGCTGCTTCAATCATGTTCGACTCTGTGCGACCCCATAGACCATTCAGTATGACCTACATGAAATCCCTTATGATTATACAGTGGAAGTGAGAAATAGATTTAAGGGACTAGATCTGATAGATAGAGTGCCTGATGAACTGTGGAATGAGGTTCGTGACACTGTACAGGAGACAGGGATCAAGACCATCCCCATGGAAAAGAAATGCAAAACAGCAAAATGGCTGTCTGGGGAGGCCTTACAAATAGCTGTGAAAAGAAGAGAGGTGAAAAGCAAAGGAGAAAAGGAAAGATATAAGCATCTGAATGCAGAGTTCCAAAGAATAGCAAGAAGAGATAAGAAAGCCTTCCTCAGTGATCAATGCAAAGAAATAGAGGCAAACAACAGAATAGGAAAGAGTAGAGATCTCTTCAAGAAAATTAGAGATACCAAGGGAATATTTCATGCAAAGATGGGCTCGATAAAGGACAGAAATGGTATGGACCTAACAGAAGCAGAAGATATTAAGAAGAGGTGGCAAGAATACACAGAAGAACTGTGCAAAGAAAGATCTTCATGACCAAGATAATCAGGATGGTGTGATCACTCATCTAGAGCCAGACATCCTGGAATGTGAACTCAAGTGGGCCATAGAAAGCATCACAAACAGCTAATGGAGGTGATGGAATTTCACTTGAGATATTTAAAATCCTGAAAGATGATGCTGTGAAAGTGCTGCACTCAATATGCAAGCAAATTGGAAAACTCAGCCGTGGCCACAGGACTGGAAAAGGTCAGTTTTCATTCCAATCCCAAAGAAAGGCAATGCCAAAGAATGATCAAACTACCACACAATTGTACTCATCTCACATGCTAGCAAAGCAATGCTCTAAATTCTTTAAGCCAGGCTTCAACAGTATGTGACCCATGTATTTCCAAATGTTCAATCTGGATGTAGAAAAGCCAGAGAAATCAGAGATGAAATTGCCAACATCTGCTGGATCCTCAAAAAAGCAAGAGAGTTCCAGAAAAACATCTATTTCTGCTTTATTGACTATGCCAAAGCCTTTGACTGTGTGAATCACAACTAACTACGGAAAATTCCTCAAGAGATGAGAATACCAGACCTGACCTGACCTGCTTCCTGAGAAATCTGTATGGAGTTCAAGAAGCAACAGTTAGATCCAGACATGGAACAACAGACTGGTTGCAAATTGGGAAAGGAGTAAGTCAATGCTGTATTTCATCACCCTGCTTGTTTAACTTATAAGCAAACTACATCCTGCAAAATGCTGGGCTGGATGGAGCACAAGCTGGAATCAAGTTGCCAGGAGAAATATCAATAACCTCAGATATGCAGATGACACCACCCTTATGGCAGAAGTGAAGAACTAAAGAACTTCTTGATGATAGTGAAAGAGGAGAGTGAAGAATTTGGCTTAAAGCTCAACATTCAGAAAACTAAGATCATGGCATCTGGTCCCATCTCTTAATAGCAAACAGATGGGGAACAGTGGGAGCAGTGGCTGATTTTTTTTGGGGGGGCTCCAAAATCACTGCAGATGGTGATTGCAGTCATGAAATTAAAAGACACTTACTCTTTGGAAGGAAAGTTATGACCAATTTAGACAGCATATTAAAAAGCAGAGACATTACTTTGCCAACAAAGGTCCATCTAGTCAAGGCTATGGTTTTTCCAGTAGTCATGTATGGATATGAGAGTTGGACTATAAAGAAAGCTGAGCGCAGAAGAATTGATGCTTTTGAACTGTGGTGTTGGAGAAGACTCTTGAGAGTCCCTTGGACTGCAAGGAGATCCAACCAGTCCATCCTAAAGGAGATCAGTCCTGGATGTTCATTGGAAGGACTGATGTTGAAGCTGAAACTCCAATACTTTGGCCACCTGATGCAAAAAGCTGACTCATTTGAAAAGACCCTGATGCTGGGAAAGATTGAAGGCAGGAGAAGTGGTTGACAGAGGATGAAATGGTTGGATGGCATCACTGACTCAACGGACCTGAGTTTGAGCAGGCTCTGGGAGTTGATGGACAGGGAGGCCTGGCGTGCTGTGATCCATGGAGTTGCAAAGTCTGACAGGACTGGGCAACTGAACTGAACTCACTGACATATACATATAATCCTAAGACAGACTCAAAATGGATGTACTATGCCAACAGTGATGTACTACAGACGTTTTCATAATATATATATGAAAACTACCACAAATGAATATCTCTATGTATGGTTAAAAGGATACAAGAATCTGTACAGCTACAACATTAAGGCCATTTGAGTCAACATGCATTGACTGAGATATCATCATACTAAGTGACATAAATCAGACAGAGAAAGACAAATACCAAACGATATCACTTAAATGTGGAATAAGATATGACACAAATGAACATATGTATGAGATAGAAACACTCTCATGGACATAGAGAACAGACTTGTGACTTTAAAGGCAGAGAGAATTGGGGGAGGGTTGGAGTAAGAAAGAGTATATGGAATGGATGGACCAGTTCCTACTGTAGAGCACAGAGAACTATATTCACTATCCTATGATAAATCATAATGGAAAAGAATATATATGGGACTTTCCTGGCGGTCCAGTGTTTGAGACTCCACACTTCCACTGCAGTGGATGCAGGTTCAATCCCTTGTCAGGGAACTAATCCCATATGCCTCAGAGTGTAGCCAAAAAATAAAAAATAAAATAAAGAATTCATACACACACACACACACACACACACACACACACACAATGTATATTACACATAATGTGTATAGCTGAATCACTTTGCTGCAAAGCAGAAATTGACACATTATAGTCAACTATGCTTCAACTAAAAAATAACATGATGGGGAAAAAACGATTGGTATATTTCATTTTATGTAAAGTTTATTTTTCAAAGAAAACTGCTATAAACAAACATGGCTCACCACTTAATGGCAGGCTTGCTGAAATACTTACAGAGATCCATACTGATGTCTGAAATTTATCACAAAATGCATGAAAGAAAAAGATGGATAGAGGGATGGACAAATGGATAGATACATGACAAGGGATGTATTGCAAAATGGTTGCAGTAGAATCTAGGTGGGAAGTCTTTCTGTAGTAGCTAAAAAATATTCAACTTTGTTGAATGTTTGAAAATTTTTATAATAAAATGTTCAGGAATGTACAGAGCAGAGAACAATGAAAATGAAAATGCACATGAACTGTAATTCCAACTTTAAAAATATTAGCTGAAAATTGATGAGGAGGCAATGGGCTAGAATGTGAACTCTGGTAAAAGTAATCATGGTTTTTGCTTACTTTTTCACACTCCGTGCACTGACCAAGTTCTTTTCCCATTATTCACAGACTACATTTTCCATAATAAAAGTAGCATCACCTTCCCTCTGGCCCAAGGGAGACAGGCTTACTGGGCAGCATCATCACCCTGCTTGTGCTCCACTCCTGGTGACCTTGGCTTTTAGCACGTGCTGGGGCTCCCAGAATCCTCCAATCACAGCTCTAGAGACATGCCCCCGTTGGCTTTACAGTGCTGACCAAGCCTATGGCTGACTCATCTGTTTGGAGTCCCAGGTGCAGCCCCACTCGTTCTGATTTCATCTTTGCCCATCATTGCACTATACCCCCAACTTCTTTTTATATATGAAGTATATATAAAAGTGAAGTAAAAAGCTTTTTGAGAAGTATGTGTAGAAAGGCACACCAGTGAACTCAGAAAGAATGGCCTCCCTCAATTATTTTAGCCATACCCTCTAGCTTCCTAGAGTTTTTGTCAGTTATTTAAATTTATTATTTTAAGTGATCTTTGTTCAGAAGCCAAAAAAGGAAATTTACAAAATTTACCCCCCAGTAATGTAAAATTCCTGCACAAGAAAAAATAATAAACAGGAATGATAAAATGACAACTGATAAATATTTGGAAGACACCTGACATAGGGTTTATTTAGCTAATTTACACAGAATTCAAAATCAAAAATTAAAAAAGAAAATAAGATGAAAAGCCCAATAGAAGACAAAGATAAAGTAAGTATAGGGAATAACAAAATACAAATTACCTAGAAAAAGAAACACAAATTACTGAAAAAAAGGGGGGGGGTGTAAAACCTAACTGGTAATAAAAGAAATTTTAAAAAGCAATACTAGAAAATGATTTCTTGCCATGCAAATTGCCAAAAGTTCAATGAGAAAGCTGAAAGATACCACATTTTTCCTCTGAATTGAGGATGAATGATTGGAAAATGAGTGCTCATGCATTGCTTTAAAAGCAAAAAGTGGTGTAACTTTCTGAAGGACAATTTGACAATATCTGGTAAACTAATAAATGCATGGAGCCACTTAGCAAGACCCTGTTTGGAATTTACATTGCAGAAATATTTATGCAATTTCACCAAGATTGTATATATGATTCTCACTGCAATATTTTTCCCCCATCATGTTAGAAAATCTCTCTGGGCCCCTTGCCCACACTGCCGTTCCCCCATGCAACCCCTGTTCTCAGTTCTATCAGTATAGATTAGTTTTGCCTCATGTAGAACTTCTTATTGGAGAAGCCAATGGCAACCCACTCTAGTACTCTTGCCTGGGAAATCCCATGGACGGAGGGGCCTGGTAGGCTACAGTCCATGGAGTCGCGAAGAGTTGGACACGACTGACGTGACTTCACTTTCACTTTTCACTTTCATGCACTGGAGAAGGAAATGGCAACCCACTCCAGTAATCTTGCCTGGAGAATCCCAGGGACAGGATCCTAGTGGGCTGCCGTCTATGGGGTCACACAGAGTCAGACACAGCTCACGTGACTTAGCAGCAGCAAAACTTCTTATAAATGGAACCTACAGTATGCGCATGTATAGTGGCTTTACAATGTTGTGTTACTTTCTGATGTACAGCAAAGTAAATTGGCTGTGCATGTGTGTGTGTGTGTGTATACATATCTCCTCTTTTTTGAATTTCCTTCCCATTTAGGTCACCACAGAGCAGTGAGAACAGTTCCCTGTGCTACACAGATGGTTCCTATTAGTTATCAAGGCTTTATTCTCCAAAATATACAAACAGCTCAAGTACCTCAGTATAAAAAAAAAAAAAACCCAGGCAGATCTAAATAGACATTTCTCTAAAGAAACATACAGATGACCAAAAACAGATGAAAAGTAGCTTAACATCACTAATTATTAGAGAAATGCAAATCAAAACTGCAATGAGGTTTCACTTCACAACAGTCCAAATAGCCATCATCACAAATTCTACAAACAGTAATTTCTGGAGAGGGTGTGTGAAGAAAAGGGAACCCTCTTGCACTGTTGGTGGGCATGTAAATTGGTACAGCTACTATGGTTAACAGTATCGCAGCTCCTTAAAAAACTAAAAATAGAATTACCATAGGACCCAGCAATCCCACACCTGGGCGTATTCCTGGAGAAAACCTTAATTCCAAAAGATAATGCTCTCCAATGTTCATTGCAGCATTATTTACCATAGCTAAGACATGCAACACTTTTTAATCTTATCAAAAACAGGAAAAAAAAAAAGAAAGACCCTTGAAACAAACATCTCTAAACAGGGGGTCAAATTACTAGGTATTTGTAAAAGTAGAGGATTAAAGATAAGCAAACAAACCAAGAATCACGTATCAGAACCAAGGTCTATGTTAGCATTCAAATATCAGAAAAGATGATTTTATACTAAAAGAACTCACACACCCTCATCTTTTTATCTCCCCATCGCAGGAACTCAGAATTTTGAGCCAATGGTAAAGTGAGATCATGGGTGATTTTTTTTTTCTTTCTTTGCATTTTTCTGGCAACTTTATATTTTCTGTTATGAGCATGTGTTAAATTTTAATGAAATTATACAGTATCGGTTTCAACATGTTTGGAATACATCTGGATTTTATAAATTACATTCATAAACATTCTTCTATTTCTCCATGAGAGAGCAGCAAAACTACAGAAAATATTTATTCATACCTGCACACTTTGGCCACCTGATGTGAACTACGAACTCATTGAAAAAGTCTCTGGTGCTGGGAAAGATTGAAGGCGGGAGGGGAAGGGGACGACAGAGGATGAGATGGTTAAATGGCATCAAAGACTCGATGGACATGAGTTTTAGTAAGCTCCAGGAGTTGGTGATGGACAGGGAAGCCTGGGGTGCTGCAGTCCATGGGGTTTCAAAGAGTCAGACAAGACTGAGGGACTAAAATGAACTGACATAAACATATGAGACAACACTTCTGGATTTCATAAATTGCATAGGTATTCTTCTCTTGTTCCACAAGGGGGCAGCATAAGCACAGTAAATATTTATTCATAAACATACATATGAGAGAATATATCTCTATTTTATAAATTACATTCATTAGCATTCTTCTATTTCTTCACGAGAGGGCAGCATAAGCATGATAAATATCTATTCATGCCCACATATACTCTGGAGAGTCCCTTGGACTGCAAGGAAATCAAACCAGTCCAGTCTAAAGGACATCAGTCCTGAATATTCATTAAAAGGACTGATGCTGTAGCTGAAACTCCAATATCTTGGCCAACTGATGTGGAGAACTGACTCATTGGAAAGGTCCCTGATGCTTGGAAATATTGAAGGCAGGAGGAGAAGGGGACGACAGAGAATGAGATGGTTGGATGGCTTCACTGACTCAATGGACATGAGTTTGAGCAGGCTCCAGGAGTTGTTGATGGACAGAGAAGCCTGGCATGCTACAGTCCATGGGGTCACAAAGAGTCAGACACGACTGACCAATTGAAGTGAACTTCAGTTCACTTCATATAAAATATAAAATCCTAAGACAGCCTCAAAATGGATGCACTATCCCAAGACCGGTGTTCTACATACGTTTTAATAATATATCTGGGGAAATAACCACAGATGAATACCTCTATGTATGGTTAAAAGGATACAGGAATCTGTACAGCTACAACAACAAGGCCATTTGGGTCAACATGCATGGACTGAGAGACGATCATACTAAGTGAAGTGAGGCACACAGAGAAAGACAAATACCAGATGATATCACTTAAATGTGGACTCTAAGATATGACACAAATGAACACATGTATGAAACAGAAACACACTCATGGACATAGAGAACAGACTTGTGGTTTCCAAGGCTGAGAGAATTGGGGGAGCAATGGAGTAGGAGACTGGGGGTAAGAGATATAAACTAGAGTATATGGAATGGATAGAGAATTTCCTACTGTAGAGGACAGAGAACTATATTCTGTATCCTATGATAAATCATAATGGAAAAGAATATATATGAGACTGCCCTGGCAGTCCAGTGTTTAAGACTCCCCACTTCCATTGCAGGGGATGTAAATTCAATCCCTGGTCAGGGAACTAATTCCACATGCTGCACAGTATAGCCAATAAATAAATAAATAAATAAAAGAATGTGTGTGTGTGTGTATACACACACATTTATATATATACACACACACACACACAATGTATATATATACATAAATGTGTGTAACTGAATCATTTTGCTGTAAAGCAGAAATTAACACATTGTAAACCAACTGTACTTAAAAAGTATCATGACTGGGAAAAAAAGATTTGTATATTTCATTGTATGTAAAGTTTATATCCAAAGAAATTTGCTGTAAACAAGCACATCTCACTACTTACTTGTAGGCTTGCTGAAATACTTAAGGAGATGTATATGGATGTCTGCAATTTACCGCAAAATGCACTAAGGAAAAAGATCAATTGATGAATGAATAGAGGGATGGACAAATGGATAGCTATGTGACAAAGGAAGTATTGTAAAATGGTTTCAAAACCAGACCCCTATATATACTGCTTACAAGAGACCCACCTCAAACCAAAGGACACATACAGACTGAAAGTGAAGGGTTGGAAACAGGTATTTCATGCAAATGGAGACCAGAAGAAAGTAGGAGTAGCAATACTCATATCAGATAAAGTAGACTTTGAAATAAAGGGCATGAAAAAAGACAAAGGACATTACATAATGATCAAAGGGTCAATCCAAGAAGAAGATACAACAATTATAGATACATATGGACCCAACATAGGAGCACCTCAATATGTAAGGCAAATGCTAACAAGTATGAAAGGGGAAATTAATAATAACACAATAGAGTGGGACACATTAATACCCCACTCACACCTATGGATAGATCAACCAAACAGAAAATTAGCAAGAAAACACACACTTTAAATGATACAATGGATCAGGTAGACCTAATTGATATTTATAGGGCATTTCACCCCAAAACAATGAAATTCACCTTTTTCTCAAGCGCACACGGAACCTTCTCCAGGATAGATCACATCCTGGGCCACAAATCTACCTTGGTAAATTTAAAAAATAGAAATCATTTTAAGTATCTTTTTTGATCACAGTACAGTAAGATTAGATGTTAACTACAGGCAAAAAACTATTAAAAAATGAAAACACATGGATGCTAAACAATATGCTTCTGAATAACCAACAAATCACAGAAGAAATCAAAAAAGAAATCAAAATATGCATAGAAATGAATGAAAATGAAGACATGACAACCCAAAACCTATGGGATTCAGTAAAAGCAGTGCTTAAGGGAAGGTTCATAGCAATACAAGCTTACCTCAAGAAACAAGAGAAACATCAAATAAATGACCTAACTTTGCACCTAAAGCAACTAGAAAAAGAAGAAATGGAGAACCCCTGGGTTAGTAGAAGGAAAGAATTCATAAAAATTAGGGCAGAAATAGAAATGTAAAAGAAACAAAGAAAACTATAACAAAAATCAACAAAACTAAGAGCTGGTTCTTTGAGAAGTTAAGTGAAATAGACAAACCATTAGCCAGACTCATCAAGATAAAAAAAGGCAGAAGAATCAAATCAACAAAATTAGAAAAGAAAATGGAGAAATCACAACAGACAATACAGAAATACAAAGGATCATAGAGACTACTATCAGCAGCTATATGACAGTAAAATGGACAACTTGGAGGAAATGGACAAATTCTTAGAAAAGTATAAATTTCCAAAACTGAACCAGGATGAAATTGAAAATCTTAACAGACCAACCACAAGCATGGACATTGAAACTGTAATCAAAAATCTTCAAACAAACAAAAGCCCAGGACCTGATGAATTGCAGAGAAAGATAAACTCCCAAAATCATTCTATGAGGCCACCATCATCCTAATACCAAAACCAGACAAAAATGCCACAGAAAAAGAAAACTACAGGTCAATATCACTGATAACATAGATGTAACATCCTTAACAAAGTTCTAGCAAACAGAATCCAACAACATATTAAAAAGATCAGACATCATGATAAAGTGGGCTCTATCCCCGGGATGCAAGAATTCTTCAATATTTGCAAATCAATCAATGTGATACACCACATTAACAAACTGAAAGATAAAAACCATATGATTATCTCCATAGATGCAGAGAAAACATTTGACAAAATTCAATATCCATTTATGATGGAAAAAAACCCTCCAGAAAGTAGGCATAGAAGAAACACACCTCAGCATAACAAATGCCATATATGATAAACCCACAGAAAACTTTATCCTCAATGGTGAAAAATTGAAAGCATTTACCTTAAAGTCAGGAATAAGACAAGGGTGCCCACTCTCACCGCTACGATTCAACATAGGTTTGGAAGTTTTAGCCACATCAATCAGAGAAGAAAAAGAAATTAAAGGGAATACAGATTGGAAGAGAAGAAGTAAAACTCTCTCTGTTTGCAGATGGCATGAACCTCTACATTGAAAATCCTAAAGACACCACCAGAAAATTACTAGAGCTAATCAATGAATATAGTAAATTTTCAGGATATAAAGTTAAAACACAGAAATTCCTTGCATTCCTCACACAAATAATGAGAAACAGAGAAATCAAGGAAACAATGGCTTTCACCATTGCAATAAAAATAATAAAATACTTAGGAATAAAGCTACCTAAAGAAACAAAATACCTATATATAGAAAACTTTAAAACGCTGTTGAAAGAAATCAAAGATGACACAAATAGATGGAGAAATATCCTATGTTCATGGATCAGAATAATCAATATAGTGAAAATGAGTATACTACCCAAAGCAATCTATAGATTCAGTGCAATCCCTATCAAGCTACGAATGGTATTCTTCACAAAACTAGAACAAATAATTTCACAATCTGTACGGAGATAGAAAAACCTTGAATAGCCAAAGCAATCTTGAGAAAGAAGAATGGAACTGGAGGAATAAACCTGCCTGACTTCAAACAATACTACAAAGCTAGAGTCATGAAGACAGTATGGTACTGGCACAAAGACAGAAATACCAGTCAATGGAACAAAATAGAAAGCCCAAAGATAAATCCACGCACCTATGGACACCTTATCTTTGACAAAGGAGGAAATAATATACAATGGGGAAAAGATAATCTATTTAACAAGTGGTGCTGGGGAAACTGGTCAACCACTTGGAAAACAAAGAAACTAGAATACTTTCTAACACCATACACAAAAAGGAACTGAAAATTGATTAAAGATCCAAATGTAAAACTAGAAACTAAAAAGTTCCTAGAGGAAGGCATAGACAAAACACACTCTGACATAAATCACAGCAGGATCCTCTATGACCCACTTCCCAGAGTGATGGAAATAAAAGCCAAAATAAACAAACAGGGCCTAATTAAAGTTAAAAGCTTTTGCACAACGAAGGAAACTATAAACAAGGTGAAAAGACAGCCTTCAGAATGGGAGAAAATAATAGCAAACGAAGCAACTGACAATTAATCTCAAAAATATACAAGCAGCTCAACACCAGAAAAATAAACCACCCAATCAAAAAATGGGCCAAAGAACTAAGCAGACATTTCTCCAAAGAAGACATACAGATGGCTGACAAACACATGAAAAGATGCTCAACATCACTCATTATCAGAGAAATGCAAATAAAAAGCACCATGAGGTACCATCTCACTCTGGTCCTAATGGCTGCTATCAAATGTGTACAAACAATCAATGCTGGAGACGCTGCAGAGAAAAGGGAACCCTCTGACACTGTTGGTGGGAATGCAAACTAGTACAGCCACTATGGAGAACAGTGTGGAAATTCCTTAAAAAGCTGGAGATAGAATTGCCATACGACCCAGCAATCCCACTGCTGGGCATACAGCCCGAGGAAACCAGAACTGAAAGAGACATGCGTACCCCAATGTTCATCACAGCACTGTTTACAATAGCTAGGACATGGAAGCAACCTAGACATCCATCAGCAGATGAATGAATAAGAAAGCTGTGGTACATAAACACAATGAAATATTACTCATTTGAGTCAGTTCTAATGAGGTGGATGAAACTGGAGCCTATTATACAGAGTGAAGCAAGTCAGAAAGAAAAACACCAATAGAGTATATTAACACATTTATATGGAATTTAGAAAGATGGTAACAATGATCCTATATGCAGGACAGCAAAAGAGACACAGAGATAAAGAACAGACTTTTGGACTCTGTGGGAGAAGGCCAGGGTGGGATGATTTGAGAGACTAGGATTCAAATATGTATATTACCATATGTGAAATAGATAACCAGTCCAAATTCAATGCATGAAACAGGGCACTCAAAGCCAGTGCACTGGGAAAACCGTGAGGGATGGCATGGGGAGGGAGGTGGGATGGGGGTTCAGGATGGGGAACACATGTACACCCATGGCTGTTTCAAGTCAATGCATGCATAAACCACCACAATATTTTAAAGCAATTAGCCTCCAATTAAAATAAACGAATTAATTTAAAAGAAAAAGACCCATCCGCTTCAGACCTAAAGACACATATAGACTGAAAGTGAGAGGATGGAAAAATATATTCCAATGCAAATGGGAAGCAAAAGAATGATGCAGCAGCAATCCTCATATCAGAAAAAATAGACCTTAAACTAAAGAAGATTACAAGAGATAAGGAAGGACACTACATAATGATCAAAGTATCAATCCAAGATGAAGACATAACAATTGTAAATATCTATGCACCCAACTTAGGAGCACCTCAATACATCAGCCAAACACTAAGAGATATAAAAAGAGAAATTGACAGTAACACAATCATAGTAGAAGACTTTGACACCCCACCCACACCAATGGACAGATTATTAAAACAGAAAATAAATGAGGAAGCACAATTTTTAAATAATTCACGAGATGAGATGGATCTCATTGATATCTTCAGGACATGCCATCCAAATGCAGAAGACTACACCTTCTTCTCAAGTGCACATGGAACATTCTCCAGGATAGGCCACATCTTACATCAAAAATGAAACCTCAGTAAAATTAAGAAAACTGAAATCATATCAAGCATCTTCTCCAATCACAACACTACAAGACTAATATCAATTACAAGAAAAAAAAAACTTTAAGAAATGCAAATACATGGAAATTAAAGAACATGTGTCTATATAGCCAACAGGTTACTGAAGAAACCAAAAATTTTCTAGCAACAAGTGACAATGAAAATACAACAAATCAAAACTTGTGAGATGCAGCAAAAGCAGTTCTAAGAGGGAAGTTTATAGCAATACAATCCTAACTCAAGAAACAAGAAAAGCATTGGACAATGTCAATTTATACCTAAAACAACTTTGAAAAAAAAAGAATAATTAAAAAAAACCAAACATTACTAGAAGGAAAGAAATCATAAAGATCAAAGAAAAATAAATGAAAAAGAAATGAAAGAAAGAATAGTAAAGATGAATAAAACTAAAAGCTGGTTCCTTGAGAAGATAAACAAAATTAACAAACCTTTAGCCAGACTCATGAAGAAGAAAAGAGAGAAGAATCAAATCAACAAACTTAGAAATGAAAAAGGAGAGGTTACCACAGCCAACGCAGAAATACAACCTAACTTGCCTCTTGAGAAATCTGTATGCAGGCCAGGAAGCAACAGTCAGAACTGGACATGGAACAACAGAGTGGTTCCAAATAGGAAAAGAAGTACGTCAAGGCTGTATATTGTCACCCTGCTTATTTAACTTATATACAGAGTACATCATGAGAAACGCTGGACTGGAAGAAACACAAGACGGAATCAAGATTGCCAGGAGAAATATCAATAAACTCAGATATGCAGATGACACCACCCTTATGGCAGAAAGTGAAGAGGAACTAAAAAGCCTCTTGATGAAAGTAAAAGAGGAGAGTGAAAAAGTTGGCTTAAAGCTCAACGTTCAGAAAACGAAGATCATGGCATCTGGTCCCATCACTCCATGGGAAACAGATGGAGAAACAGTGGAAACAGTGTCAGACTTTATTTTTTTGGGCTCCAAAATCACTGCAGATGGTGACTGCAGCCATGAAATTAAAAGACGCTTACTCCTTGGAAGAAAAGTTGTAACCAACCTAGATAACATATTCAAAAGCAGAGACATTACTTTGCCAACTAAGGTCCGTCTAGTCAAGGCTATGGTTTTCCAGTGGTCATGTATGGATGTGAGATTTGGACTTTGAAGGAGGCTGAGCACCGAAGAATTGATGCCTTTGAACTGTGGTGTTGGAGAAGACTCTTCAGAGTCCCTTGGACTGCAAGGAGATCCAACCAGTCCACTCTGAAGGAGATCAGCCCTGGGATTTCTTTGGAAGGAATGATGCTAAAGCTGAAACTCCAGTACTTTGGCCACCTCATGCGAAGAGTTGACTCATTGGAAAAGACTTTGATGCTGGGAGGGATTGGGGGCAGGAGGAGAAGTGGACGACTGAGGATGAGATGGCTGGATGGCATCACTGACTCAACGGACGTGAGTCTGAGTGAACTCCGGGAGTTGGTGATGGACAGGGAGGCCTGGCGTGCCGCGATTCATGGGGTCGCAAAGAGTCGGACACGACTGAGCGACAGAACTGAACTGAACTAAACTGAACCGATAAGAGACTATTATGAACAGCTCTATGTCAATAAAATGGATAACCTGGAAGAAATAGACAGATTCTTTAAAAAGTTTAATCTTCCAAGACTGAACCAGGAAGAAATAGAAATTTTGAACAACCTAATTACAAGCTCTAAATCGAAGCTGTGAACAAAAATTTCACAAAAGACAAAAGCCCAGGAGCAGATGGATTCACAGGTGAATTCTATCAAACATTTAGAGATGAGCAAATGCCTATCCTCTAAAATGCTTTCAAAATATTGTAGAGGACGGGACACTTCCAAACTCATTCAATGAGGCTACCGTCATCCTGATACCAAAACCAGACAATGACAAGACCAAAAAAGAAAACTACAGGTCAATATCACTAATGAAAATAGATGCAAATAATCCTCAACAAACTTTTAGCAAACAGAATTCAACAACACATCAAAAAGCTCATACACCATGATTAAGATGGGTTTATTCCAGGGATGCAAGGATTCTTCAATGTATGCAAATCAATGTGACAGACCATATGAACCATCTGAAAGATAAAAATCATATGATAACCTAAATAGATGCAGAAAAAGTCATTAAATTTAAAAATGTAAAATTATTAAATTAAAAATAAAATTTAAAAAGAAATAAGCTAAAAAATGAAAAAAAGTTGAAATGATCCAAATGTCCATCAACTAGTGATTGAATAAATTAAACATGCAATGCAATATTATTCAGCCATCAAATGATCTAGATGCTATAACACACTGTAGCTCTGAAATGATTACATTAATTAAAAGAAACCAGGAACAAAAGGCTGCCTATTGCATTATTCCGTTCATGTGAATAAATAAGTCCCATATCAAGTAATTCTCTGGAGACAGAAATTAGAGGAATGGATGCCAGAGGAAGGGGGAAATGGAAAATGTCTGCCAACTGGACAATATTTTCCATTGGAGTGATGAAAATACTTTAGAATGAGGCAGTGGCTATGGTTATGCAACCTATGGATAAATTACAAATCAATGAATTATACAGCTTAACTGGTAAATTCATGGTACATGAATAACATGTCAATAAATAAAAAGTTTTCCTAAAAATACTACTGAACTTATGTGTCCAGGAATATTATCCTTCAAAAATAAAGGAGAAGTAGATATTCTCAAATGAACAAAAAATTAAGGAATTTATTCTCAGCACATATCTAGTCTGTAAGAAATGCCAAAAGAAGTTATTTACACAGGATAAGATGATATTGAAGAGAAA
Organism: Capricornis sumatraensis; assembly: GCF_032405125.1. NCBI lineage: Eukaryota > Metazoa > Chordata > Mammalia > Artiodactyla > Bovidae > Capricornis > Capricornis sumatraensis. The sequence goes on along the minus strand of NC_091092.1, from coordinate 138,898,294 downwards.
CTATGAGTTAATAAAGAGTGTCAGGTTGAAGTTTGACAGTAAACAACAAAATTCTGGAAAGCAATTATCTTTCAATGAGAAAATAAATTAAAAAATAAATGAAGGCAAAGTGAAATGAAGGGTTTTTCTTATTATTAATTGGTAAAAGACAAATGCTTGTTTGGGTTTCTCCATCTTTACTTTTCACTGATTATGAATCTTCATAATTTAAGTGGATTTCATGTATACAAAATATATTTTGGCTCAGCGGTAAAGAATCCGCCTGCAATGCAGGAGCTGTAGTGGACGTGAATTCCATCTCTGGGTCAGGAAAATCCCCTGCAGGAAAGCATGGCAACCCACTCCAGCATTCTTGCCTGGAGAATCGCCATGGACAGAGGAGACTGATGTGCTTACAGTCCGTGAGGTGTTAAAGAGTTGGACACGAATGAGCAACTAAACAACAACAGACACACCTTCTTACTAGAAACTCTGAAGATACTAGAAATAGATGAGAAAATTCTCAGCCTAAACAAAATGAAACAAAATGCCTAGACAGTAGAGCTGAATTATAAAAAGCCTAGACACTGGAGCTGAATTATAAAAACCCCAGATACTGGAGCTGAAGTATAAAAGATTTTAGGCAATAAAATGTCTCCCAACAGTAGTGTTAACAGTGTGTTCCACACAAGAGAGAGGAATAATTTTTAATACACACTCAGTAGAACAACTTTCTAGTTACATTCATAAATTAAAGGAAATAAAAATATCAAGAAAACATACAAAGTATGAAATCTATTGGTCATTTTATATACAATTAAGATTGTAAAACTGTAAGGGAATTTTTAAGAAAAAACACCCACAAAAGATAGTTTTAGCAGCCTCAATGAATGTATTTTATTTTATTTTCTCCATAGTCTCAAAATAACTGACAAGTAAGAATGAATTTCACTTTAAAACATAGTTTTCAAATTCAGCAGAATATTTTATGTTCACATATAAGAAGATATTGTAATTTTCAAGCTAAAAAAGTTTGTACCTTGCAGTGAATACACTGTTTCACTGATTTAGACGTAAATAAAAGCACATTGTGTGTCTTTACATTGACAATATTTGTGGCACAACTGTGTATTTAGAATCAACTGTTGGATGTGGGATGTGTATTAGGATGCTCCCTCAAGGACTGCAGGTTGTGCAGGAAGTGGTCTCAAAGCATTCCAAACCATTAAGGATGCTCTGTGGAATGGAGCAGTGGTAACCATGGCAGCTTGTGTTGGTGACCATTGTTGAACAGGGTCTTCTCTTAATGAACTCCCTCATAGAAGACCATGGATTTTTAAAGATAAGTACTAAAACTGTGGCCATATATATATATATATATATATATATACACACACACACACACACATATATATACACACACATATATATACACACACATACACACATATGTCTGTGCATTTGTATAAATATACACACCATTTGTGTGTGTGTTTGTATATATGTACACTGAATCTTTGTACCTTGTGAATAATATATAAAATATTAAAACGACATATATGACAACAAATGTTTAAAACTTAAACCAACAAAATTTGGTTTTGCAGAGGAAAAGTATTTAATTACTGACATTATTTGAGAATACTGGAGTATGGAGATGGTAATCAAAACAAGAACCATGTTTTACTTGGCTTTATTCTTGTAATAAAACTCTTCGTGGGCAATGCCCCCCAGTATTGCCTGCACAGGATGTGGGCTACTACCCCGCCCCACCTGTGGGAGCCTACTGCTCCATTCTAAATTCCTTTGCTCCGAAGAAGGCATACAGATGGCTAACAAACACATGAAAAGATGCTCAACATCAGTCATTATCAGAGAAATGCAAATCAAAACCACAATGAGGCACCATCTCACGGCAGTCAGGATGGCTGCTATCCAAAAGTCTACAAACAATAAATGCTGGAGAGGGTATGGAGAAAAGGGAACCCTCTTACACTGTTGGTGGGAAATCAAACTGGTAGAACCACTATGGAAAACAGTGTGGAGATTCCTTAAAAACCTGGAAATAGAATGGCCATATGACCCAGCAATCCCACTTCTGGGCATACACACCAAGGAAACCAGAACTGAAAGAGACACGTGTACCCCAATATTCATCACAGCACTGTTTACAATAGCCAGGACATGGAAGCAACCCACATGTCCATCAGCAGATGAATGGATAAGAAAGCAGTGGTACATATACACAATGGAAAATTACCCAGCCATTAAAAAGAATGCATTTGAATCAGTTCTAATGAGGTGGATGAAACTGGAGCCTATTATACAGAGTGAAATAAGTCAGAAAGAAAAACACCAATACAGTATACTAGCACATATATATGAAATTTAGAAAGATGGTAACGATAACCCTGGATGCGAGACCGCGAAAAAGACACAGATGTACAGAACAGTCTTTTGGACTCTGTGGGAGAAGGCGAGGGTGGGATGATCTGAGAGGATAGCATTGAAACATGTATATTATCATATGTGAAACAGATCACCAGTCCAGGTTTGATGCGTGAGACAGGGTGCTCCAGGCTGATGCACTGGGATGACCCAGAGGGATGGGATGTGGAGGGAGGTGGGAGGGGGGTTCAGGATGGGGAACACATGTACACCCGTGGCGGATTCATGTCAAGTATGGCAAAAACCACTACAATATTGTAAAGTAATTAACATCCAATTTAAATAAAGTGAACAAAATAAATTCCTTTGCCAAAAAGGGCCTAATCAATGTTGGCTTTGTGCCCTCCAGAAACACCATTGTTTTCCTTCCTTTCTTCCCTCCGTCCTCCCACATCTTTCATTCCTTTTCTTACTTATTATACAATTGTTAAAATTTGCTTTCCATTTATAGTTATTACAGAGCACAGGCTCTATTCCCCATGTTGTACAGTCCATTCTTGACCTCATCTTCCACCTAACACGGTGTGGCTCCCTCTCCCCCACCTCTGTATTGCCCCTCCCTCCTGCCCTCCCCGCTGCTAATCAGTATAGTTCTCTATATCTGTGAGCCTCCATTTTTGTTATATTCTCTACTCTGTGGAGATTGTAGATTCTGTAAGTGATACCATACAGTCTTTGTCTCTGTCTGAGTTATTTTACTTAATATTATATGTTCCATGTTGCTGCAAAGGTCAATATTCCATTCTTTTTATGGGGCACCTTCTTTCTATGTCTTTTTAGCAAATGGCACTGTCACCCCACACATGACACAGCACCCCAGCTAAGTTTCCAGCTCTGCACTAACACAGAGAAACACCAAGTCCTCTTCCTCTTCTCCCATGGGAAGTATATCTTTCAAGCTGAATCTGGAACCAGTTCTTCCTCCCCCTACTTTCTGGCAAACTGGACCTTCTGGTCCCATCCCCAACCCCACAGGGCCCATCTCCTTCCCTCTTCACACATTTATGCCTGCCCTGCCCTCTCTGCCCCCCACTCTCACAGAACTCGGAGACAAACATAATTTCACATCAAGTTGATTTTATTTTCACTATGAATGTATGCAGTTGGTATAATAGTCAATGTCTGTACTGTTGGCCAGTACTCAGTGGCAAGACCCTCGAAGATTTCTGAGGTCTCTAGCCATGCTCTGAAGTCACTGGCTGCCCACTGGTCCCGCTGGAATGGCAAGGGTCTACACACTCTCTGGGACCTCCTCTGGTCCGTTCTGATTCAGCTCTTCATTCACCTTAGAGCACTGGCTACAGAGCTTTGAGCCTCTGATTTTTTTTTAAGTTTCCTTGTGGTGGGCAGTTTCTGAGGTTTCTTGGTCAGCTATACCTGAAGGTGATTATTCACACTCACAGTTACCCTGGCCACCTGGAGAAAACAAGAGAGGGGTAGAGAATGGCATTGGTTTGGGGAAGAGGGTGAAGGTGGTTGGGAATGACAGCTTCAGGAGAAGGGGTGTGGGCAGAGAAGGGTTGTGTGCCAGGCAAGGACAGGGGAGGGGACTTATGGGGTGGGGTCAATGCTCCAGAGGTGTTTGGGTGGGTTCAGCTCACCTTGACATTTTTCTTGGACCTCAGTGGAGAGGAAGTCTTCATCCTGTTGTCCCGGGTAACAGGAGCCAGGTGTTTCATCACTACTCTGGAGCCTTGTGGCTTCCCAGTCACCTTAGTCATTTTGAGGCCTCCCAGTGGTCTGCTCCAGAGCCCCTGAGCACCCCTATATATACCCCTCGTCAGGGAGACACACCTTCATGCTTTATGAGATCAGCAAGTCTCTTCCCAGCCAATGGTGGCCCTGGGTGAGCCTTAACATCACAAAGCCCCATCCTGACACCTCTAGCGGAGGATGGGGAGCAATTCAGATGTTTTGGTGAGAGAAATGAGGCATTTATAATTCCCCTAAGGAGGCCTCCAAACTCACCTGCCATCCTCATCTCTCTAAGTCAAGTCCGATGGGTCACATGGCAGGGAGGGTGTGTCTCCTCCAAACCTTGTCTATTGTATCTATTTATAACTGTAAAAGTGTAAGGGAATTTGAAAAAAAAAAAATCTGCAAAAGATACAGCTTAAGCAGCCCGAGTTAACGGAAGTTTATTTCTTTGTTCCATAGTCTCAAAATAACAGACAATTAAGAATGAATTTCGTTTAAAACCTATGTTTCAAATTCAGCAAGATATTTTATGTTCAAATAAAAGACGATTTTGTTCTTTTCAAGCTAAAAAAATTTGTACCTTGCAGTGAATACTTTATTTCACTGATTTAGACGTAAATAAAAGCACATTGTGTCTTTACCTTGACAATTTTTGTGGTATCACTGTATGTTTAGAATCGACTGTTTGACTGTGGAGTGTGTATTAGTACGTTCCCTAGGGGACTGAAGGCTGTGCAGGAAGTGATCTCAAGGCCTTGCAAGCCATTCAGGATGCTCTGTGGAATGGAGCAGTGGTAACCATGGCAGCTTGTGTTGGTGACCATTGTTGAACAGGGTCTTCTCTTAATGAACTCCCTCATAGAAGACCATGGATTTTTAAAGATAAGTACTAAAACTGTGGCCATATGAATTTATATATATATATATATATATATATATATATATATATATATACACACACACACACACACATATATACACACACATACACACATATATATGTCTGTGCATTTGTATAAATATACACACCATTTGTGTGTGTGTTTGTATATATGTACACTGAATCTTTGTACCTTGTGAATAATATATAAAATATTAAAACTTGACATATATGACAACAAATGTTTAAAACTTAAACCAACAAAATTTGGTTTTGCAGAGGAAAAGTATTTAATTACTGACATTATTTGAGAATACTGGAGTATGGAGATGGTAATCAAAACAGAACCAGCTTTTACATGGCTTTATTCTTGTAATAAAACTCTTCGTGGGCAATGCCCCCCAGTATTGCCTGCACGGGATGTGGGCTACTACCCCGCCCCACCTGTGGGAGCCCACTGCTCCATTCTAAATTCCTTTGCTCTGAAGAAGACATACAGATGGCTAACAGACACATGAAAAGATGCTCAACATCAGTCATTATCAGAGAAATGCAAATCAAAACCACAATGAGATACCATCTCACGCCAGTCAGGATGGCTGCTATCCAAAAGTCTACAAGCAATAAATGCTGGAGAGGGTATGGAGAAAAGGGAACCCTTTACACTGTTGGTGGGAATGCAAACTAGTACAGCCACTATGGGGAACAGTGTGGAGATACCTTAAAAACCTGGAAATAGAACGACCATATGACCCAGCAATCCCACTTCTGAGCATACACACCGAGGAAACCAGAACTGAAAGAGACACGTGTACCCCAATATTCATCACAGCACTGTTTACAATAGCCAGGACATGGAAGCAACCCACATGTCCATCAGCAGACGAATGGATAAGAAAGCAGTGGTACATATACACAATGGAAAATTACCCAGCCATTAAAAAGAATGCATTTGAATCAGTTCTAATGAGGTGGATGAAACTGGAGCCTATTATACAGAGTGAAATAAGTCAGAAAGAAAAACACCAATGCAGAATACTAACACATATATATGAAATTTAGAAAGATGGCAATGATAACCCTGTATGCGAGACAGCAAAAGAGACACAGATGTACAGAACAGTTATTAGACTCTGTGGGAGAAGGCGAGGGTGGTATGATCTGAGAGAATAGCATTGAATCATGTATATTATCATATGTGAAACAGATAGCCAGTTCAGGTTTGATGCATGTGACCGAGTGCTCGGGGCTGGTGCACTGGGATGACCCAGAGGGATGGGATGTGGAGGGAGCTGGGAGGGGGTTCTGGATGGGGAACACATGTACACCCGTGGCAGATTCATGTCAAGTATGGCAAAAAAAAAAAAAAAACTACAATATTGTAAAGTAATTAGCCTCCAATTTAAGTAAAGTGAACAAAATAAATTCCTTTGCTAAAAAGGGCCTAATCAATGTTTGCTTTGTGACCTCCCAAAACACCATTATTTTCCTTCCTTTCTTCCCTCCTTCCTCCCCCCTTTCTTTCCTTTTCTTTCTTATTATGCAATTGTTAAAGTTTGTTTTCCATTTATAGTTATTACAGAGCACTGACTCTATTCCCCATGATGTACACTCCATCCTTGAGCTCATCTTACACCTATCACGGTGTGCCTCCCGCTCCCCCACCTCTGTGTTGCCACTCCCTTTCCCCTCCCCGCTGCTAACCAGTAGATTGTTCTCTATATCTGTGAGCCTCCATTTTTGTTATATTCTCTACTTTGTGATGTTTTAAGATTCTTTCAGAGACATCAAAGAGTATTTTTCTTTCTTATTTTACTTAATATTGTACCTTTCATTTTGGTGCAAGTGTCATTATTTCATTTCTTTTATGGTTAAGTAGCATTCCATAGGTCTTCCTTGGTGACTCAGGTAAGAATCTGCCTGTCAAGCAGGACATGTTGGTTCAATCCAGTGGCAAGGAAGATCCCTTGGAGAAAGAAATGGTAACCCACTGGAGTATTCTTGCCTTTCATGGACAGAGGAGCCTGGAGGGGTAGAGTCCATAGGGTTGCAAAAATGGGACATGTCTTAGTGACTGAACAACAACGAGTGTCCCATGGTACATATATACCACATCTTTATCTATTCATCTATGATCTGATGGACATTTAGCTTGCTTCCATGTCTTGGTGAATGGTGTGCTTCAATGAACATTGGGGTACATGTGTCTTTTTAGTTAACATTGTGGGTTTTTAATATATATATAAACAAGAATAACATTGCTAGGTCATGTGTTGTTACTTTTAGTTTTCTGAGAAATTTCCATACTGAAAACCACCATTATTTTAGTCCTAAAGACTACCTACTAGTAAGCAATTTTGAGTTTTTGAGGGTATTAGTTGCTGACACCATGTCTTGAGGTGTAATAATCACTATGATGAGGTAGGTGCCCTAGGGGCAACTACTTTGTATGCCTTTTAGCAAATGCCACTGCCACCCCACACATGACACGGCTCCCCAGCTAGGTTCCCACCTCTGCACTCACACAAGAAACACCAAGTCTTCTTCCTCTTCTCCCATGGGAAGTATAACTTTGGGGCTCAGCCTGGAACCAGTTCTTCCCCTACTTTCTGGCTAACTGGACCTTCTGGTCCCATCTCCAACTCCACAGGACCCATCCCCCTCCCTCTTCACACACTTATCCCTTCTCTGCCCTCTCTGCCCACCACTATCAGAGAGCTCAGAGACAGACATAATTCCACACAAGGTTGATTTTATTTAAAGTTCATTATTAATGTATGATGTTGGTATAAGATTCAACAACTATACTGTTGGCCATTTCTCAGAGGTGAGACCTCTGTAGATTTCTGAGGTCTCTAGCTGTGCTCTGAAGTCACTGGCTGCCCACTGGTCTTGCTGGAACGGCAGGAGTCTCCATGATCCCTGGGACCTCCTCTGGTTCATTCTGATCCAGCTCTTCATTCACCTTGGAACAGTAGCTACAGAGATTTGATCCTCTGATTTTCTTCAGTTTCTTTGAGATTGGAGATTTTTGATAAGATTCCTTGGTCAGCTTTGGTTGAACGTGCTTATTCACCCTCACAGTTGCCCTGGCCACCTGGAGAAAACAAGAGAGGGAGCACGGAATGGCATTGGTTTAGGGAAGAGGTGAATATGGATAAGAACGATGGCTTAAGTAGAAGGGTGTGGGCAGAAAAGGAGTATGTGCCAGGGAAGGACAGAGGAGGTGGTCTTATGGGGTAGAGTCAATGGGCAAGAGGAGCTTGGGTGGGTTCAGCTCACCTTGACACTGATTTTGGACCTCAGTTGATAGGAAGACTTTATCTTTTCCTCCTGGGTATATGGAGTCGGCTGTTCTGGAACAGCTCTGGAGCCTTGTGGCTTCCCTGTCACCTTAGCCATTTTGAGGACTCCTAGTGGTCTGCTACAGAGCCCCTGAGGACCCCTACCCAAGGGGCCACACCCTTATGCTTTATGAGGTCAGCAAGTCACGTCCTCAGCCAATGGTGGCCCTGGGTGAGCCTTGACATCACAAAACCCCATCCTGACACCTCTAGCGGAGGATGGGGAACAATTCAGATGATTTGGTGGGAGAAATAAGCATTTTCAATGTCCCTTAAGAGTCTACAAACTCACCTACCATCGTCATCTCTCTACATCAACTCTGACGGGTCATGTGGCAGGGAGAGAGTGTCTCCTCCAAACCTTACCTCACAGCTACACTATTCAGGCTTTCATTCTGTTCTCTCTCATCTTTTACCATTATGTAATTTTTAATATCTTGCCTAAAATTCCTACATGATAATTAGCCTATGTTGAAGTTTTTGTGGAAATGTTAATTATTCCACTTTCCTCCTACAAGGTGTTCTTAAAGCAAATTGAAGACCATTTAATTCTGGGCCACCTACAGAAACCTTTTCCATCCCACCTCCTTTTCTCAGTGTTCACATAGCTCTCCTCAGTTTTATAGTTTCCAGTCTGAAACCCCTGCCTTCAAGCTGTGAGACTGCACTGAATACACTTGCCCTTGCTCCACTTGGAGCTGTCTTGTTTCAAGTCTAGGACTCATGGTCACCTCACTTGGTGTACTACTGAGGCTTGCTTTTTAACAGTTTGATGGGGATGAGGCAGATAAATGCATGCTTCAAGGTTGTGCTGGGTGATCACAAGAAGGAAATGACCACTTGCAACGGATTAGTATTCCCAGGAAGGGGTGTAACTTGTCCAGATGTGTGTGAGTCTCGTGTGTGAAGGTCTTCTCAACACGTGCCCTCGAAAATTCTTTTTATCATCTTGTTTTCCTGCTGGCACCTCCATTGGAGCTTACCTCACAGTTGAGACCATGATGGAATTCATTTCCATGAATAGCTACCACAAGCTTCCATGTTCTTGGAGGAAACACTGAGTACTCATATCCTGTCCATCTAGTTCCCAAGGTCTCTCATTGAGGTGGTTGGCTCTGGAGGAAAGGGGAATGAGTTGTGGCCTTATGAAAAACATAAGAATCTGACAAAATATATGAAAGGCAGCAATGCAAATAAAGAATTGACAAAGGATTTGCACAGGAAATTCACCAAATAAATATATACAGAGAGCAACTAAGCACACATAGGACACCAAAATGATAGCTCTAATGAAAGAACAGAGAAGAACAAATGGGATGAGTATGTGAAAAAGTTTGAACTTTCATGCACTGCTTATGGCAATACAAAATGGGACAGCCTCGGGGGAAACCACTTTGGAATTTGCTTAAGAAGTTAAACATTGGGTTACCACATGACCCAGCACCCCACTCCTAGGTTTATACCAAGAAGAATTAAAAAAAAAAGTTTATCCAAGGACTTGCACATGAATTTTCATAGCAGTCTTATTTCTAATAGTCAAAAAATTGAGATGAACAGATGAAAAAACAAACCTGGAGTTGCAATCCTCATATCAGACAATATAGACCTTAAAAATAAGAATACTACAAGAGATAAAGAAGGACACTACATAATGATCAAGGGATCAATCTAAGAGGAAGACATAAAAATTGTAAATATCTTCACTCAATGTAGGAACACCTGAATACCTAAAACAAACACTAAGATACATAAAAATAGAAACTGACAGTAACACAATCAGTAGGAGATTTTCACACCCCACTCACACCAACGGACAGATCATCAAAACAAAATTAACAAGGAAACATGTCTTAAATGATACCTTAGATGAGATGAATCTCATTGATATCTTCGGAACATGCCATCCAAATGCAGAAGAATACATCTTCTTCTCAATTGCACATGGAACAGTCTCCAGGATAGATCACATCTTAGGTCACAAATCAAACTTCAGTAAAATTAAGAATTGAAATCGTATCAGGCATCTTCTCCAACCAAAACACCATGAGACTAGATATCAATTACAAGAAAATAACTGTAAGAAACACAAACACATGGAGATTAAACAACATATTTCTAAATAATCAACAGGTTACTGAAGAAATCAAAAGGGAAATAAAAAATTTTCTAGAAACAAATGACAATGAAAATATAACTTAAAACCTGTGGGAAGCAGCAAAAGCATTTCTAAGAGGGAAGTTTATAGTAATACAATACTACCTCAGAAAACAAGAAAAACATCAAATAAACAACCTAACTTTACACCCAAAACAACTGGAAAAAAACCAAAAAAACAAAAAATACTCCAGAATTAGTAAAAGGAAAGAAATCTTAAAAATCCGAGGAGAAATAAAAGAAAAAGAAATGAAATGAGTAAAGATTAATAAAACTAAAACCTGGTTCTTTGAGAAGAAAAGCAAAATTGACAAACATTTAGCTAGTGTCATAAAGATAAAAAGAAGAATCAAACCAACAAAATTAGCAATGAAAAAGGAGAGGTTACAACAGCTGTTGCTGCTGCTGCTAAGTCGCATCAGTCGTGTCCAACTCTGTGCGACCCCATAGATGGCAGCCCATCAGGCCCCTCTGCCCCTGGGATTCTACAGGCAAGAATATTGGAGTGGGTTGCCATTTCCTTCTCCAATGCATGCATGCATGCATTCTAAGTTGCAAACATAGGATTGTAAGACACTATTATGAACAACTCTATGGCAATAAAATGGATAACTTGGAATAAATGGATAGATTCTTAGAAAAGCTCAGTCTTCCAAGACTGAACCAGGAAGAAATAGAAGTTATGAACAACCCAATTACAAGCTCTAAATAAAAGCTGTGATCAAAAATCTCCCAAAAGACAAAATCCCAGGAGCAGATAACTTCACAGGTTAATTCTATCAAACATTTAGAGATGAGCTAATGCCCATCCTCTAAAACTCCTTCAAAAAGTTGCACAGGAAGGAATACTTCTAAACTCATTCTAAGGGGCCACCATCACCCTGATACCAAAACCAGACCAAGACAACACCAAAAAAGAAAACTAGAGGCCAGTATCACTGATGAACATAGATGTGAAAATCCTCAACAAACCTTTAGCAAACAGAATTCAAAAACACATGAAAAAGGTCATACACCATAATCGTTGGGTTTATTCCAAGGATGCAAGGATTCTTCAATATATGCAAATCAATCAATGTGATACACCATATTAACCAATGGGAAGATAAAAACCATATGATCATCTCAGTAGATGCAGAAAAAGCCTTTGACAGAATTCAGCACCCATTTATGATTAAAACTCTTCAAAAAATGGGCATAGAAGGAAGTTATCTCCACATAGCAAAGGCCATATAGGATAAGCCCACAGCGAACATTATCCTCAATGATGAAACTTTCACCATTATTATTCAACCTAGTTTTGGAAGTCCTAGATACAGCAATCCGAGAAGAAAAAGAAATCAGTGCCAGATCGGAAAAGAAGAAGAAAAGACTGTTCTGTACATCTGTGTCTCTTTTGCTGTCTTGCATACAGGGTTAATGTTACCATCTTTCTAAATTCCATATATATGCATTAGTATACTGTATTGGTGTTTTTCTTTCTGGCTTACTTCACTCTGTATAATAGGCTCCAGTTTCATCCGCCTCATTAGAACTGATTCAGATGTATTCTTTTTAATGGCTGAGAAACATGTATAATATCATATATGAAATGAATTGTCAGTCCAGGTTCGATGCATGATACTGGATGCTTGAGGTTGGTGCACTGAGACGACCCAGAGGGATGGTATGGGGAGGGAGGAGGGTGGGGGGTTCAGGATGGGGAACATGTGTACACCTGTGTTGGATTCATGTTGATGTATGGCAAAACCAATACAATATTGTAAAGTAATTAACCTTCAATTAAAATAAATAAACTTATATAAAAAAAAGAAGAAGTAAATCTGTCACTGTTTGTGGATGACAGGATACTTTACATAGAAAGCCCTAAAGATACTATCATCAGAGAGTTACTACAGCTAATCAATGAATTTAGCACAGTCACAGGATACAAAATCAATACACAGAAATCACTTGGATTCCTATATACTAACAATGAAAAATCAGAAAGAGAAATTAAGGAATCAATTCCATTCACCATTGGAACAAAAATAATAAATATCTAGGAAAAACTTACCTAAGAAGACAAAAGAACTGTATACAAAAAATTATAAGACATTGATGAAAGAAATCAAATATGACACAAACAGATGGAGAGATAGTCCATGTTCCTGAGTAGGAAGAATCAATATTGTGAAAATGACTGTACTACTAAATGCAATCTGCAGATTCACTGTGACCCCTATCAAGTTATCAATGGCATTTTCACAGCACTAGAACAAAACTATGGATGGAGCTTCATGACATTGTACAGGAGACAGGAATGAAGACCACCCCCAAGAAAAAGAAATGCAAAAAAGCAAAATGGCTGTCTGAGGAAGCCTTACAAATACCTGTGAAAAGAAGAGAAGTGAAAAGCAAAGGAGAAAAGGGAAGATAAGCCTATTTGAATGCAGAGTTCCAAAGAATAGCAAGGAGAGAAAAGAAAGCTTTCCTCAGTGATCAATGCAAAGAAATAGAAGAAAACAACAGAATGGGAAAGACTAGATATCTCTTCAAGAAAATTAGAGATACCAAGGGAATATTTCATGCAAAGATGGGCTCGATAAAGGACAGAAATGGTATGGACCTAACAGAAGCAGAAGATACTAAGAAGAAGTGGCAAGAATACACAGAAGAACTGTACAAAAAAGATCTTCACGACCCGGATAATCACTATGGTGTGATCACTCATCTAGAGCCAGACATCCTGGAATGTGAAGTCAAGTGGGCCTTAGAAAGCATCACTACGAACAAAGCTAGCAGAGGTGATGGAATTCCAGTGGAGCTATTTCAAATCCTGAAATCTGATGCTGTAAAAGTGCTGACTCAATATGCCAGCAAATGTGGAAAACTCAGCAGTGGCCACAGGACTGGAAAAGGTCAGTTTTCACCCAATCCCAAAGAAAAGCAATACCAAAGAATGCTCAAACTATCACAGAAATTCACTCATCTCACATGCTAGTAAAGTAATGCCCAAAATTCTACAAGCCAGGCTTCAGCAATACGTGAACTGTGAACTTCCAGATGTTCAAGCTGCTTTTAGAAAAGGCAGAGGAACCAGAGATCAAATTGCCAACATCTTCTGGATCATGGAAAAAGCAAGAGAGTTCCAGAGAAAACATCTATTTCTGCTTTATTGACTATGCCAAAGCCTTTGACTGTGTGGATCACAATAAACTGTGGAAAATTCTGACAGAGATGGGAATACCAGACCACTTGACCTGCCTCTTGAGAAATCTGTATGCAGGTCAAGAAGCAACAGTTAGAACTAGACATGGAACAACAGACAGGTTCCAAATAGGAAAAGAAGTATGTAAAGGCTGTATATTGTCACCCTGCTTATTTAACTTATATGCAGAGTACATAATGAGAAACGCTGGGCTAGATGAAGCACATGCTGAAATCAAGATTACCAGGAGAAGTATCAATAACCTCAGATATACAGATGACACCACCCTATGGCAGAAAGTGAAGAATTAAAGAGCCTCTTGATGAAAGTGAAAGAAGGGAGTGAAAAAGTTGGCTTAAAGCTCAACATTCAGAAAACTAAGATCATGGCATCCAGTCCCATCACTTCATGGCAAATAGATGGGGAAACAGTGGAAACAGTGGCTGACTTTATTCTTCTGGGCTCCAAAATCCCTGAAGATTGTGATTGCAGCCCTGAAATTAAAAGATGCTTACTCCTTGGAAGGAGTTATGACGAATTTAGACAGCATATTAACAAGCAGACACATTGTCAACAAAGGTCCATCTAGTCAAGGCTATGATTTTTCCAGTGGTCATGTATGGATGTGAGAGTTGGACTATAAAGAAAGCTGAGTGCCAGAGAACTGATGGTTTTGAACTGTATTGTTGAAGAAGACTCTTGAGAGTCCCTTGGACTGCTAGGAGATCCAACCAGTCCATCCTAAAGGAGATCAGTCCTCAGTGTTCATTGGTAGGACTGATGTTGAAGCTGAACCTCCAATACTTCGGCCAGCTGATGCGAAGAGCTGACTCATTTGGAAAGACCCTGATGCTGGGAAAGATTGAGGGCAGGAGGAGAAGGGGATAACAGGATGAGATGGTTGGATGGCATCACCCACTCAATGGACATGGGCTTAGGTGGACTCCGGGAGTTGGTTATGGACAGGGAGGCCTGACATGCTGTGGTTCATGGGGCTGCAAAGAGTAGAACACAAGTGAGTGACTTATCTGCACTGAACTGAGAACAAAACATTTCACAATTCATATGGAAACACAAATGACCCTGAAAAGCCAAAGCAGTCTTGAGAAAGAAGAGTAGAGGTGGAGGAATCAACCTTCCTGGCTTCAAATTATGCTACAGAAGCTACAGTAATCAAGAAAGTATGTTACTGGCACAGAAAACAGGAATATAGACCAATGGAACAAGATAGAAAGCCCAGAAATAAACCCATGCACCTATGGGTACCTTGTTTTTGACAAAGAGGACAAGAATATACAATGGGGCAAAGACAGCCTCTTCAATAAGTGGTGCCAGGAAAACTGAATAGCTACATGTAAAAGAATGTAATTAGAACACTTCCTAACACCATACACAAAGATCAACTCAAAATGGATTAAGAATCTAAATGTAAGACCAGAAACTATAAAACTCTTAGAGGAAAACATAGGCAGAACAGTCGATGACATAAAGCAAAGCAAGATCCCTTATGGCCCTCCTTCTAGAGTAATGGAAATAAAAACAAAATTAAACAAATGGAACCTGATTAAACTTAAAACCTGTTTCAAAGAAAGGGAAACTATAAGCAAGGTGAAAAGACAACCCTCAGAAAGGGAGAAAATAATAGCAAATGAAACAACTGACAGAGGATTAATTTCCAAAATATATGAGTAGCTCATGCAACTCAATATCAGAAAAAGAAACAACCCAATCAGGCTCTACTACAAAGCCTCAGTCATCAAGATAGTATGGTACTGGCACAAAGACACAAATATAGACCAATAGAACAAAATAGAAAGCCCAGAGATAAATTCACACACCTATGGACACCTTATCTTAGACAAAGGAGGCAAGAATATACAATGGATTAAAGACAATCTCTTTAACAAGTGGTGCTGGGAAAACTGGTCAACCACTTGTAAAAGAATGAAAATAGATCACTTTCTAACACCATACACAAAAATAAACTCAAAATGGATTAAAGATGTAAACCTAAGACGAGAAACTATAAAAATCCTAGAGAAGAACATAGGCAAAACACTCTCTGACATAAATCACAGCAGGATCCTCTATGATCCACCTCCCGGAATACTGGAAATAAAAGCAAAAATAAACAAATGGGATCTAATTAAAATTAAAAGCTTCTGCATAACAAAGGAAACTATAAGCAAGGTGAAAAGACAGCCTTCAGAATGGGAGAGAATAATAGCAAATGAAGCAACTGACAAACAACTAATCTCAAAAATACAAAAGCAACTTATGCAGCTCAATTCCAGAAAAATAAACGACCCAATCAAAAAATGGACCAAAGAACTAAATAGACATTTCTCCAAAGAAGACATACGGATGGCTAACAGACACATGAAGAGTGTGTAAGAGTGAAGTAAGCCAGAAAGAAAAACACCAATACAGTACACTAACACATATATATGGAATTTAGAAAGATGGTAATGATAACTCTATATGTGAGACAGCAAAAGAGACACAGATGTTTAGAATGGACTTTTGGACTCTGTGGGAGAGGGAGAGGGTGGGATGATTTGGGAGAATGGCATTGAAACATGTATCCTATCATGTAAGAAACGAATCACCCGTCTATGTTTGATACAGGATACAGGATGCTTGGGGTTGGTGCACGGGGATGATCCAGAGAGATGAATGGGGTGGGAGGTGGGAGGGGGGTTCAGGATTGGGAACTCATGTACACCCATGGCTGATTCATGTCAATGTATGGCAAAACCAATACAGTATTGTAAAGCAAAATAAAGTAAAAATTAAAAAAAAATTTTTAAGTGGGAAAAAGATATAAACAGACATTTCTCCAAAGAAGACATACATATGGCTAACAAACACAGGAAAAGTTGCTCAAGATCACTTATTATTAGAGAAATGCAAATCAAACTATGATGAGATATCACATCACACAGGCAGAATGCTCATCCTCAAAAAAATCTACAAACAAAAAATGCTGGAGAGGATGTGAAGTAAAGGGAACACTCTCGCACTGTCGGTGGCAATGTAAATTGATACAGCCACTATGGAAGATGTTATGGAGATTCCGTAGAAAACTAGTAATAAAACCACCATGTGACCCAGCAATCCCACTCCTAGGCATATACCCTGAGGAAACCAAACTTGAAAAAGACACATGTATCTCATTGTTCATTGCAGCACTGTTTACAATATGTAGAACATGGATGTGAGAGTTGGACTATAAAGAAAGCTGAGTGCCAAAGAATTGATGCTTTTGAACTGTGGTGTTGGAGAAGACTCTTGAGAGGCCCTTGGACTGCTAGGAGATGCAACCAGTCCATCCTAAAGGAAATCAGTCCTGGGTGTTCATTGGAAGGACTGATGTTGAAGCTCAAACTCCAATACTTTGGCCAGCTAATGCAAAGAGCTGACTCATTTGAAAAGACCCTGATGCTGGGAAAGATTGAGGGCAGGAGGAAAAGGGGAGGACAGAGGATGAGATGGTTGGATGCCATCACTGACTCGATGGACATGAATTTGGGTAATCTCTGGGAGTTGGTGATGGACAGGGAGGCCTGGTGTGTTGTGGTCCATGGGGTCGCAAAGAGTTGGATACGACTGAGCGACTGAACTGAACTGACTAAGGTGGATGTATCTAGAACCTATTATACAGAGTGAAGGAAGTCAGAAAGCAAAAGATGAATATTATATACTAATGCATATATGCGGAATCTAGAAAGATTGTACTGAAGAATTTATTTACAGGGCTGCAAATGAGAAATAGACATAGAGAACAGAATAATGGACATGGGGAAAGGGAAGGAGAGGGTGAGATACATGGAGAGAGTAACATGGAAACTTACATTACCATATGTAAAATAGAGAGCCAATAGGAATTTGCGTAATGTCTCAGGAAACTCAAACAAGGTTCTGAATCTCCTAGAGGGGTGGGATGGGCAGGGAGATGCATGGAAAGTTCAAGTGGGAGGGGATATATGTATACATATGGCTAATTCATGTTGAAGTTTGAGAGAATACAAGAAAATTCTGTAAAGCCATTATATTAAAAATGTATTTACATTTTATTTAAAAGCAATTAAATTAAAACATTTAAAATTATTAAATTAAAGTTTTATTTATTTTTATAAGTCCATTTTTCTCTTTATTTTTGAGCTATTTTAAAGCAAATTCCAGACCTTATATGATTTTACAAACTTCTATCTACATCTCTTAAAAGCACACAAGTATTTTCTTACTGCTATCACATTGACAAAGTTAACAATGATTTTTAAATGTCATCTGATTTCCAGTCCACATTCAGAACTAAATTTAAAAAAAGTAAAAACAGTTGAAATGACTGTAATGTCCATCAGCTGGTGCTTGAATAAATAAAACATGCAAGGCAATATTATTTGGCCATCAGATGGAGTTCTGATACATGCTATAGCTCTGAAATGATTATGTTAATTGAAAGAAGCCAGGCACAAATGGCTGCATATTGCATTATTCCATTCATGTGAATGAATATGTTCCAAATTAGGTAATTCTCTAAAGATGGAAACTAGAGGAGTAGATGCAGGACCCAGATGAAGGAGGAAATGGAAAATGTCTGAAAACTGGACAGTATTTCCCTTTGAGGTGATGAAAACATTCTAGATTGAGGTAGTGGTTATGGTTATGCAACCTATGAAGAATTTACAAATCAATGAATTATCCACTTGAACTGGTAAATTCATGCTACATGAACAACATGTCAATAAATAAAAAGTTTTGTTAAAAAAAACTACTGAACTTAGCTTCTATGTTCAGGAATATTATCCTTCAAAATTAAAGGACAAGTAGATATTCTCATTGGAGAAGGAAATGGCAACCCACTCCAGTGTTCTTGCCTGGAGAATCCCAGGGATGGGGGAGCCTGGTGGGCTGCCGTCTATGGGGTTGCACAGAGTCGGACATGACTGAAGTGACTTGGCAGCAGCAGTAGCAGATATTCTCATATGAACAAAAGGTTAGGGAATTTATTCTTAGCAGATATCTGGTCTGTAAGAAATATTAAAAGTAGTTATTTACACAGAGTAAGATGATATTAAATATAAATTCATAATACACATGGACCTCTTGTAGCAAGAGACATGTGCTCAACAGATTCTAAAAACATAGCTTTGACAATAACCACTGTTGAATACTTCCAGGTATCTGTGGAAAGGAATGAGAAACTGTTTCCCTGCAAAAACTACAACGGTTTAAATGCTCTTAAATAAGAAACAAAGTTTCACTTAAAGAAAAGTCTCAAAGACTAAAGAGACAAAAGCTTTTGGTGACTTCCTGTGTCTCATTTTACTCTCATTCACAACCAGGCCTGGGATAATGGCAGAGGTTGCTGTTACCACAGTAACAAGAGGAGGGGATGAAGAAATGCGTCCTCATCTTGGACATTTTCTCTAACAGTAACCTTAAAATGCTTGCTGATGGTCACACTATTCACAAGGGTGCTGAGCTCCGGCTGATACCCACCCTTAACAGATTGCCAGGGCTCACATAGGGGAAAAGAATAAACACAGGAAAAGCAAAAAAGAAGAGGATATGAACAGGTAAACACAATTCCGTGTTTCTTTAAAAAGGCATATGACAATTTGCACATTGGGTGAATTCTAAGAGACACAAACATCTAAGCTGCAAGGACATTATCACCTCTGCCTGAGAATGGAAAAAGGTCACTGTCAAAAGCTGCACATGGCATCGGTGATAGAGTAACATTACTACAGTGGATGCTTTAGGGTACTGGTGGGATGAACCTGGTAAGAGCCACTATAAGCATGACTAGAAAAGTGCACTCCCATGAGAGAAAAATAAATAAAGAGGTAGAGACAGTATGATAAATCAGGCCCTCTCCTGGAATATTTCAGAAATGAACAGAGTTCAAGCACCACACATCCCAAACCAGGTCCCTTGAAACCATTCAGAACATTGAAGCGATGAAAGTAAAGATAGCATACCTGAAGAGAGCAATGGATAAAGAAATGCAATATAGGCCTAGAATGAATTTTGAATCAAGGATTGAAATATGAATGTAGGCTGTCTTTACAGATAGAGATAAATCCAGAGGTCATCACACTAAGTGAATGGGGATTGATTCAAGAATCACCATGGGATCCAATGGAGAGGTTGGATACAAAAACCCACAGCAGTGAGCAGCCACACAAAGGTGGCATGGACATCCAACCTGACAAGAAACTTATGGGTAGTAGAGGACCCTGCTGAATGGAAGGGATACATCTGGAACTTGGCATTAATTTCTTCTCACAGATACACATACAATACAGAACCCATGCAAACCTACTTCAGCAAGAGTGGTAGATGAAACATGTTCTAATAACATGTAGGTGAAAAGAAGCACAGCTGAATATCTAGTATTCTCAGTGCCACAGAACAAGACTCTATACAGGTAAAACAAATGCACCCTTGTCAATCAACTTAAATAGAATAGAAACTTCTACTCAAAATAAAATCCAAGAGTGAGCAGACACCAGGTTTGCTGGCATCCTCTGGATCATTCTACTCTAATGTACAACCAGGCCTGACTAAAAGTCTCAGGTGGCAGAGGCCATCCTAAAAAAGGACAGAATAAAGACAACTTCCAGCGTGGAGGCTTTTCTCTATAACCACAGCATGAAAACTATCGCTGATGGACATCTGATATTCACAAGGCCACTGGACTCGACATGACACTTACCTTTGAACACGACAAGGGTCATACACACACAAAACTAAATAAATAAACACATACACACACACACAAAAAAAAAAAAACCTAGGACACTCTTGGGAAGAAAACATCAGCAGGTAAATACAACTCAAGGTGATTTCAAAAAGCAAAAACCCCATGAATAGTACTCCATAGGGTTCCTTATCAGAGATACAAAATCCAAACTGCCCAAGACATCAACTCTGAGCATGGGACAAGGGCACCATGGAAAACGGACCAGACCAGAAATGATAGATTAACATTAGACAGGGGGATACTTTTATAGTAATGGGAGCATGTCAGTGGGAGGAGCCAGTATAAGAATCACTGTGCATGTGCCTTTATAGAAAAAAGTTAGACTGAAAGTATGACATGGCCTCTCCACTCCTAGGATACTTCAGAAATACACAGATTTTGAAAACCACACTCCCCAAAGCATGCAATGCAGCAGCATCCCCAACGCGCAGAGATGAAAGTAAAGAAAGTACACAGGGATAAAGAGATGAGTGGATAAAGGAATGGGATATGGCTTTATGATGGAATATGACTCAGGCATTGAAACAAGGAAACACTGTCATTTTCAGAGGTACAGATAAGTGTGGTGATAATCAGAGTCAGTGAAGAAGGGGAGATTAGAGACAAGTCATAGGATTTACCTTTTAAACAGGAAAGACAATACTGCTGGCAGTGAGTACCCCAACGGAGGTGAAATGTACACCCAGTGCTGGGAACACCCTGCTGCTTAGCAAAGGGGATGGGTGAGAGGAAGGCTTACACTGGAAGGCTGGAATTCCCACAAATAACCTGTCAAATACATAATTGCAAGGACTGACTTAGCAAGAGTGATGTACTGCACACTTTCTGAGAGCAAGTCAGAGGAAATAACGACTGGTGAATGCCTCTGTGTATGGGTGTAAGGGAGCAAGAATTGGTACAGCCACAACAAAGGCAACTCTGTACATCAGCTTCGTAAAACAAGAAATATGAACTACAATAAAACCGAGAAAGAAGGAGACACAAGCTTTGGGGGGCTTCCTGTAGCTCATACTACTCTCATTTACGAGCAGAAATGGCTCATACTTCTAAGGATGCAGTTACCATAGTAACAAGAAGAGAACCCAAAGAAATTCTGCCACCTTGTGGCCACTTTCGGGAAGAGCAACCTTAAACCTTGGGCTGATGGACACTGACAAGGCGGCTGGGCTCTAAATGACACCTTCACTTACAAAATGGCCAGGCACGGGTGGCACACCGAAAAAAAAAATGAGAACAAACAACACGATCTGGGAGTAAACATCAACAGATAAATACTTCGTCAAAACTTAGAAGGAAACCTCTGGAAATGTGCCTCATTTGCACTATTATCAGTAATTAGAAAACTTACACTGCAACGTGATATCAGTACTGAGAAACTAAAAAGGCCACTATCCAAAAGTCTACAGACAAGGAAGAGTAGAGCAATATTACTAAAGGGGACCTTTGTATGCCACTGGTGGGAGGTAAGCGGTTGGAACCTTTATGAGCATAATTGTCAAAGGGCTTTGAAATCACAAAATGAGACAGATAATGTCATATGGCAGTTCCACTCCCAGAGCATTTGAGAAATCAACAGATCGAGGAAAACACACGCCCACACCCACATACCTACAAACATGCACTGCAGCAGCATTCATAACGCCCAAGAGATGAAAGGAAAAAGAATCATTGGGTGCAGAAGAGAAAGAAACAGGACAGAGAGAATGTAAGGAAATATGACTCTAACATTATGAAAATGCAAAAAATTGCCATTTCCAGGGATATGCAGAAATCTAGAGTGAATCACAGTAAGTAAAGAAGGGCGGATTAAAGAGATATCACAACATATCCCTTCCAGAGAGGATTAAAAAACATATTGATGGCAATGAGTACTCAAACAAAACTGAAATGGACTTATACTCCTGGTAAGAAAATTAGTGTTAGCAAAGGGTGTCACTGGGTGAGAGGCCAAAAGGGGAAGGCTGGAATAAAGCTATACCCACAAATGCCTATGCAATTCATAATCCACATGGACCTCCTGTATCAAGAGACATGTACTCAACAGATTCTAAAAGATAGCTCTGACAATAACCACAGTTGAATACATCCAGGTATCTGTGGAAAGAAATGAGAAACTATTTTCCTGCAACAACTACAATGGTGCAAATAATCCTAAATAAGAAATAAAGATTGACTTAAAGACAAATCTCAAAGGCTAGAAAGACAAAAACTTTGGTGACATCCTGTGTCTCATTCTACTCTCATTTACAACCATGCCTGGGATAACCAGAGGCTGCTGTTACCATATTAACAAGAGGAGGGAATGAAGAAATGCTGCTGCCTTGTGGACATTTTCTCTAACAGCAGCCTTAAAATGCCTGCTGATGGACACACTATTCACAACAGTGCTGAGATCTAATCAATACCCACCCTTAAGAAAAAGGAAAATATAAGCAAGGTGAAAAGACAGCCTTCTGAATGGGAGAGAATAATAGCAAATGAAGCAACTGACAAACAACTAATCTCAAAAATACACACGAAACTTATGCAGCTCAATTCCAGAAAAATAAACGACCCAATCAAAAAATGGGCCAAAGAACTAAATAGACATTTCTCCAAAGAAGACATACGGATGGCTGACAAACACATGAAAAGATACTCAACGTCAGTCATTATTAGAGAAATGCAAATCGAGACCACAATGAGGTACCACTTCACACCAGTCAGAATCGCTGCGATCCAAAAGTCTACAAACAATAAATGCTAGAGAGGGTGTGGAGAAACCCTCTTACACTGCTGGTGGGAATGCAAAGTAGTACAGCCATTATGGAAAACAGTGTGGAGATTCCTTTAAAAATTGCAAATAGAACTGCCTTATGACCCAGCAACCCCACTTCCGGGCATACACACCGAGGAAACCAGAACTGAAAGAGACACGTGTACCCCAATGTTCATCGCAGCACTGTTTATAATAGCCAAGACATGGAAACGACCTAGATGTCCATCAGCAGATGAATGGATAAGAAAGCTGTGGTACATATACACGATGGAGTATTACTCAGCCATTAAAAAGAATGCATTTGAATCAGTTCTGATGAGATGGATGAAACTGGAGCCGATTATACAGAGTGAAGTAAGCCAGAAAGAAAAGCACAAATACAGTATACTAACACATATATATGGAATTTAGAAAGATGGCAATGACGACCCTGTATGCAAGACAGCAAAAGAGACACAGATGTGTAGAGTGGACTTTTGGACTCTGAGGGAGAGGGAGAGGGTGGGATGATTTGGGAGAATGGCATTGAAATATGTATACTGTCATGTAAGAAACGAATCGCCAGTCTATGTTCAATGCAGGATGCAGGATGCTTGGGGCTGGTGCACGGGGATGATTCGGAGGGATGATATGGGGTGGGAGGTGGGAGGGGGGTTCATGTTTGGGAGTTCATGTATACCCGTGGTGGATTCATGTCATTGTATGCCAAAACCAATACAGTATTGTAAAGTAAAATAAAGTAAAAATAAAAATTAAAAAAATAATAATTTTAAAAAAAAAGAAATTGCCAGGGCTCACATGGGGGAAAAAACTTAAGTAAACACAGGAGAAGCTAACAGGAAGATAATATGAACAGGTAAACACAATTCTGTGTTTCTTTAGAAAACCACATGACAGTTTGCACATAGGATGAATTCTAAGCAATACAAACATCTAAGCTGTGAGGACATTATCACCTCTGCCTGAGCATGGGAAAAAGCCACTGTCAAAAGCTGGACCTGGCATCAGTGGTGGAGTAACATTGGTACAGTGGATGCTTTATGGCACTGATGGGATGGACCTGGCAAGAGCCACTATGAGCATGACTAGAAAAGTGCAGTTCCCATGAGAGAAAAATAAATTTATATATATATATAAAGAATATATATATATATAAAGAATATATATATATATATATAAAGAGGTAGAGACAGTATGATAAATCAGGTCCTTTCATATTTCAGAAATGAACAGATTTCAAACACCACACACCCCAAACCGGGTCCTGTGGCACCATCCAGAACATTGAATTGATGAAAGTAAAGATAGTCAACTTGGACAGAGGAATGGATAAAATAATGTGATATAGGCCCAGCATGAATTTTGAATCAAGGATTGAAATAAGAATGTAGACCGTCTTCAGAGACAGAGATAAATCCAGAGATCATCACACTGAGTGAAGGAGGGTCGATTCAAGAAACATCATGGGGTGAAACAGAGAGGTGGAAATCTAAAATCCACTGCCGTGAGCACCCCCACAAAGGTGATGTGGACACCCAACCTGGCAAGAAACTTATGGATAACAGAGGGCCCTAGTGGTTGGAAAGGATACATCTGGAGCTTAGCATTAATTTCTTCCCACAGATACATATAGAATTCAGAAACCATGTAAACCTGTGCAAAGAGTGGTAGACGAAACATGTTCTAATAACATGTAGGTGAAAACAAGCACAGCTGAATACACCAAGTACTCTCAGTGCCACTGAACAAGAATCTGTACACGTAAAACAAATGAATCCTTGTCAATCAGCTTCAATAGAATAGGAACGGAGAAGGCAATGGCACCCCACTCCAGTACTCTTGCCTGGAAAATCCCATGGATGGAGGAGCCTGGTAGGCTGCAGTCCATGCTAAGGGTCGGACAAGACTGAGCGATTTCACTTTCACTTTTCACTTTCATGCATTGGAGAAGGAAATGGCAACCCACTTCAGTGTTCTTGCCTGGAGAATCCCAGGGATGGGGGAGCCTGGTGGGCTGCCGCCTATGGGGTCGCACAGAGTCAGACACGACTGAAGTGACTTAGCAGAATAGGAACATTTACTTGAAATAATCCAAGAGTGAGGAGACACCAGGATTGGTGGCATCCTCTGGCTTGTTCTATTCAAATGTACAACCAGGCCTGACAAAGACTCTCAGGCAGTGCAAACCATCCTGAAATAGGAGGAAATAAAGAAACCTTGCAGCATGGAGGCTTTTCTCTGTAACTGCAGCCTTGAAACTATAGCTGATGGACATCTGATATTCACAAGGCCACTGGACTCGACATGACACCTATCATTCAACATGTCAGGGGTCACACACCCAAAAATAAATAAATAAATAAATCACACACAAAAAACAAAATTGGGACACTCTTCAGAAGAAAACATCAACAGGTAAATACAATTCAAAGTGCTTTCAGAAAGCAAAAAGGCCATGAATAGTGCTCAATAGGGTTTCTTATCAGAGATTCAAAATCTAAACTGTCATGAGACATCAACTCTAAGCAGTGGAAAAGGCCACTATGGAAAACAGTCCAGACCAGAAATGGTAGATTAACATTAGTCAGGGGGATCCTTTTATATTAGTGGGGGCATATCATTGGGAGGGGAGAAGGGCATGACAACCCACTCCAGTATTTTTGCCTGGAGAATCCTATGGACAGAGGTGCCTGGCCAGGCTACAGTCTGTGGGATCACAAAGAGTTGGACACGACTGAGCGACTAACACACACACACATCAGTGGGAGGAGCCAGTATAAGGATCACTGTCCACGTGCCTTTAGAGAAAAAAGAGACAGAAAGTGTGACAAGGCTTCTCCACTCCTAGGATGCTTCAGAAATACACAGATTTTGAAAACCACATGCTCCAGAGCATGAAATGCAGCAGCATTCCCAATGCCCAGAGATGAAAGTAAAGAAAGTATATAGGGATGGAGAGATGAATCAGTCAAGGCATGGGACACTCGTTCATGATGGAATATGACTCAGGCATTGAAACAAGGAAATACTGTCATTGTCAGAGGTACAGATAAGTGTGGTGATAATCAGAGTCAGTGAAGAAGGGGAGATTAGAGAGAGGTTATATGATTTACCTGTCAAATGGAACTGACAATACTGCTGGCAGTGAGTGCCCTGAGCTGGGAGTGCCCAGTGCTGGGAACTCCCTGATGCTTAGCAAAGGCGATGGGTGAGAGGAGGGCTTACATTGGAAGGCTGAAATTCACGGATTCCCAGAAATACCTGTCAAATACATAATCCACAGTGACTGATTTAGCAAGAGTGATGTACTACATACTTTCTGAGAGCAGGTCGGAAGAAATAGCCCCTGCTGAATATTTCTGTGTATTGGTGTAAGGGAGCAAGAATCAGTACAGCTGCACCAAAGGCAACTCTGTACATCAGCTTTGTCAAACAAGAAATATGAACTACAATAAAACAGAGAAGGAAGGAGACACAAGCTCCAGGATTTGGTGATTGACAGGGAAGCAGGGCATGCTACAGTCCTTGGGGTCCCAAAGAGTCAGACAAGACTGGGTGATTGAATTGAAGTGACTGACATATACATTCAAAATCCTAATACAGACTCGAAATGGATGTACAATCCCAAGAGTGGTGTACTACACAAGTTGTAATAATATATCCAGGAAAACAACCATAGATGAGTACCTCTATGTATGGTTGAAGGGATACAAGAATATGTACAGCTATAACAATGAGGCCATTTGAGTCAACATAAATGGACTGAGAGATGATCATACTAAGTGAAGTGAGGCACACAGGGAAAGAAAAATACCAAATGATTCACTTAAATGTGGGATATAAGATATGACACAAATGAACACATGTATGAAACAGAAACACACTCATGGACATAGAGAACAAACGTGGTTTCCAAGGCTGAGAGAATTGGGGGAGCGATGGAGTAAAGACTGGGGTTGAGAGATAAAAACTAGAGTATATGGACTGGATTGACAAGTTCCTACTGTAGAGCACAGAGAAATATATTCAGTATCCTATGATAAATCATAATGTAAAAATATATATATATATATGGGACCTCCCTGGCAGTCCAATGTTTAAGACTCTACACTTCCATTGCAGAGGATGTAGATTCAAACCCTGGTAAGGGAACTAATTCCACATGCTGCACAGTGTAGCCCAAAAAAAAAAATTAAATAAACGAATATGTGTGTATATATATATATATATATACACACACACACACAATGTATATATACACATATATGTGCATAACTGAATCACTTTGCTGTAAAGCAGAAATTAACACAACATTTTAAATCAACTATACTTCAATTAAAATGTAACATGACTTAGAAAAGAGAAAAGTGCTATATTTCATTGTATGTGAAGTTAATATTCAAAGAAAACTGCTGTAAAAACATGGCTCACTTCTTAATGACAGGCTTGCTGAAATACTTAAGGAGACACATACTGATGTCTGCAATTTACCACAAAATGCACCAAGGAAAAATATTGATTAATGATTAGATAGAGGGATGGACAAATGGATAGATAGGTGAGAAAGGAAGTATTGTAGAATGTTTTCAAAACCAGACTCCTGTATATGCTGTCTATAAGAGACCCACCTCAAACCAAAGGGCACATAAAGAGTGAAAGTGAAGGGCTGGAAAAAGGTATTTCATGCAAATGGAGACCAAAAGAAAGCAGGAGTAGCAATACTCATATCAGATAAAACAGTCTTTGAAATAAAGGCCATGAAACGAGACAAAAAAAGACACTACGTAATGATCAAAGGATCAATCCAAGAAGAAGATATAACAATTATAAATATATATGCACCCAACATAGGAGCATGAACCAGGAAGAAATAGATAATCTTAACAGACCCATCACAAGCACGGAAATTTAAACTGTAGTTAAAAATCTTCAAACAAGCCAACAACAACAACAAAAATCCCAGGACCAGATGGTTTATTCACCCTCATGGTTACCCTGGCCACCTGGAGAAAACAAGAGAGGGAGTACAGAACGACATTGGTTTGGGGAAGAGGGTGAAGATGGGTGGGAACAATGGCTTCAGAAGAAGAGAATGTGGGCAGAGAAGAGGAATACGCCAGGCAAGGAGAGGGGGAGGGGTCTTATGTGGCAGTGTCAACAGGCAAGAGGAGCTTGGGTGCGTTCAACTCACCTTGACACATCTTTTGGACCTCAGTTGATAGGAGGTCTTCATCTTTTCCTCTTGGGTATCTGAAGTTGGCTGTTCCATAACTGCTGTAGAGCCTTGTGTCTTCCCAGTCAACTTAGTCATTTTGAAGACTCCCAGTGGTCTTCTCCAGAGCCCCCAAGCACCCCTATATATACCCCTCCCCTGGGGGCCACACCCTTATGCTTTATGAGGTCAACAAGTCACATCCCCAGCCAATGGTTGCCCTGGGTAAGTCTTGACATCACAAAGCCCCATCCTGACACCTCTGTGGGAGGATGGGGAGCAACTCAAATGATTTTGTGGGAGAAATGAGGCATCTTTATTCCCCTTAAGAGCCCTTCAAACTTGCCTGCCATCCTCATCTCCCTAAGTCAACTCTGATGGGTCATATGGCAGGGAGAGTGTGTCTCCTCCAAACCTTGCCTCACAGACACACTATTCAGGCTTTCATTCTGTTCTCCCTCACCTTTCACCATTATCTAGTTTTTAATATCTTGCCTAAAATCCCTCCATGATAATTAGGATGTATTGCAGTGTCTGTGGAAATGAGGATCAGTCCACATTCCTCCTACAAGGTGGTCTTAAAGCACCTTGAAGACCATTTAATTCTGGGCCACCTACCAGAAACCTTTCCCCTCCCACCTCCTTTTCTCAGTGTTCACATACTTTCCTCAGTTTTCTAGTTTCCAGTCTGAAACCCCTGTCTTCAGGCTGTGAGACTGCACTGAATACACTTGCCCTTGCTCCACTTGGAGCTGTCTTGCTTCAAGTCTAGGACTCATGGTCACCTCACTAGGTGAACTATCCAGGCTTGGGTTTTTAAAGGGTGATGGGGATGAGGCAGATAAATGCATGCTTCAGGTTGTGCTGGGTGATCCTAAGAAGGAAATGACCACCTGTGACTGATAAGTATTCCCATGAAGGGGTGGTCTTGACCAGAGGCTCGTGAGCCTCTTGTGCAAAGGTCCTCTCAACATGTGCCATCACAAATCTCTTCTCTCATCTTGTTTTCCTGCTGGCACCTCCATTGGAGCTTACCTCACAGTCGAGACCATGGTGGAATTCATTTCCATGAATGGCTACCAGAAGCTTCCAGCTTACTTAAGGAAACACTGAGTAATCATGTTCTGCCCATCTAGTTTCCAAGGTCTCTCATTGAGGTGGTTAGCTCTGGAGGAAAGGGGAATGAGTTGTGTGCTTCACCACAGTCCTTGTGTTCCTAATTGACAAGCAGGGTCAGCCAAGCTGAGTGTGCGCCTGGGGACACAGTTTGTTGACTTAGTGGGACTTCATGGGTTTCCTGTGAAGTGCTCACATCCTGATGTCCACTGGTTGCTTATTCACCCAGGATGCATCACACTGCTTATAATTTTACAAGGTAGAACAAAGCACACCATAAACAAACCCAAAAGATGACTCTTAAAATTTTTAGAACAAAGAGCCTAAAGCATGATAGAAAAATGTGAAAAAGACATGAGCCAACAGCTGATAAGAAAGATGTACCACTGGCCTTTAACTTTATTAAGACATGTTTAAAAGACATGAGCAACCAATTGACAAGAAAGATATGGCAGTAGCCCCTAACCACATTAAAAAGATATTTATCTCACTAAGGTAAGAAACATCATATTAAATTTTCCTTGAGATATCAAACTGACCCAGAAGTGGCATAGATTTTAGAAATTGCAGACAGAGACATTAAAATACTTGGAATAACTGTTTTGTATGTTGTAAAATTAAGTATAGACAGGGAAATCATAAAATAGACCCAATTTCATTATATATATATATATATGTGTGTGTGTGTGTGTGTGTGTGTGTGTGTGTGTGTGTGAAAACTATAGAGTCAGATGACAAAAACTGTGGATAGAATAAATGACAGATTATACAGGGCAATGGGAGAAAATTATGCACTTGAAGAGGTAGCAATAGAAAGTGCACAGAATGAAGGACAGATTATAGCAATATATACAAAGATGACACAGCATAGTCTATTGATTTTTGTCCCCCTAAGAATGCAGAAGTTGTTAAACATTTGAAAATTAATCAGTGTAATTCAACTTACTAATGAACTAAAAGTGAAACACAATAGGGTCATCTTGATAAATGCTGAAAAATAAGTTGATCAAATCTAATATCTATTCCTGAGTAGTGAAGATCCACTGTAGGAGGGCATGGCAACCCACTTCAGTATCCTTGCCTGGAGAATCCCCAAGGCCAGAGGAGCCTGTTGAGCTACATTCCATGGGATCGCAAACAGCTGGACACGACTGAGTGACTGAGCACATTCTGTTAAAAAAAAAAAATCTCTTAGCAAGCTAGAAAAAGAAAACTTCCTCCTCCTGATGAACTGTATAACTAACATCACGCTTTATGGTAGAAAACTGAGTGCTTTACTTCTAAGATCAAAATCAAGAAAAAGATGTCCACTCTCATTATATTGAATTTCTGCCCATGAAGTCATATTAGAAAATGATAGAGAAGTTATCCAGTTTGGAAAAGAAGAATTAAACTGTTTTTATTTGTCAGTGACGTCTATGTAAAATATCCAACGAACTCTATAGCAACAACAGAATAACTAATACAGCATGCAGTAGTTCATATGCCCAGAAGTAGGTCATATGATGATTATATTTTTACTTTCTTAAGGAGCTGCAATGCTGTTCACCATAGTGGCGGTACCAGTTTACATCCCCACCAACAGTGCAAGAGGGTTCCCTTTTCTCCACACCCTCTCCAAAAAGTTGTTTGTAGAATTTTTGATGAGGTCTATTTGGACTGGTGTGAAGTAATACCTCATTGTAGTTTTGATTTGCATTTCTCTGGTAACTAGTGATGTTGAGCATCTTTTCAAGTGTTTGTTGGCCATCTGTATGTCTTCTTTGGAAAAATGTCTATTTAGATCTGCCCATTTATTGTTTATTTTTTTTTAATCCTGGGCTGTTTGTATATTTTGGAGAATAATGCCATGATAACTAATGAGAACTATCTGTGTAGCACAGGTAACTGTCCTCAGTGCCATGTGGTGACCTAAACGGGAAGGAAACTGAAAAAGGACGACGCATATATATATATATACACATACAAATACACACATACATGCAACTGATTCACTTTGCTGTACAGCAGTAAGTAACACAATACTGTAAAGCAACTACATGTGCACATACTGTTGGCTCCATTTATAGAGAGTTCTAGATGAGGCAAAGCTAATGTTTACTGATAGAACTGAGGACAGGGGCTGCATCGGGGAAGTGCAGTGTGGGGAAGGGGCACAAGAGATTTTCTAGGGCGGTGGGAAAATAATACTGCAGTGAACATCATATATATAATCTTCGTGAAATTGCATAAATACTTCTGCAATGTAAATTCCAAACAAGGTCTTGCTAATTGGCTCCATGTGTTGATAAATTTACTAGATACTGTCAAATTGTCCTTCAGAAAGCTGCATCACTTTATGCTTTCACAACAACACATGAGCACTCATTTTTTAACCTCTTATCCTCAATTTGGAGGAAACATTTGGTATCATTCAATGCTTCCATTGAACTTTTAGCAATTTCCATGGTGAGAAATCATATTCCATTATTGTTTTGGTTTGCATTTCTTTTATTACCAATTAGGTTCAACATTTCCTCCTGTTTTCCGGTAATCTTTATTTTTCTTCTGAGTAATTTGCATTTCTTTCTTCCCTTTGTTTACTTCGTGTTTGTCTTCTATTGGGCTTTTCATCTTCTTTTCTTATTTTAACTTTTGAACTCTGCATAAATTAGGTAAATGTGCCCTTTGTCAGCTATCTTCCAAATATTTCTCAATTGCCATTTTATAATTCCTTGTTTATTAATTATTTACCCATGTAGGAATTTTTCTGCAAAGTGTTAATTTTCCCTTTTTAGCTATTGGACAAAGATCAGTTGAACTAAGAAATTTAAATAACTGAGAAAAACTCCAGGGAACTAGAGGGTATATGTTGAAAGATTGCAGGGTGGTGGGGCAACTCTCTCTGGGTTTACCTGTATGCCTTTCCATTTGTACTTTTCAATGAACTATTTACTTTACCCTGAAATACACACACACACACACACACACACACACACACATATATAAAGAGAAAAAATGAAGTGGAGGTGGGTAGCACCATGATGGGCCAAAATGAAGCCAGGATGGGTGGGGCTGCACCTTGGTGTCCCAAACATAGGAATCAGCTATAGGTTTGGTCAGACCTGTGAAGCCAATGGGGACACGTCTCTAGAGCTGTGATTGGAGGACCCTGTGATTCCCAACAGGTGTTCAAAGGAGGGGAATACAAGCAGAATGATGATCCTGCCCAGGAGGCCTGTCACCACTGGGCCAAAGGCAAGGTGATGCTACTTTTATTATTGAAAATCTAGTCTGTGGATATTGGGAAAAGAACTTGGTCAGGGCATGGAGTGAGAAAAGTAAATAAAAACCATGTTTAATTTCACTACAGTTCATATTTTGGGGCTTCCTTGGTGGCTCACGGGTAAAGAACCCGCCTGCCAATGCAGGAGTCAGGAATTAGAAACCTGGGTCAGAAAGATCCCCTGGAGAAGGGATTGGTAACCCACTCCAGCATTCTTGCCTGGAGTATCCCATGGACATAGGAACCTGGTGGACTACAGTCGATGGGGTTGCAAAATAATCAGACATGACTGAGTGACTGAGCACACAATATTTTTGCCTATCTCTTCTGCATCTTTTTTCAGCTCATATTTTTAAACATGAAATTATGCTTCATGTGCATTTTGGTTTTCATTGTTCTTTGCTCTGTACTTTCCCCAACACTTTATTATAAAATTTTCCAAACATATAACGAGGTTGAACATGTTTTCTACCTAACACACAAAGACTTCCCACCTAGATTCTACTGTAACTATTTTACAATACTTCCATCCCTTCCATCAGGGTCTTCTTCAACCCATAAGTTTCTTGCCAGGTTGGATGTCCACTTCACCTTTGTGTGGGTGCTCACTGCTGTGGCTTTTTGTATCCCACCTCTTGGTTGCATCCCATGATATTTCTTGAATTGACCATCCTTCACTCAGCATGATGACCAGTACATTTATCTCTATCTCTGAAGACTGCTACATTCATATTTCAATCCTTGATTCATAATTCATTCTAGACCTGTATCACATTTCTATATCTATTCCTCTATCTAGGTATGCTATCTTTACTTTCATCTCTTTGATGTTCTGAACTTTGCTGTGGGACCCAGTTTGGGGTGTGTGGTGTTTGAAATCTGTTCATTTCTGAAATATTCCAGGAGAGGACCTGATTTATCATACTGTCTCTACCTCTTCAATTATTTATTTATTTTTCTTTCATGGGAGTGCACTTTTCTAGTCATGCTCATAGTGGCTCTTACCAGGTCCATCCCATCAGTACCCTAATGCGTCCAATGTACTAACATTACTCTACCACTGATGCCAGGTCCAGCTTTTAACAGGGGCCTTTTTCCATGCTCAGGCAGAGATGATAATGTCCTTGCAGCTTACATGTTTGTATCTTCTAATTCACCCTATGTGTAAATTATCACGCGTTTTTTTAAAGAAACATGTAATTGTGTTTACCTGTTCATATCTTCTTCCTGTAAGCTGCTCCTGTGTTTACTTGAGTTTTTTCCCCCTATATGAGCCCTGGAAATTCGTTAAGGCTTCACACTATTCACGGCACCTCTGTGAATGGTGTGTCCATCAGCAGGCATTTTAAGGTTGCTGTTAGAGAAAATGTCCACAGGGTGGCAGCATTTCTTCATTGCCTCCTCTTGTGGCTATGGTAAAAGCACCATGGGTGGTTATACAGGGCCTGGTTGTAAATGAGAGCAAAATGAGACACAAGTAGTCGCCAAAAACTTTTGTCTCTGTATTCTTTGAGGTTTTTCTTTAAGTGATATATTTTTTTTATTTTTTTAATTTATTTTAATTGGAGGCGAATTGCTTTACAATACTGTAGTGGTTTTGCCATATATTGACATGAATCAGCCATGGGTGTAAATGTGTTCCCCATCCTGACCCTCCCTCCCGCCTCCCTCCCCATCCCATGCCTCAGGGTCATCCCAGTGCACCAGCCCCGAGGACTCTGTCTCATGCATCAAACCTGGACTGGTGATCTGTTTCACATATGATAATATATATGTTTCAATGCTATTCTCTCAAACCATCCCATCCTCGCCTTCTCCCACAGAGTCCAAAAGTCTGTTCTTTACATCTGTGTCTCTTTTGCTGTCTCATACATAGGGTCATCGTTACCATCTTTCTAAATTCCATATATATGTGTTCATATACTCTATTGGTGTTTTTCTTTCTGACTTACTTTGCTCTGTATAATAGGCTCCAGTTTCATCCACCTCATTAGAACTGCTTCAAATGCATTCTTTTTAATAGCTGAGTAATATTCCATTGTATATATGTACCACAGCTCTCTTATCCATTTGTCTGCCAATGGACATCTAGGTTGCTTCCTTAAGTCTACAAATGATATTTTGGTTTTTATTTAAGACTATTTACACTGTTGCAGTTTTTGCAGGGAGACAATTTCTCCTTCCATTCCACACATAACTGGAGGTATTCAGCTGTCGTTATTGTCACAGTAATGGTTTCAGAATCTGTTGAGCACATGCCTCTTGATACAGGAGGTCCTCTGGATTATGAATTGCACAGGTATTTGTGGGCATAGCTTTATTCCAGCCTTCACCTTTTGGCCTCTCACCCACTGACTCCCTTTGCTAACCATAATTTTCCTACCAGGAGTGTAAGTACATTTCACTTTTGTTTGGGTATTCATCGCCATCAATGTTTTTTTTTTTTTAACTTCCCCCCCCCCCCCCGAAAGGTACATGATGTGATATCTCTTTAATCTGCACTTCTTTGCTTACTGGGCTTCTCTCTAAATTTCATTTAGGAAAAAATGGCATTTTTTTTTGCATTTTCATAAGGTTGGAGTCATATTTCATTGGGTATCTCTGTCTCATTTCTTTCTCTTTTTGTCTGCACTGAACAGTTCTCTTTCCTTTAATCTCTTAGGCATTGTGAATGCTGCTGCAGTATATGTTTGTGTGGGTGGGCGTGTGGGCCTGTGTTTTCCATCATCTGTTGATTTCTCAAGTAATCTAGGAATAGAACTGACATATGACATCATCTGTCTCATTTTGTGATTCCCAGGCCATTTGACAATCATGCTCATAAAGGCTCTGACCACTTACCTCCCACCAGTAGAATATAAGGGTCCCATTTACTAACACTGCTCTACTCCTTCTTGTCTGTATAGTTTTGGATAGTGGCCTTTTTGATTTCAGTATTGATATTGCCTTGCTGTTTAAAATTTCGTATCACTGATAAGAAAGCAAATGAGTCACATTTCCAGAGCCTTCTTTCTAAGCATTAAATTACACTTACCTGTTGAAGTTTCCTTTTTGATTGTGTGGTTTGTTCTCGTTTTTACTTCAGTGTACGACCCCTGGCCATTTTACAAAGGTAAGTGACATTTAGAGCCTGCCTGCCTTGTGGATCTTCAGTGTCCATCAGTCCAAGGTTTAATGTTGTTGTTCCTGAGAGCGACCAACAAGTGGCAGCATTTCTTTGGGTTCTCCTCTTGTTACTATGGTAACTGCGTCTTTAGAGGTATGTGACATTTCCACTTGAAAATGAGAGTAGAGTGAGCTAGAAGAAGCTCATGGAAGCTTGGGTCTCCTTCCTTCTCAGTTTTATTGTAGTTCATATTTCTTGTTTAACGAAGCTGATGTGCAGAGTTGCCTTGGTTGTAGCTCTACCTTACACGGATACACAGAGGCATTTAGCAGTGGTTATTTCCTCCAACTTCCTCTCAGAAAGTATGCAGTACATCATTCTTGCTATGTCAGTCCCTGTGGATTATGTATTTGACAGGTATTTGTGGCAATCTGTGAATTTCAGCCTTCCAATGTAAGCCTTCCTCTCACCCATTCCCTTTGCTAAGCATCAAGGAGTTCCCAGCACTGGGTGTCCATCTCACCTCTGTCGGGGTACTCACTGCCAGCAGTATTGTCTTTCCCTTTTGAAAGGTAAATCCTATGACAGAGCTCTAATCTGCCCTTCTTCACTGACTCTGATTATCACCACACTTCTCTGTACCTCTGACAATGACATTATTTCCTTGTTTCAATACCTAAGTCATATTCCATCATGAAGCTGTGTCCCATTTCTTGATCCACTGATCTCTCTGTCCCTGCGTATTTTATTTACTTTCATCTCTTAGTAACGGGAATGCCCCTGCAGTGCATGCTCTGGGGTGTGTGGTTTTAAAAATCTGTGTATTTCTGAGATATCTTTGGAATGGAGAGGCCATGTCATACTTTCTGCCTCTTTTTTTCTATAAAGGCACTTGGACAGTGAATCTTATACTGTCCCCTCCCACTGTTATTCCCCCCACTACTATAAAATGATCCCCCTGACTAATGTCAACCTACCATTTCTTGTCTGGAGTGTTGTCCATGGTGGCCTTTTCTAGTGCTAAGAGTTGATGGCTCATGGCCGTTTAGCTTTTGTATCTCTGATAAGAAATTTTATGGAGCACTGTTCATGGGCTTTTGGCTTTTGGAAAGCATTTTGAGCTGTATTTACCTGTTGATGTTTTCTTCTGAGAGTTTCCTGGTTTTGTTTTTGTTTGTTTGTTTTTATTTACTTATTCACTTTTGGATGTGTGACTCCTGACGTGTTCAAGCGTAAGTGTCATGTCCAGTCCAGCAGCCTTGTGAATATCAGATGTCCATCAGTGATAGGTTTCAGGCTGTGGTTACAGAGAACAGCCTCCAAGCTGCAAGGTTTCTTTATTCCATCCTCTTTTAGGTTGGCCTCCACCACCTTGGAGCTTTTGTCAAGCCTTGTTATACATTACAATAGAATGAGCTAGAGAATGCCACCAAACCTAGTGTCTCCTCATTCTTGGATTTTATTTTAACTTAAAGTTTCTATTCTATTTAAGTTGACTGTCAAGGATGCTTTTGTTTTATGTGTACAGATTCTTGTTCCATGGCACTGAGAGTACCAGATCTACTCAGCTGTGCTTGTTTTCACCTACATGAGATTAGAAAGTGTTTCAAATGCCCCTCTCGTTGAAGTAGGTTTAATGTGGATTCCATATTTTATATGTATTTTTGGGAAGAAATTAACTCCAAGCTCCATACACACCCCCTCCATCCACCAGGGTCCTCTGCTTCCCATAAGTTTCTTGCCAGGTTGGATATCCATTTAACCTTTGTGTGGGTGCTCACTGCTGTGGATTTTTATATCCCACTTCTCCGTTACATTCCATGATGTAACTTGAATCGACCCTCCTTCACTCAGAGTGATGATCTCTAAATTTTTCTCTATCCAAAGTGAAATGGACACCCAGTGCTGGGAACACACTGATGCTTAACAAAGGGGATGGATGAGAGGAAGGCTGAAAATCATGGATTCCCAGAAATACCTGTCAAATACATAATCCACAGGGACCAACTTAGCAAGAGTGATGTACTACACGCTTTCTGAGAGCAGGTCAGAGGAAATAAACTGCTCCTGAATGCCTCTATGTACTGGTGTAAGGGAGCAAGAATTGGTATAGCTACAACAAAGGCAATTCTGTATATGGGCTTTGTCAAACAAGAAATATGAACTACAATAAAACAAAGAAGGAAGGAGACACAAGCTTTAGGGGGGTTCCTCTAACTCATTCTACTCTCATTTACAATCAGAAATGGCAAATACCTCTAAAGATGCAATTCCCATGATAACAAGAAGAGAATCCAAAGAAATGCTGCTACCTTCAGGCCATATTCGGGAACAGCAATTTTAAACCTTGGGCTGATGGACACTGCCTATTCACGAGGTGGTAGGGCAATAGATGACACCTACCCTTACAAAACGGCCAGGGTTCGCACAATGAAATAAAAACGAGAACAAACCATACGATCAGGAAGGAAACATCAACAGGTAACTGCAATTCAGTGAAGAAAGATGCGTCTGGAAATGTACCTCATTTGGCTTTTTGTCAGTGATATGAAAAGTTAAACTGCAAGGGGATAGCACTGCTGAGAAATCAAAAAGGCCACTATTGATATCTTCTGATTCTGTTAAGTCCATACAATTTCCGTCTTTTATTATGCCCATCTTTGCATGAAATGTCCCTTGGTATCTCTAATTTTCTTGAAGAGATCCCTAGTCTTGCCTATTTTATTGTTTTCCTCTATTTCTATGCATTGATCACTGAGGAAGTCTTTCTTATCTCTCCTTTCTATTCTTTGAAATTCTGCATTCAAATGTGTATATCTTTTCTCTTTTGCCTTTCACTTCTCTTCATGTTACGACTATTTATAAGGCCTCCTCAGACAACCATTTTGCCTTTTTGCATTTCTTTTTCTTAGGGATGGTCTTGATCACTGCCTCCTGTACAATGTTATGAACCTCTGTCCACAGTTCTTCAGACACTCTGTCTATCAGATATAACCCCTTGAATCTATTTCTCACTTCCACAGTATAATCGTAAGGGATTTGATTCAGATCATACCTGAATTGTCTAGGAGTTTTCCCTGCTTTCTTCAATTTATGTCTCAATTTGGCAACAAGGAGTTCATGATCTGAGCCGCAGTCAGCTCCTGGTCTTCTTTTTGTTGACTGTATAGAGATTCTCTGTCTTTGGCTGCAAAGCGTATAATCAATCTGATTTCAGTATTGACCACCCGGTGGTGTCCATTTGTAGAGTCTTCTCTTGTGTTGTTGGAAGAGGGTGTTTACTATGACCAGTGTGTTCTCTTGGCAAAACTCTATTAGCCTTTGCCCTGCTTCATTGTGTACTCCAAGGTAAAATTTGCCTGTTACTCCAGGTGTTTCTTGTCTTTCTACTTCTGCATTCCTGTCCCCTATAATGAAAAGGACATCTTTTTTGGGTGTTAGTTCTAGAATGTCTTGTAGGTCTTCGTAAAACCATTCAGCTTAAGCTTCTTCAGCATTACTGGTCGGGGCATAGACTTGGATTACTGTGATATTAAATGGTTTGCCTTGGAAATGAATGGAGATCATTCTGTCATTTCTGAGATTGCACCCAAATACTGCATTTCAGACTCTTTTGTTAACTATGATGGCTACTCCATTTCTTCTAAGGGATTCTTGCCCACAGAAGTAGATATAATGTTTGTCTGAGTTAAATTCACTCATTCCAGTCCATTTTAGTTCCCTGATTCCTAAAATGTCGATGTTCACTCTTGCCATCTCCTGTTTGACCACTTCCAATTTGCCTGGATTATGGACTTAACATCAAGGGTTCCTATGCATTATTGCTCTTTACAGCATCAGATTTACTTCTATCACCAGTCACATCCACAACTGAGTGCTGTTTTTGCTTTGGTTCCATCTCTTCATTCTTTAAGGAGTTATTTCTCCACTGATCTCCAGTAGCATATTGGGCACCTACTGACCTGGGGAGTTCATCCCTCAGTGTCCTTTTTGCCTTTTCATACTGTTCCTGGGGTTCTCAAGGCTAGAATACCAAGGGTATTTGCTATTCCCTTCTCAAGTGGACCACATTTTCTCAGAACTCTCCACCATGACCACTCCATCTTGGGAGGCCCTGCATGGCATGGCTCATAGTTTCATTGAGTTAGACAAGACTGTGGTCCATGTGATCAGATTGGTTAGTTTTTGGTGATTGTGGTTTTCCATCTGTCTGCCAGCTGATGCAGAATGATAAGAGGCTTATGAAAGCTTCCTAATGGGAGAGACTGACTGAGGGGGAAACTGGGTCTTGTTCTGATGGGTGGGGCCATGCTCAGTAAATCTTTAATCCACTTTTCTGTTGATGGATGGGGCTATGTTCCTTCCCTGTCATTTGACCTGAGGCTAAAATATGGTGGAGGTAATGAAGATAATGGTGACCTCATTCAAAGGTCCCATGCACACAGTGGTACACTCAGTGCCCCCAACCCTGCAGCAGGCCACCGCCAACCCACACCTCTGCCAGAGACTCCTGGACACTCACAGGCAAGTCTGAGTCAGACTCTTGTGAGGTCACTGCTCCTTTGTTCTGGGTCCTAGTGTGCACAAGGTTCTGTTTGTGCCCTCTAAGAGTCTGTTTCCCAGTCCTGTGTAAGTTCTGGTGGCTCTATGGTGGGATTAATGGTGACCTCCTCCAAGAGGGCTTATGCCATACCCAGGCCTGCTGAACCCAGAGCCCCTGTCCCTGAAGCAGGCCACTGCTGACCCATACCTCCACAGAAGATAGTCAAACACAGTTCTGTCTCAGTCTCTGGGGTCTCTGGGTTCCAGTGCACACAAGGTTTGTTTGAGCCCCTGAGTGTCTCTGGTGGATATGGAGTTTGATTCTAAATGCAGTTTACCCATCCTACTGTCTTGCTGGGGCTTCTCTGTCTTTGGACGTGGGGTATTGTGAAATATTCTGGACTGATTTCCTTTAAGATTGATGGGTTTCATCTCATTGCAGTCCAAGGGACTCTCCAGAGTAAATGTGGGTATGAATAAATATTTTTTGTGAATATGCTTCACTCTTGTGGAGAAATAGAATACTTATGAATGTAATTTATAAAACCCAAATGTATTCTCTCATATGTATATGTGTGTATGAATCAATATTTACAGTGCTTTTGTTGCCCTCTTGTGGAGAAATAGAAGAATGATTATGAATGTAATTTATAAAATCCAGATGCATTCTTTACATGTTGAAAAAGATACTGCATAACTTTTTAAAAATTAATACATGCTCATAAGAGAAAATGTAAAATTGACAGAATAATACAAAGAAAGAAAGAAAAAAAACCCATAATCTCACTTTACCATTGGCTCAGAATTCTGAGTTCCTGGGACAGAGAGATAAAAAAACGAGGATGTGTTAGTTCCTTTTCTGCTGTTAGAATGCTAACATAAAACTTGGATTTGATATTTTACTCTTGCTTTGTTTACTTATCATTAACCCTCTACTTTTAAAAATGCCTAGTAATTTGACCCCCTGTCTAGAGACTGTTGGCTTCAAGGTTTCTTTCTTTTTTTTTTTTTTTTGGTCATTTCTGCTTTTATTAAAAAATGCTGCATGTCTTTTCTACAGTACATAATGCTGCAATAAACATTGGAGTGCATGTATCTTTTGAAATTCAGGTTTTTCTCCAGGAATGTGCCCAGCAGTGGAATTGATGGGTCATATGGTAATTCTATTTTTAGTTTTTAAGGAGCTGCCATACTGTTCACCATAGTGGCTGTACCAATTTACATGTCCACCGACAGTGCAAGAGGGTCCCCTTTCCTCCAAACCCTTTCCAGAAATTATTGTTTGTAGAACTTTTGATGATGGCTATTCGGACTGGTGTGAAGTAATATCTCATAGTAGTTTAGATGTACATTTCTCTAATAATTAGTGATGTTGAGCATCTTTTCATGTATCTGTTGGCCATTTGTATGTCTTCTTTGGAACAATGTCTATTTAGATCTGCCCATTTCTTGAGTGAATTTTTATCTTTGATACTGGCCTACATGACCTGTTTGTATATTTTGGAGAATAATGCCTTGATAACTAGGAATGACATTGTAGAGAAAGCAGTGATCAAGACCATCCCCAAGAAAAAGAAATGCAAAAAAGCAAACTGGTTGTCTAACCAGGCCTTACAAACAGCTGAGAAAAGAAGAGAAGCAAAAGGCAAAGGAGAAAAAGAAAGTTATACCCACTTGAATGCAGAGTTCTAAAGAGTAGCAGAGAGATAAGAAAGCCTTCCTCAGCGATTAAAGCAAACAAGTACAGGAAAAAATAGAATAGGAAAGACTGGAGATTTCTTCAAGGAAATTAGAGATACCAAGGGAACATTTCACACAAAGATGAACACAATAAAGGACAGAAATGGAATGGACCAAACAGAAGTAGAAGATATTAAGAAGAGGTGGCAAGAATACACATAAGAACTGTACAAAAAAAAAAAAAAGATCTTCATGACCCAGATAACCACAATGGTGTGATAACTCACCTAGAGCCAGACATCCCGGAATGCGAAGTCAAGTGGGCCTTAGGAAACATCACTACGAACAAAGCTAGTGGAGGTGTTGGAATTTCCGTTGAGTTATTTCAAATCCTAAAAGATGATGCTGTGAAATTGCTGCACTCTATATGCCATCAAATCTGGAAATCTCAGCAGTGGCCATAGTGTTGGGACCTAACAAACGCCATGATAGGCTTCAGGGACTAAGGTAGGACTCACGGGAAAAGCTGAGTCATTGCCCAGTGAGGTCATCCCCGTGGATGCCAGAACTTGAGTCTGTCTTCCAAACAGCCTTCAAATCTTGACCATTTCTGACTCATAGTTCTTTTCTCCCCTAGCTTTGCCTCCTTTTTCCCTTGTTTAATTAAGGTAAAATTCACATAACATAATATTAAGCATTTTAAAGTGTACAACTCAGTGGCATTGAGTACTTTCACAATTTTGTGCAACCATCACCTCTGTCTAGTTCCAAAATGTTGTCATCATCCTCTTAAAACTTTTAAGAAGGGAAGCCATGTTGGGTTCTGAATGAACCAGGAATGAACCAGCGACCACGGTTCTTCTCTTCCAGGGGTCAGTTAAGTTCAGTTCAGTCACTCAGTCATGTCCGACTCTTTGTGACCCCATGTACTGCAGCATGCCAGGCCTCCCTGTCCATCACCAATTCCCAGAGTTTACTCAAACTCATGTCCAATGAGTCGGTGATGCCATCCAACCGTCTCACCCTCTGTCATCCCCTTCTCCTCCCATCTTCAATCTTTCCCAGCATCAAGGTCTTTTCAAATGAGTCAGTTCTTCACATCAGGTGGCCAAAGTATTGGAGTTTCAGCTTCAGCCTCAGTCCTTCCAGTGAATATTCAGGACTGATTTCCAGGGGTCACTTCAATGCAATAATCTGTATTTGGGGGGTAGAGTTTTTCGGTTATAAATAAACACTATGATGTTAAGAGAGGACAGGAAAGACCTATCATAAATGCTAAAATGGTATGATTTTCTCCTTCTGAGGCTATAAGCGGGGGAATGGACTAGAAAAGATGAGATGATGTATATCTGTTTTTAAGGCTTTAAAAGTTTTAAAAGCTTCCCTGCCTTTTTTCTTTTGGCCACACTGTGTGGCATGTGGGATCTTAGTTCCCCAACCAGGGATCAAACCCATGCCCTCTGCATTGAGAGTGTGGGGTCTTAACCATCGGACCACTGGGGAAATCCTAATCTCCCTTCACTTTTATCCATGAAATTGATTTATAGAAGAAATTGTGCTGTTTGTCTGGAAGAATTTTCAGCACTGTTGGCTGATGATATACTACCCTTATCTTTTAACATGTTCTTCTGTCCCTCACATTTCCTGTAAATTGGGGGTTCAGTCTAGAGGTTTGATTAGATTCAGATTCAATTTTCTTTTGGTGCAAGACTTCATGAGCAGCACTGTGTGCCTCCTATGCAGCCCACCAAGAGGCACATGGTGCTGTTTTGTCCCACTTCCAAGGAAAAGGTTGATTAGTGGGTTCAATAATTATCAGATTAATCCTTCATTTCTAACTTACCCATCAACGTTTCATGATAGGCAGTGGTCCTCTTTCTTGACTCTACCTTCAAATCACTCTTATGGCGCTTAAAAAATCCAAATGCTCAGGCCACACCCCAGACCAATGAGCTCAGACTCTCTGGGGGTGGGACCCAGGCATCAGTATTTAAAGTTCCCCAGGAGGTACAAATATGCAGCCAGGGTTGAAAACTGCTCTTTAAGTCGTTTAAGTGGTCAGTGGTACAGTGCATAGATACATGAGTTCAGCAAGAATTGCAGTGGGTGATTTTCCAGTTCTGTCATTCTTTCTGCATTTATTAGCTGAAATATTTCTGTAAAAAAAGATTTTCTCTCATAAACCACTTGATTACACTGACATACAGCTTATACTGATATAAACTGCCAAAAGGCAGCATAAATGTCTTTTTATTTATGGATTTTCGCAATGAGTTCGTACCTTACTATCTCCAAAGGTACCAAAGGAGTTTCATTTTTAAATATCATGATAAACTCAGGGAAAGTGAAAGTGTTAGTGGCTCAGTTGTGTCTGGCTCTTTGCGATCCCATGGACTATAGCCTGCTAGGCTCCTCTGTCCATGGACTTCTCCAGGAAAGAATACTGGAGTGGGGTGCCATTTCCTCCTCCAGTTGATTGTCTCAACCTGGATAATGAACCCGGGTCTCCTGCATTGCAGGCAGACTCTTTACCATCTGAGACACCAGGGAAGCCCCGACTCAGGGAATTTTATGTATTTGATCTGTTTAGATTCATGGCAATCATTATTTTTTAGCTGAGACTGTCCCATTTTGGCCAACTTGAATCTCTTAC
Organism: Capricornis sumatraensis; assembly: GCF_032405125.1. Classification (NCBI taxonomy): domain Eukaryota; kingdom Metazoa; phylum Chordata; class Mammalia; order Artiodactyla; family Bovidae; genus Capricornis; species Capricornis sumatraensis. The sequence continues at coordinate 138,853,497 of NC_091092.1, read as the reverse complement.
TTTAGAGAATTTTGACATGACTCCAGTTGTTTCTCCATGCCCATCTACTCCCCCACCATCTTGTCTTTGACTCTAGTTATTTCTGATAGCATCTTTGTTCCCTGACACAGGATATCCTCTTTAATGTTTGATTTCTATTTAATCACAGACTGTTTTGAATAATTTATAAATCATTGCCTTACTTAGTTCTACCAATGAGCAATATATTAATTGTTTTCTATTGTTGTCATTGTCATGGGAGAGGGGAGAGACTTATTACCGAATTGAAAGACAGAATTTCAGTAATAAGCAGATTTGCAGAAGTTTGAGTGAGAAGTTTATGTGAATTATCATTTGTAAGGGGCACTCACTCATGTCAGTGGATATACATGTAATATATTCTATGATGTTTGAAAATTTTTGCAGTGTTGTATTCTCATCAAGAATAGTAAGAAGTATATAACTAGTGCATGACCCTGCCATACATTAAAAAAAATCAATGCTAGTATCAAGAAATAGAACTAACTTATAACACTTTGGAACTATGTTAATAGATGAAACTTGCAATAGTAAATATTTAAAAAATCTTAACCATATGAACAAGCAGTAATAGTTTAAATGTGGTACTGTAACAGTGTTTAATGTTTAAGTGTAATATTAAGGGTTATTTTGGCTTGTGGGATTTATTGGTTGTAGGACTTTGAAAGAAATTGGAACATACTGTGATAGCCTCAGACTGAAATCCCAGAAGCTCAGGGGAGAGAGCTGCTTTTTAAAAATTATGAAGACTATTTATTACTTTTATTCATGGGATGGAGCTGGGGAGAGGTTTAATGCCTGTCTTTATTCCTTTGTGGTCCAAATGCAAATTGAGCATGTTAGGAATTCACTAACAAATACATGTTTAGTTTGGTTTGATAAGAAGAATCAGTTTAGATATATTGGTTTTTAATTTCATGGGAAAACAGTTCATTAGAGATGTTTGAGTTCTCTGTGTTTATTTTGTGATGCTTCTTCTCTTTGGCCTAAGATGAAACTAATAGCCACGACGTGTCTACTTATCTGCTATGTCCGGGGCTGTGTCTGCTGCTGTCAGCGGCTCCCCCCTTATCTGGCTGCTGGCCCTGCTCCGTCAGTTGTATGGGAATTGCAGTTCCATTAATAACCTGAGGGCTGGACAGGCAGATAGTGGAAAACGGGTGAAGAGAGAGAGATTGTATTTAACCTGGTGTTCTGAGTTGTCATTTTCTAGACCCTAGCACAGCTGGGTAAAGGCGGGCTTGATGGCGGGATAGACAGAATCTCACTCATGAGCTGGAGAAACAACCTGATACCAAGAGAAGAAAGAGTAAAAGAAACCGGGAGGAAGGTAAAGATTTGGGGTTGGAAAAGTTAGAGAAAGCAGTGGTAGGAAGAAATGGCACAACCAAAGTATTCTGATAGAAGTGCTGACAGCTGTGCAAAATCAATTTCATTTTGATTTAAAATTTTTTTAATTAATTTATTCTGTATTATTTTTCATTTTTAATTAGTTAATTAATTTTTTGGCCATGCCACACAGCTTGCAGGATCTTAGTCCCCCCACTAAGGATTGAACCCAGGTCATAACAGTGGAAGTGCTAATCCCTAACCATTGGGGCACCAGGGAATTCCCTCATTTTGATTTGAAATATTTATCATTCTTAACATTTCAAATGAACAAAATTCCTTACCAAAAAAAAAAAAAAAGGATTTTTATGGAAGGATTGATTCCTCATAGAGAATTTTGGGGTTTTGTTCTGTGTTTTTTTTTTAATTATCTTTTTTTAAAATATAAACTTATTTATTTTAATTGGAGGTTGATGATTCTGGACCTGTCAATTGGCCAGAGGGAAGAGAGCAGGTTTTAGTTTTCTTTGTGCAGGGAGAATGACTCACCTACTGCAGTGGTCTGTGTTTGGGTTATCTACTGCTACTGCTGTGTAACAAACCACCTCAAAACCTGCTGGCTTCAAGCACCAAGTATTTTATTATTTCTCATGATTCTGTGGGTTGGCTGGGGCTGTTCGGCTGTCTCATCTGGAGTGTGTCAGGCAGATGCAGTTAGACGGTGGCTATGGCTGAACACGTGAGGTTGCTTCTTTATTTGTGTCTAACGCCTCAGTGTTCTTTATGGGGCATCTTTCTCCAGAAGAGTGGTGTGGTGCTCTTAGTCTCCAAGAGGCAGGAAGCAGAAACTGACAGTCTTCTTAAGTTCTGGTCTTAGAAGCCCCAGAATGTTTCTTGTGTTACATTCTTTTGGTCAAAGTCAGGGACACAGCCAGTTCATATTTGAGGGCAGGAGAAAGACTCCATCTCTTGATATGAGGACCAGTGTGACCACACAGGGAGGGAAGGCATGATTGGCAGTCATCTTTGGCCACTGCCTACCTACAATCTGTATCGTTTGCCTCTCTCATCTGTGTTCAGTTTTTCATTGTTTAGAATAGAGAATTTTGAACTATCTTTACCTGCTCTTTAACACCTGGCCCTCAAGTATCATTAAAATTTCCCCCTGTTTTCCTGTTAGATTGGTTAACATGTTTCATATTACTGACTTATTCTTTTCCTAGTTCAAACCCAGCATATATTAGCACAGTGACTTAGAGAACTGTTTGAGTAAACCTAATTATTGTTGAACTGTGATGCCAAAAGGATTCAGCCTCAGTCTGTGAAACCTTCCTGCAAAGGTATAAGAAATACCTAATACATGTTAGGGCCTAGAACTGGACTAAGTCAGAAGGGACCCAACCCCATCCTAGTACACAAATCATTTTTCCCAGTTTTACATTTGAGTTTCTTAGTAAATAAACTTAATTTTCAGTTTAGACACTCTTGACACTGACTCCCTGTATTTATTTTATTTTATTTTTGGTTGCCCTGCGACTTTCTCTAGTTGTGGTGAGAGGGGGCTCCTCTTCATTGTGGTGTGTGGGCTTCTCATTGTGATGGCTTCTCTTGTTGTAGAGCATGGGCTCCAGAGCACATGGGCCTAGTTGCCCTGCGGCATGTGGGATCTTTCCGGACCAGGGATGGAACCTATGTCCCATGCATTGGCAGGCAGGTTCTTAACTGCTGGACCACAGGGAAGTCCTGTACTTTTTTAAAAAATTGAAGTGTAGTTGATTTATAATATTCTGTTAGTTTCAGGTGTATAGCAAAATGATTCAGTTACACATATTTTTCCAGATTCTTTTCCATTATAGGTTATTTTAAGACACTGATTATGTTTCCCTGTGCTATACAGTTAACCCTTGTTGTTTATCTATTTTGGGCTTCCCTAGTGGCTCAGACAGTAAAGAATCTGCCTGCAATGCGGGAGACCTGGATTTGATCCTTGGGTCAGAAAGATCTCCCTGGAGAAGGAAGTGGCAGCCCATTCCAGTATATTTGCCTGGAGAATTCCATGTACAGAGGGGCTTGGCAGGCTGCAGTCCATGGGGTCACAAAGAGTTGGACACGACTGAGTGACTAACACTATTATCTATTTTATATAGAGTAGTATATGTCTGTTAATCTCATATTCCTAATTTATCCCACTTCTTTTACCTTTCCCTTTTGGTGACCACAAGTTTGAATCTGTTTTGTAAATAAATTCATTTGTATTATTTTTTAGAATCCGTGTATAAGTGATATCATATGATATTTGTCTTTCTCTGGCTTACTTCACTTAGTATGATATTCTCTAGGTCCATCCATGTTACTGCATGCAACTGGCAATATTTCATTTTTCTTTGACTGAGTAATGTTGCATTGTATCTATATACCACATCTTTTTAATCTGAATTTTTTATTGAGATAATTTTAGATTTATAAGCAGTTGTAAGAAATAAAGAGAGATTTCATATACATTTTACCCAGTTTCCTTCAGTGGCAGCATTTTCAAAAACTACAATATAAGTCATAACCAGGAAATTGACATTAATATAATCCACTCCTCCCTCCATGGGATTCTCCAGGCAAGAGTACTAGAGTGGGTTGCCATTTCCTTCTCCAGGGGATCTTCCTGACCCAGGGATCGAACCCTGGTCTCCCACATTCCAGGCAGACGCTTTAACCTCTGAGCCACCAGGGAAGCCCACTATAATCCACAGACCTTCACATTTCCCCAGTTTTCCTCTGTGTACATTATACAGTTTTATCACATGCAGGTTTATGTGCCCACCACCACAGTCAAGACAGTAAATAGTTCCAGCACCTTGTGCTACCATTTTATAATATACCCACTTCCCATCCCTATCCCTGAATCACTAAGCAGTTCTCCATTTCAGAAGTTTAACATTTCAAAATACTGCGTAAAGGAATCACACTGTCTTTAGCCTTTGGAGATAAGCTTTTCCCCACCTCGGTATAGTTTCCTGTAGATCTTGTCTTGTATGTGTTAATAATTTGTTCTTTTTTATTGTTGAGTGGTATTCCATGATACAGATGCATGACTGTTTATTTAAACCATTCAACTGTTGAAGGACATCTGAGCACTTTCAAGTTTGGGGCTGTTACAAGAAAAACTGCTATGAACATTTGTGTGTGTGTGTGTGTGTGTGTGTGTGTGTTCCTTTTCAGATTCCCTTCCATTATATGTTATTTAAAAATATTGAATATAGTTCCCTGCAGTCTGTAGTAGATCCTTGTTGTTCATCTACTTTATATATAGCAGTGTGTATCTATTAATCTCAAGCTTCTAATTTATTCCCTTTCCCTTCCCCCCTTGGTAACTATGTTTGTTTGCTATGTCTATGAGTATATTTCTGTTTTGTAAGTAGGTTCATTTATATCATTTTTTGATTCCACACATAAGTGATATCATGTTATTTCCCTTTGTCTGTCTCATTTACTTCACTTAGTATTATAATCTCTCTTCATGTTGCTACAAATGGCATTATTTCATTCTTTTTTATGGCTGATTAATATTCCATTGTATATACACACCATATCTTCTTTATCCATTCATTTGTCAGTGGACATTTAGGTTGCTTCCATGTTTTGACTATTGTAAACAGTGCTGCTAACATTGGGTGCACGGATCTTTTCAAATTAGAGGTTTCTGCAGATATATGTCCAGGAGTGGGATTGATAGATCATATGGTAACTCTATTTTTAGTTTTTTAAGGAACTTCCATACTGTTCTCCATAGTGGCTGCACCAGTTTATATTCCCACCAACAGTGTAGGAGGACCTCTTTTCTCCACGCCCTCTCCAGGATTTATCATTTGTAAACTATTTGATGATGATCATTTTGACTAGTGATAGGTGATACTTCATTGTAGTTTTGATTTGGATTTCTCTCATAATTAGCAATATTGAGCATCTTTTCATGTACCTACTGGCCATCTGTATGTCTTCTATAGAGAAATGTCTTCTGCCCAGGTTTTGATTGTGTTGTTTGTTTTTTTGATACTGAGTTGCATGAGCTGTTTGTGTATTTTGGAGATTAATCCCTTATCGCTTGCATTGTTTGCAAATATTTTCTCCCATTCTGTATGTTGTCCTTTTGTTTTGTTGATAGCTTCCTGTGCAGAAGCTTTTCAATTTGATTAGGTCCCAATTGTGTATTTTTGCTTTTATTTCTTTTGCCTTGGGAGACTGACCTAGGAAACCATTGCTGTGATTTATGTCAGAGAATATTTGCCTATGTTCTCTTCTAGGAGTTTTATGGTGTCATGTCTTGTATTTAGATCTTTAAACCATTTAGAGTTTATTTTTATATAAGATGAGAGGGAGTGTTTTAAATTCACTGATGAACGGAGGCTGATGCCTATGGCCCATGGACCACAGATTGACTAGTGAGAGTGGAGAGCAGGAGTTGGCAAACTTCTCACTTAAAGGACCAGATAGTAAATATTATGGGTTTTGCAGGCCATATGGTCTCCGCCACACTATTCAATCTTACTGTTGTCACACAAATGCAGCTCTAGACATTATGTGAACAAATGGATGTGAGTGTGTGTCAGTTAAAGTTTATTTGCAAAATCAGGCAACAGTTTGAATTTGGCTTGCAAGCCGTAGCTTACCAACATGGTCTATAGCCTTCCTACTCCTCAGGGTTTTGACCAACACCTTGCTGCTTTCTTCTCTTGTTGGGCTAAAGTTTGAGTAAGAATTAAGTGATATTGGATGTGCACATGCTAAGTTGCTTTAGCTGCATCCAACTCTTTGTGACCCTGTGAACTGTAACCCACCAGGCTCCTCTGTCCATGGGATTCTCCAGGCAAGAATACTGGGGTGGGTTGCCATTGCCCTCCTCCAGGGGATCTTCCTGAACCAGGGACTGAACCTGCATCTCCTTTGGCTCCTGCATTGTCAGGCTGATTCTTTACTGCTGAGCCACTGGGGAAGTCCAAGTGGTTTTGTGTAGTGGTTACTTATTGGCTTTGTTGAATGATGAATAATTGATAATGACATTTGCTCTGCTGTTTACAAACAGCCCATGTTGTCCCTGGGCTGTGGCATATTGCTTTGTCTTCAGTATAGGGGGCCTTTCTGATTTCCTTCCCTAGATTGCCTTTTAAGAATTAGAGCAAAGAAAAAGCTAAAATTTGTTTCCAGATTGTACCCCATGGGCATCCCAGAATAAATGACCAAGTCTGAACTGTGAAGGCAGAGGATGGCTTTGGGTTGCATTTCCTTTTATCTGTCTCCTGCCACTCACCTGATAGTGCTGTAGTAAAATAAATTTGAATCTGATGAGGAAGTGAAGCACTTAGCCCAGTACCTGATCCATAGTTAAAATTCAACAAAGACATTAGTTTTGTTATTATTAAAATATGATATTTCTATTGTTACTAATTGTGTCTAGCTATGAAATCTCCTTTTTGAAGATGTCCTTTCCACAAGGTCCTTCCCTTTTCCCCATCCTATCTGAATCCATCCCATCCCATCCTATCCTCTGCATTCTTCTAGTTTTTGTTCCATTTTTGCCTTACATTCTCCATGTGTCTGATTGTGAACTCCTTGAAGACAGGAATTAATATATTAAACTATAATATCTCAACTCCTGTTACACAAAACACAGATGAATTTCACAGATGTGATGTTGAGATGAAGGAAGCCAGACACAGAAGAGTACATACTTTTTTTTTTGAAGTTCAAGAACTGGCAAAGCTAATCTATGGAGATAGAGGTCAGAACAGTGGTTATCTTTAGGGTGCATCACTTATTAACTGGAAAGGCACCCAGAGAAGCCTTTTGTGTGCTATGAATATTTTAAATCTTGTTTCAGAGTCGCTTGTGCAGGTTCATGTGTGTGTGTGTGTATTTAAAAACAAATCTTTGATTTGTATACTTATTGTGTACTTTGTTGGAACTCAAAAAAATTTTTTAAATATAAATTTATTTATTTTAATTGGAGGCTACTTGCTTTACAATATTGTATTGGTTTTGCCATACATCACCATGTCTCTGCCACAGGTATACACATGTTCCCCATCCTGAACCCCCCTCCCTCCTCAGCAGATAAATGGATAAGAAAGCTGTGGTACATATACACAATGGAGTATTACTCAGCCATTAAAAAGAATGCATTTGAATCAGTTCTAATGAGGTGGATGAAACTGGAGCCTATTATACAGAGTGAAGTAAGCCAGATAGAAAAACACCAATACAGTATACTAACGCATATATATGGAATTTAGAAAGATGGTAATGATGACCCAGTATACAAGACAGCAAAAGAGACACAGATGTATAGAACAATCTTTTGGACTCTGGGAGAAGGTGAGGGTGGGATGATTTGGGAGAAAAATTTCCCCTTTCATACTTGTTAGCATTTGTCTTACATATTGTGGTGCTCCTATGCTGGGTGTATGCATATTTATAATTGTTATATCTTCTTCTTGGATTGATCCTTTGATCATTATGTAGTGTCCTTCTTCGTCTCTTTTCACAGCTTTGCTTTAAAATCTATTTTATCTGAGTATTGCTACTCCTGTTTTCTTTTGGTCTCTATTTGCATGGAATACCTTTTTCCAGCCCTTCACTTTCACTCTGTATGTTTCCCTTGTTTCGAGGTGTGTCTCTTGTAGACAACATATATAGGAGTCTTATTTTTATCCATTCAGCCAGTGTTTGTCTTTTGGTTGAGACATTCAACTCATTTACATTTTTAATGTGTTGTTGGATTCTGATTGCTAGAATTTTGTTAAGGATTTTTGCATCTATGTTCATCAGTGATATTGGCCTGTTTTTTTTTCTTTTTGTGGCATCTTTGTCAGGTTTTGGTATTAGGGTAATGGTAGCCTCATGCAATGAGTTTTGAAGTTTACCTTCCTCTGCAATTTTCTGGAAGAGTTTGAGTAGGATAGGTGTTAGATCTTCTCTAAATTTTTGGTAGAATTCAGGTGTGAAGCTGTCTGGACCTGGGCTTTTGTTTGCTGGAAGATTTCTGATCACAGTTTCAATTTCCGTGCTTGTGATGGGTCTGTTAATATTTCTATTTCTTCCTGGTTCAGTTTTGGAAAGTGGTACTTTTCTAAGAAGTTGTCCATTTCTTCCACATTTAAGGTAATTATTGATAAGTATGTCCTGTGGTCATGTATGGATGTGAGAGTTGGAATGTGAGGAAGGCTGAGCACTGAAGAATTGATGCTTTTGAACTGTGGTGTTGGAGAAGACTCTTGAGAGTCCCTTGGACTGCAAGGAGATCCAATCAGTCCATTTTGAAGGAGATCAGCCCTGAGATTTCTTTGGAAGGAATGATGCTAAAGCTGAAACTCCAGGACTTTGGCCACCTCATGCGAAGAGTTCATTCATTGGAAAAGACTCTGATGCTGGGAGGGATTGGGGGCAGGAGGAGAAGGGGACAACAGAGGATGAGATGGCTGGATGGCATCACTGACTCGATGGATGTGAGCCTGAGTGAACTCCAGGAGTTAGTGATGGACAGGGAGGCCTGGTGTGCTGCAATTCATGGGGTTGCAAAGAGTTGGACATGACTGAGCAACTGAACTGAACTGAACTGATGATCCCGTTGCCATTTACTTTATTGTTTGGGATTCGAGTTTATACACCCTTCTGTGTTTCCTGTCTATAGAAGATCCTTTAGCATTTGTTGGAGAGCTGGTTTGGTGGTGCTGAATTCTCTCAGCTTTTGCTTATCTGTAATGCCTTTGATTTCTCCTCCATATTTGAATGAGATCCTTGCTGGGTACAGTAATCTGGGCTGTAGGTTATTTTCTTTCATCACTTTAAGTATGTCCTGCCATCCCCTCCTGGCCTGAAGAGTTTCTATTGAAAGATCAGCTGTTATCCTTATGGGAATCCCCTTGTGTGTTATTTGTTGCTTTTCCCTTGCTGCTTTTAATATTTGTTCTTTGTGTTTGATCTTTGTTAATTTGATTAATATGTGTCTTGGGGTGTTTCACCTTGGGTTTATCCTGTTTGGGACTGTTTGGGTCTCTTGGACTTGAGTGATTATTTCCTTCCCCATTTTAGGGAAGTTTTCAACTATTATCTCCTCAAGTATTTTCTCATGGTCTTTCTTTTTGTCTTCTTCTTCTGGGACTCTTATAATTTGAATGTTGGGGCGTTTAACATTGTCCCAGAGGTCTCTGAGACTGTTCTCATTTCTTTTAATTAGTTTTTATTTTTTCCTCTCTGTTTCATTTATTTTTACCATTCTATCTTCTACCTCACTTATCCTATCTTCTGCCTCCATTATTCTACTCTTGGTTCTCTCCAGAGTGTTTTTGATCTCATTTATTCCATTATTCATTATATATTGACTCTTTTTTATTTCTTCTCAGTTCAATTTAGTTCAGTCTCTCTGTCGTGTCCAACTCTTTGCAACCCCATGAATCGCAGCACGCCAGGCCTCCCTGATCATCACCAACTCCTGGAGTTCACTCAGACTCATGTCCATCGAGTCAGTGATGCCATCCAGCCATCTCATCCTCTGTCGTCCCCTTCTCCTCCTGCCCTCAATCCCTCCCAGCATCAGAGTCTTTTCCAATGAATGAACTCTTCGCATGAGGTGGCCAAAGTCCTGGAGTTTCAGCTTTAGCATCATTCCTTCCAAAGAAATCCCAGGGCTGATCTCATTCAAAATGGACTGGTTGGATCTCCTTGCAGTCCAAGGGACTCTCAAGAGTCTTCTCCAACACCACAGTTCAAAAGCATCAATTCTTCAGTGCTCAGCTTTCTTCACAGTCCAATTCTCACCTTGTTAAACCTTCCTTGCCTCTCCTCAATCCTTGTCTCCAGGCTATTTATCTGTAACTCCATTTTGTTTTCAAGATTTTGGATCATTTTCACTATCATTATTTAGAATTCTTTATCAGGTAGATTCCCTATCTCTTCCTCTTTTGTTTGGTTTGGTAGGCATTTATCCTATTCCTTTACCTGCCTCTTCATCTTGTTTATAGTGCTGTGTTTGGGGCAGCCTTTCCATATTCTGGTCATTTGTGGAGTTCTCTTTATTGTGGAGTTACCTCACTGTGGGTGGGGTTGGATGGGTGGCTTGTCACGATATCCTGGTTAGGGAGGCTTGTGTCGGTGTTCTGGTGGGTGGAGCTGGATTTCTTCTCTCTGGAATGCAATGAAGTGTCCAGTAATGAGTTATGAGATGTCAATGGGTTTAGAGTAACTTCGGGAAGCCTGTATATTGAACCTCAGGGCTATGTTCCTGTGTTGCTGGAGAATTTTCGTGATATGTCTTGCTCTGGAACTTGTTGGCCCTTGGGTGGTGCTTGGTTTCAGTGTAGGTATGGAGTCGTTTGATGAGCTCCTATCGATTAATGTTCCCTGGAGTCAGGAGTTCTCTGGTGTTCTCAGGACTTGAACTTAAGCATCCTGCCTCTGGTTTCCAGCCTTATTCTTACAGTAGCCTCAAGACTTCTCCATCTATACAGCACCTATGTTAAAACATCTCTGTGGGTTGGTGGGAGTTTCTCACCCTCCTCCTCTCTCTCATCCGTTCCCAGCAGCTGGAGGGGTAACCACTGACCAGACTAGAGAAGCAGCCGTGGGGAAGAGGGCAGCAGCTGCAGCAGCCGCCTCTGGCCAAGGTGCAATGCCTCCCACTCCGCCCGCCAGCCCGGGTCTCCGCCTCACTCTCATTCTGCATTTTTTAACTTTTATATAGAGTACATCATGAGAAATGCTGGTCTTGATGAAGCACAAGCTGGAATCAGGATTACCAGGAGAAATATCAGTAACCCCAGATATGTATATGACACCACCCTCATGGCAGAAAGCGAAATAAAAATAAAGAGGCTCTTGATGAAAATGAATGAGAGTGCAAATGTTGGCTTAAAGCTCAACATTCAGAAAACTAAGATCATGGCATCCAGTACCATCACTTCATGGCAAATAGATGGGGAAAGAGTAGAAACAATGGCAGACTTTATTTGGGGGGCTCCAAAATCACTGCAGATAGTGATTGCAGCCATGAAATTAAGAGACGCTTACTCTTTGGAAGAAAAGTTATGACCAAATTAGACTACATGTTAAAAAGCAGAGACATTAGTTTGCCAACAAAGTTCTGTCTAGTTAAAGTTTTGGTTTTTCCAGTAGCCATGTATGGATGTGAGAGTACAACTATAAAGTAAGCTGAGTGCCGAAGAATTGATATTTTTGAACTGTGATGTTGGAGAAGACTCTTGAGATTCCCTTGGACACCAAAAAGATCCAACCTGTCCATCCTAAAGGAAATCAGCCCTGAATATTCATTGGAAGGACTGATGTTGAAGCTGAAGCTCCAATCCTTTGCCCACCTGATGTGAAGGGCTGACTCATTTGAAAAGACCCTGATGCTGGGAAAGATTGCAAGCGGGAGGAGAAGGGGACAATAGCGGATGAGGTGGTTGAATGGCATCACTGACTCAATGGACATGAGTTTGAGTAAATTCCGGGAGTTGGTGATGGACAGGGAGGCCTGGCATGCTGCAGTCCATGGGGTCACAAAGAGTTGGACACAACTGAGCGACTGAATTGAACTGACCTGTGCATTTTGGTTTTCATTGTTCTTTGCTCTGTACTTTCCTGACCATTATAAAAATTTCCAAACATTGAAATAAATTGAAAATTTTTTCTAGCTAATATACAAAGACTTCCTACCTAAATTCCACTGTAACCATTTTACAATATTTCCTTTGTCGTGTAACTATCCATTTGTCCATCTCTCTAACCATCTATCAATCCATCTTATTCCCTGGTGCATTTTGTGTAAATTGCAGAAAACAGTATTTGTCACCTTAAGTATTTCAGTAGGGAGCCGTATTTGTTTACAAAACTTTTCCTTGGGTAAAAAACTTACATGCAATGAAATATATCAATCTTTTCTTTTCCAGTCATGTTATTTTTAAATTGAAGTATAGTTGGTTTACAATATTGTGTTAATTTCTGCTTTACAGCAAGGTGATTCAGTTATACACATACACATGTGTGTATATACATTGTGTGTGTGCCTGTGTGTGTATGTGTATGTACACCTGTGTATATATACACACATGTTTTTTATTTAACCTTTTTTTCCCTTACAGTATGTGGCATGTGGGATTAGTTCCCTGACCAGGGATTGAACTTGCATTCCCTGCAGTGGAATTGTGGAGTCTTAACCACTGGACCACCAGGGAAGTCCTATATATATTCTTTCCCATTATGATTTATCACAGGATACTGAATATAGTTCTCTGTGTTCTACAGTAGGAACTTGTCTATCCATTCCATATACTCTAGTTTATATCTCTTAACCCCAAACTATTACTCCATCCCTCCCCCAATTCTCTATGCCTTAGAAGCTACAAGTCTGTTTTCCATGTCCCTGAATGTGCTTCTGTTTCATACATATGTTCATTTGTGTCATATCTCATTCCACATTTAAGTGTTATAATTTGGTATTTGTCTTTCTCCGTCTGATTCACTTCACTTAGTATGATTATCTCTCAGTCCATGCAGGTTGACTCAAATGGCCTTATTGTTTTAGCTATAGAAATTATTGTATCCTTTTAACCATGCATAGAAGTATTCATCTGTGGTTATTTTCATGAATATATTATTAAAACGAGTTTAGTACACCACTCGGGATAGTACATCCATTTTGAGGCTGTATTAGGACTTGATATATATATGTCAGTCAGTTCAGTTCAGTTGCTCAGTCATGCCTGACTCTTTGCGACCCCATGTACTGTAGCACTCCAGGCTTCCCTGTCGATCACCAACTCCCAGAGGTTGAGCAAACTCAGGTCCATCGAGTGGGTGATGCCATCCAACCATCTCATCCTTCTTCATCCCTTTCTCCTCCTGCCTTCAACTTTTCACTCTCCACTTTCACTTTCATCAAGAGGCTTTTTAGCTCCTCTTCACTTTCTGCCATAAGGGTAGTGTCATCTGTGTATCTGAGGTTATTGATATTTCTCCTGGCAATCTTGATTCCAGCTTGTGCTTCTTCCAACCCAGTGTTTCTCATGATGTACTCTGCATATAAGTTAAATAAGCAAGGTGACAATATACAGCCTTGACGTACTTCTTTTCCTATTTGGAACCAGTCTGTTGTTCCATGTCCAGTTCTAACTGTTGCTTCCTGACCTGCATATAGGTTTCTCAAGAGGCAGGTTAGGTGGTCTGGTATTCCCATCTCTTTCAGAATTTTCCACAGTGTATTGTGATCCACACAGTCAAAGGTTTTGGCATAGTCAATAAAGCAGAAATAGATGTTTTTCTGGAACTCTCTTGCTTTTTCCATGATCCAGCGGATGTTGGCAATTTGATCTCTGGTTCCTCTGCCTTTTCTAAAACCAACTTGAACATCTGGAACATAGACATTTTAGGAATCAGCAAACTAAAATGGACTAGAATGAGTGAATTTAACTCAGATGATCATTATATCTATAACTGGGAAAGTATTCCTAAGAAAAAATGGAGTAGGCTTCATAGTCAACAAAAGATTCTGAAATGCAGTACTTGAATGCAATCTCAAAAACAAATCAATGATCTCTATTTGTTTCCAATGCAAACCATTCAATATCACATTTAATCCAAGTCTATGCCCCAAGAAGCAATACAGAAGAAACCAAAGCTAAACGGTTCTATGAAGACCTAGAAGACCTTCTAGAACTAACACCAAAAAAAGATGTCTTTTTCAGTATAGCAGACTGGAAAGCAAAATTAAGAAGTCAAGAAGCACCTGGAGTAACAGGCAAATTTGGCCTTGGAGTACAGAATGAAGCAGGTCAAAGGCTAATAGAGTTTTGCCAAGAGAATGCACTGGTCACAGCAAATACCCTCTTCCAACAACACAAGAGAAGACTCTTCACATGGACATCACCAGATGATCAATACTGAAATCAGATTGATTATATTTTTGCAGCCAAAGATGGAGAAGCTCTATACAGTCAGCAGCAAAAAAAAACCTGCGAGCTGACTGTGACTCAGATCATGAACTCCTTATTGCTAAATTCAGACTTAAATTGAAGAAAGTGGAGAAAACCACTAGATTAATCAGGAATGACCTAAATCAAATCCCTTACAATTATAAGTGGAAGTGAGAAATAGAATCAAGGGATTAGATCTGACAGACAGAGTGCCTGAAGAACTATGGAAGGAGGTTTATGACATTGTACAGGAATTAGGGATCAAGACCATCCCCAAGGAAAAGAAATGCAAAAAGATAAAATGGTTGTCTGAGGAGGGCTTGCAAATAGCTGTGAAATGAAGAGGAGTGAAAGGCAAAGGAGAAAATGAACAATATATACATTTGAATGCAGAGTTCCAAAGAATAGCAAGGAGAGATTAGAAAGCCTTCCTCAGTGATCAATGGAAAGAAATAGAGGAAAACAATAGAATGGGAAGGATGAGATATCTTCAGGAAAATTAGAGATACCAAGGTGCCGGGAGCCAGCACGGGAGATCCCACCCATGACAAGGTCATGTGGAAGAGACCTGACGAGCAAGGCGGATCAGGACTTGAGGGACCCCCTGGACCTGCTCGAGCACCTACCCCCAAACCAGAATCTGTCTGTCTTACTATGTTGTGCCTTTCATCAACTCTTCTGACATTAACAGGGGGCTATCCCCGACATCCTTTCTCTGGAAAAAGTCAACTTAGGGCTTTAGTTAATAAGTCTCCTGGGCATGATAGGAGTGTTTCTATTCAAACCCCTCTGATGGCTTTCTAGCTTGCTTGGCAGGTTTATCCAGACTCTTGCAGCTATGCTTGTGATTGTTCACAGCCTCCCAACTGTGAGAGACATGGGAAGCCTAAAACATTTTAAAAATATAGAGCCTTTCAAAGAGTTAAAAACTATTAGAGTAGTGCTGGTGTAGGATTTCTTTGTTGAGCCAATGCTTGCTGCCAAGTTCCCATATCCCTTATCCATTGTGCACCTGGGAGTGCATTAGTTAACATAGTTGGAATGTAAGAAAAACAAGTAGTAGCCTTGGAATTAACCACATCAGACTCTTGAGCTAATTGGTTCTTTCTTTGTTGTAACTCACTGCACCTTTGCTCCGTGAGAATGTAACTCTGTTTAGCACTTTCTGAGGCTGACATAGATTAGAAAAATTAAAGAAAAAACACTTCAAGGGAAAATAAGTTTTCTGGTTGAGCAGCCTTTATCAAAAGAAGGTCATAAAATGTCCACAGGCCTCCAAGGCCAGAAGATAATGTACACAACATTGTTTATGGGAAAGGTATGCAGAAAAAAATCCTGATTTCAATAAAGACAAAACAGATGTAATGTTTGGGCTGACTCTGCATGACTTTGCATCTTTCACTTCCCTCTATGTACAAGTCAAGGTATAACAGTTCCTTTTGAAAATAAAGTTATGGGCCTCGCTGACCAAAGCTTGGTCTCCCCGTGTCATTCTCTCTCTCTCTTTCCTGACACCAATGCCATCTCTCCTGAGGGTACCCCTGGATCCTGCTGGGGCTGGACCCCAGCACCAAGGGAACATTTCATGCAAAGATGGGCACAATAAAGAACAGAAGTAGTATGGACCTAACAGAAGCAGAAGATACTCACAGTGGCCTTTTTGATTTCTCAGTAGTGATATCATGATGCAGTTTAACTTTTCATATCACTGATAATAAAGCAAATGAGGCACATTTCTAGAGTCGTCTTTTTTCATTAAATAGCATTTACCTGTTGATGTTTCCTTCCTGATAGTGTAGTTTGTCCTTGTTTTTATTTCGGTGTGTTGCCCCTGGCCATTTTGCAAGAGTAGCTGTCATTTAGAGCCAGGCCTCCTCGTGAATACTCAGTGTCCAAGAGCCCAAGGTATAATGCTGCTGTTCCCGAAACCAGCCACAAGGCGGCAGCATTTCTTCTGGTTCTCTTGTTACTAGGGTAACTCCACCTTTAGAGGTATGCGCCATTTCTGCTTGTAAATGAGAGTAGAATGAGCTAGAGGAAGCCCCTGAAACCTTGTGTCTCCTTCCTTCTCGGTTTTATTGTAGTTCATGTTTCTTGTTTGATCAAGCTCATCTAGAGTTGCCTTTGTTGTGGTTGTACTAATTCTTGCTCCCTTACACCCAATACACAGAGGCATTCAGCAGTGGTTATTTCCTCCAATCTGCTCTCAGAAAGTGTGTAGAACAAAGTCTTGCTAAGTCAGTCCCTATGGATTATGTATTTGACAGGCATTTGTGGGAATCTGTGAATTGCAGCCTCCCAATGTAAGCTTTCCTCTCGCCCATCCCCTTTGTTAAGAATTAGTGTGTTCCCAGCACTGGGTGTCCTTTTCACTTTGTACAGAGATAAATCCAGAGATCATCACACTGAGTGAAGGAGGTTCGATACAAGAAACATCCTGGAATGCAACAGAGAGGTGAAGTTGCCATAGTAACAAGAGGAGAACTGGAAGAATTGCTGCCGCCTTGTGGACTTTGTTCGGAACAGCAAAACACAGAGGACACTAACAGAAAGAAGATACAGGTAAACACAGTTCCGTGTTTCTTTAAAAAAGCACATGACAATTTGCACATAGGGTGAATTCTAACAGATACAAACATCTAAGCTGCGAGGACATTATCACCTCTGTCTGAGCATGGATAAAGGCCACTGTCAAAAGCTGGACATGGCATCAGTGGTAGAGTAAAATTGGTACAGTGGATGCATTAGGGTACTAGTGAGATGGACCTGTTAAGAGGCACTATGAGCATGACTAGCAAAGTGCACTCCCATGAGAGTTAAACAAATAAATAAAAAGAGGTAGAGACACTATGATAAATTGGATCCTCTCCTGGAATATTTTAGAAATGAACAGTTTTCGAACACCACACACCCCAAACAAGGTCCGGCACAGCATTCAGAACATCAAAGGGGCGAAAGTAAAGATAGCATATCTGGACAGAGGAATGGATAAAGAAATATGATACAGGTCTGGAATGAATTTTGAATCAAGGATTGAAATATGAATGTAGGCCATCTTCACAGATAGAGATAAATCCAGAGACCATTTCACTGAGTGAAAGAGGGTCGATTCAAGTAACATGGGATGTAACAGAGAGGTGGGATACAAACACCCACAGCAGCGAGCACCCACACAAAGGTGACATGGATATCCAACCTGACAAGAAACTTATGGATAGCAGAAGACCCTGGTGGATGGAATGGATACATCTGGAGCTTGGAATTAATTTCTTCCCACAGATACCTACAAAATACAGAATCCACAGTTAGCAAGAGTGGTAGATGAAACATGTTCTAACAACATGTAGGTGAAAACAAGCACAACTGAATACATCTAATACTCTCAGTGTCATGGAACAAGAATCCACATACATTAAACAAATGCATCCTTGTCAAATAAATAGAATAGGAACTTTTACTTTAAATAAAATTCAAGAGTGATGAGATAGTAGGTTTGGTGTCATCTTCTGCCTCATTCTACTCTAATGTACAACCAGGCTTGACAAAAACTCTCAGGTGGCAGAGGCCATCTTAAAAGAGGAGGGGATAAAGAAATCTTGCAGCATGGAGGCTTTTCTCTGTAACCGCAGCCTTAAAACTATCACTGATGGACATCTGATATTCACAAGGCTGCTGGACTCGACATGACACCTACCCTTGAACAAGTCAGGGGTCACACACCCAAAAATAAATAAAAGCAAACACACACACAAAACAAAACCGGGACACTCTCAGGAAGAAAACTTCAACAGGTAAATACAACTCAAAGTGCTTTCAAAATGCAAAAAGCCCATTAATAGTGCTCCATAAGGTTTCTTATCAGAGATACAAAATCTAAACTGCCACGAGACATCAAGTTTGAGCACTGAAAAAGGCCACCATGGGAAACGGTCCAGACCAGAAATGGTAGATTATCATTAGTCATGGGGATCCTTTTATAGAAATGGGGGAATATCAGTGGGAGGAGCCAGTATAAGAATCACTGTCCAGGTGCCTTTATACGAAAAAAAAAAAGAGAGAGAGAGAAAGTATGTCATGGCCTCTCCACCCCTAGGACACTTCAAAAATACACAGATTTTGAAAATCACACACCCCAGGGAATGCACTGCGGCAGCATTCCCAATGCCCAGAGATGAAAGTCAAGAAAGAACACAAGGATGGAGAGATGGATGAATCAGGAATGGGATACAGGTTTACAATGGAATATGACCCAGGCATTGAAGCAAGGACATAATGTCATTGACAGAGGTACAGATAAGTGTGATGATAATCAGAGTCCGTGAAGAAGGACAGATTAGAGACAGGTCATATGACGTACCATTCAAATGGGACAGACAATATTGCTGGCAGTGAGTGTCCCAGCTGAGGTGAACTGCCAAAGGCAAAAAACGCCTTGTATCTATCTATGCACGCAGGGTCACTTCAGTAGTGTCTGACTCTTTTCAATCCTGTAGACTGTGGCCTGCCAGGATTCTCTATCCGGGAGTGGGGTTATACAAGGAAGAATACTGGAGCATATTGGCCAATACTGGTTGCCATAACCTTCTAGAGTACTATATTTCCTGTTTCCCTTGTTAACAACTCCCCTGAGTACCTGGTGCAGCCAGAAGCCCTGTGACCCAAGCAGCTGCCCCACTTCCACACGTGGCCCCCACAGGGGCAAACCCAAGTCCTCCAGGGCAGCCTCAGGAGCAAACCTCAGTGGACGAACCTCATGCAGAGATGGAAATAAAACCACAATTGAAACCAGGGGCAATGTGCAAAGGAAGAAGACCAAAAACCTTCCTACCAGCTGTACAAGCTTCAGATTAAATCCACAAGATCAACTAGGCTGACTCTGTCTATGGAATATATAGAAGGACATTGAGAGCTCCCAAAAAAGAAAATGCACTAGTTCTGATAGCTGTGGACATTGGAGGCAAGAACACATAGGAGTAGGACCAGATTAGAATCTGAGCTGCCCCCACAGCAGGTCCAGATCAGCACAATGTTGGAGGTTATCCTAGGGAGGTCAGGTAGACTGTGACTCCCAGCAAGGAAAAGGACTCTGACAGCAGTGTCTCAAGATAAACATCTATTTTTCTTATGTTTTGGCTTGTGCTGTAGAGTCTTTCAGATTTCTTTTTCTTTTATCCCCCCTGCCATTGTAGTTACCATCTTACTGGCACTATGAAATCTAATTAAGATTTTGAGCCTTTTTTTTTTTCCCTTAGTCACATTTTTTATTGCTGTTATAAACTTCTGCTTCTCCATTGGGCTTTTGCACTTCTGTAGAGTTTTCCTTTTTTTTTTTTCTTTTATCTTTTTGTAATTTTAATTTTTACATTTTTAAACCTATTATTTTTTCTGCATTTATTCTTCTGTTTAACTTTGCACATCTCTTCTTCCTTTCCCCTCAACATGTTATTTTCATTTTCATTTATTTATTCCCCAATTAGAACCTTACTTTAGTTTTGTTTTCCAGTTTGCCCTTTAGTTTTGTTCTGGTAGATATAATTTTGGTTTCTTTTGTTCACCGGGTACATTTAATGTACTTTATTTTTGTTGGACTCTTTTTATTTTCCTTATGAGTGTATATGTACGTGTGTATATTCAGTCACAATTTCTATTGTTGTTATAAACCTCTGCCTCTATGATGATCTTTTCCTGTTCTGTGGAGTTTTCTTTTTTGTTGTTGTTTTGTTCCTTTTTACTTTCTTCTTCTGTTTTCTCCCTCTTTTTATGATTTTAATTTTTAACTCTTTTTAAACTTATCACATTTAAACTTATATTTTTTCTACATGTATGCCTTTATTTGCCTTTCCTACTCTTCTTTTCTTCTTACAGCTAATCTTTAACGTATATAAATTTTCTTTATATACCTTTACTTAATTTTGCATATCTATTCTTTCTTTCATTTCCTCTCAATATATTTGTTACTTTTGTTTTCATTGCTTTATTCCAAATTGGCATTTTGTTTTAGTTTTGTTTTCCAGTTTGTGTTATAGTTAGTTTTGTCTTTAACTGGTAAATATACTTTTTTATTTATATTGTTTGCCAGCTAAATCTATTGTATTTTTGTTGGACTCTTTTCACTTTTCTCATGGGAGTATATGTATATGTTAATACTCCATTATTTTAATCATTTTTTGCCTGGTTTTGTAACTGCCATTTGACTGTGTTTCATTTTTGGTTTCTCATTTGTGAATATTTCTTATAATCTCACTTAATGCCGTAACAACTTGTGAAATCTTCATTCCTGATCAGAGATCTAGCCCTGAGCCTTTGGAGTGTGAGCACTGACTACAAGATCCTAGACTACCAGAGAACTAACCTTCAGTTCAGTCGTTCAGTCATGTCCGACTCTTTGTGACCCCATGGACTGCAGCATGCCAGGCCTCCCTGTCCATCACCAGCTCCCGGACTTTACTCAAACTCATGTCCATTGAGTAGGTGATGCCATCAAATCATCTCATCCTCTGTCATCCCCTTCTCCTCCTGCCTTCAGTCTCCAGCATCAGGGTCTTTTCAAATGAGTCAGCCCTTCGCATCAGGTGGCCAGAGGATTGGAGTTTCAGCTTCAACTTCAGTCCTTCCAATGAACACTCAGGACTGATCTCCTTTAGGATGGACTGGGTGGATCTCCTTGCAGTCCAAGGGACTCTCAAGAGTCTTCTCCAACACCACAGTTCAAAAGCATCAATTCTTCGGTGATCAGCTTTCCTTAAAGTCTAACTCTCACATCCATACATGATTACTGGAAAAACTATAGCCTTGACTAGATGGACCTTTGTTGGCAAAGTAATGTCTCTGCTTTTTAGTATGCTGTCTAGGTTGGTCATAACTTTCCTTCCAAGGAGTAAGTGTCTTTTAATTTCATGGCTGCAATCACCATCTGCAGTGATTTTGGAGCCCAAAAAAATAAAGTCTGCCACTGTTTCCAGTGTTTCTCCATCTATTTGCCATGAAGTGATGGGACCGGATGCCATGATCTTTGTTTTCTGAATGTTGAGGCTTAAGACAACCTCTTCACTCTCCTCTTTCACTTTCATCAAGAGCCTTTTTAGTTCTTCACTTTCTGTCATAAGGGTGGTGTCATCTGTATATCTGAGGTTATTGATATTTCTCCCAGCAATTTTTATTCCAGCTTGTGCTGCATCTAGTCAAGCATTTCTCATGATGTACTCTGCATATAAGTTAAACAAGCAAGGTGATAATGTGCAGCCTTAATGAACTCCATTTCCTTTTTGAAACCAGTCTGCTGTTCCATGTCCAGTTCTAACTGTTGCTTCCTGACTTGCATATAGGTTTCTCAAGGGGCAGGTTAGGTGGTCTGGTATGCCCATCTCTTCAGAATTTTCCAATTTATTGTGATCCACACAGTCAAAGCCTTTGGCATATTCAATAAAGCAGAAATAGATATTTGGAACTCTCTTGCTTTTTCAATGATCCAGCAGATGTTGGCAATTTGACCTCTGGTTCCTCTACCTTTTCTAAAACCAGCATGAACATCTAGAAGTTCACAATTCATGTATTGTTGAAGCCTGGCTTGGAGAATTTTTATCATTACTTTGCTAGCGTGTGAGATGAGTGCAATTGTGTGGTAATTCTTTGGCATTGCCTTTCTTAGGCATTGGAATGAAAACTGACCTTTTCCAGTCCTGTGGCCACTGCTGAATTTTCCAAATTTGCTCGCATATTGAGTTCAGCACTTTCACAACATCATCTTTTAGAATGTGAAATAGCTCAACTGGAATTCCATCACCAAGGTCAAGAGCTAACCTTCGGTTCAGTTCAGTTCAGTCACTCAGTCATGTCTGACTCTTTGCCATGAATCACAGCACGCCAGGTCTCCCTGTCCATCACCAACTCCCAGAGTTCACTCAATCTCATGTCCATCGAGGAAGTGATGCCATCCAGCCATCTCATCCTCTTTCATCCCCTTCTCCTCCTGCCCCCAATCCCTCCCAGCATCAGGGTCTTTTCCAGTGAATCAACTCTTCACATGAGGTGGTCAAAGTATTGGAGTTTCAGCTTTAGCATCAGTCCTTCCAATGAACACTCAGGGCTGATCTCCTTTAGAATGAACTGGTTGGATCTCCTTATGGTGATAACTCACACGAAGGAATCCACTTGAATATAAGACCCAGCATCACCCAACTACCAGTAGCACCCTGTGTAGGACACCTCATCCAGAAAACAAACAAAACAAAAAATCCCAATTATCAGCAGACAGGATTACCACCTCACTCAGCCTTGCCCATCAGAGCAAAAACAAACAAGCAAAAACTCACCACAAATCACACCCTATAACACAGCACCTGTGGTATCTCTGTTCCTTGACAGAGATCCAGCCCTGAGTCTGTGGAGTGGGCACTGACTCCAAGATCCTAGACAATCAGAACTCCTAGCCCAGGGAGTATCAAATAGTGAGAACCCACACAAAGAAGTCCACTTGAATACAAGTCCTTGCATCACCCAAACACCAATTGCACCCAGTGTAGGCCACCTCATCCAAACAACAGACAAGACAAAAATACAAACCAAATCATCACAGACAGAATTACCACCTCACTCAGCCCTTCACATTAGAAGAAAAAAAACCTCAGCACCAATCTCACCCAATGCAAAGCTTACACAAACCACTGGACCAACCTTAGGAGGGCAGAAACTGAAAGGAAGAAAGAATTCCACCTTGAAGCCTGGTAAAAGGAAACCTCAGACACAAAAAGTTTAAAAAAAATAATGAAAAGGCAGACAAATACTACACAAATAAAGGAACAAGCTAGAAACACAGAAGCCCAAAAAATTAAGAAGAAATAGGCAAACTACCTGAAAAAAATTCATAATAATGACCGTAAAAATGATCAAAAACTTTGAAACAAAAAGGAGAAAAAAATGCAACCATCAATGAACAAAGACATAGACTAATTAAAGAATAAACATACAGAGACAAACAACAGAATTACTGAAATTAAAAATACTCTAAAAGGAACCAATAGTAGAATATCTGAAGCAGAAGAACGAATCAGTGAGCTGGAAGATAAAATGGTGTATATAACTGCTGAAGAGCAGAATAAAGTAAAAAGAATAAAAAGAATGGAGGATAGTCTCAGAGTCTCAAGGACAATATCAAACACACCTACATTCGAATTATTTGGGTCCCAGAAGAAGAGAAGAATAAAGGATATTTTTTGAAGAGATTATAATTGAATATTTCCCCAACATGGAAAAGGAAATAGTCAAGTCAAAGAGGCACAAAGAGCCCCATATAGGAGAAACCCAAGGAGAAACATGGCAGGACACATACTAATCAAACTAACAAAGACTAAACACTAAGAAAGAATATTAAATGCAGCATGGGAGAAGCGAAAGTAACATACAAGGAAACCCCATGTGCTTAACAGCTGTTCTTTCAGCAGAAACTCTGCAGTCAGTAGGGAATGGCAGAATATATTTAAAGTCCTGAAAGGGAAAAATCTACAACTAAGATTACTGTACCCAACAAGGATCTCATTCAAAATTGATGGAGAAACCAAAAGCTGTTCAGACAAGCAAAAGTTAAGACAATTCAGTACCACCAAAGCAGCTTTACAACAAATGTTAAAAGGACTTATATGGTCAAGAAATACAAGAGAAGAAAAAAGATCTACAAAACCAACACCAATCAATTAAGAAAATGATAATATGAACATATATATCAATAAGTACCTTAAATGTAAATGGATTATATGCTCCAACCCAAAGACACAGATTGGCTGAATGGATACAAAATCAAGACCCATATATATGTTGTCTACAAGAAACCCACTTCACACCTAAAGACACATATAGACTGAAAGTGAGAGAATGGAAAAATATATTCCATGCAAATGGGAAGCAAAAAAAAGCTGAAGTAGCAATCCTCTTATCAGACAAAATAGACCTTAAACTAAAGAAGATTACAAAAATAAGGAAGGACACTACATAATGATGAAAAAGGGAAAAAGAACAAAAAACATTGAAGCAAACAGTCTTTAAACAGTGGGTCTAATTACTAGGTATTTTTGAAAGTAGAGGCTTAAAGATAAGTAAACAAAGCAAGAATTATGTATCAAAACCAAGTCCTATGTTCACATTCAAATAGGAGAAAAGATGATTTTATAAAAAAACAAAAAAAAAAAAACAAAAAACAAAACTGGCACACCCTCATCTTTTCATCTCCTCGTCCCTGGAATTCAGAATTTTGAGTCAATGTTAAAATGAGGTCATGGGTGATTTTCTTCTTCAATTGTATTTTTCTGGCAAATTTACATTTTCTGTTATGAGCATGTACTAATTTTTAATAGTTATACAGTATCTTTCTCAAAGTAAGGATATATCTGGATTTTTTAAATTACATTCATAAGCATTCTTCTCTTTCTCCATGATAGGGCAGCAAAAGTACAGTAAATATTTATTCATACCCACATTTACATATGAGAGAATACATCTGGATTTTATAAATTACATTCATAAGTATTCTATTTCTCCACGAAAGAACAGCAAAAGGACAATAAATGTTTATTCATACCCAAATATACTCTGAAGAGTCCCTTGGACTGCAAAGAGGTCAAATCAGTCAATCCTAAAAGAAATCATTCCTGATCCAGAGGGATGATGTGGGGTGAGAGGTGGGAGGGGGGTTCATAAAAAAAAAATAATGATAAATAAATAAATAAAAGAAATCATTCCTAAATATACATTGAAAGGACTAATGCTGAAGCTGATACTCCAATACTTTGGCCATTGTGACCCCATGAACTGCAGCACACCAGGCCTACAGAAGACATACAGATGGCTAAAAAACACATGAAAACATATGTCAGATAACAGGATTAGCCAGAAGGTTTTCGGGAAGAAGAAACTGTCCTCAAGCAGGATACATTGTTATATAATCCCTAGTACAGAGTTTAAACTGAGTTGTTTGTTGTGTATCATCAGTTCCAGGCTTAAAGAAAAAAAAAAAAAAAACATTTTATGTGTCAAAGACTAAGAAATGTGGAGGGAAAAAAAAAAGTGTGTCTTTTCTTCCTCCTTTAGAGCTCCAGACCATATTTGCACTTTGAGAGCCCCCAGAATCCTTTCTCCTCTTTGTGGAACCCAGACTTCTTATCAAGTTGCTTATAAACTGGCACTCTCACCACCAAGTGTATGTCTCCTCCCTAACTGATCATCAACCTGCTCACCCACCCACCAGCCAAGCACAGCTCTGTCGCTTAGGAACACACAGATTGGTCCCACCCTACCTCCATCCATACCAGGTGAGCAGACAGACCACCCCAGCTATATCCATGTCAGGTCACCACTCAGATCACTCCAACTCCATCCATGCCAGGTCAGGACACAAACCACCCCAGCATCATCCATGCCAGGTCAGCACACACACCACCTCACATCCATCTATGCCAGGTCAGCTCACAGACCACAA
The DNA here is from genome assembly GCF_032405125.1 of Capricornis sumatraensis. Taxonomy (NCBI): domain Eukaryota; kingdom Metazoa; phylum Chordata; class Mammalia; order Artiodactyla; family Bovidae; genus Capricornis; species Capricornis sumatraensis. The sequence goes on along the minus strand of NC_091092.1, from coordinate 138,827,727 downwards.
CCGTCCATCCATGCCAGGTAAGCACAGAGACCACTACAGCTCCACCCTTTTCAGGTCAACACTCAGACCACCCCACATCAATCCATGCCAGGTCAGCACACAGACAACCACACCTTCATCCATGCTAGGTCAGCAAACAGACAACCCCACCTCCATCCACGCCAGGGAAGCTCACAGAAGACCCAACTTCCATCTATGCCAGGTCAGGACACAGACTTCCCCATCTCCATAGACACCAGGTCACGACACAGAGTACCAAACTCATCCATGCCAGGTCAGCACACAGACCAATTCACCTGCATGCATGCAAGGTCAGCACATGGACCACCCTATGTCCATCCGTGCCAGGTCACACACACACCACACAGCTCCATCCATGCCGGGTCAGCACAGAGACCACCCCACCTCCACCCATGCCAGTGCACAGACCACCCCAGCTCCATCCATGCCAGTGCACAGGCCACCCCACCTCCATCCATGCCAGGTCAGCACACAGACCACCCCACTCCCATCCATGCCAGGTCAGTGCAGAGACCACCCTAGCTCCATCCATGCCAGGTCAGTGCAGAAACAACCCCAGATCCATCCCTGCCAGGTCAGCACACAGACCATCCCACCTTCTATCCTGCCAGGTCAGCACACAGACCACCCCAGCTCCATCCCTGCCAGGTCAGCACACAGACTACCCCAACTCCATACATGCCAGGTCAGTGCACAGACACCCAAGCTCCATCCAGCAAGGTCAGCTCACAGACCATGGCACCACTATCCCTCTGACTGATAAGGATAAGAGGCTTATGGAAGCTTCCTCGTGGGAGAGACTGACTGTGGGAGAAACTGGGGGTTGTTCTGATAGGCAGGGCCATGCTTAGTAAATCTTTCATCCAAAGTGACAAAATGGCAGAGTAGAAGGACATGTGCTCAACTTCTCCTCTGAGAATTCCAAAATACAACTCGCTGCTGAACAACCATCAAAAGGAGAATGTTGGATCCCACCAAAAAAAGATACCCCACGTCCAAAGACAAAGGAGAATCCCCAACAACATGGTAGGAGGGAAAAAATCTCATTTAGAATCAAACCCCATGCTGGCCAGAGACACTTGGAGGGCTCAAACAAAATCTCCTGTGTACCAGGACCCAGAGGCCCCACAGAGACTGACCAAACCTACTTTTGAGTAAGTCTGAGCATCTCCTGTGGAAGTGTGGGTCAGCAGTGGCTGCAGTAGGGGCAGGCAGGGGCTCTAGCTGCAGGAGACCTGGGTGTGGCATAAGCCCTCTTGGAGGAGGTCACCATTAACCCCACCATAGAGACACCGAGCAGATGACCCAAAAACTGCAGAACAATTATACGAAAAAAATTCTCTCACTGTTAAGAAAGTTCTAGGACCCACAACAAATTTTCCAACATGGGGATCTGACAAAGGGACTGAGAATTCCCAGGGAATTAGACTTTGGAGGCCAGTGAGGTTTGATTACAGAACTTCCAGAGCATTGGGGAAACAGACTCTTGGAGGGCACAAACAGAACCTTGTGTGCACCAGGGCCCAGGAGAAAGGAGCAGTGTCCCCAAAAAAGACTGACCCAGACTTGCCTGTGAGTGTCCAGGAGTCTCTGGTGGAGGCGTGGGTCGGCGGTGGCTTGCTGCAGGGTCAGGGGTACTGAGTTCAGCAGTGCGTGCACGGGATCTTTTGAAGGAGGTCTCCATTGCTTCATTACCTCCACTATACTTTGGTCTCAGGTCAAACGAAAGCCATGTTGACGGGCATTCAATATTCAAAAGGTCCAAGGGTTTCTAAGTAAACAACAACTGATCTCCTGGAGTCTCCTGGGGGGGTCATCAAAAAAGAATTCGTAACTGGGTAGACTGCCAAAAAGCCAATTTTAACAGGTTCCTTTACCTCACGCGTTAAAAAAAAAAAAATCAGATGAGATGATGTCAACATTTCTAAATATCAGGGAAGGGTGCTCAGTCTCACCTCACACCACCAATCAAAACGGTGACTATCAAGCACTCCACAAAGATTAAATCCACCAGATGCTATGAAGAAAAATGATTCCTCCCCCTCTGTTGCTGTAAATGAAAATAGGTGAAAGCCACTATGGAGGACAGCATGGACATGCATCAACAGTGAAAATGAGAATGAAATTAGAATATCCCTCAAACCATACACAAAAATAAACTTCAAAGAAGATAAAGATCTAAATGTAGGATGCTGCTGCTGCTGCTAAGCTGCTTCAGTCGTGTCTGGTTCTGTGTGACCCAATAGATGGCAGCCTACCAGGCTCCCCCGTCCCTGGGATTCTCCAAGCAAGAACACTGGAGTGGGTTGCCATTTCCTTCTCCAATGCATGAAAGTGAAAAGTGAAAGTGAAGTCGCTCAGTCCTGTCTGACTCTTTGCCACCCCATGGACTACAGCCTACCAGGCTCCTCTGTCCATGGGATTTTCCAAGCAAGAATACTGGAGTGGGTTGCCATTGCCTTCTCCAAATGTAAGATGGATATTATGCAATTTTGAGGACAATATATGGGGGACATGCTGTAACATCAATTCCACCAAGTGTGCCTAGAATAATGAAAAACAAACCAAAACTAAGAAAACAGGACTGAATTAACCATAAAAGCATTTGCATAGCAAAAAAAAAAAAACCCTAAATGAAAGAGAAAGACAGTCCTCAGAATGGAAAAAATATATATATTTGCAAACAAAGACGTCCATAAGGAATAAAGAAGATGGGGTACATAGACACAATGAACCATCACTTGGCCACAACAATCAGGAAAGAATGCCATGAGCGGCCTCAGAACGAAAGTTGACATGATCATAGCAAGTGAGGTGAGGGGGACAGGGAGGGATATTAACATAAGCTATCACTTGTAGCTGGGATCTAACAATGGATACAGATGATCTTCTTTAAAAAGAGAAACAGTCTCACAGACTCAGAAAAGGATCAGTGGTCCCTAGGAAGAAAAAAATAAAACTGTGTGACAGGGAGTAATGAACGGATTCAGTCTAACATAGGGAGGCTAATATTATCTTTAAAAGTATCTATCAGAAACCACTGTGTAAACAAGAATCTTATTGAACACTCTGTAGCATCCTATATCAGAGAAGAACCTGGAAGAGAAGATATACACATCTACGTACAAGTGAATCAAGTTGCTGTTGATCCAAAAGGAAAAAAAAAAAATCCCACAACCTTGTCATTCAACTACATGTGCCAATTCAAATTAGGAAATAAAAGTATAAAAAAGGAATCAGAAAGGCTGACTCTACTGCCTTCAGGACATGGTGACCTGGATGGTGTCACATCCCTGAAGCCTGAGCTGGTTTTGGTCCCATGACTGGAGGGTGTCAGTGCGGATGGAGCTGGGAGCATGTGCCAGGAAATGTGACCCCACAGTGGACCTGGGGTGCCTCCTTCCCTCTGCATAAGCATCCAATCTCCAGATGCAGGTGGAACCTCATGCAGAGACACCAAGCTTACATCACCCAAGAATTGGTGGAGCCTCCAGACTTGAACAGGTTTGCAAGGTCCCCTGGCCACTCTATGTCCCCTAGGCTGGGGTTCCTACCTCCAGCCTCCGTCCTTAGGGTCACCCCACCTACAGATGACAGCATCCTCTGGAGAGTGGTGTCCACAAACTGGGATATGTCATGGGGACCCTGGGTAAGGGGGAAGGAGAAATGAGACTCAAGCCTTGGCACATTCCACTCTAGCTGACAATCAATGAACAGAGTTTTCCATGAACCTCAGTGACTGAGGACCAGAGTGGGGCAGGAAGCAACGTTGTTTCCTTAGAACCGTCTTCCAGAAAAACAACTTTAAACCGAATTCTGCTTGGCTCTTCATATTCACAAGGCCTGTGGGACTGTAAATGACCTCTCCTTTCCAGTCATGTCCCGGGGTAGATCATCAGATGGGAATTCAAATAGGGCCACCTTTCGAGAAAACAATGTCAAGAGATAAACTGAAGTCACTCTGTACAGTATCAAAAAGCACCTGGAAAGTTCATCCAGCTCGCTATGTATTCAGTTCAGTTGCTCAGTTGCGTCCTACTCTTTGCAATCCCATGGACTGCAGCATGCCACTGTGTATTAAATCCATGCAAATCAAAACTCCCACGAAAAATCCCCTCCCACAGGTCAGAGTGGCCACTGTCTAAAAATCTACAGAGAATAGGGGCTGCAGAGGATGGAGGCAAAAGGGAATTCTCCTACATGGTCAGTGGGGGTGTAAATGGGTGCAGGAACTATCAAAACCAGCAAGGAGGTCCTTTTTCAACGAAACATCCAGAAACCACATGGCCCGACAATCCCATATCTGGGCTCAGACCCAGAGAAAATCAGAATTCACAGTGACCCATGCACCTTGTTTTCAGGGCAGCTTGATTGGCAATGGCCAAGAACCAGAATTGTTGCTGGCCAAAATTCTGGCTTTCTCTGACCAGTGAAGCCAAATAAAAAATACGGAGACAAGAGGTTGAAGGACATACGAAGGTGGTTTTTATTCTCAAGCCAGCAGAGAAGGGAACACAGTAGGGTCATGCCTCAAAGACTGTGCCCCCAAGCCCCGCCCATGAAGAGTCTAGGGGCTTATATAAGGCAAAGGCACACAATCATGAGTCAGTGATGAGGATCAAAGGGGACAGGATCTCGATTTCTTCCTCGTGCATTTTTTTCAAAACAGTCATAGACTTAAGTCAGTAACCCAGGAACTGATTGGAAGCTGGGGTGGCTCTGCAGCCTTCTTTCTGATATGTGAGTACAAGGGGAAGGGTGTTGTAAGGGTAAACACCAGAGAGGGGATGTATTTAGCATATAGTTGAAGGAAAAAATGTTATTCATAGCTCCTGCAGAGTTAGGGGGCAGGAAAAGCAAACTTAGTCACAGACATTCAGAGTTATGAGCAGTTAAAGTAAAAAAACTAGGAATGTTCAGACTTGTTCACTGTTCTCTTTATCCCCTTTGCTCTCAAAAAAAGGAAAAAATAAAAATCTCATTCCTCTTTTTTTCCTTTGCATACATTCTCAGGCGCTTCAGTCGTGTCCAACAGTTTGTGACCCCATGGACTGTAGCCTACCAGGCTCCTCTGTCTGTGGGATTCTCCAGGCAAAAAGACTAGAGTGGGTTGCCTTTCTCTTCTCCATGGGATCTTCTCCACTCAGGGACTGAACCCACATCTCTTGCATTGGCATGCGGATTCTTTATTTGCTGAGCCACCAGGGAAGCCCTTTTCTCCTTCTCCCTGCAACAAATTCAACCAAGTCGTCCACTGACAGGAAAATGAAGACAGAATGGTGCACCTCTACACTGCAATGCTACCTAGCTCTGAACCAGAATGGAATAATGCCAGTAACAACAGCGTGGATGGATAGAGTGAATACCATACTAAGTAGAGGAAGGCAGAGAGAGAAAGACAAATATCACAAGGTATCACTGACAGGTATCTTCTTGAAATTAATGCAAATGAAGGCTATTACACAGAATAAACAGACTGACAAACTTAGAAAACCAACTTCTGATTATTAAAAAAAAATGAGTTAGGGATGTGGGATAAATGAGTTTTCAAGGAACAAACAGACATTAATACACATCAAACAGAAAATCAAGGGGGAAAAACTGTTGAACAGCAAAGGGCAGCATACTGGAGACACTGTCATCCTCTATCTGGGGAAAATGAACCCAAAAAAGAATTGATAAATGTCTGTGTATCACTGAATCAAGCTCCCATACTCCTGAAACAAACACAGTATCGGAAATCAACCCTACTCCAAAATAAAACAACAAGGAATGGACAGAAAAAGAAGTAGTGGAACATGAAGAAATGCTGACGCCTTGTGGCCACTTTTTATAACAGCAACTCTACAGCTGTGTTCAGTGCAGTTCGGTCGTGTCCGACTCTTTGTGACCCCATGGACTGCAGCACGCCAGGCCTCCTGTCCATCACCAACTCCCAGAGCTTGGTCAAATTCATGTTCATTGAGTCAGTGATTCCATTCAACCATCTCATCCTCTGTCGTCCCCTTCTCTTCCTGCTTTCAATCTTTCCATGCACTTGATATTCACAAAGTCCGTAGGGTTGTAAGTGAAAAACCACTGCCCTCCAGAAATCTCCCAGGGATGGTCAATGAACAAGAATTCAAAACTTAGCAGAGACAAGTTCAACAGGTACATTTAACTCACATCCTTTAAGAAAAAAAATCACATGAAATGATGTCAACATCGCTAAATATTGGGGAAGTGCCTGTCAACCCTGCAATGAAGTGTTCCCTCAAGCTGGTCAGAATGGCCACTGTCAAACCCTCAAGTGTTGTAGATGCTGTGGACTAAAGGGAACCCTCCTCCTCTGATGCAGGGAATATAAGTTGGAGATAGCCCCTCTGGAGAACAATGTGTGGGTTCTTTGAACAATGAAAACGAGAATGAAATTTTTAAAGTCCCTAACACCATACACAAAAATACACTCCAAAGAGAAAGATCTAAATGGGAAGATGGAGACTATGACATTCTTGAAGAAAATATACGCAGGACACATTTTGACATTCATCTCAGGAAATTCATTTGGGCTCCAGATCTTAGAATAATGAAACATAAATCAAAAGTAACAAAATGGGACCTAATTAATCTCAAAGCATTTGCACAGAAGAGGAAACCCCAAACAAACAAACAGAAAAATGACTCTCAGAAAGGGAAAATATACTTGCAATTGAACATACCCACAAGAAATTCATGTCCAAAAGATAGAAAGGATTTGTGCAGGTCAATGTCAAACAAAACAAAACAACAACAACAAAAAGCAACCCAAGAAATCAAGGGGCCCAAGATGGAAATGGATATGTCTTCCAAGAAGGCATACAGATTGCCATAAGGCACACGACAAGATGTTCATCATCTCGAATTATTAGAGATAGGACAATCAGAAGTCCCTGGGTTCGGAAGATCCCCTGGAGGAGGACACAGCAACCCACTCCAGCATTCTTGCCTGGAGAATCTCATGGACAGAAGAGTCTGGCAGGCTACAGTCCATGGGGACACAAAGAGTCAGACATGACTGAAGCGACTTAGCACACACTTAGCAATCAGAAGCCCAGTTTGGTATAATGCCACTGACAATATCGTGGATGGACAGACTGATCATGATACTAAGTGCAGGAGGTCACTTCAGTTCAGTTCAGTTCAATCGCTCAGTCGTGTCCGACTCTTTGCAAACCCATGAATCGCAGCACGCCAGGCCTCCCTGTCCATCACCAACTCCTGGAGTTCACTCAGATTCACGTCCATCGAGTCAGTGATGCCATCCAGCCATCTCATCCTCTGTCGTACCCTTCTCCTCCTGCCCCCAATCCCTCCCAGCATCAAAGTCTTTTCCAATGAGTCAACTCTTCCCATGAGGTAGCCAAAGTACTTGAGTTTCAGCTTCAGCATCATTCCTTCCAAAGAAATCCCAGGGTTGATCTCCTTCAGAATAAACCTGTTGGATCTCCTTGCAGTCTAAGGGACTCTCAAGAGTCTTCTCCAACACCACAGTTCAAACGCATCAATTCTTCAGTGCTCAGCCTTCTTCACAGTCCAACTCTCACATCCATCCATGACTACTAGAAAAACCATAGCCTTGACTAGACAGACCTTAGTCGGCAAAGTAATACCTCTGCTTTTCAATATACTATCTAGGTTGGTCATAATTTTTCTTCCAAGAAGTAAGCGTCTTTTAATTTCATGACTGCAATCACCATCTACAGTGATTTTGGAGCCCCAAAAAATAAAGTCTGACACTATTTCCACTGTTTCTCCATCTATTTCCCATAGAGTGATGGGACCGGATGCCATGATCTTCGTTTTCTGAATGTTGAGCTTTAAGCCAGCTTTTTCACTCTCCTGTTTTACTTTCATCAAGAGGCTTTTTAGTTCCTCTTCACTTTCTGCCATAAGGGTGGTGTCATCTGCATATCTGAGGTTATTGATATTTCTCCCGGCAATCTTTTTTTTTAATTTTGCAAAATTATATAATATCATATCAGCACCAGGTAGTAACTTTTTTTTTTACTTTACAATACTGTATTGGTTTTGCCATACATTGACATGAATATGCCACAGGTGTACATGAGTTCCCATTCCTGAACCCCCCTCCCACCTCTCACCCCTTATCATCTCTCTGGATCATCCCTGTGCACCAGCCCAAAGCATCTTGTATCCTGTATCAAACATAGACTGGCGATTCGTTTCTTACATGATAGTATACATGTTTCAGTGCCATTCTCCCAAATCATCCCACCCTCTCCCTCTCCCTCAGAGCAATCTTAATTCCAGTTTGTGTTTCTTCCAGTCCAGCGTTTCTCCTGATGTACTCTGCATATAAGTTAAATCAGCAGGGTGACAATATACAGCCTTGATGTACTCCTTTTCCTATTTGGAACCAGTCTGTTGTTCCATGTCCAGTTCTAACTGTTGCTTCCTGTCCTGCCTACAGATTTCTCAAGAGGCAGGTCAGGTGGTCTGGTATTCCCATCTCTTTCAGAATTTTCCACAGTGTATTGTGATCCACACAGTCAAGGCTTTGGCATAGTCAATAAAGCAGAAATAGATGTTTTTCTGGAACTCTGTTGCTTTTTCCATGATCCAGCGGATGTTGGCAATTTGATCTCTGGTTCCTCTGCCTTTTCTGAAACCAGCTTGAACATCAGGAAGTTCACGGTTCACGTATTGCTGAAGCCTAGCTTGGAGAATTTTGAGTATTACTTTACTAGCGTGTGAGATGAGTGCAATTGTGCATTAGTTTGAGCATTCTTTGGCATTGCCTTTCTTTGGGATTGGAATGAAAACTGACCTTTTCCAGTCCTGTGGCCACTGCTGAGTTTTCCAAATTTGCTGGCATATTGAGTGCAGCACTTTGATAACATCATCTTTCAGGATTTGAAATAGCTCAACTGGAATTCCATCTCCTCCACTAGCTTTGTTTGTAGTGATGCTTTCTAAGGCCCACTTGACTTCACATTCCAAGATGTCTGGCTCTAGGTGAATGATCACATCATCGTGATTATCCGGGTCATGAAGATCCTTTTTGTACACTTCTTCTGTGTATTCTTGCCATCTCTTCTTAATATCTTCTGCTTCTGTTAGGTCCATATCATTTCTGTCCTTTATTGAGCCCATCTTTGCATGAAACTTTCCCTTGATATCTCTAATTTTCTTGAAGAGATCTCTAGTCTTTCCCATTCTGTTGTTTTCCTCTATTTCTTTGCATTGATTGTTGAAGAAGGCTTTCTTATTTCTTCTTGCTATTCTTTGGAACTCTGCATTCAGATGCTTATATCTTTCCTTTTCTCCTTTGCTTTTTGCTTCTCTTCTTTTCACAGCTATTTGTAAGGCTTCCCCAGACAGCCATTTTGCTTTTTTGCATTTCTTTTCCATGGGGATGGTCTTGATCCCTGTCTCCTGTACAATGTCATGAACCTCATTCCATAGTTCATCAGGCACTCTATCTATGAGATCTAGGCCCTTAAATCTATTTCTGACTTCCACTGTATAATCATAAGGGATTTGATTTAGGTCATACCTGTATGGTCTAGCGGTTTTCCCTACTTTCTTCAATTTAAGTCTGAATTTGGTAATAAGGAGTTCATGATCTGAGCCACAGTCAGCTCCTGGTCTTGTTTTTGTTGACTGTATAGAGCTTCTCCATCTTTTGCTGCAGAGAATATAATCAATCTGATTTCGGTGTTGACCATCTGGTGAGAGACAAATGTCATAAGATATCATTGACATTTATACTCTAGAGATTAATGCAAATGAAGTATCTTACCCAGTTAGAAACACTCACAAACTTAGAAAAGCAACTTGCGATTATCAAAAAGTTGTAAGGGATGAGGGATAAATTAAGAGTTTGCTGATAACATATACATATTGGGGCGTGCTTAGTCGCTCATTCATATCCAATTCTGAGATGCTGTGGTCTGTAGCCCACCAGACTCCTCTGTCCATGGGAGTTTTCCAGACAAGAATACAGGTGTGGGTTGTCATTCCCTTCTCCAGGGAATCATCCTGACCCAGGGATCGAAGCTGCATGTCTCTGCATTGGAGGCGGGTTCTTTACCTCTAGCACCACCTGGGAAGCACACATACACGTTATTAACATCCACATTACCATTTATCAAGAAGATGATCAAAAGGGATTTATTGAAGAGCACAGGGAATACACACTGTTATCACCTATATAGAACAAGAACCCCGGAGAAGGCAATGGCACCCCACTCCAGTACTCTTGACTGGAAAATCCCATGGATGGAGGAGCCTGGTAGGCTGCAGTCCATGGGGTCGCTACTAGTCGGACACAACTGAGCGACATCACTTTCACTTTTCACTTTCATGCATTGGAGAAGGAAATGGCAACCCACTCCAGTGTTCTTGCCTGGAGAATCCCAGGGACGGGGGAGCCTGGTGGGCCACCATCTATGGGGTCACACAGAGTCGGACATGACTGAAGTGACTTATCAGCAGCAGAACAAGAACCCAAAGAAAGAAGAGATAAACGTCTGAGTATCACTGAATCAAGTTCCTGTACATCTGAAACAAACACAGTTTCAGAAATCAACTCTACCCCAATAGAAAATAACAATGAATTCACAGAAAAAGGAAAAAAATAACTTGGGCCCTGAAGAAATGCTGCTGCCTTGTGGCCTCTTTTTCTAACAGCAACTCCAAAAGCTCCATTGCCTGCATACACACTAAGACTCTGTGACTGCATGGCCTGTAGCCGGCCAGGCTCCTCTGTCCATGGGATTCTCCAGGCAAGAATACTGGAATGGGTCGCCATTTCCTTCTCCAGGGGTTCTTCATGACCCAGGAATTGAACCAGGACCTCTTGCATTGCAGGCAGATTCTTTACTGACTAAGCTACAAGGGAAGCCCCTATTACCCTTAGAAGGAGCATTATCCTTTTTATGGCAACTCTGATAATCCTGGACACACGTTTCACCTTAGCTAGCTCAATACCCATTGTGTTGTTAGTGTTTAAGGGCTACAGTGTCACTTGGGGAAAATGAAAAGATCCTGGAGATGAATGGTGAGAACATTTTTACTACAATGTGAATGCAGTTAATGCTATAGAAGTGCATACTTAAAATGACTCAAATGATAAATGTCTTATGTAGTTAATCACAATGAAAAAAAAATACATGTTACAACATGGTAAAGCACAGAAAATATCTTCAGTGAAAGAGACCATACAGAAAAAGCCACCCAGATCATACTCATCTTGTACACTTTAAATCCATGAAGGTTTTTAACATGAGGGAAAGCCTCAGTGGTGGTCCCAGAAAAAGAAACCTAGATTAGATGAAAAAATATATTTGCACAAAGCTCAGGCAGCTGGTGAAAGTTAAAGTGGTCCCGTGAGTAGGATTACAACGTGGAAACTATAATTATCCTTCATTTTGGAGTCAAAAAGTGACAGTTTTGGGTAAAACACATGGCGATATTTGGTGTGAATGTAGAAAACTTTGTACTGCTATTTAAAGCTGAAACAATTGAAATTTACTAGACAGTAAATTACCTTTCAATATAACCATGTAAGTCACATGCCAGAAAATCAGAGATGACATCAAATATCGCTATAGAGGCCAAGACTTAACCAGACCAAATGCAACTAAAATGGTGATGCCTTGTAAAAGTCCACATGGTATTAAAAGGCACCATAGGAAGAGTGTATTAGTAGCCACCATTCTGGTGGCTCAGACTGTAAAGCATCTGCCTGCAATGTGGCAGACCTGGGTTCGATCCCTGGGTAGGGACGATCCTCTGGAGAAGGAAATGGCAACCCACTCCAGTACTCTTGCCTAGAAAATTCCATGGATGGAGGAGCCTGGTGGGCTACAGTCCATGGAGTCACAAAGAGTTGGACACGACTGAGTGACTTCACTTTCTTTCTTTATTTTCTTTTCTTATGCATTGGGTGCTGTGGCTGACCCTAATAGAGCTGAAACCATGAGGTTTCTGAATTCTACTTTTCCACATAAAACTACAAAACAACTGTCAGAACTAAAAAGTGAATTTAGGGAGTCCTTGGCAGTCCAATGGTTAAGACTCTACACTTCCACTCATGTGTGTGGGATTGATCCTTGGTCAGGGAACTAAGACCCAACATGCCGAGTTGCATGGTCAAAAAGAAAGCAGAAAATCAGTAGAACTGCAAGGTCATTTGTGATTCTCTATATAATAATGAACTATCCCAAAACTGATGCCCCAGTGGGTCCAGAGGAGACTAGACTCCTGTCAGCCTGAACAAAACCCCAAAATGTCCCAAAGCTAAAGTCTCAGTGGGGTGTTAGGAGCCAGACTCCCGTCACTCTGAACTGAACCCCAAAATGTCCCAAACCCAAAACCCCAGTGGGTTCTGAGGAGACAAGATTCCCATCAGCCTCAACTGAACCCACAATGTCTCAAAACCAAAACGCTGGCAGGTCCAGAGGAGACCAGACACCCATCAGACTTGACTGGACCCCACAGTGTCCCAATGACAAAGTCCCAGTGGGTCCTGAGGAGACTAGAATCCAGTCAGCCAGAACTGAACCCCACAGTGTCTCAAAGCTGAAGCCCAAACAGCTCCTGAGGGACCTGAGTCCTCTCTCCCTGTACTGGCCCCACAATGTCCCAAAGACAAAACCCAGCAGGTCCTGAGGCAACCAGACTCCTGTCAGCCTGAACTAACCCCACAATGACACAAAGCTGAAATCCTTCCAGCGTGCAGTAGCTAGCAATTCTGAGACCACTGTACATGTAATCTGAAGAGGAGAAAAGAACTGACAAGCGAAGATGGTGGGGGCCAGTCTCCTTGCTGCAGGAGTGGGAAGTTACAGATAAGCAAAGAACAAGAGGATGAAGCTGAGCTCCTGACCACCACTCGTTCTGGTTCTGAGTTGTTTCCAACAGGACCACCATCACCTGCATGTAGGGGCTATAACCCACTTGCCCTCTCCTGGCCTTTCCCCTTCCTCCCTGCAATGATTCCAGTGACATTTCCAGCCTTGTCCTCTCTCTCAGGCCAGGTGCATCTTTCCATCCACTGCCTCCCCATCTCACCCTGGGGGCTAACAGGCCCCTCAAGGACTGCAGTCCTGCTGCTTCCCACAGCCAGGAGGCAGCCCCAACTTCTCTATTTGCTGAGCCCAGACACCTGGTGTAAGTGAGCAGGAGCCTATGGGGCCTTCCCAGGACAGACCTCATCCTGTACCCTCTGCTGTAGCTCCTCTCTGAAGTATGGAGACAACAGTATCTGATGTACACTCTGGGAGTTGTTTTACAGATGCTAAAAGCCCCACTGAGTGGAAGAAGTTAACTACTAGATGAGCATGAACACGTAACCCCAGAAGCTTCCATGCCTGAGGATTTGTGAGGTTAGCCGCCTGTTACCTCACCAACCAGAGAACTGTGCAAGAGCAGATCACATACTCTGTGATCCCCTCTCTCTTGTGGCCTGTACAACTGCTTTCCTGGAACCCTTCAGGTATTTCAGGGTTTAGAGTACAAGTTACCTGTCCTCCACATATTGGTGCCTTTACAATTAATGTTGCATTTTCCTTTACCACAACTGGTGCCAGGCGACTGGCTTTACTGCACTCAGGTGTGTGGACTCAAATCTGGTTCAGTAACACAGAGGCCCCCCAGGATCCCAGTTCCTTGTGCCCCAGTGACTGACAGCTCCTACTCCAGGGCGTATGGCCAACCCCCACACTAATTCCCCTCTACACCCACGGCCCTGGCCCAAGCCTAACCCCTCCATCAGGCCCTGACAAAGCTCCCTGCCCCCATGGTGCATCTCACATCCCATCCCAACCTGGTCTTTCAGAAGCCTGAACAAGACCATGCCTCTCTCCTCCTTGTGATTCCCCTCACCTGATGAAGCCAGGCCTTCATCCATTCCAGGGGACTCCAAGGTCCTAATTCTTTCCACACTCCACCTGTGTGGCCGCTGTCTGTGCCCATCTATATGGGCCTGTGGTGATCTCCTAAAATGAGGGTTATCTTATACACAGAGAATGGGGTGAATGGTGGCCATCAAAGATGTGTCCCCAGAGAACAGAGCCATATCTGGGAAAAGGGTCTTTGCAGATGTAGTTAAAGATCTCAAGGTAAGGTCATCTAGGGTTAGGGTGACCTTCAATCCAACTGACAGAGTCCTTATAAGAGATGAAAGAGGACACAGATGAGAAGCCTCGTGAAGATGGAGGCAGAGATAGGAGGGAGGGGGCCACCAGCCCAGGGACCCCTGGAGCCCCCAAAGCTGGAAAAGGCAGGAAGGACCCTATCCTGGAGCCTCTGGAGGGACCTCAGTCCTGCACCACCTTGATCTCAGGTGTCTGGTCTCCAGGACGGGGGGAGCATGAACTCCTGTTGTTTTAAACCACCCAACATGTGGCCATTTGTTAGAGAAGCCAAAGAGAACTCACACAGCCCCTGCTCTGTAGGATCCAGAAGTGTGGGTGTCACTAAAGGTAGATGGAGGCTGGATTATGGAACCATTAGAGTCAGCACTGCTGCTGCTAAGTCGCTTCAGTCATGTCCGACTCTGTGTGACCCCATAGATGGCAGCCCACCAGGCTCCCCCGTCCCTGGGATTCTCCAGGCAAGAACACTGGAGTGGGTTGCCATTTCCTTCTCCAATGCATGAAAGTGAAAAGTGAAAGTGAAGTCGCTCAGTCATGTCTGACTCTAGCGACCCCATGGACTGCAGCCTACCAGGCTCCTCCATCCATGGGATTTTCCAGGCAAAAGTACTGGAGTGGGGTGCCATTGCCTTCCCCGAGAGTCAGCACTGGGCACTTAGAAATGCTAAAGCAGCGGCTGGACTCCAAAATGTTGATGGGTCAAGTCTGAAGCCTGATACTAGGGGTACCTCCTGCACATGCCTCCCCAGCTTCTTATACCCAAACACGTAGTGTATTAAGTATTTAGTTCTGACTGAGGACATTTAATGTCACTGTTCACATTGCTCATTAAGAACCCACCAGTTACACAGGTGAAAACCCAATTAGGATGCTTGCTACACCAATGAGAAATTTTGAAGATGGTAGCGGGTGGGGACTTACATGCAGACAGCAGCCCTTCCACCATTCCACCCCTCGTCCACCCTCTCCACCCCCTCCTCCACCCTCCCCACACCTTCCTTCACACTCCCCACCCCCTGCTGCAACCCCCCTACTCCCACAAGGATGGTCCTCAGTGGGAAGCTGGGGGACCACACAGAGGAATCTTTAAGTAAATCCTGCCTGATCCTCAGGCTAGCTGCCCCTGAACATTCTCCAACCATCCCACTTAAAATACTCCAATATGTGCAAAGAAAATTAGAGATACCAGGGAACATTTCATGCAAAGAGGGGCACAGTAAAGGACAGAAATGGTATGGACCTAATGGAAGCAGAAGATATTAAGAAGAGGTAGCAAAAATACACAGAAGAACTATACAAAAAAAGATCATACTGACCCAGATAACCATGATAATTTGATCAGTCACCTAGAGCCAGACATCCTAGAGTGTGAAGTCAAGTGAGCCTTAGGAAACATCGCTATGAACAAAGCTAATGAAAGTGATGAAATTCCAGCTAAGCTATTTGAAATCCTGAAAGATGATGCTGTTAAAGTGCTGCACTCAATATGTGAGTAAATTTGGAAAACTCAGCAGTAGCCACAGGACTGGAAAATATCAATTTTCATTCCAATCCCAAAGAAGGGCAATGCCAAATAATGTTCAGACTATCACACAACTGCACTGATTTCACATGCTAGCAAAGTAATGCTCAAAACTCTCCAAGCAAGGCTTCAACATTCCATGAACCAAGAACTCCCAGATGTTCAAGCTGGATTTGGAAAAGGCATAGGAACCAGAGATCAAATTGCCAGCATCCACTGGATCATAAAAAAGCAAGAGAATTGCAGAAAAACATCTACTTCTGCTTCATTGACTATGCTAAATCCTTTGTGTGGATCACAACAAACTGAAAAATTCTTAAAGAGATAGGAATACCAGACCACCTTATCTGCCTCCTGGAAAATTTTATCCAGGTCAAGAAGCAACAGTTAGAACCTGACATGGATCCCTGGCCTGATTTCAAATTGAGAAAGGAGTATGTCAAGACTGTATATTGCCACCCTGATTATTTAACTTACATGCAGAGTACATCATGAGAAATGCCGGGCTGGATGAAGCACAAGCTAGAATCAAGATTGCAAGGAGTAATATCAATAAAATCAGAGATGCAGATGACACCACTCTTATGGCAGAAAGCAAAGAGGAACTAAAGAGCCTCTTGATGAAAGTGAAAAAAGAGAGTGGAAAAGTAGTCTTAAAAGTCAACATTCAGAAAACGAAGATCATGGCATCCAGTTCCATCACTTCATGGCAAATAGATGGGGAAACAATGGAAACAGTGAGAGACTTTATTTTCTTGGGCTCCAAAATCACTGCAGATGGTGACAGCAGCCATGAAGTTCAAAGACGCTTGCTCTTTGGAAGAAAAGCTATGACAAACATAGACAACATATTAAAAAGCAGAGGCATTACTTTGCTGACCAAGGTCCATCTAGTCAAAACTAAGGTTTTTCCAATAGTTATGTATGGATGTGAGAATTGGGCCATAAAGAAAGCTGAGTGCCAAAGAATTGATACTTTTGAACTGTGGTGTTGGAGAAGACTCTTGAGAGTCTCTTGGATTGCAAGGAGATCCAGCCAGTCCATCCTAGAGGAAATCAACCCTGAATATTCATTGGAAGTACTCATGCTGAAGCTGAAGCTCCAATACTTTGGCCACCTGATGTGAAGAACTGACTCATTGGAAAAGACCCTGATGCTGGGAAAGATTTAAGGAGAGAGGAGAAGGGGACGACAGAGAATGAGATGGTTGGATGGCATCACTGACTCGATGGACATGAGTCTGAGTAAGCTCTGGGAGTTGGTGATGGACAGGGAAGCCTGGCGTACTGCAGTTTGTGGGGTCGCAAAGAGTCAGACATGACTGAGCAACTGAACTGAACTGAACTGAACTAGGGAACACTGAGTTAAAATCATGAGGTATCTATCACACCACACTTATTAGGACTGCTGCACTCCATATACATGACACTATCAACTCCTGGAGGATGAAGAACAATAAGTCTCCCTCACTGCTGGTGGGATATATGTACAGCCACTTGATAACACAGCTGGGCAGTGTTTTCCAAAGCCAAAACACTGAATCCAACAATCATGTGTTCAGTGTTGACAACTGCTTTGAAAATTTATCCCAAATTCAAGCAAGGATGCAATTATGCACAGCAGCATTATTCATAATAGCTTAAAAAATGAAAAAAAATCAGGATATTCTTTAATAGATGAATGCACAAGCAAAGTGGGGTACATCCATGTCAAGATGAGTAGAATATGCCACCCCGAAATATGCCTCTCTGGCATAAGGATTATTTCAGTCTAATTAAAAAAAAAAAACAGAAATCTCAGAAAACTCAGTAGTAATTGCCCTTTTGTGAAGGACTTTTACAACAGAGAACTCTACATACTTAAGGGTTATCCCTCTTTGCACCAGAAGTAGATGTAACTCTCAAGTAATTTGTATCAGTGGAGAGGTCCTGACTTAAATCTGCAACAATCATATACTTCTTCACTATGTTTGCATGATAACTTGTTGTAACAGGATTCCCCCTTCTCCAAGGTTTTTCTTTTATTTTTCTCTAAAGATTGTATTTGAGGTGATGGTTTTGGAAAGTTCAAGGAGTGACTCAGGTTTCCTGGATAGTTCCCCTATATACAAGAGTTATAAAAGTTATTAAACATTTGCTTTTCTGATGATGATGTCTCAAACTCATTGCTTTTATAAAGGAACCAGAGAATGAGATTGGGCTCCTAAAGGCCACTCCTCATCTAACTTGCTTCTATCAGTGTTGCAGTGAAAAGGAAAAAAAGAGAAATGATTTTCTTTTCTTTCCTGAGAACAAAGAAGATAAAGAGAATGGTGAGCAGGCCTGATCCCTCCTAGATTTTCCTTTACTGCTTCTAATCTGTACTCTGTAACTAAGTCTGCTTTTCTGCCCACTAACTCTGCTTGAGCTACTTCCTGCACTGATTCTCCTCTAACCCCATACTACTTATACCCTGGTGCTTGCCTTTCCCACAGACCACCCCTTGTAGTTTTCCTTCTTTTTGCATTTCAGAAAGAAAGCAGCAGTGCAATGAACCAGAGACAAACAGACCCAGTACTGGGCTACCTGATACCAGCTCTGATTATTGTGGGGGTTTATTGCTGTTGTTATTTTATAATTTTATTTATTTATTTATTGTATATTTTGGGGTATGCTGGGTCTTTGCTACTGCGTGGACTTTCCTCTAGTTGAGGAGACTGTGGGCTTTTCCTTGTTGCACTGTGAAGGCTTCTCATTCAACTATTGAGCCTGTGCTTGAGAGCCTGGGAGCCACAACTGCTGAGCCCAAATGCTGCAACTACAGAAGCCAGCACACCCTGGAGCCTGTGCTCTGCAACAAGTGACGACACAGCAATGAGAAGCCCTCACATCACAAGGAAGAGTAGCGCCCCCTCACTGAAACTAGAGAAAACCCATGCACAGCAACAAGGACAGTGAAGCCAAAAATAGATAAATGAAATAAATAAGAAAAATCAACATTTTAGAAAACTACAGTAAAACAGATAATCAACAAGGACCTACTATATAGCACAGGCAACTACATTAAACATTCTGTAAAAACCTATAAAGAGAAAGATGGTGGAATAAAAGGACATGTGCTCATCTTCTCCTACGAGAACTCCAAAATTGCAATTCACTGCTAAACAACCATCTACAGGATAATGTTGGATCCCACCAAAAAAAGATACCCCAAGTCCAAGGGCAAAGCAAAAGCCCCAACAAGATGGTAGGAGGGGCAAAATCACATTTAGAATCAAACCCCATGCCTGCCAGAGACACTTGGAGGGCTCAAACAAAACCTCGTGTGTACCAGGACCCAGAGGCCCCACAGAGAATGATCAGACCTGCCTTTGAGTGTTTGAGTGTCTCCTGTGGAGTCATGGGTCAGCAGTGGGCTGCCACATGGACAGGGGCTCTGGCTGCAGCAGAGACCTGGGTCATGAACCACGTGGCATAAGCCCTCTTGGAGGAAGCTGTTATTAGGCGCATCATAGAGATGCCTAGCAGACGATCCAGAAACTGCAGAATAATTATACCAAAGAAATTCTCACACTGTGAAGAAAGTTCTAGGACCCACAACAGATTTCCCAACCTGGGGATCTGGCAAAGGGACTGAGAACCTCCAAGGAATTTGACTTTGGAAGCCAGTGGGATTTGATTAGAACTTCCATAGGACTGGGGAAACAGACTCTTGGAGGGCACAAACAAAATCTTGTGTGCACCAGGACCCAGGAGAAAGGAGCAGTGTCCCCACAAGTGACTGAGTTGGACTTCTCTGTAAGAGTCCAGGAGTCTCTGGTGGAAGCATGGGTCAACACTTTGGCCTCAGGCCAAACAACAGGGAGGGAACACAACCCCCCCCCCATCAACAGAAAATTGGGTTAAATATTAGTGAGCATGGCTCTGCCAATCAGAACAAGACCCAAGTTCGCCCATAGTCATTGTCTCCCATCAGGAAGCTTCCATAACTCTCTTATCCTGATTCATAAGAGGGCAGACAGAATGAAAACCACAATCACAGAAAATTAACCAAACTGATCCCATGGACTACAGCCTTGTCTAACTCAATGAAACTATGAGCTGTGCCATGTAGGGCCATCCAAAACGAACGGGACATTGTGGAGAGTTCTGACAAAATGTGGTCCACTGGAGAAGGGAATGGCAAACCACTTAAGTACTCGTGCCTTGAGAACCCCATGAACAGTATGAAAAGGCAAAAAGATAGGACACTGAAAGAGATGGAGACGGCAAGAGTGAACATTGACATTTTAGGAATCAGTGAACTAAAATGGACTGGAATATGTGAATTTAATTCAGATGATCATTACCTCTACTACTGTGGGCAAGAATCCCTTAGAAGAAATGGAGTAGCCCTCATAGTCAACAAAAGAGTCCAAAATGCAGTACTTGGGTGCAATCTCAAGAAGGACAGAATGATCTCAGTTCGTCTCCAAGGCAAACCATTCAGTTTCACACTACTCCAAGTCTGTGCCTCAACCACTAATTCCAAAGAAGCTGAAGTTGAATAGATCTATGAGGACCTACAAGACTTTCTAGAACTAATACAAGTAAAGATGTCCTTTTCCTCATAGGGGACAGGAATGCAAAAGTAGGAAGTCAATCAGACTATACTACAAAGCTACAGTCATCAAGACAGTACAGTACTGGAACAAAGACAGAAATATAGATCAACAGGACAAAATAGAAAAATAGACAAATCCATGCACCTATGGACACCTTATCTTTGATAAAGGAGGCAAAAATATACAGTGGAGAAAAGACAATCTCTTTAACAAGTTGTGCTTGGAAAACTGGTCAACTACCTGTAAAAGAATTAAACTAGAACACTTTCGAAGACAATACACAAAAGTAAACTCAAAATGGATTAAAGATCTAAATGGAAGACCAGAAACTATAAAACCCATGGAGGAAAACATAGGCAGAACACTCTCTTACATAAACCACAGGAAGATGCTCTATGACCCACCTCCCAAAAAAGGAAAAAATAAACAAACATGACCTAGTTAAACTTTAAAGCTTTTCCACATGGAAGGAAACTATCAGTTCAGTTCAGTCACTCAGTCGTGTCCAACTCTTTGCGACCCCATGAATCCCAGCACCACAGGCCTCCCTGTCCAACACCAACTCCCGGAGTTAACTAAAACTCATGTCCATCGAGTTGGTGATGCCATCCAGCCACATCATCCTGTCGTCCCCTTCTCCTCCTGCCCCCAATCCTTCCCAGCAAGAGAGTCTTTTCCAATGAGTAAACATTTCGCATGAGGTGGCCAAAATATTGGAGTTTCAGCTTTAGCATCAGTCCTTCCAATGAACACCCAGGACTGATCTCCTTTAGAATGGAATGGTTGGATCTCCTTGCAGTCCAAAGGACTCTCAAGAGTCTTCTCCAACATCACAGTTCAAAAGCATCAATTCTTAGGCGCTTAGCTTTCTTCACAGTCCAACTCTCATATCCATACATGATAACTGAAAAAACCATAGCCTTGACTAGATGGACCTTTGTTGGCAAACTAATGTCCCTGCTTTTTAATATGCTATATGCTGCTGCTGCTGCCAAGTCGCTTCAGTCATGTCTGACTCTGTGCAACCCCATAGACGGCAGCCCCCCAGGCTCCCCTATCCCTGGGATTCTCCAGGCAAGAACACTAGAGTGGGTTGCCATTTCCTTCTCCAATGCATGAAAGTGAAAGGTGAAAGTGAAGTTGCTCAGTCGTGTTCGACTCTTAGCGACCCCATGGACTGCAGCCTACAAGGCTCCTCCGTCCATGGGATTTTCCAGGCAAGAGTACTGGAGTGGGGTGCCATTGCCTACTCCGAATATGCTATATAGGTTGGTCATAACTTTTCTTCCAAGGAGTAAGCGTCTTTTAATTTCATGGCTGCAATCATCATCTGCAGTGATTTTGGAGCCCCCCAAAATAAAGTCTGACACTCTTTCCCCATCTATTTCCCATGAAGTGATAGGACTATGCCAGGAGCCAGCGTGAGGAATCCCACCCATGACAAGGTCATGCGGAGAAGCCTGATGGGCAAGGCGAGTCAGGCCTCAGGGTTCCCCCTGATATTTCTTGAGAATGTACCTCAAAAATAAGAATCTGCCTGCCTTATTGTATTGTACTTTTCCACTCTTCTGACACACTCTGGAAAAAGTTAACTCAGGGCTTTAGTCTTCTGCATTTCAAAGGGATGTTTCAGTTCAAACCCCCTCTGATAACTCTCTAGCTTGCCTAACAGGTTCCCCCGGACTTTTTACAGCTTGTGAATTGTTTACAGTCTCCCAACAGCGAGAGGCACAGGAAGCTTAAAACATCCTAGGACTGCAGGGGCTTCTGAGATGTCAAGATCATTAGAATAAAACTGATTCAGCATTTCATTGTTGAGCCAATACTTGCTGCCAAATTTTCATATCTTTATTTGTTGATATAGTTGGTATATAGAAAAAAACAAGTAGCAACATTAGATCTTTGAGTTAAGTACCTTCTTTGTTATAACCCACTGAGCCTTTGTTCTATAGAGATGTAACTTTAGTGCTTTAAGGACATGCAGATTAAAGAAAAACACTTCAGGGAAAACGAGATTAACATTCATTAAGGAAGAGAGCCAAAAAGTGTTAACAAGCCTCTTGGCCAGAAGATAATGTAAATCACCTGAGACCTTTTGTATATGAAAAGATATACAAAAAGGGTCAGGACTGCTGCCCCTGCATGACTCCGTATCTTCCATTATGTAAAGTTTAGGGTATATAAACACTTTTTAAATAATAAAGTTGGAGGGGTTTTTGCACAAGCTTGGCCTCCCCCGTGTCGATTCTTTCTCTTGCTCCCTCTTCCTCCCTCTCCTTTTCAGGCTCATCCCTTGGAACACAGAGGCTCACCGAGTCTACTTACTTGCCCGGGCTTCCGAGACCCATGCGAGAGGGAGCCCAAGGCAGGGCACTTCCGATATTCAAGCGGGTGCCTGTGGCCCAACGTAGACGGTGCAAGTTCCTTGTCTGGAACTTTACTGGTTTTCCATGTAAACCAAGTTAATCAGCCTCTTTTCTCCACTAAATTTTCCTACTACACGATTTCTTCCTAATCTAATCTTATATTTACAAATAAATAAGTTTTTCCTTGCCTACGCCATCCCCACTTTGAATTACCCTGGATCACGGGGGCTGGACCCTGGCAGGACTAGATGCCATGATCTTCATTTTCTGAATGTTGAGCTTTAAGCCAACTTTTTCACTCTCCTCTTTCACTTTCATCAAGAGGCTTTTCAGTTCCTCTTCACTTTCTGCCATAAGAGTGGTGTTATTTGCATATCTGAGGTTATTGATATTTCTCCTGGCAATCTTGATTCCAGCTTGTGCTTCTTCCAGCCCAGTGTTTCTCATGATGTACTCTGCATAGAAGCTAAATAAGCAGGGTGACAATATGCAGCCTTGACATACTCCTTTTCCTATTTGGAACCAGTCTGTTGTTCCATGTCCAGTTCTAACTGTTGCTTCCTGACCTGCATATAGGTTTCTCAAGAGGCAGGTCAGGTGGTCTGGTATTCCCATCTCTCTCAGAATTTTCCACAGTTTACTGTGATCCACACAGTCAAAGGTTTGGCATAGTCAATAAAGCAGAAATAGATGTTTTTCTGGAACTCTCTTGCTTTTTCCATGATCCAGTGGATGTTGGCAATTTGATCTCTGGTTCCTCTGCCTTTTCTAAAACAAGCATGAACATCTGGAAATTCACGGTTCACATATTGCTGAAGCCTGGCTTGGAGAATTTTGAGCATTACTTTACTAGTGTGTGAGATGAGTGCAATTGTGCAGTAGTTTGAGGATTCTTTGGCATTGCCTTTGTTTGGGATTGGAATGAAAACTGACCTTTTCCAGTCCTGTGGCCACTGCTGAGTTTTCCAGCACTTTCACAGCATCATCTTTCAGGATTTGAAATAGCTCAACTGGAATTCCATCACCTCCACTAGCTTTGTTCATAGTGATGCTTTCTAAGGCCCACTTGACTTCACATTCCAGGATGTCTGGCTCTAGGTGAGTGATCACACCATCGTGATTATCTTGATCATGCAGATCTTTTTTGTACAGTTCTGTGTATTCTTGCCGCCTCTTCTTAATATCTTCTGCTTCTGTTAGTTCCATACCATTTCTGTCCTTTATCGAGCTCATCTTTGCATGAAATGTTCCCTTGATATCTCTAATTTTCTTGAAGAGATCTCTAGTCTTTCCCATTCTGTTGTTTTCCTCTATTTCTTGGCATTGATCACTGAGCAAGGCTTTCTTACCTCTCCTTGTTATTCTCTGGAACTCTGCATTCAGATGCTTATATCTTTCCTTTTCTCCTTTGCTTTTTGCTTCTCTTCTTATCACAGCTATTTGTAAGGTTTCCCCAGATAGCTATTTTGCTTTTTTGTATTTCTTTTCCATGGGGATGGTCTTGATCTCTGTCTCCTGTACAATGTCACGAACCTCAGTCCATAGTTCATCAGGCCCTCTGTCTATCAGATCTAGTCCCTTAAATATATTTCTCACTTTCACTGTATAATCATAAGGGATTTGATTTAGGTCATACCTGAATGGTCTAGTGGTTTTCCATAGTTTCTTCCATTTAAGTCTGAATTCGGCAATAAGCAGTTCATAATGTGAGTCACAGTCATCTCCTGGTCTTGTTTTTGCTGACTGTATAGAGCTTCTCCATCTTTGGCTGCAAAGAATATAATCAATCTGATTTTAGTGTTGACCATCTGGTGATGTCCATGTGTAGAGTCTTCTCTTGTGTTGTTGGAAGAGGGTGTTTGCCATGACCAGTGTGTTCTCTTGGCAAAACTCTCTTAGCCTTTGCCCTTCTTCATTCTGTATTCCAAGGCCAAATTTGCCTGTTACCCCAGGTGTTTCTTGACTTCCTTCTTTTGCATTCCAGTCCCATATCATGAAAAGGACATCTTTGGGGGGGGGGTTAGTTCTAAAAGATCTTGTAGGTCTTCATTGAACTGTTCAACTTCAGCTTCTTCAGCATTACTGGTTGGGGCATAGATTTGGATTACTGTGATACTGAATGGTTTGCCTTGGAGATGAACAGAGATCATTCTGTCCTTTTGATATTGCATCCAAGTACTGCATTTTGGATTCTTTTGTTGACCATGGTGGCTACTCCATTTCTACTAAGGGATTCCTGCCCACAGTAGTAGATATAATGGTCATCTGAGTTAAATTCACCCATTCCAGTCCATTTTAGTTCGCTGATTCCTAGAATGTCGATGTTCACTCTTGCCATCTCTTGTTAGACCACTGCTAATTTGCCTTGATTCATGGACCTGGCATTTCTGGTTCCTATGCAATATTGCTCTTTACACCATCGGACCTTCCTTCTATCACCAGTCACATCCACAGCTGGGTATTGTTTTTGCTTTGGCTCCATCCCTTCATTCTTTCTGGAGTTATTTCTCCACTGATCTCCAGTAGCATATTGGGCACTACCGACCCAGGGAGTTCCCTTTTCAGTATCCTATCATTTTGCTTTTTCATACTGTTCATGGGGTTCTCAAGGCAAGAATACTGAAGTGGTTTGCCATTTCCTTCTCCAGTGGACCACACTGTGTCAGACCTCTCCACCATGACCCGTCCGTCTTATGTGGCCCCACATGGCATGGCTTAGTTTCACTGAGTTAGACAAGGCTGTGGTCCATTTGATCAGATTGACTTGTTTTCTGTGATTATGGTTTCAGTGTGTCTGCCCTCTGATGCCCTCTTGCAACACCTATCATCTTACTTGGGTTTCTCTTACCTTGGATGTGAGGTATCTCTTCATGGCTGCTCCAGCAAAGTGCAGCTGGGCTCCTTACCTCGGACAAGGGGTATCTCCTCACAGCCACCCCTCCTGACCTTGAACATAGAGTAGCTCCTCTCACCCCTCCTGTGCCAGCACAGCCCCCGCTCCTTGGATGTGGGGTTACTCCTCTTGGCCACCGCCCCTGACCTCAGGCATGGGGTAGCTCCTCTCGGCCACTGCCTCTGACCTCAGATGTGGGGTAGCTCCTCTCGGCCGCTCCTGCACCGTCACAGCCTGGCACTCTCAGTCGCCGCCCCTGACCTTGGGCGAGGGGTAGCTCCTCTCAGCCACGCTTCTGTGCTGTCCGTCGCAGCTGGTGTGCTTCCCTGGTGCCTCAGATGGTAAAGTGTCTGCCTGAAATGCTGGAGACCCAGGTTCAAACCCTGGGTTCGGAAGATCTCCTGGAGAAGGAAACGGCAACCCACTCCAGTACTCTTGCCTGGAGAATCCCACGGACGGAGGAGCCTTGTAGGCTGCAGTCCATGGGGTCGAAAATAATAGCAAACCAAACAACTGACAAAAAAATCTATCTCCAAAATATACAAGCAGCTCATGCAGCTCAATAACAGAAAAATAAATGACCCAATCAAAAAGTGGGCCAAATAACTAAACAGACATTTCTCCAAAGAAGACATACAGATGGCCAACAAACACATGAAAAGATGCTCAACATCACTCACTATCAGACGAATGCAAATGAAA
The DNA here is from genome assembly GCF_032405125.1 of Capricornis sumatraensis. Taxonomy (NCBI): domain Eukaryota; kingdom Metazoa; phylum Chordata; class Mammalia; order Artiodactyla; family Bovidae; genus Capricornis; species Capricornis sumatraensis. The sequence goes on along the minus strand of NC_091092.1, from coordinate 138,801,499 downwards.
ACCACAATGAGGTCCCATCTCAAGCCAGTCAAAATGGCTACCATCTAAAAGTCTACAAACAATAAATGCTGGAGATGGTGTGGAGAAAAGGGAACCTTCTTACACTGTTGGTGGGAATGCAAACTAGTACATCCACTATGGAGAACAGTGTGGAGATTCCTTTAAAAAACTGGAAATAGAACTACCATACGACCCAGCAATCCCACTGCTGGACAAACACACTGAGGAAACCAGAACTGAGAGAGACGCCCATACCCCAATACGCATTGCAGCACTGTTTACAATAGCTAAAACATGGAAGCAACCTAGATGTCCACAGGCAGACGAATTGATAAGTTGTAGTACATATACACAATGGAATATTACTCAGCTATTAAAAATAACACATTTGAGTCAGTTCTAATGAGGTATATGAAACTGAAGCCTGTTATTCAGAGTGAAGTAAGTCAGAAAGAAAAACACCAATACGTAATGTTAATGCATATATATGGGATTTAGAAAGATGGTAACGATGACCCTATACACAAAAGCAAGAGAGACACAGATGTAAAGGACAAACTTTTGGACTCTGTGGGAGAAGGCGAGGGTGGGATGATATGACAGAATAGCATTGAAACATGTATATTACCATATGTGAAATAGATGCATTAAACAGGGCACTCAAAGCTGGTGTACTAGGACAACTCAGGGATGGAATTGGGAGGGAAGTGGAAGGGAGGTTCGGGGCAAGGGGACACATGTACACCTGTAGCTGACTCATGTCAATGTATGGCAAAAACCACCACAATATTGTAATATAATCAACCTCCAACTAAAATAAGTAATTTTTTTTAAAGTAAGAAGTCGAGATACCTGGAGTAACAAGCAAGTTTGGCCTTGGAGTACAAAATGAAGCAGGGCAAAGGTTAACAGAGTTGTGCAAAGGAAACGCACTGGTCATAGCAAACACCATCTTCCAATAACCCAAGAGAAGACTCTACACATGGACATCACAAGATGGTCAATACTGAAATCTGATTGATTATGTTCTTTGCAGCCAAAGATGGAGAAGCTCTATACAGTCAGCAGAAACAATACTGGGAGCTGACTGTGGCTCAGATCACAAACTCTTTATTGCAAAATTCAGACTGTGATTGAAGAAATTAGGGAAAACCCCTGGGCCACTCAGGTATGACCCAAATCAAATCCCTTGTGATTATACAGTAGAAATGACAAATAGATTCAGGGTATTAGATGTGATAAACAGAGTGCCCGAAGAACTAAGGATGGAGGTTCCTAACATTGTTCAGGAGGCCATGATCAAAACCAACCACCAAAATGAAATGAAGAAAGGCAAAACGCTTGTCTGAGAGGGCCTTACAAATAGCTGAGGAAAGAAGAGAAGCTAAAGGCAAAGGAGAAATGGAAAAAGATATATCCATCTGAATGCAGAGTTCCAAAGAATAGAAAGGAAATATAAGAAAAACTTCTTAAGTGAACAATGCAAAAAATAGCAGGAAACAATAGAATGGGAAAGACTAGAGATCTCATTTAAAAAATTAGAGAAACAAGGGGAACATTTCATGCAAAGATGGGCACAGTAAAGGATAGAAATGGTATAGACCATTTCTGAAGCAGTAAATATTAAGAGGTGGCAAGAATACACAAAAGCACTATACAAAAGAAATCTTAGTGACCCAGATAACCACGATGGTGTTATCACTCACCTAGAGGCAGACATCCTGGAATGTGATGTCAAATGTGCTTTAGGAGTCATCAATATGAACAAAGCTAGTGGATGTGATGAAATTCCAACTAAGCTATTTGAAGGCCTAAAAGATGATGCTGTTAAAGTGCTGCACTCAATATGCCAGCAAATTTGGTAAACTTGGCAGTGGCCACAGGAGTGGAAAAGGTCAGTTTTAATTCCAATCCCAAAGAAAGGCACTGCCAAAGAATGTTCAAACTATTGCACAATTGCATTCATCTCACATGCTAGCAAAATAATGCTCAAAATTCTCCAAGTGAAGTTTCAACATATGTGAACCAAGCCTTTCCAAATGTTCAAGCTGAATTTCGAAAACGGAGTGGAACCAGAGATCAAATTACCAACATCGACTGGATTATAGAAAAAGCAAGAGAGTCCAGAAAAATATCTACTTCTTATTTATTGACTATGCCAAAGCCTTTGACTGTGTGGATCATAACAAACTGTTGGAAAATTCCCCAAATATGGGAATACCAGACCACCTTACTGGCCTCCTGAGAAATCTGTATGAAGGTCAAGAAGCAACAGTCAGAAGCAGACATGGAACAATGGACTGGTTCTAAATTGGGAAAGGTGTATATCAAGGCTGTATGTTGTCACCGTGTTTACTTATGTGCAGAGTACATCATGCAAAATGTCAGGCTGGATGAAGCACAAGCTGGAATCAAGATTGCCAGGAGAAATATCAATAACCTCAGATATGCAGACGACACCACCCTTATGGCAGAACGTGAAGCAGAATGAGCCTCTTGATTAAAGTGAAAGAGGAGAGTTAAAAAGCTGGCTTAAAACTCAGCATTCAGAAAACGAAGATCATGGCATCTGGTCCCATCACTTCATGACAAATAGATGGGGAAAAATGGAAACAGTAACAGATTTTATTTTCTTGGGCTCCAAAATCACTGTAGATGGTGACTTCAGCCATGAAATTCAAAGATGCTTGCTCCTTGGGAGAAAAGCTCTGACCAACCTAGACATCATATTAAAAAGCAGAATCATTATTTTGTCGACAAAGGTCTGTCTAGTCAAAGCTATGGGTTTTCCAGTAGTCATATATGGATGTGAGAATTGGACTATAAAGAAAGCTGAGTGCCAAAGAATTGATACTTTTGAACCGTGGTCTTGGAGAAGACTCTTGAGAGTCCCTTGGACAGCAAGGAAATCCAACCAGTCCATTCTAAAGGAAATCAGTCCTGAATATTCATTGGAAGGACTGATGCTGAAGCTCCAATACTTTGGCCACCTGACGCGAAGAACTGACTCACTGGAAAATATCCTGATGCTGGGAAAGATTGAAGGTGGGAGGAGAAGGGGCTGACAGAGGATGAGATGGTTGGATGGCATCACCGACTCGATGGACATGAGTTGAACAAACTCTAGCAGATATTAATGAACAGGGAAGCCTGTCATACTGTGGTACATGGCATCACAAAGAGTCGCACACAACTGAGTGACTGAACTGAACTGATAAGGGGAAAGAATATGAAGAATAATAGATTTCTATATCTATACTAGACCAGCTGAAATGTAAAGGATGTGATGGTGACTGGTTCTGACCCTCAAGACTTCAATCAACTGAAGCTTAGAGTCTGCCACAGCCCAAGACCCTTAATGAACATGTCTGTAAATTTAAAGTGTTAGTCACTCACTCATGTCTGACTCTTTGCAACTTCATGGACCACCAGGCTCCTCTGTCTATGGGATTCTCCAGGCAAGAATATTGGAGTGCATTGCCATGCCCTCCTCTGGGGATCTTCCCCACCTAGGGATTGAACACAGGTCTTCTTCTGTGGGCAGATTGCTTACCGTCTGAGCTACCATGGAAGCCTGAACATGCCTGTTCCCATAGATTAAAGCTTCCCCACCTTTGCAGTTTAGAGAGACACTGCTCTGGAAAGCTGCATGGTGTTCCCCATAGTTCTGCAAGTAATACACTTTTCCTTCCCATGAGCTTTGGCTGGGTTGTATCTTCTGGCTCAACACCCACCAAGAACTTTTCTGGCAACATTTCTCCATCCAGAATCCCAACCACCACTAGATACTAATTCTACAGTCAGTCGTCTTGCTTCCAATACATGGAAATCACCTTATTTTTCTGTGAGCAAATCTACCTAATGGCCAGAAACAGTGTCCTTATTTTATCTTGTGAGTTTAGTAGGTGTCAAGCAAACTCAGCTCTGTGGATCCATTGTCCTCCAGTTCTTTGCCTCGTTTTACAGAAAACACTTGCAAGGTTTTATTTATATCTCATTTCTGAAGGCTTTTGATACCTACATTAAATACACAGATTACTCATCAGTGCCACTTCTACTTTGAGGTTAAAAGTTTTTTCTAAGGAAAGGTCTCTGGAGCTCAGATGGTAAACCGTCTGCCTACAATGCAGGAGACCCTGGTTCGATCCCTGGGTCGGGAAGATCCCCTGGAGAAGGAAATGGCAACCCACTCCAGGACTCTTGCCTGGAAAACCCCATGGACTGAGGATCCTGGTAGGCTACAGTCCATGGGGTCGCAAAGAGTCAGACACGACTGAGGGACTTCAATTCACTTCACTTCACTTCACTTCACAAGTGGGCCTAGGAGAAAGTCCGGGAGCACGACTGCCATCTAGTGGAGCTGAGATTCTAGCTGAGGGCACTGGAAGGAAACATCCAGCCTGAGGACAACCCGCCCACTTGAGGATACAGGCCTAAAAGGCAATGCCTGGAAACAAGCAAAGAAAATGGCCAAAATGCGCCTGCGCGCTGGAGGCTTCTTGACAGACACACCCCCTGAGCAGCCAATCCCCGAGCGGTTGGGTGGGGCCTCCTTCTCTCTCCACACCCTTCCAGCACCTATTGGCAGGACTGCCTCTGTCACAACGCTGATTGGTCGCTTGTGCCTGACAGGATACAGGCTGGCTGCTCGCCCTTCACTTCGCCTCAACGCGGCAGGACTCCACACCACCGAGCTCTGAACGAGCCTAGGGCCAGGTTTGGCAGCGCCGCAGGACAGCTGGGAGACTTACGGGAACACACCCTGCACAACCCTCACAAACCCTTATCCTGATGGCTTCAAATTCCAGGGTGAGAGGCCCCAAATCCCGTCAGCTTTCTTAACCTGAAGGGAGCTCGCGTCTCTTCAGCTTCAGGGACTACAAGTCCCTTCACTCCCAGCAACACCAAATCCTCTAGTGCTGTGACCCTCAAATACCTAGAGTAACCCCAGTTCCCCTCAGGCTGAGGCACCCTCAAAATAGCACCCGCAGAGAGACCAAATTTCCTTAACTTCGGAGACCCTGAATACCTCAGCCTGGGAGCTCTTGAAACTCGTCGTCCTCAAGACTCCCACTGTCCTGCCTGTCAGAGACCTAAAGCCCCTTAACAAGAAACCTCCGATTTCCTCAGCCTCAAAGATCCAAAGTTCTCTCACCCTGAACATGCTACATCAGCCAAAACATCCCCAGTCCCCTCTGTCTGAGGATCCCAGTTCCTTCAGCCCCCATGTCCCAGATCTCCTCAAGTGGAGCGACTTGTCTCTTAAACGTAGAACCCATGATATGCCCAGGTTTTTCCGAGTTCCCAGGCGGAGATCCTCAAAACACTTCTTAGAGAAATATTCCCTTTCCTGCACTGGAACAGAGCCCTGATTTCAGCCTGACCCCAGTCCAGCAGTTAGGGGCTTCTAGGTCTCCTCAGGACTCCCTCTGTTACCCACAGACATGTCCCTCCCAGTGCCTTTCCTCAGAGGGGCTGAATTGTAGGGGAACCATAGAAACCAAATCTAGTTCACATTAGGCTGGCCTGTCATAGCTGATCAGGATCCGTCCATCCCACCAACACCCTCACTCCAACTTTCCCCACACCTTCCTGCCCTGGACACTCCACCCAAGAAAGACAGACCAGGCTCTGGACAGTGATCTGGGCTATCTCAACATCTTCTTCTTCCACAGGCACCTTGGCATTGAGGCAGTCCCATGGCCATGAGCCCAAACAGGTCTCCAGAGAAGAGCACTGAGGGAGATGCTGGGAGAACAGAATGGAAGCCCATGGTGAGAGGTGGAGGTGGCAAAGCTGGGCTCTAAGCCAGCTCTATAGGAAGGACATGGCACCGGCCCCTGAAGGACCACAAACTGCTTGCCTGGGCAGCTGAGTGAACTTCTCTGTGAACGTACACAGGATGGGAATGCCTGGTCCTGTCTGAGATGCTGGGGTGGAGTGGGACAAAACAGGACACTAGCATCATCAACTTCTCTGTGTCCAGGGAGAGTGAGAAAAATACTCAGTGTTTGTTCAGTTAAGCAGGACACAGGCAGGAAGGAAAGTCTTCATCCCTGTCTCACAGAGACCATCCAGTAGCTTCAGGCTACTCCCTGCACAAAAGGTGGAGGAGAAGTCAGCTCTAAGGTCTGACATATATTAGTAAGTCACCGATGGAATCTACTATTTTCCTTAGGCCAAAGATGCTTTCAAAGACATTTCCATATACTTCACCAAGGAAGAATGGGCAGAGATGGGAGAATGGGGAAAAGTCCGATATAGGAATGTAAAAAGGAACTACAAAGCACTGATTGCTATAGGTAACATGAAGTGCTGGATGCCTGTGAGCCTGGAAAACATGTAACGGGTCTTCACCCTTAGTGTTTACTTGGCCCTCTCTTAGGTGGCTTCTTCTGCTCACAGTTCCCTTTTGTGTGGAGACTAACCTGGAGGAAATTTTTATTGTTTTGTATCAAAGTGGGGTTGACCCATTCTTCCAGCCCATTCTACTGATTTCCCTGACTTTGTGACACTTTCCATTGCTTCTGTGCTTTGTGCCTCCTTCTTATAACATATATTTTGCTTCTTTCCAGGTTTCAGAGCCACTCAACCAGCTTTCATGCATCACCGCAGGCAGGTCATCAAACCCCAGGTAGATGACACTGAAGATTCTGAGGAAGAATGGACACCAAGGCAACAAGGTGAGGGGCCAGAAGGATTTAGAGGTGTCTTCAAGAAACCAGCCTGGGCTTAGGTCTCAACTGCATCTCAGCCATTAGCAAAGAAAACATAATTTTCATCATGCTAAAGTGGTTGTGGCTGAGTATTGACATGAGCCTGAGTGAAGGTAAAGGTATAGGTTTTCCAGTGTTTTCTGTTTTATCTTTAAAATGTATCATTCTTTCTAAAAATAATTATTTTTGCTAAACATCCTTAATTAAAGGCAATTAAACATACCCTAGACTATAAATTCACCAAAGAGGTCTCTAATACTAATCTCATAATAATTTGGTTATTGGATTAAATCTTTTAGCAGAGGAAGTGATTAACATATTATGTCAAGATTCATTATTTATGTGTGTATAAAAAATAACACCACTTACCTTAAGGTGAAACTAATTCTTTTTTTTTCTTTTTTTAATTAATTAATTTATTTTTATTATTATTTTTTTTACTTTACAATACTGTATTGGTTTTGCCATACATCAACATGAATCCACCATGGGTGTACATAAGTTCTCACTCCTGAACCCTCCTCCCACCTCCCTCCCCATACCATCCCTCTGGGTTACCCCAGTGCACCAACCCCAAGCATCCTGTATCCTGCATTGAACCTAGACTGGCTATTCATTTCTTATATGATATTATACATGTTTCAATGCCATTCTCCCAAATCATCCCGCCCTCTCCCTCTCCCACAGAGTCAAAAAGTCTGTTCTGTACATTTGTGTCTCTTTTGCTGTCTCGCATACAGGGTTATCATTACCATCTTTCTAAATTCCATATATATGTGTTAGTATACTGTATTGGTGTTTTACTTTCTGGCTTACTTCACTCTGTATAATCGGCTCCAGTTTCATCCACCTCATTAGAACTGATTCAAATGTATTCTTTTTAATGGCTGAGTAAAACTCCATTGTGTATATGTACCACAGCTTTCTTATCCATTCATCTGCTGATGGACATCTAGGTTGTTTCCATGTCCTGGCTATTATAAACAGTGTTGTGATGAACTTTGGGGTACACGTGTCTCTTTCAGTTCTGGTTTTCTTGGCGTTTATGCCCAGCAGTGGGATTGCTGGGTCATAAGGCAGTTGTATTTCCAGTTTTTTAAGGAATCTCCACACTGTTCTCCATAGTGGCTGTACTAGTTTGCATTCCCACCAACAGTGTAACAGGGTTCCTTTTTCTCCACACCCTCTCCAGCATTTATTATTTGTAGACTTTTGGATAGCAGCCATTCTGACTGGTGTGAAATGGTACCTCACTGTGGTTTTGATTTCCATTTCTCTGATAATGAGTGATGTTGAGCATCTTTTCATGTGTTTATTAGCCATCTGTATGTCTTCTTTGGAGAAATGTCTATTTAGATCTTTGGCCCATTTTTTGATTGGGTCTTTTATTTTTCTGGAATTGAGCTGTATGAGTTGCTTGTGTATTTTTGAGATTAGTTGTTTGTCAGTTGCTTCATTTGCTATTATTTTCTCCCATTCAGAAGTCTGTCTTTTCACCTTGCTTATAGTTTCCTTTGTTGTGCAGAAGCTTTTAAGTTTAATTGGGTCCTATTTGTTTATTTTTGCTTTTATTTCCAGTATTCTGGGAGGTGGGTCATAGAGGATCCTGCTGTGATTTATGTCGGAGAGTGTTTTGCCTATGTTCTCCTCTAAGAGTTTTATAGTTTCTGGTCTTACATTTAGATCTTTAATTCATTTTGAGTTTATTTTTGTGTATGGTGTTAGAAAGTGTTCTAGTTTCATTCTTTTACAAGTGGTTGTCCAGCTTTCCCAGCACCACTTGTTAAAGAGACTGTCTTTTCTCCATTGTATATTCTTGCCTCCTTTGTCGAAGATAAGGTGTCCATAGGTGTGTGGATTTATCTCTGAGCTTTCTATTTTGTTCCATTGATCTATATTTCTGTCTTTGTGCCAGTACCATACTGTCTTGATAACTGTGGCTTTGTAGTAGAGCCTGATGTCAGGCAGGTTGATTCCTCCAGTTCCATTCTTCTTTCTCAAGATTGCTATGGCTATTCGAGACTTTTTGTATTGCCATACAAATTGTGAAATTATTTGTTCTAGCTCTGTGAAAAATACCGCTGGTAGCTTGATAGGGATTGCATTGAATCCGTAGATCGCTTTGGGTAGTATACTCATTTTCACTACATTGACTCTTCCAATCCATGAACATGGTATACTTCTCCATCTGTTAGTGTCCTCTTTGATTTCTTTCACCAGTGCTTTATAGTTTTCCATATATAGGTCTTTAGTTTCTTTAGGAAGATACATTCCAAAGTATTTTATTCTTTTCGTTGCAATGGTGAATGGAATTGTTTCCTTAATTTCTTTTTCTACTTTCTCATTATTAGTGTATAGGAATGCAAGGGACTTCTGTGTGTTGATTTTATATCCTGCAACTTTACTATATTCATTGATTAGCTCTAGTAATTTTCTGGTGGAGTCTTTGTTTTGATTCTTGGAAAGGGTTTGAGAGAACTGTTTATTCTCCCTGATCTTTCCCACATTTCACTGACCAGAGACAGCATCAGGTAAATAAAAAATGAAGTACAATCATTATAAAATATAAGTGAGCAGCTCACTTCCTCTTCCACTGCTCAGAGAGTTTAGAAGGGTTAATCTGCCTAGAGTAGAGAAAGCAATTTAGATATTTCTAGGATTCTCCATCTATGGATTTCTGTTCTCCCAGATTAAAAATATATACATATTTATTTAGTTTTGGCTGCACTGGGTCTTCATTGCTGTGCATGGCTTTCTCTGGTTGTGGTGACTGGCTTCTTGTTGCAGCGCACATGCAGGCTCAGTAGTTTGTGACACACAGGCTTAGTTGCCCCACAGAAAGTGGACTCTTCCTGGACCAGTGATCAAACCTGTGTCCTCTGCATTGGCAGGCAGATTCTCATCCACTGTGCCACCAGGGAAGTCCATCTGTTCCCTTAGGTTATCAAAACTAGTGTAAGAAGCATGAAAACTAAAGGTTTTGACATGAAGAGAGATTCTTCATAGGGAATAATACTCCATGGTTCACTGTGCCTCTGCACATCTTTACCTTCTTAATTTATGAGCGTATGGTACACTATTGCTAACTATGTACACATTGTTCTACAGCAAATCTGTAGAACTTTTTCCTCTTGTATGCCTGAAGCCCTACTCCCATTAAGCAACAATTCTCTGATTCTTCCTCCTCACTAACCTTCACAACCACGATTATATTTTCTGTTCCCATGGTTTTGATTAATTTAGATACCTCATAGAAGTGGAATCTTGCAATATTTGTCTTTTTTGATTGGTCACTTCACTTAGTATAATATCATCAAGGCCCATCCTTGATGTGGCATATGAAAAAACTCTATTTTAAGGCTTCAAAATATTCCATTGTGTGCATGTGTATATAATATATATAAGATATACATAATCTTTACCTGTTTATCCACCAATGAACATTTAGATTGCTTCCACATTTTGCCAACTGGGAATAATGTGGCAATGACCATAGATATGCACACTATTCAAGATCTTGCTTTCAATTTTATGGAAATATACTCTGGAGTTGGATTGCTAGATCATACGGCATTTCTAATTTTCTGAGCAAACTCCATACTGTTTTCTATAAAGTTTGAAAATTTTACATTTCAAACAATAGTGTATAAGGGTTCCAATTTCTCCATATCCTTACCAAACTTGTTATTGTCTTTTTATTCATATTGGCCATCACAGAAGGTATGAGATAATTTCCATTGTGGTTTTAATTTGTATTTCCCTATTGATTAGTAATCTTGAGCATCTTTTCATATGTTTGTTGGCCATTTGGGTATCTTCTTTGGAGAAATGTCTATTCAGTTCCTTCTCCCACTGTGTTAGTCAGCTCAGGCTGCTATAACAAAACAGACTGCATGGATTAAACCACAGAAATTTGTTCTCTTACAATGCTGGAGCATGGAAGTTTGATATTAGGGTGCCATAGTGGTCAATCAGGTTCTCTTCCTGGCTTATAGGTAGCCTTCATATTGGTGTATGCTTATTAACTCCTTATCAGATACATATTTTACAAATATTTTCTACCATCTTGTAGGATGTCTTTTCACTCTGTTCCTTTGTTTGATTCTGTTCCTGTTTCACTGTGTCCTTTGCTGTACAGAGGTTTTAAGATAAATGTAGTCTCATTGTCTATTTTTACTTTGTTACTAATACTTGTGCACTTGGTATCATATCTAAGAAATCATTGCTGATTCAATGTTGTGAAGCTTCACCCTTGGGTTTTTTTTTTCTAAGAGTCTTATCAAGTCTTACATTTAGGTCTTTAATCCATTCTGAGTTGATTTTTCTTCATGATGTAAGATCTTCATTATTTTGCATATGGATATTTTGTTTCCCCAGCACCATTCATTACAGGGATTAAACTTTCCATGTTGTCTTGACACCCTTGATGAAGATCATTAGACCATGTATACAAGAATTTATTTTTAGCTGTCTATTCTGTTCCACTGATTGGTATGTCTGTTTTTATGCCAGTGGGCTTCCTCAGTGGCTCAGCAGGTGAAGAGTCTGTCTTCAATGCAGGAGACATGGGAGATGTGGGTTCAATCCATGAGTTAAGAAGATCCCCTGGAGAAGGAAATGGCAACCCCCTCCAGTATTCTTGCCTGAGAAATCCCCTGGACAGAAGAGCCTGGTGGGCTACAGTCTAAAAGGTTGCAAAGAGTCAACACGACTGAGAGACTAAGCATGTACTTAATGCAAAACTATACTTTTTGGTTACTGTAACTTTGTAATATGTTCTGAAATCAGAGGCCTCCAGCTTTGCTGTTCTTTTTAAGATTGTTTTGCCTATTTGGGGTCCTCTGAGATTCTGTATTAACTATAAGATGAATTTTCTATATCTGAAAAAAAATCCATTGGGATTTTAATAGGAATTGCATTGAATCTTTAAATTGCTTTGGTTAGTATGAACAGCTTAATAATATTAAGTCTCCAAATCCATAAACGTGAGACACCTTTTTGTTTACTTACGTCAGATTCCTTTCAGCAATACTTTGTAATTTTCAATGTATAAGTCTTTCATCTCCTTATGTTTTCTCCCAATTATTTCATTCTTTTTGGTATTATTATAAATAAGATTATCAGGACTTCTCTGGTGGTCCAGTGTCTTAGACTCCACACTCCCAGTGTGGAGAACTTGGGTTCAATCCCTGGTCAGGGAACTAGACCCCACATGCCACAACAAAGATCTGGTACAAATATATTTTTTTTAATTTAAACTTAGCTCTTGACTATAACTTTAAAAATAAAACATAATTAGAATCGTTTTCTTATTTTTCTTTTTGGAATGGTTGTTATTCATGCATGGAAAGATATTTGAATGTTGATTTTGTACCGTGCAACTTTCTGTGCAGGTTGTGTGTGTGTGTGTGTGTGTGTGTGTGTGTGTGTGTAATTTAAAAAATTTTCTCCCATGTCTTCTGTGAACAGACATAATTTTACTTCTTTCTTTCCAACTGGAAGCCTTTCGTTTCCTTCTCTAATCTAATGCCCTGGCTAGGACTTCTAATATTATGTTTAATAGAAGCGTTGAGAATGGGCATCCTTGCCTTTTTCTCTTGATCTTAGAAGTTTTCAGATTTTCATTGATGACTATGATGTTAGAGATAGACTTTTCATATATGACTTTTATTATATTGCAGTCACTTCCTTCTATTTCTACTTTGTTAAGTATTTTTGTCATGAAAGTCTAGTAAATTTATTAGATACTTTATGGACATCAGATGAAGCACAGATGAAGTTTCATATTTTTTTAATTTTAATAAAATTATGTTATGCTCCCAGTGGAAGCATAGGAGTTGATGATACAGAAATCACTTTCCATTCCTCCTTTGGTAATCCTTGTCCTTGTCACTCTCTGGCTCAGAATTCTGTGTCCTTAATTAGAATGCCTAGAGTTTGGAAACATTTACCAACCAAAACACTGATTCTCATCATTTTTTAGGTAAACCTTCTGGGATGGCCTTCAGAGGGGAGCCCAGTAAACACCAGAAGGTGAATGTCTCCCAAATCCTGTTGACAAAAAAATCCTCCTCATGGATCCAGTCACAGGTGAGAATAGGAGAAAACACAGAGATCCTGGAGACTGCTGCCTTCCTGTCCTGAATCTTTAGCACAATGTCTGATATCATCACCATCTTTATAGTTAGTAAGAACAGCAAATATAGTAGGCTGTTCTTTTGTTACATTATTTTCACAATATTTCAGACTTGAAGCATTTTATGTGAATAAACTTACTTAAACCTTAAAACAATCCTACAGTACCTATAAGTAGATATATAGCTATCACCATTATAGATCAAGAACTGAGGTTAAAAAAAATGTTTGATTATATTCGTGGGATCACAGTATCACTGGTGGTACAATCTAATCCAAAGCACCTTCTCTAAACCCCTTACAAACTGGTTAGAACTTCCATAGTTCTATAAAGTTTCTTCATACATCTTTATATCATTCATCTGAGAGATGTTTTCAACTTCAGTTCTTTTGTGATGTGCTCGTGAGGGATATCTGACTAAGGGAAGCTTAAGGACATGTTGGGCACTTTGTAGAGTGGACGGTCCAAGATGAAGAAGGTGACATGATCCCTAACTCAGAGACTCCTACTTCAATAAAAGGAAGTAACTTGCAGCTCTGACAAGCTTCAGGTTTATGACTCAAAAACAACAAATAAAAAAATAACTGAAGGACTTCACATAGGTTACCAGCTTTTGAGTAGAAACTCATCATCTAGACATGATTTCAAATGCTCATTCTTGTAGGAGGAAGTAACAAGTCCTTCCTCTGAGCTCTGATTAGACAACTCTCCTGTTTGGAATCATTTGTTTAGCCTGCCCCTGTTTCGTGAGCTTTGAGAGTGTAGCCCATACCCATTAATTCTCAGAAGTCCAGGCCCCGCTCAAAGCCCCTGAGGGCCCTCTGAATGTTTTGTGAATGAGTGACCCCACATTTAAACATTCATTTAGGAATAAGAAGGTCAAGGAATACTTAAGATAGTATTTGTGAGTTAGACTTCAAATATAAAAGCAGTCAAGGGGATACATTGATGGCAGGGATGTACGCTCACATTCATACTGTATTAAATAGCTCACACAACGATTTGTTGAATGTTTTTAAACTTCATGTCCACTATAACATTAAGAATTAGCATGTATATCAATTTATAGATCAGGAAACTGAGGAGAGCCCGCTAGTCGTACAGCCTTCTTCAAGGAAAATTTATGAAGCCAGCTACTTTAATTCCAAACATTGTCTCTAGGACATGGCAACCTGTAACTTTCAGCTTATTTTCTTTATTGTCTGAATGTGTTTCTGCGGATCATCTTTTCTCTTCTTAATCTCACTGCTTTGTCACCTTATTTTCCAGATGTGTTTTGTCCCCTCTGTAATTTTCCATACTTCCTCATCCATCAAAGGTCCACTAATTAATAGAAAACTTCACAGATTTCTCTATGAGCCCTTACCCTCTTCTTTCCCTGACCTCAAGCTATTCTCCCTGCGTTGCTCTCACTTTTATGCAGAAAGTTGAAGAGAAAGAATCTTAAGATATGAATTCTAGTTTTGATTCACTACCCACTAAGGTCCTTTTTTTACACTCCAGTGTTCAGAGCCCCCCTCCACCAGGTATTTACAAGAATTGTCAAAGTATTAACTAAAGTCATGCATGTGAAAACACTCCATACAGTCCTAAAGAACTAAAGAAATGCATGTTGTCTTTTACTCACATGGAAGAGATTGTCCAGGGGACCGTTAAATAAGGTATCTAGTTTGAAGAAATTGCCAGGAGCAGCAAAACTGCTGAAGAAAACTGGCTCCAAACAGGCTCAGAAACCAGTGCCCCCTCCCAGAGAAGCAAGGACCCCTGGACAGCACCCCAGACACAAAGTTGGTAAGATAAAGTTTGGGGAGTTCCTCTAATTAGTTCCTCTAATCCCTGTAGAAAAGCTAATAAGTATGGCCTAGGTGTGGGGTGTGGACTTTGGGTAGGCATGGGTTTAAGCTGGACTGATCTGAGACATAAAGTTAGCACTGGGGCCTTGGGAAAATCTTATACATTTTCTGAGGTCCCGATTGCTCATCTATAAAGTGAAGATACAGATACATAACTCATATGGTGTTTGGAAGCATTACATTAAATGCAAAAGTGCTGACACCTACAAGTAGTTCGATAAATCCAGCTGTGATGATAGGGACCACGCTTTGTTAGTATTTATACACAAACTTCTGCTCAATGCTTTACATGTCATGCCCTTAACATATATTTTCTGAGTAGATGTGTCAGTGAACTATGTCTTAAGTAAGAAGGTTGGGAAGTTAAACCTACTAACGGGAAGTGCAGGAAGCTAACACTGAACTGGGCATCTGTGGTCAGTGTGGAGCCTCAGTCTCCTGAGCCAGTAGTTAAAGGGAGAAGAAACAAAGTATAGAGAAGGGACTTCCTGGTGGTTAAGTGGTTATGACTCCACACTTCCACTGCAGGAGGTGTGGGTTCCATTCCTGGTCAGGGAACTAAGATCCCACAAGCCATGCAACATGGCCAATAAATAAATAATGTATCATTAAAACATAAAAATACAAAAGTAAAAGTTTGAAAAATAAATGTGAAAAAGTTTTAACAAACTGTATAGATAGACAAGTAGGAGATCTCACACTTTCTGATAAAACAGGGACTAATTCTCCAGACCCCACCAGCCTTGCTTAGCTTCTGTTCTCCATGTTAGAACTCAGAAGAAAGGAGACTGAAGTGAAGAGGTACAGTCTACGAGAAAGAAAGGGCCATGTGTACCCAGAGGTCAGCGAGCTCCAGGATGACGACTACCTGTGTGAGTGACCCTGCCGGCCCACTCATGGAGAAGGGGTTATGAGACCTTGGTACAATAACCTCACCTCACCATTTGGTCCCCCAATCATCCCCTTCCTCTATGACTTGGGGTACAGGTTCAAGGCCAAAGACCATGAGTGCCCCAGTTCTTTCTGAAGGTCTTTACGACCAGCAACATCACTATACCTCCCCTCATCCCTGTTCCTCTCACCTCCAGATTGTGAGGAATGTCAGAACTTCTTCATCGACAGCTGTGCTGCCCATGGGCCCCCAACCTTTGTAAAGGACTCTGCAGTGGAAAAGGGGCATGCCAACCGCTCAGCCCTCACTCTGCCCCCTGGGTTAAGTATCAGACCATCGGGCATTCCTGAGGCTGGGCTTGGAGTGTGGAACGAGGCATCCGATCTGCCGCTGGGCCTGCATTTTGGCCCCTATGAGGGTCAGATCACATACAATGAAGAGGCCTCCCACAGTGGATACTCCTGGCTGGTGAGAAATAGCCCTCTTTCCCTGTCCTCTGGCTCTAATCATTTGTGTGTGGTGGGGGTGTACTTCATGTCTACATGCAAGGACATGGATGGTGATGACATGGTCGGCAATGACACAGTCAGCTCTGTGTACTGTGTGCACTGGGCATGAACACAGGACTTCTATCTAAAGATCAGAGGAAGGTGGGAGACAGTGGTACACGCATACAAGACTTCTATCTAAAGATCAGAGGAGATGTGGGAGACAGTGGTACAGGCATACAGAAGTGACTCCTCACTTGTGGAGCCCTTGCCTTCAGTGTGCCAATAGACTCAGACTTGAAATGATGATTAAGGAGCTTACTGTGTAGTCCGACTGGCAGTTGAATCCATGCAGGCTGAAGAGCACCAATGCCAGCAGAGGGAAAGTTCTTCTATTACTTACTACCAAAAAATAAAATAAAAGAGAGAAGAAAGCTTGTATCTCTTATCTGACACTCAGGTCACCAAAGGGAGAAACAGCTACGAGTATGTGGATGGAAAGGACACGTCTTTGGCCAACTGGATGAGGTGAGTGCAGTGACCCTGCAGTTTGTAGATGTCCCTCCTCCCTCAAGCTGACCCCGCTTTCCTTCTCAGCCCGTCCCCCTCAATAGCTTTCACATCTTCTTTCCTCTTTTCCCTCCATATCATGCTCTTTCATTTCAAAAGACATTAGAAAGAAAGAAAAATATAGCATGTGCCCTCAAAATATAAGTCTATATGCTCAACAAAACTGAGGTACTTGAAAACAACTTGAGGAGTCTAGATTCACCAGGGACACTTTAACTCACTTAATTGACACTTACCAAGTACTCTATGTCCCAGTTTAGACAGTGAACTTCATTACTGAAGCAGATCACACAACCCATGTCCTTTTGGAGAACATACTAAAGACAGACATTAACCAATTGATTTTAGGAATAGTAACCTTAATTTTTTTCTTTTTTTTTCTTCTTTTTTAAACTCCAATACAGTATAGTAACCTTAATTTTTATATTTTTGAATAATTGCACAGCACCAGGGTAACCTAACATGGGAGACCTTAAGTCCGTGTGGGCAACAACCTCCCCAGGCTCGGTTCCAGTGAGAAGTGGGCCCTGAGACCTGAGAAAGAATGGGGGGCAGGATGGCTGTGAGCATGGCCATTCTATGAGGGCCTATACTTTCATCAGGGCAGGCAGAAAGTGAATAAACTATTACTGTTCTCTGTCTCAAGCTATGTCAGAGCACTCTCCATGTTTCTATGGGAGGGGGTGGGCAAGTGAATAGGACCCTGGATACATGTCAGGAGATTGGAGAAAAGCCTCTGGAGAGAAGGCAGGCTGGGGTGAGTGCTGAGGGGTGCATGCTAGCCTAGGAGTACCAAGTCCTGTGGAATGAAAGAGAACTTAATTTAGAGTTTAGAGGAGCTGGAGGTCACCAGTCTTACGGACAGTCCAGGTGGAGACAAGTCTGGAACTGGGCTCTGGACAATGGCTAATAGGTAAAGAGAGAAAAGCATTCCAGCCAGGAAGAGGACCGGAAACAAGATCTGGATATAAGAATTCACACAGCCAGGTCGAAGGTATGAACAGAAGGTCCCCATGAGGGGTGATGGGAACCATGGCGGCCTCAGAGCCTGAAGGCAAGGAGCTGGGCATGGTCCGAAAGGTCTCATCACAGGTCTCGTCACCTGTGGTTTCTTTCCCTTTCCCGGCCTTGAACCCAGGTATGTGAACTGTGCCCGGGATGATGAGGAGCAGAACCTGGTGGCCTTGCAGTATCACGGGCAGATCTTCTACCGAACCTGCCAGGTGGTCAGGCCGGGCTGTGAGCTGCTGGTCTGGTACGGGGACGAGTATGGCGAGGAACTTGGCATCAAGCGGGACAGCAGGGGGAAGAGCAAGCTCTCGGCCCAGAGAGGTGAGTGCCCCACCTCTTCCAGCGCCCCACCCCATTCTGGGGAGCTTCCCTGGTCCGATTCTGAAGCAGAGTCCAATCTAGTCTAAAGTCAGTCAAGTTGCAATTAAAATGCCTCAGAATTTGATTCATTTCATAAGACTGTTAGGAAAAATATTTATATTAAAAATATGAGTTCTAATTTTCAATATTTCATGCAAAAAATATGCAACATCACCTTCTGCTGAAAGGCTTAGAAGCAAAAAGCAAGTTTTTAAGCACCTACCAGCTCTCTCACCTTTACCAGTTTCTTCCTCATTTCCTCCATATTTCTAAGTGACATGCATACAGTGATTTGCATTCAGTTACTGTTTCAGTTTGTTGTCATGTGAGTTCATACTTTGTGCCAGACAGGGCTACATGCACTGAGACAGACAGAACCACTGCCTTGGGGCAGCATGGGCTTCATACCAGACGGCTGGTGCTCTGAGGAAAACCAGTGCAGGAAAGGTGCCTTGGATCAGCATGAACAGAGTGGGGTGTGGCAGAGGATGGTGGGGTAGGGTCTCTGTAGAGATAACACCTGTGGATTCCAGGATTCCAGGCAGAGGAGCAGCCAGTGCTGCAGCCTCAGGGCCGGGAAGAGAGGCCATGCCAGTGGTCACAGGAGGAAGCACAGATGGAGAGGAAGGAGGCTGGATGGAACACAGAAGCCTCAGTGCCCGTGTCCATGTGCAGGCCCCAGGGGTCTTCCTGGGTGACACAGAACAACCATGTGGCTATCAGCTGCAAGCGGCATGTTCTCTGTGCTAAGATAATGCTTCGGTTCATTTTTGGGAAGAAACAGCAGCGGGGAGTCCCCTCAGAGGTCAGTTCATTGCCAGACATGAGGGGAGAGTGGCCTGGGTAAAGATGCTTGGGAGTGAGGATATGAAGAGTCTGGCTGGATATGTATTTTTAAGTAGGACTTCCTAGTGCATGTTAAATGGACTAAGACTGTGAAATAAAAGAGGTATGAATATTGGTGAGGCTTGAGAAAGGACATGTCTTTATTTTATGATGTATAGAAAACTGAGAGAGGAGCAATTTGTGAACCAACTGGGGCAGCAGGAGCCAGAGACCTGTAGTCAGTGGGACCTGGGCCTCTTGGTCTCGTCCAGTCTCTAACCCACTTCTGCAGAGTGGTTTTTTTGAAAGGCTGCTCTTTGAACAAGGAGCCTCAAATTCAGCTTTACTCACACCTGCTCTAACCACCCCCTGTGCTGCCTCCCATATGTAGAGAGCTCCAGGCCAGGCGCCCCTAACTTAATAGACCCTTTCCCCTCACAAGGAGCCATTCAGGAAGATTCTACCTAAGTCATCAAGAGTTTTATCTCTCAATAGGGTAAAATACCTGTGGCCACTGTGACACAACTTTTCAGATACTTACACGCAGGGAAAGGTCCCTGCAGATCCACCTCTATCAGGAGAGACGCTGCCTCTGATGCTACTGAAAGGTCCCTAGACTGGGTGGTATGTAGAAAAGGCCCTTGATGCAAGCTTCGTTGATTTCTGCAGATGTAGAAAATAAAAATGGAATGGAAAAGTGGACTGTAAAGACACACTTGATGGGAGACAAATAATGCACTGTCAACACTAAGATGATTACTGGGGCAGGCTTTACCATGGCAAATCAGCTACCTGACTAAAAGCTTCCTCTTTCAGCAGAACCAAAGCCCAAGATCCACCCATGTGCCTCCTGCTCTCTGTCCTTCTCCAGTCAGAAATTCCTCAGCCAACATGTCCAACGCAGTCACCCCTCTCAGATACTCCTGAGACCATCCGCAAGAGACCATCTCCAACCAGAGGATCCCTGCCCAGGCAAACAAAATCAGCAGCAGCGACATTCTGATCCACACAACCCGAGTGACAAACCAGAGGGTCAAGAGCCCAAGGAAAGGCCCCATCCTTTGCTGAAAGGCCCCAAACTTTGCATAAGGCTGAAGAGGATTTCAACGGCCTCTTCCTACATACCCAAAGGACAAATGGGGGGTTCTGAGGTGCATGAGAAAATGACAGAAGAGCCCACCACAAGCCAGAAACTGAATCCAGAGAACACACGCAAATTATTCATGGAGGCAGGGGTCTCAGGAATTGTAAGAGTCAAGTATGGAGAGCATGAGCAAGGCTCCAAGGATAAGTCAAGTCTAATCACACATGAGAGGATACACACAGGGGAGAAGCCTTATGTGTGCGGAGAGTGTGGGCAAAGCTTCAGTCAGAAGCCCCATCTCATCAAGCACCAAAGGACACACACGGGGGAGAAGCCCTATGTTTGCAGGGAGTGTGGGCAAAGCTTCAGTCAGAAGCCAAATCTCATCAGACACCGTAGGACACACACAGAGGAGAAGTCCTATGTTTGTGGGGAGTGTGGGCAAAGCTTCAGTTTGAAGGCAAGTCTCATCACACACCAGAGGACACACACAGGGGAGAAGCCCTATGTTTGCAGGGAATGTGGGCAAAGCTTCAGTGTGATGTCCAATCTCATCAGACACCAAAGGACACACACAGGGGAGAAGCCCTATGTTTGCAGGGGATGTGGGCAAAGCTTCAGCACGATGTCCAATCTCATCAGACACCAAAGGACACACACAGGGGAGAAGCCCTATGTTTGCAGGGAGTGTGGGCAAAGCTTCAGTCAGAAGCCAAATCTCATCAGACACCATAGGACACACACAGGGGAGAAGTCCTATGTTTGTGGGGAGTGTGGGCAAAGCTTCAGTCAGAAGCCAAATCTCATCAGACATAAGATGACACACACAGGGGAGAAGCCTTATGTGTGTGGAGAGTGTGGGCAAAGCTTCAGTCAGAAGCCCCATCTCATCAAGCACCAAAGGACACACACAGGGGAGAAGCCCTATGTTTGCAGGGAGTGTGGGCAAAGCTTCAGTCAGAAGCCAAATCTCATCAGACACCATAGGACACACACAGGGGAGAAGTCCTATGTTTGTGGGGAGTGTGGGCAAAGCTTCAGTTTGAAGGCAAGTCTCATCACACACCAGAGGACACACACAGGGGAGAAGCCCTATGTTTGCAGGGAATGTGGGCAAAGCTTCAGTGTGATGTCCAATCTCATCAGACACCAAAGGACACACACAGGGGAGAAGCCCTATGTTTGCAGGGAATGTGGGCGAAGCTTCAGTGCGATGTCCAATCTCATCAGACACCAAAGGACACACACAGGGGAGAAGCCCTATGTTTGCAGGGAGTGTGGGCAAAGCTTCAGTCAGAAGCCAAATCTCATCAGACACCATAGGACACACACAGGGGAGAAGTCCTATGTTTGTGGGGAGTGTGGGCAAAGCTTCAGTTTGAAGGCAAGTCTCATCACACACCAGAGGACACACACAGGGGAGAAGCCCTATGTTTGCACGGAGTGTGAGTGAGTCATGACCAATAAACCACATCCTAGCCACAGGAGGGTTACTGCAGTCACCCCATGCCTCAGCTCTAAGGGGGCCTCAGAGCAGGTTTATGACCTGTTACTGTCACCAAGAGTATGAGGAGAGACTTCCCAGGTGGTCCAGTGGCTACTACTCCAATGCATAGACCCATGTTCAATACCTGATTGGGGAACTAACTCCCACATGTGGCAACTAAGACACAGTGCAGCCATGTAAATAAATACATAAACAAATATTTTAAAGAAACAGTGTGATGAACACAGAATTAATTGATTAAACGGACCTTCCACTTTCATGACAGGAGAGGAGGTAGATAAACAGCAGATGGTTTCTTAAGTGTTCTGTAGATATTCATGCCAATTTCCTTCATGGTTTTTTGTACATCTTCTAATAAATTTTGTCTCCAAACAAATCTGAAGCCCAGACTACGTACTCATTCCCCCCTTATTGCTGACAGCAGTGGGGTCCAGTGGTAGCTGAACCCCTGGGAAGGCATTATTCTGGAGCCAACTCAGTTAGGTCACTGGACAGTCATTTCCAGGGTCCTGGGAGAAGAATCTAGGGTTTGAGACAGACTCATCAGGGAAGAGAAAACTCTGGCTTCCTGGGAGATGTGGCCTCTCCTCCTTATAGACCTAGACTCTACTTTGGCCTCTCCTGGTTGCCCTGTCTTCCTCTGACTTCTGTAGCCTCAAAAGTGAAGGCCATGTGCATGTGTATGTGTGCATGTGCATGTGCTTCACTCAGCCTGGGCCATCTGGTCTCCCTCACTGTCTTTGCCACTTCATCAGGGTCATCACAGGATCTGGACTCAGGACTCGACCACAGGGGTCCAGTTCTCAGCCCTTCCCTCAGCATCTGTGTGACATGGGGCAAGATGCTCAAACTCTCTGTGTCTCTATTCTCATCTGTGATACAGGGTGGGAGCACCAGCGTTTTGGTCTGTTGCATAAGCACAGGCAGAATCTGGCAGAGGCTGGCTGAAAATGCAAGCCCCGTCATTGCCGTTATTTGTTTTTTTCTTTAATCTTTTAAAATTTTTTAATTGAAGGATAATTGCTTTACAGAATTGTGTTTTCTGCATGTCCTTCAGCCCCCACATCTTCCAGGTCTTCAGAGCTAGACTAGGAAGGGGCTGTTTAGGCACTTAGCTGCCCTGATGAGTACATGTGAGGTCAGGGATGCTAAGGGAGCACGACCTCCCTTCCCACCATTGCCGTTCTTACTGAACTGGGCAGCCCCAGAGCCCCTCCACCCAGACAGGCAGTGCCGACAGTAGTCTGCTCTGCGGACAACAGAGCTTGGAGCCGCATGTACAGGAAACTCCTGTCCAGACCCCATCCCACCCCCCACATAGAGGGCCCTCGAAGCCCACACAGTGGCTTCTCTAATGCACGCGTCTTGTACCTGTGCCCAGGTGCTTTGGTCAATGCTGTTGTGACCTTGAAATTCTTAACTATGGAATAGTTCATCCTTACATTTCCCTTTTATGAGTGAAGTCTGATGGACCACGGGGTGCGCTGTGAGCAGAGCAGATGCACACAGCACAGCCCCCAGGGGTGACCAGGCTGCACATGGGGACAAGGTGGACACAAAGTCAACCTCCCCCCCCTCCCCCAGTGAGTGAAGGTGGTGAGTGCACCAGAAAGCCATGCTTGCTTAGACCCAGAACTGAGTTCCAACACAGAGTGGAGGCAATGGCATTCTTAGGAGTTGACCACACCCTCCCCTCTGTGAATGACCTCTGCTCTGTCCTGATCCTTCCAGAATGGGTTCAGGAGGTTGAAGTCCACTCAGTCACCAGAAGACACCAAGGGGTGAGTGGGCTATGGGGTGGGGGGTGGATGGGAGGTGGTAACTCCAGGACTGGGGGCAATGGCCCTCAGTTCCCTCCCTGTGCCAGGCTTGTGAAGTGTCTCTACATGAACCGTATCAGTAATAACCACCCACTGTTATTTTCTTGTTTTTTTTTTCATGCTTTCTTAAAGGAACATGTTTGTCTGTGGCTTGGTTTCCCTACAGGAAGGGAAGCCACATAAACTCTCCATCTTCCATGGCTGTGGCTGGGGTCACAGGAGTGAGAGAGAGTTAGGGGTGATGCAGACAGAGGGGCTTGAAATATGGTGGGGACCCAGAAACTTGCAGGGGCTTCTCACCTGCACCTCCCACCAGAGCAAGGCCTGGAATCCCCTGGAAGCCTGAGCAGGTCAAGGCTTCTCCCTCCCCTCCCCTCCCCTCCTCTCCCCTCCTCTCCCCTCAAAAAGCTGGATCCTGGGCCAGCCCACAACACCCCCAAACCCCCCATCACCCACAGCCCTGCACAGGCCCTCCCTCACAGAAATGGGATGACCTGCATGGCAGCAGCCATGGTGTGTGACCCCAGAGCTGGGGGTCTCAGCTGACCTTGAGCAAGGGGGCTGGTGCTTTACACACCCTCCCAGCCCAGGGAGATGCCAGCAGCCACAAGCCACGATCTGAAGCAGAGTTGAGGCGGGAGGCTGTTGATGTGAGCTGTCTGAGGTCCCATCCTGTCCCCATGACAGTGGCCAGGCCTCACCTGACACCATGACTGCCTTGCACGGGCACACAAGACAGCAGCAGTCACAGTGACAGGACAGCCAGCTGCCTCCACTGCACACTCCACTCTGACCACAGAAGCCCCACAGCTATACCTGACTCACCTGGGCACTGCTCTGCTTGGCTGCCAGGGCTCGGGGACCCTGGATGAGTAGGTGAGGGAAGAGCACCAGAGGCCAAGCCTGTTTTCAGCCACCAGACCTGCCCTGGTCTCCAGACCCATGAGCCCAACCAGTATCTGAAGCCAAGATGCTTTTGGGAGAATGATACCACAAGACGCTGACCTCAGAGCTCAGACTCCTGAAAATTTACTAAACAGGTTTTTTTATAGTCTTTTTTTTTAAGTAGGAGGTTGGCAGGAAGAGGGAGGGGAATGACTTCCTTGGTGGTGCAGTGGTTAAAAATCTGCCTGCCAATGCAGGAGACATGGGTTCAATCTCTGATCTGGGAAGATCCCACATGCTGTGGAGCAACTAAGCCTGTGCACAACTACTGCATCCCAAGTGCCTAGAGTCCATACTTCCCAACAAGAGAAACCAACACAGTGAGAAGTTCAAGCATAGAAACTAGAGAGTAGTCCCCACTCCCTACAATCAGAGAAAAGCCCACATAGCAACAAAGACCCAGCACAGCCAAAAATAAATAACTTTTTAAAAAAGTAGGATGCTGCAGCATTCCATGCTGGTCCAGAGGCTAAGACTCTGAGCTCCCAACAAAGGCGGGCTAGGTTCAATCCCTGGTCAGGGCACTAGATCCCACATGCCTTAACTGAGTACCCTGTGTACCACAACTAAGACCCAGCACAGCCAATTAAATAAATATTTAAAAGTAGCAAGTGGGGCGGTCCTAAGATGGTGGAGGAATAGGAAGAGGAGACCACTTTCTTCCCCACAAATTCATCAAAAGATCATTTGAATGCTGAGCAACTTCCACAAAACAACTTCTGAACGCTGGTGGAGGACACCAGGCACCCAGAAAGGCAGTCCATTCTCTTCAAAAGGAGGTAGGACAAAATGTAACAGACAAAAAGAGAGACAGAAGAGTTAGGGAAGGAGACCCGTCCTGGGGATGGAGTCATGAAGGAGAAGTTTCCAATCTCCAGGAAACCCTCTTACCAGGTCTGTGGGGAGTTTTGGAATTCCAGAGGGAAACATAAGTGGGAGGGGGAAAAAAATTCCACAGAATATGTGCCTTAACCACAACTCTGAGCGGAGAAATGGCCCAGACACTCACATCTGCCACAGCGAGCAGGAGAGGCATGGATTGCATGCTTAGGGTAAGGACCGGGCCTGAATGCCCTGAGGACAATCTGAGAGAGCTAAGGTAAGATAGCAATCCAAACTGTGGGACAGCCAGAGCTGGAAGGCGAGGGGCAATCTCGGCCCCAGAGATGGCATCCTCCACCAAACTGAGCAGTCTCCTAGTTGCTAACCACATCTTCCTGGGATCCTGGACGGTTGACATCTGCCCAGAGGGTCACAGCCTGAGATCAGCCCCCCAGAGGAGACATACAGCACACCTGAGACAGCGCTCTTCTGGCCCACATGGGACACTGAGCAGCCAGGACCAGGGAGGTGATTAAGACGCATGGCCCACCTGGGACATTGTGCTTGCCAAGCACCTGGTTGCCTGAGCGGCTAGGACCTGGAAAGGGCACAAAACGCAGGTCCAACTGAGTCTGTGCTTTTGTGGAGTACCTGAGAACCTGAACCTGAGCAGCTCAGACGAGGGAAGTGCATGAAATGCAGGGCCAGCTTTGGACAGTTCCCCTGCAGAGCAACCTGGACCCTGAGGAGTGTAGACTGGGAAAGCACAGGCCATCATGAGCTGGGGCAAACCACATGTGGTCCATACACCATGAGCACTCCCCACACATGCCAGTGATATTTGTTTGCAGTGTTCCTCCCTTTCCACAACACAACTGAACAAGTGAGCTGAAATAAATGACCACCTTCACTCCCTTGTGTCAGGGTGGAAATTAGACACTGAAGAGACTTGCAAACAGAGGAAGGTAAAATAAACAAAGAAGAGGGAGCCACTCTGGAAGCGACAGGTGCAGCAGATTAAAACCCTGTAGTTAGCATTGACTATGCATTGGAAGGGGCCTACAGACCTTGAGAAGTACAAACTGGAACAGGGAACTATCTGAAACTGAACTGACCCCACCCTGCCAGCAGCAGCTCCAGAGAAATTCCTAGATATATTTTTACAGTTATCATCTTTTAAATTATTTTATTTTTGTTCTTTATTACTTTTAATTTTCATTTTTAAAACCTACTATTACTTTGTAAAAAAAACTATTTTTTAAAGCAAACTTCATATATATATTATAATTTTTGTGATTTTTTTCTTTAATATTGTATTTTTGAGAATCCAACCTCTACTCTAGATTTTTAATCTTTGCTTTTTGGTATTTGTTACCAATTTTGTACCTTTAAGAATCTAATCTTCAGTACTCATTTTTACTTAGGGGTATGAATACTGGCTTGATTGCTGTCTCCCCTTTTGACTCTCCCTTTTCTCGCCCAGGTCACCTCTATCTCCTCCCTCTCCCTTCTCTTCTCTACTTAACTCTGTGAAGTATGTTCTGGGCTGTGGAGAACACTTAGGGAACTGATTACTGGCTAGATTCTTCTCTCCCCTTTTGACTGACCCTCTTCTCCTCCTGGTCACCTCTGTCTTCCTCCTCCCTCTTCTCTTCTCCATATAACTATGTGAACCTCTCTGGGTGTCCCTCACTGTGGAGAATCTTTTCACCATTAAGCTAGATGATTTATCATCAGTGCTGTATGGATGGAGAAGTTTTGAGGCTACTGTAAGAATAAGACTGAAAGCCAAGGGCAGGAGGCTTAAATCCAAAACTTGAGAAAACCAGAGAACTCCTGACTCTATATCTACACTGAAACAAAGCTCCACCCAAGAGCCAACAAGTTCCAGAGCAAGACACACCATGCTAATTCTCCAGCAATGCAGGAATATAGCCCTGAGCATTAAAATACAGGCTACCCTAAGTCACACCGAACCCATAGACACCTCAAAACTCACTACACTACACTGCACTCCAGAGAGAAGAGGTACACCACCCACCAGAACACTGACATAAGCTTCCCTAACCAGGAAATCTTGACAAGCCACTAGTCCAACCCCACCCACAGGGAGGAACGTCCACAATAAAGAGGAACCAAAAACTTCCAGCATTCAGAAAGGCCACCCCAAACACAGCAATCTAAACAAAGTGAAAAGGCAGAGAAATATTCAGCAGGTAAAGGAACGTGGCAAACACCCACCAAAGCAAACAAAAGAGGAGGAGATAGGGAGTACACCTGAAAAAGAATTCAGAATAATGATAGGAAAGGTGATCCAAAATCTTGAAAACAAAATGGAGTTAAAGATAAAGAGACTGGAGGCAAGGATTGAGAAGATGCAGAAATGTTTAACAAGGACCTAGAAGAAATAAAAAAGTGTCAACCAATAATGAATAATGCAATAACTGAGATCAAAAGCACTCTGGAGGGAACTGACAGTAGAATAATTGAGGCAGAAAATAGGATAGTGAGGTGCAAGATAGAATGGTGGAAATATATGAAGCAGACAGGAAAAAAGAAAAACTAATGAAAAGAAATGAGGACAACCTCAGAGACCTTTGGGACAATGTTAAATGCCCCAACATTCGAATCATAGGAGTCCCAGAAGAAGAAGACAAAAAGAAAGGCCATGAGAAAATACTTGAGGAGATAATAGTTGAAAACTTCCTTAAAATGGGGAAGGAAATAACCACCCGATTCCAAGAAACTCAGAGGGTCCCAAACAGGATAAACCCAAGGCGAAACACCCCAAGACACATATTAATCAAGCTAATGAAGATCAAACACAAAGAACAAATACTAAAAGCAGCAAGGGAAAGCAAAAAGTAACACACAAGGGGATTCCCATAAGGATACCAGCTGATCTTTCAATGGAAAATCTTCACGCCAGAAGGGAATGGCAGGACATACTTAAAGTGATGAAAGAGAAAAACCTACAACCCAGATTACTATAACCAGCAAGGATCTCATTCAAATATGAAGGAGAAATTAAAAGCTTTACAGACAAGCAAAAGCTGAGAGAATTCAGCACTACCAAACCAGCTCCTGAACAAATGCTAAAGGATCTTCTCTACACAGCAAACAGAGAAAAGGTTTATAAACTTGAACTCAAAACAACAAAGTAAATGGTAACGGGATCATACTTATCAATAATTACCTTAAATGTAAATGGGTTGAATGTCCCAACCAGAAGATAAAGACTGGCTGAATTGATACAAAAACAAGACCCCTATATATGCTGTCTACAAGAGACCCACCTTAAACCAAGAGACACATACAGACTGAAAGTGAATGGCTGGAAAAAGATACTTCATGCAAATGGAGAGTAAAAGAAAGCAGTAGTAGCAATACTCATATCAGATAATATAGTCTTTGAAATAAAGGCCATGTAAAGAGACAAAGAAAGACACTACATAATGATCAAAGGATCAATCCAAGAAGAAGATACAACAATTATAAATATATATGCACCCAACATAGCAGCATTGCAATATGTAAGGCAAATGCTAATAAATATGAAAGGGGAAATTAACAGTAACACAATAATAGTGGGAGATTTTAATACCAAACTCACACATATGGATAGATCAAATAAACAGAAAATTAGCAAGAAAACACAAACTTTAAATGATCCAATGGACTGGTTAGACCTAATTGCCATCTATAGGACAGTTCATTTCAGTTCAGTCGCTCAGTCGTGTCCGACTCTTTGCAACCCCATGAAATCGCAGCACCCCAGGCCTCCCTGTTCATCACCAACTCCTGGAGGTCATTCAGACTCACGTCCATCGAGTCAGTCATGCCATCCAACCATCTCATCCTCTGTCGTCCCCTTCTCCTCCTGCCTCCAATCCCTCCCAGCATCAGAGTCTTTTCCAATGAGTCAACTCTTCGCATGAGGTGGCCAAAGTACTGGAGTTTCAGCTTCAGCATCATTCCTTCCAAAGAAATCCCAGGGTTGATCTCCTTCAGAATGGGCTGGTTGGACCTCCTTGCAGTCCAAGGGACTCTCAGGAGACTTCTCCAACACCACAGTTCAAAAGCGTTAATTCTTTGGTGCTCACCTTTCTTCACAGACCAACCCTCACATCCATACATGACCACAGGAAAAACCATAGCCTTGACTAGACGGACTTTTGTTGGCAAAGTAATGTCTCTGCTTTTGAATATGCTATCTAGGTTGGTGATAACTTTTCTTCCAAGGAGTAAGCGTCTTTTAATTTCATGGCTGCAATCACCATCTACAGTGATTTTGGAGCCACAAAAAAATAAAGTCTGACACTGCTTCCACTGTTTCCCCATCTATTTCCCATGAAGTGATGGGGAATAGCTGTGAAAAGAAGAGAAGTGAAAAGCAAAGGAGAAAAGGAAAGATATAAGCATCTGAATGCAGAGTTCCAAAGAATAGCAAGAAGAGATAAGAAAGCCTTCCTCAGTGATCAATGCAAAAAAAAAAAAAAAAAGAGGAAAACAACAGAATGGGAAAGACAGACTAGAGATCTCTTCAAGAAAATTAGAGATATCAAGGGAACATTTCATGCAACGATGGGCTCAATAAAGGACAGAAATGGCATGGAACTAACAGAAGTAGGTGATATTAAGAAGAGGTGGCAAGAATACAAAGAACTGTACAAAAAAGATCTTCACAACCAAGATAATCACGATGGTGTGATCACTCATCCAGAGCCAGACATCCTGGAATGTGAAGTCAAGTGGTCCTTAGAAAACATCACTACGAACAAAGCTAGTGGAGGTGATGGAACTCCAGTAGAGCTATTTCAAATCCTGAAAGATGATGCTGTGAAAGTGCTGCACTCAATATGCCAGCAAATTTGGAAAACTCAGCAGTGGCCACAGGACTGGAAAAGGTCAGTTTTCATTCCAATCCCAAAGAAGGGCAATGCCAAAGAACGCTCAAACTACCGCACAATTGCACTCATCTCACATGCTAGTAAAGAAATGTTCAAAATTCTCCAAGCCAGGCTTCAACAATATGTGAACTGTGAACTTCCAGATGTTCAAGCTGGTTATAGGAAAGGCAGAGGAACCAGAGATCAAAATGCCGACATCCGCTGGATCATGGAAAAAGCAACAGAGTTCCAGAAAAACATCTATTTCTATTTTATTGACTATGCCAAAGCCTTTGACTGTGTGGATCACAATAAACTGGAAAATTCTGAAAGAGATGGGAATACCAGACCACCTGACCTGCCTCTTGAGAAACCTGTATGCAGGTCAGGAAGCAACAGTTCGAACTGGACATGGAAAAACAGACTGGTTCCAAATAGGAAAAGGAGTATGTCAAGGCTGCATATGGTCACCCTGCTTATTTAACTTATATGCAGAGTACATCATGAGAAACGCTGGGCTGGAGGAAGCACAGGCTGGAATCAGGATTGCCAGGAGAAATATCGATAACCTCAGATATGCAGATGACACCACACTTATGGCAGGAAGTGAAGAAGAACTAAAGAGCCTCTTGATGAAAGTGAAAGTGGAGAGTGAAGAAGTTGGCTTAAAGCTCAACATTCAGAAAACGAAGATCATGGCATCTGGTCCCATCACTTCATGGGAAATAGATGGGGAAAAATGGAAACAGTAACAGATTTTATTTTTCTGGGCTCCATAATCACTGCAGACGGTGATTGCAGCCATGAAATTAAAAGATGCTTACTCCTTGGAAGAAAAGTTATGACCAACCTAGACAACATATTAAAAAGCAGAGACATTAGTTTGTCAACAAAGGCCCATCTAGTCAAGGCTATGGTTTTTCCAGTGGTCATGTATGGATGTGAGAGTTGGACTGTGAAGAAAGCTGAGCCCCGAAGAATTGATGCTTTTGAACTGTGGTGTTGGAGAAGACTCTTGAGAGTCCCTTGGACAGCAAGGAGATCCAACCAGTCCATTCTGAAGGAGATCAACCCTGGGATTTCTTTGGAAGGAATGATGCTAAAGCTGAAACTCCAGTACTTTGGCCACCTCATGGGAAGAGTTGACTCATTGGAAAAGACTGTGATGCTGGGAGGGATTGAGGGCAGGAGGAGAAGGGGACGACAGAGGATGAGATGGCTGGATGGCATCACGGACTCAATGGACATGAGTCTGAGTGAACTCCGGGAGTTGGTGATGGACAGGGAGGCCTGGCATGCTGTGATTCATGGGGTTGCAAAGAGTCGGACACGACTGAGCAACTGAACTGAACTGACACAGCATATTAAAAAGCAGAGACATTACCTTGACAACAAAGGTCCTTCTAGTCAAGGGTATAGTTTTTCCAGTAGTCATGTATAGATGTGAGAGTTGGATTGTAAAGAAAGCTGTGCACCTAAAAATCGATGCTTTTGAACTGTGGTGTTGGAGAAGACTTAAGAGTCCCTTGGCCTGCAAGTAAATACAACCAGATCATCCTAAAGGAAACCAGTCCTGAATATTCATTGAAAGGACAGATGTTGAAGCTGAAGCCCCGATCCTTTGGCCACCTTATGTGAAGTGTTGACTCATTTGAAAAGACCCTGATGATGGGAAAGATTAAAGGCAGGAGGAGAAGGGGACGACAGAGGATGAGATGGTTGGATGGCATCACCAATTAAATGGGCATGAATTTGGAGTTGATGATGGACAGGGAAGCCTGGCGTGCTGCAGTCCATTGGGTCACAAAGTGTTGGACACGACTGAGTGACTGATCTGAACTGATGAGGTAGGTGTACTAGGGACTACTATTTTGTATCTCTTTTCAGCAAATGGCACTGCCACCCTACATATGAGATGGCTCCCCAGCTAAGTTCCCACCTCTGCACTCACACACAGAAACACCAAGTCCTCTTCCTCTTCTCCCATGGGAAGTGTATCTTTGGGGCTCAGTTTTGACACAGTTCTTCCCCCACGTTCTAGTCAACTGGACCTTCTGGTCCCATGTCCAACTCCACAGGACCCATCTCCTTCCCTCTTCACAAACGTACCCTTTCCCTGCCCTCTCTGGTCCCCACAATCTATCAGAGAGCTCAGAGACACATATGATTTCATATCAGGTGCATTTTATTTTATTTTCATTATTAATGTATGCTGTTGGTATAACATTCAACGTCTGTACTGTTGGCCTTTTCTCAGCGAGGTGACCCCCGAAGATTTCTGAGGTCTCTAGCTGTGCTCTGAAGTCACTGACTTCCCACTAGTCTGGCTGGAATGCAGGGGTCTCCATGATCCCTGGGACCTCCTGCAGTTCATTCTGATTCAGCTCTTCATTCACCTTGGAACAATGGCTAAAGAGCTTTCAACCTCTGATTTTCTTCAGTTTCTTTGATGTGGGAGATTTATGAGAAGCTTCCTTGGTCAGCTTTGCTTGAATGTGCTTATTCAACCTAACAGTTACCCTGGCAACCTGGAGAAAACAAAAGAGGCAGGACAGAGCTTCATTAATTTGTGGAAAAGAGTGAAGATGGATGAGAACAACGGCTTCAGGAGAAGGGATGTGGGCAGAGATGGGATATGTGCCAGGCAAGGACACGGGAGGGGGTGTTGTAGGGGCGGTGTCAACAGGCAAGAGGAGCTTGTGTGGGTTCATTTCACCTTGACACTTTTGGACCTCAATTGATAGGAGGTTTTTTTCCCCCCTCTTGGTTGCCATACCCTTCTAGAGCACTATATTTCCTGCTGCTGTAGTCGCCAACCCCTTGAGTACCTGGTGCTGCAAGAATCCCTGTGACAGAAGCAGCTGTACGACCTCCACACTGGGCCCTCACAGGGGCAAGCCCAAGTCCTCCAGGGCAGCCTTAGGAGCAAAACCCAGTGGACAAACCACATGCAGAGATGGAAATAAAATCACAATTGAATCCCAGGGACAGAGTGGCTAAAAAATAAGACCCCAAACCTTCTTACCAGCAGTACAAGCTGCGGATTAAAACCACAAGCTCAACTAGGCAGACTCTGTGCCTATGGAATATATAAAAGAACATTGGTAACTCCCACAAAAGAAAACACCCTAGTTCTGGTAGCTGTGGACATTGGAGGCCAGAACACATAGGAGTAGGACCAGTGGACTGTGACTTCCAGTGAGGGAAAGGATTCTGACAGCAGTGACTCAAGAAAAACATGTATTATTCTTATGTTTTGACTTGCTCTGTAGATTCTTTTTATTTTTGTCTTTTTCTATCCACTTTTCCCCCCTTTGTTGTAGTTGTCTACTTTATTGGCACTATGAAATCTAATGAAGCTTTGGAGGACTATTTTTTTCCTCATATTTTTTATTGCTGTTATAAACCTCCGTCTCTCTGTTGGGCTTTTGAAGTTCTGTGGAGTTTCCCTTTTTTTCTTTTTCCATTTTCTATTCTTTTCTCTATTTTATAGTTTTAATTTTTAAAAACTACTATATATTTTCTACATTTATTATGTTGATTGCCTTTCCAATGTTCTTTTCCCCCTCAGTTAATCTTTAATGTATATAAATCTTCTTTGTCTACCTCTATTTAACTTGGCATACTTATTTTTTTTTCTCTTTCCTCTGAACATTTTGTTAGTTTTATTTTCATTACTTTAATCCCCACTTGGAACTTTGCTTTAGTTTTGTTTTCTTGTTTGTGCTTTAGTTAGTTTTGTTCATAGCTGGTATATATCATTTTTGGTTTTCTTTGTTCTCCAGGTCAATCTACTGTACTTAATTTTCTTTGGACTATTTTGATTTTGCTTATGGATGTATATGTGTATATTCCCATATGGGAATATATGTGTATATTCCATTATTTTAATTATTATTTGGCTGACATTGTAACTGCCACTTGCCTAGGGTTCATCTTTGGTATCTCTTTTCTGAATATTTGTTTTAATTTAACTTAATGCCATAACAAAGCACCTGTGATATCTCTGATCCAGCCCTGAGTTGAATCAGTAGGAGAAGTGACTCCAAGATCTGAGAGAAACAGAGTGTTGGGACCTAACAAACACCATGATAGGCTTTAGGAACTAAGGTAGGACTCATGGGAAAGGCTGAGTCATTGCCCAGTGAGGTCATCCCCGCAGATGCCAGGACTTGTCTAATCAGCATACTCCCCATAACCTGGTTTGAGGTTATCAGGACGTAAAAGACATGCCCCTGCAGCCAACAGCCAATTAGTAAATACCAGTAAACCCCTGCAGCCAATAAGGATTAGCCAATTAGTAAATACCAGGAAACTCCTGCAGCCAATCATCCCTTGCCAACTCTCTGTTCTGAAACCTATAAATACTGCTGTAAATCTGGGCTCAGGGCTCCTTGCTCCATTCCACTGCATTGGATGTGGCGGGAGCCCTAGCTTGAGCTAGAAATAAAACCTCTTCATGCTTTTGCATTGCTGTGGACATCTTATTCTCTCAGTTTTGGGGACTCTGACTCTGGGCATAACACAGAGAACTCCTAACCCTAGTGAGTATCAAATAGTGAGAACTCACACAACGGAAACCACTTGAATATAAGGCTTGGCATCACCCAGTGTAGGACACCTCATCCAAACAACAAACAAGACAAAAATACAAACCCAATCATCAGCAGACAGGATTACCACCTCACTCAGCTCTGCACATCAGAAGGAAAAAAAAAACTCAGCATAAATCTCACCTGATGCAAAGCTAATACAAACCACTGGACCAACCTAAGGAGGGCAGAAACCAAAAGGAAGAAAGAACTCGACTTTGAAGCTTGGGAAAAGGAGTCCTCAAACACAGTATTATTTTAAAAAATGAGGAAAAGGGCGAGAATTGACACACAAATAAAGGAACAAACTAGAAACACAGAAGTCCAAATAAAGAGAAAATAGGCAAACTGTCAGAAAAATGATTCAGTAGAATGATAGTAAAGATGATGAAAAACCTTGAAAACAGAATGGAGAAAATGGAAGAATCAATTAACAAAGACCTAGGAGAATTAAAGAATAAATATATGGACAAACAACACAATTACTGAAATAAAAATACTTTAGAAGGAATCAATAGCAGAATCTCTGAAGCAGAAGAACAGATCAATGAGTTGGAAGGTAAAATGTTGGAAACAACTGCTGAAGAGCAAACTAAGGTAAAAAGAATGAAAAGAACTGAGGATAGTCTCAGAGACCACTGGTACAATATTAAATGCACCAATATTTGAATTACAGGGGTTCCAGAAGAAGAGAGAAAAAGAAAGGGTATGAAAAAATTTTTGAAGACATAGTTGGAAATTCCCCCAACATGGAAAAGGAATTAGTCAATCAAGTCCAAGAGGTACAAACAGCCCTATACAGGATAAACCCAAGGAGAAACATGCCAAGACACATACTAATCAAACTAACAAAGATTAAACACGAAGAAAGAACATTAAAAGTAGCAAGGGAAAGGCAACAAGTAATATACAATGGAAAACCCATGTGTTTAACAGCTCATCTTTCAACAGAAACTCTGCAGGCCATAAGGGAATGGCAGGATATATTTAAAGCACTGAAAGGGGACAATCTACAATCAAAATTACTGTACCTGGCAAGGATCTCCTTGAAAATTGATGGAGACGTCAAAAGCTGTTCAGACAAGCAAAAGGTAAGAGAATTCACTACCACAAATCCAGTTTTACAACATGTAAAAGGGACTTATGTAGTCAAGAAATACAACAGAAGAAAAAACATCTACAAATTCAACCCCAAACAAGTAAGAAAATGCCAATAGGAACATATATAACAATCATTACTTTAAATGTAAATGGATTAAATGCTCAACCAAAAGACACAGGCTGATTGAATAGACACAAAAACAAGACCCAGGCGGGTGGTTCCAAGATGGCAGAGGTATAGGATGGGGAGACCACTTTCCCCCTCACAAATTCATCAAAAGATCATTTGAATGTTGAGCAACTTCCACAAAACAATTTCTGAATACTGACAGAGGACACAAGGCACCCAGAAAGGCAGCTCATTCTCTTGGAAAGGAGAACAAAGGATTGAGTGAATACCAAAGGAGACCTCGCAGGCTGTGTACAGGCCCCTTCCCACCGCCAAAGGCAGAGAGGCAAGTGTGCGACAGCTAGATATGGAAGGCAAGGGGCAACGTCTGCCCCAGAGAACTGTATCCTCCACCAAACTGTGTGAAGGTTCCCAGCTGCTAACCATGTCTTCCCAGGATCCTGGACTGTTGACGTCTGCCAGGAGGGTCACAGCCTGAGATCATCTCCCCAGGGGAGACACACAATACACCTGAGACAGTTCTCTCACAGCACACCCGGGAAACTGAGCAGCCTGGACTGGGGAGGTGATTAAGGTGCACAGACCACCTGGGACAGTGTGCTCACCAAGCACCTTTTTGGCTGAGCTGCTCAGACCTGGGAAGGTCACAAAACACATGCCCAACCGAGTCTGTGCCTTTGCTGAGTACCCAAGGACCTGAAGCTGAGTAGCTTAGACCTGGGAAGTGCCCAAAAGACAGGGCCAGATTTGGATAGTGACCCTGCAGGGAAACCTGGAGCCTGAGCAGCACAGACCTGGAAAGCACATGCCACCATGAGCTGGGGCAAACCAAGTGTGGTCCGTACACTGTGAGCACTCCCCCAACACATGCCAGGGATAGTTGTTTACAGTGTTCCTCCCTCCCCACAGCACAATTGAACAAGTGAGCCTAAATAAGTGATCACCTTTGCCCCCTTATGTCAGGGAGGAAATTAGACACTGAAGAGACTTGCAAAGGAAGTCAAAGAGGAAGCTTTGGCTTTTATAGGAAGCCAAAATAAACAAAGAAGAGGGAACAGCTATGAGAGTGACAGGTGCAACCAATTAAACCCTGTAGTTAACATTGACCGGAGAAGGCAATGGCACCCAACTCCAGTACTCCTGCCTGGAAAATCCGATGGATGAAGGAGCCTGGAACGCTGCAGTCCATGGGGTCGCTGAGGGTTGAACACGACTGAGCGACTTCCCTTTCACTTTTCACTTTCATGCATTGGAGAAGGAAATGGTAACCCACTCTAGTGTTCTTGCCTGGAGAATCCCAGGGACGGGGCAGCCTGGTGGGCTGCCATCCATGGGGTCACACAGAGTCGGACACGACTAAAGTGACTTAGCAACAGCAGCAGCAGTTAACATTGACCAAGCATTGGAAGGGGCTTATAGACCTTGAGAAAAAGTACAAGCTGGAACAAAGAACTATCTGAAATTGAAGTCACCCCATGCTCTACACAACAGCTCCAGAGAAATTCAAATATATTTTTTCTATTATCAAATTTTTAATTTTCTTTATTTTTAAGTTCTTTAGGAAATGGAGAACATCAAGGCTGTATATTGTCACCCTGCTTATTTAACTTCTATCCAGAGTACATCATGAGAAACGCTGGGCTGGAAGAAGCACAAGCTGGAATCAAGATTGCCAGGAGAAATATCAATAACCTCAGATATGCTGATGACACCACCCTTATGGCAGAAAGTGAAGAGGAACTGAAAAGCCTCTTGAAAGTGAAAGAGGAGAGTGAAAAAGTTGGCTTAAAGCACAACATTCAGAAAACTAAAATCATGGCATCTGGTCCCATCATTTCATGGGAAATAGATGGGGAAACAGTGGAAACAGTGTCAGACTTTAATTGGGGGGCTCCAAAATCACTGCAGATGGTGACTGCAGCCATGAAATCAAAAGACGCTTACTCCTTAGAAGAAAAGTTATGACCAACCTAGATAGCATATTCAAAAGCAGAGACATTACTTTGCCGACTAAGGTCTGTCAGTCAAGGCTATGGTTTTTCCAGTGGTCATGTATGGATGTGAGAGTTGGACTGTGAAGAAAGCTGAGCGCCAAAGAATTGATGATTTTGAACTGTGGTTCTGGAGAAGACTCTTGCAAGTCCCTTGGACTGCAAGGAGATCCAACCAGTCCATCCTAAAGGAGACCACTCCTCGGTGTTCACTGGAAGGACTGATGCTGAGGCCAATACTTTGGCCACCTCATGCAAAGAGTTGACTCATTGGAAAAGACCCTGATGCTGGTAGGGATTGGGGGCAGGAAGAGAAGGCGATGACAGAGTATGAGATGGCTGGATGGCATCACAGACTTGATGGACATGAGTTTGAGTGAACTCCGGGAGTTGGTGATGGACAGGGAAGCCTGGCGTGCTGTGATTCATGGGGTCACAAAGAGTCAGACATGACTGAGCAACTGAACTGAACTGAACTGGTTACTCCTTTAATTTTCATTTTTATAACTTACAATTACCTTGCAAAAAAAGGCCCTAATTTATATAGAAAATTTCATATATTTAAAAAATAATTTTTGTGATTGATTTTGCTTTGTATTTTTAATATTGTTTTAGAGAGTGTAACTTAAACTCTAGACTTTACTTAAATTAGTAAACGAAGCAACTGACAAAGAATTAATCTCAAAAATATGCAAGCAGCTCAACACCAGAAAAATAAACGACCCAATCAAAAAATGGGCCAAAGAACTAAGCAGACATTTCTCAAAAGAAAACATATGATGGCTAACAAACACATGAAAAGATGCTCAACATCACTCATTATCAGAGAAATGCAAATAAAAAGCACCATGAGGTACCATCTCACTCTGGTCATAATGACTGCTATCAGAAAGTGTACAAACAAAAAATGCTAGAGAGGCTGCAGAGAAAAGGGAACCCTCTGACACTGCTGGTGGGAATGCAAACTAGTCCAGCCACTATGGAGAAGAGTGTGGAAATTCCTTAAAAAACTGGAGATAGAATTGCCATATGACACAGCAATCCCACTGCTGGGCATACACACCAAGGAAACCAGAACTGAAAGAGACACGTGTACCCCAATGTTCATTGCAGCACTGTTTACAATAGCCAGGACATGGAAGCAACCTAGATGTCCATCAGCAGATGAATGGATAAGAAAGCTGTGGTACATACACACAATAGAATATTACTCATTTGAATCAGTTCTAATGAGGTGGATGAAACTGGAGCCTGTTATACAGAGTGAAATAAGTCAGAAAGAAAAACACCAATAGAGTATATTAACACATTTATATGGAATTTAGAAAGATGGTAACAATGATCCTATATGCAGGACAGCAAAAGAGACACAGAGATAAAGAACAGACTTTTGGACTCTGTGGGAGAAGGCCAGGGTGGGATGATTTGAGAGACTAGGATTCAAATATGCATATTACCATATGTGAAATAGATCACCAGTCCAAATTCAATGCATGAAACAGGGCACTCAAAGCCAGTGCACTGGGAAAACCGTGAGGGATGGCATGGGGAGGGAGGTGGGATGGGGGTTCAGGATGGGGAACACATGTACACCCATGGCTGTTTCAAGTCAATGCATGCATAAACCACCACAATATTGTAAAGCAATTAGCCTCCAATTAAAATAAACGAATTAATTTAAAAGAAAAAGACCCACCCACTTCAAACCTAAAGACACATATACACTGAAAGTGAGAGGATGGAAAAATATATTCCAATGCAAACGGGAAGCAAAAGAATGATGGAGTAGTAATCCTCATATCAGACAAAACAGACCCTAAACTAAAGAAGATTACAAGAGATAAGGAAGGACACTACATAATGACCAAAGGATCAATCCAAGACAAAGACATAACAATTGTAAATATCTACGCACCCAACTTAGGAGCACCTCAATACATCAGCCAAACACTAAGAGACATAAAAAGAGAAATTGACAGTAACACAATCATAGTAGAAGACTTTGACACCCCACCCACACCAATGGACAGATCATTAAAACAGAAAATTAATTAGGAAACACAGTTCTTAAATGATTCATGAGATGAGATGGATCTCATTGATATCTTCAAGACATGCCATCCAAACGCAGAAGACTACACCTTCTTCTCAAGTGCACATGGAACATTATCCAGGATAGACCACATCTTACATCACAAATGAAACCTCAGTAAAATTAAGAAAACTGAAATTATATCAAGCATCTTCTCCGATCACAACACTATAAGACTAGATATCAATTACAAGGAAAAAACTGTAAGAAACACAAACACATGGAAATTAAAGAACATGTGTCTAAATAACCAACAGGTTACTGAAGAAATCAAAAATTTTCTAGCAACAAATGACAATGAAAATATGACAAATCAAAACCTATGGGATGCAGCAAAAGCAGTTCTAAGAGGGAAGTTTATAGCAATACAATCCTAACTCAAGAAACAAGAAAAGCATTGAACAGACAATATCAATTTACACCTAAAACAACTAAAAAAAAAGAAGAACCCCCCCTCAAAAAAAAACCCCAAACATTACTAGAAGGAAAGAAATCATAAAGATTCAAACAAAAATAAATGAAAAAGAAATGAAAGAAAGAATAGTAAAGATGAATAAAACTAAGAGCTGGTTCCTTGAGAAGATAAACAAAATTGACAAACCTTTAGCCAGACTCATCAAGAAAAAAAGAGAGAAGAATCAACTCAACAAACTTATAAATGAAAAAGGAGAGGTTACCACAGCCAATGCAGAAATACAAAGGATTATAGGAGACTATTATGAACAATTCTATGTCAATAAAATGGATAACCTGGAAGAAATGTACAGATTCTCAGAAAAGTTCAATCTTCCATGACTGAACCAGGAAGAAATAGAAATTTTGAACAACCCAATTACAAGCTCTAAATCGAAGCTGTGAACAAAAATTTCACAAAAGACAAAAGCCCAGGAACAGATGGCTTCACAGGTGGATTCTATCAAACATTTAGAGATGAGCAAATGCCTATCCTCTAAAACGATTTCAAAATATTGTAGAGGAAGAAACACTTCCAGACTCATTCAACGAGGCTACCGTCATCCTGATACCAAAACCAGACAATGAAAAGACCAAAAAAGAAAACTACAGGCCAATATCACTAATGAAAACAGATGCAAATAAACCTCAACAAACTTTTAGCAAACAGAATTCAACAACACATCAAAAAGCTCATACGCCATGATCAAGTTGGGTTTATTTCAGGGAAGCAAGGATTCTTCAATGTATGCAAATCAATCAATGTGACAGATCATACGAACCAACTGAAAGATAAAAATCATATGATAACCTAAATAGATGAAGAAAAAGTCATTAAATTTAAAAATGTAAAATTATTAAATTAAAAATAAAAAATAAAAAGAAATAAGCTAAAAAAAAGGGGAAAAAAGTTGAAATGACCCAAATGTCCATCAACTGGTGATCAAATAAATAAAACATGCAATGCAATATTATTCAGCCATCAAATGAATGGAGTTCTTATACATGTTATAACACACTGTAGCTCTTAAATGACTACATTAATTAAAAGAAACCAGGAACAAAAGGCTGCCTATTGCATTATTCCGTTCATGTGAATAAATAAGTCCCATATTAGGTAATTCTCTGGAGACAGAAATTAGAGGAATGGATGCCAGATGAAGGGGAAAATGGAAAATGTCTGCCAACTGGACAATATTTTCCATTGGAGTGATGAAAATACTCTAGAATGAGGCAGCAGCTATGGTTATGCAACCTATGGATAAATTGCAAACCAATGAATTATACAGTTTAGCTGGTAAATTCATGGTACATGAACAACATGTCAATAAATAAAAAGTTTTTCTAAAAATACTACTGAGCTTAACTTATGTGTCCAGGAATATCATCCTTTAAAAATAAAGGAGAAGTAGATATTCTCAAATGAACCAAAAATTAAGGAATTTATTCTCAGCACATATCTAGTCTATAAGAAATGCCAAAAGAAGTTATTTACACAGGATAAGATGATATTGAAGAGAAACTATGAGTTAATAAAGAGTGTCATGTGGAAGTTTGACAGAAAACAACAAAATTCTGGAAATCAATCATCCTTCAATGAGAAAATAAATTAAAAAATAAATGAAGGCACAGTGAAATGAAGGGTTTTTCTTATTATTAATTGGTAAAAGACAAATGCTTGTTTGGGTTTCTCCATCTTTACTTTTCACTGATTATGAATCTTCATAATTTAAGTGGATTTCATGTATACAAGGTATATTTTGGCTCAGTGATAAAGAATCCGCCTGCAATGCAGGAGCTGTAGTGAATGCAAATTCCACCTCTGGGTCAGGAAGATCCCCTGCAGGAGAGCATGGCAACCCACTCCAGCATTCTTGCCTGGAGAATCGCCATGGACAGAGGAGAGTGACGTGCTTACAGTCCATGAGGTGGCAAAGAGTTGGACACGAATGAGCAACTAAACAACAACAGACACACCTTCTTACTAGAAACTCTGAAGATACTAGAAATAGATGAGAAAATTCTCAGCCTAAACAAAATGAAACAAAATGCCTAGACAGTAGAGCTGAATTATAAAGAGCCTAGACAGTAGAGCTGAATTATAAAAAACCTAGACACTGGACCTTAAGTATAAAAGATTTTAGGCAATAAAATGTCTCCCAGCAGTAGTGTTAACAGTGTGTTCCACACAAGAGAGAGGAATAATTTTTAATATGCACTCAGTAGAAAAACTTTCTACTTACATTCAAAAATTAAAGGAAATAAAAATGTCAAGAAAACATACATAGTATAAAATCTATTGGTCATTTTATATATAATTAATACTGTAAAACTGTAAGGGAATTTTTAAGAAAAACATCCAAAAAAGACAGATTTAGCAGCCCCAATGAAGGTAATTTTATTTTATTTTCTCCATAGTCTCAAAATAACTGACAAGTAAGAATAAATTTCAATTTAAAACATAGTTTTCAAATTCAGCAGGATATTTTATGTTCGAATATAGGAAGATTTTGTAATTTTTAAGCTAAAAAAGTTTGTACCTTGCAGTGAATACTTTGTTTCACAGATTTAGACATAAATAAAAGCACATTGTGTGCCTTACATTGACAATTTTTGTGGTATAACTGTGTATTTAGAATCAACTGTTTTAATGTGGGGTGTGTATTAGTACATTCCCTTGGGGACTGCAGGCTGTGCAGGAAGTGACCTCAATGCCTTGCAAACCAATAAGGATGCTCTGTGGAATGGAGCAGTGGTAACCATGGCAGACTGTGTTGGTGACAATTGTTTCACAGGGTCTTCTCTTAATGAACCCCTTCATAGAAGATGATGAATTTTTAAAGATAAGTACTAAAACTGTGGCTGTATGAATATATACATATATATGTGTGTACACACACATACACACATATCTGTGTGCGTTTCTATATATATACACACACATATGTGTGTGCGTTTGTATATATGTACACTGAAATTTTGTACCTTGTGAATAATATATAAAATGTTAAAACCTGACATATATGACAACAAACGTTTAAACCGTAAACTAACAAAATTTGGTTTTGCAGAGGAAATGTATTTAATTACTGACATTATTTTAGAATACTGGAGAATGGAGGTGGTAATCAAAACAGAACCAGCATTTACTTGGTTTTATTCTTGTAGTAAAGCTCTTTGTGGGCAATGCCCCCCAGAATTGCCTGCACGGGATGTGGGCTACTCCCCCCGCCCCACCTGTGGGAGCCCACTGCTCCATTCTAAATTCCTTTGCTCTGAAGAAGACATACAGATGGCTAACAAACACATGAAATGATGCTCAACATTAGTCATTATCAGAGAAATGCAAATCAAAACCACAATGAAGTACCATCTCACGCCGGTCAGGATGGCTGCTATCCAAAAGTCTACAAACAATAAATGCTGGAGAGGGTGTGCAGGAAAGGGAACCCACCTCTTACACTGTTGGTGGGAATGCAAACAAGTACAGCCACTATGGAGAACAGTGTGGAGATTCCATAAAAACCTGGAAATAGAATGGCCATATGACCCAGCAATCCCACTGCTGGGCATACACACCAAGGAAACCAGAACTGAAAGAGACACGTGTACCCCAATGTT
Organism: Capricornis sumatraensis; assembly: GCF_032405125.1. Lineage (NCBI taxonomy): Eukaryota > Metazoa > Chordata > Mammalia > Artiodactyla > Bovidae > Capricornis > Capricornis sumatraensis. The sequence continues at coordinate 138,757,601 of NC_091092.1, read as the reverse complement.
CATCACAGCACTGTTTACAATAGTCAGGAAATGGAAGCAACCCAGATGTCCATCAGCAGAAGAATGGATAGGAAAGCAGTGGTACATATACACAATGGAATATTACGCAGCCATTAAAAAGAATGCATTTGAATCAGTTCTAATGAGGTGGATGAAACTGGAGCCTATTATACAGAGTGAAGTAAGTCAGAAAGAAAAACACCAATGCAGTATACTAACACATATATATGGAATTTAGAAAGATGGTAATGATGACCCTGTATGCGAGACAGCAAAAGAGACACAGATGTATAGATCACTCTTGTGGACTCTGTGGGAGAAGGCGAGGGTGGGATGATCTGAGAGAATAGTATTGAAATATGTATATTATCATATGTGAAACAGATCACCAGTCCAGGTTCAATGCATGAGACAGGGTGCTCGGGGCTGGTGTACTGGGATGATCCAGAGGGATGGGATGGGGAGGGAGGTGGGAGGGGGCTTCAGGATGGTGAACACATATACACCCGTGATGGATTCATGTCAAGTATGGCAAAAACCACTACAATATTGTAAAGTAATTAGCCTCCATTTAAATAAAGTGAACAAAATAAATTCATTTGCTGCTGCTGCTGCTGCTAAGTCGCTTCAGTCGTGTCCGACTCTGTGGGACCCCACAGACAGCAGCCCACCAGGCTCCCCCGTCCCTGGGATTCTCCAGGCAAGAACACTGGAGTGGGTTGCCATTTCTTTCTCCAATGCATGAAAGTGAAAATTGAAGGTGAAGTCGCTCAGTTGTGTCCGACTCTTAGCGACCCCATGGACTGCAGCCTTCCAGGCTCCTCCATCCATGGGATTTTCCAGGCAAGGGTACTGGAGTGGGGTGCCGTTGCCTTCTCCGAAATTCCTTTGCTAAAAAGAGCCTAATCAGTGTTGGCTTTGTGACCTCCAAAAACACCACTATTTTCCTTCCTTTCTTCCCTCCTTCCTCCCCGCTCTTTCTTTCCTTTTCTTTTTTATTATACAATTGTGAACTTTGCTTTCCATTTATAGTTATGACAAACTACTGGCTCTATTCCCCATGTTGTACAGCCCATCCTTGAGCTCATCTTACACCTAACATGGTGTGCCTCCCACTCCCCCACCTCTGTATTGCCCTTCCCTCTTCCCCTCCCTGCTGCTAACCAGTAGATTGTTCTCTGTATCTGTGAGCCTCCATTTTTGTTATATTCTCTACTTTGTGGTGTTTTTAGATTCCATTAAGTTATATCATACAGTATTTGTCTATCTCTGTATGAGTTATTTTACTTAACAGTATACCTTCCATGTTGCTGCAAATGTCAATATTCCATTCTTTTCATGGGGCACCTTCTTTCTATGCCTTTTTAGCAAATGGCACTGCCACCCCACACATGACACAGGCTCCCCAGCTAAGTTTCCATCTCTGCACTCACATAGAGAAACACAAAGTTCTCTTCCTCTTCTGCCATGGGAACTATATCCTCTAGTTTCAGGCCACTGACATGCCACCCCCCAGGACACACATGACAGGCATACATCAGGATCTGTCAGAAACAAATCCTCCCTTGTGGGATGAGAACAAGGGTCCCAGAGGACCATGGGGGACCCAGAGGGAGGAGCACATTGTGTGGTATGGCAAGGGCTGGGGATGTTGTTGTGGTGACTGGGCAAGCGGGTGTACCCAGATGCAGAGGACCAGCAATGCCAAAGTGGTACCCTTTAATGATCTCTCTGTGCCTGAGATATCCACTCTGGTCCACTGCTTCTGTGAGGATGGTTGCATTGCTCCCAGCCTCAGGCCAGTCACCATGAGCCTGAACTTGCTCAACTGTTGGACCATAACTCTCTGAGATGGAACACGATTGCTGAGGTGGGGTCCCTTTGGGCCTCCTCAAAAGGGGCAATTGATGTTGGGGTTCTTGGCTGCCAAGGGAGGGCTCGGGGCCTGGTCAGTCCCATGCTGACCTGCCTGGTGCAGCCAGCAGATCCATAGGTCCTGACATGAGACATAAGTGACAAGACACAGAGCTTGTGAGTGGATCACCAATGAGGCCTGAAGGCAGATCCGTGCCGAGGGAGGACCCTCTCCTCTCCCAGGTGGGAAAGCTCAGGCTGATGCAGCCTGGATGCAGAGCCTGGATTCAGGTCATGCGAGAAACAGGTGACAGGCTGAGACTGGAGGCTTGGGGCTTCATGTGTACTAGGCTCATTCAGAGACATTCTGTTTACAGCATGTGAGACCCAGGTGATTCTCACAGAGGCAGGCTGAATTAATCACCTTTGTAGGCATCATCCTTTCTTGGGTCCTGCTGCTCACAGAGATCCTGGGTCTTCCTCGGTGTGACTATGAGGACTCAGGGTGACAGGCCCTGAGACCTGCCACCGCACTGGGGCCATCCGGGACGTCGCAGGCAGCAGGTGGCCCAGCAGGCGAGGAGGCTGCCTTCTTCAGTGGGGAGGCACTGGAGGAAGGAACGGCCCTGGAGGAGGGAGAGGTGGTGCGGTCCGGCAAGTGTTCCAGCGGCTGGTGGAAGACCACTGAGGAGGTTGAAGTGGTGGCGGAGGAGGAGCAGGGGAAGCTGTCCTCACAGGAGCGGGAGGAGAAGCTGGAGGAGCAGGGCCAGGAACATCCAAGGACAGGAGCCTAGAGCGACCAGCCCCCACTGGAGGCGCTGGAGGCGTTGGCAGCCCTGCAAGTGGAGATGAGCTCCGCGAATGAGAAAGACCCCAAAGCCTATCTTCAGATCCAGAGGAAGAACCATCAGAGGAGAAAGCGTCCCTTGAGTCAGAGAAGTGCCATCATCTGGGGCATCCCTGGCTTGTGGGCCAAAGCCGTATCCTTAGTGTCGCTTCTCAGGGGTCAGATGCTCAGGAGGATGAGAAGGAACAGGAGCAGGAGGAGGGGTGGGCGTGAGGGAACCCGCCAGCTGTGTGGAGGCCAAGGGAATTGGGGGGCAATGAATTGGGGTTCATGGGAGCTGTGATCTCCACAGCCACAGTGCCAGCAGAACCTGGGAATCTTTCTACCCGTACGTGTCTGAGCAAATGACTATGGGAGGCTCAATTTGGCTCACATCTGAATAGAAGCCACACAGTTTGGCAGGGAATGGATGTCATCACTGACTGGAGACTGTGCCAGATGACGCCAGTACATCCATGCGACCCCTTGTGAAGACAGGGCACAAGGAAGAGAACCAGGCCTCTCTTGCTAAATGCACAGACACTGGCTACTTGTGTACAGAGAATGCATGCTGCAGGGACTGCAGATCCTGAAGTTTCTGGCAACTGACATGGCACTTCCCAGGACACACATGCCAGGCATACATCAAGTGTGGTCAGAAACAGATTTTCCCATGGGGAATGTTGACAAGGGTCCCAGAAGACCATAGGGGACCCAGAGGGATGAGAGCATCGCCTGGTGTGGCAGGGGCTGGGGATGTCGGTGTGGCGGCTGGGCAAGCGGGAGTACCCAGTTGCAGAGCACCAGCGATGCCAAAGTGATACTCCTATATGACTTGTCTGTGCCTGAAGTACAGGTGGTCCTGAAAGGAAACAAGTACTCCCAAAAGGTAGTACTTACAGATGCCTGTTCTGGTGCCCTTGCTCTACATGAGACTAACCCTGTTACTTGAGACTCTTCCTTCCCCGGCATGTGGCATGATTGGTTCCTTGACTTTGAACAGATTATGAACCACGGCCAGATGCCTGTCATGGTCAGTGACCGAGATGAAGACTTGCTTATCTCCATGGTGGCTTTGAAGGGCAGAGAGGGAGCCTCTGGACAGGTGGGTTGGGCAGCTGGCAGGCATGTGGGGGTCGGGGGATCCTATGACCCGGGTGTGTGCGTTCGCCGTGAGCCTTTGGAAAGGAAAAACGGAAGATGGTGATACCTGGCTGGCAGGCAAGCTGCGGACCCTAGAAGCTTGTTGCACCTTCAACACTTCCATCCTGCCGGTCCTGGCAGGGGCTGGAACAAGGCCATCCCCAGTCCCACTGTAAGCTGGTATTTTCCTTTTGGGAAAACCCATACATCAAGAACAGAGAGATCGTTAAGGAGTACCACTTTGGCATCGCTGGTGTGACCTGGCTCCCAAGGTGGTGTGGGTGGGTGGGAGAGGGAGTCGGATGCACCACCTACCTGAGTCTTTCCTGTCTCCCCTGTCCTACTTCAGGATATAGGGCATGTACGTCCTCTCCAGTCCACTGCTTCTGTGAGGATGGATGGAGAGTGTCCAACCTCAGGCCAGACACCAGCAACGTGAACTTCCTCAACTGATTCTTGGACCACAACTCTCCAGGATGTAACAGGATTGCTGAGGTGGGGTCCATCTGGGCCTCCCCAGAATGGACGATATGTGTTGTGGTTCTTGGCTGCCCATGAGAGGGCTTGGGGCTGGTCGTCATAGGCTGTCCTCTGCTGTGCAGCCAGCAGATCATTGGCAAGGGCCTGTGAGTCAATCCCCTGCAGTATTACCCCCAGGAGGAAGGTCCTGCCATGAGAGGTAAGTGACAAGACAAAGAGGTTGTGAGGGGGTCAGGAGGTGAGGCCTGAAGGCAGATCAGTGTAGAGGCCAGGACCCTCTCCTCTCCCCAGTGGGGAAGCTCAGGCACATGCAGCCTGGATTCAGAGCCTGGATTCACTTCATGAGGGAAGCAGGTGACAGGCTGAGAGTAGAGTCTTGGGGCCTTCATGTGTCCTAGTCTCATTCAGAGATGCTCTGCTTACAGCACGCGAGACCCAGGTGCTTCTCACAGAGGCAGGCTAAATTAAGCACCTTGGTCGGCATCATCCTTCCCTGGGTCCTCTGCTCACGGAGACCTGGGTATATTTCAGTGCGACCCCGACGATTCAGGGTGCTGGAGCCCTGAGACCTGCTGGCGCACTTGGGCCATCAGGGATGTCGCAGGCAGCAGGTGGCCCACCAGGCGAGGAGACTGCCTTCTTTAGCAGGCAGGCAGTGGAGGAAGGAGCAGCCCTGGAGGAGGGAGAGGTGGTGCGGTCCGGCAAGTGTTCCAGCGGCTGGTGGAAGACCATTGAGGAGGTGGAAGTGGTGGCAGAGGAGGAGCAGGGGAAGCTGTCCTCACAGGAGCGGGAGGAGAAGCTGGAGGAGCAGGGCCAGGAACATCCAAGGACAGGAGCCTAGAGCGACCAGCCCCCACTGGAGGCGACAGAGGCGTTGGCAGCCCTGGAGGTGGAGCTGAGCTCCGCGAATGAGAAAACCCCAAAGCCACATCCAACACTTCACCTCTCAGCATCACCTCACAAGCAGAGGTGGAAAAGGCCTCAGAGGCTTCAGGCTCAGGTGGTGGGAACAGGCTTGGAGCTGCTTTTTACGTTATGTAGGGCAGGTCATGCAAGTGAGTGAAGGCCAGAGGGAGTTTTCTGTTAAAAACCGATTGTCTGGGGAACAGACGGGCTTGGGTGGAGCTGAGCCCAAGGGGGCTGGGAGTCCATACTCAGGAACCCTGTATGCCTCTCTCTTGTCTCTGCCTCCTAATCTGGTTAACCCCCAGTCTGCCGCCTGATGCCACTTTCCCTGTGCACTTTCACACTCAGACTGTCCATTCAGTGACAGATATTTGCTTAGCACCTGCCTCTGGCCAGATTGTGTTCCAGGCACGGGACAGTTGTGAGGAGACAGACAATAACCCCAGTCCTTCTGGAGCAGAAATTCTACCAGAGGCCAAACCCTCCTACCTCACCCCAATTCCCAGCCCTAGGCTGCAGGGCCACTCCTCTTTCACCTCTCCCGGTCCTGATGCTCTCTATTGTCCTGAGGAGCCTCTGTAGACCTACAGGTCTGCTCACTGCAATCGCTCTGCTGACCCCCTAACCACCACCCAGAACCCCGTTGGGACCCCCTGGGTGGGCACCTTCTATTCTTCCCGGGGATTGGCAGGACACATGGCTCCTGGCCCTTGCCAGGGCAGGGTGGTATGGTTAGAACAACCCACTTTATTTAAGTTTGTAAATAAGTACACTTACTCATAGAGAAAATCTGTTCATGTCAGACATGAAATGATAATTGCTGTGGGTGGATGGGGAGCTTCTCTGCCTTCTCTGGGATTCCCTAGGACAGTGAGGCAGTGTAGCCTTGGTTCCGGGGTGTTGCCCTGCTGCACAGCCATCCAGGCCCTGCTCACCCTGGTCTGAGTCAACCACCAAGCACACAGACCCAGGAGACCAGCCGGGGGCCCCTCTGCACTGCCTCCTCCCCTCTCCACTTGCACAAACCTGGACGACCGCTGCCCTGGGCTCCTGACACCAGGCCAGATGAAGGTGCTCACTGGCAAGCTGTCCTTTGACACTGAGGGTTACTGGCAGAAGAGGTGCCAGGAGAGCTTCTACCCATATGTGGGCATGAGGGCCAGATAGGTGGAGCCCTGAGATGCACTTTGACTTGCAGGCCGACCTGCCCCACCCCAATCCCAATGGGCACCTGCTCTAAGCCCCCAGCCTTGATCACTCCACGCCCATGCCACCCAACCCCACGATCAGGCTGACTCACCCTCTGTGGACAGAGGCTCACCTGAGCCCCTCCAGTTCCTTGTCCCCTTCGCCTAACCTGTTCAGGATGTCCTAACCCTTGGGAACCTCCAGGCCCAGGGGCCCCTCCAACTGAGTGCTTCCGCTAGGGAGGCCCCAGACCCACCCACAGTGCCCCAGCTGGCCTTGGGGCTCGTGTCCACTGACTCAAGCCCTGGGATGCTGTTCCCAGGGCAGCACTGGGCCAGGCTGTGAGCACTCCCAGTGCCCCGTCTGCCTGCAGGTCATTTTCACCATCACAGATGAGACCCACAAGTTCCATGGGCTACCACTGCTGAGCCCATGATCTTACACCACATACTGAGGGAGCTAGTGGCTGACAGGCAGCCAGCCTGTGAGCCTGAATATGCTGCTACGACAGACCGAGCCACCCCCAAGCAGCAGGGTGGGCGTGTTCCTCATGGGCATGAGGGTCACGCTTTCTCTGGAACATTCTGGCCACATGTCACAGGGGCAGGTGTCACTCAGGCTTCAATAAAGTTGCTGCTGGTGCCTACAAGGTGGCTATGGTCACAAGGCAAGGTCGACAGGAGCTGCCCCACGGGGATGGGGGGGAAGGCATGAGCACAGGCATGGGATAGGGGAACCACTGGGGGTACTTGGAGCACTTTTCCACATAGCCACACAAGGACACACAGCTCACGTGAAAAAAATAAAATCTTCCACACTTTCCTCATGAATTTGCCATGAAGTGATGGGACCAGATGCCATGATCCTAGTTTTCTGAACATTGAGCTTTAAGCCAACTTTTTCACTCTCTCTTTCATTTTCCTTAAGAGGCTCTTTAGTTCTGTTTCACTTTCTGCCATAAGTGTGGTGTCATATGTATATCTGAGGTTATTGATATTTCTACCCACAATCTTGATTTCAGCTTGTGACTCATCCAGGCCAGTGTTTCTCATGATGTACTCTACATATAAGTTAAATAAGCTGGGTGATGATATACAGCCTTGACATACTCCTTTTCCTATTAGGAACCTGTCTGTTGTTCCATGACGAGTTCTATCTGTCGCTTCCTGACCTGCATATAGATATCTCAAGAGGCAGGTCAGGTGGTCTGGTTTTCCCAACTCTCTCAGAATTTTCCAGTTTATTGTGATCCACACAGTCTAAGCCTTTGGCCTAGTCAATAAAGCAGAAATAGAGGTTTTTCTGAAATTCTTGCTTTTTTGATGATCCAGGGGATGCACTCATCTCACATGCTAGTAAAGTAATGCTCAAAATTCTCCAAGCCAGGCTTCAGCAATACGTGAACGATGAACTCCCTGATGTTCAAGCTGGTTTTAGAAAAGGCAGAGGAACCAGAGATCAAATTGCCAACATCCGCTGGATCATGGAAAAAGCAAGAGACTTCCAGAAAAACATCTATTTCTGTTTTATTGACTATGCCAAAGCCCTTGACTGTGTAGATCACAATAAACTGTGGGAAATTCTGAAAGAGATGGGAATACCCGACCACCTAACCTGCCCCTTGAGAAATCTGTATGCAGGTCAGGAAGCAACAGTTAGAACTGGACATGGAACAACAGACTGGTTCCAAATAGGAAAAGGAGTACGTCAAGACTGTATATTGTCACCCTGCTGATTTAATTTATATGCAGAGTACATCATGAGAAACGCTGGACTGGAAGAAACACAAGCTGGAATCAAGATTGCTGGGAGAAATATCAATAACCTCAGATATGCAGATGACACCACCCTTATGGGCAGAAGGTGAAGAGGAGCTAAAAAGCCTCTTGATGAAAGTGAAAGAAGAGAGCGAAAAAGTTGGCTTAAAGCTCAACATTCAGAAAACGATCATGGCATCCGGTCCCATCACTTCATGGGAAATAGATGGGGAAACAGTGGAAACAGTGTCAGACTTTATTTTTTGGGGCTCCAAAATCACTGCAGATGGTGACTGCAGCCATGAAATTAAAAGACGCTTACTCCTTGGAAGAAAAGTTATGACCAACCTAGATAGCATATTCAAAAGCAGAGACATTACTTTGCTGACTAAGGTCCGTCTAGTCAAGGCTATGGTTTTTCCTGTGGTCATGTATGGATGTGAGAGTTGGGCTGTGTAGAAGGCTGAGCACTGAAGAATTGATGCTTTTGAAGTGTGGTGTTGGAGAAGACTCTTGAGAGTCCCTTGGACTGCAAGGAGATCCAACCAGTCCATTCTGAAGGAGATCAACCCCTGGGATTTCTTTGGAAGGAATGATGCTAAAGCTGAAACTCCAGTACTTTGGCCGCCTCATGCAAGAGTTGACTCATTGGAAAAGACTCTGATGCTGGGAGGGATTGGGGGCAGGAGGAGAAGGGGACGACCGAGGATGAGATGGCTGGATGGCATCACGGACTCGATGGACGTGAGTCTGAGTGAACTCCGGAAGATGGTGATGAACAGGGAGGCCTGGCGTGCTGCGATTCATGGGGTCGTAAAGAATCGGACATGACTGAGGGACTGAACTGAACTGGGATGCTGGAAATTTGATCGCTGGTTCCTCTGCCTTTTGTAAAATAAGCTTGAACATCTGGAATTACATGGTTCACGTATTGTTGAAGCTTGGCCTGAAGAATTTTGAGCATTACTTTGCTACCATGTGCAATGAGTGTAATTGTGTAATAGTTTGAGCATTCTTTGACAGTGCCTTTCTTTGGGATTGGAATAAAAACTGACCTTTTCCCCATCCTGTGGCCACTGCTGAGTTTTCCAAATTTGCTCACATATTGAGTACAGTACTTTCACAGCATCATCGTTTAGGATTTGAAATAACTCAACTGGAATTCCATCACCCCCACTAGCTTTGTTCATAGTGATGCTTCCTAAGGCCCACTTAGCTTCACATTCCAGGATGTCTGGCTCTAGGTTAGTGATCACACCATCGTGAATATCTGGGTCGTGAAGATCTTTTTTGTACAGATTTTCTGTGTATCTTTGCCACCTATTCTTAATATCTTCTGCTTCTCCTCGGTCCTTACCATTTCTGTCCTTTATTGAGCCCATCATTGCATGAAACATTCCCTTCATACCTTTGATTTTCTTGAAGAGATCTCTACACTTTCCCATTCTATTGTTTTCCTCTTTCTTTGCACTGATCACTGAGGAAGGCTTTCTTATCTCTTCTTGTTATTCTTTGGAACTCTGCATTCAAATGGGTATATCTTTCCTTTTGTCCTCTGCTTTTCACTTCTCATCTTTTCACAGCTATTTGTAAGGCCTCCTCAGACCACCATTTTGCCTTTCTGCATTTCTTCTTCCTGGGGATGGTCTTAGTTTGCCTCCTGTACAATGTCACGAACTTCCATCCAAAGTTCATCAGGCACTCTGTCAGATCTAGTCCCTTAAATCTATTTCTCACTTCCACTGTATAATTGTAAGGGATTTAATTTACCTCATACCTGAATGATCTAGTGGTTTTCCCTACTTTCTTCAATTGAAATCTGAATTTGGCAATAATGAGTTCACGATCTGAGCCACAGTCAGCTCCTGGTTTTGTTTTGCTGACTGTATAGAGCTTCTCCATCTTTGCTGCAAGAAAATAATCGATTTGATTTTGGTGTTGATCATCTGGTGATGTCTGTGTGTAGAGTCTTCTCTTGGGTTGTTGGAAGAGAGTGTTTGCTATGACCAGTGTGTTCTCTTGGCAAAACTCTATTTGCCTATGCCCTGCTTCATTCTGTACTCCAAGGCCAAGGTTGCCTGTTACTCCAGATGTTTCTTGACTTCCTACTTTTGCATTCCTGTCCCATATAATGAAAAGGACATCTTTATTGTGTGTCAGTTCTAAACGGTCTTGTAGGTCTTCACAGAACAATTCAACGTCAGCTTCTTAAGTATTCCTGGTCAGGGCACAGACTTTCATTACCATGATATTGAATGGTTTGCCTTGGAAATGAACAGACATCATTCTGTCACTTTTGAGATTGCATGCAAGCACTGCATTTTGGACTCTTTTTTTGACTATGATGGCTACTCCATTTCTTCCAAGGGAATCTTGCCCACAGTAGTAAATATAATGGTCATCTGAGTTAAATTCACCCATTCCATTCAATTTAATTGCTGATTGCTAAAATGTTGACATTCACTCATGCCATCTCCTATTTCACCGCTTCCAATTTGCCTTGATTCATGCACCTAACATTCCAGGTTCTTATGCAGTATTACTCTTTACAGTATTCGACCATGCTTTCATCATCAGTCATATCCACAACTGGGTGTTGTTTTTGCTTTGGATCTGTCTCTCTATACTTTCTGGAGTTATTTCTCCACTGATCTCCAGTAGAATGGGCACCTACCGACCTGAGGAGCTCATCTTTCAGTGTCCTATCTTTTTGCCTTTCATACTGTTCATGGAGTTCTCAACACAAGGATACTGAAGTGGCTTGCCATTCCCTTCTCCTGTGGCCCACGTTTTGTCAGAACTCTCCACCATGACCCATCCCTCTTGGGCACCCCTACATGGCACGGCTGATAGTTTCATTGAGTTAGACAAGCTGTGGTCCATATGATTAGACCATTCCTTACCTTGAACATGGGGTATCTCCTCATGAACCCCACTCCTGATCTTGGACGTTGGGTATCTCCTCTCAGGTGATCACTGCTCCAGCGCAGCACAGCCACCACAGCTGATGCTGTGTGGTGGAAATAAAACTGAAAGTTCTGGGATAAACTTGCTGACTATAGAACACATTTAATCCAGCTTTCTTCAAAACACCAAAGACAAGAATACTTTACATTTGTTTCACACTTTAGTTCGTATCAGGTTTCTGTTTGTAGTCTTTTCAGTGCTGCTTTCTAATAACCAATTTCACTGGTTTTTCAATAAATCCTCTGGGCTCCTTCTTCAGCAGCTCTGGTCTGACCTCTGGCTCTGGGACTGACATAGGGCCCTTAGCTCCTTGGAGACAGATTAACCCCAGCCTCTTGGTCCCACTTTCCAGAGTTGTAACAAGTCGTTAAGAGAACTCCATCCCTCCCACACACTTGCAAGCAGACAGCTGTGTCTAGAGCTCAGCAAGTACCACAGTCTAGACCCCAGAGCTCCTGGCAAATGTGCGGCAGGACAAACAGAGGGCAGGCAGACGGGTGTTGGGCAGTGTCCACAGCCAGGCCTGGGAGCGATGGTTCCTGCCCATATCTCGCATAAACCCGAAGTTTTCTGACCCTTATCCCCTCCTAGCCAGCCTTCCCATCCCTGTGTCCTCAGAGGTCTCTGCCCATGTGCTCTTTCCCCAGACCTGGCTTTTCTTTTTTTTTTTTTTTTTGGCCTGGGAAATCCCATGGACAGAGGAGCCTGGTGGGCCACAGTCCATAGATTTGCAAAGAGTCTCACATGACTTAGCCAGTAAACAACAACAACTAATAGATGAGAAAGCGAAGGAAGGTTAAAAAAAAAAAAGAAGAACACAAAGCAATGAAAAATCCTGTCACTGTCATTAGAAGGTAACTGAGGACCTGCCATCACCTTAAGAAACTTTCAGATGAACACACAGTTGGAAACTGTACTGTGTTCCTATATCCTACCATACACATCCCTGCTATAATCTGACAGCAAAGACTTGTCAAATAACAATAATTATCATGATAATCAGTCTCTGCTATTCACCACTATACTCTGCATTTCAACACATATTTGTGTAATATTTAATCAGTGCCAGCAGGCATTTCCTCAGGGCTTCCCAGGGGCTCAGACAGCAAAGAATCTGCCGGCAATGCAAGGGACCTGGCTTTGATCCATTGGTGGGGAAAATCCCCTGGGGAAGGAAGTGGCTGATGGCTAACGACTTCAGAACTTTTGATCACTAGAGAACTCCTGGCCCCACAGAACGTTAATAGGTAAGTGCTCTCCCAAAAGCCTCCATTTCAATACTAAGACTAAGCCACACCCCGAGGCCAGCAAGCTCTAGTGCCACACACCCCTCGCCTATCCTTCAGCCAGATAACGGCGCAGCCTTGCACATCAGCAGACTGGCTGCTCAAAGCCATACTGAACCTATACATTCCAAAACACACTAGTGGACACAGCCACTGCCTTTCAGAAAGACATGATCTAGCTCCACCTACCAAAACACACACACAAACCCCCCCAACCAGGAAATCATCACAAAGCATTGGTTCAATCCCAATCAGGAGAGGTAGATGCCATAGTTAAGAGGAACTACAGCCTTTCTACCAAGAAAGTGATCACAAACACAGTAAACTAAAGAAAACGAAATGACAGAGAAACATCCAGCAGATGAAGGAACATGGCTAAAACCCAAAGGACTGAACAACAAAAATAAACAAATGAGACCTAGGTAACTTAAAAGCTTCAGGTATATACCTCCTCCCTGCCTGATCATAAACAAGCTCTCCCACCCTCCGGTCAACCACAGCTTACCTCTCATCGCTTAGGAACACACAGTTTATCCCCGCCCCAAATCCATCAATGCCAGGTTAGCAAACAGACCACCCCAGCTCCATTCATGCCAGGTCAGTGCAGAGACAACCCCAGATCCATCCATGCCAGGTCAGCACACAGACCACCCCAGTTCCTTCCATGCCAGGTCAGCATACAGACCACCCCAGCTGCATCCATGCCAGGTCAGCACACAGACCACCCCAGCTCCATCCATGTCAGGTCAGCACAAAAACCACCCCACCTCCATCCATGCCAGGTCAGCACACAGACCAACCCATATCCATCCATGCCAGGTCACCTCACAGACCACACCAGCTCTATCCATTCCAGGTCGGTACACAGACCACCCCTTCTCCAGATTTCCCAACCTGGGGATTTGGCAAATGGACTGAGAATCCCGAAGGAGTTAGACTTCAGAGGCCATTGGGATTTGATTATAGAACTTCCACAGGACTAGGGAAACAGACTCATAGAGGGCACAGACAAAACCTTCTGCACACCAGGACCCAGGAGAAAGGAGCAGTGACCCCACAAGAGACTGACCCAGACTTGCCCATGAGTGCCCAGGGGCCTGCGGCAGAGGCGCAGGTCAGTCATGGCCTCCTGCAGTGTCAGGGGCACTGGGACCTTTTGAAGGAGGTCGTCTTTCTCTTCATTACCTCCACCATAGTTTGGTCTCAAGTAAAACAACAGGGAGGGCCACAGTCCTGCCCATTAACATAAAGCCATGTTGATGGGCATTTAATATTCATAAGGTCCAAACATTTCTAGCAACAACTGATCTGGAGTCTCTTGGGGTGGCCATCAAAAAAGAATTCATAACTGGGTAGACCGCCACAAAGCCAATTTTAACAGGTACCTTTAACTCACACTTAAAAAATGTCACATGAAAAGATGTCAAAATTGCTAAATATTAGGGAAGGGTGTTCAGTATCACCTCACATCAATCAGAATGGTGATTGTCAAGCACTCTACAAAGGTTAAATCTGCCCGATGCCATGAAGAAAAGGGAACCATCCACCTCCATTTCTAAAATGAAAATAGGAGAAAGCCACTATGGAGAGGAGCGTGGACGTGCATCAATACTGAAAACGAGAATGAAATTAGAATATCCCTCAAACCTTACACAAATACAAACTTCAAAGAAGATAAAGGTCTAAACGTTGGACGGGTACTATGCAATTTTGAGGACAATATGGGGGGGACGTGATGCAACATCAATTCCACCAAGTGTGCCCAGAATAATGAAAAATGAACCAAAACTAAGAAAACAGGGCTGAATTAGCCTTAAACCATCTGCACAACAAAGGAACCATAAATGAAAGAGAGACAGTCCTCAGAATGGAAAAAAATATTTGCAGACAAAGACGTCCATAAGGAATACAGAAGATGGGGTACACAGACGATGAACCATCACTCAGCCATAACAAGCAGGAAAGAATGCCATGGGAGGCCTCAGAGAATAAAGTAGAGATGCTCATAGCAAGTGAGGTGAGGGAGAAAAGGAGAGATCTTAGCATAAGGTTATCACTTGTAGCTGGGATCTAAAAATGGATACAGATGAACTTCTTTACCAAAGAGAAACAGTCTCAAACACTCAGAAAATAATCAATGGTCCCCAGAAAGAAAAAAAAAAAAACTGTGGGACAGGGAGTAATGAACTGATTCAATCTAGCGTAGGGAGGCTAATATTATTTAAAAAACAACAATCCACCAGGAACCGCTGTGTAAACAGGAATCCTATTCAACACTGTAACATCCTATATCGGAAAAGAACCTGGAAGAGAAGATATACACATCTATGTACAAGTGAATCAAATTGCTGTCAATCCAAATAAAAACAAAAAACACCCACAACCTTGTCATTCAACTACATACGCCAAGTCAAATTAGGGAATAAAAGTACAAAAAAGGAATCAGAAAGGCTGACTCTACTGTCCTCAGGCCATGGTGACCCAGATGTTGTCACATCCCTGGAGCTTGAGCTGGTTTTGGTCCCAAGCCTGGAGGGTCTCAGTGCAGACGGAGCTGGGAGCATGGGGCAGGAAATGTGACCCCACAATGGACCTGGGGTGCCTCCTTCCCTCTGCATGAGCATCCAATCTCCAGATGCAGGTGGAACCTCCTGCAGAGAAACCAAGCCTACATCACCCAAGAATTGGTGGAGCCTCCAGGCTGGAACAGGTTTGCAAGGTCCCCTGGCCACTCTATGTCCCCTAGGCTGGGGTTCCTACCTCCAGCCTCCGTCCTTAGGGTCACGCAACCTACAAATGACAGCACCCTCTGCAGAGTGGTGTCCACAAACTGGGATGTGTCCTGGGGACCCTGGGTAAGGGGGAAGGAGAAATGAGACTCAAGCCTTGGCACATTCCACTCTAGCTGACAAACAAAGTTTTCCATGAACCTCAATGACTGAGGACCAGAATGGGGCAGGAAGCAATGTTGTTTCCTTAGAACCGTCTTCCAGAAAAACAACTTTAAACCTAATACTGCTTGGCTCTTCACATTCACAAGGCCTGTGGGACTGTAAATGACCCCTCCCTTCCAGTCATGTCCCGGCATAGACCATCAGACAGGAACTCAAAACAGGGCCACCTTTCAAGAAAACAGTGTCAAGAGGTAAACTGTAGTCACTCTGTACAGTATCAAAAAGCACCTGAAAAGTTCATCCAGCTCACTATGTATTCAGTTCAGTTGCTCAGCTGTGTCCTACTCTTTGCAATCCCATGGACTGCAGCACACCACTATGTATTAAATCCATGCAGATCAAAACTCCCATAAAAAATCCCCTCCCACAGGTCAGAGTGGCCACTGTCTAAAAATCTACAGAGAATAGGGGCTGCAGAGGATGGAGGCAAAAGGGGATTCTACTACACTCTCAGTGGGGGTGTAAATGGGTGCAGGAACTATCAAAACCAGCAAGGAGGTTCTTTTTCAACTAAACACTCAGAAACCACATGGCCTGACAATCCCATATCTGGGCTCAGACCCAGAGAAAATCAGAATTCACAGTGACTCATGCACCATGTTTTCAGGACAGCTCAATTGGCAATGACCAAGAACTAGAATTGTTGCTGGCCAAAATCCTGGCTTTCTCTGCCCAGTGAAGCAAAATAGAAAATATGGAGACAGAGTTTGAAGAAGATACAAAGGTGGCTTTTATTCTCAAGCCAGCAGAGAGGGGAACACAGTAGAGTCATGCCTCAAGGACAGAGTACCCTCCCACCCCCCACCTATGCAGAGTCTGGGGGCTTATACAAGGGAAGGGCTCACAGTCAGGTGTCAGTGATGAGGAACAAAGTGAGTAGGATCTAGATCTCTTCCTCGTGCATGTTTTCAAAGACAGTCTTAGACTGAAGTCAATAACCCAGGAACTGACTCTGGCAGTTGGGGTGGCTCCGTGGCCTTCTTTCTGATATGTAAGTACAAGGGGAAGGGTGTTATAAGGGTAACCACCAGATAGGTGATATATTTAGCATAGAGTCCAAGGAAAAAATGTTATTCATAGCTCCTGCAGAGTTAAGGGGCAGAAAAGCAAACTTAGTCACAGACATTCAGAGTTATGAGCAGTTAAAGTAAAAATACTAGGAATGTTCAGGCCTGCTCACTGTTTTCTTGATCTCCTTTGTTCTCAAAAAAGGAAAGAATAAAATACTCATTTCTCTCTTTTTTTTTTTCCTTTGCATGTATTCTCAGTCACTTCAGTCATGTCCAACACTTTGTGACCCCATGGACTGTAGCCCGCCAGGCTTCTCTGTCCATGGGATTCTCCAGGCAAGAATACTGGAGTGGGTTGCAATGCCCATCTCCAGGTGATCTTCCTCATCCAGAGACTGAACCCACATCTCCTGCGTTGGCAGGTGGATTCTCTACTGGCTGGGCCACCAGGGAAGCCCTCCCTGCAACAAATTCAATGAAGTTATTCATCGACAGGAAAATGAAGTCAGAGTGGTGCACCTCTGCACTGGAATGCTACCCAGCCCTGAATCACAACGGAATAATGCCAGTGGCAACAGCGTGGATGGATAGAGTGAATACCATACTAAGTAAAGGAAGGCTGATAGAGAAAGACAAATTACAGAAGGCATCACTGACAGGTATCTTTTCGAAATTAATGCAAATGTAGGCTATTACACAGTAGAAACAGACTCACAAACTTAAAAAAACAACTTATGATTATTAAAAAAAATTAGGGATGTGGGATAAATGAAGAGTTTGCAAGGAACAAACAGGCGTTAATATACATCAAACAGATAATCAGGAAAAACAGTGTTGAATAGCAAAAGGCAGCCTACTGGAGACACTGTACTCCTCTCTCTGGGGAAAATGAACCCAAAAAAGAATTGATAAATGTCTGTGTATCTCTGAATCCAGCTCCTGTACACTTGAAACAAACACAGTATCAGAAATCAACCCTACTTCAAAATAAAACAACAATGAATGCACAGAAAAAGAAATTTACAGCAGGATCCTCTATGACCCACCCCCCAGAGTCATAGAAATAAAAGCAAAAATAAACAAATGGGACCTAATTAAACTTAAAAGCTTTTGCACAACGAAGAAAAGTATAAGCAAGGTGAAAAGACAGCCTTCAGAATGGGAGAAAATAGCAAACAAAGTAACTGACAATTAATCTCAAAAATACACAAGCAGCTCCTACAGCTCAATTCCAGAAAAATAAATGACCCAATCAAAAAATGGGCCAAAGATCTAAACAGACATTTCTCCAAAGAAGACACACAGATGGAAAGCAAACACATGAAAAGATGCTCAACATCACTCATTATCAGAGAAGTGCAAATCCAACCCACAATGAGGTACCATCTCATGCCAGTCATGATGGCTGCTATCAAGTTTACAAGCAATAAATGCTGGAGAGGATGTGGACAAAAGGGAACTCTCTTACACTGCTGGTGAGAATGCAAACTAGCGCAGCCACTATGGAGAACACAGTGGAGATTCCTTTAAAAACTGGAAACAGAGCTTTCATACGACCCAGCAATACCACTGCTGGGCATACATACTGAGGAAACCAGAACTGAAAGAGATATGAGTGCCCCAATGTTCATTGCAGCACTGCTTACAATTGCCAGGACATGGAAGCAACCAAGATGTCCGTCGGCAGATGAATAGATAAGAAAGCCTGGTACATATGCACAATGGAATATTACTCAGTCATTAAAAAGAATGCATTTGAATCAGTTCTAATGAGGTGGATGAAACTGGAGCCTATTATACAGAGAGAAGTAAGTAAGTCAGAGAGAAAAACACCAATACAGTATATTAACACATATATATGGAATTTAGAAAGATGGTAACGATGACCCTGTATGTGAGACAGTAAAAGAGACACAGAAGTAAAGAACCAACTTTTGGACTCTGTGCGAGGAGGGGAGGGTGGGAAGATTTGAGAGAATAGCAGTGAATATGGAATAGCATTACCATATGTGAAATAGATCACCAGTCCAGGTTTGATGCATGAGGCAGTGTGCTCTGGGCTGGTGTGCTGGGATGACCCTGAGGGATGGAATGGGGAGGGAGGTGGGTGGGAGGTTCAGGATGGGGAACACATGAACACCCATGGTTGATTCATGTCAATGTATGACAAAAAACACTACAATATTGTAAAGTAATCAGCCTCCCATTAAAATAAAGAATTAATTTTTAAAAAAGAAATTTAGAAGTGGAGTGTGAAGCAAAAGCAATGCTACCTCCTTGTGGCCATTTTTTGTAACAGCAACTCTAAAAGCTGTGTTCAGTTCAGTTCAGTAGCTCAGTCGTGTTCGACTCTTTGTGACCCCAGGAACTGCAGCACATCAGGCCTCCCTGTCCATCACCAACTCCCAGAGTCCACCCAAACCCATGTTCATTGAGTCGGTGATGCCATCCAACCATCTCATCCTCTGTCGTCCCCTTCTCCTCCTGCCCTCAATCTTTCCCTACATCAGGGTCTTTTCAAATGAGTCAGCTCTTTGCATCAGGTGGCCAAAGTACTGGAGTTTCAGCTTTAGCATCAGTCCTTCCAATGAACACCCAGGACTGATCTCCTTTAGGATGGACTGGTTGAATCTCCTTGCAGTCCAAGGGACCCTCAAGAGTCTTCTCCAACACCACAGTTCAAAAGCATCAATTCTTCAGCACTCAGCTTTCTTTACAGTCCAACTCTCACATCCATACATGACCACTGGAAAAACCATAGCCTTGACTAGACAGACCTTTGTTGACAAAGTAATGTCTCTGCTTTGCTGTATTACAGAAGAGGCAGAACTATTTATGGAGGGAGGACTCTTACCATAGAGGGCGGCTATTACAATAGAGGAGGACTCTCACTGTTGAGAGAGGACTGCTATAGCATATGTGAGACTATTAAGTAGAGGGTGGTCTATCATTGTAGAGGAGGGTTTATTACTAGGCAGAGGAGACTATAACAAAGAGAGAGGGACTATTATAACAGAAGAGGACTATTACCTTAAGGGGGACTATTATAACAAATGGGGGTCTATTACTGCAGACAGGGACTATTACAATAGAAAGGGACTACTGAAATTGAGGAAGACTATTACTATAGACTTGGGACTACTAAGATAGAAAAGGGACTATTAATATAGAGTAGGGACAGCAGAAGGGCACTATTAGCGTAGAGGGGAAACTATGACAATAGAGGCAGCACTGTTATAGTAGAAGGTGGACTTTGACTGTGGAAGGGGAATACTGACAACAGAAGGAGATTACTAGATGAGAGACTACTACCACAGAGACAGACTTATTACAATAGGGAGTGGACTATGACAGTAGAGGGGGACGTTTATGTAGAGGGAGACTATACCAACAGAGGACATTTACTCTAGAAGGGGGATATTAGAGGTAGACTATTATAATTAAAGGGGACTACTACAATCAAGGAGGACTATTATTGCAGAAAGGGGACTATGACAGTACTACTGCAGAAGGGGAACTTTGACAATATAGGGAGGACTATCACTATATAGTAGGAATATGACATGGGGGGGCTATTTCAGTAGAGGAGAGACTTTTACTGCAGAGGGGGGACTATTACAATAGAAAGTGAAGTATGACAATAGAGACAGGACTATTAGTGTATGGGGTGGAGGACTATGACAGTAAAGGAGAACTATTACTCTATTACTCTTGCCTTCCCTGGTGGCTCAGGCAGTAAAAGCGTCTGCCTACAATGCAGGAGACCCAGGTTCGATCCCTCAGTCAGGAAGATCCTCTGGAGAAGGAAATGGCAACCTACTCCAGTACTCTTGCCTAGAGAATCCCATGGATGGAAGAGCCTGGTAGGTTACAATCCATGGGGTCGCAAAGAGTCGGACACGACTGAGCAACTTCACTTTCACTTCCATTACTCTATCAGATCTCTAATAGAGAACTGTTACCCTATCGGGGGAACTGTTACTATGACAATAGAGAGGAGCTGATACTGTAGAAGAGGAACCATTACTGTGGGGGGCTATGACAATAGAAGAGGAGTAATACAATGAAGGGGGACTATTATTACAGAGGGGCGACTACGACAGTAGACGAGCACAGTTATTTTAGAAGTGAAGTTTTGAGAATAGAGGGCTATAACTCTAAACACTATGACATTAGTGTTGCTCGATCAGTGATGTCTGACTCTTTGCAACTCCATGGACTCGGCCTCCGATGGGCTGGCATGGAGCCCGCCAAGCTCCTCTGTCCATGGGATTCTCCAGCTAAGAATACTGGAGTGGGTTGCCATGCCTTTCTCCAACTATGATATTAGAGGGGGTTGTTACTATAGAAGGGGAAGTATTACTGTAGAGGGGAGAGTATGACAATAGAAGGGGACTATTACTGTAGAGGGGGGACTATGACAACAGAAGGGACTATTACTATAGAGAGGGGACCTTAAGAATAGAGACAACCCCTGTCCATGGAGAGCAGTAAACACAAAATAAAGGTCCAGGCATGTGTTTGCCATGAAAGGAGTCCTGATGGCATGCAGACCACCAGGACATCCACCCATAACAGGAGAGAGGGGACACTTAGACCCTGACTGGAGGCATTCCCAGCTTCTTAGCTGCTCAGGTGGGTGCTTCATCCTGGGAGCCTGTCCAGTCACTTTTACTGCAGCAACACCCACCAGATGGAGAGACCGCCTCTGGGGAGTGAAGGGTGTGTGACCTTGTGCCTGGGCTCCATCGCCACTAGGATGGAAGCCCCCATACCTGGAACCCACAGGCTCAACTGGGCCCCTCTCAGCCCCAAAAGGAGGGGGCTGTGCACAGTGCGAGGAAGGGGGACCCTCTGGAGCGGGTCACCAGCTCTAGCCTCAGGGAGAACAGACTTGAGCTGCTGGGGTCTGTTGGTCCCTGTCTCCCCTCTCCCATGCTCCCCCTCAAACCCCCACTTAACCTCCTGTGTCTCTCTCTCCCCTCGCCCTACTTCTGCTTGTCTCTCTTCATGTCTCTGTCCATTTCTCTCTGTGTCTCAGTTTCTCTGTCTCTAGAGCACTTCTCCCCTCTCCACCACCCCACCCTCCTTTCTCTTGGAGAGAAGTCTGCAGGTACCGGTTTCTCAGAGACACGGCTCTGCACCGCCAGCACTGGGTCCTCTGCACGTCTTGTTTTAATTATGTAAAGCCCCATTTCCTTCCCCAGATCGCCCAGGCTCGGCCTCCGATGGGCTGGCAGGTGAGCTCGCCCAGCTCCTTCCTGTGCCACCAAGGTGAACTCGGACTGGATGTCGGTGCTAAGTTCTCGGCTCTGGGACATGCCCCTGCACCACCTCTCCAACCCAGGTGAGGCCCCGCAGGCTCGGCTTGGCAGAGATGCAGCTGCGAGACGGGTCCGAGTGTGGGAAGCCTCAGAGCCAAACATGCACACAGGCACACTGAACACACACACATGGATACATGCACGTGGAACACACACACACATGCACACACACACACCAAACACACATGCACACATACTGCACACACATACATACACACACCAGCACCTTCCCTTGTCTGTCCACTTTATCCCATTCAACCCGGAAGGTAAGTGAACCCCCGAGAGCCTGCCTTCAGGACACATGCCAGCCTCCCTGGGGGGCGGGGTTGTGTTTTCTCAGCCACTCTGTCCTATTCCTGGGGACCCCTCACCTTTCCATCCATGTTTTCCATCAGAGCTTTTGCAGCACCTTCTGCACTTGAGCCTGGAGGGCCCAAAGTTTAAGGGGGTCACCCGCCCCCAAAACAACCTAAGTGGTACCAGAACTATGTAATTAAAATGAGGAACCTCTGACTCCAGCCAGCTTGGTTGCAAAAAGTGCTGCAAAGCTCAGCTATGGGTGGGCATCTGGACTTGGGGATGCCCGGTGGTGACCAGGCAGGCGGGCACTTCCAGGGTGACACTACTTTGCTCAGGCCATCAGAGGGGTGGCCACCAGACACCATGGGCTGGGAGGGGAGGGTCCCTGCCAGACAGAACCCTGCTCACCTCCTCAAGGAGCAAACATGCCCCATTCTCCACCAGCACTCCTCTAGCCGTGCACACACTGGGCCCTGCCCTGGCTCTGTGACCCTGGGCACTGCCTGCTGGGAGCCCACATGGACATTTGGACAAACAGGAAGTGCTGTTTTCTATGGAAGGCAGGTTTAGACTCTTTCTCACCCTCTCGACAGCTGTGGGGCTCTATGCCGGCCATCCTACCCCCGCCCCGGGAGGAAGGGCCCCCACACGGCTCTTCCCTTGAGGGTGTGGAGCAGACAGGGAACCATAGACCCAGTCTCTCAGCCTTTCCGGGTGCTTCCCAGTGGGGAAGGCTCTGAGGGCCCCACAAGGAGGAGGCTTCCGAGTCTTCAGCCCTCCTCCATCCACAGAGGGGCCCTTGGCCACTCTCCTTCCTGTACCCCTTACAAAATAACACATGATGCCTCTCCCCCAAGCCCGGGCACTACTCATCTGCTTCTGTCTTTGTAAATTTGCCTGTTCTGGACATCTCTTATAAATGGGCAGGTAAAAGGTGTCCTTCTGTGTCTGCTTCTCTCACTGACCATTGTGTGTTCAAGGTCCATCCACGATGCAGCCTGTGTCAGAACTTCACTCCTTTTCATGGTGACTCATACACCACTGTGTGCATGGACCACATGCTGCTGACCCACCCATCCATCCATCCACCCACACACACACCCATCCACTCATCTATCTGTCCATCCACCCACTCACCTATCCATCCACTCATTTATCCATCTAACCACCCACCCATCCACCCACCCATCCATCCATAAATCCACCCATCCATCATCCATCCATCCATCCACCGACCAATCCATCATCCACCCATCCACTGATTGAGCCATCCACCCACTCACCATCCATTCATCCATCCATCCACTTATCTATCCACCCATCCATCCACTCTTCCATAACATCATCAAATCAAATTATATTATGAACTTGTAAATCCTCCTTCCCATCCCTTGACCCTGAGAATAAATAAAAGAAAAAAAGAGAAAGAAATAAAGCTAGTCCAAACCTATGTTCAGAGACAGAAGGGAAGGATTTCTGGATTGTCGCCAGGTAACTGCTAAAGTGTGAACCTCTCCACACTGTTTCTGAAACAGATCACACAGATTTAAAAGGGAAAAGAATAAGTGAAACCACACATAAATGACCACAACATTGGCATCATAAAGAGCCTGAAAATACTATGAATAACTTCAAAGTACTTGTAACTAGAGAGGGTCTGTCTGTGCTCAGTTGTGTCTGACTCTTTGCAGCCCCATGGACTATACCCGCCAGGCTCCTCTGTCCATGGGATCCTCCAGGCAAGAATAATGGAGTGGGTTGTCATTCCCTTTCCAGGGGATCTTCCCAACCCAGGGATCACGCCTGCATCCTTTATCCCTCCTGCTTTGGCAAGCAGGCTCTTTGCCATGAGCACCACCTGGGAAACAACAAACCATAAAATCAAAACCCATCTTAAGCCTCTCCTGTCCAAAAACAGGATTCCTTAAATAAACTGACTTTCACTTTCTCACATCTGCAGAGACTCCATTTCAAGACAACATTCAGTTCCCAGGACTCAGTGGGATATGACTTTTGGGACTCCCCCATAAGCCATGGTGCTATAGCTGTGCATCCTTAGGGCGGCTTGGGGGCACAGAGGACAGGCTCAGGGGGTGACGTGTTCCCCACTTGATTTGCCTGCAGGGAGCCACAGCACGATGACCTACTGCCTGCATAAGAAGTTACCCATCTATCACAAGGAGTTGAGGCTGCTGCAGCTTCTGGGCAATGTGCTGCCATGTGTCACCCTGCCCGTGGTGCTCAAGTGGTCCACCACACAGGTGAGGGTCTGCAGGCACGCCCGGGCCCTGGACACAGCTCTAGCCACTAGTGTCACCCACAGGGGGTGGTGTCCTTATCCCTCTTGGGGGAACGGCATTGAGAACAAACCTGCTGTAAAGCAGAATTGTTTAGTCGCTCAGTCATGTCTGACTCATTCCGACCCCATGGACTGTAGTCCACTAGGCTTCTCTGTCCATGGGATTCTGCAGGCAAGAATACTGGAGTGGGTTGCCATGCCCTCCTCCAGGAGATCTTCCCCACCCAGAGAGCCTCCCAGAAAGGTAGGAAAGGACACAGCTTTACTGTGGAACCAGCCTGAAGCCAGAACGGGGACCCATGGACTAACAACATCACTGTCTGAAGTCACAGAGGCTGGGGGAGCTGGGAGGGGAAGAGGGAGGCTGGGTCCCACCTTTTGTCCAGCTGAGCTGTCACCAGAGCTCCTTCCTGGTCCCAGATAAGCAATAGCTGAGTTCCCATGTGCTCTGAGGTGGGTTTATATTTGCACCCCGGCACCCCCTCCAGGGAGACTTTCTTTACCGACTTTCTCAGACGGTAAAGAATCAGCCTGCAATGCATGGGACCCGGGTTTGATCCCTGGATAGGTAAGATCCCATGGAGGAGAAAACGGCACCCCACTCTAGTATTCTCATATGGGAAATCCCATGGACAGAGGAGCCTGGCAGGCTAGAGTCCATGGGGTCACAGAGAGTGGAGATGACTGAAGCGACTGAGAACACCTGCAAGCACTCACACCCCTCCCCTGTAGGGCTTCTCCAGGGTGGATTGGGGACTTTGTGGGGTGGAGAGAAGCTGGGGTAGAAGGCAGTCATTGTGGATGATGCAGAGGAGTCAATGGTGGGGGCCCTGTCTGTGGGGAGGGGGCACCCAGTTGACAGTGGTCCTGTCACTGGCACACACGTTAGCCAGGGGGTGGATGCAGGATGGGATAGAAAACCCACCTGGGCCCAGGTGACCGCAGGAGCAGGGGCCCACCTAGAGGACAGATGGCCCCCAATTTCCTGAACCCGCACTTGAGGGGCACTCATATTCCTGGTTTTTCTGCTCCCAGGCTGGTGCTCCCAAGAGGACAAGAGGCTGTCAAGCACAGCTCTTACCTTGTGTAATTGCTTCCTCCTGGGTTGCTGGAATCCTCCTCAGGGGATCTGATTGGCAGAGAGCCAGAGCTGGAATGTGGACAAACTACATTCCTGCTTGCATCAAGTGCCTACAGCCTGGCCTTAAGAGCTCACACCCAGAGGAGGGAGCGAGCAGGAGGGGGTCCACCAGAGCCCGGGAGCCCTGCAGGACTGGGGTTCCTCTGCTCTGATGGTCCCTTGGTGCTGGGTCCTTCTGTTCTGCATCCCTCCAGGGCAGGGTCCCCTCCATACTGGGGGACCTCAGTGCCATGGTCTCAAGTGGTATGGCTGCCAAAGAGACCTGGGTGTGTGCGGGGTCGGGCGCACAGGTGGTGGTCTTTCAGGAGGTGTTTAAGATCAGCGGCTGCAGCAGCACTTCATTTAATCCTTGTAGAGGTGGATGGCAAGTGCCTGACAAGAGCTGACAATATTCATATGAGTCTTTGTTTTTTCTTTTAATTTGGATTGCGGGGCGGGGTGGGGGGGTGCTCTGACTTCCTTTCCCACTTTTTATCCTTCTATCTTTTTCTTTTTCCATTATGACTCTGTATAGAGAACACAATACCATTTTCTGCTACTAGTTTATCTTAATAGTAGTTTTTGCTTTTTCTTTTATTTTGGATAGAAAGAATCTATTATTTTCTTCCCCATATTTTATCCTTTTTTTTTTTTTTTTGGCTTTTTCCATTATGACTCCTTGTAGAGGACACAGTACATTTTCTGCTACAAATTCATATTAGGGCTTCCCTGGTGGCTCAGTTGGTAAAGAATCTGCTTGCAATGAGGGTGATGTGGGTTTGATCCTGGGTTGGGAAGATCTGGAGAAGGGAAAGGCAACCCACTCCAGTAATCTTGCCTGGATAATTCCATGGACAGAGGGGTCTGGTGGGCTACAGTCCACCAGATCGAAATGAGTTGGAAACAACTGAACAACTTTCATTTTTCAATTTATGTTAAAGTTATTTTTTGCTTTTCCCTGTCTTATTTGTGTGGTGGACAGATGTTTCGT
Organism: Capricornis sumatraensis; assembly: GCF_032405125.1. Lineage (NCBI taxonomy): Eukaryota > Metazoa > Chordata > Mammalia > Artiodactyla > Bovidae > Capricornis > Capricornis sumatraensis. Next base: position 138,731,196 of record NC_091092.1, on the reverse strand, counting down.
CCTCTTGTTCTCTTCCCTTGATTACTTCTTGCCTTTCCTAGTGCTGTTTGTAGGGGTAGGCACAGACCTCTGTGGGTCTAGTGTGTCCTCATGTCCAAGGGTCCAGCTTGGGTGTCGTGGAGCCTGGGCTGTTGAACCCACAGGGAGCTTCCACCCAGGGACTGCCTGAGAGGAGGGTGAGGCTGGACTCTGCAGGAACACCCCCCCAAGACCACAATCTGGACCCGGACTCTGTGCTCCACATGACCAGTGACCCTGGAGACCCTGTTCCCAGAAGCAGGGCCTCAACCCCAGCAGCACCAACACGGCTGATTTCACAGTGGCCAACGTGGCCCTCAGTTGGGCATCCTCAGTGCATGCCCAGCCCCTGAGTGGGGGGCCGCCCTCTGTGCCCAGCACAGATCACAAAGCACCTGGATGCTGGTGTGAGGACCTGCAGATGGCGCACATGGAGGAGGGCACCGAAAGGAACCTGCACTCTGGCCACATGGTGTACACGATGGCCCTCATAGAGGTGGGGATGGGGACAGGGGTACAGATGGGGGGTCCGCAAGCCAGGGACACCCAAGTCTGGTCCAGGCAGGAGGGGGAGGGCCTCTGAGGGGATGGACACACATCCACTCAGATGGACATATGGTCACTCCAGGCAGGAGAGGCTGACCTCTAAGGGGACAACACAGGCCCACTCCAGTTAGAAGATTCTGACCTCTAAGGGATGGACACACATCCACTCAGATGGACACACGTCTGCTCAGATGGACAGTCACTCCAGGCAGGAGAGGCTGACCTCTAAGGGGACAACACAGGTCCATTCCAGTTAGAAAATGCTGACCTCTAAGGGGATGGACAGACATCCACTCAGATGGACACACGGTCACTCTAGGCAGGAGAGGCTGACCTCTAAGGGGACAACACAGGTCCACTCCAGTTAGAAGATACTGACCTCTAAGGGGATGGACACACGTCCACTCCAGGCATGAGAGGGCTGACCTCTGGCATCAATCAGTCACTCAGAATTCCCGACCAACATGCGTTTCTGAACTCACACCTGCACCCCTGGCCTCTGGGGTGTCTCCCAGAATTTGGCTATACCAGGTCCCTGACACATCTTTTCCTGTGTCCAGTTTTGGGGTGTCCAGTCCATTCTCTCAGCTGCTGGCCAAGTCACTTAACGTCTCACTCTGGCCTTGGCCCCCAGTGCCCCCACCACAGAACCTAATGACCCTTGGGATTGGAAGGTTCTGTCCTGGGCCTCAGTGTGCATGTACCCTGCTGGCCTCGCACACTCCCTGTAGTACAGACTTCACACAATATTATAAGCACTGCTCTCTACTGCTGTGCACACACACACACACATGCATATCTATGCACACACAGAGCCTGAACACATGCACATCTGTGTGTGCACCTGTACCTACAGGAGTGTGTACATACACACACACACACACACACACACACACACACACACACACACACACACCAGAGCAATGCCACGGCTCCCCACTGCCACTCAGGAGAAGCTGGGTCCCTGGGGAGCAGGCACCATGGTTTATGTCTTTGTGTGTCAGGACACCCCAACCTGTCTGTAGAGTGGCTGTGCTGGGGGAATTCCCCACCCACGACCCTGTCTCTCACTACAAGGCCCTTCTCCCCAATCCCACCCAGGACATGCTCACGGAGATCTCAGAGTGGCTGGAGAATCAAGCTCAGGAGGAGGTTATCCTGGCGTGCAGGAACTTGGAGGGCGTGATGGAGGACCTGCACGAGTACCTGATGTGCTGCATCAAGAACATCTTTGGGGACATGCTGTGTGCCTGTGGGATGAGCAGGGGCCACAGGCTCCCCATGCTCTTGGCAGCGGGGGCGGTGGGAGCACTAGGCCTCACTGTAACCAGACTATCCACTCACTGCGTGAGGCTGATTCAGGCACCAGGTGACACCGCTCATGGAACCCCAGTAATCCACCCACCACAGTCTCCACTCAAACACCCCAATGACCAGCCCAACACTGGTCACAGGCACCCCCAATAATCCACCCTGCCTGGTCTCTATTCAGACACCCCCAAAACCAATCAATCACACCTCATGATACCCCAGTAATCCACCTGCCATTTCCTATGAGAAACCCCAATAATCCATCCACCTCTGTTTCCACTCAGGCACCCCAACAATCGACCCATCACTGCTCAAGACACCCAAGTAATCTACCCACCGCTGTCTCCACTCAAACACCCCAGAAATCTACCAATCAGTGCTCAAGACACCCCAATAGCCCACTCATCACCATCTCCACTCAGATGCCCCAGTTATCTACCCACTAGTGTCTCTACTCAGACATGCCAATAACCCACCCATGACTGTCTCTTCTCACAGAGAACCCAATAACCAGCCCATCACTGCTCATAGACACCGTAATAATCCACACATCACTGTAGTTTCTCAGATACCCCCAATAACTGACACATCGTGTCACAAGGCACCCCAATAATCCCTGTGCACATGTCTCACGGGCACCCAGATGATTCTCCCCCCAGGAGGTGCCAACTTTGCACCAGCTGTGGTCCCAGGGCCATCAGGTCATCCTGTCGTACAAAGACAAGGCATCCATGAGTCAGCATGCAGAACTGTGGCCCGGCATCCCCTACTGGTGGGGGAACCAGGTGAAGCCCCGAGACCTCGTCCACTACCTGGAGCACATGAAGCGCTGCAGCCACCCAGGGGAGTGCCGCTTTCAAACCGGGACACCTGGTCACATGCATGTCCTAGCACATGGGGCTGGCTTGGGGTTCAAGTGGAGAAATGGAACAGGACATATTAGGGGACGTTATTCTGTACACCACATGGGGACCAGGGCGTGGACATCCTTGGGGACGTTACTGTGTCCACCACAGGGGGTCAGGATGTAGACAGGATGTGGACATCCGTGTGGACATTATTGTGTCCACCACACAGGGCCAGGACGTGGACATCTTTGGGGTCACTGTCCAGCCCACCTGCCCTCTGTAACAGGAGAAATTCATGAGTCAACACCCCTGTGAGCCCCCTGCTGTCTGAAATTCAGTCTCTGTCCGACATCTGAATCTCTGACCTCTGCGGAGGCCAGAGTCTGGGTGGGTGATGGCACAGCTTGGTGACTGTGTGGGCAGGTGACCGCATGGGTTAGGGGTCACATGGGTGGGTGACTGCATGGGTGGGTGACCCCATGGGTTACTGGTCACATGGGCAGGAGACCATGTGGGTTGGAGACCGTGTGGGTTGGAGACCACGTAGGTGGGTGACCGGTTTGAGTTGCTGACTGTAGGGTGGGTTACCATGTGAGTTGCTGACCCAGTGAGTGGGTGATCATGCGGGCGGGTGACGGTGTGAGTGGGTGGACAGGTGAGCACATGACCTCGCAGGTTAGTGACCCCATGGGTGGGTGCCCACGGGGGTTGGTGGCCAGTGGAGGGATCACTGCATCGGGTACTGACCCCGTGGGTGGGTGACCATGTGAGTCAGTGACCACACGGTTTGGTTGGCCACATGACTCCGTGAGTTAGTGACTGCACACGTGGGCAGCTGACGCCACTACCAGCACCATGAACACCAGCCCCTCTCTTGTCTCAGGCAGGCTGTTGGTGGCCGGCATCAACCTCACAGAGAATCTGGAGTTTTCCGCATCCACCCGGCCTGGTCCCTCGAGAAACTGTTCCAGTGTGGGCTCTCCTACCTTTGCGCATGGGTGCGGGGCCAGTGCCTGGGATAGGCCACCAGCCGTACCAACACCGTCGCAGGCAACTTCATCTGGGCTGACGGGTTTGTTGGCGACGTCATCAGGCTGAACTGGAAGCTGCTTCGGGGCTGACGGACTGTGAACATGTGGAGCTGGGCATAGCGGAGGCTGCTTCTCAGTCACGTCCTGTGACGTTACCGGCCTGAACCGGAAGCCGCCTTGGGGCTGACGGACGCCACTCTGAGGAGCTGAGCGTTGCGGAGGCCACTCCTAGTTTGCATCCTGTGACGTCACTGGGCTGAACCGGAAGCTGCTTTGGGGCTGACGGACTGTGCGCGTGTGGAGCTGGGTATCACGGAGGCTGCGTCTCACTCACGTCCTCTGACGTCACCGGCCTGAACCGGAAGCTGCCTCGGGGCTGCTGTTCGGCACGTTGAGGAGCTGGGCATTGCGGAGGCTATTCTCGGCCCTGTCTTGTGGGGCTCGTCATCCGTCCGTGCGTCCACTGAATGTGGGTGACTGCCAAGGTGGGGCCAGGTGGCAGGGTCCGTGGTCTCCTCAGTCCTCCGTGTGTCTCACAGCGAATGCAGGGTGATGATTAAAGGTGAGTGCATGATTTGTACAATCACATCTTCAGGGAGATACACCTGGTTCTCGGGTCTGTAGCTTCCCCATGGGAGAGGCTGGGGTGCTCCCTCCCCCTGGGCACTGAGGCTAGCAGACGGTGACCCCCAGCTGGGGAGGGGAGGAGGCACTATGACATAGTGTCCATAGGAGGGGACTGAGTGCATAATGATCCCACTGATCCCCTTTTATTAGATAAGGGGCTTCCCTAGTGGCTCACTTAAGAAGGCCTTCTTATCTCTCCTTGCTAGTCTTTGGGACTCTGCATTCAGGTGGCTATATCTTTCTGTATCTCCTTTGCCTTTCTCTTCTCTTCTCATCTATTTGTAAGGCCTCCTCAGACAGCCACTTTGCCTTTTTGCATTTCTTTTTCTTGTGGATGGTTTTGATCACCACCTCCTATACAATGTGAGGAACCTCCATCCATAGGTCTTCTGGTACTCTGTGTGCCAGATCTAACCCTTGAATCTGTCACTTCCAATGTATACTCACAAGGGATTTGAATAAAGCAAAGAAACAGAGGAAAACAATACAATGGGAAAGACTAGAGATCTCTTCAAGAAAATGAGAAATGCCAAGGGAACATTTCACGCAAAGACAGGCACAATAAAGGACAGAAACGTTATGGGCCTAACTAAAGTAGAAGAGATTAAGAAGAGGTAGCAAGAATACACAGAAAAACTGTTTTAAAAATCTTGATAACCTGGATAACCACGATGGTGTGATCACTCACCTAGAGCCTGATATCCTGGAGTGCAGATACGTGGGCCTTAGGAAGCAGTATGAGCAAAGCTGCTGCTGCTAAGTCACTTCAGTCGTGTCCAACTCTGTGTGACCCCATAGACGGCAGCCCACCAGGCTCCCCCGTTCCTGGGATTCTCCAGGCAAGAACACTGGAGTGGGTTGCCATTTCCTTCTCCAGTGCATGAAAGTGAAAAGTGAAGGTGAATTCGCTCAGTCGTGTCCAACCCTCAGCGATCCCATGGACTGTAGCCTTCCAGGTTCCCCCGTCCACGGGATTGTCAAGGCAAGAGTACTGGACTGGGTTGCCATTGCCTTCTCTGGGGCAAAGCTAGTGGAGGTGATTAAATTCCAGCTGAGCTCTTTCAAATCCTAAACGGTGGTACTGTTAATATAAAGTGCTGCCCTCAATATGCCAGCCAGTTTGGAAAACTTAGCAGTGGCCACAGGAAAAGGTCAGTTTTCATTTCAATCCCAAAGAAGGGCAATGCTAGACAATGTTCAAACTACTGCACTACTGCACTCATTTCACATGCTAGCAGGGTAATTCTCAAAATCCTTCAAGCTAGGGTTCAACAGTATAGGACCTGAGAACTTCACAGTCCACACATTCAAACAGTTGATTCTAAATGCACAGTGATGCCACAAAGATGGTCAAGGCAAAGACACACAATGTGATTTTATGCCTAAATTAGTGAAACAAAATATTCACTGTAAAGTACAAACTTTTTAGCTTGAAAAGTCTTATATTTGAATATGAAATATCCTGTTGAAATTGAATAATATGACTTAAAGTGAAATTCTTTCTTAATTGTCAATTATTTTGAGACTATGGAGAAAAGAAAATAAAATTACGTTCATTGGGGCTGCTTCAGTTCAGTTCAGTCGCTCAGTCGTGTCTAACTCTTTTCATTGGGGGCTGCTTAAACTTTCAACGATTTTTTTTTTCCTTAAAAATTCCCTTACAGTTTTACAGTCTTAATTAGATATAAAATGATCAGTAGATTTTATACTATGTTTGTTTTCTGAACATTTTCATTTCCTTTAATTTATGAGTGTAACTAGATTGTTTTTCTATTAAGTGAGTATTAAAAATTACTCCTCTCTCCTGTGTGGAACACACTGTTTACACTACTGTTGGGAGACATTTTATTGCCTAAAACCTTTTATAATTCAGCTCTACAATCTAGGTTTGTTTGTTTTCCTTTGTTTAGGCTGAGAATTTTCTCATCTATTTTTAGTATCTTCAGAGTCTCTGTTAGGCGTATGTGCCTGCTGTTGTTTACTTGCACAGTTGTGTCCCAACTCTTTGCCACCCCATGGACTGTAAGCCCACCAGTCTCTTCTGTTCACTGGGATTCTCCAGGCAAGAATACTGGAGTGGGTTGCCATGCTCTCCTTCAGGGGATCTTCCTGACCCAGAGATGGAATTCGCATCTGCTACAGCTCCTGCATTGCAGGCGGATTCTTTACCACTGAGTGAAAACAGATCATGTATATATGAAACCCACTTTAATTATGAAGACTCATAATTGGTGAAAAGCAAAGATGGAGAAGCCCAAACAAGCATTTATCTTTTACCAATTAATAATAAGAAAAAAACCCTTCATTTCAATTTTCCTTCCTTTATTTTTTCAATTAACTTTTCATTGAAGGATGATTGCTTTCCAGAATCTTGTTTTCAAAAATTTGTTTCCAGAAATTTGCTTTCCAGAATCCTTGTTTTCTGTCAAACTTCAACATAACAGTCTTTCTTAACTCATAGTTTCTCTTCAGTATCATCTTATTCTGTGTAAATAACTTCTTTTAACATTTCTTACACACAAGGCATCTGCTGAGAATGAATTCCCAAATTTTTTGTTGATATGAGAATATCTCCTTCTCCTTTGTTTTTGAAGGATAACATTCCTGGACGTAGAAGTTAATTTCACTAGTTTTTTTTTAATGTGTTTTATTTATTGACATATTGTACCTGTACCATAGATTTACTAGTTAAGCTGTATAATTCATTGATTTGTAACTTATTCATAGGTTGAATAACCATAACAACAGCCTCATTCTAGAATATTTTCATCACTTCAATGGGAAACACTCTCCAGTTGGCAGACATTTTCCATTTGCCCCTTCATCTGGGCCCTTGCATTCACGCCTCTATTTTTGGTCTTTAGAGAATTACCTAATCTGGGACATATGCATTCACATGAACAGTATAATGCAATACACAGCCTTTTGTTCCTTGCTTCTTTTAATTAACATAATCATTTCAGAGCTCTTGCATGTTATAGCTTGTATAAGAACGCCATTCATTTGATGGCCAAATAATTTTGCATTGTGTGTTTTATTTATTCGATCACCAGTTGATGGACATTTGAGTTATTTCAACTTTTTAAACTTTTTTTTGTTTATTTCTTTTTAAACTTTATTTTTAATTTAATAATTTAAAATTTTTAAATTTAATGGCTTTTTCTGCATTTATTTAGGTTATCATATGATTTTTAGCTTTCCTTTGGTTAATATGGTCTGTCACATTGATTGATTTGCAAATATTGAAGAATCCTTGGATCCCTGGAATAAACCCAATTTGATCATGGTTTTTGATGTATTGTCGAATTCTGTTTGCTAAAATTTTGCTGAGGATTTTTTGCATCCATGTTCATCAGTGATATTGGTCTGTAGTTTTCTTATTTGGTCTTGTCTTTGTCTGGTTTTGATGTCAGGGTGATGGTAGCATTGCAGAATGAGTTTGGAAGTGTTCCTTCCTCTGCCGTTTTTTGAAAGAGTTTTAGAAGGATAGGCATTTGCTCATCTCTGAATGTTTGATAGAATTCACCTGTGAAGCCATCTGGTCCTGGGCTTTTGGCTTTTGGGAATTTTTCAATCACAGCTTCGATTTGGAACTTGTAATTGGGTCGTTCATAATTTCTATTTTTTCCTGGTTCAGTCTTGGAAGATTGAGCTTTTCTAAGCGTCTGTCCATTTCTTCCAGGTTATCCATTTTATTGCCATAGAGGTTCATAATAGGCTCTTATAATCCTTTGTATTTCTGCATTTTCTGTTGTAACCTCTCCTTTTTCATTCCTAAGTTTGTTGATTTGATTCATCTCTCTATTTTTCTTGATGAGTCTGGCTAAAGGTTTATCAATTTTGTTTATCTTCTCAAAGAACCAGCTTTTAGTTTGTCAATCTTCGCTATTGTTTCTTTCATTTATTTTTCATTTATTTCTGTTCAGATCTTTATGATTTCTTTCCATGTACCAATTTTGGCTATTTTGTTGTTGTTGTTCTTTATAGGTTGTTTTAGGAGTCAATTGAGGTTGTCTATTCGATGCTTTTCTTGTTTCTTGAGTTAGAATTGTATTGCTACAAACTTCCCTCTTAGAACTGCTTTTCCTGCATCCCATAGGTTTTGAGTTGTCATGTTTCCATTGTCATTTTTTCCTAGAAAGTTTTCAATTTCCATTTTAATTTCTTCAGTAACCTGTTGGTTATTTAGAAACGTGTTGTTTAATCTCCACGTGTTTGTCTTTTTACAGTTTGTTTTTCTTCTAATTGATATCTAGTCTCATAGTGTTGTGGTCAGAGAAGATGCTTGATACAGTTTCAATTTTGTTAATTTTGATTTGGGACCCAAGATGTGGTCTATCCTGGAGAATGTTCCATGTGCACTTGAGAAGAAGGTATATTCTTCTCCATTTGGGTGGCATGTCCTGAAGATATCAATGAGATTCATCTCATCTCATATATCATTTAAGATATGTGTTTCTGTATTAATTTTCTGTTTTGATGATCTGTCCATTGGTGTGAATGGGGTATTAAAGTCAACTATGATTGTTTTACTGTCAATTTCTCTTTTAAGGTCTGTTAGTGTTTGTCTTATGTATTGAGGTGCTCCTATGTTGGGGGCATAGATGTTTACAATTGCTATGTCTTCATCTTGTATTGATCCCTTCATCACTATGTAGTATCCTTCCTTATCTATTGTAATTTTCTTTAGTTCAAGATGTGATATGAGGACTGCTATTTCATCTTTCTTTTGATTCCCATTTGCATGGCATATATTTTTCCATCCTGTCACTTTCAGTCTATATGTGTCTTTAGGTCTGAAGTGGGTTTCTTGTAGATGGTATGTACATGGGTCTTTTTCTTTTAAATTAATGTATTTATTTTAATTGGACGCTACTTACTTTGCAGTATTGTGGTGGTTTTTGCCATATATTGAGTTGAATCAACCATGGGTATACATGTATTCCCTATCCTGAAACCCCGACCACTTCCCTCCTCATCCCATCCCTCAGGGTTTTCCCAGTGCGCCGGCTTTGAGTGCCCTATGTCATGCATCAAAGTTGGATGGGTGATCTCTTTCACATATCGTAATATACATGTTTAAATGCTAGTCTCTCAAGTCATCTCACCCTGGCCTTCTCCCACAGAGTCCAAAAGTCTCTTCTTTATATCTGTGTCTCTTTTGCTGCCTCACATATGTGGTCATCATTACCATCTTTCTAATTTCCATACATATGTGTTAATATACTCTATTGGTGTTTTTTCTTTCTGACATGCTTCACTCTGTATAATAGGCTCCAGTTTCATCCGCCCCATTAGAAGTGATTCAAATACATTCTTTTTAATAGCTGAGTCATATGTACCACGGTTTTCATTTCTGTTTGTATGCTGAAGGACATCAAGGTTGCTTCCATATCCTAGCTATTGTAAACAGTGCTGTGATGAGCACTGGGGTACACATCTTTTTCAGCTCTGGTTTTCTCAGTGTGTATGCCCAGCAGTGGGATTTCTGGGTTGTATGGCAATTCTATTTCCAGTTTTTAAAGGAATCCCCACACTGTTCATAGTGACCATTCTAGGTTGCATTCCCACCAACAGTGTAAGAGGGTTCCCTTACTCTGCAGCCTCTCCAGCATTTATTGTTTGTAGACTTTTTGATTGCAGCCATTCTGACCAGCGGGAGATGATCCCTCATTGTGGTTATGATTCTCATTTCTCTGATAATGAGTGATGTTGATCATTCTTTTCATGTGTTTGTTAGCCATTTGTATGTCTTCTTTGGTGAAAAATCTCTTCAGTTCTTTGTCCCATTTTTTGATTGAGTCATTTATTTTTCTGGTGTGGAGCTGCTTGTATATTTTTGAGATTAATTCATTGTCAGTTGCTTCATTTGCTATTATTTTCTCCCATTCTTAAGTCTGTCTTTTCACCTTGCTCATACTTTCCTTTGTTGTGCAAAAGGTTTTAAGTTTAATTGGGCCTGCTTTGTTTAATTTTGCTTGTATTTCCATTACTCTGGGAGGTGTGTCATAGAGGATCTTACTGTGATTTATGTAAGGGAGGGTTTTAAATATGTTCTCCTCTAGGAACTTTAGAGTTTCTAGTCCAGCGACTGAATCTTTAATCCATTTTGAGTTTATTTGTGTGTGTGGTCATAGAAAGTGTTCTAGTTTCCTTCTTTTACATTTGGTAGACCAGTTTTCACAGCACCACTTGTTAAATAGATTGTCTTTTCTCCATTGTTTATTTTTGCATTCTTTGTCAAAGATACAGTGTCCATAGGTGTGTGGATTTACCTCTGGGCTTTCTATTTTGTTTCATTAATCTATATTTCTGTCTTTGTGCCAGTACCATACTGTCTTGATGACTGTAGCTTTGTAGTATAGTCTGAAGTCAGGCAGATTGATTCCTCCTCTTCCATTCTTCTTTCTCAAGATTGCTTTGGCTATTCGAGGTTTTCTGTATTTCAATACACATTGTGAAATTATTTGTTCTCGTTCTATGAAAAATACCATTGATAGCTTGATAGGGATTGCATTGAATCTATAGATTGCTTTGGGTAATATGCTCATTTTCACTCTTGATTCTTCAGATCCATGAACATGGGATATTTCTCCATATATTTGTTTCATCTTTGATTTCTTTCATCAGTGTTTTAACGTTTTCTATATACAGGTCTTTTGTTTCTTTAGGTAGTTTTATTCCAAAGTATTTCAATCTTTTCATCGCAATGGTGAAAGGGATTGTTTCTTAATTTCACTTTTTGTTTTCTCATTGTTAGTGTATAGAAATACCAGGGATTTCTGTATACTAATTTTATATTCTGTGACTTTTCTATATTTGTTGATTAGCTCTAGTAATTTTCTGGTGGTGTCTTTAGGGCTTTCTGTGTGGAGGATCATGTCATCTGTAAACAGTGAGAGTTTTACTTCTTCTTTTCCAATTTGGAAATTGGATTCCATTTAATTTTTTTATTTACAATATTTTATCTATTTAAATTTAATTTATTTTATTTTACAGTATTGTATTGGTTTTGCCATACATTGACTTGAATCCACCATGAGTGTACATGTGTTCCCCATCATGAACCCCCATCCCACCTCCCTCCCATCCCACCACTCTGGGTCATCCCAGTGCACCAGCCCCAAGCCCCCTGTATCATACATCACACCTGGACTGGCGATTTGTTTCACATATGATGTTTTACATGTTTAAATGCCATTCTTCCATATCATCCCACCCTCGCCCTCTGCCACAGAGTCCAAAAGATTGTTCAATACCTCATTGTCTCTTTTGCTGTCTCACATACAGGGTTATCGTTACCTTCTTTCTAAATTCCATATATATGCATTAGTATCTGAGTGAACTCCGGGAGTTGGTGATGGACAGGGAGGCCTGGCGTGCTGCGATTCATGGGGTTGCAAAGAGTCGAACACGACTGAGCAACTGAACTGAACTGAACTGATACTGTTTTGGTGTTTTTCATTCTGGCTTACTTCACTCTGTATAATAGACTGCAGTTTCATCCACCTCATTAAAACTGATTCAAATATATTCTTTTAATGGCTGAGTAACATTCCATTGTGTATTTGTACCACAGCTTTCTTATCCATTCATCTGCTGATGGACATCTAGGTTGTTTCCATGTCCTGGCTATTATAAACACTGCTGCAATGAACATTGGGGTATGCGTGTCCGTTTCAATTCTTGTTTCCTCAGGGTGTATGCCCAGCAGTGGGATTGTTGGGTCATATGGCAGTTCTATTTCCAGTTTTTTAAGGAATCTCTACACTGTTCTCCATAGTGGCTGTACTAGTTTGCATTCCCACCAAGAGTGTCAGAGGGTTCCCTTTTCTCCACACCCTCTCCAGCATTTATTGCTTGTAGACTTTTGGATAACAGCCATTCTGACTGGCATGAAATGGTACCTCATTGTGGTTTCAATTTGCGTTTCTCTGATAATGAGTGATTTTGAACATCCTTTCATGTGTTTGTTAGCCATCTGTATGTCTTCTTTGGAGAAATGTTTGTTTAGTTCTTTGGCCCATTTTTTGATTGGGTCGTTTATTTTCTGGAATTGAGCTGCAGGAGTTGCTTGTATATTTTTGAGATTAATTCTTTGTCAGTTGCTTCATTTGCTATTATTTTCTCCCATTCTGAAGGCTGTCTTTTCACCTTGCTTATCATTTCATTTGTTGTGCAGAAGCTTTTAATTTTAATTAGGTCCCATTTGTTTTTTTTTTTTTTAATTTCCAGTATTCTGAGAAGTGGGTCATAGAGGATCCTGCTATGATTTTTGTCAGAGAGTGTTTTGCCTATGTTCTCCTCTGGGAGTTTTATAGTTTCTGGTCTTACATTTAGATCTTTAATTCATTTTGAGTTTATTTTTGTGTATGGTGTTAGAAAGTGTTCTAGTTTCATTCTTTTACAAGTGGTTGACCAGTTTTCCCAACACCACTTGTTAAAGAGATTGTCTTTTCTCCATTGTATATTCTTGCCTCCTTTGTCAAAGATAAGGTGTCCATAGGTGTGTGGGTTTATCTCTGGGCTTTTTTTTTTCCATTGATCTATATTTCTGTCTTTGTGCCAGTACCATACTTGATGACTGTAGCTTTGTAGTAGAGCCTGAAGTCAGGCAGGTTGATTCCTCCAGTTCCATTCTTCTTTCTCAAGATTGCTTTGGCTATTCGAGGTTTTTTGTATTTCCATACAAATTGTGAAATGATTTGTGCTAGCTCTGTGAAAAATGCCATTGGCAGCTTGATAGGGATTGCATTGAATCTATAGATTGCTTTGGGTAGTATACTCATTTTCACTATATTGATACTTCTGAACCATGAACATGGTATATTTCTCCATCTATTAGTGTCCTCCTTGATTTCTTTCACCAGTGTTTTATAGTTTCCTATATATAGGTCTTTTGTTTCTTTAGGTATATTTCTAAGTATTTTATTCTTTTCATTGCAATGGTGAATGGAATTGTTTCCTTAATGTCTCTTTCTATTTTCTCATTATTAGTGTATAGGAATGCAAGGGATTTCTGCATGTTGATTTATATCCTGCAAATTTACTATAGTCATTGCTTAGCTCTAGTAATTTTCTGGTGGAGTCTTCAGGGTTTTCTATGTAGAGGATCATGCCATCTGCAAACAGTGAGAGTTTTACTTCTTCTTTTCCAATCTGGATTCCTTTTATTTCTTTTTCTGCTCTGATTGCTGTGGCCAAAACTTCCAAGACTATGTTGAAGAGTAGTGGTGAAAGTGGGCACCCTTGCCTTGTTCCTGACTTTAGGGGAAATGCTTTCCATTTTTCACCATTGAGGATAATGTTTGCTGTGGGTTTGCCATATATAGCTTTTATTATGTTGAGGTATGTTCCTTCTATTCCTGCTTTCTGGAGAGTTTTTATCATAAATGGATGTTGAATTTTGTCAAAGGATTTCTCTGCATCTATTGAGATAATCGTATGGCTTTTGTTTTTCCATTTGTTAATGTGGTGTATTATTGATTGATTTCGGGATATTGAAGAATCCTTGCATCACTGGGATAAGGCCCACTTGGTCATGATGTATGATCTTTTTAATGTGTTGTTGGATTCTGATTACTAGAATTTTGTTAAGGATTTTTGCATCTATGTTCATCAGTGATATTGGCCTGTAGTTTTCCCTGTTTGTGGCATATTTGCCAGGTTTTGGTATTAGGGTGATGGTGGCCTCATAGAATAAGTTTGGAAGTTTCCCTTCCTCTGCAATTTTCTGAAAGAGTTTGAGTAGGATAGGTGTTAGCTCTTCTCTAAATTTTTGGTAGAATTCAGGTGTGAAGCTGTCTGGACCTGGGCTTTTGTTTGCTGGAAGATTTCTGATTACAGTTTCAATTTCCATGCTTGTGATGGGTCTGTTAAGATTTTCTATTTCTTCCTGGTTCAGTTTTGGAAAGTTGTACTTTTCTAAGAATTTGTCCATTTCTTCCAAGTTGTCCATTTTCTTGGCATATAGTTGCTGATAGTAGTCTCTTATGATCCTTTGTATTTCTGTGTTGTCTGTTGTGATCTCTCCATTTTCATTTCTGATTTTATTGATTTGGTTTTTTCCCTTTGTTTCTTGACGAGTCTGGCTAATGGTTTGTCAGTTTTATTTATCCTCTCAAAGAACCAGCTTTTGGCTTTATTGATTTTTGCTATGGTCTCTTTTGTTTCTTTTGCATTTATTTATGCCCTAATTTTTAAGATTTCTTTCCTTCTACTAACCCTGGGGTTCATAATTTCTTCCTTTTCAAGTTGCTTTAGATGTAGGGTTAGGTAATTTATTTGACTTTTTTCTTGTTTCTTGAGGTATACCTGTATTGCTATGAACCTTCCCCTTAGCACTACTTTTACAGTGTCCCACAGGTTTGGGGTTGTTGTGTTTTCATTTTCATTCATTTCTATGCATATTTTGATTTCTTTTTTGATTTCTTCTGTGATTTGTTGGTTATTCAGGAACATGTTGTTCAGCCTCCATATGTTGGAATTTTTAATAGTTTTTCTCCTGTAATTGAGATCTAATCTTACTGCATTGTGGTCAGAAAAGATGCTTGGAATGATTTCAATGTTCTTGAATTTACCAAGGCTAGATTTACGGCCCAGGATGTGATCTATCCTGGAGAAGGTTCCGTGTGCACTTGAGAAAAAGGTGAAATTCATTGTTTGGGGGTGAAATGTCCTATAGATATCAGGTAGGTCTAACTGGTCTATTGTATCGTTTAAAGTTTGTGTTTCCTTGTAAATTTTCTGTTTAGTTGATCTATCCATAGGTGTGAGTGGGGTATTAAAGTCTCCCACAATTATTGTGTTATTGTTAATTTCCCCTTTCATACTTGTTAGCATTTGTCTTAACATATTGTAGTGCTCCTATGTTGGGTGCATATATATTTATAATTGTTATATCTTCCTCTTGGATTGATCCTTTGATCATTATGTAGTGTGCTTTTTTATCTCTTTTCACGGCCTTTGTTTTAAAGTCTGTTTTATCTGATATGAGTATTGCTACTCCTGCTTTCTTTTGGTCTCTATTTGCATGGAAAATCTTTTTCCAGCTTTTCACTTTCAGTCTGTATGTGTCCCTTGTTTTGAGGTGGGTCTCTTGTAGACTTTATAGGGGTCTTGTTTTTGTATCCACTCAGCCAGTCTTTGTCTTTTGGTTGGGGCATTCAACCCATTTACGTTCAACATAGTTATTGATAAGTATGATCCTGTTACCATTTACTTTATATTGTTTTGGGTTTGAGTTTATACACCCTTCTGTGTTTCCTGTCTAGAGAAGATCCTTCAGCATTTGTTGGACAGCTGGTTTGGTGGTGCTGAATTCTCTCAGCTTTTGCTTGTCTGTAAAGCTTTTGATTTCTCCTTCATATTTGAATGAGATCCTTGCTGGGTACAGTAATCTGGGCTGTAGGTTACTTTCTTTTTTCACTCTAAGTATGTTCTGCCATTCCCTCCTGGCCTGAAGAGTTTCTATTGAAAGATCAGCTGTTACCCTTATGGGAATTCTCTTGTGTGTTTGTTGTTTTTCCCTTGCTGCTTTTAATATTTGTTCTCTGTGTTTGATCTTTGTTAATTTGATTAATATGTGTCTTGGGGTGTTTCACCTTGGATTTATCCTGTTTGGGACTCTCTGTGTTTCTTGGACTTGGGTGATTATTTCCTTCCCCATTTTAGGGAAGTTTTCAACTATTATCTCCTCAAGTATTTTCTCATGGTCTTTCTTTTTGTCTTCTTCTTCTGAGATTCCTATGATTCAAATGTTGGGGCATTTGACATTGTCCCAGAGGTCTCTGAGATTGTCCTCATTTCTTTTAATTCGTTTTTCTTTTTTCTTCCCTGTTTCATTTATTTCTACCGTTCTATCTTCTACCTCACTTATCCTACCTTCTGCCTCTGTTATTCTACTGTTGGTTCTCTCCAGAGTGTTTTTTATCTCATTTATTGCAATATTCATTATATATTGACTCTTTTTTATTTCTTCTAGGTCCTTGTTAAACCTTTCTTGCATCTTCTCAATCCTTGTCTCCAGGCTATTTATCTGTAACTCCAATTTGTTTTCAAGATCTTGGATCATTTTCACTATCATTATTTGGAATCCTTTATCTGGTAGATTTCCCTATTTCTTCCTCTTTTGTTTGGTTTGGTGGGCATTTATCCTGTTCCTTTACCTGCTAGATATTCCTCTGCCTCTTCATCCTGTTTATATTGCTGTGTTTGGCGTGGCCTTTCTGTATTCTGGCAGTTTGTGGAGTTCTCTTTATTGTGGAGTTTCCTCCCTGTGGGTGGGGTTGTATGGGTGGCTTGTCAAGGTTTCCTGGTTAGGGAAGCTTGTGTCGGTATTCTGGTGGGTGGAGCTGGATTTCTTCTCTCTGGAGTGCAATGAAGTGTCCAGTAATGAGTTATGAAATGTCAGTGGGTTTGCTGTGACTTTAGGCAGCCTGTATATTGAAGCTCAGGGCTATGTTCCTGTGTTGCTGGAGAATTTGCATGGTATGTCTTGCTCTGGAACTTGTTGGACCTTGGGTGGTGCTTGGTTTCAGTGTAGGCATGGATGAGTTTGATGAGCTCCTATCGATTAATGTTCCCTGGAGTCAGGAGTTCTCTGGTGTTCTCAGGATTTGTACTTAAGGCTCCTGCCTCTGGTTTTCAGTCTTATTTTTATAGTAGCCTCAAGACTTCTCCATCTATACAGCACCGTTGATATAACATCTAGGTTAAAGATGAAAAGTTTCTCCACAGTGAGGGACACCCAGAGAGGTTCCCAGAGTTACATGGAGAAGAGAAAAGGGAGAAGGAAGTTAGAGGTAACCCAAATGAGATGATGTGGAATCAAAAGAGGAGAGAGCAAGCTAGCCAGTAATCACTTCCTTAGGTACGCTCCACAGTCTGGACCGCTCAGAGTTGTTCACGGAGTTATACAGAGAAGAGAAGAGGGAGAAAGGAGATAGAGGTGGTCAGGAGGATAAAAGGGGGAATCAAAAGAAGAGAGACAGATCCAGCCAGCAATCAGTTCCCTAAGTGTTCTCACCGTCTGGAACACACACAGAGATTCACAGAGTTGGGTAAAGAAGAGAAGGAAGAGGGAGGAGATAGAGGCGACCTGGTGGAGAAAAAGGAGAGTCCAAAGGGGGAGAAAGCAGTCAAGCCAGTAATCTCGCTCCCAAGTAAAAATAAGTACTGAAGATTGGGTCCTTAAAGGTACAAAATTGATAACAAAAACCAAAAAGAAAAAATTAAAAATCTAGAGTAGAGTTTGTATTTTCCAAAATACAATATTAAAGAAAAAAAAGTCACACAAATTATTATATATATATATATATATATATATATATATATATAATGAGGTTTGCTTTAAAAAATAGGGTCTTTTTTTGCAAAGTAATAGTAGGTTATAAAAGTAAAAATTAAAGGAGTAATAGAATATTTAAATACATAAAAATTAAAAAGATTAAAGAATGATAATAGTAAAAATATATCTAAGACTTTCTCTAGTGTTGTTGTGGACAGTATGAGGTCAGTTCATTTTCAGATAGTTCCTTGATCTGGCTTATACTTCTCAAGATCTATAGGCCCCTTCCTATGTTCAGTTCAGTTCAGTAGCTCAGGCATGTCCGACTCTTTGCGACCCCATGAATCACAGTACTCCAGGCCTCCCTGTCCATCACCAACTCCCATCACCACTCATGTCCATCAAGTAAGGTGATGCCATCCAGCCATCTCATCCTCTGTTGTCCCCTTCTCCTCCTGCCCCCAATCCCTCCCAGCATCACGGTCTTTTCCAGTGAGTCAACTCTTCGCATGAGGTGGCCAAAGTATTGGAGTTTCAGCTTTAGCATCAGTCCTTCCAGTGAACACCCAGGACTGATTTCCTTTAGAATGGACTGGTTGAATCTCCTTGCAGTCCAAGTGTTGGGGTCCTTTTATGGACTGGGACCTGGTCGTCCAGAGGTGATGATAAGAAAGTGAAAGAGAGAAAGATGCTGGTTTATGTAGAAAACCAATGAAGTCCTTGACACAGGACTTGCATCTCTCACGAAGGCACCGGGTGCCCTCTGGAGGGGGTGAAGGCACAGAGTGCCTTCTCGAGAGAGTCTTAGAAGCCCGGGCAGGAAAGTGAGCAAGACGGGTCTCTGCACTCCAGGGAATCAGCTGAAGAGAGAGAGAGAAAGAAAGAAAAACAGGGGGACCCAACTCTGATGGAGCAAAGGTGCTTTAATGATTTTTCTGTGAGTGTATATAGGCTGTAGTACAAGAAGTTTCTTTTGTCAATGGTAAAGATCAGAAAACCTAATGTGCAGTAACCATGACCAAGGGAACAAGGGATGATGATGGTCACTAGGTCAGGAGACAATCTATATCTCAAGAAAAGGGATCGAGACTGAGCAGTTTTATCATAAAGTGAATGTTTACTAAAGAAGATTCAAGCCTGTCTCACACAGTGACCCCAGTTCCTGGGAGCAGTGTGCTGTTCCACTTAAAAAGAAACAAAGGACTTGTGAGAAACAGCATGTAGGAATCCTCCTGTGAAACATTCCCTGACATCCAAGGGACTCGTAAGAGTCTTCTCCAACACCACAGTTCAAAAGCATCAATTCTAAATTAGATCTCTAGTCTTTCCCATTCTGTTGCTTTCCTCTGTTTCTTTGCATTGATTGCTGAGGACAGCTTTCTTATCTCTCTGCCATTCTGTATTCAACAGGGTATATCTTTCCTTTTCTCCTTTGCCTTTTGCTTCTCTTCTTTTCTCAGCTATTTGTAAGGCCTCCTCAGACAACCATTTTGCCTTTTTTGCATTTCTTTTTCTTGAGGATGGTCTTGATCACTGCCTCCTGTACAATGTCATAAACCTCTATCCATAGTTCTTCAGGCACTCTGTCTATCAGATCTACTCCCTTGAATCTATTTGTCACTTCCACTGTATAATCATATGGGTTTAGATTTAGTTCATACCTCAGTGGTCTAGTGGTTTTCCCTACGTTCTTCAATTTAAGTGTGAATATGGCAATAAGTTGTTCAGTAAGTATTTACAATTATTATGTCTTCCTCTTGGATTGATCCCTTGATCATTATATAGTGTCCTTCTTTATCTCTTGTAGTATTCTTATTTTAAGGTCTGTTTCATCTGATATGAGCATTGCTGCTCCAGCTTTCTTTTGCTTTCTATTTGCATATAATATCTTTTTCCATCCTCTCACTTTAAGTATATAAGTGTGTTTAGGACTGAAGTGGGTTTCTTGTAGACCGCATATATAAGGGTCTTGCTTTTGTATCCATCCAGCCAGTCTGTGTCTTTTGGTTGGAGTATTTAATCCCTTTACATTTAAAGTAATTATCAAGGTACAAATGGTATTTTTCATGGCACTACAACAATAATTTCACAATTTGTGTGGAAATACAAAAGACCTTGGACAGCCAAAGCAATCTTGAGGAAGAAGAAGAGGAACTCAAGGAATCAGTCTGCCTGACTTCAGACTATACTACAAAGCTACAGTCATCAAGACATTGTGGTACCAACACAAAGACAGAAATAACAATCAAGGGAACAAAATAGAAAGCCCAGAGATAAATCCATGCATCTATGGACACCTTATCTTTGACAAAGGAGGCAAGAATATATAATGGAAAAAAGACAATCTATTTAACAAGTGGTGCTGGGAAAACTAGCCACTTGTAAAAGAATGAAACTAGAACCCTTTCTAACAGCATACACAAAAATAAACTCAAAATGGATTAAAGACCTAAATGTGAGACCAGAAACTCCTAGAGGAAAACATAGGCAAAATACTCTCTGACATAAATCACAGCAGGATCCTCTATGACCCACATCCCAGAGTAATGGAAATAAAAGCAAAAATAACAAATGGTGCCAGGGTCCAGCCCCGGTGGATCCAGGGTAATTCGAAGCGGGGATGGAGTCAGCGATTATGAAAGAATTATTTAATTAGAGATATGGAGAGAGATTAGAAAAGAATAATAGTAGGAAAATTAGTGGAGAAAAGATGCTGAATAACTTGGTTTATGCAGAAAACCAATAAAACCCTGAGACAAGGGGTTTGCACTGCCTACATAGGCCACAGGCGTCTTCCCAGTCTCCCAGAGGAATGGAGATGCAAAGTGCCTCCCAGTTCAGATCTTAGAAGCTCAGGCAAAATTAGTAGGCTCGGCGAGCCTCCGCACTCCAGATGGGAATTCAGCCAGAAAAGAAGAGAACAAGAAAAGATGACACGGGGGAAACCAGTCTTTCCAGAACTGGTCTGTTTCTTTATTTTCCAGGGCCACTTTTATACTTTAAGTCATACATAGAGATAAATGGAAAATACAAAGTCACACGGGGTCAGCAGTCCTGACCCTTATTGAAACCACGCTTTCTTTCTGCATTCCTTCTGATATACACAGTTCTCAGGTGATTTACATCATCTTCTGGCCAAGAGGCCTGCTAACATTTAATGACCCTTTCTGATGATGATTAGTCAACCAGAAAACTTATTTTCTCCAAAGGTGATTTTTCTTAAGTCAGGCACCACCCTCCAAAGGCACCAGATAAAGTTGCATTCCTACAGGGCAAAGGTGCAGTGGGCTATAATCAAGAATTTACTTAGCCTGAGGTCTAACGTGATTAATATCAAGGTTAATACTTATTTCTCCTATATGCTAGTTATATCAATTAGTGTGTATAAGGGGCAACAGATATGGAGACTTAGCAGCAAATATCGGCTCAACAATGAAACCCTCCACCGGTATATTTTCTAACTAACCCACTAATACGACACTAATAATTTTCTAACTTCTCAGAAGAATCTGTATTTAGAAAGTTTATGGCATCTCGTGCCTCTCACGGTTGGGAGGCTGTGAACAATCACATGTGGCTGGATAAACCTGTCAGGCAGGCTAGAGAGCCATCAGAGGAGTTTTTGGACTGAAACACTCTTGTTATGCCCAGGAGACTTATTAACTGGAGCTCTAAGTTAGCTCCTTTTCAGAGAGAGGTGGTGGGGGATAGCCCCCCGTAATGTCAGAAGTGTAGGTGAAAGCATAATGCAGTATTGTAGGCAGACTCTGGTTTGGGGGGGTAGATGCTCAAGAATGTCCCGGGGGACTCCTGAGGCCTGATCCCGCCTTTGTGTATGTCACTCCTCCTTCCTCATGACCTTTGCCACAGGCGGGATTCCTCACGCTGGCTCCCAGCAAAATGGGACCTAATTAAATTTAAAAGCTTCTGTACAATGAAGGAAACTACTAGCAAGGTGAAAAGACAGCCTTCAGAATGGGAGAAAATAATAGCAAACGAAGTATCTGACAAAGAATTAATCTCAAAAACATAAAAGCAGCTCATGCAGCTCAATACCAGAAAAATAAGCAACCCAATCAAAAAATGGGCCAAAGAACTAAACAGACAGTTCTCCAAAGAAGACAAACAGTTGGCTAACAAACACATGAAAAGATGCTCAACGTCACTCATTATCAGAGAAATGCAAATCAAAATCACAATGAGGCCCCATCCCATGCCAGTCAGAATGGCTGCTATCAAAATGTCTACAAATAATAAATGCTGGAGAGGGTGTGGAGAAAAGGGAACTCTTACACTGTTAGTGGGAATGCAAATTAGTACAGCCACTATGGAGAACAGTGTGGAGATTCCTTAAAAAACTGGAAATAGAATTACCATACAGCCCAGCAATCCCGCTGCTGGGCATACACACCAAGGAAACCAGAATTGAAAGAGACACGTGTACCACAATGTTCATTGCAGCACTGTTTATAATAGCCAGGACATGGAAGCAACCTAGATGTCCATCAGCAGACAAATGGATGAGAAAGCTGTGGTACATATACACAGTGGAATATTATTCAGCCATTAAAAAGAATGCATTTGAATCAGTTCTAATGAGGTGGATGAAACGAGCCTATTATACAGAGTGAAGTAAGTCAGAAAGAAAAACACCAATACAGTATAATAACACATATATATGAAATTTAGAAAGATGGTAATGATGACCCTATATGTGAGACAACAAAAGAGACACAGATATAAAAAACAGAGTTTTGGATTCTGTGGGAAAAGGCAAGGGTGGGATGATTTGAGAAAATAGCATTGAAACATATATATTACCATATGTGAAATAGATCACCAGCCCAGGTTCGATGCATGAGACAGGCCACTCAGGGCCAGTGCACTGGGATGACCCTGAGGGATGGGATACAGAGGGAGGTGGGAGGAGGGTTCAGGATGAGGCCACATGTACACCCATGGCTGATTCATGTCAATGTATGACAAAAACCACTGCTGCTGCTACTGCTGCTAAGTCACTTCAGTCGTGTCCGACTCTGTGCGACCCCATAGACTGCAGCCCACCAGGCTCCCCCGTCCCTGGGATTCTCCAGGCAAGAACACTGGAGTGGGTTGCCATTTCCTTCTCCAATGCATGAAAGTGAAAAGTGAAAGGGGAGTTGCTCAGTCGTGTCCGACTCTTAGTGACCCCATGGACAGCAGACTACCAGGCTCCTCCATCCATGGGATTTTCCAGGCAAGAGTACTGGAGTGGGGTGCCATTGTCAATGTATGGCAAAAACCACTATAATATTGTAATTAGCCTCCAATTAAAATGAATAAATTAGTTTTTTTAAGTGTAGAGGTTAGACTCTTCAAAATACAAAATTAAAAATACAAAACAAAATCAACCACAAAAATTATAAAAAATATATCTATCAAATTTGCTTTAAAAATTAGGGTCTTTTTTCCCAAGGTAATAGTAGGTTATAACAATGAAAATTAAAGGAGTAATAAAGAACTTAAAAATTAAAAAATTAAAAAGTTGATAATAGTAAAAGTATATCTAGGAACTTCTCTGGAGCTATTGTGGGTAGTGTGGGTTCAGTTCAGTTTCAGATAGTTCCTTATTCCAGTTTGTACTTCTCAAGGTCTGTAGGCCCCTTCCATAGCTTAGTCAATGCTAACTACAGGGTTTTAATCTGTTGCACCTGTCACTCCCAGAGCAGTTTCCTCTTCTTTGTTTATTTTGGCTTCCTCTGTTTGCAAGTCTCTTCAGTGTCTAATTTCCACGCTGACACAAGGGGGCGAAGGTGGTCACTTATTTAGGCTCACTTGTTTAGTTGTGGGAGGAAGGAACACTGTAAACAAATATTGTTGGCGTGTGTGGGGGGAGTGCTCACAGCATATGGACCACACTGGGTTTGCCCCAGCTCACGGTGGTGTGTGCTTTCCGGGTCTACACTACTCAGGCTCCAGCTTTCCCTGCAGGGGTACTGTCCAAAGTGGGCCCTGGGTTTCATGCGCTTCCCAGATATAAGCTGCTCAGGTTCAAGTTCTTGGGTACTCCGCAAATGCACAGATTGGTTGGGCACGTGTTCTGTGTCCTTCCCAGGTCTGAGCACCTCAGGCGACCAGGTGCTTGGAGAGCCCACTGTCCGAGGTGGACTATGCATCTTAATCACCTCCCCGGTCCAGGCCGCTTAGTTTCCCAGGTGTGCCGCGAGAGCACCATCTCAGGTGTGTTGTGTGTCTCCTCTGGAGACCTGATCTCAGGCTGTGACCATCCTGGCAGATGTCAACCATCCAGGATCCCAGGAAGATGTGGGAGCCTGCTCACAGTTTGGTGGAGGATGCTCGTCTCTGGGGCCAAGATTGCCCCTTGCCTTCTGGCTCTGGCTGTCACATACCTGCCTCTCTGCCTCCAGCAGTGGGACAGGGCAGGGGGGAGAGGGGCCTGTAGGCAGCCGCCTAGCTCTTCTTTGGTATTCAATCAATCCTTTGTTCTCCTTTCAAATAGAACGGGCTGTCTTTCTGGATGCCTGGTGTCCTCCGTCAGCATTCAGAAATTGTTATGTGGAAGTTGCTCAGCATTCAGATGATCTTTTGATGAATTTGTGGGGCAGAAAGTGGTCTCACCATCCTATACCTCTGCCATCTTGGGACCACACCCCTAGGTCTTGTTTCTGTATCCATTCAGCCAGTCTGTGTCTTTTGGTTGGAGCATTTAATCTATTTACATTTAAAGTAATTATTGATATATATGTTCCTATTGCCATTTTCTTAATTGTTTGGGGTTGATTTTGTAGATCTTTTTTATTCTGTTATATTTCTTGACTATATAAGTTTGTTTAACATTTGTTGAAAAGCTGGTTTGGTGGTACTGAATTCTCTTACTTTTTGCTTGTCTGAAAAGCTTTTGATTTCTCCATCAATTTTGAAGGAGATCTTGCCGGGTACAGTAATCTTGGTTGTAAAATTTTCCCTTTCAGTGCTTTAAATATATCCTGCCATTCTCTTCTGGCCTGCAGTTTCTGTCAAAAGACCAGCTGTTAACCATATGGGGTTTCCCTTGTATGTTACTTGTTGCTTTTCCCTTGCTACTTTTAATATTCTTTCTTCCTGTTTAATCTTTGTTAGTTTGATTAGTATGTGCCTTGGCATGTTTCTCCTTGGGTTTATCCCATATGGGACTCTCTACACCTCTTGGACTTGATTATTTCCTTTTCCATGTTGGGGAAATTTTCAGCTATAATCTCTTCAATAATTTTCTCATACCCTTTCTTTTTCTCTCTTCTTCTGGAACCCCTATAATTTGATTATTGGTGCATTTAATATTGTCCCAAAGGTCTCTGAGACTATCCTTCATTCTTTTCATTCTTTTTACTTTATTTTGCTCTTCAGCAGTTGTTTCCAACATTTTACCTTCCAACTCACTGATCCGTTCTTCTGCTTCAGATATTCTGCTATTGATTCCTTCTAGAGTAGTTTTAATTTCAGTAATTGGGTTGTTTGTCTGTTTATGTTTATTCGTTAATTCTTCTTGGTCTTTGTTAATTGATTCTTGCATTTTCTCCATTCTGTTTTCAAGGTTTTTTTATCATCTTTACTATCATTATCCTGAATTCTTTTTCAGGTAGTTTGCCTATTTCCTCTTCATTTATTTGGACTTCTGTGTTTCTGCTTTGTTCCTTTATTTGTGCAGCATTTCTCCACCTTTTCATCATGTTTTTTACGCTTATTGTGTTTGAGGTCTCCTTTTCCCAGGCTTCAAAGTCAAGTTGTTTCTTCCTTTTGGTTTCTACCCTCCTAAGTTGGGTCCAGTAGTTTGTGTAACCTTTGCATTGGGTGAGATTTGTGCTGAGTTTTTTTTTTTTTCTTCTGATGTGCAGGGTTGAGTGAGGTGTAATCCTGTCTGCTGATGATTGGGTTTGTATTTTTGTCTTATTTGTTTGGGTAAGGTGTCCTACACTGAGTGTGACTGATAGTTAGGTAATGCTAAGTCTTCTATTCAAGTGGTTTCCTTTGTATAAGGTCTCACTATTTGATACTCCCTAGGGTTAGGAGTTCTCTGGTTGCCTAGGGTCTTGGAGTCAGTGTTCCTACTCCAAAGGCTCAGGGCTGGATCTCTGGCCAGGAACAGAGATACCACAGGTGCTTTGTTATGACATTAAGTTAGATTAAAACAAATATCAAAAAAACAGAGAAACCAAAGATGAACCTCAGATGCATGGCTGTTACAATGTCAGGCAAATGATAATTAAAGTAATGGAATATACACATATATTCCCATATATGAGGATATATACATATGCACCCATAAGCAAAATCAAAACAGTCCAACAAAAAGAAACTACAATAGATTGACCTGGCAAACAAAGGAAACCAAAAATTATATCTACCAGTTAAGAACAAAACTAACTAAAGCACAAACTGGAAAACAAAACTAAAGCAAAGTGCCAAGTGGGGATTAAAGCAATGAAAATAAAACGAACAAAATGTTGAGAGGAAAAGAAAGAAAGAAAAGAAAGAACAATAGATAAGCAAAGTTAAATAGAGGTAGACAAAGAAGATTCATATAAAGATGAACTGAAGATGAAAAGAACACTGGAAAGAAAAACTACAGAATAAATGTATAGAAAAAATATAATAGTTTTTTTAAATTAAAACTGTAAAAAAGAGAAAAGAATTAAAAAATGGAAAAAGAAAGAAAAAGGAGGGGGGAGGGAATACTCCACAGAACTACAAAAGCCCAACATAGAGACAAAGGTTTATAACAGCAATAAAAAAAAGTGACAGAAAAAAAAATAAAAAAGCTCAGAAGAGTGATTAAATTTCATAGTGCCAATAAAATCGACAACTACAGCAGAGTTGGGGGAAAAGGAAAGAAAAAGAAAAAAATCCAGAAGAATCTACAGAGCAAGTCAAAACATAAAAATAA
Source organism: Capricornis sumatraensis (assembly GCF_032405125.1). Taxonomy (NCBI): domain Eukaryota; kingdom Metazoa; phylum Chordata; class Mammalia; order Artiodactyla; family Bovidae; genus Capricornis; species Capricornis sumatraensis. The sequence goes on along the minus strand of NC_091092.1, from coordinate 138,704,607 downwards.
TACATGTTTTTCTTGAGTCACTTATATCAGTCCTTTCCCTCGCTGGAAGTCACAGTCCACCTTACCTCCCTAGGATGCCCTCCAAAACTGTGCTGATCTCTGGATCTGATTTGGGGGCAGCTCAGAGTCTAATCTGGTCCTACTCCTATGTGTTCTTGCCTCCAATGTTCACAGCATCAGAACTAGTGTGCTTTCTTTTGTGGGAGCTCTCAATGTCCTTTTATATATTCAATAGACACAGAGTCTGCCTAGTTGATCATGTGGATTTAATCTGCAGCTTGTACAGCTGGTAGAAAGGTTTTGAGTCTTCTTCCTTAGCCACACTGCCCCTGGGTTTCCATTGTGGTTTTATTTCCACCTCTGCATGTGGATCATCCACTGGGGTTTGCTCCTGAGGCTGCCCTGGAGGACTTGGGTTTGCCCCTTTGAGGGCCAGATGTGGAGGTGCAGTCACTTGGGTCACAGGGCTTCTGGCAGCACCAGGTACTCAGGGGAGCTGGCAGCTAGGGCAGCGGGAAATATAGTGCTCTAGAAGGGTATGGCAACAAGTATTGGCCAATATGCATGAGTATTCTTCCCTGTAGAACCCCCGCTTCCTGACAGAGAAGTCTGGCAGGCCACAGTCTACAGGGTCGCAAAAATCAGACACTACCGAAGCAACCCTGTGTGCAAGACTTTTTTTGCCTGTGTCAGTTCTGTCCCAGTGAGAGTTGAGCATGAAGGTGGTACACATTCTTGGCTTGTGGGTACCCTGGCAGCACCAAGTGTGCAATGACACGGACTGCCTGTGCTGCAGGAGTTGTGGCCCTATCAGAGACTTTTTTCCAGCCTCTTGTAGCTGGCAATCAGGAGGCCTCTTTGGCCAGTCTTTCTCCATAGCTCTGCTCTTTCAGGCACTGACAGAGCTCCCTTGCCTGGGGTCCTTCTCTGTTGTTTGGGACATCAGGCACATACAGGGACCCACTGGCTGATGTCCTACCCTGTAATTCGGTGAGTCAGGCGCTTGATGGGCCAGCCTCTCTATTGTTCAGCTGCTGATGCTGTTGAGTAGGGAGAGAGAGGCTACGAAGATGGCTCCACCCACTATGATTGACTCAGAAGTATCCCCTGGCTTCCATGGTGCCCTGCGTTCCTCCACAGGCATTTTCCACCCCGATCTCCCTCACATCCCACAGTCAACAGCAGCAGTCACCCTGGGATTGCTCTACAATCCCTATACTCCAGCCGCCAGCTATTGCGCCTTCCAGAGGACCTGCATCCCTCTCTGCTGTGTGTATGGTTGTGGCAAGGACTGTCTGACTCTCATTCCATTTAGGCTGCCACAGAACAGCTCTTTCACTCTCAGACGTAAATGTTTCTCCTCTGATGCAGACAATTGCTCCGATGTGGGGACTGGACACTGAGGGCAGGTCCAGTCCTACTAACACTCCTGTTTTCCCCTGGTTCCTTCATCCTACCGAGTTTTGTCATTCCATATATTCTTTTCCGCTGGTCAGGTACTCCTGTCAGCTCTCAGCTGCTATTCTGCAAGCACTTCTATGCCTGAAGGTGTATTCCTAATATGCCTGTGGTGACAGATGTACTCCTTGCCCACCTACCCCTCTGCCACCTTGTTCATCTCAGCTTTTTGACTATTAGAAATAAGACTGCTAAGAACATTCATGTGCACACCTTTGGGTAAACATATATGTTTTTCATTCTTATTGGTATAAACGTAGGAGTGGGATTACTGGGTCATATGGTAACCCAATGTTTAACTTTCTAAGCAACTTCCAAAGTGCTTTCCACCGGGGCTGTCCCATTTTGTATTCCCATAGGCAGTGCATGAAAGTTCACATTTTTTCACATCCTCATGACACTTGTTCTTGTCTGTTCTCTCATAGAGCCATCTTTATAGTGTGCCCTGTGTGTTTAGTTGCTATCTGTATATCTTTATTTAGTGAATTTCCTGTTCAAATATTTTGTCCATTTTTTGCATTGATGCCTTTCATTATATTTTTTCAGATACTTATATTTTTCATACTACAATGTTAGTTATATTTTTTATTTTAATTTTCAATTTTATGTCCTACTATATAGAAAATTAACTAGTTAAATTTTATATATCATCTGTATATCTTGCAAGATTGCTTACATGAATTCTTAGTTTTAGTTATTCTGTTGTTGCTTTAGATTTCATTGGATATTCTACACAGACATCGCTGACAAATAAAAACAGTTTAATTCTTCTTTTCCAAACTGGATAACTTCCCTATCATTTTCTAATATGACTTCATGGCGAGAAATTCAATATAAAGAGAGTGGACATCTTTTTGTTGATTCTGATCTTAGATGTAAAGCAACTCAGTCTTCTTCCATGAAGTGTGATGTCAGTTAGGCAGTTTATTACCTTCATCAGGTTGAGGATGTTTTCTCTTTCTAGTTTACTAAGAGTTTTTTTTTTTACAGAATGTGCTCAATCACTCATTTGTGTTCAGCTCTTTGCGACCCCATGGAGTGTAAGCCCAACAGGCTCCTCTGGCCTTGGGGATTCTCCAGGCAAGAATACTGGAGTGGGTTGCCATGCCCTCCTCCAGGTGTCTTCCAAACCCAGGAATAGATATTAGAATTTATCAAATTATTTTTTAGCATTTATTGAGATGACCCTACTGTGTTTCATTTTTAGTTCTTTAGTAAGGTGAATTACATTGATGGATTTTCAAATGTTTAACCAATGCTGCATCCTTAGGGGGACAAAAATAAATAGATTATGCTGTGTCATACTGTGTATATATTGGTGTAGTCTGTGCTTCATTCTGAACACTTTCTATTGCTACCTCTTCAAGTGCACAGTTTTCTCCTGCTGCCCTAATACATCATTTATTCTATCCACTTTGTCATCTGACACTATAGTTTTCATATCTATAAGGTAAAATTGGGTCTATTTCATGATTTCCATGTCTCTAATTAATTTTACAAGATACAAAACACAGTTATTCCAATTATTTCAATGTCTCTGTCTGAAATTTTTAAAATCTATGCCACTTCTGGGTCAGTTTGATTTCTCAAGGGAGTTTTAATATGATTTTCCTTACCTTAGTGAGATTAAATATCTTTTTAATGTGGTTAGGGTCTAGTTCCATATCTTTCTAATGAACTGGCTGCTCATGTCTTTTAAACATCTCTTAATAAAGTGAATGGCCAGTGCTACATCTTTCTTATAAACTCTTGGCTCAAGTCCTTTTCACATGTTTCTATCATGTTTTAGGCTCTCTGTTCTATAAATTTTAAGAGTCATCTTTGGGGTTTGTTTATGGTGTGCTTTGTTCTACCTCGTAAAATTTTAAGCAGTGTGATGCATCCTGGGTGAAAAAGCAACCAGTGGACAGCAGGAAGTGAGCACTTAACAGGAAACTCAGGAAGTCCCACTAAGGAAACAAACTGTGTCCCCAAGGACACACCTCAGGCTGGCTGACCGTGCTTGTCAATTAGGAACACAAGATTTGCGGTGAAGCACACAACCTCATTCCCCTTTCCTCCAGAGCCAACCACCTCAATGAGAGACCCTGGGAATGAGGTAGACAGGACATGATTACTTAGTGTTTCCTCCAAGAAGCTGGAAGCTTGTGGAAGCTATTCATGGAAATGAATTCCACCATGGGCTCGACCATGAGATAAGCTCCAATGGAGGTGCCAGCAGGAAAACAAGATGAGAAAAGAGATTTGTGAGGCCACATGTTGAGAAGACCTTTGCACATGAGGCTCACACACCTCTGAGCAAGCTCCACCCCTTCCTGGGAGTACTAATCAGTCGCAGGTGGTCATTTCCTTCTTAGGATCACCCAGCACAACCTGAACCATGCATTTATCTGCCTCATCCCCATCAAACTGTTAAAAAGCAAGCCTCAGTAGTACACCAAGTGAGGTGACCGTGAGTCCTAGACTTGAAACAAGACAACTCCAAGTGGAGCAAGGGCAAGTGTATTCAGTGCAGTCTCACAGCGTGAAGGCAGGGGTTTCAGACTGGAAACTAGAAAACTGAGGACAGCCATGTAAACACTGAGAAAGGAGGTGGGATGGGAAAGGTTTCTGTAGGTGGCCCAGAATTAAATGATCTTCAATTTGCTTTAAGAACACCTTGTAGGAGGAAAGTTGAATGATTCACATTTCCACAAAAACGTCAACACAGGCTAATCATAGAGGGATTTTAGGCAAGATATTAAAAACTAGATAATGGTGAAAGGTGAGAGAGAACTGAATGAAAGCCTGAATAGTGTGGCTGTGAGGCAAAGTTTGGAGGAGACACACTCTCCCTGCCATGTGACCCATCAGAGTTGACTTAGAGAGATGAGGATGGCAGGTGAGTTTGGAGGGCTCTTAAGGGGCATTAAAAATGCCTTATTTCTCCCACCAAGTCATCTGAATTGCTCCCCATCATGCCCTAGAGGTGGCATGATGGGTCTTTGTGATGTCAAGGCTCATCAAGGGCCACCATTGGCTGGAGATGTGACTTGCTGACCACATAAAGCATAAGGGTGTGGCACCCTGGGGAGGGGTATATGTTGGGATGCTCAGGGGCTCTGCAGCATACCACCTGGAGTGTTCAAAATGACTAAGTTGACTGGGAGGCCACAAGGCTCTAGATCAGTTACAGAACAGCCAACTCCACATACCCAGGACAAAAAGATGAAGACTTCCTATCAACTGAGGTCCAAAAGAAGTGTCAAGGTGAACTAAACCCACCCAAGCTCCTCTTGCCCATTGATCCCATCCCATAAGACTGCCTCTTCTATCCTTGCCTGGCACATACCCCTTCTCTGCCTACATCCCTTCTCCTGAAGCTGTCGTTCCAATCCATCTTCACCCTCTTCCCCAAACCAATGACATTCTGTGCTCCTTCTCTTGTTCTCTGCAGGTGGCCAGGGCAACCACGAGGGTGAATAAGCACATTCAAGCAAAACTGATAAAGGATGATTATCAATAAATACCACCTCAAAGTAACTGAGGAAAATCACAGGTTCAAAGCTCTGTAGCCAGATGTTCCAAGGTGAATGAAGAGCTGAATCAGAATGAACTAGAGGGGGTCCCAGGGATCGTGGAGACCCCCTGCCATTCCAGGTAGACCAGTGGGCAACCAGTGACTTCAGAGCATGGTTAGAGACCTCAGAAATCTTTGGGGGTCTCACCGCTGAGAAATGGCCAACATTACAGATGTTGAATCTTATACCAAGAGCATACATTAATACTGAAAAGAAAATAAAATCAACCTGATGTGATTTAACTGGGATGACCAGTATATCTACTACTGTGGGCAGAAATCCCATAGAAGAAAGGGAGTAGCCATCATAGTCAACAAAAGATTGCAGTACTTGGATGCAATCTCAAAAACGACAGAATGATCTCTGCTTGTTTCCAAGGCAAACCATTCAATATCACGGTAATCCAAGTCTTTGCCCTGACCAGTAACACTGAATAAACTGAAGTTGAACAGTTCTATGAAGACCTACAAGACCTTATAGAACTAACACCCAAAAAAGATGTCCTTTTCATTATAGGAGACTGGAATGCAAAAGTAGAAAGTCAGGAAATACCTGGAGTAACAGGTAAACTTGGCCGTGGAGTACAGAATGAAGCAGGGCAAAGGCTAATAGAGTTCTGCCAAGAGAATGCACTGGTCATAGCAAACCCCCTCTTCCAACAACACAAGAGAAGACTCTACACATGGACATCACCAGATGGTCGACACCAAAATCAGATTGATTATATTCTTTGCAGCCAAAGATGGAGAAGCTCTACACAGTCCACAAAAACAAGACTGGGAGCTGACTGTGGCTCAGATCATGAACTCCTTATTGCCATATTCAGACTGAAATTGAAGAAAATGGAGAAAACCACTAGACCATTCAGGTATGACCTAAATCAAATCCCTTATGACTATACAGTGGAAGTGAGAAATAGATTTAAGGGACTAGATCTGATAGATAAAGTGCCTGATGAACTATGGACGGAGGTTCGTGACATTGTACAGGAGACAGGAATCAAGACCATGCCCAAGAACAGCAAGGAGAGATAAGAAAGCCTTCCTCAGCAATCCGAACAAAGAAATACAGGAAAATAATAGAATGGGAAAGACTAGAGATCTCTTCAAGACAATTTGAGATACCAAGGGACTATTTCATGCAAAGATGGGCACAATAAAGGGGAGAAACGGTATGGACCTAAGAGAGAAGCAGAAGAGATTAAGAAGAGGTGGCAAGAATACACAGAACTATACAAAAAAAGATCTTCATGACCCAGATAACCACGATGATGTGATCACTCACCTAGAGCCAGACATCCCAGAATGTGAAGTCAAGTGGGCCTTAGGAAGCATCACTACGAACAAAGCTAGGGGAGGTGATGGAATTCCAGTTAAGCTATTTCAAATCATGAAAGATGATGCTGTGAAAGTGCTGCACTCAATGTACCAGCAAATGTGGAAAACTCAGCAGTGGCCACAGGACTGGAAAAGGTCAGTTTTCATTCCAATCCCAAAGAAAGGCAATGCCAAAGAATGCTCAAACGACTGCACAATTACACTCATCTCACACACTAGTAAAGTAATGCTCAAAATTCTCCAAGCCAGACTTCAACAGTACGTGAACCGTGAACTTCCAGATGTTCAAGCTGGTTTTAGAAAAGGCAGAGGAACCAGAGATCAAATTGCCAACATCCGCTGGATCATTGAAAAAGTTCCAGAAAAACATCTAGTGGGTGAAGTCGCTCAGTCGTGTCTGACTCTTTGCGACCCCATGGACTGTAGTCTACCAGGCTCCTCTGTCCATGGGATTTTCCAGGCAATAGTCCTGGAGTGGGTTGCCATTTCCTTCTCCAGGGAATCTTCCCAACCCAGGGCTTGAACCCAGGTCTCCCGCATTATAGACAGATGCTTTTATATCTGAGCCACCAGGGAAGCCAATCTACTTTTGCTTTATTGACTACGCCAAAGCCTTTGACTGTGTGGATCACAAGAAACTGGAAAATTCTGAGAGAGATGGGAATACCAGACCATCTGACCTGCCCCCTGAGAAATTTATATGCAGGTTAGGAAGCAACAGTTAGAACTGGTCATGGAACAACAGACAGGTTGGTTCCAAATTGGGAAAGGAGTACATCAAGGCTGTATATTGCCAGCCTGTTTATTTAACTTATATGCAGAGTACGTCATGAGAAACGCTGGGCTGGATGAAGCACAAAGATTGCCGGGAGAAATATCAATAACCTCAGATACGCAGATGACACCACCCTATGGAAGAAAGTGAAGAAGAACTAAAGAGCCTCTTGATGAAAGTGAAAGAGGAGAGTGAAAAAGTTGGCTTACAGCTCAACATTCAGCAAACTAAGATCATGGCATCTGGTCCCATCACTTCATGGCAAATAGATGGGGAAACAGTGGAAACAGTGACAGACTAATTTGGGGGCTCCAAAATCACTGCAGAGAGTGATTGTAGCCATGAAATTAAAAGACACTTGCTCCTTGGAGGAAAAGTTATGACCAACCTAGATAGCATATTAAAAACCGGAGACATTGCTGACAAAGGTCTGTCTAGTCAAAGCTATGGTTTTTCCAGTGGTCATATATGGATGTGAGAGTTGTAGTATAAAGAAAGCTGAGCATGGAAGAATGGATGCTTTGGAACTGTGGTGTTGGTGAAAACTCTTGAGAGTCCCTTGGACTGCAAGGAGATTAAACCAGTCAGTCCTGAAGGAAATCAGTCCTGACTATTCACTGAAAGGACTATTGCTGAAATTGAAACACCAGTACTTTGACCACCTGATGTGAAGAACTGACTCATAGGAAAAGACCCTAATGCTGGGAAAGACCGAAGGCAGGAGGAGAAGGAGACGACAGAGGATGAGATGTTAGATAGCACCACTGACTCAATGGAGATGAGTTTGAGTAAACTCTGGGAGTTGGTGATGGACAGGGAAGCCTGGTGTGCTGCAGTCCATGGGATCACAAAGAGTAAGACATAACTGAGTCACTGAACTGAAGTGAAAACAGTATCTTTTTCAACGTGTAAAGAATACATCTGGATTTTATAAATTACATTCATAAGCATTCTTCTATTTCTCCATGAGAGGGCAGCATAAGCACAATAAATATTTACTGATACCCACATAAACTCTGGAGAGTCCCTTGGACTGCAAGGAGCTCAAACCAGTCAATCCTAAAGGAAATCACTACTGAATATTCATTGAAAGGACTGATGCTGAAGCTGAAACTCCAATAGTTTGGCCACCTGCTGCAAAGAACTGACTCATTTGAAAAGACCCTGATGATGGGAAAGAAGGCAGGAGGAGAAGGGGATGACAGAGGATGAGATGGTGGATGGCATCACTGACTCAATGGATATGAGTTTGAGCAAGCTCTGTGGGTTGGTGATGGACAGGGAAGCCTGGTGTGCTGCAGTCCATGGGGTTGCAAAGAGTTGGACACAACTGAGCAACTGAACTGAACTTTTTGTAATGAGCATGAATTAATCTTTAATAAAGGTATATAGTATATGTGTGTGTGTGAGTGACTTAGTTATGTTTGATTCTTTGTGACCCCCCTGGACCCTATGTCACTTCTCCAGGGGATCATCCAGTCCCAGGGATCGAACGTGGGTCTCCTGCATGGCGGGCTGATCCTTTATCATCTGAGCCACCAGGAAAGCCCATATTGTATCTTCATCAACATATAAAGAACACATCCGGTTTTAGAAATTACACTATATTCATAAGCATTCTTCTAATTCTCCACAAGATGGCAGCATAAGCACAGTAAACAACAACCATTCTCGGGGTATTTGGTCTGAAATTGAACACTGCTCTTTGTCCAACACTGCTGAAGCGACTTAGCACACACACAGGCACTTTGTTTATTTTGACACGCTGCTTGTACAGATTAATTATTAGTTTAGTTTTAATGGTGACTATATTCATTGTAAAAAAACTGATATATAGGAGATAAGTCATCTCTACTCGGAGACAAACTGATATTTATCTTCCTGGTTTTATGCAAGAAAAGAGGCGGGGCTAGTGGTAAAGATCCCGTCTGACAATCCAAGAGATATAAGAGAGCCAGGTTCAATCCCAGGGTGGGGAAGATCCCCTGGAGGAGGGCATGGCAACCCACTCCAGTATTCTTGCCTGGAGAATCCCATGGACAGAGGAGCCTGGGGGGCTGCAATCCACGGGATCACAAAGAGTTAGACACACCTGAAGCCGTGGAGCTCCACACACACATTTTTCAGAAAGTGTGCTCCCCTCCCCCTACACAATTGTTTTCTTTCGTGTGTGTGTGTGTGTGTGTGTGTGTGTGTGTGTGTGTGTGTGTAAGGTATTTTACTTTTAAGGTGATTTTTCTTTTCATCTTTTGTTCATCTGTAGATCCTGTTATTTTTTCCCCCAAACTTGAAACGTTTTATTTTACATTGAGGTGGTGGTGGTGGTGGTCTAGTCACTAAGTCGTGTCCGACTCTTGCAGCCCTGTGGACTGTAGCCTGCCAGGCTCCTCTGTCCATGGGATTCTCCAGGCAAGACTACTGGAGTGGGTTGCCATTTCCTTCTCCATATATTGGGGTATAGCCCATTAACAATGTTGTGGTAGTTTCAGGTAAACATCAAAGGAACTCAGCCATACATGTACATGTATCCATTGTTCTCTAACCTATCTTTCACAGCAAGTGTCTCTTGAGTATTTCCCTAAGTTCTCTGACATGGAGGTTTGAAAAAGCTGCCTGGTATTCCAGCCTGTGGACTCATACCTTGCTATCTGATTTAAATTGGCCATTTAAGTGGTTTCAACTGTCTTTAAAGTATAAAATGTTTCCCATGTATAAAATATAATGGAAAACTATCACCCAATTAATCACTACTCAAATTTGATAGTTGTAGCCATTTTTACTTCAGACATTTTTAAGAAAGAAGTTTACAGGTAGAGTTGGAGGTCCCCATAGCCAATTAACTTCTATCCTTTCATCCCAAAAGTCACCAGTGATCTGAAGCTCTTGTTTATTTTTCCTATTTTTTATTTCAGGCTTTAATACAAAAGTATGTTCCGTGAAAAATATAGTATTGCTCTGAGCTTTCAAATTCTGCACATAAATGTACTCACAGGGCATGCCCTATATTCACTTAACATTATGATTGAGATTTACCCCAGCTGATGTAGACCGAGTTCATTTTAACTGCTTTAAGGTAATATAATTTATAAATAGAATTTAACACATTCCCTATCGATAAGCATTTCAGTAGCTTCTCATTATTGGGAATTGCTGCTCTTGTAATAGGCAGGTGTGTATAGCTTCTCTAGTGGCAGTACCTAGAGAATTGAATTGAGTTTGGGATTGCAGAAGAGGAATGACTGGTTTGCAAGGGTGATCACCTTCAGCTTTATTGGCTACTTTAGCCAAATCACACTCTTGAATTACCCACCTTCAATTTAGCGGGTCCTGAATGAGTCCCATTTTTTCCCTTCCTCTGTGTGGCAGAAGCCTTCCCAAGTGGCACTAGTGATAAAGAACCCTCCTGCAAGTGCAGGAGACATAAGAGACTGGGGTTCAATCCCTGGGTTGGGAAGATCCTCTGAAGGATGGCATGGCACTCCAGTATTCTTGCCTGGAGAATCCCATGGATAGAGAAGCCTGGCGGGCTACAGTCCATGCAGCCACAGAGAGTCAGACGTGACTGAAGTGACTTAGCATGTACACGTGGTGTACTAGGAGGTGTGACTTAAAGCACCCTGGAAGTTAAGTTTCCCTTTATGCTCCTTGCCAACAAACTTTAAAAAAAAAAACCTGGAGGAAAATTGCTTTATAATATTGTGCTGGTTTCTACTGTTCAGTTCAGTGCAGTTCAGCCGCTCAGTCGTGTCCGACTCTTTGCAACCCTATGAATCACAGCACGCCAGGCCTCCCTGTCCATCACCAACTCCCGGAGTTCACTCAGACTCACGTCCATCGAGTCGATGATGCCATCCAGCCATCTCATCCTCTGTTGTCCCCTTTTCCTCCTGCCCCCAATCCCTCCCAGCATCAGAGTCTTTTCCAATGAGTCAACCCTTCGCATGAGGTGGCTAAAGTACTGGAGTTTCAGCTTTAGCATCATTCCTTCCAAAGAACACCCAGGGTTGATCTCCTTTAGAATGGACTGGTTGGATCTCCTTGCAGTCCAAGGGACTCTCAAGAGTCTTCGCCAACACCACAGTTCAAAAGCATCAATTCTTCCGTGCTCAGCCTTCTTCACAGTCCAACTCTCACATCCATACATGACCACAGGAAAAACCATAGCCTTGACTAGACGGACCTTTGTTGGCAAAGCAATGTCTCTGCTTTTGAATATGCTATCTAGGTTGGTCATAACTTTTCTTCCAAGGAGGAAGCGTCTTTTAATTTCATGGCTGCAGTCACCATCTGCAGTGATTTTGGAGCCCCAAAAAATAAAGTCTGACACTGTTTCCACTGTTTCCCCATCTATTTCCCATGAAGTGATGGGACCAGGTACCATGATCTTTGTTTTCTGAATGTTGAGCTTTAAGCCAACTTTTTCACTCTCCTCTTTCACTTTCATCAAGAGGCTTTTTAGTTCCTCTTCACTTTCTGCCATAAAGGTGGTGTCATCTGCATATCTGAGGTTATTGATATTTCTCCCAGCAATCTTGATTCCAGCTTGTGCTTCTTCCAGCCCAGCATTTCTCATGATGTAGTCTGCATAGAAGTTAAATAAGCAGGGTGACAATATGCAGCCTTGACGTACTCCTTTTCCTATTTGGAACCAGTCTGTTGTTCCATGTCCATTTCTAACTGTTGCTTCCTGACCTGCATATAGGTTTCTCAAGAGGCAGGTCAGGTGGTTTGGTATTCCCATCTCTTTCAGAATTTTCCACAATTTATTGTGATCCACACAGTCAAAGGCTTTGGCATAGTCAATAAAGCAGAAATAGATGTTTTTCTGGAAATCTCTTGCTTTTTTGATGATCCAGTGCATGTTGGCAATTTGATCTCTGGTTCCTCTGCCTTTTCTAAAAGCAGCTTGAACATCTGGAGGTTCACGGTTCATGTATTGCTGAAGTATGGCTTGGAGAATTTTGAGCATTATTTTACTTCATGACCAAGATAATCACGATGGTATGATCACTTACCTAGAGCCAGACATCCTGGAATGTGAAGGCAAGTGTGCCTTAGGAAACATCACTACGAACAAAGCTAGTGGAGGTGATGGGATTCCAGTTAAGCTATTTCAAATCCTGAAAGATGATGCTGTGAAAGTGCTGCACTCAATGTACCAGCAAATTTGGAAAACTCAGCAATGGCCACAGGACTGGAAATGGTCAGTTTTCATTCCAATCCCAAAGAAAGGCAATGCCAAAGAATGCTCAAACTACCACACAATTGCACTCATCTCACAATCATATCAGAAAGAATCAAATACTTAAGAATTGATTAAAGAAGTGAGAAATTTGTGCAATAAAAACTATATGACAGGGGACTTCCCTGGTTGTCCAATGGCTAAGACTCCATGCTTCATGATCCATGCAAGCAGGGGGCCCAGGTTCAATCCCTGATCAGGGAAGAAGACCCCCTATATTGTTGCAACTGAGAGTTTGCGTGCCACAACTAAACATCCCACGTGCCACAACAAAGATGAAACATACCAAGGGCCACAACTAAGACCTAGTACAGCCAAATCAATAAAGATTAAAAAAAAAATACAAGACACCACTGAGAGAAATTAAAGAAGTCATAGATAAATGAGGGCTTCCCGGGTGCTGCACTGGTGAAGAATCCACCTGCCACTGCAGGAGATGCGGGAGACAAGAGTTCGAGCCCAGGATCAGGAAGATCCCCCGGAGAAGGGGGATCCAGTATACCCACTCCAGTATTCTTGCCTGGAGAATCCCATGGACAGAGGAGGCTGACGGGCTACACAGAGTCAGACACGACTGAGCACATGTAGATGAATGAAAACACACCCCACATTCATGGATTGGAAGACTTAATATTGTTAAAATGTCCCACACTCTCCGTTGGACTGCCTGCAAGAAAAACACTTCCTCACTACTTCCTTGGGAGAATGAGAGATTTCCCTAATCATCCCTTTCATGAAGGAGGTAGGCAGCTCTCGTTCCAGCTATATGCAGGGGTCTCAATTCCAGCTTCCTGTCTTGGAGCGTCAACATCATAGCTTTTACTTCTATGTTGGTATTGTTAATGAAATCCCAGCTCCTAACTGTGAGAGTCTATATTGGGATATAATTCCCTTCTGACCCAGGAAAGTGATGCTTCTCTCTAGATGGTCAGTATATTTAATATCTGTGTTGTATTTTATACTGCATGTCTGTGTTTGTAGAAATATGAGGAGCATGGGACATGGTACGTCAATCTGCCCAATTGCCAGAACTCAAAGTTGGGGTCTGTTTCTAATTTTTCAGTATTATAAATAATGTTATGAGGAATATCTTTGCCCATTAATCTTCATGCACATCTCTGGCTATTTTCTTTGGACAAATGCCTAGAAATGGTCAAAGAGTAGGAGTGTTTTTAAAGTATTTGATATATAATGCTCCGTTGGCAACTCCCAAGAATGCACCACTTTACATTCCCTGAGAATTCCTGTTTTTCTGCACCCTCATCAACATCTGGGAACTTAAAAATATATATATATCATTTCCTTAGACTAAACATATAGTGTGAAAACAGTACTTTTTACATTTTTAACTGGTTAGAAAAAAATCAAAAGAATAAAATTGTGATGACATATGAAAATTCTATGAGATTCAAATTTCAGTATCAGTAAAGACAGTTTTATTGGTACCCAACTGGATCCATTCTTTTACGTGTTATCTATGGCTGCTTTCAAAATGCAATAGCAGAGACAGAGACAAAATGCAATGGTAGCTGTGACAGAGACCTATGGTCTGCTGTGCCTAAAATATTTACTGTCTGACCATGCACAGAAAAGGTTGCAACACGTGTTTCAGAGAAAATCAGCCTGTATACAAAGACACTGAGGTGCAGTTGTACAATAATACTAACCATCACAGACCAAGTGAACTACAACTACACTTAGCAACATGAAGGAATCTCCCAAACATAAAGCTGAGAGAAAGAAGTCAGAAACAGAAGAATACATATGGCCTGCATCTTCCTGGAGCCCAGTAGAACGTTGTAAAACAAGTCTATTTGACCCATACTGACAGAAGTCAGGAAAACGGCAACCTACGAGGGTCAGTGTAGTAACTGGAAGAGGCCGGGAGGGGGCATCTCAAGTGCTGATCTGATGCATGAGTTTGCTCTGTAAAAAATTCATGGAGGTTTACACTAATGGTCTGTGCACTTACCTATAGGTTAAGTTATGCTTCAGGCTTCCCTATAGGTTAAGTTATGCTTCAGGCTTCCCTGGTAGCTCAGCTGGTAAAGAATCTGCCTGCAATACAGGAGACCCCGGTTCGATTTCTGGGTCAGAAAGATCCCCTGCAGAAGGGATAGGCTACCCACTCCAATATTCTTGGGCTTCCCTAGTGGCTCACATGGTCAAGAATCTGCCTACAATGTGGGAGACCTGGGATCTGTCCCTGGGTCAGGAAGAACCCCTGGAGGAGAGCATGGCAACCCACTCCAGTATTCTTGCCTGGAGAATTCCATGGACAGCGGAGCCTGGTGGGCTACAGTCCATGGGGTCGCAAAGAGTCGGACATAACTGAGCAACTAAGCACAGCACAAGTTATGCTTCAACAAAATTTTACAAAGAGAAAAGAGAGATGGAGATGGGCACAGTTTGGCCCACATCTGGGAACACAGAGTTACACCAAAGTGGGCCAACATATCTTCAGTATTTTCTCATTTTCTATTTCTTAGCTCTTCCTCAATAGTTCACTTTTCATTGCTGTCCTCATTACCTTTCTCCCCTGGCTTTCAGAGGAGGAACTTCTAGCTTGGCAGACCATTTCTGTGATAAATAGGAAATAGATGGCTGTTAAACAGGTTGGTCACAAATATTTATTACTATGTGACAAATCACCTCCAAGATTAATGGCTTAGACAATAATATTTTATTGTTTGCTTGTGATTCTACGGGTCAGGCAGGACTCAGCAAGGGGTTTCTTTGGCTGTACGTGGCATCGGCCTCAAGTCTCGCATGGGGCTGAGCAGCAGTCCCAGGTGGACTGTACAAGAAGCCTTAACTCAGAGTCTGGTTCCTCGGTGCCTCTTTCCACATGGTTCTCATAGGCTTCCTGATAGCACGGCAGGCTCAGAGTTATCAGACTTCTCATGTGACCAAGAGCAAGAACGTGGAAGTGCCTATTCTCTTGAGCCTGGAAGTTGGGGAACTTCAATTCCATCATATTATATTTGTCAAAGGAAACCATGGGTGCTGTCATTCAAGAAGAGAGGAAATGTTGAGTGTGTATGATGATGTCATAGTAAAAAGCAAGATAAATAACCTAAATTTTTTTTTTCGGGGGGGGGGAGATGGGGACTTCCCCGGTGGTCCAGTGGTTAAGACTCTGTGCTCCCAATGCAGGGGGCTGGGGTTTGATCCCAGGTCAGGGAACTAGAACCCACATGCTTCAACCAAAAATCTCACATGCTGCAATGAAGATTGAAGATCTCATGTGCTGCAACTAAGACCTGGCCTCGCAAAATAATTTTTTTTTAATTGGGAGAGATTGACTTCCTTCTTGATGTGAGGGACAGAAATGCATTTGTGACCTTTTTTAATCCACCCAGAAATTTATCTCACGCAAGTGCCATTTCTGAGAACTCAATAACAAATAAATACATAATTTAATTATTTGTAGTGATGTTTAGATAGACTCAATAGACATGAATTTGAGCAAACTCCAGGAGATAGTGGAAGACAGGAGCCTGGTGTACTGCAGTCCATGGGGTGCCAAAGAGCCGGGCACAGCTTAGTGACTGAACAACATCAACAAGAGACAATGGACAGAATTAACCTGAACTGGAACTTGTCAACTTTTCATTTAAAACAAATAAATGCTACTATGTACTCTGTTGACTATGCAACTCACAAAGCACAACATCACCACAACAGCGATTACTGTTCCCTGCACTCTGGTCTAGATCAGTGCTTCCCAAATGATCGCGTGCAGAGGTCAGAGTGAGGACTGATGGTGTTGCTCTGTGAACCACACAGTGTGACTCACACAGTGGAATCCAACCAATCAGAGATCAGTAACCTCCAAAGCACAGACAGGCTGCAAACAGGATTATTCACGCCCAGCTTAATATTAAGCTGGAACAGAAATTATAAGGAACATAAATTAGTTGGTTAAGAATGAAATAATTTATTCAGATTACAGCTAATCACACACATTCATGCAAATTCATCAATGGTTGAAAACATGAGAAAGGCAGAAAATTAGATTCAGAATATATTTAAAAATGGAAACAAGCACCCTAGGAGGAATGCGTTTTGAATCATATCAGACCTTATCAGCTCTGTGCAGATTCTGGAGGGATAAGAAGTGTTTCTGAGTTTGAGGAGACTATATCTTGAAACAATATTGGTATTTGATCATGTTATTGACACAGGGTTGCAAAGATGGACTTGTGTTTTTTTTTAATGTACACACAGTAGTTTGGACATTAAAGTGATTATACCCTCAAAGGTGGAGTATGTATGTGTGTCTGCGCAAAAAGATCTATTTGGTTTACAAATCTGATGAAAGTGAAGTCTCTCAGTCGTGTCTGACTTTTTGCAACCCCATGGATTGTAGCCTACCAGGTTCCTCTGGCCATGGGATTTTCCAGGCAAGAATACTGGAGTGGGTTGCTATTTCCTTATCCAGGAGATCTTCCCGACCCAGGGACTGAACCCAGGTCTCCTGCATTGTAGGTTGACACTTTACCGTCTGAGCCACAGGAGAAGTCCTGATAGTCAATTTATTTAAGTTACAAGTTCAAATGTGAACTTTTCCTTTAACCATTTTATAACATTTTTATTGAAGTATAATTGCTTCACAAGCTGGAATCAAGATTGCCGGGAGAAATATCAATAACCTCAGATATGCAGATGACACCACCCTAATGGCAGAAAGTGAAGAGGAGCTAAAAAGCCTCTTGATGAAAGTGAAAGAGGAGAGTGAAAAAAATGGCTTAAAGTTCAACATCCAGAAAACAAAGATCATGGCATCCGGTCCCATCACTTCATGGGAAATAGATGGGGAAACAGTAGAAACAGTGTCAGACTTTATTTTTTTAGGCTCCAAAATCACTGCAGATGGTGACTGCAGCCATGAAATTAAAAGACGCTTCCTCCTTGGAAGAAAAGTTATGACCAACCTAGATAGCATGTTCAAAAGCAGAGACATTACTTTGCCGACTAAGGTCCGTCTAGTCAAGGCTATGGTTTTTCCTGTGGTCATGTATGGATGTGAGAGTTGGACTGTGAAGAAGGCTGAGCACGGAAGAATTGATGCTTTTGAACTGTGGTGTTGGCGAAGACTCTTGAGAGTCCCTTGGACTGCAAGGAGATTCAACCAGTCCATTCTGAAGGAGATCAGCCCTGGGATTTCTTTGGAAGGAATGATGCTAAAGCTGAAGCTCCAGTACTTTGGCCACCTCATGCGAAGAGTTGACTCATTGGAAAAGACTCTGATGCTGGGAGGGATTGGGGGCAGGAGAAGGGGACGACCGAGGATGAGATGGCTGGATGGAATCACAGACTCGATGGACGTGAGTCTGAGTGAACTCCGGGATATGGTGATGGACAGGGAGGCCTGGCGTGCTGCGATTCATGGGGTCGCAGAGAGTCGGACACGACTGAGCGACTGAACTGAACTGAACTGATAATTGCTGTACAACATTATATGCTACACATGTACAGTACAGTGATCCACAATTTTTAAAGGTTATATTCCACTTTTAATTATTATAAAATATTGGTTATATTCTCCGTGTTGTAGAATATATCCTTGTAGCTTATTTTACACATAGTAAGTTTGTATTTCTTAATGCCATACCCCTATATTGCTCCTTCCCCCTTCCCTCTCCACACTGGCAATCACTAGTTTGTTCTCTATATCTGTTGAGTTTGCTTCTTTTTTCTTTTCTTAGTTTTTTGAGAACCCTCCATACCATTTTCCACAGTGACTGCACAAATTTACATTTGCACAACAGTGTGAGAAGGTTCCCTTTTCTTTCCATTCTCCCCAGCGTTTGTTATTTGTAGTTTTTTGCATGATAGCCATTTTGACAGGCATGACATTATATCTCATTGTACCTTTTCCTTAACCTTTTTAAGTCCAACCTAGGAAATTTATTACTCTTTTTATAGCAAAACCAATACAATATTGTAAAGTAATTAGCCTCCAATTAAATAAATGTATATTAAAAAATAAAAATAAAATAAAATTCCCTTTAAGTCTAGCAAATAATATCAACCAATTTTAAGAGGTCTTTGGAAAATACTGGATCCCAGTTGTGAACTTAGTTAATTAAACACCTTCATGAATTTTAAAGTACACTTAGAACTGTTAATATATTACATTCAGTTTCCTTTTTAGTCACTTCACTTGTCTCAATTAACAAATATATTTCCAAGTATGCAAATAACTTTAAAATCTAATAAAGTTAAACTTATAAATATCGTGAAACTTCAGTTCTCTTAAAATATCCCAATACTATATAAGATTAGTTTTCAATTAAAATCACGTTTAGATGAATTACCCAATTATATATTTTACAGTGGTTTCCATAACTCAGAACTTCTTTGTAACTTTAAAAATGTATAAAATACCAAATATACATAGATTCTTTCTTTAACCCAAATATGAATTCCATAGCTTTGATTGTTTTAAAAGTTTCTGTACTTTTCCCAAGTCCTCCTGGAGCTGAGAAATTCATTCCAACCACAGATGGTAATTACCATCCCATGACTGAGCCTGCATACATTCCCATAATCTGGGCTGGCCGCTGGCTAGATTCTTGTCAATAACCCTAATGGGACACTTGAAGTCTATAAATGATTACTATGTCCAGGATGCTACACTTCACGGGAGGTGCTCTCAAGACCCTTACCCTTAATTTTAAGCTGTATACATGATTAAGTACCCCGTGGACATCTCTACAGGCTAGTAGCTTGATTTTCTATTGAATTTTGCACGTTTTTAGTTCTCAAACTATGTACTCTTCTCTTTAGTTCTAAAGACCTTTGCACTAGAGGAATCCTAAGATGTGTAAATATCCTTTTATCTGCAAATAAGATCTTTGGAATCCATGGAATCTTTCCAGAGGCTTTGATCAGATCAGGTTTGGATTTTAGGGCAAAATTGCCTCATAGGCTTGCTGTGTTTTCCTCCCCAGAGGCACGTCAGGTCTTTGGTGGCTGTCTTCTGGCGATTTCAGCATACTTTTTGGATTTCCAAATTATATTCAATTTTGGATATCTCACATGGCTTTGTCTCAACTGTGGTCACTGAATTTGAGATTGTTTTGTTGACAAGAAAGTATAATATATCCGACTGGCAAGCTATACCTCTTGATTTCTTGCTGTTTGCAGATATACGGTGGAGAACACAAGTTCTTTTCCTTCTGTTGTTTCTTGCCCAGACTCCTCTGTCCCTGGAATTTTCCAGACAAGAATACTAGAGTCAGTTGCCATTTCCTACTCGAGGGGATCTTCCTGACCAGGGATCAAACCTGCATCTCTTATGTCTCCTGCATTGGCTTTCCTGGTGACTCAGACAGTAAAGAATCTGCCTGAAATGCGGGAGACCTGAGTTTGATCAGTCCCTTCAAATGCTAGTTGATGATATTAGGGAATTATTATTTTTTTTAATTTAGATCAGATATGGACTTCTCTGGTAGTGCAGTGGCTAAGACTATGCTCCCAATTCAAGGGGCCCGGGGTTCAATCCCTGGTCAGGGAACTAGATTCTATATGTAGAAACTAAAAAAGATCCCTCATGCCACAAATTGATGCTTTCGAACTGTGGTGCTGGAGAAGACTCTTGAGAGTACCCAGTTTGCATTACCAGTTGCCTCATAAACATCACAGATTTTTTTTTTCCAGTTGCTGCTGCTGCTAAGTCGCTTCAGTCGTCTCTGACTCTGTGTTGGTTTGTATGAATCAGGATTCAAATACAGGCCACACCATGCTGCTGCTGCTGCTGCTAAGTCACTTCAGTCGTGTCCGACTCTGTGCGATCCCATAGACAGCAGCCCACCAGGCTCCTCCGCCCCTGGGATTCTCCAGGCAAGAACACTGGAGTGGGTTGCCATTTCCTTCTCCAATGCATGAAAGTGAAAAGTGAAAGTGAAGTCGCTCAGTCGTATCCAACTCTTCACAACCCCATGGAGTGTAGCCCACCAGGCTCTTCCATCCATGGGATTTTCCAGGCAAGAGCACTGGAGTGGGGGGCCATTGCCTTCTCCCACACCATGCTACTAGTTCCTATGTCTCTTTAGTTTTTTTTTTCTTTTTTCTCCTACAGGCTCCCATTCCATCTCTCTTCCCCTGTCCCCTCCTATCCCCTTAGAGCTTATTTTTGGAAGAAACAAGGTCACTTGTTGGACATCAACTGGGATTTTGCTGATAGTATTCCCGACTTGTTACCTGTTTCTCTGATGTCTGTATTTCCTGAAAGCAGGTAACCAGATCTACAGGCTTTCATCCCTCAATACGGATTTGACTTTTGGGCAAGACTATGTCATATGTGGTGTGTTTTTCTGAAAAAACACATCAAGTCTGGTCATCTGTCTTTCTATGATCTTAGCAACAGTGGAAACTCAGTGCCAGGATCTAGTCAATTCATGGGGGAGGGATCTTCACTTTAATTCTGATGCCATCACTCCTTCTTCAGGCTAAGCTGAAATGTTTCCATAAAGAGACATTTCTTGAATTGTGAGAACAGCATGGAAACACATCCATTACCATATGTAAAATAGATAGCCAGTGAGAACTTGCTGTGTGTCACAGGGAGTTCAACCCAGTGCTCTGTGACAACCTAGAGGGGTGGAATAGGATGCAAGATGGGAGGGGTTTAAGGAGGGAGGGGACATATGTAGACCTATGGCTGATTCATGTTGATATATGGCAAAAACCATACCTGTAGAGCAGTTGTCCTCCAATAATTGTATTTTGTTCTATACTTCTCAGTATTGTAAATTATAATCTTTGATAATTATTAGTGACTCAAAGGAGAAGGCAATGGCAACCCACTCCAGTACTCTTGCCTGGAAAATCCCATGGATGGAGGAGCCTGGTAGGCTCTGGTCCATGGGGTCGTGAAGAGTCTGACACGACTGAGTGACTTCGCTTTCACTTTTCACTTTCCATGCATTGGAGAAGGAAATGGCAACCCACTCCCGTGTTCTTGCCTGGAGAATCCCAGGGACAGTGGAGCCTGGTGGGCTGCCGTCTATGGGGTCGCACAGAGTCAGACACGACTGAAGCGACTTAGCAGCAGCAGCAGCAGCAGCAGCAGTGACTCGAAATAGATAAATATCAGGAAAAAGAGACTCTTCACACATCTCCAGGTTGGACACCTAGTGGTCCAAGGTAATCTGAACTTTGCACAGCACATGGCAAAATCAGACACTTCTGGTCCACACTGGATGTTAATGGAGTCAAGCAGGTCATACCTGGGGCTCCTGGGTTTGGTTGGATTTCTGGGGGCTGTCATGGCAGACTTCTGTTTTCTGGGATTTCCTAACACTGGTCAGGACACTTCTATACATTCCAATCCAGCCTTGAGCAACAGCAGAAGCCTGGGGACAATTTTCCAGGAGTATTAGTCTTCTGGGGCCACAGTAGACAAAGTGTCACAGACTGGATGGATTAAAGCAAAAGAAATTTATTCTTTCACAGTTCTGGAGGCTCAACGTCTGAAATCAAGGTGTTAGCAGGGCCACACTTCCTTTGAAGGCTCTAGGAAAGGATCTGTTCCAGGCCTTTCTCCTAGCTCCTGGTGTTGCTTCAGCGTTCGTTGACTTGTAGACACATCACTCCAATTTCCGCCTCCTTCATCACAGGGCCTTCTTCCCATGCGTCCGTCTTTTCTTTTCTTCTAAGGACACCAGTCATGCTGGGTGAAGGGTCCATCCTACATCATTATGACCTCATCATAATTTAACTAATTACATCTGAAATGACCCTATTTCCAAATACTGTAATGCTCACAGGTTCTAGGGACAGGACTTAAATATATTTTGGGGGGCACGTAATTCAACCCGCAACACCAGGGAACCCAGTGTGTAGGGGCGGTGGATGTTCCTCTTGCCAGCAGCATCCTGCTGACCTTGGGGAAGTAGGTGGGCTGGCAGAGAAGTCCTGAGGAACAAGTGGTTGGATTTGCTGGGACGGTGCTTCTTTCCCCAAAACGCTCTTCTGTGCTGTAGCTGAAATTGCTGTCCCTTTGGAATGTTCAAAAGACACAGTGACTAGATGTCAAAGGTATAGACAGGACCCTACGTTCTGATGGGCTTTTGCTTATTTTAATGCTGTGTGACACACGGAGCTCAACCCAGTGTTGACAACATCACCATATTGACATTATTATTAATATTTTTTATACAAGGGGTCTGCTGTGGTCTATTATGTTGGTGTGCCCCCACATTCATATATTGAAGTGCATGCGTGTGTGCTCAATCACTAAGTCGTGTTCAGCTCTTTGCAACCCCATGGACTGTAGCCTGCCAGGCTTCTCTGTCCATGGGATTTTCCAGGCAAGAATACTGGAGTGGGTTGCCATTTCCTCCTCCAGGGGATTTTCCAGACCCAGGGATTGAACCTGCATCTCTTGCGTCTCCTGCATTGCGGTTGGATTCTTTACCACTGAGCCATCTGGGAAGCCCATATGTCAAAGTCCTAACCTGCAATGTGATGGTATTAGGAGATGGAGCCTTCAAGAGCTGTTTAGGTCATGACAATGAGCTACGAGAATTCAATCAATGTTCTTTTGAAAAAGACCTCACAAAGCATGGGAAGAATTCTCCCTCAGAGCTTCCACAAGGAACCTAAGCTGGCCACACCTGGATTTTAGTTTTCTGGCTTCCAGAATGTGAGAATAAATTTTTGTTGTTTTACACCTCAATAAAATAAAATAAAGGCAACCTCACAGCGCTCCCTAAACCTTTCCACCCTGTGAAGACACACCCGACCATGCTGGCACCCTGACCAAGGGCTTCCCAGCCTCCACAACTGGAAGAAATGAGTGTCTCTTGTTTATAAGGCACTCTGTTTGTGGTGTTTTGTGGAAGCAGTCTGAAAAGGGTCCTGCCTTTTCATCTGGCACTGCAAAATGTACATGGCAAACTGTGTAGTCAGTCCTGGGTAGGGACATGAGGCAGAAGAGAGGCAGAGGAAACAGGCAAAAATCAAACATTGCTGATGGCATGGTTGGCTCAGGGTTGGCTTTTTGCCCACTTCTACTTCTGTGCCAGGTAAGCCAGGCTGGACTTCACAGAGACATGGCCTAAAGTTAAATGACAAACAAATCCAGATTGTTAAATAAGCTCTCTTATCACGCACAGCTGAGTAGCCCTTGGCACCTCTTAAATGCGAAACAAAGCCCTATTGATTATGAAGTTGAGTAAGGAAAACACTAAGCAGATGGCTCCCTGAATCAGTATTGTAAAGTGTGTGTGTGTGTGTGTGTGTGTGTGTGTGTGTGTGTGTGTGTGTTAGTTGTTCAGTTGTGACCAACTCTTTCGTGACCCCATGTGCTGTAGCCCTCCAGGCTCCTCTGTCCATGGGATTCTATCCATTTTTTCCTGCCTTTGGACCCGAAGTGACACATCAGCTCTTCTGGGGTCTCTAGCCTGCTAGCCTTGGACTGAACTCATACCACTGGCTCTCCTGGGTTTCCAGATTGCTAACTCAACTTTTCCTTACTCAGCCTCCATAATCACTTGAGCAAATTCCTTATAATGAATCTCTTGATATATGTATCCCATTGGTTCTGTTTCTCTGGAGAACTCTGACTAATATAGAGGTCAAATAAGATGGTTGATGCTTTTAGCAATAGCCAGATCACATTGCCCTCAGTTCAGTTCAGTTCAGTCGCTCAGTCGTGTCCGACTCTGCGACCCCATGAATTGCAGCACACCAGGCCTCCCTGTCCATCACCATATCCCGGAGTTCACTCAGACTCACGTCCATCGAGTCTGTGATGCCATCCAGCCATCTCATCCTGGGTCGTCCCCTTCTCCTCCTGCCCCCAATCCCTCCCAGCATCAGAGTCTTTTCCAATGAGTCAACTCTTCACATGAGGTGGCCAAAGTACTGGAGCTTCAGCTTTAGCATCATTCCTTCCAAAGAAATCCCAGGGCTGATCTCCTTCAGAATGGACTGGTTGAATCTCCTTGCAGTCCAAGGGACTCTCAAGAGTCTTCGCCAACACCACAGTTCAAAAGCATCAATTCTTCCGTGCTCAGCCTTCTTCACAGTCCAACTCTCACATCCATACATGACCACAGGAAAAACCATAGCCTTGTCTAGACGGACCTTTGTTGGCAAAGCAATGTCTCTGCTTTTGAATATGCTATCTAGGTTGGTCATAACTTTTCTTCCAAGGAGGAAGCGTCTTTTAATTTCATGGCTGCAGTCACCATCTGCAGTGATTTTGGAGCCCCAAAAAATAAAGTCTGACACTGTTTCCACTGTTTCCCCATCTATTTCCCATGAAGTGATGGGACCACGTGCCATGATCTTTGTTTTCTGAATGTTGAGCTTTAAGCCAACTTTTTCACTCTCCTCTTTCACTTTCATCAAGAGGCTTTTTAGTTCCTCTTCACTTTCTGCCATTAGGGTGGTGTCATCTGCATATCTGAGGTTATTGATATTTCTCCCAGCAATCTTAATTCCAGCTTGTGTTTCTTCCCACCCAGCGTTTCCCATGATATATTTTGCATAGAAGTTAAATGAGCAGGGTGACAATACAAAGCCTTGACGTACTCCTTTTCCTATTTGGAACCAGTCTGTTGTTCCATGTCCAGTTCTAACTGTGGCTTCCTGACCTGCATACAGATTTCTCAAGAGGCAGGTCAGATGGTCTGGTATTCCCATCTCTTTCAGAATTTTCCACAGTTTATTGTGATCCACACAGTCAAAGGCTTTGGCATAGTTAATAAAGCAGAAATAGATGTTTTTCTGGAACTCTCTTGCTTTTTCCATGATCCAGCGGATGTTGGCAATTTGATCTCTGGTTCCTCTGCCTTTTCTAAAACCAGCTTGAATATCAGGGAGTTCACGGTTCACATTGCCCTAGTTACTTATATTCTCTGGGCCTTGATTTCCCCACCATGAAGCCTAGGTACACCAAATGTTACCGTCAATTATATGTATATTACAGGGCTTCTCTACCAGCACTAGCAACATTTGGGTCTTATGAGTTTCTGCTGTGGGGCTGTCCTGGGCCCTGTAGGATGTTGAGCAGTATCCCAGGCTTCTTTCTACTCACTGGGTGCCTGGAGCATCCTCCCATCCAGTTATGACAACCAAAAATGTCTCCAGATGTTGCTAAATGTCGCCTCGGGGCCACAGTCGCCCCGGTCGAGAAGCACTGGTATGTAACAAATGTCTCAGGCTTGTTGTTCCAGGATCTAATGACGTTGCCTGTGTTCCAAAACTGTTCCATTCACGCTACAAAAGAGACTGATTTATAATGCTGGTGTCATCAAATGAAAAAAAAAATTGTTAATAACCCAGAAAGTGCTCATTTCTGTGTCAGATAAATCTGCCCTCTTGTTTCTGTAAGCCTGAGACTTCCAAGCTGGTCTGCTTGGCTCATAAAGCAGAGGTCTGCAGTTGAAGAATCTGTTTTTCCAAATCCACAGGGGACCAGAGTCATAATCCTAAACAGGAGAGAACCCAGCCAGGAGGAAGCATGTGTAGTATGCCGGCTCATGGCAGCTGTGTCTTCTGAAAATTATGGTTCGCCTGGAATACATTTCCATTTGGCTCGCTAGCATTCTGTCGAACATTACCCAAGGGTTGGGAAGGAGGAGAAGCAAAAATATAGCTTTGGGAGGGGAGACTTGGAGAGGAAGGAAGTGGGTGACAGCAAATGTTCTAAGTTTGGATGAGAAATTGGTCTTTTTTTTTCCTTTAAACCTGAAGTTTAATAACCCAGGTACAAATGGGGAGTCCGCCTACAACATGACAGCCATGAACCGATGCCAAGGACATTGCTGTGCACAGAGAAGCCAACACATAGCAGCAGAAAGCACTAAAATGACCAAACAGACTGCCTGGTTCATCCACACAGCTGACTCTTTTGGAAAACTTTGCACCTCTCTGGAGCGGAAGATCAGGCCGTGAGGAAACTTCATCTCAAAACTGCACAGATCTTCCCCAATCAAGGAAGTCCTATTTGAGGAAAGCACTCCCTTGGTCCCCGTCCACACTCAAAAGTGAAACAAGGGCTTCCCTATCACAAGTCACAGAAGCATTTGAAGTTAAGAGACTGAAAGCCATGAAAGAAAACCTCAGGGAATAACCCCATGCACCCCCTTTGCTCCCAGAAATAGTGAAGGACAGGGAAGCCTAGCGTGCTGCAGTCCATGGGGTCTCAGAGTCGGACACGACTGAGCGACTGAACAACAGCAACCCCTTTTAGCTCCCAAGCCTGGGGAGAGGTTTCGGATTAGAGATGTCTGTGTTGCTCTCTGCCTTTGCAGTCTCTAAAGCGGCAAGACAAGAATAAGCCAGAACTCCATCTAATCTTCCCTACAGCTTGGGGATTTGCATTATTTAAATATATGGGAAGCGCCCATCATTGAGTAACTATTCCAGCATTTAAAGAATGCCAAACAATGAGCCATTTCTTCTTCAGACCCACTCCTGCCCATTTCCGTTTTCCTCTCAGCACATTGTGTAGAATTACCCAATGTGTCACTTCCTAGAACACTCGATTGTTTATACAAGCAAGCAAGACTTCTCTGGCAGTATTTATTTCTCTCATTTTCGACATGACGATTGCAAGCTTCCCGGGGCTCCCTTTTTCCAGAAGCTTCTCAGGTATTGAATGTGGAGAGAGGCATTGAATGTGTGAGTTTCGTCCCTTCCTTGATAAATCAAGGTTCTCCTTTGGGAAGAGAAAGTGGAATCTAAGTAAAAAACCCTCCAATTCTGTATGCTTGCCTGGCATGCAAGGAGTGTGCTGGATTGACTCCTTAACAAGCATTTTAAAGAAAATATTCTCCAAGCTCCACTTGAGGGCAAATTTTCACAGTTGGGGCAAAGGGATTTCCCAGAGGGTCTGCGAGGAGAACAAGTATTTGCATCGCCAGTACCCAGGGTCCAAATGGATTTTTCCTGAGCTGTATTTCCATCAGAAATCTTGGTGGGAGGAGAGGTCATTACAATGTTTGTACTTTTGTTGTTGGCAAGGCTGTGGTTTGAATATGGAGGCAGTGAAGAATGCGTAATTGTGTTTTAGGCTCAGAGGAAAGCCTCCTCTCCCTGCACTGTTTTATGTGTGCTTGTGTTCTTTAGTCCAACATGGAAAGCCCCGCTCGACTGTGGGAAAGACTGGCCTTATTCTCCCAAACACAAAACACATGCACTCAGTTCTTCCCAATTTATGGCAAAGCCAGAAGGTGACAGTCCCTTCGAGACAGTCTCCATAAATTTCTCTTGCATCCCAAAGCCCCACACAGGTCTTTAGGGACCATCAGCTTCTGCCTGGGGCAAACATTACAAGTCAAAAGGGAAGATGGAGCAATACACAGGCCTCAATCATCCCATGTTCTAGTTTCTTCCTTTAGTTGCCTCATTTGAGGAAGACAAATGCAGTGGGCCTGCTTGGCTTCTCTGAGTCAGAGGTCCCGGGATGCTGTGTGGGCCTGTGGATGAAGCTTTTTCAGGTAGGGGCTTCAATGTGTCTCCACTTGCATGCATGACATTTCTTCCGAATTCTCCTCGGTTGATGTGCAAACGAAATTAGGAATACCTGTAGATCTTGTCATGATAACCAAATGGTGTATATTTGCTAAGTGTTTCAAAGAATAAGCACAACAGACTGTCTCTCAGCAGCTACATGTGCCAAGGGGCGAGGGCTCAGGACTTGGGAATTTAAAGACCCGAACCTCATTTTCCTCATCCACACCATCTCACCATCTTCCTTTCAGTCTCCCAAGGCCTCCCCTGAGTTCTGAATCTGAAGCTGGCACACTGGCTTGGTTTGTAGAAAAGTCACAGTCCCAGGTGCCTATTTCGGGTTTAGTCCTTGACTTGAGGGGTAGGGGTGCACAGACTCTTTCCTGTTCTCTGCAGCATCGCTGCACCTTGTGGGTCCACCGTCAGTCCAAAAGAGTCCAGAAGAAGATCTTATCGTCAGTGAAAGGCCCGTCAACACTTGCCTCTTAGCTCCTCATGGGCTGTACCTTCCCCCATCCCTGACTCTTTATCTGATACTTTTTCATCTTGCCTTTCCTTCTGTGAGTCCTTTGATGTGTGTGGGTGTTCTCTCTCTGCAGAGGTTGGCATCACTCCAATGTACTCCAGCCCCATTCAGGATAATTTCGATAGCGCCCAGATTTGTGAAATTCTGAGATGACACGATGCCTGGGAGGGCGGGGCAGGAATGCAGCTTCAGCTTCGCCATGGTGGGTGGTAGGGTGACTGCGGTGTGGGCAGGGGGAAGGGCACAAGGCGGTGGCAGACCCCTTGGTAATAAACCACGGCAATCAGAAGGGAAGATGTCACGGCGGGGATTCTCAGCACTGGGCCATTCTCTGGAACATGCCAAGATCACAACATATTTGCTCTTTTGATACTCTGTGCGCCTTTCCCTTGGACATTTAATAGCTGTGCATGTTTCATTAAAAGGACTCCAGCGGTGGAATTTCCGGCATATGACATTCGGGTGGGGGTAGACTCTAGGGGAGCAAGGAAGCTTCTGTGCTCTGGTGGGAGAAGAGGCGGAAAGGCTTCTTCGGACGTGTCCTAATTACAGTCTCCATGCCTGCACATTCCTTTTTAAAACAATTTTCCCCTTATAAAAGGAATAGAACCCTTTTACAAACCATTTCGAAGGCAAGTAACTAAAAAAGCAACCATCCCACTGAAGGAATGCAAACTACTGTGAGCATTTGGGGACATTTTCCTCCCTTGCTTCCCCTATGTAGCTAGATTTGAATCGCTGTTAGGGTTTTTATTAGAACTTTTTGTGTCACTGTAACAGTGTTTTAAAACCTCTCTGATACTTTCCTGCGTTTCCTGGCATTGTCTTGTGGCCAGAGATCTGGGGCACTAAATAACTGGGGAATTTGGAGCAAGAAGAGAGCCAGCCCTGTCTTTGGACTTCAATTTCTCCAGCTACGAGTTGTGCATGTAACATAAAATACCAATAGCCATAGAGGTTTCATGTTTTAGGAGCTGACCTGGCTTCCTCTCAAGCAGAGGCCTACTTGGGTCTCCACTCAAACCATCGGATCTCCCAAACTGGAAGATGGAAGAGCTCAGGGCAGGTCAGCGGGTCTGACCCGGAGTGGGGACTTCACATCAACCCAGCTGGGGCTCTCCTAGCAGGGACGAGAAGTGACACCTAACCAGCTCCCCACTTTCAGGTGTCCCCCAGGCCCCAGCCCAGAGGACCGGCCTCAGGTTCCTCCTCCAGCTAGGGGAGCTCCTTCAACCTCCCTTCAGGGGACCTACCCACCTTCGCGGGGGGCATCCTCGGTTTTTGGGAGACCTAAGGCGCAGCTCCCCTCCCCCATCAAGTGGGCAGAGAGGAGGACCCCAGACATCCAAGGCCTGGGAATGGGTGCAGTGAGGTGACCGCCCTCTCCCCCGGGAATTGTTTGGGTCCCAGGAGTCAGCCCCCGGCAGGCCGCGTCTGCAGCCCGGGTGGGGCCGCCAACCTCCCGGCCCTCCTTCCTCTCCGCGGTGGCCCGGGGGCGGACGGACGCGGCGGCGCCCATCCTGGCCCCCGTGCGGTTTCCCGGCGAGGCCCAAGGAGGTGGTGGAGGAGAGAAGAGGGAGGAGCGCGCGGAGCAGGAGGGGAAGACCGCGGAGCAGGGGGCGAGCGTTGGGAGGGTCGGAGCAGCAAGCGGGGGAGGAGGAGTAGAAGCAGCGGGCGGGGGTGAGGGGCTGGGGGCCCGAAGGGCCGAGAGCCAAGGAGCCCCCAAGGGAGATTGGAGGCGGAGCAGCCAAGAGAGATCGAAGGGCTTGCAGCAAGCGGGGGAGGAGCCGCCAAGGACGAAGGGGTGGAGGGAGGGCCGGGCCCACTGACAGGGCGGGGCCTGTGTAGCCCCGCCCCCAAGACGGTGCTGTGAAACGAAGATGGCCGGGCGAGCCGCGGGAACTGAGGGGCTGCTGGCAGCGGCTGCGGCAGCTCTGGGGCTGTGACTCCACGCGCGGCGGCGACCCGAGTGATCCAAGCACTGCAGGCGGCGTCGCGCAAGGCCGGGTGGGCGGCGGGCAGGAGGAGGTAGGCGGGCACCGGTGCGCGGGCGCCGGGCGGAGGATGCACCGGGCGCGGCGGGCGGGTCCCCGCGGCCGCCCCCGCGCCCCGAGCGCCGGGCCTTAGTGCTGGCGGACGAGGCGGCGCGCGTGGGGCGGCCGGGCGGCGGCGGGGCCCGCGCCGTCATGCCGTGGCTGAGCGGCGGCCGGCGGCGGCGGCGCGGACAGCCCCGCGAGGCCCCGCGGGAGCCACCGCAGCCGGCGCAGCCCCCGCGGGAGCCGCCGCCGGCCGCGCCCCCCGCCGCGGCCCCCGTGCCCCCCGCGCCCTCGGCGCCCTCCGCGCCGCCACCGCTTCGGGCCCGGGAGAGCGCCGAGCTGCCGCTGCCTGCCGGCTGGGAGGAGGCGCGCGACTACGATGGCCGAGTCTTCTACATCGACCACAACACGCGCCAGACGTCGTGGATCGACCCCCGCGACCGGTAAGGGGGGCGCGTGGGCCAGGGTTAGGGCGCCCCATACCTTGGGCCCAGGGAGAGGATCAAGGACCCGGGGGCCCTCGGGGGTCTGGGCGAAGATTGTGAGTCCTCTGGGCCCGGAGAGAATCCGGGTGCCCCCACCCTCGGGACCCTGGTCGAAGACTGAGGCTCTCCCTCTCCCGGCCTCGAGCCCCTGGTGTGCGGAGCCCCGGCTTCCACCGCGGGACGAACACTCTGACTTGGTTCTCTCACGTCACCCGCTGACCGATGCCTGGGAGCTGGGCGCCTGTAATTTCCTCTCCAGGGGCTGATGGATGGCCATCTTCCTTTTTCCGCTGCAGTCTCGCCCATCCCTGCCGGGCCTCTGCGGCCCACCGCCCCCGACTGTGGGCCCACAGGCGCCCCTCAGCCCCGCGGTGGCCAAATGAGCTGTCATCTTGTAGCACAACCGTGCGTCCCAGCCTCGTGGTGTGGGTTCCTTGTCTGGCGGCTTCAGCCTAGTTTCCAGCGAAGACTGCCAGATGGGACACTTCAGAATCTTTGGAGTAACCATCAAACTGGGGTGGTTACTCTTCAGCGCCTTAGAAAGTGACTTCAAATTCTAGTTGAAAAAGCCTTGTGTACTGCGGCCAGAATGGACTATGATTAGACCCATATGCTTCTGGGATAAAGGGAAAACAAGAGTTGAATTTTAGGTTTCCTTTCTGTGCAAGATGTGAGGAGAGCCTTCAGTTGTCTCATTATTCATGTGAATGAATCCCCCGGAGTGAAAAACGGATTTTTCCAAAAGCAGTGCTAGATTGCCATTAAGTTTCATGTAATGACTGTTTTCGATAACTTTTTGTTCCATTGCCTGTTGGTTTCAGTGGTTCAGCTGCTTTTGGGGAGAGGCATTTCGGGATTCTCTTGAAACCCAGGGATTCCAGTGATTAACTGATATCTTGTCCTCTCTGGAGCAACTTCTCCTCCAGGTTGGGTCTGAGTACCAGAAAGGAAATACTGCAAGCTTCCCAAATGATTTTAAGACTTGAAAAGGCCCAGGGTGGTGACAGGCTCTTACATCTTCTAACCTGCGCAGGAAAGGCAGCACTACATGGCACTGGCCTTTGAAAATAAACTTTTCAGGAGGGAAGCTGCTGAATTATTGTTTGAAGATTTCTCAAATAGGGAAAGACCAAGAAAGGCAAAAGGCTCGTGGTACCCTAACATTCTCTTTGAACCTGGCCAACTTCTGGACTCAGAAACTCAGAGAAATTATAGCACAGTTTATTGGCTTAAAAAGGTGCTTCGTTATTTTAAAAATCAGGTGAGATCATATTATAATTTTAACTAAAGCCTAGAGCCACAGCTGTCTGATCAAGCCTTGGAAGGTTCTGGAGTTGGTAGAACTGCTTCGAATGTAGTGCCCTTCTATGTTGTATGTCTGTTAAAAATCCAAACAACTGGAAAATGAGCCAATTAAAAGTACTGTTTTGCTTAGAAAAGGTGAAGACCCATTTTATGAAGATAATATAAAACAGTTGTGGTCACATTGGAGTGTAGATTCATGAGGAAAATTATAAATACAAGAATTTTAATTTTATCGGCACAATTCAAGACATAGGTGAGCTGACCCCACAGAAGACAGCTGGTAGAAACTTCCTTTCTGTGTATTTCATACACATTGCCTGCGTTCCTCTTTCCAGAAAGCTGTGTTACTGAATGACATTTTCACCCTTTTCAGACATCACTCATGCTACAAATTTTTAAAAAGTCCAGTTTCTAATGCTCAGAGTGTCGATGGAGTGAACAAAAGTAGATGTTTTGCATTTTTTTGTAAAGTAAAAACATGTGTACAGTTTTATGAGACATTGTTTTTATAGTGAGTGAAAATTCAGTAGGGGACAGCTTGCACTTCAGCTCCCATAATACCTTGCCCGAAATATGTATGGAATGTTCAGCAAGCCACAAACATTTAAGTGGAGTCTACGGAAGGGTGTAAATGCTGTAATAGTCATTCTCCTTCTTTCAAAACAGAGCCCTGCCGATTTTTATTAGTGACTGATTATCCTTTAAGGTTGTGATTGATTTTTATGATATGGAAAAAATTATGTGTTGGAGCACAGCATTTTCTCCTTGTGCATCTGACACTTAAAACCCTTTTTGAGTCGAGTTTGATTCACAGGACCAGAAAACGGTATTCAAGAAATGAAGACTTCCCCCAAACAGCTTCCAAATGGAGAACTGTCAGAAGAGGCAAATAAATAGGTTGTTAAAGGCAATGAAATTATGATGAATGTATTTGGTTAGGTGAAGATTCTTGCTGACTGAAAGCATTTCATATATAATTTATGAAAACTGTAATAGCATTAAATATGCTGCTGTAAGCAAAGTAACCGAGGGCCAAGGGTTGTGAACAAACTCTTCTAGAGTTGTACAGTAGTTCTATTCAGTGTTGTGTCTAACAGCATTTGTATTGCCAGCTCAGGGCATGTTGGTGAATTATTGTAGCTGTACTTTCTTTTTCATGTTACAACAAAGAGGTTGCACACCTAGGGAAATATCTTTACAGATGTGGTTACAGATGTGTAAAAAAATCTCAGTATTTTCAAAACAGAATTTTTTAATTTTTAAAAATTAATTTATTTATTTTAATTGGAGGCTAATTACTTTACAATATTGTAGTGTTTTTTGCCATACATTCACATGAATCAGCCATGGGTGTACATGTGTCCCCCACCCTCAACCCCCCTCCTACCTCCCTCCCCATCCCATCCCTCAGGGTCATCCCAGTGCACCCGTTCTGAGCGCCCTGTCTCATGCATCGAGCCTGGACTGGTGATCTATTTCACATATGGTAATAGACATCAAAACAGAAATTTTTTAGTTGGATTATGAACTCACTGTAGGTTTAAATTCACTATCTCTGCAGCTCAGTACTGTGCATATAATTTTCATAGTTTTCTGGGAGTCATACCCCAAAACTTTGTTTAAAAATAAACAGTTGGAACTTCCCTGGCAGTCCAGTGATTAAGACTCCTTGTTCCCAATGCAGGGGCACGGGTTCGATTCCTGGTCAGAGAACTAAAATTCCACATGCTGCACGGTGAAGCCAAAAAAATCAAATCAACCAGTCAATAAAGTTAATTCACCATTTCTGTGACTGGTATTTTCTGTGGGTGAGTTGCGTGTGTAGTGGCACATATGTATTCCACATACATTAACTTGGAGGTCAGTGGCCACTTTATAAAAAGGTATTCACCATTTAGATGGAAAATACAGGAAGAACTTTTTTGCCTCTCTTAGAAAAATTCAGGGACTTTGATGGTTGTATATTTGTCTGCTTTTGACATTGTATTGTTATTAACCTTTAGATGGATTGAGCAGTTGAAACTTACTGTTCTGTTTTCCATAGCTCAGTTGGGACTGTACATTACTGGAAATGCCAACCTCAGGCACTTTAAGAGTGGTGGACATAGCACATTTGAGATCAAAGCAGAGTATAAACGATCAGGATGATGGCGGCAGGCCCAGCTTTTAGGTATCCATTTGTTCGCTAGCTGGGGTTTGACCTGCGCCACATGGAGAAATCCTGTGATATATCAAAAGTTCTTTGAACAGGCTATTGCTTTAAAGAGAAAACAATCCATGGTTCTCGAATTTTGCCAGGTTGGAGCCCCACATAACAGGGCCAGATGACACCATTGCTGTGTTCTTAGAACCTTTATTCGGTGTTAATTAATAGGAGGTTTACTGTATTTTGGGTTTCCCTGATGGCTCAGCAGTAAAGAATCTGCCTGCAATCCAGGAGACACAGGAGATATGGGTTCGGTCCCTGTGTCGGGAAGATCCCTTGGAGAAGGAAATGACAACCCATTCCAGTATTCTTGTCTGGAAAATCCCATGGACAGAGGAGCCTCGCAGGCTATAGTTCATGAGGTTGCAAAGAGTCGGACACGACTGAGCATGCACTCAACTCAACTTAGTATATTTATCCCACAGGGTCTATTTTGGGATTATTATCAACTTTGTGATAAATAATGATTTTTCCATTTTTCATTCTTTAAGATTATAGGGGGATGTGTGTGTGTATTTGTATATACATAGAGGAGTGTCTTGCTTTTAAATCCGTAAAGAGTGGACTTCTGTAAGAATCTTCTTCCATTTAGATTATCAACAACCATTTCTTGATTTGTTCTTGGTCTGATATCTTTCTTTTTTTTTCTTTAAGAAAAGTGAGTGGAAAAGTCATTCATTTCTAAAAATAGCTCCCGGATGTTTGGAAATCTCTTAGTTTCCTTTTCTTCCCTGTTGCTCTGATTTTGGAAGTGGAAATTGTGTTTCCCCTTCTCTCATAGGTTCTACTGCAGAAACCCGTGGGTCAAGTGACGTGTTAAAGGTCACTTTAACACTTGAGCCCAGTGAGCTCTTCTTGCCCAGGTCCTTTTGCTATTTGGCTGCCTTTCCAGTAAATTCAGTAAAATTAATCTGATGGAATAAAAGCAGAGCTAAAATTTCCTGAGTTCAGTTATTCTCATTTCAGTCCAGTCAAATAAAGTAATATTCATAGGTTCTTGGCCTCCTGTGTGCTAGGATAGTGGATGGAGACCAGGTTTGTGTGGGAGATGGGAGACCCAGAAAATGTAGACAGTGGTGGTTGCCAGACACCCTCAGCAGAAGGTGGTGGCTTCTGAGAAAAGGAGGTGGCTCAGTAGAGCCTGGGGGTTTTTTATCCTTGTCCATTGTCTCCTAGGTTGAGTGTATCTCACGCTTCCTTAGCATTAGGGATGAGAAGAATGCTGCGGACAAGGAACTGCTAGGTGTTTGGAATAAGGATGGGAACCGGTTAGCTTGACTGACCCAGAGTCTTTGTGTTAGGCAGGTCAGGCCCAGGCAAGACCACGTGGAGCTTGAATCCTCCAGCTTTGGGCTTAAAAGAGCCAGGATGGCCTCTTTCCTCTCCTCATCTTGCATGTGAGGGCCACAGCCAAGGGGTACGTTCCACCCACTGTGGGAGGAACTGGGACTTGAGCTGAATCTTCTGACCATGATCAAATGCTCTGTCACAGACGCCACCCCACTGCCCTGTCCCTATTCAATTTGAGGCATCCTGCCTCTCTTCATTCATTTGTTGGCTCATCTGTCCATTCATTCAGTAACTGTTTCACAGCCTCCCTATCTCAGGTACCCTTCGGGGTCCAGGAAGCACCAGTGGCGAGCACCAGCAGACGGGTGCCTGCCTCCAGTGGGGCTCACACGTGCTCATGTTCTGTTTACCCTGAGGCCTCACTGTGTCCTTCCTGCCTCCTGCTTTCTCCCTGCTGGGGTCCCTTGGGTTTTAGGACATACGAGGGGTGCTGCTTGTGGGCCACCCACTCCAGGGCACTGTCACTGAAAGCTGACAAAGGCTGCGTGAGCCGTCAGTGGGACGATGATGGAAGTGAAGCCCAGGGGCTTGCCTTAGTAACCTTGCTTCCCAGAGCCAACAAAGAGTGGCATCTGTCTGACTCCAGACTTGAACCGAAATCGACTATCTATGCCTTCCCCTCCCTTGGCTTGGTAACCGTGTGCCCCCTGTGCTATGTTCTATTCCCCTGGTTACTTTTATCTTATATTCATTGTTGTTTGATATTTAACAGACCTCCTCCCTGTCCCTCCCACCCAGATAGAAGAATGGCGCTCCAGAGATGTCCATGGCCTAGTCTCCTAAATTGATAAATAAGTTACTTTCCCAAAGAAATGGCCTTGGTAAGTGGGATTAAGTTAAGAATCCTGGAATGAGGTGATCATGCTGGATTATCTGGCTGGGCTTAGGGTAAGCAGAAGAGACCTGACCAAAGGGAAGCAGAACTCTCAGAGTCAGAGAAGGAGATGGAGACAGCAGAAGCAGACGTTGGAGCTGTGTGGCCAGGAGCCAAGGAATGTAGGCGGCCTCTCAAATCCGGAAGAGCCAGGAGGTGTATATTTCCTTCGCGCTTCCAGATGGAGTGCGGCCCTGCTAACACCTTGCAATTGGCCGAATGAAACTGATTTTTGACTTCTGACCTCCAGAGCTGTGAGACGGTAAACGTGTGCTGTGTTAAACCGCCTGATTTGTGGCAGTTCCTTACAGCAGCAGTAGAAAGCTCCTGCACCCTGTGTGTTGTTTCCCAGAGAGAATGGAAGGGTCTGGTCAGCCTGGTGTTGTTGATAAGAGCCGCACGGGTTGAGGTGTCCTGGGTGCTCAGGGGCTGCTGGGCCAGGCATTTTACATCCGGTTTTCTCCCAGGCTCCTCACAACACCCCTAGGAGTCCTGTTTCTCGTGAGTGGGGCCTGGAGTTTCAGTCATGTGAGGCACCAAGTCCTGCTTGATGAACTAGCCACGTATGTGCGATGGACAGGGTGCACTTCTGAGAGAAGAGGGCAGTCAGAAATTGTCGGAGGTTTTCACAGATGCTGATGGACCTGAGCTAGAGATATTGAGGGCTCTTGGATTAGAAAAATTGAGGATTATGTCAGAGAAATTGTGAGGAGACAAGCAGTGCACAGGACTTAGCCAATGCTTGAATTAAGGCAGGGGAAACCAGGAGGTGGGGGGTGTCAAATAAACCTTTTTTGCTGACACCTTAGGAGTAGTTGGGACTCAGCAGGGGCCGGGGTGGAGGCCTCCTATTAACCCCACTATCAACCATCACTATTTTTGCCACCATTGTTGATGATGGTGTTATGTTTAGTGATTTGGTTACATAGAGAAACAAGTGGGGTCATTCAGTGTGCTGTACTGCTGATAGACAGGGGCCTACAGGGTGTCCAAACTGAGCAGGTGTTACTTTAGACTGGGGTTTTGGAGCCCTGGCACTGTAAATGTTTCAGTTCAGTTCAGTCACCCAGTTGTGTCCGATTCAGGCTTCCCTGTCCCTCACCAACTCCCAGAGCTTGCTCAAACTCATGTCCATTGAGTCAGTGATGCCGTCCAACCATCTTATCCTCTGTCGTCCTCTTCTCCTCCCACCTTCAGTCTTTCCCAGCCTCAGGGTCTTTTCCAGTGAGTCGGTTCTTTGCATCAGGTGGCCAAAGTATTGGAGCTTCAGCTTCGGCATCAGTTCTTCCAAAGAATAGTTGGGACTGATTTCCTTTAAGATTGACTGGTTTGATCTCCTTGCTATCCAAGGGACTCTCAAGAGTCTCCTCCAAACTGTGTCTGTGAATGTTTAGGGGTGGGTAATCCTTTATTGTTGGACTGTCCTGTGTGGTGGAGGATAGGTAGCAGGACACCTGGACAGGTTGCAGCATCTCTGGTCTCTCTGCTGAGTGCCTGCCAGTAGTGCACCTCTCCAAGTCACGGCAAAACCAAAAGTGATTTCAGACATGACCCAGTATCTGCCTGGGAGCCAGATGGCCTGATGAAGATGCTCAGTTGTGTCCAACTCTTTGTGACCCCATGGACTGTAACCCATCAGGCTCCTCTGTCCATGTGATTCTCCAGGCCAGAATACTGGAGTGGGTTGCCATGCCCTTCTCCAGAGGAGCTTACCAACCCAGGGATTGAACCCATGTCTCCTTCATTGCAGGTGGATTCTTTACCATTTGAGGCACCAGGGAAGCCCTCACCTACCATAGAACATACCATTTTAAACTGCACCATTTAGTGTTCATACATTTACAGGGTTGTGTGATCACTACTGCTGTGTGATTCCAGAGTAGTTTCATCGCCTCAGAGAGAAAGCCTGTACCCATTAATAGTCATTCCCTATCTCCCCATCTCTTGCAACACAGTTCTGTTCTGTGTCTCCAGATTTCTCTGTTCTAGACATTTCGTGTATGTGGAGTCATGCAGTCTGCGGACTCCTGCGTCTGGCTTATCTCACTCAGCATCATGTTTTCAAGATCTGTCCACATCGCAGCCTGGATCAGTGCTCCATTCCCTTTCCTTGCCAAATACTGTTCCCTGGTGGGGCTGCTGCCTTGGAGCGACCCACCTGTCCAGGTGTCCTTGCAGGATCTAAAAAGGAACTGTGTCTTTAATTCGATGAATGTCAGCTCCTAGCTGTTTTACTTACAGAAAAATGACCATTTCTCTGTTTACAGTGTCAAAATGTAAACATGACCTTGTGTACTCAGTGGGGGGAAAAAAAGAGCTCTGACTGGCTATGATCAGCTGTTGTCTGTTCCCATTGGTCTTCTGCTTGTTTTGGCTCCTTGAGAATGGGGAGCAGGCTTCGCCGCTAGAGACGTGCACAGTCTCAAGCTGGCTGGGAGCTTCAGGAATGCTGGTGCCTCCACAACAGGGCCAGGTAGCCCCAAGTTTTAAGCTCTCCTGGAGATTACAATGTACAGCCAGGAGTCACAGTGTGGCTCCAGGGCTAGTGGAGAAGTAAGGCTTAGGAAGTGCTGATGGTTAACAGAATTGGGGGACTGGGTGCATTTATGAATTCTCTGTCAGTTGGGCAAAGATGGTCATCTGTCTCATTCAGAAAGAGGAGAAGGTGCCCTCATCCTGTGTCTCATTTCTCGCACGACTGCAGGACCTTGCCTGTCATGTCAGGGACCAGGCTGTATCACTCCAGCCAGTTTGCCAGGGCTCCAGTCTCCAAGGGGTTGGGGAAGCCTGGCATTCAGAGAGCAGCCCAGAGATGGTCTGGCTGCAGCCAGCCATCCTTG
The DNA here is from genome assembly GCF_032405125.1 of Capricornis sumatraensis. NCBI lineage: Eukaryota > Metazoa > Chordata > Mammalia > Artiodactyla > Bovidae > Capricornis > Capricornis sumatraensis. The sequence continues at coordinate 138,665,136 of NC_091092.1, read as the reverse complement.
CCTCCTCCCCTCCATTGCCCTGTCCAGAAATGCCCCTCTTCAAAGAGAAAAGGAAAGATTGTAAAGGGTGGTAGTGGGAGGGGGTGGTGCTGGCCTGACATAGGCTCTTCTGAGGCCTGCGGTACTCATTTATGAAACTTAACGCACTTCATGGGATGGACCAACTTCGATGCCAAAGGAGCGAAAAACTTGGTAAAAATTAATTGCTTGACATCCTAGTGACCAGAGAGCTGCTTGATGGAGTTCTTCTGCAAGCAGCTGTGCACGCTTCTCTCCTGCAGACCAGCCCCCTCCACCACCACACCCCAAGGCTCTTCGGGTGCTGTGCTCTGGATACACAGGTGCGCATGCCTGCCCTTTAGTAAAACGTGCAGGCCCTCAGGGACCTTGGGGTGTTTTTCTATGACATGGGGGACCCACTGAAGCATTCCTTCCTGCCTTATTGGAATGACACAATGTGGAAATATGTAGAACAGGAGAAACTCCCCAGCTGCCCCCCTCCCTGGTAGAGCAGCAGCTTGCTGTGTGGCCATTTCTCCACCTGTGCCTAAGTGTATGTGCAGAAGCCCAGATCTTTGTTTCAGAAGTTTACATAAATGCAATCTTGCTGTCAAAAAAAATCTTTTTTTTTCCTGTGACTTGCTATTTTCATTTAACACTATGTCTAGGTGCTCTTTCCACCGTCAGATTGTACAGGTCTATGACCATGTTCTAAAAAAACTTGTTTTTATTGAGGTAGAGTTCACAAAACAAAATAACTCATTTAAAAATAAACTACTCAGTAGCACTTGGTACATCACCAGTGTTGTATGCAGTTCCAGAACATTTCCATCAGCCCAGAAAGAAACCTTGTGGCCACGAAGCAGTGGCTCCCCATCCCTCCTCGCCAGCCCTGGCAACCACCAAGCCACCAGTCTACTTCCTGTCTCCGGATTTACCTGTTCTGGGCTTTTCATACAGGTGAAATCATCTCTATTTAATTCTGTGCACATGGCCTCTTACGTCAGGCTTTTCTCACCTTGCCTAATATTAGTGAGGTTCCTCCACATTGTAGGGACCTGGTTTTGTGCTTTTGCTCTTAATGCAGAGGACACACCATCCTGTGATCCTGAGGGCTACCAGGTGAACTTTGCCCACAGGAGCTGCTGTCACCCTTTAAGAAAAATCAACTGAGGGTCAAAGAAAAGAGCATCTTAATTTAGGTTTTAGTTTGTTACTTTGAGAAAGAGTCTAAAATATTTCACATTTCTTTTTAAAAGTAGGCACAAGTAGCCAGAAACGAGCATGTGGTAGGATTTTTAATAATCTAGATGTGCCCTGTGAGATGGAGGTTGAAAAGTGTTAGTCGCTCAGTTATGTTCGACTCTTTGTGACTCCATGGAAGGTATCCCGCCCTGTCCATAGAGTTGTCCAGGCAAGAATACTGGAGTGGGTTGCCATTCCCTTATCAAGGGGATCTTCCCTACCCAGGCATTGACCTGGGGTCTCTTGCATTGCAGGCAGATTCTTTACCATCTGAGCCACCAGGGAAGCCCCTGGTGATGAAAGATAACACATAATTAATATATCCTAGCCCTTTTCCTCAAGGTGATGCAAATACAGCTGGGGAAACAAGAAGGACCTATAGAAAATAATAGGCCAGCAACACAGCGGTTACCAGCCTGCTGCCAGGGTTGCTGGCAGGGGCAGTGAATGGGGGGAAGACGGTCAGCCTTGAAGTCAGAGAATCTCGAGGGTCCAAGTACACTCCTGTGCCTTCACCATGCCCCCACACAAGTCCCTGAAGTTCCTTGTGGGTGGATTCTTTTACATGTATGAGAACAATAAGGCTTGTTGTCAGTCGCTGAACTGATGCTGCCCCTGGGAGGTCTTAGGACAGGGGTTGGCAAACAGCAGCCTACAAGCTGAATCCGGCTGGCCACCTGTTTTTTATACAGCCTGCCAGATCAGAATGGGATTTTCACTTTTAATTGGTTGAGAAAGAATCAAAAGAAGAGTCGTATTTCATGGAAGTGATGTGGATTTCAAGTCTGTGTCTATAGATAAAGTTTTATTGGAGCACAGCCACACTTACGTGATTAGTTATTGTCTGTGGCGGCTTTTGCCCTTTAAGGACAAAGTTGAGTCTCTGGACAGAGACCATGTGGCCTGCAGAACTGGAAATATTTACTGTCTGGCCCTTGATAGAAAACCATTTGTGGACCTCTCATGTTAGGAGAATACTGGGTCTAATCAAGGTAACTATTAGTTACTGGGGGTTGGGTGGGCAGGAGTGGGGTGGGAGACACAGGATAGGAAGACCCCTGCAGGAAATAGGAAGACCCCAGCAGGAAGTCTAACCAACCAGAGAAAAGGTACTCAGAATCATAAAATCCAGTGAGAGACCCTTTTGTCACATGAACCCTCTCAGTAGAGATTTCTTTCCTCCCTCACCTGCCCCAAGGATGCTGCATCTAACTGTCATTAAGACAACCAAGGCAAGTCAGATTAGATTTTTTAAACAACATGCCTATTAAGACTACAGTTGACCCTTAAACAACTTGGGTATGGACTGTCTCAGTCCATCAGATTTTTTTTTCAGTAGTGAGCACTACAGCACAGAACTGTGGATACACAGGGCAGAATATAAGTTACATGCAGATATTCAACTTTGTGGTGGCTGAAGAAAGTGAGTGAAAGTGCTAGTCATTTAGTCGTGTCTGACTCTTTGTGACCCTATATGGATTGTAGCCTGCCTGGCTCCTCTGTCCATGTTATTCTGCAGGCAAGAATACTGGAGTGGGTAGCCATTCCCTTTTCCAGGAGGTCTTCCTGACCCAGGGATTAAACCCTGGTTGCCTGTCATATGCCCCAGTACAAAATACAAAGTTTAAAATCGTGGGGGAAAAAAAAAGAAACTAAGGTTTCAAGGTACAAAAAGTTTTAGTTCTTGGAAGAATTCAGATATGGGACTCTCATTCTTTTGTGTTCCTAGGTAAGCAAGGGCCCCATTCTCCCATCTGTGCTCTATGAACTTGCATGGTCTTTAAAGGCTAGTTACAGGAATTATGAATTGTGCGCATGCATATCTGTGCTTGCTCATGGCTGCTTTCCACCTTCCCTTATCCCCTTCACAGACCTGGACTCACAGAAAGACCCCCTGGGACCCCACAGCTACTGATCCGTGATGTCCAGAAAGGCAAATCCATCCAAGTGGATTAGTGGTTGCCTGGGTGTGGAGTTAGGAAAGGGGAGTGGGAACCAAGGGTATGATTGGGGTGATGGAAATGTTCTACAATGTCCTAAATGTTGCACATCTAAGTAAATTTATTAAAAATCATTGAAATTACACATAAAATGGGATAATTTTAGGGTTCGTAGATGATACCACAATCAAGTTGTTTGTAAAATTCTTTTAAAGTGGTCTTATTTTTAAATTCAGGTGGTTGCCTTGTTTTAATAGTTGAACAGACCAGGCTATGTAAATTAGGCTGGCAGCCTCTAACCATGAAGAAGGCTTCTGGTTTTCTTAAAATGTTCATACAATGACTCCAGACACTTACCAAGAAGCCACATGTTAACACTGCCCAGGAGTTTGACTGACTGTAAGGGAAGAGTACCACCAGCAACAGCCTGATTTTACTAGGTTAAAAATATAGTTGATTTCACAAAGGCAACTGACTCTTTCATTCAGAGGGATTTATCTTACAGAAAGACTTCCTGGCACTGCTGTCCATTTTAGAAAAGTTGATGTGGTGTGTGATTATGTGTCAGTGTTTGGGCTGAAATGAAATTTGTGGATGAAAGACCAGTTGATACTTGGCGCTTTGGAGATCAGCATTTTTATCTTTCACATCTTTTTGAAAGAACATCTTAAAACTATATTGTATGCTTCTTATTTCTTCTTGGATTTACTACAGTGTAACATTTTCTTGATAGTTAAGGTTTGTATGCATGAACATGGATAATCATATGTTCTTGGAATGTACCAGTAACCACAGAGACCACTCAGACATTGTTAGCCTTGATTTTAGGCATGGATGGTCTTGGCGTTTGACTCAAGGCTCTGTTGTTTCATGTGTGCCCTAAGGCAGTATTTGGAGTCTCTGAACCTTGTGGTTTCTTCTTTCAGAAATGGGAACACTAAGGTCAATGTCTAGTGTGTAGTAGACACTCAAATTTTAATTGTTCTTGTGGTCATACTGAATAAATAGTCATTCAACTTAGTGATTCTTCGTCTTTTCTTTCCTGCCCATCAAAATTTCCTCCTTCTATTATGTCACTTATGCTTCTGAGTTGCTTGCTTCGTTTTCTTCTCCTTGTATACCCCTGGTGACCCACGAGAGTAAGCACAAGTGCTCAGAGAGTGCATGATAACTTTTTTCTCTCTGCTTGGAGCTGTTCTTTGCATTCCCTTGGTTTTGTGGCTGGGAACATGAAGTTGCTAGAAATGAAATGTTACAAAGAGGTTAGTACAGAGCCATCAAGCTTTGTGGGTACAGGGCTAGGTAGTGTGGGGGAGAATGGATACATGTATATGTATGGCCGAATTCCTTCACTGTCCACCTGAAACTGTCACAGCATTGTTAATCGGCTATACACCAATACAAAATAAAAAGGAAAAAAAAAGGGGGCTAGGTAGTAAGTATTTTAGGCTTGGCCAGCCTTAGAGTCACTGTTGCAACTGCTCAGCTCTGCTTTTGTAGCTAAAAAGCAGTCATGTGTGCATGCTAGGTTGCTTCAGTTGTGTCTGACTCTTTGTGACCCTATGGATTGTAGCCTGCCAGGTTCCTCTGTCCATGGGATTCTCCAGGCTAGAATACCGGAGTGGGTTATGATTTCCTCCTCCTGGGGATCCTCCCTACCCAGGGATCAAACCTGTGTCTCTTATATCTCGTGCATTGGCAGGCAGGTTCTTTACTGTTTGAGACACCTGGGAAGCCCAAAAACAGTCATAGGCAATCCCTAAATGTGAATGTGCCTGACTGTGTTCAATAAAAACTTACTTACAGAGAAAGGAGGCAGGCTGGGTTTGGCCCTTGGAACCTAGTTTGCTGACTGGTGATCGACGTCATGCTTGTTTGTATACTGTGTTAACGCCACCAAAGCTCTTACATCTTCAGCTTTCATTGTAGTTGTGTTAGCTTGGATACAGATCTGAAAACACCCCAAATATGTACAGAAATATTGACTTTCAGGTAGAGATATCATATTGCAGAATTTGGTCTTTGTAATATTTGGTGATGTTAGAGGTTTTACAGATTCACATCACATGGTGAGATCTTGTTTCATAATTAATAGACACTTAACATTGGACAGGTATTAAGAATTGAGAATTGAGAAGTTGGGCTTCCCTGGTGGTGCAGTGGTTAAGAATCCACCTGCCAGCGCAGGGGACATGGGTTCGATCCCTGCTCCGGGAAGGTCCCACATGTGGTGGAGCAGCTAAGCCCATGCGCCACCACTACTGAGCCTGTGCTCTAGAGCTTATAAGCTGCAATCACTGAGTTTATACACTTAGAGTCTGTGTTCTGCAGCAAGAGAAGCCACTGCAATGAGAAGCCCATGGACCGCAGTGAAGAGTAGCCCCTGTTGATGAAGAGTAGCTGCCAGCATCAGCACAGGGGAGCCGGGCCTTTTGCCTGGCTTGTACCAGGTTTGCCAACAGGGCTGTGAGGAATGCCATGGACCAGGAACTGCTATGCAGCAGATGCGTTTCGTTCCTATTATTTTAGCAGTCAAGTGGTGCATTTTTAAAGAGTATGTCTTTAAAGAAGATTTACATATACTTTTGGAATGCCCATATAATATTATCAGTTCTTCGGTTTAGAAATGAATTATTGTTACTTAAAGAAAAAGAGGTGGATAGTTACTTTCTAACGGCTGGGTGGTTTGAGATCTAAAATGATGAGGCTGAAGCCCACGGCGGCCAGCTCTGTGGAATTCTTTCACATTGTGACTTTCCCTCAGGAAAGGCACGTAGTCGACCTGGCGGCGCCAGGTTATGGATGGACTGACTGCTTTGGAAGGCATCTCACATAGATCATTCTGATTGATCCGACCCAGGTCAACCACGATTGCCATCTCAGTAATCTCAGTACAAAGAGCCAAGACGCCAGAGAGCAAGCCTCCCCCCGCCTCCAATATCACAAACCTCCAAAATGTCACCATGCAGATGGCATATTGACAGAAATGTCAAGGATTACCAAGAATAGCTCCTTGCATTCTCATGTACTGAGGAGGAGAAAGACAGAGTACCATTTGCATTTTAAGTGCCACTGTGGTGGCCAGAACCAGTACTTCCCCCAACTCTGTCTTGGGGCTTTAGATGTACTTTCCATTTTGAAACAAGACCTCATGTACTTATTTTACCTTGAAAATGATTAATAGAAGTCTTTTTCTTATGGTGTGTTTTATCACCTGGCTCCTTTAAAAATACAGATCACTAATAAAGTTCTATATAAACGTGTAACTGATCAAATCCTTGTTTTTCCTGAGTCAGTGTCAGCATTTCAGTTCTACTCTAAATCTAGTGCCAGTGCAGTAAATATTTGGAATCCAAAGTCTGCATTTCCTTCAAGCTAACTTTTATCTGGTTATATAAAGTAGAGAAACACAGACTTTCTTTCCATCTGTTTCGAGGTGCTTAGTAGCCACTCAGTCGGCTGGTGCGGGCGTCATCCCTTTTTTGCACCAGTGAAAATGATACCCTCACATGTCCCTTCAGGGATGAGTGCTACTTTTGTCATTTTAAGGAAAATCACGTACATTAATCCCAACCAGGTTGTGGAGTAGGAGGAATAGCTAAGGTTTTTCAGGCAGTTCCACCACCCTGAGCTGCGAGATGAGTTTGGAGCGTACTCTCCAGACTCGTGGATAGTCCAAGCCAAGTTGGATTCCGCAGGAGCCCCTCATGGCTGCAGACCAGAAAACACGCCTGTGTGTCTTTCCTCTTTCCCCTGGCCTTTTTTATGTTTCACTGGTATTAGATCGCTTTACCTCTCCACCTGGAGTTAAAGAAGGTGCCTTGACCCATTCCAAACTACTAAAATAGACAAAAAGTGGGAAATTTTCCGAGAAGCAAACCAATGACATAATGATACTGCAGGCATACAAATTACTGGAATTGGTTTTGTGAAGCAATTGGCTGATACTGTTGGCAAAGCTGGGTTTTTTTCTCACCAAAAAGGTAGCCCTAGATTAAAGTTGATTGTTCCCATATCAAGTTCTTTTTTCGTCCCTTGAAAGTAAAGGTAAAACAGAAGTATAACCTTGAGACTGTTGTTCTTTTGATCGTCAGGTGTTATTATACTTCCTGGAAAGATGGATCAAAGGCAGAACTTTCCAGAAATAGGGATAGGAAGGTGCTGGAGAAAAAGTGTTAATTGTAGTGCAGTTTGTTTATAAAGGAGCCAATGAATACTATGTACAATGGTCCATCATGGAAACTACCTCCACTTCGGTGGAATTGTGCAATGAAACAAAGCCTCACATCTCTAGTCAGGATTTCTCAAGCCAGATTTCTGAAACACCTTCAGGAATTGTCACAGGGAACACTGTTGGAACACCAGACGCTTGAAGCCACAAGGCATCATGCCTGTTTCAAGAGAGGTCTTGAGCCTCAGGCTTCCATAGCCATCACAGCCTGTATGCGGGGCCATCAGCAGTCAGGTGGCCTGATGATGTCTCTGACCGTGAGTATCAGCCAGCTCAAGAGTTAGATCATTCTTTCTTTTGTTGAGCTGGCCTGGGTGGCAGCTTCTGTTTAACCTTTCCCTCTGGTCCTTGTCGGCTCTCACTAGGGTCCATTAACATTTGCCCTAATTTGGGTGTCCATAAGGAGCTACAGCCTCTGACTGTGTGAATCAAACTGGAAAATTCTTCAAGAGATGGGAATACCAGACAACCTGACCTGCCTCCGAAGAAACTTGTATGCAGGTCAAGAAGCAACAGTTAGAACCAGACATGGAACAATGGACTGGTTCCAAATTGGAAAAAGAGTACGTCAAGGCTGTATATTGTCACCCTGCTTATTTAACTTACATGCAGAGTATATCATGTGAAATGTCCTCCTCAAGGGGATCTATTCGACCCAGAGATTGACTCTGCATCTCCTGCATTGGGAGGCAGATTCTTTACCACTGAGCCACCAGGGAAACCCACAGACATATCAAACCTTCATTCCTTTTCAGGGTGGAATCCCATTTCATTGTCTGAGTAGAGCACATTGTGTTTACCCCTTTCTTTGTTGATGGGCATTTGGGTTGTTTCCACCTTTTGGCTGTTGTGAGTGGTGCTGCTGTGACACTCGAGTATCCACTTTCAGTATTCCTGGGTATATACCTAGGAGTGGAATTGTTGGGTCATGTGGTCATTTGATATTTACCTTTATGAAGAACCATAGAACTGTTTTCCACAGTAGCTGTATACCATGTTACATTACAGAAGCAATGCATGAGGGTTAGTTTCTGTGCATCCTAACCAACACTTACTGTTTTCTGTTGTTATTTTTTGTTTGCTTTTTGAAGAAGTGACCATCCTATTGGGTGTGAAGTGGTATCTCGTAGTTTTAGTGTGCATTTCCCTAATGGCTCAGGATGATAAGGCTCTTTCCATGTGCTTGTTGACCGTCTGTGTATCTTGGAGAGATACCTGTTCAATTCCTTCATCTATTTCTTGCCCATTGGGTTGTTTGCCTTTTTGTTGTTGAACTATATATTGTGAATGGGCTTCCCCAGTGGCTCAGTGGTAAAGAATCTGCCTGCAATGCAGGAGACACAGGAGATGCAGGTTCAATCCTTGGGTCAGGAAGATCCCCTGGAGGAGGACGTTGCAAATCCATTCCAGTACTCTTGCCTGGAAAGTCCCATGGACAGAGAATCCTGGCAGGCTACAGTCCATGGCGTTGCAAAGAGTCGGAAACGACTGAAGCGACTTAACACACAGCACATACATTATGAATACTGAACCCTTGTCAGGTATATGATTTGCAACTGGTATCCATTTTTGCAAAGTTCTCCTGGTGAGTTCAGTTGGCAACCAGGCTCAGGAACCACTAATCTGGACCAGTGATTCTTGGTGCTACCTCGAAACACTTGGGAAACTTTCTGAAAATAAAAAAAAGTGCAGCCCTTTGCCCCCTACCCAAGGGGTTTCTGATAACCCCTCTTTCCCCCTCAAACAGACAGCTACCTGGTGAAATAGTAGTTTAAGGTTACTGACAACCTGGCTGCATGGATGGTGCATGCATGCATGCTCAGTTGTATCCAACTCTTTTGCGACCCCATGGATTGTAGCCCGCCAGACTCTGTACATGAATGGACTGGTGTCATCAAAGCAGAGAATCCGGCAGGTCTGTAGAAGGTCAGCTGGCATCAGCTACCTATTCCCTGTTCTCCAGAATATTCTGCACAGAGAGTTTATATTCTGTGGGAACTTGAATAGAATTTTTGTATCCTACTGTTGTGTGAAAATTGTATAAATCTCAATTACATCAAACTGGTTCATAGTGCTTTTCAGGTCCACTATATCCTTCTACTTCTCTGTATCTTCATTCTATTAATTTTTGAGAGTTTGATATTGAAACTCCACCTAAAAATCTCAACTTATCTACTTAAAAAAACCATTGTAATATATAGGGGAACTATATATAACTTTGTTCTGTATTTTGCAAGTCTCCTGTACCTGTAGATGTGTTATCGCAGTTTCATAATTTAAGAAATAAAAAGAGAGAAAAAATTCAATAAAAAAGAATATTCTGTGCAGAGCCACATGCTCACTCACATCACAGGATGGCCTGGCCTCCCTGAAGTACCACCAAGACTTGTGTTGTCAGGCCTCTTGGGAGGTGACATTTCAACTGCCTGTTTCTTCTCTGCCCATGGGAAGGGCACCTCAGCTCGCATGTGACATGCTGAGCTGTACACTTATTATTTCTTTCCGATCTCTTCTCATGCAGAGCGCACTGTTGGTGCTTGCTCGCAGCATTTCTGCTTTAATCAGGGTAATGTGGAACATTGTGGTTCTCTACTCTGAAGAAAGATTCTATTGTCAGTCAGTTTTCCCCCTACCTCATGACCCCTGCATTTTCATTGGAAGGACTGATGCTGAAGCTGAAGCTCCAATATGTTGGCCACCTGATGCAAAGAGCCGAGTCACTGGAAAAGATCCTGAGCTGGGAAAGATTGAGGGCAGGAGGAGAAAGGGGCGGCAGAGGATGAGATGGTTGGATGGCATCACCTGCTCAATGGACATGAGTTTGAGCAAACTCGGGAGATGGTGAAGGACAGGGAAGCCTGGCATGGTACAGTCCATGGGGTTGCAGAGTCAGACACAACTGAGGGACTGAACAACATGACCCTTAATTCTGAAGGAGACCGAGAGCTTGGCTCAGAACTGAGAAGGTGGAGGATTGTGGGGTGGTTGGTGGAGTTTTTTAACTTTTGGTTTATTTTTATATATTTTTGGCTGCCTGGGTCTTTGTTGCTGCTGGGACTCCTCTCTAGTTGCAGTGCACGGGCTTCTCATTGCACTGGCTTCTTTTGTTGCAGCGCACAGGCTCAAGAGCGGGCAGGCTTAGATGTTCTGTTCATGTGTGTAATCTTCACATGCTAGGAATCAAACCCATGTCCCCTGCATTTGATAAGAATCCAACCACAGATTCTTAACCACTGGACCACCAGGAAAGTCTGGTTGCTGAAGCTTTCTAGTGGAAGTTCTCGTCTGATAGGAGGCTGGATGTGGGGGCAAGAGAGGGCACACTCCCTGGGGTTCTCTGTATCACAGAATCTCTTCTTCCGCTCACATGGAAGTGTTTCCCGCAGCATCCTTTATCACCCTGGTGGGTCCCGTCTTGCCCCTGGGTTCCTAGGGGCTGAGGCTCTGCCATGTTCTTCCTTCCTGTACCTTCTGCTCCAGGCCATCCCCGCCCCACCCCGCCATGTCTCCTGCTGGTCGAAAGTGACTTATTTCCATACACACTTTGGGAACAGCGTAGGGACTCGTAAGAACAGATTTTGATGGGCAGAAGAAAGGTCATCTTGAAAGGATTCAATTCCATAGAAGCGCATGTGTTTTATTAAATTCCAAGTTAGGGCACAAAGTATATTTAGCTGGGCATTTTTATAGGATCATTCTGCTCAAGTGCTTCATCATGGTCATGCTTAGAAAGAAGGCAAAGGAAAGCATTTGGAATAATCTCCTGGCCATCCTTCCATCTCATGCTTATCACTTACTCTGTGTACCAATTTTAAAGCAACCTAGACGTCCATCAGCAGATGAATTGATACAGGAGTTGTGGTACATATAGACAGTTATTACTGAGCCATAAAAAGAAACACATTTGAGTCAGTTCTTATGAAGTACATGAACATAGACTCTATTCTACAGAGTGAAGTCCCTCAGAAAGAGGAAAACAAATGTGTGTGAGTGAATATATATGTAATCTAGAAAGATGGTCCTGATGAACCTATCTACAGGGCAGCAGTGGAGATGGAGACGCAGAGAACAGACTTGTGGACACAGTGGGGAAAGGAGAGGCTGGCACCGATGGAGACAGTAGCATAGAAACATGTAAATTACCATATGCAAGAGAGAGCCAGTGGGAATTTGCTGTTATGAAGCAGGAAACCCAAAGCTAGTGGTCTATGACAGTCTGGAGGGATGGGATGGGGTGGGAAGTGGGAGGGAGGTTCTGAGGGAGGGGACATACATAAACCCATGGCTGATTCATGTTGATATATGGCAGGAACCAACACAGTATTGGAGAGCAAGTATCCTCCAATGAAAAATAAGTAAAAAAATTGATGCCTGTTTTAGAATCATTGTCTGCTTCAGAAAAAGGAGAAACTGACCCTGGGGTGAGCGTGGCATTTTACTGGTTACCACGTGCAATATTGTCGTGAAATGTTTTAAGTCCATGTATTTGGCTGGTGCTTTCCCTTTCTCTCGTCTTTGCCAGCCTGACCTCATCCCTCTTGTTTCCCACGCCTGGGCTGAATAAATAATTATTTGAATTATAAAGATATTTTAAATGTTCTAGATGTAATACTCTCAGTTTGAGAAGCAGATGCTGGTTAAAGTAGCTGATCATGTTCCTTACTCTGCTCACCTCCCAATTTCCTTCTTCATGGAGATGCTTGCTACCTCTCCCCCCATACCAGATGGATGACTCTTTACCTTTGAGAGCCATACTTATATGAGATGGCTCAAGCTCGTATAAGGATTTCAAGTGCTAATTATCTAAAGAGTATTTAAAAGTACTGCTGCTCATGCTCCCTGAAAAATCAGTGAGGTCTAACTTCTGGGGTGAATCTGGAAGTCCCCAGTAATCTCGTTGCAGCCACTGTGAACATCCACTGTCGTCTGGACTCTGTCTTATTCACAATAATGAATGAATGTTTGCTGTTGATTGCAACCCCGTCATGAAACTTTGGCAGATAAGCCTTCACCTTAGAAACCAGAAACATTAAGTTTTCTAAAGGGGAAAGGTGAAATAGCGAGCTTTTGTATTGTTGTATACAAATGCAAATGCTGTTGTATTGTTGTTTGGGAGCAGTGACTGGTGGTCAGTTTGCTGTTCTGCTGAACGTGAAAACCACTTATGTTTCTGTTGCATTGATTTCTTCCCTGAGCGTCCATCGCCCTCTTTGTGCCCCTACCATTGAGGGAGTTTGCCAGGTAGTAACGATTTGTTATTTATTTGCTTCCTGACTGAGCTGAATTCCTGGCGGAAAACTCCTGGTGCCTAGCATCTTAGATAGCTTTCCTGCAGTGAGTATTGAAACAGATGAATAGCACTGTACAGTTTTCATAGAGCTTCTCCTAGGGTGGGGTCCCCAGGCCCACTCATCCTTAGCTAAGATCACATGCCTGAGACCATGAGCATCATTTATCCAAGCCGTGTGCCCTGGCTCTGCATGGCAGGAGCTCCCTGTGCAGCTGGGACCATGTTCTGCCAAGGGTCTTCCCACCCATACATCTCACCTTGGCAGGGTGACTGCAGCCTCAAATACCCACCAGTTGCTGGGTCCCCAACCAAACCACCAGATGTCAGAGACAACAGGGAGTGGTGGGCACTGTGGCATGCTAGTGGGTGGCCCCTCCTCAGGGGATGGCCCTCATCAGCTTTAGCCATTTTCGTCTTTGGGGATTATAATCTGAATGTACCAGCCCTTCCAATTTTCAAGAAACTTAGAAATTCAGGTGTTTGGAACCAAATCTCCTGAGGTTAAATGCTGGAAATCCACTTGAGTTTTGGTAGATGACCCGAGGACTGTTACTGCGCACCAGACAGAACGTCACCGGCAGGCTGAGTTGGCCCCGGGGCAGCCCTGGAGTCATGTCCTTCCAGCTCTTGCTGCCTGGTTACCCTTCTCCTAGACAGAGAGAAGAGGAACCTGGGAAGAATTCATAAAAGAATGGAATACAATATTATAAAGCATCTATACCCCTATACTGCGCCCCCCAGTATGGGATGCCAGGGCACAGATTATACTGAAAAAAGAGGCATATTTTATTTATTTTTTTATTGTTTTAATTATGAAAGTATGATAATACATCTACAGGAAACTTGAAAAATACAGTTATGTATATTTCCACTATGTATTACAATTATTTTTTCAGCAGGTAAATTAAGATGTTTAGTTGGAGTTTCAATATCAAACTCTCAAAAAATAATAGAATGAATAAACAGAAAGGGCTTATTTTATTGGTATGGACATACCACAGTTCCATCTAGTCCTCTACCTACAGTTGCCACTGTGTTTGGGTGTCTTCTCTAGCTCATCTTTTTTCTTTCTGTAAATAAAGAATCTAAAATGTGGTCATATATCAAGTAATTTTATAGCCACTCTTTCTCCCTGACGAGTAGGCAAAGCACTTTCAAGTTATTACAGTGTCTTATTAAACACACTTGAAACATTATCCCAAGTAGGTCTCACAAGGAGGGGAATTCTGTTTTGCTGTTTGCTCCGTTGGGCTTCCCTGGTGTCTCAAGAGTAAAGAATCCACCTTCAATCCAGGAGATGTGGGGTCGATGCCTGGGTCGGGAAGATGCCCTGTTGAAGGAAATGGCAACTCACTCCAGTATTCTTGCCTAGAGAATTCCATAGACAGAAGAGTTTGGCAGGCTGTAGTCCATTATGTTGCACAGAGTCAGACATGACTGAAGCGACTAAACCACCACCTCCACCACCATTATCTGCATTGCCTGAGCAGAGCCTGGCATGTGGCAGGTCCCCAGTGACTGACTGCTGCATGATTGTTGCTGGGCAGTAGTTTATTGGATCCCATCCTATTGTTGGCCATTTGGCTTGTTTCCTTTTTCCTGTTATTGTATATAGTACTGTGATGCCCCTCTGTATATATTAAGCTCTTCACCTATTTTAGATCTTGGCCTGGGTGAGTCTTTGTGGGGGAGGTGCTCTGTGCATTGTAGAGGGTGTAGCAACATTCCTGACTTCTGCTCTCCAGACTCAGTAGCACGTCCCCTCCACCCCTGTAACAACCAAAAGTATCTTCAGACGCTACCAAGTGTCTGCAGGAGGCACCGTGGCCCTTAGTTGAGAATCACTGTACCGGTAGGATTAGTGAACCAAAGAGTGTCCATGTATTTTAAGATTTTGAACCTTAAAATATATGCTGCTTGGGGAAAATACTTCCGTGAGCTGTTGTCTGCTGCTTCTCTCTATTCCTTTTCACCCAGCCTCCTTCCCATGAGACATCAGTGTCCTCCCCTGTGACTGTCTAGAGCAGTAATGTCCAATACAACATTCTGTAATGATGGGATGGGAATAGTCCATGTCTGCCCTGTCTAGTATGGCAGCCACTAGACCCACATATTTCTTGAATGCTTAAAACACGACCAGTGCAACCAAAGAATGAACTTTTCATTTTAACTAATTTCAGTAGCTAGCCACATGTGGCTAGTGGCTGCCTGCATGGACGGTGCAGGAAAGTCCCTCTCTAGGGCACCCTCAAATCACCCACCCTTTCTCAGAGTGGCCTGGCTGAGAATCAAATCAGTAGCAAATTTTGAGGTGACTTCTCCTTGATTGGTGTGTGGTTTGAGTTCAGCTCCTTCTTTTGTTACCTTCCAGAATCTCAGTTAGGAAAGCAGTCTAAGGAAATAAAGCCTAATTGAGACACGAAGGAATGGGGCTGCCCTCTGGCCCCTTAAGCCTGCCTGGAATGTGTTTGCCTATAAGTCCTAGCGGGCCTGATTTGGGAATTCTGACTTGTAGGAGAGACACGATAGGAAGATAGACTTTTCCCTTAACTCATTCCATTCTCTTCTTCCTTTGCTAGAAGTTTCTTCCCCACTAATCTGTATAGATGAATTCATCTCCTCATCCCTCCCTTTCTCCCTCCATCCTTCTGTTCATCATCTATCCATCCCTCTGTATATCTTTCCTTCCTTCCTTCCGTTGACCCATGTACTGATCCAACTGTTTATCCATCTATCCATCCCTTCATCAGACCCTTTGTCCATCCTTCATTCCATCCATCCTTTCCTCCGTCCATCCTTCTCTGTCCATCCTTTCCTCCACCCTTCCATCTCTCCCTATCACTCCATTTCTCCTTCCATCCCTCTAAGCATAGTGCACTTCTACTATAGGGTCAGTGTCTGTGCCAGGTACTGAGGAAGCAGGACTTCTAGGATCCTTGACTTTGTGATGTGCACATTTCTGGTGGGGGTGTCTGAAGACACTTACCCTTTGATGAAGATTCAGAGCAGAGTCTCGGGAGCAGGATTGCCCCTACTTGTAGTCAGATAGCCTCTGCAGGGAAAGGGGGCTGGGGACCCTTGGAGTCAGAAGATGGGTTAAGGTCATCTCGGTCGAAAGCATTGGGCTGGTTTTGGGGAGGATAAGGCCTGCTCTTTGCGATCTCATTCTCTGCAATTGGATTGCTGGGCCTTGATGTCCCAGGTAACTCAGCTGGTAAAGAATCTTCCTACCAATGCAAGAGTCCGGGGTTCGATTTCTGGGTCAGGAAGATCCCCTGGAGAAGGAAATGGCAACCCAGTCCAGTATCCTTGCCTGGAGAATCCCATGGACAGAGGAGCCTGGCAGGCTACAGTCCATGGGGTCACAAAGAGTCGGACACAACTGAGCGACTAAGACTTGGGATGCCCCAGAGCCAGGCAGGTGGAGCCCATTGTTCTTCCTTGGTTTCTGGTCCTTGGAAGAACTCCTTCCTTCACTTGTGTCCCCTCTGCCATCATGAAGCAGACCCCAGGCGCATGATGGGAAGCAATGATCCAGGGGCCGGCCCCATTGACCTTCAGGGTGGTTTGGGGTGACATCTCCGAGCTCTGACCAGGTGGGCTCAGGTGCCGAGTGCTGGTGGCTTTAGGTCTAGGAGATGTGCACCAACAAGTAGTTTAAAAAAAAACAACAACTTGTATTTCAAAAAAAGCATGAATTACTTGTCCTGGATGTTGCTTTCTGTTTTGGATGCAGGTGGGCCTTGTGTTTTTGCTCTCAGCAGCCAGCAGTCCTGCCCAGCCTGACCCCAGCTCCCCAGCCAGTGTCCAGCAGAGCATGCGCAGAGCCTCTGCCCTAGTGCCTGCAGTCTGGCGGGTATTTCTTCCTAGTTTCTGGACACACTCCTCCAGCCTAGTGGTCCCCGCCTGCCTTGCTCGTGCCTGCGCTCCCCGCTGGTGTCTGGCCACCAGTGATGCTGCCGCAGAGGCAGTGATGCCCCATCCTGCCTCCTTGGGGAGTCTCGAGCCCCTGTGAGGTAGAACATTTGCAGGGAGAATGAGTTTCCCACGGGGCGGGCCCACATTAGTGCAGAGGCGCACCTCTCCGCCCCCCCGGCTGCCCCAGAGACCTTCAGCCCCGTGTTTCCTGATGTCCCTGTTGGGGGGGAACCCAACAGGAACCCGGAAACAGTGGCAGTGCTGAGTCCTGTTAGCCTTCCCACCTCTTCTCCCTCTTCCTGCTGTCCACTTTCCCTGTAGCCTGAGGGACTTTCCTCCCAAGAAGCAGATCGGATGTCCACGCCCCGCCTCCATTCCTCAGGCCTCCCTGCAGCTTGTAAACTGCAGCCTTGCACGCAGGCTGGGCCCGTGCCTTCCAGCAGAGGCTTCCTTGTGACTCACCTGTTCTCATCCCACCTGCACGAGGCCTGGGCAGGTCCCCTGTCTTCCTTGGCAGATCAGAAGTGGCCTGGATGCTCCTTTCTCTAGAGCTGGAACTGGTCTTTACCCCAGGAGCTGGTACGAGGAGCTCTCTCGCCTCTTCCCCCTGGGTGGGGTGCTTTGGGTACAGGGTTCCCAAAACTGGACTTCCCAGACAGGCAGCATTTTGTGTATATACGAGGGCAGCTCTTTGGGTATTTGTGTAAACACATTTTTCTAGGGAGGAGAGTGATGGCTTGTCTCAGGTTCCCAAAGAGATTGAAGAATTGAAAGACTGAGAATTTGCCAGTCCGCACATCCTTAGCTGCCACGTATTCCTTCATCCGAGCTTGATGGGTGACTGAACGCTTTAGATGTTCAGGCATTTTCCTTTCTGCTTCTATTCATGGATTCAGATGCTGATATGTGCCAAGGGGCATCTATAAAGAATGGAATTCTCATTCCCAAAAGAAAACACGCTAAGTTACTGCTGAAGAATCCACTTGCCAGTGCAGGAGACACTATCCCTGGGTTGGAAAGATCCCCTGGAGGAGGAAATGGCAACCCACTCCAGTATTGTCGCCTAGAGAATCCCATTGTCAGAGGAGCCTGACAGCCTACAGTCCATGGGGTTGCAAAAGAGTCTGACAGACACAACTTAGTGACTGAGCACACATGCAAAAAGTGTGTGCGTCTATTTTTTATTTTTATTTTTTGGTGGTAATTAATGCAAAAAACGGTGGGTGATAAAATCCTTGAGCTGTTACTCTTAGAAGCCTGGTGCAGGACTTCTGCAACTGGGAACAATCCTCAGGGAAGAGCTTGATGCCGGCAGTATTTGCAAACCTGACACAGATCAGAGAGTCCGGAGTTGTGTGCCTTCTCCGTCGCTGTGTGCCTGGGCCGAAAGGATGGCCAGACCTTCCCGAGTCGCCTCCCCATGTGATGCCATTTCTAAAGAATGTTATTGTTGGGCCTCTTTGCTCTCCTTGGCCAGTGGGGTTTTCCTCTCCTGTTTCAGTTGAATTTTCTTCTTCCGTCAATTGTTGCTGTTTTTTTTTTTTTCCCAAATCCTTCCTTAAAACCTCCCCTTTTGATTTTTAAATATCCCTTCCTGTCTGTTGTACTCAGTAGTAAGAACCAAAAGTTTATAATACTGTATTTTTTTTTTGAGGAGTATTTTAAATTCCTCTTCTATCATTTTGGTCATATTAAAAATAAGAAGATGGTCATTAACTTCCCAAACTGTAGTCTCTTTGGAGCAATCATCATTAGCAATTTGTCAGGAGAGTTAAGAAGGATAAAGATTACTGAAAATCTGCATATGGTGCGTATATCCTTATCCTTGGGCTTCCCAGGTGGTGCTAGTGGTAAAGAACCCACCTGCTCATGCAGGAGACATAAGATACTTGGGTTCAATCCCTGGATTGGGAAGACCTATTGGAGAAGGGCGCGGCAACCCACTCCAATATTATTGCCTGGAGATTCCCATGGATGGAGGAGCCTGGCAGGCTGCAGTCTATAGAGTCGTACAGAGTTGGACACGAATGAAGTGACTTAAGTACACACTCACGCATGCTTATTCTTATTAAGCTTATTCAGCATCTTAATTTCTAGTATTTTTCTCAGAGATGATGGTTCCTGGCTGACAGGAACCCTTTATTCTTGCCTGGAATCCCTTCTTTGCACTTGATGGACGTGCAGAGAGCCCCCGGTGACCCATGCAGGAATCTCCTCCTGGTCTCGCCAGTTCTTAGGTGCACATCCCTGAACTCAGGGCCCTCCTAGGTAAAGTGGAGATGGTGATAATGGTGCTGATTGAGGAAGATTTCTCCCATCCACCTGAGCACAATGGGGGCTCATGGCTGTGGCTGTACACTTTCAGTGCTGTCT
The DNA here is from genome assembly GCF_032405125.1 of Capricornis sumatraensis. NCBI lineage: Eukaryota > Metazoa > Chordata > Mammalia > Artiodactyla > Bovidae > Capricornis > Capricornis sumatraensis. The sequence goes on along the minus strand of NC_091092.1, from coordinate 138,646,139 downwards.
GCAAAACCTGCAGGCTGGTGGGCAGCAGCCCCACACATTGAGCACGGTGGTCCTTGTGTGACTGGATACACTCACCTGTAGGTATATCGTGGAGCATTGCCTTTCAAAGTACTGCTGACTGCTCCAGAAAGTAGGAGAGCATTTGTGTCACATGTGCAACGGAAAGAAAAGTTTCATGACATAGTATGTACCGTCTTACCCTTGTGTGGTGTGATATGCTCCAGTATTTTCTTTTTAAACCAAAACACTGATTGGGACATACTCTGTCAATTTCAGAGCTCACTAATGGGCTGTGGCTATAGCACGAGCATGATGTTGAGTAATGTGACTCAAATACAGAGGACTGGGAATGATGGGTTTAGAGAATGTTTTAATATGTGTTTAGCGATTTGGAAGACTTCTGGGACATTTATCAGCCATGACTTAGAATGTATGAATCAAAATCACCAGATAACAGCTTAACATGAGTGAGATGACAGTCACCTATGTCCTCGGTTTTTTTTTCCTTCTCTCCAGAATTTCATATGACTTGGAATCCTGAAATTGTCTCTGCCCACTGTAAATGAAGTACTTGTTAGGAGTCTCAGTGCATGTGTGTATTTATTTTTTAACATACCTTTTAGTAAGGTGTAATTTACATACCAGGGCTTCTCAGGTGGCTCAGTGGTAAAGGATTCGCCTGCAACACAGGAGATGTGGATTTGATCCCTGATCCCAGAAGACCCCCTGGAGAAGGGAATGGCAACCCACTCCAGTCTTCTTTTTTTTTAAGATTTAAATATTTATTTAATTTATTTATTTAGCCATGCCAGGTCTTAGTTGTGGCACACTAACTTTTAGTTACCGCATGTAGATCTAGTTCCCTGACCAGGAATAGAACCTCAGCCCCCTGCATTGGGAGCTTAGAGTCTCATCCACTGGACCACCAGGGAAGTCCCCCACTCCAGTATTCTTGACTGGAGAATCCCATGGACAGAGAAGCTTGGCGGGCCACAATTCATAGGGTCGCAAAGAGTCCAACACGGAAAGTGACAAAACAACAACAGCAATTTACATACCACAAAAGTCACCATTTTAGTGTAGTTCAATGAGTTGTAGTGACTGAATGCAGCTGGATGACCATCACCTCAATTTGGTGTTAGAACATTTTCATCTTCCATCCCCCACTTTCCCACTCTAGTCCCCGACAGCCTCGGATCTGCTTTCTGCCTGTTTATTTTGGAATGCCTGCTCTCCTGGTTCCTCTTTGTAAATGGCGGGTTCCAGAAATCAGACTCTTGGGAGTCATCATTTCTCCATGCCCCCCGGCTTAGAACCCCAGGGGCTGGGCTTTTCCACAGTGGCCAGCCAGCCTGGTTGGGAGCCCAGGGAGGAGGAGCCATTGGCGTCCATCAGAAGTGGACTAGATTCTGAGGGCTGGTTTGGGTGGGTGCCGGGGGCTTGGAGGAAAGCAGCTGTGGCAGATTGGAAGGCCCCGAGCTGACTGTGGGTCTCCCAGTGAGGGCCCTCCAGCCCACACTGGCTCTCTGTTGTTAGCACTGTGCGTCCAGGATGCAGTTGCCCACCTTTCCTGGTGCTCTGGTAAACACACCCCAAGCACCTGTCCCTCCCAGCCCTGAAGAGAAAGCCTGCATCCACCGTGCAGCAACCCTCTCTCTTGCATCCAGTCTCTCCAATCTCAGATCTGCACACCTGCTCGTGAGCATATTCTGTGGATACAAAGATGTGGGAGAACAGCTCTTGAGCGGTGTGGATGTATATTGGGCGGCAGGCTGCCTTCGCCATCGATTGGGTTGTGTCTGACTCATGCTGTGTGTGCAGCCAAGCACCTAGTGGGTGCGCTGTGGAACTCTGTGGGGGTAGATCAGAGCCAGAGGAGGTGCCAGTCTTGCCCAGAGGAAACAAATGTTCTGGGAGATGCTGTGTGAGCCGATAACCACATTCTACATAGAGTTTTAGGAAATGTCCCAGGAGGAGAGAGGAAGTGCTGAGGCTGGCGCAAGAAAGGACGGCTTACTTCCTGCTGCAGTGGGCTGGGGCTGGACAGGAGGAAAGTGAAAGTGAAATTCACTCACTCATGTCCGACTCTTTGACACCAGGCTCCTCTGTCCATTGGATTCTCCAGGCAAGAATACTGGAGTGGGTTGCCATGCCCTCCTCCAGGGGATCTTCCCCACCCAGGAATTGAACCTGCATCTCCTGCATTGCAGGCGGATTCTTTACCATCTGATCTACCAAGGAAGACCCTGGACAGGAGGGATCTGCATCAAATCTTGGAAGATGGAACAAGATTGAGCAGGAAGAGGGCAGGAGGGATGCATGGGAAAGAGAGAGTGCTCCAAGTTTGAGAGTAGCTGTTCAAGCAGAGCTTGCTAGGCAGGTGGGTGGACAGATGGGGGGCCAGGGGCGTGGGGGCAGTGGGTGTTGAGGGAAGGGAAGCAGTTCCCTGCCAGAGGTTTTATGCTCTTAGGAACCTGGCTCTTTCCAGATCCCCACCAGAGGCTTGTGAAAGACAGTCTCTTGCTCACCCCTCCATTCTAGCACCTCAGTCCTAGGATTTTAAACTATGTTGTTCCACTCATACAGTATTATACTGCCAGATGAGAATAATGATCACATTCCCCCAGTTTTTAGAGGGAAAATATAGCATGGAAGGAAAATGTATGTTTATGCAATATGTAAACAGTGCCCCAAATCTTTGTAATGGTTACAGCCTTTCAGCTCCACCACCCCATAGTAAAGATGAGAAAACTGAGGCACAGCCAAACAGTCATTTTCCCAGGCTCATCCTCACTAGTAAGTTCTTAAAAATATAGTTGCCTCAGTTGGACTTTTTTCTCCCATGACACCTTTACAAGTTGTGGCAGTGTCCATCCATTGTGGACAATGGACACATTGTGACAATCACACATTGTCAGTGTGATTTAACAGAACATACACTGTGAAGGACCTTACACTTACTTAGTCACCAGTTCGTGGTCTTTTTCAGGTGTTGTGACTTCTGTTCACCAGTGTGTGAACCTGTGTGATTACAAAGTGGTAAGTGCTGTCAATAACAGAAATATGGACAGTGGTCCTGCTCACCCCTTCCCTCTCCAGGCTCCATGGCAGGAGAAATATAAGGTATCCAGCCCTTTCCCAATAATGTCTATACTTGGCTAACATGCTCTGAATCACTAACAATGCTCACATAACCAAATAAGGTTAAATGTTCAGACTTCTTGCAGGTTCTGAGTATTTCTCTCCTTTTTCCAGATCTCCAGATGTGTTAGTTAGCTGACTGTTCTAACAAACAACTCAAAGTCTCAGTTGCTTAACAGAATAGAAGTTTGTTGCTCATGGCAGTTTAATGTGGCTTATCGGGGTGGAGAAGGGGCTCTCCAGACTCTTTGATCCACCCAGACTTCTTCCACGGCTTGGTTCTCTCAACTTCTCAGGTTTTGCTCTGGTCTTACTCTACCCATGCTGCTATTACAGAATATCGCAGTCTGGTTTGCTTATAACCAGCCGACATGTTTTTCTCACAGTTTGAGAGGCTGGAGATCAAAGATCAAGGCTCCAACATGGTCAGGTTCTGGTAAGAGATCTCTGCATAGTTCAGAGCCAGCAACTCCTCATTGTGTCCTCACAAGGTGGGAATGTTATGGAGCTCTCTAGGTTTTTCTATAAGGGCACTAATCCTATTCCCAAGGGCTGCACCCTCATGACCCAAACACTTCCCTCAGGTCCCACCTCCTAATTCCATCATGTTGGGTATTTCAACATGTGAATTCTGGGGGACACATATTCAGACTGTAGCAGTCATTCTCTGCTGAGTTGTTTGTTTCTGGCTGACAGACAAAAGATGTGAGAGGGCATGGAGGGTCCTGCCAGGAGCTTGTGGGACAAGCCTGGAAGGGGTGTACGTTACCTTTGCCTGCAACTGATTGGCTAGAGCCTGGCCATGGGGCTCCACTCAGCTACACGGAGGCTGGAGAATGTGATTTTTCTGTGAGCCCAAGAGGAAGATGAAGCAGAGGTTTGGTGGAACTGTTTGTCTTATTCCTACTCAATTGCTTTGGGTAACAAAAGTGGACTTATAGGAGGGTAGCCTTTAAATATTGGCTCACCTGACCAAGCAGAACTGTTCTATTGTGACTAATGAAAGTTGCATTTGCTATGATTCTCAATGGGGTTCTATGACCCAATTGATACCCCCACTGGGATTTCATTAACAGTGACTTTTGAACTTGAGTGAGTTGACTGTGGTCAGGTTCCACCTCCTTTCAGGCTAGCCAGCCCATTTCTCCACTGCAAAAAGCTGTTCCCTTCCATTCACGATGCCACCTGGCTTTGCATGCGGAGGTTCAGGAACACAAGTGCGTCCTTAAATGATGTTTGGTCCCTCAGAATGACACATAGACAAATCTCAGTGAGAGGTATATGGTTGAGGCATCAAAGATAGTGGGAACACCTGTTGCCACTGAAGCAGTGAGTCTGCTGCTGGGCTTTTGTTTTTTAAATCAAAGATGGTGGAGACTGGAGGTCTCCTGCAGTTGCAGTTTTGTGCTACTGGGGGAAAAGGTTTTACCTGCATGTGATTCTCTGTGATCATTTGTCTTGTGGATTCACTGCTATTCATGAAACCTGTGTCTCCTATTCCCCTAAGATTTGTTTGAGGAGCTGTTTGCTCTTCAGATTAGCCTGTGAATCTGCCTGTGAACTGTAAGTGTTATTTTTTTGTTTGAGTCAATGAAAAGCAGAGGGAAGATGCCTGGAAAAGACCCTACTGACTGTGGCTGGCTTTCAAGATGCTGGAAGCCACCACGGATGCCAGCAGTCTCAAAGCTGGAAAACAAGAGAGAATGGCTTCTCCCTAGGGCCTCCAGAGAATGCAGTCTATGGACACCTTGGTTTTAGTTCAATATAATCAATCTGGGCTTCCAGTCTCCCGAGCTGAAAGATGACACATGTTGTTTAATGTCACCTACTTTGTGGCAGTTGGTCACAACAACATAAGACTAGTACAGTCTCAAGCAAGTCTATTGGAGGGGGAGGGGGAGGCAGGAGGTGGAGTGGATGGAGCTGGTCTCCGCGCTGTAACTCAGGAGGCCACACCCAGCCAGCAGGACCCCATGAGATTCATCAGATCACCTCCATTTTAAAGATTAGGAAACTGAGGCAGGCCCAGGAACAGAAGGAATGATTTATCCAAGGTTTCTCGGCAGTTTCTCTGGGAACTGGTAATGGCTGAGATGGTCCAGTGCCACTTCTTTTTTGTTGTTATTTTATTTTGTTGTTATGTTATTTTATTTATCTTTGTTGCTCCACAGGCTTTTCCTCTAGCTGTGGCACACAGGCTTCTCACTGTGGTGGATTCTCTTTTTGCAGAGCACAGGCTCAGTAGTTGTGGCGCAGGGGCTTAGTTGTTCTGTGGCGTGTAGGATCTTCCCAGACCAGGGATCAAACCTGTGTCTCCTGCGTTGGCAGGCAGATTCTATACCACTAAGCCACCAGGGAAACCCCCCAGTGCCACTTCTTAAAGAGCCCTACAGGATGCAGTAGGCGAAAGGGAACAAAAAGAAGCCCATGTCTGCATCCTCCAGATTCTCCCCCTTCCTGTGGACCAACTCTAATAAGAACGACCAGCAAAACGTATTCATTTCCTCTGCCGAGGCCAACAGGAGCTGTTTGAGAATTGGGAAGTCAGCAACTCCGGGTCAGTGTTGCTCAGATAGGAGGAGACTGGGGAGAAATGACCACATGGGGGCTTCACCTTGGGGAACACTGAGTGCCCAGCCCCTCAGTTCATCACCCAGCTCCTCCACATTCTGAAAATGCTGAGGCACTTATGTTGTGCGCCATACCTGCTAGTCCCTTGATAGTGAAGCATGCTCGTGCTGTCCAGGTTTGTCCTGAGCCCTTGAACAAATGTATTCAAGAGATCCCCGCAGGGTGATGAAAAAGCCCATTTCTTATTCCACTGCTAGGAGCATGTGCTGATGTTAAAGCAGTTTGGCAGTGTGCATCAAGGGTTTGCTATAAGCTCGCATCCATTATTTATAAGAAAGAACAGAACATTGGAACGTGGCTAAATTGATGACTTTAGGTTCCTGGTAAAACAGTTACGGTTCACTGCATGTGGCAGAAGATTCTCACGTGATAGAAAGCAATGGTGACAGAGACTTAAAGGACACGAGGGAAAAAAAAATGAGTGTATGAAATTGTATCTAGTGTGATATCAGCTGTGGAGAAATGTAGGAAAATAAGCTAAACCATCAATCCAGGACTTCTAGATCATAGGTGCTTTTATTTCCTATGCTTTATATTTTACTGTCTGAATATTTTACATTGGATTTACGATAAAGAGAAAAGAGCTTCATATCCTTTAACACTGTAAGTTTATTTCTGGAATCTTTCAAAGAACATAATTGTAAATACAGTTTACAAGCTGTATGCATAAAGATGTTCCCTTCGTCATAGTTTTTTAAATGAAGATATAATTCATGTATACCATAGAAGTCTCCCTTTAAAGCATGCCATTCACTAGTTCTTAGTGTAATTACCCCCTAAAGGAAACCTAACAACCTCTTAGCAATCACACCCCATTCCCACTTTATCTCCAACCCCTGAAATCACTGATCTACCCTCTGTCTCTGTGAACTTGCATGTTCTGGACATTTCTCGTAGATGAATGCATACAGCATGTAGCCTCTGTGTCTGGCTTCTGTCACCCAGCACAGTAACTTCAAAGTTCATCCATATTGTAGTGTTTGCCAGTACTTCATTCTTTTTTTATGACTGAATCACATTCCATCCATAGACCACATTTTATTTGTCCATTCATCAGTTGATGGCCCTTAGTTGTTTTCACCTTTTGGCTACAGCGAATAATGCTGCTATGGACATTCTTTTGGGTGGATATATATTTTCGTTTCTCGTAGGTATACACATAGGTGTAGGATTTCTGGCTTACATGGAAACTCTTCGACCATTTGAGAAATTGTTGAAATGTTGAATCGTGAATACTTACACTAGTGGAAATTAGGAAATAATATACCTATTAGGAAATAATATACCTATTAGGAAATAATGTATCTATTGATTGTAGGAGAGTGCTTGAGTTATGTGCTTAGTTGCTCAGTCATGTCCAACTCTTTGCAACCCCATGGACTGTAGCCTGCTAGGTTTCTCTGTCCATGGGATTTTCCAGGCAAGAATACTGGAGTGGGTTGCCATGCCCTTCTCCAGGGGATCTTCCCAACCCAGGGATCTAACCCATGTCCCTTGTGTCTCCTGCATTGACAGGCGGATTCTTTACTGTAAAATATATTAATTCTCCTTCCCTTAATGAACAAAATGTTTGTAAAAATGCAACATACTTATTCGTAGGCCAGGTGCTGGGGGTCAAAGGCAGTTGAGACAGGGTCATTGTTCTCTGAATCTGCTGTTTGGATTTATCCATCTATTTATCAGGATGACACATCCTCCAGGGGCTTCCCTGACGGCTCAGCAGGCAAAGAATCCGCCTGCAGTGCTGGAGACACAGGAGACATGGATTCGATCCCGGGGTCAGGAAGATCCTGGGAGGAGGAAATGGCAGCCCACTGCAGTATTCTGGTCTGGAGAATTCCATGGGCAGAGGAGCCTGGTGGGCTACAGTACATGGGGGTCACAAAGAGTCTGATACAACTTAGCGACTCAACAACAACAACGACACAAATTAAGTGAGCTGGGTTCAGCAGCGCTGGAAGAGCAGGCTTCCTACATATGTTTGTTGACTAAATGAGGTCATATATATAAGAGATGCTTTGAATGCTCCTGTGCTTGGCCATTTTCTCTAGGCTTATGCGTGAATCTAGAATAGCAGAGATGTGCTCAGAACTCAGTTTATCTTCAGGTGACACTGTGTTGTGGTTTGGTCCCATTCAGGACTTGAGGCATGCACAACACCGTGCCGTTACTTGTTTGACTTGGAACCATGCCACCACTATCCCATTCCCTACCTGTAAAGGAACTGTGCTGTGGACGTTGGTGTTTGGGGCCGGGACAAAGGGTATGCAGTAGGCTCATCTTGTGATGTTGTAGGGTTTTGAGCACATTGTATTTAAGAGGATTTCCAAGCGTGTGTTTTACTTTGTATAGGTATATTTCTGTTTTGATATTGACTCCTAACTTCTTAAAACCATATGTTTAAAATGAAGATGAGGCCAATCAGTGTTGTTCTGATGGTGTTGATCAGTCTGTAAAAGCTGCTGAGAGAGACAGAACTTTGTTGTCAAACCAGTTTGGAGAAATAACATGTTCAAAATTCATACTGGTCCTGTGGGGTTTGGCAGTGGTTGTGGTGTCTCACTTTTCTGGGGCGAGAGACTGAAACAGAGATGTGGGAAGATTGAGTTAGTGAAATTTAGGTTATCAGATTCTCATGCATACCAGTCACTGTGCATTTTTAGAGACAACTGAATAGATAGCTGCCCTGACTCAGACAATTTTAGGGGTGGCCTGTTTTATACCACAGCTGTCCTGTCAATCTCTGTGATCATGAGGTGTAGGGGAGGGGGAGGTTCTACTTATCTGGAAAACCTTTTCTTTATCTCTCTGTGTCAAGGCAAGCTTTCCTGGATCAGATTGACTTCAAGGAGAAACGTCTGTAGACAATATGCTTTTGTTGTTTTTTGCCAGAAAACAAAGAGGATCCTTTGCAGTTTCTGACTCCTACTGAGTAAGGAATCCAGGCAGTATTTAGTAGGCATCTCCTTGTATCGTTACCATGCTTGTTTGGCTTTTTGCCTTTGGTCAGTGGTAAACATTTAACTCCTTTGCTTATGCCCGGTGGGGGTTGGGGTATAGATGAAACTTACAAATGCATTTTAAATACATTGACACTGTAATGTACAGAAACCGAAAGTTGAGACCGGGGAACATTTGTCAGAGAATGAGAACGAAACATAGGTGCTCTCATGTTGTGGCAGAGCCACATTCCATTGTCATCAACTCATTAAGCATACAGCTTCGAAGATGCTTGTTTTACCTGTTTTGTAACTGTCAATATCTGTTTTCACTGGTATTTAAGGTTGCGTTGTGGGATAGTCATGCTTTTAACCATGAGTATACTGATACTGTTACTGATGATTATTTAGGCAAAGTCAGTGACTTACTTTTCCAACCAAATACTTGGAACAAAAGCAGTCAGTTTGTTAAGATGATACAGAATTTTGTATTGAAACCAAATTCTAGAGTCGGCTCAGCAAACTTAGGTGAAATTGACCTCACTTTCATATTTGCTTTCATAATTTTATTTTGCAGGATAACAAAGCCATTGACCTTTGCTGACTGTGTTGGGGATGAACTTCCTTTAGGATGGGAAACTGTATATGATAAACAAATTGGAATTTATTACATGGACCACATAAATAGTAAGTAGAATGCCACGCTTGAGTTGTTATATATGATTGAGTTTTCATGTTGATCTCACAGATGCTAGGAACTCTTTCTGTAGAGTGAAACAATTGTTACTCACTCTCCAACACAGCATTAAACTAGATTTTATAAATGTCATCTGAAGTCTTTGTTAGCTGAGTTGTTCAAAAATTGAAGCGATTGTACATTGGCTTGTATGTTGCCCAGGACTGCATGGAATATGTTGAATGCAGAGTTTGAATACCTGATAGAAGGAATAAATTTTATAAATTTCCCAGGCAGTCTGGTAATAGAAGTCGCTAACCAAATGAGGAGAGTATTTCTTGCAGAGTGGAATTTACAAGTTCTTCTAACAATAAATGCCCAAATGATGATCTGAACTTCATTTTGTCTTATCCCTTTGATTTTTAACTGTAATGTGCCAAACCTTTTGGAGCTTTGGGAAGGGAGAAAATGATGTAAAGACCACAGCTAAAATCGCAGGTCCTAGACCATGCCAGCCTTCTCTGTAGAATTGTTGGGAGCAGTGGTTCTCATCCAGGGCTGGCGTTACCTCCAAGGGACACTTGGTGTTGTCTGGGGGCATTTTCAGGCACTCAGCCTGCAGTGATTTGGCTCTTACCCAATGCCTGAGCAGAGGGGTGAGTGTGGCCCCAGCTTTGCCGCCCTCTGCTGTGGTTACCCCATGGGCAGGAGGGCTTCTTAGGCAGATCCACTGCTGACAGGATGGACGTGGTGCTTAGCAAGATTGCACCCAGGGGCCACGCTCCCCTGGCCTGGCTGCCGAGCACCTCAGGGCTGCATGCAACTGGAGTTTCTGGCCATCTAGGCCACCTTCCCCTCAGGTCAGGGCTCCACTGTCTCCGGGCCCGGGTGGCGTTACTGAACGGCACAGGGATCGGCCTTACATGACTTTTCTGGAAAGCCTGCCAAGGCCCAGGACCACCTTGTGCTGGCTCTTCTCTCATAAACCCTGCTCTCCTCCTGCTGTGTCCCCTTCTTTGCTGTGGGTGTGCCTTGCTTGCCTGCTCACTGAGTCACAGCAAGTTTTAAAAAGCACCCCTCCATGCTGGCCACTCAGGAAAGTGAGACCCAGGATCCACCCTCAAGGATTCGATATGACACATTAGACATGGCCACGAACCGGGAAACCAAGTAATCACCAAGGACTTTCTTCCAACCACCTTGAATATAATTGGGGTGACCCAGCACTATGGAGGATGTGGCTGAAGACGTCATCTCCAGGGTCATGCCACCTCCTCTCTCTTGACACCTTTAGTGAACCCAACTTTTTTTTCTTCCCTGAGGACAAGAAAGGTTTTTATTGTGATAATGGGCCAAAGACGCCATTCCAGAAAACTTGCTTCTCAGAATCAAGCTCTTCTTTTCTGTAGATTTATTTATTTATTTATTTTTTTACTGTGATGGGAGCTAAAAAGCCTCTTGATGAAAGTGAAAGAGGAGAGTGAAAAAGTTGGCTTAAAGCTCAACATTCAGAAAACGAAGATCATGGCATCCGGTCCCATCACTTCATGGCAAATAGATGGGGAAACAGTAGAAACAGTGTCAGACTTTATTTTTGGGGGCTCCAAAATCACTGCAGATGGTGACTGCAGCCATGAAATTAAAAGACGCTTCCTCCTTGGAAGAAAAGTTATGACCAACCTAGATAGCATATTCAAAAGCAGAGACATTACTTTGCTGACTAAGGTCCATCTAGTCAAGGCTATGGTTTTTCCTGTGGTCATGTATGGATGTGAGAGTTGGACTGTGAAGAAGGCTGAGCACCGAAGAATTGATATGTTTGTACTGTGGTGTTGGAGAAGATTCTTGAGAGTCCCTTGGACTGCAAGGAGATCCAACCAGTCCATTCTGAAGGAGATCAGCCCTGGGATTTCTTTGGAAGGAATGATGCTAGAGCTGAAGCTCCAGTACTTTAGACACGTCATGCGAAGAGTTGACTCATTGGAAAAGACTCTGATGCTGGGAGGGATTGGGGGCAGGAGGAGAAGGGGACGACCGAGGATGAGATGGCTGGATGGCATCACTGACTCAATGGACGTGAGTCTGAGTGAACTCCGGGAGTTGGTGATGGACGGGGAGGCCTGGCGTGCTGCGATTCATGGGGTCGCAAAGAGTCGGACACGACTGAGCGACTGAACCAAACTGAACCAAGCTGTGATGGGTCTTTGTTGCAGATGTGGGCTTTCTCTAGTTGCAGTAAGCAGGGGCTACTCTCTAGTCCTAGTGCTCAGGCTTCTCTTTGCAGTGGCTTCTCTTGATGTGAAACACAGGCTCTAGGCACACAGGCTTCAGTAGTTGTAGTGTGTGGGCTCAGTAGCTGTGATGCACAGGCTTAATTACTGTGCAGCATGTGGAATCTGCCCAGACCAGGGATTGAACCCGTGTCCATTGCATTGCAGGGAGAATTCTTAGCCACTGGACTACCAAGGAAGCTCCCCTGGAATCTTAACTCTTGCTAGCACAGATGTAAGGGGAAAGCTCTTTAAAGACAGAGAACCTGAGCAGTCACATGTTAAGTTGGAACTGTGCTGATTGATAGTGCAGTGAGGGACCAGAGGGGCCCTGGGCTGGTCACCTTCGGGGTTCCCAAGACCCTCAGGGACCCTGGACAGAGTGCGAACGATGCCTGTTGACCTTGGTGAGTCTGATGCCTAAATCATCATCAGAGACATCTGGGCACTTAAAACAGCTGTGACCTCCCCCTGCCTCCCACCCAGGTCCACTGAATCGAAACTCCAGGGCTAAGTCAGGACCCTGAGTTTTGTTATTTTTTATTTCTCCATGGGAGCTTTCAAGACCCAGAGAGGCTTTCCAGGAGGGGCCCTGGGCTAGCAGTGTGAAAGAGGTTAGGGGATGTTTCTCGAAGGAGATTTCAAAAGAAACTTACTTTAAACATCCAAGTGAGTGCTCCTGTGTATGTGTGTGTGTGGTGGGGCGGGCGGGGGTGGGGGTAGAGATGACATAGAATTTATATTTGTAACCATTTTGAGGTGAGAGGCACAGACTGTAAGGTTCACCATTGAAAAGTGTACAGTTCAGTGGCATTGGGTGCATGGAGTGTTGTCCAGCTATCACCTCTAATTCCAGAACGTTCATCATGCCCTGGTAAGACCTTGTGCTTTAAAAGAGGCTCACATGGTATAGAATCAGAAGCAGAGTTGGGAAGGTGACTGTGGCGAGCACTCAGAGGATGGCTTTTGGTGGGATGAGGCAGGCAGGTGTTTTGGAAGAGAGGTTCTGACAGTCTGATTGAACTAAGGGGAGAAGGAGGGACATCCCAGCATCAGTCACTATTATACACAGGGGCAGGAATGGCCAGTTCTGGAGGGCCCATGAAATAGTCTGTGTGAGGGATGAGGGGCAGGTGTACTCTGAGGGTAAGTTCCCGGTTGGCTCAGTGGGTCAATGAAGATGAAGCCACTCATTCCAAGGGGGCAGGTGGAGAAGCAGGCACTCATCAGTGTGGCTTCCTTTGGGTTGCTGTGGTTTGGGTAGCAAAAGGGTGCTGTGTGAGACTGAGTTGTTTTGGACCAGTGACTCACAAGTACTTTGCGTCCGTCCGCGTGGTGATGCCTCTTGGAGGCAGGAGGAAAGAAAAGACGGGCACTCAGGAGAAAGGTCGGAGCTAGAGGTAGGCGTGAACCCTTTGAGGAGCTGGTTAAATGACAGAGCCAGAGCAGCAGGTGGGGGATTTATAGGAAATCCATGAAGGGGATTTCCCATGCAGAAAGTTCTGGTCTGGCATGGGAGGTAGGAGAAGAGCGGCAAGCTGGTCCCAGAGAGAGCAGAGGCAACAGCATCCCAGGTTGAAAAAGGCAGGGAGAGAAAGGTTGTATGTGTCTCTTAGTTTGAGAGTGATGGGCTCCTTTGGGTTCCTGTCCATCAACATTTACTCATAGATAGCTAGTGGGAAGCTGCTGTATGATGCAGGGAGCTCAAACCAGGGCTCTGTGACAACCTAAGAGGACTGGGATGGGGTGGAGATGGGACGGAGGCTCAAGAGGGAGGAGACATATGTGCACTAATGGCTGATTTACGTTGTATGGCAGAAACCAACAGCATTGTAAAGCAATTATCCTCTAATTAAAAATAAATTAAAGGGGCACTCTTTCTGCTCCCTTCTGAAGTCTATGTGAGGAGCTTTCTCTATGTCTTTTTTACTTTAATAAAACTTTAAAAAAATAATTTAAAAAAATTGTCTGGTATCATCTTCCCTTACGCATCTACAGAGCTTTCTTCTCGACCCAGGCAGGGCTGTGTTGATAGGAGGTGACCCAGACTCTGGGAGGGTTCAGCATACAGATGCTTCCATGATGTACATCATGGTCAGTCATTAACTTTTGTATTGATTAGACACGTAACTGCATGATTATTCAGCCTAAAGATTGGACTCGGAAGACCCTCATGTTCTTCCCCTTTCCGTTTCAGAGCTGACCCAGATTGAGGATCCCAGAGAGCAGTGGAGGCGGGAGCAGGAACGGATGCTAAAGGAGTATTTAATTGTAGCCCAGGAGGCTCTCAATGCCAAGAAAGAAATCTACCAGATTAAGCAGCAGCGCTTCGAGCTGGCCCAGGAGGAGTACCAGCAGCTGCACAAGATGTGTGAGGACGACAGCCGCTCGTACACCAGCTGTGAGTTGAGCATCCCCCTCCAGGAGCACGTGGGGCTTCCAGAGTTGGGTCTCTGCGGATCCTGGTCTCTACAGACCCCAGGCGCAAGTTGAGCAAGACAGCTGCATAAAGTGTCTGATCGCCTACTGTTAGGTAGTCAGCCTCCCATGCCGGCATCCGATGGTCACTCCCTACCACTCCATTGGCAAGTGTTTTTCAGGTGCCCACGCAACACGGTGGAGCTGAGATAGGAGAGGCCCCTTCCCTCCTGGAGTTTCCATGTAGGGAGGGAGGGCAGGGAGAAAGCAGGCAAGCACAGTTTCAGGTAGTGATACGAAACCACCTCCCAACTCACATTTGTCAGCATGGAAAAGGGCTTCCCTGGAGACCCCTGCTCATCTGGGTAGATCCTGGGGAATTACTTACAATGGTTTTACTGCTCAGGAGCCTCCACACATGTCAGGCCCCTGTCTCTTTATAGCATCCTTTCTTGTGCAAGACACTGAAGGTGGAGAAACTCAGTATAACATGGGGAAAGTGGGGAACTCTGCCCAAGTAAGATGGATGCACACTGATGTTCTCCAAAGGGAACCCCTCTGACTTTCGGAGCCCACTGAGCGTGGGCTCCTGTTATTAGGACTCAGGAGATGCACAGGAACAGAAGGAATCACTCAGAAGCCAAATCCTCTGGTTCCTGACCCATTCAGTCACTGCCTGAGCCAGTCCATTCTCGACAGAGTTGTCACACTTAACCGCCCACTGAAGGTGTGCGTGGCTGTGACTCGCCCAGTGGCAGTGAGCTTGGGGAGAGTGTATGAAGTTGGTACCACTAGATTTTATCTTATAAAAACCTAAATCTAATTGAGACTTGGAGGGACTTACCTGTGACGTGAGTGCCATGTTGCCAGGCGTGTAGCTCTGGTGACACAGCTTTGAACGTTAAAGACATGCTCAAAGCTTTGTTTATCCTGTGTTGCAGGTCAGAATGGAGTTGAGGCGAGGGGGCCAGACATCTTTTTTACTGCAACTGCTGTCGAAGGTGAATAAGCCATACGAGCTGTGGAGAAGAGAGCGGAGGGTGGAGTTTGCCCCCTGTAGCAGGAATTTAGGTAGCTGTGTTTCTATATACCATAAAAGATTGCAGGCTCAGGTATGATGGTGTGTAGTTTCCAGGCTGCTTCATCTCTTGCCCTTCGCCTCTTGGTATGTACTAGGTTTTTTCTTGTTTGTTTGTTTTACTGTCCATCAGAATGTGATGGGTCAGCTCCATGCTAGTTTTTAGGAAAAGCTGGTTTCTTCGTAATTTTCTTTATTTGTCATCTCTTTTTCTGATTTTGGTATCAGGATAATATTGACCTCCCAAAATGAACTGGGATATGTTTCCTCCTCCCCAGTTTTTGGAAAGTTTGTGTGGGATTGGTTCAGTTCAGTTCAGTCGCTCAGTTGTGTCCGACTCTGCGACCCCACGAATCACAGCACGCCAGGCCTCCCTGCCCATCACCAACTCCCGGAGTTCTCTCGGACTCACGTCCATCTAGTTGGTGATGGCATCCAGCCATCTCATCCTCTGTCGTCCCCTTCTTCTCCTGCCCCCAATCCCTTCCAGCATCGGAGTCTTTTCCAATGAGTCAACTCTTCGCATGAGGTGGCCAAAGTACTGGAGTTTCAGCTTTAGCATCATTCCTTCCAAAGAAATCCCAGGGCTGATCTACTTCAGAATGGACTGGTTGGATCTCCTTGCAGTCCAAGAGACTCTCAAGAGTCTTCTCCAACACCACAGTTCAAAAGCATCAGTTCTTCAGTGCTCAGCTTTCTTCACAGTCCAACCCTCACATCCATACATGACCCCTGGAAATACCATAGCCTTGACTAGACGGATCTTTGTTTGATATTTAATTCATTGACAGGCAAATTCTTTACCAGTGAGCCACCTGGGAAGCCCAGTGTTGATACTTTCTTAACCGTTTGATAGAATTCACCCGAAAAGCCATCTGGTTCTTTGTAGGAATGTTTGTAACTATAAATTCAGTACCTTTAATAGACATGGGCCTGTTCAGGTTTTCCTGTTTTTCTTGAGTCAATTTTGATGTTTGTGTGCTTCAAGGAATTTGTCTCTTTCATCTAATCCAAAAATCAGTAAGCTTTTCTGTAAAGTATCAGATAGTGAGTATTTTAGGCGCCATAGGTCATATGGTCTCAGGTGCAACCACCAAACCCTGTTGTTACAGTGCAAAAGCAGCCAGACATGACACGTAAGTGACGTGTGTGGTTTATTCTGATAAAAAGTATAAAAATAAGAAACAAGCTGAATTTGGCCCGCAGGGAATCTGCTGACTGCTGATAAACTGTCAAGTTTTTTGAAGTTTTCATAGAATTCCCATGTGATTCTTTCAATGTCTAGACTCTGAGCTAGTGTCCTCTCTTATTTGTGATAATAATAATTTGTGCTTTATTTTCTCAATCAGTGGAGCTCAACCTTTATCGATTATGTGTAGCATTACAGCAAACTGGGTTTTGGTTTTCTGTTTTCTTCCCCTATTCTTATCATTTGTTAATTTTTTTAATTGATTTGTTCTCTTTAGTTTTTCCTTCATTCTACTTAGTTTGGCTTTAATTTCTTTTTCTGCCTTCCTAAAGTGGGAGCTTAGAGCATTGATTTTAGACCTCATTTTCTCACATAGCCTCTAAAGGTATAAATTCTCCTCTAAGTACTACTTCAACTGCATCCTACAAATTTTGGTTCATGTTTTATGAACCAAATATTCATAATATTTTCTCATTTTCTTTGTGATTTATTTTGACCCATGGATTGTTTTAAAAGTAAGCTATTGGAACTTTTTAAAGGTGTGATGTTGTTGATTTCTAATTTGATTGTGGTCAGAGACTAGACTATGTAAGATTTCAGTTTTTGACGTCTATTGAGATGACTTTATGGCTCAGCATATGGTCTCTTTTAAATGATATCATGGACTTGTGCCTCCAGGTTGCATCTGGTTGAAGCAGTGGCTTAGAACTGTTTCTGAGAGTATAGTTAGTGATTCCAAACCTTTCCAAAAGTTACTTGGTAGAAGTAGGTTGGGCCATATAAAATTGTCACTTTTGTAGATTAAAAAGGGCCAGTTATTGGCAGTTTCATATGATTCAACCTAATAGAGTGTTTCTTCCCAGGCAACTGGTCAGGTTTGGTTAGGTTTCCAAAGAGACTTGCCCATCAGTCTTGCTAAGAATTGAACGGAAAAAGAACATAACAGAAGAACCTGGTAAGAAGTTTCTTGCCAGCAGTTGAAAGGAAATATTAGATGACGAGAAGGTATGTTGGACTTCCCTGGTGGTACAATGGATAAGAATCCGCCTGCCAATGCAGGGGGCACAAGTTCCATTCCTGGTCCGGGAACATTCCACATGCCGCAGGGCGACTAAGCCCATGTGCCCTACAGCCCGTGTTTCATCACAAGAGAAGTCACTGCAGTGAGAAGTCTGCACGCCTCAAGGAAGAGTAGCCCCTGCTCTCTGCAATGACAGAAAGCCACTATGCAGCACCAAATGCCAAGCACAACCTAAAATTAAATAAATAATTTAAAGAGAGAGAGGAGGTATGTCTATGTACTGGTTACTGTACTGGTGCAGCCAGGACTTCAGTTGTAGACCATGTGGGGACTCAGGACTGGAACCATTGATGCAAATACAGGAAGACCTGGTTGCACCCTATGGGATTCCACACCCAGCTGGAGGGGAAGATTCCCGGAGCATCGCGGAGCCTAGAGCATAAAAATATCCAGGACTTGTAGTCCTCTGGAGTTGGGACATCCCTCAGCATCAGTTTTTATATTTCCATGGGCTTTTCCCTCCCCAGACATTTGGGAAAATAGGGAGTTGCAGGTAATTTCATTCTTCCTGTGCCCTGTAAAATTTTATCAATGCACAGTAAAAAAGTAACAGTCCAGATGCTGTCTTTAAAGTAGTGTATGAAGAAACATTGAGTCAAGGAAGGTGATGACTCTGTGGTGTTGATCTGAGATTCTGAGACTCCACCTCCCAACCCACAAGAGGTGCCGGCATAGACTCCATCTCTGCTTCTACTCATGCAGTAGAGGAGGCCAGGTGGGGCCTCCCTGTTTTCATGAAGGGCTGGAAATGCCAGTGGCTCTTCCTAGAGCCTGTCTCCTCAGGGAGAACAACTGTGAATGGAATCTAGGAATTAATCCAAGCATTTTATCAAGTAGCTGCTGTTCCTGGGTTTTCACCAAGCTCCTTCCATTTGCCATTTAACCTGAACTCCATTGAGGATACTTCTGTTACATATGACTCAGACAAACTATTTCTGGCCACAGGCTAAAGTTCAAGACAGTCATTCTGGTGGCTTGTGCTATAACAGCCCAGACCTCTGTAAGGTCTGGGCCCATGTCAGGAGCTGTTGGTGGCAGGATCTGTGGCACACCTGGGCCCCTGTTGGCCACCCAACAGGTCTCACACAGCCCAGATCACTCACGTTGTTAATCATCCAAAGCAGGGAGGTGTCTCTTTGCTTAGGTACTGGCAGCAGAAGGACCTTGGGACTTAGCGCCCGTAACTTCCTTCATTGGAAGTGACTCAAACTAAAGGAACCATCATTGAATGGCCTAGTGTTTTCCTGAATTGTTGCAACTGCAACATCATGAAGCATTGTAACACGGTGATGTTACTTTCCTTGTACACACAAGAAACAATATTCAGTAGACTGATCTTCTTGAAGGTTACACTTCCGATAAATGGTAGACCTTGGATTTGAGCCCAGATCTTTTGGTGGAGCTAGTTATCAGTGCTGTGTATACTATTTTGGAGACATGGAAGAGTCAGCTTGGAAGAATGGATCATGTGATTTTAAAACAGCCTGCCCTCCCATGTTCAAGTGACCCGGAAATAAGGACCAACTGTAAACTGACAAGTCATCTGGCAATTTCACAGCACCTGAAGGGACACGTGATAGGCAGAGATCTTTTTACTTCTCGATTTCCTCATGGCCCACAGTGGGATAGCCAGACTAGTTGTTTAGTTTTCAACAGAGAGTTCCTTAGCACCTGGTGTTGGGGGGACACAATTTATCTGTCACGGCTGATTATAGGGGGGAAATGAGGCAATAAAGGTAAACAGCCATTTCTAATATTGGAGCAAAAGGGCATGGGGGAGGGCAAACACTCTCTTCCACAGCCTTCACAGATTTCCCCCTGAGTTATGGAAGTCCACAATAAATCTCTTGTTTGTTGGAGAGGAAAAATTTCACATCAATATTGGGCCATCTGGTGTCTGAGAATATCCAAGCATTAACCTTTCTTGTCTCTGACCAAAGCAGATTCTGCTTTGCTGGCTTTGAGCAGACACGTCCCCTTGAGACTAGGAGCCCAACTCGGCTATAGTTCTTTATGCTCAGGAACTAGCTGACAGGGGTCCTGGTCCTGTGTGATGCTCTACAGAGCCCTGCCGTGGAACTTCTCTACCATAGACTGTTTCTGAGACACACCGAGTACTTTCTCTGCAGCTCCATCTTGTAGAGTTTTCTCCTACTTTCTTCATTGCAGTATGTTTTTCTGTTTATTTTCTTTTAACACTAAATACATTCGTTATTTCAGAAACTATTTTTTTCATTCTTCTTGAGAAACTGGCCTCCAGCTGCATTCCGATGAAGTATGTGACCATTGCAGGACCTTTTGGAAGGAATTCTTGCTTGGGGTAAATTATAGTCTGAACCACGGGTCAGCAAAGTTTGGCCCACAGGCTGAATCCTAGGCACTCAGGGTGTTGTGTAAATAAGATTTTATTGGGACCTAGCCAGGTCCATTCACTTAACCATTGTCTGTAGCAGGTACAGGAGCAGAGTTGAGGGACTGAGACAGACGGTGTGGCCCACAAAGCCAGAAATATTTACTATCTGGTTCTTTGCAGAAGAATTGTCACACAGTGGTTATCAACTGTGGCTGCACTAGAGAAATCTCTTGAAGGCCTTTTAAAACATCTTACAGCCTGGTCCCTACTCCCACCCCTAGACATTTGGATTTAATTGGCCTTGACTGGGGCCAGACACTTAAAAAAAAAAAAAAAAAAAGCTTCCCAGGGGATTCCCAGAGTTGAGATCCACTGATCATGACCCTTTCTTCCAGCGGCAGGAGTATGACTTGTTTGTTCCCCAGGCTCCTGGTATCTCCCAGAATCCTCCAGCACAAGTCTCTTTGGTGCCTGGGAAAAAAGTCAGCCTTATCTCCGGTGAGAAAGCGCTGACCCGCCCTGAATTCCTGGCTCAAGCCTGGAGAGGCTTGACCTTATCAGTCCTCAGTCTGGCTTGCATTCTTTCTGAGGCTCCCGGCCCATCCCACAAAGACTATCTGGCCTTCTTTCCCTGGTGAGGGTTTCTCATCTCCTGCCTAGCCTGGGATAAGGGCCACCGTCCACCCATTCAGCCCTTCATCTTCCTGCTCACAGGCATGTTGGAGCAGGCAGGGGAAAAATGGCTCACGCAGCATCTTCCCAGGTATTAGTTGGCAGGACTCAACCTCAAAGGCTGTCGCCGAGCTCACATGTCCATCAGATCTCCCAGTCAGCCTGAGAGAGGGAATTCTTGGTTTGGATTCAGTGGCCTTTTGTGTTACTTGTATAAGTTGCCTCTGAGTGGGCTCATTTGATTTTTTTTTTTTTATCCCTTTGCTTATGGTGCCTTTAAGAAAGAGGTCGTGCCCTCTTCATTTGGCCTCGCCTGATTATAGACACGTCTTGGTCGGCTCTGGTAATTACTGCCTGTCAGCACGGCAACTGTCCAGGCTTGCTGTCCTTTGTGCCCGAGTACTCCTGGGCTCCCTCGAGCAGGTGCCTGCAGTGCTGACTCCTGGAGGCGCGCACCTGGTCCAAAGGCGTAGTCTGCTCACAGGATGTCTTTGGACAAGGGCTACCCTCTTTGAAAAGCATGGCCTCTGCCTGGGGCGATCTTGGGTTCTCATGGTCCAGAGATGTAAGAGGAGATGGAGACAGACACAGATGGACGCATGGATGGACACATTTCCCCCTTTTAATAGCCCATGAAATCGAAATCTGAAGTAATGACTGGGGTCTGCAGCATTCAGAGTGCTAAACACAGACTGAGTTCACTTCTTGGGCACTGGGGAGCCGGAGGCCCATTTCTTCTTCCGTTGGAAAAGCTAATCTGACCCCCAGGAGCCCACATTCTAGACAGAAGTCCCTCTTTGACTGATGGCCTGATGTAGATCAAATCATTGCCCACTCAGCCTTTGTCTATAAAAGCAGGGAAACATACTTGTCATCTCTCACAAGAGGCAGTGCTCTGTGACAACCTGGACTGATGGGTTGGGGAGGGAGGTTCAGGAGGGAGGGGACATATGTATGCCTGTGGCCAGTTCATGTTGATGTATGGTAAAAACCATGACAATATTATAAACATTTTTCAATTTAAAAAATATATATATTTAAAGAAAAGGAAGGTGCAATTAAAAAAAAAGAATAAAATTCTCATTCCAAAGGGGGAAAAAAGAAAAAAAAGAATTTCTGAGAATAGATGAAATTAATATGAAAGTTACATTGTTGTAGCCAGGTATAGTAATTTATACTGCTGAGGTCCAGCTAAGCCTTAACTTTCTTATATCATCCAAAGCAGTGCTTTATGCCTGCACGGCATCCTGAAACTGTTTAATAGTTCTGCCCACTCAGACTCTTCAAATGAGAAGGGAGCTTCAGAGGTGAAAGTCTGGTATTTATCCTAAATCTTGAGATTAGAGACGTGTCTCAGCAGAGACGTTTCTTTTTCTCAGTGTTGTGGTGTACGTGCCATAAAAGGGCTTCCCAGATGATTCAGGAGGTTAAAGAATTCGCCTGCCAATGCAGGAGACACAGGTTCTATCCCTGGGTTGGGAGGATCCCCTGGAGAAGGAAATGGCAACCCACTCCAGTATTTTTGCCGGGAAATCCCATGGGCAGAGGAGCCTGGCAGGCTACAGTCCATGGAGTCACAAAGAGGTAGACACGACTTAGTGGCTAAACAACATGCCATTAAAAATGGGGTCCAGAGTTTTGAGCTTTTCCCTGGATTCTGCAAATGGCTTCCATTAGACTTACTGGCAAACTTCAGGAACTGAGAATTTGTCTTTAAACTTTTGAGTTATATTATTAAGTTACACCAGTGTTTGTCACTCTCCTTAGCACATTAAGATACAACGTACTCACTGTCTTAGGTACTTGAGTTGCCTTTTCCCTCATCCCAGTCTTGGATTTATATAGTTTTAGAGACTGTAGCAAAAGTAACATGAATGGTATCCCTAAGTAAAACCTTTCATCATTTAGGATTGTTTCATCTATAAGTAACAGAAAAGACTAACTCTCCTGGGCCTGAACAGTAAGGCCATCCATTGTGACCTAGCAGTGTCCAAGGTGGGAGTGGCCTCCCCATTGGTGGACTCGGCAGCTCAGTGATATCATAGTATGTCAGGATCCCCTCTAGGACTGGCCCAGGCTGAGTGTCCTGGGGGAGAGACAGATGCCTGAGAGCCTTAGGACTCTTAGCTATGCCGGAGACCTGGGCAGCAGGTTGCCATGTGTCTGTCCATCTGTACCCAACACTACTGTAGTATGTATGTACTTCAAGTCTCTTTGCTAATTTACCCTATGAAATTGCAGACAGAGTTTTGGCAGTGATTTCAGATCATTGTTACTGATGTTTAACATTACAGTTAACTTCCCTGGACTTTGGTGGTGGGGTTACTTTCAGTTTGGAATGGAAAAGATCCCAGGCAGTAACTGTTGGCATTCTCTTCCTTGCCTACAAGGTGACAAGCGGACACACATGGAAGGAGTCAGGAAGCCCTTGGCTCATTCGCTTGTTATCTGGGCACCAGTGGAAGTCCCTTCCACTCGGGCCTGGGAAATTTACTTCCCAGGAGTTAAATTTAGAGGTTTTGTAGAAATAATTTTTGTTTCTTTACGATCATTGTTTGAAGTGTTCCTTTCCTTAGTGGACTTAAATGAGACCAACTAGTCAGGCAAAATGGAGGTTCTTGGATTTGGAAATAGACGTTCTTCATCTAAGAAAGAATTCTGTTTGAAAAACATTTTACTCTGTGTTTTGAGGAGATTAGAATTCTAAATATAAGAACATTTGAGGTGAAGTTGACGAATACTTAGCTCCTCCAGGTATTTATTTCCAGTAGATTCTAGTAGTTTGACATTCTGACTGATGGGGACTTCAATAGTAGACATTCCATAGAACTATTTTTTGTTTGTTTGTTTAAGGAGACATCTGGAGAGCTCAGATTAACTTGGGATGTGGTTCTATTTGAGGATATTAAATAATCTTGCCATTTAAATCACTTCATGGCCTTGAGACATCTTCTTCAGTATTAAATCAGGACATGATTATAAGCTAGTTTCTGGATGTTGACATCTAAGTTACCTGAATGACAGTCTTTTCTATCCAGATCAAAGGAGTTAAAGAATGGATGCTGACATGGAACTGTACTCATTGTCCTGTGGCAGCCTGGATGGGAGGGGGATTTAGGGGAGAATGGATACATGCATATGTATGGCTGAGTCGTTCTGCTGTGCCCCTGAAACTATCACAACACTGTTAATCAGCTATATCCCAGTACAAAATAAAAAGTTTAAAGTTTTTTTTTTTAAAAAAGAATGGATAGTGGCCTTGCAGATGGCTCTTATGAGCAGGTGAAACTAATGAAAATGACCTAGAGGCAGATTCCATAAATGTGGGATGACTCTCAGATGAAGAAATAGGAACCTACACAGCTCAGGGAGGGACAGGAAGCAAGTCGCTGGAGCTGCAAGGCCTAAGAGAAAGGAGACAGAAGCATGACAAGAAAGGGATGCAGAGAAGTGGACGGGGTGATAGGAATTAGAAGTGGCTGGATGCTGCTCCAGTTGCTGAGACAGCAGAGAAGGCTTGACTGACCATGCCTAGCATGCAACTGGGTAGCCGAACGTGTCTCATTCACCCCCGGGTATTGGCCATCTGTAATCACGATGCTGTGTCTGTTACAAGACTTTAACTCATATGTGCTGCACTGCTGAAGAAAGTATTTAGCTATGTGATCTGATTTAGTGGAACATCCATCAGAAACAAACTAGAATAAAAGTGTGGGTGCTTCACTTCGGCTCTTGGGGAGCCAACACCATGAACACTCAAGCCTGCCACATACTGGCATTTGACTAGGAAGTAGTCGTTTTCATTTTTTACAAATCTTTAGGTTTTTTTCCTTTTTTGTGTCAAAAATCATTCATGTGGAAGCTATAGATACAAAAAGAGTAAATATAAAATCTTTTTGAATGAGACCATGGAGAAGAACAGTCAGCTTTTGAGTTCTGTCCTTCCAGTGACTTCCATGGTGTGTACATTTTAAAAGGAAGTAAAAGTGGTTTTATACTATACTGTTTTCATCGTAAAGAATAGTTTTCTATACCATAACCATACCTCCCCCACCCCCACCTCCTGTGTATATGTGGTTTTTAAACCTGATAGTTTTGCACTTGAAGTAAACAGAGTTTTGATTTACCTATAGCTATATAGTTTATTATGTAGAATCAAGTAGAAGGTAGTCATGTGAAAAATCAAACATCAAGATTCAAGGTGGTGAGATGTATGTTCTTAGGAGCGAGGACCAACTTGGAAATCTGAGACTGGGAATTCATTACTTAATATAATGATTTAGAAGCTCCTGTTTATGTGTATTTGTTTACTTTAAAGGACCCATTATAAAATTATGTTTTCCTTCTGTTTAGCCTTCTCTGGATATTCAACAAATACAAAGTATGACCCATACCAAATTAAGGCAGAGATAGCAAGTCGTCGGGATAGGGTGAGTAAAATGAATATTTTCATAACTAGAAACCCTGTATATATTTGTATGTAATATCACTTATCATGGTTCATTATCTGATGGTCAGTGTGTCTCACACTCATATTTTAGTAAGATTTTCAATTTCATGAATTATCATTATTACATTTGGTTATACTTTCTACTATTTTTTCAATAGGAGGAGAAAAGCTTCATTCTCAAGCCTCAGCTCATCTAACAAAAAAATCGCCCACACCCCTCCGTGTTTCAAGGGGCTAGATTTACTCCCCATTTGGAAAGATTTGACAGTGTCAGGGCCCAGCCTCAGAGGACTGGATGACTCTCAGCAGGTTTAGCATCTGTCTGCTGTTCTTTCCTTGTGGCTCTATTCCCAGAGAAATTGTGCCTGCCATAGTGTTTGACCAGAAGGTTCCGAGGCAGCTTCCCAGTGGTGCCCAGTTCTTTGGGTGCCACCATGTCCCATCCCTCAGCCTTTGTCATGCGTGTCTGGAAGGAGGGATGGAAGACATCTTGGAGCCCAAGTCTCTGGTCCTGGTGTCTCAGTCCCTAAACCAGAGCATCTCTTTGAGTGCCATGGCTCTCATATTCTAGCACACCCTTAAAAACACCGGGGGCATCAGTTCAAAATGAAAACTCCAGGCCACCCCCCAGTTTTAACACAGGCCTGGAGTGAGTCCCAGCACATTTTAAATAAGCGCTCTCTGTGACTGAGTTCCAGGTACCCAAAGCCATGCTTTGAGCAATGGCATCTCCTAGGTGGGACTTTAAGCAGAAGGGAGGATGGGGAAAAAAAAAAAAAAAAAAAACCATGACAGAGTTTGCTCATTGCATTATGTCAGTTAATACCTTGAAAAGAAAATCATTGATGATTCCAGGGTTCCCTGTGGGTAGAAAGGTCTTGGGGATCTGGGCCTTGTGTGTCTCAGCCAGCCAGCTCCTCTGCCAGGGCTGTGTGTTAGGCCTGTCGATGGAAGATCCTGGCAAGAGGGTGACCCAGGGAATTGCAAGCCAATCAGAAATTAAGAGGACAGTGCTAACAACTGTAGAAAAACCATTTTTCACAGCATGCTTTTGAGAAAAAAAAATATGTAATTTGTCTTTAGCTTTCTAGATTAAAACGAGAGCTGACCCAGATGAAGCAAGAACTGCAGTACAAAGAGAAGGGAGTGGAGACCCTGCAAGAGTGAGTGGCCTGTGGTGATGGGGGGAGCATTTCCCTGCAGTTTCCTGTTGTGCTGACCTCTTCTATGCTGGGACATGTGTCTTAAAGCTTCTTGGGTGTTCGCTTTTCTGCTTTTATTTATGCTCGTTATGTACCAGTCATAAGCATCAGATCTCTTTTCCTTGAAGATACCTTGTTCTTGTTTCCTTGGGAAGCAAGATCTTTATTACAATATTTGTGCACATTTTTGATAGCTAGCTGTCTAAAACACACAAGGCTATTTCCATTTGAATTATTGTTTGGCTAGTTTTAGTCTCTTCATTGTTTTAGTTCTAAATTTTAAATTAATTAAAACTAAATAAAGTTAAACTGTAAGTCCCCAGCCTCAGTAGCCACATCTGAAATGCTCAGTAGTCATGTGTGTCTAGTGCAAATCTTCTCCACCTCAGTGCTCATGACTTTTGGGGCCAGATAGCTGTTTGTGGTGGGAGCTCTCCAGTGCACTATAGGATGTTTAACAGCATCCGTGGCCTTGACCTCCTATGTGCCAGTAGCAGCCTCTCACCCAGTTGTGACAGCCAAAAATGTCTCCAGATATTGCCAAGTGTTTCCTGGAGGGCACATGTTTCCGACGTGGAGGACCACTAAGCTAGTGGCCCCTGCATTGGGCAGCACAGATAATAGGCTATTTACATCCTCACAGATGGATGATCCCCTGGAGAAGGAAATGGCAACCCACTCCAGTATTCTTGCCTGGAGAATCCCATGGATACCAAGCCTGGTGGGCTACAGTCCATGGGGTCACAAAGAGTCAGACGCGACAGAGAGACTTATCATATATCTACACAGAACGTTCTGTCGGGCAGCCTGATCTATAGGTCATCCTCCTGTTGACATCTTTGCAATTAGAACTCTATCCCTACTGAGAGTTTGGAAATTTTAAAGTTCTTATTATTTGCAAATTCTATTATGTGAGCAAATTAAGTGAACAATAGTTACTGTGTTAGTGGTGGTATTAGTGGTCTGAAAGAATTAATTTTCTCTAGAAAGGGTTTTGCATGCCTATTGGTTCTAAGTCTGTTTCCTTTTGATTCAGATCCTGGTTTCACTTGCTGAACTTGGGCATGTGCTTCACACCTTCTACGCTGACTCTTCTCATGTGGTTGTCTGAGTTTGACTGCTCTGACAAAATACTTTAGACTGAGTGACTTAAAGAGCAGACAGTGACTTCTCTTGGTTCCAGAGGCCAGAAGTCCAAGGTCAAGGCACTGGCAAATCCATTATGAGCCTTTTGACTGTATCTTGACATGGTGGTGTTGTGTGGTGGGGGGCTCTGGTCTCTGGTGTCTCTTCTCTTTCTTTAAGGACAATGGTCCCTTCATGGGGCCCCACCCTCATGACTTCATCTAAATCTAATAACCCCCTAAAGGACCCATTTCCAACAGCAACCCATTGGGGATTGGGATTCACCCCAAGAATTTGGGGGGATGTGAACATTCAGTCCATAGCAGTGACCATTGGGCTAAATTGTCCAAGGACAGCAACAATGCCTGCTGCACAGTCAGCCTTCAGCAAATGACAGGAATCCATGTGGCTACGATTCTTGGTAAACAGGGTCAGCGTTCTACTCTCTTGGCGTCCTGTGTGTAGATGCAGTGACCGCATGTCAGATGTATCATTCTTTATAAGGAGGGAACATGGATG
The DNA here is from genome assembly GCF_032405125.1 of Capricornis sumatraensis. NCBI lineage: Eukaryota > Metazoa > Chordata > Mammalia > Artiodactyla > Bovidae > Capricornis > Capricornis sumatraensis. Next base: position 138,618,395 of record NC_091092.1, on the reverse strand, counting down.
TGAGTGTTTGCCAAAGGTAATGACCACAGCCTCACATAAAGGGTAATCAAACCCTGTTGTTCAGCATGAGTAGAGATTCACTTTCTTACTCACCCAAGATTGCTTCGGCTGACGACTTTTTTGTCTGCTTCTTTATTGAGGACGTATTATAGACACCAGGGGAGACACCATACAAAGGTGAGCTGGGTCCTGCTCGGAGGGCTTGGCTCTTCTGGCTCTGAGACACTGCCATGCCCCCTTCAGGTCCCCCCCTGAGGTGGGATTTGGCCACATGCTTAGCATGGGCTGCAGGCTTTTAAGCTTACGATCAGCTTTTTGCTTTCTCTGCCACTACCTGCAACAGCGTGTGTGTGTGTGTGTGCATGTGCATGTGTGCAAGAAAACCCCTTCCCCTTGACATTGCTAGGAAGTAACTTCATCTCTTGTAGGCAGTCATTCTTTAAAAAAATATTTACTAATCTTTGGCTGTGCTGTCTCTTTGTTGCTGTGAGGGCTCTCTAGTTGAGGTGTGTGGGCTTCTCACTGTAGTGGCTTCTCTTGTGGAGCATGGGCTCTCAGCACATGAGCTTCAGTAGTTGTAGCCCCCGGACTCTGGAGCACAGGCTCAGTAGCTGTGGCTCAGCTGTTTGCATGGCATGTGGGATCTTCCCAGACCAGGGATCGAAACCGTGTCTCCTGCGTTGGCAGGCAGATTCTTTACTTACCTGTGAGCCACCAGGAGAAACCTCAGCATCATTTTAAGACTGGAAAAAGGTGGCCTCGGTTTCTCCAGGTTTCTGGGACAGGAAGCAGAAGCCGGTACAGGAAGTTGTCAGTTTACACCTGCAGCCAGCGCGGAATATGAGCCTGCAGAGAGAATGCCAGTGCTGTTGATCCTCTTTCTGCTTTCCTTTGCAAGCCCCCTTGTGTGGGGTCAGCAATGGTAAACATGCCCCCTGCCAAGGGGATGGTCCTCACTCTGCGGCAGAGCCTATGGGAGTGCCCGCCTTCCCCCATGCAGGCTGAGGGGTGGCCTGAAGGAAAGCTCTGGACCTGAACTTGGTCTTGGGGTGTCCCAGCCCAGCTTTCCAGATGAAACTGCCTCTCGAAGCAGCTTCTGGTTGGGTGCTGTGTTGTCACTGCGCACAATCACTCTGTGCTATGAAACGACATCTCAGGAAGGAGAAAAAACAGGAGTGCTTGTGCCATGCCTATTTGTTAATACAGTGCTCTGCCAGTGAAAAGGTGGCCTCGTACCTTCCTCTGAGTTACACAAGCCATGTATAAGATGAAAATGGCCTCTTTATTTTCCTGGTATTGAAGACTAGCTCTTGTGTTTGGATCACATCATGTGGATTGGTATGCTTTATTGAGAAATTGGGAAAACCTTGGGTAAGCATCGATAATGTGATTACCCCACCCCTACTGCAAAATCCTGACTCTGAACACAGATAATACATGCACTGTTGTATGTCAATGGGCTTCTCAGATATTATTACCAACCTCGACTTAAGGCAGAAACCCTAGATTTCCCTCCAGAAAAGTTTCTGCTGTTCTTGCTTCCCAGAATATCCCCTGTATTTTTTTCCAGGGCACCTCACTGAGAGTTTGGCGACTCACAACATTTTAAACTCGACTTGTTTATCTTGGTGAACTTTCCTGGCTAGCAAGGAAATCCATCATTACGCTTGGGTCCAAGTGAGGAAAAAAGAGCCTTTTGTATTTTTTTTTTAAAGTCTATGTGCGTTGTTAATTTTTGTAGATGGGAACTGACCATGAACAGAATCTTTGGGTTAATGATAGAATGTGTGTGTTTGTGTGTGTGTGTACTATATATAAACTTTTAATGATGGAAAATGTCAAACGTACACAAAAGTCAAGAGAATAGTATAAGGGAACTTTCCCGTATCTGTATCCCCACTTCTACAGCTAACTACACAATGGCCAGTCTTGTTTTGTCACACAGCTACAGAGCCTCATTGCCCAAGCTTTTACCACGTTATTGAAGCAAATCCCAGAATCGTATTTAGTCCATAAATGTCTCCTAAAGTTACGGACTCCTTTTGAAAACGTAACTAATACCCGTGCCACTTAGTAGTAATCTCTTCATGTTGTCCATTCTCCAGTGGGTTTTTCCCCACCTCCCTGGTTTGTTTGGGTCCAGGTTCAGACTAGGTCCATACCGTATGTATGGTTAGCATGTCTCTTCATCTCTACCCCCCCTCTCCCTTTTTCTTTTTTCCTTTATTTCTTCCTTTTGACAATGTACTTGTTGAAGAAGCTACTCTCCTTGTCCCAAGGAATTGCCCCAATCCTGGATTTTGCTACAGGAATGTGCATCGCATCATTTCACATGCTCCTCTGTCCCCTGCTCTTTATTTATTTAAACTGGTGTCATTAATCCCACAGGCTTGATCTGACTCAAGTTCCGTTGCATTTTCTCTTCTTTTGGGGGTTAAATATGGTTTGTAGCTGGTGGTCGTACTTTGATCAGGAGGTACACACTCTCTGGTTGCCTCGTGTGTGTGTGTGTGTGTGTGTGTGTGTGTGTGTGTGTGTGTGTGTGTGTGTAGTGTAAAGATTATAACTGGGGTTTGACATTGGCAGCCTGATACATCCATTTGTGTGTGGTGTGTGTGTGTGTGTGTGTGCGCGCACTCAGTTGCTCAGTCATGTCCAACTCTTTGTGACCCCATGAACTGCAGCCCTAATTCTAGGGCCCAGGCTAAGTAGTTGTGGCATGTGGGATCTTCCCAGACCAAGGATCAAACCTGTGTCCCTTGCATCAGCAGGTAGATTCTTTACCACTGAGCCACCAGAGAAGCCCCCAGAGCCTTCTTAATAACTGCCCTCCAGCATTTCTTCTCTGCTCCTTATTGTACTGTATTGTGCTTGAAGAAATCTTATTTCTACCACTGCTGTTCAAATCATAAAAGTAGGTGCTCGCTAGACGTGCCAGTAACCCCTTTCCTGGAGGTGTGTGCTTATCAGCCTCTGGGTCTGTGCTTCGAGCCTTTTAATTGCTTGATGACTGTCTTCCATCTTGGAATGCCATGATGGAGTTAAGCCCGTGTGTCTCCTTCAGTGACTCAGAGCGACTGCCCTCTAAGGAGCGTTCAGTATCACAGCGAGGCAGTGTTAGATCCTGGAATTAGCATTTTCTCTCTGAGGGAATTTACAGGTTTCAGGAAAGCATGGGCTTGTCCGCAGTCCACACAGGCTTAGAGCAGGATATCCTGTTACCATAGCTCAGAGGCTCCTCAAATAACAGTAAAACCTACAGAAGTGGGGGTGGAAACAAAAAGAGTGTTGTTCCCAGTCGTGGGATGGATCTGGTGTTCCACATGGGACCGACGGCCGATAGAAGCTGCCAGAAGCTCTTTGGGATTCTGGTTCGTTCAAGGCCACCTGCCAGAACCAGTGATGTAAAGATAGAGTCATAACAAGACTCCTCCTTCTTGGGGGTTGTAGTGTGTGCTATTAACGTGGACGACCTTTCGAGACCTGGTGGCCCTTTCCTCCAAGATGTGGGTCGAAGAATTTGTTCGGTTTGATTTTTGCCAACGCAGTTCTCTTGACATCTTAAGTTGAACAAGAAATATGGACGCTTGAGGGCAGGGGGAGGTTAATGAGAAATACCTCAAAATGCCTTCTCGGAGGTGTGCCATCAGAGTTTGATGCTGCGCCTTCTTTCCTCTGGCTTCCCTGGTGGCTCAGACAGTAAAGAATCCACCTGCAAAGCGGGAGACCTGGGTTCGATCCCTGGGTCAGGAAGATCCCCTGGAGGAGGGCATGGCAATCCACTCCAGTAATCTTGCCTGGAGAATCCCCATGGACAGAGGAGGTTGGCGGGCTACGGTCCATGGAGTCACAAAGAATCAGATGCGACTGAGTGACTAACACTTTTAACGCACTTCTTTTCTCTCTAACAGTTTCTTTTAAAGGCAGGATGTAAAGAGTGCCAGTCTGCTTTGGCCCGCCATCTGACTGTGTGGATAGTCCTCAGATTTGACATGGTGTCACTTTGGAAGCTTGAGCTTGAATGTATTGCTAGCCTGGTGACAGAAGAGGCTGAGTGTGGCATGAAGGGCCTCAGTGTGGACCTCGCTGTGTGACCTTGAGCAAGTCATTCAACCTTCCTGGTTGAATGTTGAGTGAAAAGTAAAGGCCAGGTGTTAGAGGGAATTTGAAAACTCCCAAATAAACGAATTTTGCAGATGTGATATAAAAGAGAGTTCCTGTTCTTTGAGGTTTTTGTTAGATGAAAATTGATCACAGTTGACAGATGGAAGTGATTAGAGTTCTGTGGAGCCTGCTTCTTCCTCTTACCAAAGCATACGGACCCTACCCTGGCCACCCTGAGCAGGAGTGCACCAGCGGGTAGCAAGGGCCATTAGCTGCACCAAGTTTTTCCATGCTGCTGCTGCTGCTGCTAAGTCGCTTCAGTCATGTCAGACTCTGTGCAACCCCATAGACAGCAGCCCACTAGGCTCCTCTGTCCCTGGGATTCTCCAGGCAAGAATAATGGAGTGGGTTGCCATTTCCTTCTCCAGTGCATGAAAGTGAAAAGTGAAAGTGAAGTCACTCAGTCATGCCTGACTCTTAGCGACCCCATGGACTGCAGCCTACCAGGCTCCTCCGTCTATGGGATTTTCTAGGCAAGAGTACTGGAGTGGGGGGCCATTGCCTTCTCCAAGTTTTTCCATAGAACAGCTAAAATGGAAAAACTCCAATTTGGACTTGAGAGCTGGGAGATGTGGGTTTGAGTTGTGGGTCTGCCAGATCTTAGCTTGTCCTCTTGGGCCACTTAGTCTCTCTGAGCCTCAATTTTTGCATCACAAAGTCTGGGAAGATTATGCTTATCTCATAAACCTGTTCAGGGGATTAAATGAGGTGAGACGTAAAGCATGCAGCAAGACAGTCACCTAGTAGGTGTTTGATACTTGAACTATTGTAACATGCTATTTATATACCTATCTAATTTAATCAAGCACATACTTATATAATTCAATCAAATAGATACTTGTATAATTTAATCAGGGACTTGCCTGGTAGCAAAGAAGTGGTAAAGAATTCTCCTGCCAGTGAAGGAGATGTAAGAGACATGGGTTCATTCCCTGGGTCGGGAAGATCATCTGGAGGAGGACACGGCAACCCATTCCAGTATTCTTGCCTGGAGAATCCCATTGACAGGGGAGCCTGGCAGGTGACAGTCCATAGGGTAGCACAGAGTCAGACACAGCTGAAGCGACTCAGCATGCATGTGTGCATGCATAATTTAATCAAATGCATATAATTTAATCAGATAAAATATAAAATATCTTTATAAGGTTTTACTTACATAATAGTATCATTTCACATAATTGCATATTCTATAATAATTCATAATTTTTTAAACAGTTACATTTCAGAGATTCCTAGAACTTTGAGATCATCTTTTCTAAGAGCTTTCACACTTTTTTGTTAAAACGTATGTAATCTTTTCCCTTATCCTTCCCCTCCAATGACGTCTTCTGTGGAAGAAGACTGTCTGAGATGGAACGAAGGAAGGTGCTTGCCGAAGCAGCAGTGAGGGGCCCCAACTCGTGGGTGGGCTCTCCCTTTAGTGACCCCAGCTCACCGGACTGGGACAGCCTTGGGACAGAGTGAAAACAGCTGCTCTCAGTCAGTCTTCATTCCTTTTTGAGGTCTCAGAGCTCCTTGGATGGAGCTAAGGTCAGGGCTGAGGCCTGCTGCCTTGAAGTTGAACTTTTGTTCTTGGGTGGGCGGGGGGGAGGGTCGGGGAGCTCTGTGGCATCTGCTGGTGAGATGTATTACAGGGTTTGCTGTTCTCTCTCCCTGGTGGGAACTGGGGCCTGTTTTCCTCCAAGCCACCAGCTGATGGTGCCTTGACAGGCGGCCGGCTCTGCCCCGGGCTTTACTGATGGCTGCACTTAGGCTCTGTCACTGCTGAAAGCCATAAAGGAATCACAACACCCAAGTATGAGCTGGAGCCGATGAGGTTAGCGTCTCACATTGTGGCCTTAACAGCGGCTGTGTGTCTGTACTCTGTGACCATCCGATGAACACTGACTTCTAAGCAGTTGAGAACATTTTGTGTGTTGCATTTGAGTTTCATTTTTCTATAGGGGTGTCGGTGTCAGGTAACGATCCCTTAGCTGTATGAAGTTTTCTTTCTAGAAGAGTCAGTAGACCTATAATAGCAAAGGCATTGGTCATTAACTGTTAAGGATAAATCACACTTTTCTGGCCTTGGGTTTTCTGTGTTGAAATGATGTCACCCTTTTCTACAGACTTCATCAGCCTATGTCTGTTGTGATCTGTGACATTAAATGAGATATATTCGAGAGCCTTTTATCAGAAGATGGATATCAGGAGACATTATTACATAAATGAGTCTAACTTTTCTCTGCAAGAAAACTTGAGCCACTTCCTTGGCAGATGTAGTGATGAGAGATGGATGGTCTTTGTGTCTGCCTTGCATCAGAGACTCTTGATTCTCCATAGAACAGCTAAAATGGAAAAACACATGGCCAGGCCACATTGGGATGCAGGGATAGAATGAAGGAAGGATGAATGGATGTTTGGATGGAACGGGAGTACTAGAGAGGGAGTGATAAATTAGAACCAGGATAAAAGAACGAAAGATAAGAGGAGCCATAAGACTCCCCAAGTTTTGTGCGGGGCATCACTATTGAAAACTTCACTACTTTTTGCTGTTTCCCATATATTCTTGTATACAGACTTCATTGGTATGTTTACTGAGTAGACATTTTGGACTGCTAACTGAGATGCTGGGGATAAACGAATAAGACATGATCCTGCTCTCAGAGAGGGAAGTTTAAAATCTCTGGAAATGATTAGGAATCTTGCCTGGCACGTCCCTGCCTACAGAAGATGCTCTTGGAGCAGAGGGAGACGTCCGCCACCAGTCTTATCTCCTTGTATTCACCACGAACAAGGAAGGGCTTATGGGATCTTTTTTTTCCCCTTTGCCAAACATTGCTTTCAGCTGTTCCCTGCCCTTCTATGAAGCTTTTAAGTTCTGGATTATTACTGTTTAATGGGATGTTACACTCTCGCACAGAATGACTCTTTTATTTCTTTTTGAACCAGGATTGATCGCAAGATGTCTAATGCTCACACCAACTACAAACTGGATGAGGCACAGGCTATAATGAGCGAGCTCAGGACCATCAAGAAAGCCATTTATACAGGCGAGAAGGAAAGACGGGACCTGATGCAAGTAAGAGGCCGGGGAGCTCTTCAGAGCCCGCATCTGTCTCTCTGCTCTCCTGCGTATCGTTCCTTTATTTATTTATTTCCCTTTTTAAACATGTTCATAATGCCAGGGTTATCTAACTTTCCTTTATGTAAACATTTAAAAATATATACGTATTTATGTCATATCGTTATTATATAATCATGCAAATTTTAAACACATACATGTTTGTACAATATATATGTGTATTTGATATCTTCGATATATGTGTGTGTGCGTATATATATATATATTTTAAAATGTGCATGTTAGTTTCCTAGGGTTGCCATGACAAAGAACCACATACCAGGTGGCTTAGAACAACAGGAGTTTATTCTCTCCGAGTCTGGAGGACGAGAGTCTGATGTCAAGGTGCGGCAGGGCCACGGTCTGTCTGGCGGCTCTGGGGAGGTCCTTCTCGCCTCTCGCAGCCTCTGGGGGCTGCTGGCAGTCCTCGGTGTTCTCAGCTTATAGATGCATCACCCTAGTCTCTGCCTTCGTGATCACATCTCTGCATATAAATTTTTTCTTCTTATAAGGACACCAATCATTGGATTAGAACCTGTTCTCATCTTAGTTCGATTTCATCTGCAGACTTTTCCTTCCAAATAAGCACGTATTCCCAGGTTCTGGGGGTTAGGACTGAAGCATCTTTTTGCAGGACACAATTCAGGCTATAGTAAGGGGTGACACATTTATATCGTTTAATAACCAAAGTAATTTTAAAAGTGTATCATAAGAGTCTTGCTGTCACCCCATTTTCTCACCTCCTATAACTACTGTTATAACCTTCTTGTGTGTCCTGCTAGTGTTTATACAGACACGTGATGGTGTGGACACGTGATCAGTTGCCGTCACAGAAAGCTGGGCCTGTAACTCTGTACGGCTGCATAGTATTCCACCATGAGGATAGACTTTATACTGGTTTTTTTTTTTGCCACTTGAACTCCTGTAGCTTCTGTTATTTTTAGAAAAAACTGAGTTTTTGCCAAGGGACCGCATGCCCGGCTCTTGCTCCATGCCGGAATGCATTTGATGCTCTCCGTCGTGGCTTTTCTTTCCAGCTCAGTTCACTGAGTCGGCACCTGGCACTAGTAGGCGTTGGTCTCAATTCGGCAGCATGTAAAACACACAAGGACATGGGAGCAAAGCTCACCTTCTTAGGCCAAGTGCAGCAGGTGCGCACATGACCGCCTTGCATGGCGGTGCTTCCTAATGTCAAGGATGTGAGGCTGGAGTGTCCCCAGGGTGCTTGTTCAATTGCAGATTACCAGGCCATACCCCAGATCTCCTAGATTAGACACTCTGGGGGTAGGATACAGAAATCTGTATTTTCAGATGCCCTGTATTTCCGGGTCATGAGAAGTAAATGACACCCAGCTGCCTCGAGTGCATTCCCCACCATGGAGGCTGGAGATAGAATTTCTGGAAGATACCTCAGACTGCAGCATCTTCTCTGAGACACTCCAGGGAGACACACAAGCAGTGTCTTCATCTAGTAAAATCAAATAAGTTGTTTCATCTTGGCCCATCCCAAGACACCTTTGTCTAGATCCAGAGGCACCTGCCTGGGGTCTACTGCACCTGGGCATCTCGTGTCTGCAGTCTTTTAAAAATCTTAAAACATCTGGTTTCTCTTGAACTTTCACCCAAAGGGGTTCCAGGTACCAGAATTTATACTTACTCTAATACTTGGCCTACTGACATCCATATAAGATGACTTTGGCCCTGTAGAATTATGACTGAAAAAAATTTGCTTATAAGAATATGTGAGCATAGTCTAGGAGTTGTTTTCACCTTCTGTGTGGTTTTGAAAATCTCCAGGTAGCATTCCTTTCTGATGGAATTATTTATTGAGGGAACATTTCAGATAGGAATGCTATCTCCCTTCCCCTTTGCTCTATTGAGGTCCAGTTGACAAATAAAATTTTATAAATTTAAGGTGTACGTGCTGGTTTGATAGACACAACTATTGTGAAATGATTACCACCATAAAATGAGTCTACACATCTGTCACCTCACATGGGTGCGTTGATTTTTCTGTGCTGAGGACTTCTAAGACCTACTCTTAGCAACTTTCAGACCTTCACTCCAGTATTGCTAGCTATTCTCGCTGTGCTGTGGATCTAGGATCCGGGACTTATTCCTCCTGCTTTCCTGGTGGCTCAGACGGTAAAGAATCCACCTGCCAGTGCAGGAGACGTGAGTTCAATCCCTGGGTCAGGAAGATTCCCTGGAGGAGGGCATGGCAACCCACTCCAGTGTTCTCGCCTGGGAAATCCATGAACAGAGGAGCCTGGTGGGCTACAGTCCATGGGATTACAAAGAGATGCCACTGAGCACACACGTATGCACATTGCTCTTAACGCATGGGACTTTGGACCCTTTGACCAGCATCTCTTCATTGCCCCGAGCCCTCTAGTCCCTGTCAGCTGCCTTTCTACTCCCTATGTTTTTGGCTTTTTTGGAGGGAAGGCTTATTTTTTCTTTAGGAAACAGAGAGTTTAAAAAAAAAAAAAAACAGTAAAAATGGTCCCTCATTTGTTCTCTGTATTATTCCCTTGCTGCCAGGAGGACTCAGTTGCCATCTGACTTAAATCACTACGAGTTTCATGAAAGGTGCACGTGCTGATCAACATTTCTTTGGAATCTCATGAGAATGGGGTTGGGGTGGGCCTGCTCTCCAGGAATGAGGCTGCCGACCTGGAATGGGAAGGAAATGACTGCTTGGAAAGGGAAGAGGTGCATCGCCATGGCTATTCAAGTTGCTTGTTCCCTTCTGTTCTAGAGCCTGGCCAAGCTGACTGATGGCTTCAGGAATAGCTGTTCTCTTACCGACCCTCTGCAGGAGTTCCCTCCCGGTGCAGGCGCATTGGGCGAGTCTTTGTCTCACCAGTTTTGTGATGCTGGCTCTCAGACTGACATCATAGGCGAGGTATGCTCACCAGGCAGTGGGGGGGCGGGGGCGGAGAACCAAGTATATCCAGAGAGACAACAAAAGGGCTGCTTTCATGTGGCCATCACCCATTTGTTTAAATTTTCCACTTTCCCTTCAAAAGGGTTTTGGCTTTTGTGCCATTAAGTTTGAAGAAAGAATATGGTTTTTTTTTTTACATCCAGGCATCTTGAAGGTTCAGAGGGGCCTGAGAAGCAATTGAATGGCTTATTACCTCTCTCTTCATAAATTAGATTTTTTAAAAAGGCAGAATCCTTTTGAAAGTTGAGTTTAGCTGTTTTTTTTTAATTTAAATGTATTTATTTTAATTGGAGGCTAATTACCTTACAGTATTGTATTGGTTTTGCCATACATCAACATGAATCTGCCACAGGTGTACATGTGTTCCCTATCCAGAACCCCCCTCCCACCTCCCTCCCCGTACCATCCCTCAGTCATCCCAGTGCACCAGCCCCAAGCATCCTGTGGGAGAGGGAGAAGGTGGGATGATTTGGGAGAATGGCATTGAAACATGTATAATATCATATAAGAAATGAATCGCCAGTCCAGGTTCGATGCAGGATACAGGAGTTTAGCTGTTTTTTGACAGGTGTAGGACTCTTTAGAGCATGGATCAGCTAACTTTTTCTGCCAAGGTCCAGATAATAAGTGTTTTAGGCTTTGCCGGCTATGCAGTCTCTGCCATAGTCACCTGTGAATGGGTAGGTGGGGCTTGTTCCAGTAAAACTAAGAGGTGGTGGGCCACATTCATCCTTTGGGCCGTAGTTCTCTGAGCTCTGGCTTAGACCAGTGATTTTCATCAGCTTTGTGGCTGTGTTACCCTTGGGTTATACTTTGATGCTATTTCTTATTCTTCTAAGAGAATGTCAGAAAATTAAATTGAAATTAATTTTGTTTGGGACTTGGAAGAATTTCATAATGCCCCTTTTGATAATTAGTGAAGCCTTGAGTTAGCCATCAAAGCAGAATTGGCTGCCATCATGTGAAGCAGGGCAGTGAATACTTAAAGACACTACTGATGTACTGTCATTGAGTGAAGTTTTACATTCATTTGTTACAAATGGAAAACCAATTCGTATGAATTCTTAGGGCTCACTAAGTAAAGTTGAAATATCAGTGAAATGCACAATGCCCTCCTAAAAGTAAATAAATAAAAAGAAGGGAAAACCATTGACTAAAAAACTGTGAGTTTTAAATAATTAACTATATTTTAAAATGTCAACAAATAGTGCCTCTTTGAGGGGAATATCATATAGGAAATAATGCCTCTGTGTCCTGGATGTCCTGAACTGCCAATGTGCAATGTTCCCCCTCATTGTTCTCAAAACTACACTTGGACATTTTTTGACCAGGTTTAAGACAGAGAAGAATCTGTAAGTCAAAACTGTCTGGCATTTTTGCCTAAAGATTTTGGCATGAGAAAAGGAAAGAAGTACAGTATGTATTGAATTCCATGAATAACTCATTGCTGCTTAACATAAGGTTAGAATTAGAATAACTTTAGCAGTAAATTGTCATTATTTATGAGTTTACTGCGGCTGGCCCTGAGTTGGCAGCTTCATGACTGTTACTTTAAGTAGCTGTTTCCATCTTCTTTTGTCAGCTGAGAGGGTCCAGGTACCAGGTTACCTAAGGTTATGTAGCCAGGGAGAGGCAGATCTGGGTTTGAATCAGCAACTCTGATCCCTAAACCCCTGTGCTTTCTACTACATCTTGTTATTGAAAAATATATCAAAAGGCTTTAACTGTATTAGTTAGCTATTGCTGCATAGCAAAACACCCCTGAAACCTAGCATTTGAAAACAGCACACATTTATTATCTCACACTTGTATACTGTGGATCAGGAAACTGTGCTTCATCTTCTGCTTCAGGGGCTCTCAGGAAACTGTAATCAAGGTATTAGCTAGAGTTGCAGTCTCATCAGAAAGCTTGATTGGGAAGGGTTTACTTCCAGGCTTATATGATTGTTGGCAGGATTCAGTTCCTCACTGATTATTGGACTGAGAGCTTCTATTCCTTACTGTATGAACCTCTCCAGAACAGCAGCTTGCTTCGTCACAGCATGCATGTACTACACAAGTTGGGATGAATTTTTTTGTGTGTTTATATCAACTTTGAGGAATTCTCTATTTCTTTTCAAACTTAATTTGCTGTGGGAATTACAAAATAGACAAGTGTACTTCCACTATTTAAAAAAAAAAATCCGCCAGTGTTGGAACAACCAAAGTCTTACCAGTCGCATTCCCAACTCCCGATGACCAGAGGTGGCAGCTGTTATTGGTGTGTTTCCTTCCAGACCTTTGAAAAATGGAAATTAGAAGGTGAATTAAAATATTCTTCACTGGTGCTGGAAGTTTAAGTGAGTTTTCTCTTTTGAAAATGGGTTTTTAACATGTCTCCCCCCTTGTTTATCTTCCTTCTGTTCCAAAAAGTTCATCTTTGATGATAAAACAAGGCTTGTGGATCGAGTCAGGCTTAACTGGCAGTATGAGGAAGCCAGAAAGAGGTAAGAAGCTCCTTTTTCAAACCTTGCCTTCTCCTTATTTCCTTTCTCCTGTGGGAAGAGGTTTTATGGAGTTTCAATGTGTGATTTATCCACATCTTACCAGAAAGCAATGTCTGACAGAGTATAGAATTAAGACTCTTCAGTTTACGTGTAGCTTTGGAACGCATGTGACAGAATTTCACATGCATTTAAAATGGGAACTTCTCAATATTGCAAACAGTTATAAAGATGGGATATAATAAAAATAGAGACTTTTCGGGCTCTCTTTATCCTCTCAGGGAATTCAGAACTCCCTCCTTCCCTGCCTTCTAACTGAGCATCAGTCCCTCAGAACAGCTTAAGCATAACTGTTTTTTTTTTTAATATATGTGGCGTCTCATTTTATAGATTAACAACAAGAGCCATGTATCTTGGTTCAAAGACAGTTTAATAAGGATTAGGTCCATGAGTGACAGCAGTACCTAATCTATGTCATTCTGACAGAGAACTGAAACACAATCGTGTCTGTTAACCTGTGTTGTAGGTTACCTGCCTTCTGTGAACTGAGACTTGACCTTGTTTGTGTGTTTCAAAATGTATCTCTCCCTCCTCTCTGTCCCTCCCTCCCGGTCTCAGCCAGGATGCACGGGCAGCACCACCAGGTGGGCTGTTACCCTCGCAGGCAGTGTTTTGTTTAAATTTATTTTATTGGGCTGTGTCGGGTCTTAGTGGCGGTGCACAGGCTTCTCTCTAGTTGTGGCACATGGATTCAGTAGTTATGGTGCATGGGCTTAGTGAATCAATCTCTCTTGTGCCTTCTGAAAAGAGTCTTAAATTCAAGCTATTCCAAAATCTGGGCTTCAGAAAGCCATGGTGCCTGTCTTTTTCAAGAAGTTTCTTTAGTCACATATGAACTGCTATGCGGGGAATGGAGGAAGAGGAGCGAATGCCAAGCAGGTCGAGGGCGTCCGTTCTGGAAGCTAAATAGTTGGGTTTGGTCAGTATGCTGTATCATTCAGGGATGTCTGGAAATCCGCTTCATGGCCTTTTTAGCAAATGTAAAAATAGCATCAAAACCAGATCATCTGACTCCCTGCTGGAGGGCCGGCTGGAGATGACCCAGCCTCTGCTCCGAGCCCCTCTGCCCGATCCTTCTGGCTCTTGCTCTGCAGGATGCAGTGATATCCTCAAAGGGGGCACTGCACTTCCCCGTGGACCACTTCCCTGGCCTCAGGCATCCACTCTCTGGAGCTTGCTGGTGGCGTTTGTCCGACGCTGTTGTCTCAATATTGAGAATATTGTCTCAGTAGTCCTCTGCTCCTTGCATGTTTCTGCTGCACCGTGTGGGTGTTGGAATTCGCTGCATTGTATTAAACCACAGAAACTTGTTGGGTGCTGTACTTAACGTAATTGTTACTGTTTGGCTGTGACATTTACCAGCCATTGCAAGGGATATTTTGGTTTTCTAGAGATGAGGTTGATACAGAGTGAGTAATCTTTTAAATATCGAGATAATAACATTTGGGCGGAAAGTCCAGGATTTCAGAGCATTCTTCAAGGGAGGACACTGTACTGCATCAGTATCTTTTAAAGGGGAGGAGTATCTCAGGGTCACCAGAACCTTGTTAGGAAAGGCACTGCAGTTGCAGAGGAGGGTCCTGTCCCCAGTGCGTCGACCTTTGTAGGAAAGTAGGGGCTTCTCCAGAGTGCCTTTCTGAGCTGCCTTGGACGCATTTAGAGATCCAAGATTCATTGTAAGGACGTGTCAGGTTGGCTCACAGTTGTTCTTTCCCACTAGAATAGTGGTTCCCACTGGAGCAGGGAGTGAGGGAGGGGTGCAATGGTGGGACTCCCCCCACCCCCAGTGGGCTTCTGGCTACATTTACAGATGTCAGTAGTTGTCATAGCTCTAGGGGAGGCACCAATGGCATCAAGTGGGGAGAGACCAGAGAACACTCCGGCCCCCATGTCACTAGTGCTAGAGGATTGTGCTGTCTCAGCAGGTCCACATCTGCCTCATTTCCATATGGGCAACCCCAGCAGCTTCCTCCACACCCGGCAGCCATTGGCAGAGAAGCTGCCAGGGGTTGGATGGGGGTCTGGGAGACTGTACTTCTGACTAGCACCTGCCCTGTTCACAGACGTGGCATGGTTTATGTGAGGCCATAAGGACATATAAACTCCCCCACAGCTAGCAGACATTGTGAGGACCTCAGTGAGTCTGCCTGGGGGTGGAGATGACCCCAGATAGTACCTGCAGGGTGTGCGCCTGCGTGCACGCACACTGCCTATATGTATAGACACACAGGGTCCAGAAGCATGTACAAATCTGCTTGTATGTCTATGTACACGTGTAACATATGTATGCTTGCATTTATTTGTGTGTATATATAGGGCTTCCCTGGTGACTCAGACAGTAAAGAATCTGCTTGCAGTGCAGGAGACCTGGGTTTGATCCCTGGGTTGGGAAGATCCCCTGTAGGAGGGCATGGCAACCCACTCCAGGATTCTTGCCTGTAGAATCTCATGGACAGAGGAGCCTGGCGGGCTACAGTCCATGGGGTCACAGAGTCGGACACGATTTAGCATATATATACCTGTGTGTTTTCCTGCTTGTTTTTATTACATAAATAATACATGGATACATTGCTTTTGTCAAAGATGCAATCAATAGAGACCTCCCATCTTAACTTCCTCTCTAATCCTACCTCCCACCATTAATGATTTGGTGTGAAACCTTCCAGGTTTTATGTAAACATTTAAGTAAATGAAGCTCAATGTAGTTAAATCTAGTATATGATGCATAGCTTTTCTAATGATTACAACCATCCTCTCTGGATGGACATCTCGATGATTCCAGTTTTTTTTTTTTTTTTTCCACAAATAGTGCACATCTATGTATAGGCCCCAGCCTTGCAGGAATACCTGTTTCCTTGGACAGATACTTAGCAAGGAAACATATGGGTCTAAAGACCTTTATGTTGGAAGTTCTGATCGGTCCCACCGAATTGTCTTCCAAAATGACCTATATGCTTTACCCTGCCATCAGTAGCAATGGAGAGCCCTGATTTCTGTGTCTCCTCATCCTGGTTAAATACCATCATTTTTTGTACATTTTTTTGGAGTCGTGGACAAACACATTCTGTGAGTTGTCACGTCCTTCCCTGGTGAAGGTTGCAGGGAATGGTGTACTGATGGTGCAGATCAGCATACTTTCAGTTATTTAAATTGCCAGGTCCGAATTGTTTTTGCAGACAAGCACTCCTTTCACAACATGTTAGATTCCATCAGCCCCTAAGGGATGGGGGTGGCCCCCCAGGGGATGTTTTTGGTTCTCGTGACTGGAGAGAGGGCACTTCTGGCATCCCATGTGGGGACCCCAAGGATATTGCTCAACACCCCACAATACCCAGGACAGTCCCCCCAGCAAAGACTCAGATGGCCCAGAGTTTCTTGCTGCCATCAAAAAATCTGACTCTTCGGCTTCTTACCTTGCTCTGAAATTCCTACTGTGTGTGGCAAGACCCAAGGACAAGTCTTCCACTGACTCAAGGCATTAGCCTGTTCCAGCCATGCTGGCTCCCTCAGTGTTCCTCACACACATTGGGCCTAACACCTGTCAGGCACACTCCTGGTTTAGTGCTGGAGGTTGGCACAGTAATGGCCCCTGAGATGTCCATATCCTAATTCCTAGAACCCATGACTCTGTTATCTTCCTTGGCAGAAGGAGCTTTGCAGATGGCCTCAAGTTAGAGATCTGGGGGTGGGGAGATGATGCTAGATCACCTTGATGGTAGCCATTTAGTCACTCAGTTGTGTCCGTCTCTTTGTGACCCCATGGACTGTAGCTCACCGGGCTTCTCTGTTCATAGGATTAGCCAGGCAAGAATACTGGAGTGGGTTGCCATGTCCTTCTTCAGGGGATCTTCCCGACCCCGGGTTTGGACCTGGGTCTCCACATCCCAGGTAGATTCTTTACCATCTGAGTCACCAGGGATTACCTCGATAGGCTCAGTGTAATCCCAAGGGTCCTTAGAAGAGGGAGAAGCAGAGAAGGAGATGTGAGGATGGATGCCGAGATCAGAGTGATGCAGGCCCGTGAGCCAAGGAAAGTGAGCAGCCCCTAGAAACTGCTGTAAAATATATTCTTCCGTTGAGGCCCCAGAAGAATCACAGTCCTGTCACTCATTGTTGACTTCTGTCATCTGGAATTGTAAGGTCTACAGCCATACCACCCCAAATGTGCCCGATCTCATCTGATCTTGGAAGCTAAGCAGAGTCGGGCCTGGTTAGTACTTGGATGGGACTGTAAGGTAATGATATGTGTTGTTGTAAGCCTCCCAAGTTTGTGATCATTTGTTACAGAAATGCAAGGCAAGTAACACAGTACCCTTGGCCCCTGCTGTTTCCTCTGCCTGCAATGGGATGCTTGGCCTCAAAGGGTCATGTGGCCTCTGCTCTCCTTCTGCTCACTGTCAGAGACACTTTTCTCATCATTCTGAATAAAGGATCACTCCCATCCACCACCCCATTACCCTGATTCTCCCAGCAAATGTAACCAGCTAACCTGCTCTATACTTTATGCATGTGCCTGTTAAGTCTCTTCCGTCATGTCCAACTCTTTGGGATCCCATGGGCTGCAGCCCGCCAGGTTCCTCTGTTCATGGGATTTTCCAGGCAAGAATACTGGAGTGGGTTGCCATGCCTCTCCTCCCCAGGATCTTCCCAACCCAGGGATCGAATCTGCATCTCTTGTGTCTTCTGCATTGGCAGGCGGGTTCTTTACCACTAGCACCACCTGGGGAGCCCATATTTTATGTGTTTGCTTTTTCTACTGTTTGTTTTTCCCTGCAAGAATGGAAGCCTCATGAGGGCAGAAATTTTTATCCAGTTAGCTCATGACTATAATTCCAGAAACTAAGTGTCTGGTGAATATTTACTGAGAGTAAACAGAGGTCCCCTTAGATCACACATGCTCTTTGACCTTCACCCCTATGAACAGGCGGGTGGAAGGAATTCTTGGACCCAGGTCAGCGCCAGGTCAGCTGCTTTGCTCCTGGCTCCTGCCCCCAAAACCCTCATCCTGGTATGAGCCTTGGGCTAATTCCCCTGGATTTACAAGAAGAAAAGGCCTTTAGACACGCATGCCCTTCAGGATCTCATGGAGGCGGGTCATGGTCTGTTCATTTCAGAAATTGTGTTCACATGACACATCATTGCTCCCAGCTCAGTGTGTGGTTCCTGGGCTTTCGTGGTCATTCAGAAGGGCTTGTGGTCATGGACCACCCCGTCATGAATCCTCCTCTTGGGTGTTGGAAAAAACAGCTTTGGAGCTGGGCCCTGAGGGATGTTGGAATTCCCGCTGCCCATGTGTTGAGGAAAGCTTTCTCAATCAAGGGGGCGCAGGGATCAGGGCAGAGTTGTATAATTGCAAGTTTCTAAGGGGGCAGGGCAGAACAACCCCAGAGAGAGTTCTCTGAGGCTTGCTTTATGGTCGAGGATCACTTAGGCTGTGGATCTTGATATTTGATAGTTCGGTGCTTTCATTGGAGCTTCACCTGCTTGAAAACATCCTTGAGGCATTCCTCTTGTTGCCAGGCTGCACCCCACGAAGATTAGCTTCCTTCCCCTCTGTAAAATTTCCTGGGCTTTGCCACTTCTAAATGAGGAAAAGCTGATGCCTTGATGTATTTCCTTGTATATCTAGATTCGAGATTCTTTCTCAGACCTGGAAAATCATCAAAAGACAATAAATGTTCTGAACAATGAGAGATTTCATGTCTCTTCAGATTTAAAGGAAGTTTATAGAAGTGGAACTCATAATTCCAAATGATGGTATGATTTCTAGAGAATTCTCTAGACCAGACCACCACTGTCATGGTGACTAGTTTTATTTTCAACTCTGGGTCATGTCTGCCCAGTCACTCAGTCGTGTCTGACTCTTTGCAACCCATGGACTGTAGCCCACCAGGCTCTTCTGTCCATGGGATTCTCCAGGCAAGGATACTGGGGTGGGTTGCCATTTCCTCCTTCAAGGGAATCTTTCCGGCCCAGGGATCGATTCTTTGTCTCTTGTGTTTCCTGCATTGGCAGGTGGATTCTTTACCACTTGGGAAGCCCTCTAGGTCATGTAAAATATATTCCAACAACTGTTTCTTCTTTTTCCTTCAGGAACATCACTTTGGTTCCCAAGGCAGACCTTATGATAGGAGTATTTTCACACTATTGGTTAAAAACTTGAAAGAAATTTTCAAAGCCAGTTTGGAGGAACAAGTCTTCTTGAAGCAATCCTGATGACGCAGATGTCTCCTTATTTTTAACCTAAGAGTGCTTGTTCCAGAACTGTGCACAAACTGTAGCTGTTTCCATAGAAACACTTGCCGTCCTGATAGGAACAAAACATTTGGCCTGGCCTGTGTCTCTGCGTCTCATTGTTTGTTGCCAGGACGGGTCCTGTGCCGTCGCTGATGGAGCGTTAGGATTCCAGCTGAATTCGATCAGTCCCTTGGATTTTCCCTTCAGTTCTCCAGTGACGGTGTATCTGGGTTTGGGAGTGGGGCACGGCCGTGAGAGACAAAGGAAACAGGCCAAGAGAAAGAAACCTGGAGACCATCTGCTTTCCATTTAAAGAAGTCATTCTGAAGCTTTGTTTGTTCAGAGGGGACAAGATGTGAGGGCAGAGAGGGGTGCTGGGGTATTTGTAGGCCCATCTTTTTTTTTTTATAAATTTTAAAAAGATTATTTATTTTTGGCTGAGCTGGGTCTTGGCTGCTGCATGGGCTTTTTCTCTAGTTGTGGCGAGGGGGGCTACTCTTTGCTGAGGTGCATGGGCTTCTCCTGGTGGCTTCTCCTGTTCCAGAGCACAGGCTCTCTAGGTACACAGGCTCAGTAGTTGTAGCACACAGCCTTAGTTGCTCCACAGCACGTGTGACCTTCCTGGACCAGGGATGAAACCCGTGACCCCTGCCTTGGCAGGCAGATTCCCAACCACGAGCCCACCAGGGAACGTAGGCCCTTCTTATGCCACATGGTCTAGAGTCAGACTCCATGAGTTTCCAGTGTAAAGACTTGAGCTGAATAGATACTAGTTGACCAATATTTAGTTCATTGAGGTAAAGTGATTTCACTGTCCATATGACTCAGATCTCAGATGAGACTGTGGTGGACTTTTGATTTCCATTTAAATATATATTTGCAGAAAGAAAACTAAAGAGAGAAAACATAAAAAGCATCAAGTCTACAGCTGTAATTGACATCTGAAGGCACGAGACTCTAACCTGGCACCATGTCCTAGAACGTGGCATTGGGTCCGTCATGTCCCTCACCCTGAGTCAGGGTTGTGGTTGGCCTGGAGTTCCATTTCTGTTCCAGGAAGTGGCAGTATTTTAGAAACGTGCAAAATTGTATCATAGATCCCAGAGTTGAGATATAAAGTCAAAGAACTGGAGATTACTCTGAATATGTAAACTATGCAATATTAAAAGCACATTTTCTTCTTTGCAAAATGCAAGTCATATTTAAGATTTCCACATGAATCGTAAGGGTCCGAGCAGTTTCTGCCACATAAATGCAGGTTTCCATTCATGGTTTAATGGTGCCCGGGTTGTAACAGAAAAGGTGTTTGGGCAAAAATAGTAAGGGAAAAATGATTCATATTTGACTTCTGTCTACATTAGGCCTGTTTAAGGGGTGAAATTTAGAAATCACATGATAAACATGAGACTGGAGTGCTTGACTGAGAACTTGCTTTCATTTCTTGACTATTCTGTGCACAGGGACGTGTGTCTTAAAGCCTTTAAAAGACATTTATGAGAGGATATATATAGGCTATTAAAGGGGTTACCTATCAAAAATAAAAATCAGTAAATTCAGCTGACTCTCAGGGAAAAAACAAACCCTCGCCAGTTTTAAGTTGATCTTGATTCTCTTTGAAAATGAACTTGGGCAGTTCCCTAGCAGTCCAGTAGTTAGGGTTGTGTGCTCTCACTGCCATGGTCCCGTGTTCAATCCCTGATTGGGGAATTAAGATCCCACAAGCCACATGGTGCAGCCAAAAAAAAAGGGGGGGGGACTTGGAAAAGTTTCTTTTTTTGCAAATTTTAATTGTGACCTCGCTTTGTTTCCTTATGTTTCATTTCACTGAGAGAATATGGTAGGAAATAGCCTTTCTGGAAACGGTTTTCCCTTTATTTTCTGGAATTGGAATGATGGTGTTTGCAAGAGTGGGATTCCAATTCCGCACTGCATATCAGCTACTGGGTGTGGATATAGAAGGGACATCAGAACTGTACATTTGTTATTTAGCCTGAGGTAGAAGCTCTCTTGGATCCAATAATCCTAACACAGGAAGGGTCCGCCTTGCAGATGCTCTTTTCTGGACCAGCAGCATGGTACACAAGGCTTATTTTAAAGGTAAACCCATCCTGCCTCTTCTGTGGCAAACATTCAAGACACCACTTGTGCAAGAAAGAATTCTAGCATTCTTGGTTCCTGGTACACACAGACAGACACATGCTTCTCTCAGCCTGGCTAAGAGCAGACCCCCAAATGTCTAACTCCAGATTATGGATCTAGAGAAAGAAATTACACTTTCTAGTCTATTCCAGTCAGCTTCCCTTGTGGCTCAGACAGTAAAGAATCTGCCTGCAATGCAGGAAACCTGGGTTTGATTCCTGGTTCGGGAATATCCCCTGGAGAAGGGAAGGGCAACCCACTCCAGTGTTCTTGCCTGGAGAGTTCCATGGACAGAGGAGCCTGGTGGCTACAGCCCATGGGGTTGCAAAGAGTCAAACGTGACTGAGTGACTAACACACACAATATATGCCAGTATTCCTCTAGATTCATAGGGAGCTCTGCAGTGATTTGCAGTGCTATGAAATTCAATTACTTTTTTTTAAAAAAGCAATAAACCTTGTTCTTAAGCACAGTGTGCTCATCTAGTGCTCAGAACAGCCCAAACAACCTTTCCAGGTGGGCTACATTAAGTCAGCTTCACCCAAATTGTTTCTGCTACAGGAGTCACCCCTCACCATATGTCCATACAGCTTTTTCTTTTGAGCTCTGGAAAGTTACAGTACACTGTTTAATCCTGGTCACTGTACTGTTTCTTTTATGCTCACAGTGGGCAGACCTTTGGAAATCTGCCCTTTGCCTCTCTTTCCTCTTGTACTACAGTTTTTTCTTTATTCTTTGTTCTGATAGTGGATATTACTTGGGGGCTTCCCTGGTGGCTCAGATGGTAAAGAATCTGCCTGCAATGCAGGAGACATGAATTCTATCCCTGTGTTGGGAAGATCCCCTGGAGAAGGAAATGGCAACCCACTCTAGTATTCTTGCCTGGAGAATCCCATGGACAGAGGAGTCTGGCGGGCTACCGTCCACGGGGCCTCAAAGAGTTGGACACGACTGAGTCACTTGAGATTTTCCTGGAAAAAGCAGGATTATCTAGGATTGGATCTCCATCCACCCTCAGCAACTTGAATCCCCGTGCAGTGGTGGCTAGCCTGGAGCTGGCCAATGCAAATGGAATCTTGATCTCCTCACATGTTAACTTCAGAAAACTCAAAAGGAGTGCTTTTAAAAATATGTGTGCTTGTAGTATGAGAATTATTATTATATATGACCAGGTAACACTGCTAACTTTACTTGGGCTCAAATAGGCTTTCCTATGTACATTGAAATGAAAAATTATGAGGACCCAATGGATTTGCTCTTTGTACATCTCTTCTATATTTATTCCTTACCTTTGACTTGGCTTGATCTACAGTAGAATGTTCCAAAAATTTTGCTGGGTCTAATGTCTGATTTGGTGCTAATTTATGGGTCTGCTTGGAGTGCTTCCTTGGGCTTCAGTTATATGACTGCCATAAATTTTAATTACACTAATTAGAGAGAGGTAGATGCTTAAGCTCAGTTGGATTCCTAACCCTGTTGAGCTGCATCTGTCATTAGTTTTTTCAGTGACATGGTTTGGCACCATTTTCCAACACATTTGCAGGAAATTGGTCTTATGTTAGAAAAGAATTTGCCTAATAAAGCTACTGACATTCAGCTATTTTCTTTACCTTCTTGGGGAATTGGGCTTGAGTAAAACGCGCACATTTAAACTATGACTTGTATACGCTTTTCTTTTCATGACTGTGGATTTTCTAATTGGTTTGGTGCTTGAAGAAGGTTGTTGTTGTTGTTCAGTCGCTCAGCCATGTCTGACTCTTTGTGACCCCGTGGACTGTAGCACGCCAGGCTTCCCTGTCCTTCACCATCTCCTGGAGCTTGTTCAAACTCACATCCATGGAATCAATGACCCCATCCAACTATCTCACCCTCTGTCTGTGGTCCCCTTCTCCTCCTGCCCTCAATCTTTCCCAGCATCAGGGTCTTTTCCAATGAGTTGGCTTTTTGCATCAGGTGGCCAAAGTGTTGGAGCTTCAGCTTCTTCCCTTGAAGAAGGGGCCTTGGCCAGTCCTTTTGTCAGACTGACTAATCTCATGCTCATGTCTAGTTCAGGAGCAGCTCAGACTGGTACAGGGATATCCCACAGCCCTTAACACATGGGCCAATGC
This sequence comes from Capricornis sumatraensis, assembly GCF_032405125.1. Classification (NCBI taxonomy): domain Eukaryota; kingdom Metazoa; phylum Chordata; class Mammalia; order Artiodactyla; family Bovidae; genus Capricornis; species Capricornis sumatraensis. The sequence goes on along the minus strand of NC_091092.1, from coordinate 138,595,151 downwards.
CAGCTGACTGTCAGTATCTGCGAGGAAGCACAGTGTTGGGACGGATTCTGAAGTTTGGACCCAGCGAGGACACCAGCTTCGATTCACGATATGTGTCCTGAGCACCAAATGGGACAGTCTCAGAAGTACTCGTGCCTTTCTCATTTTAGAGAGGATCATCCTATCCCTGCCTGATGGAAGCCCTAAGCTCCAAGGACAGTTCGCATTCTCCAGACCAGGCTGGGGTGCCTGAAAAGCAGTGGGTGTCACACTTGGCAAGAAGCACCTAGGACGGCTTGTCAAAACCTGGGTTGCCCCACTCCATCTGCAGAGCATGGTGTTCAGCAGATCTGGGGTGGTACCTGAAGTATGCATTTGTAACGAGCTCCCAGGTGATACTGAGGCTGACTCAGGGACCCCACTTTGAGAACCACTGTCTTGAGGCTAGCGGACTGAGTGCACCTGCCACTTCCCTACCCTCACAGCTCTCTGTGACCTCAGAGAAGTCATTGGATTTAGTTTTGGGCCCATGTGCCAACCTCTGTCCGGCACACGGCTGGCTTCTGGTCAGGTCTGCAAATCCTTCTCTCTGCCCAGAAGCCACCCCCATCTTGAGCCACATATAAACATAAAGGGCTTAAAACATCATGCTCCTGCTTTTAGGGATGCTCTAAAAACACGGGCCACGTGTCTTTCACTTCCTCTGCCTTCAGCACAACTTCAGGACACTAGTCTGTCTGCCCAGTGGGCCCGTGGGCCATTTGGGTGCATAGGGTGGTGGTGACAAGAGCTGTATTTCTGCAGCTTAAGGGGTACCCTGCATCACATCCAGGCTCACTGCGACTTGACTCCCATTCTTTCATATACTTGCTGGTGTGTTCATTCTCCGTTTCACATGTTTAGCTTTGGTTGAGTACCTGCTCTCTGCCAGGCATTTTGAATATCCTTCATGGTCAAGGCCTCCAGCACTCTTGAGGATCCCATGAGGGCTGTGATTCTCTTCTGGGTTTTCTCAAGGTGGGCTCTGCAGCTAGGCGCACAGAGAAGGCAGGCAGCTGGAAGCATCTCTCGTGCGTCTAGCACGGTGTTCAGCTACTGATAAGGGAGGGGGTGTGGAGAGAAATGAGCCGGCTCTGTCTTGTTCCAAAACAGCACATATAGGAAGCAACGCCAGGCATGTGGGTGAATCGGGGTCTTTTTGAAACAAACATGCGTGTGTGCTCAGTTGCTTCAGTCATATCCAACTCTGTGACCCCAGGGACTGTAGCCCGCCAGGCTCCTCTGTCCATGAGACTCTTCAGGCAAAAATACTGGAGCGGGTTGCCATGCACTCCTCCGGGGAATCTTCCCAACCCAGGGATCAAACCCAGGTCTCCCGCAATGGCAGGTGATTCTTTACCACTGAGCCACCTGGGAAGCCCTGCAACAAACATCCTTACTGTCATCCCAAATGTCATAGGCCAGGGCAGATGATACAAAGGGTTTCCACATCAGGTTCATTCCACCTCACTTCCAGATCCCTTATTTGTGCCATGTGAGGTTGACTCAGTGCAGTCATTCCGCTATTGGTCAGCGTGAGTTTCTAGAATCTGTGTGACGGTGCTGAGACTGTGTGAAGACACGTGTGTTTCATCAAGTTCGTGGATCTTCCCATGTCCCTTTCCTGCAGAGTCTCGAACATCCAGCAGCAGCTGGCCCAGCTGGAGAGCGAGTCGTGGCCGGGCCTGGCTGAGGCTGACAGGGACCGGCTGCAGCTCGTCAAGGAGAAGGAGGCCCTGCTTCAAGAGCTACAGCTCATCATCCAGCAGAGGCGGCCGGCAGAGGACGTGGTGAGACTGGAAGAGGAGCGGCGGCGCCTGGAGGAGGAGATCCAGCGCGCCCGGGCCACGTCCATGCAGGGCGCCACCGAAAGGTGGGCAGGTAGCGCCGGAGGAGCGGCTGGCAAAGCCAGATTGCACGACTGCACATGGTCACTGATTCCTCCGGCAGCTACTGCCTGGTGGAAGGTGGAAGGAGCATGTACCTGCCTGTCCTCCAGGGGTCCCAGCTCTACTCAGGGCTCCAAGACTCCTGGTCCCTGTTCACAAGTGGGAGACGGTCGAGAAGGGGATAGAGGAGGGAAGAAGACCAGGGAACCCATGACTTAGACCCTGCCTGCTCCCGCTGCAGGTGCCGGGTGCCCTGCCCCTGTATTTTCAGGACATTGTCCTTACCCACCCCATAGGAAAAAGTAGAGAGAAAACTACCTCCCACACTTGGGCAGTGGCTTTTTTATTTTGGGCTTGATCTTTGAATTCTGTGGATGTTAGAATTTCATATGGTTTTGCCTGGAAGAGGGCTTAAAAATGAGGGACTCTGATTTGTTCCAGGGAATTGCAGTAGATTATGGCATGCTGGGCATTTGTATCCATCTTCTAGTCTACTCTCCATCTATCTGTTCATCTACCCACACCCATCCTCCCATCTTTATGCCCATCTTCTTATCTACTGTTGTCCATCCAAACTGCTGTTCACTCATCCATCTATCAGCCTGCCATCCTCCCACCCCTGTATCCATCAGTCCATGCAGCTACCCACCCATTGATTTATCCATCCTTCTATCCACCCATCTATCCACTCATCCATCCATCCATCCACTCACCCATCTATCTATCTGCCTACCCACCCAGTGTATCAGGCGCTGTTCAGGGGGCTGGTGGTACATTTTCAAGCAAAACAACGCACATCTCTGTTATCTTGGTGTTTATGACCTGGATGTGCTTTTTAGAATTTAGTCATTCAAACCTCAGTCAGTTCCGGGGAATTAATTAATAGTTGCATTTCTTGTTAGGAAAATATACTTGCTATCTTTGAAATCCACCAGTGGACTGTTTTCATACCTGTAGGATTCTGCTTCAGGAAAAAAGAAACTGTCTCCTGATGCAGCTGGAAGAAGCCACCCGCCTCACGTCCTATCTCCAGTCCCAGTTACAAAGGTGAGTAGCTTGATTATCATCTTGTAATGATGTGGTCATGAGCTTCACAATGCCCTTTAGCTTGGTTTTCTCTCCCAGAACTAAGAACCTGAAGTGGTTGTAAACACAGGACAGAAAAGTGGATACATGATATTTTTTAAGAGGAGCTGCTCGTATCATATATGATCCAAGGACACTGAGGAGATCACCAAGTGGGACTTCAGAATAACTCAGATTTGCCCAAGGATTTTGTAGCTCACAGCATCAGAAACCATATATTTTCATGTACATATATGCACACATACATTTTTATTTCTTTAAGGCACAAATATCTTTAAGATGTGGATGCTCAGTAATAGGTCTGGAGTTCAAGTACTTAACTGTATTGGTGTAAAGGGCTTTCTGTGTATTATTTGCTCAGTTCCCCTCCTAAGAGTGCCTTGAGGCGGGAACTGTTCTCATCACAGCACTCCCCACCCAAGAAAGTGTGTGGCTCAGAAAGGTCAAAAAGCCCTTGACCAAAAACTACCTTCAGCTAGTCTGAGTGTGAGCTGGAACTTAAACTCGGGCAAGAGTCCTGGATGTTAACCTGTGTTCTCTACTGACATGCACAGAAACAAAGGAAATAGTCACGAACTCAAGGGTGGGGAGTGGGTGTCTTAAACAGCTCACAGGTGAGGTTGATGAGCACGAGGCAGGGTTTTGCTCCTGGAGCTTCCCAGAGGCTGGCCTTGGGTGGGGTCGAGTGGGCTCCAGCCATGGGCTCCAGGCTGCTTTTCTCTTTTCAGCCTGTCTGCCAGCACCCTGACCATGTCCTCGGGGAGCAGCCGCGGCTCCCTGGCCTCCAGCCGGGGCTCTCTGGCTTCCAGCCGGGGCTCACTGAGCTCCGTCAGTTTCACCGACATCTACGGGCTCCCACAGTACGACAAGCCTGATGCCGAGGGCGGCCCGCTCCTGCGCTTCGACCTCGTGCCCTTCGACTCCCTGGGCCGGGATGTGGGCCTGGCGGATACCGCGGCAGCCCCGGGCCTGCACAAGCCGAGGCGCTCCCTGGACACGCCACAGTCGCTGGCTTCCCTGTCTTCGCGGTCCTCCCTATCCTCGCTGTCCCCTCCCAGCTCTCCCCTGGACACGCCCTTCCTCCCAGCCTCTCGAGACTCGCCCCTGGCCCAGCTCAGTGATGGCTTCGAGGTGGCAGGCCTGGGTGCCCTGGACAGGCTGCGGGCTCAGGCTGCTGCCCTGGGAGACGAAGACCTGCCGGGCGCTGCGGCCCTGCCGCCACATGGGTGCCCCGGGGACGGGGAAGGATCTCATGAGCGAGGACCCCAAGTGGCCACTGCTCCCACAGCTGCAGGTACCTACCGATGAGTCCCATGGGTGCCCCGGGCTGGGAGGCGAGGATCCAAGCTCATTGAGGAAGCCATGTGCAGGGAGGCCAGCTGCTCTTCTGTGGCCTCAGGGGTGCTCAGCTTAGTAGGACCCTCGATGGATGGTCCTCAATGACAGATGAGGAAGCCCGCACGCCCACTCTGCCTGCGTGCTTTTGCTTTTGTCTTGTCCCTGGTCCTTGAAATGTCATGGAAACTGACAAGTTTCCATGGAAAGACTGTCATAGTCTTTCCCGATATTTTGCTAGTTTTCAGAATGTTAGTTGTTATAAATAAAGATAAGAACCACCTGTTCCTCCACACTGGGAGCCTGATAAAGAAGTACTCGGGCCATAGTGAAGTTCCCAGGGAGTGTGCCCAGATGGAGCATTTCTGTGCGTGCCTGCCTCAGAAAAGCACGGGGGTGGCTGTCCGCCTATAGCCCCCCGGAAATCTTCCTTTGGCCCTGTAACTTCACTCTTTATCCTTTGTTCTTGTACTTGTCTATCATGGGGGAAGTGAAAAGGCATACCTGTGAGCATCAGTCCTTGCTACCAAATCGATTTCTCTGATGCTGTTCAGATCAAGAAACACGTAGCCATGAGAATTTCATCTGTCTAGTTGCTGTCAATTCAGCTTGTCAACATGTAGCCCACGTGGAAAACCAGTCTGCTGTTTCAGAGGGTATTCTGGCTGATGGATGGTGCACAAAGCCGAACCTGGGCTTCAGTCCTCCCTCTCTTGACCCCATGTGCTTTTGTGAGCCAACCTCCAGTGATTTGAACCCACTTCATTTTTAGAGAAGATAAAAAACTGCCGCCCATTTAATTAACTTCCATTTGCACAGCCAAACTGTTTTCAGACATTCCATTCAGGCAAACAGTAGATAATTTGTAGAGCACTGTGGATCTCAACCAGGGGTGTTTTTGGCCCCTAGAGGTACTTGGCTATGTCTCAAGACATTTTCAGTTGTCATAGCTGAGGGGCTGGTGGCGGTGGTGGTACTAGTGGCATCTGGTGGGTGGAGACCAGCGGCACTCCTCAACATCCTTCAGCCCACAGCATGGTCCCTACTACAAAGAATGATCCAGCCAAGGTGTCTGTAGTAACAAGACTGAGAAACCCTGGTTCTGTACTGTTAACGTGTTTTAGTAGCAAAGGAGAGAGAAAACGTGAGTATAAACCCAAGGTAGTGGAAGTGGCTTCAAACTAGCAGCTTAGACCCAGCCCCTATTCCCTGTCCTGTTGACTCATTAGCTGTGTAACCTCAAGCGCATCTTTGAATGGGGCTAAGTCTCACCTTCCTTGCCCTTAAATGAGGTGATCTTTGTGAACTCTTCCACTCACCACCATTCTGTTACCCATCAGTTCTTCTTTGTGTATAACCATGTTGGTTATTGGGCTTCCCTGATAGCTCAGCGGTAAACAATCTGCCTTCCAAGCAGGAGACATGGATTCAATCCCTCGGTCGGGAAGATCCCTTGGAAGAGGAAATAGCAACCCATTCCAGTATTCTTGCCTGGGAAATCTCATGGACAGAGGAGCCTGACAGACTGCAGTCTATGGGGTCACAAAAGAGTTGGACACGACTTAGCAACTAAACAACAGCAGTGCTGGTTATTCAGTTCAGTTCAGCTGCTCAGTCATGTCCAACTCTGCAACCCTGTAGACTGCAGCACGACAGGCTTCCCTGTCCCTGTCCATCACCATCTCCCAGAGCCTGCTCAAACTCATGTCCATTGAGTTGGTGATGCCATCCAACCATCTCATCCTCTGTTGTCTCCTTCTCCCACCTTCAATATTTCCCAGCCTCAGGATCTTTACAGATGAGTCAGTTCTTCAAATCAGGTGGCCAAAGTACTGGAGCTTCAGCTTCAGCATCAGTCCTCCCAATGAATATTCAGTACTGATATACATATACATATATATATATATAATAGTTTCTTGTAACATATATGTGTTTAACCAGAGATCTAGTATATTCTTAGGCAGTCCTGGAGCTTTTTGGCATCTCTTATTTCAGTGTCTTCCCCTCTGTGTTTGCAAACACACCTTTCATATCCCCATATACGTCGTTTCTATAATTCACATGTCCGGAGGAACTTTATTCACTTTGTTCTTCATTATAATCACAGGTTCAGTATGCCATGTTTATTCCCGTGATTCAAAAAAGAAAATACAAAATAAGGACTGAATTGTGCGTCTGTTGTTGCTTGAGCTTACTTTTCTGTGTTCCCCGCCCACTTCCGGTGGCACAGTGATCCCTAGGTTGGGAAGATCCCTGGAATAGGAAATGGCAACTCCCTCCAGTATTCTTGACTGGATAATTCCATGGACAGAGGAGACTGATGGAATGCAGTCCATGGGGTTTGCGTGTGTCCAAAGAGTTGGACACGACTGAGTACACACACCCACACACCCATACCAACGTTTCTTTAAAGGTCGAGATACAAGAGTGTCAGTTTGTGTATGCAGAAAGTCCACACAAGGCCAAACATCCCTTTCGGTCCAGGATAAAGATAGGGTGGGAAAGAGAAGAGCCGACTTAATTTCTGATCCTGACTTCCTTTTCTTTTCCTCTTTGTGATGGATGTTATGATGCTTCACAATTCTTAGACCGAGGGCTTTGCTTCTGGCATGGTCAGATATTGCCATCTGGTGGTGTACTCGTATATGACACTCTGAGTAGAACTATTCAAATTACAAATTAATTACTTAAATTATAAGCACTTCACAGGTGGAGCTAGTGGTAAAGACCCCGCCTGCCAATGCAGGAGATTAGAGACACGGGTTCGATCCCTGGGTCAGGAAGATCTCCTGGAGGAGGGCATGACAACCCACTCCAGTATTCTTGCCTGGAGAATCCCATGGACAGAGGAGCCTGGCAGGCTACAGTCCATAGGGTCACACAGAGCCAGACACGACTGAAGCAATTTAGCACACACTCAAATTAAAAATACCACTTACAAACTAGAAGTATTTGACTCCATGAATGGGTCCTGATGGGTGCTCCATGAGGGCTGGGTTGGGTAAGCAGCTTGAGGCATGGACAATGGATGACTCCTGGCCTCTCTTGATCTTTGGGAGTGCCCAAGCCTAGAGTCATCACAGCTTCATAAAGTTGGTGAGGATCTCAATACTCATTATATTAACCCCGCCCCTCATTTATGGTTCCCTGCAGTTTCCAGTCTAATAACAGTATGTGTTTAAGTTTGACTCAAGCAACCTTGAGCAAGATAAAATTTTAGTTACACAAAGTTCACAGTCACCCATTGTGTTTTAAATCAGTGTGAGGAGACTGAAGGTGGGACAGGGGAAGGGGGAAATAAATGGTCATCTTCAGCAGTTTTTACATGTTTACTACAGTTTTATCTTCCCCCGATTTTAAAAGTCAGATGTGTCATGATTTTGAAGTCCATTCCTATTTTCATTCCCACTGGTATTTGCTAATATAAATCCATAAATATTTTTACTTTATTCATCTTTTTATTGATGTTTTTATTACATTCTTTATCCTGTTTAAAATTGTTGGCTTAACTTCAACAGTACTTTCACTTTCTGCTTTTTTATCTCTTTTTTCATGCGGCGCAACAGAAACATTGACTGTAAGTGACCTTGGACTCGCCTTTGCCTTGCTGGTCAGGCTGTGTCACATCTTTGTTCAGTGAATCAGTGTATTTAGGATGGTCAAGGCGTGGTCAGGAAGGGCATAGCTCATAGCTGTCCTTTAAAGTAGCTCAACAGTTATCTTATATTGTCGTTTCAGTGGTATTCATCTGGCTATGAAAGTCGTGTAAGAACTTTCTTAAAAGCTTGAAGTATTTCTTTCCTCCTTTCATTTCCCCCCAGACTTTAATATTTCCATTATTTTAGTATGTCAACTGGCAGCTTTGCCCACAGTATGATTTTCTTTACACCTTCTTACTTTTTGTCAAATGGTATTGTTGTCCTTAGGTCTCAGTGTCTGTCAGTCTGTGTTTCATGATGAAAAGTTCAGGGGCTTTAAAAATAAATGTGAAGAAGACTGTTTCTTCCTTACTTCATTGGCTGCTCCCCACTGTCCCATCGTTGCCTTGAAGCCCGAGAGCAGACGGTTGGGGTGTGTAGTGTGGGGTCTGCCATGTGCTTTTTTCTCACCCAGGGCAACAGATGACCATACTTCCTTCTTCTGTCTACTCCTGCATCCTGTTGTTCCATGAATGCAGTAAGGTTGTGAACACTGAGGATTAAGCCTTTCATTTCCTTTCTCTTTTCATCCATCTTCATCGCAATGAGAGAAATTTTGTCAGAGTCACGTTACCGGGTTGCCTGGAATTTGACTGGATTGTTGCATGGTGTTACTTCCTTAAAGATGTGTAAGGCCAAGTGACAGAACTGGGAATGGAAGTAGTGAGCAGTTGTGTTTTCTGGGGTTCCATGCAGCAACCTGAGGGCTTCCATCTGCAGTTCAGACCTGGGGGCAGGTTCAGCTTCCGTGGGGCAGGGATGATGAGCAGAGCTGGACTTGGGATTGGTGATCTATGATGTGTGAGTCAGTACCTCCAGCCACCCTGGGACTGAGTCAGTTTTTGCCTCTGACTGAGGCGGAGCTGGCGGCCCCTAAGATGGGTGCTGCACGCCTTTGGAAGGTCAGCTTTTGTCTGCTTTTGTCTGCAGTTAAGATCGTGAGACCAAGCCACAGACACCCCCATCTGTTTTGCACCCCACTGAATGTGTTTGGGTTTAATTGTTCTGTGAATGAATAATTTGGTTGAAAAGAGAGTTGGTCATTGGTGGACTGAGGGAATGCACTAAGCTTGCAATCACTGAGGATTAAGCCTTTCATTTCATTTCTCTCTTCGTACATCTTCATCACAATGAGAGAGAAATTTTGTGAGAAATTCCCTCAACTTAGGGATGCACAGGTATCTAAATTTTCAATTTCTAGAGCTTAGATGCCTGAAGAAAAGTAGAGAGACCAGAGGGACCTGCGTGACTAACAGGAGGCATCGTGATGCCAGAGTGAGGTTCAGTTGCGGCTTCATGGTTTAAGCCTGTGTTCTAACCACATGTACCTCTCTTGAAAGTGTGGAGGCCCCTGTGTCCATTGTCACATTCAGCAGAGGGCACTTGGTGCTGTGAGGGAAGGAGTAGAAGGACTTGATGAAATGGTTAAGGGGAGAATGTCAGTGGTTCTTGGTTAAAGTAGGTCTGAGACAAAAGTAAAGATGCTCAGTGACAAGACTGTCTAATCCCAGGAGAACCTTCTGGAAACCAGTGTGTCCCCAGGACTGCTGAGGAGGATGCTGCAGTCAGAGAGAAAAAAGGGCCACGGAGACCTTGACAAAGGCCGAGTCTGGGTTGCATCTGTATATCCTCTGACTTGAAAGTCCCTACGTTTTGTTAAGGATGATTTTTTTTTTTTTAATTCTGTTTTCCAATTGTGAAGCAGTGTAGTCCACATTTCTTGTATGAAGCGTGGAGGCTACCAGGCAGCATCAAAGAGGAAACACTGACCCTCCCAGCTCTCAGAGAACTCGCTGTCCTTCATGCCTGAGTGATCTGTCTCCCTGACCCTCTCTCAGAGTGCCACCATGCCCAGGGCCTTCCCACCACCTTCTGTCCTGTGTGCTCATTAAGGAGGTGAAAGGAGATTTATGGTCATTTAAAGAGCTTTTAAAGAAGTAGTCGGAAGCCCGTATCTTCGTTTTCATTATCAGAAGGTTCTCGAGCAGAGTGTAGTTAAGCACACATCTGTGCGCATGCTGGCCTGTCTCTGCCGCTTTGTGCTTTTGTCTGTGCTGTGACCTGGCCTCCTGCACTGTCACTTCCTGAGCCTGCCATGTCTCTTGCTTACAGCGGTGACCCTTCGAGAAGACAGCGCCCAGAGGCTGGAGCAGAGACCGTGCCACATGTCCACCTGCCTGTCTGATTACTCACTGGCCAGCGACAGCGGCGTGTTTGAACCTCCCAACAAAAGGTTAGAATCTGACCTTCTCCCCTCCCTGGGCTGACTTCCCAAAAGACAGCCCTGCCCATACGTGTCTGGCTTGACACTGTGTGTGTCTGTGGGGTGCAGCTCTTCTACTTTCTCTCCACCCAGGAGGGGACTCTTAGTATTTCCAGGGAACCCCTCTACTCCCGGGTGGTGTCTGGGGACTGGCCTGGCTCCCTGTTTCTAGGACAACTGCTCTCTCTCCAGCCCTGGGCGGGGGGCAGTGAAAGGTACAAGCTCCATAGAGCTGGAAAAGGAGAATCAGTGTGCGAGAGACACCTGTTTTTTTCTAGAAAGGATGTTTACTTGAAATGAATGTCCATGTCTCTCTATCCCTCCCACTTTCCTCAGCTCAAGGAATCACTTTGCAAGGGCAGAATGATTCTGGGCTTTATTTTGTTTGAGACCTTTGAGGTCATTTATTTTGCCTTGGGTATCTGTACGCATCTCATTTATTGTGTAGCATTTTAAAGGACGTGGTTTTGAACTTTGTCCTAAACATCACATGTGGTCTTCAGAGCTATGCAGTTATTTTCTCAAAAATACCACTCGGTCGGCAGGCACCCTGGGCGATGGTGTCATGGATCCTGGGGACCTGCCATGCCCTTTCATTCACTTCAGAGCATTTATTTCAGTCCCCACTTAATAAAGCCCCTCTCACTAAGAAGCACTCCTAGCAGGAGTTTCTGCTGAGCCCACAGTAACCACATCCCCTTGGAGTAATGGGTCCTTTTCTGATTGTGTTCAGGAGTGAGGATGCTGACGAGCCTGTTCGTGGAGATGCTTGCAGTAACGAGGGGCCCCAGATCCATGTTGGATTTCTGTGAGTATAGAAGACTCTTTCCCTGTGGATCGTGAAGATGATGGGTAGATTGGGGCCTGCCCACCAACTCAGAGCTCCGCCCACAGGCCTGGAGGGAGGAAGGGACCTGTGTAAGCAGTTCCATTGCTGTCCCCCAACACCAAGTCACAGCTGGGGACTGTCACCCTGTGGAGCCCGGGGAGCTGGGTACTTTGCAGTGCAAAGCGTTTGAGATTCTAGTTACAGTTTCTTTCTTTTCTTAAAAAAAAAAAAAATATTTATTTATTTGACTACAACAGGTCTTCATTGTGTATGCAGGTTCTTTAGTTGTGGCATGCAACTTCTTGGTTGCAGCATGTGGAATCTAGTTCCCTGACCAGGGATCGAACTCCAACCTCCTGCATTGAGAGCATGGAGTCTTAGCCACTGGACCACCAGGAAAGTCCCCTAGTTACAGTTTCTATCGAGGCGATAACTAGCAGTTCTCAGAGGAGCAAGGCAGGATATTCACATCCCAGCAGCTTTCTTTTGCTTACTCATGTCATCCTAGCTGAGTTGGCGCTCATGACCTTGGAGCTGGGTCGTTCTTGGTTGGGGGCCATCCTGTGCACTCTGGAGTGTTCAGCAGCTGCAAGATCCAGTATCCGCCCCCCCCCCCCCCACCTCCACTTGCTGTGAAAATAAGAAATGTTCCCAGACTTCACACCAGTCTCCTGGGAGTTGGGTGAGGGCCACTGTGGTAGTTGCACCAGAAGGACTTGTCCACCTCAGGGAGTTTGCAGTCTGTGAACTCGTGTCTTATTTTCCAGGCTTGACAGGGCCAATGAGTGTCTCCTTGTAAACGTGCTCCAACTGAAGAACTTTGCTGGGCTGATGGTAAAGGAAGACTGCAAAATGTAAGCTTCCCCAGGCCCTCCTCCACACCACACCGCTGGCTAACCTGTGCTGCTTGGCCGTTTGGGCAGGGGAAAAGACTATTTTAGAACCTGAATTCAGAATAAAACACCAGGGCATGTCTGTCTGAAATATAAAAGATTGTAAGTTTTAAGAAGAGGCTGGTTTATTATTGGAAGCAGGTGGCATTCATGGAGCCAGTCTGGTTATGTGTGTGGCCATGATGAGAAATGGCTGTGTGCCCTTCGTCGGTAGCCTTTGAACTTAAGATGTCTCTCCTGGTCACAAGGCTTGGTGGTGACACGGCCACACTCGTCTCTTGAGACCAGATGAGGTGCCTGAACTGGGAGAAGGGAATTTGAGTTGTCCCCAGCGGGAGGATGGGTGCCTGAAGGGTGGGAGGGGGAGTCCCACTTAGCCAGGTGGGTGAGCCCCCCCTGTGATGGGCATTCAGGCCAGACGACACCCTCCCCTCCCATGAGTCATCTTCACAGACTGGCCTCGCAAAGCCCTTAGAAGCAGCCTGGTTTTAGGGTGGCTGAGGGTTTGCGGCAGCCACTGGTTCTTGAGCGTCTCCTGGGTGCTGGCTTCCATGCCGGGGGTGAACAGGGCAGGGAGCACAGCCTGGTGTGGCAGGCAGAGCTTGGAGAGGGAGCCAAGGGGCCGTGGAGAGATCCTGCCAGATTTTTTCCCACAAAGATGGTGAAAGCAGAATATTCATTTGAGTCCCTCTCAAGTCCTAACCACTGACCTGGAAGTCTTCCCTTTGAGTGGGTTTTCTCCCCCGATCTCTAGGGGCATGCAAGTTCTTTGACCTTATTCTTAGTTGACCAAAAGAATCTTCTCCAAAAGAGTAAAACTCTGCATATGGGCAGTGAAACCAGGTGGCATATCTGCACGCTTCTGTGGTCCACGCGTGTCCCTTGCAGCTGTCAGTAAATGCTGCCTCCATCTGCTTTTTTCCTCCCTCTCTCGGTTGCAGACACATCCGTGTCTATCTGCCCCCGCTTGACTCCAGCACGCCAAACACTTACTGCTCGAAGGCTCTGGAATTGCAAGCCCCCCTGGTATTTAATGAAGTGTTCAGAATCCCTGTGCATTCAAGCATGGTGACGTTGAAGTCTCTTCAGTTATACGTGTGCTCCGTGAACCCGCAACTGCAGGAGGAACTGCTGGTACGGCCCCTCCCTGCCCCCGCCCCCTCCCTCCCCGCCTACCTAAGTCCCCAATGGGACGCTGATGAATTGTGCTGCTGTCAAAGGAACTCTGTCGCAGGGAGGAGACAAAGGGGTGATAAAACCCCTTATCTTGTCAAGTGTTTTGTACTTGTATATTATCTCAACGAATACTTGTAAAACATCTGCGTAACCACTTCTGCAGTATCCCCATCTTCAGTCACAGGAACTAATAAATAGGTCTGATAAACTTGGCAGACAGAACTATAGGATGGTCAGTTACATTTGAATTTCAAATGAACTATGGATCCCTTTTAGTATAAGTATGTCGCATGAAATATTTGAGACAGAATTGATTTTTTTTTTAATCTGCTGTTTATTTGAAATGACAGCTCACCCAGATGCACACTGTTTTATCTGGTATCCTTGGAACTGGGTGAGTCAACTATCCATCTTTACCTAGGCAGCCAGGGTGGGGCTTGGAAACCAGGCTGCTTTCTTCCCAAGGTTGGAATTTTCCCCCTTAGTCCCACTCCATCAGTGTCAGAATTAGAGAAGAATTCCACCAGCCTTTTTTCAAAAATTCCTGTGAGAATCACCAGCTCTTCTAAATGACCCACCACTTCACGTCCGTTTTCGGCCCTACTTCCCCTCCTAGCACTTTCTGATCAAGCTGAACCTGCAAGCAAGGAGATGCCCCATTAGATCTTTTGTGGTGACTTTCATTTCACTGCAGCCTTTTTAGGCTTCCCTGGTGGCGCTAGTGGTAAAGAATCTGCCTGCTAATGCAGGAGACTTAAAGAAACATGACTTCGATACCTGGGTCAGAAAGATCCCCTGGAGAAGGAAATGACAACCCACTCCAGTATTCTTGCCTGAAAACTCCCATGGACAGAGGAACCTGGAGGGCTACAGTCCATAGGGTCACAAAGGGTCGGACACAACTGAAGTGACGTAGCATGCATGCATGCAGCCTTTGAATAGCAGTGAAAGATTGTGTGGCCTTTGTGGTTAACATTAAAGGGTGACTTTATTTGATGCTCATTGGTTGTTAAGATGTGGTCATTCAGGACCTGTTGTGCTTTTTTTTTCCTTAAACACCTTGCAGGGCATTGCTCAGATTAACCTGACCGATTACGATTCGAGCGAGATGCAGCTGCGATGGTACTCAGTCCAGGTGTTCACTGGCCCAGAGCCGCCCCGGCGGGAGGAGGAGCGGCCAGGAGACTGTGCCACCCAGGACCTGACACTGGCTGCTTGCAGGAAGACAGTAGGTGGCCCAGCTTTGAGACAGGCTCTTCCTGGGGACATTGTTTCTAAGAAACAGCTATGTAAACATGGACTTCCCTGGTGGTTCAGACAGTAAAGAATCTGCCAGCAATGCAGGAGACCTGAGTTCAATCCCTGCATCAGGAAGCTCCCCTAGAGGAGAGCATGCCAGCCCACTCCAGTATTCTTGCCTGGAGAATCCCACAGACACAGGAGCCTGGCGGGCTCTCCAGTCCATGAAGTCACAAAGAGTTGTACATGACTGAGGGACTAGCACTTTAACAACAGAGTTTGTGATGATAGGAATAGAAGTGGTTTTAGAACACAGTGGCTGTGAAGAAGTAGGGTTTCAAGAGAAGTAATTAAAATGGACTATAGTGATGCTTGGGCTTCCCTGATGGTTTGGCAGTAAAGCATTCATCTGCAATGCAAGAAACGTGGATTCAATCTCTGGGTTGGGAAGATCCCCTGGAGAAGGAAATGGCAACCCACTCTAGTACTCTTGCCTGGAGAATCCCATGGACAGAGAAGCCTGACGGGCTATAGTCCATGGGGTCACAAAGAGTCGGACACAACTCAAGTGACTTAGCATATGCACGTTTGTTTCAGAGAAGACCCTGCTGACTCACCCACTGAGCAGCTCTGCACATAGTGATGCACGTGGCTGTTCAGGATAATGTTTTTTTTAATGCAGTGTGTTCTTGATCATAAGTGATGCGTTGGTTGCTTTCAAATTTGAATCTTCAGAGCTCCCTAAAAAGGCCAAGTTAGCTGACTTTGTGTCAACCAGGGCTGAGCTGCTTCCTACTGGAGGGCAGCCGGGGATGGCCACTAGACGGCTGCCAGCCGGCCAGGGCAGGAGGGTGCTCCCCCAGGCTTTCCTTTTTGCCACCACACACTGCTGGCCTCAGATGCTTCTCAGTGTCATCCCTTTGGTCCTACAGGATGCAGTGACGGTGCTGCTGGCGAGAACCACAGCGCAGCTGCAGGCAGTAGAGAGAGAGCTGGCCGAGGAGCGTGTGAAGCTGGAATACACAGAGGAGGAGATCCTGGAGATGGAGCGCAAGGAGGAGCAGGCCGAGGCCGTGTCTGAGAGGTGAGTGTGGCCGGCAGCCCCTGAGAAAGACACAGCTCACCTTCCTGGAGTGAAGCAGCTACAGTGTTAGTTTCTGTAGAATGTGCTGGGCGACTCTTGGATACCTTTGCGCAGAAGTCGGAATTCTCATGAGGGGGTCGTATGGTTGTCTTCATGAAGGCCATACTTTGACTCCAGCTGTAGGCACAGGCTTTTCACCTTTCCTCCTATTCCTAAATTTTCTTAAAGTTGGGGGACTGTTGAGGGCTCCCTCTGCCAAGATTGGATATGATAGATCTTTAAAATTATGGTTTGTTTTTTCTTTATTAACTGCTTTATTGGTATACAATCTCCCTACCAGGGTTTCCCTGGTGGCTCAGACAGTAAAGAATCTGCCAGCAATGCAAGGGACCCAGGTTCATTCCCTAGGTCAGGAAGATTCCCTGGAGAAGAGAATGGCTACCCATTCCAGTATTCTTGCTTGAAGAATCCTCATGGACAGAGGAGCCTGGTGGGCTACAGTCCATAGGGTCTCAAAGAGTCAGACATGACTATGTGACTTTGACTTTCACATTTCAATCTCCCTACCATACAGTCACCCCTTTAAGTACACACAGTTTGGTGGATTTTAATACAGGCACACAATTATGCCCCCAAAGCCACAGGCAAGTTTAGAGCATTTTCATCCTAGCAAAAGGAAACCCCATCCCCATTAACAGTCCTCTCAGCCCCTGGCCACTGCCCATCTCCATGCCGTCTCCAAGGATTTGCTTGTTCTGGGCATTTCATCTAAATAGAATCATGCAATGCCCCTTTATGTCTTACCCAGAGCTGCCTGTGGGCAAATGCTTGACTAGGGCAGATGTGTCTGCAGTAGAGGAATCACTCAGAGGAGTGGCACCATCAGTGTATTGCTTTCTGGCAAATCCTTTCCAGGGGCACTTTCTTATTGCTTTACTTCCACATTTTTCCATAAAGAGCATCATGTTTCCAAAGCTTGCTACTTTTTCCTAATAGCTTTCTCAGGGTTTATTTTCAAAAGGAGTTTATTTTTGGGAGGGAAAGTGCATGGCAGAGGGGTGGGCTCAGGGATGTGCAGGAAGATGAGAGGACTCAGGTGGTCCCAGGGTCCTGGCATCTTCAGCGACTGCAATTGGGTGAGACAGATAGACAGACCCTCTAGATGAAAGGCCTCATAGCACTCACTCTCTTCCCTAGAGAACCTAAATGCCTTTCACTTTATGAGAAAAGTGCCCATCTTCAGTCATCAGAAGCAAATATTGAGCGTCTCTGCTACAGTGCTCTAAGTACAGCAGTGAACTCAGTCCTTGATGAACATTTTGGGGGCTTTTGCCATGTCCATCTGCAGGAGTTGGCAGGCAGACTCGGTAGACAGTGGCTGTAGCAGCTGTGCCCAGACCAGCCCCCCGCACCCAGAGCCCTGCTGTGTTGGTGTTGACTCTATCCATGGACACACGTTTGCTGGCCAGGCAGATCCTTACAGCCCCGAGAAACTTCAGCCCCCAGCTCTTAAGGTAAGTAGAAAAGGTCAAGGGGTATGATGGACCCCCTAATATTTTGCCTGACAGTACCAGGCACTGCCCTGGAGTGGGTAGTGTGTACCCCACATGAGGGAAGCCAAGCAAATGCCCTTGCATCTGTAAACAACAAGTACGATGGAAACATTTGTCTTCTTTAAACTAAAAAGGTTGGATTTTTACTCATTCATGAGCCGTCTGATGATGATCCATTCCCATCTTCAGGGTCACGTGTGGCTTGGGATATTTCATGGGTCCCTAAGGTTTTGGACACTTGTAGTTATTTTCCATTTGTGACATTAAGAACAGTGCCTCAGGAGGAGATGCTCTGGGCATGGCTACCAGTCATTGCCAGCATCCAGCTTTCT
This sequence comes from Capricornis sumatraensis, assembly GCF_032405125.1. Lineage (NCBI taxonomy): Eukaryota > Metazoa > Chordata > Mammalia > Artiodactyla > Bovidae > Capricornis > Capricornis sumatraensis. The sequence continues at coordinate 138,577,756 of NC_091092.1, read as the reverse complement.
CAGACCTTTACAAGCATTGGTCCAAGTCAGGGGAGTGGCTTGCTTAGTGTCTCTTCCTCCCACAACTTTTCATTGTGAAGCATTTTGAATCTATAGAGAAGTTGCTAGAATAGTACAATAGATACTTGTAACCCCTTCACCTGGATTCCTCAGTCACTAGTTCTTCAACCACATTTGCGTTCTCTGTCAGCCTGTGCTCCTGATAGCTGCTAGGCATTGCAGATGCAGCAGCAAAGAAACAAATGGCAAGTCCTGCCCTGTGGGCAACAGACAGGTTAAATCAGTACAACTCAGCAGCAATGGAGGTAGTCAAAAGAGCTACTGAAGAATGAAACGATAGGGAAGCAGGGCTTGCATTTTTAGAAAGGTTTCTCATTTTAGAAAGGGGTACATTTAGAAGTGTAAATTGGTATCTACAAAGATCAGGACTCTAAAATGGTGCAGCCACTATAGAAAACAGTGTAGAGGTTCCTCAGAAAATTAAAGATAGAATTATCATCTGATTCAGCAATTCCACTTCTGGATATACATCCTAAAGAATTGAAAGAAAGTCTCCAAGAGATACACGTACATCCACATTCATAGCAGTATTATTCACAGTAGCCAGGAGGTGGAAGCAACCTACATGTCCATCCGCAGATGAATGGATAAGGAAAATGTGACATATGTGTACAATGGAATATTACCTTTAAAAAGGAAGGTAGTCATGTCACATGCTACCACATGAATGCAACTCGAAGACATTGTGCTGAGTGAAATGAGCCAGTCACAAAAGAATGAGTACTGTTTGATTGCACTTATATGAGATTCCTAAATTTAGTAATTAAATTCACAGAGACAGGAAGTAGAATGGTGGTTACCATGGGCTAGAGATGGAGAAATAGTTGTTTAATGGTGGCAGAGTTCAGTCTGGGAAGATGAAAAAGTTCTGGAGGTCTCTTTCACAACAATATAAATACATTTAATACTACTGAGCTGTGCACTAAAAAATGTAAATTTTATGCTTTTTACAAACCATGAGAAAGAAGAATAGAGCTGGAGGTACCATGTTCTCTGATTTCAAACTATACTACAAAGCTATAGAAAGCAAAACAGTATGGTACTGGCACAAAAAAATACACGTAGATGAATGGAACAGATTAGAAAGCCCAGAAATAAACCCACGCTTATATGGTTAACTAATCTATGAGGAAGGAAGCAAGAAAATACACTGGAGAAAAGACAGCCTCTTCAGTAAATGGTGTTGGGGAAAATGGACTACTTTCTCATTCCATTTTTAAATGGATTAAAGACTTAAATGTAAGGTCTGAAACTATAAAATTCCTAGAGGAAAACATAGGTAGTATGCTCTTGGACTTTAATCTTAGCAATGCATTATATTTTAGGATTTCTCTCCTCAGGCAAAATAAATAAAAAAAAACAATAAACAAATGAGACTTTATCAAACTAAAAACTTTTGCCAAGTGAAGGAGCCTATCAGGAAAACAGACAGCCTACTGAATGGGAGAAGATAGTTGCAAACATTATAGCTGACAAGGGGTTAATATCCAAAATACACAAAGAACTCAAGACAACATCAAAAAAACAACCAACCCGATTAAAAACTGGGCAGAGGACTTGAATTGACATTTTTCCAGGGAAGACGTTCAGATGGCCAACAGACATAGGAAAAGATGCCCAACATCACTAATCATTAGGAAAATGTAAATCAGAACCAAAATGAGATATCACCATGTACCTGTCAGAAGGACTGTCATCTAAAAGACAGCAGATAAACGTTGGAGAGGATGTAGAAAAAAGGGAACCGTTGTGCATTGTTGGTGGGAATGTAAAGTTGATGCGAACACTGTGGAAAACAGTATGCAGATTCTTCAAAAAATTAAAAATAGAACTACCATACACCTAGCCATTTTACTTCTGGATATTTTGCTGAAGAAAACAAAAATGCTAATAGAAAAGATACATGCACTCATATGTTTATTGCAGGATGATTTATAATAACCAAGATACAGAAACAACCTAAATGTCCATCAATAAATGGGTAAAGAAAATGTGGTGTGTGTGTGAAATTAAATATTAGCCGTAAAGAAGAAGGGAATCTTGTCATTTGCAATAGCACAGATGGACCTAGAGATTATCATGCTAAATGGAGCAATCAGACAGACAAAGACATATACTGCATGATTTCACTTGTTCAGTCACTAAGTCGTGTCCAACTCTTTGCAACCCCGTGGACTGCAGCACACCAGGCTTCCCTGTCCATCACCAACTCCCGGAGCTTGCTGAAACTCATGTCCATCACGTCAGTGATGCCATCCAACCATCTCATCCTCTGTCATCCCCTTCTCCTCCTGCCTTCAGTCTTTCCCAGCATCAAGTTCTTTTCCAGTGAATCACCTCTTCACATCAGGTAGCCAAAGTATTGGAGCTTCAGCTTCAGCATCATTCCTTCCAATGAATATTCAGGGTTGATGTTCTTTAGAACTGACTGGTTGCATCTCCTTGGAGTCCAAGGGACTCTCAAGAGTCTTCACCAGCACCATAGTTTGAAGGCATCAGTTCTTCAGGACTCAGCCTTCTTTATGGTCCAGCTCTCACTTGTGTACATGACTGCTGGAAAACCATAGCTTTGACTATATGGGCCTTTGTCGGCAAAGTGATGTCTCTGCTTTTCAATACATTGTCTAGGTTTGTTGTAGCTTTTCTTCCAAGGAGCAAGTGTCTTTTAATTTCATGTCTGCAGTCACCATCTGCAGTGATTTTGGAGCCCAAGAATATAAAATATGTCACTGCTTCCACTTTTTCTCCTTCTATGGGCCACTTACATGTGGCATCTAAAAAAACCGAACAAATGAACAACCATAACAAAATAGCAACAGATTCATAGATACAGAGAATAAACTGGTGGTTGCCAGGGTGGAGGATGAGGGGGAGGTGCAGGGATGAGGGAAATAAGGGAGATTATAAAATAAGGAAATCATATGGTCAGTAATACTGTATCAACTGTAACTTGGCAGATGGTAACTAGACTTATCATGGCGATCATTTTGTAATGTGTAAAAATACGGAATCACTATCTTGAGCACCTGAAGCTAATACAACAATGTAAGCCAGTTATACTTGAGTAAAAATGAATGAATGAATGAATGGCATCATACAATATATGGCATCTTGTGACTGGCTTCCTTCACTCAGCCTGATGTTTTCAAGGCCCAGCACACTGTCATCGCCTGTCAGCACTTCCCTCCTTCTCATCCCTTGTGTGAGTACAGGGCATTTTGTTTATCTGCTCATCCGTCGATGGAGGTTTAGACTCCTTCCACCTTTCAGCTGTTTGACTAAGGCTGCTGTGAATCCGTTTGTGTGCAAGTATTTGAACACCTGTTTTCAGGTCTTTAGGGTATACACCTAGGAGTGGAATCACAGGGTCCTACTTCAATTTTATCAGGATGTCTCTGGCACTGGGTTGAGAAGTATTTGAAAGGAAGAGGGAGGTGTGGAATCAGGGAGCCAGGTGAGAAGCCTCCTGCACTGAGCAGGCAGAACATGATGGTGACACAGATGGAGAGTCAATGACAAGAGGTCACAACATGCTTAATCTTGAACACAGAGCCAACAGGACTTGATCTTGGACCAGATACAGGGTGTATGAAAGAGAGCTGAGTCCAGAATGACATGAAAACTTTTTTGTTTGAACAAACTAGTTAGGTTGAGATGCTTGGCCGAGGGAATATCAGAAAATCTGGACGTATTAAGTGTCAAATGCCACCTAGAAGTCCATGTGAAGGACGGAAGAGTGGGTCACATGGAGTTGATTGCTTATGTCCTAGCAAGAGTCATGGTAATAAATTGTGTCTAGGTTGATAAGGAGACCAACACAGAAGATCTTTTCCCCGAAGAGGTAGCGAGTCTTCGGAAGGAGAGGCCCAGCCGCAGGGCCCGCGGCTCACCCTTCGTTCGGAGCAGCACCATTGTCCGTTCTCAGACTTTCTCGCCTGGAGCACGAAGCCAGTACGTTTGCAGAGTAAGTTGGGATTCCTTGCCACTTGTCTAGAAGTTTTCTTTATGTTCCCTTTATTATTTTTTTTTTTTACTTATTTATGCTAAAAGACATCTATGTTCTCACAAATGATACCACTAAAGGCACACCATGCATGGGTGGGTAGGAAATTGATGTTGGTCTCATCTCCTCACTTTGCCCCAAGCAAATCTAACTCTGTGTGGAAAATAAGGCCATGAAGGCAAGGACTTTGCTTTCATGCAGATATACATTGATCCCAAAACAAGAACCTGCAGCCAAATAAAATACAGGCTGTCTTGGCTCCCATGAAGCTGGCATTATTTATTTTTCTTTTTAAAAGCGGGCCTTTTCCCTTGGTGAGCAGAGTGGGCGTTAGTGGTGTGCACTTGTCCTCCTGCCAGGAACGGGGCTCTTTCCTGGAACGCCGTTCTTTCCAGCTCTTGCCAAAGCTAGAAACACAGCAGACAAGAACGATTGATAAAAAAGTGAAAAATGCTGAGGACAGCGCAGGCTTTCATGAGCGTCCCACTGTATCAAGTGGCAGTTGGCACTGATAAGATGGAAATTGTGTTGCTGGATCAGCCTGGAAACCTGACCTGGTTTGGCTGATGGACGCAAGGGAGGAATGGGGATGAGGGTTGATCCGCTTATTCGCTCTGCCTTTGTTTTGCTTGAAACTCTTGTGTAGGTTTTCTTTTAAGTGATACCCAGAGTCATGGTAATAACTCTAAAAGCCTTAAGGGTGAGTACCTGCAGGAGAAACAGAGTAGTCCAATTCAGAGTACACAGAGGATGCATGTGAATTCTTAAGGAAGTGTTTCTGAGCCTTCGTCTTTTCGATGCAGCTTTATCGTAGTGACAGTGACAGTTCCACACTGCCTCGGAAGTCCCCCTTTGTGCGAAACACTCTGGAAAGACGGACCCTTCGCTATAAGCAGGTATGTGCCCACGTAGACTAATGTGTAGTCTATATGTACCCTGGGAGCTATTTCTACAAGCCTGACAAGGTAATATTTTAACTATATTATTTAAAAGGTAATATATTTATTTCCTTCTTTACTTAGATGTAATTTCTTAAAACTATATAAAGCCAACATGTTACCAGTATTTATGTTTCCCAAGATAATGTCATAATCGAAGATAGTACATGATCTTTACATTTTAAAATATAGTAAATTAATAAACAATCAGCCATCCTATATCAGATTTTTTTTCTTTTTTAAAAAGCAAGTATATACAGTTAAGAAAATTTGAGGCTTCCAACGTGGAGCATTCTTCTACATAAGACTGTTTCTTTCATGTCCTTTATATAACCAAGTTTTTTTCCCTACATCACACCAGTGTACAAAGTTTTGCTACTTTTAGTTTGTAAGTTAGTGGTTCCCTTACTTTCCTGGGGAAGGATTCTTTTAAAGAAAAATAAATTCCCAGATCTCCTTGTGGTGGTTTTGTTTAGAGTAGCTGCTGGCTGAGAATGATAAGAAAATACATAATTCAGCTACAAACATATTTGTCAACAGCAATGCTGTTGGCATTTTGGCCTAGATCATTCTTTGTCATGGGGGCGTCCTGTGCACTGTGGCAAGCTGAGCTCCATCTCTGGCCTTGCCAGTAGCATGCGCTACCCCACCCCCACCCCCCCAGTTGTGACAAACAAGAATATCCCCAGATGTTGCCAAGTGTCCCCTGAGTGGCTAAGTCACTCCTGGTTAAGAACTCTGTTATGAATTCAGCAGTGCTTTTATATAAATTTGTATTTATCAAGTCATTTATATTTGCATTTAACTTCTGCATATGTGCAAAATAGTGTTATGAGTATGTAAAACACATACGGTGATTCAGTCCTCTGAAGAACGTTGATATGCTCATGGATTTGTGATTTTGTTGCACTAACTGCCTTCCCCAGGGTTGTTTGCCATGCAGTGGGAAGTACTGCTTTCAACTCCATGTACAAAATTCTTTTCTCAGAACTTAAAAACAGCAGACTTGCTTATTACTTCAGGCTTATACAGGGAAGAACATTTTTTGTTGTTTGGCCACATCACGTGGCTTGCAGTCTTAGGTTCTCCAGCAGGAATTGAACCTGGGGTGAGGGGTGCCCTAACCACTGGACCATCTGGGAATTCCCTGGGAAGGAACTTTTTTTGACATTGTGTGTGTGTTTAAACAGAAAGCCCTCACATGGTTTATTTCATGCTTTTTTTCTCCCTTACACAGTAGATCTTTAAGATTTTGCAATGTTGCTATAGGTTTCATCTTTTTCAATGGCTGCGTTCTCTGCTGCCCTCATAATGTATTTGATCACTTTTCTCTTGTTAAGTGAAAGTGTTAGTCACTTAGTGGTCATCACCTCTTTGCAACCTCATGGACTGTAGGCCGCCAGGGTCTTCTCCATGGAATTTCCCAGGCGAGAATACTGGAGTGGGTAGCCATTCCCTTCTCCAGGGGATATGCCCGACCAAGGGATCAAACCAGAGTCTCCCCTTTTGCAGGCAGATTCTTTACCATCTGAGCCACCAGGAAAGCCCTTTCTCTTGTTAGCTATTTAGAATTTTTTCCTCTCGTAAACCTTTCTGCACAACATTGCCTGTGCCTTTCAAATGCAAGTCAAAATCAAATGTCAGAACCAAAGAAAGCTCATGTCAAGTTAACTTTCGCTTATATTGTCAAACGGAGAAGACAATGGCACCCCACTCCAGTACTCTTGCCTGGAAAATCCCGTGGACGGTGGAACCTGGTGGGCTGCAGTCCATGGGGTTGCACAGAGTCGGACACGACTGAGCGACTTCACTTTCACTTTTCACTTTCATGCATTGGAGAAGGAAATGGCAACCCACTCGTGTTCTTGCTTGGAGAATACCAAGGAGGAGGGAGTCTGGTAGGCTGCCGTCTATGGGGTCGCACAGAGTCGGACACGACTGAAGTGACTTAGCAGTATATTGTCAAATAGCATTTGAGAAAGATGACTCCCGCCTGCCCCATGTGAGAGGGTATATTTCTGTGCACTTGGGCCAAAACCTAAGATGGTCCTTCCAGCGGACAGTTGGCTGTCACTGGCTTGTTCTTGGACATGGGTTTGAACCCCGGTCACCCACATGGATGGATGGTGTGTTGAGAAATACCCCTCCAGCGGCCCCTTCCCTGGAGTAGGGGACGGGAGATGGGGACAGGCCAGGGGAAGAAGCTGCTGGCAGGGCGCGGGGGGTGGGGGGTGGGGGTGAGGTGGGGTGCTCACTGCCCTGGACTGCAGCCCTGCAGGTCCTCCCTGGCGGCGCTGGCAGCGCGCACATCCCTAGACCTGGAGCTGGACCTCCAGGCGTCGCGGACGCGGCAGCGGCAGCTGAACGAGGAGCTGTGCGCCCTGCGCGAGTTGCGCCAGCGCCTGGAGGATGCCCAGCTCCGCGGCCACACCGACCCACCGGCCTGGCTGCTGCGAGACGAGCGCTTCCGGAGCCTGCTGCGGGAGGCCGAGCGGCAGGTGAGCGGGCGCCCTCGGCGGGGCGAAGGGGGCGGGCCGGTGGGCGGGCCTTTCTCCCCCTCCCGGTGCCCCTCCCGCACCGGAGCTGGTGGAGCTTCCGGCGTTCTTCTCGTTGACCCCGCGTTGCTGGTTGCTGTTCCAGACGAGACAAACCAAACTTGACTTCCATCAAGAACAGGCAGCCGAGAAGATGCTGAAGAAGGCCTCTAAGGGGGTGTGCCAGCTGCGTGGGCAGAACCTCAAAGAGCCCATCCAAGTGCAGACGTTCAGGTGAGGAGAAGCCCGGGCCTCACTTTCCCGCAGGCTTTTTACTGTCAGCCCTTTGTCGTTTTAAAAAGTCAAGTTAAGTATTGAAAAAGACCCTCAGGAGGTCGAGAACAAAGCAGAAATCTTCACTGCTGTTAGCATTGTGCTGTTCTCTTCTGATCTTTTTTACCCCAAGCACTGTTTTTTTCAGCTACTTGTAATCATACTGTGCATTGGAGTTTGCATTTAGCTCTTTTTTAAGGTAAAATATCCCCTATTGCTGCATCATCTGTTACCTTTTTCGGTAGTAATCTCTCATCTAATAGATATAATTTACTTCTAACCAATTTATCCTCTGCTTCTTTCCAGATGTTTGCTTTTGTAAACAACACAGTGATTCACATTTAGATACATATACATATCACCTTTGCCTTTTTAGTTTTTGATTGAATCATAATAGACATTTAGGGAAGCCTGTATATCCTACGTATGAAATGTATCAGTGAATTGTCATAAACACTACACAGCAATAATCAAATGTTACTAGCATTTCCAGATTTCCCACACCAGAATAACCACTATCTTGAATTTGAATAGCATAGACTAGCGTTCCCTGTTTTTATTTTTTTAATGTGAGAAAAATTACCTAGTTATATCCATTTTCTTTTGTGTTTGGCTTTTTACAAAACCGAGGTGAAATTCACATAACATAAAATTATCCGCTTTAAAGTGGACAGTTCCATGCCATTTAGTAGTCACAATCTGTCCAGTTTGAAAGCATTTCCATCACCCTGGAAGGAAACCCCTGACCCATTAAGCAGTCGTTCCCCATCCCAGCCTCCCATCAGCTCCTGGCTGCCACCATTTTCCTTTCTACCTCTGTGGGTTTGCCTGTTCTGGACCTTTCATGTAAGAGTAGTCGATTATGATTTAGAACTTGTATAGTTTTTCATTTATTCATAAAGAAAAAAATATACTGAGCATCTCCATATACCAGGCACCATTCTAGTTACTGAAGAAAAACCCTTGCCCTCATGGGGCTTTGTAACCTCTATTAAAATTGGGAGGGGGGGGGTGCAAAAAGATTTAGAGAATCTATATACAAACAGATGTGCTCCTGGGAATTGAAATTCAATGCATTCTCTCAGTAAGAAAAGCTCTCATTGATAGCAGATGCTCTTGCCAGATTTTGTTGGATTTCCATCAACCCCTAACCTGTTATTCTTTCCAATCCCAGGGAGAAGATAGCATTTTTTACAAGACCAAGGATTAACGTACCTCCTCTGCCTGCCGATGATGTTTGATGTAGTGCTTTGTACACATGAAGTATTTATCTGCCTGTTTTATTTTAATGAAGTTCTTAGGCTAGCTAAATTTGTCTTTAAAATATTTGTGCAAAGCTATTAATATACACATTTTGTAAAAAAAAAAACAAAACACATATATCTATACATACATATTTTATAATAGTGACGGCAACAGGGCTTGGTTTTTCCTTGTTGTGAAATTGACATCTCTGAAGACAGGTTATTTTATAAGAGATCAATTATCATGTTAAGAGTGTACAGTTTTTAACGCTGTTTTATTTGACTTAAAGGCTGGAAGACAGAAACGAAGTGAGTTCAGGCAAATTCACTGTATTGTAATTTATTTATAGTACTTTTTTTTTCCTTGAAGGAAAATACTGACTTTAAGATGTATTTTAAGACTGAAATTTTGTTCTTCAGTATTTGTCATGCGGTAGAATGGAACTTTGGGGCCGGTTTTGTGTCTGACACCCGAAATGCAAACACTATGTGCTGAATTCTCCTCCTCCATGCATTTATCATGTATATCATACACTTTGGCACCCTTTGTGTTCCCTTAAGATGCCACCGCAGGGGCTCAGTCAGGTGCCACCGCAGGGGCTCAATCAGAAGTCAGTGCCTGGTGCCCTGCGGGCACCTAGTGTCCCTGTGGCCCCAGGTCTGAAGGCGGTTCTAGAGCCCCTGGCGGCAGCCACACAGCCCGCCCTCCCCCGGCCTCTGCCTTTCTAGTCCGCCCTATCCAGTTGAGACCGAGACCCAACAAAGAGGGCAGTGGTGGAGCTTCTGCTCTGCTTGCAGGAAAGTGAAAAGAGAAGGAAGGTGCATTTTCAGCGAGTCAGTGGATCCGCTGATGGATGGAGCCGTCACAGCACAGACACGAGAACCTTCCAAGGCGCTTTTTTGAGGAGGCAGGCTTCTGTGGGAGCCATATCTAGCCAGCAAGTGGCTCACAGGAGAGCATTTGCTTTCAATCAGATGGCCTCCGCCCCATACTGGAGTCGTCCTGATATTTCTTAAGAAATCTTAGAATTAGCTGACGAGGAAAAAAATTCTTTACGTAATACAACTATACCATCCTCATAAAATGCCAAATGGTATAGTTTGTCTACTACGTATTTATCTATGGAATGCACTCTCCTTCATGAGGCCTCGGAGAAGTAAACGAGGTGAATCACACAAAATGTAAGAGAAAACGCCCTCGTCCCCACACCACCGTCTTTCTGCCCTTCCCTTGAAAGTGTCCCCCCTCCCCCCTTAATCAGCAGCATCTCTCTTCTCATTAGTCTGTAACCACTCCCTTGTATAATCTGCCTTCATTTTCACATTTATTAAAAATGAATTTTGTAAATGCATTTCATTGACCTATCACGGACAGTGAAGTTGTCAGTGGTGGTAAAGCTGAAAACTTTATGCTTTTTCACACTTGCCACTTATTGCTATGAATCTCTGCCTCTAGTCTCGATTTTTTTTTCTTTTTTTCCTTTGCTCATTTCCCTGTATACATACCCACAACAGAGGTAGAGACACATAAAACATCAGTGCCTGCCAGAAATGCCAGGAGACAGCGTTAGTGAATGGGTCAGGATGGTGGCAGGCCCTCCCTGTCCCCAGCTGTTGAGACTGACGAATTGGTTGGCACTGGACTCTGGGGTGTGTGGAAAGCAAATCATGTACATTTCAGGTGCATGGCTCCCCAGAAGTGGGGCAGTCCCAGCCGCCTTGCCTAGGTGCTCTGTAGCCACATTGCCACTTGAAGTGCTCAGTGGGTTGAAGGGTTGAAGCAGCTTTTACTTTCAAGCTCTACAAAGCGGCAACGTAGGGAAACCCACTGTGCTTGTACAAAAAGCCTGCAAGGATTTGCAGATAAATGTCACTGCCCAGTCAAGCTGATGATTTTTGTTTGGCATGCTTCCCCACCCCAGAGTTTAATGAAAACAAAAAGAAATCCCTGCTTTGCCTCAGTAGAAACAGATATAGTCTGTGCTTTGACATCAGTTCCAGGAGCGCTGCTTGCACCTTTCTGTGTGTCCCTCCCTCTCTCCTGAGTCTGTCTGCTTTTGCACCTGAATGGGACCATCCTAAGAAAGCAAAGAAAAGCCAGGCAGATGAAGGAGGGGAGGTGGTGGGTTTCCTGCTGCTTGGCAGTCTGTGGACAGAAGGGGCAGGTGGACAGCGATAGAGGCCAGCTGAGGAGGCAGGAGGACACGATGTCCCGTAATTGGCCTCTCTTTCCTGACTTGATTTTGCAGCTTCTGACTAGTTAAAACTACCACCCCCTGGAAAATATCCCACATGTCTAAAAAGTGAAGTCCTATCGTCTTAAGGGGTATTTTCTTATGTTTAGGTTTGTCTATAACTGTGCCTTGTGGTAAGAAACCTCTGCCTTGTTTTATCAGCAGTTTAGTCCAGAAACAATCCAAAGTCTGCCACCAGGGTCCTTTAGGAACACTACAGCAAATAAAAGGGAATTTGGTCTTCCATTCATCTGGTAACTTAACTGTCACCACCGAAATATGTAACCTTCTGTTGTGGGAATAAGTTATAATCAGTATTCATCTCTATTTTTGTCTCTGTTCTAATTGTGTCATTTGTATCTTTTGAAAGTATTTCTTCTATAAAATTAAACTAACCTGCCTTAAAAACAGAATGGAAATTGTGTGATTTTTTAAAAATGTAATTATAGACTTAAATATATAAAAATGTATGTAAGAGATGAGATGGTTGGATGGCATCACTGATTCAATGAACATGAACTTAGGTGAACTCCAGAAGATGGTGATGGACAGGGAGGCCTGGCTGCAGTCCATGGGTCGCAGAGTCAGACGTGACTTTGTGACTGAAAACAGCTTTTTCAACATAAAAATAAGAGGTATGAAAATAGAATAATACAGTGAACACACATAAAGCCCTCTCCCCCACCCCTTCAACATAAATCATTCTTGGCCCATCTTGTTTGGTCTACACTGAACTTTCCGCTGTCCTTGGTTCCATCTTCTGAAGCAAATCCCATCTACCTTCTTGGTTCAGCTGGAAACATTTCAGTATATATGGCTAAGAGAGAAAGGCGTGGACAGTAGCCTTATCACATCATAACGTTTAATAACTTCTCAATGGCATTTGTCATCTATGGTTCACCTTTTCACTTGTCTCAAGGTCATTCATTTTTTAATTGAGCAGAATCCAAATATCTGTTTTGGGGATTTTTTTTAAAAGCCCATGTGCTTTTTTTGGTGTGTGTAGGGGGGTGAACTTTCTCTGGATAGAATTCACATACCATACAATTCACCTGTTTAAAGCATGTAATATGTAATTCAGCAGTTTTTAGTATATTAAGAGTTAAGTTTATTCATAGCACAAATGCCACAATCAATTGTAGAACTTTTTCCTCACCCTAGAAAGAAACCTTGTGCCCATTAACTGTCATCCCTATTTCTCCTCCCCCACCTCCTGACAACCACTGATCTTTCTCTGTGGATTTGCCTATTTTGGATATTTCCTAGTAATGGAATCACTTGGTATGTGGCCTTTGTGTTGGCTTTGTTTTCTCAGCATCATGTTTTCCAGAGTCATCTACGTTGTAGCCTGTGTTAAGGACTTCACTCCTTTTTATTGCTGAGTAATATTCCTTTGTGTAGATAGACCACATTATGTTTATCTGTTCAGCAGTGGGATGGAGATTTGGATTTCCACTTTTTGCCTAATAGGGATAATGCTGCTATGAACGTTTGTATACAAGTTTTTTTTTAATTTATTTTTAATTGGAGGATAATTGCTTTACAGTATTGTGTTAGTTTCTGCCATACATCAACATGAATCAGCCATAGGCATAATGTTTGCCCCTCCCTCCTCAACCTCCTTCCCACTTGCCACCCCATGTTACAATTTTTTGTGTGGACATAGGCCTTTATTTCTCTTAGGTCTATACCTTAAAGTGGAATAGCTAGATCATATGATAACTCTTTGTTTAATCATTTGAAGAACTGCCAAACTTTGCCAAAGCAGCTGCCCATTTTATATTCCCTACCAGGGATAGGAATATACAAAGGCTTCAATTTCTCCACTTTCTGGCCAACACTTGTCATTTTTATCCTAGCCATCTTAATAGGTATACAGTGATATCTCACTGGAGCTGTGACTGTTTTTGATTCACAGAACCTATCCCCCCCAACACATACACACACCTTTGTTGAAGAAACAAAGTTTTGTGTTCTCTAATCTCCCACAGTCTGGACTTGGCTCATTGTATCTCGTTGTAAGTATAATTTTAACATGTTCTTCTGAATTTTATTTCCTAAAATTAAATGCAGAGAAGAGCTATTGTTGAATCTAAAAGCTTGATCAGAGTCCAGTTTCTTTTTTTTTCCCTTTCTTTTTGGGGGGATGGGATGAGGGGCAAGACATACCTTCATCTATCAAGTGAATTATTTTTCTTTTTATAGGGTTTGCAACTATTGATAATCAATACCTTAGTTCAGTTCAATTCAGTCACTCAGTCATGTCTGACTCTTTGCGACCCCATGGACTGCAGCACACCAGGCCTCCCTATTCATCACCAACTCCCGGAGTTTACTCAAACTCATATCCATTGAATCGGTGATGCCATCCAACCATCTCATCTTCTGGGTGATGAGACCCAGACCCATGTTTTACCCATCTCATCTTCTGTCATCCCCTTCTCTTCCTGCCCTCAATCTTTCCCAGCATCAGGGTCTTTTCAAATGAGTCAGTTCTTCACATCAGGTGGCTAAAGTATTGGAGTTTCAGCTTCAACATCAGTCCTTCCAGTGAATATTCAGGACTGATTTCCTTTACGATGGACTGGTTGGATCTCCTTGCAGTCCAAGGAAGTCAATAGATAGGTCCATCAATTCACTAAAGGTTGCAAAATGATGATCTTCTCTCAATTTTTAAGACATTATTATTTACTTTGAAACACTTAGGTTACAGTCCATGGGGTCGCAAGAGTTGGACACGACTTAACGACTAAACCACCACCACAACTTTTATAACGAGAAATTTACCTATTTGGTTATTCTGTGGTACAGTTTGGAAAAAGCAAGATAACTGCTTGATGTTTTTCGTTATTGACCAGTTTTAAAAATGATTCCCAGCACTGTTAACAGTGGTGACTTTTTTTTTTGGGGGGGTGGTTTTGGAAATTTTTTTTTAGTATGATTTTTGTTGTTATTCAGTTGCTCAGTCGTGTCTGACTTTGTGACCCCATGCACTGCAGCACGCCAGGCTTCCCTGTCCTTCACTATCTCCTAGATATTTTTAATAATAATTATTACTAACATAAATTTAAACATGTTTGATATGCTTTAATCCATTGGAGTTGTTATCCTTACTGATGCTCAAATTCTCCCCTCTGTGGCTGAGGCAGCCTCTACTGGTTGACTCCTGGGTCCTTTTTATGTGTCCCCAGGAGTCTGAGATGGCTTCATTGTTACTGAAATGGAACAGGACGCTTCAAAGCCTTCTCAGGGACAGACCCTGCCCAGGCCCCATGTCATCTACCCACCTCATTTGTAGAAAAGCATTAGCATCCTAGACCTTCCCTGAATTCCGAAAAGAAAAATTTAATAAGAAAAAAATACAGGAACAAAATAAAATGTTCAAGCAACATTAGTAATAGTTTAGCCCTAAAACAAAGCCAAGAGGCTTCGGTTCCTCCTCAAGGGCTATACATATTACCCTGGGCCATATCCTTCAGTTGTTGGGCAGACATGAGGTGGAAGGAGTTAACTGCATGCTGATCACCAGCAGGTATGTAGACCCCAGACAGATTGGAACCAGAAGGTTGGTGATTGAGATTCCTGAAACATCACCTTGTTAGCTCACCATTAGCCAGTCAGAGAATTGTGCATGAGCTGATTACACACCCTGCCACCCTCTCCCTCACGCCGTCTTTGAAAATCCTTTCCTGAAAGCTATTGGGGAGTTTGGGTCTTTTGAGCTGAGCTGCCCATTCTTATTTGGCCTTACAGTAAATGCTGTGCTTGACTTCCCCGCAACCTGGTAGCGGTAGACTTGCTTTGCTTTGCAATGGGCGAGCGGACCGTTTGGTTTTGGTAACACCACCCTGCGTGACTAGATGTCTCTGACCTAGACACGGTCATTTCTCCAAGGAGACTTGGTTTCTTGGTGCCGAGATGTTGAATGGGCTGTTGTCTAACACTCAGAAATAAATTGTCCGAGGAAACACACCTGCTGACAGAGCAAGAGACTTTATTGGGAAGGGGCGCCTGGGCAGAGAGCAACAGAGTAAGGGAACCCAGGAGAACTGCTTCTGCCACGTGACAAACTCTCAGGTTTTATGGTAATGGGATTAGCTTCTGGGTTGTCTCTGACCAATCAGTCTGATGCAGGGTCCTTCCTGGTGCACATGCATGCATTGTTCAGCTAAGATGGACGCCAGCAAGGAGGATTCTGGAAGGTGCTAGGACTTCTGGGCTGGCGTCTCCTCTCTCCTTTGGAGTTTTCCTCAAATTCTTCTGGTTGGTGGTAGGTTGTTACTTCCTTGCTCCTTAACAGGACCCTCTGTTGCGATAACTCATGCAAGTGGTTACTATCATGCCTGGCCCGGGTGGGCGGTATCAGTCAGTGTTTCCCGAACAGGGTTACTCATTGCTGCGGTCATTGTTTTTATGGTTTTAAGTAGATAGACAATATTGTCTTGTCATGCGTCTCATTTTTTGCTTTGACAAAAGTAATCACACATGCCCTCTCATTTTTAAAAAAACATTTCATTAATTAGTTTGGCTGTGTCAGGTCTTCATTGTGTCATAAGGGATTTTTGTTGCAGAGTGCCAGCTCTCTAGTTGTGAAGAGAGGGGTTAGCTGTCAGGAGGCATGTATGATATGAGTTACCGACTAGGGATTGAACCCACGTCCCCTGCATTGCAAGGCAGATTCTTAACCACTGGACCACCAGGGAAGTCCCTCACTCCTATTATTTTGGATCAAGATTTGCAGGCCCCTGGTTAGATCCAAAGGCAGAGGTTACACATTTTATGGTGTTTGGAAACATCTTGCCTGGGACCTGCGGCCAGAGGCATACAGCCTTCTGGAATCTGTGCTTTTCTGTCTTTCTCACCAACAGACACTCTCACCAGATTGCCTTCCCTGCTCTGTAATTACAGGCAGAATTCCCTGAACAATAATCACAAATTGTTTTATTGCAATGAAATTAGTTTAAAAGAAATGCTTTACAGCACTATCCAACAGAACAATCTGTGATAATGGAGTTATTTTATATCTGCACTAAAATATGGTTGCCACTAGCTGTGTGTGGTGATCAGGCACCTGACATATAGCTAGTGTGACTGAGGAACTGAATTTTTTATTTTATTAATTTAACTAAATGTAAGTAGCAGCTTGTGGTGGTGGTTGTTCAGTCGCTCAGTTGCATCTAGCTCTTTGCAACCCCATAGACTGCATCAAGCCAGGCTCCTCAGTCTTCCACTATCCTGGGAAATAAACTCTTTCCTCACACCTAGACAAGGGGCAGCTTTTCTTACCCAAGACCTGGCTTTTTGAGAAAAGCTGTTCCTTGTCCAGGTGCTTCGGATTGGAAATATGATTTTTGTAAAATTGCGCTGCTTCAATATAGTAGCCACTAACCACATGCTGGAGAAGACTCTTGAGAGTCCCTTGGACTACAAGGAGATCCAACCAGTCAAATTCATGTTGACTGAGTCAGTGATGCCATCCAACCATCTCATCTTCTGCCACCCTCTTCTCCTTTTGCCTTCAATCTTTTCCAGCATCAGGATCTTTTCCAATGGGTCCGTTCTTCACATCAGGTGGCCACAGTACTGGAGCTTCAGCTTCAGCATCAGTCCTTCCGATGAATATTCAGCAATTTCCTTTAGGACTGACTGGTTGGATCTCCTTATAGTCTAAGGGACTCTCAAGAGTCTTCTCCAGCATGTGGTTAGTTGCTACTATATTGAAGCAGTGCAGTTTTACAAAAATCATATTTCCAATCCGAAGCACCTGGACAAGAAACGGCTTTTCTCAAAAGCCAGTTCTTGGGTAAGAAAAACTGCCCCTTGTCTAGGTGTGAGAAAAGAGTTTACTTCCGGAACTTCCCTGTTGGTCCAGTGCTTAAGACTGCATTTCCAATGCAGGGGACACTATTTCAGTCCCTGGTCAGGGGACTAAGATCCACATAAAAGAATGTACTTCAATTGCCTGGATACCATGGAGATATATAATGCCACTGTCCAACTACAGGGTCAGTAGTTTGAAGCTGGCTGTGGTGGGAGAATTTATACCCTTGCCATCTGCAACTGCTACAAATCAAGCGTTCCAACCCCTCCCATCCCCTCCCTTAGAGAGTTGGGTTATTGAACTTTGACCAGCATTCCTCTGTGTTTATGCTAATTTGAGGAGCCAAGCCTACTGAATTGACTTGGAACAATCTGAGTCTACTGGCACCCAAAGAGAAAAAGGAAAGGCTATCTACTAACAGTTCTTTTCTGAGAGGGCAAGGATTTACTTAGCCCTCGAGGGTGGCTCAGATGGTAAAGAATCCGCTTGCCAGTGCAGGAGACATAGATTCAATCCCTGTGTCGAGAAGATCCCCTGGAGGAGGACATGTCAACCCACTCCACTATTCTTGCCTGGGAAATCCCATGAACAGAGGAGCCTGGTGGGCTGTATAGTCCATGCAGTTGCAAAGAGTCAGACACAAATGAGCAACCAACACTTTCTTTCAGTGCTACCCAGGATCTTCTCTCAGGCTTCCTGGAATGACAACATCTTTGACAATGATGCTGCTGTAGAAGTGCAGAGAGCTTTCAAGGCTGATGTTTGTCACCACAAAAAATTGTGGACAAATGGTCCACATTTGTAGCTTTCAGGTCTGTGACCACAGCTCAGAGTGTCTGGGGAAGGTTGGATGGCATCTTCTTATCATCTACCTCTTTCACTTACTTCCCAAATCTTTTGTGAGTTGGCCATGTGCACAGCACCCAACTAGGGAAGGGGGCTCGCATGCATTTGCTCACTTGGACAGTGTGACTGGATGCACATGAGCTCAGGACAAAGAGATGGAACAGGTCTTCACCTCCAGGCTTTATCAGATACCCCGCTTATAGTACAATGTACCAGCTACACAGGGCTAGAATTTGCAGGAGGTGAGAAAGGCACTATAGCCTTGGAGGCAAAATTTAAGTGGGCATCAAGAGATTTTGTCATCAAGATAATAGATTATTCATGAAAATCAAAATTAACGCCCACATTCACCATGAGCAAAATGTCACCTTTTACAATAGAAACAAGTTGTGTGTTTGATGACTCTGTATTACTGTGCCAGGGGCACAGTCATTTCCAACTGGCTGGGAGTTCCAAATGTTCTCTCGCACATGCCCTGCTTGCACCTGTGGGTGCGTTTATATGAGTTGAGAATGGTGTGCAAATGAATTGGGTCATGTGGGGCTTTATATGTAGGTGTGTGTGTGTGTTTGTCTTGTGAACATTTTTTAATTTATTTATAGTTTTGGCTGTGCTGGCTCTTCATTGCTGTGTAGGCTTTTCTCTCTAGTTGTGGCTAGCAGGGGCTACTCTCTAGTTGCGGTGTGAAGACTTCTCATTGCGGTGGCTTGTCGTGCTGTGGAGCATGGGCTCTAGGGCACGGGGCTTAGTGGCTGCAGCTCGTGGGCTCTAAAGTGCAGGCTCAATAGTTGTGGTGCATGGGCTTAGTTGCTCTGTGGCGGCAAGCGGGGTCTTCCAGGGATCGAACCTGAGTCTCTTGTGTCTCCTGCATTGGCAGGTGGATTCTTAACCACCAAACCATGAAGGAAAGCCCTGATTGTGAGTCAGTATACCTTTTTCTACTTGTATGAGAGGATATTTTGATAAGCATATATAGGGGTACACATTTTTCCTTGTGTCTCAGACTTTACGAAAGCTCTATCAACACTGCTTACTCTTGCCAGATCTATCACATAAGCCTCGAAACTGCGGCAGGTGGTGGATACTGTTACTACCCCTACTGCTCCCCACTTTCCAGAAGGAAAAATCCAGACTTGCAGAAGCTTGGCAAATAGCGCAGACAGTAACATGTAACACAGTCATGTATTACTTTAAGGTAGTATCTGAGAACATTTAGAGACCATGTTGGTTCTGGTGTAACACGGTATCTCAGAGATAGTTTTTTTTTTTTTTAATTTTAAATCGTGTTACGTGTTCCCATGTCTATGAAAACTTCCCTCTCCTCTCGGTGCCCCAGCCACTAAGCTCTGCTCTCCAGAGATGACCACTGTTCACAGTTTCCTGTGCACTGATTCTGAAATAATTTATGAATATACAGGCAATTAGGCTTCCTAGGTGGCGCTGTGGTAAAGAATCCACCTGCCGATGGAGGAGACGCAAGAGATCGAGGGTATGATCCCTGGGTCAGGAAGATCCCCTGGAGTAGGAATTGGCAACCTCTTCCAGTATTTTCTTGCCGGGAAAATTCCATGCACAGAGGAGCCTGGATGGTTACAGCCCAGGGGGGATGTCACAAAGAGTGGGACACGACTGAGTGACTGAGCACAGACACACACATACAGGCAATTAGACTTTCCCTGTGCCAGCAGTACCACATTTAAAGGATTATCATGAAACAGAGATTCCAGCATGTTATATGACGGTGAACAGGAAGGGGAACTTCCCTGGTGGTTCAGTGGTGAAGGATCTATCTGCCAGTACAGGAGACATCTGCTCGATCCCTGGTTGGGGAAGATCCCACATGCCCCAGAGCAATTAAGCCAGTGTGTCGCAACTACTGAGCCTGCGCACCTAGAGCCTGTGCTTTATAACAAGAGAAGCCACCACTCTCCGCACCTAGAGAAAAGCCTGCACAGAAAGAAGACCCAGCATAGTCACAAGTGAATAAAGAGATAAAATTGTTTTTTTAAAAAAGAAAATGGAAAAAAATAAAATAAAAAAGTAAATGGAGATAACAACATTATATATCTATTAAAAAAAATGACTGGAAGGGCCTTCCCTGATGGTCCAGTGGTTAAGATTCAGAACTTTCAATGCAGGGGTCCTGGGTTTGATCCCTGGTCTGGGAACTAAGATCCCACAAGCCTTGTGGCCATAATTAAATAAATAGGCTGTGAAATGGAAAATTCGGGGCATCAAACTATACTTTATATGCAAGGTTTCTTGGCACCCCCAATCCCCCCACCCAGTTGCGACAACCCCAACTGTCCCCAGGCCTTACCAAATGTCCCAGCAGCAGATAAGAGGGGGAAAATGTAACACATTCAAAGGGATTAACAAGTAGAAATGTGTGAAGAAAATAGAAGGCAACAATATGGAGAAATTAACACTCAAAGGTTATTACACAAGTGTTTGAAGAATCTTTTTAGGAAGGATCGTAATGGCTAACTTTGAATCTTCACACAGAGCAGAATAAGGAGTGACTTTATATGGATGAGAAATTAAGGCTGAACCTACAGAGGATGAAAGGGTAATTCCACTTCCGAGTTGCCACCTTCTTTCTTAAACATTTTTATTGGCAGAATGAACTCAGTTCAGTTCAGTCGCTCAGTCGTGTCCGACTCTTTGTGACCCCATGAATCGCAGCACGCCAGGCCTCCCTGTTCATCACCATCTCCCGGAGTTCACTCAGACTCAGACATCCATTGAGTCCGTGATGCCAAACTCAGATGACTAGGAATTGTTCTCTCCTGAGGTTAAAATCGATAATCTTCAAGTTATGAAATATGCATCAAAAAGTAGCAAAATACACATATTCCATGATAATGTCTCCTACGGTGCTTAAAAAAAAAAACCCAAGCAATAGCAATTGCTTGTTACAAACACATTGCAGGTTAATCATAGGAAAATTAGAACACCAGCTAAGCCAAAAAGAAGAAAAGGAGAAAAACCCTTAATCTCACTAATGAATGAAATACTAAGGGTGATACTTTAATGAATATGCTTCCCAGTTGTTTTCTATGTTCATATATAAAACATATGTAAAACTTTTCCCTTCTTCCCAGTTTTTTGACTGGTCTAATAATTAAATTGATACAAAATGGATTAACAGCAGAAAAATAAATTTAATTTCCTACTGTAGGGGACTCCAAAAAGTCATCAAAGCAGGCAGCTTTTATACCTTCTAGACAGGGAAACAATGTGGCAAAATGGAGAAACAAGAGGGTCCCAGTAGGCTGGCAAATTAGTGAAGTTAGCAAGGCTTGTTTATACAGCCTTCCAGGAGGTGAATTCCTTTTATCTACTGGTACAGGGAGGGTAATTTCACATGCTTTTAGGGGGACCAAGGAAGGTCAGTGTCTATTTTGCACAGACTGTTTAAAAATCGAAATGCCAAGTGACATATTTGGGGTGGCATATTTTGCTTCCCTTCAACACGTACAGACATACATTCGTTCTATCATTCAGCACATAATACTTTGGAAGTTGCTTTTTTTCATTTAATAGACCGTGAATGTCTTTCCAGGTCAAAAAATATCTGCTACCGGATATTTTAATTCTTCCATTGTACCTATGTCTCACAACTGAACCCACCCTCTGGTTTTGGCCACTTAACTTGCTTCTGGTGCTTTGAGGTCATAAATAATATTGCAGCAGTTTTTCCTTTCACAATTGTTTCCATTCCTTCCCTTTTTTCCCCCCTGGAGCAAGTTCCTGGCCCACCGTATGGGCCTGCTCTTATTTGCAAGGCTTTTGGTAGGAATTGCTAAACAGCCCACCAGGAAGATTGATCATTTACATTTTTATCGGTGGTATCTGTTTTTTTATTTGTTTGCTTTAGTTGTGTTGTTTTCTGTTTTTGTTTTTATTTTGGTAAACCTCTGCCTAAAGGACAATTTCACAGGTGGAGGTGGAGGATGTCGGAAGTGACCTCATTCTGTTGAAAATTACTGCACCCTGAATCGCCTGTTTGCTGTAATGTTTTTCACACTTGAGCAATCACCTGGAGAAGAGAAGGTGAAACCTACTAACAAAAAAAAAAAAAAAATCGCCCCACGCCGAGGAAGGTGACTTTTAGTCATTTCCGTTAAGTCAGAGCACAAAGTAAATCATTTCAGACCTCGGAGGGCATAATATAGATCATCCCCGGCCCCACCTCCATTGATTCTTGGAACGCCCATCACTGTCGTCCACCGAGCCCAGTCCCAGCGGGTAGCGCGTCCCGTATTGGGGACGCGGAGTTCTCTCTGGACCCGAAGGCACCGGCTGTACGAGGCGGACGAGATGGGCAGGGCCAACCTCCGAGGTGACCGAGCCGGCTGGGTAGGGTTGAGTGGCTGGGTGGAGCACGTGATACTCCCAGACTGGCTCTCGGAGGGGGGTAGTTGGGGGGGTTGGGGGTGGAGCCGGCCCGGGGCGCCTGAGGCTGAAATCGACATTTGCCTTTGGCAGGAAAATGAACTTGTCTGACCCTCAACCCACTGGAGCAGGGGATTACGGTAGTATTTAAGTTTTATATCCCACGAAGCTGAAAGCAGAAGGTAAGTTACTTATTCCTGAGAAAAACAGATGAGAGGAGGGCCCGAGAATACCATGTGGCCACTTTGTAGATTTTTTAAATCGAGTTGAAAATAATCGATTGCTGTGAGAGGCAAGGGCCAAATTACAGACTGACCTTCTTAACAGAAATTCGGTTAATCCGGAGGGAATGGTGGTAAAAGAGTCCAGGGTTAAATATAGAAGGACACGAAAGCTGCCGGAATAAATAGCAAGTAACCCTGGCCTGCTCGTAAAACAATCTATTTCACATCTCTTTCAGGGGCGCCAGCGAAGGGAATGTTAAAATTGCCATTTAAACTCAAAAGAAAAGCAACTAATCTATATGAAGCTGGAAATCAAATAAAAACAGTTCCTGCTTTTGCCCTTTCACATTTCGAAAACGTTTATGCGGTTTGGCAAGAAAGCTGATATTTTCACAGTTTAAGTTTGAAATATGCCATTTCAAATTTACGAAATGGTCACAGTTGGAATTTTCTAAGTCTTTCTAGGCAAGGCTGTTTCAGTTGTGAATGAGAAATATTGACATTGTACATATTTTCTGAAATAGTGAGATGATTCACTTCTGCAGAATGTGATAAAAATTAGAAAACGTGAAATAATGAGTTACTGTGAATTAACTTTCATGTCACAGATTAAATTCTTTGCCAGAAGATTTATGAAAACAGACAAGTACAACGTTCATGCAATAGCACTTTATTTTAAATCATCAAATGTTCAAGTAAGAAGTATAAATATGCGATGGCACCGTTTTTTTTCAAAACCACATTAATATTGGCATGCAGTATTTGTTATGGAGTAATAGCATTATAGTGCAATTAGTATTATATGCCACAATGAATATACTTCAGATTAATGCTTTTGATATACGATTTGAAACATGGACCCTCTGTGCAAAGTATGTATATGCACTCCATATTTTAACTGTCATTTTGATTTGCACAAAATAGATTTGTTTAGTTCTCCACTGCATTTGATGAAGACTGAAAAATAAAAGACTAAATCATTTCCTTTCATTACTAATCCCCTTATTGCCTGCTCTTTTGAAATCCTATTACCTGCGTGGAGCCTGGAATCATTTGAGTCTTCCCTTTTGTGTGCTGTTTGTTTCCCACAGTTCGTGCAAGTCTAGGCCAGCTGCCCACATCAAACAAGCCGCCCAGAACCGAGGCCAGAGCGGGGCTTCCCGGCCACTCCCTCCTCACTTGCAGGGTCTTCCCACCCTCCCCTCTTTGCCCCTAGGGCGTCACGTGGCGGTGTGGGCACCGCCTCCCGGTGACGTCAGCGCGCTCGCAGCCGTCGCGCTGAAGAAAGGATGCTCTAGGATGCGGTGCAGGTGGGCGACCGGCCTGCGCCATGCGGCACTGCAGGTAAGAGACTCTGCAGGCGGAGCCCCTGCAGCCCGTCGGCGCCCCAGAAAACGAAAGTAGGGTCTCTGGCTGTTGGGGCTGCTGCAGGCATCAGGCATCAGGCATCAGGGGGGCGCGGGGGCGGGAGTGGGGGACGACTCTTGTAGGCTCACGCGTGACTTGGGTCTTGTGCCCATCCATCCCAGGAAAGTGGCCTGGGGCCAGACAGAAAGACCCCGGCCTCCTGCGCAAGAGGGGGAAAAAAAATCAGGAATGATCACAATACATGCATTGTAAGAGAGAGAGGGGCTTGTCTGAGAGAACTGTCAACTGTTTACCGACTGTCAGAGTGATTCTTAAATAATGACACATTTACTAATTCTTCTTACAGGGGTTTGTTTTGTTCTCAGTATTTAGCCTGATTTCTTTCAAAGCCAAAGCTGCTTTGCTTGAAATGGAACGGAAACTTACTGGTTAGCAATTGAAGAGCTAGATGTTCTGTCTAAATTGTTTTGCATTATTTTGCAAGATTGTAGCATTTAAAGGGGATATGTCAGAAATGTTTGTTTCATCCTGGTGTTTTAAATAGATTTTAAAAAATTAGCAGTATCCAATTAAAATAAAGCTTCCAATAGACGTGTAAGAGAAGACAAACCAGTTATATCTCTTAAGAACAAAATGGTCTTTAGAAGGGGGTGGAGCTGAACACCAAACCCTATGATTTTTCAGTGTTCTTTTTAATTCCCTTGCTAAATAATTTGCTTGCTGGAAGAAGGGGCTTGATGATGCAGCGACAGACGAAGGGGGAATCAGGTGACTTCAGTTTTAACAGGACAGGATGTGGGATTTTAATGAACACTTGAGATTTCCCACCTGTGTTTGCATTCCTTTCTCTCCTTCACATATGAGGCCGGGATATATGCAATACCCTTAGGAAGAGAATGTAGTCGATCTTACCTGTAAAACGTGATCCCCTGGGAAGCTGTGGTATTGCTAAATTGTACTGGACCTCACACCATGTATCCTTTGACCCATCCAGCAATTATTGGAGGACCAGTAAAGCAATGCTGTTTTAGTTGATAATTGAAGAAGGCGTTTCTTTCAGCGATTGGACACCCTGATGTTTTGCTGCAGTAGTTTAGTTATTAATTTACTGCAGTTTTCTTCATTTGGCTCAGGTTGACTACAAGACTTTTATGATCCTCTTGTTCCCATGTTCCTTTCTCCCCCAGCCCAACCCTAGACAGAGCAGAGCAGATGATAGATGGCAGAGACCTAGCTCCACCTCTGCCTTTGGGACTGTGCAACTTGGACCAAGTCACTTTATGCCTTTGGGCCTCAGTTTTCTTGTCCTCAAAGTAACCAAGGAGTATTATATCAAGGTTTCTCAGCCTTGACACTGTTGACATTTTGTCATTGTTTAGTTGCTCAGCCGTGTCCAACTCTTTTTGACTCCATGGACTGTTATAGCCCACCAGGCTCCTCCATCCATGAGATTCTCCAGGCAAGAATACTGGAGTGGGTTGCCATTTCCTTCTCCAGGGGATCTTCCGACCCAGAGATTGAACCCCCGTCTCCTGCCTTGGCAGGCGGATTCTTTACTGCTGAGCCACCAGGGAAGGCCCCTGTTGACATTTGGGGCTGGAGAAATCTGTTGTGGGGGTGTTCACCTGCACCCCTGGCCTCTACCTACTAGATGCCCCTAGTTGTGACAACCAAAAATGTCTTCAGACCCTGCCATTGTCCCATCGTGGGGCTCCATTGCCCCTCCTTGAGAATTGTTGATTCAGATGACCTCTCAATGTTCTTCAGGCCGCAGTATTCTAGAATTCATTTTCTTGTGAGTTGTCTCATGCTGAGCCCTCGGTCGGAGATCTGATTCCCTTTCATGATGGTGTATATATTGGGAAACACAGTGTGAAGGCTTTTTTTTCTGCTGTGGGGTTCCAGAAATAGCTTCTGTTAAAAAGGGGAGGCCTGTGTGTGTGTGCCAGTTGTAGCTGGGAAGCTGGCTTGGCAGAAGGGAGAGTGTCAGGGAGAGAGAAAAAAACACAAGCACTAGACCATCATGTCTGGAACTAGAGTAGCCCAGAGTCACCATCCTTATCTGCAGAAGTGGGAACAGCAGGACCGGGTGGAGGTGTCACAAGCGGGGAGGGAGAGAACAGGGGTGCTGGCGCCCGTTGTGGCAGAGAGATGCTGGCAGCACGTGTGGCTGGAGGAGGCCAGCGCCAGCTGCCCCCACAGCCCCCGTCTGGCCCCCGAAGGTGGTGGTGGTCACGGTCTTGCCCTTTAAGCTTCAGTGCAGGACTGACCACTAGAGCTCTGGCTCTGACACTTTGCAGAGCCTCACTTCCACTCCCAGAGCTGTTGCCGAATCCATAAAATAGGGCTACTGTTCCTGCTGGTCCTGCTGCTTTGAGTTTTCAGGCGGTCAGATGGATGGTAAAGGGTCAGCACACTGGGAACTCCTGGGAGACGGGAAGCGAGGGTGGCAGTTGCATTTCAGGATGAGGGCCATGTGCAGTGGGTTTGGGGGAGGAGGCTTGGAATGATTAGAAAAATTATCCTTGTCCCTCCGAGGGCCTGGCACTGCAGTGTGTCCCTCCTCCAATTCCCTTGCTCTCAGCTCGCTCTCTCTGCCTCTTTGCGGCCCCATAAAAATGACTCTCCTGGGAAGAGGGTTGGTGTTTAGTGAGAAAGGCCCAGTGTGCAGAGGCCAGGGCCCAGACAGCCTCCTTTGTCCACTTCCAGCCATTTTCTTTGCAGGTGGCACCCACAGCTGGCCAGGAACCTCGTCCCCAGAATGGCTTGGCACCCTGGGTGGGCTATCAGGTGCTGTCTTTTCACGCAGGCAATACTGAGAAAGAAAATGAAAAAGGAGGAGTATTCTCCATCAAATGAGACATAAGACTTAGAATCACTGTGCTAGGCAGCTCTGGTTCTATGACAGAGTACCACACACTAGGTGGCTTATCAACAACAGACGTTTATTTCTCATAGTTCCAGAGGCTGGCAGTCTGAGATCATGGTGCCAGCATGGTTGGATTCTGTTGGGGGCTCTCTTCTGGATGCAGAGGGCCATCTTCTCCCTGTGTCCTCATATGGTGGGAAGAGAACACGCTAGCTTTCTGGTCTTGTCTTGTTGTCGTTGTTCAGTTGCTAAGTCGTGTCCGACTCGTTGCAACCCCATGGGCTGCAGCACACCAGGCTTCCTTGCCCTTTACCATCTCTCGAAGTTTGCTTAAAGTCATGTCCATTGAGTCAGTGATGCCATCCAACCATCTCATCCTCTGTCACCCCCTTCTCCTCCTGCTCTCAATCCCTCCCAGCATCAGGATCTTTTCCAGTGAGTTGGCTCTTTGCATCAAGTGGCCAAATATTGGAGCTTCAACTTAAGCATCATTCCCATGAATATGCAGGGTTGATCTCCTTTAGGATGGACTGGTTGGATCTCCTTGCAGTCCAAGGGACTCTCAAGAGTCTTCTCCAGCACCACAGTTCAAAAGCATCAATTCTTCGGCACTCAGCCTTCTATATGTTTCAACTCTCAGATCCACACATGAGGTCTCTTCTTTAAGGGCACTAGTCCCATCATGAGGGCTCCACCTTCATGACCTCATCACCTCCCAAAGGCTTCACCTCCTAATATCATCACATTCAGTTCAGTTCAGTTCAGTCGCTCAGTCATGTCCGACTCTTTGCAACCCGATGAATTGCAGCACGCCAGGCCTCCCTGTCCATCACCAACTCCCGGAGTTCACTCAGACTCATGTCCATCGAGTCGGTGATGCCATCCAGCCATCTCATCCTCTGTCGTCCCCTTCTCCTCCTGCCCCCAATCCCTCCCAGCATCAGAGTCTTTTCCAATGAGTCAACTCTTCGCATGAGGTGGCCAAAGTACTGGAGTTTCAGCTTTAGCATCATTCCTTCCAAAGAAATCCCAGGGCTGATCTCCTTCAGAATGGACTGGTTGGATCTCCTTGCGGTCCAAGTCACATTGGGGTTTAGGATTTCAATATATGAATTCCGGAAAGATACTTTCAGTCTATGACAGTAACCAAATGTAACTTGTGCCCTTGACTGGATCCTGGCCTGGCCAGGCATCTATAATAGGTGTTGGGGCTACCTGGGTTATTTGTATGTGACTGCCTAGTAGATGACATGAGGAGACTACTGTAAGTTTGATTAGATGTGATAATCTTACGGTGCAGTTGGCACCCAGCTCAGTCACTCCTGATTCCTGATACAGAAACAGTGAGATGAGACATGGTTGTTTCCTGCTGTCCTCTGTTAGGCTAATCTGTTACACAGCAGAAGATAACTGACACGTGTGTATGTAGAAGAGTCTTATTTTTCAGTGGTGCATGCTGAAGTATTTAGGGCTGAATTGTCATGAGAGCTATAGGGTACTATTAAAGTGTTTTTTTTTTTAATGCCTTGGAGCTCTCTTTTATGTACTTCTGAATAGAAGACAGATGAATTCTCAAACCTGCTTTTGCATTCAGTGCTGCAATATCACATGTCATGTTGCCTCTGGAAAATTCCACTGTACACTCCTGAGAGAATGAGAATGGAAAAAGGCAAATAATGTAAGATTATTATACAAATATTTTTGACAGCACGGACCCCTTAAAAAGGTCTTGGGAATCTCAGACACACTTTGAGAACCACAGTAATTTATTTTTTCTTTTGAACTTTTTATTTTGTATTGAAGTATAGTTGATTACTTTGGCCAATACTTTGGCCACCTGATGCGAAGAACTGACTCATTGGAAAAGACCCTGATGCTGGGAAAGATTGAGGGCAAAAGAAGAAGGGGATGACAGAGGATAAGATGGTTGGGACGGCATCACTGACTTGATGGACATGAGTTTGAACAAGCTCCAGGAGTTGGTGATGGATAGGGAAGCCTGGTATGCTGCAGTCCATGAGGCTGCAAAGAGTTGGACATGACTGAGTGACTGAACTGACTGACTGATAGCTGATTACCGATGTTGTAATAGTTTCAGGTGGAAAGTGAAGGAAGGGATTCAACCATACATGTACATGTATCCATTCTCCCCCAAACTCCCCTCCCATCCAGGCTATCATATGACATTGAGCCGAGTTCCATGTGCTATACAGTAGGTCCTTGTTGGTTATCCATGTTAAATATAGCAGTGTGTATACACTTTGATCCATTGGAGAAGGAAATGGCAACCCACTGCAGTGTTCTTGCCTGGAGAATCCCAGGGACAGGGGAGCCTGGTGGGCTGCCATCTCTGGGGTCCCACAGAGTCGGACACGACTGAAGCGACTTAGCAGCAGCATACACGTCCATCTCAAACTCCCTAACTATCCTTCCCCCCATCCTTGCCCTCTGGTAACTAAGACTATTACAGAGTATTGATCAGAGTTCCCTGTGCTGTACAGCAGGTCCTTGTTGGTTATCCATGTTAACTGTAGCAGGATGTACATGTCCATCCGAAACTCCCTAACTGTCCCTTCCCCCGGCAAGTAGTTCATTTGATAAGTCTGTGAGTCTCTGCTTTGTAAGTTCATCTGTATCATTTCTTTTTAGATTCCACATATAATGCACCTATGGTAACAGTAGTTTACTTTTAAATGGTTCAGTTGAATGGAGAGACAGTGTGAAGAGGCCAATACAGTTAAATAGGAACACTGATGGAGTCTGATTGGTGTGTTTCATTAGACTCTCCTCCATAATGTTCTGTGTATTTGAAAATGTGCCCAATAAAAAGTTAAAAAGAAGCTAGAAAAGAAACACAGACCCTTGGGCTTGTGGGGGATTCTGATTGAGATCTGGGGAACATTTTTAACCTGAGCTCAAGGTGCCCTTGACTGCAGGAACCTGAGGTCCCACTTGAGACCTGCTGGCTTGCAGGTTCCCAGCTCACCCAGAAGCCCTCCTGAACCAGACCTAGGAGGGTGAGTTAGCAGTGAGGAGGGGATGTATGTGAGCACTTGGCAAACTCTGGCAAGTGGGTGGTGGGAAAGGCCTTATTATCAAACCCTTGCTTGACTGTACAACCCTTGACTATCAAACCCTTGCTTTGACTTGCAAAGGGTGACTGGAAATGAGTTTTCCTTTCTAAGAGAAGGGGTGATTTTCTTCGCAGAACGTGGTGGTTTTTGAATGACTTGTTTTCTATTGAAATAGTAATACTTGCTGGTTGTGCGAACTTCCCACAAGATCAAGGTTATGAAAATGAAATGAAGTCTCTTTCTCATTCCCAGTCCCTCATCCCCCTTCCAAAGGCAACCACTAATGACTTTCTTATATATTGTTTCTGAAAATGTCTGTGCAAAGACACCCATGTGTAGAATGTGTATAGCATTTTCCTTTCTCTTTTTTCTTCATTGGGATGTAATTTGCATGGAGGGAAATGCATGGATCTTAATTCAGCTGATTTTGACAAATCAGGATTCTCAGTACTCCTAGGGGGCTCCATCTTGTCCTCTTTTAGCCAAATCCTCCGGCAACCACCATACTGATTTCTGTCAGCACAGTTTACTTTTACCTGTACTTGAACTTCATATACCTCAAGTCCTGTGATCTTTATACTTTTATATCCAGCTTCTGTCACCAGGCATGATTGTGAGATTCATCCATGTTGTTTCATGTAGCAGTGATTCATTCATTTCATTTTATTGTGAAAGTACTTTTAAAGAGAGAATGGAGGCAGTTGGTATACATTGCTTCTTTTCATTCTTTGGAGGCTGTTTTACATCATCTCACTTACAGTTGAGTTCCAGAGTGTGGACGGTATGGAAGTTTACTTAACCAGTCTCATTTTGATGGGCATGTGGATTCCTCAAGCTTTTGTAATCTGTGCTCATGGTATTATGCTCATGTAAAAATGCCAAAGAGGAAAAGACCTCTCTAGGATTAATTATGGGCTTCCCTGGTGGCTCAGAGGTTAAAGCATCTGCCTGCAATGCAAGAGAACTGGGTTCGATCCCTGGGTTGGGAACATCCCCTGGAGAAGGAAATGGCAACCCACTCCAGTATTCTTCCCTGGAGAATCCCATGGATGGAGGAGCCTGGTGGGCTACAGTCCACTGGGTTGCAGAGTTGGACACAACTGAGTGACTTCATTCACTCACTCAGGATTAATTAAATGCACAGAGTATAGATGTTGGGACTTAGCTTCGAGATCAAAGCAACTCATATTTTACATATGACCAAGAGATGTCCAGAAAAGTCAGGTGACTTGCCCAAGGTCACATGACCAATAGTAACACAGTTGGGGAACCCTCCAGGTCCCAAGATGCCTCTAACAGAGTGTTTCCTTTGGCCATGCCGTGTAGCATGTGGGATCTCAGTTTCCTGACCAGGGACTGAACCTGAGCCCCTTGCGGTAGGAGCATGGAGTCTTAACCACTGGACTTCCAAGAAAGTCCCCAGAATGTTCTTTCCTGCACTATGAGCTCTGTGAACGCAGGAACTGTGAGTGTTTTGCTCACCAATGTAAACCTAGCACATAACTCGTGGCAGAGTAAGTACTCATTAAATATAAATTAGAGGAAAAATTAAGGGAACGATTAGTCCTCTGAGAAAAGCCCACTGATATCCCTGAGAACTGCAGGGACATTCGTATGAGACTTGAGCCTCCAAGTTCTTTTGTTCATTCACTCCCTCATTTACTTCTTTGTTCTGCCAGTGTTTGTTGGGTCCCTGCTGTGTGTCTAGGACAGGGCTCCTCACCCTGGACTCTTTGGGCTTTGAGGCTGGAGGACTCTCTGGGGGGGGCCATCCTGTGCCCTGGAAGATGTTGAGCAGCATCTTCTGGCCTCCCCCCACTTGATGGGGGTTGCAACCACGGCCCCAACCCCCACTTGTGACAGCTGAATTCGAGACATTGCCAAGTGTTCCGGGGCAGGTGAAATTGCCCCTAGACTGGTTGAGACCGACAAGTCTAGGCACTGGGGTTTGCTGTGGAACCAAACGGACAAGGTTCTTGCCTGGGTGGGAGTGACCTTCAAGTGGAGGAAAGAGAAGATAACTGGATTTGATAGGTTGTGCGATTGTGTGAAGTACTGTGAGAGGCACAGGGTGGGCAGCAGTGGATTCAGAATCCTGGTTAGACGGAGTGATTACCCAGGCCCCTCTGAGGGCTCACATGTGACCAGGGACTGACGGGGGCCATGTGAACACTGAGGAGCTGGAGAGCTCAGGGTTGAGGAAACGGCTGTGAGGTGGGTATGTCCAGAGAAGAGCCACCCAGAGAAGCATGCTGGGCAAGTGCTCGGAGGGGTAGCTAGGGTGGACCATGCAGGGACTTAGTGGGAGTGAAACCAACCCTGGGTGACTAAGTGTGGTGACAAGCCATGGAGTGCTTTTGGGTTGGAGAGGAACACATCAGTACTTGTGTTCGAAGGCCTGGCTCTGGCTGCTGTAAGAACAGTCAGAGGTGGGCAAACGAGGTAGCCGGGTGGCCAGTGAGGAGGCTGGGTGGCCATGTGAGCTTAGAGGACTGTGTGTGCGTGCATGCTCAGTCATGCCTGACTCTTTGTGACCCCATGGACTGGAACCCCCCAGGCTCTTCCATCCATGGGATTCTCCAGGCAAGAATACTGGAGTGGGTTGCTGTTTCCTTCTCCAGGGGAATCTTCCCTGATCAGGGATCGACCCCGGATCTCCTGCATTGCAGGCAGGTTCTTTACTGCTGTGCCACCTGGGAAGCCCTTGGAGGGCTGTGACCCTGACTAATTGAGCAGCCGTGTCGTGCTCAGCAGCAGGCAGGCCTTGGCTATCACAGGAGCGCGTGGGTCGGGTCACACTGTAACCCTGTAACTATGGTGCCTCAAGGTGGAGGCCACCTGCACAGCCTCTCAGGACAGTGTCACTGGGGCTAGGCAGCGGTGCACAGGGACAGCAGAGGCAACAGCTCTTGCATTCCACATGTGACACCAGCAAGGCTTACCTTTAGGCCTCCTGTTGTGGATGAAGTCACCCAAGGTTTCTTGAGGCCCCTTGAGCCCACCACATGCCCTGCACCTGTGAGGTGGCTCTTCTCTGCCTGGAGTGCTGTCCCCCACCCCCCATGCTGGCCAGCCCAGGTCACCCATGGTCCCCTCTCAGCAAGCGCTCTTGTGCAGGTCCTTGTGTGGCCCTGAGAGCTGGCCATCAGTTGATGGAAGTTGGAGACCAGAGCCTTCCCCGTTGGTGGTGACTGTTCCTGCTCCTGGGGTCCTTCGAACCCCCCAGGATGCTATCAGGCTGCTTCCACCAGCAGCAGCACCAGTGCTAGGATGGCTGTGGGGTTTGGCTAGAGGGAGCCTCACCAAGATGCCATGTTCCGTTTGTCCCCTCGGGAAGTCTGCTCCTCGCCCTGGTGGCCAGGGACCTGCTGACTCATTTCTTGTGGTGGCCGTTGCTTCTCTTGTGCCTGCCCAGCACTTTTTAACCACATCCTGGTGGATGAATGGAGGTTACCTCCTTCTGGGATCTTAGTCTCCCTTCTGGGTTGTGATATAACTCAGGGTGAAATTTTCTTTTTCTGTCCACCAGAACCCTTGGAGGCATTGATTGGGTTAGGAGGAGAGGGGCCACCCCAATGATTACAGACATATTCTTTTTCCTCTTAACACAGGCCGGCCTCCCACCAGCACCCACTTTACCCAAAACATAGGAATCAACTGACGTTTCAGCCCTCCCCGGGGTCAACCCTGCTGGGATACACTTAGGACGCCGGGGAGGACAACTCAAGGCTGTGCTGGAGGACTCCCTGCATTTATCCTTCATGGAGGTGCTGGTTGTGAGTGTCTATGACATTGTTTTCATCCACGAGGGTACGTAGCCCACATAAGCACAAAGTTAGATTGTTACGGTGGAAGATGGTTTGCAGAGCTCTTGGGAGAGGGAACTGTACTGCACGGGATTTCTTTCCAGCATTGTCTTCAGCTGCTGTTACGGGCTGAAACCGTGTGTCTTAAAGTGCATTTGAATTCCTAACACCTATTACCTCAGAATCTGACCTTAGTTGGAGATTTTGTTCTTGTTCAGTCACTCAGTCGTGTCTGACTCTTTGGAACCCCATGGACTGCAGCACACCAGGCTTCCCTGTCCCATCACCAACTCCCGGAGTCTACTCAGACTCATGTCCATTGAGTCGGTGATGCCATCCAGCTCTCTCATCCTCTGTCATCCCTTTCTCCTCCTGCCCTCAATCTTTGCCAATATCTGGGTCTTTTCCAGTGAGTTGGTTCTTTGCATCAGGCAGCCAAAATATTGATAGAGTCTTTAAATTTTTTTAAAATAATTTTTATTTATCAATTTTGGCTGTGCTGGGTCTTCGCTGCTACTTGGGCTTTTCTCTAGTTGTGGAGAATGGGGCTGCTCTCTAGGTGTGCCTTCTCTTGAGGCGGAGCAGAGGCTTCAGTCTGTGCTGGCTTCAGTGGTTGCAGCTCCCAGGCTCTAGAGCACAGGCTCAGTAGTTGTAGTACACGAGCTTAGTTGCTCCACGGCATGTGGGATCTTCCCAGACTAGGGATTGAACCTGTATCTCCTACGTTGGCAGGTGCACTCTTTACCACTGAGTCACCAGAGAAAGCCGAGATAGGGTCTTTATAGAGGTAATCAAGTTAGAATGAGGGCATGAGGGCAGCCTCAGTCCAGCCTGACTGGGGTCTTTATAAGAGGAACTTTCTGCAGACAGGCACAGAGAGGAGAGGATATGTGGTATGCTAGGAGAAGACGGCCATCAGCACTCTAAGCAGAGAGACTGTGGCTGTATCCAGCCCCAGGAAACCAATCCTACTGGCACCTTGGCCTCAAGCTTCTGCCTCTGGAACTGGGAGACAAGTTTCAAGCATTTGAGCTGCCCAGTCTGTGGGGATTGTCAGGGTAGCCCTGATGAACCAGCCCAGCAGTGTTTCCCAGTGCATGGGTGCCTTTGTTCACCTAGGAGAATGGAGGAGAGCCCAGCAGGCCTTTGCTTTGGTGCTTTCTGCACAGTTTAGAAGCTTGACGAACAGGACCTTCTCTGTGGGAACAGGTAGCTCTTGCTTCCTGAGAGGAACGAGACTTCTTTGGTCCTCCCATGACCCAAGAGGAAGGGCCTTTGGGGCCCTGGTGGGAATCTGGCTCCCCACTCACTATCTGGGGAACTTGGGCCAGGGATCTCACCCCCTCCTCTGCCTCAGTTTGCTAATCTGTCAAATGGGCCTGAGGCTGACGGTATTTAATTCAGAGAGTGTCAGGAGCCCTGGTGACTGATCCGTGTGAAGTGCTTAGACCGGGATTGTTGTTAATTATCATGAAGATGATAAATTAATTGAGGACTTCCCAGGTGCCACTAGAGGTAAAGAACTTGCCTGTCAATGCAGCAGATGAAAGAGACATGGGTTTGATCCTGGGGTCTGGAAGATCCCTGGGGGAGGAAATGGTACATTACTCCAGTATTCCTGCCTGGAGAATTCTATGGATAGAGGATCCTGGTGGACTACAGTCCATGGGGTCGCAGAGAGCTGGACACAACTGAGTGACTGAGCACACGAGGACGAGGCCCTGGGGACGTTCTCCATCCTTGATCCTAGGCACCGGAAACGCCAAGACCTCAGGGCCCTCTCCCTGCCCTCTGGAGTGGGGGGTGTGAGAACACTGAGTCCATTGTGTCACCCGGAGGAGGCTGTTTGCAGTTGGCCTTATCCCCTTCCCACACACAGGCTGTGTTCTGAAAGGGGACAAAGAGCCCCCCTGAAAGGGGCCACAGGAACTGTGCCATGGCAGAGGGGGCTGCTGGGCGGGGGCCGAGGGGGATGCAGGAGCTGGAGGCGGAAGTCACCCTGCTTGACTCTGCCAGCGCCAGGCAACAGTTTGAAATTGACAAAGGTTAATACTTGTGTCTCTGTCTGGGCCTCCTGTGGCTTTGAGCTTTTTTTCTGCTGGGCCACCAGGGGGCTCCTGTCACTGTTGGTGCCTCTCTGTGTAATCCCCACTCCCTGCCCAGGGAAAGGACTGGGGCGTCACTCAGAGGCTGGAGGATTGGCTAGAAGGGCGTACAAAGCATGGCCCCTCACTGTCCTAAAGGTGTCTACATTTTAAAAGCGAGACTTCATCATCTCAAGGGGATTTGAAGTTGGTGGAGTTTCAGGTCAGATGGAGAGGGGAGGGAAAAAGCTTTGAGTGGTTGGGGAAGTGACCAAGACATTGCTTTACAAAAAAGGCCGAGGACTGCCTCCTGCATTCATCACACTGCAGTCTTCATCCACACTGAATCCATCAGGAGTGACTCTGCCACCAGTGGGGCATGCTGGAAGGGACAGCATGTCTTGGAGCATGAAGAGCAGTCTGGCTTGTTGGGCGGCTACAGGAACTGCTAGCTTGCAGTCCGTCCCCCACCCCGCCGCCCGTGCTGTGACAGGTCCAAAGTCCACTCCTTTGGGCCCCTGTGATTCTGGATCACACACCTATGGTGGGGTGTCAGCCAGAATGCCGGCCGGCTGCTCAGAGGAGGAGATGTGTCTTTATATTTGTCAACCCAGTTTTTTTCTGGGGTTTAAAGCAATAAGGGAAAAATCAAGATGAACTGAGCAGTTAAGGAAACCCCCAGAGCCTAGTAGGGGAAAGCAAGCCATGCCTTCCAAACTCACATTGGGGCAAAGGATAGAACTGGTATGGGAAAGGCATACAGTCAAAGAAGCGTGTCCCAACTTCTCTCATTTTCATCTAGTGAGTTGAGTATGGTTTACATATTCTTTTTATCTTGTATATATGCACAGACAAGCTGTTTTTCTTGTATTTTTGAGTTTGCCTCTGCAGTGATGGCCAAAGCATTGAGCTCACTGCTTGATAGAGTTTTCTGTCTTGATGGATGTAAATTTTTTGTTTTTTTGCAAAAGTGTTTATTGAAATATAGTTGATTTACAGTGTTGTATTAGTTTCAGGTATATAGCAAAGTGATTGTCTTTTATATATATATATATATATATATACATATATATATATATATATACATATATATATATATATATATATACATATATATATATATATATACATATATATATATATATACTTTTTCCTACATTCTTTTCCATTATAAGTTATTACAAGATATTGCATAGAGTTCCTTGTGGCATAGAGTAGATCTTTGTTATTGATCTATTTTGTATATAGTAGTGTGTGTATTTTAATTCCAAACTCCCTCCCTATCCTTTTCCCCTTTTGTAACCATAAGTTTGTGTTCTGTGTCTGTGGGTCTATTTCTTTTTTTATAATTAAATTTATTTATTTTAAATTGAAGGATAATTGCTTTACAGTATTGGGTTGTTTTCTGCCAGATATTAACTTGAATCAGCCATACATCCCACTTGAACCTCCCTCCCACCCCATCCCATCCTTCTAGGTTATTACAGAGCTCTGGTTTGAGTTCCCTGAGTCATACAGCAAATCTGTGGGTATATTTCTGTTTTGTAAATAAGTTCAAGTGGATCATTTTTTAAGATTACACATATAAGGGATATCATATGATATTTGCCCTTCTCTAACTTTCTTCACTTAGTGGGATCATCTCTAGGTCTAGATGGATGTAGTTTTTAAAATTTATTTTTAATTGGAGGATAATTGCCTTACAGTGTTGTGTAGGTTTCTGC
This sequence comes from Capricornis sumatraensis, assembly GCF_032405125.1. Taxonomy (NCBI): domain Eukaryota; kingdom Metazoa; phylum Chordata; class Mammalia; order Artiodactyla; family Bovidae; genus Capricornis; species Capricornis sumatraensis. The sequence continues at coordinate 138,540,256 of NC_091092.1, read as the reverse complement.
CATACATTAACATGAATCAGACACAAGTATACATATGTATCCTCCCTCTTGAACCTCCCTCCCACCTCCCACCCCATCCCACCCCTCTAGGTTGTTACTGAGCCCCAGTTTCAGCTCCCTGGGTCGTACAGCAAATTCCCCCGGCTATATATTTTACATATGGTACTGTATATGTTTCCATGCTAATCTGTCAGTTGGTCCCACCCTCTCCTTCCCCGACTGTGTCCACAAGTTTGTTCTCTCTGTCTGCATCTCCATTGCTGCCCTGCAAATAGGTTCATCAGCACCATTTTTCTATATTCCATGTATATGCATTAATATATGATATTTGTTTTTCTCTTTCTGACCTACTTCACTCTGTATAACAGGCTCGCAGTTTATCCACCTCATTAGAACTGACTCAAATTCGTTCCTCTTTGTGGCTGTGTAGTGCTTGGTTGCTCAGTCATCGCTGACTCTTTGCAACCCCATGGACTGTAGCCCGCCAGGTCCCTTCATCCATGGAATTTTCCAGGCAAGAATACTGCCATGGGTTGCCATTTTCTTCTCCAGGGGATCTTCCCAAACGAGGGATCAAACCTGGGTCTCTCCTGCATTGTAGGTGGATTCTTTACCCTCACAGGGAAGTGTCTAAAAGGCTCCTTTGATCCACTTTTGGATTAAGGCAAAGAATTTCTCCACTTCAGTGCTGTTGGCATTTGGGGCTGTCCTATGCATTGTAGGATATTGAGCAGCATCTTACACTAGATGCCAGCAGCATACCTCATCAAATGTGAACCACTGCACTCGTCTGTCCATCTTTGGTGTCTGCTGCTCGGCCTCATTCCTTCCTGCAACCCCAAACCTGCCCTAACAGTGGTGGCTCCCAGGTTAGCCACTTCCTTCAAAGGAGGGACCTGGTTTTTCCCACCATCTGCACGTGGCTTTGTGTGGGTCCCTTGCTCACTCCCCAGTCAGTGGCTGTGCACGGTGGTTGGAGACTTTCATTGGCCAGCCTGGGTCATGTGCCCACATGGCAGGGAGTGGGGGCAGCTTTGGTACCAAATGGGCGGAGGGACGATTTTAGGGGGTGAGAATGGCCCACTCTTGCACCCCTGTGTGGAGCTAAATGCTCGACTGGGCCGTCATCCACTCAGTAACAAGCTCATCTGTCAAATGCCAGGTGCCATCCTTTCCTGACCCATCCCCAGGCTACCCTCAGAGGGTGTTCAGCCCTTTTTCAAGTGAGCAACCTGGACTCCACCGGGCCGAAGATGTGCCCACATTGGCCTGCAGGGCCCCGGGATCCTAATCCCCTAATCCCTCTTCAGTTTCTTCCCCCCAGGTCGCCTTCCACAGGGCTGTCACAGAGCTGTTTCAGAGAATCCTGTTCTTTGGACACTTCTGCGCTTCGGAAGAAAGTGAGCAGTACGTCCCTGGTGATCCAGTGGTTAAGACTTCACCTTCCAGTGCAGGGAGTATGGGTCCCATCCTTGGTGGGGCGCTAAGATCCCAGATGCCTCAAAGCTAAAAAAAAAAAAAAAAAAAAAATACACCTGAATATAATATGGAAACAATATTGTAACAAACTAAGTAAAGACTTTAAAAATGATCCACATCAAAAAATATCTTAAAAAAAACCCCCAGAACATTATGCAGAAATAACACTGTAACAAATTCAATACAGACTTAAAGATTATCTGCCTTGAAAAAAAAAAAAAAAACTTTTTTAAAAGAAGCGAGCGTTTTTTAGACAGCCCGAGTACCTGCCCATCGAATGGGAGCTTCCCTTGCCACCATAGTCCCTTTGGACCCAAACTTCCATGACCATGAAGAGTGGGGAAGGGCTTGTGTTCCAAGGAAAAATGACACTACCGTCACTGAAAGAAGTAATAGATGCCCTGGGCAAAAGCCACAGATGAGAATCACGCCTGAGAATCTGCATTTACTGATGAGCAGGTCACATTTTCAGACACTTCTTCAAATTGCAAAGTATAGCAAACACTCCCCGAAGTGCATAACACCTAAGTGTATGGCTTAATGGATTGTACAAGAAGCGTCCATGCCTCCACCCCACTTATAATGTATATGATTCCTTGTAGATGGGATCACTGGAGGAGGAAATGGCAACTCACTCCAGCATTCTTGCCAGGAAAATCCCATGGACAGGGAAATCTGGCGGGCTACAGTTCATGGGGTCTCAAAGAATTGGACCCGACTGAGTGGCTGAGCACTCACAGATGAGATCACAGTCCAGATTCTAACAGGTCTCAACTCTGATCAGCAGGCTTGTGAGAGCTGCCCATTACAAGTACATTTAGGGAAGCACTGGAGTCAGAGGGTGATTACTGAGTCAATGGACATGAGTTTGAGCCAACTCTGGGAGATGGCGAAGGGCAGGGAAGCCTGGCGTGCTGCAGTCGATGGGGTCATAGAGAGTCGGAGACGACTGAGTGCCTGAACAACAGCAGCAACAGAAGCTGAGAAGCCACTGAAGGTGACAGAGGAGTGACCACAGGTCACAGTGGAAATTGCTCTTGAGTTGGCTCAGGGCACAGAGCCCAAGCTGTGGGCTGTGGAGACAGGACTTCCCGTGACCTCAGGCAGGAGTCAGGGCTAAAGGAAGCTGAGGGAAGGATGGCAGGGGAGGCAGGGGAGGCAGGGAAGGGTATTGGTTGCAGCAGATGGAGAAAAGAGGAAGGCTCTGCCCAGCAGACTCATCTGCTGGTGGCAGCAGGGCTGCTTGTAGAGCACCCTCTGGTGGCCCAGTGTTGCAATGACACCCTCTCTGAGCCCAGGGGCGCTTAGGCTGGTGGCCTTCAGAGGAGTGGCTGGCAGGCATCAGCCCTGAGGTTAGTGCCTGGTGTAATCCATGCAGGTTGCAAGAAAAGCGATGGCTGCTTGTGGTTGGTTGATGGAGCCTCTGGAAAATCTGTAAGACTTGCAGTGTTCTTGCAGTTTTTTTTTTTTTTTTTTTTCAGTTGCCATCCAAGGTCTGGCTCTGAACTCAGTGTTCTTCCTTTTCCACCATGTCCTGTGAATATGTGTGACCTCTAGCCCTGATGACCTTGACCACTTTGTCAGAGATATGCTATGACCTTATTTTTATTGACATGCCAGGAGCATCTGCCGTCTTGAAGCATTAGGATAGCTAATTAGTTGGAGAAACTTCTCTGATAGTAAGATGTCATAGAAACGTGTGTGTGTGTGTGTGTGTGTGTGTGTGTGTGAGTGTGAGTGTGTGAGAAGAACTACCTTTTGTTTCCCTGAAGCTTTCAGGTTGAAATGTTGCTAGTGAGGTCCTGTGGTTGCATTTCCGGGGTCTCATCCTTCCCTTCCAGAATCCTGTGCGACATGGCTGCGCCTCTTTATCTTTGTGAATTCCCAGTGGATTCTGATGCTTCTTTTGCTGTTTCTGTTGGTAGATGAGGCTTTCAGGGCTGTCAGTGACTCTGACAGCTTGGATAGGGGTTGGGCCGGTAGCAGATGCCCCGTGAGTGCTTGTGTGAAGCAGGGCCGGCAGCCCCCAGCCACCAGCTTGCTGCCTGTTTCTGTAAGACACATGTTGGGGCACCCGGGCACACACCTTCTTTCCATTCTGTCTGGGCTGCTTTGAGCTTCAGTGACCAAAGGGCCAACTGGAGTAATTGTGACCGAGATTGTATGGCCCCCTGAGCTTGAAAGAGTCCCCATCTGGCCCTTTGTAGGAAACATTTGCCAGGCCCTGAAGGGCAGTTACATTACTGTGAGGAGGAAGGAGAAAGGTGGTGAAGCCGGACTGCTAGAAGGGTTTATGAAGCCAGGAGGAGAATTTGGTAGCAGTTTCTACCATGCCCACGCTGCCAAAGGAACCTGCTGGAACTCCCCCTCAAGTGACCAGCCTTCCTTGTCGACTGGAGACTTTTAATCTGAATTATGACTTTGCATTCCACCTGCTCAAGTCATCTGGGGATTAGCTAGTAGAGTCGGTAGGCAAATAAGTTGTCACAGTCTGACTTGGGAGAAGAACTGGCATGAACGTTGTCAGGGTCTCACGGCACCCGGCCCTGCTGGGCAGAGAGAGGAGGGGACGGGTGGAAGGGTTTTTTGCAACTTCTTGGAGGGGATGTACGTGGAAAATGATGGCGGCATGATGTGTAATTGATGGAGGCACCATGTATATTGGTTCCAAGTGGGAAATCAGCCCAATGTCCATTCACAGGAGAATGGATAAACTCATTGGGGTTTGTTTCCAGCATCGAATACCATAGAATAGAAAGAGGCAAAGTACGTCATCTTGTGGACCAAATCCAGCTCATCCCCTGAGCCAAGAATGAGCTCAGAATGGTTTTTACATTTTTAATGATCAAAAGAAACTGAAAGAATATTTTTTTGTGACATGTGAAGATTATATGAAATTCAAACTTCAGTGTCCATGGATCAAGTTTTATTGACGCACAGTCCCAGTCATTCATTTGTGTATTGTCTCTGGCTGCTTCTACGTGACAGAGGCAGAGTTGAGTAGTCCTTGTCAGAAGCCATGTGGCCCACAAACCTCCAAACCCTTGCTGTCTGGCCCTTAATGGAGAAAATTTGCTGTTGAAGAGCATAGAGAATGAGCAAATGGTAATCAGACAAACTCAACAACAGGCATAGATCTTATAGCATAGAATAAAAGAAGCTGGAAACAAAAGAATCCATTTATATAAAATTCAAAAACAGGCCAAATTAATCTGTGGTATGAGGATAGTGAATACCTTTAAGGGTGGAGGAGGGCCTGGAAGGGCCCATGAGGGAGCTTCTGGAGGCTGGTCATGTTCTGTTCTTGATCTGGATGCCAGTTATGTAGGGGATTTCAGTTTGTGAAAAATTGTTGAGGTGTATACTTAGGATTTTTGCCTTTTTATAAACATGTTTATTTCAATAAAAAAGACTTCACTAAGAAAAGTGGTTTCAGTCTGGCAGCCCCTCAAAGAGTTAAGCATACAGTTTCCATATCACCCAGTAATTTTACTTCTAAGTGTCTACCCAAGAGAACTAAAAATACATGTCTGCATGAACACTTGAATGATCATAGCAGCATTAGTCACAATAGCCCCCAATTGCAAACAGCCCAGATGTCCATCAGCTGTTGAACAGATAAACACAATGTGGTCTGGCCACACAATGAAATATTACTCATAAAAAGGAGTGAAGCGTTGATGGTCCAACATGGATGAACCTTGAAAACATTATGATAAGAGAAAGAAGCCCAGCACAAAAGACACATATGACATGATTCTGTTTCTATGAAATGTCCAGATGAGTGCTTACCAGGGGCTAGGCCAAGAGAGTGACTACTCTGGGCATGAGCTTACTTTTAGAGAATGAAAGTTCTGGAGTTAGATAGTAATGATGGTTGTACGACCTGGTGAGTGTATTAAATCCCACTGTAAAAGGGTGAATATTATGGTATGTGAATTATATCTAAAAATATGTAGAAAAAGAACAATCGCTATCACCCCCTGTGCATCTCTGTAAGCCAAAAGGAAAAGGTTCCAAGACGGCAGCCACCTTGCTTGCTCTTCCGTGCCCCTCTTCCAAATACAGGTGACACAAAGGTTGACCAGGGGAAGGTCTGACTTTTCCACAGGGTAATCCAGACCTGCCCCCAGGCCAGCTGAGTAGCGCAGAGCAGTTTCTAGAATGTAGCTATAATGAGGACATTAGATTTGCTGCTTCTGTTTACTAAAACTGGAGTTCTACCAAAACCAGGGCATAACAGAAGATTGTAAATAACTTGCTTCTTGGACTTCCCCGGTGATTATGCCCATATGCCCAGCCCCATACCCCACTTTCCTGATTGCTCTTTCTATCTGGTCTGATTGGAGAGAAATTAGATTGTGGCAGCTCCTGGTACGCATGCACTTCCATCAAAGAAGGGAACACGGACTCTTGGCTTCTTGCTGGTTAGAAGATCCCCCTACTTAACTGGGGCTCACTTTTTCTATGTGTTTAGTAATCTCTTGTGTGTTATACTTCTGGATTCCCATTTGTAAGTATGAAGGGCAATATGCTCACATATATTACTATAATTTTTGAGGATGTGAGATTATCACTCAGATGATCTCATTTTAACTTTGCCAACAGGGAAGAGTATGTTTTTTTAAAAGATGCTTTTCTGCTCTGTAATAACTGATATAAACAGTTGGCGGTGAAGATAGCTCTGAAATTTCTGGAAAGTCCCCTAAGCTTAACCAATATCTGTACAGAGACAAAAAGTGTTGAGGAATTCAAAAATGTTTGCTTGTCCCCACGCGTGTGAAAGGGGCTAGTAGTAAGTTTCAGGCTCTGTGTCATGTGCGTGCGCTCTGGAGTGGAAAGCACCTGAGAAACAGTCCAGCCCAGGACTCTGGGTTTTGAGAGGAGGGAGTGAGGGTCAGTGGAGATCAGTGGCGCTCACACAGCCAGATGGGATTAATGCAGATTTCTCTGTTAGTGAAAATAGATGTCTTTCATTTGAAAGAAAATAGTCTCTGATAAATGTAAAGACTTTGAAGAGTTTTCAGGAAAAGATATTTAAAATGCCAGGCATGGGTTCATGTTTTAATGGCCTCATGGGTTCTTGGTAAACAGAAATCACCAAGGGTCCCCCAGAAGTTCAGTTTGACTTTGCTTAATCTCCTTGAGTAGAAATGGGATCCATCAGGTTGCTTCTGTCAGCTGCAGACATCAAAGGATGGATTAGATAAACTGTGAGAACAAGGGAACGTGTGGGGTGGTAAGGAAACGTGTTTTCATGAAACACTTCAGGTTTTTCATTTGACAAACAGTTGTGAAGCCCCAGCAATCCTGTATCAGGAGTAAAGTGCTTCACAAATGTCTGCTCTTTAAGTGTGCTAACAAAATTCGGAGGTAGATGCTGTTAGACCACCCCTACCCCTGCCCCTGCCCCCAAATTCAGAGATGGGTAGACCAAGGCACAGTAAGGTTAAGCAACTAGCTTAAGATCACAGAGCTACTCAGTGGCAGAGCTGAGATTTGAACCAAGGCAGTGCTGTTTCAAAGCCTGTGTTTTTAACCACTATGCCATGGTGCCTTTCCAGTGGTAATTATTCAAAAAATGTAGAGGGGAAAAGCATGAAATTAAACAGCCAGATATGTGATACTTTGAATTATTTTAAAATATATCTGTGAAGAAAATATACCAGCATGTTACAGTGAATCTCTCTCTTAAGTATTGAAAGGTTGCTGCTAGGAGCCGTGAACAACGCTGGGATTCTTGGCCTCCGGAGGAGAGGAATTCGATCCAGAGCCAGTGACGAGGCTTGATTGCTCAGAACTTTTTGTGTAACAAAGTTTTATTAAAGTGTAAAAAAACCACAGATTTTTGAACTGTGGTGCTGGAGAAGACTCTTGGGAGTCCCTTGGACAGCAAGGAGATCAATCCAGTCAATCCTAGATGAAAGCAGTCCTAAATGTTCATTGGAAGGACTGATGCTGAAGCTGAAGCTCCAATACTTTGGCTACTTGATGTGAAGAGATGACTCACTGGAAAAGAACCTGATGCTGGGAAAGATTGAAGGCAGGAGGAGAAGGGGATGACAGAGGATGAGATGGTTGGATGGCATCACCGACTCCATGGACATGAGTTTGAGCAAGCTCTGGGAGTTAGTGATGTACAGGGAAGCCTGGCATTGCTGCAGTCCATGGGATCGCAAAGAGTTGGACACGACTGAGTGGCTGAACTGAACTGAAAATATAAAAGAGATAGAGAAAGCTTCTGACACAGACATCAGGAGGGGACAGAAAGAGTGCCCCCTTGCTAGTTTTAGCAAGGAGTTATATACCTATTGGTCAGTCAGTCAGTTCAGTCTCTCAGTCATGTCCGACTCTTTCTGACCCCATGAACCACAGCCCACCAGGCCACCCTGTCCATCACCAGTTCCCGGAGTTCACACAAACTCACATCCATTGAGTTGGTGATGCCATCCAACCATCTCATCCTCTGTCAACCCCTTCTCCTCCTGCCTTCAATCTTTCCCAGCATCAGTGTCTTTTCAAATGAGTCATCTCTTCACATGAGGTGGCCAAAGTATTGGAGCTTCAGCTTCAGCATCAGTCCTTCCAATGAACACCCAGGACTGATCTCCTTCAGAATGGACTGGTTGGATCTCCTTGCAGTCCCAGGGACTCTCAAGAGTCTTTGCCAACACCACAGTTCAAAACCATCAATTCTTCAGTGCTCAGCTTTCTTCACAGTCCAACTCTCACATCCATACATGACCACTGGAAAAACCATAGCCTTGACTAGATGGACCTTTGTTAGCAAAGTAATGTCTCTGCTTTTTAATATGCTGTCTAGGTTGGTCATAACTTTCCTTCCAAGGAGTAAGCTTCTTTTAATTTCATGGCTGCAGTCACCATCTGCAGGGATTTTGGAGCCCCCAAAAATAAAGTCTGACACTGTTTCCACTGTTTCCCCATCTATTTCCCATGAAGTGATGGGACCAGATGCCATGATCTTTGTTTTCTGAATGTTGAGCTTTAAGCCAACTTTTCCACTCTCCTCTTTTACTTTCATCGAGGCTTTTTAGTTCCTCTTCACTTTCTGCCATAAGGGTGGTATCATCTGCATATATGAGGTTATTGATATTTCTCCCAGCAATCTTGATTCCAGCTTGTGTTTCTTCCAGTCCAGCATTTCTCATGATGTACTCTGCATAGAAGTTAAATAAGCAGGGTGACAGTATAGAGCCTTGACGTACTCCTTTTCCTATTTGGAACCAGTCTGTTGTTCCATGTCCCATTCTAACTGTTGCTTCCTGACCTGCATGTAGGTTTCTCAAGAGGCAGGTCAGGTGGTCTGGTATTCCTATCTCTTTCAGAATTTTCCACAGTTTATTGTGATCCACACAGTCAAAGGCTTTGGCATAGTCAATAAAGCAGAAATAGATGTTTTTCTGGAACTCTCTTGCTTTTTCAATGATCCAGCAGATGTTAGCAAGTTCATCTCTGGTTCCTCTGCCTTTTCTAAAACCAGCTTGAACATTAGGGAGTTCACGGTTCATGTATTGCTGAAGCCTGGCTTGGAGAATTTTGAGCATTACTTTTACTAATGTGTGAGATGAGTGCAGTTGTGTGGTAATTTGAGCATTCTTTGGCATTGCCTTTTTTGGGGAAAGAAATATAGCTATTAGCAAGTTGCTAATTAGAGAAAGGAAACACCTCAAAACTGAGAGAGCTACATCAGGCCCCTCACCCACAACATGCATTTTGAGATGGCATCAGCACAAGGTGAGTCATCCCAGGCCGTAAAACAATTGACATGAATCTTGAAGAAAGGCAAATTTCCAAGCAAATGCATAGTTCATTAACATAGCTTAAGACATTTCCATAAGAAAAATTGCTGCACTCAATATGTCAGCAAATTTGGAAAACTCAGCAGTAGCCATAGGACTGGAAAAGGTCCGTTTTCATTCCAATCCCAAAGAAAGGCAATGCCAAAAAATGTTCAAACTACCGTACAATTGCACTCATTCACACGCCAGCAGAGTAATGCTTGAAATTCTCCAACCCAGGCTTCAACAGTATGTGAAATGTAAAGTCCCAGATACTCAACCTGGATTTAGAAAAGCAAGAGAATTCCAGAAAAACATCTATTTCTCCTTTATTGATTACGCCAAAGCCTTGGACTGTGTAGAGCACAACAAACTGTGGAAAATAAAGAGACTGGAATACCAGACGACCTTACCTGCCTCCTGAGAAATCTATATGCAGGTCAGGAAGCAACAGTTAGAACTGGACATGGAACAACAGACTGGTCCCAAATTGAGAAAGGAGTACGTCAGGCTTTATATTGTCACCCTGCTTATTTAACTTATATGCAGAGTACATCTTGAGAAATGCTGGGCTGGAAGAAGCATAAGCTGGAATCAAGATTGCCAATAGAAATAGCAATAACCTCAGATATGCAGATTACAGCACCCTTATAGCAGAAGGTGAAAAAGAACTAAAGAGCCTCTTGATGAAAGTGAAAGAGGAGAGTGAAAAAGCTGGCCTAAAACTCAGCATTCAGAAAACGAAGATCATGACATACGGTTCTATCACTTAATGGGGAAGCAATGGAAACAGTGACAGACTTTATTTTGGGGGGCTCCAAAATCCCTGCAGATGGTGACTGCAGCCATGAAATTAAAAAGACGCTTGCTCCTTGGAAGAAAAGCTATGACCAACCTAGACAGCATATTAAAAAACAGAGACATTGCTTCATCAACAAAGGTCCATCTAGTCAAAGCCATGTTTTTTCCAGTAGTCATGTATGGATGTGAGAGTTGGACCATAAAGGAGACTAATTGCTGAAGAATTGATGCTTTTGAACTGTGGTGTTGGAGAAGACTCTTGAGAGTCCCTTGGACTGCAAGGAGATCCAACTAGTCAATCCTAAAGGAAATCAGTCCTGAATATTCCTCGGAAGGACTGATGCTGAAGCTTAAACTCCAGTACTTTGGCCACCTGATGGGAAGAACTGACTCATTGGAAAAGACCCTGATGCTGGGAAAGAGGGAAGGCAGGAGGAGAAGGGGCTGACAGAGGATGAGATGGTTGGATGGCATCACCAACTCGATGGACATGAGTTTGAGCAAGCTCTGGGAGTTGGTGATGGACAGGGAAACCTGGTGTGCTGCAGTCCATGGGGATGCAAAGAGTCAGACATGACTGAGTGAACTGAACTGAGCTCAAGGTTTGGGATAAAGTTACCTTCGGGCGGAACCAGGTGTTGCCATGACAACATGGGATTAGAGAAAAGAAAAAAGTCTGCCACTTGCAGTTTTAGTTCCTCCTGCTGCTTGGGGACCTCTGGCCTGCCTACAGAGGCTATTGACACTTTCAGTATGATGACAGATAATTGCTATTTTCTTCTTGCTACTTTTCCGAATTTTCCGAGATTTTTTTTGCAAGTTGGGTGGTAAGTTGTATTTTTGAAAAATGGTACAATATTTCTGATTTTGAATGCTCTTCTAGAGCCTTGCCATTCCCTTTAAAAGTAATGGAATTTCCTTCCCTCCCCTTGAACCTGAGCGGCGTTTTTGTGACTTCCTCAATGAAAGTAATGTGGCCAGGGGAATTCCCTGAAGTTCCATTGGTTAGAGGGGCTTTGCAGGTGGCTCAGTGGTAAAGAATCCGTCTCCCAATGCAGGAGATGTGGGTTTGATCTCTAGGTCATGAAGATCCCATGGAGAAGGAAATGGCAATCCACTCTAGTATTCTTGCCTAGAGAATCCCACAGACAGAGGAGCCTGGCGAGCTACAGTCCATGGGGTCGCAAAAGAATTGGATATGACTTAGCAACTGAACAACAACAACAACCAGTGGTTAGGACTTGGTACTTTCACTGCTGGGGCCTGGGTTCAGTTCCTGGCCAGGGAACTATGCAAAGTTACCACCTCCTTCTGAGTCCCCTAAAAGGCCCCCAGTTAGATCTACAGATTAGATCATATTTATTTTCCTTTACCAATTATGTCTGATTGTCATGACCATGTCATGCTCTATCAAAAAGTTTAAAGTTGCAGTTCTTCTCCAGAGTGACTTTTTGTTTCAACCATTATTGCCCGGAGTTGTTGCTTGTTTAGAGATTTGGTTAAGTTTCAGGTAACATGAACTTCTTTATAATAGAACATCCAAGTGTCTGGAGTTCTTTGCTCTGCTGCTGGTTAGGTTTTTCTTACAGGGGCTCCCTGTGGTGAGTTAACAGTCTGCCGCCTTCTTTTTTCCCATTAGAGATTTTCTTTACCGCATATAATACAAGGCTATTACCATCTTGTTTTTGTAAAAGTGAGAATGAAATCTTTGCTTTCTAACTTTATGCCTTCTCTTTTCTTATTGGTTGCTAATGACTTCTGCAGTATTCTTTGCTGGGCACTCATCAGTGGGTATAGTTTTCACCTTGGCATGGCTCAAACCTCAAACTTCTAAAGTTTTAAAAGCACCTAAGTTGCGCAGTCAGTAAATCCATTACTATGGCCACTTTACTGTGTGTAGGGTGATTACTCCACTTTGCCCGTAGCGACTTCTCAGTGTGATCAAAATGCAGTTTTGTCAGGTCATGGGTGAGTCCTCCAGATATAAAAATACATAAAGCAGTGAGAGAAGCTTGTGCTCAAATAGTTTAATAACCACCCTTCCCTTTAACCGTCTTATTCTGGCACTTTTGTGGTCTCCGCCTTATAATTCACATTGCCATGCCGTTTGCCAAAGTAATTTTAATTTAGTGCTTATTCCTCTTGTCTTTGTAAGAGTGTATGATTTTTCTCGCTAACTGGGGTGAGTGTTGGTCCTGCTGCAGAGTGTTTTCTCTGGGTCGAATGAGTTCCTATGCGATCTGTAAATCAGGTTCTAATGGTAGTATAACTGCAGGAGATGTCTTGGTTTATTTGCGATTGTTTTCCAGATGAGGGGAGCCAGGGTGATGGGAGCGGAATTGTTATCTTAGGCAGGAGAGGAAGAAACACGTAACTTTGCTACTGCCCTGGCAGCAGGCGCCCTTTTGACTGGATTTTAAGGAAAATTAGAAGTGAGTGCCTGCACTCAGGGCAGCTTGCCCAGGGCAGTGTGCCTCCAGCCTGGCATGGCTCTTGGCTTGTCTTAGTCTGTTCAGGCGGCTATAACAAAATACCACAGGCTGGGTGGCTTATAAACAACAGATATTTATTTCTCACAGTGCTGGAGGCTGGAAGTCTGAGATCAGGCTGCCAGCATGGTTGACTGAGGGCTCTTCTCCCAGTCACAGATTTCTTGTGTACTTATGCAGTGGAAGGGGCCAGCATGCTCCCTGGGGCCTCTTTTATATGAGCACTAATCCCATTTATGAGGACTCTGCCCTTAGCATCCAATCGCTTCCCAAAGATTCCACCTTCTAATACTATCCACTGGGGGTTAGGGTTTCAACGTTTGAATTTGGGATTGGGGCACAAACATTCAGACCATAGAATGACTCTCCCACCAGTTAAGTCCCACCAGCATTTTCACTCACCCATTGCTGCTCCTGGTGGTGGTGTTTTTCAGTCGCTCAGTCATGTCTCACTCTTCGCAGCCCCATGGACTCCAGTACGCCAGGCTTCCCTTTCCTTTACCATCTCCCGAAGTTTGCTTAAAGTCATGTCTGTTGAGTCGGTGATGCTATCCAGCCGTCTCACCCTCTGTCGTCCCCCTTCTCCTCCTGCCCTCAATCTTTCCCAGCATCAGGGTCTTTTCCAGTGAGTCAGTTCTTTGCATCAGGTGGCCAAAGTATTGGAGATTCAGCTTTAGCATCAGTCCTTCCACAGAATACTATACTCAGAGTTGATTTCTTTTAGGATTGACTAGTTTGATTTCCTTGCTGTCTAAGAGACTCTCAAGAGTTTTCTCCTATATCACAGTTCAGAACCATCAGTTCTTCGGCATTCAGCCTTCTTTATATTCAGCCTGAATATTACATTCAGCCTTCTATATATATATTCTATATACTCACATCTGTACATGATTATTGGAAAAACCATAGCTTTGACTTGACAGACCTTTGTAGGTCTTGGCTATCCACACTACAGCCCTAGGGGCTGCCTGCCTGCATGGTCCACTTTATCTCCTAGGGGAGCTGGTTACTGGTTTGATTACAGTGCTTTGGTTTTGAGTGATAGGCCTCAACCCTATTCCCTTCCACTCCACCACCTCTCTCATTTTGATGTCCTGCTTTTGCAGAATGTGAGGTTTTCCAGAAATATGTATAGTCGACTGTCAGTATAACTGGCTCCGTATTGGTGAATTTGCCTTCTCACTAAAATATATTTGTAAGCCCCAGAGCACTCAATACTTGTGGTGCTGGCCCAGTCATTTGCTGAGTGCACATGGTGAGCTGCCAGAAATGCGTGATCCTTGCTGAGGTTGGAGAAGGTGGTGCTCAGCCATCTTGTTTTAGTTCCCAGACCAGAAACAAGTGTCCTTTTCACAATTTGTTTAGTGCCATATTTTTCCCATTTTTGTTCCTTTTTTTTTTTTTTTTACTGGTAATTTCATTGTTTCCAACAGCCCTGAGATTCAGGGCAGGAGGGCCTGTAGTGTTTCTGAGCCTGAGAAGGCTACGCTATGCCTTAAGGAGAAAATACGTGTGTTAGACAAGCTTCCTGCAGCATGAGTGACAGTGCTGTTGTTGTGAGTTCAATGCGAATGAGTCAACAATATATATTTGATATTTTTGCTGTCGTTGTTTAGTTGCTAAGTTGTGTGTGACTCTTTTGCAACGCCATGAACTGTAGCTCACCAGGCTCCTCTGTCCATGGGATTTCCCAGGCAAGAAGACTGCAGTGATTTGCCATTTCCTTCTTTAGGGTATCTTCTCAACTTAGAGATTGAACCCACACCTCCTGTATTGGTGGGTGGATTCTTTACTACTGAGCCATCTGGGAAGTCCATATGTATCTGATAAGGTGTCTTAAAAAGGAAACACAAAATAAAGTTATATATTGATGTTGTGATAAAGGTGTCAAATAACCTAACCTTAAAATTCTCTTAGGGACAGTGCTTCAGTACTCACTAATTCAGTGGCCATGGTGACTTTATAGCACATAGCTGCGTCAAATAATAAGTAATTAATGTTTGGGTTTCCCAAAGTGAGAGTGAAGTCACTCAGTCGTGTCCGACTCTTTGTGACCCCATGGACTGTAGCCTACCAAGATCCTCCGTCCATGGGACTTTGCAGGCAAGAGTACTGGAGTGGGTTACCATTTCCTTCTCCAGGAGATCTTCCTGACCCAGGAAGTATGATATTAGGAGGAGGGACCTTTGCAAGGTGATGAGGTCATGAAGATGTGGCCCTCCTGGATGGGGTTAGTGCCCTTATGAAAGAGACCCAGAGACCTCCATCACATGAAGACACAGTGAGTAGACGGCCACATGAACTAGGAAGTGGACTCTCAGCAGGCACTAAATCTGTTAGTGCTTTGATCTTGGCCTTTCCAGCCTCTGAAACTGTGAGAAATAAATGTATGTTGTTGATAAGCCAACCAGTCTGTGGTATTTTTTGTTACAGCAGTCGATGCTGACTAAGACAGACTCTTTTCATCACAGCAGAACCACTTATGCTGAAATCAGTCTTTCTGGTACCAGAAAATAGAGCACATAGACTGTCCTTCAGGACTGTGCAGATGCCCTGCTTTCACTTCTAACCACAGATTTTCTCTTCCAGATGTAAGTAGCATGGTCAATACAGGAGTGATCAGTGGTTCTGGAAACCTGATGGATTTCCTCGACGAGCCATTCCCTGATGTGGGGACATATGAGGACTTCCACACCATCGATTGGCTGAGGGAAAAATCACGGGACACCGACAGACACAGGAAGGTCTGTGCTGTTCATAAAGCTACATTGAGGGGAATCCCTTCAGAGGGCTTAGTCCTGCTTTCAGCAGATAGTTACCAAGCTAGTACTTGGATTCATGTGTCATGTTCTAAGGCAGGTTCGAGAGAAGAGAAGGAAGTGATGTGAACAGATACTTATAGTACCAGGTGCTTTGGGTGGGAGGCTGTGTCATACCAGGGTGTGGTGTGGAGGGCGAGAAGGGGGCTCTGGAACCAGATAGATCGAGTACATCCTGACCATGCCACCTTCAGGCTGGGTCACTTCTGGGGTGCTATTTCTGGACCTTGTGTTCTCATTTGCAAGGATGAAGTTAATTATACCTATAGATAAATGAGGCTATGTGTGTATGAAAGCGCATATTACAGCACCTGGCATCTCGCTGGCATCAAGATGCATTTTAATGGACTCCAATAAAGTTGTGTATCAAGTGCTGTGGGATCATTTAGGAGGGGCCGTGAAGGAGGGACTTTTTAGTGAGGGTGGTATTTCAATGGCGTGTTGATGGATGAGTAAGAGTGTGCTAGGCAGAGGAAGGGGAAAGGGTCCTAATCAGGAGCTGCCCTTTTTTAGGTCACAGGAACATGAAAGACTGCACATTTAGGCAGTTTAAGGAGCTCTGAGGTCTGGTGGCAGATTCAAGGAAGGAGAGGACTGGAGATGAGTTTGGGTGCATGGACAATGGGGCCACATTGGGAATGACTGAGTATAAGAGTTGACATTTCCCTTTGATGGCCACAAGAGAGATGTTCCACCAGGGGGTAAACAGGAAGGTTGGAAATGAGTTCAGGAGAAAGGAAGAAGATCTGACAAGAGTGCCAACGAAGAGAGGCTTGGGGTCACGATCCTTCACAGGAGCCATTGGCAGGATGGCAATACTGGGGTCAGGATGATGGCCTGGCTGTGGTCACAAGGGGGTGAGGCCTTGGATGACGAGATGGGAGAAAAGCAGAGCAGCAGATTTTAGGGGGAGGCCACTGAGTTGTGTTTTAGCTGCTGTGAGTTTGAGCTGTTTGTCCAGCCTGTATCCCTGTACCGTTCAAGGGCATGGTCAGGATTGTGGTGGAGAATGAGGTGTCCTTGGCATGTGAGTAGGTGCTGAAGCTTTAGAAGTGGTCCAGGTGGCCTGGGTCTGGAGAGGGAGAGATCAGGAGTGTTGCCAGGATTTAGTGGGTTCCGTGGGAGGGGCTGGGGACCAGGGATGGATGCTTAGGTGAGGGAGGGCAACCAGCAGAGTGGCTATAAGTGAAAAGGGGAGAGAGTGGCAAGGATGGAGCACCTTCCACCGAGAAGTCAGGTCAGAGATGCGGCAGCCACAAAGGCGAGAACAGCTCAGAGAGTCTGAATGAGCCGCCATATCCAGAGTGAGCCTGAGTCACACCACGTTACACAGTGGCAGGGAAGGGAGGCTGAGAGATGTGTAGGGAGTGAGGTCCCACAGACACTGATGCAGGTGATTGGCTCTGACCTGGAGGAATGGAGGCGAGGGGGCAGCCTTCCGTCCGGAACAGGGGTCGCAAACTGTGGCCCTTGGGCAAATCTAGCACATCGCCTGTTCCCAGAAGTCCCACTGCCTTGGCACACAGCCACACCTGCGCGTACTCTTTATGGCTGTTTTTGTGCGACAACCGGACTCCAGTAGTTGCCACGGAGACAATCTGACCTTCCAAGCTGAAAATATTGACTTTCTGTCTGTTTATAGGAAATGTTTGCCAGCCCTTGCTCTTAAGGGTGTAGGGAATGATGATCTCAGGGATGTAGGATTCTGTTAACACAGGGAGGGAAAAGGGGGCTCCTACAGTGTGTGTAGACCTAACCATCTGCCTGGAAAGTGTGGTCCATGCTGCCTCATTCAGCATTCTTGCTGTTGGTTAAAACCACAACAGGTTGTCACCTCATACAGGTCAAAATGACCATCATCGAAAAGTCCACAAGTAATAAATGCTGGAGAGAGAGAGTCTACAAATAATAAATGCGGAGAAAAAGGAACTTTCCTAGACCATTGGTGGGAAGGTCAGTTGGTATAGCACTATAGAGAACAGTATGGAGGTTCCTTAAAAACTAAAAATAGTGTTATCATGTGATTCAACAATCCCACTCCTGAGCATATTAGAGAAAACTCTTAACTGTTTACATGTAAGACATGGAAGCAACCTAAATGTCCATCGGCAGAGGAACGAATAAAGAAGGTGTGGTGTATACATACAGTGGAGTACTATCCAGCCGTAAAAAATGAGTGAAATAATGCCTTTTGCAGCAACATGGATTCAACTAGAGATTGCCATACTAAGTGAAGTAAGTCAGACAGAGAAAGACAAATATGATATCGCTTATATGTGGAGTCTAAAATATACAAATAAACTTATTTAATACAAATGAACTTATTTACAAAACAAAAACGTTCCCAGACATAGAAAACAAACTTACGGTTACCATAGGGGAAAGTAGGGAGGAGGCAAATTAGAAGTTTGGGATTGACAGATACGTACTACTACATATAAAATAGATAACAAGAAGGTCGTACTGTATAGTGCAGGGAACTGTATTTAATATCTTGTAATAACCTATAGTGGAAAAGAATCTGAAAAAGAAGATATATAAAAAAACTGACTCACTTTGTGGTACACCTGAAATTAACACATCATTGCAAATCAACTATACTTCAATAAAAAAGTTAAACACTTTAGAAAAAAGATGTCCAAAAGTCCATAGCTGTAAACACACACACACACACACACACACACACACACACACACACACACACACACACACACACACACACACGTGTTCTTATGCTTGCAATGTACCAGTTAAATAAAATGTATTTGACCAGGATGTTCTTGCTGTTAACATATAGCCTGGAAAACCAAAGAAGGAAATGAAACCTTTGTTGAAGAGGGTCTTTTGTGAACAGGCCTTACAATATAAGCTGAAATAGTGATTCGTATTGAAAATGCTGACACCGAAGTGATGTCTCCCTTCAGAATGACTTTGGAATACTCAGGGATCCAGTCATGCTTAGTAAGGTTTTTTTAAGTGATTTTTTTGGGGATTCTGATTCCTTGGAGATCGTCATCTTCATAGCTCTGTGAACGAGAAAGCCCATTTGACCATCATGCTCGGTAACTGAAAGAATCACCTAAGTGGCCATCTAGTTGCTTAATTACATTTGTTTTCTCAGTCACCATTTCCTGAGGAAACAGTTGCAGAAAAGGAAGTTTGAATTGGAACGTGTATCCACATCAGTTCTGATGGTTTTTTATTTCTAGATAACCAGCAAAAGCAAGGAGTCCATATGGGAGTTCATCAAGAGTTTGCTGGATGCCTGGTCGGGATGGGCAGTCATGCTGCTCATCGGCCTGCTGGCAGGTATGTGCTGTTTCTCTTGTACTTCATGCCAGGAGTTTGTGGCTTGAAATACCTTAGAGCAAAATACATGACTTACCAATCTATCATCAGTGAAGCAAGGAGATCCCAAGGCATGAGTGGACCAGGTACAGTCATTGGAGAGCGGCACCAGGAGAGCTGTGCTTCCCTGGTAGCTCAGCGGTAAAGAATCTACTGGCCAGTGCAAGACACACGGGTTCAATCCCTAGATCGGGAGGATCCCCTGGAGAAGGGAATGGCAACCCACTCCCGTATTTTTGCCTGGAGAATCCCACGGACAGAGGAGCCTGGCGGGCTACAGTCCATGGGGTCACAAAGTTGAACGTGACTGAGTGACCAAAAGCACACACTTCACATTCTGTAGGACTTGGCTATGGAGCACGCTAGAAAGGATGGGAACATTTTGCTCTCTAAAACATCCTGTGAGAATGAACTTGACTAACAGTGGCAGGCCCTGGGATGAACATTGAGAGACGCTCCCAGTAACATGAGATGCTGCAGGGTCTGAGAGAGGCCTGGGAGAGGTACCTCCAGTCCTTGGGTTGTTCTGACCCTTCTTCATTTTTATAATCCCAACACCATGTTTGTGACCCATCAGTGTTTTCAGAGCAAATGAACGTGTGTCTGGAGGGGACGCCTCCCCTTTTAATCGCAAACACTCCAGCCCTCCATGGAAATCGTTTCCTGAAATTTCCTTACTCTTAGGAGGCTGTGAAGGTTAATGTCAAAGAGGAAAAAAACTGATCAAGTTAAAGAGATTTCCTTAAGAAAACCCTCTGCCTGTAGTAACATCATAGTTATGGTTATACGACTGATCAGAGAATGACTGTGATATGGGTCCAGTGTAGTTACTTGCTGTCTGACAGCACTCCCATGGGGCACAGAGTGAAATTTTGTGATTGGAGGACTCTGATTTCTGGCCACCTCTCATTTGTTACATCTACAATGGTGGGAGGGGCTCGGTTGCCAGGGTGGGTCATAAAGGGCCCAGAAAAGTGCTGAAGTGGCAGTGCTCTCCCTCCAGTCACAGCAGCTGTGCATTCGCCCCATCCTACCCTTCCGCTCTCCATGGATATTGGTAGCAGTTCATAGATATACAAAATTTTGCCACCCCTTTGTTTGACTGCTAATGTGAAGACCTTTAAAGGAAGGCAGAGAAATAGTTTGCTGTGAATTTTGATGTCTTTGTTTAGAATAGATTTATAAAACTCTACCCAGGGTTATTTTTGGTTCCTGGAAAGGAGAGATGGACGTGGGAAATGAAGGAGTCCAAGTAGATGTTCTGGCCTAGATTTATTAACTGATCCAAGAGCCCAGTTGGGCTGACTTTAACACATCAGATACCAACAACCTGGCTTCTCTGGTAATCCAGTTTCCCTCACTTCTTTTAGGTGGGATCACCTGGGGATTTAAAACGACTACTGCCCAAATTGCAATTAAATAGTACTCCAGAAATGACGCCCTAGCATTGAGTAAGGTCCCTTCTACCTGTGATGCTGATGTGCAGCCAGGGATGAGGACCACTGGCAAAGGGTCACATCAGGAGATGAATAGAGGAGGGAGGCAAGAAATGGATGATCTTGACGATGAAGGCAGCTAAAGTGTTCTTTTGATCTGGATGTACTGGGAAGGAAATCCAGAAAATTGACCCATTCACCTTCCCATTCCCCAGCTGTCTAATGGTGGTGAGACCCAGGAGTCCCACTGCCTGGCCTGTCACCGCCTTAGTGGCAGCCTGGGTATTCTGACTCCTAAGATGGAGCGGCCCAAACTGCGGTTCCTATGAGGGGCGTTAACCCAGAGCTACCGCTGGAGGTCGCTGTTGCTCCATACAACGTTTTTGTTCGAAGGTCATCTTTCTTGCCACCTTTTCTAAAAGTACCTTTCTCTCTCTCTCTCTCAGAGCTTCATCCCCCTCCCCTACCATTATGTAAGTATGTGTGTATGTATGTAAAAGTTTTATTGAGCTGTAACTCACATGCCATACAATTCACCTTGTTAAAGTGGTTTTTAGTGTATTCACAGAGTTTTGCAGCCAACACCAAGGTCGATTTTAGAACATTTTCACCAGCTCCCAAAGAACCTCCCTACCCTTTAGCTATCAGCCGCAGTGCCCTCAGCCTCTTTTTAGTCTTAGACAGCTGCTGATCTACTTTCTCTCTCTGTAGATTTGCCTATTCTGGACATTTCATAAAATGGAATCATATAATATGTGATCCTTTCTGACTTGCTTCATTTAAGCATAATGTTGCCAAGGCTCATCCACACTGTCGCATGTGTCCATACTTCATTCCTTTCTATTGCCATCCTAGGTGGACCACATTTGGTTCTTCCATTAAGCAGTTGACAGGCATATGAGTTGTTTCCACTTTTTGGCTTTTGTGAATATGCTGCTGTGAACATCTGTGCCCACATCTTTGTGAGGACATATGTTTTCATTTCTCATGGGCAGACACCGAGGAGTAGAATTCCTTGGTCAGATGGCGACTCTTGGTTTGCCTTTTTTGAGGACCTGTTCTCCAGCACCACTGTGGGGGGAGGCCGCCCCTGGAGCACACTGTATTCTTTTTTCCATCACTTACACCTGTTGTCAGAGCCCCTCACTTGGTGGTTTAGTAGCTAAGTCATGTCCAACTCTTGCAACCCCACGGACTGTAGCCCTCCAGGCTTCTCTATCCATGGGATTTTCCAGGCAAGAATACTGGAGTGGGTTGTCATTTCCTTCTCCAGGGAATCTTCCCAACCCAGGAATCGAACCTGGGTCTCCTGTACTGCAGGCAGATTCTTTACCAACTGAGCTACAAGGGAAGCCCCCTTGCTTACTTGTTTAGTCTAATGTGTTTCTCCCTGCATGAGGTGTGATTCCGTGAGGTCCGGGACCTGAGTTTGCTTTGTTCAGTGCTGTACCCCAGGGTGTGGAGCTTACTTCCATAGTAAGCAGGTGCTCAGTAAGTAGCCCTTGAGGGAATGGACGGACCTGAGTTTTCTGATTTTCATTCATTTGCTGCTCTCATTCATTCAACCTGATATATAGTTCCAGCTGTACACCTGACATGCATACAACAGTGGACAAGGCTGGGGGCCCTTGCCCACTTAAAGGGGACACAGGATCTGGATCCCTGGCCTGATTCCCACGGTGGCACATGAACCAGACAAGAGACTCTCTCCCTGCCCCACTTATAGACTAGTCAGAGTGTGTGTGTGTATGTGTGTATACACACACATATATAAATATAGTCATATCAGGATGTAATAAGTATGGGGATGGTGGGATGCCTGGGAAATATACTTAGCCCAGACTTAGGAAATCAGGGAGGGCTTCCTGAAGGAGGTGATGGAAATGCCAGGATCTGGAAGATAAATAGGAGCTTGCCCAGTTTGGGGAGGGTAGCACTGTCTGAGGAAGTGCAGAGAGGAGGGCCTGGTGTGCTCAGGAGCATGGCGTGGGCAGCATGTGGGGATAGTGGTGGAGAGAGAGGAGCCTGGAGAGAAACTCGGAGACTGAGGAAAGAGCCTGTGTGCTGCTGAGGATTTGGGCAGTGCTGGAAAGAACAGTGGGTGACTGCTGATGCAACAGGAGAGTGACAGGGCCAGGGGGCCTTTTGTTGGTGTATGGCTACCTTTGGTATTGATGCTGGCAGGGAAATAATATTGTAGTAAAGGCTAGTAAAAGTTTGAAAACTTTGGCTGCTTGAAAGTATTCTCTGCCTTCGCAAAGGACTGGAATGGATTACTCTAGTAAGATGGCCTTTTGTGACCCACTGCACACTCTATTTTATCCTGCTTCTGTTGGCCTTTAGAGTAGTTATTCACTTACATTGCTCCTCAGTCCTTCAACCAAAATGTAAAAATTCAGAAGATGCTAATAAGTGACATTTTTCAAGTTGGGTTCCACTTGGATATAAAACTTGATTGAAATGATGAGGCTGTCATAGTTGATTTCTCTCCATTTTGTCTGAATTGTCTTTTCTGGAGAGATAAGTTTGTTATTCCAGCATCCTGCCCTGGAAGTCGCTGAGGGGGTTCCATCTTTTATTGGGTGTTGGTACCCTAGTTCTAAAACTTAGAAGGGCTGGGTTCTGAAAGCCCCAGGGGGTTGCAGTGAACTCTGCCCTGCAGGCCTCTCCCTCCTGTGTGATCGAAGACCCCCGAGGACTGTATATCGTTGGCCTTTGTGTCTCAGTGGGCTGGGTGCTACTTTTGCCATACCATGGGCCCTACCACATGCTCAGGTGACCTCAAGACTGCTGAAAGAGGCTTCTGGGGCATATGGCAGCCCAGGGCGTGGGCATCTCTGCCTGCCTTCCGTGCTGCCCAGGTCCAGCCGGCTTGCATCTCAGTGGCTTTTGCTGCTTCTTCCAGGCACTCTGGCCGGGGTCATCGATCTCGCTGTCGACTGGATGACCGACCTGAAAGAGGGCATCTGCCTGTCCGCCTTCTGGTATAGCCATGAGCAGTGCTGCTGGACTTCCAATGAGACCACGTTTGAGGACAGGGACAAGTGTCCCCTGTGGCAGAAGTGGTCGGAGCTGCTGGTGAATCAGTCAGAGGTGAGTGTGTGGGTGTGTCCTGGCTGGGAGCTCCCTGGCTGGTGTTGGGGAATGTCCATGCACTCACCTTCTGTTCTGACCTTCATCTGTGGCTAATATGAGTACCATTTCCCACTCGGCTTTTTTTCTAGCTCTAGGGTTCAAACTTCAATTGGAAAGTCCTTCCCCACTATTTCATGTGTACAACGTATGTAGTTTTTAAAACCTGGTATTTGGTTTTATTTTTCTTACCGAGATTGGTCTTTTGATCATGCTAAAGAAATAGGGTTGATTTTTATTACTTCTAACTAAGGAGAAAAGATATTGTTTTAGAAAAATGGCTTTAGTGAATGTAATTCATATTCCAGAGGATATTCTATGTGTATACACTAATCTGTGTAATCAATATTAATATTAATGAATTAATATTCATCTACATGAATATGCTAATATTCTTTTTAGAATATTCACACATTTGTGCTACCATCACCCTGATCTAATTTTAGAACATTTTTATCACCCCCAAAGAAACCTTGTACCTATCACTAATCTGCTTTCTATCTCTGCAGATTTGCCTATTCTGGACATTTCTTGTAAATGGAGTATACAATCCATGGACATTTGTGCCTGGCTTCATTCACTTAGCATAATGTTTTCCAGGTTCATTTGTGTCATACTGTAAATTGGGACTTCATTCCTTTTCATGGCCAAATAACATGCCATTGTCTGCATACAGCACATGTCATTTCTCCACTCAGCAGCTGAGGAACACGTGTTGCTTCCACTTTTGTGCTTTTAAGAATGACTTTGCTTTGAAAGCTTATCTACAGGTTTTTGTGTGGACATATGTTTTCATTGCTTTGGGGTCCATACCTAGAGGGGAATTCCTGGGTCACATGCCAACCCTATATTTAACCTTTTGAGGAGCTGCCAGTCTTCCAAAGTGGCTGCACCTTTTTACGTTCCAGCAGCAGCGTATGTGGGTTCAGCTTTCCCACATCCTCACCGACCCCAGTTGTTAACCTGGTTTGGATCGTAGCCCTCCTAGCAGATGAGAAGTGCTGTCTCCCTGTGGAGACAGTTATCATCTTCCAATGCATCTTAGGAACACATCAGAGAGGATGTTTGTGGGCCTTCTGTAACAGGAATATCCCAGCCTAGGGGCTATAGCAGTGAAACACAGACCAGGCGCTAGCCTTCATGGCACTCTGACTTTCAGATCCACACAAATCTTTGTCCAGGAAAAGAGTTAATTTTTAACTGAGTTCAGTGGTTGCCACAATGACTAAGGGTCATCGACAGATCAGAAACCCAGGTGATAGGGAGCTAGGTTGCCAGGATTCACGTCAGGGTTCTGTGAGGACCGTTCACCAAATAACTGTTCTTGGAAGATGCATATTCTCCCCCTCGCTCCCGCATTCTCCTTTGTCCAGTTGATTTACCTCTGTTGCAGACTTCTGGAATGCACTTTGCCATTTTGCTCAACCTTTCTCAGTGGAGTTGAAAATGAATTCTGTCAAATCTCTGAAGTTGACGGGCTCTTGAAATTTCACACATCCTCAGTGCTCTCCATCACTTCCAAAAATAGATTCTCACTTGGATGGATGGAGGTAGGCAGGCTGAATTGGCTGGCTGCCATGTTTGGTTTCTTCGCTCCCACTTTTGGGGGGAACTGTGGCCATCCAGCTTCTCGACCATCTCCAAGATTTATGAATCCAAGGTGAGATGTTATTTTTAGTCACAGAAAAGTCCATTTTTCTCCGGGTAAAATGTATTCCTGATTTCTCACCACATCAGGTGTGAATGAATATCTCTGGTTGTTAAGGCTAGAGCTATCTCCTGGAGCGTGTTTTTGTGTTTTACAGGGGCACGTATGGCCGTGTCAGTGGCCTGGCTTAGAGGCACTCTGGCTTTTCCTGCTCATCATGTGACAGATCCAGATGGTGGCAAGAAGCTGAGGCCTAGAGAATTGTAGTCTCTGCCCAGCACACCAGGTCCTCAGCCTCAAAGACTCCAGTCTGTGTTGTTGGTTCAGAAGGTGTTCCCCACACATCAGATTATTTGGAATATTGGAGCAGGGCCTGAGACTGCATTTCCAGTCCACGCCAGGTGATGCTGCCGGTCCAGGGTCCACATCTGAGTAGCAGTATTCTAAAATGCAGTTCCCCTTGGACGGGACAAGAGTTTAGGGGAGAATGGATATATGTATGGCTGAGTCCCTTCTCTGCCCACCTGAAACTGTCACAACGTTGTTAATAGGCTATACCTCAATACAAAATAAAAAGTTTAAAAAAGGCAATTCACACACTTCCTCTTTGGTTTTTTTTTTTTTAATTTTTTTCCTTTATTTTAATTTACAATACTATATTAGTTTTGCCATACATCGACATGAATCAACCACAGGTGTACATGCGTTCCCAAACATGAACCCACAGCATGGGTTTGGCCTTCACCAAAGCAAAGAAGCTGATCCACCACAGACGAGACCAAACAAACTTTCTGGGGGTTCGAAGGCAGAATTTTCTGTTACATGCCTTTTATTAACTCGAGCGCACAGAGTGATTCAAACCAAGCCTCATTCACAGTTTCCAGGACTGCTGAGGTGTCACCTGATGGAAGATGTGTGTACACAGCTCCCGGAAAAGCACCTGGTGCTGTGTCTGTGTGAACCGTTGTAGCAATAGCAACAGCTGATAAAACTAACCTGCCTCTTTGTTGACACAGGACCAGGTGAGAAGCTGCCCAGTCAGGTCAGAGGGTCCTCTCTCATTCTAGAGGGGTAGGCGTGTTGCTTGGGTCTGCAGTGGCTCACGTGTCTTTTCTTGTTCTGTGTCTTGTCTAGGGTGCCAGTGCTTACATTCTGAATTACCTAATGTACATCCTGTGGGCATTGCTGTTTGCATTTCTGGCTGTCTCCCTGGTACGAGTGTTTGCACCATATGCCTGTGGCTCTGGTATACCCGAGGTGAGTGGGGACTGGCTTTTTGTGCCAATTATTAGAAGAGCAAGCACTTATGTGGCGCTTAGGTGCTAAGCATGGTTCCCAGCATTGGACATCTGTTTACTCATTTGTTCTCACAGAGAGCCTATGAGGTCGGTACTCTTATTCTTCATTTGATGGTTGGGGAAAGTGAAGTGCAGAGACGTGAAGTAACTTGCCCAAGGTCACTAAGCTGGTCAGCTGGGAGTTGAACCCAGCTGTCTGGCTTCAGGATTTATGCTCTGTTTATTCTCAGATGCTTCAATTCTTGTCTTTGCATACCAGGCAGAAGTTTTAAAGCCTGTGGAATTGGAGTTCATTAACCACACACGCAGGCATGGTCCTATAGTAACCCTTAAGTGCATTTAGGGCTTCCTAGGTGGTGCAGTGGTGAAGGATCTGCCTGCCAGTGCAGGAGACCCAGGGATCGAAATCCCTGGGTCTGGAAGATCCTCTGGAGGAGGGCATGGCAACCCACTCCAGTTTTCTTGCCTGAAGAATCCCAAGGGCAGAGGAACCTGGAAGACTATAGTCCATGGGGTCACAAAGAGTCAGACACAACTGAGCAACTGAGCATGCACGTATGCAAGTATATCAATGGTAAGATGTGAAAAAGGGCAACAGTGGAAGTTTGGTGTTCAGAAAGTTTATTGATTAAACTCCCTTGCCACATTTTTGCTCTGCTTGTGAGAGGATAATAGCAATCTTTAAAAAGTAAATTCCATGTTCACTACATGTGCTGTGAATGCACCCGTGTGAGTTTAGAGTTCTTATAAGTATTTTCAGCTCTTTCTGGTAACCAGAGCATGAGGGAAGTGACCTCATCGATCAGGAAGAATGCCCGAGACTAAACTTCAAACCACAGAGGATCTGCTGGGTTCAAAAAACCATAATTGAGCCAATTCCCGAAAAACCCAGACAGTGCAGCTTTGAGCCAGAAATCATTTTTAAAGTTCTTAGATGATCACTGTAATCACTGCTGTTGCATTCTCCTTCAGGTTGGTGCTTTAGCAGCTCCCAGAGTGGAGATGCTGAGTTTATAAAGATGTGAGCAGTCATGGCAGCGGACCCACAGTCTTTGGCAGCGCCGCCGACAGCACTGCTGGTCCGGGCGGTTCATGGGAAGGGCTGGGGTAATTAAAGGATTGTTGAAAGGAAAGCTCAGCATTATCTTGTTCCAGGAAAAGATGTTTTAAGAAGGCAATTTCATGCTGAATTTTGGATAGTTTATATTAACACGTTGCTGGAGGAACCTAAAAAATAAGCTGCAGTACCAACATATTTGCTCCGTACAGCCAGTGCTGCTGTAATGCACTGTGTGTGCGTGCTGAGTTGTGTCTGACTCTTTGTGACCCCATGAACTGTAGCCCGCCAGGTTCCTCTGCCCTTGGGATTCTCCAGGCAAGAATACTGGAGTGGGTTTGCCTTTTCCTTCTCCAGGGGATCTTGCCCACCCAGGTATTGAACTCATGTCTCCACTGAGCCACCTGGGAATTTCCTAATGTACTATATGCATGCCAAGTCATAGGGCGATGTGAAACTGCATCACCAAAACCACAGAGCTTGTTGGGAAGATGGAGTTAGGGGCACAGTGCCCAGAAACCTCATTGGTGGCACATAAAAAAGATGGGAACCACACAGAACCAGTAGCACAGTTTGACACATGTTAAATGGTTAAGGAATGTATGAATACTGCCCTAGTGTGCATGCAAGCTGGGAGTAGTCCGAGACGTGTGCTTGTGTGTTGGCTCAGTTTGGCAGCTGCAGTTTTCTGCCTTGTGTTTCTCTCAGAGGAAATCGTGCAGAAACAGACGCGAAATTGGCATCACGCTCAAGTTCTGCCCTGATGCATGAATCATATTGGAACAAATTTGTGTTTTCCAAACAAGTGTCCGGGCAGAACTGACTGCATTTTATTGGATATTGAGACAAAGAAAACAGATTATTGGCATCTTAGTTTCTGACCTCAGTACCCAGCAGCAGGTGCTTTTGGACTCAAGCTGCCTGTCAAAATAAGGAGATGGGTAGTGGGGAGTTGGTGGGAAATTGAAGGCAGCAATAAAAGGTGTTGCAAGTGGGGATACCATCTTCCTCTTCCAAGAACCAGAGGTGCATGGTCCAGCTCATAGACAGGGAATTCTGTCTGGGAGGGTGTCTGGTGGACCTGATGTTCATCCACAGATGGCAACTTCATTTATGACAGCTGAACCCAAAATGAGTCAAATACCAAGTTCAGCATTGTTTCCTGTGTGACAAAGTGCAAGGAACACATTGATGTGAATAAAGTTCAAAAAAGTGATATCAAGTGGAAAAAGTAAGTTAGAGAAGAATATGTGAAGTATGGTTCCATTTCTGTAGAGGCTCTGAAACAGCCTCTATGAAACAAGCATACTGTTTAGGCATACCCAGATGTGCTACAGCTCTCAGGAAAGGCAAGGAAATGATTGGAAGAGTCCACTGAGAAAGCAAAGACAAGGTGTTCACAGGTTCCTGCTCGTCTGTCCTAAACTTGGGAGTGGGTATGCTCAAAATTCTCCAAGCCAGGCTTCAGCAATATGTGAACCGTGAACTCCCAGATGTTCAAGCTGGTTTTAGAAAAGGCAGAGGAACCAGAGATCAAATTGCCAACATCCGCTGGATCATCGATAAAGCAAGAGAGTTCCAGAAAGACATCTACTTGTGCTTTATTGACTATGCCAAAGCCTTTGACTGTGTGGATCACAATAAACTGTGAAAAATTCTGAAAGAGATGGAAATATCAGACCACCTGACCTGCCTCTTGAGAAATCTGTATGCAGGTCAGGAAGCAACAGTTAGAACTGGACATGGAACAACAGACTGGTTCCAAATAGGAAAAGAAGTACGTCAAGGCTATATAATGTCACCCTGCTTATTTAACTTCTATGCAGAGTACATCATGAGAAACGCTGGACTGGAAGAAGCACAAGCTGGAATCAAGATTGCCGGGAGAAATCAATAACCTCAGATATGCAGATGACACCACCCTTATGGCAGAAAGTGAAGAGGAGCTAAAAAGTCTCTTGATGAAAGTGAAAGAGAGTGAAAAAGTTGGCTTAAAGCTCAACATTCAGAAAACGAAGATCATGGCATCTGGTCCCATCACTTCATGGGAAATAGATGGGGAGACAGTGGAAACAGTGTCAGACTTTATTTTTTGGGGCTCCAAAATCCCTGCAGATGGTGACTGCAGCCATGAAATTAAAAGACGCTTGGTCCTTGAAAGAAAAATTATGACCAACCTAGATAGCATATTCAAAAGCAGAGACATTACTTTGCCAACGAAGGTCCGTCTAGTCAAGGCTATGGTTTTTCCAGTGGTCATGTATGGATGTGAGAGTTGGACTGTGAAGAAAGCTGAGTGCTGAAGAATTGATGCTTTTGAACTGTGGTGTTGGAGAAGACTCTTGAGAGTCCCTTGGACTGCAAGGAGAGCCAACCAGTCCATTCTGAAGGAGATCAGCCCTGGGATATCTTTGGAGGGAATGATGCTGAAGCTGAAGCTCCAGTACTTTGGCCACCTCATGCAAAGAGTTGACTCATTGGAAAAGACTCTGATGCTGGGAGGGATTGGGGGCAGGAGGAGAAGGGGACGACCCAGGATGAGATGGCTGGATGGCATCACTGACTTGATGGACGTGAGTCTGAATGAACTCCGGGAGTTGATGATGGACAGGGAGGTCTGGCGTGCTGCGATTCATGGGGTAGCAAAGAGTTGGACATGACTGAGTGACTGAACTGGACTGAACTGACATGATAGTAGGTACATGAATATGCTTTCAGCTGTATATAGTATGTAACAGATTCATGTCTCTATTTATAAAAGAGTTCACAATAATTTTTTCAAGTGTCAGGAACCCAATGGAGATTTTATCATTGAAGTTTAGTTATTATGACTCAGTAGTAGCAGATTTTCATTGTTATTATAGTAGAGCTAGAAATTCCTAACATTTACCCCAGTTCTTGGAGGAAAGGAGGAGAGTAAAAAGTAAATGCAAAGAAATCATTCATGGGTACAAATAACATCCTTCCAGTCAAAACCCAACTAACTACGCAACCAACTCCACTCAGTTTGAGATACCGAGCTGATCTGCATTTCGGCAAAGACACTAAATGAGCTTTTTTAGAAAATAGATTTCCCATCATAGGAGGTGATCTGGGATGCAGTGGTCAGTGGTTAAGAATCCGCCTTGCAATGCAGGAGATGCAGGTCCTGACCCCTGGGTCGGGAAGATCTCCTGGAGGAAGAAATGGTAACCCACTCCAGTATTCTTGCCTGGAGAATCCCATGGACAGAGGAGCCTGGCGGGCTACAGTCCATGGAGTCCCAGAGTCGGACATGACTGAGCGACTAAGCACAGCACACAGCACAGAGGTTTTAAAGTTACCATCATCAATTCACAAATGTGCTGCAATACATTGCCTTAAAGCCCTGCTTGATTCAGTCTCTATTAATTCAAATTAAAGCGGGTGATTAGATTTTGGCATCTGCTGGGAACAAATTTGCCTTCTTTAATCCCTAATTTGATCATGACAATTTTATTCAGTCACTTTCAAGAATTATGAAATACCTCTCACATTGTTCAGTTCACCACATGTCATGGCTGGCAATGGCTCAGGTAATTTAGATGCTTATAATTTTCTAAATGGTATCATGCTCTTCAAGTGTACCCTTGGGTCCAAATCCACATTAACTGACAAAAAATTATAGATAATTTTATTCTAGGCAATACAAAAGGGCAGGATTGTGGCAGGCATAATAAAACATCCCTTAAATAAAGGGATATGGGCTCCCCAGAGCACAGGCTCAAATAAGCCCACTACCACTAGTTAAAGACCAGTTTAACCACTGCTAGTTTGTGTACCTTTAGTTAAAGGCTAGTTTATCTGATTAGAGAGCTGGAAGACCTCCCTTGTGTTTTCTAGGAAGGAGCTTGGTGATTTCTTTCAAACAGATGCCCACATGATTGCTCACTGTTGGTCTTTCTCTTTGAATTAAGAAAAACAGATCTCTGTCAGTAATTCCTGAGGTGAAAATGGTCCATTCAAACCCATTGTAAAATTTCCAGTATTAGCATTACAGCTGAGGAAAAGCCAAAGAGTATTTCAGGACTGCCCTTAAATAGTGAGAAATTAGGAATACTTGTATTGCTCTTCTCAGGAGGGGAACAGTGCCTCTCTACCTGGGCTGCCTTTTAGAATGGGTTTGGGTGGACTCTGGGAGTTGGTGATGGACAGGGAGGCCTGGCGTGCTGCAATTCATGGGGTCACAAAGAGTCGGACACGACTGGGCGACTGAACTGAACTGTGGAGTCTGTAAACCCCCTGTGCCCATGATACACCTCAGATCAATTACATCAGATTTCCGGGGGAGGGGATTAACTAGTCCTCCTTGGTTTCTAAGTCCCCAGAGGATGCTGTTGAGCACCAAGCTCAAGAAGGACTGGGATAGCTATTCAAGAAACTGATTTCTTGGCAGAGCAATGCCCACTAGGAGGCACTTTGATGTTATATAAACATCCTGACGGTGACAAGAGCTGAGATTGTCCCATTATGCATTATACAATGGGAAAATGGATACTGACCACAAATTTCATTGGCTGGCTCACTCTGTGTCTAATGAATCTCTGATTACAGGCTTGTAAATTGCTAGCTAGGCAGTAAACATTCACTTCATTTCAGCCAATTGTGGGAGAGGTTGAAGATAAAATGTTATTTATCCGTTGGTGATGCTTCTGTATCCAGTGCATGCGTGTATGTTCCGTCATATCCGACTCTTTGTGACTCCATGGACTGTATCCCAGCAGGCTCCTCTGTCCATGGGATTTTTCAGGCAAGGATACTGGAGTGGGTTGCCATTTCCTCCTCCAGGGATCTTCTCCACCAGGGATCGAACGCACATCTCCTAAATTGCAGGCAGATTCTTTACCACTAGTGCCGCCTGGGAAGCCCAGGCTTTGTGAGTCAAGAGGCAAAATTGAGGAACTGTTCTCACTAATAGCTAAGTCGTGTTTGACTCTGTGATCCCATGGACTGCAGCACGCCAGACTTCCCTGTTCTTTACTGTCAACCAGAGTTTACTCAAATTCATGTCCATTGAGTCAGTGATGTCATCTAACCATCGCGTCCTCTGCTGCCCTCTTCTTTTACCTTGTTTTCATATTACATTTAAAATGATTAAAAGCTTAGGTTTTAAAGATCTTAGCTTGTGGGTCATATGAAAATAGGCTGTGGTCTGGATTTGGCCCACCAGCCATAGTTAGCCAACCCTTATCTAAAGTTCCATTGATATTTTATTGTATTTGCTTTGCAACAAAGCTAGCCAGATGTCTCTATATTGGCCATCTTTCAGTAGTCAAAAATTGACAGTTAAAATCAATAGATACATGCATCAGGATTTCTATTTGCTCCATTATTGACAATGTGTTCATCAATCATTTAATGATTTGTGATTGTTTGATTAAAATGATTAATCTGTTAAAAAAAATAGAGACATGTATCTTTAACACAACAGAGGGTAACCTGCATAGGATAAAATGCTATACATAAAATTAGACTGATAATTACTTATTCATTCCTTGAATGATGTCATTACTCTGGAATTATTAAGATTTACTATGCAGTGAGTTGTCTCGAGGGTTCCATTACTATATAAAAGTATGCATTAATATAAATTATAATATCAAATTATAGCTAAATTACCAACGAAAGCAGCCTCTGTTCCATACAATTTAGTGAATCTCAGCTTGAAAGATGCTTCTCGGAGGAGGCAGGTGTTATTTTCCTGGCAGAGGCACTGAGGCGGCTCACTCCCCCACCTTCTCCGTCCTGTGTTTCAGATAAAGACCATCTTGAGTGGCTTCATCATCAGGGGCTACTTGGGCAAGTGGACCCTGCTGATCAAGACTGTCACGCTGGTGTTGGTGGTGTCCTCAGGCCTGAGCCTGGGCAAGGAAGGGCCGCTGGTGCACGTGGCCTGTTGCTGCGGCAACTTCTTCAGCAGCCTTTTCTCCAAGTACAGCAAGAACGAGGGCAAAAGGCGTGAGGTGAGCATGCTCAGGGTGAAGCCCCGCCCTCTCCAGGCTTACCTGCACCTGCTGACTTTCTCGAAAGACCCAGAACTGATGGGAGCTCTTTGCCTCACAGGTGCTGTCAGCCGCAGCCGCTGCCGGGGTCTCTGTGGCCTTTGGTGCCCCGATTGGGGGTGTGCTTTTCAGTCTGGAAGAGGTGAGCATGGGCAGTGGAGGGGCCCCATGGTTCTGAGCACTGAGGAACACATTGCGGGGAGAAACACATGGGGTGTCAGCAAGGCAGGAGGTGTTCTTCTTCAACCCCCTTGAGGACTGGATCCAAAGGAGGATTGAAAGATTCCTACAACTCATGAAGGAGCCACAGTATTCTCCGTGAAATACCTTTTTTTTTAAGTCTTGTTTTAAAAATTGCCAGTGTGATTTTGAGGGGGCGGGGTGGAAATTTGGTCTCCTTTCTCTTCCATAAGCAACGTAATGAATAAACAATTTTTATTTTTTTGCCACCGGAATGGATCTAGTCCAGTGCTTGGCCCATGTTGTATGTCAAGAGCCAGACAGTAAATACTTGAGGCTTTGCGTGTCTTGGTTCCCAGTCCCAGCCACTGATCTCAGCCCTTGTAGCTTGGAGGGTGCAGCAGGCCACGTGCACGTGTGCTGCCTGGCTGTCTTCCAAAGAGACCTTCCTTATGAAAGTTGAAGTTTGACTTTTCTATCACTGTCACCAGATATTGTCCTCCTTTTGAATATTTCACGTCTCAAAATATTCTCTTCTCCCCAAAAAGTATAGTTGATTTACAATGTTGTGTTAATGTCTGCTGTATAGCACCGTGATTCAGTTACATATATATAGATTCTTTTTCTCCCTGAACCATTTAAAAGTGTAAAAACCATTCTTAACTCATGCACCTTCCAGATACATCTGCTGAGCCAGGAGTTTCAACCCAGGCTCTGTTGTCTGGAGAATCAAATCAGAGATTGATTTTCCTTTAGGAGGCTCTCTCTGCCATAAACAGAATTATGATACGGTGTTCGCATTTCTCTTATAAAATAGCTCAAATGCACCTTAAATGGTATCTGTTCCAATTTTAGACAGAGTCCTTTAAAATATCTTTGTTCGTGTGTTTGGGCCTTATTTACACCACTGATTGAGGAAGTAAGTTCCTCCCATCTTTGATTTGAACGTGACTTTCATGGCAAATGCCACCAGGGGGCTGCTGATCAGTGGGTCTGGGGCCTTGGGGCAGCTCTTTTGTCTATCAGCCTCTTACTTTTCACTCGTTGGTTGTAGGTCAGCTACTACTTTCCGTTAAAGACCCTGTGGCGGTCCTTTTTTGCGGCCCTGGTGGCAGCCTTCACGCTGCGATCCATCAATCCATTCGGGAACAGCCGCCTTGTCCTCTTCTACGTGGAGTATCACACGCCCTGGTACATGGCTGAGCTCTTCCCCTTCATCCTGCTTGGGGTCTTCGGGGGCTTGTGGGGGACCCTCTTCATCCGCTGCAACATCGCCTGGTGCCGGAGGCGCAAGACCACCAAGCTGGGGAAGTACCCAGTGTTGGAGGTCATCGCAGTGACTGCCATCACCGCCATTGTTGCCTACCCCAACCCCTACACACGCCGCAGCACAAGTGAGCTCATTTCCGAGCTCTTCAATGATTGCGGGGCCCTTGAGTCCTCCCAGCTGTGTGACTACATCAACGACCCCAACATGACGCGGCCCGTGGATGACATCCCTGACCGGCCAGCCGGGGTTGGGGTTTACACGGCCATCTGGCAGCTGGCCCTGGCGCTGATC
This sequence comes from Capricornis sumatraensis, assembly GCF_032405125.1. Taxonomy (NCBI): domain Eukaryota; kingdom Metazoa; phylum Chordata; class Mammalia; order Artiodactyla; family Bovidae; genus Capricornis; species Capricornis sumatraensis. Next base: position 138,505,189 of record NC_091092.1, on the reverse strand, counting down.
TTCAAGATCATCATTACCATATTCACCTTTGGCATGAAGGTCAGTGAAGGGGAGGAAAGGTGCCAGGGGTGGTGGGCAACCCTGTCCTTCTGAAGATGGGACCCCAGAATCCAGTCATGCCAGGAGAAAGAGGGAGCTGAGCTTTGCTGAATGGTCTCAGGTGCCAGCCACTTGACATTCTTTCAACCAACAAAAAACAATGCTTTTGAGAAACATTAAGCCTGTGGAGTAGTTTTTTTTATTTTTTGGAGTAGAGATTTTTAACCCCATTTTACAAGTGAAGAACCTAAGGCTCAGAGTATATCATTCATACGGAGATGTGTACAGCTTGGTGAACATTCACAAAATACACTTGTGTGACCAGCACCTCAGACCAGGAGCAGAACACTGGGAACCTTCCAGAATCCAATTGTGTTCCACCACAGTTGTTTTTGTGGTATTTCTATGAATTGTTTCTTTTTAAAAAAGTCTTGAGAAGCTGTGTACTTGGGTGCAGTGGTCAAACACAAACCTGAATTTTTGCTTTGAGAACAAGGAAGAATAGGCGTTATTAAACAGGTGACTGTGATGCAGAGGGATTTATTTTCATTCTGGTGCCTGCTGGGAGAAGTCTGCTTTGAAGTCACAGGGGATTAGATGAACGGGGGTGGGGATAAGAGATGTTCAAGGAATAATTTCCTCAGGAATGTCACACACTCTTGAAATTACACCGGAGGATCCAAACTTAACTTGAATTTGGTTAAAGACCCACTTCCATCCTCAGATTCAGGACAATCAGCCAGGAAGGGGTTGCGGTTCATAAATGCAGCTGCTGGTCACAATCGGCAGCCATGTGCAGTCTCTGTGAACAGAGTCAAGTCTTTTCTGTACCATGTGTCCGATGACTAGAGGGATGAACATGTATTCTCACACAGCAAAATACAAAATGCGCTATTACTGAGGCCTTTCAGTTTATATAGTCTCTCTGACAGGTGTTTGGCCACTGTATTTTCAAGAGGCCAGTAAGTTCATGACAAGGTTTTTGGAAGATGCAAGGCAGGTCCACTGATGTTTTTAGCTTCTTTATTTGACCTGTGCACAGTTAAAGGCCTTGCTTTTCCATTGTCATGCGGTGGCGTGACATTTAATTTTAAAAGCTGCTCTGAATGATGGGCAAGGAGAGAGAGAGTGGTATCTCAAGTGACAGATGCGCACTTTGAATGTTATTTGCAGTGGGGCTTATCATCCTTTAATCCACAGCAGGCAAACCAGGCCAGCTTTTGAAGGCAAGGAAATGAAAGTGTAAAATTGCATTCTCTCCAAGTCACAGTAGATCACTGGTCCATGGTTTCCCAGTTGACCCATATTTTGAAGCGTTGCGCTGCCTTTGAAGACTGAAGGAAGATACCAGCTTGTTGAGGGAGGCCGAGTTTCCTTGGGGGTGTGGCGGCGGGAATGGGGACCCCTTCCCTCATGCATGTTTCTCCTGTGCTCCCTGCAGATCCCGTCCGGCCTCTTCATCCCCAGCATGGCTGTGGGGGCCATGGCAGGCAGGATGGTGGGAATTGGTGTGGAGCAGCTGGCTTACCATCACCATGACTGGATCATCTTCAGGAACTGGTGCAGGCCTGGTGCAGACTGTGTCACCCCAGGGCTCTATGCCATGGTGGGGGCTGCAGCTTGCCTAGGTACTGTGTGGGTGTGGGTGTGGGTGTGTGTGTGGGCGTGGGTTTGTGTGTGTGAGAGAGATGTGAGTAGCAGGGCTTTTCTTTGCTTAGTCATCCAGGGACCCAGGCTGATGGGATCTCTGCCATCTTGCCACTGTACCATCTAAAATAGTGCGTAGGCAGCAGGGGGCTGCTCAACATCCTAGAATCTATAGGACAGCCCTCCCCCACCCCCACCCCAGTGAAGGAAGAATGACCCGGCTCTAACTGTTCTTCATTGCAAGATCGGGAGTTAGTTTGGATTCTTCCTTTGAATACCAAGGGACACAAGGATGGGTGCATCTCCTGTCTGTTGTTTGTCATCATTTAACTGCACAGTTGTGCTTGACTCTTTGGGACCCCATGGACTGTAGCCCACCAGGCTCCTCCATCCATGGGATTTTCCAGGCAAGAGGACTGGAGTGGGGTGCCCTTTCCTACTCCAGGCCATCTTCCTGACCGAGGGATTGAACCCACGTCCCCTGCATTGGCACGTGGCTTCTTTACCACTGAGCCATTTGGGACATGGCTATCTATAGCCCTTAGAAATCTCTACCATTTCCAGCTTGAGGGGTTCGAGAAAAGAGCCACATGTACTGAGACAGAAACCTGCAGAGCCCATATAGGATCCACTCACCAAAATGCAAAGGGTGTGAAAGTGAAGTCACTCGGTCGTGTCCAACTCTTTGCGACCCTGTGGACTGTATCCCACCAGGCTGCTCCATCCATGGGATTTTCCAGGCAAGAGTACTGGAGTGGGTTGCCATTTCCTTCTCCAGGGGATCTTCCCGACCGAGGGATCGAACCCGGGTCTTCCGCATTGCAGGCAGAGGGTGTGGTCCTGGATGAATAGACACCTCACTGTCATTCACAGGAGGAGACCCAGACAGATGTGACTTATGGTGCTGATGCGAGGCTGTGTTTACCAAGGTCCAAGCATGGGCACCGTGTAGGACCATTCCTGTAGAACAAGGGCCAGGAGGATGGAGCCGGCTTGTCGGTCTCCACAGTTTGTGTCCTCTTGCAGGTGTGGAGTGGAGTCCTGTGATTCCCTTCCTCTCTTGTGTTGCAGGTGGTGTTACCAGGATGACGGTGTCGTTGGTGGTCATCATGTTTGAATTGACGGGAGGCCTCGAGTACATCGTGCCCCTGATGGCAGCGGCTGTGACCAGCAAGTGGGTGGCCGATGCCTTCGGGAAGGAAGGCATCTACGAGGCCCACATCCACTTGAATGGATACCCGTTCCTGGACGTGAAGGACGAGTTCACCCACCGCACACTGGCCACTGATGTCATGCGGCCGCGGCGGGGGGAACCGCCCCTGTCCGTGCTCACCCAGGACAGCATGACTGTCGAGGACGTGGAGACACTCATCAAGGAGACTGACTACAACGGCTTCCCCGTGGTCGTCTCCAGGGACTCAGAGCGCCTCATTGGCTTTGCCCAGAGGAGAGAGCTGATTCTTGCCATAAGTGAGTAAAGTAGGGAGTCTCCAGGGACAAATGTGCCCCCAAATTCTCCAAGAGGTTGGAGAGGGTGGATGAGGGTCAGAGGGCTTCAGGCCAAGCTGAAGGCTTGTTCGTTTCACCTGGGGATCTGGCCAGACTGCAGGAGGTCTGGGGTGGTACCTGCCTGCTAAGTCGCTTTGGTTGTGTCTGACTCTTTGCGACCCCATTGACTGTAGCTTTCCAGGTTCCTCTGTCCAGGGATTCTCCAGGCCAGAATACTGGAGTGGGTAGCCTTTCCCTTCTCCAGGGGATCTTCCTGACTCAGGGATCAAACCCACGTCTCTTACATCTCCTGCATTGGCAGATGGGTTCTTTACCACTAGCGCCACCTGAGACCCTGCATTTCTCCCAAGCTCTCTCTTTTTTTCGATCAAACTTTTAATGAAAAGATCATAAAATAGCAATATCTCGTCACTGTATATTAGGAGTGCATGCTCTGAATGGAGTGATCAGTGAGCAGCTTTACCACGATGCTTGAGGGCTGTGCACCTGTAGCTTTGACCTGAATTTATTCAAACTCTTGAGGGAGGCCAGTAGAGTAGGGTGACTGACAGCAGTGGCCAGTAAGGAGTGCGATCATGGCATCCCCCTTCCTGGGAAGGGCACCTAGCAAGACACAATCCCTCATCTAGTTCCCATTCAACGAAACAGTGAAACCCCATCCCCTCCTCCCTGGTGAGGTTTTTGTGAATGGGCCAGTGCCCATGGACTTCCAGGGGGCTCACCAACCTAGATGCTGAGTTCTTTGCCTCAGAAACCTCCCTTGGGCTCAAGCCCTTGATGTCACTTCATGACGTCATATCTGGTTCTAGCAGGTCAAGTCACGTGGGTTCCACGTGGGTCAAGTCAGTACTGTGGGATGGTTTTCCTCCTCACAGGCTAACTGGGCGAGCTGTGCCAAAGGGCAGGCTATTCACTTGTGAGAGGAGAAAGGAAATGGTGCCCAGCTGTTTGTTATGTCCCAGAGATGGGCGGCTCAAGCCTGAGGTCCCCTGTTGACCTATGGATGGGCACCTTGAAAGGGGAGCAAGAGGCAGAAGGATTACAAAGACAGGCCTAGGTGTGAGTCTGTGAAGGCCCTGGCAGGGAGAAGCGTTCCCCTTGTCCCCGTGGTGGTGCTGCCAGACCTCCTGATGTAGCCAGGGCAAGGAGCCACAGAATGCATCCTCAATGCGAGGTCAACACGAATGCCCTCCCGCTCAGCATGTCCCTCTGTCTCGCAGTATGCTGGGGGCCCATGGCCTAACTCCCGTGTGCCCTTGATAATTGAACTTCCAGAACGTTTATGAAGTTTGCCTCAGGGACTTTTCCAGGTGCGATGGCAGAGCGCCTCACTGGGAACATACCTTTGCTTATCCCTGCCCTTTGTTAACTATTTCTCAGGCTCTCCATTTGAATTTCTAGAACCTTTTCACAATGTTAAGTAGCTTTTAAAATATTTTTAAAGTATCTTCATCAAAGGCTTTATAAAAATAAGTTTAAGCAGGCTATAGTGTCTAATTTTATCATGTTCCTGAAACATATTTACCTCTTTCCAAAGCAACAATTGATTTTATGTTTTAGACACAAAAGCACATTTGCTTTCTCTTTATTATAGGTCCTGTCACTTAATAGGTAGGTGCCTTTAAGCATGACTATAGCCTTATAAATAATGAAATTTTTAAAAAGTTGTATAGTAGGTTGGGTTTCTTTAAATTAATGTAATCAGCAGCCTTTAAAAAAATTTATTCAATCCCTAAAATCTTTTAAGCAAAGGTTGAAATTTTAAAACTCAAGTAATAAATGTCACAGAATCCATTACCTATTGTGTAGCTGCAGGCACACCTGCTAAGAGACAGCTTACTAATTTTGCTGAAACCCATTACTGTAATCAAGTGGGAAGCAGTAATTGTCATCAACCAGTTCGAGAAGAAATTTCAGCTTGCCAACTGAGTGCTCTCCTAGAAGCTATGTTTGAAGTGTTTGGAGAGGCAGCACGCAGTGTAAATAGTACCTATGTGCTTTCCATCAGATGGAAAATAGTGTAAAAGCTGCTATTTACATGGTTTCTGGGAAGGTAAGGTGTCTTTGGGTGTGAGCAGTCAGAAAAGCTGTTTTCCTTCCAGAAGAGTCCAGTACCCTGGTGGAGTGTTTGTGGAATGAGATGCCCTTTTGTGGATATAGAAAAAGGACCTGAACATTGAGCTAGTAGGGGCTTCCCAGGTGGCTCAGTGGTAAAGAATCTGCCTGCCAATGCAGGAGATGCAGGTTCAATCCCTGGGTCGGGAAGATCCCCTGAAAGAGGATATGGCACCCCACTCCATTATTCTTGCCTGGAGAATCCCTTTGGACGGAGGAGCCTGGTGGGCTACGGTCCACCGGGTCGCAGAGAGTCTGACTTGACTGAGCTTGAGCACAACTGAGCTAGTAATGATCCCAAGCCAGTTTTCCTTCCAGGGAACTCAGGAGCAGAGATTTTGGATAGATCCAAGATAAGAAAAAGCTGGTGTACTTTAGTTGTGTCTGACTCTCTGCGACCCCATGGACTGTAGCCTGCAAGGCTCTTCTGTCCATGGAGTTCTGCAGGCACGAATACTGGAGTGAGCACCCTGCCCTTCTCCAGGGGATATTTTTGACCCAGGGATCAAACCCAAGTATCTTATGCCTCTTCATTCACAGGTGGGTTCTTTATCACTGAGGCACCAAGGAAGCCCAGTAGATGAGACAAAGAACAATTTTTTTTTTCTTATGTATCATGTTTAAAATAGTATATAAGTTGCTCCTATTAAGCTGGGAATGTTGTATATCCAGTCCATCTCTGGTATGCCAAGCCATAGCTGCTGTCTTTATTGGAGAGCAGCTAGTACATGTGGCCCCCTTCACCATCACATACACACGAGGCAGTATATGGCCCTGTGCAAGGTCCTGGGACATGGGACTTTACTTCTTGGCACTCTTTGCAATGATGCAGCTCTTGCTGCATTCAGTAGGCTGAGGCTTTTCTAGTATTGAATTCTGCAATTAAGTGAGGACAGACCCAGAGAGGACTCCATGGGAAGCCACAAAGATGATTAAAGGGATGGAAAGTTAGAATCACGGGCCAGAGTTAAGGGAACTCTCATTTTTTTTTTTTTTTTTTGCCTGGTGGATGATTTGATGATGATTCTCCAGCGTATGGAAGAGGCTTGCTTACAAAAGCTCTCTGTCCAGAACTGAGCACCAAGAAACATGTCTGATCTGTTGGGTGAGCTCTTTGTCCCTGAAGAGTCTTCCTGAGAGTGCTGTTAATGATGGGAGAGGCCATGGGGAACAGTGGTGTCATCTGCTTCTTTCTGCTGGGGATGAAAACATATGTGCAGAGGAACTTCTCCATGCCTTATAAGCTATATGCATGCTAAGTCCTTCAGTTGTGTCCAACGCTTTGCGACCCCACGGACTGTAGCCTGCCAGGCTCCTCAGTCCTTGGGATTCTCCAGTCAAGAATACTGGAGTGGGTTGCCTTGCCCTCCTCCAGGGGATCTTCTGACCCAGGGATTGAACCAGTGTCTCTTGTGTCTCCTGCATTGAGGTGGCAGGTTTTCTTTTCTTTCTTTTCTTTTTTTTTTTTTTCTACTGATGCAACCTTGAAAGCCCTTATAAGCTATAATTTGTCACAAAATACTCTACTTTTTCTTCTAAATAGTTTTTACTTCTTTTTTTTTTAACCACAACAGCTTTGTACTGACCACCACTATAGTTGCTTCTAGTTTTCCTTTTTAACCTTTCTTGTTAGTTATATGTGTTTTATAGAAGCTTTTATTTTTTTAAACTTCGATATCTGGTATCTGCCTAAGCTTTTTTAAAATTAAAATTGTTTTAAATTTTGACTTTTTGTTGAAGTATAGTTGATTTACCATCTTGTGTTACTTTCTCCTATACAGCAAAGTGATTCAGTTATACATAGATATACATTCATTCTTTTTCATATTCTTTTCCATTATAGTTTATCACAATATATTGAATATACTTCTCTGTGCTCTACAGTAGGACCTTGTTTATCTGTGGAAGCATTTTTAATGAACAGGATGATAGAGTATTACCTCCCTAAAAATATGATTAGAGTTTCTCAACCATTGACACTGAGGCTGGATCATTCTTTGTTGTGAGGTGCTTACCTTTGCGCTGTAGTATTATCCTTGCTCTCTACCCTGAGGGTGGAGGCAGAATTACTCCCAGTTAAGAACTATTGCTCTGAAGCCATTGTAGTAACTTGTTGAGTCGCTAAGTCATGTCCAACTCTGTAACCCCATGGACTGTAGCACACCAGGCTCCTCTGTCCTCCACTATTTCCTGGAGTTTACTCACATTCATGTCCATTGAGTCAGTGATGCTATCTAACCATCTCAGTCTTTTAAAATTCCTTGGCCTGTGACAGTTTTTGAAATTCACTTCATCAACACTTTCCTCATTACCCTCTGTGAACCTGACATGATGAGGAAAGTGTTGATGAAGTGGTGCCTTTTTGTTGAGCAGCGGAGAGCTCAAGGCTTTCATTCTAATGCCTCCTTTGTGAGATAGACTGTGTTGTGTATGGGAGGCAGAGCCAAGGGCACTGATGGTCAGTAGACCTACTCACTCATTCATTCATTTTGAATGATTGACTCATGTGTGCATTTGGCAAATATCTGTTTTGTGTCTGCTGTATTCTAGGTATTGTCCAGGCTCTGGGAACACAGCACTGAGCAAGAAATGACAGAGCTCAGTGCTGTTAGAATCAGGGCTTCTAACTCAATCAGTATATTCAGAGGCAATAGAAGCTTGTTATTTATTTCAACAAGTGGATCCACAGTTGGCTAAGTTGTGTTTGATTTTATGAAGGACGGGGGAGCGTGGTTGGCTGCCGTCTATGGGGTCGCACAGAGTCGGACACGACTGAAGTGACTTAGCAGCAGCAGCAGCAGCAACAAATCCATGTGATCAGTTCCGGATTGGGGATTGTGGATTGATCCAAACCTGATGTTCAACTGGACTGTTGAAATAGGTGAAATTCCTGTTATGTGGGACTTTGAGAAAACCAATCTGTCGATGAAAATGAGTAGGCTTCCCAGGTGGCTCAGATGATAAAGAATCTACTTGCAATGCGGGAGATCCAAGTTCAATCCCTGGGTCAGGAAGATCCCTTGGAGAAGGAAATAACAACCCACTCCAGTATTCTGGCCTGGGAAATCCCATGGACAGAGGAACCCAGTGGCCTGCATTCCATGGGGTCACAAAGAGTTGGATACGACTGAGCAGCTAATGCTTCCACTTTCATGAAAATGAGTAGTAAGTATGTGTTGACTGTTGCTTCTCACCATAGTGCTTTAGGATAGGACTGTCTTGATTTAGGAGAGAAGTGTGCGGTCTGTATCATGTAGCATCTACATCTGCAAACACGTTGTGCACCAGTGTCATCTGGTATTTGGGGTTGAATCTTACTCCATTTGATGTAACTCGATTGAACCTGACACACATACTGTGCAGGCATTTGCCCAGCGGGCCCTCTGTTCCCCTTTTAAACAGAGACCCCTTTTCAAACTCAGTCTGATCCCGAATGCTGCCAGTTTTCCATTAGAGTATTCTGTGGCAATAAATGGCTTTAGAGCCAGCAGTTAGAATTTTTATTTTTCAAAGAACAATATAGGTGAATAGTCGTCTTTGAGAAGGCAAAAAAAGTGTATTATAGAAACCAGAATCCATTTTAAGGCAAGCCTTGCTGTACCTTTTCCCTAACCTTTTCCCATGAACCAAAAGAAAGATTAAAATTCCAACAGAAGGAAAATCGCCTTGGAGAAATATCTGGAGACCGATGGATTTATTTCATGTGTGACTTAAAATAGCCTGGGTTTCTAGTACCACATAAAGCTGTATTTCTAATGAGTTCCTGTTACCCTACTTTTTCTGCAGCTTTTTTTCACATGGGCCTGTCTACAGATAGAAATAGGCTAATTGTTACCATATCAGTGTTACTGTCTTTCTTTGAGAAATCCACAAAACGGCCCCCCCTTTTTTTTTAAGAGAGACAATCCAAAGGATCGGCGGTGGGGGAGGAGTGGGGAATGCAGCTTTTTCTAGGGCTATGTTTTTGGTCCCAAGGCTTATATTTGGAATTAGGCTGTGTTTCTGGGCTGTAAGTCTGGGATGGTCCTCTCGGTTTCTTGTTCCTTTCAGGATTTATAAATGCCATTTGGGCTCATTATAAGTTAGTTTGTGAAAGTACAACAAAGCAATGTATTAAGGTCATTGGGCAGCTCATTAGGTTTTTTTTTTTTTTTTTTTTTCATGTCAGAGTTCAGCCCCTGATGAGGTGTGTTAAGAAAGCAGGGGTGCCCTGGCATCCAGGCAAAGGCAGTGCATTCCCAGGAAGGAGCCATCCTGCTCAGGCCCATCTTGCAAGTCTTTGCAATGGATGATCAGGTCACACACAGCAGGGGAGTCTCGCACAGCATTAGCTTAAGAGAAAGAGATGCCAATTCCACCGCTGTTTGGCTGAAGCCCCTCATTAGGAGTGTACAGTTTGCCCTCTGCTCCCCTTCTCTGTGGGATTTGAGGTTGTTGGGGAGGGGGAGTCGTGTATGGCTGTGGGTGGGGTGGGTTGGGCTGGGATGGGGAGAGGGACTTCACACGGGAGTCTTGTGCAGCTCACTGTCCTGCTGGCCCATTCCAGAGAATGCCAGACAGAGGCAGGAGGGCATCGTAAGCGACTCGGTCATGTACTTCACCGAGGAGCCCCCCGAACTGCCGGCCAACAGCCCACAGCCCCTGAAGCTGCGGCGCGTCCTGAACCTCAGCCCTTTCACGGTCACTGACCACACCCCGATGGAGACGGTGGTGGACATCTTCCGGAAGCTGGGACTCCGCCAGTGCCTGGTGACCCGGAGCGGGTGAGTGGCCGGACCGTGGGTGGCATAAGATGAAGGGCCCATGGGAGGCTGATGGGGACAGGGGACCAGTCCTCCTAAGAAATGTCAGTAGGCTGTGGCGAGTGCAGGAGGAGATGCCAGCAGGCTTGGAGGCAGGCTTCCAAGTGGGGCTGCTGTCTTCTGCCCTGAGGCTGAAGTTTGAGTCTAAAGGGGGGAGCCCTTGGGGAGGGGCTGGGGCTCCCTACCCCAGCCCCCACAGTGGTCCAGGTTCCTGGAGAAGGTTCACCCTGTTCTGCTAAAATGAGCAAGGAAAATCTCAGAGCTGATGAGAAAAATAGCTTGAGGTGCACGATGCTCCAACACTCCGTCGGTGACACACTAAGAGAGATGGGAATCTCATAAAAACTATTGCACATTTTTCACACATGCAGTGGTTGAGAAGAAGGATATCAGTCCCTTCACCTTGAGAAAGCCATGCAATTGGCTTGTGGAAGCGGGCATGGCGAGGGCTGCAGCTGGGTTTTCCCATGCCACTGGGTGCTCCATTCTGGACTTTTCTCATAGACAAATCACCATGCACAAACGTGAGGTGCACATTGTGCTCAAGTTGTTCCTTGATGCACCAGCCTGTTGAAAATGACTTGACGTTTCCCCATGTGACCGCAGAGCCGTAAGCTTTGGTAGCTCGTGGGTCAATCTCTGCCACAGCAGTATTGCTTCCGCACCATGTTATCAGGAAGCAGAAAACCAGTGCTGTAGAGATCAAAGGTTCATGATGGTGTGAGAGGTGCAGTGCCCTGTGGCTGTGCCTTGGGCTCAGGGGCTCTCCCTAAATGTGAGGGCCTTAGAAACGTGGGTGGAGGAAGGAATTGGTTTGGTTCAGGTAGCTTGGAATCCGGGATTCTCTGCCTAGTTGACTGCTTTATGAGCTGGAGGTGGTACCTGAAATAGCAGTTTTGGCCTTTAGAATCCTGAGGCTCAACTCTCTGACACAGTTTCTAGGGCTACCTCGCTCCTGGTTAACCCAGCAGTTCTCAAGCAGGGTGATTGGCCCTGCAGAGATTTGGAGGTGTCATAAGTGGAGGGGGCAGATGCTACTACTGGCATCCAGTGGGTAGAGACCAGGGATGCTGTTTAACACCCTCCAGTGCACAGCATAGCCCCCGTCAAAGCAAAGACTTCATCAGGCCCAAGTGATAGTCCTCTTCCAGCTGAGTGTCCCTGGGCTGGCGGCCTGGGGTAGCCACAGAGCACACCTCACTTGGGCTTCCCAGGTGACTTATGGGTAAGGAATCTGCCTTCAATGCAGGAGACGCAGGCAGATGCAGGTTCAGTCCCTGGAGACAGACATGGCAATGCACTCCAGTATTCTTGCCTGGAGAATCCCCACGGACAGAGGAGCCTCTGTCAGCAGGCTACAGTCCATAGGGTCGCAAAGAGTTGTACACGACTGAGCGACTGAGCACACAGCAGGCACCCCTCACAGAGATTTCTTCCTGCCGCCTTGCTCATGGCGGGCAGCACGGGTCTCTGCAAGGGGCTGAATTTGCACTTGACCCAGAGAATTCCTAGCTGACGGGATGAGTGTCCTCCTTAGCTCTGACTACAGCTGGTGGGTGTCTTGTGCTTGAGGAGGGGCAGTCAATGAACAGTTGAATAAGCATTTGAGGCTAGAGATCATTTTTCCTGGTGGGTTCTTTTTTTTTTTTTGGTCAGCTGTGCAGCTTGCAGAATCTTAGTTTCTAGACCAGGGATTGAACCTGGGCCCCCTGCAGTGGAAGTGCAGAGTCTTAACTACTGTACTGCCCGGGACTTCCCCTCTACTGGTGGTTTTTAAAGGCACCCAGTGGTTCTCAAACTTGAGCGGGCATCAGAATCTGAGAGGAGTAAACCTTCAGGTTAAACCCCGAGTACCAGGCCCTCCTGCAGTTACTGATCCTTCCAATCTGGGAGGGGCCCTGAGAATTATACTTGTAACCAGCTCCCAGGGGCTACTGTTGGTTGAGGTCCCCACTTGATAAACGACTGAAGCCCACTGATGTGCTTGAATTTCCAGTGCTCGGCAGAAATACCACCGCGATTACCCGTGTCTTCTCAAGTGTCTTGCAGTTTCTCTTTCCCTTTAAAATAATAATCCCATGTCAGTTATCATTGGAATTTTCAGTTCTGCCAGGAAATTCTGCCCTTGACGCTCGCTCACACCTCACGGAGCCCCATGAGTTTTTCCTGTGAAGATCTGGGTGCCAAAATTGGCTCCGAATGTTCTGTGAGAACACAAAATCGCTCTCACTCTCTCTCGCTGTACATATTTTAAACAAACACAGATGCTGATACGTTAGTGCTGGCAGGAGATCCTTGTTTGCGGGGCCTTTCATCTCCTTGGGCTTTGAGCCAGGGCAGGCCCGGCTCAAGCCAGCTCGTGTTTTTGATCTATTCCATCACCGTGTACCGTCCCAGCTCTTGGCCGAACCCCACAGCTCGTACCCTTGACTAGTGTAGTCTGAAGGACTGCTCAGGGCCTGGGCTCTACGGTGATCATGAAACCAGACCAGGAGCCAGAGAAGTCTTTGTCCTCATAAAGTTGAAGTCTTGGAAGCGTCCAGTGGCCAAGAGTGAATTTTGGATTTTCCCCATAGGGGACCTAGAAAGAAAAAGGGAGCAGAGGAGATGCTAGGTGGGTCTTTAGGTCCTGACCAGGGTGGTCTTCTTACAAGAGCCCCAGTGCTCTAATCTGAATTATGTTCATGGTCATAGATGGACTATTTATCATTCCAGAGTTTCACTTGAACTGCTACCCAAAGAGGCTGGACATTGAAACAGTTGATTTAGCTCAAGTAGGACATTTCATACCACTAACAAACCCCCTTGGATTGAATGCTGCCTCCTTCTGGGAGGTTGCTCATCTTTCTTCTTTTTTGATATTTGAATGGCATCACTGACTCAATGGACATGAGTTGGAGCAAGCTCTGGGAGTTGGTGATGGACAGGGAAGCCTGACGTGCTGCAGTCCATGGGGTCACAAAGAGTCAGACATGACTGAGCAACTGAACTGGACTGAATTACTTCTGCAGGCCAAGGCACAATTTATGCCTGAAGCCAAGGCAGCTCCTGAATCCGTATTTCCCCAGAACCGTTACAACCAGCTTGACTTTCAGACATTATAGTTACCAAGCTTTAAGACAGGGCTGTCAGGACTGCAGATGCCTAGTGTTTTGATACTGTCTTAAGGATGGACATAAGGAAACAAAACCCAGGCTTTATAGATATGGGAAGAGTGCCTGTGTGTGTTACAGTTAAGTTCTTGTCACTTTGCAGATGCTACCAAGTCTTTTTTTTTGAAAGCAATATTGGTTTCTTCAGCATCTCACTGAGCTTCTGTGTGAGGGAGAACTGGAGGAGGCTCAAAGAGTGTTACAAAAAAGAAAATCAAGGAGCTTGTCATCCACCAAGGAACATGAGTATCATCCAGTTTGAGTTACGTTCTCCAAGTGTTCTGGAGGGTAGTGTCCTGAGCCAGGCTTTCAAATACAAATGTCCGAAAGGACCAAAGAGACTTTTAAGCTGAATGACTCTGCTGATTGGTGGCCACCAGCCTCAGAACTCCTTCCACCTCAGATGAAAAGGTTCTTCCTCCTTTCACGTGCTGTTACTTCTCTGATGATCGCACCTTTCTTAGTTGTGTATTATAGGCATAAACTGCTTGCCTTCTAACTATTCATTTTTTAGTTTAAAGGGAGTTGAAGGACTGTAATGGACTAAATTTTGTGCCCCAGGCCCCAAATTCATAGACTGAAGCTCCAGCCTCCAATATGGCTGTCTTTGGAGACAGTGTCTGTATGCAGGTGTGTGTATGCATGCTGAGCCACTCAGTCATGTCTGACTCTTTGCGACCTCATGGACTGTAGCCCGCCAGGCTCCTCTGTCTGTGGCATTTCTCAGGCAAGAATACAGGAGTGTGTTGCTATTTCCTCCTCCAGGGGCTCTTCCCGACACAGGGATTGAACCTGCATCTCCTGCGTTGGCAGGTGGATTCCTTACCACTGAGCCACCAGGGAAGCCCACTTTAAGGAGGGAGTTAAGGTTAAATGAGGTCATAAAAGCCCCATCCCTAATCAGATGGGACTGATGTTCTTAGAAGGAAAGGAGACACTGGCGATGCCTGCGTAGAGAAACAGGCCGTGTGAGGACACAGCAAAGAGGTGGCCGTCTCCACACCCAGGAGAAACCAAACTGGCCAGTGCCACGATCTCGGCCTTCCCAGCCTTCGGAACCAGGAGAACATACATTTCTGTTGTTCAGTTACCTAGTTTGTGGTACTTTCTTACGGCAGTACAAGCTGACTCCATCAGAACTCAGACTCACCTTGGCAGATTTAGGATAATAGCATCTTGTTTTATGGGGCATCTTTGATTTTACTGTATTTTTATAAATTTTAGAAGTGTGTTTTAGTCACTGATCTATAAAAATGGTTAAAGTCAAGTAGCTTCAAATAGCGGAAGGAAGAAAGTGTTAGTCACTCGGTTATGTCTGACTCTTTGCAACCCCGTGGACTATAGCCCACCAGGCTCCTCTGTCCAAGGGATTCTCCAGGCAAGAATACTGGAGTGGAATGCCATTTCCTTCTCCAGGGTGTCTTCCTGACCCAGGGATTGAATCTGGGTCTCTTGTGTTGTAGGCAGATTTTTTAATGTCTGAGCCATCAGGGAAGCTCAAGAATACTGAAGTGGGTAGCCATTCCTTTCTTCAGGGGATCTTCCTAACCCAGGGATAGAACCTGGATCTCCCACATCACAGGCAGATTCTTTACCATCTGAGCCACTAGGAAAGCCCGACACAGCTGGAAGGGGCAATGGTTCTTAGCTCTGTCCTCCTTCACCACCCCTGGCCCTTCCATTCAGACAACCACTTTCTTCCCTCCTGAGAATTTTGTCTTCATGAATTAATAGACTGTATTTTCTGAGCCATTCAGAATTATGAAATAATTGAGCAGAAAGCATAGAGTTCCCTCTCTGGTCTTTTCTGTTTCTCTTCCTGTTAACATCTTATATTTATGGTTTATATTTGTTGCCCTCAGTGAGCCAGTATTGCGATGTTATTATTAACTATGATCCATCTCCCTGGTGGCTCAGTGGTAAAGAATCTACTTGCCAATGTAGGAGATGCAGCTTCAATCCCAGGCTTGGGAAGATCCCCTGGAGGAGGAAATGGCAACCTACTCCAGTATTCTGAGGAGCCTGGAGGGCTACCATTCATGGGGTTGCAAAAAGAGTCAGTCAGACACGACTGAGTGACTAAACAACAGTAATCATTCACTTTAGGGTTCACTCTTGGTGTGGTGCATCCTGTGGGTTTGGATAAATTGATAATGACATGTATCCACCATTGTAGTATCATCAGGAATAGTTTCACAACCCTAAACATCCTCTGTGCTCTGTCTGTCCATCCCTCCCTCCCCTCAACCTCTGCTAACCACTGATCCTTTTACTGTCTCCATCGTTTTGCCTTTTCTAGAACGTCATAGAGTTGGAGTCACACAGTGTGTAGGGGAGGGAGGGGTGTGCATTTCAGGTTCCTCGTGTCTTTCCCTGGCTTGATGGCTTGTTTTTCTTTCTAGTGCTGAGTAATATCCATTGTCTGGTTGGACCAGTTTGTTGATTCACTCACCTACCGAAGGACATCTTAAGTGTTTCCAAGTTTGGGCAGTTATATTTGAAGCATACATTTTCTAAAAGACTAAGGACATTCTTTTTCATACCAGTAATTACGTATATCATTCACTATCTAGTTCATATCATTTTCAGTCCAGAATTCCTTCAGTGTTCACACATTGCATTGGTTTCTTTTGCTTCTTTAGTCTCTATCTAGAAGAGCTTCCTGTCTTTTTTCCTTGTTATTTATGACCTAGATTTGTTTTTAAGAGTTCAGACCAGTAGTCCCACATTGTGAATTTGTTTGATTGCTTCCTCATGGTTTGATTTTTTTTAAGTAGCTTCGGGCAATGTTCCAATATTGATGACGTCATAATGTCAGCTTTTCTGACTTGACTGGTGATAAGCTCCATCACTGGGATGAGGTGGTGATGGCCAGAGCCCTCTGTTATAAGGGGACATTTTTCTCTTTGTACGTAATCTGTGGAGGGATATTTTGAGACCATGTGAATTTTCTGTTTTCCAGCAACCATTTACCCAGTGGTTTTGGAATCCATTGATAAATGATTGACTAAACTAATGATTGCCCTGGGAGTTGCAGAATGTTGATTTTCTAATTCTTTTGTGCTTGGTACCTTTTTTTCTCCAGTTTTTGAGACTATTGCTTTAGTTGTGGTGCTTTCTTTCGGTTTTGTCATCTGTGTTGCCATTATTCTTTTTGTTCAGCGTGTTTTTTTAAAAAACACTTTCAGCATTTTACCTGTAATATTTCTAAAGATTCATAGTCAATTATTTACTTTCTCTATTGACAATGTATAAATATTAAACATTAACTAAAATTTAATGTGGCTTGTTTAAACACTTCAAGCAATTTAACATAAATATGTTATAAATGTGATTATTATAAAACTTATTACTGTCTTGTTTAGAGGTAAACTGCTGGCTAATTTCCAGTTATCTTCATTTTTTGCAGTTAATAGACAACTAGGAAAAGCAAATTTGACTCAGTCACACAGAAGTTACTGTCATATCTGCTCTTTTTCTCTTTACCTTGTATTTTGTATGGGTGTTACTGAGAAGAAGGAAGAGAGTTACTACTATTCCTTTTCACGTATGGAAACTATATTAGATCCTATGCATGTTCTATTTGTAATTAGTTTAGTATGCTTTTTATTTATTTATTTTTAAATATAAATTTATTTATTTTAATTGGAGGCTAATTACTTTACAATATTGTAGTGGTTTTGACATACATTAGTAGTATGCTTTTTTAAAAAAAACTTATTTATTTAGTTTTTGTCTATGCTGGGTCTTTGTTGCTGCACAGACTTTTCTCTAGTTGCAGTGAGTGGGGACTCCTCTTCCTTGCTGTGTGTGGGCTTCTCATTGCAATGGCTTCTCTTGTTGTGGAGCATGGGCTTTAGGTGTGTAGGCTTCACTGGTTGTGGCACGTGGGCTCAGCAGTTGTGGTTCCCTGGCTCCAGAGCACAGGCTCAGTAGTTGTGGCGTATGTGGGAACCTCCCGGACCAGGGATCAAACCCATGTCTTTTGCATTGGCAGGCAGATTCTGTATCACTGAGCCACCAGGGAAGCCTCTGTGTATCATGCTTTTAAAGGCCTTTCTTGCTCTTTCCCTCTCTCTCTTGATGTTCCAGTGAGATGGAGGGAAAGAAGTCCCTCTCTGTCGCGGGGTGTGTTAGATGGGGAAACTAACACAAAAAATCAATCGCTTTTTCAAGGTTAAGGCCCAGCGTGGTCATGGACAAAGAAGTCAGAATTCTGACCTTACAGTTTCACTAACCACTGTCTGTTTCACCAGCTATACCTTACTGCAATACTGCTATGAGTACTTGTGCCCCCGTCTTCATGTTCACTTCCTATTAGTAAGAGATGAGTTTGATACTTTGGCTTTAATTAAATAAATGACAGTGTAGTACAGCTTTGTTTTCATATTTTTTGGTATATCATCATTTTTCACAGATAGGAGAAACCTATCATTAAAAAAAAAATCTTTTCTTTTTTTTGGACGCACCTTGTGTGGCTTATGGGATCTTTGTTCCTCAACCAAGGATTGAACCGGCACCCTCTGCATTGGAAGCAGAGTCTTAACCACTGGACCACCAGGGAAGCCCCAGAAACCTTTCATTTTAATAGCCATACAATATTGCAGGGTGAGACTGCCTTCCTTCTCTCTTCTCCTCTTCTTGGGGATGATGAAGATGAGGTGAGCAGAATTTTGCAGGTTAAGTTTGCAGTGGAACTTCTTTTCCCTGGAGAACTTGTGTACATCCCCTTTTTTCACTCCTTTCACTTTCCCCAGGGGACATGATTTGACCCCAGCAGATGTTCATTTAAATATTTAATAAAATTGAGAAGAGGCAAGGGCTGCCATGAACAGTTGTGCAAGTGTGTGTTCATGACCCAGGAACACTGTTCACATTGTGTTTGTAAAAAGTAGGAGTTGGACAGTTTACAGTATAGGTGGCCCTATACCAGGGGCTCTGGGAAGTGGCATTGTTTTTGTAAGGGGACAGCCATGGAACTTTGGAAAAGGAGGTAATTTATATAAATAGTCAGACATGAATGTCAAACTTAACCCTTCCAGTAAGATAGGTTTAAAATTGAACCAATTGTTATACTTAAAACTTCTTAGACTTAAAATGCCTTACACATGGGATTTCTGCAGTGTGATCAAGTTTTGACATTGGCTTTTGTAAGCCCTTTTTAACTGATTATATTCTTAAAAATTGGGTGAGTATATATTAGTCATCATAGGCTTACTGCAATAATAAGCAAGGCTGTAATATCAGTGGCCAAACACAATAAAGGTTGATTTTTCTCCCATGTCACTCACATCCAGTGTGAGTTGCAGCAGGTGTGAGCTCTGTACCACACAGTCATCCCAGGGTCCAGGTCTTTGAATCTGATTGCTCCCGATTCATCCTCTGTGACCTCAGAGTCCTTTACTGGCTCCTCTGTCTGGAACCATCAAATGAGAGAGGAAATGTGCAGGTGACTTGGGAGGGGCATCACTCACCTCCACCCACATGCCATTGTCCAGAGCTCTCTCAGTTGGCCCTACCCATCTGCAAGGATAGCTGGGAAATGTGGTCTCTCTCTGCGCCCAGGTGGGAAGGGCTCTGGGGATCAGAGAGATGTGTGAATCAATATTGCAAGGCTGACCTTTTTCCTCTATTTTGTTTCTTCTCCAGGAGACTTCTTGGCATCATCACGAAAAAAGATGTTCTGAGACATATGGCCCAGATGGCAAACCAGGACCCTGAATCCATCATGTTTAATTAGAAACAAGATGGTAGTTTATTTGAGAAAAATACAACTGTATCATTAGAAAGAAATAAACAAATGATAGTTATTATCCTAATGAACCGTCATGCACTGGGAGCAGTGGAAACAAAAGCTTTGTTTGAAAGGAAGGGGAAAAGAATGAAACTTAAAAAAATATACATCTATGAGTAGGCATTTTATAGCTTTAACCCCTTATGAGTTTCAAGCTGTGTTGTGAGTTTAGTAACTGCTGTGGGGGCATGTGGGTGGGGGTAAATGATGTGGTTTGTACAAGGATCTGGAACACAATTGCTGAGTCAAGAAACATTTGCCCCTTCTGTTGCAGGCTGGTGTTGGTAAAGCTTTGAATGTGAAAGGCCGAGGGGTATTGACATGTCAGTGTCCTTATTTATTGGTTCCTGAGGTTTGGCTGCTATGTTACTGAATCAGACTAAAGATATTTGCACTTACTTTGTTGGAAAAGAAAAAGAAATTAAATGTGAACATAGCAAAAGCTGCAAGTATGCTAGTGGGTTCACTTGTGACCAGCCATTGCTGGCTCCTGTTCTCAGCCTGTTTTGTTGCTTATCCCTCAGTTTCTGAACCAAGATTGGGTCTTCTGCCATGTTGAGTATGAAGAAAACATTTCTCTCTGCAAGACCAGCACCTGGGGGCTGCACGATGAACTTTTGAGCATTTGGTGCTGCGCTGTTTCCTGCCACAGAAAGAGATTTGTCCTTATTTTGAGGGTATACATACCCATCATTGATTTGCATCTCCATTGCATCTGCTTCATTTATTGCTGTTGCCTGTGCATTCTTAAATATCGATCAGTCTAGCGCTTTCCAAGGGCCATGTCCTATATTCTGCCAGCTTGCCATAGTGACTTGAATTTCCAAATAGCATATACAAGTGTCAAAACAGACTACCCAGTGTTAGTGCTTATTTTTCTTCTCAGATCTTATTAAATACGGCTGCCGAGAGGGTGAGGCAGATGAGTTCTCAGTGGGAACTCCTCCAAATGGATTGCAAGAGAAATACTAAATTGATTCTAAATCTGTTCCATTCTCCTCTCTGTAGGATGCAAAACATCCAGCTTTAATGTATAAGCATGCACTTTCATATTAGCAATCAGAGCACAGGAGGACAGAGTTAAATTTGAGACAGCCAATTTGAGCATCTTTGAGTTGAACGTAATGATACATTTATTCTTTTAGTCAGGACTTTGGTCGTGTCTGTGGGAAGGAATTAAGCTATGTTTCTTAGGTCCACTGGGTGACCTCGGTAAGACTGATGCCCCTTGTCCTTTCCCTTTTGTCTTTGTTCTTTCCTTTTCCCTGAGTCATCCTCATCCTTTTCAGTCTCATCATTGGCTTTTGATGTATCAGGTGTGCATTTGGCTGCAAATAATAGAAAACACACAGTGAAGAGTGGACTAAGAAACCTGGAGGTGGGCTCTCAGGACGGTTTCCACGGTATCCTTGATGACTCGTGGCCTTTGGTACTTTTTCTCCACATCCTTACCCCTTACCCGTTGGCTTCCTACCTCGTAGTCACAAGATGGTCACTGACCTGCCAGGTCTGATAACTGCTCTCTAAGCTGGAAGAGGAATGAAGAGGCAGGTGACAAGGTGTATTTTGTGTGTGTGTGGGGAACACAGAGCTTTCCTAGAGATAATTGGCTTACCTCCATTGGCTGAAATTCTGGTGCCCCCCATTGCACATGAGTCTGGGAAGGAGAGTATTTAGCTGTGTAGGCATGTTGCACTCAATGAGATTGAAACTCTCTGAATAAGGAAAGGGGATTGGCCCTTGGGAGGGGGATGGTGTCTACTCTATTGGATGCTGTCATTGTATGTTTGTCATTGTTCTTCCTGCCATCTTCCCACTCTGTCTTGCTGACGTCAGTCACTCTCCTGTGACCTTACTGCCCCCTCCCCTCTTGGATTTGACCTGGCACTCCCAATTAGAAGCCATCCTTTCTTAGCCCTAATAAAAATGTTTATTCTGGAGAGAAACCCAACTATAAGAGGGTTTTGGTGAAACTTCTGGTAGATACAAGAAAATATACTGATGGGTTTAACCTGATTGAAAACTTAAAGGAGTTGAAGTCAGATCCCTCTGACAAAAGTATAGAATATGTGTCTGTAATTAACTGGCCTCCTTCCAAATAATAGCAGATAGCCACTTCAGTGTGGAACGGTCAGTCTGTGGTAGTAGAATATAATCTTAGGTCCTATGAGAGAATGACATTTGTGGTCGCACTCACAGGACCTACGTGGGTCATAATGTTTTGTTGCTGTTGAGGTTTCTATGGAACAGTGCGAGTGAAGCTGGATTCTCCTGGGCTTTCAGTCCTCAAAAGTCTTAATGTAGTTCCCCTCTTAATCCCGTATAGGCTCTTCAAAGAGTTTTAGTCATAGCCTGGATTTATGTAATCCAGGACACCCTGTTAGCTGAAACATGGAGCTTCAGAAGGGAACACAAAACAGTGAACAGACAGCCAAAGTTCAGTAAAACCACAGAATGCCCCCTCCTCCAGCTGAGGCCTGGGAAGAGGAGAGGAGAGGAGGGGGGAGTTGACTCTGGGCTGAGGTCAACCATGGTCATGTCCTCTCCCCCAGTCCTTAGCTTAGAGTCAACTGGGGCTCAGAGGGCCAGCACTAGACAGCCAGGTCAGGGCTGGGATGGGGGCCTTGTAGCACCACTGCCAGAGCCAACTGCTTGGCTCCCCTGGAGCCCTGACTAGCCACTGACCCTGGCCTCAGGCAGACTCGCAGGGAACATACCGCTGGGCCCTTTGTTGCACGTGGTTGGGGATTCTGAAGTGTGCTGTATCCGCATGTAGAACTTCGTCCACTTTACCTGGTGATCTGGCGAACGAGATGAGTAGATCTGGAACTCTGACTCAAGTTGAATACTGTTTTTGTTTCTTTTTCCAGAACCAAAGTTTGTAGACATTTGTAGAACTTTCTGGGTTCTCTCTGAATAGATTTTTTATGTGAATAAAATATAAATATGTAATGGAAAAGGAGTTCCGTAATGAGGCACATTGACCTACTTCTTGCTGTCTTTTTCTATCACTGAAGGAATGTGTTGTAGAAGGACAGATGGCAAATAAAGAGCATCCTGAATGTGACGTGGATTTCTTGTGTTTTTCAGCACATCCCCTGGGAATGCCCATGTGCATATGGCTTTTACAGAAAGGCAAGTGTGCTAGAAGCAAATCCATATTCAGTGTTTGCTGTGGCAATCTCATAGTTCTCTATTTGAAGTTTCTAGATGACTTGATAAAGGAGAGGACATGTCAATAGGTTTTTTTTTGTTTGTTTGTTTGTTTTTGGCCCTAATAAGTCACAGAAACTGAAAAAAATTTCCAGCAGTTTGTTTCACTTAGGTGAGAACCGTTTCCTTTAAATTCTCAACACATGCAAAATCTGTTCAGCATTCGTTGTATTCATTATTCTGATGCTGAGCTAGAAAAGGTGAGAAACTCAAGGAGGAAAACTATTGAATTTCAAGTAATTGTAATATTATGTCTTCATTTTCATTTCATGTGGACAGTGTTTTATTAGACTCTGCTTCTAACCTTTGAAATGGTTGACATGAGGAGGGAGCTTGTCCCTGTCTGCACTGGGGAACATGAACCAGACTCCATTTTCACTGATGTGGGTCTCACTATTTATTTGCAGTTCTAGTTGTGCTGGGAAAGAAATACATTCACGTTTGGTGTTGGAATGATGACATAGCAATGTGGGTTTTTTTTTTTTAATTATTGTAACACTCTGTATAAACATTGGCAAATTACTAAACATTGTATGTTTGAACTCTGTATTTTTAAAGAAACTTTTTATTTTTAAAAATTTTATTAGAGTATAATTGATTGACAGTGTTGTGTTAGTTTCCGGTATACAGCGAAGTGATTCAGTTATACACACGTTCATTCTTTTTTAGATTCTTTGCCCTTGTGGATTATGACAGAGTGTTGAGTAGATGAGTTCCCTGTGCTAAAAAGAAGGTCCTTGTTGGTTACCTACTTTATATATATTAGTGTGTGTATAGCTTAATCCAAAACTCCTAATTTATCCCTCCCCTCACCTTTCCCCTTTGGTAACTATAAATTTGTTTTCAAAATCTGAGTCTGTTTCTGTTTTGTAAGTATGTTCATTTGTATATTTTTTAAAATTAGATTTCAGGTATGCGTGATACCATGTATTTCTCTTCTGTCTGACTGACTTCGGTCAGTACAACCATGTTTAGGTCTATCATGTTGTTGTAAATGGCATTATTTCATTCTTTTTTATGGCTGAGTAATATGCCATTGTATTATTTCTTTATCCACTCCATCTTCTTTACATCTTCTTTATCCATTCCTCTGTCAGTGGACATTTAGGTTGCTTCCATGTCCTGGCTATTATAAATAGTGTTGCAATGAACATTGAGGTGCATTTATCTTTTCAAAGTACGTTTTTCTCTGGATATATGCCCAGAAGTGGGGTTGCTAGATCATATATGTTCAATTTTTAGTTTTCTAAGGTACCTCCATACTGTTCTCCATAGTGGTTGTATCAGTTTACATTCCCACGAACAGTGCAGGAGGGTTTTTACATGTAAAAATTAAAGATTTTAAAATTTAAAAAAAAATAAAAAAATAAAAGAAAATATACAAAAAAAAAAGAAAAGAAAAATGAAATGAGCATGCGTCCTCAAGCAGCATGTTATAAAATGGAAGAGAGGCTGCGATATCCCAGCCTGTTGCTACCCTAGAGAACCTTCAAAACCTGATTCTGGTGACTGCGGAAGTGCCTGGCAAGGTTAAAGATCCACTCTTAAGATTGTCGTGCGAGATTGGGATTTGAGCTTGGCTCAGCTTTTAAATCCCTTGTTCTTAGCCTAGTGGGTTTGAATTTCATCCTTTCTGACCAGTTTTGTATTTTGAAATGGTCAACTTTACAGAAAATTTGAAAAAAAAAAAGTCACCAAGAATGCTCATGTATCTTTGACCTGGAAGAGGCAGTGAGGGGAGCCCCCTTCAACAGGGACAGCTTAGGAGGATCACCCTCAGCAGCGTGGCCCACACGAGCAACTGTCCTTCATAAAGCAGGCCTGGGGTGATACCGAGGGCCACCAGCGGTGAGTAGCTACAGGGTATGGAGCCTGGGGAGGCAGTGGAGGTTTTAAAGTTGGTTTTGTTTTTCCTGTCAGGGAGGAGGAGATGAAGGAGATGCTTCTCCATCATGGAAGGCCAGGGAAAGATACAGAATTCAGAGGAAGGATGTGATTGAATTTGCCTGGTACACAAACCATTCTGGCTGTTCTATAGCAAGCCCAGAAGCTATTGCAAATAGGTGAGCTGGGATAGAGGCTTGTCCCAGAGAGGTTCTTGAATTTTGGTTGTATTTCCAAGGCAGAACCAGCAGATTTATTGTGGGATGGATATGAAATGGTACAGCTAGTTCACCATCTACTGAGGTGGGCTAGTAGCGGTGAATAGCTCCATTTTGGAAGTGCTACACTGGAGATACCTATTGGACATTCCAGTCCAGAGTTCAGGGGAATCATTAGAGTTGGAGATGGAAATCAAGCCATTGGCATATCTGTGGTATTAAAGCCATGCCTGGAAGTTTCTGTGGTCTAGTGGTGTCCCACTTCATGGGAAATAGATGGGGAAACAGGGGAAACAGTGTCAGACTTTATTTTTGGGGGCTCCAGAATCACTGCAGATGGTGATTGCAGCCATGAAATTAAAAGACGCTTGGTCCTTGGAAGGAAAGTTATGACCAACCTAGATAGCATATTGAAAAGCAGAGACATTACTTTGCCAACAGAGGTCCGTCTAGTTAAGGCTATGGTTTTTCCAGTGGTCATGTATGGTTGTGAGAGTTAGACTGTGAAGAAAGCTGAGTACTGAAGAATTGATGCTTTTGAACTGTGGTGTTGAAGAAGACTCTTGAGAGTCCCTTGGACTGCAAGGAGATCCAACCAGTTCATTCTAACGGAGATCAGTCCTGGGTGTTCTTTGGAAAGACTGATGCTGAAGCTGAAACTCCAGTACTTTGGCCACCTCATGCGAAGAGTTGACTCATTGGAAAAGACCCTGATGTTGGGAGTGATTGGGGGCAGGAGGAAAAGGGGACGACAGAGGATGAGATGGTTGGATGGCATCACCAATTCGATGGAGGTGAGTTTGAGTGAACTCTGGGAGTTGGTGATGGACAGGGAGGCCTGGCGTGCTGCGATCCATGGAGTCGCAGAGTCGGATACGACTGAGCGACTGAACTGAACTGAACTGAACTGAACTGAACTGAGTGGTGTCTGAAGAGCAAAAAGAACCAACATTCTAACGGATTTTCAGCATTGGGTTTTCAGGGAGTCATACTGACTTAGATGCCTGTAGAACTGCCCTTGAATTCCAGCTCTGCAGCTTCTTGGGTGTGTGACATTGTTAAAGAATCATACCTCTCTGAGCCTGGGTTTCCCCATTACTGTAGAGTGGGTCAGTGCTCTTCACTAGAGATGTGGTTGTGAGAGTTAATCAGTGTAAAGCACTTGGCCTGGAATAAACCATACAAATGGTAAATATTATAGCCTTTTCATGTTATGCAGTCCTCCCAGTAAGTTTAACTGGAAGTTACTTTAATTTTGTGTAGTTAATGGACATAAGACATTTTAAGACTGCTAAAAATAAACAAAAATTGAACTAACTGGTTGCCTTTCCCACCAACTCTTTCAGTCATTCCCTCCACCCCCAAAACAGAAATGAAACAAAGCAAACAGAAGAACCAAAATCTCAGCTCTCTTAAGGGATGTTTAAAAAAAAAAAACCCTCACTGACTCCAGATTAATGGGAAATTATTGGAAAGAAATCACTTGATGGGAAATTCCATTTCTCTATGGCTTTATATTGACTTTATTTACAGTATAGTTGGTTTACAATGTTGTGTTAGTTTCACATGTACAGCAAAGTGATTCAGTTATACATACGTATATTCTATTTTATAATGACTTTTGAGCAGAAAAGCATAAATTCACATGGATGCTGAACTAT
Source organism: Capricornis sumatraensis (assembly GCF_032405125.1). Lineage (NCBI taxonomy): Eukaryota > Metazoa > Chordata > Mammalia > Artiodactyla > Bovidae > Capricornis > Capricornis sumatraensis. The sequence continues at coordinate 138,479,155 of NC_091092.1, read as the reverse complement.
TAATTAACCTCAGATTTAGAGCAAGAGTTCTTGAAACACAAGACTGTTTGCTGCTGCTGCTAAGTCGCTTCAGTCGTGTCCGACTCTGTGCGACCCCATAGACGGCAGCCCACCAGGCTCCTCAGTCCCTGGGATTCTCCAGGCAAGAACACTGGAGTGGGTTGCCATTTCCTTCTCCAATGTGTGAAAGTGAAAAGTGAAAGGGAAGTCACTTAGTCTTGTCCGACTCTTCGCGACCCCATGGACTGCAGCCTACCAGGCTCCTCTATCCATGGCGTTTTCCAGGCAAGAGTACTGGAGTGGGGTGCCATTGCCTTCTCCGACTAGACTGTTTAACTGACTTATTTTCAGACAGTATAAAACCCTATACCCACTACTCTTGCAGACAGAGAAACCTGACTGTGGGGCATGGTATTAATATAGAAAGATGTCTCATTAGTAAAACTCATGAAGAGCAGCCTTTTATAGGTTTTGGCTATTTCCCTTCAATGTGCATGCTCAGCCGCATCCAACTCTTGGTGATCCTAGGGACTATAGCCCGCCAGGCTCCTCTGTCCATGGGATTTCCCAGGCAAGAATACTGGAGTGGGTTGCCATTTCCTCCTCCACGGCATCTTCCTGACCCAGGGATTGAACCCGCGTCTCCTGTATTAGCAGATGTGTTCTTTACCACTGAGCCACCTGGGAAGCACTTCCTTCAACATTAAGTAGTTAGAAGCCAGAGGGGGGAGAGTGAACTAACAGTTGTCCGAAAGGTGGCAACCCACCGGTTTTAATTCTAGCTCAAGCTGACCGGAATGACCTTGCAAATAAAGTGTCCGGGTCAGGCAGGCTTCTTTCTGGGCTTTTGTGAATCAAGACGGGCAGAGTTTCATGTCCTCCCAGGACTCCATGCTCTGGCTGAGCCCAGGGGAGCCCAGCATGCCTGTTGTTACAGTGCTTCCCCAGTTCACTGATAGTTAATTGGCTAGAAAGAAGCTACCATCTGGGAAAGCAGGTAGGGAGCATCTATTTCTGGCAGTTCCTCAGCACTGCGTTTCATTAGAGAAACGGCTTTTTCTTTCTGAATGAGCAATAACCAAAGAGCACCTTGTGGGGATTTCCAAACCCCTTTGGTCAGGGTTTGGCTCCCAGAATGAAGGGAGCAATTTCTCTGTGATTCCAGCATTTGTGATGGAACACATATTTCAAAGATTAAACAGCCATCCTCAATCCAAACAGATTCTGTCAGAGAAATTGAAAACACACACGTAAATTTCAGTCCGCAGGCTGCTTGACAGGTTGAGTCCCAGGGCTGCTGCTGCAAGTAGAACATCTTTCATCCCTCCCTCCCTACTGCGTGGCTCCATGTTCATTTCATGCCTCAGGCTTGCCCCCAGGGCTCCCTGACTTGTGTCCTGCCAGGGATTCTGAACCAAGTGGAAATTGGTGCTAGCTCCCTTCCGATGATTTCTTTTTCTGACATTTCTCAAACTTCTGTCAGTCCACAGAGAGACCTGAGCCTTTCTAGGACTGGCTGTGGGTGGTTTACATCATCACCGAGGAACTCTCCAGGGAGTTGCCCAGCACCAAGTTTTTGCTCCATGGAGTGCTGAGTCACTTCAGTTGTGTCTGACTCTATGACCCCGTGAACTAGCTTGCCAGGCTCCTCTGTCCATGACATTCTCCAGGCAAGAGTACTGGAGTGGGTTGCCATGCCTTCCTCCAGGGGATCTTCCCAACCCAGGGATGGAACCCGCACCTTTTACATATCTTTAGCATCAGCAGGCAAGTTCTTTCCCACTAGCGCCACCTGGGAAGCCCTGCTCCATGGAGTAGAGGGTCTCAGAGCAGGTCTGCATGTGGTGGGGTTGCCCTTCCTCAAGTGTTTCCAAGATTCAGTATTTCTGCCGGGTGCCCAAGGGAAAGAGTGGATTCTGTGCTTAACTAAACTGGAAAGTTCCGTCTCATGGGGTTCCCCAGACTAGTCTTAGAGAGTTGTAACTATGGCATCAAGAGTGTCTGTTTTTGTTTCTTTTCAGAATCTCTGTGTGAGTGACCTGGAAGAAGCGAGGCCCCTTTAATGAACTTTAAGCACATTTTCTGTGAGGCAGGGACATTTCCTTATGCTTCATAACCTGTAAGATATCTAGGGATTAGCTGAGTGTAGATCCCCACAGCTGGTTAGAAATGAGTTCCAAGTCCCTCCCAGGTCTACTGAGTCAGATCAGCATTTGAACAAGATCCTCAGGGATTTGTGTGCAGAGTTAAGTTTGAGAAGTGCTTCCCACTCCAGTGTTCTTGCCTGGGAAATCCCATGGACAGAGGAGTCTGGTAGGCTACGGTCCATGGGGTCACAGAGTTGGACACGACTTAGCGACTAAACAACAGCCCTAGGTGACAGGTCTCATGAGTTCACTTCCAGCTCTGAGATCCACAGTTCTCCAAGATTCTCTCACTTCCAGGGAAAGAAACAGCGGTGGCTTCAGTGACTGAGGCACTGAAGGAGCCTGTCCAGAGAAACGTGGTGGAGTGAAACTTGGCATGAGGTCCCTGAATCCCATTTCTCAGTCCCCAGACTTTCCCAGTCACCTCTGTCCTGAGGGTTTCTCAGCCACAATGCTAGTAGCCTTAGGGGCTCCATCATTCTTGGGGCGGGCCCATGCACTGGAAATTGTCTGACTGCATCCCTGGCCTCTACCCACTAGGTGTCAGTAGCAGCCATCCCCCTGGTTAGGATAACCCCAAATGTCTGGACAGTGCCAAGGTGAATGTGTTGGGGGGAGCAAATCCCCCCCCCCCGCCTCCCTACAATTGAATTCTGTAGAAGTGAGCATTGACATTTATGAAGCCCAGACAAAGGGACCATGTTTGGTGGTGTTTAGGTGAGTTTTTCATAAAGCTGGGATAAGGGGAGAAGGGGGAAGTGCCTCGTGTCAGGCTAGGATGGGGGTGGGGAGTCCAAGGTCTGGGGACAGGCGTTGCTGTGCCTGGTGGCTTGGGAAGTGTGCCCCCAGCTTTAAACAGAAAACACAGATGAATGGGAGAGGGGCTTCTGCTTTTTTCAAGTTTTTAGAAGTTTTTTATTGATTTGAGTATAGTTGAATTAACAATGTTGTGTTATTTTCAGATGTACAGCAAAGTGATTCGGTTATATATATGCGTATATCCATTCTTTTTCAGATTCTTTCCTCATATGGTTATCACAGAATATTGAGCTTCCTGTGCTGTCCAGTAAGTCTTTGTTGCTTTCAAAAAACCTAACACGGGCCACTGGCGAAGGCTATAGTCACCTTACCTGGGCACACAGCTTACACCAGGTAGCAATTGTGAAGCAAGTGACTTGACTTTCAGCCTGTCCTTTTCCCTGTCCTCCTTTGCCAGATATCTCCCACTTTCTCCACACACACATGCGCGCACGTGTGCGCATGGAGAGAAAACAGCTTTTTGCTCATGACATTTTGTTAGAAAGATACCGAGCTGCTAACTTGAACTTTTTTGTGACTTTATTGTAAGTTGAGAGAGACGGTTGGCAAACTGCAGCCCACAGGCCAGCTCTAGCCTGCCACCTGTCTTTGTAAATAAAGTTTTATTGGCTCACAGCCATGCCCATTCATTGCGAATTGTCTGTGGCTACTCTCAAGCCACAAAGGCAGAGTTCAGTAGTTGCAGCAGAGACTGTATAGCCTGAAAAGCCTCAAAGATTTACTATTTGGCCCTTTACGGAAAAAGTTGGCCAACTCCTGGCTTAGAGTTAATTAGGGTCACCAAACCACTGGAGAACCACCAAGAGTAATTGAACTTTCTTCCTTGCACTGGGTGGAAAACACAAAGACATGTTTTCAAAACAGAAGCAAGGAGAGGCCTGTGTGTTGGTGGAACAAGATGAATGTGTTGAAAAGCTTTTCTCTCCTCCAAGAGATTAACTTTTGCCAGAGATATCTGTTCTGACTTAGATATTAATACAGGTATTGGTAAGCTCAATTAAAATTGAAATGTTTTCTGCAAGGGAAATGTAATAGCTAGCATTTGACTGGTGCTTTGTCACTTATGAAGGTATAATTTTTTTTTTAATTTTTAAGAGTTAATTTTATTGAAGTATAGTTGATTTGGTGGTGGTTTAGTTGCTAAGTCCTGTCTGACTCTTGCGACCCCATGGACTGTAGCCTGCCAGTCTTTGTCCATGGATTCTCCAGGCAAGAATACTGGAGTAGGTTGCTGTTTCCTTCTCCAAGAGGTTTTCATGACCCAGGAATCGAACCCAGGCCTCCTGCATTGCAGGCAGATTCTTTACTGACTGAGCTACGAAGGAAGCCCATAGTTGTTTTACAATATTGCATTAATTTCTGCTGTACACCAGTGATTCAGTTATACATGTATACATTCTTTTTCAGATTCTTTTCCATTATGATTTATCACAGGATGTTGAATGTAGCTCCCCATTCTATACAGTAGGACCTTATTGTTTATCCATGCTATACATAGTAGTTTGCACCCACCAATTCCAAACTTCCAGTCCATCCCTCCTGTACCACCTTATCCTTTGCAATCACACAAGTCTGTTCTCTAGTTCTGTGAGTCTGTTTCTGTTTTATAGATAGTTTATTTGTGTGTGTTTGTATTTTTTTTTATTTTAGAGTCCACATACAAATTATACGATATTTGTCTTTCTCTTTCTGACTTAACTTTTATTTTATTTTATTTTAATTTTTATTTTTTGACTTAACTTTTAGTATGATCATCTCTAGGTTTATCCATGTTGCTGCAAATGGCTATATTTCATTTTTTAAGACTGAATAATATTCTGTTGTGTATGTGTACCACATCTTCTTTATCTATTGTTCTGTTGGTGGACATTTAGGTTGTTTCCATGTCTTGGCTCTTATAAATTATGCTTCTCTGAACATAGGGGTGCATGTATCTCTTTTGGGTTAGAGTTTTGTCTGGGTTTATGCTCAGGAATGGGATTGCTGGATCATATGGTAATTCTGTTTTGGTTTTCTGAGGAACTTCCGTACTGTACTCCATAGTGATGGCACCAACTTACATTCCCACCAACAATGCAGAAGGATTCTCTTTTCTCCACATCCTCTCCAGCATTTATTGTTTGTAGATTTTTTGATGATGGCCATTCTGACCCACGTGAAGTGGTACCTCATGGTAGTTTTGCTTTGCGTTTCTCTAATAATTGGCGATGATGAGCATCTTTTCATGTGCCTTTGGGCCATCTGTATATCTACAAAGGGGTTTTAATATTTGTGTTTTTCCCCTCAGTGGTTCTATGGGATAAAAATTACTATCCCTATTGTTTAGAAGACAGAGCTGATGACTGGAGAGGTTAAAGCACATGGAAATCACCCAGAGGTTCTTATTCAGTCCATCTTGGGTGGGCCTGGCATTAACTTGATAAATGGCTGCCAGGTATTCTGTAGTGTGATCAAGATTGCAAAGTCCTGCCCAAGTTGGCCGAGCTTATTGGGGGCCTGACTAGAGCTCAGACTTGGTTCTTCTTGTTGACTTTCAGTCCAGGAACTTTTCCCTCAATATGACGACTCACTTTAACTCAGTCTCTGATTTGAACTGGTTGGTCTAACCCAGTGATTCTCAGAGTGTAGTCCCTGGACCAACAGCATCATGATCCTCCAGCAGTTTGTTAGAAGTGCAGATTTTCTGCCCAAGACTGGACCTAGAGAATTGGAAAGTCTAGGGACAGAACCCAGCCATCTGAGTTTTAACAGCTGATTCAGATGCAGGTCAAATTTTAGATCCTCTGGTCAAGGTGATGGGCAAGTTGTGATGGAGGTAAGATGTTAAAACCAGAACACACACGCCCCCTTATCCCCTACTCCCACACACCCACTCCCACATCCCCCGCACAGGCACTGCATGTGTGCATGCTAAGTTGCTTCAGTTATGTCCAACTCTTCACAACCCTATGGAGTATAGAATGCCCAGCTACTGTGTCCATGTGATTCTTCAGGCAAGAATACTGAAGTGGGTTGCCACGTTCTCCTCCAGGGCATCTTCCTAATCCAGGGATCAAACCAATGTCTCTTATGTCTCCTGCACTGGCAGATGGGTTCTTTACCACTAGCAACATATGGGAACAGGCACTGCCTCTGGGAAGTTAGCTGAGGGTGTGGCCAGGCAAAATGAGTATGAGAAGGGATGTGATAAGAATCTATGGGCGTTTGGGGAACTAGGAAAACACCAGGACGATGAAAAGTGAAAAAAGGTCTCACCATTGTCCTGGGTGGAGCCTCTGCTAAGTTAATGTTACTGTGAGCAACCCTGAAGGTGTCCGCAAGAATCCTTGCATTCTTTTAATGTGCTGGCAAGTCAGAGGGTGTTTTGCTTTTTTTTTTTTTTTAAGTTTTGGGGTTTTTCTGAATCAAGCACTTTGTGGAGATGAGCATTCTTACGTGATTACAACGAGCCCACTTCTCCTTGGATCCAAAGTCACATTCCTTGCTTCAATTTCAGCCCAGGTGCTCCTTTTTTAATTGCACTTCATATTCAAGTGTGCAGCTACCCCCTTCCTGGAGAGGGCTGGCTCCCTAATCACTCCAGTTCTTTGGTTCCTGCAGCTGGGACTTCAAAGGCCCCAGAAGTCATATTGTAATGCGAGCTCCAAAATGGAGAGGCATCGTCAGTCAAGGCTTATCAAGGGGAAGGGACATCTTGGTGTGGCATGGGTTGGGGGTGAAGAGTCCAGCGTTACCCTGTCCCTCTTGGAGCCTCCCCTTCTCCAAAGCATCAACATTCCCGATCTGAAAAACCTCACCAAGACGTACGGAATTCAGGGCTATGCGCTGATGCCCCAGATCAAGGAGACAGACATTCATGCCCCGGGAAAGAATGTTTGTTTCAACCAAACGTTCACAGAACCAGCTGCCAACGGGAGAAGAAAAGCAGAGAGAGGGGGACTCCCGCAGACTGACATGGGAAAGTATAAACAGTGATTACAGACTCCGAGAAAGGGCTGTTGTTGGGTGAAATCACATCATCTGATTTGGGTTTTTGCTTTGCAATTACTGGACCTACAGAATGAAACTGCAGTGCATATGCTGTTTCCAGGATAGGTGGGACCATGTGAGCTCATGATGGTTTCAAGTCTGCACTTTGACATTCAAGTTGGACCCTAAAAGTTAACAAGAGCAGGCCTCGCTTTATGGGGTACCTTCATTTTAAGTTCCAAAGTACAGTATCTAGAAGCAGATGCAATCACTTGTGGTTTTGTTTGATTTTTCAGCCCAGAACTAATACACATAGAGTTTTGATTCTGAAAGTGGGAGTTCTGAAGGTGAAAAACTGAGATTAGCTTTCTTGGTCAAATCTGTGAGTTTCTCAAGGTCAAAGAGTGATGTCTCCAAGATCTTTCTTCAGTGTCACTTCTAGTATTTTGTATATTGATAACCATTACGTGTTTTTGAAGAACAGATAAGTGCTAAAGACCTGTTCCTTACTTGTGACCTTTTAGAATAAATCAAGAAAATAATCCTGGCAGAGTTTTCTAAAGACACAGAGCATTTCCCCAGAAGAGACCCATCTGTCATTGTGTAAAATGTCACATAAAACACTCCATGTCAAAAGAAAGTGGTAATTGGCTTGGTGTTTCATGGCCTGAGAAGGGCTGCTGGGTTGGGGGATCGTGAACTTGAAAAGAATGATTCTGAAAGTGCAGTCTGAAGAATCTGTGCCCTGGTGTATCTTTGATCAAACTCAACCTACAAAGAAGCATGGCAGGTTCTAAATTCCGCAGAGACCAACAGCTCAGGAAATCGATGCCCATGGCTTTACTGAACATGTCACATCAAAGGGGAAAATGCCCTAGTAACTGGAAAGTTCTTTTGGTGTTTAGTGTTGAGAGAGAATAAAAAAGAGATTAAATTTCAGTATTTCTGGATTTGGTTAATAGATCTCTCTTTTAAATTTAAGAACTTGAAGTAATTCTCTTTACTTAGTAGAAAAATTGGGTTTCCCTGGTAGCTCAGACAGTGAAGAATCTGCCTGCAATGCAGGGGACCTGTGTTCGATCATTGGATTGGGAAGGTCCCCTGGAGAAGGGATGGCTACCCACTGTAGTATTCTTGCCTTGAGAATTCCATGGATAGAGGAGCCTGGCAGGCTACAGTCCATGGGGTCACAAAGAGTCAGACATGACTGAACAACTAAACAGCAGTAGAAAAATTATCCAAAAGACATGTCTCATAACTGTGTCTGAAGGGTAATAAAAATAGACCTGTAAGTAGAGCATTGTCATCTTTAGATAAATGGTTCCTGAAGTGGTTTTCAGCCGTGACATTCAGCATGGCTGAAATTCACCAGCACAAATGCTCCCACAGGGAGATGTTGAGTTTGTGGGCAAATCCTGACACCATTTGAACCCTGGTTAATTTTTTGGGGACTCAAGGAGACTGAGACAAAATGTTGGGGAATGATATTGAAAGAATAAGTATACTAATTTATAGTTTTTAAGAATAGATACTGTGCAGAGATGAATACTTCATATTATTAACAAACTGCTTGGACCCCATGTCATAGCTGTCAACACATAGCTGTGTTGGGGGATATCTGCACATCCCTCCTGGCATGACCACAGAGGTTGCTCATGGGGCCCCATCTTGTTCTTGGAAGAATCCATTCCTACTTAAGGCTTACCCAAAGACAAAAGCCAGTGTCTGAAAGTTTCAGTTTTCAACTGTAAAAGATGTTAGTCCATTTCTATCCATATAAACTTGTTGAGCATGGTGTCTGACACATGAATGCTAAAAATATGATTGTGGCAGAGACAGCTGATGCCCATTAAATCCATATTCTCTTCTGGGCACACAGCTTAGACTACACTTCCCAGCATCCTTTGCAGTTAGATGTGGCCATGTACTAGTTCTAGCCAATGGAATATGGGCAGAAGTGAGGTCCAGAAAAATGCCCCATGTGTGATCCTCTGCAGGTTTCTACTCTGCTGGGGTGGAATGGAGATGACCTGAGATGACCTTGGAAGCTATTGAATGACCATGGAAGAGAACTCCCAGCTCCCTATTTACTGGCCCAGCACTGACACATGACTGAGAAACAAAGCTCTGTTATATTCGGTCATTTTCCACTTTGGGGGTCACTCTGATAAGGCAAATAGCCCAACTGAACTATGCAGTTATTGCAGTTATAAATTCCTAGAAAAGTGGGCAGTGATGTGATAAAGTCAGCTTGTACCGCTCACAAGAACCATGGTTTAATTTGTAGGAATTTTGCCAGCAGGTTGATGTCACATTCCTAGCTTGAAATCAGCCATGGTGGGAAAATTACACCCCAGAGATTGGCGGGTACCACAAGCTAGCCATTTTTTGGTGGTGGTGGGGGGCTCCTTTGGAGAACATTTATCAGAACACAGCTGACTGGGGATATATCTTTTTCCTCTTTATCTCATTCAGATGTGTATGACTTAGAAGTGTGTGTGGTTGTGAATCAAGGTCAGCTTTGAATAACTCAACAGAGGAGACATCCTGAAAGGATGCAAGCTGAGCCCAGTTGTTTAGTTGCTCAGTTGTGTCCAATTCTTTGTGACCCCATGGACTGTAGCCCACCAGACTCCAGGCAAGAATACTGGAGTGGGTTGCCATTTCCTCTTCCAGGAGATCTTTGTGACCCAGGGATGGAACCCAGACCTCCTGCACTGCAGGCAGATTCTTTGCCTCCTGAGCCACCAGGGAAACCTTTTGAGATAAGGGCTACATTTTTATGTCTGGGGTCTTTAGGACTTACAGGCCTTTTGTTGCACCCTCCCTCCCCACTTTATCTGGTTGTCACTGGTCCACCTGGCCCGGGACTGTCTTCTGAAGCACGCTAATTCTACTGTCACTCAAGCACTGGGTAATGACGGGCACCAGGGAAAGTGTCGTTTGCCTTGCGCTCCCGTGAGGGCTGATGCTTCCCTGTAAGGGAGGACAGAGGGGGCTCAGTCTGGATTCTTCCACCAGCAGATCCCAAGATAAGGACTCAAGGACAAGTCATTTGTTTGGAAGGTGATGCTGGGAACCAGCATAAAAGAGCAGGAAGAGGTGAGGCAGAGAGGGAGAGGTGGCCAGTGAAGGGTGTGTTATCCTGCAAGTTGCCTCTGTGGGCAGCTGGAGACGTGAGTGACAGTGCAGACCACACACCCCAGAGATCTCGCTGCAGAGGGGCAAGGACTGGGGTATCTGTCAGCTCTCTCTGGCCATCGACGTGTCGAGGATGCCCGGAACCTGTCCAGATAGCCAGCTTGCCTCTGTTCTTTCCCCAGCTGGCCCCTGAGAATCTCCCTACTCTTTGCTTTATCAGAGGTGAGCCAAGTCCCTTATTTTGACCTCTCTGTCTAGACTTGGTGTGTTTTCTCTTGGCTGCCCTTGACCATGACTTTGATCATATATGCACCCTGACCTCTGTATGCATTCAGTCCCTTCAGTGCCTTCATGTATAAAAGAATGATCAAAACAATGATTTGAATCACACTCTTAAAAATGACAGAACTGGAGAGTTCTCTTACAATCTACCATAATTATAGTCATCTCGGATTAGATATGTATGTCATTAGAATTTCTGCACTCTGGTAGATACAAAAATTGTCCCTCAAATATGTCCACATTATAGTCCTTAGAACATATGAATATTTTTTACCCTCTATGGGAAAAAGGACTTTACAGGTGTGATTCATTTAAGGACCTTGAGATGCAGAGATTATCCTGGATTTTCTGAGTGGGCTCGTAAAGGCTCTTATAAGAGACAGGAATGTCACAGTCAGAGAGGGTGATACATGATGGAAGCAGATTAGAGTTATGCATGACCAGAAGCTAAGGAATGTGGGCAGCCCTTAGAAGGTAGAAAATACAAGGAATACCATAAGACCCATGTGGATTTCTGCTGTATAGAACTATAGGATAATATGCTTATGTTGCTCTGTGATAATTTGTGACAACACCAAGAGGAAACTAATATACCCACATGTGCTCAGTTGCTCAGTCATTTCTGACTCTGCAACCCCATGGACTGTAGCCCATGAGGCTCCTCTGTCCATGGGATTTCCCTGGCAAGAATACTGGAGTGGGTTGCCATTTCCTTATTCCGGGGATCTTCTTGATCCAGAGATCAAACCTGCGCCTCCTGTATTGGCAGGCAGACTCTACCACTGAGCCACCTGCGAGGCCAATATACCCACATAGTCAAGTTTTAAAAATCATGAATTCTTAAATTGCCTTTGAGAATGCAACATAATTGTGATGTTGGGGTATCTATTTTCAGTTATTTTTCAGAATCTGCTTTGTGGGTTAACTGTGATGAAATCAAGGTCAGGGTTGGCGTGTCTTAGATCTGCTATCACTCGTCAGCTGGGGCTTCTCAGAGCAGAGCCCCTGACCTTGCACGCAGGTAAGTTAGCTGTTGCCAGGAGGGAAATTGCCTGGTGATGGTGGCTGCTGATTGCTGTCCAGGTGTTTCTGGATTAACTGCTGCTTTTGATTACCTGAACTATTTGTGGATAATCCCTCATCCAGATAATTGAAAATTCTCTGCCCAAACACTTTGGCTGCTTGGAATCCAGTGGTTTTTTTTTTTTTTTGCAGCTCTGAGCCTCTTGTACGGTCTTCCAAGAAACAGTAACTTTTATGTTCTCACCAAACTGGTTGGCTAATTCAGGAATGGGCTTCATTCTAATTAATAATCGCAAGTATTTCCTTAACACTTGACCCGTCAAGCTTCAGGTTGAGCACTTTTTAAGATCATTACATTTTTGACAACTCAATCTGAGCTGAGTCCCCTATGGCTGCCCCCACTTGCATAGACTGTACAGACGAGGATGTGGGGCTCTGGGTAACTCATTTGACTAGCGCATGGCAGAACCCACCTCCAAAAGCAGGTGGCTTGATTCTCAAGCCCACACTTCTAACCAGCACTGATACTGTATGTCACCCTCTTTTTGGAAATGGCTCAAGTTTGTTCTTGGCAATAGAGAAGTCAGCATATCGCCTTAGCTATTGGTGGAACAGGCCATGAGTCAGTGAAAGCAGCCTTTTGGGAACTGTTTCACTGGCTCCCAGAGATGTGTTTTTGTGAAGGGAGGGGGCTCCTGGGGTTTGATGGATGTTGAATTTCACCTTCCACCTCGCCAAGAAGTGAAGTTTCCAGGTATCTTAATGTTTTGTGATCAAAAATGGGTTAAAAAGTATTCTTGAGTCCAATGGTGATTCACAGAGAATGTCTGAGCAACAAAAGAAGCCCTGTGCTTGCTCATTCCGCATCTCCAGTCCCTCCATCCAGGTGTCTGCATTTGCCTGGCATGTTGGTGGTCTCTACCTGGGCACTGTTTGTATGATGCTTGAGTAGCATTTATGGACTCAGGAATTCCTTCCTTTTAGATGGCATGATCCCTTCCCTTTCAATTCTAGAATGTGTCATGCTAACACAGTGGGTCTCAACCAGGGGCAGTTTTGTTCCTCAGGAGACACCTGACTATGTTAGGAAGTATTTTTTTTTCCATTTCATTTTTTTAGTCTTTATTAAATTTGGTAAAGTAGTGCTTCTGTTCTTTATGTTTTGTTTTGTTTGGTCATGAGGTGTATGGGATTTTAGCTCCCTGACCAGGAATCGAACCTGCACCCCTGGCATTGGAAGGTGAAGTCTTAACTGCTAGACCGCCAAGGGAAGTTCCAGGAGGTAGTTTTGATTGTCAAAACTGAAGGATACTGCTACTGGCCTCTAATAAGTTATATTCATTTCCTGATGCTGCTGTATCAAACTCCCACAAACCAGGTGGCTTAAAAGAATAGAAATGTCCTGTCTCACATTTCTGGAGGCCAGGAGTCCAAAAGATGTCTGCAGCCTTGGTCCCTTCTGGTGACTGAGGGAGACCTCCGTTCAGGCCTCTTTCCCAGGCTCGGGTAGCCACATCACTGCAGTCCCTGCCTCCAGCTTCCTGGGGCCTTCCCCTCTATGTCTCTGTGCCTCAAATCCCCCTTTCCTTTCTCTCATAAGGACACTCATCATTGGATTTAAGGCCCACCCTAAATCCAGGATGATCTTCTCTCGAGAGCCTTAACTTAACATCTGCAAAGACCCTATTGCCCAGCACAGTCCCAGTCCCAGGTGCTGGGGGTGTGGACTTGGACACATGTTTTAAGGGGGCATGGTTCAGCCCACAACAGGGGTAGAGGCCGGGGAAGCTGAGAGCCAGGCTACACTGCAAAGGACAGCCCCCCCACCACAGAGGAGCTGAGAAGCCTCACACTGTCATGAGCGAGAAGTTTGCTTGTGGCAGAGAATACCTTTCAGCGTGTACCCCATCCTTCGACAGCTGTCACGTGTGGTGTGACTCAGCCAGGCTATGTGATCTCCTTCGACAGCTGTCACGTGTAGTGTGACTCAGCCGGGCTATGCGATCAGATGCCAGCTGTCACTGCCCAATTTGTTTCCAATGGGTGGAGGCCACTCGTGCCCAGCAGATGGCTGGCAAATACCCATGAGAACCAAGTGTTATTTGCTCAGTTGTGTCTGACTCTTTGCGGCCCCATGGACTGTAGCCTGCCAGGCTCCTCTGTCCATGGGATTTTGCAGGCAAGAATACTAGAGTGGGTTGCCATTTTGGTATGCAAATGAGAGGAAAGGTAAGAAAGTAATGTATTGCTCAGAAGTGTGCATATTCTGGTGTAGACATAATCTGGTTTGTGCCTCTCTGCTATACACCTATGAAGAACCTCTGATTTCCCAGTGTAGGCACCCAAGGCTTCCCCCTCTCCAGCCCCCTCCTCACTGTCATGATTTATCTTTTGGAGAAGACATTTTATGGAAATCTGTGTCAGTGGTCTCAACCGTTTTCTGTAAGGGAATAATAAATCTTCCTGATTTGCAGGTCAGGAGGCAAAGCAGAGCCTCTTCTGGAAGTTCTCATAGAACAAGAGAGACAGAGTTCTGCCATGCCTCCGTCCATTGGCCCAGGTCTTGGGTGCTGGGCAAGTTCATGTCCAGTTGCCATCTGCTGGAGCACTCCAGTGGCTGAATGTTCAGCCATTGCCTTGGGGCCCTATGCTGGCTGGAGCAGGAGCTGGGTGTTGGGAGAGGGGCATGCCCTCTAATCAGTTTCATTCTCTGCCTCAGGGACCCCCAGGTCCCAGCACACTCCTCTGTCCTGGACATCTGAGTCATCTTAACCCAGACTCCTGGCTGGAGGCCCAGGCTGCTCACCACCCAGCAGTTGCCCATAGCTGTGGCCCCAGTGTGTAAGTGGTGACCAGCATGGACCCAGAGTCAGGTTCTGGGTGCAGAGGAGGGAGTAGGAGTAGAGGGCAACACCCTGGCTGGTCTCCAGGTTCTCAGCTGTCAGCCTGCTCCAGTCACATCTGCAGCCCACACACCACAGGCAGAGTGAATAAGTGTGGGGGGGGGAGCGGGGGGTGAATTGGGTCCGAGGGCCATCCTTGGCCAGTCCCTGGTTTGACCTCATGGCAGATACTTTTCTGCTAGATGGCAGGACTCTTCTTTGGCTTGACCAACTGCTTACCTCATTTGCAAGTTCATGATGTTGAGAGCAGTGAGGACCATCTGACACTCCTGCGCTAAGCCAGTCCTTGGGTTTTTAAAGATAACGCGAGGAGGCTCGGAAAGACACGAGATGCAAAGCCTCCCTTTGCAAATGAGTGTGCGACCCGGGAGACCCCCAGTATCAGGGCGGTGAATGGAATGTTTTTGCCTTTTGATGTTTAACCTCTCTTCTCCTAATCCCCCAGTTATCTTATTGGAGTAAATATTCCTGGAAAAATGCAGGTGCTCGGGGTCAGGTTCTATTTCATCCTGTGATAGGTATTGGGTTGGCCAAAATGTTCATTTAGGTTTTTCCATAAGCTGTTACGGGAAAACCCAAGTGAACTTTTGGGGCAACCCTAGTTTAGTTTGGGCAACTAATGTTTTAGGAATGGTGACTGATGAATTTATCTTCTCTTTTACTGGATAGTCCTCAAAGGCACATGTTAGAAGCAGTATGTTTGGAAAGAAAGAGCAGAGAATTCTGCCATCTGAGGTTGTAAATGTCATTATGAAGTGTGTGGTGCGTGCACCAGCCATCTGGCATTTGCAATATGGGCGCATTGGTTAAGACAAAATACCTTCCTACTCAAGGCCCCAGAAAATTGTCTGCTATCATAGTAGCAACTACTGTCTGTCAGCAAGTATCCTTTCCTCCCTTAGAAACTTCATTAAGATGCCTTCTCAACAGTCAGTTGTCACCTCCCATTTTACTCAGCTAACCTCATGCTGTATCATCATTCTGACACACACTTCCCAAGCCTCTCTAAGCCAAGTTCAGTCAGGTTTCTGGAATGTCAGCTCTCTCCCCAGCCCCTCTTCAATTTCCCTTTGATGCAGTTTGAACATGATTGCAAAGCCCGGGGACCTTTGCTGGGTCCTCAATTGTGCACAAATTCAGAACTAAGTAAATTTCAGGCCTGCTGCTTGGCCATGATCAGCAACCACCAGAAATGGAGAGGTTTTTTAATGGAAAAATGAGAAAGATAACAAGTGAGAGATTTGAGCCTAGAAAAGAGGGCATAAATTGGTTCTCTGCCCTCCAAACTGCACTTCTGCCCCAGTCAATCATCTTCTGTGATCTGATCAGTGCTGACAAGGGAGCTATCTTGGAGGGAGCCTCAATACTCAAGAGATGTGGCTGAAGGTAGAGACTTGTTTTCACCTCCTCATCCTTGTGATGCCCCAGATGGAGTTCATCTGAGAGGAAGGGGGCCCTCACTGAGGGCTCTGCTGCCTCCTGGGTCTTTCTTTATCTTCTGCAGCACCTGAAATTCTGCTGCTGAGCTTTCCTCCGGGCCTGCGTAACATACCTGTAATGTTGGGGAGACCAAGAGTGAACACTGTTCTCCTCCAGTCTGTAAATACGGGCTTGTAGGCTCTAGCCTCGATCCTCCCCTCAGTCAAGATGTTTCAGCAACCTCATCCAGGCTCTTGGTTTTGATCAGCCCTCACTAGTGGAAACAGTGGCTGTTTATTTTTCTGGGCTCCAAAATCACTGCAGATGGTGATTGCAGCCATGAAATTAAAAGACACTTACTCCTTGAAAGGAAAGTTATGACCAACCTAGATAGCATATTCAAAAGCAGAGACATTACTTTGCCAACAAAGGTCCGTCTAGTCAAGGCTATGATTTTTCCAGTGGTCGTGTATGGATGTGAGAGTTGGACTGTGAAGAAAGCTGAGCGCCGAAGAATTGATGCTTTTGAACTGTGGTGTTGGAGAAGACTCTTGAGAGTCCCTTGGACTGCAAGGAGATCCAACCGGTCCATCCTAAAGGAGATCAGTCTTGGGTGTTCATTGGAAGGACTGATGCTGAATCTGAAACTCCAGTACTCTGGCCACCTGATGCAAAGAGTTGACTCATTGGAAAATACCCTGATGATGGGAAAGATTGAGGGCAGGAGGAGAAGGGGACGACAGAGGATGAGATGACTGGATGGCATCACCGACTCAATGGACATGGGTTTGGGTGGACTCTGGGAGTTGGTGATGGACAGGGAGGCCTGGCGTGCTACAGTTTATGGGGTCGCAAAGAGTTGGACACGACTGAGCTACCGAACTGAACTGAACTGAACTGAAATGAACACTAACGTCTGGCCTTGACCTTCTCAGGTACTCCAGACTGGCTTCTCTACCTTCCCGATTGGGTACAGCTGAGGTCTCCCAGGCACTTCAGGGTCAAGGTGCCATCTATAAGAGACAGATTTTAGATGCAGAACACTGAAAGCTTGCAAGGTTTGACATCTGCTCATAAGTGGGAGGAGATGGATGAGAAGGAGTCAGTGATGATGCTTTGTCTTCCTGGAGCTGACCGGGAATATGGAGAGTACTGGGAAGATGGACGTGGTGGTGCTATAATGGGGGTGATCAGTGACTTAGAAGAAGAGAATAGGGTTGTGGGACTGAATTCTTTTTGATTGCAAATCACAAAGACTCAACTCAAACTAGCTTAAACACACACACACAGCAAAGAAAGAAAAAGAAAAAAGAAACTATAATTTTATTGACTCAAGGAATTGAGAAGTCCAAGGGAGTGGTTTCAGGAATAGCTGTATCCTGGTGCTCCCATACTGTTATCTGTCATAAGCTAGGTTCCTCGATAAAAGAACCTAAGACAAAGGCTTGGTCTATTTGGGAGCAGCATTGGAAAGGGAAGGCAGCAAAAGATGCCTGGCAGGATAGGAAACTGGAGCTTGAGTTGTGGGATCTTCAGGAGAGCCTTCCAGGGCATCTCAGGACTGTCCTTCCTGGAGACAGAAGAGGGAGGCATGGATTCATCGGCTCTCTCCTGAATTCATCAAGCATGGCCCATGGGTGTTGACTCCTCTCACATTGATGGGTGGTGCATGGGAGTGCTGAGCAGCTCCCACAGGTGTCCCACCAGAAAGAAGCCTCTGGGGAAAAAGTGAACTCAGTACAGCCACAGGGAAGTCTGAGGGTGGCACATATCACAGATTCTGTCTTCACAATGCTGGGCGAAGCCTGCACAAATCTGATCTCGGTAGCGGTGGCTGGAATAAGGGCAGAGGCCAAGAGGATTGGAAGAGGCCAAAAGGATTGGAAGTGGCTCAGACAGGTGTCTCCCTCACATCAGTGTGTCTCCACCTCCCTGTCCCTTGTGCCATCTCTTGATTGTGTTTGCTTCTGCCTGATCCTCTGATAGGCTTATGCACAAGGTGACAACATGCTCCCCAGAAGCAGTAAGCTGCCATGGTCCTTAGAGTTCATCCCTGCAGAGAAAAAGAGAGAGACCCTCGCTGCCTTCTGCCTAATGTTTGAAAGCTGATTCTGATCATCCTTCCTTGGGGCATGTGCTCATCCCCGTGATCAAGAAAGCAAAGGGTCTCAATTCGTTGCCTTGCTAGAATGACATGGAGTTGGGCGTGGGGCTGGGTCCCAGGGGAGAGGCAGCTGGCTCTGGCAGACATGGAGTTGTGCTGCCCAGATCTTTCTTCTAGCTTCAGGAAAAAGCTAGTGATGAGTTGCAGAGTCTGTTTGGCCAACTGCCTCCACTTTGGAGCCAGGGTCATGCTCTTCCAAGGGCAGTCCCTGGCCAAGGCCTGAACAAGGTGGTGCTACAAAGATCCTAGCCATTTCTTCCCAATGCTGGCTCCTCTAAGGGCGGTTTTTGCTCTGGAGCTCACTGTCATAGAGGCATTGTCATGGAGGCTCACTGATGCAGGCATTGTTAGGTCAGCATCATAGTCCAGCATCTTCTTCTGCCCCATCCCTCCTCCTCCCTTTTTTTCCTTCAGACATTCCTCTCCAATACATCTTTTGCATTTCTAAATCCATCTTGGTGCCTGCTTCCTGGAGAACTCAGCTGGCACATGGGCAGATGAAGAAGCAATCAATGTTCTTTAAAGGGATGAAAGACCTTGAAGAAGGAGGAGGGAGGAGGGAGGCAAGAACATTGAACTTTGAGTGGGTACAACAAAAGACTTCTAATCACCACCTCATTGGTGCTTCTTTTCAAAACCACTTCCAAGGACTTCCTTGGTGGTCCAATGGTTAGGAGTCGGCCTACCAATGCAGGGGACACGGGTTCAATCCCTGGTCTGGAAAGATACCGCATACTGAGGGGCAGCTAAGCCTGTGCACCATATCTACTGAGCCCATGCTGTGTAACAAGAGAAGCCACCACTAGGAGCATGCACACTGCAGTTATAAAGTAGGTCCTGCTTCCCACAACTAGAGAAAGCATGCACCAAGCAGTGAAGACTCAGCACTGCCAAAAAAAAAACCACCACCCTCCACCACCAAAGCAAATACAAATAATACTGTTAAAAAATATACAAGCAGAACCACTTCCAAGGTGACCTATGTCCCTCTCTGACACTTGCCCTGGAAATACAAGGCAGACCTGGATTTGAAAGCTATGCCTATAGCTTTGGGTGGGCCACCAACTGCAGGGTGTAGACTTTACTTCGATGAGGCCATGGCCTCCATCAAGGTGGGGTGATGAACACAGAGAACAAGGAGATGGCCTGCCCACGCACATTCTTTGGGGTAGCCCGTGTAGCCATGGCCAGTTCTCATGGAGGCACTGACCCTGGGTAGAACCTTAGGTGAGACCACACGAATTCCATTGAGAATCTTCCATGTGAGTTGCCTTCTGTCAGCAGGCACACTATGGAAAGGGTTGGGGTTCTTTTGTTTGGGGTTGACTTTGGTCTTGCTAAACTGGAAATCCAAGGTCAAAGAAAGAGTCGGGAAACAGGGTATTACCCTGGACTTGAGTGTCATCAGTTCTCTGAGACCACTCTGTCTAATGTGTATTCAGATACCTAATTTGCACATCACTGGCCTTGGGATTAAAAAGCAGGAGTGAATTTTATGGGAAGGTGGCACATAACATTATGGGTCTATAAATGGCCATCGGAAGTCAGCCAACTAAAAGGCACGAATTCCAAGTCATATGGTCTGAAAAAATGCACTTGCAGTTGCTGCTATTTTCACTGGCAGGTAAACAAAAGTGATCAACATTCTTTCTTTTCTGAGTGGCTGAGAATCATAATATATTCCCATAGTGACTTTTCATGACCTACATTCGAGGGAACAGAATAGAAGCCCTGCTTCACTCATCTGACTTCTAATTGCTGAGATTTGATGTGAATACAAATAATAGTGGTTTTCTGTGGAACCTTCAGCGTGGAAACCCAGTTCGAGTCAGTAACAGTGTCCTGAAACTTCCCATGGCCTCAAGGGGCAAATTGAAGGCAAATGCTATTACAGGCATGTCTGTAGCTGGGTAAATTTAACAAGCAAAGGGCTATATGATTGCTACTTTGTAGTTGAGAATCGTGGAGAAGACAATGGCAACCCACTCCAGTACTCTTGCCTGGAAAATCCCATAGATGCCTGGTTGGCGGCAGTCCATGGGGTCGCGAAGAGTCGGACACGACTGAGCAACTTCACTTTCACTTTTCACTTTCATGCATTGGGGAAGGAAATGGCAACCCACTCCAGTGTTCTTGGCTGGAGAATCCCAGGGACAGAGGATCCTGGTGGGTTGCCATCTATGGGGTCGCACAGTCGGATACGACTAAAGTGACTTAGCAGCAGTTGAGAATCGAGCTCTTTTTGTGTCTATTCCTGTTAAATCATAAACTGTAACCGAGTTGAGTGACTTCATTGTACCGAGTGACTATGCATACATCCAGAAAGGTGTTGTGACTGGTGTTGCCAAAGCCAGGAGAGAGATGACATGAGCTGATGGACTGACAGCTTAGGCAACATAGGGGCTCACCATGTTCTGGGTTTTCAAGGACAGAAAGTCTATCTTATCAATGTCATCAGTGATACTGAGCTCTTGGGAATTGACTCAAGCTAGCCAATCACCTGATAGACTGAGAAAACATAGGACACAAATGCCAGCTCTAATGGGTGCTGGGCGGGGGCATCTGTGCCAGCCTTCCTGATGCCTTCTGTCCTGGTCTCCAGACATGTGGGGGAGTTGGCTTAAAAATCAGAAGACTGGGTGGATGACAAGGAATAGGATCAAGGCTAGTGGATTGTCAAGGCTACTCTCTCCAGGTCGTGGGGATTCTTTTAAGCCACTCAACTCTCTCCCTAGTATTTATCTCTAAGAATAAGAGTATTTGCATTTGTCAGATTCAGTGCCCTCTTCTCTTGTGGATAAACATTACTATATTTTGCTTCTGTTAGGTGGTGCTAGTGGTAAAGAACCCACCTGCCAGTGCAGGAGATGTAAGAGGCGTGGATTTGATCCCTGGGTTGGGAAGATCCCCTGGAGGAGGGCATAGCAACCCACTCCAGTATTCTTGCCTGAAGAATCCCGTGGACAGAGGAGCCTGACAGGCTACAGTCCATAGGGTCCCAAAGAGTTGGACATGACTGAAGCAACTTAGCACACATGCAAACATACACATTTTTCTAGTTTACAGGTAGACTAGTACCATCTAACCTTAAAAAATAGTCTTTCTTTAAAAAGAATATCAGTACAATTCAGTTCAGTTGCTTAGTCATGTCTGATTCTTTGCAACCCCATGGACTGCAGCACGCCAGGCTTCCCTGTCCATCACCATCTTCTGCAACTTGCTCAAATTCACGCCTATTGAGTTGGTGATGCCGTCCAACCATCTCATCCTCTGTGGCCCCCTTCTTCTCCTGTAATCTTCTTTTCAATTTTTCCCAGCATCAGGATCTTTTCCAGTGAGTCAGCTCTACACATCAAGTGGCCAAAGTATTGGAGTTTCAGCTTCAGCATCAGTCCTTCCAATGAATATTCAGGACTGATTTTCCTCAGGAAGGACTGGTTGGATCTCCTGGCAGTCCAAGGGACTCTCAAGAGTCTTCTTCAATACCACAGTTCAAAAGCATAAATTCTTTGGCCCTCAGCTTTCTTTGTAGTCCATCTTTCACACCCATACATGACTACTGGAAAAAGCACAGCTGACTAGACGGACCTTTGTTGGCAAAGTAATGTCTCTGCTTTTTAATATGCTGTCTAGTTTGGTCATAGCTTTTCTTCCAAGGAGCAAGCGTCTTTTAATTTCATGGCTGCAATCACCATCTGCAGTGATTTGGGAGCCCAAGAAAATAAAGTCTCTCACTGTTTCCATTGTTTCCCCATCTATTTGCCATGAAATGATGGGATTGGATGCCATGATTTCAGCTTTTTGAATGTTGAATTTTAAGCCAGCTTTTTTGCTCTCCTCTTTCACTTTCATCAAGAGGCTCTTCAGTTCCTCTTCGCTTTCTGCCATAAGGGTGGTGTCATCTGAGTATCTGAGGTTATTGATATTTCTCCTGGCAATCTTGATTCCAGCTTGTGCTTTATCCAGCCCAGCATTTCACGTGATGTACTCTGCATATAAGTTAAATAAGCAAGGTGACAATATATAGCCTTGACATACTCCTTTGTCAATTTAGAACCAGTCTGTTGTTCCATATCCAGTTCTAATTGTTGCTTCTTGACTTGCATACAGATTTCTCAGGAGGCAGATCAGGTGGTCTGTTATTCCCATCTCTTTCAGAATTTTCCACAGTTTGTTGTGATCTACACAGTCAAAGGCTTTGGTGTAGTCAATGAAGCAGAAGTAGATGTTTTTCTAGAATTCTCTTACTTTTTCCATCATCCAACCAATGTAAAAAGAATATAACACAGTGGAATAGTTTACAATCACCTTCTAGACCTGCCTCTCTAAGTTGAGGCTGGTATAATTCTGATCTTACTGGGATCAGGGGCAAACTCTTACTAGTCCTAATTAGCTCAATGGTTTTTAAAAGTGTTGGGATGGACATTTCAAAACAGAAAGAGGTAAACAAAGAAAAAGAAGTGTTTTTCTCTCATTTCTTTTTTCCATGACAATATCAAGTAATAATCATTTATTAACCACATGTGGTGTTTTAGCCTCATATCAGTGCAAGTTTCTTTATCTTTCAAATGTTGGAGCTGGGTGTGCTCATCCCAAGATTGTGGATGGGGCAAATGGAGCCATGCCCAGTGACTTTAATTCATCTTGGGGCAGAAATGATGAGAACTGATGTTTTCTGCTTTCGATTGACTCTTCTCGTTGAAAGGTTTTCTCTCATAGGATCTTTAAGATAGCAAGTCCCAACTTTGGAAGAGGAAGTTCTAGCTCAGAAATTTATACTTGTATTTGCAATTCTCTTCTCTTTTTGCAGCATGTCTAAATTATATTTGGGGTTGAAACAAGAGTCTGGCAAAACCTTCCCTTATTGACAAAAGGATCAATTTTACATATCTCTTCTTTTCCCAGGTGAAGGAAAATTTGACATACTGCCAGTGACCAGAAGCACCAAGGCCTTTTAATCTCCAGATTAACCAGTGATTTTCCAGGGCCTCAGGGTCTTCATGGAGCTCTGGATATCTCCCAGACTCTTCAGTCACCCATTTATACACATGTTCCTGATTCTTAATTGCATCCAAAATATGTTTAACTTTTCAGAACTAATTTTATTCCTCTTATATGGCAAAGATGGTTAGTCATCAAAGTTACTATGTGTTCCCCAATATTTCTCAGGCTTCTGTAAAAAGGGGGCCATCTGACAACTTCTAGTGAGTGAACTGAGTATGAAAAAGCCATGTGTCACTGAAGGACCAAGGAAATGAAGAGTTGGCCCGTAAGTGCCACATCCTTCTCTTTCCCAAGCATGGCAACCCTGGAATTCACAGATTATGACTGGCAGCATGGAGGAAACAGATACCTGTGTCACCACATGGGAGTGAGCTCTGGCCAACTTGCTCTGGACTTCAAGTAAGTGAGAAGTAAACTTATATTGTGCTGAGCCTTTGAAATATTTATTACCGTAGCACAGCCAATCCTATACTGACTAAACTTCATTTCCACCTTCTTATAAAAATATACATGGTATTGTCTGTGAATTGATCATAAATATATTTGAAGTATAGTGATCTCAACCTCAGGTATCTGAAGAATCAAAATAGGTTAGGTGGAAAAACCTAGTTAAACTCCTTTAGGACTCAAAGTAAACAAGTAAACAAAAATGAACTGGCAAATACAAACCCAAGTTTTCTACTCAAATAATGTCTTCTTTCAAACTACCCAGGAGCCCTATGTAGTTTGTCCATGCAGAACATTGCTTCTTCAGGGATATTAAGTTATTTATAAGATGGATCAGAGTTGGTGTGAAAGTAGTGTTGAGGAGTGTCTCTGGTGGGGCAGGGATGGAGGGGACTGTGGAAAATCATGCTTTTGCCTGAGGTTTCTGTATTCATGTCCCTTATCTTCTGTCTTTCATTCTTTAGGTACTGGGCTAGAATTGACTGTCTGATAGGCAGACAGTGTGTGGGTTAGAATACTGGTAACACACACACCATCAAGAGTGGCCAGAAATTAGATGTTTCAAAAATAGAGCAAACTAATAATCATAGAAAATTAGAAACTTGTTGGACTTCCTTACATTTATTCTTTTGACCTTTATTTCAGTTGACATTGGGAAAGGAAATGGAGTTTCTCTTATATCTTCCAGAGCTTAGAGTGTTAAAGCTCTTTAGAAGAACACTGCTTAGGTATTTCTTCAGAATTATATCACATATCAGTTTCTCAAATGGCTGCTAATAGGCATTAAATGCAAATACAGCATTTTTTTTTTCAATAATGGGAGTTATGTACAATTTATAAAGGTAGGGATGGGTGAGTAAGAGTTTGTGGCAGAGTTCGACTAGTTGATCTCCAAATTGTTTTCCTTTCTTTCTAAGGCATGAGCTTGACAGCATTTCCCAGATTTCCTTGGAGTTAGATGAAATGTTGTAAGCCATCTCTGGGCCTGGCCCATCTAGTTTCCTTGTTATTTCCTATGCTTTCTCTTTCCCTGAGGGATGATCTTAACACAGAGCTTCTAATGGGAGGCTTTAAGATCCCCAGGGATGTTAGCACCATTAGATGGAAGGAACTTGGGCCCTAGAATAACTGTGTAGAGCAAAGCCTGCCTGATGGGCTGCACTTAACTATGATATGCCTGAGAAATAAACCTTTAAATTAATGTGAGACCACCAAGAGCTGGGAGTTGTTCACTGTGGTAGTTAGCCTACCTAACTAATGCAAACCTCTTGTATTAATACAATACAGACCAGTCACAGTTTATTCTTCCCTAAGCAATGTTCACTGTATGCAGCCCTTTCAGTTCAGTTAAGTTCAGTTCAGTTGCTCAGTCGTGTCCGACTCTTTGCAACCCCATGAATCGCAGCATGCCAGGCCTCTCTGTCCATCACCAACTCCCAGAGTTCTCTCAGACTTGGGTCCATCGAGTCAGTGATGTCATCCAGCCATCTCATCCTCGGTCGTCCCCTTCTCCTCCTGCCCCCAATCCCTCCCAGCATCAAAGTCTTTTCCAATGAGTCAACTCTTCACATGAGGTGGCCAAAGTACTGGAGTTTCAGCTTTAGCATCATTCCTTCCAAAGAAATCCCAGGGTTGATCTCCTTCAGAATGGACTGGTTGGATCTCCTTGCAGTCCAAGGAACTCTCAAGAGTCTTAAACTCCTCTGCTAAAGTGCAAGGGTTGGAGGAGTACCATGGAGGGTTTCTACCTTTGTGAAGAATTTCCAGATGCATCCTTCCAAATCACTGTTGATTATTTCCTCTGTCCTGACAACATAATAACAAAATTTACACCTCTGATGTCACCTGTCACATAGGACTGAAATTTACTGTCAGTGGTGTAACTTGAGAGCCTTAGGCAAAATGGTGGATTTATTTTCTCTGAATAAGTGGGGAAGAAACTCTCCAAAGATGGGCACCATCAACTCCCATCCTCCCTATACACACATGCTGTTCCACCTACCAAGGGTGGAGTCTATTTCCACCCTGGTGGAACTTCCACTCTTCCCTGGTATCTGAACTGTGGCATTGGGACTTGCTTTCCCCAATGGAATGTCAAGGATATGACATTCTAGGAGTTCTGAGTCCCAGCCTTAAAAGGAATGGCACCTTTATTGTCCACCCTTTGGGAAACCAGCTGCCATTTGAGAAATTTGACTATCCTGAGACCACCCGCATGCTGTGAGTAAGCCCAAGGCAACCATGTGGAGAGCCAGCTAAGGCACCAAATGTGAGTAAAGGCTTTGTGACCCAGCTAACTCAGACCCTGCTAAATAAGCTGAGTGAGAGACTCCAGCCAAGGCCAGAAGAACCACCAGCTGAGCCTAGTCGGCTCAGATTTGTTCAAAAGTTGCTAGTTTAAGCCACGAAGTTTGGAGTGGCCTGTTACACAGTGGCAGATAACGAACAGGAGGGACTCTACATGTGAGGTTCTGACTGGTTAAGGAAAAACTTGTGAAGTCTCCCATTGGATTTTCATTGTTAAGCCATGAAGGTGGAAACCTGGCTTTCAAAGAGGTCTGAGAAAGGCTGGCATGGTCAGAGGCATACAGTGGCCGCTTTCCCATAATCATACTTGAGCCTTGGCAAATATTTCTTCAACAGAAGGGTTTTAAATGAAAGTAATTCTGACGTACCTCTCTGTTCCCTAGCTTAGGCCATGGGCTTTTCCAGGGGTGATCATTGTCTGGGCAAAGAACAGTGCTTCTGCAATCTTGCAGGCTTCAAGCAAGCTTCAAATGTTTATTGACTGAGTTAATGCTGGGCTTGGAGGGGGCCTCATCCTTTCAGAGGATAAGAATGTGATGAGGATGAGCACTTGCCTTACCCCTCATGTTTCACCCAAAGGTCAAAGGAAGCGTCTAAGTGAAGAAAGCTTTAGTGCATCTAGATGGTTGCAGTAAATCAATAAATGCTCCACTCTTTTTTACAAAAAAGGAATTCAGTTGCCACCCAATAGGAGAAGAAAGAAGTTCCTTATCATTAGGCCAGAAAGCACTATGTGAGGATAAAGATCAATCAAGTTGCATTTGAAACACTCTTTATTGCTCTCAGGGTCATTTTCTAGAGTCATGATTTAGCACTCACTGTAGACAGGACAGTGACCTCTAGGGACAAATAACAGCAGAGATCACCTTGAACTAGGAAAAGCAGATGTGAAATGGAGCACATCTGGGAAGAAATAAACCTGATGGAGATAAAATACGCAAGGGCTGTTTCTCACCTGTCTCCCCCCATGCTTGGGTATAGTTATCTTGACTTTAATAGTCAGGGAGAACTTGTTCAATGTATATATGGATTTACAACAAAGCAAGAGGGATTCTTTAACCTGGACTTCATGAAGATAATAAAAGGTTTACCCGAGATGAGATGAGCCATGCTATGGAAAGAGAGGTGTATCCATTTTAATACTGTTAAATAGATATTTTCCACAAACTCCAAAGAATATACTATAGAGTTGTATGATAACTTCCAGCTACTATTTTGTTTGTATGTGCTATGTGCTCAGTCGTGTCCAACTCTTTGTGACTCCATGCACTGTAGCCTGCTACCCTCCCTCTGTCCATGGAAATTTTCAGGCAAAAATAGTGGAGTGGGTTGCCCCAGGGATCGAAATCGCATCTCTTATGTCTCCTGCATTGGTAGGTGGATTCTTTACCACTGTGCCACCTGGGAAGTCCACTATTTTTTAGAGAGCTGATTGGAACTTCTACAAGGACCCAGGGTGCTGTACTCAGAATTTCCTTGCTTCCTTCCACCCATCAATCAATCCATCTACCTATCTATCTATCCATCTACCTACCCAACATTCAGAAAATGAAGATCATGGCATCTGATCCCATCGCTTCATGGGAAATAGATGGGGAAACAGTGGAAACAATGTTAGATGTTATTTTGGGGGGCTCCAAAATCACTGCAGATGATGACTGCAGCCATGAAATTAAAAGACGCTTACTCCTTGGAAGAAAAGTTATGACCAACCTAGATAGCATATTGAAAAGCAGAGACATTACTTTGTCAACAAAGGTCCGTTTAGTCAAGGCTATGGTTTTTCCAGTGGTCATGTATGGATATGAGAGTTGGACTGTGAAGAAAGCTGAGCACTGAAGAATTGATGCGTTTGAACTGTGGTGTTGGAGAAGACTCTTGAGAGTCCCCTGGACTGCAAGGAGAGCCAACCAGTCCATTCTGAAGGAGATCAGCCCTGGGTGTTCTTTGAAAGGACTGATGCTAAAGCTGAAACTCCAGTACTTTGGCCACCTCATGCGAAGAGTTGACTCATTGGAAAAGACCCTGATGTTGGGAGGGATTGGGGGCAGGAGGAAAAGGGGACTACAGAGGATGAAATGGCTGGATGACATCACTGACTCGATGGACATGAGTCTGAGTGAACTCCGGGAGTTGGTGATGGACAGGGAGGCCTGGCGTGCTGCGATTCATGGGGTCGCAAAGAGTCAGACGTGACTGAGCAACTGAACTGAACTGACCCACCCATGTGCTGCACTTCCCCAGTGTATCAGGCACTGTTCAGGGGGCTGGTGGTACATTTTCAAGTAAAACAAAATATCTCTGTTGGTGTTTATGACTTGGATGTGCTTTTTAGAATTTAGTTATTCAAACCTCAATCAGTTCAGGAGAATTTATAGTTGCATTTCTTGTTAGGAAATATACTTGCCACCTTCAAAATCCACCAGTGGACTGTTTTTGTACTTACAGGATTCTGCTTCAGGAAAAAGAAACTGTCTCCTAATGCAGTTGGAAGAAGCCATCTGCCTCATGTCCTATCTCCAGCCCCAGGTACAAAGGTGAGTAACTTGATTATCATCTTGTAATGATGTGGTCATGAGCTTCACAATGCCCTTTAACTTGGTTTCCTCTCTTAGAACTTAGATTCTGAAGTGGTTGTAATCAGAGCACAGAAAAGTGGATATATGATATATTTTTAAGAGGAGCTGCTCATATATGATCCAAGGACTCTGAGGAGAACCACGTGTGACTTTAGAATAACGAATCTAAACTCAGATTTGCATAAGGATTTTGTAACTCACAGCATTAGAAGTGTATAGATTCATCTACATACATGCATAGGTACATTTTTTATCTCTTTTAAGGATACAAATATTTTAAAATAAGATTTGCATGCTTAGGCCCTTGAAGCCCTCTGGGAGCCCCCAGGCTTTTTTGCGCTTAATTACAGACCATTCATCTCGCACATGCGTGTCCATAGCCATGGTTATTTTGTGATATTTTTGAAATGTGCAGTAGCTTCCATTTCCTTGTGGAGTCCCTGTCCTTTGGTACAATAATAAGAAGCATAATAATCATTTGCAAACAGATAACTGTATCCTGCCCTTTGTGACTTTTCCTACCTTGTGATGACTTCTTTTATTTTAATCACAATTTTATCTCTTCTGATCCTGACTCTTAAGCTCTGGTTTCTCTTGATCTGAGGAAGCTTTGAAGTTCATTTTAACCCAATTTCGCCTGAGGAAATATATTTCAGTACTAGAGGACTCAGTTATCTCCTGTGACTTGCCCCAGACCCAAACCCTCTAGAGATCATCCTAGTTCTTTGCAAACACACACAGGGAATTTTAATGCCCAGTTAATTAGAAGGTTTCACCAACCTCTGCCTTTCTACATGTTCAGATAGCACAATGTTTACTATAGAAACGTTTTTAAAATTGTAGAATTAAAAAAAATTGGTTGTGACTTGTCATGTTTTTGTGAAGAACCTTCATTTCTGTATGGGATCAAAAATGAATTAATGAATGCCTTTTTTTCAGTTTTCAATTCTGCCTTCGAAAAAGTTTGAAGCTGCCCATGAAAAATGGGAGCCATCTCTGAAACATTACTGTAAGCCGTGTGAAAGAACAAGGACTTGGCAATGAAGTAGACAATCACTCAGCACCACTGTCAGTCAAATTGTTCACTCTCATTGAGGGTTTAATATATGCCTCCATATATCTGGAGAAAACTAATTTGAAAAGATGCATATACCCCAGTGTTCATTGCAACACTATTTATAGTAACAAAGACATGGAAGCAACCTAAATGTCCATCCACAAATGAACAGATAAAGAAGATGTATATACACGTACATACATATATATATGGTATGTATGGTATATGTATATGTATATGTATGTGATATATATATATATATAATGGAATATTATTCAGCTATGAAAAGAATGAAATAATACCATTTGCAGCAACATGGATAAACCTAGAAATTATCATACTAAGTGAAGTAAGTCAGAGAAAGATAAATATCTGATGATATCACTTATATGTGAAATCTAAAAAAAATGATGCAAATGAACTTATTTACAAAACAGAAATGGACTTGCTGGCATAGAAAACAAACTTATGGTTACCAAAGGGGACAGGGAGCAGGGAGGGATAAATTAGGAGTTTGGGATTAACAGAAATACACTACTATATATAAATAGGTAACTGGGACTTCCCTGCTGGTCCAGTGGCTAAGGCTCCATACTTCCAATGCAGGGGGCATGGGTTGCCAAAAAATTAAAAAATAGAATAGGTAACCCATAAAGACCTACTGTATAGCACAGGGAATTATATTCAATATTTTATAATAACTTACAAGGAAAAAGACTGAAGAAAAAGTACCTATATTTGTATAACTGAACACTTTACTGTACACTTGAAACTAACACAATATTGTAAATCAACTGTACTTCAGTTAAGAAAAACATGCCTCTATATTCAGCTATGTAAGACAGCCACAGTTTTTCTGGACTCTGCGTGTTGCGTTAAGTAAGACATGTCTGTAGGTGATAAAAAGGACAACAGCCTCCTTGGTTGATCTTGCAATCAAAAATATGCTCAGTGGAAACCGCAAAGAAGGAAGAACTTGCTTTCTTCCTCGGTAGCAAAATAATGAGTCATCATATTCTTGTGATACACAGAATTATCATTTCATAAATTCCGTGTAATAGGTTCTCACTTGTCAGGGACTAAATGCCCCATTCTTTTACTTATGGGAAATAGCACCATCGAGTTCCTGGTATGGACAGCTGCCAAGTGATACATGTTAGCATCTGTTGGTTTCTGACCACGTCTAATGAGTGTGTTCTGCTCATCATGATGCCGCCTCTAAAATGGAAGAAATATTAACGTCTTCTAACAGCAGCTGTGGAGGCAGATGTATTCCTCAAGGCAGGCACGAGCTTGGAATACATTATCTGTTTGGCACAATTTATTCATGATAAGCTGCAGTTTGCCTGACTGAGACTGCCTGACCTTCTCAGTATAGAAAAGGTCATTCCAGCCTGGCTCTCCCCAAGCTGAGCTGGGCACAGCCATTCACCACTGAAAAGGTCTTTCTCTCTCTGTAGGCTGTGTTCCAGGTCACTGTTTGGGTCTCAGTTTCAGAGACGAAAATATTTAATGATGTTGAGTCCACTGGTCTCTCATCCATGGAGTTTGTTTTGACCCAGAGTACATGAAAATCTATCCTGTAAACCAATTTCCTCTTTTTATGGCCTATAGGTTGCCATAAGAAATGAATCATCAAAAACTGACAAATGTGACATTAAAAAACTCAGACACATTAAAAAAATGAAAGAAATCTATGTACGTGATTCTTAGGTCATCCTTGTTAAAAGTGATTTTCTCTGGGCA
Source organism: Capricornis sumatraensis (assembly GCF_032405125.1). Lineage (NCBI taxonomy): Eukaryota > Metazoa > Chordata > Mammalia > Artiodactyla > Bovidae > Capricornis > Capricornis sumatraensis. Next base: position 138,448,148 of record NC_091092.1, on the reverse strand, counting down.
AATGTAATCTATAAGCTCATTGTTTCAAAACTAGTCATTGTTCTTGGGCTGATGAATCTTATGAGCTCACAAACCATGCACGTATCTTTTCACCTCCTGCTTCCTTAATGTTATAGCCGTGTACATACATTGGACACGCTGGCTCCCTCACTCACCTGGTTGGGGAGTTGGTTTGCTAGCTGTGTCTCTCAGACAAATGGAGATGTAGCAAGTCTTTGTCTAGAAGGCTGAACAGGAGCTGAAAGGATGGGCTCTTGAGAGGAGATGGCCAGGGGCGAACTGGCAGGAGGCTCCAGTTTTAATACCAGTAATTGCTAACTTGGTGACTTTGAATAAGTCACTTAAAACAATTTTTCCTCCATAAAGCAAAAAGATTGGCTGCGTCTTTTGAGAGCTCATCACTTCTATGGTTCTGGTTTTTAGACCTGCACCTATGTGGGGTCACCCAGACTAGACAGTCAGCTTTTGTCTGGGACTTTGCAGGCATTGCTCACAGTTTCTGCCCCCAGATAACACGATTCCTTCATTCGGAACACTTGACTGATGAGAATGTGTTTCCCAAACACCAGTGATTTCCTACAAGGGTCAGATTTGTGCCATGTCCCTGTCCTACCTGAATTTGTAACTGACAAACAACTAATCTCAAAAATATACAAGCAACTTATGCAGCTCAATTCCAGAAAAATAAACGACCCAATCAAAAAATGGGCCAAAGAACTAAATAGACATTTCTCCAAAGAAGACATACGGATGGCTAACAAACACATGAAAAGATGCTCAACATCACTCATTATCAGAGAAATGCAAATCAAAACCACAATGAGGTACCACTTCACACCAGTCAGAATGGCTGCGATCCAAAAATCTGCAAGCAATAAATGCTGGAGAGGGTGTGGAGAAAAGGGAACCCTCCTACACTGTTGGTGGGAATGCAAACTAGTACAGCCACTATGGAGAACAGTGTGGAGATTCCTTAAAAAATTGCAAATAGAACTACCTTATGACCCAGCAATCCCACTGCTGGGTATACACACCGAGGAAACCAGAATTGAAAGAGACACATGTACCCCAATGTTCATCGCAGCACTGTTTATAATAGCCAGGACATGGAAACAACCTAGATGTCCATCAGCAGATGAATGGATAAGAAAGCTTTGGTACATGTACACAATGGAGTATTACTCAGCCGTTAAAAAGAATTCATTTGAATCAGTTCTGATGAGATGGATGAAACTGGAGCCGATTATACAGAGTGAAGTAAGCCAGAAAGAAAAACACCAATACAGTATACTAACACATATATATGGAATTTAGAAAGATGGCAATGACGACCCTGTATGCAAGACAGGAAAAAAGACACAGCTGTGTATAACGGACTTTTGGACTCAGAGAGAGAGGGAGAGGGCGGGATGATTTGGGAGAATGGCATTCTATCATGTATACTATCATGTAAGAATTGAATCGCCAGTCTATGTCTGACGCAGGATACAGCATGCTTGGGGCTGGTGCATGGGGATCACCCACAGAGATGTTATGGGGAGGGAGGTGGGAGGGGGTTTCATGTTTGGGAACACATGTAAGAATTAAAGATTTTAAAATTTAATAAAAAAAAATAAAATAAAAGTTAAAAAAAATATTTTTCTTTGACTCACTTTTTAAAAATTGAAGTGTTCATAGTATTAATTTCTGCTATTCAGCAAAGTGACTCAGTTATATATATCTATACATTCTTTTTTTTAGAAAAAAGATTTATTTTTTATTTATTTGGCTGCACCAGGTCTTAGTTGTGGCACTCAGGAAATTTAGTTGTGAGATGTGGTATCTAGTTCCCCGATCAGGAATTGAACCCAGGGCCCCTGCATTGAGAGCACAGAGTCTTAGCCACTGGACCACCAGGGAAATACCTATACATTCTTTTTCATATTCTTTTCCATTATGGTTTGTCATAGGATATTGAGCATAGTTCCCCATGCTATATAGTAGCACCTTGTTGTTTATCCATCCTATATATAATAGTTTGCCTCTGCTAGTCCCAAACTGTTCATGGGATTCTCAAAGCAAGAATACTGAAGTGGTTTGCCATTCCCTTTCTCAATGGACCACATTTTGTCAGAACTCTCCACCATGACCCGTCTGTCTTGGGTGGCTCTACATAGTATGGCTTAGTTTTCTTGAGTTAGACAAGGCTGTGGTCCATGTGATCAGATTGGCTAGTTTTCTATGATTGTAGTTTCAGTCTGTCTGCCCTCTTATGCCCTCTCTCAGTGCCTACCATCTTAATGGGGTTTCTCTTACCTTGGACGTGGAGTATCTCTTCATGGCTGCCCCAGCAAAGCTAGTAAAGTAACGCTCAAAATTCTCCAAGCCAGGCTTCAGCAATACATGAACTGTGAACTTCCTGATGTTCAAGCTGGTTTTAGAAAAGGCAGAGGAACCAGAGATCAAATTTCCAACATCTGCTGGATCATCAAAAAACCAAGAGAGTTCCAGAAAAACATCGATTTCTGCTTTATTGATTATGCCAAAGCCTTTGACTGTGTAGATCACAATAAACTGTGGAAAATTCTAAAAGAGATGGGAACACCAGACCACCTGACTTGCCTCCTGAGAAATCTGTGTGCAGGTCAGGAAGCAACAGTTAGAACTGGACATGGAACAACAGACTGGTTCCAAATAGGGAAACGAATACGTCAAAGCTGTATATTGTCACCCTGCTTATTTAATTTATATGCAGAGTACATCATGAGAAACGCTGGGCTGGAAGAAGCACGAGCTGGAATCAAGATTGCCAGGAGAAATATCAGTAACCTCAGATATGCAGATGACACCACCCTTATGGCAGAAAGTGAAGAGGAACTAAAAAGCCTCTTGATGAAAGTGAAAGAGGAGAGTGGAAAAGTTGGCTTAAAGCTCAACATTCAGGAAACAAAGATCACGGCATCTGGTCTCATCACTTCATGGGAAATAGATGGGGAAACAGTGGAAACAGTGTCAGGCTTTATTTTTTTGGGCTCCAAAATCACTGCAAATGGTGATTGCAGCCATGAAATTAAAAGATGCTTAGTCCTTGGAAGGAAAGTTATGACCAATCTAGATAGCATATTCAAAAGCAGAGACATTACTTTGCCAACAAAGGTCCGTCTAGTCAAGGCTATGGTTTTTCCAGTGGTCGTGTATGGATGTGAGAGTTGGACTGTGAAGAAAGCTGAGCACCGAAGAATTGATGCTTTTGAACTGTGGTGTTGGAGAAGACTCTTGAGAGTCCCTTGGACTGCAAGGAGATCCAACCAGTCAATTCTGAAGATCAGTCCTGAGTGTTCATTGGAAGGACTGATGTTGAAGCTGAAATGCCAATCCTTTGGCCACCTGATGTGAAGAGCTGACTCATTGGAAAAGACCCTGATGCTGGGAAAGATTGAGGGAAGGAGGAGAAGGGGACAACAGAGGATGAGATGGTGGGATGGCATCACTGAGTCGATGGACAGGAGTTTGGGTAAACTCCAGGAGTTGGTGATGGACAGGGAGACCTGGCGTGCTGCAGACCATGGGGTTGCAAAGAATCGGACACGACTGAGCAAATGAACTGAACTAAACCCCAAACTCCCAATCCATCCCTCCCGCAGCCCCTCCCCACTGGCAACCACAAGTCTGTCCTTTAAGTCTGTTTACTCACTTTTTATTACTGAAATTTATTTAAGGCAACACAAGTTGGTACTGATTATAGTGGAAATAACTACAATGACAAAAAAAAATTATTCAGGGGTCTCAGGTTCACAAATGAAGAACTGGAAAGGTTTTCAGAACTGATCAAATTCATTGCTAGCAGCCCTGCACTATGAGAAATACTAACAGCAGTTTTTCAGGCTGGAAGGAAGTGACCCTAGATCATAACTTGGACCTTTAAGAAAGAATGAAGAGCAGTTCCTGGTGTGCTCGCTGGTATTGGAGCTGTGTCCCTTAGACAGACAACAGACTGGAACATGCCACAAGGAGCCATGTCTGGGTTACCCTGATGGTCTAAGAGGTAGTCAGCAGCTACATGAAGGTGCTGCTGTAGGATTTTGAGTTTTCTCAGTAAAGAGACTGCATCTAGTACAGCAGCCTCAGTTAGAGTTACCATCCAACTTGCCATGACCCATTTCTCTTTTTCCCCTTCATAATGCAAGAGGTTCATGGAGATGAATAGATATCTTCATAAGTGCTTCCAGTCAAATTTGCCTGTGCTCATGGTGTTGCTCGTAATTGCCTTTGTTGCTCTGGAGGGAAGACTGGAGCCTTCCATGCCCCTCTTACCATGAGCTGGGAGCACAGTTGGTATTTAGCTCATGGCTGAGAGTACACTCAGTATTTGGAAGAACTAAACACAGGTGCAGCTGAGGTCCCACTGGGCTTCGCACTAGTCGAGCATGCATGCATGCTAAGTTGCTTCTGCATGCAAGTGTGCTAAGTTGCTTTAGTCATGTCTTTGTGACCCCACTGACTGTAGCCTGCCAGGCTCCTCTGTCCATGGAATTCCCCAGGCAAGAATACTAGGGTGGGTTGTCATTTCCTTCTCAAGGGGATCTTCCCCACCCAGGGATCGAACCCCTGTCTCTTATGTCTCCTGCATTGGCAGGTGGGTTCTTTACTGCTAGCCCACATGGGAAGCCATATCACTTGGTCAGCTCGGCTCCGATTCTGTTTAACTTCTGTTCCCCATTAAGCTCCAACTCTGACTAATGGGCAACAGAAACATTCTGGTTCTCTAGACTTTGCCATTGGCTCAAGGACCTGAGCTTCCCTAATAGCTCAGATGGTAAAGCATCTGCCTACAATGCGGGAGACCCAGGTTCAATCCCTGGGTCGGGAAAATCTCTTGGAGAAGGAAATGGCAGCCTGCTCCAGTATTCTTGCTTGGAAAATCCCATGGATGGAGGAGCCTGGTAGGCTACAGTCCATGGGGTTGCAAAGAGTTGGACATGACTGAGTGACTTCACTTTCACTTTCACTTTCACAGACCTGAAGGGATCTGAACACGGGCCAACCAAAGGGAACCAGAACCCCAACATCTGCTTTCCCTGGTGTTGTGTTCTCCTTATGTCCTTGATGAGTATTTTCCTTGTTCTACCACAAAGGATTCCATGGTAAAGTAATAGTGTTTTTCTTTTTTTAATTATTTTATTTATTTATTTTTGGCTGTGCAGAGTCTTCGTTGTTGCATGGGCTTTCTCTAGTTGTGGTGTGCTGGCTTCTCATTTCAGTCGCTCCTCTTGTAGAGCACAGACTCTAGGCATACAGGCTGTATTAGTCGTGGTTCCTGGGCTTTAGAGCACAGGCTTAGTAGGTGTGGTGCACAGGCTTAGTTGCCCTGTAGCAGGTGGGATCTTCCCGGATCAGGGATCAAACCTGTGTCTCCTGCATTGGCAGGCATATTCTTTACCACTGAGGCACCAGGGAAGCCCCTGTTTTTCTTAAAATATTTTCAGTGTTCAGCTTGGGAAACCTGACCTCTTTTGCCAGAGGCAATTAGTTACAGAAATCGGGGTAATGGTTGGCAGTGGGCTGGGGAGAAAGGGTGAGGAGGGAGCGTATTCTCTTGGGGAGAGCCTTTCCAGGCCCCGGGACCCTGGTCTGTGTGTCACTGGCGGCCCATCCCAACACATGTTTTTGTTGATGCTTAGTCTCTCAGTTGTGTCCAACTCTTCGTGACCCTGTAGACTATAGCCCACCAGGCTCCTCTGTCCATGGAATTCTCCAGGTAAGAAAACTGGAGTGGGTTGCCATTTCCTTCCCCAGGGGATATTCCTGACCCAGGGATTCAACCCTCATCTCCTACATTGCAGGCGGATTCTTTAGTCCTGAGCCACCTGGGAAGCCCATCCCAACAAGGGACATGGTCCTAACATGGGAGTCTGTCATGGGCAGGAACCTAGTGTTGTCTGCTGTGGGCTGGGGCATCTTGACCTCAGTAGGAAGGCTGCTCTTATTCCTAGCAGGTATTAGTCCCCTATGGAGGCTGTAACAAATCAGTACAAAGTGAGCTATGTGAAGCACCCAGATTCCTCATCTCATTGTTCTGTGGGTTCAAAAGGGGCCAAAATTGAGGGGTTGGCAGGGCTGCTACCTTCTGGAAGGTCTGAAGGAGTATCCCATCATTGCCTTTTTGGCTGTTTTGGTTCATTGGCTCCCTTCCTACCAGCCATGGCAGGACTCCAAGATCCGCTCCTCTCAGCATGTTCCCTCCTCGGCCTCTTCTGCTTTCCTGTTGAAAGGACCCTAGTGATTCCATGGGCCCATCTGGATAATCCTGTCTAATCTCCCCATCTCAAGACCCGTAAGTATATCACATCTGCAAAATCCCCTTTGCCATTTAAGGTAACACCTTCTCGGGTTTCAGGGATTAGGGTGTGGACATCTTTGGGGGCTATGACTCTGCCTGCCATGCTGTGGTCTGCATATAACAATCCATGATGGAGTTCATTAATCCGGGACCTTGAGATTGTGAAAGAGGGATGTGGTGCTGAACCAAAAGGCACTGTAAGAACTACTTGAAGAAGTCCTGTCACCCAACTCCAGGTCCTAGTCATCAGTGATGTTCGCTGGGCACCTCCAAGGATGGCCTCCATTTTGGTCTAGATGGAACTTCTCTCTCTCCCCTCTCCAGCTCCTGCTGATCTCTTTTGAGTTCCAGAAAGGAAGTGGGTGCATAGAAATAAGCAAGAATGCATGAGCATTTCACCTCTTTGCCGTCTCTAGTGCTCTGAACCCAGTTCAGTTCAGTCGCTCAGTCGTGTCCGACTCTTTGCAACCCCATGAATCGCAGCACACCAGGCCTCCCTGTCCATCACCAACTCTCAGAGTTCACTCAGACTCACGTCCATCGAGTCAGTGATGCCATCCAGCCATCTCATCCTTTGCTGTCCTCTTCTCCTCCTGCCCCCAATCCCTCCCAGCATCAGAGTCTTTTCCAATGAGTCAACTCTTCGCATGAGGTGGCCAAAGTACTGGAGCTTCAGCTTTAGCATCATCCTTTCCAAAGAGCACCCAGGGCTGATCTCCTTCAGAATGGACTGGTTGCATCTCCTTGCAGTCCAAAGGACTCTCAAGAGTCTTCTCCAACACCACAGTTCAAAAGCATCAATTCTTCACTGCTCAGCTTTCTTCACAGTCCAACTCTCACATCCATACATGGCCACAGGAAAAACCATAGCCTTGACTAGACAGACTTTAGTCGGCAAAGTAATGTCTCTGCTTTTGAATATGCTATCTAGGTTGGTCATAACTTTTCTTCCAAGGAGTAAGCGTCTTTTAATTTCATGGCTGCAGTCACCATCTGCTGTGATTTTGGAGCCCCCCCAAAAAATAAAGTCAGCCACTGTTTCCACTGTTTCCCCATCTATTTCCCATGAAGTGATGGGACCGGATGCCATGATCTTAATTTTCTGAATGTTGAGCTTTAGGCCAACTTTTTCGCTCTCCTCTTTCACTTTCATCAAGAGGCTTCTTAGCTCCTCTTCACTTTCTGCCATAAGGGTGGTGTCATCTGCATATCTGAGGTTATTGATATTTCTCCTGTTCTTAATAAATAGGCATTGTTACTGGGTTACTAGGGGAGGGTTCCATTCTTGGCACTTTTGTAATAAATATCGATTGGCTGCCCCTAAACCAAAACTGAGATGCCTAAAGTGAATGCCAGAACCCTAGGGCAGCTGCCATTGTCATCTCCCTGTAGCCAGTTGTGCCAGAAAGAGTGGTCAGAACTAAAGCGATGGAGTTCTGCTGTTCCTCTCCAGGACTGAAAAAGCAGGCACAGTAAATAACAGGAGAGAATGAGCTACAAGGGTGCCCAAGCCCAGGGGGAATATTTAGGCCCAGACTGTCAACCAGGGCTGCAGACAGGAATCACCGGGAGAGATTTCCACAGCGCCTTTGCTTGGCCTGCACTGCTGAAGATTCGCATCTAACTGGTTTGGGCATCAGAATTGTAAAAGGTTCCCAGATGATGCCAATGTTGAGTGTTAAGAACCAGGGCAGAGGGCCCCACAGGAAGAGGCCTTGCACCCACAGAAGCTGCCCACACCTGGGCCTCACCACCTCCTGGATGTATTCAAATCTCATGAGTCTTGTTAAAATCTGATACTGACCCAGCGGGTCCAGGCTGAGGAGCCCAAGGTTTTGTGTGAGTTTCTAACCAGCTTCCAGGTGATACTGATTTTGCTGGTCCAAGGACCAGGCTTTACTCATTTCACAGGAGGGACACTAGTGGCTTTGGGTGTGCTGCTGCATTTCTGCAGGCTTATGGCCAAGTTGGAGAAGGCAATGGCACCCCACTCCAGTACTCTTGCCTGGAAAATCCCATGGACGGAGGAGCCTGGTAGGCTGCAGTCCATGGGGTCGCTGAGAGTTGGACACGACTCAGTGACTTCACTTTCACTTTTCACTTTCATGCATTGGAGAAGAAAATGGCAACCCACTCCAGTGTTCTTGCCTGGAGAATCCCAGGGACGGGGGAGCCTGGTCGGCTGCATATACATATGTGTATATGTACCACAGCTTTCTTATCCGTTCATCTGCTGATGGGCATCTAGGTTGCTTCCATGTCCTGGCTATTGTAAACAGTGCTGCAATGAACATTGGGGTACCCATGTCTTTTTCAATTCTGGATGAAACATGATTTTAATGAGAAGAAACCCTGATGACTATTAGCCTGTTAGTGGTGAACCCTGCACATGAGCCCTGTTGAAGGAGTGGGACCAAAGTTGGAGATGGTTGTTTCAAACTGTCTGAGAGTGCTCAGATGGACACATGGGGTGCTGTCCTGCTGGGGGATATCTCTGGTTGCTCTGTTATCACCAGCAACAGAGGATTTTCTTTCCTTCATTTTCCTTGTTTCCCTTTCTCCCTCTTTCCTCCATACCTCCCTTTCTTTCATAAACATATAATGTGCTGTGCTGTCCTTAGTTGCTCAGTCATGTCCAACTCTTTTTGACCCCATGGACTGTAGCCCACCAGGCTCCTCTGTCCATGTGGATTCTCCAGGCAAGAATACCGGAGTGGGCTGCTATGCCCTCCTCCAGGGGATCTTCCCAACCCAGGGATTGAATCTAGGTCTCCCACACTGCAGGTAGATTTTTTACTGTCTGAGCCACCAGGGAAGCCCTTAAAATGGGTGCCCTGAAAACTCTGGTCTCTGAGAATCTCGCTACCCCACTCTAGTACAAATGTTTTAGAATGTTTAGCTCTTGAACCTGGATAAACGAAAAGGAAAGCAAAGTCAAAGTTGCCGACTTTACAGTTTTGCACCATGGCTGAGTGGAAGGAGGTAGGCTAAGAGCCTTACATCTGGGGTGCCTCCTCTCCCCACCTTCCCCCATAGCTCTTTGCCCTTGGAAAAGCCATTTAGACCTTGCTTAACCCTTGCCTGGAGAATCCCATGGACAGAGGAGCCTGGTAGGCTGCAGTCCATGGGGTCGCTGAGGGTTGGACATGACTGAGTGACTTCACTTTCACTTTTCACTTTCATGCATTGGAGAAGGAAATGACAACCCACTCCAGTGTTCTTGCCTAAAGAATCCCAGGGACGGGGGAGCCTGGTGGGCTGCTGTCTATGGGGTCACATAGAGTCGGCCACGACTGAAGCGACTTAGCAGCAGCAGCAGCAGCAACCCCACTGGTTAGAAGAAGCAGTAACATTATTTCTCTTGCTGGTGCATCTGCTTGGGAAAATGTGACTGTATGAAAAGCAAAAATTAAAACTCACATGGCTTGAAGAATCATCACCTAGAGATGGCATTTATTCAGAAGGAATGGCTAAAGAAAAGTTGATAATTAAAGAGAAATAATAAAACATGACTAAAACACTGAAGCCTGTAATGTCAGTGTCCACCATGCTCAATATCAATACCTTTTGGAGAGGCTGTGCTGGTGGATTGTTGTTGTTGTTTTTTTTCCCCAGTTTACGTTGTCTTTAAAGTCTGCCCTACATCTGAAAATACCACTGGCAAGAGAGCATGACATTAGCCTAGGATAACATTGAAAGCAGTTGTTTACAAAAACATTGTTGGATGCAGTTCTTATATTTTTCTTGCATTTCTTGAGTTTGGGTTATGAAAAGTTGAAGTTTGGATACTGAAGAGCTGTGAGGAGCACCCGGGGATTGTGGGTGAGGAAATGGATCTTGACATTGACCCTAAGCCCTGCTGTATAAGTGACAACCAAGCGAGATGTATGGATAATTCCAGGCCACTGGCCAAAAAGCTGCCTGGGGTCTTAGTTAAAAATGTAGATTCCAGGGTGGTGTCCTTGAGGCTCACAACCCAGGTGGATTAGGGAAATTGTATTTTAAAAGCTCTCCTGTTGGTTGTACAGCTCAGCTAGATTGTACTCACTTTAGGCTGCATGGGACATGGGACCGTTTGGGGCTAAGCACATGCTCTTCAGCCAAATAGGATTGATAAGTAATTGAACTAGATCAAGGGGGCAGGGACTTTATAGGAAAATGTGGTTCCAGATTGCATTGTGCAAAGTTGCTTCAGTCATGTCTGGCTCTTTGCAACCCCAGGGACTATAGCCTTGTAGGCTCCTCTGTCCATGGGGATTCTCCAGGCAAGAGTATTAGAGTGGGTTGCGATGCCCTCCTCTGGGGGATCTTCCTGACCCAGGGATTGAACCCATGTATCTTGCATCTCCTGCACTGGCAGGTGGATTCTTTATCACTAGCGTCCACCTGGGAATCCCAGAGAAGGGAAAAGAGCTAGCAATTCTTGAATACTTTCTATGGATCAACCACCATGCTAAAACCTTTATAGAGATTAATCTTTGGCATTTATATAGGTATTCATTTTTAGCAAATGAGGAAACTGACACTTAAAAAGCTTAGGCAATTTGGCCCAAGACGTACAAGTCCTGGGGTGGTGGTTTGAACTCAAGTCTGTATGACTGTGCAGTTCAAAGCCCAAGAAGGGGAGGAGAAGAGACAAAGTTGTATTCTCCCACATCCCACCCCCAGAAAAGACAGTTTTTCTTTGGAAAGATTTGAGTGAATTTACATACAACTACTGCAAGGAACTGACAAAAGGACACCAGAAAATTTTTAGTTGCTGTTAAAAATCTCATTATGTTTGAGAGGATGAATCTTGTTAAGTGTGGTCCAAACAAAGAAACTTAGGGAAGAAGTATAATATCACAGAGATATTAAACATCTGTGTGATTAATTTTGTTTGGTTAACACCAGAGGCCAGTGTTTTTCCTTGGAATAACCTTAAATGTAATAAATTGATGTTTTAAATATAATATTAGCTGTATAATTTTATTCTGCTTTGTTAGCTTATGTTAGCCCAATAAAATCTGACAATGGAATGAAAGACTCTCCTTGGGGTGATATTTTAATTGTCATAAAAATGTCATATAGATTAAGGGGCCAGCTGAGCCCTTACAGTTTCTCAGGGACTAGAGAAATCATTAAAAAAAAAAATAGGCATGCTATTTCAAAGATAAAATACTGACCGTGATTCCAGCCATAATGTTCTTTTTATGTGAATTTTGCCAAATACAAAGCCATGAATTATACTAATTGCCAGAAAACATCTTTCAAAACACTTACATGAAATATTAGAGAATTCTTCTTCCTCCTCCTTTTTCTCTTTGCTCCTCCCCGACTTTACTTTTTTTTAAAACTTTATTTTGTGTTCAGTTCAGTTGCTCAGTCATGTCTGAATCTTTGCGACCCCATGAATCACAGCACGCCAGGCCTCCCTGTCCATCACCAACTCTCGGAGTTCACTCAAACTCATGTCCATCAAATTGGTGATGCCATCTAGCCATCTCATCCTCTGTCGTCCCCTTCTCCTCCTGCCCCCAATCCCTCCCAGCATCAGGGTCTTTTCCAATGAGTCAACTCTTCGCATGAGGTGGCCTAAGTACTGGAGTTTCAGCTTTAGCATTATTCCTTCCAAAGAGCACCCAGGGCTGATCTCCTTTAGAATGGACTGGTTGGCTCTCCTTGCAGTCCAAGGGACTCTCAAGAGTCTTCTCCAACACCACAGTTCAAAGGCATCAATTCTTCGGCGCTCAGCTTTCTTCATAGTCCAACTCTCACATCCAAACATAACCACTGGAAAAACCATAGCCTTGACTAGACGGACCTTTGTTGACAAAGTAATGTCTCTGCTTTTGAATACGCTGTCTAGGTTGGTCATAAGTTTCCTTCCAAGGAGTAAGTGTCTTTTAATTTCATGGCTGCAGTCACCATCTGCAGTGATTTTGAGCCCAGAAAAATAAAGTCTGACACTGTTTCCACTGTTTCCCCATCTATTTGCCATGAAGTGATGGGACCGGATGCCATGATCTTCGTTTTCTGAATGTTGAGCTTTAAGCCAACTTTTTTCACTCTGGGTTAGCAAACAATACTGTGACAGTTTCAGGTGAACAGGGAAGGGACTCAGCCATACATGTACATGTGTCCATTCTCCCTCAAACTCCCCTCCAATCCAGGCTGCCACATAACACTGAGCAGAGTTCCCGTGCTGTATAGTATGACCTTGTTGGGTATACATTTTAAATACAGCCATGTGTACATGTACTCCCAAACTCCCTAACTATCCCTCCCCACCTTCACTCTATTATGGGGAATTTTGAATTAATACAAAAGTGTACATGATTGTATATCAAATACCTTATACCCCAAGTACTTAATTCTGTAGCAGTTTCTGCCCTTCCACTTGTGCTCAGCTTTGAGTCCAGTGGATTCTCTGGTCCTTTATTTCTGGCTTTCCCTGCAGCAGTTGAGAAACATAAGATTAAGTAGATTTTTCCTCTCAGTTATGATTACCTCCTTCCTTGGAGTGTCTAGCCACCCTTCCCCTATTGGGAAGGAATACATCTAGACTCTAAGACTGAGTTACTTAGATCAGTAGGTTAGATCTTTGGCAAACTACTACTGCAGGTTGAATCTGGCTGCTACTTATTTTTGTAAATAGGGTTTTATTGATCCATTCTTTTATGTTTTTACTGACTATGGTACTTCCTTGCTAGGGCTTCCCTGGTGGCTCAGTTGTAAAGAATCCACCTGCCAATACAGGGGACTGGGAATTTGATCCCTGAGCTAGGAAGATCTGAAGGAGGAAATGGCAACCCACTCCAGTATTCTTGCCTGGAGAATTCCATGTGCCGAGGAGCCTGCTGGGCTATAGTCCACGGGGTCAAAAGAGTTAGACATGACTGAGTGACTAAACAACAGCCATACTTCCCTGCTACAGGGTGGTAGGCTTGTAATGGACTACAAAGCTGAAAATAGGTACTTTCTGGGCATTTCCAGAGAAAATTGTCAAACCCCTGGGTTGCAGGAACTGCTGTTCAGACAAGGGTTTTAAATTAAGGTATACTCAGGAAAAATGAGTGTCCCCCAGATACGTGTTAAATACCCAGGCTGAAAGAACACTGACCATGTGAAAATTGCTGGTTACTATGGCCGAGGAACAGAGAGCCATCTATGGATCTGAAATCTTCTGCCTGAAAGTGACATATCACATTTGCTTACATTTTATTGGCCTAGGCAAGTCAGCTGAGTGTACCTTTCAAGGAGATACAGAGTGCAGTTGTACTGTAAGCAGAACACTGATGAAATTCACTGCATGCATCAGATGACTCGCCAAAACCTCAACAAATCACTGCCAGAGGCCGACACACACACTTAGAAAATACCAAAATTCTAATATTTCTAAAATGTCTAAAAATGTTTCTAGTAATTTAACTGAGCTGCAATCTTGCGTTGTTCACTTAAGAATTTGCTGAGGAAGGGGATGACAGAGGATGAGATGGTTGGATGGCATCACCGACTTGATGGACATGAGTTTGAGCAAGCTCTGGGAGTTGGTGATGGACAGGGAAGCCTGGTGTGCTGCAGTCCATGGGGTCTCAAAGAGTTGGACATGACTGAGTGGCTGAACTGAACTGAACTGAGGAGTTTCCATCTTAAGGGCTTCCCCAGTGGCTCAGTGGAGAAGGCAATGGCACCCCACTCCAGTACTCTCGCCTGGAAAATCCCATGGATGGAGGAGCCTGGTAGGCTGCGGTCCATGGGGTCACGAAGAGTCAGACATGACTGAGCGACTTCACTTTCACGCATTGGAGAAAGAAATGGCAACCCACTCCAGTGTTCTTGCCTGCAGAATCCCAGGGATGGGGGAGCCTGGTGGGCTGCCGTCTATGGGGTCGCATAGAGTCGGACACGACTGAAGCGACTTAGCAGCAGCCGGTGGCTCAGACTGTAAAGAATCTGCCTGGAATGCAGGAGACCCAGGTTCAATGCCTGAATCAGGATGATCCCCTGGAGGAGGAAATAGCAGCCCACTCCAGTATTCTTGCCTGGAGAATCCCATGGTCAGAGGAGCCTGGTGGGCTACAGTCCATGGGGTCATAGAGAGTCAGACATGACTGAGTGACTAACACTTTTACTTTTCCCCTTAAAACTTCAAATGCCTTGTTTTTCAATATTATATATACAAATCACTGTGTCTGGGGAAAAAAAGAAAACATACATGTCTACAATCAAATTAGAATAGTTGCAGTTTTACACAAACTATTGAAAGTGACTTAAAACAGAAGTAGTGGAAAGAAACAAAACAATGATATCTACATATGGTTGGAACTTGGGGGGGAAATTCTAAGTGTTTTAATTTGTAAGCACAGCATATCATAAGTATGCTGATAAGGCAGAACTTGTCTCTGGCAGAAGCAAACACCTCTCAGTTCCCAGGAACGTTGACAGGGCTGACAGAATGCCCTGGAATGTTCTTGGCATCAGTCTACAGTTGCTGTGAAAAGTTGCGCTCTTCTGGCTGTGGTTTGTTCACTTCCCTCCTTTTTGGCACCTGGTTGTGAAGAAGGGGAAGGTCTGTAAAGATATTACTATGGATGAGGAGTCCTCAGATTACGATCCTCAGGGCAATTCTGGCCCACTGCCTGTTTTTTTTTTAAAATAAAGTTTTATTGGAGCAGAGCTGTGCTCATTCATGTCCATGTCCTTCATGGCTGTTGTCCTGCTACTGTGGCAGAGTAGTTGTGACAGACAAGCCTGTAAATCTGAATATATTTACTATCATGTCCGTTGTTGAAAAAATTTACTGACCCTGCTTTTAAAGTCTTTTCCATTTGCATAAAAAGGTCTTTATGTAAGTTTTACATCCACCTAGAAAGTTATGTCGAACCTCTCAACCGTGTACAGAGTAGGATGCTGTAACATATGAATTTTATAAGGATTTTAATGATTATTACTTTTTTTCTTTTCTTTTTCTTTTTTTACTTTATAATACTGTATTGCTTTTGCCATACATCAACATGAATCTACCATGGGTGTACATAAGTTCCCACTCCTGAACCCCCCTCCCACTTCCCTCCCCATACTATCTCTCTGGGTCATCCCAGTGCAACAGCCCCAAGCATCCTGTATCCTGCATCGAACCTAGACTGGCGATTCATTTCTTATATGATATTGTACATGTTTCAATGCCATTCTCCCAAATCATCCCGCCCTCTCCCTCTCCCACAGAGTCAAAAAGTCTGCTCTGTACATCTGCATCTCTTTTGCTGTCTCGCATACTGGGTTATCATTGCCATCTTTCTAAATTCCATATATATGTGTTAGTATACTGTATTGGTGTTTTTCTTTCTAAATGGGTCATTTTTCTTCTTGATCTTTCTGTTTTCCATATGATACCTTCAGTCCACAGAAAATTCCAGAATGTTCTGAATTCAGCATTACTCATTTCATCTTCTTTACTGGACTTTGCTTGTGGCTCAGCTGGTAAAGAATCTGCCTGCAATGTGGGAGACCTGGCTTCGATCCCTGGGTTGGGAAGATCTGCTGGAGAAGGGAAAGTCTACCCACTCCAGTATTCTGGCCTAGAGATTTCCAGGACTATATAGTCCATGGGGTCCCAAAGAATCAGACATGACAGTGACTTTCACTTCCTCTTGAAGTGTGTTTCTCTATTCTCTGGCATTTTGCTTCTTTTTCTCTAACAAACCCTTCTTGGTCCCTTGTCTGCCCTGTCTTCCTCAGCACCCTGGAAATATTGGCATTCCCCATGATTTTAGGGGAATGCCAATGCCAGATCTTTCTCCTGAGGGCTGGGCTCTTCATTCTAGAATCCTCTCTCCTGGATCTCTCCATAGGGATTACAAGCTGTGCACCTTCCTCACTGGGCTCACCCCCTTATCCTCTAAACCTGCTCTCCCTTCTGTCTTTCCTGGTCATAGAAACTCCATGACCCTAGCTAGAGATTCAGGAGTCCACACTGATTTTTTTTCCCTCTGCCAGTTGGCTGCCAAGACCCACAGATTCTATCATCTAAATCTTTCCAAAACATGTGGTCTTCTCTCTGTGTCTGCTGTTTCTTCAGACTCTCATCATGTCTTGTCTGAACTGCCTCTCATGGCTCTCCCGGTGCCAACCAAATCCACATTAATCAATACCCACACTGACACCAGAGTCACCCGCCTCAAATGCACATTTGATGACACTCACATATTGAAAACTTGCCTGTGGGTCCTCATCACCCATACAACATTTAAGGAAAAGTTCAAGGAATTTGGATGCCTTCATGGCATGGCTTTTAATTAGCTGTTCAGCCCCATCTCCCAGCATCCTTTTACCTCAAACTTTTTGCTGCTTGCTCAAGCCAGAGCATTCTTTGGCTCATGATACTGCCTCTGACCCGAGTGTCTTTTTCTACCTTTTAAAATATATATTTTTTTATTGAAGGATAATTGCTTTATGGAATTTTGTTGTTTTCTGTCAAACCTCAACATGAATCAGCCATAGGTATACATATATCCCCTCCCTTTTGAACCTCCCTCCCATCTCCCACCCCATCCCACACCTCTAGGTTGATACAGAGCACCTGTTTGAGTTTCCTGAGCCATACAGCAAATTCCTGTTGGCTATCTATTTTACATATGGTATTGTAAGTTTCCATGTTACTCTTTCCTTACATCTCACCATCTCCTCCCATCTCCCCCGTCTGTAAGTCTATTCTCTATGTCTGTTTCTCCATTGTTGTCATGTAAATAAATTCTTCAGTACCATTTTCTGCTGCTGCTGCTAAGTTGCTTCAGTCGTGTCCGACTCTGTGCGACCCCATAGACGGCAGCCCACCAGGCTCCGTCATCCCTGGGATTCGCCAGGCAAGAATACTGGAGTGGGTTGCCGTTTCCTTCTCCAGTGCGTGAAAGTGAAAAGTGAAAGTGAAGTCGCTTGTCTGACTCTTTGCGGACCCCATGGACTGAAGCCTACCAGGCTCCTCCGTCCATGGGATTTTCCAGGCAAGAGTACTGGAGTGGGGTGCCATTGCCTTCTCCAGTACCATTTTCTAGATTCCATATATATGCATTAGAATACGATATTTATCTTTCTCTTTCAGACTCACTTCACTCTGTATAATAGATTCTAGGTTCATCCACCTTTATCAGAACTGACTCAAATGTGTTCTTTTTTATGGCTGAGTAATATTCCATTGTGCATATATATGACAACTTTATCCATTCTTCTGTCAATGGACATCTAGGTTGCTTCCATGCTCTAGCTATTGTAAATAGTGCTGCAGTGAACAATGGGGTACATGTGTCTTTTTCAATTTTGGTTTCCTAAGGGTATATGCCTAGGAGTGGGATTGTTGGATCATATGGTAGTTTTATTCCTAGATTTTTAAGGAATCTCCATACCGTCTTCCAGAGTGGCTGTACCAATTTACATTCTCACCAACAGTGTAAGAGCATTCCCTTTTCTCTACACCCTCTCCAGCATTTATTGTTTATAGACTTTTTGATGATGGCTATTCTGACTTTTGTGAGGTGATATCTCATTGTAGTTTTGATTTGCATTTCTCTAATAATGAGTGATGTTGAGCATCTTTTCATGTGTTTGTTAGCTATCTATATGTCTTCTTTGGAGAAATGTCTGTTTAAGTCTTTTTCCTACTTTTTGATTATGTTGTTTGTTTTTCTGACATTGGGGTGTATGAGCTGCTTGTATAGTTTGGAAATTAATTCTTTGTGAGTTATTTCATTTGCTATTATTTTCCCCCATTCTGAGGGTTGTCTTTTCACCTTGCTTATAGTTTTCTTTGCTGTGCAAAAGCTTTTAAGTTTAATCAGGTCCCACTTGTTTAGTTTTGTTTTTATTTCCATTACTCTAGGAGGTGGGTCATAGAGGATCTTGCCTTGATTCATGTCATCGAGTGTCTGCCTATGTTTTCCTCTAAGAGTTTCATAGTTTCTGGTCTTACATTTATGTCTTTAATCCATTTTGAGTTGATCTTTGTGTGTGGTGTTAGGAAGTGTTCTAATTTCATTCTTCTACATGTAGCTGTTCAGTTTTCCCAGCACCACTTATTGAAGAGGCTGTCTTTGCTCCATTGTGTATTCTTGCCTCTTTTGTCAAAAAGAAGGTACCCATAGGTACACGGGTTTATTTCTGGGCTTTATATCTTGTTCCATTGGTCTGTATCTCTGTTTTTGTGCCAGTACCATACTGTCCTGATGACTGTAGCTTTGTCATATAATCTGAAGTCAGGAAGATTGATGCCTCCAGCTCCATTCTTCTTTCTCAGGACTGCTTTGGCTATTCAGGGTTTTCTGTGTCTCCATATGAATTGTGATTATTTTTTGTTCTAGTTCTGTGAAAAATGCCATTGGTAATTTGATAGGGATCACATTGAATCTGTAGATTGCATTTGGTAGTATAGTCATTTTCATGATATTGATTCTTCCTACCCAGGAACATGGAATATCTCTCCATCTGTTTATGTCCTCTTTTATTTCTTTCATCAGTGTTTTATAATTTTCTGTGTACAGTTCTTTTGTCTCCTTAGGTAAGTTTATTCCTAGATATTTAATTCTTTTTGTTGCAATGGTGAATGGGATTGATTCCTTAATTTCTCTTTCTGATTTTTCATTGTTAGTATATAGGAATGCAAGTGATTTCTGTGTATTGATTTTGTATCCTGTGACTTTGCTAAATTCAGTGATTAGCTCTAGTAATCCTCTGATAGTATCTTTAGGGTTTTCTATGTACAGTATCATGTCATCTGTAAAAATTCCAAGAGCTTTACTTCTTCTTTTCTGATTTGGATTCCTTTTACTTCTTTTTCTTCTCTGATTGATGTATCTAGGACTTCCAGAACTTTAACAGAACAGAAATTTAAGAATTTTTTCTTAAAAATTCACTTAATACATTTACACTCATAATTAGATATGAAATGATCAAGAGTTTTTATACTATGTTTATTTTCTGGACATTTATTATTTCCTTTAATTTATTAATGTAACCAGAAAGTTTCTATTGAGTGGGTATTAAAAATTACTCCTCTCTGTGTGAAACACACTGTTTACTGTTGGGAGACATTTTGTTGCCTAAAACTTTTTATAATTTAGCTCTAGTGTCTAGGTTTTTATAATTCAGCTCTACTGTCTAGGCTCCTTGTTTTGCTTTGTTTAGGCTGAGAATTTTCTCATCTATTTCTAGTATCTTAAGAGTTTCTGTTCGGAATATGTGTCTGTTGTTATTTAGTTGCTCAGTCATGTCCAACACTTTGCCACCCCATGAACTATAAGCTAACAAGGCTCCTCTGTCCATGGGAATTCTCCAGGCAAAAATACTGGAGTGGATTGCTATGCTCTTCTTCAGGGGATCTTCCTGACCCAGAGATAGAACTCATGTCTGCTATGGCTCCTGCATTGCAGGTGGATTCTTTACCACTGTGCCAAAATATATGTTGTGTACAAGAAACCCACTTTAGTTAAGATTCATAATCAGTGAAAAGTAAAGATGGAGAAGCCCAAACAAGCATTTATCTTTTGCTAATTAATAATAAGCAAAAATCTTCATTTTATTTTGCTTTCACTTATTTCTTTTTTTAATGACACTCTTTCTTTCTTAACTCATAGCTTCTCTTTAATATCATCTTACTGTGTATAAATAACTACCTTGAACATTTCTTACAAACCAGATATCTGCTGAGAATGAATTCTCTAATTTTTTGTTCATATGAGAATATCTACTTTTCCTTTATTTGTGAAGGATAATTTTCCTGGACATAGAAGTTAAGTTCAGTAGTTTTTTAAAAAATATTTGTTAGTTTGATTAGTACATGTCTTCATGTGTTTCTCCTTGGTTTATCCTGTATGGGGCTCTTTGCACCTCTTGGACTTGATTGACTATTTCCTTTTCCATGTTGGGGAAATTTTCAACTATAATCTCTTCAATAATTTTCTGATACCCTTTCTTTTTCTCTCTTCTTCTGGGACCCCTATAATTTGAATATTGGTATATTTAATATTGTACCAGAGGTCTATGAGACTATCCTCAGTTGTTTTCATTCTTTTTACTTTATTCTGCCCTTCAGCAGTTGTTTCCACCATTTTATCTTCCAATTCACTGATCTGTTCTTCTGCTTCAGATATCCTGCCATTGATTCCTTCTAGAGTATTTTTAATTTCAGTAATTGTGTTGTTTGTCTCTGTATGTTTATTCTTTAATTCTTCTAGGTCTTTGTTAATTGAGTCTTGCCTTTTCTCCATTCTGTTTTCAAGGTTTTTTGACCATCGTTATTATCATTATTGTGAATTCTTTTTCAGGCAGTTTGCCTCTTTCCTCTTCATTTATTTGGACTTCCATGTTTCTAGTTTGTTCCTTCATTTGTACAGCATTTCTCTGCCTTTTCATTATTTTTCTAAAAACATTGTGTTTGAGGTCTCCTTTTCCCAGGCTTCAATGTTCAGTTCTTTCTTCCATTTGGTTTCTGCCCTCCTAAGGTTTGTCCAGTGGTTTGTGTAAGCTTTGCATTGGGTGAGATTTGTGCTGAGTTGTTTTTTGTTTTTTGTTTTTCCTTCTGATGTGCAGGGCTGAGTGAGGTGGTAATCCTTTCTGCTGATGACTGGGTTTGTACTTTTGTCTTTTTGTTGTTTGGGTGAGGTGTCCTGCAGTGGGTGCTACTGGTGGTTGGGTGATTCCAAGTCTTGTATTCAAGTGGTTTCCTTTGTGTGAGTTCTCACTGTTTGATACCCCCTAGGGTTAGGAGTTCTCTGGTTATCTAAGGTCTTGGAGTCAGTGCTCCCACTCCAAAGGCTCAGGGCTGGATCTTTGGTCAGGAACAGAACTTCCACAGGTGGTTTGTTATGGCAGTAAGTTAGATTAACACAAATATCTAAAAGCAACCAAAGATGAACCCCAGACAAATGCCAGTTACAATGTCAGGCAAATAATAATTAAAATAATGGATATATACATATACACCCATAAGCAAAATCAAAACAGTTCAACAAAAATAAAGTACAATAGATTGAGCTGGTGAACAAAGGAAATAAAAAATGATATCTATCAGTTAAGAAAAAAACTAACTAAAGCACAAACTGGAAAAGAAAACTAAAGGAAGGTGTCAAGTGGGGAATAAAGCAATTAAAACTAACAAATATGGTAAGAGAAAAGGAAAGAAAGAAAAGAAAAAAAAAGAATAGATATACAAAGTTAAATAGAGGTAGATAAAGAAGATTTATATACATTAAACATTAACTGCAAGTGGGAAAAAACAGTAGGAAAAGCAAACGAAGAAATAATGTAGAAAAATAATAAGTTTGAAAATTTTAAATTAAAAAAAGAGAGGAAAAAAAAAAACTCCACAGAACTGCAAAAGCCCAACATAGAGGCAGAGGTTTATAAAAACAATTAGAGGTATGATTTAAAAAAAAAAAGCCTCAAAAGCTTAAGTAGATTTCATTAAAGTGAAGTGAAATTCAGTCAGCCGTGTCCGACTTTTTGCGTCACCGTGGACTATACATTCCGTGGAATTCTCCTGGCCTGAATACTGGTGTGGGGAGCTTTTCACTTCCCCAGGGGATCTCCCCAACCCAGAGATCGAACCCAGGTCTCCTGCATTGAAGATGGATAATTTACCAGCTGAGACACCAGGGAAGCCCAAGAATATTGGGAAGCAAGACTTGCATGGTCCTGACTGCTCTTTTTTGATGCCCAAGTTTAGGAGAAAGACTCGAGTTGTTTTTCTCATTTCGTGAGTGAAATTAGATTTCATAGTGCTAATAAAATCGACAACTACAACAGAGAGGGGGAAAAAGAAAAAGAAGAAGAGAAAAAAATCCAAAAGAAACTGCAGAACAAGTCAAAATATAAGAATAGTATACATTTTTCTTGAGGCACTGCTGTCAGCGTCCTTTCCCTTGCTGGGAGTCATAGTCCACCTCGACTTCCTAGGATGCCGTCCAACACTGTGTTGGTCTCTGGACCTGCTGTAGGGGCAGCTCAGACTCTAATCTGGTCCTACACCTGTGTGTTCTTGCCTCGAATGTCCATAGCTATCAGAACTAGGGCATTTTCTTTTGTGGGAGCTCTCAATGTCCTTTTATATACTCCATAGACACAGAATCTGCCTAGTTGTTCGTCTGGATTTAATCTGCAGCTTGTATAGCTGGTGGGAAGGTTTTGGGTCTTCTTCCTTAGCCACACTGCCCCTGGGTTTCAATTGTGGTTTTATTTCCATCTCTGCATGTGGGTCATCCACTGGGGTTTGCTTCTGAGGCTGCCCTGGAAGACTTGGATTTGCCCCTGTGAGGGCCAGGTGTGGAGGTGTTGCAGCTGCTTGGATCACAGGGGTTCTGGCAGTACTCAGGGGAGTTGGCGGCTAGAGCAGCAGGGAATATAGTGCTCTAGAAGGGTATGGCAACCAGTATTGACCAATATGCTCCAGTATTCTTGCCTGGAGAACCCCCTTCCCTGACAGAGAAGCCTGGCAGGCCACCGTCTAGACGGTCGCAGACAGTCAGACACTACCAAGGTGACCCTGAGCTCATAGAGGCAAGGCTTTTTTTTGCCTGTGGCAGTTCTGTCCCAGTGAGAGTTGAGCATGAAGGTGGCGCACCTTCTTGGCTTGTGGGGACCCTGGCAGCACCAAGTGTGCAGGGACATGGACTGCCTGTGCCGTAGGAGTTGTGGCCCTATCAGAGTCTTTTTCCAGCCACTTGTAGCTGGTGATCAGGAGGCCTCTTTGGCCAGTCTTTCTCCATATCTCTTCCCTTTCAGTCACTTTGAGGACTCCCTTGCCTGGGGTCCTTCTCTGTTGTTTGGCACATCAGGCACACAGAGGGGCCCCCCTGGATAGGCTTCTACTCTGTAGATTGGCTCATCAGTCACTTAAAGGAGCACAATGGATGGGGTCCTACTCTGTAGTTCAGTGAGTCAGGCACTTGATGGGCCAGCCTCTCTATTGTTCGGCTGCTGATGCTGGTCTGTGGGGTGAGAGAGGCTATGGTGATGGCTCCACCCCCTTCCAGTGACTCAGCAGTATCGCCTTGCTTCCATGGCTGCCTGGCTTACCTCCACAGGCATATCCCACGACAGTCTCTTCCCTCAGGTCTCCTCGGTCCGCCTTTCTACAGTCAACAGCAGCCCTCGCCCTGGGATTGCTCCATAATCCCTATGTTCCCAGCTCACAGCTGCTGCGCCTTCTAGGGGACCTGCCTCCCTCTCTGGGGTGTGTATGGCTGTGGCAAGGACTGTCTGATTCTCATTGCATTTAGGCTGCCACAGATCAGCTGTTTCACTCTCAGCCTTAAATGTTTCTCCTTTGATCCAGACAGTTGCTCCCATGTGGGGACAGGACACCTACTTCAGTTCTCCCACCAACTGAGAGCAGTCCAGGCCTACTAACACTCATTTCCCCCCCCCCCTAGTTCCTTCATCCTACCAAGTTTTGAGTGGTTCCATATATTCTTTTCCTCTCGTCAGGTACTCAGGTCTGCTCTCAGCTGCTGTTCTGCAAGCACTTCTGTGTCTGAATGTGTATTCCTCATGTATCTGTGGAGAGAGATGTACTCCATGTCCACCTACTCCTCCGCCATGTTGTTCATCTCAGCTTATTGACTATTAGAAATAAGACTGCTATGAACATTCACGTGCACGTCTTTGGGTAAACATTTATTTTGTTTATTCTTGTTGGTATAAACCTAGAAGTGGGATCACTGGGTCACATGGTAACCCAATATTTAATTTTTAAAGCAACTTACAAAGTGTTTTCCACCAGGGTGTACCATTTGGTATTCCCATAAGCAGTGCATGAAAGTTCAAATTTTTTCACATCCTCATCACACATGTTCATGTCTGTTCTCTCATTACAGCCATAATTTTCTTGTGCTGTGGGTGCTTAGTTGCTATCTGTATATCCTTATTTAGTGAATTTCCTGTTCAAATATTTTGTCCAATTTTTTTTTGCATTGTAGCCTTTCATATATTTTGTCAAATTCTTAAGTTTTTCAAACTTCAATGTTATTGTTATTATCTTTTATTTTGATTTTCAATTGTCTATGTTAACACAGAGAAAAGCATTTAATTGAATTTTATATATCAACTGTCTATCTTGCAACATTGCTTAAATTACTTCTTAGTTTTAGTTTTAATTTGTTTTTGCTGTAGATTTTATTAGCTATTCTACATAGATGTTGCCTACAAATAAAAACAGTTTAATTCTTCTTTTCCAAACTGGATAACTTCTCAATCATTTTCTAATATGACTTCATGAAGAGAAATTCAGTATAGTGAGAGTGGACATCTTTTTGTAGATCCTGATCTTAGAAGTAAAGCACTCAGTCTTCTACCATAAAGTGTGATGTTAATTATACAGTTTTTTACCTTCATCAGGTTGAGGAAGTTTTCTATTTCTAGTTTGCTAAGAGTTTTTTATACAGAATGTTCTCAGTTGTTCAGTTGTCCAGCTCTTTGTGACCCCGTGGACTGTAAGCCCACCAGGCTCCTCTGTCCACCGGGATTCTCCAGGCAAGAATACCGGAGTGGGTTGCCATGCCCTCCTCCAGGGGATCTTCCCAATCCAGAGATGGAACCCAGGTCTCCCAAATGCAGGCAGATTCTTTACCAGCTGAACCACCAGGGCAGCCCAAAAATAACTGCAGTGGGTAGCTTATCCCTTCTAGAGGGGATCTTTCCAACCCAGGAACATATGTTAGATTTTTTTCAAATTATTTTTCAGCATTTATCAAGATGACCCTAATGTGTTTCATTCTTAGTTCTTTAGTAAATTGAATTACAATGATAGATTTTCAGATGTTTAACTGATCCTGATTCTTAGGGGGACAAAACTCAACACATTATGCTGTGTCATACTTTGTATATATTGGTGTAGTCTGTTCTTCATTCTGGACACTTTCTATTGCTACCTCTTCAAGTGCACAATTTTCTGCTGCTGCGCTGGCTAATCTGTCATTTCTTCTATCCACTGAGTTTGTCATCTGACACTATAGTTTTCATATCTGTAAGGTCAAGTTGGGTCTATTTTAGGATTTCCATGGCTCTACTTAATTTTAGAACACACAAAACACAGTTATTCCAAGTATTTTATTGTCTCTGTCTACAATTTCTAAAATCTATGCCACTTCTGCCTCAGTTTCACTTGTCAAGGGAATTTTAGTATGATTTTGCTTACCTTCAGTTCAGTTCAGTTCAGTTGCTAAGTCGTGTCCGACTCTTTGTGACCCCATGAATTGCAGCACACCAGGCCTCCCTGTCCATCACCAACTCCCAGAGTTCACCCAAACTCATGTCCATCGAGTTGGTGATGCCATCCAGCCATCTCATCCTCTGTTGTCCCCTTCTCCTTCTGCCCCCAATCCCTCCCAGCATCAGAGTCTTTCCTAATGAGTCTACTCTTTGCATGAGGTGGCCAAAGTATTGGAATTTCAGCATCAACAAGAGTCCTTCCAAAGAACACCCAGGACTGATCTCCTTTAGAAATGACTGGTTGGATCTCCTTGCAGTCCAAGGGACTCTCAAGAGTCTTCTCCAACACCACAGTTCAAAAGCATCAATTCTTTGGCCCTCAGCTTTCTTTATAGTCCATCTTTCACATGCATATATGACCACTGGAAAACTCATAGCCTTGACTATATGGACCTTTGTTGGCAAAGTAATGTCTCTGCTTTTTAATATGCTATCTAGGTTGGTCATAAGTTTCCTTCCAAGAAGGAAGCATCTTTTAATTTCATGGCTGCAATCACCATCTGCAGTGATTTTGGAGCCCCCCCAAAATAAAGTCTGACACTGTTTCCACTGTTTCCCCATCTATTTCCCATGAAGTGATGGGACCAGATGCCATGATCTTAGCTTTCTGAATGTTGAGCTTTAAGCCAACTTTTTTCACTCTCCTCTTTCACTTTCATCAAGAGGCTTTTTAGTTCCTCTTCACTTTCTGCCATAAGGGTGGTGTCATCTGCATATCTGAGGTTATTGATATTTCTCCCGGCAATCTTGATTCCAGCTTGTGCTTCTTCCAGCCCAGTATTTCTCATGATGTACTCTGCATATAAGTTAAATAAGCAGGGTGACAATATACAGCCTTGATGTACTCCTTTTCCTATTTGGAACCAGTCTGTTGTTCCATGTCCAGTTCTAGCTGTTACTTCCTGACCTGCATATAGGTTTCTCAAGAGGCAGGTCAGGTGGTCTGGTATTCCCATCTTTTTCAGAATTTTTCACAGTTTATTGTGATCCACACAGTCAAAGGCTTTGGCATAGTCAGTAAAGCAGAAATAGATGTTTTTCTGGAACTCTCTTGCTTTTTTCATGATCCAGCAGATGTTGGCAATCTGATCTCTGGTTCCTCTGCCTTTTCTAAAACCAGCTTGAACATCTGGAAGTTCACGGTTCACGTATTGCTGAAGCCTGGCTTGGAGAATTTTGAGTATTACTTTACTAGCGTGTGCGATGTGTGCAATTGTGTGGTAGTTTGAGCATTCTTTGGCACTGCCTTTCTTTGGGTTTGGAATGAAAACTGACCTTCTCCAGTCCTGTGGCCACGGCTGAGTTTTCCAAATTTGCTGGCATATTGAGTGTAGCACTTTCAGAGCATCATCTTCCTTAGTGAGATTAAATATATTTTTGATGTGGTTAGGGGCTAGTTCCATACTTTTCTTGTGAATTGGCTGCTCATGTCTTTTAAACATGTCTTAATAAAGTTAAAGGCCAGTGATACATCTTTCTTATAAACTGTTGGCTTGTGTCTTTTTCACATTTTTTTTTATCAGGTTTTAAGATCTTTCTTCTAAAAATTGTAAGAGTCATCTTTTGGGTTTGTTTATGGTGTGCTTTGTTCTACCTCTTAAAATTTTAAGCAGTGTGATGGACCGTGGGTGTATAAGCAAAAAGTGGACACCAGGATGTGAACACTTCACAGGAAACCCAGGAAGACCCACTAAGTCAAAAACCTGTCCCCAGGGATGCACCTCAGGCTGGTTGACCCTACTAGTCAATTAGAAAAACAAGGACTGAGGTGGACCACACAGTTCATTCCCCTTTCTTACAGAGCCAGCCACCTCAATGAGACACCTTGGGAACTAGATGCACAGGACATGATTATTCAGTGATTCATCCAAGAAGTTGCAAGCTTGTGGCAGCTATTAATGGAAATGAATTCCTCCATGGTTTTGAATGTGAGGTGAGCTCCAAGGGAGGTGCCAGCAAGAAAACAAGATGAGACAAGAGATTTGTGAGGGCTAGTGATGCGAAGACCTTTGCACACGAGGCTCACACACATCTGGGCAAGCTCCACACCTTCCTGGGCATACCAATCAGTCACAGTTGGTAATTTCCTGCATGGGATCACCCAGCACAACCTGAAACATGCATTTTGCTGCCTCATCCCTATCATCCTGTTAAAAGCGAAGCCTAGGTAGGACTCCTAGTGAGGTGACCATGAGTCCTAGACTTGTAACAAGACACCTCCATGTGGAGCAAGGGCAAGTGTATTCAGAGCAGTCTCACAGCCTGAAGACAGGGGTTTCAGAATGGAAAACAGAAAACTGAAGAGAGCTATGTAAACACTGAGAAAAGGAGGTGGGATGGGAAAGGTTTCTGTTGGCTGGCCAAGATGAAATGCTCTTCAAGTTGCATTAAGAACACATTGCAGGAGGAAAGTAGAATGATTGTAATTTACACAGACAATTCAAAACAACCTACTTGTCATGGAGGAATTTTAGGCAAGATACTAAAAAAGAGATAATGTGAAAGGTGAGAGAGAACAGAATGAAAAACTGAATAGTGTGTCTGTGAGACAAGGTTCGGAGGAGACACACTCACCCTGTCCTCTGACCTATCGGACTTGACTTAGAGAGATGAGGATGGCAGGTGAGTTTGGAGGCCTCCTTAGGGGAAATATTCATGCCTCATTTCTCCCACCATAACATCTAAATTGCTCCCCATCCTCTGCTAGAGGTGTCAGGATGGGGCTTTGTGATGTCAAGGCTCACCCAGGGCCCCCATTGGCTGGGGAAGAGACTTGCTGAGCTCATAAAGCATGAGGGTGTGTCTCCCTGACGAGGGGGTATATATAGGGGTGCTCAGGGGCTCTGGAGCAGACCACTGGGAGGCCTCAAAATGACTAAGGTGACTGGGAAGCCACAAGGCTCCAGAGTAGTTATGAAACACCTGGCTCCTGTTAACCGGGACAACAGGATGAAGACTTCCTCCCCACTGAGGTCCAAGAAAAATGTCAAGGTGAGCTGAACCCACCCAAACAACTCTGGCGCATTGACCCCACCCCATAAGTCCCCTCCCCTGTCCTTGCCTGGCACACAACCCTTCTCTGCCCACACCCCTTCTCCTAAAGCTGTCATTCCCAACCACCTTCACCCTCTTCCCCAAACCAATGCCATTCTCTACCCCTCTCTTGTTTTCGCAAGGTGGCCTGGGTACCTGAGAGAGTGAATAATCTCCTTCAGGCAAAGCTGAGCAAGAAAACGTCTCAGAAACCACGCAGCACAAGGAAACTTAAAAAAAACAGAGGCCCAAAGCTCTGTAGCCGGTGCTCCAAGGTGAAAGAAGAGCTGAATCAGAACGAACTAGAGGAGGTCCCAGAGAGTGTGTAGACCCCTGTCATTCCAGCAGGAACGGTGGGAAGCCAGTGACCTCAGAGCATGGCTAGAGACTTCCGAAATCTTCGCGGGTCTTGCCGCTGAGGACTGGCCAACAATACACACGTTGACTATTATACCAACTGCATACATTCATAATGAAAATAAAATCAACCTGATGTGAAATGATGTTTGTCTCTGAGTTCTGTGAGAGTGGGGGACAGAGAGGGCAGTGCAGGCATCAATGTGTTGAGGGAGGGAGATGGGTCCTGTGGGGTTGGAGATGGGACTAGAAGGTCCAGTTTGCCAGAAAATGGGGGAGGGGAGAGAACTGGTTCCAGACTCAGCTTCACACATATACTTCCCATGGGAGAAGAGGAAGAGGACTTGGTGTTTCTCTGTGTGAGTGCAGAACTGGAAACGTGGCTGGGGAGACGTATCATGTGTGGAGTGGCAGTGCCATTTGCTAAAAAGGCATAGAAAGAAGGTGCCCCATAAAGAGAATGGAATATTGACATATGCAGCAACAGGGAACGTATACTGTTCAGTGAAATAACTCAGACAGAGATAGACAAATACCGTATGGTATCACTTAAGAATCTAAAAACTCCACAAAGTAGAGAATATCACAAAAATGGAGGCTCACGGATATAGAGAACATTCTACTGGTTAGCAGCGGGGAGGGGAAGAGGGAGGGGCAATACAGAGGTGGGGGAGCGGGAGGCACAGCGTGTAAGGTGGAAGATGAGCCCAAGGATGGACTGTACATCATGGGGAATAGAGCCAGTGCTCTGTAAGAACTATAAACGGAAAGCCAACGTCCACGATTGTATAATAAGAAAGAAAGGGAAAGAAAGAGGGGGGAGGAAGGAGGGAAGAAAGGAAGGAAAATGATGGTGTTTTTGGAGGGCACAAAGCCAACATTGATTAGGCCCTTTTTAGCAAAGGAATTTGGTGGGGTTTTTTTTCCATTTTTATTTTTAGTTTATTTCGCATTACCATACTGTATTGGTTTCGCGATACATTGACATGATTTTTTGAGATGTACTGATTTTAATGGGAGGCTAACTATTTGACCATGCTTGGTGGTTTTTGCCATACTTGTCGGGAATCCGCCATGGGTGTACATGTGTTCCCCATCCTGAACCGCCTCTCACCTCCCTGCCCATTCCATCCCTCAGGGCCATCCCAGTGCACCAGCCCCGAGCACCCAGTCTCGTGCATCGAACCTGGACGGGAGATCTCCTTCTCACATGATAATATACATGTTTCACTGCTATTCTCTCAGATCATCCCACCCTCGCCTTCTCCCACAGAGTCCAAAAGACTGTTCTGTACATCTGTGTCTCGCAGACAGGGTTATCATCACCATCTTTCTAGATTCCATAGATATGTGTTCGTGTACTCTATTGGTGTTTTTCTTTCTGACTTATTTCACTCTGTATAATAGGCTGCAGTTTCATCCACCTCATTAGAACTAATTCAAGTGTATACTTTTTGATGGCTGAGTCGGATTCCATTGTGTATATGTACCACTGCTTTCTTATCGATTCGTCTTCCCCAGGACATCTAGATTGCTTCCATGTCCTGGCTATTGTAAACAGTGCTGTGATGATCCTTCGTGTACACATGTCTCGTTCAAGTCTGGTTTCCTCGGTGTGTATGCCCAGCAGTGGGATTGCTGGGTCATATGGCAGTTCTAGTTCCAGTTTTTGAAGGAATCTGCACAGTGTTCTCCATAGTGGCTGTACTAGTTTGCATTCCCACCAAGAGTGCAAGAGGGTTCCCTTCTCGACACCCTCTCCAGCATTTATTGCTTGTAGATTTTTGTACAGCAGTCAGCCTGACCAGAGGCAGATGGTACCTCATTGTGGTTTTGGTTTGCATTTGTCTGATAACGAGTGATGGGGAGCATCTTTTCATGTGTTTGTCAGCCATCTCTATGTCTTCTTCGGAGGAAAGGAATTTAGAATGGAGCAGTGGGCTGCCACAGGTGGGGCAGGGGGAGTTGCCCACATCCCCTGCAGGCAATACTGGGGTCTTGCCCACGAAGAGTTTTATTACAAGAATAAAGCCAAGTAAAGGCTGGCTCTGTTGTGATTACCATCCCCATACTCCAGTATTCTAACTTAATGTCAGTCATTAAATACTTTTACTTTGCACACCAAATTGTGTTGATTTAAGATTTAAACGTTTGTTGTCATAGATGTCAGGTTTTAATATTTTATATATTATTCACAAGGGACAAGATTCACTCTACATATGTACAAATGCACACACTGTGTGCATACATATAAACACACACACATAAGTGTGTATATTTAGATATATTTTTTCATATATATATATATTCATACATCCACAGTTTCAGTAGTTACCTTTAAGAATTCATTGTCTTCTGTGAGGGAATTCATGAAGAGAAGACCTTGTTAAACCATTGTCACCAGCACAGGCTGCCTTGGTTACCACTGCTCCATTCCACAGAGCATCCTGAATGGTTTGCAAGGCCTTGAGATCACTTCCTGCAGAGCCTGCAGTCCTCTAGGGAACGTACACACCTCACATTCAAACAGTTGATTCGAAACACACAGTGATACCACAGACCTTGTCAAGGTAAAGACACACAATGTGCTTTTATTTATGTCTAAATCAGTTAAAAAACGTATTCACTGCAAGGTACAAACTTTTTTAGCTTGCAAAGAACAACATTGTCTTGTATTTGAACATGGAAAATCTTGCTGAATTTGAAACATAGGTTTTAAATGAAATTCATTCTTCATTGTCTGTTATTTGGAGACTATGGAACCAAGAACGTAAACCTCCGTTCATTGGGGCTGCTTAAGCTGTATCTTTAGCTGATTTTTTTTTTCATTCCCTTACACATTTACCGTCATAAATAGATATAATAGCCCAGCTTTGGAGGAGACACACCCTCCCTGCCCTGTGACCCATCGGACTTGACTTAGGGAGATGAGGATGGCAGGTGAGTTTGGGGGCCTCCATAGGGGAGTTATTCATGCCTCATTTCTCCCACCAAAACATCTAAATTGCTCCCCGTCCTCGGCTAGAGGTGCCAGGATGGGGCTTTGTGATGTCAAGGCTCACTCAGGTCCCCCATTGGCTGGGGAAGAGACTTGCTGACCTCATCAAGCATGAGGGTGTGTTTCGCTGATGAGGGGTATATATAGGCGTGCTCAGGGGCTCTGGAGCAGACCACTGGGAGGCCTCAAAATGACTAAGGTGACTGGGAAGCCACAAGGCTCCAGAGTAGTACTGAAACACCTGGCTCCTGTTACCCGGGACAACAGGATGAAGACTTCCTCCCCACCGAGGTCCAAGAAAAATGTCAAGGTGAGCTGAACCCACCCAAACACCTCTGGCCCATTGACCCCACCCCATAAGTCCTCGCCCCTGTCCTTGCCTGGCACACAACCCTTCTCTGCCCACACCTTCTGCTGAAGCTGTCATTCCCAACCACATTCACCCTCCTCCCCAAACCAATGCCATTCTCTACCCGTCTCTTGTTTTCTCCAGGTGGCCAGGGTACCTGTGAGAGTGAATAATCGCCTTCAGGCAAAGCTGAGCAAGAAAACGTCTCAGAAACCACTCAGCACAAGGAAATTTAAAAAAACCA
This sequence comes from Capricornis sumatraensis, assembly GCF_032405125.1. NCBI lineage: Eukaryota > Metazoa > Chordata > Mammalia > Artiodactyla > Bovidae > Capricornis > Capricornis sumatraensis. Next base: position 138,415,612 of record NC_091092.1, on the reverse strand, counting down.
GAGGCCCAAAGCACTGTAGCCGGTGCTCCAAGGTGAAAGAAGTGCTGAATCAGAACGGACCAGGGGAGGTCCCAGAGAGTGTGTAGACCCCTGTCATTCCAGCAGGAACGGTGGGCAGCGAGTGAACTCAAGCTTGGCTAGAGACCTCAGAAATCTTCTGGGGTCTTGCCGCTGAGGACTGGCCAACAATAGACACGTTGACTATTATACCAAATGCATACATTCATAATGAAAATAGAATCAACCTGATGTGAAATTATGTTTGTCTCTGAGTTCTGTGAGAGTGGGGGACAGAGAGGGCAGTGCAGGCATCAATGTGTTGAGGGAGGGAGATGGGTCCTGTGGGGTTGGAGATGGGACTAGAAGGTCCAGTTTGCCAGAAAATGGGGGAGGGGAGAGAACTGGTTCCAGACTCAGCTTCACACATATACTTCCCATGGGAGAAGAGGAAGAGGACTTGGTGTTTCTCTGTGTGAGTGCAGAACTGGAAACGTGGCTGGGGAGCCGTGTCATGTGTGGAGTGGCCGTGCCATTTGCTCAAAAGGCATAGAAAAAAGGTGCCCCATAAAGAGAATGGAATATTGACATTTGCAGCAAAGGGAACGTATACTGTTCAGTGAAATAACTCAGACAGAGATAGACAAATACCGTATGGTATCACTTAAGAATCTAAAAACTCCACAAAGTAGAGAATATCACAAAAATGGAGGCTCACGGATATAGAGAACATTCTACTGGTTAGCAGCGGGGAGGAGAAGAGGGAGGGGCAATACAGAGGTGGGGGAGCGGGAGGCACAGCGTGTAAGGTGGAAGATGAGCCCAAGGATGGACTGTACATCATGGGGAATAGAGCCAGCGCTCTGTAAGAACTATAAACGGAAAGCCAATGTTCACGATTGTATAATAAGAAAGAAAGGGAAAGAAAGAGGGGGGACGAAGGAGGGAAGAAAGGAAGGAAAATGATGGTGTTTTTGGAGGGCACAAAGCCAACATTGATTAGGCCCTTTTTAGCAAAGGAATTCAGTTTTTTTTTTCCATTTTTATTTTTAGTTTATTTGGCATTACCATACTGTATTGGTTTCGCGATACATTGACATGATTTTTTGAGATGTACTTATTTTAATGGGAGGCTAACTATTTTACAATGCTTGGTGGTTTTTGCCATACTTGTCGGGAATCCGCCACGGGTGTACATGTGTTCCCCATCCTGAACCCCCTCTCACCTCCCTGCCCATCCCATCCCTCAGGGCCATCCCAGTGCACCAGCCCCGAGCACCCAGTCTCGTGCATCGAACCTGGACTGGCGATCTCCTGCTCACATGATAATATACATGTTTCACTGCTATTCTCTCAGATCATCCCACCCTCGCCTTCTCCCACAGAGTCCAAAAGACTGTTCTGTACATCTGTGTCTCGCAGACAGGGTTATCATCACCATCTTTCTAGATTCCATAGATATGTGTTCGTGTACTCTATTGGTGTTTTTCTTTCTGACTTATTTCACTCTGTATAATAGGCTGCAGTTTCATCCACCTCATTAGAACTAATTCAAGTGTATACTTTTTGATGGCTGAGTCGGATTCCATTGTGTATATGTACCACTGCTTTCTTATCGATTCGTCTGCCCCTGGACATCTAGGTTGCTTCCATGTCCTGGCTATTGTAAACAGTGCTGTGATGATCCTTCGTGTACACATGTCTCGTTCAAGTCTGATTTCCTCGGTGTGTATGCCCAGCAGTGGGACTGCTGGTTCATGTGGCAGGTCTAGTTCCAGTTTTTGAAGGAATCTCCACAGTGTTCTCCATAGTGGCTGTACTAGTTTGCATTCCCACCAAGAGTGCAAGAGGGTTCCTTTCTCGACACCCTCTCCAGCATTTATTGCTTGTAGATTTTTGTACAGCAGTCAGCCTGACCAGAGGCAGATGGTACCTCATTGTGGTTTTGGTTTGCATTTGTCTGATAACGAGTGATGGGGAGCATCTTTTCATGTGTTTGTTAGCCATCTCTATGTGTTCTTCGGAGGAAAGGAATTTAGAATGGAGCAGTGGGCTCCCACAGGTGGGGCAGGGGGAGTAGCCCACATCCCCTGCAGGCAATACTGGGGTCTTGCCCACGAAGAGTTTTATTACAAGAATAAAGCCAAGTAAAGGCTGGCTCTGTTGTGATTACCATCCCCATACTCCAGTATTCTAACTTAATGTCAGTAATTAAATACATTTACTTTGAACACCAAATTGTGTTGATTTAAGTTTTAAACGTTTGTTGTCACAGATGTCAGCTTTTTATAATTCATATATTATTCACAAGGGACAAAGATTTACTGTACATATGTACAAATGCACACACGTATGTGTGTACATACATATAAACGCACACTCATAAGTGTGTATATTTAGATATATTTTTTCATATATATATATATATTCATACATCCACAGTTTCAGTAGTTACCTTGAAGAATTCATTGTCTTCTGTGAGGGAATTCATGAAGAGAAGACCTTGTTAAACCATTTTCACCAGCACAGGCTGCCTTGGTTACCACTGCTCCATTCCACAGAGCATCCTGAATGGTTTGCAAGGCCTTGAGATCACTTCCTGCACAGCCTGCAGTCCCCTAGGGAACGTACACACCTCACATTCAAACAGTTGATTCGAAACACACAGTGATACCACAGACCTTGTCAAGGTAAAGACACACAATGTGCCTTTATTTATGTCTAAATCAGTTAAACAACGTATTCACTGCAAGGTACAAACTTTTTTAGCTTGCAAAGAACAACATTGTCTTGTATTTGAACATGGAAAATCTTGCTGAATTTGAAACATAGGTTTTAAATGAAATTCATTCTTCATTGTCTGTTATTTGGAGACTATGGAACCAAGAAAGTAAACCTCCGTTCATTGGGGCTGCTTAAGCTGTATCTTTAGCAGATTTTTTTTTTCATTCCCTTACACTTTTGCCGTCATAAATAGATATAATAGCCCAGCTTTGGAGGAGACACACCCTCCCTGCCCTGTGACCCATTGGACTTGACTTAGGGAGATGAGGATGGCAGGTGAGTTTGGGGGCCTCCATAGGGGAGTTATTCATGCCTCATTTCTCCCACCAAAACATCTAAATTGCTCCCCATCCTCTGCTAGAGGTGTCAGGATGGGGCTTTGTGATGTCAAGGCTCACCCAGGGCCCCCATTGGCTGGGCAAGAGACTTGCTGACCTTATCAAGCATGAGGGTGTGTCTCCCTGACTAGGGGTATATATAGGGGTGCTCAGGGGCTCTGGAGCAGACCACTGGGAGGCCTCAAAATGACTAAGGTGACTGGGAAGCCAGAAGGCTCCAGAGTAGTTATGAGACACCTGGCTCCTGTTACCCGGGACAAAAGGATGAAGACTTCCTCTCCACTGAGGTCCAAGAAAAATGTCAAGGTGAACTGAACCCACCCAAACACCTCTGGCCCATTGACCCCTCCCCATAAGTCCCCTCCCCTGTCCTTGCCTGTCACATAACCCTTCTCTGCCCACACCCCTTCTCCTGAAGCTGTCATTCCCAACCACCTTGCCCCTCTTCCCAAAACAAATGCCATTCTCTACCCCTCTCTTGTTTTCTCCAGATGGCCAGGGTGCCTGTAAGAGTGAATAATCACCTTCAGGCAAAGCTGACCAAGACAAAATCTCAGAAACCATGCAGCACAAGGAAACTTAAAAAAACCAGAGGCCCAAAGCTCTGTAGCCAGTGCTCCAAGGTGAAAGAAGAGCTGAATCAGAACGGACCAGAGGAGGTCCCAGAGAGTGTGTAGACCCCTGTCATTCCAGCAGGAACAGTGGGCAGCCAGTGAGCTCAGAGCATGGCTAGAGACCTCAGAAATCTTCTGGGGTCTTGCCGCTGAGGACTGGCCGACAGTACACACATTGACTATTATACCAACTGCATACATTCATAATGAAAATAAAATCAACCTGATGTGAATTTATGTTTGTCCCTGAGTTCTATGAGAGTCGGGGACAGAGAGGGCAGTGCAGGCATAAATGTGTTGAGGGAGGGAGATGGGTCCTGTGGGGTTGGAGATGGGACTAGAAGGTCCAGTTTGCCAGAAAATGGGGGAGGGGAGAGAACTGGTTCCAGACTCAGCTTCACAGATATACTTCCCATGTGAGAAGCGGAAGAGGACTTGGTGTTTCTCTGTGTGAGTGCAGAACTGGAAACGTGGCTGGGGAGCCGTGTCATATGTGGAGTGGCAGTGTCATTTGCAAAAAAGGCATAGAAAGAAGGTGCCCCATAAAGAGAATGGAACATTGACATTTGCACCAACAGGAACGTATACTGTTAAGTGAGATAACTCAGACAGAGATAGACAAATACCGTATGGTATCACTTAAGAATCTAAAAACTCAATTTTTCACCATTCAAGATAATGTTTGCTGTGGGTTTGTCATATGTAGCTTTTATTATGTTGAGGTATGTTCCTTCTATTCCTGCTTTCTGGAGAGTTTTTATCATAAATCGATGTTGAATTTTGTCAAAGGCCTTCTCTGCATCTATTGAGATAATCATATGGTTTTTATTTTTCAATTTGTTAATGTGGTGAATTACATTGATTGATTTGCGGATATTGTAGAATCCTTGCATCCCTGGAATAAAGCCCACTTGGTCATGGTGTATGATCTTTTTAATGTGTTGTTGGATTCTGATTGCTAGGATTGTGTTGAGGATTTTTGCGTCTGTGTTCTTCAGTGATTTTGGCCTGTAGTTTTTTTTTTTTTGTGACATCTTTGTCAGGTTTTGGTATTAGGGTGATGGTGGCCTCATAAAATGATTTTGGAAGTTTACCTTCCTCTGCAATTTTCTGGAAGAGTTTGAGTAGGATAGGTGTTAGCTCTTCTCTAAATTTTTGGTAGAATTCAGCTGTGAAGCCGTCTGGACCTGGGCTTTTGTTTGGTAAAACTGGTCAACCACTTGTAAAAGAATGAAACTAGATCACGTTCTAACACCACACACAAAAATAAACTCAAAATGGATTAAAGATCTAAATGTAAGACCAGAAACTATAAAACTCCTAGAGGAGAACATAGGCAAAACACTCTCAGACATAAATCACAGCAGGATCCTCTATGATCCACCTCTCAGAATTCTGGAAATAAAAGCAAAAATAAACAAATGGGATCTAATTAAAATTAAAAGCTTCTGCACAACAAAGGAAACTATAAGCAAGGTGAAAAGACAGCCTTCTGAATGGGAGCAAATAATAGCAAATGAAGCAACTGACAAACAACTAATCTCAAAAATATACAGGCAACTTATGCAGCTCAATTCCAGAAAAATAAACGACCCAATCAAGAAATGGGCCAAAGAACTAAATAGATATTTCTCCACAGAAGACATACGGATGGCTAACAAACACATGAAAAGATGCTCAACATCACTCATTATCAGAGAAATGCAAATCAAAACCACAATGCGGTACCACTTCACACCAGTCAGAATGGCTGCGATCCAAAAATCTGCAAGCAATAAATGCTGGAGAGGGTGTGGAGAAAAGGGAACCCTCCTACACTGTTGGTGGGAATGCAAATTAGTACAGCCACTATGGAGAACAGTGTGGAGATTCCCTAAAAAATTGCAAATAGAACTGCATTATGACCCAGCAATCCCACTGCTGGACATACACACCAAGGAAACCAGAGTTGAAAGAGACACATGTACCCCAATGTTCATCACAGCACTGTTTATAATAGCCAGGACATGGAAACAACCTAGAGGTCCATCAGCAGATGAATGGATAAGAAAGCTGAGGTACATGTACACAATGGAGTATTATTCAGCCATTAAAAAGAATTCATCTGAATCAGTTCTGATGAGATGGATGAAACTGGGGCCGATTATACAGAGTGAAGTAAGCCAGAAAGAAAAACACCAATACAGTACACTAACACATATATATGGAATTTAGAAAGCTGGCAAAGACGACCCTGTATGCAAGACATGAAAAAAGACACAGCGGTGTACAACGGACTTTTGGACTCAGAGGGAGAGGGAGAGGGTGGGATGATTTGGGAGAATGGCATTCTATCATGTATACTATCATGTAAGAATTGAATCGCCAGTCTATGTCTGACGCAGGATACAGCATGCCTGGGGCTAGTGCATGGGGGTGACACACAGAGATGTTATGGGGAGGGAGGTGGGAGGGGGGTTCATGTTTGGGAACACATGTAAGAATTAAAGATTTTAAAATTAAAAAAAAAATTAAAAAAAAGAATCTAAAATCTCCACAAAGTAGAGAGTATCACAAATATGGAGAATCACGGATATAGAGAATATTCTACTGGTTAGCAGCGGGGAGGGGAAGAGGGAGGGGCAATACTGAGGTGGGGGAGCGGGAGGCACAGCGTGTAAGGTGGAAGATGAGCCCAAGGATGGACTGTACATCATGGGGAATAGAGCCAGTGCTCTGTAAGAACTATAAACGGAAAGCCAACGTTCACGATTGTAAAATAAGAAAGAAAGGGAAAGAAAGAGTGGGGAGGAAGGAGGGAAGAAAGGAAGGAAAATGATGGTGTGTTTGGAGGGCACAAAGCCAACATTGATTAGGCCCTTTTTCGCAAAGGAATTTAGTGTGTTTTTTTTTTTCCATTTTTATTTTTAGTTTATTTCGCATTACCATACTGTATTGGTTTCGCGATACATTGACATGATTTTTTGAGATGTACTTATTTTAATGGGAGGCTAACTATTTTACAACGCTTGGTGGTTTTTGCCATACTTGTTGGGAATCCGCCACGGGTGTACATGTGTTCCCCATCCTGAACCCCCTCTCACCTCCCTTCCCATTCCATCCCTCAGGGCCATCCCAGTGCACCAGCCCCGAGCACCCAGTCTCGTGCATCGAACCTGGACGGGCGATCTCCTTCTCACATGATAATATACATGTTTCACTGCTATTCTCTCAGATCATCCCACCCTCGCCTTCTCCCACAGAGTCCAAAAGACTGTTCTGTACATCTGTGTCTCGCAGACAGGGTTATCATCACCATCTTTCTAGATTCCATAGATATGTGTTCGTGTACTCTATTGGTGTTTTTCTTTCTGACTTATTTCACTCTGTATAATGGGCTGCAGTTTCATCCACCTCATTAGAACTAATTCAAGTGTATACTTTTTGATGGCTGAATCGGATTCCATTGTGTATATGTACCACTGCTTTCTTATCGATTCGTCCGCCCCTGGACATCTAGGTTGCTTCCATGTCCTGGCTATTGTAAACAGTGCTGTGATGATCCTTCGTGTACACATGTCTCGTTCAAGTCTGGTTTCCTCGGTGTGTATGCCCAGCAGTGGGATTGCTGGGTCATATGGCAGTTCTAGTTCCAGTTTTTGAAGTAATCTCCACAGTGTTCTCCATAGTGGCTGTACTAGTTTGCATTCCCACCAAGAGTGCAAGAGGGTTCCCTTCTCGACACCCTCTCCAGCATTTATTGCTTGTAGATTTTTGTACAGCAGTCAGCCTGACCAGAGGCAGATGGTACCTCATTGAGGTTTTTGTTTGCATTTGTCTGATAACGAGTGATGGGGAGCATCTTTTCATGTGTTTGTTAGCCATCTCTATGTCTTCTTCGGATGAAAGGAATTTAGAATGGAGCAGTGGGCTCCCACAGGTGGGGCAGGGGGAGTAGCCCACATCCCCTGCAGGCAATACTGGGGTCTTGCCCACGAAGTGTTTTATTACAAGAATAAAGCCAAGTAAAGGCTGGCTCTGTTGTGATTACCATCCCCATACTCCAGTATTCTAACTTAATGTCAGTCATTAAATACTTTTACTTTGCACACCAAATTGTGTTGATTTAAGTTTTAAACATTTGTTGTCATAGATGTCAGGTTTTAATATTTTATATATTATTCACTAGGGACAAAGATTCACTGTACATATGTACAAATGCACACACGTATGTGTGTACATACATATAAACGCACACTCATAAGTGTGTATATTTAGATATATTTTTTCATATATATATATATATTCATACATCTACAGTTTCAGTAGTTACCTTTAAGAATTCATTGTCTTCTGTGAGGGAATTCATGAAGAGAAGACCTTGTTAAACCATTGTCACCAGCACAGGCTGCCTTGTTTACCACTGCTCCATTCCACAGAGCATCCTGAATGGTTTGCAAGGCCTTGAGATCACTTCCTGCACAGCCTGCAGTCCCCTAGGGAACGTACACACCTCACATTCAAACAGTTGATTCGAAACACACAGTGATACCACAGACCTTTTCAAGGTAAAGACACACAATGTGCTTTTATTTATGTCTAAATCAGTTAAACAGCGTATTCACTGCAAGGTACAAACATTTTTAGCTTGCAAAGAACAACATTGTCTTGTATTTGAACATGGAAAATCTTCCTGAATTTGAAACATAGGTTTTAAATGAAATTCATTCTTCATTGTCTGTTATTTGGAGACTATGGAACCAAGAAAGTAAACCTCCGTTCATTGGGGCTGCTTAAGCTGTATCTTTAGCAGATTTTTTTTTTAATTCCCTTACACTTTTACCATCATAAATAGATATAATAGCCCAGCTTTGTAGGAGACACACCCTCCCTGCCCTGTGAACCATCGGACTTGACTTAGGGAGATGAGGATGGCAGGTGAGTTTTGGGGCCTCCATAGGGGAGTTATTCATGCCTCATTTCTTCCACCAAAACATCTAAATTGCTCCCCATCCCCTGCTAGAGGTGTCAGGATGGGGCTTTGTGATGTCAATGCTCACCCAGGGCCCCCATTGGCTGGGGAAGAGACTTGCTGACCTCATCAAGCATGAGGGTGTGTCTCCCTGACGAGGGGTATATATAGGGGTGCTCAGGGGCTCTGGAGCAGACCACTGGGAGGCCTCAAAATGACTAAGGTGACTGGGAAGCCACAAGGCTCCAGAGTAGTACTGAAACACCTGGCTCCTGTTACCCGGGACAACAGGATGAAGACTTCCTCCCCACTGAGGTCCAAGAAAAATGTCAAGGTGAGCTGAACCCATGCACTTACCTCTGGCCCATTGACCCCGCCCCATAAGTCCTCCTCTCCCCTGTCCTTGCCTGGCACACAACCCTTCTCTGCCCACAACCCTTCTCCTGAAGCTGTCATTCGCAACCACCTTCACCCTCTTCCCCAAACCAATGCCATTCTCTACCCATCTCTTGTTTTCTCCAGGTGGCCAGGGTACCTGTGAGAGTGAATAATCACCTTCAGGCAAAGCTGAGCAAGAAAACATCTCAGAAACCACTCAGCCCAAGGAAATTTACAAAAACCATAGGCCCAAAGCTCTGTAGCCGGTGCTCCAAGGTGAAAGAAGTGCTGAATCAGAACGGACCAGGGGAGGTCCCAGAGAGTGTGTAGACCCCTGTCATTCCAGCAGGAACGGTGGGCAGCCAGTGACTTCAAGCTTGGCTAGAGACCTCAGAAATCTTCTGGGGTGTTGCCGCTGAGGACTGGCCAACAATACACATGTTGACTATTATACCAACTGCATACATTCATAATGAAAATAAAATCAACCTGATGTGAAATTATGTTTGTCTCTGAGTTCTGTGAGAGTGGGGGACAGAGAGGGCAGTGCAGGCATCAATGTGTTGAGGGAGGGAGACGGGTCCTGTGCGGTTGGAGATGGGACTAGAAGGTCCAGTTTGCCAGAAAATGGGGGAGGGGAGAGAACTGGTTCCAGACTCAGCTTCACACATATACTTCCCATGGGAGAAGAGGAAGAGGACTTGGTGTTTCTCTGTGTGAGTGCAGAACTGGAAACGTGGCTGGGGAGCCGTGTCATGTGTGGAGTGGCCGTGCCATTTGCTAAAAAGGCATAGAAAGAAGGTGCCCCATAAAGAGAATGGAATATTGACATATGCAGCAACAGGAAACTTATACTGTTCAGTGAAATAACTCAGACAGAGATAGAGAAATACCGTATGGTATCACTTAAGAATCTAAAAACTCCACAAAGTAGAGAATATCACAGAAATGGAGGCTCACGGATATAGAGAACATTCTACTGGTTAGCAGCGGGGAGGAGAAGAGGGAGGGGCAATACAGAGGTGGGGGAGCGGGAGGCACAGCGTGTAAGGTGGAAGATGAGCCCAAGGATGGACTGTACATCATGGGGAATAGAGCCAGTGCTCTGTAAGAACTATAAACGGAAAGCCAACGTTCACGATTGTATAATAAGAAAGAAAGGGAAAGAAAGAGGGGGGAGGAAGGAGGGAAGAAAGGAAGGAAAATGATGGTGTTTTTGGAGGGCACAAAGCCAACATTGATTAGGCCATTTTTAGCAAAGGAATTTAGTGTGGTTTTTTTTCCTTTTTGTTTTTAGTTTATTTCGCATTACCATACTGTATTGTTTTCACGATACATTGACATGATTTTTTGAGATGTACCTATTTTAATGGGAGGCTAACTATTTTACAATGCTTGGTGCTTTTTGCCATACTTGTCGGAATCTGCCACGGTTGTACGTGTGTTCCCCATCCTGAACCCCCTCTCACCTCCCGGCCCATCCCATCCCTTAGGGCCATCCCAGTGCAACAGCCCTGAGCACCCAGTCTCATGCATCGAACCTGGACGGGCGATCTCCTTCTCACATGATAATATACATGTTTCACTGCTATTCTCTCAGATCTTCCCACCCTCGCCTTCTCCCACAGAGTCCAAAAGACTGTTCTGTACATCTGTGTCTCGCATCTTTCTAGATTCCATAGATATGTGTTCGTGTACTCTATTGGTGTTTTTCTTTCTGACTTATTTCACTCTGTATAATAGGCTGCAGTTTCATCCACCTCTTTAGAACTAATTCAAGTGTATACTTTTTGATGGCTGAATCGGATTCCATTGTGTATATGTATCACTGCTTTCTTATCGATTCGTGTGCCCCTGGACATCTAGGTTGCTTCCAGGTCCTGGCTATTGTAAACAGTGCTGTGATGATCCTTTGGGTACACATGTCCCGTTCAAGTCTGGTTCCCTCGGTGTGTATGCCCAGCAGTGGGATTGCTGGGTCATATGGCAGTTCTAGTTCCAGTTTTTGAAGGAATCTCCACAGTGTTCTCCATAGTGGCTGTACTAGTTTGCATTCCCACCAAGAGTGCAAGAGGGTTCCCTTCTCGACACCCTCTCCAGCATTTATTGCTTGTAGATTTTTATACAGCAGTCAGCCTGACCAAAGGCAGATGGTACCTCATTGTGGTTTTGGTTTGCATTTGTCTGATAACGAGTGATTGGGAGCATCTTTTCATGTGTTTGTTAGCCATCTCTATGTCTTCTTCGGAGGAAAGGAATTTAGAATGGAGCAGTGGGCTCCCACAGGTAGGGCAGGGGGAGTAGCCTACATCCCCTGCAGGCAATACTGGGGTCTTGCCCACGAAGAGTTTTATTACAAGAATAAAGCCAAGTAAAGGCTGGCTCTGTTGTGATTACCATCCCCATACTCCAGTATTCTAACTTAATGTCATTAATTAAATACTTATACTTTGCACACCAAATTGTGTTGAATTAAGTTTTAAATGTTTGTTGTCATAGATGTCAGGTTTTAATATTTTATATATTATTCACAAGGGACAAAGATTCACTGTACATATGTACAAATGCACACACGTATGTGTGTACATACATATAAACGCACACTCATAAGTGTGTATATTTAGATATATTTTTTCATATATATATATTCATACATCCACAGTTTCAGTAGTTACCTTTAAGAATTCATTGTCTTCTGTGAGGGAATTCATGAAGAGAAGACCTTGTTAAACCATTGTCACCAGCACAGGCTGCCTTGGTTACCACTGCTTCATTCCACAGAGCATCCTGAATGGTTTGCAAGGCCTTGAGATCACTTCCTGCACAGCCTGCAGTCCCCTAGGGAACGTACACACCTCTCATTCAAACAGTTGATTCGAAACACACAGTGATACCACAGACCTTGTCAAGGTTAAGACACACAATGTGCTTTTATTTATGTCTAAATCAGTTAAACAACGTATTCACTGCAAGGTACACACTTTTTTAGCTTGCAAAGAACAACATTGTCTTGTATTTGATCATGGAAAATCTTGCTGAATTTGAAACATAGGTTTTAAATGAAATTCATTCTTCATTGTCTGTTATTTGGACACTATGGAACCAAGAAAGTAAACCTCCGTTCATTGGGGCTGCTTAAGCTGAATCTTTAGCAGATTTTTTTTTTTAATTCCCTTACACTTTTACCGTCATAAATAGATATAATAGCCCAGCTTTGGAGGAGACACACCATCCCTGCCCTGTGACACATCGGACTTGACTTAGGGAGATGAGGATGGCAGGTGAGTTTGGGGGCCTCCATAGGGGAGTTTTTCATGCCTCATTTCCCCACCAAAACATCTAAATTGCTCCCCATCCTCTGCTAGAGGTGTCAGGATGGGGCTTTGTGATGTCAAGGCTCACCCAGGGCCCCCATTGGCTGGGGAAGAGATTTGCTGACCTCATCAAGCATGAGGGTGTGTCTCCCTGACGAGGGGTATATATAGGGGTGCTCAGGGGCTCTGGAGCAGACCACTGGGAGGCCTCAAAATGACTAAGGTGACTGGGAAGCCACAAGGCTCCAGAGTAGTTATGAAACCCCTGGCTCCTGTTACCCCGGACAATAGGATGAAGGCTTCCTCCCCACTGAGGTCCAAGAAATATGTCAAGGTGAGCTGAACCCACCCAAACACCTCTGGCCCATTGACCCCACCCCATAAGTCTTCCTCTCCCCTGTCATTGCCTGGCAAACAACCCTTCTCTGCCCACACCCCTTCTCCTGAAGCTGTCATTCCCAACCACCTTCACCCTCTTCCCCAAACCAATGCCATTCTCTACCCGTCTCTTGTTTTCTCCAGGTGGCTAGTGTTCCTGTCAGAGTGAATAATCGCCTTCAGGCAAAGCTGAGCAAGAAAACGTCTCAGAAACCACTCAGCACAAGGATATTTAAAAAAACCAGAGGCCCAAAGCTCTGTAGCCAGTGCTCCAAGGTGAAAGAAGTGCTGAATCAGAACGGACCAGAGGAGGTCCCAGAGATTGTGTAGACCCCTGTCATTCCAGCAGGAACGGTGGGCAGCCAGTGACCTCAGAGCTTGTCTAGAGACCTCAGAAATCTTCTGGGGTCTTGCCGCTGAGGACTGGCCAACAATACACACGTTGACTATTATACCCACTGCATACAGTCATAATGAAAATAAATCAACCTGATGTGAAATTATGTTTGCCTCTTTGTTCTGTGAGAGTGGGGGACAGAGAGGGCAGTGCAGGCATCAATGTGTTGAGGGAGGGAGATGGGTCCTGTGGGGTTGGAGATGGGACTAGAAGGTCCAGTTTGCCAGGAAATGGGGGAGGGGAGAGAACTGGTTCCAGACTCAGCTTCACACATATACTTCCCATGGGAGAAGAGGAAGAGGACTTGGTGTTTCTCTGTGTGAGTGCAGAACTGGAAACGTGGCTGGGGAGCCATGTCATGTGTGGAGTGGCCGTGCCATTTGCTAAAAAGGCATAGAAAGAAGGTGCCCCATAAAGAGAATGGAATATTGACATATGCAGCAACAGGGAACGTATACTGTTCAGTGAAATAACTCAGACAGAGATAGACAAATACCGTATGGTATCACTTAAGAATCTAAAAACTCCACAAAGTAGAGAATATCACAAAAATGGAGGCTCACGGATATAGAGAACATTCTACTGGTTAGCAGCGGGGAGCTGAAGAGGGAGGGGCAATACAGAGGTGGGGGAGCGGGAGGCTCAGCGTGTAAGGTGGAAGATGAGCCCAAGGATGGACTGTACATCATGGGGAATAGAGCCAGTGCTCTGTAAGAACTATAAACGGAAAGCCAACGTTCACGATTGTATAATAAGAGAGAAAGGGAAAGAAAGAGGGGGGAGGAAGGAGGGAAAAAAGCAAGGAAAATGATGGTGTTTTTGGAGGGCACAAAGCCAACATTGATTAGGCCCATTTTAGCAAAGGAATTTAGTTTATTTTTTTTTCCATTTTTATTTTTAGTTTATTTCGCATTACCATACTGTATTGGTTTCGCGATACATTGACATGATTTTTTGAGATGTACTTATTTTAATGGAAGGCTAACTATTTTACAAGGCTTGGTGGTTTTTGCCATACTTGTCGGGAATCCGCCACGTGTGTACATGTGTTCCCCATCCTGAACCCCCTCTCACCTCCCTGCCCATCCCATCCCTCAGGGCCATCCCAGTGCACCAGCCCCGAGCACCCAGTCTCGTGCATCGAACCTGGACGGGCGATCTCCTGCTCACATGATAATATACATGTTTCACTGCTATTCTCTCAGATCACCCCACCCTCGCCTTCTCCCACAGAGTCCAAAAGACTGTTCTGTACATCTGTGTCTCGCAGACAGGGTTACCATCACCATCTTTCTAGATTCCATAAATATGTGTTCGTTTACTCTATTGGTGTTTTTCTTTCTAACTTATTTCACTCTGTATAATAGGCTGCAGTTTCATCCACCTCATTAGAACTAATTCAAGTGTATACTTTTTGATGGCTGAGTCGGATTCCATTGTGTATATGTACCACTGCTTTCTTATCGATTCGTGTGCCCGTGGACATCTAGGTTGCTTCCATGTCCTGGCTATTGTAAACAGTGCTGTGATGATCCTTCGGGTACACATGTCTCGTTCAAGTCTGGTTTCCTCGGTGTGTATGCCCAGCAGTGGGATTGCTGGGTCATATGGCAGTTCTAGTTCCAGTTTTTGAAGGAATCTCCACAGTGTTCTCCATAGTGGCTGTACTAGTTTGCATTCCCACCAAGAGTGCAAGAGGGTTCCCTTCTCGACACCCTCTCCAGCATTTATTGCTTGTAGATTTTTGTACAGCAGTCAGCCTGACCAGAGGCAGATGGTACCTCATTGTGGTTTTGGTTTGCATTTGTCTGATAACGAGTGATGGGGAGCATCTTTTCATGTGTTTGTTAGCCATCTCTATGTCTTCTTCAGAGGAAAGGAATTTAGAATGGAGCAGTGGGCTCTCAGGTGGGGCAGGGGGAGTAGCCCATATCCCTTGCAGGCAATACTGGGTTCTTGCCACGAAGAGTTTTCTTACAAGAATAAAGCCAAGAAAGGCTGGCTCTGTTGTGATTACCATCCCCATACTCCAGTATTCTACCTTAATGTCATTAATTAAATACTTTTACTTTGCACACCAAATTTTGTTGATTTAAGTTTTAAACGTTTGTTGTCATAGATGTGAGGCTGTAATATTTTATATATTATTCACAAGGGACAAAGATTCACTGTACATATGTACAAATGCACACACGTATGTGTGTACATACATATAAACGCACACTCATAAGTGGGTATATTTGGATATATTTTTTCATATATATATATATTCACACATCCACAGTTTCAGTAGTTACCTTGAAGAATTCATTGTCTTCTGTGAGGGAATTCATGAAGAGAAGACCTTGTTAAACCATTGTCACCAGCACAGGCTGCCTTGGTTACCACAGCTCCATTCCACAGAGCATTCTGAATGGTTTGCAAGGCCTTGAGATCACTTCCTGCACAGCCTGCAGTCCCCTAGGGAACGTACACACCTCACATTCAAACAGTTGATTCGAAACACACAGTGATACCACTGACCTTGTCAAGGTAAAGACACACAATGTGCTTTTATTTATGTCTAAATCAGTTAAACAACGTATTCACTGCAAGGTACAAACTTTTTTAGCTTGCAAAGAACAACTTTGTCTTATATTTGAGCATGGAAAATCTTCCTGAATTTGAAACATAGGTTTTAAATGAAATTCCTTCTTCACTGTCTGTTATTTGGAGACTATGGAACCAAAAAGTAAACCTCCGTTCATTGGGGCTGCTTAAGCTGTATCTTTTGCAGATTTTTTTTTTAATTCCCTTACACTTTTACCGTCATAAATAGATATAATAGCCCAGCTTTGGAGGAGACACACCCTCCCTGCCCTGTGACCCATCGTACTTGACTTAGGGAGATGAGGAAGGCAGGTGAGTTTGGGGGCCTCCATAGGGGAGTTATTCATGCCTCATTTCTACCACCAAATAATCTAAATTTCTCCCCAGCCTCTGCTAGAGGTGTCAGGATGGGGCTTTGTGATGTCAAGGCTCACCCAGGGCCCCCATTGGCTGGGGAAGAGACTTGCTGACCTCATAAAGCATGAGGGTGTGTCTCCCTGAAGAGGGGTATATATAGGGGTGCTCAGGGGCTCTGGAGCAGACCACTGGGAGGCCTCAAGATGACTAAGGTGACTGGGAAGCCAAAAGTCTCCAGAGTAGTTCTGAAACACCTGGCTCCTGTTACCCGGGACAACAGGATGAATACTTCCTCCCCACTGAGGTCCAAGAAAAATGTCAAGGTGAGCTTAACGCACACAAACTCCTCTGGCCCATTGACCCCACCCCATAAGTCCTCTCCCCTGTCCTTGCCTGGCACACAACCCTTCTCTGCCCACACCCCTTCTCCTGAAGCTGTCATTCCCAACCACCTTCACCCTCTTCCCCAAACCAATGCCATTCTCTACCCGTCTCTTGCTTTCTCCAGGTGGCCAGGGTACCTGTGAGAGTGAATAATCGCCTTCAGGCAAAGCTGAGAAAGAAAACGTCTCAGAAACCACTCAACACAAGGAAATTTAAAAAAACCAGAGGGCAAAAGCTCTGTAGCCGGTGCTCCAAGGTGAAAGCAGTGCTGAATCAGAACGGACCAGAGGAGTTCCCAGAGAGTGTGTAGACCCCTGTCATACCAGCAGGAACGGTGGGCAGCCAGTGACCTCAGAGCTTGGCTAGAGACCTCAGAAATCTTCTGGGGTCTTGCCGCTGAGGACTGGCCCACAATACACACGTTGACTATTATACCAACTGCATACATTCATAATGAAAATAAAATCAACCTGATGTGAAATTATGTTTGTCTCTGAGTTTTGTGAGAGTGGGGGACAGAGAGGGCAGTGCAGGCATCAATGTGTTGAGGGAGGGAGATGGGTCCTGTGGGGTTGGAGATGGGACTAGAAAGTCCAGTTTGCCAGAAAATGGGGGAGGGGAGAGAATTGGTTCCAGACTCAGCTTCACACATATACTTCCCATGGGAGAAGAGGAAGGGGACTTGGTGTTTCTCTGTGTGAGTGCAGAACTGGAAACGTGGCTGGGGAGCCGTGTCATGTGTGGAGTGGCCGTGCCATTTGCTCAAAAGGCATAGAAAGAAGGTGCCCCATAAAGAGAATGGAATATTGACATATGCAGCAACAGGGAACGTATACTGTTCAGTGAAATAACTCAGACAGAGATAGACAAATACCGTATGGTATCACTTAAGAATCTAAAAACTCCACAAAGTAGAGAATATCACAAAAATGGAGGCTCACAGATATAGAGAACATTCTACTGGTTAGCAGCGGGCAGGGGATGAGGGAGGGTCAATACAGAGGTGGGGGAGCGGGAGGCACAGCGTGTAAGGTGGAAGATGAGCCCAAGGATGGACTGTACATCATGGGGAATAGAGCCAGTGCTATGTAAGAACTATAAACGGAAAGCCAACGTTCACGATTGTATAATAAGAAAGAAAGGGAAAGAAAGAGTGGGGAGGAAGGAGGGAAGAAAGGAAGGAAAATGATGGTGTTTTTGGAGGGCACAAAGCCAACATTGACTAGGCCCTTTTCAGCAAAGGAATTTAATGTGTTTTTTTTTCCATGTTTATTTTTAGTTTATTTCGCATTACCATACTATATTGGTTTCGTATACATTGACAGGATTTTTTGAGATGTATTTATTTAAATGGGAGGCTAACTATTTGACAACGCTTCGTGGTTTTTGCCATACTTGTCGGGAATATGCCACGGGTGTACATGTGTTCCCCATCCTGAACCCCCTCTCACCTCCCTGCCCATCCCATCCCTCAGGGCCATCCCAGTGCACCAGCCCCGAGCACCCAGTCTTGTGCATCGAACCTGGACGGGCGATCTCCTGCTCACATGATAATATACATGTTTCACTGCTATTCTCTCAGATCATCCCACCCTCGCCTTCTCCCACAGGGTCCAAAAAACTGTAGTGTACATCTGTGTCTCGCAGACAGGGTTATCATCACCATCTTTCTAGATTCCATAAATATGTGTTCGTGTACTCTATTGGTGTTTTTCTTTGTGACTTATTTCACTCTGTATAATAGGCTGCAGTTTCATCCACCTCATTAGAACTAATTCAAGTGTATACTTTTTGATGGCTGAGTCGGATTCCATTGTGTATATGTACCACTGCTTTCTTATCGATTCGTGTGCCCCTGGACATCTAGGTTGCTTCCATGTCCTGGCTATTGTAAACAGTGCTGTGATGATCCTTTGGGTACACATGTCTCGTTCAAGTCTGGTTTCCTCGGTATGTATGCCCAGCAGTGGGATTGCTGGGTCATATGGCAGTTCTAGTTCCAGTTTTTGAAGGAATCTGCACAGTGTTCTCCATAGTGGCTGTACTAGTTTGCATTCCCACCAAGCGTGCAAGAGGGTTCCCTTCTCGACACCCTCTCCAGCATTTATTGCTTGTAGATTTTTGTACAGCAGTCAGCCTGACCAGAGGCAGATGGTACCTCATTGTGGTTTTGGTTTGCATTTGTCTGATAACGAGTGATGGGGAGCATCTTTTCATGTGTTTGTTAGCCATCTCTATGTCTTCTTCGGAGGAAAGGAATTTAGAATGGAGCTGTGGGCTCCCACAGGTGGGGCAGGGGGAGTAGCCCACATCCCCTGCAGGCAATACTGGGGTCTTGCCCACGTAGAGTTTTATTACAAAAATAAAGCCAAGTAAAGGCTGGCTCTGTTGTGATTACCATCCCCATACTCCAGTATTCTAACTTAAAGTCATTAATTAAATACTTTTACTTTGCACACCAAATTGTGTTGATTTAAGTTTTAAACGTTTGTTGTCATAGATGTCAGGTTTTATATATTATTCACAAGGGACAAAGATTCACTGTACATATGTACAAATGCACACACGTATGTGTGTACATACATATAAACGCACACTCATAAGTGTGTATATTTAGATATATTTTTCATATATATATATATTCATACATCCACAGTTTCAGTAGTTACCTTGAAGAATTCATTGTCTTCTGTGAGGGAATTCATGAAGAGAAGACATTGTTAAAGAATTGTCATCAGCACAGGCTGCCTTGGTTACCACTGCTCCATTCCACAGAGCATCCTGAATGGTTTGCAAGGCCTTGAGATCACTTCCTGCACAGCCTGCAGTCCCCTAGGGAACGTACACACCTCACATTCAAACAGTTGATTCGAAACACACAGTGATACCACTGACCTTGTCAAGGTAAAGACACGCAATGTGCTTTTATTAATGTCTAAATCAGTTAAACAACGTATTCACTGCAAGGTATAAACTTTTTTAGCTTGCAAAGAACAGCATTGTCTTGTATTTGATCATGGAAAATATTGCTGAATTTGAAACATAGGTTTTAAATGAAATTCATTCTTCATTGTCTGTTATTTGGAGACTATGGAACCAAGAAAGTAAAACTCCATTCTTTGGGGCTGCTTAAGCTGTATCTTTAGCAGATTTTTTTTTTAATTCCCTTACACTTTTACCGTCATTAATAGATATAATAGCCCAGCTTTGGAGGAGACACACCCTCCCTGCCCTGTGACCCATCGGACTTGACTTAGAGAGATGAGGATGGCAGGTGAGTTTGGGGGCCTCCATAGGGGAGTTATTTATGCCTCATTTCTCCCACTGAAACATCTAAATTGCTCCCCATCCTCTGCTAGAGGTGTCAGGATGGGGCTTTGTGATATCAAGGCTCACCCAGGGCCCCCATTGCCTGGGGAAGAGACTTGCTGACCTCATAAAGCATGAGGGTGTGTCTCCCTGACGAGGGGTATATATAGGTGTGCTCAGGGGCTCTGGAGCAGACCACTGGGAGGCCTCAAAATGACTAAGGTGACTGGGAAGCCACAAGGCTCCAGAGTAGTTATGAAACACCTGGCTCCTGTTACCCGGGACAACAGGATGAAGACTTCTTCACCACTGAGGTCCAAGAAAAATGTCAAGGTGAGCTGAACCCACCCAAACACCTCTGGCCCATTGACCCCACCCCATAAGTCCTCTCCCCTGTCCTTGCCTGGCACACAACCCTTCTCTGCCCACACCCCTTCTCCTGAAGCTGTCATTCCCAACCACCTTCACCCTCTTCCCCAAACCAATGCCATTCTCTACCCGTCTCTTGTTTTCTCCAGGTGGCCAGGGTACCTGTGAAAGTGAATAATCGCCTTCAGGCAAAGCTGAGCAAGAAAACGTCTCAGAAACCACTCAGCACAAGGAAATTTAAAAAAAACAGAGGCCCAAAGCTCTGTAGCCGATGCTCCAAGGTGAAAGAAGTGCTGAATCAGAACGGACCAGAGGAGGTCCCAGAGAGTGTGTAGACCCCTGTCATTCCAGCAGGAACGGTGGGCAGCCAGTGACCTCAGAGCTTGGCTAGAGACCTCAGAAATCTTCTGGGGTCTTGCCGCTGAGGACTGGCCAACAATACACACGTTGACTATTATACCAACTGCATACATTCATAATGAAAATAAAATCAACCTGATGTGAAATTATGTTTGTCTCTGAGTTCTGTGAGAGTGAGGGACAGAGAGGGCAGTGCAGGCATCAATGTGTTGAGGGAGGGAGATGGGTCCTGTGGGGTTGGAGATGGGACTAGAAGGTCCAGTTTGCCAGAAAATGGGGGAGGGGAGAGAACTGGTTCCAGACTCAGCTTCACACATATACTTCCCATGGGAGAAGAGGAAGAGGACTTGGTGTTTCTCTGTGTGACTGCAGAACTGGAAACGTGGCTGGGGAGCCGTGTCATGTGTGGAGTGGCCGTGCCATTTGCTCAAAAGGCATAGAAAGAAGGTGCCCCATAAAGAGAATGGAATATTGACATATGCAGCAACAGGGAACGTATACTGTTCAGTGAAATAACTCAGACAGAGATAGACAATTACCGTATGGTATCAATTAAGAATCTAAAAACTCCACAAAGTAGAGAATATCCCAAAAATGGAGGCTCACGGATATAGAGAACATTCTATTGGTTAGCAGCGGGGAGGGGAAGAGGGAGGGGCAATATAGAGGTGGGGGAGCGGGAGGCACAGCGTGTAAGGTGGAAGATGAGCCCAAGGATGGACTGTACATCATGGGGAATAGAGCCAGTGCTCTGTAAGAACTATAAACGGAAAGCCAACGTTCACGATTGTATAATAAGAAAGAAAGGGAAAGTAAGAGGAGGGAGGAAGGAGGGAAGAAAGGAAGGAAAATGATGGTGTTTTTGGAGGGCACAAAGCCAACATTGACTAGGCCCTTTTCAGCAAAGGAATTTAGTGTGTTTTTTTTTCCATTTTTATTTTTAGTTTATTTCGCATTACCATACTGTATTGGTTTCGCGATACATTGACATGATTTTTTGAGATGTACTTATTTTAATGGGAGGCTAACTATTTTACAATGCTTGGTGGTTTTTGCCATACTTGTCGGGAATCCGCCACGGGTGTACATGTGTTCCCCATCCTGAACCCCCTCTCACCTCCCTGCCCATCCCATCCCTCAGGGCCATCCCAGTGCACCAGCCCCGAGCACCCAGTCTCGTGCATCGAACCTGGACGGGCGATCTCCTTCTCACATGATAATATACATGTTTCACTGCTATTCTCTCAGATCATCCCACCCTCGCCTTCTACCACAGGGTCCAAAAGACTGTTCTGTACATCTGTGTCTCGCAGACAGGGTTATCATCACCATCTTTCTAGATTCCATAGATATGTGTTCGTGTACTCTATTGGTGTTTTTCTTTCTGACTTATTTCACTCTGTATAATAGGCTGCAGTTTCATCCACCTCATTAGAAGTAATTCAAGTGTATACTTTTTGATGGCTGAGTCGGATTCCATTCTGTATATGTACCACTGCTTTCTTATTGATTCGTCTGCCCCTGGACATCTAGGTTGCTTCCATGTCCTGGCTATTGTAAACAGTGCTGTGATGATCCTTCGGGTACACATGTCTCCTTCAAGTCTGATTTCCTCAGTGTGTATGCCCAGCAGTGGGATTGCTGGGTCATATGGCAGTTCTAGTTCCAGTTTTTGAAGGAATCTCCACAGTGTTCTCCATAGTGGCTGTACTAGTTTGCATTCCCACCAAGAGTGCAAGAGGGTTCCCTTCTCGACACCCTCTCCAGCATTTATTGCCTGTAGATTTTTGTACAGCAGTCAGCCTGACCAGAGGCAGATGGTACCTCATTGTGGTTTTGGTTTGCATTTGTCTGATAACGAGTGATGGGGAGCATCTTTTCATGTGTTTGTTAGCCATCTCTATGTCTTCTTCGGAGGAAAGGAATTTAGAATGGAGCTGTGGGCTCCCACAGGTGGGGCAGGGGGAGTAGCCCACATCCCCTGCAGGCAATACTGGGGTCTTGCCCACGAAGAGTTTTATTACAAGAATAAAGCCAAGTAAAGGCTGGCTCTGTTGTGATTACCATCCCCATACTCCAGTATTCTAACTTCATGTCATTAATTAAATACTTTTACTTTGCACACCAAATTGTGTTGATTTAAATGTTAAACGTTTGTTGTCATAGATGTCCGGTTTTAATATTTTATATATTATTCACAAGGGACAAAGATTCACTGTACATATGTACAAATGCACACACGTATGTGTGTACATACATATAAACGCACACTCATAGGTGTGTATATTTAGATATATTTTTTCATATATATATATATTCATACATCCACAGTTTCAGTAGTTACCTTGATGAATTCATTGTCTTCTGTGAGGGAATTCATGAATAGAAGACCTTGTTAAACCATTGTCACCAGCACAGGCTGCCTTGGTTACCACTGCTCCATTCCACAGAGCATCCTGAATGGTTTGTAAGGCCTTGAGATCACTTCCTGCACAGCCTGAAGTCCCCTAGGGAACGTACACACCTCTCATTCAAACAGTTGATTCGAAACACACAGTGATACCACAGACCTTCTCAAGGTAAAGACACACAATGTGCTTTTATTTATGTCTAAATCAGTTAAACAACGTATTCACTGCCAGGTACAAACTTTTTTAGCTTGCAAAGAACAACATTGTCTTGTATTTGAACATGAAAAATCTTGCTGAATTTGAAACATATTTTTTATTTATTTTTTTTTATTAAATTTTAAAATCTTTAATTCTTACATGTGTTCCCAAACATGAAACCCCCTCCCACCTCCCTCCCCTTGACATCTCTGTGGGTGATCCCCATGCACCAGCCCCAAGCATGCTGTATCCTGCGTCAGACATAGACTGGCGATTCAATTCTTACATGATAGTATACATGATATTATGCCATTCTCCCAAATCATCCCGCCCTCTCCCTCTCTCTCTGAGTCCAAAAGTCCGTTATACACAGCTGTGACTTTTTTCCTGTCTTGCATACAGGGTCGTTATTGCCATCTTTCTAAATTCCATATATATGTGTTAGTATACTGTATTGGTGTTTTTCTTTCTGGCTTACTTCACTCTGTATAATCGGCTCCAGCTTCATCCATCTCATCAGAACTGATTCAAATGAATTCTTTTTAACGGCTGAGTAATACTCCATTGTGTACATGTACCAAAGCTTTCTTATCCATTCATCTGCTGATGGACGTCTAGGTTCTTTCCATGTCCTGGCTATTATAAACAGTGCTGCGATGAACATTGGGGTACATGTGTCTCTTTCAATTCTGGTTTCCTCGGTGTGTATACCCAGCAGTGGGATTGCTGGGTCATAAGGTAGTTCTATTTGCAAATTTTTAAGGAATCTCCACACTGTTCTCCATAGTGGCTGTACTAGTTTGCATTCCCACCAACAGTGTAGGAGGGTTCCCTTTTCTCCACACCCTCTCCAGCATTTATTGCTTGCAGATTTTTGGATCGCAGTCATTCTGACTGGTGTGAAGTGGTACCTCATTGTGGTTTTGATTTGCATTTCTCTGATAATGAGTGATGTTGAGCATCTTTTCATGTGTTTGTTTGCCATCCGTATATCTTCTTTGGAGAAATGTCTATTTAGTTCTTTGGCCCATTTTTTGATTGGGTCGTTTATTTTTCTGGAATTGAGCTGCATAAGTTGCTTGTATATTTTTGAGATTAGTTGTTTGTCAGTTGCTTCATTTGCTATTATTTGCTCCCATTCAGAAGGCTGTCTTTTCACCTTGCGTATATTTTCCTTTGTTGTGCAGATGCTTTTAATTTTAATTAGATCCCATTTGTTTATTTTTGCTTTTATTTCCAGAATTCTGGGAGGTGGATCATAGAGGATCCTGCTGTGATTTATGTCTGAGAGTGTTTTGCCTATATTCTCCTCTAGGAGTTTTATAGTTTCTGGTCTTACATTTAGATCTTTAATCCATTTTGAGTTTATTTTTGTGTGCGGTGTTAGAAAGTGATCTAGTTTCATTCTTTTACAAGTGGTTGACCAGTTTTCCCAGCACCACTTGTTAAAGAGATTGTCTTTACTCCATTGTATATTCTTGCCTCCTTTGTCAAAGATAAGGTGTCCATATGTGTGTGGATTTATCTCTGGGCTTTCTATTTTGTTCCATTGATCTATATGTCTGTCTTTGTGCCAGTACCATTCTGTTTTGATGACTGTGGCTTTGTAGTTGAGCCTGAAGTCAGGCAAGTTGATTCCTCCAGTTCCATTCTTCTTTCTCAAGATTGCTTTGGCTATTCGAGGTTTTTTGTATTTCCATACAAATCTTGAAATTATTTGTTCTAGTTCTGTGAAAAATATGGCTGGTAGCTTGATAGGGATTGCGTTGAATTTGTAAATTGCTTTGGGTAGTATACTCATTTTCACTATATTGATTCTTCCAATCCATGAACATGGTATATTTCTCCATCTATTAGTGTCCTCTTTGATTTCTTTCATCAGTGTTTTATAGTTTTCTATATATAGGTCTTTAGTTTCTTTGGGTAGATATATTCCTAAGTATTTTATTCTTTTTGTTGCAATGGTGAATGGAATTGTTTCCTTAATTTCTTTTCCTACTTTCTCATTATTAGTGTATAGGAATGCAAGGGATTTCTGTGTGTTGATTTTATATCCTGCAACTTTACTATATTCATTGATGAGCTCTAGTAATTTTCTGGTGGAGTCTTTAGGGTTTTCCATGTAGAGGATCATGTCATCTGCAAACAGTGAGAGATTTACTTCTTCTTTTCCAATTTGGATTCCTTTTATTTCTTTTTCTGCTCTGATTGCTGTGGCCAAAACTTCCAGAACTATGTTGAATAGTAGCGGTGAAAGTGAACACCCTTGTCTTGTTCCTGACTTTAGGGGAAATGCTTTCAATTTTTCACCATTAAGGATAATGTTTGCTGTGGGTTTGTCATATATAGCTTTAATTATGTTGAGGTATGTTCCTTCTATTCCTGCTTTCTGGAGAGTTTTTATCATAAATGGATGTTGAATTTTGTCAAAGGCCTTCTCTGCATCTATTGAGATAATCATATGGTTTTTATTTTTCAATTTGTTAATGTGGTGAATTACATTGATTGATTTGCGGATATTGAAGAATCCTTGCATCCCTGGGATAAAGCCCACTTGGTCATGGTGTATGATCTTTTTAATATGTTGTTGGATTCTGATTGCTAGAATTTTGTTGAGGATTTTTGCATCTATGTTCATCAGTGATATTGGCCTGTAGTTTTCTTTTTTTGTGACATCTTTGTCAGGTTTTGGTATTAGGGTGATGGTGGCCTCATAGAATGAGTTTGGAAGTTTACCTTCCTCTGCAATTTTCTGGAAGAGTTTGAGTAGGATAGGTGTTAGCTCTTCTCGAAATTTTTGGTAGAATTCAGCTGTGAAGCCGTCTGGACCTGGGCTTTTGTTTGCTGGAAGATTTCTGATTACAGTTTCAATTTCCGTGCTGGTGATGGGTCTGTTAAGATTTTCTATTTCTTCCTGGTTCAGTTTTGGAAAATTGTACTTTTCTAAGAATTTGTCCATTTCTTCCACATTGTCCATTTTATTGGCATACAACTGCTGATAGTAGTCTCTTATGATCCTTTGTATTTCTGTGTTGTCTGTTGTGATCTCTCCATTTTCATTTCTAATTTTATTGATTTGATTTTTCTCTCTTTGCTTCTTGATGAGTCTGGCTAGTGGTTTGTCAATTTTATTTATCCTTTCAAAGAACCAGCTTTTGGCCTTGTTGATTTTTGCTATGGTCTCTTTTGTTTCTTTAGCATTTATTTCTGCCCTAATTTTTAAGATTTCTTTCCTTCTACTAACTCTGGGGTTCTCCAATTCTTCCTTTTATAGTTGCTTTAGTTGTAGAGTTAGGTTATTTATTTGACTTTTTTCTTGTTTCTCGAGGTATGCCTGTTTTGCTATGAACTTTCCTCTTAGCACTGCTTTTATAGTGTCCCACAGGTTTTGGGTTGTTGTGTTTTCATTTTCATTAGTTTCTATGCATATTTTGATTTCTTTTTTGATTTCTTCTGTGATTTGATGGTTATTCAGAAGTGTGTTGTTCAACCTCCATATGTTGGAATTTTTAGTAGTTTTTCTCCTGTAATTGAGATCTAGAAATTCATTCTTCATTGTCTGTTTTTTGGAGACTTTGGAACCAAGAAAGTAAACCTCCGTTCACTGGGGCTGCTTAAGCTGTATCTTTAGCTGATTTTTTTTTTAATTCCCTTACACTTTTACCGTCCTAAATAGATATAATAGCCCAGCTTTGGAGGAGACACACCCTCCCTGCCCAGTGACCCATCGGACTTGACTTAGGGAGATGAGGATGGCAGGTGAGTTTGGAGGCCTCCATAGGGGAGTTATTCAAGCCTTATTTCTCCCACCAAAACATCTAAATTGCTCCCCATCCTCTGCTAGAGGTGTCAGGATGGGGCTTTGTGATGTCAAGGCTCACCCAGGGCCCCCATTGGCTGGGGAAGAGACTTGCTGACCTCATAAAGCATGAAGGTGTGTCTCCCTGACGAGGGGTATATATAGGGGTGCTCAGGGGCTCTGGAGCAGACCACAGGGAGGCCCCAAAATGACTAAGGTGACTGGGAAGCCACAAGGCTCCGGAGTAGTTATGAAACACCTGGCTCCTGTTACCCGGGACAACAGGATGAAGACTTCCTCCCCACTGAGGTCCAAGAAAAATGTCAAGGTGAGCTGAACCCACCCAAACACCTCTGGCTCATTGACTCCACACCATAAGTCCTCTCCCCTGTCCTTGCCTGGCACACAACCCTTCTCTGCCCACACCCCTTCTCCTGAAGCTGTCATTCCCAACCACCTTCACCCTCTTCTCCAAACCAATGCCATTCTCTACCCGTCTCTTGTTTTCTCCAGGTGGCCAGGGTACCTGTGAGAGGGAATAATCGCCTTCAGGCAAAGCTGAGCAAGAAAACATCTCAGAAACCACTCAGCACAAGGAAATTTAAAAAAACCAGAGGCCCAAAGCTCTGTAGCCGGTGCTCCAAGGTGAAAGAAGTGCTGAATTAGAACGGACCAGAGGAGGTCCCAGAGAGTGTGTAGACCCCTGTCATTCCAGCAGGAACAGTGGGCAGCCAGTGATCTCAGAGCTTGGCTAGAGACCTCAGAAATCTTCTGGGGTCTTGCCGCTGAGGACTGGCCAACAATACACACGTTGACTATTATACCAACTGCATACATTCATAATGAAAATAAAATCAATCTGATGTGAAATTATGTTTGTCTCTGAGTTCTGTGAGAGTGGGGGACAGAGAGGGCAGTGCAGGCATCAATGTGCTGAGGGAAGGAGATGGGTCCTGTGGGGTTGGAGATGGGACTAGAAGCTCCAGTTTGCCAGAAAATGGGGGAGGGGAGAGAACTGGTTCCAGACTCAGCTTCACACATATACTTCCCATGGGAGAAGTGGAAGAGGACTTGGTGTTTCTCTGTGTGAGTGCAGAACTGGAAACGTGGCTGGGGATCCGTGTCATGTGTGGAGTGGCCGTGCCATTTGCTAAAAAGGCATAGAAAGAAGGTGCCCCATAAAGAGAATGGAATATTGACATATGCAGCAACAGGGAACGTATACTGTTCAGTGAAATAACTCAGACAGAGATAGACAAATACCGTATGGTAACACTTAAGAATCTAAAAACTCCACAAAGTAGAGAATATCACA
Organism: Capricornis sumatraensis; assembly: GCF_032405125.1. NCBI lineage: Eukaryota > Metazoa > Chordata > Mammalia > Artiodactyla > Bovidae > Capricornis > Capricornis sumatraensis. The sequence continues at coordinate 138,387,370 of NC_091092.1, read as the reverse complement.
GAAATGGAGGCTCACGGATATAGAGAACATTCTACTGGTTAGCAGCGGGGAGGGGAAGAGGGAGGGGCAATACAGAGGTGGGGGAGCGGGAGGCACAGCGTGTAAGGTGGAAGATGAGCCCAAGGATGGACTTTACATCATGGGGAATAGAGCCAGTGCTCTGTAAGAACTATAAACGGAAAGCCAACGTTCACGATTGTATAATTAGAAAGAAAGGGAAAGAAAGAGGGGGGAGGAAGGAGGGAAGAAAGGAAGGAAAATGATGGTGTTTTTGGAGGGCACAAAGCCAACATTGATTAGGCCCTTTTCAGCAAAGGAATTTAGTGTGTTTTTTTTTCCATTTTTATTTTTAGTTTATTTCGCATTACCATACTGTATTGGTTTCACGATACATTGACATCATTTTTAGAGATGCACTTATTTTAATGGGAGGCTAACTATTTTACAATGCTTGGTGGTTTTTGCCATACTTGTCGGGAATCCGCCACGGGTGTACATGTGTTCCCCATCCTGAACCCCCTCTCACCTCCCTGCCCATCCCATCCCTCAGGGCCATCCCAGTGCACCAGCCCCGTGCACCCAGTCTCGTGCATCGAACCTGGACGGGCGATCTCCTTCTCACATGAAAATATACATGTTTCACTGCTATTCTCTCAGATCATCCCACCTGCGCCTTCTCCCACAGAGTCCAAAAGACTGTTCTGTACATCTGTGTCTCGCAGACAGGGTTATCATCACCATCTTTCTAGATTCCATAGATATGTGTTCGTGTACTCTATTGGTGTTTCTCTTTCTGACTTATTTCACTCAGTATAATAGGCTGCAGTTTCATCCACCTCATTAGAACTAATTCAAGTGTATACTTTTTGATGGCTGAGTCGGAATCCATTGTGTATATGTACCACTGCTTTCTTATCAATTCGTCTGCCCCTGGACATCTAGGTTGCTTCCATGTCCTGGCTATTGTAAACAGTACTGTGATGATCCTTCGGGTACACATGTCTCGTTCAAGTCTGGTTTCCTCGGTGTGTATGCCCAGCAGTGGGATTGCTGGGTCATATGGCAGTTCTAGTTCCAGTTTTTGAAGGAATCTCCACAGTGTTCTCCATAGTGGCTGTACTAGTTTGCATTCCCACCAAGAGTGCAAGAGGGTTCCCTTCTCGACACCCTCTCCAGCATTTATTGCTTGTAGATTTTTGTACAGCAGTCAGCCTCTCCAGAGGCAGATGGTACCTCATTGTGGTTTTGGTTTGCATTTGTCTGATAACGAGTGATGGGGAGCATCTTCTCATGTGTTTGTTAGCCATCTCTATGTCTTCTTCGGAGGAAAGGAATTTAGAATGGAGCAGTGGGCTCCCACAGGTGGGGCCGGGGGAGTAGCCCACATCCCCTGCAGGCAATACTGGGGTCTTGCCCACGAAGAGTTTTATTACAAGAATAAAGCCAAGTAAAGTCTGGCTCTGTTGTGATTACATACCCATACTCCAGTATTCTAACTTAATGTCAGTCATTAAATACTTTTACTTTGCACACCAAATTGTGTTGATTTAAGTTTTAAACGTTTGTTGTCATACATGTCAGGTTTTAATATTTTATATATTATTCACAAGGGACAAAGATTCACTGTACATATGTACAAATGCACACACGTATGTGTGTACATACATATAAAAGCACACTCATAAGTGTGAATATTTAGATATATTTTTTCATATATATATATATATATTCATACATCCACAGTTTCAGTAGTTACCTTTAAGAACTCATTGTCTTCTGTGAGGGAATTCATGAAGAGAAGACCTTGTTAAACCATTGTCACCAGCACAGGCTGCCTTGGTTACCACTGCTCCATTCCACAGAGCATCCTGAATGGTTTGCAAGGCCTTGAGATCACTTCCTGCACAGCCTGCAGTCCCCTAGGGAACGTACACACCTCACATTCAAAGAGTTGATTCGAAACACACAGTGTTACCACAGACCTTGTCAAGGTAAAGACACACAATGTTCTTTTATTTATGTCTAAATCAGTTAAACAATGTATTCACTGCAAGGTACAAATTTTCTTAGCTTGCAAAGAACAACATTATCTTGTATTTGAACATGAAAAATCTTACTGAATTTGAAACATAGGTTTTAAATGAAATTCATTCCTCATTGTCTGTTATTTGGAGACTATGGAACCAAGAAAGTAAACCTCCGTTCATTGGGGCTGCTTAAGCTGTATCTTTAGCAGATTATTTTTTTTAAATTCACTTACACTTTTACCGTCATAAATAGATATAATAGTCCAGCTTTGGAGGAGACACACCCTCCCTGTCCTGTGACCCATCGGACTTGACTTAGGGAGATGAGGATGGCAGGTGAGTTTGGGGGCCTCCATAGGGGAGTTATTCATGCCTCATTTCTCCCACCAAAACATCTAAATTGCTCCCCATCCTCTGCGAGAGGTGTCAGGATGGGGCTTTGTGATGTCAAGGCTCACCCAGGGCCCCCATTGGCTGGGGAAGAGACTTGCTGACCTCATCAAGCATGAGGGTGTGTCTCCCTGACGAGGGGTATATATAGGGGTGCTCAGCGGCTCTGAAGCAGACCACTGGGAGGCCTCAAAATGACTAAGGTGACTGGGAAGCCACAAGGCTCCAGAGAAGTTATGAAACACCTTGCTCCTGTTACCCGGGACAACAGGATGAAGACTTCCTCCCCACTGAGGTCCAAGAAAAATGTCAAGGTGAGCTGAACCCACCCAAACACCTCTGGCCCATTGACCCCACCCCATAAGTCCTCTCCCCTGTCCTTGCCTGGCACACAACCCTTCTCTGCCCACACCCCTTCTCCTGAAGCTGTCATTCCCAACCACCTTCACCCTCTTCCCCAAACCAATGCCATTCTCTACCCGTCTCTAGTTTTTTCCAGGTGGCGAGGCTCCCTGTGAGATTGAACAATCGCCTTCAGGCAAAGCTGAGCAAGAAAACGTCTCAGAAACCACTCAGCACAAGGAAATTTAAAAAAACCAGAGGCCCAAAGCTCTGTAGCCGGTGCTCCAAGGTGAAAGAAGTGCTGAATCAGAACGGACCAGAGGAGGTCCCAGAGAGTGTGTAGACCCCTGTCATTCCAGCAGGAACGGTGGGCAGCCAGTGACCTCAGAGCTTGGCTAGAGAGCTCAGAACTCTTCTGGGGTCTTGCCGCTGAGGACTGGCCAACAATACACATGTTGACTATTATACCAACTGCATACATTCATAATGAAAATAAAATCAACCTGATGTGAAATTATGTTTGTCTCTGAGTTCTGTGAGAGTGGGGGACAGAGAGGGCAGTGCAGGCATCAATGTGTTGAGGGAGGGAGATGGGTCCTGTGGGGTTGGAGATGGGACGGGAAGGTCCAGTTTCCAGAAAATGGGGGAGGGGACAGAACTGGTTCCAGACTCAGCTTCACACATATACTTCCCATGGGAGAAGAGGAAGAGGACTTGGTGTTTCTCTGTGTGAGTGCAGAACTGGAAACGTGGCTGGGGATCCGTGTCATGTGTGGAGTGGCCGTGCCATTTGCTAAAAAGGCATAGAAAGAAGGTGCCCCATAAAGAGAATGGAATATTGACATATGCAGCAACAGGGAACGTATACTGTTCAGTGAAATAACTCAGACAGAGATAGACAAATACCGTATGGTATCACTTAAGAATCTAAAAACTCCACAAAGTAGAGAATGTCACAAAATTGGAGGCTCACGGATATAGAGAACATTCTACTGGTTAGCAGCGGGGAGGGGAAGAGGGAGGGGCAATACAGAGGTGGGGGAGCGGGAGGCACAGCGTGTAAGGTGGAAGATGAGCCCAAGGATGGACTGTACATCATGGGGAATAGAGCCAGTGCTCTGTAAGAACTATAAACGGAAAGCCAACGTTCACGATTGTATAATAAGAAAGAGAGGGAAAGAAAGAGGGGGGAGGAAGGAGGGAAGAAAGGAAGGAAAATGATGGTGTTTTTGGAGGGCACAAAGCCAGAATTCATTAGGCCCTTTTTAGCAAAGGAATATAGTTTATTTTTTTTCCATTTTTATTTTTAGTTTATTTCGCATTACCATACTGTATTGGTTTCGCAATACATTGACAAGATTTTTTGAGATGTACTTATTTTAATGGGAGGCTAACTATTTGACAATGCTTGGTGGTTTTTGCCATACTTGTCGGAGTCCGCCACGGGTGTACATGTGTTCCCCATCCTGAACCTCCTCTCACCTCCCTGCCCATCCCATCCCTCAGGGCCATCCCAGTGCACCAGCCCCGAGCACCCAGTCTCGTGCATCGAACCTGGACGGGCGATCTCCTTCTCACAAGATAATATACATGTTTCACTGCTATTCTCTCAGATCATCCCACCCTCGCCTTCTCCCACAGAGTCCAAAAGACTGTTCTGTACATCTGTGTCTCGCATCTTTTTAGATTCCATACATATGTGTTCGTGTACTCTATTGGTGTTTTTCTTTCTGACTTATTTCACTCTGTATAATAGGCTGCAGTTTCATCCACCTCATTAGAACTAACTCAAGTGTATACTTTTTGATGGCTGAGTCGGATTCCATTGTGTATATGTACCGCTGCTTTCTTGTCGATTCATCTGCCCCTGGACATCTAGGTTGCTTCCATGTCCTGGCTATTGTAAACAGTGCTGTGATGATCCTTCGGGTACACATGTCTCGTTCACGTCTGGTTTCCTCGGTGTGTATGCCCAGCAGTGGGATTGCTGGGTCATATGGCAGTTCTAGTTCCAGTTTTTGAAGGAATCTCCACAGTGTTCTCCATAGTGGCTGTACTAGTTTGCATTCCCACCAAGAGTGCAAGAGGGTTCCCTTCTCGACACCCTCTCCAGCATTTATTGCTTGTAGATTTTTGTACAGCAGTCAGCCTGACCAGAGGCAGATGGTACCTCATTGTGATTTTGGTTTGCATTTGTCTGATAAAGAGGGATGGGGAGCATCTTTTCATGTGTTTGTTAGCCATATGTATGTGTTCTTCAGAGGAAAGGAGTTTAGAATGGAGCAGTGGGCTCCCACAGGTGGGGACAGGGGGAGTAGCCCACATCCCCTGCAGGCAATACTGAGGTCTTGCCCACGAAGAGTTTTATTACAAGAATAAAGCCAAGTAAAGGCTGGCTCTGTTGTGATTACCATCCCCATACTCCAGTATTCTAACTTCATGTCATTAATTAAACACTTTTACTTTGCACACCAAATTGTGTTGATTTAAATGTTAAACGTTTGTTGTCATAGATGTCAGGTTTTAATATTTTATATATTATTAACAAGGGACAAAGATTCACTGTACATATGTACAAATGCACACACGTATGTGTGTACATACATATAAACGCACACTCATAACTGTGTATATTTAGATATATTTTTTCATATATATATATATATATTCATACATCCACAGTTTCAGTAGTTACCTTGAAGAATTCATTTTCTTCTGTGAGGGAATTCATGAAGAGAAGACCTTGTTAAACCATTGTCACCAGCACAGGCTGCCTTGGTTACCACTGCTCCATTCCACAGAGCATCCTGAATGGTTTGCAAGGCCTTGAGATCACTTGCTGCACAGCCTGCAGTCCCCTTGGGAACGTACACACCTCACATTCAAACAGTTGATTCGAAAAACACAGTGATACCACAGACCTTTAAAGGTAAAGACACACAATGTGCTTTTATTTATGTCTAAATCAGTTAAACAACGTATTCACTGCAAGGTACAAACTTTTTTTTTTTTTTTTTAAACCTTTGTTTCTCTTCGTAGATACTGTTTTATTTATTTATTTATTTATTTATTTTTATTTTATTAAATTTTAAAATCTTTAATTCTTACATGTGTTCCCAAACATGAAACCCCCTCCCACCTCCCTCCCCATAACATCTCTGTGGGTGATCCCCATGCACCAGCCCCAAGCATGCTGTATCCTGCGTCAGACATAGACTGGCGATTCAATTCTTACCTGATAGTATACATGATAGAATGCCATTCTCCCAAATCATCCCGCCCTCTCCCTCTCTCTCTGAGTCCAAAAGTCCGTTATACACAGCTGTGTCTTTTTTCCTGTCTTGCATACAGGGTCGTCATTGCCATCTTTCTAAATTCCATATATATGTGTTAGTATACTGTATTGGTGTTTTTCTTTCTGGCTTACTTCACTCTGTATAATCGGCTCCAGTTTCATCCATCTCATCAGAACTGATTCAAATGAATTCTTTTTAACGGCTGAGTAATACTCCATTGTGTACATGTACCAAAGCTTTCTTATCCATTCATCTGCTGATGGACATCTAGGTTGTTTCCATGTCCTGGCTATTATAAACAGTGCTGCGATGAACATTGGGGTACATGTGTCTCTTTCAATTCTGGTTTCCTCGGTGTGTATACCCAGCAGTGGGATTGCTGGGTCATAAGGTAGTTCTATTTGCAATTTTTTAAGGAATCTCCACACTGTTCTCCATAGTGGCTGTACTAGTTTGCATTCCCACCAACAGTGTAGGAGGGTTCCCTTTTCTCCACACCCTCTCCAGCATTTGTTGCTTGCAGATTTTTGGATCGCAGCCATTCTGACTGCAGGATCCTCTATGATCCACCTCCCAGAATTCTGGAAATAAAAGCAAAAATAAACAAATGGGATCTAATTAAAATTAAAAGCTTCTGCACAACAAAGGAAAATATACGCAAGGTGAAAAGACAGCCTTCTGAATGGGAGAAAATAATAGCAAATGAAGCAACTGACAAACAACTAATCTCAAAAATATACAAGCAACTTATGCAGCTCAATTCCAGAAAAATAAACGACCCAATCAAAAAATGGGCCAAAGAACTAAATAGACATTTCTCCAAAGAAGACATACGGATGGCTAACAAACACATGAAAAGATGCTCAACATCACTCATTATCAGAGAAATGCAAATCAAAACCACAATGAGGTACAAACTTTTTTAGCTTGCAAAGAACAACATTGTCTTGTATTTGAACATGGAAAATCTTGCTGAATATGAAACATAGGTTTTTAATGAAATTCATTCTTCATTGTCTGTTATTTGGAGACTATGGAACCAAGAAAGTAAACCTCCGTTCATTGGGGCTGCTTAAGCTTTATCTTGAGCAGATTTTTTTTTTAATTCCCTTACACTTTTACCATCATAAATAGATATAATAGCCGAGCTTTGGAGGAGACACACCCTCCCTGCCCTGTGACCCATCGGACTTGACTTAGGGAGATGAGGATGGCAGGTGAGTTTGGGGGATCCATAGGGGAGTTATTTATGCCTCATTTTTCCCACCAAAACATCTGAATTGCTCCCCATCCTCTGCTAGAGGTGTCAGGATGGGGCTTTGTGATGTCAAGGCTCACCCAGGGCCCCCATTGGCTGGGGAAGAGACTTGCTGACCTCATCAAGCATGAGGGTGTGTCTCCGTGACGAGGGGTATATATAGGGGTGCTCAGGGGCTCTGGAGCAGACCACTGGGAGGCCTCAAAATGACTAAGGTGACTGGGAAGCCACAAGGCTCCAGAGTAGTTTTGAAACACCTGGCTCCTGTTACCCGGGACAACAGGATGAAGACTTCCTCCCCACTGAGGTCCAAGAAAAATGTCAAGGTGAGCTGAACCCACCCAAATACCTCTGGCCCATTGACCCCACCCCATAAGTCCTCTCCCCTGTCCTTGCCTGGCACACAACCCTTCTCTGCCCACACCCCTTCTCCTGAAGCTGTCATTCCCAACCACCTTCACCCTCTTCCCCAAACCAATGCCATTCTCTACCCGTCTCTTGTTTTCTCCAGGTGGCCAGGGTACCTGTGAGAGTGAATAATCGCCTTCAGGCAAAGCTGAGCAAGAAAACGTCTCAGAAACCACTCAGCACAAGGAAATTTAAAAAAACCAGAGGCCCAAAGCTCCGTAGCCAGTACTCCAAGGTGAAAGAAGTGCTGAATCAGAACGGACCAGAGGAGGTCCCAGAGAGTGTGTAGACCCCTGTCATTCCAGCAGGAACGGTGGGCAGCCAGTGACCTCAGAGCTTAGCTAGAGACCTCAGAAATCTTCTGGGGTCTTGCCGCTGAGGACTGGCCAACAATACACATGTTGACTATTATACCAACTGAATACATTCATAATGAAAATAAAATCAACCTGATGTGAAATTATGTTTGTCTCTGAGTTCTGTGAGAGTGGGGGACAGAGAGGGCAGTGCAGGCATCAATGTGTTGAGGGAGGGAGATGGGTCCTGTGGGGTTGGAGATGGGACTAGAAGGTCCAGTTTGCCAGAAAATGGGGGAGGGGAGAGAATTGGTTCCAGACTCAGCTTCACACATATTCTTCACATGGGAGAAGAGGAAGAGGACTTGGTGTTTCTCTGTGTGAGTGCAGAACTTGAAACGTGGCTGGGGAGTCGTGTCATGTGTGGAGTGGCCGTGCCATTTGCTAAAAAGGCATAGAAAGAAGGTGCCCCATAAAGAGAATGGAATATTGACATATGCAGCAACAGGGAACGTATACTGTTCAGTGAAATAACTCAGACAGAGATAGACAAATACCGTATGGTATCACTTAAGAATCTAAAAACTCCACAAAGTAGAGAATATCAAAAAAATGGAGGCTCACGGATATAGAGAACATTCTACTGGTTAGCAGCGGGGTGGGGGAGAGGGAGGGGCAATACAGAGGTGGGGGAGCGGGAGGCACAGCGTGTAAGGTGGAAGATGAGCCCAAGGATGGACTGTACATCATGGGGAATAGAGCCAGTGCTCTGTAAGAACTATAAACGGAAAGCCAACGTTCACGATTGTATAATAAGAAAGAAAGGGAAAGAAAGAGGGGGGAGGAAGGAGGGAAGAAAGGAAGGAAAATGATGGTGTTTTTGGAAGGCACAAAGCCAACATTGATTAGGCCCTTTTTAGCAAAGAAATTTAGTGTGTTTTTTTTTCCATTTTTATTTTTAGTTGATTTCGCATTACCATACTGTATTGGTTTCACAATACATTGACATGATTTTTTGAGATGTACTTATTTTAATGGGAGGCTAACTATTTGACAATGCTTGGTGGTTTTTGCCATCCTTGTCGGGAATCCGCCACGGGTGTACATGTGTTCCCCATCCTGAACCCCCTCTCACCTCCCTGCCCATCCCATCCCTCAGGGCCATCCCAGTGCACCAGCCCCGAGCACCCAGTCTCGTGCATCGAACCTGGACGGGCGATCTCCTTCTAACATGATAATATACATGTTTCACTGCTATTCTCTCAGATCATCCCACCCTCGCCTTCTCCCACAGAGTCCAAAAGACTGTTCTGTACATCTGTGTCTCGCATCTTTCTAGATTCCATAGATATGTGTTCGTGTACTCTATTGGTGTTTTTCTTTCTGACTTATTTCACTCTGTATAATAGGCTGCAGTTTCATCCACCTCATTAGAACTAATTCAAGTGTATACTTTTTGATGGCTGAGTCGGATTCCATTGTGTATATGTTCCACTGCTTTCTTATCGATTCGTCTGCCCCTGAACATCTAGGTTGCTTCCATGTCCTGGCTATTGTAAACAGTGCTGTGATGATCCTTCGGGTACACATGTCTCGTTCAAGTCTGGTTTCCTCGGTGTGTATGCCCAGCAGTGGGATTGCTGGGTCATATGGCAGTTCTAGTCCCAGTTTTTGAAGGAATCTCCACAGTGTTCTCCATAGTGGCTGTACTAGTTTGCATTCCCACCAAGAGTGCAAGAGGGTTCCCTTCTTGACACCCTCTCCAGCATTTATTGCTTGTAGATTTTTGTACAGCAGTCAGCCTGACCAGAGGCAGATGGTACCTCATTGTGGTTTTGGTTTGCATTTGTCTGATAACGAGTGATGGGGAGCATCTTTTCATGTGTTTGTTAGCCATCTCTATGTCTTCTTTGGAGGAAAGGAATTTAGAATGGAGCAGTGGGCTCCCACAGTTGGGGCAGGGGGAGTCGCCCACAACCCCTGCAGGGGATACTGGGGTCTTGCCCACGAAGAATTTTATTACAAGAATAAATCCAAGTAAAGGCTGGCTCTGTTGTGATTACCATCCCCATACTCCAGTATTCTAACTTAATGTCAGTCATTAAATACTTTTACTTTGCACACCAAATTGTGTTGATTTAAGTTTTAAACGTTTGTTGTCATAGATGTCAGGTTTTAATATTTTATATATTATTCACAAGGGACAAAGATTCACTGTACATATGTACAAATGCACACACGTATGTGTGTACATACATATAAACGCACACTCATAAGTGTGTATATTTAGATATATTTTTTCATATATATATATATTCATACATCCACAGTTTCAGTAGTTACCTTGAAGAATTCATTGTCTTCTGTGAGGGCATTCATGACGAGAAGACCTTGTTAAACCATTGTCACCAACACAGGCTGCCTTGATTAACACTGCTCCATTCCACAGAGCATCCTGAATGGTTTGCAAGGCCTTGAGATCACTTCCTGCACAGCCTGCAGTCCCCTAGGGAACGTACACACCTCACATTCAAACAGTTGATTCGAAACACTCAGTGATACCACAGACCTTGTCAAGGTAAAGACACACAATGTGCTTTTATTTATGTCTAAATCAGTTAAACAACGTATTCACTGCAAGGTACAAACTTTTTTAGCTTGCAAAGAACAACATTGTCTTGTATTTAAACATGGAAAATCTTGCTGAAGTTGAAACATAGGTGTTAAATGAAATTCATTCTTCATTGTCTGTTATTTGGAGACTATGGAACCAAGAAAGTAAACCTCCGTTCATTGGGTCTGCTTAAGCTGTATCTTTAGCAGATTTTTTTTTTTAATTCCCTTACACTTTTACCGTCATAAATAGATATGATCGCCCAGCATTGGAGGAGACACACCCTCCCTGCCCTGTGACCCATTGGACTTGACTTAGGGAGATGAGGATGGCAGGTGAGTTTGGGGGCCTCCATAGGGGAGTTATTCATGCCTCACTTCTCCCACCAAAACATCTAAATTGCTCCCCATCCTCTGTGAGAGGTGTCAGGATGGGGCTTTGTGATGTCAAGGCTCACCCAGGGCCCCCATTGGCTCGAGAAGAGACTTGCTGACCTCATAAAGCATGAGGGTCTGTCTCCCTCACGAGGGGTATATATAGGGGTGCTCAGGGGCTCTGGAGCAGACCACTGGGAGGCCTCAAAATGACTAAGGTGACTGGGAAGCCACAAGGCTCCAGAGTAGTTCTGAAACACCTGGCTCCTGTTACCCGGGACAACAGGATGAAGATTTCCTCCCCACTGAGGTCCAAGAAATATGTCAAGGTGAGCTGAACCCACCCAAACACCTCTGGCCCATTGACCCCCCCCCCCATAAGTCCTCTCCCCTGTCCTTGCCTGGCACACAACCCTTCTCTGCCGACACCCCTTCTCCTGAAGCTGTCATTCCCAACCACCTTCACCCTCTTCCCCAAACCAATGCCATTCTCTACCCGTCTCTTGTTTTCTCCAGGTGACCAGGGTACCTATGAGAGTGAATAATCGCCTTCATGCACAGCTGAGCAAGAAAATGTCTCAGAAACCACTCAGCACAAGGAAATTAAAAAACACCAGAGGCCCAAAGCTCTGTAGCCGGTGCTCCAAGGTGAAAGAAGTGCTGAATCAGAACGGACCAGAGGAGGTCCCAGAGAGTGTGTAGACCCCTGTCATTCCAGCAGGAACGGTGGGCAGCCAGTGACCTCAGAGCTTGGCTAGAGACCTCAGAAATCTTCTGGGGTGTTGCCGCTGAGGACTGGCCAACAATACACACGTTGACTATTATACCAACTGCATACAATCATAATGAAAATAAAATCAACCTGATGTGAATTTATGTTAGTCTCTGAGTTCTGTGAGAGTGGGGGACAGAGAGGGCAGTGCAGGCATCAATGTGTTGAGGGAGGGAGATGGGTCCTGTGGGGTTGGAGATGGGACTAGAAGGTCCAGTTTGCCAGAAAATGGGGGAGGGGAGAGGACTGGTTCCAGACTCAGCTTCACACATATACTTCCCATGGGAGAAGAGGAAGAGGACTTGGTGTTTCTCTGTGTGAGTGCAGAACTGGAAACGTGGCTGGGGAGCCGTGTCATGTGTGGAGTGGCCGTGCCATTTGCTAAAAAGGCATAGAAAGAAGGTGCCCCATAAAGAGAATGGAATATTGACATATGCAGCAACAGGGAACCTATACTGTTAAGTGAAATAACTCAGACAGAGATAGACAAATACCGTATGGTATCACTTAAGAATCTAAAAACTCCACAAAGTAGAGAATATCACAAAAATGGAGGCTCACGGATATAGAGAACATTCTACTGGTTAGCAGCGGGGAGGGGAAGAGGGAGGGGCAATACAGAGGTGGGGGAGCAGGAGGCACAGCGTGTAAGGTGGAAGATGAGCCCAAGGATGGACTGTACATCATGGGGAATAGAGCCAGTGCTCTGTAAGACCTATAAACGGAAAGCCAACGTTCACGATTGTATAATAAGAAAGAAAGGGAAAGAAAGAGGGGGGAGGAAGGAGGGAAGAAAGGAAGGAAAATGATGGTGTTTTTGGAGGGCACAAAGCCAACATTGATTAGGCCCTTTTTAGCAAAGGAATTCAGTGGGGTTTTTTTTTTCCATTTTTATTTTTAGTTTATTTCGCATTACCATACTGTATTGGTTTCGCGATACATTGACATGATTTTTTGTGATGTACTTATTTTAATGGGAGGCTAACTATTTTACAATGCTTGGTGGTTTTTGCCATCCTTGTCGGGAATCCGCCACGGGTGTACATGTGTTCCCCATCCTGAACCCCCTCTCAACTCCCTGCCCATCCCATCCCTCAGGGCCATCCCAGTGCACCAGCCCCGAGCACCCAGTCTCGTGCATCGAACCTGGACGGGCGAACTCCTGCTCAAATGATAATATACATGTTTCACTGCTATTCTCTCAGATCATCCCACCCTCGCCTTCTCCCACAGAGTCCAAAAGACTGTTCTGTACATCTGTGTCTCGCAGACAGGGTTATCATCACCATCTTTCTAGATTCCATAGATATGTGTTCATGTACTCTATTGGTGTTTTTCTTTCTGACTTATTTCACTCTGTATAATAGGCTGCAGTTTCATCCACCTCATTAGAACTAATTCACGTGTATACTTTTTGATGACTGAGTCCGATTCCATTGTGTATATGTACCACTGCTTTCTTATCGATGCGTCTGGCCCTGGACATCTAGGTTGCTTCCATGTCCTGGCTATTGTAAACAGTGCTGTGATGATCCTTCGGGTACACATGTCTCGTTCAAGTCTGGTTTCCTCGGTGTGTATGCCCAGCAGTGGGATTGCTGGGTCATATGGCAGTTCTAGTTCCAGTTTTTGAAGGAATCTCCACAGTGTTCTCCATAGTGGCTGTACTAGTTTGCATTCCCACCAAGAGTGCAAGAGGGTTCCCTTCTCGACACCCTCTCCAGCATTTATTGCTTGTAGTTTTTTGTACAGCAGTCAGCCTGACCAGAGGCAGATGGTACCTCATTGTGATTTTGGTTTGCATTTGTCTGATAACGAGGGATGGGGAGCATCTTTTCATGTGTTTGTTAGCCATCTGTATGTGTTCTTCAGAGGAAAGGAATTTAGAATGGAGCAGTGGGCTCCCACAGGTGGGGCAGGGGGAGTAGCCCACATCCCCTGCAGGCAATACTGGGGTCTTGCCCACGAAGAGTTTTATTACAAGAATAAAGCCAAGTAAAGGCTGGCTCTGTTGTGATTACCATCCCCATACTCCAGTATTCTAACTTCATGTCATTAATTAAATACTTTTACTTTGCACACCAAATTGTGTTGCTTTAAGTTTTAAACGTTTGTTGTCATAGATGTCAGGTTTTATTATTTTATATATTATTCACAAGGGACAAATATTCACTGTACATATGTACAAATGCACACACATATGTGTGTACATACATATAAACGCACACTCATAAGTGTGTATATTTAGATGTATTTTTTCATATATATATATATATTCATACATCCACAGTTTCAGTAGTTACCTTTAAGAACTCATTGTCTTCTGTGAGGGAATTCATGAAGAGAAGACCTTGTTAAACCATTGTCACCAGCACAGGCTGCCTTGGTTACCACAGCTCCATTCCACAGTGCATCCTGAATGGTTTGCAAGGCCTTGAGATCAATTCCTGCACAGCCTGCAGTCCCCTAGGGAACGTACACACCTAACATTCAAACAGTTGATTCCAAACACACAGTGATACCACAAACCTTGTCAAGGTAAAGACACACAATGTGCTTTTATTTATGTCTAAATCAGTTAAACAACGTATTCACTGCAAGGTACAAACTTTTTTAGCTTGCAAAGAACAACACTGTCTTGTATTTGAACATGGAAAATCTTGCTGAATTTGAAACATAGGTTTTAAATGAAATTCATTCTTCATTGTCTGTTATTTGGAGACTATGGAACGAAGAAAGTAAACCTCTGTTCATTGGGGCTGCTGAAGCTGTATCTTTAGCAGATTTTTTTTTTTAATTCCCTTACACTTTTACCGTCATAAATAGATATAATAGCCCAGCTTTGGAGGAGACACACCCTCCCTGCCCTGTGACCCATCGGACTTAACTTAGGGAGATGAGGATGGCAGTTGAGTTTGGGGTCCTCCATAGGGGAGTTATTCATGCCTCATTTCTCCCAACAAAACATCTAAATTGCTCCCCATCCTCTGCTAGAGGTGTCAGGATGGGGCTTTGTGATGTCAAGGCTCACCCAGGGACCCCATTGGCTGGGGAAGAGACTTGCTGACCTCATCAAGCATGAGGGTGTGTCTCCCTGACGAGGGGTATATATAGGGGTGCTCATGGGCTCTCGAGCAGACCACTGGGAGGCTTCAAAATGACTAAGGTGACTGGGAAGCCACAAGGCTCCAGAGTAGTTATGAAACACCTGGCTCCTGTTACCCGGGACAACAGGATGAAGACTTCCTCCCCACTGAGGTCCAAGAAAAATGTCAAGGTGAGCTGAACGCACCCAAACAGCTCTGGCCCATTGACCCCATCCCATATGTACTCCTCTCCCCTGTCCTTGCCTGTCACACAACCCTTCTCTGCCCACACCCCTTCTCCTGAAGCTGTCATTCCAAACCACCTTCACCCTCTTCCCCAAACCAATGCCATTCTCTACCCGTCTCTTGTTTTCTCCAGGTGGCCAGGGTACCTGTGAGAGTGAATAATCGCCTTCAGGCAAAGCTGAGCAAGAAAACGTCTCAGAAACCACTCAGCACAAGGAAATTTAAAAAAACCAGAGGCCCAGAGCTCTGTAGCCGGTGCTCCAAGGTGAAAGAAGTGCTGAATCAGAACGGACCAGAGGAGTTCCCAGAGAGTGTGTAGACCCCTGTCATTCCAGCAGGAACAGTGGGCAGCCAGTGACCTCAGAGCTTGGCTAGAGACCTCAGAAATCTTCTGGGGTCTTGCCGCTGAGGACTGGCCAACAATACACACGTTGACTATTATACCAACTGCATACATTCATAATGAAAATAAAATCAACCTGATGTGAAATTATGTTTGTCTCTGAGTTCTGTGAAAGTCAGGGACTGAGAGCGCAGTTGAGGCATCAATGTGTTGAGGGAGGGTGATGGGTCCTGTGGGGTTGGAGATGGGACTAGAAGGTCCAGTTTGCCAGAAAATGGGGGAGGGGAGAGAACTGGTTCCAGACTCAGCTTCACACATATACTTCCCATGGGAGAAGAGGAAGAGGACTTGGTGTTTCTCTGTGTGAGTGCAGAACTGGAAACGTGGCTGGGGAGCCGTGTCATGTGTGGAGTGGCCGTGCCATTTGCTAAAAAGGCATAGAAAGAAGGTGCCCCATAAAGAGAATGGAATATTGACATATGCAGCAACAGGGAACGTATACTGTTCAGTGAAATAACTCAGACAGAGATAGAGAAAGACCGTATGATATCACTTAAGAATCTAAAAACTCCACAAAGTAGAGAATATCACAAAAATGGAGGCTCACGGATATAGAGAACATTCTACAGGTTAGCCGCGGGGAGGGGAAGAGGGAGGGGCAATACAGAGGTGGGGGAGCGGGAGGCACAGCGTGTAAGGTGGAAGATGAGCCCAAGGATGGACTGTCCATCATGGGGAATAGAGCCAGTGCTCTGTAAGAACTATAAACGGAAAGCCAACGTTCACGATTGTATAATTAGAAAGAAAGGGAAAGAAGGAGGGGGGAGGAAGGAGGGAAGAAAGGAAGGAAAATGATGGTGTTTTTGGAGGGCACAAAGCCAACATTGATTAGGCCCTTTTTTGCAAAAGAATTTACTGTGTTTTTTCTTCCATTTTTATTTTTAGTTTATTTCGCATTACCATACTGTATTGGTTTCGCGATACATTGACATGATTTTTTGAGATGTACTTATTTTAATGGGAGTCTATCTATTTTACAATGCTTGGTGGTTTTTGTTATACTTGTCGGGAATCCGCCACGGGTGTACATGTGTTCCCCATCCTGAACCCCCTCTCACCTCCCTGCCCATCCCATCCCTCAGGGCCATCCCAGTGCACCAGCCCCGAGCACCCAGTCTCGTGCATCGAACCTGGACGGGAGATCTCCTTCTCACATGATAACATACATGTTTCACTGCTATTCTCTCAGATCATCCCACCCTCGCCTTCTCCCACAGACTCCAAAAGACTGTTCTGTACATCTGTGTCTCGCAGACAGGGTTATCATCACCATCTTTCTAGATTCCATAGATATGTGTTCGTGTACTCTATTGGTGTTTTTCTTTCTGACTTATTTCACTCTGTATAATAGGCTGCAGGTTAATCCACCTCATTAGAACTAATTCAAGTGTATACTTTTTGATGGCTGAGTCGGATTTCATTGTGTATATGTACCACTGCTTTCTTATCGATTCGTCTGCCCCTGGACATCTAGGTTGCTTCCATGTCCTGGCTATTGTAAACAGTGCTGTGATGATCCTTCGAGTACACATGTCTCGTTCAAGTCTGGTTTCCTCGGTGTGTATGCCCAGCAGTGGGATTGCTGGGTCATATGGCAGTTCTAGTTCCAGTTTTTGAAGGACTCTCCACAGTGTTCTCCATAGTGGCTGTACTAGTTTGCATTCCCACCAAGAGTGCAAGAGGGTTCCCTTCTCGACACCCTCTCCAGCATTTATTGCTTGTAGATTTTTGTACAGCAGTCAGCCTGACCAGAGGCTGATGGTACCTCATTGTGGTTTTGGTTTTCATTTGTCTGATAACGACTGATGGGGAGAATATTTTCATGTGTTTTTTAGCCATCTCTATGTCTTCTTCGGAGGAAAGGAATTTAGAATGGAGCAGTGGGCTCCCACAGGTGGGGCAGGGGGAGTAGCCCACATCCCCTGCAGGCAATACTGGGGTCTTGCCCACGAAGAGTTTTATTACAAGAATAAAGCCAAGTAAAGGCTGGCTCTGTTGTGATTACCATCCCCATACTCCAGTATTCTAACTTCATGTCATTAATTAAATACTTTTACTTTGCACACCAAATTGTGTTGATTTAAGTTTTAAACGTTTGTTGTCATAGATGTCAGGTTTTTATATTTTATATATTATTCACAAGGGACAAAGATTCACTGTACATATGTACAAATGCACACACGTATGTGTGTACATACATATAAACGCACACTCATAAGTGTGTATATTTAGATATATTTTTTCATATATACATATATATTCATACATCCACAGTTTCAGTAGTTACCTTGAAGAATTCATTGTCTTTTGTGAGGGAATTCATGAAGAGAAGACCTTGTTAAACCATTGTCACCAGCACAGGCTGCCTTGTTTACCACTGCTCCATTCCACAGAGCATCCTGAATGGTTTGCAAGGCCTTGAGATCACTTCCTGCACAGCCTGCAGTCCCCTAGGGAACGTACACACCTCACATTCAAACAGTTGATTCGAAAACACAGTGATACCACAGACCTTGTCAAGGTAAAGACACACACTGTGCTTTTATTTATACCTAAATCAGTTAAACAACGTATTCACTGCAAGGTACAAACTTTTTTACCCTGCAAAGAACAACATTGTCTTGTATTTGAACATGGAAAATCTTGCTGAATTTGAAACATAGGTTTTAAATGAAATTCATTCTTCATTGTCTGTTATTTGGAGACTATGGAACCAAGAAAGTAAACCTCCGTTCATTGGGGCTGCTTAAGCTGTATCTTTAGCTGATTTTTTTTTAATTCCCTTACACTTTTACCATCATAGGTAGATATAATAGCCCAGCTTTGGAGGAGACACACCCTCCCTGCCCTGTGACCCATTGGACTTGACTTAGGGAGATGAGGATGGCAGGTGAGTTTGGGGGCCTCCATAGGGGAGTTTTTCATGCCTCATTTCTCCCACCAAAACATCTAAATTGCTCCTCATCCTCTGCTATAGGTGTCAGGATGGGGCTTTGTGATGTCAAGGCTCACCCAGGGCCCCCATTGGTTGGGGAAGAGACTTGCTGACCTCATAAAGCATGAGGGTGTGTCTCCCTGACGAGGGGTATATATAGGGGTGCTCAGGGGCTCTGGAGCAGACCACTGGGAGGCCTCAAAATGACTAAGGTGACTGG
The DNA here is from genome assembly GCF_032405125.1 of Capricornis sumatraensis. Lineage (NCBI taxonomy): Eukaryota > Metazoa > Chordata > Mammalia > Artiodactyla > Bovidae > Capricornis > Capricornis sumatraensis. Next base: position 138,368,703 of record NC_091092.1, on the reverse strand, counting down.
GAAGCCACAAGGCTCCAGAGTAGTTCTGAAACAACTGGCTCCTGTTACCCGGGACAACAGGATGAAGACTTCCTCCCCACTGAGGTCCAAGAAAAATGTCAAGGTGAGCTGAACCCACCCAAACACCTCTGGCCCATTGACCCCACCCCATAAGTCCTCTCCCCTGTCTTTGCCTGGCACACAACCTTTCTCTGCCCACACCCCTTCTCCTGAAGCTGTCATTCCCAACCACCTTCACCCTCTTCCCCAAACCAATGCCATTCTCTACCCGTCTCTTGTTTTCTCCAGGTGGCCAGGGTACCTGTGAGAGGGAATAATCGCCTTCAGGCAAAGCTGAGCAAGAAAACGTCTCAGAAACCACTCAGCACAAGGAAATTTAAAAAAACCAGAGGCCCAAAGCTCTGTAGCCGGTGCTCCAAGGTGAAAGAAGTGCTGAATCAGAACGGACCAGGGGAGGTCCCAGAGAGTGTGTAGACCCCTGTCATTCCAGCAGGAACGGTGGGCAGCCAGTGACCTCAGAGCTTGGCTAGAGACCTCAGAAATCTTCTGGGGTCTTGCCGCTGAGGACTGGCCAATAATACACACGTTGACTATTATACCAACTGCATACATTCATAATGAAAATAAAATCAACCTGATGTGAAATTATGTTTGTCTCTGAGTTCTGTGAGAGTGGGGGACAGAGAGGGCAGTGCAGGCATCAATGTGTTGAGGGAGGGAGATGGGTCCTGTGGGGTTGGAGATGGGACTAGAAGGTCCAGTTTGCCAGAAAATGGGGGAGGGGAGAGAACTGGTTCCAGACTCAGCTTCACACATATACGTCCCATGGGAGAAGAGGAAGAGGACTTGGTGTTTCTCTGTGTGAGTGCAGAACTGGAAACGTGGCTGGGGAGCCGTGTCATGTGTGGAGTGGCCATGCCATTTGCTAAAAAGGCATAGAAAGAAGGTGCCCCATAAAGAGAATGGAATATTGACATATGCAGCAACAGGGAACGTATACTGTTCAGTGAAATAACTCAGACAGAGATAGACAAATACAGTATGGTATCACTTAAGAATCTAAAAACTCCACAAAGTAGAGAATATCACAAAAATAGAGGCTCACGGATATAGAGAACATTCTCCTGGTTAGCAGCGGGGAGGGGAAGAGGGAGGGGCAATACAGAGGTGGGGGAGCGGGAGGCACAGCGTGTAAGGTGGAAGATGAGCCCAAGGATGGACTGTACATCATGGGGAATAGAGCCAGTGCTCAGTAAGAACTATAAACGGAAAGCCAACGTTCACGATTGTAAAATAAGAAAGAAAGGGAAAGAAAGAGGGGGGAGGAAGGAGGGAAGAAAGGAAGGAAAATGATGGTGTTTTTGGAGGGCACAAAGCCAACATTGACTAGGCCCTTTTCAGCAAAGAAATTTAGTGTGTTTTTTTTTCCATTTTTATTTTTAGTTTATTTCGCATCACCATACTGTATTGGTTTCGCGATACATTGACATGATTTTTTGAGATGCACTTTTTTTAATGGGAGGCTAACTATTTTACAACGCTTGGTGGTTTTTGCCAACCTTGTCGGGAATCCGCCACGGGTGTACATGTGTTCCCCATCCTGAACCCCCTCTCACCTCCCTGCCCATCCCATCCCTCAGGGCCATCCCAGAGCACCAGCCCCGTGCACCCAGTCTCGTGCATCGAACCTGGTCGGGCGATCTCCTTCTCTCATGATGATATTCATGTTTCACTGCTATTCTCTCAGATCATCCCACCCTCGACTTCTCCCACAGAGTCCAAAAGACTGTTCTGTACATCTGTGTCTCGCAGACAGGGTTATCATCACCATCTTTCTAGATTCCATAGATATGTGTTCGTGTACTCTATTGGTGTTTTTCTTTCTGACTTATTTCACTCTGTATAATAGGCTGCAGGTTCATCCACCTCATTAGAACTAATTCAAGTGTATACTTTTTGATGGCTGAGTCGGATTTCATTGTGTATATGTACCACTGCTTTCTTATCGATTCGTCTGCCCCTGGACATCTAGGTTGCTTCCATGTCCTGGCTATTGTAAACAGTGCTGTGATGATCCTTCGTGTACACATGTCTCGTTCAAGTCTGGTTTCCTCGGTGTGTATGCCCAGCAGTGGGATTGCTGGGTCATATGGCAGTTCTAGTTCCAGTTTTTGAAGGACTCTCCACAGTGTTCTCCATAGTGGCTGTACTAGTTTGCATTCCCACCAAGAGTGCAAGAGGGTTCCCTTCTCGACACCCTCTCCAGCATTTATTGCTTGTAGATTTTTGTACAGCAGTCAGCCTGACCAGAGGCTGATGGTACCTCATTGTGGTTTTGGTTTGCATTTGTCTGATAACGACTGATGGGGAGAATATTTTCTTGTGTTTTTTAGCCATCTCTATGTCTTCTTCGGAGGAAAGGAATTTAGAATGGAGCAGTGGGCTCCCACAGGTGGGGCAGGGGGAGTAGCCCACATCCCCTGCAGGCAATACTGGGGTCTTGCCCACGAAGAGTTTTATTACAAGAATAAAGCCAAGTAAAGGCTGGCTCTGTTGTGATTACCATCCCCATACTCCAGTATTCTAACTTAATTTCAGTCATTAAATACTTTTACTTTGCACACCAACTTGTGTTGATTTAAGTTTTAAACGTTTGTTGTCATAGATGTCAGGTTTTAATATTTTATATATTATTCACAAGGGACAAAGATTCACTGTACATATGAACAAATGCACACACGTATGTGTGTACATACATATAAACGCACACTCATAAGTGTGTATATTTAGATATATTTTTTCATATATATATGTATTCATACATCAACAGTTTCAGTAGTTACCTTTAAGAATTCATTGTCTTCTGTGAGGGAATTCATGAAGAGAAGACCGTGTTAAACCATTGTCACCAGCACAGGCTGCCTTGGTTACCACTGCTCCATTCCACAGAGCGTCCTGAATGGTTTGCAAGGCCTTGAGATCACTTCCTGCACAGCCTGCAGTCCCCTAGGGAACGTACACACCTCACATTCAAACAGTTGATTCGAAAACACAGTGATACCACAGACCTTGTCAAGGTAAAGACACACACTGTGCTTTTATTTATACCTAAATCAGTTAAACAACGTATTCACTGTAAGGTACAAACTTTTTTACCCTGCAAAGAACAACATTGTCTTGTATTTGAACATGGAAAATCTTGCTGAATTTGAAACATAGGTTTTAAATGAAATTCATTCTTCATTGTCTGTTATTTGGAGACTATGGAACCAAGAAAGTAAACCTCCGTTCATTGGGGCTGCTTAAGCTATATCTTTAGCTGATTTTTTTTTAATTCCCTTACACTTTTACCATCATAGGTAGATATAATAGCCCAGCTTTGGAGGAGACACACCCTCCCTGCCCTGTGACCCATTGGACTTGACTTAGGGAGATGAGGATGGCAGGTGAGTTTGGGGGCCTCCATAGGGGAGTTTTTCATGCCTCATTTCTCCCACCAAAACATCTAAATTGCTCCTCATCCTCTGCTATAGGTGTCAGGATGGGGCTTTGTGATGTCAAGGCTCACCCAGGGCCCCCATTGGTTGGGGAAGAGACTTGCTGACCTCATAAAGCATGAGGGTGTGTCTCCCTGACGAGGGGTATATATAGGGGTGCTCAGGGGCTCTGGAGCAGACCACTGGGAGGCCTCAAAATGACTAAGGTGACTGGGAAGCCACAAGGCTCCAGAGTAGTTCTGAAACAACTGGCTCCTGTTACCCGGGACAACAGGATGAAGACTTCCTCCCCACTAAGGTCCAAGAAAAATGTCAAGGTGAGCTGAACCCACCCAAACACCTCTGGCCCATTGACCCCACCCCATAAGTCCTCTCCCCTGTCCTTGCCTGGCACACAACCTTTCTCTGCCCACACCCCTTCTCCTGAAGCTGTCATTCCCAACCACCTTCACCCTCTTCCCCAAACCAATGCCATTCTCTACCCGTCTTTTGTTTTCTCCAGGTGGCCAGGGTACCTGTGAGAGGGAATAATCGCCTTCAGGCACAGCTGAGCAAGAAAACGTCTCAGAAACCACTCAGCACAAGGAAATTTAAAAAAACCAGAGGCCCAAAGCTCTGTAGCCGGTGCTCCAAGGTGAAAGAAGTGCTGAATCAGAACGGACCAGGGGAGGTCCCAGAGAGTGTGTAGACCCCTGTCATTCCAGCAGGAACGGTGGGCAGCCAGTGACCTCAGAGCTTGGCTAGAGACCTCAGAAATCTTCTGGGGTCTTGCCGCTGAGGACTGGCCAATAATACACACGTTGACTATTATACCAACTGCATACATTCATAATGAAAATAAAATCAACCTGATGTGAAATTATGTTTGTCTCTGAGTTCTGTGAGAGTGGGGGACAGAGAGGGCAGTGCAGGCATCAATGTGTTGAGGGAGGGAGATGGGTCCTGTGGGGTTGGAGATGGGACTAGAAGGTCCAGTTTGCCAGAAAATGGGGGAGGGGAGAGAACTGGTTCCAGACTCAGCTTCACACATATACGTCCCATGGGAGAAGAGGAAGAGGACTTGGTGTTTCTCTGTGTGAGTGCAGAACTGGAAACGTGGCTGGGGAGCCGTGTCATGTGTGGAGTGGCCATGCCATTTGCTAAAAAGGCATAGAAAGAAGGTGCCCCATAAAGAGAATGGAATATTGACATATGCAGCAACAGGGAACGTATACTGTTCAGTGAAATAACTCAGACAGAGATAGACAAATACAGTATGGTATCACTTAAGAATCTAAAAACTCCACAAAGTAGAGAATATCACAAAAATAGAGGCTCACGGATATAGAGAACATTCTCCTGGTTAGCAGCGGGGAGGGGAAGAGGGAGGGGCAATACAGAGGTGGGGGAGCGGGAGGCACAGCGTGTAAGGTGGAAGATGAGCCCAAGGATGGACTGTACATCATGGGGAATAGAGCCAGTGCTCAGTAAGAACTATAAACGGAAAGCCAACGTTCACGATTGTAAAATAAGAAAGAAAGGGAAAGAAAGAGGGGGGAGGAAGGAGGGAAGAAAGGAAGGAAAATGATGGTGTTTTTGGAGGGCACAAAGCCAACATTGACTAGGCCCTTTTCAGCAAAGAAATTTAGTGTGTTTTTTTTTCCATTTTTATTTTTAGTTTATTTCGCATCACCATACTGTATTGGTTTCGCGATACATTGACATGATTTTTTGAGATGCACTTATTTTAATGGGAGGCTAACTATTTTACAACGCTTGGTGGTTTTTGCCATCCTTGTCGGGAATCCGCCACGGGTGTACATGTGTTCCCCATCCTGAACCCCCTCTCACCTCCCTGCCCATCCCATCCCTCAGGGCCATCCCAGTGCACCAGCCCCGTGCACCCAGTCTCGTGCATCGAACCTGGTCGGGCGATCTCCTTCTCTCATGATGATATTCATGTTTCACTGCTATTCTCTCAGATCATCCCACCCTCGACTTCTCCCACAGAGTCCAAAAGACTGTTCTGTACATCTGTGTCTTGCAGACAGGGTTATCATCACCATCTTTCTAGAGTCCATAGATATGTGTTCGTGTACTCTATTGGTGTTTTTCTTTCTGACTTATTTCACTCTGTATAATAGGCTGCAGTTTCATCCACCTCATTAGAACTAATTCAAGTGTATACTTTTTGATGGCTGAGTCGGATTCCATTGTGTATATGTACCACTGCTTTCTTATCGATTCGTCTGCCCCTGGACATCTAGGTTGCTTCCATGTCCTGGCTATTGTAAACAGTGCTGTGATGATCCTTCGGGTACATATGTCTCGTTCAAGTCTGGTTTCCTCGGTGTGTATGCCCAGCAGTGGGATTGCTGGGTCATATGGCAGTTCTAGTTCCAGTTTTTGAAGGACTCTCCACAGTGTTCTCCATAGTGGCTGTACTAGTTTGCATTCCCACCAAGAGTGCAAGAGGGTTCCCTTCTCGACACCCTCTCCAGCATTTATTGCTTGTAGATTTTTGTACAGCAGTCAGCCTGACCAGAAGAAGATGGTACCTCATTGTGATTTTGGTTTGCATTTGTCTGATAACGAGGGATGGGGAGCATCTTTTCATGTGTTTGTTAGCCATCTGTATGTGTTCTTCAGAGGAAAGGAATTTAGAATGGAGCAGTGGGCTCCCACAGGTGGGGCAGGGGGAGTAGCCCACATCCCCTGCAGGCAATACTGGGGTCTTGCCCACGAAGAGTTTTATTACAAGAATAAAGCCAGGTAAAGGCTGGCTCTGTTGTGATTACCATCCCCATATTCCAGTATTCTAACTTCATGTCATTAATTAAATACTTTTACTTTGCACACCAAATTGTGTTGATTTAAGTTTTAAACGTTTGTTGTCATAGATGTCAGGTTTTAATATTTTATATATTATTCACAAGGGACAAAGATTCACTGTACATATGCTGAAATGCACACACGTATGTGTGTACATACGTATAAACGCACACTCATAAGTGTTTATATTTAGATATACTTTTTCGTATGAATATATTCATTCATCCACATTTTCAGTAGTTACCTTTAAGAATTCATTGTCTTCTGTGAGGGAATTCATGAAGAGAAGACCTTGTTAAAACATTGTCACCAGCACAGGCTGCCTTGGTTACCACTGCTCCATTCCACAGAGCATCCTGAATGGTTTGCAAGGCCTTGAGATCACTTCCTGCACAGCCTGCAGTCCCCTAGGGAACGTCCACACCTCACATTCAAACAGTTGATTCGAAACACACAGTGATACCACAGATCTTGTCAAGGTAAAGACACACAATGTGCTTTTATTTATGTCTAAATCAGTTAAACAACGTATTCACTGCAAGGTACAAACTTTTTTAGCTTGCAAAGAACAACACTGTCTTGTATTTGAACAAGGAAAATCTTGCTGAATTTGAAACATAGGTTTTTAATGAAATTCATTCTTCATTGTCTGTTATTTGGAGATTATGGAACCAAGAAACTAAACCTCCGTTCATTGGGGCTGCTTAAGCTGTATCTTTAGAAGATTTTTTTTTTAATTCCCTTAGACTTTTACCTTCATAAATAGATATAATAGCCCAGCTTAGGAGGAGACACACCCTCCCTGCCCTGTGACCCATCGGACTTGACTTAGGGAGATGAGGATGGCAGGTGAGTTTGGGGTCCTCCATAGGAGAGTTATTCATGACTCATTTCTCCCAACAAAACATCTAAATTGCACCCCATCCTCTGCTAGAGGTGTCAGGATGGGGCTTTGTGATGTCAAGGCTCACCCAGGGACCCCATTGGCTGGGGAAGAGACTTGCTGACCTCATCAAGCATGAGGGTGTGTCTCCCTGACGAGGGGTATATACAGGGGTGCTCAGGGGCTCTGGAGCAGACCACTGGGAGGCTTCAAAATGACTCAGGTGACTGGGAAGCCACACGGCTCCAGAGTAGTTATGAAACACCTGGCTCCTGTTACCCGGGACAACAGGATGAAGACTTCCTCCCAACTGAGGTCCAAGAAAAATGTCAAGGTGAGCTGAACGCACCGAAACAGCTCTGGCCCATTAACCCCATCCCATATGTACTCCTCTCCCCTGTCCTTGCCTGGCACACAACCCTTCTCTGCCCACACCCCTTCTCCTGAACCTGTCATTCCCAACCACCTTCACCCTCTTCCCCAAACCAATGCCATTCTCTACCCGTCTCTTGTTTTCTCCAGGTGGCCAGGGTACCTGTGAGAGTGAATAATCGCCTTGAGGCAAAGCTGAGCAAGAAAACCTCTCAGAAACCACTCAGCACAAGGAAATTTAAAAAAACCAGAGGCCCAAAGCTCTGTAGCCAGTGCTCCAAGGTGAAAGAAGTGCTGAATCAGAACGGACCAGAGGAGGTCCCAGAGAGTGTGTAGACCCCTGTCATTCCAGCAGGAACGGTGGGCAGCCAGTGACCTCAGAGCTTGGCTAGAGACCTCAGACATCTTCTGGGGTCTTGGCGCTGAGGACTGGCCAACAATACACACGTTGACTATTATACCAACTGCATACATTCATAATGAAAATAAAATCAACCTGATGTGAAATTATGTTTGTCTCTGAGTTCTGTGAGAGTGGGGGACAGAGAGGGCAGTGCAGGCATCAATGTGTTGAGGGAGGGAGATGGGTCCTGTGGGGTTGGAGATGGGACTAGAAGGTCCAGTTTGCCAGAAAATGGGGGAGGGGAGAGAACTGGTTCCAGACTCAGCTTCACACATATACGTCCCATGGGAGAAGTGAAAGAGGACTTGGTGTTTCTCTGTGTGAGTGCAGAACTGGAAACTTGGCTGGAGAGCCGTGTCATGTGTAGAGTGGCCGTGACATTTGCTAAAAAGGCATAGAAAGAGGGTGCCCCATAAAGAGAATGGAATATTGACATATGCAGCAACAGGGAACGTATACTGTTCAGTGAAATAACTCAGACAGAGATAGACAAATACAGTATGGTATCACTTAAGAATCTAAAAACTCCACAAAGTAGAGAATATCACAGAAATGGAGGCTCACGGATATAGAGAACATTCTACTGGTTAGCAGCGGGGAGGGGAAGAGGGAGGGGCAATACAGAGGTGGGGGAGCGGGAGGCACAGCGTGTAAGGTGGAAGATGAGCCCAAGGATGGACTGTACATCATGGGGAATAGAGCCAGTGCTCTGTAAGAACTATAAACGGAAAGCCAACGTTCACGATTGTATAATAAGAAAGAAAGGGAAAGAAAGAGGGGGGAGGAAGGAGGGAAGAAAGGAAGGAAAATGATGGTGTTTTTGGAGGGCACAAAGCCAGAATTGATTAGGCCCTTTTTAGCAAAGGAATATAGTTTATTTTTTTTCCATTTTTATTTTTAGTTTATTTCGCATTACCATACTGTATTGGTTTTGCAATACATTGACATGATTTTTTGAGATGTACTTATTTTAATGGGAGGCTAACTATTTGACAATGCTTGGTGGTTTTTGCCATCCTTGTCGGGAATCCGCCACGGGTGTACATGTGTTCCCCATCCTGAATCCCCTCTCACCTCCCTGCCCATCCCATCCCTCAGGGCCATCCCAGTGCACCAGCCCCGAGCACCCAGTCTCGTGCATCGAACGTGGACGGGCGATCTCCTTCTCACATGATAATATACATGTTTCACTGCGATTCTCTCAGATCATCCCACCCTCGCCTTCTCCCACAGAGTCCAAAAGACTGTTCTGTACATCTGTGTCTCTCAGACAGGGTTATCATCACCATCTTTCTAGATTCCATAGATATGTGTTCGTGTACTCTATTGGTGTTTTTCTTTCTGACTTATTTCACTCTGTATAATAGGCTGCAGTTTCATCCACCTCATTAGAACTAATTCAAGTGTATACTTTTTGATGGCTGAGTCGGATTCCATTGTGCATATGTAACACTGCTTTCTTATCGATTCGTCTGCCCCTGGACATCTAGGTTGCTTCCATGTCCTGGCTATTGTAAACAGTGCTGTGATGATCCTTCGGGTACACATGTCTCGTTCAAGTCTGGTTTCCTCGGTGTGTATGCCCAGCAGTGGTATTGCTGGGTCATATGGCAGTTCTAGTTCCAGTTTTTGAAGGAATCCTCACAGTGTTCTCCATAGTGGCTGTACTAGTTTGCATTCCCACCAAGAATGCAAGAGGGTTCCCTTCTCGACACCCTCTCCAGCATTTATTGCTTGTAGATTTTTGTACAGCAGTCAGCCTGACCAGAGGCAGATGGTACCTCATTGTGGTTTTGGTTTGCATTTGTCTGATAACGAGGGATGGGGAGCATCTTTTCATGTGTTTGTTAGCCATCTCTATGTCTTCTTCGGAGGAAAGGAATTTAGAATGGAGCAGTGGGCTCCCACAGGTGGGGCAGGGGGAGTAGCCCACATCCCCTGCAGGCAATACTGGTGTCTTGCCCACGAAGAGTTTTATTACAAGAATAAAGCCAAGTAAAGGCTGGCTCTTTTGTGATTACCATCCCCATACTCCAGTATTCTAACTTCATGTCATTAATTAAATACTTTTACTTTGCCCACCAAATTGTGTTGATTTAAGTTTTAAACGTTTGTTGTCATAGATGTCAGGTTTTAATATTTTATATATTATTCACAAGGGACAAAGATTCACTGTACATATGTACAAATGCACACACGTATGTGTGTACATACATATAAACGCACACTCATAAGTGTGTATATTTAGATATATTTTTTCATATATATATATTCATACATCCACAGTTTCAGTAGTTACCTTGAAGAATTCATTGTCTTCTGTGAGGCAATTCATGAAGAGAAGACCTTGTTAAACCATTGTCACCAGCACAGGCTTCCTTGGTTACCACTGCTCCATTCCACAGAGCATCCTGAATGGTTTGCAAGGCCTTGAGATCACTTCCTGCACAGCCTGCAGTCCCCTAGGGAACGTACACACCTCACATTCAAACAGTTGATTCGAAACACACAGTGATACCACAGACCTTGTCAAGGTAAAGACACACAATGTGCCTTTATTTATGTCTAAATCAGTTAAACAACGTATTCACTGCAAGGTACAAACTTTTTTAGCTTGCAAAGAACAACTTTGTCTTGTATTTGAACATGGAAAATCTTGCTGAATTTGAAACATAGGTTTTTAATGAAATTCATTCTTCATTGTCTGTTATTTGGAGACTATGGAACCAAGAAAGTAAACCTCCGTTCATTGGGGCTGCTTAAGCTGTATCTTTAGCAGATTTTTTTTTTAATTCCCTTACACTTTTACCGTCATAAATAGATATAATAGCCCAGCTTTGGAGGAGACACACCCTCCCTGCCCTGTGACCCATCGGACTTGACTTAGGGAGATGAGGATGGCAGTTGAGTTTGGGGGCCTCCATAGGGGAGTTATTCATGCCTCATTTCTCCCACCAAAACATCTAAATTGCTCCCCATCCTCTGATAGAGGTGTCAGGATGGGGCTTTTTGATGTCAAGGCTCACCCAGGGCCCCCATTGGCTGGGCAAGAGACTTGCTGACCTCATCAAGCATGAGGGTGTGTCTCCCTGACGAGGGGTATATATAGGGGTGCTCAGGGGCTCTGGAGCAGACCACTGGGAGGTCTCAAAATGACTAAGGTGACTGGGAAGCCACAAGGCTCCAGAGTAGTTATGCAACACCTGGCTCATGTTACCCGGGACAACAGGATGAAGACTTCCTCTCCACTGAGGTCCAAGAAAAATGTCAAGGTGAGCTGAACCCACCCAAACACCTCTGGCCCATTGACCCCACCCCATAAGTCCTCTCCCCTGTCCTTGCCTGGCACACAACCCTTCTCTGCCCACACCCCTTCTCCTGAAGCTGTCATTCCCAACCACCTTGCCCCTCTTCCCCAAACCAATGCCATTCTCTACCCGTCTCTTGTTTTCTCCAGATGGCCAGGGTGCCTGTGAGAGTGAATAATCACCTTCAGGCAAAGCTGACCAAGACAAAATCTCAGAAACCATGCAGCACAAGGAAACTTAAAAAAACCAGAGGCCCAAAGCTCTGTAGCCGGTGCTCCAAGGTGAAAGAAGAGCTGAATCAGAACGGACCAGAGGAGGTCCCAGAGAGTATGTAGACCCCTGTCATTCCAGCAGGAACGGTGGGCAGCCAGTGACCTCAGAGCATGGCTAGAGACCTCAGAAATCTTTGCGGGTCATGCCGCTGAGGACTGGCCAACAGTACACACATTGACTATTATACCAACTGCATACATTCATAATGAAAATAAAATCAACCTGATGTGAAATTATGTTTGTCTCTGAGTTCTGTGAGAGTGGGGGACAGAGAGGGCAGTGCAGGCATCAATGTGTTGAGGGAGGGAGATGGGTCCTGTGGGGTTGGAGATGGGACTAGAAGGTCCAGTTTGCCAGAAAATGGGGGAGGGGAGAGAACTGGTTCCAGACTCAGCTTCACACATATACTTCCCATGGGAGAAGAGGAAGAGGACTTTTGTTTCTTTGTGTGAGTGCAGAACTGGAAACGTGGCTAGGGAGCCGTGTCATGTATGGAGTGGCAGTTCCATTTGCAAAAAAGGCATAGAAAGAAGGTGCCCCATAAAGAGAATGGAACATTGACATTTGCACCAACAGGAACGTATACTGTTAAGTGAGATAACTCAGACAGAGATAGACAAATACCGTATGGTATCACTTAAGAATCTAAAAACTCAATTTTTCACCATTCAAGATAATGTTTGCTGTGAGTTTCTCATATGTAGCTTTTATTATGTTGAGGTATGTTCCTTCTATTCCTGCTTTCTGGAGAGTTTTTATCATAAATGGATGTTGAATTTTGTCAAAGGCCTTCTCTGCATCTATTGAGATAATCATATGGTTTTTATTTTTCAATTTGTTAATGTGGTGAATTACATTGTTTGATTTGCGGATATTGTAGAATCCTTGCATCCCTGGAATAAAGCCCACTTGGTCATGGTGTATGATCTTTTTAATGTGTTGTTGGATTCTGATTGCTAGGATTGTGTTGAGGATTTTTGCGTCTGTGTTCATCAGTGATTTTGGCCTGTAGTTTTCTTTTTTTGTGACATCTTTGTCAGGTTTTGGTATTAGGGTGATGGTGGCCTCATAAAATGATTTTGGAAGTTTACCTTCCTCTGTAATTTTCTGGAAGAGTTTGAGTAGGATAGGTGTTAGCTCTTCTCTAAATTTTTGGTAGAATTCAGCTGTGAAGCTGTCTGGACCTGGGCTTTTGTTTGGTAAAACTGGTCAACCACTTGTAAAAGAATGAAACTAGATCACGTTCTAACACCACACACAAAAATAAACTCAAAATGGATTAAAGATCTAAATGTAAGACCAGAAACTATAAAACTCCTAGAGGAGAACATAGGCAAAACACTCTCAGACATAAATCACAGCAGGATCCTCTATGATCCACCTCTCAGAATTCTGGAAATAAAAGCAAAAATAAACAAATGGGATCTAATTAAAACTAAAAGCATCTGCACAACAAAGGAAACTATAAGCAAGGTGAAAAGACAGCCTTCTGAATGGGAGCAAATAATAACAAATGAAGCAACTGACAAACAACTAATCTCAAAAATATACAAGCAACTTATGCAGCTCAATTCCAGAAAAATAAAGGACCCAATCAAGAAATGGGCCAAAGAACTAAATAGATATTTCTCCACAGAAGACATACGGATGGCTAACAAACACATGAAAAGATGCTCAACATCACTCATTATCAGAGAAATGCAAATCAAAACCACAATGAGGTACCACTTCACACCAGTCAGAATGGCTGCGATCCAAAAATCTGCAAGCAATAAATGCTGGAGAGGGTGTGGAGAAAAGGGAACCCTCCTACACTGTTGGTGGGAATGCAAATTAGTACAGCCACTATGGAGAACAGTGTGGAGATTCCCTAAAAAATTGCAAATAGAACTGCCTTATGACCCAGCAATCCCACTGCTGGGCATACACACCAAGGAAACCAGAGTTGAAAGAGACACATGTACCCCAATGTTCATCACAGCACTGTTTATAATAGCCAGGACATGGACACAACCTAGAGGTCCATCAGCAGATGAATGGATAAGAAAGCTGTGGTACATGTACACAATGGAGTATTATTCAGCCATTAAAAAGAATTCATTTGAATCAGTTCTGATGAGATGGATGAAACTGGGGCCGATTATACAGAGTGAAGTAAGCCAGAAAGAAAAACACCAATACAGTACACTAACACATATATATGGAATTTAGAAAGCTGGCAATGACGACCCTGTATGCAAGACACGAAAAAAGACACAGCGGTGTACAACGGACTTTTGGACTCAGAGGGAGAGGGAGAGGGTGGGATGATTTGGGAGAATGGCATTCTATCATGTATACTATCATGTAAGAATTGAATCGCCAGTCTATGTCTGACGCAGGATACAGCATGCTTGGGGCTAGTGCATGGGGGTGACCCACAGAGATGTTATGGGGAGGGAGGTGGGAGGGGGGTTCATGTTTGGGAACACATGTAAGAATTAAAGATTTTAAAATTAAAAAAAAAAATTAAAAAAAAGAATCTAAAATCTCCACAAAGTAGAGAGTATCACAAAAAAAGAGAATCACGGATATAGAGAACATTCTACTGGTTAGCAGCGGGGAGGGGAAGAGGGAGGGGCAATACAGAGGTGGGGGAGCGGGAGGCACAGCGTGTAAGGTGGAAGATGAGCCCAAGGATGGACTGTACATCATGGGCAATAGAGCCAGTGCTCTGTAAGAACTATAAACGGAAAGCCAACGTTCACGATTGTATAATAAGAAAGAAAGGGAAAGAAAGAGGGGGGAGGAAGGAGGGAAGAAAGGAAGGAAAATGATGGTGTGTTTGGAGGGCACAAAGCCAACATTGATTAGGCCCTTTTTAGCAAAGGAATTTAGTGGGGTTTTTTTTTCCAATTTTATTTTTAGTTTATTTCGCATTACCATACTGTATTGGTTTCACGATACATTGACATGATTTTTTGAGATGTACTTATTTTAATGGGAGGCTAACTATTTGACAATGCTTGGTGGTTTTTGCCATACTTGACGGGAATCCGCCACGGGTGTACATGTGTTCCCCATCCTGAACCCCCTCTCACCTCCCTGCCCATCCCATCCCTCAGGGCCATCCCAGTGCACCAGCCCCGAGCACCCAGTCTCGTAAATGGAACCTAGACGGGCGATCTCCTTCTCACATGATAATATATATGTTTCACTGCTATTCTCTCAGATCATCCCCCCCTCGCTTTCTCCCACAGAGTCCAAAAGACTGTTCTGTACATCTGTGTCTCGCAGACAGGGTTATCATCACCATCTTTCTAGATTCCATAGATATGTGTTCGTGTACTCTATTGGTGTTTTTCTTTCTGACTTATTTCACTCTGTATAATAGGCTGCAGTTTCATCCACCTCATTAGAACTAATTCAAGTGTATACTTTTTGATGGCTGAGTCGGATTCCATTGTGTATATGTTCCACTGCTTTCTTATCGATTCGTCTGCCCCTGGACATCTAGGTTGCTTCCATGTCCTGGCTATTGTAAACAGTGCTGTGATGATCCTTCGGGTACACATGTCTGGTTTCCTCGGTGTGTATGCCCAGCAGTGGGATTGCTGGGTCATATGACAGTTCTAGTTCCAGTTTTTGAACGACTCTCCACAGTGTTCTCCATAGTGGCTGTACGAGTTTGCATTCCCACCAAGTGTGCAGGAGGGTTCCCTTCTCGACACCCTCTCCAGCATTTATTGCTTGTAGATTTTTGTACAGCAGTCAGCCTGACCAGAGGCAGATGGTACCTCATTGTGGTTTTGGTTTGCATTTGTCTGATAACGAGTGATGGGGAGCATCTTTTCATGTGTTTGTTAGCCATTTCTATGTCTTCTTCGGAGGAAAGGAATTTAGAATGGAGCAGTGGGCTCCCACAGGTGGGGCAGGGGGAGTAGCCCACATCCCCTGCAGGCAATACTGGGGTCTTGCCCACGAAGAGTTTTATTACAAGAATAAAGCCAAGTAAAGGCTGGCTCTGTTGTGATTACCATCCCCATACTCCAGTATTCTAACTTCATGTCATTAATTAAATACTTTTACTTTGCACACCAAATTGTGTTTACTTAAGTTTTAAACGTTTGTTGTCATACATGTCAGGTTTTAATATTTTATATATTACTCCCAAGGGACAAAGATTCGCTGTACATATGTACAAATGCACACACGTATGTGTGTACATACATATAAATGCACACTCATAACTGTGTATATTTAGATATATTTTTTCATATATATATATATATTCATACATCCACAGTTTCAGTAGTTACCTTGAAGAATTCATTGTCTTCTGTGAGGGAATTCATGAAGAGAAGACCTTGTTAAACCATTGTCACCAGCACAGGCTGCCTTGGTTACCACTGCTCCATTCCACAGAGCATCCTGAATGGTTTGCAAGGCCGTGAGATCACTTCCTGCACAGCCTGCAGTCCCCTAGGGAACGTACACACCTCACATTCAAACAGTTGATTCGAAACACACAGTGATACCACAGACCTTGTCAAGGTAAAGACACACAATGTGCTTTTATTTATGTCTAAATCAGTTAAACAACGTAATCACTGCAAGGTACAAACTTTTTTAGCTTGCAAAGAACAACATTGTCTTGTATTTGAACATGGAAAATCTTGCTGAATTTGAAACATAGGTTTTAAATGAAATTCATTCTTCATTGTCTGTTATTGGGAGACTATGGAACCAAGAAAGTAAACCTCCGTTCATTGGGGCTGCTTAAGCTGTATCTTAAGCAGATTTTTTTTTTAATTCCCTTACACTTTTACCGTCATAAATACATATAATAGCCCAGCTTTGGAGGAGACACACCCTCCCTGCCCTGTGACCCATCGGACTTGACTTAGTGAGATGAGGATGGCAGGTGAGTTTGGGGGACTCCATAGGGGAGTTATTCATGCCTCATTTCTCCCACTAAAACATCTGAATTGCTCCCCATCCACTGCTAGAGGTGTCAGGATGGGGCTTTGTGATGTCAATGCTCACCCAGGGCCCCCATTGGCTGGGGAAGAGACTTGCTGACCTCATAAAGCATGAGGGTGTGTCTCCGTGACGAGGGGTATATATAGGGGTGCTCAGGGGCTCTGGAGCAGACCACTGGGAGGCCTCAAAATGACTAAGGTGACTGGGAAGCCACAAGGCTCCAGAGTAGTTCTGAAACACCTGGCTCCTGTTACCCGGGACAACAGGATGAAGACTTCCTCCCCACTGAGGTCCAAGAAAAATGTCAAGGTGAGCTGAACCCACCCAAACACCTCTGGCCCATTGACCCCACCCCATAAGTCCTCTCCCCTGTCCTTGCCTGGCAAACACCCCTTCTCTGCCCACACCCCTTCTCCTGAAGCTGTCATTACCAACCACCTTCACCCTCTTCCCCAAACCAATGCCATTCTCTACCCGTCTTTTTTTTTCTCCAGGTGGCCAGGGTACCTGTGAGAGTGAATAATCGCCTTCAGGCAAAGATTAGCAAGAAAACGTCTCAGAAACCACTCAGCACAAGGAAATTTAAAAAAACCAGAGGCCCAAAGCTCTGTAGCCAGTGCTCCAAGGTGAAAGAAGTGCTGAATCAGAACGGATCAGAGGAGGTCCCAGAGAGTGTGTAGACCCCTGTCATTCCAGCAGGAACGGTGGGCAGCCAGTGACCTCAGAGCTTGGCTAGAGACCTCAGAAATCTTCTGGGGTCTTGCCGCTGAGGACTGGCCAACAATACACATGTTGACTATTATACCAACTGAATACATTCATAATGAAAATAAAATCAACGTTATGTGAAATTATATTTGTCTCTGAGTTCTGTGAGAGTGGGGGACAGAGAGGGCAGTGCAGGCATCAATGTGTTGAGGGAGGGAGATGGGTCCTGTGGGGTTGGAGATGGGACTGGAAGGTCCAGTTTGCCAGAAAATGGGGGAGGGGAGAGAACTGGTTCCAGACTCAACTTCACACATATACTTCCCATGGGAGAAGAGGAAGAGGACTTAGTGTTTCTCTGTGTGAGTGCAGAACTGGAAACGTGGCTGGGGAGCCGTGTCATGTGTGGAGTGGCCGTGCCATTTGCTCAAAAGGCATAGAAAGAAGGTGCCCCATAAAGAGAATGGAATATTGACATATGCAGCAACAGGGAACCTATACTGTTCAGTGAAATAACTCAGACAGAGATAGACAAATACCGTATGGTATCACTTAAGAATCTAAAAACTCCACAAAGTAGAGAATATCACAAAAATAGAGGCTCACGGATATAGAGAACATTCTACTGGCTAGCAGCAGGGATGGGAAGAGGGAGGGGCAATACAGAGGTGGGGGAGCGGGAGGCACAGCATGTAAGGTGGAAGATGAGCCCAAGGATGGACTGTAGATCATGGAGAATAGAGCCAGTGCTCTGTAAGAACTATAAACGGAAAGCCAACGTTCACGATTGTATAATAAGAAAGAAAGGGAAAGAAAGAGGGGGGAGGAAGGAGGGAAGAAAGGAAGGAAAATGATGGTGTTTTTGGAGGGCACAAAGCCAACATTGATTAGGCCCTTTTTAGCAAAGGAATTTAGTGTGGTTTTTTTTTTCCTTTTTTATTTTTAGTTTATTTCGCATTACCACACTGTATTGGTTTCACGATACATTGACATGATTTTTTGAGATGTACTGATTTTAATGGGAGGCTAACTATTTGACAATGCTTGGTGGTTTTTGCCATCCTTGTCGGGAATCCGCCACGGGTGTACATGTGTTCCCCATTTGAACCCCCTCTCACCTCCCTGCCCATCCCATCCCTCAGGGCCATCCCAGTGCCCCAGCCCCGAGCACCCAGTCTCGTGCATCGAACCTGGACGGGCGATCTCCTTCTCACATGATCATATACATGTTTCACTGCTATTCTCTCAGATCACCCCACCCACCCCTTCTCCCACAGAGTCCAAAAGACTGTTCTGTACATCTGTGTCTCGCATCTTTTTAGATTCCATACATATGTGTTCGTGTACTCTATTGGTGTTTTTCTTTCTCACTTATTTCACTCTGTATAATAGGCTGCAGTTTCATCCACCTCATTAGAACTAACTCAAGTGTATACTTTTTGATGGCTGAGTCGGATTCCATTGTGTATATGTACCACTGCTTTCTTGTCGATTCATCTGCCCCTGGACATCTAGGTTGCTTCCATGTCCTGGCTATTGTAAACAGTGCTGTGATGATCCTTCGGGAACACATGTCTCGTTCAAGTCTGGTTTCCTCGGTGTGTATGCCCAGCAGTGGGATTGCTGGGTCATATGGCAGTTCTAGTTCCAGTTTTTGAAGGAATCTGCACAGTGTTCTCCATAGTGGCTGTACTAGTTTGCATTCCCACCAAGAGTGCAAGAGGGTTCCCTTCTCGACACCCTCTCCAGCATTTATTGCTTGTAGATTTTTGTACAGCAGTCAGCCTGACCAGAGGCAGATGGTACCTCATTGTGATTTTGGTTTGCATTTGTCTGATAACGAGGAATGGGGAGCATCTTTTCATGTGTTTGTTAGCCATCTGTATGTGTTCTTCAGAGGAAAGGAATTTAGAATGAAGTAGTGTGCTCCCACAGGTGGAGCAGGGGGAGTAGCCCACATCCCCTGCAGGCAATACTGGGGTCTTGCCCACGAAGAGTTTTATTACAGGAATAAAGCCAAATAAAGGCTGGCTCTGTTGTGATTACCATCCCCATACTCCAGTATTCTAACTTCATGTCATTAATTAAATACTTTTACTTTGCACACCAAATTGTGTTGATTTAAGTTTTAAACGTTTGTTGTCATAGATGTCAGGTTATAATATGTTATATATTATTCACAAGGGACAAAGATTCACTGTACATATGTACAAATGCACACACGTATGTGTGTACATACATATAAACGCACACTCATAAGTGTGTATATTTAGATATATTTTTTCATATATGTTTATATATTCATACAACCACAGTTTCAGTAGTTACCTTGAAGAATTCATTGTCTTCTGTGAGGGAATTCATGAAGAGAAGACCTTGTTAAACCATTGTCACCAGCACAGGCTGCCTTGGTTACCACTGCTCCATTCCACATAGCATCCTGAATGGTTTGCAAGGCCTTGAGATCACTTCCTGCACAGCCTGCAGTCCCCTAGGGAACGTACACACCTCACATTCAAACAGTTGATTCGAAACACACAGTGATACCACAGACCTTGTCAAGGTAAAGACACACAATGTGCTTTTATTTATGTCTAAATCAGTTAAACAACGTAATCACTGCAAGGTACAAACATCTTTAGATTGCAGAGAACAACATTGTCTTGTATTTGAACATGGAAAATCTTGCTGAATTTGAAACATAGGTTTTTAATGAAATTCATTCTTCATTGTCTGTTATTTGGAGACTATGGAACCAAGAAAGTAAACTTCCGTTCATTGGGGCTGCTTAAGCTGTATCTTCAGCAGATTTTTTTTTTTAATTCCCTTACACTTTTACCGTCATAAATAGATATAATAGCCCAGCTTTGGAGGAGACACACCCTCCCTGCCCTGTGACCCATCGGACTTGACTTAGTGAGATGAGGATGGCAGGTGAGTTTTGGGGACTCCATAGGGGAGTTATTTATGCCTCATTTCTCCCACCAAAACATCTGAATTGCTCCCCATCCTCTGCTAGAGGTGTCAGGATGGGGCTTTGTGATGTCAAGGCTCACCCAGGGCCCCCATTGGCTGGGGAAGAGACTTGCTGACCTCATAAAGCATGAGGGTGTGTCTCCGTGATGAGGGGTATATATAGGGGTGCTCAGGGGCTCTGGAGCAGACCACTGGGAGGCCTCAAAATGACTAAGGTGACTGGGAAGCCACAAGGCTCCAGAGTAGTTCTGAAATACCTGGCTCCTGTTACCCGGGACAACAGGATGAAGACTTCCTCCCCACTGAGGTCCAAGAAAAATGTCAAGGTGAGCTGAACCCACCCAAACACCTCTGGCCCATTGACCCCACCCCATAAGTCCTCTCCCCTGTCCTTGCCTGGCACACAACACTTCTCTGCCCACACCCCTTCTCCTGAAGCTGTCATTCCCAACCACCTTCACCCTCTTCCCCAAACCAATGCCATTCTCTACCCGTCTCATGTTATCTCCAGGTGGCCAGGGTACCTGTGAGAGTGAATAATCGCCTTCAGGCAAAGCTGAGCAAGAAAATGTCTCAGAAACCACTCAGCACAAGGAAATGTAAAAAAGCCAGAGGCCCAAAGCACTGCAGCCAGTGCTCCAAGGTGAAAAAAGTGCTGAATCAGAACGGACCAGAGGAGGTCCCAGAGAGTGTGTAGACCCCTGTCATTCCAGCAGGAACGGTGGGCAGCCAGTGACCTCAGAGCTTGGCTAGAGACCTCAGAAATCTTCTGGGGTCTTGCCGCTGAGGACTGGCCAACAATACACATGTTGACTATTATACCAACTGCATACATTCATAATGAAAATAAAATCAACCTGATGTGAAATTATGTTTGTCTCTGAGTTCTGTGAGAGTGGGGGACAGAGAGGGCAGTGCAGGCATCAATGTGTTGAGGGAGGGAGATGGGTCCTGTGGGGTTGGAGATGGGACTAGAAGGTCCAGTTTGCCAGAAAATGGGGGAGGGGAGAGAACTGGTTCCAGACTCAGCTTCACACATATACTTCCCATGGGAGAAGAGGAAGAGGACTTGGTGTTTCTCTGTGTGAGTGCAGAACTGGAAACGTGGCTGGGGAGCCGTGTCATGTGTGGAGTGGCCGTGCCATTTGCTAAAAAGGCATAGAAAGAAGGTGCCCCATAAAGAGAATGGAATATTGACATATGCAGCAACAGGGAACGTATACTGTTCAGTGAAATAACTCAGACAGAGATAGACAAATACCGTATGGTATCACTTAAGAATCTAAAAAATCCACAAAGTAGAGAATATCACAAAAATGGAGGCTCACGGATATAGAGAACATTCTACTGGTTAGCAGCGGGGAGAGGAAGAGGGAGGGGCAATACAGAGGTGGGGGAGCGGGAGGCACAGCGTGTAAGGTGGAAGATGAGCCCAAGGTTGGACTGTACATCATGGGGAATAGAGCCAGTGCTCTGTAAGAACTATAAACGGAAAGCCAACGTTCACGATTGTATAATAAGAAAGAAAGGGAAAGAAAGGGGGGGGAGGAAGGAGGGAAGAAAGGAAGGAAAATGATGGTGTTTTTGGAGGGCACAAAGCCAACATTGATTAGGCCCTTTTTAGCAAAGGAATTTAGTGTGTTTTTTTTTCCATTTTTATTTTTAGTTTATTTCGCATTACCATACTGTATTGGTTTCGCGATACATTGACATGATTTTTTGAGATGTACTTATTTTAATGGGAGGCTAACTATTTGACAATGCTTGGTGGTTTTTGCTATCCTTGTCGGGAATCTGCCACGGGTGTACATGTGTTCCCCATCCTGAACCCCCTCTCACCTCCCTGCCCATCCAATCCCTCAGGGCCATCCCAGTGCCCCAGCCCCGAGCACCCAGTCTCGTGCATCGAACCTGGACGGGTGATCTCCTTCTCACATGATAATATACATGTTTCACTGCTATTCTCTCAGATCACCCCACCCTCCCCTTCTCCCACAGAGTCCAAAAGACTGTTCTGTACATCTGTGTCTCGCATCGTTTTAGATTCCATACATATGTGTTCGTGTACTCTATTGGTGTTTTTCTTTCTGACTTATTTCACTCTGTATAATAGGCTGCAGTTTCATCCACCTCATTAGAACTAACTCAAGTGTATACTTTTTGATGGCTGAGTCGGATTCCATTGTGTATATGTACCACTGCTTTCTTGTCGATTCATCTGCCCCTGGACATCTAGGTTGCTTCCATGTCCTGGCTATTGTAAACAGTGCTGTGATGATCCTTTGGGTACACATGTCTCGTTCAAGTCTGGTTTCCTCGGTGTGTATGCCCAGCAGTGGGATTGCTGGGTCATATGGCAGTTCTAGTTCCAGTTTTTGAAGGAATCTGCACAGTGTTCTCCATAGTGGCTGTACTAGTTTGCATTCCCACCAAGAGTGCAAGAGGGTTCCCTTCTCGACACCCTCTCCAGCATTTATTGCTTGTAGATTTTTGTACAGCAGTCAGCCTGACCAGAGGCAGATGGTACCTCATTGTGATTTTGGTTTGCATTTGTCTGATAACGAGGGATGGGGAGCATCTTTTCATGTGTTTGTTAGCCATCTGTATGTGTTCTTCAGAGGAAAGGAATTTAGAATGGAGCAGTGGGCTCCCACAGGTGGGGCAGGGGGAGTAGCCCACATCCCCTGCAGGCAATACTGGGGTCTTGCCCACGAAGAGTTTTATTACAAGAATAAAGCCAAGTAAAGGCTGGCTCTGTTGTGATTACCATCCCCATACTCCAGTATTCTAACTTCATGTCATTAATTAAATACTTTTACTTTGCACACCAAATTGTGTTGATTTAAGTTTTAAACGTTTGTTGTCATAGATGTCAGGTTTTAATATGTTATATATTATTCACAAGGGACAAAGATTCACTGTACATATGTACAAATGCACACACGTATGTGTGTACATACATATAAACGCACACTCATAAGTGTGTATATTTAGACATATTTTTTCATATATATATATATATTCATACATCCACAGTTTCAGTAGTTACCTTGAAGAATTCATTGTCTTCTGTGAGGGAATTCATGAAGAAAAGACCTTGTTAAACCATTGTCACCAGCACAGGCTGCCTTGGTTACCACTGCTCCATTCCACAGAGCATCCTGAATGGTTTGCAAGGCCTTGAGATCACTTCCTGCACAGCCTGCAGTCCCCTAGGGAACGTACACACCTCACATTCAAACAGTTGATTCGAAAAACACAGTGATACCACAGACCTTGTCAAGGTAAAGACACACAATGTGCTTTTATTTATGTCTAAATCAGTTAAACAACGTAATCACTGCAAGGTACAAACTTTTTTAGCTTGCAAAGAACAACATTGTCTTGTATTTGAACATAGAAAATCTTGCTGAATTTGAAACATAGGTTTTTAATGAATTTCATTCTTCATTGTCTGTTATTTGGAGACTATGGAACCAAGAAGGTAAACCTCTGTTCATTGGGGCTGCTTAAGCTGTATCTTGAGCAGATTTTTTTTTTAATTCCCTTACACTTTTACCGTCATAAATAGATATAATAGCCCAGCTTTGGAGGAGACACACCCTCCCTGCCCTGTGACCCATCGGACTTGACTTAGGGAGATGAGGATGGCAGGTGAGTTTGGGGGCCTCCATAGGGGAGTTATTCATGCCTCATTTCTCCCACCAAAACATCTGATTTGCTCCCCATCCTCTGCTAGAGGTGTCAGGATGGGGCTTTGTGATGTCAAGGCTCACCAAGGGCCCCCATTGGCTGGGGAAGAGACTTGCTGACCTCATAAAGCATTAGGGTGTGTCTCCGTGACGAGGGGTATATATAGGGGTGCTCAGGGGCTCTGGAGCAGACCACTGGGAGGCCTCAAAATGACTAAGGTGACTGGGAAGCCACAAGGCTCCAGAGTAGTTCTGAAACACCTGGCTCCTGTTACCCGGGTCAACAGGATGAAGACTTCCTCCCCACTGAGGTCCAAGAAAAATGTCAAGGTGAGCTGAACCCACCCCAACACCTCTGGCCCATTGACCACACCCCATAAGTCCTCTCCCCTGTCCTTGCCTGGCACACAACCCTTCTCTGCCCACACCCCTTCTCCTGAAGCTGTCATTCCCAACCAACTTCACCCTCTTCCCCAAACCAATGCCATTCTCTACCCGTCTCTTGTTTTCTCCAGGTGGCCAGGGTACCTGTGAGAGTGAAAAATCGCCTTCAGGCAAAGCTGAGCAAGAAAACGTCTCAGAAACCACTCAGCACAAGGAAATTTAAAAAAACCAGAGGCCCAAAGCTCTGTAGCCAGTGCTCCAAGGTGAAAGAAGTGCTGAATCAGAACGGACCAGAGGAAGTCCCAGAGAGTGTGTAGACCCCTGTCATTCGAGCAGGAACGGTGGGCAGCCAGTGACCTCAGAGCTTGGCTAGAGACCTCAGAAATCTTCTGGGGTCTTGCCGCTGAGGACTGGCCAACAATACACATGTTGACTATTATACCAACTGCATACATTCATAATGAAAATAAAATCAACCTGATGTGAAATTATGTTTGTCTCTGAGTTCTGTGAGAGTGGGGGACAGAGAGGGCAGTGCAGGCATCAATGTGTTGAGGGAGGGAGATGGGTCCTGTGGGGTTGGAGATGGGACTAAAAGGTCCAGTTTGCCAGAAAATGGGGGAGGGGAGAGAACTGATTCCAGACTCAGCTTCACACATATACTTCCCATGGGAGAAGAGAAAGAGGACTTGGTGTTTCTCTGTGTGAGTGCAGAACTGGAAACGTGGCTGGGGAGCCATGTCATGTGTGGAGTGGCCGTGCCATTTGCTAAAAAGGCATAGAAAGAAGGTGCCCCATAAAGAGAATGGAATATTGACATATGCAGCAACAGGGAACCTATACTGTTCAGTGAAATAACTCAGACAGAGATAGACAAATACCGTATGGTATCACTTAAGAATCTAAAAACTCCCCAACGTAGAGAATATCACAGAAATGGAGGCTCACGGATATAGTGAACATTCTACTGGTTAGCAGCGGGGAGGGGAATAGGGAGGGGCAATACAGAGGTGGGGGAGCGGGAGGCACAGCATGTAAGGTGGAAGATGAGCCCAAGGATGGACTGTACATCATGCGGAATAGAGCCGGTGCTCTGTAAGAACTATAAACGGAAAGCCAACGTTCACGATTGTATAATAAGAAAGAAAGGGACAGAAAGGTGGGGGAGGAAGGAGGGAAGAAAGGAAGGAAAATGATGGTGTTTTTGGAGGGCACAAAGCCAACATTGACTAGGCCCTTTTTAGCAAAGGAATTTAGTGTGTCTTTTTTCCATTTTTATTTTTAGTTTATTTCGCATTACCATACTGTATTGGTTTCACAATACATTGACATGATTTTTTGAGATGTACTTATTTTAATGGGAGGCTAACTATTTGACAACGCTTGGTAGTTTTTGCCATCCTTGTCGGGAATCCGCCACGGGTGTACATGTGTTCCCCATCCTGAACCCCCTCTCACCTCCCTGCCCATCCCATCCCTCAGGGCCATCCCAGTGCCCCAGCCCCGAGCACCCAGTCTCGTGCATCGAACCTGGACGGGCGATCTCCTTCTCACATGATAATATACATGTTTCACTGCTATTCTCTCAGATCACCCCACCCTCCCCTTCTCCCACAGAGTCCAAAGACTGTTCTGCACATCTGTGTCTCGCATCTTTTTAGATTCCATACATATGTGTTCGTGTACTCTATTGGTGTTTTTCTTTCTGACTTATTTCACTCTGTATAATAGGCTGCAGTTTCATCCACCTCATTAGAACTAACTCAAGTGTATACTTTTTGATGGCTGAGTCAGATTCCATTGTGTATATGTACCACTGCTTTCTTGTCGATTCATCTGCCCCTGGACATCTAGGTTGCTTCCATGTCCTGGCTATTGTAAACAGTGCTGTGATGATCCTTCGGGTACACATGTCTCGTTCAAGTCTGGTTTCCTCGGTTGGTATGCCCAGCAGTGGGATTGCTGGGTCATATGGCAGTTCTAGTTCCAGTTTTTGAAGGAATCTCCACAGTGTTCTCCATAGTGGCTGTACTAGTTTGCATTCCCACCAAGAGTGCAAGAGGGTTCCCTTCTCGACACCCTCTCCAGCATTTATTGCTTGTAGATTTTTGTACAGCAGTCAGCCTGACCAGAAGAAGATGGTACCTCATTGTGATTTTGGTTTGCATTTGTCTGATAACGAGGGATGGGGAACATCTTTTCATGTGTTTGTTAGCCATCTGTATGTGTTCTTCAGAGGAAAGGAATTTAGAATGGAGCAGTGGGCTCCCACATGTGGGGCAGGGGGAGTAGCCCACATCCCCTGCAGGCAATACTGGGGTCTTGCCCACGAAGAGTTTTATTACAAGAATAAAGCCAAGTAAAGGCTGGCTCTGTTGTGATTACCATCCCCATACTCCAGTATTCTAACTTCATGTCATTAATTAAATACTTTTACTTTGCACACCAAATTGTGTTGATTTAAGTTTTAAACATTTGTTGTCATAGATGTCAGGTTTTAATATTTTATATATTATTCACAAGGGACAAAGATTCACTGTACATATGCTGAAATGCACGCACGTATGTGTGTACATACGTATAAACGCACACTCATAAGTGTTTATATTTAGATATATTTTTTTGTATGTATATATTCATTCATCCACATTTTCAGTAGTTACCTTTAAGAATTCATTGTTTTCTGTGAGGGAATTCATGAAGAGAAGACCTTGTTAAACCATTATCACCAGCACAGGCTGCCTTGGTTACCACTGCTCCATTCCACAGAGCATCGTGAATGGTTTGCAAGGCCTTGAGATCACTTCCTGCACAGCCTGCAGTCCCCTAGGGAACGTACACACCTCACATTCAAACAGTTGATTCGAAACACACAGTGATACCACAGACCTTGTCAAGGTAAAGACACACAATGTGCTTTTATTTATGTCTAAATCAGTTAAACAACGTATTCACTGCAAGGTACAAACTTTTTTAGCTTGCAAAGAACAACACTGTCTTGTATTTGAACATGGAAAATCTTGCTGAATTTGAAACATAGGTTTTTAATGAAATTCATTCTTCATTGTCTGTTATTTGGAGATTATGGAACCAAGAAAGTAAACCTCCTTTCAATGGGGCTGCTGAAGCTGTATCTTTAGCAGATTTTTTTTTTAATTCCCTTACACTTTTACCGTCATAAATAGATATAACAGCCCAGCTTTGGAGGAGACACACCCTCCCTGCCCTGTGACCCATCGGACTTGACTTAGGGAGATGAGGATGGCAGGTGAGTTTGGGGTCCTCCATAGGGGAGTTATTCATGCCTCATTTCTCCCAACAAAACATCTAAATTGCTCCCCATCGTCTGCTAGAGGTGTCAGGATGGGGCTTTGTGATGTCAAGGCTCACCCAGGGACCCCATTGGCTGGGGAAGAGACTTGCTGACCTCATCAAGCATGAGGGTGTGTCTCCCTAACGAGGGGTATATATAGGGGTGCTCAGGGGCTCTGGAGCAGACCACTGGGAGGCTTCAAAATACTCAGGTGACTGGGAAGCCACAAGGCTCCAGAGTAGTTATGAAACACCTGGCTCCTGTTAACCCGGGACAACAGGATGAAGACTTCCTCCCAACTGAGGTCCAGGAAAAATGTCAAGGTGAGCTGAACGCACCCAAACAGCTCTGGCCCATTAACCACATCCCATATGTACTCCTCTCCCCTGTCCTTGCCTGGCACACAACCCTTCTCTGCCCACACCCCTTCTCCTGAAGCTGTCATTCCCAACCACCTTCACCCTCTTCCCCAAACCAATGCCATTCTCTACCCGTCTCTTGTTTTCTCCAGGTGGCCAGAGTACCTGTGAGAGTGAATAGTCGCCTTCAGGCAAAGCTGAGCAAGAAAATGTCTCAGAAACCACTCAGCACAAGGAAATGTAAAAAAGCCAGAGGCCCAAAGCACTGTAGCCAGTGCTCCAAGGTGAAAGAAGTGCTGAATCAGAACGGACCAGAGGAGGTCCCAGAGAGTGTGTAGACCCGTGTCATTCCAGCAGGAACGGTGGGCAGCCAGTGACCTCAGAGCTTGGCTAGAGACCTCAGAAATCTTCTGGGGTCTTGCCGCTGAGGACTGGCCAACAATACACATGTTGACTATTATACCAACTGCATACATTCATAATGAAAATAAAATCAACCTGATGTGAAATTATGTTTGTCTCTGAGTTCTGTGAGAGTGGGGGACAGAGAGGGCAGTGCAGGCATCAATGTGTTGAGGGAGGGAGATGGGTCCTGTGGTGTTGGAGATGGGACTAGAAGGTCCAGTTTGCCAGAAAATGGGGGAGGGGAGAGAACTGGTTCCAGACTCAGCTTCACACATATACTTCCCATGGGAGAAGAGGAAGAGGACTTGGTGTTTCTCTGTGTGAGTGCAGAACTGGAAACGTGGCTGGGGAGCCGTGTCATGTGTGGAGTGGCCGTGCCATTTGCTCAAAAGGCATAGAAAGAAGGTGCCCCATAAAGAGAATGGAATATTGACATATGCAGCAACAGGGAACGTATACTGTTCAGTGAAATAACTCAGACAGAGATAGACAAATACCGTATGGTATCACTTAAGAATCTAAAAACTCCACAAAGTAGAGAATATCACAAAAATAGAGGCTCACGGATATAGAGAACATTCTACTGGTTAGCAGCGGGGAGGGGAATAGGGAGGGGCAATACAGAGGTGGGGGAGCGGGAGGCACAGCGTGTAAGGTGGAAGATGAGCCCAAGGATGGACTGTACATCATGGGGAATAGAGCCAGTGCTCTGTAAGAACTATAAACGGAAAGCCAACGTTCACGATTGTATAATAAGAAAGAAAGGGAAAGAAAGGGGGGGGAGGAAGGAGGGAAGAAAGGAAGGAAAATGATGGTGTTTTTGGAGGGCACAAAGCCAACATTGATTAGGCCCTTTTTAGCAAAGCAATTTAGTGTGTTTTTTTTTCCATTTTTATTTTTAGTTTATTTCTCATTACCATACTGTATTGGTTTCACGATACATTGACATGATTTTTTGAGATGTACTTATTTTAATGGGAGGCTAACTATTTGAAAATGCTTGGTGGTTTTTGCCATCCTTGTCGGGAATCCGCCACGGGTGTACATGTGTTCCCCATCCTGAACCCCCTCTCACCTCCCTGCCCATCCCATCCCTCAGGGCCATCCCAGTGCCCCAGCCCCGAGCACCCATTCTCGTGCATCGAACCTGGACGGGCGATCTCCTTCTCACATGATAATATACATGTTTCACTGCTATTCTCTCAGATCACCCCACCCTCCCCTTCTCCCACAGAGTCCAAAAGACTGTTCTGTACATCTGTGTCTCGCATCTTTTTAGATTCCATACATATGTGTTCGTGTACTCTATTGGTGTTTTTCTTTCTGACTTATTTCACTCTGTATAATAGGCTGCAGTTTCATCCACCTCATTAGAAGTAACTCAAGTGTATACTTTTTGATGGCTGAGTCGGATTCCATTGTGTATATGTACCACTGTTTTCTTGTCGATTCATCTGCCCCTGGACATCTAGGTTGCTTCCATGTCCTGGCTATTGTAAACAGTGCTGTGATGATCCTTCGGGTACACATGTCTCGTTCAAGTCTGGTTTCCTCGGTGTGTATGCCCAGCAGTGGGATTGCTGGGTCATATGGCAGTTCTAGTTCCAGTTTTTGAAGGAATCTCCACAGTGTTCTCCATAGTGGCTGTACTAGTTTGCATTCCCACCAAGAGTGCAAGAGGGTTCCCTTCTCGACACCCTCTCCAGCATTTATTGCTTGTAGATTTTTGTACAGCAGTCAGCCTGACCAGAGGAAGATGGTACCTCATTGTGATTTTGGTTTGCATTTGTCTGATAACGAGGGCTGGGGAGCATCTTTTCATGTGTTTGTTAGCCATCTGTATGTGTTCTTCAGAGGAAAGTAATTTAGAATGCAGCAGTGGGCTCCCACAGGTGGGGCAGGGGGAGTAGCCCACATCCCCTGCAGGCAAAACTGGGGTCTTGCCCACGAAGAGTTTTATTACAAGAATAAAGCCAAGTAAAGGCTGGCTCTGTTGTGATTACCATCCCCATACTCCAGTATTCTAACTTAATGTCAGTCATTAAATACTTTTACTTGCACACCAAATTGTGTTGATTTAAGTTTTAAACGTTTGTTGTCATACATGTCAGGTTTTAATATTTTATATATTATTCACAAGGGACAAAGATTCTCTGTACATATGTACAAATGCACACACGTATGTGTGTACATACATATGAACGCACACTCATAAGTGTGTATATTTAGATATATTTTTTCATATATATATTTATTCATACATCCACAGTTTCAGTAGTTACCTTGAAGAATTCATTGTCTTCTGTGAGGGAATTCATGAATAGAAGACCTTGTTAAACCATTGTCCCCAGCATAGGCTGCCTGGGCTACCACTGCTCCATTCCACAGAGCATCCTGAATGGTTTGCAAGGCCTTGAGATCACTTCCTGCACAGCCTGCAGTCCCCTAGGGAACGTACACACCTCACATTCAAACAGTTGATTCGAAACACACAGTGATACCACAGACCTTGTCAAGGTAAAGACACACAATGTGCTTTTATTTATGTCTAAATCAGTTAAACAACGTATTCACTGCAAGGTACAAACATTTTTAGCTTGCAAAGAACAACATTGTCTTGTATTGAACATGGAAAATCTTGCTGAATTTGAAACATAGGTTTTAAATGAAATTCATTCTTCATTGTCTGTTATTTGGAGACTATGGAACCAAGAAAGTAAACCTCCGTTCATTGGGGCTGCTTAAGCTGTATCTTTAGCTGATTTTTTTTTAATTCCCTTACACTTTTACCGTCATAAATAGATATAATAGCCCAGCTTTGGAGGAGACACACCCTGCCTGCCCTGTGACCCATCGGACTTGACTTAGGGAGATGAGGATGGCAGGTGAGTTTGGGGGCCTCCATAGGGGAGTTATTCATGCCTCATTTCTCCCACCAAAACATCTAAATTGCTCCCCATCCTCTGCTAGACGTGTCAGGATGGGGCTTTGTGATGTCAAGGCTCACCCAGGGCCCCCATTGGCTGGGGAAGAGACTTGCTGACCTCATCAAGCATGAGGGTGTGTCGCCCTGACGAGGGGTATATATAGGGGTGCTCAGGGCCTCTGGACCAGAACACTGGGAGGCATCAAAATGACTAAGGTGACTGGGATGCCACAAGGCTCCAGAGTAGTTATGAAACACCTGGCTCCTGTTACCCGGGACAACAGGATGAAGACTTCTTCCCCACTGAGGTCCAAGAAAAATGTCAAGGTGAGCTGAACCCACCCAAACACCTCTGGCCCATTGACCCCACCCCATAAGTCCTCTCCCCTGTCCTTGCCTGGCACACAACCCTTCTCTGCCCACACCCCTTCTCCTGAAGCTGTCATTCCCAAACACCTTCACCCTCTTCCCCAAACCAATGCAATTCTCTACCCTTCTCTTGTTTTCTCCAGGTGGCCAGGGTACCTGTGAGAGTGAATAATCGCCTTCAGGCAAAGCTGAGCAAGAAAACGTCTCAGAAACCGCTCAGCACAAGGAAATTTAAAAATCCAGAGGCCCAGAGATCTGTAGCCGGTGCTCCAAGGTGAAAGAAGTGCTGAATCAGAACGGACCAGAGGAGGTCCCAGAGAGTGTGTAGACCCCTGTCATTCCAGCAGGAACGGTGGGCAGCCAGTGACCTCAGAGCTTGGTTAGAGACCTCAGATATCTTCTGGGGTCTTGCCGCTGAGGACTGGCCAACAATACACATGTTGACTATTATACCAACTGCATATATTCATAATGAAAATAAAATCAACCTGATGTGAAATTATGTTTGTCTCTGAGTTCTGTGAGAGTGGGGGACAGAGAGGGCAGTGCAGGCATCAATGTGTTGAGGGAGGGAGATGGGTCCTGTGGGGTTGGAGATGGGACTAGAAGGTCCAGTTTGCCAGAAAATGGGGGAGGGGAGAGAACTGGTTCCAGACTTAGCTTTACACATATACTTTTCATGGGAGTAGAGGAAGAGGACTTGGTGTTTCTCTGTGTGAGTGCAGAACTGGAAACGTGGCTGGGGAGCCGTGTCATGTGTGGAGTGGCCGTGCCATTTGCTCAAAAGGCATAGAAAGAAGGTGCCCCATAAAGAGAATGGAATATTGACATATGCAGCAACAGGGAACGTATACTGTTCAGTGAAATAACTCAGACAGAGATAGACAAATACCGTATGGTATCACTTAAGAATCTAAAAACTCCACAAAGTAGAGAATATCACAAAAATGGAGGTTCACGGATATAGAGAACATTCTACTGGTTAGCAGCGGGAACGGGAAGAGGGAGGGGCAATGCAGAGGTGGGGGAGCGGGAGGCACAGCGTGTAAGGTGGAAAACGAGCCCAAGGATGGACTGTACATCATGGGGAATAGAGCCAGTGCTCTGTAAGAACTATAAACGGAAAGCCAACGTTCACGATTGTATAATAAGAAAGAAAGGAAAAGAAAGGGGGGGAGGAAGGAGCGAAGAAAGGAAGGAAAATGATGGTGTTTTTGGAGGGCACAAAGCCAACATTGATTAGGCCCTTTTTAGCAAAGGAATTTAGTGTGTTTTTTTTTCCATTTTTATTTTTAGTTTATTTCGCATTACCATACTGTATTGGTTTCATGATACATTGACATGATTTTTTGAGATGTACTTATTTTAATGGGAGGCTAACTATTTGACAATGCTTGGTGGTTTTTGCCATCCTTGTCGGGAATCCGCCACGGGTGTACATGTGTTCCCCATCCTGAACCCCCTCTCACCTCCCTGCCCATCCCATCCCTCAGGGCCATCCCAGTGCCCCAGCCCCGAGCACCCATTCTCGTGCATCGAACCTGGACGGGCGATCTCCTTCTCACATGATAATATACATGTTTCACTGCTATTCTCTCAGATCACCCCACCCTCCCCTTCTCCCACAGAGTCCAAAAGACTGTTCTGTACATCTGTGTCTCGCATCTTTTTAGATTCCATACATATGTGTTCGTGTACTCTATTGGTGTTTTTCTTTCTGACTTATTTCACTCTGTATAATAGGCTGCAGTTTCATCCACCTCATTAGAAGTAACTCAAGTGTATACTTTTTGATGGCTGAGTCGGATTCCATTGTGTATATGTACCACTGTTTTCTTGTCGATTCATCTGCCCCTGGACATCTAGGTTGCTTCCATGTCCTGGCTATTGTAAACAGTGCTGTGATGATCCTTCGGGTACACATGTCTCGTTCAAGTCTGGTTTCCTCGGTGTGTATGCCCAGCAGTGGGATTGCTGGGTCATATGGCAGTTCTAGTTCCAGTTTTTGAAGGAATCTCCACAGTGTTCTCCATAGTGGCTGTACTAGTTTGCATTCCCACCAAGAGTGCAAGAGGGTTCCCTTCTCGACACCCTCTCCAGCATTTATTGCTTGTAGATTTTTGTACAGCAGTCAGCCTGACCAGAGGAAGATGGTACCTCATTGTGATTTTGGTTTGCATTTGTCTGATAACGAGGGCTGGGGAGCATCTTTTCATGTGTTTGTTAGCCATCTGTATGTGTTCTTCAGAGGAAAGTAATTTAGAATGCAGCAGTGGGCTCCCACAGGTGGGGCAGGGGGAGTAGCCCACATCCCCTGCAGGCAAAACTGGGGTCTTGCCCACGAAGAGTTTTATTACAAGAATAAAGCCAAGTAAAGGCTGGCTCTGTTGTGATTACCATCCCCATACTCCAGTATTCTAACTTAATGTCAGTCATTAAATACTTTTACTTGCACACCAAATTGTGTTGATTTAAGTTTTAAACGTTTGTTGTCATACATGTCAGGTTTTAATATTTTATATATTATTCACAAGGGACAAAGATTCTCTGTACATATGTACAAATGCACACACGTATGTGTGTACATACATATGAACGCACACTCATAAGTGTGTATATTTAGATATATTTTTTCATATATATATTTATTCATACATCCACAGTTTCAGTAGTTACCTTGAAGAATTCATTGTCTTCTGTGAGGGAATTCATGAATAGAAGACCTTGTTAAACCATTGTCCCCAGCATAGGCTGCCTGGGCTACCACTGCTCCATTCCACAGAGCATCCTGAATGGTTTGCAAGGCCTTGAGATCACTTCCTGCACAGCCTGCAGTCCCCTAGGGAACGTACACACCTCACATTCAAACAGTTGATTCGAAACACACAGTGATACCACAGACCTTGTCAAGGTAAAGACACACAATGTGCTTTTATTTATGTCTAAATCAGTTAAACAACGTATTCACTGCAAGGTACAAACATTTTTAGCTTGCAAAGAACAACATTGTCTTGTATTGAACATGGAAAATCTTGCTGAATTTGAAACATAGGTTTTAAATGAAATTCATTCTTCATTGTCTGTTATTTGGAGACTATGGAACCAAGAAAGTAAACCTCCGTTCATTGGGGCTGCTTAAGCTGTATCTTTAGCTGATTTTTTTTTAATTCCCTTACACTTTTACCGTCATAAATAGATATAATAGCCCAGCTTTGGAGGAGACACACCCTGCCTGCCCTGTGACCCATCGGACTTGACTTAGGGAGATGAGGATGGCAGGTGAGTTTGGGGGCCTCCATAGGGGAGTTATTCATGCCTCATTTCTCCCACCAAAACATCTAAATTGCTCCCCATCCTCTGCTAGACGTGTCAGGATGGGGCTTTGTGATGTCAAGGCTCACCCAGGGCCCCCATTGGCTGGGGAAGAGACTTGCTGACCTCATCAAGCATGAGGGTGTGTCGCCCTGACGAGGGGTATATATAGGGGTGCTCAGGGCCTCTGGACCAGAACACTGGGAGGCATCAAAATGACTAAGGTGACTGGGATGCCACAAGGCTCCAGAGTAGTTATGAAACACCTGGCTCCTGTTACCCGGGACAACAGGATGAAGACTTCTTCCCCACTGAGGTCCAAGAAAAATGTCAAGGTGAGCTGAACCCACCCAAACACCTCTGGCCCATTGACCCCACCCCATAAGTCCTCTCCCCTGTCCTTGCCTGGCACACAACCCTTCTCTGCCCACACCCCTTCTCCTGAAGCTGTCATTCCCAAACACCTTCACCCTCTTCCCCAAACCAATGCAATTCTCTACCCTTCTCTTGTTTTCTCCAGGTGGCCAGGGTACCTGTGAGAGTGAATAATCGCCTTCAGGCAAAGCTGAGCAAGAAAACGTCTCAGAAACCGCTCAGCACAAGGAAATTTAAAAATCCAGAGGCCCAGAGATCTGTAGCCGGTGCTCCAAGGTGAAAGAAGTGCTGAATCAGAACGGACCAGAGGAGGTCCCAGAGAGTGTGTAGACCCCTGTCATTCCAGCAGGAACGGTGGGCAGCCAGTGACCTCAGAGCTTGGTTAGAGACCTCAGATATCTTCTGGGGTCTTGCCGCTGAGGACTGGCCAA
The DNA here is from genome assembly GCF_032405125.1 of Capricornis sumatraensis. Classification (NCBI taxonomy): domain Eukaryota; kingdom Metazoa; phylum Chordata; class Mammalia; order Artiodactyla; family Bovidae; genus Capricornis; species Capricornis sumatraensis. Next base: position 138,332,947 of record NC_091092.1, on the reverse strand, counting down.
CAATACACATGTTGACTATTATACCAACTGCATATATTCATAATGAAAATAAAATCAACCTGATGTGAAATTATGTTTGTCTCTGAGTTCTGTGAGAGTGGGGGACAGAGAGGGCAGTGCAGGCATCAATGTGTTGAGGGAGGGAGATGGGTCCTGTGGGGTTGGAGATGGGACTAGAAGGTCCAGTTTGCCAGAAAATGGGGGAGGGGAGAGAACTGGTTCCAGACTTAGCTTTACACATATACTTTTCATGGGAGTAGAGGAAGAGGACTTGGTGTTTCTCTGTGTGAGTGCAGAACTGGAAACGTGGCTGGGGAGCCGTGTCATGTGTGGAGTGGCCGTGCCATTTGCTCAAAAGGCATAGAAAGAAGGTGCCCCATAAAGAGAATGGAATATTGACATATGCAGCAACAGGGAACGTATACTGTTCAGTGAAATAACTCAGACAGAGATAGACAAATACCGTATGGTATCACTTAAGAATCTAAAAACTCCACAAAGTAGAGAATATCACAAAAATGGAGGTTCACGGATATAGAGAACATTCTACTGGTTAGCAGCGGGAAGGGGAAGAGGGAGGGGCAATGCAGAGGTGGGGGAGCGGGAGGCACAGCGTGTAAGGTGGAAAACGAGCCCAAGGATGGACTGTACATCATGGGGAATAGAGCCAGTGCTCTGTAAGAACTATAAACGGAAAGCCAACGTTCACGATTGTATAATAAGAAAGAAAGGAAAAGAAAGGGGGGGAGGAAGGAGCGAAGAAAGGAAGGAAAATGATGGTGTTTTTGGAGGGCACAAAGCCAACATTGATTAGGCCCTTTTTAGCAAAGGAATTTAGTGTGTTTTTTTTTCCATTTTTATTTTTAGTTTATTTCGCATTACCATACTGTATTGGTTTCATGATACATTGACATGATTTTTTGAGATGTACTTATTTTAATGGGAGGCTAACTATTTGACAATGCTTGGTGGTTTTTGCCATCCTTGTCGGGAATCCGCCACGGGTGTACATGTGTTCCCCATCCTGAACCCCCTCTCACCTCCCTGCCCATCCCATCCCTCAGGGCCATCCCAGTGCCCCAGCCCCGAGCACCCATTCTCGTGCATCGAACCTGGACGGGCGATCTCCTTCTCACATGATAATATACATGTTTCACTGCTATTCTCTCAGATCACCCCACCCTCCCCTTCTCCCACAGAGTCCAAAAGACTGTTCTGTACATCTGTGTCTCGCATCTTTTTAGATTCCATACATATGTGTTCGTGTACTCTATTGGTGTTTTTCTTTCTGACTTATTTCACTCTGTATAATAGGCTGCAGTTTCATCCACCTCATTAGAAGTAACTCAAGTGTATACTTTTTGATGGCTGAGTCGGATTCCATTGTGTATATGTACCACTGTTTTCTTGTCGATTCATCTGCCCCTGGACATCTAGGTTGCTTCCATGTCCTGGCTATTGTAAACAGTGCTGTGATGATCCTTCGGGTACACATGTCTCGTTCAAGTCTGGTTTCCTCGGTGTGTATGCCCAGCAGTGGGATTGCTGGGTCATATGGCAGTTCTAGTTCCAGTTTTTGAAGGAATCTCCACAGTGTTCTCCATAGTGGCTGTACTAGTTTGCATTCCCACCAAGAGTGCAAGAGGGTTCCCTTCTCGACACCCTCTCCAGCATTTATTGCTTGTAGATTTTTGTACAGCAGTCAGCCTGACCAGAGGAAGATGGTACCTCATTGTGATTTTGGTTTGCATTTGTCTGATAACGAGGGCTGGGGAGCATCTTTTCATGTGTTTGTTAGCCATCTGTATGTGTTCTTCAGAGGAAAGTAATTTAGAATGCAGCAGTGGGCTCCCACAGGTGGGGCAGGGGGAGTAGCCCACATCCCCTGCAGGCAAAACTGGGGTCTTGCCCACGAAGAGTTTTATTACAAGAATAAAGCCAAGTAAAGGCTGGCTCTGTTGTGATTACCATCCCCATACTCCAGTATTCTAACTTAATGTCAGTCATTAAATACTTTTACTTGCACACCAAATTGTGTTGATTTAAGTTTTAAACGTTTGTTGTCATACATGTCAGGTTTTAATATTTTATATATTATTCACAAGGGACAAAGATTCACTGTACATATGTACAAATGCACACACGTATGTGTGTACATACATATGAACGCACACTCATAAGTGTGTATATTTAGATATATTTTTTCATATATATATTTATTCATACATCCACAGTTTCAGTAGGTACCTTGAAGAATTCATTGTCTTCTGTGAGGGAATTCATGAATAGAAGACCTTGTTAAACCATTGTCCCCAGCATAGGCTGCCTGGGCTACCACTGCTCCATTCCACAGAGCATCCTGAATGGTTTGCAAGGCCTTGAGATCACTTCCTGCACAGCCTGCAGTCCCCTAGGGAACGTACACACCTCACATTCAAACAGTTGATTCGAAACACACAGTGATACCACAGACCTTGTCAAGGTAAAGACACACAATGTGCTTTTATTTCTGTCTAAATCAGTTAAACAACGTATTCACTGCAAGGTACAAACATTTTTAGCTTGCAAAGAACAACATTGTCTTGTATTGAACATGGAAAATCTTGCTGAATTTGAAACATAGGTTTTAAATGAAATTCATTCTTCATTGTCTGTTATTTGGAGACTATGGAACCAAGAAAGTAAACCTCCGTTCATTGGGGCTGCTTAAGCTGTATCTTTAGCTGATTTTTTTTTAATTCCCTTACACTTTTACCGTCATAAATAGATATAATAGCCCAGCTTTGGAGGAGACACACCCTGCCTGCCCTGTGACCCATCGGACTTGACTTAGGGAGATGAGGATGGCAGGTGAGTTTGGGGGCCTCCATAGGGGAGTTATTCATGCCTCATTTCTCCCACCAAAACATCTAAATTGCTCCCCATCCTCTGCTAGACGTGTCAGGATGGGGCTTTGTGATGTCAAGGCTCACCCAGGGCCCCCATTGGCTGGGGAAGAGACTTGCTGACCTCATCAAGCATGAGGGTGTGTCGCCCTGACGAGGGGTATATATAGGGGTGCTCAGGGCCTCTGGACCAGAACACTGGGAGGCATCAAAATGACTAAGGTGACTGGGATGCCACAAGGCTCCAGAGTAGTTATGAAACACCTGGCTCCTGTTACCCGGGACAACAGGATGAAGACTTCTTCCCCACTGAGGTCCAAGAAAAATGTCAAGGTGAGCTGAACCCACCCAAACACCTCTGGCCCATTGACCCCACCCCATAAGTCCTCTCCCCTGTCCTTGCCTGGCACACAACCCTTCTCTGCCCACACCCCTTCTCCTGAAGCTGTCATTCCCAAACACCTTCACCCTCTTCCCCAAACCAATGCAATTCTCTACCCTTCTCTTGTTTTCTCCAGGTGGCCAGGGTACCTGTGAGAGTGAATAATCGCCTTCAGGCAAAACTGAGCAAGAAAACGTCTCAGAAACCGCTCAGCACAAGGAAATTTAAAAATCCAGAGGCCCAGAGATCTGTAGCCGGTGCTCCAAGGTGAAAGAAGTGCTGAAGCAGAACGGACCAGAGGAGGTCCCAGAGAGTGTGTAGACCCCTGTCATTCCAGCAGGAACGGTGGGCAGCCAGTGACCTCAGAGCTTGGTTAGAGACCTCAGAAATCTTCTGGGGTCTTGCTGCTGAGGACTGGCCAACAATACACACGTTGACTATTATACCAAATGCATACATTCATAATGAAAATAGAATCAACCTGATGTGAAATTATGTTTGTCTCTGAGTTCTGTGAGAGTGGGGGACAGAGAGGGCAGTGCAGGCATCAATGTGTTGAGGGAGGGAGATGGGTCCTGTGGGGTTGGAGATGGGACTAGAAGGTCCAGTTTGCCAGAAAATGGGGGAGGGGAGAGAACTGGTTCCAGACTCAGCTTCACACATATACTTCCCATGGGAGAAGATGAAGAGGACTTGGTGTTTCTCTGTGTGAGTGCAGAACTGGAAACGTGGCTGGGGAGCCGTGTCATGTGTGGAGTGGCCGTGCCATTTGCTCAAAAGGCATAGAAAGAAGGTGCCCCATAAAGAGAATGGAATATTGACATATGCAGCAACAGGGAACGTATACTGTTCAGTGAAATAACTCAGACAGAGATAGACAAATACCGTATGGTATCACTTAAGAATCTAAAAACTCAATTTTTCACCATTCAAGATAATGTTTGCTGTGGTTTTGTCATATGTAGCTTTTATTATATTGAGGTATGTTCCTTCTATTCCTGCTTTCTGGAGAGTTTTTATCATAAATGGATGTTGAATTTTGTCAACGGCCTTCTCTGCATCTATTGAGATAATCATATGGTTTTTATTTTTCAATTTGTTAATGTGGTGAATTACATTGATTGATTTGCGGATATTGAAGAATCCTTGCATCCCTGGAATACAGCCCACTTGGTCATGGTGTATGATCTTTTTAATGTGTTGTTGGATTCTGATTGCTAGGATTGTGTTGAGGATTTTTGCGTCTATGTTCATCAGTGTTATTGGAATGTAGTTTTCTTTTTTTGTGACATCTTTGTCAGGTTTTGGTATTAGGGTGATGGTGGCCTCATAAAATGAGTTTGGACCTTTACCTTCCTCTGCAATTTTCTGGAAGACTTTGAGTATGATAGGTGTTAGCTCTTCTCTAAATTTTTGTTAGAATTCAGCTGTGAAGCCGTCTGGACCTGGGCTTTTGTTTGGGAAAACTGGTCAACCACTTGTGAAAGAATGAAACTAGATCACGTTCTAACACCGCACACAAAAATAAACTCAAAATGGATTAAAGAACTAAATGTAAGACCAGAAAGTATAAAACTCCTAGAGGAGAACATAGGCAAAACACTCTCAGACATAAATCACAGCAGGATCCTCTATGATCCACCTCCCAGAATTCTGGAAATAAAAGCAAAAATAAACAAATGGGATCTAATTAAAATTAAAAGCTTCTGCACAACAAAGGAAACTATAAGCAAGGTGAAAAGACAGCCTTCTGAATGGGAGCAAATAATAGCAAATGAAACAACTGACAAACAACTAATCTCAAAAATATACAAGCAACTTATGCAGCTCAATTCCAGAAAATTAAACGACCCAATGGAAAAATGGGCCAAAGAACTAAATAGACAATTCTCCACAGAAGACATACGGATGGCTAGCAAACACATGAAAAGATGCTCAACATCACTCACTATCAGAGAAATGCAAATCAAGACCACAATGAGGTACCACTTCACACCAGTCAGAATGGCTGCGATCCAAAAATCTGCAAGCAATAAATGCTGGAGAGGGTGTGGAGAAAAGGGAACCCTCCTACACTGTTGGTGGGAATGCAAACTAGTACAGCCACTATGGAGAACAGTGTGGAGATTCCTTAAAAAATGGCAAATAGAACTGCCTTATGACCCAGCAATCCCACTGCTGGCATACACACCGAGGAAACCAGAGTAGAAAGAGACACATGTACCCCAATGTTCATCACAGCACTGTTTATAATAGCCAGGACATGGAAACAACCTAGATGTCCATCAGCAGATGAATGGATAAGAACACTGTGCTACATGTACACAATGGAGTATTACTCAGCTGTTAAAAAGAATTCATTTGAATCAGTTCTGATGAGATGGATGAAACTGGAGCCGATTATACAGAATGAAGTAAGCCAGAAAGAAAAACACCAATACAGAATACTAACACATATATATGGAATTTAGAAAGATGGCAATGACGACCCTGTATGAAAGACACGAAAAAAGACACAGCGGTGTATAACGGACTTTTGGACTCAGAGGGAGAGGGAGAGGGTGGGATGATTTGGGAGAATGGCATTCTATCATGTATACTATCATGTAAGAATTGAATCGCCAGTCTATGTCAGACGCAGGATACTGCATGCTTGCGGCTAGTGCATGGGGGTGACCCACAGAGATGTTATGGGGAGGGAGGTGGGAGGGGGGTTCATGTTTGGGAACACATGTAAGAATTAAAGATTTTAAAATTAAAAAAAAATAAAAAAAAAAGAATCTAAAAATTCCACAAAGTAGAGAATATCACAAAAATGGAAGCTCACGGATATAGAGAACATTCTACTGGTTAGCAGCGGGGAGGGGAAGAGGGAGGGGCAATACAGAGGTGGGGGAGCGGGAGGCACAGCGTGTAAGGTGGAAGATGAGCCCAAGGATGGACTGTACATCATGGGGAATAGAGCCAGTGCTCTGTAAGAACTATAAACGGAAAGCCAACGTTCACGATTGTATAATAAGAAAGAAAGGGAAAGAAAGAGGGCGGAGGAAGGAGGGAAGAAAGGAAGGAAAATGATGGTGCTTTTGGCGGGCACAAAGCCAACATTGATTAGGACCTTGTTACCAAAGGAATTTAGTTGTTTCTTTTTTTTTGCCATTTTTCTTTTTAGTTTATTTCGCATTACCATACTGTATTGGTTTCACAATACACTGACATGATTTTTTGAGATGTACTAATTTTAATGGGAGGCTAACTATTTGACAATGCTTGGTGGTTTTTGCCATCCTTGTCGGGAATCCGCCACGGGTGTACATGTGTTCCCCATCCTGAACCCCCTCTCACCTCCCTGCCCATCCCATCCCTCAGGGCCATCCCAGTGCACCAGCCCCGAGCACCCAGTCTCGTGCATCGAACCTGGACGGGCGATCTCCTTCTCACATGATAATATACATGTTTCACTGCTATTCTCTCAGATCATCCCACCCTCGCCGTCTCCCACAGAGTCCAAAAGACTGTTCTGTACATCTGTGTCTCTCAGACAGGGTTATCATCACCATCTTTCTAGATTCCATAGATATGTGTTCGTGTACTCTATTGGTGTTTCTCTTTCTGACTTATTTCACTCTGTATAATGGGCTGCAGTTTCATCCACCTCATTAGAACTAATTCAAGTGTATACTTTTTGATGGCTGAGTCGGATTCCATTGTGTATATGTTCCACTGCTTTCTTATCGATTCGTCTGCCCCTGGACATCTAGGTTGCTTCCATGTCCTGGCTATTGTAAACAGTGCTGTGATGATCCTTCGGGTACACATGTCTCGTTCAAGTCTGCTTTCCTCAGTGTGTATGCCCAGGAGTGGGATTGCTGGGTCATATGGCAGTTCTAGTTCCAGTTTTTGAAGGAATCTCCACAGTGTTCTCCATAGTGGCTGTACTAGTTTGCATTCCCACCAAGAGTGCAAGAGGGTTCCCTTCTCGACACCCTCTCCAGCATTTATTGCTTGTAGATTTTTGTACAGAAGTCAGCCTCACCAGAGGCAGATGGTACCTCATTGTGATTTTGGTTTGCATTTGTCTGATAACGAGTGATGGGGAACATCTTTTCATGTGTTTGTTAGCCATCTCTATGTCTTCTTCGGAGGAAAGGAATTTAGAATGGAGCAGTAGGCTTCCACAGGTGGGGCAGGGGGAGTAGCCCACATCCCCTGCAGGCAATACTGGGGTCTTGCCCAAGAAGAGTTTTATTACAAGAATAAAGCCAAGTAAAGGCTGGCTCTGTTGTGATTACCATCCCCATACTCCAGTATTCTAACTTCATGTCATTAATTAAATACTTTTACCTTGCACACCAAATTGTGTTGATTTAAGTTTTAAACGTTTGTTGTCATAGATGTCAGGTTTTAATATGTTATATATTATTCACAAGGGACAAAGATTCACTGTACATATGCACAAATGCACACACGTATGTGGGTACATACGTATAAACGCACACTCATAAGTGTTTATATTTAGATATATTTTTTCATATGTATATATTCATTCATCCACATTTTCAGTAGTTACCTTTAAGAATTCATTGTCTTCTGTGAGGGAATTCATGAAGAGAAGACCTTGTTAAACCATTATCACCAGCACAGGCTGCCTTGGTTACCACTGCTCCATTCCACAGAGCATCCTGAATGGTTTGCAAGGCCTTGAGATCACTTCCTGCACAGCCTGCAGTCCCCTAGGGAACGTATACACCTCACATTCAAACAGTTGATTCGAAACACACAGTGATACCACAGACCTTGTCAAGGTAAAGACACACAATGTGCTTTTATTTATGTCTAAATCAGTTAAACAACGTATTCACTGCAAGGTACAAACTTTTTTAGCTTGCAAAGAACAACATTGTCTTGTATTGAACATGGAAAATCTTGCTGAATTTGAAACATAGGTTTTAAATGAAATTCATTCTTCATTGTCTGTTATTTGGAGACTATGGAACCAAGCAAGTAAACCTCCGTTCATTGGGGCTGCTTAAGCTGTATCTTTAGCTGATTTTTTTTTAATTCCCTTTCACTTTTACCGTCATAAATAGATATAATAGCCCAGCTTTGGAGGAGACACACCCTCCCTTGCCTTTGACCCATCGGACTTGACTTAGGGAGATGAGGATGGCAGGTGAGTTTGGGGGCCTCCATAGGGGAGTTATTCATGCCTCATTTCTCCCACCAAAACATCTAAATTGCTCCCCATCCTCTGCTAGAGGTGTCAGGATGGGGCTTTGTGATGTCAAGGCTCACCCAGGGCCCCCATTGGCTGGGGAAGAGACTTGCTGACCTCATCAAGCATGAGGGTGTGTCGCCCTGACGAGGGGTATATATAGGGGTGCTCAGGGGCTCTGGAGCAGACCACTGGGAGGCCTCAAAATGACTAAGGTGACTGGGAAGCCACAAGGCTCCAGAGTAGTTATGAAACACCTGGCTCCTGTTACCCGGGACAACAGGATGAAGACTTCCTCCCCACTGAGGTCCAAGAAAAATGTCAAGGTGAGCTGAACGCACCCAAACAGCTCTGGCCCATTGACCCCATCCCATATGTACTCCTCTCCACTGTCCTTGCCTGGCACACAACCCTTCTCTGCCCACACCCCTTCTCCTGAAGCTGTCATTCCCAACCACCTTCACCCTCTTCCCCAAACCAATGCCATTCTCTACCCGTCTCTTGTTTTCTCCAGGTGGCTAGGGTACCTGTGAGAGTGAATAATCGCCTTCAGGCAAAGCTGAGCAAGAAAACATCTCAGAAACCACTCAACACAAGGAAATTTAAAGAAACCAGAGGCCCAGAGCTCTGTAGCCGGTGCTCCAAGGTGAAAGAAGTGCTGAATCACAACGGACCAGAGGAGGTCCCAGAGAGTGTGTAGACCCTGTCATTCCAGCAGGAACGGTGGGCAGCCAGTGACCTCAGAGCTTGGTTAGAGACGTCAGAAAACTTCTGGGGTCTTGCCGCTGAGGACTGGCCAGCAATACACATGTTGACTATTATACCAACTGCATACATTTATAATGAAAATAAAATCAACCTGATGTGAAATTATGTTTGTCTCTGAGTTCTGTGAGAGTGGGGGACAGAGAGGGCAGTGCAGGGATCAATGTGTTGAGGGAGGGAGATGGGTCCTGTGGGGTGTGAGATGGGACTAGAAGGTCCAGTTTGCCAGAAAATGGGGAAGGGGAGAGAACTGGTTCCAGACTCAGCTTCACACATATACTTCCCATGGGAGAAGAGGAAGAGGACTTGGTGTTTCTCTGTGTGAGTGCAGAACTGGAAACGTGGCTGGGGAGCCGTGTCCTGTGTGGAGTGGCCGTGCCATTTGCTCAAAAGACATAGAAAGAAGGTGCCCCATAAAGAGAATGGAATATTGACATATGCAGCAACAGGGAACGTATACTGTTCAGTGAAATAACTCAGACAGAGATAGACAAATACCGTATGGTATCACTTAAGAATCTAAAAACTCCACAAAGTAGAGAATATCACAAAAATGGAGGCTCACGGATATAGAGAACATTCTACTGGTTAGCAGCGGGGAGGGGAAGAGGGAGGGGCAATGCAGAGGTGCGGGAGCGGGAGGCACAGCGTGTAAGGTGGAAGATGAGCCCAAGGATGGACTGTACATCATGGGGAATAGAGCCAGTGCTCTGTAAGAACTATAAACGGAAAGCCAACGTTCACGATTGTATAATAAGAAAGAAAGGGAAAGAAAGAGGGGGGAGGAAGGAGGGAAGAAAGGAAGGAAAATGATGGTGTTTTTAGAGGGCACAAAGCCAGAATTGATTAGGCCCTTTTTAGCAAAGGAATATAGTTTATTTTTTTTCCATTTTTATTTTTAGTTTATTTCGCATTACCATACTGTATTGGTATCGCAATACATTGACATGATTTTTTGAGATGTACTTATTTTAATGGGAGGCTAACTATTTTACAATGCTTGGTGGTTTTTGCCATCCTTGTCGGGAATCCGCCACGGGTGTACATGTGTTCCCCATCCTGAACCCCCTCTCACCTCCCTGCCCATCCCATCCCTCAGGGCCATTCCATTGCACCAGCCCCGAGCACCCAGTCTCGTGCATCGAACCTGGACGGGCGATCTCCTTCTCACATGATAATATACATGTTTCACTGCTATTCTCTCAGATCATCCCACCCTCGCCTTCTCCCACAGAGTCCAAAAGACTGTTCTGTACATCTGTGTCTCTCAGGCAGGGTTATCAACACCATCTTTCTAGATTCCATAGATATGTGTTCGTGTACTCTATTGGTGTTTTTCTTTCTGACTTATTTCACTCTGTATAATAGGCTGCAGTTTCATCCACCTCATTAGAACTAATTCAAGTGTATACTTTTTGATGGCTGAGTCGGATTCCATTGTGCATATGTAACACTGCTTTCTTATGGATTCGTCTGCCCCTGGACATCTAGGTTGCTTCCATGTCCTGGCTATTGTGAACAGTGCTGTGATGATCCTTCGGGTACGCATGTCTCATTCAAGTCTGGTTTCCTCGGTGTGTATGCCCAGCAGTGGGATTGCTGGGTCATAAGGCAGTTCTAGTTCCAGTTTTTGAAGGAATCTCCACAGTGTTCTCCATAGTGGCTGTATTAGTTTGCATTCCCACCAAGAGTGCAGGAGGGTTCCCTTCTCGACACCCTCTCCAGCATTTATTGCTTGTAGATTTTTGTACAGCAGTCAGCCTGACCAGAGGCAGATGGTACCTCATTGTGGTTTTGGTTTGCATTTGTCTGATAACGAGGGATGGGGAGCAGCTTTTCATGTGTTTGTTAGCCATCTCTATGTCTTCTTCGGAGGAAAGGAATTTAGAATGGAGCAGTGGGCTCCCACAGGTGGGGCAGGGGGAGTAGCCCACATCCCCTGCAGGCAATACTGGGGTCGTGCCCACGAAGAGTTTTATTACAAGAATAAAGCCAAGTAAAGGCTGGCTCTGTTTTGATTACCATCCCCATACTCCAGTATTCTAACTTCATGTCATTAATTAAATACTTTTACTTTGCACACCAAATTGTTTTGAATTAAGTTTTAAACGTTTGTTGTCATAGATGTCAGGTTTTAATATTTTATATATTATTCACAGGGGACAAAGATTCACTGTACATATGTACAAATGCACACACGTATGTGTGTACATACATATAAATGCACACTCATAAGTGTGTATATTTAGATATATTTTTTCATATATATATATTCATACATCCACAGTTTCAGTAGTTACCTTCAAGAATTCATTGTCTTCTGTGAGGGAATTCATGAAGAGAAGACCTTGTTAAACCATTGTCACCAGCACAGGCTGCCTTGGTTACCACTGCTCCATTCCACAGAGCATCCTGAATGGTTTGCAAGGCCTTGAGATCACTTCCTGCACAGCCTGCAGTCCCCTAGGGAACGTACACACCTCATATTCAAACAGTTGATTCGAAACACACAGTGATACCAAGGACCTTGTCAAGGTAAAGACAAACAATGTGCCTTTATTTATGTTTAAATCAGTTAAACAACGTATTCACTGCAAGGTACAAACTTTTTTAGCTTGCAAAGAACAACTTTGTCTTGTATTTGAACATGGAAAATCTTGCTGAATTTGAAACATAGGTTTTAAATGAAATTCATTCTTCATTGTCTGTTATTTGGAGACTATGGAACCAAGAAAGTAAACCTCCGTTCATTGGGGCTGCTTAAGCTGTATCTTTAGCAGATTTTTTTTTAATTCCCTTACACTTTTACCGTCATAAATAGATATAATAGCCCAGCTTTGGAGGAGACACACCCTCCCTGCCCTGTGACCCATCGGACTTGACTTAGTGAGATGAGGATGGCAGGTGAGTTTGGGGGACTCCATAGGGGAGTTATTCATGCCTCATTTCTCCCACTAAAACATCTGAATTGCTCCCCATCCTCTGCTAGACGTGTCAGGATGGGGCTTTGTGATGTTAAGGCTCACCCAGGGCCCCCATTGCTGGGGAAGGGACTTCCTGAACTCATAAAGCATGAGGGTGTGTCTCCGTGACGAGGGGTATATATAGGGGTGCTCAGGGGCTCTGGAGCAGACCACTTGGAGGCCTCAAAATGACTAAGGTGACTGGGAAGCCACAAGGCTCCAGAGTAGTTATGAAACACCTGGCTCCTGTTACCCGGGACAACAGGATGAAGACTTCCTCCCCACTGAGGTCCAAGAAAAATGGCAAGGTGAGCTGAACCCACCCAAACACCTCTGGCCCATTGACCCCACCCCATAAGTCCTCTCCCCTGTCCTTGCCTGGCACACAACCCTTCTCTGCCCACACCCCTTCTCCTGAAGCTGTCATTCCCAACCACCTTCACCCTCTTCCCCAAACCAATGCCATTCTCTACCCGTCTTTTGTTTTCTCCAGGAGGCCAGGGTACCTGTGAGAGTGAATAATCGCCTTCAGGCAAAGCTGAGCAAGAAAACGTCTCAGAAACCACTCAGCACAAGGAAATTTAAAAAAACCAGAGGCCCAGAGCTCTGTAGCCGGTGCTCCAAGGTGAAAGAAGTGCTGAATCAGAACGGACCAGAGGAGGTCCCAGAGAGTGTGTAGACCCCTGTCATTCCAGCAGGAACGGTGGGCAGCCAGTGACCTCAGAGCTTGGTTAGAGACCTCAGAAATCTTCTGGGGTCTTGCCGCTGAGGACTGGCCAACAATACACATGTTGACTATTATACCAACTGCATACATTCATAATGAAAATAAAATCAACCTGGTGTGAAATTATGTTTGTCTCTGAGTTCTGTGAGAGTGGGGGACAGAGAGGGCAGTGCAGGCATCAATGTGTTGAGGGAGGGAGATGGGTCCTGTGGGGTTGGAGATGGGACTAGAAGGTCCAGTTTGCCAGAAAATGGGGGAGGGGAGAGAACTGGTTCCAGACTCAGCTTCACACATATACTTTTCATGGGAGAAGAGAAAGAGGACTTGGTGTTTCTCTGTGTGAGTGCAGAACTGGAAACGTGGCTGGGGAGCCGTGTCATGTGTGGAGTGGCCGTGCCATTTGCTCAAAAGGCATAGAAAGAAGGTGCCCCATAAAGAGAATGGAATATTGACCTATGCAGCAACAGGGAACGTATACTGTTCAGTGAAATAACTCAGAAAGAGATAGACAAATACCGTATGGTATCACTTAAGATTCTAAAAACTCCACAAAGTAGAGAATATCACAAAAATGGAGGCTCACGGATATAGAGAACATTCTACTGGTTAGCAGCGGGGAGGGGAAGAGGGAGGGGCAATACAGAGGTGGGGGAGCGTGAGGCACAGCGTGTAAGGTGGAAGATGAGCCCAAGGATGGACTGTACATCATGGGGAATAGAGCCAGTGCTCTGTAAGAACTATAAACGGAAAGCCAACGTTCACGATTGTATAATAAGAAAGAAAGGGAAAGAAAGAGGGGGGAGGAAGGAGGGAAGAAAGGAAGGAAAATGATGGTGTTTTTGGAGGGCACAAAGCCAACATTGATTAGGCCCTTCTTAGCAAAGGAATTTAGTGTGTTTTTTTTTCCATTTTTATTTTTAGTTTATTTCGCATTACCATACTGTATTGGTTTCGCGACACATTGCCATGATTTTTTGACATGTACTTATTTTAGTGGGAGGCTAACAGTTTTAAAACGCTTGGTGGTTTTTGCCATACTTGTTGGGAATCCGCCACGGTTGTACATGTGTTCCCCATCCTGAACCCCCTCTCACCTCCCTGCCCATCCCATCCCTCAGGGCCATCCCAGTGCCCCAGCCCCGAGCAACCAGTCTCGTGCATCGAACCTGGACGGGCGATCTCCTTCTCACATGATAATATACATGTTTCACTGCTATTCTCTCAGGTCATCACACCCTCGCCTTCTCCCACAGAGTCCAAAGACTGTTCTGTACATCTGTGTCTCGCAGACAGGGTTATCATCACCATCTTTCTAGATTCCATAGATATGTGTTCGTGTACTCTATTGGTGTTTCTCTTTCTGACTTATTTCACTCTGTATAATGGGCTGCAGTTTCATCCACCTCATTAGAACTAATTCAAGTGTATACTTTTTGATGGCTGAGTCGGATTCCATTGTGTATATGTACCACTGCTTTCTTATCGATTCGTCTGCCCCTGGACATCTAGGTTGCTTCCATGTCCTGGCTATTGTAAACAGTGCTGTGATGATCCTTCAGGTACACATGTCTCGTTCAAGTCTGGTTTCCTCGGTGTGTATGCCCAGCAGTGGGATTGCTGGGTCATATGGCAGTTCTAGTTCCAGTTTTTGAAGGACTCTCCACAGTGTTCTCCATAATGGCTGTACTAGTTTGCATTCCCACCAAGAGTGCAAGAGGGTTCCCTTCTCGACACCCTCTCCAGCATTTATTGCTTGTAGATTTTTGTACAGCAGTCAGCCTGACCAGAGGCAGATGGTACCTCATTGTGATTTTGGTTTGCATTTGTCTGATAACGAGTGATGGGGAACATCTTTTCATGTGTTTGTTAGCCATCTCTATGTCTTCTTCAGAGGAAAGGAATTTAGAATGGAGCAGTAGGCTCCCACAGGTGGGGCAGGGGGAGTAGCCCACATCCCCTGCAGGCAATACTGGGATCTTGCCCACGAAGAGTTTTATTACAAGAATAAAGCCAAGTAAAGGCTTGCTCTGTTGTGATTACCTTCCCCATACTTCAGTATTCTAACTTCATGTCATTAATTAAATACTTTTGCTTTGCACACCAAATTGTGTTGATTTAAGTTTTAAACGTTTGTTGTCATAGATGTCAGGGTTTAATATTTTATATATTATTCACAAGGGACAAAGATTCACTGTACATATGTACAAATGCACACACGTATGTGTGTACATACATATAAACGCACACTCATAAGTGTGTATATTTAGATGTATTTTTTCATATATATATATATTCATACATCCACAGTTTCAGTAGTTACCTTCAAGAATTCATTGTCTTCTGTGAGGGAATTCATGAAGAGAAGACCTTGTTAAACCATTGTCACCAGCACAGGCTGCCTTGGTTACCACTGCTCCATTCCACAGAGCATCCTGAATGGTTTGCAAGGCCTTGAGATCACTTCCTGCACAGCCTGCAGTCCCCTAGGGAACGTACACACCTCACATTCAAACAGTTGATTCGAAACACACAGTGATACCACAGACCTTGTCAAGGTAAAGACACACAATGTGCTTTTATTTATGTCTAAATCAGTTAAACAACGTATTCACTGCAAGGTACAAACTTTTTTAGCTTGCAAAGAACAACATTGTCTTGTATTTGAACATGGAAAATCTTGCTCAATTTGAAACATGGGTTTTACATGAAATTCATTCTTCATTGTCTGTTATTTGGAGACT
Source organism: Capricornis sumatraensis (assembly GCF_032405125.1). Lineage (NCBI taxonomy): Eukaryota > Metazoa > Chordata > Mammalia > Artiodactyla > Bovidae > Capricornis > Capricornis sumatraensis. Next base: position 138,317,272 of record NC_091092.1, on the reverse strand, counting down.
ATGGAACCAAGAAAGTAAACCTCCGTTCATTCGGGCTGCTTAGTCTGTATCTTTAGCAGATTTTTTTTTTTAATTCCCTTACACTTTTACCGTCATAAATAGATATAATAGCCCAGCTTTGGAGGAGACACACCCTCCCTGCCCTGTGGCCCATCGGACTTGACTTAGGGAGATGAGGATGGCAGGTGAGTTTGGGGGCCTCCATAGGGGAGTTATTCATGCCTCATTTTTCCCTCCAAAACATCTAAATTGCTCCCCATCCTCTGCTAGAGTTGTCAGGATGGGGCTTTGTGATGTGAAGGCTCACCCAGGACCCCCATTCGCTGGGGAAGAGACTTGCTGACCTCATAAAGCATGAGGCTGTTTCTCCCTGACGATGGGTATATATAGGGGTACGCAGGGTCTCTGGAGCAGACCACTGGGAGGCCTCAAAATGACTAAGGTGACTGGGAAGCCACAAGGCTCCAGAGTAGTTATGAAACACCTGGCTCCTGTTACCCGGGACAACAGGATGAAGACTTCCGCCCCACTGAGGTCCAAGAAAAATGTCAAGGTGAGCTGAACCCACCCAAACACCTCTGGCCCTTTGACCCAACCCCATAAGTCCTCCTCTCCCCTGTCCTTGCCTGGCACACAACCCTTTTTTGCCCACACCCCTTCTCCTGAAGCTGTCATTCCCAACCACCTTCACCCTCTTCCCCAAACCAATGCCATTCTCTACCCGTCTCTTGTTTTCTCCAGGTGGCCAAGGTACCTGTGCGAGTGAATAATCGCCTTCAGGCAAAGCTGAGCAAGAAAACGTCTCAGAAACAACTCAGCACAAGGAAATTTAAAAAAACCAGAGGCCCAATGCTCTGTAGCTGGTGCTCCAAGGTGAAAGAAGAGCTGAAGCAGAACGGACCAGAGGAGGTCCCAGAGAGTGTGTAGACCCCTGTCATTCCAGCAGGAACGGTGGGCAGCCAGTGACCTCAGAGCTTGGCTAGAGACCTCAGAAATCTTCTGGGGTCTTGCCGCTCAGGACTGGCCAACAATACACATGCTGACTATTATACCAACTGCATACATTCATAATGAATATAAAATCAACCTGATGTGAAATTATGTTTGTCTCTGAGTTCTGTGAGAGTGGGGGACAGAGAGGGCAGTGCAGGCATCAATGTGTTGAGGGAGGGAGATGGGTCCTGTGGGGTTGGAGATGGGACAGGAAGGTCCAGTTTGCGAGAAAATGGGGGAGGGGAGAGAACTGGTTCCAGACTCAGCTTCACACATATACTTCCCATGGGAGAAGAGGAAGAGGACTTGGTGTTTCTCTGTGTGAATGCAGAACTGGAAACGTGGCTGGGGAGCCGTGTCATGTGTGGAGTGGCCGTGCCATTTGCTCAAAAGGCATAGAAAGAAGGTGCCCCATAAAGAGAATGGAATATTGACATATGCAGCAACAGGGAACGTATACTGTTCAGTGAAATAACTCAGACAGAGATAGACAAATACCGTATGGTATCACTTAAGAATCTAAAAACTCCACAAAGTAGAGAATATCAGAGAAATGGAGGCTCACGGATATAGAGAACATTCTACTGTTTAGCAGCGTGGAGGGTGAGAGGGAGGGGCAATACAGAGTTGGGGGAGGGGGAGGCACAGCGTGTAAGGTGGAAGATGAGCCCAAGGATGGACTGTACATCATGGGGAATAGAGCCAGTGCTCTGTAAGAACTATAAACGGAAAGCCAACGTTCACGATTGTATAATAAGAGAGAAAGGGAAAGAAGGAGGGGAGAGGAAGGAGGGAAGAAAGGAAGGAAAATGATGGTGTTTTTGGAGGGCACAAAGCCAACATTGATTAGGCCCTTTTTAGCAAAGGAATTTAGTAGTTTCCTTTTTTTGGCCATTTTTATTTTTAGTTTATTTTGCATTACCATACTGTATTGGTTTTGCGATACATTGACAAGATTTTTTCAGAAGTACTTATTTTAATGGAGGCTAACTATTTGACAATGCTTGGTGGTTTTTGCCATCCTTGTCGGCAATCCGCCATGGGTGTACATGTGTTCCCCATCCTGAACCCCCTCTCACTTCCCTGACAATCCCATCCCACAGGGCCATCCCAGTGCACCAGCCCCAAGCACCCAGTCTCGTGCATCGAACCTGGACGGGCGATCTCCTTCTCACATGATAATATACATGTTTCACTGCTATTCTCTCTGATCATCCCACCTTCGCCTTCTCCCACAGGGTCCAAGAGACTGTTCTGTACATCTGTGTCTCGCAGACAGGGTTATCATCACCATCTTTCTAGATTCCACAGATATGTGTTCGTGTACTCTATTGGTGTTTTTCTTTCTGACATATTTCACTCTGTATAATAGGCTGCAGTTTCATCCACCTCATTAGAAGTAATTCAAGTGTATACTTTTTGATGGCTGAGTCGGATTCCATTGTGTATATGTACCACTGCTTTCTTATCGATTCGTCTGCCCCTGGACATCTAGGTTGCTTCCATGTCCTGGCTATTGTAAACAGTGCTGTGATGATCCTTCGGGTACACATGTCTCGTTCAAGTCTGGTTTCCTCGGTGTGTATGCCCAGCAGTGGGATTGCTGGGTCATATGGCAGTTCGAGTTCCAGTTTTTGAAGGAATCTCCACAGTGTTCTCCATAGTGGCTGTACTAGTTTGCATTCCCACCAAGAGTGCAAGAGTGTTCCCTTCTCGACACACTCTCCAGCATTTATTGCTTGTAGATTTTTGTACAGCAGTCAGCCTGACCAGAGGCAGATGGTACCTCATTGTGGTTTTGGTTTGCATTTGTCTGATAACGAGTGATGGGGAGCATCTTTTCATGTGTTTGTTAGCCATCTCTATGTCTTCTTCGGAGGAAAGGAATTTAGAATGGAGCAGTGGGCTCCCACAGGTGGGGCAGGGGGAGTAGCCCACATCCCCTGCAGGCAATACTGGGGTCTTGCCCACGAAGAGTTTTATTACAAGAATAAAGCCAAGTAAAGGCTGGCTCTGTTGTTATTACCATCCCCATACTCCAGTATTATAACTTAATGTCAGTCATTAAATACTTTTACTTTGCACACCAAATTGTGTTGATTTAAGTTTTAAACGTTTGTTGTCATAGATGTCAGGTTTTAATATTTTATATATTATTCACAAGGGACAAAGATTCACTGTACATATGTACAAATGCACACACGTATGTGTGTACATACATATAAACGCACACTCATAAGTGTGTATATTTAGATATATTTTTTCATATATATATATATTCATACATCCACAGGTTCGGTAGTTACCTTTAAGAATTCATTGTCTTCTGTGTGGGAATTCATGACGAGAAGACCTTGTTAAACCATTGTCACCAGCACAGGCTGCCTTGGTTACCACTGCTCCATTCCACAGAGCATCCTGAATGGTTTGCAAGGCCTTGAGATCACTTCCTGCACAGCCTGAATTCCCCTAGGGAACGTACACACCTCACATACAAACAGTTGATTCGAAACACACAGTGATGCCACAGACCTTGTCAAGGTAAAGACACACAATGTGCTGTTATTTATGTCTAAATCAGTTAAACAACGTATTCACTGCAAGGTAGAAACTTTTTTAACTTGCAAAGAACAACATTGTCTTGTATTTGAACATGAAAAATCTTGCTGTATTTGAAACATAGGTTTTATTTATTTATTTATTTTTTTATTAAATTTTAAAATCTTTAATTCTTACATGTGTTCCCAAACATGAAACCCCCTCCCACCTCCCTCCCCTTGACATCTCTGTGGGTGATCCCCATGCACCAGCCCCAAGCATGCTGTATCCTGCGTCAGACATAGACTGGCGATTCAATTCTTACATGATAGTATTCATGATAGAATGCCATTCTCCCAAATCATCCCGCCCTCTCCCTCTCTCTCTGAGTCCAAAAGTCCATTATACACAGCTGTGTCTTTTTTCCTGTCTTGCATACAGGGTCGTTATTGCCATCTTTCTAAATTCCATATATATGTGTTAGTATACTGTATTGGTGTTTTTCTTTCTGGCTTACTTCACTCTGTATAATCGGCTCCAGTTTCATCCATCTCATCAGAATTGATTCAAATGAATTCTTTTTAACGGCTGAGTAATACTCCATTGTGTACATGTACCAAAGCTTTCTTATCCATTCATCTGCTGATGGACGTCTAGGTTCTTTACATGTCCTGGCTATTATAAACAGTGCTGCGATGAACATTGGGGTACATGTGTCTCTTTCAATTCTGGTTTCCTCAGTGTGTATACCCAGCAGTGGGATTGCTGGGTCATAAGGTAGTTCTATTTGCAATTTTTTAAGGAATCTCCACACTGTTCTCCATAGTGGCTGTACTAGTTTGCATTCCCACCAACAGTGTAGGAGGGTTCCCTTTTCTCCACACCCTCTCCAGCATTTATTGCTTGCAGATTTTTGGATCGCAGCCATTCTGACTGGTGTGAAGTGGTACCTCATTGTGGTTTTGATTTGCATTTCTCTGATAATGAGTGATGTTGAGCATCTTTTCATGTGTTTGTTAGCCATCCGTATGTCTTCTTTGGAGAAATGTCTATTTAGTTCTTTGGCCCATTTTTTGATTGGGTCGTTTATTTTTCTGGAATTGAGCTGCATAAGTTGCTTGTATATTTTTGAGATTAGTTGTTTGTCAGTTGCTTCATTTGCTATTATTTGCTCCCATTCAGAAGGCTGTCTTTTCACCTTGCGTATATTTTCCTTTGTTGTGCAGATGCTTTTAATTTTAATTAGATCCCATTTGTTTATTTTTGCTTTTATTTCCAGAATTCTGGGAGGTGGATCATAGAGGATCCTGCTGTGATTTATGTCTGAGAGTGTTTTGCCTATATTCTCCTCTAGGAGTTTTATAGTTTCTGGTCTTACATTTAGATCTTTAATCCATTTTGAGTTTATTTTTGTGTGCGGTGTTAGAACGTGATCTAGTTTCATTCGTTCACAAGTGGTTGACCAGTTTTCCCAGCACCACTTGTTAAAGAGATTGTCTTTACTCCATTGTATATTCTTGCCTCCTTTGTCAAAGATAAGGTGTCCATATGTGTGTGGATTTATCTCTGGGCTTTCTATTTTGTTCCATTGATCTATATGTCTGTCTTTGTGCCAGTACCATACTGTTTTGATGACTGTGGCTTTGTAGTTGAGCCTGAAGTCAGGCAAGTTGATTCCTCCAGTTCCATTCTTCTTTCTCAAGATTGCTTTGGCTATTCGAGGTTTTTTGTATTTCCATACAAATCTTGAAATTATTTGTTCTAGTTCTGTGAAAAATATGGCTGGTAGCTTTATAGGGATTGCGTTGAATTTGTAAATTGCTTTGGGTAGTATACTCATTTTCACTATATTGATTCTTCCAATCCATGAAATGGTATATTTCTCCATCTATTAGTGTCCTCTTTGATTTCTTTCATCAGTGTTTTATAGTTTTCTATATATAGGTCTTTAGTTTCTTTGGGTAGATATATTCCTAAGTATTTTATTCTTTTTGTTGCAATGGTGAATGGAATTGTTTCCTTAATTTCTTTTCCTACTTTCTCATTATTAGTGTATAGGAATGCAAGGGATTTCTGTGTGTTGATTTTATATCCTGCAACTTTACTATATTCATTGATGAGCTCTAGTAATTTTCTGGTGGAGTCTTTAGGGTTTTCCATGTAGAGGATCATGTCATCTGCAAACAGTGAGAGATTTACTTCTTCTTTTCCAATTTGGATTCCTTTTATTTCTTTTTCTGCTCTGATTGCTGTGGCCAAAACTTCCAGAACTATGTTGAATAGTAGCGGTGTAAGTGGACACCCTGGTCTTGTTCCTGACTTTAGGGGAAATGCTTTCAATTTTTCACCATTAAGGATAATGTTTGCTGTGGGTTTGTCATATATAGCTTTAATTATGTTGAGGTATGTTCCTTCTATTCCTGCTTTCTGGAGAGTTTTTATCATAAATGGGTGTTGAATTTTGTCAAAGGCCTTCTCTGCATCTATTGAGATAATCATATGGTTTTTATTTTTCAATTTGTTAATGTGGTGAATTACATTGATTGATTTGCGGATTTTGAAGAATCCTTGCATCCCTGGGATAAAGCCCACTTGGTCATGGTGTATGATCTTTTTAATATGTTGTTGGATTCTGATTGCTAGAATTTTGTTGAGGATTTTTGCATCTATGTTCATCAGTGATATTGGCCTGTAGTTTTCTTTTTTTGTGACATCTTTGTCAGGTTTTGGTATTAGGGTGATGGTGGCCTCATAGAATGAGTTTGGAAGTTTACCTTCCTCTGCAATTTTCTGGAAGAGTTTGAGTAGGATAGGTGTTAGCTCTTCTCGAAATTTTTGGTAGAATTCAGCTGTGAAGCCGTCTGGACCTGGGCTTTTGTTTGCTGGAAGATTTCTGATTACAGTTTCAATTTCCGTGCTGGTGATGGGTCTGTTAAGATTTTCTATTTCTTCCTGGTTCAGTTTTGGAAAATTGTACTTTTCTAAGAATTTGTCCATTTCTTCCACATTGTCCATTTTATTGGCATACAACTGCTGATAGTAGTCTCTTATGATCCTTTGTATTTCTGTGTTGTCTGTTGTGATCTCTCCATTTTCATTTCTAATTTTATTGATTTGACTTTTCTCTCTTTGCTTCTTGATGAGTCTGGCTAGTGGATTGTCAATTTTATTTATCCTTTCAAAGAACCAGCTTTTGGCCTTGTTGATTTTTGCTATGGTCTCTTTTGTTTCTTTAGCATTTATTTCTGCCCTAATTTTTAAGATTTCTTTCCTTCTACTAACTCTGGGGTTCTCCAATTCTTCCTTTTATAGTTGCTTTAGTTGTAGAGTTAGGTTATTTATTTGACTTTTTTCTTGTTTCTTGAGGTATGCCTGTATGGCTATGAACTTTCCTCTTAGCACTGCTTTTATAGTTTCCCACAGGTTTTGGGTTGTTGTGTTTTCATTTTCATTAGTTTCTATGCATATTTTGATTTCTTTTCTGATTTCTTCTGTGATTTGTTGGTTATTCAGAAGTGTGTTGTTCAACCTCTTATGTTGGAATTTTTAGTAGTTTTTCTCCTGTATTGAGATCTAGAAATTCGTTCTTCATTGTCTGTTTTTTGGAGACTTTGGAACCAAGAAAGTAAACCTCCGTTCACTGGGGCTGCTTAAGCTGTATCTTTAGCTGATTTTTTTTTTAATTCCCTTACACTTTTACCGTCCTAAATAGATATAATAGCCCAGCTTTGGAGGAGACACACCTTCCCTGCCCTGTGACCCATCGGACTTGACTTAGGGAGATGAGGATGGCAGGTGAGTTTGGGGGCCTCCATAGGGGAGTTATTCATGCCTCATTTCTCCCACCAAAACATCTGAATTGCACCCCATCCTCTGCTAGAGGTGTCAGGATGGGGCTTTGTGATGTCAAGGCTCACCCAGGGCACCCATTGGCTGGGGAAGAGACTTGCTGACCTCATCAAGCATGAGGGTGTGTCTCCCTGACGAGGGGTATATATAGGGGAGCTCAGGGGCTCTGGAGCAGACCACTGGGAGGCCTCAAAATGACTAAGGTGACTGGGTAGACACAAGGCTCCAGAGTAGTTCTGAAACACCTGGCTCCTGTTACCCGGGACAACAGGATGAAGACTTCCTCCCCACTGAGGTCCAAGAAAAATGTCAAGGTGAGCTGAACCCACCCAAACACCTCTGGCCCATTGACCCCACCCCATAAGTCCTCTCCCCTGTCCTTGCCTGGCACACAACCCTTCTCTGCCCACACCCATTCTCCTGAAGCTGTCATTCCCAACCACCTTCACCCTCTTCCCCAAACCAATGCCATTCTCTACCCGTCTCTTGTTTTCTCCAGGTGGCCAGGGTACCTGTGAGAGTGAATAATCGCATTCAGGCAAAGCTGAGCAAGAAAACCTCTCAGAAACCACTCAGCAAAAGGAAATTTAAAACAACCAGAGGCCCAAAGCTCTGTAGCCAGTGCTCCAAGGTGAAAGAAGTGCTGAATCAGAACGGACCAGAGGAGGTCCCAGAGAGTGTGTAGACCCCTGTCATTCCAGCAGGAACACTGGGCAGCCAGTGACCTCAGAGCTTGGCTAGAGACCTCAGAAATCTTCTGGGGTCTTGCCGCTGAGGACTGGCCAACAATACACATGTTGACTATTGTACCAACTGCATACATTCATAAATAAAATAAAATCAACCTGATGTGAAATTATGTTTGTCTCTGAGTTCTGTGAGAGTGGGAGACAGAGAGGGCAGTGCAGGCATCAGTGTGTTGAGGGAGGGAGATGGGTCCTGTGGGGTTGGAGATGGGACTGGAAGGTCCAGTTTGCCAGAAAATGGGGGAGGGGAGAGAACTGGTTCCAGACTCAGCTTCACACATATACTTCCCATGGGAGAAGAGGAAGAGGACTTGGTGTTTCTCTGTGTGAGTGCAGAACTGGAAACGTGGCTGGGGAGCCGTGTCATGTGTGGAGTGGCCGTGCCATTTGCTAAAAAGGCATAGAAAGAAGGTGCCCCATAAAGAGAATGGAATATTGACATATGCAGCAACAGGGAACCTATACTGTTCAGGGAAATAACTCAGACAGAGATAGACAAATACCGTATGGTATCACTTAAGAATCTAAAAACTCCACAAAGTAGAGAATATCACAGAAATGGAGGCTCACGGATATAGAGAACATTCTACTGGTTAGCAGCGGGGAGGGGAAGAGGGAGGGGCAATACAGAGGTGGGGGAGTGGGAGGCACAGCGTGTAAGGTGGAAGATGTGCCCAAGGATGGACTGTACATCATGGGGAATAGAGCCAGTGCTCTGTAAGAACTATAAACGGAAAGCCAACGTTCACGATTGTATAATAAGAAAGAAAGGAAAGAAAGGGGGGGGAGAAAGGAGGGAAGAAAGGAAGGAAAATGATGGTGTTTTTGGAGGGCACAAAGCCAACACTGATAAGGCCCTTTTTAGCAAAGCAATTTAGTGTGTTTTTTTTTTTCCATTTTTATTTTTAGTTTATTTCGCATTATCATACTGTATTGGTTTCACGATACATTGACATGATTTTTTGAGATGTACTTATTTTAATGGGAGGCTATTTGACAATGCTTGGTGGTTTTTGCCATCCTTGTCGGGATTCCGCCACGGGTGTTCAAGTGTTCCCCATCCTGAACCCCCTCTCACCTCCCTGCCCATCCCATCCCTCAGGGCCATCCCAGTGCCCCAGCCCCGAGCACCCAGTCTCGTGCATCGAACCTGGATGGGCGATCTCCTTCTCACATGATAATATACATGTTTCACTGCTATTCTCTCAGATCATCCCACCCTCGCCTTCTCCCACAGAGTCCAAAAGACTGTTCTGTACATCTGTGTCTCGCATCATTCTGGATTCCATACATATGTGTTCGTGTACTCTGTTGGTGTTTTTCTTTCTCACTTATTTCACTCTGTATAATAGGCTGCAGTTTCATCCGCCTCATTAGAACTAATTCAAGCGTATACTTTTTGATGGCTGAGTCGGATTCCATTGTGTATATGTACCACTGCTTTCTTATCGATTCGTCTGCCCCTGGACATCTAGGTTGCTTCCATGTCCTGGCTATTGTAAACAGTGCTGTGATGATCCTTCGGGTACATATGTCTCGTTCAAGTCTGGTTTCCTCGGTGTGTATGCCCAGCAGTGGGATTGCTGGGTCATATGGCAGTTCTAGTTCCAGTTTTTGAAGGAATCTCCACAGTGTTCTCCATACTGGCTCTACTAGTTTGCATTCCCACCAAGAGTGCAAGAGGGTTCCCTTCTCGACACCCTCTCCAGCATTTATTGCTTGTAGATTTTTGTACAGCAGTCAGCCTGACCAGAGGCAGATGGTACCTCATTGTGGTTTTGGTTTGCATTTGTCTGATAACGAGTGATGGGGAGCATCTTTTCATGTGTTTGTTAGCCATCTGTATGTGTTCTTCAGAGGAAAGGAATTTAGAATGGAGCAGTGGGCTCCCACAGGTGGGGCAGGGGGAGTAGCCCACATCCCCTGCAGGCAATACTGGGGTCTTGCCCACGAAGAGTTTTATTACAAGAATAAAGCCAGGTAAAGGCTGGCTCTGTTGTGATTACCATCCCCATATTCCAGTATTCTAACTTCATGTCATTAATTAAATACTTTTACTTTGCACACCAAATTGTGTTGATTTAAGTTTTAAACGTTTGTTGTCATAGATGTCAGGTTTTAATATTTTATATATTATTCACAAGGGACAAAGATTCACTGTACATATGCTGAAATGCACACACGTATATGTGTACATATGTATAAACGCACACTCATAAGTGTTTATATTTAGATATACTTTTTCGTATGAATATATTCATTCATCCACATTTTCAGGAGTTACCTTTAAGAATTCATTGTCTTCTGTGAGGGAATTCATGAAGAGAAGACCTTGTTAAAACATTGTCACCAGCACAGGCTGCCTTGGTTACCACTGCTCCATTCCACAGAGCATCCTGAATGGTTTGCAAGGCCTTGAGATCACTTCCTGCACAGCCTGCAGTCCCCTAGGGAACGTACACACCTCACATTCAAACAGTTGATTCGAAACACACAGTGATACCACAGATCTTGTCAAGGTAAAGAGACACAATGTGCTTTTATTTATGTCTAAATCAGTTAAACAACGTATTCACTGCAAGGTACAAACTTTTTTAGCTTGCAAAGAACAACACTGTCTTGTATTTGAACATGGAAAATCTTGCTGAATTTGAAACATAGGTTTTTAATGAAATTCATTCTTCATTGTCTGTTATTTGGAGACTATGGAACCAAGAAAGTAAACCTCCGTTCATTGGGGCTGCTTAAGCTGTATCTTGAGCAGATTTTTTTTTAATTCCCTTACACTTTTACCGTCATAAATAGATATAATAGCCCAGCTTTGTAGGAGACACACCCTCCCTGCCCTGTGACCCATCGGACTTGACTTAGGGAGATGAGGATGGCAGGTGAGTTTGGGGTCCTCCATAGGGGAGTTATTCATGCCTCATTTCTCCCAACAAAACATCTAAATTGCTGCCCATCCTCTGCTAGAGGTGTCAGGATGGGGCTTTGTGATGTCAAGGCTCACCCAGGGACCCCATTGGCTGGGCAAGAGACTTGCTGACCTCATCAAGCATGAGGGTGTGTCTCCCTGACGAGGGGTATATATAGGGGTGCTCAGAGGCTCTGGAGCAGACCACTGGGAGGCTTCAAAATAACTCAGGTGACTGGGAAGCCACAAGGCTCCAGAGTAGTTATGAAACACCTGGCTCCTGTTACCCGGGACAACAGGATGAAGACTTCCTCCCAACTGAGGTCCAGGAAAAATGTCAAGGTGAGCTGAACGCACCCAAACAGCCCTGGCCCATTAAACACATCCCATATGTACTCCTCTCCCCTGTCCTTGCCTGGCACACAACCCTTCTCTGCCCACACCCCTTCTCCTGAACCTGTCATTCCCAACCACCTTCACCCTCTTCCCCAAATCAATGCCATTCTCTACCCGTCTCTTGTTTTCTCCAGGTGGCCAGGGTACCTGTGAGAGTGAATAATCGCCTTCAGGTAAAGCTGAGCAAGAAAACCTCTCAGAAACCACTCAGCACAAGGAAATTTAAAAAACCCAGAGGCCCAAAGCTCTGTAGCCAGTGCTCCAAGGTGAAAGAAGTGCTGAATCAGAACGGACCAGAGGAGGTCCCAGAGAGTGTGTATACCCCTGTCATTCCAGCAGGAACGGTGGGCAGCCAGTGACCTCAGAGCTTGGCTAGAGACCTCAGAAATCTTCTGGGGTCTTGCCGCTGAGGACTGGCCAATAATACACACGTTGACTATTATACCAACTGCATACATTCATAATGAAAATAAAATCAACCTGATGTGAAATTATGTTTGTCTCTGAGTTCTGTGAGAGTGGGGGACAGAGAGGGCAGTGCAGGCATCAATGTGTTGAGGGAGGGAGATGGGTCCTGTGGGGTTGGAGATGGGACTAGAAGGTCCAGTTTGCCAGAAAATGGGGGAGGGGAGAGAACTGGTTCCAGACTCAGCTTCACACATATACTTCCCATGGGAGAAGAGGAAGAGGACTTGGTGTTTCTCTGTGTGAGTGCAGAACTGGAAACGTGGCTGGGGAGCCGTGTCATGTGTGGAGTGGCCGTGCCATTTGCTAAAAAGGCATAGAAAGAAGGTGCCCCATAAAGAGAATGGAATATTGACATATGCAGCAACAGGGAACGTATACTGTTCAGTGAAATAACTCAGACAGAGATAGACAAATACCGTATGGTATCACTTAAGAATCTAAAAACTCCACAAAGTAGAGAATATCACAGAAATGGAGGCTCACGCATATAGAGAACATTCTACTGGTTAGCAGCGGGGAGGGGAAGAGGGAGGGGCAATACAGAGGTGGGGGAGCGGGAGGCACAGCGTGTAAGGTGGAAGATGATCCCAAGGATGGACTGTACATCATGGGGAATAGAGCCAGTGCTCTGTAAGAACTATAAATGGAAAGCCAACGTTCACGATTGTATAATAAGAAAGAAAGGGAAAGAAAGAGGGGGGAGGAAGGAGGGAAGAAAGGAAGGAAAATGATGGTGTTTTTGGAGGGCACAAAGCCAACATTGATTAGACCCTTTGTAGCAAAGGAATTTAGTGTGTTTTTTTTTTTCCATTTTTATTTTTAGTTTATTTCGCATTACCATACTGTATTGGTTTTGCGATACATTGACATGATTCTTTGAGATGTACTTATTTTAATGGGAGGCTAACTATTTGACAATGCTTGGTGGTTTTTGCCATCCTTGTCGGGAATCCGCCACGGGTGTACATGTGTTCCCCATCCTGAACCCCCTCTCACCTCCCTGCCCATCCCATCCCTCAGGGCCATCCCAGTGCCCCAGCCCCGAGCACCCAGTCTCGTGCATCGAACCTGGACGGGCGATCTCCTTCTCACATGATAATATACATGTTTCACTGCTATTCTCTCAGATCACCCCACCCTCCCCTTCTCCCACAGAGTCCAAAAGACTGTTCTGTACATCTGTGTCTCGCATCTTTCTAGATTCCATAGATATGTGGTCGTGTACTCTATTGGTGTTTTTCTTTCTGACTTATTTCACTCTGTATAATAGGCTGCAGTTTCATCCACCTCATTAGAACTAATTCAAGTGTATACTTTTTGATGGCTGAGTCGGATTCCATTGTGTATATGATCCACTGCTTTCTTATCGATTCGTCTGCCCCTGGACATCTAGGTTGCTTACATGTCCTGGCTATTGTAAACAGTGCTGTGATGATCCTTCAGGTACACGTGTCTCATTCAAGTCTGGTTTCCTCGGTGTGTATACCCAGCAGTGGGATTGCTGGGTCATATGGCAGTTCTAGTTCCAGTTTTTGAAGGAATCTCCACAGTGTTCTCCATAGTGGCTGTACTAGTTTGCATTCCCACCAAGACTGCAAGAGGGTTCCCTTCTTGACACCCTCTGCAGCATTTATTGCTTGTATATTTTTGTACAGCAGTCAGCCTGACCAGAGGCAGATGGTACCTCATTGTGGTTTTGGTTTGCATTTGTCTGATAACGAGTGATGGGGAGCATCTTTTCATGTGTTTGTTAGCCATCTCTATGTCTTCTTCGGAGGAAAGGATTTTATAATGTAGCAGTGGGCTCCCACAGTTGGGGCAGGGGGAGTAGCCCTCATCCCCTGCAGGCAATACTGGGGTCTTGCCCACGAAGAGTTTTATTACAAGAATAAAGCCAAGTAAAGGCTGGCTCTGTTGTGATTACCATCCCCAGAATCCAGTATTCTAACTTAATGTCATTAATTAAATACTTTTACTTTGCACACCAAATTGTGTTGACTTAAGTTTTAAACGTTTGTTGTCATAGATGTCAGGTTTTAATATTTTATATATTATTCACAAGGGACAAAGATTCACTGTACATATGTACAAATGCACACACGTATGTGTGTACATTTATATAAATGCACACTCATAAGTGTTTATATTTAGATATATTTTTTCATGTATATATATATTCATACATCCACAGTTTCAGTAGTTACCTTGAAGAATTCATTGTCTTCTGTGAGGGAATTCATGAAGAGTAGACCTTGTTAAACCATTGTCACCAGCACAGACTGCCTTGGTTACCACTGCTCCATTCCACAGAGCATCCTGAATGGTTTGCAAGGCCTTGAGATCACTTCCTGCACAGCCTGCAGTCCCCTAGGGAACGTACACACGTCACATTCAAACAGTTGATTCGAAACACACAGTGATACCACAGACCTTGTCAATGTAAAAACAGACAATGTGCTTTTGTTTATCTCTAAATCAGTTAAACAAAGTATTCACTGCAAGGTACAAACTTTTTTTGCTTGCAAGGAACAACATTGTCTTGTATTTGAACATGGAAAATCTTGCTGTATTTGAAACATAGGTTTTAAATGAAATTCAATTTTTATTGTCTGTTATTTGGAGACTATGGAACCAAAAAAGTAAACCTCCGTTCATTGGGGCCTCTTAAGCTGTATCTTTAGCAGATTTTTTTTTAAATTCCCTTACACTTTTACCGTCATAAATAGATAAAATAGCCCAGCTTTGGAGGAGACACACCCTCCCTACCCTGTGACCCATCGGACTTGACTTAGGGAGATGAGGATGGCAGTTGAGTTTGGCGGCCTCCATAGGGGAGTTATTCATGCCTCATTTCTCCTACCAAAACATCTAAATTGCTCCCCATCGTCTGCTAGAGGTGTCAGGATGGGGCTTTGTGATGTCAAGGCTCACCCAGGGACCCCATTGGCTGGGCAAAAGACTTGCTGACCTCATCAAGCATGAGGGTGTGTCTCCCTGACGAGGGGTATATATAGGGGTGCTCAGAGGCTCTGGAGCAGACCACTGGGAGGCTTCAAAATAACTCAGGTGACTGGGAAGCCACAAGGCTCCAGAGTAGTTATGAAACACCTGGCTCCTGTTACCCGGGACAACAGGATGAAGACTTCCTCCCAACTGAGGTCCAGGAAAAATGTCAAGGTGAGCTGAACGCACCCAAACAGCCCTGGCCCATTAAACACATCCCATATGTACTCCTCTCCCCTGTCCTTGCCTGGCACACAACCCTTCTCTGCCCACACCCCTTCTCCTGAACCTGTCATTCCCAACCACCTTCACCCTCTTCCCCAAATCAATGCCATTCTCTACCCGTCTCTTGTTTTCTCCAGGTGGCCAGGGTACCTGTGAGAGTGAATAATCGCCTTCAGGTAAAGCTGAGCAAGAAAACCTCTCAGAAACCACTCAGCACAAGGAAATTTAAAAAACCCAGAGGCCCAAAGCTCTGTAGCCAGTGCTCCAAGGTGAAAGAAGTGCTGAATCAGAACGGACCAGAGGAGGTCCCAGAGAGTGTGTAGACCCCTGTCATTCCAGCAGGAACGGTGGGCAGCCAGTGACCTCAGAGCTTGGCTAGAGACCTCAGAAATCTTCTGGGGTCTTGCCGCTGAGGACTGGCCAATAATACACACGTTGACTATTATACCAACTGCATACATTCATAATGAAAATAAAATCAACCTGATGTGAAATTATGTTTGTCTCTGAGTTCTGTGAGAGTGGGGGACAGAGAGGGCAGTGCAGGCATCAATGTGTTGAGGGAGGGAGATGGGTCCTGTGGGGTTGGAGATGGGACTAGAAGGTCCAGTTTGCCAGAAAATGGGGGAGGGGAGAGAACTGGTTCCAGACTCAGCTTCACACATATACTTCCCATGGGAGAAGAGGAAGAGGACTTGGTGTTTCTCTGTGTGAGTGCAGAACTGGAAACGTGGCTGGGGAGCCGTGTCATGTGTGGAGTGGCCGTGCCATTTGCTAAAAAGGCATAGAAAGAAGGTGCCCCATAAAGAGAATGGAATATTGACATATGCAGCAACAGGGAACGTATACTGTTCAGTGAAATAACTCAGACAGAGATAGACAAATACCGTATGGTATCACTTAAGAATCTAAAAACTCCACAAAGTAGAGAATATCACAGAAATGGAGGCTCACGCATATAGAGAACATTCTACTGGTTAGCAGCGGGGAGGGGAAGAGGGAGGGGCAATACAGAGGTGGGGGAGCGGGAGGCACAGCGTGTAAGGTGGAAGATGATCCCAAGGATGGACTGTACATCATGGGGAATAGAGCCAGTGCTCTGTAAGAACTATAAATGGAAAGCCAACGTTCAGGATTGTATAATAAGAAAGAAAGGGAAAGAAAGAGGGGGGAGGAAGGAGGGAAGAAAGGAAGGAAAATGATGGTGTTTTTGGAGGGCACAAAGCCAACATTGATTAGACCCTTTGTAGCAAAGGAATTTAGTGTGTTTTTTTTTTCCATTTTTATTTTTAGTTTATTTCGCATTACCATACTGTATTGGTTTCGCGATACATTGACATGATTCTTTGAGATGTACTTATTTTAATGGGAGGCTAACTATTTGACAATGCTTGGTGGTTTTTGCCATCCTTGTCGGGAATCCGCCACGGGTGTACATGTGTTCCCCATCCTGAACCCCCTCTCACCTCCCTGCCCATCCCATCCCTCAGGGCCATCCCAGTGCCCCAGCCCCGAGCACCCAGTCTCGTGCATCGAACCTGGACGGGCGATCTCCTTCTCACATGATAATATACATGTTTCACTGCTATTCTCTCAGATCACCCCACCCTCCCCTTCTCCCACAGAGTCCAAAAGACTGTTCTGTACATCTGTGTCTCGCATCTTTCTAGATTCCATAGATATGTGGTCGTGTACTCTATTGGTGTTTTTCTTTCTGACTTATTTCACTCTGTATAATAGGCTGCAGTTTCATCCACCTCATTAGAACTAATTCAAGTGTATACTTTTTGATGGCTGAGTCGGATTCCATTGTGTATATGATCCACTGCTTTCTTATCGATTCGTCTGCCCCTGGACATCTAGGTTGCTTACATGTCCTGGCTATTGTAAACAGTGCTGTGATGATCCTTCAGGTACACGTGTCTCATTCAAGTCTGGTTTCCTCGGTGTGTATACCCAGCAGTGGGATTGCTGGGTCATATGGCAGTTCTAGTTCCAGTTTTTGAAGGAATCTCCACAGTGTTCTCCATAGTGGCTGTACTAGTTTGCATTCCCACCAAGACTGCAAGAGGGTTCCCTTCTTGACACCCTCTGCAGCATTTATTGCTTGTATATTTTTGTACAGCAGTCAGCCTGACCAGAGGCAGATGGTACCTCATTGTGGTTTTGGTTTGCATTTGTCTGATAACGAGTGATGGGGAGCATCTTTTCATGTGTTTGTTAGCCATCTCTATGTCTTCTTCGGAGGAAAGGATTTTATAATGTAGCAGTGGGCTCCCACAGTTGGGGCAGGGGGAGTAGCCCTCATCCCCTGCAGGCAATACTGGGGTCTTGCCCACGAAGAGTTTTATTACAAGAATAAAGCCAAGTAAAGGCTGGCTCTGTTGTGATTACCATCCCCAGAATCCAGTATTCTAACTTAATGTCATTAATTAAATACTTTTACTTTGCACACCAAATTGTGTTGACTTAAGTTTTAAACGTTTGTTGTCATAGATGTCAGGTTTTAATATTTTATATATTATTCACAAGGGACAAAGATTCACTGTACATATGTACAAATGCACACACGTATGTGTGTACATTTATATAAATGCACACTCATAAGTGTTTATATTTAGATATATTTTTTCATGTATATATATATTCATACATCCACAGTTTCAGTAGTTACCTTGAAGAATTCATTTTCTTCTGTGAGGGAATTCATGAAGAGTAGACCTTGTTAAACCATTGTCACCAGCACAGACTGCCTTGGTTACCACTGCTCCATTCCACAGAGCATCCTGAATGGTTTGCAAGGCCTTGAGATCACTTCCTGCACAGCCTGCAGTCCCCTAGGGAACGTACACACGTCACATTCAAACAGTTGATTCGAAACACACAGTGATACCACAGACCTTGTCAATGTAAAAACAGACAATGTGCTTTTATTTATCTCTAAATCAGTTAAACAAAGTATTCACTGCAAGGTACAAACTTTTTTTGCTTGCAAGGAACAACATTGTCTTGTATTTGAACATGGAAAATCTTGCTGTATTTGAAACATAGGTTTTAAATGAAATTCAATTTTTATTGTCTGTTATTTGGAGACTATGGAACCAAAAAAGTAAACCTCCGTTCATTGGGGCCTCTTAAGCTGTATCTTTAGCAGATTTTTTTTTAAATTCCCTTACACTTTTACCGTCATAAATAGATAAAATAGCCCAGCTTTGGAGGAGACACACCCTCCCTACCCTGTGACCCATCGGACTTGACTTAGGGAGATGAGGATGGCAGTTGAGTTTGGCGGCCTCCATAGGGGAGTTATTCATGCCTCATTTCTCCTACCAAAACATCTAAATTGCTCCCCATCGTCTGCTAGAGGTGTCAGGATGGGGCTTTGTGATGTCAACGCTCACCCAAGGCGCCCATTGGCTGGGGAAGAGACTTGCTGACCTCATAAAGCATGAGGGTGTGTCTCCCTGACGAGGGGTATTTATAGGGGTGCTCAGGGGCTCTGGAGCAGACCACTTGGAGGCCTCAACATGACTAAGGTGACTGGGAAGCCACAAGGCTCCAGAGTAGTTCTGAAACACCTGGCTCCTGTTACCCGGGACAACAGGATGAAGACTTCCTCCCCACTGAGGTCCAAGAAAAATGTCAAGGTGAGCTGAACCCACCCAAACACCTCTGGCCCATTGACCCCACGCCATAAGTCTTCTCCCCTGTCCTTGCCTGGCACACAACCCTTCTCTGCCCACACCCCTTCCCCTGAAGCTGTCATTCCCAACCACCTTCACCCTCTTCCCCAAACCAATGCCATTCTCTACCCGTCTCTTGTTTTCTCCAGGTGGCCAGGATACCTGTGAGAGTGAATAATTGCCTTCAGGCAAAGCTGAGCAAGAAAACGTCTCAGAAACCACTCAGCACAAGGAAATTTAAAAAAACCAGAGGCCCAAAGCTCTGTAGGCGGTGCTCCAAGGTGAACGAAGTGCTGAATCAGAACGGACCAGAGGAGGTCCCAGAGAGTGTGTAGACCCCTGTCATTCCAGCAGGAACGGTGGGCAGCCAGTGACCTCAGAGCTTGGCTAGAGACCTCAGAAATCTTCTGGGGTCTTGCCGCTGAGGACTGGCCAACAATACACACGTTGACTATTATACCAACTGCATACATTCATAATGAAAATAAAATCAACCTGATGTGAAATTATGTTTGTCTCTGAGTTCTGTGAGAGTGGGGGACAGAGAGGGCAGTGCAGGCATCAATGTGTTGAGGGAGGGAGATGGGTCCTGTGGGGTTGGAGATGGGACTAGAAGGTCCAGTTTGCCAGAAAATGGGGGAGGGGAGAGAACTGGTTCCAGACTCAGCTTCACACATATACTTCCCATGGGAGAAGAGGAAGAGGACTTGGTGTTTCTCTGTGTGAGTGCAGAACTGGAAACGTGGCTGGGGAGCCGTGTCATGTGTGGAGTGGCCGTGCCATTTGCTAAAAAGGCATAGGAAGAAGGTTCCCCATAAAGAGAATGGAATATTGACATATTCAGCAACAGGGAACGTATACTGTTAAGTGAAATAACTCAGACAGAGATAGACAAATACCGTATGGTATCACTTAAGAATCTAAAAACTCAATTTTTCACCATTCAAGATAATGTTTGCTGTGGGTTTGTCATATGTAGCTTTTATTGTGTTGAGGTATGTTCCTTCTATTCCTGCTTTCTGGAGAGTTTTTATCATAAATGGATGTTGAATTTTGTCAACGGCCTTCTCTGCATCTATTGAGATAATCATATGGTTTTTATTTTTCAATTTGTTAATGTGGTGAATTACATTGATTGATTTATGGATATTGAAGTATCCTTGCATCCCTGGAATAAAGCCCAATTGGTCATGGTGTATGATCTTTTTAATGTGTTGTTGGATTCTGATTGCTAGGATTGTGTTGAGGATTTTTGCGTCTGTGTTCATCAGTGATATTGGCCTGTAGTTTTCTTTTTTTGTGACATCTTTGTCAGGCTTTGGTATTAGGGTGATGGTGGCCTCATAAAATGAGTTTGGACGTTTACCTTCCTCTGCAATTTTCCGGAAGAGTTTGAGTATGATAGGTGTTAGCTCTTCTCTAAATTTTTGGTAGAATTCAGCTGTGAAGCCGTCTGGACCTGGGCTTTTGTTTGGTAAAACTGGTCAACCACTTGTGAACGAATGAAACTAGATCACGTTCTAACACCAGACACAAAAATAAACTCAAAATGGATTAAAGAACTAAATGTAAGACCAGAAAGTATAAAACTCCTAGAAGAGAACATAGGCAAAACACTCTCAGACATAAATCACAGCAGGATCCTCTATGATCCACCTCTCAGAATTCTGGAAATAAAAGCAAAAATAAACAAATGGGATCTAATTAAAATTAAAAGCTTCTGCACAACAAAGGAAACTATACGCAAGGTGAAAAGACAGCCTTCTGAATGGGAGCAAATAATAGCAAATGAAGCAACTGACAAACAACTAATCTCAAAAATATACAAGCAACTTATGCAGCTCAATTCCAGAAAATTAAACGACCCAATCAAAAAATGGGCCAAAGAACTAAATAGACATTTCTCCACAGAAGACTTACGGATGGCTAACAATCACATGAAAAGATGCTCAACATCACTCATTATCAGAGAAATGCAAATCAAGACCACAATGAGGTATCGTTTCACACCAGTTAGAATGGCTGCGATCCAAAAATCTGCAAGCAATAAATGCTGGAGAGGGTGTGGAGAAAAGGGAACCCTCCTACACTGTTGGTGGGAATGCAAATTAGTACAGCCACTATGGAGAACAGTGTGGAGATTCCTTAAAAAATTGCAAATAGAACTGCCTTATGACCCAGCAATCCCACTGCTGTGCATACACACCAAGGAAACCAGAGTTGAAAGAGACACATGTACCCCAATGTTCATCATAGTACTGTTTATAATAGCCAGGACAAGGAAACAACCTAGATGTCCATCAGCAGATGAATGGATAAGAAAACTGTGGTACATGTACACAATGGAGTGTTACTCAGCCGTTACAAAGAATTCATTTGAATCAGTTCTGATGAGATGGATGAAACTGGAGACGATTATACAGAGTGAAGTAAGCCAGAAAGAAAAACACCAATACAGAATACTAAAACATATATATGGAATTTAGAAAGATGGCAATGACGACCCTGTATGCAAGACACGAAAAAAGACACAGCGGTGTATAACGGACTTTAGGACTCAGAGGGAGAGGGAGAGGGTGGGATGATTTGGGAGAATGGCATTCTATCATGTATACTATCATGTAAGAATTGAATCGCCAGTCTATGTCTGACGCAGGATACTGCATGCTTGGGGCTAGTGCATGGGGGTGACCCACAGAGATGTTATGGGGAGGGAGGTGGGAGAGGGGTTCATGTTTGGAAACACATGTAAGAAATAAAGATTTTAAAATTAAAAAAAATAAAAAAAAAGAATCTAAAAATTCCACAAAGTAGAGAATATCACAAAAATGGAGGCTCACGGATATAGAGAACATTCTACTGGTTAGCAGCGGGGAGGGGAAGAGGGAGGGGCAATACAGAGGTGGGGGAGCGGGAGGCACAGCGTGTAAGGTGGAAGATGAGCCCAAGGATGGACTGTACATCATGGGGAATAGAGCCAGTGCTCTGTAAGAACTATAAACGGAAAGCCAACGTTCACGATTGTATAATAAGAAAGAAAGGGAAAGAAAGAGGGGGGAGGAAGGAGGGAAGAAAGGAAGGAAAATGATGGTGTTTTTGGAGGGCACAAAGCCAACATTGATTAGGCGCTTTTTAGCACAGGAATATAGTGTGTTTTTTTTTCAATTTTTATTTTTAGCTTATTTCGCTTTACCATACTGTATTGGTTTCGCGATACATTGACATGATTTTTGAGATGTACTGATTTTAATGGGAGGCTAACTATTTCATAACGCTTGGTGGTTTTTGCCATACTTGTCGGGAATCCGCCACGGGTGTACGTGTGTTCCCCATCCTGAACCCCCTCTCACCTCCCTGCCCATCCCATCCCTCAGGGCCATTCCAGTGCACCAGCCCCGAGCACCCAGTCTCGTGCATCGAAACTGGTCGGGCGATCTCCTTCTCACATGATAATATACATGTTTCACTGCTATTCTCTCAGATCATCCCACCCTCGCCTTCTCCCACAGAGTCCAAAAGACTGTTCTGTACATCTGTGTCTCGCAGACAGGGTTATCATCACCATCTTTCTAGATTCCATAGATATGTGTTCGTGTACTCTATTGGTGTTTTTCTTTCTGACTTATTTCACTCTGTATAATAGGCTGCAGTTTCATCCACCTCATTAGAACTAATTCAAGTGTATACTTTTTGATGGCTGAGTCGGATTCCATTGTGTATATGTACCACTGCTTTCTTATCGATTCGTCTGCCCCTGGACATCTAGGTTGCTTCCATGTCCTGGCTATTGTAAACAGTACTGTGATGATCCTTCGGGTACGCATGTCTCGTTCAAGTCTGGTTTCCTCGGTGTGTATGCCCAGCAGTGGGATTGCTGGCTCATATGGCAGTTCTAGTTCCAGTTTTTGAAGGAATCTCCACAGTGTTCTCCATAGTGGCTGTACTAGTTTGCATTCCCACCAAGAGTGCAAGAGGGTTCCCTTCTCGACACCCTCTCCAGCATTTATTGCTTGTAGATTTTTGTACAGCAGTCAGCCTGACCAGAGGCAGATGGTACCTCATTGTGATTTTGGTTTGCATTTGTCTGATAACGAGGGATGGGGAGCATCTTTTCATGTGTTTTTTAGCCATCTGTATGTGTTCTTCAGAGGAAAGGAATTTAGAATGGAGCAGTGGGCTCCCACAGGTGGGGCAGGGGGAGTAGCCCACATCCCCTGCAGGCAATACTGGGGTCTTGCCCACGAAGAGTTTTATTACAAAAATAAAGCCAAGTAAAGGCTGGCTCTGTTGTGATTACCATCCCCATACTCCAGTATTCTAACATCATGTCATTAATTAAATATTTTTACTTTGCACACCAAATTGTGTTGATTTAAGTTTTAAACGTTTGTTGTCATAGATGTCAGGTTTTAATATGTTATATATTATTCAGAAGGGACAAAGCTTGACTGTACATACGTACAAATGCACACACGTATGTGTGTACATACATATAAATGCACACTCATAAGTGTGTATATTTAGATATATTTTTTCATATATATATATATATATATATATATATTCATACATCCACAGTTTCAGTAGTTACCTTGAAGAATTCACTGTCTTCTGTGAGGGAATTCATGAAGAGAAGACCTTGTTAAACCATTGTCACCAGCACAGGCTGCCTTGGTTACCACTGCTCCATTCCACAGAGCATCCTGAATGGTTTGCAAGGCCTTGAAATCACTTCCTTCACAGCCTGCAGTCCCCTAGGAATGTACACACCTCACATTCAAACAGTTGATTCGAAACACACAGTGATACCACAGACCTTGTAAAGGTAAAGACACACAATGTGCTTTTATTTATGTCTAAATCAGTTAAACAACGTAATCACTGCAAGGTACAAACTTTTTTAGCTTGCAAAGAACAACATTGTCTTGTATTTGAACATGGAAAATCTTGCTGAATTTGAAACATAGGTTTTTAATGAAATTCATGCTTCATTGTCTGTTATTTGGAGACTATGGAACCAAGGAAGT
Source organism: Capricornis sumatraensis (assembly GCF_032405125.1). Classification (NCBI taxonomy): domain Eukaryota; kingdom Metazoa; phylum Chordata; class Mammalia; order Artiodactyla; family Bovidae; genus Capricornis; species Capricornis sumatraensis. Next base: position 138,293,430 of record NC_091092.1, on the reverse strand, counting down.
AAACCTCTGTTCACTGGGGCTGCTTAAGCTGTATCTTTAGCAGATTTTTTTTTTTAATTCCCTTACACTTTTACCGTCATAAATAGATATAATAGCCCAGCTTTGGAGGAGACACACCCACTCTGCCCTGTGACCCATCGGACTTGACTTAGGGAGATGAGGATGGCAGGTGAGTTTGGGGGACTCCATAGGGGAGTTATTCATGCCTCATTTCTCCCACCAAAACATCTGAATTGCTCCCCATCCTCTGCTAGAGGTGTCAGGATGGGGCTTTGTGATGTCAAGGCTCACCCAGGGCCCCCATTGGCTGGGGAAGAGACTTGCTGACCTCATAAACCATGAGGGTGTGTCTCCGTGATGAGGGGTATATATAGGGGTGCTCAGGGGCTCTGGAGCAGACCACTGGGACGCCTCAAAATGACTAAGGTGACTGGGAAGCCACAAGGCTCCAGAGTAGTTCTGAAACACCTGGCTCCTGTTACCCGGGTCAACAGGATGAAGACTTCCTCCCCACTGAGGTCCAAGAAAAATGTCACGGTGAGCTGAACCCACCCAAACACCTCTGGCCCATTGACCACACCCCATAAGTCCTCTCCCCTGTCCTTGCCTGGCACACAACCCTTCTCTGCCCACACCCCTTCTCCTGAAGCTGTCATTACCAACCAACTTCACCCTCTTCCCCAAACCAATGCCATTCTCTACCCGTCTCTTGTTTTCTCCAGGTGGCCAGGGTACCTGTGAGAGTGAAAAATCGCCTTCAGGCAAAGCTGAGCAAGAAAACCTCTCAGAAACCACTCAGCACAAGGAAATTTAAAAAAACCAGAGGCCAAAAGCTCTGTAGCCAGTGCTCCAAGGTGAAAGAAGTGCTGAATCAGAACGGACCAGAGGAAGTCCCAGAGAGTGTGTAGACCCCTGTCATTCCAGCAGGAACGGTGGGCAGCCAGTGACCTCAGAGCTTGGCTAGAGACCTCAGAAATCTTCTGGGGTCTTGCCGCTGAGGACTGGCCAACAATACACATGTTGACTAATATACCAACTGCATATATTCATAATGAAAATAAAATCAACCTGATGTGAAATTATGTTTGTCTCTGAGTTCTGTGAGAGTGGGGGACAGAGAGGGCAGTGCAGGTATCAATGTGTTGAGGGAGGGAGATGTGTCCAGTGGGGTTGGAGATGGGACTAGAAGGTCCAGTTTGCCAGAAAATGGGGGAGGGGAGAGAACTGGTTCCAGACTCAGCTTCACACATATACTTCCCATGGGAGAAGAGGAAGAGGACTTGGTGTTTCTCTGTGTGAGTGCAGAACTGGAAACGTGGCTGGGGAGCCGTGTCCTGTGTGGAGTGGCCGTGCCATTTGCTCAAAAGGCATAGAAAGAAGGTGCCCCATAAAGAGAATGGAATATTGACATATGCAGCAACAGGGAACGTATACTGTTCAGTGAAATAACTCAGACAGAGATAGACAAATACCGTATGGTATCACTTAAGAATCTAAAAACTCCACAAAGTAGAGAATATCACAGAAATGGAGGCTCACGGATATAGTGAACATTCTACTGGTTAGCAGCGGGGAGGGGAATAGGGAGGGGCAATACAGAGGTGGGGGAGCGGGAGGCACAGCGTGTAAGGTGGAAGATGAGCCCAAGGATGGACTGTACATCATGGGGAATAGAGCCAGTGCTGTGTAAGAACTATAAATGGAAAGCCAACGTTCACGATTGTATAATAAGAAAGAAAGGGAAAGAAAGGGGGGGGAGGAAGGAGGGAAGAAAGGAAGGAAAATGATGGTGTTTTTGGAGGGCACAAAGCCAACATTGATTAGGCCCTTTTTAGCAAAGGAATTTAGTGTGTTTTTTTTCCATTTTTATTTTTAGTTTATTTCGCATTACCATACTGTATTGGTTTCGCGATACATTGACATGATTTTTTGAGATGTACTTATTTTAATGGGAGGCTAACTATTTGACAATGCTTGGTGGTTTTTGCCATCCTTGTCGGGAATCCGCCACGGGTGTACATGTGTTCCCCATCCTGAACCCCCTCTCACCTCCCTGCCCATCCCATCCCTCAGGGCCATCCCAGTGCACCAGCCCCGAGCACCCAGTCTCGTGCATCGAACCTCGACGGGCGATCTCCTTCTCACATGATAATATACATGTTTCACTGCTATTCTCTCAGATCATCCCACCCTCGCCTTCTCCCACAGAGTCCAAAAGACTGTTCTGTACATCTGTGTCTCGCAGACAGGGTTATCATCACCATCTTTCTAGATTCCATAGATATGTGTTCGTGTACTCTATTGGTGTTTCTCTTTCTAACTTATTTCACTCTGTATAATGGGCGGCAGTTTCATCCACCTCATTAGAACTAATTCAAGTGTATACTTTTTGATGGCTGAGTCGGATTCCATTGTGTATATGTTCCACTGCTTTCTTATCGATTCGTCTGCCCCTGGACATCTAGGTTGCTTCCATGTCCTGGCTATTGTAAACAGTGCTGTGATGATCCTTCAGGTACACGTGTCTCGTTCAAGTCTGGTTTCCTCGGTGTGTATGCCCAGCAGTGGGATTGCTGGGTCATATGGCAGTTCTAGTTCCAGTTTTTGAAGGAATCTCCACAGTGTTCTCCATAGTGGCTGTACTAGTTTGCATTCCCACCAAGAGTGCAAGAGGGTTCCCTTCTCGACACCCTCTCCAGCATTTATTGCTTGTAGATTTTTGTACAGCAGTCAGCCTGACCAGAGGCAGATGGTGCCTCATTGTGATTTTGGTTTGCATTTGTTTGATAACGAGTGATGGGGAGCATCTTTTCATGTGTTTGTTAGCCATCTGTATGTCTTCTTCGGAGGAAAGGAATTTAGAATGGAGCAGTAGGCTCCCACAGGTGGGGCAGGGGAGTAGCCCACATCCCCTGCAGGCAATACTGGGGTCTTGCTTACGAAGAGTTTTATTACAAGAATAAAGCCAAGTAAAGGCTGGCTCTGTTGTGATTACCATCCCCATACTCCAGTATTCTAACTTAATGTCATTAATTAAATACTTTTACTTTGCACACCAAATTGTGTTGATTTAAGTTTTAAACGTTTGTTGTCATAGATGTCAGGTTTTAATATTTTATATATTATTCACAAGGGACAAAGATTCACTGTACATATGCACAAATGCACACACGTATGTGTGTACATACGTATAAACGCACACTCATAAGTGTGTATATTTAGATATATTTTTCATATATATATATATACATATATATATATATATATATTCATACATCCTGAGTTTCAGTAGTTACCATTAAGAATTCATTGTCCTCTGGGAAGGAATTCATGAAGAGAAGACCTTGTTAGACCATTGTCACCAGCACAGACTGCCTTGGTTACGACTGCTCCATTCCACAGAGCATCCTGAATGGTTTGCAAGGCCTTGAGATCACTTCCTGCACAGCCTGCAGTCCCCTAGGGAACGTACACACCTCACATTCAAACAGTTGATTCGAAACACACAGGGATACCACAGACCTTGTCAAGGTAAAGACACACAATGTGCTTTTATTTATGTCTAAATCAGTTAAACAACGTATTCACTGCAAGGTACAAACTTTTTTAGCTTGCAAAGAACAACATTGTCTTGTATTTGAACATGGAAAATCTTGCTGAATTTGAAACATAGGTTTTAAATGAAATTCATTCTTCATTGTCTGTTATTTGGAGACTATGGAACGAAGAACGTAAAACTCCGTTCATTGGGGCTGCTGAAGCTGTATCTTTAGCAGATTTTTTTTTTTAGTGCCCTTACACATTTACCGTAATAAATAGATATAATAGCCCAACTTTGTAAGAGACACACCCTCCCTGCCCTGTGACCCATCGGACTTGACTTAGGGAGATGAGGATGGCAGGTGAGTTTGGGGTCCTCTATAGGGGAGTTATTCATGCCTCATTTCTCCCAACAAAACATCTAAATTGCTCCCCATCCTCTGCTAGAGGTGTCAGGATGGGGCTTTGTGATGTCAAGGCTCACCCAGGGACCCCATTGGCTGGGGAAGAGACTTGCTGACCTCATCAAGCATGAGGGTGTGTCTCCCTGATGAGGGGTATATATAGGGGTGCTCAGGGGCTCTGGAGCAGACCACTGGGAGGCTTCAAAATGACTAAGGTGACTGGGAAGCCACAAGGCTCCAGAGTAGTTATGAAACACCTGGCTCCTGTTACCTGGGACAACAGGATGAAAACTTCCTCCCCACTGAGGTCCAAGAAAAATGTCAAGGTGAGCTGAACGCACCCAAACAGCTTTGGCCCATTGACCCCATCCCATATGTACTCCTCTCCCCTGTCCTTGCCTGGCACACAACCCTTCTCTGCCCACACCCCTTCTCCTGAAGCTGTCATTCCCAACCACCTTCACCCTCTTCCCCAAACCAATGCCATTCTCTACCCGTCTCTTGTTTTCTCCAGGTGGCCAGGGTACCTGTGAGAGTGAATAATCGCTTTCAGGCAAAGCTGAGCAAGAAAACGTCTCAGAAACCACTCAGCACAAGGAAATTTAAAAAAACCAGAGGCCCAAAGCTCTGTAGCCGGTGCTCCAAGGTGAAAAACTGCTGAATCAGAACGGACCAGAGGAGGTCCCAGAGAGTGTGTAGACCCCTGTCATTCCAGCAGGAACGGTGGGCAGCCAGTGACCTCAGAGCTTGGCTAGAGACCTCAGAAATCTTCTGGGGTCTTGCTGCTGAGGACTGGCCAACAATACACACGTTGACTATTATACCAAATGCATACATTTATAATGAAAATAGAATCAACCTGAGGTGAAATTATGTTTGTCTCTGAGTTCTGTGAGAGTGGGGTACAGAGAGGGCAGTGCAGGCATAAATGTGTTGAGGGAGGGAGATGGGTCCTGTGGGGTTGGAGATGGGACTAGAAGGTCCAGTTTGTCAGAAAATGGGGGAGGGGAGAGAACTGGTTCCAGACTCAGCTTCACACATATACTTCCCATGGGAGAAGAGGAAGAGGACTTGGTGTTTCTCTGTGTGAGTGCAGAACTGGAAACGTGGCTGGGGAGCCGTGTCATGTGTGGAGTGGCCGTGCCATTTGCTAAAAAGGCATAGAAAGAAGGTGCCCCATAAAGAGAATGGAATATTGACATATGCAGCAACAGGGAACGTATACTCTTCAGTGAAATAACTCAGACAGAGATAGACAAATACCGTATGGTATCACTTAAGAATCTAAAAACTCCACAAAGTAGAGAATATCACAAAAATAGAGGCTCACGGATATAGAGAACATTCTACTGGTTAGCAGTGGGGAGGGGAAGAGGGAGGGGCAATACAGAGGTGGGGCAGCGGGAGGCACAGCGTGTAAGGAGGAAGATGAGCCCAAGGATGGACTGTACATCATGGGGAATAGAGCCAGTGCTCTGTGAGAACTATAATCGGAAAGCCAACGTTCACGATTGTATAATAAGAAAGAAAGGGAAAGAAGGAGAGGGGAGGAAGGAAGGAAGAAAGGAAGGAAAATGATGGTGTTTTTGGAGGGCACAAAGCCAGAATTGGTTAGGCCCTTTTTAGCAAAGAATACAGTTTATTTTTTTTTCCATTTTTATTTTTAGTTTATTTCGCATTACCATACTGTATTGGTTTCGCAATACATTGACATGATTTTTTGAGATGTACTTATTTTAATGGGAGGCTAACTATTTGACAATGCTTGGTGGTTTTTGCCCTACTTTTCGGGAATCCGCCACGGGTGTACATGTGTTCCCCATCCTGAACCCCCTCTCACCTCCCTGCCCATCCCATCCCTCAGGGCCATCCCAGTGCACCAGCCCCGAGCACCCAGTCTCGTGCATCGAACCTGGACGGGCGATCTCCTTCTCACATGATAATATACATGTTTCACTGCTATTCTCTCAGATCATCCCACCGTCGCCTTCTCCCACAGAGTCCTAAAGACTGTTCTGTACATCTGTGTCTCGCATCTTTCTAGATTCCATAAATATGTGTTCGTGTACTCTATTGGTGTTTTTCTTTCTGACTTATTTCACTCTGTATAATAGGCTGCAGTTTCATCCACCTCATTAGAAGTAACTCAAGTGCATACTTTTTGATGGCTGAGTCGGATTCCATTGTGTATATGTACCTCTGCTTTCTTGTCGATTCATCTGCCCCTGGACATCTAGGTTGCTTCCATGTCCTGGATATTGTAAACAGTGCTGTAATGATCCTTCGGGTACACATGTCTCGTTGAAGTCTGGTTTCCTCGGTGTGTATGCCCAGCAGTGGGATTGCTGGGTCATATGGCAGTTCTAGTTCCAGTTTTTGAAGGAATCTCCACAGTGTTCTCCATAGTGGCTGTACTAGTTTGCATTCCCACCAAGAGTGCAAGAGGGTTCCCTTCTCGACACCCTCTCCAGCATTTATTGCTTGTAGATTTTTGTACAGCAGTCAGCCTGACCAGAGGCAGATGGTACCTCAATTTAATTTTGGTTTGCATTTGTCTGATAACGAGGGATGGGGAGCATCTTTTCATGTGTTTGTTAGCCATCTGTATGTGTTCTTCAGAGGAAAGGAATTTAGAATGGAGCAGTGGGCTCCCACAGGTGGGGCAGGGGAAGTAGCCCACATCCCCTGCAGGCAATACTGGGGTCTTGCCCACGAAGAGTTTTATTACAAGAATAAAGCCAAGTAAAGGCTGGCTCTGTTGTGATTACCATCTCCATACTCCAGTATTCTGACTTCATGTCATTAATTAAATACTTTTACTTTGCACACCAAATTGTGTTGATTTAAGTTTTAAACGTTTGTTGTCATAGATGTCAGGTTTTAATATTTTATATATTATTCACAAGGGACAAAGATTCACTGTACATATGTACAAATGCACACACGTATGTGTGTACATACATATAAATGCACACTCATAAGTGTGTATATTTAGATATATTTTTTCATATATATATATATATTCATACATCCACAGTTTCAGTAGTTACCTTGAAGAATTCATTGTCTTCTGTGAGGGAATTCATGAAGAGAAGACCTTGTTAAACCATTGTCACCAGCACAGGCTGCCTTGGTTACCACTGCTCCATTCCACAGAGCATCCTGAATGGTTTGCAAGGCCTTGAGATCACTTCCTGCACAGCCTGTAGTCCCCTAGGGAACGTACACACCTCACATTCAAACAGTTGATTCGAAACACACAGTGATACCACAGACCTTGTCAAGGTAAAGACATAAATGTGCTTTTATTTATGTCTAAATCAGTTAAACAACGTAATCACTGCAAGGTACAAACTTTTTTAGCTTGCAAAGAACAACATTGTCTTGTATTTGAACATGGAAAATCTTTCTGAATTTGAAACATAGGTTTTTAATGAAATTCATTCTTAATTGTCTGTTATTTGGAGACTATGGAACCAAGAAAGTAAACCTCCGTTCATTGGGGCTGCTTAAGCTGTATCTTGAGCAGATTTTTTTTTTTAATTCCCTTACACTTTTACCGTCATAAATAGATATAATAGCCCAGCTTTGGAGGAGACACACCCTCCCTGCCCTGTGACCCATGGGACTTGACTTAGGGAGATGAGGATGGCAGGTGAGTTTGGGGGCCTCCATAGGGGAGTTATTCATGCCTCATTTCTCCCACCAAAACATCTAAATTGCTCCCCATCCTCTGCTAGAGGTGTCAGGATGGGGCTTTGTGATGTCAAGGCTCACCCATGGCCCCCATTGTCTGGGGAAGAGACTTGCTGACCTCATCAAGCATGAGGGTGTGTCTCCCTGACGAGGGGTATATATAGGGGTGCTCAGGGGCTCTGGAGCAGACCACTGGGAGGCCTCAACATGACTAAGGTGACTGGGAAGCCACAAGGCTCCAGAGTAGTTACGAAACACCTGGCTCCTGTTACCCGGGACAACAGGATGAAGACTTCCTCCCCACTGAGGTCCAAGAAAAATGTCAAGGTGAGCTGAACCCACCCAAACACCTCTGGCCCATTGACCCCACCCCATAAGTCCTCTCCCCTGTCCTTGCCTGGCACACAACCCTTCTCTGCCCACACCCCTTCTCCTGAAGCTGTCATTCCCAACCACCTTCACCCTCTTCCCCAAACCAATGTCATTCTCTACCCGTCTCTTGTTTTCTCCAGGTGGCCAGGGTACCTGTGAGAGTGAATAATCGCCTTCAGGCAAAGCTGAGCAAGAAAACCTCTCAGAAACCACTCAGCACAAGGAAATTTAAAAAAACCAGAGGCCCAAAGCTCTGTAGCCAGTGCTCCAAGGTGAAAGAAGTGCTGAATCAGAACGGACCAGAGGAGGTCCCAGAGAGTGTGTAGACCCCTGTCATTTCAGCAGGAACGGTGGGCAGCCAGTGACCTCAGAGCTTGGCTAGAGACCTCAGAAATCTTCTGGGGTCTTGCCGCTGATGACTGGCCAAGAATACACATGTTGACTATTATACCAACTGCATACATTCATAATGAAAATAAAATCAACCTGATGTGAAATTATGTTTGTCTCTGAGTTCTGTGAGAGTGGGGGACAGAGAGGGCAGTGCAGGCATCAATGTGTTGAGGGAGGGAGATGGGTCCTGTGGGGTTGGAGATGGGACAGGAAGGTCCAGTTTGCGAGAAAATGGGGGAGGGTAGAGAACTGGTTTCAGACTCAGCTTCACACATATACTTCCCATGGGAGAAATGGAAGAGGACTTGTTGTTTCTCTGTGTGAGTGCAGAACTGGAAACGTGGCTGGGGAGCCGTGTCATGTGTGGAGTGGCCGTGCCATTTGCTAAAAAGGCATAGAAAAAAGTGCCCCATAAAGAGAATGGAATATTGACATACGCAGCAACAGGGAACGTATACTGTTCAGTGAAATAACTCAGACAGAGATAGACAAATACCGTATGGTATCACTTAAGAATCTAAAAACTCCACAAACTAGAGAATATCACAGAAATGGAGGCTCACGGATATAGAGAACATTCTACTGGTTAGCAGTGGTGAGGGGAAGAGGGAGGGGCAATACAGAGGTGGGGGAGCGAGAGGCACAGCGTGTAAGGTGGAAAATGAGCCCAAGGATGGACTGTACATCATGGGGAATAGAGCCAGTGCTCTGTAAGAACTATAAACGGAAAGCCAACGTTCACGATTGTATAATAAGAAAGAAAGGGAAAGAAAGGGGGGGGAGGAAGGAGGGAAGAAAGGAAGAAAATGATGGTGTTTTTGGAGGGCACAAAGCCAACATTGATTAGGCCCTTTTTAGCAAAGCAATTTAGTGTGTTTTTTTTTCCATTTTTATTTTTAGTTTATTTCGCATTACCATACTGTATTGGTTTCACGATACATTGACATGATTTTTTGAGATGTACTTATTTTAATGGGAGGCTAACTATTTGACAATGCTTGGTGGTTTTTGCCATCCTTGTCGGGAATCCGCCACGGCTGTACATGTGTTCCCCATCCTGAACCCCCTCTCACCTCCCTGCCCACCCCATCCCTCAGGGCCGTCCCAGTACCCCAGCCCCGAGCACCCAGTCTCGTGCATCGAACCTGGACGGGCGATCTCCTTCTCACATGATAATATACATGTTTCACTGCTATTCTCTCAGATCACTCCACCCTCCCCTTCTCCCACAAGTCCAAAAGACTGTTCTCTACATCTGTGTCTCGCATCTTTTTAGATTCCATTCATAAGTGTTCGTGTACTCTATTGGTGTTTTTCTTTCTGACTTATTTCACTCTGTATAATAGGCTGCAGTTTCATCCACCTCATTAGAAGTAACTCAAGTGTATACTTTTTGATGGCTGAGTCGGATTCCATTGTGTATATGTACCACTGCTTTCTTGTCGATTCATCTGCCCCTGGACATCTAGGTTGCTTCCATATCCTGGCTATTGTCATCAGTGCTGTGATGATCCTTCGGGTATGCATGTCTCGTTAAAGTCTGGTTTCCTCGGTGTGTATGCCCAGCAGTGGGATTGCAGGGTCATAAGGTATTTCTAGTTCCAGTTTTTGAAGGAATCTCCACAGTGTTCTCCATAGTAGCTGTACTAGTTTGAATTCCCACCAAGAGTGCAAGAGGGTTCCCTTCTCGACACCCTCTCCAGCATTTATTGCTTGTAGATTTTTGTACAACAGTCAGCCTGACTAGAGGCAGATGGTACCTCATTGTGATTTTGGTTTGCATTTGTCTGATAACGAGGGATGGGGAGCATTTTTTCATGTGTTTGTTAGCCATCTGTATGTGTTCTTCTGAGGAAAGGAATTTAGAATGGGGCAGTGGGCTCCCACAGGTGGGGCAGGGGGAGTAGCCCACATCCCCTGCAGGCAATACTGGGGTCTTGCCCACGAAGAGTTTTATTACAAGAATAAAGCCAAGTAAAGGCTGGCTCTGTTGTGATTACCATCCCCATAATCCAGTATTCTAACTTAATGTCATTAATTAAATACTTTTACTTTGCACACCAAATTGTGTTGACTTAAGTTTTAAACGTTTGTTGTCATAGATATCAGGTTTTAATATGTTATATATTATTCACAAGGGACAAAGATTCACTGTACATATGTACAAATGCACACACGTATATGTATACATACATATAAACGCACACTCATAAGTGTGTATATTTAGATATATTTTTTCATATATATATATATATTCATACATCCACAGTTTCAGTAGTTACCTTTAAGAATTCATTGTCTTCTGTGAGGGAATTCATGAAGAGAAGACCTTTTAAACCACCGTCACCAGCACAGGCTGCCTTGGTTACCACTGCTCCATTCCACAGAGCATCCTGAATGGTTTGCAAGGCCTTGAGATCACTTCTTGCACAGCCTGCAGTCCCCTAGGGAACGTACACACCTCACATTCAAACAGTTGATTCGAAACACACAGTGATACCACAGACCTTGTCAAGGTAAAGACACACAATGTGCTTTTATTTATGTCTAAATCAGTTAAACAAAGTATTCACTGCAAGGTACAAACTTTTTCAGCTTACAAAGAACAACATTGTCTTGTATTTGAAGGTGGAAAATCTTTTGAATTTGAAACATAGGTATTAAATGAAATTCATTCTTCATTGTCTATTATTTGGAGACTATGGAACCAAGAAAGTAAACCTCCATTCATTGGGGCTGCTTAAGCTGTGTCTTTAGCAGATTTTTTTCTTTTAATACCCTTACACTTTTACCGTCATAAATAGATATAATAGCCCAGCTTTGGAGGAGACACACCCTCCCTGCCCTGGGACCCATCGGACTTGACTTAGGGAGATGAGGATGGCAGGTGAGTTTGGGGGCCTCCATTGGGTAGTTATTCATGCCTCATTTCTCCCACCGATACATCTAAATTGCTCCCCATCCTCTGCTAGAGGTGTCAGGATGGGGCTTTGTGATGTCAAGGCTCACCCAGGGCCCCCATTGGCTGGGGAAGAGACTTGCTGACCTCATAAAGCATGAGGGTGTGTCTCCCTGACGAGGGGTATATATAGGGGTGCTCAGGGGCTCTGGAGCAGACCACTGGGAGGCCTCAACATGACTAAGGTGACTGGGAAGCCACAAGGCTTCAGAGTAGTTATGAAACACCTGGCTCCTGTTACCCGGGACAACAGGATGAAGACTTCCTCCCCACTGAGGTCCAAGAAAAATGTAAAGGTGAGCTGAACCCACCCAAACACCTATGGCCCATTGACCCCACCCCATAAGTCCTCTCCCATGTCCTTGCCTGGCACAGAACCCTTCTCTGCCCACACCCCTTCTCCTGAAGCTGTCATTCCCAACCACCTTCACCCTCTTCCCCAAACCAATGACATTCTCTACCCGTCTCTTGTTTTCTCCAGGTGGCCAGGGTACCTGTGAGAGTGAATAATCGCCTTCAGGTAAAGCTGAGCAAGAAAACGTCTCAGAAACCACACAGCACAAGGAAATTTAAAAAAACCAGAGGCCCAGGGCTCTGTAGCCGGTGCTCCAAGGTGAAAGAAGTGCTGAATCAGAACGGACCAGAGGACGTCCCAGAGAGTGTGTAGACCCCTGTCATTCCAGCAGGAACGGTGGGCAGCCAGTGACCTCAGAGCTTGGTTAGAGACCTCAGAAATGTTCTGGGGTCTTGCCGCTGAGGACTGGCCAACAATACACATGTTGACTATTATACCAACTGCATACATTCATAATGAAAATAAAATCAACCTGATGTGAAATTATGTTTGTCTCTGAGTTCTGTGAGAGTGGGGGACAGAGAGGGCAGTGCAGGCATCAATGTGTTGAGGGAGGGAGATGGGTCCTGTGGGGTTGGAGATGGGACTAGAAGGTCCAGTTTGCCAGAAAATGGGGGAGGGGAGAGAACTGGTTCCAGACTCAGCTTCACACATATACTTTTCATGGGAGAAGAGAAAGAGGACTTGGTGTTTCTCTGTGTGAGTGCAGAACTGGAAACGTGGCTGGGGAGCCGTGTCATGTGTGGAGTGGCCGTGCCATTTGCTCAAAAGGCATAGAAAGAAGCTGCCCCATAAAGAGAATGGAATATTGACCTATGCAGCAACAGGGAACGTATACTGCTCAGAGAGATAACTCAGACAGAGATAGACAAATACCGTATGGTATCACTTAAGAATCTAAAAACTCCACAAAGTAGAGAATATCACAAAATTGGAGGCTCACGGATATAGAGAACATTCTACTGGTTAGCAGCGGTGAGGGGAAGAGGGAGGGGCAATACAGAGGTGGGGGAGCGGGAGGCACAGCGTGTAAGGTGGAAGATGAGCCCAAGGATGGACTGTACATCATGGGGAATAGAGCCAGTGCTCTGTAAGAACTATAAACAGAAAGCCAACGTTCACGTTTCTATAATAAGAAAGAAAGGGAAAGAAAGAGGGGGGAGGAAGGAGGGAAGAAAGGAAGGAAAATGATGGTGTATTTGGAGGGCACAAAGCCAAAATTGATTAGGCACTTCTTAGCAAAGGAATATTGTTTATTTTTTTTTCCCTTTTTTATTTTTAGTTTATTTCGCATTACCTTACTGTATTGGTTTCGGGATACATTGACATGATTTTTTGAGATGTACTTATTTTAATGGGAGGCTAACTATTTTACATTGCTTGGTGGTTTTTGCCATACTTGTCGGAATCCGCCACGGTTGTACATGTGTTCCCCATCCTGAACCCCCTCTCACCTCCCTGCCCATCCCATCACTCAGGGCCATCCCAGTGCAACAGCCCCGAGCACCCAGTCTCGTGCATCGAACCTGGATGGGCGATCTCCTTCTCACATGATTATATACATGTTTCACTGCTATTCTCTCAGATCATCCCACCCTCGCCTTCTCCCACAGAGTCCAAAAGACTGTTCTGTAAATCTGTGTCTCGCAGACAGGGTTATCATCACCATCTTTCTAGATTCCATAGATATGTGTTCGTGTACTCTATTGGTGTTTTTCTTTCTGACTTATTTCACTCTGTATAATAGGCTGCAGTTTCATCCACCTCATTAGAACTAATTCAAGTGTATACTTTTTGATGGCTGAGTCGGATTCCATTGTGTATATGTACCACTGCTTTCTTATCGATTCGTCGGCCCCTGGACATCTAGGTTGCTTCCATGTCCTGGCTATTGTAAACAGTGCTGTGATGATCCTTCAGGTACGCATGTCTCGTTCAAGTCTGGTTTCCTCGGTGTGTATGCCCAGCAGTGGGATTGCTGGGTCATATGGCAGTTCTAGTTCCAGTTTTTGAAGGAATCTCCACAGTGTTCTCCATAGTGGCTGTACTAGTTTGCATTCCCACCAAGAGTGCAAGAGGGTTCCCTTCTCGACACCCTCTCCAGCATTTATTGCTTGTAGATTTTTGTACAGAAGTCAGCCTGCCGAGAGGGAGATGGTACCTCATTGTGGTTTTGGTTTGCATTTGTCTGATAACGAGTGATGGGGAGCATCTTTTCACATGTTTGTTAGCCATCTCTATGTCTTCTTCAGAGGAAAGGAATTTAGAATGGAGCAGTGGGCTCCCACAGGTGGGGCAGGGGGAGTAGCCCACATCCCCTGCAGGCAATACTCGGGTCTTGCCCACGAAGAGTTCTATTACAAGAATAAAGCCAAGGAAAGGCTGGCTCTGTTGTGATTACCATCCCCATACTCCAGTATTCTAACTTCATGTCATTAATTAAATACTTTTACTTTGCACACCAAATTGTGTTGATTTAAGTTTTAAACGTTTGTTGTCATAGATGTCAGGGTTTAATATTTTGTATATTATTCACAAGGGACAACGATTCACTGTACATATGTACAAATGCACACACGTATGTGTGTACATACATATAAACGCACACTCATAAGTGTGTATATTTAGATGTATTTTTTCATATATATATATATATTCATACATCCACAGTTTCAGTAGTTACCTTCAAGAATTCATTGTCTTCTGTGAGGGAATTCATGAAGAGAAGACCTTGTTAAACCATTGTCACCAGCACAGGCTGCCTTGGTTACCACTGCTCCATTCCACAGAGCATCCTGAATGGTTTGCAAGGCCTTGAGATCACTTCCTGCACAGCCTGCAGTCCCCTAGGGAACGTACACACCTCACATTCAAACAGTTGATTCGAAACACACAGTGATACCACAGACCTTGTCAAGGTAAAGACACACAATGTGCTTTTATCTATGTCTAAATCAGTTAAACAACGTATTCACTGCAAGGTACAAACTTTTTTAGCTTGCAAAGAACAACATTGTCTTGTATTTGAACATGGAAAATCTTGATCAATTTGAAACATGGGTTTTACATGAAATTCATTCTTCATTGTCTGTTATTTGGAGACTATGGAACCAAGAAAGTAAACCTCCGTTCATTGGGGCTGCTTAAGGTGTATCTTTAGCAGATTTTTTTTTTTTAATTCCCTTACACTTTTACCGTCATAAATAGATATAATAGCCCAGCTTTGGAGGAGACACACCCTCCCTGCCCTATGGCCCATCGGACTTGACTTAGGGAGATGAGGATGGCAGGTGAGTTTGGGGGCCTCCATAGGGGAGTTATTCATGCCTCATTTTTCCCTCCAAAACATCTAAATTGCTCCCCATCCTCTGCTAGAGTTGTCAGGATGGGGCTTTGTGATGTCAAGGCTCACCCAGGGGGTGAAGAGACTGGGGAAGAGACTTGCTGACCTCATAAAGCATGAGCCTGTTTCTCCCTGACGATGGGTATATATAGGGGTACTCAGGGTCTCTGGAGAAGACCACTGGGAGGCCTCAAAATGACTAAGGTGACTGGGAAGCCCCAAGGCTCCAGAGTAGTTATGAAACACCTGGCTCCTGTTACCCGGGACAACAGGATGAAGACTTCCTCCCCACTGAGGTCCAAGAAAAATGTCAAGGTGAGCTGAACCCACCCAAACACCTCCGGCCCTTTGACCCAACCCCATAAGTCCTCCTCTCCCCTGTCCTTGCCTGGCACACAACCTTTCTTTGCCCACACCCCTTCCCCTGAAGCTGTCATTCCCAACACCTTCACCCTCTTCCCCAAACCAATGCCATTCTCTACCCGTCTCTTGTTTTCTCCAGGTGGCCAAGGTACCTGTCAGAGTGAATAATCGCCTTCAGGCAAAGCTGAGCAAGAAAACGTCTCAGAAACAACTCAGCACAAGGAAATTTAAAAAAACCAGAGGCCCAATGCTCTGTAGCCGGTGCTCCGAGGTGAAAGAAGAGCTGAAGCAGAACGGAGCAGAGGAGGTCCCAGAGAGTGTGTAGACCCCTGTCATTCCAGCAGGAACGGTGGGCAGCCAGTGACCTCAGAGCTTGGCTAGAGACCTCAGAAATCTTCTGGGGTCTTGCCGCTTAGGACTGGCCAACAATACACATGTTGACTATTATACCAACTGCATACATTCATAATGAATATAAAATCAACCTGATGTGAAATTATGTTTGTCTCTGAGTTCTGTGAGAGTGGGGGACAGAGAGGGCAGTGCAGGCATCAATGTGTTGAGGGAGGGAGATGGGTCCTGTGGGGTTGGAGATGGGACTAGAAGGTCCAGTTTGCCAGAAAATGGGGGAGGGGAGAGAACTGGTTCCAGACTCAGCTTCACACATATACTTCCCATGGGAGAAGAGGAAGAGGACTTGGTGTTTCTCTGTGTGAGTGCAGAACTGGAAACGTGTCTGGGGAGCCGTGTCATGTGTGGAGTGGCCGTGCCATTTGCTCAAAAGGCATACAAAGAAGGTGCCCCATAAAGAGAATGGAATATTGACATATGCAGCAACAGGGAACGTATACTGTTCAGTGAAATAACTCAGACAGAGTTAGACAAATACCGTATGGTATCACTTAAGAATCTAAAAACTCCACAAAGTAGAGAATATCACAAAAATGGAGGCTCACGGATATAGAGAACATTCTACTGTTTAGCAGCGGGGAGGGTGAGAGGGAGGGGCAATACAGAGGTGGGGGAGAGGGAGGCACAGCGTGTAAGGTGGAAGATGAGCCCAAGGTTGGACTGTACATCATGGGGAATAGAGCCAGTGCTCTGTAAGAACTATAAACGGAAAGCCAACGTTCACGATTGTATAATAAGAAAGAACGGGAAAGAAGGAGGGGAGAGGAAGGAGGGAAGAAAGGAAGGAAAATGATGGTGTTTTTGGAGGGCACAAAGCGAACATTGATTAGGCCCTTTTTAGAAAAGGAATTTAGTTGTTTCCTTTTTTTGGCCATTTTTATTTTTAGTTTATTTTGCATTACCATACTGTATTGGTTTTGCGATACATTGACATGATTTTTTGAGAAGTACTTATTTTAATGGAGGCTAACTATTTGACAATGCTTGGTGGTTTTTGCCATCCTTGTCGGGAATCCGCCATGGGTGTACATGTGTTCCCCATCCTGAACCCCCTCTCACTTCCCTGCCCATCCCATCCCACAGGGCCATCCCAGTGCACCAGCCCCAAGCACCCAGTCTCGTGCATCGAACCTGGTCGGGCGATCTCCTTCTCACATGATAATATAAATGTTTCACTGCTATTCTCTCAGATCACCCCACCCTCGCCTTCTCCCACAGAGTCCAAAAGACTGTTCTGTACATCTGTGTCCCGCATCTTTCTAGATTCCATAGATATGTGTTCGTGTACTCTATTGGTGTTTTTCTTTCTGACTTATTTCACTTTGTATAATAGGCTGCAGTTTCATCCACCTCATTAGGACTAACTCAAGTGTATACTTTTTGATGGCTGAGTCGGATTCCATTGTGTATATGTACCACTGCTTTCTTATCTGTTCGTCTGCCCCTGGACGTCTAGGTTGCTTCCATGTCCTGGCTATTGTATACAGTGCTGTGATGATCCTTCGGGTACACATGTCTCGTTCAAGGCTGGTTTCCTCGGTGTGTATGCCCAGCAGTGGGATTGCTAGGTCATATGGCAGTTCTAGTTCCAGTTTTTGAAGGAATCTCCACAGTGTTCTCCATAGTGGCTCTACTAGTTTGCATTCCCACCAAGAGTGCAAGAGGGTTCCCTTCTCGACACCCTCTCCAGCATTTATTGCTTGTAGATTTTTGTAAGGCAGTCAGCCAGACCAGAGGCAGATGGTACTTCATTGTGGTTTTGGTTTGCATTTGTCTGATAACGAGTGATGGGGAGCATCTTTTCATGTGTTTGTTAGCCATCTCTATATCTTCTTCAGAGGAAAGGAATTTAGAATGGAGCAGTGGGCTCCCACAGGTGGGGCAGGGGGAGTAGCCCACATCCCCTGCAGGCAATACTGGGGTCTTGCCCACGAAGAGTTTTATTACAAGAATAAAGCCAAGTAAACGCTGGCTCTGTTGTGATTACCATCCCCATACTCCAGTATTCTAACTTAATGTCAGTCATTAAATACTTTTACTTTGCACACCAAATTGTGTTGATTTAAGTTTTAAACGTTTGTTGTCATAGAAGTCAGGCTTTAATATTTTTTATATTATTCACAAGGGACAAAGATTCACTGTACATATGTACAAATGCACACACGTATGTGTGTTCATACATATAAACGCACATTCATAAGTGTGTATATTTAGAAATATTTTTTCATATATATATATATTCATACATACACAGTTTCAGTAGTTACCTTTAAGAACTCATTGTCTTCTGTGAGCGAATTCATGAAGAGAAGACCTTGTTAAACCATTGTCACCAGCACAGGCTGCCTTGGTTACCACTGCTCCATTCCACAGAGCATCCTGAATGGTTTGCAAGGCCTTGAGATCACTTCCTGCACAGCCTGCAGTCCCCTAGGGAACGTACACACCTCACATTCAAACAGTTGATTCGAAACACACAGTGATACCACAGACCTTGTCAAGGTAAAGACACACAATGTGCTTTTATTTCTGTCTAAATCAGTTAAACAACGTATTCACTGCAAGGTACAAACTGTTTTAGCTTGCAAAGAACAACATTGTCTTGTATTTGAACATGGAAAATTTTGCTGAATTTGACACATGGGTTTTAAATGAAATTCATTCTTCATTGTCTGTTATTTGGAGACTATGGAACCAAGATAGCAAAACTCCGTTCATTGAGGCTGCGTAAGCTGTATCTTTAGCAGATTTTTTTTTTTAATTCCCTTACACTTTTACCGTCATAAATAGAAATAATAGCCCAGCTTTGGAGGAGACACACCCTCCCTGCCCTGTGACCCATCGGACTTGACTTAGGGAAATGAGGATGGCAGGTGAGTTTGGGGGCCTCCATAGGGGAGTTATTCATGCCTCATTTCTCCCACCAAAACATCTAAATTGCTCCTCATCCTCTGCTATAGGTGTCAGGATGGGGCTTTGTGATGTCAAGGCTCACCCAGGGCCCCCATTGGCTGGGGAAGAGACTTGCTGACCTCATAAAACATGAGGGTGTGTCTCCCTGACGAGGGGTATATATAGGGGTGCTCAGGGGCTCTGGAGCAGACCACTGGGAGGCCTCAAAATGACTAAGGTGACTGGGAATCCACAAGGCTCCAGAGTAGTTTTGAAACACCTGGCTCCTGTTTCCCGGGACAACAAAATGAAGACTTCCTCCCCACTGAGGTCCAAGAAAAATGTCAAGGTGAGCTGAACCCACCCAAACACCTCTGGCCCATTGACCCCACCCCATAAGTCCTCTCCCCTGTCCTTGCCTGTCACACAACCTTTCTCTGCCCACACCCCTTCTCCTGAAGCTGTCATTCCCAACCACCTTCACCCTCTTCCCCATACCAATGCCATTCTCTACCCGTCTCTTGTTTTCTCCAGGTGGCCAGGGTACCTGTGAGAGTGAATAATCGCCTTCAGGCACAGCTGAGCAAGAAAACGTCTCAGAAACCACTCAGCACTAGGAAATGTAAAAAAACCAAAGGCCCAAAGCTCTGCAGCCGGTGCTCCAAGGTGAAAGAAGTGCTGAATCAGAACGGACCAGAGGAGGTCCCAGAGAGTGTGTAGACCCCTGTCATTCCAGCAGGAACGGTGGGCAGCCAGTGTCCTTAGAGCTTGGCTAGAGACCTCAGAAATCTTCTGGGGTCTTGCCGCTGAGGACTGGCCAACAATACACACGTTGACTATTATACCAACTGCATACATTCATAATGAAAATAAAATCAACCTGATGTGAAATTATGTTTGTCTCTGAGTTCTGTGAGAGTGGGGGACAGAGAGGGCAGTGCAGGCATCAATGTGTTGAGGGAGGGAGATGGGTCCTGTGGGGTTGGAGATGGGACTAGAAGGTCCAGTTTGCCAGAAAATGGGGGAGGGGAGAGAACTGGTTCCAGACTCAGCTTCACACATATACTTCCCATGGGAGAAGAGGAAGAGGACTTGGTGTTTCTCTGTGTGAGTGCAGAACTGGAAACGTGGCTGGGGAGCCGTGTCATGTGTGGAGTGGCCGTGCCATTTGCTCAAAAGGCATACAAAGAAGGTGCCCCATAAAGAGAATGGAATATTGACATATGCAGCAACAGGGAACGTATACTGTTCAGTGAAATAACTCAGACAGAGATAGACAAATACCGTATGGTATCACTTAAGAATCTAAAAACTCCACAAAGTAGAGAATATCACAAAAATGGAGGCTCACGGATATAGAGAACATTCTACTGGTTAGCAGCGGGGAGGGGAAGAGTGAGGGGCAATACAGAGGTGGGGGAGCGGGAGGCACAGCGTGTAAGGTGGAAGATGTGCCCAAGGATGGACTGTACATCATGGGGAAGAGAGCCAGTGCTCTGTAAGAACTATAAACGGAAAGCCAACGTTCACGATTGTATAATAAGAAAGAAAGGGAAAGAAAGAGGGGGGAGGAAGGAGGGAAGAAAGGAAGGAAAATGATGGTGTTTTTGGAGGGCACAAAGCCAGAATTGATTAGGCCCTTTTTAGCAAAGGAATATAGTTTATTTTTTTTCCATTTTTATTTTTAGTTTATTTCGCATTACCATACTGTATTGGTTTCACGATACATTGACATGATTTTTTGAGATGTACTTATTTTAATGGGAGGCTAACTATTTGACAATGCTTGGTGGTTTTTGCCATCCTTGTCGGGAATCCGCCACGGGTGTACATGTGTTCCCCATCCTGAATCCCCTCTCACCTCCCTGCCCATCCCATCCCTCAGGGCCATTCCAGTGCACCAGCCCCGAGCACCCAGTCTCGTGCATCGAACCTGGACGGGCGATCTCCTTCTCACATGATAATATACATGTTTCACTGCTATTCTCTCAGATCATCCCACCCTCGCCTTCTCCCACAGAGTCCAAAAGACTGTTCTGTACATCTGTGTCTCTCAGACAGGGTTATCATCACCATCTTTCTAGATTCCATAGATATGTGTTCGTGTACTCTATTGGTGTTTTTCTTTCTGACTTATTTCACTCTGTATAATAGGCTGCAGTTTCATCCACCTCATTAGAACTAATTCAAGTGTATACTTTTTGATGGCTGAGTCGGATTCCATTGTGCATATGTAACACTGCTTTCTTATCGATTCGGCTGCCCCTGGACCTCTAGGTTGCTTCCATGTCCTGGCTATTGTAAACAGTGCTGTGATGATCCTTCGGGTACGCATGTCTCGTTCAAGTCTGGTTACCTCGGTGTGTATGCCCAGCAGTGGAATTGCTGAGTCATAAGGCAGTTCTAGTTCCAGTTTTTGAACGACTCTCCACAGTGTTCTCCATAGTGGCTGTATTAGTTTGCATTCCCACCAAGAGTGCAAGAGGGTTCCCTTCTCGACACCCTCTCCAGCATTTATTGCTTGTAGATTTTTGTACAGCAGTCAGCCTGACCAGAGGCAGATGGTACCTCATTGTGGTTTTGGTTTGCATTTGTCTGATAACGAGGGATGGGGAGCATCTTTTCATGTGTTTGTTAGCCATCTCTATGTCTTCTTCGGAGGAAAGGAATTTAGAATGGAGCAGTGGGCTCTCACAGGTTGGTCAGGGGGAGTAGCCCACATCCCCTGCAGGCAATACTGGGGTCTTGCCCACGAAGAGTTTTATTACAAGAATAAAGCAAAGTAAAGGCTGGCTCTGTTGTGATTACCATCCCCATACTCCAGTATTCTAACTTCATGTCATTAATTAAATACTTTTACTTTGCCCAACAAATTGTGTTGATTTAAGTTTTAAACGTTTGTTGTCATAGATGTCAGGTTTTAATATTTTATATATTATTCACAAGGGACAAAGATTCACTGCACATATGTACAAATGCACACACGTATGTGTGTACATACATATAAACGCACACTCATAAGTGTGTATATTTAGATGCACAGCCTGCAGTCCCCTTGGGAACGTACACACCTCACATTCAAACAGTTGATTCGAAACACACAGTGATACAACAGACCTTGTCAAGGTAAAGACACACTGTGCTTTTATTTATGTCTAAATCAGTTAAAAAACGTATTCACTGCAAGGTACAAACTTTTTTAGCTTGAAAAGAACAAAATTTTCTTGTATTTGAACATGGAAAATCTTGCTGAATATGAAACATAGGTTTTAAATGAAATTCATTCTTCATTGTCTGTTATTTGGAGACTGTGGAACCAAGAAAGTAAACCTCCGTTCTTTGGGGCTGCTTGAGCTGTATCTTTAGCAGATTTTTTTTTTTTTTAATTCCCTTACACTTTTACCGTCATAAATAGATATAATAGCCCAGCTTTGTAGGAGACACACCCTCCCTGCCCTGTGACCCATCGGACTTGACTTAGGTAGATGAGGATGGCAGGTGAGTTTGGGGGCCTCCATAGGGGAGTTTTTCATGCCTCATTTCCCCACCAAAACATCTAAATTGCTCACCGTCCTCTACGAGAGGTGTCAGGATGGGGCTTTGTGATGTCAAGGCTCACCCAGGGCCCCCATTGGCTGGGGAAGAGACTTGCTAACCTCATCAAGCATGAGGGTGTGTCTCCCTGAAGAGGGGTATATATAGGGGTGCTCAGGGCCTCTGGAGTAGACCACTGGGATGCCTCAAAATGACTAAGGTGACTGGGAAGCCACAAGGCTCCAGAGTAGTTCTGAAACACCTGGCTCCTGTTACCCGGGACAACAGGATGAAGACTTCTTCACCACTGAGGTCCAAGAAAAATGTGAAGGTGAGCTGAACCCACCCAAACACCTCTGGCCCATTGACCCCACCCCATAAGTCCTCTCCCCTGTCCTTGCCTGGCTCACAACCCTTCTCTGCCCAAACCCCTTCTCCTGAAGCTGTCATTCCCAACCACCTTCACCCTCTTCCCCAAACCAATGCCATTCTCTACCCGTCTCTTGTTTTCTCCAGGTGGCCAGGGTACCTGTGAGAGTGAATAATCGCCTTCAGGCAAAGCTGAGCAAGAAAACGTCTCAGAAACCACTCAGCACAAGGAAATTTAAAAAAAACAGAGGCCCAAAGCTCTGTAGCCGGTGCTCCAAGGTGAAAGAAGTGCTGAATCAGAACGGACCAGAGGAGGTCCCAGAGAGTGTGTAGACCCCTGTCATTCCAGCAGGAACGGTGGGCAGCCAGTGACCTCAGAGCTTGGCTAGAGACCTCAGAAATCTTCTGGGGTCTTGCCGCTGAGGACTGGCCAACAATACACACGTTGATAATTATACCAACTGCATACATTCATAATGAAAATAAAATCAACCTGATGTGAAATTATGTTTGTCTCTGAGTTCTGTGAGAGTGAGGGACAGAGAGGGCAGTGCAGGCATCAATGTGTTGAGGAAGGGAGATGGGTCCTGTGGGGTTGGAGATGGGACTAGAAGGTCCAGTTTGCCAGAAAATGGGGGAGGGGAGAGAACTGGTTCCAGACTCAGCTTCACACATATACTTCCCATGGGAGAAGAGGAAGAGGACTTGGTGTTTCTCTGTGTGAGTGCAGAACTGGAAACGTGGCTGGGGAGCCGTGTCATGTGTGGAGTGGCCGTGCCATTTGCTAAAAAGGCATAGAAAGAAGGTGCCCCATAAAGAGAATGGAATATTGACATATGCAGCAACAGGGAACGTATACTGTTCAGTGAAATAACTCAGACAGAGATAGACAAATACCGTATGGTATCAATTAAGAATCTAAAAACTCCACAAAGTAGAGAATATCACAGAAATGGAGGCTCACGGATATAGAGAACATTCTCCTGGTTAGCAGCGGGGAGGGGAAGAGGGAGGGGCAATACAGAGGTGGGGGAGCGGGAGGCACAGCGTGTAAGGTGGAAGATGAGCCCAAGGTTGGACTGTACATCATGGGGAATAGAGCCAGTGCTCTGTAAGAACTATAAACGGAAAGCCAACGTTCACGATTGTATAATAAGAAAGAAAGGGAAAGAAAGGGGGGGAGGAAGGAGGGAAGAAAGGAAGGAAAATGATGGTGTTTTTGGAGGGCACAAAGCCAACTTTGACTAGGCCATTTTCAGCCAAGGAATTTAGTGTGTTTTTTTTTCCATTTTTATTTTTAGTTTATTTCAAATTACCATACTGTATTGGTTTCACGATACATTGACATGATTTTTTGAGATGTACTTATTTTAATGGGAGGCTAACTATTTTACAATGCTTGGTGGTTTTTGCCATACTTGACGGGAATCCGCCACGGGTGTACATGTGTTCCCCATCCTGAACCCCCTCTCACCTCCCTGCCCATCCCATCCCTCAGGGCCATCCCAGTGCACCAGCCCCGAGCACCCAGTCTCGTGCATCGAACCTGGACGGGCGATCTCCTTCTCACATGATAATATACATGTTTCACTGCTATTCTCTCAGATCATCCCACCCTCGCCTTCTCCCACAGGGTCCAAAAGACTGTTCTGTACATCAGTGTCTCGCAGACAGGGTTATCATCACCATCTTTCTAGATTCCATAGATATGTGTTCGTGTACTCTATTGGTGTTTTTCTTTCTGACTTATTTCACTCTGTATAATAGGCTGCAGTTTCATCCACCTCATTAGAAGTAATTCAAGTGTATACTTTTTGATGGCTGTGTCGGATTCCATTGTGTATATGTACCACTGCTTTCTTATCGATTCGTCTGCCCCTGGACATCCAGGTTGCTTCCATGTCCTGGCTATTGTAAACAGTGCTGTGATGATCCTTCGGGTACACATGTCTCGTTCAAGTCTGGTTTCCTCGGTGTGTATGCCCAGCAGTGGGATTGCTGGGTCATATGGCAGTTCTAGTTCCAGTTTTTGAAGGACTCTCCACAGTGTTCTCCATAGTGGCTTTACTAGTTTGCATTCCCACCAAGAGTGCAAGAGGGTTCCCTTCTCGACACCCTCTCCAGCATTTATTGCTTGTAGATTTTTGTACAGCAGTCAGCCTGACCAGAGGCAGATGGTACCTCATTGTGGTTTTGGTTTGCATTTGTCTGATAACGAGTGATGGGGAGCATCTTTTCATGTGTTTGTTAGCCATCTCTATGTCTTCTTCGGAGGAAAGGAATTTAGAATGGAGCAGTGGGCTCCCACAGGTGGGGCAGGGGGAGTAGCCCACATCCCCTGCAGGCAATACTGGGGTATTGCCCACGAAGAGTTTTATTACAAGAATAAAGCCAAGTAAAGGCTGGCTCTGTTGTGATTACCATCCCCATACTCCAGTATTCTAACTTCATGTCATTAATTAAATACTTTTACTTTGCACACCCAATTGTGTTGATTTAAGTTTTCAACGTTTGTTGTCATAGATGTCAGGTTTTAATATTTTATATATTATTCACAAGGGACAAAGATTCACTGTACATATGTACAAATGCACACACGTATGTGTGTACATACATATAAACGCACACTCATAAGTGTGTATATTTAGATATATTTTTTCATATATATATATATTCATACATCCACAGTTTCAGTAGTTACCTTTAAGAATTCATTGTCTTCTGTGAGGGAATTCATGACGAGAAGACCTTGTTAAACCATTGTCACCAGCACAGGCTGCCTTGGTTACCACTGCTCCATTCCACAGAGCATCCTGAATGGTTTGCAAGGCCTTGAGATCACTTCCTGCACAGCCTGAAGTCCCCTAGGGAACGTACACACCTCACATTCAAACAGTTGATTCGAAACACACAGTGATACC
This sequence comes from Capricornis sumatraensis, assembly GCF_032405125.1. NCBI lineage: Eukaryota > Metazoa > Chordata > Mammalia > Artiodactyla > Bovidae > Capricornis > Capricornis sumatraensis. The sequence goes on along the minus strand of NC_091092.1, from coordinate 138,267,878 downwards.
ACAGACCTTGTCAAAGTAAAGACACACAATGTGCTTTTATTTATGTCTAAATCAGTTAAACAACGTATTCACTGCACGGTACAAACTTTTTTAGCTTGCAAAGAACAACATTGTCTTGTATTTGAACATGAAAAATCTTGCTGAATTTGAAACATAGGTTTTATTTATTTATTTATTTTTTTATTAAATTTTAAAATCTTTAATTCTTACATGTATTCCCAAACATGAAACCCCCTCCCACCTCCCTCCCATTGACATCTCTGTGGGTGATCCCCATGCACCAGCCCCAAGCATGCTGTATCCTGCGTCAGACATAGACTGGCGATTCAATTCTTACATGATAGTATACATGATAAAATGCCATTCTCCCAAATCATCCCGCCCTCTCCCTCTCTCTCTGAGTCCAAATGTCCGTTATACACAGCTGTGTCTTTTTTCCTGTCTTGCATACAGGGTCGTTATTGCCATCTTTCTAAATTCCATATATATGTGTTAGTATACTGTATTGGTGTTTTTCTTTCTGGCTTACTTCACTCTGTATAATCGGCTCCAGTTTCATCCATCTCATCAGAATTGATTCAAATGAATTCTTTTTAACGGCTGAGTAATACTCCATTGTGTACATGTACCAAAGCTTTCTTATCCATTCATCTGCTGATGGACGTCTAGGTTCTTTCCATGTCCTGGCTATTATAAACAGTGCTGCGATGAACATTGGGGTACATGTGTCTCTTTCTACTCTGGTTTCCTCTGTGTGTATACCCAGCAGTGGGATTGCTGGGTCATAAGGTAGTTCTATTTGCAATTTTTTAAGGAATCTCCACACTGTTCTCCATAGTGGCTGTACTAGTTTGCATTCCCACCAACAGTGTAGGAGGGTTCCCTTTTCTCCACACCCTCTCCAGCATTTATTGCTTGCAGATTTTTGGATCGCAGTCATTCTGACTAGTGTGAAGTGGTACCTCATTGTGGTTTTGATTTGCATTTCTCTGATAATGAGTGATGTTGAGCATCTTTTCATGTGTTTGTTAGCCATCCGTATGTCTTCTTTGGAGAAAAAATGTCTATTTAGTTCTTTGGCCCATTTTTTGATTGGGTCGTTTATTTTTCTGGAATTGAGCTGCATAAGTTGCTTGTATATTTTTGAGATTAGTTGTTTGTCAGTTGCTTCATTTGCTATTATTTGCTCCCATTCAGAAGGCTGTCTTTTCACCTTGCGTATATTTTCCTTTGTGTGCAGATGCTTTTAATTTTAATTAGATCCCATTTGTTTATTTTTGCTTTTATTTCCAGAATTCTGGGAGGTGGATCATAGAGGATCCTGCTGTGATTTATGTCTGAGAGTGTTTTGCCTATATTCTCCTCTAGGAGTTTTATAGTTTCTGGTCTTACATTTAGATCTTTAATCCATTTTGAGTTTATTTTTGTGTGCGGTGTTAGAACGTGATCTAGTTTCATTCTTTTACAAGTGGTTGACCAGTTTTCCCAGCACCACTTGTTAAAGAGATTGTCTTTACTCCATTGTATATTCTTGCCTCCTTTGTCAAAGATAAGGTGTCCATATGTGTGTGGATTTATCTCTGGGCTTTCTATTTTGTTCCATTGATCTATATGTCTGTCTTTGTGCCAGTACCATACTGTTTTGATGACTGTGGCTTTGTAGCTGAGCCTGAAGTCAGGCAAGTTGATTCCTCCAGTTCCATTCTTCTTTCTCAAGATTGCTTTGGCTATTCGAGGTTTTTTGTATTTCCATACAAATCTTGAAATTATTTGTTCTAGTTCTGTGAAAAATATGGCTAGTAGCTTTATAGGGATTGCGTTGAATTTGTAAATTGCTTGGGTAGTATACTCATTTTCACTATATTGATTCTTCCAATCCATGAAATGGTATATTTCTCCATCTATTAGTGTCCTCTTTGATTTCTTTCATCAGTGTTTTATAGTTTTCTATATATAGGTCTTTAGCTTCTTTGGGTAGATATATTCCTAAGTATTTTATTCTTTTTGTTGCAATGGTGAATGGAATTGTTTCCTTAATTTCTTTTCCTACTTTCTCATTATTAGTGTATAGGAATGCAAGGGATTTCTGTGTGTTGATTTTATATCCTGCAACTTTACTATATTCATTGATGAGCTCTAGTAATTTTCTGGTGGAGTCTTTAGGGTTTTCCATGTAGAGGATCATGTCATCTGCAAACAGTGAGAGATTTACTTCTTCTTTTCCAATTTGGATTCCTTTTATTTCTTTTTCTGCTCTGATTGCTGTGGCCAAAACTTCCAGAACTATGTTGAATAGTAGCGGTGAAAGTGGACACCCTTGTCTTGTTCCTGACTTTAGGGGAAATGCTTTCAATTTTTCACCATTAAGGATAATGTTTGCTGTGGGTTTGTCATATATAGCTTTAATTATGTTGAGGTATGTTCCTTCTATTCCTGCTTTCTGGAGAGTTTTTATCATAAATGGATGTTGAATTTTGTCAAAGGCCTTCTCTGCATCTATTGAGATAATCATATGGTTTTTATTTTTCAATTTGTTAATGTGGTGAATTACATTGATTGATTTGCGGATTTTGAAGAATCCTTGCATCCCTGGGATAAAGCCCACTTGGTCATGGTGTATGATCTTTTTAATATGTTGTTGGATTCTGATTGCTAGAATTTTGTTGAGGATTTTTGCATCTATGTTCATCAGTGATATTGGCCTGTAGTTTTCTTTTTTTGTGACATCTTTGTCAGGTTTTGGTGTTAGGGTAATGGTGGCCTCATAGAATGAGTTTGGAAGTTTACCTTCCTCTGCAATTTTCTGGAAGAGTTTGAGTAGGATAGGTGTTAGCTCTTCTCGAAATTTTTGGTAGAATTCAGCTGTGAAGCCGTCTGGACCTGGGCTTTTGTTTGCTGGAAGATTTCTGATTACAGTTTCAATTTCCGTGCTGGTGATGGGTCTGTTAAGATTTTCTATTTCTTCCTGGTTCAGTTTTGGAAAATTGTACTTTTCTAAGAATTTGTCCATTTCTTCCACATTGTCCATTTTATTGGCATACAACTGCTGATAGTAGTCTCTTATGATCCTTTGTATTTCTGTGTTGTCTGTTGTGATCTCTCCATTTTCATTTCTAATTTTATTGATTTGATTTTTCTCTCTTTGCTTCTTGATGAGTCTGGCTAGTGGTTTGTCAATTTTATTTATCCTTTCAAAGAACCAGCTTTTGGCCTTGTTGATTTTTGCTATGGTCTCTTTTGTTTCTTTAGCATTTATTTCTGCCCTAATTTTTAAGATTTCTTTCCTTCTACTAACTCTGGGGTTCTCCAATTCTTCCATTTATAGTTGCTTTAGTTGTAGAGTTAGGTTATTTATTTGACTTTTTTCTTGTTTCTTGAGGTATGCCTGTATGGCTATGAACTTTCCTCTTAGCACTGCTTTTATAGTGTCCCACAGGTTTTGGGTTGTTCTGTTTTCATTTTCATTAGTTTCTATGCATATTTTGATTTCTTTTTTGATTTCTTCTGTGATTTGTGGGTTATTCAGAAGTGTGTTGTTCAACCTCCATATGTCGGAATTTTTAGTAGTTTTTCTCCTGTAATTGAGATCTAGAAATTCATTCTTCATTGTCTGTTTCTTGGAGACTTTGGAACCAAGAAAGTAAACCTCCGTTCACTGGGGCTGCTTAAGCTGTATCTTTAGCTGATTTTTTTTTTAATTCCCTTACACTTTTACCGTCCTAAATAGATATAATAGCCCAGCTTTGGAGGAGACACACCCTCCCTGCCCTGTGACCGATCGGACTTGACTTAGGGAGATGAGGATGGCAGGTGAGTTTGGGGGCCTCCATAGGGGAGTTATTCATGCCTCATTTCTCCCACCAAAACATCTAAATTGCTCCCCATCTTCTGCTAGAGGTGTCAGGATGGGGCTTTGTGACGTCAAGGCTCACCCAGGGCCCCCATTGGCTGGGGAAGAGACTTGCTGATCTCATAAAGCATGAAGGTGTGTCTCCCTGACGAGGGGTATATATAGGGGTGCTCAGGGGCTCTGGAGCAGACCACAGGGAGGCCCCAAAATGACTAAGGTGACTGGGAAGCCACGAGGCTTCAGAGTAGTTATGAAACACCTGGCTCCTGTTACCCGGGACAACAGGATGAAGACTTCCTCCCCACTGAGGTCCAAGAAAAATGTCAAGGTGAGTTGAACCCACCCAATCACCTCTGGCCCATTGACTCCACCCCATAAGTCATCTCCCCTGTCCTTGCCTGGCACACAACCCTTCTCTGCCCACACCCCTTCTCCTGAAGCTGTCATTCCCAACCACCTTCACCCTCTTCCCCAAACCAATGCCATTCTCTACCCGTCTCTTGTTTTCTCCAGGTGGCCAGGATACCTGTGAGAGTGAATAATCGCCTTAAGGCAAAGCTGAGCAAGAAAACGTCTCAGAAACCACTCAGCACAAGGAAATTTAAAAAAACCAGAGGCCCAAAGCTCTGTAGCCGGTGCTCCAAGGTGAAAGAAGTGCTGAATCAGAACAGACCAGAGTAGGTCCCAGAGAGTGTGTAGACCCCTGTCATTCCAGCAGGAACGGTGGGCAGCCAGTGACCTCACAGCTTGGTTAGAGACCTCAGAAATCTTCTGGGGTCTTGCCGCTGAGGACTGGCCAACAATACACACGTTGACTATTATACCAACTGCATACATTCATAATGAAAATAAAATCAACCTGATGTGAAATTACGTTTGTCTCTGAGTTCTGTGAGAGTGGGGGACAGAGAGGGCAGTGCAGGCATCAATGTGTTGAGGGAGGGAGATGGGTCCTGTGGGGTTGGAGATGGGACTGGAAGGTCCAGTTTGCCAGAAAATGGGGGAGGGGAGAGAACTGGTTCCAGACTCAGCTTCACACATATACTTCCCATGGGAGAAGAGGAAGAGGACTTGGTGTTTCTCTGTGTGAGTGCAGAACTGGAAACGTGGCTGGGGAGCCGTGTCATGTGTGGAGTGGCCGTGCCATTTGCTAAAAAGGCATAGAAAGAAGGTGCCCCATAAAGAGAATGGAATATTGACCTATGCAGCAACATGGAACGTATACTGTTCAGTGAAATAACTCAGACAGAGATAGACAAATACCGTATGGTATCACTTAAGAATCTAAAAACTCCACAAAGTAGAGAATATCACAAAAATGGAGGCTCACGGATATAGCGAATATTCTCCTGGTTAGTAGCGGGGAGGGGAAGAGGGAGGGGCAATACAGAGGTGGGGGAGCGGGAGGCACAGCGTGTAAGGTGGAAGATGAGCCCAAGGATGGACTGTACATCATGGGGAATAGAGCCAGTGCTCTGTAAGAACTATAAACGGAAAGCCAACGTTCACAATTGTATAATAAGAAAGAAAGGCAAAGAAAGAGGGGGGAGGAAGGAGGGAAGAAAGGAAGGAAAATGATGGTGTTTTTGGAGGGCACAAAGCCATCATTGATTAGGCCCTTTTTAGCAAAGGAATTTAGTGTGGTTTTTTTTCCATTTTATTTTTAGTTCATTTCGCATTACCATACTGTATTGGTTTCGCAATACATTGACATGATTTTTTGAGATGTACTTATTTTAATGGGAGGCTAACTATTTTACAACGCTTGGTGGTTTTTGCCATACTTGTCGGGAATATGCCACGGGTGTACATGTTTTCCCCATCCTGAACCCCCTCTCACCTCCCTGCCCATCCCATCCCTCAGGGCCATCCCAGTGCACCAGCCCCGAGCACCCAGTCTCGTGCATCGAAACTGGATGGGTGATCACCTTCTCACATGATAATATACATGTTTCACTGCTATTCTCTCAGATCATCCCACCCTCGCCTTCTCCCACAGAGTCCAAAAGACTGTTCTGTACATCTGTGTCTCGCAGACAGGGTTATCATTACCATCTATCTAGATTCCATAGATATGTGTTCGTGTACTCTATTGGTGTTTTTCTTTCTGACTTATTTCACTCTGTATAATAGGCTGCAGTTTCATCCACCTCATTAGAACTAATTCAAGTGTATACTTTTTGATGGCTGAGTCGGATTCCATTGTGTATATGTACCACTGCTTTCTTATCGATTCGTCTGCCCCTGGACATCTAGGATGCTTCCATGTCCTGGCTATTGTAAACAGTGCTGTGATGATCCTTCGGGTACACATGTCTCGTTCAAGTCTGGTTTCCTCGGTGTGTATGCCCAGCAGTGGGATTGCTGGGTCATATGGCAGTTCTAGTTCCAGTTTTTGAAGGAATCTCCACAGTGTTCTACATAGTGGCTGTACTAGTTTGCATTCCCACCAAGAGTGCAAGAGGGTTCCCTTCTCAACACCCTCTCCAGCATTTATTGCTTGTAGATTTTTGTACAGAAGTCAGCCTGACCAGAGGCGGATGGTACCTCGTTGTGGTTTTGGTTTGCATTTGTCTGATAACGAGTGATGGGGAGCATCTTTTCATGTGTTTGTTAGCCATCTCTATGTCTTCTTCGGAGGAAAGGAATTTAGAAAGGAACAGTGGGCTCCCACAGGTGGGGCAGGGGTAGTAGCCCACATCCCCTGCGGGCAATACTGGGGTCTTGCCCACGAAGAGTTTTATTACAAGAATAAAGCCAAGTAAAGGCTGGCTCTGCTGTGATTACCATCCCCATACTCCAGTATTCTAACTTAATGTCATTAATTAAATACTTTTACTTTGCACACCAAATTGTGTTGATTTAAGTTTTAAACGTTTGTTGTAATAGATGTCAGGTTTTAATATTTTATATATTATTCACAAGGGACAAAGTTTCACTGTACATATGTACAAATGCACACACGTATGTGTGTACATACATATAAACGCACACTCATAAGTGTGTATATTTAGATATATTTTTTCATATATATATATATTCATACATCCACACTTTCAGTAGTTACCTTTAAGAATTCATTGTCTTCTGTGAGGGAATTCATGAAGAGAAGACCTTGTTAAACCATTGTCACCAGCACAGGCTGCCTTGGTTACCACTGCTCCATTCCACAGAGGACCCTGAATGGTTTGCAAGGCCTTGAGATCACTTCCTGCACAGCCTGCAGTCCCCTAGGGAACGTACACACCTCACATTCAAACAGTTGATTCGAAACACACAGTGATACCACAGACCTTGTCAAGGTAAAGACACACAATGTGCTTTTATTTATGTCTAAATCAGTTAAACAACGTATTCACTGCAAGGTACAAACTTATTTAGCTTGCAAAGAACAACATTGTCTTTTATTTGAACATGGAAAATCTTGCTGAATTTGAAACATAGGTTTTAAATGAAATTCATTCTTCATTGTCTGTTATTTGGAGACTGTGGAACCAAGAAAGTAAACCTCCGTTCATTGGGGCTGCTTAAGATGTATCTTTAGCAGATTTTTTTTTTTCTAATTCCCTTACAGTTTTACCGTCATTAATAGATATAATAGCCCAGCTTTGGAGGAGACACACCCTCCCTGCCCTGTGACCCATGGGACTTGACTTAGGGAGATGAGGATGGCAGGTGAGTTTGGGGGCCTCCATAGGGGAGTTATTCATGCCTAATTTCTCCCACCAAAACATCTAAATTGCTCCCCATCCTCTGCTAGAGTTGTCAGGATGGGGCTTTGTGATGTCAAGGCTCACCCATTTCCCCCATTGGCTGGGGAAGAGACTTGCTGACCTCATCAAGCATGAGAGTGTGTCTCCCTGACGAGGGGTATATATAGGGGTGCTCAGGGGCTCTGGAGCAGACCACTGGGAGGCCTCAACATGACTAAGGTGACTGGGAAGCCAGAAGGCTCCAGAGTAGTTCTGAAACACCTGGCTCCTGTTACCCGGGACAACAGGATGAAGACTTCCTCCCCACTGAGGTCCAAGAAAAATGTCAAGGTGAGCTGAACCCACCCAAACACCTCTGGCCCATTGACCCCACCCCATAAGTCCTCTCCCCTGTCCTTGCCTGGCACACAACCCTTCTCTGCCCACACCCCTTCTCCTGAAGCTGTCATTCCCAACCACCTTCACCCTCTTCCCCAAACCAATGCCATTCTCTACCCGTCTCTTGTTTTCTCCAGGTGGCCAGGGTACCTGTGAGAGTGAATAATCGCCTTCAGGCAAAGCTGAGCAAGAAAACCTCTCAGAAACCACTCAGCACAAGGAAATTTAAAGAAACCAGAGGCCCAGAGCTCTGTAGCCAGTGCTCCAAGGTGAAAGAAGTGCTGAATCACAACGGACCAGAGGAGGTCCTGAGAGTGTGTAGACCCCTGTCATTCCAGCAGGAACGGTGGGCAGCCAGTGACCTCAGAGCTTGGTTAGAGACCTCAGAAATCTTCTGGGGTCTTGCCGCTGAGGACTGGCCAACAATACACATGTTGACTATTATACCAACTGCATACATTTATAATGAAAATAAAATCAACCTGATGTGAAATTATGTTTGTCTCTGAGTTCTGTGAGAGTGGGGGACAGAGAGGGCAGTGCAGGCATCAATGTGTTGAGGGAGGGAGATGGGTCCTGTGGGGTTGGAGATGGGACTAGAAGGTCCAGTTTGCCAGAAAATGGGGGAGGGGAGAGAACTGGTTCCAGACTCAGCTTCACACATATACTTCCCATGGGAGAAGAGGAAGAGGACTTTTGTTTCTCTGTGTGAGTGCAGAACTGGAAACGTGGCTGGGGAGACGTGTCATGTATGGAGTGGCAGTTCCATTTGCAAAAAAGGCATAGAAAGAAGGTGCCCCATAAAGAGAATGGAACATTGACATTTGCACCAACAGGAACGTATACTGTTAAGTGAGATAACTCAGACAGAGATAGACAAATACCGTATGGTATCACTTAAGAATCTAAAAACTCAATTTTTCACCATTCAAGATAATGTTTGCTGTGAGTTTGTCATATGTAGCTTTTATTATGTTGAGGTATGTTCCTTCTATTCCTGCTTTCTGGAGAGTTTTTATCATAAATGGATGTTGAATTTTGTCAAAGGCCTTCTCTGCATCTATTGAGATAAGCATATGGTTTTTATTTTTCAATTTGTTAATGTGGTGAATTACATTGTTTGATTTGCGGATATTGTAGAATCCTTGCATCCCTGGAATAAAGCCCACTTGGTCATGGTGTATGATCTTTCTAATGTGTTGTTGGATTCTGATTGCTAGGATTGTGTTGAGGATTTTTGCGTCTGTGTTCATCAGTGATTTTGGCCTGTAGTTTTCTTTCTTTGTGACATCTTTGTCAGGTTTTGGTATTAGGGTGATGGTGGCCTCATAAAATGATTTTGGAAGTTTACCTTCCTCTGCAATTTTCTGGAAGAGTTTGAGTAGGATAGGTGTTAGCTCTTCTCTAAATTTTTGGTAGAATTCATCTGTGAAGCCGTCTGGACCTGGGCTTTTGTTTGGGAAAACTGGTCCACCACTTGTAAAAGAATGAAACTAGATCACGTTCTAACACCGCACACAAAAATAAACTCAAAATGGATTAAAGATCTAAATGTAAGACCAGAAACTATAAAACTAGAGGAGAACATAGGCAAAACACTCTCAGACATAAATCACAGCAGGATCCTCTATGATCCACCTCTCAGAATTCTGGAAATAAAAGCAAAAATAAACAAATGGGATCTAATTAAAATTAAAAGCTTCTGCACAACAAAGGAAACTATAAGCAAGGTGAAAAGACAGCCTTCTGAATGGGAGCAAATAATAGCAAATGAAGCAACTGACAAACAACTAATCTCAAAAATATACAAGCAACTTATGCAGCTCAATTCCAGAAAAATAAAGGACCCAATCAAGAAATGGGCCAAAGAACTAAATAGATATTTCTCCACAGAAGACATACGGATGGCTAACAAACACATGAAAAGATGCTCAACATCACTCATTATCAGAGAAATGCAAATCAAAACCACAATGAGGTACCACTTCACACCAGTCAGAATGGCTGCGATCCAAAAATCTGCAAGCAATAAATGCTGGAGAGGGTGTGGAGAAAAGGGAACCCTCCTACACTGTTGGTGGGAATGCAAATTAGTACAGCCACTATGGAGAAGAGTGTGGAGATTCCCTAAAAAATTGCAAATAGAACTGCCTTATGACCCAGCAATGCCACTGCTGGGCATACACACCGAGGAAACCAGAGTTGAAAGAGACACATGTACCCCAATGTTCATCACAGCACTGTTTATAATAGCCAGGACATGGAAACAACCTAGAGGTCCATCAGCAGATGAATGGATAAGAAAGCTGTGGTACATGTACACAATGGAGTATTATTCAGCCATTAAAAAGAATTCATTTGAATCAGTTCTGATGAGATGGATGAAACTGGGGCCGATTATACAGAGTGAAGTAAGACAGAAAGAAAAACACCAATACAGAATACTAACACATATATATGGAATTTAGAAAGCTGGCAATGACGACCCTGTATGCAAGACACGAAAAAAGACACAGCGGTGTATAACGGACTTTTGGACTCAGAGGGAGAGGGAGAGGGTGGGATGATTTGGGACAATGGGAATCTATCATGTATACTATCATGTAAGAATTGAATCGCCAGTCTATGTCTGACGCAGGATACAGCATGCTTGGGGCTAGTGCATGGGGGTGACCCACAGAGATGTTATGGGGAGGGAGGTGGGAGGGGGGTTCATGTTTGGGAACACATGTAAGAATTAAAGATTTTAAAATTAAAAAAAAATTAAAAAAAAGAATCTAAAATCTCCACAAAGAAGAGAGTATCATAAAAATGGAGAATCACGGATATAGAGAACATTCTACTGGTTAGCAGCGGGGAGGGGAAGAGGGAGGGGCAATGCAGAGGTGGGGGAGCGGGAGGCACAGCGTGTAAGGTGGAAGATGAGCCCAAGGATGGACTGTACATCATGGGGAATAGAGCCAGTGCTCTGTAAGAACTATAAACGGAAAGCCAACGTTCACGATTGTATAATAAGAAAGAAAGGGAAAGAAAGAGGGGGGAGGAAGGAGGGAAGAAAGAAAGGAAAATGATGGTGTTTTCGGAGGGCACAAAGCCAACATTGATTAGGCCCTTTTTAGCAAAGGAATTTAGTGTGTTTTTTTTCCATTTTTCTTTTTAGTTTATTTCACATTACCATACTGTATTGGTTTCGCGATACATTGACATGATTTTTTGAGATGTACTTATTTTAATGGGAGGCTAACTATTTGACAATGCTTGGTGGTTTTTGCCATACTTGTCGGGAATCCGTCACGGGTGTACATGTGTTCCCCATCCTGAACCCCCTCTCACCTCCCTGCCCATCCCATCCCTCAGTGCCATCCCAGTGCACCAGCCCCGAGCACCCAGTATCGTGCATCGAACCTGGACGGGGGATCTCCTACTCACATGATAATATACATGTTTCACTGCTATTCTCTCAGATCATCCCACCCTCGCCTTCTCCCACAGAGTCCAAAAGACTGTTCTGTACATCTGTGTCTCGCAGACAGGGTTATCATCACCATCTTTCTAGATTCCATAGATATGTGCTCGTGTACTCTATTGGTGTTTTTCTTTCTGACTTATTTCACAATGTATAATAGGCTGCCGTTTCATCCACCTCATTAGAAGTAACTCAAGTGTATACTTTTTGATGGCTGAGTCGGATTCCATTGTGCATATGTAACACTGCTTTCTAATCGATTCCTCTGACCCTGGACATCTAGGTTGCTTCCATGTCCTGGCTATTGTAAACAGTGCTGTGATGATCCTTCGGGTACACATGTCTCGTTCAAGTCTGGTTTCCTCGGTGTGTATGCCCAGCAGTGGGATTTCTGGGTCATATGGCAGTTCTAGTTCCAGTTTTTGAAGGACTCTCCACAGTGTTCTCCATAGTGGCTGTACTAGTTTGCATTCCCACCAAGAGTGCTAGAGGGTTCCCTTCTCGACACCCTCTCCAGCATTTATTGCTTGTAGATTTTTGTTCAGCAGTCAGCCTGACCAGAGGCAGATGGTACCCCATTGTGGTTTTGGTTTGCATTTGTCTGATAACGAGTGATGGGGAGAATCTTTTCATGTGTTTGTTAGCCATCTCTATGTCTTCTTCGGAGGAAAGGAATTTAGAATGGAGCAGTGGGCTCCCACAGGTGGGGCAGAAGGAGTAGCCCACAGCCCCTGCAGGCAATACTGGGGTCTTTCCCACGAAGAGTTTTATTACAAGAATAAAGCCAAGTAAAGGCTGGCTCTGTTGTGATTACCATCCCCATACTGCAGTATTCTAACTTCATGTCAGTCATTAAATACTTTTACTTTGCACACCAAATTGTGTTGATTTAAGTTTTAAACGTTTGTTGTCATAGATGTCAGGTTTTAATATTTTATATATTATTCACAAGGGACAAAGATTCACTGTACATATGTACAAATGTACACACGTATGTGTGTACATACATATAAATGCACACTCATAAGTGTGTATATTTAGATATATTTTTTCATATATATATATATATATATTCATACATCCACAGTTTCAGTAGTTACCTTGAAGAATTCATTGTCTTCTGTGAGGGAATTCATGAAGAGAAGACCTTGTTAAACCATTGTCACCAGCACAGGCTGCCTGGGTTACCACTGCTCCATTCCACAGAGCATCCTGAATGGTTTGCAAGGCCTTGAGATCACTTCCTGCACAGCCTGCAGTCCCCTAGGGAACGTACACACCTCACATTCAAACAGTTGATTCGAAACACACAGTGATACCACAGACCTTGTCAAGGTAAAGACACACAATGTGCTTTTATTTATGTCTAAATCAGTTAAACAACGTATTCACTGCAAGGTACAAACTTTTTTAGCTTGCAAAGAACAACATTGTCTTGTATTTGAACATGGAAAATCTTGCTGAATTTGAAACATAGGTTTTTAATGAAATTCATTCTTCATTGTCTGTTATTTGGAGACTATGGAACCAAGAAAGTAAACCTCCGTTCATTGGGGCTGCTTAAGCTGTATCTTTAGCAGATTTTTTTTTTAATTCCCTTACACTTTTACCGTCATAAATAGATATAATAGGCCAGCTTTGGAGGAGACACACCCTCCCTGCCCTGTGACCCATCGGACTTGACTTAGGGAGATGAGGATGGCAGGTGAGTTTGGGGGACCCGATAGGGGAGTTATTCATGCCTCATTTCTCCCACTAAAACATCTGAATTGCTCCCCATCCTCTGCTAGAGGTGTCAGGATGGGGCTTTGTGATGTCAAGGCTCACCCAGGGCCTCCATTGGCTGGGGAAGAGACTTGCTGACCTCATAAAGCATGAGGGTGTGTCTCCGTGACGAGGGGTATATATAGGGGTGCTCAGGGGCTCTGGAGCAGACCACTGGGAGGCCTCAAAATGACTAAGGTGACTGGGAAGCCACAAGTCTCCAGAGTAGTTTTGAAACACCTGGCTCCTGTTACCCGGTACAACAGGATGAAGACTTCCTCCCCACTGAGGTCCAAGAAAAATGTCAAGGTGAGCTGAACCCACCCAAACACCTCTGGCCCATAGACCCCACCCCATAAGTCCTCTCCCCTGTCCTTGCCTGGCACACAACCCTTCTCTGCCCACACCCCTTCTCCTGAAGCTGTCATTCCCAACCACCTTCACCCTCTTCCCCAAACCAATGCCATTCTGTACCCCTCTCTTGTTTTCTCCAGGTGGCCAGGGTGCCTGTGAGAGTGAATAATCGCCTTCAGGCAAAGCTGACCAAGACAAAATCTCAGAAACCATGCAACACAAGGAAACTTAAAAAAACCAGAGGCCCAAAGCTCTGTAGCCGGTGCTCCAAGGTGAAAGAAGAGCTGAATCAGAACGGACCAGAGGAGGTCCCAGAGAGTGTGTAGACCCCTGTCATTCCAGCAGGAACGGTGGGCAGCCAGCGAACTCAGAGCATGGCTAGAGACCTCAGAAATCTTTGCGGGTCTTGCCGCTGAGGACTGGCCAACAGTACACACATTGACTATTATACCAACTGCATACATTCATAATGAAAATAAAATCAACCTGATGTCAATTTATGTTTGTCCCTGAGTTCTATGAGAGTCGGGGACAGAGAGTGCAGTGCAGGCATAAATGTGTTGAGGGAGGGAGATGGGTCCTGTGGGGTTGGAGATGGGACTAGAAGGTCCAGTTTGCCAGAAAATGGGGGAGGGGAGAGAACTGGTTCCAGACTCAGCTTCACAGATATACTTCCCATGGGAGAAGGGGAAGAGGACTTGTTGTTTCTCTGTGTGAGTGCAGAACTGGAAACGTGTCTGGGGAGCCGTGTCATATGTGGACTGGCAGTGCCATTTGCAAAAAAGGCATAGAAAGAAGGTGCCCCATAAAGAGAATGGAACATTGACATTTGCACCAACAGGAACGTATACTGTTAAGTGAGATAACTCAGAGAGAGATAGACAAATACCGTATGGTATCACTTAAGAATCTAAAAACTCAATTTTTCACCATTCAAGATAATGTTTGCTGTGGGTTTGTCATATGTAGCTTTTATTATGTTGAGGTATGTTCCTTCTATTCCTGCTTTCTGGAGAGTTTTTATCATAAATGGATGTTGAATTTTGTCAAAGGCCTTCTCTGCATCTATTGAGATAATCATATAGTTTTTATATTTCAATGTGTTAATGTGGTGAATTACATTGATTGATTTGCGGATATTGTAGAATCCTTGCATCCCTGGAATAAAGCCCACTTGGTCATGGTGTATGATCTTTTTAATGTGTTGTTGGATTCTGATTGCTAGGATTGTGTTGAGGATTGTTGCGTCTGTGTTCATCAGTGATTTTGGCCTGTAGTTTTCTTTTTTTGTGACATCTTTGTCAGGTTTTGGTATTAGGGTGATGGTGGCCTCATAAAATGATTTTGGAAGTTTACCTTCCTCTGCAATTTTCTGGAAGAGTTTGAGTAGGATAGGTGTTAGCTCTTCTCTAAATTTTTGGTAGAATTCATCTGTGAAGCCGTCTGGACCTGGGCTTTTGTTTGGGAAAACTGGTCCACCACTTGTAAAAGAATGAAACTAGATCACGTTCTAACACCGCACACAAAAATAAACTCAAAATGGATTAAAGATCTAAATGTAAGACCAGAAACTATAAAACTAGAGGAGAACATAGGCAAAACACTCTCAGACATAAATCACAGCAGGATCCTCTATGATCCACCTCTCAGAATTCTGGAAATAAAAGCAAAAATAAACAAATGGGATCTAATTAAAACTAAAAGCTTCTGCACAACAAAGGAAACTATAAGCAAGGTGAAAAGACAGCCTTCTGAATGGGAGCAAATAATAGCAAATGAAGCAACTGACAAACAACTAATCTCAAAAATATACAAGCAACTTATGCAGCTGAATTCCAGAAAAATAAAGGACCCAATCAAGAAATGGGCCAAAGAACTAAATAGATATTTCTCCACAGAAGACATACGGATGGCTAACAAACACATGAAAAGATGCTCAACATCACTCATTATCAGAGAAATGCAAATCAAAACCACAATGAGGTACCACTTCACACCAGTCAGAATGGCTGCGATCCAAAAATCTGCAAGCAATAAATGCTGGAGAGGGTGTGGAGAAAAGGGAACCCTCCTACACTGTTGGTGGGAATGCAAATTAGTACAGCCACTATGGAGAACAGTGTGGAGATTCCCTAAAAAATTGCAAATAGAACTGCCTTATGACCCAGCAATGCCACTGCTGGGCATACACACCGAGGAAACCAGAGTTGAAAGAGACACATGTACCCCAATGTTCATCACAGCACTGTTTATAATAGCCAGGACATGGAAACAACCTAGAGGTCCATCAGCAGATGAATGGATAAGAAAGCTGTGGTACATGTACACAATGGAGTATTATTCAGCCATTAAAAAGAATTCATTTGAATCAGTTCTGATGAGATGGATGAAACTGGGGCCGATTATACAGAGTGAAGTAAGACAGAAAGAAAAACACCAATACAGAATACTAACACATATATATGGAATTTAGAAAGCTGGCAATGACGACCCTGTATGCAAGACACGAAAAAAGACACAGCGGTGTATAACGGACTTTTGGACTCAGAGGGAGAGGGAGAGGGTGGGATGATTTGGGACAATGGGAATCTATCATGTATACTATCATGTAAGAATTGAATCGCCAGTCTATGTCTGACGCAGGATACAGCATGCTTGGGGCTAGTGCATGGGGGTGACCCACAGAGATGTTATGGGGAGGGAGGTGGGAGGGGGGTTCATGTTTGGGAACACATGTAAGAATTAAAGATTTTAAAATTAAAAAAAAAATTAAAAAAAAGAATCTAAAATCTCCACAAAGTAGAGAGTATCACAAAAATGGAGAATCACGGATATAGAGAACATTCTACTGGTTAGCAGCGGGGAGGGGAAGAGGGAGGGGCAATGCAGAGGTGGGGGAGCGGGAGGCACAGCGTGTAAGGTGGAAGATGAGCCCAAGGATGGACTGTACATCATGGGGAATAGAGCCAGTGCTCTGTAAGAACTATAAACGGAAAGCCAACGTTCACGATTGTATAATAAGAAAGAAAGGGAAAGAAAGAGGGGGGAGGAAGGAGGGAAGAAAGAAAGGAAAATGATGGTGTTTTCGGAGGGCACAAAGCCAACATTGATTAGGCCCTTTTTAGCAAAGGAATTTAGTGTGTTTTTTTTCCATTTTTCTTTTTAGTTTATTTCACATTACCATACTGTATTGGTTTCGCGATACATTGACATGATTTTTTGAGATGTACTTATTTTAATGGGAGGCTAACTATTTGACAATGCTTGGTGGTTTTTGCCATACTTGTCGGGAATCCGTCACGGGTGTACATGTGTTCCCCATCCTGAACCCCCTCTCACCTCCCTGCCCATCCCATCCCTCAGGGCCATCCCAGTGCACCAGCCCCGAGCACCCAGTATCGTGCATCGAACCTGGACGGGGGATCTCCTACTCACATGATAATATACATGTTTCACTGCTATTCTCTCAGATCATCCCACCCTCGCCTTCTCCCACAGAGTCCAAAAGACTGTTCTGTACATCTGTGTCTCGCAGACATGGTAATCATCACCATCTTTCTAGATTCCATAGATATGTGCTCGTGTACTCTATTGGTGTTTTTCTTTCTGACTTATTTCACAATGTATAATAGGCTGCCGTTTCATCCACCTCATTAGAACTAACTCAAGTGTATACTTTTTGATGGCTGAGTCGGACTCCATTGTGCATATGTAACACTGCTTTCTAATCGATTCCTCTGACCCTGGACATCTAGGTTGCTTCCATGTCCTGGCTATTGTAAACAGTGCTGTGATGATCCTTCGGGTACATATGTCTCGTTCAAGTCTGGTTTCCTCGGTGTGTATGCCCAGCAGTGGGATTTCTGGGTCATATGGCAGTTCTAGTTCCAGTTTTTGAAGGACTCTCCACAGTGTTCTCCATAGTGGCTGTACTAGTTTGCATTCCCACCAAGAGTGCAAGAGGGTTCCCTTCTCGACACCCTCTCCAGCATTTATTGCTTGTAGATTTTTGTTCAGCAGTCAGCCTGACCAGAGGCAGATGGTACCCCATTGTGGTTTTGGTTTGCATTTGTCTGATAACGAGTGATGGGGAGAATCTTTTCATGTGTTTGTTAGCCATCTCTATGTCTTCTTCGGAGGAAAGGAATTTAGAATGGAGCAGTGGGCTCCCACAGGTGGGGCAGAAGGAGTAGCCCACAGCCCCTGCAGGCAATACTGGGGTCTTGCCCACGAAGAGTTTTATTACAAGAATAAAGCCAAGTAAAGGCTGGCTCTGTTGTGATTACCATCCCCATACTCCAGTATTCTAACTTCATGTCAGTCATTAAATACTTTTACTTTGCACACCAAATTGTGTTGATTTAAGTTTTAAACTTTTGTTGTCATAGATGTCAGGTTTTAATATTTTATATATTATTCACAAGGGACAAAGATTCACTGTACATATGTACAAATGTACACACGTATGTGTGTACATACATATAAATGCACACTCATAAGTGTGTATATTTAGATATATTTTTTCATATATATATATATATATATATTCATACATCCACAGTTTCAGTAGTTACCTTGAAGAATTCATTGTCTTCTGTGAGGGAATTCATGAAGAGAAGACCTTGTTAAACCATTGTCACCAGCACAGGCTGCCTGGGTTACCACTGCTCCATTCCACAGAGCATCCTGAATGGTTTGCAAGGCCTTGAGATCACTTCCTGCACAGCCTGCAGTCCCCTAGGGAACGTACACACCTCACATTCAAACAGTTGATTCGAAACACACAGTGATACCACAGACCTTGTCAAGGTAAAGACACACAATGTGCTTTTATTTATGTCTAAATCAGTTAAACAACGTATTCACTGCAAGGTACAAACTTTTTTAGCTTGCAAAGAACAACATTGTCTTGTATTTGAACATGGAAAATCTTGCTGAATTTGAAACATAGGTTTTTAATGAAATTCATTCTTCATTGTCTGTTATTTGGAGACTATGGAACCAAGAAAGTAAACCTCCGTTCATTGGGGCTGCTTAAGCTGTATCTTTAGCAGATTTTTTTTTTAATTCCCTTACACTTTTACCGTCATAAATAGATATAATAGGCCAGCTTTGGAGGAGACACACCCTCCCTGCCCTGTGACCCATCGGACTTGACTTAGGGAGATGAGGATGGCAGGTGAGTTTGGGGGACCCGATAGGGGAGTTATTCATGCCTCATTTCTCCCACTAAAACATCTGAATTGCTCCCCATCCTCTGCTAGAGGTGTCAGGATGGGGCTTTGTGATGTCAAGGCTCACCCAGGGCCTCCATTGGCTGGGGAAGAGACTTGCTGACCTCATAAAGCATGAGGGTGTGTCTCCGTGACGAGGGGTATATATAGGGGTGCTCAGGGGCTCTGGAGCAGACCACTGGGAGGCCTCAAAATGACTAAGGTGACTGGGAAGCCACAAGGCTCCAGAGTAGTTTTGAAACACCTGGCTCCTGTTACCCGGTACAACAGGATGAAGACTTCCTCCCCACTGAGGTCCAAGAAAAATGTCAAGGTGAGCTGAACCCACCCAAACACCTCTGGCCCATAGACCCCACCCCATAAGTCCTCTCCCCTGTCCTTGCCTGGCACACAACCCTTCTCTGCCCACACCCCTTCTCCTGAAGCTGTCATTCCCAACCACCTTCACCCTCTTCCCCAAACCAATGCCATTCTCTACCCGTCTCTTGTTTTCTCCAGGTGGCCAGGGTACCTGTGAGAGTGAAAAATCGCCTTCAGGCAAAGCTGAGCAAGAAAACCTCTCAGAAACCACTCAGCACAAGGAAATTTAAAAAAACCAGAGGCCCAAAGCTCTGTAGCCAGTGCTCCAAGGGGAAAGAAGTGCTGAATCAGAACAGACCAGAGGAGGTCCCAGAGAGTGTGTAGACCCCTGTCATTCCAGCAGGAACGGTGGGCAGCCAGTGACCTCAGAGCTTGGCTAGAGACCTCAGAAATCTTCTGGGGTCCTGCCGCTGAGGACTGGCCAACAATACACATGTTGACTATTATACCAACTGCATACATTCATAATGAAAATAAAATCAACCTGATGTGAAATTATGTTTGTCTCTGAGTTCTGTGAGAGTGGGGGACAGAGAGGGCAGTGCAGGCATCAATGTGTTGAGGGAGGGAGATGGGTCCTGTGGGGTTGGAGATGGGACTAGAAGGTCCAGTTTGCCAGAAAATGGGGGAGGGGAGAGAACTGTTTCCAGACTCAGCTTCACACATTTACTTCCCATGGGAGAAGAGAAAGAGGACTTGGTGTTTCTCTGTGTGAGTGCAGAACTGGAAACGAGGCTTGGGAGCCGTGTCATGTGTGTAGTGGCCGTGCCATTTGCTAAAAAGGCATAGAAAGAAGGTGCCCCATAAAGAGAATGGAATATTGACATATGCAGCAACAGGGAACGTATACTCTTCAGTGAAATGACTCAGACAAAGATAGACCAATACCGTATGGTATCACTTAAGAATCTAAAAACTCCACAAAGTAGAGAATATCACAGAAATGGAGGCTCACGGATATAGAGAACATTCTACTGGTTAGCAGCGGGGAGGGGAAGAGGGAGGGGCAATACAGAGGTGGGGGAGCGGGAGGCACAGCGTGTAAGGTGGAAGATGAGCCCAAGGATGGACTGTACATCATGGGGAATAGAGCCAGTGCTCTGTAAGATCTATAAACGGAAAGCCAACGTTCACGATTGTATAATAAGAAAGAAAGGGAAAGAAAGAGGGGGGAGGAAGGAGGGAAGAAAGGAAGGAAAATGATGGTGTTTCTGGAGGGCACAAAACGAACATTGATTAGGCCCTTTTTAGCAAAGGAATTTAGTGTGTTTTTTTTTCCATTTTTATTTTTAGTTTATTTCGCATTACCATACTGTATTGGTTTCACAATTCATTGACATGATTTTTTGAGATGTACTTATTTTAATGGGAGGCTAACTATTTGACAATGCTTGGTGGTTTTTGCCATCCTTGTCGGGAATCCGCCACGGGTGTACATGTGTTCCCCATCCTGAACCCCCTCTCACCTCCCTGCCCATCCCATCCCTCAGGGCCATCCCAGTTCCCCAGCCCCGAGCACCCAGTCTCGTGCATCGAACCTGGACGGGCGATCTCCTTCTCACATGATAATATACATGTTTCACTGCTATTCTCTCAGATCACCCCACCCTCCCCTTCTCCCACAGAGTCCAAAAGACTGTTCTGTACATCTGTGTCTCGCAACTTTTTAGATTCCATACATATGTGTTCGTGTACTCTATTGGTGTTTTTCTTTCTGACTTATTTCACTCTGTATAATAGGCTGCAGTTTCATCCACCTCATTAGAACTAACTCAAGTGTATACTTTTTGATGGCTGAGTCGGATTCCATTGTGTATATGTACCACTGCTTTCTTGTCGATTCATCTGCCCCTGGACATCTAGGTTGCTTCCATGTCCTGGCTATTGTAAACAGTGCTGTGATGATCCTTCGGGGAAACATGTCTCGTTCAAGTCTGGTTTCCTCGGTGTGTATGCCCAGCAGTGGGATTGCTGGGTCATATGGCAGTTCTAGTTCCAGTTTTTGAAGGAATCTCCACAGTGTTCTCCATAGTGGCTGTACTAGTTTGCATTCCCACCAAGAGTGCAAGAGGGTTCCCTTCTCGACACCCTCTCCAGCATTTATTGCTTGTAGATTTTTGTACAGCAGTCAGCCTGACCAGAGGCAGATGGTACCTCATTGTGATTTTGGTTTGCATTTGTATGATAACGAGGGATGGGGAGCATCTTTTCATGTGTTTGTTAGCCATCTGCATGTGTTCTTCAGAGGAAAGGAATTTAGAATGGAGCAGTGGGCTCCCACAGGTGGGGCAGGGGGAGTAGCCCATATCCCCTGCAGGCAATACTGGGGTCTTGCCCACGAAGAGTTTTATTACAAGAATAAAGCCAAGTAAAGGCTGCCTCTGTTGTGATTACCATCCCCATACTCCAGTATTCTAACTTCATGTCATTAATTAAATACTTTTACTTTGCACACCAAATTGTGTTCATTTAAGTTTTAAACGTTTGTTGTCATAGATGTCAGGTTTTAATATGTTATATATTATTCACAAGGGACAAAGATTCACTGTACATATGTACAAATGCACACACGTATGTGTGTACATACATATAAATGCACACTCATAAGTGTGTATATTTAGATATATTTTTTCATATATATATATATATATTCATACATCCACAGTTTCAGTAGTTACCTTGAAGAACTCATTGTTTTCTGTGAGGGAATTCATGAAGAGAAGACCTTGTTAAACCATTGTCACCAGCACAGGCTGCCTTGGTTACCACTGCTCCATTCCACAGAGCATCCTGAATGGTTTGCAAGGCCTTGAGATCACTTCCTGCACAGCCTGCAGTCCCCTAGGGAACGTACACACCTCACATTCAAACAGTTGATTCGAAACACACAGTGATACCACAGACCTTGTCAAGGTAAAGACACACAATGTGCTTTTATTTATGTCTAAATCAGTTAAACAACGTAATCACTGCAAGGTACAAACTTTTTTAGCTTGCAGAGAACAACATTGTCTTGTATTTGAACATGGAAAATCTTGCTGAATTTGAAACATAGGTTTTTAATGAAATTCATTCTTCATTGTCTGTTATTTGGAGACTATGGAACCAAGAAGGTAAACCTCCGTTCATTGAGGCTGCTTAAGCTGTATCTTGAGCAGATTTTTTTTTTAATTCCCTTACACTTTTACCGTCATAAATAGATATAATAGCCCAGCTTTGGAGGAGACACACCCTCCCTGCCCTGTGACCCATCGGACTTGACTTAGTGAAATGAGGATGGCAGGTGAGTTTGGGGGACTCGATAGAGGAGTTATTCATGCCTCATTTCTCCCACCAAAACGTCTGAATTGCTCCTCATCCTCTGCTAGAGGTGTCAGGATGGGGCTTTGTGATGTCAAGGCTCACCCAGGGCCCCCATTGGCTGGGGAAGAGACTTGCTGACCTCATTAACCATGAGGGTGTGTCTCCGTGACGAGGGGTATATATAGGGGTGCTCAGGGGCTCTGGAGCAGACCACTGGGAGGCCTCAAAATGACTAAGGTGACTGGGAAGCCACAAGGCTCCAGAGTAGTTCTGAAACACCTGGCTCCTGTTACCCGGGACAACAGGATGAAGACTTCCTCGCAACTGAGGTCCAAGAAAAATGTCAAGGTGAGCTGAACCCACCCAAACACCTCTGGCCCATTGACCCCACCCCATAAGTCCTCTCCCCTGTCCTTTCCTGGCACACAACCCTTCTCTGCCCACACCCCTTCTCCTGAAGCTGTCATTCCCAACCACCTTCACCCTCTTCCCCAAACCAATGCCATTCTCTACCCGTCTCTTGTTTCTCCAGGTCGCCAGGGTACCTGTGAGAGTGAATAATCGCCTTCAGGCAAAGCTGAGCAAGAAAACGTCTCAGAAACCACTCAGCACAAGGAAATTTAAAAAAACCAAATGCCCAAAGCTCTGTAGCCGGTGCTCCAAGGTGAAAGAAATGCTGAATCAGAACAGACCAAAGGAGGTCCCAGAGAGTGTGTAGACCCCTGTCATTCCAGCAGGAACGGTGGGCAGCCAGTGACCTCAGAGCTTGGCTATAGACCTCAGAAATCCTCTGGGGTCTTGCCGCCAACGACTGGCCAACAATACACACGTTGACTATTATACCACCTGCATACATTCATAATGAAAATAAAATCAACCTGATGTGAAATTATGTTTGTCTCTGAGTTCTGTGAGAGTGGGGGACAGAGAGGGCAGTGCAGGCATCAATGTGTTGAGGGAGGGAGATGGGTCCTGTGGGGTTGGAGATGGGACTAGTAGGTCCAGTTTGCCAGAAAATGCGGGAGGGGAGAGAACTGATTCCAGACTCAGCTTCACACATATACTTCCCATGGGAGAAGAGGAAGAGGACTTGGTGTTTCTCTGTGTGAGTGCAGAACTGGAAACGTGGCTGGGGAGCCGTGTCATGTGTGGAGTGGCCGTGCCATTTGCTAAAAAGGCATAGAAAGAAGGTGCCCCATAAAGAGAATGGAATATTGACATTTGCAGCAACAGGGAACGTATACTGATCAGTGAAATAACTCAGACAGAGATAGACCAATACCGTATGGTATCACTTAAGAATCTAAAAACTCCACAAAGTAGAGAATATCACAAAAATGGAGGCTCACGGATATAGAGAACATTCTCCTGGTTAGCAGCGGGGAGGGGAAGAGAGAGGGGCAATACAGAGGTGGGGGACGGGAGGCACAGCGTGTAAGGTGGAAGATGAGCCCAAGGATGAACTGTACATCATGGGGAATAGAGCCAGTGCTCTGTAAGAACTATAAACGGAAAGCCAACGTTCACGATTGTATAATAAGAAAGAAAGGGAAAGAAAGAGGGGGGAGGAAGGAGGGAAGAAAGGCAGGAAAATGATGGTGTTTTTGGAGGGCACAAAGCCAACATTGATTAGGCCCTTTTTAGCAAAGGAATATAGTGTGGTTTTTTTTCCATTTTTATTTTTAGTTTATTTCGCATTACCATCCTGTATTGGTTTCGCGATACATTGATATGATTTTTTGAGATGTACTTATTTTAATGGAAGTCTATCTATTTTACAATGCTTGGTGGTTTTTGCTATACTTGTCGGCAATCCGCCACGGGTGTACATGTGTTCCCCATCCTGAACCCCCTCTCACCTCCCTGCCCATCCCATCCCTCAGGGCCATCCCAGTGCACCAGCCCCGCGCACCCAGTCTCGTGCATCGAACCTGGATGGGCGATCTCCTTCTCACATGATAATATACATGTTTCACTGCTATTCTCTCAGATCATCCCACCCTCGCCTTTTCCCACAGAGTCCAAAAGACTGTTCTGTACCTCTGTGTCTCGCAGACAGTGTTATCATCACCATCTTTCTAGATTCCATAGATATGTGTTCGTGTACTCTATTGGTGTTTTTCTTTCTGACTTATTTCACTCTGTATAATAGGCTGCAGTTTCATCCACCTCATTAGAACTAATTCAAGTGTATACTTTTTGATGGCTGAGTCCGATTCCATTGTGTATATGTACCACTGCTTTCTTATCGATTCGTCTGCCCCTGGACATCTAGGTTGCTTCCATGTCCTGGCTATTGTAAACAGTGCTGTGATGATCCTTCGGGTACACATGTCTCGTTCAAGTCTGGTTTCCTCGGTGTGTATGCCCAGCAGTGGGATTGCTGGGTCATATGGCAGTTCTAGTTCCAGTTTTTGAAGGACTCTCCACAGTGTTCTCCATAGTGGCTGTACTAGTTTGCATTCCCACCAAGAGTGCAAGAGGGTTCCCTTCTCGACACCCTCTCCAGCATTTATTGCTTGTAGATTTTTGTACAGCAGTCAGCCTGACCAGAGGCAGATGGTACCTCATTGTGGTTTTGGTTTGTCTGATAACGAGTGATGGGGAGCATCTTTTTATGTGTTTGTTAGCCATCTCTATGTCTTCTTCAGAGGAAAGGAATTTAGAATGGAGCAGTGGGCTCCCACAGGTGGGGCAGGGGGAGTAGCCCACATCCCCTGCAGGCAAAACTGGGGTCTTGTCCACGAAGAGTTTTATTACAAGAATAAAGCCAAGTAAAGGCTGGCTCTGTTGTGATTACCATCCCCATACTCCAGTATTCTAACTTAATGTCAGTCATTAAATACTTTTACTTGCACACCAAATTGTGTTGATTTAAGTTTTAAACGTTTGTTGTCATACATGTCAGGTTTTAATATTTTATATATTATTCACAAGGGACAAAGATTCTCTGTACATATGTACAAATGCACACACGTATGTGTGTACATACATATAAATGCACACTCATAAGTGTGTATATTTAGATATATTTTTTCATATATATATATATTCATACATCCACAGTTTCAGTAGTTACCTTGAAGAAGTCATTGTCTTCTGTGAGGGAATTCATGAATAGAAGACCTTGTTAAACCATTGTCACCAGCACAGGCTGCCTGGGTTACCACTGCTCCATTCCACAGAGCATCCTGAATGGTTTGCAAGGCCTTGAGATCACTTCCTGCACAGCCTGCAGTCCCCTAGGGAACGTACACACCTCACATTCAAACAGTTGATTCGAAACACACAGTGATACCACAGACCTTGTCAAGGTAAAGACACACAATGTGCTTTTATTTATGTCTAAATCAGTTAAACAACGTATTCACTGCAAGGTACAAACTTTTTTAGCTTGCAAAGAACAACATTGTCTTGTATTGAACATGGAAAATCTTGCTGAATTTGAAACATAGGTTTTAAATGAAATTCATTCTTCATTGTCTGTTATTTGGAGACTATGGAACCAAGCAAGTAAACCTCCGTTCATTGGGGCTGCTTAAGCTGTATCTTTAGCAGATTTTTTTGAAAATTCCCTTACACTTTTACCATCATAAATAGATAAAATAGCCCAGCTTTGGAGGAGACACACCCTCCCTACCCTGTGACCCATCGGACTTGACTTAAGGAGATGAGGATGGCAGTTGAGTTTGGGGGCCTCAATAGGGGAGTTATTCATGCCTCATTTCTCCTAACAAAACATGTAAATTGCTCCCCATCCTCTGCTAGAGGTGTCAGGATGGGGCTTTGTGATGTCAACGCTCACCCAAGGCGCCCATTGCCTGGGGAAGAGACTTGCTGACCTCATAAAGCATGAGGGTGTGTCTCCCTGATGAGGGGTATATATAGGGGTGCTCAGGGGCTCTGGAGCAGACCACTGGGAAGCCTCAAAATGACTAAGGTGACTGGGAAGACACAAGGCTCCAGAGTAGTTCTGAAACACCTGGCTCCTGTTACCCGGGACAACAGGATGAAGTCTTCCTCCCCACTGATGTCCAAGAAAAATGTCAAGGTGAGCTGAACCCACCCAAACAGCTCTGGCCCATTGACCCCACCCCATAAGTCCTCTCCCCTGTCCTTGCCTGGCACACAACCCTTCTCTGCCCACACCCCTTCCCCTGAAGCTGTCATTCCCAACCACCTTCACCCTCTTCCCCAAACCAATGCCATTCTCTACCCGTCTCTTGTTATCTCCAGGTGGCCAGGATACCTGTGAGCGTGAATAATCGCCTTCAGGCAAAGCTGAGCAAGAAAACCTCTCCCAAACCACTCAGCACAAGGAAATTTAAAAAAAACCAGAGGCCCAAAGCTCTGTAGCCGGTGCTCCAAGGTGAAAGAAGTGCTGAATCAGAACGAACCAGAGGAGGTCCCAGAGAGTGTGTAGACCCCTGTCTTTCCAGCAGGAACGGTGGGCAGCCAGTGACCTCAGAGCTTGGCTAGAGACCTCAGAAATCTTCTGGGGTCTTGCCGCTGAGGACTGGCCAACAATACACACGTTGACTATTATACCAACTGCATACATTCATAATGAAAATAAAATCAACCTGATGTGAAATTATGTTTGTCTCTGAGTTCTGTGAGAGTGGGGGACAGAGAGGGCAGTGCAGGCATCAATGTGTTGAGGGAGGGAGATGGGTCCTGTGGGGTTGGAGATGGGAGTAGAAGGTCCAGTTTGCCAGAAAATGGGGGAGGGGAGAGTACTGGTTCCAGACTCAGCTTCACACATATACTTCCCATGGGAGAAGAGGAAGAGGACTTGGTGTTTCTCTTTGTGAGTGCAGAACTGGAAACGTGGCTGGGGAGCCGTGTCATGTGTGGAGTGGCCGTGCCATTTGCTAAAAAGGCATAGGAAGAAGGTTCCCCATAAAGAGAATGGAATATTGACATATGCAGCAACAGGGAACGTATACTGTTCAGTGAAATAACTCAGACAGAGATAGACAAATACCGTATGGTATCACTTAAGAATCTAAAAACTCAATTTTTCACCATTCAAGATAATGTTTGCTGTGGGTTTGTCATATGTAGCTTTTATTATGTTGAGGTATGTTCCTTCTATTCCTGCTTTCTGGAGAGTTTTTATCATAAATGGATGTTGAATTTTGTCAACGGCCTTCTCTGCATCTATTGAGATAATCATATGGTTTTTATTTTTCAATTTGTTAATGTGGTGAATTACATTGATTGATTTACGGATATTGAAGTATCCTTGCATCCCTGGAATAAAGCCCACTTGGTCATGGTGTATGATCTTTTTAATGTGTTGTTGGATTCTGATTGCTAGGATTGTGTTGAGTATTTTTGCGTCTGTGTTCATCAGTGATATTGGCCTGTAGTTTTCTTTTTTTGTGACATCTTTGTCAGGTTTTGGTATTAGGGTGATGGTGGCCTCATAAAATGAGTTTGGACGTTTACCTTCCTCTGCAATTTTCCGGAAGAGTTTGAGTATGATAGGTGTTAGCTCTTCTCTAAATTTTTGGTAGAATTTAGCTGTGAAGCCGTCTGGACCTGGGCTTTTGTTTGGTAAAACTGGTCAACCACTTGTGAAAGAATGAAACTAGATCACGTTCTAACACCACACACAAAAATAAACTCAAAATGGATTAAAGAACTTAATGTAAGACCAGAAACTATAAAACTCCTAGAGGAGAACATAGGCAAAACACTCTCAGACATAAATCACAGCAGGATCCTCTATGATCCACCTCTCAGAATTCTGGAAATAAAAGCAAAAATAAACAAATGGGATCTAATTAAAATTAAAAGCTTCTGCACAACAAAGGAAACTATAAGCAAGGTGAAAAGACAGCCTTCTGAATGGGAGCAAATAATAGCAAATGAAGCAACTGACAAACAACTAATCTCAAAAATATGCAAGCAACTTATGCAGCTCAATTCCATAAAATTAAACGACCCAATCAAAAATGGGCCAAAGAACTAAATAGACATTTCTTCACAGAAGACATACGGATGGCTAACAAACACATGAAAAGATGCCCAACATCACTCATTATCAGAGAAATGCAAATCAAGACCACAATGAGGTACCGTTTCACACCAGTCAGAATGGCTGCGATCCAAAAATCTGCAAGCAATAAATGCTGGAGAGGGTGTGGAGAAAAGGGAACCCTCCTACACTGTTGGTGGGAATGCAAACTAGTACAGCCACTATGGAGAACAGTGTGGAGATTCCTTAAAAATTGCAAATAGAACTGCCTTATGACCCAGCAATCCCACTGCTGGGCATACACACCGAGGAAACCCGAGTTGAAAGAGACACATGTACCCCAATGTTCATCACAGCACTGTTTATAATAGCCAGGACATGGAAACAACCTAGATGTCCATCAGCAGATGAATGGATAAGAAAACTGTGGTACATGTACACAATGGAGTATTACTCAGCCGTTACAAAGAATTCATTTGAATCAGTTCTGATGAGATGGATGAAACTGGAGCCGATTATACAGAGTGAAGTAAGCCAGAAAGAAAAACACCAATACAGAATACTAACACATATATATGGAATTTAGAAAGATGGCAATGACGACCCTGTATGCAAGACACGAAAAAAGACACAGCGGTGTATAACGGACTTTAGGACTCAGAGGGAGAGGGAGAGGGTGGGATGATTTGGGAGAACGACATTCTATCATGTATACTATCATGTAAGAATTGAATCGCCAGTCTATGTCTGACGCAGGATACTGCATGCTTGGGGCTAGTGCATGGGGGTGACCCACAGAGATGTTATGGGGAGGGAGGTGGGAGAGGGGTTCAGGTTTGGAAACATATGTAAGAAATAAAGATTTTAAAATTAAAAAAAAATAAAAAAAAAGAATCTAAAAATTCCACAAAGTAGAGAGTATCACAAAAAAGGAGAATCACGGATATAGAGAACATTCTACTGGTTAGCAGCGGTGAGGGGAAGAGGGAGGGGCAATACAGAGGTGGGGGAGCGGGAGGCACAGCGTGTAAGGTGGAAGATGAGCCCAAGGATGGACTGTACATCATGGGGAATAGAGCCAGTGCTCTGTAAGAACTATAAACGGAAAGCCAACGTTCACGATTGTATAATAAGAAAGAAAGGGAAAGAAAGAGGGGGGAGGAAGGAGGGAAGAAAGGAAGGAAAATGATGGTGTTTTTGGAGGGCACAAAGCCAACATTGATTAGGCACTTTTTAGCCAAGGAATTTAGTTGTTTCCTTTTTTTGGCCATTTTTATTTTTAGTTTATTTTGCATTACCATACTGTATTGGTTTCGCGATACATTGACATGATTTTTTGAGAAGTACTTATTTTAATGGAGGCTAAATATTTGA
This sequence comes from Capricornis sumatraensis, assembly GCF_032405125.1. Classification (NCBI taxonomy): domain Eukaryota; kingdom Metazoa; phylum Chordata; class Mammalia; order Artiodactyla; family Bovidae; genus Capricornis; species Capricornis sumatraensis. The sequence goes on along the minus strand of NC_091092.1, from coordinate 138,238,096 downwards.
CAATGCTTGGTGGTTTTTGCCATCCTTGTCGGGAATCCGCCACGGGTGTACATGTGTTCCCCATCCTGAACCCCCTCTCACTTCCCTGCCCATCCCATCCCTCAGGGCCATCCCAGTGCACCAGCCCCGAGCACCCAGTCTCGTGCATCGAACCTGGACGGGCGATCTCCTTCTCACATGATAATATACATGTTTCACTGCTATTCTCTCAGATCACCCCACCCTCGCCTTCTCCCACAGAGTCCAAAAGACTGTTCTGTACATCTGTGTCTCGCATCTTTCTAGATTCCATAGATATGTGTTCGTGTACTCTATTGGTGTTTTTCTTTCTGACTTATTTCACTCTGTATAATAGGCTGCAGTTTCATCCACCTCATTAGAACTAATTCAAGTGTATACTTTTTGATGGCTGAGTCGGATTCCATTGTGTATATGTACCACTGCTTTCTGATCGATTCGTCGGTCCCTGGACATCTAGGTTGCTTCCATGTCCTGGCTATTGTAAACAGTGCTGTGATGATCCTTCGGGTACACATGTCTCGTTCAAGTCTGGTTTCCTCGGTGTGTATGCCCAGCAGTGGGATTGCTGGGTCATATGGCCGTTCTCGTTCCAGTTTCTGAAGGAATCTCCACAGTGTTCTCCATCGTGTCTGTACTAGTTTGCATTCCCACCAAGAGTGCACGAGGGTTCCCTTCTCGACACCCTCTCCAGCATTTATTGCTTGTAGATTTTTGTACAGCAGTCAGCCTGACCAGAGGCAGATGGTACCTCATTGTGGTTTTGGTTTGCATTTGTCTGATAACGAGTGATGGGGAGAATCTTTTCATGTGTTTGTTAGCCATCTCTATGTCTTCTTCGAGGAAAGGAATTTAGAATGGAGCAGTGGGCTCCCACAGGTGGGGCAGGGGGAGTAGCCCACATCCCCTGCAGGCAATACTGGGGTCTTGCCCACGAAGAGTTTTATTACAAGAATAAAGCCAACTAAAGGCTGGCTCTGTTGTGATTACCATCCCCATAATCCAGTATTCTAACTTAATGTCATTAATTAAATATTTTTACTTTGCACACCAAATTGTGTTGACTTAAGTTTTAAACGTTTGTTGTCATAGATATCAGGTTTAAATATTTTATATATTATTCACAAGGGACAAAGATTCACTGTACATATGTACAAATGCACACACGTATGTGTGTACATACAAATAAACGCACACTCATAAGTGTGTATATTAAGATATATTTTTTCATATATATATATATTCATACATCCACAGTTTCAGTAGTTACCTTGAAGAATTCATTGTCTTCTGTGAGGGAATTCATGAAGAGAAGACCTTGTTAAACCATTGTCACCAGCATAGGCTGCCTTGGTTACCACTGCTCCATTCCAGAGAGCATCCTGAATGGTTTGCAAGGCCTTGAGATCACTTCCTGCACAGCCTGCAGTCCCCTAGGGAACGTACACACCTCACATTCAAACAGTTGATTCGAAACACACAGTGATACCACAGACCTTGTCAAGGTAAAGACACACAATGTGCTTTTATTTCTGTCTAAATCAGTTAAACAACGTATTCACTGCAAGGTACAAACTTTTTTAGCATGCAAAGAACAACATAGTCTTGTATTTCAACATGGAAAATCTTGCTCAATTTGAAACATAGGTTTTAAATGAAATTCATTCTTCATTGTCTGTTATTTGGAGACTATGGAACCAAGAAAGTAAACCTCCGTTCATTGGGGCTGCTTAAGCTGTATCTTTAGCAGATTTTTTTTTAATTCCCTTACACTTTTACCGTCATAAATAGATATAATAGCCCAGCTTTGGAGGAGACACACCCTCCCTGCCCTTTGACCCATCGGACTTGACTTAGGGAGATGAGGATGGCAGGTGAGTTTGGGGGCCTCCATAGGGGAGTTATTCATGCCTTATTTCTCCCACCAAAACATCTAAATTGCTCCCCATCCTCTGCTAGAGGTGTCAGGATGGGGCTTTGTGATGTCAAGGCTCACCCAGGGCCCCCATTGGCTGGGGAAGAGACTTGCTGACCTCATCAAGCATGAGGGTGTGTCTCCCTGACGAGAGGTATATATAGGGGTGCTCAGGGGCTCTGGAGCAGACCACTGGGAGGCCTCAACATGACTAAGGTGACTGGGAAGCCACAAGGCTCCAGAGTAGTACTGAAAAACCTGGCTCCTGTTACCCGGGAAAACATAATGAAGACTTCTTCCCCACTGAGGTCCAAGAAAAATGTCAAGGTGAGCTGAACCCACCCAAACACCTCTGGCCGATTGACTGCACCCCAGAAGTCCTCTCCCCTGTCCTTGCCTGGCACACAACCCTTCTCTGCCCACACCCCTTCTCCTGAAGCTGTCATTCCCAACCACCTTCCACCTCTTCCCAAACCAATGCCATTCTCTACCCGTCTCTTGTTTTCTCCAGGTGACCAGGGTACCTGTGAGAGGGAATAATCGTCTTCAGGCACAGCTGAGCAAGAAAACTTCTCAGAAACCACTCAGCACAAGGAAATTTAAAAAAACCAGAGGCCCAAAGCTCTGTAGCCGGTGCTCCAAGGTGAAAGAAGTGCTGAATCAGAACGGACCAGAGGAGGTCCCAGAGAGTGTGTAGACCCCTGTCATTCCAGCAGGAACGGTGGGCAGCCAGTGACCTCAGAGCTTGGCTAGAGATCTCAGAAATCTTCTGGGGTCTTGCCGCTGAGGACTGGCCAACAATACACACGTTGACTATTATACCAACTGCATACATTCATAATGAAAATAAAATCAACCTGATGTGAAATTATGTTTGTCCCTGAGTTCTGTGAGAGTGGGGGACAGAGAGGGCAGTGCAGGCATCAATGTGTTGAGGGAGGGAGATGGGTCCTGTGGGGTTGGAGATGGGACTAGAAGGTCCAGTTTGCCAAAAAATGGGGGAGGGGAGAGAACTGGTTCCAGACTCATCTTCACACATATACTTCCCATGGGAGAAGAGGAAGAGGATTTGGTTTTTCTCTGTGTGAGTGCAGAACTGGAAACATGGCTGGGGAGCCGTGTCATGTGTGGAGTGGCCATGCCATTTGCTAAAAAGGAATAGAACGAAGGTGCCCCATAGAGAGAATGGAGTATTGACATATGCAGCAACAGGGAACGTATACTCTTCAGTGAAATAACTCAGACAGAGATAGACAAATACCGTATGGTATCACTTAAGAATCTAAAAACTCCACAAAGTAGAGAATATCACAGAAATGGAAGCTCACGGATATAGAGAACATTCTCCTGGTTAGCAGCGGGGAGGGGAAGAGGGACGGGCAATACAGAGGTGGGGGAGCGGGAGGCACAGCGTGTAAGGTGGAAGATGAGCCCAAGGATGGACTGTACATCATGGGGAATAGAGCCAGTGCTCTGTAAGAACTATAAACGAAAAGCCAACGTTCACGATTGTATAATAAGAAAGAAAGGGAAAGAAAGAGGGGGGAGGAAGGAGGGAAGAAAGGAAGGAAAATGATGGTGTTTTTAGAGGGCACAAAGCCAACATTGATTCGGCCCTTTTCAGTAAAGGAATTTAGTGTGTTTTTTTTTTTCCATTTTTATTTTTAGTTTATTTCGCATTACCATACTGTATTGGTTTCACGATACCTTGACATGATTTTTTGAGATGTACTTATTTTAATGGGAGGCTAACTATTTGACAATGCTTGGTGGTTTTTGCCATCCTTGTCGGGAATCCGCCACGGGTGTACATGTGTTCCCCATCCTGAACCCCCTCTCACCTCCCTGCCCATCCCATCCCTCAGGGCCATCCCAGTGCCCCAGCCCCGAGCACCCAGTCTCGTGCATCGAACCTGGACGGGCGATCTCCTTCTCACATGATAATATACATGTTTCACTGCTATTCTCTCAGATCATCCCACGCTCGCCTTCTCCCGCAGAGTCAAAAAAACTGTTCTGTACATCTGTGTCTCGCATCTTTCTAGATTCCATAGATATGTGTTCGTGTACTCTATTGGTGTTTTTCTTTCTGACTTATTTCACTCTGTATAATAGGCTGCAGTTTCATCCACCTCATTAGAACTAATTCAAGTGTATAATTTTTGATGGCTGAGTCGGATTCCATTGTGTATATGTTCCACTGCTTTCTTATCGATTCGTCTGCCCCTGGACATCTAGGTTGCTTCCATGTCCTGGCTATTGTAAACAGTGCTGTGATGATCCTTCGGGTACACATGTCTCGTTCAAGTCTGGTTTCCTCGGTGTGTATGCCCAGCAGTGGGATTGCTGGCTCATATGGCAGTTCTAGTTCCAGTTTTTGAACGACTCTCCACAGTGTTCTCCATAGTGGCTGTACTAGTTTGCATTCCCACCAAGAGTGCAAGAGGGTTCCCTTCTCGACACCCTCTCCAGCATTTATTGCTTGTAGATTCTTGTACAGCAGTCAGCCTGACCAGAGGCAGATGGTACCTCATTGTGGTTTTGGTTTGCATTTGTTTGATAACGATTGATGCGGAGCATCTTTTCATGTGTTTGTTAGCCATCTCTATGTCTTCTTCGGAGGAAAGGAATTTAGAATGGAGCAGTGGGCTCGCACTGGTGGGGCAGGGGAAGTAGCCCACAGCCCCTGCAGGCAATACTGGGGTCTTGCCCACGAAGAGTTTTATTACAAGAATAAAGCCAAGTAAAGGCTGGCTCTGTTGTGATTACCATCCCCATACTCCAGTATTCTAACTTCATGTCATTAATTAAATACTTATACTTTGCACACCAAATTGTGTTGATTTAAGTTTTAAACGTTTGTTGTCATAGATGTCAGGTTTTAATATTTTATATATTACTCACAAGGGACAAAGATTCACTGTACATAGGTACAAATGCACACACGTATGTGTGTACATACATATAAATGCACACTCATAAGTGTGTATATTTATATATATTTTTTCATATATATATATATATATTCATACATCCGCAGTTTCAGTAGTTACCTTGAAGAATTCATTGTCTTCTGTGAAGGAATTCATGAAGAGAAGACCTTGTTAAACCATTGTCACCAGCACAGGCTGCCTTGGTTACCACTGCTCCATTCCACAGAGCATCCTGAATGGTTTGCAAGGCCTTGAGATCACTTCCTGCACAGCCTGCAGTCCCCTAGGGAACGTACACACCTCACATTCAAACAGTTGATTCGAAACACACAGTGATACCACAGATCTTGTCAAGGTAAAGACACACAATGTGCTTTTATTTATGTCTAAATCAGTTAAACAACGTAATCACTGCAAGGTACAATCTTTTTTAGCTTGCAAAGAACAACATTGTCTTGTATTTGAACATGGAAAATCTTGCTGAATATGAAACATAGGTTTTTAATGAAATTCATTCTTCATTGTCTGTTATTTGGAGACTATGGAACCAAGAAAGTAAACCTCCGTTCATTGGGGCTGCTTAAGCTGTATCTTGAGCAGATTTTTTTTTTTTAATTCCCTTACACTTCTACCGTCATAAATAGATATAAGAGCCCAGCTTTGGAGGAGACACACCCTCCCTGCCCTGTGGCCCATTGGACTTGACTTAGGGAGATGAGGATGGCAGGTGAGTTTGGGGGACTCCATAGGGGTGTTATTTATGCCTCATTTCTCCCACCAAAACATCTAAATTCCTCCCCATCCTCTGCTAGTGGGTTCAGTATGGGGTTTGTGATGTCAAGGCTCAACCAGGGCGCCCATTGGCTGGGGAAGAGACTTGTTGACCTCATCAAGCATGAGGGTGTGTCTCCCTGACGAGGGGTATATATAGGGGTGCTCAGGGGCTCTGGAGCAGACCACTGGGAGGCCTCAAAATAACTAAGGTGACTGGGATGCCACAAGACTCCAAAGTAATTATGAAACACCTGGCTCCTGTTACCCGGGACAACAGGATGAAGACTTCCTCCCCACTGAGGTCCAAGAAAAATGTCAAGGTGAGCTGAACTGACCCAAACACCTCTGGCCCATTGACCCCACCCCAAATGTCCTCTCCCCTGTTCTTGCCTGGCACACAACCCTTCTCTGCCCACACCCGTTCCCCTGAAGCTGTCATTCCCAACCACCTTCACCCTCTTCCCCAAACCAATGCCATTCTCTACCCGTCTCTTGTTTTCTCCAGGTGGCCAGGGTACCTGTGAGAGTGAATAATCGCCTTCAGGCAAAGCTGAGCAAGAAAACGTCTCAGAAGCCATTCAGCACAAGGAAATTTAAAAAAACCAGAGGCCCAAAGCTCTGTAGCCGATGCTCCAAGGTGAAAGAAGTGCTGAATCAGAACGGACCAGAGGAGGTCCCAGAGAGTGTGTAGACCCCTGTCATTCCAGCAGGAACGGTGGGCAGCCAGTGACCTCAGAGCTTGGTTAGAGACCCCAGAAATCTTCTGGGGTCTTGCCGCTGAGGACTGGCCAACAATACACATGTTGACTATTATACCAACTGCATACATTCATAATGAAAATAAAATCAACCTGATGTGAAATTATGTTTGTCTCTGAGTTCTGTGAGAGTGGGGGACAGAGAGGGCAGTGCAGGCATCAATGTGTTGAGGGAGGGAGATGGGTCCTGTGGGGTGTGAGATGGGACTAGAAGGTCCAGTTTGCCAGAAAATGGGGGAGGGGAGAGAACTGGTTCCAGACTCAGCTTCACACATATACTTCCCATGGGAGAAGAGGAAGAGGACTTGGTGTTTCTCTGTGTGAGTGCAGAACTGGAAACGTGGCTGGGGAGCCGTGTCATGTGTGGAGTGGCCGTGCCATTTGCTAAAAAGGCATAGAAAGAAGGTGCCCCATAAAGAGAATGGAATATTGACATATGCAGCAACAGGGAACGTATACTGTTCAGTGAAATAACTCAGACAGAGATAGACAAATACCGTATGGTATCACTTAAGAATCTAAAAACTCAATTTTTCACCATTCAAGATAATGTTTGCTGTGGTTTTGTCATATGTAGCTTTTATTTTGTTGAGGTATGTTCCTTCTATTCCTGCTTTCTGGAGAGTTTTTATCATAAATGGATGTTGAATTTTGTCAACGGCCTTCTCTGCATCTATTGAGATAATCATATGGTTTTTATTTTTCAATTTGTTAATGTGGTGAATTACATTGATTGATTTGCGGATATTGAAGAATCCTTGCATCCCTGGAATAAAGCCCACTTGGTCATGGTGTATGAACTTTTTAATGTGTTGTTGGATTCTGATTGCTAGGATTGTTTTGAGGATTTTTGCGTCTATGTTCATCAGTGATATTGGCCTGTAGTTTTCTTTTTTTGTGACATCTTTGTCAGGTTTTGGTATTAGGGTGATGGTGGCCTCATAAAATGAGTTTGGACGTTTACCTTCCTCTGCAATTTTCTGGAAGACCTTGAGTATGATAGGTGTTAGCTCTTCTCTAAATTTTTGTTAGAATTCAGCTGTGAAGCCGTCAGAACCTGGGCTTTTGTTTGGGAAAACTGGTCAACCACTTGTGAAAGAATGAAACTAGATCACGTTCTAACACCGCACACAAAAATAAACTCAAAATGGATTAAAGAACTAAATGTAAGACCAGAAAGTATAAAACTCCTAGAGGAGAACATAGGCAAAACACTCTCAGACATAAATCACAGCAGGATCCTCTATGATCCACCTCTCAGAATTCTGGAAATAAAAGCAAAAATAAACAAATGGGATCTAATTAAAATTAAAAGCTTCTGCACAACAAAGGAAACTATAAGCAAGGTGAAAAGACAGCCTTCTGAATGGGAGCAAATAATAGCAAATGAAGCAACTGACAAACAACTAATCTCAAAAATATGCAAGCAACTTATGCAGCTCAATTCCAGAAATTTAAACGACCCAATCAAAAATGGGCCAAAGAACTAAATAGACATTTCTTCACAGAAGACATACGGATGGCTAACAAACACATGAAAAGATGCCCAACATCACTCATTATCAGAGAAATGCAAATCAAGACCACAATGAGGTACCGTTTCACACCAGTCAGAATGGCTGCGATCCAAAAATCTGCAAGCAATAAATGCTGGAGAGGGTGTGGAGAAAAGGGAACCCTCCTACACTGTTGGTGGGAATGCAAACTAGTACAGCCACTATGGAGAACAGTGTGGAGATTCCTTAAAAATTGCAAATAGAACTGCCTTATGACCCAGCAATCCCACTGCTGGGCATACACACCGAGGAAACCCGAGTTGAAAGAGACACATGTACCCCAATGTTCATCACAGCACTGTTTATAATAGCCAGGACATGGAAACAACCTAGATGTCCATCAGCAGATGAATGGATAAGAAAACTGTGGTACATGTACACAATGGAGTATTACTCAGCCGTTACAAAGAATTCATTTGAATCAGTTCTGATGAGATGGATGAAACTGGAGCCGATTATACAGAGTGAAGTAAGCCAGAAAGAAAAACACCAATACAGAATACTAACACATATATATGGAATTTAGAAAGATGGCAATGACGACCCTGTATGCAAGACACGAAAAAAGACACAGCGGTGTATAACGGACTTTAGGACTCAGAGGGAGAGGGAGAGGGTGGGATGATTTGGGAGAACGACATTCTATCATGTATACTATCATGTAAGAATTGAATCGCCAGTCTATGTCTGACGCAGGATACTGCATGCTTGGGGCTAGTGCATGGGGGTGACCCACAGAGATGTTATGGGGAGGGAGGTGGGAGGGGGGTTCATGTTTGGAAACACATGTAAGAAATAAAGATTTTAAAATTAAAAAAAAATAAAGAAAAAGAATGTAAAAATTCCACAAAGTAGAGAATATCACAAAAATGGAAGCTCACGGATATAGAGAACATTCTACTGGTTAGCAGCGGGGAGGGGAAGAGGGAGGGGCAATACAGAGGTGGGGGAGCGGGAGGCACAGCGTGTAAGGTGGAAGATGAGCCCAAGGATGGACTGTACATCATGAGGAATAGAGCCAGTGCTCTGTAAGAACTATAAACGGAAAGCCAACGTTCACGATTGTATAATAAGAAAGAAAGGGAAAGAAAGAGGGGGGAGGAAGGAGGGAAGAAAGAAGGAAAATGATGGTGTTTTTGGAGGGCACAAAGCCAACATTGATTAGGCCCTTTTTTGCAAAAGAATTTAGTGTGTTTTTTCTTCCATTTTTATTTTTAGTTTATTTCGCATTACCATACTGTATTGGTTTCGCGATACATTGACATGATTTTTTGAGATGTACTTATTTTAATGGGAGGCTAACTATTTGACAATGCTTGTTGGTTTTTGCCATACTTGTCGGAATCCGCCAAGGGTGTACATGTGTTCCCCATCCTGAACCCCCTCTCACCTCCCTGCCCATCCCATCCCTCAGGGCCATCCCAGTGCACCAGCCCCGAGCACCCAGTCTCATGCATCGAACCTGGACGGGCGATCTCCTGCTCACATGATAATATACATGTTTCACTGCTATTCTCTCAGATCATCCCACCCTCGCCTTCTCTCACAGAGTCAAAAAGACTGTTCTGTACATCTGTGTCTCGCAGATAGGGTTATCATCAACATCTTACTAGAGTCCATAGATATGTGTTCGTGTACTCTATTGGTGTTTTCCTTTCTGACTTATTTCACTCTGTATAATAGGCTGCAGTTTCATCCACCTCATTAGAACTAATTCAAGTGTATACTTTTTGATGGCTGAGTCGGATTCCATTGTGTATATGTACCACTGCTTTCTTATCGATTCGTCTGCCCCTGGACATCTAGGCTGCTTCCATGTCCTGGCTATTGTAAACAGTGCTGTGATGATCCTTCGGGTACACATGTCTCGTTCAAGTCTGGTTTCCTCGGTGTGTATGCCCAGCAGTGGGATTGCTGGGTCCTATGGCAGTTCTAGTTCCAGTTTTTGAAGGAATCTCCACAGTGTTCTCTATAGTGGCTGTACTAGTTTGCATTCCCACCAAGAGTGCAAGAGGGTTCCCTTCTCGACACCCTCTCCAGCATTTATTGCTTGTAGATTTTTGAACAGCAGTCAGCCTGACCAGAGGCAGATGGTACCTCATTGTGGTTTTGGTTTGCATTTGTCTGATAACGACTGATGGGGAGAATATTTTCACGTGTTTTTTAGCCATCTCTATGTCTTCTTCGGAGGAAAGGAATTTAGAATGGAGCAGTGGGCTCCCACAGGTGGGGCAGAGGGAGTAGCCCACATCCCCTGCAGGCAATACTGGGGTCTTGCCCACGAAGAGTTTTATTACAAGAATAAAGCCAAGTAAAGGCTGGCTCTGTTGTGATTACCATCCCCATACTCCATTATTCTAACTTAATTTCAGTCATTAAATACTTTTACTTTGTACACCAACTTGTGTTGATTTAAGTTTTAAACGTTTGTTGTCATAGATGTCAGGTTTTAATATTTTATATATTATTCACAAGGGACAAAGATTAACTGTACATATGAACAAATGCACACACCTATGTGTGTACATACATATAAACGCACACTCATAAGTGTGTATATTTAGATATATTTTTTCATATATATATATATATATTCATTCATCCACAGTTTCAGTAGTTACCTTTAAGAATTCATTGTCTTCTGTGAGGGAATTCATGAAGAGAAGACCTTGTTAAACCATTGTCACCAGCACAGGCTGCCTTGGTTACCACTGCTCCATTCCACAGAGCATCCTGAATGGTTTGCAAGGCCTTGAGATCACTTCCTGCACAGCCTGCAGTCCCCTAGGAACGTACACACCTCACATTCAAACAGTTGATTCGAAACACACAGTGATACCACAGACCTTGTCAAGGTAAAGACACACAATGTGCTTTTATTTATGTCTAAATCAGTTAAACAACGTATTCACTGCAAGGTACAAACTTTTTTACCCTGCAAAGAACAACATTGTCTTGTATTTGAACATGGAAAATCTTGCTGAATTTGAAACATAGGTTTTAAATGAAATTCATTCTTCATTTTCTGTTATTTGGAGACTATGGAACCAAGAAAGTAAACCTCCGTTCATTGGGGCTGCTTAAGCTGTATCTTTAGCAGATTTTTTTTTTAATTCCCTTACACTTTTACCGTCATAAATAGATATAATAGCCCAGCTTTGGAGGAGACACACCCTCCCTGTCCTGTGACCCATCGGACTTGACTTAGGGAGATGAGGATGGCAGGTGAGTTTGGGGGCCTCCATAGGGGAGTTATTCATGCCTCATTTCTCCCACCAAGACATCTAAATTGCTCCCCATCCTCTGCTAGAGGTGTCAGGATGGGGCTTTGTGATGTCAAGGCTCACCCAGGGCCCCCATTGGCTGGGGAAGAGACTTGCTGACATCATCAAGCATGAGGGTGTGTCTCCCTGACGAGGGGTATATAAAGGGGTGCTCAGGGGCTCTGGAGCAGACCACTGGGAGGTCTCAAAATGACTAAGGTGACTGGGAAGACACAAGGCTCCAGAGTAGTTATGAAACACCTGGCTCCTGTTACCCGGGACAACAGGATGAAGACTTCCTCTCCACTGAGGTCCAAGAAAAATGTCAAGGTTAGCTGAACCCACCCAAACACCTCTGGCCCTTTGACCCCTCCCCATAAGTCCCCTCCCCTGTCCTTGCCTGTCACATAACCCTTCTCTGCCCACACCCCTTCTCCTGAAGCTGTCATTCCCAACCACCTTGCCCCTCTTCCCCAAACCAATGCCATTCTCTACCCGTCTCTTGTTTTCTCCAGGTGGCCAGGGTACCTGTGAGAGTGAATAATCGCCTTCAGGCAAAGCTGAGCAAGAAAACGTCTCAGAAACCACTCAGCACAAGGAAATTTAAAAAAACCAGAGGCCCAAAGCTCTGTAGCCGGTGCTCCAAGGGGAAAGAAGTCCTGAATCAGAACAGACCAGAGGAGGTCCCAGAGAGTGTGTTGACCCCTGTCATTCCAGCAGGAACGGTGGGAAGCCAGTGACCTCAGAGCTTGGCTACAGACCTCAGAAATCTTCTGGGGTCTTGCCGCTGAGGACTGGCCAACAATACACACGTTTAATATTACACCAACTGCATACATTCATAATGAAAATAAAATCAACCTGATGTGAAATTATGTTTGTCTCTGAGTTCTGTGAGAGTGGGGGACAGAGAGGGCAGTGCAGGCATCAATGTGTTGAGGGAGGGAGATGGGTCCTGTGGGGTTGGAGATGGGACTAGAAGGTCCAGTTTGCCAGAAAATGGGGGAGGGGAGAGAACTGGTTCCAGACTCAGCTTGACACATATACTTCCCATGGGAGAAGAGGAAGAGGACTTGGTGTTTCTCTGCGTGAGTGCAGAACTGGAAACGTGGCTGGGGAGCCGTGTCATGTGTGGAGTGGCCGTGCCATTTGCTCAAAAGGAATAGAAAAAAGGTGCCCCATAAAGAGAATGGAATATTGACATATGCAGCAACAGGGAACGTATACTGTTCAGTGAAATAACTCAGACAGAGATAGACAAATACCGTATGGTATCACTTAAGAATCTAAAAACTCCACAAAGTAGAGTATATCACAAAAATGGAGGCTCACGGATATAGAGAACATTCTACTGGTTAGCCGCGGGGAGGGGAAGAGGGAGGGGCAATACAGAGGTGGGGGAGCGGGAGGCACAGCGTGTAAGGTGGAAGATGAGCCCAAGGATGGACTGTACATCATGGGGAATAGAGCCAGTGCTCTGTAAGAACTATAAACGGAAAGCCAACGTTCACGATTGTATAATAAGAAAGAAAGGGAAAGAAAGAGGGGGGAGGAAGGAGGGAAGAAAGGAAGGAAAATGATGGTGTTTTTGGAGGGCACAAAGCCAAAATTGATTAGGCCCTTTTTAGCAAAGGAATATAGTTTATTTTTTTTTCCATTTTTATTTTTAGTTTATTTCGCATTACCATACTGTATTGGTTTCGCAATACATTGACATGATTTTTATAGATGTACTTATTTTAATGGGAGGCTAACTATTTTACAATGCTTGGTGGTTTTTGCCATCTTTGTCGGGAATCCGCCACCGGTGTACATGTGTTCCCCATCCTGAACCCCCTCTCACCTCCCTGCCCATCCCATCCCTTAGGGCCATCCCAGTGCACCAGCCCCGAGCACCCAGTCTCGTGCATCGAACCTGGACGGGCAATCTCCTTCTCACATGATAATATACATGTTTCACTGCTATTCTCTCAGATCATCCCACCCTCGCCTTCTCCCACAGAGTCCAAAAGACTGTTCTGTACCTCTGTGTCTCGCAGACAGGGTTATCATCACCATCTTTCTAGATTCCATAGATATGTGTTCGTGTACTCTATTGGTGTTTTTCTTTCTGACTTATTTCACTCTGTATAATAGGCTGCAGTTTCATCCACCTCATTAGAACTAATTCAAGTGTATACATTTTGATGGCTGAGTCGGATTCCATTGTGTATATGTACCACTGCTTTCTTATCGATTCGTCTGCCCCTGGACATCTAGGTTGCTTCCATGTCCTGGCTATTGTAAACAGTGCTGTGATGATCCTTTGGGTACACATGTCTCGATGAAGTCTGGTTTCCTCGGTGTGTATGCCCAGCAGTGGGATTGCTGGGTCATATGGCAGTTCTAGTTCCACTTTCTGAAGGAATCTCCACAGTGTTCTCCATAGTGGCTGTACTAGTTTGCATTCCCACCAAGAGTGCAAGAGGGTTCCCTTCTCGACACCCTCTCCAGCATTTATTGCTTGTAGATTTTTGTAAGGCAGTCAGCCTGACCAGAGGCAGATGGTACCCCATTGTGGTTTTGGTTTGCATTTGTGTGATAACGAGTGATGGGGAGCATCTTTTCATGTGTTTGTTAGCCATCTCTATGTCTTCTTCGGAGGAAAGGAATTTAGAATGGAGCAGTGGGCTCCCACAGGTGGGGCAGGGGGAGTAGCCCACATCCCCTGCAGGCAATACTGGGGTCTTGCCCACGAAGAGTTTTATTACAAGAATAAAGCCAAGTAAAGGCTGGCTCTGTTGTGATTACCATCCCCATACTCCAGTGTTCTAACTTAATGTCAGTCATTAACTACTTTTACTTTGCACACCAAATTGTGTTGACTTAAGTTTTAAACGTTTGTTGTCATAGATGTCAGGTTTTAATATTTTATATATTATTCACAAGGGACAAAGATTCACTGTACATATGCACAAATGCACACACGTATGTGTGTACATACGTATAAACACACACTCATAAGTGTTTATATTTAGATATATTTTTTCATTTGTATATATTCATTCATCCACATTTTCAGTAGTTACCTTTAAGAATTCATTGTCTTCTGTGAGGGAATTCATGAAGAGAAGACCTTGTTAAACCATTGTCACCAGCACAGCCTGCCTTGGTTACCACTGCTCCATTCCACAGAGCATCCTGAATGGTTTGCAAGGCCTTGAGATCACTTCCTGCACAGCCTGCAGTCCCCTAGGGAACGTACACACCTCACATTCAAACAGTTGATTCGAAACACACAGTGATACCACAGACCTTGTCAAGGTAAAGACACACAATGTGCTTTTACTTATGTCTAAATCAGTTAAACAACGTATTCACTGCAAGGTACAAACTTTATTAGCTTGCAAAGAACAACATTTTCTTGTATTTGAACATGGAAAATCTTGCTGAATTTGAAACATAGGTTTTAAATGAAATTCAATCTACATTGTCTCTTATATGGAGACTGTGGAACCAAGAAAGTAAACCTCCGTTCATTGGGGCTGCTTAAGCTGTATCTTTAGCAGATTTTTTTTTTAATTCCCTTCCACTTTTACCGTCACAAATAGATATAATAGCCCAGCTTTGGAGGAGACACACCCTGCCTGGCCTGTGACCCATCGGGCTTGAGTTAGGGAGATGAGGATGGCAGGTGAGCTTGGGGGCCTCCATAGGGGAGTTATTCATGCCTCATTTCTCCAACCAAAACATCTAAATTGCTCCCCATCCTCTGCTAGAGGTGTCAGGATGAGGCTTTGTGATGTCAAGGCTCACCCAGGGCGCCCATTGGCTGGAGAAGAGACATGCTGACCTCATAAAGCATGAGGGTGTGTCTCCCTGATGAGGGGTATATATCGGGGTGCTCAGGGGCTCTGGAGCAGACCACTGGGAGGCCTCAAAATGACTAAGGTGACTGGGAAGCCACAAGGCTCCAGAGTAGTTATGAAACACCTGGCTCCTGTTACCCGGGACAACAGGATGAAGACTTCCTCCCCACTGAGGTCCAAGAAAATGTCAAGGTGAGCTGAACGCACCCAAACAGCTCTGGCCCATTGACCCCATCCCATATGTACTCCTCTCCACTGTCCTTGCCTGGCACACAACCCTTCTCTGCCGACACCCCTTCTCCTGAAGCTGTCATTCCCAACCACCTTCACTCTCTTCCCCAAACCAATGCCATTCTCTACCCGTCTCTTGTTTTCTCCAGGTGGCCAGGGTACTGTGAGAGTGAATAATCGCCTTCAGGCAAAGCTGAGCAAGAAAACGTCTCAGAAACCACTCAGCACAAGGAAATTTAAAAAAACCACAGGCCCAGAGCTCTGTAGCCGGTGCTCCAAGGTGAAAGAAGTGCTGAATCAGAACGGACCAGAGGAGGTCCCAGAGAGTGTGTAGACCCCTGTCATTCCAGCAGGAATGGTGGGCAGCCAGTGACCTCAGAGCTTGGTTAGAGACCTCAGAAATCTTCTGGGGTCTTACCGCTGAGGACTGGCCAACAATACACATGTTGACTATTATACCAACTGCATACATTCATAATGAAAATAAAATCAACCTGATGTGAAATTATGTTTGTCTCTGAGTTCTGTGAGAGTGGGGGACAGAGAGGGCAGTGCAGGCATCAGTGTGTTGAGGGAGGGAGATGGGTCCTGTGGGGTGGAGATGGGACTAGAAGGTCCAGTTTGCCAGAAAATGGGGGAGGGGAGAGAACTGGTTCCAAACTCAGCTTCACACATATACTTCCCATGGGAGAAGAGGAAGAGGACTTGGTGTTTCTCTGTGTGAGTGCATAACTGGAAACGGGGCTGGGGAGCCGTGTCATGTGTGGAGTGGCCGTGCCATTTGCTCAAAAGGCATAGAAAGAAGGTGCCCCATAAAGAGAATGGAATATTGACATATGCAGCAACAGGGAACGTATACTCTTCAGTGAAATAACTCAGACAGAGATAGACAAATACCGTATGGTATCACTTAAGAATCTAAAAACTCCAAAAAGTAGAGAATATCACAAAAATAGAGGCTCACGGATATAGAGAACATTCTACTGGTTAGCAGCGGGGAGGGGAAGAGGGAGGGGCAATACAGAGGTGGGGGAGCGGGAGGCACAGCGTGTAAGGTGGAAGATGAGCCCAAGGATGGACTGTACATCATGGGGAATAGAGCCAGTGCTCTGTAAGAACTATAAACGGAAAGCCAACGTTCACGATTGTATAATAAGAAAGAAAGGGAAAGAAAGAGGGGGGAGGAAGGAGGGAAGAAAGGAAGGAAAATGATGGTGTTTTTGGAGGGCACAAAGCCAGAATTGGTTAGGCCCTTTTTAGCAAAGAATACAGTTTATTTTTTTTTTCCATTTTTATTTTTAGTTTATTTCGCATTACCATACTATATTGGTTTCGCAATACATTGACATGATTTTTTGAGATGTACTTATTTTAATGGGAGGCTAACTATTTGACAATGCTTGGTGGTTTTTGCCATCCTTGTCGGGAATCCGCCACGGGTGTACATGTGTTCCCCATCCTGAACCCCCTCTCACCTCCCTGCCCATCCCATCCCTCAGGGCCATGCCAGTGCCCCAGCCCCGAGCACCCAGTCTCGTGCATCGAACCTGGACGGGCGATCTCCTTCTCACATGATTATATACATGTTTCACTGCTATTCTCTCAGATCACCCCACCCTCCCCTTCTCCCACAGAGTCCAAAAGACTGTTCTGTACATCTGTGTCTCGCAGAGAGGGTTATCATCACCATCTTTCTAGATTCCATAGATATGTGTTCATGTACTCTATTGGTGTTTTTCTTTCTGACTTATTTCACTCTGTATAATAGGCTGCAGTTTCATCCACCTCATTAGAACTAATTCAAGTGTATACTTTTTGATGGCTGAGTCGGATTACATTGTATATATGTACCACTGCTTTCTTATCGATTCGTCTGTCCCTGGACATCTAGGTTGCTTCCATGTCCTGACTATTGTAAACAGTGCTGTGATGATCCTTCGGGTACACATGTCTCGTTCAAGTCTGGTTTCCTCGGTGTGTATGCCCAGCAGTGGGATTGCTGGGTCATATGGCAGTTCTCGTTCCAGTTTCTGAAGGAATCTCCACAGTGTTCTCCATAGTGGCTGTACTAGTTTGCATTCCCACCAAGAGTGCAAGAGGGTTCCCTTCTCGACACCCTCTCCAGCATTTATTGCTTGTAGATTTTTGTACAGCAGTCAGCCTGACCAGAGGCAGATGGTACCTCATTGTGGTTTTGGTTTGCATTTGTCTGATAACGAGTGATGGGGAGCATCTTTTCATGTGTTTGTTAGCCATCTGTATGTGTTCTTCAGAGGAAAGGAATTTAGAATGGAGCAGTGGGCTCCCACAGGTGGGGCAGGGGGAGTAGCCCACATCCCCTGCAGGCAATACTGGGGTCTTGCCCACGAAGAGTTTTATTACAAGAATAAAGCCAAGTAAAGGCTGGCTCTGTTGTGATTTCCATCCCCATAATCCAGTATTCTAACTTAATGTCATTAATTAAATACTTTTACTTTGCACACCAAATTGTGTTGACTTAAGTTTTAAACGTTTGTTGTCATAGATATCAGGTTTAAATATTTTATATATTATTCACAAGGGACAAAGATTCACTGTACATATGTACAAATGCACACACGTATGTGTGTACATACATATAAACGCACACCATAAGTGTGTTTATTTAGATATATTTTTTCATATATATATATATTCATACATCCACAGTTTCAGTAGTTACCTTTAAGAATTCATTGTCTTCTGTGAGGGAATTCATGAAGAGAAGACCTTGTTAAACCACCGTCACCAGCACAGGCTGCCTTGGTTACCACTGCTCCATTACACAGAGCATCCTGAATGGTTTGCAAGGCCTTGAGATCACTTCCTGCACAGCCTGCAGTCCCCTAGGGAACGTACACACCTCACATTCAAACAGTTGATTCGAAACAAACAGTGATACCACAGACCTTGTCAAGGTAAAGACACACAATGTGCTTTTATTTATGTCTAAATCAGTTAAACAACGTATTCACTGCAAGGTACAAACTTTTTTAGCTTGCAAAGAACAACATTGTCTTGTATTTGAACGTGGAAAATCTTGCTGAATTTGAAACATAGGTTTTAAATGAAATTCATTCTTCATTGTCTGTTATTTGGCGACTGTGGAACCAAGAAAGTAAACCTCCGTTCATTGGGGCTGCTTAAGCTGTATCTTTAGCAGATTTTTTTCTTTTAATGCCCTTACACTTTTACCGTCATAAATAGATATAATAGCCCAGCTTTGGAGGAGACACACCCTCCCTGCCCTGTGACCCATGGGACTTGACTTAGGGAGATGAGGATGGCAGGTGAGTTTGGGGGCCTCCATAGGGGAGTTATTCATGCCTCATTTCTCCCACCAAAACATCTGAATTGCTCCCCATCCTCTGCTAGAGGTGTCAGGATGGGGCTGTGTGATGTCAAGGCTCACCCATGGCCCCCATTGTCTGGGGAAGAGACTTGCTGACCTCATCAAGCATGAGGGTGTGTCTCCCTGAAGAGGGGTATATATAGGGGTGCTCAGGGGCTCTGGAGCAGACCACTGGGAGGCCTCAACATGACTAAGGTGACTGGGAATCCACAAGGCTCCAGAGTAGTTCTGAAACACCTGGCTCCTGTTACCCGGGACAACAGGATGAAGACTTCCTCCCCACTGAGGTCCAAGAAAAATGTCAAGGTGAGCTGAACCCACCCAAACACCTCTGGCCCATTGACCACACCCCATAAGTCCTCTCCCCTGTCCTTGCCTGGCACACAACCCTTCTCTGCCCACACCCCTTCTCCTGAAGCTGTCATTCCCAACCACCTTCACCCTCTTCCCCAAACCAATGCCATTCTCTACCCGTCTCTTGTTTTCTCCAGGTGGCCAGGGTACCTGTGAGAGTGAAAAATCACCTTCAGGCAAAGCTGAGCAAGAAAACGTCTCAGAAACCACTCAGCACAAGGAAATTTAAAAAAACCAATGGCCCAAAGCTCTGTAGCCAATGCTCCAAGGTGAAAGAAGTGCTGAATCAGAACGGACCAGAGGAGGTCCCAGAGAGTGTGTAGACCCCTGTCATTCCAGCAGGAACGGTGGGCAGCCAGTGACCTCAGAGCTTAGCTAGAGACCTCAGAAATCTTCTGGGGTCTTGCCGCTGAGGACTGGCCAACAATACACATGCTGACTATTATACCAACTGCATACATTCATAATGAAAATAAAATCAACCTGATGTGAAATTATGTTTGTCTCTGAGTTCTGTGAGAGTGGGGGACAGAGAGGGCAGTGCAGGCATCAATGTGTTGAGGGAGGGAGATGGGTCCTGTGGGGTTGGAGATGGGACTAGAAGGTCCAGTTTGCCAGAAAATGGGGGAGGGGAGAGAACTGGTTCCAGACTCAGCTTCACACATATACTTCCCATGGGAGAAGAGAAAGAGGACTTGGTGTTTCTCTGTGTGAGTGCAGAACTGGAAACGTGGCTGGGGAGCCGTGTCATGTGTGGAGTGGCCGTGCCATTTGCTAAAAAGGCATAGAAAGAAGGTGCCCCATAAAGAGAATGGAATATTCACATATGCAGCAACAGGGAACATATACTGTTCAGTGAAATAACTCAGACAGAGATAGACAAATACCGTATGGTATCACTTAAGAATCTAAAAACTCCACAAACTAGAGAATATCACAGAAATGGAGGCTCACGGATATAGAGAACATTCTACTGGTTAGCAGCGGGGAGGGGAAGAGGGAGGGGCAATACAGAGGTGGGGGAGCGGGAGGCACAGCGTGTAAGGTGGAAGATGAGCCCAAGGTTGGACTGTACATCATGGGGAATAGAGCAAGTGCTCTGTAAGAACTATAAACGGAAAGTCAACGTTCACGATTGTATAATAAGAAAGAAAGGGAAAGAAAGGGGGGGGAAGAAGGAGGGAAGAAAGGAAGGAAAATGATGGTGTTTTTGGAGGGCACAAAGCCAACATTGATTAGGCGCTTTTTAGCAAAGCAATTTAGTGTGTTTTTTTTTCCATTTTTATTTTTAGTTTATTTCGCATTACCATACTGTATTGGTTTCACGATACATTGACATGATTTTTTGAGATGTACTTATTTTAATGGGAGGCTAACTATTTGACAATGCTTGGTGGTTTTTGCCATCCTTGTCGGGAATCCGCCACGGGTGTACATGTGTTCCCCATCCTGAACCCCCTCTCACCTCCCTGCCCATCCCATCCCTCAGGGCCATCCCAGTGCCCCAGCCCCGAGCACCCAGTCTCGTGCATCGAACCTGGACGGGCGATCTCCTTCTCACATGATTATATACATGTTTCCCTGCTATTCTCTCAGATCACCCCACCCTCCCCTTCTCCCACAGAGTCCAAAAGACTGTTCTGTACATCTGTGTCTCGCAGAGAGGGTTATCATCACCATCTTTCTAGATTCCATAGATATGTGTTCGTGTACTCTATTGGTGTTTTTCTTTCTGACTTATTTCACTCTGTATAATAGGCTGCAGTTTCATCCACCTCATTAGAACTAATTCAAGTGTATACTTTTTGATGGCTGAGTCGGATTCCATTGTATATATGTACCACTGCTTTCTTATCGATTCGTCTGTCCCTGGACATCTAGGTTGCTTCCATGTCCTGACTATTGTAAACAGTGCTGTGATGATCCTTCGGGTACACATGTCTCGTTCAAGTCTGGTTTCCTCGGTGTGTATGCCCAGCAGTGGGATTGCTGGGTCATATGGCAGTTCTCGTTCCAGTTTCTGAAGGAATCTCCACAGTGTTCTCCATAGTGGCTGTACTAGTTTGCATTCCCACCAAGAGTGCACGAGGGTTCCCTTCTCGACACCCTCTCCAGCATTTATTGCTTGTAGATTTTTGTACAGCAGTCAGCCTGACCAGAGGCAGATGGTACCTCATTGTGGTTTTGGTTTGCATTTGTCTGATAACGAGTGATGGGGAGCATCTTTTCATGTGTTTGTTAGCCATCTGTATGTGTTCTTCAGAGGAAAGGAATTTAGAATGGAGCAGTGGGCTCCCACAGGTGGGGCAGGGGAATAGCCCACATCCCCTGCAGGCAATACTGGGGTCTTGCCCACGAAGAGTTTTATTACAAGAATAAAGCCAAGTAAAGGCTGGCTCTGTTGTGATTTCCATCCCCATAATCCAGTATTCTAACTTAATGTCATTAATTAAATACTTTTACTTTGCACACCAAATTGTGTTGACTTAAGTTTTAAACGTTTGTTGTCATAGATATCAGGTTTAAATATTTTATATATTATTCACAAGGGACAAAGATTCACTGTACATATGTACAAATGCACACACGTATGTGTGTACATACATATAAACGCACAGCATAAGTTTGTATATTTAGATATATTTTTTCATATATATATATATTCATACATCCACAGTTTCAGTAGTTACCTTTAAGAATTCATTGTCTTCTGTGAGGGAATTCATGAAGAGAAGACCTTGTTAAACCACCGTCACCAGCACAGGCTGCCTTGGTTACCACTGCTCCATTCCACAGAGCATCCTGAATGGTTTGCAAGGCCTTGAGATCACTTCCTGCACAGCCTGCAGTCCCCTAGGGAACGTACACACCTCACATTCAAACAGTTGATTCGAAACACACAGTGATACCACAGACCTTGTCAAGGTAAAGACACACAATGTGCTTTTATTTATGTCTAAATCAGTTAAACAACGTATTCACTGCAAGGTACAAACTTTTTTAGCTTGCAAAGAACAACATTGTCTTGTATTTGAACGTGGAAAATCTTGCTGAATTTGAAACATAGGTTTTAAATGAAATTCATTCTTCATTGTCTGTTATTTGGCGACTGTGGAACCAAGAAAGTAAACCTCCGTTCATTGGGGCTGCTTAAGCTGTATTTTTAGCAGATTTTTTTCTTTTAATGCCCTTACACTTTTACCGTCATAAATAGATATAATAGCCCAGCTTTGGAGGAGACACACCCTCCCTGCCCTGTGACCCATGGGACTTGACTTAGGGAGATGAGGATGGCAGGTGAGTTTGGGGGCCTCCATAGGGGAGTTATTCATGCCTCATTCCTCCCACCAAAACATCTAAATTGCTCCCCAACCTCTGCTAGAGGTGTCAGGATGGGGCTTTGTTATGTCAAGGCTCACCCATGGCCCCCATTGTCTGGGGAAGAGACTTGCTGACCTCATCAAGCATGAGGGTGTGTCTCCCTGACGAGGGGTATATATAGGGGTGCTCAGGGGCTCTGGAGCAGACCACTGGGAGGCCTCAACATGACTAAGGTGACTGGGAATCCACAAGGCTCCAGAGTAGTTCTGAAACACCTGGCTCCTGTTACCCGGGACAACAGGATGAAGACTTCCTCCCCACTGAGGTCCAAGAAAAATGTCAAGGTGAGCTGAACCCACCCAAACACCTCTGGCCCATTGACCCCACCCCATAAGTCCTCTCCCCTGTCCTTGCCTGGCACACAACCCTTCTCTGCCCACACCCCTTCTCCTGAAGCTGTCATTCCCAACCACCTTCACCCTCTTTCCCAAACCAATGCCATTCTCTACCCGTCTCTTGTTTTCTCCAGGTGGCCAGGGTACCTGTGAGAGTGAATAATCGCCTTCAGGCAAAGCTGAGCAAGAAAACCTCTCAGAAACCACTCAGCACAAGGAAATTTAAAAAAACCAGAGGCCCAAAGCTCTGTAGCCAGTGCTCCAAGGTGAAAGAAGTGCTGAATCAGAACGAACCAGAGGAGGTCCCAGAGAGTGTGTAGACCCCTGTCATTTCAGCAGGAACGGTGGGCAGCCAGTGACCTCAGAGCTTGGCTAGAGACCTCAGAAATCTTCTGGGGTCTTGCCGCTGAGGACTGGCCAACAATACACATGTTGACTATTATACCAACTGCATACATTCATAATGAAAATAAAATCAACCTGATGTGAAATTATGTTTGTCTCTGAGTTCTGTGAGAGTGGGGGACAGAGAGGGCAGTGCAGGCATCAATGTGTTGAGGGAGGGAGATGGGTCCTGTGGGGTTGGAGATGGGACAGGAAGGTCCAGTTTGCGAGAAAATGGGGGAGGCGAGAGAACTGGTTCCAGACTCAGCTTCACACATATACTTCCCATGGGAGAAGAGGAAGAGGACTTGTTGTTTCTCTGTGTGAGTGCAGAACTGGAAACGTGGCTGGGGAGCCGTGTCATGTGTGGAGTGGCCGTGCCATTTGCTCAAAAGGCATAGAAAGAAGGTGCCCCATAAAGAGAATGGAATATTGACATATGCAGCAACAGGGAACGTATACTGTTCAGTGAAATAACTCAGACAGAGATAGACAAATACCGTATGGTATCACTTAAGAATCTAAAAACTCCACAAACTAGAGAATATCACAGAAATGGAGGCTCACGGATATAGAGAACATTCTACTGGTTAGCCGCGGGGAGGGGAAGAGGGAGGGGCAATACAGAGGTGGGGGAGCGGGAGGCACAGCGTGTAAGGTGGAAGATGAGCCCAAGGATGGACTGTACATCATGGGGAATAGAGCCAGTGCTCTGTAAGAACTATAAACGGAAAGCCAACGTTCACGATTGTATAATAAGAAAGAAAGGGAAAGAAAGGGGGGGGGGAGGAAGGAGGAAAGAACGGAAGAAAATGATGGTGTTTTTGGAGGGCACAAAGCCAACATTGATTAGGCCCTTTTTAGCAAAGCAATTTAGTGTGTTTTTTTTTCCATTTTTATTTTTAGTTTATTTCACATTACCATACTGTATTGGTTTCACGATACATTGACATGATTTTTTGAGATGTACTTATTTTAATGGGAGGCTAACTATTTGACAATGCTTGGTGGTTTTTGCCATCCTTGTCGGGAATCCGCCACGGGTGTACATGTGTTCCCCATCCTGAACCCCCTCTCACCTCCCTGCCCATCCCATCCCTCAGGGCCATCCCAGTGCCCCAGCCCCGAGCACCCAGTCTCATGCATCGAACCTGGACGGGCGATCTCCTTCTCACATGATAATATACATGTTTCACTGCTATTCTCTCAGATCACCCCACCTCCCCTTCTCCCAAAGAGTCCAAAAGACTGTTCTCTACATCTGTGTCTCGCATCTTTTAAGATTCCATACATATGTGTTCGTGTACTCTATTGGTGTTTTTCTTTCTGACTTATTTCACTCTGTATAATAGGCTGCAGTTTCATCCACCTCATTAGAAGTAACTCAAGTGTATACTTTTTGATGGCTGAGTCGGATTCCATTGTGTATATGTACCACTGCTTTCTTGTCGATTCATCTGCCCCTGGACATCTAGGTTGCTTCCATGTCCTGGCTATTGTCATCAGTGCTGTGATGATCCTTCGGGTATGCATGTCTCATTAAAGTCTGGTTTCCTCGGTGTGCATGCCCAGCAGTGGGATTGCTGGGTCATAAGGTATTTCTAGTTCCAGTTTTTGAAGGAATCTCCACAGTGTTCTCCATAGTGGCTGTACTAGTTTGCATTCCCACCAAGAGTGCAAGAGGGTTCCCTTCTCGACACCCTCTCCAGCATTTATTGCTTGTAGATTTTTGTACAACAGTCAGCCTGACTAGAGGCAGATGGTACCTCATTGTGGTTTTGGTTTGCATTTGTCTGATAACGAGGGATGGGGAGCATCTTTTCATGTGTTTGTTAGCCATCTGTATGTGTTCTTCTGAGGAAAGGAATTTAGAATGTGGCAGTGGGCTCCCACAGGTGGGGCAGGGGGAGTAGACCACATGCCCTGCAGGCAATACTGGGGTCTTGCCCACGAAGAGTTTTATTACAAGAATAAAGCCAAGTAAAGGCTGGCTCTGTTGTGATTACCATCCCCATAATCCAGTATTCTAACTTAATGTCATTAATTAAATACTTTTACTTTGCACACCAAATTGTGTTGACTTAAGTTTTAAACGTTTGTTGTCATAGATATCAGGTTTAAATATTTTATATATTATTCACAAGGGACAAAGATTCACTGTACATATGTACAAATGCACACACGTATGTGTGTACATACATATAAACGCACACCATAAGTGTGTTTATTTAGATATATTTTTTCATATATATATATATTCATACATCCACAGTTTCAGTAGTTACCTTTAAGAATTCATTGTCTTCTGTGAGGGAATTCATGAAGAGAAGACCTTGTTAAACCACCGTCACCAGCACAGGCTGCCTTGGTTACCACTGCTCCATTCCACAGAGCATCCTGAATGGTTTGCAAGGCCTTGAGATCACTTCCTGCACAGCCTGCAGTCCCCTAGGGAACGTACACACCTCACATTCAAACAGTTGATTCGAAACACACAGTGATACCACAGACCTTGTCAAGGTAAAGACACACAATGTGCTTTTATTTATGTCTAAATCAGTTAAACAACGTATTCACTGCAAGGTACAAACTTTTTTAGCTTGCAAAGAACAACATTGTCTTGTATTTGAACGTGGAAAATCTTGCTGAATTTGAAACATAGGTTTTAAATGAATTTCATTCTTCATTGTCTGTTATTTGGCGACTGTGGAACCAAGAAAGTAAACCTCCGTTCATTGGGGCTGCTTAAGCTGTATCTTTAGCAGATTTTTTTCTTTTAATGCCCTTACACTTTTACCGTCATAAATAGATATAATAGCCCAGCTTTGGAGGAGACACACCCTCCCTGCCCTGTGACCCATGGGACTTGTCTTAGGGAGATGAGGATGGCAGGTGAGTTTGGGGGCCTCCATAGGGGAGTTATTCATGCCTCATTTCTCCCACCAAAACATCTGAATTGCTCCCCATCCTCTGCTAGAGGTGTCAGGATGGGGCTTTGTGATGTCAAGGCTCACCCATGGCCCCCATTGTCTGGGGAAGAGACTTGCTGACCTCATCAAGCATGAGGGTGTGTCTCCCTGACGAGGGGTATATATAGGGGTGCTCAGGGGCTCTGGAGCAGACCACTGGGAGGCCTCAACATGACTAAGGTGACTGGGAATCCACAAGGCTCCAGAGTAGTTCTGAAACACCTGGCTCCTGTTACCCGGGACAACAGGATGAAGACTTCCTCCCCACTGAGGTCCAAGAAAAATGTCAAGGTGAGCTGAACCCACCCAAACACCTCTGGCCCATTGACCACACCCCATAAGTCCTCTCCCCTGTCCTTGCCTGGCACACAACCCTTCTCTGCCCACACCCCTTCTCCTGAAGCTGTCATTCCCAACCACCTTCACCCTCTTCCCCAAACCAATGCCATTCTCTACCCGTCTCTTGTTTTCTCCAGGTGGCCAGGGTACCTGTGAGAGTGAAAAATCACCTTCAGGCAAAGCTGAGCAAGAAAACGTCTCAGAAACCACTCAGCACAAGGAAATTTAAAAAAACCAGAGGCCCAAAGCTCTGTAGCCAATGCTCCAAGGTGAAAGAAGTGCTGAATCAGAACGGACCAGAGGAGGTCCCAGAGAGTGTGTAGACCCCTGTCATTCCAGCAGGAACGGTGGGCAGCCAGTGACCTCAGAGCTTAGCTAGAGACCTCAGAAATCTTCTGGGGTCTTGCCGCTGAGGACTGGCCAACAATACACATGCTGACTATTATACCAACTGCATACATTCATAATGAAAATAAAATCAACCTGATGTGAAATTATGTTTGTCTCTGAGTTCTGTGAGAGTGGGGGACAGAGAGGGCAGTGCAGGCATCAATGTGTTGAGGGAGGGAGATGGGTCCTGTGGGGTTGGAGATGGGACTAGAAGGTCCAGTTTGCCAGAAAATGGGGGAGGGGAGAGAACTGGTTCCAGACTCAGCTTCACACATATACTTCCCATGGGAGAAGAGAAAGAGGACTTGGTGTTTCTCTGTGTGAGTGCAGAACTGGAAACGTGGCTGGGGAGCCGTGTCATGTGTGGAGTGGCCGTGCCATTTGCTAAAAAGGCATAGAAAGAAGGTGCCCCATAAAGAGAATGGAATATTCACATATGCAGCAACAGGGAACATATACTGTTCAGTGAAATAACTCAGACAGAGATAGACAAATACCGTATGGTATCACTTAAGAATCTAAAAACTCCACAAACTAGAGAATATCACAGAAATGGAGGCTCACGGATATAGAGAACATTCTACTGGTTAGCAGCGGGGAGGGGAAGAGGGAGGGGCAATACAGAGGTGGGGGAGCGGGAGGCACAGCGTGTAAGGTGGAAGATGAGCCCAAGGTTGGACTGTACATCATGGGGAATAGAGCCAGTGCTCTGTAAGAACTATAAACGGAAAGTCAACGTTCACGATTGTATAATAAGAAAGAAAGGGAAAGAAAGGGGGGGGAAGAAGGAGGGAAGAAAGGAAGGAAAATGATGGTGTTTTTGGAGGGCACAAAGCCAACATTGATTAGGCCCTTTTTAGCAAAGCAATTTAGTGTGTTTTTTTTTCCATTTTTATTTTTAGTTTATTTCGCATTACCATACTGTATTGGTTTCACGATACATTGACATGATTTTTTGAGATGTACTTATTTTAATGGGAGGCTAACTATTTGACAATGCTTGGTGGTTTTTGCCATCCTTGTCGGGAATCCGCCACGGGTGTACATGTGTTCCCCATCCTGAACCCCCTCTCACCTCCCTGCCCATCCCATCCCTCAGGGCCATCCCAGTGCCCCAGCCCCGAGCACCCAGTCTCGTGCATCGAACCTGGACGGGCGATCTCCTTCTCACATGATTATATACATGTTTCCCTGCTATTCTCTCAGATCACCCCACCCTCCCCTTCTCCCACAGAGTCCAAAAGACTGTTCTGTACATCTGTGTCTCGCAGAGAGGGTTATCATCACCATCTTTCTAGATTCCATAGATATGTGTTCGTGTACTCTATTGGTGTTTTTCTTTCTGACTTATTTCACTCTGTATAATAGGCTGCAGTTTCATCCACCTCATTAGAACTAATTCAAGTGTATACTTTTTGATGGCTGAGTCGGATTCCATTGTATATATGTACCACTGCTTTCTTATCGATTCGTCTGTCCCTGGACATCTAGGTTGCTTCCATGTCCTGACTATTGTAAACAGTGCTGTGATGATCCTTCGGGTACACATGTCTCGTTCAAGTCTGGTTTCCTCGGTGTGTATGCCAAGCAGTGGGATTGCTGGGTCATATGGCAGTTCTCGTTCCAGTTTCTGAAGGAATCTCCACAGTGTTCTCCATAGTGGCTGTACTAGTTTGCATTCCCACCAAGAGTGCACGAGGGTTCCCTTCTCGACACCCTCTCCAGCATTTATTGCTTGTAGATTTTTGTACAGCAGTCAGCCTGACCAGAGGCAGATGGTACCTCATTGTGGTTTTGGTTTGCATTTGTCTGATAACGAGTGAAGGGGAGCATCTTTTCATGTGTTTGTTAGCCATCTGTATGTGTTCTTCAGAGGAAAGGAATTTAGAATGGAGCAGTGGGCTCCCACAGGTGGGGCAGGGGGAGTAGCCCACATCCCCTGCAGGCAATACTGGGGTCTTGCCCACGAAGAGTTTTATTACAAGAATAAAGCCAAGTAAAGGCTGGCTCTGTTGTGATTTCCATCCCCATAATCCAGTATTCTAACTTAATGTCATTAATTAAATACTTTTACTTTGCACACCAAATTGTGTTGACTTAAGTTTTAAACGTTTGTTGTCATAGATATCAGGTTTAAATATTTTATATATTATTCACAAGGGACAAAGATTCACTGTACATATGTACAAATGCACACACGTATGTGTGTACATACATATAAACGCACAGCATAAGTTTGTATATTTAGATATATTTTTTTCATATATATATATATTCATACATCCACAGTTTCAGTAGTTACCTTTAAGAATTCATTGTCTTCTGTGAGGGAATTCATGAAGAGAAGACCTTGTTAAACCACCGTCACCAGCACAGGCTGCCTTGGTTACCACTGCTCCATTCCACAGAGCATCCTGAATGGTTTGCAAGGCCTTGAGATCACTTCCTGCACAGCCTGCAGTCCCCTAGGGAACGTACACACCTCACATTCAAACAGTTGATTCGAAACACACAGTGATACCACAGACCTTGTCAAGGTAAAGACACACAATGTGCTTTTATTTATGTCTAAATCAGTTAAACAACGTATTCACTGCAAGGTACAAACTTTTTTAGCTTGCAAAGAACAACATTGTCTTGTATTTGAACGTGGAAAATCTTGCTGAATTTGAAACATAGGTTTTAAATGAAATTCATTCTTCATTGTCTGTTATTTGGCGACTGTGGAACCAAGAAAGTAAACCTCCGTTCATTGGGGCTGCTTAAGCTGTATCTTTAGCAGATTTTTTTCTTTTAATGCCCTTACACTTTTACCGTCATAAATAGATATAATAGCCCAGCTTTGGAGGAGACACACCCTCCCTGCCCTGTGACCCATGGGACTTGACTTAGGGAGATGAGGATGGCAGGTGAGTTTGGGGGCCTCCATAGGGGAGTTATTCATGCCTCATTCCTCCCACCAAAACATCTAAATTGCTCCCCAACCTCTGCTAGAGGTGTCAGGATGGGGCTTTGTGATGTCAAGGCTCACCCATGGCCCCCATTGTCTGGGGAAGAGACTTGCTGACCTCATCAAGCATGAGGGTGTGTCTCCCTGACGAGGGGTATATATAGGGGTGCTCAGGGGCTCTGGAGCAGACCACTGGGAGGCCTCAACATGACTAAGGTGACTGGGAATCCACAAGGCTCCAGAGTAGTTCTGAAACACCTGGCTCCTGTTACCCGGGACAACAGGATGAAGACTTCCTCCCCACTGAGGTCCAAGAAAAATGTCAAGGTGAGCTGAACCCACCCAAACACCTCTGGCCCATTGACCCCACCCCATAAGTCCTCTCCCCTGTCCTTGCCTGGCACACAACCCTTCTCTGCCCACACCCCTTCTCCTGAAGCTGTCATTCCCAACCACCTTCACCCTCTTCCCCAAACCAATGCCATTCTCTACCCGTCTCTTGTTTTCTCCAGGTGGCCAGGGTACCTGTGAGAGTGAATAATCGCCTTCAGGCAAAGCTGAGCAAGAAAACCTCTCAGAAACCACTCAGCACAAGGAAATTTAAAAAAACCAGAGGCCCAAAGCTCTGTAGCCAGTGCTCCAAGGTGAAAGAAGTGCTGAATCAGAACGAACCAGAGGAGGTCCCAGAGAATGTGTAGACCCCTGTCATTTCAGCAGGAACGGTGGGCAGCCAGTGACGTCAGAGCTTGGCTAGAGACCTCAGAAATCTTCTGGGGTCTTGCCGCTGAGGACTGGCCAACAATACACATGTTGACTATTGTACCAACTGCATACATTCATAATGAAAATAAAATCAACCTGATGTGAAATTATGTTTGTCTCTGAGTTCTGTGAGAGTGGGGGACAGAGAGGGCAGTGCAGGCATCAATGTGTTGAGGGAGGGAGATGGGTCCTGTGGGGTTGGAGATGGGACAGGAAGGTCCAGTTTGCGAGAAAATGGGGGAGGGGAGAGAACTGGTTCCAGACTCAGCTTCACACATATACTTCCCATGGGAGAAGAGGAAGAGGACTTGTTGTTTCTCTGTGTGAGTGCAGAACTGGAAACGTGGCTGGGGAGCCGTGTCATGTGTGGAGTGGCCGTGCCATTTGCTCAAAAGGCATAGAAAGAAGGTGCCCCATAAAGAGAATGGAATATTGACATATGCAGCAACAGGGAACGTATACTGTTCAGTGAAATAACTCAGACAGAGATAGACAAATACCGTATGGTATCACTTAAGAATCTAAAAACTCCACAAACTAGAGAATATCACAGAAATGGAAGCTCACGGATATAGAGAACATTCTACTGGTTAGCCGCGGGGAGGGGAAGAGGGAGGGGCAATACAGAGGTGGGGGAGCGGGAGGCACAGCGTGTAAGGTGGAAGATGAGCCCAAGGATGGACTGTACATCATGGGGAATAGAGCCAGTGCTCTGTAAGAACTATAAACGGAAAGCCAACGTTCACGATTGTATAATAAGAAAGAAAGGGAAAGAAAGGGGCGGGGAGGAAGGAGGGAAGAACGGAAGAAAATGATGGTGTTTTTGGAGGGCACAAAGCCAACATTGATTAGGCCCTTTTTAGCAAAGCAATTTAGTGTGTTTTTTTTTCCATTTTTATTTTTAGTTTATTTCACATTACCATACTGTATTGGTTTCACGATACATTGACATGATTTTTTGAGATGTACTTATTTTAATGGGAGGCTAACTATTTGACAATGCTTGGTGGTTTTTGCCATCCTTGTCGGGAATCCGCCACGGGTGTACATGTGTTCCCCATCCTGAACCCCCTCTCACCTCCCTGCCCATCCCATCCCTCAGGGCCATCCCAGTGCCCCAGCCCCGAGCACCCAGTCTCGTGCATCGAACCTGGACGGGCGATCTCCTTCTCACATGATAATATACATGTTTCACTGCTATTCTCTCAGATCACCCCACCTCCTCTTCTCCCAAAGAGTCCAAAAGACTGTTCTCTACATCTGTGTCTCGCATCTTTTTAGATTCCATACATATGTGTTCGTGTACTCTATTGGTGTTTTTCTTTCTGACTTATTTCACTCTGTATAATAGGCTGCAGTTTCATCCACCTCATTAGAAGTAACTCAAGTGTATACTTTTTGATGGCTGAGTCGGATTCCATTGTGTATATGTACCACTGCTTTCTTGTCGATTCATCTGCCCCTGGACATCTAGGTTGCTTCCATGTCCTGGCTATTGTCATCAGTGCTGTGATGATCCTTCGGGTATGCATGTCTCGTTAAAGTCTGGTTTCCTCGGTGTGCATGCCCAGCAGTGGGATTGCTGGGTCATAAGGTATTTCTAGTTCCAGTTTTTGAAGGAATCTCCACAGTGTTCTCCATAGTGGCTGTACTAGTTTGCATTCCCACCAAGAGTGCAAGAGGGTTCCCTTCTCGACACCCTCTCCAGCATTTATTGCTTGTAGATTTTTGTACAACAGTCAGCCTGACTAGAGGCAGATGGTACCTCATTGTGGTTTTGGTTTGCATTTGTCTGATAACGAGGGATGGGGAGCATCTTTTCATGTGTTTGTTAGCCATCTGTATGTGTTCTTCTGAGGAAAGGAATTTAGAATGGGGCAGTGGGCTCCCACAGGTGGGGCAGGGGGAGTAGACCACATGCCCTGCAGGCAATACTGGGGTCTTGCCCACGAAGAGTTTTATTACAAGAATAAAGCCAAGTAAAGGCTGGCTCTGTTGTGATTACCATCCCCATAATCCAGTATTCTAACTTAATGTCATTAATTAAATACTTTTACTTTGCACACCAAATTGTGTTGACTTAAGTTTTAAACGTTTGTTGTCATAGATATCAGGTTTAAATATTTTATATATTATTCACAAGGGACAAAGATTCACTGTACATATGTACAAATGCACACACGTATGTGTATACATACATATAAACGCACACTCATAAGTGTGTATATTTAGATATATTTTTTCATATATATATATATTCATACATCCACAGTTTCAGTAGTTACCTTTAAGAATTCATTGTCTTCTGTGAGGGAATTCATGAAGAGAAGACCTTGTTAAACCACCGTCACCAGCACAGGCTGCCTTGGTTACCACTGCTCCATTCCACAGAGCATCCTGAATGGTTTGCAATGCCTTGAGATCACTTCCTGCACAGCCTGCAGTCCCCTAGGGAATGTACACACCTCACATTCAAACAGTTGATTCGAAACACACAGTGATACCACAGACCTTGTCAAGGTAAAGACACACAATGTGCTTTTATTTATGTCTAAATCAGTTAAACAACGTATTCACTGCAAGGTACAAACTTTTTTAGCTTACAAAGAACAACATTGTCTTGTATTTGAAGGTGGAAAATCTTGCTGAATTTGAAACATAGGTTTTAAATGAAATTCATTCTTCATTGTCTGTTATTTGGAGACTATGGAACCAAGAAAGTAAACATACATTCATTGGGGCTGCTTAAGCTGTATCTTTAGCAGATTTTTTTCTTTTAATACCCTTACACTTTTACCGTCATAAATAGATATAATAGCCCAGCTTTGGAGGAGACACACCCTCCCTGCCCTGGGACCCATCGGACTTGACTTAGGGAGATGAGGATGGCAGGTGAGTTTGGGGGCCTCCCTTGGGTAGTTATTCATGCCTCATTTCTCCCACCGATACATCTAAATTGCTCCCCATCCTCTGCTAGAGGTGTCAGGATGTGGCTTTGTGATGTCAAGGCTCACCCAGGGCCCCCATTGGCTGGGGAAGAGACTTGCTGACCTCATAAGGCATGAGGGTGTGTCTCCCTGACGAGGGGTTTATATAGGGGTGCTCAGGGGCTCTGGAGCAGACCACTGGGAGGCCTCAAAATGACTAAGGTGACTGGGAAGCCACAAGGATTCAGAGTAGTTATGAAACACCTGGCTCCTGTTACCGGGGACAACAGGATGAAGACTTCCTCCCCACTGAGGTCCAAGAAAAATGTAAAGGTGAGCTGAACCCACCCAAACACCTCTGGCCCATTGACCACACCCCATAAGTCCTCTCCCACGTCCTTGCCTGGCACACAACCCTTCTCTGCCCACACCCCTTCTCCTGAAGCTGTCATTCCCAACCACCTTCACCCTCTTCCCCAAACCAATGCCATTCTCTACCCGTCTCTTGTTTTCTCCAGGTGGCCAGGGTACCTGTGAGAGTGAATAATCGCCTTCAGGCAAAGCTGAGCAAGAAAACGTCTCAGAAACCACTCAGCACAAGGAAATTTAAAAAAACCAGAGGCCCAGGGATCTGTAGCCGGTGCTCCAAGGTGAAAGAAGTGCTGAATCAAAACGGACCAGAGGACGTCCCAGAGAGTGTGTATACCCCTGTCATTCCAGCAGGAACGGTGGGCAGCCAGTGACCTCAGAGCTTGGTTAGAGACCTCAGAAATGTTCTGGGGTCTTGCCGCTGAGGACTGGCCAACAATACACATGTTGACTATTATACCAACTGCATACATTCATAATGAAAATAAAATCAAACTGATGTGAAATTATGTTGGTCTCTGAGTTCTGTGAGAGTGGGGGACAGAGAGGGCAGTGCAGGCATCAATGTGTTGAGGGAGGGAGATGGGTCCTGTGCGGTTGGAGATGGGACTAGAAGGTCCAGTTTGCCAGAAAATGGGGGAGGGGAGAGAACTGGTTCCAGACTCAGCTTGACACATATACTTTTCATGGGAGAAGAGAAAGAGGACTTGGTGTTTCTCTGTGTGAGTGCAGAACTGGAAACGTGGCTGGGGAGCCGTGTCATGTGTGGAGTGGCCGTGCCATTTGCTCAAAAGGCATAGAAAGAAGCTGCCCCATAAAGAGAATGGAATATTGATATATGCAGCAACAGGGAACGTATACTGCTCAGAGAGATAACTCAGACAGAGATAGACAAATACCGTATGGTATCACTTAAGAATCTAAAAACTCCACAAAGTAGAGAATATCACAAAATTGGAGGCTCACGGATATAGAGAACATTCTACTGGTTAGCAGCGGTGAGGGGAAGAGGGAGGGGCAATACAGAGGTGGGGGAGCGGGAGGCACAGCGTGTAAGGTGGAAGATGAGCCCAAGGATGGACTGTACATCATGGGGAATAGAGCCAGTGCTCTGTAAGAACTATAAACAGAAAGCCAACGTTCACGTTTGTATAATAAGAAAGAAAGAGAAAGAAAGAGGGGGGAGGAAGGAGGGAAGAAAGGAAGGAAAATGATGGTGTATTTGG
Source organism: Capricornis sumatraensis (assembly GCF_032405125.1). NCBI lineage: Eukaryota > Metazoa > Chordata > Mammalia > Artiodactyla > Bovidae > Capricornis > Capricornis sumatraensis. Next base: position 138,203,044 of record NC_091092.1, on the reverse strand, counting down.
AGGGCACAAAGCCAAAATTGATTAGGCACTTCTTAGCAAAGGAATATAGTTTATTTTTTTTTCTCTTTTTTATTTTTAGTTTATTTCTCATTACCTTACTGTATTGGTTTCGGGATACATTGACATGATTTTTTGAGATGTACTTATTTTAATGGGAGGCTAACTATTTTACAATGCTTGGTGGTTTTTGCCATACTTGACGGAATCCGCCACGGTTGTACATGTGTTCCCCATCCTGAACCCCCTCTCACCTCCCTGCCCATCCCATCACTCAGGGCCATCCCAGTGCCCCAGCCCCGAGCACCCAGTCTCGTGCATCGAACCTGGACGGGCGATCTCCTTCTCACATGATAATATACATGTTTCACTGCTATTCTCTCAGATCACCCCACCCTCCCCTTCTCCCACAGAGTCCAAAAGACTGTTCTGTACATCTGTGTCTCGCATCTTTTTAGATTCCATACATATGTGTTCGTGTACTCTATTGGTGTTTTTCTTTCTGACTTATTTCACTCTGTATAGTAGGCTGCAGTTTCATCCACCTCATTAGAACTAACTCAAGTGTATACTTTTTGATGGCTGAGTCGGATTCCATTGTGTACATGTACGACTGCTTTCTTGTCGATTCATCTGCCCCTGAACATCTAGGTTGCTTCCATATCCTGGCTATTGTAAACAGTGCTGTGATGATCCTTCGGGTACACATGTCTCGTTCAAGTCTGGTTTCCTCGGTGTGTATGCCCAGCAGTGGGATTGCTGGGTCATATGGCAGTTCTAGTTCCAGTTTTTGAAGGACTCTCCACAGTGTTCTCCATAGTGGCTGTACTAGTTTGCATTCCCACCAAGAGTGCAAGAGGGTTCCCTTCTTGACACCCTCTCCAGCATTTATTGCTTGTAGATTTTTGTACAGCAGTCAGCCTGACCAGAGGCAGATGGTACCTCATTGTGATTTTGGTTTGCATTTGTCTGATAACGAGGGATGGGGAGCATCTTTTCATGTGTTTGTTAGCCATCTGTATGTGTTCTTCAGAGGAAAGGAATTTAGAATGGAGCAGTGGGCTCCCACAGGTGGGGCAGGGGGAGTAGCCCACATCCCCTACAGGCAATACTGGGGTCTTGCCCACGAAGAGTTTTATTACAAGAATAAAGCCAAGTAAAGGCTGGCTCTGTTGTGATTACCATCCCGATACTCCAGTATTCTAACTTCATGTCATTAATTAAATACTTTTACTTTGCACACCAAATTGTGTTGATTTAAGTTTTAAACGTTTGTTGTCATAGATGTCAGGTTTTAATATGTTATATATTATTCACAAGGGACAAAGATTCACTGTACATATGTACAAATGCACACACGTATGTGTGTACATACATATAAACGCACACTCATAAGTGTGTATATTTAGATATATTTTTTCATATATATATATATATTCATACATCCACAGTTTCAGTAGTTACCTTGAAGAATTCATTGTCTTCTGTGAGGGAATTCATGAAGAGAAGACCTTGTTAAACCATTGTCACCAGCACAGGCTGCCTTGGTTACCACTGCTCCATTCCACAGAGCATCCTGAATGGTTTGCAAGGCCTTGAGATCACTTCCTGCACAGCCTGCAGTCCCCTAGGGAACGTACACACCTCACATTCAAACAGTTGATTCGAAACACACAGTGATACCACAGACCTTGTCAAGGTAAAGACACACAATGTGCTTTTATTTATGTCTAAATCAGTTAAACAACGTAATCACTGCAAGGTACAAACTTTTTTAGCTTGCAAAGAACAACATTGTCTTGTATTTGAACATGGAAAATCTTGCTGAATTTGAAACATAGGTTTTAAATGAAATTCATTCTTCATTGTCTGTTATTTGGAGACTATGGAACCAAGAAAGTAAACCTCCGTTCATTGGGGCTGCTTAAGCTGTATCTTAAGCAGATTTTTTTTTAATTCCCTTACACTTTTACCGTCATAAATAGATATAATAGCCCAGCTTTGGAGGAGACACACCCTCCCTGCCCTGTGACCCATCGGACTTGACTTAGTGAGATGAGGATGGCAGGTGAGTTTGGGGGACTCCATAGGGGAGTTATTTATGCCTCATTTCTCCCACCAAAACATCTGAATTGCTCCCCATCCTCTGCTAGAGGTGTCAGGATGGGGCTTTGTGATGTCAAGGCTCACCCAGGGCCCCCATTGGCTGGGGAAGAGACTTGCTGACCTCATCCAGCATGAGGGTGTGTCTCCCTGACGAGGGGTATATATAGGTGTGCTCAGGGGCTCTGGAGCAGACCACTGGGAGGTCTCAAAATGACTAAGGTGACTGGGAAGCCACAAGGCTCCAGAGTAGTTATGAAACACCTGGCTCCTGTTACCCGGGACAACAGGATGAAGACTTCTTCTCCACTGAGGTCCAAGATAAATGTCAAGGTGAGCTGAACCCACCCAAACACCTCTGGCCCATTGACCCCTCCCCATAAGTCCCCTCCCCTGTCCTTGCCTGTCACATAACCCTTCTCTGCCCACACCCCTTCTCCTGAAGCTGTCATTCCCAACCACCTTGCCCCTCTTCCCCAAACCAATCCCATTCACTACCCCTCTCTTGTTTTCTCCAGATGGCCAGGGTGCCTGTGAGAGTGAATAATCACCTTCAGGCAAAGCTGACCAAGACAAAATCTCAGAAACCATGCAGCACAAGGAAACTTAAAAAAACCAGAGGCCCAAAGCTCTGTAGCCGGTGCTCCAAGGTGAAAGAAGAGCTGAATCAGAACGGACCAGAGGAGGTCCCAGAGAGTGTGTAGACCCCTGTCATTCCAGCAGGAATGGTGGGCAGCCAGTGACCTCAGAGCTTGGCTAGAGACCTCAGAAATCTTTGCGGGTCTTGCCGCTGAGGACTGGCCAACAGTACACACATTGACTATTATACCAACTGCATACATTCATAATGAAAATAAAATCAACCTGATGTGAATTTATGTTTGTCCCTGAGTTCTATGAGAGTCGGGGACAGAGAGGGCAGTGCAGGCATCAATGTGTTGAGGGAGGGAGATGGGTCCTGTGGGGTTGGAGATGGGACTAGAAGGTCCAGTTTGCCAGAAAATGGGGGAGGGGAGAGAACTGGTTCCAGACTCAGCTTCACAGATATACTTCCCATGGGAGAAGAGGAAGAGTACTTGGTGTTACTCTGTGTGAGTGCAGAACTGGAAACGTGGCTGGGGAGCCGTGTCATATGTGGACTGGCAGTGCCATTTGCAAAAAAGGCATACAAAGAAGGTGCCCCATAAAGAGAATGGAACATTGACATTTGCACCAACAGGAACGTATACTGTTAAGTGAGATAACTCAGACAGAGATAGACAAATACCGTATGGTATCACTTAAGAATCTAAAAACTCAATTTTTCACCATTCAAGATAATGTTTTCTCTGGGTTTGTCATATGTAGCTTTTATTATGTTGAGGTATGTTCCTTCTATTCCTGCTTTCTGGAGAGTTTTTATCATAAATGGATGTTGAATTTTGTCAAAGGCCTTCTCTGCATCTATTGAGATAATCATATGGTTTTTATTTTTCAATTTGTTAATGTGGTGAATTACATTGATTGATTTGCGGATATTGTAGAATCCTTGCATCCCTGGAATAAAGCCCACTTGGTCATGGTGTATGATCTTTTTAATTTGTTGTTGGATTCTGATTGCTAGGATTGTGTTGAGGATTTTTGCGTCTGTGTTCATCAGTGATTTTGGCCTGTAGTTTTCTTTTTTTGTGACATTTTTGTCATGTTTTGGTATTAGGGTGATGGTGGCCTCATAAAATGATTTTGGAAGTTTACCTTCCTCTGCAGTTTTCTGGAAGAGTTTGAGTAGGATAGGTGTTAGCTCTTCTCTAAATTTTTGGTAGAATTCAGCTGTGAAGCCGTCTGTACCTGGGCTTTTGTTTGGTAAAACTGGTCAACCACTTGTAAAAGAATGAAACTAGATCACGTTCTAACACCACACACAAAAATAAACTCAAAATGGATTAAAGATCTAAATGTAAGACCAGAAACTATAAAACTCCTAGAGGAGAACATAGGCAAAACACTCTCAGACATAAATCACAGCAGGATCCTCTATGATCCACCTCTCAGTATTCTGGAAATAAAAGCAAAAATAAACAAATGGGATCTAATTAAAATTAAAAGCTTCTGCACAACAAAGGAAATTATAAGCAAGGTGAAAAGACAGCCTTCTGAATGGGAGCAAATAATAGCAAATGAAGCAACTGACAAACAACTAATCTCAAAAATATACAAGCAACTTATGCAGCTCAATTCCAGAAAAATAAACCACCCAATCAAGAAATGGGCCAAAGAACTAAATAGATATTTCTCCACAGAAGACATACGGATGGCTAACAAACACATGAAAAGATGCTCAACATCACTCATTATCAGAGAAATGCAAAACAAAACCACAATGAGGTACCACTTCACACCAGTCAGAATGGCTGCGATCCAAAAATCTGCAAGCAATAAATGCTGGAGAGGGTGTGGAGAAAAGGGAACCCTCCTACACTGTTGGTGGGAATGCAAATTAGTACAGCCACTATGGAGAACAGTGTGGAGATTCCCTAAAAAATTGCAAATAGAACTGCCTTATGACCCAGCAATCCCACTGCTGGGCATACACACCAAGGAAACCAGAGTTGAAAGAGACACATGTACCCCAATGTTCATCACAGCACTGTTTATAATAGCCAGGACATGGAAACAACCTAGAGGTCCATCAGCAGATGAATGGATAAGAAAGCTGTGGTACATGTACACAATGGAGTATTATTCAGCCATTAAAAAGAATTCATTTGAATCAGTTCTGATGAGATGGATGAAACTGGGGCCGATTATACAGAGTGAAGTAAGCCAGAAAGAAAAACACCAATACAGTACACTAACACATATATATGGAATTTAGAAAGCTGGCAATGACGACCCTGTATGCAAGACACGAAAAAAGACACAGTAGTGTACAACGGACTTTTGGACAGAGGGAGAGGGAGAGGGTGGGATTATTTGGGAGAATGGCATTCTATCATGTATACTATCATGTAAGAATTGAATCGCCAGTCTATGTCTGACGCAGGATACAGCATGCTTGGGGCTAGTGCATGGGGGTGACCCACAGAGATGTTATGGGGAGGGAGGTGGGAGGGGGGTTCATGTTTGGGAACACATGTAAGAATTAAAGATTTTAAAATTAAAAAAAAAATTAAAAAAAAGAATCTAAAATCTCCACAAAGTAGAGAGTATCACAAAAAAGGAGAATCACGGATATAGAGAACATTCTACTGGTTAGCAGCGGGGAGGGGAAGAGGGAGGGGCAATACAGAGGTGGGGGAGCGGGAGGCACAGCGTGTAAGGTGGAAGATGAGCCCAAGGATGGACTGTACATCATGGGGAATAGAGCCAGTGCTCTGTAAGAACTATAAACGGAAAGCCAACGTTCACGATTGTATAATAAGAAAGAAAGGGAAAGAAAGAGGGGGGAGGAAGGAGGGAAGAAAGGAAGGAAAATGATGGTGTTTTTGGAGGGCACAAAACCAACATTGATTAGGCCCTTTTTAGCAAAGGAATTTAGTGTGTTTTTTTTTTTTTTCGATTTTTATATTTAGTTTATTTTGCTTTACCATACTGTATTGGTTTCACGATACATTGACATGATTATTTGAGATGACCTTATTTTAATTGGAGGCTAACTATTTTACAACGCTTGGTGGTTTTTGCCATACTTGTCGGGAAACCGCCACGGGTGTACATGTGTTCCCCATCCTGAACCCCCTCTCACCTCCCTGCCCATCCCATCCCTCAGGACCATCCCAGTGCACCAGCCCCGAGCACCCAGTCTCGTGCATCGAACCTGGACGGGCGATCTCCTTCTCACATGATAATATACATGTTTCACTGCTTATCTCTCAGATCATCCCAGCCTCGCCTTCTCCCACAGAGTCCAAAAGACTGTTCTGTACATCTGTGTCTCGCAGACAGGTTTATCATCACCATCTTTCTAGATTCCATAGATATGTGCTCGTGTACTCTATTGGTGTTTTTCTTTCTGACTTATTTCACTCTGTATAATGGGCTGCAGTTTCATCCACCTGATTAGAACTAACTCAAGTGTATACTTTTTGATGGCTGAGTCGGATTCCATTGTGTATATGTACCACTGCTTTCTTATCGATTCCTCTGACCCTGGACATCTAGGTTGCTTCCATGTCCTGGCTATTGTAAACAGTGCTGTGATGATCCTTCGGGTACACATGTCTCGTTCAAGTCTGGTTTCCTCGGTGTGTATGCCCAGCAGTGGGATTTCTGGGTCATATGGCAGTTCTAGTTCCAGTTTTTGAAGGACTCTCCACAGTGTTCTCCATAGTGGCTGTACTAGTTTGCATTCCCACCAAGAGTGCAAGAGGGTTCCCTTCTCGACACCCTCTCCAGCATTTATTGCTTGTAGATTTTTGTACAGCAGTCAGCCTGACCAGAGGCAGATGGTACCTCATTGTGGTTTTGGTTTGCATTTGTCTGATAACGAGTGATGGGGAGCGTCTTTTCATGTTTTTGTTAGCCATCTCTATGTCTTCTTCGGAGGAAAGGAATTTAGAATGGAGCAGTGGGCTCCCACAGGTGGGGCAGGGGGAGTAGCCCACATCCCCTGCAGGCAATACTGGGGTCTTGCCCACGAAGAGTTTTATTACAAGAATAAAGCCAAGTAAAGGCTGGCTCTGTTGTGATTACCATCCCCATACTCCAGTATTCTAACTTAATGTCAGTCATTAAATACTTTTACTTTGCACACCAAATTGTGTTGATTTAAGTTTTAAACGTTTGTTGTCATAGATGTCAGGTTTCAATATTTTATATATTATTCACAAGGGACAAAGATTCACTGTACATATGTACAAATGCACACACGTATATGTGTACATACATATAAACGCACACTCATAAGTGTGTATACTTAGATATATTTTTTCATGTTTATATATATATTCATTCATCCACAGTTTCAGTAGTTACCTTTAAGAATTCATTGTCTTCTGTGAGGGAATTCATGAAGAGAAGACTTTGTTAAACCATTGTCACCAGCACAGGCTGCCTTGGTTACCACTGCTCCATTTCACAGAGCATCCTGAATGGTTCGCAAGGCCTTGAGAACACTTGCTGCACAGCCTGCAGTCCGCTAGGGAACGTACACACCTCACATTCAAACAGTTGATTCGAAACACACAGTGATACCACAGACCTTGTCAAGGTAAAACTCACACTGTGCTTTTATTTATGTCTAAATCAGTTAAACAACATATTCACTGCAAGGTACAAACTTTTTTAGCTTGCAAAGAACAAAATTTTCTTGTATTTGAACATGGAAAATCTTGCTGAATATGAAACATAGGTTTTAAATGAAATTCATTCTTCATTGTCTGTTATTTGGAGACTGTGGAACCAAGAAAGTAAACCTCCGTTCATTGGGGCTGCTTAAGCTGTATCTTTAGCAGATTTTTTTCTTTAATTCCCTTACACTTTTACCGTCATAAATAGATATAATAGCCCAGCTTTGTAGGAGACACACTCTCCCTGCCCTGTGACCCATCGGACTTGACTTAGGTAGATGAGGATGGCAGGTGATTTTGGGGTCCTCCATAGGGGAGTTTTTCATGCCTCATTTCCCCACAAAAACATCTAAATTGCTCCCCGTCCTCTGGGAGAGGTGTCAGCATGGGGCTTTGTGATGTCAAGGCTCACCCAGGGGCCCCATTGGCTGGGGAAGAGACTTGCTGACCTCATCAAGCATGAGGGTGTGTCTCCCTGAAGATGGGTATATATAGGGGTGCTCAGGGCCTCTGGAGCAGACCACTGGGAAGCCTCAAAATGACTAAGGTGACTGGGAAGCCACAAGGCTCCAGAGTAGTTATGAAACACCTGGCTCCTGTTACCCGGGACAACAGGATGAAGACTTCTTCACCACTGAGGTTCAAGAAAAATGTCAAGGTGAGCTGAACCCACCCAAACACCTCTGGCCCATTGACCCCACCCCATAAGTCCTCTCCCCTGTCCTTGCCTGGCACACAACCCTTCTCTGCCCACACCCCTTCTCCTGAAGCTGTCATTCCCAACCACCTTCACCCTCTTCCCCAAACCAATGCCATTCTCTACCCGTCTCTTTTTTTCTCCAGGTGGCCAGGGTACCTGTGAGAGTGAATAATCGCCTTCAGGCAAAGCTGAGCAAGAAAACGTCTCAGAAACCACTCAGCACAAGGAAATTTAAAAAAAACAGAGGCCCAAAGCTCTGTAGCCGGTGCTCCAAGGTGAAAGAAGTGCTGAATCAGAACGGACCAGAGGAGGTCCCAGAGAGTGTGTAGACCCCTGTCATTCCAGCAGGAACGGTGGGCAGCCAGTGACCTCAGAGCTTGGCTAGAGACCTCAGAAATCTTCTGGGGTCTTGCCGCTGAGGACTGGCCAACAATACACACGTTGATAATTATACCAACTGCATACATTCATAATGAAAATAAAATCAACCTGATGTGAAATTATGTTTTTCTCTGAGTTCTGTGAGAGTGAGGGACAGAGAGGGCAGTGCAGGCATCAATGTGTTGAGGGAGGGAGATGGGTCCTGTGGGGTTGGAGATGGGACTAGAAGGTCCAGTTTGCCAGAAAATGGGGGAGGGGAGAGAACTGCTTCCAGACTCAGCTTCACACATATACTTCCCATGGGAGAAGAGGAAGAGGACTTGGTGATTCTCTGTGTGAGTGCAGAACTGGAAACGTGGCTGGGGAGCCATGTCATGTGTGGAGTGGCCGGGCCATTTGCTCAAAAGGCATACAAAGAAGGTGCCCCATAAAGAGAATGGAATATTGACATATGCAGCAACAGGGAACGTATACTGTTCAGTGAAATAACTCAGACAGAGATAGACAAATACCGTATGTTATCACTTAAGAATCTAAAAACTCCACAAAGTAGAGAATATCACAAAAATGGAGGCTCACGGATATAGAGAACATTCTCCTGGTTAGCAGCGGGGAGGGGAAGAGGGAGGGGCAATACAGAGGTGGGGGAGCGGGAGGCACAGCGTGTAAGGTGGAAGATGAGCCCAAGGATGGACTGTACATCATGGGGAATAGAGCCAGTGCTCTGTAAGAACTATAAACGGAAAGCCAACGTTCACGATTGTATAATAAGAAAGAAAGGGAAAGAAAGAGGGGGGAGGAAGAAGGGAAGAAAGGAAGGAAAATGATGGTGTTTTTGGAGGGCACAAAACCAACATTGATTAGGCCCTTTTTAGCAAAGGAATTTAGTGTGTTTTTTTTTCCATTTTTATTTTTAGTTTATTTCGCATTACCATACTCTATTGGTTTCACAATTCATTGACATGATTTTTTGAGATGTACTTATTTTAATGGGAGGCTAACTATTTGACAATGCTTGGTGGTTTTTGCCATCCTTGTCGGGAATCCGCCACGGGTGTACATGTGTTCCCCATCCTGAAGCCCCTCTCACCTTCCTGCCCATCCCATCCCTCAGGGCCATCCCAGTGCACCAGCCCCGAGCACCCAGTCTCATGCGTCGAACCTGGACGGGCGATCTCCTTCTCACATGATAATAAACATGTTTCACTGCTATTCTCTCAGATCATCCCACCCTCGCCATCTCCCACAGAGTCCAAAAGACTGTTCTGTTCATCTGTGTCTTGCATCATTCTAGATTCCATAGATATGTGTTCGTGTACTCTATTTGTGTTTTTCTTTCTGACTTATTTCACTCTGTATATTAGGCTGCAGTTTCATCCACCTCATTAGAACTAACTCAAGTGTATACTTTTTGATGGCTGAGTCGGATTCCATTGTGTATATGTACAACTGCTTTCTTATCGATTCGTCTGCTCCTGGACATCTAGGTTGCTTCCATGTCCTGGCTATTGTAAACAGTGCTGTGATGATCCTTCGGGTACACATGTCTCGTTCAAGTCTGGTTTCCTCGGTGTGTATGCCCAGCAGTGGGATTGCTGGGTCATATGGCAGTTCTAGTTCCAGTTTTTGAAGGACTCTCCACAGTGTTCTCCATAGTGGCTGTACTAGTTTGCATTCCCACTAAGAGTGCAAGAGGGTTCCCTTCTCGACACCCTCTCCAGCATTTATTGCTTGTAGATTTTTGTACAGCAGTCAGCCTGACCAGAGGCAGATGGTACCTCATTGTGGTTTTGGTTTGCATTTGTCTGATAACGAGTGATGGCGAGCATCTTTTCATGTGTTTGTTAGCCATCTCTATGTCTTCTTCGGAGGAAAGGAATTTAGAATGGAGCAGTGGGCTCCCACAGTTGGGGCAGGGGGAGTAGCCCACATCCCCTGCAGGCAATACTGGGGTCTTGCCACGAAGAGTTTTATTACAAGAATAAAGCCAAGTAAAGGCTGGCTCTGTTGTGATTACCATCCCCATACTCCAGTATTCTAACTTAATGTCAGTCATTAAATACTTTTAGTTTGCACACCATATTGTGTTGATTTAAGTTTTAAACGTTTGTTGTCATACATGTCAGGTTTTAATATTTTATATATTATTCACAAGGGACAAAGATTCACTGTACATTTGCACAAATGTACACACGTATGTGTGTACATACATATAAACGCACACGAATAAGTGTGTATATTTAGATATATTTTTTCATATATATATATATATTCATACATCCACAGTTTCAGTAGTTACCTTTAAGAATTCATTGTCTTCTGTGAGGGAATTCATGAAGAGAAGACCTTGTTAAACCATTGTCACCAGCACAGGCTGCCTTGGTTACCACTGCTCCATTCCACAGAGCATCCTGAATGGTTTGCAAGGCCTTGAGATCACTTCCTGCACAGCCTGCAGTCCGCTAGGGATCGTACACACCTCACATTCAAAGAGTTGATTCGAAACACACAGTGATACCACAGACCTTGTCAAGGTAAAGACACACAATGTGCTTTTATTTATGTCTAAATCAGTTAAACAACGTATTCACTGCAAGGTACAAACTTTTTTAGCTTGCAAAGAACAACATTGTCTTGTATTTGAACATGGAAAATCTTGCTGAATTTGAAACATAGGTTTTAAATGAAATTCATTCTTCATTGTCTGTTATTTGGGGACTATGGAACCAAGATAGTAAACATCCGTTCATTGAGGCTGCTTAAGCTGTATCTTTAGCAGATTTTTTTCTTTAATTCCGTTACACTTTTACCGTCATTAATAGATATAATAGCCCAGCTTTGGAGGAGACACACCCTCCTTGCCCTGTGACCCATCGGACTTGACTTAGGGAGATGAGGATGGCAGGTGAGTTTGGGGACCGCCATAGGGGAGTTATTCATGCCTCATTTCTCCAACCAAAACATCTAAATTGCTCCTCATCCTCTGCTAGAGGTGTCAGGATGGGGCTTTGTGATGTCAAGGCTCACCCAGGGCCCCCATTGTCTGGGGAAGAGACTTGCTGACCTCATAAAGCATGAGGGTGTGTCTCCGTGACGAGGGGTATATATAGGGGTGCTCAGGGGCTCTGGAGCAGACCACTGGGAGGCCTCAAAATGACTAAGGTGACTGGGAAGCCACAAGGCTCCAGAGTAGTTATGAAACACCTTGCTCCTGTTACCCGGGACAACAGGATGAAGACTTCCTCCCCACTGAGGTCGAAGAAAAATGTCAAGGTGAGCTGAACCCACCCAAACACCTCTGGCCCATTGTCCCCATCCCATAAGTCCTCTCCCCTGTCCTTGCCTGGCACACAACCCTTCTCTGCCCACACCCCTTCTCCTGAAGCTGTCATTCCCAACCACCTTCACCCTGTTCCCAAACCAATGCCATTCTCTACCCGTCTCTTGTTTTCTCCAGGTGGCCAGGGTACCTGTGAGAGTGAAAAATCGCCTTCAGGCAAAGCTGAGCAAGAAAACGTCTCAGAAACCACTCAGCACAAGGAAATTTAAAAAAACCAGAGGCCCAAAGCTCTGTAGCCAGTGCTCCAAGGGGAAAGAAGTGCTGAATCAGAACGGACCAGAGGAGGTCCCAGAGAGTGTGTAGACCCCTGTCATTCCAGCAGGAACGGTGGGCAGCCAGTGACCTCAGAGCTTGGCTAGAGACGTCAGAAATCTTCTGGGGTCTTGCCGCTGAGGACTGGCCAACAATACACATGTTGACTATTATACCAACTGCATACATTCATAATGAAAATAAAATCAACCTGATGTGAAATTATGTTTGTCTCTGAGTTCTGTGAGAGTGGGGGACAGAGAGGGCAGTGCAGGCATCAATGTGTTGAGGGAGGGAGATGGGTCCTGTGGGGTTGGAGATGGGACTAGAAGGTCCAGTTTGCCAGAAAATGGGGGAGGGGAGAGAACTGGTTCCAGACTCAGCTTCACACATATACTTCCCATGGGAGAAGAGAAAGAGGACTTGGTGTTTCTCTGTGTGAGTGCAGAATTGGAAACGTGGCTTCGGAGCCATGTCATGTGTGGAGTGGCCGTGCCATTTGCTAAAAAGGCATACAAAGAAGGTGCCCCATAAAGAGAATGGAATACTGACATATGCAGCAACAGGGAACGTATACTGTTCAGTGAAATAACTCAGACAGAGATAGACCAATACCGTATGGTATCACTTAAGAATCTAAAAACTCCACAAAGTAGAGAATATCAGAGAAATGGAGGCTCACGGATATAGAGAACATTCTACTGGTTAGCAGCGGGGAGGGGAAGAGGGACGGGCAATACAGAGGTGGGGGAGCAGGAGGCACAGCGTGTAAGGTGGAAGATGAGCCCAAGGATGGACTGTACATCATGGGGAATAGAGCCAGTGCTCTGTAAGAACTATAAATGGAAAGCCAACGTTCACGATTGTATAATAAGAAAGAAAGGGAAAGAAAGAGGGGGGAGGAAGGAGGGAAGAAAGGCAGGAAAATGATGGTGTTTTTGGAGGGCACAAAACCAACATTGATTAGGCCCTTTTTAGCAAAGGAATTTAGTGTGTTTTTTTTTCCATTTTTATTTTTAGTTTATTTCGCATTACCATACTGTATTGGTTTCACAATTCATTGACATGATTTTTTGAGATGTACTTATTTTAATGGGAGGCTAACTATTTGACAATGCTTGGTGGTTTTTGCCATCCTTGTCGGGAATCCGCCACGGGTGTACATGTGTTCCCCATCCTGAACCCCCTCTCACCTCCCTGCCCATCCCATCCCTCAGGGCCATCCCAGTGCCCCAGCCCCGAGCACCCATTCTCGTGCATCGAACCTGGACGGGCGATCTCCTTCTCACATGATAATATACATGTTTCACTGCTATTCTCTCAGATCACCCCACCCTCCCCTTCTCCCACAGAGTCCAAAAGACTGTTCTGTACATCTGTGTCTCGCATCTTTTTAGATTCCATACATATGTGTTCGTGTACTCTATTGGTGTTTTTCTTTCTGACTTATTTCACTCTGTATAATAGGCTGCAGTTTCATCCACCTCATTAGAAGTAACTCAAGTGTATACTTTTTGATGGCTGAGTCGGATTCCATTGTGTATATGTACCACTGCTTTCTTGTCGATTCATCTGCCCCTGGACATCTAGGTTGCTTCCATGTCCTGGCTATTGTAAACAGTGCTGTGATGATCCTTCGGGTACACATGTCTCGTTCAAGTCTGGTTTCCTCGGTGTGTATGCCCAGCAGTGGGATTGCTGGGTCCTATGGCAGTACTAGTTCCAGTTTTTGAAGGAATCTCCACAGTGTTCTCCATAGTGGCTGTACTAGTTTGCATTCCCACCAAGAGTGCAAGAGGGTTCCCTTCTCGACACCCTCTCCAGCATTTATTGCTTGTAGATTTTTGTACTGCAGTCAGCCTGACCAGAGGAAGATGGTACCTCATTGTGATTTTGATTTGCATTTGTCTGATAACGAGGGATGGGGAGCATCTTTTCATGTGTTTATTAGCCATCTGTATGTGTTCTTCAGAGGAAAGGAATTTAGAATGCAGCAGTGGGCTCCCACAGGTGGGGCAGGGGGAGTAGCCCACATCCCCTGCAGGCAATACTGGGGTCTTGCCCACGAAGAGTTTTATTACAAGAATAAAGCCAAGTAAAGGCTGGCTCTGTTGTGATTACCATCCCCATACTCCAGTATTCTAACTTCATGTCATTAATTAAATACTTTTACTTTGCACACCAAATTGTGTTGATTTAAGTTTTAAACGTTTGTTGTCATAGATGTCAGGTTTTAATATGTTATTTATTATTCACAAGGGACAAAGATTCACTGTACATATGTACAAATGCACACACGTATGTGTGTACATACATATAAATGCACACTCATAAGTGTGTAAATTTAGATATATTTTTTCATATATATATATATATTCATACATCCACAGTTTCAGTAGTTACCTTGAAGAACTCATTGTTTTCTGTGAGGGAATTCATGAAGAGAAGACCTTGTTAAACCATTGTCACCAGCACAGGCTGCCTTGGTTACCACTGCTCCATTCCACAGAGCATCCTGAATGGTTTGCAAGGCCTTGAGATCACTTCCTGCACAGCCTGCAGTCCCCTAGGGAACGTACACACCTCACATTCAAACAGTTGATTCGAAACACACAGTGATACCACAGACCTTGTCAAGGTAAAGACACACAATGTGCTTTTATTTATGTCTAAATCAGTTAAACAACGTAATCACTGCAAGGTACAAACTTTTTTAGCTTGCAGAGAACAACATTGTTTTGTATTTTAACATGGAAAATCTTGCTGAATTTGAAACATAGGTTTTAATGAAATTCATTCTTCATTGTCTGTTATTTGGAGACTATGGAACCAAGAAGGTAAACCTCCGTTCATTGAGGCTGCTTAAGCTGTATCTTGAGCAGATTTTTTTTTAAATTCCCTTACACTTTTACCGTCATAAATAGATATAATAGCCCAGATTTGGCGGAGACACACCCTCCCTGCCCTGTGACCCATCGGACTTGACTTAGTGAAATGAGGATGGCAGGTGAGTTTGGGGGACTCCATAGGGGAGTTATTCATGCCTCATTTCTCCCACCAAAACGTCTGAATTGCTCCTCATCCTCTGCTAGAGGTGTCAGCATGGGGCTTTGTGATGTCAAGGCTCACCCAGGGCCCCCATTGGCTGGGCAAGAGACTTGCTGACCTCATCAAGCATGAGGGTGTGTCTCCGTGACGAGGGGTATATATAGGGGTGCTCAGGGGCTCTGGAGCAGACCACTGGGAGGCCTCAAAATGACTAAGGTGACTGGGAAGCCACAAGGCTCCAGAGTAGTTATGAAACACCTGGCTCCTGTTACCCGGGACAACAGGATGAAGACGTCCTCCCCACTGAGGTCCAAGAAAAATGTCAAGGTGAGCTGAACCCACCGAAACACCTCTGGCCCATTGACCCCACCCCATAAGTCCTCTCCCCTGTCCTTGCCTGGCACACAACCCTTCTCTGCCCACACCCCTTCTCTTGAAGCTGTCATTCCCAACCACCTTCACCCTCTTCCCCAAACCAATGCCATTCTCTACCCGTCTCTTGTTTTCTCCTGGTTGCCAGGGTTCCTGTGAGAGTGTATAATCGCCTTCAGGCAAAGCTGAGCAAGAAAACGTCTCAGAAACCACTCAGCACAAGGAAATTTAAAAAAACCAAAGGCCCAAAGCTCTGTAGCCGGTGCTCCAAGGTGAAAGAAATGCTGAATCAGAACAGACCAAAGGAGGTCCCAGAGAGTGTGTAGACCCCTGTCATTCCAGCAGGAACGGTGGGCAGCCAGTGACCTCAGAGCTTGGTTAGAGACCTCAGAAATCCTCTGGGGTCTTGCCGCCGAAGACTGGCCAACAATACACACGTTGACTATTATACCACCTGCATACATTCATAATGAAAATAAAATCAAGCTGATGTGAAATTATGTTTGTCTCTGAGTTCTGTGAGAGTGGGGGACAGAGAGGGCAGTGCAGGCATCAATGTGTTGAGGGAGGGAGATGGGTCCTGTGGGGTTGGAGATGGGACTAGAAGGTCCAGTTTGCCAGAAAATGGGGGAGGGTAGAGAACTGGTTCCAGACTCAGCTTCACACATATACTTCCCATGGGAGAAGAGGAAGAGGACTTGGTGTTTCTCTGTGTGAGTGCAGAACTGGAAACGTTGCTGGGGAGCCGTGTCATGTGTGGAGTGGCCGTGCCATTTGCTAAAAAGGCATAGAAAGAAGGTGGCCCATAAAGAGAATGGAATATTGACATTTGCAGCAACAGGGAACGTATACTGTTCAGTGAAATAACTCAGACAGAGATAGACAAATACCGTATGGTATCACTTAAGAATCTAAAAACTCCACAAAGTAGAGAATATCACAAAAATGGAGGCTCACGGATATAGAGAACATTCTACTGGTTAGCAGCGGGGAGGGGAAGAGGGAGGGGCAATACAGAGGTGGGGGAGCGGGAGGCACAGCGTGTAAGGTGGAAGATGAGCCCAAGGATGGACTGTACATCATGGGGAATAGAGCCAGTGCTCTGTAAGAACTATAAACGGAAAGCCAACGTTCACGATTGTATAATAAGAAAGAAAGGGAAAGAAAGGTGGGGGAAGAAGGAGGGAAGAAAGGCAGGAAAATGATGGTGTTTTTGGAGGGCACAAAGCCAACATTGATTAGGCCCTTTTTAGCAAAGGAATATAGTGCGGTTTTTTTTCCATTTTTATTTTTAGTTTATTTCGAATTACCATACTATATTGGTTTCGCGATACATTGACATGATTTTTTGAGATGTACTTATTTTAATGGGAAGCTAACTATTTGACAATGCTTGGTGGTTTTTGCCATCCTTGTCGGGAATCCGCCACGGGTGTACATGTGTTCCCCATCCTGAACCCCCTCTCACCTCCCTGCCCATCCCTTCCCTCAGGGCCATCCCAGTGCCCCAGCACCGAGCACCCAGTCTTGTGCATCGAACCTGGACGGGCGATCTCCTTCTCACATGATAATATACATGTTTCACTGCTATTCTCTCAGATCACCCCACCCTCCCCTTCTCCCACAGAGTCCAAAAGACTGTTCTGTACATCTGTGTCTCGCAGACAGGGTTATCATCACCATCTTTCTAGATTCCATAGATATGTGTTCGTGTACTCTATTGGTGTTTTTCTTTCTGACTTATTTCACTCTGTATAATAGGCTGCAGTTTCATCCACCTCATTAGAACTAATTCAAGTGTATACTTTTTGATGGCTGAGTCGGATTCCATTGTGTATATGTTCCACTGCTTTCTTATCGATTCGTCTGCCCCTGGACATCTAGGTTGCTTCCATGTCCTGGCTATTGTAAACAGTGCTGTGATGATCCTTTGGGTACACATGTCTCGTTCAAGTCTGGTTTCCTCGGTGTGTATGCCCAGCAGTGGGATTGCTGGGTCATATGGCAGTTCTCGTTCCAGTTTCTGAAGGAATCTCCACAGTGTTCTCCATAGTGGCTGTACTAGTTTGCATTCCCACCAAGAGTGCAAGAGGGTTCCCTTCTCGACACCCTCTCCCGCATTTATTGCTTGTAGATTTTTGTAAGGCAGTCAGCCTGACTAGAGACAGATGGTACCTCATTGTGGTTTTGGTTTGCATTTGTCTGATAACGAGGGATGGGGAGCATCTTTTCATGTGTTTGTTAGCCATCTCTATGTCTTCTTCGGAGGAAAGGAATTTAGAATGGAGCAGTGGGCTCCCACAGGTGGGGCAGGGGGAGTAGCCCACATCCCCTGCAGGCAATACTGGGGTCTTGCCCACGAAGAGTTTTATTACAAGAATAAAGCCAAGTAAAGGCTGGCTCTGTTGTGATTACCATCCCCATACTCCAGTATTCTAAATTCATGTCAGTCATTATACTTTTACTTTGCACACCAAATTGTGTTGACTTAAGTTTTAAACGTTTGTTGTCATAGATGTCAGGGTTTAATATTTTATATATTATTCACAAGGGACAAAGATTTACTGTACATATGTACAAATGCACACACGTATGTGTGTACATACATATAAATGCACACTTATAAGTGTGTATTTAGATATATTTTTTCATATATATATAAATTCATACATCCATAGTTTCAGTAGTTACCTTGAAGAATTCATTGTCTTCTGTGAGGGAATTCATGAAGAGAAGCCCTTGTTAAACCATTGTCACCAGCACAGGCTGCCTTGGTTACCACTGCTCCATTCCACAGAGCATCCTGAATGGTTTGCAAGGCCTTGAGATCACTTCCTGCACAGCCTGCAGACCCCTAGGGAACGTACACACCTCACATTCAAACAGTTGATTCGAAACACACAGTGATACCACAGACCTTGTCAAGGTAAAGACACACAATGTGCTTTTATTTATGTCTAAATCAGTTAAACAACGTATTCACTGCAAGGTACAAACTTTTTTAGCTTGCAAAGAACAACATTGTCTTGTATTTGAACATGGAAAATCTTGCTGAATTTGAAACATAGGTTTTAAATGAAATTCATTCTTCATTGTCTGTTATTTGGAGACTGTGGAACCAAGAAAGTAAACCTCCGTTCATTGGGACTGCTTAAGTTGTATCTTTAGCTGATTTTTTTTTAATTCCCTTACACTTTTACCGTCATAAATAGATATAATAGGCCAGCTTTGGAGGAGACACACCCTCCCTGCCCTGTGACTCATCGAACTTGACTTAGGGAGATGAGGATGGCAGGTGAGTTTGGGGGCCTCCATTCGGGAGTTATTCATGCCTCATTTCTCCCACCAAAACATCTAAATTGCTCCCCATCCTCTGCTAGTGGTGTCAGTATGGGGTTTGTGATGTCAAGGCTCACCCAGGGCGCCCATTGGCTGGGGAAGAGACTTGTTGACCTCATCAAGCATGAGGGTGTGTCTCCCTGACGAGGGGTATATATAGGGGTGCTCAGGGGCTCTGGAGCAGACCACTGGGAGGCCTCAAAATAACTAAGGTGACTGGGATGCCACAAGACTCCAAAGTAATTATGAAACACCTGGCTCCTGTTACCCGGGACAACATGATGAAGACTTCCTCCCCACTGAGGTCCAAGAAAAATGTCAAGGTGAGCTGAACCCACCCAAACACCTCTGGCCCATTGACCCCACCCCAAATGTCCTCTCCCCTGTTCTTGCCTGGCACACAACCCTTCTCTGCCCACACCCGTTCCCCTGAAGCTGTCATTCCCAACCACCTTCACCCTCTTCCCCAAACCAATGCCATTCTCTACCCGTCTTTTGTTTTCTCCAGGTGGCCAGGGTACCTGTGAGAGTGAATAATCGCCTTCAGGCAAAGCTGAGCAAGAAAACGTCTCAGAAGCCATTCAGCACAAGGAAATTTAAAAAAAACCAGAGGCCCAAAGCTCTGTAGCCGATGCTCCAAGGTGAAAGAAGTGCTGAATCAGAACGGACCAAAGGTGGTCCCAGAGAGTGTGTAGACCCCTGTCATTCCAGCAGGAACGGTGGGCAGCCAGTGACCTCAGAGCTTGGCTAGAGACCCCAGAAATCTTCTGGGGTCTTGCCGCTGAGGACTGGCCAACAATACACATGTTGACTATTATACCAACTGCATACATTCATAATGAAAATAAAATCAACCTGATGTGAAATTATGTTTGTCTCTGAGTTCTGTGAGAGTGGGGGACAGAGAGGGCAGTGCAGGCATCAATGTGTTGAGGGAGGGAGATGGGTCCTGTGGGGTGTGAGATGGGACTAGAAGGTCCAGTTTGCCAGAAAATGGGGGACGGGAGAGAACTGGTTCCAGACTCAGCTTCACACATATACTTCCCATGGGAGAAGAGGAAGAGGACTTGGTGTTTCTCTGTGTGAGTGCAGAACTGGAAACGTGGCTGGGTAGCCGTGTCATGTGTGGAGTGGCCGTGCCATTTGCTAAAAAGGCATAGAAAGAAGGTGCCCCATAAAGAGAATGGAATATTGACATATGCAGCAACAGGGAACGTATACTGTTCAGTGAAATAACTCAGACAGAGATAGACAAATACCGTATGGTATCACTTAAGAATCTAAAAACTCAATTTTTCACCATTCAAGATAATGTTTGCTGTGGTTTTGTCATATGTAGCTTTTATTTTGTTGAGGTATGTTCCTTCTATTCCTGCTTTCTGGAGAGTTTTTATCATAAATGGATGTTGAATTTTGTCAAAGGCCTTCTCTGCATCTATTGAGATAATCATATGGTTTTTATTTTTCAATTTGTTAATGTGGTGAATTACATTGATTGATTTGCGGATATTGAAGAATCCTGGCATCCCTGGAATAAAGCCCACTTGGTCATGGTGTATGAACTTTTTAATGTGTTGTTGGATTCTGATTGCTAGGATTGTTTTGAGGATTTTTGCGTCTATGTTCATCAGTGATATTGGCCTGTAGTTTTCTTTTTTTGTGACATCTTTGTCAGGTTTTGGTATTAGGGTGATGGTGGCCTCATAAAATGAGTTTGGACGTTTACCTTCCTCTGCAATTTTCTGGAAGACCTTGAGTATGATAGGTGTTAGCTCTTCTCTAAATTTTTGTTAGAATTCAGCTGTGAAGCCGTCAGGACCTGAGCTTTTGTTTGGGAAAACTGGTCAACCACTTGTGAAAGAATGAAACTAGATCACGTTCTAACACCGCACACAAAAATAAACTCAAAATGGATTAAAGAACTAAATGTAAGACCAGAAAGTATAAAACTCCTAGAGGAGAACATAGGCAAAACACTCTCAGACATAAATCACAGCAGGATCCTCTATGATCCACCTCTCAGAATTCTGGAAATAAAAGCAAAAATAAACAAATGGGATGTAATTAAAATTAAAAGCTTCTGCACAACAAAGGAAACTATAAGCAAGGTGAAAAGACAGCCTTCTGAATGGGAGCAAATAATAGCAAATGAAGCAACTGACAAACAACTAATCTCAAAAATATACAAGCAACTTATGCAGCTCAATTCCAGAAAATTAAACGACCCAATCGAAAAATGGGCCAAAGAACTAAATAGACAATTCTCCACAGAAGACATACGGATGGCTAACAAACACATGAAAAGATGCTCAACATCACTCACTATCAGAGAAATGCAAATCAAGACCACAATGAGGTACCGTTTCACACCAGTCAGAATGGCTGCGATCCAAAAATCTGCAAGCAATAAATGCTGGAGAGGGTGTGGAGAAAAGGGAACCCTCCTACACTGTTGGTGGGAATGCAAACTAGTACAGCCACTATGGAGAACAGTGTGGAGACTCCTTAAAAAATGGCAAATAGAACTGCCTTATGACCCAGCAATTCCACTGCTGGCATACACACTGAGGAAACCAGAGTAGAAAGAGACACATGTACCCCAATGTTCATCACAGCACTGTTTATAATAGCCAGGACATGGAAACAACCTAGATGTCCATCAGCAGATGAATGGATAAGAAAACTATGGTACATGTACACAATGGAGTATTACTCAGCTGCTAAAAAGAATTCATTTGAATCAGTTCTGATGAGATGGATGAAACTGGAGCCGATTATACAGAGTGAAGTAAGCCAGAAAGAAAAACACCAATACAGAATACTAACACATATATATCGAATTTAGAAAGATGGCAATGACGACCCTGTATGCAAGACACGAAAAAAGACACAGCGGTGTATAATGGACTTTTGGACTCAGAGGGAGAGGGAGAGGGTGGGATGATTTGGGAGAATGGCATTCTATCATGTATACTATCATGTAAGAATTGAATCGCCAGTCTATGTCTGACGCAGGATACTGCATGCTTGGGGCTAGTGCATAGGGGTGACCCACAGAGATGTTATGGGGAGGGAGGTGGGAGGGGGGTTCATGTTTGGAAACACATGTAAGAAATAAAGATTTAAAAAAAAAATACAAAAAAAGAATGTAAAAATTCCACAAAGTAGAGAATATCACAAAAATGGAGGCTCACGGATATAGAGAACATTCTACTGGTTAGCAGCGGGGAGGGGAAGAGGGAGGGGCAATACAGAGGTGGGGGAGCGGGAGGCACAGCGTGTAAGGTGGAAGATGAGCCCAAGGATGGACTGTACATCATGGGGAATAGAGCCAGTGCTTTGTAAGAACTATATACGGAAAGCCAACGTTCACGATTGTATAATAAGAAAGAAATGGAAAGAAAGAGGGGGGAGGAAGGAGGGAAGAAAGGAAGGAAAATGATGGTGTTTTTGGAGGGCACAAAGCCAACATTGATTAGGCCCTTTTTAGCAAAGGAATTTAGTGTGTTTTTTTTTCCATTTTTATTTTTAGTTTATTTCGCATTACCATACTGTATTGGTTTCACGATACATTGACATGATTTTTTGAGATGTACTTATTTTAATGGGAGGCTAACTATTTGAAAATGCTTGGTGGTTTTTGCCATCCTTGTCGGGAATCCGCCACGGGTGTACATGTGTTCCCCATCCTGAACCCCCTCTCACCTCCCTGCCCATCCCATCCCTCAGGGCCATCCCAGTGCCCCAGCCCCGAGCACCCAGTCTCGTGCCTCGAACCTGGACGGGCGATCTCCTTCTCACATGATAATATACATGTTTCACTGCTATTCTCTCAGATCACCCCACCCTCCCCTTCTCCCACAGAGTCCAAAGACTGTTCTGTACATCTGTGTCTCGCATCTTTTTAGATTCCATACATATGTGTTCGTGTACTCTATTGGTGTTTTTCTTTCTGACTTATTTCACTCTGTATAATAGGCTGCAGTTTCATCCACCTCATTAGAACTAACTCAAGTGTATACTTTTTGATGGCTGAGTCGGATTTCATTGTGTATATGTACCACTGCTTTCTGGTCGATTCATCTGACCCTGGACATCTAGGTTGCTTCCATGTCCTGGCTATTGTAAACAGTGCTGTGATGATCCTTCGGGTACACATGTCTCGTTCAAGTCTGGTTTCCTCGGTGTGTATGCCCAGCAGTGGGATTGCTGGGTCATATGGCAGTTCTAGTTCCAGTTTTTCAAGGAATCTCCACAGTGTTCTCCATAGTGGCTGAACTAGTTTGCATTCCCACCAAGAGTGCAAGAGGGTTCCCTTCTCGACACCCTCTCCAGCATTTATTGCTTGTAGATTTTTGTACAGCAGTCAGCCTGACCAGAGGCAGATGGTAACTCATTGTGATTTTGGTTTGCATTTGTCTGATAACGAGGGATGGGGAGCATCTTTTCATGTGTTTGTTAGCCATCTGTATGTGTTCTTCAGAGGAAAGGAATTTAGAATGGAGCAGTGGGCTCCCACAGGTGGGGCAGGGGGAGTAGCCCACATCCCCTGCAGGCAATACTGGGGTCTTGCCCACGAAGAGTTTTATTACAAGAATAAAGCCAAGTAAAGGCTGGCTCTGTTGTGATTACCATCCCCATACTCCAGTATTCTAACATCATGTCATTAATTAAATACTTTTACTTTGCACACCAAATTGTGTTGATTTAAGTTTTAAACGTTTGTTGTCATAGATGTCACGTTTTAATATGTTATATATTATTCACAAGGGACAAAGTTTCACTGTACATAGGTACAAATGCACACACGTATGTGTGTACATACATATAAATGCACACTCATAAGTGTGTATATTTAGATATATTTTTTCATATATATATATATATATATTCATACATCCACAGTTTCAGTAGTTACCTTGAAGAATTCATTGTCTTCTGTGAGGGAATTCATGAAGAGAAGACCTTGTTAAACCATTGTCACCAGCACAGGCTGCCTTGGTTACCACTGCTCCATTCCACAGAGCATCCTGAATGGTTTGCAAGGCCTTGAGATCACTTCCTGCACAGCCTGCAGTCCCCTAGGAACGTACACACCTCACATTCAAACAGTTGATTCGAAACACACAGTGATACCACAGAACTTGTAAAGGTAAAGACACACAATGTGCTTTTATTTATGTCTAAATCAGTTAAACAACGTAATCACTGCAAGGTACAAACTTTTTTAGCTTGCAAAGAACAACATTGTCTTTTATTTGAACATGGAAAATCTTGCTGAATTTGAAACATAGGTTTTTAATGAAATTCATTCTTCATTGTCTGTTATTTGGAGACTATGGAACCAAGAAAGTAAACCTCTGTTCATTGGGGCTGCTTAAGCTGTATCTTTAGCAGATTTTTTTTTTAAATTCCCTTACACTTTTACCGTCATAAATAGATATAATAGCCCAGCTTTGGAGGAGACACACCCTCCCTGCCCTGTGACCCATCGGACTTGACTGAGGGAGATGATGGCAGGTGAGTTTGGGGGACTCCATAGGGGAGTTATTCATGCCTCATTTCTCCCACCAAAACATCTGAATTGCTCCCCATCCTCTGCTAGAGGTGTCAGGATGGGGCTTTGTGATGTCAAGGCTCACCCAGGGCCCCCATTGGCTGGGGAAGAGACTTGCTGACCTCATCAAGCATGAGGGTGTGTCTCCGTGACGAGGGGTATATATAGGGGTGCTCAGGGGCTCTGGAGCAGACCACTGGGAGGCCTCAAAATGACTAAGGTGACTGGGAAGCCACAAGGCTCCAGAGTAGTTCTGAAACACCTGGCTCCTGTTACCCGGGACAACAGGATGAAGACTTCCTCCCCACTGAGGTCCAAGAAAAATGTCAAGGTGAGCTGAACCCACCCAAACACCTCTGGCCCATTGACCACACCCCATAAGTCCTCTCCCCTGTCCTTGCCTGGCACACAACCCTTCTCTGCCCACACCCCTTCTCCTGAAGCTGTCATTCCCAACCAACTTCACCCTCTTCCCCAAACCAATGCCATTCTCTACCCGTCTCTTGTTTTCTCCAGGTGGCCAAGGTACCTGTGAGAGTGAAAAATCGCCTTCAGGCAAAGCTGAGCAAGAAAACCTCTCAGAAACCACTCAGCACAAGGAAATTTAAAAAAACCAGAGGCCCAAAGCTCTGTAGCCAGTGCTCCAAGGTGAAAGAAGTGCTGAATCAGAACGGACCAGAGGAAGTCCCAGAGATTGTGTAGACCCCTGTCATTCCAGCAGGAACGGTGGGCAGCCAGTGACCTCAGAGCTTGGCTAGAGACCTCAGAAATCTTCTGGGGTCTTGTCGCTGAGGACTGGCCAACAATACACATGTTGACTATTATACCAACTGCATACATTCATAATGAAAATAAAATCAACCTGATGTGAAATTATGTTTGTCTCTGAGTTCTGTGAGAGTGGGGGACAGAGAGGGCAGTGCAGGCATCAATGTGTTGAGGGAGGGAGATGGGTCCTGTGGGGTTGGAGATGGGACTAGAAGGTCCAGTTTGCCAGAAAATGGGGGAGGGGAGAGAACTGATTCCAGACTCAGCTTCACACATATACTTCCCATGGGAGAAGAGAAAGAGGACTTGGTGTTTCTCTGTGTGAGTGCAGAACTGGAAACGTGGCTGGGGAGCCGTGTCATGTGTGGAGTGGCCGTGCCATTTGCTAAAAAGGCATAGAAAGAAGGTGCCCCATAAAGAGAATGGAATATTGACATATGCAGCAACAGGGAACGTATACTGTTCAGTGAAATAACTCAGACAGAGATAGACAAATACCGTATGGTATCACTTAAGAATCTAAAAACTCCACAAAGTAGAGAATATCACAGAAATGGAGGCTCACGGATATAGTGAACATTCTACTGGTTAGCAGCGGGGAGGGGAATAGGGAGGGGCAATACAGAGGTGGGGGAGCGGGAGGCACAGCGTGTAAGGTGGAAGATGAGCCCAAGGATGGACTGTACATCATGGGGAATAGAGCCAGTGCTCTGTAGGAACTATAAACGGAAAGCCAACGTTCACGATTGTATAATAAGAAAGAAAGGGAAAGAAAGGTGGGGGAGGAAGGAGGGAAGAAAGGAAGGAAAATGATGGTGTTTTTGGAGGGCACAAAGCCAACATTGATTAGGCCCTTTTTAGCAAAGGAATGTAGTGTGTTTTTTTTTCCATTTTTATTTTTAGTTTATTTCGCATTACCATACTGTATTGGTTTCACGATACATTGACATGATTTTTTGAGATGTACTTATTTTAATGGGAGGCTAACTATTTGACAATGCTTGGTGGTTTTTGCCATCCTTGTCGGGAATCCGCCACGGGTTTACATGTGTTCCCCATCCTGAACCCCCTCTCACCTCCCTGCCCATCCCATCCCTCAGGGCCATCCCAGTGCCCCAGCCCCGAGCACCCAGTCTCGTGCATCGAACCTGGACGGGCGATCTCCTTCTCACATGATAATATACATGTTTCACTGCTATTCTCTCAGATCACCCCACCCTCCCCTTCTCCCACAGAGTCCAAAGACTGTTCTGTACATCTGTGTCTCGCATCTTTTTAGATTCCATACATATGTGTTCGTGTACTCTATTGGTGTTTTTCTTTCTGACTTATTTCACTCTGTATAATAGGCTGCAGTTTCATCCACCTCATTAGAACTAACTCAAGTGTATATATTTGATGGCTGAGTCGGATTTCATTGTGTATTTGTACCACTGCTTTCTTGTCGATTCATCTGCCCCTGGACATCTAGGTTGCTTCCATGTCCTGGCTATTGTAAACAGTGCTGTGATGATCCTTCGGGTACACATGTCTCGTTCAAGTCTGGTTTCCTAGGTGTGTATGCCCAGCAGTGGGATTGCTGGGTCATATGGCAGTTCTAGTTCCAGTTTTTGAAGGAATCTCCACAGTGTTCTCCATAGTGGCTGAACTAGTTTGCATTCCCACCAAGAGTGCAAGAGGGTTCCCTTCTCGACACCCTCTCCAGCATTTATTGCTTGTAGATTTTTGTACAGCAGTCAGCCTGACCAGAGGCAGATGGTAACTCATTGTGATTTTGGTTTGCATTTGTCTGATAACGAGGGATGGGGAGCATCTTTTCATGTGTTTGTTAGCCATCTGTATGTGTTCTTCAGAGGAAAGGAATTTAGAATGGAGCAGTGGGCTCCCACAGGTGGGGCAGGGGGAGTAGCCCACATCCCCTGCAGGCAATACTGGGGTCTTGCCCACGAAGAGTTTTATTACAAGAATAAAGCCAAGTAAAGGCTGGCTCTGTTGTGATTACCATCCCCATACTCCAGTATTCTAACTTCATGTCATTAATTAAATACTTTTACTTTGCACACCAAATTGTGTTGATTTAAGTTTTAAACGTTTGTTGTCATAGATGTCAGGTTTTAATATGTTATATATTATTCACAAGGGACAAAGTTTCACTGTACATAGGTACAAATGCACACACGTATGTGTGTACATACATATAAATGCACACTCATAAGTGTGTATAGTTAGATATATTTTTTCATATATATATATATATATTCATACATCCACAGTTTCAGTAGTTACCTTGAAGAATTCATTGTCTTCTGTGAGGGAATTCATGAAGAGAAGACCTTGTTAAACCATTGTCACCAGCACAGGCTGCCTTGGTTACCACTGCTCCATTCCACAGAGCATCCTGAATGGTTTGCAAGGCCTTGAGATCACTTCCTGCACAGCCTGCAGTCCCCTAGGAACGTACACACCTCACATTCAAACAGTTGATTCGAAACACACAGTGATACCCTTTACCTTGTAAAGGTAAAGACACACAATGTGCTTTTATTTATGTCTAAATCAGTTAAACAACGTAATCACTGCAAGGTACAAACTTTTTTAGCTTGCAAAGAACAACATTGTCTTGTATTTGAACATGGAAAATCTTGCTGAATTTGAAACATAGGTTTTTAATGAAATTCATTCTTCATTGTCTGTTATTTGGAGACTATGGAACCAAGAAAGTAAACCTCTGTTCATTGGGGCTGCTTAAGCTGTATCTTTAGCAGATTTTTTTTTTTAATTCCCTTACACTTTTACCGTCATAAATAGATATAATAGCCCAGCTTTGGAGGAGACACACCCTCCCTGCCCTGTGACCCATCGGACTTGACTTAGGGAGATGAGGATGGCAGGTGAGTTTGGGGGACTCCATAGGGGAGTTATTCATGCCTCATTTCTCCCACCAAAACATCTGAATTGCTCCCCATCCTATGCTAGAGGTGTAAGGATTGGGCTTTGTGATGTCAAGTCTCACCCAGGGCCCCCATTGGCTGGGGAAGAGACTTGCTGACCTCATAAAGCATGAGGGTGTGTCTCCGTGACGAGGGGTATATATAGGGGTGCTCAGGGGCTCTGGAGCAGACCACTGGGAGGCCTCAAAATGACTAAGGTGACTGGGAAGCCACAAGGCTCCAGAGTAGTTCTGAAACACCTGGCTCCTGTTACCCGGGACAACAGGATGAAGACTTCCTCCCCACTGAGGTCCAAGAAAAATGTCAAGGTGAGCTGAACCCACCCAAACACCTCTGGCCCATTGACCACACCCCATAAGTCCTCTCCCCTGTCCTTGCCTGGCACACAACCCTTCTCTGCCCACACCCCTTCTCCTGAAGCTGTCATTCCCAACCAACTTCACCCTCTTCCCCAAACCAATGCCATTCTCTACCCGTCTCTTGTTTTCTCCAGGTGGCCAGGGTACCTGTGAGAGTGAAAAATCGCCTTCAGGCAAAGCTGAGCAAGAAAACGTCTCAGAAACCACTCAGCACAAGGAAATTTAAAAAAACCAGAGGCCCAAAGCTCTGAAGCCAGTGCTCCAAGGTGAAAGAAGTGCTGAATCAGAACGGACCAGAGGAAGTCCCAGAGAGTGTGTAGACCCCTGTCATTCCAGCAGGAACGGTGGGCAGCCAGTGACCTCAGAGCTTGGCTAGAGACCTCAGAAATCTTCTGGGGTCTTGCCGCTGAGGACTGGCCAACAATACACATGTTGACTATTATACCACCTGCATACATTCATAATGAAAATAAAATCAACCTGATGTGAAATTATGTTTGTCTCTGAGTTCTGTGAGAGTGGGGGACAGAGAGGGCAGTGCAGGCATCAATGTGTTGAGGGAGGGAGATGGGTCCTGTGGGGTTGGAGATGGGACTAGAAGGTCCAGTTTGCCAGAAAATGGGGGAGGGGAGAGAACTGGTTCCAGACTCAGCTTCCCACATATACTTCCCATGGGAGAAGAGAAAGAGGACTTGGTGTTTCTCTGTGTGAGTGCAGAACTGGAAACGTGGCTGGGGAGCCGTGTCATGTGTGGAGTGGCCGTGCCATTTGCTAAAAAGGCATAGAAAGAAGGTGCCCCATAAAGAGAATGGAATATTGACATATGCAGCAACAGGGAACGTATACTGTTCAGTGAAATAACTCAGACAGAGATAGACAAATACCGTATGGTATCACTTAAGAATCTAAAATCTCCACAAAGTAGAGAATATCACAGAAATGGAGGCTCACGGATATAGAGAACATTCTACTGGTTAGCAGCGGGGAGGGGAAGAGGGAGGGGCAATACAGAGGTGGGGGAGCGGGAGGCACAGCGTGTAAGGTGGAAGATGAGCCCAAGGATGGACTGTACATCATGGGGAATAGAGCCAGTGCTCTGTAAGAACTATAAACGGAAAGCCAACGTTCACGATTGTATAATAAGAAAGAACGGGAAAGAAAGAGGAGGGAGGAAGGAGGGAAGAAAGGAAGGAAAATGATGGTGTTTTTGGAGGGCACAAAGCCAACATTGATTAGGCCCTTTTTAGCAAAGGAATTTAGTGTGTTTTTTTTTTTCCATTTTTATTTTCAGTTTATTTCGCATTACCATACTGTATTGGTTTCACAATACATTGACATGATATTTTGAGATGTACTTATTTTAATGGGAGGCTAACTATTTGACAATGCTTGGTGGGTTTGCCATCCTTGTCGGGAATCCGCCACGGGTGTACATGTGTTCCCCATCCTGAACCCCCTCTCACCTCCCTGCCCATCCCATCCCTCAGGGCCATCCCAGTGCCCCAGCCCCGAGCACCCAGTCTCGTGCATCGAACTTGGACGGGCGATCTCCTTCTCACATGATAATATACATGTTTCACTGCTATTCTCTCAGATCACCCCACCCTCCCCTTCTCCCACAGATTCCAAAGACTGTTCTGTACAACTGTGTCTCGCATCATTTTAGATTCCATACATATGTGTTCGTGTACTCTATTGGTGTTTTTCTTTCTGACTTATTTCACTCTGTATAATAGGCTGCAGTTTCATCCACCTCATTAGAACTAACTCAAGTGTATACTTTTCAATGGCTGAGTTGGATTCCATTGTGTATATGTACCACTGCTTTCTTGTCGATTCATCTGCCCCTGGACATCTTGGTTGCTTCCATGTCCTGGCTTTTGTAAACAGTGCTGTGATGATCCTTCGGGTACACATGTCTCGTTCAAGTCTGGTTTCCTCGGTGTGTATGCCCAGCAGTGGGATTGCTGGGTCATATGGCAGTTCTAGTTCCCGTTTTTGAAGGAATCTCCACAGTGTTCTCCATAGTGGCTGAACTAGTTTGCATTCCCACCAAGAGTGCAAGAGGGTTCCCTTCTCGACACCCTCTCCAGCATTTATTGCTTGTAGATTTTTGTACAGCAGTCAGCCTGACCAGAGGCAGATGGTACCTCATTGTGATTTTGGTTTGCATTTGTCTGATAACGAGGGATGGGGAGCATCATTTCATGTGTTTGTTAGCCATCTGTATATGTTCTTCAGAGGAAAGGAATTTAGAATGGAGCAGTGGGCTCCCACAGGTGGGGCAGGGGGAGTAGCCCACATCCCCTGCAGGCAATACTGGGGTCTTGCCCACGAAGAGTTTTATTACAAGAATAAAGCCAAGTAAAGGCTGGCTCTGTTGTGATTACCATCCCCATACTCCAGTATTCTAACTTCATGTCATTAATTAAATACTTTTACTTTGCACACCAAATTGTGTTGATTTAAGTTTTAAACGTTTGTTGTCATAGATGTCAGGTTTTAATATGTTATATATTATTCACAAGGGACAAAGTTTCACTGTACATAGGTACAAATGCACACACGTATGTGTGTACATACATATAAATGCACACTCATAAGTGTGTATAGTTAGATATATTTTTTCATATATATATATATATATTCATACATCCACAGTTTCAGTAGTTACCTTGAAGAATTCATTGTCTTCTGTGAGGGAATTCATGAAGAGAAGACCTTGTTAAACCATTGTCACCAGCACAGGCTGCCTTGGTTACCACTGCTCCATTCCACAGAGCATCCTGAATGGTTTGCAAGGCCTTGAGATCACTTCCTGCACAGCCTGCAGTCCCCTAGGAACGTACACACCTCACATTCAAACAGTTGATTCGAAACACACAGTGATACCCTTTACCTTGTAAAGGTAAAGACACACAATGTGCTTTTATTTATGTCTAAATCAGTTAAACAACGTAATCACTGCAAGGTACAAACTTTTTTAGCTTGCAAAGAACAACATTGTCTTGTATTTGAACATGGAAAATCTTGCTGAATTTGAAACATAGGTTTTTAATGAAATTCATTCTTCATTGTCTGTTATTTGGAGACTATGGAACCAAGAAAGTAAACCTCTGTTCATTGGGGCTGCTTAAGCTGTATCTTTAGCAGATTTTTTTTTTTAATTCCCTTACACTTTTACCGTCATAAATAGATATAATAGCCCAGCTTTGGAGGAGACACACCCTCCCTGCCCTGTGACCCATCGGACTTGACTTAGGGAGATGAGGATGGCAGGTGAGTTTGGGGGACTCCATAGGGGAGTTATTCATGCCTCATTTCTCCCACCAAAACATCTGAATTGCTCCCCATCCTCTGCTAGAGGTGTAAGGATTGGGCTTTGTGATGTCAAGTCTCACCCAGGGCCCCCATTGGCTGGGGAAGAGACTTGCTGACCTCATAAAGCATGAGGGTGTGTCTCCGTGACGAGGGGTATATATAGGGGTGCTCAGGGGCTCTGGAGCAGACCACTGGGAGGCCTCAAAATGACTAAGGTGACTGGGAAGCCACAAGGCTCCAGAGTAGTTCTGAAACACCTGGCTCCTGTTACCCGGGACAACAGGATGAAGACTTCCTCCCCACTGAGGTCCAAGAAAAATGTCAAGGTGAGCTGAACCCACCCAAACACCTCTGGCCCATTGACCACACCCCATAAGTCCTCTCCCCTGTCCTTGCCTGGCACACAACCCTTCTCTGCCCACACCCCTTCTCCTGAAGCTGTCATTCCCAACCAACTTCACCCTCTTCCCCAAACCAATGCCATTCTCTACCCGTCTCTTGTTTTCTCCAGGTGGCCAGGGTACCTGTGAGAGTGAAAAATCGCCTTCAGGCAAAGCTGAGCAAGAAAACGTCTCAGAAACCACTCAGCACAAGGAAATTTAAAAAAACCAGAGGCCCAAAGCTCTGAAGCCAGTGCTCCAAGGTGAAAGAAGTGCTGAATCAGAACGGACCAGAGGAAGTCCCAGAGAGTGTGTAGACCCCTGTCATTCCAGCAGGAACGGTGGGCAGCCAGTGACCTCAGAGCTTGGCTAGAGACCTCAGAAATCTTCTGGGGTCTTGCCGCTGAGGACTGGCCAACAATACACATGTTGACTATTATACCACCTGCATACATTCATAATGAAAATAAAATCAACCTGATGTGAAATTATGTTTGTCTCTGAGTTCTGTGAGAGTGGGGGACAGAGAGGGCAGTGCAGGCATCAATGTGTTGAGGGAGGGAGATGGGTCCTGTGGGGTTGGAGATGGGACTAGAAGGTCCAGTTTGCCAGAAAATGGGGGAGGGGAGAGAACTGGTTCCAGACTCAGCTTCACACATATACTTCCCATGGGAGAAGAGAAAGAGGACTTGGTGTTTCTCTGTGTGAGTGCAGAACTGGAAACGTGGCTGGGGAGCCGTGTCATGTGTGGAGTGGCCGTGCCATTTGCTAAAAAGGCATAGAAAGAAGGTGCCCCATAAAGAGAATGGAATATTGACATATGCAGCAACAGGGAACGTATACTGTTCAGTGAAATAACTCAGACAGAGATAGACAAATACCGTATGGTATCACTTAAGAATCTAAAATCTCCACAAAGTAGAGAATATCACAGAAATGGAGGCTCACGGATATAGAGAAAATTCTACTGGTTAGCAGCGGGGAGGGGAAGAGGGAGGGGCAATACAGAGGTGGGGGAGCGGGAGGCACAGCGTGTAAGGTGGAAGATGAGCCCAAGGATGGACTGTACATCATGGGGAATAGAGCCAGTGCTCTGTAAGAACTATAAACGGAAAGCCAACGTTCACGATTGTATAATAAGAAAGAACGGGAAAGAAAGAGGAGGGAGGAAGGAGGGAAGAAAGGAAGGAAAATGATGGTGTTTTTGGAGGGCACAAAGCCAACATTGATTAGGCCCTTTTTAGCAAAGGAATTTAGTGTGTTTTTTTTTTTCCATTTTTATTTTCAGTTTATTTCGCATTACCATACTGTATTGGTTTCACAATACATTGACATGATATTTTGAGATGTACTTATTTTAATGGGAGGCTAACTATTTGACAATGCTTGGTGGGTTTGCCATCCTTGTCGGGAATCCGCCACGGGTGTACATGTGTTCCCCATCCTGAACCCCCTCTCACCTCCCTGCCCATCCCATCTCTCAGGGCCATCCCAGTGCCCCAGCCCCGAGCACCCAGTCTCGTGCATCGAACTTGGACGGGCGATCTCCTTCTCACATGATAATATACATGTTTCACTGCTATTCTCTCAGATCACCCCACCCTCCCCTTCTCCCACAGATTCCAAAGACTGTTCTGTACAACTGTGTCTCGCATCATTTTAGATTCCATACATATGTGTTCGTGTACTCTATTGGTGTTTTTCTTTCTGACTTATTTCACTCTGTATAATAGGCTGCAGTTTCATCCACCTCATTAGAACTAACTCAAGTGTATACTTTTCAATGGCTGAGTCGGATTCCATTGTGTATATGTACCACTGCTTTCTTGTCGATTCATCTGCCCCTGGACATCTTGGTTGCTTCCATGTCCTGGCTTTTGTAAACAGTGCTGTGATGATCCTTCGGGTACACATGTCTCGTTCAAGTCTGGTTTCCTCGGTGTGTATGCCCAGCAGTGGGATTGCTGGGTCATATGGCAGTTCTAGTTCCAGTTTTTGAAGGAATCTCCACAGTGTTCTCCATAGTGGCTGTACTAGTTTGCATTCCCACCAAGAGTGCAAGAGGGTTCCCTTCTCGACACCCTCTCCAGCATTTATTGCTTGTAGATTTTTGTACAGCAGTCAGCCTGACCAGAGGCAGATGGTACCTCATTGTGATTTTGGTTTGCATTTGTCTGATAACGAGGGATGGGGAGCATCTTTTCATGTGTTTGTTAGCCATGTGTATGTGTTCTTCAGAGGAAAGGAGTTTAGAATGGAGCAGTGGGCTCCCACAGGTGGGGCAGGGGGAGTAGCCCACATCCCCTGCAGGCAATACTGGGGTCTTGCCCACGAAGAGTTTTATTACAAGAATAAATTCAAGTAAAGGCTGGCTCTGTTGTGATTACCATCCCCATACTCCAGTATTCTAACTTCATGTCATTAATTAAATACTTTAACTTTGCACACCAAATTGTGTTCATTTAAGTTTTAAACGTTTGTTGTCATAGATGTCAGGTTTTAATATGTTATATATTATTCACAAGGGACAAAGTTTCACTGTACATAGGTACAAATGCACACACGTATGTGTGTACATACATATAAATGCACACTCATAAGTGTGTATATTTAGATATATTTTTTCATATATATATATATATATATATTCATACATCCACAGTTTCAGTAGTTACCTTGAAGAATTCATTGTCTTCTGTGAGGGAATTCATGAAGAGAAGACCTTGTTAAACCATTGTCACCAGCACAGGCTGCCTTGGTTACCACTGCTCCATTCCACAGAGCATCCTGAATGGTTTGCAAGGCCTTGAGATCACTTCCTGCACAGCCTGCAGTCCCCTAGGGAACGTACACACCTCACATTCAAACAGTTGATTCGAAACTCACAGTGATACCACAGACCTTGTCAAGGTAAAGACACACAATGTGCTTTTATTTATGTCTAAATCAGTTAAACAACGTAATCACTGCAAGGTACAAACTTTTTTAGCTTGCAAAGAACAACATTGTCTTGTATTTGAACATGGAAAATCTTGCTGAATATGAAACATAGGTTTTTATGAAATTCATTCTTCATTGTCTGTTATTTGGAGACTATGGAACCAAGAAAGTAAACCTCCGTTCATTGGGGCTGCTTAAGCTGTATCTTTAGCAGATTTTTTTTTTTAATTCCCTTACACTTTTATCGTCATAAATAGATATAGTAGCCCAGCTTTGGAGGAGACACACCCTTCCTGCCCTGTGACCCATCGGACTTGACTTAGGGAGATGAGGATGGCAGGTGAGTTTGGGGGACTCCATAGGGGAGTTATTTATGCCTCATTTCTCCCACCAAAACATCTGAATTGCTCCCCATCCTCTGCTAGAGGTGTCAGGATGGGGCTTTGTGATGTCAAGGCTCACCCAGGGACCCCATTGGCTGGGGAAGAGACTTGCTGACCTCATCAAGCATGAGGGTGTGTCTCCGTGACGAGGGGTATATATAGGGGTGCTCAGGGGCTCTGGAGCAGACCACTGGGAGGCCTCAAAATGACTAAGGTGACTGGGAAGCCACAAGGCTCCAGAGTAGTTATGAAACACCTGGCTCCTGTTACCCGGGACAACAGGATGAAGACTTCCTCCCCACTGAGGTCCAAGAAAAATGTCAAGGTGAGCTGAACCCACCCAAACACGTCTGGCCCATTGACTCCACCCCATAAGTCCTCTCCCCTGTCCTTGCCTGGCACACAACCCTTCTCTGCCCACACCCCTTCTCCTGAAGCTGTCCTTCCCAACCACCTTCACTCTCTTCCCCAAACCAATGCCATTCTCTACCCCTCTCTTGTTTTCTCCAGGTGGCCAGGGTACCTGTGAGAGTGAAAAATCGCCTTCAGGCAAAGCTGAGCAAGAAAACGTCTCAGAAACCACTCAGCACAAGGAAATTTAAAAAAACCAGAGGCCCAAAGCTCTGTAGCCAGTGCTCCAAGGTGAAAGAAGTGCTGAATCAGAACGGACCAGAGGAGGTCCCAGAGAGTGTGTAGACCCCTGTCATTCCAGCAGGAACGGTGGGCAGCCAGTGACCTCAGAGCTTAGCTAGAGACCTCAGAAATCTTCTGGTGTCTTGCCGCTGAGGACTGGCCAACAATACACATGTTGACTATTATACCAACTGCATACATTCATAATGAAATTAAAATCAACCTGATGTGAAATTATGTTTGCTCTGAGTTCTGTGAGAGTGGGGGACAGAGAGGGCAGTGCAGGCATCAATGTGTTGAGGGAGGGAGATGGGTCCTGTGGGGTTGGAGATGGGACTAGAAGGTCCAGTTTGCCAGAAAATGGGGGAGGGGAGAGAACTGGTTCCAGACTCAGCTTCACACATATACTTCCCATGGGAGAAGAGAAAGAGGACTTGGTGTTTCTCTGTGTGAGTGCAGAACTGGAAACGTGGCTGGGGAGCCGTGTCATGTGTGGAGTGGCCGTGCCATTTGCTCAAAAGGCATAGAAAGAAGGTGCCCCATAAAGAGAATGGAATATTGACATATGCAGCAACAGGGAACGTATACTGTTCAGTGAAATAACTCAGACAGAGATAGACAAATACCGTATGATATCACTTAAGAATCTAAAAACTCCACAAAGTAGAGAATATCACAGAAATGGAGGCTCACGGATATAGAGAACATTCTACTGGTTAGCAGCGGGGAGGGGAAGAGGGAGGGGCAATACAGAGGTGGGGGAGCGGGAGGCACAGCGTGTAAGGTGGAAGATGAGCCCAAGGTTGGACTGTACATCATGGGGAATAGAGCCAGTGCTCTGTAAGAACTATAAACGGAAAGCCAACGTTCACGATTGTATAATAAGAAAGAAAGGGAAAGAAAGGGGGGGAGGAAGGAGGGAAGAAAGGAAGGAAAATGATGGTGTTTTTGGAGGGCACAAAGCCAACATTGATTAGGCGCTTTTTAGCAAAGGAATTTAGTGTGTTTTTTTTTCCATTTTTATTTTTAGTTTATTTCGCATTACCATACTGTATTGGTTTCGCGATACATTGACATGATTTTTTGAGATGTACTTATTTTAATGGGAGGCTAACTATTTGACAATGCTTGGTGGTTTTTGCCATCCTTGTAGGGAATCCGCCACGGGTGTACATGTGTTCCCCATCCTGAACCCCCTCTCACCTCCCTGCCCATCCCATCCCTCAGGGCCATCCCAGTGCCCCAGCCCCGAGCACCCAGTCTCGTGCATCGAACCTGGACGGGCGATCTCCTTCTCACATGATAATATACATGTTTCACTGCTATTCTCTCAGATCACCCCACCCTCCCCTTCTCCCACAGAGTCCAAAGACTGTTCTGTACATCTGTGTCTCGCATCATTTTAGATTCCATACATATGTGTTCGTGTACTCTATTGGTGTTTTTCTTTCTGACTTATTTCACTCTGTATAATAGGCTGCAGTTTCATCCACCTCATTAGAAGTAACTCAAGTGTATACTTTTTGATGGCTGAGTCGGATTCCATTGTGTATATGTACCACTGCTTTCTTGTCGATTCATCTGCCCCTGGACATCTAGGTTGCTTCCATGTCCTGGCTATTGTAAACAGTGCTGTGATGATCCTTCGGGTACACATGTCTCGTTCAAGTCTGGTTTCCTCGGTGTGTATGCCCAGCAGTGGGATTGCTGTGTCATATGGCAGTTCTAGTTCCAGTTTTTGAAGGAATCTCCACAGTGTTCTCCATAGTGGCTGTACTAGTTTGCATTCCCACCAAGAGTGCAAGAGGGTTCCCTTCTCGACACCCTCTCCAGCATTTATTGCTTGTAGATTTTTGTACAGCAGTCAGCCTGACCAGAGGAAGATGGTACCTCATTGTGATTTTGGTTTGCATTTGTCTGATAACGAGGGATGGGGAGCATCTTTTCATGTGTTTGTTAGCCATCTGTATGTGTTCTTCAGAGGAAAGGAATTTAGAATGGAGCAGTGGGCTCCCACAGGTGGGGCAGGGGGAGTAGCCCACATCCCCTGCAGGCAATACTGGGGTCTTGCCCACGAAGAGTTTTATTACAAGAATAAAGCCAAGTAAAGGCTGGCTCTGTTGTGATTACCATCCCCATACTCCAGTATTCTAACATCATGTCATTAATTAAATACTTTTACTTTGCACACCAAATTGTGTTGATTTAAGTTTTAAACATTTGTTGTCATAGATGTCAGGTTTTAATATGTTATATATTATTCACAAGGGACAAAGTTTCACTGTACATAGGTACAAATGCACACACGTATGTGTGTACATACATATAAATGCACACTCATAAGTGTGTATATTTAGATATATTTTTCATATATATATATATATATATATTCATACATCCACAGTTTCAGTAGTTACCTTGAAGAATTCATTGTCTTCTGTGAGGGAATTCATGAAGAGAAGACCTTGTTAAACCATTGTCACCAGCACAGGCTGCCTTGGTTACCACTGCTCCATTCCACAGAGCATCCTGAATGGTTTGCAAGGCCTTGAGATCACTTCCTGCACAGCCTGCAGTCCCCTAGGAACGTACACACCTCACATTCAAACAGTTGATTCGAAACACACAGTGATACCACAGACCTTGTAAAGGTAAAGACACACAATGTGCTTTTATTTATGTCTAAATCAGTTAAACAACGTAATCACTGCAAGGTACAAACTTTTTTAGCTTGCAAAGAACAACATTGTCTTGTATTTGAACATGGAAAATCTTGCTGAATTTGAAACATAAGTTTTTAATGAAATTCATTCTTCATTGTCTGTTATTTGGAGACTATGGAACCAAGAAAGTAAACCTCTGTTCATTGGGGCTGCTTAAGCTGTATCTTTAGCAGATTTTTTTTTTTAATTCCCTTACACTTTTACCGTCATAAATAGATATAATAGCCCAGCTTTGGAGGAGACACACCCTCCCTGCCCTGTGACCCATCGGACTTGACTTAGGGAGATGAGGATGGCAGGTGAGTTTGGGGGACTCCATAGGGGAGTTATTCATGCCTCATTTCTCCCACCAAAACATCTGAATTGCTCCCCATCCTCTGCTAGAGGTGTCAGGATGGGGCTTTGTGATGTCAAGTCTCACCCAGGGCCCCCATTGGCTGGGGAAGAGACTTGCTGACCTCATAAAGCATGAGGGTGTGTCTCCGTGACGAGGGGTATATATAGGGGTGCTCAGGGGCTCTGGAGCAGACCACTGGGAGGCCTCAAAATGACTAAGGTGACTGGGAAGCCACAAGGCTCCAGAGTAGTTCTGAAACACCTGGCTCCTGTTACCCGGGACAACAGGATGAAGACTTCCTCCCCACTGAGGTCCAAGAAAAATGTCAAGGTGAGCTGAACCCACCCAAACACCTCTGGCCCATTGACCACACCCCATAAGTCCTCTCCCCTGTCCTTGCCTGGCACACAACCCATCTCTGCCCACACCCCTTCTCCTGAAGCTGTCATTCCCAACCAACTTCACCCTCTTCCCCAAATCAATGCCATTCTCTACCCGTCTCTTGTTTTCTCCAGGTGGCCAGGGTACCTGTGAGAGTGAAAAATCGCCTTCAGGCAAAGCTGAGCAAGAAAACGTCTCAGAAACCACTCAGCACAAGGAAATTTAAAAAAACCAGAGGCCCAAAGCTCTGAAGCCAGTGCTCCAAGGTGAAAGAAGTGCTGAATCAGAACGGACCAGAGGAAGTCCCAGAGAGTGTGTAGACCCCTGTCATTCCAGCAGGAACGGTGGGCAGCCAGTGACCTCAGAGCTTGGCTAGAGACCTCAGAAATCTTCTGGGGTCTTGCCGCTGAGGACTGGCCAACAATACACATGTTGACTATTATACCACCTGCATACATTCATAATGAAAATAAAATCAACCTGATGTGAAATTATGTTTGTCTCTGAGTTCTGTGAGAGTGGGGGACAGAGAGGGCAGTGCAGGCATCAATGTGTTGAGGGAGGGAGATGGGTCCTGTGGGGTTGGAGATGGGACTAGAAGGTCCAGTTTGCCAGAAAATGGGGGAGGGGAGAGAACTGGTTCCAGACTCAGCTTCACACATATACTTCCCATGGGAGAAGAGAAAGAGGACTTGGTGTTTCTCTGTGTGAGTGCAGAACTGGAAACGTGGCTGGGGAGCCGTGTCATGTGTGGAGTGGCCGTGCCATTTGCTCAAAAGGCATAGAAAGAAGGTGCCCCATAAAGAGAATGGAATATTGACATATGCAGCAACAGGGAACGTATACTGTTCAGTGAAATAACTCAGACAGAGATAGACAAATACCGTATGGTATCACTTAAGAATCTAAAATCTCCACAAAGTAGAGAATATCACAGAAATGGAGGCTCACGGATATAGAGAACATTCTACTGGTTAGCAGCAGGGAGGGGAAGAGGGAGGGGCAATACAGAGGTGGGGGAGCGGGAGGCACAGCGTGTAAGGTGGAAGATGAGCCCAAGGATGGACTGTACATCATGGGGAATAGAGCCAGTGCTCTGTAAGAACTATAAACGGAAAGCCAACGTTCACGATTGTATAATAAGAAAGAACGGGAAAGAAAGAGGAGGGAGGAAGGAGGGAAGAAAGGAAGGAAAATGATGGTGTTTTTGGAGGGCACAAAGCCAACATTGATTAGGCCCTTTTTAGCAAAGGAATTTAGTGTGTTTTTTTTTTTCCATTTTTATTTTCAGTTTATTTCGCATTACCATACTGTATTGGTTTCACAATACATTGACATGATATTTTGAGATGTACTTATTTTAATGGGAGGCTAACTATTTGACAATGCTTGGTGGGTTTGCCATCCTTGTTGGGAATCCGCCACGGGTGTACATGTGTTCCCCATCCTGAACCCCCTCTCACCTCCCTGCCCATCCCATCCCTCAGGGCCATCCCAGTGCCCCAGCCCCGAGCACCCAGTCTCGTGCATCGAACTTGGACGGGCGATCTCCTTCTCACATGATAATATACATGTTTCACTGCTATTCTCTCAGATCACCCCACCCTCCCCTTCTCCCACAGATTCCAAAGACTGTTCTGTACAACTGTGTCTCGCATCATTTTAGATTCCATACATATGTGTTCGTGTACTCTATTGGTGTTTTTCTTTCTGACTTATTTCACTCTGTATAATAGGCTGCAGTTTCATCCACCTCATTAGAACTAACTCAAGTGTATACTTTTCGATGGCTGAGTCGGATTCCATTGTGTATATGTACCACTGCTTTCTTGTCG
This sequence comes from Capricornis sumatraensis, assembly GCF_032405125.1. Taxonomy (NCBI): domain Eukaryota; kingdom Metazoa; phylum Chordata; class Mammalia; order Artiodactyla; family Bovidae; genus Capricornis; species Capricornis sumatraensis. Next base: position 138,161,677 of record NC_091092.1, on the reverse strand, counting down.
ATTCATCTGCCCCTGGACATCTTGGTTGCTTCCATGTCCTGGCTTTTGTAAACAATGCTGTGATGATCCTTCGGGTACACATGTCTCGTTCAAGTCTGGTTTCCTCGGTGTGTATGCCCAGCAGTGGGATTGCTGGGTCATATGGCAGTTCTAGTTCCAGTTTTTGAAGGAATCTCCACAGTGTTCTCCATAGTGGCTGTACTAGTTTGCATTCCCACCAAGAGTGCAAGAGGGTTCCCTTCTCGACACCCTCTCCAGCATTTATTGCTTGTAGATTTTTGTACAGCAGTCAGCCTGACCAGAGGCAGATGGTACCTCATTGTGATTTTGGTTTGCATTTGTCTGATAACGAGGGATGGGGAGCATCTTTTCATGTGTTTGTTAGCCATGTGTATGTGTTCTTCAGAGGAAAGGAGTTTAGAATGGAGCAGTGGGCTCCCACAGGTGGGGCAGGGGGAGTAGCCCACATCCCCTGCAGGCAATACTGGGGTCTTGCCCACGAAGAGTTTTATTACAAGAATAAATTCAAGTAAAGGCTGGCTCTGTTGTGATTACCATCCCCATACTCCAGTATTCTAACTTCATGTCATTAATTAAATACTTTTACTTTGCACACCAAATTGTGTTGATTTAAGTTTTAAACGTTTGTTGTCATAGATGTCAGGTTTTAATATGTTATATATTATTCACAAGGGACAAAGTTTCACTGTACATAGGTACAAATGCACACACGTATGTGTATACATACATATAAATGCACACTCATAAGTGTGTATATTTAGATATATTTTTTCATATATATATATATATATATTCATACATCCACAGTTTCAGTAGTTACCTTGAAGAATTCATTGTCTTCTGTGAGGGAATTCATGAAGAGAAGACCTTGTTAAACCATTGTCACCAGCACAGGCTGCCTTGGTTACCACTGCTCCATTCCACAGAGCATCCTGAATGGTTTGCAAGGCCTTGAGATCACTTCCTGCACAGCCTGCAGTCCCCTAGGGAACGTACACACCTCACATTCAAACAGTTGATTCGAAACTCACAGTGATACCACAGACCTTGTCAAGGTAAAGACACACAATGTGCTTTTATTTATGTCTAAATCAGTTAAACAACGTAATCACTGCAAGGTACAAACTTTTTTAGCTTGCAAAGAACAACATTGTCTTGTATTTGAACATGGAAAATCTTGCTGAATATGAAACATAGGTTTTTATGAAATTCATTCTTCATTGTCTGTTATTTGGAGACTATGGAACCAAGAAAGTAAACCTCCGTTCATTGGGGCTGCTTAAGCTGTATCTTTAGCAGATTTTTTTTTTTAATTCCCTTACACTTTTATCGTCATAAATAGATATAGTAGCCCAGCTTTGGAGGAGACACACCCTTCCTGCCCTGTGACCCATCGGACTTGACTTAGGGAGATGAGGATGGCAGGTGAGTTTGGGGGACTCCATAGGGGAGTTATTTATGCCTCATTTCTCCCACCAAAACATCTGAATTGCTCCCCATCCTCTGCTAGAGGTGTCAGGATGGGGCTTTGTGATGTCAAGGCTCACCCAGGGACCCCATTGGCTGGGGAAGAGACTTGCTGACCTCATCAAGCATGAGGGTGTGTCTCCGTGACGAGGGGTATATATAGGGGTGCTCAGGGGCTCTGGAGCAGACCACTGGGAGGCCTCAAAATGACTAAGGTGACTGGGAAGCCACAAGGCTCCAGAGTAGTTATGAAACACCTGGCTCCTGTTACCCGGGACAACAGGATGAAGACTTCCTCCCCACTGAGGTCCAAGAAAAATGTCAAGGTGAGCTGAACCCACCCAAACACGTCTGGCCCATTGACTCCACCCCATAAGTCCTCTCCCCTGTCCTTGCCTGGCACACAACCCTTCTCTGCCCACACCCCTTCTCCTGAAGCTGTCCTTCCCAACCACCTTCACTCTCTTCCCCAAACCAATGCCATTCTCTACCCCTCTCTTGTTTTCTCCAGGTGGCCAGGGTACCTGTGAGAGTGAAAAATCGCCTTCAGGCAAAGCTGAGCAAGAAAACGTCTCAGAAACCACTCAGCACAAGGAAATTTAAAAAAACCAGAGGCCCAAAGCTCTGTAGCCAGTGCTCCAAGGTGAAAGAAGTGCTGAATCAGAACGGACCAGAGGAGGTCCCAGAGAGTGTGTAGACCCCTGTCATTCCAGCAGGAACGGTGGGCAGCCAGTGACCTCAGAGCTTGGCTAGAGACCTCAGAAATCTTCTGGTGTCTTGCCGCTGAGGACTGGCCAACAATACACATGTTGACTATTATACCAACTGCATGCATTCATAATGAAATTAAAATCAACCTGATGTGAAATTATGTTTGCTCTGAGTTCTGTGAGAGTGGGGGACAGAGAGGGCAGTGCAGGCATCAATGTGTTGAGGGAGGGAGATGGGTCCTGTGGGGTTGGAGATGGGACTAGAAGGTCCAGTTTGCCAGAAAATGGGGGAGGGGAGAGAACTGGTTCCAGACTCAGCTTCACACATATACTTCCCATGGGAGAAGAGAAAGAGGACTTGGTGTTTCTCTGTGTGAGTGCAGAACTGGAAACGTGGCTGGGGAGCCGTGTCATGTGTGGAGTGGCCGTGCCATTTGCTCAAAAGGCATAGAAAGAAGGTGCCCCATAAAGAGAATGGAATATTGACATATGCAGCAACAGGGAACGTATACTGTTCAGTGAAATAACTCAGACAGAGATAGACAAATACCGTATGATATCAGTGAAGAATCTAAAAACTCCACAAAGTAGAGAATATCACAGAAATGGAGGCTCACGGATATAGAGAACATTCTACTGGTTAGCAGCGGGGAGGGGAAGAGGGAGGGGCAATACAGAGGTGGGGGAGCGGGAGGCACAGCGTGTAAGGTGGAAGATGAGCCCAAGGTTGGACTGTACATCATGGGGAATAGAGCCAGTGCTCTGTAAGAACTATAAACGGAAAGCCAACGTTCACGATTGTATAATAAGAAAGAAAGGGAAAGAAAGGGGGGGAGGAAGGAGGGAAGAAAGGAAGGAAAATGATGGTGTTTTTGGAGGGCACAAAGCCAACATTGATTAGGCGCTTTTTAGCAAAGGAATTTAGTGTGTTTTTTTTTTCCATTTTTATTTTTAGTTTATTTCGCATTACCATACTGTATTGGTTTCACAATACATTGACATGATTTTTTGAGATGTACTTATTTTAATGGGAGGCTAACTATTTGACAATGCTTGGTGGTTTTTGCCATCCTTGTAGGGAATCCGCCACGGGTGTACATGTGTTCCCCATCCTGAACCCCCTCTCACCTCCCTGCCCATCCCATCCCTCAGGGCCATCCCAGTGCCCCAGCCCCGAGCACCCAGTCTCGTGCATCGAACCTGGACGGGCGATCTCCTTCTCACATGATAATATACATGTTTCACTGCTATTCTCTCAGATCACCCCACCCTCCCCTTCTCGTACAGAGTCCAAAGACTGTTCTGTACATCTGTGTCTCGCATCATTTTAGATTCCATACATATGTGTTCGTGTACTCTATTGGTGTTTTTCTTTCTGACTTATTTCACTCTGTATAATAGGCTGCAGTTTCATCCACCTCATTAGAACTAACTCAAGTGTATACTTTTTGATGGCTGAGTCGGATTCCATTGTGTATATGTACCACTGCTTTCTTGTCGATTCATCTGCCCCTGGACATCTAGGTTGCTTCCATGTCCTGGCTATTGTAAACAGTGCTGTGATGATCCTTCGGGTACACATGTCTCGTTCAAGTCTGGTTTCCTCGGTGTGTATGCCCAGCAGTGGGATTGCTGTGTCATATGGCAGTTCTAGTTCCAGTTTTTGAAGGAATCTCCACAGTGTTCTCCATAGTGGCTGTACTAGTTTGCATTCCCACCAAGAGTGCAAGAGGGTTCCCTTCTCGACACCCTCTCCAGCATTTATTGCTTGTAGATTTTTGTACAGCAGTCAGCCTGACCAGAGGAAGATGGTACCTCATTGTGATTTTGGTTTGCATTTGTCTGATAACGAGGGATGGGGAGCATCTTTTCATGTGTTTGTTAGCCATCTGTATGTGTTCTTCAGAGGAAAGGAATTTAGAATGGAGCAGTGGGCTCCCACAGGTGGGGCAGGGGGAGTAGCCCACATCCCCTGCAGGCAATACTGGGGTCTTGCCCACGAAGAGTTTTATTACAAGAATAAAGCCAAGTAAAGGCTGGCTCTGTTGTGATTACCATCCCCATACTCCAGTATTCTAACATCATGTCATTAATTAAATACTTTTACTTTGCACACCAAATTGTGTTGATTTAAGTTTTAAACATTTGTTGTCATAGATGTCAGGTTTTAATATGTTATATATTATTCACAAGGGACAAAGTTTCACTGTACATAGGTAAAATGCACACACGTATGTGTGTACATACATATAAATGCACACTCATAAGTGTGTATATTTAGATATATTTTTCATATATATATATGTATATATATTCATACATCCACAGTTTCAGTAGTTACCTTGAAGAATTCATTGTCTTCTGTGAGGGAATTCATGAAGAGAAGACCTTGTTAAACCATTGTCACCAGCACAGGCTGCCTTGGTTACCACTGCTCCATTCCACAGAGCATCCTGAATGGTTTGCAAGGCCTTGAGATCACTTCCTGCACAGCCTGCAGTCCCCTAGGAACGTACACACCTCACATTCAAACAGTTGATTCGAAACACACAGTGATACCACAGACCTTGTAAAGGTAAAGACACACAATGTGCTTTTATTTATGTCTAAATCAGTTAAACAACGTAATCACTGCAAGGTACAAACTTTTTTAGCTTGCAAAGAACAACATTGTCTTGTATTTGAACATGGAAAATCTTGCTGAATTTGAAACATAGGTTTTTAATGAAATTCATTCTTCATTGTCTGTTATTTGGAGACTATGGAACCAAGAAAGTAAACCTCTGTTCATTGGGGCTGCTTAAGCTGTATCTTTAGCAGATTTTTTTTTTTAATTCCCTTACACTTTTACCGTCATAAATAGATATAATAGCCCAGCTTTGGAGGAGACACACCCTCCCTGCCCTGTGACCCATCGGACTTGACTTAGGGAGATGAGGATGGCAGGTGAGTTTGGGGGACTCCATAGGGGAGTTATTCATGCCTCATTTCTCCCACCAAAACATCTGAATTGCTCCCCATCCTCTGCTAGAGGTGTCAGGATGGGGCTTTGTGATGTCAAGTCTCACCCAGGGCCCCCATTGGCTGGGGAAGAGACTTGCTGACCTCATAAAGCATGAGGGTGTGTCTCCGTGACGAGGGGTATATATAGGGGTGCTCAGGGGCTCTGGAGCAGACCACTGGGAGGCCTCAAAATGACTAAGGTGACTGGGAAGCCACAAGGCTCCAGAGTAGTTCTGAAACACCTGGCTCCTGTTACCCGGGACAACAGGATGAAGACTTCCTCCCCACTGAGGTCCAAGAAAAATGTCAAGGTGAGCTGAACCCACCCAAACACCTCTGGCCCATTGACCACACCCCATAAGTCCTCTCCCCTGTCCTTGCCTGGCACACAACCCATCTCTGCCCACACCCCTTCTCCTGAAGCTGTCATTCCCAACCAACTTCACCCTCTTCCCCAAACCAATGCCATTCTCTACCCGTCTCTTGTTTTCTCCAGGTGGCCAGGGTACCTGTGAGAGTGAAAAATCGCCTTCAGGCAAAGCTGAGCAAGAAAACGTCTCAGAAACCACTCAGCACAAGGAAATTTAAAAAAACCAGAGGCCCAAAGCTCTGAAGCCAGTGCTCCAAGGTGAAAGAAGTGCTGAATCAGAACGGACCAGAGGAAGTCCCAGAGAGTGTGTAGACCCCTGTCATTCCAGCAGGAACGGTGGGCAGCCAGTGACCTCAGAGCTTGGCTAGAGACCTCAGAAATCTTCTGGGGTCTTGCCGCTGAGGACTGGCCAACAATACACATGTTGACTATTATACCACCTGCATACATTCATAATGAAAATAAAATCAACCTGATGTGAAATTATGTTTGTCTCTGAGTTCTGTGAGAGTGGGGGACAGAGAGGGCAGTGCAGGCATCAATGTGTTGAGGGAGGGAGATGGGTCCTGTGGGGTTGGAGATGGGACTAGAAGGTCCAGTTTGCCAGAAAATGGGGGAGGGGAGAGAACTGGTTCCAGACTCAGCTTCACACATATACTTCCCATGGGAGAAGAGAAAGAGGACTTGGTGTTTCTCTGTGTGAGTGCAGAACTGGAAACGTGGCTGGGGAGCCGTGTCATGTGTGGAGTGGCCGTGCCATTTGCTCAAAAGGCATAGAAAGAAGGTGCCCCATAAAGAGAATGGAATATTGACATATGCAGCAACAGGGAACGTATACTGTTCAGTGAAATAACTCAGACAGAGATAGACAAATACCGTATGGTATCACTTAAGAATCTAAAATCTCCACAAAGTAGAGAATATCACAGAAATGGAGGCTCACGGATATAGAGAACATTCTACTGGTTAGCAGCGGGGAGGGGAAGAGGGAGGGGCAATACAGAGGTGGGGGAGCGGGAGGCACAGCGTGTAAGGTGGAAGATGAGCCCAAGGATGGACTGTACATCATGGGGAATAGAGCCAGTGCTCTGTAAGAACTATAAACGGAAAGCCAACGTTCACGATTGTATAATAAGAAAGAACGGGAAAGAAAGAGGAGGGAGGAAGGAGGGAAGAAAGGAAGGAAAATGATGGTGTTTTTGGAGGGCACAAAGCCAACATTGATTAGGCCCTTTTTAGCAAAGGAATTTAGTGTGTTTTTTTTTTTCCATTTTTATTTTCAGTTTATTTCGCATTACCATACTGTATTGGTTTCACAATACATTGACATGATATTTTGAGATGTACTTATTTTAATGGGAGGCTAACTATTTGACAATGCTTGGTGGGTTTGCCATCCTTGTTGGGAATCCGCCACGGGTGTACATGTGTTCCCCATCCTGAACCCCCTCTCACCTCCCTGCCCATCCCATCCCTCAGGGCCATCCCAGTGCCCCAGCCCCGAGCACCCAGTCTCGTGCATCGAACTTGGACGGGCGATCTCCTTCTCACATGATAATATACATGTTTCACTGCTATTCTCTCAGATCACCCCACCCTCCCCTTCTCCCACAGATTCCAAAGACTGTTCTGTACAACTGTGTCTCGCATCATTTTAGATTCCATACATATGTGTTCGTGTACTCTATTGGTGTTTTTCTTTCTGACTTATTTCACTCTGTATAATAGGCTGCAGTTTCATCCACCTCATTAGAACTAACTCAAGTGTATACTTTTCGATGGCTGAGTCGGATTCCATTGTGTATATGTACCACTGCTTTCTTGTCGATTCATCTGCCCCTGGACATCTTGGTTGCTTCCATGTCCTGGCTTTTGTAAACAATGCTGTGATGATCCTTCGGGTACACATGTCTCGTTCAAGTCTGGTTTCCTCGGTGTGTATGCCCAGCAGTGGGATTGCTGGGTCATATGGCAGTTCTAGTTCCAGTTTTTGAAGGAATCTCCACAGTGTTCTCCATAGTGGCTGTACTAGTTTGCATTCCCACCAAGAGTGCAAGAGGGTTCCCTTCTCGACACCCTCTCCAGCATTTATTGCTTGTAGATTTTTGTACAGCAGTCAGCCTGACCAGAGGCAGATGGTACCTCATTGTGATTTTGGTTTGCATTTGTCTGATAACGAGGGATGGGGAGCATCTTTTCATGTGTTTGTTAGCCATGTGTATGTGTTCTTCAGAGGAAAGGAGTTTAGAATGGAGCAGTGGGCTCCCACAGGTGGGGCAGGGGGAGTAGCCCACATCCCCTGCAGGCAATACTGGGGTCTTGCCCACGAAGAGTTTTATTACAAGAATAAATTCAAGTAAAGGCTGGCTCTGTTGTGATTACCATCCCCATACTCCAGTATTCTAACTTCATGTCATTAATTAAATACTTTTACTTTGCACACCAAATTGTGTTGATTTAAGTTTTAAACGTTTGTTGTCATAGATGTCAGGTTTTAATATGTTATATATTATTCACAAGGGACAAAGTTTCACTGTACATAGGTACAAATGCACACACGTATGTGTATACATACATATAAATGCACACTCATAAGTGTGTATATTTAGATATATTTTTTCATATATATATATATATATATTCATACATCCACAGTTTCAGTAGTTACCTTGAAGAATTCATTGTCTTCTGTGAGGGAATTCATGAAGAGAAGACCTTGTTAAACCATTGTCACCAGCACAGGCTGCCTTGGTTACCACTGCTCCATTCCACAGAGCATCCTGAATGGTTTGCAAGGCCTTGAGATCACTTCCTGCACAGCCTGCAGTCCCCTAGGGAACGTACACACCTCACATTCAAACAGTTGATTCGAAACTCACAGTGATACCACAGACCTTGTCAAGGTAAAGACACACAATGTGCTTTTATTTATGTCTAAATCAGTTAAACAACGTAATCACTGCAAGGTACAAACTTTTTTAGCTTGCAAAGAACAACATTGTCTTGTATTTGAACATGGAAAATCTTGCTGAATATGAAACATAGGTTTTTATGAAATTCATTCTTCATTGTCTGTTATTTGGAGACTATGGAACCAAGAAAGTAAACCTCCGTTCATTGGGGCTGCTTAAGCTGTATCTTTAGCAGATTTTTTTTTTTAATTCCCTTACACTTTTATCGTCATAAATAGATATAGTAGCCCAGCTTTGGAGGAGACACACCCTTCCTGCCCTGTGACCCATCGGACTTGACTTAGGGAGATGAGGATGGCAGGTGAGTTTGGGGGACTCCATAGGGGAGTTATTTATGCCTCATTTCTCCCACCAAAACATCTGAATTGCTCCCCATCCTCTGCTAGAGGTGTCAGGATGGGGCTTTGTGATGTCAAGGCTCACCCAGGGACCCCATTGGCTGGGGAAGAGACTTGCTGACCTCATCAAGCATGAGGGTGTGTCTCCGTGACGAGGGGTATATATAGGGGTGCTCAGGGGCTCTGGAGCAGACCACTGGGAGGCCTCAAAATGACTAAGGTGACTGGGAAGCCACAAGGCTCCAGAGTAGTTATGAAACACCTGGCTCCTGTTACCCGGGACAACAGGATGAAGACTTCCTCCCCACTGAGGTCCAAGAAAAATGTCAAGGTGAGCTGAACCCACCCAAACACGTCTGGCCCATTGACTCCACCCCATAAGTCCTCTCCCCTGTCCTTGCCTGGCACACAACCCTTCTCTGCCCACACCCCTTCTCCTGAAGCTGTCCTTCCCAACCACCTTCACTCTCTTCCCCAAACCAATGCCATTCTCTACCCCTCTCTTGTTTTCTCCAGGTGGCCAGGGTACCTGTGAGAGTGAAAAATCGCCTTCAGGCAAAGCTGAGCAAGAAAACGTCTCAGAAACCACTCAGCACAAGGAAATTTAAAAAAACCAGAGGCCCAAAGCTCTGTAGCCAGTGCTCCAAGGTGAAAGAAGTGCTGAATCAGAACGGACCAGAGGAGGTCCCAGAGAGTGTGTAGACCCCTGTCATTCCAGCAGGAACGGTGGGCAGCCAGTGACCTCAGAGCTTGGCTAGAGACCTCAGAAATCTTCTGGTGTCTTGCCGCTGAGGACTGGCCAACAATACACATGTTGACTATTATACCAACTGCATGCATTCATAATGAAATTAAAATCAACCTGATGTGAAATTATGTTTGCTCTGAGTTCTGTGAGAGTGGGGGACAGAGAGGGCAGTGCAGGCATCAATGTGTTGAGGGAGGGAGATGGGTCCTGTGGGGTTGGAGATGGGACTAGAAGGTCCAGTTTGCCAGAAAATGGGGGAGGGGAGAGAACTGGTTCCAGACTCAGCTTCACACATATACTTCCCATGGGAGAAGAGAAAGAGGACTTGGTGTTTCTCTGTGTGAGTGCAGAACTGGAAACGTGGCTGGGGAGCCGTGTCATGTGTGGAGTGGCCGTGCCATTTGCTCAAAAGGCATAGAAAGAAGGTGCCCCATAAAGAGAATGGAATATTGACATATGCAGCAACAGGGAACGTATACTGTTCAGTGAAATAACTCAGACAGAGATAGACAAATACCGTATGATATCAGTGAAGAATCTAAAAACTCCACAAAGTAGAGAATATCACAGAAATGGAGGCTCACGGATATAGAGAACATTCTACTGGTTAGCAGCGGGGAGGGGAAGAGGGAGGGGCAATACAGAGGTGGGGGAGCGGGAGGCACAGCGTGTAAGGTGGAAGATGAGCCCAAGGTTGGACTGTACATCATGGGGAATAGAGCCAGTGCTCTGTAAGAACTATAAACGGAAAGCCAACGTTCACGATTGTATAATAAGAAAGAAAGGGAAAGAAAGGGGGGGAGGAAGGAGGGAAGAAAGGAAGGAAAATGATGGTGTTTTTGGAGGGCACAAAGCCAACATTGATTAGGCGCTTTTTAGCAAAGGAATTTAGTGTGTTTTTTTTTTCCATTTTTATTTTTAGTTTATTTCGCATTACCATACTGTATTGGTTTCACAATACATTGACATGATTTTTTGAGATGTACTTATTTTAATGGGAGGCTAACTATTTGACAATGCTTGGTGGTTTTTGCCATCCTTGTAGGGAATCCGCCACGGGTGTACATGTGTTCCCCATCCTGAACCCCCTCTCACCTCCCTGCCCATCCCATCCCTCAGGGCCATCCCAGTGCCCCAGCCCCGAGCACCCAGTCTCGTGCATCGAACCTGGACGGGCGATCTCCTTCTCACATGATAATATACATGTTTCACTGCTATTCTCTCAGATCACCCCACCCTCCCCTTCTCGTACAGAGTCCAAAGACTGTTCTGTACATCTGTGTCTCGCATCATTTTAGATTCCATACATATGTGTTCGTGTACTCTATTGGTGTTTTTCTTTCTGACTTATTTCACTCTGTATAATAGGCTGCAGTTTCATCCACCTCATTAGAACTAACTCAAGTGTATACTTTTTGATGGCTGAGTCGGATTCCATTGTGTATATGTACCACTGCTTTCTTGTCGATTCATCTGCCCCTGGACATCTAGGTTGCTTCCATGTCCTGGCTATTGTAAACAGTGCTGTGATGATCCTTCGGGTACACATGTCTCGTTCAAGTCTGGTTTCCTCGGTGTGTATGCCCAGCAGTGGGATTGCTGTGTCATATGGCAGTTCTAGTTCCAGTTTTTGAAGGAATCTCCACAGTGTTCTCCATAGTGGCTGTACTAGTTTGCATTCCCACCAAGAGTGCAAGAGGGTTCCCTTCTCGACACCCTCTCCAGCATTTATTGCTTGTAGATTTTTGTACAGCAGTCAGCCTGACCAGAGGAAGATGGTACCTCATTGTGATTTTGGTTTGCATTTGTCTGATAACGAGGGATGGGGAGCATCTTTTCATGTGTTTGTTAGCCATCTGTATGTGTTCTTCAGAGGAAAGGAATTTAGAATGGAGCAGTGGGCTCCCACAGGTGGGGCAGGGGGAGTAGCCCACATCCCCTGCAGGCAATACTGGGGTCTTGCCCACGAAGAGTTTTATTACAAGAATAAAGCCAAGTAAAGGCTGGCTCTGTTGTGATTACCATCCCCATACTCCAGTATTCTAACATCATGTCATTAATTAAATACTTTTACTTTGCACACCAAATTGTGTTGATTTAAGTTTTAAACATTTGTTGTCATAGATGTCAGGTTTTAATATGTTATATATTATTCACAAGGGACAAAGTTTCACTGTACATAGGTAAAATGCACACACGTATGTGTGTACATACATATAAATGCACACTCATAAGTGTGTATATTTAGATATATTTTTTCATATATATATATATATATTCATACATCCACAGTTTCAGTAGTTACCTTGAAGAATTCATTGTCTTCTGTGAGGGAATTCATGAAGAGAAGACCTTGTTAAACCATTGTCACCAGCACAGGCTGCCTTGGTTACCACTGCTCCATTCCACAGAGCATCCTGAATGGTTTGCAAGGCCTTGAGATCACTTCCTGCACAGCCTGCAGTCCCCTAGGAACGTACACACCTCACATTCAAACAGTTGATTCGAAACACACAGTGATACCACAGACCTTGTCAAGGTAAAGACACACAATGTGCTTTTATTTATTTCTAAATCAGTTAAACAACGTAATCACTGCAAGGTACAAACTTTTTTAGCTTGCAAAGAACAACATTGTCTTGTATTTGAACATGGAAAATCTTGCTGAATTTGAAACATAGGTTTTTAATGAAATTCATTCTTCATTGTCTGTTATTTGGAGACTATGGAACCAAGAAAGTAAACCTCTGTTCATTGGGGCTGCTTAAGCTGTATCTTTAGCAGATTTTTTTTTTAATTCCCTTACACTTTTACCGTCATAAATAGATATAATAGCCCAGCTTTGGAGGAGACACACCCTCCCTGCCCTGTGACCCATCGGACTTGACTTAGGGAGATGAGGATGGCAGGTGAGTTTGGGGGACTCCATAGGGGAGTTATTCATGCCTCATTTCTCCCACCAAAACATCTGAATTGCTCCCCATCCTCTGCTAGAGGTGTCAGGATGGGGCTTTGTGATGTCAAGGCTCACCCAGGGCCCCCATTGGCTGGGGAAGAGACATGCTGACCTCATCAAGCATGAGGGTGTGTCTCCGTGACGAGGGGTATATATAGGGGTGCTCAGGGGCTCTGGAGCAGACCACTGGGAGGCCTCAACATGACTAAGGTGACTGGGAAGCACAAGGCTCCAGAGTAGTTCTGAAACACCTGGCTCCTGTTACCCGGGTCAACAGGATGAAGACTTCCTCCCCACTGAGGTCCAAGAAAAATGTCAAGGTGAGCTGAACCCACCCAAACACCTCTGGCCCATTGACCACACCCCATAAGTCCTCTCCCCTGTCCTTGCCTGGCACACAACCCTTCTCTGCCCACACCCCTTCTCCTGAAGCTGTCATTCCCAACCAACTTCACCCTCTTCCCCAAACCAATGCCATTCTCTACCCGTCTCTTGTTTTCTCCAGGTGGCCAGGGTACGTGTGAGAGTGAAAAATCGCCTTCAGGCAAAGCTGAGCAAGAAAACCTCTCAGAAACCACTCAGCACAGGGAAATTTAAAAAAACCAGAGGCCCAAAGCTCTGTAGCCAGTGCTCCAAGGTGAAAGAAGTGCTGAATCAGAACGGACCAGAGGAAGTCCCAGAGAGTGTGTAGACCCCTGTCATTCCAGCAGGAACGGTGGGCAGCCAGTGACCTCAGAGCTTGGCTAGAGACCTCAGAAATCTTCTGGGGTCTTGCCGCTGAGGACTGGCCAACAATACACATGTTGACTATTATACCAACTGCATACATTCATAATGAAAATAAAATCAACCTGATGTGAAATTATGTTTGTCTCTGAGTTCTGTGAGAGTGGGGGACAGAGAGGGCAGTGCAGGCATCAATGTGTTGAGGGAGGGTGATGGGTCCTGTGGGGTTGGAGATGGGACTAGAAGGTCCAGTTTGCCAGAAAATGGGGGAGGGGAGAGAACTGGTTCCAGCCTCTGCTTGACACATATACTTCCCATGGGAGAAGAGGAAGAGGACTTGGTGTTTCTCTGTGTGAGTGCAGAACTGGAAACGTGGCTGGGGAGCCGTGTCATGTGTGGAGTGGCCGTGCCATTTGCTAAAAAGGCATAGAAAGAAGGTGCACCATAAAGAGAATGGAATATTGACATATGCAGCAACAGGGAATGTATACTGTTCAATGAAATAACTCAGACAGAGATAGACAAATACCGTATGGTATCACTTAAGAATCTAAAAACTCCACAAAGTAGAGAATATCACAAAAATGGAGGCTCACGGATATAGAGAACATTCTACTGGTTAGCAGCGGGGAGGGGAAGAGGGAGGGGCAATACAGAGGTGGGGGAGAGGGAGGCACAGCGTGTAAGGTGGAAGATGAGCCCAAGGATGGACTGTACATCATGGGGAATAGAGCCAGTGTTCTGTAAGAACTATAAACGGAAAGCCAACATTCACGATTGTAAAATAAGAAAGAAAGGGAAAGAAAGAGGGGGGAGGAAGGAGGGAAGAAAGGAAGGAAAATGATGGTGTTTTTGGAGGGCACAAAGCCAAAATTGATTAGGCCCTTCTTAGCAAAGGAATATAGTTTATTTTTTTTTCCATTTTTATTTTTAGTTTATTTCGCATTACCTTACTGTTTTGGTTTCACAATACATTGACATGATTTTTTGAGATGTACTTATTTTAATGGGAGGCTAACTATTTTACAATGCTTGGTGGTTTTTGCCAAACTTGTCGGAATCCGCCACGGTTGTACATGTGTTCCCCATCCTGAACCCCCTCTCACCTCCCTGCCCATCCCATCCCTCAGGGCCATCCCAGTGCACCAGCCCCGAGCACCCAGTCTCGTGCATCGAACCTGGACGGGCGATCTCCTTCTCACATGATAATATACATGTTTCACTGCTATTCTCTCAGATCATCCCACCCTCGCCTTCTCCCACAGAGTCCAAAAGACTGTTCTGTACATCTGTGTCTCGCAGACAGGGTTATCATTACCATCTTTCTAGATTCCATAGATATGTGTTCGTGTACTCTATTGGTGTTTTTCTTTCTGACTTATTTCACTCTGTATAATAGGCTGCAGTTTCATCCACCTCATTAGAACTAATTCAAGTGTATACTTTTTGATGGCTGAGTCGGATTCCATTGTATATATGTACCACTGCTTTCTTATCGATTCGTCTGCCCCTGGACATCTAGGTTGCTTCCATGTCCTGGCTATTGTAAACAGTGCTGTGATGATCCTTCGGGTACGCATGTCTCGTTCACGTCTGGTTTCCTCGGTGTGTATGCCCAGCAGTGGGATTGCTAGGTCATATGGCAGTTCTAGTTCCCGTTTTTGAAGGAATCTCCACAGTGTTCTCCATAGTGGCTGTACTAGTTTGCATTCCCACCAAGAGTGCAAGAGGGTTCCCTTCTCGACACCCTCTCCAGCATTTATTGCTTGTAGATTTTTGTACAGCAGTCAGCCTGACCAGAGGCAGATGGTACCTCATTGTGGTTTTTGTTTGCATTTGTGTGATAACGAGTGATGGGGAGATATTTTCATGTGTATGTTAGCCATCTCTATGTCTTCTTCGGAGGAAAGGAATTTAGAATGGAGCAGTGGGCTCCCACAGGTGGGGCAGGGGGAGTAGCCCACATCCCCTGCAGGCAATACTGGGGTCTTGCCCACGAAGAGTTTTATTACAAGAATAAAGCCAAGTAAAGGCTGGCTCTGTTGTGATTACCATCCCCATACTCCAGTATTCTAACGTCATGTCATTAATTAAATACTTTTACTTTGCACACCAAATTGTGTTGATTTAAGTTTTAAACGTTTGTTGTCATAGATGTCAGGGTTAAATATTTTGTATATTATTCACAAGGGACAAAGATTCACTGTACATATGTACAAATGCACACACGTATGTGTGTACATACATATAAACAGACACTCATAAGTGTGTATATTTAGATGTATTTTTTCACATATATATATATTCATACATCCACAGTTTCAGTAGTTACCTTGAAGAATTCATTGTCTTCTGTGAGGGAATTCATGAAGAGAAGACCTTGTTAAACCATTGTCACCAGCACAGGCTGCCTTGGTTACCACTGCTCCATTCCACAGAGCATCCTGAATGGTTTGCAAGTCCTTGAGATCACTTCCTGCACAGCCTGCAGTCCCCTAGGGAACGTACACACCTCACATTCAAACAGTTGATTCGAAACACACAGTGATACCACAGACCTTGTCAAGGTAAAGACACACAATGTGCTTTTATTTATGTCTAAATCAGTTAAACAACGTATTCACTGCAAGGTACAATCTTCTTTAGCTTGCAAAGAACAACATTGTCTTGTATTTGCACATGGAAAATCTTGCCTAATTTGAAACATGGGTTTTAAATGAAATTCATTCTTCATTGTATGTTATTTGGAGACTATGGAACCAAGAAAATAAACCTCGGTTCATTGGGGCTACTTAAGCTGTATCTTTAGCAGATTTTTTTTTTAATTCCCTTACACTTTTACCGTCATAAATAGATATAATAGCCCAGCTTTGGAGGAGACACACCCTCCCTGCCCTGTGACCCATGGGACTTGACTTAGGGAGATGAGGATGGCAGGTGAGTTTGGGGGCCTCCATAGGGGAGTTATTCATGCCTCATTTCTCCCACCAAAACATCTAAATTGCTCCCCATCCTCTGCTAGAGGTGTCAGGATGGGGCTTTGTGATGTCAAGGCTCACCCAGGGCCCCCATTGGCTGGGGTAGAGACTTGCTGATCTCATAAAGCATCAGGGTGTGTCTCCGTGACGAGGGGTATATATAGGGGTGCTCAGGGGCTCTGGAGCAGAACACTGGGAGGCCTCAAAATGACTAAGTTGACTGGGAAGCCACAAGGCTCCAGAGTAGTTATGAAACACCTGGCTCCTGTTACCCGGGACAACAGGATGAAAACTTCCTCCCCACTGAGGTCCAAGAAAAATGTCAAGGTGAGCTGAACCCACCCAAACACCTCTGGCCCATTGACCCCACCCCATAAGTCCTCTCCCTTGTCCTTGCCTGGCACACACCCCTTCTCTGCCCACACCCGTTCTCCTGAAGCTGTCATTCCCAACCACCTTCACCCTCTTCCCCAAACCAATGCCATTCTCTACCCGTCTCTTGTTTTCTCCAGGTGGCCAGGGTACCTGTGAGAGTGAAAAATCGCCTTCAGGCAAAGCTGAGCAAGAAAACGTCTCAGAAACCACTCAGCACAAGGAAATTTAAAAAAACCAGAGGCCCAAAGCTCTGTAGCCAGTGCTCCAAGGGGAAAGAAGTGCTGAATCAGAACGGACCAGAGGAGGTCCCAGAGAGTGTGTAGACCCCTGTCATTCCAGCAGGAACGGTGGGCAGCCAGTGACCTCAGAGCTTGGTTAGAGACCTGGGGTCTTACTGCTGAGGACTGGCCAACAATACACATGTTGACTATTATACCAACTGCATACATTCGTAATGAAAATAAAATCAACCTGATGTGAAATTATGTTTGTCTCTGAGTTCTGTGAGAGTGGGGGACAGAGAGGGCAGTGCAGGCATCAATGTGTTGAGGGAGGGAGATGGGTCCTGTGGGGTTGGAGATGGGACTAGAAGGTCCAGTTTGCCAGAAAATGGGGGAGGGGAGAGAACTGGTTCCAGACTCAGCTTCACACATATACTTTTCATAGGAGAAGAGGAAGAGGACTTGGTGTTTCTCTGTGTGAGTGCAGAACTGGAAACGTGGCTGGGGAGCCGTGTCCTGTGTGGAGTGGCCGTGCCATTTGCTCAAAAGGCATAGAAAGAAGGTGCCCCATAAAGAGAATGGAATATTGACCTATGCAGCAACAGGGAACGTATACTCTTCAGTGAAATAACTCAGACAGAGATAGACAAATACCGTATGGTATCACTTAAGAATCTAAAAACTCCACAAAGTAGAGAATATCACAGAAATGGAGGCTCACGGATATAGAGAACATTCTACTGGTTAGCAGCGGGGAGGGGAAGAGGGAGGGGCAATACAGAGGTGAGGGAGCGGGAGGCACAGCATGTAAGGTGGAAGATGAGCCCAAGGATGGACTGTACATCATGGGGAATAGAGCCAGTGCTCTGTAAGAACTATAAACAGAAAGCCAACATTCACGATTGTATAATAAGAAAGAAAGGGAAAGAAAGAGGGGGGAGGAAGGAGGGAAGAAAGGAAGGAAAATGATGTTGTTTTTGGAGGGCACAAAGCCAAAATCGATTAGGCCCTTCTTAGCAAAGGAATATAGTTTATTTTTTTTTACATTTTTATTTTTAGTTTATTTCGCATTACCTTACTCTAATGGTTTCCCGATACATTGACATGATTTTTTGAGATGTACTTATTTTAATGGGAGGCTAACTATTTGACAATGCTTGTTGGTTTTTGCCATACTTGTCGGAATCCGCCACGGGTGTACATGTGTTCCCCATCCTGAACCCCTTCTCACCTCCCTGCCCATCCCATCCCTCAGGGCCATCCCAGTGCACCAGCCCCGAGCACCCAGTCTCATGCATCGATCCTGGACGGGCGATCTCCTGCTCACATGATAATATACATGTTTCACTGCTATTCTCTCAGATCATCCCACCCTCGCCTTTTCTCCCATAGAGTCCAAAAGACTGTTCTGTACATCTGTGTCTCGCAGACAGGGTTATCATCACCATCTTTCTAGATTCCATTGATATGTGTTCGGGTACTCTATTGGTGTTTTTCTTTCTGACTTATTTCACTCTGTATAATAGGCTGCAGATTCATGCACCTCATTAGAACTAATTCAAGTGTATACTTTTTGATGGCTGAGTCGGATTCCATTGTGTATACGCACCACTGCTTTCTTATCGATTTGTCTGCTCCTGGACATCTAGGTTGCTTCCATGTGCTGGCTATTGTATACAGTGCTGTGATGATCCTTCGGGTACACATGTCTCGTTCAAGTCTGGTTTCCTCGGTGTGTATGCCCAGCAGTGGGATTGCTGGGTCATATGGCAGTTCTAGTTCCAGTTTTTGAAGGAATCTCCACAGTGTTCTCCATAGTGGCTGTACTAGTTTGCATTCCCACCAAGAGTGCAAGAGGGTTCCCTTCTCGACACCCTCTCCAGCATTTATTACTTGTAGATTTTTGTAAGGCAGTCAGCCAGACCAGAGGCAGATGGTACCTCATTGTGGTTTTGGTTTGCATTTGTCTGATAACGAGTGTTGGGGAGGATCTTTTCATGTGTTTGTTAGCCATCTGTATGTCTACTTCGGAGGAAAGGAATTTAGAATGGAGCAGTGGGCTCCCACAGGTGGGGCAGGGGGAGTAGCCCACATCCCCTGCAGGCAATACTGGGGCCTTGCCCACGAAGAGTTTTATTACAAGAATAAAGCCAAGTAAAGGCTGGCTCTGTTGTGATTACCATCCCCATACTCCAGTATTCTAAGTTAATGTCAGTCATTAAATACTTTTACTTTGCACACCAAATTGTGTTGATTTAAGTTTTAAACGTTTGTTGTCATAGACGTCAGGTTTTAACATTTTATATATTATTCACAAGGGACAAAGATTCACTGTACATATGTACAAATGCACACACGTATGTGTGTACATACATATAAACGCACACGCATAAGTGTGTATGTTTAGATATATTTTTTCATATATATATATATATTCATACATCCTCAGTTTCAGTAGTTACCATTAAGAATTCATTGTTTTCTGTGAGGGAATTCATGAAGAGAAGACCTTGTTAGACCATTGTCACCAGCTCAGGCTGCCTTGGTTACCACTGCTCCATTCCACAGAGCATCCTGAATGGTTTGCAAGGCCTTGAGATCACTTCCTGCACAGCCTGCAGTCCCCTAGGGAACGTACACACCTCACATTCAAACAGTTGATTCGAAACACACAGTGATACCACAGACCTTGTCAAGGTAAAGACACACAATGTGCTTTTATTTATGTCTAAATCAGTTAAACAACGTATTCACTGCAAGGTACAAACTTTTTTAGCTTGCAAAGAACAACATTGTCTTGTATTTGAACATGGAAAATCTTGCTGAATTTGAAACATAGGTTTTAAATGAAATTCATTCTTCATTTTCTGTTATTTGGAGACTATGGAACCAAGAAAGTAAACCTCCGTTCATTGGGGCTGCTTAAGCTGTATCTTTAGCAGATTTTTTTTTTAATTCCCTTACACTTTTACCATCATAAATAGATATAATAGCCCAGCTTTGGAGGAGACACACCCTCCCTGCCCTGTGGCCCATCGGACTTGACTTAGGGAGATGAGGATGGCAGGTGAGTTTGGGGTCCTCCATAGGGGAGTTATTCATGCCTCATTTCTCCCACCAAAATATCTAAACTGGTCCCCATCCTCTACTAGAGATGTCAGGATGGGTCTTTGTGATGTCAAGGCTCACCCAGGGCCCCCATTGGCTGGGGAAGAGACTTGTTGACCTCATCAAGCATGAGGGTGTGTCTCCGTGACGAGGGGTATATATAGGGGTGCTCAGGGGCTCTGGAGCAGACCACTTGGAGGCCTCAACATGACTAAGGTGACTGGGAAGCCACAAGGCTCCAGAGTAATTATGAAACACCTGGCTCCTGTTACCCGGGACAACAGGATGAAGACTTCCTCTCCACTGAGGTCCAAGAAAAATGTCAAGGTGAGCTGAACGCACCCAAACAGCTCTGGCCTATTGACCCCATCCCATATGTACTCCTCTCCCCTGTCCTTGCCTGGCAAACAACCCTTCTCTGCCCACACCCCTTCTCCTGAAGCTGTCATTCCCAACCACCTTCACCCTCTTCCCCAAACCAATGCCATTCTCTACCCGTCTCTTGTTTTCTCCAGGTGGCCAGGGTACCTGTGAGAGTGAATAATCGCCTTCAGGCAAAGCTGAGCAAGAAAACGTCTCAGAAACCACTCAGCACAAGGAAATTTAAAAAAGCCAGAGGCCGAAAGCTCTGTAGCCGGTGCTCCAAGGAGAAAGAAGTGCTGAATCAGAACGGACCAGAGGAGGTCCCAGAGAGTGTGTAGACCCCTGTCATTCCAGCAGGAACGGTGGGCAGCCAGTGACCTCAGAGCTTGGCTAGAGACCTCAGAAATCTTCTGGGGTCTTGCCGCTGAGTACTGGCCACCAATACACATGTTGACTATTATACCAACTGCATACATTCATAATGAAAATAAAATCAACCTCATTTGAAATTATGTTTGTCTCTGAGTTCTGTGAGAGTGGGGGACAGAGAGGGCAGTGCAGGCATCAGTGTGTTGAGGGAAGGAGATGGGTCCTGTGGGGTGGAGATGGGACTAGAAGACCCAGTTTGCCAGAAAATGGGGGAGGGGAGAGAACTGGTTCCAAACTCAGCTTCACACATATACTTCCCATGGGAGAAGAGGAAGAGGACTTGGTGTTTCTCTGTGTGAGTGCATACCTGGAAACGTGGCTGGGGAGCCGTGTCATGTGTGGAGTGGCCGTGCCATTTGCTCAAAAGGCATAGAAAGAAGGTGCCCCATAAAGAGAATGGAATATTGACATATGCAGCAACAGGGAACGTATACTGTTCAGTGAAATAACTCAGACAGAGATAGACAAATACCGTATGATATCACTTAAGAATCTAAAAACTCCACAAAGTAGAAAATATCACAAAAATGGAGGCTCACGGATATAGAGAACATTCTACAGGTTAGCCGCGGGGAGGAGAAGAGGGAGGCGCAATACAGAGGTGGGGGAGCGGGAGGCACAGCGTGCAAGGTGGAAGATGAGCCCAAGGATGGACTGTCCATCATGGGGAATAGAGCCAGTGCTTTGTAAGAACTATAAACGGAAAGCCAACGTTCACGATTGTATAATTAGAAAGAAAGGGAAAGAAAGAGGGGGGAGGAAAGAGGGAAGAAAGGAAGGAAAATGATGGTGTGTTTGGAGGGCACAAAGCCAACATTGATTAGGCCCTTTTTTGCAAAAGAATTTAGTGTGTTTTTTCTTCCATTTTTATTTTTAGTTTATTTCGCATTACCATACTGTATTGGTTTCGCGATACATTGACATGATTTTTTGAGATGTACTTATTTTAATGGGAGTCAATCTATTTTACAATGCTTGGTGGTTTTTGCTATATTTGTCGGGAATCCGCCATGGGTGTACATGTGTTCCCCATCCTGAACCCCCTCTCACCTCCCTGCCCATCCCATCCCTCAGGGCCATCCCAGTGCCCCAGCACCGAGCACCCAGTCTCGTGCATCGAACCTGGACGGGCGATCTCCTCACATGATAATATACATGTTTCACTGCTATTCTCTCAGATCATCCCACCCTCGCCTTTTCCCACAGAGTCCAAAAGACTGTTCTGTACATCTGTGTCTCGCAGACAGGGTTATCATCACCATCTTTCTAGATTCCATAGATATGTGTTCGGGTACTCTATTGGTGTTTTTCTTTCTGACTTATTTCACTCCGTATAATAGGCTGCAGTTTCATCCACCTCATTAGAACTAATTCAAGTGTATACTTTTTGATGGCTGAGTCGGATTCCATTGTGTATATGTACCACTGCTTTCTTATCGATTCGTTTGCCCCTGGACATCTAGGTTGCTTCCATGTCCTGGCTATTGTAAACAGTGCTGTGATGATCCTTCGTGTACACATGTCACGTTCACGTCTGGTTTCCTCGGTGTGTATGCCCAGCAGTGGGATTGCTGGGTCATATGGCAGTTCTAGTTCCAGTTTTTGAAGGAATCTCCACAGTGTTCTCCATAGTGGATGTACTAGTTTGCATTCCCACCAAGAGTGCAAGAGGGTTCCCTTCTCGACACCCTCTCCAGCATTTATTGCTTGTAGATTTTTGTACAGCAGTCAGCCTGACCAGAGGCAGATGGTACCTCATTGTGGTTTTGGTTTGTCTGATAACGAGTGATGGGGAGCATCTTTTTATGTGTTTGTTAGCCATCTGTATGTCTACTTCGGAGGAAAGGAATTTAGAATGGAGCAGTGGGCTCCCACAGGTGGGGCAGGGGGAGTAGCCCACATCCCCTGCAGGCAAAACTGGGGTCTTGCCCACGAAGAGTTTTATTACAAGAATAAAGCCAAGTAAAGGCTGGCTCTGTTGTGATTACCATCCCCATACTCCAGTATTCTAACTTAATGTCAGTCATTAAATACTTTTAGTTTGCACACCAAATTGTGTTGATTTAAGTTTTAAACGTTTGTTGTCATACATGTCAGGTTTTAATATTTTATATATTATTCACAAGGGACAAAGATTCTCTGTACATATGTACAAATGCACACACGTATGTGTGTACATACATATAAATGCACACTCATAAGTGTGTATATTTAGATGTATTTTTTCATATATATATATATTCATACATCCACAGTTTCAGTAGTTACCTTGAAGAATTCATTGTCTTCTGTGAGGGAATTCATGAAGAGAAGGCCTTGTTAAACCATTGTCACCAGCACAGGCTGCCTGGGTTACCACTGCTCCATTCCACAGAGCATCCTGAATGGTTTGCAAGGCCTTGAGATCACTTCCTGCACAGCCTGCAGTCCCCTAGGGAACGTACACACCTCACATTCAAACAGTTGATTCGAAACACACAGTGATACCACAGACCTTGTCAAGGTAAAGACACACAATGTGCTTTTATTTATGTCTAAATCAGTTAAACAACGTAATCACTGCAAGGTACAAACTTTTTTAGCTTGCAAAGAACAACATTGTCTTGTATTTGAACATGGAAAATCTTGCTGAATTTGAAACATAGGTTTTAGATGAAATTCATTCTTCATTGTCTGTTATTTGGAGACTATGGAACCAAGAAAGTAAACCTCCGTTCATTGGGGCTGCTTAAGCTGTATCTTTAGCAGATTTTTTTTTAATTCCCTTACACTTTTACCGTCATAAATAGATATAATAGCCCAGCTTTGGAGGAGACACACCCTCCCTGCCCTGTGACCCATCGGACTGGACTTAGTGAGATGAGGATGGCAGGTGAGTTTGGGGGACTCCATAGGGGAGTTATTCATGCCTCATTTCTCCCACCAAAACATCTAAATTGCTCCCCATCCTCTGCTAGAGGTGTCAGGATGGGGCTTTGTGATGTCAAGGCTCACCCAGGGCCCCCATTGGCTGGGGAAGAGACTTGCTGACCTCATCAAGCATGAGGGTGTGTCTCCGTGACGAGGGGTATATATAGGGGTGCTCAGGGGCTCTGGAGCAGACCACTGGGAGGCCTCAAAATGACTAAGGTGACTGGGAAGCCACAAGGCTCCAGAGTAGTTATGAAACACCTGGCTCCTGTTACCCGGGACAACAGGATGAAGACGTCCTCCCCACTGAGGTCCAAGAAAAATGTCAAGGTGAGCTGAACCCACCCAAACACCTCTGGCCCATTGACTCCACCCCATAAGTCCTCTCCCCTGTCCTTGCCTGGCACACAACCCTTCTCTGCCCACACCCCTTCTCCTGAAGCTGTCATTCCCAACCACCTTCACCCTCTTCCCCAAACCAATTCCATTCTCTACCCGTCTCTTGTTTTCTCCAGGTGGCCAGGGTACCTGTGAGAGTGAATAATCGCCTTCAGGCAAAGCTGAGCAAGAAAACGTGTCAGAAACCACTCAGCACAAGGAAATTTAAAAAAACTAGAAGCCCAAAGCTCTGTAGCCGGTGCTCCAAGGTGAAAGAAGTGCTGAATCACAACGGACCAGAGGAGGTCCCAGAGAGTGTGTAGACCCCTGTCATTCCAGCAGGAACGGTGGGCAGCCAGTGACCTCAGAGCTTGGCTAGAGACCTCAGAAATCTTCTGGGGTCTTGCCGCTGAGGACTGGCCAACAATACACACGTTGACTATTATACCAACTGCATACATTCATAATGAAAATAGAATCAACCTGATGTGAAATTTTGTTTCTCTCTGAGTTCTGTGAGAGTGGGGGACAGAGAGGGCAGTGCAGGCATCAATGTGTTGAGGGAGGGAGATGGGTCCTGTGGGGTTGGAGATGGGACTAGAAGGTCCAGTTTGCCAGAAAATGGGGGAGGGGAGAGAACTGGTTCCAGACTCAGCTTCACACATATACTTCCCATGGGAGAAGATGAAGAGGATTTGGTGTTTCTCTGTGTGAGTGCAGAACTGGAAACGTGGCTGGGGAGCCGTGTCATGTGTGGAGTGGCCGTGCCATTTGCTCAAAAGGCATAGAAAGAAGGTGCCCCATAAAGAGAATGGAATATTGACATATGCAGCAACAGGGAACGTATACTGTTCAGTGAAATAACTCAGACAGAGATAGACAAATACCGTATGGTATCACTTAAGAATCTAAAAACTCAATTTTTCACCATTCAAGATAATGTTTGCTGTGGTTTTGTCATATGTAGCTTTTATTATGTTGAGGTATGTTCCTTCTATTCCTGCTTTCTGGAGAGTTTTTATCATAAATGGATGTTGAATTTTGTCAACGGCCTTCTCTGCATCTATTGAG
This sequence comes from Capricornis sumatraensis, assembly GCF_032405125.1. Taxonomy (NCBI): domain Eukaryota; kingdom Metazoa; phylum Chordata; class Mammalia; order Artiodactyla; family Bovidae; genus Capricornis; species Capricornis sumatraensis. The sequence continues at coordinate 138,136,533 of NC_091092.1, read as the reverse complement.
ATAATCATATGGTTTTTATTTTTCAATTTGTTAATGTGGTGAATTATATTGATTGATTTGCGGATATTGAAGAATCCTTGCATCCCTGGAATACAGCCCACTTGGTCATGGTGTATGATCTTTTTAATGTGTTGTTGGATTCTGATTGCTAGGATTGTGTTGAGGATTTTTGCGTCTATGTTCATCAGTGTTATTGGCCTGTAGTTTTCTTTTTTTGTGACATCTTTGTCAGGTTTTGGTATTATGGTGATGGTGGCCTCATAAAATGAGTTTGGACGTTTACCTTCCTCTGCAATTTTCTGGAAGACTTTGAGTATGATAGGTGTTAGCTCTTCTCTAAATTTTTGTTAGAATTCAGCTGTGAAGCCGTCTGGACCTGGGCTTTTGTTTGGGAAAACTGGTCAACCACTTGTGAAAGAATGAAACTAGATCACGTTCTAACACCGCACACAAAAATAAACTCAAAATGGATTAAAGAACTAAATGTAAGACCAGAAACTATAAAACTCCTAGAGGAGAACATAGGCAAAACACTCTCAGACATAAATCACAGCAGGATCCTCTATGATCCACCTCTCAGAATTCTGGAAATAAAAGCAAAAATAAACAAATGGGATCTAATTAAAATTAAAAGCTTCTGCACAACAAAGGAAACTATAAGCAAGGTGAAAAGACAGCCTTCTGAATGGGAGCAAATAATAGCAAATGAAGCAACTGACAAACAACTAATCTCAAAAATATGCAAGCAACTTATGCAGCTCAATTCCAGAAAATTAAACGACCCAATCGAAAAATGGGCCAAAGAACTAAATAGACAATTCTCCACAGAAGACATACGGATGGCTAACAAACACATGAAAAGATGCTCAACATCACTCACTATCAGAGAAATGCAAATCAAGACCACAATGAGGTACCACTTCAACCAGTCAGAATGGCTGCGATCCAAAAATCTGCAAGCAATAAATGCTGGAGAGGGTGTGGAGAAAAGGGAACCCTCCTACACTGTTGGTGGGAATGCAAACTAGTACAGCCACTATGGAGAACAGTGTGGAGATTCCTTAAAAAATGGCAAATAGAACTGCCTTATGACCCAGCAATCCCACTGCTGGCATACACACCGAGGAAACCAGAGTAGAAAGAGACACATGTACCCCAATGTTCATCACAGCACTGTTTATAATAGCCAGGACATGGAAACAACCTAGATGTCCATCAGCAGATGAATGGATAAGAAAATTGTGGTACATGTACACAATGGAGTATTACTCAGCTGTTAAAAAGAATTCATTTCAATCAGTTCTGATGAGATGGATGAAACTGGAGCCGATTATACAGAGTGAAGTAAGCCAGAAAGAAAAACACCAATACAGAATACTAACACATATATACGGAATTTAGAAAGATGGCAATGACGACCCTGTATGCAAGACACGAAAAAAGACACAGCGGTGTATAACGGACTTTTGGACTCAGAGGGAGAGGGAGAGGGTGGGATGATTTGGGAGAATGGCATTCTATCATTTATACTATCATGTAAGAATTGAATCGCCAGTCTATGTCAGACTCAGGATACTGCATGCTTGGGGCTAGTGCATGGGGGTGACCCACAGAGATGTTATGGGGAGGGAGGTGGGAGGGGGGTTCATGTTTGGGAACACATGTAAGAATTAAAGATTTTAAAATTAAAAAAAATAAAAAAAAAGAATCTAAAAATTCCACAAAGTAGAGAATATCACAAAAATGGAAGCTCACGGATATAGAGAACATTCTACTGGTTAGCAGCGGGGAGGGGAAGAGGGAGGGGCAATACAGAGGTGGGGGAGCAGGAGGCACAGCGTGTAAGGTGGAAGATGAGCCCAAGGATGGACTGTACATCATGGGGAATAGAGCCAGTGCTCTGTAAGAACTATAAACGGAAAGCCAACATTCACGATTGTATAATTAGAAAGAAAGGGAAAGAAAGAGGGGGGAGGAAGGAGGGAAGAAAGGAAGGAAAATGATGGTACTTTTGGCGGCACAAAGCCAACATTGATTAGGACCTTGTTACCAAAGGAATTTAGTTGTTTCTTTTTTTTTGCCATTTTTCTTTTTAGTTTATTTCGCATTACCATACTGTATTGGTTTCACAATACACTGACATGATTTTTTAGGTGTACTAATTTTAATGGGAGGCTAAATATTTGACAATGCTTGGTGGTTTTTGCCATCCTTGTCGGGAATCCGCCACGGGTGTACATGTGTTCCCCATCCTGAACCCCCTCTCACCTTCCTGCCCATCCCATCCCTCAGGGCCATCCCAGTGCACCAGCCCCGAGCACCCAGTCTCGTGCATCGAACCTGGACGGGCAATCTCCTTCTCACATGATAATATACATGTTTCACTGCTATTCTCTCAGATCATCCCACCCTCGCCTTCTCCCACAGAGTCCAAAAGACTGTTCTGTACATCTGTGTCTCTCAGACAGGGTTATCATCACCATCTTTCTAGATTCCATAGACATGTGTTCGTGTACTCTATTGGTGTTTCTCTGTCTGACTTATTTCACTCTGTATAATGGGCTGCAGTTTCATCCACCTCATTAGAACTAATTCAAGTGTATACTTTTTGATGGCTGAGTCGGATTCCATTATGTATATGTTCCACTGCTTTCTTATCGATTCGTCTGCCCCTGGACATCTAGGTTGCTTCCATGTCCTGGCTATTGTAAACAGTGCTGTGATGATCCTTCGGGTACACATGTCTCGTTCAAGTCTGCTTTCCTCGGTGTGTATGCCCAGGAGTGGGATTGCTGGGTCATATGGCAGTTCTAGTTCCAGTTTTTGAAGGAATCTCCACAGTGTTCTCCATAGTGGCTGTACTAGTTTGCATTCCCACCAAGAGTGCAAGAGGGTTCCCTTCTCGACACCCTCTCCAGCATTTATTGCTTGTAGATTTTTGTACAGAAGTCAGCCTGACCAGAGGCAGATGGTACCTCATTGTGATTTTGGTTTGCATTTGTCTGATAACGAGTGATGGGGAACATCTTTTCATGTGTTTGTTAGCCATCTCTATGTCTTCTTCGGAGGAAAGGAATTTAGAATGGAGCAGTAGGCTTCCACAGGTGGGGCAGGGGGAGTAGCCCACATCCCCTGCAGGCAATACTGGGGTCTTGCCCACGAAGAGTTTTATTACAAGAATAAAGCCAAGTAAAGGCTGGCTCTGTTGTGATTACCATCCCCATACTCCAGTATTCTAACATCATGTCATTAATTAAATACTTTTACCTTGCACAACAAATTGTGTTGATTTAAGTTTTAAACGTTTGTTGTCATAGATGTCAGGTTTTAATATGTTATATATTATTCACAAGGGACAAAGATTCACTGTACATATGCACAAATGCACACACGTATGTGGGTACATACGTATAAACGCACACTCATAAGTGTTTATATTTAGATATATTTTTTCATATGTATATATTCATTCATCCACATTTTCAGTAGTTACCTTTAAGAATTCATTGTCTTCTGTGAGGGAATTCATGAAGAGAAGACCTTGTTAAACCATTATCACCAGCACAGGCTGCCTTGGTTACCACTGCTCCCTTCCACAGAGCATCCTGAACGGTTTGCAAGGCCTTGAGATCATTTCCTGCACAGCCTGCAGTCCCCTAGGGAACGTACACACCTCACATTCAAACAGTTGATTCGAAACACACAGTGATACCACAAATCTTGTCAAGGTAAAGACACACAATGTGCTTTTATTTATGTCTAAATCAGTTAAACAACGTATTCACTGCAAGGTACAAACTTTTTTAGCTTGCAAAGACCAACATTGTCTTGTATTAAACATGGAAAATCTTGCTGAATTTGAAACATAGGTTTTAAATGAAATTCATTCTTCATTGTCTGTTATTTGGAGACTATGGAACCAAGAAAGTAAACCTCCGTTCATTGGGGCTGCTTAAGCTGTATCTTTAGCTGATTTTTTTTTAATTCCCTTACACTTTTACCGTCATAAATAGATATAATAGCCCAGCTTTGGAGGAGACACACCCTCCCTGCCCTGTGAGCCATCGGACTTGACTTAGGGAGATGAGGATGGCAGGTGAGTTTGGGGGCCTCCATAGGGGAGTTATTCATGCCTCATTTCTCCCACCAAAACATCTAAATTGCTCCCCATCCTCTGCTAGAGGTGTCAGGATGGGGCTTTGTGATGTCAAGGCTCACCCTGGGCCTCCATTGGCTGGGGAAGAGACTTGCTGACCTCATAAAGCATGAGGGTGTGTCTCCGTGACGAGGGGTATATATAGGGGTGCTCAGGGGCTCTGGAGCAGACCACTGGGAGGTCTCAAAATGACTAAGGTGACTGGGAAGCCACAAGGCTCCAGAGTAGTTATGAAACACCTGGCTCCTGTTACCCGGGACAACAGGATGAAGACTTCCTCCCTACTGAGGTCCAAGAAAAATGTCAAGGTGAGCTGAACCCACCCAAACACCTCTGGCCCATTGACCCCACCCCATAAGTCCTCTCCCCTGTCCTTGCCTGGCACACAACCCTTCTCTGCCCACACCCCTTCTCCTGAAGCTGTCATTCCCAACCACCTTCACCCTCTACCCCAAACCAATGCCATTCTCTACCCGTCTCTTGTTTTCTCCAGGTGGCCAGGGTACCTGTGAGAGTGAATAATCACCTTCAGGCAAAGCTGAGCAAGAAAACGTCTCAGAAACCACTCAGCACAAGGAAATTTAAAAAAACCAGAGGCCCAAAGCTCTGTAGCCAGTGCTCCAAGGTGAAAGAAGTGCTGAATCAGAACGAACCAGAGGAGGTCCCAGAGAGTGTGTAGACCCCTGTCATTCCAGCAGGAACGGTGGGCAGCCAGTGACCTCAGAGCTTACCTAGAGACCTCAGAAATCATTTGGGGTCTTGCCGCTGAGGACTGGCCAACAATACACATGTTGACTATTATACCAACTGCATACATTCATAATGAAAATAAAATCAAACTTATGTGAAATTATGTTTGTCCCTGAGTTCTGTGAGAGTGGGGGACAGAGAGGGCAGTGCAGGCATCAATGTGTTGAGGGAGGGAGATGGGTCCTGTGGGGTTGGAGATGGGACTGGAAGGTCCAGTTTGCCAGAAAATGGGGGAGGGGAGAGAACTGGTTCCAGACTCAGCTTCACACATATACTTCCCATGGGAGAAGAGGAAGAGGACTTGGTGTTTCTCTGTGTGAATGCAGAACTGAAAACGTGGCTGGGGAGCCGTGTCATGTGTGGAGTGGCCGTGCCATTTGCTAAAAAGGCATAGAAAGAAGGTGCCCCATAAAGAGAATGGAATATTCACATATGCAGCAACAGGGAACGTATACTGTTCAGTGAAATAACTCAGACAGAGATAGACAAATACCGTATGGTATCACTTAAGAATCTAAAAACTCCACAAAGTAGAGAATATCACAAAAATAGAGGCTCACGGATATAGAGAACATTCTACTGGTTAGCAGCGGGGAGGGGAAGAGGGAGGGGCAATACAGAGGTGGGGGAGCGGGAGGCACAGCGTGTAAGGTGGAAGAGGAGCCCAAGGATGGACTGTACATCATGGGGAATAGAGCCAGTGCTCTGTAAGAACTATAAACAGAAAGCCAACGTTCACGATTGTATAATAAGAAAGAAAGGGAAAGAAAGGGGGGGGAGGAAGGAGGGAAGAAAGGAAGGAAAATGATGGTGTTTTTGGAGGGCACAAAGCCAACATTGATTAGGCCATTTTTAGCAAAGCAATTTAGTGTGTTTTTTTTTCCATTTTTATTTTTAGTTTATTTCGCATTACCATACTGTATTGGTTTCACGATACATTGACAAGATTTTTTGAGATGTACTTATTTTAATGGGAGGCTAACTATTTGACAATGCTTGGTGGTTTTTGCCATCCTTGTCGGGAATCCGCCACGGGTGTACATGTGTTCCCCATCCTGAACCCCCTCTCACCTCCCTGCCCATCCCATCCCTCAGGGCCATCCCAGTGCCCCAGCCCCGAGCACCCAGTCTCCTGCATCGAACCTGAACAGGCGATCTCCTTCTCACATGATAATATACATGTTTCACTGCTATTCTCTCAGATCACCCCACCCTCCCCTTCTCCCAAAGAGTCCAAAAGACTGTTCTGTACATCTGTGTCTCGCATCTTTTTAGATTCCATACATATGTGTTCGTGTACTCTATTGGTGTTTTTCTTTCTGACTTATTTCACTCTGTATAATAGGCTGCAGTTTCATCCACCTCATTAGAACTAACTCAAGTGTATACTTTTTGATGGCTGAGTCGGATTCCATTGTGTATATGTACCACTGCTTTCTTGTCAATTCATCTGCCCCTGGACATCTAGGTTGCTTCCATGTCCTGGCTATTGTAAACAGTGCTGTGATGATCCTTCGGGTACACATGTCTCGTTCAAGTCTGGTTTCTTCGGTGTGTATGCGCAGCAGTGGGATTGCTGGGTCATATGGCAGTTCTAGTTCCAGTTTTTGAAGGAATCTCCACAGTGTTCTCCATAGTGGCTGTACTAGTTTGCATTCCCACCAAGAGTGCAAGAGGGTTCCCTTCTCGACACCCTCTCCAGCATTTATTGCCTGTAGATTTTTGTACAGCAGTCAGCCTGACCAGAGGCAGATGGTACCTCATTGTGATTTTGGTTTGCATTTGTCTGATAACGAGGGATGGGGAGCATCTTTTCATGTGTTTGTTAGCCATCTCTATGTCTTCTTCGGAGGAAAGGACTTTAGAATGGAGCAGTGGGCTCCCACAGGTGGGGCAGGGGGAGTAGCCCACATCCCCTGCAGGCAATACTGGGGTCTTGCCCACGAAGAGTTTTATTACAAGAATAAAGCCAAGTAAAGGCTGGCTCTGTTGTGATTACCATCCCCATACTCCAGTATTCTAACTTCATGTCATTAATTAAATACTTTTACTTTGCACACCAAATTGTGTTGATTTAAGTTTTAAACGTTTGTTGTCATAGATGTCAGGTTTTAATATTTTATATATTATTCACAAGGGACAAAGATTCACTGTACATATGTACAAATGCACACACGTATGTGTGTACATACATATAAACGCACACTCATAAGTGTGTATATTTAGATATATTTTTTCATATATATATATTCATACATCCACAGTTTCAGTAGTTACCTTGAAGATTTCATTGTCTTCTGTGAGGGATTTCATGAAGAGAAGACCTTGTTAAACCATTGTCACCAGCACAGGCTGCCTTGGTTACCACTGCTCCATTCCACAGAGCATCCTGAATGGTTTGCAAGGCCTTGAGATAACTTCCTGCACAGCCTGCAGTCCCCTAGGGAACGTACACACCTCACATTCAAACAGTTGATTCGAAACACACAGTGATCCCACAGACCTTGTCAAGGTAAAGACACACAATGTGCCTTTATTTATGTCTAAATCAGTTAAACAACGTATTCACTGCAAGGTACAAACTTTTTTAGCTTGCAAAGAACAACTTTGTCTTGTATTTGAACATGGAAAATCTTGCTGAATTTGAAACATAAGTTTTAAATGAAATTCATTCTTCATTGTCTGTTATTTGGAGACTATGGAACCAAGAAAGTAAACCTCCGTTCATTGGGGCTGCTTAAGCTGTATCTATGGCAGACTTTTTTTTTAATTCCCTTACACTTTTACCGTCATAAATAGATATAATAGCCCAGCTTTGGAGGAGACACACCCTCCCTGCCCTGTGACCCATCGGACTTGACTTAGGGAGATGAGGATGGCAGTTGAGTTTGGGGGCCTCCATAGGGGAGTTATTCATGCCTCATTTCTCCCACCAAAACATCTAAATTGCTCCCCATCCTCTGCTAGAGGTGTCAGGATGGGGCTTTGTGATGTCAAGGCTCACCCAGGGCCCCCATTGGCTGGGCAAGAGACTTGCTGACCTCATCAAGCATGAGGGTGTGTCTCCCTGACGAGGGGTATATATAGGGGTGCTCAGGGGATCTGGAGCAGACCACTGGGAGGTCTCAAAATGACTAAGGTGACTGGGAAGCCACAAGCTCCAGAGTAGTTATGCAACACCTGGCTCCTGTTACCTGGGACAACAGGATGAAGACTTCCTCTCCACTGAGGTCCAAGAAAAATGTCAAGGTGAGCTGAACCCACCCAAACACCTCTGGCCCATTGACCCCACCCCATAAGTCCTCTCCCCTGTCCTTGCCTGTCACACAACCCTTCTCTGCCCACACCCCTTCTCCTGAAGCTGTCATTCCCAACAACCTTCACCCTCTTCCCCAAACCAATGCCATTCTCTACCCCTCTCTTGTTTTCTCCAAATGGCCAGGGTGCCTGTGAGAGTGAATAATCACCTTCAGGCAAAGCTGACCAAGACAAAATCTCAGAAACCATGCAGCACAAGGAAACTTAAAAAAACCAGAGGCCCAAAGCTCTGTAGCCGGTGCTCCAAGGTGAAAGAAGAGCTGAATCAGAATGGACCAGAGGAGGTCCCAGAGAGTGTGTAGACCCCTGTCATTCCAGCAGGAACGGTGGGCAGCCAGTGAGCTCAGAGCATGGCTAGAGACCTCAGAAATCTTTGCGGGTCATGCCTCTGAGGACTGGCCAACAGTACACACATTGACTATTATACCAACTGCATACATTCATAATGAAAATAAAATCAACCTGATGTGAATTTATGTTTGTCCCTGAGTTCTATGAGAGTCGGGGACATAGAGTGCAGTGCAGGCATAAATGTGTTGAGGGAGGGAGATGGGTCCTGTGGGGTTGGAGATGGGACTAGAAGGTCCAGTTTGCCAGAAAATGGGGGAGGGGAGAGAACTGGTTCCAGACTCAGCTTCACACATATACTTCCCATGGGAGAAGAGGAAGAGGACTTGGTGTTTCTCTGTGTGAGTGCAGAACTGGAAACGTGGCTGGGGAGCCGTGTCATGTGTGGAGTGGCAGTTCCATTTGCAAAAAAGGCATAGAAAGAAGGTGCCCCATAAAGAGAATGGAACATTGACATTTGCACCAACAGGAACGTTTACTGTTAAGTGAGATAACTCAGACAGAGATAGACAAATACCGTATGGTATCACTTAAGAATCTAAAAACTCAATTTTTCACCATTCAAGATAATGTTTGCTGTGGGTTTGTCATATGTAGCTTTTATTATGTTGAGGTATGTTCCTTCTATTCCTGCTTTCTGGAGAGTTTTTATCATAAATGGATGTTGAATTTTGTCAAAGGCCTTCTCTGCATCTATTGAGATAATCATATGGTTTTTATTTTTCAATTTGTTAATGTGGTGAATTACATTGATTGATTTGCGGATATTGTAGAATCCTTGCATCCCTGGAATACAGCCCACTTGGTCATGGTGTATGATCTTTTTAATGTGTTGTTGGATTCTGATTGCTAGGATTGTGTTGAGGATTTTTGCGTCTGTGTTCATCAGTGATTTTGGCCTGTAGTTTTCTTTTTTTGTGACATCTTTGTCAGGTTTTGGTATTAGGGTGATGGTGGCCTCATAAAATGATTTTGGAAGTTTACCTTCCTCTGCAATTTTCTGGAAGAGTTTGAGTAGGATAGGTGTTAGCTCTTCTCTAAATTTTTGGTAGAATTCATATGTGAAGCCGTCTGGACCTGGGCTTTTGTTTGGTAAAACTGGTCAACCACTTGTAAAAGAATGAAACTAGATCACGTTCTAACACCACACACAAAAATAAACTCAAAATGGATTAAAGATCTAAATGTAAGACCAGAAACTATAAAACTCCTAGAGGAGAACATAGGCAAAACATTCTCAGACATAAATCACAGCAGGATCCTCTATGATCCACCTCTCAGAATTCTGGAAATAAAAGGAAAAATAAACAAATGGGATCTAATTAAAATTAAAAGCTTCTGCACAACAAAGGAAACTATAAGCAAGGTGAAAAGACAGCCTTCTGAATGGGAGCAAATAATAACAAATGAAGCAACTGACAAACAACTAATCTCAAAAATATACAAGCAACTTATGCAGCTCAATTCCAGAAAAATAAAGGACCCAATCAAGAAATGGACCAAAGAACTAAATAGATATTTCTCCACAGAAGACATACGGATGGCTAACAAACACATGAAAAGATGCTCAACATCACTCATTATCAGAGAAATGCAAATCAAAACCACAATGAGGTACCACTTCACACCAGTCAGAATGGCTGCGATCCAAAAATCTGCAAGCAATAAATGCTGGAGAGGGTGTGGAGAAAAGGGAACCCTCCTACACTGTTGGTGGGAATGCAAATTAGTACAGTCACTATGGAGAACAGTGTGGAGATTCCCTAAAAAATTGCAAATAGAACTGCCTTATGACCCAGCAATCCCACTGCTGGGCATACACACCAAGGAAACCAGAGTAGAAAGAGACACATGTACTCCAATGTTCATCACAGCACTGTTTATAATAGCCAGGACATGGAAACAACCTAGAGGTCCATCAGCAGATGAATGGATAAGAAAGCTGTGGTACATGTACACAATGGAGTATTATTCAGCCATTAAAAAGAATTCATTTGAATCAGTTCTGATGAGATGGATGCAACTGGGGCCGATTATACAGAGTGAAGTAAGCCAGAAAGAAAAACACCAACACAGTACACTAAAACATATATATGGAATTTAGAAAGCTGGCAATGAGGACCCTGTATGCAAGACACGAAAAAAGACACAGCGGTGTACAACGGACTTATGGACTCAGAGGGAGAGGGAGAGGGTGGGATTATTTGGGAGAATGGCATTCTATCATGTATACTATCATGTAAGAATTGAATCGCCAGTCTATGTCTGACGCAGGATACAGCATGCTTGGGGCTAGTGCATGGGGGTGACCCACAGAGATGTTATGGGGAGGGAGGTGGGAGGGGGGTTCATGTTTGGGAACACATGTAAGAATTAAAGATTTCAAAATTAAAAAAAAATTTAAAAAAAGAATCTAAAATCTCCATAAAGTAGAGAGTATCACAAAAAAGGAGAATCACGGATATAGAGAACATTCTACTGGTTAGCAGTGGGGAGGGGAAGAGGGAGGGGCAATACAGAGGTGGGGGAGCGGGAGGCACAGCGTGTAAGGTGGAAGATGAGCCCAAGGATGGACTGTACATCATGGGGAACAGAGCCAGTGCTCTGTAAGAACTATAAACGGAAAGCCAACGTTCACGATTGTATAATAAGAAAGAAAGAGAAAGAAAGAGGGGGGAGGAAGGAGGGAAGAAAGGAAGGAAAATGATGGTGTGTTTGGAGGGCACAAAGCCAACATTGATTAGGCCCTTTTTAGCAAAGCAATTTAGTGTGTTTTTTTTTCCATTTTTATATTTAGTTTATTTCGCATTACCATACTGTATTGGTTTCACGATACATTGACATGATTTTTTGAGATGTACTTATTTTAATGGGAGGCTAACTATTTGACAATGCTTGGTGGTTTTTGCCATACTTGACGGGAATCCGCCACGGGTGTACATGTGTTCCCCATCCTGAACCCCCTCTCACCTCCCTGCCCATCCCATCCCTCAGGGCCATCCCAGTGCACCAGCCCCGAGCACCCAGTCTCGTGCATCGAACCTGGACGGGCGATCTCCTTCTCACATGATAATATACATGTTTCACTGCTATTCTCTCAGATCATCCCACCCTCGCCTTCTCCCACAGAGTCCAAAAGACTGTTCTGTACATCTGTGTCTTGCAGACAGGGTTATCATCACCATTTTTCTAGATTCCATAGATATGTGTTCTTGTACTCTATTGGTGTTTTTCTTTCTGACTTATTTCACTCTGTATAATAGGCTGCAGTTTCATCCACCTCATTAGAACTAATTCAAGTGTATACTTTTTGATGGCTGAGTCGGATTCCATTGTGTATATCTTCCACTGCTTTCTTATCGATTCGTCTGCCCCTGGACATCTAGGTTGCTTGCATGTCCTGGCTATTGTAAACAGTGCTGTGATGATCCTTCGGGTACACATGTCTCGTTCAAGTCTGGTTTCCTCGGTGTGTATGCCCAGCAGTGGGATTGCTGGGTCATATGGCAGTTCTAGTTCCAGTTTTTGAACGACTCTCCACAGTGTTCTCCATAGTGGCTGTACTAGTTTGCATTCCCACCAAGAGTGCAGGAGGGTTCAATTCTCGACACCCTCTCCAGCATTTATTGCTTGTAGATTTTTGTACAGCAGTCAGCCTTACCAGAGGCAGATGGTACCTCATTGTAGTTTTGGTTTGCATTTGTCTGATAACGAGTGATGGGGAGCATCTTTTCATGTGTTTGTTAGCCATCTCTATGTCTTCTTCGGAGGAAAGGAATTTAGAATGGAGCAGTGGGCTCCCACAGGTGGGGCAGGGGGAGTAGCCCACATCCCCTGCAGGCAATACTGGGGTCTTGCCCACGAAGAGTTTTATTACAAGAATAAAGCCAAGTAAAGGCTGGCTCTGTTGTGATTACCATCCCCATAATCCAGTAATCTAACTTAATGTCATTAATTAAATACTTTTACTTTGCACACCAAATTGTGTTGATTTAACTTTTAAACGTTTGTTGTCATAGATGTCAGGTTTTAATATTTTATATATTATTCATAAGGGACAAAGAATCACTGTACATATGTACAAATGCACACACGTATGTGTGTACATATATATAAACGCACACTCATAAGTGTTTATATTTATATATATTTTTTCATGTATATATATATTCATACATCCACAGTTTCAGTAGTTACCTTCAAGAATTCATTGTCTTCTGTGGGGGAATTCATGAAGAGAAGACCTTGTTAAACCATTGTCACCAGCAGAGGCTGCCTTGGTTACCACTGCTCCATTCCACAGAGCATCCTGAATGGTTTGCAAGGCCTTGAGATCACTTCCTGCACAGCCTGCAGTCCCCTAGGGAACGTACACACCTCACATTCAAACAGTTGATTCGAAACACACAGTGATACAACAGACCTTGTCAAGGTAAAGACACACTGTGCTTTTATTTATGTCTAAATCAGTTAAAAAACGTATTCACTGCATGGTACAAACTTTTTTAGCTTGCAAAGAACAAAATTTTCTTGTATTTGAACATGGAAAATCTTGCTGAATATGAAACATAGGTTTTAAATGAAATTCATTCTTCATTGTCTGTTATTTGGAGACTGTGGAACCAAGAAAGTAAACCTCCGTTCTTTGGGGCTGCTTGAGCTGTATCTTTAGCAGATTTTTTTTTTTTTAATTCCCTTACACTTTTACCGTCATAAATAGATATAATAGCCCAGCTTTGTAGGAGACACACCCTCCCTGCCCTGTGACCCATCGGACTTGACTTAGGGAGATGAGGATGGCAGGTGAGTTTGGGGGCCTCCATAGGGGAGTTATTCATGCCTAATTTCTCCCACCAAAACATCTAAATTGCTCCCCATCCTCTGCTAGAGTTGTCAGGATGGGGCTTTGTGATGTCAAGGCTCACCCATTTCCCCCATTGGCTGGGGAAGAGACTTGCTGACCTCATCAAGCATGAGAGTGTGTCTCCCTGACGAGGGGTATATATAGGGGTGCTCAGGGGCTCTGGAGCAGACCACTGGGAGGCCTCAACATGACTAAGGTGACTGGGAAGCCAGAAGGCTCCAGAGTAGTTCTGAAACACCTGGCTCCTGTTACCCGGGACAACAGGATGAAGACTTCCTCCCCACTGAGGTCCAAGAAAAATGTGAAGGTGAGCTGAACCCACCCAAACACCTCTGGCCCATTGACCCCACCCCATAAGTCCTCTCCCCTGTCCTTGCCTGGCACACAACCCTTCTCTGCCCACACCCCTTCTCCTGAAGCTGTCATTCCCAACCACCTTCACCCTCTTCCCCAAACCAATGCCATTCTCTACCCGTCTCTTGTTTTCTCCAGGTGGCCAGGGTACCTGTGAGAGTGAATAATCGCCTTCAGGCAAAGCTGAGCAAGAAAACGTCTCAGAAACCACTCAGCACAAGGAAATTTAAAAAAAACAGGGGCCCAAAGCTCTGTAGCCGGTGCTCCAAGTTGAAAGAAGTGCTAAATCAGAACGGACCAGAGGAGGTCCCAGAGAGTGTGTAGACCCCTGTCATTCCAGCAGGAACGGTGGGCAGCCAGTGACCTCAGAGCTTGGCTAGAGACCTCAGAAATCTTCTGGGGTCTTGCCGCTGAGGACTGGCCAACAATACACACGTTGATAATTATACCAACTGCATACATTCATAATGAAAATAAAATCAACCTGATGTGAAATTATGTTTGTCTCTGAGTTCTGTGAGAGTGAGGGACAGAGAGGGCAGTGCAGGCATCAATGTGTTGAGGGAGGGAGATGGGTCCTGTGGGGTTGGAGATGGGACTAGAAGGTCCAGTTTGCCAGAAAATGGGGGAGGGGAGAGAACTGGTTCCAGACTCAGCTTCACACATATACTTCCCATGGGAGAAGAGGAAGAGGACTTGGTGTTTCTCTGTGTGAGTGCAGAACTGGAAACGTGGCTGGGGAGCCGTGTCATGTGTGGAGTGGCCGTGCCATTTGCTAAAAAGGCATAGAAAGAAGGTGCCCCATAAAGAGAATGGAATATTGACCTATGCAGCAACATGGAACGTATACTGTTCAGTGAAATAACTCAGACAGAGATAGACAAATACCGTATGGTATCACTTAAGAATCTAAAAACTCCACAAAGTAGAGAATATCACAAAAATGGAGGCTCACGGATATAGAGAACATTCTCCTGGTTAGCAGCGGGGAGGGGAAGAGGGAGGGGCAATACAGAGGTGGGGGAGCGGGAGGCACAGCGTGAAAGGTGGAAGATGAGCCCAAGGTTGGACTGTACATCATGGGGAATAGAGCCAGTGCTCTGTAAGAACTATAAACGGAAAGCCAACGTTCACGATTGTATAATAAGAAAGAAAGGGAAAGAAAGAGGGGGGAGGAAGGAGGGAAGAAAGGAAGGAAAATGATGGTGTTTTTGGAGGGCACAAAGCCAACATTGATTAGGCCCTTTTTAGAAAAGGAATTTAGTTTTTTTTTTTTTTTTCCATTTTTATTTGTAGTTTATTTCGCATTACCATACTATGTTGGTTTCGCGATACATTGACAAGATTTTTTGAGATGTACTTATTTTAATGGGAGGCTAACTATTTGACAATGCTTGGTGGTTGTTGCCATACTTGTCGGGAATCCGCCACGGGTGTACATGTGTTCCCCATCCTGAACCCCCTCTCACCTCCCTGCCCATCCCATCCCTCAGGGCCATCCCAGTGCACCAGCCCCGAGCACACAGTCTCGTGCATCGAACCTGGACGGGCGATCTCCTTCTCACATGATAATATACATGTTTCACTGCTATTCTCTCAGATCATCCCACCCTCGCCTTCTCCCACAGAGTCCAAAGACTGTTCTGTACATCTGTGTCTCACAGACAGGGTTATCATCACCATCTTTCTAGATTCCATAGATATGTGTTCGTGTACTCTATTGGTGTTTTTCTTTCTGACTTTTTTCACTCTGTATAATAGGCTGCAGTTTCATCCACCTCATTAGAACTAATTCAAGTGTATACTTTATGATGGCTGAGTCGGATTCCATTGTGTATATGTACCACTGCTTTCTTATCGATTCGTCTGCCCCTGGACATCTAGGTTGCTTCCATGTCCTGGCTATTGTAAACAGTGCTGTGATGATCCTTCGGGTACACACGTCTCGTTCAAGTCTGGTTTCCTCGGTGTGTATGCCCAGCAGTGGGATTGCTGGGTCATATGGCAGTTCTAGTTCCAGTTTTTGAAGGACTCTCCACAGTGTTCTCCATAGTGGCTGTACTAGTTTGCATTCCCACCAAGAGTGCAAGAGGGTTCCCTTCTCGACACCCTCTCCAGCATTTATTGCTTGTAGATTTTTGTACAGCAGTCAGCCTGACCAGAGGCAGATGGTACCTGATTGTGGTTTTGGTTTGCATTTGTCTGATAACGAGTGATGGGGAGCGTCTTTTCATGTTTTTGTTAGCCATCTCTATGTCTTCTTCGGAGGAAAGGAATTTAGAATGGAGCAGTGGGCTCCCACAGGTGGGGCAGAAGGAGTAGCCCACAGCCCCTGCAGGCAATACTGGGGTCTTGCCCACGAAGAGTTTTATTACAAGAATAAAGCCAAGTAAAGGCTGGCTCTGTTGTGATTACCATCCCCATACTCCAGTATTCTAACTTCATGTCATTAATTAAATACTTTTACTTTGCACACCAAATTGTGTTGATTTAAGTTTTCAACGTTTGTTGTCATAGATGTCAGGTTTTAATATTTTATATATTACTCACAAGGGACAAAGATTCACTGTACATATGTACAAATGCACACACGTATGTGTGTACATACATATAAACGCACACTCATAAGTGTGTATATTTAGATATATTTTTTCATATATATATATATATTCATACATCCACAGTTTCAGTAGTTACCTTTAAGAATTCATTGTCTTCTGTGAGGGAATTCATGACGAGAAGACCTTGTTAAACCATTGTCACCAGCACAGGCTGCCTTGGTTACCACTGCTCCATTCCACAGAGCATCCTGAATGGTTTGCAAGGCCTTGAGATCACTTCCTGCACAGCCTGAAGTCCCCTAGGGAACGTACACACCTCACATTCAAACAGTTGATTCGAAACACACAGTGATACCACAGACCTTGTCAAGGTAAAGACACACAATGTGCTTTTATTTATGTCTAAATCAGTTAAACAACGTATTCACTGCAAGGTACAAACTTTTTTAGCTTGCAAAGAACAACATTGTCTTGTATTTGAACATGAAAAATCTTGCTGAATTTGAAACATAGGTTTTATTTATTTATTTATTTTTTTATTAAATTTTAAAATCTTTAATTCTTACATGTGTTCCCAAACATGAAACCCCCTCCCACCTCCCTCCCATTGACATTTCTGTGTGTGATCCCCATGCACCAGCCCCAAGCATGCTGTATCCTGCGTCAGACATAGACTGGCGATTCAATTCTTACATGATAGTATACATGATAGAATGCCATTCTCCCAAATCATCCCGCCCTCTCCCTCTCTCTCTGAGTCCAAAAGTCCGTTATACACAGCTGTGTCTTTTTTCCTGTCTTGCATACAGGGTCGTTATTGCCATCTTTCTAAATTCCATATATATGTGTTAGTATACTGTATTGGTGTTTTTCTTTCTGGCTTACTTCACTCTGTATAATCGGCTCCAGTTTCATCCATCTCATCAGAATTGATTCAAATGAATTCTTTTTAACGGCTGAGTAATACTCCATTGTGTACATGTACCAAAGCTTTCTTATCCATTCATCTGCTGATGGACGTCTAGGTTCTTTCCATGTCCTGGCTATTATAAACAGTGCTGCGATGAACATTGGGGTACATGTGTCTCTTTCTACTCTGGTTTCCTCGGTGTGTATACCCAGCAGTGGGATTGCTGGGTCATAAGGTAGTTCTATTTGCAATTTTTTAAGGAATCTCCACACTGTTCTCCATAGTGGCTGTACTAGTTTGCATTCCCACCAACAGTGTAGGAGGGTTCCCTTTTCTCCACACCCTCTCCAGCATTTATTGCTTGCAGATTTTTGGATCGCAGTCATTCTGACTAGTGTGAAGTGGTACCTCATTGTGGTTTTGATTTGCATTTCTCTGATAATGAGTGATGTTGAGCATCTTTTCATGTGTTTGTTAGCCATCCGTATGTCTTCTTTGGAGAAAAAATGTCTATTTAGTTCTTTGGCCCATTTTTTGATTGGGTCGTTTATTTTTCTGGAATTGAGCTGCATAAGTTGCTTGTATATTTTTGAGATTAGTTGTTTGTCAGTTGCTTCATTTGCTATTATTTGCTCCCATTCAGAAGGCTGTCTTTTCACCTTGCGTATATTTTCCTTTGTTGTGCAGATGCTTTTAATTTTAATTAGATCCCATTTGTTTATTTTTGCTTTTATTTCCAGAATTCTGGGAGGTGGATCATAGAGGATCCTGCTGTGATTTATGTCTGAGAGTGTTTTGCCTATATTCTCCTCTAGGAGTTTTATAGTTTCTGGTCTTACATTTAGATCTTTAATCCATTTTGAGTTTATTTTTGTGTGCGGTGTTAGAACGTGATCTAGTTTCATTCTTTTACAAGTGGTTGACCAGTTTTCCCAGCACCACTTGTTAAAGAGATTGTCTTTACTCCATTGTATATTCTTGCCTCCTTTGTCAAAGATAAGGTGTCCATATGTGTGTGGATTTATCTCTGGGCTTTCTATTTTGTTCCATTGATCTATATGTCTGTCTTTGTGCCAGTACCATACTGTTTTGATGACTGTGGCTTTGTAGCTGAGCCTGAAGTCAGGCAAGTTGATTCCTCCAGTTCCATTCTTCTTTCTCAAGATTGCTTTGGCTATTCGAGGTTTTTTGTATTTCCATACAAATCTTGAAATTATTTGTTCTAGTTCTGTGAAAAATATGGCTGGTAGCTTTATAGGGATTGCGTTGAATTTGTAAATTGCTTGGGTAGTATACTCATTTTCACTATATTGATTCTTCCAATCCATGAAATGGTATATTTCTCCATCTATTAGTGTCCTCTTTGATTTCTTTCATCAGTGTTTTATAGTTTTCTATATATAGGTCTTTAGTTTCTTTGGGTAGATATATTCCTAAGTATTTTATTCTTTTTGTTGCAATGGTGAATGGAATTGTTTCCTTAATTTCTTTTCCTACTTTCTCATTATTAGTGTATAGGAATGCAAGGGATTTCTGTGTGTTGATTTTATATCCTGCAACTTTACTATATTCATTGATGAGCTCTAGTAATTTTCTGGTGGAGTCTTTAGGGTTTTCCATGTAGAGGATCATGTCATCTGCAAACAGTGAGAGATTTACTTCTTCTTTTCCAATTTGGATTCCTTTTATTTCTTTTTCTGCTCTGATTGCTGTGGCCAAAACTTCCAGAACTATGTTGAATAGTAGCGGTGAAAGTGGACACCCTTGTCTTGTTCCTGACTTTAGGGGAAATGCTTTCAATTTTTCACCATTAAGGATAATGTTTGCTGTGGGTTTGTCATATATAGCTTTAATTATGTTGAGGTATGTTCCTTCTATTCCTGCTTTCTGGAGAGTTTTTATCATAAATGGATGTTGAATTTTGTCAAAGGCCTTCTCTGCATCTATTGAGATAATCATATGGTTTTTATTTTTCAATTTGTTAATGTGGTGAATTACATTGATTGATTTGCGGATATTGAAGAATCCTTGCATCCCTGGGATAAAGCCCACTTGGTCATGGTGTATGATCTTTTTAATATGTTGTTGGATTCTGATTGCTAGAATTTTGTTGAGGATTTTTGCATCTATGTTCATCAGTGATATTGGCCTGTAGTTTTCTTTTTTTGTGACATCTTTGTCAGGTTTTGGTATTAGGGTGATGGTGGCCTCATAGAATGAGTTTGGAAGTTTACCTTCCTCTGCAATTTTCTGGAAGAGTTTGAGTAGGATAGGTGTTAGCTCTTCTCGAAATTTTTGGTAGAATTCAGCTGTGAAGCCGTCTGGACCTGGGCTTTTGTTTGCTGGAAGATTTCTGTTTACAGTTTCAATTTCCGTGCTGGTGATGGGTCTGTTAAGATTTTCTATTTCTTCCTGGTTCAGTTTTGGAAAATTGTACTTTTCTAAGAATTTGTCCATTTCTTCCACATTGTCCATTTTATTGGCATACAACTGCTGATAGTAGTCTCTTATGATCCTTTGTATTTCTGTGTTGTCTGTTGTGATCTCTCCATTTTCATTTCTAATTTTATTGATTTGATTTTTCTCTCTTTGCTTCTTGATGAGTCTGGCTAGTGGTTTGTCAATTTTATTTATCCTTTCAAAGAACCAGCTTTTGGCCTTGTTGATTTTTGCTATGGTCTCTTTTGTTTCTTTAGCATTTATTTCTGCCCTAATTTTTAAGATTTCTTTCCTTCTACTAACTCTGGGGTTCTCCAATTCTTCCATTTATAGTTGCTTTAGTTGTAGAGTTAGGTTATTTATTTGACTTTTTTCTTGTTTCTTTAGGTATGCCTGTATGGCTATGAACTTTCCTCTTAGCACTGCTTTTATAGTGTCCCACAGGTTTTGGGTTGTTGTGTTTTCATTTTCATTAGTTTCTATGCATATTTTGATTTCTTTTTTGATTTCTTCTGTGATTTGTGGGTTATTCAGAAGTGTGTTGTTCAACCTCCATATGTTGGAATTTTTAGTAGTTTTTCTCCTGTAATTGAGATCTAGAAATTCATTCTTCATTGTCTGTTTTTTGGAGACTTTGGAACCAAGAAAGTAAACCTCCGTTCACTGGGGCTGCTTAAGCTGTATCTTTAGCTGATTTTTTTTTTAATTCCCTTACACTTTTACCGTCCTAAATAGATATAATAGCCCAGCTTTGGAGGAGACACACCCTCCCTGCCCTGTGACCGATCGGACTTGACTTAGGGAGATGAGGATGGCAGGTGAGTTTGGGGGCCTCCATAGGGGAGTTATTCATGCCTCATTTCTCCCACCAAAACATCTAAATTGCTCCCCATCTTCTGCTAGAGGTGTCAGGATGGGGCTTTGTGATGTCAAGGCTCACCCAGGGCCCCCATTGGCTGGGGAAGAGACTTGCTGACCTCATAAAGCATGAAGGTGTGTCTCCCTGACGAGGGGTATATATAGGGGTGCTCAGGGGCTCTGGAGCAGACCACAGGGAGGCCCCAAAATGACTAAGGTGACTGGGAAGCCACAAGGCTTCAGAGTAGTTATGAAACACCTGGCTCCTGTTACCCGGGACAACAGGATGAAGACTTCCTCCCCACTGAGGTCCAAGAAAAATGTCAAGGTGAGCTGAACCCACCCAATCACCTCTGGCCCATTGCTCCACCCCATAAATCATCTCCCCTGTCCTTGCCTGGCACACAACCCTTCTCTGCCCACACCCCTTCTCCTGAAGCTGTCATTCCCAACCACCTTCACCCTCTTCCCCAAACCAATGCCATTCTCTACCCGTCTCTT
The DNA here is from genome assembly GCF_032405125.1 of Capricornis sumatraensis. Classification (NCBI taxonomy): domain Eukaryota; kingdom Metazoa; phylum Chordata; class Mammalia; order Artiodactyla; family Bovidae; genus Capricornis; species Capricornis sumatraensis. The sequence continues at coordinate 138,115,474 of NC_091092.1, read as the reverse complement.
GTTTTCTCCAGGTGGCCAGGATACCTGTGAGAGTGAATAATCGCCTTCAGGCAAAGCTGAGCAAGAAAACGTCTCAGAAACCACTCAGCACAAGGAAATTTAAAAAAACCAGAGGCCCAAAGCTCTGTAGCCGGTGCTCCAAGGTGAAAGAAGTGCTGAATCAGAACAGACCAGAGTAGGTCCCAGAGAGTGTGTAGACCCCTGTCATTCCAGCAGGAACGGTGGGCAGCCAGTGACCTCAGAGCTTGGTTAGAGACCTCAGAAATCTTCTGGGGTCTTGCCGCTGAGGACTGGCCAACAATACACATGTTGACTATTATACCAACTGGATACATTCATAATGAAAATAAAATCAACCTGATGTGAAATTATGTTTGTCTCTGAGTTCTGTGAGAGTGGGGGACAGAGAGGGCAGTGCAGGCATCAATGTGTTGAGGGAGGGAGATGGGTCCTGTGGGGTTGGAGATGGGACTAGAAGGTCCAGTTTGCCAGAAATGGGGGAGGGGAGAGAACTGGATCCAGACTCAGCTTCACACATATACTTCCCATGGGAGAAGAGGAAGAGGACTTGGTGTTTCTCTGTGTGAGTGTAGAACTGGAAACGTGGCTGGGGAGCCGTGTCATGTGTGGACTGGCCGTGCCATTTGCTAAAACGGCATAGAAAGAAGGTGCCCCAAAAAGATAATGGAATAGACATATGCAGCAACAGGGAACGTATACTCTTCAGTGAAATAACTCAGACAGAGATAGACAAATACCGTATGGTATCACTTAAGAATCTAAAAACCCCACAAAGTAGAGAATATCACAAAAATGTAGGCTCATGGATATAGAGAACATTCTACTGGTTAGCAGCGGGGAGGGGAAGAGGGAGGGGCAATACAGAGGTGGGGGAGAGGGAGGCACAGCGTGTAAGGTGGAAGATGAGCCCAAGGATGGACTGTACATCATGGGGAATAGAGCCAGTGCTCTGTAAGAACTATAAACGGAAAGCCAACGTTCACGATTGTATAATAAGAAAGAAAGGGAAAGAAAGAGGGGGGAGGAAGGAGGGAAGAAAGGAAGAAAATGATGGTGTTTTTGGAGGGCACAAAGCCAGAATTCATTAGGCCCTTTTTAGCAAAGGAATATAGTTTATTTTTTTTTCCATTTTTATTTTTAGTTTATTTCGCATTACCATACTGTATTGGTTTCGCAAGACATTGACAAGATTTTTTGAGATGTACTTATTTTAATGGGAGGCTAACTATTTGACAATGCTTGGTGGTTTTTGCCATCCTTGTCGGGAATCCGCCACGGGTGTACATGTGTTCCCCATCCTGAACCCCCTCTCACCTCCTTGCCCATCCCATCCCTCAGGGCCATCCCAGTGCCCCAGCCCCGAGCACCCAGTCTCGTGCCTCGAACCTGGACGGGCGATCTCCTTCTCACATGATAATATACATGTTTCACTGCTATTCTCTCAGATCACCCCACCCTCCCCTTCACCCACAGAGTCCAAAGACTGTTCTGTACATCTGTCTCTCGCATCTTTTTAGATTCCATACATATGTGTTCGTGTACTCTATTGGTGTTTTTCTTTCTCACTTATTTCACTCTGTATAATAGGCTGCAGTTTCATCCACCTCATTAGAACTAACTCAAGTGTATACTTTTTGATGGCTGAGTCGGATTCCATTGTGTATATGTACCACTGCTTTCTGGTCGATTCATCTGCCCCTGGACATCTAGGTTGCTTCCATGTCCTGGCTATTGTAAACAGTGCTGTGATGATCCTTCGGGTACACATGTCTTGTTCAAGTCTGGTTTCCTCGGTGTGTATGCCCAGCAGTGGGATTGCTGGGTCATATGGCAGTTCTAGTTCCAGTTTTTGAAGGAATCTCCACAGTGTTCTCCATAGTGGCTGTACTAGTTTGCATTTCCACCAAGAGTGCAAGAGGGTTCCCTTCTCGACACCCTCTCCAGCATTTATTGCTTGTAGATTTTTGTACAGCAGTCAGCCTGACCAGAGGCAGATGGTACCTCATTGTGATTTTGGTTTGCATTTGTCTGATAACGAGGGATGGGGAGCATCTTTTCATGTGTTTGTTAGCCATCTGTATGTGTTCTTCAGAGGAAAGGAATTTAGAATGGAGCAGTGGGCTCCCACAGGTGGGGCAGGGGGAGTAGCCCACATCCCCTGCAGGCAATACTGGGGTCTTGCCCACGAAGAGTTTAATTACAAGAATAAAGCCAAGTAAAGGCTGGCTCTGTTGTGATTACCATCCCCATACTCCAGTATTCTAACTTCATGTCAGTCATTAAATACTTTTACTTTGCACACCAAATTGTGTTGATTTAAGGTTTAAACGTTTGTTGTCATACATGTCAGGTTTTAATATTTTATATATTATTCACAGGGGGCAAAGATTCACTGTACATATGTACAAATGAACACATGTATGTGTGTACATACATATAAACGCACACTCATAAGTGTGTATATTTAGATATATTTTTTCATATATATATATTCAAACATCCACAGTTTCAGTAGTTACTTTGAAGAATTCATTGTCTTCTGTGAGGGAATTCATGAAGAGAAGACCTTGTTAAACCATTGTCACCAGCACAGGCTGCCTTGGTTACCACTGCTCCATTCCACAGAGCATCCTGAATGGTTTGCAAGGCCTTGAGATCACTTCCTGCACAGCCTGCAGTCCCCTAGGGAACGTACACACCTCACATTCAAACAGTTGATTCGAAACACACAGTGATACCACAGACCTTGTCAAGGTAAAGACACACAATGTGCTTTTATTTATGTCTAAATCAGTTAAACAACGTATTCACTGCAAGGTACAAACTTTTTTAGCTTGCAAAGAACAACATTGTCTTGTATTTGAACATGGAAAATCTTGCTGAACTTGAAACATAGGTTTTAAATGAAATTCATTCTTCATTGTGTATTATTTGGAGCCTATGGAACCAAGAAAGTAAACCTCCGTTCATTGGGGCTGCTTAAGCTGTATCTTTAGCAGATTTTTTTTTTAATTCCCTTACACTTTTACCGTCATAAATAGATATAATAGCCCAGCTTTGGAGGAGGCACACCCTCCCGGCCCTGTGACCCATTGGACTTGACTTAGGGAGATGAGGATGGCAGGTGAGTTTGGGGGCCTCCATAGGGGAGTTATTCATGCCTCATTTCTCCCACCAAAACATCTAAATTGCTCCCCATCCTCTGCTAGAGGTGTCAGGATGGGGCTTTGTGATGTCAAGGCTCACCCAGGGCCCCCATTGGCTGGGGAAGAGACTTGCTGACCTCATCAAGCATGAGGGTGTGTCTCCCTGACGAGGGGTATATATAGGGGTGCTCAGGGTCTCTGGAGCAGACCACTGGGAGGCCTCAAAATGACTAAGGTGATTGGGAAGCCACAAGGCTCCATAGTAGTTATGAAACACCTGGCTCCTGTTACCCGGGACAACGGGATGAAGACTTCCTCTCCACTGAGGTCCAAGAAAAATGTCAAGGTGAGCTAAACCCACCCAAACACCTCTGGCCCATTGACCCCTCCCCATAAGTACCCTCCCCTGTCCTTGCCTGTCACATAACCCTTCTCTGCCCACACCCCTTCTCCTGAAGCTGTCATTTCCAACCACCTTGCCCCTCTTCCCCAAACCAATGCCATTCTCTACCCCTCTCTTGTTTTCTCCAGATGGCCAGGGTGCCTGTGAGAGTGAATAATCACCTTCAGGCAAAGCTGACCAAGACAAAATCTCAGAAACCATGCAGCACAAGGAAACTGAAAAAAACCAGAGGCCCAAAGCTCTGTAGCCGGTGCTCCAAGGTGAAAGAAGAGCTGAATCAGAACGGACCAGAGGAGGTCCCAGAGAGTGTGTAGACCCCTGTCATTCCAGCAGGAACGGTGGGCAGCCAGTGACCTCAGAGCTTGGCTAGAGACCTCAGAAATCTTTGCGGGTCTTGCCGCTGAGGACTGGCCAACAGTACACACATTGACTATTATACCAACTGCATACATTCATAATGAAAATAAAATCAACCTGATGTCAATTTATGTTTGTCCCTGAGTTCTATGAGAGTCGGGGACAGAGAGTGCAGTGCAGGCATAAATGTGTTGAGGGAGGGAGATGGGTCCTGTGGGGTTGGAGATGGGACTAGAAGGTCCAGTTTGCCAGAAAATGGGGGAGGGGAGAGAACTGGTTACAGACTCAGCTTCACAGATATACTTCCCATGGGAGAAGAGGAAGAGGACTTGGTGTTTCTCTGTGTGAGTGCAGAACTGGAAACGTGGCTGGGGAGCCGTGTCATATGTGGAGTGGCAGTGCCATTTGCAAAAAAGGCATAGAAAGAATGTGCCCCATAAAGAGAATCGAACATTGACATTTGCACCAACTAGAATGTATACTGTTAAGTGAGATAACTCAGACAGAGATAGACAAATACCGTATGGTATCACTTAAGAATCTAAAAACTCAATTTTTCACCATTCAAGATAATGTTTGCTGTGGGTTTGTCATATGTAGCTTTTATTATGTTGAGGTATTTTCCTTCTATTCCTGCTTTCTGGAGAGTTTTTATCATAAATGGATGTTGAATTTTGTCAAAGGCCTTCTCTGCATCTATTGAGATAATCATATGGTTTTTATTTTTCAATTTGTTAATGTGGTGATTTACATTGATTGATTTGCGGATATTGCAGAATCCTTGCATCCCTGGAATAAAGCCCAATTGGTCATGGTGTATGATCTTTTTAATGTGTTGTTGGATTCTGATTGCTAGGATTGTGTTGAGGATTTTTGCGTCTGTGTTCATCAGTGATTTTTGCCTGTAGTTTTCTTTTTTTGTGACATCTTTGTCAGGTTTTGGTATTAGGGTGATGGTGGCCTCATAAAATGATTTTGGAAGTTTACCTTCCTCTGCAATTTTCTGGAAGAGTTTGAGTAGGATAGGTGTTAGCTCTTCTCTAAATTTTTGGTAGAATTCAGCTGTGAAGCCGTCTGGACCTGGGCTTTTGTTTGGTAAAACTGGTCAACCACTTGTAAAAGAATGAAACTAGATCACGTTCTAACACAACACACCAAAATAAACTCAAAATGGATTAAAGATCTAAATGTAAGACCAGAAACTATAAAACTCCTAGAGGAGAACATAGGCAAAACATTCTCAGACATAAATCACAGCAGGATCCTCTATGATCCACCTCTCAGAATTCTGGAAATAAAAGGAAAAATAAACAAATGGGATCTAATTAAAATTAAAAGCTTCTGCACAACAAAGGAAACTATAAGCAAGGTGAAAAGACAGCCTTCTGAATGGGAGCAAATAATAGCAAATGAAGCAACTGACAAACAACTAATCTCAAAAATATACAAGCAACTTTTGCAGCTCAATTCCAGAAAAATAAAGGACCCAATCAAGAAATGGGCCAAAGAACTAAATAGATATTTCTCCACAGAAGACATACGGATGGCTAACAAACACATGAAAAGATGCTCAACATCACTCATTATCAGAGAAATGCAAATCAAAACCACAATGAGGTACCACTTCACACCAGTCAGAATGGCTGCGATCCAAAAATCTGCAAGCAATAAATGCTGGAGAGGGTGTGGAGAAAAGGGAACCCTCCTACACTGTTGGTGGGAATGCAAATTAGTACAGCCACTATGGAGAACAGTGTGGAGATTCCCTAAAAAATTGCAAATAGAACTGCCTTATGACCCAGCAATCCCACTGCTGGGCATACACACCAAGGAAACCAGAGTTGAAAGAGACACATGTACCCCAATGTTCATCACAGCACTGTTTATAATAGCCAGGACATGGAAACAACCTAGAGGTCCATCAGCAGATGAATGGATAAGAAAGCTGTGGTACATGTACACAATGGAGTATTATTCAGCCATTAAAAAGAATTCATTTGAATCAGTTCTGATGAGATGGATGAAACTGGGGCCGATTATACAGAGTGAAGTAAGCCAGAAAGAAAAACACCAATACAGTACACTAACACATATATATGGAATTTAGAAAGCTGGCAATGACGACCCTGTATGCAAGACACGAAAAAAGACACAGCGGTGTACAACGGACTTTTGGACTCAGAGGGAGAGGGAGAGGGTGGGATGATTTGGGAGAATGGCATTCTATCATGTATACTATCATGTAAGAATTGAATCGCCAGTCTATGTCTGACGCAGGATACAGCATGCTTGGGGCTAGTGCAGGGGGTGACCCAGAGAGATGTTATGGGGAGGGAGGTGGGAGGGGGGTTCATGTTTGGGAACACATGAAGAATTAAAGATTTTAAAATTAAAAAAAAAATTAAAATAAAGAATCTAAAATCTCCACAAAGTAGAGAGTATCACAAAAATGGAGGCTCACGGATATAGAAAACATTCTACTGGTTAGCAGCGGGGAGTGGAAGAGGGAGGGGCAATGCAGAGGTGGGGGAGCGGGAGGCACAGCGTGTAAGGTGGAAGATGAGCCCAAGGATGGACTGTACATCATGGGGAATAGAGCCAGTGCTCTGAAAGAACTATAAACGGAAAGCCAACGTTCACGATTGTATAATAAGAAAGAAAGGGAAAGAAAGAGGGGGGAGGAAGGAGGGAAGAAAGGAAGGAAAATGATGGTGTTTTTGGAGGGCACAAAGCAAACATTGATTAGGCCCTTCTTAGCAAAGGAATTTAGTGTGTTTTTTTTTCCCATTTTTATTTTAGTTTATTTTGCTTTACCATACTGTATTGGTTTCACGATACATTGACATCATTTTTAGAGATGTTCTTATTTTAATGGGAGGCTAACTATTTTACAATGCTTGGTGGTCTTTGCCATACTTGTCGGGAATCCGCCACGGGTGTACATGTGTTCCCCATCCTGAACCCCCTCTCACCTCCCTGCCCATCCCATCCCTCAGGGCCATCCCACTGCACCAGCCCCGAGCACCCAGTCTCGTGCATCGAACCTGGACGGGCGATCTCCTTCTCACATGATAATATACATGTTTCACTGCTTTTCTCTCAGATCATCCCACCCTCGCCTTCTCCCACAGAGTCCAAAAGACTGTTCTGTACATCTGTGTCTCGCATCATTCTAGATTCCATAGATATGTGTTCGTGTACTCTATTGGTGTTTTTCTTTCTGACTTATTTCACTCTGTATAATAGGCTGCAGTTTCATCCACCTCATTAGAACTAATTCAAGTGTATACTTTTTGATGGCTGAGTTGGATTCCATTGTGTATATGTACCACTGCTTTCTTATCGATTTGTCTGCCCCTGGACATCTAGCTTGCTTCCATGTCCTGGCTATTGTAAACAGTTCTGTGATGATCCTTCGGGTACACATGTCTCGTTCAAGTCTGGTTTCCTCGGTGTGTATGCCCAGCAGTGGGATAGCTGTGTCATATGGCAGTTCTATTTCAAGTTTTTGAAGGAATCTCCACAGTGTTTTCCATAGTGGCTGTACTAGTTTGCATTCCCACCAAGAGTGCAAGAGGGTTCCCTTCTCGACACCCTCTCCAGCATTTATTGCTTATAGATTTTTGTACAGCAGTCAGCCTGACCAGAGGCAGATGGTACCTCATTGTGGTTTTGGTTTGCATTTGTCTGATAACGAGGGATGGGGAGCATCTTTTCATGTGTTTGTTAGCCATCTCTATGTCTTCTTCAGAGGAAAGGAATTTAGAATGGAGCAGTGGGCTCCCACAGGTGGGGCAGGGGGAGTAACCCACATCCCTTGAAGGCAATACTGGGGTCTTGCCCACGAAGAGTTTTATTACAAGAATAAAGCCAAGTAAAGGCTGGCTCTGTTGTGATTACCATCCCCATACTCCAGTATTCTAACTTAATGTCAGTCATTAAATACTTTTACTTTGCACACCAAATTGTGTTGATTTAAGTTTTAAACGTTTGTTGTCATAGATGTCAGGTTTTAATATTTTATATATTATTCACAAGGGAAAAAGTTTCACTGTACATATGTACAAATCCACACACGTATGTGTGTACATACATAAAAACGCACACTCATAAGTGTGTATATTTAGATATATTTTTTCATATATATATAAATTCATACATCCACAGTTTCAGTAGTTACCTTTAAGAATTCATTGTCTTCTATGAGGGAATTCATGAAGAGAAGACCTTGTTAAACCATTGTCACCAGCACAGGCTGCCTTGGTTACCACTGCTCCATTCCACAGAGCATCCTGAATGGTTTGCAAGGCCTTGAGATCACTTCCTGCACAGCCTGCAGTCCCCTAGGGAACGTACACACCTCACATTCAAACAGTTGATTCGAAACACACAGTGATACCACAGACCTTGTCAAGGTAAAGACACACAATGTGCTTTTATTTATGTCTAAATCAGTTAAACAACGTATTCACTGCAAGGTACAAACTTTTTTAGCTTGCAAAGAACAACATTGTCTTGTATTTGAACATGGAAAATCTTGCTGAATTTGAAACATAGGTTTTAAATGAAATTCATTCTTCATTGTCTGTTATTTGGAGACTATGGAACCAAGAAAGTAAACCTCCGTTCATTGGGGCTGCTTAAGCTGTATCTTTAGCAGATTTTTTTTTTTAATTCCCTTACACTTTTACCGTCATAAATAGATATAATAGCCCAGCTTTGGAGGAGACACACCCTCCCTGCCCTGTGACTCATCGAACTTGACTTAGGGAGATGAGGATGGCAGGTGAATTTGGGGTCCTCTATAGGGGAGTTATTCATGCCTCATTTCTCCCACCAAAACATCTAAATTGCTCCCCACCTCTGCTAGAGGTGTCAGGATGGGGCTTTGTGATGTCAAGGCTCACCCAGGGCCCCCATTGGCTGGGGAAGAGACTTGCTGACCTCATCAAGCATGAGGGTGTGTCTCCCTGACGAGGGGTATATATAGGGTTGTTCAGGGCCTCTGGACCAGAACACTGGGAGGCCTCAAAATGACTAAGGTGACTGGAAAGCCACAAGGCTCCAGAGTAGTACTGAAACACCTGGCTCCTGTTACCCGGGACAACATAATGAAGACTTCCTCCCCACTGAGGTCCAAGAAAAATATCAAGGTGAGTTGAACCCACCCAAACACCTCTGGCCCATTGACCCCACCCCATAAGTCCTCACCCCTGTCCTTGTCTGGCACACAACCCTTCTCTGCCCACACCCCTTTTCCTGAAGCTGTCATTCCCAACCACCTTCACCCTCTTCCCCAAACCAATGCCATTCTCTACCCGTCTCTTGTTTTCTCCAGGTGGCCAGGGTACCTGTGAGAGTGAATAATCGCCTTCAGGCAAAGCTGAGCAAGAAAACGTCTCAGAAACCACTCAGCACAAGGAAATTTAAAAAAACCAGAGGCCCAAAGAGCTGTAGCCGGTGCTCCAAGGTGAAAGAAGTGCTGAATCAGAACGGACCAGAGGAGGTCCCAGAGAGTGTGTAGACCCCAGTCATTCCAGCAGGAACGGTGGGCAGCCAGTGACCTCAGAGCTTGGTTAGAGACCTCAGAAATCTTCTGGGGTCTTGCCGCTGAGGACTGGCCAACAATACACACGTTGACTATTATACCAACTGCATACATTCATAATGAAAATAAAATCAACCTGATGTGAAATTACGTTTGTCTCTGAGTTCTGTGAGAGTGGGGGACAGAGAGGGCAGTGCAGGCATCAATGTTTTGAGGGAGGGAGATGGGTCCTGTGGGGTTGGAGATGGGACTGGAAGGTCCAGTTTGCCAGAAAATGGGGGAGGGGAGAGAACTGGTTCCAGACTCAGCTTCACACATATACTTCCCATGGGAGAAGAGGAAGAGGACTTGGTGTTTCTCTGTGTGAGTGCAGAACTGGAAACGTGGCTGGGGAGCCGTGTCATGTGTGGAGTGGCCGTGCCATTTGCTAAAAAGGCATAGAAAGAAGGTGCCCCATAAAGAGAATGGAATATTGACATATGCAGCAACAGGGAACGTATACTGTTCAGTGAAATAACTCAGACAGAGATAGACAAATACCGTATGGTATCACTTAAGAATCTAAAAACTCCACAAAGTAGAGAATATCACAAAAATGGAGGCTCACGGATATAGCGAATATTCTCCTGGTTAGTAGCGGGGAGGGGAAGAGGGAGGGGCAATACAGAGGTGGGGGAGCGGGAGGCACAGCGTGTAAGGTGGAAGATGAGCCCAAGGATGGACTGTACATCATGGGGAATAGAGCCAGTGCTCTGTAAGAACTATAAACGGAAAGCCAACGTTCACAATTGTATAATAAGAAAGAAAGGCAAAGAAAGAGGGGGGAGGAAGGAGGGAAGAAAGGAAGGAAAATGATGGTGTTTTTGGAGGGCACAAAGCCATCATTGATTAGGCCCTTTTTAGCAAAGGAATTTAGTGTGGTTTTTTTTCCATTTTATTTTTAGTTCATTTCGCATTACCATACTGTATTGGTTTCACAATACATTGACATGATTTTTTGAGATGTACTTATTTTAATGGGAGGCTAACTATTTTACAACGCTTGGTGGTTTTTGCCATACTTGTCGGGAATATGCCACGGGTGTACATGTGTTCCCCATCCTGAACCCCCTCTCACCTCCCTGCCCATCCCATCCCTCAGGGCCATCCCAGTGCACCAGCCCCGAGCACCCAGTCTCGTGCATCGAAACTGGATGGGTGATCACTTTCTCACATGATAATATACATGTTTCACTGCTATTCTCTCAGATCATCCCACCCTCGCCTTCTCCCACAGAGTCCAAAAGACTGTTCTGTACATCTGTGTCTCGCAGACAGGGTTTCATTACCATCTTTCTAGATTCCATAGATATGTGTTCGTGTACTCTATTGATGTTTTTCTTTCTGACTTATTTCACTCTGTATAATAGGCTGCAGTTTCATCCACCTCATTAGAACTAATTCAAGTGTATACTTTTTGATGGCTGAGTCGGATTCCATTGTGTATATGTACCACTGCTTTCTTATCGATTCGTCTGCCCCTGGACATCTAGGATGCTTCCATGTCCTGGCTATTGTAAACAGTGCTGTGATGATCCTTCGGGTACACATGTCTCGTTCAAGTCTGGTTTCCTCGGTGTGTATGCCCAGCAGTGGGATTGCTGGGTCATATGGCAGTTCTAGTTCCAGTTTTTGAAGGAATCTCCACAGTGTTCTCCATAGTGGCTGTACTAGTTTGCATTCCCACCAAGAGTGCAAGAGGGTTCCCTTCTCAACACCCTCTCCAGCATTTATTGCTTGTAGATTTTTGTACAGAAGTCAGCGTGACCAGAGGCGGATGGTACCTCGTTGTGGTTTTGGTTTGCATTTGTCTGATAACGAGTGATGGGGAGCATCTTTTCATGTGTTTGTTAGCCATCTCTATGTCTTCTTCGGAGGAAAGGAATTTAGAAAGGAACAGTGGGCTCCCACAGGTGGGGCAGGGGTAGTAGCCCACATCCCCTGCAGGCAATACTGGGGTCTTGACCACGAAGAGTTTTATTACAAGAATAAAGCCAAGTAAAGGCTGGCTCTGCTGTGATTACCATCCCCATACTCCAGTATTCTAACTTAATGTCATTAATTAAATACTTTTACTTTGCACACCAAATTGTGTTGATTTAAGTTTTAAACGTTTGTTGTAATAGATGTCAGGTTTTAATATTTTATATATTATTCACAAGGGACAAAGTTTCACTGTACATATGTACAAATGCACACACGTATGTGTGTACATACATATAAACGCACACTCATAAGTGTGTATATTTAGATATATTTTTTCATATATATATATATATATTCATACATCCACAGTTTCAGTAGTTACCTTGAAGAATTCATTGTCTTCTGTGAGGAAATTCATGAAGAGAAGACCTTGTTAAACCATTGTCACCAGCACAGGCTGCCTTGGTTACCACTGCTCCATTCCACAGAGCACCCTGAATGGTTTGCAAGGCCTTGAGATCACTTCCTGCACAGCCTGCAGTCCCCTAGGGAACGTACACACCTCACATTCAAACAGTTGTTTCGAAACACACAGTGATACCACAGACCTTGTCAAGGTAAAGACACACAATGTGCTTTTATTTATGTCTAAATCAGTTAAACAACGTATTCACTGCAAGGTACAAACTTATTTAGCTTGCAAAGAACAACATTGTCTTGTATTTGAACATGGAAAATCTTGCTGAATTTGAAACATAGGTTTTAAATGAAATTCATTCTTCATTGTCTGTTATTTGGAGACTGTGGAACCAAGAAAGTAAACCTCCGTTCATTGGGGCTGCTTAAGATGTATCTTTAGCAGAATTTTTTTTTTCTAATTCCCTTACAGTTTTACCGTCATTAATAGATATAATAGCCCAGCTTTGGAGGAGACACACCCTCCCTGCCCTGTGACCCATGGGACTTGACTTAGGGAGATGAGGATGGCAGGTGAGTTTGGGGGCCTCCATAGGGGAGTTATTCATGCCTAATTTCTCCCACCAAAACATCTAAATTGCTCCCCATCCTCTGCTAGAGTTGTCAGGATGGGGCTTTGTGATGTCAAGGCTCACCCATTTCCCCCATTGGCTGGGGAAGAGACTTGCTGACCTCATCAAGCATGAGAGTGTGTCTCCCTGACGAGGGGTATATATAGGGGTGCTCAGGGGCTCTGGAGCAGACCACTGGGAGGCCTCAACATGACTAAGGTGACTGGGAAGCCAGAATGCTCCAGAGTAGTTCTGAAACACCTGGCTCCTGTTACCCGGGACAACAGGATGAAGACTTCCTCCCCACTGAGGTCCAAGAAAAATGTCAAGGTGAGCTGAACCCACCCAAACACCTCTGGCCCATTGACCCCACCCCATAAGTCCTCTCCCCTGTCCTTGCCTGGCACACAACCCTTCTCTGCCCACACCCCTTCTCCTGAAGCTGTCATTCCCAACCACCTTCACCCTCTTCCCGAAACCAATGCCATTCTCTACCCGTCTCTTGTTTTCTCCAGGTGGCCAGGGTACCTGTGAGAGTGAATAATCGCCTTCAGGCAAAGCTGAGCAAGAAAACCTCTCAGAAACCACTCAGCACAAGGAAATTTAAAGAAACCAGAGGCCCAGAGCTCTGTAGCCAGTGCTCCAAGGTGAAAGAAGTGCTGAATCACAACGGACCAGAGGAGGTCCTGAGAGTGTGTAGACCCCTGTCATTCCAGCAGGAACGGTGGGCAGCCAGTGACCTCAGAGCTTGGTTAGAGACCTCAGAAATCTTCTGGGGTCTTGCCGCTGAGGACTGGCCAACAATACACATGTTGACTATTATACCAACTGCATACATTTATAATGAAAATAAAATCAACCTGATGTGAAATTATGTTTGTCTCTGAGTTCTGTGAGAGTGGGGGACAGAGAGGGCAGTGCAGGCATCAATGTGTTGAGGGAGGGAGATGGGTCCTGTGGGGTTGGAGATGGGACTAGAAGGTCCAGTTTGCCAGAAAATGGGGGAGGGGAGAGAACTGGTTCCAGACTCAGCTTCACACATATACTTCCCATGGGAGAAGAAGAAGAGGACTTTTGTTTCTCTGTGTGAGTGCAGAACTGGAAACGTGGCTGGGGAGACGTGTCATGTATGGAGTGGCAGTTCCATTTGCAAAAAAGGCATAGAAAGAAGGTGCCCCATAAAGAGAATGGAACATTGACATTTGCACTAACAGGAACGTATACTGTTAAGTGAGATAACTCAGACAGAGATAGACAAATACCGTATGGTATCACTTAAGAATCTAAAAACTCAATTTTTCACCATTCAAGATAATGTTTGCTGTGAGTTTGTCATATGTAGCTTTTATTATGTTGAGGTATGTTCCTTCTATTCCTGCTTTCTGGAGAGTTTTTATCATAAATGGATGTTGAATTTTGTCAAAGGCCTTCTCTGCATCTATTGAGATAATCATATGGTTTTTATTTTTCAATTTGTTAATGTGGTGAATTACATTGTTTGATTTGCGGATATTGTAGAATCCTTGCATCCCTGGAATAAAGCCCACTTGGTCATGGTGTATGATCTTTTTAATGTGTTGTTGGATTCTGATTGCTAGGATTGTGTTGAGGATTTTTGCGTCTGTGTTCATCAGTGATTTTGGCCTGTAGTTTTCTTTTTTTGTGACATCTTTGTCAGGTTTTGGTATTAGGGTGATGGTGGCCTCATAAAATGATTTTGGAAGTTTACCTTCCTCTGCAATTTTCTGGAAGAGTTTGAGTAGGATAGGTGTTAGCTCTTCTCTAAATTTTTGGTAGAATTCAGCTGTGAAGCTGTCTGGACCTGGGCTTTTGTTTGGTAAAACTGGTCAACCACTTGTAAAAGAATGAAACTAGATCACGTTCTAACACCACACACAAAAATTAACTCAAAATGGATTAAAGATCTAAATGTAAGACCAGAAACTATAAAACTCCTAGAGGAGAACATAGGCAAAACACTCTCAGACATAAATCACAGCAGGATCCTCTATGATCCACCTCTCAGAATTCTGGAAATAAAAGCAAAAATAAACAAATGGGATCTAATTAAAATTAAAAGCTTCTGCACAACAAAGGAAACTATAAGCAAGGTGAAAAGACAGCCTTCTGAATGGGAGCAAATAATAACAAATGAAGCAACTGACAAACAACTAATCTCAAAAATATACAAGCAACTTATGCAGCTCAATTCCAGAAAAATAAAGGACCCAATCAAGAAATGGGCCAAAGAACTAAATAGATATTTCTCCACAGAAGACATACGGATGGCTAACAAACACATGAAAAGATGCTCAACATCACTCATTATCAGAGAAATGCAAATCAAAACCACAATGAGGTACCACTTCACACCAGTCAGAATGGCTGCGATCCAAAAATCTGCAAGCAATAAATGCTGGAGAGGGTGTGGAGAAAAGGGAACCCTCCTACACTGTTGGTGGGAATGCAAATTAGTACAGCCACTATGGAGAACAGTGTGGAGATTCCCTAAAAAATTGCAAATAGAACTGCCTTATGACCCAGCAATCCCACTGCTGGGCATACACACCGAGGAAACCAGAGTTGAAAGAGACACATGTACCCCAATGTTCATCACAGCACTGTTTATAATAGCCAGGACATGGAAACAACCTAGAGGTCCATCAGCAGATGAATGGATAAGAAAGCTGTGGTACATGTACACAATGGAGTATTATTCAGCCATTAAAAAGAATTCATTTGAATCAGTTCTGATGAGATGGATGAAACTGGGGCCGATTATACAGAGTGAAGTAAGCCAGAAAGAAAAACACCAATACAGTACACTAACACATATATATGGAATTTAGAAAGCTGGCAATGACGACCCTGTATGCAAGACACGAAAAAAGACACAGCGGTGTACAACGGACTTTTGGACTCAGAGGGAGAGGGAGAGGGTGGGATGATTTGGGAGAATGGCATTCTATCATGTATACTATCATGTAAGAATTGAATCGCCAGTCTATGTCTGACGCAGGATACAGCATGCTTGGGGCTAGTGCATGGGGGTGACCCACAGAGATGTTATGGGGAGGGAGGTGGGAGGGGGGTTCATGTTTGGGAACACATGTAAGAATTAAAGATTTTAAAATTAAAAAAAAAATTAAAAAAAAGAATCTAAAATCTCCACAAAGTAGAGAGTATCACAAAAAAGGAGAATCACGGATATAGAGAACATTCTACTGGTTAGCAGCGGGGAGGGGAAGAGGGAGGGGCAATACAGAGGTGGGGGAGCGGGAGGCACAGCGTGTAAGGTGGAAGATGAGCCCAAGGATGGACTGTACATCATGGGGAATAGAGCCAGTGCTCTGTAAGAACTATAAACGGAAAGCCAACGTTCACGATTGTATAATAAGAAAGAAAGGGAAAGAAAGAGGGGGGAGGAAGGAGGGAAGAAAGGAAGGAAAATGATGGTGTGTTTGGAGGGCACAAAGCCAACATTGATTAGGCCCTTTTTAGCAAAGGATTTTAGTGGGGTTTTTTTTTCCAATTTTATTTTTAGTTTATTTCGCATTACCATACTGTATTGGTTTCACGATACATTGACATGATTTTTTGAGATGTACTTATTTTAATGGGAGGCTAACTATTTGACAATGCTTGGTGGTTTTTGCCATACTTGACGGGAATCCGCCACGGGTGTACATGCGTTCCCCATCCTGATCCCCCTCTCACCTCCCTGCCCATCCCATCCCTCAGAGCCATCCCAGTGCACCAGCATCGAGCACCCAGTCTCGTGAATGGAACCTAGACGGGCGATCTCCTTCTCACATGATAATATACATGTTTCACTGCTATTCTCTCAGATCATCCCACCCTCGCCTTCTCCCACAGAGTCCAAAAGACTGTTCTGTACATCTGTGTCTCGCAGACAGGGTTATCATCACCATCTTTCTAGATTCCATAGATATGTGTTCGTGTACTCTATTGGTGTTTTTCTTTCTGACTTATTTCACTCTGTATAATAGGCTGCAGTTTCATCCACCTCATTAAAACTAACTCAAGTGTATACTTTTTGATGGCTGAGTCGGATTCCATTGTGTATATGTTCCACTGATTTCTTATCGATTCGTCTGCCCCTGGACATCTAGGTTGCTTCCATGTCCTGGCTATTGTAAACAGTGCTGTGATGATCCTTCGGGTACACATGTCTCGTTCAAGTCTGGTTTCCTCGGTGTGTATGCCCAGCAGTGGGATTGCTGGCTCATATGGCAGTTCTAGTTCCAGTTTTTGAAGGAATCTGCACAGTGTTCTCCATAGTGGCTGTACGAGTTTGCATTCTCACCAAGAGTGCAAGAGGGTTCCCTTCTCGACACCCTCTCCAGCATTTATTGCTTGTAGATTCTTGTACAGCAGTCAGCCTGACCAGAGGCAGATGGTACCTCATTGTGGTTTTGGTTTGCATTTGTCTGATAACGAGGGATGCGGAGCATCTTTTCAAGTGTTTGTTAGCCATCTCTATGTCTTCTTCGGAGGAAAGGAATTTAGAATGGAGCAGTGGGCTCGCACAGGTGGGGCAGGGGGAGTAGCCCACATCCCCTGCAGGCAAAACTGGGGTCTTGCCCACGAAGAGTTTTATTACAAGAATAAAGCCAAGTAAAGGCTGGCTCTGTTGTGATTACCATCCCCATACTCCAGTATTCTAACTTCATGTCATTAATTAAATACTTTTACTTTGCACACCAAATTGTGTTGATTTAAGTTTTAAACGTTTGTTGTCATAGATGTCAGGTTTTAATATGTTATATATTATTCACAAGGGACAAAGATTCACTGTACATATGTACAAATGCACACACGTATGTGTGTACATACATACAAATGCACACTCATAAGTGTGTATATTTAGATATATTTTTTCATATATATATATATATTCATACATCCACAGTTTCAGTAGTTACCTTGAAGAATTCATTGTCTTCTGTGAAGGAATTCATGAAGAGAAGACCTTGTTAAACCATTGTCACCAGCACAGGCTGCCTTGGTTACCACTGCTCCATTCCACAGAGCACCCTGAATGGTTTGCAAGGCCTTGAGATCACTTCCTGCACAGCCTGCAGTCCCCTAGGGAACGTACACACCTCACATTCAAACAGTTGTTTCGAAACACACAGTGATACCACAGACCTTGTCAAGGTAAAGACACACAATGTGCTTTTATTTATGTCTAAATCAGTTAAACAACGTATTCACTGCAAGGTACAAACTTATTTAGCTTGCAAAGAACAACATTGTCTTGTATTTGAACATGGAAAATCTTGCTGAATTTGAAACATAGGTTTTAAATGAAATTCATTCTTCATTGTCTGTTATTTGGAGACTGTGGAACCAAGAAAGTAAACCTCCGTTCATTGGGGCTGCTTAAGATGTATCTTTAGCAGAATTTTTTTTTTCTAATTCCCTTACAGTTTTACCGTCATTAATAGATATAATAGCCCAGCTTTGGAGGAGACACACCCTCCCTGCCCTGTGACCCATGGGACTTGACTTAGGGAGATGAGGATGGCAGGTGAGTTTGGGGGCCTCCATAGGGGAGTTATTCATGCCTCATTTCTCCCACCAAAACATCTAAATTGCTCCCCATCCTCTGCTAGAGTTGTCAGGATGGGGCTTTGTGATGTCAAGGCTCACCCATTTCCCCCATTGGCTGGGGAAGAGACTTGCTGACCTCATCAAGCATGAGAGTGTGTCTCCCTGACGAGGGGTATATATAGGGGTGCTCAGGGGCTCTGGAGCAGACCACTGGGAGGCCTCAACATGTCTAAGGTGACTGGGAAGCCAGAAGGCTCCAGAGTAGTTCTGAAACACCTGGCTCCTGTTACCCGGGACAACAGGATGAAGACTTCCTCCCCACTGAGGTCCAAGAAAAATGTCAAGGTGAGCTGAACCCACCCAAACACCTCTGGCCCATTGACCCCACCCCATAAGTCCTCTCCCCTGTCCTTGCCTGGCACACAACCCTTCTCTGCCCACACCCCTTCTCCTGAAGCTGTCATTCCCAACCACCTTCACCCTCTTCCCCAAACCAATGCCATTCTCTACCCGTCTCTTGTTTTCTCCAGGTGGCCAGGGTACCTGTGAGAGTGAAAAATCGCCTTCAGGCAAAGCTGAGCAAGAAAACGTCTCAGAAACCACTCAGCACAAGGAAATTTAAAGAAACCAGAGGCCCAGAGCTCTGTAGCCAGTGCTCCAAGGTGAAAGAAGTGCTGAATCACAACGGACCAGAGGAGGTCCTGAGAGTGTGTAGACCCCTGTCATTCCAGCAGGAACGGTGGGCAGCCAGTGACCTCAGAGCTTGGTTAGAGACCTCAGAAATCTTCTGGGGTCTTGCCGCTGAGGACTGGCCAACAATACACATGTTGACTATTATACCAACTGCATACATTTATAATGAAAATAAAATCAACCTGATGTGAAATTATGTTTGTCTCTGAGTTCTGTGAGAGTGGGGGACAGAGAGGGCAGTGCAGGCATCAATGTGTTGAGGGAGGGAGATGGGTCCTGTGGGGTTGGAGATGGGACTAGAAGGTCCAGTTTGCCAGAAAATGGGGGAGGGGAGAGAACTGGTTCCAGACTCAGCTTCACACATATACTTCCCATGGGAGAAGAGGAAGAGGACTTTTGTTTCTCTGTGTGAGTGCAGAACTGGAAACGTGGCTGGGGAGACGTGTCATGCATGGAGTGGCAGTTCCATTTGCAAAAAAGGCATAGAAAGAAGGTGCCCCATAAAGAGAATGGAACATTGACATTTGCACCAACAGGAACGTATACTGTTAAGTGAGATAACTCAGACAGAGATAGACAAATACCGTATGGTATCACTTAAGAATCTAAAAACTCAATTTTTCACCATTCAAGATAATGTTTGCTGTGAGTTTGTCATATGTAGCTTTTATTATGTTGAGGTATGTTCCTTCTATTCCTGCTTTCTGGAGAGTTTTTATCATAAATGGATGTTGAATTTTGTCAAAGGCCTTCTCTGCATCTATTGAGATAATCATATGGTTTTTATTTTTCAATTTGTTAATGTGGTGAATTACATTGTTTGATTTGCGGATATTGTAGAATCCTTGCATCCCTGGAATAAAGCCCACTTGGTCATGGTGTATGATCTTTTTAATGTGTTGTTGGATTCTGATTGCTAGGATTGTGTTGAGGATTTTTGCGTCTGTGTTCATCAGTGATTTTGGCCTGTAGTTTTCTTTTTTTTGTGACATCTTTGTCAGGTTTTGGTATTAGGGTGATGGTGGCCTCATAAAATGATTTTGGAAGTTTACCTTCCTCTGCAATTTTCTGGAAGAGTCTGAGTAGGATAGGTGTTAGCTCTTCTCTAAATTTTTGGTAGAATTCAGCTGTGAAGCTGTCTGGACCTGGGCTTTTGTTTGGTAAAACTGGTCAACCACTTGTAAAAGAATGAAACTAGATCACGTTCTAACACCACACACAAAAATAAACTCAAAATGGATTAAAGATCTAAATGTAAGACCAGAAACTATAAAACTCCTAGAGGAGAACATAGGCAAAACACTCTCAGACATAAATCACAGCAGGATCCTCTATGATCCACCTCTCAGAATTCTGGAAATAAAAGCAAAAATAAACAAATGGGATCTAATTAAAATTAAAAGCTTCTGCACAACAAAGGAAACTATAAGCAAGGTGAAAAGACAGCCTTCTGAATGGGAGCAAATAATAACAAATGAAGCAACTGACAAACAACTAATCTCAAAAATATACACGCAACTTATGCAGCTCAATTCCAGAAAAATAAAGGACCCAATCAAGAAATGGGCCAAAGAACTAAATAGATATTTCTCCACAGAAGACATACGGATGGCTAACAAACACATGAAAAGATGCTCAACATCACTCATTATCAGAGAAATGCAAATCAAAACCACAATGAGGTACCACTTCACACCAGTCAGAATGGCTGCGATCCAAAAATCTGCAAGCAATAAATGCTGGAGAGGGTGTGGAGAAAAGGGAACCCTCCTACACTGTTGGTGGGAATGCAAATTAGTACAGCCACTATGGAGAACAGTGTGGAGATTCCCTAAAAAATTGCAAATAGAACTGCCTTATGACCCAGCAATCCCACTGCTGGGCATACACACCGAGGAAACCAGAGTTGAAAGAGACACATGTACCCCAATGTTCATCACAGCACTGTTTATAATAGCCAGGACATGGAAACAACCTAGAGGTCCATCAGCAGATGAATGGATAAGAAAGCTGTGGTACATGTACACAATGGAGTATTATTCAGCCATTAAAAAGAATTCATTTGAATCAGTTCTGATGAGATGGATGAAACTGGGGCCGATTATACACAGTGAAGTAAGCCAGAAAGAAAAACACCAATACAGTACACTAACACATATATATGGAATTTAGAAAGCTGGCAATGACGACCCTGTATGCAAGACACGAAAAAAGACACAGCGGTGTACAACGGACTTTTGGACTCAGAGGGAGAGGGAGAGGGTGGGATGATTTGGGAGAATGGCATTCTATCATGTATACTATCATGTAAGAATTGAATCGCCAGTCTATGTCTGACGCAGGATACAGCATGCTTGGGGCTAGTGCATGGGGGTGACCCACAGAGATGTTATGGGGAGGGAGGTGGGAGGGGGGTTCATGTTTGGGAACACATGTAAGAATTAAAGATTTTAAAATTAAAAAAAAATTAAAAAAAAGAAACTAAAATCTCCACAAAGTAGAGAGTATCACAAAAAAGGAGAATCACGGATATAGAGAACATTCTACTGGTTAGCAGCGGGGAGGGGAAGAGGGAGGGGCAATACAGAGGTGGGGGAGCGGGAGGCACAGCGTGTAAGGTGGAAGATGAGCCCAAGGATGGACTGTACATCATGGGGAATAGAGCCAGTGCTCTGTAAGAACTATAAACGGAAAGCCAACGTTCACGATTGTATAATAAGAAAGAAAGGGAAAGAAAGAGGGGGGAGGAAGGAGGGAAGAAAGGAAGGAAAATGATGGTGTGTTTGGAGGGCACAAAGCCAACATTGATTAGGCCCTTTTTAGCAAAGGATTTTAGTGGGGTTTTTTTTTCCAATTTTATTTTTAGTTTATTTCGCATTACCATACTGTATTGGTTTCACGATACATTGACATGATTTTTTGAGATGTACTTATTTTAATGGGAGGCTAACTATTTGACAATGCTTGGTGGTTTTTGCCACACTTGATGGGAATCCGCCACGGGTGTACATGTGTTCCCCATCCTGAACCCCCTCTCACCTCCCTGCCCATCCCATCCCTCAGGGCCATCCCAGTGCACCAGCATCGAGCACCCAGTCTCGTGAATGGAACCTAGACGGGCGATCTCCTTCTCACATGATAATATACATGTTTCACTGCTATTCTCTCAGATCATCCCACCCTCGCCTTCTCCCACAGAGTCCAAAAGACTGTTCTGTACATCTGTGTCTCGCAGACAGGGTTATCATCACCATCTTTCTAGATTCCATAGATATGTGTTCGTGTACTCTATTGGTGTTTTTCTTTCTGACTTATTTCACTCTGTATAATAGGCTGCAGTTTCATCCACCTCATTAAAACTAACTCAAGTGTATACTTTTTGATGGCTGAGTCGGATTCCATTGTGTATATGTTCCACTGATTTCTTATCGATTCGTCTGCCCCTGGACATCTAGGTTGCTTCCATGTCCTGGCTATTGTAAACAGTGCTGTGATGATCCTTCGGGTACACATGTCTCGTTCAAGTCTGGTTTCCTCAGTGTGTATGCCCAGCAGTGGGATTGCTGGCTCATATGGCAGTTCTAGTTCCAGTTTTTGAAGGAATCTGCACAGTGTTCTCCATAGTGGCTGTACGAGTTTGCATTCTCACCAAGAGTGCAAGAGGGTTCCCTTCTCGACACCCTCTCCAGCATTTATTGCTTGTAGATTCTTGTACAGCAGTCAGCCTGACCAGAGGCAGATGGTACCTCATTGTGGTTTTGGTTTGCATTTGTCTGATAACGAGGGATGCGGAGCATCTTTTCAAGTGTTTGTTAGCCATCTCTATGTCTTCTTCGGAGGAAAGGAATTTAGAATGGAGCAGTGGGCTCGCACAGGTGGGGCAGGGGGAGTAGCCCACATCCCCTGCAGGCAAAACTGGGGTCTTGCCCACGAAGAGTTTTATTACAAGAATAAAGCCAAGTAAAGGCTGGCTCTGTTGTGATTACCATCCCCATACTCCAGTATTCTAACTTCATGTCATTAATTAAATACTTTTACTTTGCACACCAAATTGTGTTGATTTAAGTTTTAAACGTTTGTTGTCATAGATGTCAGGTTTTAATATTTTATATATTATTCACAAGGGACAAAGATTCACTGTACATATGTACAAATGCACACACGTATGTGTGTACATACATATAAATGCACACTCATAAGTGTGTATATTTAGATATATTTTTTCATATATATATATATATATTCATACATCCGCAGTTTCAGTAGTTACCTTGAAGAATTCATTGTCTTCTGTGAAGTAATTCATGAAGAGAAGACCTTGTTAAACCATTGTCACCAGCACAGGCTGCCTTGGTTACCACTGCTCCATTCCACAGAGCATCCTGAATGGTTTGCAAGGCCTTGAGATCACTTCCTGCACAGCCTGCAGTCCCCTAGGGAACGTACACACCTCACATTCAAACAGTTGATTCGAAACACACAGTGATACCACAGACCTTGTCAAGGTAAAGACACACAATGTGCTTTTATTTATGTCTAAATCAGTTAAACAACGAAATCACTGCAAGGTACAAACTTTTTTAGCTTGCAGAAAACAACATTGTCTTGTATTTGAACATGGAAAATCTTGCTGAATTTGAAACATAGGTTTTTAATGAAATTCATTCTTCATTGTCTGTTATTTGGAGACTATGGAACCAAGAAGGTAAACCTCCGTTCATTGAGGCTGCTTAAGCTGTATCTTGAGCAGATTTTTTTTTTAATTCCCTTACACTTTTACCGTCATAAATAGATATAATAGCCCAGCTTTGGAGGAGACACACCCTCCCTGCCCTGTGACCCATCGGACTTGACTTAGTGAAATGAGGATGGCAGGTGAGTTTGGGGGACTCGATAGAGGAGTTATTCATGCCTCATTTCTCCCACCAAAACGTCTGAATTGCTCCTCATCCTCTGCTAGAGGTGTCAGGATGGGGCTTTGTGATGTCAAGGCTCACCCAGGGCCCCCATTGGCTGGGGAAGAGACTTGCTGACCTCATCAACCATGAGGGTGTGTCTCCGTGACGAGGGGTATATATAGGGGTGCTCAGGGGCTCTGGAGCAGACCACTGGGAGGCCTCAAAATGACTAAGGTGACTGGGAAGCCACAAGGCTCCAGAGTAGTTATGAAACACCTGGCTCCTGTTACCCGGGACAACAGGATGAAAACTTCCTCCCCACTGAGGTCCAAGAAAAATGTCAAGGTGAGCTGAACCCACCCAAACACCTCTGGCCCATTGACCCCACCCCATAAGTCCTCTCCCCTGTCCTTTCCTGGCACACAACCCTTCTCTGCCCACACCCCTTCTCCTGAAGCTGTCATTCCCAACCACCTTCACCCTCTTCCCCAAACCAATGCCATTCTCTACCCGTCTCTTGTTTTCTCCAGGTGGCCAAGGTACCTGTGAGAGTGAATAATCGCCTTCAGGCAAAGCTGAGCAAGAAAACGTCTCAGAAACCACTCAGCACAAGGAAATTTAAAAAAACCAGAGGCCCAAAGCTCTGTAGCCAGTGCTCCAAGATGAAAGAAGAGCTGAAGCAGAACGGACCAGAGGAGGTCCCAGAGACTGTGTAGACCCCTGTCATTCCAGCAGGAACGTTGGGCAGCCAGTGACCTCAGAGCTTGTCTAGAGAGCTCAGAACTCTTCTGGGGTCTTGCCGCTGAGGACTGGCCAACAATACACATGCTGACTATTATACCAACTGTATACATTCATAATGAATATAAAATCAACCTGATGTGAAATTATGTTTGTCTCTGAGTTCTGTGAGAGTGGGGGACAGAGAGGGCAGTGCAGGCATCAATGTGTTGAGGGAGGGAGATGGGTCCTGTGGGGTTGGAGATGGGACTAGAAGGTCCAGTTTGCCAGAAAAAGGGGGAGGGGAGAGAACTGGTTCCAGACTCAGCTTCACACATATACTTCCCATGGGAGAAGAGGAAGAGGACTTGGTGTTTCTCTGTGTGAGTGCAGAACTGGAAACGTGGCTGGGGAGCCGTGTCATGTGTGGAGTGGCCGTGCCATTTGCTCAAAAGGCATAGAAAGAAGGTGCCCCATAAAGAGAATGGAATATTGACATATGCAGCAACAGGGAACGTATACTGTTCAGTGAAATAACTCAGACAGAGATAGACAAATACCGTATGGTATCACTTAAGAATCTAAAAACTCCACAAAGTAGAGAATATCAGAGAAATGGAGGCTCACGGATATAGAAAACATTCTACAGGTTAGCAGCGGGGAGGGGAAGAGGGAGGGGCAATACAGAGGTGGGGGAGCGGGAGGCACAGCGTGTAAGGTGGAAGATGAGCCCAAGGTTGGACTGTACATCATGGGGAATAGAGCCAGTGCTCTGTAAGAACTATAAACGGAAAGCCAACTTTCACGATTGTTTAATAAGAAAGAAAGGGAAAGAAAGAGGGGGGAGGAAGGAGGGAAGAAAGGAAGGAAAATGATGGTGTTTTTGGAGGGCACAAAGCCAACATTGATTAGGCCCTTTTTAGCAAAGGAATTTAGTTGTTTCCTTTTTTTTGCCATTTTTATTTTTAGTTTATTTTGCTTTACCATACTCTATTGGTTTTGCGATACATTCACATGATTTTTTGAGAAGTACTTATTTTAATGGAGGCTAACTATTTGACAATGCTTGGTGGTTTTTGCCATCCTTGTCGGGAATCCGCCACGGGTGTACATGTGTTCCCCATCCTGAACCCCCTCTCACCTCCCTGCCCATCCCATCCCTCAGGGCCATCCCAGTGCACCAGCCCCGAGCACCCAGTCTCGTGCATCGAACCTGGACGGGCGATCTCCTTCTCACATGATAATATACATGTTTCACTGCTATTCTCTCAGATCACCCCACCTTCCCCTTCTCCCACAGAGTCCGAAAGACTGTTCTGTACATCTGTGTCTCGCAGACAGGGTTATCATCACCATCTTTCTAGATTCCATAGATATGTGTTCGTGTACTCTATTGGTGTTTTTCTTTCTGACTTATTTCACTCTGTATAATAGGCTGCAGTTTCATCCACCTCATTAAAACTAACTCAAGTGTATACTTTTTGATGGCTGAGTCGGATTCCATTGTGTATATGTTCCACTGATTTCTTATCGATTCGTCTGCCCCTGGACATCTAGGTTGCTTCCATGTCCTGGCTATTGTAAACAGTGCTGTGATGATCCTTCGGGTACACATGTCTCGTTCAAGTCTGGTTTCCTCAGTGTGTATGCCCAGCAGTGGGATTGCTGGCTCATATGGCAGTTCTAGTTCCAGTTTTTGAAGGAATCTGCACAGTGTTCTCCATAGTGGCTGTACGAGTTTGCATTCTCACCAAGAGTGCAAGAGGGTTCCCTTCTCGACACCCTCTCCAGCATTTATTGCTTGTAGATTCTTGTACAGCAGTCAGCCTGACCAGAGGCAGATGGTACCTCATTGTGGTTTTGGTTTGCATTTGTCTGATAACGAGGGATGCGGAGCATCTTTTCAAGTGTTTGTTAGCCATCTCTATGTCTTCTTCGGAGGAAAGGAATTTAGAATGGAGCAGTGGGCTCGCACAGGTGGGGCAGGGGGAGTAGCCCACATCCCCTGCAGGCAAAACTGGGGTCTTGCCACGAAGAGTTTTATTACAAGAATAAAGCCAAGTAAAGGCTGGCTCTGTTGTGATTACCATCCCCATACTCCAGTATTCTAACTTCATGTCATTAATTAAATACTTTTACTTTGCACACCAAATTGTGTTGATTTAAGTTTTAAACGTTTGTTGTCATAGATGTCAGGTTTTAATATTTTATATATTATTCACAAGGGACAAAGATTCACTGTACATATGTACAAATGCACACACGTATGTGTGTACATACATATAAATGCACACTCATAAGAGTGTATATTTAGATATATTTTTTCATATATATATATATATTCATACATCCGCAGTTTCAGTAGTTACCTTGAAGAATTCATTGTCTTCTGTGAAGGAATTCATGAAGAGAAGACCTTGTTAAACCATTGTCACCAGCACAGGCTGCCTTGGTTACCACTGCTCCATTCCACAGAGCATCCTGAATGGTTTGCAAGGCCTTGAGATCACTTCCTGCACAGCCTGCAGTCCCCTAGGGAACGTACACACCTCACATTCAAACAGTTGATTCGAAACACACAGTGATACCACAGACCTTGTCAAGGTAAAGACACACAATGTGCTTTTATTTATGTCTAAATCAGTTAAACAACGAAATCACTGCAAGGTACAAACTTTTTTAGCTTGCAGAAAACAACATTGTCTTGTATTTGAACATGGAAAATCTTGCTGAATTTGAAACATAGGTTTTTAATGAAATTCATTCTTCATTGTCTGTTATTTGGAGACTATGGAACCAAGAAGGTAAACCTCCGTTCATTGAGGCTGCTTAAGCTGTATCTTGAGCAGATTTTTTTTTTAATTCCCTTACACTTTTACCGTCATAAATAGATATAATAGCCCAGCTTTGGAGGAGACACACCCTCCCTGCCCTGTGACCCATCGGACTTGACTTAGTGAAATGAGGATGGCAGGTGAGTTTGGGGGACTCGATAGAGGAGTTATTCATGCCTCATTTCTCCCACCAAAACGTCTGAATTGCTCCTCATCCTCTGCTAGAGGTGTCAGGATGGGGCTTTGTGATGTCAAGGCTCACCCAGGGCCCCCATTGGCTGGGGAAGAGACTTGCTGACCTCATCAACCATGAGGGTGTGTCTCCGTGACGAGGGGTATATATAGGGGTGCTCAGGGGCTCTGGAGCAGACCACTGGGAGGCCTCAAAATGACTAAGGTGACTGGGAAGCCACAAGGCTCCAGAGTAGTTATGAAACACCTGGCTCCTCTTACCCGGGACAACAGGATGAAAACTTCCTCCCCACTGAGGTCCAAGAAAAATGTCAAGGTGAGCTGAACCCACCCAAACACCTCTGGCCCATTGACCCCACCCCATAAGTCCTCTCCCCTTTCCTTTCCTGGCACACAACCCTTCTCTGCCCACACCCCTTCTCCTGAAGCTGTCATTCCCAACCACCTTCACCCTCTTCCCCAAACCAATGCCATTCTCTACCCGTCTCTTGTTTTCTCCAGGTGGCCAAGGTACCTGTGAGAGTGAATAATCGCCTTCAGGCAAAGCTGAGCAAGAAAACGTCTCAGAAACCACTCAGCACAAGGAAATTTAAAAAAACCAGAGGCCCAAAGCTCTGTAGCCAGTGCTCCAAGATGAAAGAAGAGCTGAAGCAGAACGGACCAGAGGAGGTCCCAGAGACTGTGTAGACCCCTGTCATTCCAGCAGGAACGTTGGGCAGCCAGTGACCTCAGAGCTTGTCTAGAGAGCTCAGAACTCTTCTGGGGTCTTGCCGCTGAGGACTGGCCAACAATACACATGCTGACTATTATACCAACTGCATACATTCATAATGAATATAAAATCAACCTGATGTGAAATTATGTTTGTCTCTGAGTTCTGTGAGAGTGGGGGACAGAGAGGGCAGTGCAGGCATCAATGTGTTGAGGGAGGGAGATGGGTCCTGTGGGGTTGGAGATGGGACTAGAAGGTCCAGTTTGCCAGAAAAAGGGGGAGGGGAGAGAACTGGTTCCAGACTCAGCTTCACACATATACTTCCCATGGGAGAAGAGGAAGAGGACTTGGTGTTTCTCTGTGTGAGTGCAGAACTGGAAACGTGGCTGGGGAGCCGTGTCATGTGTGGAGTGGCCGTGCCATTTGCTCAAAAGGCATAGAAAGAAGGTGCCCCATAAAGAGAATGGAATATTGACATATGCAGCAACAGGGAACGTATACTGTTCAGTGAAATAACTCAGACAGAGATAGACAAATACCGTATGGTATCACTTAAGAATCTAAAAACTCCACAAAGTAGAGAATATCAGAGAAATGGAGGCTCACGGATATAGAAAACATTCTACAGGTTAGCAGCGGGGAGGGGAAGAGGGAGGGGCAATACAGAGGTGGGGGAGCGGGAGGCACAGCGTGTAAGGTGGAAGATGAGCCCAAGGTTGGACTGTACATCATGGGGAATAGAGCCAGTGCTCTGTAAGAACTATAAACGGAAAGCCAACTTTCACGATTGTTTAATAAGAAAGAAAGGGAAAGAAAGAGGGGGGAGGAAGGAGGGAAGAAAGGAAGGAAAATGATGGTGTTTTTGGAGGGCACAAAGCCAACATTGATTAGGCCCTTTTTAGCAAAGGAATTTAGTTGTTTCCTTTTTTTTGCCATTTTTATTTTTAGTTTATTTTGCTTTACCATACTCTATTGGTTTTGCGATACATTCACATGATTTTTTGAGAAGTACTTATTTTAATGGAGGCTAACTATTTGACAATGCTTGGTGGTTTTTGCCATCCTTGTCGGGAATCCGCCACGGGTGTACATGTGTTCCCCATCCTGAACCCCCTCTCACCTCCCTGCCCATCCCATCCCTCAGGGCCATCCCAGTGCACCAGCCCCGAGCACCCAGTCTCGTGCATCGAACCTGGACGGGCGATCTCCTTCTCACATGATAATATACATGTTTCACTGCTATTCTCTCAGATCACCCCACCTTCCCCTTCTCCCACAGAGTCCGAAAGACTGTTCTGTACATCTGTGTCTCGCAGACAGGGTTATCATCACCATCTTTCTAGATTCCATAGATATGTGTTCGTGTACTCTATTGGTGTTTTTCTTTCTGACTTATTTCACTCTGTATAATAGGCTGCAGTTTCATCCACCTCATTAAAACTAACTCAAGTGTATACTTTTTGATGGCTGAGTCGGATTCCATTGTGTATATGTTCCACTGATTTCTTATCGATTCGTCTGCCCCTGGACATCTAGGTTGCTTCCATGTCCTGGCTATTGTAAACAGTGCTGTGATGATCCTTCGGGTACACATGTCTCGTTCAAGTCTGGTTTCCTCAGTGTGTATGCCCAGCAGTGGGATTGCTGGCTCATATGGCAGTTCTAGTTCCAGTTTTTGAAGGAATCTGCACAGTGTTCTCCATAGTGGCTGTACGAGTTTGCATTCTCACCAAGAGTGCAAGAGGGTTCCCTTCTCGACACCCTCTCCAGCATTTATTGCTTGTAGATTCTTGTACAGCAGTCAGCCTGACCAGAGGCAGATGGTACCTCATTGTGGTTTTGGTTTGCATTTGTCTGATAACGAGGGATGCGGAGCATCTTTTCAAGTGTTTGTTAGCCATCTCTATGTCTTCTTCGGAGGAAAGGAATTTAGAATGGAGCAGTGGGCTCGCACAGGTGGGGCAGGGGGAGTAGCCCACATCCCCTGCAGGCAAAACTGGGGTCTTGCCACGAAGAGTTTTATTACAAGAATAAAGCCAAGTAAAGGCTGGCTCTGTTGTGATTACCATCCCCATACTCCAGTATTCTAACTTCATGTCATTAATTAAATACTTTTACTTTGCACACCAAATTGTGTTGATTTAAGTTTTAAACGTTTGTTGTCATAGATGTCAGGTTTTAATATTTTATATATTATTCACAAGGGACAAAGATTCACTGTACATATGTACAAATGCACACACGTATGTGTGTACATACATATAAATGCACACTCATAAGTGTGTATATTTAGATATATTTTTTCATATATATATATATATTCATACATCCGCAGTTTCAGTAGTTACCTTGAAGAATTCATTGTCTTCTGTGAAGGAATTCATGAAGAGAAGACCTTGTTAAACCATTGTCACCAGCACAGGCTGCCTTGGTTACCACTGCTCCATTCCACAGAGCATCCTGAATGGTTTGCAAGGCCTTGAGATCACTTCCTGCACAGCCTGCAGTCCCCTAGGGAACGTACACACCTCACATTCAAACAGTTGATTCGAAACACACAGTGATACCACAGACCTTGTCAAGGTAAAGACACACAATGTGCTTTTATTTATGTCTAAATCAGTTAAACAACGAAATCACTGCAAGGTACAAACTTTTTTAGCTTGCAGAAAACAACATTGTCTTGTATTTGAACATGGAAAATCTTGCTGAATTTGAAACATAGGTTTTTAATGAAATTCATTCTTCATTGTCTGTTATTTGGAGACTATGGAACCAAGAAGGTAAACCTCCGTTCATTGAGGCTGCTTAAGCTGTATCTTGAGCAGATTTTTTTTTTAATTCCCTTACACTTTTACCGTCATAAATAGATATAATAGCCCAGCTTTGGAGGAGACACACCCTCCCTGCCCTGTGACCCATCGGACTTGACTTAGTGAAATGAGGATGGCAGGTGAGTTTGGGGGACTCGATAGAGGAGTTATTCATGCCTCATTTCTCCCACCAAAACGTCTGAATTGCTCCTCATCCTCTGCTAGAGGTGTCAGGATGGGGCTTTGTGATGTCAAGGCTCACCCAGGGCCCCCATTGGCTGGGGAAGAGACTTGCTGACCTCATCAACCATGAGGGTGTGTCTCCGTGACGAGGGGTATATATAGGGGTGCTCAGGGGCTCTGGAGCAGACCACTGGGAGGCCTCAAAATGACTAAGGTGACTGGGAAGCCACAAGGCTCCAGAGTAGTTATGAAACACCTGGCTCCTGTTACCCGGGACAACAGGATGAAAACTTCCTCCCCACTGAGGTCCAAGAAAAATGTCAAGGTGAGCTGAACCCACCCAAACACCTCTGGCCCATTGACCCCACCCCATAAGTCCTCTCCCCTTTCCTTTCCTGGCACACAACCCTTCTCTGCCCACACCCCTTCTCCTGAAGCTGTCATTCCCAACCACCTTCACCCTCTTCCCCAAACCAATGCCATTCTCTACCCGTCTCTTGTTTTCTCCAGGTGGCCAAGGTACCTGTGAGAGTGAATAATCGCCTTCAGGCAAAGCTGAGCAAGAAAACGTCTCAGAAACCACTCAGCACAAGGAAATTTAAAAAAACCAGAGGCCCAAAGCTCTGTAGCCAGTGCTCCAAGATGAAAGAAGAGCTGAAGCAGAACGGACCAGAGGAGGTCCCAGAGACTGTGTAGACCCCTGTCATTCCAGCAGGAACGTTGGGCAGCCAGTGACCTCAGAGCTTGTCTAGAGAGCTCAGAACTCTTCTGGGGTCTTGCCGCTGAGGACTGGCCAACAATACACATGCTGACTATTATACCAACTGCATACATTCATAATGAATATAAAATCAACCTGATGTGAAATTATGTTTGTCTCTGAGTTCTGTGAGAGTGGGGGACAGAGAGGGCAGTGCAGGCATCAATGTGTTGAGGGAGGGAGATGGGTCCTGTGGGGTTGGAGATGGGACTAGAAGGTCCAGTTTGCCAGAAAAAGGGGGAGGGGAGAGAACTGGTTCCAGACTCAGCTTCACACATATACTTCCCATGGGAGAAGAGGAAGAGGACTTGGTGTTTCTCTGTGTGAGTGCAGAACTGGAAACGTGGCTGGGGAGCCGTGTCATGTGTGGAGTGGCCGTGCCATTTGCTCAAAAGGCATAGAAAGAAGGTGCCCCATAAAGAGAATGGAATATTGACATATGCAGCAACAGGGAACGTATACTGTTCAGTGAAATAACTCAGACAGAGATAGACAAATACCGTATGGTATCACTTAAGAATCTAAAAACTCCACAAAGTAGAGAATATCAGAGAAATGGAGGCTCACGGATATAGAAAACATTCTACAGGTTAGCAGCGGGGAGGGGAAGAGGGAGGGGCAATACAGAGGTGGGGGAGCGGGAGGCACAGCGTGTAAGGTGGAAGATGAGCCCAAGGTTGGACTGTACATCATGGGGAATAGAGCCAGTGCTCTGTAAGAACTATAAACGGAAAGCCAACTTTCACGATTGTTTAATAAGAAAGAAAGGGAAAGAAAGAGGGGGGAGGAAGGAGGGAAGAAAGGAAGGAAAATGATGGTGTTTTTGGAGGGCACAAAGCCAACATTGATTAGGCCCTTTTTAGCAAAGGAATTTAGTTGTTTCCTTTTTTTTGCCATTTTTATTTTTAGTTTATTTTGCTTTACCATACTCTATTGGTTTTGCGATACATTCACATGATTTTTTGAGAAGTACTTATTTTAATGGAGGCTAACTATTTGACAATGCTTGGTGGTTTTTGCCATCCTTGTCGGGAATCCGCCACGGGTGTACATGTGTTCCCCATCCTGAACCCCCTCTCACCTCCCTGCCCATCCCATCCCTCAGGGCCATCCCAGTGCACCAGCCCCGAGCACCCAGTCTCGTGCATCGAACCTGGACGGGCGATCTCCTTCTCACATGATAATATACATGTTTCACTGCTATTCTCTCAGATCACCCCACCTTCCCCTTCTCCCACAGAGTCCAAAAGACTGTTCTGTACATCTGTGTCTCGCATCTTTTTAGATTCCATACATATGTGTTCGTGTACTCTATTGGTGTTTTTCTTTCTGACTTATTTCACTCTGTATAATAGGCTGCAGTTTCATCCACCTCATTAGAAGTAACTCAAGTGTATACTTTTTGATGGCTGAGTCGGATTCCATTGTGTATATGTACCACTGCTTTCTTGTCGATTCATCTGCCCCTGGACATCTAGGTTGCTTCCATGTCCTGGCTATTGTAAACAGTGCTGTGGTGATCCTTCGGGTACACATGTCTCGTTCAAGTCTGGTTTCCTTGGTGTGTATGCCCAGCAGTGGGATTGCTGGGTCATATGGCAGTTCTAGTTCCAGTTTTTGAAGGAATCTCCACAGTGTTCTCCATAGTGGCTGTACTAGTTTGCATTCCCACCAAGAGTGCAAGAGGGTTCCCTTCTCGACACCCTCTCCAGCATTTATTGCTTGTAGATTTTTGTACAGCAGTCAGCCTGACCAGAAGAAGATGGTACCTCATTGTGATTTTGGTTTGCATTTGTCTGATAACGAGGGATGGGGAGCATCTTTTCATGTGTTTGTTAGCCATCTGTATGTGTTCTTCAGAGGAAAGGAATTTAGAATGCAGCAGTGGGCTCCCACAGGTGGGGCAGGGGGAGTAGCCCACATCCCCTGCAGGCAATACTGGGGTCTTGCCCACGAAGAGTTTTATTACAAGAATAAAGCCAAGTAAAGGCTGGCTCTGTTGTGATTACCATCCCCATACTCCGGTATTCTAATTTCATGTCATTAATTAAATACTTTTACTTTGCACACCAAATTGTGTTGATTTAAGTTTTAAACGTTTGTTGTTATAGATGTCAGGTTTTATTATTTTATATATTATTCACAAGGGACAAAGATTCACTGTACATATGTACAAATGCGCACACGTATGTGTGTACATACATATAAATGCACACTCATAAGTGTGTATATTTAGATATATTTTTTCATATATATATATATATTCATACATCCACAGTTTCAGTAGTTACCTTGAAGAATTCATTGTCTTCTGTGAGGGAATTCATGAAGAGAAGACCTTGTTAAACCATTGTCACCAGCACAGGCTGCCTTGGTTACCACTGCTCCATTCCACAGAGCATCCTGAATGGTTTGCAAGGCCTTGAGATCACTTCCTGCACAGCCTGCAGTCCCCTAGGGAACGTACACACCTCACATTCAAACAGTTGATTCGAAACACACAGTGATACCACAGGCCTTTTCAAGGTAAAGACACACAATGTGCTTTTATTTGTGTCTAAAACAGTTAAACAACGTAATCACTGCAAGGTACAAACTTTTTTAGCTTGCAAAGAACAACTTTGTCTTGTATTTGAACATGGAAAATCTTGCTGAATTTGAAACATAGGTTTTTAATGAAATTCATTCTTCATTGTCTGTTATTTGGAGACTATGGAACCAAGAAAGTAAACCTCCGTTCATTGGGGCTGCTTAAGCTGTATCTTGAGCAGATTCTTTTTTAATTCCCTTACACTTTTACCGTCATAAATAGATATAATAGCCCAGCTTTGGAGGAGACACACCCTCCCTGCCCTGTGACCCATCGGACTTGACTTAGGGAGATGAGGATGGCAGGTGAGTTTGGGGGACTCCATAGGGGAGTTATTTATGCCTCATTTCTCCCACTAAAACATCTGAATTGCTCCCCATCCTCTGCTAGAGGTGTCAGGATGGGGCTTTGTGATGTCAAGGCTCACCCAGGGCCCCCATTGGCTGGGGAAGAGACTTGCTGACCTCATCAAGCAAGAGGGTGTGTCTCCGTGACGAGGGGTATATATAGGGGTGCTCAGGGGCTCTGGAGCAGACCACTGGGAGGCCTCAAAATGACTAAGGTGACTGGGAAACCACAAGGCTCCAGAGTAGTTCTGAAACACCTGGCTCCTGTTACCCGGGACAACAGGATGAAGACTTCCTCCCTACTGAGGTCCAAGAAAAATGTCAAGGTGAGCTGAACCCACCCAAACACCTCTGGCCCATTGACCCCACCCCATAAGTCCTCTCCCCTGTCCTTGCCTGGCACACAACCCTTCTCTGCCCACACCCCTTCTCCTGAAGCTGTATTCCCAACCACCTTCACCCTCTTCCCCAAACCAATGCCATTCTCTACCCGTCTCTTGTTTTCTCCAGGTGGCCAGGGTACCTGTGAGAGTGAATAATCACCTTCAGGCAAAGGTGAGCAAGAAAACGTCTCAGAAACCACTCAGCACAAGGAAATTTAAAAAAACCAGAGGCCCAAAGCTCTATAGCCAGTGCTCCAAGGTGAAAGAAGGGCTGAATCAGAACGGACCAGAGGAGGTCCAAGAGAGTGTGTAGACCCCTGTCATTCCAACAGGAACGGTGGGCAGCCAGTGACCTCAGAGCTTGTCTAGAGAGCTCAGAACTCTTCTGGGGTCTTGCCGCTGAGGACTGGCCAACAATACACATGTTGACTATTATACAAACTGCATACATTCATAATGAAAATAAAATCAACCTGATGTGAAATTATGTTTGTCTCTGAGTTCTGTGAGAGTGGGGGACAGAGAGGGCAGTGCAGGCATCAATGTGTTGAGGGAGGGAGATGGGTCCTGTGGGGTTGGAGATGGGACTAGAAGGTCCAGTTTGCCAGAAAATGGGGGAGGGGAGAGAACTGGTTCCAGACTCAGCTTCACACATATACTTCCCATGGGAGAAGAGGAAGAGGACTTGGTGTTTCTCTGTGTGAGTGCAGAACTGGAAACGTGGCTGGGGAGCCGTGTCCTGTGTGGAGTGGCCGTGCCATTTGCTCAAAAGGCATAGAAAGAAGGTGCCCCATAAAGAGAATGGAATATTGACATATGCAGCAACAGGGAACTTATACTGTTCAGTGAAATAACTCAGACAGAGATAGACAAATACCGTATGGTATCACTTAAGAATTTAAAACTCAATTTTTCACCATTCAAGATAATGTTTGCTGTGGGTTTGTCATATGTAGCTTTTATTATGTTAATGTATGTTCCTTCTATTCCTGCTTTCTGGAAAGTTTTTATCATAAATGGATGTTGAATTTTGTCAAATGCCTTCTCTGCATCTATTGAGATAATCATATGGTTTTTATTTTTCAATTTGTTAATGTGGTGAATTACATTGATTGATTTGCGGATATTGTAGAATCCTTGCATCCCTGGAATAAAGCCCACTTGGTCATGGTGTATGATCTTTTTACTGTGTTGTTGGATTCTGATTGCTAGGATTGTGTTGAGGATTTTTGCGTCTGTGTTCATCAGTGATTTTGGCCTGTAGTTTTCTTTTTTTGTGACATCTTTGTCAGGTTTTGGTATTAGGGTGATGGTGGCCTCATAAAATGATTTTGGAAGTTTACCTTCCTCTGCAATTTTCTGGAAGAGTTTGAGTAGGATAGGTGTTAGCTCTTCTCTAAATTTTTGGTAGAATTCAGCTGTGAAGCTGTCTGGACCTGGGCTTTTGTTTGGTAAAACTGGTCAACCACTTGTAAAAGAATGAAACTAGATCACGTTCTAACACCACACACAAAAATAAACTCAAAATGGATTAAAGATCTAAATGTAAGACCAGAAACTATAAAACTCCTAGAGGAGAACATAGGCAAAACACTCTCAGACATAAATCACAGCAGGATCCTCTATGATCCACCTCTCAGAAATCTGGAAATAAAAGCAAAAATAAACAAATGGGATCTAATTAAAATTAAAAGCTTCTGCACAACAAAGGAAACTATAAGCAAGGTGAAAAGACAGCCTTCTGAATGGGAGCAAATAATAACAAATGAAGCAACTGACAAACAACTAATCTCAAAAATATACAAGCAACTTATGCAGCTCAATTCCAGAAAAATAAAGGACCCAATCAAGAAATGGGCCAAAGAACTAAATAGATATTTCTCCACAGAAGACATACGGATGGCTAACAAACACATGAAAAGATGCTCAACATCACTCATTATCAGAGAAATGCAAATCAAAACCACAATGAGGTACCACTTCACACCAGTCAGAATGGCTGCGATCCAAAAATCTGCAAGCAATAAATGCTGGAGAGGGTGTGGAGAAAAGGGAACCCTCCTACACTGTTGGTGGGAATGCAAATTAGTACAGCCACTATGGAGAACAGTGTGGAGATTCCCTAAAAAATTGCAAATAGAACTGCCTTATGACCCAGCAATCCCACTGCTGGGCATACACACCAAGGAAACCAGAGTTGAAAGAGACACATGTACCCCAATGTTCATCACAGCACTGTTTATAATAGCCAGGACATGGACACAACCTAGAGGTCCATCAGCAGATGAATGGATAAGAAAGCTGTGGTACATGTACACAATGGAGTATTATTCAGCCATTAAAAAGAATTCATTTGAATCAGTTCTGATGAGATGGATGAAACTGGGGCCGATTATACAGAGTGAAGTAAGCCAGAAAGAAAAACACCAATACAGTACACTAAAACATATATATGGAATTTAGAAAGCTGGCAATGACGACCCTGTATGCAAGACACGAAAAAAGACACAGCGGTGTACAACGGACTTTTGGACTCAGAGGGAGAGGGAGAGGGTGGGATGATTTGGGAGAATGGCATTCTATCATGTATACTATCATGTAAGAATTGAATCGCCAGTCTATGTCTGACGCAGGATACAGCATGCTTGGGGCTAGTGCATGGGGGTGACCCACAGAGATGTTATGGGGAGGGAGGTGGGAGGGGGGTTCATGTTTGGGAACACATGTAAGAATTAAAGATTTTAAAATTAAAAAAAAATTTAAAAAAAGAATCTAAAATCTCCACAAAGTAGAGAGTATCACAAAAAAGGAGAATCACGGATATAGAGAACATTCTACTGGTTAGCAGCGGGGAGGGGAAGAGGGAGGGGCAATACAGAGGTGGGGGAGCGGGAGGCACAGCGTGTAAGCTGGAAGATGAGCCCAAGGATGGACTGTACATCATGGGGAATAGAGCCAGTGCTCTGTAAGAACTATAAACGGAAAGCCAACGTTCACGATTGTATAATAAGAAAGAAAGGGAAAGAAAGAGGGGGGAGGAAGGAGGGAAGAAAGGAAGGAAAATGATGGTGTGTTTGGAGGGCACAAAGCCAACATTGATTAGGCCCTTTTTAGCAAAGGAATTTAGTGGGGTTTTTTTTTCCAATTTTATTTTTAGTTTATTTCGCATTACCATACTGTATTGGTTTCGCGATACATTGACATGATTTTTTGAGATGTTCTTATTTTAATGGGAGGCTAACTATTTTACAATGCTTGGTGGTTTTTGCCACACTTGACGGGAATCCGCCACGGGTGTACATGTGTTCCCCATCCTGAACCCCCTCTCACCTCCCTGCCCATCCCATCCCTCAGGGCCATCCCAGTGCACCAGCCCCGAGCACCCAGTCTCCTGAATGGAACCTAGACGGGCGATCTCCTTCTCACATGATAATATACATGTTTCACTGCTATTCTCTCAGATCACCCCACCTTCCCCTTCTCCCACAGAGTCCAAAAGACTGTTCTGTACATCTGTGTCTCGCAGACAGGGTTATCATCACCATCTTTCTAGATTCCATAGATATGTGTTCGTGTACTCTATTGGTGTTTTTCTTTCTGACTTATTTCACTCTGTATAATAGGCTGCAGTTTCATCCACCTCATTAGAACTAATTCAAGTGTATACTTTTTGATGGCTGAGTCGGATTCCATTGTGTATATGTTCCACTGCTTTCTTATCGATTCGTCTGCCCCTGGACATCTAGGTTGCTTCCATGTCCTGGCTATTGTAAACAGTGCTGTGATGATCCTTCGGGTACACATGTCTCGTTCAAGTCTGGTTTCCTCGGTGTGTATGCCCAGCAATGGGATTGCTGGGTCATATGGCAGTTCTAGTTCCAGTTTTTGAACGACTCTCCACAGTGTTCTCCATAGTGGCTGTACGAGTTTGCATTCCCACCAAGAGTGCAGGAGGGTTCCCTTCTCGACACCCTCTGCAGCATTTATTGCTTGTAGATTTTTGTACAGCAGTCAGCCTGACCAGAGGCAGATGGTACCTCATTGTGGTTTTGGTCTGCATTTGTCTGATAACGAGTGATGGGGAGCATCTTTTCATGTGTTTGTTAGCCATCTGTATGTGTTCTTCAGAGGAAAGGAATTTAGAATGGAGCAGTGGGCTCCCACAGGTGGGGCAGGGGGAGTAGCCCACATCCCCTGCAGGCAATACTGGGGTCTTGCCCACGAAGAGTTTTATTACAAGAATAAAGCCAAGTAAAGGCTGGCTCTGTTGTGATTACCATCCCCATACTCCAGTATTCTAACTTCATGTCATTAATTAAATACTTTTACTTTGCACACCAAATTGTGTTTACTTAAGTTTAAACGTTTGTTGTCATAGATGTCAGGTTTTAATATTTTATATATTACTCACAAGGGACAAAGATTCACTGTACATATGTACAAACGCACACACGTATGTGTGTACATACATATAAATGCACACTCATAAGTGTGTATATTTAGATATATTTTTTCATATCTATATATATATATATTCATACATCCACAGTTTCAGTAGTTACCTTGAAGAATTCATTGTCTTCTGTGAGGGAATTCATGAAGAGAAGACCTTGTTAAACCATTGTCACCAGCACAGGCTGCCTTGGTTACCACTGCTCCATTCCACAGAGCATCCTGAATGGTTTGCAAGGCCTTGAGATCACTTCCTGCACAGCCTGCAGTCCCCTAGGGAACGTACACACCTCACATTCAAACAGTTGATTCGAAACACACAGTGATACCACAGACCTTGTCAAGGTAAAGACACACAATGTGCTTTTATTTATGTCTAAATCAGTTAAACAACGTAATCACTGCAAGGTACAAAGTTGTTTAGCTTGCAAAGAACAACATTGTCTTGTATTTGAACATGGAAAATCTTGCTGAATTTGAAACATAGGTTTTAAATGAAATTCATTCTTCATTGTCTGTTATTTGGAGACTATGGAACCAAGAAAGTAAACCTCCGTTCATTGGGGCTGCTTAAGCTGTATCTTAAGCAGATTTTTTTTTAATTCCCTTACACTTTTACCGTCATAAATAGATATAATAGCCCAGCTTTGGAGGAGACACACCCTCCCTGCCCTGTGACCCATCGGACTTGACTTAGTGAGATGAGGATGGCAGGTGAGTTTGGGGGCCTCCATAGGGGAGTTATTCATGCCTCATTTCTCCCACTAAAACATCTGAATTGCTCCCCATCCTCTGCTAGAGGTGTCAGGATGGGGCTTTGTGATGTCAAGGCTCACCGAGGGCCCCCATTGGCTGGGGAAGAGACTTGCTGACCTCATAAAGCATGAGGGTGTGTCTCCGTGACGAGGGGTATATATAGGGGTGCTCAGGGGCTCTGGAGCAGACCACTGGGAGGCCTCAAAATGACTAAGGTGACTGGGAAGCCACAAGGCTCCAGAGTAGTTATGAAACACCTGGCTCCTTTTACCCGGGAAAACAGGATGAAGACTTCCTCCCCACTGAGGTCCAAGAAAAATGTCAAGGTGAGCTGAACCCACCCAAACACCTCTGGCCCATTGACCCCACCCCATAAGTCCTCTCCCCTGTCCTTGCCTGGCAAACACCCCTTCTCTGCCCACACCCCTTCTCCTGAAGCTGTCATTCCCAACCACCTTCACCCTCTTCCCCAAACCAATGCCATTCTCGACCCGTC
The DNA here is from genome assembly GCF_032405125.1 of Capricornis sumatraensis. Lineage (NCBI taxonomy): Eukaryota > Metazoa > Chordata > Mammalia > Artiodactyla > Bovidae > Capricornis > Capricornis sumatraensis. The sequence continues at coordinate 138,074,600 of NC_091092.1, read as the reverse complement.
TTTTATTTTCTCCAGGTGGCCAGGGTACCTGTGAAAGTGAATAATCGCCTTCAGGCAAAGATTAGCAAGAAAACGTCTCAGAAACCACTCAGCACAAGGAAATTTAAAAAAACCAGAGGCCCAAAGCTCTGTAGCCAGTGCTCCAAGGTGAAAAAAGTGCTGAATCGGAACGGACCAGAGGAGGTCCCAGAGAGTGTGTAGACCCCTGTCATTCCAGCAGGAACGGTGGGCAGCCAGGGACCTCAGAGCTTAGCTAGAGACCTCAGAAATCTTCTGGGGTCTTGCCGCTGAGGACTGGCCAACAATACACATGTTGACTATTATACCAACTGAATACATTCATAATGAAAATAAAATCAACCTGATGTGAAATTATGTTTGTCTCTGAGTTTTGTGAGAGTGGGGGAGAGAGAGGGCAGTGCAGGCATCAATGTGTTGAGGGAGGGAGATGGGTCCTGTGGGGTTGGAGATGGAACTAGAAGGTCCAGTTTGCCAGAAAATGGGGGAGGGGAGAGAACTGGTTCCAGACTCAGCTTCACACATATACTTCCCATGGGAGAAGAGGAAGAGGACTTGGTGTTTCTCTGTGTGAGTGCAGAACTGGAAACGTGGCTGGGGAGCCATGTCATGTGTGGAGTGGCCGTGCCATTTGCTAAAAAGGCATAGAAAGAAGGTGCCCCATAAAGAGAATGGAATATTGACATATGCAGCAACAGGGAACGTATACTGTTCAGTGAAATAACTCAGACAGAGATAGACAAATACCGTATGGTATCACTTAAGAATCTAAAAACTCCACAAAGTAGAGAATATCACAAAAATAGAGGCTCACGGATATAGAGAACATTCTACTGGTTAGCAGCGGGGAGGGGAAGAGGGAGGGGCAATACAGAGGTGGGGGAGCGGGAGGCACAGCGTGTAAGGTGGAAGATGAGCCCAAGGATGGACTGTACATCATGGGGAATAGAGCCAGTGCTCTGTAAGAACTATAAACGGAAAGCCAACGTTCACGATTGTATAATAAGAAAGAAAGGGAAAGAAAGAGGGGGGAGGAAGGAGGGAAGAAAGGAAGGAAAATGATGGTGTTTTTGGAGGGCACAAAGCCAACATTGATTAGGCCCTTTTTAGCAAAGGAATTTAGTGTTGTTTTTTTTTTTCATTTTTATTTTTAGTTTATTTCGCATTACCACACTGTATTGGTTTAGCGATAGATTGACATGATTTTTTGAGATGTACTTATTTTAATGGGAGGCTAACTATTTGACAATGCTTGGTGGTTTTTGCCATCCTTGTCGGGAATCCGCCACGGGTGTACATGTGTTCCCCATCCTGAACCCCCTCTCACCTCCCTGCCCATCCCATCCCTCAGGGCCATCCCAGTGCCCCAGCCCCGAGCACCCAGTCTCGTGCATCGAACCTGGACGGGCGATCTCCTTCTCACATGATAATATACATGTTTCACTGCTATTCTCTCAGATCACCCCACCCTCGCCTTCTCCCACAGAGTCCAAAAGACTGTTCTGTACATCTGTGTCTCGCAGACAGGGTTATCATCACCATCTTTCTAGATTCCATAGATATGTGTTCGTGTACTCTATTGGTGTTTTTCTTTCTGACTTATTTCACTCTGTATAATAGGCTGCAGTTTCATCCACCTCATTAGAACTAATTCAAGTGTATACTATTTGATGTCTGAGTCGGATTCCATTGTGTATATGTACCACTGCTTTCTTATCGATTCGTCTGCCCCTGGACATCTAGATTGCTTCCATGTCCTGGCTATTGTAAACAGTGCTGTGATGATCCTTCGGGTAGGCATGTCTCGTTCACGTCTGGTTTCCTCGGTGTGTATGCCCAGCAGTGGGATTGCTGGGTCATATGGCAGTTCTAGTTCCAGTTTTTGAAGGACTCTCCACAGTGTTCTCCATAGTGGCTGTACTAGTTTGCATTCCCACCAAGAGTGCAAGAGGGTTCCCTTCTCGACACCCTCTCCAGCATTTATTGCTTGTAGATTTTTGTACAGCAGTCAGCCTGACCAGAGGCAGATGGTACCTCATTGTGATTTTGATTTGCATTTGTGTGATAACTAGTGATGGGGAGCATCTTTTCATGTGTTTGTTAGCCATCTCTATGTCTTCTTCGGAGGAAAGGAATTTAGAATGGAGCAGTGGGCTCCCACAGGTGGGGCAGGGGGAGTAGCCCACATCCCCTGCAGGCAATTCTGGGGTCTTGCCCACGAAGAGTTTTATTACAAGAATAAAGCCAAGTAAAGGCTGGCTCTGTTGTGATTACCATCCCCATATTCCAGTATTCTAACTTCATGTCATTAATTAAATACTTTTACTTTGCACACCAAATTGTGTTGATTTAAGTTTTAAATGTTTGTTGTCATAGATGTCAGGGTTTAATATTTTGTATATTATTCACAAGGGACAAAGATTCACTGTACATATGTACAAATGCACACACGTATGTGTGTACATACATATAAACACACACTCATAAGTGTGTATATTTAGATGTATTTTTTCATATATATATATATTCATACATACACAGTTTCAGTAGTTACCTTGAAGAATTCATTGTCTTCTGTGAGGGAATTCATGAAGAGAAGACCTTGTTAAACCATTGTCACCAGCACAGGCTGCCTTGGTTACCACTGCTCCATTCCACAGAGCATCCTGAATGGTTTGCAAGGCCTTGAGATCACTTCCTGCACAGCCTGCAGTCCCCTAGGGAACGTACACACCTCACATTCAAACAGTTGATTCGAAACACACAGTGATACCACAGACCTTGTCAAGATAAAGACACACAATGTGCTTTTATTTATGTCTAAATCAGTTAAACAACGTATTCACTGCAAGGTACAAACTTTTTTAGCTTGCAAAGAACAACATTGTCTTGTATTTGAACATGGAAAATCTTGCTGAATTTGAAACATGGGTTTTAAATGAAATTCATTCTTCATTGTCTGTTATTTGGAGACTATGGAACCAAGAAAGTAAACCTCGGTTCATTGGGGCTACTTAAGCTGTATCTTTAGCAGATTTTTTTTTTTAATTCCCTTACACTTTTACCGTCATAAATAGATATAATAGCCCAGCTTTGGAGGAGACACACCCTCCCTTGCCTTTGACCCATCGGACTTGACTTAGGGAGATGAGGATGGCAGGTGAGTTTGGGGGCCTCCATAGGGGAGTTATTCATGCCTCATTTCTCCCACCAAAACATCTAAATTCCTCCCCATCCTCTACTAGAGGTGTCAGGATGGGGCTTTGTGATGTCAAGGCTCACCCAGGGCCCCCATTGGCTGGGGAATAGACTTGCTGACTTCATAAAGCATGAGGCTCTGTATCCCTGACGATTTGTATATATAGGGGTGCTCAGGGTCTCTGGAGCAGACCACTGGGAGGCCTCAAAATGACTAAGGTGACTGGGAAGCCACAAGGCTCTAGAGTAGTTATGAAACACCTGGCTCCTGTTACCCGGGACAACAGGATGAAGACTTCCTCCCCACTGAGGTCCAAGAAAAATGTCAAGGTGAGCTGAACCCACCCAAACACCTCCGGCCCTTTGACCCAACCCCATAAGTCCTCCTCTCCCCTGTCCTTGCCTGGCACACACCCCTTCTCTGCCCACACCCCTTCTCCTGAAGCTGTCATTCCCAACCACCTTCACCCTCTTCCCCAAACCAATGCCATTCTCTACCCGTCTCTTGTTTTCTCCAGGTGGCCAAGGTACCTGTGAGAGTGAATAATCGCCTTCAGGCAAAGCTGAGCAATAAAACGTCTCAGAAACCACTCAGCACAAGGAAATTTAAAAAAACCAGAGGCCCAAAGCTCTATAGCCAGTGCTCCAAGGTGAAAGAAGAGCTGAAGCAGAACGGACCAGAGGAGGTCCCAGAGAGTGTGTAGACCCCTGTCATTCCAGCAGGAACGTTGGGCAGCAGGTGACCTCAGAGCTTGTCTAGAGACCTCAGAACTCTTCTGGGTTCTTGCCGCTGAGGACTGGCCAACAATACACATGCTGACTATTATACCAACTGCATACATTCATAATGAAAATAAAATCAACCTGATGTGAAATTATGTTTGTCTCTGAGTTCTGTGAGAGTGGGGGACAGAGAGGGCAGTGCAGGCATCAATGTGTTGAGGGAGGGAGATGGGTCCTGTGGGGTTGGAGATGGGACTAGAAGGTCCAGTTTGCCAGAAAATGGGGGAGGGGAGGGAACTGGTTCCAGACTCAGCTTCACACATATACTTCCCATGGGAGAAGAGGAAGAGGACTTGGTGTTTCTCTGTGTGAGTGCAGAACTGGAAACGTGGATGGGGAGCCGTGTCATGTGTGGAGTGGCCGTGCCATTTGCTCAAAAGTCATAGAAAGAAGGTGCCCCATAAAGAGAATGGAATATTGACATATGCAGCAACAGGGAACGTATACTGTTCAGTGAAATAACTCAGACAGAGATAGACAAATACCGTATGGTATCACTTAAGAATCTAAAAACTCCACAAAGTAGAGAATATCACAGAAATGGAGGCTCACGGATATAGAGAACATTCTACTGGTTAGCAGCGGGGAGGGGAAGAGGGAGGGGCAATACAGAGGTGGGTAGCGGGAGGCACAGCGTGTAAGGTGGAAGATGAGCCCAAGGATGGACTGTACATCATGGGGAATAGAGCCAGTGCTCTGTAAGAACTATAAACAGAAAGCCAACGTTCACGATTGTATAATAAGAAAGAAAGGGAAAGAAAGGGGGGGGGAGGAAGGAGGGAAGAAAGGAAGGAAAATGATGGTGTTTTTGGAGGGCACAAAGCCAAAATTGATTTGGCCCTTCTAAGCAAAGGAATATAGTTTATTTTTTTTCCATTTTTATTTTTAGTTTATTTCGCATTACCTTACTGTATTGGTTTCGTGATATATTGACATGATTTTTTGAGATGTACTTATTTTAATGGGAGGCTAACTATTTGACAATGCTTGGTGGTTTTTGCATACTTGTCGGAATCCGCCACGGTTGTACATGTGTTCCCCATCCTGAACCCCCTCTCACCTCCCTGCCCATCCCATCCCTCAGGGCCATCCCAGTGCACCAGCCCCGAGCACCCAGTCTCGTGCATCGAATCTGGACGGGCGATCTCCTTCTCACATGATAATATACATGTTTCACTGCTATTCTCTCAGATCATCCCACCCTCGCCTTCTCCCACAGAGTCCAAAAGACTGTTCTGTACATCTGTGTCTCGCAGACAGGGTTATCATCACCATTTTTCTAGATTCCATAGATATGTGTTAGTGTACTCTATTGGTGTTTCTCTTTCTGACTTATTTCACTCTTTATAATGGGCTGCAGTTTCATCCACCTCATTAGAACTAATTCAAGTCTATACTTTTTGATGGCTGAGTCGGATTCCATTGTGTATATGTTCCACTGCTTTCTTATCGATTCGTCTGCCCCTGGACATCTAGGTTGCTTCCATGTCCTGGCTATTGTAAACAGTGCTGTGATGATCCTTCAGGTACACATGTCTCGTTCAAGTCTGGTTTCCTCGGTGTGTATGCCCAGCAGTGGGATTGCTGGGTCATATGGCAGTTCTAGTTCCAGTTTTTGAAGGACTCTCCACAGTGTTCTCCATAGTGGCTGTACTAGTTTGCATTCCCACCAAGAGTGCAAGAGGGTTCCCTTCTCGACACCCTCTCCAGCATTTATTGCTTGTAGATTTTTGTACAGCAGTCAGCCTGACCAGAGGCAGATGGTACCTCCTTGTGGTTTTGGTTTGCATTTGTGTGATAATGAGTGATGGGGAGCATCTTTTCATGTGTTTGTTAGCCATCTCTATGTCTTCTTCGGAGGAAAGGAATTTAGAATGGAGCAGTGGGCTCCCACAGGTGGGGCAGGGGGAGTAGCCCACATCCCCTGCAGGCAATACTGGGGTCTTGCCCACGAAGAGTTTTATTACAAGAATAAAGCCAAGTAAAGGCTGGCTCTGTTGTGATTACCATCCCCATACTCCAGTATTCTAACTTCATGTCATTAATTAAATACTTTTACTTTGCACACCAAATTGTGTTGATTTAAGTTTTAAACGTTTGTTGTCATAGATGTCAGGGTTTAATATTTTGTATATTATTCACAAGGGACAAAGATTCACTGTACATATGTACAAATGCACACACGTATGTGTGTACATACATATAAACACACACTCATAAGTGTGTATATTTAGATGTATTTTTTCATATATATATATATTCATACATACACAGTTTCAGTAGTTACCTTGAAGAATTCATTGTCTTCTGTGAGGGAATTCATGAAGAGAAGACCTTGTTAAACCATTGTCACCAGCACAGGCTGCCTTGGTTACCACTGCTCCATTCCACAGAGCATCCTGAATGGTTTGCAAGGCCTTGAGATCACTTCCTGCACAGCCTGCAGTCCCCTAGGGAACGTACACACCTCACATTCAAACAGTTGATTCGAAACACACAGTGATACCACAGACCTTGTCAAGATAAAGACACACAATGTGCTTTTATTTATGTCTAAATCAGTTAAACAACGTATTCACTGCAAGGTACAAACTTTTTTAGCTTGCAAAGAACAACATTGTCTTGTATTTGAACATGGAAAATCTTGCTGAATTTGAAACATGGGTTTTAAATGAAATTCATTCTTCATTGTCTGTTATTTGGAGACTATGGAACCAAGAAAGTAAACCTCGGTTCATTGGGGCTACTTAAGCTGTATCTTTAGCAGATTTTTTTTTTTAATTCCCTTACACTTTTACCGTCATAAATAGATATAATAGCCCAGCTTTGGAGGAGACACACCCTCCCTTGCCTTTGACCCATCGGACTTGACTTAGGGAGATGAGGATGGCAGGTGAGTTTGGGGGCCTCCATAGGGGAGTTATTCATGCCTCATTTCTCCCACCAAAACATCTAAATTCCTCCCCATCCTCTACTAGAGGTGTCAGGATGGGGCTTTGTGATGTCAAGGCTCACCCAGGGCCCCCATTGGCTGGGGAATAGACTTGCTGACTTCATAAAGCATGAGGCTCTGTATCCCTGACGATTTGTATATATAGGGGTGCTCAGGGTCTCTGGAGCAGACCACTGGGAGGCCTCAAAATGACTAAGGTGACTGGGAAGCCACAAGGCTCTAGAGTAGTTATGAAACACCTGGCTCCTGTTACCCGGGACAACAGGATGAAGACTTCCTCCCCACTGAGGTCCAAGAAAAATGTCAAGGTGAGCTGAACCCACCCAAACACCTCCGGCCCTTTGACCCAACCCCATAAGTCCTCCTCTCCCCTGTCCTTGCCTGGCACACACCCCTTCTCTGCCCACACCCCTTCTCCTGAAGCTGTCATTCCCAACCACCTTCACCCTCTTCCCCAAACCAATGCCATTCTCTACCCGTCTCTTGTTTTCTCCAGGTGGCCAAGGTACCTGTGAGAGTGAATAATCGCCTTCAGGCAAAGCTGAGCAATAAAACGTCTCAGAAACCACTCAGCACAAGGAAATTTAAAAAAACCAGAGGCCCAAAGCTCTATAGCCAGTGCTCCAAGGTGAAAGAAGAGCTGAAGCAGAACGGACCAGAGGAGGTCCCAGAGAGTGTGTAGACCCCTGTCATTCCAGCAGGAACGTTGGGCAGCAGGTGACCTCAGAGCTTGTCTAGAGACCTCAGAACTCTTCTGGGTTCTTGCCGCTGAGGACTGGCCAACAATACACATGCTGACTATTATACCAACTGCATACATTCATAATGAAAATAAAATCAACCTGATGTGAAATTATGTTTGTCTCTGAGTTCTGTGAGAGTGGGGGACAGAGAGGGCAGTGCAGGCATCAATGTGTTGAGGGAGGGAGATGGGTCCTGTGGGGTTGGAGATGGGACTAGAAGGTCCAGTTTGCCAGAAAATGGGGGAGGGGAGGGAACTGGTTCCAGACTCAGCTTCACACATATACTTCCCATGGGAGAAGAGGAAGAGGACTTGGTGTTTCTCTGTGTGAGTGCAGAACTGGAAACGTGGATGGGGAGCCGTGTCATGTGTGGAGTGGCCGTGCCATTTGCTCAAAAGTCATAGAAAGAAGGTGCCCCATAAAGAGAATGGAATATTGACATATGCAGCAACAGGGAACGTATACTGTTCAGTGAAATAACTCAGACAGAGATAGACAAATACCGTATGGTATCACTTAAGAATCTAAAAACTCCACAAAGTAGAGAATATCACAGAAATGGAGGCTCACGGATATAGAGAACATTCTACTGGTTAGCAGCGGGGAGGGGAAGAGGGAGGGGCAATACAGAGGTGGGTAGCGGGAGGCACAGCGTGTAAGGTGGAAGATGAGCCCAAGGATGGACTGTACATCATGGGGAATAGAGCCAGTGCTCTGTAAGAACTATAAACAGAAAGCCAACGTTCACGATTGTATAATAAGAAAGAAAGGGAAAGAAAGGGGGGGGGAGGAAGGAGGGAAGAAAGGAAGGAAAATGATGGTGTTTTTGGAGGGCACAAAGCCAAAATTGATTTGGCCCTTCTAAGCAAAGGAATATAGTTTATTTTTTTTCCATTTTTATTTTTAGTTTATTTCGCATTACCTTACTGTATTGGTTTCGTGATATATTGACATGATTTTTTGAGATGTACTTATTTTAATGGGAGGCTAACTATTTGACAATGCTTGGTGGTTTTTGCATACTTGTCGGAATCCGCCACGGTTGTACATGTGTTCCCCATCCTGAACCCCCTCTCACCTCCCTGCCCATCCCATCCCTCAGGGCCATCCCAGTGCACCAGCCCCGAGCACCCAGTCTCGTGCATCGAATCTGGACGGGCGATCTCCTTCTCACATGATAATATACATGTTTCACTGCTATTCTCTCAGATCATCCCACCCTCGCCTTCTCCCACAGAGTCCAAAAGACTGTTCTGTACATCTGTGTCTCGCAGACAGGGTTATCATCACCATTTTTCTAGATTCCATAGATATGTGTTAGTGTACTCTATTGGTGTTTCTCTTTCTGACTTATTTCACTCTTTATAATGGGCTGCAGTTTCATCCACCTCATTAGAACTAATTCAAGTCTATACTTTTTGATGGCTGAGTCGGATTCCATTGTGTATATGTTCCACTGCTTTCTTATCGATTCGTCTGCCCCTGGACATCTAGGTTGCTTCCATGTCCTGGCTATTGTAAACAGTGCTGTGATGATCCTTCAGGTACACATGTCTCGTTCAAGTCTGGTTTCCTCGGTGTGTATGCCCAGCAGTGGGATTGCTGGGTCATATGGCAGTTCTAGTTCCAGTTTTTGAAGGACTCTCCACAGTGTTCTCCATAGTGGCTGTACTAGTTTGCATTCCCACCAAGAGTGCAAGAGGGTTCCCTTCTCGACACCCTCTCCAGCATTTATTGCTTGTAGATTTCTGTACAGCAGTCAGCCTGACCAGAGGCAGATGGTACCTCATTGTGGTTTTGGTTTGCATTTGTCTGATAACGAGTGATGTGGAGCATCTTTTCATGTGTTTGTTAGCCATCTCTATGTCTTCTTCGGAGGAAAGGAATTTAGAATGGAGCAGTGGGCTCCCACAGGTGGGGCAGGGGGAGTAGCCCACATCCCCTGCAGGCAATACTGGGGACTTGCCCACGAAGAGTTTTATTACAAGAATAAAGCCAAGTAAAGGCTGGCTCTGTTGTGATTACCATCCCCATACTCCAGTATTCTAACTTCATGTCATTAATTAAAAACTTTTACTTTGCACACCAAATTGTGTTGATTTAAGTTTTAAACGTTTGTTGTCATAGATGTCAGGGTTTAATATTTTGTATATTATTCACAAGGGACAACGATTCACTGTACATATGTACAAATGCACAGACGTATGTGTGTACATACATATAAACACACACTCATAAGTGTGTATATTTAGATGTATTTTTTCATATATATATATATTCATACATCCACAGTTTCAGTAGTTACCTTGAAGAATTCATTGTCTTCTGTGAGGGAATTCATGAAGAGAAGACCTTGTTAAACCAATGTCACCAGCACAGGCTGTCTTGGTTACCACTGCTCCATTCCACAGAGCATCCTGAATGGTTTGCAAGGCCTTGAGATCACTTCCTGCACAGCCTGCAGTCCCCTAGGGAACGTCCACACCTCACATTCAAACAGTTGATTCGAAACACACAGTGATACCACAGACCTTCTAAAGGTAAAGACACACAATGTGCTTTTATTTATGTCTAAATCAGTTAAACAACGTATTCACTGCAAGGTACAATCTTTTTTAGCTTGCAAAGAACAACATTGTCTTGTATTTGCACATGGAAAATCTTGCTGAATTTGAAACATGGGTTTTAAATGAAATTCATTCTTCATTGTCTGCTTTTTGGAGACTATGGAACCAAGAAAGTAAACCTCCGTTCATTGGGGCTGCTTAAGCTGTATCTTTAGCAGATTTTTTTTTTAATTCCCTTACACTTTTACCGTCATAAATAGATATAATAGCCCAGCTTTGGAGGAGACACACCCTCCCTGCCCTGTGACCCATCGGATTTGACTTAGGGAGATGAGGATGGCAGGTGAGTTTGGGGGCCTCCATAGGGGAGTAAGTCATGCCTCATTTCTCCCTCCAAAACATCTAAATTGCTCCCCATCCTCTGCTAGAGGTGTCAGGATGGGGCTTTGTGATGTCAAGGCCCACCCAGGGCCCCCATTCGCTGGGGAAGAGACTTGCTGAGCTCATAAAGCATGAGGGTGTTTCTCCCTGACGATGGGTATATATAGGGGTGCTCAGGTTCTCTGGAGCAGACCACTGGGAGGCCTCAAAATGACTAAGGTGACTGGGAAGCCACAAGGCTCCAGAGTAGTTATGAAACACCTGGCTTCTGTTACCCGGGACAACTGGATGAAGACTTCCTCCCCACTGAGGTCCAAGAAAAATGTCAAGGTGAGCTGAACCCACCCAAACACCTCCGGCCCTTTGACCCAACCCCATAAGTCCTCCTCTCCCCTGTCCTTGCCTGGCACACAACCCTTCTTTGCCCACACCCCTTCTCCTGAAGCTGTCATTCCCAACCACCTTCACCCTCTTCCCCAAACCAATGCCATTCTCTACCCGTCTCTTGTTTTCTCCAGGTGGCCAAGGTACCTGTGAGAGTGAATAATCGCCTTCAGGCAAAGCTGAGCAAGAAAACGTCTCAGAAACAACTCAGCACAAGGAAATTTAAAAAAACCAGAGGCCCAAAGCTCTGTAGCCGGTGCTCCAAGGTGAAAGAAGAGCTGAAGCAGAACGGACCAGAGGAGGTCCCAGAGAGTGTGTAGACCCCTGTCATTCCAGCAGGAACGGTGGGCAGCCAGTGACCTCAGAGCTTGGCTAGAGACCTCAGAAATCTTCTGGGTTCTTGCCGCTGAGGACTGGCCAACAATACACATGCTGACTATTACACCAACTGCATACATTCATAATGAATATCAAATCAACCTGATGTGAAATTATGTTTGTCTCTGAGTTCTGTGAGAGTGGGGGACAGAGAGGGCAGTGCAGGCATCAATGTGTTGAGGGAGGGAGATGGGTCCTGTGGGGTTGGAGATGGGACTAGAAGGTCCAGTTTGCCAGAAAATGGGGGAGGGGAGAGAACTGGTTCCAGACTCAGCTTCACACATATACGTCCCATGGGAGAAGAGGAAGAGGACTTAGTGTTTCTCTGTGTGAGTGCAGAACTGGAAACGCGGCTGGGGAGCCGTGTCATGTGTGGAGTGGCCGTGCCATTTGCTCAAAAGGCATAGAAAGAAGGTGCCCCATAAAGAGAATGGAATATTGACATATGCAGCAACAGGGAACGTATACTGTTCAGTGAAATAACTCAGACAGAGATAGACAAATACCGTATGGTATCACTTAAGAATCTAAAAACTCCACAAAGTAGAGAATATCACAAAAATGGAGGCTCACGGATATAGAGAACAGTCTACTGTTTAGCAGCGGGGAGGGGAAGAGGGAGGGGCAATACAGAGGTGGGGGAGCGGGAGGCACAGCGTGTAAAATGGAAGATGAGACCAAGGACGGACTGTACATCATGGGGAATAGAGCCAGTGCTCTGTAAGAACTATAAACGGAAAGCCAACGTTCACGATTGTATAATAAGAAAGAAAGGGAAAGAAGGAGGGGGGAGGAAGGAGGGAAGAAAGGAAGGAAAATGATGGTGTTTTTGGAGGGCACAAAGCCAACATTGATTAGGCCCATTATAGCAAAGGAATTTAGTGAGGTTTTTTTTCCATTTTTATTTTTAGTTTATTTTGCATTACCATACTGTATTGGTTTCGCGATACATTGACATGATTTTTTGAGATGTACTTATTTTAATGGGAGGCTAAGTATTTGACAATGCTTGGTGGTTTTTGCCATCCTTGTCGGGAATCCACCACGGGTGGACATGTGTTCCCCATCCTGAACCCCCTCTCACTTCCCTGCCCATCCCATCCCTCAAGGCCATCCCAGTGCACCAGCCCCGAGCACACAGTCTCGTGCATCGAACCTGGACGGGCGATCTCCTTCTCACATGATAATATACATGTTTCACTGCTATTCTCTCAGATCATCCCACCCTCGCCTTCTCCCACAGAGTCCAAAAGACTGTTCTGTACATCTGTGTCTCGCAGACAGGGTTATCATCACCATCTTTCTAGATTCCATAGATATGTGTTCGTGTACTCTATTGGTGTTTTTCTTTCTGACTTAATTCACTCTGTATAATAGGCTGCAGTTTCATCCACCTCTTCAGAACTAATTCAAGTGTTTACTTTTTGATGGCTGAATCGGATTCCATTTTGTATATGTACCACTGCTTCCTTATCGATTCGTCTGACCCTGGACATCTAGGTTGCTTTCATGTCCTGGCTATTGTAAACAGTGCTGTGATGATCCTTTGGGTACACATGTCCCGTTCAAGTCTGGTTTCCTCGGTGTGTATGCCCAGCAGTGGGATTGCTGGGTCATATGGCAGTTCTAGTTCCAGTTTTTGAAGGAATCTCCACAGTGTTCTCCAAAGTGGCTGTACTAGTTTGCATTTCCACTAAGAGTGCAAGAGGGTTCCCTTCTCGACATCTTCTCCAGCATTTATTGCTTGTAGATTTTTGTACAGCAGTCTGCCTGACCAAAGGCAGATGGTACCTCATTGTGGTTTTGGTTTGCATTTGTCTGATAACGAGTGATGCGGAGCATCTTTTCATGTGTTTGTTAGCCATCTCTATGTCTTCTTCGGAGGAAAGGAATTTAGAATGGAGCAGTGGGCTCCCACAGGTGGGGCAGGAGGAGTAGCCCACATCCCCTGCAGGCAATACTGGGGTCTTGCCCACAAAGAGTTTTATTACAAGAATAAAGCCAAGTAAAGGCTGGCTCTGTTGTGATTACCATCCCCATACTCCAGTATTCTAACTTCATGTCATTAATTAAATACTTTTACTTTGCACACCAAATTGTGTTGATTTAAGTTTTAAACGTTTGTTGTCATAGATGTCAGGTTTTAATATGTTATATATTATTCACAAGGGACAAAGATTCACTGTACATATGTACAAATGCACACACGTATGTGTGTACATACATATAAACGCACACGCATAAGTGTGTATATTTAGATATATTTTTTCATATATATATATATATATATATATATTCATACATCCACAGTTTCAGTAGATACCTTGAAGAATTCATTGTCCTCTGTGAGGGAATTCATGAAGAGAAGACCTTGTTAAACCATTGTCACCAGCACAGGCTGCCTGGGTTACCACTGCTCCATTCCACAGAGCATCCTGAATGGTTTGCAAGGCCTTGAGATCACTTCCTGCACAGCCTGCAGTCCCCTAGGGAACGTACACACCTCACATTCAAACAGTTGATTCGAAACACACAGTGATACCACAGACCTTGTCAAGGTAAAGACACACAATGTGCTTTTATTTATGTCTAAATCAGTTAAACAACGTATTCACTGCAAGGTACAAACTTTTTTAGCTTGCAAAGAACAACATTGTCTTGTATTTGAACATGGAAAATCTTGCTGAATATGAAACATAGGTTTTTAATGAAATTCATTCTTCATTGTCTGTTATTTGGAGACTATGGAACCAAGAAAGTAAACCTCCGTTCATTGGGGCTGCTTAAGCTGTATCTTGAGCAGATTTTTTTTTTTAATTCCCTTACACTTTTACCGTCATAAATAGATATAATAACCCAGCTTTGGAGGAGACACACCCTCCCTACCCTGTGACCCATTGGACTTGACTTAGGGAGATGAGGATGGCAGGTGAGTTTGGGGGACTCCATAGGGGTGTTATTTATGCCTCATTTCTCCCACCAAAACATCTGAATTGCTCCCCATCCTCTGCTAGAGGTGTCAGGATGGGGCTTTGTGATGTCAAGTCTCACTCAGGGCCCCCAATGGCTGGGGAAGAGACTTGCTGACCTCATCAAGCATGAGGGTGTGTCTCCGTGACGAGGGGTATATATAGGGGTGCTCAGGGGCTCTGGAGCAGACCACTGGGAGGCCTCCAAATGACTAAGGTGACTGGGAAGCCACAAGGCTCCAGAGTAGTTATGAAACACCTGGCTCCTGTTACCCGGGACAACAGGATGACGACTTCCTCCCCACTGAGGTCCAAGAAAAATGTCAAGGTGAGCTGAACCCACCCAAACACCTCTGGCCCATTGACCCCACCTCATAAGTCCTCTCCCCTGTCCTTGCCTGGCACACACCCCTTCTCTGCCAACACCCCTTCTCCTGAAGCTGTCATTCCCAACCACCTTCACCCTCTTCCCCAAACCAATGCCATTCTCTTCCCGTCTCTTGTTTTCTCCAGGTGGCCAGGGTACCTGTGAGAGTGAAAAATCGCCTTCAGGCAAAGCTGAGCAAGAAAACGTCTCAGAAACCACTCAAAACAAGGTAATTTAAAAATCCAGAGGCCCAAAGCTCTGTAGCCAGTGCTTCAAGGTGAAAGAAGTGCTGAATCAGAACGGACCAGAGGAGGTCCCAGAGAGTGTGTAGACCCCTGTCATTCCAGCAGGAACGGTGGGCAGCTAGTGACCTCAGAGCTTAGCTAGAGACCTCAGAAATCTTCTGGGGTCTTGCCGCTGAGGACTGGCCAACAATACACATGTTGACTATTATACCAACTGCATACATTCATAATGAAAATAAAATCAACCTGATGTGAAATTTTGTTTGTTTCTGAGTTCTGTGAGAGTGGGGGACAGAGAGGGCAGTGCAGGCATCAATGTGTTGAGGGAGGGAGATGGGTCCTGTGGGGTTGGAGATGGGACTAGAAGGTCCAGTTTGCCAGAAAATGGGGGAGGGGAGAGAACTCGTTCCAGACTCAGCTTCACACATATACTTCCCATGGGAGAAGAGAAAGAGGACTTGGTGTTTCTCTGTGTGAGTGCAGAACTGGAAACGTGGCTGGGGAGCCGTGTCATGTGTGGAGGGGCCGTGCCATTTGCTAAAAAGGCATAGAAAGAAGGTGCCCCATAAAGAGAATGGAATATTGACATATGCAGCAACAGGGAACGTATACTGTTCAGTGAAATAACTCAGACAGAGATAGACAAATACCATATGGTATCACTTAAGAATCTAAAAACTCCACAAAGTAGAGAATATCAGAGAAATGGAGGCTCACGGATATAGAGAACATTCTACTGGTTAGCAGCGGGGAGGGGAAGAGGGAGGGGCAATACAGAGGTGGGGGAGCGGGAGGCACAGCGTGTAAGGTGGAAGATGAGCCCAAGGATGGACTGTACATCATGGGGAATAGAGCCAGTGCTTTGCAAGAACTATATACGGAAAGCCAACTTTCACGATTGTATAATAAGAAAGAAATGGAAAGAAAGAGGGGGGAGGAAGGAGGGAAGAAAGGAAGGAAAATGATGGTGTTTTTGGAGGGCACAAAGCCAACATTGATTAGGCCCTTTTTAGCAAAGGAATTTAGTGTGTTTTTTTTTCCATTTTTAGTTTTAGTTTATTTCGCATTACCATACTGTATTGGTTTCACGATACATTGACATGATTTTTTGAGATGTACTTATTTTAATGGGAGGCTAACTATTTGAAAATGCTTGGTGGTTTTTGCCATCCTTGTCGGGAATCCGCCACGGGTGTACATGTGTTCCCCATCCTGAACCCCCTCTCACCTCCCTGCCCATCCCATCCCTCAGGGCCATCCCAGTGCCCCAGCCCCGAGCACCCAGTCTCGTGCATCGAACCTGGACGGGCGATCTCCTTCTCACATGATAATATACATGTTTCACTGCTATTCTCTCAGATCACCCCACCCTCCCCTTCTCCCACAGAGTCCAAAGACTGTTCTGTACATCTGTGTCTCGCATCTTTTCAGATTCCATATATATGTGTTCGTGTACTCTATTGGTGTTTTTCTTTCTGACTTATTTCACTCTGTATAATAGGCTGCAGTTTCATCCACCTCATTAGAACTAACTCAAGTGTATACTTTTTGATGGCTGAGTCGGATTCCATTGTGTATATGTACCACTGCTTTCTTGTCGATTCATCTGCCCCTGGACATCTAGGTTGCTTCCATGTCCTGGCTATTGTAAACAGTGCTGTGATGATCCTTCGGGTACACATGTCTCGTTCAAGTCTGGTTTCCTCGGTGTGTATGCCCAGCAGTGGGATTGCTGGGTCATATGGCAGTTCTAGTTCCAGTTTTTGAAGGAATCTCCACAGTGTTCTCCATAGTGGCTGAACTAGTTTGCATTCCCACCAAGAGTGCAAGAGGGTTCCCTTCTCGACACCCTCTCCAGCATTTATTGCTTGTAGATTTTTGTACAGCAGTCAGCCTGACCAGAGGCAGATGGTACCTCATTGTGATTTTGGTTTGCATTTGTCTGATAACGAGGGATGGGGAGCATCTTTTCATGTGTTTGTTAGCCATCTGTATGTGTTCTTCAGAGGAAAGGAATTTAGAATGGAGCAGTGGGCTCCCACAGGTGGGGCAGGGGTAGTAGCCCACATCCCCTGCAGGCAATACTGGGGTCTTGCCCACGAAGAGTTTTATTACAAGAATAAAGCCAAGTAAAGGCTGGCTCTGTTGTGATTACCATCCCCATACTCCAGTATTCTAACATCATGTAATTAATTAAATACTTTTACTTTGCACACCAAATTGTGTTGATTTAAGTTTTAAACGTTTGTTGTCATAGATGTCAGGTTTTAATATGTTATATATTATTCACAAGGGACAAAGTTTCACTGTACATAGGTACAAATGCACACACGTATGTGTGTACATACATATAAATGCACACTCATAAGTGTGTATATTTAGATATATTTTTTCATATATATATATATATATATTCATACATCCACAGTTTCAGTAGTTACCTTGAAGAATTCATTGTCTTCTGTGAGGGAATTCATGAAGAGAAGACCTTGTTAAACCATTGTCACCAGCACAGGCTGCCTTGGTTACCACTGCTCCATTCCACAGAGCATCCTGAATGGTTTGCAAGGCCTTGAGATCACTTTCTGCACAGCCTGCAGTCCCCTAGGAACGTACACACCTCACATTCAAACAGTTGATTCGAAACACACAGTGATACCACAGACCTTGTAAAGGTAAAGACACACAATGTGCTTTTATTTATGTCTAAATCAGTTAAACAACGTATTCACTGCAAGGTACAAACTTTTTTAGCTTGCAAAGAACAACATTGTCTTGTATTTGAACATGGAAAATCTTGCTGAATTTGAAACATAGGTTTTTAATGAAATTCATTCTTCATTGTCTGTTATTTGGAGACTATGGAACCAAGAAAGTAAACCTCTGTTCATTGGGACTGCTTAAGCTGTATCTTTAGCAGATTTTTTTTTTTTAATTCCCTTACACTTTTACCGTCATAAATAGATATAATAGCCCAGCTTTGGAGGAGACACACCCTCCCTGCCCTGTGACCCATCGGACTTGACTTAGGGAGATGAGGATGGCAGGTGAGTTTGGGGGACTCCATAGGGGAGTTATTCATGCCTCATTTCTCCCACCAAAACATCTGAATTGCTCCCCATCCTCTGCTAGAGGTGTCAGGATGGGGCTTTGTGATGTCAAGGCTCACCCAGGGCCCCCATTGGCTGGGGAAGAGACTTGCTGACCTCATAAAGCATGAGGGTGTGTCTCCGTGACGAGGGGTATATATAGGGGTGCTCAGGGGCTCTGGAGCAGACCACTGGGAGGCCTCAAAATGACTAAGGTGACTGGGAAGCCACAAGGCTCCAGAGTAGTTCTGAAACACCTGGCTCCTGTTACCCGGGAAAACAGGATGAAGACTTCCTCCCCACTGAGGTCCAAGAAAAATGTCAAGGTGAGCTGAACCCACCCAAACACCTCTGGCCCACTGACCACACCCCATAAGTCCTCTCCCCTGTCCTTGCCTGGCACACAACCCTTCTCTGCCCACACCCCTTCTCCTGAAGCTGTCATTCGCAACCAACTTCACCCTCTTCCCCAAACCAATGCCATTCTCTACCCGTCTCTTGTTTTCTCCAGGTGGCCAGGGTACCTGTGAGAGTGAAAAATCGCCTTCAGGCAAAGCTGAGCAAGAAAACCTCTCAGAAACCACTCAGCACAAGGAAATTTAAAAAAACCAGAGGCCCAAAGCTCTGTAGCCAGTGCTCCAAGGTGAAAGAAGTGCTGAATCAGAACGGACCAGAGGAAGTCCCAGAGATTGTGTAGACCCCTGTCATTCCAGCAGGAACGGTGGGCAGCCAGTGACCTCAGAGCTTGGCTAGAGACCTCAGAAATCTTCTGCGGTCTTGTCGCTGAGGACTGGCCAACAATACACATGTTGACTATTATACCAACTGCATACATTCATAATGAAAATAAAATCAACCTGATGTGAAATTATGTTTGTCTCTGAGTTCTGTGAGAGTTTGGGACAGAGAGGGCAGTGCAGGCATCAATGTGTTGAGGGAGGGAGATGGGTCCTGTGGGGTTGGAGATGGGACTAAAAGGTCCAGTTTGCCAGAAAATGGGGGAGGGGAGAGAACTGATTCCAGACTCAGCTTCACACATATACTTCCCATGGGAGAAGAGAAAGAGGACTTGGTGTTTCTCTGTGTGAGTGCAGAACTGGAAACGTGGCTGGGGAGCCGTGTCATGTGTGGAGGGGCCGTGCCATTTGCTAAAATGGCATAGAAAGAAGGTGCCCCATAAAGAGAATGGAATATTGACATATGCAGCAACAGGGAACGTATACTGTTCAGTGAAATAACTCAGACAGAGATAGACAAATACCATATGGTATCACTTAAGAATCTAAAAACTCCACAAAGTAGAGAATATCAGAGAAATGGAGGCTCACGGATATAGAGAACATTCTACTGGTTAGCAGCGGGGAGGGGAAGAGGGAGGGGCAATACAGAGGTGGGGGAGCGGGAGGCACAGCGTGTAAGGTGGAAGATGAGCCCAAGGATGGACTGTACATCATGGGGAATAGAGCCAGTGCTTTGTAAGAACTATATACGGAAAGCCAACGTTCACGATTGTATAATAAGAAAGAAATGGAAAGAAAGAGGGGGGAGGAAGGAGGGAAGAAAGGAAGGAAAATGATGGTGTTTTTGGAGGGCACAAATCCAACATTGATTAGGCCCTTTTTAGCAAAGGAATTTAGTGTGTTATTTTTTCCATTTTTAGTTTTAGTTTATTTCGCATTACCATACTGTATTGGTTTCACGATACATTGACATGATTTTTTGAGATGTACTTATTTTAATGGGAGGCTAACTATTTGAAAATGCTTGGTGGTTTTTGCCATCCTTGTCGGGAATCCGCCACGGGTGTACATGTGTTCCCCATCCTGAACCCCCTCTCACCTCCCTGCCCATCCCATCCCTCAGGGCCATCCCAGTGCCCCAGCCCCGAGCACCCAGTCTCGTGCATCGAACCTGGACGGGCGATCTCCTTCTCACATGATAATATACATGTTTCACTGCTATTCTCTCAGATCACCCCACCCTCCCCTTCTCCCACAGAGTCCAAAGACTGTTCTGTACATCTGTGTCTCGCATCTTTTTAGATTCCATATATATGTGTTCGTGTACTCTATTGGTGTTTTTCTTTCTGACTTATTTCACTCTGTATAATAGGCTGCAGTTTCATCCACCTCATTAGAACTAACTCAAGTGTATACTTTTTGATGGCTGAGTCGGATTCCATTGTGTATATGTACCACTGCTTTCTTGTCGATTCATCTGCCCCTGGACATCTAGGTTGCTTCCATGTCCTGGCTATTGTAAACAGTGCTGTGATGATCCTTCGGGTACACATGTCTCGTTCAAGTCTGGTTTCCTCGGTGTGTATGCCCAGCAGTGGGATTGCTGGGTCATATGGCAGTTCTAGTTCCAGTTTTTGAAGGAATCTCCACAGTGTTCTCCATAGTGGCTGAACTAGTTTGCATTCCCACCAAGAGTGCAAGAGGGTTCCCTTCTCGACACCCTCTCCAGCATTTATTGCTTGTAGATTTTTGTACAGCAGTCAGCCTGACCAGAGGCAGATGGTACCTCATTGTGATTTTGGTTTGCATTTGTCTGATAACGAGGGATGGGGAGCATCTTTTCATGTGTTTGTTAGCCATCTGTATGTGTTCTTCAGAGGAAAGGAATTTAGAATGGAGCAGTGGGCTCCCACAGGTGGGGCAGGGGTAGTAGCCCACATCCCCTGCAGGCAATACTGGGGTCTTGCCCACGAAGAGTTTTATTACAAGAATAAAGCCAAGTAAAGGCTGGCTCTGTTGTGATTACCATCCCCATACTCCAGTATTCTAACATCATGTAATTAATTAAATACTTTTACTTTGCACACCAAATTGTGTTGATTTAAGTTTTAAACGTTTGTTGTCATAGATGTCAGGTTTTAATATGTTATATATTATTCACAAGGGACAAAGTTTCACTGTACATAGGTACAAATGCACACACGTATGTGTGTACATACATATAAATGCACACTCATAAGTGTGTATATTTAGATATATTTTTTCATATATATATATATATATTCATACATCCACAGTTTCAGTAGTTACCTTGAAGAATTCATTGTTTTCTGTGAGGGAATTCATGAAGAGAAGACCTTGTTAAACCATTGTCACCAGCACAGGCTGCCTTGGTTACCACTGCTCCATTCCACAGAGCATCCTGAATGGTTTGCAAGGCCTTGAGATCACTTCCTGCACAGCCTGCAGTCCCCTAGGAACGTACACACCTCACATTCAAACAGTTGATTCGAAACACACAGTGATACCACAGACCTTGTAAAGGTAAAGACACACAATGTGCTTTTATTTATGTCTAAATCAGTTAAACAACGTATTCACTGCAAGGTACAAACTTTTTTAGCTTGCAAAGAACAACATTGTCTTGTATTTGAACATGGAAAATCTTGCTGAATTTGAAACATAGGTTTTTAATGAAATTCATTCTTCATTGTCTGTTATTTGGAGACTATGGAACCAAGAAAGTAAACCTCTGTTCATTGGGACTGCTTAAGCTGTATCTTTAGCAGATTTTTTTTTTTAATTCCCTTACACTTTTACCGTCATAAATAGATATAATAGCCCAGCTTTGGAGGAGACACACCCTCCCTGCCCTGTGACCCATCGGACTTGACTTAGGGAGATGAGGATGGCAGGTGAGTTTGGGGGACTCCATAGGGGAGTTATTCATGCCTCATTTCTCCCACCAAAACATCTGAATTGCTCCCCATCCTCTGCTAGAGGTGTCAGGATGGGGCTTTGTGATGTCAAGGCTCACCCAGGGCCCCCATTGGCTGGGCAAGAGACTTGCTGACCTCATCAAGCATGAGGGTGTGTCTCCGTGACGAGGGGTATATATAGGGGTGCTCAGGGGCTCTGGAGCAGACCACTGGGAGGCCTCAAAATGACTAAGGTGACTGGGAAGCCACAAGGCTCCAGAGTAGTTCTGAAACACCTGGCTCCTGTTACCCGGGACAACAGGATGAAGACTTCCTCCCCACTGAGGTCCAAGAAAAATGTCAAGGTGAGCTGAACCCACCCAAACACCTCTGGCCCACTGACCACACCCCATAAGTCCTCTCCCCTGTCCTTGCCTGGCACACAACCCTTCTCTGCCCACACCCCTTCTCCTGAAGCTGTCATTCGCAACCAACTTCACCCTCTTCCCCAAACCAATGCCATTCTCTACCCGTCTCTTGTTTTCTCCAGGTGGCCAGGGTACCTGTGAGAGTGAAAAATCGCCTTCAGGCAAAGCTGAGCAAGAAAACCTCTCAGAAACCACTCAGCACAAGGAAATTTAAAAAAACCAGAGGCCCAAAGCTCTGTAGCCAGTGCTCCAAGGTGAAAGAAGTGCTGAATCAGAACGGACCAGAGGAGGTCCCAGAGAGTGTGTAGACCCCTGTCATTCCAGCAGGAACGGTGGGCAGCCAGTGACCTCAGAGCTTGGTTAGAGACCTCAGAAATCTTCTGGGGTCTTGCCGCTGAGGACTGGCCAGCAATACACATGTTGACTATTATACCAACTGCATACATTCATAATGAAAATAAAATCAACCTGATGTGAAATTATGTTTGTCTCTGAGTTCTGTGAGAGTTTGGGACAGAGAGGGCAGTGCAGGCATCAATGTGTTGAGGGAGGGAGATGGGTCCTGTGGGGTTGGAGATGGGACTAGAAGGTCCAGTTTGCCAGAAAATGGGGGAGGGGAGAGAACTGGTTCCAGACTCAGCTTCACACATATACTTCCCATGGGAGAAGAGAAAGAGGACTTGGTGTTTCTCTGTGTGAGTGCAGAACTGGAAACGTGGCTTCGGAGCCGTGTCATGTGTGGAGTGGCCGTGCGATTTGCTAAAAAGGCATACAAAGAAGGTGCCCCATAAAGAGAATGGAATATTGACATATGCAGCAACAGGGAACGTATACTGTTCAGTGAAATAACTCAGACAAAGATAGACCAATACCGTATGGTATCACTTAAGAATCTAAAAACTCCACAAAGTATAGAATATCACAGAAATGGAGGCTCACGGATATAGAGAACATTCTACTGGTTAGCAGCGGGGAGGGGAAGAGGGAGGGGCAATACAGAGGTGGGGGAGCGGGAGGCACAGCGTGTAAGGTGGAAGATGAGCCCAAGGATGGACTGTACATCATGGGGAATAGAGCCAGTGCTCTGTAAGAACTATAAACGGAAAGCCAACGTTCACGATTGTATAATAAGAAAGAAAGGGAAAGAAAGAGGGGGGAGGAAGGAGGGAAGAAAGGAAGGAAAA
Source organism: Capricornis sumatraensis (assembly GCF_032405125.1). Classification (NCBI taxonomy): domain Eukaryota; kingdom Metazoa; phylum Chordata; class Mammalia; order Artiodactyla; family Bovidae; genus Capricornis; species Capricornis sumatraensis. The sequence continues at coordinate 138,051,255 of NC_091092.1, read as the reverse complement.
TGATGGTGTTTTTGGAGGGCACAAAACCAACATTGATTAGGCCCTTGTTAGCAAAGGAATTTAGTGTGTTTTTTTTTCCATTTTTATTTTTAGTTTATTTCGCATTACCATACTGTATTGGTTTCACAATTCATTGACATGATTTTTTGAGATGTACTTATTTTAATGGGAGGCTAAATATTTGACAATGCTTGGTGGTTTTTGCCATCCTTGTCGGGAATCCGCCACGGGTGTACATGTGTTCCCCATCCTGAACCCCCTCTCACCTCCCTGCCCATCCCATCCCTCAGGGCCATCCCAGTGCCCCAGCCCCGAGCACCCATTCTCGTGCATCGAACCTGGACGGGCGATCTCCTTCTCACATGATAATATACATGTTTCACTGCTATTCTCTCAGATCACCCCACCCTCCCCTTCTCCCACAGAGTCCAAAAGACTGTTCTGTACATCTGTGTCTCGCATCTTTTTAGATTCCATACATATGTGTTCGTGTACTCTATTGGTGTTTTTCTTTCTGACTTATTTCACTCTGTATAATAGGCTGCAGTTTCATCCACCTCATTAGAAGTAACTCAAGTGAATACTTTTTGATGGCTGAGTCGGATTCCATTGTGTATATGTACCACTGTTTTCTTGTCGATTCATCTGCCCCTGGACATCTAGGTTGCTTCCATGTCCTGGCTATTGTAAACAGTGCTGTGATGATCCTTCGGGTACACATGTCTCGTTCAAGTCTGGTTTCCTCGGTGTGTATGCCCAGCAGTGGGATTGCTGGGTCATATGGCAGTTCTAGTTCCAGTTTTTGAAGGAATCTCCACAGTGTTCTCCATAGTGGCTGTACTAGTTTGCATTCCCACCAAGAGTGCAAGAGGGTTCCCTTCTCGACACGCTCTCCAGCATTTATTGCTTGTAGATTTTTGTACAGCAGTCAGCCTGACCAGAGGAAGATGGTACCTCATTGTGATTTTGGTTTGCATTTGTCTGATAACGAGGGATGGGGAGCATCTTTTCATGTGTTTGTTAGACATCTGTAAGTGTTCTTCAGAGGAAAGGAATTTAGAATGCAGCAGTGGGCTCCCACAGGTGGGGCAGGGGGAGTAGCCCACATCCCCTGCAGGCAATACTGGGGTCTTGCCCACGAAGAGTTTTATTACAAGAATAAAGCCAAGTAAAGGCTGGCTCTGTTGTGATTACCATCCCCATACTCCAGTATTCTAACTTCATGTCATTAATTAAATACTTTTACTTTGCACACCAAATTGTGTTGATTTAAGTTTTAAACGTTTGTTGTCATAGATGTCAGGTTTTAATATGTTATATATTATTCACAAGGGACAAAGATTCACTGTACATATGTACAAATGCACACACGTATGTGTGTACATACATATAAACGCACACTCATAAGTGTGTATATTTAGATATATTTTTTCATATATATATATATATTCATACATCCACAGTTTCAGTAGTTACCTTGAAGAACTCATTGTTTTCTGTGAGGGAATTCATGACGAGAAGACCTTGTTAAACCATTGTCACCAGCACAGGCTGCCTTGGTTACCACTGCTCCATTCCACAGAGCATCCTGAATGGTTTGCAAGGCCTTGAGATCACTTCCTGCACAGCCTGCAGTCCCCTAGGGAACGTACACACCTCACATTCAAACAGTTGATTCGAAACACACAGTGATACCACAGACCTTGTCAAAGTAAAGACACACAATGTGCTTTTATTTATGTCTAAATCAGTTAAACAACGTAATCACTGTAAGGTACAAACTTTTTTAGCTTGCAGAGAACAACATTGTCTTGTATTTTAACATGGAAAATCTTGCTGAATTTGAAACATAGGTTTTAATGAAATTCATTCTTCATTGTCTGTTATTTGGAGACTATGGAACCAAGAAGGTAAACCTCCGTTCATTGAGGCTGCTTAAGCTGTATCTTGAGCAGATTTTTTTTTAAATTCCCTTACACTTTTACCGTCATAAATAGATATAATAGCCCAGCTTTGGCGGAGACACACCCTCCCTGCCCTGTGACCCATCGGACTTGACTTAGTGAAATGAGGATGGCAGGTGAGTTTGGGGGACTCCATAGGGGAGTTATTCATGCCTCATTTCTCCCACCAAAACGTCTGAATTGCTCCTCATCCTCTGCTACAGGTGTCAGCATGGGGCTTTGTGATGTCAAGGCTCACCCAGGACCCCCATTGGCTGGGCAAGAGACTTGCTGACCTCATCAAGCATGAGGGTGTGTCTCCGTGACGAGGGGTATATATAGGGGTGCTCAGGGGCTCTGGAGCAGACCACTGGGAGGCCTCAAAATGACTAAGGTGACTGGGAAGCCACAAGGCTCCAGAGTAGTTATGAAACACCTGGCTCCTGTTACCCGGGACAACAGGATGAAGACGTCCTCCCCACTGAGGTCCAAGAAAAATGTCAAGGTGAGCTGAACCCACCCAAACACCTCTGGCCCATTGACCCCACCCCATAAGTCCTCTCCCCTGTCCCTGCCTGGCACACAACCCTTCTCTGCCCACACCCCTTCTCTTGAAGCTGTCATTCCCAACCACCTTCACCCTCTTCCCCAAACCAATGCCATTCTCTACCCGTCTCTTGTTTTCTCCTGGTTGCCAGGGTTCCTGTGAGAGTGTATAATCGCCTTCAGGCAAAGCTGAGCAAGAAAACGTCTCAGAAACCACTCAGCACAAGGAAATTTAAAAAAAAACCAAAGGCCCAAAGCTCTGTAGCCGGTGCTCCAAGGTGAAAGAAATGCTGAATCAGAACAGACCAAAGGAGGTACCAGAGAGTGTGTAGACCCCTGTCATTCCAGCAGGAACGGTGGGCAGCCAGTGACCTCAGAGCTTGGTTAGAGACCTCAGAAATCCTCTGGGGTCTTGCCAACGAAGACTGGCCAACAATACACACGTTGACTATTATACCACCTGCATACATTCATAATGAAAATAAAATCAAGCTGATGTGAAATTATGTTTGTCTCTGAGTTCTGTGAGAGTGGGGGACAGAGAGGGCAGTGCAGGCATCAATGTGTTGAGGGAGGGAGATGGGTCCTGTGGGGTTGGAGATGGGACTAGAAGGTCCAGTTTGCCAGAAAATGGGGGAGGGGAGAGAACTGGTTCCAGACTCAGCTTCACACATATACTTCCCATGGGAGAAGAGGAAGAGGACTTGGTGTTTCTCTGTGTGAGTGCAGAACTGGAAACGTGGCTGGGGAGCCGTGTCATGTGTGGAGTGGCCGTGCCATTTGCTCAAAAGGCATAGAAAGAAGGTGGCCCATAAAGAGAATGGAATATTGACATTTGCAGCAACAGGGAACGTATACTGTTCAGTGAAATAACTCAGACAGAGATAGACAAATACCGTATGGTATCACTTAAGAATCTAAAAACTCCACAAAGTAGAGAATATCACAAAATTGGAGGCTCACGGATATAGAGAACATTCTACTGGTTAGCAGCGGGGAGGGGAAGAGGGAGGGGCAATACAGAGGTGGGGGAACGGGAGGCACAGCGTGTAAGGTGGAAGATGAGCCCAAGGATGGACTGTACATCATGGGGAATAGAGCCAGTGCTCTGTAAGAACTATAAACGGAAAGCCAACGTTCACGATTGTATAATAAGAAAGAAAGGGAAAGAAAGAGGGGGGAAGAAGGAGGGAAGAAAGGCAGGAAAATGATGGTGTTTTTGGAGGGCACAAAGCCAACATTGATTAGGCCCTTTTTAGCAAAGGAATATAGTGCGGTTTTTTTTCCATTTTTATTTTTAGTTTATTTCGAATTACCATAGTAAATTGGTTTCGCGATACATTGACATGATTTTTTGAGATGAACTTATTTTATTGGGAAGCTAACTATTTGACAATGCTTGGTGGTTTTTGCCATCCTTGTCGGGAATCCGCCACGGGTGTACATGTGTTCCCCATCCTGAACCCCCTCTCACCTCCCTGCCCATCCCATCCCTCAGGGCCATCCCAGTGCCCCAGCCCCGAGCACCCAGTCTTGTGCATCGAACCTGGACGGGCGATCTCCTTCTCACATGATAATATACATGTTTCACTGCTATTCTCTCAGATCACCCCACCCTCCCCTTCTCCCACAGAGTCCAAAAGACTGTTCTGTACATCTGTGTCTCGCAGACAGGGTTATCATCACCATCTTTCTAGATTCCATAGATATGTGTTCGTGTACTCTATTGGTGTTTTTCTTTCTGACTTATTTCACTCTGTATAATAGGCTGCAGTTTCATCCACCTCATTAGAACTAATTCAAGTGTATACTTTTTGATGGCTGAGTCGGATTCCATTGTGTATATGTTCCACTGCTTTCTTATCGATTCGTCTGCCCCTGGACATCTAGGTTGCTTCCATGTCCTGGCTATTGTAAACAGTGCTGTGATGATCCTTTGGGTACACATGTCTCGTTCAAGTCTGGTTTCATCGGTGTGTATTCCCAGCAGTGGGATTGCTGGGTCATATGGCAGTTCTCGTTCCAGTTTCTGAAGGAATCTCCACAGTGTTCTCCATAGTGGCTGTACTAGTTTGCATTCCCACCAAGAGTGCAAGAGGGTTCCCTTCTCGACACCCTCTCCAGCATTTATTGCTTGTAGATTTTTGTAAGGCAGTCAGCCTGACTAGAGACAGATGGTACCTCATTGTGGTTTTGGTTTGCATTTGTCTGATAACGAGTGATGGGGAGCATCTTTTCATGTGTTTGTTAGCCATCTGTATGTCTTCTTCGGAGGAAAGGAATTTAGAATGGAGCAGTGGGCTCCCACAGGTGGGGCAGGGGGAGTAGCCCACATCCTCTGTAGGCAATACTGGGGTCTTGCCCACGAAGAGTTTTATTACAAGAATAAAGCCAAGTAAAGGCTGGCTCTGTTGTGATTACCATCCCCATACTCCAGTATTCTAACTTCATGTCAGTCATTAAATACTTTTACTTTGCACACCAAATTGTGTTGACTTAAGTTTTAAACGTTTGTTGTCATAGATGTCAGGGTTTAATATTTTATATATTATTCACAAGGGACAAAGATTTACTGTACATATGTACAAATGCACACACGTATGTGTGTACATACATATAAACGCACACTCAGAAGTGTGTATTTAGATATATTTTTTCATATATATATAAATTCATACATCCATAGTTTCAGTAGTTACCTTGAAGAATTCATTGTCTTCTGTGAGGGAATTCATGAAGAGAAGACCTTGTTAAACCATTGTCACCAGCACAGGCTGCCTTGGTTACCACTGCTCCATTCCACAGAGCATCCTGAATGGTTTGCAAGGCCTTGAGATCACTTCCTGCACAGCCTGCAGTCCCCTAGGGAACGTACACACCTCACATTCCAACAGTTGATTCGAAACACACAGTGATACCACAGACCTTGTCAAGGTAAAGACACACAATGTGCTTTTATTTATGTCTAAATCAGTTAAACAACGTATTCACTGCAAGGTACAAACTTTTTTAGCTTGCAAAGAACAACATTGTCTTGTATTTGAACATGGAAAATCTTGCTGAATTTGAAACATAGGTTTTAAATGAAATTCATTCTTCATTGTCTGTTATTTGGAGACTGTGGAACCAAGAAAGTAAACCTCCGTTCATTGGGACTGCTTAAGTTGTATCTTTAGCTGATTTTTTTTTAATTCCCTTACAATTTTACAGTCATAAATAGATATAATAGGCCAGGTTTGGAGGAGACACACCCTCCCTGCCCTGTGACTCATCGAACTTGACTTAGGGAGATGAGGATGGCAGGTGAGTTTGGGGGCCTCCATTCGGGAGTTATTCATGCCTCATTTCTCCCACCAAAACATCTAAATTGCTCCCCATCCTCTGCTAGTGGTGTCAGTATGGGGTTTGTGATGTCAAGGCTCACCCAGGGCGCCCATTGGCTGGGGAAGTGACTTGTTGACCTCATCAAGCATGAGGGTGTGTCTCCCTGACGAGGGGTATATATAGGGCTGCTCAGGGGCTCTGGAGCAGACCACTGGGAGGCCTCAAAATAACTAAGGTGACTGGGATGCCACAAGACTCCAGAGTAATTATGAAACACCTGGCTCCTGTTACCCGGGACAACAGGATGAAGACTTCCTCCCCACTGAGGTCCAAGAAAAATGTCAAGGTGAGCTGAACCCACCCAAACACCTCTGGCCCATTGACCCCACCCCATATGTCCTCTCCCCTGTTCTTGCCTGGCACACAACCCTTCTCTGCCCACACCCGTTCCCCTGAAGCTGTCATTCCCAACCACCTTCACCCTCTTCCCCAAACCAATGCCATTCTCTACCCGTCTCTTGTTTTCTCCAGGTGGCCAGGGTACCTGTGAGAGTGAATAATCGCCTTCATGCAAAGCTGAGCAAGAAAACGTCTCAGAAGCCATTCAGCACAAGGAAATTTAAAAAAACCAGAGGCCCAAAGCTCTGTAGCCGATGCTCCAAGGTGAAAGAAGTGCTGAATCAGAACGGACCAGAGGAGGTCCCAGAGAGTGTGTAGACCCCTGTCATTCCAGCAGGAACGGTGGGCAGCCAGTGACCTCAGAGCTTGGCTAGAGACCCCAGAAATCTTCTGGGTTCTTGCCGCTGAGGACTGGCCAACAATACACATGTTGACTATTATACCAACTGCATACATTCATAATGAAAATAAAATCAACCTGATGTGAAATTATGTTTGTCTCTGAGTTCTGTGAGAGTGGGGGACAGAGAGGGCAGTGCAGGCATCAATGTGTTGAGGGAGGGAGATGGGTCCTGTGGGGTTGGAGATGGGACTAGAAGGTCCAGTTTGCCAGAAAATGGAGGAGGGGTGAGAACTGGTTCCAGACTCAGCTTCACACATATACTTCCCATGGGAGAAGAGGAAGAGGACTTGGTGTTTCTCTGTGTGAGTGCAGAACTGGAAACGTGGCTGGGGAGCCGTGTCATGTGTGGAGTGGCCGTGCCATTTGCTCAAATGGCATACAAAGAAGGTGCCCCATAAAGAGAATGGAATATTGACATATGCAGCAACAGGGAACGTATACTGTTCAGTGAAATAACTCAGACAGAGATAGACAAATACCGTATGGTATCACTTAAGAATCTAAAAACTCAATTTTTCACCATTCAAGATAATGTTTGCTGTGGTTTTGTCATATGTAGCTTTTATTTTGTTGAGGTATGTTCCTTCTATTCCTGCTTTCTGGAGAGTTTTTATCATAAATGGATGTTGAATTTTGTCAATGGCCTTCTCTGCATCTATTGAGATAATCATATGGTTTTTATTTTTCAATTTGTTAATGTGGTGAATTACATTGATTGATTTGCGGATATTGAAGAATCCTTGCATCCCTGGAATAAAGCCCACTTGGTCATGGTGTATGAACTTTTTAATGTGTTGTTGGATTCTGATTGCTAGGATTGTGTTGAGGATTTTTGCGTCTATGTTCATCAGTGATATTGGCCTGTACTTTTCTTTTTTTGTGACATCTTTGTCAGGTTTTGGTATTAGGGTGATGGTGGCCTCATAAAATGAGTTTGGACGTTTACCTTCCTCTGCAATTTTCTGGAAGACCTTGAGTATGATAGGTGTTAGCTCTTGTCTAAATTTTTGTTAGAATTCAGCTGTGAAGCCGTCTGGACCTGGGCTTTTTTTTGGGAAAACTGGTCAACCACTTGTGAAAGAATGAAACTAGATCACGTTCTAACACCGCACACAAAAATAAACTCAAAATGGATTAAAGAACTAAATGTAAGACCAGAAAGTATAAAACTCCTAGAGGAGAACATAGGCAAAACACTCTCAGACATAAATCACAGCAGGATCCTCTATGATCCACCTCTCAGAATTCTGGAAATAAAAGCAAAAATAAACAAATGGGATCTAATTAAAATTAAAAGCTTCTGCACAACAAAGGAAACTATAAGCAAGGTGAAAAGACAGCCTTCTGAATGGGAGCAAATAATAGCAAATGAAGCAACTGACAAACAACTAATCTCAAAAATATACAAGCAACTTATGCAGCTCAATTCCAGAAAATTAAACGACCCAATCGAAAAATGGGCCAAAGAACTAAATAGACAGTTCTCCACAGAAGACATACGGATGGCTAACAAACACATGAAAAGATGCTCAACATCACTCACTTTCAGAGAAATGCAAATCAAGACCACAATGAGGTACCGTTTCACACCAGTCAGAATGGCTGCGATCCAAAAATCTGCAAGCAATAAATGCTGGAGAGGGTGTGGAGAAAAGGGAACCCTCCTACACTGTTGGTGGGAATGCAAACTAGTACAGCCACTATGGAGAACAGTGTGGAGATTCCTTAAAAAATGGCAAATAGAACTGCCTTATGACCCAGCAATCCCACTGCTGGCATACACACCGAGGAAACCAGAGTAGAAAGAGACACATGTACCCCAATGTTCATCACAGCACTGTTTATAATAGCCAGGACATGGAAACAACCTAGATGTCCATCAGCAGATGAATGGATAAGAAAACTATGCTACATGTACACAATGGAGTATTACTCAGCTGCTAAAAAGAATTCATTTGAATCAGTTCTGATGAGATGGATGAAACTGGAGCCGATTATACAGAGTGAAGTAAGCCAGAAAGAAAAACACCAATACAGAATACTAACACATATATATCGAATTTAGAAAGATGGCAATGACGACCCTGTATGCAAGACACGAAAAAAGACACAGCGGTGTATAATGGACTTTTGGACTCAGAGGGAGAGGGAGAGGGTGGGATGATTTGGGAGAATGGCATTCTATCATGTATACTATCATGTAAGAATTGAATCGCCAGTCTATGTCTGACGCAGGATACTGCATGCTTGGGGCTAGTGCATAGGGGTGACCCACAGAGATGTTATGGGGAGGGAGGTGGGAGGGGGGTTCATGTTTGGAAACACATGTAAGAAATAAAGATTTAAAAAAAAAAATAAAAAAAAAGAATGTAAAAATTCCACAAAGTAGAGAATATCACAAAAATGGAAGCTCACGGATATAGAGAACATTCTACTGGTTAGCAGCGGGGAGGGGAAGAGGGAGGGGCAATACAGAGGTGGGGGAGCGGGAGGCACAGCGTGTAAGGTGGAAGATGAGCCCAAGGACGGACTGTACATCATGGGGAATAGAGCCAGTGCTCTGTAAGAACTATAAACGGAAAGCCAACGTTCACGATTGAATAATAAGAAAGAAAGGGAAAGAAAGAGGGGGGAGGAAGGAGGGAAGAAAGGAAGGAAAATGATGGTGCTTTTGGCGGGCACAAAGCCAACATTGATTAGGACCTTGTTATCAAAGGAATTTAGTTGTTTCTTTTTTTTTTGCCATTTTTTTTTTAGTTTATTTCGCATTATCATACTGTATTGGTTTCACAATACATTGACATGATTTTTGAGATGTACTAATTTTAATGGGAGGCTAACTATTTGACAATGCTTGGTGGTTTTCGCCATCCTTGTCGGGAATCCGCCACGGGTGTACATGTGTTCCCCATCCTGAACCCCCTCTCACCTCCCTGCCCATCCCATCCCTCAGGGCCATCCCAGTGCACCAGCCCCGAGCACCCAGTCTCGTGCATCGAACCTGGACGGGCGATCTCCTTCTCACATGATAATATACATGTTTCACTGCTATTCTCTCAGATCATCCCACCCTCGCCTTCTCCCACAGAGTCCAAAAGACTGTTCTGTACATCTGTGTCTCGCATCTTTCTAGATTCCATAGATATGTGTTCGTGTACTCTATTGGTGTTTTTCTTTCTGACTTATTTCACTCTGTATAATAGGCTGCAATTTCATCCACCTCATTAGAACTAATTCAAGTGTATACATTTTGATGGCTGAGTCGGATTCCATTGTGTATATGTTCCACTGCTTTCTTATCGATTCGTCTGCCCCTGGACATCTAGGTTGCTTCCATGTCCTGGCTATTGTAAACAGTGCTGTGATGATCCTTCGGGTACACATGTCTCGTTCAAGTCTGGTTTCCTCGGTGTGTGTGCCCAGCAGTGGGATTGCTGGGTCATATGGCAGTTCTAGTTCCAGTTTTTGAAGGAATCTCCACAGTGTTCTCCATAGTGGCTGTACTAGTTTGGATTCCCACCAAGAGTGCAAGAGGCTTCCCTTCTCGACACCCTCTGCAGCATTTATTGCTTGTAGATTTTTGTACAGCAGTCAGCCTGACCAGAGGCAGATGGTACCTCATTGTGGTTTTGGTTTGCATTTGTCTGATAACGAGTGATGGGGAGCATCTTTTCATGTGTTTGTTAGCCATCTCTATGTCTTCTTCGGAGGAAAGGAATTTAGAATGGAGCAGTGGGCTCCCACAGGTGGGGCAGGGGGAGTAGCCCACATCCCCTGCAGGCAATACTGGGGTCTTGCCCACGAAGAGTTTTATTACAAGAATAAAGCCAAGTAAAGGCTGGCTCTGTTGTGATTACCATCCCCATACTCCAGTATTCTAACTTCATGTCATTAATTAAATACTTTTACTTTGCACACCAAATTGTGTTGATTTAAGTTTTAAACGTTTGTTGTCATAGATGTCAGGTTTTAATATTTTATACATTATTCACAAGGGACAAAGATTCACTGTACATATGCACAAATGCACACACGTATGTTTGTACATACGTAGAAAAGCACACTCATAAGTGTTTATATTTAGATATATTTTTTCATATGTATATATTCATTCATCAACATTTTCAGTAGTTACCTTTAAGAATTCATTGTTTTCTGTGAGGGAATTCATGAAGAGAAGACCTTGTTAAACCATTGTCACCAGCACAGGCTGCCTTGGTTACCACTGCTTCATTCCACAGAGCATCCGGAATGGTTTGCAAGGCCTTGAGATCACTTCCTGCACAGCCTGCAGTCCCCTAGGGAACGTACACACCTCACATTCAAACAGTTGATTCGAAACACACAGTGATACCACAGATCTTGTCAAGGTAAAGACACACAATGTGCTTTTATTTATGTCTAAATCAGTTAAACAACGTATTCACAGCAAGGTACAAACTTTTTTAGCTTGCAAAGAACAACATTGTCTTGTATTTGAACATGGAAAATCTTGCTGAATTTGAAACATAGGTTTTTAATGAAATTCATTCTTCATTGTCTGTTATTTGGAGACTGTGGAACCAAGAAAGTAAACCTCCGTTCATTGGGGATGCTTAAGCTGTATCTTTAGCAGATTTTTTTTCTTTAATTCCCTTACACTTTTACCCTCATAAATAGATATAATAGCCCAGCTTTGGAGGAGACACACCCTCCCTGCCCTGTGACCCATCGGACTTGACTTAGGGAGATGAGGATGGCAGGTGAGTTTGGGGGCCTCCATAGGGGAGTTATTCATGCCTCATTTCTCCCACCAAAACATCTAAATTGCTCCCCATCCTCTGCTAGAGGTGTCAGGATGGGGCTTTGTGATGTCAAGACTCACCCAGGGCCCCCATTGGCTGGGGAAGAGACTTGCTGAACTCATCAAGCATGAGGGTGTGTCACCCTGATGAGGGGTATATATAGGGGTGCTCAGGGGCTCTGGAGCAGACCACTGGGAGGCCTCAAAATGACTAAAGTGACTGGGAAGCCACAGGGCTCCAGATTAGTTCTGAAACACCTGGCTCCTGTTACCCGGGACAACAGGATGAAGACTTCCTCCCCACTGAGGTCCAAGAAAAATGTCAAGGTGAGCTGAACCCACCCAAACACCTCTGGCCCATTGACCCCACCCCATAAGTCCTCTCCCCTGTCCTTGCCTGGCACACAACCCTTCTCTGCCCACACCCCTTCTCCTGAAGCTGTCATTCCCAACCAACTTCACCCTCCTCCCCACACCAATGCCATTCTCTACCCGTCTCTTGTTTTCTCCAGGTGGCCAGGGTACCTGTGAGAGTGAATAATCGCCTTCAGGCAAAGCTGAGCAAGAAAACGTCTCAGAAACCACTCAGCACAATGAAATGTAAAAAAGCCAGAGGCCCAAAGCACTGTAGCCGGTGCTCCAAGGTGAAAGAAGTGCTGAATCAGAACGGACCAGAGGAGGTCCCAGAGAATGTGTAGACCCCTGTCATTCCAGCAGGAACGGTGAGCAGCCAGTGACATCAGAGCTTGGATAGAGACCTCAGAAATCTTGTGGGGTCTTGCCGCTGAGGACTGGCCAACAATACACATGTTGACTATTATACCAACTGCATACATTCATAATGAAAATAAAATCAACCTGATATGAAATTATGTTTGTCTCTGAGTTCTCTGAGAGTGGGGGACAGAGAGGGCAGTGCAGTCATCAATGTGTTGAGGGAGGGAGATGGGTCCTGTGGGGTTGGAGATGGGACTAGAAGGTCCAGTTTGCCAGAAAATGGGGGAGGGGAAAGAACTGGTTCCAGACTCAGCTTCACACATATACTTCCCATGGGAGAAGAGGAAGAGGACTTGGTGTTTCTCTGTGTGAGTGCAGAACTGGAAACGTGGCTGGGGAGCCGTGTCATGTGTGGAGTGGCCGTGCCATTTGCTCAAAAGACATAGAAAGAAGGTGCCCCATAAAGAGAATGGAATATTGACATATGCAGCAACAGGGAACGTATACTGTTCAGTGAAATAACTCAGACAGAGATAGACAAATACCGTATGGTATCACTTAAGAATCTAAAAACTCCACAAAGTAGAGAATATCACAAAAATGGAGGCTCACGGATATAGAGAACATTCTACTGGTTCCAGCGGGGAGGGGAAGAGGGAGGGGCAATACAGAGGTGGGGAAGCGGGAGGCACAGCGTGTAAGGTGGAAGATGAGCCCAAGGATGGACTGTACATCATGGGGAATAGAGCCAGTGCTCTGTAAGAACTATAAACAGAAAGCCAACGTTCACGATTGTATAATAAGAAAGAAAGGGAAAGAAAGAGGGGGGAGGAAGGAGGGAAGAAAGGAAGGAAAATGATGGTGTTTTTGGAGGGCACAAAGCGAAAAATGATTAGGCCCTTCTTAGCAAAGAAATATAGTTTACTTTTTTTTTCCATTTTTATTTTTAGTTTATTTCGCATTACCTTACTGTTTTGGTTTCACGATACATTGTCATGATTTTTTGAGATGTACATATTTTAATGGGAGGCTAACTATTTTACAGTGGTTGGTGGTTTTTGCCATACTTGTCGGAATCCGCCACGGTTGTACATGTGTTCCCCATCCTGAAACCCCTCTCACCTCCCTGCCCATCCCATCCCTCAGGGCCATCCCAGTGCCCCAGCCCCGAACACCCAGTCTCGTGCATCGAACCTGGACGGGCGTTCTCCTTCTCACATGATAATATACATGTTTCACTGCTATTCTCTCAGATCATCCCACCCTCGCCTTCTCCCACAGAGTCCAAAAGACTGTTCTGTACATCTGTGTCTCGCAGACAGGGTTATCATCACCATCTTTCTAGATTCCATAGATATGTGTTCGTGTACTCTATTGGTGTTTTTCTTTCTGACTTATTTCACTCTGTATAATAGGCTGCAGTTTCATCCACCTCATTAGAACTAATTCAAGTGTATACTATTTGATGTCTGAGTCGGATTCCATTGTGTATATGTACCACTGCTTTCTTATCGATTCGTCTGCCCCTGGACATCTAGATTGCTTCCATGTCCTGGCTATTGTAAACAGTGCTGTGATGATCCTTCGGGTAGGCATGTCTCGTTCACGTCTGGTTTCCTCGGTGTGTATGCCCAGCAGTGGGATTGCTGGGTCATATGGCAGTTCTAGTTCCAGTTTTTGAAGGACTCTCCACAGTGTTCTCCATAGTGGCTGTACTAGTTTGCATTCCCACCAAGAGTGCAAGAGGGTTCCCTTCTCGACACCCTCTCCAGCATTTATTGCTTGTAGATTTTTGTACAGCAGTCAGCCTGACCAGAGGCAGATGGTACCTCATTGTGATTTTGATTTGCATTTGTGTGATAACTAGTGATGGGGAGCATCTTTTCATGTGTTTGTTAGCCATCTCTATGTCTTCTTCGGAGGAAAGGAATTTAGAATGGAGCAGTGGGCTCCCACAGGTGGGGCAGGGGGAGTAGCCCACATCCCCTGCAGGCAATTCTGGGGTCTTGCCCACGAAGAGTTTTATTACAAGAATAAAGCCAAGTAAAGGCTGGCTCTGTTGTGATTACCATCCCCATATTCCAGTATTCTAACTTCATGTCATTAATTAAATACTTTTACTTTGCACACCAAATTGTGTTGATTTAAGTTTTAAATGTTTGTTGTCATAGATGTCAGGGTTTAATATTTTGTATATTATTCACAAGGGACAAAGATTCACTGTACATATGTACAAATGCACACACGTATGTGTGTACATACATATAAACACACACTCATAAGTGTGTATATTTAGATGTATTTTTTCATATATATATATATATATTCATACATCCACAGTTTCAGTAGTTACCTTGAAGAATTCATTGTCTTCTGGGAGGGAATTCATGAAGAGAAGACCTTGTTAAACCATTGTCACCAGCACAGGCTGCCTTGGTTACCACTGCTCCATTCCACAGAGCATCCTGAATGGTTTGCAAGGCCTTGAGATCACTTCCTGCACAGCCTGCAGTCCCCTAGGGAACGTACACACCTCACATTCAAACAGTTGATTCGAAACACACAGTGATACCACAGACCTTGTCAAGATAAAGACACACAATGTGATTTTATTTATGTCTAAATCAGTTAAACAACATATTCACTGCAAGGTACAAACTTTTTTAGCTTGCAAAGAACAACATTGTCTTGTATTTGAACATGGAAAATCTTGCTGAATTTGAAACATGGGTTTTAAATGAAATTCATTCTTCATTGTCTGTTATTTGGAGACTATGGAACCAAGAAAGTAAACCTCGGTTCATTGGGGCTACTTAAGCTGTATATTTAGCAGATTTTTTTTCTTTAATTCCCTTACACTTTTACCGTCATAAATAGATATAATAGCCCAGCTTTGGAGGAGACACACCCTCCCTGCCCTGTGACCCATCGGACTTGACTTAGGGAGATGAGGATGGCAGGTGAGTTTGGGGGCCTCCATAGGGGAGTTATTCATGCCTCATTTCTCCCACCAAAACATCTAAATTCCTCCCCATCCTCTGCTAGAGGTGTCAGGATGGGGCTTTGTGATGTCAAGGCTCACCCAGGGCCCCCATTGGCTGGGGAATAGACTTGCTGACCTCATAAAGCATGAGGCTGTGTCTCCCTGACGATGGGTATATATAGGGGTGCTCAGGGTCTCTGGAGCAGACCACTGGGAGGCCTCAAAATGACTAAGGTGACTGGGAAGCCACAAGGCTCCAGAGTAGTTTTGAAACACCTGGCTCCTGTTACCCGGGACAACAGGATGAAGACTTCCTCCCCACTGAGGTCCAAGAAAAATGTCAAGGTGAGCTGAACCCACCCAAACACCTCTGGCCCATTGACCCCACCCCATAAGTCCTCTCCCCTGTCCTTGCCTGGCACACAACCCTTCTCTACCCACACCCCTTCTCCTGAAGCTGTCATTCCCAACCACCTTCAACCTCCTCCCCAAACCAATGCCATTCTCTACCCGTCTCTTGTTTTCTCCAGGTGGCCAGGGTACCTGTGAGAGTGAATAATCGCCTTCAGGCAAAGCTGAGCAAGAAAACGTCTCAGAAACCGCTCAGCACAAGGAAATGTAAAAAAGCCAGAGGCCCAAAGCACTGTAGCCGGTGCTCCAAGGTGAAAGAAGTGCTGAATCAGAATGGACCAGAGGAGGTCCCAGAGAGTGTGTAGACCCCTGTCATTCCAGCAGGAACGGTGGGCAGCCAGTGACCTCAGAGCTTGGCTAGAGACCTCAGAAATCTTGTGGGGTCTTGCCGCTGAGGACTGGCCAACAATACACACGTTGACTTTTATACCAACTGCATACATTCATAATGAAAATAAAATCAACCTGATGTGAAATTATGTTTGTCTCTGAGTTCTGTGAGAGTGGGGGACAGAGAGGGCAGTGCAGTCATCAATGTGTTGAGGGAGGGAGATGGGTCTTGTGGGGTTGGAGATGGGACTAGAAGTTCCAGTTTGCCAGAAAATGGGGGAGGGGAGAGAACTGGTTCCAGACTCAGCTTCACACATATACTTCCCATGGGAGAAGAGGAAGAGGACTTGGTGTTTCTCTGTGTGAGTGCAGAACTGGAAACGTGGCTGGGGAGCCGTGTCATGTGTGGAGTGGCCGTACCATTTGCTCAAAAGGCATAGAAGAAGGTGCCCCATAAAGAGAATGGAATATTGACATATGCAGCAACAGGGAACGTATACTGTTCAGTGAAATAACTCAGACAGAGATAGACAAATACCGTATGGTATCACTTAAGAATCTAAAAACTCCACAATGTAGAGAATATCACAAAAATGGAGGCTCACGGATATAGAGAACATTCTACTGGTTAGCAGCGGGGAGGGAAAGAGGGAGGGGCAATACAGAGGTGGGGGAGCGGGAGGCACAGCGTGTAAAATGGAAGATGAGCCCAAGGATGGACTGTACATCATGGGGAATAGAGACAGTGCTCTGTAAGAACTATAAACAGAAAGCCAACGTTCACGATTGTATAATAAGAAAGAAAGGGAAAGAATGAGGGGGGAGGAAGGAGGGAAGAAAGGACGGAAAATGATGGTGTTTTTGGAGGGCACAAAGCCAAAATTGATTAGGCCCTTCTTAGCAAAGGAATATAGTTTATTTTTTTTTCCATTTTTATTTTTATTTTATTTCGCATTACCTTACTGTATTGGTTTCGCGATACATTGACATGATTTTTTGAGATGTACTTATTTTAATGGGAGGTAACTATTTTACAATGCTTGGTGGTTTTTGCCATACTTGTTGGAATCCGCCACGGTTGTACATGTGTTCCCCATCCTGAACCCCCTCTCACCTCCGTGCCCATCCCATCCCTCAGGGCCATCCCAGTGCACCAGCCCCGAGCACCCAGTCTCGTGCATCGAACCTGGCCGGGCGATCTCCTTCTCACATGATAATATACATGTTTCACTGCTATTCTCTCAGATCATCCCACCCTCGCCTTCTCCCACAGAGTCCAAAAGACTGTTCTGTACATCTGTGTCTCGCAGACAGGGTTATCATCACCATCTTTCTAGATTCCATAGATATGTGTTCGTGTACTCTATTGGTGTTTTTCTTTCTGACTTATTTCACTCTGTATAATAGGCTGCAGTTTCATCCACCTCTTTAGAACTAATTCAAGTGTATACTATTTGATGGCTGAGTCGGATTCCATTGTGTATATGTACCACTGCTTTCTTATCGATTCGTCTGCCCCTGGACATCTAGGTTGCTTCCATGTCCTGGCTATTGTAAACAGTGCTGTGATGATCCTTCAGGTACGCATGTCTCGTTCACGTCTGGTTTCCTTGGTGTGTATGCCCAGCAGTGGGATTGCTGGGTCATATGGCAGTTCTAGTTCCAGTTTTTGAAGGAATCTCCACAGTGTTCTCCATAGTGGCTGTACTAGTTTGCATTCCCACCAAGAGTGCAAGAGGGTTCCCTTCTCGACACCCTCTCCAGCATTTATTGCTTGTAGATTTTTGTACAGCAGTCAGCCTGACCAGAGGCAGATGGTACCTCCTTGTGGTTTTGGTTTGCATTTGTGTGATAATGAGTGATGGGGAGCATCTTTTCATGTGTTTGTTAGCCATCTCTATGTCTTCTTCGGAGGAAAGGAATTTAGAATGGAGCAGTGGGCTCCCACAGGTGGGGCAGGGGGAGTAGCCCACATCCCCTGCAGGCAATACTGGGGTCTTGCCCACGAAGAGTTTTATTACAAGAATAAAGCCAAGTAAAGGCTGGCTCTGTTGTGATTACCATCCCCATACTCCAGTATTCTAACTTCATGTCATTAATTAAATACTTTTACTTTGCACACCAAATTGTGTTGATTTAAGTTTTAAACGTTTGTTGTCATAGATGTCAGGGTTTAATATTTTGTATATTATTCACAAGGGACAAAGATTCACTATACATATGTACAAATGCACACACGTATGTGTGTACATACATATAAACACACACTCATAAGTGTGTATATTTAGATGTATTTTTTCATATATATATATATTCATACATACACAGTTTCAGTAGTTACCTTGAAGAATTCATTGTCTTCTGTGAGGGAATTCATGAAGAGAAGACCTTGTTAAACCATTGTCACCAGCACAGGCTGCCTTGGTTACCACTGCTCCATTCCACAGAGCATCCTGAATGGTTTGCAAGGCCTTGAGATCACTTCCTGCACAGCCTGCAGTCCCCTAGGGAACGTACACACCTCACATTCAAACAGTTGATTCGAAACACACAGTGATACCACAGACCTTGTCAAGATAAAGACACACAATGTGCTTTTATTTATGTCTAAATCAGTTAAACAACGTATTCACTGCAAGGTACAAACTTTTTTAGCTTGCAAAGAACAACATTGTCTTGTATTTGAACATGGAAAATCTTGCTGAATTTGAAACATGGGTTTTAAATGAAATTCATTCTTCATTGTCTGTTATTTGGAGACTATGGAACCAAGAAAGTAAACCTCGGTTCATTGGGGCTACTTAAGCTGTATCTTTAGCAGATTTTTTTTTTTAATTCCCTTACACTTTTACCGTCATAAATAGATATAATAGCCCAGCTTTGGAGGAGACACACCCTCCCTTGCCTTTGACCCATCGGACTTGACTTAGGGAGATGAGGATGGCAGGTGAGTTTGGGGGCCTCCATAGGGGAGTTATTCATGCCTCATTTCTCCCACCAAAACATCTAAATTCCTCCCCATCCTCTACTAGAGGTGTCAGGATGGGGCTTTGTGATGTCAAGGCTCACCCAGGGCCCCCATTGGCTGGGGAATAGACTTGCTGACTTCATAAAGCATGAGGCTCTGTATCCCTGACGATTTGTATATATAGGGGTGCTCAGGGTCTCTGGAGCAGACCACTGGGAGGCCTCAAAATGACTAAGGTGACTGGGAAGCCACAAGGCTCTAGAGTAGTTATGAAACACCTGGCTCCTGTTACCCGGGACAACAGGATGAAGACTTCCTCCCCACTGAGGTCCAAGAAAAATGTCAAGGTGAGCTGAACCCACCCAAACACCTCCGGCCCTTTGACCCAACCCCATAAGTCCTCCTCTCCCCTGTCCTTGCCTGGCACACACCCCTTCTCTGTCCACACCCCTTCTCCTGAAGCTGTCATTCCCAACCACCTTCACCCTCTTCCCCAAACCAATGCCATTCTCTACCCGTCTCTTGTTTTCTCCAGGTGGCCAAGGTACCTGTGAGAGTGAATAATCGCCTTCAGGCAAAGCTGAGCAATAAAACGTCTCAGAAACCACTCAGCACAAGGAAATTTAAAAAAACCAGAGGCCCAAAGCTCTATAGCCGGTGCTCCAAGGTGAAAGAAGAGCTGAAGCAGAACGGACCAGAGGAGGTCCCAGAGAGTGTGTAGACCCCTGTCATTCCAGCAGGAACGTTGGGCAGCAGGTGACCTCAGAGCTTGTCTAGAGACCTCAGAACTCTTCTGGGTTCTTGCCGCTGAGGACTGGCCAACAATACACATGCTGACTATTATACCAACTGCATACATTCATAATGAAAATAAAATCAACCTGATGTGAAATTATGTTTGTCTCTGAGTTCTGTGAGAGTGGGGGACAGAGAGGGCAGTGCAGGCATCAATGTGTTGAGGGAGGGAGATGGGTCCTGTGGGGTTGGAGATGGGACTAGAAGGTCCAGTTTGCCAGAAAATGGGGGAGGGGAGGGAACTGGTTCCAGACTCAGCTTCACACATATACTTCCCATGGGAGAAGAGGAAGAGGACTTGGTGTTTCTCTGTGTGAGTGCAGAACTGGAAACGTGGATGGGGAGCCGTGTCATGTGTGGAGTGGCCGTGCCATTTGCTCAAAAGGCATAGAAAGAAGGTGCCCCATAAAGAGAATGGAATATTGACATATGCAGCAACAGGGAACGTATACTGTTCAGTGAAATAACTCAGACAGAGATAGACAAATACCGTATGGTATCACTTAAGAATCTAAAAACTCCACAAAGTAGAGAATATCACAGAAATGGAGGCTCACGGATATAGAGAACATTCTACTGGTTAGCAGCGGGGAGGGGAAGAGGGAGGGGCAATACAGAGGTGGGTAGCGGGAGGCACAGCGTGTAAGGTGGAAGATGAGCCCAAGGATGGACTGTACATCATGGGGAATAGAGCCAGTGCTCTGTAAGAACTATAAACAGAAAGCCAACGTTCACGATTGTATAATAAGAAAGAAAGGGAAAGAAAGGGGGGGGGGAGGAAGGAGGGAAGAAAGGAAGGAAAATGATGGTGTTTTTGGAGGGCACAAAGCCAAAATTGATTTGGCCCTTCTAAGCAAAGGAATATAGTTTATTTTTTTTCCATTTTTATTTTTAGTTTATTTCGCATTACCTTACTGTATTGGTTTCGTGATATATTGACATGATTTTTTGAGATGTACTTATTTTAATGGGAGGCTAACTATTTGACAATGCTTGGTGGTTTTTGCATACTTGTCGGAATCCGCCACGGTTGTACATGTGTTCCCCATCCTGAACCCCCTCTCACCTCCCTGCCCATCCCATCCCTCAGGGCCATCCCAGTGCACCAGCCCCGAGCACCCAGTCTCGTGCATCGAATCTGGACGGGCGATCTCCTTCTCACATGATAATATACATGTTTCACTGCTATTCTCTCAGATCATCCCACCCTCGCCTTCTCCCACAGAGTCCAAAAGACTGTTCTGTACATCTGTGTCTCGCAGACAGGGTTATCATCACCATTTTTCTAGATTCCATAGATATGTGTTAGTGTACTCTATTGGTGTTTCTCTTTCTGACTTATTTCACTCTTTATAATGGGCTGCAGTTTCATCCACCTCATTAGAACTAATTCAAGTCTATACTTTTTGATGGCTGAGTCGGATTCCATTGTGTATATGTTCCACTGCTTTCTTATCGATTCGTCTGCCCCTGGACATCTAGGTTGCTTCCATGTCCTGGCTATTGTAAACAGTGCTGTGATGATCCTTCAGGTACACATGTCTCGTTCAAGTCTGGTTTCCTCGGTGTGTATGCCCAGCAGTGGGATTGCTGGGTCATATGGCAGTTCTAGTTCCAGTTTTTGAAGGACTCTCCACAGTGTTCTCCATAGTGGCTGTACTAGTTTGCATTCCCACCAAGAGTGCAAGAGGGTTCCCTTCTCGACACCCTCTCCAGCATTTATTGCTTGTAGATTTCTGTACAGCAGTCAGCCTGACCAGAGGCAGATGGTACCTCATTGTGGTTTTGGTTTGCATTTGTCTGATAACGAGTGATGGGGAGCATCTTTTCATGTGTTTGTTAGCCATCTCTATGTCTTCTTCGGAGGAAAGGAATTTAGAATGGAGCAGTGGGCTCCCACAGGTGGGGCAGGGGGAGTAGCCCACATCCCCTGCAGGCAATACTGGGGACTTGCCCACGAAGAGTTTTATTACAAGAATAAAGCCAAGTAAAGGCTGGCTCTGTTGTGATTACCATCCCCATACTCCAGTATTCTAACTTCATGTCATTAATTAAAAACTTTTACTTTGCACACCAAATTGTGTTGATTTAAGTTTTAAACGTTTGTTGTCATAGATGTCAGGGTTTAATATTTTGTATATTATTCACAAGGGACAACGATTCACTGTACATATGTACAAATGCACAGACGTATGTGTGTACATACATATAAACACACACTCATAAGTGTGTATATTTAGATGTATTTTTTCATATATATATATATTCATACATCCACAGTTTCAGTAGTTACCTTGAAGAATTCATTGTCTTATGTGAGGGAATTCATGAAGAGAAGACCTTGTTAAACCAATGTCACCAGCACAGGCTGCCTTGGTTACCACTGCTCCATTCCACAGAGCATCCTGAATGGTTTGCAAGGCCTTGAGATCACTTCCTGCACAGCCTGCAGTCCCCTAGGGAACGTACACACCTCACATTCAAACAGTTGATTCGAAACACACAGTGATACCACAGACCTTGTAAAGGTAAAGACACACAATGTGCTTTTATTTATGTCTAAATCAGTTAAACAACGTATTCACTGCAAGGTACAATCTTTTTTAGCTTGCAAAGAACAACATTGTCTTGTATTTGCACATGGAAAATCTTGCTGAATTTGAAACATGGGTTTTAAATGAAATTCATTCTTCATTGTCTGTTTTTTGGAGACTATGGAACCAAGAAAGTAAACCTCCGTTCACTGGGGCTGCTTAAGCTGTATCTTTAGCAGATTTTTTTTTTTAATTCCCTTACACTTTTACCGTCATAAATAGATATAATAGCCCAGCTTTGGAGGAGACACACCCTCCCTGCCCTGTGACCCATCGGATTTGACTTAGGGAGATGAGGATGGCAGGTGAGTTTGGGGGCCTCCATAGGGGAGTAAGTCATGCCTCATTTCTCCCTCCAAAACATCTAATTTGCTCCCCATCCTCTGCTAGAGGTGTCAGGATGGGGCTTTGTGATGTCAAGGCCCACCCAGGGCCCCCATTCGCTGGGGAAGAGACTTGCTGAGCTCATAAAGCATGAGGGTGTTTCTCCCTGACGATGGGTATATATAGGGGTGCTCAGGTTCTCTGGAGCAGACCACTGGGAGGCCTCAAAATGACTAAGGTGACTGGGAAGCCACAAGGCTCCAGAGCAGTTATGAAACACCTGGCTTCTGTTACCCGGGACAACTGGATGAAGACTTCCTCCCCACTGAGGTCCAAGAAAAATGTCAAGGTGAGCTGAACCCACCCAAAAACCTCCGGCCCTTTGACCCAACCCCATAAGTCCTCCTCTCCCCTGTCCTTGCCTGGCACACAACCCTTCTTTGCCCACACCCCTTCTCCTGAAGCTGTCATTCCCAACCACCTTCACCCTCTTCCCCAAACCAATGCCATTCTCTACCCGTCTCTTGTTTTCTCCAGGTGGCCAAGGTACCTGTGAGAGTGAATAATCGCCTTCAGGCAAAGCTGAGCAAGAAAACGTCTCAGAAACAACTCAGCACAAGGAAATTTAAAAAAACCAGAGGCCCAAAGCTCTGTAGCCGGTGCTCCAAGGTGAAAGAAGAGCTGAAGCAGAACGGACCAGAGGAGGTCCCAGAGAGTGTGCAGACCCCTGTCATTCCAGCAGGAACGGTGGGCAGCCAGTGACCTCAGAGCTTGGCCAGAGACCTCAGAAATCTTCTGGGTTCTTGCCGCTGAGGACTGGCCAACAATACACATGCTGACTATTACACCAACTGCATACATTCATAATGAATATCAAATCAACCTGATGTGAAATTATGTTTGTCTCTGAGTTCTGTGAGAGTGGGGGACAGAGAGGGCAGTGCAGGCATCAATGTGTTGAGGGAGGGAGATGGGTCCTGTGGGGTTGGAGATGGGACTAGAAGGTCCAGTTTGCCAGAAAATGGGGGAGGGGAGAGAACTGGTTCCAGACTCAGCTTCACACATATACGTCCCATGGGAGAAGAGGAAGAGGACTTAGTGTTTCTCTGTGTGAGTGCAGAACTGGAAACGCGGCTGGGGAGCCGTGTCATGTGTGGAGTGGCCGTGCCATTTGCTCAAAAGGCATAGAAAGAAGGTGCCCCATAAAGAGAATGGAATATTGACATATGCAGCAACAGGGAACGTATACTGTTCAGTGAAATAACTCAGACAGAGATAGACAAATACCGTATGGTATCACTTAAGAATCTAAAAACTCCACAAAGTAGAGAATATCACAAAAATGGAGGCTCACGGATATAGAGAACAGTCTACTGTTTAGCAGCGGGGAGGGGAAGAGGGAGGGGCAATACAGAGGTGGGGGAGCGGGAGGCACAGCGTGTAAAATGGAAGATGAGCCCAAGGACGGACTGTACATCATGGGGAATAGAGCCAGTGCTCTGTAAGAACTATAAACGGAAAGCCAACGTTCACGATTGTATAATAAGAAAGAAAGGGAAAGAAGGAGGGGGGAGGAAGGAGGGAAGAAAGGAAGGAAAATGATGGTGTTTTTGGAGGGCACAAAGCCAACATTGATTAGGCCCATTTTAGCAAAGGAATTTAGTGAGGTTTTTTTTCCATTTTTATTTTTAGTTTATTTCGCATTACCATACTGTATTGGTTTCGCGATACATTGACATGATTTTTTGAGATGTACTTATTTTAATGGGAGGCTAAGTATTTGACAATGCTTGGTGGTTTTTGCCATCCTTGTCGGGAATCCACCACGGGTGGACATGTGTTCCCCATCCTGAACCCCCTCTCACTTTCCTGCCCATCCCATCCCTCAAGGCCATCCCAGTGCACCAGCCCCGAGCACACAGTCTCGTGCATCGAACCTGGACGGGCGATCTCCTTCTCACATGATAATATACATGTTTCACTGCTATTCTCTCAGATCATCCCACCCTCGCCTTCTCCCACAGAGTCCAAAAGACTGTTCTGTACATCTGTGTCTCGCAGACAGGGTTATCATCACCATCTTTCTAGATTCCATAGATATGTGTTCGTGTACTCTATTGGTGTTTTTCTTTCTGACTTAATTCACTCTGTATAATAGGCTGCAGTTTCATCCACCTCTTTAGAACTAATTCAAGTGTTTACTTTTTGATGGCTGAATCGGATTCCATTTTGTATATGTACCACTGCTTCCTTATCGATTCGTCTGACCCTGGACATCTAGGTTGCTTTCATGTCCTGGCTATTGTAAACAGTGCTGTGATGATCCTTTGGGTACACATGTCCCGTTCAAGTCTGGTTTCCTCGGTGTGTATGCCCAGCAGTGGGATTGCTGGGTCATATGGCAGTTCTAGTTCCAGTTTTTGAAGGAATCTCCACAGTGTTCTCCAAAGTGGCTGTACTAGTTTGCATTTCCACTAAGAGTGCAAGAGGGTTCCCTTCTCGACATCTTCTCCAGCATTTATTGCTTGTAGATTTTTGTACAGCAGTCTGCCTGACCAAAGGCAGATGGTACCTCATTGTGGTTTTGGTTTGCATTTGTCTGATAACGAGTGATGGGGAGCATCTTTTCATGTGTTTGTTAGCCATCTCTATGTCTTCTTCGGAGGAAAGGAATTTAGAATGGAGCAGTGGGCTCCCACAGGTGGGGCAGGGGGAGTAGCCCACATCCCCTGCAGGCAATACTGGGGTCTTGCCCACAAAGAGTTTTATTACAAGAATAAAGCCAAGTAAAGGCTGGCTCTGTTGTGATTACCATCCCCATACTCCAGTATTCTAACTTCATGTCATTAATTAAATACTTTTACTTTGCACACCAAATTGTGTTGATTTAAGTTTTAAACGTTTGTTGTCATAGATGTCAGGTTTTAATATGTTATATATTATTCACAAGGGACAAAGATTCACTGTACATATGTACAAATGCACACACGTATGTGTGTACATACATATAAACGGACACGCATAAGTGTGTATATTTAGATATATTTTTTCATATATATATATATATATATATTCATACATCCACAGTTTCAGTAGATACCTTGAAGAATTCATTGTCTTCTGTGAGGGAATTCATGAAGAGAAGACCTTGTTAAACCATTGTCACCAGCACAGCCTGCCTTGGTTACCACTGCTCCATTCCACAGAGCATCCTGAATGGTTTGCAAGGCCTTGAGATCACTTCCTGCACAGCCTGCAGTCCCCTAGGGAACGTACACACCTCACATTCAAACAGTTGATTCGAAACACACAGTGATACCACAGACCTTGTCAAGGTAAAGACACACAATGTGCTTTTATTTATGTCTAAATCAGTTAAACAACGTATTCACTGCAAGGTACAAACTTTTTTAGCTTGCAAAGAACAACATTGTCTTGTATTTGAACATGGAAAATCTTGCTGAATATGAAACATAGGTTTTTAATGAAATTCATTCTTCATTGTCTGTTATTTGGAGACTATGGAACCAAGAAAGTAAACCTCCGTTCATTGGGGCTGCTTAAGCTGTATCTTGAGCAGATTTTTTTTTTTAATTCCCTTACACTTTTACCGTCATAAATAGATATAATAACCCAGCTTTGGAGGAGACACACCCTCCCTACCCTGTGACCCATTGGACTTGACTTAGGGAGATGAGGATGGCAGGTGAGTTTGGGGGACTCCATAGGGGTGTTATTTATGCCTCATTTCTCCCACCAAAACATTTGAATTGCTCCCCATCCTCTGCTAGAGGTGTCAGGATGGGGCTTTGTGATGTCAAGTCTCACCCAGGGCCCCCAATGGCTGGGGAAGAGACTTGCTGACCTCATCAAGCATGAGGGTGTGTCTCCGTGACGAGGGGTATATATAGGGGTGCTCAGGGGCTCTGGATCAGACCACTGGGAGGCCTCCAAATGACTAAGGTGACTGGGAAGCCACAAGGCTCCAGAGTAGTTATGAAACACCTGGCTCCTGTTACCCGGGACAACAGGATGACGACTTCCTCCCCACTGAGGTCCAAGAAAAATGTCAAGGTGAGCTGAACCCACCCAAACACCTCTGGCCCATTGACCCCACCCCATAAGTCCTCTCCCCTGTCCTTGCCTGGCACACACCCCTTCTCTGCCAACACCCCTTCTCCTGAAGCTGTCATTCCCAACCACCTTCACCCTCTTCCCCAAACCAATGCCATTCTCTTCCCGTCTCTTGTTTTCTCCAGGTGGCCAGGGTACCTGTGAGAGTGAAAAATCGCCTTCAGGCAAAGCTGAGCAAGAAAACGTCTCAGAAACCACTCAAAACAAGGTAATTTAAAAATCCAGAGGCCCAAAGCTCTGTAGCCAGTGCTTCAAGGTGAAAGAAGTGCTGAATCAGAACGGACCAGAGGAGGTCCCAGAGAGTGTGTAGACCCCTGTCATTCCAGCAGGAACGGTGGGCAGCTAGTGACCTCAGAGCTTAGCTAGAGACCTCAGAAATCTTCTGGGGTCTTGCCGCTGAGGACTGGCCAACAATACACATGTTGACTATTATACCAACTGCATACATTCATAATGAAAATAAAATCAACCTGATGTGAAATTATGTTTGTCTCTGAGTTCTGTGAGAGTGGGGGACAGAGAGGGCAGTGCAGGCATCAATGTGTTGAGGGAGGGAGATGGGTCCTGTGGGGTTGGAGATGGGACTAGAAGGTCCAGTTTGCCAGAAAATGGGGGAGGGGAGAGAACTCGTTCCAGACTCAGCTTCACACATATACTTTCCATGGGAGAAGAGAAAGAGGACTTGGTGTTTCTCTGTGTGAGTGCAGAACTGGAAACGTGGCTGGGGAGCCGTGTCATGTGTGGAGGGGCCGTGCCATTTGCTAAAAAGGCATAGAAAGAAGGTGCCCCATAAAGAGAATGGAATATTGACATATGCAGCAACAGGGAACGTATACTGTTCAGTGAAATAACTCAGACAGAGATAGACAAATACCATATGGTATCACTTAAGAATCTAAAAACTCCACAAAGTAGAGAATATCAGAGAAATGGAGGCTCACGGATATAGAGAACATTCTACTGGTTAGCAGCGGGGAGGGGAAGAGGGAGGGGCAATACAGAGGTGGGAGAGCGGGAGGCACAGCGTGTAAGGTGGAAGATGAGCCCAAGGATGGACTGTACATCATGGGGAATAGAGCCAGTGCTTTGTAAGAACTATATACGGAAAGCCAACGTTCACGATTGTATAATAAGAAAGAAATGGAAAGAAAGAGGGGGGAGGAAGGAGGGAAGAAAGGAAGGAAAATGATGGTGTTTTTGGAGGGCACAAATCCAACATTGATTAGGCCCTTTTTAGCAAAGGAATTTAGTGTGTTATTTTTTCCATTTTTAGTTTTAGTTTATTTCGCATTACCATACTGTATTGGTTTCACGATACATTGACATGATTTTTTGAGATGTACTTATTTTAATGGGAGGCTAACTATTTGAAAATGCTTGGTGGTTTTTGCCATCCTTGTCGGGAATCCGCCACGGGTGTACATGTGTTCCCCATCCTGAACCCCCTCTCACCTCCCTGCCCATCCCATCCCTCAGGGCCATCCCAGTGCCCCAGCCCCGAGCACCCAGTCTCGTGCATCGAACCTGGACGGGCGATCTCCTTCTCACATGATAATATACATGTTTCACTGCTATTCTCTCAGATCACCCCACCCTCCCCTTCTCCCACAGAGTCCAAAGACTGTTCTGTACATCTGTGTCTCGCATCTTTTTAGATTCCATATATATGTGTTCGTGTACTCTATTGGTGTTTTTCTTTCTGACTTATTTCACTCTGTATAATAGGCTGCAGTTTCATCCACCTCATTAGAACTAACTCAAGTGTATACTTTTTGATGGCTGAGTCGGATTCCATTGTGTATATGTACCACTGCTTTCTTGTCGATTCATCTGCCCCTGGACATCTAGGTTGCTTCCATGTCCTGGCTATTGTAAACAGTGCTGTGATGATCCTTCGGGTACACATGTCTCGTTCACGTCTGGTTTCCTCGGTGTGTATGCCCAGCAGTGGGATTGCTGGGTCATATGGCAGTTCTAGTTCCAGTTTTTGAAGGAATCTCCACAGTGTTCTCCATAGTGGCTGAACTAGTTTGCATTCCCACCAAGAGTGCAAGAGGGTTCCCTTCTCGACACCCTCTCCAGCATTTATTGCTTGTAGATTTTTGTACAGCAGTCAGCCTGACCAGAGGCAGATGGTACCTCATTGTGATTTTGGTTTGCATTTGTCTGATAACGAGGGATGGGGAGCATCTTTTCATGTGTTTGTTAGCCATCTGTATGTGTTCTTCAGAGGAAAGGAATTTAGAATGGAGCAGTGGGCTCCCACAGGTGGGGCAGGGGGAGTAGCCCACATCCCCTGCAGGCAATACTGGGGTCTTGCCCACGAAGAGTTTTATTACAAGAATAAAGCCAAGTAAAGGCTGGCTCTGTTGTGATTACCATCCCCATACTCCAGTATTCTAACATCATGTAATTAATTAAATACTTTTACTTTGCACACCAAATTGTGTTGATTTAAGTTTTAAACGTTTGTTGTCATAGACGTCAGGTTTTAATATGTTATATATTATTCACAAGGGACAAAGATTCACTGTACATATGTACAAATGCACACACGTATGTGTGTACATACATATAAACGCACACTCAGAAGTGTGTATATTTAGATATATTTTTCATATATATATATATATATATTCATACATCCTCAGTTTCAGTAGTTACCATTAAGAATTCATTGTCTTCTGGGAGGGAATTCATGAAGAGAAGACCTTGTTAGACCATTGTCACCAACTCAGGCTGCCTTGGTTACCACTGCTCCATTCCACAGAGCATCCTGAATGGTTTGCAAGGCCTTGAGATCACTTCCTGCACAGCCTGCAGTCCCCTAGGGAACGTACACACCTCACATTCAAACAGTTGACTCGAAACACACAGTGATACCACAGACCTTGTCAAGGTAAAGACACACAATGTGCTTTTATTTATGTCTAAATCAGTTAAACAACGTATTCACTGCAAGGTACAAACTTTTTTAGCTTGCAAAGAACAACATTGTCTTGTATTTGAACATGGAAAATCTTGCTGAATTTGAAACATAGGTTTTAAATGAAATTCATTCTTCATTGTCTGTTATTTGGAGACTATGGAACGAAGAAAGTAAACCTCCGTTCATTGGGGCTGCTGAAGCTGTATCTTTAGCAGATTTTTTTTTTTAATTCCCTTACACTTTTACCATCATAAATAGATATAATAGCCCAGCTTTGGAGGAGACACACCCTCCCTGCCCTGTGACCCATCGGACTTGACTTAGGGAGATGAGGATGGCAGGTGAGTTTGGGGTCCTCCATAGGGGAGTTATTCATGCCTCATTTCTCCCACCAAAACATCTGAATTGCTCCCCATCCTCTGCTAGAGGTGTCAGGATGGGGCTTTGTGATGTCAAGGCTTACCCAGGGCCCCCATTGTCTGGGGAAGAGACTTGCAGACCTCATCAAGCATGAGGGTCTGTCTCCCTGACGAGGGGTATATATAGGGGTGCTCAGGGGCTCTGGAGCAGACTACTGGGAGGCCTCAAAATGACTAAGGTGACTGGGAAGCCACAAGGCTCCAGAGTAGTTATGAAACACCTGGCTTCTGTTACCCGGGACAACAGGATGAAGACTTCTTCCCCACTGAGATCCAAGATAAATGTCAAGGTGAGCTGAACCCACCCAAACACCTCTGGCCCATTGACCCCACCCCATAAGTCCTCTCCCCTGTCCTTGCCTGGCACACAACCCTTCTCTGCCCACACCCCTTCTCCTGAAGCTGTCATTCCCAACCACCTTCACCCTCTTCCCCAAACCAATGCCATTCTCTACCCGTCTCTTGTTTTCTCCAGGTGGCCAGGGTACCTGTGAGAGTGAATAATCGCCTTCAGGCAAAGCTGAGCAAGAAAACGTCTCAGAAACCACTCAGCACAAGGAAATTTAAAAAAACCAGAGCCCAAAGCTCTGTAGCCGGTGCTCCAAGGTGAAAGAAGTGCTGAATCAGAACGGACCAGAGGAGGTCCCAGAGAGTGTGTAGACCCCTGTCATTCCAGCAGGAACGGTGGGCAGCCAGTGACCTCACAGCTTGGCTAGAGACCTCAGGAAACTTCTGGGGTCTTGCCGCTGAGGACTGGCCAATACACATGTTGACTATTATACCAACTGCATACATTCATAATGAAAATAAAATCAACCTGATGTGAAATTATGTTTGTCTCTGAGTTCTGTGAGAGTGGGGGACAGAGAGGGCAGTGCAGGCATCAATGTGTTGAGGGAGGGAGATGGGTCCTGTGGGGTTGGAGATGGAACTGGAATGTCCAGTTTGCGAGAAAATGGGGGAGGGGAGAGAACTGGTTCCAGACTCAGCTTCACACATATACTTCCCATGGGAGAAGAGGAAGAGGACTTGGTGTTTCTCTGTGTGAGTGCAGAACTGGAAACGTGGCTGGGGAGCCGTGTCATGTGTGGAGTGGCCGTGCCATTTGCTAAAACGGCATAGAAAGAAGGTGCCCCATAAAGAGAATGGAATATTGACATATGCAGCAACAGGGAACATATACTGTTCAGTGAAATAACTCAGACAGAGATAGACAAATACCGTATGGTATCAATTAAGAATCTAAAAACTCAATTTTTCACCATTCAAGATAATGTTTGCTGTGGTTTTGTCATATGTAGCTTTTATTATGTTGAGGTATGTTCCTTCTATTCCTGCTTTCTGGAGAGTTTTTATCATAAATGGATGTTGAATTTTGTCAACGGCCTTCTCTGCATCTATTGAGATAATCATATGGTTTTTATTTTTCATTTGTTAATGTGGTGACTTACATTGATTTATTTGCAGATATTGAAGAATCCTTGCATCCCTGGAATACAGCCCACTTGATCATGGTGTATGATCTTTTTAATGTGTCGTTGGATTCTGATTGCTAGGATTGTGTTGAGGATTTTTGCGTCTATGTTTATCAGTGATATTGGCCTGTAGTTTTCTTTTTTTGTGACATCTTTGTCAGGTTTTGGTATTAGGGTGATGGTGGCCTCATAAAATGTGTTTGGACTTTTACCTTCCTCTGCAATTTTCTGGAAGACTTTGAGTATGATAGGTGTTAGCTCTTGTCTAAATTTTTGTTAGAATTCAGCTGTGAAGCCGTCTGGACCTGGGCTTTTGTTTGGGAAAACTGGTCAACCACTTGTGAAAGAATGAAACTAGATCACCTTCTAACACCGCACACAAAAATAAACTCAAAATGGATTAAAGAACTAACTGTGAGACCAGAAACTATAAAACTCCTAGAGGAGAACATAGGCAAAACACTCTCAGACATAAATCACAGCAGGATCCTCTATGATCCACCTCTCAGAATTCTGGAAATAAAAGCAAAAATAAACAAATGGGATCTAATTAAAATTAAAAGCTTCTGCACAACAAAGGAAACTATAAGCAAGGTGAAAAGACAGCCTTCTGAATGGGAGCAAATAATAGCAAATGAAGCAACTGACAAACAACTAATCTCAAAAATATACAAGCAACTTATGCAGCTCAATTCCAGAAAATTAAACGACCCAATCGAAAAATGGGCCAAAGAACTAAATAGACAATTCTCCACAGAAGACATACGGATGGCTAACAAACACATGAAAAGATGCTCAACATCACTCACTATCAGAGAAATGCAAATCAAGACCACAATGAGGTACCGTTTCACACCAGTTAGAATGGCTGCGATCCAAAAATCTGCAAGCAATAAATGCTGGAGAGGGTGTGGAGAAAAGGGAACCCTCCTACACTGTTGGTGGGAATGCAAACTAGTACAGCCACTATGGAGAACAGTGTGGAGATTCCTTAAAAAATGGCAAATAGAACTGCCTTATGACCCAGCAATCCCACTGCTGGCATACACACCGAGGAAACCAGAGTAGAAAGAGACACATGTACCCCAATGTTCATCACAGCACTGTTTATAATAGCCAGGACATGGAAACAACCTAGATGTCCATCAGCAGATGAATGGATAAGAAAACTATGGTACATGTACACAATGGAGTATTACTCAGCTGTTAAAAAGAATTCATTTGAATCAGTTCTGATGAGATGGATGAAACTGGAGCCGATTATACAGAGTGAAGTAAGCCAGAAAGAAAAACACCAATACAGAATACTAACACATATATATGGAATTTAGAAAGATGGCAATGACGACCCTGTATGCAAGACACGAAAAAAGACACAGCGGTGTAAAACGGACTTTTGGACTCAGAGGGAGAGGGAGAGGGTGGGATGATTTGGGAGAATGGCATTCTATCATGTATACTATCATGTAAGAATTGAATCGCCAGTCTATGTCTGACGCAGGATACTGCATGCTTGGGGCTAGTGCATGGGGGTGACCCACAGAGATGTTATGGGGAGGGAGGTGGGAGGGGGGTTCATGTTTGGAAACACATGTAAGAAATAAAGATTTTAAAATTAAAAAAAATTAAAAAAAAAGAATCTAAAAATTCCACAAAGTAGAGAATATCACAAAAATGGAAGCTCACGGATATAGAGAACATTCTACTGGTTAGCAGCGGGGAGGGGAAGAGGGAGGGGCAATACAGAGGTGGGGGAGCGGGAGGCACAGCGTGTAAGGTGGAAGATGAGCCCAAGGATGTACTGTACATCATGGGGAATAGAGCCAGTGCTCTGTAAGAACTATAAACGGAAAGCCAACGTTCACGATTGTATAATAAGAAAGAAAGGGAAAGAAAGAGGGGGGGAGGAAGCAGGGAAGAAAGGAAGGAAAATGATGGTGCTTTTGGCGAGCACAAAGCCAACATTGATTAGGACCTTGTTACCAAAGGAATTTAATGTTTCTTTTTTTTTGCCATTTTTCTTTTTAGTTTATTTCGCATTACCATACTGTATTGGTTTCACAATACACTGACATGATTTTTTGAGATGTACTAATTTTAATGGGAGGCTAACTATTTGACAATGCTTGGTGGTTTTTGCCATCCTTGTCGGGAATTCGCCACGGGTGTAAACGTGTTCCCCATCCTGAACCCCCTCTCACCTCCCTGCCCATCCCATCCCTCAGGGCCATCCCAGTGCCCCAGCCCCGAGCACCCAGTCTCGTGCATCGAACCTGGACGGGCGATCTCCTTCTCACATGATAATATACATGTTTCACTGCTATTCTCTCAGATCATTCCACCCTCGCCTTCTCCCACAGAGTCCAAAAGACTGTTCTGTACATCTGTGTCTCGCATCTTTCTAGATTCCATACATATGTGTTCATGTACTCTATTGGTGTTTTTCTTTCTGACTTATTTCACTCTGTATAATAGGCTGCAGTTTCATCCACCTCATTAGAAGTAACTCAAGTGTATACTTTTTGATGGCTGAGTCGGATTCCATTGTGTATATGTACAACTGCTTTCTTGTCGATTCATCTGCCCCTGGACATCTAGGTTGCTTCCATGTCCTGGCTATTGTAAACAGTGCTATGATGATCCTTCGGGTACACATGTCTCGTTCAAGTCTGGTTTCCTCGGTGTGTATGCCCAGCAGTGGGATTGCTGGGTCATATGGCAGTTCTAGTTCCAGTTTTTGAAGGAATCTCCACAGTGTTCTCCATAGTGGCTGTACTAGTTTGCATTCCCACCAAGAGTGCAAGAGGGTTCCCTTCTCGACACCCTCTCAAGCATTTATTGCTTGTAGATTTTTGTACAGCAGTCAGCCGGACCAGAGGAAGATGGTACCTCATTGTGATTTTGGTTTGCATTTGTCTGATAACGAGGGATGGGGAGCATCTTTTCATGTGTTTGTTAGCCATCTGTATGTGTTCTTCAGAGGAAAGGAATTTAGAATGGAGCAGTGGGCTCCCACAGGTGGGGCAGGGGGAGTAGCCCACATCCCCTGCAGGCAATACTGGGGTCTTGCCCACGAAGAGTTTTATTACAAGAATAAAGCCAAGTAAAGGCTGGCTCTGTTGTGATTACCATCCCCAACTCCAGTATTCTAACTTCATGTCATTAATTAAATACTTTTACTTTGAACACCAAATTGTGTTGATTTTAGTTTTAAACGTTTGTTGTCATAGATGTCAGGTTTTATTATTTTATATATTATTCACAAGGGACAAAGATTCACTGTACATATGTACAAATGCACACACGTATGTGTGTACATACATATAAATGCACACTCATAAGTGTGTATATTTAGATATATTTTTTCATATATATATATATATATTCATACATCCACAGTTTCAGTAGTTACCTTGAAGAATTCATTGTCTTCTGTGAGGGAATTCATGAAGAGAAGACCTTGTTAAACCATTGTCACCAGCACAAGCTGCCTTGGTTACCACTGCTCCATTCCACAGAGCATCCTGAATGGTTTGCAAGGCCTTGAGATCACTTCCTGCACAGCCTGCAGTCCCCTAGGGAACGTACACACCTCACATTCAAACAGTTGATTCGAAACACACAGTGATACCACAGATCTTGTCAAGGTAAAGACACACAATGTGCTTTTATTTATGTCTAAATCAGTTAAACAACGTATTCACTGCCAGGTACAAACTTTTTTAGCTTGCAAAGAACAACATTGTCTGGTATTTGAACATGGAAAATCTTGCTGAATTTGAAACATAGGTTTTAAATGAAATTCATTCTTTATTGTCTGTTTTTTGGAGACTGTGGAACCAAGAAAGTAAACCTCCGTTCATTGGGGCTGCTTAAGCTGTATCTTTAGCAGATTTTTTTTTTAATTCCCTTACACTTTTACCGTCATAAATAGATATAATAGCCCAGCATTGGAGGAGACACACCCTCCCTGCCCTGTGACCCATCGGACTTGACTTAGGGAGATGAGGATGGCAGGTGAGTTTGGGGGACTCCATAGGGGAGTTTTTCATGCCTCATTTCTCCCACCAAAACATCTAAATTGCTCCCCATCCTCTGCTAGAGGTGTCAGGATGGGGCTTTGTGATGTCAAGGCTCACCCAGGGCCCCCTTTGGCTGGGGAAGAGACTTGCTGACCTCATCAAGCATGAGGGTGTGTCACCCTGACTAGGGGTATATATAGGGGTGCTCAGGGGCTCTGGAGCAGACCACTGGGAGGCCTCAAAATGACTAAGGTGACTGGGAAGCCACAAGGCTCCAGAGTAGTTCTGAAACACCTGGCTCCTGTTACCCGGGACAACAGGATGAAGACTTCCTCCCCACTGAGGTCCAAGAAAAATGTCAAGGTGAGCTGAACCCACCCAAACACCTCTGGCCCATTGACCCCACCCCATAAGTCCTCTCCCCTGTCCTTGCCTGGCACACAACCCTTCTCTGCCCACACCCCTTCTCCTGAAGCTGTCATTCCCAACCACCTTCACCCTCTTCCCCAAACCAATGCCATTCTCTACACATCTCTTGTTTTCTCCAGGTGGTTAGGGTACCTGTGAGAGTGAATAATCGCCTTCAGGCAAAGCTGAGCAAGAAAACGTCTCAGAAACCGCTCAGCACAAGGAAATTTAAAAAAACCAGAGGCCCAGAGATCTGTAGCCGGTGCTCCAAGGTGAAAGAAGTGCTGAATCAGAACGGACCAGAGGAGGTCCCAGAGAGTGTGTAGACCCCTGTCATTCCAGCAGGAACGGTGGGCAGCCAGTGACCTCAGAGCTTGGTTAGAGACCTCAGATATCTTCTGGGGTCTTGCCGCTGAGGACTGGCCAACAATACACATGTTGACTATTATACCAACTGCATATATTCATAATGAAAATAAAATCAACCTGATGTGAAATTATGTTTGTCTCTGAGTTCTGTGAGAGTGGGGGACAGAGAGGGCAGTGCAGGCATCAATGTGTTGAGGGAGGGAGATGGGTCCTGTGGGGTTGGAGATGGGACTGGAAAGTCCAGTTTGCCAGAAAATGGGGGAGGGGGGAGAACTGGTTCCAGACTCAGCTTCACACATATACTTTCCATGCGAGAAGTGGAAGAGGACTTGGTGTTTCTCTGTGTGAGTGCAGAAATGGAAACGTGGCTGGGGAGCCGTGTCATGTGTGGAGTGGCCGTGCCATTTGCTAAAAAGGCATAGAAAGAAGGTGCCCCATAAAGAGAATGGAATATTGACATATGCAGCAACAGGGAACGTATACTGTTCAGTGAAATAACTCAGACAGAGATAGACAAATACCGTATGGTATCACTTAAGAATCTAAAAACTCAACAAAGTAGAGCATATCACAAAAATAGAGGCTCACGGATATAGAGAACATTCTACTGGTTAGCAGCGGGGAGGGGAAGAGGGAGGGGCAATACAGAGGTGGGGGAGCGGGAGGCACAGCGTGTAAGGTGGAAGATGAGCCCAAGGATGGACTGTACATCATGGGGAATAGAGCCAGTGCTCTGTAAGAACTATAAACGGAAAGCCAACGTTCACGATTGTATAATAAGAAAGAAAGGGAAAGAAAGAGGGGGGAGGAAGGAGGGAAGAAAGGAAGGAAAATGATGGTGTTTTTGGAGGGAACAAAGCCAACATTGATTAGGCCCTTTTTTGCAAAAGAATTTAGTGTGTTTTTTCTTCCATTTTTATTTTTAGTTTATTTCGCATTACCTTACTGTATTGGTTTCGCGATACATTGACATGATTTTTTGAGATGTACTTATTTTAATGGGAGGCTAAGTATTTGACAATGCTTGGTGGTTTTTGCCATCCTTGTCGGGAATCCACCACGGGTGGACATGTGTTCCCCATCCTGAACCCCCTCTCACTTCCCTGCCCATCCCATCCCTCAAGGCCATCCCAGTGCACCAGCCCCGAGCACACAGTCTCGTGCATCGAACCTGGACGGGCGATCTCCTTCTCA
This sequence comes from Capricornis sumatraensis, assembly GCF_032405125.1. Taxonomy (NCBI): domain Eukaryota; kingdom Metazoa; phylum Chordata; class Mammalia; order Artiodactyla; family Bovidae; genus Capricornis; species Capricornis sumatraensis. The sequence goes on along the minus strand of NC_091092.1, from coordinate 138,013,785 downwards.
CATGATAATATACATGTTTCAATGCTATTCTCTCAGATCATCCCACCCTCGCCTTCTCCCACAGAGTCCAAAAGACTGTTCTGTACATCTGTGTCTCGCAGACAGGGTTATCATCACCATCTTTCTAGATTCCATAGATATGTGTTCGTGTACTCTATTGGTGTTTTTCTTTCTGACTTAATTCACTCTGTATAATAGGCTGCAGTTTCATCCACCTCTTTAGAACTAATTCAAGTGTTTACTTTTTGATGGCTGAATCGGATTCCATTTTGTATATGTACCACTGCTTCCTTATCGATTCGTCTGACCCTGGACATCTAGGTTGCTTTCATGTCCTGGCTATTGTAAACAGTGCTGTGATGATCCTTTGGGTACACATGTCCCGTTCAAGTCTGGTTTCCTCGGTGTGTATGCCCAGCAGTGGGATTGCTGGGTCATATGGCAGTTCTAGTTCCAGTTTTTGAAGGAATCTCCACAGTGTTCTCCAAAGTGGCTGTACTAGTTTGCATTTCCACTAAGAGTGCAAGAGGGTTCCCTTCTCGACATCTTCTCCAGCATTTATTGCTTGTATATTTTTGTACAGCAGTCTGCCTGACCAAAGGCAGATGGTACCTCATTGTGGTTTTGGTTTGCATTTGTCTGATAACGAGTGATGGGGAGCATCTTTTCATGTGTTTGTTAGCCATCTCTATGTCTTCTTCGGAGGAAAGGAATTTAGAATGGAGCAGTGGGCTCCCACAGGTGGGGCAGGGGGAGTAGCCCACATCCCCTGCAGGCAATACTGGGGTCTTGCCCACAAAGAGTTTTATTACAAGAATAAAGCCAAGTAAAGGCTGGCTCTGTTGTGATTACCATCCCCATACTCCAGTATTCTAACTTCATGTCATTAATTAAATACTTTTACTTTGCACACCAAATTGTGTTGATTTAAGTTTTAAACGTTTGTTGTCATAGATGTCAGGTTTTAATATGTTATATATTATTCACAAGGGACAAAGATTCACTGTACATATGTACAAATGCACACACGTATGTGTGTACATACATATAAACGGACACGCATAAGTGTGTATATTTAGATATATTTTTTCATATATATATATATATATATATATATATATTCATACATCCACAGTTTCAGTAGATACCTTGAAGAATTCATTGTCTTCTGTGAGGGAATTCATGAAGAGAAGACCTTGTTAAACCATTGTCACCAGCACAGGCTGCCTTGGTTACCACTGCTCCATTCCACAGAGCATCCTGAATGGTTTGCAAGGCCTTGAGATCACTTCCTGCACAGCCTGCAGTCCCCTAGGGAACGTACACACCTCACATTCAAACAGTTGATTCGAAACACACAGTGATACCACAGACCTTGTCAAGGTAAAGACACACAATGTGCTTTTATTTATGTCTAAATCAGTTAAACAACGTATTCACTGCAAGGTACAAACTTTTTTAGCTTGCAAAGAACAACATTGTCTTGTATTTGAACATGGAAAATCTTGCTGAATATGAAACATAGGTTTTTAATGAAATTCATTCTTCATTGTCTGTTATTTGGAGACTATGGAACCAAGAAAGTAAACCTCCGTTCATTGGGGCTGCTTAAGCTGTATCTTGAGCAGATTTTTTTTTAATTCCCTTACACTTTTACCGTCATAAATAGATATAATAACCCAGCTTTGGAGGAGACACACCCTCCCTACCCTGTGACCCATTGGACTTGACTTAGGGAGATGAGGATGGCAGGTGAGTTTGGGGGACTCCATAGGGGTGTTATTTATGCCTCATTTCTCCCACCAAAACATCTGAATTGCTCCCCATCCTCTGCTAGAGGTGTCAGGATGGGGCTTTGTGATGTCAAGTCTCACCCAGGGCCCCCAATGGCTGGGGAAGAGACTTGCTGACCTCATCAAGCATGAGGGTGTGTCTCCGTGACGAGGGGTATATATAGGGGTGCTCAGGGGCTCTGGATCAGACCACTGGGAGGCCTCCAAATGACTAAGGTGACTGGGAAGCCACAAGGCTCCAGAGTAGTTATGAAACACCTGGCTCCTGTTACCCGGGACAACAGGATGACGACTTCCTCCCCACTGAGGTCCAAGAAAAATGTCAAGGTGAGCTGAACCCACCCAAACACCTCTGGCCCATTGACCCCACCCCATAAGTCCTCTCCCCTGTCCTTGCCTGGCACACACCCCTTCTCTGCCAACACCCCTTCTCCTGAAGCTGTCATTCCCAACCACCTTCACCCTCTTCCCCAAACCAATGCCATTCTCTTCCCGTCTCTTGTTTTCTCCAGGTGGCCAGGGTACCTGTGAGAGTGAAAAATCGCCTTCAGGCAAAGCTGAGCAAGAAAACGTCTCAGAAACCACTCAAAACAAGGTAATTTAAAAATCCAGAGGCCCAAAGCTCTGTAGCCAGTGCTTCAAGGTGAAAGAAGTGCTGAATCAGAACGGACCAGAGGAGGTCCCAGAGAGTGTGTAGACCCCTGTCATTCCAGCAGGAACGGTGGGCAGCTAGTGACCTCAGAGCTTAGCTAGAGACCTCAGAAATCTTCTGGGGTCTTGCCGCTGAGGACTGGCCAACAATACACATGTTGACTATTATACCAACTGCATACATTCATAATGAAAATAAAATCAACCTGATGTGAAATTATGTTTGTCTCTGAGTTCTGTGAGAGTGGGGGACAGAGAGGGCAGTGCAGGCATCAATGTGTTGAGGGAGGGAGATGGGTCCTGTGGGGTTGGAGATGGGACTAGAAGGTCCAGTTTGCCAGAAAATGGGGGAGGGGAGAGAACTCGTTCCAGACTCAGCTTCACACATATACTTCCCATGGGAGAAGAGAAAGAGGACTTGGTGTTTCTCTGTGTGAGTGCAGAACTGGAAACGTGGCTGGGGAGCCGTGTCATGTGTGGAGTGGCCGTGCCATTTGCTCAAAAGGCATAGAAAGAAGGTGCCCCATAAAGAGAATGGAATATTGACATATGCAGCAACAGGGAACGTATACTGTTCAGTGAAATAACTCAGACAGAGATAGACAAATACCATATGGTATCACTTAAGAATCTAAAAACTCCACAAAGTAGAGAATATCAGAGAAATGGAGGCTCACGGATATAGAGAACATTCTACTGGTTAGCAGCGGGGAGGGGAAGAGGGAGGGGCAATACAGAGGTGGGGGAGCGGGAGGCACAGCGTGTAAGGTGGAAGATGAGCCCAAGGATGGACTGTACATCATGGGGAATAGAGCCAGTGCTTTGTAAGAACTATATACGGAAAGCCAACGTTCACGATTGTATAATAAGAAAGAAATGGAAAGAAAGAGGGGGGAGGAAGGAGGGAAGAAAGGAAGGAAAATGATGGTGTTTTTGGAGGGCACAAAGCCAACATTGATTAGGCCCTTTTTAGCAAAGGAATTTAGTGTGTTTTTTTTTCCATTTTTAGTTTTAGTTTATTTCGCATTACCATACTGTATTGGTTTCACGATACATTGACATGATTCTTTGAGATGTACTTATTTTAATGGGAGGCTAACTATTTGACAATGCTTGGTGGTTTTTGCCATCCTTGTCGGGAATCCGCCACGGGTGTACATGTGTTCCCCATCCTGAACCCCCTCTCACCTCCCTGCCCATCCCATCCCTCAGGGCCATCCCAGTGCCCCAGCCCCGAGCACCCAGTCTCGTGCATCGAACCTGGACGGGCGATCTCCTTCTCACATGATAATATACATGTTTCACTGCTATTCTCTCAGATCACCCCACCCTCCCCTTCTCCCACAGAGTCCAAAGACTGTTCTGTACATCTGTGTCTCGCATCATTTTAGATTCCATATATATGTGTTCGTGTACTCTATTGGTGTTTTTCTTTCTGACTTATTTCACTCTGTATAATAGGCTGCAGTTTCATCCACCTCATTAGAACTAACTCAAGTGTATACTTTTTGATGGCTGAGTCGGATTCCATTGTGTATATGTACCACTGCTTTCTTGTCGATTCATCTGCCCCTGGACATCTAGGTTGCTTCCATGTCCTGGCTATTGTAAACAGTGCTGTGATGATCCTTCGGGTACACATGTCTCGTTCACGTCTGGTTTCCTCGGTGTGTATGCCCAGCAGTTGGATTGCTGGGTCATATGGCAGTTCTAGTTCCAGTTTTTGAAGGAATCTCCACAGTGTTCTCCATAGTGGCTGAACTAGTTTGCATTCCCACCAAGAGTGCAAGAGGGTTCCCTTCTCGACACCCTCTCCAGCATTTATTGCTTGTAGATTTTTGTACAGCAGTCAGCCTGACCAGAGGCAGATGGTACCTCATTGTGATTTTGGTTTGCATTTGTCTGATAACGAGGGATGGGGAGCATCTTTTCATGTGTTTGTTAGCCATCTGTATGTGTTCTTCAGAGGAAAGGAATTTAGAATGGAGCAGTGGGCTCCCACAGGTGGGGCAGGGGGAGTAGCCCACATCCCCTGCAGGCAATACTGGGGTCTTGCCCACGAAGAGTTTTATTACAAGAATAAAGCCAAGTAAAGGCTGGCTCTGTTGTGATTACCATCCCCATACTCCAGTATTCTAACATCATGTAATTAATTAAATACTTTTACTTTGCACACCAAATTGTGTTGATTTAAGTTTTAAACGTTTGTTGTCATAGACGTCAGGTTTTAATATGTTATATATTATTCACAAGGGACAAAGATTCACTGTACATATGTACAAATGCACACACGTATGTGTGTACATACATATAAACGCACACTCAGAAGTGTGTATATTTAGATATATTTTTCATATATATATATATATATATTCATACATCCTCAGTTTCAGTAGTTACCATTAAGAATTCATTGTCTTCTGGGAGGGAATTCATGAAGAGAAGACCTTGTTAGACCATTGTCACCAACTCAGGCTGCCTTGGTTACCACTGCTCCATTCCACAGAGCATCCTGAATGGTTTGCAAGGCCTTGAGATCACTTCCTGCACAGCCTGCAGTCCCCTAGGGAACGTACACACCTCACATTCAAACAGTTGACTCGAAACACACAGTGATACCACAGACCTTGTCAAGGTAAAGACACACAATGTGCTTTTATTTATGTCTAAATCAGTTAAACAACGTATTCACTGCAAGGTACAAACTTTTTTAGCTTGCAAAGAACAACATTGTCTTGTATTTGAACATGGAAAATCTTGCTGAATTTGAAACATAGGTTTTAAATGAAATTCATTCTTCATTGTCTGTTATTTGGAGACTATGGAACCAAGAAAGTAAACCTCCGTTCATTGGGGCTGCTGAAGCTGTATCTTTAGCAGATTTTTTTTTTTAATTCCCTTACACTTTTACCATCATAAATAGATATAATAGCCCAGCTTTGGAGGAGACACACCCTCCCTGCCCTGTGACCCATCGGACTTGACTTAGGGAGATGAGGATGGCAGGTGAGTTTGGGGTCCTCCATAGGGGAGTTATTCATGCCTCATTTCTCCCACCAAAACATCTGAATTGCTCCCCATCCTCTGCTAGAGGTGTCAGGATGGGGCTTTGTGATGTCAAGGCTTACCCAGGGCCCCCATTGTCTGGGGAAGAGACTTGCAGACCTCATCAAGCATGAGGGTCTGTCTCCCTGACGAGGGGTATATATAGGGGTGCTCAGGGGCTCTGGAGCAGACTACTGGGAGGCCTCAAAATGACTAAGGTGACTGGGAAGCCACAAGGCTCCAGAGTAGTTATGAAACACCTGGCTTCTGTTACCCGGGACAACAGGATGAAGACTTCTTCCCCACTGAGATCCAAGATAAATGTCAAGGTGAGCTGAACCCACCCAAACACCTCTGGCCCATTGACCCCACCCCATAAGTCCTCTCCCCTGTCCTTGCCTGGCACACAACCCTTCTCTGCCCACACCCCTTCTCCTGAAGCTGTCATTCCCAACCACCTTCACCCTCTTCCCCAAACCAATGCCATTCTCTACCCGTCTCTTGTTTTCTCCAGGTGGCCAGGGTACCTGTGAGAGTGAATAATCGCCTTCAGGCAAAGCTGAGCAAGAAAACGTCTCAGAAACCACTCAGCACAAGGAAATTTAAAAAAACCAGAGCCCAAAGCTCTGTAGCCGGTGCTCCAAGGTGAAAGAAGTGCTGAATCAGAACGGACCAGAGGAGGTCCCAGAGAGTGTGTAGACCCCTGTCATTCCAGCAGGAACGGTGGGCAGCCAGTGACCTCACAGCTTGGCTAGAGACCTCAGGAAACTTCTGGGGTCTTGCCGCTGAGGACTGGCCAATACACATGTTGACTATTATACCAACTGCATACATTCATAATGAAAATAAAATCAACCTGATGTGAAATTATGTTTGTCTCTGAGTTCTGTGAGAGTGGGGGACAGAGAGGGCAGTGCAGGCATCAATGTGTTGAGGGAGGGAGATGGGTCCTGTGGGGTTGGAGATGGAACTGGAATGTCCAGTTTGCGAGAAAATGGGGGAGGGGAGAGAACTGGTTCCAGACTCAGCTTCACACATATACTTCCCATGGGAGAAGAGGAAGAGGACTTGGTGTTTCTCTGTGTGAGTGCAGAACTGGAAACGTGGCTGGGGAGCCGTGTCATGTGTGGAGTGGCCGTGCCATTTGCTAAAACGGCATAGAAAGAAGGTGCCCCATAAAGAGAATGGAATATTGACATATGCAGCAACAGGGAACATATACTGTTCAGTGAAATAACTCAGACAGAGATAGACAAATACCGTATGGTATCAATTAAGAATCTAAAAACTCAATTTTTCACCATTCAAGATAATGTTTGCTGTGGTTTTGTCATATGTAGCTTTTATTATGTTGAGGTATGTTCCTTCTATTCCTGCTTTCTGGAGAGTTTTTATCATAAATGGATGTTGAATTTTGTCAACGGCCTTCTCTGCATCTATTGAGATAATCATATGGTTTTTATTTTTCATTTGTTAATGTGGTGACTTACATTGATTTATTTGCAGATATTGAAGAATCCTTGCATCCCTGGAATACAGCCCACTTGATCATGGTGTATGATCTTTTTAATGTGTTGTTGGATTCTGATTGCTAGGATTGTGTTGAGGATTTTTGCGTCTATGTTCATCAGTGATATTGGCCTGTAGTTTTCTTTTTTTGTGACATCTTTGTCAGGTTTTGGTATTAGGGTGATGGTGGCCTCATAAAATGTGTTTGGACTTTTACCTTCCTCTGCAATTTTCTGGAAGACTTTGAGTATGATAGGTGTTAGCTCTTCTCTAAATTTTTGTTAGAATTCAGCTGTGAAGCCGTCTGGACCTGGGCTTTTGTTTGGGAAAACTGGTCAACCACTTGTGAAAGAATGAAACTAGATCACCTTCTAACACCGCACACAAAAATAAACTCAAAATGGATTAAAGAACTAACTGTGAGACCAGAAACTATAAAACTCCTAGAGGAGAACATAGGCAAAACACTCTCAGACATAAATCACAGCAGGATCCTCTATGATCCACCTCTCAGAATTCTGGAAATAAAAGCAAAAATAAACAAATGGGATCTAATTAAAATTAAAAGCTTCTGCACAACAAAGGAAACTATAAGCAAGGTGAAAAGACAGCCTTCTGAATGGGAGCAAATAATAGCAAATGAAGCAACTGACAAACAACTAATCTCAAAAATATACAAGCAACTTATGCAGCTCAATTCCAGAAAATTAAACGACCCAATCGAAAAATGGGCCAAAGAACTAAATAGACAATTCTCCACAGAAGACATACGGATGGCTAACAAACACATGAAAAGATGCTCAACATCACTCACTATCAGAGAAATGCAAATCAAGACCACAATGAGGTACCGTTTCACACCAGTTAGAATGGCTGCGATCCAAAAATCTGCAAGCAATAAATGCTGGAGAGGGTGTGGAGAAAAGGGAACCCTCCTACACTGTTGGTGGGAATGCAAACTAGTACAGCCACTATGGAGAACAGTGTGGAGATTCCTTAAAAAATGGCAAATAGAACTGCCTTATGACCCAGCAATCCCACTGCTGGCATACACACCGAGGAAACCAGAGTAGAAAGAGACACATGTACCCCAATGTTCATCACAGCACTGTTTATAATAGCCAGGACATGGAAACAACCTAGATGTCCATCAGCAGATGAATGGATAAGAAAACTATGGTACATGTACACAATGGAGTATTACTCAGCTGTTAAAAAGAATTCATTTGAATCAGTTCTGATGAGATGGATGAAACTGGAGCCGATTATACAGAGTGAAGTAAGCCAGAAAGAAAAACACCAATACAGAATACTAACACATATATATGGAATTTAGAAAGATGGCAATGACGACCCTGTATGCAAGACACGAAAAAAGACACAGCGGTGTAAAACGGACTTTTGGACTCAGAGGGAGAGGGAGAGGGTGGGATGATTTGGGAGAATGGCATTCTATCATGTATACTATCATGTAAGAATTGAATCGCCAGTCTATGTCTGACGCAGGATACTGCATGCTTGGGGCTAGTGCATGGGGGTGACCCACAGAGATGTTATGGGGAGGGAGGTGGGAGGGGGGTTCATGTTTGGAAACACATGTAAGAAATAAAGATTTTAAAATTAAAAAAAAATTAAAAAAAAAGAATCTAAAAATTCCACAAAGTAGAGAATATCACAAAAATGGAAGCTCACGGATATAGAGAACATTCTACTGGTTAGCAGCGGGGAGGGGAAGAGGGAGGGGCAATACAGAGGTGGGGGAGCGGGAGGCACAGCGTGTAAGGTGGAAGATGAGCCCAAGGATGTACTGTACATCATGGGGAATAGAGCCAGTGCTCTGTAAGAACTATAAACGGAAAGCCAACGTTCACGATTGTATAATAAGAAAGAAAGGGAAAGAAAGAGGGGGGGAGGAAGCAGGGAAGAAAGGAAGGAAAATGATGGTGCTTTTGGCGAGCACAAAGCCAACATTGATTAGGACCTTGTTACCAAAGGAATTTAGTTGTTTCTTTTTTTTTGCCATTTTTCTTTTTAGTTTATTTCGCATTACCATACTGTATTGGTTTCACAATACACTGACATGATTTTTTGAGATGTACTAATTTTAATGGGAGGCTAACTATTTGACAATGCTTGGTGGTTTTTGCCATCCTTGTCGGGAATTCGCCACGGGTGTAAACGTGTTCCCCATCCTGAACCCCCTCTCACCTCCCTGCCCATCCCATCCCTCAGGGCCATCCCAGTGCCCCAGCCCCGCGCACCCAGTCTCGTGCATCGAACCTGGACGGGCGATCTCCTTCTCACATGATAATATACATGTTTCACTGCTATTCTCTCAGATCATTCCACCCTCGCCTTCTCCCACAGAGTCCAAAAGACTGTTCTGTACATCTGTGTCTCGCATCTTTCTAGATTCCATACATATGTGTTCATGTACTCTATTGGTGTTTTTCTTTCTGACTTATTTCACTCTGTATAATAGGCTGCAGTTTCATCCACCTCATTAGAAGTAACTCAAGTGTATACTTTTTGATGGCTGAGTCGGATTCCATTGTGTATATGTACAACTGCTTTCTTGTCGATTCATCTGCCCCTGGACATCTAGGTTGCTTCCATGTCCTGGCTATTGTAAACAGTGCTGTGATGATCCTTCGGGTACACATGTCTCGTTCAAGTCTGGTTTCCTCGGTGTGTATGCCCAGCAGTGGGATTGCTGGGTCATATGGCAGTTCTAGTTCCAGTTTTTGAAGGAATCTCCACAGTGTTCTCCATAGTGGCTGTACTAGTTTGCATTCCCACCAAGAGTGCAAGAGGGTTCCCTTCTCGAAACCCTCTCAAGCATTTATTGCTTGTAGATTTTTGTACAGCAGTCAGCCGGACCAGAGGAAGATGGTACCTCATTGTGATTTTGGTTTGCATTTGTCTGATAACGAGGGATGGGGAGCATCTTTTCATGTGTTTGTTAGCCATCTGTATGTGTTCTTCAGAGGAAAGGAATTTAGAATGGAGCAGTGGGCTCCCACAGGTGGGGCAGGGGGAGTAGCCCACATCCCCTGCAGGCAATACTGGGGTCTTGCCCACGAAGAGTTTTATTACAAGAATAAAGCCAAGTAAAGGCTGGCTCTGTTGTGATTACCATCCCCAACTCCAGTATTCTAACTTCATGTCATTAATTAAATACTTTTACTTTGAACACCAAATTGTGTTGATTTTAGTTTTAAACGTTTGTTGTCATAGATGTCAGGTTTTATTATTTTATATATTATTCACAAGGGACAAAGATTCACTGTACATATGTACAAATGCACACACGTATGTGTGTACATACATATAAATGCACACTCATAAGTGTGTATATTTAGATATATTTTTTCATATATATATATATATATATTCATACATCCACAGTTTCAGTAGTTACCTTGAAGAATTCATTGTCTTCTGTGAGGGAATTCATGAAGAGAAGACCTTGTTAAACCATTGTCACCAGCACAAGCTGCCTTGGTTACCACTGCTCCATTCCACAGAGCATCCTGAATGGTTTGCAAGGCCTTGAGATCACTTCCTGCACAGCCTGCAGTCCCCTAGGGAACGTACACACCTCACATTCAAACAGTTGATTCGAAACACACAGTGATACCACAGATCTTGTCAAGGTAAAGACACACAATGTGCTTTTATTTATGTCTAAATCAGTTAAACAACGTATTCACTGCCAGGTACAAACTTTTTTAGCTTGCAAAGAACAACATTGTCTGGTATTTGAACATGGAAAATCTTGCTGAATTTGAAACATAGGTTTTAAATGAAATTCATTCTTTATTGTCTGTTTTTTGGAGACTGTGGAACCAAGAAAGTAAACCTCCGTTCATTGGGGCTGCTTAAGCTGTATCTTTAGCAGATTTTTTTTTTAATTCCCTTACACTTTTACCGTCATAAATAGATATAATAGCCCAGCATTGGAGGAGACACACCCTCCCTGCCCTGTGACCCATCGGACTTGACTTAGGGAGATGAGGATGGCAGGTGAGTTTGGGGGACTCCATAGGGGAGTTTTTCATGCCTCATTTCTCCCACCAAAACATCTAAATTGCTCCCCATCCTCTGCTAGAGGTGTCAGGATGGGGCTTTGTGATGTCAAGGCTCACCCAGGGCCCCCTTTGGCTGGGGAAGAGACTTGCTGACCTCATCAAGCATGAGGGTGTGTCACCCTGACTAGGGGTATATATAGGGGTGCTCAGGGGCTCTGGAGCAGACCACTGGGAGGCCTCCAAATGACTAAGGTGACTGGGAAGCCACAAGGCTCCAGAGTAGTTCTGAAACACCTGGCTCCTGTTACCCGGGACAACAGGATGAAGACTTCCTCCCCACTGAGGTCCAAGAAAAATGTCAAGGTGAGCTGAACCCACCCAAACACCTCTGGCCCATTGACCCCACCCCATAAGTCCTCTCCCCTGTCCTTGCCTGGCACACAACCCTTCTCTGCCCACACCCCTTCTCCTGAAGCTGTCATTCCCAACCACCTTCACCCTCTTCCCCAAACCAATGCCATTCTCTACACATCTCTTGTTTTCTCCAGGTGGTTAGGGTACCTGTGAGAGTGAATAATCGCCTTCAGGCAAAGCTGAGCAAGAAAACGTCTCAGAAACCGCTCAGCACAAGGAAATTTAAAAAAACCAGAGGCCCAGAGATCTGTAGCCGGTGCTCCAAGGTGAAAGAAGTGCTGAATCAGAACGGACCAGAGGAGGTCCCAGAGAGTGTGTAGACCCCTGTCATTCCAGCAGGAACGGTGGGCAGCCAGTGACCTCAGAGCTTGGTTAGAGACCTCAGATATCTTCTGGGGTCTTGCCGCTGAGGACTGGCCAACAATACACATGTTGACTATTATACCAACTGCATATATTCATAATGAAAATAAAATCAACCTGATGTGAAATTATGTTTGTCTCTGAGTTCTGTGAGAGTGGGGGACAGAGAGGGCAGTGCAGGCATCAATGTGTTGAGGGAGGGAGATGGGTCCTGTGGGGTTGGAGATGGGACTGGAAAGTCCAGTTTGCCAGAAAATGGGGGAGGGGGGAGAACTGGTTCCAGACTCAGCTTCACACATATACTTTCCATGCGAGAAGTGGAAGAGGACTTGGTGTTTCTCTGTGTGAGTGCAGAAATGGAAACGTGGCTGGGGAGCCGTGTCATGTGTGGAGTGGCCGTGCCATTTGCTAAAAAGGCATAGAAAGAAGGTGCCCCATAAAGAGAATGGAATATTGACATATGCAGCAACAGGGAACGTATACTGTTCAGTGAAATAACTCAGACAGAGATAGACAAATACCGTATGGTATCACTTAAGAATCTAAAAACTCAACAAAGTAGAGCATATCACAAAAATAGAGGCTCACGGATATAGAGAACATTCTACTGGTTAGCAGCGGGGAGGGGAAGAGGGAGGGGCAATACAGAGGTGGGGGAGCGGGAGGCACAGCGTGTAAGGTGGAAGATGAGCCCAAGGATGGACTGTACATCATGGGGAATAGAGCCAGTGCTCTGTAAGAACTATAAACGGAAAGCCAACGTTCACGATTGTATAATAAGAAAGAAAGGGAAAGAAAGAGGGGGGAGGAAGGAGGGAAGAAAGGAAGGAAAATGATGGTGTTTTTGGAGGGAACAAAGCCAACATTGATTAGGCCCTTTTTTGCAAAAGAATTTAGTGTGTTTTTTCTTCCATTTTTATTTTTAGTTTATTTCGCATTACCTTACTGTATTGGTTTCGCGATACATTGACATGATTTTTTGAGATGTACTTATTTTAATGGGAGGCTAACTATTTGACAATGCTTGTTGGTTTTTGCCATACTTGTCGGAATCCGCCAAGGGTGTACATGTGTTCCCCATCCTGAACCCCCTCTCACCTCCCTGCCCATCCCATCCCTCAGGGCCATCCCAGTGCACCAGCCCCGAGCACCCAGTCTCATGCATCGAACCTGGACGGGCGATCTCCTGCTCACATGATAATATACATGTTTCACTGCTATTCTCTCAGATCATCCCACCCTCGCCTTCTCCCACAGAGTCAAAAAGACTGTTCTGTACATCTGTGTCTCGCAGACAGGGTTATCATCAACATCTTACTAGAGTCCATAGATATGTGTTCGTGTACTCTATTGGTGTTTTCCTTTCTGACTTATTTCACTCTGTATAATAGGCTGCAGTTTCATCCACCTCATTAGAACTAATTCAAGTGTATACTTTTTGATGGCTGAGTTGGATTCCATTGTGTATATGTACCACTGCTTTCTTATCGATTCGTCTGCCCCTGGACATCTAGGCTGCTTCCATGTCCTGGCTATTGTAAACAGTGCTGTGATGATCCTTCGGGTACACATGTCTCGTTCAAGTCTGGTTTCCTCGGTGTGTATGCCCAGCAGTGGGATTGCTGGATCCTATGGCAGTTCTAGTTCCAGTTTTTGAAGGAATCTCCACAGTGTTCTCTATAGTGCCTGTACTAGTTTGCATTCCCACCAAGAGTGCAAGAGGGTTCCCTTCTCGACACCCTCTCCAGCATTTATTGCTTGTAGATTTTTGAACAGCAGTCAGAATGACCAGAGGCAGATGGTACCTCATTGTGGTTTTGGTTTGCATTTGTCTGATAACGACTGATGGGGAGAATATTTTCATGTGTTTTTTAGCCATCTCTATGTCTTCTTCGGAGGAAAGGAATTTAGAATGGAGCAGTGGGCTCCCACAGGTGGGGCAGAGGGAGTAGCCCACATCCCCTGCAGGAAATACTGGGGTCTTGCCCACGTAGAGTTTTATTACAAGAATAAAGCCAAGTAAAGGCTGGCTCTGTTGTGATTACCATCCCCATACTCCAGTATTCTAACTTAATTTCAGTCATTAAATACTTTTACTTTGCACACCAACTTGTGTTGATTTAAGTTTTAAACGTTTGTTGTCATAGATGTCAGGTTTTAATATTTTATATATTATTCACAAGGGACAAAGATTCACTGTACATATGAACAAATGCACACACGTATGTGTGTACATTCATATAAACGCACACTCATAAGTGTGTATATTTAGATATATTTTTTCATATATATATATTTATATTCATTCATCCACAGTTTTAGTAGAAACCTTGAAGAATTCATTGTCTTCTGTGAGGGAATTCATGAAGAGAAGACCTTGTTAAACCATTGTCACCAGCACAGGCTGCCTTGGTTACCACTGCTCCATTCCACAGAGCATCCTGAATGGTTTGCAAGGCCTTGAGATCACTTCCTGCACAGCCTGCAGTCCCCTAGGGAACGTACACACCTCACATTCAAACAGTTGATTCGAAACACACAGTGATACCACAGACCTTGTCAAGGTAAAGACACACACTGTGCTTTTATTTATACCTAAATTAGTTAAACAACGTATTCACTGCAAGGTACAAACTTTTTTAGCTTGCAAAGAACAACATTGTCTTGTATTTGAACATGGAAAATCTTGCTGAATTTGAAACATAGGTTTTAAATGAAATTCATTCTTCATTTTCTGTTATTTGGAGACTATGGAACGAAGAAAGTAAACCTCCGTTCATTGGGGCTGCTTAAGCTGTATCTTTAGCAGATTTTTTTTTTAATTCCCTTACACTTTTACCGTCATAAATAGATATAATAGCCCAGCTTTGGAGGAGACACACCCTCCCTGCCCTGTGACCCATCGGACTTGACTTAGGGAGATGAGGATGGCAGGTGAGTTTGGGGGCCTCCATATGGGAGTTATTCATGCCTCATTTCTCCCACCAAGACATCTAAATTGCTCCCCATCCTCTGCTAGAGGTGTCAGGATGGGGCTTTGTGATGTCAAGGCTCACCCAGGGCCCCCATTGGCTGGGCAAGAGACTTGCTGACCTCATCAAGCATGAGGGTGTGTCTCCCTGACGAGGGGTATATATAGGGGTGCTCAGGGCCTCTGGACCAGAACACTGGGAGGCCTCAAAATGACTAAGGTGACTGGGAAGCCACAAGGCTCCAGAGTAGTTATGAAACACCTGGCTCCTGTTACCCGGGACAACAGGATGAAGACTTCCTCCCCACTGAGGTCCAAGAAAATTGTCAAGGTGAGCTGAACCCACCCAAACAACTCCGGCCCTTTGACCCAACCCCATAAGTCCTCCTCTCCCCTGTCCTTGCCTGGTACACAACCCTTCTTTGCCCACACCCCGTCTCCTGAAGCTGTCATTCCCAACCACCTTCACCCTCTTCCCCAAACCAATGCCATTCTCTACCCGTCTCTTGTTTTCTCCAGGTGGCCAAGGTACCTGTGAGAGTGAATAATCGCCTTCAGGCAAAGCTGAGCAAGAAAACGTCTCAGAAACCACTCAGCACAAGGAAATTTAAAAAAACCAGAGGCCCAAAGCTCTGTAGCCGGTGCTCCAAGGTGAAAGAAGAGATGAAGCAGAACGGACCAGAGGAGGTCCCAGAGAGTGTGTAGACGCCTGTCATTCCAGCAGGAACGTTGGGCAGCCAGTGACCTCAGAGCTTGTCTAGAGAGCTCAGAACCCTTCTGGGTTCTTGCCGCTGAGGACTGGCCAACAATACACATGCTGACTATTATACCAACTGCATACATTCATAATGTATATCAAATCAACCTGATGTGAAATTATGTTTGTCTCTGAGTTCTGTGAGAGTGGGGGACAGAGAGGGCAGTGCAGGCATCAATGTGTTGAGGAGGGAGATGGGTCCTGTGGGGTTGGAGATGGGACTAGAAGGTCCAGTTTGCCAGAAAATGGGGGAGGGGAGAGAACTGGTTCCAGACTTAGCTTCACACATATACTTCCCATGGGAGAAGAGGAAGAGGACTTGGTGTTTCTCTGTGTGAGTGCAGAACTGGAAACGTGGCTGGGGAGCCGTGTCATGTGTGGAGTGACCGTGCCATTTGCTAAAAAGGCCTAGAAAGAAGGTGCCCCATAAAGAGAATGGAATATTGACCTATGCAGCAACAGGGAACGTATACTGTTCAGTGAAATAACTCAGACAGAGATAGACAAATACCGTATGGTATCACTTAAGAATCTAAAAACTCCACAAAGTAAAGAATATCACAAAAATGGAGGCTCACGGATATAGAGAACATTCTACAGGTTAGCAGCGGGGAGGGGAAGAGGGAGGGGCAATACAGAGGTGGGGGAGCGGGAGGCACAGCGTGTAAGGTGGAAGATGAGCCCAAGGATGGACTGTACATCATGGGGAATAGAGCCAGTGCTCTGTAAGAACTATAAACGGAAAGCCAACGTTCACGATTGTATAATAAGAAAGAAAGGGAAAGAAGGAGGGGGGAGGAAGGAGGGAAGAAAGGAAGGAAAATGATGGTGTTTTTGGAGGGCACAAAGCCAACATTGATTAGGCCCTTTTTAACAAAGGAATTTAGTTGTTTCCTTTTTTTTGCCATTTTTATTTTTAGTTTATTTTGCTTTACCATACTCTATTGGTTTTGCGATACATTGACATGATTTTTTGAGAAGTACTTATTTTAATGGAGGCTAACTATTTGACAATGCTTGGTGGTTTTTGCCATCCTTGTCGGGAATTCGCCACGGGTGTAAATGTGTTCCCCATCCTGAACCCCCTCTCACCTCCCTGCCCATCCCATCCCTCAGGGCCATCCCAGTGCACCAGCCCCGAGCACCCAGTCTCGTGCATCGAACCTGGACGGGCGATCTCCTTCTCACATGATAATATACATGTTTCACTGCTATTCTCTCAGATCATTCCACCCTCGCCTTCTCCCACAGAGTCCAAAAGACTGTTCTGTACATCTGTGTCTCGCATCTTTCTAGATTCCATACATATGTGTTCATGTACTCTATTGGTGTTTTTCTTTCTGACTTATTTCACTCTGTATAATAGGCTGCAGTTTCATCCACCTCATTAGAAGTAACTCAAGTGTATACTTTTTGATGGCTGAGTCGGATTCCATTGTGTATATGTACAACTGCTTTCTTGTCGATTCATCTGCCCCTGGACATCTAGGTTGCTTCCATGTCCTGGCTATTGTAAACAGTGCTGTGATGATCCTTCGGGTACACATGTCTCGTTCAAGTCTGGTTTCCTCGGTGTGTATGCCCAGCAGTGGGATTGCTGGGTCATATGGCAGTTCTAGTTCCAGTTTTTGAAGGAATCTCCACAGTGTTCTCCATAGTGGCTGTACTAGTTTGCATTCCCACCAAGAGTGCAAGAGGGTTCCCTTCTCAACACCCTCTCAAGCATTTATTGCTTGTAGATTTTTGTACAGCAGTCAGCCGGACCAGAGGAAGATGGTACCTCATTGTGATTTTGGTTTGCATTTGTCTGATAACGAGGGATGGGGAGCATCTTTTCATGTGTTTGTTAGCCATCTGTATGTGTTCTTCAGAGGAAAGGAATTTAGAATGGAGCAGTGGGCTCCCACAGGTGGGGCAGGGGGAGTAGCCCACATCCCCTGCAGGCAATACTGGGGTCTTGCCCACGAAGAGTTTTATTACAAGAATAAAGCCAAGTAAAGGCTGGCTCTGTTGTGATTACCATCCCCATACTCCAGTATTCTAACTTCATGTCATTAATTAAATACTTTTACTTTGAACACCAAATTGTGTTGATTTTAGTTTTAAACGTTTGTTGTCATAGATGTCAGGTTTTATTATTTTATATATTATTCACAAGGGACAAAGATTCACTGTACATATGTACAAATGCACACACGTATGTGTGTACATACATATAAATGCACACTCATAAGTGTGTATATTTAGATATATTTTTTCATATATATATATATTTATTCATACATCCACAGTTTCAGTAGTTACCTTGAAGAATTCATTGTCTTCTGTGAGGGAATTCATGAAGAGAAGACCTTGTTAAACCATTGTCACCAGCACAGGCTGCCTTGGTTACCACTGCTCCATTCCACAGAGCATCCTGAATGGTTTGCAAGGCCTTGAGATCACTTCCTGCACAGCCTGCAGTCCCCTAGGGAACGTACACACCTCACATTCAAACAGTTGATTCGAAACACACAGTGATACCACAGATCTTGTCAAGGTAAAGACACACAATGTGCCTTTACTTATGTCTAAATCAGTTAAACAACGTATTCACTGCCAGGTACAAACTTTTTTAGCTTGCAAAGAACAACATTGTCTGGTATTTGAACATGGAAAATCTTGCTGAATTTGAAACATAGGTTTTAAATGAAATTCATTCTTTATTGTCTGTTTTTTGGAGACTGTGGAACCAAGAAAGTAAACCTCCGTTCATTGGGGCTGCTTAAGCTGTATCTTTAGCAGATTTTTTTTTAAATTCCCTTACACTTTTACCGTCATAAATAGATATAATAGCCCAGCATTGGAGGAGACACACCCTCCCTGCCCTGTGACCCATCGGACTTGACTTAGGGAGATGAGGATGGCAGGTGAGTTTGGGGGACTCCATAGGGGAGTTTTTCATGCCTCATTTCTCCCACCAAAACATCTAAATTGCTCCCCATCCTCTGCTAGAGGTGTCAGGATGGGGCTTTGTGATGTCAAGGCTCACCCAGGGCCCCCTTTGGCTGGGGAAGAGACTTGCTGACCTCATCAAGCATGAGGGTGTGTCACCCTGACTAGGGGTATATATAGGGGTGCTCAGGGGCTCTGGAGCAGACCACTGGGAGGCCTCCAAATGACTAAGGTGACTGGGAAGCCACAAGGCTCCAGAGTAGTTCTGAAACACCTGGCTCCTGTTACCCGGGACAACAGGATGAAGACTTCCTCCCCACTGAGGTCCAAGAAAAATGTCAAGGTGAGCTGAACCCACCCAAACACCTCTGGCCCATTGACCCCACCCCATAAGTCCTCTCCCCTGTCCTTGCCTGGCACACAACCCTTCTCTGCCCACACCCCTTCTCCTGAAGCTGTCATTCCCAACCACCTTCACCCTCTTCCCCAAACCAATGCCATTCTCTACACATCTCTTGTTTTCTCCAGGTGGTTAGGGTACCTGTGAGAGTGAATAATCGCCTTCAGGCAAAGCTGAGCAAGAAAACGTCTCAGAAACCGCTCAGCACAAGGAAATTTAAAAAAACCAGAGGCCCAGAGCTCTGTAGCCGGTGCTCCAAGGTGAAAGAAGTGCTGAATCAGAACGGACCAGAGGAGGTCCCAGAGAGTGTGTAGACCCCTGTCATTCCAGCAGGAACGGTGGGCAGCCAGTGACCTCAGAGCTTGGTTAGAGACCTCAGATATCTTCTGGGGTCTTGCCGCTGAGGACTGGCCAACAATACACATGTTGACTATTATACCAACTGCATATATTCATAATGAAAATAAAATCAACCTGATGTGAAATTATGTTTGTCTCTGAGTTCTGTGAGAGTGGGGGACAGAGAGGGCAGTGCAGGCATCAATGTGTTGAGGGAGGGAGATGGGTCCTGTGGGGTTGGAGATGGGACTGGAAAGTCCAGTTTGCCAGAAAATGGGGGAGGGGGGAGAACTGGTTCCAGACTCAGCTTCACACATATACTTTCCATGCGAGAAGTGGAAGAGGACTTGGTGTTTCTCTGTGTGAGTGCAGAAATGGAAACGTGGCTGGGGAGCCGTGTCATGTGTGGAGTGGCCGTGCCATTTGCTAAAAAGGCATAGAAAGAAGGTGCCCCATAAAGAGAATGGAATATTGACATATGCAGCAACAGGGAACGTATACTGTTCAGTGAAATAACTCAGACAGAGATAGACAAATACCGTATGGTATCACTTAAGAATCTAAAAACTCAACAAAGTAGAGCATATCACAAAAATAGATGCTCACGGATATAGAGAACATTCTACTGGTTAGCAGCGGGGAGGGGAAGAGGGAGGGGCAATACAGAGGTGGGGGAGCGGGAGGCACAGCGTGTAAGGTGGAAGATGAGCCCAAGGATGGACTGTACATCATGGGGAATAGAGCCAGTGCTCTGTAAGAACTATAAACGGAAAGCCAACGTTCACGATTGTATAATAAGAAAGAAAGGGAAAGAAAGAGGGGGGAGGAAGGAGGGAAGAAAGGAAGGAAAATGATGGTGTTTTTGGAGGGAACAAAGCCAACATTGATTAGGCCCTTTTTTGCAAAAGAATTTAGTGTGTTTTTTCTTCCATTTTTATTTTTAGTTTATTTCGCATTACCTTACTGTATTGGTTTCGCGATACATTGACATGATTTTTTGAGATGTACTTATTTTAATGGGAGGCTAACTATTTGACAATGCTTGTTGGTTTTTGCCATACTTGTCGGAATCCGCCAAGGGTGTACATGTGTTCCCCATCCTGAACCCCCTCTCACCTCCCTGCCCATCCCATCCCTCAGGGCCATCCCAGTGCACCAGCCCCGAGCACCCAGTCTCATCCATCGAACCTGGACGGGCGATCTCCTGCTCACATGATAATATACATGTTTCACTGCTATTCTCTCAGATCATCCCACCCTCCCCTTCTCCCACAGAGTCAAAAAGACTGTTCTGTACATCTGTGTCTCGCAGACAGGGTTATCATCAACATCTTACTAGAGTCCATAGATATGTGTTCGTGTACTCTATTGGTGTTTTCCTTTCTGACTTATTTCACTCTGTATAATAGGCTGCAGTTTCATCCACCTCATTAGAACTAATTCAAGTGTATACTTTTTGATGGCTGAGTCGGATTCCATTGTGTATATGTACCACTGCTTTCTTATCGATTCGTCTGCCCCTGGACATCTAGGCTGCTTCCATGTCCTGGCTATTGTAAACAGTGCTGTGATGATCCTTCGGGTACACATGTCTCGTTCAAGTCTGGTTTCCTCGGTGTGTATGCCCAGCAGTGGGATTGCTGGGTCATATGGCAGTTCTAGTTCCAGTTTTTGAAGGAATCTCCACAGTGTTCTCTATAGTGCCTGTACTAGTTTGCATTCCCACCAAGAGTGCAAGAGGGTTCCCTTCTCGACACCCTCTCCAGCATTTATTGCTTGTAGATTTTTGAACAGCAGTCAGAATGACCAGAGGTAGATGGTACCTCATTGTGGTTTTGGTTTGCATTTGTCTGATAACGACTGATGGGGAGAATATTTTCATGTGTTTTTTAGCCATCTCTATGTTTTCTTCGGAGGAAAGGAATTTAGAATGGAGCAGTGGGCTCCCACAGGTGGGGCAGAGGGAGTAGCCCACATCCCCTGCAGGAAATACTGGGGTCTTGCCCACGTAGAGTTTTATTACAAGAATAAAGCCAAGTAAAGGCTGGCTCTGTTGTGATTACCATCCCCATACTCCAGTATTCTAACTTAATTTCAGTCATTAAATACTTTTACTTTGCACACCAACTTGTGTTGATTTAAGTTTTAAACGTTTGTTGTCATAGATGTCAGGTTTTATTATTTTATATATTATTCACAAGGGACAAAGATTCACTGTACATATGAACAAATGCACACACGTATGTGTGTACATACATATAAACGCACACTCATAAGTGTGTATATTTAGATATATTTTTTCATATATATATATATATATTCATTCATCCACAGTTTTAGTAGAAACCTTGAAGAATTCATTGTCTTCTGTGAGGGAATTCATGAAGAGAAGACCTTGTTAAACCATTGTCACCAGCACAGGCTGCCTTGGTTACCACTGCTCCATTCCACAGAGCATCCTGAATGGTTTGCAAGGCCTTGAGATCACTTCCTGCACAGCCTGCAGTCCCCTAGGGAACGTACACACCTCACATTCAAACAGTTGATTCGAAACACACAGTGATACCACAGACCTTGTCAAGGTAAAGACACACACTGTGCTTTTATTTATACCTAAATTAGTTAAACAACGTATTCACTGCAAGGTACAAACTTTTTTACCCTGCAAAGAACAACATTGTCTGGTATTTGAACATGGAAAATCTTGCTGAATTTGAAACATAGGTTTTAAATGAAATTCATTCTTCATTTTCTGTTATTTGGAGACTATGGAACCAAGAAAGTAAACCTCCGTTCATTGGGGCTGCTTAAGCTGTATCTTTAGCAGATTTTTTTTTTAATTCCCTTACACTTTTACCGTCATAAATAGATATAATAGCCCAGCTTTGGAGGAGACACACCCTCCCTGCCCTGTGACCCATCGGTCTTGACTTAGGGAGATGAGGATGGCAGGTGAGTTTGGGGGCCTCCATATGGGAGTTATTCATGCCTCATTTCTCCCACCAAGACATCTAAATTGCTCCCCATCCTCTGCTAGAGGTGTCAGGATGGGGCTTTGTGATGTCAAGGCTCACCCAGGGCCCCCATTGGCTGGGCAAGAGACTTGCTGACCTCATCAAGCATGAGGGTGTGTCTCCCTGACGAGGGGTATATATAGGGGTGCTCAGGGCCTCTGGACCAGAACACTGGGAGGCCTCAAAATGACTAAGGTGACTGGGAAGCCACAAGGCTCCAGAGTAGTTATGAAACACCTGGCTCCTGTTACCCGGGACAACAGGATGAAGACTTCCTCCCCACTGAGGTCCAAGAAAATTGTCAAGGTGAGCTGAACCCACCCAAACAACTCCGGCCCTTTGACCCAACCCCATAAGTCCTCCTCTCCCCTGTCCTTGCCTGGTACACAACCCTTCTTTGCCCACACCCCGTCTCCTGAAGCTGTCATTCCCAACCACCTTCACCCTCTTCCCCAAACCAATGCCATTCTCTACCCGTCTCTTGTTTTCTCCAGGTGGCCAAGGTACCTGTGAGAGTGAATAATCGCCTTCAGGCAAAGCTGAGCAAGAAAACGTCTCAGAAACCACTCAGCACAAGGAAATTTAAAAAAACCAGAGGCCCAAATCTCTGTAGCCGGTGCTCCAAGGTGAAAGAAGAGATGAAGCAGAACGGACCAGAGGAGGTCCCAGAGAGTGTGTAGACGCCTGTCATTCCAGCAGGAACGTTGGGCAGCCAGTGACCTCAGAGCTTGTCTAGAGAGCTCAGAACCCTTCTGGGTTCTTGCCGCTGAGGACTGGCCAACAATACACATGCTGACTATTATACCAACTGCATACATTCATAATGTATATCAAATCAACCTGATGTGAAATTATGTTTGTCTCTGAGTTCTGTGAGAGTGGGGGACAGAGAGGGCAGTGCAGGCATCAATGTGTTGAGGAGGGAGATGGGTCCTGTGGGGTTGGAGATGGGACTAGAAGGTCCAGTTTGCCAGAAAATGGGGGAGGGGAGAGAACTGGTTCCAGACTTAGCTTCACACATATACTTCCCATGGGAGAAGAGGAAGAGGACTTGGTGTTTCTCTGTGTGAGTGCAGAACTGGAAACGTGGCTGGGGAGCCGTGTCATGTGTGGAGTGGCCGTGCCATTTGCTAAAAAGGCCTAGAAAGAAGGTGCCCCATAAAGAGAATGGAATATTGACCTATGCAGCAACAGGGAACGTATACTGTTCAGTGAAATAACTCAGACAGAGATAGACAAATACCGTATGGTATCACTTAAGAATCTAAAAACTCCACAAAGTAAAGAATATCACAAAAATGGAGGCTCACGGATATAGAGAACATTCTACAGGTTAGCAGCGGGGAGGGGAAGAGGGAGGGGCAATACAGAGGTGGGGGAGCGGGAGGCACAGCGTGTAAGGTGGAAGATGAGCCCAAGGATGGACTGTACATCATGGGGAATAGAGCCAGTGCTCTGTAAGAACTATAAACGGAAAGCCAACATTCACGATTGTATAATAAGAAAGAAAGGGAAAGAAGGAGGGGGGAGGAAGGAGGGAAGAAAGGAAGGAAAATGATGGTGTTTTTGGAGGGCACAAAGCCAACATTGATTAGGCCCTTTTTAACAAAGGAATTTAGTTGTTTCCTTTTTTTTGCCATTTTTATTTTTAGTTTATTTTGCTTTACCATACTCTATTGGTTTTGCGATACATTGACATGATTTTTTGAGAAGTACTTATTTTAATGGAGGCTAACTATTTGACAATGCTTGGTGGTTTTTGCCATCCTTGTCGGGAATCCGCCATGGGTGTACATGTGTTCCCCATCCTGAACCCCCTCTCACTTCCCTGCCCATCCCATCCCTCAGGGCCATCCCAGTGCACCAGCCCCGAGCACCCAGTCTCGTGCATCGAACCTGGACGGGCGATCTCCTTCTCACATGATAATATACATGTTTCACTGCTTTTCTCTCAGATCACCCCACCCTCGCCTTCTCCCACAGAGTCCAAAAGACTGTTCTGTACATCTGTGTCTCGCATCTTTCTAGATTCCATAGATATGTGTTCGTGTACTCTATTGGTGTTTTTCTTTCTGACTTATTTTACTCTGTATAATAGGCTGCAGTTTCATCCACCTCATTAGAACTAACTCAAGTGTATACTTTTTGATGGCTGAGTCGGATTCCATTGTGTATATGCACCACTGCTTTCTTATCTGTTCGTCTGCCCCTGGACATCTAGGTTGCTTCCATGTCCTGGCTATTGTATACAGTGCTATGATGATCCTTCGGGTACACATGTCTCGTTCAAGGCTGGTTTCCTCGGTGTGTATGCCCAGCAGTGGGATTGCTGGGTCATATGGCAGTTCTAGTTCCAGTTTTTGAAGGAATCTCCACAGTGTTTTCCATAGTGGCTGTACTAGTTTGCATTCCCACCAAGAGTGCAAGAGGGTTCCCTTCTCGACACCCTCTCCAGCATTTATTGCTTGTAGATTTTTGTAAGGCAGTCAGCCAGACCAGAGGCAGATGGTACCTCATTGTGATTTTGGTTTGCATTTGTCTGATAACGAGTGATGGGGAGCATCTTTTCATGTGTTTGTTAGCCATCTCTATGTCTACTTCGGAGGAAAGGAATTTAGAATGGAGCAGTGGGCTCCCACAGGTGGGGCAGGGGGAGTAGCCCACATCCCCTGCAGGCAATACTGGGGCCTTGCCCACGAAGAGTTTTATTACAAGAATAAAGCCAAGTAAAGGCTGGCTCTGTTGTGATTACCATCCCCATACTCCAGTATTCTAACTTCATGTCATTAATTAAATACTTTTACTTTGCACACCAAATTGTGTTGACTTAAGTTTTAAACGTTTGTTGTCATAGATATCAGGTTTAAATATTTTATATATTATTCACAAGGAACAAAGATTTACTGTACATATGTACAAATGCACACACGTATGTGTATACATACATATAAACACACACTCATAAGTGTGTATATTTAGATATATTTTTTCATATATATATATATTCATACATCCACAGTTTCAGTAGTTACCTTTAAGAATTCATTGTCTTCTGTGAGGGAATTCATGAAGAGAAGACCTTGTTAAACCACCGTCACCAGCACAGGCTGCCTTGGTTACCACTGCTCCATTCCACAGAGCATCCTGAATGGTTTGCAAGGCCTTGAGATCACTTCCTGCACAGCCTGCAGTCCCCTAGGGAACGTACACACCTCACATTCAAACAGTTGATTTGAAACACACAGTGATACCACAGACCTTGTCAAGGTAAAGACACACAATGTGCTTTTATTTATGTCTAAATCAGTTAAACAACGTATTCACTGCAAGGTACAAACTTTTTTAGCTTGCAAAGAACAACATTGTCTTGTATTTGAAGGTGGAAAATCTTGCTGAATTTGAAACATAGGTTTTAAATGAAATTCATTCTTCATTGTCTGTTATTTGGAGACTATGGAACCAAGAAAGTAAACATCCATTCATTGGGGCTGCTTAAGCTGTATCTTTAGCAGATTTTTTTCTTTTAATACCCTTACACTTTTACCGTCATAAATAGATATAATAGCCCAGCTTTGGAGGAGACACACCCTCCCTGCCCTGGGACCCATCGGACTTGACTTAGGGAGATGAGGATGGCAGGTGAGTTTGGGGGCCTCCATTGGGTAGTTATTCATGCCTCATTTCTCCCACCGATACATCTAAATTGCTCCCCATCCTCTGCTAGAGGTGTCAGGATGGGGCTTTGTGATGTCAAGGCTCACCCAGGGCCCCCATTGGCTGGGGAAGAGACTTGCTGACCTCATAAGGCATGAGGGTGTGTCTCCCTGACGAGGGGTATATATAGGGGTGCTCAGGGGCTCTGGAGCAGACCACTGGGAGGCCTCAAAATGACTAAGGTGACTGGGAAGCCACAAGGCTTCAGAGTAGTTATGAAACACCTGGCTCCTGTTACCCGGGACAACAGGATGAAGACTTCCTCCCCACTGAGGTCCAAGAAAAATGTCAAGGTGAGCTGAACCCACCCAAACACCTCTGGCCCATTGACCCCACCCCATAAGTCCTCTCCCATGTCCTTGCCTGGCACACAACCCTTCTCTGCCCACACCCCTTCTCCTGAAGCTGTCATTCCCAACCACCTTCACCCTCGTCCCCAAACCAATGCCATTCTCTACCCGTCTCTTGTTTTCTCCAGGTGGCCAGGGTACCTGTGAGAGTGAATAATCGCCTTCAGGCAAAGCTGAGCAAGAAAACGTCTCAGAAACCACTCAGCACAAGGAAATTTAAAAAAACCAAAGGCCCAGGGCTCTGTAGCCGGTGCTCCAAGGTGAAAGAAGTGCTGAATCAAAACGGACCAGAGGAGGTCCCAGAGAGTGTGTAGACCCCTGTCATTCCAGCAGGAACGGTGGGCAGCCAGTGACCTCAGACCTTGGTTAGAGACCTCAGAAATGTTCTGGGGTCTTGCCGCTGAGGACTGGCCAACAATACACATGCTGACTATTATACCAACTGCATACATTCATAATGAAAATAAAATCAAACTGATGTGAAATTATGTTGGTCTCTGAGTTCTGTGAGAGTGGGGGACAGAGAGGGCAGTGCAGGCATCAATGTGTTGAGGGAGGGAGATGGGTCCTGTGGGGTTGGAGATGGGACTAGAAGGTCCAGTTTGCCAGAAAATGGGGGAGGGGAGAGAACTGGTTCCAGACTCAGCTTCACACATATACTTTTCATGGGAGAAGAGAAAGAGGACTTGGTGTTTCTCTGTGTGAGTGCAGAACTGGAAACGTGGCTGGGGAGCCGTGTCATGTGTGGAGTGGCCGTGCCATTTGCTCAAAAGGCATAGAAAGAAGCTGCCCCATAAAGAGAATGGAATCTTGACATATGCAGCAACAGGGAACGTATACTGCTCAGAGAGATAACTCAGACAGAGATAGACAAATACCGTATGGTATCACTTAAGAATCTAAAAACTCCACAAAGTAGAGAATATCACAAAATTGGAGGCTCACGGATATAGAGAACATTCTACTGGTTAGCAGCGGTGAGGGGAAGAAGGAGGGGCAATACAGAGGTGGGGGAGCGGGAGGCACAGCGTGTAAGGTGGAAGATGAGCCCAAGGATGGACTGTACATCATGGGGAATAGAGCCAGTGCTCTGTAAGAACTATAAACAGAAAGCCAACGTTCACGTTTGTATAATAAGAAAGAAAGGGAAAGAAAGAGGGGGGAGGAAGGAGGGAAGAAAGGAAGGAAAATGATGGTGTATTTGGAGGGCACAAAGCCAAAATTGATTAGGCACTTCTTAGCAAAGGAATATAGTTTATTTTTTTTTCCCTTTTTTATTTTTAGTTTATTTCTCATTACCTTACTGTATTGGTTTCGGGATACATTGACATGATTTTTTGAGATGTACTTATTTTAATGGGAGGCTAACTATTTTACAATGCTTGGTGGTTTTTGCCATACTTGACGGAATCCGCCACGGTTGTACATGTGTTCCCCATCCTGAACCCCCTCTCACCTCCCTGCCCATCCCATCCCTCAGGGCCATCCCAGTGCCCCAGCCCCGAGCACCCAGTCTCGTGCATCGAACCTGGACGGGCGATCTCCTTCTCACATGATAATATACATGTTTCACTGCTATTCTCTCAGATCACCCCACCCTCCCCTTCTCCCACAGAGTCCAAAAGACTGTTCTGTACATCTGTGTCTCGCATCTTTTTAGATTCCATACATATGTGTTCGTGTACTCTATTGGTGTTTTTCTTTCTGACTTATTTCACTCTGTATAATAGGCTGCAGTTTCATCCACCTCATTAGAACTAACTCAAGTGTATACTTTTTGATGGCTGAGTCGGATTCCATTGTGTACATGTACCACTGCTTTCTTGTCGATTCATCTGCCCCTGGACATCTAGGTTGCTTCCATGTCCTGGCTATTGTAAACAGTGCTGTGATGATCCTTCGGGTACACATGTCTCGTTCAAGTCTGGTTTCCTCGGTGTGTATGCCCAGCAGTGGGATTGCTGGGTCATATGGCAGTTCTAGTTCCAGTTTTTGAAGGACTCTCCACAGTGTTCTCCATAGTGGCTGTACTAGTTTGCATTCCCACCAAGAGTGCAAGAGGGTTCCCTTCTCGACACCCTCTCCAGCATTTATTGCTTGTAGATTTTTGTACAGCAGTCAGCCTGACCAGAGGCAGATGGTACCTCATTGTGATTTTGGTTTGCATTTGTCTGATAACGAGGGATGGGGAGCATCTTTTCATGTGTTTGTTAGCCATCTGTATGTGTTCTTCAGAGGAAAGGAATTTAGAATGGAGCAGTGGGCTCCCACAGGTGGGGCAGGGGGAGTAGCCCACATCCCCTGCAGGCAATACTGGGGTCTTGCCCACGAAGAGTTTTATTACAAGAATAAAGCCAAGTAAAGGCTGGCTCTGTTGTGATTTCCATCCCCATAATCCAGTATTCTAACTTAATGTCATTAATTAAATACTTTTACTTTGCACACCAAATTGTGTTGACTTAAGTTTTAAACGTTTGTTGTCATAGATATCAGGTTTAAATATTTTATATATTATTCACAAGGAACAAAGATTTACTGTACATATGTACAAATGCACACACGTATGTATATACATACATATAAACACACACTCATAAGTGTGTATATTTAGATATATTTTTTCATATATATATATATTCATACATCCACAGTTTCAGTAGTTACCTTTAAGAATTCATTGTCTTCTGTGAGGGAATTCATGAAGAGAAGACCTTGTTAAACCACCGTCACCAGCACAGGCTGCCTTGGTTACCACTGCTCCATTCCACAGAGCATCCTGAATGGTTTGCAAGGCCTTGAGATCACTTCCTGCACAGCCTGCAGTCCCCTAGGGAACGTACACACCTCACATTCAAACAGTTGATTCGAAACACACAGTGATACCACAGACCTTGTCAAGGTAAAGACACACAATGTGCTTTTATTTATGTCTAAATCAGTTAAACAACGTATTCACTGCAAGGTACAAACTTTTTTAGCTTGCAAAGAACAACATTGTCTTGTATTTGAAGGTGGAAAATCTTGCTGAATTTGAAACATAGGTTTTAAATGAAATTCATTCTTCATTGTCTGTTATTTGGAGACTATGGAACCAAGAAAGTAAACATCCATTCATTGGGGCTGCTTAAGCTGTATCTTAAGCAGATTTTTTTTTAATTCCCTTACACTTTTACCGTCATAAATAGATATAATAGCCCAGCTTTGGAGGAGACACACCCTCCCTGCCCTGTGACCCATCGGACTTGACTTAGTGAGATGAGGATGGCAGGTGAGTTTGGGGGACTCCATAGGGGAGTTATTCATGCCTCATTTCTCCCACTAAAACATCTGAATTGCTCCCCATCCTCTGCTAGAGGTGTCAGGATGGGGCTTTGTGATGTCAAGGCTCCGAGGGCCCCCATTGGCTGGGGAAGAGACTTGTTGACCTCATAAAGCAAGAGGGTGTGTCTCCGTGACGAGGGGTATATATAGGGGTGCTCAGGGGCTCTGGAGCAGACCACTGGGAGGCCTCAAAATGACTAAGGTGACTGGGAAGCCACAAGGCTCCAGAGTAGTTATGAAACACCTGGCTCCTGTTACCCGGGACAACAGGATGAAGACTTCCTCCCCACTGAGGTCCAAGAAAAATGTCAAGGTGAGCTGAACCCACCCAAACACCTCTGGCCCATTGACCCCACCCCATAAGTCCTCTCCCCTGTCCTTGCCTGGCAAACACCCCTTCTCTGCCCACACCCCTTCTCCTGAAGCTGTCATTCCCAACCACCTTCACCCTCTTCCCCAAACCAATGCCATTCTCGACCCGTCTTTTGTTTTCTCCAGGTGGCCAGGGTACCTGTGAGAGTGAATAATCGCCTTCAGGCAAAGATTAGCAAGAAAACGTCTCAGAAACCACTCAGCACAAGGAAATTTAAAAAAACCAGAGGCCCAAAGCTCTGTAGCCAGTGCTCCAAGGTGAAAGAAGTGCTGAATCGGAACGGACCAGAGGAGGTCCCAGAGAGTGTGTAGACCCCTGTCATTCCAGCAGGAACGGTGGGCAGCCAGGGACCTCAGAGCTTAGCTAGAGACCTTAGAAATCTTCTGGGGTCTTGTCGCTGAGGACTGGCCAACAATACACATGTTGACTATTATACCAACTGAATACATTCATAATGAAAATAAAATCAACCTGATGTGAAATTATGTTTGTCTCTGAGTTTTGTGAGAGTGGGGGACAGAGAGGGCAGTGCAGGCATCAATG
Source organism: Capricornis sumatraensis (assembly GCF_032405125.1). Classification (NCBI taxonomy): domain Eukaryota; kingdom Metazoa; phylum Chordata; class Mammalia; order Artiodactyla; family Bovidae; genus Capricornis; species Capricornis sumatraensis. Next base: position 137,983,263 of record NC_091092.1, on the reverse strand, counting down.
TGTTGAGGGAGGGAGATGGGTCCTGTGGGGTTGGAGATGGAACTAGAAGGTCCAGTTTGCCAGAAAATGGGGGAGGGGAGAGAACTGGTTCCAGACTCAGCTTCACACATATACTTCCCATGGGAGAAGAGGAAGAGGACTTGGTGTTTCTCTGTGTGAGTGCAGAACTGGAAACGTGGCTGGGGAGCCGTGTCATGTGTGGAGTGGCCGTGCCATTTGCTAAAAAGGCATAGAAAGAAGGTGCCCCATAAAGAGAATGGAATATTGACATACGCAGCAAAAGGGAACGTATACTGTTCAGTGAAATAACTCAGACAGAGATAGACAAATACCGTATGGCACCAGTTAGGAATCTAAAAACTCCACAAAGTAGAGAATATCACAAAAATAGAGGCTCACGGATATAGAGAACATTCTACTGGTTAGCAGCGGGGAGGGGAAGAGGGAGGGGCAATACAGAGGTGGGGGAGCGGGAGGCACAGCGTGTAAGGTGGAAGATGAGCCCAAGGATGGACTGTACATCATGGGGAATAGAGCCAGTGCTCTGTAAGAACTATAAACGGAAAGCCAACGTTCATGATTGTATAATAAGAAAGAAAGGGAAAGAAAGGGAGGGGAGGAAGGAGGGAAGAAAGGAAGGAAAATGATCGTGTTTTTGGAGGGCACAAAGCCAACATTGATTAGGCCCTTTTTAGCAAAGGAATTTCGTTTGTTTTTTTTTTCCATTTTTATTTTTAGTTTATTTCGCATTACCGTACTGTATTTGTTTCGCTATTCATTGGCATGATTTTTTGAGATGTACTTATTTTAATGGGAGGCTAACTATTTGACAACACATGGTGGTTTTTGCCATACTTGTCGGGAATCCGCCACGGGTGTACATGTGTTCCCCATCCTGAACCCCCTCTCACCTCCCTGCCCATCCCATCCCTCAGGGCCATCCCAGTGCCCCAGCCCCGAGCACCCAGTCTCGTGCATCGAACCTGGACGGGCGATCTCCTTCTCACATGATAATATACATGTTTCACTGCTATTCTCTCAGATCACCCCACCCTCCCCTTCTCCCACAGAGTCCAAAAGACTGTTCTGTACATCTGTGTCTCGCATCTTTTTAGATTCCATACATATGTGTTCGTGTACTCTATTGGTGTTTTTCTTTCTGACTTATTTCACTCTGTATAATAGGCTGCAGTTTCATCCACCTCATTAGAAGTAACTCAAGTGTATACTTTTTGATGGCTGAGTCGGATTCCATTGTGTACATGTACCACTGCTTTCTTGTCGATTCATCTGCCCCTGGACATCTAGGTTGCTTCCATGTCCTGGCTATTGTAAACAGTGCTGTGATGATCCTTCGGGTACACATGTCTCGTTCAAGTCTGGTTTCCTCGGTGTGTATGCCCAGCAGTGGGATTGCTGGGTCATATGGAAGTTCTAGTTCCAGTTTTTGAAGGAATCTCCACAGTGTTCTCCATAGTGGCTGTACTAGTTTGCATTCCCACCAAGAGTGCAAGAGGGTTCCCTTCTCGACACCCTCTCCAGCATTTATTGCTTGTAGATTTTTGTACAGCAGTCAGCCTGACCAGAGGCAGATGGTACCTCATTGTGATTTTGGTTTGCATTTGTCTGATAACGAGGGATGGGGAGCATCTTTTCATGTGTTTGTTAGCCATCTGTATGTGTTCTTCAGAGGAAAGGAATTTAGAATGGAGCAGTGGGCTCCCACAGGTGGGGCAGGGGGAGTAGCCCACATCCCCTGCAGGCAATACTGGGGTCTTGCCCACGAAGAGTTTTATTACAAGAATAAAGCCAAGTAAAGGCTCGCTCTGTTGTGATTACCATCCTCATACTCCAGTATTCTAACTTCATGTCATTAATTAAATACATTTACTTTGCACACCAAATTGTGTTGATTTAAGTTTTAAACGTTTGTTGTCATAGATGTCAGGTTATCATATGTTATATATTATTCACAAGGGACAAAGATTCACTGTACATATGTACAAATGCACACACGTATGTGTGTACATACATATAAACGCACACTCATAAGTGTGTATATTTAGATATATTTTTTCATATATATATATATATTCATACATCCACAGTTTCAGTAGTTACCTTGAAGAATTCATTGTCTTCTGTGAGGGATTTCATGAAGAGAAGACCTTGTTAAACCATTGTCACCAGCACAGGCTGCCTTGGTTACCACTGCTCCATTCCACAGAGCATCCTGAATGGTTTGCAAGGCCTTGAGATCACTTCCTGCACAGCCTGCATTCCCCTAGGGAACGTACACACCTCACCCTCAAACAGTTGATTCTAAACACACAGTAATAATACAGACCTTGTCAAGGTAAAGACACACAATGTGCTTTTATTTATGTCTAAATCAGTTAAACAACGTAATCACTGCAAGGTACAAACTTTTTTAGATTGCAGAGAACAACATTGTTTTGTATTTGAACATGGAAAATCTTGCTGAATTTGAAACATAGGTTTTTAATGAAATTCATTCTTCATTGTCTGTTATTTGGAGACTATGGAACCAAGAAAGTAAACCTCCGTTCATTGGGGCTGCTTAAGCTGTATCTTTAGCAGATTTTTTTTTTAATTCCCTTACACTTTTACCGTCATAAATAGATATAATAGCCCAACTTTGGAGGAGACACACCCTCCCTGCCCTGTGACCCATCGGACTTGACTTAGTGAGATGAGGATGGCAGGTGAGTTTGGGGGACTCCATAGGGGAGTTATTTATGCCTCATTTCTCCCACCAAAACATCTGAATTGCTCCCCATCCTCTGCTAGAGGTGTCAGGATGGGGCTTTGTGATGTCAAGGCTCACCCAGGGCCCCCATTGGCTGGGGAAGAGACTTGCTGACCTCATCAAGCATGAGGGTGTGTCTCCCTGACGAGGGGTATATATAGGGGTGCTCAGGGGCTCTGGAGCAGACCACTGGGAGGTCTCAAAATGACTAAGGTGACTGGGAAGCCACAAGGCTCCAGAGTAGTTATGAAACACCTGGCTCCTGTTACCCGGGACAACAGGATGAAGACTTCCTCTCCACTGAGGTCCAAGATAAATGTCAAGGTGAGCTGAACCCACCCAAACACCTCTGGCCCATTGACCCCTCCCCATAAGTCCCCTCCCCTGTCCTTGCCTGTCACATAACCCTTCTCTGCCCACACCCCTTCTCCTGAAGCTGTCATTCCCAACCACCTTGCCCCTCTTCCCCAAACCAATCCCATTCACTACCCCTCTCTTGTTTTCTCCAGATGGCCAGGGTGCCTGTGAGAGTGAATAATCACCTTCAGGCAAAGCTGCCCAAGACAAAATCTCAGAAACCATGCAGCACAAGGAAACTTAAAAAAACCAGAGGCCCAAAGCTCTGTAGCCGGTGCTCCAAGGTGAAAGAAGAGCTGAATCAGAACGGACCAGAGGAGGTCCCAGAGAGTGTGTCGACCCCTGTCATTCCAGCAGGAATGGTGGGCAGCCAGTGACCTCAGAGCTTGGCTAGAGACCTCAGAAATCTTTGCGGGTCTTGCCGCTGAGGACTGGCCAACAGTACACACATTGACTATTATACCAACTGCATACATTCATAATGAAAATAAAATCAACCTGATGTGAATTTATGTTTGTCCCTGAGTTCTATGAGAGTCGGGGACAGAGAGTGCAGTGCAGGCATAAATGTGTTGAGGGAGGGAGATGGGTCCTGTGGGGTTGGAGATGGGACTAGAAGGTCCAGTTTGCCAGACAATGGGGGAGGGGAGAGAACTGGTTCCAGACTCAGCTTCACAGATATACTTCCCATGGGAGAAGAGGAAGAGGACTTGGTGTTACTCTGTGTGAGTGCAGAACTGGAAACGTGGCTGGGGAGCCGTGTCATATGTGGACTGGCAGTGCCATTTGCAAAAAAGGCCTAAAAAGAAGGTGCCCCATAAAGAGAATGGAACATTGACATTTGCACCAACAGGAACGTATACTGTTAAGTGAGATAACTCAGACAGAGATAGACAAATACCGTATGGTATCACTTAAGAATCTAAAAACTCAATTTTTCACCATTCAAGATAATGTTTTCTGTGGGTTTGTCATATGTAGCTTTTATTATGTTGAGGTATGTTCCTTCCATTCCTGCTTTCTGGAGAGTTTTTATCATAAATGGATGTTGAATTTTGTCAAAGGCCTTCTCTGCATCTATTGAGATAATCATATGGTTTTTATTTTTCAATTTGTTAATGTGGTGAATTACATTGATTGATTTGCGGATATTGTAGAATCCTTGCATCCCTGGAATAAAGCCCACTTGGTCATGGTGTATGATCTTTTTAATGTGTTGTTGGATTCTGATTGCTAGGATTGTGTTGAGGATTTTTGCGTCTGTGTTCATCAGTGATTTTGGCCTGTAGTTTTCTTTTTTTGTGACATTTTTGTCAGGTTTTGGTATTAGGGTGATGGTGGCCTCATAAAATGATTTTGGAAGTTTACCTTCCTCTGCAGTTTTCTGGAAGAGTTTGAGTAGGATAGGTGTTAGCTCTTCTCTAAATTTTTGGTAGAATTCAGCTGTGAAGCCGTCTGGACCTGGGCTTTTGTTTGGTAAAACTGGTCAACCACTTGTAAAAGAATGAAACTAGATCACGTTCTAACACCACACACAAAAATAAACTCAAAATGGATTAAAGATCTAAATGTAAGACCAGAAACTATAAAACTCCTAGAGGAGAACATAGGCAAAACACTCTCAGACATAAATCACAGCAGGATCCTCTATGATCCACCTCTCAGAATTCTGGAAATAAAAGCAAAAATAAACAAATGGGATCTAATTAAAATTAAAAGCTTCTGCACAACAAAGGAAACTATAAGCAAGGTGAAAAGACAGCCTTCTGAATGGGAGCAAATAATAGCAAATGAAGCAACTGACAAACAACTAATCTCAAAAATATACAAGCAACTTATGCAGCTCAATTCCAGAAAAATAAACGACCCAATCAAGAAATGGGCCAAAGAACTAAATAGATATTTCTCCACAGAAGACATACGGATGGCTAACAAACACATGAAAAGATGCTCAACATCACTCATTATCAGAGAAATGCAAATCAAAACCACAATGAGGTACCACTTCACACCAGTCAGAATGGCTGCGATCCAAAAATCTGCAAGCAATAAATGCTGGAGAGGGTGTGGAGAAAAGGGAACCCTCCTACACTGTTGGTGGGAATGCAAATTAGTACAGCCACTATGGAGAACAGTGTGGAGATTCCCTAAAAAATTGCAAATAGAACTGCCTTATGACCCAGCAATCCCAATGCTGGGCATACACACCAAGGAAACCAGAGTTGAAAGAGACACATGTACCCCAATGTTCATCACAGCACTGTTTATAATAGCCAGGACATGGAAACAACCTAGAGGTCCATCAGCAGATGAATGGATAAGAAAGCTGTGGTACATGTACAAAATGGAGTATTATTCAGCCATTAAAAAGAATTCATTTGAATCAGTTCTGATGAGATGGATGAAACTGGGGCCGATTATACAGAGTGAAGTAAGCCAGAAAGAAAAACACCAATACAGTACACTAACACATATATATGGAATTTAGAAAGCTGGCAATGACGACCCTGTATGCAAGACACGAAAAAAGACACAGTAGTGTACAACGGACTTTTGGACTCAGAGGGAGAGGGAGAGGGTGGGATTATTTGGGAGAATGGCATTCTATCATGTATACTATCATGTAAGAATTGAATCGCCAGTCTATGTCTGACGCAGGATACAGCATGCTTGGGGCTAGTCCATGGGGGTGCCCACAGAGATGTTATGGGGAGGAAGGTGGGAGGGGGGTTCATGTTTGGGAACACATGTAAGAATTAAAGATTTTAAAATTAAAAAAAAAATTAAAAAAAAGAATCTAAAATCTCCACAAAGTAGAGAGTATCACAAAAAAGGAGAATCACGGATATAGAGAACATTCTACTGGTTAGCAGCGGGGAGGGGAAGAGGGAGGGGCAATACAGAGGTGGGGGAGCGGGAGGCACAGCGTGTAAGGTGGAAGATGAGCCCAAGGATGGACTGTACATCATGGGGAATAGAGCCAGTGCTCTGTAAGAACTATAAACGGAAAGCCAACGTTCACGATTGTATAATAAGAAAGAAAGGGAAAGAAAGAGGGGGGAGGAAGGAGGGAAGAAAGGAAGGAAAATGATGGTGTTTTTAGAGGGCACAAAGCCAAGATTGATTCGGCCCTTTTCAGTAAAGGAATTTAGTGTGTTTTTTTTTTCCATTTTTATTTTTAGTTTATTTCGCATTACCATACTGTATTGGTTTCACGATACCTTGACATGATTTTTTGAGATGTACTTATTTTAATGGGAGGCTAACTATTTGACAATGCTTGGTGGTTTTTGCCATCCTTGTCGGGAATCCGCCACGGGTGTACATGTGTTCCCCATCCTGAACCCCCTCTCACCTCCCTGCCCATCCCATCCCTCAGGGCCATCCCAGTGCCCCAGCCCCGAGCACCCAGTCTCGTGCATCGAACCTGGACGGGCGATCTCCTTCTCACATGATAATATACATGTTTCACTGCTATTCTCTCAGATCACCCCACCCTCGCCTTCTCCCACAGAGTCCAAAAGACTGTTCTGTACATCTGTGTCTCGCATCTTTCTAGATTCCATAGATATGTGTTCGTGTACTCTATTGGTGTTTTTCTTTCTGACTTATTTCACTCTGTATAATAGGCTGCAGTTTCATCCACCTCATTAGAACTAATTCAAGTGTATACTTTTTGATGGCTGAGTCGGATTCCATTGTGTATATGTACCACTGCTTTCTGATCGATTCGTCGGTCCCTGGACATCTAGGTTGCTTCCATGTCCTGGCTATTGTAAACAGTTCTGTGATGATCCTTCGGGTACACATGTCTCGTTCAAGTCTGGTTTCCTCGGTGTGTATGCCCAGCAGTGGGATTGCTGGGTCATATGGCAGTTCTCGTTCCAGTTTCTGAAGGAATCTCCACAGTGTTCTCCATCGTGGCTGTACTAGTTTGCATTCCCACCAAGAGTGCAAGAGGGTTCCCTTCTCGACACCCTCTCCAGCATTTATTGCTTGTAGATTTTTGTACAGCAGTCAGCCTGACCAGAGGCAGATGGTACCTCATTGTGGTTTTGGTTTGCATTTGTCTGATAACGAGTGATGGCGAGCATCTTTTCATGTGTTTGTTAGCCATCTCTATGTCTTCTTCGGAGGAAAGGAATTTAGAATGGAGCAGTGTGCTCCCACAGGTGGGGCAGGGGGAGTAGCCCACATCCCCTGCAGGCAATACTGGGGTCTTGCCCACGAAGAGTTTTATTACAAGAATAAAGCCAACTAAAGGCTGGCTCTGTTGTGATTACCATCCCCATAATCCAGTATTCTAACTTAATGTCATTAATTAAATACTTTTACTTTGCACACCAAATTGTGTTGACTTAAGTTTTAAACGTTTGTTGTCATAGATATCAGGTTTAAATATTTTATATATTATTCATAAGGGACAAAGATTCACTGTTCATATGTACAAATGCACACACGTATGTGTGTACATACATATAAACGCACACTCATAAGTGTGTATATTTAGATATATTTTTTCATATATATATATATTCATACATCCACAGTTTCAGTAGTTACCTTGAAGAATTCATTGTCTTCTGTGAGGGAATTCATGAAGAGAAGACCTTGTTAAACCATTGTCACCAGCATAGGCTGCCTTGGTTACCACTGCTCCATTCCAGAGAGCATCCTGAATGGTTTGCAAGGCCTTGAGATCACTTCCTGCACAGCCTGCAGTCCCCTAGGGAACGTACACACCTCACATTCAAACAGTTGATTCGAAACAAACAGTGATACCACAGACCTTGTCAAGGTAAAGACACACAATGTGCTTTTATTTATGTCTAAATCAGTTAAACAACGTATTCACTGCAAGGTACAAACTTTTTTAGCTTGCAAAGAACAACATAGTCTTGTATTTGAACTTGGAAAATCTTGCTGAATTTGAAACATAGGTTTTAAATGAAATTCATTCTTCATTGTCTGTTATTTGGAGACTATGGAACCAAGAAAGTAAACCTCCGTTCATTGGGGCTGCTTAAGCTGTATCTTTAGCAGATTTTTTTTTAATTCCCTTACACTTTTACCGTCATAAATAGATATAATAGCCCAGCTTTGGAGGAGACACACCCTCCCTGCCCTTTGACCCATCGGACTTGACTTAGGGAGATGAGGATGGCAGGTGAGTTTGCGGGCCTCCATAGGGGAGTTATTCATGCCTTATTTCTCCCACCAAAACATCTAAATTGCTCCCCATCCTCTGCTAGAGGTGTCAGGATGGGGCTTTGTGATGTCAAGGCTCACCCAGGGCCCCCATTGGCTGGGGAAGAGACTTGCTGACCTCATCAAGCATGAGGGTGTGTCTCCCTGACGAGAGGTATATATAGGGGTGCTCAGGGGCTCTGGAGCAGACCACTGGGAGGCCTCAACATGACTAAGGTGACTGGGAAGCCACAAGGCTCAAGAGTAGTACTGAAAAACCTGGCTCCTGTTACCCGGGACAACATAATGAAGACTTCTTCCCCACTGAGGTCCAAGAAAAATGTCAAGGTGAGCTGAACACACCCAAACACCACTGGCCGATTGACTGCACCCCATAAGTCCTCTCCCCTGTCCTTGCCTGGCACACAACCCTTCTCTGCCCACACCCCTTCTCCTGAAGCTGTCATTCCCAACCACCTTCCACCTCTTCCCAAACCAATGCCATTCTCTACCCGTCTCTTGTTTTCTCCAGGTGACCAGGGTACCTGTGAGAGGGAATAATCGTCTTCAGGCACAGCTGAGCAAGAAAACGTCTCAGAAACCACTCAGCACAAGGAAATTTAAAAAAACCAGAGGCCCAAAGCTCTGTAGCCGGTGCTCCAAGGTGAAAGAAGTGCTGAATCAGAACGGACCAGAGGAGGTCCCAGAGAGTGTGTAGACCCCTGTCATTCCAGCAGGAACGGTGGGAAGCCAGCGAGCTCAGAGCATGGCTAGAGACCTCAGAAATCTTTGCGGGTCTTGCCGCTGAGGACTGGCCAACAGTACACACATTGACTATTATACCAACTGCATACATTCATAATGAAAATAAAATCAACCTGATGTCAATTTATGTTTGTCCCTGAGTTCTATGAGAGTCGGGGACAGAGAGTGCAGTGCAGGCATAAATGTGTTGAGGGAGGGAGATGGGCCCTGTGGGGTTGGAGATGGGACTAGAAGGTCCAGTTTGCCAGAAAATGGGGGAGGGGAGGGAACTGGTTCCAGACTCAGCTTCACAGATATACTTCCCATGGGAGAAGGGGAAGAGGACTTGTTGTTTCTCTGTGTGAGTGCAGAACTGGAAACGTGTCTGGGGAGCCGTGTCATATGTGGAGTGGCAGTGCCATTTGCAAAAAAGGAATAGAAAGAAGGTGCCCCATAAAGAGAATGGAACATTGATATTTGCACCAACAGGAACGTATACTGTTAAGTGAGATAACTCAGACAGAGATAGACAAATACCGTATGGTATCACTTAAGAATCTAAAAACTCAATTTTTCACCATTCAAGATAATGTTTGCTGTGGGTTTGTCAAATGTAGCTTTTATTATGTTGAGGTATGTTCCTTCTATTCCTGCTTTCTGGAGAGTTTTTATCATAAATGGATGTTGAATTTTGTCAAAGGCCTTCTCTGCATCTATTGAGATAATCATATAGTTTTTATTTTTCAATGTGTTAATGTGGTGAATTACATTGATTGATTTGCGGATATTGTAGAATCCTTGAATCCCTGGAATAAAGCTCACTTGGTCATGGTTTATGATCTTTTTAATGTGTTGTTGGATTCTGATTGCTAGGATTGTGTTGAGGATTTTTGCGTTTGTGTTCATCAGTGATTTTGGCCTGTAGTTTTCTTTTTTTGTGACATCTTTGTCAGGTTTTGGTATTAGGGTGATGGTGGACTCATAAAATGATTTTGGAAGTTTACCTTCCTCTGCAATTTTCTGGAAGAGTTTGAGTAGGATAGGTGTTAGCTCTTCTCTAAATTTTTGGTAGAATTCAGCTGTGAAGCCGTCTGGACCTGGGCTTTTGTTTGGTAAAACTGGTCAACCACTTGTAAAAGAATGAAACTAGATCACGTTCTAACACCGCACACAAAAATAAACTCAAAATGGATTAAAGATCTAAATGTAAGACCAGAAACTATAAAACTCCTAGAGGAGAACATAGGCAAAACACTCTCAGACATAAATCACAGCAGGATCCTCTATGATCCACCTCTCAGAATTCTGGAAATAAAAGCAAAAATAAACAAATGGGATCTAATTAAAATTAAAAGCTTCTGCACAACAAAGGAAACTATAAGCAAGGTGAAAAGACAGCCTTCTGAATGGGAGCAAATAATAGCAAATGAAGCAACTGACAAACAACTAATCTCAAAAATATACAAGCAACTTATGCAGCTCAATTCCAGAAAAATAAACGACCCAATCAAGAAATGGGCCAAAGAACTAAATAGATATTTCTCCACAGAAGACATACGGATGGCTAACAAACACATGAAAAGATGCTCAACATCACTCATTATCAGAGAAATGCAAATCAAAACCACAATGAGGTACCACTTCACACCAGTCAGAATGGCTGCGATCCAAAAATCTGCAAGCAATAAATGCTGGAGAGGGTGTGGAGAAAAGGGAACCCTCCTACACTGTTGGTGGGAATGCAAATTAGTACAGCCACTATGGAGAACAGTGTGGAGATTCCCTAAAAAATTGCAAATAGAACTGCCTTATGACCCAGCAATGCCACTGCTGGGCATACACACCGAGGAAACCAGAGTTGAAAGAGACACATGTACCCCAATGTTCATCACAGCACTGTTTATAATAGCCAGGACATGGAAACAACCTAGAGGTCCATCAGCAGATGAATGGATAAGAAAGCTGTGGTACATGTACACAATGGAGTATTATTCAGCCATTAAAAAGAATTCATTTGAATCAGTTCTGATGAGATGGATGAAACTGGGGCCGATTATACAGAGTGAAGTAAGCCAGAAAGAAAAACACCAATACAGTACACTAACACATATATATGGAATTTAGAAAGCTGGCAATGACGACCCTGTATGCAAGACACGAAAAAAGACACAGCGGTGTATAACGGACTTTTGGACTCAGAGGGAGAGGGAGAGGGTGGGATGATTTGGGAGAATGGCAATCTATCATGTATACTATCATGTAAGAATTGAATCGCCAGTCTATGTCAGACGCAGGATACAGCATGCTTGGGGCTAGTGCATGGGGGTGACCCACAGAGATGTTATGGGGAGGGAGGTGGGAGGGGGGTTCATGTTTGGGAACACATGTAAGAATTAAAGATTTTAAAATTAAAAAAAAATTAAAAAAAAGAATCTAAAATCTCCACAAAGTAGAGAGTATCACAAAAATGGAGAATCACGGATATAGAGAACATTCTACTGGTTAGCAGCGGGGAGGGGAAGAGGGAGGGGCAATACAGAGGTGGGGGAGCGGGAGGCACAGCGTGTAAGGTGGAAGATGAGCCCAAGGATGGACTGTACATCATGGGGAATAGAGCCAGTGCTCTGTAAGAACTATAAACGGAAAGCCAACGTTCACGATTGTATAATAAGAAAGAAAGGGAAAGAAAGAGGGGGGAGGAAGGAGGGAAGAAAGGAAGGAAAATGATGGTGTTTTCGGAGGGCACAAAGCCAACATTGATTAGGCCCTTTTTAGCAAAGGAATTCAGTGTGTTTTTTTTCCATTTTTCTTTTTAGTTTATTTCACATTACCATACTGTATTGGTTTCGCGATACATTGACATGATTTTTTGAGATGTACTTATAATAATGGGAGGCTAACTATTTGACAATGCTTGGTGGTTTTTGCCATACTTGTCGGGAATCCGTCACGGGTGTACATGTGTTCCCCATCCTGAACCCCCTCTCACCTCCCTGCCCATCCCATCCCTCAGGGCCATCCCAGTGCACCAGCCCCGAGCACCCAGTCTCGTGCATCGAACCTGGACGGGGGATCTCCTACTCACATGATAATATACATGTTTCACTGCTATTCTCTCAGATCATCCCAGCCTCGCCTTCTCCCACAGAGTCCAAAAGACTGTTCTGTACATCTGTGTCTCGCAGACAGGTTTATCATCACCATCTTTCTAGATTCCATAGATATGTGCTCGAGTACTCTATTGGTGTTTTTCTTTCTGACTTATTTCACTCTGTATAATGGGCTGCAGTTTCATCCACCTCATTAGAACTAACTCAAGTGTATACTTTTTGATGGCTGAGTCGGATTCCATTGTGTATATGTACCACTGCTTTCTTATCGATTCATCTGACCCTGGACATCTAGGTTGCTTCCATGTCCTGGCTATTGTAAACAGTGCTGTGATGATCCTTCGGGTACACATGTCTCGTTCAAGTCTGGTTTCCTCGGTGTGTATGCCCAGCAGTGGGATTGCTGGGTCATATGGCAGTTCTAGTTCCAGTTTTTGAAGGACTCTCCACAGTGTTCTCCATAGTGGCTGTACTAGTTTGCATTCCCACCAAGAGTGCAAGAGGGTTCCCTTCTCGACACCCTCTCCAGCATTTATTGCTTGTAGATTTTTGTACAGCAGTCAGCCTGACCAGAGGCAGATGGTACCTCATTGTGGTTTTGGTTTGCATTTGTCTGATAACGAGTGATGGGGAGCGTCTTTTCATGTTTTTGTTAGCCATCTCTATGTCTTCTTCGGAGGAAAGGAATTTAGAATGGAGCAGTGGGCTCCCACAGGTGGGGCAGAAGGAGTAGCCCACAGCCCCTGCAGGCAATACTGGGGTCTTGCCCACGAAGAGTTTTATTACAAGAATAAAGCCAAGTAAAGGCTGGCTCTGTTGTGATTACCATCCCCATACTCCAGTATTCTAACTTAATGTCAGTCATTAAATACTTTTACTTTGCACACCAAATTGTGTTGATTTAAGTTTTAAACGTTTGTTGTCATAGATGTCAGGTTTCAATATTTTATATATTATTCACAAGGGACAAAGATTCACTGTACATATGTACAAATGCACACACGTATATGTGTACATACATATAAACGCACACTCATAAGTGTGTATACTTAGATATATTTTTTCATGTTTATATATATATATTCATTCATCCACAGTTTCAGTAGTTACCTTTAAGAATTCATTGTCTTCTGTGAGGGAATTCATGAAGAGAAGACTTTGTTAAACCATTGTCACCAGCACAGGCTGCCTTGGTTACCACTGCTCCATTTCACAGAGCATCCTGAATGGTTCGCAAGGCCTTGAGAACACTTGCTGCACAGCCTGCAGTCCGCTAGGGAACGTACACACCTCACATTCAAACAGTTGATTCGAAACACACAGTGATACCACAGACCTTGTCAAGGTAAAACTCACACTGTGCTTTTATTTATGTCTAAATCAGTTAAACAACGTATTCACTGCAAGGTACAAACTTTTTTAGCTTGCAAAGAACAAAATTTTCTTGTATTTGAACATGGAAAATCTTGCTGAATATGAAACATAGGTTTTAAATGAAATTCATTCTTCATTGTCTGTTATTTGGAGACTGTGGAACGAAGAAAGTAAACCTCCGTTCATTGGGGCTGCTTAAGCTGTATCTTTAGCAGATTTTTTTCTTTAATTCCCTTACACTTTTACCGTCATAAATAGATATAATAGCCCAGCTTTGTAGGAGACACACCCTCCCTGCCCTGTGACCCATCGGACTTGACTTAGGTAGATGAGGATGGCAGGTGAGTTTGGGGTCCTCCATAGGGGAGTTTTTCATGCCTCATTTCCCCACCAAAACATCTAAATTGCTCCCCGTCCTCTGCGAGAGGTGTCAGCATGGGGCTTTGTGATGTCAAGGCTCACCCAGGGCCCCCATTGGCTGGGGAAGAGACTTGCTGACCTCATCAAGCATGAGGGTGTGTCTCCCTGACGAGGGGTATATATAGGGGTGCTCAGGGCCTCTGGAGCAGACCACTGGGAGGCTTCAAAATGACTAAGGTGACTGGGAAGCCACAAGGCTCCAGAGTAGTTATGAAACACCTGGCTCCTGTTACCCGGGACAACAGGATGAAGACTTCCTCCCCACTGAGGTCCACGAAAAATGTCAAGGTGAGCTTAACACACCCAAACAGCTTTAGCCCATTGACCCCATCCCATATGTACTCCTCTCCCCTGTCCTTGCCTGGCACACAACCCTTCTCTGCCCACACCCCTTCTCCTGAAGCTGTCATTCCCAACCACCTTCACCCTCTTCCCCAAACCAATGCCATTCTCTACCCGTCTCTTGTTTTCTCCAGGTGGCCAGGGTACCTGTGAGAGTGAATAATCGCCTTCAGGCAAAGCTGAGCAAGAAAACGTCTCAGAAACCAGTCAGCACAAGGAAATTAAAAAAAACCAGAGGCCCAAAGCTCTGTAGCCGGTGCTCCAAGGTGAAAGAAGTGCTGAATCAGAACGGACCAGAGGAGGTCCCAGAGAGTGTGTAGACCCCTGTCATTCCAGCAGGAACGGTGGGCAGCCAGTGACCTCAGAGCTTGGCTAGAGACCTCAGAAATCTTCTGGGGTCTTGCCGCTGAGGACTGGCCAACAATACACACGTTGATAATTATACCAACTGCATACATTCATAATGAAAATAAAATCAACCTGATGTGAAATTATGTTTTTCTCTGAGTTCTGTGAGAGTGAGGGACAGAGAGGGCAGTGCAGGCATCAATGTGTTGAGGGAGGGAGATGGGTCCTGTGGGGTTGGAGATGGGACTAGAAGGTCCAGTTTGCCAGAAAATGGGGGAGGGGAGAGAACTGGATCCAGACTCAGCTTCACACATATACTTCCCATGGGAGAAGAGGAAGAGGACTTGGTGTTTCTCTGTGTGAGTGCAGAACTGGAAACGTGGCTGGGGAGCCGTGTCATGTGTGGAGTGGCCGGGCCATTTGCTAAAAAGGCATAGAAAGCAGGTGCCCCATAAAGAGAATGGAATATTGACATATGCAGCAACAGGGAACGTATACTGTTCAGTGAAATAACTCAGACAGAGATAGACAAATACCGTATGGTATCAATTAAGAATCTAAAAACTCCACAAAGTAGAGAATATCAGAAAAATGGAGGCTCACGGATATAGAGAACATTCTCCTGGTTAGCAGCGGGGAGGGGAAGAGGGAGGGGCAATACAGAGGTGGGGGAGCGGGAGGCACAGCGTGTAAGGTGGAAGATGAGCCCAAGGTTGGACTGTACATCATGGGGAATAGAGCCAGTGCTCTGTAAGAACTATAAACGGAAAGCCAACGTTCACGATTGTATAATAAGAAAGAAAGGGAAAGAAAGGTGGGGGAGGAAGGAGGGAAGAAAGGAAGGAAAATGATGGTGTTTTTGGAGGGCACAAAGCCAACATTGATTAGGCCCTTTTTAGCAAAGGAATTTAGTGTGTTTTTTTTTTCCATTTTTATTTTTAGTTTATTTCGCGTTACCATACTGTATTGGTTTCACGATACATTGACATGATTTTTTGAGATGTACTTATTTTAATGGGAGGCTAACTATTTGACAATGCTTGGTGGTTTTTGCCATCCTTGTCGGGAATCCGCCAAGGGTGTACATGTGTTCCCCATCCTGAACCCCCTCTCACCTCCCTGCCCATCCCATCCCTCAGGGCCATCCCAGTGCCCCAGCCCCGAGCACACAGTCTCGTGCATCGAACCTGGACGGGCGATCTCCTTCTCACATGATAATATACATGTTTCACTGCTATTCTCTCAGATCACCTCACCCTCCCCTTCTCCCACAGAGTCCAAAAGACTGTTCTGTACATCTGTGTCTCGCAGACAGGGTTATCATCACCATCTTTCTAGATTCCATAGATATGTGTTCGTGTACTCTATTGGTGTTTTTCTTTCTGACTTATTTCACTCTGTATAATAGGCTGCAGTTTCATCCACCTCATTAGAACTAACTCAAGTGTATACTTTTTGATGGCTGAGTCGGATTCCATTGTGTATATGTACAACTGCTTTCTTATCGATTCGTCTGCCCCTGGACATCTAGGTTGCTTCCATGTCCTGGCTATTGTAAACAGTGCTGTGATGATCTTTCGGGTACACATGTCTCGTTCAAGTCTGGTTTCCTCGGTGTGTATGCCCAGCAGTGGGATTGCTGGGTCATATGGCAGTTCTAGTTCCAGTTTTTGAAGGACTCTCCACAGTGTTCTCCATAGTGGCTGTACTAGTTTGCATTCCCACCAAGAGTGCAAGAGGGTTCCCTTCTCGACACCCTCTCCAGCATTTATTGCTTGTAGATTTTTGTACAGCAGTCAGCCTGACCAGAGGCAGATGGTACCTCATTGTGGTTTTGGTTTGCATTTGTCTGATAACGAGTGATGGCGAGCATCTTTTCATGTGTTTGTTAGCCATCTCTATGTCTTCTTCGGAGGAAAGGAATTTAGAATGGAGCAGTGGGCTCCCACAGTTGGGGCAGGGGGAGTAGCCCACATCCCCTGCAGGCAATACTGGGGTCTTGCCACGAAGAGTTTTATTACAAGAATAAAGCCAAGTAAAGGCTGGCTCTGTTGTGATTACCATCCCCATACTCCAGTATTCTAACTTAATGTCAGTCATTAAATACTTTTAGTTTGCACACCATATTGTGTTGATTTAAGTTTTAAACGTTTGTTGTCATACATGTCAGGTTTTAATATTTTATATATTATTCACAAGGGACAAAGATTCACTGTACATTTGCACAAATGTACACACGTATATGTGTACATACATATAAACGCACACGAATAAGTGTGTATATTTAGATATATTTTTTTCATATATATATATATTCATACATCCACAGTTTCAGTAGTTACCTTTAAGAATTCATTGTCTTCTGTGAGGGAATTCATGAAGAGAAGACCTTGTTAAACCATTGTCACCAGCACAGGCTGCCTTGGTTACCACTGCTCCATTCCACAGAGCATCCTGAATGGTTTGCAAGGCCTTGAGATCACTTCCTGCACAGCCTGCAGTCCGCTAGGGATCGTACACACCTCACATTCAAAGAGTTGATTCGAAACACACAGTGATACCACAGACCTTGTCAAGGTAAAGACACACAATGTGCTTTTATTTATGTCTAAATCAGTTAAACAACGTATTCACTGCAAGGTACAAACTTTTTTAGCTTGCAAAGAACAACATTGTCTTGTATTTGAACATGGAAAATCTTGCTGAATTTGAAACATAGGTTTTAAATGAAATTCATTCTTCATTGTCTGTTATTTGGGGACTATGGAACCAAGATAGTAAACATCCGTTCATTGAGGCTGCTTAAGCTGTATCTTTAGCAGATTTTTTTCTTTAATTCCCTTACACTTTTACCGTCATTAATAGATATAATAGCCCAGCTTTGGAGGAGACACACCCTCCTTGCCCTGTGACCCATCGGACTTGACTTAGGGAGATGAGGATGGCAGGTGAGTTTGGGGACCGCCATAGGGGAGTTATTCATGCCTCATTTCTCCCACCAAAACATCTAAATTGCTCCTCATCCTCTGCTATAGGTGTCAGGATGGGGCTTTGTGATGTCAAGGCTCACCCAGGGCCCCCATTGACTGGGGAAGAGACTTGCTGACCTCATAAAGCATGAGGGTGTGTCTCCGTGACGAGGGGTATATATAGGGGTGCTCAGGTGCTCTGGACCAGAACACTGGGAGGCCTCAAAATGACTAAGGTGACTGGGAAGCCACAAGGCTCCAGAGTAGTTCTGAAACACCTGTCTCCTGTTACCCGGGACAACAGGATGAAGACTTCCTCCCCACTGAGGTCCAAGAAAAATGTCAAGGTGAGCTGAACCCACCCAAACACCTCTGGCCCATTGTCCCCATCCCATAAGTCCTCTCCCCTGTCCTTGCCTGGCACACAACCCTTCTCTGCCCACACCCCTTCTCCTGAAGCTGTCATTCCCAACCACCTTCACCCTCTTCCCAAACCAATGCCATTCTCTACCCATCTCTTGTTTTCTCCAGGTGGCCAGGGTACCTGTGAGAGTGAAAAATCGCCTTCAGGCAAAGCTGAGCAAGAAAACGTCTCAGAAACCACTCAGCACAAGGAAATTTAAAAAAACCAGAGGCCCAAAGCTCTGTAGCCAGTGCTCCAAGGGGAAAGAAGTGCTGAATCAGAACGGACCAGAGGAGGTCCCAGAGAGTGTGTAGACCCCTGTCATTCCAGCAGGAACGGTGGGCAGCCAGTGACCTCAGAGCTTGGCTAGAGACCTCAGAAATCTTCTGGGGTCTTGCCGCTGAGGACTGGCCAACAATACACATGTTGACTATTATACCACCTGCATACATTCATAATGAAAATAAAATCAACCTGATGTGAAATTATGTTTGTCTCTGAGTTCTGTGAGAGTTTGGGACAGAGAGGGCAGTGCAGGCATCAATGTGTTCAGGGAGGGAGATGGGTCCTGTGGGGTTGGAGATGGGACTAGAAGGTCCAGTTTGCCAGAAAATGGGGGAGGGGAGAGAACTGGTTCCAGACTCAGCTTCACACATATACTTCCCATGGGAGAAGAGAAAGAGGACTTGGTGTTTCTCTGTGTGAGTGCAGAACTGGAAACGTGGCTTCGGAGCCGTGTCATGTGTGGAGTGGCCGTGCCATTTGCTAAAAAGGCATACAAAGAAGGTGCCCCATAAAGAGAATGGAATATTGACATATGCAGCAACAGGGAACGTATACTGTTCAGTGAAATAACTCAGACAAAGATAGACCAATACCGTATGGTATCACTTAAGAATCTAAAAACTCCACAAAGTATAGAATATCACAGAAATGGAGGCTCACGGATATAGAGAACATTCTACTGGTTAGCAGCGGGGAGGGGAAGAGGGAGGGGCAATACAGAGGTGGGGGAGCGGGAGGCACAGCGTGTAAGGTGGAAGATGAGCCCAAGGATGGACTGTACATCATGGGGAATAGAGCCAGTGCTCTGTAAGAACTATAAACGGAAAGCCAACGTTCACGATTGTATAATAAGAAAGAAAGGGAAAGAAAGAGGGGGGAGGAAGGAGGGAAGAAAGGAAGGAAAATGATGGTGTTTTTGAAGGGCACAAAACCAACATTGATTAGGCCCTTTTTAGCAAAGGAATTTAGTGTGTTTTTTTTTCCATTTTTATTTTTAGTTTATTTCGCATTACCATACTGTATTGGTTTCACAATTCATTGACATGATTTTTTGAGATGTACTTATTTTAATGGGAGGCTAACTATTTGACAATGCTTGGTGGTTTTTGCCATCCTTGTCGGGAATCCGCCACGGGTGTACATGTGTTCCCCATCCTGAAGCCCCTCTCACCTCCCTGCCCATCCCATCCCTCAGGGCCATCCCAGTGCCCCAGCCCCGAGCACCCAGTCTTGTGCATCGAACCTGGACGGGCGATCTCCTTCTCACATGATAATATACATGTTTCACTGCTATTCTCTCAGATCACCCCACCCTCCCCTTCTCCCACAGAGTCCAAAAGACTGTTCTGTACATCTGTGTCTCGCATCTTTTTAGATTCCATACATATGTGTTCGTGTACTCTATTGGTGTTTTTCTTTCTGACTTATTTCACTCTGTATAATAGGCTGCAGTTTCATCCACCTCATTAGAACTAATTCAAGTGTATACTTTTTGATGGCTGAGTCGGATTCCATTGTGTATATGTACCACTGTTTTCTTGTCGATTCATCTGCCCCTGGACATCTAGGTTGCTTCCATGTCCTGGCTATTGTAAACAGTGCTGTGATGATCCTTCGGGTACACATGTCTCATTCAAGTCTGGTTTCCTCGGTGTGTATGCCCAGCAGTAGGATTGCTGGGTCATATGGCAGTTCTAGTTCCAGTTTTTGAAGGAATCTCCACAGTGTTCTCCATAGTGGCTGTACTAGTTTGCATTCCCACCAAGAGTGCAAGAGGGTTCCCTTCTCGACACCCTCTCCAGCATTTATTGCTTGTAGATTTTTGTACTGCAGTCAGCCTGACCAGAGGAAGATGGTACCTCATTGTGATTTTGGTTTGCATTTGTCTGATAACGAGGGATGGGGAGCATCTTTTCATGTGTTTGTTAGCCATCTGTATGTGTTCTTCAGAGGAAAGGAATTTAGAATGCAGCAGTGGGCTCCCACAGGTGGGGCAGGGGGAGTAGCCCACATCCCCTGCAGGCAATACTGGGGTCTTGCCCACGAAGAGTTTTATTACAAGAATAAAGCCAAGTAAAGGCTGGCTCTGTTGTGATTACCATCCCCATACTCCAGTATTCTAACTTCATGTCATTAATTAAATACTTTTACTTTGCACACCAAATTGTGTTGATTTAAGTTTTAAACGTTTGTTGTCATAGATGTCAGGTTTTAATATGTTATTTATTATTCACAAGGGACAAAGATTCACTGTACATATGTACAAATGCACACACGTATGTGTGTACATACATATAAACGCACACTCATAAGTGTGTATTTAGATATATTTTTTCATATATATATAAATTCATACATCCATAGTTTCAGTAGTTACCTTGAAGAATTCATTGTCTTCTGTGAGGGAATTCATGAAGAGAAGACCTTGTTAAACCATTGTCACCAGCACAGGCTGCCTTGGTTACCACTGCTCCATTCCACAGAGCATCCTGAATGGTTTGCAAGGCCTTGAGATCACTTCCTGCACAGCCTGCAGACCCCTAGGGAACGTACACACCTCACATTCAAACAGTTGATTCGAAACACACAGTGATACCACAGACCTTGTCAAGGTAAAGACACACAATGTGCTTTTATTTATGTCTAAATCAGTTAAACAACGTATTCACTGCAAGGTACAAACTTTTTTAGCTTGCAAAGAACAACATTGTCTTGTATTTGAACATGGAAAATCTTGCTTAATTTGAAACATAGGTTTTAAATGAAATTCATTCTTCATTGTCTGTTATTTGGAGACTGTGGAACCAAGAAAGTAAACCTCCGTTCATTGGGACTGCTTAAGTTGTATATTTAGCTGATTTTTTTTTAATTCCCTTACACTTTTACCGTCATAAATAGATATAATAGGCCAGCTTTGGAGGAGACACACCCTCCCTGCCCTGTGACTCATCGAACTTGACTTAGGGAGATGAGGATGGCAGGTGAGTTTGGGGGCCTCCATTCGGGAGTTATTCATGCCTCATTTCTCCCACCAAAACATCTAAATTGCTCCCCATCCTCTGCTAGTGGTGTCAGTATGGGGTTTGTGATGTCAAGGCTCACCCAGGGCGCCCATTGGCTGGGGAAGAGACTTGTTGACCTCATCAAGCATGAGGGTGTGTCTCCCTGACGAGGGGTATATATAGGGGTCCTCAGGGGCTCTGGAGCAGACCACTGGGAGGCCTCAAAATAACTAAGGTGACTGGGATGCCACAAGACTCCAAAGTAATTATGAAACACCTGGCTCCTGTTACCCGGGCCAACAGGATGAAGACTTCCTCCCCACTGAGGTCCAAGAAAAATGTCAAGGTGAGCTGAACCCACCCAAACACCTCTGGCCCATTGACCCCACCCCATAAGTCCTCTCCCCTGTTCTTGCCTGGCACACAACCCTTCTCTGCCCACACCCGTTCCCCTGAAGCTGTCATTCCCAACCACCTTCACCCTCTTCCCCAAACCAATGCCATTCTCTACCCGTCTCTTGTTTTCTCCAGGTGGCCAGGGTACCTGTGAGAGTGAATAATCGCCTTCAGGCAAAGCTGAGCAAGAAAACGTCTCAGAAGCCATTCAGCACAAGGAAATTTAAAAAAACCAGAGGCCCAAAGCTCTGTAGCCGATGCTCCAAGGTGAAAGAAGTGCTGAATCAGAACGGACCAAAGGAGGTCCCAGAGAGTGTGTAGACCCCTGTCATTCCAGCAGGAACGGTGGGCAGCCAGTGACCTCAGAGCTTGGCTAGAGACCCCAGAAATCTTCTGGGGTCTTGCCGCTGAGGACTGGCCAACAATACACATGTTGACTATTATACCAACTGCATACATTCATAATGAAAATAAAATCAACCTGATGTGAAATTATGTTTGTCTCTGAGTTCTGTGAGAGTGGGGGACAGAGAGGGCAGTGCAGGCATCAATGTGTTGAGGGAGGGAGATGGGTCCTGTGGGGTGTGAGATGGGACTAGAAGGTCCAGTTTGCCAGAAAATGGGGGAGGGGAGAGAACTGGTTCCAGACTCAGCTTCACACATATACTTCCCATGGGAGAAGAGGAAGAGGACTTGGTGTTTCTCTGTGTGAGTGCAGAACTGGAAACGTGGCTGGGGAGCCGTGTCATGTGTGGAGTGGCCGTGCCATTTGCTAAAAAGGCATAGAAAGAAGGTGCCCCATAAAGAGAATGGAATATTGACATATGCAGCAACAGGGAACGTATACTGTTCAGTGAAATAACTCAGACAGAGATAGACAAATACCGTATGGTATCACTTAAGAATCTAAAAACTCAATTTTTCACCATTCAAGATAATGTTTGCTGTGGTTTTGTCATATGTAGCTTTTATTTTGTTGAGGTATGTTCCTTCTATTCCTGCTTTCTGGAGAGTTTTTATCATAAATGGATGTTGAATTTTGTCAACGGCCTTCTCTGCATCTATTGAGATAATCATATGGTTTTTATTTTTCAATTTGTTAATGTGGTGAATTACATTGATTGATTTGCGGATATTGAAGAATCCTTGCATCCCTGGAATAAAGCCCACTTGGTCATGGTGTATGACCTTTTTAATGTGTTGTTGGATTCTGATTGCTAGGATTGTTTTGAGGATTTTTGCGTCTATGTTCATCAGTGATATTGGCCTGTAGTTTTCTTTTTTTGTGACATCTTTGTCAGGTTTTGGTATTAGGGTGATGGTGGCCTCATAAAATGAGTTTGGACGTTTACCTTCCTCTGCAATTTTCTGGAAGACCTTGAGTATGATAGGTGTTAGCTCTTCTCTAAATTTTTGTTAGAATTCAGCTGTGAAGCCGTCTGGACCTGGGCTTTTGTTTGGGAAAACTGGTCAACCACTTGTGAAAGAATGAAACTAGATCACGTTCTAACACCGCACACAAAAATAAACTCAAAATGGATTAAAGAACTAAATGTAAGACCAGAAAGTATAAAACTCCTAGAGGAGAACATAGGCAAAACACTCTCAGACATAAATCACAGCAGGATCCTCTATGATCCACCTCTCAGAATTCTGGAAATAAAAGCAAAAATAAACAAATGGGTTGTAATTAAAATTAAAAGCTTCTGCACAACAAAGGAAACTATAAGCAAGGTGAAAAGACAGCCTTCTGAATGGGAGCAAATAATAGCAAATGAAGCAACTGACAAACAACTAATCTCAAAAATATACAAGCAACTTATGCAGCTCAATTCCAGAAAATTAAACGACCCAATCGAAAAATGGGCCAAAGAACTAAATAGACAATTCTCCACAGAAGACATACGGATGGCTAACAAACACATGAAAAGATGCTCAACATCACTCACTATCAGAGAAATGCAAATCAAGACCACAATGAGGTACCGTTTCACACCAGTCAGAATGGCTGCGATCCAAAAATCTGCAAGCAATAAATGCTGGAGAGGGTGTGGAGAAAAGGGAACCCTCCTACACTGTTGGTGGGAATGCAAACTAGTACAGCCACTATGGAGAACAGTGTGGAGATTCCTTAAAAAATGGCAAATAGAACTGCCTTATGACCCAGCAATCCCACTGCTGGCATACACACCGAGGAAACCAGAGTAGAAAGAGACACATGTACCCCAATGTTCATCACAGCACTGTTTATAATAGCCAGGACATGGAAACAACCTAGATGTCCATCAGCAGATGAATGGATAAGAAAACTATGGTACATGTACACAATGGAGTATTACTCAGCTGCTAAAAAGAATTCATTTGAATCAGTTCTGATGAGATGGATGAAACTGGAGCCGATTATACAGAGTGAAGTAAGCCAGAAAGAAAAACACCAATACAGAATACTAACACATATATATCGAATTTAGAAAGATGGCAATGACGACCCTGTATGCAAGACACGAAAAAAGACACAGCGGTGTATAATGGACTTTTGGACTCAGAGGGAGAGGGAGAGGGTGGGATGATTTGGGAGAATGGCATTCTATCATGTATACTATCATGTAAGAATTGAATCGCCAGTCTATGTCTGACGCAGGATACTGCATGCTTGGGGCTAGTGCATGGGGGTGACCCACAGAGATGTTATGGGGAGGGAGGTGGGAGGGGGGTTCATGTTTGGAAACACATGTAAGAA
Source organism: Capricornis sumatraensis (assembly GCF_032405125.1). Lineage (NCBI taxonomy): Eukaryota > Metazoa > Chordata > Mammalia > Artiodactyla > Bovidae > Capricornis > Capricornis sumatraensis. Next base: position 137,958,816 of record NC_091092.1, on the reverse strand, counting down.
ATAAAGATTTTAAAATTAAAAAAAAATAAAAAAAAAGAATGTAAAAATTCCACAAAGTAGAGAATATCACAAAAATGGAAGCTCACGGATATAGAGAATATTCTACTGGTTAGCAGCGGGGAGGGGAAGAGGGAGGGGCAATACAGAGGTGGGGGAGCGGGAGGCACAGCGTGTAAGGTGGAAGATGAGCCCAAGGACGGACTGTACATCATGGGGAATAGAGCCAGTGCTCTGTAAGAACTATAAACGGAAAGCCAACGTTCACGATTGTATAATAAGAAAGAAAGGGAAAGAAAGAGGGGGGAGGAAGGAGGGAAGAAAGGAAGGAAAATGATGGTGCTTTTGGCGGGCACAAAGCCAACATTGATTAGGACCTTGTTACCAAAGGAATTTAGTTGTTTCTTTTTTTTTGCCATTTTTTTTTTAGTTTATTTCGCATTAACATACTGTATTGGTTTCACAATACATTGACATGATTTTTTGAGATGTACTAATTTTAATGGGAGGCTAACTATTTGACAATGCTTGGTGGTTTTTGCCATCCTTGTCGGGAATCCGCCACGGGTGTACATGTGTTCCCCATCCTGAACCCCCTCTCACCTCCCTGCCCATCCCATCCCTCAGGGCCATCCCAGTGCACCAGCCCCGAGCACCCAGTCTCGTGCATCGAACCTGGACGGGCGATCTCCTTCTCACATGATAATATACATGTTTCACTGCTATTCTCTCAGATCATCCCACCCTCGCCTTCTCCCACAGAGTCCAAAAGACTGTTCTGTACATCTGTGTCTCGCATCTTTCTAGATTCCATAGATATGTGTTCGTGTACTCTATTGGTGTTTTTCTTTGTGACTTATTTCACTCTGTATAATAGGCTGCAGTTTCATCCACCTCATTAGAACTAATTCAAGTGTATACATTTTGATGGCTGAGTCGGATTCCATTGTGTATATGTTCCACTGCTTTCTTATCGATTCGTCTGCCCCTGGACATCTAGGTTGCTTCCATGTCCTGGCTATTGTAAACAGTGCTGTGATGATCCTTCGGGTACACATGTCTCGTTCAAGTCTGGTTTCCTCGGTGTGTGTGCCCAGCAGTGGGATTGCTGGGTCATATGGCAGTTCTAGTTCCAGTTTTTGAAGGACTCTCCACAGTGTTCTCCATAGTGGCTGTACTAGTTTGCATTCCCACCAAGAGTGCAAGAGGCTTCCCTTCTCGACACCCTCTGCAGCATTTATTGCTTGTAGATTTTTGTACAGCAGTCAGCCTGACCAGAGGCAGATGGTACCTCATTGTGGTTTTGGTTTGCATTTGTCTGATAACGAGTGATGGGGAGCATCTTTTCATGTGTTTGTTAGCCATCTCTATGTCTTCTTCGGAGGAAAGGAATTTAGAATGGAGCAGTGGGCTCCCACAGGTGGGGCAGGGGGAGTAGCCCACATCCCCTGCAGGCAATACTGGGGTCTTGCCCACGAAGAGTTTTATTACAAGATTAAAGCCAAGTAAAGGCTGGCTCTGTTGTGATTACCATCCCCATACTCCAGTATTCTAACTTCATGTCATTAATTAAATACTTTTACTTTGCACACCAAATTGTGTTGATTTAAGTTTTAAACGTTCGTTGTCATAGATGTCAGGTTTTAATATTTTATACATTATTCACAAGGGACAAAGATTCACTGTACATATGCACAAATGCACACACGTATGTGTGTACATACGTAGAAAAGCACACTCATAAGTGTTTATATTTAGATATATTTTTTCATATGTATATATTCATTCATCAACATTTTCAGTAGTTACCTTTAAGAATTCATTGTTTTCTGTGAGGGAATTCATGAAGAGAAGACCTTGTTAAACCATTGTCACCAGCACAGGCTGCCTTGGTTACCACTGCTTCATTCCACAGAGCATCCGGAATGGATTGCAAGGCCTTGAGATCACTTCCTGCACAGCCTGCAGTCCCCTAGGGAACGTACACACCTCACATTCAAACAGTTGATTCGAAACACACAGTGATACCACAGACCTTGTCAAGGTAAAGACACACAATGTGCTTTTATTTATGTCTAAATCAGTTAAACAACGTATTCACAGCAAGGTACAAACTTTTTTAGCTTGCAAAGAACAACATTGTCTTGTATTTGAACATGGAAAATCTTGCTGAATTTGAAACATAGGTTTTTAATGAAATTCATTCTTCATTGTCTGTTATTTGGAGACTGTGGAACCAAGAAAGTAAACCTCCGTTCATTGGGGATGCTTAAGCTGTATCTTTAGCAGATTTTTTTTCTTTAATTCCCTTACACTTTTACCGTCATAAATAGATATAATAGGCCAGCTTTGGAGGAGACACACCCTCCCTGCCCTGTGACCCATCGGACTTGACTTAGGGAGATGAGGATGGCAGGTGAGTTTGGGGGCCTCCATAGGGGAGTTATTCATGCCTCATTTCTCCCACCAAAACATCTAAATTGCTCCCCATCCTCTGCTAGAGGTGTCAGGATGGGGCTTTGTGATGTCAAGGCTCACCCAGGGCCCCCATTGGCTGGGGAAGAGACTTGCTGACCTCATCAAGCATGAGGGTGTGTCACCCTGATGAGGGGTATATATAGGGGTGCTCAGGGGCTCTGGAGCAGACCACTGGGAGGCCTCAAAATGACTAAGGTGACTGGGAAGCCACAAGGCTCCAGAGTAGTTCTGAAACACCTGGCTCCTGTTACCCGGGACAACAGGATGAAGACTTCCTCCCCACTGAGGTCCAAGAAAAATGTCAAGGTGAGCTGAACCCACCCAAACACCTCTGGCCCATTGACCCCACCCCATAAGTCCTCTCCCCTGTCCTTGCCTGGCACACAACCCTTCTCTGCCCACACCCCTTCTCCTGAAGCTGTCATTCCCAACCACCTTCACCCTCCTCCCCACACCAATGCCATTCTCTACCCGTCTCTTGTTTTCTCCAGGTGGCCAGGGTACCTGTGAGAGTGAATAATCGCCTTCAGGCAAAGCTGAGCAAGAAAACGTCTCAGAAACCACTCAGCACAAGGAAATGTAAAAAAGCCAGAGGCCCAAAGCACTGTAGCCGGTGCTCCAAGGTGAAAGAAGTGCTGAATCAGAACGGACCAGAGGAGGTCCCAGAGAATGTGTAGACCCCTGTCATTCCAGCAGGAACGGTGGGCAGCCAGTGACATCAGAGCTTGGATAGAGACCTCAGAAATCTTGTGGGGTCTTGCCGCTGAGGACTGGCCAACAATACACACGTTGACTTTTATACCAACTGCATACATTCATAATGAAAATAAAATCAACCTGATGTGAAATTATGTTTGTCTCTGAGTTCTCTGAGAGTGGGGGACAGAGAGGGCAGTGCAGTCATCAATGTGTTGAGGGAGGGAGATGGGTCCTGTGGGGTTGGAGATGGGACTAGAAGGTCCAGTTTGCCAGAAAATGGGGGAGGGGAGAGAACTGGTTCCAGACTCAGCTTCACACATATACTTCCCATGGGAGAAGAGGAAGAGGACTTGGTGTTTCTCTGTGTGAGTGCAGAACTGGAAACGTGGCTGGGGAGCCGTGTCATGTGTGGAGTGGCCGTGCCATTTGCTCAAAAGGCATACAAAGAAGGTGCCCCATAAAGAGAATGGAATATTGACATATGCAGCAACAGGGAACGTATACTGTTCAGTGAAATAACTCAGACAGAGATAGACAAATACCGTATGGTATCACTTAAGAATCTAAAAACTCCACAAAGTAGAGAATATCACAAAAATGGAGGCTCACGGATATAGAGAACATTCTACTGGTTCCAGCGGGGAGGGGAAGAGGGAGGGGCAATACAGAGGTGGGGGAGCGGGAGGCACAGCGTGTAAGGTGGAAGATGAGCCCAAGGATGGACTGTACATCATGGGGAATAGAGCCAGTGCTCTGTAAGAACTATAAACAGAAAGCCAACGTTCACGATTGTATAATAAGAAAGAAAGGGAAAGAAAGAGGGGGGAGGAAGGAGGGAAGAAAGGAAGGAAAATGATGGTGTTTTTGGAGGGCACAAAGCCAAAATTGATTAGGCCCTTCTTAGCAAAGGAATATAGTTTATTTTTTTTTCCATTTTTATTTTTAGTTTATTTCGCATTACCACACTGTATTGGTTTCGCGATACATTGACATGATTTTTTGAGATGTACATATTTTAATGGGAGGCTAACTATTTTACAGTGCTTGGTGGTTTTTGCCATACTTGTCGGAATCCGCCACGGTTGTACATGTGTTCCCCATCCTGAACCCCCTCTCACCTCCCTGCCCATCCCATCCCTCAGGGCCATCCCAGTGCCCCAGCCCCGAGCACCCAGTCTCGTGCATCGAACCTGGACGGGCGTTCTCCTTCTCACATGATAATATACATGTTTCACTGCTTTTCTCTCAGATCATCCCACCCTCGCCTTCTCCCACAGAGTCCAAAAGACTGTTCTGTACATCTGTGTCTCGCAGACAGGGTTATCATCACCATCTTTCTAGATTCCATAGATATGTGTTCGTGTACTCTATTGGTGTTTTTCTTTCTGACTTATTTCACTCTGTATAATAGGCTGCAGTTTCATCCACCTCATTAGAACTAATTCAAGTGTATACTATTTGATGTCTGAGTCGGATTCCATTGTGTATATGTACCACTGCTTTCTTATCGATTCGTCTGCCCCTGGACATCTAGATTGCTTCCATGTCCTGGCTATTGTAAACAGTGCTGTGATGATCCTTTGGGTACGCATGTCTCGTTCACGTCTGGTTTCCTCGGTGTGTATGCCCAGCAGTGGGATTGCTGGGTCATATGGCAGTTCTAGTTCCAGTTTTTGAAGGACTCTCCACAGTGTTCTCCATAGTGGCTGTACTAGTTTGCATTCCCACCAAGAGTGCAAGAGGGTTCCCTTCTCGACACCCTCTCCAGCATTTATTGCTTGTAGATTTTTGTACAGCAGTCAGCCTGACCAGAGGCAGATGGTACCTCATTGTGATTTTGATTTGCATTTGTGTGATAACTAGTGATGGGGAGCATCTTTTCATGTGTTTGTTAGCCATCTCTATGTCTTCTTCGGAGGAAAGGAATTTAGAATGTAGCAGTGGGCTCCCACAGGTGGGGCAGGGGGAGTAGCCCACATCCCCTGCAGGCAATTCTGGGGTCTTGCCCACGAAGAGTTTTATTACAAGAATAAAGCCAAGTAAAGGCTGGCTCTGTTGTGATTACCATCCCCATATTCCAGTATTCTAACTTCATGTCATTAATTAAATACTTTTACTTTGCACACCAAATTGTGTTGATTTAAGTTTTAAATGTTTGTTGTCATAGATGTCAGGGTTTAATATTTTGTATATTATTCACAAGGGACAAAGATTCACTGTACATATGTACAAATGCACACACGTATGTGTGTACATACATATAAACACACACTCATAAGTGTGTATATTTAGATGTATTTTTTCATATATATATATATATTCATACATCCACAGTTTCAGTAGTTACCTTGAAGAATTCATTGTCTTCTGTGAGGGAATTCATGAAGAGAAGACCTTGTTAAACCATTGTCACCAGCACAGGCTGCCTTGGTTACCACTGCTCCATTCCACAGAGCATCCTGAATGGTTTGCAAGGCCTTGAGATCACTTCCTGCACAGCCTGCAGTCCCCTAGGGAACGTACACACATCACATTCAAACAGTTGATTCGAAACACACAGTGATACCACAGACCTTGTCAAGATAAAGACACACAATGTGATTTTATTTATGTCTAAATCAGTTAAACAACATATTCACTGCAAGGTACAAACTTTTTTAGCTTGCAAAGAACAACATTGTCTTGTATTTGAACATGGAAAATCTTGCTGAATTTGAAACATGGGTTTTAAATGAAATTCATTCTTCATTGTCTGTTATTTGGAGACTATGGAACCAAGAAAGTAAACCTCGGTTCATTGGGGCTACTTAAGCTGTATCTTTAGCAGATTTTTTTTTTTAATTCCCTTACACTTTTACCGTCATAAATAGATATAATAGCCCAGCTTTGGAGGAGACACACCCTCCCTGGCCTGTGACCCATCGGACTTGACTTAGGGAGATGAGGATGGCAGGTGAGTTTGGGGGCCTCCATAGGGGAGTTATTCATGCCTCATTTCTCCCACCAAAACATCTAAATTCCTCCCCATCCTCTGCTAGAGGTGTCAGGATGGGGCTTTGTGATGTCAAGGCTCACCCAGGGCCCCCATTGGCTGGGGAATAGACTTGCTGACCTCATAAAGCATGAGGCTGTGTCTCCCTGACGATGGGTATATATAGGGGTGCTCAGGGTCTCTGGAGCAGACCACTGGGAGGCCTCAAAATGACTAAGGTGACTGGGAAGCCACAAGGCTCCAGAGTAGTTTTGAAACACCTGGCTCCTGTTACCCGGGACAACAGGATGAAGACTTCCTCCCCACTGAGGTCCAAGAAAAATGTCAAGGTGAGCTGAACCCACCCAAACACCTGTGGCCCATTGACCCCACCCCATAAGTCCTCTGCCCTGTCCTTGCCTGGCACACAACCCTTCTCTACCCACACCCCTTCTCCTGAAGCTGTCATTCCCAACCACCTTCAACCTCCTCCCCAAACCAATGCCATTCTCTACCCGTCTCTTGTTTTCTCCAGGTGGCCAGGGTACCTGTGAGAGTGAATAATCGCCTTCAGGCAAAGCTGAGCAAGAAAACGTCTCAGAAACCACTCAGCACAAGGAAATGTAAAAAAGCCAGAGGCCCAAAGCACTGTAGCCGGTGCTCCAAGGTGAAAGAAGTGCTGAATCAGAATGGACCAGAGGAGGTCCCAGAGAGTGTGTAGACCCCTGTCATTCCAGCAGGAACGGTGGGCAGCCAGTGACCTCAGAGCTTGTCTAGAGACCTCAGAAATCTTGTGGGGTCTTGCCGCTGAGGACTGGCCAACAATACACACGTTGACTTTTATACCAACTGCATACATTCATAATGAAAATAAAATCAACCTGATGTGAAATTATGTTTGTCTCTGAGTTCTGTGAGAGTGGGGGACAGAGAGGGCAGTGCAGTCATCAATGTGTTGAGGGAGGGAGATGGGTCCTGTGGGGTTGGAGATGGGACTAGAAGTTCCAGCTTGCCAGAAAATGGGGGAGGGGAGAGAACTGGTTCCAGACTCAGCTTGACACATATACTTCCCATGGGAGAAGAGGAAGAGGACTTGGTGTTTCTCTGTGTGAGTGCAGAACTGGAAACGTGGCTGGGGAGCCGTGTCATGTGTGGAGTGGCCGTGCCATTTGCTCAAAAGGCATAGAAGAAGGTGCCCCATAAAGAGAATGGAATATTGACATATGCAGCAACAGGGAACGTATACTGTTCAGTGAAATAACTCAGACAGAGATAGACAAATACCGTATGGTATCACTTAAGAATCTAAAAACTCCACAATGTAGAGAATATCACAAAAATGGAGGCTCACGGATATAGAGAACATTCTACTGGTTAGCAGCGGGGAGGGAAAGAGGGAGGGGCAATACAGAGGTGGGGGAGCGGTAGGCACAGCGTGTAAGGTGGAAGATGAGCCCAAGGATGGACTGTACATCATGGGGAATAGAGCCAGTGCTCTGTAAGTACTATAAACAGAAAGCCAACGTTCACGATTGTATAATAAGAAAGAAAGGGAAAGAATGAGGGGGGAGGAAGGAGGGAAGAAAGGACGGAAAATGATGGTGTTTTTGGAGGGCACAAAGCCAAAATTGATTAGGCCCTTCTTAGCAAAGGAATATAGTTTATTTTTTTTTCCATTTTTATTTTTAGTTTATTTCGCATTACCTTACTGTATTGGTTTCGCGATACATTGACATGATTTTTTGAGATGTACTTATTTTAATGGGAGGTAACTATTTTACAATGCTTGGTGGTTTTTGCCATACTTGTTGGAATCCGCCACGGTTGTACATGTGTTCCCCATCCTGAACCCCCTCTCACCTCCCTGCCCATCCCATCCCTCAGGGCCATCCCAGTGCACCAGCCCCGAGCACCCAGTCTCGTGCATCGAACCTGGACGGGCGTTCTCCTTCTCACATGATAATATACATGTTTCACTGCTATTCTCTCAGATCATCCCACCCTCGCCTTCTCCCACAGAGTCCAAAAGACTGTTCTGTACATCTGTGTCTCGCAGACAGGGTTATCATCACCATATTTCTAGATTCCATAGATATGTGTTCGTGTACTCTATTGGTGTTTTTCTTTCTGACTTATTTCACTCTGTATAATAGGCTGCAGTTTCATCCACCTCATTAGAACTAATTCAAGTGTATACTATTTGATAGCTGAGTCGGATTCCATTGTGTATATGTACCACTGCTTTCTTATCGATTCGTCTGCCCCTGGACATCTAGGTTGCTTCCATGTCCTGGCTATTGTAAACAGTGCTGTGATGATCCTTCGGGTACGCATGTCTCGTTCACGTCTGGTTTCCTTGGTGTGTATGCCCAGCAGTGGGATTGCTGGGTCATATGGCAGTTCTAGTTCCAGTTTTTGAAGGAATCTCCACAGTGTTCTCCATAGTGGCTGTACTTGTTTGCATTCCCACCAAGAGTGCAAGAGGGTTCCCTTCTCGACACCCTCTCCAGCATTTATTGCTTGTAGATTTTTGTACAGCAGTCAGCCTGACCAGAGGCAGATGGTACCTCCTTGTGGTTTTGGTTTGCATTTGTGTGATAATGAGTGATGGGGAGCATCTTTTCATGTGTTTGTTAGCCATCTCTATGTCTTCTTCGGAGGAAAGGAATTTAGAATGGAGCAGTGGGCTCCCACAGGTGGGGCAGGGGGAGTAGCCCACATCCCCTGCAGGCAATACTGGGGTCTTGCCCACGAAGAGTTTTATTACAAGAATAAAGCCAAGTAAAGGCTGGCTCTGTTGTGATTACCATCCCCATACTCCAGTATTCTAACTTCATGTCATTAATTAAATACTTTTACTTTGCACACCAAATTGTGTTGATTTAAGTTTTAAACGTTTGTTGTCATAGATGTCAGGGTTTAATATTTTGTATATTATTCACAAGGGACAAAGATTCACTATACATATGTACAAATGCACACACGTATGTGTGTACATACATATAAACACACACTCATAAGTGTGTATATTTAGATGTATTTTTTCATATATATATATATTCATACATACACAGTTTCAGTAGTTACCTTGAAGAATTCATTGTTTTCTGTGAGGGAATTCATGAAGAGAAGACCTTGTTAAACCATTGTCACCAGCACAGGCTGCCTTGGTTACCACTGCTCCATTCCACAGAGCATCCTGAATGGTTTGCAAGGCCTTGAGATCACTTCCTGCACAGCCTGCAGTCCCCTAGGGAACGTACACACCTCACATTCAAACAGTTGATTCGAAACACACAGTGATACCACAGACCTTGTCAAGGTAAAGACACACAATGTGCTTTTATTTATGTCTAAATCAGTTAAACAACGTATTCACTGCAAGGTACAAACTTTTTTAGCTTGCAAAGAACAACATTGTCTTGTATTTGAACATGGAAAATCTTGCTGAATTTGAAACATGGGTTTTAAATGAAATTCATTCTTCATTGTCTGTTATTTGGAGACTATGGAACCAAGAAAGTAAACCTCCGTTCATTGGGGCTACTTAAGCTGTATCTTTAGCAGATTTTTTTTTTTAATTCCCTTACACTTTTACCGTCATAAATAAATATAATGGCCCAGCTTTGGAGGAGACACACCCTCCCTTGCCTTTGACCCATCGGACTTGACTTAGGGAGATGAGGATGGCAGGTGAGTTTGGGGGCCTCCATAGGGGAGTTATTCATGCCTCATTTCTCCCAACAAAACATCTAAATTCCTCCCCATCCTCTACTAGAGGTGTCAGGATGGGGCTTTGTGATGTCAAGGCTCACCCAGGGCCCCCATTGGCTGGGGAATAGACTTGCTGACTTCATAAAGCATGAGGCTCTGTATCCCTGACGATGGGTATATATAGGGGTGCTCAGGGTCTCTGGAGCAGACCACTGGGAGGCCTCAAAATGACTAAGGTGACTGGGAAGCCACAAGGCTCTAGAGTAGTTATGAAACACCTGGCTCCTGTTACCCGGGACAACAGGATGAAGACTTCCTCCCCACTGAGGTCCAAGAAAAATGTCAAGGTGAGCTGAACCCACCCAAACACCTCCGGCCCTTTGACCCAACCCCATAAGTCCTCCTCTCCCCTGTCCTTGCCTGGCACACACCCCTTCTCTGCCCACACCCCTTCTCCTGAAGCTGTCATTCCCAACCACCTTCACCCTCTTCCCCAAACCAATGCCATTCTCTACCCGTCTCTTGTTTTCTCCAGGTGGCCAAGGTACCTGTGAGAGTGAATAATCACCTTCAGGCAAAGCTGAGCAAGAAAACGTCTCAGAAACAACTCAGCACAAGGAAATTTAAAAAAACCAGAGGCCCAAAGCTCTGTAGCCGGTCCTCCAAGGTGAAAGAAGAGCTGAAACAGAACGGACCAGAGGAGGTCCCAGAGAGTGTGTAGACCCCTGTTATTCCAGCAGGAACGTTGGGCAGCAGGTGACCTCAGAGCTTGTCTAGAGACCTCAGAACTCTTCTGGTTTCTTGCCGCTGAGGACTGGCCAACAATACACATGCTGACTATTATACCAACTGCATACATTCATAATGAAAATAAAATCAACCTGATGTGAAATTATGTTTGTCTCTGAGTTCTGTGAGAGTGGGGGACAGAGAGGGCAGTGCAGGCATCAATGTGTTGAGGGAGGGAGATGGGTCCTGTGGGGTTGGAGATGGGACTAGAAGGTCCAGTTTGCCAGAAAATGGGGGAGGGGAGGGAACTGGTTCCAGACTCAGCTTCACACATATACTTCCCATGGGAGAAGAGGAAGAGGACTTGGTGTTTCTCTGTGTGAGTGCAGAACTGGAAACGTGGATGGGGAGCCGTGTCATGTGTGGAGTGGCCATGCCATTTGCTCAAAAGGCATAGAAAGAAGGTGCCCCATAAAGAGAATGGAATATTGACATATGCAGCAACAGGGAACGTGTACTGTTCAGTGAAATAACTCAGACAGAGATAGACAAATACCGTATGGTATCACTTAAGAATCTAAAAACTCCACAAAGTAGAGAATATCACAGAAATGGAGGCTCACGGATATAGAGAACATTCTACTGGTTAGCAGAGGGGAGGGGAAGAGGGAGGGGCAATACAGAGGTGGGTAGCGGGAGGCACAGCGTGTAAGGTGGAAGATGAGCCCAAGGATGGACTGTACATCATGGGGAATAGAGCCAGTGCTCTGTAAGAACTATAAACAGAAAGCCAACGTTCACGATTGTATAATAAGAAAGAAAGGGAAAGAAAGGGGGGGGGGAGGAAGGAGGGAAGAAAGGAAGGAAAATGATGGTGTTTTTGGAGGGCACAAAGCCAATATTGATTAGGCCCTTCTAAGCAAAGGAATATAGTTTATTTTTTTTCCATTTTTATTTTTAGTTTATTTCGCATTACCTTACTGTATTGGTTTCGTGATATATTGACATGATTTTTTGAGATGTACTTATTTTAATGGGAGGCTAACTATTTGACAATGCTTGGTGGTTTTTGCATACTTGTCGGAATCCGCCACGGTTGTACATGTGTTCCCCATCCTGAACCCCCTCTCACCTCCCTGCCCATCCCATCCCTCAGGGCCATCCCAGTGCACCAGCCCCGAGCACCCAGTCTCGTGCATCGAATCTGGACGGGCGATCTCCTTCTCACATGATAATATACATGTTTCACTGCTATTCTCTCAGATCATCCCACCCTCGCCTTCTCCCACAGAGTCCAAAAGACTGTTCTGTACATCTGTGTCTCGCAGACAGGGTTATCATCACCATTTTTCTAGATTCCATAGATATGTGTTAGTGTACTCTATTGGTGTTTCTCTTTCTGACTTATTTCACTCTTTATAATGGGCTGCAGTTTCATCCACCTCATTAGAACTAATTCAAGTCTATACTTTTTGATGGCTGAGTCGGATTCCATTGTGTATATGTTCCACTGCTTTCTTATCGATTCGTCTGCTCCTGGACATCTAGGTTGCTTCCATGTCCTGGCTATAGTAAACAGTGCTGTGATGATCCTTCAGGTACACATGTCTCGTTCAAGTCTGGTTTCCTCGGTGTGTATGCCCAGCAGTGGGATTGCTGGGTCATATGGCAGTTCTAGTTCCAGTTTTTGAAGGACTCTCCACAGTGTTCTCCATAGTGGCTGTACTAGTTTGCATTCCCACCAAGAGTGCAAGAGGGTTCCCTTCTCGACACCCTCTCCAGCATTTATTGCTTGTAGATTGTTGTACAGCAGTCAGCCTGACCAGAGGCAGATGGTACCTCATTGTGGTTTTGGTTTGCATTTGTCTGATAACGAGTGATGGGGAGCATCTTTTCATGTGTTTGTTAGCCATCTCTATGTCTTCTTCGGAGGAAAGGAATTTAGAATGGAGCAGTGGGCTCCCACAGGTGGGGCAGGGGGAGTAGCCCACATCCCCTGCAGGCAATACTGGGGACTTGCCCACGAAGAGTTTTATTACAAGAATAAAGCCAAGTAAAGGCTGGCTCTGTTGTGATTACCATCCCCATACTCCAGTATTCTAACTTCATGTCATTAATTAAATACTTTTACTTTGCACACCAAATTGTGTTGATTTAAGTTTTAAACGTTTGTTGTCATAGATGTCAGGGTTTAATATTTTGTATATTATTCACAAGGGACAACGATTCACTGTACATATGTACAAATGCACAGACGTATGTGTGTACATACATATAAAAACACACTCATAAGTGTGTATATTTAGATGTGTTTTTTCATATATATATATATTCATACATCCACAGTTTCAGTAGTTACCTTGAGGAATTCATTGTCTCCTGTGAGGGAATTCATGAAGAGAAGACCTTGTTAAACCAATGTCACCAGCACAGGCTGCCTTGGTTACCACTGCTCCATTCCACAGAGCATCCTGAATGGTTTGCAAGGCCTTGAGATCACTTTCTGCACAGCCTGCAGTCCCCTAGGGAACGTCCACACCTCACATTCAAACAGTTGATTCGAAACACACAGTGATACCACAGACCTTGTAAAGGTAAAGACACACAATGTGCTTTTATTTATGTCTAAATCAGTTAAACAACGTATTCACTGCAAGGTACAATCTTTTTTAGCTTGCAAAGAACAACATTGTCTTGTATTTGCACATGGAAAATCTTGCTGAATTTGAAACATGGGTTTTAAATGAAATTCATTCTTCATTGTCTGTTTTTTGGAGACTATGGAACCAAGAAAGTAAACCTCCGTTCATTGGGGCTGCTTAAGCTGTATCTTTAGCAGATTTTTTTTTTAATTCCCTTACACTTTTACCGTCATAAATAGATATAATAGCCCAGCTTTGGAGGAGACACACCCTCCCTGCCCTGTGACCCATCGGATTTGACTTAGGGAGATGAGGATGGCAGGTGAGTTTGGGGGCCTCCATAGGGGAGTAAGTCATGCCTCATTTCTCCCTCCAAAACATCTAAATTGCTCCCCATCCTCTCCTAGAGTTGTCAGGATGGGGCTTTGTGATGTCAATGCCCACCCAGGGCCCCCATTCGCTGGGGAAGAGACTTGCTGACCTCATAAAGCATGAGGCTGTTTCTCCCTGACGATGGGTATATATAGGGGTGCTCAGGTTCTCTGGAGCAGACCACTGGGAGGCCTCAAAATGACTAAGGTGACTGGGAAGCCACAAGGCTCCAGAGTAGTTATGAAACACCTGGCTTCTGTTACCCGGGACAACTGGATGAAGACTTCCTCCCCACTGAGGTCCAAGAAAAATGTCAAGGTGAGCTGAACCCACCCAAACACCTCCGGCCCTTTGACCCAACCCCATAAGTCCTCCTCTCCCCTGTCCTTGCCTGGCACACAACCCTTCTTTGCCCACACCCCTTCTCCTGAAGCTGTCATTCCCAACCACCTTCACCCTCTTCCCCAAACCAATGCCATTCTCTACCCGTCTCTTGTTTTCTCCAGGTGGCCAAGGTACCTGTGAGAGTGAATAATCGCCTTCAGGCAAAGCTGAGCAAGAAAACGTCTCAGAAACAACTCAGCACAAGGAAATTTAAAAAAACCAGAGGCCCAAAGCTCTGTAGCCGGTGCTCCAAGTTGAAAGAAGAGCTGAAGCAGAACGGACCAGAGGAGGTCCCAGAGAGTGTGTAGACCCCTGTCATTCCAGCAGGAACGGTGGGCAGCCAGTGACCTCAGAGCTTGGCTAGAGACCTCAGAAATCTTCTGGGTTCTTGCCGCTGTGGACTGGCCAACAATACACATGCTGACTATTACACCAACTGCATACATTCATAATGAATATCAAATCAACCTGATGTGAAATTATGTTTGTCTCTGAGTTCTGTGAGAGTGGGGGACAGAGAGGGCAGTGCAGGCATCAATGTGTTGAGGGAGGGAGATGGGTCCTGTGGGGTTGGAGATGGAACTAGAAGGTCCAGTTTGCCAGAAAATGGGGGAGGGGAGAGAACTGGTTCCAGACTCAGCTTCACACATATACGTCCCATGGGAGAAGAGGAAGAGGACTTAGTGTTTCTCTGTGTGAGTGCAGAACTGGAAACGCGGCTGGGGAGCCGTGTCATGTGCGGAGTGGCCATGCCATTTGCTCAAAAGGCATAGAAAGAAGGTGCCCCATAAAGAGAATGGAATATTGACATATGCAGCAACAGGGAACGTATACTGTTCAGTGAAATAACTCAGACAGAGATAGACAAATACCGTATGGTATCACTTAAGAATCTAAAAACTCCACAAAGTAGAGAATATCACAAAAATGGAGGCTCACGGATATAGAGAACAGTCTACTGGTTAGCAGCGGGGAGGGTGAGAGGGAGGGACAATACAGAGCTGGGGAGCGGGAGGCACAGCGTGTAAGGTGGAAGATGTGCCCAAGGACGGACTGTACATCATGGGGAATAGAGCCAGTGCTCTGTAAGAACTATAAACGGAAAGCCAACGTTCACGATTGTATAATAAGAAAGAAAGGGAAAGAAGGAGGGGGGAGGAAGGAGGGAAGAAAGGAAGGAAAATGATGGTGTTTTTGGAGGGCACAAAGCCAACATTGATTAGGCCCATTTTAGCAAAGGAATTTAGTGTGGTTTTTTTTCCATTTTTATTTTTAGTTTATTTCGCATTACCATACTGTATTGGTTTCGCGATACATTGACATGATTTTTTGAGATGTACTTATTTTAATGGGAGGCTAAGTATTTGACAATGCTTGGTGGTTTTTGCCATCCTTGTCGGGAATCCACCACGGGTGGACATGTGTTCCCCATCCTGAAACCCCTCTCACTTCCCTGCCCATCCCATCCCTCAAGGCCATCCCAGTGCACCAGCCCCGAGCACACAGTCTCGTGCATCGAACCTGGACGGGCGATCTCCTTCTCACATGATAATATACATGTTTCACTGCTATTCTCTCAGATCATCCCACCCTCGCCTTCTCCCACAGAGTCCAAAAGACTGTTCTGTACATCTGTGTCTCGCAGACAGGGTTATCATCACCATCTTTCTAGATTCCATAGATATGTGTTCGTGTACTCTATTGGTGTTTTTCTTTCTGACTTAATTCACTCTGTATAATAGGCTGCAGTTTCATCCACCTCTTTAGAACTAATTCAAGTGTTTACTTTTTGATGGCTGAATCGGATTCCATTTTGTATATGTACCACTGCTTCCTTATCGATTCGTGTGACCCTGGACATCTAGGTTGCTTTCATGTCCTGGCTATTGTAAACAGTGCTGTGATGATCCTTTGGGTACACATGTCCCGTTCAAGTCTGGTTTCCTCGGTGTGTATGCCCAGCAGTGGGATTGCTGGGTCATATGGCAGTTCTAGTTCCAGTTTTTGAAGGAATCTCCACAGTGTTCTCCAAAGTGGCTGTACTAGTTTGCATTCCCACCAAGAGTGCAAGAGGGTTCCCTTCTCGACACCCTCTCCAGCATTTATTGCTTGTAGATTTTTGTACAGCAGTCTGCCTGACCAAAGGCAGATGGTACCTCATTGTGGTTTTGGTTTGCATTTGTCTGATAACGAGTGATGCGGAGCATCTTTTCATGTGTTTGTTAGCCATCTCTATGTCTTCTTCGGAGGAAAGGAATTTAGAATGGAGCAGTGGGCTCCCACAGGTGGGGCAGGGGGAGTAGCCCACATCCCCTGCAGGCAATACTGGGGTCTTGCCCACAAAGAGTTTTATTACAAGAATAAAGCCAAGTAAAGGCTGGCTCTGTTGTGATTACCATCCCCATACTCCAGTATTCTAACTTCATGTCATTAATTAAATACTTTTACTTTGCACACCAAATTGTGTTGATTTAAGTTTGAAACGTTTGTTGTCATAGATGTCAGGTTTTAATATGTTATATATTATTCACAAGGGACAAAGATTCACTGTACATATGTACAAATGCACACACGTATGTGTGTACATACATATAAACGCACACGCATAAGTGTGTATATTTAGATATATTTTTTCATATATATATATATATATATATATTCATACATCCACAGTTTCAGTAGTTACCTTGAAGAATTCATTGTCTTCTGTGAGGGAATTCATGAAGAGAAGACCTTGTTAAACCATTGTCACCAGCACAGGCTGCCTTGGTTACCACTGCTCCATTCCACAGAGCATCCTGAATGGTTTGCAAGGCCTTGAGATCACTTCCTGCACAGCCTGCAGTCCCCTAGGGAACGTACACACCTTACATTCAAACAGTTGATTCGAAACACACAGTGATACCACAGACCTTGTCAAGGTAAAGACACACAATGTGCTTTTATTTATGTCTAAATCAGTTAAACAACGTATTCACTGCAAGGTACAAACTTTTTTAGCTTGCAAAGAACAACATTGTCTTGTATTTGAACATGGAAAATCTTGCTGAATATGAAACATAGGTTTTTAATGAAATTCATTCTTCATTGTCTGTTATTTGGAGACTATGGAACCAAGAAAGTAAACCTCCGTTCATTGGGGCTGCTTAAGCTGTATCTTGAGCAGATTTTTTTTTTTAATTCCCTTACACTTTTACCGTCATAAATAGATATAATAACCCAGCTTTGGAGGAGACACACCCTCCCTACCCTGTGACCCATTGGACTTGACTTAGGGAGATGAGGATGGCAGGTGAGTTTGGGGGACTCCATAGGGGTGTTATTTATGCCTCATTTCTCCCACCAAAACATCTGAATTGCTCCCCATCCTCTGCTAGAGGTGTCAGGATGGGGCTTTTTGATGTCAAGTCTCACCCAGGGCCCCCAATGGCTGGGGAAGAGACTTGCTGACCTCATCAAGCATGAGGGTGTGTCTCTGTGACGAGGGGTATATATAGGGGTGCTCAGGGGCTCTGGAGCAGACCAATGGGAGGCCTCAAAATGACTAAGGTGACTGGGAAGCCACAAGGCTCCAGAGTAGTTATGAAACACCTGGCTCCTGTTACCCGGGACAACAGGATGACGACTTCCTCCCCACTGAGGTCCAAGAAAAATATCAAGGTGAGCTGAACCCACCCAAACACCTCTGGCCCATTGACCCCACCCCATAAGTCCTCTCCCCTGTCCTTGCCTGGCACACACCCATTCTCTGCCCACACCCCTTCTCCTGAAGCTGTCATTCCCAACCACCTTCACCCTCTTCCCCAAACCAATGCCATTCTCTTCCCGTCTCTTGTTTTCTCCAGGTGGCCAGGGTACCTGTGAGAGTGAAAAATCGCCTTCAGGCAAAGCTGAGCAAGAAAACGTCTCAGAAACCACTCAAAACAAGGTAATTTAAAAATCCAGAGGCCCAAAGCTCTGTAGCCAGTGCTTCAAGGTGAAAGAAGTGCTGAATCAGAACGGACCAGAGGAGGTCCCAGAGAGTGTGTAGACCCCTGTCATTTCAGCAGGAACGGTGGGCAGCTAGTGACCTCAGAGCTTAGCTAGAGACCTCAGAAATCTTCTGGGGTCTTGCCGCTGAGGACTGGCCAACAATACACATGTTGACTATTATACCAACTGCATACATTCATAATGAAAATAAAATCAACCTGATGTGAAATTATGTTTGTCTCTGAGTTCTGTGAGAGTGGGGGACAGAGAGTGCAGTGCAGGCATCAATGTGTTGAGGGAGGGAGATGGGTCCTGTGGGGTTGGAGATGGGACTAGAAGGTCCAGTTTGCCAGAAAATGGGGGAGGGGAGAGAACTGATTCCAGACTCAGCTTCACACATATACTTCCCATGGGAGAAGAGAAAGAGGACTTGGTGTTTCTCTGTGTGAGTGCAGAACTGGAAACGTGGCTGGGGAGCCGTGTCATGTGTGGAGTGGCCGTGCCATTTGTTAAAAAGGCATAGAAAGAAGGTGCCCCATAAAGAGAATGGAATATTGACCTATGCAGCAACAGGGAACGTATACTGTTCAGTGAAATAACTCAGACAGAGATAGACAAATACCGTATGGTATCACTTAAGAATCTAAAAACTCCACAAAGTAGAGAATATCACAGAAATGGAGGCTCACGGATATAGTGAACATTCTACTGGTTAGCAGCGGGGAGGGGAATAGGGAGGGGCAATACAGAGGTGGGGGAGCGGGAGGCACAGCGTGTAAGGTGGAAGATGAGCCCAAGGATGGACTGTACATCATGGGGAATAGAGCCAGTGCTCTGTAAGAACTATAAACGGAAAGCCAACGTTCACGATTGTATAATAAGAAAGAAAGGGAAAGAAAGGTGGGGGAGGAAGGAGGGAAGAAAGGAAGGAAAATGACGGTGTTTTTGGAGGGCACAAAGCCAACATTGATTAGGCCCTTTTTAGCAAAGGAATTTAGTGTGTTTTTTTTTCCATTTTTATTTTTAGTTTATTTCGCATTACCATAGTGTATTGGTTTCACGATACATTGACATGATTTTTTGAGATGTACTTATTTTAATGGGAGGCTAACTATTTGACAATGCTTGGTGGTTTTTGCCATCCTTGTCGGGAATCCGCCACGGGTGTACATGTGTTCCCCATCCTGAACCCCCTCTCACCTCCCTGCCGATCCCATCCCTCAGGGCCATCCCAGTGCCCCAGCCCCGAGCACCCAGTCTCGTGCATCGAACCTGGACGGGCGATCTCCTTCTCACATGATAATATACATGTTTCACTGCTATTCTCTCAGATCACCCCACCGTCCCCTTCTCCCACAGAGTCCAAAGACTGTTCTGTACATCTGTGTCTCGCATCTTTTTAGATTCCATACATATGTGTTCGTGTACTCTATTGGTGTTTTTCTTTCTGACTTATTTCACTCTGTATAATAGGCTGCAGTTTCATCCACCTCATTAGAACTAACTCAAGTGTATAATTTTTGATGGCTGAGTCGGATTCCATTGTGTATATGTACCACTGCTTTCTTGTCGATTCATCTGCCCCTGGACATCTAGGTTGCTTCCATGTCCTGGCTATTGTAAACAGTGCTGTGATGATCCTTCGGGTACACATGTCTCGTTCAAGTCTGGTTTCCTCGGTGTGTATGCCCAGCAGTGGGATTGCTGGGTCATATTTCAGTTCTAGTTCCAGTTTTTGAAGGAATCTCCACAGTGTTCTCCATAGTGGCTGAACTAGTTTGCATTCCCACCAAGAGTGCAAGAGGGTTCCCTTCTCGACACCCTCTCCAGCATTTATTGCTTGTAGATTTTTGTACAGCAGTCAGCCTGACCAGAGGCAGATGGTACCTCATTGTGATTTTGGTTTGCATTTGTCTGATAACGAGGGATGGGGAGCATCTTTTCATGTGTTTGTTAGCCATCTGTATGTGTTCTTCAGAGGAAAGGAATTTAGAATGGAGCAGTGGGCTCCCACAGGTGGGGCAGGGGGAGTAGCCCACATCTCCTGCAGGCAATACTAGGGTCTTGCCCACGAAGAGTTTTATTACAAAAATAAAGCCAAGTGAAGGCTGGCTCTGTTGTGATTACCATCCCCATACTCCAGTATTCTAACATCATGTCATTAATTAAATACTTTAACTTTGCACACCAAATTGTGTTGATTTAAGTTTTAAACGTTTGTTGTCATAGATGTCAGGTTTTAATATGTTATATATTATTCACAAGGGACAAAGTTTCACTGTACATAGGTACAAATGCACACACGTATGTGTGTACATACATATAAATGCACACTCATAAGTGTGTATATTTAGATATATTTTTTCATATATATATATATATATTCATACATCCACAGTTTCAGTAGTTACCTTGAAGAATTCATTGTCTTCTGTGAGGGAATTCATGAAGAGAAGACCTTGTTAAACCATTGTCACCAGCACAGGCTGCCTTGGTTACCACTGCTCCATTCCACAGAGCATCCTGAATGCTTTGCAAGGCCTTGAGATCACTTCCTGCACAGCCTGCAGTCCCCTAGGAACGTACACACCTCACATTCAAACAGTTGATTCGAAACACACAGTGATACCACAGACCTTGTAAAGGTAAAGACACACAATGTGCTTTTATTTATGTCTAAATCAGTTAAACAACGTAATCACTGCAAGGTACAAACTTTTTTAGCTTGCAAAGAACAACATTGTCTTGTATTTGAACATGGAAAATCTTGCTGAATTTGAAACATAGGTTTTTAATGAAATACATTCTTCATTGTCTGTTATTTGGAGACTATGGAACCAAGAAAGTAAACCTCTGTTCATTGGGGCTGCTTAAGCTGTATCTTTAGCAGATTTTTTTTTAATTCCCTTACACTTTTACCGTCATAAATAGATATAATAGCCCAGCTTTGGAGGAGACACACCCTCCCTGCCCTGTGACCCATCGGACTTGACTTAGGGAGATGAGGATGGCAGGTGAGTTTGGGGGACTCCATAGGGGAGTTATTCATGCCTCATTTCTCCCACCAAAACATCTGAATTGCTCCCCATCCTCTGCTAGAGGTGTCAGGATGGGGCTTTGTGATGTCAAGGCTCACCCAGGGCCCCCATTGGCTGGGGAAGAGACTTGCTGACCTCATAAATCATGAGGGTGTTTCTCCGTGACGAGGGGTATATATAGGGGTGCTCAGTGGCTCTGGAGCAGACCACTGGGAGGCCTCAAAATGACTAAGGTGACTGGGAAGCCACAAGGCTCCAGAGTAGTTCTGAAACACCTGGCTCCTGTTACCCGGGTCAACAGGATGAAGACTTCCTCCCCACTGAGGTCCAAGAAAAATGTCAAGGTGAGCTGAACCCACCGAAACACCTCTGGCCCATTGACCACACCCCATAAGTACTCTCCCCTGTCCTTGCCTGGCACACAACCCTTCTCTGCCCACACCCCTTCTCCTGAAGCTGTCATTCCCAACCAACTTCACCCTCTTCCCCAAACCAATGCCATTCTCTACCCGTCTCTTGTTTTCTCCAGGTGGCCAGGGTACCTGTGAGAGTGAAAAATCGCCTTCAGGCAAAGCTGAGCAAGAAAACCTCTCAGAAACCACTCAGCACAAGGAAATTTAAAAAAACCAGAGGCCCAAAGCTCTGTAGCCAGTGCTCCAAGGTGAAAGAAGTGCTGAATCAGAACGGACCAGAGGAAGTCCCAGAGAGTGTGTAGACCCCTGTCATTCCTGCAGGAACGGTGGGCAGCCAGTGACCTCAGAGCTTGGCTAGAGACCTCAGAAATCTTCTGGGGTCTTGCCGCTGAGGACTGGCCAACAATACACATGTTGACTATTATACCAACTGCATACATTCATAATGAAAATAAAATCAACCTGATGTGAAATTATGTTTGTCTCTGAGTTCTGTGAGAGTGGGGGACAGAGAGGGCAGTGCAGGCATCAATGTGTTGAGGGAAGGAGATGGGTCCTGTGGGGTTGGAGATGGGACTAGAAGGTCCAGTTTGCCAGAAAATGGGGGAGGGGAGAGAACTGGTTCCAGACTCAGCTTCACACATATACTTCCCATGGGAGAAGAGAAAGAGGACTTGGTGTTTCTCTGTGTGAGTGCAGAACTGGAAACGTGGCTGGGGAGCCGTGTCATGTGTGGAGTGGCCGTGCCATTTGCTAAAAAGGCATAGAAAGAAGGTGCCCCATAAAGAGAATGGAATATTGACATATGCAGCAACAGGGAACGTATACTGTTCAGTGAAATAACTCAGACAGTGATAGACAAATACCGTATGGTATCACTTAAGAATCTAAAATCTCCACAAAGTAGAGAATATCACAGAAATGGAGGCTCACGGATATAGAGAACATTCTACTGGTTAGCAGCGGGGAGGGGAAGAGGGAGGGGCAATACAGAGGTGGGGGAGCGGGAGGCACAGCGTGTAAGGTGGAAGATGAGCCCAAGGATGGACTGTACTTCATGGGGAATAGAGCCAGTGCTCTGTAAGAACTATAAACGGAAAGCCAACGTTCACGATTGTATAATAAGAAAGAACGGGAAAGAAAGAGGAGGGAGGAAGGAGGGAAGAAAGGAAGGAAAATGATGGTGTATTTGGAGGGCACAAAGCCAACATTGATTAGGCCCTTTTTAGCAAAGGAATTTAGTGTGTTTTTTTTTCCATTTTTATTTTTAGTTTATTTCGCATTACCATACTGTATTGGTTTCACGATACATTGACATGATTTTTTGAGATGTACTTATTTTAATGGGAGGCTAACTATTTGACAATGCTTGGTGGTTTTTGCCATCCTTGTCGGGAATCCGTCACGGGTGTACATGTGTTCCCCATCCTGAACCCCCTCTCACCTCCCTGCCCATCCCATCCCTCAGGGCCATCCCAGTGCCCCAGCCCCGAGCACCCAGTCTCGTGCATCGAACTTGGACGGGCGATCTCCTTCTCACATGATAATATACATGTTTCACTGCTATTCTCTCAGATCACCCCACCCTCCCCTTCTCCCACAGATTCCAAAGACTGTTCTGTATAACTGTGTCTTGCATCATTTTAGATTCCATACATATGTGTTCGTGTACTCTATTGGTGTTTTTCTTTCTGACTTATTTCACTCTGTATAATAGGCTGCAGTTTCATCCACCTCATTAGAACTAACTCAAGTGTATACTTTTTGATGGCTGAGTCGGATTCCATTGTGTATATGTACCACTGCTTTCTTGTCGATTCATCTGACCCTGGACATCTAGGTTGCTTCCATGTCCTGGCTATTGTAAACAGTGCTGTGATGATCCTTCGGGTACACATGTCTCGTTCAAGTCTGGTTTCCTCGGTGTGTATGCCCAGCAGTGGGATTGCTGGGTCATATGGCAGTTCTAGTTCCAGTTTTTGAAGGAATCTCCACAGTGTTCTCCATAGTGGCTGAACTAGTTTGCATTCCCACCAAGAGTGCAAGAGGGTTCCCTTCTCGACACCCTCTCCAGCATTTATTGCTTGTAGATTTTTGTACAGCAGTCAGCCTGACCAGAGGCAGATGGTACCTCATTGTGATTTTGGTTTGCATTTGTCTGATAACGAGGGATGGGGAGCATCTTTTCATGTGTTTGTTAGCCATGTGTATGTGTTCTTCAGAGGAAAGGAGTTTAGAATGGAGCAGTGGGCTCCCACAGATGGGGCAGGGGGAGTAGCCCACATCCCCTGCAGGCAATACTGGGGTCTTGCCCACGAAGAGTTTTATTACAAGAATAAATCCAAGTAAAGGCTGGCTCTGTTGTGATTACCATCCCCATACTCCAGTATTCTAACTTCATGTCATTAATTAAATACTTTTACTTTGCACACCAAATTGTGTTGATTTAAGTTTTAAACGTTTGTTGTCTTAGATGTCAGGTTTTAATATGTTATATATTATTCACAAGGGACAAAGTTTCACTGTACATAGGTACAAATGCACACACGTATGTGTGTACATACATATAAATGCACACTCATAAGTGTGTATATTTAGATATATTTTTTCATATATATATATATATATATATTCATACATCCACAGTTTCAGTAGTTACCTTGAAGAATTCATTGTCTTCTGTGAGGGAATTCATGAAGAGAAGACCTTGTTAAACCATTGTCACCAGCACAGGCTGCCTTGGTTACCACTGCTCCATTCCACAGAGCATACTGAATGGTTTGCAAGGCCTTGAGATCACTTCCTGCACAGCCTGCAGTCCCCTAGGGAACGTACACACCTCACATTCAAACAGTTGATTCGAAACTCACAGTGATACCACAGACCTTGTCAAGGTAAAGACACACAATGTGCTTTTATTTATGTCTAAATCAGTTAAACAACGTAATCACTGCAAGGTACAAACTTTTTTAGCTTGCAAAGAACAACATTGTCTTGTATTTGAACATGGAAAATCTTGCTGAATATGAAACATAGGTTTTTATGAAATTCATTCTTCATTGTCTGTTATTTGGAGACTATGGAACCAAGAAAGTAAACCTCCGTTCATTGGGGCTGCTTAAGCTGTATCTTTAGCAGATTTTTTTTTTAATTCCCTTACACTTTTATCGTCATAAATAGATATAGTAGCCCAGCTTTGGAGGAGACACACCCTCCCTGCCCTGTGACCCATCGGACTTGACTTAGGGAGATGAGGATGGCAGGTGAGTTTGGGGGACTCCATAGGGGAGTTATTTATGCCTCATTTCTCCCACCAAAACATCTGAATTGCGCCCCATCCTCTGCTAGAGGTGTCAGGATGGGGCTTTGTGATGTCAAGGCTCACCCAGGGACCCCATTGGCTGGGGAAGAGACTTGCTGACCTCATCAAGCATGAGGGTGTGTCTCCGTGACGAGGGGTATATATAGGGGTGCTCAGGGGCTCTGGAGCAGACCACTGGGAGGCCTCAAAATGACTAAGGTGACTGGGAAGCCACAAGGCTCCAGAGTAGTTATGAAACACCTGGCTCCTGTTACCCGGGACAACAGGATGAAGACTTCCTCCCCACTGAGGTCCAAGAAAAATGTCAAGGTGAGCTGAACCCACCCAAACACGTCTGGCCCATTGACTCCACCCCATAAGTCCTCTCCCCTGTCCTTGCCTGGCACACAACCCTTCTCTGCCCACACCCCTTCTCCTGAAGCTGTCCTTCCCAACCACCTTCACTCTCTTCCCCAAACCAATGCCATTCTCTACCCGTCTCTTGTTTTCTCCAGGTGGCCAGGGTACCTGTGAGAGAGAAAAATCGCCTTCAGGCAAAGCTGAGCAAGAAAACCTCTCAGAAACCACTCAGCACATGGAAATTTAAAAAAACCAGAGGCCCAAAGCTCTGTAGCCAGTGCTCCAAGGTGAAAGAAGTGCTGAATCAGAACGGACCAGAGGAGGTCCCAGAGAGTGTGTAGACCCCTGTCATTCCAGCAGGAAAGGTGGGCAGCCAGTGACCTCAGAGCTTAGCTAGAGACCTCAGAAATCTTCTGGGGTCTTGCCGCTGAGGACTGGCCAACAATACACATGTTGACTATTATACCAACTGCATACATTCATAATGAAATTAAAATCAACCTGATGTGAAATTATGTTTGTCTCTGAGTTCTGTGAGAGTGGGGGACAGAGAGGGCAGTGCAGGCATCAATGTGTTGAGGGAGGGAGATGGGTCCTGTGGGGTTGGAGATGGGACTAGAAGGTCCAGTTTGCCAGAAAATGGGGGAGGGGAGAGAACTGGTTCCAGACTCAGCTTCACACATATACTTCCCATGGGAGAAGAGAAAGAGGACTTGGTGTTTCTCTGTGTGAGTGCAGAACTGGAAACGTGGCTGGGGAGCCGAGTCATGTGTGGAGTGGCCGTGCCATTTGCTCAAAAGGCATAGAAAGAAGGTGCCCCATAAAGAGAATGGAATATTGACATATGCAGCAACAGGGAACGTATACTGTTCAGTGAAATAACTCAGACAGAGATAGACAAATACCGTATGATATCACTTAAGAATCTAAAAACTCCACAAAGTAGAGAATATCACAGAAATGGAGGCTCACGGATATAGAGAACATTCTACTGGTTAGCAGCGGGGAGGGGAAGAGGGAGGGGCAATACAGAGGTGGGGGAGCGGGAGGCACAGCGTGTAAGGTGGAAGATGAGCCCAAGGTTGGACTGTACATCATGGGGAATAGAGCCAGTGCTCTGTAAGAACTATAAACGGAAAGCCAACGTTCACGATTGTATAATAAGAAAGAAAGGGAAAGAAAGGGGGGGAGGAAGGAGGGAAGAAAGGAAGGAAAATGATGGTGTTTTTGGAGGGCACAAAGCCAACATTGATTAGGCGCTTTTTAGCAAAGGAATTTAGTGTGTTTTTTTTTCCATTTTTATTTTTAGTTTATTTCGCATTACCATACTGTATTGGTTTCACAATACATTGACATGATTTTTTGAGATGTACTTATTTTAATGGGAGGCTAACTATTTGACAATGCTTGGTGGTTTTTGCCATCCTTGTCGGGAATCCGCCACGGGTGTACATGTGTTCCCCATCCTGAACCCCCTCTCACCTCCCTGCCCATCCCATCCCTCAGGGCCATCCCAGTGCCCCAGCCCCGAGCACCCAGTCTCGTGCATCGAACCTGGACGGGCGATCTCCTTCTCACATGATAATATACATGTTTCACTGCTATTCTCTCAGATCACCCCACCGTCCCCTTCTCCCACAGAGTCCAAAGACTGTTCTGTACATCTGTGTCTCGCATCATTTTAGATTCCATACATATGTGTTCGTGTACTCTATTGGTGTTTTTCTTTCTGACTTATTTCACTCTGTATAATAGGCTGCAGTTTCATTCCCCTCATTAGAACTAACTCAAGTGTATCCCTTTTGATGGCTGAGTCGGATTCCATTGTGTATATGTACCACTGCTTTCTTGTCGATTCATCTGCCCCTGGACATCTAGGTTGCTTCCATGTCCTGGCTATTGTAAACAGTGCTGTGATGATCCTTCGGGTACACATGTCTCGTTCAAGTCTGGTTTCCTCGGTGTGTATGCCCAGCAGTGGGATTGCTGGGTCATATGGCAGTTCTAGTTCCAGTTTTTGAAGGAATCTCCACAGTGTTCTCCATAGTGGCTGTACTAGTTTGCATTCCCACCAAGAGTGCAAGAGGGTTCCCTTCTCGACACCCTCTCCAGCATTTATTGCTTGTAGATTTTTGTACAGCAGTCAGCCTGACCAGAGGAAGAAGGTACCTCATTGTGATTTTGGTTTGCATTTGTCTGATAACGAGGGATGGGGAGCATCTTTTCATGTGTTTTTTAGCCATCTGTATGTGTTCTTCAGAGGAAAGGAATTTAGAATGGAGCAGTGGGCTCCCACAGGTGGGGCAGGGGGAGTAGCCCACATCCCCTGCAGGCAATACTGGGGTCTTGCCCACGAAGAGTTTTATTACAAGAATAAAGCCAAGTAAAGGCTGGCTCTGTTGTGATTACCATCCCCATACTCCAGTATTCTAACGTCATGTCATTAATTAAATACTTTTACTTTGCACACCAAATTGTGTTGATTTAAGTTTTAAACGTTTGTTGTCATAGATGTCAGGGTTAAATATTTTGTATATTATTCACAAGGGACAAAGATTCACTGTACATATGTACAAATGCACACACGTATGTGTGTACATACATATAAACAGACACTCATAAGTGTGTATATTTAGATGTATTTTTTCACATATATATATATTCATACATCCACAGTTTCAGTAGTTACCTTGAAGAATTCATTGTCTTCTGTGAGGGAATTCATGAATAGAAGACCTTGTTAAACCATTGTCACCAGCACAGGCTGCCTTGGTTACCACTGCTCCATTCCACAGAGCATCCTGAATGGTTTGCAAGGCCTTGAGATCACTTCCTGCACAGCCTGCAGTCCCCTAGGAACGTACACACCTCACATTCAAACAGTTGATTCGAAACACACAGTGATACCACAGACCTTGTAAAGGTAAAGACACACAATGTGCTTTTATTTATGTCTAAATCAGTTAAACAACGTAATCACTGCAAGTTACAAACTTTTTTAGCTTGCAAAGAACAACATTGTCTTGTATTTGAACATGGAAAATCTTGCTGAATTTGAAACATAGGTTTTTAATGAAATGCATTCTTCATTGTCTGTTATTTGGAGACTATGGAACCAAGAAAGTAAACCTCCGTTCATTGGGGCTGCTTAAGCTGTATCTTTAGCAGATTTTTTTTTTTTAATTCCCTTACACTTTTACCGTCATAAATAGATATAATAGCCCAGCTTTGGAGGAGACACACCCTCCCTGCCCTGTGACCCATCGGACTTGACTTAGTGAGATGAGGATGGCAGGTGAGTTTGGGGGACTCCATAGGGGAGTTATTCATGCCTCATTTCTCCCACCAAAACATCTGAATTACTCCCCATCCTCTCCTAGAGTTGTCAGGATGGGGCTTTGTGATGTCAAGTCTCACCCAGGGCCCCCATTGGCTGGGGAAGAGACTTGCTGACCTTATCAAGCATGAGGGTGTGTCTCCCTGACGAGGGGTATATATAGGGGTGCTCAGGGGCTCTGGAGCAGACCACTGGGAGGCCTCAAAATGACTAAGGTGACTGGGAAGCCACAAGGCTCCAGAGTAGTTATGAAACACCTGGCTCCTGTTACCCGGGACAACATGATGGAGACTTCCTCCCCACTGAGGTCCAAGAAAAATGTCAAGGTGAGCTGAACCCACCCCAACACCTCTGGCCCATTGACCCCACCCCATAAGTCCTCTCCCCTGTCCTTGCCTGGCACACAACCCTTCTCTGCCCACACCCCTTTTCCTGAAGCTGTCATTCCAAACCACCTTCACCCTCTTCCCCAAACCAAAGCCATTCTCTACCCGTCTCTTGTTTTCTCCAGGTGGCCAGGGTACCTGTGAGAGTGAATAATCGCCTTCAGGCAAAGCTGAGCAAGAAAATGTCTCAGAAACCACTCAGCACAAGGAAATGTAAAAAAGCCAGAGGCCCAAAGCACTGTAGCCAGTGCTCCAAGGTGAAAAAAGTGCTGAATCAGAAAGGACCAGAGGAGGTCCCAGAGAGTGTGTAGACCCCTGTCATTCCAGCAGGAACGGTGGGCAGCCAGTGACCTCAGAGCTTGGCTAGAGACCTCAGAAATCTTCTGGGGTCTTGCCGCTGAGGACTGGCCAACAATACACATGTTGACTATTATACCAACTGCATACATTCATAATGAAAATAAAATCAACCTGATGTGAAATTATGTTTGTCTCTGAGTTCTGTGAGAGTGGGGGACAGAGAGGGCAGTGCAGGCATCAATGTGTTGAGGGAGGGAGATGGGACCTGTGGGGTTGGAGATGGGACTAGAAGGTCCAGTTTGCCAGAAAATGGGGGAGGGGAGAGAACTGGTTCCAGACTCAGCTTCACACATATACTTCCCATGGGAGAAGAGGAAGAGGACTTGGTGTTTCTCTGTGTGAGTGCAGAACTGGAAACGTGGCTGGGGAGCCGTGTCATGTGTGGAGTGGCCGTGCCATTTGCTCAAAAGGCATAGAAAGAAGGTGCCCCATAAAGAGAATGGAATATTGACATATGCAGCAACAGGGAACGTATACTGTTCAGTGAAAAAGCTCAGACAGAGATAGACAAATACCGTATGGTATCACTTAAGAATCTAAAAACTCCACAAAGTAGAGAATATCACAAAAATAGAGGCTCACGGATATAGAGAACATTCTACTGGTTAGCAGCGGGGAGGGGAAGAGGGAGGGGCAATACAGAGGTGGGGGAGCGGGAGGCACAGCGTGTAAGGTGGAAGATGAGCCCAAGGATGGACTGTACATCATGGGGAATAGAGCCAGTGCTCTGTAAGAACTATAAACGGAAAGCCAACGTTCACGATTGCATAATAAGAAAGAAAGGGAAAGAAAGAGGAGGGAGGAAGGAGGGAAGAAAGGAAGGAAAATGATGGTGTTTTTGGAGGGCACAAAGCCAACATTGATTAGGCCCTTTTTAGCAAAGCAATTTAGAGTGTTTTTTTTTTCCATTTTTATTTTTAGTTTATTTCGCATTACCATACTGTATTGGTTTCACGATACATTGACATGATTTTTTGAGATGTACTTATTTTAATGGGAGGCTAACTATACGACAATGCTTGGTGGTTTTTGCCATCCTTGTCGGGAATCCGCCACGGGTGTACATGTGTTCCCCATCCTGAACCCCCTCTCACCTCCCTGCCCATCCCATCCCTCAGGGCCATCCCAGTGCCCCAGCCCCGAGCACCCAGTCTCGTGCATCGAACCTGGACGGGCGATCTCCTTCTCACATGATAATATACATGTTTCACTGCTATTCTCTCAGATCATCCCACCCTCGCCTTCTCCCACAGAGTCCAAAAGACTGTTCTGTACATCTGTGTCTCGCATCTTCTAGATTCCATAGATATGTGTTCGTGT
This sequence comes from Capricornis sumatraensis, assembly GCF_032405125.1. Lineage (NCBI taxonomy): Eukaryota > Metazoa > Chordata > Mammalia > Artiodactyla > Bovidae > Capricornis > Capricornis sumatraensis. Next base: position 137,928,343 of record NC_091092.1, on the reverse strand, counting down.
ACTCTATTGGTGTTTTTCTTTCTGACTTATTTCACTCTGTATAATAGGCTGCAGTTTCATCCACCTCATTAGAACTAATTCAAGTGTATACTTTTTGATGTCTGAGTCGGATTCCATTGTGTATATGTACCACTGCTTTCTTATCGATTCGTCTGCCCCTGGACATCTAGGTTGCTTCCATGTCCTGGCTATTGTAAACAGTGCTGTGATGATCCTTCGGGTACACATGTCTCGTTCAAGTCTGGTTTCCTCGGTGTGTATGCCCAGCAGTGAGATTGCTGGGTCATATGGCAGTTCTAGTTCCAGTTTTTGAAGGAATCTCCACAGTGTTCTCCATAGTGGCTGTACTAGTTTGCATTCCCACCAAGAGTGCAAGAGGGTTCCCTTCTCGACACCCTCTCCAGCATTTATTGCTTGTAGATTTTTGTACAGCAGTCAGCCTGACCAGAGGCAGATGGTATCTCATTGTGGTTTTGGTTTGCATTTGTCTGATAACGAGGGATGGGGAGCATCTTTTTATGTGTTTGTTAGGAATCTCTATGTCTTCTTCAGAGGAAAGGAATTTAGAATGGAGCAGTGGGCTCCCACAGGTGGGGCAGGGGGAGTAGCCCACATCCCCTGCAGGCAAAACTGGGGTCTTGCCCACGAAGAGTTTTATTACAAGAATAAAGCCAAGTAAAGGCTGGCTCTGTTGTGATTACCATCCCCATACTCCAGTATTCTAACTTAATGTCAGTCATTAAATACTTTTACTTTGCACACCAAATTGTGTTGATTTAAGTTTTAAACGTTTGTTGTCATAGATGTCAGGTTTTAATATTTTATATATTATTCACAAGGGACAAAGATTCTCTGTACATATGTACAAATGCACACACGTATGTGTGTACATACATATAAATGCACACTCATAAGTGTGTATATTTAGATATTTTTTTTCATATATATATATATTCATACATCCACAGTTTCAGTAGTTACCTTGAAGAATTCATTGTCTTCTGTGAGGGAATTCATGAATAGAAGACCTTGTTAAACCATTGTCACCAGCACAGGCTGCCTTGGTTACCACTGCTCCATTCCACAGAGCTTCCTGAATGGTTTGCAAGGCCTTGAGATCACTTCCTGCACAGCCTGCAGTCCCCTAGGGAACGTACACACCTCACATTCAAACAGTTGATTCGAAACACACAGTGATACCACAGACCTTGTCAAGGTAAAGACACACAATGTGCTTTTATTTATGTCTAAATCAGTTAAACAACGTATTCACTGCAAGGTACAAACTTTTTTAGCTTGCAAAGAACAACATTGTCTTGTATTTGAACATGGAAAATCTTGCTGAATTTGAAACATAGGTTTTAAATGAAATTCATTCTTCATTGTCTGTTATTTGGAGACTATGGAACCAAGAAAGTAAACCTCCGTTCATTGGGGCTGCTTAAGCTGTATCTTTAGCTGATTTTTTTTTAATTCCCTTACACTTTTACCGTCATAAATAGATATAATAGCCCAGCTTTGGAGGAGACACACCCTCCCTGCCCTGTGACCCATCGGACTTGACTTAGGGAGATGAGGATGGCAGGTGAGTTTGGGGGCCTCCCTAGGGGAGTTATTCATGCCTCATTTCTCCCACCAAAACATCTAAATTGCTCCCCATCCTCTGCTAGAGGTGTCAGGATGGGGCTTTGTGATGTCAAGGCTCACCCAGGGCCCCCATTGGCTGGGGAAGAGACTTGCTGACCTCATCAAGCATGAGGGTGTGTCTCCCTGACGAGGGGTATATATAGGGGTGTTCAGGGCCTCTGGACCAGAACACTGGGAGGCCTCAAAATGACTAAGGTGACTGGGATGCCACAAGGCTCCAGAGTAGTTATGAAACACCTGGCTCCTGTTATCCGGGACAACATGATGAAGACTTCTTCCCCACTGAGGTCCAAGAAAAATGTCAAGGTGAGCTGAACCCACCCAAAAACCTCTGGCCCATTAACCCCACCCCATAAGTCCTCTCCCCTGTCCTTGCCGGCACACAACCCTTCTCTGCCCACACCCCTTCTCCTGAAGCTGTCATTCCCAACCACCTTCACCCTCTTCCCCAAACCAATGCCATTCTCTACCCGTCTCTTGTTTTCTCCAGGTGGCCAGGGTACCTGTGAGAGTGAATAATCGCCTTCAGGCAAAGATGAGCAAGAAAACGTCTCAGATACCACTCAGCACAAGGAAATTTAAAAATACCAGAGGCCCAAAGCTCTGTAGCCGGTACTCCAAGGTGAAAGAAGTGCTGAATCAGAACGGACCAGAGGAGGTCCCAGAGAGTGTGTAGACCCCTGTCATTCCAGCAGGAACGGTGGGCAGCCAGTGACCTCAGAGCTTGGCTAGAGACTTCAGAAATCTTCTGGAGTCTTCCCGCTGAGGACTGGCCAACAATACACATGTTGACTATTATACCAACTGCATACATTCATAATGAAAATAAAATCAACCTGATGTGAAATTATGTTTGTCTCTAAGTTCTGTGAAAATCGGGGACGGAGAGCGCAGTGCAGGCATCAATGTGTTGAGGGAGGGTGATGGGTCCTGTGGGGTTGGAGATGGGACTAGAAGGTCCAGTTTGCCAGAAAATGGGGGAGGGGAGAGAACTGGTTCCAGACTCAGCTTGACACATATACTTCCCATGGGAGAAGAGGAAGAGGACTTGGTGTTTCTCTGTGTGAGTGCAGAACTGGAAACGTGGCTGGGGAGCCGTGTCATGTGTGGAGTGGCCGTGCCATTTGTTAAAAAGGCATAGAAAGAAGGTGCCCCATAAAGAGATTGGAATATTGACATATGCAGCAACAGGGAACATATACTGTTCAATGAAATAACTCAGACAGAGATAGACAAATACCGTATGGTATCACTTAAGAATCTAAAAACTCCACAAAGTAGAGAATATCACAAAAATGGAGGCTCACGGATATAGAGAACATTCTACTGGTTAGCAGCGGGGTGGGGGAGTGGGACGGGCAGTACAGAGGTGGGGGAGCGGGAGGCACAGCGTGTAAGGTGGAAGATGAGCCCAAGGATGGACTGTACATCATGGGGAATAGAGCCAGTGCTCTGTAAGAACTATAAACGGAAAGCCAACGTTCACGATTGTATAATTAGAAAGAAAGGGAAAGAAGGAGGGGGGAGGAAGGATGGAAGAAAGGAAGGAAAATCATGGTGTTTTTGGAGGGCACAAAGCCAACATTGATTAGGCCCTTTTTAGAAAAGGAATGTAGTGTGGTTTTTTTTCCATTTTTATTTTTAGTTTATCTCGCATTACCATACTGTATTGGTTTCGAGATACATTGACATGATTTTTTGAGATGTACTTATTTTAATGGGAGTCTATCTATTTTACAATGCTTGGTGGTTTTTGCTATACTTGTCGGGAATCCGCCACGGGTGTACATGTGTTCCCCATCCTGAACCCCCTCTCACCTCCCTGCCCATCCCATCCCTCAGGGCCATCCCAGTGCACCAGCCCCGAGCACCCAGTCTCATGCATCGAACCTGGACGGGCGATCTCCTGCTCACATGATAATATACATGTTTCACTGCTATTCTCTCAGATCATCCCACCCTCGCCTTTTCTCCCATAGAGTCCAAAAGACTGTTCTGTACATCTGTGTCTCGCAGACAGGGTTATCATCACCATCTTTCTAGATTCCATAGATATGTTTTCGGGTACTCTATTGGTGTTTTTCTTTCTGACTTATTTCACTCTGTATATTAGGCTGCAGTTTCATCCACCTCATTAGAACTAATTCAAGTGTATACTTTTTGATGGCTGAGTCGGATTCCATTGTGTATATGTACCACTGCTTTCTTATCGATTCGTCTCCCCTGGACATCTAGGTTGCTTCCATGTCCTGGCTATTGTAAACAGTGCTGTGAAGATCCTTTGGGTACACATGTCTCGTTCAAGTCTGGTTTCCTCGGTGTGTATGCCCAGCAGTGGGATTGCTGGGTCATATGGCAGTTCTATTTCCAGTTTTTGAAGGAATCTCCACAGTGTTCTCCATAGTGGCTGTACTAGTTTGCATTCCCACCAAGAGTGCAAGAGGGTTCCCTTCTCGACACCCTCTCCAGCATTTATTGCTTGTAGATTTTTGTAAGGCAGTCAGCCTGACCAGCGGCAGATGGTACCTCATTGTGGTTTTGGTTTGCATTTGTCTGATAACGAGTGATGGGGAGCATCTTTTCATGTGTTTGTTAGCCACCTCTATGTCTTCTTCGGAGGAAAGGAATTTAGAATGGAACCGTGGGCTCCCACACGTGGGGCAGGAGGAGTAGCCCACAGCCCCTGCAGGCAATACTGGGGTCTTGCCCACGAAGAGTTTTATTACAAGAATAAAGCCAAGTAAAGGCTGGCTCTGTTGTGATTACCATCCCCATACTCCAGTATTCTAACTTAATGTCATTAATTATATACTTTTACTTTGCACACCAAATTGTGTTGATTTAAGTTTTAAACGTTTGTTGTCATAGATGTCAGGTTTTAATATTTTATATATTATTCACAAGGGACAAAATTCACTGTACATATGTACAAATTCACACACGTATGTGTGTACATACATATAAACGCACACTCATAAGTGTGTATATTTAGATATATTTTTTCATATATATATATATTCATACATCCACAGTTTCAGTAGTAACCTTTAAGAACTCATTGTCTTCTGTGAGGGAATTCATGAAGAGAAGACCTTGTTAAACCATTGTCACCAGCACAGGCTGCCTTGGTTACCACTGCTCCATTCCACAGAGCATCCTGAATGGTTTGCAAGGCCTTGAGATCACTTCCTGCACAGCCTGCAGTCCCCTAGGGAACGTACACACCTCACATTCAAATAGTTGATTGGAAACACACAGTGATACCACAGACCTTGTCAAGGTAAAGACACACAATGTGCTTTTACTTATGTCTAAATCAGTTAAACAACGTATTCACTGCAAGGTACAAACTTTTTTAGCTTGCAAAGAACAACATTGTCTTGTATTTGAACATGGAAAATCTTGCTGAATTTGAAACATAGGTTTTAAATGAAATTCATTCTTCATTGTCTGTTATTTGGAGACTATGGAACCAAGAAAGTAAACCTCCGTTCATTGGGGCTGCTTAAGCTGTATCTTTAGCTGATTTTTTTTTAATTCCCTTACACTTTTACCATCATAAGTAGATATAATAGCCCAGCTTTGGAGGAGACACACCCTCCCTGCCCTGTGACCCATCGGACTTGACTTAGGGAGATGAGGATGGCAGGTGAGTTTGGGGGCCTCCATAGGGGAGTTATTCATGCCTCATTTCTCCCACCAAAACATCTAAATTGCTCCCCATCCTCTGCTAGAGGTGTCAGGATGGGGCTTTGTGATGTCAAGGCTCACCCAGGGCCCCCATTGGCTGGAGAAGAGACATGCTGACCTCATAAAGCATGAGGTTGTGTCTCCCTGACAAGGGGTATATATCGGGGTGCTCAGGGGCTCTGGAGCAGACCACTGGGAGGCCTCAAAATGACTAAGGTGACTGGGATGCCACAAGGCTCCAGAGTAGTTATGAAACACCTGGCTCCTGTTACCCGGGACAACAGGATGAAGACTTCCTCCCCACTGAGGTCCAAGAAAAATGTCAAGGTGAGCTGAACGCACCCAAACAGCTCTGGCCCATTGACTCCATCCCATATGTACTCCTCTCCACTGTCCTTGCCTGGCACACAACCCTTCTCTGCCGACACCCCTTCTCCTGAAGCTGTCATTCCCAACCAACTTCACCCTCTTCCCCAACCAATGCCATTCTCTATCCGTCTCTTGTTTTCTCCAAGTGGCCAGGGTCCCATTGAGAGTGAATAATCGCCTTCAGGCAAAGCTGAGCAAGAAAACGTCTCAGAAACCACACAGCACAAGGAAATTTAAAAACACCAGAGGCCCAAAGCTCTGTAGGCGGTGCTCCAAGGTGAAAGAAGTGCTGAATCAGAACGGACCAGAGGAGGTCCCAGAGAGTGTGTAGACCCCTGTCATTCCAGCAGGAACGGTGGGCAGCCAGTGACCTCAGAGCTTGGCTAGAGACCTCAGAAATCTTCTGGGGTCTTCCCGCTGAGGACTGGCCAACAATACACATGTTGACTATTATACCAACTGCATACATTCATAATGAAAATAAAATCAACCTGATGTGAAATTATGTTTGTCTCTGAGTTCTGTGAAAGTCGGGGACTGAGAGCCCAGTTGAGGCATCAATGTGTTGAGGGAGGGTGATGGCTCCTGTGGGGTTGGAGATGGGACTAGAAGGTCCAGTTTGCCAGAAAATGGGGGAGGGGAGAGAACTGGTTCCAGACTCAGCTTCACACATATACTTCCCATGGGAGAAGAGGAAGAGGACTTGGTGTTTCTCTGTGTGAGTGCAGAACTGGAAACGTGGCTGGGGAGCCGTGTCATGTGTGGAGTGGTCGTGCCATTTGCTAAAAAGGCATAGAAAGAAGGTGCCCCATAAAGAGAATGGAATATTGACATATGCAGCAACAGGGAACGTATACTGTTCAGTGAAATAACTCAGACAGAGATAGACAAATACCGTATGGTATCACTTAAGAATCTAAAAACTCCACAAAGTAGAGAATATCACAAAAATGGAGGCTCACGGATATAGCGAATATTCTACTGGTTAGCAGCGGGGAGGGGAAGAGGGAGGGGCAATACAGAGGTGGGGGAGCGGGAGGCACAGCGTGTAAGGTGGAAAATGAGCCCAAGGATGGACTGTACATCATGGGGAATAGAGCCAGTGCTCTGTAAGAACTATAAACGGAAAGCCAACGTTCACGATTGTACAATAAGAAAGAAAGGGAAAGAAAGAGGCGGGAGGAAGGAGGGAAGAAAGGAAGGAAAATGATGGTGTTTTTGGAGGGCACAAAGCCAACATTGATTAGGCCATTTTTAGCAAAGGAATTTAGTGTAGTTTCTTTTCCATTTTATTTTTAGTTTATTTCGCATTACCATACTGTATTGGTTTCCCAATACATTGACATGATTTTTTGAGATGTACTTATTTTAATGGGAGGCTAACTATTTTACAACGCTTGGTGGTTTTTGCCATACTTGTCGGGAATCCGCCACGGGTGTACATGTGTTCCCCATCCTGAACCCCCTCTCACCTCCCTGCCCATCCCATCCCTCAGGGCCATCCCAGTGCACCAGCCCCAAGCACCCAGTCTCGTGCATCGAAACTGGACGGGCGATCACCTTCTCACATGATAATATACATGTTTCACTGCTATTCTCTCAGATCATCCCACCCTCGCCTTCTCCCACAGAGTCCGAAAGACTGTTCTGTACATCTGTGTCTTGCAGACAGGGTTATCATTACCATCTTTCTAGATTCCATAGATATGTGTTCGTGTACTCTATTGGTGTTTTTCTTTCTGACTTATTTCACTCTGTATAATAGGCTGCAGTTTCATCCACCTCATTAGAACTAATTCAAGTGTATACTTTTTGATGGCTGAGTCGGATTCCATTGTGTATATGTACCACTGCTTTCTTATCGATTCGTCTGCCCCTGGACATCTAGGATGCTTCCATGTCCTGGCTATTGTAAACAGTGCTGTGATGATCCTTCGGGTACACATGTCTCGTTCAAGTTTGGTTTCCTCAGTGTGTATGCCCAGCAGTGGGATTGCTGGGTCATATGGCAGTTCTAGTTCCAGTTTTTGAAGGAATCTCCACAGTGTTCTCCATAGTGGCTGTACTAGTTTGCATTCCCACCAAGAGTGCAAGAGGGTTCCCTTCTCAACACCCTCTCCAGCATTTATTGCTTGTAAATTTTTGTACAACAGTCAGCCTGAGCAGAGGCAGATGGTACCTCGTTGTGGTTTTGGTTTGCATTTGTCTGATAACGAGTGATGGGGAGCATTTTTTCATGTGTTTCTTAGCCATCTCTATGTCTTCTTCGGAGGAAAGGTATTTAGAATGGAACAGTGGGCTCCCACAGGTGGGGCAGGGGGAGTAGCCCACATCCCCTGCAGTCAATACTGGGGTCTTGCCCACGAAGAGTTATATTACAAGAATTAAGCCAAGTAAAGGCTGACTCTGCTGTGATTACCATCCCCATACTCCAGTATTCTAACTTAATGTCATTAATTAAATACTTTTATTTTGCACACCAAATTGTGTTGATTTAAGTTTTAAACGTTTGTTGTCATAGATGTCAGGTTTTAATATTTTGTATATTATTCACAAGGGACAAAGGTTCAATGTACATATGTACAAATGCACAGACGTAATTTGTACATACATATAAACGCACACTCATAAGTGTGTATATTTAGATATATTTTTTCATATATATATATATATTCATACATCCACAGTTTCAGTAGTTACCTTTAAGAATTCATTGTCTTCTGTGGGGGAATTCATGACGAGAAGACCTTGTTAAACCATTGTCACCCGCACAGGCTGCCTTGGTTACCACTGCTCCATTCCACAGAGCATCCTGAATGGTTTTCAAGGCCTTGAGATCACTTCCTGCACAGCCTGCAGTCCCCTAGGGAACGTACACACCTCACATTCAAACAGTTGATTCGAAACACACAGTGATACCACAGACCTTGTCAAGATAAAGACACACAATGTGCTTTTATTTATGTCTAAATCAGTTAAACAACGTATTCACTGCAAGGTACAAACTTTTTTAGCTTGCAAAGAACAACATTGTCTTGTATTTGAACGTGGAAAATCTTGCTGAATTTGAAACATAGGTTTTAAATGAAATTCATTCTTCATTGTCTGTTATTTGGAGACTGTGGAACCAAGAAAGTAAACCTCCGTTCATTGGGGCTGCTTAAGCTGTATCTTGAGCAGATTTTTTTCTTAATTCCCTTACACTTTTACCGTCATAAATAGATATAATAGCCCAGCTTTGGAGGAGACACACCCTCCCTGCCCTGTGACCCATCGGACTTGACTTAGTGAGATGAGGATGGCAGGTGAGTTTGGGGGCCTCCATAGGGGAGTTATTCATGCCTCATTTCTCCAACCAAAACATCTAAATTGCTCCCCATCCTCTGCTAGAGGTGTCAGGATGGGGCTTTGTGATGTCAAGGCTCACCCAGGGCCCCCATTGGCTGGGGAAGAGACTTGCTGACCTCATCAAGCATGAGGCCGTGTCTCCCTGACGAGGGGTATATATAGGGGTGCTCAGGGGCTCTGGAGCAGACCACTGGGAGGCCTCAACCTGACTAAGGTTAGTGGAAAGCCACAAGGCTCCAGAGTAGTACTGAAAAACCTGGTCCTGTTACCCGGGACAACATAATGAAGACTTCCTCCCCACTGAGGTCCAAGAAAAATGTCAAGGTGAGCTGAACCCACCCAAACACCTCTGGCCCATTGACCCCACCCCATAAGTCCTCACCCCTGTCCTTGCCTGGCACACAACCCTTCTCTGCTGACACCCCTTCTCCTGAAGCTGTCATTCCCAACCACCTTCACCCTCTTCCCCAAACCAATGCCATTCTCTACCCGTCTCTTGTTTTCTCCAGGTGGCCAGGGTACTGTGAGAGTGAATAATCGCCTTCAGGCAAAGCTGAGCAAGAAAACGTCTCAGAAACCACTCAGCACAAGGAAATTTAAAAAAACCAGAGGCCCAGAGCTCTGTAGCCGGTGCTCCAAGGTGAAAGAAGTGCTGAATCAGAACGGACCAGAGGAGGTCCCAGAGAGTGTGTAGACCCCTGTCATTCCAGCAGGAACGGTGGGCAGCCAGTGACCTCAGAGCTTGGTTAGAGACCTCAGAAATCTTCTGGGGTCTTACCGCTGAGGACTGGCCAACAATACACATGTTGACTATTATACCAACTGCATACATTCATAATGAAAATAAAATCAACCTGATGTGAAATTATGTTTGTCTCTGAGTTCTGTGAGAGTGGGGGACAGAGAGGGCAGTGCAGGCATCAATGTGTTGAGGGAGGGAGATGGGTCCTGTGGGGTTGGAGATGGGACTAGAAGGTCCAGTTTGCCAGAAAATGGGGGAGGGGAGAGAACTGGATCCAGACTCAGCTTCACACATATACTTCCCATGGGAGAAGAGGAAGAGGACTTGGTGTTTCTCTGTGTGAGTGCAGAACTGGAAACGTGGCTGGGGAGCCGTGTCATGTGTGGAGTGGCCGTGCCATTTGCTCAAAAGGCATAGAAAGAAGGTGCCCCATAAAGAGAATGGAATATTGACATATGCAGCAACAGGGAACGTATACTCTTCAGTGAAATAACTCAGACAGAGATAGACAAATACCGTATGGTATCACTTAAGAATCTAAAAACTCCACAAAGTAGAGAATATCACAAAAATGGAGGCTCACGGATATAGAGAACATTCTACTGGTTAGCAGCGGGGAGGGGAAGAGGGAGTGGCAATACAGAGGTGGGGGAGCGGGAGGCACAGCGTGTAAGGTGGAAGATGAGCCCAAGGATGGACTGTACATCATGGGGAATAGAGCCAGTGCTCTGTAAGAACTATAAACAGAAAGCCAACGTTCACAATTGTATAATAAGAAAGAAAGGGAAAGAAAGAGGGGGGAGGAAGGAGGGAAGAAAGGAAGGAAAATGATGGTGTTTTTGGAGGGCACAAAGCCAAGATCGATTAGGCCCTTCTTAGCAAAGGAATATAGTTTATTTTTTTTTCCATTTTTATTTTTAGTTTATTTCCCATTACCTTACTGTATTGGTTTCGCGATACATTGACATGATTTTTTGAGATGTACTTATTTTAATGGGAGGCTAACTATTTGAAAATGCTTGGTGGTTTTTGCCATACTTGTCGGAATCCGCCACGGGTGTACATGTGTTCCCCATCCTGAACCCCCTCTCACCTCCCTGCCCATCCCATCCCTCAAGGCCATCCCAGTGCACCAGCCCCGAGCACCCAGTCTCATGCATCGAACCTGGACGGGCGATCTCCTTCTCACATGATAATATACATGTTTCACTGCTATTCTCTCAGATCATCCCACCCTCGCCTTCTCCCACATAGTCCAAAAGACTGTTCTGTACATCTGTGTCTCGCATCTTCTAGATTCCATAGATATGTGTTCGTGTACTCTATTGGTGTTTCTCTTTCTGACTTATTTCACTCTGTATAATGGGCGGCAGTTTCATCCACCTCATTAGAACTAATTCAAGTGTATACTTTTTGATGGCTGAGTCGGATTCCATTGTGTATATGTTCCACTGCTTTCTTAGCGATTCGTCTGCCCCTGGACATCTAGGTTGCTTCCATGTCCTGGCTATTGTAAACAGTGCTGTGATGATCCTTCGGGTACACATGTCTCGTTCAAGTCTGGTTTCCTCGGTGTGTATGCCCAGCAGTGGGATTGCTGGGTCATATGGCAGTTCTAGTTCCAGTTTTTGAAGGAATCTCCACAGTGTTCTCCATAGTGGCTGTACTAGTTTGCATTCCCACCAAGAGTGCAAGAGGGTTCCCTTCTCGACACCCTCTCCAGCATTTATTGCTTGTAGATTTTTGTACAGCAGTCAGCCTGACCAGAGGCAGATGGTACCTCATTGTGATTTTGGTTTGCATTTGTCTGATAACGAGTGATGGGGAACATCTTTTCATGTGTTTGTTAGCCATCTCTATGTCTTCTTCGGAGGAAAGGAATTTAGAATGGAGCAGTAGGCTCCCACAGGTGGGGCAGGGGGAGTAGCCCACATCCCCTGCATGCAATACTGGGGTCTTGCCCACGAAGAGTTTTATTACAAGAATAAAGCCAAGTAAAGGCTGGCTCTGCTGTGATTACCATCCCCATACTCCAGTATTCTAACTTAATGTCAGTCATTAAATACTTTTACTTTGCACACCAAATTGTGTTGATTTAAGTTTTAAACGTTTGTTGTCATAGATGTCAGGTTTTAATATTTTATATATTATTCACAAGGGACAAAGATTCACTGTACATATGCACAAATGCACACACGTATGTGTGTACATATGTATAAACACACACTCATAAGTGTTTATATTTAGATATATTTTTTCATATGTATATATTCATTCATCCACATTTTCAGTAGTTACCTTTAAGAATTCATTGTCTTCTGTGAGGGAATTCATGAAGAGAAGACCTTGTTAAACCATTATCACCAGCAGAGGCTGCCTTGGTTACCACTGCTCCATTCCACAGAGCATCCTGAATGGTTTGCAAGGCCTTGAGATCACTTCCTGCACAGCCTGCAGTCCCCTAGGGAACGTACACACCTCACATTCAAACAGTTGATTCGAAACACACAGTGATACCACAGACCTTGTCAAGGTAAAGACACACAATGTGCTTTTATTTATGTCTAAATCAGTTAAACAACGTATTCACTGCAAGGTACAAACTTTTTTAGCTTGCAAAGAACAACATTGTCTTGTATTTGAACATGGAAAATCTTGCTGAATTTGAAACATAGGTTTTAAATGAAATTCATTCCTCATTGTCTGTTATTTGGAGACTATGGAACGAAGAAAGTAAAACTCCGTTCATTGGGGCTGCTGAAGCTGTATCTTTAGCAGATTTTTTTTTTTTAGTGCCCTTACACTTTTACCGTCATAAATAGATATAATAGCCCAACTTTGTAGGAGACACACCCTCCCTGCCCTGTGACCCATCGGACTTGACTTAGGGAGATGAGGATGGCAGGTGAGTTTGGGGTCCTCTATAGGGGAGTTATTCATGCCTCATTTCTCCAAACAAAACATCTAAATTGCTCCCCATCCTCTGCTAGAGGTGTCAGGATGGGGCTTTGTGATGTCAAGGCTCACCCAGGGAACCCATTGGCTGGGGAAGAGACTTGCTGACCTCATCAAGCATGAGGGTGTGTCTCCCTGATGAGGGGTATATATAGGGGTGCTCAGGGGCTCTGGAGCAGACCACTGGGAGGCTTCAAAATGACTAAGGTGACTGGGAAGCCACAAGGCTCCAGAGTAGTTATGAAACACCTGGCTCCTGTTACCCGGGACAACAGGATGAAGACTTCCTCCCCACTGAGGTCCAAGAAAAATGTCAAGGTGAGCTGAACGCACCCAAACAGCTTTGGCCCATTGACCCCATCCCATATGTACTCCTCTCCCCTGTCCTTGCCTGGCACACAACCCTTCTCTGCCCACACTCCTTCTCCTGAAGCTGTCATTCCCAACCACCTTCACACTCTTCCCCAAACCAATGCCATTCTCTACCCGTCTCTTGTTTTCTCCAGGTGGCCAGGGTACCTGTGAGAGTGAATAATCGCTTTCAGGCAAAGCTGAGCAAGAAAAAGTCTCAGAAACCACTCAGCACAAGGAAATTTAAAAAAACCAGAGGCCCAAAGCTCTGTAGCCGGTGCTCCAAGGTGAAAAACTGCTGAATCAGAACGGACCAGAGGAGGTCCCAGAGAGTGTGTAGACCCCTGTCATTCCAGCAGGAACGGTGGGCAGCCAGTGACCTCAGAGCTTGGCTAGAGACCTCAGAAATCTTCTGGGGTCTTGCTGCTGAGGACTGGCCAACAATACACACGTTGACTATTATACCAAATGCATACATTCATAATGAATATAGAATCAACCTGATGTGAAATTATGTTTGTCTCTGAGTTCTGTGAGAGTGGGGTACAGAGAGGGCAGTGCAGGCATCAATGTTTTGAGGGAGGGAGATGGGTCCTGTGGGGTTGGAGATGGGACGAGAAGGTCCAGTTTGTCAGAAAATGGGGGAGGGGAGAGAACTGGTTCCAGACTCAGCTTCACACATATACTTCCCATGGGAGAAGAGGAAGAGGACTTGGTGTTTCTCTGTGTGAGTGCAGAACTGGAAACGTGGCTGGGGAGCCGTGTCATGTGTGGAGTGGCCGTGCCATTTGCTAAAAAGGCATAGAAAGAAGGTGCCCCATAAAGAGAATGGAATATTGACATATGCAGCAACAGGGAACGTATACTGTTCAGTGAAATAACTCAGACAGAGATAGACAAATACCGTATGGTATCACTTAAGAATCTAAAAACTCCACAAAGTAGAGAATATCACAAAAATAGAGGCTCACGGATATAGAGAACATTCTACTGGTTAGCAGTGGGGAGGGGAAGAGGGAGGGGCAATACAGAGGTGGGGGAGCGGGAGGCACAGCGTGTAAGGTGGAAGATGAGCCCAAGGATGGACTGTACATCATGGGGAATAGAGCCAGTGCTCTGTGAGAACTATAATCGGAAAGCCAACGTTCACGATTGTATAATAAGAAAGAAAGGGAAAGAAGGAGAGGGGAGGAAGGAAGGAAGAAAGGAAGGAAAATGATGGTGTTTTTGGAGGGCACAAAGCCAACATTGATTAGGCCCTTTTTAGCAAAGGAATTTAATTGGTTTTTTTTTCCATTTTTATTTTTAGTCTATTTCGCATTACCATACTGTATTGGTTTCACGATACATTGACATGATCTTTTGAGATGTACTTATTTTAATGGGAGGCTAACTATTTGACCATGCTTGGTGGTTTTTGCCATACTTGTCGGGAATCCGCCACGGGTGTACATGTGTTCCCCATCCTGAACCCTCTCTCACCTCCCTGCCCATTCCATCCCTCAGGCCATCCCAGTGCACCAGCCCCGAGCACCCAGTCTCGTGCATCGAACCTGGAAGGGAGATCTCCTTCTCACATGATAATATACATGTTTCACTGCTATTCTCTCAGATCATCCCACCCTCGCCTTCTCCCACAGAGTCCAAAAGACTGTTCTGTACCTCTGTGTCTCGCAGACAGGGTTATCATCACCATCTTTCTAGATTGCATAGATATGTGTTCGTGTACTCTATTGGTGTTTTTCTTTCTGACTTATTTCACTCTGTATAATAGGCTGCAGTTTCATCCACCTCATTAGAACTAATTCAAGTGTATACTTTTTGATGGCTGAGTCGGATTCCATTGTGTATATGTACCACTGCTTTCTTATCGATTCGTCTGCCCCTGGACATCTAGGTTGCTTCCATGTCCTGGCTATTGTAAACAGTGCTGTGATGATTCTTTGGGTACACATGTCTCGATCAAGTCTGGTTTCCTCGGTGTGTATTCCCAGCAGTGGGATTGCTGGGTCATATGGCAGTTCTAGTTCCACTTTCTGAAGGAATCTCCACAGTGTTCTCCATAGTGGCTGTACTAGTTTGCATTCCCACCAAGAGTGCAAGAGGGTTCCCTTCTCGACACCCTCTCCAGCATTTATTGCTTGTAGATTTTTGTAAGGCAGTCAGCCTGACCAGAGGCAGATGGTACCCCATTGTGGTTTTGGTTTGCATTTGTGTGATAACGAGTGATGGGGAGCATCTTTTCATGTGTTTGTTAGCCATCTCTATGTCTTCTTCGGAGGAAAGGAATTTAGAATGGAGCAGTGGGCTCCCACAGGTGGGGCAGGGGGAGTAGCCCACATCCCCTGCAGGCAATACTGGGGTCTTGCCCACGAAGAGTTTTATTACAAGAATAAAGCCAAGTAAAGGCTGGCTCTGTTGTGATTACCATCCCCATACTCCAGTGTTCTAACTTAATGTCAGTCATTAAATACTTTTACTTTGCACACCAAATTGTGTTGACTTAAGTTTTAAACGTTTGTTGTCATAGATGTCAGGGTTTTATATTTTATATATTATTCACAAGGGACAAAGATTTACTGTACATATGTACAAATGCACACACGTATGTGTGTACATACATATAAACGCACACTCATAAGTGTGTATATTTAGATATATTTTTTCATATATATATAAATTCATACATCCACAGTTTCAGTAGTTACCTTTAAGAATTCATTGTCTTCTGTGAGGGAATTCATGAAGAGAAGACCTTGTTAAACCATTGTCACCAGCACAGGCTGCCTTGGTTACCACTGCTCCATTCCACAGAGCATCCTGAATGGTTTGCAAGGCCTTGAGATCACTTCCTGCACAGCCTGCAGACCCCTAGGGAACGTACACACCTCACATTCAAACAGTTGATTCGAAACACACAGTGATACCACAGACCTTGTCAAGGTAAAGACATACAATGTGCTTTTATTTATGTCTAAATCAGTTAAACAACGTATTCACTGCAAGGTACAAACTTTTTTAGCTTGCAAAGAACAACATTGTCTTGTATTTGAACATGGAAAATCTTGCTGAATTTGAAACATAGGTTTTAAATGAAATTCATTCTTCATTGTCTGTTATTTGGAGACTATGGAACCAAGAAAGTAAACCTCCGTTCATTGGGGCTGCTTAAGGTGTATCTTTAGCAGATTTTTTTTTTAATTCCCTTACACTTTTACCGTCATAAATAGATATAATAGCCCAGCTTTGGAGGAGACACACCCTCCCTGCCCTGTGACCCATCGGACTTGACTTAGGGAGATGAGGATGGCAGGTGAGTTTGGGGGCCTCCATAGGGGAGTTATTCATGCCTCATTTCTCCCAACAAAACATCTAAATTGCTCCCCATCCTCTGCTAGAGGTGTCAGGATGGGGCTTTTTGATGTCAAGGCTCACCCAGGGCCCCCATTGGCTGGGGAAGAGACTTGCTGACCTCATCAAGCATGAGGGTGTGTCTCCCTGACGAGGGGTATATATAGGGGTGTTCAGGGCCTCTGGACCAGAACACTGGGAGGCCTCAAAATGACTAAGGTGACTGGGATGCCACAAGGCTCCCGAGTAGTTATGAAACACCTGGCTCCTGTTACCCGGGACAACAGGATGAAGACTTCTTCCCCACTGAGGTCCAAGATAAATGTCAAGGTGAGCTGAACCCACCCAAACAGCTCTGGCCCATTGACCCCACCCCATAAGTCCTCTCCCCTGTCCTTGCCTGGCACACAACCCTTCTCTGCCCACACCCCTTCTCCTGAAGCTGTCATTCCCAACCACCTTCACCCTCTTCCCCAAACCAATGCCATTCTCTACCCGTCTCTTGTTTTCTCCAGGTGGCCAGGGTACCTGTGAGAGTGAATAATCGCCTTCAGGCAAAGCTGAGCAAGAAAACGTCTCAGAAACCACTCAGCACAAGGAAATTTAAAAAAACCAGAGCCCAAAGCTCTGTAGCCGGTGCTCCAAGGTGAAAGAAGTGCTGAATCAGAACGGACCAGAGGAGGTCCCAGAGAGTGTGTAGACCCCTGTCATTCCAGCAGGAACGGTGGGCAGCCAGTGACCTCAGAGCTTGGCTAGAAACCTCAGAAATCTTCTGGGGTCTTGCTGCTGAGGACTGGCCAACAATACACACGTTGACTATTATACCAAATGCATACATTCATAATGAAAATAGAATCAACCTGATGTGAAATTATGTTTGTCTCTGAGTTCTGTGAGAGTGGGGGACAGAGAGGGCAGTGCAGGCATCAATGTGTTGAGGGAGGGAGATGGGTCCTGTGGGGTTGGAGATGGGACTGGAAGGTCCAGTTTGCCAGAAAATGGGGGAGGGGAGAGAACTGGTTCCAGACTCAGCTTCACACATATACTTCCCATGGGAGAAGAGGAAGAGGACTTGGTGTTTCTCTGTGTGAGTGCAGAACTGGAAACGTGGCTGGGGAGCCGTGTCATGTGTGGAGTGGCCGTGCCATTTGCTAAAAAGGCATAGAAAGAAGGTGCCCCATAAAGAGAATGGAATACTGACATATGCAGCAACAGGGAACGTATACTGTTCAGTGAAATAACTCAGACAGAGATAGACAAATACCGTATGGTATCAATTAAGAATCTAAAAACTCAATTTTTCACCATTCAAGATAATGTTTGCTGTGGTTTTGTCATATGTAGCTTTTATTATGTTGAGGTATGTTCCTTCTATTCCTGCTTTCTGGAGAGTTTTTATCATAAATGGATGTTGAATTTTGTCAACGGCCTTCTCTGCATCTATTGAGATAATCATATGGTTTTTATTTTTCAATTTGTTAATGTGGTGAATTACATTGATTGATTTGCGGATATTGAAGAATCCTTGCATCCCTGGAATACAGCCCACTTGGTCATGGTGTATGATCTTTTTAATGTGTTGTTGGATTCTGATTGCTAGGATTGTGTTGAGGATTTTTGCGTCTATGTTCATCAGTGTTATTGGCCTGTAGTTTTCTTTTTTTGTGACATCTTTGTCAGGTTTTGGTATTAGGGTGATGGTGGCCTCATAAAATGTGTTTGGACGTTTACCTTCCTCTGCAATTTTCTGGAAGACTTTGAGTATGATAGGTGTTAGCTCTTCTCTAAATTTTTGTTAGAATTCAGCTGTGAAGCCGTCTGGACCTGGGCTTTTGTTTGGGAAAACTGGTCAACCACTTGTGAAAGAATGAAACTAGATCACCTTCTAACACCGCACACAAAAATAAACTCAAAATGGATTAAAGAACTAAATGTAAGACCAGAAAGTATAAAACTCCTAGAGGAGAACATAGGCAAAACACTCTCAGACATAAATCACAGCAGGATCCTCTATGATCCACCTCCCAGAATTCTGGAAATAAAAGCAAAAATAAACAAATGGGATCTAATTAAAATTAAAAGCTTCTGCACAACAAAGGAAACTATAAGCAAGGTGAAAAGACAGCCTTCTGAATGGGAGCAAATAATAGCAAATGAAGCAACTGACAAACAACTAATCTCAAAAATATACAAGCAACTTATGCAGCTCAATTCCAGAAAATTAAACGACCCAATCGAAAAATGGGCCAAAGAACTAAATAGACAGTTCTCCACAGAAGACATACGGATGGCTAACAAACACATGAAAAGATGCTCAACATCACTCACTATCAGAGAAATGCAAATCAAGACCACAATGAGGTACCGTTTCACACCAGTCAGAATGGCTGCGATCCAAAAATCTGCAAGCAATAAATGCTGGAGAGGGTGTGGAGAAAAGGGAACCCTCCTACACTGTTGGTGGGAATGCAAACTAGTACAGCCACTATGGAGAACAGTGTGGAGATTCCTTAAAAAATGGCAAATAGAACTGCCTTATGACCCAGCAATCCCACTGCTGGCATACACACCGAGGAAACCAGAGTAGAAAGAGACACATGTACCCCAATGTTCATCACAGCACTGTTTATAATAGCCAGGACATGGAAACAACCTAGATGTCCATCAGCAGATGAATGGATAAGAAAGCTGTGGTACATGTACACAATGGAGTATTACTCAGATGTTAAAAAGAATTCATTTGAATCAGTTCTGATGAGATGGATGAAACCGCAGCCGATTATACAGAGTGAAGTAAGCCAGAAAGAAAAACACCAATACAGAATACTAACACATATATATGGAATTTAGAAAGATGGCAATGACGACCCTGTATGCAAGACACGAAAAAAGACACAGCGGTGTATAACGGACTTTTGGACTCAGAGGGAGAGGGAGAGGGTGGGATGATTTGGGAGAATGGCATTCTATCATGTATACTATCATGTAAGAATTGAATCGCCAGTCTATGTCTGACGCAGGATACTGCATGCTTGGGGCTAGTGCAAGCGGGTGACCCACAGAGATGTTATGGGGAGGGAGGTGGGAGGGGGGTTCATGTTTGGAAACACATGTAAGAAATAAAGATTTTAAAATTAAAAAAAAATTAAAAAAAAGAATCTAAAAATTCCACAAAGTAGAGAATATCACAAAAATGGAAGCTCACGGATATAGAGAACATTCTACTGGTTAGCAGCGGGGAGGGGAAGAGGGAGGGGCAATACAGAGGTGGGGGAGCGGGAGGCACAGCGTGTAAGGTGGAAGATGAGCCCAAGGATGGACTGTACATCATGGGGAATAGAGCCAGTGCTCTGTAAGAACTATAAACGGAAAGCAAACGTTCACGATTGTATAATAAGAAAGAAAGGGAAAGAAAGAGGGGGGAGGAAGCAGGGAAGAAAGGAAGGAAAATGATGGTGCTTTTGGCGGGCACAAAGCCAACATTGATTAGGACCTTGTTACCAAAGGAATTTAGTTGTTTCTTTTTTTTTGCCATTTTTCTTTTTAGTTTATTTCGCATTACCATACTGTATTGGTTTCACAATACATAGACATGATTTTTTTAGATGTACTAATTTTAATGGGAGGCTAACTATTTGACAATGCTTGGTGGTTTTTGCCATCCTTGTCAGGAATCCGCCACGGGTGTAAATGTGTTCCCCATCCTGAACCCCCTCTCACCTCCCTGCCCATCCCATTCCTCAGGGCCATCCCACTGCACCAGCCCCGAGCACCCAGTCTCGTGCATCGAACCTGGACGGGCGATCTCCTTCTCACATGATAATATACATGTTTCACTGCTATTCTCTCAGATCATCCCACCCTCGCCTTCTCCCACAGAGTCCAAAAGACTGTTCTGTACATCTGTGTCTCGCATCTTTCTAGATTCCATAGATATGTGTTCGTGTACTCTATTGGTGTTTTTCTTTCTGACTTATTTCACTCTGTATAATAGGCTGCAGTTTCATCCACCTCATTAGAACTAATTCAAGTGTATACTATTCGATGGCTGAGTCGGATTCCATTGTGTATATGTACCACTGCTTTCTTATCGATTCGTCTGCCCCTGGACATCTAGGTTGCTTCCATGTCCTGGCTATTGTAAACAGTGCTGTGATGATCCTTCGGGTACGCATGTCTCGTTCACGTCTGGTTTCCTCGGTGTGTATGCCCAGCAGTGGGATTGCTGGGTCATATGGCAGTTCTAGTTCCAGTTTCTGAAGGAATCTCCACAGTGTTCTCCATAGTGGCTGTACTAGTTTGCATTCCCACCAAGAGTGCAAGAGGGTTCCCTTCTCGACACCCTCTCCAGCATTTATTGCTTGTAGATTTTTGTACAGCAGTCAGCCTGACCAGAGGCAGATGGTACCTCATTGTGGTTTTGGTTTGCATTTGTGTGATAACGAGTGATGGGGAGCATCTTTTCATGTGTTTGTTAGCCATCTCTATGTCCTCTTCGGAGGAAAGGAATTTAGAATGGAGCAGTAGGCTCCCACAGGTGGGGCAGGGGGAGTAGCCCACATCCCCTGCAGGCAATACTGGGGTCTTGCCCACGAAGAGTGTTATTACAAGAATAAAGCCAAGTAAAGGCTGGCTCTGTTGTGATTACCATCCCCATACTCCAGTATTCTAACTTCATGTCATTAATTAAATACTTTTACTTTGCACACCAAATTGTGTTGATTTAAGTTTTAAACTTTTGTTGTCATAGATGTCAGGGTTTAATATTTTGTATATTATTCACAAGGGACAAAGATTCACTGTACATATGTACAAATGCACACACGTATGTGTGTACATACATATAAACACACACTCATAAGTGTGTATATTTAGATGTATTTTTTCATATATATATATATTCATACATCCACAGTTTCAGTAGTTACCTTGAAGAATTCATTGTCTTCTGTGAGGGAATTCATGAAGAGAAGACCTTGTTAAACCATTGTCACCAGCACAGGCTGCCTTGGTTACCACTGCTCCATTCCACAGAGCATCCTGAATGGTTTGCAAGGCCTTGAGATCACTTCCTGCACAGCCTGCAGTCCCCTAGGGAACGTACACACCTCACATTCAAACAGTTGATTCGAAACACACAGTGATACCACAGACCTTGTCAAGATAAAGACACACAATGTGCTTTTATTTATGTCTAAATCAGTTAAACAACGTATTCACTGCAAGGTACAAACTTTTTTAGCTTGCAAAGAACAACATTGTCTTGTATTTGAACATGGAAAATCTTGCTGAATTTGCAACATGGGTTTTAAATGAAATTCATTCTTCATTGTCTGTTATTTGGAGACTATGGAACCAAGAAAGTAAACCTCGGTTCATTGGGGCTACTTAAGCTGTATCTTTAGCAGATTTTTTTTTTAATTCCCTTACACGTTTACCGTCATAAATAGATATAATAGCCCAGCTTTGGAGGAGACACACCCTCCCTGCCCTGTGACCCATCGGACTTGACTTAGGGAGATGAGGATGGCAGGTGAGTTTGGGGGCCTCCATAGGGGAGTTATTCATGCCTCATTTCTCCCACCAAAACATCTAAATTCCTCCCCATCCTCTGCTAGAGGTGTCAGGATGGGGCTTTGTGATGTCAAGGCTCACCCAGGGCCCCCATTGGCTGGGGAAGAGACTTGCTGACCTCATAAAGCATGAGGCTGTGTCTCCCTAATGATGGGTATATATAGGGGTGCTTAGGGTCTCTGGAGCAGATCACTGGGAGGCCTCAAAATGACTAAGGTGACTGGGAAGCCACAAGGCTCCAGAGTAGTTATGAAACACCTGGCTCCTGTTCCCCGGGACAACAGGATGAAGACTTCCTCCCCACTGAGGTCCAAGAAAAATGTCAAGGTGAGCTGAACCCACCCAAACACCTCCGGCCCTTTGACCCAACCCCATAAGTCCTCCTCTCCCCTGTCCTTGCCTGGCACACACCCCTTCTCTGCCCACACCCCTTCTCCTGAAGCTGTCATTCCCAACCACCTTCACCCTCTTCCCCAAACCAATGCCATTCTCTACCCGTCTCTTGTTTTCTCCAGGTGGCCAGGGTACCTGTGAGAGTGAATAATCGCCTTCAGGCAAAGCTGAGCAAGAAAACGTCTCAGAAACCGATCAGCACAAGGAAATTTAAAAAAACCAGAGGCCCAGAGATCTGTAGCCGGTGCTCCAAGGTGAAAGAAGTGCTGAATCAGAACTGACCAGAGGAGGTCCCAGAGAGTGTGTAGACCCCTGTCATTCCAGCAGGAACGGTGGGCAGCCAGTGACCTCAGAAATTGGTTAGAGACCTCAGAAATCTTCTGGGGTCTTGCCGCTGAGGACTGGCCAACAATACACATGTTGACTATTATACCAACTGCATATATTCATAATGAAAATAAAATCAACCTGATGTGAAATTATGTTTCTCTCTGAGTTCTGTGAGAGTGGGGGACAGAGAGGGCAGTGCAGGCATCAAGGTGTTGAGGGAGGGAGATGGGTCCTGTGGGGTTGGAGATGGGACAAGAAGGTCCAGTTTGCCAGAAAATGGGGGAGGGGAGAGAACTGGTTCCAGACTTAGCTTCACACATATACTTTTCATGGGAGTAGAGGAAGAGGACTTGGTGTTTCTCTGTGTGAGTGCAGAACTGGAAACGTGACTGGGGAGCGGTGTCATGTGTGGAGTGGCCGTGCCATTTGCTAAAAAGGCATAGAAACAAGGTGCCCCATAAAGAGAATGGAATATTGACATATGCAGCAACAGGGAACATATACTGTTCAGTGAAATAACTCAGACAGAGATAGACAAATACCGTATGGTATCACTTAAGAATCTAAAAACTCCACAAAGTAGAGAATATCACAAAAATGGAGGCTCACGGATATAGAGAACATTCTACTGGTTAGCAGCGGGGAGGGGAAGAGGGAGGGGCAATACAGAGGTGGGGGAGCGGGAGGCACAGCGTGTAAGGTGGAAGATGAGCCCAAGGATGGACTGTACATCATGGGAAATAGAGCCAGTGCTCTGTAAGAACTATAAACGGAAAGCCAACGTTCACCATTGTATAATAAGAAAGAAAGGGAAAGAAAGAGGGGGGAGGAAGGAGGGAAGAAAGGAAGGAAAATGATGGTGTTTTTGGAGGGCACAAAGCCAAAATCGATTAGGCCCTTCTTAGCAAAGGAATATAGTTTATTTTTTTTTCCATTTTTATTTTTAGTTTATTTCGCATTACCTTACTGTATTGGTTTCGCGATACATTGACATGATTTTTTGAGATGTACTTATTTTAATGGGAGGCTAACTATTTGACAATGCTTGTTGGTTGTTGCCATACTTGTCGGAATCCGCCACGGGTGTACATGTGTTCCCCATCCTGAACCCCCTCTCTCCTCCCTGCCCATCCCATCCCTCAGGGCCATCCCAGTGCACCAGCCCCGAGCACCCAGTCTCATGCATCGAACCTGGACGGGCGATCTCCTTCTCACATGATAATATACATGTTTCACTGCTATTCTCTCAGATCATCCCACCCTCGCCTTTTCTCCCATAGAGTCCAAAAGACTGTTCTGTACATCTGTGTCTCGCAGACAGGGTTATCATCACCATCTTTCTAGATTCCATAGATATGTGTTCGGGTACTCTATTGCTGTTTTTCTTTCTGACTTATTTCACTCTGTATAATAGGCTGCAGTTTCATCCACCTCATTAGAACTAATTCAAGTGTATACTTTTTGATGGCTGTGTCGGATTCCATTGTGTATATGTACCACTGCTTTCTTATCGATTCGTCTGCCCCTGGACATCTAGGTTGCTTCCATGTCCTGGCTATTGTAAACAGTGCTGTGATGATCCTTTGGGTACACATGTCTCGTTCAAGTCTGGTTTCCTCGGTGTGTATGCCCAGCAGTGGGATTGCTGGGTCATATGGCAGTTCTAGTTCCAGTTTTTGAAGGAATCTCCACAGTGTTCTCCATAGTGGCTGTACTAGTTTGCATTCCCACCAAGAGTGCAAGAGGGTTCCCTTCTCGGCACCCTCTCCAGCATTTATTGCTTGTAGATTTTTGTAAGGCAGTCAGCCTGACCAGCGGCAGATGGTACCTCATTGTGGTTTTGGTTTGCATTTGTCTGATAACGAATGATGGGGAGCATCTTTTCATGTGTTTGTTAGCCACCTCTATGTCTTCTTCGGAGGAAAGGAATTTAAAATGGAACCGTGGGCTCCCACAGGTGGGGCAGGAGGAGTAGCCCACAGCCCCTGCAGTCAATACTGGGGTCTTGCCCACGAAGAGTTTTATTACAAGAATAAAGCCAAGTAAAGGCTGGCTCTGTTGTGATTACCATCCCCATACTCCAGTATTCTAACTTAATGTCAGTCATTAAATACTTTTACTTTGCACACCAAATTGTGTTGATTTAAGTTTTAAACGTTTGTTGTCATAGATGTCAGGTTTTAATATTTTATATATTATTCACAAGGAACAAAATTCATTGTACATATGTACAAATGCACACACGTATGTGTGTACATACATATAAACGCACACTCATAAGTGTGTATATTTAGATATATTTTTTCATATATATATATATTCATACATCCACAGTTTCAGTAGTTACCTTTAAGAACTCATTGTCTTCTGTGAGGGAATTCATGAAGAGAAGACCTTATTAAACCATTGTCACCAGCACAGCCTGCCTTGGTTACCACTGCTCCATTCCACAGAGCATCCTGAATGGTTTGCAAGGCCTTGAGATCACTTCCTGCACAGCCTGCAGTCCCCTAGGGAACGTACACACCTCACATTCAAACAGTTGATTCGAAACACACAGTGATACCACAGACCTTGTCAAGGTAAAGACACACAATGTGCTTTTACTTATGTCTAAATCAGTTAAACAACGTATTCACTGCAAGGTACAAACTTTTTTAGCTTGCAAAGAACAACATTGTCTTGTATTTGAACATGGAAAATCTTGCTGAATTTGAAACATAGGTTTTAAATGAAATTCAATCTTCATTGTCTCTTATATGGAGACTGTGGAACCAAGAAAGTAAACCTCCGTTCATTGGGGCTGCTTAAGCTGTATCTTTAGCAGATTTTTTTTTTTTAATTCCCTTACACTTTTACCATCATAAATAGATATAATAGCCCAGCTTTGGAGGAGACACACCCTCCCTGCCCTGTGGCCCATCGGACTTGACTTAGGGAGATGAGGATGGCAGGTGAGTTTGGGGTCCTCCATAGGGGAGTTATTCATGCCTCCTTTCTCCCACCAAAATATCTAAACTGGTCCCCATCCTCTGCTAGAGATGTCAGGATGGGGCTTTGTGATGTCAAGGCTCACCCAGGGCCCCCATTGGCTGGGGAAGAGACTTGCTGACCTCATCAAGCATGAGGGTGTGTCTCCGTGACGAGGGGTATATATAGGGGTGCTCAGGGGCTCTGGAGCAGACCACTTGGAGGCCTCAACATGACTAAGGTGACTGGGAAGCCACAAAGCTCCAGAGTAATTATGAAACACCTGGCTCCTGTAACCCGGGACAACAGGATGAAGACTTCCTCTCCACTGAGGTCCAAGAAAAATGTCAAGGTGAGCTGAACGCACCCAAACAGCTCTGGCCCATTGACCCCATCCCATATGTACTCCTCTCCCCTGTCCTTGCCTGGCACACAACCCTTCTCTGCCCACACCCCTTCTCCTGAAGCTGTCATTCCCAACCACCTTCACCCTCTTCCCCAAACCAATGCCATTCTCTACCCGTCTCTTGTTTTCTCCAGGTGGCCAGGGTACCTGTGAGAGTGAATAATCGCCTTCAGGCAAAGATGAGCAAGAAAACGTCTCAGAAACCACTCAGCACAAGGAAATTTAAAAAAGCCAGAGGCCCAAAGCTCTGTAGCCGGTGCTCCAAGGTGGAAGAAGTGCTGAATCAGAACGGACCAGAGGAGGTCCCAGAGAGTGTGTAGACCCCTGTCATTCCAGCAGGAATGGTGGGCAGCCAGTGACCTCAGAGCTTGGCTAGAGACCTCAGAAATCTTCTGGGGTCTTGCCGCTGAGGACTGGCCACCAATACACATGTTGACTATTATACCAACTGCATACATTCATAATGAAAATAAAATCAACCTGGTGTGAAATTATGTTTGTCTCTGAGTTCTGTGAGAGTGGGGGACAGAGAGGGCAGTGCAGGCATCAGTGTGTTGAGGGAGGGAGATGGGTCCTGTGGGGTGGAGATGGGACTAGAAGGTCCAGTTTGCCAGAAAATGGGGGAGGGGAGAGAACTGGTTCCAAACTCAGCTTCACACATATACTTCCCATGGGAGAAGAGGAAGAGGACTTGGTGTTTCTCTGTGTGAGTGCATAACTTGAAACGGGGCTGGGGAGCCGTGTCATGTGTGGAGTGGCAGTGCCATTTGCTCAAAAGGCATAGAAAGAAGGTGCCCCATAAAGAGAATGGAATATTGACATATGCAGCAACAGGGAACGTATACTCTTCAGTGAAATAACTCAGACAGAGATAGACAAATACCGTATGGTATCACTTAAGAATCTAAAAACTCCAAAAAGTAGAGAATATCACAAAAATAGAGGCTCACGGATATAGAGAACATTCTACTGGTTAGCAGCGGGGAGGGGAAGAGGGAGGGGCAATACAGAGGTGGGGGAGCGGGAGGCACAGCGTGTAAGGTGGAAGATGAGCCCAAGGATGGACTGTACATCATGGGGAATAGAGCCAGTGCTCTGTAAGAACTATAAACGGAAAGCCAACGTTCACGATTGTATAATAAGAAAGAAAGGGAAAGAAAGAGGGGGGAGGAAGGAGGGAAGAAAGGAAGGAAAATGATGGTGTTTTTGGAGGGCACAGAGCCAGAATTGGTTAGGCCCTTTTTAGCAAAGAATACAGTTTATTTTTTTTTTCCATTTTTATTTTTAGTTTATTTCGCATTACCATACTGTATTGGTTGCGCAATACATTGACATGATTTTTTGAGATGTACTTATTTTAATGGGAGGCTAACTATTTGACAATGCTTGGTGGTTTTTGCCCGGCTTGTCGGGAATCGGCCACGGGTGTACATGTGTTCCCCATCCTGAACCCCCTCTCACCTCCCTGCCCATCTCATCCCTCAGGGCCATCCCAGTGCACCAGCCCCGAGCACCCAGTCTCGTGCATCGAACCTGGACGGGCGATCTCCTTCTCACATGATAATATGCATGTTTCACTGCTATTCTCTCAGTTCATCCCACCCTCGCCTTCTCCCACAGAGTCTTAAAGACTGTTCTGTACATCTGTGTCTCGCATCTTTCTAGATTCCATAGATACGTGTTCGTGTACTCTATTGGTGTTTTTCTTTCTGACTTATTTCACTCTGTATAATAGGCTGCAGTTTCATCCACCTCATTAGAACTAATTCAAGTGTATACTATTTGATGGCTGAGTCGGATTCCATTGTGTATATGTACCACTGCTTTCTTATCGATTCGTCTGCCCCTGGACATCTAGGTTGCTTCCATGTCCTGGCTATTGTAAACAGTGCTGTGATGATCCTTCGGGTACGCATGTCTCGTTCACGTCTGGTTTCCTCGGTGTGTATGCCCAGCAGTGGGATTGCTGGGTCATATGGCAGTTCTAGTTCCAGTTTTTGAAGGAATCTCCACAGTGTTCTCCATAGTGGCTGTACTAGTTTGCATTCCCACCAAGAGTGCAAGAGGGTTCCCTTCTCGACACCCTATCCAGCATTTATTGCTTGTAGATTTTTGTACAGCAGTCAGCCTGACCAGAGGCAGATGGTACCTCATTGTGGTTTTTGTTTGCATTTGTGTGATAACGAGTGATGGGGATATCTTTTCATGTGTATGTTAGCCTTCTCTATGTCTTCTTCGGAGGAAAGGAATTTAGAATGGAGCAGTGGGCTCCCACAGGTGGGGCAGGGGGAGTAGCCCACATCCCCTGCAGGCAATACTGGGGTCTTGCCCACGAAGAGTTTTATTACAAGAATAAAGCCAAGTAAAGGCTGGCTCTGTTGTGATTACCATCCCCATACTCCAGTATTCTAACTTCATGTCATTAATTAAATACTTTTACTTTGCACACCAAATTGTGTTGATTTAAGTTTTAAACGTTTGTTGTCATAGATGTCAGGGTTTAATATTTTGTATATTATTCACAAGGGACAAAGATTCACTGTACATATCTACAAATGCACACACGTATGTGTGTACATACATATAAACGCACATTCATAAGTGTGTATATTTAGATGCATTTTTTCATATATATATATATATTCATACATCCACAGTTTCAGTAGTTACCTTGAAGAATTCATTGTCTTCTGTGAGGGAATTCATGAAGAGAAGACCTTGTTAAACCATTGTCACCAGCACAGGCTGCCTTGGTTACCACTGCTCCATTCCACAGAGCATCCGGAATGGTTTGCAAGTCCTTGAGATCACTTCCTGCATAGCCTGCAGTCCCCTAGGGAACGTACACACCTCACATTCAAACAGTTGATTCGAAACACACAGTGATAACACAGACCTTGTCAAGATAAAGACACACAATGTGCTTTTATTTATGTCTAAATCAGTTAAACAACGTATTCACTGCAAGGTACAAACTTTTTTAGCTTGCAAAGAACAACATTGTCTTGTATTTGAACATGGAAAATCTTGCTGAATTTGAAACATGGGTTTCAAATGAAATTCATTCTTCATTGTCTGTTATTTGGAGACTATGGAACCAAGAAAGTAAACCTCGGTTCATTGGGGCTACTTAAGCTGTATCTTTAGCTGATTTTTTTTTAATTCCCTTACACTTTTACCGTCATAAATAGATATAATAGCCCAGCTTTGGAGGAGACACACCCTCCCTGCCCTGTGACCCATCGGACTTGACTTAGGGAGATGAGGATGGCAGGTGAGTTTGGGGGCTTCCATAGGGGAGTTATTCATGCCTCATTTCTCCCACCAAAACATCTAAATTGCTCCCCATCCTCTGCTGGAGGTGTCAGGATGGGGCTTTGTGATGTCAAGGCTCACCCAGGGCCCCCATTGGCTGGGGAAGAGACTTGCTGACCTCATCAAGCATGAGGGTGTGTCGCCCTGACGAGGGGTATATATAGGGGTGCTCAGGGCCTCTGGACCAGAACACTGGGAGGCATCAAAATGACTAAGGTGACTGGGATGCCACAAGGCTCCAGAGTAGTTATGAAACACCTGGCTCCTGTTACCCGGGACAACAGGATGAAGACTTCTTCCCCACTGAGGTCCAAGAAAAATGTCAAGGTGAGCTGAACCCACCCAAACACCTCTGGCCCATTGACCCCACCCCATAAGTCCTCTCCCCTGTCCTTGCCTGGCACACAACCCTTCTCTGCCCACACCCCTTCTCCTGAAGCTGTCATTCCCAACCACCTTCACCCTCTTCCCCAAACCAATGCCATTCTCTACCCGTCTCTTGTTTTCTCCAGGTGGCCAGGGTACCTGTGAGAGTGAATAATCGCCTTCAGGCAAAGCTGAGCAAGAAAACGTCTCAGAAACCACTCAGCACAAGGAAATTTAAAAAAACCAGAGGCCCAAAGCTCTGTAGGCGGTGCTCCAAGGTGAAAGAAGTGCTGAATCACAACGGACCAGAGGAGGTCCCAGAGAGTGTGTAGACCCCTGTCATTCCAGCAGGAACGGTGGGCAGCCAGTGACCTCAGAGCTTGGCTAGAGACCTCAGAAATCTTCTGGGGTCTTGCTGTTGAGGACTGGCCAACAATACACACGTTGACTATTATACCAAGTGCATACATTCATAATGAAAATAGAATCAACCTGATGTGAAATTATGTTTGTCTCTGAGTTCTGTGAGAGTGGGGGACAGAGAGGGCAGTGCAGGCATCAATGTGTTGAGGGAGGGAGATGGGTCCTGTGGGGTTGGAGATGGGACTAGAAGGTCCAGTTTGCCAGAAAATGGGGGAGGGGAGAGAACTGGTTCCAGACTCAGCTTCACACATATACTTCCCATGGGAGAAGAGGAAGAGGACTTGGTGTTTCTCTGTGTGAGTGCAGAACTGGAAACGTGGCTGGGGAGCCAAGTCATGTGTGGAGTGGCCGGGCCATTTGCTAAAAAGGCATAGAAAGAAGGTGCCCCATAAAGAGAATGGAATATTGACATATGCAGCAACAGGGAACGTATACTGTTCAGTGAAATGACTCAGACAGAGATAGACAAATACCGTATGGTATCACTTAAGAATCTAAAAACTCAATTTTTCACCATTCAAGATAATGTTTGCTGTGGTTTTGTCATATGTAGCTTTTATTATGTTGAGGTATGTTCCTTCTATTCCTACTTTCTGGAGAGTTTTTATCATAAATGGATGTTGAATTTTGTCAACAGCCTTCTCTGCATCTACTGAGATAATCATATGGTTTTTATTTCTCAATTTGTTAATGTGGTGAATTACATTGATTGATTTGCGGATATTGAAGAATCCTTGCATCCCTGGAATACAGCCCACTTGGTCATGGTGTATGATCTTTTTAATGTGTTGTTGGATTCTGATTGCTAGGATTGTGTTGAGGATTTTTGCGTCTATGTTCATCAGTGTTATTGGCCTGTAGTTTTCTTTTTTTGTGACATCTTTGTCAGGTTTTGGTATTAGGGTGATGGTGGCCTCATAAAATGAGTTTGGACGTTTACCTTCCTCTGCAATTTTCTGGAAGACTTTGAGTATGATAGGTGTTAGCTCTTCTCTAAATTTTTGTTAGAATTCAGCTGTGAAGCCGTCTGGACCTGGGCTTTTGTTTGGGAAAACTGGTCAACCACTTGTGAAAGAATGAAACTAGATCACGTTCTAACACCGCACACAAAAATAAACTCAAAATGGATTAAAGAACTAAATGTAAGACCAGAAACTATAAAACTCCTAGAGGAGAACATAGGCAAAACACTCTCAGACATAAATCACAGCAGGATCCTCTATGATCCACCTCTCAGAATTCTGGAAATAAAAGCAAAAATAAACAAATGGGATCTAATTAAAATTAAAAGCTTCTGCACAACAAAGGAAACTATAAGCAAGGTGAAAAGACAGCCTTCTGAATGGGAGCAAATAATAGCAAATGAAGCAACTGACAAACAACTAATCTCAAAAATATACAAGCAACATATGCAGCTCAATTCCAGAAAAATAAACGACCCAATCGAAAAATGGGCCAAAGAACTAAATAGACAATTCTCCACAGAAGACATACGGATGGCTAACAAACACATGAAAAGATGCTCAACATCACTCACTATCAGAGAAATGCAAATCAAGACCACAATGAGGTACCACTTCACACCAGTCAGAATGGCTGCGATCCAAAAATCTGCAAGCAATAAATGCTGGAGAGGGTGTGGAGAAAAGGGAACCCTCCTACACTGTTGGTGGGAATGCAAACTAGTACAGCCACTATGGAGAACAGTGTGGAGATTCCTTAAAAAATGGCAAATAGAACTGCCTTATGACCCAGCAATCCCACTGCTGGCATACACACCGAGGAAACCAGAGTAGAAAGAGACACATGTACCCCAATGTTCATCACAGCACTGTTTATAATAGCCAGGACATGGAAACAACCTAGATGTCCATCAGCAGATGAATGGATAAGAAAACTATGGTACATGTACACAATGGAGTATTACTCAGCTGTTAAAAAGAATTCATTTGAATCAGTTCTGATGAGATGGATGAAACTGGAGCCAATTATACAGAGTGAAGTAAGCCAGAAAGAAAAACACCAATACAGAATACTAACACATATATATGGAATTTAGAAAGATGGCAATGACGACCCTGTATGCAAGACACGAAAAAAGACACAGCGGTGTATAACGGACTTTTGGACTCAGAGGGAGAGGGAGAGGGTGGGATGATTTGGGAGAATGGCATTCTATCATGTATACTATCATGTAAGAATTGAATCGCCAGTCTATGTCTGACGCAGGATACTGCATGCTTGGGGCTAGTGCATGGGGGTGACCCACAGAGATGTTATGGGGAGGGAGGTGGGAGGGGGGTTCATGTTTGGGAACACATGTAAGAAATAAAGATTTTAAAATTAAAAAAAAATAAAAAAAAGAATCTAAAAATTCCACAAAGTAGAGAATATCACAAAAATGGAAGCTCACGGATATAGAGAACATTCTACTGGTTAGCAGCGGGGAGGGGAAGAGGGAGGGGCAATACAGAGGTGGGGGAGCGGGAGGCACAGCGTGTAAGGTGGAAGATGACCCCAAGGATGGACTGTACATCATGGGGAATAGAGCCAGTGCTCTGTAAGAACTATAAACGGAAAGCCAACATTCACGATTGTATAATTAGAAAGAAAGGGAAAGAAAGAGGGGGGAGGAAGGAGGGAAGAAAGGAAGGAAAATGATGGTGCTTTTGGCGGGCACAAAGCCAACATTGAATAGGACCTTGTTACCAAAGGAATTTAGTTGTTTCTTTTTTTTTGCCATTTTTCTTTTTAGTTTATTTCGCATTACCATACTGTATTGGTTTCACGATACATTGACATGATTTTTTGAGATGTACTAATTTTAATGGGAGGCTAACTATTTGACAATGCTTGGTGGTTTTTGCCATCCTTGTCGGGAATCCGCCACGGGTGTACTAGTGTTCCCCATCCTGAACCCCCTCTCACCTCCCTGCCCATCCCATCCCTCAGGGCCATCCCAGTGCACCAGCCCCGAGCACCCAGTCTCGTGCATCGAACCTGGACGGGCGATCTCCTTCTCACATGATAATATACATGTTTCACTGCTATTCTCTCAGATCATCCCACCCTCGCCTTCTCCCACAGAGTCCAAAAGACTGTTCTGTACATCTGTGTCTCTCAGACAGGGTTATCATCACCATTTTTCTAGATTCCATAGATATGTGTTCGTGTACTCTATTGGTGTTTCTCTTTCTCACTTATTTCACTCTGTATAATGGGCTGCAGTTTCATCCACCTCATTAGAACTAATTCAAGTGTATACTTTTTGATGGCTGAGTCGGATTCCATTGTGTATATGTTCCACTGCTTTCTTATCGATTCGTCTGCCCCTGGACATCTAGGTTGCTTCCATGTCCTGGCTATTGTAAACAGTGCTGTGATGAACCTTCGGGTACACATGTCTCGTTCAAGTCTGCTTTCCTCGGTGTGTATGCCCAAGAGTGGGATTGCTGGGTCATATGGCAGTTCTAGTTCCAGTTTTTGAAGGAATCTCCACAGTGTTCTCCATAGTGGCTGTACTAGTTTGCATTCCCACCAAGAGTGCAAGAGGGTTCCCTTCTCGACACCCTCTCCAGCATTTATTGCTTGTAGATTTTTGTACAGCAGTCAGCCTGACCAGAAGAAGATGGTACCTCATTGTGATTTTGGTTTGCATTTGTCTGATAACGAGGGATCGGGAACATCTTTTCATGTGTTTGTTAGCCATCTGTATGTGTTCTTCAGAGGAAAGGAATTTAGAATGGAGCAGTGGGCTCCCACATGTGGGGCAGGGGGAGTAGCCCACATCCCCTGCAGCAATACTGGGGTCTTGCCCACGAAGAGTTTTATTACAAGAATAAAGCCAAGTAAAGGCTGGCTCTGTTGTGATTACCATCCCCATACTCCAGTATTCTAACTTCATGTCATTAATTAAATACTTTTACTTTGCACACCAAATTGTGTTGATTTAAGTTTTAAACATTTGTTGTCATAGATGTCAGGTTTTAATATTTTATATATTATTCACAAGGGACAAAGATTCACTGTACATATGCTGAAATGCACGCACGTATGTGTGTACATACGTATAAACGCACACTCATAAGTGTTTATATTTAGATACATTTTTTCGTATATATATATTCATTCATCCACATTTTCAGTAGTTACCTTTAAGAATTCATTGTCTTCTGTGAGGGAATTCATGAAGAGAAGACCTTGTTAAACCATTATCACCAGCACAGGCTGCCTTGGTTACCACTGCTCCATTCCACAGAGCATCCTGAATGGTTTGCAAGGCCTTGAGATCACTTCCTGCACAGCCTGCAGTCCCCTAGGGAACGTACACACCTCACATTCAAACAGTTGATTCGAAACACACAGTGATACCACAGACCTTGTCAAGGTAAAGACACACAATGTGCTTTTATTTATGTCTAAATCAGTTAAACAACGTATTCACTGCAAGGTACAAACTTTTTTAGCTTGCAAAGAACAACACTGTCTTGTATTTGAACATGGAAAATCTTGCTGAATTTGAAACATAGGTTTTTAATGAAATTCATTCTTCATTGTCTGTTATTTGGAGATTATGGAACCAAGAAAGTAAACCTCCGTTCAATGGGGCTGCTGAAGCTGTATCTTTAGCAGATTTTTTTTTTAATTCCCTTACACTTTTACCGTCATAAATAGATATAATAGCCCAGCTTTGGAGGAGACACACCCTCCCTGCCCTGTGACCCATCGGACTTGACTTAGGGAGATGAGGATGGCAGGTGAGTTTGGGGTCCTCCATAGGGGAGTTATTCATGCCTCATTTCTCCCAACAAAACATCTAAATTGCTCCCCATCGTCTGCTAGAGGTGTCAGGATGGGGCTTTGTGATGTCAAGGCTCACCCAGGGACCCCATTGGCTGGGGAAGAGACTTGCTGACCTCATCCAGCATGAGGGTGTGTCTCCCTAACGAGGGGTATATATAGGGGTGCTCAGGGGCTCTGGAGCAGACCACTGGGAGGCTTCAAAATGACTCAGGTGACTGGGAAGCCACAAGGCTCCAGAGTAGTTATGAAACACCTGGCTCCTGTTACCCGGGACAACAGGATGAAGACTTCCTCCCAACTGAGGTCCAGGAAAAATGTCAAGGTGAGCTGAACGCACCCAAACAGCTCTGGCCCATTAACCACATCCCATATGTACTCCTCTCCCCTGTCCTTGCCTGGCACACAACCCTTCTCTGCCCACACCCCTTCTCCTGAAGCTGTCATTCC
This sequence comes from Capricornis sumatraensis, assembly GCF_032405125.1. Lineage (NCBI taxonomy): Eukaryota > Metazoa > Chordata > Mammalia > Artiodactyla > Bovidae > Capricornis > Capricornis sumatraensis. Next base: position 137,892,863 of record NC_091092.1, on the reverse strand, counting down.
CAACCACCTTCACCCTCTTCCCCAAACCAATGCCATTCTCTACCCATCTCTTGTTTTCTCCAGGTGGCCAGGGTACCTGTGAGAGTGAATAATCGCCTTCAGGCAAAGCTGAGCAAGAAAATGTCTCAGAAACCACTCAGCACAAGGAAATGTAAAAAAGCCAGAGGCCCAAAGCACTGTAGCCAGTGCTCCAAGGTGAAAGAAGTGCTGAATCAGAACGGACCAGAGGAGGTCCCAGAGAGTGTGTAGACCCCTGTCATTCCAGCAGGAACGGTGGGCAGCCAGTGACCTCAGAGCTTGGCTAGAGACCTCAGAAATCTTCTGGGGTCTTGCCGCTGAGGACTGGCCAACAATACACATGTTGACTATTATACCAACTGCATACATTCATAATGAAAATAAAATCAACCTGATGTGAAATTATGTTTGTCTCTGAGTTCTGTGAGAGTGGGGGACAGAGAGGGCAGTGCAGGCATCAATGTGTTGAGGGAGGGAGATGGGTCCTGTGGGGTTGGAGATGGGACTAGAAGGTCCAGTTTGCCAGAAAATGGGGGAGGGGAGAGAACTGGTTCCAGACTCAGCTTCACACATATACTTCCCATGGGAGAAGAGGAAGAGGACTTGGTGTTTCTCTGTGTGAGTGCAGAACTGGAAACGTGGATGGGGAGCCGTGTCATGTGTGGAGTGGCCGTGCCATTTGCTCAAAAGGCATAGAAAGAAGGTGCCCCATAAAGAGAATGGAATATTGACATATGCAGCAACAGGGAACGTATACTGTTCAGTGAAATAACTCAGACAGAGATAGACAAATACCGTATGGTATCACTTAAGAATCTAAAAACTCCACAAAGTAGAGAATATCACAAAAATAGAGGCTCACGGATATAGAGAACATTCTACTGGTTAGCAGCGGGGAGGGGAAGAGGGAGGGGCAATACAGAGGTGGGGGAGCGGGAGGCACAGCGTGTAAGGTGGAAGATGAGCCCAAGGATGGACTGTACATCATGGGGAATAGAGCCAGTGGTCTGTAAGAACTATAAACGGAAAGCCAACGTTCACGATTGTATAATAAGAAAGAAAGGGAAAGAAAGGGGGGGGAGGAAGGAGGGAAGAAAGGAAGGAAAATGATGGTGTTTTTGGAGGGCACAAAGCCAACATTGATTAGGCCCTTTTTAGCAAAGGAATTTAGTGTGTTTTTTTTTCCATTTTTATTTTTAGTTTATTTCGCATTATCATACTGTATTGGTTTCACGATACATTGACATGATTTTTTGAGATGTACTTATTTTAATGGGAGGCTAACTATTTGACAATGCTTGGTGGTTTTTGCCATCCTTGTCGGGAATCCGCCACGGGTGTACATGTGTTCCCCATCCTGAACCCCCTCTCACCTCCCTGCCCATCCCATCCCTCAGGGCCATCCCAGTGCCCCAGCCCCGAGCACCCAGTCTTGTGCATCAAACCTGGACGGGCGATCTCCTTCTCACATGATAATATACATGTTTCACTGCTATTCTCTCAGATCATCCCACCCTCGCCTTCTCCCACAGAGTCCAAAAGACTGTTCTGTACATCTGTGTCTCGCATCTTTCTAGATTCCATAGATATGTGTTCGTGTATTCTATTGGTGTTTTTCTTTCTGACTTATTTCACTCTGTATAATAGGCTGCAGTTTCATCCACCTCATTAGAACTAATTCAAGTGTATACTTTTTGATGGCTGAGTCGGATTCCATTGTGTATATGTACCACTGCTTTCTTGTCGATTCGTCTGCCCCTGGACATCTAGGTTGCTTCCATGTCCTGGCTATTGTAAACAGTGCTGTGATGATCCTTCGGGTACACATGTCTCGTTCAAGTCTGGTTTCCTCGGTTGGTATGCCCAGCAGTGGGATTGCTGGGTCATATGGCAGTTCTAGTTCCAGTTTTTGAAGGAATCTCCACAGTGTTCTCCATAGTGGCTGTACTTGTTTTCATTCCCACCAAGAGTGCAAGAGGGTTCCCTTCTCGACACCCTCTCCAGCATTTATTGCTTGTAGATTTTTGTACAGCAGTCAGCCTGACCAGAGGCAGATGGTACCTCATTGTGATTTTGGTTTGCATTTGTCTGATAACGAGGGATGGGGAACATCTTTTCATGTGTTTGTTAGCCATCTGTATGTGTTCTTCAGAGGAAAGGAATTTAGAATGGAGCAGTGGGCTCCCACATGTGGGGCAGGGGGAGTAGCCCATATCCCCTGCAGGCAATATTGGGGTCTTGCCCACGAAGAGTTTTATTACAAGAATAAAGCCAAGTAAAGGCTGGCTCTGTTGTGATTACCATCCCCATACTCCAGTATTCTAACTTCATGTCATTAATTAAATACTTTTACTTTGCACACCAAATTGTGTTGATTTAAGTTTTAAACATTTGTTGTCATAGATGTCAGGTTTTAATATGTTATATATTATTCACAAGGGACAAAGATTCACTGTACATATGCTGAAATGCACGCACGTATGTGTGTACATACGTATAAACGCACACTCATAAGTGTGTATATTTAGATATATTTTTTCATATATATATATATATTCATACATCCACAGTTTCAGTAGTTACCTTGAAGAATTCATTGTCTTCTGTGAGGGAATTCATGAAGAGAAGACCTTGTTAAACCATTATCACCAGCACAGGCTGCCTTGGTTACCACTGCTCCATTCCACAGAGCATCCGGAATGGTTTGCAAGTCCTTGAGATCACTTCCTGCATAGCCTGCAGTCCCCTAGGGAACGTACACACCTCACATTCAAACAGTTGATTCGAAACACACAGTGATACCACAGACCTTGTCAAGATAAAGACACACAATGTGCTTTTATTTATGTCTAAATCAGTTAAACAACGTAATCACTGCAAGGTACAAACTTTTTTAGATTGCAGAGAACAACATTGTCTTGTATTTGAACATGGAAAATCTTGCTGAATTTGAAACATAGGTTTTTAATGAAATTTATTCTTCATTGTCTGTTATTTGGAGACTATGGAACCAAGAAAGTAAACCTCCGTTCATTGGGGCTGCTTAAGCTGTATCTTTAGCAGATTTTTTTTTTAATTCCCTTACACTTTTACCGTCATAAATAGATATAATAGCCCAGCTTTGGAGGAGACACACCCTCCCTGCCCTGTGACCCATCTGACTTGACTTAGGGAGATGAGGATGGCAGGTGAGTTTGGGGGCCTCCATAGGGGAGTTATTCATGCCTCATTTCTCCCACCAAAACATCTAAATTGCTCCCCATCGTCTGCTAGAGGTGTCAGGATGGGGCTTTGTGATGTCAAGGCTCACCCAGGGCCCCCATTCGCTGGGGAAGAGACTTGCTGACCTCATAAAGCATGAGGCTGTTTCTCCCTGACGATGAGTATATATAGGGGTGCTCAGGGTCTCTGGAGCAGACCACTGGGAGGCCTCAAAATGACTAAGGTGACTGGGAAGCCACAAGGCTCCAGAGTAGTTATGAAACACCTGGCTCCTGTTACCCGGGACAACAGGATGAAGACTTCCTCCCCACTGAGGTCCAAGAAAAATGTCAAGGTGAGCTGTACCCACCCAAACACCTCCGGCCCTTTGACCCAACCCCATAAGTCCTCCTCTCCCCTGTCCTTGCCTGGCACACAACCCTTCTTTGCCCACACCCCTTCTCCTGAAGCTGTCATTCCCAACCACCTTCACCCTCTTCCCCAAACCAATGCCATTCTCTATCCGTCTATTTTTTTCTCCAGGTGGCCAAGGTACCTGTGAGAGAGAATAATCGCCTTCAGGGAAAGCTGAGCAAGAAAACGTCTCAGAAACAACTCAGCACAAGGAAATTTAAAAAAACCAGAGGCCCAAAGCTCTGTAGCCGGTGCTCCAAGGTGAAAGAAGAGCTGAAGCAGAACGGACCAGAGGAGGTCCCAGAGAGTGTGTAGACCCCTGTCATTCCAGCAGGAACGGTGGGCAGCCAGTGACCTCAGAGCTTGGCTAGAGACCTCAGAAATCTTCTGGGGTCTTGCCGCTGAGGACTGGCCAACAATACACATGTTGACTTTTATACCAACTGCATATATTCATAATGAAAATAAAATCAACCTGATGTGGAATTATGTTTGTCTCTGAGTTCTGTGAGAGTGGGGGACAGAGAGGGCAGTGCAGGCATCAATGTGTTGAGGGAGGGAGATGGGTCCTGTGGGGTTGGAGATGGGACTGGAAGGTCCAGTTTGCCAGAAAATGGGGGAGGGGAGAGAACTGGTTCCAGACTCAGCTTCACACATATACTTCCCATGGGAGAAGAGGAAGAGGACTTGGTGTTTCTCTGTGTGAGTGCAGAACTGGAAACGTGGCTGGGGAGCCGTGTCATGTGTGGAGGGGCCGTGCCATTTGCTAAAAAGGCATAGAAAGAAGGTGCCCCATAAAGAGAATGGAATATTGACATATGCAGCAACAGGGAACGTATACTGTTCAGTGAAATAACTCAGACAGAGATAGACAAATACCGTATGGTATCACTTAAGAATCTAAAAACTCCACAAAGTAGAGAATATCAGAGAAATGGAGGCTCACGGATATAGAGATCATTATACTGGTTAGCAGCGGGGAGGGGAAGAGGGAGGGGCAATACAGAGGTGGGGGAGCGGGAGGCACAGCGTGTAAGGTGGAAGATGAGCCCAAGGTTGGACTGTCCATCATGGGGAATAGAGCCAGTGATCTGTAAGAACTATAAACGGAAAGCCAACGTTCACGATTGTATAATTAGAAAGAAAGGGAAAGAAGGAGGGGGGAGGAAGGAGGGAAGAAAGGAAGGAAAATGATGGTGTTTTTGGAGGGCACAAAGCCAACATTGATTAGGCCCTTTTTAGCAAAGGAATTTAGTTTTTTTTTTTTCCATTTTTATTTTTACTTTATTTCGCATTACCATACTGTATTGGTTTCGCGATACATTGACATGATTTTTTGAGATTTACTTACTTTAATGGAAGGCTAACTATTTTACAACGCTTGGTGGTTTTTGCCATACTTGTGGGAATCCGCCACGGGTGTACATGTGTTCCCCATCCTGAACCCCCTCTCACCTCCCTGCCCATCCCATCCCTCAGGGCCATCCCAGTGCACCAGCCCCGAGCACCCAGTCTCGTGCATCGAACCTGGACGGTCGATTTCCTGCTCACATGATAATATACATGTTTCACTGCTATTCTCTCAGATCTTCCCACCCTCGCCTTCTCCCACAGAGTCCAAAAGACTGTTCTGTACATCTGTGTCTCGCATCTTTCTAGATTCCATAGATATGTGTTCGTGTACTATATTGGTGTTTTTCTTTCTGACTTATTTCACTCTGTATAATAGGCTGCAGTTTCATCCACCTCATTAGAACTAATTCAAGTGTATACTTTTTGATGGCTGAGTCGGATTCCATTGTGCATATGTAACACTGCTTTCTTATCGATTCGTCTGCCCCTGGACATCTAGGTTGCTTCCATGTCCTGGCTATTGTAAACAGTGCTGTGATGATCCTTTGGGTACGCATGTCTCGTTCAAGTCTGGTTACCTTGGTGTTTATGCCCAGCAGTGGGATTGCTGGGTCATAAGGCAGTTCTAGTTCCAGTTTTTGAAGGAATCTCCACAGTGTTCTCCATAGTGGCTATATTAGTTTGCATTCCCACCAAGAGTGCAGGAGGGTTCCCTTCTCGACACCCTCTCCAGCATTTATTGCTTGTAGATTTTTGTACAGCAGTCAGCCTGACCAGAGGCAGATGGTACCTCATTGTGGTTTTGGTTTGCATTTGTCTGATAACGAGGGATGGGGAGCATCTTTTCATGTGTTTGTTAGCCATCTCTATGTCTTCTTCGGAGGAAAGGAATTTAGAATGGAGCAGTGGGCTCCCACAGGTGGGGCAGGGGGAGTAGCCCACATCCCCTGCAGGCAATACTGGGGTCTTGCCCACGAATAGTTTTATTACAAGAATAAAGCCAAGTAAAGGCTGGCTCTGTTGTGATTACCATCCCCATACTCCAGTATTCTAACTTCATGTCATTAATTAAATACTTTTACTTTGCACACCAAATTGTGTTGATTTAAGTTTTAAACGTTTGTTGTCATAGATGTCAGGTTTTAATATGTTATATATTATTCACAGGGGACAAAGATTCACTGTACATATGTACAAATGCACACACGTATGTGTGTACATACATATAAACGCACACTCAGAAGTGTGTATATTTAGATATTTTTTTTCATATATATATATTCATACATCCACAGTTTCAGTAGTTACCTTGAAGAATTCATTGTCTTCTGTGAGGGAATTCATTAAGAGAAGACCTTGTTAAACCATTGTCACCAGCACAGGCTGCCTTGGTTACCACTGCTCCATTCCACAGAGCATCCTGAATGGTTTGCAAGGCCTTGAGATCACTTCCTGCACAGCCTGCAGTCCCCTAGGGAACGTACACACCTCACATTCAAACAGTTGATTCGAAACACACAGTGATACCACAGACCTTGTCAAGGTAAAGACACACAATGTGCCTTGATTTATGTCTAAATCAGTTAAACAACGTATTCACTGCAAGGTACAAACTTTTTTAGCTTCCAAAGAACAACTTTGTCTTGTATTTGAACATGGAAAATCTTGCTGAATTTGAAACATAGGTTTTAAATGAAATTCATTCTTCATTGTCTGTTATTGGGAGACTATGGAACCAAGAAAGTAAACCTCCGTTCATTGGGGCTGCTTAAGCTGTATCTTAAGCAGATTTTTTTTTAAATTTCCTTACACTTTTACCGTCATAAATAGATATAATAGCCCAGCTTTGGAGGAGACACACCCTCCCTGCCCTGTGACCCATCGGACTTGACTTAGTGAGATGAGGATGGCAGGTGAGTTTGGGGGACTCCATAGGGGAGTTATTCATGCCTCATTTCTCCCACTAAAACATCTGAATTGCTCCCCATCGTCTGCTAGAGGTGTCAGGATGGGGCTTTGTGATGTCAAGGCTCACCCAGGGCCCCCATTGGCTGGGGAAGAGACTTGCTGACCTCATAAAGCATGAGGGTGTGTCTCCGTGACGAGGGGTATATATAGGGGTGCTCAGGGGCTCTGGAGCAGACCACTGGGAGGCCTCAAAATGACTAAGGTGACTGGGAAGCCACAAGGCTCCAGAGTAGTTATGAAACACCTGGCTCCTGTTACCCGGGACAACAGGATGAAGACTTCCTCCCCACTGAGGTCCAAGAAAAATGTCAAGGTGAGCTGAACCCACCCAAACACCTCTGGCCCATTGACCCCACCCCATAAGTCCTCTCCCCTGTCCTTGCCTGGCAAACACCCCGTCTCTGCCCACACCCCTTCTCCTGAAGCTGTCATTCCCAACCACCTTCACCCTCTTCCCCAAACCAATGCCATTCTCTACCCGTCTTTTGTTTTCTCCAGGTGGCCAGGGTACATGTGAGAGTGAATAATCGCCTTCAGGCAAAGATTAGCAAGAAAACCTCTCAGAAACCACTCCGCACAAGGAAATTTAAAAAAACCAGAGGCCCAAAGCTCTGTAGCCAGTGCTCCAAGGTGAAAGAAGTGCTGAATCAGAACGGACCAGAGGAGGTCCCAGAGAGTGTGTAGACCCCTGTCATTCCAGCAGGAACGGTGGGCAGCCAGGGACCGCAGAGCTTAGCTAGAGACCTCAGAAATCTTCTGGGGTCTTGCCGCTGAGGACTGGCCAACAATACACATGTTGACTATTATACCAACTGAATACATTCATAATGAAAATAAAATCAACCTGATGTGAAATTATGTTTGTCTCTGAGTTCTGTGAGAGTGTGGGACAGAGAGGGCAGTGCAGGCATCAATGTGTTGAGGGAGGGAGATGGGTCCTGTGGGGTTGGAGATGGGACTGGAAGGTCCAGTTTGCCAGAAAATGGGGGAGGGGAGAGAACTGGTTCCAGACTCAGCTTCACACTTATACTTCCCATGGGAGAAGAGGAAGAGGACTTGGTGTTTCTCTGTGTGAGTGCAGAACTGGAAACGTGGCTGGGGAGCGGTGTCATGTGTGGAGTGGCCGTGCCATTTGCTAAAAAGGCATAGAAAGAAGGTGCCCCATAAAGAGAATGGAATATTGACATATGCAGCAACAGGGAACGTATACTGTTCAGTGAAATAACTCAGACAGAGATAGACAAATACCGTATGGTATCACTTAAGAATCTAAAAACTCCACAAAGTAGAGAATATCACAAAAATAGAGGCTCACGGATATAGAGAACATTCTACTGGTTAGCAGCGGGGAGGGGAAGAGGGAGGGGCAATACAGAGATGGGGGAGCGGGAGGCACAGCGTGTAAGGTGGAAGATGAGCCCAAGGATGGACTGTACATCATGGGGAATAGAGCCAGTGCTCTGTAAGAACTATAAACGGAAAACCAATGTTCACGATTGTATAATAAGAAAGAAAGGGAAAGAAAGGGGGGGGAGGAAGGAGGGAAGAAAGGAAGGAAATTGGTGTTTTTGGAGGGCACAAAGCCAACATTGATTAGACCCTTTTTAGCAAAGGAATTTCGTTTGTTTTTTTTTTCCATTTTTATTTTTAGTTTATTTCGCATTACCATACTGTATTGGTTTCGCGATACATTGACATGATTTTTTGAGATGTACTTATTTTAATGGGAGGCTAACTATTTGACAATGCTTGGTGGTTTTTGCATCCTTGTCGGGAATCCGCCACGGGTGTACATGTGTTCCCCATCCTGAACCCCCTCTCACCTCCCTGCCCATCCCATCCCTCAGGGCCATCCCAGTGCCCCAGCCCCGAGAACCCAGTCTCGTGCATTGAACCTGGACGGGCGATCTCCTTCTCACATGATAATATACATGTTTCACTGCTATTCTCTCAGATCACCCCACCCTCCCCTTCTCCCACAGAGTCCAAAAGACTGTTCTGTACATCTGTGTCTCGCATCTTTTTAGATTCCATACATATGTGTTCGTGTACTCTATTGGTGTTTTTCTTTCTGACTTATTTCACTCTGTATAATAGGCTGCAGTTTCATCCACCTCATTAGAACTAACTCAAGTGTATACTTTTTGATGGCTGAGTCGGATTCCATTGTGTATATGTACCACTGCTTTCTTGTCGATTCATGTGCCCCTGGACATCTAGGTTGCTTCCATGTCCTGGCTATTGTAAACAGTGCTGTGATGATCCTTCGGGTACACATGTCTTGTTCTAGGCTGGTTTCCTCGGTGTGTATGCCCAGCAGTGGGATTGCTGGGTCATATGGCAGTTCTAGTTCCAGTTTTTGAAGGACTCTCCACAGTGTTCTCCATAGTGGCTGTACTAGTTTGCATTCCCACCAAGAGTGCAAGAGGGTTCCCTTCTCGACACCCTCTCCAGCATTTATTGCTTGTAGATTTTTGTACAGCAGTCAGCCTGACCAGAGGCAGATGGTACCTCATTGTGGTTTTGGTTTGTCTGATAACGAGTGATGGGGAGCATCTTTTTATGTGTTTGTTAGCCATCTCTATGTGTTCTTCAGAGGAAAGGAATTTAGAATGGAGCAGTGGGCTCCCACAGGTGGGGCAGGGGGAGTAGCCCACATCCCCTGCAGGCAAAACTGGGGTCTTGCCCCCGAAGAGTTTTATTACAAGAATAAAGCCAAGTAAAGGCTGGCTCTGTTGTGATTACCATCCCCATACTCCAGTATTCTAACTTAATGTCAGTCATTAAATACTTTTACTTGCACACCAAATTGTGTTGATTTAAGTTTTAAACGTTTGTTGTCATACATGTCAGGTTTTAATATTTTATATATTATTCACAAGGGACAAAGATTCTCTGTACATATGTACAAATGCACACACGTATGTGTGTACATACATATAAACGCACACTCATAAGTGTGTATATTTAGATATTTTTTCATATATATATATATTAATACATCCACAGTTTCAGTAGTTACCTTGAAGAATTCATTGTCTTCTGTGAGGGAATTCATGAATAGAAGACCTTGTTAAACCATTGTCACCAGCACAGGCTGCCTGGGTTACCACTGCTCCATTCCACAGAGCATCCTGAATGGTTTGCAAGGCCTTGAGATCACTTCCTGCACAGCCTGCAGTCCCCTAGGGAACATACACACCTCACATTCAAACAGTTGATTCGAAACACACAGTGATACCACAGACCTTGTCAAGGTAAAGACACACAATGTGCTTTTATTTATGTCTAAATCAGTTAAACAACGTATTCACTGCAAGGTACAAACTTTTTTAGCTTGCAAAAAACAACATGGAAAATCTTGCTGAATTTGAAACATAGGTTTTAAATGAAATTCATTCTTCATTGTCTGTTATTTGGAGACTATGGAACCAAGAAAGTAAACCTCCGTTCATTGGGGCTGCTTAAGCTGTATCTTTACCTGATTTTTTTTTAATTCCCTTTCACTTTTACCGTCATAAATAGATATAATAGCCCAGCTTTGGAGGAGACACACCCTCCCTGACCTGTGACCCATCGGACTTGACTTAGGGAGATGAGGATGGCAGGTGAGTTTGGGGGCCTCCATAGGGGAGTTATTCATGCCTCATTTCTCCCACCAAAACATCTAAATTGCTCCCCATCCTCTGCTGGAGGTGTCAGGATGGGGCTTTGTGATGTCAAGGCTCACCCAGGGCCCCCATTGGCTGGGGAAGAGACTTGCTGACCTCATCAAGCATGAGGGTGTGTCGCCCTGACGAGGGGTATATATAGGGGTGCTCAGGGCCTCTGGACCAGAACACTGGGAGGCATCAAAATGACTAAGGTGACTGGGATGCCACAAGGCTCCAGAGTAGTTATGAAACACCTGGCTCCTGTTACCCGGGACAACAGGATGAAGACTTCTTCCCCACTGAGGTCCAAGAAAAATGTCAAGGTGAGCTGAACCCACCCAAACACCTCTGGCCCATTGACCCCACCCCATAAGTCCTCTCCCCTGTCCTTCCCTGGCACACAACCCTTCTCTGCCCACACCCCTTCTCCTGAAGCTGTCATTCCCAACCACCTTCACCCTCTTCCCCAAACCAATGCCATTCTCTACCCGTCTCTTGTTTTCTCCAGGTGGCCAGGGTACCTGTGAGAGTGAATAATCGCCTTCAGGCAAAGCTGAGCAAGAAAACGTCTCAGAAACCACTCAGCACAAGGAAATTTAAAAAAACCAGAGGCCCAAAGCTCTGTAGGCGGTGCTCCAAGGTGAAAGAAGTGCTGAATCACAACGGACCAGAGGAGGTCCCAGAGAGTGTGTAGACCCCTGTCATTCCAGCAGGAACGGTGGGCAGCCAGTGACCTCAGAGCTTGGCTAGAGACCTCAGAAATCTTCTGGGGTCTTGCTGTTGAGGACTGGCCAACAATACACACGTTGACTATTATACCAAGTGCATACATTCATAATGAAAATAGAATCAACCTGATGTGAAATTATGTTTGTCTCTGAGTTCTGTGAGAGTGGGGGACAGAGAGGGCAGTGCAGGCATCAATGTGTTGAGGGAGGGAGATGGGTCCTGTGGGGTTGGAGATGGGACTAGAAGGTCCAGTTTGCCAGAAAATGGGGGAGGGGAGAGAACTGGTTCCAGACTCAGCTTCACACATATACTTCCCATGGGAGAAGAGGAAGAGGACTTGGTGTTTCTCTGTGTGAGTGCAGAACTGGAAACGTGGCTGGGGAGCGGTGTCATGTGTGGAGTGGCCGTGCCATTTGCTCAAAAGGCATAGAAAGAAGGTGCCCCATAAAGAGAATGGAATATTGACATATGCAGCAACAGGGAACGTATACTGTTCAGTGAAATGACTCAGACAGAGATAGACAAATACCGTATGGTATCACTTAAGAATCTAAAAACTCAATTTTTCACCATTCAAGATAATGTTTGCTGTGGTTTTGTCATATGTAGCTTTTATTATGTTGAGGTATGTTCCTTCTATTCCTACTTTCTGGAGAGTTTTTATCATAAATGGATGTTGAATTTTGTCAACAGCCTTCTCTGCATCTACTGAGATAATCATATGGTTTTTATTTCTCAATTTGTTAATGTGGTGAATTACATTGATTGATTTGCGGATATTGAAGAATCCTTGCATCCCTGGAATACAGCCCACTTGGTCATGGTGTATGATCTTTTTAATGTGTTGTTGGATTCTGATTGCTAGGATTGTGTTGAGGATTTTTGCGTCTATGTTCATCAGTGTTATTGGCCTGTAGTTTTCTTTTTTTGTGACATCTTTGTCAGGTTTTGGTATTAGGGTGATTGTGGCCTCATAAAATGAGTTTGGACGTTTACCTTCCTCTGCAATTTTCTGGAAGACTTTGAGTATGATAGGTGTTAGCTCTTCTCTAAATTTTTGTTAGAATTCAGCTGTGAAGCCGTCTGGACCTGGGCTTTTGTTTGGGAAAACTGGTCAACCACTTGTGAAAGAATGAAACTAGATCACATTCTAACACCGCACACAAAAATAAACTCAAAATGGATTAAAGAACTAAATGTAAGACCAGAAACTATAAAACTCCTAGAGGAGAACATAGGCAAAACACTCTCAGACATAAATCACAGCAGGATTCTCTATGATCCACCTCTCAGAATTCTGGAAATAAAAGCAAAAATAAACAAATGGGATCTAATTAAAATTAAAAGCTTCTGCACAACAAAGGAAACTATAAGCAAGGTGAAAAGACAGCCTTCTGAATGGGAGCAAATAATAGCAAATGAAGCAACTGACAAACAACTAATCTCAAAAATATACAAGCAACATATGCAGCTCAATTCCAGAAAAATAAACGACCCAATCGAAAAATGGGCCAAAGAACTAAATAGACAATTCTCCACAGAAGACATACGGATGGCTAACAAACACATGAAAAGATGCTCAACATCACTCACTATCAGAGAAATGCAAATCAAGACCACAATGAGGTACCACTTCACACCAGTCAGAATGGCTGCGATCCAAAAATCTGCAAGCAATAAATGCTGGAGAGGGTGTGGAGAAAAGGGAACCCTCCTACACTGTTGGTGGGAATGCAAACTAGTACAGCCACTATGGAGAACAGTGTGGAGATTCCTTAAAAAATGGCAAATAGAACTGCCTTATGACCCAGCAATCCCACTGCTGGCATACACACCGAGGAAACCAGAGTAGAAAGAGACACATGTACCCCAATGTTCATCACAGCACTGTTTATAATAGCCAGGACATGGAAACAACCTAGATGTCCATCAGCAGATGAATGGATAAGAAAACTATGGTACATGTACACAATGGAGTATTACTCAGCTGTTAAAAAGAATTCATTTGAATCAGTTCTGATGAGATGGATGAAACTGGAGCCAATTATACAGAGTGAAGTAAGCCAGAAAGAAAAACACCAATACAGAATACTAACACATATATATGGAATTTAGAAAGATGGCAATGACGACCCTGTATGCAAGACACGAAAAAAGACACAGCGGTGTATAACGGACTTTTGGACTCAGAGGGAGAGGGAGAGGGTGGGATGATTTGGGAGAATGGCATTCTATCATGTATACTATCATGTAAGAATTGAATCGCCAGTCTATGTCTGACGCAGGATACTGCATGCTTGGGGCTAGTGCATGGGGGTGACCCACAGAGATGTTATGGGGAGGGAGGTGGGAGGGGGGTTCATGTTTGGGAACACATGTAAGAAATAAAGATTTTAAAATTAAAAAAAAATAAAAAAAAGAATCTAAAAATTCCACAAAGTAGAGAATATCACAAAAATGGAAGCTCACGGATATAGAGAACATTCTACTGGTTAGCAGCGGGGAGGGGAAGAGGGAGGGGCAATACAGAGGTGGGGGAGCGGGAGGCACAGCGTGTAAGGTGGAAGATGACCCCAAGGATGGACTGTACATCATGGGGAATAGAGCCAGTGCTCTGTAAGAACTATAAACGGAAAGCCAACATTCACGATTGTATAATTAGAAAGAAAGGGAAAGAAAGAGGGGGGAGGAAGGAGGGAAGAAAGGAAGGAAAATGATGGTGCTTTTGGCGGGCACAAAGCCAACATTGAATAGGACCTTGTTACCAAAGGAATTTAGTTGTTTCTTTTTTTTTGCCATTTTTCTTTTTAGTTAATTTCGCATTACCATACTGTATTGGTTTCACGAACATTGACATGATTTTTTGAGATGTACTAATTTTAATGGGAGGCTAACTATTTGACAATGCTTGGTGGTTTTTGCCATCCTTGTCGGGAATCCGCCACGGGTGTACTAGTGTTCCCCATCCTGAACCCCCTCTCACCTCCCTGCCCATCCCATCCCTCAGGGCCATCCCAGTGCACCAGCCCCGAGCACCCAGTCTCGTGCATCGAACCTGGACGGGCGATCTCCTTCTCACATGATAATATACATGTTTCACTGCTATTCTCTCAGATCATCCCACCCTCGCCTTCTCCCACAGAGTCCAAAAGACTGTTCTGTACATCTGTGTCTCTCAGACAGGGTTATCATCACCATCTTTCTAGATTCCATAGATATGTGTTCGTGTACTCTATTGGTGTTTCTCTTTCTGACTTATTTCACTCTGTATAAAGGGCTGCAGTTTCGTCCACCTCATTAGAACTAATTCAAGTGTATACTTTTTGATGGCTGAGTCGGATTCCATTGTGTATATGTTCCACTGCTTTCTTATCGATTCGTCTGCCCCTGGACATCTAGGTTGCTTCCATGTCCTGGCTATTGTAAACAGTGCTGTGATGAACCTTCGGGTACACATGTCTCGTTCAAGTCTGCTTTCCTCGGTGTGTATGCCCAGGAGTGGGATTGCTGGGTCATATGGCAGTTCTAGTTCCAGTTTTTGAAGGAATCTCCACAGTGTTCTCCATAGTGGCTGTACTAGTTTGCATTCCCACCAAGAGTGCAAGAGGGTTCCCTTCTCGACACCCTCTCCAGCATTTATTGCTTGTAGATTTTTGTACAGCAGTCAGCCTGACCAGAAGAAGATGGTACCTCATTGTGATTTTGGTTTGCATTTGTCTGATAACGAGGGATGGGGAACATCTTTTCATGTGTTTGTTAGCCATCTGTATGTGTTCTTCAGAGGAAAGGAATTTAGAATGGAGCAGTGGGCTCCCACAGGTGGGGCAGGGGGAGTAGCCCACATCCCCTGCAGGCAATACTGGGGTCTTGCCCACGAAGAGTTTTATTACAAGAATAAAGCCAAGTAAAGGCTGGCTCTGTTGTGATTACCATCCCCATACTCCAGTATTCTAACTTCATGTCATTAATTAAATACTTTTACTTTGCACACCAAATTGTGTTGATTTAAGTTTTAAACATTTGTTGTCATAGATGTCAGGTTTTAATATTTTATATATTATTCACAAGGGACAAAGATTCACTGTACATATGTACAAATGCACACACGTATGTGTGTACATACATATAAACGCACACTCATAAGTGTGTATATTTAGATATATTTTTTCATATATATATATTCATACATCCACAGTTTCAGTAGTTACCTTTAAGAATTCATTGTCTTCTGTGAGGGAATTCATGAAGAGAAGACCTTGTTAAACCACCGTCACCAGCACAGGCTGCCTTGGTTACCACTGCTCCATTCCACAGAGCATCCTGAATGGTTTGCAAGGCCTTGAGATCACTTCCTGCACAGCCTGCAGTCCCCTAGGGAACGTACACACCTCACATTCAAACAGTTGATTCGAAACACACAGTGATACCACAGACCTTGTCAAGGTAAAGACACACAATGTGCTTTTATTTATGTCTAAATCAGTTAAACAACGTATTCACTGCAAGGTACAAACTTTTTTAGCTTGCAAAGAACAACACTGTCTTGTATTTGAACATGGAAAATCTTGCTGAATTTGAAACATAGGTTTTTAATGAAATTCATTCTTCATTGTCTGTTATTTGGAGATTATGGAACCAAGAAAGTAAACCTCCGTTCAATGGGGCTGCTGAAGCTGTATCTTTAGCAGATTTTTTTTTTAATTCCCTTACACTTTTACCGTCATAAATAGATATAATAGCCCAGCTTTGGAGGAGACACACCCTCCCTGCCCTGTGACCCATCGGACTTGACTTAGGGAGATGAGGATGGCAGGTGAGTTTGGGGTCCTCCATAGGGGAGTTATTCATGCCTCATTTCTCCCAACAAAACATCTAAATTGCTCCCCATCGTCTGCTAGAGGTGTCAGGATGGGGCTTTGTGATGTCAAGGCTCACCCAGGGACCCCATTGGCTGGGGAAGAGACTTGCTGACCTCATCCAGCATGAGGGTGTGTCTCCCTAACGAGGGGTATATATCGGGGTGCTCAGGGGCTCTGGAGCAGACCACTGGGAGGCTTCAAAATGACTCAGGTGACTGGGAAGCCACAAGGCTCCAGAGTAGTTATGAAACACCTGGCTCCTGTTACCCGGGACAACAGGATGAAGACTTCCTCCCAACTGAGGTCCAGGAAAAATGTCAAGGTGAGCTGAACGCACCCAAACAGCTCTGGCCCATTAACCACATCCCATATGTACTCCTCTCCCCTGTCCTTGCCTGGCACACAACCCTTCTCTGCCCACACCCCTTCTCCTGAAGCTGTCATTCCCAACCACCTTCACCCTCTTCCCCAAACCAATGCCATTCTCTACCCATCTCTTGTTTTCTCCAGGTGGCCAGGGTACCTGTGAGAGTGAATAATCGCCTTCAGGCAAAGCTGAGCAAGAAAATGTCTCAGAAACCACTCAGCACAAGGAAATGTAAAAAAGCCAGAGGCCCAAAGCACTGTAGCCAGTGCTCCAAGGTGAAAGAAGTGCTGAATCAGAACGGACCAGAGGAGGTCCCAGAGAGTGTGTAGACCCCTGTCATTCCAGCAGGAACGGTGGGCAGCTAGTGACCTCAGAGCTTAGCTAGAGACCTCAGAAATCTTGTGGGGTCTTGCCGCTGAGGACTGGCCAACAATACACATGTTGACTATTATACCAACTGCATACATTCATAATGAAAATAAAATCAACCTGATGTGAAATTATGTTTGTCTCTGAGTTCTGTGAGAGTGGGGGACAGAGAGGACAGTGCAGGCATCAATGTGTTGAGGGAGGGAGATGGGTCCTGTGGGGTTGGAGATGGGACTAGAATGTCCAGTTTGCCAGAAAATGGGGGAGGGGAGAGAACTGGTTCCAGACTCAGCTTCACACATATACTTCCCATGGGAGAAGAGAAAGAGGACTTGGTGTTTCTCTGTGTGAGTGCAGAACTGGAAACGTGGCTGGGGAGCCGTGTCATGTGTGGAGGGGCCGTGCCATTTGCTAAAAAGGCATAGAAAGAAGGTGCCCCATAAAGAGAATGGAATATTGACATATGCAGCAACAGGGAACGTATACTGTTCAGTGAAATAACTCAGACAGAGATAGACAAATACCGTATGGTATCACTTAAGAATCTAAAAACTCCACAAAGTAGAGAATATCAGAGAAATGGAGGCTCACGGATATAGAGAACATTCTACTGGTTAGCAGCGGGGAGGGGAAGAGGGAGGGGCAATACAGAGGTGGGGGAGCGGGAGGCACAGCGTGTAAGGTGGAAGATGAGCCCAAGGATGGACTGTACATCATGGGGAATAGAGCCAGTGCTCTGTAAGAACTATATACGGAAAGCCAACGTTCACGATTGTATAATAAGAAAGAAAGGGAAAGAAAGAGGGGGGAGGAAGGAGGGAAGAAAGGAAGGAAAATGATGGTGTTTTTGGAGGGCACAAAGCCAACATTGATTAGGCCCTTTTTAGCAAAGGAATTTAGTGTGTTTTTTTTTCCATTTTTATTTTTAGTTTATTTCGCATTACCATACTGTATTGGTTTCACAATACATTGACATGATTTTTTGAAATGTACTTATTTTAATGGGAGGCTAACTATTTGACAATGCTTGGTGGTTTCTGCCATCCTTGTCGGGAATCTGCCACGGGTGTACATGTGTTCCCCATCCTGAACCCCCTCTCACCTCCCTGCCCATTCCATTACTCAGGGCCATCCCAGTGCCCCAGCCCCGAGCACCCAGTCTCGTGCATCGAACCTGGACGGGCGATCTCCTTCTCACATGATAATATACATGTTTCACTGCTATTCACTCAGATCACCCCACCCTCCCCTTCTCCCACAGAGTCCAAAAGACTGTTCTGTACATCTGTGTCTCGCATCTTTTTAGATTCCATACATATGTTTTCGTGTACTCTATTGCTGTTTTTCTTTCTGACTTATTTCACTCTGTATAATAGGCTGCAGTTTCATCCACCTCATTAGAACTAACTCAAGTGTATACTTTTTGATGGCTGAGTCGGATTTCATTGTGTATATGTACCACTGCTTTCTTGTCGATTCATCTGCCCCTGGATATCTAGGTTGCTTCCATGTCCTGGCTATTGTAAACAGTGCTGTGATGATCCTTCGGGTACACATGTCTCGTTCAAGTCTGGTTTCCTCGGTGTGTATGCCCAGCAGTGGGATTGCTGGGTCATATGCTAGTTCCAGTTCCAGTTTTTGAAGGAATCTCCACAGTGTTCTCCATAGTGGCTGTACTAGTTTGCATTCCCACCAAGAGTGCAAGAGGGTTCCCTTCTCGACACCCTCTCCAGCATTTATTGCTTGTAGATTTTTGTACAGCAGTCAGCCTGACCAGAGGCAGATGGTACCTCATTGTGGTTTTGGTTTGTCTGATAACGAGTGATGGGGAGCATCTTTTTATGTGTTTGTTAGCCATCTCTATGTCTTCTTCTGAGGAAAGGAATTTAGAATGGAGCAGTGGGCTCCCACAGGTGGGGCAGGGGGAGTAGCCCACCTCCCCTGCAGGCAAAACTGGGGTCTTGCCCACGAAGAGTTTTATTACAGGAATAAAGCCAAGTAAAGGCTGGCTCTGTTGTGATTACCATCCCCATACTCCAGTATTCTAACTTAATGTCTGTCATTAAATACTTTTACTTTGCACACCAAATTGTGTTGATTTAAGTTTTAAACGTTTGTTGTCATACATGTCAGGTTTTAATATTTTATATATTATTCACAAGGGACAAAGATTCTCTGTACATATGTACAAATGCACACACGTATGTGTGTACATACATATAAACGCACACTCATAAGTGTGTATATTTAGATATATTTTTTCATATATATATATATATTCATACATCCACAGTTTCAGTAGTTACCTTGAAGAATTCATTGTCTTCTGAGAGGGAATTCATGAGGAGAAGACCTTGTTAAACCATTCTCACCAGCACAGGCTGCCTTGGTTACCACTGCTCCATTTCACAGAGCATCCTGAATGGTTTGCAAGTCCTTGAGATCACTTCCTGCACAGCCTGCAGTCCTCTAGGGAACGTACACACCTCACATTCAAACAGTTGATTCGAAACACACAGTGATACCACAGACCTTGTCAAGATAAAGACACACAATGTGCTTTTATTTATGTCTAAATCAGTTAAACAACGTATTCACTGCAAGGTACAAACTTTTTTAGCTTGCAAAGAACAACATTGTCTTGTATTTGAACATGGGAAATCTTGCTGAATTTGAAACATGGGTTTTAAATGAAATTCATTCTTCATTGTCTGTTATTTGGAGACTATGGAACCAAGAAAGTAAACCTCGGTTCATTGGGGCTACTTAAGCTGTATCTTTAGCAGATTTTTTTTTTAATTCCCTTACACTTTTACCGTCATAAATAGATATAATAGCCCAGCTTTGGAGGAGACACACCCTCCCTGCCCTGGGACCCATCGGACTTGACTTAGGGAGATGAGGATGGCAGGTGAGTTTGGGGTCCTCCATAGGGGAGTTATTCATGCCTCATTTCTCCCACCAAAACATCTAAATTGCTCCCCATCCTCTGCTAGAGGTGTCAGGATGGGGCTTTGTGATGTCAAGGCTCACCCAGGGCCCGCATTGGCTGGGGAAGAGACTTGCTGACCTCATAAAGCATGAGGCTGTGTCTCCATGAGGATGGGTATATATAGGGGTGCTCAGGGTCTCTGGAGCAGACCACTGGGAGGCCTCAAAATGACTAAGGTGACTGGGAAGCCACAAGGCTCCAGAGTAGTTATGAAACACCTGGCTCCTGTTACCCGGGACAACAGGATGAAGACTTCCTCCCCACTGAGGTCCAAGAAAAATGTCAAGGTGAGCTGAACCCACCCAAACACCTCCGGCCCTTGGACCCAACCCCATAAGTCCTCCTCTCCCCTGTCCTTGCCTGGCACACAACCCTTCTCTGCCGACACCCCTTCTCCTGAAGCTGTCATTCCCAACCACCTTCACCCTCTTCCCCAAACCAATGCCATTCTCTACCCGTCTCTTGTTTTCTCCAGGTGGCCACGGTACTGTGAGAGTGAATAATCGCCTTCAGGCAAAGCTGAGCAAGAAAACGTCTCTGAAACCACTCAGCACAAGGAAATTTAAAAAAACCAGAGGCCCAGAGCTCTGTAGCCGGTGCTCCAAGGTGAAAGAAGTGCTGAATCAGAACGGACCAGAGGAGGTCCCAGAGAGTGTGTAGACCCCTGTCATTCCAGCAGGAACGGTGGGCAGCCAGTGACCTCAGAGCTTGGTTAGAGACCTCAGAAATCTTCTGGGGTCTTACCGCTGAGGACTGTCCAACAATACACATGTTGACTATTATACCAACTGCATACTTTCATAATGAAAATAAAATCAACCTGATGTGAAATTATGTTTGTCTCTGAGTTCTGTGAGAGTGGGGGACAGAGAGGGCAGTGCAGGCATCAATGTGTTGAGGGAGGGAGATGGGTCCTGTGGGGTTGGAGATGGGACTAGAAGGTCCAGTTTGCCAGAAAATGGGGGAGGGGAGAGAACTGGTTCCAGACTCAGCTTCACACATATACTTCCCATGGGAGAAGAGGAAGAGGACTTGGTGTTTCTCTGTGTGAGTGCAGAACTGGAAACGTGGCTGGGGAGCGGTGTCATGTGTGGAGTGGCCGTGCCATTTGCTAAAAAGGCATAGAAAGAAGGTGCCCCATAAAGAGAATGGAATATTGACATATGCAGCAACAGGGAACGTATACTGTTCAGTGAAATGACTCAGACAGAGATAGACAAATACCGTATGGTATCACTTAAGAATCTAAAAACTCAATTTTTCACCATTCAAGATAATGTTTGCTGTGGTTTTGTCATATGTAGCTTTTATTATGTTGAGGTATGTTCCTTCTATTCCTACTTTCTGGAGAGTTTTTATCATAAATGGATGTTGAATTTTGTCAACAGCCTTCTCTGCATCTACTGAGATAATCATATGGTTTTTATTTCTCAATTTGTTAATGTGGTGAATTACATTGATTGATTTGCGGATATTGAAGAATCCTTGCATCCCTGGAATACAGCCCACTTGGTCATGGTGTATGATCTTTTTAATGTGTTGTTGGATTCTGTTTGCTAGGATTGTGTTGAGGATTTTTGCGTCTATGTTCATCAGTGTTATTGGCCTGTAGTTTTCTTTTTTTGTGACATCTTTGTCAGGTTTTGGTATTAGGGTGATTGTGGCCTCATAAAATGAGTTTGGACGTTTACCTTCCTCTGCAATTTTCTGGAAGACTTTGAGTATGATAGGTGTTAGCTCTTCTCTAAATTTTTGGTAGAATTCAGCTGTGAAGCCGTCTGGACCTGGGCTTTTGTTTGGGAAAACTGGTCAACCACTTGTGAAAGAATGAAACTAGATCACGTTCTAACACCGCACACAAAAATAAACTCAAAATGGATTAAAGAACTAAATGTAAGACCAGAAACTATAAAACTCCTAGAGGAGAACATAGGCAAAACACTCTCAGACATAAATCACAGCAGGATCCTCTATGATCCACCTCTCAGAATTCTGGAAATAAAAGCAAAAATAAACAAATGGGATCTAATTAAAATTAAAAGCTTCTGCACAACAAAGGAAACTATAAGCAAGGTGAAAAGACAGCCTTCTGAATGGGAGCAAATAATAGCAAATGAAGCAACTGACAAACAACTAATCTCAAAAATATACAAGCAACATATGCAGCTCAATTCCAGAAAAATAAACGACCCAATCGAAAAATGGGCCAAAGAACTAAATAGACAATTCTCCACAGAAGACATACGGATGGCTAACAAACACATGAAAAGATGCTCAACATCACTCACTATCAGAGAAATGCAAATCAAGACCACAATGAGGTACCACTTCACACCAGTCAGAATGGCTGCGATCCAAAAATCTGCAAGCAATAAATGCTGGAGAGGGTGTGGAGAAAAGGGAACCCTCCTACACTGTTGGTGGGAATGCAAACTAGTACAGCCACTATGGAGAACAGTGTGGAGATTCCTTAAAAAATGGCAAATAGAACTGCCTTATGACCCAGCAATCCCACTGCTGGCATACACACCGAGGAAACCAGAGTAGAAAGAGACACATGTACCCCAATGTTCATCACAGCACTGTTTATAATAGCCAGGACATGGAAACAACCTAGATGTCCATCAGCAGATGAATGGATAAGAAAACTATGGTACATGTACACAATGGAGTATACTCAGCTGTTAAAAAGAATTCATTTGAATCAGTTCTGATGAGATGGATGAAACTGGAGCCAATTATACAGAGTGAAGTAAGCCAGAAAGAAAAACACCAATACAGAATACTAACACATATATATGGAATTTAGAAAGATGGCAATGACGACCCTGTATGCAAGACACGAAAAAAGACACAGCGGTGTATAACGGACTTTTGGACTCAGAGGGAGAGGGAGAGGGTGGGATGATTTGGGAGAATGGCATTCTATCATGTATACTATCATGTAAGAATTGAATCGCCAGTCTATGTCTGACGCAGGATACTGCATGCTTGGGGCTAGTGCATGGGGGTGACCCACAGAGATGTTATGGGGAGGTAGGTGGGAGGGGGGTTCATGTTTGGGAACACATGTAAGAAATAAAGATTTTAAAATTAAAAAAAAATAAAAAAAAGAATCTAAAAACTCCACAAAGTAGAGAATATCAGAGAAATGGAGGCTCACGGATATAGAGAACATTCTACTGGTTAGCAGCGGGGAGGGGAAGAGGGAGGGGCAATACAGAGGTGGGGGAGCGGGAGGCACAGCGTGTAAGGTGGAAGATGAGCCCAAGGATGGACTGTACATCATGGGGAATAGAGCCAGTGCTCTGTAAGAACTATATACGGAAAGCCAACGTTCACGATTGTATAATAAGAAAGAAAGGGAAAGAAAGAGGGGGGAGGAAGGAGGGAAGAAAGGAAGGAAAATGATGGTGTTTTTGGAGGGCACAAAGCCAACATTGATTAGGCCCTTTTTAGCAAAGGAATTTAGTGTGTTTTTTTTTCCATTTTTATTTTTAGTTTATTTCGCATTACCATACTGTATTGGTTTCACAATACATTGACATGATTTTTTGAAATGTACTTATTTTAATGGGAGGCTAACTATTTGACAATGCTTGGTGGTTTCTGCCATCCTTGTCGGGAATCTGCCACGGGTGTACATGTGTTCCCCATCCTGAACCCCCTCTCACCTCCCTGCCCATTCCATTACTCAGGGCCATCCCAGTGCCCCAGCCCCGAGCACCCAGTCTCGTGCATCGAACCTGGACGGGCGATCTCCTTCTCACATGATAATATACATGTTTCACTGCTATTCACTCAGATCACCCCACCCTCCCCTTCTCCCACAGAGTCCAAAAGACTGTTCTGTACATCTGTGTCTCGCATCTTTTTAGATTCCATACATATGTTTTCGTGTACTCTATTGGTGTTTTTCTTTCTGACTTATTTCACTCTGTATAATAGGCTGCAGTTTCATCCACCTCATTAGAACTAACTCAAGTGTATACTTTTTGATGGCTGAGTCGGATTTCATTGTGTATATGTACCACTGCTTTCTTGTCGATTCATCTGCCCCTGGATATCTAGGTTGCTTCCATGTCCTGGCTATTGTAAACAGTGCTGTGATGATCCTTCGGGTACACATGTCTCGTTCAAGTCTGGTTTCCTCGGTGTGTATGCCCAGCAGTGGGATTGCTGGGTCATATGCTAGTTCCAGTTCCAGTTTTTGAAGGAATCTCCACAGTGTTCTCCATAGTGGCTGTACTAGTTTGCATTCCCACCAAG
Source organism: Capricornis sumatraensis (assembly GCF_032405125.1). NCBI lineage: Eukaryota > Metazoa > Chordata > Mammalia > Artiodactyla > Bovidae > Capricornis > Capricornis sumatraensis. The sequence goes on along the minus strand of NC_091092.1, from coordinate 137,868,671 downwards.
AGTGCAAGAGGGTTCCCTTCTCGACACCCTCTCCAGCATTTATTGCTTGTAGATTTTTGTACAGCAGTCAGCCTGACCAGAGGCAGATGGTACCTCATTGTGGTTTTCGTTTGTCTGATAACGAGTGATGGGGAGCATCTTTTTATGTGTTTGTTAGCCATCTCTATGTCTTCTTCTGAGGAAAGGAATTTAGAATGGAGCAGTGGGCTCCCACAGGTGGGGCAGGGGGAGTAGCCCACCTCCCCTGCAGGCAAAACTGGGGTCTTGCCCACGAAGAGTTTTATTACAGGAATAAAGCCAAGTAAAGGCTGGCTCTGTTGTGATTACCATCCCCATACTCCAGTATTCTAACTTAATGTCTGTCATTAAATACTTTTACTTTGCACACCAAATTGTGTTGATTTAAGTTTTAAACGTTTGTTGTCATACATGTCAGGTTTTAATATTTTATATATTATTCACAAGGGACAAAGATTCTCTGTACATATGTACAAATGCACACACGTATGTGTGTACATACATATAAACGCACACTCATAAGTGTGTATATTTAGATATATTTTTTCATATATATATATATATTCATACATCCACAGTTTCAGTAGTTACCTTGAAGAATTCATTGTCTTCTGAGAGGGAATTCATGAGGAGAAGACCTTGTTAAACCATTCTCACCAGCACAGGCTGCCTTGGTTACCACTGCTCCATTTCACAGAGCATCCTGAATGGTTTGCAAGTCCTTGAGATCACTTCCTGCACAGCCTGCAGTCCTCTAGGGAACGTACACACCTCACATTCAAACAGTTGATTCGAAACACACAGTGATACCACAGACCTTGTCAAGATAAAGACACACAATGTGCTTTTATTTATGTCTAAATCAGTTAAACAACGTATTCACTGCAAGGTACAAACTTTTTTAGCTTGCAAAGAACAACATTGTCTTGTATTTGAACATGGGAAATCTTGCTGAATTTGAAACATGGGTTTTAAATGAAATTCATTCTTCATTGTCTGTTATTTGGAGACTATGGAACCAAGAAAGTAAACCTCGGTTCATTGGGGCTACTTAAGCTGTATCTTTAGCAGATTTTTTTTTTAATTCCCTTACACTTTTACCGTCATAAATAGATATAATAGCCCAGCTTTGGAGGAGACACACCCTCCCTGCCCTGGGACCCATCGGACTTGACTTAGGGAGATGAGGATGGCAGGTGAGTTTGGGGTCCTCCATAGGGGAGTTATTCATGCCTCATTTCTCCCACCAAAACATCTAAATTGCTCCCCATCCTCTGCTAGAGGTGTCAGGATGGGGCTTTGTGATGTCAAGGCTCACCCAGGGCCCCCATTGGCTGGGGAAGAGACTTGCTGACCTCATAAAGCATGAGGCTGTGTCTCCATGAGGATGGGTATATATAGGGGTGCTCAGGGTCTCTGGAGCAGACCACTGGGAGGCCTCAAAATGACTAAGGTGACTGGGAAGCCACAAGGCTCCAGAGTAGTTATGAAACACCTGGCTCCTGTTACCCGGGACAACAGGATGAAGACTTCCTCCCCACTGAGGTCCAAGAAAAATGTCAAGGTGAGCTGAACCCACCCAAACACCTCCGGCCCTTGGACCCAACCCCATAAGTCCTCCTCTCCCCTGTCCTTGCCTGGCACACAACCCTTCTCTGCCGACACCCCTTCTCCTGAAGCTGTCATTCCCAACCACCTTCACCCTCTTCCCCAAACCAATGCCATTCTCTACCCGTCTCTTGTTTTCTCCAGGTGGCCACGGTACTGTGAGAGTGAATAATCGCCTTCAGGCAAAGCTGAGCAAGAAAACGTCTCTGAAACCACTCAGCACAAGGAAATTTAAAAAAACCAGAGGCCCAGAGCTCTGTAGCCGGTGCTCCAAGGTGAAAGAAGTGCTGAATCAGAACGGACCAGAGGAGGTCCCAGAGAGTGTGTAGACCCCTGTCATTCCAGCAGGAACGGTGGGCAGCCAGTGACCTCAGAGCTTGGTTAGAGACCTCAGAAATCTTCTGGGGTCTTACCGCTGAGGACTGTCCAACAATACACATGTTGACTATTATACCAACTGCATACTTTCATAATGAATATAAAATCAACCTGATGTGAAATTATGTTTGTCTCTGAGTTCTGTGAGAGTGGGGGACAGAGAGGGCAGTGCAGGCATCAATGTGTTGAGGGAGGGAGATGGGTCCTGTGGGGTTGGAGATGGGACTAGAAGGTCCAGTTTGCCAGAAAATGGGGGAGGGGAGAGAACTGGATCCAGACTCAGCTTCACACATATACTTTTCATGGGAGAAGAGGAAGAGGACTCGGTGTTTCTCTGTGTGAGTGCAGAACTGGAAACGTGGCTGGGGAGCCGTGTCATGTGTGGAGTGGCCGTGCCATTTGCTCAAAAGGCATAGAAAGAAGGTGCCCCATAAAGAGAATGGAATATTGACATATGCAGCAACAGGGAACGTATACTGTTCAGTGAAATAACTCAGACAGAGATAGACAAATACCGTATGGTATCACTGAAGAATCTAAAAACTCCACAAAGTAGAGAATATCACAAAAATGGAGGCTCAGGGATATAGAGAACATTCTACTGGTTAGCCGCGGGCAAGGGAAGAGGGAGGGGCAATACAGAGGTGGGGGAGCGGGAGGCACAGCGTGTAAGGTGGAAGATGAGCCCAAGGTTGGACTGTCCATCATGGGGAATAGAGCCAGTGCTCTGTAAGAACTATAAACGGAAAGCCAACGTTCACGATTGTATAATTAGAAAGAAAGGGAAAGAAGGAGGGGGGAGGAAGGAGGGAAGAAAGGAAGGAAAATGATGGTGTTTTTGGAGGGCACAAAGCCAACATTGATTAGGCCCTTTTTAGCAAAGGAATTTAGTTTTTTTTTTTTCCATTTTTATTTTTACTTTATTTCGCATTACCATACTGTATTGGTTTCGCGATACATTGACATGATTTTTTGAGATTTACTTACTTTAATGGAAGGCTAACTATTTTACAACGCTTGGTGGTTTTTGCCATACTTGTGGGAATCCGCCACGGGAGTACATGTGTTCCCCATCCTGAACCCCCTCTCACCTCCCTGCCCATCCCATCCCTCAGGGCCATCCCAGTGCACCAGCCCCGAGCACCCAGTCTCGTGCATCGAACCTGGACGGTCGATTTCCTGCTCACATGATAATATACATGTTTCACTGCTATTCTCTCAGATCTTCCCACCCTCGCCTTCTCCCACAGAGTCCAAAAGACTGTTCTGTACATCTGTGTCTCGCATCTTTCTAGATTCCATAGATATGTGTTCGTGTACTCTATTGGTGTTTTTCTTTCTGACTTATTTCACTCTGTATAATAGGCTGCAGTTTCATCCACCTCATTAGAACTAATTCAAGTGTATACTTTTTGATGGCTGAGTCGGATTCCATTGTGCATATGTAACACTGCTTTCTTATCGATTCGTCTGCCCCTGGACATCTAGGTTGCTTCCATGTCCTGGCTATTGTAAACAGTGCTGTGATGATCCTTTGGGTACGCATGTCTCGTTCAAGTCTGGTTACCTCGGTGTTTATGCCCAGCAGTGGGATTGCTGGGTCATAAGGCAGTTCTAGTTCCAGTTTTTGAAGGAATCTCCACAGTGTTCTCCATAGTGGCTATATTAGTTTGCATTCCCACCAAGAGTGCAGGAGGGTTCCCTTCTCGACACCCTCTCCAGCATTTATTGCTTGTAGATTTTTGTACAGCAGTCAGCCTGACCAGAGGCAGATGGTACCTCATTGTGGTTTTGGTTTGCATTTGTCTGATAACGAGGGATGGGGAGCATCTTTTCATGTGTTTGTTAGCCATCTCTATGTCTTCTTCGGAGGAAAGGAATTTAGAATGGAGCAGTGGGCTCCCACAGGTGGGGCAGGGGGAGTAGCCCACATCCCCTGCAGGCAATACTGGGGTCTTGCCCACGAATAGTTTTATTACAAGAATAAAGCCAAGTAAAGGCTGGCTCTGTTGTGATTACCATCCCCACACTCCAGTATTCTAACTTCATGTCATTAATTAAATACTTTTACTTTGCACACCAAATTGTGTTGATTTAAGTTTTAAACGTTTGTTGTCATAGATGTCAGGTTTTAATATGTTATATATTATTCACAGGGGACAAAGATTCACTGTACATATGTACAAATGCACACACGTATGTGTGTACATACATATAAACGCACACTCAGAAGTGTGTATATTTAGATATTTTTTTTCATATATATATATTCATACATCCACAGTTTCAGTAGTTACCTTGAAGAATTCATTGTCTTCTGTGAGGGAATTCATTAAGAGAAGACCTTGTTAAACCATTGTCACCAGCACAGGCTGCCTTGCTTACCACTGCTCCATTCCACAGAGCATCCTGAATGGTTTGCAAGGCCTTGAGATCACTTCCTGCACAGCCTGCAGTCCCCTAGGGAACGTACACACCTCACATTCAAACAGTTGATTCGAAACACACAGTGATACCACAGACCTTGTCAAGGTAAAGACACACAATGTGCCTTGATTTATGTCTAAATCAGTTAAACAACGTATTCACTGCAAGGTACAAACTTTTTTAGCTTCCAAAGAACAACTTTGTCTTGTATTTGAACATGGAAAATCTTGCTGAATTTGAAACATAGGTTTTAAATGAAATTCATTCTTCATTGTCTGTTATTTGGAGACTATGGAACCAAGAAAGTAAACCTCCGTTCATTGGGGCTGCTTAAGCTGTATCATGAGCAGATTTTTTTTTTAATTCCCTTACACTTTTACCGTCATAAATAGATATAATAGCCCAGCTTTGTAGGAGACACACCCTCCCTGCCCTGTAACCCATCGGACTTGACTTAGGGAGATGAGGATGGCAGTTGAGTTTGGGGGCCTCCATAGGGGAGTTATTCATGCCTCATTTCTCCCACCAAGACATCTAAATTGCTCCCCATCCTCTGCTAGAGGTGTCAGGATGGGGCTTTGTGATGTCAAGGCTCACCCAGGGCCCCCATTGGCTGGGGAAGATACTTGCTGACCTCATCAAGCATGAGGGTGTGTCTCCCTGACGAGGGGTATATATAGGGGTGCTCAGGGGCTCTGGAGCAGACCACTGGGAGGCCTCAAAATGACTAAGGTGACTGGGAAGCCACAAGGCTCCAGAGTAGTTATGAAACACCTGGCTCCTGTTACCCGGGACAACAGGATGAAGACTTCCTCTCCACTGAGGTCCAAGAAAAATGTCAAGGTGAGCTGAACCCACCCAAACATCTCTGGCCCATTGACCCCTCCCCATAGGTCCCCTCCCCTGTCCTTGCCTGTCACACAACCCTTCTCTGCCCACACCCCTTCTCCTGAAGCTGTCATTCCCAACCACCTTGCCCCTATTCCCCAAACCAATGCCATTCTCTACCCCTCTCTTGTTTTCTCCAGGTGGCCAGGGTACCTGTGAGAGTGAATAATCGCCTTCAGGCAAAGATGAGCAAGAAAACGTCTCAGAAACCACTCACCACAAGGAAATTTAAAAAAACCAGAGGCCCAAAGCTCTGTAGCCGGTGCTCCAAGGTGAAAGAAGTCCTGAATCAGAACGGACCAGAGGAGGTCCCAGAGAGTGTGTTGACCCCTGTCATTCCAGCAGGAACGGTGGCAGCCAGTGACCTCAGAGCTTGGCTAGAGACCTCAGAAATCTTCTGGGGTCTTGCCGCTGAGGACTGGCCAACAATACACACTTTGAATATTATACCAACTGCATACATTCATAATGAAAATAAAATCAACCTGATGTGAAATTATGTTTGTCTCTGAGTTCCGTGAGAGTGGGGGACAGAGAGGGCAGTGCAGGCATCAATGTGTTGAGGGAGGGAGATGGGTCCTGTGGGGTTGGAGATGGGACTAGAAGGTCCAGTTTGCCAGAAAATGGGGGAGGGGAGAGAACTGGTTCCAGACTCAGCTTCACACATATACTTCCCATGGGAGAAGAGGAAGAGGAATTGGTGTTTCTCTGTGTGAGTGCAGAACTGGAAACGTGGCTGGGGAGCTGTGTCCTGTGTGGAGTGGCCGTGCCATTTGCTAAAAAGGCATAGAAAGAAGATGCCCCATAAAGAGAATGGAATATTGACATATGCAGCAACAGGGAACCTATACTGTTCAGTGAAATAACTCAGACAGAGATAGACAAATACCGTATGGTATCACTTAAGAATCTAAAAACTCCACAAAGTAGAGAATATCACAAAAATGGAGGCTCACGGATATAGAGAACATTCTACTGGTTAGCAGCGGGGAGGGGAAGAGGGAGGGGCAATACAGAGGTGGGGGAGCGGGAGGCACAGCGTGTAAGGTGGAAGATGAGCCCAGGGATGGACTGTACATCATGGGGAATAGAGCCAGTGCTCTGTAAGAACTATAAACGGAAAGCCAACGTTCACGATTGTATAATAAGAAAGAAAGGGAAAGAAAGAGGGGGGAGGAAGGAGGGAAGAAAGGAAGGAAAATGATGGTGTTTTTGGAGGGCACAAAGCCAGAATTGATTAGGCCCTTTTTAGCAAAGGAATATAGTTTATTTTTTTTTCCATTTTTATTTTTAGTTTCTTTCGCATTACCATACTGTATTGGTTTCGCAATACATTGACATGATTTTTTTAGATGTACTTATTTTAATGGGAGGCTAACTATTTTACAATGCTTGGTGGTTTTTGCCATCCTTGTCGGGAATCCGCCACGGGTGTACATGAGTTCCCCATCATGAACCCCCTCTCACCTCCCTGCCCATCCCATCCCTCAGGGCCATCCCAGTGCACCAGCCCCGAGCACCCAGTCTCGTGCATCGAACCTGGATGGGCGATCTCCTTCTCACATGATAATATACATGTTTCACTGCTATTCTCTCAGATCATCCCACCCTCGCCTTCTCCCACAGAGTCCAAAAGACTGTTCTGTACATCTGTGTCTCGCATCTTTCTAGATTCCATAGATATGTGTTCGTGTACTCTATTGGTGTTTTTCTTTCTGACTTATTTCACTCTGTATAATAGGCTGCAGTTTCATCCACCTCATTAGAACTAATTCAAGTGTATACTATTTGATGGCTGAGTCGGATTCCATTGTGTATATGTACCACTGCTTTCTTATCGATTCGTCTGCCCCTGGACATCTAGGTTGCTTCCATGTCCTGGCTATTGTAAACAGTGCTGTGATGATCCTTCGGGTACGCATGTCTCGTTCACGTCTGGTTTCCTCGGTGTGTATGCCCAGCAGTGGAATTGCTGGGTCATATGGCAGTTCTAGTTCCAGTTTTTGAAGGAATCTCCACAGTGTTCTCCATAGTGGCTGTACTAGTTTGCATTCCCACCAAGAGTGCAAGAGGGTTCCCTTCTCGACACCCTCTCCAGCATTTATTGCTTGTAGATTTTTGTACAGCAGTCAGCCTGACCAGAGGCAGATGGTACCTCATTGTGGTTTTTGTTTGCATTTGTGTGATAACGAGTGATGGGGAGATCTTTTCATGTGTATGTTAGCCATCTCTATGTCTTCTTCGGAGGAAAGGAATTTAGAATGGAGCAGTGGGCTCCCACAGGTGGGGCAGGGGGAGTAGCCCACATCCCCTGCAGGCAATACTGGGGTCTGGCCCACGAAGAGTTTTATTACAAGAATAAAGCCAAGTAAAGGCTGGCTCTGTTGTGATTACCATCCCCATAATCCAGTATTCTAACTTAATGTCATTAATTAAATACTTTTACTTTGCACAACAAATTTTGTTGACTTAAGTTTTAAACATTTGTTGTCATAGATATCAGGTTTAAATATTTTATATATTATTCACAAGGGACAAAGATTCACTGTACATATGTACAAATGCACACACGTATGTGTATACATACATATAAACGCACACTCATAAGTGTGTATATTTAGATATATTTTTTCATATATATATATATTCATACATCCACAGTTTCAGTAGTTACCTTTAAGAATTCATTGTCTTCTGTGAGGGAATTCATGAAGACAAGACCTTGTTAAACCACCGTCACCAGCACAGGCTGCCTTGGTTACCACTGCTCCATTCCACAGAGCATCCTGAATGGTTTGCAAGGCCTTGAGATCACTTCCTGCACAGCCTGCAGTCCCCTAGGGAACGTACACACCTCACATTCAAACAGTTGATTCGAAACACACAGTGATACCACAGACCTTGTAAAGGTAAAGACACACAATGTGCTTTTATTTATGTCTAAATCAGTTAAACAATGTATTCACTGCAAGGTACAAACTTTTTTAGCTTACAAAGAACAACATTGTCTTGTATTTGAAGGTGGAAAATCTTGCTGAATTTGAAACATAGGTTTTTAATGAAATTCATTCTTCATTGTCTGTTATTTGGAGACTATGGAACCAAGAAAGTAAACCTCCATTCATTGGGGCTGCTTAAGCTGTATCTTTAGCAGATTTTTATCTTTTAATACCCTTACACTTTTACCGTCATAAATAGATATAATAGCCCAGCTTTGGAGGAGACACACCCTCCCTGCCCTGGGACCCATCGGACTTGACTTAGGGAGATGAGGATGGCAGGTGAGATTGGGGGCCTCCATAGGGGAGTTATTCATGCCTCATTTCTCCCACCGAAACATCTAAATTGCTCCCCATCCTCTGCTAGAGGTGTCAGGATGGGGCTTTGTAATGTCAAGGCTCACCCAGGGCCCCCATTGGCTGGGGAAGATACTTGCTGACCTCATAAAGCATGAGGGTGTGTCTCCCTGACGAGGGGTATATATAGGGGTGCTCAGGGGCTCTGGAGCAGACCACTGGGAGGCCTCAAAATGACTAAGGTGACTGGGAAGCCACAAGGCTCCAGAGTAGTTATGAAACACCTGGCTCCTGTTACCCGGGACAACAGGATGAAGACTTCCTCCCCACTGAGGTCCAAGAAAAATGGCAAGGTGAGCTGAACCCACCCAAACACCTCTGGCCCATTGACCCCACCCCATAAGTCCTCTCCCCTGTCCTTGCCTGGCACACAACCCTTCTCTGCCCACACCCCTTCTCCTGAAGCTGTCATTTCCAACCACCTTCACCCTCTTCCCCAAACCAATGCCATTCTCTACCCGTCTTTTGTTTTCTCCAGGTGGCCAGGGTACCTGTGAGAGTGAATAATCGCCTTCAGGCAAAGCTGAGCAAGAAAACATCTCAGAAACCACTCAGCACAAGGAAATTTAAAAAAACCAGAGGCCCAGAGCTCTGTAGCCGGTGCTCCAAGGTGAAAGAAGTGCTGAATCAGAACGGACCAGAGGAGGTCCCAGAGAGTGTGTAGACCCCTGTCATTCCAGCAGGAACGGTGGGCAGCCAGTGACCTCAGAGCTTGGTTAGAGACCTCAGAAATCTTCTGGGGTCTTGCCGCTGAGGACTGGCCAACAATACACATGTTGACTATTATACCAACTGCATACATTCATAATGAAAATAAAATCAACCTGATGTGAAATTATGTTTCTCTCTGAGTTCTGTGAGAGTGGGGGACAGAGAGGGCAGTGCAGGCATCAATGTGTTGAGGGAGGGAGATGGGTCCTGTGGGGTTGGAGATCGGATTAGAAGGTCCAGTTTGCCAGAAAATGGGGGAGGGGAGAGAACTGGTTCCAGACTCAGCTTCACACATATACTTTTCATGGGAGAAGAGAAAGAGGACTTGGTGTTTCTCTGTGTGAGTGCAGAACTGGAAACGTGGCTGGGGAGCCGTGTCATGTGTGGAGTGGCCGTGCCATTTGCTCAAAAGGCATAGAAAGAAGGTGCCCCATAAAGAGAATGGAATATTGACCTATGCAGCAACAGGGAACGTATACTGTTCAGTGAAATAACTCAGAAAGAGATAGACAAATACCGTATGGTATCACTTAAGATTCTAAAAACTCCACAAAGTAGAGAATATCACAAAAATGGAGGCTCACGGATATAGAGAACATTCTACTGGTTAGCAGCGGGGAGGGGAAGAGGGAGGGGCAATACAGAGGTGGGGGAGCGTGAGGCACAGCGTGTAAGGTGGAAGATGAGCCCAAGGATGGACTGTACATCATGGGGAATAGAGCCAGTGCTCTGTAAGAACTATAAACGGAAAGCCAACGTTCACGATTGTATAATAAGAAAGAAAGGGAAAGAAAGAGGGGGGAGGAAGGAGGGAAGAAAGGAAGGAAAATGATGGTGTTTTTGGAGGGCACAAAGCCAACATTGATTAGGCCCTTCTTAGCAAAGGAATTTAGTGTGTTTTTTTTTCCATTTTTATTTTTAGTTTATTTCGCATTACCATACTGTATTGGTTTCGCGATACATTGCCAGGATTTTTTGAGATGTACTTATTTTAGTGGGAGGCTAACAGTTTTAAAACGCTTGGTGGTTTTTGCCATACTTGTTGGGAATCCGCCACGGTTGTACATGTGTTCCCCATCCTGAACCCCCTCTCACCTCCCTGCCCATCCCATCCCTCAGGGCCATCCCAGTGCACCAGCCCCGAGCAACCAGTCTCGTGCATCGAACCTGGACGGGCGATCTCCTTCTCACATGATAATATACATGTTTCACTGCTATTCTCTCAGGTCATCACACCCTCGCCTTCTCCCACAGAGTCCAAAGACTGTTCTGTACATTTGTGTCTCGCAGACAGGGTTATCATCACCATCTTTCTAGATTCCATAGATATGTGTTCGTGTACTCTATTGGTGTTTCTCTTTCTGACTTATTTCACTCTGTATAATGGGCTGCAGTTTCATCCACCTCATTAGAACTAATTCAAGTGTATACTTTTTGATGTCTGAGTCGGATTCCATTGTGTATATGTACCACTGATTTCTTATCGATTCGTCTGCCCCTGGACATCTAGATTGCTTCCATGTCCTGGCTATTGTAAACAGTGCTGTGATGATCCTTCGGGTACGCATGTCTCGTTCAAGTCTGGTTTCCTCGGTGTGTATGCCCAGCAGTGGGATTGCTGGGTCATATGGCAGTTCTAGTTCCAGTTTTTGAAGGACTCTCCACAGTGTTCTCCATAGTGGCTGTACTAGTTTGCATTCCCACCAAGAGTGCAAGAGGGTTCCCTTCTCGACACCCTCTGCAGCATTTATTGCTTGTAGATTTTTGTACAGCAGTCAGCCTGACCAGAGGCAGATGGTACCTCATTGTGGTTTTGGTTTGCATTTGTCTGATAACGAGTGATGGGGAGCATTTTTTCATGTGTTTGTTAGCCATCTCTATGTCTTCTTCGGAGGAAAGGATTTTAGAATGTAGCAGTGGGCTCCCACAGTTGGGGCAGGGGGAGTAGCCCTCATCCCTTGCAGGCAATACTGGGGTCTTGCCCACGAAGAGTTTTATTACAAGAATAAAGCCAAGTAAAGGCTGGCTCTGTTGTGATTACCATCCCCAGAATCCAGTATTCTAACTTCATGTCATTAATTAAATACTTTTACTTTGCACACCAAATTGTGTTGACTTAAGTTTTAAACGTTTGTTGTCATAGATGTCAGGTTTTAATATTTTATATATTATTCACAAGGGACAAAGATTCACTGTACATATGTACAAATGCACACACGTATGTGTGTACATTTATATAAATGCACACTCATAAGTGTTTATATTTAGATATATTTTTTCATGTATATATATATTCATACATCCACAGTTTCAGTAGTTACCTTGAAGAATTCATTGTCTTCTGTGAGGGAATTCATGAAGAGAAGACCTTGTTAAACCATTGTCACCAGCACAGACTGCCTTGGTTACCACTGCTCCATTCCACAGAGCATCCTGAATGGTTTGCAAGGCCTTGAGATCACTTCCTGCACAGCCTGCAGTCCCCTAGGGAACGTACACACCTCACATTCAAACAGTTGATTCGAAACACACAGTGATACCACAGACCTTGTCAATGTAAAAACAGACAATGTGCTTTTGTTTATCTCTAAATCAGTTAAACAAAGTATTCACTGCAAGGTACAAACTTTTTTTGCTTGCAAGGAACAACATTGTCTTGTATTTGAACATGGAAAATCTTGCTGTATTTGAAACATAGGTTTTAAATGAAATTCAATCTTTATTGTCTGTTATTTGGAGACTATGGAACCAAAAAAGTAAACCTCCGTTCATTGGGGCCGCTTAAGCTGTATCTTTAGCAGATTTTTTTTAAAATTCCCTTACACTTTTACCGTCATAAATAGATAAAATAGCCCAGCTTTGGAGGAGACACACCCTCCCTGCCCTGTGACCCATCGGACTTGACTTAAGGAGATGAGGATGGCAGTTGAGTTTGGGGGCCTCAATAGGGGAGTTATTCATGCCTCATTTCTCCTAACAAAACATCTAAATTGCTCCGCATCCTCTGCTAGAGGTGTCAGGATGGGGCTTTGTGATGTCAACACTCACCCAAGGCGCCCATTGGCTGAGGAAGAGACTTGCTGACCTCATAAAGCATGAGGGTGTGTCTCCCTGATGAGGGGTATATATAGGGGTGCTCAGGGGCTCTGGAGCAGACCACTGGGAGGCCTCAAAATGACTAAGGTGACTGGGAAGACACAAGGCTCCAGAGTAGTTCTGAAACACCTGGCTCCTGTTACCCGGGACAACAGGATGAAGTCTTCCTCCCCACTGAGGTCCAAGAAAAATGTCAAGGTGAGCTGAACCCACCCAAATACCTCTGGCCCATTGACCCCACCCCATAAGTCCTCTCCCCTGTCCTTGCCTGGGACACAACCCTTCTCTGCCCACACCCCTTCTCCTGAAGCTGTCATTCCCAACCACCTTCACCCTCTTCCCCAAACCAATGCCATTCTCTACCCGTCTCTTGTTTTCTCCAGGTGGCCAGGATACCTGTGAGCGTGAATAATCGCCTTCAGGCAAAGCTGAGCAAGAAAACGTCTCCCAAACCACTCAGGACAAGAAAATTTAAAAAAACCAGAGGCCCAAAGCTCTGTAGGCGGTGCTCCAAGGTGAAAGAAGTGCTGAATCAGAACGAACCAGAGGAGGTCCCAGAGAGTGTGTAGACCCCTGTCATTCCAACAGGAACGGTGGGCAGCCAGTGACCTCAGAGCTTGGCTAGAGACCTCAGAAATCTTCTGGGGTCTTGCCGCTGAGGACTGGCCAACAATACACATGTTGACTATTATACCAACTGCATACATTCATAATGAAAATAAAATCAACCTGATGTGAAATTATGTTTGTCTCTGAGTTCTGTGAGAGTGGGGGACAGAGAGGGCAGTGCAGGCATCAATGTGTTGAGGGAGGGAGATGGGTCCTGTGGGGTTGGAGATGGGACTAGAAGGTCCAGTTTGCCAGAAAATGGGGGAGGGTAGAGAACTGGTTCCAAACTCAGCTTCACACATATACTTCCCATGGGAGAAGAGGAAGAGGACTTGGTGTTTCTCTGTGTGAGTGCAGAACTGGAAACGTGGCTGGGGAGCCGTTTCATGTGTGGAGTGGCCGTGCCATTTGCTAAAAAGGCATAGGAAGAAGGTTCCCCATAAAGAGAATGGAATATTGACATATGCAGCAACAGGGAACGTATACTGTTAAGTGAAATAACTCAGACAGAGATAGACAAATACCGTATGGTATCACTTAAGAATCTAAAAACTCAATTTTTCACCATTCAAGATAATGTTTGCTGTGGGTTTGTCATATGTAGCTTTTATTGTGTTGAGGTATGTTCCTTCTATTCCTGCTTTCTGGAGAGTTTTTATCATAAATGGATGTTGAATTTTGTCAACGGCCTTCTCTGCATCTATTGAGATAATCATATAGTTTTTATTTTTCAATTTGTTAATGTGGTGAATTACATTGATTGATTTATGGATATTGAAGTATCCTTGCATCCCTGGAATAAAGCCCACTTGGTCATGGTGTATGATCTTTTTAATGTGTTGTTGGATTCTGATTGCTAGGATTGTGTTGAGGATTTTTGCGTCTGTGTTCATCAGTGATATTGGCCTGTAGTTTTCTTTTTTTGTGACATCTTTGTCAGGCTTTGGTATTAGGGTGATGGTGGCCTCATAAAATGAGTTTGGACGTTTACCTTCCTCTGCAATTTTCCGGAAGAGTTTGAGTATGATAGGTGTTAGCTCTTCTCTAAATTTTTGGTAGAATTCAGCTGTGAAGCCGTCTGGACCTGGGCTTTTGTTTGGTAAAAATGGTCAACCACTTGTGAAAGAATGAAACTAGATCACGTTCTAACACCACACACAAAAATAAACTCAAAATGGATTAAAGAACTAAATGTAAGACCAGAAAGTATAAAACTCCTAGAGGAGAACATAGGCAAAACACTCTCAGACATAAATCACAGCAGGATCCTCTATGATCCACCTCTCAGAATTCTGGAAATAAAAGCAAAAATAAACAAATGGGATCTAATTAAAATTAAAAGCTTCTGCACAACAAAGGAAACTATAAGCAAGGTGAAAAGACAGCCTTCTGAATGGGAGCAAATAATAGCAAATGAAGCAACTGACAAACAACTAATCTCAAAAATATACAAGCAACTTATGCAGCTCAATTCCAGAAAATTAAACGACCCAATTAAAAAATGGGCCAAAGAACTAAATAGACATTTCTCCACAGAAGACTTACGGATGGCTAACAATCACATGAAAAGATGCTCAACATCACTCATTATCAGAGAAATGCAAATCAAGACCACAATGAGGTATCGTTTCACACCAGTTAGAATGGCTGCGATCCAAAAATCTGCAAGCAATAAATGCTGGAGAGGGTGTGGAGAAAAGGGAACCCTCCTACACTGTTGGTGGGAATGCAAATTAGTACAGCCACTATGGAGAACAGTGTGGAGATTCCTTAAAAAATTGCAAATAGAACTGCCTTATGACCCAGCAATCCCACTGCTGGGCATACACACCAAGGAAACCAGAGTTGAAAGAGACACATGTACCCCAATGTTCATCATAGTACTGTTTATAATAGCCAGGACATGGAAACAACCTAGATGTCCATCAGCAGATGAATGGATAAGAAAACTGTGGTACATGTACACAATGGAGTGTTACTCAGCCGTTACAAAGAATTCATTTGAATCAGTTCTGATGAGATGGATGAAACTGGAGACGATTATACAGAGTGAAGTAAGCCAGAAAGAAAAACACCAATACAGAATACTAACACATATATATGGAATTTAGAAAGATGGGAATGACGACCCTGTATGCAAGACACGAAAAAAGACACAGCGGTGTATAACGGACTTTAGGACTCAGAGGGAGAGGGAGAGGGTGGGATGATTTGGGAGAACGGCATTCTATCATGTATACTATCATGTAAGAATTGAATCGCCAGTCTATGTCTGACGCAGGATACTGCATGCTTGGGGCTACTGCATGGGCGTGACCCACAGAGATGTTATGGGGAGGGAGGTGGGAGAGGGGTTCATGTTTGGAAACACATGTAAGAAATAAAGATTTTAAAATTAAAAAAAAATAAAAAAAAAGAATCTAAAAATTCCACAAAGTAGAGAATATCACAAAAATGGAGGCTCACGGATATAGAGAACATTGTACTGGTTAGCAGCGGGGAGGGGAAGAGGGAGGGGCAATACAGAGGTGGGGGAGCGGGAGGCACAGCGTGTAAGGTGGAAGATGAGCTCAAGGATGGACTGTACATCATGGGGAATAGAGCCAGTGCTCTGTAAGAACTATAAACGGAAAGCCAACGTTCACGATTGTATAATAAGAAAGAAAGGGAAAGAAAGAGGGGGGAGGAAGGAGGGAAGAAAGGAAGGAAAATGATGGTGTTTTTGGAGGGCACAAAGCCAACATTGATTAGGCGCTTTTTAGCACAGGAATTTAGTGTGTTTTTTTTTTCAATTTTTATTTTTAGCTTATTTCGCATTACCATACTGTATTGGTTTCGCGATACACTGACATGATTTTTTGAGATGTACTTATTTTAATGGGAGGCTAACTATTTCATAACGCTTGGTGGTTTTTGCCATACTTGTCGGGAATCCGCCACGGGTGTACATGTGTTCCCCATCCTGAACCCCCTCTCACCTCCCTGCCCATCCCATCCCTCAGGGCCATTCCAGTGCACCAGCCCCGAGCACCCAGTCTCGTGCATCGAAACTGGTCGGGCGATCTCCTTCTCACATGATAATATACATGTTTCACTGCTATTCTCTCAGATCATCCCACCCTCGACTTCTCCCACAGAGTCCAAAAGACTGTTCTGTACATCTGTGTCTCTCAGACAGGGTTATCATCACCATCTTTCTAGATTCCATAGATATGTGTTCGTGTACTCTATTGGTGTTTTTCTTTCTGACTTATTTCACTCTGTATAATAGGCTGCAGTTTCATCCACCTCATTAGAACTAATTCAAGTGTATACTTTTTGATGGCTGAGTCGGATTCCATTGTGTATATGTACCACTGCTTTCTTATCGATTCATCTGCCCCTGGACATCTAGGTTGCTTCCATGTCCTGGCTATTGTAAACAGTACTGTGATGATCCTTCGGGTACGCATGTCTCGTTCAAGTCTGGTTTCCTCGGTGTGTATGCCCAGCAGTGGGATTGCTGGCTCATATGGCAGTTCTAGTTCCAGTTTTTGAAGGAATCTCCACAGTGTTCTCCATATTGGCTGTACTAGTTTGCATTCCCACCAAGAGTGCAAGAGGGTTCCCTTCTCGACACCCTCTCCAGCATTTATTGCTTGTAGAATTTTGTACAGCAGTCAGCCTGACCAGAGGCAGATGGTACCTCATTGTGGTTTTAATTTGCATTTGTCTGATAACGAGTGATGGGGAGCATCTTTTCATGTGTTTGTTAGCCATCTCTATGTCTTCTTCGGAGGAAAGGAATTTAGAATGGAGCAGTGGGCTCCCACAGGTGGGGCAGGGGGCGTAGCCCACATCCCCTGCAGGCAATACTGGGGTCTTGCCCACGAAGAGTTTTATTACAAGAATAAAGCCAAGTAAAGGCTGGCTCTGTTGTGATTACCATCCCCATACTCCAGTATTCTAACTCCATGTCATTAATTAAATACTTTTACTTTGCACACCAAATTGTGTTGATTTAAGTTTTAAACGTTTGTTGTCATAGATGTCAGGTTTTAATATTTTATATATTATTCACAAGGGACAAAGATTCACTGTACATATGTACAAATGCACACACGTATGTGTGTACATACATATAAACGCACACTCATAAATGTGTATATTTAGATATATTTTTTCATATATATATATATATATTCATACATCCGCAGTTTCAGTAGTTACCTTGAAGAATTCATTGTCTTCTGTGAGGGAATTCATGAAGAGAAGACCTTGTTAAACCATTGTCACCAGCACAGGCTGCCTTGGTTACCACTGCTCCATTCCACAGAGCATCCTGAATGGTTTGCAAGGCCTTGAGATCACTTCCTGCACAGCCTGCAGTCCCCTAGGGAACGTACACACCTCACATTCAAACAGTTGATTCGAAACACACGGTGATACCACAGACCTTGTCAAGGTAAAGACACACAATGTGCTTTTATTTATGTCTAAATCAGTTAAACAACGTAATCACTGCAAGGTACAAACTTTTTTAGCTTGCAAAGAACAACATTGTCTTGTATTTGAACATGGAAAATCTTGCTGAATTTGAAACATAGGTTTTTAATGAAATTCATTCTTCATTGTCTGTTATTTGGAGACTATGGAACCAAGAAAGTAAACCTCCGTTCATTGGGGCTGCTTAAGCTGTATCTTTAGCAGATTTTTTTTTTTAATTCCCTTACACTTTTACCGTCATAAATAGATATAATAGCCCAGCTTTGTAGGAGACACACCCTCCCTGCCCTGTGACCCATCGGACTTGACTTAGGGAGATGAGGATGGCAGGTGAGTTTGGGGGACTCCATAGGGGAGTTATTCATGCCTCATTTCTCCCACCAAAACATCTGAATTGCTCCCCATCCTCTGCTAGAGGTGTCAGGATGGGGCTTTGTGATGTCAAGGCTCACCCAGGGCCCCCATTGGCTGGGGAAGAGACTTGCTGACCTCATCAAGCATGAGGGTGTGTCTCCATGACGAGGGGTATATATAGGGGTGCTCAGGGGCTCTGGAGCAGACCACTGGGAGGCCTCAAAATGACTAAGGTGACTGGGAAGACACAAGGCTCCAGAGTAGTTCTGAAACACCTGGCTCCTGTTACCCGGGACAACAGGATGAAGACTTCCTCCCCACTGAGGTCCAAGAAAAATGTCAAGGTGAGCTGAACCCACCCAAACACCTCTGGCCCATTGACCCCACCCCATAAGTCCTCTCCCCTGTCCTTCCCTGGCACACAACCCTTCTCTGCCCACACCCCTTCTCCTGAAGCTGTCATTCCCAACCACCTTCACCCTCTTCCCCAAACCAATGCCATTCTCTACCCGTCTCTTGTTTTCTCCAGGTGGCCAGGGTACCTGTGAGAGTGAATAATCGCCTTCAGGCAAAGCTGAGCAAGAAAACGTCTCAGAAACCACTCAGCACAAGGAAATTTAAAAAAAAACAGAGGCCCAAAGCTCTGTAGCCAGAACTCCAAGGAGAAAGAAGTGCTGAATCAGAACTGACTAGAGGAGGTCCCAGAGAGTGTGTAGACCCCTGTCATTCCAGCAGGAACGGTGGGCAGCCAGTGACCTCACAGCTTGGCTAGAGACCTCAGAAAACTTCTGGGGTCTTGCCGCTGAGGACTGGCCAATACACATGTTGACTATTATACCAACTGCATACATTCATAATGAAAATAAAATCAACCTGATGTGAAATTATGTTTGTCTCTGAGTTCTGTGAGAGTGGGGGACAGAGAGGGCAGTGCAGGCATCAATGTGTTGAGGGAGGGAGATGGGTCCTGTGGGGTTGGAGATGGGACTAGAAGGTCCAGTTTGTCAGAAAATGGGGGAGGGGAGAGAACTGGTTCCAGACTCAGCTTCACACATATACTTCCCATGGGAGAAGAGAAAGAGGACTTGGTGTTTCTCTGTGTGAGTGCAGAGCTGGAAACGTGGCTGGGGAGCCGTGTCATGTGTGGAGTGGCCGTGCAAATTGCTCAAAAGGCATAGAAAGAAGGTGCCCCATAAAGAGAATGGAATATTGATATATGCAGCAACAGGGAACGTATACTGTTTAGTGAAATAACTCAGACAGAGATAGACAAATACCGTATGGTATCACTTAAGAATCTAAAAACTCCACAAAGTAGAGAATATCACAGAAATGGAGGCTCACGGATATAGAGAACATTCTACTGGTTAGCAGCGGGGAGGGGAACAGGGAGGGGCAATACAGAGGTGGGGGAGCGGGAGGCACAGCGTGTAAGGTGGAAGATGAGCCCAAGGTTGGACTGTACATCATGGGGAATAGAGCCAGTGCTCTGTAAGAACTATAAACGGAAAGCCAACGTTCACGATTGTATAATAAGAAAGAAAGGGAAAGAAAGGGGGGGAGGAAGGAGGGAAGAAAGGAAGGAAAATGATGGTGTTTTTGGAGGGCACAAAGCCAACATTGATTAGGCCCTTTTTAGCAAATGAATTTAGTGTGTTTTTTTTTCCATTTTTATTTTTAGTTTTTTTCGCATTACCATACTGTATTGGTTTCACGATACATTGACATGATTTTTTGAGATGTACTTATTTTAATGGGAGGCTAACTATACGACAATGCTTGGTGGTTTTTGCCATCCTTGTCGGGAATCCACCACGGGTGTACATGTGTTCCCCATCCTGAACCCCCTCTCACCTCCCAGCCCATCCCATCCCTCAGGGCCATCCCAGTGCCCCAGCCCCGAGCACCCAGTCTCGTGCATCGAACCTGGACGGGCGATCTCCTTCTCACATGAAAATATACATGTTTCACTGCTATTCTCTCAGATCACCCCACCCTCCCCTTCTCCCACAGAGTCCAAAAGATTGTTCTGTACATCTGTGTCTCACATTATTTTACATTCCATACATATGTGTTCGTGTACTCTATTGCTGTTTTTCTTTCTGACTTATTTCACTCTGTATAATAGGCTGCAGTTTCATCCACCTCATTAGAACTAACTTAAGTGTATACTTTTTGATGGCTGAGTCGGATTCCATTGTGTATATGTACCACTGCTTTCTTGTCGATTCATCTGCCCCTGGACATCTAGGTTGCTTCCATGTCCTGGCTATTGTAAACAGTGCTGTGATGATCCTTCGGGTACACATGTCTCGTTCAAGTCTGGTTTCCTCGGTGTGTATGCCCAGCAGTGGGATTGCTGGGTCATATGGCAGTTCTAGTTCCAGTTTTTGAAGGAATCTCCACAGTGTTCTCCATAGTGGCTGTACTAGTTTGCATTCCCACCAAGAGTGCAAGAGGGTTCCCTTCTCGACACCCTCTCCAGCATTTATTGCTTGTAGATTTTTGTACAGCAGTCAGCCTGACCAGAGGCAGATGGTACCTCATTGTGATTTTGGTTTGCATTTGTCTGATAACGAGGGATGGGGAGCATCTTTTCATGTGTTTGTTAGCCATCTGTATGTGTTCTTCAGAGGAAAGGAATTTAGAATGGAGCAGTGGGCTCTCACAGGTGGGGCAGGGGGAGTAGCCCACATCCCCTGCAGGCAATACTGGGGTCTTGCCCACGAAGAGTTTTATTACAAGAATAAAGCCAAGTAAAGGCTGGCTCTGTTGTGATTACCATCCCCATACTCCAGTATTCTAACTTCATGTCATTAATTAAATACTTTTACTTTGCACACCACATTGTGTTGATTTAAGTTTGAAACATTTGTTGTCATAGATGTCAGGTTTTAATATTTTATATATTATTCACAAGGGACAAAGATTCACTGTACATATGTACAAATGCACACGCGTATGTGTGTACATACATATAAATGCACACTCATAAGTGTGTATATTTAGATATATTTTTTCATATATATATATATATATTCATACATCCACAGTTTCAGTAGTTACCTTGAAGAATTCATTGTCTTCTGTGAGGGAATTCATGAAGAGAAGACCTTGTTAAACCATTGTCACCAGCACAGGCTGCCTTGGTTACCACTGCTCCATTCCACAGAGCATCCTGAATGGTTTGCAAGGCCTTGAGATCACTTCCTGCACAGCCTGCAGTCCCCTAGGGAACGTACACACCTCACATTCAAACAGTTGATTCGAAACACACGGTGATACCACAGACCTTGTCAAGGTAAAGACACACAATGTGCTTTTATTTATGTCTAAATCAGTTAAACAACGTAATCACTGCAAGGTACAAACTTTTTTAGCTTGCAAAGAACAACATTGTCTTGTATTTGAACATGGAAAATCTTGCTGAATATGAAACATAGGTTTTTATGAAATTCATTCTTCATTGTCTGTTATTTGGAGACTATGGAACCAAGAAAGTAAACCTCCGTTCATTGGGGCTGCTTAAGCTGTATCTTTAGCAGATTTTTTTTTTAATTCCCTTACACTTTTATCGTCATAAATAGATATAGTAGCTCAGCTTTGGAGGAGACACACCCTCCCTGCCCTGTGACCCATCGGACTTGACTTAGGGAGATGAGGATGGCAGGTGAGTTTGGGGGACTCCATAGGGGAGTTATTTATGCCTCATTTCTCCCACCAAAACATCTGAATTGCTCCCCATTCTCTGCTAGAGGTGTCAGGATGTGGCTTTGTGATGTCAAGGCTCACCCAGGGCCCCCATTGGCTGGGGAAGAGACTTGCTGACCTCATCAAGCATGAGGGTGTGTCTCCGTGATGAGGGGTATATATAGGGGTGCTCAGGGGCTCTGGAGCAGACCACTGGGAGGCCTCAAAATGACTAAGGTGACTGGGAAGCCACAAGGCCCCAGAGTAGTTCTGAAACACCTGGCTCATGTTACCCGGGACAACAGGATGAAGACTTCCTCCCCACTGAGGTCCAAGAAAAATGTCAAGGTGAGCTGAACCCACCCAAACACCTCTGGCCCATTGACCCCACCCCATAAGTCCTCTCCCTGTCCTTGCCTGGCACACAGCCCTTCTCTGCCCACACCCCTTCTCCTGAAGCTGTCCTTCCCAACCACCTTCACCCTCTTCCCCAAACCAATGCCATTCTCTACCCGTCTCTTGTTTTCTCCAGGTGGCCAGGGTACCTGTGAGAGTGAAAAATCGCCTTCAGGCAAAGCTGAGCAAGAAAACGTCTCAGAAACCACTCAGCACAAGGAAATTTAAAAAAACCAGAGGCCCAAAGCTCTGAAGCCAGTGCTCCAAGGTGAAAGAAGTGCTGAATCAGAACGGACCAGAGGAGGTCCCAGAGAGTGTGTAGACCCCTGTCATTCCAGCAGGAACGGTGGGCAGCCAGTGACCTCAGAGCTTAGCTAGAGACCTCAGAAATCTTCTGGGGTCTTGCCGCTGAGGACTGGCCAACAATACACATGTTGACTCTTATACCAACTGCATACATTCATAATGAAAATAAAATCAACCTGATGTGAAATTATGTTTGTCTCTGAGTTCTGTGAGAGTGGGGGACAGAGAGGGCAGTGCAGGCATCGATGTGTTGAGGGAGGGAGATGGGTCCTGTGGGGTTGGAGATGGGACTAGAAGGTCCAATTTGCCAGAAAATGGGGGAGGGGAGAGAACTGGTTCCAGACTCAGCTTCACACATATACTTTCCATTGGAGAAGAGAAAGAGGACTTGGTGTTTCTCTGTGTGAGTGCAGAACTGGAAACGTGGCTGGGGAGCCGTGTCATGTGTGGAGTGGCCGTGCCATTTGCTAAAAAGGCATAGAAAGAAGATGCCCCATAAAGAGAATGGAATATTGACATATGCAGCAACAGGGAACGTATACTGTTCAGTGAAATAACTCAGACAGAGATAGACAAATACCGTATGGTATCACTTAAGAATCTAAAAACTCCACAAAGTAGAGAATATCACAGAAATGGAGGCTCACGGATATAGAGAACATTCTACTGGTTAGCAGCGGTGAGGGGAAGAGGGAGGGGCAATACAGAGGTGGGGGAGCGGGAGGCACAGCGTGTAAGGTGGAAGATGAGCCCAAGGTTGGACTGTACATCATGGGGAATAGAGCCAGTGCTCTGTAAGAACTATAAACGGAAAGCCAACGTTCACGATTGTATAATAAGAAAGAAAGGGAAAGAAAGAGGGGGAGGAAGGAGGGAAGAAAGGAAGGAAAATGATGGTGTTTTTGGAGGGCACAAAGCCAACATTGATTAGGCCCTTTTTAGCAAAGGAATTTTGTGTGTTTTTTTTTCCATTTTTATTTTTAGTTTATTTCGCATTACCATACTGTATTGGTTTCGCGATACATTGACATGATTTTTTGAGATGTACTTATTTTAATGGGAGGCTAACTATTTGACAATGCTTGGTGGTTTTTGCCATCCTTGTCGGGAATCCGCCACGGGTGTACATGTGTTCCCCATCCTGAACCCCCTCTCACCTCCCTGCCCATCCCATCCCTCAGGGCCATCCCAGTGCCCCAGCCCCGAGCACCCAGTCTCGTGCATCGAACCTGGACGGGCGATCTCCTTCTCACATGATAATATACATGTTTCACTGCTATTCTCTCAGATCACCCCACCCTCCCCTTCTCCCACAGAGTCCAAAAGACTGTTCTGTACATCTGTGTCTCGCAGACAGGGTTATCATCACCATCTTTCTAGATTCCATAGATATGTATTCGTGTACTCTATTGGTGTTTCTCTTTCTGACTTATTTCACTCTGTATAATAGGCTGCAGTTTCATCCACCTCATTAGAACTAACTCAAGTGTATACTTTTTGATGGCTGAGTCGGATTCCATTGTGTATACGCACCACTGCTTTCTAATCGATTTGTCTGCCCCTGGACATCTAGGGTGCTTCCATGTCCTGGCTATTGTGTACAGTACTGTGATGATCCTTCGGGTACACATGTCTCGTTCAAGGCTGGTTTCCTCGGTGTGTATGCCCAGCAGTGGGATTGCTGGGTCATATGGCAGTTCTATTTCCAGTTTTTGAAGGAATCTCCACAGTGTTCTCCATAGTGGCTGTACTAGTTTGCATTCCCACCAAGAGTGCAAGAGGGTTCCCTTCTCGACACCCTCTCCAGCATTTATTGCTTGTAGATTTTTGTAAGGCAGTCAGCCAGACCAGAGGCAGATGGTACCTCATTGTGGTTTTGGTTTGCATTTGTCTTATAACGAGTGATGGGGAGCATCTTTTCATGTGTTTGTTAGCCATCTCTATGTCTACTTTGGAGGAAAGGAATTTAGAATGGAGCAGTGGGCTCCCACAGGTGGGGCAGGGGGAGTAGCCCACATCCCCTGCAGGCAATACTGGGGCCTTGCCCACGAAGAGTTTTATTACAAGAATAAAGCCAAGTAAAGGCTGGCTCTGTTGTGATTACCATCCCCATACTCCAGTATTCTAACTTAATGTCAGTCATTAAATACTTTTACTTTGCACACCAAATTGTGTTGATTTAAGTTTTAAACGTTTGTTGTCATAGACGTCAGGTTTTAACATTTTATATATTATTCACAAGGGACAAAGATTCACTGTACATATGTACAAATGCACACACGTATGTGTGTACATACATATAAACGCACATGCATAAGTGTGTATATTTAGATATAATTTTTCATATATATATATATATATTCATACATCCTCAGTTTCAGTAGTTACCATTAAGAATTCATTGTCTTCTGTGAGGGAATTCATGAAGAGAAGACCTTGTTAGACCATTGTCACCAGCTCAGGCTGCCTTGGTTACCACTGCTCCATTCCACAGAGCATCCTGAATGGTTTGCAAGGCCTTGAGATCACTTCCTGCACAGCCTGCAGTCCCCTAGGGAACGTACACACCTCACATTCAAACAGTTGATTCGAAACACACAGTGATACCACAGACCTTATCAAGGTAAAGACACACAATGTGCTTTTATTTATGTCTAAATCAGTTAAACAACGTATTCACTGCAAGGTACAAACTTTTTTACCCTGCAAAGAACAACATTGTCTTGTATTTGAACATGGAAAATCTTGCTGAATTTGAAACATAGGTTTTAAATGAAATTCATTCTTCATTTTCTGTTATTTGTAGACTATGGAACCAAGAAAGTAAACCTCCGTTCATTGGGGCTGCTTAAGCTGTATCTTTAGCAGATTTTTTTTTTAATTCCCTTACACTTTTACCATCATAAATAGATACAATAGCCCAGCTTTGGAGGAGACACACCCTCCCTGCCCTGTGGCCCATCGGACTTGACTTAGGGAGATGAGGATGGCAGGTGAGTTTGGGGTCCTCCATAGGGGAGTTATTCATGCCTCATTTCTCCCACCAAAATATCTAAACTGGTCCCCATCCTCTGCTAGAGATGTCAGGATGGGGCTTTGTGATGTAAAGCTCACCCAGGGCCCCCATTGGCTGGGGAAGAGACTTGCTGACCTCATCAAGCATGAGGGTGTGTCTCCGTGACGAGGGGTATATATAGGGGTGCTCAGGGGCTCTGGAGCAGACCACTTGGAGGCCTCAACATGACTAAGGTGACTGGGAAGCCACAAGGCTCCAGAGTAGTTATGAAACACCTGGCTCCTGTTACCCGGGACAACAGGATGAAGACTTCCTCTCCACTGAGGTCCAAGAAAAATGTCAAGGTGAGCTGAACGCACCCAAACAGCTCTGGCCCATTGACCCCATCCCATATGTACTCCTCTCCCCTGTCCTTGCCTGGCACACAACCCTTCTCTGCCCACACCCCTTCTCCTGAAGCTGTCATTCCCAACCACCTTCACCCTCTTCCCCAAACCAATGCCATTCTCTACCCGTCTCTTGTTTTCTCCAGGTGGCCAGGGTACCTGTTAGAGTGAATAATCGCCTTCAGGCAAAGATGAGCAAGAAAACGTCTCAGAAACCACTCAGCACAAGGAAATTTTAAAAAGCCAGAGGCCCAAAGCTCTGTAGCCGGTGCTCCAAGGTGGAAGAAGTGCTGAATCAGAACGGACCAGAGGAGGTCCCAGAGAGTGTGTAGACCCCTGTCATTCCAGCAGGAACGGTGGGCAGCCAGTGACCTCAGAGCTTGGCTAGAGACCTCAGAAATCTTCTGGGGTCTTGCCGCTGAGGACTGGCCACCAATACACATGTTGAGTATTATACCAACTGCATACATTCATAATGAAAATAAATTCAACCTGGTGTGAAATTATGTTTGTCTCTGAGTTCTGTGAGAGTGGGGGACAGAGAGGGCAGTGCAGGCATCAGTGTGTTGAGGGAGGGAGATGGGTCCTGTGGGGTGGAGATGGGACTAGAAGGTCCAGTTTGCCAGAAAATGGGGGAGGGGAGAGAACTGGTTCCAAACTCAGCTTCACACATATACTTCCCATGGGAGAAGAGGAAGAGGACTTGGTGTTTCTCTGTGTGAGTGCATAACTGGAAACGTGGCTGGGGAGCCGTGTCATGTGTGGAGTGGCCGTGCCATTTGCTCAAAAGTCATAGAAAGAAGGTGCCCCATAAAGAGAATGGAATATTGACATATGCAGCAACAGGGAATGTATACTGTTCAGTGAAATAACTCAGACAGAGATAGACAAATACCGTATGGTATCACTTAAGAATCTAAAAACTCCAAAAAGTAGAGAATATCACAAAAATAGAGGCTCACGGATATAGAGAACATTCTACTGGTTAGCAGCGGGGAGGGGAAGAGGGAGGGGCAGTACAGAGGTGGGGGAGTGGGAGGCACAGCGTGTAAGGTGGAAGATGAGCCCAAGGACGGACTGTACATCATGGGGAATAGAGCCAGTGCTCTGGAAGAACGATAAACGGAAAGCCAACGTTCACGATTGTATAATAAGAAAGAAAGGGAAAGAAAGAGGGGGGAGGAAGGAGGGAAGAAAGGAAGGAAAATGATGGTGTTTTTGGAGGGCACAAAGCCAGAATTGGTTAGGCCCTTTTTAGCAAAGAATACAGTTTATTTTTTTTTCCATTTTTATTTTTAGTTTATTTCGCATTACCATACTGTATTGGTTTCGCAATACATTGACATGATTTTTTGAGATGTACTTATTTTAATGGGAGGCTAACTATTTGACAATGCTTGGTGGTTTTTGCCCTACTTTTCGGGAATCCGCCACGGGTGTACATGTGTTCCCCATCCTGAACCCCCTCTCACCTCCCTGCCCATCTCATCCCTCAGGGCCATCCCAGTGCACCAGCCCCGAGCACCCAGTCTCGTGCATCGAACCTGGACGGGCGATCTCCTTCTCACATGATAATATACATGTTTCACTGCTATTCTCTCAGATCATCCCACCGTCGCCTTCTCCCACAGAGTCCTAAAGACAGTTCTGTACATCTGTGTCTCGCATCTTTCTAGATTCCATAAATATGTGTTCGTGTACTCTATTGGTGTTTTTCTTTCTGACTTATTTCACTCTGTATAATAGGCTGCAGTTTCATCCACCTCATTAGAACTAATTCAAGTGTATACTATTTGATGGCTGAGTCGGATTCCATTGTGTATATGTACCACTGCTTTCTTATCGATTCGTCTGCCCCTGGACATCTAGGTTGCTTCCATGTCCTGGCTATTGTAAACAGTGCTGTGATGATCCTTCGGGTACGCATGTCTCGTTCACGTCTGGTTTCCTCGGTGTGTATGCCCAGCAGTGGGATTGCTGGGTCATATGGCAGTTCTAGTTCCAGTTTTTGAAGGAATCTCCACAGTGTTCTCCATAGTGGCTGTACTAGTTTGCATTCCCACCAAGAGTGCATGAGGGTTCCCTTCTCGACACCCTCTCCAGCATTTATTGCTTGTAGATTTTTGTACAGCAGTCAGCCTGACCAGAGGCAGATGGTACCTCATTGTGGCTTTTGTTTGCATTTGTGTGATAACGAGTGATGGGGAGATCTTTTCATGTGTATGTTAGCCTTCTCTATGTCTTCTTCGAAGGAAAGGAATTTAGAATGGAGCAGTGGGCTCCCACAGGTGGGGCAGGGGGAGTAGCCCACATCACCTGCAGGCAATACTGGGGTCTTGCCCACGAAGAGTTTTATTACAAGAATAAAGCCAAGTAAAGGCTGGCTCTGTTTTGATTACCATCCCCATACTCCAGTATTCTAACTTCATGTTATTAATTAAATACTTTTACTTTGCACACCAAATTGTGTTGATTTAAGTTTTAAACGTTTGTTATCATAGATGTCAGGGTTTAATATTTTGTATATTATTCACAAGGGACAAAGATTCACTGTACATATGTACAAATGCACACACGTATGTGTGTACATACATATAAACGCACATTCATAAGTGTGTATATTTAGATGTATTTTTTCATATATATATATATATTCATACATCCACAGTTTCAGTAGTTACCTTGAAGAATTCATTGTCTTCTGTGAGGGAATTCATGAAGAGAAGACCTTGTTAAACCATTGTCACCAGCACAGGCTGCCTTGGTTACCACTGCTCCATTCCACAGAGCATCCTGAATGGTTTGCAAGTCCTTGAGATCACTTCCTGCACAGCCTGCAGTCCCCTAGGGAATGTACACACCTCATATTCAAACAGTTGATTCGAAACACACAGTGATACCACAGACCTTGTCAAGACAAAGACACACAATGTGCTTTTATTTATGTCTAAATCAGTTAAACAACGTATTCACTGCAAGGTACAAACTTTTTTAGCTTGCAAAGAACAACATTGTCTTGTATTTGAACATGGAAAATCTTGCTGAATTTGAAACATGGGTTTTAAATGAAATTCATTCTTCATTGTCTGTTATTTGGAGACTATGGAACCAAGAAAGTAAACCTCGGTTCATTGGGGCTACTTAAGCTGTATCTTTAGCAGATTTTTTATTTAATTCCCTTACACTTTTACCGTCATAAATAGATATAATAGCCCAGCTTTGGAGGAGACACACCCTCCCTGCCCTGTGACCCATCGGACTTGACTTAGGGAGATGAGGATGGCAGGTGAGTTTGGGGCCTCCATAGGGGAGTTATTCATGCCTCATTTCTCCCACCAAAACATCTAAATTGCTCCCCATCCTCTGCTAGAGGTGTCAGGATGGGGCTGTGTGATGTCAAGGCTCACCCAGGGCCCCCATTGGCTGGGGAAGAGACTTGCTGACCTCATAAAGCATGAGGGTGTGTCTCCGTGACGAGGGGTATATATAGGGGTGCTCAGGGGCTCTGGAGCAGACCACTGGGAGGCCTCAAAATGACTAAGGTGACTGGGAAGCCACAAGGCTCCAGAGTAGTTATGAAACACCTGGCTCCTGTTACCCGGGACAACAGGATGAAGACTTCCTCCCTACTGAGGTCCAAGAAAAATGTCAAGGTGAGCTGAACCCACCCAAACACCTCTGGCCCATTGACCCCACCCCATAAGTCCTCTCCCCTGTCCTTGCCTGGCACACAACCCTTCTCTGCCCACACCCCTTCTCCTGAAGCTGTCATTCCCAACCACCTTCACCCTCTTCCCCAAACCAATGCCATTCTCTACCCGTCTCTTGTTTTCTCCAGGTGGCCAGGGTACCTGTGAGAGTGAATAATCGCCTTCAGGCAAAGCTGAGCAAGAAAACATCTCAGAAACCACTCAGCACAAGGAAATTTAAAAAAACCAGAGGCCCAAAGCTCTGTAGTCAGTGCTCCAAGGGGAAAGAAGTGCTGAATCAGAATGGACCAGAGGAGGTCCCAGAGAGTGTGTAGACCCCTGTCATTCCAGCAGGAACGGTGGGCAGCCAGTGACCTCAGAGCTTAGCTAGAGACCTCAGAAATCTTCTGGGGTCCTGCCGCTGAGGACTGGCCAACAATACACATGTTGACTATTATACCAACTGCATACATTCATAATGAAAATAAAATCAACCTGATGTGAAATTATGTTTGTCTCTGAGTTCTGTGAGAGTGGGGGACAGAGAGGGCAGTGCAGGCATCAATGTGTTGAGGGAGGGAGATGGGTCCTGTGGGGTTGGAGATGGGACTGGAAGGTCCAGTTTGCCAGAAAATGGGGGAGGGGAGAGAACTGGTTCCAAACTCAGCTTCACACATATACTTCCCACGGGAGAAGAGGAAGAGGACTTGGTGTTTCTCTGTGTGAGTTCAGAACTGGAAACGTGGCTGGGGAGCCGTGTCATGTGTCGAGTGGCCGTGCCATTTGCTCAAAAGGCATAGAAAGAAGGTGCCCCATAAAGAGAATGGAATATTGACATATGCAGCAACAGGGAACGTATACTGTTCAGTGAAATAACTCAGACAGAGATAGACAAATACCGTATGGTATCACTTAAGAATCTAAAAACTCCACAAAGTAGAGAATATCACAAAAATAGAGGCTCACGGATATAGAGAACATTCTACTGGTTAGCAGCGGGGACGGGAAGAGGGAGGGGCAATACAGAGGTGGGGGAGCGGGAGGCACAGCGTGTAAGGTGGAAGATGAGCCCAAGGATGGACTGTACATCATGGGGAATAGAGCCAGTGCTCTGTAAGAACTATAAACGGAAAGCCAACGTTCACGATTGTATAATAAGAAAGAAAGGGAAAGAAAGGGGGGGGGGGGAGGAAGGAGGGAAGAAAGGAAGGAAAATGATGGTGTTTTTGGAGGGCACAAAGCCAACATTGATTAGGCCCTTTTTAGCAAAGCATTTTAGTGTGTTTTTTTTTCCATTTTTATTTTTAGTTTATATCGCATTACCATACTGTATTGGTTACGCAATACATTGACATGATTTTTTGAGATGTACTTATTTTAATGGAGGCTAACTATTTGACCATGCTTGGTGGTTTTTGCCATCCTTGTCGGGAATCCGCCACGGGTGTACATGTGTTCCCCATCCTGAACCCCCTCTCACCTCCCTGCCCATCCCATCCCTCAGGGCCATCCCAGTGCCCCAGCCCCGAGCACCCAGTCTCGTGCATCAAACCTGGACGGGCGATCTCCTTCTCACATGATAATATACATGTTTCACTGCTATTCTCTCAGATCACCCCACCCTCCCCATCTCCCACAGAGTCCAAAAGACTGTTCTGTACATCTGTGTCTCGCATCTTTTTAGATTCCATACATATGTGTTCGTGTACTCTATTGGTGTTTTTCTTTCTGACTTATTTCACTCTGTATAATAGGCTGCAGTTTCATCCACCTCATTAGAAGTAACTCAAGTGCATACTTTTTGATGGCTGAGTCGGATTCCATTGTGTATATGTACCACTGCTTTCTTGTCGATTCATCTGCCCCTGGACATCTAGGTTGCTTCCATGTCCTGGATATTGTAAACAGTGCTGTAATGATCCTTCGGGTACACATGTCTCGTTCAAGTCTGGTTTCCTCGGTGTGTATGCCCAGCAGTGGGAATGCTGGGTCATATGGCAGTTCTAGTTCCAGTTTTTGAAGGAATCTCCACAGTGTTCTCCATAGTGGCTGTACTAGTTTGCATTCCCACCAAGAGTGCAAGAGGGTTCCCTTCTCGACACCCTCTCCAGCATTTATTGCTTGTAGATTTTTGTAAGGCAGTCAGCCTGACCAGAGGCAGATGGTACTTCATTGTGATTTTGGTTTCCATTTGTCTGATAACGAGTGATGGGGAGCATCTTTTCATGTGTTTGTTAGCCATCTCTATATCTTCTTCAGAGGAAAGGAAATTAGAATGGAGCAGTGGGCTCCCACAGGTGGGGCAGGGGGAGTAGCCCACATCCCCTGCAGGCAATACTGGGGTCTTGCCCACGAAGAGTTTTATTACAAGAATAAAGCCAAGTAAAGGCTGGCTCTGTTGTGATTACCATCCCCATACTCCAGTATTCTAACTTAAAGTCAGTCATTAAATACTTTTACTTTGCACACCAAATTGGGTTGATTTAAGTTTTAAACGTTTGTTGTCATAGATGTCAGGCTTTAATATTTTTTATATTATTCACAAGGGACAAAGATTCACTGTACATATGTACAAATGCACACACGTATGTGTGTACATACATATAAACGCACACTCATAAGTGTGTATATTTAGAAATATTTTTTCATATATATATATATTCATACATCCACAGTTTCAGTAGTTACCTTTAAGAACTCATTGTCTTCTGTGAGGGAATTCATGAAGAGAAGACCTTGTTAAACCATTGTCACCAGCACAGGCTGCCTTGGTTACCACTGCTCCATTCCACAGAGCATCCTGAATGGTTTGCAAGGCCTTGAGATCACTTCCTGCACAGCCTGCAGTCCCCTAGGGAACGTACACACCTCACATTCAAACAGTTGATTCCAAACACACAGTGATACCACAGACCTTGTCAAGGTAAAGACACACAATGTGCTTTTATTTCTGTCTAAATCAGTTAAACAACGTATTCACTGCAAGGTACAAACTTTTTTAGCTTGCAAAGAACAACATTGTCTTGTATTTGAACATGGAAAATTTTGCTGAATTTGACACATGGGTTTTAAATGAAATTCATTCTTCATTGTCTGTTATTTGGAGACTATGGAACCAAGATAGCAAACCTCCGTTCATTGAGGCTGCTTAAGCTGTATCTTTAGCAGATTTTTTTTTTAATTCCCTTACACTTTTACCGTCATAAATAGAAATAATAGCCCAGCTTTGGAGGAGACACACCCTCCCTGCCCTGTGACCCATCGGACTTGACTTAGGGAAATGAGGATGGCAGGTGAGTTTGGGGGCCTCCATAGGGGAGTTATTCATGCCTCATTTCTCCCACCAAAACATCTAAATAGCTCCTCATCCTCTGCTATAGGTGTCAGGATGGGGCTTTGTGATGTCAAGGCTCACCCAGGGCCCCCATTGGCTGGGGAAGAGACTTGCTGACCTCATAAAGCATGAGGGTGTGTCTCCCTGACGAGGGGTATATATAGGGGTGCTCAGGGGCTCTGGAGCAGACCACTGGGAGGCCTCAAAATGACTAAGGTGACTGGGAATCCACAAGGCTCCAGAGTAGTTTTGAAACACCTGGCTCCTGTTACCCGGGACAACAAAATGAAGACTTCCTCCCCACTGAGGTCCAAGAAAAATGTCAAGGTGAGCTGAACCCACCCAAACACCTCTGGCCCATTGACCCCACCCCATAAGTCCTCTCCCCTGTCCTTGCCTGTCACACAACCTTTCTCTGCCCACACCCCTTCTCCTGAAGCTGTCATTCCCAACCACCTTCACCCTCTTCCCCAAACCAATGCCATTCTCTACCCGTCTCTTGTTTTCTCCAGGTGGCCAGGGTACCTGTGAGAGTGAATAATCGCCTTCAGGCACAGCTGAGCAAGAAAACGTCTCAGAAACCACTCAGCACTAGGAAATGTAAAAAAACCAAAGGCCCAAAGCTCTGTAGCCGGTGCTCCAAGGTGAAAGAAGTGCTGAATCAGAACGGACCAGAGGAGGTCCCAGAGAGTGTGTAGACCCCTGTCATTCCAGCAGGAACGGTGGGCAGCCAGTGTCCTCAGAGCTTGGCTAGAGACCTCAGAAATCTTCTGGGGTCTTGCCGCTGAGGACTGGCCAACAATACACACGTTGACTATTATACCAACTGCATACATTCATAATGAAAATAAAATCAACCTGATGTGAAATTATGTTTGTCTCTGAGTTCTGTGAGAGTGGGGGACAGAGAGGGCAGTGCAGGCATAAATGTGTTGAGGGAGGGAGATGGGTCCTGTGGGGTTGGAGATGGGACTAGAAGGTCCAGTTTGCCAGAAAATGGGGGAGGGGAGAGAACTGGTTCCAGACTCAGCTTCACACATATACTTCCCATGGGAGAAGAGGAAGAGGACTTGGTGTTTCTCTGTGTGAGTGCAGAACTGGAAACGTGGCTGGGGAGCCGTGTCATGTGTGGAGTGGCCGTGCCATTTGCTCAAAAGGCATACAAAGAAGGTGCCCCATAAAGAGAATGGAATATTGACATATGCAGCAACAGGGAACGTATACTGTTCAGTGAAATAACTCAGAAAGAGATAGACAAATACCGTATGGTATCACTTAAGAATCTAAAAACTCCACAAAGTAGAGAATATCACAAAAATGGAGGCTCACGGATATAGAGAACATTCTACTGGTTAGCAGCGGGGAGGGGAAGAGGGAGGGGCAATACAGAGGTGGGGGAGCGGGAGGCACAGCGTGTAAGGTGGAAGATGAGCCCAAGGATGGACTGTACATCATGGGGAATAGAGCCAGTGCTCTGTAAGAACTATAAACGGAAAGCCAACGTTCACGATTGTATAATAAGAAAGAAAGGGAAAGAAAGAGGGGGGAGGAAGGAGGGAAGAAAGGAAGGAAAATGATGGTGTTTTTGGAGGGCACAAAGCCAGAATTGATTAGGCCCTTTTTAGCAAAGGAATATAGTTTATTTTTTTTCCATTTTTATTTTTAGTTTATTTCGCATTACCATACTGTATTGGTTTCACGATACATTGACATGATTTTTTGAGATGTACTTATTTTAATGGGAGGCTAACTATTTGACAATGCTTGGTGGTTTTTGCCATCCTTGTCGGGAATCCGCCACGGGTGTACATGTGTTCCCCATCCTGAATCCCCTCTCACCTCCCTGCCCATCCCATCCCTCAGGGCCATCCCAGTGCACCAGCCCCGAGCACCCAGTCTCGTGCATCGAACCTGGACGGGCGATCTCCTTCTCACATGATAATATACATGTTTCACTGCTATTCTCTCAGATCATCCCACCCTCGCCTTCTCCCACAGAGTCCAAAAGACTGTTCTGTACATCTGTGTCTCTCAGACAGGGTTATCATCACCATCTTTCTAGATTCCATAGATATGTGTTCGTGTACTCTATTGGTGTTTTTCTTTCTGACTTATTTCACTCTGTATAATAGGCTGCAGTTTCATCCACCTCATTAGAACTAATTCAAGTGTATACTTTTTGATGGCTGAGTCGGATTCCATTGTGCATAAGTAACACTGCTTTCTTATCGATTCGTCTGCCCCTGGACATCTAGGTTGCTTCCATGTCCTGGCTATTGTAAACAGTGCTGTGATGATCCTTCGGGTACGCATGTCTCGTTCAAGTCTGGTTACCTCGGTGTGTATGCCCAGCAGTGGAATTGCTGGGTCATAAGGCAGTTCTAGTTCCAGTTTTTGAACGACTCTCTACAGTGTTCTCCATAGTGGCTGTATTAGTTTGCATTCCCACCAAGAGTGCAAGAGCGTTCCCTTCTCGACACCCTCTCCAGCATTTATTGCTTGTAGATTTTTGTACAGCAGTCAGCCTGACCAGAGGCAGATGGTACCTCATTGTGGTTTTGGTTTGCATTTGTCTGATAACGAGGGATGGGGAGCATCTTTTCATGTGTTTGTTAGCCATCTCTATGTCTTCTTCGGAGGAAAGGAATTTAGAATGGAGCAGTGGGCTCCCACAGGTGGGGCAGGGGGAGTAGCCCACATCCCCTGCAGGCAATACTGGGGTCTTGCCCACGAAGAGTTTTATTACAAGAATAAAGCCAAGTAAAGGCTGGCTCTTTTGTGATTACCATCCCCATACTCCAGTATTCTAACTTCATGTCATTAATTAAATACTTTTACTTTGCCCACCAAATTGTGTTGATTTAAGTTTTAAACGTTTGTTGTCATAGATGTCAGGTTTTAATATTTTATATATTATTCACAAGGGACAAAGATTCACTATACATATGTACAAATGCACACACGTATGTGTGTACATACATATAAACGCACACTCATAAGTGTGTATATTTAGATATATTTTTTCATATATATATATTCATACATCCACAGTTTCAGTAGTTACCTTTAAGAATTCATTGTCTTCTGTGAGGGAATTCATGAAGAGAAGACCTTGTTAAACCATTGTCACCAGCACAGGCTGCCTTGGTTACCACTGCTCCATTCCACAGAGCATCCTGAATGGTTTGCAAGGCCTTGAGATCACTTCCTGCACAGCCTGCAGTCCCCTAGGGAAGGTACACACCTCACATTCAAACAGTTGATTCGAAACACACAGTGATACCACAGACCTTGTCAAGGTAAAGTCACACAATGTGCCTTTATTTATGTCTAAATCAGTTAAACAACGTATTCACTGCAAGGTACAAACTTTTTTAGCTTGCAAAGAACAACTTTGTCTTGTATTTGAACATGGAAAATCTTGCTGAATTTGAAACATAAGTTTTAAATGAAATTCATTCTTCATTGTCTGTTATTTGGAGACTATGGAACCAAGAAAGTAAACCTCCTTTCATTGGGGCTGCTTAAGCTGTATCTTTAACAGACTTTTTTTTTAATTCCCTTACACTTTTACCGTCATAAATAGATATAATAGCCCAGCTTTGGAGGAGACACACCCTCCCTGCCCTGTGACCCATCGGACTTGACTTAGGGAGATGAGGATGGCAGTTGAGTTTGGGGGCCTCCATAGGGGAGTTATTCATGCCTCATTTCTCCCACCAAAACATCTAAATTGCTCCCCATCCTCTGCTAGAGGTGTCAGGATGGGGCTTTGTGATGTCAAGGCTCACCCAAGGCCCCCATTGGCTGGGCAAGAGACTTGCTGACCTCATCAAGCATGAGGGTGTGTCTCCGTGACGAGGGGTATATATAGGGGTGCTCAGGGGCTCTGGAGCAGACCACTGGGAGGTCTCAAAATGACTAAGGTGACTGGGAAGCCACAAGGCTCCAGAGTAGTTATGCAACACCTGGCTCCTGTTACCTGGGACAACAGGATGAAGACTTCCTCTCCACTGAGGTCCAAGAAAAATGTCAAGGTGAGCTGAACCCACCCAAACACCTCTGGCCCCTTGACCCCACCCCATAAGTCCTCTCCCCTCTCCTTGCCTGGCACACAACCCTTCTCTGCCCACACCCCTTCTCCTGAAGCTGTCATTCCCAACCACCTTCACCCTCTTCCCCAAACCAATGCCATTCTCTACCCCTCTCTTGTTTTCTCCAGATGGCCAGGGTGCCTGTGAGAGTGAATAATCACCTTCAGGCAAAGCTGACCAACACAAAATCTCAGAAACCATGCAGCACAAGGAAACTTAAAAAAACCAGAGGCCCAAAGCTCTGTAGCCGGTGCTCCAAAGTGAAAGAAGAGCTGAATCAGAATGGACCAGAGGAGGTCCCAGAGAGTGTGTAGACCCCTTTCATTCCAGCAGGAACGGTGGGCAGCCAGTGAGCTCAGAGCATGGCTAGAGACCTCAGAAATCTTTGCGGGTCTTGCCGCTGAGGACTGGCCAACAGTACACACATTGACTATTATACCAACTGCATACATTCATAATGAAAATAAAATCAACCTGATGTGAATTTATGTTTGTCCCTGAGTTCTATGAGAGTCGGGGACATAGAGTGCAGTGCAGGCATCAATGTGTTGAGGGAGGGAGATGGGTCCTGTGGGGTTGGAGATGGGACTAGAAGGTCCAGTTTGCCAGAAAATGGGGGAGGGGAGAGAACTGGTTCCAG
The DNA here is from genome assembly GCF_032405125.1 of Capricornis sumatraensis. Lineage (NCBI taxonomy): Eukaryota > Metazoa > Chordata > Mammalia > Artiodactyla > Bovidae > Capricornis > Capricornis sumatraensis. The sequence continues at coordinate 137,831,190 of NC_091092.1, read as the reverse complement.
ACTCAGCTTCACACATATACTTCCCATGGGAGAAGAGGAAGAGGACTTGGTGTTTCTCTGTGTGAGTGCAGAACTGGAAACGTGGCTGGGGAGCCGTGTCATGTGTGGAGTGGCAGTTCCATTTGCAAAAAAGGCATAGAAAGAAGCTGCCCCATAAAGAGAATGGAACATTGACATTTGCACCAACAGGAACGTATACTGTTAAGTGAGATAACTCAGACAGAGATAGACAAATACCGTATGGTATCACTTAAGAATCTAAAAACTCAATTTTTCACCATTCAAGATAATGTTTGCTGTGGGTTTGTCATATGTAGCTTTTATTATGTTGAGGTATGTTCCTTCTATTCCTGCTTTCTGGAGAGTTTTTATCATAAATGGATGTTGAATTTTGTCAAAGGCCTTCTCTGCATCTATTGAGATAATCATATGGTTTTTATTTTTCAATTTGTTAATGTGGTGAATTACATTGATTGATTTGCGGATATTGTAGAATCCTTGCATCCCTGGAATACAGCCCACTTGGTCATGGTGTATGATCTTTTTAATGTGTTGTTGGATTCTGATTGCTAGGATTGTGTTGAGGATTTTTACGTCTGTGTTCATCAGTGATTTTGGCCTGTAGTTTTCTTTTTTTGTGACATCTTTGTCAGGTTTTGGTATTAGGGTGATGGTGGCCTCATAAAATGATTTTGGAAGTTTACCTTCCTCTGCAATTTTCTGGAAGAGTTTGAGTAGGATAGGTGTTAGCTCTTCTCTAAATTTTTGGTAGAATTCAGCTGTGAAGCCGTCTGGACCTGGGCTTTTGTTTGGTAAAACTGGTCAACCACTTGTAAAAGAATGAAACTAGATCACGTTCTAACACAACACACCAAAATAAACTCAAAATGGATTAAAGATCTAAATGTAAGACCAGAAACTATAAAACTCCTAGAGGAGAACATAGGCAAAACATTCTCAGACATAAATCACAGCAGGATCCTCTATGATCCACCTCTCAGAATTCTGGAAATAAAAGCAAAAATAAACAAAGGGGATCTAATTAAAATTAAAAGCTTCTGCACAACAAAGGAAACTATAAGCAAGGTGAAAAGACAGCCTTCTGAATGGGAGCAAATAATAGCAAATGAAGCAACTGACAAACAACTAATCTCAAAAATATACAAGCAACTTATGCAGCTCAATTCCAGAAAAATAAAGGACCCAATCAAGAAATGGACCAAAGAACTAAATAGATATTTCTCCACAGAAGACATACGGATGGCTAACAAACACATGAAAAGATGCTCAACATCACTCATTATCAGAGAAATGCAAATCAAAACCACAATGAGGTACCACTTCACACCAGTCAGAATGGCTGCGATCCAAAAATCTGCAAGCAATAAATGCTGGAGAGGGTGTGGAGAAAAGGGAACCCTCCTACACTGTTGGTGGGAATGCAAATTAGTACAGTCACTATGGTGAACAGTGTGGAGATTCCCTAAAAAATTGCAAATAGAACTGCCTTATGACCCAGCAATTCCACTGCTGGGCATACACACCAAGGAAACCAGAGTAGAAAGAGACACATGTACTCCAATGTTCATCACAGCACTGTTTATAATAGCCAGGACATGGAAACAACCTAGAGGTCCATCAGCAGATGAATGGATAAGAAAGCTGTGGTACATGTACACAATGGAGTATTATTCAGCCATTAAAAAGAATTCATTTGAATCAGTTCTGATGAGATGGATGCAACTGTGGCCGATTATACAGAGTGAAGTAAGCCAGAAAGAAAAACACCAACACAGTACACTAAAACATATATATGGAATTTAGAAAGCTGGCAATGACGACCCTGTATGCAAGACACGAAAAAAGACACAGCGGTGTACAACGGACTTATGGACTCAGAGGGAGAGGGAGAGGGTGGGATTATTTGGGAGAATGGCATTCTATCATGTATACTATCATGTAAGAATTGAATCGCCAGTCTATGTCTGACGCAGGATACAGCATGCTTGGGGCTAGTGCATGGGGGTGACCCACAGAGATGTTATGGGGAGGGAGGTGGGAGGGGGGTTCATGTTTGGGAACACATGTAAGAATTTAAGATTTTAAAATTAAAAAAAAATTTAAAAAAAGAATCTAAAATCTCCATAAAGTAGAGAGTATCACAAAAAAGGAGAATCACGGATATAGAGAACATTCTACTGGTTAGCAGTGGGGAGGGGAAGAGGGAGGGGCAATACAGAGGTGGGGGAGCGGGAGGCACAGCGTGTAAGGTGGAAGATGAGCCCAAGGATGGACTGTACATCATGGGGAACAGAGCCAGTGCTCTGTAAGAACTATAAACGGAAAGCCAACGTTCACGATTGTATAATAAGAAAGAAAGAGAAAGAAAGAGGGGGGAGGAAGGAGGGAAGAAAGGAAGGAAAATGATGGTGTGTTTGGAGGGCACAAAGCCAACATTGATTAGGCCCTTTTTAGCAAAGCAATTTAGTGTGTTTTTTTTTCCATTTTTATTTTTAGTTTATTTCGCATTACCATACTGTATTGGTTTCGCGATACATTGACATGATTTTTTGAGATGTACTTATTTTAATGGGAGGCTAACTATTTGACAATGCTTGGTGGTTTTTGCCATACTTGACGGGAATCCGCCAAGGGTGTACATGTGTTCCCCATCCTGAACCCCCTCTCACCTCCCTGCCCGTCCCATCCCTCAGGGCCATCCCAGTGCACCAGCCCCGAGCACCCAGTCTCGTGCATCGAACCTGGACGGGCGATCTCCTTCTCACATGATAATATACATGTTTCACTGCTATTCTCTCAGATCATCCCACCCTCGCCTTCTCCCACAGAGTCCAAAAGACTGTTCTGTACATCTGTGTCTCGCAGACAGGGTTATCATCACAATCTTTCTAGATTCCATAGATATGTGTTCTTTTACTCTATTGGTGTTTTTCTTTCTGACTTATTTCACTCTGTATAATAGGCTGCAGTTTCATCCACCTCATTAGAACTAATTCAAGTGTATACTTTTTGATGGCTGAGTCGGATTCCATTGTGTATATGTTCCACTGCTTTCTTATCGATTCGTCTGCCCCTGGACATCTAGGTTGCTTGCATGTCCTGGCTATTGTAAACAGTGCTGTGATGATCCTTCGGGTACACACGTCTCGTTCAAGTCTGGTTTCCTCGGTGTGTATGCCCAGCAGTGGGATTGCTGGGTCATATGGCAGTTCTAGTTCCAGTTTTTGAAGGACTCTCCACAGTGTTCTCCATAGTGGCTGTACTAGTTTGCATTCCCACCAAGAGTGCAAGAGGGTTCCCTTCTCGACACCCTCTCCAGCATTTATTGCTTGTAGATTTTTGTACAGCAGTCAGCCTGACCAGAGGCAGATGGTACCTCATTGTGGTTTTGGTTTGCATTTGTCTGATAACGAGTGATGGGGAGCGTCTTTTCATGTTTTTGTTAGCCATCTCTATGTCTTCTTAGGAGGAAAGGAATTTAGAATGGAGCAGTGGGCTCCCACAGGTGGGGCAGAAGGAGTAGCCCACAGCCCCTGCAGGCAATACTGGGGTCTTGCCCACAAAGAGTTTTATTACAAGAATAAAGCCAAGTAAAGGCTGGCTCTGTTGTGATTACCATCCCCATACTCCAGTATTCTAACTTAATGTCAGTCATTAAATACTTTTACTTTGCACACCAAATTGTGTTGATTTAAGTTTTAAACGTTTGTTGTCATAGATGTCAGGTTTCAATATTTTATATATTATTCACAAGGGACAAAGATTCACTGTACATATGTACAAATGCACACACGTATGTGTGTACATACATATAAACGCACACTCATAAGTGTGTATACTTAGATATATTTTTTCATATATATATATATATTCATACATCCACAGTTTCAGTAGTTACCTTTAAGAATTCATTGTCTTCTGTGAGGGAATTCATGAAGAGAAGACTTTGTTAAACCGTTGTCACCAGCACAGGCTGCCTTGGTTACCACTGCTCCATCCCACAGAGCATCCTGAATGGTTCGCAAGGCCTTGAGAACACTTGCTGCACAGCCTGCAGTCCCCTAGGGAACGTACACACCTCACATTCAAACAGTTGATTCGAAACACACAGTGATACCACAGACCTTGTCAAGGTAAAGACACACTGTGCTTTTATTTATGTCTAAATCAGTTAAAAAACTTATTCACTGCAAGGTACAAACTTTTTTAGCTTGCAAAGAACAAAATTTTCTTGCATTTGAACATGGAAAATCTTGCTGAATATGAAACATAGGTTTTAAATGAAATTCATTCTTCATTGTCTGTTATTTGGAGACTGTGGAACCAAGAAAGTAAACCTCCGTTCTTTGGGGCTGCTTGAGCTGTATCTTTAGCAGATTTTTTTTTTTTTAATTCCCTTACACTTTGACCGTCATAAATAGATATAATAGCCCAGCTTTGGAGGAGACACACCCTCCCTGCCCTGTGACCCATCGGACTTGACTTAGGGAGATGAGGATGGCAGGTGAGTTTGGGGGACTCCATAGGGGTGTTATTTATGCCTCATTTCTCCCACCAAAACATCTGAATTGCTCCCCATCCTCTGCTAGAGGTGTCAGGATGGGGCTTTGTGATGTCAAGGCTCACCCAGGGCCCCCATTGGCTGGGGAAGAGACTTGCTGACCTCATCAAGCATGAGGGTGTGTCTCCGTGACGAGGGGTATATATAGGGGTGCTCAGGGGCTCTCGAGCAGACCACTGGGAGGCCTCAAAATGACTAAGGTGACTGGGAAGCCACAAGGCTCCAGAGTAGTTATGAAACACCTGGCTCCTGTTACCCGGGACAACAGGATGAAGACTTCCTCCCCACTGAGGTCCAAGAAAAATGTCAAGGTGAGCTGAACCCACCCAAACACCTCTGGCCCATTGACCCCACCCCATAAGTCCTCTCCCCTATCCTTGCCTGGCACACACCCCTTCTCTGCCCACACCCCTTCTCCTGAAGCTGTCATTCCCAACCACCTTCACCCTCTTCCCCAAACCAATGCCATTCTCTACCCGTCTCTTGTTTTCTCCAGGTGGCCAGGGTACCTGTGAGAGTGAAAAATCGCCTTCAGACAAAGCTGAGCAAGAAAACGTCTCAGAAACCACTCAGCACAAGGAAATTTAAAAAAACCAGAGGCCCAAAGCTCTGTAGCCAGTGCTCCAAGGTGAAAGAAGTGCTGAATCAGAACGGACCAGAGGAGGTCCCAGAGAGTGTGTAGACCCCTGTCATTCCAGCAGGAACGGTGGGCAGCCAGTGACCTCAGAGCTTGGTTAGAGACCTCAGAAATGTTCTGGGGTCTTGCCACTGAGGACTGGCCAACAATACACATGTTGACTATTATACCAACTGCATACATTCATAATGAAAATAAAATCAAACTGATGTGAAATTATGTTGGTCTCTGAGTTCTGTGAGAGTGGGGGACAGAGAGGGCAGTGCAGGCATCAATGTGTTGAGGGAGGGAGATGGGTCCTGTGGGGTTGGAGATGGGACTAGAAGGTCCAGTTTGCCAGAAAATGGGGGAGGGGAGAGAACTGGTTCCAGACTCAGCTTCACACATATACTTTTCATGGGAGAAGAGAAAGAGGACTTGGTGTTTCTCTGTGTGAGTGCAGAACTGGAAACGTGGCTGGGGAGCCGTGTCATGTGTGGAGTGGCCGTGCCATTTGCTCAAAAGGCATAGAAAGAAGCTGCCCCATAAAGAGAATGGAATATTGACCTATGCAGCAACAGGGAACGTATACTGCTCAGAGAGATAACTCAGACAGAGATAGACAAATACCGTATGGTATCACTTAAGAATCTAAAAACTCCACAAAGTAGAGAATATCACAAAATTGGAGGCTCACGGATATAGAGAACATTCTACTGGTTAGCAGCGGTGAGGGGAAGAGGGAGGGGCAATACAGAGGTGGGGGAGCGGGAGGCACAGCGTGTAAGGTGGAAGATGAGCCCAAGGATGGACTGTACATCATGGGGAATAGAGCCAGTGCTCTGTAAGAACTATAAACAGAAAGCCAACGTTCACGTTTGTATAATAAGAAAGAAAGGGAAAGAAAGAGGGGGGAGGAAGGAGGGAAGAAAGGAAGGAAAATGATGGTGTATTTGGAGGGCACAAAGCCAAAATTGATTAGGCACTTCTTAGCAAAGGAATATTGTTTATTTTTTTTTCCCTTTTTTATTTTTAGTTTATTTCGCATTACCTTACTGTATTGGTTTCGGGATACATTGACATGATTTTTTGAGATGTACTTATTTTAATGGGAGGCTAACTATTTTACAATGCTTGGTGGTTTTTGCCATACTTGTCGGAATCTGCCACGGTTGTACATGTGTTCCCCATCCTGAACCCCCTCTCACCTCCCTGCCCATCCCATCACTCAGGGCCATCCCAGTGCAACAGCCCCGAGCACCCAGTCTCGTGCATCGAACCTGGATGGGCGATCTCCTTCTCACATGATAATATACATGTTTCACTGCTATTCTCTCAGATCATCCCACCCTCGCCTTCTCCCACAGAGTCCAAAAGACTGTTCTGTACATCTGTGTCTCGCAGACAGGGTTATCATCACCATCTTTCTAGATTCCATAGATATGTGTTCGTGTACTCTATTGGTGTTTTTCTTTCTGACTTATTTAACTCTGTATAATAGGCTGCAGTTTCATCCACCTCATTAGAACTAACTCAAGTGTATACTTTTTGATGGCTGAGTCGGATTCCATTGTGTATATGTACCACTGCTTTCTTATCGATTCGTCTGCCCCTGGACATCTAGGTTGCTTCCATGTCCTGGCTATTGTAAACAGTGCTGTGATGATCCTTCAGGTACGCATGTCTCGTTCAAGTCTGGTTTCCTCGGTGTGTATGCCCAGCAGTGGGATTGCTGGGTCATATGGCAGTTCTAGTTCCAGTTTTTGAAGGACTCTCCACAGTGTTCTCCATAGTGGCTGTACTAGTTTGCATTCCCACCAAGAGTGCAAGAGGGTTCCCTTCTCGACACCCTCTCCAGGATTTATTGCTTGTAGATTTTTGTACAGAAGTCAGCCTGCCGAGAGGGAGATGGTACCTCATTGTGGTTTTGGTTTGCATTTGTCTGATAACGAGTGATGGGGAGCATCTTTTCACGTGTTTGTTAGCCATCTCTAAGTCTTCTTCAGAGGAAAGGAATTTAGAATGGAGCAGTGGGCTCCCACAGGTGGGGCAGGGGGAGTAGCCCACATCCCCTGCAGGCAATACTGGGGTCTTGCCCACGAAGAGTTCTATTACAAGAATAAAGCCAAGGAAAGGCTGGCTCTGTTGTGATTACCATCCCCATACTCCAGTATTCTAACTTCATGTCATTAATTAAATACTTTTACTTTGCACACCAAATTGTGTTGATTTAAGTTTTAAACGTTTGTTGTCATAGATGTCAGGGTTTAATATTTTATATATTATTCACAAGGGACAACGATTCACTGTACATATGTACAAATGCACACACGTATGTGTGTACATACATATAAATGCACACTCATAAGTGTGTATATTTAGATGTATTTTTTCATATATATATATATTCATACATCCACAGTTTCAGTAGTTACCTTCAAGAATTCATTGTCTTCTGTGAGGGAATTCATGAAGAGAAGACCTTGTTAAACCATTGTCACCAGCACAGGCTGCCTTGGTTACCACTGCTCCATTCCACAGAGCATCCTGAATGGTTTGCAAGGCCTTGAGATCACTTCCTGCACAGCCTGCAGTCCCCTAGGGAAGGTACACACCTCACATTCAAACAGTTGATTCGAAACACACAGTGATACCACAGACGTTGTCAAGGTAAAGACACACAATGTGCTTTTATTTATGTCTAAATCAGTTAAACAATGTATTCACTGCAAGGTACAAACTTTTTTAGCTTGCAAAGAACAACATTGTCTTGTATTTGAACATGGAAAATCTTGATCAATTTGAAACCTGGGTTTTACATGAAATTCATTCTTCATTGTCTGTTATTTGGAGACTATGGAACCAAGAAAGTAAACCTCCGTTCATTGGGGCTGCTTAAGCTGTATCTTTAGCAGATTTTTTTTTTAAATTCCCTTACACTTTTACCGTCATAAATAGATATAATAGCCCAGCTTTGGAGGAGACACACCCTCCCTGCCCTGTGGCCCATTGGACTTGACTTAGGGAGATGAGGATGGCAGGTGAGATTGGGGGCCTCCATAGGGGAGTTATTCATGCCTCATTTTTCCCTCCAAAACATCTAAATTGCTCCCCATCCTCTGCTAGAGGTGTCAGGATGGGGCTTTGTGATGTCAAGGCTCACCCAGGGGGTGAAGAGACTGGGGAAGAGACTTGCTGACCTCATAAAGCATGAGGCTGTTTCTCCCTGACGATGGGTATATATAGGGGTACTCAGGGTCTCTGGAGAAGACCACTGGGAGGCCTCAAAATGACTAAGGTGACTGGGAAGCCCCAAGGCTCCAGAGTAGTTATGAAACACCTGGCTCCTGTTACCCGGGACAACAGGATGAAGACTTCCTCCCCACTGAGGTCCAAGAAAAATGTCAAGGTGAGCTGAACCCACCCAAACACCTCCGGCCCTTTGACCCAACCCCATAAGTCCTCCTCTCCCCTGTCCTTGCCTGGCACACAACCCTTCTTTGCCCACACCCCTTCCCCTGAAGCTGTCATTCCCAACCACCTTCACCCTCTTCCCCAAACCAATGCCATTCTCTACCCGTCTCTTGTTTTCTCCAGGTGGCCAAGGTACCTGTCAGAGTGAATAATCACCTTCAGGCAAAGCTGAGCAAGAAAACGTCTCAGAAACAACTCAGCACAAGGAAATTTAAAAAAACCAGAGGCCCAATGCTCTGTAGCCGGTGCTCCAAGGTGAAAGAAGAGCTGAAGCAGAACGGACCAGAGGAGGTCCCAGAGAGTGTGTAGACCCCTGTCATTCCAGCAGGAACGGTGGGCAGCCAGTGACCTCAGAGCTTGGCTAGAGACCTCAGAAATCTTCTGGGGTCTTGCCGCTTAGGACTGGCCAACAATACACATGCTGACTATTATACCAACTGCATACATTCATAATGAATATAAAATCAACCTGATGTGAAATTATGTTTGTCTCTGAGTTCTGTGAGAGTGGGGGACAGAGAGGGCAGTGCAGGCATCAATGTGTTGAGGGAGGGAGATGGGTCCTGTGGGGTTGGAGATGGGACTAGAAGGTCCAGTTTGCCAGAAAATGGGGGAGGGGAGAGAACTGGTTCCAGACTCAGCTTCACACATATACTTCCCATGGGAGAAGAGGAAGAGGACTTGGTGTTTCTCTGTGTGAGTGCAGAACTGGAAACCTGGCTGGGGAGCCGTGTCATGTGTGGAGTGGCCGTGCCATTTGCTCAAAAGGCATAGAAAGAAGGTGCCCCATAAAGAGAATGGAATATTGACATATGCAGCAACAGGGAACGTATACTGTTCAGTGAAATAACTCAGACAGAGATAGACAAATACCGTATGGTATCACTTAAGAATCTAAAAACTCCACAAAGTAGAGAATATCACAAAAATGGAGGCTCACGGATATAGAGAACATTCTACTGTTTAGCAGCGGGGAGGGTGAGAGGGAGGGGCAATACAGAGGTGGGGGAGGGGGAGGCACAGCGTGTAAGGTGGAAGATGAGCCCAAGGATGGACTGTACATCATGGGGAATAGAGCCAGTGCTCTGTAAGAACTATAAACGGAAAGCCAACGTTCACGATTGTATAATAAGAAAGAAAGGGAAAGAAGGAGGGGAGAGGAAGGAGGGAAGAAAGGAAGGAAAATGATGGTGTTTTTGGAGGGCACAAAGCCAACATTGATTAGGCCCTTTTTAGCAAAGGAATTTAGTTGTTTCCTTTTTTTGGCCATTTTTATTTTTAGTTTATTTTGCATTACCATACTGTATTGGTTTTGCGATACATTGACATGATTTTTTGAGAAGTACTTATTTTAATGGAGGCTAACTATTTGACAATGCTTGGTGGTTTCTGCCATCCTTGTCGGGAATCCGCCATGGGTGTACATGTGTTCCCCATCCTGAACCCCCTCTCACTTCCCTGCCCATCCCATCCCACAGGGCCATCCCAGTGCACCAGCCCCAAGCACCCAGTCTCGTGCATCGAACCTGGACGGGCGATCTCCTTCTCACATGATAATATACATGTTTCACTGCTATTCTCTCAGATCAGCCCACCCTCGCCTTCTCCCACAGAGTCCAAAAGACTGTTCTGTACATCTGTGTCCCGCATCTTTCTAGAATCCATAGATATGTGTTCGTGTACTCTATTGGTGTTTTTCTTTCTGACTTATTTCACTCTGTATAATAGGCTGCAGTTTCATCCACCTCATTAGGACTAACTCAAGTGTATACTTTTTGATGGCTGAGTCGGATTCCATTGTGTATATGTACCACTGCTTTCTTATCTGTTCGTCTGCCCCTGGACATCTAGGTTGCTTCCATGTCCTGGCTATTGTATACAGTGCTGTGATGATCCTTCGGGTACACATGTCTCGTTCAAGGCTGGTTTCCTCGGTGTGTATGCCCAGCAGTGGGATTGCTAGGTCATATGGCAGTTCTAGTTCCAGTTTTTGAAGGAATCTCCACAGTGTTCTCCATAGTGGCTGTACTAGTTTGCATTCCCACCAAGAGTGCAAGAGGGTTCCCTTCTCGACACCCTCTCCAGCATTTATTGCTTGTAGATTTTTGTAAGGCAGTCAGCCAGACCAGAGGCAGATGGTACTTCATTGTGGTTTTGGTTTGCATTTGTCTGATAACGAGTGATGGGGAGCATCTTTTCATGTGTTTGTTAGCCATCTCTATATCTTCTTCAGAGGAAAGGAATTTAGAATGGAGCAGTGGGCTCCCACATGTGGGGCAGGGGGAGTAGCCCACATCCCCTGCAGGCAATACTGGGGTCTTGCCCACGAAGAGTTTTATTACAAGAATAAAGCCAAGTAAACGCTGGCTCTGTTGTGATTACCATCCCCATACTCCAGTATTCTAACTTAATGTCAGTCATTAAATACTTTTACTTTGCACACCAAATTGTGTTGATTTAAGTTTTAAACGTTTGTTGTCATAGAAGTCAGGCTTTAATATTTTTTATATTATTCACAAGGGACAAAGATTCACTGTACATATGTACAAATGCACACACGTATGTGTGTACATACATATAAACGCACACTCATAAGTGTGTATATTTAGAAATATTTTTTCATATATATATATATTCATACATACACAGTTTCAGTAGTTACCTTTAAGAACTCATTGTCTTCTGTGAGGGAATTCATGAAGAGAAGACCTTGTTAAACCATTGTCACCAGCACAGGCTGCCTTGGTTACCACTGCTCCATTCCACAGAGCATCCTGAATGGTTTGCAAGGCCTTGAGATCACTTCCTGCACAGCCTGCAGTCCCCTAGGGAACGTACACACCTCACATTCAAACAGTTGATTCGAAACACACAGTGATACCACAGACCTTGTCAAGGTAAAGACACACAAGGTGCTTTTATTTCTGTCTAAATCAGTTAAACAACGTATTCACTGCAAGGTACAAACTTTTTTAGCTTGCAAAGAACAACATTGTCTTGTATTTGAACATGGAAAATTTTGCTGAATTTGACACATGGGTTTTAAATGAAATTCATTCTTCATTGTCTGTTATTTGGAGACTATGGAACCAAGATAGCAAACCTCCGTTCATTGAGGCTGCTTAAGCTGTATCTTTAGCAGATTTTTTTTTTAATTCCCTTACACTTTTACCGTCATAAATAGAAATAATAGCCCAGCTTTGGAGGAGACACACCCTCCCTGCCCTGTGACCCATCGGACTTGACTTAGGGAAATGAGGATGGCAGGTGAGTTTGGGCGCCTCCATAGGGGAGTTATTCATGCCTCATTTCTCCCACCAAAACATCTAAATTGCTCCTCATCCTCTGCTATAGGTGTCAGGATGGGGCTTTGTGATGTCAAGGCTCACCCAGGGCCCCCATTGGCTGGGGAAGAGACTTGCTGACCTCATAAAGCATGAGGGTGTGTCTCCCTGACGAGGGGTATATATAGGGGTGCTCAGGGGCTCTGGAGCAGACCACTGGGAGGCCTCAAAATGACTAAGGTGACTGGGAAGCCACAAGGCTCCAGAGTAGTTATGAAACACCTGGCTCCTGTTACCCGGGACAACAGGATGAAGACTTCCTCCCTACTGAGGTCCAAGAAAAATGTCAAGGTGAGCTGAACCCACCCAAACACCTCTGGCCCATTGACCCCACCCCATAAGTCCTCTCCCCTGTCCTTGCCTGGCACACAACCCTTCTCTGCCCACACCCCTTCTCCTGAAGCTGTCAATCCCAACCACCTTCACCCTCTTCCCCAAACCAATGCCATTCTCTACCCGTCTCTTGTTTTCTCCAGGTGGCCAGGGTACCTGTGAGAGTGAATAATCACCTTCAGGCAAAGCTGAGCAAGAAAACGTCTCAGAAACCACTCAGCGCAAGGAAATTTAAAAAAACCAGAGGCCCAAAGCTCTGTAGCCGGTGCTCCAAGGTGAAAGAAGTGCTGAATCAGAACGGAGCAGAGGAGGTCCCAAAGAGTGTGTAGACCCCTGTCATTCCAGCAGGAACGGTGGGCAGCCAGTGACCTCAGAGCTTAGCTAGAGACCTCAGAAATCTTCTGGGGTCTTGCCGCTGAGGACTGGCCAGCAATACACATGTTGACTATTATACCAAATGCATACATTCATAATGAAAATAGAATCAACCTGATGTGAAATTATGTTTGTCTCTGAGTTCTGTGAAAGTGGGGGACAGAGAGGGCAGTGCAGGCATCAATGTGTTGAGGGAGGGAGATGGGTCCTGTGGGGTTGGAGATGGGACTAGAAGGTCCAGTTTGCCAGAAAATGGGGGAGGGGAGAGAACTGGTTCCAGACTCAGCTTGACACATATACTTCCCATGGGAGAAGAGGAAGAGGACTTGGTGTTTCTCTGTGTGAGTGCAGAACTGGAAACGTGGCTGGGGAGCCGTGTCATGTGTGGAGTGGCCGTGCCATTTGCTCAAAAGGCATAGAAAGAAGGTGCCCCATAAAGAGAATGGAATATTGACATATGCAGCAACAGGGAACGTATACTGTTCAGTGAAATAACTCAGACAGATAGACAAATACCGTATGGTATCACTTAAGAATCTAAAAACTCCACAAAGTAGAGAATATCACAGAAATGGAGGCTCACGGATATAGAGAACATTCTACTGGTTAGCAGCGGGGTGGGGGAGAGGGAGGGGCAATACAGAGGTGGGGGAGCGGGAGGCACAGCGTGTAAGGTGGAAGATGAGCCCAAGGATGGACTGTACATCATGGGGAATAGAGCCAGTGCTCTGTAAGAACTATAAACGGAAAGCCAACGTTCACGATTGTAAAATAAGAAAGAAAGGGAAAGAAGGAGGGGGGAGGAAGGAGGGAAGAAAGGAAGGATAATGATGGTGTTTTTGGAGGGCACAAAGCCAACATTGATTAGGCCCTTTTTAGCAAAGGAATTTAGTTTTTTTTTTTTCCATTTTTATTTTTACTTTATTTCGCATTACCATACTGTATTGATTTCGCGATACATTGACATGATTTTTTGAGATATACTTACTTTAATGGAAGGCTAACTATTTTACAACGCTTGGTGGTTTTTGCCATACTTGTGGGAAACCGCCACGGGTGTACATGTGTTCCCCATCCTGGACCCCCTCTCACCTCCCTGCCCATCCCATCCCTCAGGGCCATCCCAGTGCACCAGCCCCGAGCACCCAGTCTCGTGCATCGAACCTGGACGGGCGATTTCCTGCTCACATGATAATATACATGGTTCACTGCTATTCTCTCAGATCATCCCACCCTCGCCTTCTCCCACAGAGTCCAAAAGACTGTTCTGTACATCTGTGTCTCGCAGACAGGGTTATCATCACCATCTTTCTAGATTCCATAGATATGTATTCGTGTACTCTATTGGTGTTTCCCTTTCTGACTTATTTCACTCTGTATAATAGGCTGCAGTTTCATCCACCTCATTAGAACTAATTCAAGTGTATACTTTTTGATGGCTGAGTCGGATTCCATTGTGTATATGTACCACTGCTTTCTTATCGATTCGTCTGCCCCTGGACATCTAGGTTGCTTCCATGTCCTGGCTATTGTAAACAGTGCTGTGATGATCCTTCGGGTACAAATGTCTCGTTCAAGTCTGGTTTCCTCGGTGTGTAAGACAAGCAGTGGGATTGCTGGTTCATATGGCAGTTCTAGTTCCAGTTTTTGAAGGAATCTCCACAGTGTTCTCCATAGTGGCTGTACTAGTTTGCATTCCCACCAAGAGTGCAAGAGGGTTCCCTTCTCGACACCCTCTCCAGCATTTATTGCTTGTAGATTGTTGTACAGCAGTCAGCCTGACCAGAGGCAGATGGTACCTCATTGTGGTTTTGGTTTGCATTTGTCTGATAACGAGTGATGGGGAGCATCTTTTCATGTGTTTGTTAGCCATCTCTATGTCTTCTTCGGAGGAAAGGAATTTAGAATGGAGCAGTGGGCTCCCACAGGTGGGGCAGGGGGAGTAGCCCACATCCCCTGCAGGCAATACTGGGGTCTTGCCCACGAAGAGTTTTATTACAAGAATAAAGCCAAGTAAAGGCTGGCTCTGTTGTGATTACCATCCCCATACTCCAGTATTCTAACTTCATGTCATTAATTAAATACTTTTACTTTGCACACCAAATTGTGTTGATTTAAGTTTTAAACGTTTGTTGTCATAGATGTCAGGGTTTAATATTTTATATATTATTCACAGGGGACAAAGATTCACTGTACATATGTACAAATGCACACACGTATGTGTGTACATACATATAAACACACACTCATAAGTGTGTATATTTAGATATATTTTTTCATATATATATATTCATACATCCACAGTTTCAGTAGTTACCTTGAAGAATTCATTGTCTTCTGTGAGGGAATTCATGAAGAGAAGACCTTGTTAAACCACTATCACCAGCACAGGCTGCCTTGGTTACCACTGCTCCATTCCACAGAGCATCCTGAATGGTTTGCAAGGCCTTGAGATCACTTCCTGCACAGCCTGCAGTCCCCTAGGGAACGTACACACCTCACATTCAAACAGTTGATTCGAAACACACAGTGATAACACAGACCTTGTCAAGGTAAAGACACACAATGTGCCTTTATTTATGTCTAAATCAGTTAAACAACGTATTCACTGCAAGGTACAAACTTTTTTAGCTTGCAAAGAACAACTTTGTCTTGTATTTGAACATGGAAAATCTTGCTGAATTTGAAACATAGGTTTTAAATGAAATTCATTCTTCATTGTCTGTTATTTGGAGACTATGGAACCAAGAAAGTAAACCTCCGTTCATTGGGGCTGCTTAAGCTGTATCTTTAGCAGATTTTTTTTTAATTCCCTTACACTTTTACCGTCATAAATAGATATAATAGCCCAGCTTTGGAGGAGACACACCCTCCCTGCCCTGTGACCCATCGGACTTGACTTAGGGAGATGAGGATGGCAGTTGAGTTTGGGGGCCTCCATATGGGAGTTATTCATGCCTCATTTCTCCCACCAAGACATCTAAATTGCTCCCCATCCTCTGCTAGAGATGTCAGGATGGGGCTTTGTGATGTCAAGGCTCACCCAGGGCCCCCATTGGCTGGGCAAGAGACTTGCTGACCTCATCAAGCATGAGGGTGTGTCTCCGTGACGAGGGGTATATATAGGGGTGCTCAGGGGCTCTGGAGCAGACCACTGGGAGGTCTCAAAATGACTAAGGTGACTGGGAAGCCACAAGGCTCCAGAGTAGTTATGAAACACCTGGCTCCTGTTACCCGGGACAACAGGATGAAGACTTCCTCTCCACTGAGGTCCAAGAAAAATGTCAAGGTGAGCTGAACCCACCCAAACACCTCTGGCCCATTGACCCCTCACCATAAGTCCCCTCCCCTATCCTTGCCTGTCACATAACCCTTCTCTGCCCACACCCCTTCTCCTGAAGCTGTCATTCCCAACCACCTTGCCCCTCTTCCCCAAACCAATGCCATTCTCTACCCCTCTCTTGTTTTCTCCAGGTGGCCAGGGTACCTGTGAGAGTGAATAATCGCCTTCAGGCAAAGCTGAGCAAGAAAACGTCTCAGAAACCACTCAGCACAAGGAAATTTAAAAAAACCAGAGGCCCAAAGCTCTGTAGCCGGTGCTCCAATGTGAAAGAAGTCCTGAATCAGAACGGACCAGAGGAGGTCCCAGAGAGTGTGTTGACCCCTGTCATTCCAGCAGGAACGGTGGGCAGCCAGTGACCTCAGAGCTTGGCTAGAGACCTCAGAAATCTTCTGGGGTCTTGCCGCTGAGGACTGGCCAAGAATACACACGTTTAATATTATACCAACTGCATACATTCATAATGAAAATAAAATCAACCTGATGTGAAATTATGTTTGTCTCTGAGTTCTGTGAGAGTGGGGGACAGAGAGGGCAGTGCAGGCATCAATGTGTTGAGGGAGGAAGATGGGTCCTGTGGGGTTGGAGATGGGACTAGAAGGTCCAGTTTGCCAGAAAATGGGGGAGGGGAGAGAACTGGTTCCAGACTCAGCTTGACACATATACTTCCCATGGGAGAAGAGGAAGAGGACTTGGTGTTTCTCTGTGTGAGTGCAGAACTGGAAACGTGGCTGGGGAGCCGTGTCATGTGTGGAGTGGCCGTGCCATTTGCTCAAAAGGCATAGAAAGAAGGTGCCCCATAAAGAGAATGGAATATTGACATATGCAGCAACAGGGAACGTATACTCTTCAGTGAAATAACTCAGACAGAGATAGACAAATACCGTATGGTATCACTTAAGAATCTAAAAACTCCACAAAGTAGAGAATATCACAAAAATGGAGGCTCACGGATATAGAGAACATTCTACTGGTTAACAGCGGGGAGGGGAAGAGGGAGGGGCAATGCAGAGGTGGGGGAGCGGGAGGCACAGCGTGTAAGGTGGAAGATGAACCCAAGGATGGACTGTACATCATGGGGAATAGAGCCAGTGCTCTGTAAGAACTATAAACGGAAAGCCAACGTTCACGATTGTATAATAAGAAAGAAAGGGAAAGAAAGAGGGGGGAGGAAGGAGGGAAGAAAGGAAGGAAAATGATGGTGTTTTTGGAGGGCACAAAGCCAACATTGATTAGGCCTTTCTTAGCAAAGGAATTTAGTGTGTTTTTTTTTCCATTTTTATTTTTAGTTTATTTCGCATTACCATACTGTATTGGTTTCACGATACATTGACATGATTTTTTGAGATGTACTTATTTTAATGGGAGGCTAACTATATGACAAAGCTTGGTGGTTTTTGCCATACTTGTCGGGAATCCGCCACGGGTGTACATGTGTTCCCCATCCTGAACCCCCTCTCACCTCCCTGCCCATCCCATCCCTCAGGGCCATCCCAGTGCACCAGCCCCGAGCACCCAGTCTCATGCATCGAACCTGGACAGGCGATCTCCTGCTCACATGATAATATACATGTTTCACTGCTATTCTCTCAGATCATCCCACCCTCGCCTTTCCTCCCATAGAGTCCAAAAGACTGTTCTGTACATCTGTGTCTCGCAGACAGGGTTAACATCACCATCTTTCTAGATTCCATAGATATGTGTTCGTGTACTCTATTGGTGTTTTTCTTTCTAACTTATTTCACTCTGTATAATAGGCTGCAGTTTCATCCACCTCATTAGAACTAACTCAAGTGTATACTTTTTGATGGCTGAGTCGGATTCCATTGTGTATACGCACCACTGCTTTCTTATCGATTTGTCTGCCCCTGGACATCTAGGGTGCTTCCATGTCCTGGCTATTGTGTACAGTACTGTGATGATCTTTCGGGTACACATGTCTCGTTCAAGGCTGGTTTCCTCGGTATGTATGCCCAGCAGTGGGATTGCTGGGTCATATGGCAGTTCTATTTCCAGTTTTTGAAGTAATCTCCACAGTGTTCTCCATAGTGGCTGTACTAGTTTGCATTCCCACCAAGAGTGCAAGAGGGTTCCCTTCTCGACACCCTCTCCAGCATTTATTGCTTGTAGATTTTTGTAAGGCAGTCAGCCAGACCAGAGGCAGATGGTACCTCATTGTGGTTTTGGTTTGCATTTGTCTGATAACGAGTGATGGGGAGCATCTTTTCATGTGTTTGTTAGCCATCTCTATGTCTACTTTGGAGGAAAGTAATTTAGAATGGAGCAGTGGGCTCCCACAGGTGGGGCAGGGGGAGTAGCCCACATCCCCTGCAGGCAATACTGGGGCCTTGCCCACGAAGAGTTTTATTACAAGAATAAAGCCAAGTAAAGGCTGGCTCTGTTGTGATTACCATCCCCATACTCCAGTATTCTAACTTAATGTCAGTCATTAAATACTTTTACTTTGCACACCAAATTGTGTTGATTTAAGTTTTAAACGTTTGTTGTCATAGACGTCAGGTTTTAACATTTTATATATTATTCACAAGGGACAAAGATTCACTGTACATATGTACAAATGCACACACGTATGTGTGTACATACATATAAACGCACATGCATAAGTGTGTATATTTAGATATATTTTTTCATATATATAAATATATTCATACATCCTCAGTTTCAGTAGTTACCATTAAGAATTCATTGTCTTCTGTGAGGGAATTCATGAAGAGAAGACCTTGTTAGACCATTGTCACCAGCTCAGGCTGCCTTGGTTACCACTGCTCCATTCCACAGAGCATCCTGAATGGTTTGCAAGGCCTTGAGATCACTTCCTGCACAGCCTGCAGTCCCCTAGGGAACGTACACACCTCACATTCAAACAGTTGATTCGAAACACACAGTGATACCACAGACCTTGTCAAGGTAAAGACACACAATGTGCTTTTATTTATGTCTAAATCAGTTAAACAACGTATTCACTGCAAGGTACAAATTTTTTTAGCTTGCAAAGAACAACACTGTCTTGTGTTTGAACATGGAAAATCTTGCTGAATTTGAAACATAGGTTTTTAATGAAATTCATTCTTCATTTTCTGTTATTTGGAGATTATGGAACCAAGAAAGTAAACCTCCGTTCAATGGGGCTGCTGAAGCTGTATCTTTAGCAGATTTTTTTTTTTAATTCCCTTACACTTTTACCGTCATAAATAGATATAATAGCCCAGCTTTGGAGGAGACACACCCTCCCTGCCCTGTGACCCATCGGACATGACTTAGGGAGATGAGGATGGCAGGTGAGTTTGGGGTCCTCCATAGGGGAGTTATTCATGCCTCATTTCTCCCAACAAAACATCTAAATTGCTCCCCATCGTCTGCTAGAGGTGTCAGGATGGGGCTTTGTGATGTCAAGGCTCACCCAGGGACCCCATTGGCTGGGGAAGAGACTTGCTGACCTCATCAAGTATGAGGGTGTGTCTCCCTAACGAGGGGTATATATAGGGGTGCTCAGGGGCTCTGGAGCAGATCACTGGGAGGCTTCAAAATGGCTCAGGTGACTGGGAAGCCACAAGGCTCCAGAGTAGTTCTGAAACACCTGGCTCCTGTTACCCGGGACAACAGGATGAAGACTTCCTCCCAACTGAGGTCCAGGAAAAATGTCAAGGTGAGCTGAACGCACCCAAACAGCTCTGGCCCATTAACCACATCCCATATGTACTCCTCTCCCCTGTCCTTGCCTGGCACACAACCCTTCTCTGCCCACACCCCTTCTCCTGAAGCTGTCACTCCCAACCACCTTCACCCTCTTCCCCAAACCAATGCCATTCTCTACCCGTCTCTTGTTTTCTCCAGGTGGCCAGGGTACCTGTGAGAGTGAATAATCGCCTTCAGGCAAAGCTGAGCAAGAAAACCTCTCAGAAACCACTCAGCACAAGGAAATTTAAAAAAACCAGAGGCCCAAAGCTCTGTAGCCAGTGCTCCAAGGTGAAAGAAGTGCTGAATCAGAACGGACCAGAGGAGGTCCCAGAGAGTGTGTAGACCCCTGTCATTCCAGCAGGAACGGTGGGCAGCCAGTGACCTCAGAGCTTGGCTAGAGACCTCAGAAATCTTCTGGGGTCTTGCCGCTGAGGACTGGCCAACAATACACACGTTGACTATTATATCAACTGCATATATTCATAATGAAAATAAAATCAACCTGATGTGAAATTATGTTTGTCTCTGAGTTCTGTGAGAGTGGGGGACAGAGAGGGCAGTGCAGGCATCAATGTGTTGAGGGAGGGAGATGGGTCCTGTGGGGTTGGAGATGGGACTGGAAGGTCCAGTTTGCCAGAAAATGGGGGAGGGGAGAGAACTGGTTCCAGACTCAGCTTGACACATATACTTCCCATGGGAGAAGAGGAAGAGGACTTGGTGTTTCTCTGTGTGAGTGCAGAACTGGAAACGTGGCTGGGGAGCCGTGTCATGTGTGGAGTGGCCGTGCCATTTGCTAAAAAGGCATAGAAAGAAGGTGCCCCATAAAGAGAATGGAATATTGACATATGCAGCAACAGGGAACCTATACTGTTCAGTGAAATAACTCAGACAGAGATAGACAAATACCGTATGGTATCACTTAAGAATCTAAAAACTCCACAAAGTAGAGAATATCACAAAAATAGAGGCTCACGGATATAGAGAACATTCTACTGGTTAGCAGCGGGGAGGGGAAGAGGGAGGGGCAATACAGAGGTGGGGGAGCGGGAGGCACAGCGTGTAAGGTGGAAGATGAGCCCAAGGATGGACTGTACATCATGGGGAATAGAGCCAGTGCTCTGTAAGAACTATAAACGGAAAGCCAACGTTCACGATTGTATAATAAGAAAGAAAGGAAAGAAAGGGGGGGGAGGAAGGAGGGAAGAAAGAAAGGAAAATGATGGTGTTTTTGGAGGGCACAAAGCCAACATTGATAAGGCCCTTTTTAGCAAAGGAATTTAGTGTGTTTTTTTTTTCCATTTTTATTTTTAGTTTATTTCGCATTATCATACTGTATTGGTTTCACGATACATTGACATGATTTTTTGAGATGTACTTATTTTAATGGGAGGCTAACTATTTGACAATGCTTGGTGGTTTTTGCCATCCTTGTCGGGAATCCGCCACGGGTGTACATGTGTTCCCCATCCTGAACCCCCTCTCACCTCCCTGCCCATCCCATCCCTCAGGGCCATCCCAGTGCCCCAGCCCCGAGCACCCAGTCTCGTGCATTGAACCTGAATGGGCGATCTCCTTCTCACATGATAATATACATGTTTCACTGCTATTCTCTCAGATCATCCCACCCTCGCCTTCTCCCACAGAGTCCAAAAGACTGTTCTGTACATCTGTGTCTCGCATCATTCTAGATTCCGTAGATATGTGTTCGTGTACTCTATTGGTGTTTTTCTTTCTGACTTATTTCACTCTGTATAATAGGCTGCAGTTTCATCCACCTCATTAGAACTAATTCAAGTGTATACTTTTTGATGGCTGAGTCGGATTCCATTGTGTATATGTACCACTGCTTTCTTATCGATTCGAATGCCCCTGGTCATCTAGGTTGCTTCCATGTCCTGGCTATTGTAAACAGTGCTGTGATGATCCTTCGGGTACATATGTCTCGTTCAAGTCTGGTTTCCTCGGTGTGTATGCCCAGCAGTGGGATTGCTGGGTCATATGGCAGTTCTAGTTCCAGTTTTTGAAGGAATCTCCACAGTGTTCTCCATAGTGGCTGTACTAGTTTGCATTCCCACCAAGAGTGCAAGAGGGGTCCCTTCTCGACACCCTCTCCAGCATTTATTGCTTGTAGATTTTTGTACAGCAGTCAGCCTGACCAGAAGAAGATGGTACCTCATTGTGATTTTGGTTTGCATTTGTCTGATAACGAGGGATGGGGAGCATCTTTTCATGTGTTTGTTAGCCATCTGTATGTGTTCTTCAGAGGAAAGGAATTTAGAATGGAGCAGTGGGCTCCCACAGGTGGGGCAAGGGGAGTAGCCCACATCCCCTGCAGGCAATACTGGGGTCTTGCCCACGAAGAGTTTTATTACACGAATAAAGCCAAGTAAAGGCTGGCTCTGTTGTGATTACCATCCCCATATTCCAGTATTCTAACTTCATGTCATTAATTAAATACTTTTACTTTGCACACCAAATTGTGTTGATTTAAGTTTTAAACGTTTGTTGTCATAGATGTCAGGTTTTAATATTTTATATATTATTCACAAGGGACAAAGATTCACTGTACATATGCTGAAATGCACACACGTATGTGTGTACATACGTATAAACGCACACTCATAAGTGTTTATATTTAGATATACTTTTTCGTATGAATATATTCATTCATCCACATTTTCAGTAGTTACCTTTAAGAATTCATTGTCTTCTGTGAGGGAATTCATGAAGAGAAGACCTTGTTAAAACATTGTCACCAGCACAGGCTGCCTTGGTTACCACTGCTCCATTCCACAGAGCATCCTGAATGGTTTGCAAGGCCTTGAGATCACTTCCTGCACAGCCTGCAGTCCCCTAGGGAACGTACACACCTCACATTCAAACAGTTGATTCGAAACACACAGTGATACCACAGACCTTGTCAAGGTAAAGACACACAATGTGCTTTTATTTATGTCTAAATCAGTTAAACAACGTATTCACTGCAAGGTACAAATTTTTTTAGCTTGCAAAGAACAACACTGTCTTGTATTTGAACATGGAAAATCTTGCTGAATTTGAAACATAGGTTTTTAATGAAATTCATTCTTCATTGTCTGTTATTTGGAGATTATGGAACCAAGAAAGTAAACCTCCGTTCATTGGGGCTGCTGAAGCTGTATCTTTAGCAGATTTTTTTTTTAATTCCCTTACACTTTTACCGTCATAAATAGATATAATAGCCCAGCTTTGTAGGAGACACACCCTCCCTGCCTGTGACCCATCGGACATGACTTAGGGAGATGAGGATGGCAGGTGAGTTTGGGGTCCTCCATAGGGGAGTTATTCATGCCTCATTTCTCCCAACAAAACATCTAAATTGCTCCCCATCGTCTGCTAGAGGTGTCAGGATGGGGCTTTGTGATGTCAAGGCTCACCCAGGGACCCCATTGGCTGGGGAAGAGACTTGCTGACCTCATCAAGAATGAGGGTGTGTCTCCCTAACGAGGGGTATATATAGGGGTGCTCAGGGGCTCTGGAGCAGATCACTGGGAGGCTTCAAAATGGCTCAGGTGACTGGGAAGCCACAAGGCTCCAGAGTAGTTCTGAAACACCTGGCTCCTGTTACCCGGGACAACAGGATGAAGACTTCCTCCCAACTGAGGTCCAGGAAAAATGTCAAGGTGAGCTGAACGCACCCAAACAGCTCTGGCCCATTAACCACATCCCATATGTACTCCTCTCCCCTGTCCTTGCCTGGAACACAACCCTTCTCTGCCCACACCCCTTCTCCTGAAGCTGTCATTCCCAACCACCTTCACCCTCTTCCCCAAACCAATGCCATTCTCTACCCGTCTCTTGTTTTCTCCAGGTGGCCAGGGTACCTGTGAGAGTGAATAATCGCCTTCAGGCAAAGCTGAGCAAGAAAACCTCTCAGAAACCACTCAGCACAAGGAAATTTAAAAAAACCAGAGGCCCAAAGCTCTGTAGCCAGTGCTCCAAGGTGAAAGAAGTGCTGAATCAGAACGGACCAGAGGAGGTCCCAGAGAGTGTGTAGACCCCTGTCATTCCAGCAGGAACGGTGGGCAGCCAGTGACCTCAGAGCTTGGCTAGAGACCTCAGAAATCTTCTGGGGTCTTGCCGCTGAGGACTGGCCAACAATACACACGTTGACTATTATACCAACTGCATATATTCATAATGAAAATAAAATCAACCTGATGTGAAATTATGTTTGTCTCTGAGTTCTGTGAGAGTGGGGGACAGAGAGGGCAGTGCAGGCATCAATGTGTTGAGGGAGGGAGATGGATCCTGTGGGGTTGGAGATGGGACTAGAAGGTCCAGTTTGCCAGAAAATGGGGGAGGGGAGAGAACTGGTTCCAGACTCAGCTTCACACATATACGTCCCATGGGAGAAGAGAAAGAGGACTTGGTGTTTCTCTGTGTGAGTGCAGAACTGGAAACGTGGCTGGGGAGCCGTGTCATGTGTAGAGTGGCCGTGCCATTTGCTAAAAAGGCATAGAAAGAGGGTGCCCCATAAAGAGAATGGAATATTGACATATGCAGCAACAGGGAACGTATACTGTTCAGTGAAATAACTCAGACAGAGATAGACAAATACAGTATGGTATCACTTAAGAATATAAAAACTCCTCAAAGTAGAGAATATCACAGAAATGGAGGCTCACGGATATAGAGAACATTCTACTGGTTAGCAGCGGGGAGGGGAAGAGGGAGGGGCAATACAGAGGTGGGGGAGCGGGAGGCACAGCGTGTAAGGTGGAAGATGAGCCCAAGGATGGACTGTACATCATGGGGAATAGAGCCAGTGCTCTGTAAGAACTATAAACGGAAAGCCAACGTTCACGATTGTATAATAAGAAAGAAAGGGAAAGAAAGGGGGGGGAGGAAGGAGGGAAGAAAGGAAGGAAAATGATGGTGTTTTTGGAGGGCACAAAGCCAACATTGATTAGGCCCTTTTTAGCAAAGGAATTTAGTGTGGTTTTTTTTCCATTTTTATTTTTAGTTTATTTCGCATTACCACACTGTATTGGTTTCGCGATACATTCACATGATTTTTTGAGATGTACTTATTTTAATGGGAGTTTACCTATTTGACAATGCTTGGTGGTTTTTGCCATCCTTGTCGGGAATTCGCCACGGGTGTACATGTGTTCCCCATCCTGAAGCCCCTCTCACCTTCCTGCCCATCCCATCCCTCAGGGCCATCCCAGTGCACCAGCCCCGAGCACCCAGTCTCGTGCATCGAACCTGGACGGGCGATCTCCTTCTCACATGATAATATACATGTTTCACTGCTATTCTCTCAGATCATCCCACCCTCGCCTTCTCCCACAGAGTCCAAAAGACTGTTCTGTACATCTGTGTCTCGCATCTTTCTAGATTCCATAGATATGTGTTCGTGTACTCTATTGGTGTTTTTCTTTCTGAATTATTTCACTCTGTATAATAGGCTGCAGTTTCATCCACCTCATTAGAACTAATTCAAGTGTATACTTTTTGATGGCTGAGTCGGATTCCATTGTGTATATGTACCACTGCTTTCTTGTCGATTCGTCTGCCCCTGGACATCTAGGTTGCTTCCATGTCCTGGCTATTGTAAACAGTGCTGTGATGATCCTTCGGGTACACATGTCTCGTTCAAGTCTGGTTTCCTCGGTGTGTATGCCCAGCAGTGGGATTGCTGGGTCATATGGCAGTTCTAGTTCCAGTTTTTGAAGGAATCTCCACAGTGTTCTCCATAGTGGCTGTACTAGTTTGCATTCCCACCAAGAGTGCAAGAGGGTTCCCTTCTCGACACCCTCTCCAGCATTTATTGCTTGTAGATTTTTGTACAGCAGTCAGCCTGACCAGAGGCAGATGGTACCTCATTGTGATTTTGGTTTGCATTTGTCTGATAACGAGGGATGGGGAGCATCTTTTCATGTGTTTGTTAGCCATCTGTATGTGTTCTTCAGAGGAAAGGAATTTAGAATGGAGCAGTGGGCTCCCACAGGTGGGGCAGGGGGAGTAGCCCACATCCCCTGCAGGCAATACTGGGGTCTTGCCCACGAAGAGTTTTATTACAAGAATAAAGCCAAGTAAAGGCTGGCTCTGTTGTGATTACCATCCCCATACTCCAGTATTCTAACTTCATGTCATTAATTAAATACTTTTACTTTGCAATCCAAATTGTGTTGATTTAAGTTTTAAACGTTTGTTGTCATAGATGTCAGGTTTCAATATTTTATATATTATTCACAAGGGACAAAGATTCACTGTACATATGTACAAATGCACACACGTATGTGTGTACATACATATAAATGCACACTCATAAGTGTGTATATTTAGATATATTTTTTCATATATATATATATATATATATATATATATTCATACATCCACAGTTTCAGTAGTTACCTTGAAGAATTCATTGTCTTCTGTGAGGGAATTCATGAAGAGAAGACCTTGTTAAACCATTGTCACCAGCACAGGCTGCCTTGGTTACCACTGCTCCATTCCACAGAGCATCCTGAATGGTTTGCAAGGCCTTGAGATCACTTCCTGCACAGCCTGCAGTCCCCTAGGGAACGTACACACCTCACATTCAAACAGTTGATTCGAAACACACAGTGATACCACAGAACTTGTCAAGGTAAAGACACACAATGTGCTTTTATTTATGTCTAAATCAGTTAAACAACGTAATCACTGCAAGGAACAAACTTTTTTAGCTGCAAAGAACAACATTGTCTTGTATTTGAACATGGAAAATCTTGCTGAATATGAAACATAGGTTTTTAATGAAATTCATTCTTCATTGTCTGTTATTTGGAGACTATGGAACCAAGAAAGTAAACCTCCGTTCATTGGGGCTGCTTAAGATGTATCTTGGCCAGATTTTTTTTTTTTAATTCCCTTATACTTTTACCGTCATAAATAGATATAATAGCCCAGCTTTGGAGGAGAGACACCCTTCCTGCCCTGTGTCCCATCGGAATTGACTTAGGGAGATGAGGATGGCAGGTGAGTTTGGGGGACTCCATAGGGGTGTTATTTATGCCTCATTTCTCCCACCAAAACATCTTAATTGCTCCCCATCCTCTGCTAGAGGTGTCAGGATGGGGCTTTGTGATGTCAAGGCTCACCCAGGGCCCCCATTGGCTGGGGAAGAGACTTGCTGACCTCATCAAGCATGAGGGTGTGTCTCCCTGATGAGGGGTATATATAGGGGTGCTCAGGGGCTCTGGAGCAGACCACTGGGAGGCTTCAAAATGACTAAGGTGACTGGGAAGCCACAAGGCTCCAGAGTAGTTATGAAACACCTGGCTCCTGTTACCCGGGACAACAGGATGAAGACTTCCTCCCCACTGAGGTCCAAGAAAAATGTCAAGGTGAGCTGAACCCACCCAAACACCTCTGGCCCATTGACCCCACGCCATAAGTCCTCTCCCCTGTCCTTGCCTGGCACACACCCCTTCTCTGCCCACACCCCTTCTCCTGAAGCTGTCATTCCCAACCACCTTCACCCTCTTCCCCAAACCAATGCCATTCTCTACCCGTCTCTTGTTTTCTCCAGGTGGCCAGGGTACCTGTCAGAGTGAATAATCGCCTTCAGGCAAAGCTGAGCAAGAAAACGTCTCAGAAACCACTCAGCACAAGGAAATTTAAAAAAACCAGAGGCCCAAAGCTCTGTAGCCAGTGCTCCAAGGTGAAAGAAGTGCTGAATCAGAACGGACCAGAGGAGGTCCCAGAGAGTGTGTAGACCCCTGTCATTCCAGCAGGAACGGTGGGCAGCCAGTGACCTCAGAGCTTGGCTAGAGACCTCAGAAATCTTCTGGGGTCTTGCCGCTGAGGACTGGCCAACAATACACATGTTGACTATTATACCAACTGCATACATTCATAATGAAAATAAAATCAACCTGATGTGAAATTATGTTTGTCTCTGAGTTCTGTGAGAGTGGGTGACAGAGAGGGCACTGCAGGCATCAATGTGTTGAGGGAGGGAGATGGGTCCTGTGGGGTTGGAGATGGGACTGGAAGGTCCAGTTTGCCAGAAAATGGGGGAGGGGAGAGAACTGGATCCAGACTCAGCTTCACACATATACTTCCCATGGGAGAAGAGGAAGAGGACTTGGTGTTTCTCTGTGTGAGTGCAGAACTGGAAACGTGGCTGGGGAGCCGTGTCATGTGTGGAGTGGCCGTGCCATTTGCTAAAAAGGCATAGAAAGAAGGTGCCCCATAAAGAGAATGGAATATTGACATATGCAGCAACAGGGAACGTATACTGTTCAGTGAAATAACTCAAACAGAGATAGACAAATACAGTATGGTATCACTTAAGAATCTAAAAATTCCACAAAGTAGAGAATATCACAGAAATGGAGGCTCACGGATATAGAGAACATTCTACTGGTTAGCAGTGGGTGGGGGAGAGGGAGGGGCAATACAGAGGTGAGGGAGCGGGAGGCACAGCGTGTAAGGTGGAAGATGAGCCCAAGGATGGACTGTACATCATGGGGAATAGAGCCAGTGCTCTGTAAGAACTATAAACGGAAAGCCAACGTTCACGATTGTAAAATCAGAAAGAAAGGGAAAGAAAGAGGGGGGAGGAAGGAGGGAAGAAAGGAAGGAAAATGATGGTGTTTTTGGAGGGCACAAAGCCAACATTGATTAGGCCCTTTTTAGCAAAGGAATTTAATTGGTTTTTTTTTCCATTTTTATTTTTAGTCTATTTCGCATTACTATACTGTATTGGTTTCGCGATACATTGACATGATTTTTTGAGATGTACTTATTTTAATGGGAGGCTAACTATTTGAACATGCTTGGTGGTTTTTGCCATACTTGTCGGGAATCCGCCATGGGTGTACACGTGTTCCCCATCCTGAACCCTCTCTCACCTCCCTGCCCATTCCATCCCTCAGGGCCATCCCAGTGCACCAGCCCCGAGCACCCAGTCTCGTGCATCGAACATGGACGGGAGATCTCCTTCTCACATGATAATATACATGTTTCACTGCTATTCTCTCAGATCATCCCACCCTCGCCTTCTCCCACAGAGTCCCAAAGACTGTTCTGTACATCTGTGTCTCGCAGACAGGGTTATCATCACCATCTTTCTAGAT
Source organism: Capricornis sumatraensis (assembly GCF_032405125.1). Taxonomy (NCBI): domain Eukaryota; kingdom Metazoa; phylum Chordata; class Mammalia; order Artiodactyla; family Bovidae; genus Capricornis; species Capricornis sumatraensis. Next base: position 137,802,314 of record NC_091092.1, on the reverse strand, counting down.
TCCATAGATATGTGTTCGTGTACTCTATTCGTGTTTTTCTTTCTGACTTATTTCACTCTGTATAATAGGCTGCAGGTTCATCCACCTCATTAGAACTAATTCTAGTGTATACTTTTTGATGGCTGAGTCGGATTCCATTGTGTATATGTACCACTGCTTTCTTATCGATTCGTGTGCCCCTGGACATCTAGGTTGCTTCCATGTCCTGGCTATTGTAAACAGTGCTGTGATGATAATTCGTGTACACATGTCTCGTTCAAGTCTGGTTTACTCGGTGTGTATGCCCAGCAGTGGGATTGCTGGGTCATATGGCAGTTCTAGTTCCAGTTTTTGAAGGACTCTCCACAGTGTTCTCCATAGTGGCTGTACTAGTTTGCATTCCCACCAAGAGTGCAAGAGGGTTCCCTTCTCGACACCCTCTCCAGCATTTATTGCTTGTAGATTTTTGTACAGCAGTGAGCCTGACCAGAGGCAGATGGTACCTCATTGTGGTTTTGGTTTGTCTGATAACGAGTGATGGGGAGCATCTTTTTATGTGTTTGTTAGCCATCTCTATGTCTTCTTCAGAGGAAAGGAATTTAGAATGGAGCAGTAGGCTCCCACAGGTGAGGCAGGGGGAGTAGCCCACATCCCCTGCAGGCAAAACTGGGGTCTTGCCCACGAAGAGTTTTATTACAAGAATAAAGCCAAGTAAAGGCTGGCTCTGTTGTGATTACCATCCCCATACTCCAGTATTCTAACTTCATGTCAGTCATTAAATACTTTTACTTTGCACACCAAATTGTGTTGATTTAAGTTTTAAACGTTTGTTGTCATACATGTCAGGTTTTAATATTTTATATATTATTCACAAGGGACAAAGATTCTCTGTACATATGTACAAATGCACACACTTATGTGTGTACATACATATAAACGCACACTCATAAGTGTGTATATTTAGATATATTTTTTCATATATATATATTTATTCATACATCCACAGTTTCAGTAGTTACCTTGAAGAATTCATTGTCTTCTGTGAGGGAATTCATGAAGAGAAGACCTTGTTAAACCATTGTCACCAGCACAGGCTGCCTTGGTTACCACTGCTCCATTCCACAGAGCATCCTGAATGGTTTGCAAGTCCTTGAGATCACTTCCTGCACAGCCTGCAGTCCCCTAGGGAACGTACACACCTCACATTCAAACAGTTGATTCGAAACACACAGTGATACCACAGACCTTGTCAAGATAAAGACACACAATGTGCTTTTATTTATGTCTAAATCAGTTAAACAACGTATTCACTGCAAGGTACAAACTTTTTTAGCTTGCAAAGAACAACATTGTCTTGTATTTGAACATGGGAAATCTTGCTGAATTTGAAACATGGGTTTTAAATGAAATTCATTCTTCATTGTCTGTTATTTGGAGACTATGGAACCAAGAAAGTAAACCTCGGTTCATTGGGGCTACTTAAGCTGTATCTTTAGCAGATTTTTTTTTTAATTCCCTTACACTTTTACCGTCATAAATAGATATAATAGCCCAGCTTTGGAGGAGACACACCCTCCCTGCCCTGTGACCCATCGGACTTGACTTAGGGAGATGAGGATGGCAGGTGAGTTTGGGGGCCTCCATAGGGGAGTTATTCATGCCTCATTTCTCCCACCAAAACATCTAAATTGCTCCCCATCCTCTGCTAGAGGTGTCAGGATGGGGCTTTGTGATGTCAAGGCTCACCCAGGGCCCCCATTGGCTGGGGAAGAGACTTGCTGACCTCATAAAGCATGAGGCTGTGTGTCCATGAGGATGGGTATATATAGGGGTGCTCAGGGTCTCTGGAGCAGACCACTGGGAGGCCTCAAAATGACTAAGGTGACTGGGAAGCCACAAGGCTCCAGAGTAGTTATGAAACACCTGGCTCCTGTTACCCGGGACAACAGGATGAAGACTTCCTCCCCACTGAGGTCCAAGAAAAATGTCAAGGTGAGCTGAACCCACCCAAACACCTCCGGCCCTTGGACCCAACCCCATAAGTCCTCCTCTCCCCTGTCCTTGCCTGGCACACAACCCTTCTCTGCCGACACCCCTTCTCCTGAAGCTGTCATTCCCAACCACCTTCACCCTCTTCCCCAAACCAATGCCATTCTCTACCCGTCTCTTGTTTTCTCCAGGTGGCCACGGTACTGTGAGAGTGAATAATCGCCTTCAGGCAAAGCTGAGCAAGAAAACGTCTCAGAAACCACTCAGCACAAGGAAATTTAAAAAAACCAGAGGCCCAGAGCTCTGTAGCCGGTGCTCCAAGGTGAAAGAAGTGCTGAATCAGAACGGACCAGAGGAGGTCCCAGAGAGTGTGTAGACCCCTGTCATTCCAGCAGGAACGGTGGGCAGCCAGTGACCTCAGAGCTTGGCTAGAGACCTCAGAAATCTTCTGGGGTCTTACCGCTGAGGACTGGCCAACAATACACATGTTGACTATTATACCAACTGCATACATTCATAATGAAAATAAAATCAACCTGATGTGAAATTATGTTTGTCTCTGAGTTCTGTGAGAGTTTGGGACAGAGAGGGCAGTGCAGGCATCAATGTGTTGAGGGAGGGAGATGGGTCCTGTGGGGTTGGAGATGGGACTAGAAGGTCCAGTTTGCCAGAAAATGGGGGAGGGGAGAGAACTGGATCCAGACTCAGCTTCACACATATACTTTTCATGGGAGAAGAGGAAGAGGACTCGGTGTTTCTCTGTGTGAGTGCAGAACTGGAAACGTGGCTGGGGAGCCGTGTCATGTGTGGAGTGGCCGTGCCATTTGCTAAAAAGGCATAGAAAGAAGGTGCCCCATAAAGAGAATGGAATATTGACATATGCAGCAACAGGGAACGTATACTGTTCAGTGAAATAACTCAAACAGAGATAGACAAATACAGTATGGTATCACTTAAGAATCTAAAAATTCCACAAAGTAGAGAATATCACAGAAATGGAGGCTCACGGATATAGAGAACATTCTACTGGTTAGCAGTGGGTGGGGGAGAGGGAGGGGCAATACAGAGGTGAGGGAGCGGGAGGCACAGCGTGTAAGGTGGAAGATGAGCCCAAGGATGGACTGTACATCATGGGGAATAGAGCCAGTGCTCTGTAAGAACTATAAACGGAAAGCCAACGTTCACGATTGTAAAATCAGAAAGAAAGGGAAAGAAAGAGGGGGGAGGAAGGAGGGAAGAAAGGAAGGAAAATGATGGTGTTTTTGGAGGGCACAAAGCCAACATTGATTAGGCCCTTTTTAGCAAAGGAATTTAATTGGTTTTTTTTTCCATTTTTATTTTTAGTCTATTTCGCATTACTATACTGTATTGGTTTCGCGATACATTGACATGATTTTTTGAGATGTACTTATTTTAATGGGAGGCTAACTATTTGAACATGCTTGGTGGTTTTTGCCATACTTGTCGGGAATCCGCCATGGGTGTACACGTGTTCCCCATCCTGAACCCTCTCTCACCTCCCTGCCCATTCCATCCCTCAGGGCCATCCCAGTGCACCAGCCCCGAGCACCCAGTCTCGTGCATCGAACATGGACGGGAGATCTCCTTCTCACATGATAATATACATGTTTCACTGCTATTCTCTCAGATCATCCCACCCTCGCCTTCTCCCACAGAGTCCCAAAGACTGTTCTGTACATCTGTGTCTCGCAGACAGGGTTATCATCACCATCTTTCTAGATTCCATAGATATGTGTTCGTGTACTCTATTCGTGTTTTTCTTTCTGACTTATTTCACTCTGTATAATAGGCTGCAGGTTCATCCACCTCATTAGAACTAATTCTAGTGTATACTTTTTGATGGCTGAGTCGGATTCCAATGTGTATATGTACCACTGCTTTCTTATCGATTCGTGTGCCCCTGGACATCTAGGTTGCTTCCATGTCCTGGCTATTGTAAACAGTGCTGTGATGATAATTCGTGTACACATGTCTCGTTCAAGTCTGGTTTACTCGGTGTGTATGCCCAGCAGTGGGATTGCTGGGTCATATGGCAGTTCTAGTTCCAGTTTTTGAAGGACTCTCCACAGTGTTCTCCATAGTGGCTGTACTAGTTTGCATTCCCACCAAGAGTGCAAGAGGGTTCCCTTCTCGACACCCTCTCCAGCATTTATTGCTTGTAGATTTTTGTACAGCAGTGAGCCTGACCAGAGGCAGATGGTACCTCATTGTGGTTTTGGTTTGTCTGATAACGAGTGATGGGGAGCATCTTTTTATGTGTTTGTTAGCCATCTCTATGTCTTCTTCAGAGGAAAGGAATTTAGAATGGAGCAGTAGGCTCCCACAGGTGAGGCAGGGGGAGTAGCCCACATCCCCTGCAGGCAAAACTGGGGTCTTGCCCACGAAGAGTTTTATTACAAGAATAAAGCCAAGTAAAGGCTGGCTCTGTTGTGATTACCATCCCCATACTCCAGTATTCTAACTTCATGTCAGTCATTAAATACTTTTACTTTGCACACCAAATTGTGTTGATTTAAGTTTTAAACGTTTGTTGTCATACATGTCAGGTTTTAATATTTTATATATTATTCACAAGGGACAAAGATTCTCTGTACATATGTACAAATGCACACACTTATGTGTGTACATACATATAAACGCACACTCATAAGTGTGTATATTTAGATATATTTTTTCATATATATATATTTATTCATACATCCACAGTTTCAGTAGTTACCTTGAAGAATTCATTGTCTTCTGTGAGGGAATTCATGAAGAGAAGACCTTGTTAAACCATTGTCACCAGCACAGGCTGCCTTGGTTACCACTGCTCCATTCCACAGAGCATCCTGAATGGTTTGCAAGTCCTTGAGATCACTTCCTGCACAGCCTGCAGTCCCCTAGGGAACGTACACACCTCACATTCAAACAGTTGATTCGAAACACACAGTGATACCACAGACCTTGTCAAGATAAAGACACACAATGTGCTTTTATTTATGTCTAAATCAGTTAAACAACGTATTCACTGCAAGGTACAAACTTTTTTAGCTTGCAAAGAACAACATTGTCTTGTATTTGAACATGGGAAATCTTGCTGAATTTGAAACATGGGTTTTAAATGAAATTCATTCTTCATTGTCTGTTATTTGGAGACTATGGAACCAAGAAAGTAAACCTCGGTTCATTGGGGCTACTTAAGCTGTATCTTTAGCAGATTTTTTTTTTAATTCCCTTACACTTTTACCGTCATAAATAGATATAATAGCCCAGCTTTGGAGGAGACACACCCTCCCTGCCCTGTGACCCATCGGACTTGACTTAGGGAGATGAGGATGGCAGGTGAGTTTGGGGGCCTCCATAGGGGAGTTATTCATGCCTCATTTCTCCCACCAAAACATCTAAATTGCTCCCCATCCTCTGCTAGAGGTGTCAGGATGGGGCTTTGTGATGTCAAGGCTCACCCAGGGCCCCCATTGGCTGGGGAAGAGACTTGCTGACCTCATAAAGCATGAGGCTGTGTGTCCATGAGGATGGGTATATATAGGGGTGCTCAGGGTCTCTGGAGCAGACCACTGGGAGGCCTCAAAATGACTAAGGTGACTGGGAAGCCACAAGGCTCCAGAGTAGTTATGAAACACCTGGCTCCTGTTACCCGGGACAACAGGATGAAGACTTCCTCCCCACTGAGGTCCAAGAAAAATGTCAAGGTGAGCTGAACCCACCCAAACACCTCCGGCCCTTGGACCCAACCCCATAAGTCCTCCTCTCCCCTGTCCTTGCCTGGCACACAACCCTTCTCTGCCGACACCCCTTCTCCTGAAGCTGTCATTCCCAACCACCTTCACCCTCTTCCCCAAACCAATGCCATTCTCTACCCGTCTCTTGTTTTCTCCAGGTGGCCACGGTACTGTGAGAGTGAATAATCGCCTTCAGGCAAAGCTGAGCAAGAAAACGTCTCAGAAACCACTCAGCACAAGGAAATTTAAAAAAACCAGAGGCCCAGAGCTCTGTAGCCGGTGCTCCAAGGTGAAAGAAGTGCTGAAACAGAACGGACCAGAGGAGGTCCCAGAGAGTGTGTAGACCCCTGTCATTCCAGCAGGAACGGTGGGCAGCCAGTGACCTCAGAGCTTGGCTAGAGACCTCAGAAATCTTCTGGGGTCTTACCGCTGAGGACTGGCCAACAATACACATGTTGACTATTATACCAACTGCATACATTCATAATGAAAATAAAATCAACCTGATGTGAAATTATGTTTGTCTCTGAGTTCTGTGAGAGTTTGGGACAGAGAGGGCAGTGCAGGCATCAATGTGTTGAGGGAGGGAGATGGGTCCTGTGGGGTTGGAGATGGGACTAGAAGGTCCAGTTTGCCAGAAAATGGGGGAGGGGAGAGAACTGGATCCAGACTCAGCTTCACACATATACTTTTCATGGGAGAAGAGGAAGAGGACTCGGTGTTTCTCTGTGTGAGTGCAGAACTGGAAACGTGGCTGGGGAGCCGTGTCATGTGTGGAGTGGCCGTGCCATTTGCTCAAAAGGCATAGAAAGATGGTGCCCCATAAAGAGAATGGAATATTGACATATGCAGCAACAGGGAACGTATACTCTTCAGTGAAATAACTCAGACAGAGATAGACAAATACCGTATGGTATCACTTAAGAATCTAAAAACTCCACAAAGTAGAGAATATCACAAAAATGGAGGCTCAGGGATATAGAGAACATTCTACTGGTTAGCAGCGGGGAGGGGAAGAGGGAGGGGCAATACAGAGGTGGGGGAGCGGGAGGCACAGCGTGTAAGGTGGAAGATGAGCCCAAGGATGGACTGTACATCATGGGGAATAGAGCCAGTGCTCTGTAAGAACTATAAACGGAAAGCCAACGTTCACGATTGTATAATTAGAAAGAAAGGGAAAGAAGGAGGGGGGAGGAAGCAGGGAAGAAAGGAAGGAAAATGATGGTGTTTTTGGAGGGCACAAAGCCAACATTGATTAGGCCCTTTTTAGCAAAGGAATTTAGTTTTTTTTTTTTTCCATTTTTATTTTTACTTTATTTCGCATTACCATACTGTATTGGTTTCGCGATACATTGACATGATTTTTTGAGATTTACTTACTTTAATGGAAGGCTAACTATTTTAAAACGCTTGGTGGTTTTTGCCATACTTGTGGGAATCCGCCACGGGTGTACATGTGTTCCCCATCCTGAACCCCCTCTCACCTCCCTGCCCATCCCATCCCTCAGGGCCATCCCAGTGCACCAGCCCCGAGGACCCAGTCTCGTGCATCGAACCTGGACGGTCGATTTCCTGCTCACATGATAATATACATGTTTCACTGCTATTCTCTCAGATCATCCCACCCTCGCCTTCTCCCACAGAGTCCAAAAGACTGTTCTGTACATCTGTGTCTCGCAGACAGGGTTATCATCACCATCTTTCTAGATTCCATAGATATGTGTTCGTGTACTCTATTGGTGTTTTTCTTTCTGACTTATTTCACTCTGTATAATAGGCTGCAGTTTCATCCACCTCATTAGAACTAATTCAAGTGTATACTTTTTGATGGCTGAATCGAATTCCATTGTGCATATGTAACACTGCTTTCTTATCGATTCGTCTGCCCCTGGACATCTAGGTTGCTTCCATGTCCTGGCTATTGTAAACAGTGCTGTGATGATCCTTTGGGTACGCATGTCTCGTTCAAGTCTGGTTACCTCGGTGTGTATGCCCAGCAGTGGGATTGCTGGGTCATATGGCAGTTCTAGTTCCAGTTTTTGAAGGAATCTCCACAGTGTTCTCCATAGTGGCTATATTAGTTTGCATTCCCACCAAGAGTGCAGGAGGGTTCCCTTCTCGACACCCTCTCCAGCATTTATTGCTTGTAGATTTTTGTACAGCAGTCAGCCTGACCAGAGGCAGATGGTACCTCATTGTGGTTTTGGTTTGCATTTGTCTGATAACGAGGGATGGGGAGCATCTTTTCATGTGTTTGTTAGCCATCTCTATGTCTTCTTCGGAGGAAAGGAATTTAGAATGGAGCAGTGGGCTCCCACAGGTGGGGCAGGGGGAGTAGCCCACATCCCCTGCAGGCAATACTGGGGTCTTGCCCACGAAGAGTTTTATTACAAGAATAAAGCCAAGTAAAGGCTGGCTCTGTTGTGATTACCATCCCCATACTCCAGTATTCTAACTTCATGTCATTAATTAAATACTTTTACTTTGCACACCAAATTGTGTTGATTTAAGTTTTAAACGTTTGTTGTCATAGATGTCAGGTTTTAATATGTTATATATTATTCACAGGGGACAAAGATTCACTGTACATATGTACAAATGCACACACGTATGTGTGTACATACATATAAACGCACACTCAGAAGTGTGTATATTTAGATATTTTTTTTCATATATATATATTCATACATCCACAGTTTCAGTAGTTACCTTGAAGAATTCATTGTCTTCTGTGAGGGAATTCATTAAGAGAAGACCTTGTTAAACCATTGTCACCAGCACAGGCTGCCTTGGTTACCACTGCTCCATTCCACAGAGCATCCTGAATGGTTTGCAAGGCCTTGAGATCACTTCCTGCACAGCCTGCAGTCCCCTAGGGAACGTTAACACCTCACATTCAAACAGTTGATTCGAAACACACAGTGATACCACAGACCTTGTCAAGGTAAAGACACACAATGTGCCTTGATTTATGTCTAAATCAGTTAAACAACGTATTCACTGCAAGGTACAAACTTTTTTAGCTTCCAAAGAACAACTTTGTCTTGTATTTGAACATGGAAAATCTTGCTGAATTTGAAACATAGGTTTTAAATGAAATTCATTCTTCATTGTCTGTTATTTGGAGACTATGGAACCAAGAAAGTAAACCTCCGTTCATTGGGGCTGCTTAAGCTGTATCTTGAGCAGATATTTTTTTTTAATTCCCTTACACTTTTACCGTCATAAATAGATATAATAGCCCAGCTTTGTAGGAGACACACCCTCCCTGCCCTGTGACCCATCGGACTTGACTTAGGGAGATGAGGATGGCAGTTCAGTTTGGGGGCCTCCATAGGGGAGTTATTCATGCCTCATTTCTCCCACCAAGACATCTAAATTGCTCCCCATCCTCTGCTAGAGGTGTCAGGATGGGGCTTTGTGATGTCAAGGCTCACCCAGGGCCCCCATTGGCTGGGGAAGATACTTGCTGACCTCACAAAGCATGAGGGTTTGTCTCCCTGACGAGGCGTATATATAAGGGTGCTCAGGAGCTCCGGAGCAGACCACTGGGAGGCCTCAAAATGACTAAGGTGACTGGGAAGCCACAAGGCTCCAGAGTAGTTCTGAAACACCTGGCTCCTGTTACCCGGGACAACAGGATGAAGACTTCCTCCCCACTGAGGTCCAAGAAAAATGTCAAGGTGAGTTGAATCCACCCAAACACCTCTGACCCACTGACCCCACCCCATAAGTCCTCACCCCTGTCCTTGCCTGGCACACAACCCTTCTCTGCCCACACCCCTTCTCCTGAAGCTGTCATTCCCAACCAACTTCACCCTCTTCCCCAAAGCAATGCCATTCTCTACCCGTCTCTTATTTTCTCCAGGTGGCCAGGGTACCTGTGAGAGTGAATAATCGCCTTCAGGCAAAGCTGAGCAAGAAAACGTCTCAGAAACCACTCAGCACAAGGTAATTTAAAAAAAACAGAGGCCCAAAGCTCTGTAGCCGGTGCTCCAAGGTGAAAGAAGTGCTGAATCAGAACGGACCAGAGGAGGTCCCAGAGAGTGTGTAGACCCCTGTCATTCCAGCACGAACGGTGGGCAGCCAGTGACCTCAGAGCTTGGCTAGAGACCTCAGAAATCTTCTGGGGTCTTGCCGCTGAGGACTGGCCAACAATACACATGTTGACTATTATACCAACTGCATACATTCATAATGAAAATAAAATCAACCTGATGTGAAATTATGTTTGTCTCTGAGTTCTGTGAGAGTGGGGGACAGAGAGGGCAGTGCAGGCATCAATGTGTTGAGGGAGGGAGATGGGTCCTGTGGGGTTGGAGATGGGACGAGAAGGTCCAGTTTGCCAGAAAATGGGGGAGGGGAGAGAACTGGTTCCAGACTCAGCTTCACACATATACTTCCCATGGGAGAAGAGGAAGAGGAATTGGTGTTTCTCTGTGTGAGTGCAGAACTGGAAACGTGGCTGGGGAGCCGTGTCATGTGTGGAGTGGCCGTGCCATTTGCTAAAAAGGCATAGAAAGAAGGTGCCCCATAAAGAGAATGGAATATTGACATATGCAGCAACAGGGAACGTATACTGTTCAGTGAAATAACTCAGACAGAGATAGACAAATACCGTATGGTATCACTTAAGAATCTAAAAACTCCACAAAGTAGAGAATATCACAAAAATAGAGGCTCACGGATATAGAGAACATTCTACTGGTTAGCAGCGGGGAGGGGAAGAGGGAGGGGCAATACAGAGGTGGGGGAGCGGGAGGCACAGCGTGTAAGGTGGAAGATGAGCCCAAGGATGGACTGTACATCATGGGGAAGAGAGCCAGTGCTCTGTAAGAACTATAAACGGAAAGCCAACGTTCACGACTGTATAATAAAGAAAGGGAAAGAAAGAGGGGGGAGGAAGGAGGGAAGAAAGGAAGGAAAATGATGGTGTTTTTGGAGGGCACAAAGCCAGAATTGGTTAGGCCCTTTTTAGCAAAGAATACAGTTTATTTTTTTTTCCATTTTTATTTTTAGTCTATTTCGCATTACCATACTCTATTGGTTTCGCAATACATTGACATGATTTTTTGAGATGTACTTATTTTAATGGGAGGCTAACTATTTGACAATGCTTGGTGGTTTTTGCCCTACTTGTCGGGAATCCGCCACGGGTGTACATGTGTTCCCCATCCTGAACCCCCTCTCACCTCCCTGCCCATCTCATCCCTCAGGGCCATACCAGTGCACCAGCCCCGAGCACCCAGTCTCGTGCATCGAACCTGGACGGGCGATCTCCTTCTCACATGATAATATACATGTTTCACTGCTATTCTCTCAGATCATCCCACCCTCGCCTTCTCCCACAGAGTCCTAAAGACTGTTCTGTACATCTGTGTCTCACATCTTTCTAGATTCCATAGATATGTGTTCGTGTACTCTATTGGTGTTTTTCTTTCTGACTTATTTCACTCTGTATAATAGGCTGCAGGTTCATCCACCTCATTAGAACTAATTCAAGTGTATACTTTTTGATGGCTGAGTCGAATTCCATTGTGCATATGTAACACTGCTTTCTTATCGATTCGTCTGCCCCTGGACATCTAGGTTGCTTCCATGTCCTGGCTATTGTAAACAGTGCTGTGATGATCCTTTGGGTACGCATGTCTCGTTCAAGTCTGGTTACCTCGGTGTGTATGCCCAGCAGTGGGATTGCTGGGTCATAAGGCAGTTCTAGTTCCAGTTTTTGAAGGAATCTCCACAGTGTTCTCCATAGTGGCTATATTAGTTTGCATTCCCACCAAGAGTGCAGGAGGGTTCCCTGCTCGACACCCTCTCCAGCATTTATTGCTTGTAGATTTTTGTACAGCAGTCAGCCTGACCAGAGGCAGATGGTACCTCATTGTGGTTTTGGTTTGCATTTGTCTGATAACGAGGGATGGGGAGCATCTTTTCATGTGTTTGTTAGCCATCTCTATGTCTTCTTCGGAGGAAAGGAATTTAGAATGGAGCAGTGGGCTCCCACAGGTGGGGCAGGGGGAGTAGCCCACATCCCCTGCAGGCAATACTGGGGTCTTGCCCACGAAGAGTTTTATTACAAGAATAAAGCCAAGTAAAGGCTGGCTCTGTTGTGATTACCATCCCCATACTCCAGTATTCTAACTTCATGTCATTAATTAAATACTTTTACTTTGCACACCAAATTGTGTTGATTTAAGTTTTAAACGTTTGTTGTCATAGATGTCAGGTTTTAATATGTTATATATTATTCACAGGGGACAAAGATTCACTGTACATATGTACAAATGCACACACGTATGTGTGTACATACTTATAAACGCACACTCAGAAGTGTGTATATTTAGATATTTTTTTTCATATATATATATTCATACATCCACAGTTTCAGTAGTTACCTTGAAGAATTCATTGTCTTCTGTGAGGGAATTCATTAAGAGAAGACATTGTTAAACCATTGTCACCAGCACAGGCTGCCTTGGTTACCACTGCTCCATTCCACAGAGCATCCTGAATGGTTTGCAAGGCCTTGAGATCACTTCCTGCACAGCCTGCAGTCCCCTAGGGAACGTTAACACCTCACATTCAAACAGTTGATTCGAAACACACAGTGATACCACAGACCTTGTCAAGGTAAAGACACACAATGTGCCTTGATTTATGTCTAAATCAGTTAAACAACGTATTCACTGCAAGGTACAAACTTTTTTAGCTTCCAAAGAACAACTTTGTCTTGTATTTGAACATGGAAAATCTTGCTGAATTTGAAACATAGGTTTTAAATGAAATTCATTCTTCATTGTCTGTTATTTGGAGACTATGGAACCAAGAAAGTAAACCTCCGTTCATTGGGGCTGCTTAAGCTGTATCTTGAGCAGATTTTTTTTTTTAATTCCCTTACACTTTTACCGTCATAAATAGATATAATAGCCCAGCTTTGTAAGAGACACACCCTCCCTGCCCTGTGACCCATCGGACTTGACTTAGGGAGATGAGGATGGCAGTTGAGTTTGGGGGCCTCCATAGGGGAGTTATTCATGCCTCATTTCTCCCACCAAGACATCTAAATTGCTCCCCATCCTCTGCTAGAGGTGTCAGGATGGGGCTTTGTGATGTCAAGGCTCACCCAGGGCCCCCATTGGCTGGGCAAGAGACTTACTGACCTCATCAAGCATGAGGGTGTGTCTCCGTGACGAGGGGTACATATAGGGGTGCTCAGGGGCTCTGGAGCAGACCACTGGGAGGTCTCAAAATGACTAAGGTGACTGGGAAGCCACAAGGCTCCAGAGTAGTTATGAAACACCTGGCTCCTGTTACCCGGGACAACAGGATGAAGACTTCCTCTCCACTGAGGTCCAAGAAAAATGTCAAGGTGAGCTGAACCCACCCAAACACCTCTGGCCCATTGACCCCTCCCCATAAGTCCCCTCCCCTGTCCTTGCCTGTCACACAACCCTTCTCTGCCCACACCCCTTCTCCTGAAGCTGTCATTCCCAACCACCTTGCCCCTATTCCCCAAACCAATGCCATTCTCTACCCCTCTCTTGTTTTCTCCAGGTGGCCAGGGTACCTGTGAGAGTGAATAATCGCCTTCAGGCAAAGATGAGCAAGAAAACGTCTCAGAAACCACTCAGCACAAGGAAATTTAAAAAAACCAGAGGCCCAAAGCTCTGTAGCCGGTGCTCCAAGGTGAAAGAAGTCCTGAATCAGAACGGACCAGAGGAGGTCCCAGAGAGTGTGTAGACCCCTGTCATTCCAGCAGGAACGGTGGGCAGCCAGTGACCTCAGAGCTTGGCTAGAGACCTCAGAAATCTTCTGGGGTCTTGCCGCTGAGGACTGGCCAACAATACACATGTTGACTATTATACCAACTGCATACATTCATAATGAAAATAAAATCAACCTGATGTGAAATTATGTTTGTCTCTGAGTTCTGTGAGAGTGGGGGACAGAGAGGGCAGTGCAGGCATCAATGTGTTGAGGGAGGGAGATGGGTCCTGTGGGGTTGGAGATGGGACTAGAAGGTCCAGTTTGCCAGAAAATGGGGGAGGGGAGAGAACTGGTTCCAGACTCAGCTTCACACATATACTTCCCATGGGAGAAGAGGAAGAGGAATTGGTGTTTCTCTGTGTGAGTGCAGAACTGGAAACGTGGCTGGGGAGCCGTGTCATGTGTGGAGTGTCCGTGCCATTTGCTCAAAAGGCATAGAAAGAAGCTGCCCCATAAAGAGAATGGAATATTGACATATGCAGCAACAGGGAACCAATACTGTTCAGTGAAATAACTCAGACAGAGATAGACAAATACCGTATGGTATCACTTAAGAATCTAAAAACTCCACAAAGTAGAGAATATCACAAAAATGGAGGCTCACGGATATAGAGAACATTCTACTGGTTAGCAGCGGGGAGGGGAAGAGGGAGGGGCAATACAGAGGTGGGGGAGCGGGAGGCACAGCGTGTAAGGTGGAAGATGAACCCAAGGATGGACTGTACATCATGGGGAATAGAGCCAGTGCTCTGTAAGAACTATAAACGGAAAGCCAACGTTCACGATTGTATAATAAGAAAGAAAGGGAAAGAAAGAGGGGGGAGGAAGGAGGGAAGAAAGGAAGGAAAATGATGGTGTTTTTGGAGGGCATAAAGCCAACATTGATTAGGCCCTTTTTAGCAAAGGAATATAGTTTATTTTTTTTTCCATTTTTATTTTTAGTTTCTTTCGCATTACCATACTGTATTGGTTTCACAATACATTGACATGATTTTTTGAGATGTACTTATTTTAATGGGAGGCTAACTATTTTACAATGCTTGGTGGTTTTTGCCATCCTTGTCGGGAATCCGCCACGGGTGTACATGTGTTCCCCATCCTGAACCCCCTCTCACCTCCCTGCCCATCCCATCCCTCAGGGCCATCCCAGTGCACCAGCCCCGAGCACCCAGTCTCGTGCATCGAACCTGGATGGGCGATCTCCTTCTCACATGATAATATACATGTTTCACTGCTATTCTCTCAGATCATCCCACCCTCGCCTTCTCCCACAGAGTCCAAAAGACTGTTCTGTACATCTGTGTCTCGCATCTTTCTAGATTCCATAGATATGTGTTCGTGTACTCTATTGGTGTTTTTCTTTCTGACTTATTTCACTCTGTATAATAGGCTGCAGTTTCGTCCACCTCATTAGAACTAATTCAAGTGTATACTATTTGATGGCTGAGTCGGATTCCATTGTGTATATGTACCACTGTTTTCTTATCGATTCGTCTGCCCCTGGACATCTAGGTTGCTTCCATGTCCTGGCTATTGTAAACAGTGCTGTGATGATCCTTCGGGTACGCATGTCTCGTTCACGTCTGGTTTCCTCGGTGTGTATGCCCAGCAGTGGAATTGCTGGGTCATATGGCAGTTCTAGTTCCAGTTTTTGAAGGAATCTCCACAGTGTTCTCCATAGTGGCTGTACTAGTTTGCATTCCCACCAAGAGTGCTAGAGGGTTCCCTTCTCGACACCCTATCCAGCATTTATTGCTTGTAGATTTTTGTACAGCAGTCAGCCTGACCAGAGGCAGACGGTACCTCATTGTGGTTTTTGTTTGCATTTGTGTGATAACGAGTGATGGGGAGATCTTTTCATGTGTATGTTAGCCATCTCTATGTCTTCTTCGGAGGAAAGGAATTTAGAATGGAGCAGTGGGCTCCCACAGGTGGGGAAGGGGGAGTAGCCCACATCCCCTGCAGGCAATACTGGGGTCTTGCCCACGAAGAGTTTTATTACAAGAATAAAGCCAAGTAAAGGCTGGCTCTGTTGTGATTACCATCCCCATACTCCAGTATTCTAACTTCATGTCATTAATTAAATACTTTTACTTTGCACACCAAATTGTGTTGATTTAAGTTTTAAACGTTTGTTGTCATAGATGTCAGGGTTTAATACTTTGTATATTATTCACAAGGGACACTGATTCACTGTACATATGTACAAATGCACACACGTATGTGTGTACATACATATAAACGCACACTCATAAGTGTGTATATTTAGATGTATTTTTTCATAAATATATATATATTCATTCATCCACAGTTTCAGTAGTTACCTTGAAGAATTCATTGTCTTCTGTGAGGGAATTCATGAAGAGAAGACCTTGTTAAACCATTGTCACCAGCACAGGCTGCCTTGGTTACCACTGCTCCATTCCACAGAGCATCCTGAATGGTTTGCAAGTCCTTAAGATCACTTCCTGCACAGCCTGCAGTCCCCTAGGGAACGTACACACCTCACATTCAAACAGTTGATTCGAAACACACAGTGATACCACAGACCTTGTCAAGATAAAGACACACAATGTGCTTTTATTTATGTCTAAATCAGTTAAACAACGTATTCACTGCAAGGTACAAACTTTTTTAGCTTGCAAAGAACAACATTGTCTTGTATTTGAACATGGAAAATCTTGCTGAATTTGAAACATGGGTTTTAAATGAAATTCATTCTTCATTGTCTGTTATTTGGAGACTATGGAACCAAGAAAGTAAACCTCGGTTCATTGGGGCTACTTAAGCTGTATCTTTAGCAAATTTTTTTTTTAATTCCCTTACACTTTTACCGTCATAAATAGATATAATAGCCCAGCTTTGGAGGAGACACACCCTCCCTGCCCTGTGACCCATCGGACTTGACTTAGGGAGATGAGGATGGCAGGTGAGTTTGGGGGCCTCCATATGGGAGTTATTCATGCCTCATTTCTCCCACCAAGACATCTAAATTGCTCCCCATCCTCTGCTAGAGGTGTCAGGATGGGGCTATGTGATGTCAAGGCTCACCCAGGGCCCCCATTGGCTGGGGAAGAGACTTGCTGACCTCATCAAGCATGAGGGTGTGTCTCCCTGACGAGGGGTATATATAGGGGTGCTCAGGGGCTCTGGAGCAGACCACTGGGAGGCCTCAAAATGACTAAGGTGACTGGGAAGCCACAACGCTCCAGAGTAGTTATGAAACACCTGGCTCCTGTTACCCGGGACAACAGGATGAAGACTTCCTCCCTACTGAGGTCCAAGAAAAATGTCAAGGTGAGCTGAACCCACCCAAACACCTCTGGCCCATTGACCCCACCCCATAAGTCCTCTCCCCTGTCCTTGCCTGGCACACAACACTTCTCTGCCCACACCCCTTCTCCTGAAGCTGTCATTCCCAACCACCTTCACCCTCTTCCCCAAACCAATGCCATTCTCTACCCGTCTCTTGTTTTCTCCAGGTGGCCAGGGTACCTGTGAGAGTGAATAATCGCCTTCAGGCAAAGCTGAGCAAGAAAACATCTCAGAAACCACTCAGCACAAGGAAATTTAAAAAAACCAGATGCCCAAAGCTCTGTAGCCAGTGCTCCAAGGGGACAGAAGTGCTGAATCAGAACGGACCAGAGGAGGTCCCAGAGAGTGTGTAGACCCCTGTCATTCCAGCAGGAACGGTGGGCAGCCAGTGACCTCAGAGCTTAGCTAGAGACCTCAGAAATCTTCTGGGGTCTTGCCGCTGAGGACTGGCCAACAATACACATGTTGACTATTATACCAACTGCATACATTCATAATGAAAATAAAATCAACCTGATGTGAAATTATGTTTGTCTCTGAGTTCTGTGAGAGTGGGGTCAGAGAGGGCAGTGCAGGCATCAATGTGTTGAGGGAGGGAGATGGGTCCTGTGGGGTTGGAGATGGGACTGGAAGGTCCAGTTTGCCAGAAAATGGGGGAGGGGAGAGAACTGGTTCCAAACTCAGCTTCACACATATACTTCCCACGGGAAAAGAGGAAGAGGACTTGGTGTTTCTCTGTGTTAGTTCAGAACTGGAAACGTGGCTGGGGAGCCGTGTCATGTGTGGAGTGGCCGTGCCATTTGCTCAAAAGGCATAGAAAGAAGGTGCCCCATAAAGAGAATGGAATATTGACATATGCAGCAACAGGGAACGTATACTGTTCAGTGAAATAACTCAGACAGAGATAGACAAATACCGTATGGTATCACTTAAGAATCTAAAAACTCCACAAAGTAGAGAATATCACAAAAATAGAGGCTCACGGATATAGAGAACATTCTACTGGTTAGCAGCGGGGAGGGGAAGAGGGAGGGGCAATACAGAGGTGGGGGAGCGGGAGGCACAGCATGTAAGGTGGAAGATGAGCCCAAGGATGGACTGTACATCATGGGGAATAGAGCCAGTGCTCTGTAAGAACTATAAACGGAAAGCCAACGTTCACGATTGTATAATAGGAAAGAAAGGGAAAGAAAGGTGGGGGGAGGAAGGAGGGAAGAAAGGAAGGAAAATGATGGTGTTTTTGGAGGGCACAAAGCCAACATTGATTAGGCCCTTTTTAGCAAAGCAATTTAGTGTGTTTTTTTTTCCATTTTTATTTTTAGTTTATATCGCATTACCATACTATATTGGTTTCACGATACATTGACATGATTTTTTGAGATGTACTTATTTTAATGGGAGGCTAACTATTTTACAATGCTTGGTGGTTTTTGCCATCCTTGTCGGGAATCCGCCACGGGTGTACATGTGTTCCCCATCCTGAACCCTCTCTCACCTCCCTGCCCATCCCATCCCTCAGGGCCATCCCAGTGCCCCAGCCCCGAACACCCAGTCTCGTGCATCGAACCTGGACGGGCGATCTCCTTCTCACATGATAATATACATGTTTCACTGCTATTCTCTCAGATCACCCCACCCGCCCCTTCTCCCACAGAGTCCAAAAGACTGTTCTGTACATCTGTGTCTCGCATCTTATTAGATTCCATACATATGTGTTCGTGTACTCTATTGGTGTTTTTCTTTCTGACTTATTTCACTCTGTATAATATGCTGCAGTTTCATCCACCTCATTAGAACTAATTCAAGTGTATACTTCTTGATGGC
Source organism: Capricornis sumatraensis (assembly GCF_032405125.1). NCBI lineage: Eukaryota > Metazoa > Chordata > Mammalia > Artiodactyla > Bovidae > Capricornis > Capricornis sumatraensis. The sequence goes on along the minus strand of NC_091092.1, from coordinate 137,783,694 downwards.
TGAGTCGGATTCCATTGTGTATATGTACCACTGCTTTCTTATCGATTCGTCTGCCCCTGGACATCTAGGTTGCTTCCATGTCCTGGCTATTGTAAACAGTGCTGTGATGATCCTCAGGTACGCATGTCTCGTTCAAGTCTGGTTTCCTCGGTGTGTATGCCCAGCAGTGGGATTGCTGGGTCATATGGCAGTTCTAGTTCCAGTTTTTGAAGGACTCTCCACAGTGTTCTCCAAAGTGGCTGTACTAGTTTGTATTCCCACCAAGAGTGCAAGAGGGTTCCCTTCTCGACACCCTCTCCAGCATTTATTGCTTGTAGATTTTTGTACAGCAGTCAGCCTGCCGAGAGGGAGATGGTACCTCATTGTGGTTTTGGTTTGCATTTGTCTGATAACGAGTGATGGGGAGCATCTTTTCATGTGTTTGTTAGCCATCTGTATGTGTTCTTCAGAGGAAAGGAATTTAGAATGGAGCAGTGGGCTCCCACAGGTGGGGCAGGGGGAGTAGCCCACATCCCCTGCAGGCAATACTGGGGTCTTGCCCACGAAGAGTTCTATTACAAGAATAAAGCCAAGGAAAGGCTGGCTCTGTTGTGATTACCATCCCCATACTCCAGTATTCTAACTTCATGTCATTAATTAAATACTTTTACTTTGCACACCAAATTGTGTTGATTTAAGTTTTAAACGTTTGTTGTCATAGATGTCAGGGTTTAATATTTTGTATATTATTCACAAGGGACAACGATTCACTGTACATATGTACAAATGCACACACGTATGTGTGTATATACATATAAACGCACACTCATAAGTGTGTATATTTAGATGTATTTTTTCATATATATATATATTCATACATCCACAGTTTCAGTAGTTACCTTTAAGAATTCATTGTCTTCTGTGAGGGAATTCATGAAGAGAAGACCTTGTTAAACCATTGTCACCAGCACAGGCTGCCTTGGTTACCACTGCTCCATTCCACAGAGCATCCTGAATGGTTTGCAAGGCCTTGAGATCACTTCCTGCACAGCCTGCAGTCCCCTAGGGAACGTACACACCTCACATTCAAACTGTTGATTCGTAACACACAGTGATACCACAGATCTTGTCAAGGTAAAGACACACAATGTGCTTTTATTTATGTCTAAATCAGTTAAACAACGTATTCACTGCAAGGTACAAACTTTTTTAGCTTGCAAAGAACAACATTGTCTTGTATTTGAACATGGAAAATCTTGCTCAATTTGAAACATGGGTTTTACATGAAATTCATCCTTCATTGTCTGTTATTTGGAGACTATGGAACCAAGAAAGTAAACATCCGTTCATTGGGGCTGCTTAAGCTGTATCTTTAGCAGATTTTTTTTTTAATTCCCTTACACTTTTACCGTCATAAATAGATATAATAGCCCAGCTTTGGAGGAGACACACCCTCCCTGCCCTGTGGCCCATCGGACTTGACTTAGGGAGATGAGGATGGCAGGTGAGTTTGGGGTCCTCCATAGGGGAGTTATTCATGCCTCATTTTTCCCTCCAAAACATCTAAATTGCTCCCATTCCTCTGCTAGAGTTGTCAGGATTGGGCTTTGTGATGTCAAGGCTCACCCAGGGCCCCCATTCGCTGGGGAAGAGACTTGCTGACCTCATAAAGCATGAGGCTGTTTCTCCCTGACGATGGGTATATATAGGGGTACTCAGGGTCTCTGGAGCAGACCACTGGGAGGCCTCAAAATGACTAAGGTGACTGGGAAGCCACAAGGCTCCAGAGTAGTTCTGAAACACCTGGCTCCTGTTACCCGGGACAACAGGATGAAGACTTCCGCCCCACTGAGGTCCAAGAAAAATGTCAAGGTGAGCTGAACCCACCCAAACACCTCCGGCCCTTTGACCCAACCCCATAAGTCCTCCTCTCCCCTGTCCTTGCCTGGCACACAACCCTTCTTTGCCCACACCCCTTCTCCTGAAGCTGTCATTCCCAACCACCTTCACCCTCTTCCCCAAACCAATGCCATTCTCTACCCGTCTCTTGTTTTCTCCAGGTGGCCAAGGTACCTGTGAGAGTGAATAATCGCCTTCAGGCAAAGCTGAGCAAGAAAACGTCTCAGAAACAACTCAGCACAAGGAAATTTAAAAAAACCAGAGGCCCAATGCTCTGTAGCCAGTGCTCCAAGGTGAAAGAAGAGCTGAAGCAGAACGGACCAGAGGAGGTCCCAGAGAGTGTGTAGACCCCTGTCATTCCAGCAGGAACGGTGGGCAGCCAGTGACCTCAGAGCTTGGCTAGAGACCTCAGAAATCTTCTGGGGTCTTGCCGCTTAGGACTGGCCAACAATACACATGCTGACTATTATACCAACTGCATACATTCATAATGAATATAAAATCAACCTGATGTGAAATTAAGTTTGTCTCTGAGTTCTGTGAGAGTGGGGGACAGAGAGGGCAGTGCAGGCATCAATGTGTTGAGGGAGGGAGATGGGTCCTGTGGGGTTGGAGATGGGACTAGAAGGTCCAGTTTGCCAGAAAATGGGGGAGGGGAGAGAACTGGTTCCAGACTCAGCTTCACACATATACTTCCCATGGGAGAAGAGGAAGAGGACTTGGTGTTTCTCTGTGTGAGTGCAGAACTGGAAACGTGGCTGGGGAGCCGTGTCATGTGTGGAGTGGCCGTGCCATTTGCTCAAAAGGCATAGAAAGAAGGTGCCCCATAAAGAGAATGTAATATTGACATATGCAGCAACAGGGAACGTATACTGTTCAGTGAAATAACTCAGACAGAGATAGACAAATACCGTATGGTATCACTTAAGAATCTAAAAACTCCACAAAGTAGAGAATATCAGAGAAATGGAGGCTCACGGATATAGAGAACATTCTACTGTTTAGCAGCGGGGAGGGTGAGAGGGAGGGGCAATACAGAGGTGGGGGAGGGGGAGGCACAGCGTGTAAGGTGGAAGATGAGCCCAAGGATGGACTGTACATCATGGGGAATAGAGCCAGTGCTCTGTAAGAACTATAAACGGAAAGCCAACGTTCACGATTGTATAATAAGAAAGAAAGGGAAAGAAGGTGGGGAGAGGAAGGATGGAAGAAAGGAAGGAAAATGATGGTGTTTTTGGAGGGCACAAAGCCAACATTGATTAGGCCCTTTTTAGCAAAGGAATTTAGTAGTTTCCTTTTTTTGGCCATTTTTATTTTTAGTTTATTTTGCATTACCATACTGTATTGGTTTTGCGATACATTGACATGATTTTTTGAGAAGTACTTATTTTAATGGAGGCTAACTATTTGACAATGCTTGGTGGTTTTTGCCATCCTTGTCGGGAATCCGCCATGGGTGTACATGTGTTCCCCATCCTGAACCCCCTCTCACTTCCCTGCCCATCCCATCCCACAGGGCCATCCCAGTGCACCAGCCCCAAGCACCCAGTCTCGTGCATCGAACCTGGACGGGCGATCTCCTTCTCACATGATAAGATACATGTTTCACTGCTATTCTCTCAGATCACCCCACCCTCGCCTTCTCCCACAGAGTCCAAAAGACTGTTCTGTACATCTGTGTCTCGCATCTTTCTAGATTCCATAGATATGTGTTCGGGTATTCTATTGGTGTTTTTCTTTCTGACTTATTTCACTCTGTATAATAGGCTGCAGTTTCATCCACCTCATTAGGACTAACTCAAGTGTATACTTTTTGATGGCTGAGTCGGATTCCATTCTGTATATGTACCACTGCTTTCTTATCTGTTCGTCTGCCCCTGGACATCTAGGTTGCTTTCATGTCCTGGCTATTGTAAACAGTGCTGTGATGATCCTTCGGGTACACATGTCTCGTTCAAGGCTGGTTTCCTCGGTGTGTATGCCCAGCAGTGGGATTGCTGGGTCATATGGCAGTTCTAGTTCCAGTTTTTGAAGGAATCTCCACAGTGTTCTCCATAGTGGCTGTACTAGTTTGCATTCCCACCAAGAGTGCAAGAGGGTTCCCTTCTCGACACCCTCTCCAGCATTTATTGCTTGTAGATTTTTGTACAGCAGTCAGCCAGACCAGAGGCAGATGGTACTTCATTGTGGTTTTGGTTTGCATTTGTCTGATAACGAGTGATGGGGAGCATCTTTTCATGTGTTTGTTAGCCATCTCTATATCTTCTTCAGAGGAAAGGAATTTAGAATGGAGCAGTGGGCTCCCACAGGTGGGGCAGGGGGAGTAGCCCACATCCCCTGCAGGCAATACTGGGGTCTTGCCCACGAAGAGTTTTATTACAAGAATAAAGCCAAGTAAAGGCTGGCTCTGTTGTGATTACCATCCCCATACTCCAGTATTCTAACTTAATGTCAGTCATTAAATACTTTTACTTTGCACACCAAATTGTGTTGATTTAAGTTTTAAACGTTTGTTGTCATAGAAGTAAGGCTTTAATATTTTTTATATTATTCACAAGGGACAAAGATTCACTGTACATATGTACAAATGCACACACGTATGTGTGTACATACATATAAACGCACACTCATAAGTGTGTATATTTAGAAATATTTTTTCATATATATATATATTCATACATCCACAGTTTCAGTAGTTACCTTTAAGAACTCATTGTCTTCTGTGAGGGAATTCATGAAGAGAAGACCTTGTTAAACCATTGTCACCAGCACAGGCTGCCTTGGTTACCACTGCTCCATTCCACAGAGCATCCTGAATGGTTTGCAAGGCCTTGAGATCACTTCCTGCACAGCCTGCAGTCCCCTAGGGAACGTACACACCTGACATTCAAACTGTTGATTCGAAACACACAGTGATACCACAGACCTTGTCAAGGTAAAGACACACAATGTGCTTTTATTTATGTCTAAATCAGTTAAACAACGTACTCACTGCAAGGTACAAACTTTTTTAGCTTGCAAAGAACAACATTGTCTTGTATTTGAACATGGAAAATTTTGCTGAATTTGAAACATGGGTTTTAAATGAAATTCATTCTTCATTGTCTGTTATTTGGAGACTATGGAACCAAGATAGCAAACCTCCGTTCATTGAGGCTGCTTAAGCTGTATCTTTAGCAGATTTTTTTTTTTTAATTCCCTTACACTTTTACCGTCATAAATAGAAATAATAGCCCAGCTTTGGAGGAGACACACCCTCCCTGCCCTGGGACCCATCGGACTTGACTTAGGGAGATGAGGATGGCAGGTGAGTTTGGGGTCCTCCATAGGGGAGTTATTCATGCCTCATTTTTCCCTCCAAAACATCTAAATTGCTCCCATTCCTCTGCTAGAGTTGTCAGGATTGGGCTTTGTGATGTCAAGGCTCACCCAGGGCCCCCATTCGCTGGGGAAGAGACTTGCTGACCTCATAAAGCATGAGGCTGTTTCTCCCTGACGATGGGTATATATAGGGGTACTCAGGGTCTCTGGAGCAGACCACTGGGAGGCCTCAAAATGACTAAGGTGACTGGGAAGCCACAAGGCTCCAGAGTAGTTCTGAAACACCTGGCTCCTGTTACCCGGGACAACAGGATGAAGACTTCCGCCCCACTGAGGTCCAAGAAAAATGTCAAGGTGAGCTGAACCCACCCAAACACCTCCGGCCCTTTGACCCAACCCCATAAGTCCTCCTCTCCCCTGTCCTTGCCTGGCACACAACCCTTCTTTGCCCACACCCCTTCTCCTGAAGCTGTCATTCCCAACCACCTTCACCCTCTTCCCCAAACCAATGCCATTCTCTACCCGTCTCTTGTTTTCTCCAGGTGGCCAAGGTACCTGTGAGAGTGAATAATCGCCTTCAGGCAAAGCTGAGCAAGAAAACGTCTCAGAAACCACTCAGCACAAGGAAATTTAAAAAAACCAGAGGCCCAATGCTCTGTAGCCAGTGCTCCAAGGTGAAAGAAGTGCTGAAGCAGAACGGACCAGAGGAGGTCCCAGAGAGTGTGTAGACCCCTGTCATTCCAGCAGGAACGGTGGGCAGCCAGTGACCTCAGAGCTTGGCTAGAGACCTCAGAAATCTTCTGGGGTCTTGCCGCTTAGGACTGGCCAACAATACACATGCTGACTATTATACCAACTGCATACATTCATAATGAATATAAAATCAACCTGATGTGAAATTATGTTTGTCTCTGAGTTCTGTGAGAGTGGGGGACAGAGAGGGCAGTGCAGGCATCAATGTGTTGAGGGAGGGAGATGGGTCCTGTGGGGTTGGAGATGGGACTAGAAGGTCCAGTTTGCCAGAAAATGGGGGAGGGGAGAGAACTGGTTCCAGACTCAGCTTCACACATATACTTCCCATGGGAGAAGAGGAAGAGGACTTGGTGTTTCTCTGTGTGAGTGCAGAACTGGAAACGTGGCTGGGGAGCCGTGTCATGTGTGGAGTGGCCGTGCCATTTGCTCAAAAGGCATAGAAAGAAGGTGCCCCATAAAGAGAATGGAATATTGACATATGCAGCAACAGGGAACGTATACTGTTCAGTGAAATAACTCAGACAGAGATAGACAAATACCGTATGGTATCACTTAAGAATCTAAAAACTCCACAAAGTAGAGAATATCAGAGAAATGGAGGCTCACGGATATAGAGAACATTCTACTGTTTAGCAGCGGGGAGGGTGAGAGGGAGGGGCAATACAGAGGTGGGGGAGGGGGAGGCACAGCGTTTAAGGTGGAAGATGAGCCCAAGGATGGACTGTACATCATGGGGAATAGAGCCAGTGCTCTGTAAGAACTATAAACGGAAAGCCAACGTTCACGACTGTATAATAAGAAAGAAAGGGAAAGAAGGTGGGGAGAGGAAGGATGGAAGAAAGGAAGGAAAATGATGGTGTTTTTGGAGGGCACAAAGCCAACATTGATTAGGCCCTTTTTAGAAAAGGAATTTAGTTTTTTTTTTTTTTCCATTTTTATTTGTAGTTTATTTCGCATTACCATACTGTGTTGGTTTCGCGATACATTGACAAGATTTTTTGAGATGTACTTATTTTAATGGGAGGCTAACTATTTGACAATGCTTGGTGGTTGTTGCCATACTTGTCGGGAATCCGCCACGGGTGTACATGTGTTCCCCATCCTGAACCCCCTCTCACCTCCCTGCCCATCCCATCCCTCAGGGCCATCCCAGTGCACCAGCCCCGAGCACACAGTCTCGTGCATCGAACCTGGACGGGCGATCTCCTTCTCACATGATAATATACATGTTTCACTGCTATTCTCTCAGATCATCCCACCCTCGCCTTCTCCCACAGAGTCCAAAGACTGTTCTGTACATCTGTGTCTCGCAGACAGGGTTATCATCACCATCTTTCTAGATTCCATAGATATGTGTTCGTGTACTCTATTGGTGTTTTTCTTTCTGACTTTTTTCACTCTGTATAATAGGCTGCAGTTTCATCCACCTCATTAGAACTAATTCAAGTGTATACTTTATGATGGCTGAGTCGGATTCCATTGTGTATATGTACCACTGCTTTCTTATCGATTCGTCTGCCCCTGGACATCTAGGTTGCTTCCATGTCCTGGCTATTGTAAACAGTGCTGTGATGATCCTTCGGGTACACACGTCTCGTTCAAGTCTGGTTTCCTCGGTGTGTATGCCCAGCAGTGGGATTGCTGGGTCATATGGCAGTTCTAGTTCCAGTTTTTGAAGGACTCTCCACAGTGTTCTCCATAGTGGCTGTACTAGTTTGCATTCCCACCAAGAGTGCAAGAGGGTTCCCTTCTCGACACCCTCTCCAGCATTTATTGCTTGTAGATTTTTGTACAGCAGTCAGCCTGACCAGAGGCAGATGGTACCTGATTGTGGTTTTGGTTTGCATTTGTCTGATAACGAGTGATGGGGAGCGTCTTTTCATGTTTTTGTTAGCCATCTCTATGTCTTCTTCGGAGGAAAGGAATTTAGAATGGAGCAGTGGGCTCCCACAGGTGGGGCAGAAGGAGTAGCCCACAGCCCCTGCAGGCAATACTGGGGTCTTGCCCACGAAGAGTTTTATTACAAGAATAAAGCCAAGTAAAGGCTGGCTCTGTTGTGATTACCATCCCCATACTCCAGTATTCTAACTTCATGTCATTAATTAAATACTTTTACTTTGCACACCAAATTGTGTTGATTTAAGTTTTCAACGTTTGTTGTCATAGATGTCAGGTTTTAATATTTTATATATTACTCACAAGGGACAAAGATTCACTGTACATATGTACAAATGCACACACGTATGTGTGTACATACATATAAACGCACACTCATAAGTGTGTATATTTAGATATATTTTTTCATATATATATATATATTCATACATCCACAGTTTCAGTAGTTACCTTTAAGAATTCATTGTCTTCTGTGAGGGAATTCATGACGAGAAGACCTTGTTAAACCATTGTCACCAGCACAGGCTGCCTTGGTTACCACTGCTCCATTCCACAGAGCATCCTGAATGGTTTGCAAGGCCTTGAGATCACTTCCTGCACAGCCTGAAGTCCCCTAGGGAACGTACACACCTCACATTCAAACAGTTGATTCGAAACACACAGTGATACCACAGACCTTGTCAAGGTAAAGACACACAATGTGCTTTTATTTATGTCTAAATCAGTTAAACAACGTATTCACTGCAAGGTACAAACTTTTTTAGCTTGCAAAGAACAACATTGTCTTGTATTTGAACATGAAAAATCTTGCTGAATTTGAAACATAGGTTTTATTTATTTATTTATTTTTTTATTAAATTTTAAAATCTTTAATTCTTACATGTGTTCCCAAACATGAAACCCCCTCCCACCTCCCTCCCATTGACATTTCTGTGTGTGATCCCCATGCACCAGCCCCAAGCATGCTGTATCCTGCGTCAGACATAGACTGGCGATTCAATTCTTACATGATAGTATACATGATAGAATGCCATTCTCCCAAATCATCCCGCCCTCTCCCTCTCTCTCTGAGTCCAAAAGTCCGTTATACACCGCTGTGTCTTTTTTCCTGTCTTGCATACAGGGTCGTTATTGCCATCTTTCTAAATTCCATATATATGTGTTAGTATACTGTATTGGTGTTTTTCTTTCTGGCTTACTTCACTCTGTATAATCGGCTCCAGTTTCATCCATCTCATCAGAATTGATTCAAATGAATTCTTTTTAACGGCTGAGTAATACTCCATTGTGTACATGTACCAAAGCTTTCTTATCCATTCATCTGCTGATGGACGTCTAGGTTCTTTCCATGTCCTGGCTATTATAAACAGTGCTGCGATGAACATTGGGGTACATGTGTCTCTTTCTACTCTGGTTTCCTCGGTGTGTATACCCAGCAGTGGGATTGCTGGGTCATAAGGTAGTTCTATTTGCAATTTTTTAAGGAATCTCCACACTGTTCTCCATAGTGGCTGTACTAGTTTGCATTCCCACCAACAGTGTAGGAGGGTTCCCTTTTCTCCACACCCTCTCCAGCATTTATTGCTTGCAGATTTTTGGATCGCAGTCATTCTGACTAGTGTGAAGTGGTACCTCATTGTGGTTTTGATTTGCATTTCTCTGATAATGAGTGATGTTGAGCATCTTTTCATGTGTTTGTTAGCCATCCGTATGTCTTCTTTGGAGAAAAAATGTCTATTTAGTTCTTTGGCCCATTTTTTGATTGGGTCGTTTATTTTTCTGGAATTGAGCTGCATAAGTTGCTTGTATATTTTTGAGATTAGTTGTTTGTCAGTTGCTTCATTTGCTATTATTTGCTCCCATTCAGAAGGCTGTCTTTTCACCTTGCGTATATTTTCCTTTGTTGTGCAGATGCTTTTAATTTTAATTAGATCCCATTTGTTTATTTTTGCTTTTATTTCCAGAATTCTGGGAGGTGGATCATAGAGGATCCTGCTGTGATTTATGTCTGAGAGTGTTTCTAGGAGTTTTATAGTTTCTGGTCTTACATTTAGATCTTTAATCCATTTTGAGTTTATTTTTGTGTGCGGTGTTAGAACGTGATCTAGTTTCATTCTTTTACAAGTGGTTGACCAGTTTTCCCAGCACCACTTGTTAAAGAGATTGTCTTTACTCCATTGTATATTCTTGCCTCCTTTGTCAAAGATAAGGTGTCCATATGTGTGTGGATTTATCTCTGGGCTTTCTATTTTGTTCCATTGATCTATATGTCTGTCTTTGTGCCAGTACCATACTGTTTTGATGACTGTGGCTTTGTAGCTGAGCCTGAAGTCAGGCAAGTTGATTCCTCCAGTTCCATTCTTCTTTCTCAAGATTGCTTTGGCTATTCGAGGTTTTTTGTATTTCCATACAAATCTTGAAATTATTTGTTCTAGTTCTGTGAAAAATATGGCTGGTAGCTTTATAGGGATTGCGTTGAATTTGTAAATTGCTTGGGTAGTATACTCATTTTCACTATATTGATTCTTCCAATCCATGAAATGGTATATTTCTCCATCTATTAGTGTCCTCTTTGATTTCTTTCATCAGTGTTTTATAGTTTTCTATATATAGGTCTTTAGCTTCTTTGGGTAGATATATTCCTAAGTATTTTATTCTTTTTGTTGCAATGGTGAATGGAATTGTTTCCTTAATTTCTTTTCCTACTTTCTCATTATTAGTGTATAGGAATGCAAGGGATTTCTGTGTGTTGATTTTATATCCTGCAACTTTACTATATTCATTGATGAGCTCTAGTAATTTTCTGGTGGAGTCTTTAGGGTTTTCCATGTAGAGGATCATGTCATCTGCAAACAGTGAGAGATTTACTTCTTCTTTTCCAATTTGGATTCCTTTTATTTCTTTTTCTGCTCTGATTGCTGTGGCCAAAACTTCCAGAACTATGTTGAATAGTAGCGGTGAAAGTGGACACCCTTGTCTTGTTCCTGACTTTAGGGGAAATGCTTTCAGTTTTTCACCATTAAGGATAATGTTTGCTGTGGGTTTGTCATATATAGCTTTAATTATGTTGAGGTATGTTCCTTCTATTCCTGCTTTCTGGAGAGTTTTTATCATAAATGGATGTTGAATTTTGTCAAAGGCCTTCTCTGCATCCATTGAGATAATCATATGGTTTTTATTTTTCAATTTGTTAATGTGGTGAATTACATTGATTGATTTGCGGATTTTGAAGAATCCTTGCATCCCTGGGATAAAGCCCACTTGGTCATGGTGTATGATCTTTTTAATATGTTGTTGGATTCTGATTGCTAGAATTTGATTGAGGATTTTTGCATCTATGTTCATCAGTGATATTGGCCTGTAGTTTTCTTTTTTTGTGACATCTTTGTCAGGTTTTGGTATTAGGGTGATGGTGGCCTCATAGAATGAGTTTGGAAGTTTACCTTCCTCTGCAATTTTCTGGAAGAGTTTGAGTAGGATAGGTGTTAGCTCTTCTCGAAATTTTTGGTAGAATTCAGCTGTGAAGCCGTCTGGACCTGGGCTTTTGTTTGCTGGAAGATTTCTGATTACAGTTTCAATTTCCGTGCTGGTGATGGGTCTGTTAAGATTTTCTATTTCTTCCTGGTTCAGTTTTGGAAAATTGTACTTTTCTAAGAATTTGTCCATTTCTTCCACATTGTCCATTTTATTGGCATACAACTGCTGATAGTAGTCTCTTATGATCCTTTGTATTTCTGTGTTGTCTGTTGTGATCTCTAGATTTTCATTTCTAATTTTATTGATTTGATTTTTCTCTCTTTGCTTCTTGATGAGTCTGGCTAGTGGTTTGTCAATTATATTTATCCTTTCAAAGAACCAGCTTTTGGCCTTGTTGATTTTTGCTATGGTCTCTTTTGTTACTTTAGCATTTAATTCTGCCCTAATTTTTAAGATTTCTTTCCTTCTACTAACTCTGGGGTTCTCCAATTCTTCCATTTATAGTTTCTTTAGTTGTAGAGTTAGGTTATTTATTTGACTTTTTTCTTGTTTCTTGAGGTATGCCTGTATGGCTATGAACTTTCCTCTTAGCACTGCTTTTATAGTGTCCCACAGGTTTTGGGTTGTTGTGTTTTCATTTTCATTAGTTTCTATGCATATTTTGATTTCTTTTTTGATTTCTTCTGTGATTTGTGGGTTATTCAGAAGTGTGTTGTTCAACCTCCATATGTTGGAATTTTTAGTAGTTTTTCTCCTGTAATTGAGATCTAGAAATTCATTCTTCATTGTCTGTTTTTTGGAGACTTTGGAACCAAGAAAGTAAACCTCCGTTCACTGGGGCTGCTTAAGCTGTATCTTTAGCTGATTTTTTTTTTAATTCCCTTACACTTTTACCGTCCTAAATAGATATAATAGCCCAGCTTTGGAGGAGACACACCCTCCCTGCCCTGTGACCCATCGGACTTGACTTAGGGAGATGAGGATGGCAGGTGAGTTTGGGGGCCTCCATAGGGGAGTTATTCATGCCTCATTTCTCCCACCAAAACATCTAAATTGCTCCCCATCTTCTGCTAGAGGTGTCAGGATGGGGCTTTGTGATGTCAAGGCTCACCCAGGGCCCCCATTGGCTGGGGAAAAGACTTGCTGACCTCATAAAGCATGAAGGTGTGTCTCCCTGACGAGGGGTATATATAGGGGTGCTCAGGGGCTCTGGAGCAGACCACAGGGAGGCCCCAAAATGACTAAGGTGACTGGGAAGCCACAAGGCTTCAGAGTAGTTATGAAACACCTGGCTCCTGTTACCCGGGACAACAGGATGAAGACTTCCTCCCCACTGAGGTCCAAGAAAAATGTCAAGGTGAGCTGAACCCACCCAAACACCTCTGGCCCATTGACTCCACCCCATAAGTCCTCTCCCCTGTCCTTGCCTGGCACACACCCCTTCTCTGCCCACACCCCTTCTCCTGAAGCTGTCATTCCCAACCACCTTCACCCTCTTCCCCAAACCAATGCCATTCTCTACCCGTCTCTTGTTTTCTCCAGGTGGCCAGGGTACCTGTGAGAGTGAATAATCGCCTTCAGGCAAAGCTGAGCAAGAAAACGTCTCAGAAACCACTCAGCACAAAGAAATTTAAAAAAACCAGAGGCCCAAAGCTCTGTAGCCGGTGCTCCAAGGTGAAAGAAGTGCTGAATCAGAACAGACCAGAGGAGGTCCCAGAGAGTGTGTAGACCCCTGTCATTCCAGCAGGAACGGTGGGCAGCCAGTGACCTCAGAGCTTGGCTAGAGACCTCAGAAATCTTCTGGGGTCTTGCCGCTGAGGACTGGCCAACAATACACATGTTGACTATTATACCAACTGGATACATTCATAATGAAAATAAAATCAACCTGATGTGAAATTATGTTTGTCTCTGAGTTCCGTGAGAGTGGGGGACAGAGAGGGCAGTGCAGGCATCAATGTGTTGAGGGAGGGAGATGGGTCCTGTGGGGTTGGAGATGGGACTAGAAGGTCCAGTTTGCCAGAAATGGGGGAGGGGAGAGAACTGGATCCAGACTCAGCTTCACACATATACTTCCCATGGGAGAAGAGGAAGAGGACTTGGTGTTTCTCTGTGTGAGTGTAGAACTGGAAACGTGGCTGGGGAGCCGTGTCATGTGTGGACTGGCCGTGCCATTTGCTAAAACGGCATAGAAAGAAGGTGCCCCAAAAAGATAATGGAATAGACATATGCAGCAACAGGGAACGTATACTCTTCAGTGAAATAACTCAGACAGAGATAGACAAATACCGTATGGTATCACTTAAGAATCTAAAAACCCCACAAAGTAGAGAATATCACAAAAATGTAGGCTCATGGATATAGAGAACATTCTACTGGTTAGCAGCGGGGAGGGGAAGAGGGAGGGGCAATACAGAGGTGGGGGAGAGGGAGGCACAGCGTGTAAGGTGGAAGATGAGCCCAAGGATGGACTGTACATCATGGGGAATAGAGCCAGTGCTCTGTAAGAACTATAAACGGAAAGCCAACGTTCACGATTGTATAATAAGAAAGAAAGGGAAAGAAAGAGGGGGGAGGAGGAGGGAAGAAAGGAAGAAAATGATGGTGTTTTTGGAGGGCACAAAGCCAGAATTCATTAGGCCCTTTTTAGCAAAGGAATATAGTTTATTTTTTTTTCCATTTTTATTTTTAGTTTATTTCGCATTACCATACTGTATTGGTTTCGCAAGACATTGACAAGATTTTTTGAGATGTACTTATTTTAATGGGAGGCTAACTATTTGACAATGCTTGGTGGTTTTTGCCATCCTTGTCGGGAATCCGCCACGGGTGTACATGTGTTCCCCATCCTGAACCCCCTCTCACCTCCTTGCCCATCCCATCCCTCAGGGCCATCCCAGTGCCCCAGCCCCGAGCACCCAGTCTCGTGCCTCGAACCTGGACGGGCGATCTCCTTCTCACATGATAATATACATGTTTCACTGCTATTCTCTCAGATCACCCCACCCTCCCCTTCACCCACAGAGTCCAAAGACTGTTCTGTACATCTGTGTCTCGCATCTTTTTAGATTCCATACATATGTGTTCGTGTACTCTATTGGTGTTTTTCTTTCTCACTTATTTCACTCTGTATAATAGGCTGCAGTTTCATCCACCTCATTAGAACTAACTCAAGTGTATACTTTTTGATGGCTGAGTCGGATTCCATTGTGTATATGTACCACTGCTTTCTGGTCGATTCATCTGCCCCTGGACATCTAGGTTGCTTCCATGTCCTGGCTATTGTAAACAGTGCTGTGATGATCCTTCGGGTACACATGTCTTGTTCAAGTCTGGTTTCCTCGGTGTGTATGCCCAGCAGTGGGATTGCTGGGTCATATGGCAGTTCTAGTTCCAGTTTTTGAAGGAATCTCCACAGTGTTCTCCATAGTGGCTGTACTAGTTTGCATTTCCACCAAGAGTGCAAGAGGGTTCCCTTCTCGACACCCTCTCCAGCATTTATTGCTTGTAGATTTTTGTACAGCAGTCAGCCTGACCAGAGGCAGATGGTACCTCATTGTGATTTTGGTTTGCATTTGTCTGATAACGAGGGATGGGGAGCATCTTTTCATGTGTTTGTTAGCCATCTGTATGTCTTCTTCAGAGGAAAGGAATTTAGAATGGAGCAGTGGGCTCCCACAGGTGGGGCAGGGGGAGTAGCCCACATCCCCTGCAGGCAATACTGGGGTCTTGCCCACGAAGAGTTTAATTACAAGAATAAAGCCAAGTAAAGGCTGGCTCTGTTGTGATTACCATCCCCATACTCCAGTATTCTAACTTCATGTCAGTCATTAAATACTTTTACTTTGCACACCAAATTGTGTTGATTTAAGGTTTAAACGTTTGTTGTCATACATGTCAGGTTTTAATATTTTATATATTATTCACAGGGGGCAAAGATTCACTGTACATATGTACAAATGAACACATGTATGTGTGTACATACATATAAACGCACACTCATAAGTGTGTATATTTAGATATATTTTTTCATATATATATATTCAAACATCCACAGTTTCAGTAGTTACTTTGAAGAATTCATTGTCTTCTGTGAGGGAATTCATGAAGAGAAGACCTTGTTAAACCATTGTCACCAGCACAGGCTGCCTTGGTTACCACTGCTCCATTCCACAGAGCATCCTGAATGGTTTGCAAGGCCTTGAGATCACTTCCTGCACAGCCTGCAGTCCCCTAGGGAACGTACACACCTCACATTCAAACAGTTGATTCGAAACACACAGTGATACCACAGACCTTGTCAAGGTAAAGACACACAATGTGCTTTTATTTATGTCTAAATCAGTTAAACAACGTATTCACTGCAAGGTACAAACTTTTTTAGCTTGCAAAGAACAACATTGTCTTGTATTTGAACATGGAAAATCTTGCTGAACTTGAAACATAGGTTTTAAATGAAATTCATTCTTCATTGTGTATTATTTGGAGCCTATGGAACCAAGAAAGTAAACCTCCGTTCATTGGGGCTGCTTAAGCTGTATCTTTAGCAGATTTTTTTTTTAATTCCCTTACACTTTTACCGTCATAAATAGATATAATAGCCCAGCTTTGGAGGAGGCACACCCTCCCGGCCCTGTGACCCATTGGACTTGACTTAGGGAGATGAGGATGGCAGGTGAGTTTGGGGGCCTCCATAGGGGAGTTATTCATGCCTCATTTCTCCCACCAAAACATCTAAATTGCTCCCCATCCTCTGCTAGAGGTGTCAGGATGGGGCTTTGTGATGTCAAGGCTCACCCAGGGCCCCCATTGGCTGGGGAAGAGACTTGCTGACCTCATCAAGCATGAGGGTGTGTCTCCCTGACGAGGGGTATATATAGGGGTGCTCAGGGTCTCTGGAGCAGACCACTGGGAGGCCTCAAAATGACTAAGGTGATTGGGAAGCCACAAGGCTCCAGAGTAGTTATGAAACACCTGGCTCCTGTTACCCGGGACAACGGGATGAAGACTTCCTCTCCACTGAGGTCCAAGAAAAATGTCAAGGTGAGCTAAACCCACCCAAACACCTCTGGCCCATTGACCCCTCCCCATAAGTACCCTCCCCTGTCCTTGCCTGTCACATAACCCTTCTCTGCCCACACCCCTTCTCCTGAAGCTGTCATTTCCAACCACCTTGCCCCTCTTCCCCAAACCAATGCCATTCTCTACCCCTCTCTTGTTTTCTCCAGATGGCCAGGGTGCCTGTGAGAGTGAATAATCACCTTCAGGCAAAGCTGACCAAGACAAAATCTCAGAAACCATGCAGCACAAGGAAACTGAAAAAAACCAGAGGCCCAAAGCTCTGTAGCCGGTGCTCCAAGGTGAAAGAAGAGCTGAATCAGAACGGACCAGAGGAGGTCCCAGAGAGTGTGTAGACCCCTGTCATTCCAGCAGGAACGGTGGGCAGCCAGTGACCTCAGAGCTTGGCTAGAGACCTCAGAAATCTTTGCGGGTCTTGCCGCTGAGGACTGGCCAACAGTACACACATTGACTATTATACCAACTGCATACATTCATAATGAAAATAAAATCAACCTGATGTCAATTTATGTTTGTCCCTGAGTTCTATGAGAGTCGGGGACAGAGAGTGCAGTGCAGGCATAAATGTGTTGAGGGAGGGAGATGGGTCCTGTGGGGTTGGAGATGGGACTAGAAGGTCCAGTTTGCCAGAAAATGGGGGAGGGGAGAGAACTGGTTACAGACTCAGCTTCACAGATATACTTCCCATGGGAGAAGAGGAAGAGGACTTGGTGTTTCTCTGTGTGAGTGCAGAACTGGAAACGTGGCTGGGGAGCCGTGTCATATGTGGAGTGGCAGTGCCATTTGCAAAAAAGGCATAGAAAGAATGTGCCCCATAAAGAGAATCGAACATTGACATTTGCACCAACTAGAATGTATACTGTTAAGTGAGATAACTCAGACAGAGATAGACAAATACCGTATGGTATCACTTAAGAATCTAAAAACTCAATTTTTCACCATTCAAGATAATGTTTGCTGTGGGTTTGTCATATGTAGCTTTTATTATGTTGAGGTATTTTCCTTCTATTCCTGCTTTCTGGAGAGTTTTTATCATAAATGGATGTTGAATTTTGTCAAAGGCCTTCTCTGCATCTATTGAGATAATCATATGGTTTTTATTTTTCAATTTGTTAATGTGGTGATTTACATTGATTGATTTGCGGATATTGCAGAATTCTTGCATCCCTGGAATAAAGCCCAATTGGTCATGGTGTATGATCTTTTTAATGTGTTGTTGGATTCTGATTGCTAGGATTGTGTTGAGGATTTTTGCGTCTGTGTTCATCAGTGATTTTTGCCTGTAGTTTTCTTTTTTTGTGACATCTTTGTCAGGTTTTGGTATTAGGGTGATGGTGGCCTCATAAAATGATTTTGGAAGTTTACCTTCCTCTGCAATTTTCTGGAAGAGTTTGAGTAGGATAGGTGTTAGCTCTTCTCTAAATTTTTGGTAGAATTCAGCTGTGAAGCCGTCTGGACCTGGGCTTTTGTTTGGTAAAACTGGTCAACCACTTGTAAAAGAATGAAACTAGATCACGTTCTAACACAACACACCAAAATAAACTCAAAATGGATTAAAGATCTAAATGTAAGACCAGAAACTATAAAACTCCTAGAGGAGAACATAGGCAAAACATTCTCAGACATAAATCACAGCAGGATCCTCTATGATCCACCTCTCAGAATTCTGGAAATAAAAGGAAAAATAAACAAATGGGATCTAATTAAAATTAAAAGCTTCTGCACAACAAAGGAAACTATAAGCAAGGTGAAAAGACAGCCTTCTGAATGGGAGCAAATAATAGCAAATGAAGCAACTGACAAACAACTAATCTCAAAAATATACAAGCAACTTTTGCAGCTCAATTCCAGAAAAATAAAGGACCCAATCAAGAAATGGGCCAAAGAACTAAATAGATATTTCTCCACAGAAGACATACGGATGGCTAACAAACACATGAAAAGATGCTCAACATCACTCATTATCAGAGAAATGCAAATCAAAACCACAATGAGGTACCACTTCACACCAGTCAGAATGGCTGCGATCCAAAAATCTGCAAGCAATAAATGCTGGAGAGGGTGTGGAGAAAAGGGAACCCTCCTACACTGTTGGTGGGAATGCAAATTAGTACAGCCACTATGGAGAACAGTGTGGAGATTCCCTAAAAAATTGCAAATAGAACTGCCTTATGACCCAGCAATCCCACTGCTGGGCATACACACCAAGGAAACCAGAGTTGAAAGAGACACATGTACCCCAATGTTCATCACAGCACTGTTTATAATAGCCAGGACATGGAAACAACCTAGAGGTCCATCAGCAGATGAATGGATAAGAAAGCTGTGGTACATGTACACAATGGAGTATTATTCAGCCATTAAAAAGAATTCATTTGAATCAGTTCTGATGAGATGGATGAAACTGGGGCCGATTATACAGAGTGAAGTAAGCCAGAAAGAAAAACACCAATACAGTACACTAACACATATATATGGAATTTAGAAAGCTGGCAATGACGACCCTGTATGCAAGACACGAAAAAAGACACAGCGGTGTACAACGGACTTTTGGACTCAGAGGGAGAGGGAGAGGGTGGGATGATTTGGGAGAATGGCATTCTATCATGTATACTATCATGTAAGAATTGAATCGCCAGTCTATGTCTGACGCAGGATACAGCATGCTTGGGGCTAGTGCAGGGGGTGACCCAGAGAGATGTTATGGGGAGGGAGGTGGGAGGGGGGTTCATGTTTGGGAACACATGAAGAATTAAAGATTTTAAAATTAAAAAAAAAATTAAAATAAAGAATCTAAAATCTCCACAAAGTAGAGAGTATCACAAAAATGGAGGCTCACGGATATAGAAAACATTCTACTGGTTAGCAGCGGGGAGTGGAAGAGGGAGGGGCAATGCAGAGGTGGGGGAGCGGGAGGCACAGCGTGTAAGGTGGAAGATGAGCCCAAGGATGGACTGTACATCATGGGGAATAGAGCCAGTGCTCTGAAAGAACTATAAACGGAAAGCCAACGTTCACGATTGTATAATAAGAAAGAAAGGGAAAGAAAGAGGGGGGAGGAAGGAGGGAAGAAAGGAAGGAAAATGATGGTGTTTTTGGAGGGCACAAAGCAAACATTGATTAGGCCCTTCTTAGCAAAGGAATTTAGTGTGTTTTTTTTTCCCATTTTTATTTTAGTTTATTTTGCTTTACCATACTGTATTGGTTTCACGATACATTGACATCATTTTTAGAGATGTTCTTATTTTAATGGGAGGCTAACTATTTTACAATGCTTGGTGGTCTTTGCCATACTTGTCGGGAATCCGCCACGGGTGTACATGTGTTCCCCATCCTGAACCCCCTCTCACCTCCCTGCCCATCCCATCCCTCAGGGCCATCCCACTGCACCAGCCCCGAGCACCCAGTCTCGTGCATCGAACCTGGACGGGCGATCTCCTTCTCACATGATAATATACATGTTTCACTGCTTTTCTCTCAGATCATCCCACCCTCGCCTTCTCCCACAGAGTCCAAAAGACTGTTCTGTACATCTGTGTCTCGCATCATTCTAGATTCCATAGATATGTGTTCGTGTACTCTATTGGTGTTTTTCTTTCTGACTTATTTCACTCTGTATAATAGGCTGCAGTTTCATCCACCTCATTAGAACTAATTCAAGTGTATACTTTTTGATGGCTGAGTTGGATTCCATTGTGTATATGTACCACTGCTTTCTTATCGATTTGTCTGCCCCTGGACATCTAGCTTGCTTCCATGTCCTGGCTATTGTAAACAGTTCTGTGATGATCCTTCGGGTACACATGTCTCGTTCAAGTCTGGTTTCCTCGGTGTGTATGCCCAGCAGTGGGATAGCTGTGTCATATGGCAGTTCTATTTCAAGTTTTTGAAGGAATCTCCACAGTGTTTTCCATAGTGGCTGTACTAGTTTGCATTCCCACCAAGAGTGCAAGAGGGTTCCCTTCTCGACACCCTCTCCAGCATTTATTGCTTATAGATTTTTGTACAGCAGTCAGCCTGACCAGAGGCAGATGGTACCTCATTGTGGTTTTGGTTTGCATTTGTCTGATAACGAGGGATGGGGAGCATCTTTTCATGTGTTTGTTAGCCATCTCTATGTCTTCTTCAGAGGAAAGGAATTTAGAATGGAGCAGTGGGCTCCCACAGGTGGGGCAGGGGGAGTAACCCACATCCCTTGAAGGCAATACTGGGGTCTTGCCCACGAAGAGTTTTATTACAAGAATAAAGCCAAGTAAAGGCTGGCTCTGTTGTGATTACCATCCCCATACTCCAGTATTCTAACTTAATGTCAGTCATTAAATACTTTTACTTTGCACACCAAATTGTGTTGATTTAAGTTTTAAACGTTTGTTGTCATAGATGTCAGGTTTTAATATTTTATATATTATTCACAAGGGAAAAAGTTTCACTGTACATATGTACAAATCCACACACGTATGTGTGTACATACATAAAAACGCACACTCATAAGTGTGTATATTTAGATATATTTTTTCATATATATATAAATTCATACATCCACAGTTTCAGTAGTTACCTTTAAGAATTCATTGTCTTCTATGAGGGAATTCATGAAGAGAAGACCTTGTTAAACCATTGTCACCAGCACAGGCTGCCTTGGTTACCACTGCTCCATTCCACAGAGCATCCTGAATGGTTTGCAAGGCCTTGAGATCACTTCCTGCACAGCCTGCAGTCCCCTAGGGAACGTACACACCTCACATTCAAACAGTTGATTCGAAACACACAGTGATACCACAGACCTTGTCAAGGTAAAGACACACAATGTGCTTTTATTTATGTCTAAATCAGTTAAACAACGTATTCACTGCAAGGTACAAACTTTTTTAGCTTGCAAAGAACAACATTGTCTTGTATTTGAACATGGAAAATCTTGCTGAATTTGAAACATAGGTTTTAAATGAAATTCATTCTTCATTGTCTGTTATTTGGAGACTATGGAACCAAGAAAGTAAACCTCCGTTCATTGGGGCTGCTTAAGCTGTATCTTTAGCAGATTTTTTTTTTAATTCCCTTACACTTTTACCGTCATAAATAGATATAATAGCCCAGCTTTGGAGGAGACACACCCTCCCTGCCCTGTGACTCATCGAACTTGACTTAGGGAGATGAGGATGGCAGGTGAATTTGGGGTCCTCTATAGGGGAGTTATTCATGCCTCATTTCTCCCACCAAAACATCTAAATTGCTCCCCACCTCTGCTAGAGGTGTCAGGATGGGGCTTTGTGATGTCAAGGCTCACCCAGGGCCCCCATTGGCTGGGGAAGAGACTTGCTGACCTCATCAAGCATGAGGGTGTGTCTCCCTGACGAGGGGTATATATAGGGTTGTTCAGGGCCTCTGGACCAGAACACTGGGAGGCCTCAAAATGACTAAGGTGACTGGAAAGCCACAAGGCTCCAGAGTAGTACTGAAACACCTGGCTCCTGTTACCCGGGACAACATAATGAAGACTTCCTCCCCACTGAGGTCCAAGAAAAATATCAAGGTGAGTTGAACCCACCCAAACACCTCTGGCCCATTGACCCCACCCCATAAGTCCTCACCCCTGTCCTTGTCTGGCACACAACCCTTCTCTGCCCACACCCCTTTTCCTGAAGCTGTCATTCCCAACCACCTTCACCCTCTTCCCCAAACCAATGACATTCTCTACCCGTCTCTTGTTTTCTCCAGGTGGCCAGGGTACCTGTGAGAGTGAATAATCGCCTTCAGGCAAAGCTGAGCAAGAAAACGTCTCAGAAACCACTCAGCACAAGGAAATTTAAAAAAACCAGAGGCCCAATGCTCTGTAGCCGGTGCTCCAAGGTGAAAGAAGTGCTGAATCAGAACGGACCAGAGGAGGTCCCAGAGAGTGTGTAAACCCCTGTCATTCCAGCAGGAACGGTAGGCAGCCAGTGACCTCAGAGCTTGGCTAGAGACCTCAGAAATCTTCTGGGGTCTTGCCGCTGAGGACTGGCCAACAATACACACGTTGACTATTATACCAACTGCATACATTCATAATGAAAATAAAATCAACCTGATGTGAAATTATGTTTGTCTCTGAGTTCTGTGAGAGTGGGGGACAGAGAGGGCAGTGCAGGCATCAATGTGTTGAGGGAGGGAGATGGGTCCTGTGGGGTTGGAGATGGGACTAGAAGGTCCAGTTTGCCAGAAAATGGGGGAGGGGAGAGAACTGGTTCCAGACTCAGCTTCACAGATATACTTCCCATGGGAGAAGAGGGAGAGGACTTGGTGTTTCTCTGTGTGAGTGCAGAACTGGAAACGTGGCTGGGGAGCCGTGTCATGTGTGGAGTGGCCATGCCATTTGCTAAAAAGGCATAGAAAGAAGGTGCCCCATAAAAAGAATGGAATATTGACATATGCAGCAATAGGGAACGTATACTGTTCAGTGAAATAACTCAGACAGAGATAGACAAATACCGTATGGTATCACTTAAGAATCTAAAAACTCCACAAAGTAGAGAATATCACAAAAATGGAGGCTCACGGATATAGAGAACATTCTACTGGTTAGCAGCGGGGAGGGGAAGAGGGAGGGGCAATACAGAGGTGGGGTAGCGGGAGGCACAGCGTGTAAGGTGGAAGATGAGCCCAAGGATGGACTGTACATCATGGGGAATAGAGCCAGTGCTCTGTAAGAACTATAAATGGAAAGCCAACGTTCACGATTGTATAATAAGAAAGAAAGGGAAAGAAAGGGGCGGGAGGAAGGAGGAAAGAAAGTAAGGAAAATGATGGTGTTTTTGGAGGGCACAAAGCCAACATTGATTAGGCCCTTTTTAGCAAAGCAATTTAGTGTGTTTTTTTTTCCATTTTTATTTTTAGTTTATTTCGCATTACCATACTGTATTGGTTTCACGATACATTGACATGATTTTTTGAGATGTACTTATTTTAATGGGAGCCTAACTATATGACAATGCTTGGTGGTTTTTGCCATCCTTGTCGGGAATCTGCCACGGGTGTACATGTGTTCCCCATCCTGAACCCCCTCTCACCTCCCTGCCCATCCCATCCCTCAGGGCCATCCCAGTGCCCCAGCCCCGAGCACCCAGTCTCGTGCATCGAACCTGGACGGGCGATCTCCTTCTCACATGATAATATACATGTTTCACTGCTATTCTCTCAGATCACCCCACCCTCCCCTTCTCCCACAGAGTCCAAAAGACTGTTCTGTACATCTGTGTCTCGCATCTTTTTAGATTCCATACATATGTGTTCGTGTACTCTATTGGTTTTTTTCTTTCTGACTTATTTCACTCTGTATAATAGGCTGCAGTTTCATCCACCTCATTAGAAGTAACTCAAGTGTATACTTTTTGATGGCTGAGTCGGATTCCATTGTGTATATGTACCACTGCTTTCTTATCGATTCGTCTGCCCCTGGACATCTAGGTTGCTTCCATGTCCTGGCTATTGTAAACAGTGCTGTGATGATCCTTCGGGTACACATGTCTCGTTCAAGTTTGGTTTCCTCGGTGTGTATGCCCAGCAGTGGGATTGCTGGGTCATATGGCAGTTCTAGTTCCAGTTTTTGAAGGAATCTCCACAGTGTTCTCCATAGTGGCTGTACTAGTTTGCATTCCCACCAAGAGTGCAGGAGGGTTCCCTTCTCAACACCCTCTCCAGCATTTATTGCTTGTAGATTTTTGTACAGCAGTCAGCCTGACCAGAGGCAGATGGTACCACAATTTGATTTTGGTTTGCATTTGTCTGATAACGAGTGATGGGGAGCATCTTTTCATGTGTTTGTTAGCCATCTCTATGTCTTCTTCGGAGGAAAGGAATTTAGAATGGAGCAGTGGGCTCCCACAGGTGGGGCAGGGGGAGTAGCCCACATTCCCTGCAGGCAATACTGGGGTCTTGCCCACGAAGAGTTTTATTACAAGAATAAAGCCAAGTAAAGGCTGGCTCTGTTGTGGTTACCATCCCCATAATCCAGTATTCTAACTTAATGTCATTAATTAAATACTTTTACTTTGCACACCAAATTGTGTTGACTTAAGTTTTAAACGCTTGTTGTCATAGATATCAGGTTTAAATATTTTATATATTATTCACAAGGGACAAAGATTCACTGTACATATGTACAAATGCACACACGTATGTGTGTACATACATATAAACACACACTCATAAGTGTGTATATTTAGATATATTTTTTCATATATATATAAATTCATACATCCACAGTTTCAGTAGTTACCTTTAAGAATTCATTGTCTTCTGTGAGGGAATTCATGAAGAGAAGACCTTGTTAAACCACCGTCACCAGCACAGGCTGCCTTGGTTACCACTGCTCCATTCTACCGAGCATCCTGAATGGTTTGCAAGGCCTTGAGATCACTTCCTGCACAGCCTGCAGTCCCCTAGGGAACGTACACACCTCACATTCAAACAGTTGATTCGAAACACACAGTGATACCACAGACCTTGTCAAGGTAAAGACACACAATGTGCTTTTATTTATGTCTAAATCAGTTAAACAACGTATTCACTGCAAGGTACAAACTTTTTTAGCTTGCAAAGAACAACATTGTCTTGTATTTGAACGTGGAAAATCTTGCTGAATTTGAAACATAGGTTTTAAATGAAATTCATTCTTCATTGTCTGTTATTTGGAGACTATGGAACCAAGAAAGTAAACCTCCGTTTATTGGGGCTGCTTAAGCTGTATCTTTAGCAGATTTTTTTCTTTTAATGCCCTTACACTTTTACCGTCATAAATAGATATAATAGCCCAGCTTTGGAGGAGACACACCCTCCCTGCCCTGGGACCCATCGGACTTGACTTAGGGAGATGAGGATGGCAGGTTAGTTTGGGGGCCTCCATTGGGTAGTTATTCATGCCTCATTTCTCCCACCGAAACATCTAAATTGCTCCCCATCCTCTGCTAGAGGTGTCAGGATGGGGCTTTGTGATGTCAAGGCTCACCCAGGGCCCCCATTGGCTGGGGAAGAGACTTGCTGACCTCATAAAGCATGACGGTGTGTCTCCCTGACGAGGGGTATATATAGGGGTGCTCAAGGGCTCTGGAGCAGACCACTGGGAGGCCCCATAATGACTAAGGTGACTGGGAAGCCACAAGGCTCCACAGTAGTACTGCAAAACCTGGCTCCTGTTACCCGGGACAACAGGATGAAGACTTCCTCCCCACTGAGGTCCAAGAAAAATATCAAGGTGAGTTGAACACGGCCAAACACCTCTGGCCCATTGACCCCACCCCATAAGTCCTCACCCCTGTCCTTGCCTGGCACACAACCCTTCTCTGCCCACACCCCTTCTCCTGAAGCTGTCATTCCCAACCACCTTAACCCTCTTCCCCAAACCAATGCCATTCTCTACCCGTCTCTTGTTTTCTCCAGGTGGCCAGGGTACCTGTGAGAGTGAATAATCGCCTTCAGGCAAAGCTGAGCAAGAAAACGTCTCAGAAACCACTCAGCACAAGGAAATTTAAAAAAACAAGAGGCCCAAAGAGCTGTAGCCGGTGCTCCAAGGTGAAAGAAGTGCTGAATCAGAACGGACCAGAGGAGGTCCCAGAGAGTGTGTAGACCCCAGTCATTCCAGCAGGAACGGTGGGCAGCCAGTGACCTCAGAGCTTGGTTAGAGACCTCAGAAATCTTCTGGGGTCTTGCCGCTGAGGACTGGCCAACAATACACACGTTGACTATTATACCAACTGCATACATTCATAATGAAAATAAAATCAACCTGATGTGAAATTACGTTTGTCTCTGAGTTCTGTGAGAGTGGGGGACAGAGAGGGCAGTGCAGGCATCAATGTTTTGAGGGAGGGAGATGGGTCCTGTGGGGTTGGAGATGGGACTGGAAGGTCCAGTTTGCCAGAAAATGGGGGAGGGGAGAGAACTGGTTCCAGACTCAGCTTCACACATATACTTCCCATGGGAGAAGAGGAAGAGGACTTGGTGTTTCTCTGTGTGAGTGCAGAACTGGAAACGTGGCTGGGGAGCCGTGTCATGTGTGGAGTGGCCGTGCCATTTGCTAAAAAGGCATAGAAAGAAGGTGCCCCATAAAGAGAATGGAATATTGACATATGCAGCAACAGGGAACGTATACTGTTCAGTGAAATAACTCAGACAGAGATAGACAAATACCGTATGGTATCACTTAAGAATCTAAAAACTCCACAAAGTAGAGAATATCACAAAAATGGAGGCTCACGGATATAGCGAATATTCTCCTGGTTAGTAGCGGGGAGGGGAAGAGGGAGGGGCAATACAGAGGTGGGGGAGCGGGAGGCACAGCGTGTAAGGTGGAAGATGAGCCCAAGGATGGACTGTACATCATGGGGAATAGAGCCAGTGCTCTGTAAGAACTATAAACGGAAAGCCAACGTTCACAATTGTATAATAAGAAAGAAAGGCAAAGAAAGAGGGGGGAGGAAGGAGGGAAGAAAGGAAGGAAAATGATGGTGTTTTTGGAGGGCACAAAGCCATCATTGATTAGGCCCTTTTTAGCAAAGGAATTTAGTGTGGTTTTTTTTCCATTTTATTTTTAGTTCATTTCGCATTACCATACTGTATTGGTTTCACAATACATTGACATGATTTTTTGAGATGTACTTATTTTAATGGGAGGCTAACTATTTTACAACGCTTGGTGGTTTTTGCCATACTTGTCGGGAATATGCCACGGGTGTACATGTGTTCCCCATCCTGAACCCCCTCTCACCTCCCTGCCCATCCCATCCCTCAGGGCCATCCCAGTGCACCAGCCCCGAGCACCCAGTCTCGTGCATCGAAACTGGATGGGTGATCACTTTCTCACATGATAATATACATGTTTCACTGCTATTCTCTCAGATCATCCCACCCTCGCCTTCTCCCACAGAGTCCAAAAGACTGTTCTGTACATCTGTGTCTCGCAGACAGGGTTTCATTACCATCTTTCTAGATTCCATAGATATGTGTTCGTGTACTCTATTGATGTTTTTCTTTCTGACTTATTTCACTCTGTATAATAGGCTGCAGTTTCATCCACCTCATTAGAACTAATTCAAGTGTATACTTTTTGATGGCTGAGTCGGATTCCATTGTGTATATGTACCACTGCTTTCTTATCGATTCGTCTGCCCCTGGACATCTAGGATGCTTCCATGTCCTGGCTATTGTAAACAGTGCTGTGATGATCCTTCGGGTACACATGTCTCGTTCAAGTCTGGTTTCCTCGGTGTGTATGCCCAGCAGTGGGATTGCTGGGTCATATGGCAGTTCTAGTTCCAGTTTTTGAAGGAATCTCCACAGTGTTCTCCATAGTGGCTGTACTAGTTTGCATTCCCACCAAGAGTGCAAGAGGGTTCCCTTCTCAACACCCTCTCCAGCATTTATTGCTTGTAGATTTTTGTACAGAAGTCAGCGTGACCAGAGGCGGATGGTACCTCGTTGTGGTTTTGGTTTGCATTTGTCTGATAACGAGTGATGGGGAGCATCTTTTCATGTGTTTGTTAGCCATCTCTATGTCTTCTTCGGAGGAAAGGAATTTAGAAAGGAACAGTGGGCTCCCACAGGTGGGGCAGGGGTAGTAGCCCACATCCCCTGCAGGCAATACTGGGGTCTTGACCACGAAGAGTTTTATTACAAGAATAAAGCCAAGTAAAGGCTGGCTCTGCTGTGATTACCATCCCCATACTCCAGTATTCTAACTTAATGTCATTAATTAAATACTTTTACTTTGCACACCAAATTGTGTTGATTTAAGTTTTAAACGTTTGTTGTCATAGATGTCAGGTTTTAATATTTTATATATTATTCACAAGGGACAAAGTTTCACTGTACATATGTACAAATGCACACACGTATGTGTGTACATACATATAAACGCACACTCATAAGTGTGTATATTTAGATATATTTTTTCATATATATATATATATTCATACATCCACAGTTTCAGTAGTTACCTTGAAGAATTCATTGTCTTCTGTGAGGAAATTCATGAAGAGAAGACCTTGTTAAACCATTGTCACCAGCACAGGCTGCCTTGGTTACCACTGCTCCATTCCACAGAGCACCCTGAATGGTTTGCAAGGCCTTGAGATCACTTCCTGCACAGCCTGCAGTCCCCTAGGGAACGTACACACCTCACATTCAAACAGTTGTTTCGAAACACACAGTGATACCACAGACCTTGTCAAGGTAAAGACACACAATGTGCTTTTATTTATGTCTAAATCAGTTAAACAACGTATTCACTGCAAGGTACAAACTTATTTAGCTTGCAAAGAACAACATTGTCTTGTATTTGAACATGGAAAATCTTGCTGAATTTGAAACATAGGTTTTAAATGAAATTCATTCTTCATTGTCTGTTATTTGGAGACTGTGGAACCAAGAAAGTAAACCTCCGTTCATTGGGGCTGCTTAAGATGTATCTTTAGCAGAATTTTTTTTTTCTAATTCCCTTACAGTTTTACCGTCATTAATAGATATAATAGCCCAGCTTTGGAGGAGACACACCCTCCCTGCCCTGTGACCCATGGGACTTGACTTAGGGAGATGAGGATGGCAGGTGAGTTTGGGGGCCTCCATAGGGGAGTTATTCATGCCTAATTTCTCCCACCAAAACATCTAAATTGCTCCCCGTCCTCTGCTAGAGTTGTCAGGATGGGGCTTTGTGATGTCAAGGCTCACCCATTTCCCCCATTGGCTGGGGAAGAGACTTGCTGACCTCATCAAGCATGAGAGTGTGTCTCCCTGACGAGGGGTATATATAGGGGTGCTCAGGGGCTCTGGAGCAGACCACTGGGAGGCCTCAACATGACTAAGGTGACTGGGAAGCCAGAAGGCTCCAGAGTAGTTCTGAAACACCTGGCTCCTGTTACCCGGGACAACAGGATGAAGACTTCCTCCCCACTGAGGTCCAAGAAAAATGTCAAGGTGAGCTGAACCCACCCAAACACCTCTGGCCCATTGACCCCACCCCATAAGTCCTCTCCCCTGTCCTTGCCTGGCACACAACCCTTCTCTGCCCACACCCCTTCTCCTGAAGCTGTCATTCCCAACCACCTTCACCCTCTTCCCCAAACCAATGCCATTCTCTACCCGTCTCTTGTTTTCTCCAGGTGGCCAGGGTACCTGTGAGAGTGAATAATCGCCTTCAGGCAAAGCTGAGCAAGAAAACCTCTCAGAAACCACTCAGCACAAGGAAATTTAAAGAAACCAGAGGCCCAGAGCTCTGTAGCCAGTGCTCCAAGGTGAAAGAAGTGCTGAATCACAACGGACCAGAGGAGGTCCTGAGAGTGTGTAGACCCCTGTCATTCCAGCAGGAACGGTGGGCAGCCAGTGACCTCAGAGCTTGGTTAGAGACCTCAGAAATCTTCTGGGGTCTTGCCGCTGAGGACTGGCCAACAATACACATGTTGACTATTATACCAACTGCATACATTTATAATGAAAATAAAATCAACCTGATGTGAAATTATGTTTGTCTCTGAGTTCTGTGAGAGTGGGGGACAGAGAGGGCAGTGCAGGCATCAATGTGTTGAGGGAGGGAGATGGGTCCTGTGGGGTTGGAGATGGGACTAGAAGGTCCAGTTTGCCAGAAAATGGGGGAGGGGAGAGAACTGGTTCCAGACTCAGCTTCACACATATACTTCCCATGGGAGAAGAAGAAGAGGACTTTTGTTTCTCTGTGTGAGTGCAGAACTGGAAACGTGGCTGGGGAGACGTGTCATGTATGGAGTGGCAGTTCCATTTGCAAAAAAGGCATAGAAAGAAGGTGCCCCATAAAGAGAATGGAACATTGACATTTGCACTAACAGGAACGTATACTGTTAAGTGAGATAACTCAGACAGAGATAGACAAATACCGTATGGTATCACTTAAGAATCTAAAAACTCAATTTTTCACCATTCAAGATAATGTTTGCTGTGAGTTTGTCATATGTAGCTTTTATTATGTTGAGGTATGTTCCTTCTATTCCTGCTTTCTGGAGAGTTTTTATCATAAATGGATGTTGAATTTTGTCAAAGGCCTTCTCTGCATCTATTGAGATAATCATATGGTTTTTATTTTTCAATTTGTTAATGTGGTGAATTACATTGTTTGATTTGCGGATATTGTAGAATCCTTGCATCCCTGGAATAAAGCCCACTTGGTCATGGTGTATGATCTTTTTAATGTGTTGTTGGATTCTGATTGCTAGGATTGTGTTGAGGATTTTTGCGTCTGTGTTCATCAGTGATTTTGGCCTGTAGTTTTCTTTTTTTGTGACATCTTTGTCAGGTTTTGGTATTAGGGTGATGGTGGCCTCATAAAATGATTTTGGAAGTTTACCTTCCTCTGCAATTTTCTGGAAGAGTTTGAGTAGGATAGGTGTTAGCTCTTCTCTAAATTTTTGGTAGAATTCAGCTGTGAAGCTGTCTGGACCTGGGCTTTTGTTTGGTAAAACTGGTCAACCACTTGTAAAAGAATGAAACTAGATCACGTTCTAACACCACACACAAAAATTAACTCAAAATGGATTAAAGATCTAAATGTAAGACCAGAAACTATAAAACTCCTAGAGGAGAACATAGGCAAAACACTCTCAGACATAAATCACAGCAGGATCCTCTATGATCCACCTCTCAGAATTCTGGAAATAAAAGCAAAAATAAACAAATGGGATCTAATTAAAATTAAAAGCTTCTGCACAACAAAGGAAACTATAAGCAAGGTGAAAAGACAGCCTTCTGAATGGGAGCAAATAATAACAAATGAAGCAACTGACAAACAACTAATCTCAAAAATATACAAGCAACTTATGCAGCTCAATTCCAGAAAAATAAAGGACCCAATCAAGAAATGGGCCAAAGAACTAAATAGATATTTCTCCACAGAAGACATACGGATGGCTAACAAACACATGAAAAGATGCTCAACATCACTCATTATCAGAGAAATGCAAATCAAAACCACAATGAGGTACCACTTCACACCAGTCAGAATGGCTGCGATCCAAAAATCTGCAAGCAATAAATGCTGGAGAGGGTGTGGAGAAAAGGGAACCCTCCTACACTGTTGGTGGGAATGCAAATTAGTACAGCCACTATGGAGAACAGTGTGGAGATTCCCTAAAAAATTGCAAATAGAACTGCCTTATGACCCAGCAATCCCACTGCTGGGCATACACACCGAGGAAACCAGAGTTGAAAGAGACACATGTACCCCAATGTTCATCACAGCACTGTTTATAATAGCCAGGACATGGAAACAACCTAGAGGTCCATCAGCAGATGAATGGATAAGAAAGCTGTGGTACATGTACACAATGGAGTATTATTCAGCCATTAAAAAGAATTCATTTGAATCAGTTCTGATGAGATGGATGAAACTGGGGCCGATTATACAGAGTGAAGTAAGCCAGAAAGAAAAACACCAATACAGTACACTAACACATATATATGGAATTTAGAAAGCTGGCAATGACGACCCTGTATGCAAGACACGAAAAAAGACACAGCGGTGAACAACGGACTTTTGGACTCAGAGGGAGAGGGAGAGGGTGGGATGATTT
Organism: Capricornis sumatraensis; assembly: GCF_032405125.1. Classification (NCBI taxonomy): domain Eukaryota; kingdom Metazoa; phylum Chordata; class Mammalia; order Artiodactyla; family Bovidae; genus Capricornis; species Capricornis sumatraensis. Next base: position 137,751,727 of record NC_091092.1, on the reverse strand, counting down.
GGGAGAATGGCATTCTATCATGTATACTATCATGTAAGAATTGAATCGCCAGTCTATGTCTGACGCAGGATACAGCATGCTTGGGGCTAGTGCATGGGGGTGACCCACAGAGATGTTATGGGAAGGGAGGTGGGAGGGGGGTTCATGTTTGGGAACACATGTAAGAATTAAAGATTTTAAAATTAAAAAAAAAATTAAAAAAAAGAATCTAAAATCTCCACAAAGTAGAGAGTATCACAAAAAAGGAGAATCACGGATATAGAGAACATTCTACTGGTTAGCAGCGGGGAGGGGAAGAGGGAGGGGCAATACAGAGGTGGGGGAGCGGGAGGCACAGCGTGTAAGGTGGAAGATGAGCCCAAGGATGGACTGTACATCATGGGGAATAGAGCCAGTGCTCTGTAAGAACTATAAACGGAAAGCCAACGTTCACGATTGTATAATAAGAAAGAAAGGGAAAGAAAGAGGGGGGAGGAAGGAGGGAAGAAAGGAAGGAAAATGATGGTGTGTTTGGAGGGCACAAAGCCAACATTGATTAGGCCCTTTTTAGCAAAGGATTTTAGTGGGGTTTTTTTTTCCAATTTTATTTTTAGTTTATTTCGCATTACCATACTGTATTGGTTTCACGATACATTGACATGATTTTTTGAGATGTACTTATTTTAATGGGAGGCTAACTATTTGACAATGCTTGGTGGTTTTTGCCATACTTGACGGGAATCCGCCACGGGTGTACATGCGTTCCCCATCCTGATCCCCCTCTCACCTCCCTGCCCATCCCATCCCTCAGAGCCATCCCAGTGCACCAGCATCGAGCACCCAGTCTCGTGAATGGAACCTAGACGGGCGATCTCCTTCTCACATGATAATATACATGTTTCACTGCTATTCTCTCAGATCATCCCACCCTCGCCTTCTCCCACAGAGTCCAAAAGACTGTTCTGTACATCTGTGTCTCGCAGACAGGGTTATCATCACCATCTTTCTAGATTCCATAGATATGTGTTCGTGTACTCTATTGGTGTTTTTCTTTCTGACTTATTTCACTCTGTATAATAGGCTGCAGTTTCATCCACCTCATTAAAACTAACTCAAGTGTATACTTTTTGATGGCTGAGTCGGATTCCATTGTGTATATGTTCCACTGATTTCTTATCGATTCGTCTGCCCCTGGACATCTAGGTTGCTTCCATGTCCTGGCTATTGTAAACAGTGCTGTGATGATCCTTCGGGTACACATGTCTCGTTCAAGTCTGGTTTCCTCGGTGTGTATGCCCAGCAGTGGGATTGCTGGCTCATATGGCAGTTCTAGTTCCAGTTTTTGAAGGAATCTGCACAGTGTTCTCCATAGTGGCTGTACGAGTTTGCATTCTCACCAAGAGTGCAAGAGGGTTCCCTTCTCGACACCCTCTCCAGCATTTATTGCTTGTAGATTCTTGTACAGCAGTCAGCCTGACCAGAGGCAGATGGTACCTCATTGTGGTTTTGGTTTGCATTTGTCTGATAACGAGGGATGCGGAGCATCTTTTCAAGTGTTTGTTAGCCATCTCTATGTCTTCTTCGGAGGAAAGGAATTTAGAATGGAGCAGTGGGCTCGCACAGGTGGGGCAGGGGGAGTAGCCCACATCCCCTGCAGGCAAAACTGGGGTCTTGCCCACGAAGAGTTTTATTACAAGAATAAAGCCAAGTAAAGGCTGGCTCTGTTGTGATTACCATCCCCATACTCCAGTATTCTAACTTCATGTCATTAATTAAATACTTTTACTTTGCACACCAAATTGTGTTGATTTAAGTTTTAAACGTTTGTTGTCATAGATGTCAGGTTTTAATATGTTATATATTATTCACAAGGGACAAAGATTCACTGTACATATGTACAAATGCACACACGTATGTGTGTACATACATATAAATGCACACTCATAAGTGTGTATATTTAGATATATTTTTTCATATATATATATATATTCATACATCCACAGTTTCAGTAGTTACCTTGAAGAATTCATTGTCTTCTGTGAAGGAATTCATGAAGAGAAGACCTTGTTAAACCATTGTCACCAGCACAGGCTGCCTTGGTTACCACTGCTCCATTCCACAGAGCACCCTGAATGGTTTGCAAGGCCTTGAGATCACTTCCTGCACAGCCTGCAGTCCCCTAGGGAACGTACACACCTCACATTCAAACAGTTGTTTCGAAACACACAGTGATACCACAGACCTTGTCAAGGTAAAGACACACAATGTGCTTTTATTTATGTCTAAATCAGTTAAACAACGTATTCACTGCAAGGTACAAACTTATTTAGCTTGCAAAGAACAACATTGTCTTGTATTTGAACATGGAAAATCTTGCTGAATTTGAAACATAGGTTTTAAATGAAATTCATTCTTCATTGTCTGTTATTTGGAGACTGTGGAACCAAGAAAGTAAACCTCCGTTCATTGGGGCTGCTTAAGATGTATCTTTAGCAGAATTTTTTTTTTCTAATTCCCTTACAGTTTTACCGTCATTAATAGATATAATAGCCCAGCTTTGGAGGAGACACACCCTCCCTGCCCTGTGACCCATGGGACTTGACTTAGGGAGATGAGGATGGCAGGTGAGTTTGGGGGCCTCCATAGGGGAGTTATTCATGCCTAATTTCTCCCACCAAAACATCTAAATTGCTCCCCATCCTCTGCTAGAGTTGTCAGGATGGGGCTTTGTGATGTCAAGGCTCACCCATTTCCCCCATTGGCTGGGGAAGAGACTTGCTGACCTCATCAAGCATGAGAGTGTGTCTCCCTGACGAGGGGTATATATAGGGGTGCTCAGGGGCTCTGGAGCAGACCACTGGGAGGCCTCAACATGTCTAAGGTGACTGGGAAGCCAGAAGGCTCCAGAGTAGTTCTGAAACACCTGGCTCCTGTTACCCGGGACAACAGGATGAAGACTTCCTCCCCACTGAGGTCCAAGAAAAATGTCAAGGTGAGCTGAACCCACCCAAACACCTCTGGCCCATTGACCCCACCCCATAAGTCCTCTCCCCTGTCCTTGCCTGGCACACAACCCTTCTCTGCCCACACCCCTTCTCCTGAAGCTGTCATTCCCAACCACCTTCACCCTCTTCCCCAAACCAATGCCATTCTCTACCCGTCTCTTGTTTTCTCCAGGTGGCCAGGGTACCTGTGAGAGTGAATAATCGCCTTCAGGCAAAGCTGAGCAAGAAAACCTCTCAGAAACCACTCAGCACAAGGAAATTTAAAGAAACCAGAGGCCCAGAGCTCTGTAGCCAGTGCTCCAAGGTGAAAGAAGTGCTGAATCACAACGGACCAGAGGAGGTCCTGAGAGTGTGTAGACCCCTGTCATTCCAGCAGGAACGGTGGGCAGCCAGTGACCTCAGAGCTTGGTTAGAGACCTCAGAAATCTTCTGGGGTCTTGCCGCTGAGGACTGGCCAACAATACACATGTTGACTATTATACCAACTGCATACATTTATAATGAAAATAAAATCAACCTGATGTGAAATTATGTTTGTCTCTGAGTTCTGTGAGAGTGGGGGACAGAGAGGGCAGTGCAGGCATCAATGTGTTGAGGGAGGGAGATGGGTCCTGTGGGGTTGGAGATGGGACTAGAAGGTCCAGTTTGCCAGAAAATGGGGGAGGGGAGAGAACTGGTTCCAGACTCAGCTTCACACATATACTTCCCATGGGAGAAGAGGAAGAGGACTTTTGTTTCTCTGTGTGAGTGCAGAACTGGAAACGTGGCTGGGGAGACGTGTCATGTATGGAGTGGCAGTTCCATTTGCAAAAAAGGCATAGAAAGAAGGTGCCCCATAAAGAGAATGGAACATTGACATTTGCACCAACAGGAACGTATACTGTTAAGTGAGATAACTCAGACAGAGATAGACAAATACCGTATGGTATCACTTAAGAATCTAAAAACTCAATTTTTCACCATTCAAGATAATGTTTGCTGTGAGTTTGTCATATGTAGCTTTTATTATGTTGAGGTATGTTCCTTCTATTCCTGCTTTCTGGAGAGTTTTTATCATAAATGGATGTTGAATTTTGTCAAAGGCCTTCTCTGCATCTATTGAGATAATCATATGGTTTTTATTTTTCAATTTGTTAATGTGGTGAATTACATTGTTTGATTTGCGGATATTGTAGAATCCTTGCATCCCTGGAATAAAGCCCACTTGGTCATGGTGTATGATCTTTTTAATGTGTTGTTGGATTCTGATTGCTAGGATTGTGTTGAGGATTTTTGCGTCTGTGTTCATCAGTGATTTTGGCCTGTAGTTTTCTTTTTTTTGTGACATCTTTGTCAGGTTTTGGTATTAGGGTGATGGTGGCCTCATAAAATGATTTTGGAAGTTTACCTTCCTCTGCAATTTTCTGGAAGAGTCTGAGTAGGATAGGTGTTAGCTCTTCTCTAAATTTTTGGTAGAATTCAGCTGTGAAGCTGTCTGGACCTGGGCTTTTGTTTGGTAAAACTGGTCAACCACTTGTAAAAGAATGAAACTAGATCACGTTCTAACACCACACACAAAAATAAACTCAAAATGGATTAAAGATCTAAATGTAAGACCAGAAACTATAAAACTCCTAGAGGAGAACATAGGCAAAACACTCTCAGACATAAATCACAGCAGGATCCTCTATGATCCACCTCTCAGAATTCTGGAAATAAAAGCAAAAATAAACAAATGGGATCTAATTAAAATTAAAAGCTTCTGCACAACAAAGGAAACTATAAGCAAGGTGAAAAGACAGCCTTCTGAATGGGAGCAAATAATAACAAATGAAGCAACTGACAAACAACTAATCTCAAAAATATACACGCAACTTATGCAGCTCAATTCCAGAAAAATAAAGGACCCAATCAAGAAATGGGCCAAAGAACTAAATAGATATTTCTCCACAGAAGACATACGGATGGCTAACAAACACATGAAAAGATGCTCAACATCACTCATTATCAGAGAAATGCAAATCAAAACCACAATGAGGTACCACTTCACACCAGTCAGAATGGCTGCGATCCAAAAATCTGCAAGCAATAAATGCTGGAGAGGGTGTGGAGAAAAGGGAACCCTCCTACACTGTTGGTGGGAATGCAAATTAGTACAGCCACTATGGAGAACAGTGTGGAGATTCCCTAAAAAATTGCAAATAGAACTGCCTTATGACCCAGCAATCCCACTGCTGGGCATACACACCGAGGAAACCAGAGTTGAAAGAGACACATGTACCCCAATGTTCATCACAGCACTGTTTATAATAGCCAGGACATGGAAACAACCTAGAGGTCCATCAGCAGATGAATGGATAAGAAAGCTGTGGTACATGTACACAATGGAGTATTATTCAGCCATTAAAAAGAATTCATTTGAATCAGTTCTGATGAGATGGATGAAACTGGGGCCGATTATACACAGTGAAGTAAGCCAGAAAGAAAAACACCAATACAGTACACTAACACATATATATGGAATTTAGAAAGCTGGCAATGACGACCCTGTATGCAAGACACGAAAAAAGACACAGCGGTGTACAACGGACTTTTGGACTCAGAGGGAGAGGGAGAGGGTGGGATGATTTGGGAGAATGGCATTCTATCATGTATACTATCATGTAAGAATTGAATCGCCAGTCTATGTCTGACGCAGGATACAGCATGCTTGGGGCTAGTGCATGGGGGTGACCCACAGAGATGTTATGGGGAGGGAGGTGGGAGGGGGGTTCATGTTTGGGAACACATGTAAGAATTAAAGATTTTAAAATTAAAAAAAAATTAAAAAAAAGAAACTAAAATCTCCACAAAGTAGAGAGTATCACAAAAAAGGAGAATCACGGATATAGAGAACATTCTACTGGTTAGCAGCGGGGAGGGGAAGAGGGAGGGGCAATACAGAGGTGGGGGAGCGGGAGGCACAGCGTGTAAGGTGGAAGATGAGCCCAAGGATGGACTGTACATCATGGGGAATAGAGCCAGTGCTCTGTAAGAACTATAAACGGAAAGCCAACGTTCACGATTGTATAATAAGAAAGAAAGGGAAAGAAAGAGGGGGGAGGAAGGAGGGAAGAAAGGAAGGAAAATGATGGTGTGTTTGGAGGGCACAAAGCCAACATTGATTAGGCCCTTTTTAGCAAAGGATTTTAGTGGGGTTTTTTTTTCCAATTTTATTTTTAGTTTATTTCGCATTACCATACTGTATTGGTTTCACGATACATTGACATGATTTTTTGAGATGTACTTATTTTAATGGGAGGCTAACTATTTGACAATGCTTGGTGGTTTTTGCCATACTTGACGGGAATCCGCCACGGGTGTACATGTGTTCCCCATCCTGAACCCCCTCTCACCTCCCTGCCCATCCCATCCCTCAGGGCCATCCCAGTGCACCAGCATCGAGCACCCAGTCTCGTGAATGGAACCTAGACGGGCGATCTCCTTCTCACATGATAATATACATGTTTCACTGCTATTCTCTCAGATCATCCCACCCTCGCCTTCTCCCACAGAGTCCAAAAGACTGTTCTGTACATCTGTGTCTCGCAGACAGGGTTATCATCACCATCTTTCTAGATTCCATAGATATGTGTTCGTGTACTCTATTGGTGTTTTTCTTTCTGACTTATTTCACTCTGTATAATAGGCTGCAGTTTCATCCACCTCATTAAAACTAACTCAAGTGTATACTTTTTGATGGCTGAGTCGGATTCCATTGTGTATATGTTCCACTGATTTCTTATCGATTCGTCTGCCCCTGGACATCTAGGTTGCTTCCATGTCCTGGCTATTGTAAACAGTGCTGTGATGATCCTTCGGGTACACATGTCTCGTTCAAGTCTGGTTTCCTCAGTGTGTATGCCCAGCAGTGGGATTGCTGGCTCATATGGCAGTTCTAGTTCCAGTTTTTGAAGGAATCTGCACAGTGTTCTCCATAGTGGCTGTACGAGTTTGCATTCTCACCAAGAGTGCAAGAGGGTTCCCTTCTCGACACCCTCTCCAGCATTTATTGCTTGTAGATTCTTGTACAGCAGTCAGCCTGACCAGAGGCAGATGGTACCTCATTGTGGTTTTGGTTTGCATTTGTCTGATAACGAGGGATGCGGAGCATCTTTTCAAGTGTTTGTTAGCCATCTCTATGTCTTCTTCGGAGGAAAGGAATTTAGAATGGAGCAGTGGGCTCGCACAGGTGGGGCAGGGGGAGTAGCCCACATCCCCTGCAGGCAAAACTGGGGTCTTGCCCACGAAGAGTTTTATTACAAGAATAAAGCCAAGTAAAGGCTGGCTCTGTTGTGATTACCATCCCCATACTCCAGTATTCTAACTTCATGTCATTAATTAAATACTTTTACTTTGCACACCAAATTGTGTTGATTTAAGTTTTAAACGTTTGTTGTCATAGATGTCAGGTTTTAATATTTTATATATTATTCACAAGGGACAAAGATTCACTGTACATATGTACAAATGCACACACGTATGTGTGTACATACATATAAATGCACACTCATAAGTGTGTATATTTAGATATATTTTTTCATATAAATATATATATTCATACATCCGCAGTTTCAGTAGTTACCTTGAAGAATTCATTGTCTTCTGTGAAGGAATTCATGAAGAGAAGACCTTGTTAAACCATTGTCACCAGCACAGGCTGCCTTGGTTACCACTGCTCCATTCCACAGAGCATCCTGAATGGTTTGCAAGGCCTTGAGATCACTTCCTGCACAGCCTGCAGTCCCCTAGGGAACGTACACACCTCACATTCAAACAGTTGATTCGAAACACACAGTGATACCACAGACCTTGTCAAGGTAAAGACACACAATGTGCTTTTATTTATGTCTAAATCAGTTAAACAACGAAATCACTGCAAGGTACAAACTTTTTTAGCTTGCAGAAAACAACATTGTCTTGTATTTGAACATGGAAAATCTTGCTGAATTTGAAACATAGGTTTTTAATGAAATTCATTCTTCATTGTCTGTTATTTGGAGACTATGGAACCAAGAAGGTAAACCTCCGTTCATTGAGGCTGCTTAAGCTGTATCTTGAGCAGATTTTTTTTTTAATTCCCTTACACTTTTACCGTCATAAATAGATATAATAGCCCAGCTTTGGAGGAGACACACCCTCCCTGCCCTGTGACCCATCGGACTTGACTTAGTGAAATGAGGATGGCAGGTGAGTTTGGGGGACTCGATAGAGGAGTTATTCATGCCTCATTTCTCCCACCAAAACGTCTGAATTGCTCCTCATCCTCTGCTAGAGGTGTCAGGATGGGGCTTTGTGATGTCAAGGCTCACCCAGGGCCCCCATTGGCTGGGGAAGAGACTTGCTGACCTCATCAACCATGAGGGTGTGTCTCCGTGACGAGGGGTATATATAGGGGTGCTCAGGGGCTCTGGAGCAGACCACTGGGAGGCCTCAAAATGACTAAGGTGACTGGGAAGCCACAAGGCTCCAGAGTAGTTATGAAACACCTGGCTCCTGTTACCCGGGACAACAGGATGAAAACTTCCTCCCCACTGAGGTCCAAGAAAAATGTCAAGGTGAGCTGAACCCACCCAAACACCTCTGGCCCATTGACCCCACCCCATAAGTCCTCTCCCCTGTCCTTTCCTGGCACACAACCCTTCTCTGCCCACACCCCTTCTCCTGAAGCTGTCATTCCCAACCACCTTCACCCTCTTCCCCAAACCAATGCCATTCTCTACCCGTCTCTTGTTTTCTCCAGGTGGCCAAGGTACCTGTGAGAGTGAATAATCGCCTTCAGGCAAAGCTGAGCAAGAAAACGTCTCAGAAACCACTCAGCACAAGGAAATTTAAAAAAACCAGAGGCCCAAAGCTCTGTAGCCAGTGCTCCAAGATGAAAGAAGAGCTGAAGCAGAACGGACCAGAGGAGGTCCCAGAGACTGTGTAGACCCCTGTCATTCCAGCAGGAACGTTGGGCAGCCAGTGACCTCAGAGCTTGTCTAGAGAGCTCAGAACTCTTCTGGGGTCTTGCCGCTGAGGACTGGCCAACAATACACATGCTGACTATTATACCAACTGTATACATTCATAATGAATATAAAATCAACCTGATGTGAAATTATGTTTGTCTCTGAGTTCTGTGAGAGTGGGGGACAGAGAGGGCAGTGCAGTCATCAATGTGTTGAGGGAGGGAGATGGGTCCTGTGGGGTTGGAGATGGGACTAGAAGGTCCAGTTTGCCAGAAAAAGGGGGAGGGGAGAGAACTGGTTCCAGACTCAGCTTCACACATATACTTCCCATGGGAGAAGAGGAAGAGGACTTGGTGTTTCTCTGTGTGAGTGCAGAACTGGAAACGTGGCTGGGGAGCCGTGTCATGTGTGGAGTGGCCGTGCCATTTGCTCAAAAGGCATAGAAAGAAGGTGCCCCATAAAGAGAATGGAATATTGACATATGCAGCAACAGGGAACGTATACTGTTCAGTGAAATAACTCAGACAGAGATAGACAAATACCGTATGGTATCACTTAAGAATCTAAAAACTCCACAAAGTAGAGAATATCAGAGAAATGGAGGCTCACGGATATAGAAAACATTCTACAGGTTAGCAGCGGGGAGGGGAAGAGGGAGGGGCAATACAGAGGTGGGGGAGCGGGAGGCACAGCGTGTAAGGTGGAAGATGAGCCCAAGGTTGGACTGTACATCATGGGGAATAGAGCCAGTGCTCTGTAAGAACTATAAACGGAAAGCCAACGTTCACGATTGTATCATAAGAAAGAAAGGGAAAGAAAGAGGGGGGAGGAAGGAGGGAAGAAAGGAAGGAAAATGATGGTGTTTTTGGAGGGCACAAAGCCAACATTGATTAGGCCCTTTTTAGCAAAGGAATTTAGTTGTTTCCTTTTTTTTGCCATTTTTATTTTTAGTTTATTTTGCTTTACCATACTCTATTGGTTTTGCGATACATTCACATGATTTTTTGAGAAGTACTTATTTTAATGGAGGCTAACTATTTGACAATGCTTGGTGGTTTTTGCCATCCTTGTCGGGAATCCGCCACGGGTGTACATGTGTTCCCCATCCTGAACCCCCTCTCATCTCCCTGCCCATCCCATCCCTCAGGGCCATCCCAGTGCACCAGCCCCGAGCACCCAGTCTCGTGCATCGAACCTGGACGGGCGATCTCCTTCTCACATGATAATATACATGTTTCACTGCTATTCTCTCAGATCACCCCACCTTCCCCTTCTCCCACAGAGTCCGAAAGACTGTTCTGTACATCTGTGTCTCGCAGACAGGGTTATCATCACCATCTTTCTAGATTCCATAGATATGTGTTCGTGTACTCTATTGGTGTTTTTCTTTCTGACTTATTTCACTCTGTATAATAGGCTGCAGTTTCATCCACCTCATTAAAACTAACTCAAGTGTATACTTTTTGATGGCTGAGTCGGATTCCATTGTGTATATGTTCCACTGATTTCTTATCGATTCGTCTGCCCCTGGACATCTAGGTTGCTTCCATGTCCTGGCTATTGTAAACAGTGCTGTGATGATCCTTCGGGTACACATGTCTCGTTCAAGTCTGGTTTCCTCAGTGTGTATGCCCAGCAGTGGGATTGCTGGCTCATATGGCAGTTCTAGTTCCAGTTTTTGAAGGAATCTGCACAGTGTTCTCCATAGTGGCTGTACGAGTTTGCATTCTCACCAAGAGTGCAAGAGGGTTCCCTTCTCGACACCCTCTCCAGCATTTATTGCTTGTAGATTCTTGTACAGCAGTCAGCCTGACCAGAGGCAGATGGTACCTCATTGTGGTTTTGGTTTGCATTTGTCTGATAACGAGGGATGCGGAGCATCTTTTCAAGTGTTTGTTAGCCATCTCTATGTCTTCTTCGGAGGAAAGGAATTTAGAATGGAGCAGTGGGCTCGCACAGGTGGGGCAGGGGGAGTAGCCCACATCCCCTGCAGGCAAAACTGGGGTCTTGCCCAAGAAGAGTTTTATTACAAGAATAAAGCCAAGTAAAGGCTGGCTCTGTTGTGATTACCATCCCCATACTCCAGTATTCTAACTTCATGTCATTAATTAAATACTTTTACTTTGCACACCAAATTGTGTTGATTTAAGTTTTAAACGTTTGTTGTCATAGATGTCAGGTTTTAATATTTTATATATTATTCACAAGGGACAAAGATTCACTGTACATATGTACAAATGCACACACGTATGTGTGTACATACATATAAATGCACACTCATAAGTGTGTATATTTAGATATATTTTTTCATATATATATATATATTCATACATCCGCAGTTTCAGTAGTTACCTTGAAGAATTCATTGTCTTCTGTGAAGGAATTCATGAAGAGAAGACCTTGTTAAACCATTGTCACCAGCACAGGCTGCCTTGGTTACCACTGCTCCATTCCACAGAGCATCCTGAATGGTTTGCAAGGCCTTGAGATCACTTCCTGCACAGCCTGCAGTCCCCTAGGGAACGTACACACCTCACATTCAAACAGTTGATTCGAAACACACAGTGATACCACAGACCTTGTCAAGGTAAAGACACACAATGTGCTTTTATTTATGTCTAAATCAGTTAAACAACGAAATCACTGCAAGGTACAAACTTTTTTAGCTTGCAGAAAACAACATTGTCTTGTATTTGAACATGGAAAATCTTGCTGAATTTGAAACATAGGTTTTTAATGAAATTCATTCTTCATTGTCTGTTATTTGGAGACTATGGAACCAAGAAGGTAAACCTCCGTTCATTGGGGCTGCTTAAGCTGTATCTTGAGCAGATTTTTTTTTTAATTCCCTTACACTTTTACCGTCATAAATAGATATAATAGCCCAGCTTTGGAGGAGACACACCCTCCCTGCCCTGTGACCCATCGGACTTGACTTAGTGAAATGAGGATGGCAGGTGAGTTTGGGGGACTCGATAGAGGAGTTATTCATGCCTCATTTCTCCCACCAAAACGTCTGAATTGCTCCTCATCCTCTGCTAGAGGTGTCAGGATGGGGCTTTGTGATGTCAAGGCTCACCCAGGGCCCCCATTGGCTGGGGAAGAGACTTGCTGACCTCATCAACCATGAGGGTGTGTCTCCGTGACGAGGGGTATATATAGGGGTGCTCAGGGGCTCTGGAGCAGACCACTGGGAGGCCTCAAAATGACTAAGGTGACTGGGAAGCCACAAGGCTCCAGAGTAGTTATGAAACACCTGGCTCCTGTTACCCGGGACAACAGGATGAAAACTTCCTCCCCACTGAGGTCCAAGAAAAATGTCAAGGTGAGCTGAACCCACCCAAACACCTCTGGCCCATTGACCCCACCCCATAAGTCCTCTCCCCTTTCCTTTCCTGGCACACAACCCTTCTCTGCCCACACCCCTTCTCCTGAAGCTGTCATTCCCAACCACCTTCACCCTCTTCCCCAAACCAATGCCATTCTCTACCCGTCTCTTGTTTTCTCCAGGTGGCCAAGGTACCTGTGAGAGTGAATAATCGCCTTCAGGCAAAGCTGAGCAAGAAAACGTCTCAGAAACCACTCAGCACAAGGAAATTTAAAAAAACCAGAGGCCCAAAGCTCTGTAGCCAGTGCTCCAAGATGAAAGAAGAGCTGAAGCAGAACGGACCAGAGGAGGTCCCAGAGACTGTGTAGACCCCTGTCATTCCAGCAGGAACGTTGGGCAGCCAGTGACCTCAGAGCTTGTCTAGAGAGCTCAGAACTCTTCTGGGGTCTTGCCGCTGAGGACTGGCCAACAATACACATGCTGACTATTATACCAACTGCATACATTCATAATGAATATAAAATCAACCTGATGTGAAATTATGTTTGTCTCTGAGTTCTGTGAGAGTGGGGGACAGAGAGGGCAGTGCAGGCATCAATGTGTTGAGGGAGGGAGATGGGTCCTGTGGGGTTGGAGATGGGACTAGAAGGTCCAGTTTGCCAGAAAAAGGGGGAGGGGAGAGAACTGGTTCCAGACTCAGCTTCACACATATACTTCCCATGGGAGAAGAGGAAGAGGACTTGGTGTTTCTCTGTGTGAGTGCAGAACTGGAAACGTGGCTGGGGAGCCGTGTCATGTGTGGAGTGGCCGTGCCATTTGCTCAAAAGGCATAGAAAGAAGGTGCCCCATAAAGAGAATGGAATATTGACATATGCAGCAACAGGGAACGTATACTGTTCAGTGAAATAACTCAGACAGAGATAGACAAATACCGTATGGTATCACTTAAGAATCTAAAAACTCCACAAAGTAGAGAATATCAGAGAAATGGAGGCTCACGGATATAGAAAACATTCTACAGGTTAGCAGCGGGGAGGGGAAGAGGGAGGGGCAATACAGAGGTGGGGGAGCGGGAGGCACAGCGTGTAAGGTGGAAGATGAGCCCAAGGTTGGACTGTACATCATGGGGAATAGAGCCAGTGCTCTGTAAGAACTATAAACGGAAAGCCAACTTTCACGATTGTTTAATAAGAAAGAAAGGGAAAGAAAGAGGGGGGAGGAAGGAGGGAAGAAAGGAAGGAAAATGATGGTGTTTTTGGAGGGCACAAAGCCAACATTGATTAGGCCCTTTTTAGCAAAGGAATTTAGTTGTTTCCTTTTTTTTGCCATTTTTATTTTTAGTTTATTTTGCTTTACCATACTCTATTGGTTTTGCGATACATTCACATGATTTTTTGAGAAGTACTTATTTTAATGGAGGCTAACTATTTGACAATGCTTGGTGGTTTTTGCCATCCTTGTCGGGAATCCGCCACGGGTGTACATGTGTTCCCCATCCTGAACCCCCTCTCACCTCCCTGCCCATCCCATCCCTCAGGGCCATCCCAGTGCACCAGCCCCGAGCACCCAGTCTCGTGCATCGAACCTGGACGGGCGATCTCCTTCTCACATGATAATATACATGTTTCACTGCTATTCTCTCAGATCACCCCACCTTCCCCTTCTCCCACAGAGTCCAAAAGACTGTTCTGTACATCTGTGTCTCGCATCTTTTTAGATTCCATACATATGTGTTCGTGTACTCTATTGGTGTTTTTCTTTCTGACTTATTTCACTCTGTATAATAGGCTGCAGTTTCATCCACCTCATTAGAAGTAACTCAAGTGTATACTTTTTGATGGCTGAGTCGGATTCCATTGTGTATATGTACCACTGCTTTCTTGTCGATTCATCTGCCCCTGGACATCTAGGTTGCTTCCATGTCCTGGCTATTGTAAACAGTGCTGTGGTGATCCTTCGGGTACACATGTCTCGTTCAAGTCTGGTTTCCTTGGTGTGTATGCCCAGCAGTGCGATTGCTGGGTCATATGGCAGTTCTAGTTCCAGTTTTTGAAGGAATCTCCACAGTGTTCTCCATAGTGGCTGTACTAGTTTGCATTCCCACCAAGAGTGCAAGAGGGTTCCCTTCTCGACACCCTCTCCAGCATTTATTGCTTGTAGATTTTTGTACAGCAGTCAGCCTGACCAGAAGAAGATGGTACCTCATTGTGATTTTGGTTTGCATTTGTCTGATAACGAGGGATGGGGAGCATCTTTTCATGTGTTTGTTAGCCATCTGTATGTGTTCTTCAGAGGAAAGGAATTTAGAATGCAGCAGTGGGCTCCCACAGGTGGGGCAGGGGGAGTAGCCCACATCCCCTGCAGGCAATACTGGGGTCTTGCCCACGAAGAGTTTTATTACAAGAATAAAGCCAAGTAAAGGCTGGCTCTGTTGTGATTACCATCCCCATACTCCAGTATTCTAATTTCATGTCATTAATTAAATACTTTTACTTTGCACACCAAATTGTGTTGATTTAAGTTTTAAACGTTTGTTGTTATAGATGTCAGGTTTTATTATTTTATATATTATTCACAAGGGACAAAGATTCACTGTACATATGTACAAATGCGCACACGTATGTGTGTACATACATATAAATGCACACTCATAAGTGTGTATATTTAGATATATTTTTTCATATATATATATATATATTCATACATCCACAGTTTCAGTAGTTACCTTGAAGAATTCATTGTCTTCTGTGAGGGAATTCATGAAGAGAAGACCTTGTTAAACCATTGTCACCAGCACAGGCTGCCTTGGTTACAACTGCTCCATTCCACAGAGCATCCTGAATGGTTTGCAAGGCCTTGAGATCACTTCCTGCACAGCCTGCAGTCCCCTAGGGAACGTACACACCTCACATTCAAACAGTTGATTCGAAACACACAGTGATACCACAGGCCTTTTCAAGGTAAAGACACACAATGTGCTTTTATTTGTGTCTAAAACAGTTAAACAACGTAATCACTGCAAGGTACAAACTTTTTTAGCTTGCAAAGAACAACTTTGTCTTGTATTTGAACATGGAAAATCTTGCTGAATTTGAAACATAGGTTTTTAATGAAATTCATTCTTCATTGTCTGTTATTTGGAGACTATGGAACCAAGAAAGTAAACCTCCGTTCATTGGGGCTGCTTAAGCTGTATCTTGAGCAGATTTTTTTTTAATTCCCTTACACTTTTACCGTCATAAATAGATATAATAGCCCAGCTTTGGAGGAGACACACCCTCCCTGCCCTGTGACCCATCGGACTTGACTTAGGGAGATGAGGATGGCAGGTGAGTTTGGGGGACTCCATAGGGGAGTTATTTATGCCTCATTTCTCCCACTAAAACATCTGAATTGCTCCCCATCCTCTGCTAGAGGTGTCAGGATGGGGCTTTGTGATGTCAAGGCTCACCCAGGGCCCCCATTGGCTGGGGAAGAGACTTGCTGACCTCATCAAGCAAGAGGGTGTGTCTCCGTGACGAGGGGTATATATAGGGGTGCTCAGGGGCTCTGGAGCAGACCACTGGGAGGCCTCAAAATGACTAAGGTGACTGGGAAACCACAAGGCTCCAGAGTAGTTCTGAAACACCTGGCTCCTGTTACCCGGGACAACAGGATGAAGACTTCCTCCCTACTGAGGTCCAAGAAAAATGTCAAGGTGAGCTGAACCCACCCAAACACCTCTGGCCCATTGACCCCACCCCATAAGTCCTCTCCCCTGTCCTTGCCTGGCACACAACCCTTCTCTGCCCACACCCCTTCTCCTGAAGCTGTATTCCCAACCACCTTCACCCTCTTCCCCAAACCAATGCCATTCTCTACCCGTCTCTTGTTTTCTCCAGGTGGCCAGGGTACCTGTGAGAGTGAATAATCACCTTCAGGCAAAGGTGAGCAAGAAAACGTCTCAGAAACCACTCAGCACAAGGAAATTTAAAAAAACCAGAGGCCCAAAGCTCTATAGCCAGTGCTCCAAGGTGAAAGAAGGGCTGAATCAGAACGGACCAGAGGAGGTCCAAGAGAGTGTGTAGACCCCTGTCATTCCAACAGGAACGGTGGGCAGCCAGTGACCTCAGAGCTTAGCTAGAGACCTCAGAAATCTTCTGGGGTCTTGCCGCTGAGGACTGGCCAACAATACACATGTTGACTATTATACAAACTGCATACATTCATAATGAAAATAAAATCAACCTGATGTGAAATTATGTTTGTCTCTGAGTTCTGTGAGAGTGGGGGACAGAGAGGGCAGTGCAGGCATCAATGTGTTGAGGGAGGGAGATGGGTCCTGTGGGGTTGGAGATGGGACTAGAAGGTCCAGTTTGCCAGAAAATGGGGGAGGGGAGAGAACTGGTTCCAGACTCAGCTTCACACATATACTTCCCATGGGAGAAGAGGAAGAGGACTTGGTGTTTCTCTGTGTGAGTGCAGAACTGGAAACGTGGCTGGGGAGCCGTGTCCTGTGTGGAGTGGCCGTGCCATTTGCTCAAAAGGCATAGAAAGAAGGTGCCCCATAAAGAGAATGGAATATTGACATATGCAGCAACAGGGAACTTATACTGTTCAGTGAAATAACTCAGACAGAGATAGACAAATACCGTATGGTATCACTTAAGAATTTAAAACTCAATTTTTCACCATTCAAGATAATGTTTGCTGTGGGTTTGTCATATGTAGCTTTTATTATGTTAATGTATGTTCCTTCTATTCCTGCTTTCTGGAAAGTTTTTATCATAAATGGATGTTGAATTTTGTCAAATGCCTTCTCTGCATCTATTGAGATAATCATATGGTTTTTATTTTTCAATTTGTTAATGTGGTGAATTACATTGATTGATTTGCGGATATTGTAGAATCCTTGCATCCCTGGAATAAAGCCCACTTGGTCATGGTGTATGATCTTTTTACTGTGTTGTTGGATTCTGATTGCTAGGATTGTGTTGAGGATTTTTGCGTCTGTGTTCATCAGTGATTTTGGCCTGTAGTTTTCTTTTTTTGTGACATCTTTGTCAGGTTTTGGTATTAGGGTGATGGTGGCCTCATAAAATGATTTTGGAAGTTTACCTTCCTCTGCAATTTTCTGGAAGAGTTTGAGTAGGATAGGTGTTAGCTCTTCTCTAAATTTTTGGTAGAATTCAGCTGTGAAGCTGTCTGGACCTGGGCTTTTGTTTGGTAAAACTGGTCAACCACTTGTAAAAGAATGAAACTAGATCACGTTCTAACACCACACACAAAAATAAACTCAAAATGGATTAAAGATCTAAATGTAAGACCAGAAACTATAAAACTCCTAGAGGAGAACATAGGCAAAACACTCTCAGACATAAATCACAGCAGGATCCTCTATGATCCACCTCTCAGAAATCTGGAAATAAAAGCAAAAATAAACAAATGGGATCTAATTAAAATTAAAAGCTTCTGCACAACAAAGGAAACTATAAGCAAGGTGAAAAGACAGCCTTCTGAATGGGAGCAAATAATAACAAATGAAGCAACTGACAAACAACTAATCTCAAAAATATACAAGCAACTTATGCAGCTCAATTCCAGAAAAATAAAGGACCCAATCAAGAAATGGGCCAAAGAACTAAATAGATATTTCTCCACAGAAGACATACGGATGGCTAACAAACACATGAAAAGATGCTCAACATCACTCATTATCAGAGAAATGCAAATCAAAACCACAATGAGGTACCACTTCACACCAGTCAGAATGGCTGCGATCCAAAAATCTGCAAGCAATAAATGCTGGAGAGGGTGTGGAGAAAAGGGAACCCTCCTACACTGTTGGTGGGAATGCAAATTAGTACAGCCACTATGGAGAACAGTGTGGAGATTCCCTAAAAAATTGCAAATAGAACTGCCTTATGACCCAGCAATCCCACTGCTGGGCATACACACCAAGGAAACCAGAGTTGAAAGAGACACATGTACCCCAATGTTCATCACAGCACTGTTTATAATAGCCAGGACATGGACACAACCTAGAGGTCCATCAGCAGATGAATGGATAAGAAAGCTGTGGTACATGTACACAATGGAGTATTATTCAGCCATTAAAAAGAATTCATTTGAATCAGTTCTGATGAGATGGATGAAACTGGGGCCGATTATACAGAGTGAAGTAAGCCAGAAAGAAAAACACCAATACAGTACACTAAAACATATATATGGAATTTAGAAAGCTGGCAATGACGACCCTGTATGCAAGACACGAAAAAAGACACAGCGGTGTACAACGGACTTTTGGACTCAGAGGGAGAGGGAGAGGGTGGGATGATTTGGGAGAATGGCATTCTATCATGTATACTATCATGTAAGAATTGAATCGCCAGTCTATGTCTGACGCAGGATACAGCATGCTTGGGGCTAGTGCATGGGGGTGACCCACAGAGATGTTATGGGGAGGGAGGTGGGAGGGGGGTTCATGTTTGGGAACACATGTAAGAATTAAAGATTTTAAAATTAAAAAAAAATTTAAAAAAAGAATCTAAAATCTCCACAAAGTAGAGAGTATCACAAAAAAGGAGAATCACGGATATAGAGAACATTCTACTGGTTAGCAGCGGGGAGGGGAAGAGGGAGGGGCAATACAGAGGTGGGGGAGCGGGAGGCACAGCGTGTAAGCTGGAAGATGAGCCCAAGGATGGACTGTACATCATGGGGAATAGAGCCAGTGCTCTGTAAGAACTATAAACGGAAAGCCAACGTTCACGATTGTATAATAAGAAAGAAAGGGAAAGAAAGAGGGGGGAGGAAGGAGGGAAGAAAGGAAGGAAAATGATGGTGTGTTTGGAGGGCACAAAGCCAACATTGATTAGGCCCTTTTTAGCAAAGGAATTTAGTGGGGTTTTTTTTTTCCAATTTTATTTTTAGTTTATTTCGCATTACCATAGTAAATTGGTTTCGCGATACATTGACATGATTTTTTGAGATGTTCTTATTTTAATGGGAGGCTAACTATTTTACAATGCTTGGTGGTTTTTGCCACACTTGACGGGAATCCGCCACGGGTGTACATGTGTTCCCCATCCTGAACCCCCTCTCACCTCCCTGCCCATCCCATCCCTCAGGGCCATCCCAGTGCACCAGCCCCGAGCACCCAGTCTCGTGAATGGAACCTAGACGGGCGATCTCCTTCTCACATGATAATATACATGTTTCACTGCTATTCTCTCAGATCACCCCACCTTCCCCTTCTCCCACAGAGTCCAAAAGACTGTTCTGTACATCTGTGTCTCGCAGACAGGGTTATCATCACCATCTTTCTAGATTCCATAGATATGTGTTCGTGTACTCTATTGGTGTTTTTCTTTCTGACTTATTTCACTCTGTATAATAGGCTGCAGTTTCATCCACCTCATTAGAACTAATTCAAGTGTATACTTTTTGATGGCTGAGTCGGATTCCATTGTGTATATGTTCCACTGCTTTCTTATCGATTCGTCTGCCCCTGGACATCTAGGTTGCTTCCATGTCCTGGCTATTGTAAACAGTGCTGTGATGATCCTTCGGGTACACATGTCTCGTTCAAGTCTGGTTTCCTCGGTGTGTATGCCCAGCAATGGGATTGCTGGGTCATATGGCAGTTCTAGTTCCAGTTTTTGAACGACTCTCCACAGTGTTCTCCATAGTGGCTGTACGAGTTTGCATTCCCACCAAGAGTGCAGGAGGGTTCCCTTCTCGACACCCTCTCCAGCATTTATTGCTTGTAGATTTTTGTACAGCAGTCAGCCTGACCAGAGGCAGATGGTACCTCATTGTGGTTTTGGTCTGCATTTGTCTGATAACGAGTGATGGGGAGCATCTTTTCATGTGTTTGTTAGCCATCTGTATGTGTTCTTCAGAGGAAAGGAATTTAGAATGGAGCAGTGGGCTCCCACAGGTGGGGCAGGGGGAGTAGCCCACATCCCCTGCAGGCAATACTGGGGTCTTGCCCACGAAGAGTTTTATTACAAGAATAAAGCCAAGTAAAGGCTGGCTCTGTTGTGATTACCATCCCCATACTCCAGTATTCTAACTTCATGTCATTAATTAAATACTTTTACTTTGCACACCAAATTGTGTTTACTTAAGTTTAAACGTTTGTTGTCATAGATGTCAGGTTTTAATATTTTATATATTACTCACAAGGGACAAAGATTCACTGTACATATGTACAAACGCACACACGTATGTGTGTACATACATATAAATGCACACTCATAAGTGTGTATATTTAGATATATTTTTTCATATATATATATATATATATATTCATACATCCACAGTTTCAGTAGTTACCTTGAAGAATTCATTGTCTTCTGTGAGGGAATTCATGAAGAGAAGACCTTGTTAAACCATTGTCACCAGCACAGGCTGCCTTGGTTACCACTGCTCCATTCCACAGAGCATCCTGAATGGTTTGCAAGGCCTTGAGATCACTTCCTGCACAGCCTGCAGTCCCCTAGGGAACGTACACACCTCACATTCAAACAGTTGATTCGAAACACACAGTGATACCACAGACCTTGTCAAGGTAAAGACACACAATGTGCTTTTATTTATGTCTAAATCAGTTAAACAACGTAATCACTGCAAGGTACAAAGTTGTTTAGCTTGCAAAGAACAACATTGTCTTGTATTTGAACATGGAAAATCTTGCTGAATTTGAAACATAGGTTTTAAATGAAATTCATTCTTCATTGTCTGTTATTTGGAGACTATGGAACCAAGAAAGTAAACCTCCGTTCATTGGGGCTGCTTAAGCTGTATCTTAAGCAGATTTTTTTTTAATTCCCTTACACTTTTACCGTCATAAATAGATATAATAGCCCAGCTTTGGAGGAGACACACCCTCCCTGCCCTGTGACCCATCGGACTTGACTTAGTGAGATGAGGATGGCAGGTGAGTTTGGGGGACTCCATAGGGGAGTTATTCATGCCTCATTTCTCCCACTAAAACATCTGAATTGCTCCCCATCCTCTGCTAGAGGTGTCAGGATGGGGCTTTGTGATGTCAAGGCTCACCGAGGGCCCCCATTGGCTGGGGAAGAGACTTGCTGACCTCATAAAGCATGAGGGTGTGTCTCCGTGACGAGGGGTATATATAGGGGTGCTCAGGGGCTCTGGAGCAGACCACTGGGAGGCCTCAAAATGACTAAGGTGACTGGGAAGCCACAAGGCTCCAGAGTAGTTATGAAACACCTGGCTCCTGTTACCCGGGAAAACAGGATGAAGACTTCCTCCCCACTGAGGTCCAAGAAAAATGTCAAGGTGAGCTGAACCCACCCAAACACCTCTGGCCCATTGACCCCACCCCATAAGTCCTCTCCCCTGTCCTTGCCTGGCAAACACCCCTTCTCTGCCCACACCCCTTCTCCTGAAGCTGTCATTCCCAACCACCTTCAACCTCCTCCCCAAACTAATGCCATTCTCGACCCGTCTTTCATTTTCTCCAGGTGGCCAGGGTACCTGTGAAAGTGAATAATCGCCTTCAGGCAAAGCTGAGCAAGAAAACGTCTCAGAAACCACTCAGCACAAGGAAATGTAAAAAAGCCAGAGGCCCAAAGCACTGTAGCCGGTGCTCCAAGGTGAAAGAAGTGCTGAATCAGAATGGACCAGAGGAGGTCCCAGAGAGTGTGTAGACCCCTGTCATTCCAGCAGGAACGGTGGGCAGCCAGTGACCTCAGAGCTTGGCTAGAGACCTCAGAAATCTTGTGGGGTCTTGCCGCTGAGGACTGGCCAACAATACACATGCTGACTTTTATACCAACTGCATACATTCATAATGAAAATAAAATCAACCTGATGTGAAATTATGTTTGTCTCTGAGTTCTGTGAGAGTGGGGGACAGAGAGGGCAGTGCAGTCATCAATGTGTTGAGGGAGGGAGATGGGTCTTGTGGGGTTGGAGATGGGACTAGAAGTTCCAGTTTGCCAGAAAATGGGGGAGGGGAGAGAACTGGTTCCAGACTCAGCTTCACACATATACTTCCCATGGGAGAAGAGGAAGAGGACTTGGTGTTTCTCTGTGTGAGTGCAGAACTGGAAACGTGGCTGGGGAGCCGTGTCATGTGTGGAGTGGCCGTACCATTTGCTCAAAAGGCATAGAAGAAGGTGCCCCATAAAGAGAATGGAATATTGACATATGCAGCAACAGGGAACGTATACTGTTCAGTGAAATAACTCAGACAGAGATAGACAAATACCGTATGGTATCACTTAAGAATCTAAAAACTCCACAATGTAGAGAATATCACAAAAATGGAGGCTCACGGATATAGAGAACATTCTACTGGTTAGCAGCGGGGAGGGAAAGAGGGAGGGGCAATACAGAGGTGGGGGAGCGGGAGGCACAGCGTGTAAAATGGAAGATGAGCCCAAGGATGGACTGTACATCATGGGGAATAGAGCCAGTGCTCTGTAAGAACTATAAACAGAAAGCCAACGTTCACGATTGTATAATAAGAAAGAAAGGGAAAGAATGAGGGGGGAGGAAGGAGGGAAGAAAGGACGGAAAATGATGGTGTTTTTGGAGGGCACAAAGCCAAAATTGATTAGGCCCTTCTTAGCAAAGGAATATAGTTTATTTTTTTTTCCATTTTTATTTTTATTTTATTTCGCATTACCTTACTGTATTGGTTTCGCGATACATTGACATGATTTTTTGAGATGTACTTATTTTAATGGGAGGTAACTATTTTACAATGCTTGGTGGTTTTTGCCATACTTGTTGGAATCCGCCACGGTTGTACATGTGTTCCCCATCCTGAACCCCCTCTCACCTCCCTGCCCATCCCATCCCTCAGGGCCATCCCAGTGCACCAGCCCCGAGCACCCAGTCTCGTGCATCGAACCTGGCCGGGCGATCTCCTTCTCACATGATAATATACATGTTTCACTGCTATTCTCTCAGATCATCCCACCCTCGCCTTCTCCCACAGAGTCCAAAAGACTGTTCTGTACATCTGTGTCTCGCAGACAGGGTTATCATCACCATATTTCTAGATTCCATAGATATGTGTTCGTGTACTCTATTGGTGTTTTTCTTTCTGACTTATTTCACTCTGTATAATAGGCTGCAGTTTCATCCACCTCATTAGAACTAATTCAAGTGTATACTATTTGATGGCTGAGTCGGATTCCATTGTGTATATGTACCACTGCTTTCTTATCGATTCGTCTGCCCCTGGACATCTAGGTTGCTTCCATGTCCTGGCTATTGTAAACAGTGCTGTGATGATCCTTCAGGTACGCATGTCTCGTTCACGTCTGGTTTCCTTGGTGTGTATGCCCAGCAGTGGGATTGCTGGGTCATATGGCAGTTCTAGTTCCAGTTTTTGAAGGAATCTCCACAGTGTTCTCCATAGTGGCTGTACTAGTTTGCATTCCCACCAAGAGTGCAAGAGGGTTCCCTTCTCGACACCCTCTCCAGCATTTATTGCTTGTAGATTTTTGTACAGCAGTCAGCCTGACCAGAGGCAGATGGTACCTCCTTGTGGTTTTGGTTTGCATTTGTGTGATAATGAGTGATGGGGAGCATCTTTTCATGTGTTTGTTAGCCATCTCTATGTCTTCTTCGGAGGAAAGGAATTTAGAATGGAGCAGTGGGCTCCCACAGGTGGGGCAGGGGGAGTAGCCCACATCCCCTGCAGGCAATACTGGGGTCTTGCCCACGAAGAGTTTTATTACAAGAATAAAGCCAAGTAAAGGCTGGCTCTGTTGTGATTACCATCCCCATACTCCAGTATTCTAACTTCATGTCATTAATTAAATACTTTTACTTTGCACACCAAATTGTGTTGATTTAAGTTTTAAACGTTTGTTGTCATAGATGTCAGGGTTTAATATTTTGTATATTATTCACAAGGGACAAAGATTCACTGTACATATGTACAAATGCACACACGTATGTGTGTACATACATATAAACACACACTCATAAGTGTGTATATTTAGATGTATTTTTTCATATATATATATATTCATACATCCACAGTTTCAGTAGTTACCTTGAAGAATTCATTGTCTTCTGGGAGGGAATTCATGAAGAGAAGACCTTGTTAAACCATTGTCACCAGCACAGGCTGCCTTGGTTACCACTGCTCCATTCCACAGAGCATCCTGAATGGTTTGCAAGGCCTTGAGATCACTTCCTGCACAGCCTGCAGTCCCCTAGGGAACGTACACACCTCACATTCAAACAGTTGATTCGAAACACACAGTGATACCACAGACCTTGTCAAGATAAAGACACACAATGTGCTTTTATTTATGTCTAAATCAGTTAAACAACGTATTCACTGCAAGGTACAAACTTTTTTAGCTTGCAAAGAACAACATTGTCTTGTATTTGAACATGGAAAATCTTGCTGAATTTGAAACATGGGTTTTAAATGAAATTCATTCTTCATTGTCTGTTATTTGGAGACTATGGAACCAAGAAAGTAAACCTCGGTTCATTGGGGCTACTTAAGCTGTATCTTTAGCAGATTTTTTTTTTTAATTCCCTTACACTTTTACCGTCATAAATAGATATAATAGCCCAGCTTTGGAGGAGACACACCCTCCCTTGCCTTTGACCCATCGGACTTGACTTAGGGAGATGAGGATGGCAGGTGAGTTTGGGGGCCTCCATAGGGGAGTTATTCATGCCTCATTTCTCCCACCAAAACATCTAAATTCCTCCCCATCCTCTACTAGAGGTGTCAGGATGGGGCTTTGTGATGTCAAGGCTCACCCAGGGCCCCCATTGGCTGGGGAATAGACTTGCTGACTTCATAAAGCATGAGGCTCTGTATCCCTGACGATTTGTATATATAGGGGTGCTCAGGGTCTCTGGAGCAGACCACTGGGAGGCCTCAAAATGACTAAGGTGACTGGGAAGCCACAAGGCTCTAGAGTAGTTATGAAACACCTGGCTCCTGTTACCCGGGACAACAGGATGAAGACTTCCTCCCCACTGAGGTCCAAGAAAAATGTCAAGGTGAGCTGAACCCACCCAAACACCTCCGGCCCTTTGACCCAACCCCATAAGTCCTCCTCTCCCCTGTCCTTGCCTGGCACACACCCCTTCTCTGCCCACACCCCTTCTCCTGAAGCTGTCATTCCCAACCACCTTCACCCTCTTCCCCAAACCAATGCCATTCTCTACCCGTCTCTTGTTTTCTCCAGGTGGCCAAGGTACCTGTGAGAGTGAATAATCGCCTTCAGGCAAAGCTGAGCAATAAAACGTCTCAGAAACCACTCAGCACAAGGAAATTTAAAAAAACCAGAGGCCCAAAGCTCTATAGCCAGTGCTCCAAGGTGAAAGAAGAGCTGAAGCAGAACGGACCAGAGGAGGTCCCAGAGAGTGTGTAGACCCCTGTCATTCCAGCAGGAACGTTGGGCAGCAGGTGACCTCAGAGCTTGTCTAGAGACCTCAGAACTCTTCTGGGTTCTTGCCGCTGAGGACTGGCCAACAATACACATGCTGACTATTATACCAACTGCATACATTCATAATGAAAATAAAATCAACCTGATGTGAAATTATGTTTGTCTCTGAGTTCTGTGAGAGTGGGGGACAGAGAGGGCAGTGCAGGCATCAATGTGTTGAGGGAGGGAGATGGGTCCTGTGGGGTTGGAGATGGGACTAGAAGGTCCAGTTTGCCAGAAAATGGGGGAGGGGAGGGAACTGGTTCCAGACTCAGCTTCACACATATACTTCCCATGGGAGAAGAGGAAGAGGACTTGGTGTTTCTCTGTGTGAGTGCAGAACTGGAAACGTGGATGGGGAGCCGTGTCATGTGTGGAGTGGCCGTGCCATTTGCTCAAAAGTCATAGAAAGAAGGTGCCCCATAAAGAGAATGGAATATTGACATATGCAGCAACAGGGAACGTATACTGTTCAGTGAAATAACTCAGACAGAGATAGACAAATACCGTATGGTATCACTTAAGAATCTAAAAACTCCACAAAGTAGAGAATATCACAGAAATGGAGGCTCACGGATATAGAGAACATTCTACTGGTTAGCAGCGGGGAGGGGAAGAGGGAGGGGCAATACAGAGGTGGGTAGCGGGAGGCACAGCGTGTAAGGTGGAAGATGAGCCCAAGGATGGACTGTACATCATGGGGAATAGAGCCAGTGCTCTGTAAGAACTATAAACAGAAAGCCAACGTTCACGATTGTATAATAAGAAAGAAAGGGAAAGAAAGGGGGGGGGAGGAAGGAGGGAAGAAAGGAAGGAAAATGATGGTGTTTTTGGAGGGCACAAAGCCAAAATTGATTTGGCCCTTCTAAGCAAAGGAATATAGTTTATTTTTTTTCCATTTTTATTTTTAGTTTATTTCGCATTACCTTACTGTATTGGTTTCGTGATATATTGACATGATTTTTTGAGATGTACTTATTTTAATGGGAGGCTAACTATTTGACAATGCTTGGTGGTTTTTGCATACTTGTCGGAATCCGCCACGGTTGTACATGTGTTCCCCATCCTGAACCCCCTCTCACCTCCCTGCCCATCCCATCCCTCAGGGCCATCCCAGTGCACCAGCCCCGAGCACCCAGTCTCGTGCATCGAATCTGGACGGGCGATCTCCTTCTCACATGATAATATACATGTTTCACTGCTATTCTCTCAGATCATCCCACCCTCGCCTTCTCCCACAGAGTCCAAAAGACTGTTCTGTACATCTGTGTCTCGCAGACAGGGTTATCATCACCATTTTTCTAGATTCCATAGATATGTGTTAGTGTACTCTATTGGTGTTTCTCTTTCTGACTTATTTCACTCTTTATAATGGGCTGCAGTTTCATCCACCTCATTAGAACTAATTCAAGTCTATACTTTTTGATGGCTGAGTCGGATTCCATTGTGTATATGTTCCACTGCTTTCTTATCGATTCGTCTGCCCCTGGACATCTAGGTTGCTTCCATGTCCTGGCTATTGTAAACAGTGCTGTGATGATCCTTCAGGTACACATGTCTCGTTCAAGTCTGGTTTCCTCGGTGTGTATGCCCAGCAGTGGGATTGCTGGGTCATATGGCAGTTCTAGTTCCAGTTTTTGAAGGACTCTCCACAGTGTTCTCCATAGTGGCTGTACTAGTTTGCATTCCCACCAAGAGTGCAAGAGGGTTCCCTTCTCGACACCCTCTCCAGCATTTATTGCTTGTAGATTTTTGTACAGCAGTCAGCCTGACCAGAGGCAGATGGTACCTCCTTGTGGTTTTGGTTTGCATTTGTGTGATAATGAGTGATGGGGAGCATCTTTTCATGTGTTTGTTAGCCATCTCTATGTCTTCTTCGGAGGAAAGGAATTTAGAATGGAGCAGTGGGCTCCCACAGGTGGGGCAGGGGGAGTAGCCCACATCCCCTGCAGGCAATACTGGGGTCTTGCCCACGAAGAGTTTTATTACAAGAATAAAGCCAAGTAAAGGCTGGCTCTGTTGTGATTACCATCCCCATACTCCAGTATTCTAACTTCATGTCATTAATTAAATACTTTTACTTTGCACACCAAATTGTGTTGATTTAAGTTTTAAACGTTTGTTGTCATAGATGTCAGGGTTTAATATTTTGTATATTATTCACAAGGGACAAAGATTCACTGTACATATGTACAAATGCACACACGTATGTGTGTACATACATATAAACACACACTCATAAGTGTGTATATTTAGATGTATTTTTTCATATATATATATATTCATACATACACAGTTTCAGTAGTTACCTTGAAAAATTCATTGTCTTCTGTGAGGGAATTCATGAAGAGAAGACCTTGTTAAACCATTGTCACCAGCACAGGCTGCCTTGGTTACCACTGCTCCATTCCACAGAGCATCCTGAATGGTTTGCAAGGCCTTGAGATCACTTCCTGCACAGCCTGCAGTCCCCTAGGGAACGTACACACCTCACATTCAAACAGTTGATTCGAAACACACAGTGATACCACAGACCTTGTCAAGATAAAGACACACAATGTGCTTTTATTTATGTCTAAATCAGTTAAACAACGTATTCACTGCAAGGTACAAACTTTTTTAGCTTGCAAAGAACAACATTGTCTTGTATTTGAACATGGAAAATCTTGCTGAATTTGAAACATGGGTTTTAAATGAAATTCATTCTTCATTGTCTGTTATTTGGAGACTATGGAACCAAGAAAGTAAACCTCGGTTCATTGGGGCTACTTAAGCTGTATCTTTAGCAGATTTTTTTTTTTAATTCCCTTACACTTTTACCGTCATAAATAGATATAATAGCCCAGCTTTGGAGGAGACACACCCTCCCTTGCCTTTGACCCATCGGACTTGACTTAGGGAGATGAGGATGGCAGGTGAGTTTGGGGGCCTCCATAGGGGAGTTATTCATGCCTCATTTCTCCCACCAAAACATCTAAATTCCTCCCCATCCTCTACTAGAGGTGTCAGGATGGGGCTTTGTGATGTCAAGGCTCACCCAGGGCCCCCATTGGCTGGGGAATAGACTTGCTGACTTCATAAAGCATGAGGCTCTGTATCCCTGACGATTTGTATATATAGGGGTGCTCAGGGTCTCTGGAGCAGACCACTGGGAGGCCTCAAAATGACTAAGGTGACTGGGAAGCCACAAGGCTCTAGAGTAGTTATGAAACACCTGGCTCCTGTTACCCGGGACAACAGGATGAAGACTTCCTCCCCACTGAGGTCCAAGAAAAATGTCAAGGTGAGCTGAACCCACCCAAACACCTCCGGCCCTTTGACCCAACCCCATAAGTCCTCCTCTCCCCTGTCCTTGCCTGGCACACACCCCTTCTCTGCCCACACCCCTTCTCCTGAAGCTGTCATTCCCAACCACCTTCACCCTCTTCCCCAAACCAATGCCATTCTCTACCCGTCTCTTGTTTTCTCCAGGTGGCCAAGGTACCTGTGAGAGTGAATAATCGCCTTCAGGCAAAGCTGAGCAATAAAACGTCTCAGAAACCACTCAGCACAAGGAAATTTAAAAAAACCAGAGGCCCAAAGCTCTATAGCCAGTGCTCCAAGGTGAAAGAAGAGCTGAAGCAGAACGGACCAGAGGAGGTCCCAGAGAGTGTGTAGACCCCTGTCATTCCAGCAGGAACGTTGGGCAGCAGGTGACCTCAGAGCTTGTCTAGAGACCTCAGAACTCTTCTGGGTTCTTGCCGCTGAGGACTGGCCAACAATACACATGCTGACTATTATACCAACTGCATACATTCATAATGAAAATAAAATCAACCTGATGTGAAATTATGTTTGTCTCTGAGTTCTGTGAGAGTGGGGGACAGAGAGGGCAGTGCAGGCATCAATGTGTTGAGGGAGGGAGATGGGTCCTGTGGGGTTGGAGATGGGACTAGAAGGTCCAGTTTGCCAGAAAATGGGGGAGGGGAGGGAACTGGTTCCAGACTCAGCTTCACACATATACTTCCCATGGGAGAAGAGGAAGAGGACTTGGTGTTTCTCTGTGTGAGTGCAGAACTGGAAACGTGGATGGGGAGCCGTGTCATGTGTGGAGTGGCCGTGCCATTTGCTCAAAAGTCATAGAAAGAAGGTGCCCCATAAAGAGAATGGAATATTGACATATGCAGCAACAGGGAACGTATACTGTTCAGTGAAATAACTCAGACAGAGATAGACAAATACCGTATGGTATCACTTAAGAATCTAAAAACTCCACAAAGTAGAGAATATCACAGAAATGGAGGCTCACGGATATAGAGAACATTCTACTGGTTAGCAGCGGGGAGGGGAAGAGGGAGGGGCAATACAGAGGTGGGTAGCGGGAGGCACAGCGTGTAAGGTGGAAGATGAGCCCAAGGATGGACTGTACATCATGGGGAATAGAGCCAGTGCTCTGTAAGAACTATAAACAGAAAGCCAACGTTCACGATTGTATAATAAGAAAGAAAGGGAAAGAAAGGGGGGGGGAGGAAGGAGGGAAGAAAGGAAGGAAAATGATGGTGTTTTTGGAGGGCACAAAGCCAAAATTGATTTGGCCCTTCTAAGCAAAGGAATATAGTTTATTTTTTTTCCATTTTTATTTTTAGTTTATTTCGCATTACCTTACTGTATTGGTTTCGTGATATATTGACATGATTTTTTGAGATGTACTTATTTTAATGGGAGGCTAACTATTTGACAATGCTTGGTGGTTTTTGCATACTTGTCGGAATCCGCCACGGTTGTACATGTGTTCCCCATCCTGAACCCCCTCTCACCTCCCTGCCCATCCCATCCCTCAGGGCCATCCCAGTGCACCAGCCCCGAGCACCCAGTCTCGTGCATCGAATCTGGACGGGCGATCTCCTTCTCACATGATAATATACATGTTTCACTGCTATTCTCTCAGATCATCCCACCCTCGCCTTCTCCCACAGAGTCCAAAAGACTGTTCTGTACATCTGTGTCTCGCAGACAGGGTTATCATCACCATTTTTCTAGATTCCATAGATATGTGTTAGTGTACTCTATTGGTGTTTCTCTTTCTGACTTATTTCACTCTTTATAATGGGCTGCAGTTTCATCCACCTCATTAGAACTAATTCAAGTCTATACTTTTTGATGGCTGAGTCGGATTCCATTGTGTATATGTTCCACTGCTTTCTTATCGATTCGTCTGCCCCTGGACATCTAGGTTGCTTCCATGTCCTGGCTATTGTAAACAGTGCTGTGATGATCCTTCAGGTACACATGTCTCGTTCAAGTCTGGTTTCCTCGGTGTGTATGCCCAGCAGTGGGATTGCTGGGTCATATGGCAGTTCTAGTTCCAGTTTTTGAAGGACTCTCCACAGTGTTCTCCATAGTGGCTGTACTAGTTTGCATTCCCACCAAGAGTGCAAGAGGGTTCCCTTCTCGACACCCTCTCCAGCATTTATTGCTTGTAGATTTCTGTACAGCAGTCAGCCTGACCAGAGGCAGATGGTACCTCATTGTGGTTTTGGTTTGCATTTGTCTGATAACGAGTGATGTGGAGCATCTTTTCATGTGTTTGTTAGCCATCTCTATGTCTTCTTCAGAGGAAAGGAATTTAGAATGGAGCAGTGGGCTCCCACAGGTGGGGCAGGGGGAGTAGCCCACATCCCCTGCAGGCAATACTGGGGACTTGCCCACGAAGAGTTTTATTACAAGAATAAAGCCAAGTAAAGGCTGGCTCTGTTGTGATTACCATCCCCATACTCCAGTATTCTAACTTCATGTCATTAATTAAAAACTTTTACTTTGCACACCAAATTGTGTTGATTTAAGTTTTAAACGTTTGTTGTCATAGATGTCAGGGTTTAATATTTTGTATATTATTCACAAGGGACAACGATTCACTGTACATATGTACAAATGCACAGACGTATGTGTGTACATACATATAAACACACACTCATAAGTGTGTATATTTAGATGTATTTTTTCATATATATATATATTCATACATCCACAGTTTCAGTAGTTACCTTGAAGAATTCATTGTCTTCTGTGAGGGAATTCATGAAGAGAAGACCTTGTTAAACCAATGTCACCAGCACAGGCTGTCTTGGTTACCACTGCTCCATTCCACAGAGCATCCTGAATGGTTTGCAAGGCCTTGAGATCACTTCCTGCACAGCCTGCAGTCCCCTAGGGAACGTCCACACCTCACATTCAAACAGTTGATTCGAAACACACAGTGATACCACAGACCTTCTAAAGGTAAAGACACACAATGTGCTTTTATTTATGTCTAAATCAGTTAAACAACGTATTCACTGCAAGGTACAATCTTTTTTAGCTTGCAAAGAACAACATTGTCTTGTATTTGCACATGGAAAATCTTGCTGAATTTGAAACATGGGTTTTAAATGAAATTCATTCTTCATTGTCTGCTTTTTGGAGACTATGGAACCAAGAAAGTAAACCTCCGTTCATTGGGGCTGCTTAAGCTGTATCTTTAGAAGATTTTTTTTTTAATTCCCTTACACTTTTACCGTCATAAATAGATATAATAGCCCAGCTTTGGAGGAGACACACCCTCCCTGCCCTGTGACCCATCGGATTTGACTTAGGGAGATGAGGATGGCAGGTGAGTTTGGGGGCCTCCATAGGGGAGTAAGTCATGCCTCATTTCTCCCTCCAAAACATCTAAATTGCTCCCCATCCTCTGCTAGAGGTGTCAGGATGGGGCTTTGTGATGTCAAGGCCCACCCAGGGCCCCCATTCGCTGGGGAAGAGACTTGCTGAGCTCATAAAGCATGAGGGTGTTTCTCCCTGACGATGGGTATATATAGGGGTGCTCAGGTTCTCTGGAGCAGACCACTGGGAGGCCTCAAAATGACTAAGGTGACTGGGAAGCCACAAGGCTCCAGAGTAGTTATGAAACACCTGGCTTCTGTTACCCGGGACAACTGGATGAAGACTTCCTCCCCACTGAGGTCCAAGAAAAATGTCAAGGTGAGCTGAACCCACCCAAACACCTCCGGCCCTTTGACCCAACCCCATAAGTCCTCCTCTCCCCTGTCCTTGCCTGGCACACAACCCTTCTTTGCCCACACCCCTTCTCCTGAAGCTGTCATTCCCAACCACCTTCACCCTCTTCCCCAAACCAATGCCATTCTCTACCCGTCTCTTGTTTTCTCCAGGTGGCCAAGGTACCTGTGAGAGTGAATAATCGCCTTCAGGCAAAGCTGAGCAAGAAAACGTCTCAGAAACAACTCAGCACAAGGAAATTTAAAAAAACCAGAGGCCCAAAGCTCTGTAGCCGGTGCTCCAAGGTGAAAGAAGAGCTGAAGCAGAACGGACCAGAGGAGGTCCCAGAGAGTGTGTAGACCCCTGTCATTCCAGCAGGAACGGTGGGCAGCCAGTGACCTCAGAGCTTGGCTAGAGACCTCAGAAATCTTCTGGGTTCTTGCCGCTGAGGACTGGCCAACAATACACATGCTGACTATTACACCAACTGCATACATTCATAATGAATATCAAATCAACCTGATGTGAAATTATGTTTGTCTCTGAGTTCTGTGAGAGTGGGGGACAGAGAGGGCAGTGCAGGCATCAATGTGTTGAGGGAGGGAGATGGGTCCTGTGGGGTTGGAGATGGGACTAGAAGGTCCAGTTTGCCAGAAAATGGGGGAGGGGAGAGAACTGGTTCCAGACTCAGCTTCACACATATACGTCCCATGGGAGAAGAGGAAGAGGACTTAGTGTTTCTCTGTGTGAGTGCAGAACTGGAAACGCGGCTGGGGAGCCGTGTCATGTGTGGAGTGGCCGTGCCATTTGCTCAAAAGGCATAGAAAGAAGGTGCCCCATAAAGAGAATGGAATATTGACATATGCAGCAACAGGGAACGTATACTGTTCAGTGAAATAACTCAGACAGAGATAGACAAATACCGTATGGTATCACTTAAGAATCTAAAAACTCCACAAAGTAGAGAATATCACAAAAATGGAGGCTCACGGATATAGAGAACAGTCTACTGTTTAGCAGCGGGGAGGGGAAGAGGGAGGGGCAATACAGAGGTGGGGGAGCGGGAGGCACAGCGTGTAAAATGGAAGATGAGACCAAGGACGGACTGTACATCATGGGGAATAGAGCCAGTGCTCTGTAAGAACTATAAACGGAAAGCCAACGTTCACGATTGTATAATAAGAAAGAAAGGGAAAGAAGGAGGGGGGAGGAAGGAGGGAAGAAAGGAAGGAAAATGATGGTGTTTTTGGAGGGCACAAAGCCAACATTGATTAGGCCCATTATAGCAAAGGAATTTAGTGAGGTTTTTTTTCCATTTTTATTTTTAGTTTATTTTGCATTACCATACTGTATTGGTTTCACGATACATTGACATGATTTTTTGAGATGTACTTATTTTAATGGGAGGCTAAGTATTTGACAATGCTTGGTGGTTTTTGCCATCCTTGTCGGGAATCCACCACGGGTGGACATGTGTTCCCCATCCTGAACCCCCTCTCACTTCCCTGCCCATCCCATCCCTCAAGGCCATCCCAGTGCACCAGCCCCGAGCACACAGTCTCGTGCATCGAACCTGGACGGGCGATCTCCTTCTCACATGATAATATACATGTTTCACTGCTATTCTCTCAGATCATCCCACCCTCGCCTTCTCCCACAGAGTCCAAAAGACTGTTCTGTACATCTGTGTCTCGCAGACAGGGTTATCATCACCATCTTTCTAGATTCCATAGATATGTGTTCGTGTACTCTATTGGTGTTTTTCTTTCTGACTTAATTCACTCTGTATAATAGGCTGCAGTTTCATCCACCTCTTCAGAACTAATTCAAGTGTTTACTTTTTGATGGCTGAATCGGATTCCATTTTGTATATGTACCACTGCTTCCTTATCGATTCGTCTGACCCTGGACATCTAGGTTGCTTTCATGTCCTGGCTATTGTAAACAGTGCTGTGATGATCCTTTGGGTACACATGTCCCGTTCAAGTCTGGTTTCCTCGGTGTGTATGCCCAGCAGTGGGATTGCTGGGTCATATGGCAGTTCTAGTTCCAGTTTTTGAAGGAATCTCCACAGTGTTCTCCAAAGTGGCTGTACTAGTTTGCATTTCCACTAAGAGTGCAAGAGGGTTCCCTTCTCGACATCTTCTCCAGCATTTATTGCTTGTAGATTTTTGTACAGCAGTCTGCCTGACCAAAGGCAGATGGTACCTCATTGTGGTTTTGGTTTGCATTTGTCTGATAACGAGTGATGCGGAGCATCTTTTCATGTGTTTGTTAGCCATCTCTATGTCTTCTTCGGAGGAAAGGAATTTAGAATGGAGCAGTGGGCTCCCACAGGTGGGGCAGGAGGAGTAGCCCACATCCCCTGCAGGCAATACTGGGGTCTTGCCCACAAAGAGTTTTATTACAAGAATAAAGCCAAGTAAAGGCTGGCTCTGTTGTGATTACCATCCCCATACTCCAGTATTCTAACTTCATGTCATTAATTAAATACTTTTACTTTGCACACCAAATTGTGTTGATTTAAGTTTTAAACGTTTGTTGTCATAGATGTCAGGTTTTAATATGTTATATATTATTCACAAGGGACAAAGATTCACTGTACATATGTACAAATGCACACACGTATGTGTGTACATACATATAAACGCACACGCATAAGTGTGTATATTTAGATATATTTTTTCATATATATATATATATATATATATTCATACATCCACAGTTTCAGTAGATACCTTGAAGAATTCATTGTCCTCTGTGAGGGAATTCATGAAGAGAAGACCTTGTTAAACCATTGTCACCAGCACAGGCTGCCTGGGTTACCACTGCTCCATTCCACAGAGCATCCTGAATGGTTTGCAAGGCCTTGAGATCACTTCCTGCACAGCCTGCAGTCCCCTAGGGAACGTACA
This sequence comes from Capricornis sumatraensis, assembly GCF_032405125.1. Classification (NCBI taxonomy): domain Eukaryota; kingdom Metazoa; phylum Chordata; class Mammalia; order Artiodactyla; family Bovidae; genus Capricornis; species Capricornis sumatraensis. Next base: position 137,716,087 of record NC_091092.1, on the reverse strand, counting down.
CACCTCACATTCAAACAGTTGATTCGAAACACACAGTGATACCACAGACCTTGTCAAGGTAAAGACACACAATGTGCTTTTATTTATGTCTAAATCAGTTAAACAACGTATTCACTGCAAGGTACAAACTTTTTTAGCTTGCAAAGAACAACATTGTCTTGTATTTGAACATGGAAAATCTTGCTGAATATGAAACATAGGTTTTTAATGAAATTCATTCTTCATTGTCTGTTATTTGGAGACTATGGAACCAAGAAAGTAAACCTCCGTTCATTGGGGCTGCTTAAGCTGTATCTTGAGCAGATTTTTTTTTTTTAATTCCCTTACACTTTTACCGTCATAAATAGATATAATAACCCAGCTTTGGAGGAGACACACCCTCCCTACCCTGTGACCCATTGGACTTGACTTAGGGAGATGAGGATGGCAGGTGAGTTTGGGGGACTCCATAGGGGTGTTATTTATGCCTCATTTCTCCCACCAAAACATCTGAATTGCTCCCCATCCTCTGCTAGAGGTGTCAGGATGGGGCTTTGTGATGTCAAGTCTCACCCAGGGCCCCCAATGGCTGGGGAAGAGACTTGCTGACCTCATCAAGCATGAGGGTGTGTCTCCGTGACGAGGGGTATATATAGGGGTGCTCAGGGGCTCTGGAGCAGACCACTGGGAGGCCTCCAAATGACTAAGGTGACTGGGAAGCCACAAGGCTCCAGAGTAGTTATGAAACACCTGGCTCCTGTTACCCGGGACAACAGGATGACGACTTCCTCCCCACTGAGGTCCAAGAAAAATGTCAAGGTGAGCTGAACCCACCCAAACACCTCTGGCCCATTGACCCCACCTCATAAGTCCTCTCCCCTGTCCTTGCCTGGCACACACCCCTTCTCTGCCAACACCCCTTCTCCTGAAGCTGTCATTCCCAACCACCTTCACCCTCTTCCCCAAACCAATGCCATTCTCTTCCCGTCTCTTGTTTTCTCCAGGTGGCCAGGGTACCTGTGAGAGTGAAAAATCGCCTTCAGGCAAAGCTGAGCAAGAAAACGTCTCAGAAACCACTCAAAACAAGGTAATTTAAAAATCCAGAGGCCCAAAGCTCTGTAGCCAGTGCTTCAAGGTGAAAGAAGTGCTGAATCAGAACGGACCAGAGGAGGTCCCAGAGAGTGTGTAGACCCCTGTCATTCCAGCAGGAACGGTGGGCAGCTAGTGACCTCAGAGCTTAGCTAGAGACCTCAGAAATCTTCTGGGGTCTTGCCGCTGAGGACTGGCCAACAATACACATGTTGACTATTATACCAACTGCATACATTCATAATGAAAATAAAATCAACCTGATGTGAAATTTTGTTTGTTTCTGAGTTCTGTGAGAGTGGGGGACAGAGAGGGCAGTGCAGGCATCAATGTGTTGAGGGAGGGAGATGGGTCCTGTGGGGTTGGAGATGGGACTAGAAGGTCCAGTTTGCCAGAAAATGGGGGAGGGGAGAGAACTCGTTCCAGACTCAGCTTCACACATATACTTCCCATGGGAGAAGAGAAAGAGGACTTGGTGTTTCTCTGTGTGAGTGCAGAACTGGAAACGTGGCTGGGGAGCCGTGTCATGTGTGGAGGGGCCGTGCCATTTGCTAAAAAGGCATAGAAAGAAGGTGCCCCATAAAGAGAATGGAATATTGACATATGCAGCAACAGGGAACGTATACTGTTCAGTGAAATAACTCAGACAGAGATAGACAAATACCATATGGTATCACTTAAGAATCTAAAAACTCCACAAAGTAGAGAATATCAGAGAAATGGAGGCTCACGGATATAGAGAACATTCTACTGGTTAGCAGCGGGGAGGGGAAGAGGGAGGGGCAATACAGAGGTGGGGGAGCGGGAGGCACAGCGTGTAAGGTGGAAGATGAGCCCAAGGATGGACTGTACATCATGGGGAATAGAGCCAGTGCTTTGCAAGAACTATATACGGAAAGCCAACTTTCACGATTGTATAATAAGAAAGAAATGGAAAGAAAGAGGGGGGAGGAAGGAGGGAAGAAAGGAAGGAAAATGATGGTGTTTTTGGAGGGCACAAAGCCAACATTGATTAGGCCCTTTTTAGCAAAGGAATTTAGTGTGTTTTTTTTTCCATTTTTAGTTTTAGTTTATTTCGCATTACCATACTGTATTGGTTTCACGATACATTGACATGATTTTTTGAGATGTACTTATTTTAATGGGAGGCTAACTATTTGAAAATGCTTGGTGGTTTTTGCCATCCTTGTCGGGAATCCGCCACGGGTGTACATGTGTTCCCCATCCTGAACCCCCTCTCACCTCCCTGCCCATCCCATCCCTCAGGGCCATCCCAGTGCCCCAGCCCCGAGCACCCAGTCTCGTGCATCGAACCTGGACGGGCGATCTCCTTCTCACATGATAATATACATGTTTCACTGCTATTCTCTCAGATCACCCCACCCTCCCCTTCTCCCACAGAGTCCAAAGACTGTTCTGTACATCTGTGTCTCGCATCTTTTTAGATTCCATATATATGTGTTCGTGTACTCTATTGGTGTTTTTCTTTCTGACTTATTTCACTCTGTATAATAGGCTGCAGTTTCATCCACCTCATTAGAACTAACTCAAGTGTATACTTTTTGATGGCTGAGTCGGATTCCATTGTGTATATGTACCACTGCTTTCTTGTCGATTCATCTGCCCCTGGACATCTAGGTTGCTTCCATGTCCTGGCTATTGTAAACAGTGCTGTGATGATCCTTCGGGTACACATGTCTCGTTCAAGTCTGGTTTCCTCGGTGTGTATGCCCAGCAGTGGGATTGCTGGGTCATATGGCAGTTCTAGTTCCAGTTTTTGAAGGAATCTCCACAGTGTTCTCCATAGTGGCTGAACTAGTTTGCATTCCCACCAAGAGTGCAAGAGGGTTCCCTTCTCGACACCCTCTCCAGCATTTATTGCTTGTAGATTTTTGTACAGCAGTCAGCCTGACCAGAGGCAGATGGTACCTCATTGTGATTTTGGTTTGCATTTGTCTGATAACGAGGGATGGGGAGCATCTTTTCATGTGTTTGTTAGCCATCTGTATGTGTTCTTCAGAGGAAAGGAATTTAGAATGGAGCAGTGGGCTCCCACAGGTGGGGCAGGGGTAGTAGCCCACATCCCCTGCAGGCAATACTGGGGTCTTGCCCACGAAGAGTTTTATTACAAGAATAAAGCCAAGTAAAGGCTGGCTCTGTTGTGATTACCATCCCCATACTCCAGTATTCTAACATCATGTAATTAATTAAATACTTTTACTTTGCACACCAAATTGTGTTGATTTAAGTTTTAAACGTTTGTTGTCATAGATGTCAGGTTTTAATATGTTATATATTATTCACAAGGGACAAAGTTTCACTGTACATAGGTACAAATGCACACACGTATGTGTGTACATACATATAAATGCACACTCATAAGTGTGTATATTTAGATATATTTTTTCATATATATATATATATATTCATACATCCACAGTTTCAGTAGTTACCTTGAAGAATTCATTGTCTTCTGTGAGGGAATTCATGAAGAGAAGACCTTGTTAAACCATTGTCACCAGCACAGGCTGCCTTGGTTACCACTGCTCCATTCCACAGAGCATCCTGAATGGTTTGCAAGGCCTTGAGATCACTTTCTGCACAGCCTGCAGTCCCCTAGGAACGTACACACCTCACATTCAAACAGTTGATTCGAAACACACAGTGATACCACAGACCTTGTAAAGGTAAAGACACACAATGTGCTTTTATTTATGTCTAAATCAGTTAAACAACGTATTCACTGCAAGGTACAAACTTTTTTAGCTTGCAAAGAACAACATTGTCTTGTATTTGAACATGGAAAATCTTGCTGAATTTGAAACATAGGTTTTTAATGAAATTCATTCTTCATTGTCTGTTATTTGGAGACTATGGAACCAAGAAAGTAAACCTCTGTTCATTGGGACTGCTTAAGCTGTATCTTTAGCAGATTTTTTTTTTTAATTCCCTTACACTTTTACCGTCATAAATAGATATAATAGCCCAGCTTTGGAGGAGACACACCCTCCCTGCCCTGTGACCCATCGGACTTGACTTAGGGAGATGAGGATGGCAGGTGAGTTTGGGGGACTCCATAGGGGAGTTATTCATGCCTCATTTCTCCCACCAAAACATCTGAATTGCTCCCCATCCTCTGCTAGAGGTGTCAGGATGGGGCTTTGTGATGTCAAGGCTCACCCAGGGCCCCCATTGGCTGGGGAAGAGACTTGCTGACCTCATAAAGCATGAGGGTGTGTCTCCGTGACGAGGGGTATATATAGGGGTGCTCAGGGGCTCTGGAGCAGACCACTGGGAGGCCTCAAAATGACTAAGGTGACTGGGAAGCCACAAGGCTCCAGAGTAGTTCTGAAACACCTGGCTCCTGTTACCCGGGACAACAGGATGAAGACTTCCTCCCCACTGAGGTCCAAGAAAAATGTCAAGGTGAGCTGAACCCACCCAAACACCTCTGGCCCACTGACCACACCCCATAAGTCCTCTCCCCTGTCCTTGCCTGGCACACAACCCTTCTCTGCCCACACCCCTTCTCCTGAAGCTGTCATTCGCAACCAACTTCACCCTCTTCCCCAAACCAATGCCATTCTCTACCCGTCTCTTGTTTTCTCCAGGTGGCCAGGGTACCTGTGAGAGTGAAAAATCGCCTTCAGGCAAAGCTGAGCAAGAAAACCTCTCAGAAACCACTCAGCACAAGGAAATTTAAAAAAACCAGAGGCCCAAAGCTCTGTAGCCAGTGCTCCAAGGTGAAAGAAGTGCTGAATCAGAACGGACCAGAGGAAGTCCCAGAGATTGTGTAGACCCCTGTCATTCCAGCAGGAACGGTGGGCAGCCAGTGACCTCAGAGCTTGGCTAGAGACCTCAGAAATCTTCTGCGGTCTTGTCGCTGAGGACTGGCCAACAATACACATGTTGACTATTATACCAACTGCATACATTCATAATGAAAATAAAATCAACCTGATGTGAAATTATGTTTGTCTCTGAGTTCTGTGAGAGTTTGGGACAGAGAGGGCAGTGCAGGCATCAATGTGTTGAGGGAGGGAGATGGGTCCTGTGGGGTTGGAGATGGGACTAAAAGGTCCAGTTTGCCAGAAAATGGGGGAGGGGAGAGAACTGATTCCAGACTCAGCTTCACACATATACTTCCCATGGGAGAAGAGAAAGAGGACTTGGTGTTTCTCTGTGTGAGTGCAGAACTGGAAACGTGGCTGGGGAGCCGTGTCATGTGTGGAGGGGCCGTGCCATTTGCTAAAAAGGCATAGAAAGAAGGTGCCCCATAAAGAGAATGGAATATTGACATATGCAGCAACAGGGAACGTATACTGTTCAGTGAAATAACTCAGACAGAGATAGACAAATACCATATGGTATCACTTAAGAATCTAAAAACTCCACAAAGTAGAGAATATCAGAGAAATGGAGGCTCACGGATATAGAGAACATTCTACTGGTTAGCAGCGGGGAGGGGAAGAGGGAGGGGCAATACAGAGGTGGGGGAGCGGGAGGCACAGCGTGTAAGGTGGAAGATGAGCCCAAGGATGGACTGTACATCATGGGGAATAGAGCCAGTGCTTTGTAAGAACTATATACGGAAAGCCAACGTTCATGATTGTATAATAAGAAAGAAATGGAAAGAAAGAGGGGGGAGGAAGGAGGGAAGAAAGGAAGGAAAATGATGGTGTTTTTGGAGGGCACAAATCCAACATTGATTAGGCCCTTTTTAGCAAAGGAATTTAGTGTGTTATTTTTTCCATTTTTAGTTTTAGTTTATTTCGCATTACCATACTGTATTGGTTTCACGATACATTGACATGATTTTTTGAGATGTACTTATTTTAATGGGAGGCTAACTATTTGAAAATGCTTGGTGGTTTTTGCCATCCTTGTCGGGAATCCGCCACGGGTGTACATGTGTTCCCCATCCTGAACCCCCTCTCACCTCCCTGCCCATCCCATCCCTCAGGGCCATCCCAGTGCCCCAGCCCCGAGCACCCAGTCTCGTGCATCGAACCTGGACGGGCGATCTCCTTCTCACATGATAATATACATGTTTCACTGCTATTCTCTCAGATCACCCCACCCTCCCCTTCTCCCACAGAGTCCAAAGACTGTTCTGTACATCTGTGTCTCGCATCTTTTTAGATTCCATATATATGTGTTCGTGTACTCTATTGGTGTTTTTCTTTCTGACTTATTTCACTCTGTATAATAGGCTGCAGTTTCATCCACCTCATTAGAACTAACTCAAGTGTATACTTTTTGATGGCTGAGTCGGATTCCATTGTGTATATGTACCACTGCTTTCTTGTCGATTCATCTGCCCCTGGACATCTAGGTTGCTTCCATGTCCTGGCTATTGTAAACAGTGCTGTGATGATCCTTCGGGTACACATGTCTCGTTCAAGTCTGGTTTCCTCGGTGTGTATGCCCAGCAGTGGGATTGCTGGGTCATATGGCAGTTCTAGTTCCAGTTTTTGAAGGAATCTCCACAGTGTTCTCCATAGTGGCTGAACTAGTTTGCATTCCCACCAAGAGTGCAAGAGGGTTCCCTTCTCGACACCCTCTCCAGCATTTATTGCTTGTAGATTTTTGTACAGCAGTCAGCCTGACCAGAGGCAGATGGTACCTCATTGTGATTTTGGTTTGCATTTGTCTGATAACGAGGGATGGGGAGCATCTTTTCATGTGTTTGTTAGCCATCTGTATGTGTTCTTCAGAGGAAAGGAATTTAGAATGGAGCAGTGGGCTCCCACAGGTGGGGCAGGGGTAGTAGCCCACATCCCCTGCAGGCAATACTGGGGTCTTGCCCACGAAGAGTTTTATTACAAGAATAAAGCCAAGTAAAGGCTGGCTCTGTTGTGATTACCATCCCCATACTCCAGTATTCTAACATCATGTAATTAATTAAATACTTTTACTTTGCACACCAAATTGTGTTGATTTAAGTTTTAAACGTTTGTTGTCATAGATGTCAGGTTTTAATATGTTATATATTATTCACAAGGGACAAAGTTTCACTGTACATAGGTACAAATGCACACACGTATGTGTGTACATACATATAAATGCACACTCATAAGTGTGTATATTTAGATATATTTTTTCATATATATATATATATATTCATACATCCACAGTTTCAGTAGATACCTTGAAGAATTCATTGTTTTCTGTGAGGGAATTCATGAAGAGAAGACCTTGTTAAACCATTGTCACCAGCACAGGCTGCCTTGGTTACCACTGCTCCATTCCACAGAGCATCCTGAATGGTTTGCAAGGCCTTGAGATCACTTCCTGCACAGCCTGCAGTCCCCTAGGAACGTACACACCTCACATTCAAACAGTTGATTCCAAACACACAGTGATACCACAGACCTTGTAAAGGTAAAGACACACAATGTGCTTTTATTTATGTCTAAATCAGTTAAACAACGTATTCACTGCAAGGTACAAACTTTTTTAGCTTGCAAAGAACAACATTGTCTTGTATTTGAACATGGAAAATCTTGCTGAATTTGAAACATAGGTTTTTAATGAAATTCATTCTTCATTGTCTGTTATTTGGAGACTATGGAACCAAGAAAGTAAACCTCTGTTCATTGGGACTGCTTAAGCTGTATCTTTAGCAGATTTTTTTTTTTAATTCCCTTACACTTTTACCGTCATAAATAGATATAATAGCCCAGCTTTGGAGGAGACACACCCTCCCTGCCCTGTGACCCATCGGACTTGACTTAGGGAGATGAGGATGGCAGGTGAGTTTGGGGGACTCCATAGGGGAGTTATTCATGCCTCATTTCTCCCACCAAAACATCTGAATTGCTCCCCATCCTCTGCTAGAGGTGTCAGGATGGGGCTTTGTGATGTCAAGGCTCACCCAGGGCCCCCATTGGCTGGGCAAGAGACTTGCTGACCTTATCAAGCATGAGGGTGTGTCTCCGTGACGAGGGGTATATATAGGGGTGCTCAGGGGCTCTGGAGCAGACCACTGGGAGGCCTCAAAATGACTAAGGTGACTGGGAAGCCACAAGGCTCCAGAGTAGTTCTGAAACACCTGGCTCCTGTTACCCGGGACAACAGGATGAAGACTTCCTCCCCACTGAGGTCCAAGAAAAATGTCAAGGTGAGCTGAACCCACCCAAACACCTCTGGCCCACTGACCACACCCCATAAGTCCTCTCCCCTGTCCTTGCCTGGCACACAACCCTTCTCTGCCCACACCCCTTCTCCTGAAGCTGTCATTCGCAACCAACTTCACCCTCTTCCCCAAACCAATGCCATTCTCTACCCGTCTCTTGTTTTCTCCAGGTGGCCAGGGTACCTGTGAGAGTGAAAAATCGCCTTCAGGCAAAGCTGAGCAAGAAAACCTCTCAGAAACCACTCAGCACAAGGAAATTTAAAAAAACCAGAGGCCCAAAGCTCTGTAGCCAGTGCTCCAAGGTGAAAGAAGTGCTGAATCAGAACGGACCAGAGGAGGTCCCAGAGAGTGTGTAGACCCCTGTCATTCCAGCAGGAACGGTGGGCAGCCAGTGACCTCAGAGCTTGGTTAGAGACCTCAGAAATCTTCTGGGGTCTTGCCGCTGAGGACTGGCCAGCAATACACATGTTGACTATTATACCAACTGCATACATTCATAATGAAAATAAAATCAACCTGATGTGAAATTATGTTTGTCTCTGAGTTCTGTGAGAGTTTGGGACAGAGAGGGCAGTGCAGGCATCAATGTGTTGAGGGAGGGAGATGGGTCCTGTGGGGTTGGAGATGGGACTAGAAGGTCCAGTTTGCCAGAAAATGGGGGAGGGGAGAGAACTGGTTCCAGACTCAGCTTCACACATATACTTCCCATGGGAGAAGAGAAAGAGGACTTGGTGTTTCTCTGTGTGAGTGCAGAACTGGAAACGTGGCTTCGGAGCCGTGTCATGTGTGGAGTGGCCGTGCGATTTGCTAAAAAGGCATACAAAGAAGGTGCCCCATAAAGAGAATGGAATATTGACATATGCAGCAACAGGGAACGTATACTGTTCAGTGAAATAACTCAGACAAAGATAGACCAATACCGTATGGTATCACTTAAGAATCTAAAAACTCCACAAAGTATAGAATATCACAGAAATGGATGCTCACGGATATAGAGAACATTCTACTGGTTAGCAGCGGGGAGGGGAAGAGGGAGGGGCAATACAGAGGTGGGGGAGCGGGAGGCACAGCGTGTAAGGTGGAAGATGAGCCCAAGGATGGACTGTACATCATGGGGAATAGAGCCAGTGCTCTGTAAGAACTATAAACGGAAAGCCAACGTTCACGATTGTATAATAAGAAAGAAAGGGAAAGAAAGAGGGGGGAGGAAGGAGGGAAGAAAGGAAGGAAAATGATGGTGTTTTTGGAGGGCACAAAACCAACATTGATTAGGCCCTTGTTAGCAAAGGAATTTAGTGTGTTTTTTTTTCCATTTTTATTTTTAGTTTATTTCGCATTACCATACTGTATTGGTTTCACAATTCATTGACATGATTTTTTGAGATGTACTTATTTTAATGGGAGGCTAAATATTTGACAATGCTTGGTGGTTTTTGCCATCCTTGTCGGGAATCCGCCACGGGTGTACATGTGTTCCCCATCCTGAACCCCCTCTCACCTCCCTGCCCATCCCATCCCTCAGGGCCATCCCAGTGCCCCAGCCCCGAGCACCCATTCTCGTGCATCGAACCTGGACGGGCGATCTCCTTCTCACATGATAATATACATGTTTCACTGCTATTCTCTCAGATCACCCCACCCTCCCCTTCTCCCACAGAGTCCAAAAGACTGTTCTGTACATCTGTGTCTCGCATCTTTTTAGATTCCATACATATGTGTTCGTGTACTCTATTGGTGTTTTTCTTTCTGACTTATTTCACTCTGTATAATAGGCTGCAGTTTCATCCACCTCATTAGAAGTAACTCAAGTGAATACTTTTTGATGGCTGAGTCGGATTCCATTGTGTATATGTACCACTGTTTTCTTGTCGATTCATCTGCCCCTGGACATCTAGGTTGCTTCCATGTCCTGGCTATTGTAAACAGTGCTGTGATGATCCTTCGGGTACACATGTCTCGTTCAAGTCTGGTTTCCTCGGTGTGTATGCCCAGCAGTGGGATTGCTGGGTCATATGGCAGTTCTAGTTCCAGTTTTTGAAGGAATCTCCACAGTGTTCTCCATAGTGGCTGTACTAGTTTGCATTCCCACCAAGAGTGCAAGAGGGTTCCCTTCTCGACACGCTCTCCAGCATTTATTGCTTGTAGATTTTTGTACAGCAGTCAGCCTGACCAGAGGAAGATGGTACCTCATTGTGATTTTGGTTTGCATTTGTCTGATAACGAGGGATGGGGAGCATCTTTTCATGTGTTTGTTAGACATCTGTAAGTGTTCTTCAGAGGAAAGGAATTTAGAATGCAGCAGTGGGCTCCCACAGGTGGGGCAGGGGGAGTAGCCCACATCCCCTGCAGGCAATACTGGGGTCTTGCCCACGAAGAGTTTTATTACAAGAATAAAGCCAAGTAAAGGCTGGCTCTGTTGTGATTACCATCCCCATACTCCAGTATTCTAACTTCATGTCATTAATTAAATACTTTTACTTTGCACACCAAATTGTGTTGATTTAAGTTTTAAACGTTTGTTGTCATAGATGTCAGGTTTTAATATGTTATATATTATTCACAAGGGACAAAGATTCACTGTACATATGTACAAATGCACACACGTATGTGTGTACATACATATAAACGCACACTCATAAGTGTGTATATTTAGATATATTTTTTCATATATATATATATATTCATACATCCACAGTTTCAGTAGTTACCTTGAAGAACTCATTGTTTTCTGTGAGGGAATTCATGACGAGAAGACCTTGTTAAACCATTGTCACCAGCACAGGCTGCCTTGGTTACCACTGCTCCATTCCACAGAGCATCCTGAATGGTTTGCAAGGCCTTGAGATCACTTCCTGCACAGCCTGCAGTCCCCTAGGGAACGTACACACCTCACATTCAAACAGTTGATTCGAAACACACAGTGATACCACAGACCTTGTCAAAGTAAAGACACACAATGTGCTTTTATTTATGTCTAAATCAGTTAAACAACGTAATCACTGTAAGGTACAAACTTTTTTAGCTTGCAGAGAACAACATTGTCTTGTATTTTAACATGGAAAATCTTGCTGAATTTGAAACATAGGTTTTAATGAAATTCATTCTTCATTGTCTGTTATTTGGAGACTATGGAACCAAGAAGGTAAACCTCCGTTCATTGAGGCTGCTTAAGCTGTATCTTGAGCAGATTTTTTTTTAAATTCCCTTACACTTTTACCGTCATAAATAGATATAATAGCCCAGCTTTGGCGGAGACACACCCTCCCTGCCCTGTGACCCATCGGACTTGACTTAGTGAAATGAGGATGGCAGGTGAGTTTGGGGGACTCCATAGGGGAGTTATTCATGCCTCATTTCTCCCACCAAAACGTCTGAATTGCTCCTCATCCTCTGCTACAGGTGTCAGCATGGGGCTTTGTGATGTCAAGGCTCACCCAGGACCCCCATTGGCTGGGCAAGAGACTTGCTGACCTCATCAAGCATGAGGGTGTGTCTCCGTGACGAGGGGTATATATAGGGGTGCTCAGGGGCTCTGGAGCAGACCACTGGGAGGCCTCAAAATGACTAAGGTGACTGGGAAGCCACAAGGCTCCAGAGTAGTTATGAAACACCTGGCTCCTGTTACCCGGGACAACAGGATGAAGACGTCCTCCCCACTGAGGTCCAAGAAAAATGTCAAGGTGAGCTGAACCCACCCAAACACCTCTGGCCCATTGACCCCACCCCATAAGTCCTCTCCCCTGTCCCTGCCTGGCACACAACCCTTCTCTGCCCACACCCCTTCTCTTGAAGCTGTCATTCCCAACCACCTTCACCCTCTTCCCCAAACCAATGCCATTCTCTACCCGTCTCTTGTTTTCTCCTGGTTGCCAGGGTTCCTGTGAGAGTGTATAATCGCCTTCAGGCAAAGCTGAGCAAGAAAACGTCTCAGAAACCACTCAGCACAAGGAAATTTAAAAAAAAACCAAAGGCCCAAAGCTCTGTAGCCGGTGCTCCAAGGTGAAAGAAATGCTGAATCAGAACAGACCAAAGGAGGTACCAGAGAGTGTGTAGACCCCTGTCATTCCAGCAGGAACGGTGGGCAGCCAGTGACCTCAGAGCTTGGTTAGAGACCTCAGAAATCCTCTGGGGTCTTGCCAACGAAGACTGGCCAACAATACACACGTTGACTATTATACCACCTGCATACATTCATAATGAAAATAAAATCAAGCTGATGTGAAATTATGTTTGTCTCTGAGTTCTGTGAGAGTGGGGGACAGAGAGGGCAGTGCAGGCATCAATGTGTTGAGGGAGGGAGATGGGTCCTGTGGGGTTGGAGATGGGACTAGAAGGTCCAGTTTGCCAGAAAATGGGGGAGGGGAGAGAACTGGTTCCAGACTCAGCTTCACACATATACTTCCCATGGGAGAAGAGGAAGAGGACTTGGTGTTTCTCTGTGTGAGTGCAGAACTGGAAACGTGGCTGGGGAGCCGTGTCATGTGTGGAGTGGCCGTGCCATTTGCTCAAAAGGCATAGAAAGAAGGTGGCCCATAAAGAGAATGGAATATTGACATTTGCAGCAACAGGGAACGTATACTGTTCAGTGAAATAACTCAGACAGAGATAGACAAATACCGTATGGTATCACTTAAGAATCTAAAAACTCCACAAAGTAGAGAATATCACAAAATTGGAGGCTCACGGATATAGAGAACATTCTACTGGTTAGCAGCGGGGAGGGGAAGAGGGAGGGGCAATACAGAGGTGGGGGAACGGGAGGCACAGCGTGTAAGGTGGAAGATGAGCCCAAGGATGGACTGTACATCATGGGGAATAGAGCCAGTGCTCTGTAAGAACTATAAACGGAAAGCCAACGTTCACGATTGTATAATAAGAAAGAAAGGGAAAGAAAGAGGGGGGAAGAAGGAGGGAAGAAAGGCAGGAAAATGATGGTGTTTTTGGAGGGCACAAAGCCAACATTGATTAGGCCCTTTTTAGCAAAGGAATATAGTGCGGTTTTTTTTCCATTTTTATTTTTAGTTTATTTCGAATTACCATAGTAAATTGGTTTCGCGATACATTGACATGATTTTTTGAGATGAACTTATTTTATTGGGAAGCTAACTATTTGACAATGCTTGGTGGTTTTTGCCATCCTTGTCGGGAATCCGCCACGGGTGTACATGTGTTCCCCATCCTGAACCCCCTCTCACCTCCCTGCCCATCCCATCCCTCAGGGCCATCCCAGTGCCCCAGCCCCGAGCACCCAGTCTTGTGCATCGAACCTGGACGGGCGATCTCCTTCTCACATGATAATATACATGTTTCACTGCTATTCTCTCAGATCACCCCACCCTCCCCTTCTCCCACAGAGTCCAAAAGACTGTTCTGTACATCTGTGTCTCGCAGACAGGGTTATCATCACCATCTTTCTAGATTCCATAGATATGTGTTCGTGTACTCTATTGGTGTTTTTCTTTCTGACTTATTTCACTCTGTATAATAGGCTGCAGTTTCATCCACCTCATTAGAACTAATTCAAGTGTATACTTTTTGATGGCTGAGTCGGATTCCATTGTGTATATGTTCCACTGCTTTCTTATCGATTCGTCTGCCCCTGGACATCTAGGTTGCTTCCATGTCCTGGCTATTGTAAACAGTGCTGTGATGATCCTTTGGGTACACATGTCTCGTTCAAGTCTGGTTTCATCGGTGTGTATTCCCAGCAGTGGGATTGCTGGGTCATATGGCAGTTCTCGTTCCAGTTTCTGAAGGAATCTCCACAGTGTTCTCCATAGTGGCTGTACTAGTTTGCATTCCCACCAAGAGTGCAAGAGGGTTCCCTTCTCGACACCCTCTCCAGCATTTATTGCTTGTAGATTTTTGTAAGGCAGTCAGCCTGACTAGAGACAGATGGTACCTCATTGTGGTTTTGGTTTGCATTTGTCTGATAACGAGTGATGGGGAGCATCTTTTCATGTGTTTGTTAGCCATCTGTATGTCTTCTTCGGAGGAAAGGAATTTAGAATGGAGCAGTGGGCTCCCACAGGTGGGGCAGGGGGAGTAGCCCACATCCTCTGTAGGCAATACTGGGGTCTGGCCCACGAAGAGTTTTATTACAAGAATAAAGCCAAGTAAAGGCTGGCTCTGTTGTGATTACCATCCCCATACTCCAGTATTCTAACTTCATGTCAGTCATTAAATACTTTTACTTTGCACACCAAATTGTGTTGACTTAAGTTTTAAACGTTTGTTGTCATAGATGTCAGGGTTTAATATTTTATATATTATTCACAAGGGACAAAGATTTACTGTACATATGTACAAATGCACACACGTATGTGTGTACATACATATAAACGCACACTCAGAAGTGTGTATTTAGATATATTTTTTCATATATATATAAATTCATACATCCATAGTTTCAGTAGTTACCTTGAAGAATTCATTGTCTTCTGTGAGGGAATTCATGAAGAGAAGACCTTGTTAAACCATTGTCACCAGCACAGGCTGCCTTGGTTACCACTGCTCCATTCCACAGAGCATCCTGAATGGTTTGCAAGGCCTTGAGATCACTTCCTGCACAGCCTGCAGTCCCCTAGGGAACGTACACACCTCACATTCCAACAGTTGATTCGAAACACACAGTGATACCACAGACCTTGTCAAGGTAAAGACACACAATGTGCTTTTATTTATGTCTAAATCAGTTAAACAACGTATTCACTGCAAGGTACAAACTTTTTTAGCTTGCAAAGAACAACATTGTCTTGTATTTGAACATGGAAAATCTTGCTGAATTTGAAACATAGGTTTTAAATGAAATTCATTCTTCATTGTCTGTTATTTGGAGACTGTGGAACCAAGAAAGTAAACCTCCGTTCATTGGGACTGCTTAAGTTGTATCTTTAGCTGATTTTTTTTTAATTCCCTTACAATTTTACAGTCATAAATAGATATAATAGGCCAGGTTTGGAGGAGACACACCCTCCCTGCCCTGTGACTCATCGAACTTGACTTAGGGAGATGAGGATGGCAGGTGAGTTTGGGGGCCTCCATTCGGGAGTTATTCATGCCTCATTTCTCCCACCAAAACATCTAAATTGCTCCCCATCCTCTGCTAGTGGTGTCAGTATGGGGTTTGTGATGTCAAGGCTCACCCAGGGCGCCCATTGGCTGGGGAAGTGACTTGTTGACCTCATCAAGCATGAGGGTGTGTCTCCCTGACGAGGGGTATATATAGGGCTGCTCAGGGGCTCTGGAGCAGACCACTGGGAGGCCTCAAAATAACTAAGGTGACTGGGATGCCACAAGACTCCAGAGTAATTATGAAACACCTGGCTCCTGTTACCCGGGACAACAGGATGAAGACTTCCTCCCCACTGAGGTCCAAGAAAAATGTCAAGGTGAGCTGAACCCACCCAAACACCTCTGGCCCATTGACCCCACCCCATATGTCCTCTCCCCTGTTCTTGCCTGGCACACAACCCTTCTCTGCCCACACCCGTTCCCCTGAAGCTGTCATTCCCAACCACCTTCACCCTCTTCCCCAAACCAATGCCATTCTCTACCCGTCTCTTGTTTTCTCCAGGTGGCCAGGGTACCTGTGAGAGTGAATAATCGCCTTCATGCAAAGCTGAGCAAGAAAACGTCTCAGAAGCCATTCAGCACAAGGAAATTTAAAAAAACCAGAGGCCCAAAGCTCTGTAGCCGATGCTCCAAGGTGAAAGAAGTGCTGAATCAGAACGGACCAGAGGAGGTACCAGAGAGTGTGTAGACCCCTGTCATTCCAGCAGGAACGGTGGGCAGCCAGTGACCTCAGAGCTTGGCTAGAGACCCCAGAAATCTTCTGGGTTCTTGCCGCTGAGGACTGGCCAACAATACACATGTTGACTATTATACCAACTGCATACATTCATAATGAAAATAAAATCAACCTGATGTGAAATTATGTTTGTCTCTGAGTTCTGTGAGAGTGGGGGACAGAGAGGGCAGTGCAGGCATCAATGTGTTGAGGGAGGGAGATGGGTCCTGTGGGGTTGGAGATGGGACTAGAAGGTCCAGTTTGCCAGAAAATGGGGGAGGGGTGAGAACTGGTTCCAGACTCAGCTTCACACATATACTTCCCATGGGAGAAGAGGAAGAGGACTTGGTGTTTCTCTGTGTGAGTGCAGAACTGGAAACGTGGCTGGGGAGCCGTGTCATGTGTGGAGTGGCCGTGCCATTTGCTCAAATGGCATACAAAGAAGGTGCCCCATAAAGAGAATGGAATATTGACATATGCAGCAACAGGGAACGTATACTGTTCAGTGAAATAACTCAGACAGAGATAGACAAATACCGTATGGTATCACTTAAGAATCTAAAAACTCAATTTTTCACCATTCAAGATAATGTTTGCTGTGGTTTTGTCATATGTAGCTTTTATTTTGTTGAGGTATGTTCCTTCTATTCCTGCTTTCTGGAGAGTTTTTATCATAAATGGATGTTGAATTTTGTCAATGGCCTTCTCTGCATCTATTGAGATAATCATATGGTTTTTATTTTTCAATTTGTTAATGTGGTGAATTACATTGATTGATTTGCGGATATTGAAGAATCCTTGCATCCCTGGAATAAAGCCCACTTGGTCATGGTGTATGAACTTTTTAATGTGTTGTTGGATTCTGATTGCTAGGATTGTGTTGAGGATTTTTGCGTCTATGTTCATCAGTGATATTGGCCTGTACTTTTCTTTTTTTGTGACATCTTTGTCAGGTTTTGGTATTAGGGTGATGGTGGCCTCATAAAATGAGTTTGGACGTTTACCTTCCTCTGCAATTTTCTGGAAGACCTTGAGTATGATAGGTGTTAGCTCTTGTCTAAATTTTTGTTAGAATTCAGCTGTGAAGCCGTCTGGACCTGGGCTTTTTTTTGGGAAAACTGGTCAACCACTTGTGAAAGAATGAAACTAGATCACGTTCTAACACCGCACACAAAAATAAACTCAAAATGGATTAAAGAACTAAATGTAAGACCAGAAAGTATAAAACTCCTAGAGGAGAACATAGGCAAAACACTCTCAGACATAAATCACAGCAGGATCCTCTATGATCCACCTCTCAGAATTCTGGAAATAAAAGCAAAAATAAACAAATGGGATCTAATTAAAATTAAAAGCTTCTGCACAACAAAGGAAACTATAAGCAAGGTGAAAAGACAGCCTTCTGAATGGGAGCAAATAATAGCAAATGAAGCAACTGACAAACAACTAATCTCAAAAATATACAAGCAACTTATGCAGCTCAATTCCAGAAAATTAAACGACCCAATCGAAAAATGGGCCAAAGAACTAAATAGACAGTTCTCCACAGAAGACATACGGATGGCTAACAAACACATGAAAAGATGCTCAACATCACTCACTTTCAGAGAAATGCAAATCAAGACCACAATGAGGTACCGTTTCACACCAGTCAGAATGGCTGCGATCCAAAAATCTGCAAGCAATAAATGCTGGAGAGGGTGTGGAGAAAAGGGAACCCTCCTACACTGTTGGTGGGAATGCAAACTAGTACAGCCACTATGGAGAACAGTGTGGAGATTCCTTAAAAAATGGCAAATAGAACTGCCTTATGACCCAGCAATCCCACTGCTGGCATACACACCGAGGAAACCAGAGTAGAAAGAGACACATGTACCCCAATGTTCATCACAGCACTGTTTATAATAGCCAGGACATGGAAACAACCTAGATGTCCATCAGCAGATGAATGGATAAGAAAACTATGGTACATGTACACAATGGAGTATTACTCAGCTGCTAAAAAGAATTCATTTGAATCAGTTCTGATGAGATGGATGAAACTGGAGCCGATTATACAGAGTGAAGTAAGCCAGAAAGAAAAACACCAATACAGAATACTAACACATATATATCGAATTTAGAAAGATGGCAATGACGACCCTGTATGCAAGACACGAAAAAAGACACAGCGGTGTATAATGGACGTTTGGACTCAGAGGGAGAGGGAGAGGGTGGGATGATTTGGGAGAATGGCATTCTATCATGTATACTATCATGTAAGAATTGAATCGCCAGTCTATGTCTGACGCAGGATACTGCATGCTTGGGGCTAGTGCATAGGGGTGACCCACAGAGATGTTATGGGGAGGGAGGTGGGAGGGGGGTTCATGTTTGGAAACACATGTAAGAAATAAAGATTTAAAAAAAAAAATAAAAAAAAAGAATGTAAAAATTCCACAAAGTAGAGAATATCACAAAAATGGAAGCTCACGGATATAGAGAACATTCTACTGGTTAGCAGCGGGGAGGGGAAGAGGGAGGGGCAATACAGAGGTGGGGGAGCGGGAGGCACAGCGTGTAAGGTGGAAGATGAGCCCAAGGACGGACTGTACATCATGGGGAATAGAGCCAGTGCTCTGTAAGAACTATAAACGGAAAGCCAACGTTCACGATTGAATAATAAGAAAGAAAGGGAAAGAAAGAGGGGGGAGGAAGGAGGGAAGAAAGGAAGGAAAATGATGGTGCTTTTGGCGGGCACAAAGCCAACATTGATTAGGACCTTGTTATCAAAGGAATTTAGTTGTTTCTTTTTTTTTGCCATTTTTTTTTTAGTTTATTTCGCATTATCATACTGTATTGGTTTCACAATACATTGACATGATTTTTGAGATGTACTAATTTTAATGGGAGGCTAACTATTTGACAATTCTTGGTGGTTTTTGCCATCCTTGTCGGGAATCCGCCACGGGTGTACATGTGTTCCCCATCCTGAACCCCCTCTCACCTCCCTGCCCATCCCATCCCTCAGGGCCATCCCAGTGCACCAGCCCCGAGCACCCAGTCTCGTGCATCGAACCTGGACGGGCGATCTCCTTCTCACATGATAATATACATGTTTCACTGCTATTCTCTCAGATCATCCCACCCTCGCCTTCTCCCACAGAGTCCAAAAGACTGTTCTGTACATCTGTGTCTCGCATCTTTCTAGATTCCATAGATATGTGTTCGTGTACTCTATTGGTGTTTTTCTTTCTGACTTATTTCACTCTGTATAATAGGCTGCAGTTTCATCCACCTCATTAGAACTAATTCAAGTGTATACATTTTGATGGCTGAGTCGGATTCCATTGTGTATATGTTCCACTGCTTTCTTATCGATTCGTCTGCCCCTGGACATCTAGGTTGCTTCCATGTCCTGGCTATTGTAAACAGTGCTGTGATGATCCTTTGGGTACACATGTCTCGTTCAAGTCTGGTTTCATCGGTGTGTATTCCCAGCAGTGGGATTGCTGGGTCATATGGCAGTTCTCGTTCCAGTTTCTGAAGGAATCTCCACAGTGTTCTCCATAGTGGCTGTACTAGTTTGCATTCCCACCAAGAGTGCAAGAGGGTTCCCTTCTCGACACCCTCTCCAGCATTTATTGCTTGTAGATTTTTGTAAGGCAGTCAGCCTGACTAGAGACAGATGGTACCTCATTGTGGTTTTGGTTTGCATTTGTCTGATAACGAGTGATGGGGAGCATCTTTTCATGTGTTTGTTAGCCATCTCTATGTCTTCTTCGGAGGAAAGGAATTTAGAATGGAGCAGTGGGCTCCCACAGGTGGGGCAGGGGGAGTAGCCCACATCCTCTGTAGGCAATACTGGGGTCTTGCCCACGAAGAGTTTTATTACAAGAATAAAGCCAAGTAAAGGCTGGCTCTGTTGTGATTACCATCCCAATACTCCAGTATTCTAACTTCATGTCAGTCATTAAATACTTTTACTTTGCACACCAAATTGTGTTGACTTAAGTTTTAAACGTTTGTTGTCATAGATGTCAGGGTTTAATATTTTATATATTATTCACAAGGGACAAAGATTTACTGTACATATGTACAAATGCACACACGTATGTGTGTACATACATATAAACGCACACTCAGAAGTGTGTATTTAGATATATTTTTTCATATATATATAAATTCATACATCCATAGTTTCAGTAGTTACCTTGAAGAATTCATTGTCTTCTGTGAGGGAATTCATGAAGAGAAGACCTTGTTAAACCATTGTCACCAGCACAGGCTGCCTTGGTTACCACTGCTCCATTCCACAGAGCATCCTGAATGGTTTGCAAGGCCTTGAGATCACTTCCTGCACAGCCTGCAGACCCCTAGGGAACGTACACACCTCACATTCAAACAGTTGATTCGAAACACACAGTGATACCACAGACCTTGTCAAGGTAAAGACACACAATGTGCTTTTATTTATGTCTAAATCAGTTAAACAACGTATTCACTGCAAGGTACAAACTTTTTTAGCTTGCAAAGAACAACATTGTCTTGTATTTGAACATGGAAAATCTTGCTGAATTTGAAACATAGGTTTTAAATGAAATTCATTCTTCATTGTCTGTTATTTGGAGACTGTGGAACCAAGAAAGTAAACCTCCGTTCATTGGGACTGCTTAAGTTGTATCTTTAGCTGATTTTTTTTTAATTCCCTTACAATTTTACAGTCATAAATAGATATAATAGGCCAGGTTTGGAGGAGACACACCCTCCCTGCCCTGTGACTCATCGAACTTGACTTAGGGAGATGAGGATGGCAGGTGAGTTTGGGGGCCTCCATTCGGGAGTTATTCATGCCTCATTTCTCCCACCAAAACATCTAAATTGCTCCCCATCCTCTGCTAGTGGTGTCAGTATGGGGTTTGTGATGTCAAGGCTCACCCAGGGCGCCCATTGGCTGGGGAAGTGACTTGTTGACCTCATCAAGCATGAGGGTGTGTCTCCCTGACGAGGGGTATATATAGGGCTGCTCAGGGGCTCTGGAGCAGACCACTGGGAGGCCTCAAAATAACTAAGGTGACTGGGATGCCACAAGACTCCAGAGTAATTATGAAACACCTGGCTCCTGTTACCCGGGACAACAGGATGAAGACTTCCTCCCCACTGAGGTCCAAGAAAAATGTCAAGGTGAGCTGAACCCACCCAAACACCTCTGGCCCATTGACCCCACCCCATATGTCCTCTCCCCTGTTCTTGCCTGGCACACAACCCTTCTCTGCCCACACCCGTTCCCCTGAAGCTGTCATTCCCAACCACCTTCACCCTCTTCCCCAAACCAATGCCATTCTCTACCCGTCTCTTGTTTTCTCCAGGTGGCCAGGGTACCTGTGAGAGTGAATAATCGCCTTCATGCAAAGCTGAGCAAGAAAACGTCTCAGAAGCCATTCAGCACAAGGAAATTTAAAAAAACCAGAGGCCCAAAGCTCTGTAGCCGATGCTCCAAGGTGAAAGAAGTGCTGAATCAGAACGGACCAGAGGAGGTCCCAGAGAGTGTGTAGACCCCTGTCATTCCAGCAGGAACGGTGGGCAGCCAGTGACCTCAGAGCTTGGCTAGAGACCCCAGAAATCTTCTGGGTTCTTGCCGCTGAGGACTGGCCAACAATACACATGTTGACTATTATACCAACTGCATACATTCATAATGAAAATAAAATCAACCTGATGTGAAATTATGTTTGTCTCTGAGTTCTGTGAGAGTGGGGGACAGAGAGGGCAGTGCAGGCATCAATGTGTTGAGGGAGGGAGATGGGTCCTGTGGGGTTGGAGATGGGACTAGAAGGTCCAGTTTGCCAGAAAATGGGGGAGGGGTGAGAACTGGTTCCAGACTCAGCTTCACACATATACTTCCCATGGGAGAAGAGGAAGAGGACTTGGTGTTTCTCTGTGTGAGTGCAGAACTGGAAACGTGGCTGGGGAGCCGTGTCATGTGTGGAGTGGCCGTGCCATTTGCTCAAATGGCATACAAAGAAGGTGCCCCATAAAGAGAATGGAATATTGACATATGCAGCAACAGGGAACGTATACTGTTCAGTGAAATAACTCAGACAGAGATAGACAAATACCGTATGGTATCACTTAAGAATCTAAAAACTCAATTTTTCACCATTCAAGATAATGTTTGCTGTGGTTTTGTCATATGTAGCTTTTATTTTGTTGAGGTATGTTCCTTCTATTCCTGCTTTCTGGAGAGTTTTTATCATAAATGGATGTTGAATTTTGTCAATGGCCTTCTCTGCATCTATTGAGATAATCATATGGTTTTTATTTTTCAATTTGTTAATGTGGTGAATTACATTGATTGATTTGCGGATATTGAAGAATCCTTGCATCCCTGGAATAAAGCCCACTTGGTCATGGTGTATGAACTTTTTAATGTGTTGTTGGATTCTGATTGCTAGGATTGTGTTGAGGATTTTTGCGTCTATGTTCATCAGTGATATTGGCCTGTACTTTTCTTTTTTTGTGACATCTTTGTCAGGTTTTGGTATTAGGGTGATGGTGGCCTCATAAAATGAGTTTGGACGTTTACCTTCCTCTGCAATTTTCTGGAAGACCTTGAGTATGATAGGTGTTAGCTCTTCTCTAAATTTTTGTTAGAATTCAGCTGTGAAGCCGTCTGGACCTGGGCTTTTTTTTGGGAAAACTGGTCAACCACTTGTGAAAGAATGAAACTAGATCACGTTCTAACACCGCACACAAAAATAAACTCAAAATGGATTAAAGAACTAAATGTAAGACCAGAAAGTATAAAACTCCTAGAGGAGAACATAGGCAAAACACTCTCAGACATAAATCACAGCAGGATCCTCTATGATCCACCTCTCAGAATTCTGGAAATAAAAGCAAAAATAAACAAATGGGATCTAATTAAAATTAAAAGCTTCTGCACAACAAAGGAAACTATAAGCAAGGTGAAAAGACAGCCTTCTGAATGGGAGCAAATAATAGCAAATGAAGCAACTGACAAACAACTAATCTCAAAAATATACAAGCAACTTATGCAGCTCAATTCCAGAAAATTAAACGACCCAATCGAAAAATGGGCCAAAGAACTAAATAGACAGTTCTCCACAGAAGACATACGGATGGCTAACAAACACATGAAAAGATGCTCAACATCACTCACTATCAGAGAAATGCAAATCAAGACCACAATGAGGTACCGTTTCACACCAGTCAGAATGGCTGCGATCCAAAAATCTGCAAGCAATAAATGCTGGAGAGGGTGTGGAGAAAAGGGAACCCTCCTACACTGTTGGTGGGAATGCAAACTAGTACAGCCACTATGGAGAACAGTGTGGAGATTCCTTAAAAAATGGCAAATAGAACTGCCTTATGACCCAGCAATCCCACTGCTGGCATACACACCGAGGAAACCAGAGTAGAAAGAGACACATGTACCCCAATGTTCATCACAGCACTGTTTATAATAGCCAGGACATGGAAACAACCTAGATGTCCATCAGCAGATGAATGGATAAGAAAACTATGCTACATGTACACAATGGAGTATTACTCAGCTGCTAAAAAGAATTCATTTGAATCAGTTCTGATGAGATGGATGAAACTGGAGCCGATTATACAGAGTGAAGTAAGCCAGAAAGAAAAACACCAATACAGAATACTAACACATATATATCGAATTTAGAAAGATGGCAATGACGACCCTGTATGCAAGACACGAAAAAAGACACAGCGGTGTATAATGGACGTTTGGACTCAGAGGGAGAGGGAGAGGGTGGGATGATTTGGGAGAATGGCATTCTATCATGTATACTATCATGTAAGAATTGAATCGCCAGTCTATGTCTGACGCAGGATACTGCATGCTTGGGGCTAGTGCATAGGGGTGACCCACAGAGATGTTATGGGGAGGGAGGTGGGAGGGGGGTTCATGTTTGGAAACACATGTAAGAAATAAAGATTTAAAAAAAAAATAAAAAAAAAGAATGTAAAAATTCCACAAAGTAGAGAATATCACAAAAATGGAAGCTCACGGATATAGAGAACATTCTACTGGTTAGCAGCGGGGAGGGGAAGAGGGAGGGGCAATACAGAGGTGGGGGAGCGGGAGGCACAGCGTGTAAGGTGGAAGATGAGCCCAAGGACGGACTGTACATCATGGGGAATAGAGCCAGTGCTCTGTAAGAACTATAAACGGAAAGCCAACGTTCACGATTGAATAATAAGAAAGAAAGGGAAAGAAAGAGGGGGGAGGAAGGAGGGAAGAAAGGAAGGAAAATGATGGTGCTTTTGGCGGGCACAAAGCCAACATTGATTAGGACCTTGTTATCAAAGGAATTTAGTTGTTTCTTTTTTTTTTGCCATTTTTTTTTTAGTTTATTTCGCATTATCATACTGTATTGGTTTCACAATACATTGACATGATTTTTGAGATGTACTAATTTTAATGGGAGGCTAACTATTTGACAATGCTTGGTGGTTTTTGCCATCCTTGTCGGGAATCCGCCACGGGTGTACATGTGTTCCCCATCCTGAACCCCCTCTCACCTCCCTGCCCATCCCATCCCTCAGGGCCATCCCAGTGCACCAGCCCCGAGCACCCAGTCTCGTGCATCGAACCTGGACGGGCGATCTCCTTCTCACATGATAATATACATGTTTCACTGCTATTCTCTCAGATCATCCCACCCTCGCCTTCTCCCACAGAGTCCAAAAGACTGTTCTGTACATCTGTGTCTCGCATCTTTCTAGATTCCATAGATATGTGTTCGTGTACTCTATTGGTGTTTTTCTTTCTGACTTATTTCACTCTGTATAATAGGCTGCAATTTCATCCACCTCATTAGAACTAATTCAAGTGTATACATTTTGATGGCTGAGTCGGATTCCATTGTGTATATGTTCCACTGCTTTCTTATCGATTCGTCTGCCCCTGGACATCTAGGTTGCTTCCATGTCCTGGCTATTGTAAACAGTGCTGTGATGATCCTTCGGGTACACATGTCTCGTTCAAGTCTGGTTTCCTCGGTGTGTGTGCCCAGCAGTGGGATTGCTGGGTCATATGGCAGTTCTAGTTCCAGTTTTTGAAGGAATCTCCACAGTGTTCTCCATAGTGGCTGTACTAGTTTGCATTCCCACCAAGAGTGCAAGAGGCTTCCCTTCTCGACACCCTCTGCAGCATTTATTGCTTGTAGATTTTTGTACAGCAGTCAGCCTGACCAGAGGCAGATGGTACCTCATTGTGGTTTTGGTTTGCATTTGTCTGATAACGAGTGATGGGGAGCATCTTTTCATGTGTTTGTTAGCCATCTCTATGTCTTCTTCGGAGGAAAGGAATTTAGAATGGAGCAGTGGGCTCCCACAGGTGGGGCAGGGGGAGTAGCCCACATCCCCTGCAGGCAATACTGGGGTCTTGCCCACGAAGAGTTTTATTACAAGAATAAAGCCAAGTAAAGGCTGGCTCTGTTGTGATTACCATCCCCATACTCCAGTATTCTAACTTCATGTCATTAATTAAATACTTTTACTTTGCACACCAAATTGTGTTGATTTAAGTTTTAAACGTTTGTTGTCATAGATGTCAGGTTTTAATATTTTATACATTATTCACAAGGGACAAAGATTCACTGTACATATGCACAAATGCACACACGTATGTTTGTACATACGTAGAAAAGCACACTCATAAGTGTTTATATTTAGATATATTTTTTCATATGTATATATTCATTCATCAACATTTTCAGTAGTTACCTTTAAGAATTCATTGTTTTCTGTGAGGGAATTCATGAAGAGAAGACCTTGTTAAACCATTGTCACCAGCACAGGCTGCCTTGGTTACCACTGCTTCATTCCACAGAGCATCCGGAATGGTTTGCAAGGCCTTGAGATCACTTCCTGCACAGCCTGCAGTCCCCTAGGGAACGTACACACCTCACATTCAAACAGTTGATTCGAAACACACAGTGATACCACAGATCTTGTCAAGGTAAAGACACACAATGTGCTTTTATTTATGTCTAAATCAGTTAAACAACGTATTCACAGCAAGGTACAAACTTTTTTAGCTTGCAAAGAACAACATTGTCTTGTATTTGAACATGGAAAATCTTGCTGAATTTGAAACATAGGTTTTTAATGAAATTCATTCTTCATTGTCTGTTATTTGGAGACTGTGGAACCAAGAAAGTAAACCTCCGTTCATTGGGGATGCTTAAGCTGTATCTTTAGCAGATTTTTTTTCTTTAATTCCCTTACACTTTTACCGTCATAAATAGATATAATAGCCCAGCTTTGGAGGAGACACACCCTCCCTGCCCTGTGACCCATCGGACTTGACTTAGGGAGATGAGGATGGCAGGTGAGTTTGGGGGCCTCCATAGGGGAGTTATTCATGCCTCATTTCTCCCACCAAAACATCTAAATTGCTCCCCATCCTCTGCTAGAGGTGTCAGGATGGGGCTTTGTGATGTCAAGGCTCACCCAGGGCCCCCATTGGCTGGGGAAGAGACTTGCTGAACTCATCAAGCATGAGGGTGTGTCACCCTGATGAGGGGTATATATAGGGGTGCTCAGGGGCTCTGGAGCAGACCACTGGGAGGCCTCAAAATGACTAAAGTGACTGGGAAGCCACAGGGCTCCAGATTAGTTCTGAAACACCTGGCTCCTGTTACCCGGGACAACAGGATGAAGACTTCCTCCCCACTGAGGTCCAAGAAAAATGTCAAGGTGAGCTGAACCCACCCAAACACCTCTGGCCCATTGACCCCACCCCATAAGTCCTCTCCCCTGTCCTTGCCTGGCACACAACCCTTCTCTGCCCACACCCCTTCTCCTGAAGCTGTCATTCCCAACCAACTTCACCCTCCTCCCCACACCAATGCCATTCTCTACCCGTCTCTTGTTTTCTCCAGGTGGCCAGGGTACCTGTGAGAGTGAATAATCGCCTTCAGGCAAAGCTGAGCAAGAAAACGTCTCAGAAACCACTCAGCACAATGAAATGTAAAAAAGCCAGAGGCCCAAAGCACTGTAGCCGGTGCTCCAAGGTGAAAGAAGTGCTGAATCAGAACGGACCAGAGGAGGTCCCAGAGAATGTGTAGACCCCTGTCATTCCAGCAGGAACGGTGAGCAGCCAGTGACATCAGAGCTTGGATAGAGACCTCAGAAATCTTGTGGGGTCTTGCCGCTGAGGACTGGCCAACAATACACATGTTGACTATTATACCAACTGCATACATTCATAATGAAAATAAAATCAACCTGATGTGAAATTATGTTTGTCTCTGAGTTCTGTGAGAGTGGGGGACAGAGAGGGCAGTGCAGTCATCAATGTGTTGAGGGAGGGAGATGGGTCCTGTGGGGTTGGAGATGGGACTAGAAGGTCCAGTTTGCCAGAAAATGGGGGAGGGGAAAGAACTGGTTCCAGACTCAGCTTCACACATATACTTCCCATGGGAGAAGAGGAAGAGGACTTGGTGTTTCTCTGTGTGAGTGCAGAACTGGAAACGTGGCTGGGGAGCCGTGTCATGTGTGGAGTGGCCGTGCCATTTGCTCAAAAGACATAGAAAGAAGGTGCCCCATAAAGAGAATGGAATATTGACATATGCAGCAACAGGGAACGTATACTGTTCAGTGAAATAACTCAGACAGAGATAGACAAATACCGTATGGTATCACTTAAGAATCTAAAAACTCCACAAAGTAGAGAATATCACAAAAATGGAGGCTCACGGATATAGAGAACATTCTACTGGTTCCAGCGGGGAGGGGAAGAGGGAGGGGCAATACAGAGGTGGGGAAGCGGGAGGCACAGCGTGTAAGGTGGAAGATGAGCCCAAGGATGGACTGTACATCATGGGGAATAGAGCCAGTGCTCTGTAAGAACTATAAACAGAAAGCCAACGTTCACGATTGTATAATAAGAAAGAAAGGGAAAGAAAGAGGGGGGAGGAAGGAGGGAAGAAAGGAAGGAAAATGATGGTGTTTTTGGAGGGCACAAAGCGAAAAATGATTAGACCCTTCTTAGCAAAGGAATATAGTTTACTTTTTTTTTCCATTTTTATTTTTAGTTTATTTCGCATTACCTTACTGTTTTGGTTTCACGATACATTGTCATGATTTTTTGAGATGTACATATTTTAATGGGAGGCTAACTATTTTACAGTGGTTGGTGGTTTTTGCCATACTTGTCGGAATCCGCCACGGTTGTACATGTGTTCCCCATCCTGAAACCCCTCTCACCTCCCTGCCCATCCCATCCCTCAGGGCCATCCCAGTGCCCCAGCCCCGAACACCCAGTCTCGTGCATCGAACCTGGACGGGCGTTCTCCTTCTCACATGATAATATACATGTTTCACTGCTATTCTCTCAGATCATCCCACCCTCGCCTTCTCCCACAGAGTCCAAAAGACTGTTCTGTACATCTGTGTCTCGCAGACAGGGTTATCATCACCATCTTTCTAGATTCCATAGATATGTGTTCGTGTACTCTATTGGTGTTTTTCTTTCTGACTTATTTCACTCTGTATAATAGGCTGCAGTTTCATCCACCTCATTAGAACTAATTCAAGTGTATACTATTTGATGTCTGAGTCGGATTCCATTGTGTATATGTACCACTGCTTTCTTATCGATTCGTCTGCCCCTGGACATCTAGATTGCTTCCATGTCCTGGCTATTGTAAACAGTGCTGTGATGATCCTTCGGGTAGGCATGTCTCGTTCACGTCTGGTTTCCTCGGTGTGTATGCCCAGCAGTGGGATTGCTGGGTCATATGGCAGTTCTAGTTCCAGTTTTTGAAGGACTCTCCACAGTGTTCTCCATAGTGGCTGTACTAGTTTGCATTCCCACCAAGAGTGCAAGAGGGTTCCCTTCTCGACACCCTCTCCAGCATTTATTGCTTGTAGATTTTTGTACAGCAGTCAGCCTGACCAGAGGCAGATGGTACCTCATTGTGATTTTGATTTGCATTTGTGTGATAACTAGTGATGGGGAGAATCTTTTCATGTGTTTGTTAGCCATCTCTATGTCTTCTTCGGAGGAAAGGAATTTAGAATGGAGCAGTGGGCTCCCACAGGTGGGGCAGGGGGAGTAGCCCACATCCCCTGCAGGCAATTCTGGGGTCTTGCCCACGAAGAGTTTTATTACAAGAATAAAGCCAAGTAAAGGCTGGCTCTGTTGTGATTACCATCCCCATATTCCAGTATTCTAACTTCATGTCATTAATTAAATACTTTTACTTTGCACACCAAATTGTGTTGATTTAAGTTTTAAATGTTTGTTGTCATAGATGTCAGGGTTTAATATTTTGTATATTATTCACAAGGGACAAAGATTCACTGTACATATGTACAAATGCACACACGTATGTGTGTACATACATATAAACACACACTCATAAGTGTGTATATTTAGATGTATTTTTTCATATATATATATATATATTCATACATCCACAGTTTCAGTAGTTACCTTGAAGAATTCATTGTCTTCTGGGAGGGAATTCATGAAGAGAAGACCTTGTTAAACCATTGTCACCAGCACAGGCTGCCTTGGTTACCACTGCTCCATTCCACAGAGCATCCTGAATGGTTTGCAAGGCCTTGAGATCACTTCCTGCACAGCCTGCAGTCCCCTAGGGAACGTACACACCTCACATTCAAACAGTTGATTCGAAACACACAGTGATACCACAGACCTTGTCAAGATAAAGACACACAATGTGATTTTATTTATGTCTAAATCAGTTAAACAACATATTCACTGCAAGGTACAAACTTTTTTACCTTGCAAAGAACAACATTGTCTTGTATTTGAACATGGAAAATCTTGCTGAATTTGAAACATGGGTTTTAAATGAAATTCATTCTTCATTGTCTGTTATTTGGAGACTATGGAACCAAGAAAGTAAACCTCGGTTCATTGGGGCTACTTAAGCTGTATATTTAGCAGATTTTTTTTCTTTAATTCCCTTACACTTTTACCGTCATAAATAGATATAATAGCCCAGCTTTGGAGGAGACACACCCTCCCTGCCCTGTGACCCATCGGACTTGACTTAGGGAGATGAGGATGGCAGGTGAGTTTGGGGGCCTCCATAGGGGAGTTATTCATGCCTCATTTCTCCCACCAAAACATCTAAATTCCTCCCCATCCTCTGCTAGAGGTGTCAGGATGGGGCTTTGTGATGTCAAGGCTCACCCAGGGCCCCCATTGGCTGGGGAATAGACTTGCTGACCTCATAAAGCATGAGGCTGTGTCTCCCTGACGATGGGTATATATAGGGGTGCTCAGGGTCTCTGGAGCAGACCACTGGGAGGCCTCAAAATGACTAAGGTGACTGGGAAGCCACAAGGCTCCAGAGTAGTTTTGAAACACCTGGCTCCTGTTACCCGGGACAACAGGATGAAGACTTCCTCCCCACTGAGGTCCAAGAAAAATGTCAAGGTGAGCTGAACCCACCCAAACACCTCTGGCCCATTGACCCCACCCCATAAGTCCTCTCCCCTGTCCTTGCCTGGCACACAACCCTTCTCTACCCACACCCCTTCTCCTGAAGCTGTCATTCCCAACCACCTTCAACCTCCTCCCCAAACCAATGCCATTCTCTACCCGTCTCTTGTTTTCTCCAGGTGGCCAGGGTACCTGTGAGAGTGAATAATCGCCTTCAGGCAAAGCTGAGCAAGAAAACGTCTCAGAAACCGCTCAGCACAAGGAAATGTAAAAAAGCCAGAGGCCCAAAGCACTGTAGCCGGTGCTCCAAGGTGAAAGAAGTGCTGAATCAGAATGGACCAGAGGAGGTCCCAGAGAGTGTGTAGACCCCTGTCATTCCAGCAGGAACGGTGGGCAGCCAGTGACCTCACAGCTTGGCTAGAGACCTCAGAAATCTTGTGGGGTCTTGCCGCTGAGGACTGGCCAACAATACACACGTTGACTTTTATACCAACTGCATACATTCATAATGAAAATAAAATCAACCTGATGTGAAATTATGTTTGTCTCTGAGTTCTGTGAGAGTGGGGGACAGAGAGGGCAGTGCAGTCATCAATGTGTTGAGGGAGGGAGATGGGTCTTGTGGGGTTGGAGATGGGACTAGAAGTTCCAGTTTGCCAGAAAATGGGGGAGGGGAGAGAACTGGTTCCAGACTCAGCTTCACACATATACTTCCCATGGGAGAAGAGGAAGAGGACTTGGTGTTTCTCTGTGTGAGTGCAGAACTGGAAACGTGGCTGGGGAGCCGTGTCATGTGTGGAGTGGCCGTACCATTTGCTCAAAAGGCATAGAAGAAGGTGCCCCATAAAGAGAATGGAATATTGACATATGCAGCAACAGGGAACGTATACTGTTCAGTGAAATAACTCAGACAGAGATAGACAAATACCGTATGGTATCACTTAAGAATCTAAAAACTCCACAATGTAGAGAATATCACAAAAATGGAGGCTCACGGATATAGAGAACATTCTACTGGTTAGCAGCGGGGAGGGAAAGAGGGAGGGGCAATACAGAGGTGGGGGAGCGGGAGGCACAGCGTGTAAAATGGAAGATGAGCCCAAGGATGGACTGTACATCATGGGGAATAGAGACAGTGCTCTGTAAGAACTATAAACAGAAAGCCAACGTTCACGATTGTATAATAAGAAAGAAAGGGAAAGAATGAGGGGGGAGGAAGGAGGGAAGAAAGGACGGAAAATGATGGTGTTTTTGGAGGGCACAAAGCCAAAATTGATTAGGCCCTTCTTAGCAAAGGAATATAGTTTATTTTTTTTTCCATTTTTATTTTTATTTTATTTCGCATTACCTTACTGTATTGGTTTCGCGATACATTGACATGATTTTTTGAGATGTACTTATTTTAATGGGAGGTAACTATTTTACAATGCTTGGTGGTTTTTGCCATACTTGTTGGAATCCGCCACGGTTGTACATGTGTTCCCCATCCTGAACCCCCTCTCACCTCCGTGCCCATCCCATCCCTCAGGGCCATCCCAGTGCACCAGCCCCGAGCACCCAGTCTCGTGCATCGAACCTGGCCGGGCGATCTCCTTCTCACATGATAATATACATGTTTCACTGCTATTCTCTCAGATCATCCCACCCTCGCCTTCTCCCACAGAGTCCAAAAGACTGTTCTGTACATCTGTGTCTCGCAGACAGGGTTATCATCACCATCTTTCTAGATTCCATAGATATGTGTTCGTGTACTCTATTGGTGTTTTTCTTTCTGACTTATTTCACTCTGTATAATAGGCTGCAGTTTCATCCACCTCTTTAGAACTAATTCAAGTGTATACTATTTGATGGCTGAGTCGGATTCCATTGTGTATATGTACCACTGCTTTCTTATCGATTCGTCTGCCCCTGGACATCTAGGTTGCTTCCATGTCCTGGCTATTGTAAACAGTGCTGTGATGATCCTTCAGGTACGCATGTCTCGTTCACGTCTGGTTTCCTTGGTGTGTATGCCCAGCAGTGGGATTGCTGGGTCATATGGCAGTTCTAGTTCCAGTTTTTGAAGGAATCTCCACAGTGTTCTCCATAGTGGCTGTACTAGTTTGCATTCCCACCAAGAGTGCAAGAGGGTTCCCTTCTCGACACCCTCTCCAGCATTTATTGCTTGTAGATTTTTGTACAGCAGTCAGCCTGACCAGAGGCAGATGGTACCTCCTTGTGGTTTTGGTTTGCATTTGTGTGATAATGAGTGATGGGGAGCATCTTTTCATGTGTTTGTTAGCCATCTCTATGTCTTCTTCGGAGGAAAGGAATTTAGAATGGAGCAGTGGGCTCCCACAGGTGGGGCAGGGGGAGTAGCCCACATCCCCTGCAGGCAATACTGGGGTCTTGCCCACGAAGAGTTTTATTACAAGAATAAAGCCAAGTAAAGGCTGGCTCTGTTGTGATTACCATCCCCATACTCCAGTATTCTAACTTCATGTCATTAATTAAATACTTTTACTTTGCACACCAAATTGTGTTGATTTAAGTTTTAAACGTTTGTTGTCATAGATGTCAGGGTTTAATATTTTGTATATTATTCACAAGGGACAAAGATTCACTATACATATGTACAAATGCACACACGTATGTGTGTACATACATATAAACACACACTCATAAGTGTGTATATTTAGATGTATTTTTTCATATATATATATATTCATACATATACAGTTTCAGTAGTTACCTTGAAGAATTCATTGTCTTCTGTGAGGGAATTCATGAAGAGAAGACCTTGTTAAACCATTGTCACCAGCACAGGCTGCCTTGGTTACCACTGCTCCATTCCACAGAGCATCCTGAATGGTTTGCAAGGCCTTGAGATCACTTCCTGCACAGCCTGCAGTCCCCTAGGGAACGTACACACCTCACATTCAAACAGTTGATTCGAAACACACAGTGATACCACAGACCTTGTCAAGATAAAGACACACAATGTGCTTTTATTTATGTCTAAATCAGTTAAACAACGTATTCACTGCAAGGTACAAACTTTTTTAGCTTGCAAAGAACAACATTGTCTTGTATTTGAACATGGAAAATCTTGCTGAATTTGAAACATGGGTTTTAAATGAAATTCATTCTTCATTGTCTGTTATTTGGAGACTATGGAACCAAGAAAGTAAACCTCGGTTCATTGGGGCTACTTAAGCTGTATCTTTAGCAGATTTTTTTTTTTAATTCCCTTACACTTTTACCGTCATAAATAGATATAATAGCCCAGCTTTGGAGGAGACACACCCTCCCTTGCCTTTGACCCATCGGACTTGACTTAGGGAGATGAGGATGGCAGGTGAGTTTGGGGGCCTCCATAGGGGAGTTATTCATGCCTCATTTCTCCCACCAAAACATCTAAATTCCTCCCCATCCTCTACTAGAGGTGTCAGGATGGGGCTTTGTGATGTCAAGGCTCACCCAGGGCCCCCATTGGCTGGGGAATAGACTTGCTGACTTCATAAAGCATGAGGCTCTGTATCCCTGACGATTTGTATATATAGGGGTGCTCAGGGTCTCTGGAGCAGACCACTGGGAGGCCTCAAAATGACTAAGGTGACTGGGAAGCCACAAGGCTCTAGAGTAGTTATGAAACACCTGGCTCCTGTTACCCGGGACAACAGGATGAAGACTTCCTCCCCACTGAGGTCCAAGAAAAATGTCAAGGTGAGCTGAACCCACCCAAACACCTCCGGCCCTTTGACCCAACCCCATAAGTCCTCCTCTCCCCTGTCCTTGCCTGGCACACACCCCTTCTCTGTCCACACCCCTTCTCCTGAAGCTGTCATTCCCAACCACCTTCACCCTCTTCCCCAAACCAATGCCATTCTCTACCCGTCTCTTGTTTTCTCCAGGTGGCCAAGGTACCTGTGAGAGTGAATAATCGCCTTCAGGCAAAGCTGAGCAATAAAACGTCTCAGAAACCACTCAGCACAAGGAAATTTAAAAAAACCAGAGGCCCAAAGCTCTATAGCCGGTGCTCCAAGGTGAAAGAAGAGCTGAAGCAGAACGGACCAGAGGAGGTCCCAGAGAGTGTGTAGACCCCTGTCATTCCAGCAGGAACGTTGGGCAGCAGGTGACCTCAGAGCTTGTCTAGAGACCTCAGAACTCTTCTGGGTTCTTGCCGCTGAGGACTGGCCAACAATACACATGCTGACTATTATACCAACTGCATACATTCATAATGAAAATAAAATCAACCTGATGTGAAATTATGTTTGTCTCTGAGTTCTGTGAGAGTGGGGGACAGAGAGGGCAGTGCAGGCATCAATGTGTTGAGGGAGGGAGATGGGTCCTGTGGGGTTGGAGATGGGACTAGAAGGTCCAGTTTGCCAGAAAATGGGGGAGGGGAGGGAACTGGTTCCAGACTCAGCTTCACACATATACTTCCCATGGGAGAAGAGGAAGAGGACTTGGTGTTTCTCTGTGTGAGTGCAGAACTGGAAACGTGGATGGGGAGCCGTGTCATGTGTGGAGTGGCCGTGCCATTTGCTCAAAAGGCATAGAAAGAAGGTGCCCCATAAAGAGAATGGAATATTGACATATGCAGCAACAGGGAACGTATACTGTTCAGTGAAATAACTCAGACAGAGATAGACAAATACCGTATGGTATCACTTAAGAATCTAAAAACTCCACAAAGTAGAGAATATCACAGAAATGGAGGCTCACGGATATAGAGAACATTCTACTGGTTAGCAGCGGGGAGGGGAAGAGGGAGGGGCAATACAGAGGTGGGTAGCGGGAGGCACAGCGTGTAAGGTGGAAGATGAGCCCAAGGATGGACTGTACATCATGGGGAATAGAGCCAGTGCTCTGTAAGAACTATAAACAGAAAGCCAACGTTCACGATTGTATAATAAGAAAGAAAGGGAAAGAAAGGGGGGGGGGAGGAAGGAGGGAAGAAAGGAAGGAAAATGATGGTGTTTTTGGAGGGCACAAAGCCAAAATTGATTTGGCCCTTCTAAGCAAAGGAATATAGTTTATTTTTTTTCCATTTTTATTTTTAGTTTATTTCGCATTACCTTACTGTATTGGTTTCGTGATATATTGACATGATTTTTTGAGATGTACTTATTTTAATGGGAGGCTAACTATTTGACAATGCTTGGTGGTTTTTGCATACTTGTCGGAATCCGCCACGGTTGTACATGTGTTCCCCATCCTGAACCCCCTCTCACCTCCCTGCCCATCCCATCCCTCAGGGCCATCCCAGTGCACCAGCCCCGAGCACCCAGTCTCGTGCATCGAATCTGGACGGGCGATCTCCTTCTCACATGATAATATACATGTTTCACTGCTATTCTCTCAGATCATCCCACCCTCGCCTTCTCCCACAGAGTCCAAAAGACTGTTCTGTACATCTGTGTCTCGCAGACAGGGTTATCATCACCATTTTTCTAGATTCCATAGATATGTGTTAGTGTACTCTATTGGTGTTTCTCTTTCTGACTTATTTCACTCTTTATAATGGGCTGCAGTTTCATCCACCTCATTAGAACTAATTCAAGTCTATACTTTTTGATGGCTGAGTCGGATTCCATTGTGTATATGTTCCACTGCTTTCTTATCGATTCGTCTGCCCCTGGACATCTAGGTTGCTTCCATGTCCTGGCTATTGTAAACAGTGCTGTGATGATCCTTCAGGTACACATGTCTCGTTCAAGTCTGGTTTCCTCGGTGTGTATGCCCAGCAGTGGGATTGCTGGGTCATATGGCAGTTCTAGTTCCAGTTTTTGAAGGACTCTCCACAGTGTTCTCCATAGTGGCTGTACTAGTTTGCATTCCCACCAAGAGTGCAAGAGGGTTCCCTTCTCGACACCCTCTCCAGCATTTATTGCTTGTAGATTTCTGTACAGCAGTCAGCCTGACCAGAGGCAGATGGTACCTCATTGTGGTTTTGGTTTGCATTTGTCTGATAACGAGTGATGGGGAGCATCTTTTCATGTGTTTGTTAGCCATCTCTATGTCTTCTTCGGAGGAAAGGAATTTAGAATGGAGCAGTGGGCTCCCACAGGTGGGGCAGGGGGAGTAGCCCACATCCCCTGCAGGCAATACTGGGGACTTGCCCACGAAGAGTTTTATTACAAGAATAAAGCCAAGTAAAGGCTGGCTCTGTTGTGATTACCATCCCCATACTCCAGTATTCTAACTTCATGTCATTAATTAAAAACTTTTACTTTGCACACCAAATTGTGTTGATTTAAGTTTTAAACGTTTGTTGTCATAGATGTCAGGGTTTAATATTTTGTATATTATTCACAAGGGACAACGATTCACTGTACATATGTACAAATGCACAGACGTATGTGTGTACATACATATAAACACACACTCATAAGTGTGTATATTTAGATGTATTTTTTCATATATATATATATTCATACATCCACAGTTTCAGTAGTTACCTTGAAGAATTCATTGTCTTATGTGAGGGAATTCATGAAGAGAAGACCTTGTTAAACCAATGTCACCAGCACAGGCTGCCTTGGTTACCACTGCTCCATTCCACAGAGCATCCTGAATGGTTTGCAAGGCCTTGAGATCACTTCCTGCACAGCCTGCAGTCCCCTAGGGAACGTCCACACCTCACATTCAAACAGTTGATTCGAAACACACAGTGATACCACAGACCTTGTAAAGGTAAAGACACACAATGTGCTTTTATTTATGTCTAAATCAGTTAAACAACGTATTCACTGCAAGGTACAATCTTTTTTAGCTTGCAAAGAACAACATTGTCTTGTATTTGCACATGGAAAATCTTGCTGAATTTGAAACATGGGTTTTAAATGAAATTCATTCTTCATTGTCTGTTTTTTGGAGACTATGGAACCAAGAAAGTAAACCTCCGTTCACTGGGGCTGCTTAAGCTGTATCTTTAGCAGATTTTTTTTTTTAATTCCCTTACACTTTTACCGTCATAAATAGATATAATAGCCCAGCTTTGGAGGAGACACACCCTCCCTGCCCTGTGACCCATCGGATTTGACTTAGGGAGATGAGGATGGCAGGTGAGTTTGGGGGCCTCCATAGGGGAGTAAGTCATGCCTCATTTCTCCCTCCAAAACATCTAATTTGCTCCCCATCCTCTGCTAGAGGTGTCAGGATGGGGCTTTGTGATGTCAAGGCCCACCCAGGGCCCCCATTCGCTGGGGAAGAGACTTGCTGACCTCATAAAGCATGAGGGTGTTTCTCCCTGACGATGGGTATATATAGGGGTGCTCAGGTTCTCTGGAGCAGACCACTGGGAGGCCTCAAAATGACTAAGGTGACTGGGAAGCCACAAGGCTCCAGAGCAGTTATGAAACACCTGGCTTCTGTTACCCGGGACAACTGGATGAAGACTTCCTCCCCACTGAGGTCCAAGAAAAATGTCAAGGTGAGCTGAACCCACCCAAAAACCTCCGGCCCTTTGACCCAACCCCATAAGTCCTCCTCTCCCCTGTCCTTGCCTGGCACACAACCCTTCTTTGCCCACACCCCTTCTCCTGAAGCTGTCATTCCCAACCACCTTCACCCTCTTCCCCAAACCAATGCCATTCTCTACCCGTCTCTTGTTTTCTCCAGGTGGCCAAGGTACCTGTGAGAGTGAATAATCGCCTTCAGGCAAAGCTGAGCAAGAAAACGTCTCAGAAACAACTCAGCACAAGGAAATTTAAAAAAACCAGAGGCCCAAAGCTCTGTAGCCGGTGCTCCAAGGTGAAAGAAGAGCTGAAGCAGAACGGACCAGAGGAGGTCCCAGAGAGTGTGCAGACCCCTGTCATTCCAGCAGGAACGGTGGGCAGCCAGTGACCTCAGAGCTTGGCCAGAGACCTCAGAAATCTTCTGGGTTCTTGCCGCTGAGGACTGGCCAACAATACACATGCTGACTATTACACCAACTGCATACATTCATAATGAATATCAAATCAACCTGATGTGAAATTATGTTTGTCTCTGAGTTCTGTGAGAGTGGGGGACAGAGAGGGCAGTGCAGGCATCAATGTGTTGAGGGAGGGAGATGGGTCCTGTGGGGTTGGAGATGGGACTAGAAGGTCCAGTTTGCCAGAAAATGGGGGAGGGGAGAGAACTGGTTCCAGACTCAGCTTCACACATATACGTCCCATGGGAGAAGAGGAAGAGGACTTAGTGTTTCTCTGTGTGAGTGCAGAACTGGAAACGCGGCTGGGGAGCCGTGTCATGTGTGGAGTGGCCGTGCCATTTGCTCAAAAGGCATAGAAAGAAGGTGCCCCATAAAGAGAATGGAATATTGACATATGCAGCAACAGGGAACGTATACTGTTCAGTGAAATAACTCAGACAGAGATAGACAAATACCGTATGGTATCACTTAAGAATCTAAAAACTCCACAAAGTAGAGAATATCACAAAAATGGAGGCTCACGGATATAGAGAACAGTCTACTGTTTAGCAGCGGGGAGGGGAAGAGGGAGGGGCAATACAGAGGTGGGGGAGCGGGAGGCACAGCGTGTAAAATGGAAGATGAGCCCAAGGACGGACTGTACATCATGGGGAATAGAGCCAGTGCTCTGTAAGAACTATAAACGGAAAGCCAACGTTCACGATTGTATAATAAGAAAGAAAGGGAAAGAAGGAGGGGGGAGGAAGGAGGGAAGAAAGGAAGGAAAATGATGGTGTTTTTGGAGGGCACAAAGCCAACATTGATTAGGCCCATTTTAGCAAAGGAATTTAGTGAGGTTTTTTTTCCATTTTTATTTTTAGTTTATTTCGCATTACCATACTGTATTGGTTTCGCGATACATTGACATGATTTTTTGAGATGTACTTATTTTAATGGGAGGCTAAGTATTTGACAATGCTTGGTGGTTTTTGCCATCCTTGTCGGGAATCCGCCACGGGTGTACATGTGTTCCCCATCCTGAACCCCCTCTCACTTTCCTGCCCATCCCATCCCTCAAGGCCATCCCAGTGCACCAGCCCCGAGCACACAGTCTCGTGCATCGAACCTGGACGGGCGATCTCCTTCTCACATGATAATATACATGTTTCACTGCTATTCTCTCAGATCATCCCACCCTCGCCTTCTCCCACAGAGTCCAAAAGACTGTTCTGTACATCTGTGTCTCGCAGACAGGGTTATCATCACCATCTTTCTAGATTCCATAGATATGTGTTCGTGTACTCTATTGGTGTTTTTCTTTCTGACTTAATTCACTCTGTATAATAGGCTGCAGTTTCATCCACCTCTTTAGAACTAATTCAAGTGTTTACTTTTTGATGGCTGAATCGGATTCCATTTTGTATATGTACCACTGCTTCCTTATCGATTCGTCTGACCCTGGACATCTAGGTTGCTTTCATGTCCTGGCTATTGTAAACAGTGCTGTGATGATCCTTTGGGTACACATGTCCAGTTCAAGTCTGGTTTCCTCGGTGTGTATGCCCAGCAGTGGGATTGCTGGGTCATATGGCAGTTCTAGTTCCAGTTTTTGAAGGAATCTCCACAGTGTTCTCCAAAGTGGCTGTACTAGTTTGCATTTCCACTAAGAGTGCAAGAGGGTTCCCTTCTCGACATCTTCTCCAGCATTTATTGCTTGTAGATTTTTGTACAGCAGTCTGCCTGACCAAAGGCAGATGGTACCTCATTGTGGTTTTGGTTTGCATTTGTCTGATAACGAGTGATGGGGAGCATCTTTTCATGTGTTTGTTAGCCATCTCTATGTCTTCTTCGGAGGAAAGGAATTTAGAATGGAGCAGTGGGCTCCCACAGGTGGGGCAGGGGGAGTAGCCCACATCCCCTGCAGGCAATACTGGGGTCTTGCCCACAAAGAGTTTTATTACAAGAATAAAGCCAAGTAAAGGCTGGCTCTGTTGTGATTACCATCCCCATACTCCAGTATTCTAACTTCATGTCATTAATTAAATACTTTTACTTTGCACACCAAATTGTGTTGATTTAAGTTTTAAACGTTTGTTGTCATAGATGTCAGGTTTTAATATGTTATATATTATTCACAAGGGACAAAGATTCACTGTACATATGTACAAATGCACACACGTATGTGTGTACATACATATAAACGGACACGCATAAGTGTGTATATTTAGATATATTTTTTCATATATATATATATATATATATATATTCATACATCCACAGTTTCAGTAGATACCTTGAAGAATTCATTGTCTTCTGTGAGGGAATTCATGAAGAGAAGACCTTGTTAAACCATTGTCACCAGCACAGGCTGCCTTGGTTACCACTGCTCCATTCCACAGAGCATCCTGAATGGTTTGCAAGGCCTTGAGATCACTTCCTGCACAGCCTGCAGTCCCCTAGGGAACGTACACACCTCACATTCAAACAGTTGATTCGAAACACACAGTGATACCACAGACCTTGTCAAGGTAAAGACACACAATGTGCTTTTATTTATGTCTAAATCAGTTAAACAACGTATTCACTGCAAGGTACAAACTTTTTTAGCTTGCAAAGAACAACATTGTCTTGTATTTGAACATGGAAAATCTTGCTGAATATGAAACATAGGTTTTTAATGAAATTCATTCTTCATTGTCTGTTATTTGGAGACTATGGAACCAAGAAAGTAAACCTCCGTTCATTGGGGCTGCTTAAGCTGTATCTTGAGCAGATTTTTTTTTTAATTCCCTTACACTTTTACCGTCATAAATAGATATAATAACCCAGCTTTGGAGGAGACACACCCTCCCTACCCTGTGACCCATTGGACTTGACTTAGGGAGATGAGGATGGCAGGTGAGTTTGGGGGACTCCATAGGGGTGTTATTTATGCCTCATTTCTCCCACCAAAACATTTGAATTGCTCCCCATCCTCTGCTAGAGGTGTCAGGATGGGGCTTTGTGATGTCAAGTCTCACCCAGGGCCCCCAATGGCTGGGGAAGAGACTTGCTGACCTCATCAAGCATGAGGGTGTGTCTCCGTGACGAGGGGTATATATAGGGGTGCTCAGGGGCTCTGGATCAGACCACTGGGAGGCCTCCAAATGACTAAGGTGACTGGGAAGCCACAAGGCTCCAGAGTAGTTATGAAACACCTGGCTCCTGTTACCCGGGACAACAGGATGACGACTTCCTCCCCACTGAGGTCCAAGAAAAATGTCAAGGTGAGCTGAACCCACCCAAACACCTCTGGCCCATTGACCCCACCCCATAAGTCCTCTCCCCTGTCCTTGCCTGGCACACACCCCTTCTCTGCCAACACCCCTTCTCCTGAAGCTGTCATTCCCAACCACCTTCACCCTCTTCCCCAAACCAATGCCATTCTCTTCCCGTCTCTTGTTTTCTCCAGGTGGCCAGGGTACCTGTGAGAGTGAAAAATCGCCTTCAGGCAAAGCTGAGCAAGAAAACGTCTCAGAAACCACTCAAAACAAGGTAATTTAAAAATCCAGAGGCCCAAAGCTCTGTAGCCAGTGCTTCAAGGTGAAAGAAGTGCTGAATCAGAACGGACCAGAGGAGGTCCCAGAGAGTGTGTAGACCCCTGTCATTCCAGCAGGAACGGTGGGCAGCTAGTGACCTCAGAGCTTAGCTAGAGACCTCAGAAATCTTCTGGGGTCTTGCCGCTGAGGACTGGCCAACAATACACATGTTGACTATTATACCAACTGCATACATTCATAATGAAAATAAAATCAACCTGATGTGAAATTATGTTTGTCTCTGAGTTCTGTGAGAGTGGGGGACAGAGAGGGCAGTGCAGGCATCAATGTGTTGAGGGAGGGAGATGGGTCCTGTGGGGTTGGAGATGGGACTAGAAGGTCCAGTTTGCCAGAAAATGGGGGAGGGGAGAGAACTCGTTCCAGACTCAGCTTCACACATATACTTCCCATGGGAGAAGAGAAAGAGGACTTGGTGTTTCTCTGTGTGAGTGCAGAACTGGAAACGTGGCTGGGGAGCCGTGTCATGTGTGGAGGGGCCGTGCCATTTGCTAAAAAGGCATAGAAAGAAGGTGCCCCATAAAGAGAATGGAATATTGACATATGCAGCAACAGGGAACGTATACTGTTCAGTGAAATAACTCAGACAGAGATAGACAAATACCATATGGTATCACTTAAGAATCTAAAAACTCCACAAAGTAGAGAATATCAGAGAAATGGAGGCTCACGGATATAGAGAACATTCTACTGGTTAGCAGCGGGGAGGGGAAGAGGGAGGGGCAATACAGAGGTGGGGGAGCGGGAGGCACAGCGTGTAAGGTGGAAGATGAGCCCAAGGATGGACTGTACATCATGGGGAATAGAGCCAGTGCTTTGTAAGAACTATATACGGAAAGCCAACGTTCACGATTGTATAATAAGAAAGAAATGGAAAGAAAGAGGGGGGAGGAAGGAGGGAAGAAAGGAAGGAAAATGATGGTGTTTTTGGAGGGCACAAATCCAACATTGATTAGGCCCTTTTTAGCAAAGGAATTTAGTGTGTTATTTTTTCCATTTTTAGTTTTAGTTTATTTCGCATTACCATACTGTATTGGTTTCACGATACATTGACATGATTTTTTGAGATGTACTTATTTTAATGGGAGGCTAACTATTTGAAAATGCTTGGTGGTTTTTGCCATCCTTGTCGGGAATCCGCCACGGGTGTACATGTGTTCCCCATCCTGAACCCCCTCTCACCTCCCTGCCCATCCCATCCCTCAGGGCCATCCCAGTGCCCCAGCCCCGAGCACCCAGTCTCGTGCATCGAACCTGGACGGGCGATCTCCTTCTCACATGATAATATACATGTTTCACTGCTATTCTCTCAGATCACCCCACCCTCCCCTTCTCCCACAGAGTCCAAAGACTGTTCTGTACATCTGTGTCTCGCATCTTTTTAGATTCCATATATATGTGTTCGTGTACTCTATTGGTGTTTTTCTTTCTGACTTATTTCACTCTGTATAATAGGCTGCAGTTTCATCCACCTCATTAGAACTAACTCAAGTGTATACTTTTTGATGGCTGAGTCGGATTCCATTGT
The DNA here is from genome assembly GCF_032405125.1 of Capricornis sumatraensis. NCBI lineage: Eukaryota > Metazoa > Chordata > Mammalia > Artiodactyla > Bovidae > Capricornis > Capricornis sumatraensis. The sequence continues at coordinate 137,672,634 of NC_091092.1, read as the reverse complement.
GTATATGTACCACTGCTTTCTTGTCGATTCATCTGCCCCTGGACATCTAGGTTGCTTCCATGTCCTGGCTATTGTAAACAGTGCTGTGATGATCCTTCGGGTACACATGTCTCGTTCACGTCTGGTTTCCTCGGTGTGTATGCCCAGCAGTGGGATTGCTGGGTCATATGGCAGTTCTAGTTCCAGTTTTTGAAGGAATCTCCACAGTGTTCTCCATAGTGGCTGAACTAGTTTGCATTCCCACCAAGAGTGCAAGAGGGTTCCCTTCTCGACACCCTCTCCAGCATTTATTGCTTGTAGATTTTTGTACAGCAGTCAGCCTGACCAGAGGCAGATGGTACCTCATTGTGATTTTGGTTTGCATTTGTCTGATAACGAGGGATGGGGAGCATCTTTTCATGTGTTTGTTAGCCATCTGTATGTGTTCTTCAGAGGAAAGGAATTTAGAATGGAGCAGTGGGCTCCCACAGGTGGGGCAGGGGGAGTAGCCCACATCCCCTGCAGGCAATACTGGGGTCTTGCCCACGAAGAGTTTTATTACAAGAATAAAGCCAAGTAAAGGCTGGCTCTGTTGTGATTACCATCCCCATACTCCAGTATTCTAACATCATGTAATTAATTAAATACTTTTACTTTGCACACCAAATTGTGTTGATTTAAGTTTTAAACGTTTGTTGTCATAGACGTCAGGTTTTAATATGTTATATATTATTCACAAGGGACAAAGATTCACTGTACATATGTACAAATGCACACACGTATGTGTGTACATACATATAAACGCACACTCAGAAGTGTGTATATTTAGATATATTTTTCATATATATATATATATATATTCATACATCCTCAGTTTCAGTAGTTACCATTAAGAATTCATTGTCTTCTGGGAGGGAATTCATGAAGAGAAGACCTTGTTAGACCATTGTCACCAACTCAGGCTGCCTTGGTTACCACTGCTCCATTCCACAGAGCATCCTGAATGGTTTGCAAGGCCTTGAGATCACTTCCTGCACAGCCTGCAGTCCCCTAGGGAACGTACACACCTCACATTCAAACAGTTGACTCGAAACACACAGTGATACCACAGACCTTGTCAAGGTAAAGACACACAATGTGCTTTTATTTATGTCTAAATCAGTTAAACAACGTATTCACTGCAAGGTACAAACTTTTTTAGCTTGCAAAGAACAACATTGTCTTGTATTTGAACATGGAAAATCTTGCTGAATTTGAAACATAGGTTTTAAATGAAATTCATTCTTCATTGTCTGTTATTTGGAGACTATGGAACGAAGAAAGTAAACCTCCGTTCATTGGGGCTGCTGAAGCTGTATCTTTAGCAGATTTTTTTTTTTAATTCCCTTACACTTTTACCATCATAAATAGATATAATAGCCCAGCTTTGGAGGAGACACACCCTCCCTGCCCTGTGACCCATCGGACTTGACTTAGGGAGATGAGGATGGCAGGTGAGTTTGGGGTCCTCCATAGGGGAGTTATTCATGCCTCATTTCTCCCACCAAAACATCTGAATTGCTCCCCATCCTCTGCTAGAGGTGTCAGGATGGGGCTTTGTGATGTCAAGGCTTACCCAGGGCCCCCATTGTCTGGGGAAGAGACTTGCAGACCTCATCAAGCATGAGGGTCTGTCTCCCTGACGAGGGGTATATATAGGGGTGCTCAGGGGCTCTGGAGCAGACTACTGGGAGGCCTCAAAATGACTAAGGTGACTGGGAAGCCAGAAGGCTCCAGAGTAGTTATGAAACACCTGGCTTCTGTTACCCGGGACAACAGGATGAAGACTTCTTCCCCACTGAGATCCAAGATAAATGTCAAGGTGAGCTGAACCCACCCAAACACCTCTGGCCCATTGACCCCACCCCATAAGTCCTCTCCCCTGTCCTTGCCTGGCACACAACCCTTCTCTGCCCACACCCCTTCTCCTGAAGCTGTCATTCCCAACCACCTTCACCCTCTTCCCCAAACCAATGCCATTCTCTACCCGTCTCTTGTTTTCTCCAGGTGGCCAGGGTACCTGTGAGAGTGAATAATCGCCTTCAGGCAAAGCTGAGCAAGAAAACGTCTCAGAAACCACTCAGCACAAGGAAATTTAAAAAAACCAGAGCCCAAAGCTCTGTAGCCGGTGCTCCAAGGTGAAAGAAGTGCTGAATCAGAACGGACCAGAGGAGGTCCCAGAGAGTGTGTAGACCCCTGTCATTCCAGCAGGAACGGTGGGCAGCCAGTGACCTCACAGCTTGGCTAGAGACCTCAGGAAACTTCTGGGGTCTTGCCGCTGAGGACTGGCCAATACACATGTTGACTATTATACCAACTGCATACATTCATAATGAAAATAAAATCAACCTGATGTGAAATTATGTTTGTCTCTGAGTTCTGTGAGAGTGGGGGACAGAGAGGGCAGTGCAGGCATCAATGTGTTGAGGGAGGGAGATGGGTCCTGTGGGGTTGGAGATGGAACTGGAATGTCCAGTTTGCGAGAAAATGGGGGAGGGGAGAGAACTGGTTCCAGACTCAGCTTCACACATATACTTCCCATGGGAGAAGAGGAAGAGGACTTGGTGTTTCTCTGTGTGAGTGCAGAACTGGAAACGTGGCTGGGGAGCCGTGTCATGTGTGGAGTGGCCGTGCCATTTGCTAAAACGGCATAGAAAGAAGGTGCCCCATAAAGAGAATGGAATATTGACATATGCAGCAACAGGGAACATATACTGTTCAGTGAAATAACTCAGACAGAGATAGACAAATACCGTATGGTATCAATTAAGAATCTAAAAACTCAATTTTTCACCATTCAAGATAATGTTTGCTGTGGTTTTGTCATATGTAGCTTTTATTATGTTGAGGTATGTTCCTTCTATTCCTGCTTTCTGGAGAGTTTTTATCATAAATGGATGTTGAATTTTGTCAACGGCCTTCTCTGCATCTATTGAGATAATCATATGGTTTTTATTTTTCATTTGTTAATGTGGTGACTTACATTGATTTATTTGCAGATATTGAAGAATCCTTGCATCCCTGGAATACAGCCCACTTGATCATGGTGTATGATCTTTTTAATGTGTCGTTGGATTCTGATTGCTAGGATTGTGTTGAGGATTTTTGCGTCTATGTTCATCAGTGATATTGGCCTGTAGTTTTCTTTTTTTGTGACATCTTTGTCAGGTTTTGGTATTAGGGTGATGGTGGCCTCATAAAATGTGTTTGGACTTTTACCTTCCTCTGCAATTTTCTGGAAGACTTTGAGTATGATAGGTGTTAGCTCTTGTCTAAATTTTTGTTAGAATTCAGCTGTGAAGCCGTCTGGACCTGGGCTTTTGTTTGGGAAAACTGGTCAACCACTTGTGAAAGAATGAAACTAGATCACCTTCTAACACCGCACACAAAAATAAACTCAAAATGGATTAAAGAACTAACTGTGAGACCAGAAACTATAAAACTCCTAGAGGAGAACATAGGCAAAACACTCTCAGACATAAATCACAGCAGGATCCTCTATGATCCACCTCTCAGAATTCTGGAAATAAAAGCAAAAATAAACAAATGGGATCTAATTAAAATTAAAAGCTTCTGCACAACAAAGGAAACTATAAGCAAGGTGAAAAGACAGCCTTCTGAATGGGAGCAAATAATAGCAAATGAAGCAACTGACAAACAACTAATCTCAAAAATATACAAGCAACTTATGCAGCTCAATTCCAGAAAATTAAACGACCCAATCGAAAAATGGGCCAAAGAACTAAATAGACAATTCTCCACAGAAGACATACGGATGGCTAACAAACACATGAAAAGATGCTCAACATCACTCACTATCAGAGAAATGCAAATCAAGACCACAATGAGGTACCGTTTCACACCAGTTAGAATGGCTGCGATCCAAAAATCTGCAAGCAATAAATGCTGGAGAGGGTGTGGAGAAAAGGGAACCCTCCTACACTGTTGGTGGGAATGCAAACTAGTACAGCCACTATGGAGAACAGTGTGGAGATTCCTTAAAAAATGGCAAATAGAACTGCCTTATGACCCAGCAATCCCACTGCTGGCATACACACCGAGGAAACCAGAGTAGAAAGAGACACATGTACCCCAATGTTCATCACAGCACTGTTTATAATAGCCAGGACATGGAAACAACCTAGATGTCCATCAGCAGATGAATGGATAAGAAAACTATGGTACATGTACACAATGGAGTATTACTCAGCTGTTAAAAAGAATTCATTTGAATCAGTTCTGATGAGATGGATGAAACTGGAGCCGATTATACAGAGTGAAGTAAGCCAGAAAGAAAAACACCAATACAGAATACTAACACATATATATGGAATTTAGAAAGATGGCAATGACGACCCTGTATGCAAGACACGAAAAAAGACACAGCGGTGTAAAACGGACTTTTGGACTCAGAGGGAGAGGGAGAGGGTGGGATGATTTGGGAGAATGGCATTCTATCATGTATACTATCATGTAAGAATTGAATCGCCAGTCTATGTCTGACGCAGGATACTGCATGCTTGGGGCTAGTGCATGGGGGTGACCCACAGAGATGTTATGGGGAGGGAGGTGGGAGGGGGGTTCATGTTTGGAAACACATGTAAGAAATAAAGATTTTAAAATTAAAAAAAAATTAAAAAAAAAGAATCTAAAAATTCCACAAAGTAGAGAATATCACAAAAATGGAAGCTCACGGATATAGAGAACATTCTACTGGTTAGCAGCGGGGAGGGGAAGAGGGAGGGGCAATACAGAGGTGGGGGAGCGGGAGGCACAGCGTGTAAGGTGGAAGATGAGCCCAAGGATGTACTGTACATCATGGGGAATAGAGCCAGTGCTCTGGAAGAACTATAAACGGAAAGCCAACGTTCACGATTGTATAATAAGAAAGAAAGGGAAAGAAAGAGGGGGGGAGGAAGCAGGGAAGAAAGGAAGGAAAATGATGGTGCTTTTGGCGAGCACAAAGCCAACATTGATTAGGACCTTGTTACCAAAGGAATTTAGTTGTTTCTTTTTTTTTGCCATTTTTCTTTTTAGTTTATTTCGCATTACCATACTGTATTGGTTTCACAATACACTGACATGATTTTTTGAGATGTACTAATTTTAATGGGAGGCTAACTATTTGACAATGCTTGGTGGTTTTTGCCATCCTTGTCGGGAATTCGCCACGGGTGTAAACGTGTTCCCCATCCTGAACCCCCTCTCACCTCCCTGCCCATCCCATCCCTCAGGGCCATCCCAGTGCCCCAGCCCCGAGCACCCAGTCTCGTGCATCGAACCTGGACGGGCGATCTCCTTCTCACATGATAATATACATGTTTCACTGCTATTCTCTCAGATCATTCCACCCTCGCCTTCTCCCACAGAGTCCAAAAGACTGTTCTGTACATCTGTGTCTCGCATCTTTCTAGATTCCATACATATGTGTTCATGTACTCTATTGGTGTTTTTCTTTCTGACTTATTTCACTCTGTATAATAGGCTGCAGTTTCATCCACCTCATTAGAAGTAACTCAAGTGTATACTTTTTGATGGCTGAGTCGGATTCCATTGTGTATATGTACAACTGCTTTCTTGTCGATTCATCTGCCCCTGGACATCTAGGTTGCTTCCATGTCCTGGCTATTGTAAACAGTGCTGTGATGATCCTTCGGGTACACATGTCTCGTTCAAGTCTGGTTTCCTCGGTGTGTATGCCCAGCAGTGGGATTGCTGGGTCATATGGCAGTTCTAGTTCCAGTTTTTGAAGGAATCTCCACAGTGTTCTCCATAGTGGCTGTACTAGTTTGCATTCCCACCAAGAGTGCAAGAGGGTTCCCTTCTCGACACCCTCTCAAGCATTTATTGCTTGTAGATTTTTGTACAGCAGTCAGCCGGACCAGAGGAAGATGGTACCTCATTGTGATTTTGGTTTGCATTTGTCTGATAACGAGGGATGGGGAGCATCTTTTCATGTGTTTGTTAGCCATCTGTATGTGTTCTTCAGAGGAAAGGAATTTAGAATGGAGCAGTGGGCTCCCACAGGTGGGGCAGGGGGAGTAGCCCACATCCCCTGCAGGCAATACTGGGGTCTTGCCCACGAAGAGTTTTATTACAAGAATAAAGCCAAGTAAAGGCTGGCTCTGTTGTGATTACCATCCCCAACTCCAGTATTCTAACTTCATGTCATTAATTAAATACTTTTACTTTGAACACCAAATTGTGTTGATTTTAGTTTTAAACGTTTGTTGTCATAGATGTCAGGTTTTATTATTTTATATATTATTCACAAGGGACAAAGATTCACTGTACATATGTACAAATGCACACACGTATGTGTGTACATACATATAAATGCACACTCATAAGTGTGTATATTTAGATATATTTTTTCATATATATATATATATATTCATACATCCACAGTTTCAGTAGTTACCTTGAAGAATTCATTGTCTTCTGTGAGGGAATTCATGAAGAGAAGACCTTGTTAAACCATTGTCACCAGCACAAGCTGCCTTGGTTACCACTGCTCCATTCCACAGAGCATCCTGAATGGTTTGCAAGGCCTTGAGATCACTTCCTGCACAGCCTGCAGTCCCCTAGGGAACGTACACACCTCACATTCAAACAGTTGATTCGAAACACACAGTGATACCACAGATCTTGTCAAGGTAAAGACACACAATGTGCTTTTATTTATGTCTAAATCAGTTAAACAACGTATTCACTGCCAGGTACAAACTTTTTTAGCTTGCAAAGAACAACATTGTCTGGTATTTGAACATGGAAAATCTTGCTGAATTTGAAACATAGGTTTTAAATGAAATTCATTCTTTATTGTCTGTTTTTTGGAGACTGTGGAACCAAGAAAGTAAACCTCCGTTCATTGGGGCTGCTTAAGCTGTATCTTTAGCAGATTTTTTTTTAAATTCCCTTACACTTTTACCGTCATAAATAGATATAATAGCCCAGCATTGGAGGAGACACACCCTCCCTGCCCTGTGACCCATCGGACTTGACTTAGGGAGATGAGGATGGCAGGTGAGTTTGGGGGACTCCATAGGGGAGTTTTTCATGCCTCATTTCTCCCACCAAAACATCTAAATTGCTCCCCATCCTCTGCTAGAGGTGTCAGGATGGGGCTTTGTGATGTCAAGGCTCACCCAGGGCCCCCTTTGGCTGGGGAAGAGACTTGCTGACCTCATCAAGCATGAGGGTGTGTCACCCTGACTAGGGGTATATATAGGGGTGCTCAGGGGCTCTGGAGCAGACCACTGGGAGGCCTCCAAATGACTAAGGTGACTGGGAAGCCACAAGGCTCCAGAGTAGTTCTGAAACACCTGGCTCCTGTTACCCGGGACAACAGGATGAAGACTTCCTCCCCACTGAGGTCCAAGAAAAATGTCAAGGTGAGCTGAACCCACCCAAACACCTCTGGCCCATTGACCCCACCCCATAAGTCCTCTCCCCTGTCCTTGCCTGGCACACAACCCTTCTCTGCCCACACCCCTTCTCCTGAAGCTGTCATTCCCAACCACCTTCACCCTCTTCCCCAAACCAATGCCATTCTCTACACATCTCTTGTTTTCTCCAGGTGGTTAGGGTACCTGTGAGAGTGAATAATCGCCTTCAGGCAAAGCTGAGCAAGAAAACGTCTCAGAAACCGCTCAGCACAAGGAAATTTAAAAAAACCAGAGGCCCAGAGATCTGTAGCCGGTGCTCCAAGGTGAAAGAAGTGCTGAATCAGAACGGACCAGAGGAGGTCCCAGAGAGTGTGTAGACCCCTGTCATTCCAGCAGGAACGGTGGGCAGCCAGTGACCTCAGAGCTTGGTTAGAGACCTCAGATATCTTCTGGGGTCTTGCCGCTGAGGACTGGCCAACAATACACATGTTGACTATTATACCAACTGCATATATTCATAATGAAAATAAAATCAACCTGATGTGAAATTATGTTTGTCTCTGAGTTCTGTGAGAGTGGGGGACAGAGAGGGCAGTGCAGGCATCAATGTGTTGAGGGAGGGAGATGGGTCCTGTGGGGTTGGAGATGGGACTGGAAAGTCCAGTTTGCCAGAAAATGGGGGAGGGGGGAGAACTGGTTCCAGACTCAGCTTCACACATATACTTTCCATGCGAGAAGTGGAAGAGGACTTGGTGTTTCTCTGTGTGAGTGCAGAAATGGAAACGTGGCTGGGGAGCCGTGTCATGTGTGGAGTGGCCGTGCCATTTGCTAAAAAGGCATAGAAAGAAGGTGCCCCATAAAGAGAATGGAATATTGACATATGCAGCAACAGGGAACGTATACTGTTCAGTGAAATAACTCAGACAGAGATAGACAAATACCGTATGGTATCACTTAAGAATCTAAAAACTCAACAAAGTAGAGCATATCACAAAAATAGAGGCTCACGGATATAGAGAACATTCTACTGGTTAGCAGCGGGGAGGGGAAGAGGGAGGGGCAATACAGAGGTGGGGGAGCGGGAGGCACAGCGTGTAAGGTGGAAGATGAGCCCAAGGATGGACTGTACATCATGGGGAATAGAGCCAGTGCTCTGTAAGAACTATAAACGGAAAGCCAACGTTCACGATTGTATAATAAGAAAGAAAGGGAAAGAAAGAGGGGGGAGGAAGGAGGGAAGAAAGGAAGGAAAATGATGGTGTTTTTGGAGGGAACAAAGCCAACATTGATTAGGCCCTTTTTTGCAAAAGAATTTAGTGTGTTTTTTCTTCCATTTTTATTTTTAGTTTATTTCGCATTACCTTACTGTATTGGTTTCGCGATACATTGACATGATTTTTTGAGATGTACTTATTTTAATGGGAGGCTAACTATTTGACAATGCTTGTTGGTTTTTGCCATACTTGTCGGAATCCGCCAAGGGTGTACATGTGTTCCCCATCCTGAACCCCCTCTCACCTCCCTGCCCATCCCATCCCTCAGGGCCATCCCAGTGCACCAGCCCCGAGCACCCAGTCTCATGCATCGAACCTGGACGGGCGATCTCCTGCTCACATGATAATATACATGTTTCACTGCTATTCTCTCAGATCATCCCACCCTCGCCTTCTCCCACAGAGTCAAAAAGACTGTTCTGTACATCTGTGTCTCGCAGACAGGGTTATCATCAACATCTTACTAGAGTCCATAGATATGTGTTCGTGTACTCTATTGGTGTTTTCCTTTCTGACTTATTTCACTCTGTATAATAGGCTGCAGTTTCATCCACCTCATTAGAACTAATTCAAGTGTATACTTTTTGATGGCTGAGTTGGATTCCATTGTGTATATGTACCACTGCTTTCTTATCGATTCGTCTGCCCCTGGACATCTAGGCTGCTTCCATGTCCTGGCTATTGTAAACAGTGCTGTGATGATCCTTCGGGTACACATGTCTCGTTCAAGTCTGGTTTCCTCGGTGTGTATGCCCAGCAGTGGGATTGCTGGATCCTATGGCAGTTCTAGTTCCAGTTTTTGAAGGAATCTCCACAGTGTTCTCTATAGTGCCTGTACTAGTTTGCATTCCCACCAAGAGTGCAAGAGGGTTCCCTTCTCGACACCCTCTCCAGCATTTATTGCTTGTAGATTTTTGAACAGCAGTCAGAATGACCAGAGGCAGATGGTACCTCATTGTGGTTTTGGTTTGCATTTGTCTGATAACGACTGATGGGGAGAATATTTTCATGTGTTTTTTAGCCATCTCTATGTCTTCTTCGGAGGAAAGGAATTTAGAATGGAGCAGTGGGCTCCCACAGGTGGGGCAGAGGGAGTAGCCCACATCCCCTGCAGGAAATACTGGGGTCTTGCCCACGTAGAGTTTTATTACAAGAATAAAGCCAAGTAAAGGCTGGCTCTGTTGTGATTACCATCCCCATACTCCAGTATTCTAACTTAATTTCAGTCATTAAATACTTTTACTTTGCACACCAACTTGTGTTGATTTAAGTTTTAAACGTTTGTTGTCATAGATGTCAGGTTTTAATATTTTATATATTATTCACAAGGGACAAAGATTCACTGTACATATGAACAAATGCACACACGTATGTGTGTACATTCATATAAACGCACACTCATAAGTGTGTATATTTAGATATATTTTTTCATATATATATATTTATATTCATTCATCCACAGTTTTAGTAGAAACCTTGAAGAATTCATTGTCTTCTGTGAGGGAATTCATGAAGAGAAGACCTTGTTAAACCATTGTCACCAGCACAGGCTGCCTTGGTTACCACTGCTCCATTCCACAGAGCATCCTGAATGGTTTGCAAGGCCTTGAGATCACTTCCTGCACAGCCTGCAGTCCCCTAGGGAACGTACACACCTCACATTCAAACAGTTGATTCGAAACACACAGTGATACCACAGACCTTGTCAAGGTAAAGACACACACTGTGCTTTTATTTATACCTAAATTAGTTAAACAACGTATTCACTGCAAGGTACAAACTTTTTTAGCTTGCAAAGAACAACATTGTCTTGTATTTGAACATGGAAAATCTTGCTGAATTTGAAACATAGGTTTTAAATGAAATTCATTCTTCATTTTCTGTTATTTGGAGACTATGGAACGAAGAAAGTAAACCTCCGTTCATTGGGGCTGCTTAAGCTGTATCTTTAGCAGATTTTTTTTTTAATTCCCTTACACTTTTACCGTCATAAATAGATATAATAGCCCAGCTTTGGAGGAGACACACCCTCCCTGCCCTGTGACCCATCGGACTTGACTTAGGGAGATGAGGATGGCAGGTGAGTTTGGGGGCCTCCATATGGGAGTTATTCATGCCTCATTTCTCCCACCAAGACATCTAAATTGCTCCCCATCCTCTGCTAGAGGTGTCAGGATGGGGCTTTGTGATGTCAAGGCTCACCCAGGGCCCCCATTGGCTGGGCAAGAGACTTGCTGACCTCATCAAGCATGAGGGTGTGTCTCCCTGACGAGGGGTATATATAGGGGTGCTCAGGGCCTCTGGACCAGAACACTGGGAGGCCTCAAAATGACTAAGGTGACTGGGAAGCCACAAGGCTCCAGAGTAGTTATGAAACACCTGGCTCCTGTTACCCGGGACAACAGGATGAAGACTTCCTCCCCACTGAGGTCCAAGAAAATTGTCAAGGTGAGCTGAACCCACCCAAACAACCCCGGCCCTTTGACCCAACCCCATAAGTCCTCCTCTCCCCTGTCCTTGCCTGGTACACAACCCTTCTTTGCCCACACCCCGTCTCCTGAAGCTGTCATTCCCAACCACCTTCACCCTCTTCCCCAAACCAATGCCATTCTCTACCCGTCTCTTGTTTTCTCCAGGTGGCCAAGGTACCTGTGAGAGTGAATAATCGCCTTCAGGCAAAGCTGAGCAAGAAAACGTCTCAGAAACCACTCAGCACAAGGAAATTTAAAAAAACCAGAGGCCCAAAGCTCTGTAGCCGGTGCTCCAAGGTGAAAGAAGAGATGAAGCAGAACGGACCAGAGGAGGTCCCAGAGAGTGTGTAGACGCCTGTCATTCCAGCAGGAACGTTGGGCAGCCAGTGACCTCAGAGCTTGTCTAGAGAGCTCAGAACCCTTCTGGGTTCTTGCCGCTGAGGACTGGCCAACAATACACATGCTGACTATTATACCAACTGCATACATTCATAATGTATATCAAATCAACCTGATGTGAAATTATGTTTGTCTCTGAGTTCTGTGAGAGTGGGGGACAGAGAGGGCAGTGCAGGCATCAATGTGTTGAGGAGGGAGATGGGTCCTGTGGGGTTGGAGATGGGACTAGAAGGTCCAGTTTGCCAGAAAATGGGGGAGGGGAGAGAACTGGTTCCAGACTTAGCTTCACACATATACTTCCCATGGGAGAAGAGGAAGAGGACTTGGTGTTTCTCTGTGTGAGTGCAGAACTGGAAACGTGGCTGGGGAGCCGTGTCATGTGTGGAGTGACCGTGCCATTTGCTAAAAAGGCCTAGAAAGAAGGTGCCCCATAAAGAGAATGGAATATTGACCTATGCAGCAACAGGGAACGTATACTGTTCAGTGAAATAACTCAGACAGAGATAGACAAATACCGTATGGTATCACTTAAGAATCTAAAAACTCCACAAAGTAAAGAATATCACAAAAATGGAGGCTCACGGATATAGAGAACATTCTACAGGTTAGCAGCGGGGAGGGGAAGAGGGAGGGGCAATACAGAGGTGGGGGAGCGGGAGGCACAGCGTGTAAGGTGGAAGATGAGCCCAAGGATGGACTGTACATCATGGGGAATAGAGCCAGTGCTCTGTAAGAACTATAAACGGAAAGCCAACGTTCATGATTGTATAATAAGAAAGAAAGGGAAAGAAAGGGAGGGGAGGAAGGAGGGAAGAAAGGAAGGAAAATGATCGTGTTTTTGGAGGGCACAAAGCCAACATTGATTAGGCCCTTTTTAGCAAAGGAATTTCGTTTGTTTTTTTTTTCCATTTTTATTTTTAGTTTATTTCGCATTACCGTACTGTATTTGTTTCGCTATTCATTGGCATGATTTTTTGAGATGTACTTATTTTAATGGGAGGCTAACTATTTGACAACGCATGGTGGTTTTTGCCATACTTGTCGGGAATCCGCCACGGGTGTACATGTGTTCCCCATCCTGAACCCCCTCTCACCTCCCTGCCCATCCCATCCCTCAGGGCCATCCCAGTGCCCCAGCCCCGAGCACCCAGTCTCGTGCATCGAACCTGGACGGGCGATCTCCTTCTCACATGATAATATACATGTTTCACTGCTATTCTCTCAGATCACCCCACCCTCCCCTTCTCCCACAGAGTCCAAAAGACTGTTCTGTACATCTGTGTCTCGCATCTTTTTAGATTCCATACATATGTGTTCGTGTACTCTATTGGTGTTTTTCTTTCTGACTTATTTCACTCTGTATAATAGGCTGCAGTTTCATCCACCTCATTAGAAGTAACTCAAGTGTATACTTTTTGATGGCTGAGTCGGATTCCATTGTGTACATGTACCACTGCTTTCTTGTCGATTCATCTGCCCCTGGACATCTAGGTTGCTTCCATGTCCTGGCTATTGTAAACAGTGCTGTGATGATCCTTCGGGTACACATGTCTCGTTCAAGTCTGGTTTCCTCGGTGTGTATGCCCAGCAGTGGGATTGCTGGGTCATATGGAAGTTCTAGTTCCAGTTTTTGAAGGAATCTCCACAGTGTTCTCCATAGTGGCTGTACTAGTTTGCATTCCCACCAAGAGTGCAAGAGGGTTCCCTTCTCGACACCCTCTCCAGCATTTATTGCTTGTAGATTTTTGTACAGCAGTCAGCCTGACCAGAGGCAGATGGTACCTCATTGTGATTTTGGTTTGCATTTGTCTGATAACGAGGGATGGGGAGCATCTTTTCATGTGTTTGTTAGCCATCTGTATGTGTTCTTCAGAGGAAAGGAATTTAGAATGGAGCAGTGGGCTCCCACAGGTGGGGCAGGGGGAGTAGCCCACATCCCCTGCAGGCAATACTGGGGTCTTGCCCACGAAGAGTTTTATTACAAGAATAAAGCCAAGTAAAGGCTCGCTCTGTTGTGATTACCATCCTCATACTCCAGTATTCTAACTTCATGTCATTAATTAAATACATTTACTTTGCACACCAAATTGTGTTGATTTAAGTTTTAAACGTTTGTTGTCATAGATGTCAGGTTATCATATGTTATATATTATTCACAAGGGACAAAGATTCACTGTACATATGTACAAATGCACACACGTATGTGTGTACATACATATAAACGCACACTCATAAGTGTGTATATTTAGATATATTTTTTCATATATATATATATATTCATACATCCACAGTTTCAGTAGTTACCTTGAAGAATTCATTGTCTTCTGTGAGGGATTTCATGAAGAGAAGACCTTGTTAAACCATTGTCACCAACACAGGCTGCCTTGGTTACCACTGCTCCATTCCACAGAGCATCCTGAATGGTTTGCAAGGCCTTGAGATCACTTCCTGCACAGCCTGCATTCCCCTAGGGAACGTACACACCTCACCCTCAAACAGTTGATTCTAAACACACAGTAATAATACAGACCTTGTCAAGGTAAAGACACACAATGTGCTTTTATTTATGTCTAAATCAGTTAAACAACGTAATCACTGCAAGGTACAAACTTTTTTAGATTGCAGAGAACAACATTGTTTTGTATTTGAACATGGAAAATCTTGCTGAATTTGAAACATAGGTTTTTAATGAAATTCATTCTTCATTGTCTGTTATTTGGAGACTATGGAACCAAGAAAGTAAACCTCCGTTCATTGGGGCTGCTTAAGCTGTATCTTTAGCAGATTTTTTTTTTAATTCCCTTACACTTTTACCGTCATAAATAGATATAATAGCCCAGCTTTGGAGGAGACACACCCTCCCTGCCCTGTGACCCATCGGACTTGACTTAGTGAGATGAGGATGGCAGGTGAGTTTGGGGGACTCCATAGGGGAGTTATTTATGCCTCATTTCTCCCACCAAAACATCTGAATTGCTCCCCATCCTCTGCTAGAGGTGTCAGGATGGGGCTTTGTGATGTCAAGGCTCACCCAGGGCCCCCATTGGCTGGGGAAGAGACTTGCTGACCTCATCAAGCATGAGGGTGTGTCTCCCTGACGAGGGGTATATATAGGGGTGCTCAGGGGCTCTGGAGCAGACCACTGGGAGGTCTCAAAATGACTAAGGTGACTGGGAAGCCACAAGGCTCCAGAGTAGTTATGAAACACCTGGCTCCTGTTACCCGGGACAACAGGATGAAGACTTCCTCTCCACTGAGGTCCAAGATAAATGTCAAGGTGAGCTGAACCCACCCAAACACCTCTGGCCCATTGACCCCTCCCCATAAGTCCCCTCCCCTGTCCTTGCCTGTCACATAACCCTTCTCTGCCCACACCCCTTCTCCTGAAGCTGTCATTCCCAACCACCTTGCCCCTCTTCCCCAAACCAATCCCATTCACTACCCCTCTCTTGTTTTCTCCAGATGGCCAGGGTGCCTGTGAGAGTGAATAATCACCTTCAGGCAAAGCTGCCCAAGACAAAATCTCAGAAACCATGCAGCACAAGGAAACTTAAAAAAACCAGAGGCCCAAAGCTCTGTAGCCGGTGCTCCAAGGTGAAAGAAGAGCTGAATCAGAACGGACCAGAGGAGGTCCCAGAGAGTGTGTCGACCCCTGTCATTCCAGCAGGAATGGTGGGCAGCCAGTGACCTCAGAGCTTGGCTAGAGACCTCAGAAATCTTTGCGGGTCTTGCCGCTGAGGACTGGCCAACAGTACACACATTGACTATTATACCAACTGCATACATTCATAATGAAAATAAAATCAACCTGATGTGAATTTATGTTTGTCCCTGAGTTCTATGAGAGTCGGGGACAGAGAGTGCAGTGCAGGCATAAATGTGTTGAGGGAGGGAGATGGGTCCTGTGGGGTTGGAGATGGGACTAGAAGGTCCAGTTTGCCAGAAAATGGGGGAGGGGAGAGAACTGGTTCCAGACTCAGCTTCACACATATACTTCCCATGGGAGAAGAGGAAGAGGACTTGGTGTTACTCTGTGTGAGTGCAGAACTGGAAACGTGGCTGGGGAGCCGTGTCATATGTGGACTGGCAGTGCCATTTGCAAAAAAGGCCTAAAAAGAAGGTGCCCCATAAAGAGAATGGAACATTGACATTTGCACCAACAGGAACGTATACTGTTAAGTGAGATAACTCAGACAGAGATAGACAAATACCGTATGGTATCACTTAAGAATCTAAAAACTCAATTTTTCACCATTCAAGATAATGTTTTCTGTGGGTTTGTCATATGTAGCTTTTATTATGTTGAGGTATGTTCCTTCCATTCCTGCTTTCTGGAGAGTTTTTATCATAAATGGATGTTGAATTTTGTCAAAGGCCTTCTCTGCATCTATTGAGATAATCATATGGTTTTTATTTTTCAATTTGTTAATGTGGTGAATTACATTGATTGATTTGCGGATATTGTAGAATCCTTGCATCCCTGGAATAAAGCCCACTTGGTCATGGTGTATGATCTTTTTAATGTGTTGTTGGATTCTGATTGCTAGGATTGTGTTGAGGATTTTTGCGTCTGTGTTCATCAGTGATTTTGGCCTGTAGTTTTCTTTTTTTGTGACATTTTTGTCAGGTTTTGGTATTAGGGTGATGGTGGCCTCATAAAATGATTTTGGAAGTTTACCTTCCTCTGCAGTTTTCTGGAAGAGTTTGAGTAGGATAGGTGTTAGCTCTTCTCTAAATTTTTGGTAGAATTCAGCTGTGAAGCCGTCTGGACCTGGGCTTTTGTTTGGTAAAACTGGTCAACCACTTGTAAAAGAATGAAACTAGATCACGTTCTAACACCACACACAAAAATAAACTCAAAATGGATTAAAGATCTAAATGTAAGACCAGAAACTATAAAACTCCTAGAGGAGAACATAGGCAAAACACTCTCAGACATAAATCACAGCAGGATCCTCTATGATCCACCTCTCAGAATTCTGGAAATAAAAGCAAAAATAAACAAATGGGATCTAATTAAAATTAAAAGCTTCTGCACAACAAAGGAAACTATAAGCAAGGTGAAAAGACAGCCTTCTGAATGGGAGCAAATAATAGCAAATGAAGCAACTGACAAACAACTAATCTCAAAAATATACAAGCAACTTATGCAGCTCAATTCCAGAAAAATAAACGACCCAATCAAGAAATGGGCCAAAGAACTAAATAGATATTTCTCCACAGAAGACATACGGATGGCTAACAAACACATGAAAAGATGCTCAACATCACTCACTTTCAGAGAAATGCAAATCAAAACCACAATGAGGTACCACTTCACACCAGTCAGAATGGCTGCGATCCAAAAATCTGCAAGCAATAAATGCTGGAGAGGGTGTGGAGAAAAGGGAACCCTCCTACACTGTTGGTGGGAATGCAAATTAGTACAGCCACTATGGAGAACAGTGTGGAGATTCCCTAAAAAATTGCAAATAGAACTGCCTTATGACCCAGCAATCCCAATGCTGGGCATACACACCAAGGAAACCAGAGTTGAAAGAGACACATGTACCCCAATGTTCATCACAGCACTGTTTATAATAGCCAGGACATGGAAACAACCTAGAGGTCCATCAGCAGATGAATGGATAAGAAAGCTGTGGTACATGTACAAAATGGAGTATTATTCAGCCATTAAAAAGAATTCATTTGAATCAGTTCTGATGAGATGGATGAAACTGGGGCCGATTATACAGAGTGAAGTAAGCCAGAAAGAAAAACACCAATACAGTACACTAACACATATATATGGAATTTAGAAAGCTGGCAATGACGACCCTGTATGCAAGACACGAAAAAAGACACAGTAGTGTACAACGGACTTTTGGACTCAGAGGGAGAGGGAGAGGGTGGGATTATTTGGGAGAATGGCATTCTATCATGTATACTATCATGTAAGAATTGAATCGCCAGTCTATGTCTGACGCAGGATACAGCATGCTTGGGGCTAGTCCATGGGGGTGCCCACAGAGATGTTATGGGGAGGAAGGTGGGAGGGGGGTTCATGTTTGGGAACACATGTAAGAATTAAAGATTTTAAAATTAAAAAAAAAATTAAAAAAAAGAATCTAAAATCTCCACAAAGTAGAGAGTATCACAAAAAAGGAGAATCACGGATATAGAGAACATTCTACTGGTTAGCAGCGGGGAGGGGAAGAGGGAGGGGCAATACAGAGGTGGGGGAGCGGGAGGCACAGCGTGTAAGGTGGAAGATGAGCCCAAGGATGGACTGTACATCATGGGGAATAGAGCCAGTGCTCTGTAAGAACTATAAACGGAAAGCCAACGTTCACGATTGTATAATAAGAAAGAAAGGGAAAGAAAGAGGGGGGAGGAAGGAGGGAAGAAAGGAAGGAAAATGATGGTGTTTTTGGAGGGCACAAAGCCAACATTGATTAGGCCCTTTTTAGAAAAGGAATTTAGTGTGTTTTTTTTTTTTTTCGATTTTTATATTTAGTTTATTTTGCTTTACCATACTGTATTGGTTTCACGATACATTGACATGATTATTTGAGATGACCTTATTTTAATTGGAGGCTAACTATTTTACAACGCTTGGTGGTTTTTGCCATACTTGTCGGGAAACCGCCACGGGTGTACATGTGTTCCCCATCCTGAACCCCCTCTCACCTCCCTGCCCATCCCATCCCTCAGGGCCATCCCAGTGCACCAGCCCCGAGCACCCAGTCTCGTGCATCGAACCTGGACGGGCGATCTCCTTCTCACATGATAATATACATGTTTCACTGCTATTCTCTCAGATCATTCCACCCTCGCCTTCTCCCACAGAGTCCAAAAGACTGTTCTGTACATCTGTGTCTCGCATCTTTCTAGATTCCATAGATATGTGTTCGTGTACTCTATTGGTGTTTTTCTTTCTGACTTATTTCACTCTGTATAATAGGCTGCAGTTTCATCCACCTCATTAGAACTAATTCAAGTGTATACTTTTTGATGGCTGAGTCGGATTCCATTGTGTATATGTACCACTGCTTTCTTATCGATTCGTCTGCCCCTGGACATCTAGGTTGCTTCCATGTCCTGGCTATTGTAAACAGTGCTGTGATGATCCTTCGGGTACACATGTCTCATTCAAGTCTGGTTTCCTCGGTGTGTATGCCCAGCAGTGGGATTGCTGGGTCCTATGGCAGTTCTAGTTCCAGTTTTTGAAGGAATCTCCACATTGCTCTCCATAGTGGCTGTACTAGTTTGCATTCCCACCAAGAGTGCAAGAGGGTTCCCTTCTTGACACCCTCTGCATCATTTATTGCTTGTAGATTTTTGTACAGCAGTCAGCCTGACCAGAGGCAGATGGTACCTCATTGTGATTTTGGTTTGCATTTGTCTGATAACGAGGGATGGGGAGCATCTTTTCATGTGTTTGTTAGCCATCTCTATGTCTTCTTCGGAGGAAAGGAATTTAGAATGTAGCAGTGGGCTTCCACAGTTGGGGCAGGGGGAGTAGCCCTCATCCCCTGCAGGCAACACTGGGGTCTTGACCACGAAGAGTTTTATTACAAGAATAAAGCCAAGTAAAGGCTGGCTCTGTTGTGATTACCATCCCCAGAATCCAGTATTCTAACTTCATGTCATTAATTAAATACTTTTACTTTGCACACCAAATTGTGTTTACTTAAGTTTTAAACGTTTGTTGTCATAGATGTTAGGTTTTAATATGTTATATATTATTCACAAGGGACAAAGTTTCACTGTACATAGGTACAAATGCACACACGTATGTGTGTACATACATATAAATGCACACTCATAAGTGTGTATATTTAGATATATTTTTTCATATATATATATATATATTCATACATCCACAGTTTCAGTAGTTACCTTGAAGAATTCATTGTCTTCTGTGAGGGAATTCATGAAGAGAAGACCTTGTTAAACCATTGTCACCAGCACAGGCTGCCTTGGTTACCACTGCTCCATTCCACAGAGCATCCTGAATGGTTTGCAAGGCCTTGAGATCACTTCCTGCACAGCCTGCAGTCCCCTAGGGAACGTACACACCTCACATTCAAACTGTTGATTCGAAACACACAGTGATACCACAGAACTTGTCAAGGTAAAGACACACAATGTGCTTTTATTTATCTCTAAATCAGTTAAACAAAGTATTCACTGCAAGGTACAAACTTTTTTTGCTTGCAAGGAACAACATTGTCTTGTATTTGAACATGGAAAATCTTGCTGAATTTGAAACATAGGTTTTAAATGAAATTCATTCTTTATTGTCTGTTATTTGGAGACTATGGAACCAAAAAAGTAAACCTCCGTTCATTGGGGCTGCTTAAGCTGTATCTTTAGCAGATTTTTTTTAAAATTCCCTTACACTTTTACCATCATAAATAGATAAAATAGCCCAGCTTTGGAGGAGACACACCCTCCCTACCCTGTGACCCATCGGACTTGACTTAAGGAGATGAGGATGGCAGTTGAGTTTGGGGGCCTCAATAGGGGAGTTATTCATGCCTCATTTCTCCTAACGAAACATCTAAATTGCTCCCCATCCTCTGCTAGAGTTGTCAGGATGGGGCTTTGTGATGTCAACGCTCACCCAAGGCGCCCATTGCCTGGGGAAGAGACTTGCTGACCTCATAAAGCATGAGGGTGTGTCTCCCTGATGAGGGGTATATATAGGGGTGCTCAGGGGCTCTGGAGCAGACCACTGGGAAGCCTCAAAATGACTAAGGTGACTGGGAAGACACAAGGCTCCAGAGTAGTTCTGAAACACCTGGCTCCTGTTACCCGGGACAACAGGATGAAGTCTTCCTCCCCACTGATGTCCAAGAAAAATGTCAAGGTGAGCTGAACCCACCCAAACAGCTCTGGCCCATTGACCCCACCCCATAAGTCCTCTCCCCTGTCCTTGCCTGGCACACAACCCTTCTCTGCCCACACCCCTTCCCCTGAAGCTGTCATTCCCAACCACCTTCACCCTCTTCCCCAAACCAATGCCATTCTCTACCCGTCTCTTGTTATCTCCAGGTGGCCAGGATGCCTGTGAGCGTGAATAATCGCCTTCAGGCAAAGCTGAGCAAGAAAACCTCTCCCAAACCACTCAGCACAAGGAAATTTAAAAAAACCAGAGGCCCAAAGCTCTGTAGCCGGTGCTCCAAGGTGAAAGAAGTGCTGAATCAGAACGGACCAGAGGAGGTCCCAGAGAGTGTGTAGACCCCTGTCATTCCAGCAGGAACGGTGGGCAGCCAGTGACCTCAGAGCTTGGCTAGAGACCTCAGAAATCTTCTGGGGTCTTGCCGCTGAGGACTGGCCAACAATACACACGTTGACTATTATACCAACTGCATACATTCATAATGAAAATAAAATCAACCTGATGTGAAATTATGTTTGTCTCTGAGTTCTGTGAGAGTGGGGGACAGAGAGGGCAGTGCAGGCATCAATGTGTTGAGGGAGGGAGATGGGTCCTGTGGGGTTGGAGATGGGACTAGAAGGTCCAGTTTGCCAGAAAATGGGGGAGGGGAGAGAACTGGTTCCAGACTCAGCTTCACACATATACTTCCCATGGGAGAAGAGGAAGAGGACTTGGTGTTTCTCTTTGTGAGTGCAGAACTGGAAACGTGGCTGGGGAGCCGTGTCATGTGTGGAGTGGCCGTGCCATTTGCTAAAAAGGCATAGGAAGAAGGTTCCCCATAAAGAGAATGGAATATTGACATATGCAGCAACAGGGAACGTATACTGTTAAGTGAAATAACTCAGACAGAGATAGACAAATACCGTATGGTATCACTTAAGAATCTAAAAACTCAATTTTTCACCATTCAAGATAATGTTTGCTGTGGGTTTGTCATATGTAGCTTTTATTATGTTGAGGTATGTTCCTTCTATTCCTGCTTTCTGGAGAGTTTTTATCATAAATGGATGTTGAATTTTGTCAACGGCCTTCTCTGCATCTATTGAGATAATCATATGGTTTTTATTTTTCAATTTGTTAATGTGGTGAATTACATTGATTGATTTACGGATATTGAAGTATCCTTGCATCCCTGGAATAAAGCCCACTTGGTCATGGTGTATGATCTTTTTAATGTGTTGTTGGATTCTGATTGCTAGGATTGTGTTGAGTATTTTTGCGTCTGTGTTCATCAGTGATATTGGCCTGTAGTTTTCTTTTTTTGTGACATCTTTGTCAGGTTTTGGTATTAGGGTGATGGTGGCCTCATAAAATGAGTTTGGACGTTTACCTTCCTCTGCAATTTTCCGGAAGAGTTTGAGTATGATAGGTGTTAGCTCTTCTCTAAATTTTTGGTAGAATTTAGCTGTGAAGCCGTCTGGACCTGGGCTTTTGTTTGGTAAAACTGGTCAACCACTTGTGAAAGAATGAAACTAGATCACGTTCTAACAACACACACAAAAATAAACTCAAAATGGATTAAAGAACTTAATGTAAGACCAGAAAGTATAAAACTCCTAGAGGAGAACATAGGCAAAACACTCTCAGACATAAATCACAGCAGGATCCTCTATGATCCACCTCTCAGAATTCTGGAAATAAAAGCAAAAATAAACAAATGGGATCTAATTAAAATTAAAAGCTTCTGCACAACAAAGGAAACTATAAGCAAGGTGAAAAGACAGCCTTCTGAATGGGAGCAAATAATAGCAAATGAAGCAACTGACAAACAACTAATCTCAAAAATATGCAAGCAACTTATGCAGCTCAATTCCAGAAAATTAAACGACCCAATCAAAAATGGGCCAAAGAACTAAATAGACATTTCTTCACAGAAGACATACGGATGGCTAACAAACACATGAAAAGATGCTCAACATCACTCACTATCAGAGAAATGCAAATCAAGACCACAATGAGGTACCGTTTCACACCAGTCAGAATGGCTGCGATCCAAAAATCTGCAAGCAATAAATGCTGGAGAGGGTGTGGAGAAAAGGGAACCCTCCTACACTGTTGGTGGGAATGCAAACTAGTACAGCCACTATGGAGAACAGTGTGGAGATTCCTTAAAAATTGCAAATAGAACTGCCTTATGACCCAGCATTCCCACTGCTGGGCATACACACCGAGGAAACCAGAGTTGAAAGAGACACATGTACCCCAATGTTCATCACAGCACTGTTTATAATAGCCAGGACATGGAAACAACCTAGATGTCCATCAGCAGATGAATGGATAAGAAAACTGTGGTACATGTACACAATGGAGTATTACTCAGCCGTTACAAAGAATTCATTTGAATCAGTTCTGATGAGAAGGATGAAACTGGAGCCGATTATACAGAGTGAAGTAAGCCAGAAAGAAAAACACCAATACAGAATACTAACACATATATATGGAATTTAGAAAGATGGCAATGACGACCCTGTATGCAAGACACGAAAAAAGACACAGCGGTGTATAACGGACTTTAGGACTCAGAGGGAGAGGGAGAGGGTGGGATGATTTGGGAGAACGACATTCTATCATGTATAATATCATGTAAGAATTGAATCGCCAGTCTATGTCTGACGCAGGATACTGCATGCTTGGGGCTAGTGCATGGGGGTGACCCACAGAGATGTTATGGGGAGGGAGGTGGGAGAGGGGTTCAGGTTTGGAAACATATGTAAGAAATAAAGATTTTAAAGTTAAAAAAAAATAAAAAAAAAGAATCTAAAAATTCCACAAAGTAGAGAGTATCACAAAAAAGGAGAATCACGGATATAGAGAACATTCTACTGGTTAGCAGCGGTGAGGGGAAGAGGGAGGGGCAATACAGAGGTGGGGGAGCGGGAGGCACAGCGTGTAAGGTGGAAGATGAGCCCAAGGATGGACTGTACATCATGGGGAATAGAGCCAGTGCTCTGTAAGAACTATAAACGGAAAGCCAACGTTCACGATTGTATAATAAGAAAGAAAGGGAAAGAAAGAGGGGGGAGGAAGGAGGGAAGAAAGGAAGGAAAATGATGGTGTTTTTGGAGGGCACAAAGCCAACATTGATTAGGCCCTTTTTAGCCAAGGAATTTAGTTGTTTCCTTTTTTTGGCCATTTTTATTTTTAGTTTATTTTGCATTACCATACTGTATTGGTTTTGCGATACATTGACATGATTTTTTGAGAAGTACTTATTTTAATGGAGGCTAACTATTTGACAATGCTTGGTGGTTTTTGCCATCCTTGTCGGGAATCCGCCATGGGTGTACATGTGTTCCCCATCCTGAACCCCCTCTCACTTCCCTGCCCATCCCATCCCTCAGGGCCATCCCAGTGCACCAGCCCCGAGCACCCAGTCTCGTGCATCGAACCTGGACGGGCGATCTCCTTCTCACATGATAATATACATGTTTCACTGCTATTCTCTCAGATCACCCCACCCTCGCCTTCTCCCACAGAGTTCAAAAGACTGTTCTGTACATCTGTGTCTCGCATCTTTCTAGATTCCATAGATATGTGTTCGTGTACTCTATTGGTGTTTTTCTTTCTGACTTATTTCACTCTGTATAATAGGCTGCAGTTTCATCCACCTCATTAGAACTAATTCAAGTGTATACTTTTTGATGGCTGAGTCGGATTCCATTGTGTATATGTACCACTGCTTTCTGATCGATTCGTCGGTCCCTGGACATCTAGGTTGCTTCCATGTCCTGGCTATTGTAAACAGTGCTGTGATGATCCTTCGGGTACACATGTCTCGTTCAAGTCTGGTTTCCTCGGTGTGTATGCCCAGCAGTGGGATTGCTGGGTCATATGGCAGTTCTCGTTCCAGTTTCTGAAGGAATCTCCACAGTGTTCTCCATCGTGGATGTACTAGTTTGCATTCCCACCAAGAGTGCAAGAGGGTTCCCTTCTCGACACCCTCTCCAGCATTTATTGCTTGTAGATTTTTGTACAGCAGTCAGCCTGACCAGAGGCAGATGGTACCTCATTGTGGTTTTGGTTTGCATTTGTCTGATAACGAGTGATGGGGAGAATCTTTTCATGTGTTTGTTAGCCATCTCTATGTCTTCTTCGGAGGAAAGGAATTTAGAATGGAGCAGTGGGCTCCCACAGGTGGGGCAGGGGGAGTAGCCCACATCCCCTGCAGGCAATACTGGGGTCTTGCCCACGAAGAGTTTTATTACAAGAATAAAGCCAACTAAAGGCTGGCTCTGTTGTGATTACCATCCCCATAATCCAGTATTCTAACTTAATGTCATTAATTAAATACTTTTACTTTGCACACCAAATTGTGTTGACTTAAGTTTTAAACGTTTGTTGTCATACATATCAGGTTTAAATATTTTATATATTATTCACAAGGGACAAAGATTCACTGTACATATGTACAAATGCACACACGTATGTGTGTACATACATATAAACGCACACTCATAAGTGTGTATATTTAGATATATTTTTTCATATATATATATATTCATACATCCACAGTTTCAGTAGTTACCTTGAAGAATTCATTGTCTTCTGTGAGGGAATTCATGAAGAGAAGACCTTGTTAAACCATTGTCACCAGCATAGGCTGCCTTGGTTACCACTGCTCCATTCCAGAGAGCATCCTGAATGGTTTGCAAGGCCTTGAGATCACTTCCTGCACAGCCTGCAGTCCCCTAGGGAACGTACACACCTCACATTCAAACAGTTGATTCGAAACAAACAGTGATACCACAGACCTTGTCAAGGTAAAGACACACAATGTGCTTTTATTTATGTCTAAATCAGTTAAACAACGTATTCACTGCAAGGTACAAACTTTTTTAGCTTGCAAAGAACAACATAGTCTTGTATTTGAACTTGGAAAATCTTGCTGAATTTGAAACATAGGTTTTAAATGAAATTCATTCTTCATTGTCTGTTATTTGGAGACTATGGAACCAAGAAAGTAAACCTCCGTTCATTGGGGCTGCTTAAGCTGTATCTTTAGCAGATTTTTTTTTAATTCCCTTACACTTTTACCGTCATAAATAGATATAATAGCCCAGCTTTGGAGGAGACACACCCTCCCTGCCCTTTGACCCATCGGACTTGACTTAGGGAGATGAGGATGGCAGGTGAGTTTGCGGGCCTCCATAGGGGAGTTATTCATGCCTTATTTTTCCCACCAAAACATCTAAATTGCTCCCCATCCTCTGCTAGAGGTGTCAGGATGGGGCTTTGTGATGTCAAGGCTCACCCAGGGCCCCCATTGGCTGGGGAAGAGACTTGCTGACCTCATCAAGCATGAGGGTGTGTCTCCCTGACGAGAGGTATATATAGGGGTGCTCAGGGGCTCTGGAGCAGACCACTGGGAGGCCTCAACATGACTAAGGTGACTGGGACGCCACAAGGCTCCAGAGTAGTACTGAAAAACCTGGCTCCTGTTACCCGGGACAACATAATGAAGACTTCTTCCCCACTGAGGTCCAAGAAAAATGTCAAGGTGAGCTGAACCCACCCAAACACCACTGGCCGATTGACTGCACCCCATAAGTCCTCTCCCCTGTCCTTGCCTGGCACACAACCCTTCTCTGCCCACACCCCTTCTCCTGAAGCTGTCATTCCCAACCACCCTCCACCTCTTCCCAAACCAATGCCATTCTCTACCCGTCTCTTGTTTTCTCCAGGTGACCAGGGTACCTGTGAGAGGGAATAATCGTCTTCAGGCACAGCTGAGCAAGAAAACGTCTCAGAAACCACTCAGCACAAGGAAATTTAAAAAAACCAGAGGCCCAAAGCTCTGTAGCCGGTGCTCCAAGGTGAAAGAAGTGCTGAATCAGAACGGACCAGAGGAGGTCCCAGAGAGTGTGTAGACCCCTGTCATTCCAGCAGGAACGGTGGGCAGCCAGTGACCTCAGAGCTTGGCTAGAGACCTCAGAAATCTTCTGGGGTCTTGCCGCTGAGGACTGGCCAACAATACACACGTTGACTATTATACCAACTGCATACATTCATAATGAAAATAAAATCAACCTGATGTGAAATTATGTTTGTCCCTGAGTTCTGTGAGAGTGGGGGACAGAGAGGGCAGTGCAGGCATCAATGTGTTGAGGGAGGGAGATGGGTCCTGTGGGGTTGGAGATGGGACTAGAAGGTCCAGTTTGCCAAAAAATGGGGGAGGGGAGAGAACTGGTTCCAGACTCATCTTCACACATATACTTCCCATGGGAGAAGAGGAAGAGGACTTGGTGTTTCTCTGTGTGAGTGCAGAACTGGAAACATGGCTGGGGAGCCGTGTCATGTGTGGAGTGGCCATGCCATTTGCTAAAAAGGCATAGAACGAAGGTGCCCCATAGAGAGAATGGAGTATTGACATATGCAGCAACAGGGAACGTATACTCTTCAGTGAAATAACTCAGACAGAGATAGACAAATACCGTATGGTATCACTTAAGAATCTAAAAACTCCACAAAGTAGAGAATATCACAGAAATGGAAGCTCACGGATATAGAGAAAATTCTCCTGGTTAGCAGCGGGGAGGGGAAGAGGGACGGGCAATACAGAGGTGGGGGAGCGGGAGGCACAGCGTGTAAGGTGGAAGATGAGCCCAAGGATGGACTGTACATCATGGGGAATAGAGCCAGTGCTCTGTAAGAACTATAAACGGAAAGCCAACGTTCACGATTGTATAATAAGAAAGAAAGGGAAAGAAAGAGGGGGGAGGAAGGAGGGAAGAAAGGAAGGAAAATGATGGTGTTTTTAGAGGGCACAAAGCCAAGATTGATTCGGCCCTTTTCAGTAAAGGAATTTAGTGTGTTTTTTTTTTCCATTTTTATTTTTAGTTTATTTCGCATTACCATACTGTATTGGTTTCACGATACCTTGACATGATTTTTTGAGATGTACTTATTTTAATGGGAGGCTAACTATTTGACAATGCTTGGTGGTTTTTGCCATCCTTGTCGGGAATCCGCCACGGGTGTACATGTGTTCCCCATCCTGAACCCCCTCTCACCTCCCTGCCCATCCCATCCCTCAGGGCCATCCCAGTGCCCCAGCCCCGAGCACCCAGTCTCGTGCATCGAACCTGGACGGGCGATCTCCTTCTCACATGATAATATACATGTTTCACTGCTATTCTCTCAGATCACCCCACCCTCCCCTTCTCCCACAGAGTCCAAAAGACTGTTCTGTACATCTGTGTCTCGCATCTTTTTAGATTCCATACATATGTGTTCGTGTACTCTATTGGTGTTTTTCTTTCTGACTTATTTCACTCTGTATAATAGGCTTCAGTTTCATCCACCTCATTAGAACTAATTCAAGTGTATACTTTTTGATGGCTGAGTCGGATTCCATTGTGTATATGTACCACTGCTTTCTTATCGATTCGTCTGCCCCTGGACATCTAGGTTGCTTCCATGTCCTGGCTATTGTAAACAGTGCTGTGATGATCCTTCGGGTACACATGTCTCATTCAAGTCTGGTTTCCTCGGTGTGTATGCCCAGCAGTGGGATTGCTGGGTCCTATGGCAGTTCTAGTTCCAGTTTTTGAAGGAATCTCCACATTGTTCTCCATAGTGGCTGTACTAGTTTGCATTCCCACCAAGAGTGCAAGAGGGTTCCCTTCTTGACACCCTCTGCATCATTTATTGCTTGTAAATTTTTGTACAGCAGTCAGCCTGACCAGAGGCAGATGGTACCTCATTGTGATTTTGGTTTGCATTTGTCTGATAACGAGGGATGGGGAGCATCTTTTCATGTGTTTGTTAGCCATCTCTATGTCTTCTTCGGAGGAAAGGAATTTAGAATGGAGCAGTGGGCTTCCACAGTTGGGGCAGGGGGAGTAGCCCTCATCCCCTGCAGGCAACACTGGGGTCTTGCCCACGAAGAGTTTTATTACAAGAATAAAGCCAAGTAAAGGCTGGCTCTGTTGTGATTACCATCCCCAGAATCCAGTATTCTAACTTCATGTCATTAATTAAATACTTTTACTTTGCACACCAAATTGTGTTTACTTAAGTTTTAAACGTTTGTTGTCATAGATGTCAGGTTTTAATATGTTATATATTATTCACAAGGGACAAAGTTTCACTGTACATAGGTACAAATGCACACACGTATGTGTGTACATACATATAAATGCACATTCATAAGTGTGTATATTTAGATATATTTTTTCATATATATATATATATATTCATACATCCACAGTTTCAGTAGTTACCTTGAAGAATTCATTGTCTTCTGTGAGGGAATTCATGAAGAGAAGACCTTGTTAAACCATTGTCACCAGCACAGGCTGCCTTGGTTACCACTGCTCCATTCCACAGAGCATCCTGAATGGTTTGCAAGGCCTTGAGATCACTTCCTGCACAGCCTGCAGTCCCCTAGGGAACGTACACACGTCACATTCAAACAGTTGATTCGAAACACACAGTGATACCACAGAACTTGTCAAGGTAAAGACACACAATGTGCTTTTATTTATCTCTAAATCAGTTAAACAAAGTATTCACTGCAAGGTACAAACTTTTTTTGCTTGCAAGGAACAACATTGTCTTGTATTTGAACATGGAAAATCTTGCTGAATTTGAAACATAGGTTTTAAATGAAATTCATTCTTTATTGTCTGTTATTTGGAGACTATGGAACCAAAAAAGTAAACCTCCGTTCATTGGGGCTGCTTAAGCTGTATCTTTAGCAGATTTTTTTTAAAATTCCCTTACACTTTTACCATCATAAATAGATAAAATAGCCCAGCTTTGGAGGAGACACACCCTCCCTACCCTGTGACCCATCGGACTTGACTTAAGGAGATGAGGATGGCAGTTGAGTTTGGGGGCCTCAATAGGGGAGTTATTCATGCCTCATTTCTCCTAACGAAACATCTAAATTGCTCCCCATCCTCTGCTAGAGGTGTCAGGATGGGGCTTTGTGATGTCAACACTCACCCAAGGCGCCCATTGCCTGGGGAAGAGACTTGCTGACCTCATAAAGCATGAGGGTTTGTCTCCCTGATGAGGGGTATATATAGGGGTGCTCAGGGGCTCTGGAGCAGACCACTGGGAAGCCTCAAAATGACTAAGGTGACTGGGAAGACACAAGGCTCCAGAGTAGTTCTGAAACACCTGGCTCCTGTTACGCGGGACAACAAGATGAAGTCTTCCTCCCCACTGATGTCCAAGAAAAATGTCAAGGTGAGCTGAACCCACCCAAACACCTCTGGCCCATTGACCCCACCCCATAAGTCCTCTCCCTTGTCCTTGCCTGGCACACAACCCTTCTCTGCCCACACCCCTTCCCCTGAAGCTGTCATTCCCAACCACCTTCACCCTCTTCCCCAAACCAATGCCATTCTCTACCCGTTTCTTGTTATCTCCAGGTGGCCAGGATACCTGTGAGCGTGAATAATCGCCTTCAGGCAAAGCTGAGCAAGAAAACCTCTCCCAAACCACTCAGCACAAGGAAATTTAAAAAAACCAGAGGCCCAAAGCTCTGTAGCCGGTGCTCCAAGGTGAAAGAAGTGCTGAATCAGAACGAACCAGAGGAGGTCCCAGAGAGTGTGTAGACCCCTGTCATTCCAGCAGGAACGGTGGGCAGCCAGTGACCTCAGAGCTTGGCTAGAGACCTCAGAAATCTTCTGGGGTCTTGCCGCTGAGGACTGGCCAAGAATACACAGGTTGACTATTATACCAACTGCATACATTCATAATGAAAATAAAATCAACCTGATGTGAAATTATGTTTGTCTCTGAGTTCTGTGAGAGTGGGGGACAGAGAGGGCAGTGCAGGCATCAATGTGTTGAGGGAGGGAGATGGGTCCTGTGGGGTTGGAGATGGGAGTAGAAGGTCCAGTTTGCCAGAAAATGGGGGAGGGGAGAGAACTGGTTCCAGACTCAGCTTCACACATATACTTCCCATGGGAGAAGAGGAAGAGGACTTGGTGTTTCTCTTTGTGAGTGCAGAACTGGAAACGTGGCTGGGGAGCCGTGTCATGTGTGGAGTGGCCGTGCCATTTGCTAAAAAGGCATAGGAAGAAGGTTCCCCATAAAGAGAATGGAATATTGACATATGCAGCAACAGGGAACGTATACTGTTAAGTGAAATAACTCAGACAGAGATAGACAAATACCGTATGGTATCACTTAAGAATCTAAAAACTCAATTTTTCACCATTCAAGATAATGTTTGCTGTGGGTTTGTCATATGTAGCTTTTATTATGTTGAGGTATGTTCCTTCTATTCCTGCTTTCTGGAGAGTTTTTATCATAAATGGATGTTGAATTTTGTCAAAGGCCTTCTCTGCATCTATTGAGATAATCATATGGTTTTTATTTTTCAATTTGTTAATGTGGTGAATTACATTGATTGATTTACGGATATTGAAGTATCCTTGCATCCCTGGAATAAAGCCCACTTGGTCATGGTGTATGATCTTTTTAATGTGTTGTTGGATTCTGATTGCTAGGATTGTGTTGAGTATTTTTGCGTCTGTGTTCATCAGTGATATTGGCCTGTAGTTTTCTTTTTTTGTGACATCTTTGTCAGGTTTTGGTATTAGGGTGATGGTGGCCTCATAGAATGAGTTTGGACGTTTACCTTCCTCTGCAATTTTCCGGAAGAGTTTGAGTATGATAGGTGTTAGCTCTTCTCTAAATTTTTGGTAGAATTTAGCTGTGAAGCCGTCTGGACCTGGGCTTTTGTTTCGTAAAACTGGTCAACCACTTGTGAAAGAATGAAACTAGATCACGTTCTAACAACACACACAAAAATAAACTCAAAATGGATTAAAGAACTTAATGTAAGACCAGAAACTATAAAACTCCTAGAGGAGAACATAGGCAAAACACTCTCAGACATAAATCACAGCAGGATCCTCTATGATCCACCTCTCAGAATTCTGGAAATAAAAGCAAAAATAAACAAATGGGATCTAATTAAAATTAAAAGCTTCTGCACAACAAAGGAAACTATAAGCAAGGTGAAAAGACAGCCTTCTGAATGGGAGCAAATAATAGCAAATGAAGCAACTGACAAACAACTAATCTCAAAAATATACAAGCAACTTATGCAGCTCAATTCCAGAAAATTAAACGACCCAATCAAAAATGGGCCAAAGAACTAAATAGACATTTCTTCACAGAAGACATACGGATGGCTAACAAACACATGAAAAGATGCTCAACATCACTCATTATCA
This sequence comes from Capricornis sumatraensis, assembly GCF_032405125.1. Classification (NCBI taxonomy): domain Eukaryota; kingdom Metazoa; phylum Chordata; class Mammalia; order Artiodactyla; family Bovidae; genus Capricornis; species Capricornis sumatraensis. The sequence continues at coordinate 137,640,960 of NC_091092.1, read as the reverse complement.
GAGAAATGCAAATCAAGACCACAATGAGGTACCGTTTCACACCAGTCAGAATGGCTGCGATCCAAAAATCTGCAAGCAATAAATGCTGGAGAGGGTGTGGAGAAAAGGGAACCCTCCTACACTGTTGGTGGGAATGCAAACTAGTACAGCCACTATGGAGAACAGTGTGGAGATTCCTTAAAAATTGCAAATAGAACTGCCTTATGACCCAGCAATCCCACTGCTGGGCATACACACCGAGGAAACCAGAGTTGAAAGAGACACATGTACCCCAATGTTCATCACAGCACTGTTTATAATAGCCAGGACATGGAAACAACCTAGATGTCCATCAGCAGATGAATGGATAAGAAAACTGTGGTACATGTACACAATGGAGTATTACTCAGCCGTTACAAAGAATTCATTTGAATCAGTTCTGATGAGAAGGATGAAACTGGAGCCGATTATACAGAGTGAAGTAAGCCAGAAAGAAAAACACCAATACAGAATACTAACACATATATATGGAATTTAGAAAGATGGCAATGACGACCCTGTATGCAAGACACGAAAAAAGACACAGCGGTGTATAACGGACTTTAGGACTCAGAGGGAGAGGGAGAGGGTGGGATGATTTGGGAGAACGACATTCTATCATGTATACTATCATGTAAGAATTGAATCGCCAGTCTATGTCTGACGCAGGATACTGCATGCTTGGGGCTAGTGCATGGGGGTGACCCACAGAGATGTTATGGGGAGGGAGGTGGGAGAGGGGTTCAGGTTTGGAAACATATGTAAGAAATAAAGATTTTAAAATTAAAAAAAAATAAAAAAAAGAATCTAAAAATTCCACTAAGTAGATAGTATCACAAAAAAGGAGAATCACGGATATAGAGAACATTCTACTGGTTAGCAGCGGTGAGGGGAAGAGGGAGGGGCAATACAGAGGTGGGGGAGCGGGAGGCACAGCGTGTAAGGTGGAAGATGAGCCCAAGGATGGACTGTACATCATGGGGAATAGAGCCAGTGCTCTGTAAGAACTATAAACGGAAAGCCAACGTTCACGATTGTATAATAAGAAAGAAAGGGAAAGAAAGAGGGGGGAGGAAGGAGGGAAGAAAGGAAGGAAAATGATGGTGTTTTTGGAGGGCACAAAGCCAACATTGATTAGGCCCTTTTTAGCCAAGGAATTTAGTTGTTTCCTTTTTTTGGCCATTTTTATTTTTAGTTTATTTTGCATTACCATACTGTATTGGTTTTGCGATACATTGACATGATTTTTTGAGAAGTACTTATTTTAATGGAGGCTAACTATTTGACAATGCTTGGTGGTTTTTGCCATCCTTGTCGGGAATCCGCCATGGGTGTACATGTGTTCCCCATCCTGAACCCCCTCTCACTTCCCTGCCCATCCCATCCCTCAGGGCCATCCCAGTGCACCAGCCCCGAGCACCCAGTCTCGTGCATCGAACCTGGACGGGCGATCTCCTTCTCACATGATAATATACATGTTTCACTGCTATTCTCTCAGATCACCCCACCCTCGCCTTCTCCCACAGAGTCCAAAAGACTGTTCTGTACATCTGTGTCTCGCATCTTTCTAGATTCCATAGATATGTGTTCGTGTACTCTATTGGTGTTTTTCTTTCTGACTTATTTCACTCTGTATAATAGGCTGCAGTTTCATCCACCTCATTAGAACTAATTCAAGTGTATACTTTTTGATGGCTGAGTCGGATTCCATTGTGTATATGTACCACTGCTTTCTGATCGATTCGTCGGTCCCTGGACATCTAGGTTGCTTCCATGTCCTGGCTATTGTAAACAGTTCTGTGATGATCCTTCGGGTACACATGTCTCGTTCAAGTCTGGTTTCCTCGGTGTGTATGCCCAGCAGTGGGATTGCTGGGTCATATGGCAGTTCTCGTTCCAGTTTCTGAAGGAATCTCCACAGTGTTCTCCATCGTGGCTGTACTAGTTTGCATTCCCACCAAGAGTGCAAGAGGGTTCCCTTCTCGACACCCTCTCCAGCATTTATTGCTTGTAGATTTTTGTACAGCAGTCAGCCTGACCAGAGGCAGATGGTACCTCATTGTGGTTTTGGTTTGCATTTGTCTGATAACGAGTGATGGGGAGAATCTTTTCATGTGTTTGTTAGCCATCTCTATGTCTTCTTCGGAGGAAAGGAATTTAGAATGGAGCAGTGTGCTCCCACAGGTGGGGCAGGGGGAGTAGCCCACATCCCCTGCAGGCAATACTGGGGTCTTGCCCACGAAGAGTTTTATTACAAGAATAAAGCCAACTAAAGGCTGGCTCTGTTGTGATTACCATCCCCATAATCCAGTATTCTAACTTAATGTCATTAATTAAATACTTTTACTTTGCACACCAAATTGTGTTGACTTAAGTTTTAAACGTTTGTTGTCATAGATATCAGGTTTAAATATTTTATATATTATTCATAAGGGACAAAGATTCACTGTTCATATGTACAAATGCACACACGTATGTGTGTACATACATATAAACGCACACTCATAAGTGTGTATATTTAGATATATTTTTTCATATATATATATATTCATACATCCACAGTTTCAGTAGTTACCTTGAAGAATTCATTGTCTTCTGTGAGGGAATTCATGAAGAGAAGACCTTGTTAAACCATTGTCACCAGCATAGGCTGCCTTGGTTACCACTGCTCCATTCCAGAGAGCATCCTGAATGGTTTGCAAGGCCTTGAGATCACTTCCTGCACAGCCTGCAGTCCCCTAGGGAACGTACACACCTCACATTCAAACAGTTGATTCGAAACAAACAGTGATACCACAGACCTTGTCAAGGTAAAGACACACAATGTGCTTTTATTTATGTCTAAATCAGTTAAACAACGTATTCACTGCAAGGTACAAACTTTTTTAGCTTGCAAAGAACAACATAGTCTTGTATTTGAACTTGGAAAATCTTGCTGAATTTGAAACATAGGTTTTAAATGAAATTCATTCTTCATTGTCTGTTATTTGGAGACTATGGAACCAAGAAAGTAAACCTCCGTTCATTGGGGCTGCTTAAGCTGTATCTTTAGCAGATTTTTTTTTAATTCCCTTACACTTTTACCGTCATAAATAGATATAATAGCCCAGCTTTGGAGGAGACACACCCTCCCTGCCCTTTGACCCATCGGACTTGACTTAGGGAGATGAGGATGGCAGGTGAGTTTGCGGGCCTCCATAGGGGAGTTATTCATGCCTTATTTCTCCCACCAAAACATCTAAATTGCTCCCCATCCTCTGCTAGAGGTGTCAGGATGGGGCTTTGTGATGTCAAGGCTCACCCAGGGCCCCCATTGGCTGGGGAAGAGACTTGCTGACCTCATCAAGCATGAGGGTGTGTCTCCCTGACGAGAGGTATATATAGGGGTGCTCAGGGGCTCTGGAGCAGACCACTGGGAGGCCTCAACATGACTAAGGTGACTGGGAAGCCACAAGGCTCAAGAGTAGTACTGAAAAACCTGGCTCCTGTTACCCGGGACAACATAATGAAGACTTCTTCCCCACTGAGGTCCAAGAAAAATGTCAAGGTGAGCTGAACACACCCAAACACCACTGGCCGATTGACTGCACCCCATAAGTCCTCTCCCCTGTCCTTGCCTGGCACACAACCCTTCTCTGCCCACACCCCTTCTCCTGAAGCTGTCATTCCCAACCACCTTCCACCTCTTCCCAAACCAATGCCATTCTCTACCCGTCTCTTGTTTTCTCCAGGTGACCAGGGTACCTGTGAGAGGGAATAATCGTCTTCAGGCACAGCTGAGCAAGAAAACGTCTCAGAAACCACTCAGCACAAGGAAATTTAAAAAAACCAGAGGCCCAAAGCTCTGTAGCCGGTGCTCCAAGGTGAAAGAAGTGCTGAATCAGAACGGACCAGAGGAGGTCCCAGAGAGTGTGTAGACCCCTGTCATTCCAGCAGGAACGGTGGGAAGCCAGCGAGCTCAGAGCATGGCTAGAGACCTCAGAAATCTTTGCGGGTCTTGCCGCTGAGGACTGGCCAACAGTACACACATTGACTATTATACCAACTGCATACATTCATAATGAAAATAAAATCAACCTGATGTCAATTTATGTTTGTCCCTGAGTTCTATGAGAGTCGGGGACAGAGAGTGCAGTGCAGGCATAAATGTGTTGAGGGAGGGAGATGGACCCTGTGGGGTTGGAGATGGGACTAGAAGGTCCAGTTTGCCAGAAAATGGGGGAGGGGAGGGAACTGGTTCCAGACTCAGCTTCACAGATATACTTCCCATGGGAGAAGGGGAAGAGGACTTGTTGTTTCTCTGTGTGAGTGCAGAACTGGAAACGTGTCTGGGGAGCCGTGTCATATGTGGAGTGGCAGTGCCATTTGCAAAAAAGGAATAGAAAGAAGGTGCCCCATAAAGAGAATGGAACATTGATATTTGCACCAACAGGAACGTATACTGTTAAGTGAGATAACTCAGACAGAGATAGACAAATACCGTATGGTATCACTTAAGAATCTAAAAACTCAATTTTTCACCATTCAAGATAATGTTTGCTGTGGGTTTGTCAAATGTAGCTTTTATTATGTTGAGGTATGTTCCTTCTATTCCTGCTTTCTGGAGAGTTTTTATCATAAATGGATGTTGAATTTTGTCAAAGGCCTTCTCTGCATCTATTGAGATAATCATATAGTTTTTATTTTTCAATGTGTTAATGTGGTGAATTACATTGATTGATTTGCGGATATTGTAGAATCCTTGAATCCCTGGAATAAAGCTCACTTGGTCATGGTTTATGATCTTTTTAATGTGTTGTTGGATTCTGATTGCTAGGATTGTGTTGAGGATTTTTGCGTTTGTGTTCATCAGTGATTTTGGCCTGTAGTTTTCTTTTTTTGTGACATCTTTGTCAGGTTTTGGTATTAGGGTGATGGTGGACTCATAAAATGATTTTGGAAGTTTACCTTCCTCTGCAATTTTCTGGAAGAGTTTGAGTAGGATAGGTGTTAGCTCTTCTCTAAATTTTTGGTAGAATTCAGCTGTGAAGCCGTCTGGACCTGGGCTTTTGTTTGGTAAAACTGGTCAACCACTTGTAAAAGAATGAAACTAGATCACGTTCTAACACCGCACACAAAAATAAACTCAAAATGGATTAAAGATCTAAATGTAAGACCAGAAACTATAAAACTCCTAGAGGAGAACATAGGCAAAACACTCTCAGACATAAATCACAGCAGGATCCTCTATGATCCACCTCTCAGAATTCTGGAAATAAAAGCAAAAATAAACAAATGGGATCTAATTAAAATTAAAAGCTTCTGCACAACAAAGGAAACTATAAGCAAGGTGAAAAGACAGCCTTCTGAATGGGAGCAAATAATAGCAAATGAAGCAACTGACAAACAACTAATCTCAAAAATATACAAGCAACTTATGCAGCTCAATTCCAGAAAAATAAAGGACCCAATCAAGAAATGGGCCAAAGAACTAAATAGATATTTCTCCACAGAAGACATACGGATGGCTAACAAACACATGAAAAGATGCTCAACATCACTCATTATCAGAGAAATGCAAATCAAAACCACAATGAGGTACCACTTCACACCAGTCAGAATGGCTGCGATCCAAAAATCTGCAAGCAATAAATGCTGGAGAGGGTGTGGAGAAAAGGGAACCCTCCTACACTGTTGGTGGGAATGCAAATTAGTACAGCCACTATGGAGAACAGTGTGGAGATTCCCTAAAAAATTGCAAATAGAACTGCCTTATGACCCAGCAATGCCACTGCTGGGCATACACACCGAGGAAACCAGAGTTGAAAGAGACACATGTACCCCAATGTTCATCACAGCACTGTTTATAATAGCCAGGACATGGAAACAACCTAGAGGTCCATCAGCAGATGAATGGATAAGAAAGCTGTGGTACATGTACACAATGGAGTATTATTCAGCCATTAAAAAGAATTCATTTGAATCAGTTCTGATGAGATGGATGAAACTGGGGCCGATTATACAGAGTGAAGTAAGCCAGAAAGAAAAACACCAATACAGTACACTAACACATATATATGGAATTTAGAAAGCTGGCAATGACGACCCTGTATGCAAGACACGAAAAAAGACACAGCGGTGTATAACGGACTTTTGGACTCAGAGGGAGAGGGAGAGGGTGGGATGATTTGGGAGAATGGCAATCTATCATGTATACTATCATGTAAGAATTGAATCGCCAGTCTATGTCAGACGCAGGATACAGCATGCTTGGGGCTAGTGCATGGGGGTGACCCACAGAGATGTTATGGGGAGGGAGGTGGGAGGGGGGTTCATGTTTGGGAACACATGTAAGAATTAAAGATTTTAAAATTAAAAAAAAATTAAAAAAAAGAATCTAAAATCTCCACAAAGTAGAGAGTATCACAAAAATGGAGAATCACGGATATAGAGAACATTCTACTGGTTAGCAGCGGGGAGGGGAAGAGGGAGGGGCAATACAGAGGTGGGGGAGCGGGAGGCACAGCGTGTAAGGTGGAAGATGAGCCCAAGGATGGACTGTACATCATGGGGAATAGAGCCAGTGCTCTGTAAGAACTATAAACGGAAAGCCAACGTTCACGATTGTATAATAAGAAAGAAAGGGAAAGAAAGAGGGGGGAGGAAGGAGGGAAGAAAGGAAGGAAAATGATGGTGTTTTCGGAGGGCACAAAGCCAACATTGATTAGGCCCTTTTTAGCAAAGGAATTCAGTGTGTTTTTTTTCCATTTTTCTTTTTAGTTTATTTCACATTACCATACTGTATTGGTTTCGCGATACATTGACATGATTTTTTGAGATGTACTTATAATAATGGGAGGCTAACTATTTGACAATGCTTGGTGGTTTTTGCCATACTTGTCGGGAATCCGTCACGGGTGTACATGTGTTCCCCATCCTGAACCCCCTCTCACCTCCCTGCCCATCCCATCCCTCAGGGCCATCCCAGTGCACCAGCCCCGAGCACCCAGTCTCGTGCATCGAACCTGGACGGGGGATCTCCTACTCACATGATAATATACATGTTTCACTGCTATTCTCTCAGATCATCCCAGCCTCGCCTTCTCCCACAGAGTCCAAAAGACTGTTCTGTACATCTGTGTCTCGCAGACAGGTTTATCATCACCATCTTTCTAGATTCCATAGATATGTGCTCGAGTACTCTATTGGTGTTTTTCTTTCTGACTTATTTCACTCTGTATAATGGGCTGCAGTTTCATCCACCTCATTAGAACTAACTCAAGTGTATACTTTTTGATGGCTGAGTCGGATTCCATTGTGTATATGTACCACTGCTTTCTTATCGATTCCTCTGACCCTGGACATCTAGGTTGCTTCCATGTCCTGGCTATTGTAAACAGTGCTGTGATGATCCTTCGGGTACACATGTCTCGTTCAAGTCTGGTTTCCTCGGTGTGTATGCCCAGCAGTGGGATTGCTGGGTCATATGGCAGTTCTAGTTCCAGTTTTTGAAGGACTCTCCACAGTGTTCTCCATAGTGGCTGTACTAGTTTGCATTCCCACCAAGAGTGCAAGAGGGTTCCCTTCTCGACACCCTCTCCAGCATTTATTGCTTGTAGATTTTTGTACAGCAGTCAGCCTGACCAGAGGCAGATGGTACCTCATTGTGGTTTTGGTTTGCATTTGTCTGATAACGAGTGATGGGGAGCGTCTTTTCATGTTTTTGTTAGCCATCTCTATGTCTTCTTCGGAGGAAAGGAATTTAGAATGGAGCAGTGGGCTCCCACAGGTGGGGCAGAAGGAGTAGCCCACAGCCCCTGCAGGCAATACTGGGGTCTTGCCCACGAAGAGTTTTATTACAAGAATAAAGCCAAGTAAAGGCTGGCTCTGTTGTGATTACCATCCCCATACTCCAGTATTCTAACTTAATGTCACTCATTAAATACTTTTACTTTGCACACCAAATTGTGTTGATTTAAGTTTTAAACGTTTGTTGTCATAGATGTCAGGTTTCAATATTTTATATATTATTCACAAGGGACAAAGATTCACTGTACATATGTACAAATGCACACACGTATATGTGTACATACATATAAACGCACACTCATAAGTGTGTATACTTAGATATATTTTTTCATGTTTATATATATATATTCATTCATCCACAGTTTCAGTAGTTACCTTTAAGAATTCATTGTCTTCTGTGAGGGAATTCATGAAGAGAAGACTTTGTTAAACCATTGTCACCAGCACAGGCTGCCTTGGTTACCACTGCTCCATTTCACAGAGCATCCTGAATGGTTCGCAAGGCCTTGAGAACACTTGCTGCACAGCCTGCAGTCCGCTAGGGAACGTACACACCTCACATTCAAACAGTTGATTCGAAACACACAGTGATACCACAGACCTTGTCAAGGTAAAACTCACACTGTGCTTTTATTTATGTCTAAATCAGTTAAACAACGTATTCACTGCAAGGTACAAACTTTTTTAGCTTGCAAAGAACAAAATTTTCTTGTATTTGAACATGGAAAATCTTGCTGAATATGAAACATAGGTTTTAAATGAAATTCATTCTTCATTGTCTGTTATTTGGAGACTGTGGAACGAAGAAAGTAAACCTCCGTTCATTGGGGCTGCTTAAGCTGTATCTTTAGCAGATTTTTTTCTTTAATTCCCTTACACTTTTACCGTCATAAATAGATATAATAGCCCAGCTTTGTAGGAGACACACCCTCCCTGCCCTGTGACCCATCGGACTTGACTTAGGTAGATGAGGATGGCAGGTGAGTTTGGGGTCCTCCATAGGGGAGTTTTTCATGCCTCATTTCCCCACCAAAACATCTAAATTGCTCCCCGTCCTCTGCGAGAGGTGTCAGCATGGGGCTTTGTGATGTCAAGGCTCACCCAGGGCCCCCATTGGCTGGGGAAGAGACTTGCTGACCTCATCAAGCATGAGGGTGTGTCTCCCTGACGAGGGGTATATATAGGGGTGCTCAGGGCCTCTGGAGCAGACCACTGGGAGGCTTCAAAATGACTAAGGTGACTGGGAAGCCACAAGGCTCCAGAGTAGTTATGAAACACCTGGCTCCTGTTACCCGGGACAACAGGATGAAGACTTCCTCCCCACTGAGGTCCACGAAAAATGTCAAGGTGAGCTTAACACACCCAAACAGCTTTAGCCCATTGACCCCATCCCATATGTACTCCTCTCCCCTGTCCTTGCCTGGCACACAACCCTTCTCTGCCCACACCCCTTCTCCTGAAGCTGTCATTCCCAACCACCTTCACCCTCTTCCCCAAACCAATGCCATTCTCTACCCGTCTCTTGTTTTCTCCAGGTGGCCAGGGTACCTGTGAGAGTGAATAATCGCCTTCAGGCAAAGCTGAGCAAGAAAACGTCTCAGAAACCAGTCAGCACAAGGAAATTAAAAAAAACCAGAGGCCCAAAGCTCTGTAGCCGGTGCTCCAAGGTGAAAGAAGTGCTGAATCAGAACGGACCAGAGGAGGTCCCAGAGAGTGTGTAGACCCCTGTCATTCCAGCAGGAACGGTGGGCAGCCAGTGACCTCAGAGCTTGGCTAGAGACCTCAGAAATCTTCTGGGGTCTTGCCGCTGAGGACTGGCCAACAATACACACGTTGATAATTATACCAACTGCATACATTCATAATGAAAATAAAATCAACCTGATGTGAAATTATGTTTTTCTCTGAGTTCTGTGAGAGTGAGGGACAGAGAGGGCAGTGCAGGCATCAATGTGTTGAGGGAGGGAGATGGGTCCTGTGGGGTTGGAGATGGGACTAGAAGGTCCAGTTTGCCAGAAAATGGGGGAGGGGAGAGAACTGGTTCCAGACTCAGCTTCACACATATACTTCCCATGGGAGAAGAGGAAGAGGACTTGGTGTTTCTCTGTGTGAGTGCAGAACTGGAAACGTGGCTGGGGAGCCGTGTCATGTGTGGAGTGGCCGGGCCATTTGCTAAAAAGGCATAGAAAGCAGGTGCCCCATAAAGAGAATGGAATATTGACATATGCAGCAACAGGGAACGTATACTGTTCAGTGAAATAACTCAGACAGAGATAGACAAATACCGTATGGTATCAATTAAGAATCTAAAAACTCCACAAAGTAGAGAATATCAGAAAAATGGAGGCTCACGGATATAGAGAACATTCTCCTGGTTAGCAGCGGGGAGGGGAAGAGGGAGGGGCAATACAGAGGTGGGGGAGCGGGAGGCACAGCGTGTAAGGTGGAAGATGAGCCCAAGGTTGGACTGTACATCATGGGGAATAGAGCCAGTGCTCTGTAAGAACTATAAACGGAAAGCCAACGTTCACGATTGTATAATAAGAAAGAAAGGGAAAGAAAGGTGGGGGAGGAAGGAGGGAAGAAAGGAAGGAAAATGATGGTGTTTTTGGAGGGCACAAAGCCAACATTGATTAGGCCCTTTTTAGCAAAGGAATTTAGTGTGTTTTTTTTTTCCATTTTTATTTTTAGTTTATTTCGCGTTACCATACTGTATTGGTTTCACGATACATTGACATGATTTTTTGAGATGTACTTATTTTAATGGGAGGCTAACTATTTGACAATGCTTGGTGGTTTTTGCCATCCTTGTCGGGAATCCGCCAAGGGTGTACATGTGTTCCCCATCCTGAACCCCCTCTCACCTCCCTGCCCATCCCATCCCTCAGGGCCATCCCAGTGCCCCAGCCCCGAGCACACAGTCTCGTGCATCGAACCTGGACGGGCGATCTCCTTCTCACATGATAATATACATGTTTCACTGCTATTCTCTCAGATCACCTCACCCTCCCCTTCTCCCACAGAGTCCAAAAGACTGTTCTGTACATCTGTGTCTCGCAGACAGGGTTATCATCACCATCTTTCTAGATTCCATAGATATGTGTTCGTGTACTCTATTGGTGTTTTTCTTTCTGACTTATTTCACTCTGTATAATAGGCTGCAGTTTCATCCACCTCATTAGAACTAACTCAAGTGTATACTTTTTGATGGCTGAGTCGGATTCCATTGTGTATATGTACAACTGCTTTCTTATCGATTCGTCTGCCCCTGGACATCTAGGTTGCTTCCATGTCCTGGCTATTGTAAACAGTGCTGTGATGATCTTTCGGGTACACATGTCTCGTTCAAGTCTGGTTTCCTCGGTGTGTATGCCCAGCAGTGGGATTGCTGGGTCATATGGCAGTTCTAGTTCCAGTTTTTGAAGGACTCTCCGCAGTGTTCTCCATAGTGGCTGTACTAGTTTGCATTCCCACCAAGAGTGCAAGAGGGTTCCCTTCTCGACACCCTCTCCAGCATTTATTGCTTGTAGATTTTTGTACAGCAGTCAGCCTGACCAGAGGCAGATGGTACCTCATTGTGGTTTTGGTTTGCATTTGTCTGATAACGAGTGATGGCGAGCATCTTTTCATGTGTTTGTTAGCCATCTCTATGTCTTCTTCGGAGGAAAGGAATTTAGAATGGAGCAGTGGGCTCCCACAGTTGGGGCAGGGGGAGTAGCCCACATCCCCTGCAGGCAATACTGGGGTCTTGCCACGAAGAGTTTTATTACAAGAATAAAGCCAAGTAAAGGCTGGCTCTGTTGTGATTACCATCCCCATACTCCAGTATTCTAACTTAATGTCAGTCATTAAATACTTTTAGTTTGCACACCATATTGTGTTGATTTAAGTTTTAAACGTTTGTTGTCATACATGTCAGGTTTTAATATTTTATATATTATTCACAAGGGACAAAGATTCACTGTACATTTGCACAAATGTACACACGTATATGTGTACATACATATAAACGCACACGAATAAGTGTGTATATTTAGATATATTTTTTTCATATATATATATATTCATACATCCACAGTTTCAGTAGTTACCTTTAAGAATTCATTGTCTTCTGTGAGGGAATTCATGAAGAGAAGACCTTGTTAAACCATTGTCACCAGCACAGGCTGCCTTGGTTACCACTGCTCCATTCCACAGAGCATCCTGAATGGTTTGCAAGGCCTTGAGATCACTTCCTGCACAGCCTGCAGTCCGCTAGGGATCGTACACACCTCACATTCAAAAAGTTGATTCGAAACACACAGTGATACCACAGACCTTGTCAAGGTAAAGACACACAATGTGCTTTTATTTATGTCTAAATCAGTTAAACAACGTATTCACTGCAAGGTACAAACTTTTTTAGCTTGCAAAGAACAACATTGTCTTGTATTTGAACATGGAAAATCTTGCTGAATTTGAAACATAGGTTTTAAATGAAATTCATTCTTCATTGTCTGTTATTTGGGGACTATGGAACCAAGATAGTAAACATCCGTTCATTGAGGCTGCTTAAGCTGTATCTTTAGCAGATTTTTTTCTTTAATTCCCTTACACTTTTACCGTCATTAATAGATATAATAGCCCAGCTTTGGAGGAGACACACCCTCCTTGCCCTGTGACCCATCGGACTTGACTTAGGGAGATGAGGATGGCAGGTGAGTTTGGGGACCGCCATAGGGGAGTTATTCATGCCTCATTTCTCCCACCAAAACATCTAAATTGCTCCTCATCCTCTGCTATAGGTGTCAGGATGGGGCTTTGTGATGTCAAGGCTCACCCAGGGCCCCCATTGACTGGGGAAGAGACTTGCTGACCTCATAAAGCATGAGGGTGTGTCTCCGTGACGAGGGGTATATATAGGGGTGCTCAGGTGCTCTGGACCAGAACACTGGGAGGCCTCAAAATGACTAAGGTGACTGGGAAGCCACAAGGCTCCAGAGTAGTTCTGAAACACCTGTCTCCTGTTACCCGGGACAACAGGATGAAGACTTCCTCCCCACTGAGGTCCAAGAAAAATGTCAAGGTGAGCTGAACCCACCCAAACACCTCTGGCCCATTGTCCCCATCCCATAAGTCCTCTCCCCTGTCCTTGCCTGGCACACAACCCTTCTCTGCCCACACCCCTTCTCCTGAAGCTGTCATTCCCAACCACCTTCACCCTCTTCCCAAACCAATGCCATTCTCTACCCATCTCTTGTTTTCTCCAGGTGGCCAGGGTACCTGTGAGAGTGAAAAATCGCCTTCAGGCAAAGCTGAGCAAGAAAACGTCTCAGAAACCACTCAGCACAAGGAAATTTAAAAAAACCAGAGGCCCAAAGCTCTGTAGCCAGTGCTCCAAGGGGAAAGAAGTGCTGAATCAGAACGGACCAGAGGAGGTCCCAGAGAGTGTGTAGACCCCTGTCATTCCAGCAGGAACGGTGGGCAGCCAGTGACCTCAGAGCTTGGCTAGAGACCTCAGAAATCTTCTGGGGTCTTGCCGCTGAGGACTGGCCAACAATACACATGTTGACTATTATACCACCTGCATACATTCATAATGAAAATAAAATCAACCTGATGTGAAATTATGTTTGTCTCTGAGTTCTGTGAGAGTTTGGGACAGAGAGGGCAGTGCAGGCATCAATGTGTTCAGGGAGGGAGATGGGTCCTGTGGGGTTGGAGATGGGACTAGAAGGTCCAGTTTGCCAGAAAATGGGGGAGGGGAGAGAACTGGTTCCAGACTCAGCTTCACACATATACTTCCCATGGGAGAAGAGAAAGAGGACTTGGTGTTTCTCTGTGTGAGTGCAGAACTGGAAACGTGGCTTCGGAGCCGTGTCATGTGTGGAGTGGCCGTGCCATTTGCTAAAAAGGCATACAAAGAAGGTGCCCCATAAAGAGAATGGAATATTGACATATGCAGCAACAGGGAACGTATACTGTTCAGTGAAATAACTCAGACAAAGATAGACCAATACCGTATGGTATCACTTAAGAATCTAAAAACTCCACAAAGTATAGAATATCACAGAAATGGAGGCTCACGGATATAGAGAACATTCTACTGGTTAGCAGCGGGGAGGGGAAGAGGGAGGGGCAATACAGAGGTGGGGGAGCGGGAGGCACAGCGTGTAAGGTGGAAGATGAGCCCAAGGATGGACTGTACATCATGGGGAATAGAGCCAGTGCTCTGTAAGAACTATAAACGGAAAGCCAACGTTCACGATTGTATAATAAGAAAGAAAGGGAAAGAAAGAGGGGGGAGGAAGGAGGGAAGAAAGGAAGGAAAATGATGGTGTTTTTGAAGGGCACAAAACCAACATTGATTAGGCCCTTTTTAGCAAAGGAATTTAGTGTGTTTTTTTTTCCATTTTTATTTTTAGTTTATTTCGCATTACCATACTGTATTGGTTTCACAATTCATTGACATGATTTTTTGAGATGTACTTATTTTAATGGGAGGCTAACTATTTGACAATGCTTGGTGGTTTTTGCCATCCTTGTCGGGAATCCGCCACGGGTGTACATGTGTTCCCCATCCTGAAGCCCCTCTCACCTCCCTGCCCATCCCATCCCTCAGGGCCATCCCAGTGCCCCAGCCCCGAGCACCCAGTCTTGTGCATCGAACCTGGACGGGCGATCTCCTTCTCACATGATAATATACATGTTTCACTGCTATTCTCTCAGATCACCCCACCCTCCCCTTCTCCCACAGAGTCCAAAAGACTGTTCTGTACATCTGTGTCTCGCATCTTTTTAGATTCCATACATATGTGTTCGTGTACTCTATTGGTGTTTTTCTTTCTGACTTATTTCACTCTGTATAATAGGCTGCAGTTTCATCCACCTCATTAGAACTAATTCAAGTGTATACTTTTTGATGGCTGAGTCGGATTCCATTGTGTATATGTACCACTGTTTTCTTGTCGATTCATCTGCCCCTGGACATCTAGGTTGCTTCCATGTCCTGGCTATTGTAAACAGTGCTGTGATGATCCTTCGGGTACACATGTCTCATTCAAGTCTGGTTTCCTCGGTGTGTATGCCCAGCAGTGGGATTGCTGGGTCATATGGCAGTTCTAGTTCCAGTTTTTGAAGGAATCTCCACAGTGTTCTCCATAGTGGCTGTACTAGTTTGCATTCCCACCAAGAGTGCAAGAGGGTTCCCTTCTCGACACCCTCTCCAGCATTTATTGCTTGTAGATTTTTGTACTGCAGTCAGCCTGACCAGAGGAAGATGGTACCTCATTGTGATTTTGGTTTGCATTTGTCTGATAACGAGGGATGGGGAGCATCTTTTCATGTGTTTGTTAGCCATCTGTATGTGTTCTTCAGAGGAAAGGAATTTAGAATGCAGCAGTGGGCTCCCACAGGTGGGGCAGGGGGAGTAGCCCACATCCCCTGCAGGCAATACTGGGGTCTTGCCCACGAAGAGTTTTATTACAAGAATAAAGCCAAGTAAAGGCTGGCTCTGTTGTGATTACCATCCCCATACTCCAGTATTCTAACTTCATGTCATTAATTAAATACTTTTACTTTGCACACCAAATTGTGTTGATTTAAGTTTTAAACGTTTGTTGTCATAGATGTCAGGTTTTAATATGTTATTTATTATTCACAAGGGACAAAGATTCACTGTACATATGTACAAATGCACACACGTATGTGTGTACATACATATAAACGCACACTCATAAGTGTGTATTTAGATATATTTTTTCATATATATATAAATTCATACATCCATAGTTTCAGTAGTTACCTTGAAGAATTCATTGTCTTCTGTGAGTGAATTCATGAAGAGAAGACCTTGTTAAACCATTGTCACCAGCACAGGCTGCCTTGGTTACCACTGCTCCATTCCACAGAGCATCCTGAATGGTTTGCAAGGCCTTGAGATCACTTCCTGCACAGCCTGCAGACCCCTAGGGAACGTACACACCTCACATTCAAACAGTTGATTCGAAACACACAGTGATACCACAGACCTTGTCAAGGTAAAGACACACAATGTGCTTTTATTTATGTCTAAATCAGTTAAACAACGTATTCACAGCAAGGTACAAACTTTTTTAGCTTGCAAAGAACAACATTGTCTTGTATTTGAACATGGAAAATCTTGCTGAATTTGAAACATAGGTTTTAAATGAAATTCATTCTTCATTGTCTGTTATTTGGAGACTGTGGAACCAAGAAAGTAAACCTCCGTTCATTGGGACTGCTTAAGTTGTATATTTAGCTGATTTTTTTTTAATTCCCTTACACTTTTACCGTCATAAATAGATATAATAGGCCAGCTTTGGAGGAGACACACCCTCCCTGCCCTGTGACTCATCGAACTTGACTTAGGGAGATGAGGATGGCAGGTGAGTTTGGGGGCCTCCATTCGGGAGTTATTCATGCCTCATTTCTCCCACCAAAACATCTAAATTGCTCCCCATCCTCTGCTAGTGGTGTCAGTATGGGGTTTGTGATGTCAAGGCTCACCCAGGGCGCCCATTGGCTGGGGAAGAGACTTGTTGACCTCATCAAGCATGAGGGTGTGTCTCCCTGACGAGGGGTATATATAGGGGTCCTCAGGGGCTCTGGAGCAGACCACTGGGAGGCCTCAAAATAACTAAGGTGACTGGGATGCCACAAGACTCCAAAGTAATTATGAAACACCTGGCTCCTGTTACCCGGGCCAACAGGATGAAGACTTCCTCCCCACTGAGGTCCAAGAAAAATGTCAAGGTGAGCTGAACCCACCCAAACACCTCTGGCCCATTGACCCCACCCCATAAGTCCTCTCCCCTGTTCTTGCCTGGCACACAACCCTTCTCTGCCCACACCCGTTCCCCTGAAGCTGTCATTCCCAACCACCTTCACCCTCTTCCCCAAACCAATGCCATTCTCTACCCGTCTCTTGTTTTCTCCAGGTGGCCAGGGTACCTGTGAGAGTGAATAATCGCCTTCAGGCAAAGCTGAGCAAGAAAACGTCTCAGAAGCCATTCAGCACAAGGAAATTTAAAAAAACCAGAGGCCCAAAGCTCTGTAGCCGATGCTCCAAGGTGAAAGAAGTGCTGAATCAGAACGGACCAAAGGAGGTCCCAGAGAGTGTGTAGACCCCTGTCATTCCAGCAGGAACGGTGGGCAGCCAGTGACCTCAGAGCTTGGCTAGAGACCCCAGAAATCTTCTGGGGTCTTGCCGCTGAGGACTGGCCAACAATACACATGTTGACTATTATACCAACTGCATACATTCATAATGAAAATAAAATCAACCTGATGTGAAATTATGTTTGTCTCTGAGTTCTGTGAGAGTGGGGGACAGAGAGGGCAGTGCAGGCATCAATGTGTTGAGGGAGGGAGATGGGTCCTGTGGGGTGTGAGATGGGACTAGAAGGTCCAGTTTGCCAGAAAATGGGGGAGGGGAGAGAACTGGTTCCAGACTCAGCTTCACACATATACTTCCCATGGGAGAAGAGGAAGAGGACTTGGTGTTTCTCTGTGTGAGTGCAGAACTGGAAACGTGGCTGGGGAGCCGTGTCATGTGTGGAGTGGCCGTGCCATTTGCTAAAAAGGCATAGAAAGAAGGTGCCCCATAAAGAGAATGGAATATTGACATATGCAGCAACAGGGAACGTATACTGTTCAGTGAAATAACTCAGACAGAGATAGACAAATACCGTATGGTATCACTTAAGAATCTAAAAACTCAATTTTTCACCATTCAAGATAATGTTTGCTGTGGTTTTGTCATATGTAGCTTTTATTTTGTTGAGGTATGTTCCTTCTATTCCTGCTTTCTGGAGAGTTTTTATCATAAATGGATGTTGAATTTTGTCAACGGCCTTCTCTGCATCTATTGAGATAATCATATGGTTTTTATTTTTCAATTTGTTAATGTGGTGAATTACATTGATTGATTTGCGGATATTGAAGAATCCTTGCATCCCTGGAATAAAGCCCACTTGGTCATGGTGTATGACCTTTTTAATGTGTTGTTGGATTCTGATTGCTAGGATTGTTTTGAGGATTTTTGCGTCTATGTTCATCAGTGATATTGGCCTGTAGTTTTCTTTTTTTGTGACATCTTTGTCAGGTTTTGGTATTAGGGTGATGGTGGCCTCATAAAATGAGTTTGGACGTTTACCTTCCTCTGCAATTTTCTGGAAGACCTTGAGTATGATAGGTGTTAGCTCTTCTCTAAATTTTTGTTAGAATTCAGCTGTGAAGCCGTCTGGACCTGGGCTTTTGTTTGGGAAAACTGGTCAACCACTTGTGAAAGAATGAAACTAGATCACGTTCTAACACCGCACACAAAAATAAACTCAAAATGGATTAAAGAACTAAATGTAAGACCAGAAAGTATAAAACTCCTAGAGGAGAACATAGGCAAAACACTCTCAGACATAAATCACAGCAGGATCCTCTATGATCCACCTCTCAGAATTCTGGAAATAAAAGCAAAAATAAACAAATGGGTTGTAATTAAAATTAAAAGCTTCTGCACAACAAAGGAAACTATAAGCAAGGTGAAAAGACAGCCTTCTGAATGGGAGCAAATAATAGCAAATGAAGCAACTGACAAACAACTAATCTCAAAAATATACAAGCAACTTATGCAGCTCAATTCCAGAAAATTAAACGACCCAATCGAAAAATGGGCCAAAGAACTAAATAGACAATTCTCCACAGAAGACATACGGATGGCTAACAAACACATGAAAAGATGCTCAACATCACTCACTATCAGAGAAATGCAAATCAAGACCACAATGAGGTACCGTTTCACACCAGTCAGAATGGCTGCGATCCAAAAATCTGCAAGCAATAAATGCTGGAGAGGGTGTGGAGAAAAGGGAACCCTCCTACACTGTTGGTGGGAATGCAAACTAGTACAGCCACTATGGAGAACAGTGTGGAGATTCCTTAAAAAATGGCAAATAGAACTGCCTTATGACCCAGCAATCCCACTGCTGGCATACACACCGAGGAAACCAGAGTAGAAAGAGACACATGTACCCCAATGTTCATCACAGCACTGTTTATAATAGCCAGGACATGGAAACAACCTAGATGTCCATCAGCAGATGAATGGATAAGAAAACTATGGTACATGTACACAATGGAGTATTACTCAGCTGCTAAAAAGAATTCATTTGAATCAGTTCTGATGAGATGGATGAAACTGGAGCCGATTATACAGAGTGAAGTAAGCCAGAAAGAAAAACACCAATACAGAATACTAACACATATATATCGAATTTAGAAAGATGGCAATGACGACCCTGTATGCAAGACACGAAAAAAGACACAGCGGTGTATAATGGACTTTTGGACT
The DNA here is from genome assembly GCF_032405125.1 of Capricornis sumatraensis. NCBI lineage: Eukaryota > Metazoa > Chordata > Mammalia > Artiodactyla > Bovidae > Capricornis > Capricornis sumatraensis. Next base: position 137,621,807 of record NC_091092.1, on the reverse strand, counting down.
CAGAGGGAGAGGGAGAGGGTGGGATGATTTGGGAGAATGGCATTCTATCATGTATACTATCATGTAAGAATTGAATCGCCAGTCTATGTCTGACGCAGGATACTGCATGCTTGGGGCTAGTGCATGGGGGTGACCCACAGAGATGTTATGGGGAGGGAGGTGGGAGGGGGGTTCATGTTTGGAAACACATGTAAGAAATAAAGATTTTAAAATTAAAAAAAAATAAAAAAAAAGAATGTAAAAATTCCACAAAGTAGAGAATATCACAAAAATGGAAGCTCACGGATATAGAGAATATTCTACTGGTTAGCAGCGGGGAGGGGAAGAGGGAGGGGCAATACAGAGGTGGGGGAGCGGGAGGCACAGCGTGTAAGGTGGAAGATGAGCCCAAGGACGGACTGTACATCATGGGGAATAGAGCCAGTGCTCTGTAAGAACAATAAACGGAAAGCCAACGTTCACGATTGTATAATAAGAAAGAAAGGGAAAGAAAGAGGGGGGAGGAAGGAGGGAAGAAAGGAAGGAAAATGATGGTGCTTTTGGCGGGCACAAAGCCAACATTGATTAGGACCTTGTTACCAAAGGAATTTAGTTGTTTCTTTTTTTTTGCCATTTTTTTTTTAGTTTATTTCGCATTAACATACTGTATTGGTTTCACAATACATTGACATGATTTTTTGAGATGTACTAATTTTAATGGGAGGCTAACTATTTGACAATGCTTGGTGGTTTTTGCCATCCTTGTCGGGAATCCGCCACGGGTGTACATGTGTTCCCCATCCTGAACCCCCTCTCACCTCCCTGCCCATCCCATCCCTCAGGGCCATCCCAGTGCACCAGCCCCGAGCACCCAGTCTCGTGCATCGAACCTGGACGGGCGATCTCCTTCTCACATGATAATATACATGTTTCACTGCTATTCTCTCAGATCATCCCACCCTCGCCTTCTCCCACAGAGTCCAAAAGACTGTTCTGTACATCTGTGTCTCGCATCTTTCTAGATTCCATAGATATGTGTTCGTGTACTCTATTGGTGTTTTTCTTTGTGACTTATTTCACTCTGTATAATAGGCTGCAGTTTCATCCACCTCATTAGAACTAATTCAAGTGTATACATTTTGATGGCTGAGTCGGATTCCATTGTGTATATGTTCCACTGCTTTCTTATCGATTCGTCTGCCCCTGGACATCTAGGTTGCTTCCATGTCCTGGCTATTGTAAACAGTGCTGTGATGATCCTTCGGGTACACATGTCTCGTTCAAGTCTGGTTTCCTCGGTGTGTGTGCCCAGCAGTGGGATTGCTGGGTCATATGGCAGTTCTAGTTCCAGTTTTTGAAGGAATCTCCACAGTGTTCTCCATAGTGGCTGTACTAGTTTGCATTCCCACCAAGAGTGCAAGAGGCTTCCCTTCTCGACACCCTCTGCAGCATTTATTGCTTGTAGATTTTTGTACAGCAGTCAGCCTGACCAGAGGCAGATGGTACCTCATTGTGGTTTTGGTTTGCATTTGTCTGATAACGAGTGATGGGGAGCATCTTTTCATGTGTTTGTTAGCCATCTCTATGTCTTCTTCGGAGGAAAGGAATTTAGAATGGAGCAGTGGGCTCCCACAGGTGGGGCAGGGGGAGTAGCCCACATCCCCTGCAGGCAATACTGGGGTCTTGCCCACGAAGAGTTTTATTACAAGATTAAAGCCAAGTAAAGGCTGGCTCTGTTGTGATTACCATCCCCATACTCCAGTATTCTAACTTCATGTCATTAATTAAATACTTTTACTTTGCACACCAAATTGTGTTGATTTAAGTTTTAAACGTTCGTTGTCATAGATGTCAGGTTTTAATATTTTATACATTATTCACAAGGGACAAAGATTCACTGTACATATGCACAAATGCACACACGTATGTGTGTACATACGTAGAAAAGCACACTCATAAGTGTTTATATTTAGATATATTTTTTCATATGTATATATTCATTCATCAACATTTTCAGTAGTTACCTTTAAGAATTCATTGTTTTCTGTGAGGGAATTCATGAAGAGAAGACCTTGTTAAACCATTGTCACCAGCACAGGCTGCCTTGGTTACCACTGCTTCATTCCACAGAGCATCCGGAATGGATTGCAAGGCCTTGAGATCACTTCCTGCACAGCCTGCAGTCCCCTAGGGAACGTACACACCTCACATTCAAACAGTTGATTCGAAACACACAGTGATACCACAGACCTTGTCAAGGTAAAGACACACAATGTGCTTTTATTTATGTCTAAATCAGTTAAACAACGTATTCACAGCAAGGTACAAACTTTTTTAGCTTGCAAAGAACAACATTGTCTTGTATTTGAACATGGAAAATCTTGCTGAATTTGAAACATAGGTTTTTAATGAAATTCATTCTTCATTGTCTGTTATTTGGAGACTGTGGAACCAAGAAAGTAAACCTCCGTTCATTGGGGATGCTTAAGCTGTATCTTTAGCAGATTTTTTTTCTTTAATTCCCTTACACTTTTACCGTCATAAATAGATATAATAGCCCAGCTTTGGAGGAGACACACCCTCCCTGCCCTGTGACCCATCGGACTTGACTTAGGGAGATGAGGATGGCAGGTGAGTTTGGGGGCCTCCATAGGGGAGTTATTCATGCCTCATTTCTCCCACCAAAACATCTAAATTGCTCCCCATCCTCTGCTAGAGGTGTCAGGATGGGGCTTTGTGATGTCAAGGCTCACCCAGGGCCCCCATTGCCTGGGGAAGAGACTTGCTGACCTCATCAAGCATGAGGGTGTGTCACCCTGATGAGGGGTATATATAGGGGTGCTCAGGGGCTCTGGAGCAGACCACTGGGAGGCCTCAAAATGACTAAGGTGACTGGGAAGCCACAAGGCTCCAGAGTAGTTCTGAAACACCTGGCTCCTGTTACCCGGGACAACAGGATGAAGACTTCCTCCCCACTGAGGTCCAAGAAAAATGTCAAGGTGAGCTGAACCCACCCAAACACCTCTGGCCCATTGACCCCACCCCATAAGTCCTCTCCCCTGTCCTTGCCTGGCACACAACCCTTCTCTGCCCACACCCCTTCTCCTGAAGCTGTCATTCGCAACCACCTTCACCCTCCTCCCCACACCAATGCCATTCTCTACCCGTCTCTTGTTTTCTCCAGGTGGCCAGGGTACCTGTGAGAGTGAATAATCGCCTTCAGGCAAAGCTGAGCAAGAAAACGTCTCAGAAACGACTCAGCACAAGGAAATGTAAAAAAGCCAGAGGCCCAAAGCACTGTAGCCGGTGCTCCAAGGTGAAAGAAGTGCTGAATCAGAACGGACCAGAGGAGGTCCCAGAGAATGTGTAGACCCCTGTCATTCCAGCAGGAACGGTGGGCAGCCAGTGACATCAGAGCTTGGATAGAGACCTCAGAAATCTTGTGGGGTCTTGCCGCTGAGGACTGGCCAACAATACACACGTTGACTTTTATACCAACTGCATACATTCATAATGAAAATAAAATCAACCTGATGTGAAATTATGTTTGTCTCTGAGTTCTCTGAGAGTGGGGGACAGAGAGGGCAGTGCAGTCATCAATGTGTTGAGGGAGGGAGATGGGTCCTGTGGGGTTGGAGATGGGACTAGAAGGTCCAGTTTGCCAGAAAATGGGGGAGGGGAGAGAACTGGTTCCAGACTCAGCTTCACACATATACTTCCCATGGGAGAAGAGGAAGAGGACTTGGTGTTTCTCTGTGTGAGTGCAGAACTGGAAACGTGGCTGGGGAGCCGTGTCATGTGTGGAGTGGCCGTGCCATTTGCTCAAAAGGCATACAAAGAAGGTGCCCCATAAAGAGAATGGAATATTGACATATGCAGCAACAGGGAACGTATACTGTTCAGTGAAATAACTCAGACAGAGATAGACAAATACCGTATGGTATCACTTAAGAATCTAAAAACTCCACAAAGTAGAGAATATCACAAAAATGGAGGCTCACGGATATAGAGAACATTCTACTGGTTCCAGCGGGGAGGGGAAGAGGGAGGGGCAATACAGAGGTGGGGGAGCGGGAGGCACAGCGTGTAAGGTGGAAGATGAGCCCAAGGATGGACTGTACATCATGGGGAATAGAGCCAGTGCTCTGTAAGAACTATAAACAGAAAGCCAACGTTCACGATTGTATAATAAGAAAGAAAGGGAAAGAAAGAGGGGGGAGGAAGGAGGGAAGAAAGGAAGGAAAATGATGGTGTTTTTGGAGGGCACAAAGCCAAAATTGATTAGGCCCTTCTTAGCAAAGGAATATAGTTTATTTTTTTTTCCATTTTTATTTTTAGTTTATTTCGCATTACCACACTGTATTGGTTTCGCGATACATTGACATGATTTTTTGAGATGTACATATTTTAATGGGAGGCTAACTATTTTACAGTGCTTGGTGGTTTTTGCCATACTTGTCGGAATCCGCCACGGTTGTACATGTGTTCCCCATCCTGAACCCCCTCTCACCTCCCTGCCCATCCCATCCCTCAGGGCCATCCCAGTGCCCCAGCCCCGAGCACCCAGTCTCGTGCATCGAACCTGGACGGGCGTTCTCCTTCTCACATGATAATATACATGTTTCACTGCTTTTCTCTCAGATCATCCCACCCTCGCCTTCTCCCACAGAGTCCAAAAGACTGTTCTGTACATCTGTGTCTCGCAGACAGGGTTATCATCACCATCTTTCTAGATTCCATAGATATGTGTTCGTGTACTCTATTGGTGTTTTTCTTTCTGACTTATTTCACTCTGTATAATAGGCTGCAGTTTCATCCACCTCATTAGAACTAATTCAAGTGTATACTATTTGATGTCTGAGTCGGATTCCATTGTGTATATGTACCACTGCTTTCTTATCGATTCGTCTGCCCCTGGACATCTAGATTGCTTCCATGTCCTGGCTATTGTAAACAGTGCTGTGATGATCCTTTGGGTACGCATGTCTCGTTCACGTCTGGTTTCCTCGGTGTGTATGCCCAGCAGTGGGATTGCTGGGTCATATGGCAGTTCTAGTTCCAGTTTTTGAAGGACTCTCCACAGTGTTCTCCATAGTGGCTGTACTAGTTTGCATTCCCACCAAGAGTGCAAGAGGGTTCCCTTCTCGACACCCTCTCCAGCATTTATTGCTTGTAGATTTTTGTACAGCAGTCAGCCTGACCAGAGGCAGATGGTACCTCATTGTGATTTTGATTTGCATTTGTGTGATAACTAGTGATGGGGAGCATCTTTTCATGTGTTTGTTAGCCATCTCTATGTCTTCTTCGGAGGAAAGGAATTTAGAATGTAGCAGTGGGCTCCCACAGGTGGGGCAGGGGTAGTAGCCCACATCCCCTGCAGGCAATTCTGGGGTCTTGCCCACGAAGAGTTTTATTACAAGAATAAAGCCAAGTAAAGGCTGGCTCTGTTGTGATTACCATCCCCATATTCCAGTATTCTAACTTCATGTCATTAATTAAATACTTTTACTTTGCACACCAAATTGTGTTGATTTAAGTTTTAAATGTTTGTTGTCATAGATGTCAGGGTTTAATATTTTGTATATTATTCACAAGGGACAAAGATTCACTGTACATATGTACAAATGCACACACGTATGTGTGTACATACATATAAACACACACTCATAAGTGTGTATATTTAGATGTATTTTTTCATATATATATATATATTCATACATCCACAGTTTCAGTAGTTACCTTGAAGAATTCATTGTCTTCTGTGAGGGAATTCATGAAGAGAAGACCTTGTTAAACCATTGTCACCAGCACAGGCTGCCTTGGTTACCACTGCTCCATTCCACAGAGCATCCTGAATGGTTTGCAAGGCCTTGAGATCACTTCCTGCACAGCCTGCAGTCCCCTAGGGAACGTACACACATCACATTCAAACAGTTGATTCGAAACACACAGTGATACCACAGACCTTGTCAAGATAAAGACACACAATGTGATTTTATTTATGTCTAAATCAGTTAAACAACATATTCACTGCAAGGTACAAACTTTTTTAGCTTGCAAAGAACAACATTGTCTTGTATTTGAACATGGAAAATCTTGCTGAATTTGAAACATGGGTTTTAAATGAAATTCATTCTTCATTGTCTGTTATTTGGAGACTATGGAACCAAGAAAGTAAACCTCGGTTCATTGGGGCTACTTAAGCTGTATCTTTAGCAGATTTTTTTTTTTTAATTCCCTTACACTTTTACCGTCATAAATAGATATAATAGCCCAGCTTTGGAGGAGACACACCCTCCCTGGCCTGTGACCCATCGGACTTGACTTAGGGAGATGAGGATGGCAGGTGAGTTTGGGGGCCTCCATAGGGGAGTTATTCATGCCTCATTTCTCCCACCAAAACATCTAAATTCCTCCCCATCCTCTGCTAGAGGTGTCAGGATGGGGCTTTGTGATGTCAAGGCTCACCCAGGGCCCCCATTGGCTGGGGAATAGACTTGCTGACCTCATAAAGCATGAGGCTGTGTCTCCCTGACGATGGGTATATATAGGGGTGCTCAGGGTCTCTGGAGCAGACCACTGGGAGGCCTCAAAATGACTAAGGTGACTGGGAAGCCACAAGGCTCCAGAGTAGTTTTGAAACACCTGGCTCCTGTTACCCGGGACAACAGGATGAAGACTTCCTCCCCACTGAGGTCCAAGAAAAATGTCAAGGTGAGCTGAACCCACCCAAACACCTGTGGCCCATTGACCCCACCCCATAAGTCCTCTGCCCTGTCCTTGCCTGGCACACAACCCTTCTCTACCCACACCCCTTCTCCTGAAGCTGTCATTCCCAACCACCTTCAACCTCCTCCCCAAACCAATGCCATTCTCTACCCGTCTCTTGTTTTCTCCAGGTGGCCAGGGTACCTGTGAGAGTGAATAATCGCCTTCAGGCAAAGCTGAGCAAGAAAACGTCTCAGAAACCACTCAGCACAAGGAAATGTAAAAAAGCCAGAGGCCCAAAGCACTGTAGCCGGTGCTCCAAGGTGAAAGAAGTGCTGAATCAGAATGGACCAGAGGAGGTCCCAGAGAGTGTGTAGACCCCTGTCATTCCAGCAGGAACGGTGGGCAGCCAGTGACCTCAGAGCTTGGCTAGAGACCTCAGAAATCTTGTGGGGTCTTGCCGCTGAGGACTGGCCAACAATACACACGTTGACTTTTATACCAACTGCATACATTCATAATGAAAATAAAATCAACCTGATGTGAAATTATGTTTGTCTCTGAGTTCTGTGAGAGTGGGGAACAGAGAGGGCAGTGCAGTCATCAATGTGTTGAGGGAGGGAGATGGGTCCTGTGGGGTTGGAGATGGGACTAGAAGTTCCAGCTTGCCAGAAAATGGGGGAGGGGAGAGAACTGGTTCCAGACTCAGCTTGACACATATACTTCCCATGGGAGAAGAGGAAGAGGACTTGGTGTTTCTCTGTGTGAGTGCAGAACTGGAAACGTGGCTGGGGAGCCGTGTCATGTGTGGAGTGGCCGTGCCATTTGCTCAAAAGGCATAGAAGAAGGTGCCCCATAAAGAGAATGGAATATTGACATATGCAGCAACAGGGAACGTATACTGTTCAGTGAAATAACTCAGACAGAGATAGACAAATACCGTATGGTATCACTTAAGAATCTAAAAACTCCACAATGTAGAGAATATCACAAAAATGGAGGCTCACGGATATAGAGAACATTCTACTGGTTAGCAGCGGGGAGGGAAAGAGGGAGGGGCAATACAGAGGTGGGGGAGCGGTAGGCACAGCGTGTAAGGTGGAAGATGAGCCCAAGGATGGACTGTACATCATGGGGAATAGAGCCAGTGCTCTGTAAGTACTATAAACAGAAAGCCAACGTTCACGATTGTATAATAAGAAAGAAAGGGAAAGAATGAGGGGGGAGGAAGGAGGGAAGAAAGGACGGAAAATGATGGTGTTTTTGGAGGGCACAAAGCCAAAATTGATTAGGCCCTTCTTAGCAAAGGAATATAGTTTATTTTTTTTTCCATTTTTATTTTTAGTTTATTTCGCATTACCTTACTGTATTGGTTTCGCGATACATTGACATGATTTTTTGAGATGTACTTATTTTAATGGGAGGTAACTATTTTACAATGCTTGGTGGTTTTTGCCATACTTGTTGGAATCCGCCACGGTTGTACATGTGTTCCCCATCCTGAACCCCCTCTCACCTCCCTGCCCATCCCATCCCTCAGGGCCATCCCAGTGCACCAGCCCCGAGCACCCAGTCTCGTGCATCGAACCTGGCCGGGCGATCTCCTTCTCACATGATAATATACATGTTTCACTGCTATTCTCTCAGATCATCCCACCCTCGCCTTCTCCCACAGAGTCCAAAAGACTGTTCTGTACATCTGTGTCTCGCAGACAGGGTTATCATCACCATATTTCTAGATTCCATAGATATGTGTTCGTGTACTCTATTGGTGTTTTTCTTTCTGACTTATTTCACTCTGTATAATAGGCTGCAGTTTCATCCACCTCATTAGAACTAATTCAAGTGTATACTATTTGATAGCTGAGTCGGATTCCATTGTGTATATGTACCACTGCTTTCTTATCGATTCGTCTGCCCCTGGACATCTAGGTTGCTTCCATGTCCTGGCTATTGTAAACAGTGCTGTGATGATCCTTCGGGTACGCATGTCTCGTTCACGTCTGGTTTCCTTGGTGTGTATGCCCAGCAGTGGGATTGCTGGGTCATATGGCAGTTCTAGTTCCAGTTTTTGAAGGAATCTCCACAGTGTTCTCCATAGTGGCTGTACTTGTTTGCATTCCCACCAAGAGTGCAAGAGGGTTCCCTTCTCGACACCCTCTCCAGCATTTATTGCTTGTAGATTTTTGTACAGCAGTCAGCCTGACCAGAGGCAGATGGTACCTCCTTGTGGTTTTGGTTTGCATTTGTGTGATAATGAGTGATGGGGAGCATCTTTTCATGTGTTTGTTAGCCATCTCTATGTCTTCTTCGGAGGAAAGGAATTTAGAATGGAGCAGTGGGCTCCCACAGGTGGGGCAGGGGGAGTAGCCCACATCCCCTGCAGGCAATACTGGGGTCTTGCCCACGAAGAGTTTTATTACAAGAATAAAGCCAAGTAAAGGCTGGCTCTGTTGTGATTACCATCCCCATACTCCAGTATTCTAACTTCATGTCATTAATTAAATACTTTTACTTTGCACACCAAATTGTGTTGATTTAAGTTTTAAACGTTTGTTGTCATAGATGTCAGGGTTTAATATTTTGTATATTATTCACAAGGGACAAAGATTCACTATACATATGTTCAAATGCACACACGTATGTGTGTACATACATATAAACACACACTCATAAGTGTGTATATTTAGATGTATTTTTTCATATATATATATATTCATACATACACAGTTTCAGTAGTTACCTTGAAGAATTCATTGTTTTCTGTGAGGGAATTCATGAAGAGAAGACCTTGTTAAACCATTGTCACCAGCACAGGCTGCCTTGGTTACCACTGCTCCATTCCACAGAGCATCCTGAATGGTTTGCAAGGCCTTGAGATCACTTCCTGCACAGCCTGCAGTCCCCTAGGGAACGTACACACCTCACATTCAAACAGTTGATTCGAAACACACAGTGATACCACAGACCTTGTCAAGGTAAAGACACACAATGTGCTTTTATTTATGTCTAAATCAGTTAAACAACGTATTCACTGCAAGGTACAAACTTTTTTAGCTTGCAAAGAACAACATTGTCTTGTATTTGAACATGGAAAATCTTGCTGAATTTGAAACATGGGTTTTAAATGAAATTCATTCTTCATTGTCTGTTATTTGGAGACTATGGAACCAAGAAAGTAAACCTCCGTTCATTGGGGCTACTTAAGCTGTATCTTTAGCAGATTTTTTTTTTAATTCCCTTACACTTTTACCGTCATAAATAGATATAATGGCCCAGCTTTGGAGGAGACACACCCTCCCTTGCCTTTGACCCATCGGACTTGACTTAGGGAGATGAGGATGGCAGGTGAGTTTGGGGGCCTCCATAGGGGAGTTATTCATGCCTCATTTCTCCCAACAAAACATCTAAATTCCTCCCCATCCTCTACTAGAGGTGTCAGGATGGGGCTTTGTGATGTCAAGGCTCACCCAGGGCCCCCATTGGCTGGGCAATAGACTTGCTGACTTCATAAAGCATGAGGCTCTGTATCCCTGACGATGGGTATATATAGGGGTGCTCAGGGTCTCTGGAGCAGACCACTGGGAGGCCTCAAAATGACTAAGGTGACTGGGAAGCCACAAGGCTCTAGAGTAGTTATGAAACACCTGGCTCCTGTTACCCGGGACAACAGGATGAAGACTTCCTCCCCACTGAGGTCCAAGAAAAATGTCAAGGTGAGCTGAACCCACCCAAACACCTCCGGCCCTTTGACCCAACCCCATAAGTCCTCCTCTCCCCTGTCCTTGCCTGGCACACACCCCTTCTCTGCCCACACCCCTTCTCCTGAAGCTGTCATTCCCAACCACCTTCACCCTCTTCCCCAAACCAATGCCATTCTCTACCCGTCTCTTGTTTTCTCCAGGTGGCCAAGGTACCTGTGAGAGTGAATAATCACCTTCAGGCAAAGCTGAGCAAGAAAACGTCTCAGAAACAACTCAGCACAAGGAAATTTAAAAAAACCAGAGGCCCAAAGCTCTGTAGCCGGTCCTCCAAGGTGAAAGAAGAGCTGAAACAGAACGGACCAGAGGAGGTCCCAGAGAGTGTGTAGACCCCTGTTATTCCAGCAGGAACGTTGGGCAGCAGGTGACCTCAGAGCTTGTCTAGAGACCTCAGAACTCTTCTGGTTTCTTGCCGCTGAGGACTGGCCAACAATACACATGCTGACTATTATACCAACTGCATACATTCATAATGAAAATAAAATCAACCTGATGTGAAATTATGTTTGTCTCTGAGTTCTGTGAGAGTGGGGGACAGAGAGGGCAGTGCAGGCATCAATGTGTTGAGGGAGGGAGATGGGTCCTGTGGGGTTGGAGATGGGACTAGAAGGTCCAGTTTGCCAGAAAATGGGGGAGGGGAGGGAACTGGTTCCAGACTCAGCTTCACACATATACTTCCCATGGGAGAAGAGGAAGAGGACTTGGTGTTTCTCTGTGTGAGTGCAGAACTGGAAACGTGGATGGGGAGCCGTGTCATGTGTGGAGTGGCCATGCCATTTGCTCAAAAGGCATAGAAAGAAGGTGCCCCATAAAGAGAATGGAATATTGACATATGCAGCAACAGGGAACGTGTACTGTTCAGTGAAATAACTCAGACAGAGATAGACAAATACCGTATGGTATCACTTAAGAATCTAAAAACTCCACAAAGTAGAGAATATCACAGAAATGGAGGCTCACGGATATAGAGAACATTCTACTGGTTAGCAGAGGGGAGGGGAAGAGGGAGGGGCAATACAGAGGTGGGTAGCGGGAGGCACAGCGTGTAAGGTGGAAGATGAGCCCAAGGATGGACTGTACATCATGGGGAATAGAGCCAGTGCTCTGTAAGAACTATAAACAGAAAGCCAACGTTCACGATTGTATAATAAGAAAGAAAGGGAAAGAAAGGGGGGGGGAGGAAGGAGGGAAGAAAGGAAGGAAAATGATGGTGTTTTTGGAGGGCACAAAGCCAATATTGATTAGGCCCTTCTAAGCAAAGGAATATAGTTTATTTTTTTTCCATTTTTATTTTTAGTTTATTTCGCATTACCTTACTGTATTGGTTTCGTGATATATTGACATGATTTTTTGAGATGTACTTATTTTAATGGGAGGCTAACTATTTGACAATGCTTGGTGGTTTTTGCATACTTGTCGGAATCCGCCACGGTTGTACATGTGTTCCCCATCCTGAACCCCCTCTCACCTCCCTGCCCATCCCATCCCTCAGGGCCATCCCAGTGCACCAGCCCCGAGCACCCAGTCTCGTGCATCGAATCTGGACGGGCGATCTCCTTCTCACATGATAATATACATGTTTCACTGCTATTCTCTCAGATCATCCCACCCTCGCCTTCTCCCACAGAGTCCAAAAGACTGTTCTGTACATCTGTGTCTCGCAGACAGGGTTATCATCACCATTTTTCTAGATTCCATAGATATGTGTTAGTGTACTCTATTGGTGTTTCTCTTTCTGACTTATTTCACTCTTTATAATGGGCTGCAGTTTCATCCACCTCATTAGAACTAATTCAAGTCTATACTTTTTGATGGCTGAGTCGGATTCCATTGTGTATATGTTCCACTGCTTTCTTATCGATTCGTCTGCTCCTGGACATCTAGGTTGCTTCCATGTCCTGGCTATAGTAAACAGTGCTGTGATGATCCTTCAGGTACACATGTCTCGTTCAAGTCTGGTTTCCTCGGTGTGTATGCCCAGCAGTGGGATTGCTGGGTCATATGGCAGTTCTAGTTCCAGTTTTTGAAGGACTCTCCACAGTGTTCTCCATAGTGGCTGTACTAGTTTGCATTCCCACCAAGAGTGCAAGAGGGTTCCCTTCTCGACACCCTCTCCAGCATTTATTGCTTGTAGATTTCTGTACAGCAGTCAGCCTGACCAGAGGCAGATGGTACCTCATTGTGGTTTTGGTTTGCATTTGTCTGATAACGAGTGATGGGGAGCATCTTTTCATGTGTTTGTTAGCCATCTCTATGTCTTCTTCGGAGGAAAGGAATTTAGAATGGAGCAGTGGGCTCCCACAGGTGGGGCAGGGGGAGTAGCCCACATCCCCTGCAGGCAATACTGGGGACTTGCCCACGAAGAGTTTTATTACAAGAATAAAGCCAAGTAAAGGCTGGCTCTGTTGTGATTACCATCCCCATACTCCAGTATTCTAACTTCATGTCATTAATTAAATACTTTTACTTTGCACACCAAATTGTGTTGATTTAAGTTTTAAACGTTTGTTGTCATAGATGTCAGGGTTTAATATTTTGTATATTATTCACAAGGGACAACGATTCACTGTACATATGTACAAATGCACAGACGTATGTGTGTACATACATATAAAAACACACTCATAAGTGTGTATATTTAGATGTGTTTTTTCATATATATATATATTCATACATCCACAGTTTCAGTAGTTACCTTGAAGAATTCATTGTCTCCTGTGAGGGAATTCAAGAAGAGAAGACCTTGTTAAACCAATGTCACCAGCACAGGCTGCCTTGGTTACCACTGCTCCATTCCACAGAGCATCCTGAATGGTTTGCAAGGCCTTGAGATCACTTTCTGCACAGCCTGCAGTCCCCTAGGGAACGTCCACACCTCACATTCAAACAGTTGATTCGAAACACACAGTGATACCACAGACCTTGTAAAGGTAAAGACACACAATGTGCTTTTATTTATGTCTAAATCAGTTAAACAACGTATTCACTGCAAGGTACAATCTTTTTTAGCTTGCAAAGAACAACATTGTCTTGTATTTGCACATGGAAAATCTTGCTGAATTTGAAACATGGGTTTTAAATGAAATTCATTCTTCATTGTCTGTTTTTTGGAGACTATGGAACCAAGAAAGTAAACCTCCGTTCATTGGGGCTGCTTAAGCTGTATCTTTAGCAGATTTTTTTTTTAATTCCCTTACACTTTTACCGTCATAAATAGATATAATAGCCCAGCTTTGGAGGAGACACACCCTCCCTGCCCTGTGACACATCGGATTTGACTTAGGGAGATGAGGATGGCAGGTGAGTTTGGGGGCCTCCATAGGGGAGTAAGTCATGCCTCATTTCTCCCTCCAAAACATCTAAATTGCTCCCCATCCTCTCCTAGAGTTGTCAGGATGGGGCTTTGTGATGTCAATGCCCACCCAGGGCCCCCATTCGCTGGGGAAGAGACTTGCTGACCTCATAAAGCATGAGGCTGTTTCTCCCTGACGATGGGTATATATAGGGGTGCTCAGGTTCTCTGGAGCAGACCACTGGGAGGCCTCAAAATGACTAAGGTGACTGGGAAGCCACAAGGCTCCAGAGTAGTTATGAAACACCTGGCTCCTGTTACCCGGGACAACAGGATGACGACTTCCTCCCCACTGAGGTCCAAGAAAAATATCAAGGTGAGCTGAACCCACCCAAACACCTCTGGCCCATTGACCCCACCCCATAAGTCCTCTCCCCTGTCCTTGCCTGGCACACACCCATTCTCTGCCCACACCCCTTCTCCTGAAGCTGTCATTCCCAACCACCTTCACCCTCTTCCCCAAACCAATGCCATTCTCTTCCCGTCTCTTGTTTTCTCCAGGTGGCCAGGGTACCTGTGAGAGTGAAAAATCGCCTTCAGGCAAAGCTGAGCAAGAAAACGTCTCAGAAACCACTCAAAACAAGGTAATTTAAAAATCCAGAGGCCCAAAGCTCTGTAGCCAGTGCTTCAAGGTGAAAGAAGTGCTGAATCAGAACGGACCAGAGGAGGTCCCAGAGAGTGTGTAGACCCCTGTCATTTCAGCAGGAACGGTGGGCAGCTAGTGACCTCAGAGCTTAGCTAGAGACCTCAGAAATCTTCTGGGGTCTTGCCGCTGAGGACTGGCCAACAATACACATGTTGACTATTATACCAACTGCATACATTCATAATGAAAATAAAATCAACCTGATGTGAAATTATGTTTGTCTCTGAGTTCTGTGAGAGTGGGGGACAGAGAGTGCAGTGCAGGCATCAATGTGTTGAGGGAGGGAGATGGGTCCTGTGGGGTTGGAGATGGGACTAGAAGGTCCAGTTTGCCAGAAAATGGGGGAGGGGAGAGAACTGATTCCAGACTCAGCTTCACACATATACTTCCCATGGGAGAAGAGAAAGAGGACTTGGTGTTTCTCTGTGTGAGTGCAGAACTGGAAACGTGGCTGGGGAGCCGTGTCATGTGTGGAGTGGCCGTGCCATTTGTTAAAAAGGCATAGAAAGAAGGTGCCCCATAAAGAGAATGGAATATTGACCTATGCAGCAACAGGGAACGTATACTGTTCAGTGAAATAACTCAGACAGAGATAGACAAATACCGTATGGTATCACTTAAGAATCTAAAAACTCCACAAAGTAGAGAATATCACAGAAATGGAGGCTCACGGATATAGTGAACATTCTACTGGTTAGCAGCGGGGAGGGGAATAGGGAGGGGCAATACAGAGGTGGGGGAGCGGGAGGCACAGCGTGTAAGGTGGAAGATGAGCCCAAGGATGGACTGTACATCATGGGGAATAGAGCCAGTGCTCTGTAAGAACTATAAACGGAAAGCCAACGTTCACGATTGTATAATAAGAAAGAAAGGGAAAGAAAGGTGGGGGAGGAAGGAGGGAAGAAAGGAAGGAAAATGACGGTGTTTTTGGAGGGCACAAAGCCAACATTGATTAGGCCCTTTTTAGCAAAGGAATTTAGTGTGTTTTTTTTTCCATTTTTATTTTTAGTTTATTTCGCATTACCATAGTGTATTGGTTTCACGATACATTGACATGATTTTTTGAGATGTACTTATTTTAATGGGAGGCTAACTATTTGACAATGCTTGGTGGTTTTTGCCATCCTTGTCGGGAATCCGCCACGGGTGTACATGTGTTCCCCATCCTGAACCCCCTCTCACCTCCCTGCCGATCCCATCCCTCAGGGCCATCCCAGTGCCCCAGCCCCGAGCACCCAGTCTCGTGCATCGAACCTGGACGGGCGATCTCCTTCTCACATGATAATATACATGTTTCACTGCTATTCTCTCAGATCACCCCACCCTCCCCTTCTCCCACAGAGTCCAAAGACTGTTCTGTACATCTGTGTCTCGCATCTTTTTAGATTCCATACATATGTGTTCGTGTACTCTATTGGTGTTTTTCTTTCTGACTTATTTCACTCTGTATAATAGGCTGCAGTTTCATCCACCTCATTAGAACTAACTCAAGTGTATAATTTTTGATGGCTGAGTCGGATTCCATTGTGTATATGTACCACTGCTTTCTTGTCGATTCATCTGCCCCTGGACATCTAGGTTGCTTCCATGTCCTGGCTATTGTAAACAGTGCTGTGATGATCCTTCGGGTACACATGTCTCGTTCAAGTCTGGTTTCCTCGGTGTGTATGCCCAGCAGTGGGATTGCTGGGTCATATTTCAGTTCTAGTTCCAGTTTTTGAAGGAATCTCCACAGTGTTCTCCATAGTGGCTGAACTAGTTTGCATTCCCACCAAGAGTGCAAGAGGGTTCCCTTCTCGACACCCTCTCCAGCATTTATTGCTTGTAGATTTTTGTACAGCAGTCAGCCTGACCAGAGGCAGATGGTACCTCATTGTGATTTTGGTTTGCATTTGTCTGATAACGAGGGATGGGGAGCATCTTTTCATGTGTTTGTTAGCCATCTGTATGTGTTCTTCAGAGGAAAGGAATTTAGAATGGAGCAGTGGGCTCCCACAGGTGGGGCAGGGGGAGTAGCCCACATCTCCTGCAGGCAATACTAGGGTCTTGCCCACGAAGAGTTTTATTACAAGAATAAAGCCAAGTGAAGGCTGGCTCTGTTGTGATTACCATCCCCATACTCCAGTATTCTAACATCATGTCATTAATTAAATACTTTAACTTTGCACACCAAATTGTGTTGATTTAAGTTTTAAACGTTTGTTGTCATAGATGTCAGGTTTTAATATGTTATATATTATTCACAAGGGACAAAGTTTCACTGTACATAGGTACAAATGCACACACGTATGTGTGTACATACATATAAATGCACACTCATAAGTGTGTATATTTAGATATATTTTTTCATATATATATATATATATTCATACATCCACAGTTTCAGTAGTTACCTTGAAGAATTCATTGTCTTCTGTGAGGGAATTCATGAAGAGAAGACCTTGTTAAACCATTGTCACCAGCACAGGCTGCCTTGGTTACCACTGCTCCATTCCACAGAGCATCCTGAATGCTTTGCAAGGCCTTGAGATCACTTCCTGCACAGCCTGCAGTCCCCTAGGAACGTACACACCTCACATTCAAACAGTTGATTCGAAACACACAGTGATACCACAGACCTTGTAAAGGTAAAGACACACAATGTGCTTTTATTTATGTCTAAATCAGTTAAACAACGTAATCACTGCAAGGTACAAACTTTTTTAGCTTGCAAAGAACAACATTGTCTTGTATTTGAACATGGAAAATCTTGCTGAATTTGAAACATAGGTTTTTAATGAAATACATTCTTCATTGTCTGTTATTTGGAGACTATGGAACCAAGAAAGTAAACCTCTGTTCATTGGGGCTGCTTAAGCTGTATCTTTAGCAGATTTTTTTTTAATTCCCTTACACTTTTACCGTCATAAATAGATATAATAGCCCAGCTTTGGAGGAGACACACCCTCCCTGCCCTGTGACCCATCGGACTTGACTTAGGGAGATGAGGATGGCAGGTGAGTTTGGGGGACTCCATAGGGGAGTTATTCATGCCTCATTTCTCCCACCAAAACATCTGAATTGCTCCCCATCCTCTGCTAGAGGTGTCAGGATGGGGCTTTGTGATGTCAAGGCTCACCCAGGGCCCCCATTGGCTGGGGAAGAGACTTGCTGACTTCATAAATCATGAGGGTGTTTCTCCGTGACGAGGGGTATATATAGGGGTGCTCAGGGGCTCTGGAGCAGACCACTGGGAGGCCTCAAAATGACTAAGGTGACTGGGAAGCCACAAGGCTCCAGAGTAGTTCTGAAACACCTGGCTCCTGTTACCCGGGTCAACAGGATGAAGACTTCCTCCCCACTGAGGTCCAAGAAAAATGTCAAGGTGAGCTGAACCCACCGAAACACCTCTGGCCCATTGACCACACCCCATAAGTACTCTCCCCTGTCCTTGCCTGGCACACAACCCTTCTCTGCCCACACCCCTTCTCCTGAAGCTGTCATTCCCAACCAACTTCACCCTCTTCCCCAAACCAATGCCATTCTCTACCCGTCTCTTGTTTTCTCCAGGTGGCCAGGGTACCTGTGAGAGTGAAAAATCGCCTTCAGGCAAAGCTGAGCAAGAAAACCTCTCAGAAACCACTCAGCACAAGGAAATTTAAAAAAACCAGAGGCCCAAAGCTCTGTAGCCAGTGCTCCAAGGTGAAAGAAGTGCTGAATCAGAACGGACCAGAGGAAGTCCCAGAGAGTGTGTAGACCCCTGTCATTCCTGCAGGAACGGTGGGCAGCCAGTGACCTCAGAGCTTGGCTAGAGACCTCAGAAATCTTCTGGGGTCTTGCCGCTGAGGACTGGCCAACAATACACATGTTGACTATTATACCAACTGCATACATTCATAATGAAAATAAAATCAACCTGATGTGAAATTATGTTTGTCTCTGAGTTCTGTGAGAGTGGGGGACAGAGAGGGCAGTGCAGGCATCAATGTGTTGAGGGAAGGAGATGGGTCCTGTGGGGTTGGAGATGGGACTAGAAGGTCCAGTTTGCCAGAAAATGGGGGAGGGGAGAGAACTGGTTCCAGACTCAGCTTCACACATATACTTCCCATGGGAGAAGAGAAAGAGGACTTGGTGTTTCTCTGTGTGAGTGCAGAACTGGAAACGTGGCTGGGGAGCCGTGTCATGTGTGGAGTGGCCGTGCCATTTGCTAAAAAGGCATAGAAAGAAGGTGCCCCATAAAGAGAATGGAATATTGACATATGCAGCAACAGGGAACGTATACTGTTCAGTGAAATAACTCAGACAGTGATAGACAAATACCGTATGGTATCACTTAAGAATCTAAAATCTCCACAAAGTAGAGAATATCACAGAAATGGAGGCTCACGGATATAGAGAACATTCTACTGGTTAGCAGCGGGGAGGGGAAGAGGGAGGGGCAATACAGAGGTGGGGGAGCGGGAGGCACAGCGTGTAAGGTGGAAGATGAGCCCAAGGATGGACTGTACTTCATGGGGAATAGAGCCAGTGCTCTGTAAGAACTATAAACGGAAAGCCAACGTTCACGATTGTATAATAAGAAAGAACGGGAAAGAAAGAGGAGGGAGGAAGGAGGGAAGAAAGGAAGGAAAATGATGGTGTATTTGGAGGGCACAAAGCCAACATTGATTAGGCCCTTTTTAGCAAAGGAATTTAGTGTGTTTTTTTTTCCATTTTTAGTTTTAGTTTATTTCGCATTACCATACTGTATTGGTTTCACGATACATTGACATGATTTTTTGAGATGTACTTATTTTAATGGGAGGCTAACTATTTGACAATGCTTGGTGGTTTTTGCCATCCTTGTCGGGAATCCGTCACGGGTGTACATGTGTTCCCCATCCTGAACCCCCTCTCACCTCCCTGCCCATCCCATCCCTCAGGGCCATCCCAGTGCCCCAGCCCCGAGCACCCAGTCTCGTGCATCGAACTTGGACGGGCGATCTCCTTCTCACATGATAATATACATGTTTCACTGCTATTCTCTCAGATCACCCCACCCTCCCCTTCTCCCACAGATTCCAAAGACTGTTCTGTATAACTGTGTCTTGCATCATTTTAGATTCCATACATATGTGTTCGTGTACTCTATTGGTGTTTTTCTTTCTGACTTATTTCACTCTGTATAATAGGCTGCAGTTTCATCCACCTCATTAGAACTAACTCAAGTGTATACTTTTTGATGGCTGAGTCGGATTCCATTGTGTATATGTACCACTGCTTTCTTGTCGATTCATCTGACCCTGGACATCTAGGTTGCTTCCATGTCCTGGCTATTGTAAACAGTGCTGTGATGATCCTTCGGGTACACATGTCTCGTTCAAGTCTGGTTTCCTCGGTGTGTATGCCCAGCAGTGGGATTGCTGGGTCATATGGCAGTTCTAGTTCCAGTTTTTGAAGGAATCTCCACAGTGTTCTCCATAGTGGCTGAACTAGTTTGCATTCCCACCAAGAGTGCAAGAGGGTTCCCTTCTCGACACCCTCTCCAGCATTTATTGCTTGTAGATTTTTGTACAGCAGTCAGCCTGACCAGAGGCAGATGGTACCTCATTGTGATTTTGGTTTGCATTTGTCTGATAACGAGGGATGGGGAGCAACTTTTCATGTGTTTGTTAGCCATGTGTATGTGTTCTTCAGAGGAAAGGAGTTTAGAATGGAGCAGTGGGCTCCCACAGATGGGGCAGGGGGAGTAGCCCACATCCCCTGCAGGCAATACTGGGGTCTTGCCCACGAAGAGTTTTATTACAAGAATAAATCCAAGTAAAGGCTGGCTCTGTTGTGATTACCATCCCCATACTCCAGTATTCTAACTTCATGTCATTAATTAAATACTTTTACTTTGCACACCAAATTGTGTTGATTTAAGTTTTAAACGTTTGTTGTCTTAGATGTCAGGTTTTAATATGTTATATATTATTCACAAGGGACAAAGTTTCACTGTACATAGGTACAAATGCACACACGTATGTGTGTACATACATATAAATGCACACTCATAAGTGTGTATATTTAGATATATTTTTTCATATATATATATATATATATATATTCATACATCCACAGTTTCAGTAGTTACCTTGAAGAATTCATTGTCTTCTGTGAGGGAATTCATGAAGAGAAGACCTTGTTAAACCATTGTCACCAGCACAGGCTGCCTTGGTTACCACTGCTCCATTCCACAGAGCATCCTGAATGGTTTGCAAGGCCTTGAGATCACTTCCTGCACAGCCTGCAGTCCCCTAGGGAACGTACACACCTCACATTCAAACAGTTGATTCGAAACTCACAGTGATACCACAGACCTTGTCAAGGTAAAGACACACAATGTGCTTTTATTTATGTCTAAATCAGTTAAACAACGTAATCACTGCAAGGTACAAACTTTTTTAGCTTGCAAAGAACAACATTGTCTTGTATTTGAACATGGAAAATCTTGCTGAATATGAAACATAGGTTTTTATGAAATTCATTCTTCATTGTCTGTTATTTGGAGACTATGGAACCAAGAAAGTAAACCTCCGTTCATTGGGGCTGCTTAAGCTGTATCTTTAGCAGATTTTTTTTTTAATTCCCTTACACTTTTATCGTCATAAATAGATATAGTAGCCCAGCTTTGGAGGAGACACACCCTCCCTGCCCTGTGACCCATCGGACTTGACTTAGGGAGATGAGGATGGCAGGTGAGTTTGGGGGACTCCATAGGGGAGTTATTTATGCCTCATTTCTCCCACCAAAACATCTGAATTGCGCCCCATCCTCTGCTAGAGGTGTCAGGATGGGGCTTTGTGATGTCAAGGCTCACCCAGGGACCCCATTGGCTGGGGAAGAGACTTGCTGACCTCATCAAGCATGAGGGTGTGTCTCCGTGACGAGGGGTATATATAGGGGTGCTCAGGGGCTCTGGAGCAGACCACTGGGAGGCCTCAAAATGACTAAGGTGACTGGGAAGCCACAAGGCTCCAGAGTAGTTATGAAACACCTGGCTCCTGTTACCCGGGACAACATGATGGAGACTTCCTCCCCACTGAGGTCCAAGAAAAATGTCAAGGTGAGCTGAACCCACCCCAACACCTCTGGCCCATTGACCCCACCCCATAAGTCCTCTCCCCTGTCCTTGCCTGGCACACAACCCTTCTCTGCCCACACCCCTTTTCCTGAAGCTGTCATTCCAAACCACCTTCACCCTCTTCCCCAAACCAATGCCATTCTCTACCCGTCTCTTGTTTTCTCCAGGTGGCCAGGGTACCTGTGAGAGTGAATAATCGCCTTCAGGCAAAGCTGAGCAAGAAAATGTCTCAGAAACCACTCAGCACAAGGAAATGTAAAAAAGCCAGAGGCCCAAAGCACTGTAGCCAGTGCTCCAAGGTGAAAAAAGTGCTGAATCAGAAAGGACCAGAGGAGGTCCCAGAGAGTGTGTAGACCCCTGTCATTCCAGCAGGAACGGTGGGCAGCCAGTGACCTCAGAGCTTGGCTAGAGACCTCAGAAATCTTCTGGGGTCTTGCCGCTGAGGACTGGCCAACAATACACATGTTGACTATTATACCAACTGCATACATTCATAATGAAAATAAAATCAACCTGATGTGAAATTATGTTTGTCTCTGAGTTCTGTGAGAGTGGGGGACAGAGAGGGCAGTGCAGGCATCAATGTGTTGAGGGAGGGAGATGGGACCTGTGGGGTTGGAGATGGGACTAGAAGGTCCAGTTTGCCAGAAAATGGGGGAGGGGAGAGAACTGGTTCCAGACTCAGCTTCACACATATACTTCCCATGGGAGAAGAGGAAGAGGACTTGGTGTTTCTCTGTGTGAGTGCAGAACTGGAAACGTGGCTGGGGAGCCGTGTCATGTGTGGAGTGGCCGTGCCATTTGCTCAAAAGGCATAGAAAGAAGGTGCCCCATAAAGAGAATGGAATATTGACATATGCAGCAACAGGGAACGTATACTGTTCAGTGAAAAAGCTCAGACAGAGATAGACAAATACCGTATGGTATCACTTAAGAATCTAAAAACTCCACAAAGTAGAGAATATCACAAAAATAGAGGCTCACGGATATAGAGAACATTCTACTGGTTAGCAGCGGGGAGGGGAAGAGGGAGGGGCAATACAGAGGTGGGGGAGCGGGAGGCACAGCGTGTAAGGTGGAAGATGAGCCCAAGGATGGACTGTACATCATGGGGAATAGAGCCAGTGCTCTGTAAGAACTATAAACGGAAAGCCAACGTTCACGATTGCATAATAAGAAAGAAAGGGAAAGAAAGAGGAGGGAGGAAGGAGGGAAGAAAGGAAGGAAAATGATGGTGTTTTTGGAGGGCACAAAGCCAACATTGATTAGGCCCTTTTTAGCAAAGCAATTTAGAGTGTTTTTTTTTTCCATTTTTATTTTTAGTTTATTTCGCATTACCATACTGTATTGGTTTCACGATACATTGACATGATTTTTTGAGATGTACTTATTTTAATGGGAGGCTAACTATACGACAATGCTTGGTGGTTTTTGCCATCCTTGTCGGGAATCCGCCACGGGTGTACATGTGTTCCCCATCCTGAACCCCCTCTCACCTCCCTGCCCATCCCATCCCTCAGGGCCATCCCAGTGCCCCAGCCCCGAGCACCCAGTCTCGTGCATCGAACCTGGACGGGCGATCTCCTTCTCACATGATAATATACATGTTTCACTGCTATTCTCTCAGATCATCCCACCCTCGCCTTCTCCCACAGAGTCCAAAAGACTGTTCTGTACATCTGTGTCTCGCATCTTCTAGATTCCATAGATATGTGTTCGTGTACTCTATTGGTGTTTTTCTTTCTGACTTATTTCACTCTGTATAATAGGCTGCAGTTTCATCCACCTCATTAGAACTAATTCAAGTGTATACTTTTTGATGTCTGAGTCGGATTCCATTGTGTATATGTACCACTGCTTTCTTATCGATTCGTCTGCCCCTGGACATCTAGGTTGCTTCCATGTCCTGGCTATTGTAAACAGTGCTGTGATGATCCTTCGGGTACACATGTCTCGTTCAAGTCTGGTTTCCTCGGTGTGTATGCCCAGCAGTGAGATTGCTGGGTCATATGGCAGTTCTAGTTCCAGTTTTTGAAGGAATCTCCACAGTGTTCTCCATAGTGGCTGTACTAGTTTGCATTCCCACCAAGAGTGCAAGAGGGTTCCCTTCTCGACACCCTCTCCAGCATTTATTGCTTGTAGATTTTTGTACAGCAGTCAGCCTGACCAGAGGCAGATGGTATCTCATTGTGGTTTTGGTTTGCATTTGTCTGATAACGAGGGATGGGGAGCATCTTTTTATGTGTTTGTTAGGAATCTCTATGTCTTCTTCAGAGGAAAGGAATTTAGAATGGAGCAGTGGGCTCCCACAGGTGGGGCAGGGGGAGTAGCCCACATCCCCTGCAGGCAAAACTGGGGTCTTGCCCACGAAGAGTTTTATTACAAGAATAAAGCCAAGTAAAGGCTGGCTCTGTTGTGATTACCATCCCCATACTCCAGTATTCTAACTTAATGTCAGTCATTAAATACTTTTACTTTGCACACCAAATTGTGTTGATTTAAGTTTTAAACGTTTGTTGTCATAGATGTCAGGTTTTAATATTTTATATATTATTCACAAGGGACAAAGATTCTCTGTACATATGTACAAATGCACACACGTATGTGTGTACATACATATAAATGCACACTCATAAGTGTGTATATTTAGATATTTTTTTTCATATATATATATATTCATACATCCACAGTTTCAGTAGTTACCTTGAAGAATTCATTGTCTTCTGTGAGGGAATTCATGAATAGAAGACCTTGTTAAACCATTGTCACCAGCACAGGCTGCCTTGGTTACCACTGCTCCATTCCACAGAGCTTCCTGAATGGTTTGCAAGGCCTTGAGATCACTTCCTGCACAGCCTGCAGTCCCCTAGGGAACGTACACACCTCACATTCAAACAGTTGATTCGAAACACACAGTGATACCACAGACCTTGTCAAGGTAAAGACACACAATGTGCTTTTATTTATGTCTAAATCAGTTAAACAACGTATTCACTGCAAGGTACAAACTTTTTTAGCTTGCAAAGAACAACATTGTCTTGTATTTGAACGTGGAAAATCTTGCTGAATTTGAAACATAGGTTTTAAATGAAATTCATTCTTCATTGTCTGTTATTTGGAGACTATGGAACCAAGAAAGTAAACCTCCGTTCATTGGGGCTGCTTAAGCTGTATCTTTAGCTGATTTTTTTTTAATTCCCTTACACTTTTACCGTCATAAATAGATATAATAGCCCAGCTTTGGAGGAGACACACCCTCCCTGCCCTGTGACCCATCGGACTTGACTTAGGGAGATGAGGATGGCAGGTGAGTTTGGGGGCCTCCCTAGGGGAGTTATTCATGCCTCATTTCTCCCACCAAAACATCTAAATTGCTCCCCATCCTCTGCTAGAGGTGTCAGGATGGGGCTTTGTGATGTCAAGGCTCACCCAGGGCCCCCATTGGCTGGGGAAGAGACTTGCTGACCTCATCAAGCATGAGGGTGTGTCTCCCTGACGAGGGGTATATATAGGGGTGTTCAGGGCCTCTGGACCAGAACACTGGGAGGCCTCAAAATGACTAAGGTGACTGGGATGCCACAAGGCTCCAGAGTAGTTATGAAACACCTGGCTCCTGTTATCCGGGACAACATGATGAAGACTTCTTCCCCACTGAGGTCCAAGAAAAATGTCAAGGTGAGCTGAACCCACCCAAAAACCTCTGGCCCATTAACCCCACCCCATAAGTCCTCTCCCCTGTCCTTGCCGGCACACAACCCTTCTCTGCCCACACCCCTTCTCCTGAAGCTGTCATTCCCAACCACCTTCACCCTCTTCCCCAAACCAATGCCATTCTCTACCCGTCTCTTGTTTTCTCCAGGTGGCCAGGGTACCTGTGAGAGTGAATAATCGCCTTCAGGCAAAGATGAGCAAGAAAACGTCTCAGATACCACTCAGCACAAGGAAATTTAAAAAAACCAGAGGCCCAAAGCTCTGTAGCCGGTACTCCAAGGTGAAAGAAGTGCTGAATCAGAACGGACCAGAGGAGGTCCCAGAGAGTGTGTAGACCCCTGTCATTCCAGCAGGAACGGTGGGCAGCCAGTGACCTCAGAGCTTGGCTAGAGACTTCAGAAATCTTCTGGAGTCTTCCCGCTGAGGACTGGCCAACAATACACATGTTGACTATTATACCAACTGCATACATTCATAATGAAAATAAAATCAACCTGATGTGAAATTATGTTTGTCTCTAAGTTCTGTGAAAATCGGGGACGGAGAGCGCAGTGCAGGCATCAATGTGTTGAGGGAGGGTGATGGGTCCTGTGGGGTTGGAGATGGGACTAGAAGGTCCAGTTTGCCAGAAAATGGGGGAGGGGAGAGAACTGGTTCCAGACTCAGCTTGACACATATACTTCCCATGGGAGAAGAGGAAGAGGACTTGGTGTTTCTCTGTGTGAGTGCAGAACTGGAAACGTGGCTGGGGAGCCGTGTCATGTGTGGAGTGGCCGTGCCATTTGTTAAAAAGGCATAGAAAGAAGGTGCCCCATAAAGAGATTGGAATATTGACATATGCAGCAACAGGGAACATATACTGTTCAATGAAATAACTCAGACAGAGATAGACAAATACCGTATGGTATCACTTAAGAATCTAAAAACTCCACAAAGTAGAGAATATCACAAAAATGGAGGCTCACGGATATAGAGAACATTCTACTGGTTAGCAGCGGGGTGGGGGAGTGGGACGGGCAGTACAGAGGTGGGGGAGCGGGAGGCACAGCGTGTAAGGTGGAAGATGAGCCCAAGGATGGACTGTACATCATGGGGAATAGAGCCAGTGCTCTGTAAGAACTATAAACGGAAAGCCAACGTTCACGATTGTATAATTAGAAAGAAAGGGAAAGAAGGAGGGGGGAGGAAGGACGGAAGAAAGGAAGGAAAATCATGGTGTTTTTGGAGGGCACAAAGCCAACATTGATTAGGCCCTTTTTAGAAAAGGAATGTAGTGTGGTTTTTTTTCCATTTTTATTTTTAGTTTATCTCGCATTACCATACTGTATTGGTTTCGAGATACATTGACATGATTTTTTGAGATGTACTTATTTTAATGGGAGTCTATCTATTTTACAATGCTTGGTGGTTTTTGCTATACTTGTCGGGAATCCGCCACGGGTGTACATGTGTTCCCCATCCTGAACCCCCTCTCACCTCCCTGCCCATCCCATCCCTCAGGGCCATCCCAGTGCACCAGCCCCGAGCACCCAGTCTCATGCATCGAACCTGGACGGGCGATCTCCTGCTCACATGATAATATACATGTTTCACTGCTATTCTCTCAGATCATCCCACCCTCGCCTTTTCTCCCATAGAGTCCAAAAGACTGTTCTGTACATCTGTGTCTCGCAGACAGGGTTATCATCACCATCTTTCTAGATTCCATAGATATGTTTTCGGGTACTCTATTGGTGTTTTTCTTTCTGACTTATTTCACTCTGTATATTAGGCTGCAGTTTCATCCACCTCATTAGAACTAATTCAAGTGTATACTTTTTGATGGCTGAGTCGGATTCCATTGTGTATATGTACCACTGCTTTCTTATCGATTCGTCTCCCCTGGACATCTAGGTTGCTTCCATGTCCTGGCTATTGTAAACAGTGCTGTGAAGATCCTTTGGGTACACATGTCTCGTTCAAGTCTGGTTTCCTCGGTGTGTATGCCCAGCAGTGGGATTGCTGGGTCATATGGCAGTTCTATTTCCAGTTTTTGAAGGAATCTCCACAGTGTTCTCCATAGTGGCTGTACTAGTTTGCATTCCCACCAAGAGTGCAAGAGGGTTCCCTTCTCGACACCCTCTCCAGCATTTATTGCTTGTAGATTTTTGTAAGGCAGTCAGCCTGACCAGCGGCAGATGGTACCTCATTGTGGTTTTGGTTTGCATTTGTCTGATAACGAGTGATGGGGAGCATCTTTTCATGTGTTTGTTAGCCACCTCTATGTCTTCTTCGGAGGAAAGGAATTTAGAATGGAACCGTGGGCTCCCACACGTGGGGCAGGAGGAGTAGCCCACAGCCCCTGCAGGCAATACTGGGGTCTTGCCCACGAAGAGTTTTATTACAAGAATAAAGCCAAGTAAAGGCTGGCTCTGTTGTGATTACCATCCCCATACTCCAGTATTCTAACTTAATGTCATTAATTATATACTTTTACTTTGCACACCAAATTGTGTTGATTTAAGTTTTAAACGTTTGTTGTCATAGATGTCAGGTTTTAATATTTTATATATTATTCACAAGGGACAAAATTCACTGTACATATGTACAAATTCACACACGTATGTGTGTACATACATATAAACGCACACTCATAAGTGTGTATATTTAGATATATTTTTTCATATATATATATATTCATACATCCACAGTTTCAGTAGTAACCTTTAAGAACTCATTGTCTTCTGTGAGGGAATTCATGAAGAGAAGACCTTGTTAAACCATTGTCACCAGCACAGGCTGCCTTGGTTACCACTGCTCCATTCCACAGAGCATCCTGAATGGTTTGCAAGGCCTTGAGATCACTTCCTGCACAGCCTGCAGTCCCCTAGGGAACGTACACACCTCACATTCAAATAGTTGATTCGAAACACACAGTGATACCACAGACCTTGTCAAGGTAAAGACACACAATGTGCTTTTACTTATGTCTAAATCAGTTAAACAACGTATTCACTGCAAGGTACAAACTTTTTTAGCTTGCAAAGAACAACATTGTCTTGTATTTGAACATGGAAAATCTTGCTGAATTTGAAACATAGGTTTTAAATGAAATTCATTCTTCATTGTCTGTTATTTGGAGACTATGGAACCAAGAAAGTAAACCTCCGTTCATTGGGGCTGCTTAAGCTGTATCTTTAGCTGATTTTTTTTTAATTCCCTTACACTTTTACCATCATAAGTAGATATAATAGCCCAGCTTTGGAGGAGACACACCCTCCCTGCCCTGTGACCCATCGGACTTGACTTAGGGAGATGAGGATGGCAGGTGAGTTTGGGGGCCTCCATAGGGGAGTTATTCATGCCTCATTTCTCCCACCAAAACATCTAAATTGCTCCCCATCCTCTGCTAGAGGTGTCAGGATGGGGCTTTGTGATGTCAAGGCTCACCCAGGGCCCCCATTGGCTGGAGAAGAGACATGCTGACCTCATAAAGCATGAGGTTGTGTCTCCCTGACAAGGGGTATATATCGGGGTGCTCAGGGGCTCTGGAGCAGACCACTGGGAGGCCTCAAAATGACTAAGGTGACTGGGATGCCACAAGGCTCCAGAGTAGTTATGAAACACCTGGCTCCTGTTACCCGGGACAACAGGATGAAGACTTCCTCCCCACTGAGGTCCAAGAAAAATGTCAAGGTGAGCTGAACGCACCCAAACAGCTCTGGCCCATTGACTCCATCCCATATGTACTCCTCTCCACTGTCCTTGCCTGGCACACAACCCTTCTCTGCCGACACCCCTTCTCCTGAAGCTGTCATTCCCAACCAACTTCACCCTCTTCCCCAACCAATGCCATTCTCTATCCGTCTCTTGTTTTCTCCAAGTGGCCAGGGTCCCATTGAGAGTGAATAATCGCCTTCAGGCAAAGCTGAGCAAGAAAACGTCTCAGAAACCACACAGCACAAGGAAATTTAAAAACACCAGAGGCCCAAAGCTCTGTAGGCGGTGCTCCAAGGTGAAAGAAGTGCTGAATCAGAACGGACCAGAGGAGGTCCCAGAGAGTGTGTAGACCCCTGTCATTCCAGCAGGAACGGTGGGCAGCCAGTGACCTCAGAGCTTGGCTAGAGACCTCAGAAATCTTCTGGGGTCTTCCCGCTGAGGACTGGCCAACAATACACATGTTGACTATTATACCAACTGCATACATTCATAATGAAAATAAAATCAACCTGATGTGAAATTATGTTTGTCTCTGAGTTCTGTGAAAGTCGGGGACTGAGAGCCCAGTTGAGGCATCAATGTGTTGAGGGAGGGTGATGGCTCCTGTGGGGTTGGAGATGGGACTAGAAGGTCCAGTTTGCCAGAAAATGGGGGAGGGGAGAGAACTGGTTCCAGACTCAGCTTCACACATATACTTCCCATGGGAGAAGAGGAAGAGGACTTGGTGTTTCTCTGTGTGAGTGCAGAACTGGAAACGTGGCTGGGGAGCCGTGTCATGTGTGGAGTGGTCGTGCCATTTGCTAAAAAGGCATAGAAAGAAGGTGCCCCATAAAGAGAATGGAATATTGACATATGCAGCAACAGGGAACGTATACTGTTCAGTGAAATAACTCAGACAGAGATAGACAAATACCGTATGGTATCACTTAAGAATCTAAAAACTCCACAAAGTAGAGAATATCACAAAAATGGAGGCTCACGGATATAGCGAATATTCTACTGGTTAGCAGCGGGGAGGGGAAGAGGGAGGGGCAATACAGAGGTGGGGGAGCGGGAGGCACAGCGTGTAAGGTGGAAAATGAGCCCAAGGATGGACTGTACATCATGGGGAATAGAGCCAGTGCTCTGTAAGAACTATAAACGGAAAGCCAACGTTCACGATTGTACAATAAGAAAGAAAGGGAAAGAAAGAGGCGGGAGGAAGGAGGGAAGAAAGGAAGGAAAATGATGGTGTTTTTGGAGGGCACAAAGCCAACATTGATTAGGCCATTTTTAGCAAAGGAATTTAGTGTAGTTTCTTTTCCATTTTATTTTTAGTTTATTTCGCATTACCATACTGTATTGGTTTCCCAATACATTGACATGATTTTTTGAGATGTACTTATTTTAATGGGAGGCTAACTATTTTACAACGCTTGGTGGTTTTTGCCATACTTGTCGGGAATCCGCCACGGGTGTACATGTGTTCCCCATCCTGAACCCCCTCTCACCTCCCTGCCCATCCCATCCCTCAGGGCCATCCCAGTGCACCAGCCCCAAGCACCCAGTCTCGTGCATCGAAACTGGACGGGCGATCACCTTCTCACATGATAATATACATGTTTCACTGCTATTCTCTCAGATCATCCCACCCTCGCCTTCTCCCACAGAGTCCGAAAGACTGTTCTGTACATCTGTGTCTTGCAGACAGGGTTATCATTACCATCTTTCTAGATTCCATAGATATGTGTTCGTGTACTCTATTGGTGTTTTTCTTTCTGACTTATTTCACTCTGTATAATAGGCTGCAGTTTCATCCACCTCATTAGAACTAATTCAAGTGTATACTTTTTGATGGCTGAGTCGGATTCCATTGTGTATATGTACCACTGCTTTCTTATCGATTCGTCTGCCCCTGGACATCTAGGATGCTTCCATGTCCTGGCTATTGTAAACAGTGCTGTGATGATCCTTCGGGTACACATGTCTCGTTCAAGTTTGGTTTCCTCAGTGTGTATGCCCAGCAGTGGGATTGCTGGGTCATATGGCAGTACTAGTTCCAGTTTTTGAAGGAATCTCCACAGTGTTCTCCATAGTGGCTGTACTAGTTTGCATTCCCACCAAGAGTGCAAGAGGGTTCCCTTCTCAACACCCTCTCCAGCATTTATTGCTTGTAAATTTTTGTACAACAGTCAGCCTGAGCAGAGGCAGATGGTACCTCGTTGTGGTTTTGGTTTGCATTTGTCTGATAACGAGTGATGGGGAGCATTTTTTCATGTGTTTCTTAGCCATCTCTATGTCTTCTTCGGAGGAAAGGTATTTAGAATGGAACAGTGGGCTCCCACAGGTGGGGCAGGGGGAGTAGCCCACATCCCCTGCAGTCAATACTGGGGTCTTGCCCACGAAGAGTTATATTACAAGAATTAAGCCAAGTAAAGGCTGACTCTGCTGTGATTACCATCCCCATACTCCAGTATTCTAACTTAATGTCATTAATTAAATACTTTTATTTTGCACACCAAATTGTGTTGATTTAAGTTTTAAACGTTTGTTGTCATAGATGTCAGGTTTTAATATTTTGTATATTATTCACAAGGGACAAAGGTTCAATGTACATATGTACAAATGCACAGACGTAATTTGTACATACATATAAACGCACACTCATAAGTGTGTATATTTAGATATATTTTTTCATATATATATATATATTCATACATCCACAGTTTCAGTAGTTACCTTTAAGAATTCATTGTCTTCTGTGGGGGAATTCATGACGAGAAGACCTTGTTAAACCATTGTCACCCGCACAGGCTGCCTTGGTTACCACTGCTCCATTCCACAGAGCATCCTGAATGGTTTTCAAGGCCTTGAGATCACTTCCTGCACAGCCTGCAGTCCCCTAGGGAACGTACACACCTCACATTCAAACAGTTGATTCGAAACACACAGTGATACCACAGACCTTGTCAAGATAAAGACACACAATGTGCTTTTATTTATGTCTAAATCAGTTAAACAACGTATTCACTGCAAGGTACAAACTTTTTTAGCTTGCAAAGAACAACATTGTCTTGTATTTGAACGTGGAAAATCTTGCTGAATTTGAAACATAGGTTTTAAATGAAATTCATTCTTCATTGTCTGTTATTTGGAGACTGTGGAACCAAGAAAGTAAACCTCCGTTCATTGGGGCTGCTTAAGCTGTATCTTGAGCAGATTTTTTTCTTAATTCCCTTACACTTTTACCGTCATAAATAGATATAATAGCCCAGCTTTGGAGGAGACACACCCTCCCTGCCCTGTGACCCATCGGACTTGACTTAGTGAGATGAGGATGGCAGGTGAGTTTGGGGGCCTCCATAGGGGAGTTATTCATGCCTCATTTCTCCAACCAAAACATCTAAATTGCTCCCCATCCTCTGCTAGAGGTGTCAGGATGGGGCTTTGTGATGTCAAGGCTCACCCAGGGCCCCCATTGGCTGGGGAAGAGACTTGCTGACCTCATCAAGCATGAGGCCGTGTCTCCCTGACGAGGGGTATATATAGGGGTGCTCAGGGGCTCTGGAGCAGACCACTGGGAGGCCTCAACCTGACTAAGGTTAGTGGAAAGCCACAAGGCTCCAGAGTAGTACTGAAAAACCTGGTCCTGTTACCCGGGACAACATAATGAAGACTTCCTCCCCACTGAGGTCCAAGAAAAATGTCAAGGTGAGCTGAACCCACCCAAACACCTCTGGCCCATTGACCCCACCCCATAAGTCCTCACCCCTGTCCTTGCCTGGCACACAACCCTTCTCTGCCGACACCCCTTCTCCTGAAGCTGTCATTCCCAACCACCTTCACCCTCTTCCCCAAACCAATGCCATTCTCTACCCGTCTCTTGTTTTCTCCAGGTGGCCAGGGTACTGTGAGAGTGAATAATCGCCTTCAGGCAAAGCTGAGCAAGAAAACGTCTCAGAAACCACTCAGCACAAGGAAATTTAAAAAAACCAGAGGCCCAGAGCTCTGTAGCCGGTGCTCCAAGGTGAAAGAAGTGCTGAATCAGAACGGACCAGAGGAGGTCCCAGAGAGTGTGTAGACCCCTGTCATTCCAGCAGGAACGGTGGGCAGCCAGTGACCTCAGAGCTTGGTTAGAGACCTCAGAAATCTTCTGGGGTCTTACCGCTGAGGACTGGCCAACAATACACATGTTGACTATTATACCAACTGCATACATTCATAATGAAAATAAAATCAACCTGATGTGAAATTATGTTTGTCTCTGAGTTCTGTGAGAGTGGGGGACAGAGAGGGCAGTGCAGGCATCAATGTGTTGAGGGAGGGAGATGGGTCCTGTGGGGTTGGAGATGGGACTAGAAGGTCCAGTTTGCCAGAAAATGGGGGAGGGGAGAGAACTGGATCCAGACTCAGCTTCACACATATACTTCCCATGGGAGAAGAGGAAGAGGACTTGGTGTTTCTCTGTGTGAGTGCAGAACTGGAAACGTGGCTGGGGAGCCGTGTCATGTGTGGAGTGGCCGTGCCATTTGCTCAAAAGGCATAGAAAGAAGGTGCCCCATAAAGAGAATGGAATATTGACATATGCAGCAACAGGGAACGTATACTCTTCAGTGAAATAACTCAGACAGAGATAGACAAATACCGTATGGTATCACTTAAGAATCTAAAAACTCCACAAAGTAGAGAATATCACAAAAATGGAGGCTCACGGATATAGAGAACATTCTACTGGTTAGCAGCGGGGAGGGGAAGAGGGAGTGGCAATACAGAGGTGGGGGAGCGGGAGGCACAGCGTGTAAGGTGGAAGATGAGCCCAAGGATGGACTGTACATCATGGGGAATAGAGCCAGTGCTCTGTAAGAACTATAAACAGAAAGCCAACGTTCACAATTGTATAATAAGAAAGAAAGGGAAAGAAAGAGGGGGGAGGAAGGAGGGAAGAAAGGAAGGAAAATGATGGTGTTTTTGGAGGGCACAAAGCCAAGATCGATTAGGCCCTTCTTAGCAAAGGAATATAGTTTATTTTTTTTTCCATTTTTATTTTTAGTTTATTTCCCATTACCTTACTGTATTGGTTTCGCGATACATTGACATGATTTTTTGAGATGTACTTATTTTAATGGGAGGCTAACTATTTGAAAATGCTTGGTGGTTTTTGCCATACTTGTCGGAATCCGCCACGGGTGTACATGTGTTCCCCATCCTGAACCCCCTCTCACCTCCCTGCCCATCCCATCCCTCAAGGCCATCCCAGTGCACCAGCCCCGAGCACCCAGTCTCATGCATCGAACCTGGACGGGCGATCTCCTTCTCACATGATAATATACATGTTTCACTGCTATACTCTCAGATCATCCCACCCTCGCCTTCTCCCACATAGTCCAAAAGACTGTTCTGTACATCTGTGTCTCGCATCTTCTAGATTCCATAGATATGTGTTCGTGTACTCTATTGGTGTTTCTCTTTCTGACTTATTTCACTCTGTATAATGGGCGGCAGTTTCATCCACCTCATTAGAACTAATTCAAGTGTATACTTTTTGATGGCTGAGTCGGATTCCATTGTGTATATGTTCCACTGCTTTCTTAGCGATTCGTCTGCCCCTGGACATCTAGGTTGCTTCCATGTCCTGGCTATTGTAAACAGTGCTGTGATGATCCTTCGGGTACACATGTCTCGTTCAAGTCTGGTTTCCTCGGTGTGTATGCCCAGCAGTGGGATTGCTGGGTCATATGGCAGTTCTAGTTCCAGTTTTTGAAGGAATCTCCACAGTGTTCTCCATAGTGGCTGTACTAGTTTGCATTCCCACCAAGAGTGCAAGAGGGTTCCCTTCTCGACACCCTCTCCAGCATTTATTGCTTGTAGATTTTTGTACAGCAGTCAGCCTGACCAGAGGCAGATGGTACCTCATTGTGATTTTGGTTTGCATTTGTCTGATAACGAGTGATGGGGAACATCTTTTCATGTGTTTGTTAGCCATCTCTATGTCTTCTTCGGAGGAAAGGAATTTAGAATGGAGCAGTAGGCTCCCACAGGTGGGGCAGGGGGAGTAGCCCACATCCCCTGCATGCAATACTGGGGTCTTGCCCACGAAGAGTTTTATTACAAGAATAAAGCCAAGTAAAGGCTGGCTCTGCTGTGATTACCATCCCCATACTCCAGTATTCTAACTTAATGTCAGTCATTAAATACTTTTACTTTGCACACCAAATTGTGT
The DNA here is from genome assembly GCF_032405125.1 of Capricornis sumatraensis. Lineage (NCBI taxonomy): Eukaryota > Metazoa > Chordata > Mammalia > Artiodactyla > Bovidae > Capricornis > Capricornis sumatraensis. The sequence goes on along the minus strand of NC_091092.1, from coordinate 137,586,668 downwards.
TGATTTAAGTTTTAAACGTTTGTTGTCATAGATGTCAGGTTTTAATATTTTATATATTATTCACAAGGGACAAAGATTCACTGTACATATGCACAAATGCACACACGTATGTGTGTACATATGTATAAACACACACTCATAAGTGTTTATATTTAGATATATTTTTTCATATGTATATATTCATTCATCCACATTTTCAGTAGTTACCTTTAAGAATTCATTGTCTTCTGTGAGGGAATTCATGAAGAGAAGACCTTGTTAAACCATTATCACCAGCACAGGCTGCCTTGGTTACCACTGCTCCATTCCACAGAGCATCCTGAATGGTTTGCAAGGCCTTGAGATCACTTCCTGCACAGCCTGCAGTCCCCTAGGGAACGTACACACCTCACATTCAAACAGTTGATTCGAAACACACAGTGATACCACAGACCTTGTCAAGGTAAAGACACACAATGTGCTTTTATTTATGTCTAAATCAGTTAAACAACGTATTCACTGCAAGGTACAAACTTTTTTAGCTTGCAAAGAACAACATTGTCTTGTATTTGAACATGGAAAATCTTGCTGAATTTGAAACATAGGTTTTAAATGAAATTCATTCCTCATTGTCTGTTATTTGGAGACTATGGAACGAAGAAAGTAAAACTCCGTTCATTGGGGCTGCTGAAGCTGTATCTTTAGCAGATTTTTTTTTTTAGTGCCCTTACACTTTTACCGTCATAAATAGATATAATAGCCCAACTTTGTAGGAGACACACCCTCCCTGCCCTGGGACCCATCGGACTTGACTTAGGGAGATGAGGATGGCAGGTGAGTTTGGGGTCCTCTATAGGGGAGTTATTCATGCCTCATTTCTCCAAACAAAACATCTAAATTGCTCCCCATCCTCTGCTAGAGGTGTCAGGATGGGGCTTTGTGATGTCAAGGCTCACCCAGGGAACCCATTGGCTGGGGAAGAGACTTGCTGACCTCATCAAGCATGAGGGTGTGTCTCCCTGATGAGGGGTATATATAGGGGTGCTCAGGGGCTCTGGAGCAGACCACTGGGAGGCTTCAAAATGACTAAGGTGACTGGGAAGCCACAAGGCTCCAGAGTAGTTATGAAACACCTGGCTCCTGTTACCCGGGACAACAGGATGAAGACTTCCTCCCCACTGAGGTCCAAGAAAAATGTCAAGGTGAGCTGAACGCACCCAAACAGCTTTGGCCCATTGACCCCATCCCATATGTACTCCTCTCCCCTGTCCTTGCCTGGCACACAACCCTTCTCTGCCCACACTCCTTCTCCTGAAGCTGTCATTCCCAACCACCTTCACACTCTTCCCCAAACCAATGCCATTCTCTACCCGTCTCTTGTTTTCTCCAGGTGGCCAGGGTACCTGTGAGAGTGAATAATCGCTTTCAGGCAAAGCTGAGCAAGAAAAAGTCTCAGAAACCACTCAGCACAAGGAAATTTAAAAAAACCAGAGGCCCAAAGCTCTGTAGCCGGTGCTCCAAGGTGAAAAACTGCTGAATCAGAACGGACCAGAGGAGGTCCCAGAGAGTGTGTAGACCCCTGTCATTCCAGCAGGAACGGTGGGCAGCCAGTGACCTCAGAGCTTGGCTAGAGACCTCAGAAATCTTCTGGGGTCTTGCTGCTGAGGACTGGCCAACAATACACACGTTGACTATTATACCAAATGCATACATTCATAATGAATATAGAATCAACCTGATGTGAAATTATGTTTGTCTCTGAGTTCTGTGAGAGTGGGGTACAGAGAGGGCAGTGCAGGCATCAATGTTTTGAGGGAGGGAGATGGGTCCTGTGGGGTTGGAGATGGGACGAGAAGGTCCAGTTTGTCAGAAAATGGGGGAGGGGAGAGAACTGGTTCCAGACTCAGCTTCACACATATACTTCCCATGGGAGAAGAGGAAGAGGACTTGGTGTTTCTCTGTGTGAGTGCAGAACTGGAAACGTGGCTGGGGAGCCGTGTCATGTGTGGAGTGGCCGTGCCATTTGCTAAAAAGGCATAGAAAGAAGGTGCCCCATAAAGAGAATGGAATATTGACATATGCAGCAACAGGGAACGTATACTGTTCAGTGAAATAACTCAGACAGAGATAGACAAATACCGTATGGTATCACTTAAGAATCTAAAAACTCCACAAAGTAGAGAATATCACAAAAATAGAGGCTCACGGATATAGAGAACATTCTACTGGTTAGCAGTGGGGAGGGGAAGAGGGAGGGGCAATACAGAGGTGGGGGAGCGGGAGGCACAGCGTGTAAGGTGGAAGATGAGCCCAAGGATGGACTGTACATCATGGGGAATAGAGCCAGTGCTCTGTGAGAACTATAATCGGAAAGCCAACGTTCACGATTGTATAATAAGAAAGAAAGGGAAAGAAGGAGAGGGGAGGAAGGAAGGAAGAAAGGAAGGAAAATGATGGTGTTTTTGGAGGGCACAAAGCCAACATTGATTAGGCCCTTTTTAGCAAAGGAATTTAATTGGTTTTTTTTTCCATTTTTATTTTTAGTCTATTTCGCATTACCATACTGTATTGGTTTCACGATACATTGACATGATCTTTTGAGATGTACTTATTTTAATGGGAGGCTAACTATTTGACCATGCTTGGTGGTTTTTGCCATACTTGTCGGGAATCCGCCACGGGTGTACATGTGTTCCCCATCCTGAACCCTCTCTCACCTCCCTGCCCATTCCATCCCTCAGGCCATCCCAGTGCACCAGCCCCGAGCACCCAGTCTCGTGCATCGAACCTGGAAGGGAGATCTCCTTCTCACATGATAATATACATGTTTCACTGCTATTCTCTCAGATCATCCCACCCTCGCCTTCTCCCACAGAGTCCAAAAGACTGTTCTGTACCTCTGTGTCTCGCAGACAGGGTTATCATCACCATCTTTCTAGATTGCATAGATATGTGTTCGTGTACTCTATTGGTGTTTTTCTTTCTGACTTATTTCACTCTGTATAATAGGCTGCAGTTTCATCCACCTCATTAGAACTAATTCAAGTGTATACTTTTTGATGGCTGAGTCGGATTCCATTGTGTATATGTACCACTGCTTTCTTATCGATTCGTCTGCCCCTGGACATCTAGGTTGCTTCCATGTCCTGGCTATTGTAAACAGTGCTGTGATGATTCTTTGGGTACACATGTCTCGATCAAGTCTGGTTTCCTCGGTGTGTATTCCCAGCAGTGGGATTGCTGGGTCATATGGCAGTTCTAGTTCCACTTTCTGAAGGAATCTCCACAGTGTTCTCCATAGTGGCTGTACTAGTTTGCATTCCCACCAAGAGTGCAAGAGGGTTCCCTTCTCGACACCCTCTCCAGCATTTATTGCTTGTAGATTTTTGTAAGGCAGTCAGCCTGACCAGAGGCAGATGGTACCCCATTGTGGTTTTGGTTTGCATTTGTGTGATAACGAGTGATGGGGAGCATCTTTTCATGTGTTTGTTAGCCATCTCTATGTCTTCTTCGGAGGAAAGGAATTTAGAATGGAGCAGTGGGCTCCCACAGGTGGGGCAGGGGGAGTAGCCCACATCCCCTGCAGGCAATACTGGGGTCTTGCCCACGAAGAGTTTTATTACAAGAATAAAGCCAAGTAAAGGCTGGCTCTGTTGTGATTACCATCCCCATACTCCAGTGTTCTAACTTAATGTCAGTCATTAAATACTTTTACTTTGCACACCAAATTGTGTTGACTTAAGTTTTAAACGTTTGTTGTCATAGATGTCAGGGTTTTATATTTTATATATTATTCACAAGGGACAAAGATTTACTGTACATATGTACAAATGCACACACGTATGTGTGTACATACATATAAACGCACACTCATAAGTGTGTATATTTAGATATATTTTTTCATATATATATAAATTCATACATCCACAGTTTCAGTAGTTACCTTTAAGAATTCATTGTCTTCTGTGAGGGAATTCATGAAGAGAAGACCTTGTTAAACCATTGTCACCAGCACAGGCTGCCTTGGTTACCACTGCTCCATTCCACAGAGCATCCTGAATGGTTTGCAAGGCCTTGAGATCACTTCCTGCACAGCCTGCAGACCCCTAGGGAACGTACACACCTCACATTCAAACAGTTGATTCGAAACACACAGTGATACCACAGACCTTGTCAAGGTAAAGACATACAATGTGCTTTTATTTATGTCTAAATCAGTTAAACAACGTATTCACTGCAAGGTACAAACTTTTTTAGCTTGCAAAGAACAACATTGTCTTGTATTTGAACATGGAAAATCTTGCTGAATTTGAAACATAGGTTTTAAATGAAATTCATTCTTCATTGTCTGTTATTTGGAGACTATGGAACCAAGAAAGTAAACCTCCGTTCATTGGGGCTGCTTAAGCTGTATCTTTAGCAGATTTTTTTTTTTAATTCCCTTACACTTTTACCGTCATAAATAGATATAATAGCCCAGCTTTGGAGGAGACACACCCTCCCTGCCCTGTGACCCATCGGACTTGACTTAGGGAGATGAGGATGGCAGGTGAGTTTGGGGGCCTCCATAGGGGAGTTATTCATGCCTCATTTCTCCCAACAAAACATCTAAATTGCTCCCCATCCTCTGCTAGAGGTGTCAGGATGGGGCTTTTTGATGTCAAGGCTCACCCAGGGCCCCCATTGGCTGGGGAAGAGACTTGCTGACCTCATCAAGCATGAGGGTGTGTCTCCCTGACGAGGGGTATATATAGGGGTGTTCAGGGCCTCTGGACCAGAACACTGGGAGGCCTCAAAATGACTAAGGTGACTGGGATGCCACAAGGCTCCCGAGTAGTTATGAAACACCTGGCTCCTGTTACCCGGGACAACAGGATGAAGACTTCTTCCCCACTGAGGTCCAAGATAAATGTCAAGGTGAGCTGAACCCACCCAAACAGCTCTGGCCCATTGACCCCACCCCATAAGTCCTCTCCCCTGTCCTTGCCTGGCACACAACCCTTCTCTGCCCACACCCCTTCTCCTGAAGCTGTCATTCCCAACCACCTTCACCCTCTTCCCCAAACCAATGCCATTCTCTACCCGTCTCTTGTTTTCTCCAGGTGGCCAGGGTACCTGTGAGAGTGAATAATCGCCTTCAGGCAAAGCTGAGCAAGAAAACGTCTCAGAAACCACTCAGCACAAGGAAATTTAAAAAAACCAGAGCCCAAAGCTCTGTAGCCGGTGCTCCAAGGTGAAAGAAGTGCTGAATCAGAACGGACCAGAGGAGGTCCCAGAGAGTGTGTAGACCCCTGTCATTCCAGCAGGAACGGTGGGCAGCCAGTGACCTCAGAGCTTGGCTAGAAACCTCAGAAATCTTCTGGGGTCTTGCTGCTGAGGACTGGCCAACAATACACACGTTGACTATTATACCAAATGCATACATTCATAATGAAAATAGAATCAACCTGATGTGAAATTATGTTTGTCTCTGAGTTCTGTGAGAGTGGGGGACAGAGAGGGCAGTGCAGGCATCAATGTGTTGAGGGAGGGAGATGGGTCCTGTGGGGTTGGAGATGGGACTGGAAGGTCCAGTTTGCCAGAAAATGGGGGAGGGGAGAGAACTGGTTCCAGACTCAGCTTCACACATATACTTCCCATGGGAGAAGAGGAAGAGGACTTGGTGTTTCTCTGTGTGAGTGCAGAACTGGAAACGTGGCTGGGGAGCCGTGTCATGTGTGGAGTGGCCGTGCCATTTGCTAAAAAGGCATAGAAAGAAGGTGCCCCATAAAGAGAATGGAATACTGACATATGCAGCAACAGGGAACGTATACTGTTCAGTGAAATAACTCAGACAGAGATAGACAAATACCGTATGGTATCAATTAAGAATCTAAAAACTCAATTTTTCACCATTCAAGATAATGTTTGCTGTGGTTTTGTCATATGTAGCTTTTATTATGTTGAGGTATGTTCCTTCTATTCCTGCTTTCTGGAGAGTTTTTATCATAAATGGATGTTGAATTTTGTCAACGGCCTTCTCTGCATCTATTGAGATAATCATATGGTTTTTATTTTTCAATTTGTTAATGTGGTGAATTACATTGATTGATTTGCGGATATTGAAGAATCCTTGCATCCCTGGAATACAGCCCACTTGGTCATGGTGTATGATCTTTTTAATGTGTTGTTGGATTCTGATTGCTAGGATTGTGTTGAGGATTTTTGCGTCTATGTTCATCAGTGTTATTGGCCTGTAGTTTTCTTTTTTTGTGACATCTTTGTCAGGTTTTGGTATTAGGGTGATGGTGGCCTCATAAAATGTGTTTGGACGTTTACCTTCCTCTGCAATTTTCTGGAAGACTTTGAGTATGATAGGTGTTAGCTCTTCTCTAAATTTTTGTTAGAATTCAGCTGTGAAGCCGTCTGGACCTGGGCTTTTGTTTGGGAAAACTGGTCAACCACTTGTGAAAGAATGAAACTAGATCACCTTCTAACACCGCACACAAAAATAAACTCAAAATGGATTAAAGAACTAAATGTAAGACCAGAAAGTATAAAACTCCTAGAGGAGAACATAGGCAAAACACTCTCAGACATAAATCACAGCAGGATCCTCTATGATCCACCTCCCAGAATTCTGGAAATAAAAGCAAAAATAAACAAATGGGATCTAATTAAAATTAAAAGCTTCTGCACAACAAAGGAAACTATAAGCAAGGTGAAAAGACAGCCTTCTGAATGGGAGCAAATAATAGCAAATGAAGCAACTGACAAACAACTAATCTCAAAAATATACAAGCAACTTATGCAGCTCAATTCCAGAAAATTAAACGACCCAATCGAAAAATGGGCCAAAGAACTAAATAGACAGTTCTCCACAGAAGACATACGGATGGCTAACAAACACATGAAAAGATGCTCAACATCACTCACTATCAGAGAAATGCAAATCAAGACCACAATGAGGTACCGTTTCACACCAGTCAGAATGGCTGCGATCCAAAAATCTGCAAGCAATAAATGCTGGAGAGGGTGTGGAGAAAAGGGAACCCTCCTACACTGTTGGTGGGAATGCAAACTAGTACAGCCACTATGGAGAACAGTGTGGAGATTCCTTAAAAAATGGCAAATAGAACTGCCTTATGACCCAGCAATCCCACTGCTGGCATACACACCGAGGAAACCAGAGTAGAAAGAGACACATGTACCCCAATGTTCATCACAGCACTGTTTATAATAGCCAGGACATGGAAACAACCTAGATGTCCATCAGCAGATGAATGGATAAGAAAGCTGTGGTACATGTACACAATGGAGTATTACTCAGCTGTTAAAAAGAATTCATTTGAATCAGTTCTGATGAGATGGATGAAACCGCAGCCGATTATACAGAGTGAAGTAAGCCAGAAAGAAAAACACCAATACAGAATACTAACACATATATATGGAATTTAGAAAGATGGCAATGACGACCCTGTATGCAAGACACGAAAAAAGACACAGCGGTGTATAACGGACTTTTGGACTCAGAGGGAGAGGGAGAGGGTGGGATGATTTGGGAGAATGGCATTCTATCATGTATACTATCATGTAAGAATTGAATCGCCAGTCTATGTCTGACGCAGGATACTGCATGCTTGGGGCTAGTGCAAGCGGGTGACCCACAGAGATGTTATGGGGAGGGAGGTGGGAGGGGGGTTCATGTTTGGAAACACATGTAAGAAATAAAGATTTTAAAATTAAAAAAAAATTAAAAAAAAGAATCTAAAAATTCCACAAAGTAGAGAATATCACAAAAATGGAAGCTCACGGATATAGAGAACATTCTACTGGTTAGCAGCGGGGAGGGGAAGAGGGAGGGGCAATACAGAGGTGGGGGAGCGGGAGGCACAGCGTGTAAGGTGGAAGATGAGCCCAAGGATGGACTGTACATCATGGGGAATAGAGCCAGTGCTCTGTAAGAACTATAAACGGAAAGCAAACGTTCACGATTGTATAATAAGAAAGAAAGGGAAAGAAAGAGGGGGGAGGAAGCAGGGAAGAAAGGAAGGAAAATGATGGTGCTTTTGGCGGGCACAAAGCCAACATTGATTAGGACCTTGTTACCAAAGGAATTTAGTTGTTTCTTTTTTTTTGCCATTTTTCTTTTTAGTTTATTTCGCATTACCATACTGTATTGGTTTCACAATACATAGACATGATTTTTTTAGATGTACTAATTTTAATGGGAGGCTAACTATTTGACAATGCTTGGTGGTTTTTGCCATCCTTGTCAGGAATCCGCCACGGGTGTAAATGTGTTCCCCATCCTGAACCCCCTCTCACCTCCCTGCCCATCCCATTCCTCAGGGCCATCCCACTGCACCAGCCCCGAGCACCCAGTCTCGTGCATCGAACCTGGACGGGCGATCTCCTTCTCACATGATAATATACATGTTTCACTGCTATTCTCTCAGATCATCCCACCCTCGCCTTCTCCCACAGAGTCCAAAAGACTGTTCTGTACATCTGTGTCTCGCATCTTTCTAGATTCCATAGATATGTGTTCGTGTACTCTATTGGTGTTTTTCTTTCTGACTTATTTCACTCTGTATAATAGGCTGCAGTTTCATCCACCTCATTAGAACTAATTCAAGTGTATACTATTCGATGGCTGAGTCGGATTCCATTGTGTATATGTACCACTGCTTTCTTATCGATTCGTCTGCCCCTGGACATCTAGGTTGCTTCCATGTCCTGGCTATTGTAAACAGTGCTGTGATGATCCTTCGGGTACGCATGTCTCGTTCACGTCTGGTTTCCTCGGTGTGTATGCCCAGCAGTGGGATTGCTGGGTCATATGGCAGTTCTAGTTCCAGTTTCTGAAGGAATCTCCACAGTGTTCTCCATAGTGGCTGTACTAGTTTGCATTCCCACCAAGAGTGCAAGAGGGTTCCCTTCTCGACACCCTCTCCAGCATTTATTGCTTGTAGATTTTTGTACTGCAGTCAGCCTGACCAGAGGCAGATGGTACCTCATTGTGGTTTTGGTTTGCATTTGTGTGATAACGAGTGATGGGGAGCATCTTTTCATGTGTTTGTTAGCCATCTCTATGTCCTCTTCGGAGGAAAGGAATTTAGAATGGAGCAGTAGGCTCCCACATGTGGGGCAGGGGGAGTAGCCCACATCCCCTGCAGGCAACACTGGGGTCTTGACCACGAAGAGTTTTATTACAAGAATAAAGCCAAGTAAAGGCTGGCTCTGTTGTGATTACCATCCCCATACTCCAGTATTCTAACTTCATGTCATTAATTAAATACTTTTACTTTGCACACCAAATTGTGTTGATTTAAGTTTTAAACTTTTGTTGTCATAGATGTCAGGGTTTAATATTTTGTATATTATTCACAAGGGACAAAGATTCACTGTACATATGTACAAATGCACACACGTATGTGTGTACATACATATAAACACACACTCATAAGTGTGTATATTTAGATGTATTTTTTCATATATATATATATTCATACATCCACAGTTTCAGTAGTTACCTTGAAGAATTCATTGTCTTCTGTGAGGGAATTCATGAAGAGAAGACCTTGTTAAACCATTGTCACCAGCACAGGCTGCCTTGGTTACCACTGCTCCATTCCACAGAGCATCCTGAATGGTTTGCAAGGCCTTGAGATCACTTCCTGCACAGCCTGCAGTCCCCTAGGGAACGTACACACCTCACATTCAAACAGTTGATTCGAAACACACAGTGATACCACAGACCTTGTCAAGATAAAGACACACAATGTGCTTTTATTTATGTCTAAATCAGTTAAACAACGTATTCACTGCAAGGTACAAACTTTTTTAGCTTGCAAAGAACAACATTGTCTTGTATTTGAACATGGAAAATCTTGCTGAATTTGCAACATGGGTTTTAAATGAAATTCATTCTTCATTGTCTGTTATTTGGAGACTATGGAACCAAGAAAGTAAACCTCGGTTCATTGGGGCTACTTAAGCTGTATCTTTAGCAGATTTTTTTTTTAATTCCCTTACACGTTTACCGTCATAAATAGATATAATAGCCCAGCTTTGGAGGAGACACACCCTCCCTGCCCTGTGACCCATCGGACTTGACTTAGGGAGATGAGGATGGCAGGTGAGTTTGGGGGCCTCCATAGGGGAGTTATTCATGCCTCATTTCTCCCACCAAAACATCTAAATTCCTCCCCATCCTCTGCTAGAGGTGTCAGGATGGGGCTTTGTGATGTCAAGGCTCACCCAGGGCCCCCATTGGCTGGGGAAGAGACTTGCTGACCTCATAAAGCATGAGGCTGTGTCTCCCTAATGATGGGTATATATAGGGGTGCTTAGGGTCTCTGGAGCAGATCACTGGGAGGCCTCAAAATGACTAAGGTGACTGGGAAGCCACAAGGCTCCAGAGTAGTTATGAAACACCTGGCTCCTGTTCCCCGGGACAACAGGATGAAGACTTCCTCCCCACTGAGGTCCAAGAATAATGTCAAGGTGAGCTGAACCCACCCAAACAGCTCTGGCCCATTGACCCCATCCCATATGTACTCCTCTCCCCTGTCCTTGCCTGGCACACAACCCTTCTCTGCCCACACCCCTTCTCCTGAAGCTGTCATTCCCAACCACCTTCACCCTCTTCCCCAAACCAATGCCATTCTCTACCCGTCTCTTGTTTTCTCCAGGTGGCCAGGGTACCTGTGAGAGTGAATAATCGCCTTCAGGCAAAGCTGAGCAAGAAAACGTCTCAGAAACCGATCAGCACAAGGAAATTTAAAAAAACCAGAGGCCCAGAGATCTGTAGCCGGTGCTCCAAGGTGAAAGAAGTGCTGAATCAGAACTGACCAGAGGAGGTCCCAGAGAGTGTGTAGACCCCTGTCATTCCAGCAGGAACGGTGGGCAGCCAGTGACCTCAGAAATTGGTTAGAGACCTCAGAAATCTTCTGGGGTCTTGCCGCTGAGGACTGGCCAACAATACACATGTTGACTATTATACCAACTGCATATATTCATAATGAAAATAAAATCAACCTGATGTGAAATTATGTTTCTCTCTGAGTTCTGTGAGAGTGGGGGACAGAGAGGGCAGTGCAGGCATCAAGGTGTTGAGGGAGGGAGATGGGTCCTGTGGGGTTGGAGATGGGACAAGAAGGTCCAGTTTGCCAGAAAATGGGGGAGGGGAGAGAACTGGTTCCAGACTTAGCTTCACACATATACTTTTCATGGGAGTAGAGGAAGAGGACTTGGTGTTTCTCTGTGTGAGTGCAGAACTGGAAACGTGGCTGGGGAGCGGTGTCATGTGTGGAGTGGCCGTGCCATTTGCTAAAAAGGCATAGAAACAAGGTGCCCCATAAAGAGAATGGAATATTGACATATGCAGCAACAGGGAACATATACTGTTCAGTGAAATAACTCAGACAGAGATAGACAAATACCGTATGGTATCACTTAAGAATCTAAAAACTCCACAAAGTAGAGAATATCACAAAAATGGAGGCTCACGGATATAGAGAACATTCTACTGGTTAGCAGCGGGGAGGGGAAGAGGGAGGGGCAATACAGAGGTGGGGGAGCGGGAGGCACAGCGTGTAAGGTGGAAGATGAGCCCAAGGATGGACTGTACATCATGGGAAATAGAGCCAGTGCTCTGTAAGAACTATAAACGGAAAGCCAACGTTCACCATTGTATAATAAGAAAGAAAGGGAAAGAAAGAGGGGGGAGGAAGGAGGGAAGAAAGGAAGGAAAATGATGGTGTTTTTGGAGGGCACAAAGCCAAAATCGATTAGGCCCTTCTTAGCAAAGGAATATAGTTTATTTTTTTTTCCATTTTTATTTTTAGTTTATTTCGCATTACCTTACTGTATTGGTTTCGCGATACATTGACATGATTTTTTGAGATGTACTTATTTTAATGGGAGGCTAACTATTTGACAATGCTTGTTGGTTGTTGCCATACTTGTCGGAATCCGCCACGGGTGTACATGTGTTCCCCATCCTGAACCCCCTCTCTCCTCCCTGCCCATCCCATCCCTCAGGGCCATCCCAGTGCACCAGCCCCGAGCACCCAGTCTCATGCATCGAACCTGGACGGGCGATCTCCTTCTCACATGATAATATACATGTTTCACTGCTATTCTCTCAGATCATCCCACCCTCGCCTTTTCTCCCATAGAGTCCAAAAGACTGTTCTGTACATCTGTGTCTCGCAGACAGGGTTATCATCACCATCTTTCTAGATTCCATAGATATGTGTTCGGGTACTCTATTGCTGTTTTTCTTTCTGACTTATTTCACTCTGTATAATAGGCTGCAGTTTCATCCACCTCATTAGAACTAATTCAAGTGTATACTTTTTGATGGCTGTGTCGGATTCCATTGTGTATATGTACCACTGCTTTCTTATCGATTCGTCTGCCCCTGGACATCTAGGTTGCTTCCATGTCCTGGCTATTGTAAACAGTGCTGTGATGATCCTTTGGGTACACATGTCTCGTTCAAGTCTGGTTTCCTCGGTGTGTATGCCCAGCAGTGGGATTGCTGGGTCATACGGCAGTTCTAGTTCCAGTTTTTGAAGGAATCTCCACAGTGTTCTCCATAGTGGCTGTACTAGTTTGCATTCCCACCAAGAGTGCAAGAGGGTTCCCTTCTCGGCACCCTCTCCAGCATTTATTGCTTGTAGATTTTTGTAAGGCAGTCAGCCTGACCAGCGGCAGATGGTACCTCATTGTGGTTTTGGTTTGCATTTGTCTGATAACGAATGATGGGGAGCATCTTTTCATGTGTTTGTTAGCCACCTCTATGTCTTCTTCGGAGGAAAGGAATTTAAAATGGAACCGTGGGCTCCCACAGGTGGGGCAGGAGGAGTAGCCCACAGCCCCTGCAGTCAATACTGGGGTCTAGCCCACGAAGAGTTTTATTACAAGAATAAAGCCAAGTAAAGGCTGGCTCTGTTGTGATTACCATCCCCATACTCCAGTATTCTAACTTAATGTCAGTCATTAAATACTTTTACTTTGCACACCAAATTGTGTTGATTTAAGTTTTAAACGTTTGTTGTCATAGATGTCAGGTTTTAATATTTTATATATTATTCACAAGGAACAAAATTCATTGTACATATGTACAAATGCACACACGTATGTGTGTACATACATATAAACGCACACTCATAAGTGTGTATATTTAGATATATTTTTTCATATATATATATATTCATACATCCACAGTTTCAGTAGTTACCTTTAAGAACTCATTGTCTTCTGTGAGGGAATTCATGAAGAGAAGACCTTATTAAACCATTGTCACCAGCACAGCCTGCCTTGGTTACCACTGCTCCATTCCACAGAGCATCCTGAATGGTTTGCAAGGCCTTGAGATCACTTCCTGCACAGCCTGCAGTCCCCTAGGGAACGTACACACCTCACATTCAAACAGTTGATTCGAAACACACAGTGATACCACAGACCTTGTCAAGGTAAAGACACACAATGTGCTTTTACTTATGTCTAAATCAGTTAAACAACGTATTCACTGCAAGGTACAAACTTTTTTAGCTTGCAAAGAACAACATTGTCTTGTATTTGAACATGGAAAATCTTGCTGAATTTGAAACATAGGTTTTAAATGAAATTCAATCTTCATTGTCTCTTATATGGAGACTGTGGAACCAAGAAAGTAAACCTCCGTTCATTGGGGCTGCTTAAGCTGTATCTTTAGCAAATTTTTTTTTAATTCCCTTACACTTTTACCGTCACAAATAGATATAATAGCCCAGCTTTGGAGGAGACACACCCTCCCTGGCCTGTGACCCATCGGGCTTGACTTAGGGAGATGAGGATGGCAGTTGAGTTTGGGGGCCTCCATAGGGGAGTTATTCATGCCTCATTTCTCCCACCAAAACATCTAAATTGCTCCCCATCCTCTGCTAGAGGCGTCAGGATGGGGCTTTGTGATGTCAAGGCTCACCCAGGGCCCCCATTGGCTGGAGAAGAGACATGCTGACCTCATAAAGCATGAGGGTGTGTCTCCCTGATGAGGGGTATATATCGGGGTGCTCAGGGGCTCTGGAGCAGACCACTGGGAGACCTCAAAATGACTAAGGTGACTGGGAAGCCACAAGGCTCCAGAGTAGTTATGAAACACCTGGCTCCTGTTACCCGGGACAACAGGATGAAGACTTCCTCCCCACTGAGGTCCAAGAAAAATGTCAAGGTGAGCTGAACGCACCCAAACAGCTCTGGCCCATTGACCCCATCCCATATGTACTCCTCTCCACTGTCCTTGCCTGGCACACAACCCTTCTCTGCCCACACCCCTTCTCCTGAAGCTGTCATTCCCAACCACCTTCACCCTCTTCCCCAAACCAATGCCATTCTCTACCCGTCTCTTGTTTTCTCCAGGTGGCCAGGGTACTGTGAGAGTGAATAATCGCCTTCAGGCAAAGCTGAGCAAGAAAACGTCTCAGAAACCACTCAGCACAAGGAAATTTAAAAAAACCAGAGGCCCAGAGCTCTGTAGCCGGTGCTCCAAGGTGAAAGAAGTGCTGAATCAGAACGGACCAGAGGAGGTCCCAGAGAGTGTGTAGACCCCTGTCATTCCAGCAGGAATGGTGGGCAGCCAGTGACCTCAGAGCTTGGTTAGAGACCTCAGAAATCTTCTGGGGTCTTACCGCTGAGGACTGGCCAACAATACACATGTTGACTATTATACCAACTGCATACATTCATAATGAAAATAAAATCAACCTGATGTGAAATTATGTTTGTCTCTGAGTTCTGTGAGAGTGGGGGACAGAGAGGGCAGTGCAGGCATCAATGTGTTGAGGGAGGGAGATGGGTCCTGTGGGGTTGGAGATGGGACTAGAAGGTCCAGTTTGCCAGAAAATGGGGGAGGGGAGAGAACTGGATCCAGACTCAGCTTCACACATATACTTTCCATGGGAGAAGAGGAAGAGGACTCGGTGTTTCTCTGTGTGAGTGCAGAACTGGAAACGTGGCTGGGGAGCCGTGTCATGTGTGGAGTGGCCGTGCCATTTGCTCAAAAGGCATAGAAAGAAGGTGCCCCATAAAGAGAATGGAATATTGACATATGCAGCAACAGGGAACGTATACTGTTCAGTGAAATAACTCAGACAGAGATAGACAAATACCGTATGGTATCACTTAAGAATCTAAAAACTCCACAAAGTAGAGAATATCACAAAAATGGAGGCTCACAGATATAGAGAACATTCTACTGGTTAGCAGCGGGGAGGGGAAGAGGGAGGGGCAATACAGAGGTGGGGGAGCGGGAGGCACAGCGTGTTAGGTGGAAGATGAGCCCAAGGATGGACTGTACATCATGGGGGATAGAGCCAGTGCTCTGTAAGAACTATAAACGGAAAGCCAACGTTCACGATTGTATAATTAGAAAGAAAGGGAAAGAAGGAGGGGGGAGAAAGGAGGGAAGAAAGGAAGGATAATGATGGTGTTTTTGGAGGGCACAAAGCCAACATTGATTAGGCCCTTTTTAGCAAAGGAATTTAGTTTTTTTTTTCCATTTTTATTTTTACTTTATTTCGCATTAACATACTGTATTGGTTTCGCGATACATTGACATGATTTTTTGAGATATACTTACTTTAATGGAAGGCTAACTATTTTACAACGCTTGGTGGTTTTTGCCATACTTGTCGGGAATCCGCCACGGGTGTACATGTGTTCCCCATCCTGAACCCCCTCTCACCTCCCTGCCCATCCCATCCCTCAGGGCCATCCCAGTGCACCAGCCCCGAGCACCCAGTCTCGTGCATCGAACCTGGACAGGCGATCTCCTGCTCACATGATAATATACATGTTTCACTGCTATTCTCTCAGATCATCCCACCCTCGCCTTTCCTCCCATAGAGTCCAAAAGACTGTTCTGTACATCTGTGTCTCGCAGACAGGGTTATCATCACCATCTTTCTAGATTCCATAGATATGTGTTCGTGTACTCTATTGGTGTTTTTCTTTCTAACTTATTTCACTCAGTATAATAGGCTGCAGTTTCATCCACCTCATTAGAACTAACTCAAGTGTATACTTTTTGATGGCTGAGTCGGATTCCATTGTGTATACGCACCACTGCTTTCTTATCGATTTGTCTGCCCCTGGACACCTAGATTGCTTCCATGTCCTGGCTATTGTATACAGTACTGTGATGATCCTTCGGGTACACATGTCTCGTTCAAGGCTGGTTTCCTCGGTGTGTATGCCCAGCAGTGGGATTGCTGGGTCATATGGCAGTTCTATTTCCAGTTTTTGAAGGAATCTCCACAGTGTTCTCCATAGTGGCTGTACTAGTTTGCATTCCCACCAAGAGTGCAAGAGGGTTCCCTTCTCGACACCCTCTCCAGCATTTATTGCTTGTAGATTTTTGTAAGGCAGTCAGCCAGACCAGAGGCAGATGGTACCTCATTGTGGTTTTGGCTTGCATTTGTCTGATAACGAGTGATGGGGTGCATCTTTTCATGTGTTTGTTAGCCATCTCTATGTCTACTTTGGAGGAAAGGAATTTAGAATGGAGCAGTCGGCTCCCACAGGTGGGGCAGGGGGAGTAGCCCACATCCCCTGCAGGCAATACTGGGGCCTTGCCCACGAAGAGTTTTATTACAAGAATAAAGCCAAGTAAAGGCTGGCTCTGTTGTGATTACCATCCCCATACTCCAGTATTCTAACTTAATGTCAGTCATTAAATACTTTTACTTTGCACACCAAATTGTGTTGATTTAAGTTTTAAACGTTTGTTGTCATAGACGTCAGGTTTTAACATTTTATATATTATTCACAAGGGACAAAGATTCACTGTACATATGTACAAATGCACCCACGTATATGTGTACATACATATAAACGCACATGCATAAGTGTGTATATTTAGATATAGTTTTTCATATATATATATATATATTCATACATCCTCAGTTTCAGTAGTTACCATTAAGAATTCATTGTCTTCTGTGAGGGAATTCATGACGAGAAGAACTTGTTAGACCATTGTCACCAGCTCAGGCTGCCTTGGTTACCACTGCTCCATTCCACAGAGCATCCTGAATGGTTTGCAAGGCCTTGAGATCACTTCCTGCACAGCCTGCAGTCCCCTAGGGAACGTACACACCTCACATTCAAACAGTTGATTCGAAACACACAGTGATACCACAGTTCTTATCAAGGTAAAGACATACAATGTGCTTTTATTTATGTCTAAATCAGTTAAACAACGTATTCACTGCAAGGTACAAACTTTTTTACCCTGCAAAGAACAACATTGTCTTGTATTTGAACATGGAAAATCTTGCTGAATTTGAAACATAGGTTTTAAATGAAATTCATTCTTCATTTTCTGTTATTTGGAGACTATGGAACCAAGAAAGTAAACCTCCGTTCATTGGGGCTGCTTAAGCTGTATCTTTAGCAGATTTTTTTTTTTTAATTCCCTTACACTTTTACCATCATAAATAGATATAATAGCCCAGCTTTGGAGGAGACACACCCTCCCTGCCCTGTGGCCCATCGGACTTGACTTAGGGAGATGAGGATGGCAGGTGAGTTTGGGGTCCTCCATAGGGGAGTTATTCATGCCTCCTTTCTCCCACCAAAATATCTAAACTGGTCCCCATCCTCTGCTAGAGATGTCAGGATGGGGCTTTGTGATGTCAAGGCTCACCCAGGGCCCCCATTGGCTGGGCAAGAGACTTGCTGACCTCATCAAGCATGAGGGTGTGTCTCCGTGACGAGGGGTATATATAGGGGTGCTCAGGGGCTCTGGAGCAGACCACTTGGAGGCCTCAACATGACTAAGGTGACTGGGAAGCCACAAAGCTCCAGAGTAATTATGAAACACCTGGCTCCTGTAACCCGGGACAACAGGATGAAGACTTCCTCTCCACTGAGGTCCAAGAAAAATGTCAAGGTGAGCTGAACGCACCCAAACAGCTCTGGCCCATTGACCCCATCCCATATGTACTCCTCTCCCCTGTCCTTGCCTGGCACACAACCCTTCTCTGCCCACACCCCTTCTCCTGAAGCTGTCATTCCCAACCACCTTCACCCTCTTCCCCAAACCAATGCCATTCTCTACCCGTCTCTTGTTTTCTCCAGGTGGCCAGGGTACCTGTGAGAGTGAATAATCGCCTTCAGGCAAAGATGAGCAAGAAAACGTCTCAGAAACCACTCAGCACAAGGAAATTTAAAAAAGCCAGAGGCCCAAAGCTCTGTAGCCGGTGCTCCAAGGTGGAAGAAGTGCTGAATCAGAACGGACCAGAGGAGGTCCCAGAGAGTGTGTAGACCCCTGTCATTCCAGCAGGAATGGTGGGCAGCCAGTGACCTCAGAGCTTGGCTAGAGACCTCAGAAATCTTCTGGGGTCTTGCCGCTGAGGACTGGCCACCAATACACATGTTGACTATTATACCAACTGCATACATTCATAATGAAAATAAAATCAACCTGGTGTGAAATTATGTTTGTCTCTGAGTTCTGTGAGAGTGGGGGACAGAGAGGGCAGTGCAGGCATCAGTGTGTTGAGGGAGGGAGATGGGTCCTGTGGGGTGGAGATGGGACTAGAAGGTCCAGTTTGCCAGAAAATGGGGGAGGGGAGAGAACTGGTTCCAAACTCAGCTTCACACATATACTTCCCATGGGAGAAGAGGAAGAGGACTTGGTGTTTCTCTGTGTGAGTGCATAACTGGAAACGGGGCTGGGGAGCCGTGTCATGTGTGGAGTGGCAGTGCCATTTGCTCAAAAGGCATAGAAAGAAGGAGCCCCATAAAGAGAATGGAATATTGACATATGCAGCAACAGGGAACGTATACTCTTCAGTGAAATAACTCAGACAGAGATAGACAAATACCGTATGGTATCACTTAAGAATCTAAAAACTCCAAAAAGTAGAGAATATCACAAAAATAGAGGCTCACGGATATAGAGAACATTCTACTGGTTAGCAGCGGGGAGGGGAAGAGGGAGGGGCAATACAGAGGTGGGGGAGCGGGAGGCACAGCGTGTAAGGTGGAAGATGAGCCCAAGGATGGACTGTACATCATGGGGAATAGAGCCAGTGCTCTGTAAGAACTATAAACGGAAAGCCAACGTTCACGATTGTATAATAAGAAAGAAAGGGAAAGAAAGAGGGGGGAGGAAGGAGGGAAGAAAGGAAGGAAAATGATGGTGTTTTTGGAGGGCACAGAGCCAGAATTGGTTAGGCCCTTTTTAGCAAAGAATACAGTTTATTTTTTTTTTCCATTTTTATTTTTAGTTTATTTCGCATTACCATACTGTATTGGTTGCGCAATACATTGACATGATTTTTTGAGATGTACTTATTTTAATGGGAGGCTAACTATTTGACAATGCTTGGTGGTTTTTGCCCGGCTTGTCGGGAATCGGCCACGGGTGTACATGTGTTCCCCATCCTGAACCCCCTCTCACCTCCCTGCCCATCTCATCCCTCAGGGCCATCCCAGTGCACCAGCCCCGAGCACCCAGTCTCGTGCATCGAACCTGGACGGGCGATCTCCTTCTCACATGATAATATGCATGTTTCACTGCTATTCTCTCAGTTCATCCCACCCTCGCCTTCTCCCACAGAGTCTTAAAGACTGTTCTGTACATCTGTGTCTCGCATCTTTCTAGATTCCATAGATACGTGTTCGTGTACTCTATTGGTGTTTTTCTTTCTGACTTATTTCACTCTGTATAATAGGCTGCAGTTTCATCCACCTCATTAGAACTAATTCAAGTGTATACTATTTGATGGCTGAGTCGGATTCCATTGTGTATATGTACCACTGCTTTCTTATCGATTCGTCTGCCCCTGGACATCTAGGTTGCTTCCATGTCCTGGCTATTGTAAACAGTGCTGTGATGATCCTTCGGGTACGCATGTCTCGTTCACGTCTGGTTTCCTCGGTGTGTATGCCCAGCAGTGGGATTGCTGGGTCATATGGCAGTTCTAGTTCCAGTTTTTGAAGGAATCTCCACAGTGTTCTCCATAGTGGCTGTACTAGTTTGCATTCCCACCAAGAGTGCAAGAGGGTTCCCTTCTCGACACCCTATCCAGCATTTATTGCTTGTAGATTTTTGTACAGCAGTCAGCCTGACCAGAGGCAGATGGTACCTCATTGTGGTTTTTGTTTGCATTTGTGTGATAACGAGTGATGGGGATATCTTTTCATGTGTATGTTAGCCTTCTCTATGTCTTCTTCGGAGGAAAGGAATTTAGAATGGAGCAGTGGGCTCCCACAGGTGGGGCAGGGGGAGTAGCCCACATCCCCTGCAGGCAATACTGGGGTCTTGCCCACGAAGAGTTTTATTACAAGAATAAAGCCAAGTAAAGGCTGGCTCTGTTGTGATTACCATCCCCATACTCCAGTATTCTAACTTCATGTCATTAATTAAATACTTTTACTTTGCACACCAAATTGTGTTGATTTAAGTTTTAAACGTTTGTTGTCATAGATGTCAGGGTTTAATATTTTGTATATTATTCACAAGGGACAAAGATTCACTGTACATATCTACAAATGCACACACGTATGTGTGTACATACATATAAACGCACATTCATAAGTGTGTATATTTAGATGCATTTTTTCATATATATATATATATTCATACATCCACAGTTTCAGTAGTTACCTTGAAGAATTCATTGTCTTCTGTGAGGGAATTCATGAAGAGAAGACCTTGTTAAACCATTGTCACCAGCACAGGCTGCCTTGGTTACCACTGCTCCATTCCACAGAGCATCCTCAATGGTTTGCAAGTCCTTGAGATCACTTCCTGCATAGCCTGCAGTCCCCTAGGGAACGTACACACCTCACATTCAAACAGTTGATTCGAAACACACAGTGATAACACAGACCTTGTCAAGATAAAGACACACAATGTGCTTTTATTTATGTCTAAATCAGTTAAACAACGTATTCACTGCAAGGTACAAACTTTTTTAGCTTGCAAAGAACAACATTGTCTTGTATTTGAACATGGAAAATCTTGCTGAATTTGAAACATGGGTTTCAAATGAAATTCATTCTTCATTGTCTGTTATTTGGAGACTATGGAACCAAGAAAGTAAACCTCGGTTCATTGGGGCTACTTAAGCTGTATCTTTAGCTGATTTTTTTTTAATTCCCTTACACTTTTACCGTCATAAATAGATATAATAGCCCAGCTTTGGAGGAGACACACCCTCCCTGCCCTGTGACCCATCGGACTTGACTTAGGGAGATGAGGATGGCAGGTGAGTTTGGGGGCCTCCATAGGGGAGTTATTCATGCCTCATTTCTCCCACCAAAACATCTAAATTGCTCCCCATCCTCTGCTGGAGGTGTCAGGATGGGGCTTTGTGATGTCAAGGCTCACCCAGGGCCCCCATTGGCTGGGGAAGAGACTTGCTGACCTCATCAAGCATGAGGGTGTGTCGCCCTGACGAGGGGTATATATAGGGGTGCTCAGGGCCTCTGGACCAGAACACTGGGAGGCATCAAAATGACTAAGGTGACTGGGATGCCACAAGGCTCCAGAGTAGTTATGAAACACCTGGCTCCTGTTACCCGGGACAACAGGATGAAGACTTCTTCCCCACTGAGGTCCAAGAAAAATGTCAAGGTGAGCTGAACCCACCCAAACACCTCTGGCCCATTGACCCCACCCCATAAGTCCTCTCCCCTGTCCTTGCCTGGCACACAACCCTTCTCTGCCCACACCCCTTCTCCTGAAGCTGTCATTCCCAACCACCTTCACCCTCTTCCCCAAACCAATGCCATTCTCTACCCGTCTCTTGTTTTCTCCAGGTGGCCAGGGTACCTGTGAGAGTGAATAATCGCCTTCAGGCAAAGCTGAGCAAGAAAACGTCTCAGAAACCACTCAGCACAAGGAAATTTAAAAAAACCAGAGGCCCAAAGCTCTGTAGGCGGTGCTCCAAGGTGAAAGAAGTGCTGAATCACAACGGACCAGAGGAGGTCCCAGAGAGTGTGTAGACCCCTGTCATTCCAGCAGGAACGGTGGGCAGCCAGTGACCTCAGAGCTTGGCTAGAGACCTCAGAAATCTTCTGGGGTCTTGCTGTTGAGGACTGGCCAACAATACACACGTTGACTATTATACCAAGTGCATACATTCATAATGAAAATAGAATCAACCTGATGTGAAATTATGTTTGTCTCTGAGTTCTGTGAGAGTGGGGGACAGAGAGGGCAGTGCAGGCATCAATGTGTTGAGGGAGGGAGATGGGTCCTGTGGGGTTGGAGATGGGACTAGAAGGTCCAGTTTGCCAGAAAATGGGGGAGGGGAGAGAACTGGTTCCAGACTCAGCTTCACACATATACTTCCCATGGGAGAAGAGGAAGAGGACTTGGTGTTTCTCTGTGTGAGTGCAGAACTGGAAACGTGGCTGGGGAGCCAAGTCATGTGTGGAGTGGCCGGGCCATTTGCTAAAAAGGCATAGAAAGAAGGTGCCCCATAAAGAGAATGGAATATTGACATATGCAGCAACAGGGAACGTATACTGTTCAGTGAAATGACTCAGACAGAGATAGACAAATACCGTATGGTATCACTTAAGAATCTAAAAACTCAATTTTTCACCATTCAAGATAATGTTTGCTGTGGTTTTGTCATATGTAGCTTTTATTATGTTGAGGTATGTTCCTTCTATTCCTACTTTCTGGAGAGTTTTTATCATAAATGGATGTTGAATTTTGTCAACAGCCTTCTCTGCATCTACTGAGATAATCATATGGTTTTTATTTCTCAATTTGTTAATGTGGTGAATTACATTGATTGATTTGCGGATATTGAAGAATCCTTGCATCCCTGGAATACAGCCCACTTGGTCATGGTGTATGATCTTTTTAATGTGTTGTTGGATTCTGATTGCTAGGATTGTGTTGAGGATTTTTGCGTCTATGTTCATCAGTGTTATTGGCCTGTAGTTTTCTTTTTTTGTGACATCTTTGTCAGGTTTTGGTATTAGGGTGATGGTGGCCTCATAAAATGAGTTTGGACGTTTACCTTCCTCTGCAATTTTCTGGAAGACTTTGAGTATGATAGGTGTTAGCTCTTCTCTAAATTTTTGTTAGAATTCAGCTGTGAAGCCGTCTGGACCTGGGCTTTTGTTTGGGAAAACTGGTCAACCACTTGTGAAAGAATGAAACTAGATCACGTTCTAACACCGCACACAAAAATAAACTCAAAATGGATTAAAGAACTAAATGTAAGACCAGAAACTATAAAACTCCTAGAGGAGAACATAGGCAAAACACTCTCAGACATAAATCACAGCAGGATCCTCTATGATCCACCTCTCAGAATTCTGGAAATAAAAGCAAAAATAAACAAATGGGATCTAATTAAAATTAAAAGCTTCTGCACAACAAAGGAAACTATAAGCAAGGTGAAAAGACAGCCTTCTGAATGGGAGCAAATAATAGCAAATGAAGCAACTGACAAACAACTAATCTCAAAAATATACAAGCAACATATGCAGCTCAATTCCAGAAAAATAAACGACCCAATCGAAAAATGGGCCAAAGAACTAAATAGACAATTCTCCACAGAAGACATACGGATGGCTAACAAACACATGAAAAGATGCTCAACATCACTCACTATCAGAGAAATGCAAATCAAGACCACAATGAGGTACCACTTCACACCAGTCAGAATGGCTGCGATCCAAAAATCTGCAAGCAATAAATGCTGGAGAGGGTGTGGAGAAAAGGGAACCCTCCTACACTGTTGGTGGGAATGCAAACTAGTACAGCCACTATGGAGAACAGTGTGGAGATTCCTTAAAAAATGGCAAATAGAACTGCCTTATGACCCAGCAATCCCACTGCTGGCATACACACCGAGGAAACCAGAGTAGAAAGAGACACATGTACCCCAATGTTCATCACAGCACTGTTTATAATAGCCAGGACATGGAAACAACCTAGATGTCCATCAGCAGATGAATGGATAAGAAAACTATGGTACATGTACACAATGGAGTATTACTCAGCTGTTAAAAAGAATTCATTTGAATCAGTTCTGATGAGATGGATGAAACTGGAGCCAATTATACAGAGTGAAGTAAGCCAGAAAGAAAAACACCAATACAGAATACTAACACATATATATGGAATTTAGAAAGATGGCAATGACGACCCTGTATGCAAGACACGAAAAAAGACACAGCGGTGTATAACGGACTTTTGGACTCAGAGGGAGAGGGAGAGGGTGGGATGATTTGGGAGAATGGCATTCTATCATGTATACTATCATGTAAGAATTGAATCGCCAGTCTATGTCTGACGCAGGATACTGCATGCTTGGGGCTAGTGCATGGGGGTGACCCACAGAGATGTTATGGGGAGGGAGGTGGGAGGGGGGTTCATGTTTGGGAACACATGTAAGAAATAAAGATTTTAAAATTAAAAAAAAATAAAAAAAAGAATCTAAAAATTCCACAAAGTAGAGAATATCACAAAAATGGAAGCTCACGGATATAGAGAACATTCTACTGGTTAGCAGCGGGGAGGGGAAGAGGGAGGGGCAATACAGAGGTGGGGGAGCGGGAGGCACAGCGTGTAAGGTGGAAGATGACCCCAAGGATGGACTGTACATCATGGGGAATAGAGCCAGTGCTCTGTAAGAACTATAAACGGAAAGCCAACATTCACGATTGTATAATTAGAAAGAAAGGGAAAGAAAGAGGGGGGAGGAAGGAGGGAAGAAAGGAAGGAAAATGATGGTGCTTTTGGCGGGCACAAAGCCAACATTGAATAGGACCTTGTTACCAAAGGAATTTAGTTGTTTCTTTTTTTTTGCCATTTTTCTTTTTAGTTTATTTCGCATTACCATACTGTATTGGTTTCAGGAACATTGACATGATTTTTTGAGATGTACTAATTTTAATGGGAGGCTAACTATTTGACAATGCTTGGTGGTTTTTGCCATCCTTGTCGGGAATCCGCCACGGGTGTACTAGTGTTCCCCATCCTGAACCCCCTCTCACCTCCCTGCCCATCCCATCCCTCAGGGCCATCCCAGTGCACCAGCCCCGAGCACCCAGTCTCGTGCATCGAACCTGGACGGGCGATCTCCTTCTCACATGATAATATACATGTTTCACTGCTATTCTCTCAGATCATCCCACCCTCGCCTTCTCCCACAGAGTCCAAAAGACTGTTCTGTACATCTGTGTCTCTCAGACAGGGTTATCATCACCATCTTTCTAGATTCCATAGATATGTGTTCGTGTACTCTATTGGTGTTTCTCTTTCTGACTTATTTCACTCTGTATAAAGGGCTGCAGTTTCATCCACCTCATTAGAACTAATTCAAGTGTATACTTTTTGATGGCTGAGTCGGATTCCATTGTGTATATGTTCCACTGCTTTCTTATCGATTCGTCTGCCCCTGGACATCTAGGTTGCTTCCATGTCCTGGCTATTGTAAACAGTGCTGTGATGAACCTTCGGGTACACATGTCTCGTTCAAGTCTGCTTTCCTCGGTGTGTATGCCCAGGAGTGGGATTGCTGGGTCATATGGCAGTTCTAGTTCCAGTTTTTGAAGGAATCTCCACAGTGTTCTCCATAGTGGCTGTACTAGTTTGCATTCCCACCAAGAGTGCAAGAGGGTTCCCTTCTCGACACCCTCTCCAGCATTTATTGCTTGTAGATTTTTGTACAGCAGTCAGCCTGACCAGAAGAAGATGGTACCTCATTGTGATTTTGGTTTGCATTTGTCTGATAACGAGGGATGGGGAACATCTTTTCATGTGTTTGTTAGCCATCTGTATGTGTTCTTCAGAGGAAAGGAATTTAGAATGGAGCAGTGGGCTCCCACAGGTGGGGCAGGGGGAGTAGCCCACATCCCCTGCAGGCAATACTGGGGTCTTGCCCACGAAGAGTTTTATTACAAGAATAAAGCCAAGTAAAGGCTGGCTCTGTTGTGATTACCATCCCCATACTCCAGTATTCTAACTTCATGTCATTAATTAAATACTTTTACTTTGCACACCAAATTGTGTTGATTTAAGTTTTAAACATTTGTTGTCATAGATGTCAGGTTTTAATATTTTATATATTATTCACAAGGGACAAAGATTCACTGTACATATGTACAAATGCACACACGTATGTGTGTACATACATATAAACGCACACTCATAAGTGTGTATATTTAGATATATTTTTTCATATATATATATTCATACATCCACAGTTTCAGTAGTTACCTTTAAGAATTCATTGTCTTCTGTGAGGGAATTCATGAAGAGAAGACCTTATTAAACCACCGTCACCAGCACAGGCTGCCTTGGTTACCACTGCTCCATTCCACAGAGCATCCTGAATGGTTTGCAAGGCCTTGAGATCACTTCCTGCACAGCCTGCAGTCCCCTAGGGAACGTACACACCTCACATTCAAACAGTTGATTCGAAACACACAGTGATACCACAGACCTTGTCAAGGTAAAGACACACAATGTGCTTTTATTTATGTCTAAATCAGTTAAACAACGTATTCACTGCAAGGTACAAACTTTTTTAGCTTGCAAAGAACAACACTGTCTTGTATTTGAACATGGAAAATCTTGCTGAATTTGAAACATAGGTTTTTAATGAAATTCATTCTTCATTGTCTGTTATTTGGAGATTATGGAACCAAGAAAGTAAACCTCCGTTCAATGGGGCTGCTGAAGCTGTATCTTTAGCAGATTTTTTTTTTAATTCCCTTACACTTTTACCGTCATAAATAGATATAATAGCCCAGCTTTGGAGGAGACACACCCTCCCTGCCCTGTGACCCATCGGACTAGACTTAGGGAGATGAGGATGGCAGGTGAGTTTGGGGTCCTCCATAGGGGAGTTATTCATGCCTCATTTCTCCCAACAAAACATCTAAATTGCTCCCCATCGTCTGCTAGAGGTGTCAGGATGGGGCTTTGTGATGTCAAGGCTCACCCAGGGACCCCATTGGCTGGGGAAGAGACTTGCTGACCTCATCCAGCATGAGGGTGTGTCTCCCTAACGAGGGGTATATATCGGGGTGCTCAGGGGCTCTGGAGCAGACCACTGGGAGGCTTCAAAATGACTCAGGTGACTGGGAAGCCACAAGGCTCCAGAGTAGTTATGAAACACCTGGCTCCTGTTACCCGGGACAACAGGATGAAGACTTCCTCCCAACTGAGGTCCAGGAAAAATGTCAAGGTGAGCTGAACGCACCCAAACAGCTCTGGCCCATTAACCACATCCCATATGTACTCCTCTCCCCTGTCCTTGCCTGGCACACAACCCTTCTCTGCCCACACCCCTTCTCCTGAAGCTGTCATTCCCAACCACCTTCACCCTCTTCCCCAAACCAATGCCATTCTCTACCCGTCTCTTGTTTTCTCCAGGTGGCCACGGTACTGTGAGAGTGAATAATCGCCTTCAGGCAAAGCTGAGCAAGAAAACGTCTCTGAAACCACTCAGCACAAGGAAATTTAAAAAAACCAGAGGCCCAGAGCTCTGTAGCCGGTGCTCCAAGGTGAAAGAAGTGCTGAATCAGAACGGACCAGAGGAGGTCCCAGAGAGTGTGTAGACCCCTGTCATTCCAGCAGGAACGGTGGGCAGCCAGTGACCTCAGAGCTTGGTTAGAGACCTCAGAAATCTTCTGGGGTCTTACCGCTGAGGACTGTCCAACAATACACATGTTGACTATTATACCAACTGCATACTTTCATAATGAAAATAAAATCAACCTGATGTGAAATTATGTTTGTCTCTGAGTTCTGTGAGAGTGGGGGACAGAGAGGGCAGTGCAGGCATCAATGTGTTGAGGGAGGGAGATGGGTCCTGTGGGGTTGGAGATGGGACTAGAAGGTCCAGTTTGCCAGAAAATGGGGGAGGGGAGAGAACTGGATCCAGACTCAGCTTCACACATATACTTTTCATGGGAGAAGAGGAAGAGGACTCGGTGTTTCTCTGTGTGAGTGCAGAACTGGAAACGTGGCTGGGGAGCCGTGTCATGTGTGGAGTGGCCGTGCCATTTGCTCAAAAGGCATAGAAAGAAGGTGCCCCATAAAGAGAATGGAATATTGACATATGCAGCAACAGGGAACGTATACTGTTCAGTGAAATAACTCAGACAGAGATAGACAAATACCGTATGGTATCACTGAAGAATCTAAAAACTCCACAAAGTAGAGAATATCACAAAAATGGAGGCTCAGGGATATAGAGAACATTCTACTGGTTAGCCGCGGGCAAGGGAAGAGGGAGGGGCAATACAGAGGTGGGGGAGCGGGAGGCACAGCGTGTAAGGTGGAAGATGAGCCCAAGGTTGGACTGTCCATCATGGGGAATAGAGCCAGTGCTCTGTAAGAACTATAAACGGAAAGCCAACGTTCACGATTGTATAATTAGAAAGAAAGGGAAAGAAGGAGGGGGGAGGAAGGAGGGAAGAAAGGAAGGAAAATGATGGTGTTTTTGGAGGGCACAAAGCCAACATTGATTAGGCCCTTTTTAGCAAAGGAATTTAGTTTTTTTTTTTTCCATTTTTATTTTTACTTTATTTCGCATTACCATACTGTATTGGTTTCGCGATACATTGACATGATTTTTTGAGATTTACTTACTTTAATGGAAGGCTAACTATTTTACAACGCTTGGTGGTTTTTGCCATACTTGTGGGAATCCGCCACGGGAGTACATGTGTTCCCCATCCTGAACCCCCTCTCACCTCCCTGCCCATCCCATCCCTCAGGGCCATCCCAGTGCACCAGCCCCGAGCACCCAGTCTCGTGCATCGAACCTGGACGGTCGATTTCCTGCTCACATGATAATATACATGTTTCACTGCTATTCTCTCAGATCTTCCCACCCTCGCCTTCTCCCACAGAGTCCAAAAGACTGTTCTGTACATCTGTGTCTCGCATCTTTCTAGATTCCATAGATATGTGTTCGTGTACTCTATTGGTGTTTTTCTTTCTGACTTATTTCACTCTGTATAATAGGCTGCAGTTTCATCCACCTCATTAGAACTAATTCAAGTGTATACTTTTTGATGGCTGAGTCGGATTCCATTGTGCATATGTAACACTGCTTTCTTATCGATTCGTCTGCCCCTGGACATCTAGGTTGCTTCCATGTCCTGGCTATTGTAAACAGTGCTGTGATGATCCTTTGGGTACGCATGTCTCGTTCAAGTCTGGTTACCTCGGTGTTTATGCCCAGCAGTGGGATTGCTGGGTCATAAGGCAGTTCTAGTTCCAGTTTTTGAAGGAATCTCCACAGTGTTCTCCATAGTGGCTATATTAGTTTGCATTCCCACCAAGAGTGCAGGAGGGTTCCCTTCTCGACACCCTCTCCAGCATTTATTGCTTGTAGATTTTTGTACAGCAGTCAGCCTGACCAGAGGCAGATGGTACCTCATTGTGGTTTTGGTTTGCATTTGTCTGATAACGAGGGATGGGGAGCATCTTTTCATGTGTTTGTTAGCCATCTCTATGTCTTCTTCGGAGGAAAGGAATTTAGAATGGAGCAGTGGGCTCCCACAGGTGGGGCAGGGGGAGTAGCCCACATCCCCTGCAGGCAATACTGGGGTCTTGCCCACGAATAGTTTTATTACAAGAATAAAGCCAAGTAAAGGCTGGCTCTGTTGTGATTACCATCCCCACACTCCAGTATTCTAACTTCATGTCATTAATTAAATACTTTTACTTTGCACACCAAATTGTGTTGATTTAAGTTTTAAACGTTTGTTGTCATAGATGTCAGGTTTTAATATGTTATATATTATTCACAGGGGACAAAGATTCACTGTACATATGTACAAATGCACACACGTATGTGTGTACATACATATAAACGCACACTCAGAAGTGTGTATATTTAGATATTTTTTTTCATATATATATATTCATACATCCACAGTTTCAGTAGTTACCTTGAAGAATTCATTGTCTTCTGTGAGGGAATTCATTAAGAGAAGACCTTGTTAAACCATTGTCACCAGCACAGGCTGCCTTGGTTACCACTGCTCCATTCCACAGAGCATCCTGAATGGTTTGCAAGGCCTTGAGATCACTTCCTGCACAGCCTGCAGTCCCCTAGGGAACGTACACACCTCACATTCAAACAGTTGATTCGAAACACACAGTGATACCACAGACCTTGTCAAGGTAAAGACACACAATGTGCCTTGATTTATGTCTAAATCAGTTAAACAACGTATTCACTGCAAGGTACAAACTTTTTTAGCTTCCAAAGAACAACTTTGTCTTGTATTTGAACATGGAAAATCTTGCTGAATTTGAAACATAGGTTTTAAATGAAATTCATTCTTCATTGTCTGTTATTTGGAGACTATGGAACCAAGAAAGTAAACCTCCGTTCATTGGGGCTGCTTAAGCTGTATCATGAGCAGATTTTTTTTTTTAATTCCCTTACACTTTTACCGTCATAAATAGATATAATAGCCCAGCTTTGTAGGAGACACACCCTCCCTGCCCTGTAACCCATCGGACTTGACTTAGGGAGATGAGGATGGCAGTTGAGTTTGGGGGCCTCCATAGGGGAGTTATTCATGCCTCATTTCTCCCACCAAGACATCTAAATTGCTCCCCATCCTCTGCTAGAGGTGTCAGGATGGGGCTTTGTGATGTCAAGGCTCACCCAGGGCCCCCATTGGCTGGGGAAGATACTTGCTGACCTCATCAAGCATGAGGGTGTGTCTCCCTGACGAGGGGTATATATAGGGGTGCTCAGGGGCTCTGGAGCAGACCACTGGGAGGCCTCAAAATGACTAAGGTGACTGGGAAGCCACAAGGCTCCAGAGTAGTTATGAAACACCTGGCTCCTGTTACCCGGGACAACAGGATGAAGACTTCCTCTCCACTGAGGTCCAAGAAAAATGTCAAGGTGAGCTGAACCCACCCAAACATCTCTGGCCCATTGACCCCTCCCCATAGGTCCCCTCCCCTGTCCTTGCCTGTCACACAACCCTTCTCTGCCCACACCCCTTCTCCTGAAGCTGTCATTCCCAACCACCTTGCCCCTATTCCCCAAACCAATGCCATTCTCTACCCCTCTCTTGTTTTCTCCAGGTGGCCAGGGTACCTGTGAGAGTGAATAATCGCCTTCAGGCAAAGATGAGCAAGAAAACGTCTCAGAAACCACTCACCACAAGGAAATTTAAAAAAACCAGAGGCCCAAAGCTCTGTAGCCGGTGCTCCAAGGTGAAAGAAGTCCTGAATCAGAACGGACCAGAGGAGGTCCCAGAGAGTGTGTTGACCCCTGTCATTCCAGCAGGAACGGTGGCAGCCAGTGACCTCAGAGCTTGGCTAGAGACCTCAGAAATCTTCTGGGGTCTTGCCGCTGAGGACTGGCCAACAATACACACTTTGAATATTATACCAACTGCATACATTCATAATGAAAATAAAATCAACCTGATGTGAAATTATGTTTGTCTCTGAGTTCCGTGAGAGTGGGGGACAGAGAGGGCAGTGCAGGCATCAATGTGTTGAGGGAGGGAGAAGGGTCCTGTGGGGTTGGAGATGGGACTAGAAGGTCCAGTTTGCCAGAAAATGGGGGAGGGGAGAGAACTGGTTCCAGACTCAGCTTCACACATATACTTCCCATGGGAGAAGAGGAAGAGGAATTGGTGTTTCTCTGTGTGAGTGCAGAACTGGAAACGTGGCTGGGGAGCTGTGTCCTGTGTGGAGTGGCCGTGCCATTTGCTAAAAAGGCATAGAAAGAAGGTGCCCCATAAAGAGAATGGAATATTGACATATGCAGCAACAGGGAACCTATACTGTTCAGTGAAATAACTCAGACAGAGATAGACAAATACCGTATGGTATCACTTAAGAATCTAAAAACTCCACAAAGTAGAGAATATCACAAAAATGGAGGCTCACGGATATAGAGAACATTCTACTGGTTAGCAGCGGGGAGGGGAAGAGGGAGGGGCAATACAGAGGTGGGGGAGCGGGAGGCACAGCGTGTAAGGTGGAAGATGAGCCCAGGGATGGACTGTACATCATGGGGAATAGAGCCAGTGCTCTGTAAGAACTATAAACGGAAAGCCAACGTTCACGATTGTATAATAAGAAAGAAAGGGAAAGAAAGAGGGGGGAGGAAGGAGGGAAGAAAGGAAGGAAAATGATGGTGTTTTTGGAGGGCACAAAGCCAGAATTGATTAGGCCCTTTTTAGCAAAGGAATATAGTTTATTTTTTTTTCCATTTTTATTTTTAGTTTCTTTCGCATTACCATACTGTATTGGTTTCGCAATACATTGACATGATTTTTTTAGATGTACTTATTTTAATGGGAGGCTAACTATTTTACAATGCTTGGTGGTTTTTGCCATCCTTGTCGGGAATCCGCCACGGGTGTACATGAGTTCCCCATCATGAACCCCCTCTCACCTCCCTGCCCATCCCATCCCTCAGGGCCATCCCAGTGCACCAGCCCCGAGCACCCAGTCTCGTGCATCGAACCTGGATGGGCGATCTCCTTCTCACATGATAATATACATGTTTCACTGCTATTCTCTCAGATCATCCCACCCTCGCCTTCTCCCACAGAGTCCAAAAGACTGTTCTGTACATCTGTGTCTCGCATCTTTCTAGATTCCATAGATATGTGTTCGTGTACTCTATTGGTGTTTTTCTTTCTGACTTATTTCACTCTGTATAATAGGCTGCAGTTTCATCCACCTCATTAGAACTAATTCAAGTGTATACTATTTGATGGCTGAGTCGGATTCCATTGTGTATATGTACCACTGCTTTCTTATCGATTCGTCTGCCCCTGGACATCTAGGTTGCTTCCATGTCCTGGCTATTGTAAACAGTGCTGTGATGATCCTTCGGGTACGCATGTCTCGTTCACGTCTGGTTTCCTCGGTGTGTATGCCCAGCAGTGGAATTGCTGGGTCATATGGCAGTTCTAGTTCCAGTTTTTGAAGGAATCTCCACAGTGTTCTCCATAGTGGCTGTACTAGTTTGCATTCCCACCAAGAGTGCAAGAGGGTTCCCTTCTCGACACCCTCTCCAGCATTTATTGCTTGTAGATTTTTGTACAGCAGTCAGCCTGACCAGAGGCAGATGGTACCTCATTGTGGTTTTTGTTTGCATTTGTGTGATAACGAGTGATGGGGAGATCTTTTCATGTGTATGTTAGCCATCTCTATGTCTTCTTCGGAGGAAAGGAATTTAGAATGGAGCAGTGGGCTCCCACAGGTGGGGCAGGGGGAGTAGCCCACATCCCCTGCAGGCAATACTGGGGTCTGGCCCACGAAGAGTTTTATTACAAGAATAAAGCCAAGTAAAGGCTGGCTCTGTTGTGATTACCATCCCCATAATCCAGTATTCTAACTTAATGTCATTAATTAAATACTTTTACTTTGCACAACAAATTTTGTTGACTTAAGTTTTAAACATTTGTTGTCATAGATATCAGGTTTAAATATTTTATATATTATTCACAAGGGACAAAGATTCACTGTACATATGTACAAATGCACACACGTATGTGTATACATACATATAAACGCACACTCATAAGTGTGTATATTTAGATATATTTTTTCATATATATATATATTCATACATCCACAGTTTCAGTAGTTACCTTTAAGAATTCATTGTCTTCTGTGAGGGAATTCATGAAGACAAGACCTTGTTAAACCACCGTCACCAGCACAGGCTGCCTTGGTTACCACTGCTCCATTCCACAGAGCATCCTGAATGGTTTGCAAGGCCTTGAGATCACTTCCTGCACAGCCTGCAGTCCCCTAGGGAACGTACACACCTCACATTCAAACAGTTGATTCGAAACACACAGTGATACCACAGACCTTGTAAAGGTAAAGACACACAATGTGCTTTTATTTATGTCTAAATCAGTTAAACAATGTATTCACTGCAAGGTACAAACTTTTTTAGCTTACAAAGAACAACATTGTCTTGTATTTGAAGGTGGAAAATCTTGCTGAATTTGAAACATAGGTTTTTAATGAAATTCATTCTTCATTGTCTGTTATTTGGAGACTATGGAACCAAGAAAGTAAACCTCCATTCATTGGGGCTGCTTAAGCTGTATCTTTAGCAGATTTTTATCTTTTAATACCCTTACACTTTTACCGTCATAAATAGATATAATAGCCCAGCTTTGGAGGAGACACACCCTCCCTGCCCTGGGACCCATCGGACTTGACTTAGGGAGATGAGGATGGCAGGTGAGATTGGGGGCCTCCATAGGGGAGTTATTCATGCCTCATTTCTCCCACCGAAACATCTAAATTGCTCCCCATCCTCTGCTAGAGGTGTCAGGATGGGGCTTTGTAATGTCAAGGCTCACCCAGGGCCCCCATTGGCTGGGGAAGATACTTGCTGACCTCATAAAGCATGAGGGTGTGTCTCCCTGACGAGGGGTATATATAGGGGTGCTCAGGGGCTCTGGAGCAGACCACTGGGAGGCCTCAAAATGACTAAGGTGACTGGGAAGCCACAAGGCTCCAGAGTAGTTATGAAACACCTGGCTCCTGTTACCCGGGACAACAGGATGAAGACTTCCTCCCCACTGAGGTCCAAGAAAAATGGCAAGGTGAGCTGAACCCACCCAAACACCTCTGGCCCATTGACCCCACCCCATAAGTCCTCTCCCCTGTCCTTGCCTGGCACACAACCCTTCTCTGCCCACACCCCTTCTCCTGAAGCTGTCATTTCCAACCACCTTCACCCTCTTCCCCAAACCAATGCCATTCTCTACCCGTCTTTTGTTTTCTCCAGGTGGCCAGGGTACCTGTGAGAGTGAATAATCGCCTTCAGGCAAAGCTGAGCAAGAAAACGTCTCAGAAACCACTCAGCACAAGGAAATTTAAAAAAACCAGAGGCCCAGAGCTCTGTAGCCGGTGCTCCAAGGTGAAAGAAGTGCTGAATCAGAACGGACCAGAGGAGGTCCCAGAGAGTGTGTAGACCCCTGTCATTCCAGCAGGAACGGTGGGCAGCCAGTGACCTCAGAGCTTGGTTAGAGACCTCAGAAATCTTCTGGGGTCTTGCCGCTGAGGACTGGCCAACAATACACATGTTGACTATTATACCAACTGCATACATTCATAATGAAAATAAAATCAACCTGATGTGAAATTATGTTTCTCTCTGAGTTCTGTGAGAGTGGGGGACAGAGAGGGCAGTGCAGGCATCAATGTGTTGAGGGAGGGAGATGGGTCCTGTGGGGTTGGAGATCGGATTAGAAGGTCCAGTTTGCCAGAAAATGGGGGAGGGGAGAGAACTGGTTCCAGACTCAGCTTCACACATATACTTTTCATGGGAGAAGAGAAAGAGGACTTGGTGTTTCTCTGTGTGAGTGCAGAACTGGAAACGTGGCTGGGGAGCCGTGTCATGTGTGGAGTGGCCGTGCCATTTGCTCAAAAGGCATAGAAAGAAGGTGCCCCATAAAGAGAATGGAATATTGACCTATGCAGCAACAGGGAACGTATACTGTTCAGTGAAATAACTCAGAAAGAGATAGACAAATACCGTATGGTATCACTTAAGATTCTAAAAACTCCACAAAGTAGAGAATATCACAAAAATGGAGGCTCACGGATATAGAGAACATTCTACTGGTTAGCAGCGGGGAGGGGAAGAGGGAGGGGCAATACAGAGGTGGGGGAGCGTGAGGCACAGCGTGTAAGGTGGAAGATGAGCCCAAGGATGGACTGTACATCATGGGGAATAGAGCCAGTGCTCTGTAAGAACTATAAACGGAAAGCCAACGTTCACGATTGTATAATAAGAAAGAAAGGGAAAGAAAGAGGGGGGAGGAAGGAGGGAAGAAAGGAAGGAAAATGATGGTGTTTTTGGAGGGCACAAAGCCAACATTGATTAGGCCCTTCTTAGCAAAGGAATTTAGTGTGTTTTTTTTTCCATTTTTATTTTTAGTTTATTTCGCATTACCATACTGTATTGGTTTCGCGATACATTGCCAGGATTTTTTGAGATGTACTTATTTTAGTGGGAGGCTAACAGTTTTAAAACGCTTGGTGGTTTTTGCCATACTTGTTGGGAATCCGCCACGGTTGTACATGTGTTCCCCATCCTGAACCCCCTCTCACCTCCCTGCCCATCCCATCCCTCAGGGCCATCCCAGTGCACCAGCCCCGAGCAACCAGTCTCGTGCATCGAACCTGGACGGGCGATCTCCTTCTCACATGATAATATACATGTTTCACTGCTATTCTCTCAGGTCATCACACCCTCGCCTTCTCCCACAGAGTCCAAAGACTGTTCTGTACATTTGTGTCTCGCAGACAGGGTTATCATCACCATCTTTCTAGATTCCATAGATATGTGTTCGTGTACTCTATTGGTGTTTCTCTTTCTGACTTATTTCACTCTGTATAATGGGCTGCAGTTTCATCCACCTCATTAGAACTAATTCAAGTGTATACTTTTTGATGTCTGAGTCGGATTCCATTGTGTATATGTACCACTGATTTCTTATCGATTCGTCTGCCCCTGGACATCTAGATTGCTTCCATGTCCTGGCTATTGTAAACAGTGCTGTGATGATCCTTCGGGTACGCATGTCTCGTTCAAGTCTGGTTTCCTCGGTGTGTATGCCCAGCAGTGGGATTGCTGGGTCATATGGCAGTTCTAGTTCCAGTTTTTGAAGGACTCTCCACAGTGTTCTCCATAGTGGCTGTACTAGTTTGCATTCCCACCAAGAGTGCAAGAGGGTTCCCTTCTCGACACCCTCTGCAGCATTTATTGCTTGTAGATTTTTGTACAGCAGTCAGCCTGACCAGAGGCAGATGGTACCTCATTGTGGTTTTGGTTTGCATTTGTCTGATAACGAGTGATGGGGAGCATTTTTTCATGTGTTTGTTAGCCATCTCTATGTCTTCTTCGGAGGAAAGGATTTTAGAATGTAGCAGTGGGCTCCCACAGTTGGGGCAGGGGGAGTAGCCCTCATCCCTTGCAGGCAATACTGGGGTCTTGCCCACGAA
The DNA here is from genome assembly GCF_032405125.1 of Capricornis sumatraensis. Lineage (NCBI taxonomy): Eukaryota > Metazoa > Chordata > Mammalia > Artiodactyla > Bovidae > Capricornis > Capricornis sumatraensis. The sequence goes on along the minus strand of NC_091092.1, from coordinate 137,549,689 downwards.
GAGTTTTATTACAAGAATAAAGCCAAGTAAAGGCTGGCTCTGTTGTGATTACCATCCCCAGAATCCAGTATTCTAACTTCATGTCATTAATTAAATACTTTTACTTTGCACACCAAATTGTGTTGACTTAAGTTTTAAACGTTTGTTGTCATAGATGTCAGGTTTTAATATTTTATATATTATTCACAAGGGACAAAGATTCACTGTACATATGTACAAATGCACACACGTATGTGTGTACATTTATATAAATGCACACTCATAAGTGTTTATATTTAGATATATTTTTTCATGTATATATATATTCATACATCCACAGTTTCAGTAGTTACCTTGAAGAATTCATTGTCTTCTGTGAGGGAATTCATGAAGAGAAGACCTTGTTAAACCATTGTCACCAGCACAGACTGCCTTGGTTACCACTGCTCCATTCCACAGAGCATCCTGAATGGTTTGCAAGGCCTTGAGATCACTTCCTGCACAGCCTGCAGTCCCCTAGGGAACGTACACACCTCACATTCAAACAGTTGATTCGAAACACACAGTGATACCACAGACCTTGTCAATGTAAAAACAGACAATGTGCTTTTGTTTATCTCTAAATCAGTTAAACAAAGTATTCACTGCAAGGTACAAACTTTTTTTGCTTGCAAGGAACAACATTGTCTTGTATTTGAACATGGAAAATCTTGCTGTATTTGAAACATAGGTTTTAAATGAAATTCAATCTTTATTGTCTGTTATTTGGAGACTATGGAACCAAAAAAGTAAACCTCCGTTCATTGGGGCCGCTTAAGCTGTATCTTTAGCAGATTTTTTTTAAAATTCCCTTACACTTTTACCGTCATAAATAGATAAAATAGCCCAGCTTTGGAGGAGACACACCCTCCCTGCCCTGTGACCCATCGGACTTGACTTAAGGAGATGAGGATGGCAGTTGAGTTTGGGGGCCTCAATGGGGGAGTTATTCATGCCTCATTTCTCCTAACAAAACATCTAAATTGCTCCGCATCCTCTGCTAGAGGTGTCAGGATGGGGCTTTGTGATGTCAACACTCACCCAAGGCGCCCATTGGCTGAGGAAGAGACTTGCTGACCTCATAAAGCATGAGGGTGTGTCTCCCTGATGAGGGGTATATATAGGGGTGCTCAGGGGCTCTGGAGCAGACCACTGGGAGGCCTCAAAATGACTAAGGTGACTGGGAAGACACAAGGCTCCAGAGTAGTTCTGAAACACCTGGCTCCTGTTACCCGGGACAACAGGATGAAGTCTTCCTCCCCACTGAGGTCCAAGAAAAATGTCAAGGTGAGCTGAACCCACCCAAATACCTCTGGCCCATTGACCCCACCCCATAAGTCCTCTCCCCTGTCCTTGCCTGGGACACAACCCTTCTCTGCCCACACCCCTTCTCCTGAAGCTGTCATTCCCAACCACCTTCACCCTCTTCCCCAAACCAATGCCATTCTCTACCCGTCTCTTGTTTTCTCCAGGTGGCCAGGATACCTGTGAGCGTGAATAATCGCCTTCAGGCAAAGCTGAGCAAGAAAACGTCTCCCAAACCACTCAGGACAAGAAAATTTAAAAAAACCAGAGGCCCAAAGCTCTGTAGGCGGTGCTCCAAGGTGAAAGAAGTGCTGAATCAGAACGAACCAGAGGAGGTCCCAGAGAGTGTGTAGACCCCTGTCATTCCAGCAGGAACGGTGGGCAGCCAGTGACCTCAGAGCTTGGCTAGAGACCTCAGAAATCTTCTGGGGTCTTGCCGCTGAGGACTGGCCAACAATACACATGTTGACTATTATACCAACTGCATACATTCATAATGAAAATAAAATCAACCTGATGTGAAATTATGTTTGTCTCTGAGTTCTGTGAGAGTGGGGGACAGAGAGGGCAGTGCAGGCATCAATGTGTTGAGGGAGGGAGATGGGTCCTGTGGGGTTGGAGATGGGACTAGAAGGTCCAGTTTGCCAGAAAATGGGGGAGGGTAGAGAACTGGTTCCAGACTCAGCTTCACACATATACTTCCCATGGGAGAAGAGGAAGAGGACTTGGTGTTTCTCTGTGTGAGTGCAGAACTGGAAACGTGGCTGGGGAGCCGTTTCATGTGTGGAGTGGCCGTGCCATTTGCTAAAAAGGCATAGGAAGAAGGTTCCCCATAAAGAGAATGGAATATTGACATATGCAGCAACAGGGAACGTATACTGTTAAGTGAAATAACTCAGACAGAGATAGACAAATACCGTATGGTATCACTTAAGAATCTAAAAACTCAATTTTTCACCATTCAAGATAATGTTTGCTGTGGGTTTGTCATATGTAGCTTTTATTGTGTTGAGGTATGTTCCTTCTATTCCTGCTTTCTGGAGAGTTTTTATCATAAATGGATGTTGAATTTTGTCAACGGCCTTCTCTGCATCTATTGAGATAATCATATAGTTTTTATTTTTCAATTTGTTAATGTGGTGAATTACATTGATTGATTTATGGATATTGAAGTATCCTTGCATCCCTGGAATAAAGCCCACTTGGTCATGGTGTATGATCTTTTTAATGTGTTGTTGGATTCTGATTGCTAGGATTGTGTTGAGGATTTTTGCGTCTGTGTTCATCAGTGATATTGGCCTGTAGTTTTCTTTTTTTGTGACATCTTTGTCAGGCTTTGGTATTAGGGTGATGGTGGCCTCATAAAATGAGTTTGGACGTTTACCTTCCTCTGCAATTTTCCGGAAGAGTTTGAGTATGATAGGTGTTAGCTCTTCTCTAAATTTTTGGTAGAATTCAGCTGTGAAGCCGTCTGGACCTGGGCTTTTGTTTGGTAAAAATGGTCAACCACTTGTGAAAGAATGAAACTAGATCACGTTCTAACACCACACACAAAAATAAACTCAAAATGGATTAAAGAACTAAATGTAAGACCAGAAAGTATAAAACTCCTAGAGGAGAACATAGGCAAAACACTCTCAGACATAAATCACAGCAGGATCCTCTATGATCCACCTCTCAGAATTCTGGAAATAAAAGCAAAAATAAACAAATGGGATCTAATTAAAATTAAAAGCTTCTGCACAACAAAGGAAACTATAAGCAAGGTGAAAAGACAGCCTTCTGAATGGGAGCAAATAATAGCAAATGAAGCAACTGACAAACAACTAATCTCAAAAATATACAAGCAACTTATGCAGCTCAATTCCAGAAAATTAAACGACCCAATTAAAAAATGGGCCAAAGAACTAAATAGACATTTCTCCACAGAAGACTTACGGATGGCTAACAATCACATGAAAAGATGCTCAACATCACTCATTATCAGAGAAATGCAAATCAAGACCACAATGAGGTATCGTTTCACACCAGTTAGAATGGCTGCGATCCAAAAATCTGCAAGCAATAAATGCTGGAGAGGGTGTGGAGAAAAGGGAACCCTCCTACACTGTTGGTGGGAATGCAAATTAGTACAGCCACTATGGAGAACAGTGTGGAGATTCCTTAAAAAATTGCAAATAGAACTGCCTTATGACCCAGCAATCCCACTGCTGGGCATACACACCAAGGAAACCAGAGTTGAAAGAGACACATGTACCCCAATGTTCATCATAGTACTGTTTATAATAGCCAGGACATGGAAACAACCTAGATGTCCATCAGCAGATGAATGGATAAGAAAACTGTGGTACATGTACACAATGGAGTGTTACTCAGCCGTTACAAAGAATTCATTTGAATCAGTTCTGATGAGATGGATGAAACTGGAGACGATTATACAGAGTGAAGTAAGCCAGAAAGAAAAACACCAATACAGAATACTAACACATATATATGGAATTTAGAAAGATGGGAATGACGACCCTGTATGCAAGACACGAAAAAAGACACAGCGGTGTATAACGGACTTTAGGACTCAGAGGGAGAGGGAGAGGGTGGGATGATTTGGGAGAACGGCATTCTATCATGTATACTATCATGTAAGAATTGAATCGCCAGTCTATGTCTGACGCAGGATACTGCATGCTTGGGGCTACTGCATGGGCGTGACCCACAGAGATGTTATGGGGAGGGAGGTGGGAGAGGGGTTCATGTTTGGAAACACATGTAAGAAATAAAGATTTTAAAATTAAAAAAAAATAAAAAAAAAGAATCTAAAAATTCCACAAAGTAGAGAATATCACAAAAATGGAGGCTCACGGATATAGAGAACATTGTACTGGTTAGCAGCGGGGAGGGGAAGAGGGAGGGGCAATACAGAGGTGGGGGAGCGGGAGGCACAGCGTGTAAGGTGGAAGATGAGCTCAAGGATGGACTGTACATCATGGGGAATAGAGCCAGTGCTCTGTAAGAACTATAAACGGAAAGCCAACGTTCACGATTGTATAATAAGAAAGAAAGGGAAAGAAAGAGGGGGGAGGAAGGAGGGAAGAAAGGAAGGAAAATGATGGTGTTTTTGGAGGGCACAAAGCCAACATTGATTAGGCGCTTTTTAGCACAGGAATTTAGTGTGTTTTTTTTTTCAATTTTTATTTTTAGCTTATTTCGCATTACCATACTGTATTGGTTTCGCGATACACTGACATGATTTTTTGAGATGTACTTATTTTAATGGGAGGCTAACTATTTCATAACGCTTGGTGGTTTTTGCCATACTTGTCGGGAATCCGCCACGGGTGTACATGTGTTCCCCATCCTGAACCCCCTCTCACCTCCCTGCCCATCCCATCCCTCAGGGCCATTCCAGTGCACCAGCCCCGAGCACCCAGTCTCGTGCATCGAAACTGGTCGGGCGATCTCCTTCTCACATGATAATATACATGTTTCACTGCTATTCTCTCAGATCATCCCACCCTCGACTTCTCCCACAGAGTCCAAAAGACTGTTCTGTACATCTGTGTCTCTCAGACAGGGTTATCATCACCATCTTTCTAGATTCCATAGATATGTGTTCGTGTACTCTATTGGTGTTTTTCTTTCTGACTTATTTCACTCTGTATAATAGGCTGCAGTTTCATCCACCTCATTAGAACTAATTCAAGTGTATACTTTTTGATGGCTGAGTCGGATTCCATTGTGTATATGTACCACTGCTTTCTTATCGATTCATCTGCCCCTGGACATCTAGGTTGCTTCCATGTCCTGGCTATTGTAAACAGTACTGTGATGATCCTTCGGGTACGCATGTCTCGTTCAAGTCTGGTTTCCTCGGTGTGTATGCCCAGCAGTGGGATTGCTGGCTCATATGGCAGTTCTAGTTCCAGTTTTTGAAGGAATCTCCACAGTGTTCTCCATATTGGCTGTACTAGTTTGCATTCCCACCAAGAGTGCAAGAGGGTTCCCTTCTCGACACCCTCTCCAGCATTTATTGCTTGTAGATTTTTGTACAGCAGTCAGCCTGACCAGAGGCAGATGGTACCTCATTGTGGTTTTAATTTGCATTTGTCTGATAACGAGTGATGGGGAGCATCTTTTCATGTGTTTGTTAGCCATCTCTATGTCTTCTTCGGAGGAAAGGAATTTAGAATGGAGCAGTGGGCTCCCACAGGTGGACAGGGGGCGTAGCCCACATCCCCTGCAGGCAATACTGGGGTCTTGCCCACGAAGAGTTTTATTACAAGAATAAAGCCAAGTAAAGGCTGGCTCTGTTGTGATTACCATCCCCATACTCCAGTATTCTAACTCCATGTCATTAATTAAATACTTTTACTTTGCACACCAAATTGTGTTGATTTAAGTTTTAAACGTTTGTTGTCATAGATGTCAGGTTTTAATATTTTATATATTATTCACAAGGGACAAAGATTCACTGTACATATGTACAAATGCACACACGTATGTGTGTACATACATATAAACGCACACTCATAAATGTGTATATTTAGATATATTTTTTCATATATATATATATATATTCATACATCCGCAGTTTCAGTAGTTACCTTGAAGAATTCATTGTCTTCTGTGAGGGAATTCATGAAGAGAAGACCTTGTTAAACCATTGTCACCAGCACAGGCTGCCTTGGTTACCACTGCTCCATTCCACAGAGCATCCTGAATGGTTTGCAAGGCCTTGAGATCACTTCCTGCACAGCCTGCAGTCCCCTAGGGAACGTACACACCTCACATTCAAACAGTTGATTCGAAACACACGGTGATACCACAGACCTTGTCAAGGTAAAGACACACAATGTGCTTTTATTTATGTCTAAATCAGTTAAACAACGTAATCACTGCAAGGTACAAACTTTTTTAGCTTGCAAAGAACAACATTGTCTTGTATTTGAACATGGAAAATCTTGCTGAATTTGAAACATAGGTTTTTAATGAAATTCATTCTTCATTGTCTGTTATTTGGAGACTATGGAACCAAGAAAGTAAACCTCCGTTCATTGGGGCTGCTTAAGCTGTATCTTTAGCAGATTTTTTTTTTTAATTCCCTTACACTTTTACCGTCATAAATAGATATAATAGCCCAGCTTTGTAGGAGACACACCCTCCCTGCCCTGTGACCCATCGGACTTGACTTAGGGAGATGAGGATGGCAGGTGAGTTTGGGGGACTCCATAGGGGAGTTATTCATGCCTCATTTCTCCCACCAAAACATCTGAATTGCTCCCCATCCTCTGCTAGAGGTGTCAGGATGGGGCTTTGTGATGTCAAGGCTCACCCAGGGCCCCCATTGGCTGGGGAAGAGACTTGCTGACCTCATCAAGCATGAGGGTGTGTCTCCATGACGAGGGGTATATATAGGGGTGCTCAGGGGCTCTGGAGCAGACCACTGGGAGGCCTCAAAATGACTAAGGTGACTGGGAAGACACAAGGCTCCAGAGTAGTTCTGAAACACCTGGCTCCTGTTACCCGGGACAACAGGATGAAGACTTCCTCCCCACTGAGGTCCAAGAAAAATGTCAAGGTGAGCTGAACCCACCCAAACACCTCTGGCCCATTGACCCCACCCCATAAGTCCTCTCCCCTGTCCTTCCCTGGCACACAACCCTTCTCTGCCCACACCCCTTCTCCTGAAGCTGTCATTCCCAACCACCTTCACCCTCTTCCCCAAACCAATGCCATTCTCTACCCGTCTCTTGTTTTCTCCAGGTGGCCAGGGTACCTGTGAGAGTGAATAATCGCCTTCAGGCAAAGCTGAGCAAGAAAACGTCTCAGAAACCACTCAGCACAAGGAAATTTAAAAAAAAACAGAGGCCCAAAGCTCTGTAGCCAGAACTCCAAGGAGAAAGAAGTGCTGAATCAGAACTGACTAGAGGAGGTCCCAGAGAGTGTGTAGACCCCTGTCATTCCAGCAGGAACGGTGGGCAGCCAGTGACCTCACAGCTTGGCTAGAGACCTCAGAAAACTTCTGGGGTCTTGCCGCTGAGGACTGGCCAATACACATGTTGACTATTATACCAACTGCATACATTCATAATGAAAATAAAATCAACCTGATGTGAAATTATGTTTGTCTCTGAGTTCTGTGAGAGTGGGGGACAGAGAGGGCAGTGCAGGCATCAATGTGTTGAGGGAGGGAGATGGGTCCTGTGGGGTTGGAGATGGGACTAGAAGGTCCAGTTTGTCAGAAAATGGGGGAGGGGAGAGAACTGGTTCCAGACTCAGCTTCACACATATACTTCCCATGGGAGAAGAGAAAGAGGACTTGGTGTTTCTCTGTGTGAGTGCAGAGCTGGAAACGTGGCTGGGGAGCCGTGTCATGTGTGGAGTGGCCGTGCAAATTGCTCAAAAGGCATAGAAAGAAGGTGCCCCATAAAGAGAATGGAATATTGATATATGCAGCAACAGGGAACGTATACTGTTTAGTGAAATAACTCAGACAGAGATAGACAAATACCGTATGGTATCACTTAAGAATCTAAAAACTCCACAAAGTAGAGAATATCACAGAAATGGAGGCTCACGGATATAGAGAACATTCTACTGGTTAGCAGCGGGGAGGGGAACAGGGAGGGGCAATACAGAGGTGGGGGAGCGGGAGGCACAGCGTGTAAGGTGGAAGATGAGCCCAAGGTTGGACTGTACATCATGGGGAATAGAGCCAGTGCTCTGTAAGAACTATAAACGGAAAGCCAACGTTCACGATTGTATAATAAGAAAGAAAGGGAAAGAAAGGGGGGGAGGAAGGAGGGAAGAAAGGAAGGAAAATGATGGTGTTTTTGGAGGGCACAAAGCCAACATTGATTAGGCCCTTTTTAGCAAATGAATTTAGTGTGTTTTTTTTTCCATTTTTATTTTTAGTTTTTTTCGCATTACCATACTGTATTGGTTTCACGATACATTGACATGATTTTTTGAGATGTACTTATTTTAATGGGAGGCTAACTATACGACAATGCTTGGTGGTTTTTGCCATCCTTGTCGGGAATCCACCACGGGTGTACATGTGTTCCCCATCCTGAACCCCCTCTCACCTCCCAGCCCATCCCATCCCTCAGGGCCATCCCAGTGCCCCAGCCCCGAGCACCCAGTCTCGTGCATCGAACCTGGACGGGCGATCTCCTTCTCACATGAAAATATACATGTTTCACTGCTATTCTCTCAGATCACCCCACCCTCCCCTTCTCCCACAGAGTCCAAAAGATTGTTCTGTACATCTGTGTCTCACATTATTTTACATTCCATACATATGTGTTCGTGTACTCTATTGCTGTTTTTCTTTCTGACTTATTTCACTCTGTATAATAGGCTGCAGTTTCATCCACCTCATTAGAACTAACTTAAGTGTATACTTTTTGATGGCTGAGTCGGATTCCATTGTGTATATGTACCACTGCTTTCTTGTCGATTCATCTGCCCCTGGACATCTAGGTTGCTTCCATGTCCTGGCTATTGTAAACAGTGCTGTGATGATCCTTCGGGTACACATGTCTCGTTCAAGTCTGGTTTCCTCGGTGTGTATGCCCAGCAGTGGGATTGCTGGGTCATATGGCAGTTCTAGTTCCAGTTTTTGAAGGAATCTCCACAGTGTTCTCCATAGTGGCTGTACTAGTTTGCATTCCCACCAAGAGTGCAAGAGGGTTCCCTTCTCGACACCCTCTCCAGCATTTATTGCTTGTAGATTTTTGTACAGCAGTCAGCCTGACCAGAGGCAGATGGTACCTCATTGTGATTTTGGTTTGCATTTGTCTGATAACGAGGGATGGGGAGCATCTTTTCATGTGTTTGTTAGCCATCTGTATGTGTTCTTCAGAGGAAAGGAATTTAGAATGGAGCAGTGGGCTCTCACAGGTGGGGCAGGGGGAGTAGCCCACATCCCCTGCAGGCAATACTGGGGTCTTGCCCACGAAGAGTTTTATTACAAGAATAAAGCCAAGTAAAGGCTGGCTCTGTTGTGATTACCATCCCCATACTCCAGTATTCTAACTTCATGTCATTAATTAAATACTTTTACTTTGCACACCACATTGTGTTGATTTAAGTTTGAAACATTTGTTGTCATAGATGTCAGGTTTTAATATTTTATATATTATTCACAAGGGACAAAGATTCACTGTACATATGTACAAATGCACACGCGTATGTGTGTACATACATATAAATGCACACTCATAAGTGTGTATATTTAGATATATTTTTTCATATATATATATATATTCATACATCCACAGTTTCAGTAGTTACCTTGAAGAATTCATTGTCTTCTGTGAGGGAATTCATGAAGAGAAGACCTTGTTAAACCATTGTCACCAGCACAGGCTGCCTTGGTTACCACTGCTCCATTCCACAGAGCATCCTGAATGGTTTGCAAGGCCTTGAGATCACTTCCTGCACAGCCTGCAGTCCCCTAGGGAACGTACACACCTCACATTCAAACAGTTGATTCGAAACACACGGTGATACCACAGACCTTGTCAAGGTAAAGACACACAATGTGCTTTTATTTATGTCTAAATCAGTTAAACAACGTAATCACTGCAAGGTACAAACTTTTTTAGCTTGCAAAGAACAACATTGTCTTGTATTTGAACATGGAAAATCTTGCTGAATATGAAACATAGGTTTTTATGAAATTCATTCTTCATTGTCTGTTATTTGGAGACTATGGAACCAAGAAAGTAAACCTCCGTTCATTGGGGCTGCTTAAGCTGTATCTTTAGCAGATTTTTTTTTTAATTCCCTTACACTTTTATCGTCATAAATAGATATAGTAGCTCAGCTTTGGAGGAGACACACCCTCCCTGCCCTGTGACCCATCGGACTTGACTTAGGGAGATGAGGATGGCAGGTGAGTTTGGGGGACTCCATAGGGGAGTTATTTATGCCTCATTTCTCCCACCAAAACATCTGAATTGCTCCCCATTCTCTGCTAGAGGTGTCAGGATGTGGCTTTGTGATGTCAAGGCTCACCCAGGGCCCCCATTGGCTGGGGAATAGACTTGCTGACCTCATCAAGCATGAGGGTGTGTCTCCGTGATGAGGGGTATATATAGGGGTGCTCAGGGGCTCTGGAGCAGACCACTGGGAGGCCTCAAAATGACTAAGGTGACTGGGAAGCCACAAGGCCCCAGAGTAGTTCTGAAACACCTGGCTCATGTTACCCGGGACAACAGGATGAAGACTTCCTCCCCACTGAGGTCCAAGAAAAATGTCAAGGTGAGCTGAACCCACCCAAACACCTCTGGCCCATTGACCCCACCCCATAAGTCCTCTCCCTGTCCTTGCCTGGCACACAGCCCTTCTCTGCCCACACCCCTTCTCCTGAAGCTGTCCTTCCCAACCACCTTCACCCTCTTCCCCAAACCAATGCCATTCTCTACCCGTCTCTTGTTTTCTCCAGGTGGCCAGGGTACCTGTGAGAGTGAAAAATCGCCTTCAGGCAAAGCTGAGCAAGAAAACGTCTCAGAAACCACTCAGCACAAGGAAATTTAAAAAAACCAGAGGCCCAAAGCTCTGAAGCCAGTGCTCCAAGGTGAAAGAAGTGCTGAATCAGAACGGACCAGAGGAGGTCCCAGAGAGTGTGTAGACCCCTGTCATTCCAGCAGGAACGGTGGGCAGCCAGTGACCTCAGAGCTTAGCTAGAGACCTCAGAAATCTTCTGGGGTCTTGCCGCTGAGGACTGGCCAACAATACACATGTTGACTATTATACCAACTGCATACATTCATAATGAAAATAAAATCAACCTGATGTGAAATTATGTTTGTCTCTGAGTTCTGTGAGAGTGGGGGACAGAGAGGGCAGTGCAGGCATCGATGTGTTGAGGGAGGGAGATGGGTCCTGTGGGGTTGGAGATGGGACTAGAAGGTCCAATTTGCCAGAAAATGGGGGAGGGGAGAGAACTGGTTCCAGACTCAGCTTCACACATATACTTTCCATTGGAGAAGAGAAAGAGGACTTGGTGTTTCTCTGTGTGAGTGCAGAACTGGAAACGTGGCTGGGGAGCCGTGTCATGTGTGGAGTGGCCGTGCCATTTGCTAAAAAGGCATAGAAAGAAGGTGCCCCATAAAGAGAATGGAATATTGACATATGCAGCAACAGGGAACGTATACTGTTCAGTGAAATAACTCAGACAGAGATAGACAAGTACCGTATGGTATCACTTAAGAATCTAAAAACTCCACAAAGTAGAGAATATCACAGAAATGGAGGCTCACGGATATAGAGAACATTCTACTGGTTAGCAGCGGTGAGGGGAAGAGGGAGGGGCAATACAGAGGTGGGGGAGCGGGAGGCACAGCGTGTAAGGTGGAAGATGAGCCCAAGGTTGGACTGTACATCATGGGGAATAGAGCCAGTGCTCTGTAAGAACTATAAACGGAAAGCCAACGTTCACGATTGTATAATAAGAAAGAAAGGGAAAGAAAGAGGGGGAGGAAGGAGGGAAGAAAGGAAGGAAAATGATGGTGTTTTTGGAGGGCACAAAGCCAACATTGATTAGGCCCTTTTTAGCAAAGGAATTTTGTGTGTTTTTTTTCCATTTTTATTTTTAGTTTATTTCGCATTACCATACTGTATTGGTTTCGCGATACATTGACATGATTTTTTGAGATGTACTTATTTTAATGGGAGGCTAACTATTTGACAATGCTTGGTGGTTTTTGCCATCCTTGTCGGGAATCCGCCACGGGTGTACATGTGTTCCCCATCCTGAACCCCCTCTCACCTCCCTGCCCATCCCATCCCTCAGGGCCATCCCAGTGCCCCAGCCCCGAGCACCCAGTCTCGTGCATCGAACCTGGACGGGCGATCTCCTTCTCACATGATAATATACATGTTTCACTGCTATTCTCTCAGATCACCCCACCCTCCCCTTCTCCCACAGAGTCCAAAAGACTGTTCTGTACATCTGTGTCTCGCAGACAGGGTTATCATCACCATCTTTCTAGATTCCATAGATATGTATTCGTGTACTCTATTGGTGTTTCTCTTTCTGACTTATTTCACTCTGTATAATAGGCTGCAGTTTCATCCACCTCATTAGAACTAACTCAAGTGTATACTTTTTGATGGCTGAGTCGGATTCCATTGTGTATACGCACCACTGCTTTCTAATCGATTTGTCTGCCCCTGGACATCTAGGGTGCTTCCATGTCCTGGCTATTGTGTACAGTACTGTGATGATCCTTCGGGTACACATGTCTCGTTCAAGGCTGGTTTCCTCGGTGTGTATGCCCAGCAGTGGGATTGCTGGGTCATATGGCAGTTCTATTTCCAGTTTTTGAAGGAATCTCCACAGTGTTCTCCATAGTGGCTGTACTAGTTTGCATTCCCACCAAGAGTGCAAGAGGGTTCCCTTCTCGACACCCTCTCCAGCATTTATTGCTTGTAGATTTTTGTAAGGCAGTCAGCCAGACCAGAGGCAGATGGTACCTCATTGTGGTTTTGGTTTGCATTTGTCTTATAACGAGTGATGGGGAGCATCTTTTCATGTGTTTGTTAGCCATCTCTATGTCTACTTTGGAGGAAAGGAATTTAGAATGGAGCAGTGGGCTCCCACAGGTGGGGCAGGGGGAGTAGCCCACATCCCCTGCAGGCAATACTGGGGCCTTGCCCACGAAGAGTTTTATTACAAGAATAAAGCCAAGTAAAGGCTGGCTCTGTTGTGATTACCATCCCCATACTCCAGTATTCTAACTTAATGTCAGTCATTAAATACTTTTACTTTGCACACCAAATTGTGTTGATTTAAGTTTTAAACGTTTGTTGTCATAGACGTCAGGTTTTAACATTTTATATATTATTCACAAGGGACAAAGATTCACTGTACATATGTACAAATGCACACACGTATGTGTGTACATACATATAAACGCACATGCATAAGTGTGTATATTTAGATATAATTTTTCATATATATATATATATATTCATACATCCTCAGTTTCAGTAGTTACCATTAAGAATTCATTGTCTTCTGTGAGGGAATTCATGAAGAGAAGACCTTGTTAGACCATTGTCACCAGCTCAGGCTGCCTTGGTTACCACTGCTCCATTCCACAGAGCATCCTGAATGGTTTGCAAGGCCTTGAGATCACTTCCTGCACAGCCTGCAGTCCCCTAGGGAACGTACACACCTCACATTCAAACAGTTGATTCGAAACACACAGTGATACCACAGACCTTATCAAGGTAAAGACACACAATGTGCTTTTATTTATGTCTAAATCAGTTAAACAACGTATTCACTGCAAGGTACAAACTTTTTTACCCTGCAAAGAACAACATTGTCTTGTATTTGAACATGGAAAATCTTGCTGAATTTGAAACATAGGTTTTAAATGAAATTCATTCTTCATTTTCTGTTATTTGTAGACTATGGAACCAAGAAAGTAAACCTCCGTTCATTGGGGCTGCTTAAGCTGTATCTTTAGCAGATTTTTTTTTTAATTCCCTTACACTTTTACCATCATAAATAGATACAATAGCCCAGCTTTGGAGGAGACACACCCTCCCTGCCCTGTGGCCCATCGGACTTGACTTAGGGAGATGAGGATGGCAGGTGAGTTTGGGGTCCTCCATAGGGGAGTTATTCATGCCTCATTTCTCCCACCAAAATATCTAAACTGGTCCCCATCCTCTGCTAGAGATGTCAGGATGGGGCTTTGTGATGTAAAGCTCACCCAGGGCCCCCATTGGCTGGGGAAGAGACTTGCTGACCTCATCAAGCATGAGGGTGTGTCTCCGTGACGAGGGGTATATATAGGGGTGCTCAGGGGCTCTGGAGCAGACCACTTGGAGGCCTCAACATGACTAAGGTGACTGGGAAGCCACAAGGCTCCAGAGTAGTTATGAAACACCTGGCTCCTGTTACCCGGGACAACAGGATGAAGACTTCCTCTCCACTGAGGTCCAAGAAAAATGTCAAGGTGAGCTGAACGCACCCAAACAGCTCTGGCCCATTGACCCCATCCCATATGTACTCCTCTCCCCTGTCCTTGCCTGGCACACAACCCTTCTCTGCCCACACCCCTTCTCCTGAAGCTGTCATTCCCAACCACCTTCACCCTCTTCCCCAAACCAATGCCATTCTCTACCCGTCTCTTGTTTTCTCCAGGTGGCCAGGGTACCTGTTAGAGTGAATAATCGCCTTCAGGCAAAGATGAGCAAGAAAACGTCTCAGAAACCACTCAGCACAAGGAAATTTTAAAAAGCCAGAGGCCCAAAGCTCTGTAGCCGGTGCTCCAAGGTGGAAGAAGTGCTGAATCAGAACGGACCAGAGGAGGTCCCAGAGAGTGTGTAGACCCCTGTCATTCCAGCAGGAACGGTGGGCAGCCAGTGACCTCAGAGCTTGGCTAGAGACCTCAGAAATCTTCTGGGGTCTTGCCGCTGAGGACTGGCCACCAATACACATGTTGACTATTATACCAACTGCATACATTCATAATGAAAATAAATTCAACCTGGTGTGAAATTATGTTTGTCTCTGAGTTCTGTGAGAGTGGGGGACAGAGAGGGCAGTGCAGGCATCAGTGTGTTGAGGGAGGGAGATGGGTCCTGTGGGGTGGAGATGGGACTAGAAGGTCCAGTTTGCCAGAAAATGGGGGAGGGGAGAGAACTGGTTCCAAACTCAGCTTCACACATATACTTCCCATGGGAGAAGAGGAAGAGGACTTGGTGTTTCTCTGTGTGAGTGCATAACTGGAAACGTGGCTGGGGAGCCGTGTCATGTGTGGAGTGGCCGTGCCATTTGCTCAAAAGGCATAGAAAGAAGGTGCCCCATAAAGAGAATGGAATATTGACATATGCAGCAACAGGGAACGTATACTGTTCAGTGAAATAACTCAGACAGAGATAGACAAATACCGTATGGTATCACTTAAGAATCTAAAAACTCCAAAAAGTAGAGAATATCACAAAAATAGAGGCTCACGGATATAGAGAACATTCTACTGGTTAGCAGCGGGGAGGGGAAGAGGGAGGGGCAGTACAGAGGTGGGGGAGCGGGAGGCACAGCGTGTAAGGTGGAAGATGAGCCCAAGGACGGACTGTACATCATGGGGAATAGAGCCAGTGCTCTGGAAGAACGATAAACGGAAAGCCAACGTTCACGATTGTATAATAAGAAAGAAAGGGAAAGAAAGAGGGGGGAGGAAGGAGGGAAGAAAGGAAGGAAAATGATGGTGTTTTTGGAGGGCACAAAGCCAGAATTGGTTAGGCCCTTTTTAGCAAAGAATACAGTTTATTTTTTTTTCCATTTTTATTTTTAGTTTATTTCGCATTACCATACTGTATTGGTTTCGCAATACATTGACATGATTTTTTGAGATGTACTTATTTTAATGGGAGGCTAACTATTTGACAATGCTTGGTGGTTTTTGCCCTACTTTTCGGGAATCCGCCACGGGTGTACATGTGTTCCCCATCCTGAACCCCCTCTCACCTCCCTGCCCATCTCATCCCTCAGGGCCATCCCAGTGCACCAGCCCCGAGCACCCAGTCTCGTGCATCGAACCTGGACGGGCGATCTCCTTCTCACATGATAATATACATGTTTCACTGCTATTCTCTCAGATCATCCCACCGTCGCCTTCTCCCACAGAGTCCTAAAGACTGTTCTGTACATCTGTGTCTCGCATCTTTCTAGATTCCATAAATATGTGTTCGTGTACTCTATTGGTGTTTTTCTTTCTGACTTATTTCACTCTGTATAATAGGCTGCAGTTTCATCCACCTCATTAGAACTAATTCAAGTGTATACTATTTGATGGCTGAGTCGGATTCCATTGTGTATATGTACCACTGCTTTCTTATCGATTCGTCTGCCCCTGGACATCTAGGTTGCTTCCATGTCCTGGCTATTGTAAACAGTGCTGTGATGATCCTTCGGGTACGCATGTCTCGTTCACGTCTGGTTTCCTCGGTGTGTATGCCCAGCAGTGGGATTGCTGGGTCATATGGCAGTTCTAGTTCCAGTTTTTGAAGGAATCTCCACAGTGTTCTCCATAGTGGCTGTACTAGTTTGCATTCCCACCAAGAGTGCATGAGGGTTCCCTTCTCGACACCCTCTCCAGCATTTATTGCTTGTAGATTTTTGTACAGCAGTCAGCCTGACCAGAGGCAGATGGTACCTCATTGTGGCTTTTGTTTGCATTTGTGTGATAACGAGTGATGGGGAGATCTTTTCATGTGTATGTTAGCCTTCTCTATGTCTTCTTCGAAGGAAAGGAATTTAGAATGGAGCAGTGGGCTCCCACAGGTGGGGCAGGGGGAGTAGCCCACATCACCTGCAGGCAATACTGGGGTCTTGCCCACGAAGAGTTTTATTACAAGAATAAAGCCAAGTAAAGGCTGGCTCTGTTTTGATTACCATCCCCATACTCCAGTATTCTAACTTCATGTTATTAATTAAATACTTTTACTTTGCACACCAAATTGTGTTGATTTAAGTTTTAAACGTTTGTTATCATAGATGTCAGGGTTTAATATTTTGTATATTATTCACAAGGGACAAAGATTCACTGTACATATGTACAAATGCACACACGTATGTGTGTACATACATATAAACGCACATTCATAAGTGTGTATATTTAGATGTATTTTTTCATATATATATATATATTCATACATCCACAGTTTCAGTAGTTACCTTGAAGAATTCATTGTCTTCTGTGAGGGAATTCATGAAGAGAAGACCTTGTTAAACCATTGTCACCAGCACAGGCTGCCTTGGTTACCACTGCTCCATTCCACAGAGCATCCTGAATGGTTTGCAAGTCCTTGAGATCACTTCCTGCACAGCCTGCAGTCCCCTAGGGAATGTACACACCTCATATTCAAACAGTTGATTCGAAACACACAGTGATACCACAGACCTTGTCAAGACAAAGACACACAATGTGCTTTTATTTATGTCTAAATCAGTTAAACAACGTATTCACTGCAAGGTACAAACTTTTTTAGCTTGCAAAGAACAACATTGTCTTGTATTTGAACATGGAAAATCTTGCTGAATTTGAAACATGGGTTTTAAATGAAATTCATTCTTCATTGTCTGTTATTTGGAGACTATGGAACCAAGAAAGTAAACCTCGGTTCATTGGGGCTACTTAAGCTGTATCTTTAGCAGATTTTTTATTTAATTCCCTTACACTTTTACCGTCATAAATAGATATAATAGCCCAGCTTTGGAGGAGACACACCCTCCCTGCCCTGTGACCCATCGGACTTGACTTAGGGAGATGAGGATGGCAGGTGAGTTTGGGGCCTCCATAGGGGAGTTATTCATGCCTCATTTCTCCCACCAAAACATCTAAATTGCTCCCCATCCTCTGCTAGAGGTGTCAGGATGGGGCTGTGTGATGTCAAGGCTCACCCAGGGCCCCCATTGGCTGGGGAAGAGACTTGCTGACCTCATAAAGCATGAGGGTGTGTCTCCGTGACGAGGGGTATATATAGGGGTGCTCAGGGGCTCTGGAGCAGACCACTGGGAGGCCTCAAAATGACTAAGGTGACTGGGAAGCCACAAGGCTCCAGAGTAGTTATGAAACACCTGGCTCCTGTTACCCGGGACAACAGGATGAAGACTTCCTCCCTACTGAGGTCCAAGAAAAATGTCAAGGTGAGCTGAACCCACCCAAACACCTCTGGCCCATTGACCCCACCCCATAAGTCCTCTCCCCTGTCCTTGCCTGGCACACAACCCTTCTCTGCCCACACCCCTTCTCCTGAAGCTGTCATTCCCAACCACCTTCACCCTCTTCCCCAAACCAATGCCATTCTCTACCCGTCTCTTGTTTTCTCCAGGTGGCCAGGGTACCTGTGAGAGTGAATAATCGCCTTCAGGCAAAGCTGAGCAAGAAAACATCTCAGAAACCACTCAGCACAAGGAAATTTAAAAAAACCAGAGGCCCAAAGCTCTGTAGTCAGTGCTCCAAGGGGAAAGAAGTGCTGAATCAGAATGGACCAGAGGAGGTCCCAGAGAGTGTGTAGACCCCTGTCATTCCAGCAGGAACGGTGGGCAGCCAGTGACCTCAGAGCTTAGCTAGAGACCTCAGAAATCTTCTGGGGTCCTGCCGCTGAGGACTGGCCAACAATACACATGTTGACTATTATACCAACTGCATACATTCATAATGAAAATAAAATCAACCTGATGTGAAATTATGTTTGTCTCTGAGTTCTGTGAGAGTGGGGGACAGAGAGGGCAGTGCAGGCATCAATGTGTTGAGGGAGGGAGATGGGTCCTGTGGGGTTGGAGATGGGACTGGAAGGTCCAGTTTGCCAGAAAATGGGGGAGGGGAGAGAACTGGTTCCAAACTCAGCTTCACACATATACTTCCCACGGGAGAAGAGGAAGAGGACTTGGTGTTTCTCTGTGTGAGTTCAGAACTGGAAACGTGGCTGGGGAGCCGTGTCATGTGTCGAGTGGCCGTGCCATTTGCTCAAAAGGCATAGAAAGAAGGTGCCCCATAAAGAGAATGGAATATTGACATATGCAGCAACAGGGAACGTATACTGTTCAGTGAAATAACTCAGACAGAGATAGACAAATACCGTATGGTATCACTTAAGAATCTAAAAACTCCACAAAGTAGAGAATATCACAAAAATAGAGGCTCACGGATATAGAGAACATTCTACTGGTTAGCAGCGGGGAGGGGAAGAGGGAGGGGCAATACAGAGGTGGGGGAGCGGGAGGCACAGCGTGTAAGGTGGAAGATGAGCCCAAGGATGGACTGTACATCATGGGGAATAGAGCCAGTGCTCTGTAAGAACTATAAACGGAAAGCCAACGTTCACGATTGTATAATAAGAAAGAAAGGGAAAGAAAGGGGGGGGGGGGAGGAAGGAGGGAAGAAAGGAAGGAAAATGATGGTGTTTTTGGAGGGCACAAAGCCAACATTGATTAGGCCCTTTTTAGCAAAGCATTTTAGTGTGTTTTTTTTTCCATTTTTATTTTTAGTTTATATCGCATTACCATACTGTATTGGTTACGCAATACATTGACATGATTATTTGAGATGTACTTATTTTAATGGAGGCTAACTATTTGACCATGCTTGGTGGTTTTTGCCATCCTTGTCGGGAATCCGCCACGGGTGTACATGTGTTCCCCATCCTGAACCCCCTCTCACCTCCCTGCCCATCCCATCCCTCAGGGCCATCCCAGTGCCCCAGCCCCGAGCACCCAGTCTCGTGCATCAAACCTGGACGGGCGATCTCCTTCTCACATGATAATATACATGTTTCACTGCTATTCTCTCAGATCACCCCACCCTCCCCATCTCCCACAGAGTCCAAAAGACTGTTCTGTACATCTGTGTCTCGCATCTTTTTAGATTCCATACATATGTGTTCGTGTACTCTATTGGTGTTTTTCTTTCTGACTTATTTCACTCTGTATAATAGGCTGCAGTTTCATCCACCTCATTAGAAGTAACTCAAGTGCATACTTTTTGATGGCTGAGTCGGATTCCATTGTGTATATGTACCACTGCTTTCTTGTCGATTCATCTGCCCCTGGACATCTAGGTTGCTTCCATGTCCTGGATATTGTAAACAGTGCTGTAATGATCCTTCGGGTACACATGTCTCGTTCAAGTCTGGTTTCCTCGGTGTGTATGCCCAGCAGTGGGAATGCTGGGTCATATGGCAGTTCTAGTTCCAGTTTTTGAAGGAATCTCCACAGTGTTCTCCATAGTGGCTGTACTAGTTTGCATTCCCACCAAGAGTGCAAGAGGGTTCCCTTCTCGACACCCTCTCCAGCATTTATTGCTTGTAGATTTTTGTAAGGCAGTCAGCCTGACCAGAGGCAGATGGTACTTCATTGTGATTTTGGTTTCCATTTGTCTGATAACGAGTGATGGGGAGCATCTTTTCATGTGTTTGTTAGCCATCTCTATATCTTCTTCAGAGGAAAGGAAATTAGAATGGAGCAGTGGGCTCCCACAGGTGGGGCAGGGGGAGTAGCCCACATCCCCTGCAGGCAATACTGGGGTCTTGCCCACGAAGAGTTTTATTACAAGAATAAAGCCAAGTAAAGGCTGGCTCTGTTGTGATTACCATCCCCATACTCCAGTATTCTAACTTAAAGTCAGTCATTAAATACTTTTACTTTGCACACCAAATTGGGTTGATTTAAGTTTTAAACGTTTGTTGTCATAGATGTCAGGCTTTAATATTTTTTATATTATTCACAAGGGACAAAGATTCACTGTACATATGTACAAATGCACACACGTATGTGTGTACATACATATAAACGCACACTCATAAGTGTGTATATTTAGAAATATTTTTTCATATATATATATATTCATACATCCACAGTTTCAGTAGTTACCTTTAAGAACTCATTGTCTTCTGTGAGGGAATTCATGAAGAGAAGACCTTGTTAAACCATTGTCACCAGCACAGGCTGCCTTGGTTACCACTGCTCCATTCCACAGAGCATCCTGAATGGTTTGCAAGGCCTTGAGATCACTTCCTGCACAGCCTGCAGTCCCCTAGGGAACGTACACACCTCACATTCAAACAGTTGATTCCAAACACACAGTGATACCACAGACCTTGTCAAGGTAAAGACACACAATGTGCTTTTATTTCTGTCTAAATCAGTTAAACAACGTATTCACTGCAAGGTACAAACTTTTTTAGCTTGCAAAGAACAACATTGTCTTGTATTTGAACATGGAAAATTTTGCTGAATTTGACACATGGGTTTTAAATGAAATTCATTCTTCATTGTCTGTTATTTGGAGACTATGGAACCAAGATAGCAAACCTCCGTTCATTGAGGCTGCTTAAGCTGTATCTTTAGCAGATTTTTTTTTTTAATTCCCTTACACTTTTACCGTCATAAATAGAAATAATAGCCCAGCTTTGGAGGAGACACACCCTCCCTGCCCTGTGACCCATCGGACTTGACTTAGGGAAATGAGGATGGCAGGTGAGTTTGGGGGCCTCCATAGGGGAGTTATTCATGCCTCATTTCTCCCACCAAAACATCTAAATAGCTCCTCATCCTCTGCTATAGGTGTCAGGATGGGGCTTTGTGATGTCAAGGCTCACCCAGGGCCCCCATTGGCTGGGGAAGAGACTTGCTGACCTCATAAAGCATGAGGGTGTGTCTCCCTGACGAGGGGTATATATAGGGGTGCTCAGGGGCTCTGGAGCAGACCACTGGGAGGCCTCAAAATGACTAAGGTGACTGGGAATCCACAAGGCTCCAGAGTAGTTTTGAAACACCTGGCTCCTGTTACCCGGGACAACAAAATGAAGACTTCCTCCCCACTGAGGTCCAAGAAAAATGTCAAGGTGAGCTGAACCCACCCAAACACCTCTGGCCCATTGACCCCACCCCATAAGTCCTCTCCCCTGTCCTTGCCTGTCACACAACCTTTCTCTGCCCACACCCCTTCTCCTGAAGCTGTCATTCCCAACCACCTTCACCCTCTTCCCCAAACCAATGCCATTCTCTACCCGTCTCTTGTTTTCTCCAGGTGGCCAGGGTACCTGTGAGAGTGAATAATCGCCTTCAGGCACAGCTGAGCAAGAAAACGTCTCAGAAACCACTCAGCACTAGGAAATGTAAAAAAACCAAAGGCCCAAAGCTCTGTAGCCGGTGCTCCAAGGTGAAAGAAGTGCTGAATCAGAACGGACCAGAGGAGGTCCCAGAGAGTGTGTAGACCCCTGTCATTCCAGCAGGAACGGTGGGCAGCCAGTGTCCTCAGAGCTTGGCTAGAGACCTCAGAAATCTTCTGGGGTCTTGCCGCTGAGGACTGGCCAACAATACACACGTTGACTATTATACCAACTGCATACATTCATAATGAAAATAAAATCAACCTGATGTGAAATTATGTTTGTCTCTGAGTTCTGTGAGAGTGGGGGACAGAGAGGGCAGTGCAGGCATAAATGTGTTGAGGGAGGGAGATGGGTCCTGTGGGGTTGGAGATGGGACTAGAAGGTCCAGTTTGCCAGAAAATGGGGGAGGGGAGAGAACTGGTTCCAGACTCAGCTTCACACATATACTTCCCATGGGAGAAGAGGAAGAGGACTTGGTGTTTCTCTGTGTGAGTGCAGAACTGGAAACGTGGCTGGGGAGCCGTGTCATGTGTGGAGTGGCCGTGCCATTGCTCAAAAGGCATACAAAGAAGGTGCCCCATAAAGAGAATGGAATATTGACATATGCAGCAACAGGGAACGTATACTGTTCAGTGAAATAACTCAGAAAGAGATAGACAAATACCGTATGGTATCACTTAAGAATCTAAAAACTCCACAAAGTAGAGAATATCACAAAAATGGAGGCTCACGGATATAGAGAACATTCTACTGGTTAGCAGCGGGGAGGGGAAGAGGGAGGGGCAATACAGAGGTGGGGGAGCGGGAGGCACAGCGTGTAAGGTGGAAGATGAGCCCAAGGATGGACTGTACATCATGGGGAATAGAGCCAGTGCTCTGTAAGAACTATAAACGGAAAGCCAACGTTCACGATTGTATAATAAGAAAGAAAGGGAAAGAAAGAGGGGGGAGGAAGGAGGGAAGAAAGGAAGGAAAATGATGGTGTTTTTGGAGGGCACAAAGCCAGAATTGATTAGGCCCTTTTTAGCAAAGGAATATAGTTTATTTTTTTTCCATTTTTATTTTTAGTTTATTTCGCATTACCATACTGTATTGGTTTCACGATACATTGACATGATTTTTTGAGATGTACTTATTTTAATGGGAGGCTAACTATTTGACAATGCTTGGTGGTTTTTGCCATCCTTGTCGGGAATCCGCCACGGGTGTACATGTGTTCCCCATCCTGAATCCCCTCTCACCTCCCTGCCCATCCCATCCCTCAGGGCCATCCCAGTGCACCAGCCCCGAGCACCCAGTCTCGTGCATCGAACCTGGACGGGCGATCTCCTTCTCACATGATAATATACATGTTTCACTGCTATTCTCTCAGATCATCCCACCCTCGCCTTCTCCCACAGAGTCCAAAAGACTGTTCTGTACATCTGTGTCTCTCAGACAGGGTTATCATCACCATCTTTCTAGATTCCATAGATATGTGTTCGTGTACTCTATTGGTGTTTTTCTTTCTGACTTATTTCACTCTGTATAATAGGCTGCAGTTTCATCCACCTCATTAGAACTAATTCAAGTGTATACTTTTTGATGGCTGAGTCGGATTCCATTGTGCATAAGTAACACTGCTTTCTTATCGATTCGTCTGCCCCTGGACATCTAGGTTGCTTCCATGTCCTGGCTATTGTAAACAGTGCTGTGATGATCCTTCGGGTACGCATGTCTCGTTCAAGTCTGGTTACCTCGGTGTGTATGCCCAGCAGTGGAATTGCTGGGTCATAAGGCAGTTCTAGTTCCAGTTTTTGAACGACTCTCTACAGTGTTCTCCATAGTGGCTGTATTAGTTTGCATTCCCACCAAGAGTGCAAGAGCGTTCCCTTCTCGACACCCTCTCCAGCATTTATTGCTTGTAGATTTTTGTACAGCAGTCAGCCTGACCAGAGGCAGATGGTACCTCATTGTGGTTTTGGTTTGCATTTGTCTGATAACGAGGGATGGGGAGCATCTTTTCATGTGTTTGTTAGCCATCTCTATGTCTTCTTCGGAGGAAAGGAATTTAGAATGGAGCAGTGGGCTCCCACAGGTGGGGCAGGGGGAGTAGCCCACATCCCCTGCAGGCAATACTGGGGTCTTGCCCACGAAGAGTTTTATTACAAGAATAAAGCCAAGTAAAGGCTGGCTCTTTTGTGATTACCATCCCCATACTCCAGTATTCTAACTTCATGTCATTAATTAAATACTTTTACTTTGCCCACCAAATTGTGTTGATTTAAGTTTTAAACGTTTGTTGTCATAGATGTCAGGTTTTAATATTTTATATATTATTCACAAGGGACAAAGATTCACTATACATATGTACAAATGCACACACGTATGTGTGTACATACATATAAACGCACACTCATAAGTGTGTATATTTAGATATATTTTTTCATATATATATATTCATACATCCACAGTTTCAGTAGTTACCTTTAAGAATTCATTGTCTTCTGTGAGGGAATTCATGAAGAGAAGACCTTGTTAAACCATTGTCACCAGCACAGGCTGCCTTGGTTACCACTGCTCCATTCCACAGAGCATCCTGAATGGTTTGCAAGGCCTTGAGATCACTTCCTGCACAGCCTGCAGTCCCCTAGGGAAGGTACACACCTCACATTCAAACAGTTGATTCGAAACACACAGTGATACCACAGACCTTGTCAAGGTAAAGTCACACAATGTGCCTTTATTTATGTCTAAATCAGTTAAACAACGTATTCACTGCAAGGTACAAACTTTTTTAGCTTGCAAAGAACAACTTTGTCTTGTATTTGAACATGGAAAATCTTGCTGAATTTGAAACATAAGTTTTAAATGAAATTCATTCTTCATTGTCTGTTATTTGGAGACTATGGAACCAAGAAAGTAAACCTCCTTTCATTGGGGCTGCTTAAGCTGTATCTTTAACAGACTTTTTTTTTAGTTCCCTTACACTTTTACCGTCATAAATAGATATAATAGCCCAGCTTTGGAGGAGACACACCCTCCCTGCCCTGTGACCCATCGGACTTGACTTAGGGAGATGAGGATGGCAGTTGAGTTTGGGGGCCTCCATAGGGGAGTTATTCATGCCTCATTTCTCCCACCAAAACATCTAAATTGCTCCCCATCCTCTGCTAGAGGTGTCAGGATGGGGCTTTGTGATGTCAAGGCTCACCCAAGGCCCCCATTGGCTGGGCAAGAGACTTGCTGACCTCATCAAGCATGAGGGTGTGTCTCCGTGACGAGGGGTATATATAGGGGTGCTCAGGGGCTCTGGAGCAGACCACTGGGAGGTCTCAAAATGACTAAGGTGACTGGGAAGCCACAAGGCTCCAGAGTAGTTATGCAACACCTGGCTCCTGTTACCTGGGACAACAGGATGAAGACTTCCTCTCCACTGAGGTCCAAGAAAAATGTCAAGGTGAGCTGAACCCACCCAAACACCTCTGGCCCATTGACCCCACCCCATAAGTCCTCTCCCCTCTCCTTGCCTGGCACACAACCCTTCTCTGCCCACACCCCTTCTCCTGAAGCTGTCATTCCCAACCACCTTCACCCTCTTCCCCAAACCAATGCCATTCTCTACCCCTCTCTTGTTTTCTCCAGATGGCCAGGGTGCCTGTGAGAGTGAATAATCACCTTCAGGCAAAGCTGACCAACACAAAATCTCAGAAACCATGCAGCACAAGGAAACTTAAAAAAACCAGAGGCCCAAAGCTCTGTAGCCGGTGCTCCAAAGTGAAAGAAGAGCTGAATCAGAATGGACCAGAGGAGGTCCCAGAGAGTGTGTAGACCCCTTTCATTCCAGCAGGAACGGTGGGCAGCCAGTGAGCTCAGAGCATGGCTAGAGACCTCAGAAATCTTTGCGGGTCTTGCCGCTGAGGACTGGCCAACAGTACACACATTGACTATTATACCAACTGCATACATTCATAATGAAAATAAAATCAACCTGATGTGAATTTATGTTTGTCCCTGAGTTCTATGAGAGTCGGGGACATAGAGTGCAGTGCAGGCATCAATGTGTTGAGGGAGGGAGATGGGTCCTGTGGGGTTGGAGATGGGACTAGAAGGTCCAGTTTGCCAGAAAATGGGGGAGGGGAGAGAACTGGTTCCAGACTCAGCTTCACACATATACTTCCCATGGGAGAAGAGGAAGAGGACTTGGTGTTTCTCTGTGTGAGTGCAGAACTGGAAACGTGGCTGGGGAGCCGTGTCATGTGTGGAGTGGCAGTTCCATTTGCAAAAAAGGCATAGAAAGAAGCTGCCCCATAAAGAGAATGGAACATTGACATTTGCACCAACAGGAACGTATACTGTTAAGTGAGATAACTCAGACAGAGATAGACAAATACCGTATGGTATCACTTAAGAATCTAAAAACTCAATTTTTCACCATTCAAGATAATGTTTGCTGTGGGTTTGTCATATGTAGCTTTTATTATGTTGAGGTATGTTCCTTCTATTCCTGCTTTCTGGAGAGTTTTTATCATAAATGGATGTTGAATTTTGTCAAAGGCCTTCTCTGCATCTATTGAGATAATCATATGGTTTTTATTTTTCAATTTGTTAATGTGGTGAATTACATTGATTGATTTGCGGATATTGTAGAATCCTTGCATCCCTGGAATACAGCCCACTTGGTCATGGTGTATGATCTTTTTAATGTGTTGTTGGATTCTGATTGCTAGGATTGTGTTGAGGATTTTTACGTCTGTGTTCATCAGTGATTTTGGCCTGTAGTTTTCTTTTTTTGTGACATCTTTGTCAGGTTTTGGTATTAGGGTGATGGTGGCCTCATAAAATGATTTTGGAAGTTTACCTTCCTCTGCAATTTTCTGGAAGAGTTTGAGTAGGATAGGTGTTAGCTCTTCTCTAAATTTTTGGTAGAATTCAGCTGTGAAGCCGTCTGGACCTGGGCTTTTGTTTGGTAAAACTGGTCAACCACTTGTAAAAGAATGAAACTAGATCACGTTCTAACACAACACACCAAAATAAACTCAAAATGGATTAAAGATCTAAATGTAAGACCAGAAACTATAAAACTCCTAGAGGAGAACATAGGCAAAACATTCTCAGACATAAATCACAGCAGGATCCTCTATGATCCACCTCTCAGAATTCTGGAAATAAAAGCAAAAATAAACAAATGGGATCTAATTAAAATTAAAAGCTTCTGCACAACAAAGGAAACTATAAGCAAGGTGAAAAGACAGCCTTCTGAATGGGAGCAAATAATAGCAAATGAAGCAACTGACAAACAACTAATCTCAAAAATATACAAGCAACTTATGCAGCTCAATTCCAGAAAAATAAAGGACCCAATCAAGAAATGGACCAAAGAACTAAATAGATATTTCTCCACAGAAGACATACGGATGGCTAACAAACACATGAAAAGATGCTCAACATCACTCATTATCAGAGAAATGCAAATCAAAACCACAATGAGGTACCACTTCACACCAGTCAGAATGGCTGCGATCCAAAAATCTGCAAGCAATAAATGCTGGAGAGGGTGTGGAGAAAAGGGAACCCTCCTACACTGTTGGTGGGAATGCAAATTAGTACAGTCACTATGGTGAACAGTGTGGAGATTCCCTAAAAAATTGCAAATAGAACTGCCTTATGACCCAGCAATCCCACTGCTGGGCATACACACCAAGGAAACCAGAGTAGAAAGAGACACATGTACTCCAATGTTCATCACAGCACTGTTTATAATAGCCAGGACATGGAAACAACCTAGAGGTCCATCAGCAGATGAATGGATAAGAAAGCTGTGGTACATGTACACAATGGAGTATTATTCAGCCATTAAAAAGGATTCATTTGAATCAGTTCTGATGAGATGGATGCAACTGTGGCCGATTATACAGAGTGAAGTAAGCCAGAAAGAAAAACACCAACACAGTACACTAAAACATATATATGGAATTTAGAAAGCTGGCAATGACGACCCTGTATGCAAGACACGAAAAAAGACACAGCGGTGTACAACGGACTTATGGACTCAGAGGGAGAGGGAGAGGGTGGGATTATTTGGGAGAATGGCATTCTATCATGTATACTATCATGTAAGAATTGAATCGCCAGTCTATGTCTGACGCAGGATACAGCATGCTTGGGGCTAGTGCATGGGGGTGACCCACAGAGATGTTATGGGGAGGGAGGTGGGAGGGGGGTTCATGTTTGGGAACACATGTAAGAATTTAAGATTTTAAAATTAAAAAAAAATTTAAAAAAAGAATCTAAAATCTCCATAAAGTAGAGAGTATCACAAAAAAGGAGAATCACGGATATAGAGAACATTCTACTGGTTAGCAGTGGGGAGGGGAAGAGGGAGGGGCAATACAGAGGTGGGGGAGCGGGAGGCACAGCGTGTAAGGTGGAAGATGAGCCCAAGGATGGACTGTACATCATGGGGAACAGAGCCAGTGCTCTGTAAGAACTATAAACGGAAAGCCAACGTTCACGATTGTATAATAAGAAAGAAAGAGAAAGAAAGAGGGGGGAGGAAGGAGGGAAGAAAGGAAGGAAAATGATGGTGTGTTTGGAGGGCACAAAGCCAACATTGATTAGGCCCTTTTTAGCAAAGGAATTTAGTGTGTTTTTTTTTCCATTTTTATTTTTAGTTTATTTCGCATTACCATACTGTATTGGTTTCGCGATACATTGACATGATTTTTTGAGATGTACTTATTTTAATGGGAGGCTAACTATTTGACAATGCTTGGTGGTTTTTGCCATACTTGACGGGAATCCGCCAAGGGTGTACATGTGTTCCCCATCCTGAACCCCCTCTCACCTCCCTGCCCGTCCCATCCCTCAGGGCCATCCCAGTGCACCAGCCCCGAGCACCCAGTCTCGTGCATCGAACCTGGACGGGCGATCTCCTTCTCACATGATAATATACATGTTTCACTGCTATTCTCTCAGATCATCCCACCCTCGCCTTCTCCCACAGAGTCCAAAAGACTGTTCTGTACATCTGTGTCTCGCAGACAGGGTTATCATCACAATCTTTCTAGATTCCATAGATATGTGTTCTTGTACTCTATTGGTGTTTTTCTTTCTGACTTATTTCACTCTGTATAATAGGCTGCAGTTTCATCCACCTCATTAGAACTAATTCAAGTGTATACTTTTTGATGGCTGAGTCGGATTCCATTGTGTATATGTTCCACTGCTTTCTTATCGATTCGTCTGCCCCTGGACATCTAGGTTGCTTGCATGTCCTGGCTATTGTAAACAGTGCTGTGATGATCCTTCGGGTACACACGTCTCGTTCAAGTCTGGTTTCCTCGGTGTGTATGCCCAGCAGTGGGATTGCTGGGTCATATGGCAGTTCTAGTTCCAGTTTTTGAAGGACTCTCCACAGTGTTCTCCATAGTGGCTGTACTAGTTTGCATTCCCACCAAGAGTGCAAGAGGGTTCCCTTCTCGACACCCTCTCCAGCATTTATTGCTTGTAGATTTTTGTACAGCAGTCAGCCTGACCAGAGGCAGATGGTACCTCATTGTGGTTTTGGTTTGCATTTGTCTGATAACGAGTGATGGGGAGCGTCTTTTCATGTTTTTGTTAGCCATCTCTATGTCTTCTTAGGAGGAAAGGAATTTAGAATGGAGCAGTGGGCTCCCACAGGTGGGGCAGAAGGAGTAGCCCACAGCCCCTGCAGGCAATACTGGGGTCTTGCCCACAAAGAGTTTTATTACAAGAATAAAGCCAAGTAAAGGCTGGCTCTGTTGTGATTACCATCCCCATACTCCAGTATTCTAACTTAATGTCAGTCATTAAATACTTTTACTTTGCACACCAAATTGTGTTGATTTAAGTTTTAAACGTTTGTTGTCATAGATGTCAGGTTTCAATATTTTATATATTATTCACAAGGGACAAAGATTCACTGTACATATGTACAAATGCACACACGTATGTGTGTACATACATATAAACGCACACTCATAAGTGTGTATACTTAGATATATTTTTTCATATATATATATATATTCATACATCCACAGTTTCAGTAGTTACCTTTAAGAATTCATTGTCTTCTGTGAGGGAATTCATGAAGAGAAGACTTTGTTAAACCGTTGTCACCAGCACAGGCTGCCTTGGTTACCACTGCTCCATCCCACAGAGCATCCTGAATGGTTCGCAAGGCCTTGAGAACACTTGCTGCACAGCCTGCAGTCCCCTAGGGAACGTACACACCTCACATTCAAACAGTTGATTCGAAACACACAGTGATACCACAGACCTTGTCAAGGTAAAGACACACTGTGCTTTTATTTATGTCTAAATCAGTTAAAAAACTTATTCACTGCAAGGTACAAACTTTTTTAGCTTGCAAAGAACAAAATTTTCTTGCATTTGAACATGGAAAATCTTGCTGAATATGAAACATAGGTTTTAAATGAAATTCATTCTTCATTGTCTGTTATTTGGAGACTGTGGAACCAAGAAAGTAAACCTCCGTTCTTTGGGGCTGCTTGAGCTGTATCTTTAGCAGATTTTTTTTTTTTAATTCCCTTACACTTTGACCGTCATAAATAGATATAATAGCCCAGCTTTGGAGGAGACACACCCTCCCTGCCCTGTGACCCATCGGACTTGACTTAGGGAGATGAGGATGGCAGGTGAGTTTGGGGGACTCCATAGGGGTGTTATTTATGCCTCATTTCTCCCACCAAAACATCTGAATTGCTCCCCATCCTCTGATAGAGGTGTCAGGATGGGGCTTTGTGATGTCAAGGCTCACCCAGGGCCCCCATTGGCTGGGGAAGAGACTTGCTGACCTCATCAAGCATGAGGGTGTGTCTCCGTGACGAGGGGTATATATAGGGGTGCTCAGGGGCTCTCGAGCAGACCACTGGGAGGCCTCAAAATGACTAAGGTGACTGGGAAGCCACAAGGCTCCAGAGTAGTTATGAAACACCTGGCTCCTGTTACCCGGGACAACAGGATGAAGACTTCCTCCCCACTGAGGTCCAAGAAAAATGTCAAGGTGAGCTGAACCCACCCAAACACCTCTGGCCCATTGACCCCACCCCATAAGTCCTCTCCCCTATCCTTGCCTGGCACACACCCCTTCTCTGCCCACACCCCTTCTCCTGAAGCTGTCATTCCCAACCACCTTCACCCTCTTCCCCAAACCAATGCCATTCTCTACCCGTCTCTTGTTTTCTCCAGGTGGCCAGGGTACCTGTGAGAGTGAAAAATCGCCTTCAGACAAAGCTGAGCAAGAAAACGTCTCAGAAACCACTCAGCACAAGGAAATTTAAAAAAACCAGAGGCCCAAAGCTCTGTAGCCAGTGCTCCAAGGTGAAAGAAGTGCTGAATCAGAACGGACCAGAGGAGGTCCCAGAGAGTGTGTAGACCCCTGTCATTCCAGCAGGAACGGTGGGCAGCCAGTGACCTCAGAGCTTGGTTAGAGACCTCAGAAATGTTCTGGGGTCTTGCCACTGAGGACTGGCCAACAATACACATGTTGACTATTATACCAACTGCATACATTCATAATGAAAATAAAATCAAACTGATGTGAAATTATGTTGGTCTCTGAGTTCTGTGAGAGTGGGGGACAGAGAGGGCAGTGCAGGCATCAATGTGTTGAGGGAGGGAGATGGGTCCTGTGGGGTTGGAGATGGGACTAGAAGGTCCAGTTTGCCAGAAAATGGGGGAGGGGAGAGAACTGGTTCCAGACTCAGCTTCACACATATACTTTTCATGGGAGAAGAGAAAGAGGACTTGGTGTTTCTCTGTGTGAGTGCAGAACTGGAAACGTGGCTGGGGAGCCGTGTCATGTGTGGAGTGGCCGTGCCATTTGCTCAAAAGGCATAGAAAGAAGCTGCCCCATAAAGAGAATGGAATATTGACCTATGCAGCAACAGGGAACGTATACTGCTCAGAGAGATAACTCAGACAGAGATAGACAAATACCGTATGGTATCACTTAAGAATCTAAAAACTCCACAAAGTAGAGAATATCACAAAATTGGAGGCTCACGGATATAGAGAACATTCTACTGGTTAGCAGCGGTGAGGGGAAGAGGGAGGGGCAATACAGAGGTGGGGGAGCGGGAGGCACAGCGTGTAAGGTGGAAGATGAGCCCAAGGATGGACTGTACATCATGGGGAATAGAGCCAGTGCTCTGTAAGAACTATAAACAGAAAGCCAACGTTCACGTTTGTATAATAAGAAAGAAAGGGAAAGAAAGAGGGGGGAGGAAGGAGGGAAGAAAGGAAGGAAAATGATGGTGTATTTGGAGGGCACAAAGCCAAAATTGATTAGGCACTTCTTAGCAAAGGAATATTGTTTATTTTTTTTTCCCTTTTTTATTTTTAGTTTATTTCGCATTACCTTACTGTATTGGTTTCGGGATACATTGACATGATTTTTTGAGATGTACTTATTTTAATGGGAGGCTAACTATTTTACAATGCTTGGTGGTTTTTGCCATACTTGACGGAATCCGCCACGGTTGTACATGTGTTCCCCATCCTGAACCCCCTCTCACCTCCCTGCCCATCCCACAACTCAGGGCCATCCCAGTGCAACAGCCCCGAGCACCCAGTCTCGTGCATCGAACCTGGATGGGCGATCTCCTTCTCACATGATAATATACATGTTTCACTGCTATTCTCTCAGATCATCCCACCCTCGCCTTCTCCCACAGAGTCCAAAAGACTGTTCTGTACATCTGTGTCTCGCAGACAGGGTTATCATCACCATCTTTCTAGATTCCATAGATATGTGTTCGTGTACTCTATTGGTGTTTTTCTTTCTGACTTATTTCACTCTGTATAATAGGCTGCAGTTTCATCCACCTCATTAGAACTAACTCAAGTGTATACTTTTTGATGGCTGAGTCGGATTCCATTGTGTATATGTACCACTGCTTTCTTATCGATTCGTCTGCCCCTGGACATCTAGGTTGCTTCCATGTCCTGGCTATTGTAAACAGTGCTGTGATGATCCTTCAGGCACGCATGTCTCGTTCAAGTCTGGTTTCCTCGGTGTGTATGCCCAGCAGTGGGATTGCTGGGTCATATGGCAGTTCTAGTTCCAGTTTTTGAAGGACTCTCCACAGTGTTCTCCATAGTGGCTGTACTAGTTTGCATTCCCACCAAGAGTGCAAGAGGGTTCCCTTCTCGACACCCTCTCCAGCATTTATTGCTTGTAGATTTTTGTACAGAAGTCAGCCTGCCGAGAGGGAGATGGTACCTCATTGTGGTTTTGGTTTGCATTTGTCTGATAACGAGTGATGGGGAGCATCTTTTCACGTGTTTGTTAGCCATCTCTAAGTCTTCTTCAGAGGAAAGGAATTTAGAATGGAGCAGTGGGCTCCCACAGGTGGGGCAGGGGGAGTAGCCCACATCCCCTGCAGGCAATACTGGGGTCTTGCCCACGAAGAGTTCTATTACAAGAATAAAGCCAAGGAAAGGCTGGCTCTGTTGTGATTACCATCCCCATACTCCAGTATTCTAACTTCATGTCATTAATTAAATACTTTTACTTTGCACACCAAATTGTGTTGATTTAAGTTTTAAACGTTTGTTGTCATAGATGTCAGGGTTTAATATTTTATATATTATTCACAAGGGACAACGATTCACTGTACATATGTACAAATGCACACACGTATGTGTGTACATACATATAAACGCACACTCATAAGTGTGTATATTTAGATGTATTTTTTCATATATATATATATTCATACATCCACAGTTTCAGTAGTTACCTTCAAGAATTCATTGTCTTCTGTGAGGGAATTCATGAAGAGAAGACCTTGTTAAACCATTGTCACCAGCACAGGCTGCCTTGGTTACCACTGCTCCATTCCACAGAGCATCCTGAATGGTTTGCAAGGCCTTGAGATCACTTCCTGCACAGCCTGCAGTCCCCTAGGGAAGGTACACACCTCACATTCAAACAGTTGATTCGAAACACACAGTGATACCACAGACGTTGTCAAGGTAAAGACACACAATGTGCTTTTATTTATGTCTAAATCAGTTAAACAATGTATTCACTGCAAGGTACAAACTTTTTTAGCTTGCAAAGAACAACATTGTCTTGTATTTGAACATGGAAAATCTTGATCAATTTGAAACCTGGGTTTTACATGAAATTCATTCTTCATTGTCTGTTATTTGGAGACTATGGAACCAAGAAAGTAAACCTCCGTTCATTGGGGCTGCTTAAGCTGTATCTTTAGCAGATTTTTTTTTTAAATTCCCTTACACTTTTACCGTCATAAATAGATATAATAGCCCAGCTTTGGAGGAGACACACCCTCCCTGCCCTGTGGCCCATTGGACTTGACTTAGGGAGATGAGGATGGCAGGTGAGATTGGGGGCCTCCATAGGGGAGTTATTCATGCCTCATTTTTCCCTCCAAAACATCTAAATTGCTCCCCATCCTCTGCTAGAGGTGTCAGGATGGGGCTTTGTGATGTCAAGGCTCACCCAGGGGGTGAAGAGACTGGGGAAGAGACTTGCTGACCTCATAAAGCATGAGGCTGTTTCTCCCTGACGATGGGTATATATAGGGGTACTCAGGGTCTCTGGAGAAGACCACTGGGAGGCCTCAAAATGACTAAGGTGACTGGGAAGCCCCAAGGCTCCAGAGTAGTTATGAAACACCTGGCTCCTGTTACCCGGGACAACAGGATGAAGACTTCCTCCCCACTGAGGTCCAAGAAAAATGTCAAGGTGAGCTGAACCCACCCAAACACCTCCGGCCCTTTGACCCAACCCCATAAGTCCTCCTCTCCCCTGTCCTTGCCTGGCACACAACCCTTCTTTGCCCACACCCCTTCCCCTGAAGCTGTCATTCCCAACCACCTTCACCCTCTTCCCCAAACCAATGCCATTCTCTACCCGTCTCTTGTTTTCTCCAGGTGGCCAAGGTACCTGTCAGAGTGAATAATCACCTTCAGGCAAAGCTGAGCAAGAAAACGTCTCAGAAACAACTCAGCACAAGGAAATTTAGAAAAACCAGAGGCCCAATGCTCTGTAGCCGGTGGTCCAAGGTGAAAGAAGAGCTGAAGCAGAACGGACCAGAGGAGGTCCCAGAGAGTGTGTAGACCCCTGTCATTCCAGCAGGAACGGTGGGCAGCCAGTGACCTCAGAGCTTGGCTAGAGACCTCAGAAATCTTCTGGGGTCTTGCCGCTTAGGACTGGCCAACAATACACATGCTGACTATTATACCAACTGCATACATTCATAATGAATATAAAATCAACCTGATGTGAAATTATGTTTGTCTCTGAGTTCTGTGAGAGTGGGGGACAGAGAGGGCAGTGCAGGCATCAATGTGTTGAGGGAGGGAGATGGGTCCTGTGGGGTTGGAGATGGGACTAGAAGGTCCAGTTTGCCAGAAAATGGGGGAGGGGAGAGAACTGGTTCCAGACTCAGCTTCACAGATATACTTCCCATGGGAGAAGAGGAAGAGGACTTGGTGTTTCTCTGTGTGAGTGCAGAACTGGAAACCTGGCTGGGGAGCCGTGTCATGTGTGGAGTGGCCGTGCCATTTGCTCAAAAGGCATAGAAAGAAGGTGCCCCATAAAGAGAATGGAATATTGACATATGCAGCAACAGGGAACGTATACTGTTCAGTGAAATAACTCAGACAGAGATAGACAAATACCGTATGGTATCACTTAAGAATCTAAAAACTCCACAAAGTAGAGAATATCACAAAAATGGAGGCTCACGGATATAGAGAACATTCTACTGTTTAGCAGCGGGGAGGGTGAGAGGGAGGGGCAATACAGAGGTGGGGGAGGGGGAGGCACAGCGTGTAAGGTGGAAGATGAGCCCAAGGATGGACTGTACATCATGGGGAATAGAGCCAGTGCTCTGTAAGAACTATAAACGGAAAGCCAACGTTCACGATTGTATAATAAGAAAGAAAGGGAAAGAAGGAGGGGAGAGGAAGGAGGGAAGAAAGGAAGGAAAATGATGGTGTTTTTGGAGGGCACAAAGCCAACATTGATTAGGCCCTTTTTAGCAAAGGAATTTAGTTGTTTCCTTTTTTTGGCCATTTTTATTTTTAGTTTATTTTGCATTACCATACTGTATTGGTTTTGCGATACATTGACATGATTTTTTGAGAAGTACTTATTTTAATGGAGGCTAACTATTTGACAATGCTTGGTGGTTTCTGCCATCCTTGTCGGGAATCCGCCATGGGTGTACATGTGTTCCCCATCCTGAACCCCCTCTCACTTCCCTGCCCATCCCATCCCACAGGGCCATCCCAGTGCACCAGCCCCAAGCACCCAGTCTCGTGCATCGAACCTGGACGGGCGATCTCCTTCTCACATGATAATATACATGTTTCACTGCTATTCTCTCAGATCAGCCCACCCTCGCCTTCTCCCACAGAGTCCAAAAGACTGTTCTGTACATCTGTGTCCCGCATCTTTCTAGAATCCATAGATATGTGTTCGTGTACTCTATTGGTGTTTTTCTTTCTGACTTATTTCACTCTGTATAATAGGCTGCAGTTTCATCCACCTCATTAAAACTAACTCAAGTGTATACTTTTTGATGGCTGAGTCGGATTCCATTGTGTATATGTACCACTGCTTTCTTATCTGTTCGTCTGCCCCTGGACATCTAGGTTGCTTCCATGTCCTGGCTATTGTATACAGTGCTGTGATGATCCTTCGGGTACACATGTCTCGTTCAAGGCTGGTTTCCTCGGTGTGTATGCCCAGCAGTGGGATTGCTAGGTCATATGGCAGTTCTAGTTCCAGTTTTTGAAGGAATCTCCACAGTGTTCTCCATAGTGGCTGTACTAGTTTGCATTCCCACCAAGAGTGCAAGAGGGTTCCCTTCTCGACACCCTCTCCAGCATTTATTGCTTGTAGATTTTTGTAAGGCAGTCAGCCAGACCAGAGGCAGATGGTACTTCATTGTGGTTTTGGTTTGCATTTGTCTGATAACGAGTGATGGGGAGCATCTTTTCATGTGTTTGTTAGCCATCTCTATATCTTCTTCAGAGGAAAGGAATTTAGAATGGAGCAGTGGGCTCCCACATGTGGGGCAGGGGGAGTAGCCCACATCCCCTGCAGGCAATACTGGGGTCTTGCCCACGAAGAGTTTTATTACAAGAATAAAGCCAAGTAAACGCTGGCTCTGTTGTGATTACCATCCCCATACTCCAGTATTCTAACTTAATGTCAGTCATTAAATACTTTTACTTTGCACACCAAATTGTGTTGATTTAAGTTTTAAACGTTTGTTGTCATAGAAGTCAGGCTTTAATATTTTTTATATTATTCACAAGGGACAAAGATTCACTGTACATATGTACAAATGCACACACGTATGTGTGTACATACATATAAACGCACACTCATAAGTGTGTATATTTAGAAATATTTTTTCATATATATATATATTCATACATACACAGTTTCAGTAGTTACCTTTAAGAACTCATTGTCTTCTGTGAGGGAATTCATGAAGAGAAGACCTTGTTAAACCATTGTCACCAGCACAGGCTGCCTTGGTTACCACTGCTCCATTCCACAGAGCATCCTGAATGGTTTGCAAGGCCTTGAGATCACTTCCTGCACAGCCTGCAGTCCCCTAGGGAACGTACACACCTCACATTCAAACAGTTGATTCGAAACACACAGTGATACCACAGACCTTGTCAAGGTAAAGACACACAAGGTGCTTTTATTTCTGTCTAAATCAGTTAAACAACGTATTCACTGCAAGGTACAAACTTTTTTAGCTTGCAAAGAACAACATTGTCTTGTATTTGAACATGGAAAATTTTGCTGAATTTGACACATGGGTTTTAAATGAAATTCATTCTTCATTGTCTGTTATTTGGAGACTATGGAACCAAGATAGCAAACCTCCGTTCATTGAGGCTGCTTAAGCTGTATCTTTAGCAGATTTTTTTTTTTAATTCCCTTACACTTTTACCGTCATAAATAGAAATAATAGCCCAGCTTTGGAGGAGAC
Organism: Capricornis sumatraensis; assembly: GCF_032405125.1. Classification (NCBI taxonomy): domain Eukaryota; kingdom Metazoa; phylum Chordata; class Mammalia; order Artiodactyla; family Bovidae; genus Capricornis; species Capricornis sumatraensis. Next base: position 137,511,704 of record NC_091092.1, on the reverse strand, counting down.
ACACCCTCCCTGCCCTGTGACCCATCGGACTTGACTTAGGGAAATGAGGATGGCAGGTGAGTTTGGGCGCCTCCATAGGGGAGTTATTCATGCCTCATTTCTCCCACCAAAACATCTAAATTGCTCCTCATCCTCTGCTATAGGTGTCAGGATGGGGCTTTGTGATGTCAAGGCTCACCCAGGGCCCCCATTGGCTGGGGAAGAGACTTGCTGACCTCATAAAGCATGAGGGTGTGTCTCCCTGACGAGGGGTATATATAGGGGTGCTCAGGGGCTCTGGAGCAGACCACTGGGAGGCCTCAAAATGACTAAGGTGACTGGGAAGCCACAAGGCTCCAGAGTAGTTATGAAACACCTGGCTCCTGTTACCCGGGACAACAGGATGAAGACTTCCTCCCTACTGAGGTCCAAGAAAAATGTCAAGGTGAGCTGAACCCACCCAAACACCTCTGGCCCATTGACCCCACCCCATAAGTCCTCTCCCCTGTCCTTGCCTGGCACACAACCCTTCTCTGCCCACACCCCTTCTCCTGAAGCTGTCAATCCCAACCACCTTCACCCTCTTCCCCAAACCAATGCCATTCTCTACCCGTCTCTTGTTTTCTCCAGGTGGCCAGGGTACCTGTGAGAGTGAATAATCACCTTCAGGCAAAGCTGAGCAAGAAAACGTCTCAGAAACCACTCAGCGCAAGGAAATTTAAAAAAACCAGAGGCCCAAAGCTCTGTAGCCGGTGCTCCAAGGTGAAAGAAGTGCTGAATCAGAACGGAGCAGAGGAGGTCCCAAAGAGTGTGTAGACCCCTGTCATTCCAGCAGGAACGGTGGGCAGCCAGTGACCTCAGAGCTTAGCTAGAGACCTCAGAAATCTTCTGGGGTCTTGCCGCTGAGGACTGGCCAGCAATACACATGTTGACTATTATACCAAATGCATACATTCATAATGAAAATAGAATCAACCTGATGTGAAATTATGTTTGTCTCTGAGTTCTGTGAAAGTGGGGGACAGAGAGGGCAGTGCAGGCATCAATGTGTTGAGGGAGGGAGATGGGTCCTGTGGGGTTGGAGATGGGACTAGAAGGTCCAGTTTGCCAGAAAATGGGGGAGGGGAGAGAACTGGTTCCAGACTCAGCTTGACACATATACTTCCCATGGGAGAAGAGGAAGAGGACTTGGTGTTTCTCTGTGTGAGTGCAGAACTGGAAACGTGGCTGGGGAGCCGTGTCATGTGTGGAGTGGCCGTGCCATTTGCTCAAAAGGCATAGAAAGAAGGTGCCCCATAAAGAGAATGGAATATTGACATATGCAGCAACAGGGAACGTATACTGTTCAGTGAAATAACTCAGACAGATAGACAAATACCGTATGGTATCACTTAAGAATCTAAAAACTCCACAAAGTAGAGAATATCACAGAAATGGAGGCTCACGGATATAGAGAACATTCTACTGGTTAGCAGCGGGGTGGGGGAGAGGGAGGGGCAATACAGAGGTGGGGGAGCGGGAGGCACAGCGTGTAAGGTGGAAGATGAGCCCAAGGATGGACTGTACATCATGGGGAATAGAGCCAGTGCTCTGTAAGAACTATAAACGGAAAGCCAACGTTCACGATTGTATAATAAGAAAGAAAGGGAAAGAAGGAGGGGGGAGGAAGGAGGGAAGAAAGGAAGGATAATGATGGTGTTTTTGGAGGGCACAAAGCCAACATTGATTAGGCCCTTTTTAGCAAAGGAATTTAGTTTTTTTTTTTTCCATTTTTATTTTTACTTTATTTCGCATTACCATACTGTATTGATTTCGCGATACATTGACATGATTTTTTGAGATATACTTACTTTAATGGAAGGCTAACTATTTTACAACGCTTGGTGGTTTTTGCCATACTTGTGGGAAACCGCCACGGGTGTACATGTGTTCCCCATCCTGGACCCCCTCTCACCTCCCTGCCCATCCCATCCCTCAGGGCCATCCCAGTGCACCAGCCCCGAGCACCCAGTCTCGTGCATCGAACCTGGACGGGCGATTTCCTGCTCACATGATAATATACATGGTTCACTGCTATTCTCTCAGATCATCCCACCCTCGCCTTCTCCCACAGAGTCCAAAAGACTGTTCTGTACATCTGTGTCTCGCAGACAGGGTTATCATCACCATCTTTCTAGATTCCATAGATATGTATTCGTGTACTCTATTGGTGTTTCCCTTTCTGACTTATTTCACTCTGTATAATAGGCTGCAGTTTCATCCACCTCATTAGAACTAATTCAAGTGTATACTTTTTGATGGCTGAGTCGGATTCCATTGTGTATATGTACCACTGCTTTCTTATCGATTCGTCTGCCCCTGGACATCTAGGTTGCTTCCATGTCCTGGCTATTGTAAACAGTGCTGTGATGATCCTTCGGGTACAAATGTCTCGTTCAAGTCTGGTTTCCTCGGTGTGTAAGACAAGCAGTGGGATTGCTGGTTCATATGGCAGTTCTAGTTCCAGTTTTTGAAGGAATCTCCACAGTGTTCTCCATAGTGGCTGTACTAGTTTGCATTCCCACCAAGAGTGCAAGAGGGTTCCCTTCTCGACACCCTCTCCAGCATTTATTGCTTGTAGATTGTTGTACAGCAGTCAGCCTGACCAGAGGCAGATGGTACCTCATTGTGGTTTTGGTTTGCATTTGTCTGATAACGAGTGATGGGGAGCATCTTTTCATGTGTTTGTTAGCCATCTCTATGTCTTCTTCGGAGGAAAGGAATTTAGAATGGAGCAGTGGGCTCCCACAGGTGGGGCAGGGGGAGTAGCCCACATCCCCTGCAGGCAATACTGGGGTCTTGCCCACGAAGAGTTTTATTACAAGAATAAAGCCAAGTAAAGGCTGGCTCTGTTGTGATTACCATCCCCATACTCCAGTATTCTAACTTCATGTCATTAATTAAATACTTTTACTTTGCACACCAAATTGTGTTGATTTAAGTTTTAAACGTTTGTTGTCATAGATGTCAGGGTTTAATATTTTATATATTATTCACAGGGGACAAAGATTCACTGTACATATGTACAAATGCACACACGTATGTGTGTACATACATATAAACACACACTCATAAGTGTGTATATTTAGATATATTTTTTCATATATATATATTCATACATCCACAGTTTCAGTAGTTACCTTGAAGAATTCATTGTCTTCTGTGAGGGAATTCATGAAGAGAAGACCTTGTTAAACCACTATCACCAGCACAGGCTGCCTTGGTTACCACTGCTCCATTCCACAGAGCATCCTGAATGGTTTGCAAGGCCTTGAGATCACTTCCTGCACAGCCTGCAGTCCCCTAGGGAACGTACACACCTCACATTCAAACAGTTGATTCGAAACACACAGTGATAACACAGACCTTGTCAAGGTAAAGACACACAATGTGCCTTTATTTATGTCTAAATCAGTTAAACAACGTATTCACTGCAAGGTACAAACTTTTTTAGCTTGCAAAGAACAACTTTGTCTTGTATTTGAACATGGAAAATCTTGCTGAATTTGAAACATAGGTTTTAAATGAAATTCATTCTTCATTGTCTGTTATTTGGAGACTATGGAACCAAGAAAGTAAACCTCCGTTCATTGGGGCTGCTTAAGCTGTATCTTTAGCAGATTTTTTTTTAATTCCCTTACACTTTTACCGTCATAAATAGATATAATAGCCCAGCTTTGGAGGAGACACACCCTCCCTGCCCTGTGACCCATCGGACTTGACTTAGGGAGATGAGGATGGCAGTTGAGTTTGGGGGCCTCCATATGGGAGTTATTCATGCCTCATTTCTCCCACCAAGACATCTAAATTGCTCCCCATCCTCTGCTAGAGATGTCAGGATGGGGCTTTGTGATGTCAAGGCTCACCCAGGGCCCCCATTGGCTGGGCAAGAGACTTGCTGACCTCATCAAGCATGAGGGTGTGTCTCCGTGACGAGGGGTATATATAGGGGTGCTCAGGGGCTCTGGAGCAGACCACTGGGAGGTCTCAAAATGACTAAGGTGACTGGGAAGCCACAAGGCTCCAGAGTAGTTATGAAACACCTGGCTCCTGTTACCCGGGACAACAGGATGAAGACTTCCTCTCCACTGAGGTCCAAGAAAAATGTCAAGGTGAGCTGAACCCACCCAAACACCTCTGGCCCATTGACCCCTCACCATAAGTCCCCTCCCCTATCCTTGCCTGTCACATAACCCTTCTCTGCCCACACCCCTTCTCCTGAAGCTGTCATTCCCAACCACCTTGCCCCTCTTCCCCAAACCAATGCCATTCTCTACCCCTCTCTTGTTTTCTCCAGGTGGCCAGGGTACCTGTGAGAGTGAATAATCGCCTTCAGGCAAAGCTGAGCAAGAAAACGTCTCAGAAACCACTCAGCACAAGGAAATTTAAAAAAACCAGAGGCCCAAAGCTCTGTAGCCGGTGCTCCAATGTGAAAGAAGTCCTGAATCAGAACGGACCAGAGGAGGTCCCAGAGAGTGTGTTGACCCCTGTCATTCCAGCAGGAACGGTGGGCAGCCAGTGACCTCAGAGCTTGGCTAGAGACCTCAGAAATCTTCTGGGGTCTTGCCGCTGAGGACTGGCCAAGAATACACACGTTTAATATTATACCAACTGCATACATTCATAATGAAAATAAAATCAACCTGATGTGAAATTATGTTTGTCTCTGAGTTCTGTGAGAGTGGGGGACAGAGAGGGCAGTGCAGGCATCAATGTGTTGAGGGAGGAAGATGGGTCCTGTGGGGTTGGAGATGGGACTAGAAGGTCCAGTTTGCCAGAAAATGGGGGAGGGGAGAGAACTGGTTCCAGACTCAGCTTGACACATATACTTCCCATGGGAGAAGAGGAAGAGGACTTGGTGTTTCTCTGTGTGAGTGCAGAACTGGAAACGTGGCTGGGGAGCCGTGTCATGTGTGGAGTGGCCGTGCCATTTGCTCAAAAGGCATAGAAAGAAGGTGCCCCATAAAGAGAATGGAATATTGACATATGCAGCAACAGGGAACGTATACTCTTCAGTGAAATAACTCAGACAGAGATAGACAAATACCGTATGGTATCACTTAAGAATCTAAAAACTCCACAAAGTAGAGAATATCACAAAAATGGAGGCTCACGGATATAGAGAACATTCTACTGGTTAACAGCGGGGAGGGGAAGAGGGAGGGGCAATGCAGAGGTGGGGGAGCGGGAGGCACAGCGTGTAAGGTGGAAGATGAACCCAAGGATGGACTGTACATCATGGGGAATAGAGCCAGTGCTCTGTAAGAACTATAAACGGAAAGCCAACGTTCACGATTGTATAATAAGAAAGAAAGGGAAAGAAAGAGGGGGGAGGAAGGAGGGAAGAAAGGAAGGAAAATGATGGTGTTTTTGGAGGGCACAAAGCCAACATTGATTAGGCCTTTCTTAGCAAAGGAATTTAGTGTGTTTTTTTTTCCATTTTTATTTTTAGTTTATTTCGCATTACCATACTGTATTGGTTTCACGATACATTGACATGATTTTTTGAGATGTACTTATTTTAATGGGAGGCTAACTATATGACAAAGCTTGGTGGTTTTTGCCATACTTGTCGGGAATCCGCCACGGGTGTACATGTGTTCCCCATCCTGAACCCCCTCTCACCTCCCTGCCCATCCCATCCCTCAGGGCCATCCCAGTGCACCAGCCCCGAGCACCCAGTCTCATGCATCGAACCTGGATAGGCGATCTCCTGCTCACATGATAATATACATGTTTCACTGCTATTCTCTCAGATCATCCCACCCTCGCCTTTCCTCCCATAGAGTCCAAAAGACTGTTCTGTACATCTGTGTCTCGCAGACAGGGTTAACATCACCATCTTTCTAGATTCCATAGATATGTGTTCGTGTACTCTATTGGTGTTTTTCTTTCTAACTTATTTCACTCTGTATAATAGGCTGCAGTTTCATCCACCTCATTAGAACTAACTCAAGTGTATACTTTTTGATGGCTGAGTCGGATTCCATTGTGTATACGCACCACTGCTTTCTTATCGATTTGTCTGCCCCTGGACATCTAGGGTGCTTCCATGTCCTGGCTATTGTGTACAGTACTGTGATGATCTTTCGGGTACACATGTCTCGTTCAAGGCTGGTTTCCTCGGTATGTATGCCCAGCAGTGGGATTGCTGGGTCATATGGCAGTTCTATTTCCAGTTTTTGAAGTAATCTCCACAGTGTTCTCCATAGTGGCTGTACTAGTTTGCATTCCCACCAAGAGTGCAAGAGGGTTCCCTTCTCGACACCCTCTCCAGCATTTATTGCTTGTAGATTTTTGTAAGGCAGTCAGCCAGACCAGAGGCAGATGGTACCTCATTGTGGTTTTGGTTTGCATTTGTCTGATAACGAGTGATGGGGAGCATCTTTTCATGTGTTTGTTAGCCATCTCTATGTCTACTTTGGAGGAAAGTAATTTAGAATGGAGCAGTGGGCTCCCACAGGTGGGGCAGGGGGAGTAGCCCACATCCCCTGCAGGCAATACTGGGGCCTTGCCCACGAAGAGTTTTATTACAAGAATAAAGCCAAGTAAAGGCTGGCTCTGTTGTGATTACCATCCCCATACTCCAGTATTCTAACTTAATGTCAGTCATTAAATACTTTTACTTTGCACACCAAATTGTGTTGATTTAAGTTTTAAACGTTTGTTGTCATAGACGTCAGGTTTTAACATTTTATATATTATTCACAAGGGACAAAGATTCACTGTACATATGTACAAATGCACACACGTATGTGTGTACATACATATAAACGCACATGCATAAGTGTGTATATTTAGATATATTTTTTCATATATATAAATATATTCATACATCCTCAGTTTCAGTAGTTACCATTAAGAATTCATTGTCTTCTGTGAGGGAATTCATGAAGAGAAGACCTTGTTAGACCATTGTCACCAGCTCAGGCTGCCTTGGTTACCACTGCTCCATTCCACAGAGCATCCTGAATGGTTTGCAAGGCCTTGAGATCACTTCCTGCACAGCCTGCAGTCCCCTAGGGAACGTACACACCTCACATTCAAACAGTTGATTCGAAACACACAGTGATACCACAGACCTTGTCAAGGTAAAGACACACAATGTGCTTTTATTTATGTCTAAATCAGTTAAACAACGTATTCACTGCAAGGTACAAATTTTTTTAGCTTGCAAAGAACAACACTGTCTTGTATTTGAACATGGAAAATCTTGCTGAATTTGAAACATAGGTTTTTAATGAAATTCATTCTTCATTTTCTGTTATTTGGAGATTATGGAACCAAGAAAGTAAACCTCCGTTCAATGGGGCTGCTGAAGCTGTATCTTTAGCAGATTTTTTTTTTTAATTCCCTTACACTTTTACCGTCATAAATAGATATAATAGCCCAGCTTTGGAGGAGACACACCCTCCCTGCCCTGTGACCCATCGGACATGACTTAGGGAGATGAGGATGGCAGGTGAGTTTGGGGTCCTCCATAGGGGAGTTATTCATGCCTCATTTCTCCCAACAAAACATCTAAATTGCTCCCCATCGTCTGCTAGAGGTGTCAGGATGGGGCTTTGTGATGTCAAGGCTCACCCAGGGACCCCATTGGCTGGGGAAGAGACTTGCTGACCTCATCAAGTATGAGGGTGTGTCTCCCTAACGAGGGGTATATATAGGGGTGCTCAGGGGCTCTGGAGCAGATCACTGGGAGGCTTCAAAATGGCTCAGGTGACTGGGAAGCCACAAGGCTCCAGAGTAGTTCTGAAACACCTGGCTCCTGTTACCCGGGACAACAGGATGAAGACTTCCTCCCAACTGAGGTCCAGGAAAAATGTCAAGGTGAGCTGAACGCACCCAAACAGCTCTGGCCCATTAACCACATCCCATATGTACTCCTCTCCCCTGTCCTTGCCTGGCACACAACCCTTCTCTGCCCACACCCCTTCTCCTGAAGCTGTCACTCCCAACCACCTTCACCCTCTTCCCCAAACCAATGCCATTCTCTACCCGTCTCTTGTTTTCTCCAGGTGGCCAGGGTACCTGTGAGAGTGAATAATCGCCTTCAGGCAAAGCTGAGCAAGAAAACCTCTCAGAAACCACTCAGCACAAGGAAATTTAAAAAAACCAGAGGCCCAAAGCTCTGTAGCCAGTGCTCCAAGGTGAAAGAAGTGCTGAATCAGAACGGACCAGAGGAGGTCCCAGAGAGTGTGTAGACCCCTGTCATTCCAGCAGGAACGGTGGGCAGCCAGTGACCTCAGAGCTTGGCTAGAGACCTCAGAAATCTTCTGGGGTCTTGCCGCTGAGGACTGGCCAACAATACACACGTTGACTATTATATCAACTGCATATATTCATAATGAAAATAAAATCAACCTGATGTGAAATTATGTTTGTCTCTGAGTTCTGTGAGAGTGGGGGACAGAGAGGGCAGTGCAGGCATCAATGTGTTGAGGGAGGGAGATGGGTCCTGTGGGGTTGGAGATGGGACTGGAAGGTCCAGTTTGCCAGAAAATGGGGGAGGGGAGAGAACTGGTTCCAGACTCAGCTTGACACATATACTTCCCATGGGAGAAGAGGAAGAGGACTTGGAGTTTCTCTGTGTGAGTGCAGAACTGGAAACGTGGCTGGGGAGCCGTGTCATGTGTGGAGTGGCCGTGCCATTTGCTAAAAAGGCATAGAAAGAAGGTGCCCCATAAAGAGAATGGAATATTGACATATGCAGCAACAGGGAACCTATACTGTTCAGTGAAATAACTCAGACAGAGATAGACAAATACCGTATGGTATCACTTAAGAATCTAAAAACTCCACAAAGTAGAGAATATCACAAAAATAGAGGCTCACGGATATAGAGAACATTCTACTGGTTAGCAGCGGGGAGGGGAAGAGGGAGGGGCAATACAGAGGTGGGGGAGCGGGAGGCACAGCGTGTAAGGTGGAAGATGAGCCCAAGGATGGACTGTACATCATGGGGAATAGAGCCAGTGCTCTGTAAGAACTATAAACGGAAACCCAACGTTCACGATTGTATAATAAGAAAGAAAGGAAAGAAAGGGGGGGGAGGAAGGAGGGAAGAAAGAAAGGAAAATGATGGTGTTTTTGGAGGGCACAAAGCCAACATTGATAAGGCCCTTTTTAGCAAAGGAATTTAGTGTGTTTTTTTTTTCCATTTTTATTTTTAGTTTATTTCGCATTATCATACTGTATTGGTTTCACGATACATTGACATGATTTTTTGAGATGTACTTATTTTAATGGGAGGCTAACTATTTGACAATGCTTGGTGGTTTTTGCCATCCTTGTCGGGAATCCGCCACGGGTGTACATGTGTTCCCCATCCTGAACCCCCTCTCACCTCCCTGCCCATCCCATCCCTCAGGGCCATCCCAGTGCCCCAGCCCCGAGCACCCAGTCTCGTGCATTGAACCTGAATGGGCGATCTCCTTCTCACATGATAATATACATGTTTCACTGCTATTCTCTCAGATCATCCCACCCTCGCCTTCTCCCACAGAGTCCAAAAGACTGTTCTGTACATCTGTGTCTCGCATCATTCTAGATTCCGTAGATATGTGTTCGTGTACTCTATTGGTGTTTTTCTTTCTGACTTATTTCACTCTGTATAATAGGCTGCAGTTTCATCCACCTCATTAGAACTAATTCAAGTGTATACTTTTTGATGGCTGAGTCGGATTCCATTGTGTATATGTACCACTGCTTTCTTATCGATTCGAATGCCCCTGGACATCTAGGTTGCTTCCATGTCCTGGCTATTGTAAACAGTGCTGTGATGATCCTTCGGGTACATATGTCTCGTTCAAGTCTGGTTTCCTCGGTGTGTATGCCCAGCAGTGGGATTGCTGGGTCATATGGCAGTTCTAGTTCCAGTTTTTGAAGGAATCTCCACAGTGTTCTCCATAGTGGCTGTACTAGTTTGCATTCCCACCAAGAGTGCAAGAGGGGTCCCTTCTCGACACCCTCTCCAGCATTTATTGCTTGTAGATTTTTGTACAGCAGTCAGCCTGACCAGAAGAAGATGGTACCTCATTGTGATTTTGGTTTGCATTTGTCTGATAACGAGGGATGGGGAGCATCTTTTCATGTGTTTGTTAGCCATCTGTATGTGTTCTTCAGAGGAAAGGAATTTAGAATGGAGCAGTGGGCTCCCACAGGTGGGGCAAGGGGAGTAGCCCACATCCCCTGCAGGCAATACTGGGGTCTTGCCCACGAAGAGTTTTATTACACGAATAAAGCCAAGTAAAGGCTGGCTCTGTTGTGATTACCATCCCCATATTCCAGTATTCTAACTTCATGTCATTAATTAAATACTTTTACTTTGCACACCAAATTGTGTTGATTTAAGTTTTAAACGTTTGTTGTCATAGATGTCAGGTTTTAATATTTTATATATTATTCACAAGGGACAAAGATTCACTGTACATATGCTGAAATGCACACACGTATGTGTGTACATACGTATAAACGCACACTCATAAGTGTTTATATTTAGATATACTTTTTCGTATGAATATATTCATTCATCCACATTTTCAGTAGTTACCTTTAAGAATTCATTGTCTTCTGTGAGGGAATTCATGAAGAGAAGACCTTGTTAAAACATTGTCACCAGCACAGGCTGCCTTGGTTACCACTGCTCCATTCCACAGAGCATCCTGAATGGTTTGCAAGGCCTTGAGATCACTTCCTGCACAGCCTGCAGTCCCCTAGGGAACGTACACACCTCACATTCAAACAGTTGATTCGAAACACACAGTGATACCACAGACCTTGTCAAGGTAAAGACACACAATGTGCTTTTATTTATGTCTAAATCAGTTAAACAACGTATTCACTGCAAGGTACAAATTTTTTTAGCTTGCAAAGAACAACACTGTCTTGTATTTGAACATGGAAAATCTTGCTGAATTTGAAACATAGGTTTTTAATGAAATTCATTCTTCATTGTCTGTTATTTGGAGATTATGGAACCAAGAAAGTAAACCTCCGTTCATTGGGGCTGCTGAAGCTGTATCTTTAGCAGATTTTTTTTTTAATTCCCTTACACTTTTACCGTCATAAATAGATATAATAGCCCAGCTTTGTAGGAGACACACCCTCCCTGCCTGTGACCCATCGGACATGACTTAGGGAGATGAGGATGGCAGGTGAGTTTGGGGTCCTCCATAGGGGAGTTATTCATGCCTCATTTCTCCCAACAAAACATCTAAATTGCTCCCCATCGTCTGCTAGAGGTGTCAGGATGGGGCTTTGTGATGTCAAGGCTCACCCAGGGACCCCATTGGCTGGGGAAGAGACTTGCTGACCTCATCAAGAATGAGGGTGTGTCTCCCTAACGAGGGGTATATATAGGGGTGCTCAGGGGCTCTGGAGCAGATCACTGGGAGGCTTCAAAACGGCTCAGGTGACTGGGAAGCCACAAGGCTCCAGAGTAGTTCTGAAACACCTGGCTCCTGTTACCCGGGACAACAGGATGAAGACTTCCTCCCAACTGAGGTCCAGGAAAAATGTCAAGGTGAGCTGAACGCACCCAAACAGCTCTGGCCCATTAACCACATCCCATATGTACTCCTCTCCCCTGTCCTTGCCTGGAACACAACCCTTCTCTGCCCACACCCCTTCTCCTGAAGCTGTCATTCCCAACCACCTTCACCCTCTTCCCCAAACCAATGCCATTCTCTACCCGTCTCTTGTTTTCTCCAGGTGGCCAGGGTACCTGTGAGAGTGAATAATCGCCTTCAGGCAAAGCTGAGCAAGAAAACCTCTCAGAAACCACTCAGCACAAGGAAATTTAAAAAAACCAGAGGCCCAAAGCTCTGTAGCCAGTGCTCCAAGGTGAAAGAAGTGCTGAATCAGAACGGACCAGAGGAGGTCCCAGAGAGTGTGTAGACCCCTGTCATTCCAGCAGGAACGGTGGGCAGCCAGTGACCTCAGAGCTTGGCTAGAGACCTCAGAAATCTTCTGGGGTCTTGCCGCTGAGGACTGGCCAACAATACACACGTTGACTATTATACCAACTGCATATATTCATAATGAAAATAAAATCAACCTGATGTGAAATTATGTTTGTCTCTGAGTTCTGTGAGAGTGGGGGACAGAGAGGGCAGTGCAGGCATCAATGTGTTGAGGGAGGGAGATGGATCCTGTGGGGTTGGAGATGGGACTAGAAGGTCCAGTTTGCCAGAAAATGGGGGAGGGGAGAGAACTGGTTCCAGACTCAGCTTCACACATATACGTCCCATGGGAGAAGAGAAAGAGGACTTGGTGTTTCTCTGTGTGAGTGCAGAACTGGAAACGTGGCTGGGGAGCCGTGTCATGTGTAGAGTGGCCGTGCCATTTGCTAAAAAGGCATAGAAAGAGGGTGCCCCATAAAGAGAATGGAATATTGACATATGCAGCAACAGGGAACGTATACTGTTCAGTGAAATAACTCAGACAGAGATAGACAAATACAGTATGGTATCACTTAAGAATATAAAAACTCCTCAAAGTAGAGAATATCACAGAAATGGAGGCTCACGGATATAGAGAACATTCTACTGGTTAGCAGCGGGGAGGGGAAGAGGGAGGGGCAATACAGAGGTGGGGGAGCGGGAGGCACAGCGTGTAAGGTGGAAGATGAGCCCAAGGATGGACTGTACATCATGGGGAATAGAGCCAGTGCTCTGTAAGAACTATAAACGGAAAGCCAACGTTCACGATTGTATAATAAGAAAGAAAGGGAAAGAAAGGGGGGGGAGGAAGGAGGGAAGAAAGGAAGGAAAATGATGGTGTTTTTGGAGGGCACAAAGCCAACATTGATTAGGCCCTTTTTAGCAAAGGAATTTAGTGTGGTTTTTTTTCCATTTTTATTTTTAGTTTATTTCGCATTACCACACTGTATTGGTTTCGCGATACATTCACATGATTTTTTGAGATGTACTTATTTTAATGGGAGTTTACCTATTTGACAATGCTTGGTGGTTTTTGCCATCCTTGTCGGGAATTCGCCACGGGTGTACATGTGTTCCCCATCCTGAAGCCCCTCTCACCTTCCTGCCCATCCCATCCCTCAGGGCCATCCCAGTGCACCAGCCCCGAGCACCCAGTCTCGTGCATCGAACCTGGACGGGCGATCTCCTTCTCACATGATAATATACATGTTTCACTGCTATTCTCTCAGATCATCCCACCCTCGCCTTCTCCCACAGAGTCCAAAAGACTGTTCTGTACATCTGTGTCTCGCATCTTTCTAGATTCCATAGATATGTGTTCGTGTACTCTATTGGTGTTTTTCTTTCTGAATTATTTCACTCTGTATAATAGGCTGCAGTTTCATCCACCTCATTAGAACTAATTCAAGTGTATACTTTTTGATGGCTGAGTCGGATTCCATTGTGTATATGTACCACTGCTTTCTTGTCGATTCGTCTGCCCCTGGACATCTAGGTTGCTTCCATGTCCTGGCTATTGTAAACAGTGCTGTGATGATCCTTCGGGTACACATGTCTCGTTCAAGTCTGGTTTCCTCGGTGTGTATGCCCAGCAGTGGGATTGCTGGGTCATATGGCAGTTCTAGTTCCAGTTTTTGAAGGAATCTCCACAGTGTTCTCCATAGTGGCTGTACTAGTTTGCATTCCCACCAAGAGTGCAAGAGGGTTCCCTTCTCGACACCCTCTCCAGCATTTATTGCTTGTAGATTTTTGTACAGCAGTCAGCCTGACCAGAGGCAGATGGTACCTCATTGTGATTTTGGTTTGCATTTGTCTGATAACGAGGGATGGGGAGCATCTTTTCATGTGTTTGTTAGCCATCTGTATGTGTTCTTCAGAGGAAAGGAATTTAGAATGGAGCAGTGGGCTCCCACAGGTGGGGCAGGGGGAGTAGCCCACATCCCCTGCAGGCAATACTGGGGTCTTGCCCACGAAGAGTTTTATTACAAGAATAAAGCCAAGTAAAGGCTGGCTCTGTTGTGATTACCATCCCCATACTCCAGTATTCTAACTTCATGTCATTAATTAAATACTTTTACTTTGCAATCCAAATTGTGTTGATTTAAGTTTTAAACGTTTGTTGTCATAGATGTCAGGTTTCAATATTTTATATATTATTCACAAGGGACAAAGATTCACTGTACATATGTACAAATGCACACACGTATGTGTGTACATACATATAAATGCACACTCATAAGTGTGTATATTTAGATATATTTTTTCATATATATATATATATATATATATATATATTCATACATCCACAGTTTCAGTAGTTACCTTGAAGAATTCATTGTCTTCTGTGAGGGAATTCATGAAGAGAAGACCTTGTTAAACCATTGTCACCAGCACAGGCTGCCTTGGTTACCACTGCTCCATTCCACAGAGCATCCTGAATGGTTTGCAAGGCCTTGAGATCACTTCCTGCACAGCCTGCAGTCCCCTAGGGAACGTACACACCTCACATTCAAACAGTTGATTCGAAACACACAGTGATACCACAGAACTTGTCAAGGTAAAGACACACAATGTGCTTTTATTTATGTCTAAATCAGTTAAACAACGTAATCACTGCAAGGTACAAACTTTTTTAGCTGCAAAGAACAACATTGTCTTGTATTTGAACATGGAAAACCTTGCTGAATATGAAACATAGGTTTTTAATGAAATTCATTCTTCATTGTCTGTTATTTGGAGACTATGGAACCAAGAAAGTAAACCTCCGTTCATTGGGGCTGCTTAAGATGTATCTTGGCCAGATTTTTTTTTTTAATTCCCTTATACTTTTACCGTCATAAATAGATATAATAGCCCAGCTTTGGAGGAGAGACACCCTTCCTGCCCTGTGTCCCATCGGAATTGACTTAGGGAGATGAGGATGGCAGGTGAGTTTGGGGGACTCCATAGGGGTGTTATTTATGCCTCATTTCTCCCACCAAAACATCTTAATTGCTCCCCATCCTCTGCTAGAGGTGTCAGGATGGGGCTTTGTGATGTCAAGGCTCACCCAGGGCCCCCATTGGCTGGGGAAGAGACTTGCTGACCTCATCAAGCATGAGGGTGTGTCTCCCTGACGAGGGGTATATATAGGGGTGCTCAGGGGCTCTGGAGCAGACCACTGGGAGGCTTCAAAATGACTAAGGTGACTGGGAAGCCACAAGGCTCCAGAGTAGTTATGAAACACCTGGCTCCTGTTACCCGGGACAACAGGATGAAGACTTCCTCCCCACTGAGGTCCAAGAAAAATGTCAAGGTGAGCTGAACCCACCCAAACACCTCTGGCCCATTGACCCCACGCCATAAGTCCTCTCCCCTGTCCTTGCCTGGCACACACCCCTTCTCTGCCCACACCCCTTCTCCTGAAGCTGTCATTCCCAACCACCTTCACCCTCTTCCCCAAACCAATGCCATTCTCTACCCGTCTCTTGTTTTCTCCAGGTGGCCAGGGTACCTGTCAGAGTGAATAATCGCCTTCAGGCAAAGCTGAGCAAGAAAACGTCTCAGAAACCACTCAGCACAAGGAAATTTAAAAAAACCAGAGGCCCAAAGCTCTGTAGCCAGTGCTCCAAGGTGAAAGAAGTGCTGAATCAGAACGGACCAGAGGAGGTCCCAGAGAGTGTGTAGACCCCTGTCATTCCAGCAGGAACGGTGGGCAGCCAGTGACCTCAGAGCTTGGCTAGAGACCTCAGAAATCTTCTGGGGTCTTGCCGCTGAGGACTGGCCAACAATACACATGTTGACTATTATACCAACTGCATACATTCATAATGAAAATAAAATCAACCTGATGTGAAATTATGTTTGTCTCTGAGTTCTGTGAGAGTGGGTGACAGAGAGGGCACTGCAGGCATCAATGTGTTGAGGGAGGGAGATGGGTCCTGTGGGGTTGGAGATGGGACTGGAAGGTCCAGTTTGCCAGAAAATGGGGGAGGGGAGAGAACTGGTTCCAGACTCAGCTTCACACATATACTTCCCATGGGAGAAGAGGAAGAGGACTTGGTGTTTCTCTGTGTGAGTGCAGAACTGGAAACGTGGCTGGGGAGCCGTGTCATGTGTGGAGTGGCCGTGCCATTTGCTAAAAAGGCATAGAAAGAAGGTGCCCCATAAAGAGAATGGAATATTGACATATGCAGCAACAGGGAACGTATACTGTTCAGTGAAATAACTCAAACAGAGATAGACAAATACAGTATGGTATCACTTAAGAATCTAAAAATTCCACAAAGTAGAGAATATCACAGAAATGGAGGCTCACGGATATAGAGAACATTCTACTGGTTAGCAGTGGGTGGGGGAGAGGGAGGGGCAATACAGAGGTGAGGGAGCGGGAGGCACAGCGTGTAAGGTGGAAGATGAGCCCAAGGATGGACTGTACATCATGGGGAATAGAGCCAGTGCTCTGTAAGAACTATAAACGGAAAGCCAACGTTCACGATTGTAAAATCAGAAAGAAAGGGAAAGAAAGAGGGGGGAGGAAGGAGGGAAGAAAGGAAGGAAAATGATGGTGTTTTTGGAGGGCACAAAGCCAACATTGATTAGGCCCTTTTTAGCAAAGGAATTTAATTGGTTTTTTTTTCCATTTTTATTTTTAGTCTATTTCGCATTACTATACTGTATTGGTTTCGCGATACATTGACATGATTTTTTGAGATGTACTTATTTTAATGGGAGGCTAACTATTTGAACATGCTTGGTGGTTTTTGCCATACTTGTCGGGAATCCGCCATGGGTGTACACGTGTTCCCCATCCTGAACCCTCTCTCACCTCCCTGCCCATTCCATCCCTCAGGGCCATCCCAGTGCACCAGCCCCGAGCACCCAGTCTCGTGCATCGAACATGGACGGGAGATCTCCTTCTCACATGATAATATACATGTTTCACTGCTATTCTCTCAGATCATCCCACCCTCGCCTTCTCCCACAGAGTCCCAAAGACTGTTCTGTACATCTGTGTCTCGCAGACAGGGTTATCATCACCATCTTTCTAGATTCCATAGATATGTGTTCGTGTACTCTATTCGTGTTTTTCTTTCTGACTTATTTCACTCTGTATAATAGGCTGCAGGTTCATCCACCTCATTAGAACTAATTCTAGTGTATACTTTTTGATGGCTGAGTCGGATTCCATTGTGTATATGTACCACTGCTTTCTTATCGATTCGTGTGCCCCTGGACATCTAGGTTGCTTCCGTGTCCTGGCTATTGTAAACAGTGCTGTGATGATAATTCGTGTACACATGTCTCGTTCAAGTCTGGTTTACTCGGTGTGTATGCCCAGCAGTGGGATTGCTGGGTCATATGGCAGTTCTAGTTCCAGTTTTTGAAGGACTCTCCACAGTGTTCTCCATAGTGGCTGTACTAGTTTGCATTCCCACCAAGAGTGCAAGAGGGTTCCCTTCTCGACACCCTCTCCAGCATTTATTGCTTGTAGATTTTTGTACAGCAGTGAGCCTGACCAGAGGCAGATGGTACCTCATTGTGGTTTTGGTTTGTCTGATAACGAGTGATGGGGAGCATCTTTTTATGTGTTTGTTAGCCATCTCTATGTCTTCTTCAGAGGAAAGGAATTTAGAATGGAGCAGTAGGCTCCCACAGGTGAGGCAGGGGGAGTAGCCCACATCCCCTGCAGGCAAAACTGGGGTCTTGCCCACGAAGAGTTTTATTACAAGAATAAAGCCAAGTAAAGGCTGGCTCTGTTGTGATTACCATCCCCATACTCCAGTATTCTAACTTCATGTCAGTCATTAAATACTTTTACTTTGCACACCAAATTGTGTTGATTTAAGTTTTAAACGTTTGTTGTCATACATGTCAGGTTTTAATATTTTATATATTATTCACAAGGGACAAAGATTCTCTGTACATATGTACAAATGCACACACTTATGTGTGTACATACATATAAACGCACACTCATAAGTGTGTATATTTAGATATATTTTTTCATATATATATATATATTCATACATCCACAGTTTCAGTAGTTACCTTGAAGAATTCATTGTCTTCTGTGAGGGAATTCATGAAGAGAAGACCTTGTTAAACCATTGTCACCAGCACAGGCTGCCTTGGTTACCACTGCTCCATTCCACAGAGCATCCTGAATGGTTTGCAAGTCCTTGAGATCACTTCCTGCACAGCCTGCAGTCCCCTAGGGAACGTACACACCTCACATTCAAACAGTTGATTCGAAAAACACAGTGATACCACAGACCTTGTCAAGATAAAGACACACAATGTGCTTTTATTTATGTCTAAATCAGTTAAACAACGTATTCACTGCAAGGTACAAACTTTTTTAGCTTGCAAAGAACAACATTGTCTTGTATTTGAACATGGGAAATCTTGCTGAATTTGAAACATGGGTTTTAAATGAAATTCATTCTTCATTGTCTGTTATTTGGAGACTATGGAACCAAGAAAGTAAACCTCGGTTCATTGGGGCTACTTAAGCTGTATCTTTAGCAGATTTTTTTTTTAATTCCCTTACACTTTTACCGTCATAAATAGATATAATAGCCCAGCTTTGGAGGAGACACACCCTCCCTGCCCTGTGACCCATCGGACTTGACTTAGGGAGATGAGGATGGCAGGTGAGTTTGGGGGCCTCCATAGGGGAGTTATTCATGCCTCATTTCTCCCACCAAAACATCTAAATTGCTCCCCATCCTCTGCTAGAGGTGTCAGGATGGGGCTTTGTGATGTCAAGGCTCACCCAGGGCCCCCATTGGCTGGGGAAGAGACTTGCTGACCTCATAAAGCATGAGGCTGTGTGTCCATGAGGATGGGTATATATAGGGGTGCTCAGGGTCTCTGGAGCAGACCACTGGGAGGCCTCAAAATGACTAAGGTGACTGGGAAGCCACAAGGCTCCAGAGTAGTTATGAAACACCTGGCTCCTGTTACCCGGGACAACAGGATGAAGACTTCCTCCCCACTGAGGTCCAAGAAAAATGTCAAGGTGAGCTGAACCCACCCAAACACCTCCGGCCCTTGGACCCAACCCCATAAGTCCTCCTCTCCCCTGTCCTTGCCTGGCACACAACCCTTCTCTGCCGACACCCCTTCTCCTGAAGCTGTCATTCCCAACCACCTTCACCCTCTTCCCCAAACCAATGCCATTCTCTACCCGTCTCTTGTTTTCTCCAGGTGGCCACGGTACTGTGAGAGTGAATAATCGCCTTCAGGCAAAGCTGAGCAAGAAAACGTCTCAGAAACCACTCAGCACAAGGAAATTTAAAAAAACCAGAGGCCCAGAGCTCTGTAGCCGGTGCTCCAAGGTGAAAGAAGTGCTGAATCAGAACGGACCAGAGGAGGTCCCACAGAGTGTGTAGACCCCTGTCATTCCAGCAGGAACGGTGGGCAGCCAGTGACCTCAGAGCTTGGCTAGAGACCTCAGAAATCTTCTGGGGTCTTACCGCTGAGGACTGGCCAACAATACACATGTTGACTATTATACCAACTGCATACATTCATAATGAAAATAAAATCAACCTGATGTGAAATTATGTTTGTCTCTGAGTTCTGTGAGAGTTTGGGACAGAGAGGGCAGTGCAGGCATCAATGTGTTGAGGGAGGGAGATGGGTCCTGTGGGGTTGGAGATGGGACTAGAAGGTCCAGTTTGCCAGAAAATGGGGGAGGGGAGAGAACTGGATCCAGACTCAGCTTCACACATATACTTTTCATGGGAGAAGAGGAAGAGGACTCGGTGTTTCTCTGTGTGAGTGCAGAACTGGAAACGTGGCTGGGGAGCCGTGTCATGTGTGGAGTGGCCGTGCCATTTGCTCAAAAGGCATAGAAAGAAGGTGCCCCATAAAGAGAATGGAATATTGACATATGCAGCAACAGGGAACGTATACTCTTCAGTGAAATAACTCAGACAGAGATAGACAAATACCGTATGGTATCACTTAAGAATCTAAAAACTCCACAAAGTAGAGAATATCACAAAAATGGAGGCTCAGGGATATAGAGAACATTCTACTGGTTAGCAGCGGGGAGGGGAAGAGGGAGGGGCAATACAGAGGTGGGGGAGCGGGAGGCACAGCGTGTAAGGTGGAAGATGAGCCCAAGGATGGACTGTACATCATGGGGAATAGAGCCAGTGCTCTGTAAGAACTATAAACGGAAAGCCAACGTTCACGATTGTATAATTAGAAAGAAAGGGAAAGAAGGAGGGGGGAGGAAGCAGGGAAGAAAGGAAGGAAAATGATGGTGTTTTTGGAGGGCACAAAGCCAACATTGATTAGGCCCTTTTTAGCAAAGGAATTTAGTTTTTTTTTTTTTCCATTTTTATTTTTACTTTATTTCGCATTACCATACTGTATTGGTTTCGCGATACATTGACATGATTTTTTGAGATTTACTTACTTTAATGGAAGGCTAACTATTTTAAAACGCTTGGTGGTTTTTGCCATACTTGTGGGAATCCGCCACGGGTGTACATGTGTTCCCCATCCTGAACCCCCTCTCACCTCCCTGCCCATCCCATCCCTCAGGGCCATCCCAGTGCACCAGCCCCGAGGACCCGGTCTCGTGCATCGAACCTGGACGGTCGATTTCCTGCTCACATGATAATATACATGTTTCACTGCTATTCTCTCAGATCATCCCACCCTCGCCTTCTCCCACAGAGTCCAAAAGACTGTTCTGTACATCTGTGTCTCGCAGACAGGGTTATCATCACCATCTTTCTAGATTCCATAGATATGTGTTCGTGTACTCTATTGGTGTTTTTCTTTCTGACTTATTTCACTCTGTATAATAGGCTGCAGTTTCATCCACCTCATTAGAACTAATTCAAGTGTATACTTTTTGATGGCTGAGTCGAATTCCATTGTGCATATGTAACACTGCTTTCTTATCGATTCGTCTGCCCCTGGACATCTAGGTTGCTTCCATGTCCTGGCTATTGTAAACAGTGCTGTGATGATCCTTTGGGTACGCATGTCTCGTTCAAGTCTGGTTACCTCGGTGTGTATGCCCAGCAGTGGGATTGCTGGGTCATATGGCAGTTCTAGTTCCAGTTTTTGAAGGAATCTCCACAGTGTTCTCCATAGTGGCTATATTAGTTTGCATTCCCACCAAGAGTGCAGGAGGGTTCCCTTCTCGACACCCTCTCCAGCATTTATTGCTTGTAGATTTTTGTACAGCAGTCAGCCTGACCAGAGGCAGATGGTACCTCATTGTGGTTTTGGTTTGCATTTGTCTGATAACGAGGGATGGGGAGCATCTTTTCATGTGTTTGTTAGCCATCTCTATGTCTTCTTCGGAGGAAAGGAATTTAGAATGGAGCAGTGGGCTCCCACAGGTGGGGCAGGGGGAGTAGCCCACATCCCCTGCAGGCAATACTGGGGTCTTGCCCACGAAGAGTTTTATTACAAGAATAAAGCCAAGTAAAGGCTGGCTCTGTTGTGATTACCATCCCCATACTCCAGTATTCTAACTTCATGTCATTAATTAAATACTTTTACTTTGCACACCAAATTGTGTTGATTTAAGTTTTAAACGTTTGTTGTCATAGATGTCAGGTTTTAATATGTTATATATTATTCACAGGGGACAAAGATTCACTGTACATATGTACAAATGCACACACGTATGTGTGTACATACATATAAACGCACACTCAGAAGTGTGTATATTTAGATATTTTTTTTCATATATATATATTCATACATCCACAGTTTCAGTAGTTACCTTGAAGAATTCATTGTCTTCTGTGAGGGAATTCATTAAGAGAAGACCTTGTTAAACCATTGTCACCAGCACAGGCTGCCTTGGTTACCACTGCTCCATTCCACAGAGCATCCTGAATGGTTTGCAAGGCCTTGAGATCACTTCCTGCACAGCCTGCAGTCCCCTAGGGAACGTTAACACCTCACATTCAAACAGTTGATTCGAAACACACAGTGATACCACAGACCTTGTCAAGGTAAAGACACACAATGTGCCTTGATTTATGTCTAAATCAGTTAAACAACGTATTCACTGCAAGGTACAAACTTTTTTAGCTTCCAAAGAACAACTTTGTCTTGTATTTGAACATGGAAAATCTTGCTGAATTTGAAACATAGGTTTTAAATGAAATTCATTCTTCATTGTCTGTTATTTGGAGACTATGGAACCAAGAAAGTAAACCTCCGTTCATTGGGGCTGCTTAAGCTGTATCTTGAGCAGATATTTTTTTTTAATTCCCTTACACTTTTACCGTCATAAATAGATATAATAGCCCAGCTTTGTAGGAGACACACCCTCCCTGCCCTGTGACCCATCGGACTTGACTTAGGGAGATGAGGATGGCAGTTCAGTTTGGGGGCCTCCATAGGGGAGTTATTCATGCCTCATTTCTCCCACCAAGACATCTAAATTGCTCCCCATCCTCTGCTAGAGGTGTCAGGATGGGGCTTTGTGATGTCAAGGCTCACCCAGGGCCCCCATTGGCTGGGGAAGATACTTGCTGACCTCACAAAGCATGAGGGTTTGTCTCCCTGACGAGGCGTATATATAAGGGTGCTCAGGAGCTCCGGAGCAGACCACTGGGAGGCCTCAAAATGACTAAGGTGACTGGGAAGCCACAAGGCTCCAGAGTAGTTCTGAAACACCTGGCTCCTGTTACCCGGGACAACAGGATGAAGACTTCCTCCCCACTGAGGTCCAAGAAAAATGTCAAGGTGAGTTGAATCCACCCAAACACCTCTGACCCACTGACCCCACCCCATAAGTCCTCACCCCTGTCCTTGCCTGGCACACAACCCTTCTCTGCCCACACCCCTTCTCCTGAAGCTGTCATTCCCAACCAACTTCACCCTCTTCCCCAAAGCAATGCCATTCTCTACCCGTCTCTTATTTTCTCCAGGTGGCCAGGGTACCTGTGAGAGTGAATAATCGCCTTCAGGCAAAGCTGAGCAAGAAAACGTCTCAGAAACCACTCAGCACAAGGTAATTTAAAAAAAACAGAGGCCCAAAGCTCTGTAGCCGGTGCTCCAAGGTGAAAGAAGTGCTGAATCAGAACGGACCAGAGGAGGTCCCAGAGAGTGTGTAGACCCCTGTCATTCCAGCACGAACGGTGGGCAGCCAGTGACCTCAGAGCTTGGCTAGAGACCTCAGAAATCTTCTGGGGTCTTGCCGCTGAGGACTGGCCAACAATACACATGTTGACTATTATACCAACTGCATACATTCATAATGAAAATAAAATCAACCTGATGTGAAATTATGTTTGTCTCTGAGTTCTGTGAGAGTGGGGGACAGAGAGGGCAGTGCAGGCATCAATGTGTTGAGGGAGGGAGATGGGTCCTGTGGGGTTGGAGATGGGACGAGAAGGTCCAGTTTGCCAGAAAATGGGGGAGGGGAGAGAACTGGTTCCAGACTCAGCTTCACACATATACTTCCCATGGGAGAAGAGGAAGAGGAATTGGTGTTTCTCTGTGTGAGTGCAGAACTGGAAACGTGGCTGGGGAGCCGTGTCATGTGTGGAGTGGCCGTGCCATTTGCTAAAAAGGCATAGAAAGAAGGTGCCCCATAAAGAGAATGGAATATTGACATATGCAGCAACAGGGAACGTATACTGTTCAGTGAAATAACTCAGACAGAGATAGACAAATACCGTATGGTATCACTTAAGAATCTAAAAACTCCACAAAGTAGAGAATATCACAAAAATAGAGGCTCACGGATATAGAGAACATTCTACTGGTTAGCAGCGGGGAGGGGAAGAGGGAGGGGCAATACAGAGGTGGGGGAGCGGGAGGCACAGCGTGTAAGGTGGAAGATGAGCCCAAGGATGGACTGTACATCATGGGGAATAGAGCCAGTGCTCTGTAAGAACTATAAACGGAAAGCCAACGTTCACGATTGTATAATAAGAAAGAAAGGGAAAGAAAGAGGGGGGAGGAAGGAGGGAAGAAAGGAAGGAAAATGATGGTGTTTTTGGAGGGCACAAAGCCAGAATTGGTTAGGCCCTTTTTAGCAAAGAATACAGTTTATTTTTTTTTCCATTTTTATTTTTAGTTTATTTCGCATTACCATACTCTATTGGTTTCGCAATACATTGACATGATTTTTTGAGATGTACTTATTTTAATGGGAGGCTAACTATTTGACAATGCTTGGTGGTTTTTGCCCTACTTGTCGGGAATCCGCCACGGGTGTACATGTGTTCCCCATCCTGAACCCCCTCTCACCTCCCTGCCCATCTCATCCCTCAGGGCCATACCAGTGCACCAGCCCCGAGCACCCAGTCTCGTGCATCGAACCTGGACGGGCGATCTCCTTCTCACATGATAATATACATGTTTCACTGCTATTCTCTCAGATCATTCCACCCTCGCCTTCTCCCACAGAGTCCTAAAGACTGTTCTGTACATCTGTGTCTCGCATCTTTCTAGATTCCATAGATATGTGTTCGTGTACTCTATTGGTGTTTTTCTTTCTGACTTATTTAACTCTGTATAATAGGCTGCAGTTTCATCCACCTCATTAGAACTAATTCAAGTGTATACTTTTTGATGGCTGAGTCGAATTCCATTGTGCATATATAACACTGCTTTCTTATCGATTCGTGTGCCCCTGGACATCTAGGTTGCTTCCATGTCCTGGCTATTGTAAACAGTGCTGTGATGATCCTTTGGGTACGCATGTCTCGTTCAAGTCTGGTTACCTCGGTGTGTATGCCCAGCAGTGGGATTGCTGGGTCATAAGGCAGTTCTAGTTCCAGTTTTTGAAGGAATCTCCACAGTGTTCTCCATAGTGGCTATATTAGTTTGCATTCCCACCAAGAGTGCAGGAGGGTTCCCTTCTCGACACCCTCTCCAGCATTTATTGCTTGTAGATTTTTGTACAGCAGTCAGCCTGACCAGAGGCAGATGGTACCTCATTGTGGTTTTGGTTTGCATTTGTCTGATAACGAGGGATGGGGAGCATCTTTTCATGTGTTTGTTAGCCATCTCTATGTCTTCTTCGGAGGAAAGGAATTTAGAATGGAGCAGTGGGCTCCCACAGGTGGGGCAGGGGGAGTAGCCCACATCCCCTGCAGGCAATACTGGGGTCTTGCCCACGAAGAGTTTTATTACAAGAATAAAGCCAAGTAAAGGCTGGCTCTGTTGTGATTACCATCCCCATACTCCAGTATTCTAACTTCATGTCATTAATTAAATACTTTTACTTTGCACACCAAATTGTGTTGATTTAAGTTTTAAACGTTTGTTGTCATAGATGTCAGGTTTTAATATGTTATATATTATTCACAGGGGACAAAGATTCACTGTACATATGTACAAATGCACACACGTATGTGTGTACATACATATAAACGCACACTCAGAAGTGTGTATATTTAGATATTTTTTTTCATATATATATATTCATACATCCACAGTTTCAGTAGTTACCTTGAAGAATTCATTGTCTTCTGTGAGGGAATTCATTAAGAGAAGACCTTGTTAAACCATTGTCACCAGCACAGGCTGCCTTGGTTACCACTGCTCCATTCCACAGAGCATCCTGAATGGTTTGCAAGGCCTTGAGATCACTTCCTGCACAGCCTGCAGTCCCCTAGGGAACGTTAACACCTCACATTCAAACAGTTGATTCGAAACACACAGTGATACCACAGACCTTGTCAAGGTAAAGACACACAATGTGCCTTGATTTATGTCTAAATCAGTTAAACAACGTATTCACTGCAAGGTACAAACTTTTTTAGCTTCCAAAGAACAACTTTGTCTTGTATTTGAACATGGAAAATCTTGCTGAATTTGAAACATAGGTTTTAAATGAAATTCATTCTTCATTGTCTGTTATTTGGAGACTATGGAACCAAGAAAGTAAACCTCCGTTCATTGGGGCTGCTTAAGCTGTATCTTGAGCAGATTTTTTTTTTTAATTCCCTTACACTTTTACCGTCATAAATAGATATAATAGCCCAGCTTTGTAGGAGACACACCCTCCCTGCCCTGTGACCCATCGGACTTGACTTAGGGAGATGAGGATGGCAGTTGAGTTTGGGGGCCTCCATAGGGGAGTTATTCATGCCTCATTTCTCCCACCAAGACATCTAAATTGCTCCCCATCCTCTGCTAGAGGTGTCAGGATGGGGCTTTGTGATGTCAAGGCTCACCCAGGGCCCCCATTGGCTGGGCAAGAGACTTGCTGACCTCATCAAGCATGAGGGTGTGTCTCCCTGACGAGGGGTATATTTAGGGGTGCTCAGGGGCTCTGGAGCAGACCACTGGGAGGTCTCAAAATGACTAAGGTGACTGGGAAGCCACAAGGCTCCAGAGTAGTTATGAAACACCTGGCTCCTTTTACCCGGGACAACAGGATGAAGACTTCCTCTCCACTGAGGTCCAAGAAAAATGTCAAGGTGAGCTGAACCCACCCAAACACCTCTGGCCCATTGACCCCTCCCCATAAGTCACCTCCCCTGTCCTTGCCTGTCACACAACCCTTCTCTGCCCACACCCCTTCTCCTGAAGCTGTCATTCCCAACCACCTTGCCCTTATTCCCCAAACCAATGCCATTCTCTACCCCTCTCTTGTTTTCTCCAGGTGGCCAGGGTACCTGTGAGGGTGAATAATCGCCTTCAGGCAAAGATGAGCAAGAAAACGTCTCAGAAACCACTCACCACAAGGAAATTTAAAAAAACCAGAGGCCCAAAGCTCTGTAGCCGGTGCTCCAAGGTGAAAGAAGTCCTGAATCAGAACGGACCAGAGGAGGTCCCAGAGAGTGTGTAGACCCCTGTCATTCCAGCAGGAACGGTGGGCAGCCAGTGACCTCAGAGCTTGGCTAGAGACCTCAGAAATCTTCTGGGGTCTTGCCGCTGAGGACTGGCCAACAATACACATGTTGACTATTATACCAACTGCATACATTCATAATGAAAATAAAATCAACCTGATGTGAAATTATGTTTGTCTCTGAGTTCTGTGAGAGTGGGGGACAGAGAGGGCAGTGCAGGCATCAATGTGTTGAGGGAGGGAGATGGGTCCTGTGGGGTTGGAGATGGGACGAGAAGGTCCAGTTTGCCAGAAAATGGGGGAGGGGAGAGAACTGGTTCCAGACTCAGCTTCACACATATACTTCCCATGGGAGAAGAGGAAGAGGACTTGGTGTTTCTCTGTGTGAGTGCAGAACTGGAAACGTGGCTGGGGAGCCGTGTCATGTGTGGAGTGGCCGTGCCATTTGCTCAAAAGGCATAGAAAGAAGGTGCCCCATAAAGAGAATGGAATATTGACATATGCAGCAACAGGGAACGTATACTCTTCAGTGAAATAACTCAGACCGAGATAGACAAATACCGTATGGTATCACTTAAGAATCTAAAAACTCCACAAAGTAGAGAATATCACAAAAATAGAGGCTCACGGATATAGAGAACATTCTACTGGTTAGCAGCGGGGAGGGGAAGAGGGAGGGGCAATACAGAGGTGGGGGAGCGGGAGGCACAGCGTGTAAGGTGGAAGATGAGCCCAAGGATGGACTGTACATCATGGGGAAGAGAGCCAGTGCTCTGTAAGAACTATAAACGGAAAGCCAACATTCACGACTGTATAATAAAGAAAGGGAAAGAAAGAGGGGGGAGGAAGGAGGGAAGAAAGGAAGGAAAATGATGGTGTTTTTGGAGGGCACAAAGCCAGAATTGGTTAGGCCCTTTTTAGCAAAGAATACAGTTTATTTTTTTTTCCATTTTTATTTTTAGTCTATTTCGCATTACCATACTCTATTGGTTTCGCAATACATTGACATGATTTTTTGAGATGTACTTATTTTAATGGGAGGCTAACTATTTGACAATGCTTGGTGGTTTTTGCCCTACTTGTCGGGAATCCGCCACGGGTGTACATGTGTTCCCCATCCTGAACCCCCTCTCACCTCCCTGCCCATCTCATCCCTCAGGGCCATACCAGTGCACCAGCCCCGAGCACCCAGTCTCGTGCATCGAACCTGGACGGGCGATCTCCTTCTCACATGATAATATACATGTTTCACTGCTATTCTCTCAGATCATCCCACCCTCGCCTTCTCCCACAGAGTCCTAAAGACTGTTCTGTACATCTGTGTCTCACATCTTTCTAGATTCCATAGATATGTGTTCGTGTACTCTATTGGTGTTTTTCTTTCTGACTTATTTCACTCTGTATAATAGGCTGCAGGTTCATCCACCTCATTAGAACTAATTCAAGTGTATACTTTTTGATGGCTGAGTCGAATTCCATTGTGCATATGTAACACTGCTTTCTTATCGATTCGTCTGCCCCTGGACATCTAGGTTGCTTCCATGTCCTGGCTATTGTAAACAGTGCTGTGATGATCCTTTGGGTACGCATGTCTCGTTCAAGTCTGGTTACCTCGGTGTGTATGCCCAGCAGTGGGATTGCTGGGTCATAAGGCAGTTCTAGTTCCAGTTTTTGAAGGAATCTCCACAGTGTTCTCCATAGTGGCTATATTAGTTTGCATTCCCACCAAGAGTGCAGGAGGGTTCCCTTCTCGACACCCTCTCCAGCATTTATTGCTTGTAGATTTTTGTACAGCAGTCAGCCTGACCAGAGGCAGATGGTACCTCATTGTGGTTTTGGTTTGCATTTGTCTGATAACGAGGGATGGGGAGCATCTTTTCATGTGTTTGTTAGCCATCTCTATGTCTTCTTCGGAGGAAAGGAATTTAGAATGGAGCAGTGGGCTCCCACAGGTGGGGCAGGGGGAGTAGCCCACATCCCCTGCAGGCAATACTGGGGTCTTGCCCACGAAGAGTTTTATTACAAGAATAAAGCCAAGTAAAGGCTGGCTCTGTTGTGATTACCATCCCCATACTCCAGTATTCTAACTTCATGTCATTAATTAAATACTTTTACTTTGCACACCAAATTGTGTTGATTTAAGTTTTAAACGTTTGTTGTCATAGATGTCAGGTTTTAATATGTTATATATTATTCACAGGGGACAAAGATTCACTGTACATATGTACAAATGCACACACGTATGTGTGTACATACATATAAACGCACACTCAGAAGTGTGTATATTTAGATATTTTTTTTCATATATATATATTCATACATCCACAGTTTCAGTAGTTACCTTGAAGAATTCATTGTCTTCTGTGAGGGAATTCATTAAGAGAAGACCTTGTTAAACCATTGTCACCAGCACAGGCTGCCTTGGTTACCACTGCTCCATTCCACAGAGCATCCTGAATGGTTTGCAAGGCCTTGAGATCACTTCCTGCACAGCCTGCAGTCCCCTAGGGAACGTTAACACCTCACATTCAAACAGTTGATTCGAAACACACAGTGATACCACAGACCTTGTCAAGGTAAAGACACACAATGTGCCTTGATTTATGTCTAAATCAGTTAAACAACGTATTCACTGCAAGGTACAAACTTTTTTAGCTTCCAAAGAACAACTTTGTCTTGTATTTGAACATGGAAAATCTTGCTGAATTTGAAACATAGGTTTTAAATGAAATTCATTCTTCATTGTCTGTTATTTGGAGACTATGGAACCAAGAAAGTAAACCTCCGTTCATTGGGGCTGCTTAAGCTGTATCTTGAGCAGATTTTTTTTTTTAATTCCCTTACACTTTTACCGTCATAAATAGATATAATAGCCCAGCTTTGTAAGAGACACACCCTCCCTGCCCTGTGACCCATCGGACTTGACTTAGGGAGATGAGGATGGCAGTTGAGTTTGGGGGCCTCCATAGGGGAGTTATTCATGCCTCATTTCTCCCACCAAGACATCTAAATTGCTCCCCATCCTCTGCTAGAGGTGTCAGGATGGGGCTTTGTGATGTCAAGGCTCACCCAGGGCCCCCATTGGCTGGGCAAGAGACTTACTGACCTCATCAAGCATGAGGGTGTGTCTCCGTGACGAGGGGTACATATAGGGGTGCTCAGGGGCTCTGGAGCAGACCACTGGGAGGTCTCAAAATGACTAAGGTGACTGGGAAGCCACAAGGCTCCAGAGTAGTTATGAAACACCTGGCTCCTGTTACCCGGGACAACAGGATGAAGACTTCCTCTCCACTGAGGTCCAAGAAAAATGTCAAGGTGAGCTGAACCCACCCAAACACCTCTGGCCCATTGACCCCTCCCCATAAGTCCCCTCCCCTGTCCTTGCCTGTCACACAACCCTTCTCTGCCCACACCCCTTCTCCTGAAGCTGTCATTCCCAACCACCTTGCCCCTATTCCCCAAACCAATGCCATTCTCTACCCCTCTCTTGTTTTCTCCAGGTGGCCAGGGTACCTGTGAGAGTGAATAATCGCCTTCAGGCAAAGATGAGCAAGAAAACGTCTCAGAAACCACTCAGCACAAGGAAATTTAAAAAAACCAGAGGCCCAAAGCTCTGTAGCCGGTGCTCCAAGGTGAAAGAAGTCCTGAATCAGAACGGACCAGAGGAGGTCCCAGAGAGTGTGTAGACCCCTGTCATTCCAGCAGGAACGGTGGGCAGCCAGTGACCTCAGAGCTTGGCTAGAGACCTCAGAAATCTTCTGGGGTCTTGCCGCTGAGGACTGGCCAACAATACACATGTTGACTATTATACCAACTGCATACATTCATAATGAAAATAAAATCAACCTGATGTGAAATTATGTTTGTCTCTGAGTTCTGTGAGAGTGGGGGACAGAGAGGGCAGTGCAGGCATCAATGTGTTGAGGGAGGGAGATGGGTCCTGTGGGGTTGGAGATGGGACTAGAAGGTCCAGTTTGCCAGAAAATGGGGGAGGGGAGAGAACTGGTTCCAGACTCAGCTTCACACATATACTTCCCATGGGAGAAGAGGAAGAGGAATTGGTGTTTCTCTGTGTGAGTGCAGAACTGGAAACGTGGCTGGGGAGCCGTGTCATGTGTGGAGTGTCCGTGCCATTTGCTCAAAAGGCATAGAAAGAAGCTGCCCCATAAAGAGAATGGAATATTGACATATGCAGCAACAGGGAACCAATACTGTTCAGTGAAATAACTCAGACAGAGATAGACAAATACCGTATGGTATCACTTAAGAATCTAAAAACTCCACAAAGTAGAGAATATCACAAAAATGGAGGCTCACGGATATAGAGAACATTCTACTGGTTAGCAGCGGGGAGGGGAAGAGGGAGGGGCAATACAGAGGTGGGGGAGCGGGAGGCACAGCGTGTAAGGTGGAAGATGAACCCAAGGATGGACTGTACATCATGGGGAATAGAGCCAGTGCTCTGTAAGAACTATAAACGGAAAGCCAACGTTCACGATTGTATAATAAGAAAGAAAGGGAAAGAAAGAGGGGGGAGGAAGGAGGGAAGAAAGGAAGGAAAATGATGGTGTTTTTGGAGGGCATAAAGCCAACATTGATTAGGCCCTTTTTAGCAAAGGAATATAGTTTATTTTTTTTTCCATTTTTATTTTTAGTTTCTTTCGCATTACCATACTGTATTGGTTTCACAATACATTGACATGATTTTTTGAGATGTACTTATTTTAATGGGAGGCTAACTATTTTACAATGCTTGGTGGTTTTTGCCATCCTTGTCGGGAATCCGCCACGGGTGTACATGTGTTCCCCATCCTGAACCCCCTCTCACCTCCCTGCCCATCCCATCCCTCAGGGCCATCCCAGTGCACCAGCCCCGAGCACCCAGTCTCGTGCATCGAACCTGGATGGGCGATCTCCTTCTCACATGATAATATACATGTTTCACTGCTATTCTCTCAGATCATCCCACCCTCGCCTTCTCCCACAGAGTCCAAAAGACTGTTCTGTACATCTGTGTCTCGCATCTTTCTAGATTCCATAGATATGTGTTCGTGTACTCTATTGGTGTTTTTCTTTCTGACTTATTTCACTCTGTATAATAGGCTGCAGTTTCGTCCACCTCATTAGAACTAATTCAAGTGTATACTATTTGATGGCTGAGTCGGATTCCATTGTGTATATGTACCACTGTTTTCTTATCGATTCGTCTGCCCCTGGACATCTAGGTTGCTTCCATGTCCTGGCTATTGTAAACAGTGCTGTGATGATCCTTCGGGTACGCATGTCTCGTTCACGTCTGGTTTCCTCGGTGTGTATGCCCAGCAGTGGGATTGCTGGGTCATATGGCAGTTCTAGTTCCAGTTTTTGAAGGAATCTCCACAGTGTTCTCCATAGTGGCTGTACTAGTTTGCATTCCCACCAAGAGTGCTAGAGGGTTCCCTTCTCGACACCCTATCCAGCATTTATTGCTTGTAGATTTTTGTACAGCAGTCAGCCTGACCAGAGGCAGACGGTACCTCATTGTGGTTTTTGTTTGCATTTGTGTGATAACGAGTGATGGGGAGATCTTTTCATGTGTATGTTAGCCATCTCTATGTCTTCTTCGGAGGAAAGGAATTTAGAATGGAGCAGTGGGCTCCCACAGGTGGGGAAGGGGGAGTAGCCCACATCCCCTGCAGGCAATACTGGGGTCTTGCCCACGAAGAGTTTTATTACAAGAATAAAGCCAAGTAAAGGCTGGCTCTGTTGTGATTACCATCCCCATACTCCAGTATTCTAACTTCATGTCATTAATTAAATACTTTTACTTTGCACACCAAATTGTGTTGATTTAAGTTTTAAACGTTTGTTGTCATAGATGTCAGGGTTTAATACTTTGTATATTATTCACAAGGGACACTGATTCACTGTACATATGTACAAATGCACACACGTATGTGTGTACATACATATAAACGCACACTCATAAGTGTGTATATTTAGATGTATTTTTTCATAAATATATATATATTCATTCATCCACAGTTTCAGTAGTTACCTTGAAGAATTCATTGTCTTCTGTGAGGGAATTCATGAAGAGAAGACCTTGTTAAACCATTGTCACCAGCACAGGCTGCCTTGGTTACCACTGCTCCATTCCACAGAGCATCCTGAATGGTTTGCAAGTCCTTAAGATCACTTCCTGCACAGCCTGCAGTCCCCTAGGGAACGTACACACCTCACATTCAAACAGTTGATTCGAAACACACAGTGATACCACAGACCTTGTCAAGATAAAGACACACAATGTGCTTTTATTTATGTCTAAATCAGTTAAACAACGTATTCACTGCAAGGTACAAACTTTTTTAGCTTGCAAAGAACAACATTGTCTTGTATTTGAACATGGAAAATCTTGCTGAATTTGAAACATGGGTTTTAAATGAAATTCATTCTTCATTGTCTGTTATTTGGAGACTATGGAACCAAGAAAGTAAACCTCGGTTCATTGGGGCTACTTAAGCTGTATCTTTAGCAAATTTTTTTTTTAATTCCCTTACACTTTTACCGTCATAAATAGATATAATAGCCCAGCTTTGGAGGAGACACACCCTCCCTGCCCTGTGACCCATCGGACTTGACTTAGGGAGATGAGGATGGCAGGTGAGTTTGGGGGCCTCCATATGGGAGTTATTCATGCCTCATTTCTCCCACCAAGACATCTAAATTGCTCCCCATCCTCTGCTAGAGGTGTCAGGATGGGGCTATGTGATGTCAAGGCTCACCCAGGGCCCCCATTGGCTGGGGAAGAGACTTGCTGACCTCATAAAGCATGAGGCTGTTTCTCCCTGACGATGGGTATATATAGGGGTACTCAGGGTCTCTGGAGCAGACCACTGGGAGGCCTCAAAATGACTAAGGTGACTGGGAAGCCACAAGGCTCCAGAGTAGTTCTGAAACACCTGGCTCCTGTTACCCGGGACAACAGGATGAAGACTTCCGCCCCACTGAGGTCCAAGAAAAATGTCAAGGTGAGCTGAACCCACCCAAA
Source organism: Capricornis sumatraensis (assembly GCF_032405125.1). NCBI lineage: Eukaryota > Metazoa > Chordata > Mammalia > Artiodactyla > Bovidae > Capricornis > Capricornis sumatraensis. The sequence continues at coordinate 137,477,932 of NC_091092.1, read as the reverse complement.
CACCTCCGGCCCTTTGACCCAACCCCATAAGTCCTCCTCTCCCCTGTCCTTGCCTGGCACACAACCCTTCTTTGCCCACACCCCTTCTCCTGAAGCTGTCATTCCCAACCACCTTCACCCTCTTCCCCAAACCAATGCCATTCTCTACCCGTCTCTTGTTTTCTCCAGGTGGCCAAGGTACCTGTGAGAGTGAATAATCGCCTTCAGGCAAAGCTGAGCAAGAAAACGTCTCAGAAACAACTCAGCACAAGGAAATTTAAAAAAACCAGAGGCCCAATGCTCTGTAGCCAGTGCTCCAAGGTGAAAGAAGAGCTGAAGCAGAACGGACCAGAGGAGGTCCCAGAGAGTGTGTAGACCCCTGTCATTCCAGCAGGAACGGTGGGCAGCCAGTGACCTCAGAGCTTGGCTAGAGACCTCAGAAATCTTCTGGGGTCTTGCCGCTTAGGACTGGCCAACAATACACATGCTGACTATTATACCAACTGCATACATTCATAATGAATATAAAATCAACCTGATGTGAAATTAAGTTTGTCTCTGAGTTCTGTGAGAGTGGGGGACAGAGAGGGCAGTGCAGGCATCAATGTGTTGAGGGAGGGAGATGGGTCCTGTGGGGTTGGAGATGGGACTAGAAGGTCCAGTTTGCCAGAAAATGGGGGAGGGGAGAGAACTGGTTCCAGACTCAGCTTCACACATATACTTCCCATGGGAGAAGAGGAAGAGGACTTGGTGTTTCTCTGTGTGAGTGCAGAACTGGAAACGTGGCTGGGGAGCCGTGTCATGTGTGGAGTGGCCGTGCCATTTGCTCAAAAGGCATAGAAAGAAGGTGCCCCATAAAGAGAATGTAATATTGACATATGCAGCAACAGGGAACGTATACTGTTCAGTGAAATAACTCAGACAGAGATAGACAAATACCGTATGGTATCACTTAAGAATCTAAAAACTCCACAAAGTAGAGAATATCAGAGAAATGGAGGCTCACGGATATAGAGAACATTCTACTGTTTAGCAGCGGGGAGGGTGAGAGGGAGGGGCAATACAGAGGTGGGGGAGGGGGAGGCACAGCGTGTAAGGTGGAAGATGAGCCCAAGGATGGACTGTACATCATGGGGAATAGAGCCAGTGCTCTGTAAGAACTATAAACGGAAAGCCAACGTTCACGATTGTATAATAAGAAAGAAAGGGAAAGAAGGTGGGGAGAGGAAGGATGGAAGAAAGGAAGGAAAATGATGGTGTTTTTGGAGGGCACAAAGCCAACATTGATTAGGCCCTTTTTAGCAAAGGAATTTAGTAGTTTCCTTTTTTTGGCCATTTTTATTTTTAGTTTATTTTGCATTACCATACTGTATTGGTTTTGCGATACATTGACATGATTTTTTGAGAAGTACTTATTTTAATGGAGGCTAACTATTTGACAATGCTTGGTGGTTTTTGCCATCCTTGTCGGGAATCCGCCATGGGTGTACATGTGTTCCCCATCCTGAACCCCCTCTCACTTCCCTGCCCATCCCATCCCACAGGGCCATCCCAGTGCACCAGCCCCAAGCACCCAGTCTCGTGCATCGAACCTGGACGGGCGATCTCCTTCTCACATGATAAGATACATGTTTCACTGCTATTCTCTCAGATCACCCCACCCTCGCCTTCTCCCACAGAGTCCAAAAGACTGTTCTGTACATCTGTGTCTCGCATCTTTCTAGATTCCATAGATATGTGTTCGGGTATTCTATTGGTGTTTTTCTTTCTGACTTATTTCACTCTGTATAATAGGCTGCAGTTTCATCCACCTCATTAGGACTAACTCAAGTGTATACTTTTTGATGGCTGAGTCGGATTCCATTCTGTATATGTACCACTGCTTTCTTATCTGTTCGTCTGCCCCTGGACATCTAGGTTGCTTTCATGTCCTGGCTATTGTAAACAGTGCTGTGATGATCCTTCGGGTACACATGTCTCGTTCAAGGCTGGTTTCCTCGGTGTGTATGCCCAGCAGTGGGATTGCTGGGTCATATGGCAGTTCTAGTTCCAGTTTTTGAAGGAATCTCCACAGTGTTCTCCATAGTGGCTGTACTAGTTTGCATTCCCACCAAGAGTGCAAGAGGGTTCCCTTCTCGACACCCTCTCCAGCATTTATTGCTTGTAGATTTTTGTACAGCAGTCAGCCAGACCAGAGGCAGATGGTACTTCATTGTGGTTTTGGTTTGCATTTGTCTGATAACGAGTGATGGGGAGCATCTTTTCATGTGTTTGTTAGCCATCTCTATATCTTCTTCAGAGGAAAGGAATTTAGAATGGAGCAGTGGGCTCCCACAGGTGGGGCAGGGGGAGTAGCCCACATCCCCTGCAGGCAATACTGGGGTCTTGCCCACGAAGAGTTTTATTACAAGAATAAAGCCAAGTAAAGGCTGGCTCTGTTGTGATTACCATCCCCATACTCCAGTATTCTAACTTAATGTCAGTCATTAAATACTTTTACTTTGCACACCAAATTGTGTTGATTTAAGTTTTAAACGTTTGTTGTCATAGAAGTAAGGCTTTAATATTTTTTATATTATTCACAAGGGACAAAGATTCACTGTACATATGTACAAATGCACACACGTATGTGTGTACATACATATAAACGCACACTCATAAGTGTGTATATTTAGAAATATTTTTTCATATATATATATATTCATACATCCACAGTTTCAGTAGTTACCTTTAAGAACTCATTGTCTTCTGTGAGGGAATTCATGAAGAGAAGACCTTGTTAAACCATTGTCACCAGCACAGGCTGCCTTGGTTACCACTGCTCCATTCCACAGAGCATCCTGAATGGTTTGCAAGGCCTTGAGATCACTTCCTGCACAGCCTGCAGTCCCCTAGGGAACGTACACACCTGACATTCAAACAGTTGATTCGAAACACACAGTGATACCACAGACCTTGTCAAGGTAAAGACACACAATGTGCTTTTATTTATGTCTAAATCAGTTAAACAACGTACTCACTGCAAGGTACAAACTTTTTTAGCTTGCAAAGAACAACATTGTCTTGTATTTGAACATGGAAAATTTTGCTGAATTTGAAACATGGGTTTTAAATGAAATTCATTCTTCATTGTCTGTTATTTGGAGACTATGGAACCAAGATAGCAAACCTCCGTTCATTGAGGCTGCTTAAGCTGTATCTTTAGCAGATTTTTTTTTTTTAATTCCCTTACACTTTTACCATCATAAATAGAAATAATAGCCCAGCTTTGGAGGAGACACACCCTCCCTGCCCTGGGACCCATCGGACTTGACTTAGGGAGATGAGGATGGCAGGTGAGTTTGGGGGCCTTCGTAGGGGAGTTATTCATGCCTCATTTTTCCCTCCAAAACATCTAAATTGCTCCCATTCCTCTGCTAGAGTTGTCAGGATTGGGCTTTGTGATGTCAAGGCTCACCCAGGGCCCCCATTCGCTGGGGAAGAGACTTGCTGACCTCATAAAGCATGAGGCTGTTTCTCCCTGACGATGGGTATATATAGGGGTACTCAGGGTCTCTGGAGCAGACCACTGGGAGGCCTCAAAATGACTAAGGTGACTGGGAAGCCACAAGGCTCCAGAGTAGTTCTGAAACACCTGGCTCCTGTTACCCGGGACAACAGGATGAAGACTTCCGCCCCACTGAGGTCCAAGAAAAATGTCAAGGTGAGCTGAACCCACCCAAACACCTCCGGCCCTTTGACCCAACCCCATAAGTCCTCCTCTCCCCTGTCCTTGCCTGGCACACAACCCTTCTTTGCCCACACCCCTTCTCCTGAAGCTGTCATTCCCAACCACCTTCACCCTCTTCCCCAAACCAATGCCATTCTCTACCCGTCTCTTGTTTTCTCCAGGTGGCCAAGGTACCTGTGAGAGTGAATAATCGTCTTCAGGCAAAGCTGAGCAAGAAAACGTCTCAGAAACAACTCAGCACAAGGAAATTTAAAAAAACCAGAGGCCCAATGCTCTGTAGCCAGTGCTCCAAGGTGAAAGAAGTGCTGAAGCAGAACGGACCAGAGGAGGTCCCAGAGAGTGTGTAGACCCCTGTCATTCCAGCAGGAACGGTGGGCAGCCAGTGACCTCAGAGCTTGGCTAGAGACCTCAGAAATCTTCTGGGGTCTTGCCGCTTAGGACTGGCCAACAATACACATGCTGACTATTATACCAACTGCATACATTCATAATGAATATAAAATCAACCTGATGTGAAATTATGTTTGTCTCTGAGTTCTGTGAGAGTGGGGGACAGAGAGGGCAGTGCAGGCATCAATGTGTTGAGGGAGGGAGATGGGTCCTGTGGGGTTGGAGATGGGACTAGAAGGTCCAGTTTGCCAGAAAATGGGGGAGGGGAGAGAACTGGTTCCAGACTCAGCTTCACACATATACTTCCCATGGGAGAAGAGGAAGAGGACTTGGTGTTTCTCTGTGTGAGTGCAGAACTGGAAACGTGGCTGGGGAGCCGTGTCATGTGTGGAGTGGCCGTGCCATTTGCTCAAAAGGCATAGAAAGAAGGTGCCCCATAAAGAGAATGGAATATTGACATATGCAGCAACAGGGAACGTATACTCTTCAGTGAAATAACTCAGACAGAGATAGACAAATACCGTATGGTATCACTTAAGAATCTAAAAACTCCACAAAGTAGAGAATATCAGAGAAATGGAGGCTCACGGATATAGAGAACATTCTACTGTTTAGCAGCGGGGAGGGTGAGAGGGAGGGGCAATACAGAGGTGGGGGAGGGGGAGGCACAGCGTTTAAGGTGGAAGATGAGCCCAAGGATGGACTGTACATCATGGGGAATAGAGCCAGTGCTCTGTAAGAACTATAAACGGAAAGCCAACGTTCACGACTGTATAATAAGAAAGAAAGGGAAAGAAGGTGGGGAGAGGAAGGATGGAAGAAAGGAAGGAAAATGATGGTGTTTTTGGAGGGCACAAAGCCAACATTGATTAGGCCCTTTTTAGAAAAGGAATTTAGTTTTTTTTTTTTTTCCATTTTTATTTGTAGTTTATTTCGCATTACCATACTGTGTTGGTTTCGCGATACATTGACAAGATTTTTTGAGATGTACTTATTTTAATGGGAGGCTAACTATTTGACAATGCTTGGTGGTTGTTGCCATACTTGTCGGGAATCCGCCACGGGTGTACATGTGTTCCCCATCCTGAACCCCCTCTCACCTCCCTGCCCATCCCATCCCTCAGGGCCATCCCAGTGCACCAGCCCCGAGCACACAGTCTCGTGCATCGAACCTGGACAGGCGATCTCCTTCTCACATGATAATATACATGTTTCACTGCTATTCTCTCAGATCATCCCACCCTCGCCTTCTCCCACAGAGTCCAAAGACTGTTCTGTACATCTGTGTCTCGCAGACAGGGTTATCATCACCATCTTTCTAGATTCCATAGATATGTGTTCGTGTACTCTATTCGTGTTTTTCTTTCTGACTTTTTTCACTCTGTATAATAGGCTGCAGTTTCATCCACCTCATTAGAACTAATTCAAGTGTATACTTTATGATGGCTGAGTCGGATTCCATTGTGTATATGTACCACTGCTTTCTTATCGATTCGTCTGCCCCTGGACATCTAGGTTGCTTCCATGTCCTGGCTATTGTAAACAGTGCTGTGATGATCCTTCGGGTACACACGTCTCGTTCAAGTCTGGTTTCCTCGGTGTGTATGCCCAGCAGTGGGATTGCTGGGTCATATGGCAGTTCTAGTTCCAGTTTTTGAAGGACTCTCCACAGTGTTCTCCATAGTGGCTGTACTAGTTTGCATTCCCACCAAGAGTGCAAGAGGGTTCCCTTCTCGACACCCTCTCCAGCATTTATTGCTTGTAGATTTTTGTACAGCAGTCAGCCTGACCAGAGGCAGATGGTACCTGATTGTGGTTTTGGTTTGCATTTGTCTGATAACGAGTGATGGGGAGCGTCTTTTCATGTTTTTGTTAGCCATCTCTATGTCTTCTTCGGAGGAAAGGAATTTAGAATGGAGCAGTGGGCTCCCACAGGTGGGGCAGAAGGAGTAGCCCACAGCCCCTGCAGGCAATACTGGGGTCTTGCCCACGAAGAGTTTTATTACAAGAATAAAGCCAAGTAAAGGCTGGCTCTGTTGTGATTACCATCCCCATACTCCAGTATTCTAACTTCATGTCATTAATTAAATACTTTTACTTTGCACACCAAATTGTGTTGATTTAAGTTTTCAACGTTTGTTGTCATAGATGTCAGGTTTTAATATTTTATATATTACTCACAAGGGACAAAGATTCACTGTACATATGTACAAATGCACACACGTATGTGTGTACATACATATAAACGCACACTCATAAGTGTGTATATTTAGATATATTTTTTCATATATATATATATATTCATACATCCACAGTTTCAGTAGTTACCTTTAAGAATTCATTGTCTTCTGTGAGGGAATTCATGACGAGAAGACCTTGTTAAACCATTGTCACCAGCACAGGCTGCCTTGGTTACCACTGCTCCATTCCACAGAGCATCCTGAATGGTTTGCAAGGCCTTGAGATCACTTCCTGCACAGCCTGAAGTCCCCTAGGGAACGTACACACCTCACATTCAAACAGTTGATTCGAAACACACAGTGATACCACAGTCCTTGTCAAGGTAAAGACACACAATGTGCTTTTATTTATGTCTAAATCAGTTAAACAACGTATTCACTGCAAGGTACAAACTTTTTTAGCTTGCAAAGAACAACATTGTCTTGTATTTGAACATGAAAAATCTTGCTGAATTTGAAACATAGGTTTTATTTATTTATTTATTTTTTTATTAAATTTTAAAATCTTTAATTCTTACATGTGTTCCCAAACATGAAACCCCCTCCCACCTCCCTCCCATTGACATCTCTGTGGGTGATCCCCATGCACCAGCCCCAAGCATGCTGTATCCTGCGTCAGACATAGACTGGCGATTCAATTCTTACATGATAGTATACATGATAGAATGCCATTCTCCCAAATCATCCCGCCCTCTCCCTCTCTCTCTGAGTCCAAAAGTCCGTTATACACAGCTGTGTCTTTTTTCCTGTCTTGCATACAGGGTCGTTATTGCCATCTTTCTAAATTCCATATATATGTGTTAGTATACTGTATTGGTGTTTTTCTTTCTGGCTTACTTCACTCTGTATAATCGGCTCCAGTTTCATCCATCTCATCAGAATTGATTCAAATGAATTCTTTTTAACGGCTGAGTAATACTCCATTGTGTACATGTACCAAAGCTTTCTTATCCATTCATCTGCTGATGGACGTCTAGGTTCTTTCCATGTCCTGGCTATTATAAACAGTGCTGCGATGAACATTGGGGTACATGTGTCTCTTTCTACTCTGGTTTCCTCGGTGTGTATACCCAGCAGTGGGATTGCTGGGTCATAAGGTAGTTCTATTTGCAATTTTTTAAGGAATCTCCACACTGTTCTCCATAGTGGCTGTACTAGTTTGCATTCCCACCAACAGTGTAGGAGGGTTCCCTTTTCTCCACACCCTCTCCAGCATTTATTGCTTGCAGATTTTTGGATCGCAGTCATTCTGACTAGTGTGAAGTGGTACCTCATTGTGGTTTTGATTTGCATTTCTCTGATAATGAGTGATGTTGAGCATCTTTTCATGTGTTTGTTAGCCATCCGTATGTCTTCTTTGGAGAAAAAATGTCTATTTAGTTCTTTGGCCCATTTTTTGATTGGGTCGTTTATTTTTCTGGAATTGAGCTGCATAAGTTGCTTGTATATTTTTGAGATTAGTTGTTTGTCAGTTGCTTCATTTGCTATTATTTGCTCCCATTCAGAAGGCTGTCTTTTCACCTTGCGTATATTTTCCTTTGTTGTGCAGATGCTTTTAATTTTAATTAGATCCCATTTGTTTATTTTTGCTTTTATTTCCAGAATTCTGGGAGGTGGATCATAGAGGATCCTGCTGTGATTTATGTCTGAGAGTGTTTCTAGGAGTTTTATAGTTTCTGGTCTTACATTTAGATCTTTAATCCATTTTGAGTTTATTTTTGTGTGCGGTGTTAGAACGTGATCTAGTTTCATTCTTTTACAAGTGGTTGACCAGTTTTCCCAGCACCACTTGTTAAAGAGATTGTCTTTACTCCATTGTATATTCTTGCCTCCTTTGTCAAAGATAAGGTGTCCATATGTGTGTGGATTTATCTCTGGGCTTTCTATTTTGTTCCATTGATCTATATGTCTGTCTTTGTGCCAGTACCATACTGTTTTGATGACTGTGGCTTTGTAGCTGAGCCTGAAGTCAGGCAAGTTGATTCCTCCAGTTCCATTCTTCTTTCTCAAGATTGCTTTGGCTATTCGAGGTTTTTTGTATTTCCATACAAATCTTGAAATTATTTGTTCTAGTTCTGTGAAAAATATGGCTGGTAGCTTTATAGGGATTGCGTTGAATTTGTAAATTGCTTGGGTAGTATACTCATTTTCACTATATTGATTCTTCCAATCCATGAAATGGTATATTTCTCCATCTATTAGTGTCCTCTTTGATTTCTTTCATCAGTGTTTTATAGTTTTCTATATATAGGTCTTTAGCTTCTTTGGGTAGATATATTCCTAAGTATTTTATTCTTTTTGTTGCAATGGTGAATGGAATTGTTTCCTTAATTTCTTTTCCTACTTTCTCATTATTAGTGTATAGGAATGCAAGGGATTTCTGTGTGTTGATTTTATATCCTGCAACTTTACTATATTCATTGATGAGCTCTAGTAATTTTCTGGTGGAGTCTTTAGGGTTTTCCATGTAGAGGATCATGTCATCTGCAAACAGTGAGAGATTTACTTCTTCTTTTCCAATTTGGATTCCTTTTATTTCTTTTTCTGCTCTGATTGCTGTGGCCAAAACTTCCAGAACTATGTTGAATAGTAGCGGTGAAAGTGGACACCCTTGTCTTGTTCCTGACTTTAGGGGAAATGCTTTCAGTTTTTCACCATTAAGGATAATGTTTGCTGTGGGTTTGTCATATATAGCTTTAATTATGTTGAGGTATGTTCCTTCTATTCCTGCTTTCTGGAGAGTTTTTATCATAAATGGATGTTGAATTTTGTCAAAGGCCTTCTCTGCATCCATTGAGATAATCATATGGTTTTTATTTTTCAATTTGTTAATGTGGTGAATTACATTGATTGATTTGCGGATTTTGAAGAATCCTTGCATCCCTGGGATAAAGCCCACTTGGTCATGGTGTATGATCTTTTTAATATGTTGTTGGATTCTGATTGCTAGAATTTGGTTGAGGATTTTTGCATCTATGTTCATCAGTGATATTGGCCTGTAGTTTTCTTTTTTTGTGACATCTTTGTCAGGTTTTGGTATTAGGGTGATGGTGGCCTCATAGAATGAGTTTGGAAGTTTACCTTCCTCTGCAATTTTCTGGAAGAGTTTGAGTAGGATAGGTGTTAGCTCTTCTCGAAATTTTTGGTAGAATTCAGCTGTGAAGCCGTCTGGACCTGGGCTTTTGTTTGCTGGAAGATTTCTGATTACAGTTTCAATTTCCGTGCTGGTGATGGGTCTGTTAAGATTTTCTATTTCTTCCTGGTTCAGTTTTGGAAAATTGTACTTTTCTAAGAATTTGTCCATTTCTTCCACATTGTCCATTTTATTGGCATACAACTGCTGATAGTAGTCTCTTATGATCCTTTGTATTTCTGTGTTGTCTGTTGTGATCTCTAGATTTTCATTTCTAATTTTATTGATTTGATTTTTCTCTCTTTGCTTCTTGATGAGTCTGGCTAGTGGTTTGTCAATTATATTTATCCTTTCAAAGAACCAGCTTTTGGCCTTGTTGATTTTTGCTATGGTCTCTTTTGTTACTTTAGCATTTAATTCTGCCCTAATTTTTAAGATTTCTTTCCTTCTACTAACTCTGGGGTTCTCCAATTCTTCCATTTATAGTTTCTTTAGTTGTAGAGTTAGGTTATTTATTTGACTTTTTTCTTGTTTCTTGAGGTATGCCTGTATGGCTATGAACTTTCCTCTTAGCACTGCTTTTATAGTGTCCCACAGGTTTTGGGTTGTTGTGTTTTCATTTTCATTAGTTTCTATGCATATTTTGATTTCTTTTTTGATTTCTTCTGTGATTTGTGGGTTATTCAGAAGTGTGTTGTTCAACCTCCATATGTTGGAATTTTTAGTAGTTTTTCTCCTGTAATTGAGATCTAGAAATTCATTCTTCATTGTCTGTTTTTTGGAGACTTTGGAACCAAGAAAGTAAACCTCCGTTCACTGGGGCTGCTTAAGCTGTATCTTTAGCTGATTTTTTTTTTAATTCCCTTACACTTTTACCGTCCTAAATAGATATAATAGCCCAGCTTTGGAGGAGACACACCCTCCCTGCCCTGTGACCCATCGGACTTGACTTAGGGAGATGAGGATGGCAGGTGAGTTTGGGGGCCTCCATAGGGGAGTTATTCATGCCTCATTTCTCCCACCAAAACATCTAAATTGCTCCCCATCTTCTGCTAGAGGTGTCAGGATGGGGCTTTGTGATGTCAAGGCTCACCCAGGGCCCCCATTGGCTGGGGAAAAGACTTGCTGACCTCATAAAGCATGAAGGTGTGTCTCCCTGACGAGGGGTATATATAGGGGTGCTCAGGGGCTCTGGAGCAGACCACAGGGAGGCCCCAAAATGACTAAGGTGACTGGGAAGCCACAAGGCTTCAGAGTAGTTATGAAACACCTGGCTCCTGTTACCCGGGACAACAGGATGAAGACTTCCTCCCCACTGAGGTCCAAGAAAAATGTCAAGGTGAGCTGAACCCACCCAAACAACTCTGGCCCATTGACTCCACCCCATAAGTCCTCTCCCCTGTCCTTGCCTGGCACACACCCCTTCTCTGCCCACACCCCTTCTCCTGAAGCTGTCATTCCCAACCACCTTCACCCTCTTCCCCAAACCAATGCCATTCTCTACCCGTCTCTTGTTTTCTCCAGGTGGCCAGGGTACCTGTGAGAGTGAATAATCGCCTTCAGGCAAAGCTGAGCAAGAAAACGTCTCAGAAACCACTCAGCACAAAGAAATTTAAAAAAACCAGAGGCCCAAAGCTCTGTAGCCGGTGCTCCAAGGTGAAAGAAGTGCTGAATCAGAACAGACCAGAGGAGGTCCCAGAGAGTGTGTAGACCCCTGTCATTCCAGCAGGAACGGTGGGCAGCCAGTGACCTCAGAGCTTGGCTAGAGACCTCAGAAATCTTCTGGGGTCTTGCCGCTGAGGACTGGCCAACAATACACATGTTGACTATTATACCAACTGGATACATTCATAATGAAAATAAAATCAACCTGATGTGAAATTATGTTTGTCTCTGAGTTCTGTGAGAGTGGGGGACAGAGAGGGCAGTGCAGGCATCAATGTGTTGAGGGAGGGAGATGGGTCCTGTGGGGTTGGAGATGGGACTAGAAGGTCCAGTTTGCCAGAAATGGGGGAGGGGAGAGAACTGGTTCCAGACTCAGCTTCACACATATACTTCCCATGGGAGAAGAGGAAGAGGACTTGGTGTTTCTCTGTGTGAGTGTAGAACTGGAAACGTGGCTGGGGAGCCGTGTCATGTGTGGACTGGCCGTGCCATTTGCTAAAACAGCATAGAAAGAAGGTGCCCCAAAAAGAGAATGGAATAGACATATGCAGCAACAGGGAACGTATACTCTTCAGTGAAATAACTCAGACAGAGATAGACAAATACCGTATGGTATCACTTAAGAATGTAAAAAGCCCACAAAGTAGAGAATATCACAAAAATGTAGGCTCATGGATATAGAGAACATTCTACTGGTTAGCAGCGGGGAGGGGAAGAGGGAGGGGCAATACAGAGGTGGGGGAGCGGGAGGCACAGCGTGTAAGGTGGAAGATGAGCCCAAGGATGGACTGTACATCATGGGGAATAGAGCCAGTGCTCTGTAAGAACTATAAACGGAAAGCCAACGTTCACGATTGTATAATAAGAAAGAAAGGGAAAGAAAGAGGGGGGAGGAAGGAGGGAAGAAAGGAAGGAAAATGATGGTGTTTTTGGAGGGCACAAAGCCAGAATTCATTAGGCCCTTTTTAGCAAAGGAATATAGTTTATTTTTTTTTCCATTTTTATTTTTAGTTTCTTTCGCATTACCATACTGTATTGGTTTCGCAATACATTGACAAGATTTGTTGAGATGTACTTATTTTAATGGGAGGCTAACTATTTGACAATGCTTGGTGGTTTTTGCCATCCTTGTCGGGAATCCGCCACGGGTGTACATGTGTTCCCCATCCTGAACCCCCTCTCACCTCCCTGCCCATCCCATCCCTCAGGGCCATCCCAGTGCACCAGCCCCGTGCACCCAGTCTCGTGCATCGAACCTGGATGGGCGATCTCCTTCTCACAAGATAATATACATGTTTCACTGCTATTCTCTCAGATCATCCCACCCTCGCCTTCTCCCACAGAGTCCAAAAGACTGTTCTGTACATCTGTGTGTCGCAGACAGGGTTATCATCACCATCTTTCTAGATTCCATAGATATGTGTTCTTGTACTCTATTGGTGTTTTTCTTTCTGACTTATTTCACTCTGTATAATAGGCTGCAGTTTCATCCACCTCATTAGAACTAACTCAAGTGTATACTTTTTGATGGCTGAGTCGGATTCCATTGTGTATATGTACCACTGCTTTCTTGTCGATTCATCTGCCCCTGGACATCTAGGTTGCTTCCATGTCCTGGCTATTGTAAACAGTGCTGTGATGATCCTTCGGGTACACATGTCTCGTTCAAGTCTTGTTTCCTCGGTGTGTATGCCCAGCAGTGGGATTGCTGGGTCATATGGCAGTTCCAGTTCCAGTTTTTGAAGGACTCTCCACAGTGTTCTCCATAGTGGCTGTACTAGTTTGCATTCCCACCAAGAGTGCAAGAGGGTTCCCTTCTCGACACCCTCTCCAGCATTTATTGCTTGTAGATTTTTGTACAGCAGTCAGCCTGACCAGAGGCAGATGGTACCTCATTGTGATTTTGGTTTGCATTTGTCTGATAACGAGGGATGGGGAGCATCTTTTCATGTGTTTGTTAGCCATCTGTATGTGTTCTTCAGAGGAAAGGAATTTAGAATGGAGCAGTGGGCTCCCACAGGTGGGGCAGGGGGAGTAGCCCACATCCCCTGCAGGCAATACTGGGGTCTTGCCCACGAAGAGTTTTATTACAAGAATAAAGCCAAGTAAAGGCTGGCTCTGTTGTGATTACCATCCCCATACTCCAGTATTCTAACTTCATGTCATTAATTAAATACTTTTACTTTGCACACCAAATTGTGTTGATTTAAGTTTGAAACATTTGTTGTCATAGATGTCAGGTTTTAATATTTTATATATTATTCACAAGGGACAAAGATTCACTGTACATATGTACAAATGCACACACGTATGTGTGTACATACATATAAATGCACACTCATAAGTGTGTATATTTAGATATATTTTTTCATATATATATATATATTCATACATCCACAGTTTCAGTAGTTACCTTGAAGAATTCATTGTCTTCTGTGAGGGAATTCATGAAGAGAAGACCTTGTTAAACCATTGTCACCAGCACAGGCTGCCTTGGTTACCACTGCTCCATTCCACAGAGCATCCTGAATGGTTTGCAAGGCCTTGAGATCACTTCCTGCACAGCCTGCAGTCCCCTAGGGAACGTACACACCTCACATTCAAACAGTTGATTCGAAACACACGGTGATACCACAGACCTTGTCGAGGTAAAGACACACAATGTGCTTTTATTTATGTCTAAATCAGTTAAACAACGTAATCACTGCAAGGTACAAACTTCTCTAGCTTGCAAAGAACAACATTGTCTTGTATTTGAACATGGAAAATCTTGCTAAATATGAAACATAGGTTTTTAATGAAATTCATTCTTCATTGTCTGTTATTTGGAAACTATGGAACCAAGAAAGTTAACCTCCGTTCATTGGGGCTGCTTAAGCTGTATCTTGAGCAGATTTTTTTTTTTAATTCCCTTACAGTTTTACCGTCATAAATAGATATAATAGCCCAGCTTTGGAGGAGACACACCCTCCCTGCCCTGTGACCCATCGGACTTGACTTAGGGAGATGAGGATGCCAGGTGAGTTTGGGGGACTCCATAGGGGAGTTATTTATGCCTCATTTCTCCCACCAAAACATCTGAATAGCTCCCCATTCTCTGCTAGAGGTGTCAGGATGGGGCTTTGTGATGTCAAGGCTCACCCAGGGCCCCCATTGGCTGGGGAAGATTCTTGCTGACCTCATCAAGCATGAGGGTGTGTCTCCGTGACGAGGGGTATATATAGGGGTGCTCATGGGCTCTGGAGCAGACCACTGGGAGGCCTCAAAATGACTAAGGTGACTGGGAAGCCAGAAGGCTCCAGAGTAGTTCTGAAACACCTGGCTCCTGTTACCCGGGACAACAGGATGAAGACTTCCTCCCCACTGAGGTCCAAGAAAAATGTCAAGGTGAGTTGAACCCACCCAAACACCTTTGGCCCATTGACCCCACCCCATAAGTCCTCTCCCCTGTCCTTGCCTGGCACACAACCCTTCTCTGCCCACACCCCTTCTCCTGAAGCTGTCATTCCCAACCACCTTCACCCTCTTCCCCAAACCAATGCCATTCTCTACCCGTCTCTTGTTTTCTCCAGGTGGCCAGGGTACCTGTGAGAGTGAATAATCGCCTTCAGGCAAAGCTGAGCAAGAAAACGTCTCAGAAACCACTCAGCACATGGAAATTTAAAAAAAAACAGAGGCCCAAAGCTCTGTAGCCAGTGCTCCAAGGTGAAAGAAGTGCTGAATCAGAACGGACCAGAGGAGGTCCCAGAGAGTATGTAGACCCCTGTCATTCCAGCAGGAACGGTGGGCAGCCAGTGCCCTCAGAACTTGGCTAGAGACCTCAGAAATCTTCTGGGGTCTTTCCGCTGAGGACTGGCCAATACACATGTTGACTATTATACCAACTGCATACATTAATAATGAAAATAAAATCAACCTGATGTGAAATTATGTTTGTCTCTGAGTTCTGTGAGGGTGGGGGACAGAGAGGGCAGTGCAGGCATCAATGTGTTGAGGGAGGGAGATGGGTTCTGTGGGGTTGGAGATGGGACTAGAAGGTCCAGTTTGTCAGAAAATGGGGGAGGGGAGAGAACTGGTTCCAGACTGAGCTTCACACATATACTTCCCATGGGAGAAGAGAAAGAGGACTTGGTGTTTCTCTGTGTGAGTGCAGAACTGGAAACGTGGCTGGGGAGCCGTGTCATGTGTGGAGTGGCCGTGCCATTTGCTAAGAAGGCATAGAAAGAAGGTGCCCCATGAAGAGAATGGAATATTGACATATGCAGCAACAGGGAACGTATACTGTTCAGTGAAATAACTCAGACAGAGATAGACAAATACCGTATGGTATCACTTAAGAATCTAAAAACTCCACAAAGTAGAGAATATCAGAGAAATGGAGGCTCACGGATATAGAGAACATTCTACTGGTTAGCAGCGGGGAGGGGAAGAGGGAGGGGTAATACAGAGGAGGGGGAGCGGGAGGCACAGCGTGTAAGGTGGAAGATGAGCCCAAGGATGGACTGTACATCAAGGGGAATAGAGCCAGTGCTCTGAAAGAACTATAAACGGAAAGCCAACGTTCACGATTGTATAATAAGAAAGAAAGGGAAAGAAAGAGGGGGGAGGAAGGAGGGAAGAAAGGAAGGAAAATGATGGTGTTTTTGGAGGGCACAAAGCCAACATTGATTAGGCCCTTTTTAGCAAAGGAATTTAGTGTGTTTTTTTTTTCCTTTTTTTTTTTAGTTTATTTCGCATTACCATACTGTATTGGTTTCACCATACATTGACATGATTTTTTGAGATGTACTTATTTTAATGGGAGGCTAACTATTTGACAGTGCTTGGTGGTTTTTGCCATCCTTGTCAGGAATCTGCCACGGGTGTACATGTGTTCCCCATCCTGAACCCCCTCTCACCTCCCTGCCCATCCCATCCCTCAGGGCCATCCCAGTGCCCCAGCCCCGAGCACCCAGTCTCGTGCCTCGAACCTGGACGGGCGATCTCCTTCTCACATGATAATATACATGTTTCACTGCTATTCTCTCAGATCACCCCACCCTCCCCTTCTCCCACAGAGTCCAAAGACTGTTCTGTACATCTGTGTCTCGCATCTTTTTAGATTCCATACATATGTGTTCGTGTACTCTATTGGTGTTTTTCTTTCTGACTTATTTCACTCTGTATAATAGGCTGCAGTTTCATCCACCTCATTAGAACTAACTCAAGTGTATACTTTTTGATGGCTGAGTCGGATTCCATTGTGTATATGTACCACTGCTTTCTTGTCGATTCATCTGCCCCTGGACATCTAGGTTGCTTCCATGTCCTGGCTATTGTAAACAGTGCTGTGATGATCCTTCGGGTACACATGTCTCGTTCAAGTCTGGTTTCCTCGGTGTGTATGCCCAGCAGTGGGATTGCTGGGTCATATGGCAGTTCTAGTTCCAGTTTTTGAAGGAATCTCCACAGTGTTCTCCATAGTGGCTGTACTTGTTTGCATTCCCACCAAGAGTGCAAGAGGGTTCCCTTCTCGACACCCTCTCCAGCATTTATTGCTTGTAGATTTTTGTATAGCAGTCAGCCTGACCAGAGGCAGATGGTACCTCATTGTGATTTTGGTTTGCATTTGTCTGATAACGAGGGATGGGGAGCATCTTTTCATGTGTTTGTTAGCCATCTGTATGTGTTCTTCAGAGGAAAGGAATTTAGAATGGAGCAGTGGGCTCCCACAGGTGGGGCAGGGGTAGTAGCCCACATCCCCTGCAGGCAATACTGGGGTCTTGCCCACGAAGAGTTTTATTACAAGAATAAAGCCAAGTAAAGGCTGGCTCTGTTGTGATTACCATCCCCATACTCCAGTATTCTAACTTCATGTCATTAATTAAATACTTTTACTTTGCACACCAAATTGTGTTGATTTAAGTTTGAAACATTTGTTGTCATAGATGTCAGGTTTTAATATGTTATATATTATTCACAAGGGACAAAGATTCACTGTACATATGCTGAAATGCACACACGTATGTGTGTACATACGTATAAACGCACACTCATAAGTGTTTATATTTAGATATATTTTTTCATATGTATATATTCATTCATCCACATTTTCAGTAGTTACCTTCAAGAATTCATTGTCTTCTGTGAGGGAATTCATGAAGAGAAGACCTTGTTAAACCATTGTCACCAGCACAGGCTGCCTTGGTTACCACTGCTCCATTCCACAGAGCATCCTGAATGGTTTGCAAGGCCTTGAGATCACTTCCTGCACAGCCTGCAGTCCCCTAGGGAACGTACACACCTCACATTCAAACAGTTGATTCGAAACACACAGTGATACCACAGACCTTGTCAAGGTAAAGACACACAATGTGCTTTTATTTATGTCTAAATCAGTTAAACAACGTATTCACTGCAAGGTACAAACTTTTTTAGCTTGCAAAGAACAACATTGTCTTGTATTTGAACATGGAAAATCTTGCTGAATTTGAAACATAGGTTTTAAATGAAATTCATTCTTCATTGTGTATTATTTAGAGACTATGGAACCAAGAAAGTAAACCTCCGTTCATTGGGGCTGCTGAAGCTGTATCTTTAGCAGATTTTTTTTTTAATTCCCTTACACTTTTACCGTCATAAATAGATATAATAGCCCAGCTTTGGAGGAGACACACCCTCCCTGCCCTGTGACCCATTGGACTTGACTTAGGGAGATGAGCATGGCAGGTGAGTTTGGGGGCCTCCATAGGGGAGTTATTCATGCCTCATTTCTCCCACCAAAACATCTAAATTGCTCCCCATCCTCTGCTAGAGGTGTCAGGATGGGGCTTTGTGATGTCAAGGCTCACCCAGGGCCCCCATTGGCTGGGGAAGAGACTTGCTGACCTCATCAAGCATGAGGGTGTGTCTCCCTGACGAGGGGTATATATAGGGGTGCTCAGGGGCTCTGGAGGAGACCACTGGGAGGTCTCAAAATGACTAAGGTGACTGGGAAGCCACAAGGCTCCAGAGTAGTTATGAAACACCTGGCTCCTGTTACCCGGGACAACGGGATGAAGACTTCCTCTCCACTGAGGTCCAAGAAAAATGTCAAGGTGAGCTGAACCCACCCAAACACCTCTGGCCCATTGACCCCTCCCCATAAGTCCCCTCCCCTGTCCTTTCCTGTCACATAACCCTTCTCTGCCCACACCCCTTCTCCTGAAGCTGTCATTTCCAACCACCTTGCCCCTCTTCCCCAAACCAATGCCATTCTCTACCCCTCTCTTGTTTTTCTCCAGATGGCCAGGGTGCCTGTGAGAGTGAATAATCACCTTCAGGCAAAGCTGACCAAGACAAAATCTCAGAAACCATGCAGCACAAGGAAACTGAAAAAAACCAGAGGCCCAAAGCTCTGTAGCCGGTGCTCCAAGGTGAAAGAAGAGCTGAATCAGAGCGGACCAGAGGAGGTCCCAGAGAGTGTGTAGACCCCTGTCATTCCAGCAGGAACCGTGGGCAGCCAGTGACCTCAGAGCTTGGCTAGAGACCTCAGAAATCTTTGCGGGTCTTGCCGCTGAGGACTGGCCAACAGTACACACATTGACTATTATACCAACTGCATACATTCATAATGAAAATAAAATCAACCTGATGTCAATTTATGTTTGTCCCTGAGTTCTATGAGAGTCGGGGACAGAGAGTGCAGTGCAGGCATAAATGTGTTGAGGGAGGGAGATGGGTCCTGTGGGGTTGGAGATGGGACTAGAAGGTCCAGTTTGCCAGAAAATGGGGGAGGGGAGAGAACTGGTTACAGACTCAGCTTCACAGATATACTTCCCATGGGAGAAGAGGTAGAGGACTTGGTGTTTCTCTGTGTGAGTGCAGAACTGGAAACGTGGCTGGGGAGCCGTGTCATATGTGGACTGGCAGTGCCATTTGCAAAAAAGGCATAGAAAGAAGGTGCCCCATAAAGAGAATGGAACATTGACATTTGCACCAACAGGAATGTATACTGTTAAGTGAGATAACTCAGACAGAGATAGACAAATACCGTATGGTATCACTTAAGAATCTAAAAACTCAATTTTTCACCATTCAAGATAATGTTTGCTGTGGGTTTGTCATATGTAGCTTTTATTATGTTGAGGTATGTTCCTTCTATTCCTGCTTTCTGGAGAGTTTTTATCATAAATGGATGTTGAATTTTGTCAAAGGCCTTCTCTGCATCTATTGAGATAATCATATGGTTTTTATTTTTCAATTTGTTAATGTGGTGATTTACATTGATTGATTTGCGGATATTGCAGAATCCTTGCATCCCTGGAATAAAGCCCAATTGGTCATGGTGTATGATCTTTTTAATGTGTTGTTGGATTCTGATTGCTAGGATTGTGTTGAGGATTTTTGCGTCTGTGTTCATCAGTGATTTTGGCCTGTAGTTTTCTTTTTTTGTGACATCTTTGTCAGGTTTTGGTATTAGGGTGATGGTGGCCTCATAAAATGATTTTGGAAGTTTACCTTCCTCTGCAATTTTCTGGAAGAGTTTGAGTAGGATAGGTGTTAGCTCTTCTCTAAATTTTTGGTAGAATTCAGCTGTGAAGCCGTCTGGACCTGGGCTTTTGTTTGGTAAAACTGGTCAACCACTTGTAAAAGAATGAAACTAGATCACGTTCTAACACAACACACCAAAATAAACTCAAAATGGATTAAAGATCTAAATGTAAGACCAGAAACTATAAAACTCCTAGAGGAGAACATAGGCAAAACATTCTCAGACATAAATCACAGCAGGATCCTCTATGATCCACCTCTCAGAATTCTGGAAATAAAAGCAAAAATAAACAAATGGGATCTAATTAAAATTAAAAGCTTCTGCACAACAAAGGAAACTATAAGCAAGGTGAAAAGACAGCCTTCTGAATGGGAGCAAATAATAGCAAATGAAGCAACTGACAAACAACTAATCTCAAAAATATACAAGCAACTTTTGCAGCTCAATTCCAGAAAAATAAAGGACCCAATCAAGAAATGGGCCAAAGAACTAAATAGATATTTCTCCACAGAAGACATACGGATGGCTAACAAACACATGAAAAGATGCTCAACATCACTCATTATCAGAGAAATGCAAATCAAAACCACAATGAGGTACCACTTCACACCAGTCAGAATGGCTGCGATCCAAAAATCTGCAAGCAATAAATGCTGGAGAGGGTGTGGAGAAAAGGGAACCCTCCTACACTGTTGGTGGGAATGCAAATTAGTACAGCCACTATGGAGAACAGTGTGGAGATTCCCTAAAAAATTGCAAATAGAACTGCCTTATGACCCAGCAATCCCACTGCTGGGCATACACACCAAGGAAACCAGAGTTGAAAGAGACACATGTACCCCAATGTTCATCACAGCACTGTTTATAATAGCCAGGACATGGAAACAACCTAGAGGTCCATCAGCAGATGAATGGATAAGAAAGCTGTGGTACATGTACACAATGGAGTATTATTCAGCCATTAAAAAGAATTCATTTGAATCAGTTCTGATGAGATGGATGAAACTGGGGCCGATTATACAGAGTGAAGTAAGCCAGAAAGAAAAACACCAATACAGTACACTAACACATATATATGGAATTTAGAAAGCTGGCAATGACGACCCTGTATGCAAGACACGAAAAAAGACACAGCAGTGTACAACGGACTTTTGGACTCAGAGGGAGAGGGAGAGGGTGGGATTATTTGGGAGAATGGCATTCTATCATGTATACTATCATGTAAGAATTGAATCGCCAGTCTATGTCTGACGCAGGATACAGCATGCTTGGGGCTAGTGCATGGGGGTGACCCACAGAGATGTTATGGGGAGGGAGGTGGGAGGGGGGTTCATGTTTGGGAACACATGAAGAATTAAAGATTTTAAAATTAAAAAAAAAATTAAAATAAAGAATCTAAAATCTCCACAAAGTAGAGAGTATCACAAAAATGGAGGCTCACGGATATAGAGAACATTCTACTGGTTAGCAGCGGGGAGGGGAAGAGGGAGGGGCAATGCAGAGGTGGGGGAGCGGGAGGCACAGCGTGTAAGGTGGAAGATGAGCCCAAGGATGGACTGTACATCATGGGGAATAGAGCCAGTGCTCTGAAAGAACTATAAACGGAAAGCCAACGTTCACGATTGTATAATAAGAAAGAAAGGGAAAGAAAGAGGGGGGAGGAAGGAGGGAAGAAAGGAAGGAAAATGATGGTGTTTTTGGAGGGCACAAAGCCAACATTGATTAGGCCCTTCTTAGCAAAGGAATTTAGTGTGTTTTTTTTTTTCCCGTTTTTATTTTAGTTTATTTTGCTTTACCATACTGTATTGGTTTCACGATACATTGACATCATTTTTAGAGATGTTCTTATTTTAATGGGAGGCTAACTATTTTACAATGCTTGGTGGTTTTTGCCATACTTGTCGGGAATCCGCCACGGGTGTACATGTGTTCCCCATCCTGAACCCCCTCTCACCTCCCTGCCCATCCCATCCCTCAGGGCCATCCCAGTGCACCAGCCCCGAGCACCCAGTCTCGTGCATCGAACCTGGACGGGCGATCTCCTTCTCACATGATAATATACATGTTTCACTGCTATTCTCTCAGATCATCCCACCCTCGCCTTCTCCCACAGAGTCCAAAAGACTGTTCTGTACATCTGTGTCTCGCATCATTCTAGATTCATTAGATATGTGTTCATGTACTCTATTGGTGTTTTTCTTTCTGACTTATTTCACTCTGTATAATAGGCTGCAGTTTCATCCACCTCATTAGAAGTAACTCAAGTGTATACTTTTTGATGGCTGAGTCGGATTCCATTCTGTATATGTACCACTGCTTTCTTATCGATTCATCTGCCGCTGGACATCTAGGTTGCTTCCATGTCCTGGCTATTGTAAACAGTGCTGTGATGATCCTTTGGGTACACATGTCTCGTTCAAGTCTGGTTTCCTCGGTGTGTATGTCCAGCAGTTGGATTGCTGGGTCAAATGGCAGTTCTAGTTCCAGTTTTCGAAGGAATCTCCACAGTGTTCTCCATAGTGGCTGTACTAGTTTGCATTCCCACCAAGAGTGCAAGAGGGTTCCCTTCTCGACACCCTCTCCAGCATTTATTGCTTGTAGATTTTTGTACAGCAGTCAGCCTGACCAGAGGCAGATGGTACCTCATTGTGGTTTTGGTTTGCATTTGTCTGATAACGAGTGATGGGGAGCATCTTTTCATGTGTTTGTTAGCCATCTCTATGTCTTCTTCGGAGGAAAGGAATTTAGAATGGAGCAGTAGGCTCCCACAGGTGGGGCAGGGGGAGTAGCCCACATCCCCTGCAGGCAATACTGGGGTCTTGCCCACGAAGAGTTTTATTACAAGAATAAAGCCAAGTAAAGGCTGGCTCTGTTGTGATTACCATCCCCATACTCCAGTATTCTAACATCATGTCAGTCATTAAATAATTTTACTTTGCACACCAAATTGTGTTGATTTAAGTTTTAAACGTTTGTTGTCATAGATGTCAGGTTTTAATATTTTATATATTATTCACAAGGGACAAAGATTCACTGTACATATGTACAAATGCACACACGTATGTGTGTACATACATATAAACGCACACTCATAAGTGTGCATATTTAGATATATTTTTTCATATATATATATATTCATACATCCACAGTTTCAGTAGTTACCTTGAAGAATTCATTGTCTTCTGTGAGGGAATTCATGAAGAGAAGACCTTGTTAAACCATTGTCACCAGCACAGGCTGCCTTGGTTACCACTGCTCCATTCCACAGAGCATCCTGAATGGTTTGCAAGGCCTTGAGATCACTTCCTGCACAGCCTGAAGTCCCCTCGGGAACGTACACACCTCACATTCAAACAGTTGATTCGAAACACACAGTGATACCACAGACCTTGTCAAGGTAAAGACACACAATGTGCTTTTATTTATGTCTAAATCAGTTAAACAACGTATTCACTGCAAGGTACAAACTTTTTAGCTTGCAAAGAACAACATTGTCGTGTATTTGAACATGGAAAATCTTTCTGAATTTGAAACATAGGTTTTAAATGAAATTCATTCTTCATTGTCTGTTATTTGGAGACTGTGGAACAAAGAAAGTAAACCTCCGTTCATTGGGGCTGCTTAAGCTGTATCTTGAGCAGATTTTTTTTTTAATTCCCTTACAGTTTTACCGTCATAAATAGATATAATAGCCCAGCTTTGGAGGAGACACACCCTCCCTGCCCTGTGACCCATCGGACTTGACTTAGTGAGATGAGGATGGCAGGTGAGTTTGGGGGACTCCATAGGGGAGTTATTCATGCCTCATTTCTCCCACTAAAACATCTGAATTGCTCCCCATCCTCTGCTAGAGGTGTCAGGATGGGGCTTTGTGATGTCAAGGCTCACCCAGGGCCCCCATTGGCAGGGGAAGAGACTTGCTGACTTCATAAAGCATGAGGGTGTGTCTCCGTGACGAGGGGTATATATAGGGGTGCTCAGGGGCTCTGGAGCAGACCACTGGGAGGCCTCAAAATGACTAAGGTGACTGGGAAGCCACAAGGCTCCAGAGTAGTTCTGAAACACCTGGCTCCTGTTACCCGGGACAACAAGATGAAGACTTCCTCCCCACTGAGGTCCAAGAAAAATGTCAAGGTGAGCTGAACCCACCCAAACACCTCTGGCCCATTGACCCCACCCCATAAGTCCTCTCCCCTGTCCTTGCCTGGCACACAACCCTTCTCTGCCCACACCCCTTCTCCTGAAGCTGTCATTCCCAACCACCTTCACCCTCTTCCCCAAACCAATGCCATTCTCTACCCGTCTCTTGTTTTCTCCAGGTGGCCAGGGTACCTGTCAGAGTGAATAATCGCCTTCAGGCAAAGCTGAGCAAGAAAATGTCTCAGAAACCACTCAGCACAAGGAAATGTAAAAAAGCCAGAGGCCCAAAGCACTGTAGCCAGTGCTCCAAGGTGAAAGAAGTGCTGAATCAGAACGGACCAGAGGAGGTCCCAGAGAGTGTGTAGACCCCTGTCATTCCAGCAGGAACGGTGGGCAGCCAGTGACCTCAGAGCTTGGCTAGAGACCTCAGAAATCTTGTGGGGTCTTGCCGCTGAGGACTGGCCAACAATACACATGTTGACTATTATACCAACTGCATACATTCATAATGAAAATAAAATCAACCTGATGTGAAATTATGTTTGTCTCTGAGTTCTGTGAGAGTGGGGGACAGAGAGGGCAGTGCAGTCATCAATCTGTTGAGGGAGGGAGATGGGTCCTGTGGGGTTGGAGATGGGACTAGAAGGTCCAGTTTGCCAGAAAATGGGGGAGGGGAGAGAACTGGTTCCAGACTCAGCTTCACACATATACTTCCCATGGGAGAAGAAGAAGACGACTTGGTCTTTCTCTGTGTGAGTGCAGAACTGGAAACGTGGCTGGGGAGCCGTGTCATGTGTGGAGTGGCCGTGCCATTTGCTCAAAAGGCGTAGAAGAAGGTGCCCCATAAAGAGAATGGAATATTGACATATGCAGCAACAGGGAACGTATACTGTTCAGTGAAATAACTCAGACAGAGATAGACAAATACCGTATGGTATCACTTAAGAATCTAAAAACTCCACAATGTAGAGAATATCACAAAAATAGAGGCTCACGGATATAGAGAACATTCTACTGGTTAGCAGCGGGGAGGGGAAGAGGGAGGGGCAATACTGAGGTGGGGGAGCGGGAGGCACAGCGTGTAAAGTGGAAGATGAGCCCAAGGATGGACTGTACATCATGGGGAATAGAGCAAGTGCTCTGTAAGAAGTATAAACAGAAAGCCAATGTTCACGATTGTATAATAAGAAAGAAAGGGAAAGAAAGAGGGGGGAGGAAGGAGGGAAGAAAGGAAGGAAAATGATGGTGTTTTTGGAGGGCACAAAGCCAAAATTGATTAGGCCCTTTATAGCAAAGGAATTTAGTGTGTTTTTTTTTCCATTTTTATTTTTAGTTTATTTCGCATTACCATACTGTATTGGTTTCGCGATACATTGACATGATTTTTTGAGATGTACTTATTTTAATGGGAGGCTAACTATTTTACAATGCTTGTTGGTTTTTGCCATACTTGTCGGAATCCGCCACGGTTGTACATGTGTTCCCCATCCTGAACCCCCTCTCACCTCCCTGCCCATCCCATCCCTCAGGGCCATCCCAGTGCACCAGCCCCGAGCACCCAGTCTCGTGCATCGAACCTGGACGGGCGATCTCCTTCTCACATGATAATATACATGTTTCACTGCTATTCTCTCAGATCATCCCACCCTCGCCTTCTCCCACAGAGTCCAAAAGACTGTTCTGTACATCTGTGTCTCGCAGACAGGGTTATCATCACCATCTTTCTAGATTCCATAGATATGTGTTCCTGTACCCTATTGGTGTTTTTCTTTCTGACTTATTTCACTCTGTATAATAGGCTGCAGGTTCATCCTCCTCATTAGAACTAATTCAAGTGTATACTTTTTGATGGCTGAGTCGGATTCCATTGTGTATATGTACCACTGCTTTCTTATCGATTCGTCTGCCCCTGGACATCTAGGTTGCTTCCATGTCCTGGCTATTGTAAACAGTGCTGTGATGATCCTTCGGGTACGCATGTCTCGTTCAAGTCTGGTTTCCTCGGTGTGTATGCCCAGCAGTGGGATTTCTGGGTCATATGGCAGTTCTAGTTCCAGTTTTTGAAGGAATCTCCACAGTGTTCTCCATAGTGGCTGTACTAGTTTGCATTCCCACCAAGAGTGCAAGAGGGTTCCCTTCTCGACACCCTCTCCAGCATTTATTGCTTGTAGATTTCTGTACAGCAGTCAGCCTGACCAGAGGCAGATGGTACCTCATTGTGGTTTTGGTTTGCATTTGTCTGATAACGAGGGATGGGGAGCATCTTTTCATGTGTTTGTTAGTCATCTCTATGTCTTCTTCGGAGGAAAGGAATTTAGAATGGAGCAGTGGGCTCCCACAGGTGGGGCAGGGGGAGTAGCCCACATCCCCTGCAGGCAATACTGGGGTCTTGCCCACGAAGAGTTTTATTACAAGAATAAAGCCAAGTAAAGGCTGGCTCTGTTGTGATTACCATCCCCATACTCCAGTATTCTAACTTCATGTCATTAATTAAATACTTTTACTTTGCACACCAAATTGTGTTGATTTAAGTTTTAAACGTTTGTTGTCATAGATGTCAGGGTTTAATATTTTGTATATTATTCACAAGGGACAACGATTCACTGTACATATGTACAAATGCAGAGACGTATGTGTGTACATACATATAAACACACACTCATAAGTGTGTATATTTAGATGTATTTTTTCATATATATATATATTCATACATCCACAGTTTCAGTAGTTACCTTCAAGAATTAATTGTCTTCTGTGACGGAATTCATGAAGAGAAGACCTTGTTAAACCATTGTCACCAGCACAGGCTGCCTTGTTTACCACTGCTCCATTCCACAGAGCATCCTGAATGGTTTGCAAGGCCTTGAGAACACTTCCTGCACAGCCTGCAGTCCCCTAGGGAACGTCCACACCTCACATTCAAACAGGTGATTCGAAACACACAGTGATACCACAGACCTTGTCAAGGTAAAGACACACAATGTGCTTTTATTTATGTCTAAATCAGTTAAACAACGTATTCACTGCAAGGTACAATCTTTTTTAGCTTGCAAAGAACAACATTGTCTTGTATTTGAACATGGAAAATCTTGCTGATTTTGAAACATGGGTTTTACATGAAATTCATTCTTCATTGTCTGTTATTTGGAGACCATGGAACGAAGAAAGTAAACCTCCGTTCATTGGGGCTGCTTAAGCTGTATCTTTAGCAGATTTTTTTTTAATTCCCTTACACTTTTACCGTCATAAATAGATATAATAGCCCAGCTTTGGAGGAGACACACCCTCCCTGCCCTGTGACCCATCGGACTTGACTTAGGGAGATGAGGATGGCAAGTGAGTTTGGGGGCCTCCATAGGGGAGTTATTCATGCCTCATTTCTCCCACCAAAACATCTAAATTGCTCCCCATCCTCTGCTAGAGGTGTCAGGATGGGGCTTTGTGATGTCAAGGCTCACCCAGGGCCCCCACTGGCTGGGGAAGAGACTTGCTGACCTCATAAAGCATGAGGCTGTGTCTCCCTGACGATGGGTATATATAGGGGTGCTCAGGGTCTCTGGAGCAGACCATTGGGAGGCCTCAAAATGACTAAGGTGACTGGGAAGCCACAAGGCTCCAGAGTAGTTATGAAACACCTGGCTCCTGTTACCCGGGACAACAGGATGAAGACTTCCTCCCCACTGAGGTCCAAGAAAAATGTCAAGGTGAGCTGAACCCACCCAAACACCTCCGGCCCTTTGACCCAACCCCATAAGTCCTCCTCTCCCCTGTCCTTGTCTGGCACACAACCCTTCTTTGCCCACACCCCGTCTCCTGAAGCTGTCATTCCCAACCACCTTCACCCTCTTCCCCAAACCAATGCCATTCTCTACCCGTCTCTTGTTTTCTCCAGGTGGCCAAGGTACCTGTGAGAGTGAATAATCGCCTTCAGGCAAAGCTGAGCAAGAAAACGTCTCAGAAACAACTCAGCACAAGGAAATTTAAAAAAACCAGAGGCCCAAAGCTCTGTAGCCGGTGCTCCAAGGTGAAAGAAGAGCTGAAGCAGAACGGACCAGAGGAGGTCCCAGAGAGTGTGTAGACCCCTGTCATTCCAGCAGGAACGTTGGGCAGCCAGTGACCTCAGAGCTTGTCTAGAGAGCTCAGAACTCTTCTGGGTTCTTGCCGCTGAGGACTGGCCAACAATACACATGCTGACTATTATACCAACTGTATACATTCATAATGAATATAAAATCAACCTGATGTGAAATTATGTTTGTCTCTGAGTTCTGTGAGAGTGGGGGACAGAGAGGGCAGTGCAGGCATCAATGTGTTGAGGGAGGGAGATGGGTCCTGTGGGGTTGGAGATGGGACTAGAAGGTCCAGTTTGCCAGAAAATGGGGGAGGGGAGAGAAGTGGTTCCAGACTCAGCTTCACACATATACTTCCCATGGGAGAAGAGGAAGAGGACTTGGTGTTTCTCTGTGTGAGTGCAGAACTGGAAACGTGGCTGGGGAGCCGTGTCATGTGTGGAGTGGCCGTGCCATTTTCTCAAAAGGCATGGAAAGAAGGTGCCCCATAAAGAGAATGGAATATTGACATATGCAGCAACAGGGAACGTATACTGTTCAGTGAAATAACTCAGACAGAGATAGACAAATACCGTATGGTATCACTTAAGAATCTAAAAATTCCACAAAGTAGAGAATATCACAAAAATGGAGGCTCACGGATATAGAGAACATTCTACTGTTTAGCAGCGGGGAGGGGAAGAGGGAGGGGCAATACAGAGGTGGGGGAGCGGGAGGCACAGCGTGTAAGGTGGAAGATGAGCCCAAGGATGGACTGTACATCATGGGGAAGAGAGCCAGTGCTGTGTAAGAACTATAAACGGAAAGCCAACGTTCACGATTGTATAATAAGAAAGAAAGGGAAAGAAGGAGGGGGGAGGAAGGAGGGAAGAAAGGAAGGAAAATGATGGTGTTTTTGGAGGGCACAAAGCCAACATTGATTAGGCCCTTTTTAGCAAAGGAATTTAGTTGTTTCCTTTTTTTTGCCATTTTTTTTTTAGTTTATTTTGCTTTACCATACTCTATTGGTTTTGCGATACATTGACATGATTTTTTGAGAAGTACTTATTTTAATGGAGGCTAACTATTTGACCATGCTTGGTGGTTTTTGCCATCCTTGTCGGGAATCCGCCACGGGTGTCTATGTGTTCCCCATCCTGAACCCCCTCTCACCTCCCTGCCCATCCCATCCCTCAGGGCCATCCCAGTGCACCAGCCCCGAGCACCCAGTCTCGTGCATCGAACCTGGACTGGCGATCTCCTGCTCACATGATAATATACATGTTTCACTGCTATTCTCTCAGATCATCCCACCCTCGCCTTCTCCCACAGAGTCCAAAAGACTGTTCTGTACATCTGTGTCTCGCAGACAGGGTTATCATCACCATTTTTCTAGATTCCATAGATATGTGTTCGTGTACTCTATTGGTGTTTCTCTTTCTGACTTATTTCACTCTGTATAATGGGCTGCAGTTTCATCCACCCCATTAGAACTAATTCAAGTGTATACTTTTTGATGGCTGAGTCGGATTCCATTGTGTATATGTTCCACTGCTTTCTTATCGATTCGTCTGCCCCTGGACATCTAGGTTGCTTCCATGTCCCGGCTATTGTAAACAGTGCTGTGATGATCCTTCAGGTACACATGTCTCGTTCAAGTCTGGTTTCCTCGGTGTGTATGCCCAGTAGTGGGATTGCTGGGTCATATGGCAGTTCTAGTTCCAGTTTTTGAAGGAATCTCCACAGTGTTCTCCATAGTGGCTGTATTAGTTTGCATTCCCACCAAGAGTGCAGGAGGGTTCCCTTCTCGACACCCTCTCCAGCATTTATTGCTTGTAGATTTCTGTACAGCAGGCAGCCTGACCAGAGGCAGATGGTACCTCATTGTGGTTTTGGTTTGCATTTGTCTGATAACGAGGGATGGGGAGCATCTTTTCATGTGTTTGTTAGTCATCTCTATGTCTTCTTCGGAGGAAAGGAATTTAGAATGGAGCAGTGGGCTCCCACAGGTGGGGCAGGGGGAGTAGCCCACATCCCCTGCAGGCAATACTGGGGTCTTGCCCACGAAGAGTTTTATTACAAGAATAAAGCCAAGTAAAGGCTGGCTCTGTTGTGATTACCATCCCCATACTCCAGTATTCTAACTTCATGTCATTAATTAAATACTTTTACTTTGCACACCAAATTGTGTTGATTTAAGTTTTAAACGTTTGTTGTCATAGATGTCAGGGTTTAATATTTTGTATATTATTCACAAGGGACAACGATTCACTGTACATATGTACAAATGCAGAGACGTATGTGTGTACATACATATAAACACACACTCATAAGTGTGTATATTTAGATGTATTTTTTCATATATATATATATTCATACATCCACAGTTTCAGTAGTTACCTTCAAGAATTCATTGTCTTCTGTGAGGGAATTCATGAAGAGAAGACCTTGTTAAACCATTGTCACCAGCACAGGCTGCCTTGTTTACCACTGCTCCATTCCACAGAGCATCCTGAATGGTTTGCAAGGCCTTGAGATCACTTCCTGCACAGCCTGCAGTCCCCTAGGGAACGTCCACACCTCACATTCAAACAGTTGATTCGAAACACACAGTGATACCACAGACCTTGTCAAGGTAAAGACACACAATGTGCTTTTATTTATGTCTAAATCAGTTAAACAACGTATTCACTGCAAGGTACAATCTTTTTTAGCTTGCAAAGAACAACATTGTCTTGTATTTGAACATGGAAAATCTTGCTGAATTTGAAACATGGGTTTTAAATGAAATTCATTCTTCATTGTCTGTTATTTGGAGACCATGGAACGAAGAAAGTAAACCTCCGTTCATTGGGGCTGCTTAAGCTGTATCTTGAGCAGATTTTTTTTTAATTCCCTTACACTTTTACCGTCATAAATAGATATAATAGCCCAGCTTTGGAGGAGACACACCCTCCCTGCCCTGTGACCCATCGGACTTGACTTAGGGAGATGAGGATGGCAGGTGAGTTTGGGGGCCTCCATAGGGGAGTTATTCATGCCTCATTTCTCCCACCAAAACATCTAAATTGCTCCCCATCGTCTGCTAGAGGTGTCAGGATGGGGCTTTGTGATGTCAAGGCTCACCCAGGGCCCCCATTGGCTGGGGAAGAGACTTGCTGACCTCATAAAGCATGAGGCTGTGTCTCCCTGACGATGGGTATATATAGGGGTGCTCAGGGTCTCTGGAGCAGACCATTGGGAGGCCTCAAAATGACTAAGGTGACTGGGAAGCCACAAGGCTCCAGAGTAGTTATGAAACAGGTGGCTCCTGTTACCCGGGACAACAGGATGAAGACTTCCTCCCCACTGAGGTCCAAGAAAAATGTCAAGGTGAGCTGAACCCACCCAAACACCTCCGGCCCTTTGACCCAACCCCATAAGTCCTCCTCTCCCCTGTCCTTGCCTGGCACACAACCCTTCTTTGCCCACACCCCGTCTCCTGAAGCTGTCATTCCCAACCACCTTCACCCTCTTCCCCAAACCAATGCCATTCTCTACCCGTCTCTTGTTTTCTCCAGGTGGCCAAGGTACCTGTGAGAGTGAATAATCGCCTTCAGGCAAAGCTGAGCAAGAAAACGTCTCAGAAACCACTCAGCACAAGGAAATTTAAAAAAACCAGAGGCCCAAAGCTCTGTAGCCGGTGCTCCAAGGTGAAAGAAGAGCTGAAGCAGAACGGACCAGAGGAGGTCCCAGAGAGTGTGTAGACCCCTGTCATTCCAGCAGGAACGGTGGGCAGCCAGTGACCTCAGAGCTTGTCTAGAGAGCTCAGAACTCTTCTGGGTTCTTGCCGCTGAGGACTGGCCAACAATACACATGCTGACTATTATACCAACTGCATACATTCATAATGAATATAAAATCAACCTGATGTGAAATTATGTTTGTCTCTGAGTTCTGTGAGAGTGGGGGACAGAGAGGGCAGTGCAGGCATCAATGTGTTGAGGGAGGGAGATGGGTCCTGTGGGGTTGGAGATGGGACTAGAAGGTCCAGTTTGCCAGAAAATGGGGGAGGGGAGAGAACTGGTTCCAGACTCAGCTTCACACATATACGTCCCATGGGAGAAGAGAAAGAGGACTTGGTGTTTCTCTGTGTGAGTGCAGAACTGGAAACGTGGCTGGGGAGCCGTGTCATGTGTGGAGTGGCCGTGCCATTTTCTCAAAAGGCATGGAAAGAAGGTGCCCCATAAAGAGAATGGAATATTGACATATGCAGCAACAGGGAACGTATACTGTTCAGTGAAATAACTCAGACAGAGATAGACAAATACCGTATGGTATCACTTAAGAATCTAAAAATTCCACAAAGTAGAGAATATCACAAAAATGGAGGCTCACGGATATAGAGAACATTCTACAGGTTAGCAGCGGGGAGGGGAAGAGGGAGGGGCAATACAGAGGTGGGGGAGCGGGAGGCACAGCGTGTAAGGTGGAAGATGAGCCCAAGGATGGACTGTACATCATGGGGAATAGAGCCAGTGCTCTGTAAGAACGATAAACGGAAAGCCAACGTTCACGATTGTATAATAAGAAAGAAAGGGAAAGAAGGAGGGGGGAGGAAGGAGGGAAGAAAGGAAGGAAAATGATGGTGTTTTTGGAGGGCACAAAGCCAACATTGATTAGGCCCTTTTTAGCAAAGGAATTTAGTTGTTTCCTTTTTTTTGCCATTTTTTTTTTTAGTTTATTTTGCTTTACCATACTCTATTGGTTTTGCGATACATTGACATGATTTTTTGAGAAGTACTTATTTTAATGGAGGCTAACTATTTGACCATGCTTGGTGGTTTTTGCCATCCTTGTCGGGAATCCGCCACGGGTGTCTATGTGTTCCCCATCCTGAACCCCCTCTCACTTCCCTGCCCATCCCATCCCTCAGGGCCATCCCAGTGCACCAGCCCCGAACACCCAGTCTCGTGCATCGAACCTGGACAGGCGATCTCCTTCTCACATGATAATATACATGTTTCACTGCTATTCTCTCAGATCATCCCACCCTCACCTTCTCCCACAGAGTCCAAAAGACTGTTCTGTACATCTGTGTCTCGCAGACAGGGTTATCATCACCATCTTTCTAGATTCCATAGATATGTGTTCGTGTACTCTATTGGTGTTTCTCTTTCTGACTTATTTCACTGTGTATAATAGGCTGCAATTTCATCCACCTCATTAGAACTAATTCAAGTGTATACTTTTTGATGGCTGAGTCGGATTCCATTGTGTATATGTACCACTGCTTTCTTATGGATTCGTCTGCCCCTGGACATCTAGGTTGCTTCCATGTCCTGGCTATTGTAAACAGTGCTGTGATGATCCTTCGGGTACACATGTCTCGTTCAAGTCTGGTTTCCTCGGTGTGTATGCCCAGCAGTGGGATTGCTGGGTCATATGGCAGTTCTAGTTCCAGTTTTTGAAGGACTCTCCACAGTGTTCTCCATAGTGGCTGTACTAGTTTGCATTCCCACCAAGAGTGCAAGAGGGTTCCCTTCTCGACACCCTCTCCAGCATTTATTGCTTGTAGATTTTTGGGTAGCAGCCATCCTGACGGGTGTGAGATGGTACCTCATTGTGGTTTTGGTTTGCATTTGTCTGATAATAAGTGATGGGGAGCATCTTTTCCTGTGTTTGTTAGCCATCTGTATGTCTTCTTTGGAGCAAAGGAGTTTAGAATGGAGCCGTGGGCTCCCAGAGGTGAGACCGGGGGAGTAACCCACATCCGTGCAGATGCTTTTCCCTCGAAATGTTTTATTACAACAACAACAACAAAAAAAAACAAGTAAATGCTGGTTCTGTTTTGACTACCATCCCCATACTCCAGTATTCTAAAACAATATCAGTAGTTAACTACTTTTACTCTGCAAACCAAATTTTGTTGGTTTATGTTTTAGACGTGTGTTGTCCTATATGTCAGGTTTTAATATTATATATATTATTCTGGAAGCGCAGTGTTTCATTGTACATATATTCAATTGCATGCACATACCTGTGTTTATATAGAAATGCACATACATATGTGTGTTTATCTGCGTATATATATACATATATATATAATTTGATACAGTCACAATTTAGTACTGATCTTCAAAAATTCATTGTCTTCTTTGACGGAGTTCGTTAGAAGAAGACCTTCCAACTCAGGTGCCATCGTTACCACGGCTTCATTCCACAGAGAATCCTTAATGGTTTGCTAGTCTTTGAGATCACTTCCTGCCCGGCCTGCAGTCCCTGAGGTAATGTACTAATACACACCGCACATTCCGACAGTTGATATTAAATGCACAGTAATATCACAAAAATTGTCAAAGTAAAGACACACAATGTGTTTTTATTTATGTCTAAATCTTTCAAAGTATTCGCTGTAAGGTACAAGCTATTTTCAGTTTGAAAAGAACTAATTTGTCTTATATTTTAATATAAACTACCTTGCTGAATTGAAAAATAGGTTGTAAATGAAATTCTTTCCTATTGTCAGTTATTTTGAGACTATGGAGGAAAGAAAATAAACCTATGTTAACTTTGGCTGCTTAAGCTGTATCATTTGCAGATTTTTTTTTTTAATTCCCTTACACTTCTAGAGTCATAACTAGATATAAAATGATGAATAGATTTCATACTGTGTTTATTTTCTGCACATTACTCTTTCTTTTAATTTATGAACGTAACTAGAAAGTTGTTTTACTGAGTGGTTATTAAAAATTACCCTTCTCTCTTTTCTGGAACACACTGTTTATTCCAGGCAAGCTACTCCTCTGCCACTGTTCTATCTTTTTTTACCTTGACGCTGCTTCCTGCTCTTTTTCATCTTTTAAGTTTGAGCTCAAGAATTGCCTCTTCCTGGAAGCCTTCTCTGATTTCTCCAGGCTAGTGTAGGCATCTTACTTGTGATCTCCACATCACCTTAGGACTGTCACTCCTCTGGCACTCCCCATCCTAGACTGCAACCAGGGAATTGTGTGTTTTTTCCCTTTAAACAGTAGTGTGCATGTTGACTCTTCTCTGACAATTAGTGTTCAGATGATGCCTGATGCCCAAGAGACGCCTAAAATTGTTTGATGGATGAAGAATGAATGACTCATATTATTTTCCATATGTTGGGTTTTCTGGCCAACTCATTGCTGCATTTTACTATTATCAGTACTCTCTCTTCTGGCTCCTGACAAGAGTGGAATGTTTGGCCATCCTAGGTAACAGCACCTGGCCTTTCTTTTGGGACCACGTCCCTCTGGGTCACTTCACGTGGGCAGGCTGTCCATCCTTCATCTCTGTCTGGACATATAAGCAATGCAAGTCAGGCTGGTCAGTTAGAGTCCCCTAATCATCTGGTCACATTGGTTGCTCTGAGTGGAGGGCAAATCAGCAAATCTGGAGTCTTTCCCTTTTTTTTTTTTTTTTTTTTTTGTATTTGCAGTTGGGCTGCACTGGGTCTTCATTGCAGCATGTGGGTTTCTCATTGTGGTGGCTTCTCTCCTTGCGGAGCCGGGCTCTGGAGTGTCGGCTCTGGAGTGTCAGCTCCGTAGTGGTGGTCCGCAGGCTGAGCTGCCCCACTGCGTGTTAGATCTCCCTGGATCAGGGATGGAACCAATGTGTCTCCTGCATTGGCATGAGAATTCCTCACCACTGAGCCAGCAGTGAAGCCCTGGCCGGTGGATTCTTAACCACTGGACCACCAGGGACGTCCTGAGCCTTTCCCTTAATGGATACATGGGCAACCGGAGAGGGGATCTGTGTCCTTTCCCTTGGGTCACTGGCAATAATGTTGGAATCCAGTAATAGCTTGGAGGAGCCGCCCCCCCCCCACCACCACCGGGGGAGAGAGTGGGACGTCATAAATGGGCAGATGCAGACCTGGAGGTGGAGGGAAAGTCGAGTGAGTTGGCAATGGTGTTTGAATTCTGGATCAGCGTGCTTTGAGTTAGATCATGTGAATCAATAAACCGCACATTTATTTTCTGTACACAAGTTTCAATTGAGTTTGTGTCAGGTAAGATCCAGCGATTCTAAGCTTGACAAATGTCTGTTTTTATTTTTTCTCGACACTGAAACTGAAATTAAATTTATGTAAGCTGTGTCAACTCTGTTGCAGGGATGAATGCATTGATTAACTTTTATTAAAATCCCTTGGACTGTCTTATGACAAATAAAGAGAACTTATAAAGAGTGAAAAGATAGCTAATAACAACTTGGAAAGGAATTCTAAGATTTGTGTGCCTGGGCCAAAGACTAGGATTTGTGGATCCTGGAGAAGAGAAAACATACTTGTGATCTTGATTTATATGAATGGTTGGTGAAGGAGGATGGTGAAGGTGAGTTTTCCTCTCCAGGAAATACGCTGGTGGTTCAGGATTGGACGAGAGAAGTCTTGACAGTGATCGAATATTGAAGGCACTTGTGGAATGCCATTTGGAGGCTAAAATGACATTTTATTGTTTGGAAAATGACTTCTGTGGGCTTGGCCCTAAAGCCGGGTTAGGTAACATGTTGAAATCTGTGTCTTTGTATCCTGTAATGCAGAATGTCTCCAAATTAATAAGTTGCTTAAACTTTTAGCATTATTAACCAGCAATAAGGCTCGACTGTTGAACGTGGCTCAGGAATGACCATTGAAGAAGACAGTTTGATGGTAGGTGATTTGCAGCTCCATTGTAGACCATGGGCTTCCTTGCCCTTTCTTGTGTATTTCTGGAAGAAGTGATTTCACTTTTCTTATTCTAATAAAACAAAGAATATTTTGTGTTAAAGCTAAGTATCTCTCCTGTCATTGCTAGTACTATCAGAGTTAGAAGTAGTGTTCCTGCCTTTCATACCTGTGCTCTTCCATCCATCCATCCAGCTTTTCTCAAAATAGTCATTGACTGCTCATGATGTGTCAAAAGTTGGGCTTGTCCTCTCTTAGGCTCTTCTACTTGTAGCATGATTCTCAGCTCTCCTGCAGCCCAAGCTCTGAAAACGGAATCCCCTTCTCACATCCCTTCACAAGTCACTATTTATCCTCAAAATTAGTTTGTTCTAAACCCTGGCTCCTGGACCAGCTAGGCACTTCTCCTTTTTTTTTTGCCACTTCATACCTACCCATTTTCTTTTCTTTGTCTTTTCCGTAGCAATTGTGGTGGACTCAGCATAGAGAGTTGAAAGTACCAAGGCAGATTTAGAACTTATATTGGGGTTGGGAAAACACTGCCAATGCAGGAGCTTCAAGAGATGCTGGTTCAGTCCCTGGGTTGGCAAGATCTCCTGGAGGAGGACATGGCAAACTGCTCCAATAGTCTTACCTGGAGAATTCCATGGACAGGGGAGCCTGATGGGCTACAATCCATAGGGTTGCTAAAGAGTTGGACACAACTGAATGACTAAACAGCAACAACAACAACAGTCATCATAAAGACTGATAATGTCTGTTCTGAACATACTGGGGTGGGCCCTTGATATGGATTATCTCAACAGTTCATCCTTGGATGCAACCTTACAGCAGCCATTTGAAGGAGATGAAAGGGAAAGTTGGCTGTATTTCTCTTTTGGCATCCAATTTTAAAACATATTTATCTTTTTATTTTGAAATAGTTTAAAACTTTTTAGTTGGAAAAATAGTACAGAGAGTTCCTGGACTATTGTTTCCTCCAATAATAATGTCTTACATAGAAGTAGTACATTGTCAAGACCAGGGAGTTAGCATTGGTACAATACTATTAAAGCATTTGTGTGTGTGTACATGTGTTTGTGTGCATCTGTGTTTCTGTGAAATCTGTGAAATGCATAGATTCAAAGAACCGTCACAATCAGGATGCAGAATTGTTCCATCACCATGAAGAAACACCCTCATGTTACATTACTCCCTTCCCCCAACCCTAACTCCTGGTTACTTTGAATCTCTTCTCTCTCACTGTGATTTTATCCCTTCGTATAAATGGAGTCATGCCGCATGTAACCCTTTGAGACTGGCTTTCTCACTCAGCCTACCCTAAAGCTCCATCCAGGTTGGCTATGTCAAGAGGTTGTCATTTTTTGCATCCTTTATTAAAACGAGAGCTTCTTGAACAGTGCCTGAATCAGAGGGTTCAGATTTCAGCCAAGTATTGCTCAGTTCCTCAGCCTATCCTAACCTGGGGCCCCTCTTCAAGGTCAGCTGTGGGGCAGCCTGGGATCTAGGAGGTCTGTCTTTGTAAAGACTCTTCTGGCTTCAATCAGCCTCTTGCCTTTCACCCGAAGTGTGGAATCTTCCTTGCACACCTCGTCTTGTCTTTCCCTCATTTCCAGCCGTCTCTTGGTCTTAGCCCCAGAGATGAGCATCTGTGATAAGGATTTAGACGCAGGTTTTTCTACTGGAGAGGTGATGGCAGGAAGCAGGAGTGAGGGAGTAGGGAGAAGGGAGGAAAGGAGGGTGGAAAAACCAACAGTGTGTTGATGAGTGGGTCACAGCTGTGGATGCCCGGGGCTCAGTCCTACTGGAGGAACCTATGGAACCCTGAAGAATGTGCCTTAGAACTGCCACTCTGCAGGTGGGATGGGGAAGCATTTACCCACTAACTCCATCTCTCCTTGCATGCATGCATGCTAAATCGCTTCAGTTCTGTCTGACTCTGTTACCTCATGGACTGTAGCCCCCCAGGCTCCTCTGTCCATGGGACATTCCAGGCAAGAATACTGGAGTGGGTTGCCATGCCCTCCTCCAGGGAATCTCCCCATCGCGGGGATCGAACCCAAGTCTCGTATTATATAGCTCCTGCATTGCATGTGGATCCTTTACCACTTGTGCCACTTGGGAAGCCCCAATCTTTCCTTAGTGGAAGGTTATTCTGACCACATTAACACTCTGCATTTCAAAATGGCCCCTGCATGGGGAATTGAGTGGACTCCTGGCTCTGCTGAGAAAACCTCACAAAACCCTGTGGACTGACCCAGCCTGGTGCTGAGGTGAGAGCCAACAGCATGCCTGGGAGCAGGTCACCCCCACAGCACAGGGTCAGAGGGGCTGGGGACGAGGGCGTATGTCCAAGGCAGCCTGGCCTGGTGTGAACTCTTACATTCTGATGGCCAGCCCCCTGGTGGCAGTGTCATACCCTGACCTCCACATTCTCTGGGGACCAACCCAGGACCCGTCAGGGGGCTGGCTGCATTCTCGTGGGCACCACTCACTGACTCTTCTGCTTTCTCAAGCTGTTGATGCAACTCACTTTAAGAGGTTATTCTTTTCTTTTCAAAAATTAAATAAAATATTTAGTTACTTGGCTGTGCTGAGTCTTAGTTGTGGCATGCAGACTCTTTAGCTGCAGCATGTGGGATCTAGTTCACTGACCACGGATCAAATCCAGACCCTCTGTATTGGGAGCTTGGGGTCTTGGCCCCTGGACCACCAGGGAAGTCCCGCTTATAATTCTTTGGGGGGATTTTATGTATGTAATCACGTGAATCTAAACCTAACTGTGTTTTCAGCCTGACTAGCATCAAAAAATTTAATCATTTTTTTCCCATGTATCAACCGTTGATTGATGAAAACACAAATCTGTATGTGTGCAGGTGTTAAAAATAGTTAATGAAAATACTTAGGGGAATACCCTGCTGGTCCAGTGGTTAGTACACTGCACTTTCAGTGCCAAGGGCCCAAGTTCAATCTGTGGTCAGGAAACTAAGATTCTCTCAGCCATGCAACTAAACAGCAACCAAGTGTCTTTCTTCTTGATTCCTAACAACACGATTCAAGCGGTGGATCATTCAAGCGGTGGATCCGAATCCCAGCCCTGCCACCTACTGTTTTTGTGTCCGTGGGAAAGTATCTTCTATGCTTCAGTTTTCTCAACTGCAAATGAGAAGAAGAATCACGCCTATGTCCTGGGGTTGTTCTGGAGTACTGCACTGTTTACAATGGAAGGCATAATAGATTCCTGAGCCCTTGGAACAGTGCCTGGCCTGTAATAAGCACTGTGTAAGTCATTGTTGGGGCTTCCCAAGTGGCTTAGTGATAAAGAATCCACCTACCAAGCGGGAGACATGAGTTCAATCCCTGGGTCAGTAACATCTCCTGGAGGAGGGAATGGAAACCCACTCCAGTATTCTTGCCTAGAGATTCCCATGGACAGAGCAGCCTGGCAGGCTACAGTCCATGTGATCACAAAAGAGCTGGACACGACTTAGTGACTAAACAACAGCAAAGTCATTGTTAAATAGATTTTTTAAAAAGGCAATGTTTAGGGGTCTTAGGTTGAGAGAACCAGTGAAGATTCTGCTTTGAAAAGCAAGTAAGGTATCTTCTTGTCTCCTGCAATCAAGGTCAGTCAGTCCTTCCAGGCTGTTATTGGGTGCCACTGAACTAAAAACACGTAGCCTGAAAAATCTGGAGCCACGCTGTCTGCGGAATAGCCGGAACTGTGACTGTCGTAAATCACCAAGCCCAGCCATCTTGATCTTATCAGGAATTTAGAGCTTCTCTGAGCTCGCTCTGCTCTTTTTCCCCAGCCTTTTTCTTCTTGCTCACTTCTCTGCTTCTCAAGATAACCTAATTTATAGAACTGCCTCAGTGTATGCTGGTGGACATGACATCCCGAGTGAGGAAGAATGCCAGAGCGACCCAGCGGTAGCCTGTTGATTTATGTTCAGTTCACTCCACTGTCACTTGGTGATTTAACATCAAAAGAATGAATTAAGCAGGCGATCACGCTGGGCAAACAAATACACTGTTGCAAATGACTTGGCCAAAAAATTTTTTTTCTTCTGGCCATGTATAAAGTGTGCTAAAAGTGGCCCTTGGTGCAATCATGCAAATGCCTTTGGGCCCTCATGTCATATGTTTCTTGCATTTTCTTTTATCACATGTGATTGTGTATTATAATACACAGCAATTCCAAAGGGGAACCAGATGGCTGCATGTTTCCCAGTTCAGGATGCTCCAGCAAAAAGGAAGGAGGAATCCGGAGCTGTATTTGGCTCTGATGAAGCTGACAGGCCACTGGAGGTGATAATCAGCAGTATTTAAGAAAGGCTTGCATTGGTGATAAAGAATGAAAGTGCTCAATCACGTCTGAATGTGTCCGTGATGGGCATATCCTTTAAAAACAGATTTAATGTATTCCTTTACATCTGCTCAATTTGAATATGTTAAGACAAGCAATATTTTAAACTAGCTTTTCTTTTTGAAATCTGCACATTTCAGAAAAAGCAAATAATTTCTTACAAAGACAGTTCAAGATGTGGCCAATTTTCAACTCTTGTTTGCTTATGGTTGAGGCTGCTGGAGAATCATTTGCTCAGTAAGAAAGACTGGGCTAAACTGGCAAGAAGGAAGAAGCGAGGGAGGTGACTTGATAGTTTCCTCAACATGATTCTTACTTGCCCCCAGCCCCACAAAGGTGAAAGCATTTGGCCCTTAAAAGTGGGCTGGAACAGTCACAACATGTGAAGCTGGCCATGGAAATTGCACAGTATATGTTGCTGTCTTTTTAAAAAAACTGAGTACCTTTTTTAAAAACCACTGAATTGTACACTTCTGTATTTATTGATTTAATTTTCTTTGGCTGTGCCGGGTCTTTGTTGTGGCATGCAGGATCTCTAGTTGGAGGCATGTGAACTCTTGGCTGGGGCATGTAGGATCTAGTTCCCTGACCAGGGACTCAAACCCAGGCACCCTGCATTGGGAGCATAGAGTCTTAGACACTGGACCACCAGGGAAATCCTTGTGTTGTTGTCTTATTTGCTCTCTGATAGTGCCAAAATGATGCACAACATGAAAAAAAAATCTGTGACCACTTTGTTAGATTAGACTGATGACCAGACTGTCACCAGGGTATTTCTGCATATGACTCTAGGTCCTCCTGCTCCTCACAACAGTCATTCATGGGGAAATGTGTGTAGTGATGTCTCAGAAACTGGCCATGTTCTCAGGACTCTGGGGGTGAACTACAGACGTGGAAAGAAAACACTTTTTTCCCAAAATGATGGGAAAGTCGAAGAGTTAGGATTTGAATGCCAGGTTGTGGCAACAAAGGACTCTCTCTCTCTCTTTTTGGTATTAATTTCCACTATGGTTTATTACAGGATACTGAATATAGTTTCTTTTGCTGTACAGTAGGACCTTGTTTGTTATCTATCTTATTTATAGTAGTATGTATCTGCTAATTTCAAACTCCTTATTTATCCTCCCATCTTTCTCATTTTGTAACAATAAGCTTATATTCTATGTCTATGAGTTATTTCTGTTTTGTGAATAAGTTCATTTGTGTCATATTTCAGATTCCACATATAAGTGATATCATATGGTATTTGTCTTTGACTTACTTCACTTAGTGTGATGATCTCTAGGTCCATCCATGTTGCTCTAAATGGCATTATTTCGTTCTTTTTTATGGCTGAGTAATATTCCATTGTATATATGTACCACATCTTTATCTATTCCTTGGTATCAATGGACACTTTGGTTGCTTCCATATCTTGGCTAAACATTGGCTCATCTTCACATGTGCTCTGGACTGAGCCCTGCTCATCTCTTGCCACGTATAAATACCAATACTTGTTATAATTCCCTCCACAGATTCTTTCAGGTCTGGTTCTTTCCCCTCTCCCTTTGGGGAGATCAGCTATACTCAGGTACTCAGGCTTCCTCTTGTACCTGGCACTGGCTTTGCATACATTAGGGCTTTCATGAAGAGTAATCATGGGACCACTCACACCTGGCCCCTCCTGGATGCTCAATAACTCATTTGAATAAATGAATAAAAAGAACATGATTTGCATTCTGATTTGGCCACTTATTGACTAAGTGACCTTGTATTCAACTACAAAATTGGAGGTAGTAGCTGTCATAGTCGGAGAAGGCAATGGCACCCCACTCCAGTACTCTTGCCTGGAAAATTTTATGGACGGAGGAGCCTGGTAGGCTGCAGTCCATGGGGTCACTAAGAGTCTGATACAACTGAGCAACT
Organism: Capricornis sumatraensis; assembly: GCF_032405125.1. Lineage (NCBI taxonomy): Eukaryota > Metazoa > Chordata > Mammalia > Artiodactyla > Bovidae > Capricornis > Capricornis sumatraensis. Next base: position 137,435,152 of record NC_091092.1, on the reverse strand, counting down.
TCACTTTCACTTTTCACTTTCATGCATTGGAGAAGGAAATGGCAACTCACTCCAGTGTTCTTGCCTGGAGAATCCCAGGGACGGGGGAGCCTGGTGGGCTGCCATCTATGGGGTTGCACAGAGTCGGACATGACTGAAGTGACTTAGCAGCAGTAGCTGTCACAGTAGACTTCCCAAGTGGCTGGGTGGTAAAGATCTGGCTGCCAATGCTGAAGTCATGGGTTCGATCACTGGGTTGGGAAGATCCTCTGGAGGAGGAAATGCAATCAACTCCAGTATTCTTGCCTGGAGAATCCCATGGACAGAGGAGGCTGGCAGGCTACAGTCCATGGGGTTGCAAAGAGTCAGACATGACTGAGTGACTGAACCGCAGGAACCACAGCTGTCAGAGTGGTCATAAAGGAGGTCAGACATGTGATAGGGACTCAGCAACTGTCAGTTCTCTTTCCCATAATGCCAGCTTAGTGTTTCCCCTTGGATTACGATGTACCAAACAACTTAACCCCTGAACCAAGCTGTCAGGTCTGCATTTACCTTTAATTACCTGAAAATTTTCACTTTTGAGTTTTACAAAATTATTCATGTATTATTAGAGAAAGAAAATACAGCATTAAAAATATGATTTGGGAGCTGCTTATTTGGGTAAACACACAATGTGTTCATGAAATAGTATTTTGCTTCTTGCCAGAAGCTTTGCTTATTTTTTGTTAAAGCAAACTTCTCTAAAATCAATAATGTAAGACTGAAAGGCACCAAAACATCTAGCTGCTGCAGAAAGGCTTGAGTGTAAATTGTTGATCTGGTGTTCTCAAGGTTTCTGCAGAACAAGAGGGTAAGGCCAAGTCTTTATGGAGAAGTCACTATGAGAAGTTCCATTCATTTTATAAGGAATGAAATGTGAGTCAGGGGTCGAAGCAGGGTGAAGGGAAATGTCTTAAAAAGAACTCATTGGTTGTCACTCAGGGATTATTAATTTACTGAAAAGCCTACCTTTGGCCTGGGGATTGACTCCAGTTTGAATTTGCTAGCTGTTTCCTTTGAATTCTTCTTCCAGGCATTTGGGGGAGTACTGACTCACCCTTGTTCCATGACCTTGCAAACCTGCTCCACGTCATCACCCAGCTTGGGTCATGGTAGGGTTTTTTCTGCACATAATGCTCAGGACATGATTCTGCTCAGATTCTTTGGTAACATCAGGGTTTCAAAGATGAGGAGGAAAAAAAAAAAAGAAAAGCAAATTGGGTTTCACAGTGTTTTGATATTCCACTGCTTTTATCCAATAAGAATTCTTAAGCCTAAGGAGATAAAGGGCATCAAGTCCATTTAGGATCTGGTGAGAAGTGAGATGGGCAGTGTGGGATGAAGGCGAGAGGGTGTTAGGGCAGGTTACTTAGAGAATACATCTCTTGCTGGGAAATTGGTACCAGCATGCGAAACTAGTGTTGATACTAGTACGATATCCATACTGTCTTTATCTTTTCTCTTCCACTGCAAGCGGTTTATCAGTACATAGCTTTATGCTATTTTAAAGTCTCAATTGATTATTATTTATCCACTTCTGCACTGGAGGAAATTTTAGCAAGTTCATAGAGACAGAAAGTAGAATGGTGGTTTCTAGGGTGAGGGGAGGGAAAGTGGATTGTTTAATGGTCCAAGTCTCAGTCTTGCAAGATGAAGAGTTCAGGAAATGGATAGTGGTGATGGTTGCAGAACAATGTGAACATCCTTAATGTTGCTGAACTGTGGGCTTCAAATGATGAAGATGATAAATTTTATGTTATGTGTGTTTTATCACAATTTAAAATAATTTTAAAAAATTATACTGTTCATCCAAAAGCTGGTAAAGATAGTGAGTTCAAAGCACCAGTTTTGAAATGAAGTCCATTGTTTTCATGCTATTTATTACTGTTTCTGTAACCTTGTATCATACATATATACATAAATGTATTTTTTTAAGATTTTGTTTTTTAGAGCAATTTTAGGTTCACAGCAAAACTGAGAGGAATGGATAGAGATTTCCCATCTGCCTCCTCCCCCTCAACATATACAGCCTCCCCCATTATCAACAGTCCCACCAGAGTGTTACATTTGTTACAACTGATGGACCTGTTGAAACATCATTATTGTCTGAGTCCAGAACTTGCATTAAGGTTCACTCTTGGGGTTGTACATTTCATGTTGTTGTTTTAGTCACTAAGTCCTGTCCGACTCCCCATGGACTGTAGCCCACCAGGCTCCTCTTGTCCATGGGATTCTCCAGGCAAGAACACTGGAGTGGGTTGCCATTCCCTTCTCCTGGGGATCTTCCCAATCCAGGGATCGAATATGTATCTCCTGCATTGGCAGGAGATTTCTTTACCAGTGAACCACCAGGGGTTTAGACAAATGTACAATGGTATGTATCCATGATTATAATATCACCCAGAGTATTTTGGATGACCTAAAAACATCTGGGCTCCACCTATTCATCCTTTCCCTCCCTCCAGCCCATGGTAGCCACGAATCTTTTCACTGTCTTCATAGTTTTGCCTTTTCCAGAATGTCATATAGTTAGAATCATATAGTATATTGTCTTTTCTGATTGGCTTTCTCTAAGGAAAGAGTATGAAACCTGTAGTAATCAGAGTTTTCTTCCTTCTTGTGCCTTATTGCAATATCTGTACCCCACTTGCAGAATGAGAGCTTGGTAGAAAGAAAATACCCCAAGTCACAAAATAATATCAGTTTTCGAAATGATGCATCAAAAGAGAACATGATAAAATGACATCATAAAACCTCACAACTCTGAACCCAGAGTGACTCAGAAGAATCTGTGATTCACAATGTGAAGGTGGTGTGGATGAAAACTTACATGTTTCTATTGAAGAAGAAAGTCATGTTTATGGATAATTAAATATGGTTGGTTAATTTTAAAAGGCATTTTAGGAACTGCTAAGGCATTTTGAGGGGTGGAGTTTTGTCACTTTCTCAGTCATATCTGACTCTTTGGGACCCATGGACTCTAGTCTGCCAGGCTCCTCTGTCCATGGGATTTCCTAGACAAGAGTACTAGAGTGGGTTGCCATTCCCTTCTCCAGGGGATCTTCCCGACCCAGGGATTGAACCCGAGTCTCCTGCATTGCAGGCAGATTGTTTACTGTCTGAGCGACCAGGGATGCCCTTGAAGGGGAGTGGTGTCAGATACTATTGGTTGAGTGCAGGTGGGTGCATGCTACACTTTTAGAGAGCTTTGAATGGTTTAACTCTTCAGTGGGCCCAACCCAAGATCATAGTCTGAAGCACTGAATGGTTGGTGTCTTCATCACAGCAGAGAGGGATAAAGAGTACCAGGCATGCTCTCAGCCTTGACCCACCAGAAGGTGAGAGGGCTGATAGAGGTTAGAGAGCATTTTTGAGTAAGGTTAGAACATGGTATGTCAGTAAAATGAAACTCAAGACTCCAGAGATTCCAAAACCTCTAATGTCCACCAGAGGGTTAGGTTTTCATGGTATCCTTTCAGATACTTTGTGAGCACTGCTTTTTTCCAGTATCTGGTCTAAAAGGCACTCAATACATATTTCTTGGAACATTGAATATTTAGGGATGACTCTCTACGAACCTTGGTTATGGTGAGTGATCCAGCCCACTCTGGCTGAAATTGTTTGGATCAGGATTGTACACTTGACCCAACAGGCCAATGAGATTTTCTCCTGGGAACTTAAATTGGTACTAAAAGACAGTTGAACTGAGTGTTCTTGGAATAAGAAAAAGAAAGAAAAGTCACTCAGTCATGTCTCTTTGTGACCCCATAGACTGTAGCCCTCCAGGCTCCTCTGTCCATGGGATTCTCCAGGCAAGAATACTGGAGTGGGTTGCCATTCTCTTCTGCAGGGGATCTTCCCAACCCAGGATTGAACCTGGGTCTCCCACATTTCAGGCAGTTTCTTTACTGTTTGAGCCACCACGGAAGCCCATTCTTGGAATAGTCATGTTTAATCTTGTCAGTTGTCAGGTTAGCCATATTCTGCCACACAGAATGGAGAATTCTCCACAGGATGAAGAAGCAGAAAAAGCCAAACAACACAGATATGCATGAATGTATATGGTCCATACACACATACACATGCCTCTCAGCCTTTTTTTTTTTTTTTTTTGGCCTCCTTTCTGGTTCTTGTTTATATTCCCTCCCTGAGGTCCAACTTTATTCCTCCCTTTGGTTCTATAAGACACCCGTATCCTTAAGCAAATCTTTCTTCTGCTTAAACTACCTTGGTTTTTGCCACATGCAACCAAGATCTATTAGGAGATATATATTGTCACCACAGTTCATTTTCCTTCTCTGATATTCAACATTTGGAAGTGAAAAATCATCCTAGTAAATATTTGTCTTAATTTGAATCAATTTCCATTTCCCTGAACTTGAGCTATTTTGAAATGCCTACTTGGCCCCCTTCCACTGTTTGAATAGCAAAAAGCAAAGGGAACCAGGAGCCACCAGCTGATGTGAATTCTTAAACATTCTATATAAATTATGCCTTTGAAACTCCTGGAATCTTCCTGGGAAACCATTTCCCAGCAGGGGAAGAAAAACTAACAGGTTTCAGAAATAAACTTGAACTATTACTCATTGCTATGGAAAAGTACAACTTTGAAGTACCCAAATAAATGAAAATAAGTGAGTTATTGCTAGTGGTAGGAGTCACGATAGTCAAGAGTGGAGACCCAGAGCCAGAAGGCTTATTGATATGTTGGAGACCCCAACTGGAGGGCACTCATTGGAAAGCCAGCATCTGGGTCTTAGCTTTGTCCCCACAGCTCCTAACATGGGGCTTCGCCTTAGAAGATGCTCCATATATGTTTGTTGAAAAAAGACTGAGTGATGAAATAAAGAGAAGTGATTAAGTCTGAAGATCAGTGTGTATCTGTGTGCTCAGTTGTGTCCAACTCTGCAACCCCATGAACTATAGCTTGCCAGACTCCTCTGTCTATGGGATTTCCCAGGCAAGAACATGAGAGTACAAAACTACTCACAAAATAATGAGCAAACCAAATCCAGCAATACATAAAGAGGATTATATACCACAATCAAGTTGAATATATTCCAGCTAATACTCATACTTAATGGTAAATACTGAATGCTTTCTCTACAAGATCAGGAACAAGACAAGGATGTCCACTTTCATTACTTCTATTCCACATTATACTGAAGGTTCTAGTGAAGTCAATTAGGCAAGAAAATGAAGTGAATGAGATCCATATTGGAAAGGAAGAAATAAAATGCTATTGGCTGATGGCATGACCTTGTGTATAGAAAAGTCTAGGGAACTGTTTAATAATTATTACAACTAGTAAGTCCAAAAGGTTGAAAGAGGCAGAAAAGACTCTCAACACACAAAAAGTTTATTGTGATTTACAATTACATTTACAATTTATAATCCAGGAAAAAAATTAAGAAAACAATTTCACTTACAATAGTATCAGAAATAATAAAATATCTAGGAATAAATTTAACAAAAAAGTGTAAAACCTGTACCCTGAAGAGCACAAATCATTGTTGAAAGAAATTAAAGAATATCTAAATAAGTGGGAAAAAAAAATTAGAGTGAGTTGCCATTTCCTCCTCCAGGGGATCTTCCTGACTCAGGGATTGAACCCATGTCTCCTGCATTGGCAGGTAGATTCTTTACCACTGAGCCACCTGGGAAGCCCCCTGAAGATCAGACTCAGAGGGAAATTGCCTGTGTGACTTTGGATGTGTTACTTACCCATGTCTTGGCTTCCATAACTGTAAAATAGGGATGAGAACAGAGCCAGCAGTTCCAGAAGTTGCTTCCTGATTAAGAAAGAACTAGCAACACTCATGCAGCACTAGATTTCCAGTGGGTTCCAGAGATGATTCCTAGGGGCCTTGCCCGAAGCCCTTCTTGCAGTGCAAGGAGCCTGCTTGTGCTCCATGGAGACAATGTAGCCAGAAGTTCCTGGCACATAATAGTTTTTCAAGCCTCAGCTCTATGGATGAACCTTACTAAGTACTTCATTAAGTCAACACATGTTTATGGAATTCCTAATGCAGAGAAGTTGCTAAGCAGGTTCTGAAATCTCTTTTATCAGGGATTTGCTATGTAGCTTCAGCCTCAGTTTCCTTCTTTGCAAAGTGATAACAATAATTTCACCCACCTCGAGGAACTGCATGAAGGATAAGTGCAATGATGCCTATTAAGCAGCAGTGAGGTGCCTGGCTTGGAGGAAGAGGTCAATAATGTACGCATGGAAATGGGATTGATTCTGTGCTCGGTGCTAGGACACAGAAATAAAACACAACTGACTTGGGCTCTGAACTGAGGGAGCTTGTTATGGAAAGGCAAACATTTAAGCAAGGTTCAAGACAGCCCTGGTGGCCCAGGTGGTATACATGTGACATAAATATGGGTTCAATCCCTGGGTTGGGAAGATCCCCTGGAGGGGGAAATGGCAACCCACTTCAGTATTCTTGCCTGGGAAATCCCATGAACAGACGAGCCTGACAGGCTACAGTCCATGGGGTCACAAAAGAGTCTGACACAACTGAAGCAACTTAGCACACACAGAGAGAGACAGCACAAGAATTATCCTGAGAGAGGAAACAGAACACCAGGGGGCATGCAACTGGGACACCAAAACCAACCATGACGATGGGTGAAGGGGACAGAGAGGTGGCCTCTTAAGCACCAGTGCTAAAGACCAGTTGGCCAAGGACCATCTTCCTGAGAGCTGAATGCCCAATGGGCAAGCCGCCTAATGTCTAGTGGCAGATTCATTGGAGTTTAAAAGCTCACAATATAGTTATTTTAAAAATATTCTTTTTGACGCTTAGTCAATTAATGTATTTTCTCTAGACACAGTAACTTGTTGAAAGTTCTAGGTTTTAGGGTGGTTTTGACTTCATGAATGTATTTTCCATTAATGTTCCTATTTATGGAAAACTATGCTAGTGAAGTTATTATCAAATATATTAATAATTATGAATTAATTTAAGGGCTTCACTGGTGGCTCAGCTGGTAAAGAATCTGTCTGCAATGTGGGAGGCCTGGGTTCGATCCCTGGGTTTGGAAGATCCCTTGGAGAAAAGAACAGCTATGCACTCCAGTATTTTGGCCTGGAGAATACCATGGGCTGTATAGTCCATGGGGTCACAAAGAATTGGATATGACAGAGCAACTTTACTTTTTCATCCCTGGTGGCTCAGACAGTAAAGCGTCTGTCTACAATGAGGGAGACCCGGGTTCGATCCCTGGGTTGGGAAGATCCCCTGGAGAAGGAAATGGCAATCCATGCCAGTACTATTGCCTGGAAAATCCCATGGACAGAGGAGCTTGGTAGGCTACAGTCCATGGGGTCGCAAGGAGTCGGACATGACTGAGTGACTTCACTCACTCATAAATATGTTGAATTACTTTATATTATAAATATGTTCCCAGCTGAGAATAGCTGAGAAAAGAAGAGAAGCTAAAGGTAAAGGAGAAAAGGAAAGGCATACCCATTTAAATGTAGAGTTCCAAAGAATAGCAAAGAGAGATAAGAAAGCCTTCCTCAGTGATCAATGCAAAGAAATAGTGGAAAACAATAGAATGGGAAAGACTAGAGATCTCTTTAAGAAAATCAGAGATACCAAGGGAACATATCATGCAAAGATGGGCAGAATAAAGGGCAGAAATTGTATGGCTCTAACAGAAGCAGAAGATATTAAGAACAGGTGGCAAAAATACACAGAACTATACAAAAAAAAAGATGTTCGTGACCCAGATAGCCACGATGGTGATACCACTCACCTAGAGCCAGACATCCTGGAATACGGAGTCAAGTGGGCCTTAGGAAGCATCACTATGAACAAAGCTAAGGGAGGTGATGGGTTTCCAGTTAAGCTATTTCAAATCCTAAAAGATGATGCTGTGAAAGTGCTGCACTGAATATGCCAGCAAATTTGGAAAACTTAGCAGTGGCCTCAGGACTGGAAAAGGTCAGTTTTCATTCCAATCCCAAAGAAATGCCAAAGGATGTTCAGACTACTGCACGATTGCACTCATCTCACAAGCTAGCAAAGCAGTGCTCAAAATTCTCCAAGCTGGGTTTCAACAGTATGTGAACCATGAAATACCAGATGTTCAAGCTGAATTTTAAAAAGGCAAAGGAACCAGAAATCAAACTGCCAACATCCATTGGATTATCAAAAAAGCAAGTGAGTTCCAGAAAAACATCTACTTTGCTTTATTGACTACTCCAAAGCCTTGTGTGGATCACAACAAACTGTGGAAAATTCTTTAAAAAATTAATTTTTTTAAATTGGAGGCTAATTACTTTACAATATTGTAGTGGTTTTTGCCAAACATCGACATGAATCAGCCATGGGTGTACATGTGTTCCCCATCCTGAATCCCCGTCCAAACTTCCTCCCCATCCAGTCCCTCAGAGTCACCCCAGTACACCAGCCCTGAGCACCCTGTCTCATGCATTGAACCTGGACTTGTGATCTGTTTCACATATGGTAATATACATGTTTCAATGCTATTCTCTCAAATCTTCCCACTCTCGCCTTCTCCCACAGAGTCCAAAAGTCTGTTCTGTACATCTGTGTCTCTTTTGCTGTCTTGCATATAGGGTCATTGTTACCATCTTTCTAAATTCCATATATATACATTAATACACTGTATTGGTGTTTTTCTTTCTGACTTACTTCACTCTGTATAACAGGCTCCAGTTTCATCCACTTCATTAGAACTGATTCAAATACATTCCTTTTATTTTTTTTTTAATTTTTATTTTTACTTTATTTTACTTTACAATACTGTGTTGGTTTTGCCATACATTGACATGAATCTACCGCGGGTGTACATGCGTTCCCAAACATGAACTCCCCTCCCTCCTCCCTCCCCATAACATCCCTCTGGGTCATCCCCGTGCACCAGCCCCAAGCATACTGTATCCTGCATTGGACATAGACTGGTGATTCGATTCTTACATGATAGTATACATGTTTCAATGCCATTCTCCCAAATCATCCCACCCTCTCCCTCTCCAATAATAGCTGAGTAATATTCCATTGTGTATTTGTACCACAGCTTTCTTATCCATTCATCTGCTTACGGACATTTAGGTTGCTTCCATGTCCTAGCTATTGGAAACAGTGCTGAGATGAACATTGGGATACATGTGTCTCTTTCCATTCCGGTTTCCTCGATGTGTATACCCAGCAGTGGGATTGCTAGTGGCTGTGCTAGTAACTGTACTAGTTTGCATTCCCACCAACAGTATAAGAGGGTTCCCTTTTTACCCCACCCTGTCCAGCATTTATTGTTTGTAGACTTTTGGATAGCAGCCATTCTGACTGGTGTGAGATGGTACCTCACTGTGGTTTTGATTTGCATTTCTCTGCTAATGAGTGATGTTGAGCATCTTTTCCTGTGTTTGTTAGCCATCTATATGTCTTCTTTGGAGAAATGTCTGTTTAGTTCTTTGGCCCATTTTTTGATTAGGTCGTTTATTTTTCTGGAATTGAGCTGCAAGAGCTCCTTGTATATTTTTGAGATTAATTCTTTGTCAGTTGCTTCGTTTGCTATTATTTTCTCCCATTCTGAAGGCTGTCTTTTCACCTTACTTATAGTTGCCTTCGTTGTGCAAAAGCTTTTAAGTTTCATTGGTCCCATTTGTTTATTTTTGCTTTTATTTCCATTACTCTTGGAGGTGGATCATAGAGGATCCTGCTATGATTTATGTCACAGAGTGTTTTGCCTATGTTTTCCTCTAGGAGTTTTATAGATTCTAGAGTTTTATAGTTTCTGGTCTTACATTTAGATCTTTAATCCATTTTGAGTTTATTTTTGTGTATGGTGTTAGAAAGTGTTCTAGTTTCATTCTTTTACAAGTGGTTGACAAGTTTTCCCAGCACCACTTGTTAAAGAGATTGTCTTTTCTCCATTGTATATTCTTTTTTTTTTTATTAAATTTTAAAATCTTTAATTCTTACATGTGTTCCCAAACATGAAACCCCCTCCCACCTCCCTCCCCATAACATCTCTGTGGGTGATCCCCATGCACCAGCCCCAATCATGCTGTATCCTGCGTCAGACATAGACTGGCGATTCAATTCTTACATGATAGTATACATGATAGAATGCCATTCTCCCAAATCATCCCGCCCTCTCCCTCTCTCTCTGAGTCCAAAAGTCCGTTATACACAGCTGTGTCTTTTTTCCTGTCTTGCATACAGGGTCGTCATTGCCATCTTTCTAAATTCCATATATATGTGTTAGTATACTGTATTGGTGTTTTTCTTTCTGGCTTACTTCACTCTGTATAATCGGCTCCAGTTTCATCCATCTCATCAGAACTGATTCAAATGAATTCTTTTTAACGGCTGAGTAATACTCCATCGTGTATATGTACCAAAGCTTCCTTATCCATTCATCTGCTGATGGACATCTAGGTTGTTTCCATGTCCTGGCTATTATAAACAGTGCTGCGATGAACATTGGGGTACATGTGTCTCTTTCAATTCTGGTTTCCTCGGTGTGTATACCCAGCAGTGGGATTGCTGGGTCATAAGGTAGTTCTATTTGCAATTTTTTAAGGAATCTCCACACTGTTCTCCATAGTGGCTGTACTAGTTTGCATTCCCACCAACAGTGTAGGAGGGTTCCCTTTTCTCCACACCCTCTCCAGCATTTGTTGCTTGCAGATTTTTGGATCGCAGCCATTCTGACTGGTGTGAAGTGGTACCTCATTGTGGTTTTGATTTGCATTTCTCTGATAATGAGTGATGTTGAGCATCTTTTCATGTGTTTGTTAGCCATCCGTATGTCTTCTTTGGAGAAATGTCTATTTAGTTCTTTGGCCCATTTTTTGATTGGGTCGTTTATTTTTCTGGAATTGAGCTGCATAAGTTGCTTGTATATTTTTGAGATTAGTTGTTTGTCAGTTGCTTCATTTGCTATTATTTTCTCCCATTCAGAAGGCTGTCTTTTCACCTTGCTTATAGTTTCCTTTGTTGTGCAGAAGCTTTTAATTTTAATTAGATCCCATTTGTTTATTTTTGCTTTTATTTCCAGAATTCTGGGAGGTGGATCATAGAGGATCCTGCTGTGATTTATGTCTGAGAGTGTTTTGCCTATATTCTCCTCTAGGAGTTTTATAGTTTCTGGTCTTACATTTAGATCTTTAATCCATTTTGAGTTTATTTTTGTGTGCGGTGTTAGAAAGTGATCTAGTTTCATTCTTTTACAAGTGGTTGACCAGTTTTCCCAGCACCACTTGTTAAAGAGATTGTCTTTACTCCATTGTATATTCTTGCCTCCTTTGTCAAAGATAAGGTGTCCATATGTGTGTGGATTTATCTCTGGGCTTTCTTCCATTGTATATTCTTGCCTCCTTTGTCAAAGATAAGGTGTCCATAGGCATGTGGATGTATCTCTGGGCTTTCTATTTTGTTCCACTGATCTATATTTCTGTCTTTGTGCCAGTACCATACTGTCTTGATGACTGTGGCTTTGTAGCATAGTCTGAAGTCAGGCGGGTTGATTCCTCCAGTTCCATTCTTCTTTCTCAAGATTGCTTTGACTATTTGAAGTTTTTGTATTTCCATACAAATTGTGAAATTATTTGTTCTAGTTCTCTGAAAAATACCATTGGTAGCTTGATAGGGATTGCATTGAATCTATAAATTGCTTTGGATAGTATACTCATTTTCACTATACAGATTCTTCCAATCCATGTACATGGTATATTTCTCTATCTATTTGAATCCTCTTTGATTTCTTTCTTCAGTATTTTATAGTTTCCTATATATAGGTCTTTTGTTTCTAAAGATAGATTTATTCCTAAGTATTTCATTGTTTATGTTGCAATGGTGAATGGAATTGTTTCCTTAATTTCTCTTTCCCTTCTCTCTTTGTTAGTGTATAGGAATGCAAGGGATTTCTGTATGTTGATTTTATATCCTGCAACTTTACTATATTCATTGATTAGCTCTAGTAATTTTCTGGTGGAGTCTTTAGGGTTTTCTATGTAGAGGATCATGTCATCTGCAAATAGTGAGAGTTTTACTTCTTTTCCAATTTGGATTCCTTTTATTTTTTTTCTGCTCTGATTGCTGTGGTCAAAACTTCCAAAACTATGTTGAATAGTAGTGGTGAGAGTGGGCACCCTTGTCTTGTTCCTGACTTTAGGGGTAATGCTTTCAATTTTTCACCATTGAGGATAATGTTTGCTGTGGATTTATCATATATGGCATTTATTATGTTAAGGTATATTGTCACCCTGCTTACTTAACTTATATGCAGAGTACATCATGAGAAACGCTGGGCTGGAAGAAGCACAAGCTGGAATCAAGATTTCCGGGAGAAATATCAATAACCTCAGATATGCAGATAACACCACCCTTATGGCAGAAAGTGAAGAGGAACTAAAAAGCCTCTTGATGAAAGTGAAAGAGGAGAGTGAAAAAGTTGGCTTAAAGCTCAACATTCAGAAAACAAAGATCATGGCATCAGTCCCATCACTTCATGGGAAATAGATGGGGAAACAGTAGAAACAGTGTCAGACTTTATTTTGGGGGGGCTCCAAAATCACTGCAAATGGTGACTGCAGCCATGAAATTAAAAGACGCTTACTCCTTGGAAGAAAAGTTATGACCAACCTAGATAGTATATTCAAAAGCAGAGACACTACTTTGCCGACTAAGGTCCGTCTAGTCAAGGCTATGGTTTTTCCTGTGGTCATGTATGGATGTGAGAGTTGGACTGTAAAGAAGGCTGAGCACCGAAGAACTGATGCGTTTGAACTGTGGTGTTGGAGAAGACTCTTGAGAGTCCCTGGGACTGCAAGGAGATCCAACCAGTCCATTCTGAAGGAGATCAGCCCTGGGATTTCTTTGGAAGGAATGATGCTAAAGCTGAAGCTCCAGCACTTTGGCCACCTCATGCAAAGAGTTGACTCATTGGAAAAGACTCTGATGCTGGAAGGGATTGGGGGCAGGAGGAGAAGGGGACGACCGAGGATGAGATGGCTGGGTGGCATCACTGACTCGATGAACGTGAGTCTGAGTGAACTCCGAGAGACGGTGATGGACAGGGAGGCCTGGCGTGCTGTGATTCATGGGGTCGCAAAGAGTCAGACACGACTGAGCGACTGAACTGAACTGAACTGATGTTCCTTCTATGCCTGCTTTCTGGTGGGTTTTTATCACAAATGGATGTTGAATTTTGTCAAAGGCTTTCTCTGCATCTATGGAGATAATCTGCCGGGAGCCAGCACGGGAGATCCCACCCATGACAAGGTCATGTGGAGAGACCTGACGAGCAAGGCAGATCAGGACTCGAGAGGCCCCCTGGACCTGCTTGAGCATCTACCCCAAAACCAGAATCTGTCTGTCTTACTATTTTATGCCTTTCACTAACTCTTCTGACATTAACAGGGGGCTATCCCCGACCACCTTTCTCTGGAAAAAATAAACTTAGAGTTCTAGTTGATAAATCTCCTGGGCATGAAAGGAGTGTTTCAAACCCCCTGTTAGCATTCTAGCTTACTTGGCAGGTTTATCCAGACTCTTGCAACATTGTTGAGCCAATGCTTGCTGCCAAGTTCTCATATCCCTTATCCATTGTGTTCCTGGGAGTGCATGTAGTCAGGATGTAGAAAAAACAAGCAGTAGCCTTAGCATTAGCAACATTAGACTTTGAATTAATAAGTTCTCTCTTTGCTGCAACCCACTGAATCTTTGCTCCATAAAAATGTAACTCTTTACTTTAAGGGTGACGCAGGCCAGAAATTTAAGAAGAAACACTTCAAGGGAAAATTATTGTTCTGGCTGACCAACCTTTATCAAAAAGAGGTCATAAAATATCAACAGGCCTCCAGGCCAGAACATAATGTACAAAAAATAAGACTCTTGCAGGAAGGAACCTGGTATTGATAAAAGTTAATACTGATGGAATGTTGAGCTGACTCTGCATTTTTCAATTTGCTCAATGTACAACTCAGGGTATAAAAGCCCTCTCTGAAAATAAAGTGACGGGCCTCGCTCACCGAAGAAGCTTGGTCTCCCCGTGTCTTTCCTTTTTTTCTTTCTCTCTCTTACTCTCTTTTTCAGGCTGATCCCTTGGAGCACAGAGGCTCTCTGCATTCACTTATTTGCCTGGGCTTCTAAGACCTGAATGGGAAGGTGCTCTGTGACTTCACTCTCTTGGGAGACCGGGAGGGTGGCTGTGGCCTATGTGAACAGAGCAAATCCCTTGTCTTGGGGCTTTATTAGTTTTCTGTGTAAACCAAGGAATATCAGCTTCTATTCTTTCCTCTCTCATTCATTCATTTCATTCATTCATTCGCCAATGTCATCCATCCTGAGGGTATCCCTGGACCCTGCTGAGGCTGGACCCTGGCAATAATCATATGGTTTTTATTTTTATCTTTCAGTTTCTTAATGTGGTGTATCACATTGATGATTTGTGGATATTAAAGAATACTTGCATCCCTGGGATAAAGCCCACTTGGTCATGATGTATGATCTTTTTAATATGTTCTTGGATTGTTTGCTAGAATTTTGCTAGAGAGTTTTGCATCTATGTTCATCAGTGATATTGGCCTGTAGTTTTCTTTTTTGTGGCATCTTTGCCTGGTTTTAGTATTAGGGTGATGGTGGCCTCGTAGAATGAGTTTGGAAGTTTACCTTCCTCTCCAATTTTCTGGAAGAGTTTGAGTAGGATAGGTGTTAGCTCTTTTCTAAATTTTTGGTAGAATTCACCTGTGAAGCCACCTGGTAATGGGCTTTTTTTTGTTGGAAGATTTCTGATTACAGTTTCAATTTCCGTGCTTGTGATGGGTCTGTTAAGATTTTCTATTTCTTCCTGGTTCAGTTTTGGAAAGTTATACTTTTCTAAGAGTTTGTCCATTTCTTCCAAGTTGTCCATTTTATTGGCATATAGTTGCTGATAGTAGTTTCTTATGATCTTTTGTATTTCTGTGTTGTCTGTTGTGATTTCTCCATTTCCATTTCTAATTTTGTTGCTATGCGTCTTCTCCCTTTTTTTATTGATGAGTCTGGCTGATGGTTTTTCTATTTTTTTATCTTCCCAAAGAAACAGCTTTATACATTTGTTGATTTTTGCTATGGTCTTCTTTGTTTCTTTTTCATTTATTCTGCCCTAATTTTTATGATTTCTTTCTTTCTATGAACCCTGGGGTTCTTCATTTCTTCCTTTTCTAGTTGCTTTAGAGTTAGGTTGTTTTTTTGACTTTTTTCTTATTTCTTGAGGTCAGCCTGTATTGCTATGAACCTTCCCCTTAGCACTGCTTTTACAGTGTCCCACAGGTTTTGGGTTGTTGTGTTTTCATTTTCATTCATTTTATGCATATTTTGATTTTTTTTCTTCGTGATTTGTTGGTTATTCAGCAGTGTGTTGTTTAGCCTCCATATGTTTGTATTTTTAATAATTTTTTTTCCTATAGTTGACATCTAATCTTACTGCACAGTGATCAGGAAAGATGCTTGGAATGATTTCAATTTTTTGGAATTTACCAAGGCTAATTTATGGCCCAGGATGTGATCTATCCTGGAGAAGGTTCTGTGTGCACTTGAGAAAAAGGTGAAATTCATTGTTTTGGGGTGAAATGTCCTATAGATATCACTTAGGTCTAACTGTTCCATTGTATCATTTAAAGTTTGTGTTTCCTTGCTAATTTTCTGTTTAGTTGATCTATCCATGGGTGTGAGTGGGGTATTAAAGTCTCCCACTCTTATTGTGTTAGTTAATTTCCCCTTTCATACTTGTTAGCATTTGTCTTACATATTACAATGCTCCTATGTTGGGTGCATATATGTTTATAATAGTTATATTTTCATCTTGGATTGATCCTTTGATCATTATGTAGTTTCCATCTTTGTCTCTTTTCATGGCCTTTATTTCAAAGTCTGTTTTGTCTGATATGAGCATTGCTACTCCTGCTTACTTTTGGTCTCCATTTGCACGAAATATCTTTTTCCAGCCCTTTACTTTTAGTCTGTATGTGTCCCTTGTTTTGAGGTGGGTCTATTGTAGAGCATATATAGGGGTCTTGTTTTTGTATCCATTCAGCCAGTCTTTGTCTTTTGGTTGGGGCATTCAACCCATTTACATTTAAGGTTATTATTGATAAGTATGATCCCATTGCCATTTACTTTGTTGTTTGGGGTTCAAGTTTATACACCTTTTCTGTGTTTCCTGCCTAGAGAAGATCCTTTAGCATTTGTTGAAGAGCTGGTTTGGTGGTCCTGAATTCTCTCAGCTTTTGCTTGTGTGTAAAGCTTATGATTTCTCCTTCATATTTGAGTGAGACCCTTGCTGGGTACACTAATCTGGGTTGTAGGTTTTTCCTTTTCATCACTTTAAGTATGTCCTGCCATTCCCTCCTGGCCTGAAGAGTTTCTATTGAAAGATCAGCTGTTATCCTTATGGGAATCCCCTTGTGTGTTATTTGTTGTTTTTCCCTTGCTGCTTTTAATATTTGTTCTTTGTGCTTGATCTTTTTTAATTTGATTAATATGTGTCTTGGGGTGTTTCACCTTGGGTTTATCCTGTTTGAGACTCTCTGGGTTTCTTGGACTTGGGTGGCTATTTCCTTCCCCATTTTAGGGAAATTTTCAACTATTATCTCCTCAAGTATTTTCTCATGGCCTTTCTTTTAGTCTTCTTCTTCTGGGACTATATGATTCTAATGTTGGGATGTTTGACATTGTCCCAGAGATCTCTGAGGTTGTCCTCATTTCTTTTAATTCTGTTTTCTTTTTTTTTCCTCTCTGCTTCATTTATTTCCACCATTCTATCTTCCACCTTACTTATCCTATCTTCTGCCTCAGTTATTCTACTGGTTCCTTCCAGAGTGTTTTTTATCTCATTTGTTGCATTATTCATTATTGATTGACTCTTTTTTATTTCTTCTAGGTCCTTGGTAAACATTTCTTGCATCTTCTCAATCCTTGTCTCCAGACTATTTATCTGTTACTCCATTTTGTTTTCAAGATTTTGGATCATTTTTACTATCATTATTCTGAATTCTTTTTCAGGTAGACTCCTTATCTTCTCCTCTTTTGTTTGATTTGGCAGGCATTTATCATGTTCCCTTGCCTGCTGAATATTCTCTGCCTTTTCATCTTGTTTAGATTGCTGGGTTTGGGGTGGCCTTTCTGTATGCTGGAAGTTTGTGGTTCCTCTTTATTGTGGAGGTTCCTCCCTCCACAATATTGTGGGGTTGGATGAGTGGCTTCTCAAGGTTTCCTGGTTAGAGAAGCTTGCGTTGGTGTTCTGGTGGGTGAAGCTGGATCTCTTCTCTCTGGAGTGCAATGAAATGTCCAGTAGGGAGTTTTGAGGTTTCTATGGGTTTTTGTGTGACTTTGGGCAGCCTGTATATTAATGCTCAGGGCTATGTTTCTGCATTGCTGGAGAATTAGCATGGTATGTCTTTCTCTGGAACTTGTTGGCTCTTGGGTGGAGCTTGGTTTCATTGTAGGTATGGAGACTTTTGGATGAGCTCTTGTCGATTAATGTTCCCTGAAGTCAGGAGGTTTCTGGTGTTCTCAAGTTTGGATTTAAACCTCTGGTTTTCAGTCTTATTCTTATAGTAGCCTCAAGACTTTCTCCATCCATACCGCACTGATGGTAAAACATCTAGCTTAATGGAGAAAAGATTCTCCACAGTGAGGGGCACCCAGAGAGGTCTGCAGAGTTACATGGAGAAGAGAAGAGGGAGGAGGGAGGTAGAGATGTCCAGGAGGAGAAGAGAGGGAATCAAAAGCGGAGAGAGCAATCTAGCCAGTAATCAGTTCCCTAAGTGCTCTCCACAGCCTGGAACACCCAGAGAGGTTCACAGAGTTACACAGCGAAGAGAAGAGGGAGGAAGGAGATAGAGGTGACCAAGAGGAGAAGATGGGGAGTCAAAAGGAGAGAGATAGATCTAGCCCATAATCAGTTTCCTAAGTGTTCTCCATAGCCCAGAATACCCAAAGAGATTCTCAGAGTTGGGTAGAGAAGAGAAGGGGGAGGGAGGAGATAGAGGTGACCTAGGTGGAGAAAAATGAGAGTCAAAACGGGGAGAGGGCAATCAAACCAGTAATTACACTCCTAAGTGAAAATGGGTACTGAAGATTGCATTCTTAAAGGGACAAAATTGATAACAAATACCAAAAAGCAAAGTTTAAAAATCTAGAGTAGATGTTAGACTCTCAAAAATACAATATCAAAAATAAAACAAAACAAAACAAAATCAGAAAATCTATTAAAAATATATATGAAATTTGGTTTAAAAATAGGGTCTCCAGCAATCACACTGGGCATACACACCAAGGAAACCAGAATTGAAAGAGACACGTGTACCCCAATGTTCATCACAGCACTGTTTATAATAGCCAGGACATGGAAGCAACCTAGATGTCCATCAGCAGACGAATGGATAAGAAAGCTGTGGTACATATACACAATGGAGTATTACTCAGCCATTAAAAAGAATACATTTAAATCAGTTCTAATGAGGTGAATGAAACTGGAGCCGATTATACAGAGTGAAGTAAGCCAGAAAGAAAAACACCAATACAGTATACTAACACATATATATGGGATTTAGAAAGATGGTAATGATAACCCTGTATGCGAGACAGCAAGAGACACAGATGTATAGAACAGACTTTTGGACTCTGTGGGAGAGGGAGAGGGTGGGATGATTTGGGAGAATGTCATTGAAACATGTATATTACCATGTAAGAAATGAATAGCCAGTCTAGGTTCGGTACAGGATATGGGATGCTTGGGGCTGGTGCACTGGAATGACCCAGAGAGATGATATGGGGAGGGAGGTGGGAGGGGGGTTCAGGATTGGGAACGCATGTACACCATGGCGGATTCATGTCAATGTATGGCAAAACCAATACAGTATTGTAAAGTAAAATTTAAAAAAAAATTAAAAAAATAGGGTCTTTGTTTTGCAAGGTAATAGTAGGTTATAAAAATAAAAATTAAAGGAGTAATTAGGGACTTAAATTTTTAAAAATTTGAAAAATGGTAATAGTAAAATATACCTAGAAATTTCTCTGGAGCTGTTGCGGGCAGTGTGGTGTCAGTTCAGTTTCAGATAGTTCCTTGTCCCAGCTTATACTTCTTTTCAAGGTCTATAGGCCCCTTCCAATGTAGTTGGTGCTAACTACAGGGTTTTAATCTGTTGCACTTGCCACTTCCAAAGTGATTCCCTCTGTTTATTTTGGCTTCTTCTGTTTGCAAGTCTCTTCAATGTCTAATTTCTGCCCTGACACAAGAGGGCTGAGGTGGTCATTTATTTAGGCTCACTTGTTCAGTTGTGCTGTAGGGAGGGAGGAACAGTGCAAACAAATATCACTGGCATGTGTGGGGAGTGTTCACAGTGTCTTGGCCACACTGGGTTTGTCCCCGCTCATGGCGTGTGTGCTTTCCCAGTCTCAGGCTCCAGTTTCCTCTGCAGGGGAACTGTCTAAAGTGGGTCCTGGGTTGCGTGCACTTCCCAGGTCTAAGCCACTCAGGTTCAGGTTCTCGGGTACTCCACAAAAGCACAGACTTGGTTGGGCCTACGTTTTGTGCCCTTCCGAGGTCCGAGGAGCTCAGGTGACCAGGTACTTGGCGAGTGCACTCTCCCCACCTGGGTGGTGCATCTTATCACCTCCCCGGTCCCAGCTGCTTGGTTTCCTGTGTGCACAGTGGGAGTGCCTTCTCAGGTGTGCCATGTGTCTCCTCTGGGGAGCTGATCTCTGGCTGTGGCCCTCCTGGTGGATGTCAACTGTCCAGGATCCCAGGAAGACTTGGTTAGCAACTGGGGGCCTGCTCAGTTTGGTGGAGGATGCCGTCTCTGGGGCCGAGATTGCCCCTCTCCCTCTGGCTCTGGCTGTCGCCTGCCTGCCTCTCTGCCTCCAGTGGGGATGGGCTGGTCTGCAGCCAGGTAGCTCTCCTCTGGTATTCACTCAGTCCTTTGTTCTGTGAACGGGCCCAGCAGTGCCTTAGGTTAGAGCTTTTTGTGGGAAAGTTCTCTCTTTCTCTCTCTCTCTTTCTTTTTTCTCTCTGTCTATCCAACAGTTTGGGTTACTATCTCATGTTAGCTCCCTCAGATTGTCCTCAGGGCATTCAGACCTGGCCTTTACCCTAAGCAATGCAGCCCACACCTCCCTGTTCAGCTCCCACTTGCTGGTGGCAGAAGAAAGCGTCTGGGCTACTTCTCTGCTGGGAGTTGCAGTTAGGCATGTAATTTGTGGGTTTTATTTATTTATTTTTTCCTCCCAGTTATGTTGCCCTCTGAGATTCCAAAACTCCCACAGACCTGCCAGTTGTAGGGTTTCCTGGTATTTGGAAACTTCTCTTTCACGACTCCCTCCCCAGGACTGGTCTCCATCTCTAACTCTTTTGTCTCTCTTTTTATCTTTTATATTTTGTCATACCTCCTTTCGAAGAGAATGGGCTGGCTTTCTGGGCCCCTGGTGCCCTCAGCCACCATTCAGAAGTTGTTTTGTGGAATTTTCTCAGTGTTAAAATGATCTTTCAATGAATTTGTGGGGGAGAAAGTGGTCTCCCCGTCCTATTCCTCTGCCATCTTAGGACTGCCCCCCCTTCGTCACCCTTTTTATTTAACTTATATGCAAAGGACATCATATGAAATGCCAGGTTGGTTGAAGCACAAGCTGTATATTGTCACCCTGCTTATTTAACTTACATGCAGAGTACATCATGTGAAATGCTGGGCCAGATTAAGCACAAGCTAGAATCAAGATTACCAGGAGAAATATCAATAACCTCAGATACACAGATGGCACCACCCTTATGGCACAAAGCAAAGATCTAAAGAGCCTCTTGATGAGAGTGAAAGGGGAGAGGGAAAAAGCTGGCTTAAAACTCAACATTAAAAAAAAAACTAAGATCATGGCATCCGGTCCCATCACTTCATGCCAAATAGATGGGGAAACAATGGAAACAGTGAGAGACTTTATTTCTGGGGGCTCCAAAATCACTGCAGATGGTGATTGCAGCTATGAAATTAAAAGATGCTTGCTCCTTGGAAGAAAAGCTATGATAAACCTAGACAGCATACTAAAAAGCAGAGATATTACTTTACCAACAAAAGTCCATCTAGTCAAATCTATGGTTTTTCCAGTAGTCAAGTCTGGATGTGAGAGTTGGACCATAAAGAAAGCTGAGCACTGAAGGATGGATGCTTTTGAACTGTGGTGTTGGAGAAGACTCTTGAGAGCCCCTTGGACTGCAGGGAGATCCGACCAGTCCATCCTAAAGGAAATTAGTCCTGAATATTCATTGGAAGTACTCATGCTAAAGCTGAAACTCCAATACTTTGGCCACCTGATGGGAAGAACTGAGTCATTGGAAAAGACGCTGATACTGGGAAAGATTGAAGTCAGGAGGAGAAGAGGATGACAGAGATAAGATGGTTGGATGGCATCACCGACTTAATGGATATGAGTTTGAGCAAGCCCTGGGAGTCGGTGATGGACAGGGAAACCTGGTGTTCTGCAGTCCACAGGGTTGCAAAGAGTAGGACATGACTGAGTGACTGAACTGAACTGACTGATAAATATGTTGAATACATTGTTGATTATATTCCAAAGCAGTTATTCACTATTTGTGTTTGCTATAGTTAAGGAGAACATGATCCTAAAAACAATTTTCATTGAATATATTCAAGAAGACTATCTTTTAAAGAAAGATTTTAGACAGTGAGTAATTTTGGAGAATTTAATCAGTTGACTATTTGGCAAATCAGTCATTTTGCAAATTAATCTTTCAGTTACTTGCATTTAGACAAATTGATCTAAATTGGGTATTTAGATCAATTGGGCATTTGGCTAGTGGCCATCACTTCTTTCATCTTCTCTTGTTCAGTGCACATGTCCTTCACACACAGCAGTGCATGCAGTTGTGTTGCCCCTTTGTCCCCCAGTGATACACCCACATGACAGCCTACAGAATGGACAGTTGGAAGAGGCCATAGGCCAGCAAAAAAGAAAGTGAGGCAAAGAAATGAAGTGATAATGCTGGAAATAAAATGCAAATCAAGCATAAGTAGAATTTTGGGAGAAACAGCTGACTGCAGAAATACTGATGCTACTACCATTTGAGAGACTTGAGATGGGCAGCCAGAGAAGCCTAGTGAAGGGCAACACAGCAGCATAAAGGAGGAAAGTGGCTGAGATGAAAGGATGGAGTTGGTTCAGAGGGAGTGATGCTGCCAGGAAGGTTCACGCTGAAGGAACTCAGAGACCATTTCTGATACTGAAGGGACAAAGCATAGAATGCTAGAAGCAGATCCACATTTAAAATGGGGTATGGCAGTGTCCCACGGTGTAGAAAAGATATTTATACTCATGAGTTATATGATGAATGGTTCACAAACAAATAAAACACGCTTTGATTCTTAATGTTTCTGATGTTTTATTAGAATCACCATGTACCAAATAAAGACAATTAGAGGTGTTAATAGTTTGGCACACACTTTGTAATTGACAGTACAATCATCATTGTCCTGATTGATGGTTAAATTCACTTGGCACAACTCCAGCTTTCACAGTCATTTCCAGTCCCACACCGCCATGCAGAGGAGCACTGTCCGGGTATCAGCTGAGGCAGAAGGGGGATAAAATCTAGGGCTGTTGTTTGTCTTGCATCCCCTTTGATGTTCGCACTTCAAGATATAGACAAAATGCAAATATTTTGCATTATAAAGCTTGACTTCTGGGCAATTGCAAAGCAGTGAAATGAACACCATCCTTTCCTGTCTCTTGCAGCTAATTCAAATGAAACAGGTGGTGAGGACAGAGTACTGTACTTGTGGAAGATGAGAGAGAATTTTGATGGCATCTGGAAGAACGTTATCTGATGTTAATGCTGATTTTTCTCCCATGCTTCATGATTGCCCATCGGTGGAGCTGAGCCGCGCTCTTCACGCTGTCAAGAACAATTTTCTCCTTCAGTGATCTTTTCCAAAAGGGTTCTCACTGATGAGTTATTTTTCATTATTATTAGAATTTAAGTACCACACTTAAGTCAGACCTCTACATTCTGAGATGTAACCTTTAGCTGTCATTGTAAGAGGATAAACAGAATTGAAATTATACACCTGGTTAAATGAAAGGAAACCAAGAATGAGAACTATTTATGCGAAGATAGTAGTATGAATATTTGTGTGCCTGCTGGAGAAGCCACTGAGTGGTTCTCCAATATTATAAAGATTTTAGGACCACATCTCTCTTAATCACCTGCAGTTATTTCTATTAACCACTTGAAATTATATTATATTGATTAACTATAAAATTGAATTAGTAGTGCACAGGGATTTTTCTTTCTGAATCACCTACAGCCCAGGAATTCCTCTCCTGGGTATATATTTTTAAAAAAAACATTAATTTGAAAAGATACATGCACCCCAATGTTCATAGCACAACTGTGTACAATTGCCAAGATGCAGAAGCAACCTAAATGTCCATCAACAGATGAATAGATAAAGAAGAGGTGGTATGTGTGTATTGAACCCACACACATACATACATATATATAATGAAATGTATATTAGTACATATATGAGGGAATACCACGCTTAATCACTCAGTTGTGTCCTACTCTTTGTGACCCCCATGGACTATAGCCAGTCAGGCTACTCTCAGCCATAAAAAAAGAATGAAACTTTGCCATTTGTAACAACAGGGATGGACTTGAGGGTATTATGCTAACTGAAATTAGAGAAAGACAAATACTGTGTGATATCACTTATATATGGAACCTAAGAAATACAACAAATTAGTGACTATAACTAAAAAGAAGCAGATTCACAACTCTAGAGAACAAACTAGTGGTTACCAGTGGGGAGAGGGAAGGGGGTAGTGGCAAGATAGGGGTCGGGGATTAAGAGGTACAAACTCTTAGGTATAAAATAAACTACAAAGATATATTGTACAGCACAGGGAATGTAGCCAGTATTTTATAGTAACTATAAATGGAGTATAACCTTTAAAAATTGTGAATCACTATACCATAACCTGTAACTTATAAAATGTTTTACAGAAACTATACTTCAGTTTAAAAAAATTTAAAATATGAGACACTTCTCTAAAGTGTCTGCCAACTCTAAAATGCAATGGTTTCAAATTTAACTCTATAATTAAGAGGGGAAAAAAAACATTATACACATTTATTTTCAATATTATCTTTAAATTCCCTGAAGAAACGGAACAGATAAAAGGTCAGTTTAGGGTTGGAGAAAGAAATAGTAAGCCTAAAAGTTGGGGGTATGTTGCAAAAGAGTCTCCATGAGCTGACTTGATTACTTTATAGCCAAGTTTACTTTCCCCAGCATGGCCAAAGGGCTCAGATGAATTAAGCACTTTAAGGCTTGGCTCTTACAAATGTAATAAATGATACTATTTATTGGTTGTGTAGACAAATTAAAGAAAGAGAGTTGGCTTAATGACTCAGCCTCAGTGTCTCCTACTCCTGAGCCCAAGGGGCACAACCAGCATTATGTCCGTGTAACATGGATGATACCAGTTTGGAGATAATTCTCCATAACTGTTCCCATGTTTCCACCAGGTCCAGGTTTTCTAAGTAAAGGCCTCAGAAGCTAGAGATAGCATTTCCCTAATGTTAGAGAGATTTAGAGCCTGAGCTCAGAGCCATTTGCCTTATGTTGAGGTAAGGAAGTTAAAGGCCCCCTCTCCCTAATCCCCAGCTGGATACGATTTACTTCTTGAGTCTTCTTTCTCTTTTTTGGAGGTAGGGGAGATGGGCAGATGTGCTAGCAGACTGTATAAGCTTTGGGTCTCCGAATTTGGGGGTTCCTCTCAGAGGCTACAATGCTGTTGTGTGTGCAGGTAACATCTGGCTTGCATTCCATCACCCCCTGGTGATGAGGGCTTGGGAAAGTGGTGCTAGGTTACTGCTCTGGCTGTTTTTGCCTTGAGTAATAAATTGCTCTTCAGTCCAGAAAGTCTCGTGCCTCCCATCAAGTCAAATAGGAAAAGGTCTCCGACTTTTCAGAGTTTCCTTTTTCATCATTGTTGGTTAACCATTAAAATATAGCAGTGTGTACATGACTGGAGAAGGCAATGGCAACCCACTCCAGTACTCTTGCCTGGAAAATCCCATGGGCAGAGAAGCCTGGTGGGCTGCAGTCCATGGGGTCGCTACGAGTCGGACACAACTGAACGACTTCACTTTCACTTTTCACTTTCATGCATTGGAGAAGGAAATGGCAACCCACTCCAGTGTTCTTGCCTGGAGAATCCCAGGGACAGGGGAGCCTGGTGGGCTGCTGTCTATGGGGTCGCACAGAGTCGGACACGACTGAAGTGACTTAGCAGCAGCAGCAGTGTACATGACCTTCCCAAAGTTTCTGACTTCACATTATGTACTGGGTAGGGTTATTATGGTTATTAAATTAGATCATATAAGCATGGAAGAGCTACAAAATGGTTTCTTTTAGCTTCTGTGCTATGATCTGAATGTTTGTGTCCTCCTCACAGCCACATCCCAGGCCATATGTTGAAATCCTAGTCCCCACTGTGATGGTATTATGAGGTGGGGCCTTTGGGGGTCATGAGGTCACAGGGATGGAGCCCTCATGCATGGAGGTTAATGGTCCCATAAAGAGGCCCCAGAGAGCTCCCTTGCTCCTCCCACCATATGAAGACACAGCTGAAGTGAGCAGTCTGCAACCCTGAAGAGGCCTTTCCCAACGTGATCATTCTGGCACCCTCACCTTGGACTTCCGGTCTCCAGAACCAGAAGTCAGGTTCTGTTGTTTGTAAGCCACCTTGTCTGTGGTAAAAGTTCAGTTCAGTTCAGTTCAGTTCAGTCACTCAGCCATGTCCGACTCTTTGCGACCCCATGAATCGCAGCACGCTAGGCCTCCCTGTCCATCACCAACTCCTGGAGTTCACTCAGACTCACGTCCATTGAGTCGGTGATGCCATCCAGCCATCTTATCCTCTGTTGTCCCCTTCTCCTCCTGCCCCCAATCCCTCCCAGCATCAGAGTCTTTTCCAATGAGTCAACTCTTCACATGAGGTGGCCAAAGTACTGGAGTTTCAGCTTCAGCATCATTCCCTCAAAGAAATCCCAGGGCTGATCTCCTTCAGAATGGACTTGTTGGATCTCCTTGCAGTTCAAGGGACTCTCAAGTCTTCTCCAAACTGAGACATTCTCTAAGGATAAATTTATAGCACCTAATGAATCTGTCTAGTCAAAGCTATGGTTTTTCTAGTAGTCATGTCTGGATGTGAGAGTTGGACTATAAAGAAGGCTGAGCACAAAAGAATTGATGCTTTTGAACTGTGGTGTTGGAGAAGATTCTTGAGAGTCCCTTGGACTATAAGGAGATCCAACCAGTCCCTTCTAAAGGAGATCAGTCCTGGGTGTTCTTTGGAAGGACTGATGCTAAAGCTGAAACTCCAATACTTTGGCCACCTGATGCAAAGAGCTGACTCATTGGAAAAGACGCTGATGCTGGGAAAGATTCAAGGCAGGAGGAGAAGGAAACGACAGAGGATGAGATGGTTGGATGGCATCACCAACTCAATGGACATGAGTTTGAGTAAACTTCGGGAGTTGGTGATGGACAGGGAGGCCTGGCATGCTGCAGTCTTTGGGGTCAGAAAAAGTCACATGACTGAGAAACTAAACTGAATGAATCTTAGGTCTTATTATGGGGTAGACAGTGTGTTCTGCATTTTCCATGCCCCTTCTCGTCTCATTCTCAGAACAACACTATGAGGCAAGTAAACCACACCTGGATTTTTTATTGTAGACGAAGATACTAAGGCTCAGAGAATTGAATTAACATGCTTAAAGTTGCAAGGCTTGTCAGTGGCAAAACAGGAACTCAGCTGCCCTGAGAACACACATCTAAGTCAGAAATGTCTCCAGTGTTCCGTTGCCCCAGACGAAGTGTCTTCTTTCCCCGTGTGTTTGTAGGACATGATCTTCTGCCATTCAGCCTAGCCATTGATGTCGTCTTATGCAATAATTCATTCCTTCTTGTGCATAGAGTCATTTCCTTACCTAAAGTCTGCTCTGTGAAGTTAATAGGGGTGTAAATCCCTCAAAATCACCACCTGTGCGTCTCCCTGTGAGCAGGTGATGCTAAGCTGCTGAGGACTGATCCAAGTGAGAGAGTCTGTTAAAAAGTCTCCATGATCCTTGCAAAGCTATCAACACTCATGACTGACCTGACACCCTTGGAAAATTGACTTGCTCCCACAAAGTGTCAAGATAAGCCCTCTGCCTTGAAAGGCTAGGAAAACCTTGTTTGTGTGGCCTCGGTCAGGCTTCCCTGGTGGCTCAGATGGTAAAGAATCTGCCTGCAATGCAGGAGACCCAGGTTTGATCTCTGGGTCGAGAAGATCCCCTGGAGAAAGAAATGGCAATCTACCCCAGTATTCTTGCCTAGGGAATTCCATGGACAGAGGAGCCTGGTGGGCTATAGTCCATGGGGTCACAGAGAATTGGACACGACTCAGGGACTAACACTTTCACTTTCATGGCCTTGGTCAAAGTAGAAGGGGAAAGAGAAAGTGAAAATGAAGAAGACAGAAAAAGAACACAAAAGAGAAAGAGAGGAGGAAAGATAAGACAGGAGGGAGCTGACAGGAGAGGGAATCCACAGACCAGGGAAAGTCTGCACTGATGGCAGATTTGAGGAAGTCGACCAGGGAACAGCAAATTAGGAAATGCATAATGCAGAGAGAATGTGCTTTCTGGAGCAGCCCTAGATCAAAGATCGCACAGAGGGGCCTGGAATCCATAAGTTTACTTTTAGTGCCAGAAAATGTTTCAGAAAAGCCTGCAAAAAAAAAAAAAAAAGGCCTGGGAAATTTTCTTTTAGGATCACATTTACCCCCAAAGACATCAGCCAAGTGTTTTCTATAGCACCAGGCAGGATTTCTTCTAGACCC
This sequence comes from Capricornis sumatraensis, assembly GCF_032405125.1. Classification (NCBI taxonomy): domain Eukaryota; kingdom Metazoa; phylum Chordata; class Mammalia; order Artiodactyla; family Bovidae; genus Capricornis; species Capricornis sumatraensis. Next base: position 137,407,205 of record NC_091092.1, on the reverse strand, counting down.
CTCATCTGTCAGAAGATTCTTCTGTCAGATAACACCCAGGATGAAGAGAAAACAGGAGAGAGAGAGAAACCACAATGGGGAAAGGGGAGTGGGTGGGCATTCTTGAAAAATAGCCCAAGCAGAGGAAAACACCAAGTGGTTGGGAGTTACAGGGAATAGATATACTATTAAGAGAAAGAAAGTAGCTGTGTTTGTTAAATTTTTGCATTTCTGTATTGCCGTGGGGACTAGGAGTGGGAGGGTATGGCTGCCCTCAGTTATCTCTGTGTTTCTTATAGATTGCGACCCAACCTGCTCTATTAAACCACTCCTCTGAGTTGCAGATAAGAGACTTTGCAGATGATGATATGTCTTGAAAAGTCCAGGTCGTGTTTACATGGAATCTTTTGTTTCAAGAGACCACAGAGCTGCGCTTTGATAGTGTTTACTAGACAGTTTGCCTGGGCATCAGCACAGTTTCCAAATCAACAAACACCTACCCTTGCCCAAAAAGACAAATGTGAGGCCTGGCGATTTACATTTCCAAGGCTCTCACTGAAGGGTGTGAGTCACATCAGATTTCTGCATTGTATTAGTTTCCCCTGGCTGCTATAACAAAATACCACAAATTTAGTGGCTTCATGCACTGCAGATTTAGTATCTTACAGTTCTGGAGATCACAAGCCTCAAATAGGTTCACAGGCCTGCATACCTCCTGGAGGCTCTGTGGGACAATCTATTTCTTCATCTTTTCCAGCTTCTGGAGGCTATCCACATTCCTTGACTCAGGATTCCTTCATCCATCTTCAAAAGCAACAGTGAAGCATTTTCTGTGTCTTTGAACTCTGCTTCTACCCTTGGTGTCTTTCTCTGTCCCTCCCTCTTCTTATTCCTCTCCTCTGCTTCCCTATGATTATATTCAACCCATTTGAATAATCCAGAATAATGTCTCCATGTCAAGATCCTTAACTATCATATCTGCAGTCCCTTTCGCCATGTTAGGTAAGATAGGTTCAGGGGGTTAGGATGTGGGCATCTTCGGGGTCATTATTCAGCCTATCACATGCTGTCTTTATGTAAGAGCAGCATGTTAAAATGTAAGATATATGAATATGTTTATCAATTAAAACCATGCATATATTAATGCCCCATATATTTGATGCAAAAATATGTATCTTTAGCATTTATTATAACTGGTTTAATGTCATTTGGGCCTTAGTTCTCCAGGTGAAAGGCAAGTGATATGTAGTCCAGAAAATAGAGTTGCTCTATATTATGTTTTCCTAATTCCTTCACCTGCAATTTATTCAATAAGAAGATCCTTCACAGTTCACATGCCTGATAGAAGAATGGTGGCAGGGTCCTCAGTTATAGGTGTGGGCCTACAGATATCTAAGTATTGGCATATAGATATTCAAATATTGATATACAGAACTTGACTTGGTCATAAATATTGATCTGCACCTAGAGATTGACATATAGTACTTTCAATAACAGCAGTAAAAATGCAACAGTTCCATAACTGATCATCCATTCTGCTTGGAACTGGACTGAATGTTTTCCACAAATATCTCATTCATTACTTACTGGAACTTCATTAGAACTGCTGATATAACTACATTGATTTTACATATGGGGCAACTGAGAGTCAGAAGGAGTAAGTAACTTGCTCAAGGCTGAAAACATTAGTTAGTTACAATCTCGAGAGAGCCATCTTCTGTTCTTTCTGAAGAGTGTATGTGAGGATCTCCCTACTGCCATCATGCACACACAAGCACAAGTTTCTGTGTCCTTTCACTTGGCCAACGCATTGTTGATGTTTGGGAAATCTGAGTTCCCTCATGTTTTTAATTAAAAGTTTTTATTTTATTCAAGTATAGCTGATTTATAATGTATTAATTTCTGCTGTGTAGCAAAATGGCTCAGTTATACATACTTATACATACATTCTCTTTCGTATTTTTTTTCCCTTATAGTTTATCATAGGATACTGAATACCCTTGTGCTGTATAGTAAGACCTTGTTTTTTATCCATCTTGTTTATAATGGTTTGCATCTGCTAATCCCAAACTTCCAGTCCATCCCTCCCCGACATCATTTTTTGGGAGGCGTGTGCAAGATCAGATCGGAAGGAGAGTCAACAAGTTGAATTTTGAAAATACAGGGCATCTTGACAGGAGATACCTGAACTGCAGTTCATCTGCATTACTTCCCTCTTTATTTTCATTTCATTTCATTTTCAAATTGGCTCAGTGCTTGTAGCTGAAATGGCTTCTTGGTCATTACTATTGTATAAATTTGCTATTAAGTTTATTCCCTGAGTTATTCTCACAGTTGGTGGGAACCTCCTCTCATTGTCTTTCCTTTTCTTTCCTTTTTCTACCTACTACGAAAAAGCCCTCTCTCTGGACATCATGCCACTGGCCCATATTAAACATGTCGATTTGAAAGAAATAGCTTGAAGGTCCCGCCATCTGGGTGATAGTAAACAGTAGTGAGTGGGGCTCTCCTGGTTCGTGTCAGGGACTGAGTTTGTGGTCTTAGATCTCATTCAGCTCAAATCCCAGGGATCATCAATAACAATGATGAGGATGAAAAAGGAGTAGAGGCCTGTTTACTGAGTTACTTTCAAAGTTCCAGGAAAATTGATAATCCCTCAGGGAGTGCCCCCATGGAGAGCGATTCTAAAAGAAATGTCAGGCTTCTGTTTAGACAGGCTGCCTGGGGAGGCGGGAGAAAGGCTTGAGATGGGGGGAGGAGAGGTGAAGTAGGGGAGCTCATTCAAAGGAGAATGTTCTTAAATTCCAAATCAGCATTCCATGGTCATCATAATTTCATTTAAAATATAACCAAATGTGGGCTAAGAGAGTCCATGCATCTCCTTCTCACTTCCAGAGACCAGCTCTTACTCCAAGTCGTTATGAGACACTCCGGCCCTGTGATCTGAGTCCTACTTGCCTTTCTCTGGTGATCAGGACAAAGTCTTGTCATGAATATTCTAATTTATATTCTTTCTCATCTTGTACAAAGTCACACAAAGTGTCCTTTCCTGACATTGTAGAGTAGTGAAATGAACACTGGATAAGACAGAATTCCAAAGGATTGAGAAAGAGTGCCTTAAACTAGCCTCTTATTCTACCAATGCAGGAGATGCAAGAGATGTAGGTTTGATCCTTGGATTGGGAAGATCCCCTGGAGGATGAAATGACAACCCACTCCAGTATTCTTGCCTGGAAAATCCCATGGACAGAGGAGCCTGGCGGGCTCCAGTCTGTGGGGTCGCAAAGAGTCATATACAACTGAGCACACACACAGTGTATCTACAGCTATGTGAACTCCCAAATAATCATTCAGTTTAAGGTAAGCCTAAGCTTTGGAAAAAGTCAAGAGCTAAGGGTTTATACATTCAGAATGTATTCCTAAGAAAAGGGAATTAATATATTAACACATTTTATTTGAACTCTTGCTTTAATTGCGGAACCATTTTGAAGCTTTCCAAGATGTATGCTACATTGCAGGAGACAAAGCTCACAATCTAAGGGGCCGGTGGGATTGTGAGTGATAAGGAGGAATGAGACACGTGCCATATTGATTAGAGAAACAGCATGTTGGGAATGGCATTGAATGAGGCCTTGGACAATCAGCAGGGCTTTCTCTAATAGAATTAAGAGCTAAGAGCGGTCCATAGCATGCATGTGGAAGAGTTGTCTGGCTGGGAAAAACCAGCAGAGCAGCTGGGGTTTTATTGTTCTGGGAACTAAGGAAAGTACATAAAGTAGTTCAAAGCATCATGTGTTGTGTATAGGTGAACCACATCTAAAATGCTTTCTCTTGTTACTATTTCTATTTGTTATGGAAAGTCTTGTGGAAAATATCTACTATAAATGTGATGTATTGTGGCAACCACAAATTTTGAACACCTGGCATTTTTGTCCACCTCCCTTTTTCTGGTTCCTGTGTGACTCTTCTCCTCTCTACTGTATGGTTTCAAGGGGATTCTTTGTCACTTATAGGAGAGGAAGCATAAACCAAGCTTGACCCATCATGGTACATTACAATAGATGTGGTGATTGGTTAATAGATAGGCATGGGGACCATACCAGATTAATCAGAAACATTTTGAACCAGAGGTCTTAGGAAAGATCAGTGTTTGCTCTTGAGTTTGCTAGAACAGAAGGATATAAATCTTGACTGGCATGTAGAGGGTGACCAAACTCTAGTTAGGCTCCTCTGAGCCCTCTTCTCAACTAGGCCTCCACCTTGGTCTTCCATGTCCATCCTTTCCTTACTGGGCCTGCATAGCCCAGCCTTAACAAGAATCCAGCTAAGTTAGTTGGTTGAGAATCTCACTCCCTGCCACTTGATATCTGATCACCTTTGATATCTGATCAAGTTTCCGATCCTCCACTTTTGATGCCTAAGTCCTTGGCCTGCCTTTAGTAGGAATCTCTTCACCCTTTGTGTCTCTTCTGAGTAATTTTCTACCCACTGATCCCCTCACCCTGCTTTCTAGCTATAAATCCTCATATTGTGTTAGGAGTAGAGCCCAATCTCTCTCTCCTATCGCCATAGTGTTGAATAAATTCTTTATAATTTTAACAAACGTCAGAATAATTTTTTCTTTAAAACGAACTAACAGAATTCATTGAAGTTGAGAGATGGGGAAGCAAAGAAATGACCACACTTGAGACTCTGTGCCTGAAGCCAGATTCATCCATGGGCTTGCCAGTTATATCAGCCAGTTATCGCCTTTTTACTTAACCTAGATGGTGTTGGGTTTCTCTCTCTTGCAGTGGAAAAGGCCCTAATAATGGCAACTACCTATTCCTCTTAGGGAGATAGCATAGACTAACTGGGTAAAATAGTGTTAAAGATAGAAATCCCAGAATGTCCAGATTTTCCTCAGGCTCTCCTTCCTTTGGTAATGGGAATAGCAGTGGGTATTTCTTACGGGTATTTTGTTCTTTGGAAATATCACCATTTTAAAAACTTCTGTTGTAAGGCAGCTATGCTAGATGTTTTCATGTATGGAGTTTTATTTAATCCGAACTCTGAAAGAAGGCTTTTTTCATCCCTAATACACAGACAACGCAACAGAGGCCCAATGGGTTTTAACAAATCTTGGACTGTCTACTAGAAATTACACAGTGTTTCTTCCATAGTTTTCTAAATATCCTTTGACAAGGAATTCTTTACATAGTATTTTTCTTTAAGAAAATTGTGGTGAAAATTTACTAAGCATCTTACTTTGTTTCTTGGTTTGTTTTTTCACACTCAACCAAATATGCTACAAAAGAATAAAACAGTCTTAAATCTCTCATACTTAGTTTCTGTCTATAAATACTTATATTTCTTCAGATATAATTTAATATTTACCTAATAGCATGAAGGGAAGCCTCAGTGGATCATGACATGAAACTCCCTGGAAAAACTCTGTGATGCCACTAGGCTTTTCCTGCTTGATTGCTTTGATGTGAAAGTAGCCCCAAATGTAGGTGTTTCTACAACACAGGGACTGCATTTCACAGCTTTCTCATGAAAGCATTTGTACTGACTTTCAAACCAGAGAAGCAGAGTTTCTATTTCATTATTTTTTCCTAATAAAAATTTTTTTGACTCCTCTGGAAAGGGGACAACTATTTTGAGACTCTCATGAAACTTCTTGAATCCTAAAGGCATGATGAATTTCACAGTCGGATTCCAAATGATGTTCCCAATCTTAAATGAGAAAGAAGTTACTTATTTTTAATCTAGCTGGGTTTCTAAAAAGATGGGTATCAAATTCATTCTCCTTTGAGCCAAAATGTTTTTTAAAATAGTCTTTTCATAGTTTTCCTCTAGAAGAAAAACATTTTTACTTGTTACCTTACAAGAAATATTCTTCTTGTTTTCATAAGTGACATCTATAAGAAGAGCAGAATCTGGCATTGTTGTTCGCATTGCCAGATAGTTTATTTAGCTTGAGACTGAGTAAAATCAGGCTTCCCAGGTGGTGCTAGTGGTAGAGAATCCACCTGCCAAGCAGGAGACCGGAGTTCGATCCCTGGATTGGGAAGGTCCCCTGGAGGAGGGCGTGGCAACCCAGTCCAGTATTCTAGCCTGGAAAATCCCATGGGCGGAGGAGCCTGGTGGGCTACAGTCCATGGGGTCTCAAAGAGTTGGACGCAACTAAAGCGACTTAGCATGAACACACGTGAGTAAAATACTGTTCAGATGGCAGTGCAGGTTTTTAAACTTCTGAGGAGGTCTTCTAGTTCATTCTTGAAGGACTGAACACAGCATTTAGCATGGTGCCTTACATAATATTATGCACTCAATAAATGAAAACCAGAATCCAGTATATTTTGACTTGGAATATCTCACTAAGATCAGGAAGCAGGATAGAGAAAAAGTGGGTTACAAAGAGATCATAAGAAGACTTACTTTATAATTATAATCACAAGAAATAATTTCAAGTACACAGTATCACAAAATCTGGCAACCTTAACTCATCTGTGGCATTAAGTTGTTTATAGTCGTTTCTGTTTTCTTGAGAAACAAAGCAGTGCAAACATAAGCCAAACAAGGCTTTTGCAAGCATGACTATTTCCCCATATTAATGCAGTGTGAAAGCTTCACTCCGTGGAAACGTAACATTCAAAACTGTGTGCATCTCCCTTTACCTCCCCTTCCATCCTTTGCGAAGTAAAAAAAAAGTGTGAAAGCATATTTCATATTTCACTATTTGTCAATTCTAGAGATAAACCTAGGGCCCATGAATCACTCCAATACGCAGTTCCAACATGAAACAACCAAGTCCACTCCTCTCTTGAAAAAAAAAAAAAAAAGACTATTGTTACAAGAAGTTTTAAGTTCACAGCAAAATCGAGTGGAAATTACAGAAAGTTCTCAAATACCTCTCTCTGGCTTCCATACAGCCTCCTTGACTATCAGCATTCTCAGCAGAGTGGTGTGTTTGTTACAGTTGATGAATCTGTATTGACACGTCATCATCATCCAAAGCCCACAGTTTCCATTAGGGATTCACTCTTGGTGTGGTACATTCAGTGGTTTTGACAAATATATAATGACATGTATCCACTTTTATAATAGCATACAGACTATTTTCCTTGCCCTGAAAGTCCTCTATGTCATGCCTGTTCATCCCGCCCCCGCCCCCTGACTAGACCCTGGAAACTACTGATCTTTTTACTGAATCCATAGCTAACTCCCTTTTAAAGTAGCTCTGGATCACAATAATAAATACAATTGTTTGATGGGTACATATAAAACCAAAAATCACTTAAATTTCTCTGCTTGTAAAGATTGCAATTATATTGAATAGGTTAACCAATTTGAGGGGTGGTTCAGTCTTCTTTATTAAAATTTATTGAAGTATAGTTGATTTATGATGTTGTGTTAATTTCTGCTGTATAGCAAACTGATTCAGTTATGCACATACATTCTTTCTCATGTTTTTTTCCATTGTGGTTTATCATATGATACTGAATATAGTTTCCTATTCTCAGGTGGTGCAGCAGTAAAGAATCTTCCTGCCAATGCAGGAGAAGCAGGAGATTCGAGTTTGAGCCCTGGGTCAGGAAGATCCCTTGGAGGTAGAAATGGCAACCCATTCCTGCGTTCTTGCCTGGGAAATCCCGTGAAGAGAGGAGGCTGATGAGCTACAGTTCCTGAGGTTGCAAAGAGTTGGACACAACTGAGCAACTGAGTATGCATGCATGCTATTCAGTAGGACCTTGTTGTTTATTTTTCTCTATATAATAGTTTGCATCTGTTAATCCCAAACTCCCAATCCTTTCCTCTGGGAAGAGGATGCAGTCAATTCTTAAACACTCATTTCTGCTTCCCAAATCAAGACACAGTTGGTTAAGAAATTAATGTCTAGTTCAGGAATGTAAATTTTTTTAATGAGAGAAAATCAATTAATGTTATTAAGAGGATGAAGGAGAATCATATAATCACATCATTAGATGCATAAAAGGCTTTTAACAAAGTTTAATATTCATGATAAAAGTCTTGGTAAATAAGGAATAGACCAGAACTTAATATTTTGTAAAGAATATTTATAAAGAGATTATATTAATATCAGATTTCACACAAAATGATGACATGTTGAATGTATTCCTTTTAAAATCATGTATGAGAAAATTTCTTGCTGTCAGTTATCTTCATCATTGTATTAGAGATACTGGCCAGTAAAATTTACTACAGGAATTGAAAAAAGAACCCTTATCATTCACAGATAATATGATTATCTATGTAGAAAACTCCAGATCATTTGCAGATAAGTATTTGGAAATGCTGAATATAAAACACACAATATGAATGCTGTTTAACCTCAGCAGTAACGGAAAAGAAAAAAAATTTCAACAGCATCAAAATTTTAAAGTATTGAGGAATATTTTTCACAGAGCTTTATGGAAAGTGAGCTGTTGAATGTCATTAAAGAAGATTAAAAGATTAAAAAATGGAGAGTCATACCATATTCATAGAAATGAACACATGTATTAGTTACCTCTTGGTGCAAAACAAATTACCCCAAACTCAGTATAAATAATATAAAAATAAGAAGTATAAAACCAAATATTTATTATCTCACAGTTCCTGTAGTTCAGGTACTCGGGGGCAGATTAACTCTGGGTTTCCGGCTCAGGTTTTTTGTGGAATTGCAATCAAAATGTCAGCTGGGAGAAGGTAGTGATCTGGGGGCTTGCCTTGGGTGGAGGAGCCACTTCCAAGCTCTTATATGTGGCAGTTGGCAAGAGGCATCAGTCCCTAACTGGCTGTTGGCTAGAGGCATCAGCTCCTCACCACACAGCTCTTTCCAGGTGGCAACCTGACAGCTGGCTTCCCTGAGAGAGAGAGATCCAACAAAAAGACAGTCTAATGTCACTTCGGCTTTTTTCTATTTATTTGAAACAAGTTACTAAGTCAAGCCCACACTCCAGGGAAGGAGAAAGAGTTTCTATATTTTGAAGGGAATGTGAGTTTGTGGATATTTTAAACTTTCCAAAACCTCAATATTATAGAGATACCAGTTGCCTGCCAATTCCTCAATAGATTCAGTGCCTCCTTTTTCCTTAACTGTAAGTTTTGTATAGATTTCTAAGAATTCTTAAAAATGGAAACCTAAATAATATTTATACAAATATGTGTGTATGTGTGCTCAGTCGTGTCCAACTCTTTGTGACGCCATGGACTGTAGCCCATCAGGCTCCTCTGTCCATGGGATTTTCCAGGCAAGAGTACTGGAGTGGGTTGCCATTCCCTTCTCCAGATGATCTTCCTGACCCAGGGATCAATCCTTTTTCTCCTGCATTGGCAGGTGGATTCTTTACCATCTGAGCCACCTGAGAAGCCCCCTTATACAAATATAGGTGATAAAAACGGTCAGCAGCAAACAGTAAACACAAAACTCAGGATGACGTTTAGCTCTAGAGCAGTGGTTCTCAAACAGAGTGATTTCAGGTTCCAGAGGGCATGTGGCAATATCTGGAAACATTTGTGGTTTTCTTGTCTGGGGAAGGGCTATTTGGCATTCTAACAGGTAAAAAGCCAGAGATGCTGATGGACATTCTATGATACACAGCACAGCCTCAAAGCAAATGCTGAGGTTGAGATGCCTTGGAAAAGGGAGTGGGTTTGAGCTGGGGCATGTAGGGGAAATAATAATAATGTTCACTTTTCTTAAATTAATGTCATGGTGCAAAGACAGGGATATATTTCATAATGATTTTAAAAATATGTAGCATAAATAATCTCTTGTGTTCACTCAGTAAGAAACACAGTCAAAAAGAAAAATTTTTGAATCAACAGAACTTGGAATTCAGCTGGGCTTGGAAGACTTGTGAACTTCCTGTTTTGAACAACTGGATAAACAAGGGTACCATTTAATGCTACATTTTTTCCCCAAGGTAAAAGCCTCCCCAGAACATAGCTCTAGACCACTTAGCATTTTATTGAGATGGAAAACAGCTCTACCATATCAATATTTTGAAGTGGACCTTAGACACAGACTGCCTTGGCGAACTCTGACAAATCTCTGAACTTGCCGATTTGTAAGTCACTGTTTGTCTTTTCAAATCCAGCTGGCCCTAAGTCATTGTTCCACCTCCTCTGAGGGAGGGTCAAGAGAATAAGTTCAGCCATGAAGCAGAGACCTTGTAGCCCTGGAAACATCAAGTGAGTGGAGGCCTCCAAGATCTCACAGCTCAGACACTGGGTTAGCTGGCTTAAGAGCCCTGGCAGAACTTTCTGGCAGCCTGAGTCAGTATCAACCATCGGGCACTGGGCAGGTGAAAGCAATTTGCCATGAGTCCAAAGCCCAGACCAACCAGATTCTCCTGGGGGCCAGTCTAGGGCATCTCTAGCCTCGCTCTGAACTCCCACATAAGTTCGTAGTTACCCTCAGCTTTAAATGAATGAAAATCAAGTCTTCCATGATTAAAAACAAATGCTGTGTTTGGTGCCACAGTTTTAGAGAGTTGAAGGCCTGCTATGTGTATCATATACCGGAATGAACTGGAGGAGACAGAATAAGAGATGGAATTTAAGGTAACATGTGATCTTTTTAACTTTTAGATTATGCTCTGACTTCCCCCTCACCATGTAGTTGAATTTTCACACATGATAACAATATTTTTCCTTGCAGCAGATGGGCTCTGTTATGAAGACGAGTTTTGCACCTTATTTTGTCTTTCATATGTCTAAAAATTATACATAAAAACCCCAAATGTGAGCAATTAGCCTCAACTCTGCCAACCCTTTGTGTTTTTAAACAGCCAACCAGGAGGCAGTGGGGCTATTCGAGTCTTAAAAGTGCGTAATGACCCCCATTATAGAAATTTGAAATGCTGTCCAATCTTAGAGAACCTCCATTTTGTGGGGGGAAAACCTGCCCAATACTAGCTATGTGCACAGAAGGATGACATATTGTGAGCCCAAAGGTCAAGGCAAAAACAGCCCAACAAAGATGCAGCTCACCCACCGCTAAGCCCATTTTAAACTTCCGTCATTTTAAGCATATTTTAAAATGGGACCTCAACCTGAGTAAATTTTCCTGGTAGAGGCAGCAGCATGGCCTTCATCTCATGATTTTCCCCCAGGACTTCAGCAGAGCTCAGGAATACTCGATGTATGAGAAAGAGGGAAGGACTCCTTTTGTTACTGAACCAGGTTCCTTTTGCCTAACTTAGAGCAAGGCAAAATTCTCAGATGCTGAGGTTTGCAGTGGAGAGAGGGTTTATTCACAAGGCAGCCAAGAGACGAGACAAGAAAACAAGTCTCATATCCAGCTCTCTGAAGCTCAGGGGCTTGGAGCATTTATGTTAGTCGCTCAGTCGTGTCCGCATCTCTTGTGTCTCCTGCATTGGCAGGTGGATTCTTCTACCACTGCACCAATGCATGTCTTTAAAGTGAAAGTGTTAGTCACTCGGTCGTGTCCGACTCTGTGACCCCATGGACTGTAGCCAGCCAGGCTCCTCTGTCCATGGGATTTCCCAGGCAAGAATACTGGAGTGGGTTGCCATTCCCTTCTCCAGGGGATCTTCCTGACCCAGGGGTCAAACCTGGGTCTTCTTCATTGCAGGCAGATTCTTTACCATCTGAGTCACCAGGGAAGCCCGGAGCATTTATGGGATACTGAATTAAAAAGCAGGGTGGTTTGAGGTATGAGGGGGCATGAGCAAAGGTGGCCAAAAAAAGGTCATGTAATTCTAGTTGCACACAGGCATAACTCAACTACAAACCTCTGCACTTTCGAAGACAGAGGTGCTTAGCACCATCTGAGAGTGGAGTTTGGCCTTCAAATATCTAAAGGTCATTTAGCAGACACTTGTGCATGCACAGTTGGAGGGTCAGTGTGGTCCTGTCCAGTCTTACCTAGCTTGGCTCAAAAGCACAACTGGACCCCAAGCTGCTGGAAAACAACTTCAGCAAACATCTCTTACTTTATGCTACATGCTATTTGGAGGACTCCCAAATCTTTTGTTGTTGTTGTTAGGTTGCCCAGTCGTGTTTGACTCTTAGTGACCCCATGGACTGCAGCACGCCAGGCTTCCCTGTCCTTCACTATCTCCCAGAGTTTGCTCAAACTCGTGTTCACTAAGTTGGTGATGTCATGCAACCATCTCATCCTCGGTCACCCCCTTCTCCTCCTGCCCTCAGTTTTTCCTAGCAACAATTAAAATAACCTTATTAGTGCAGGCAGGTGAAATGTGATTACACATGGTTTCATGTTCAGATGTAGGCATAATACTTGGGAAAATATTGGGGTCATATAATGATAGAGATTGAAGAGGTCTGTACCCTGAATTTGAAGGACAGCAATGTGAGGGAATGATAGCCTGGTGGAGTGAAAAACTTGTTTCCCACCAATTTTCAACCTGTGAGATTCTGAATCTTTCTTGATGCAGCTTTCTGTTTTGTGAGATGTGAATTTTAGACCATTTGGTTTCTAACACTCTGTAATTCTAATAGGGTTCCCAGGTGGCTCAGTGGTAAAGAATCCACCTGCAGTTCAGGAGATGTAGTTTTGATCCCTGGATCGGGAAGATCCCCTGGAGGAGGGCACAGCAACCCAGTCCAGTATTCTTGCCTGGAGAATCCCATGGACAGAAGAGCCTGGTGGGCTGCAGTCCATGGGGTCGCAAAGAGTCAGACACAAATGAGTGACTGAGCACAAGCACGAGCATGTCTCTCACAGCCAATGAAGTTTCATCTGTCAGAATGTCCTTTTCCCTACTTCTCTTATATTTTAAAGTCCATATGAAATGATAAAAATTGTATCCATAATACTTAGCCCCCTATAAATTGTGCTGTTAGCCCAGTGTGGGTGAAATGTCTGAAATGAGTTTTGGCACTTTCCAAATGTGGATTCCAAATGATCCATTCCAATGTGGATCATTGGTGCTTGGAGATGGCAAGTGGTGATGAAGATAGAAGAAACAAGGGGAGAGCTCATCCCTCTTTTCGTACTTAAGGTCCAGTGTATACAGAAAATGATGGATGAATAAGGTTATCTTTCCCATTTTCTACTTCTCTGGGAAAAACAAGACTGCATATGTACTTTGTACTGGGTCAGGATAGTATGACCCCCACCTTCCCCATGGGTGTTTATTATTCATGTCAAGCAGGCGTAGCTGAACTGCATCACTGGTCATTAATATTAGTTATCTATTGCCACACAACAATATTACCGTAAACTTAGCAACCTAAAACTATGCACATTTATTATGTCATGGCACAGCTTAGCTGGGTCCTCTGCAAGGCTGCAATCGGGGTGTTGGACATGGTGGCGGCCTTATCCGACATCCAGGATTCCCTTCTCAGCTTCCTCAATCGTTGACAGCATTCAATTCCAGGTAGGGTATCCAACTGAAGCCCCAGTTTCACCCCAGGTTGGACACCCAATCAATCAACCCTTTCCACCAGTAGCTCACACCATGGCAGCTTGTGTCTTCAAAGCCAGAAAGAAGAGAGAGGTAGACATCAGTAAGACAGGCCTCCAATTATGTAATCATGTATATGTAGTCTCCTACCTGCTGTCACTTTTCCTGCATTGAATCTCACCTCTCTGTTACTCAGATGCAAGTCACAGGTCCTGCCCACACTCAACCAGCGGGAACTACACAAAGTGGGAACACCAGGAAGTGGGTATTGTGAGGGCTTTCATATCAGCTATTGTCCCATTGGTCCCTGATAAGTTAATTTGTTCATGTGACACACATCTGCTGGGAGTTTGCCATAGCTTGACCCTGTGCTTGGAACTAGAGTGTAGGACAAAGAAGAGATGCTGTGTAGTCTGGCCCTGGGAGCAGTTGATGGGGGCTGGTAGTGGTGGTGGCAATGGTACCAGCTCCCTCTGGCAGCTCGGGCTGAGCCTGTGCTGAGCGCTTTCCTCCACTTGAGGCTGCTGGGCTGTCTGGGAAGCCGCTGACCTTCGAAACTGGCAGCTCCTTCTATTTGCCACCCAGGGCAGAACTGCTTCTGTTTATCACTGACTCACTTCTCTGTGACCAGAGAGCCCTCCCCAGAGTCCATTCAGCTACTTTCTTTTATTTTTTAAAAAAAATTTTATTGGAGTGTAGTTGTTTTACAACGTATTTCAGGTGTGCACCAGAGTGATTCAGTTATACATATATTAATTCTTTTTCATATTCTTTACTCATATAGGTTATTATAGAGTATTGAGTGGAGTTCCCTATGCTATACAGTAGGTCATTGTTGATTATCTATTTTATATATAGTAGTGTGTATATGTTCATCTCAAGCTCCTAATTTATCCCTCCCTCCCAAGTTTCCACTTTGGTAACTGTAACTTTAGATTTGAAATCTGTGAGTCTATTTCTGTTTTATAAGTTCATTTGTATCATTTTTAAAAATTAGATTCCATGTGTGAGTGATATCATATGATATTTGTTTTTGTCTGCCTTAGTATGATAATTTCTAGGTCCATCCATGTTGCTGAAATGGCATTATTCCATTCTTTTTTATGGCCGAGTCATATTCCATTGTGTATATGAACCACATTTATCTATCCATCCCTCTGTCTATGAACATCTGGGTTGTTTCCATGTCATGGCTATTGTGACTAATGCTGCTATGAACATTGGGGTATACATATCCTTTTGGAGTATGATTTTCTCTGGAGATATGCTCAAGAGTGGGATTGCAGGAACATGTGGTAACTCTATTTTTAATTTAAGGAACCTCCATACTGTTTGCACTTTCCTGGTAGTTCAGTTGGTAAAGAATCTGCCTGCAATGCAGGAGACACCGGTTCAATTCCTGGGTTGGGAAGATCCCCTCGGGAAAGGATAGGTTACCCACTGCAGTATTCTTGGGCTTTCCTTGTGGCTCAGCTGGTAAAGAATCCACCTGCAATGTGGGAGACCTGGGTTTGATCCCTGGGTTGGGACTATCCCCTGGAGGAGGGCATGGCTACCCACTCCAGTATTCTTGCCTGGAGAATTCCCATGGAGAGAGAAGCCTGGCAGGCTACAGTTCATAGGGTCACAAAGAGTCGGACATGACAGCAACTAAGCACACCATACTGTTCTCCAGGGTGGCTATACCAATACATCTAGATAGTTCTCATCATCTTTTCCAAAATCTCTGCTGGGATGGTGATCAGAGTGCAGAGCAGGACATGGCACTGGCCTTTGAGTCTTCTCTAGACCCAGTCCATCATTATAAATCATCTCTGTCTTGGGTTAGGTTCCCAAGAGGTACAGCCAGAGATGAGGACTCATGTAAAGGTGGTTTTGAGGAAAACCCATCACAGGGCAGAAGGCGATGTGGGCCCAAGCTGAGGGGGTGGTGAGGGTGTGGTACCCAGCCAAGCCCCATGGAAGGAAGCTCTGGAGCCTCTGTACCTCAGAGGAGTTAGATACAGGCCAGGCGGTCTTGGAGCCTTTTATTCCTGCATCCTTGAGTCATTGGTAAAGAGCAGATCCAAACCCAAAGTGATGTGAATTCCCTTCATGCATTCTGCTCTCCTTTCTGTTGATTGAGTAGGTTCTACTAGTCTCAGGGCAGTTATTTGATCAAGAGAATTAGGTGCTACTTGTGAGTAAAAGACAGCTGGGGGAGCTTGGTGCACAAAACATGGTGCAGATGTTCCAGGGGATATGTGATATCATCACTCCAATGAAACTCTCCTCAAATTTCAGCATTTCAGTTGGCCGCCCATTTTCTTCCTGAACCCTGAAAATACCTGCCTAGAAATTTATTTCCTGACTTTTCATATCACTCTAAAACCGTATTTAAATTCTCCCCATGCACAAGTTTTAACTTGTTCTTTAGACCAGGATTTCACAACTTTAGCAATGTTGAGATTTGAGGACACAGAATTCTTTGTGGTGGGAACTGTTCTGTGTATTTGTGTTATTGTGATTTATAAGAAATACAGAACTTCCCTGGTGGCAAAGTGGTTATGACTCTGTGCTTTCACTGCCGTGGGCTTGGATTTGATCCCTGGTTGGGGAACTAAGACCCTGCAAATCCTGTGGTGTGACCAAAAGAAGAAAAGAGATGCATGTGTATTTGGTCATTCAGATGACTAAATTATATTTTTCATAAATATTTCACCTCCATCCACAATTCCTGATTCACAGCTCGCCAAATCCTTGGAATTTCCTGAGTGAAAAGAACAATGGGATTATCTTTTGTTACAGTACTTGGTTACTTGTCCTCAGTTCCAGAAAACGCTTCAGAGCCCTAGAGGAGAATTGGTTGCCTTATTCATAATGAACCCCTTTCTGCTACACCTGGGTTTATAATCATGAAGTGACTTTTGGAAAGCTCCTAAGGAGAGGGGCTGGTAGCTAGAGGAACCAACCTTGATTAGACGGTTGGAAATTTCAGTCCCACCCCCTGATTTCTGGGGAGGGAGATGGGCAGGAGGATAATTCAATCATGAGTGGCCAGTGAGTTTAATCAGTCATGCTGTTGACCTGAAAGAAACAGATTTCAGAAGCTTCTCTAGCAAAGATGGGTTTATTCAGGATCAGCAGAAAATAGTAATTTGGGATCTGCAACCATAGCAAAGTGTGTGCAATGCAAGGGAAGGAGAACACTTTATAGGAAGGAAAAGGAACTTGGGAGGGCTCTAGTAAACAAAGAACGCATGGCTTTTCATCGGCTGAGTCCTTGCCAGGAAAGAAGAGGAGTCTATCTGCTTTGTGCTGGGCTCTGCTATAGTCCTAGGGCATAAGACCTCCCCCTTCTGGTCTCCCTTTCTTGAGGTTTCTGTTTATTAATTTTTTAGATTTCCTCCCTTTAATCACGATCTTTCTCTGAAAGCATTGCTGAGCAAGAGTCAGTTTTTTTAGATTCAGTGGCTTGTTTCCCCTCAGTTGTCAGGAAGGACCTTTCCTGGGTATAATGTCTCACACTGGAGGGAAAGTACACAGATTGGAAATGCATAAAGTTCACATGAGTTACATGGAAGGGTAGGAGGAAGAACTTCCATGTACTTTTTACCTAAAGTCCATATGTTATCAATATCGTGGACACTGGAGATCATCTGGAATAGTATGTCACTGTTAGAATTTTGGTGGCAACATTCTATCAGGCCTGGTCCAGATATCTTGTGAAAGCTGTCTCAGCAGATGTCACCTGCTTCAGTTCTGGGAAATCCTTACTTCCGGTCACCAGATGATGTGCAGATCCAGTTAGGACATGGCACTTTCTTTAGGAGTGTCATGTGAATCCAAAAGTCCATTCCGTGGAGTTTGGGGGGCGCAGGAGCTGGTTAGCAGTACTTGATAAGGGTCTTTCCCAGTATACAAGATCTCCAGGTTGCAAAGTGTGCTGCTTAAGGTCATCTCCCAAAGGCACACTGTGAAAAGATTGCTCTTCCAAAGCATTGTTATTGACTTGTGTTTTTGAAATGTGCTTCATTTATGACAGTGTGTTAGTTTTATTGGTTCCACACCTAGTTTCAGGTGTACAGCAAAGTGATTCAGTTTTATATCTGTATCTATAGACTTTTCCTGATTCTTTTCCCTTATATGTTATTGCAAAATACTGAGTACAGTTCCCTGTGTTATAGAGTAAGTCCTTGTTTATTTTATACGTATTAGTGTATATATGTAAATCCCAAACTCCGAATTTATCCCTCCTCCCTTTCCCCTTTGATAACCATAAGTTTGTCTTCTATGTGTATGAGTTGATTTCTGTTTTGTAAACAAGTTAATTTGTGTCTTTTTTTTTTTTTTTAGATTCCACATGTAAGCTATATCATATGATATTTGTCTGGCTTACTTAGTCTGATAATCTCTAGGTCCATCCATGTTGCTGCAAATGGCATTACTTCATTCTTTTTTATGGCTTATAATATTCCTATATATGCTTGTACTCAATTTTCTTTATCCATTCATCTGTCGACTAACATTAAAGCATCGTTATTTTTAATAGACATGTTTTTAAAAAATAGGCCTATTTTTAATAGGCCTTTTCAATACCAGAGTATCGCTCTCTTTTTCAATTGTGGGTCTAAAGAAGCAAGAGCCAAGTTCATTGGGCATTCTGCACCTGTCTCAAAGGGTGACAGTTTATGAGTTCCCAAAGGGGTGGATCTGAGATTTAGGTGGACCAATGGCATTGCTTTTGGCCAAAGTGTTTGGAGGGCCTTGACAGATTTTGCCAGCTTGAATCTTAGTCGTGCAATTACCAGAGGAAGGAGGATGGTAAACACAGCGAACGTGTTGTGAAACCAGCCACACAGCACAGACTTGGCCAGTAAAAACCGGTTCCTTGATCACTATGAAATTTGAGAGGAGTTTCCCAGGTAAGGATAATCTTTTCCAAGAGGATTTTATCCACAGAAGAGGCACTAGCCTTTCTACATGGTAGACTTCAGTCCAGTGTAAAAACATACAGATCACGACTAAAACATATTTAAATCCATTAAGTGGAGGAAATTGTATGAAATCCATTTGCCAGTCCTCAAAAGGTCCATTAGGCAGTTTCAAATGTCTGGGAGTGGTACGAATAGGCTTCCCTGGGTTGTACTTTGAACAAACAAGACAAGTGAGGTAGATGCTTTATGTGGCCTTATTAATGTTTCCCCACTACTGCTGAGTCATGAAGGCTGCCATCTTGTCAGTAGACCAATGGTTTAATTCATGTATGCTGGTGACAAGTGGCAGTTTTATACTCTCTGGTAGGACTGGGCTGTTGTTTGGTCAATTCAGAGCTTTCTCATTTTATCAAACCGATTGCTAAATTTCTAATGTTGTTTTTCCTTTTCTGAGGCCAACTGTTGGGCCTCTCTTGGCAGTTTTTCCAAATTATCATTTGAGGATATATCCCTTTGGACCACGACAGAGGTTTGGCTGTCATTTGCCCCTGTTTAAAAATAATTTTCAACCCTGTATGTGAGACAGCAAAAGAGACACAGATGTATAGAACGGACTTTTAGACTCTGTGGGAGAGGGAGAGGGTGGGATGATTTGGGAGAATGGCATTGAAACATGTATACTATCAGGTAAGAAATGAATCACCAGTCTATGTTCGATACAGGATACAGGATGCTTGGGGCTGGTGCACGGGGATGACCCAGAGAGATGATATGAGGTGGGAGGTGGGAGAAGGGTTCAGGATTGGGGACTCATGTACACCTGTGGCGGATTCATGTCAATGTATGGCAAAACCAATATAGTACTGTAAAGTAAAATAAATAAATAAATAAAATAATAATAATTTTCTATTGATTTGTTTTTGGCTGTCCTGGGTCTCCACTGCTGCATGGGCTTTTCTCTAGTTGCAACAAGTGGGCTTCTCATTGCAGTGGCTTCTCTTGCTGCAGATCACGGGCTCAGTAGTTGTTGCACGTGGGCTTAGTTGTTCTGTGGCATGTGGAATCTTTCTGGACCAGGGATCGAACCCATGTCTCCTGCACTGGCAGCAGATTTTTTACCACTGAGCCACCAGGGAAGCCCCATTGATCCCTTTAAGGGCAGCATTCCTTGCAGACATATCAGCAAGGTGCTTTCCTTTAGCTTCCAGAGTCAAGTTTTGAATGCCCTGGAATCTTAATAATAGCTGAACAGCAGATAAAAGTATTGCTGAACATGGAGGACATTTAAAATTTTATTTCTACTAGAAGTAAGGAAACCACATTGCTCCCACAACATTCCAAAATCATGAGCTACTCCAAAAGCATACCTACTATTAGTATAAATATTGGCAGTTGCTTCAGTAGTGTCTGCCTGTGGCTCCATGGCCTTTAGCCAACCAGGCTCCTCTGTTCATGGAGATTCTCCAGGCAAGAATACTGGAGTGGATTGCCACTTCCTCCTCCAGGGCATCTTCCCAACCCAGGGATCGAAACCACATCTCCTGCATTACTGCTGAGCCACCTGGGAAGCCCCAAATCAATTATACTTCAATTAAAAAATAATAAACAAAATTGTCTCTCTGCAAAATAAGATTTTAAGATTAACTGAGGCAAACAAATGGCTAGAGAAATATAAAATGGCTCCTGAAGCCTCATGCTCTACTTGAGAGGTCAGAGCATGTGTGTGTGTATATACCATATCTTTATCCATTTATCTGTCAATGGACATTTAGGTTGCTTCCATGTCCTGACTATTGTAAGTAGTGCTGCTATGAACATTGGGGTACATGTATCTTTTTTTTTTAATCCTGAAATCAAAATAGCTTTTGTTTATTTAAAGTATTTTTATATTGGAGTATAGCTGATTAACAATGTTGTGGTAGTTTCAGGTGGACAGAAAAGGGACTGAGCCATACATATACACAGATCCATTCTCTCCAAAACTCCCTACCCATCCAGGCTGCCATGTAACACTGAGCAGAGTTCCCTGTGCTCTACACTAGGTCCCTGTTGATTAACCATTTTAAATATAGCAGTGTATACATGTCCATCCCAAACTCCCTAGCTATTCCTTCTCCCCATCCTTCCCCCCAGTAACCATAAATTCATTCTCTAAGTCTGTGAGTCTGTTTCTATTTTGTAAATAAGTTCATTTATATTATTTATTTTTAGATGTTGCGTTTAAGGGATGTCATATGATATTTCTCTTTGTCTGACTTACTTCAGTCTCTATAACAATCGCTAGGTCCATCCATATTGCTGCAAATGGCATTCTTGCATTCTTTTTAATGGCTAAGTAATATTCCGTGTGGGCTTCCCAGGTGACTGAGTGGTGAAGAATCCAACTGCCAGTGCAGGAAACAAAAGAGACGATCCTACTTGATCCCCTGGAGTAGGAAATGGCAACCTACTCTAGTATTCTTGCTTGGAAAATTCCATGGACAGAGGAGCTTGGTGGGCTGCAATCCATGGGGTCACAAATAGTCAGACACAACTGAGCGACTGAGCATACACACAATATGCCATTGTATATATGTACCATATCCATTTGTTTGTCAGTGGACATTTAGGTTGCTTCCATGTCTTGGCTATTGTAAATAATGCTGCAATGGACATTGGGATATGTGTATCTTTTTGAATTAGAGTTTTCGTCTTTTCTGGATACATGCTGAGAGGCAATTTCAGATTTCTGGTAACACTGGAAAGCCTCAAAATTGAAATAAGCATTCCATTGAGTTCTGGAAATTTGAACTATTTAGTCTAATTTGGTTTTAAGGAAATTAAGTTTGGGGATTTCAAAAGTTCTCAGGGCATGAGAGCTCCCTCTTGTGGTGTCCCAACTCTATTCACTTGAGGTTTGTTTTTATTCTTACTATTGTTTTTCAGTTGTTAAGTCACGTCCAGCTCTTTGTAACCTCATGGACTGTAGCATGCTATGCTCCCCTGTCCTTCACCATCTCCCAAAGTTTGCTCACACTCATGTCCATTGAGGTGGAGATGCTATCCAACCATCCCATCCTCTGTCACCCCCTTCTCCTGCCCTCAACCTTTCCCAATATCAGGGTCTTTTCTCTTAAGTCAGCTCTTTGCATCAGGTGGCCAAAGTATTGGAGCTTCAGCTTCAGCATCAGTACTTCCAATGAATATTCGGGGTTGATTTCCTTTAGGATTGACTGATTTGACTATTATTATTGTTATTATTTTACAAGGCATAGGTAATGAAAAGTGAAAGAAAGTGAAAGTTTCTCAGTCGTGTCCGACTCTTTGCAACCCCGTGGACTATACAGTCCATGGAATTCTCCAGACCAGAATACTGGGGTGGGTAGCCTTTCCCTTCTCCAGGAGATCTTCCCAACCCAGGGATCTAACAAAGGTCTCTCCCATTGCAGGTGGATTCTTTATCAGCTGAGCCACAAGAGAAGCCCAAGAATACTAGAGTGGGTAGCCTATCCCTTCTCAAGGGGATCTTCCTGACCCAGGAATTGAACTGGGGTCTCCAGCATTGCAGGCAGATTCTTTACCAACTGAGCTATCAGGGAAGGTAATGAAGCCTTTACCAACTGAGCTATCAGAGAAGATAATGAAGCCTCTATTAAAAGCCCAAAAGAAGGGGGTTCAGAGAGCTTCTAGGTAAGGAGAAACAGAACACTTACATGTTGCCATCATTCCAGGCCCTAAACTCTACAGGATAGAAGCTCCTTTATTCAGGAATTCACCCTATGTATCTCTTTGTCTCTTCCTTTGGTCATTGATTTGTATCCTTTAATATACATCATAATAAGTCCATAATCTAGTGAGTAGACAGGATTCCTGAGTTCTGTGAGTCATTCTACCAAATTAATTGAACCCAAGGAGAGGGTTGTGGGAACCTCTGACTTACAGCCAGTTGGGAGAAGTACAGGTGACATCCTAACTTGAGATTAGCATTTTGAATTGAAGAAGTCATTGGAAACTCCACCTGGAGCTGGTCGTTCAGAAGCACAGGTAACAACCTGAGCTTGTGGTGGGTGTCTAAAGTGAAGGGTGGTCTCGTAGAACTGAGCCCTTTACTTCTGGTGTCTGATACTCTCTCCATGTAGACAATGTCAGAGTGGAGCTGGTATCTGAGAATTTCTTGTTGATAGGGAAGCCTACACACACACACACACACACACACACACAGGAATTAGGTTCAAGAACCCCAAAGAGAACTGTAAAATATTTAGCAGCATCCCTGGTCTCCTCCCACTAGATTCCAGAAGCTCCCTCCCAGTTGTGACAAAGATGTCTCCAGACAGTGTCAAATGTCCCCTAGGGACAAAACTGCCCCTGGTTGAGGACCATTGCTTTCGACAGAAAACCTCACTGAAGCTGTATTCATGGCTCTGTAAGGGGTCAGGTTGTTTAGTCGCTCAGCCGTATCTGACTCTTTGTCATGGATCACAGTATGCCAGGCTTCCCTGTCCTTCACTGTCTCCCAGAGTTTGCTCAAACTCATGTCTGTTGAGTTGGTGATAATGTCCAACCATCTCATCCTCTATCGCCCCCTTCTACTCCTGCCCTCAAATTTCCCCCAAATCAGGGTCTTTTCCAATGAGTCAGCTCTGCATCAGGTGGCCAAAGTACTGGAGCTTTAGCTTCAGCATCAGTCCTTCCAATGAATATTCAGGACTGATTTCCTTTAGGATTGACTGATTTCATCTCCTTGTTGTCCAAGAGACTCTCAAGAGTCTTCTCCTGCACCACATTTTGAAAGCATCAGTTGTTCACTCTCAGCTTTCTTTATGGTCCAACTCTCATATCCATACATGACTACTGGAAAAACCATAGCTTTGATGTAATATCTCTGCTTTTTAATATGCTGTCTAAGTTAGTCATAGCTTTTCTTCCAAGGAGGAAGTCTTTTAATTTCACGGTTGCAGTCACCAGAATTGACTCTTTCGAACAATGGTGTTAGAGAAGACTCTTGAGAGTCCCTTGGACTGCAAAGAGATCAAACCAGTCAATCCTAAAGGAAATCAATCCTGAATATTCATTTGGAACGACTGATGCTGAAGCTGAAGCTTCAGTACTTTGGCCACCCGATGCGAAGAGCTAACTCATTGGAAAAGATCCTGATGCTGGGAAAGATTGAAGGCAGGAGGAAAAGGGAATGACAGAGGATGAGATGGTTGAATGGTATCACTGACTCGATGGACATGAGTTTGAGCAAGCTCTGGGAGTTAGTAATGGACAGGGAAGCCTGGTGTGCTGCAGTCCATGAGGTCGCAAAGAGTTGGACATGACTGAGCTACTGAACTTAGCACCATAGGGAGCTTGAGGATAGGGACTAGTAAGGGTCAAGCAATGTCTATTAAATATCATGAGAATGATCTTAAAAATCAAGCTTGAGTAGACCAAAAAAATGCCAAATATAAAGACACTACTTTGGAGTGGCTGTCAGGGAAACATAGGACTCTAGTCCATGACAAAAGCTGGGCCAGACCCTTTCTTATGAAAGGTCCACTGATCATGGGTTGAATTATAGCTCTTCTCACATGCTTTCCTCAGAGGTCTCTGTTTCCCTCCTGAACAGGGCTCATAGGACGAGTCCATATCCAGGCTTGGGAGCCATTTATGTCATTTCTGTTGTATCTCCAGACAGTTTCATCACTAGATGAAATTACTACAGTGTTCGTGGCCAGTGTGTGGAAAGTCACAGTTTTTGCAGTTCTTATTTCCAGAACCTTGTCATCTCCACAACTTTAATAAGGTCTAACATTTGCTTTTTTTTTTTTTTTTTGCACATTCTCTTGTATATACTTAAAAAGCAGGCAGAACAGTGTACTTAATGACTCAAATCTCCAACTTTGCAAGCAAAGAGAAACCATTTCCTTACTAGACATGTTCAAGAAAAGGGAATCCCTTCTCCATCCACCCCCTCCCTTGGAGGCAGTGTCTTTATCAATGGCTTAGCCAGATGCCCTTTAAATGAAGAGCACACTGAGAAAAGCCTCTCCTGTGAAAGAAAATTTCATCAGCGTCCAATGTGACCGATAGCCCCTTTTTTTCTGAAGTCTGCAAAGCTGAATTTCCAAAGAGCCACCAGATTTGGAGGTACAAGAGGGGGCGAGACAGGAGGTGTTTCTCTCTTGGCATGGACTGGGGTTGGCATCCTGCCAGGTCCTTCCTCATGCCCAGATGCTGGAGAATCAAAGCCGGATACCACATCAGATTTGCATCCCCCTGCTGGGGACTCAGGTCAATTCTGGATGGGTGCTTTCTACTTCCTATTTAAGCTCCTTTAGTCTCATTTCTGGGCATCCAGTTGTACTTGCTTCTTCCAGGCAATGTTTGAGGTAAACACCTGGTGTTTTATTTGAATAGCTAGAACCCAGTCCTCTTCATCAGTCCCGCATTTGGCCTCTCCAGCTGGAAAACATGTTTGCTCACATTGCATTTTTCCCATACAGGAAATCCTCCGGGGAATTCAAGGCCCATGTGGTACCTTTGAAGTACCACAAGCAATTTTCTCTTTCCTATGTTTCCTCTGTGTTTTGTTACATTATTTTAATTGATGTATTTTTTCTGATGTATTATATTAGGAGAGCTTGAAAGACGATGTGCTCAGCATCCAATGTCTCTTATGATGAAATTTCTCTGCAGAAACCCAACACCTCAATTTTCACTCTGCTCATTATCCCTGGCGCTGGGTGACAATGACACCAAACAATGCCATGTGTGCCGTGCAGGAAAATCACTCAGACACCCCATCTCTCATGTCCCTGCCCCAGAACTGGAAATCCATAACTCGGATTTGTTTCAAGTTTAGCAACTCTAATATTTGCAGCACATATATCCTCCCTTTACGTGTCTTACATGCCCAGTGAAGCCTTTGATGACATAAATTTCTATGTACATTCATATACAAACGTTTGCGGGTAGAAACCAACTTATTATTATTTAATGGTTGACCCAATTAGCACCTAATTTAAGTCCAAGGAAGGTAAAGAGAAATACCAGTCCTGCTAACCTGCATTTTTATATTGGCTTAAATTTCATTTCATGGAAAGTTTTTGGAACTTAGACACTGATGTTTTTCTTTCTTCTTCCTGCGTCCATCACTGAAAGTGTTAGTTGCTCAGTCATGTCTGATTTTTTGTGACCCCACGGACTGTAGTCCACAAGACTCCTCTGTCCATGGGATTTTCCAGGCAAGAATACTGAAGTGGGTTGCCATGCCCTTCTCCAGGGGATCTTTTCGACCTCAGGATTGATCCCAGGTTTCCCACATTGCAGGCAGATTCTTTACTATCTGAAGCACCAGGGAAGCCATCACGGTTGGAAATAAAACATGTCCAGGAACAACTGTAAGATTCTCTCGGCTTTGCGACTTGCTCCAGAGAAGGAAAGTCAGAAAGGCCCCCTTCCTTTCCCATGAATGTTTAAATCCAACCAACTCACAAGTCTTTGGAAGTCATTTTAAGAATAAAAGCACACATTTATTTAAAACTATCACAATTTAACCTGAAAGAGAACAGCAAAGAGATACAGCATCAAATTCTATTTTACAAATAATGGTAGAAATGTGGATAAAAGTAATTCTTTTTTGGCTATTTTGAGAATTTCTTTTGGAATTTCCAAAAGTTGTTTCTTTTTTTCTTTCTTTTTTTGCACAAGGAATACATTACCCCCTTTTTCTTATCCCATTTCCTTTTCCCCCTTTAATATTTAAATTGGGCTTAAATGAAGCCAGAAGCATGCATTTCTCGATAAAAGCTCCAAATAATGAATTTATGATGATCCTCCCTCTGCTTAAGTGGTCAGGGAGTCTCTGACCTTTGCAAGGGTGAAATTGTGTGTGTGTTTTTTTTTTCTTTTTTGCTGTGTTAAGTGAAGCGCAAGCCAGAGGCCCGATCAGCCAATTTATGTTTGATTTTATCTCAAGCATGTCAGGGTTGATTCATCTAACCCAGATGAGGGTGAGAGAGAGGCAGGGAATTGCTGAAATTGGAACAAATAAGAGTTGTTTTCAGGCTGAATGATACACAAAATCCATAAAGAATTCTCAGATATGTTTTCAGTAAAATGAATGAGTTTCAGAATTTGGTGCAGTGGGTTGCCATGAAATATCATTTGCACAGCACAGCACAAAAGGTTCTGGAATTGATGAGACAGATGCATGTGGGTGGGTGCATGTGTGCCTGCATGCTCAGTCGTGTCTGACTCTCTGCAACCCCATAGACTGTAGCCTGCCAGGATCCTCTGTCATGAGATTCTCTAGGCAAGAATACTGGAATGGGTTGCCATGCCCTCCTCCAGGGGATCTTCCCAACCCAGGGATCAAACCTGATTCTCTTGCATTGGCAGGCAGATTCTTTACTACCAAGCCACCTGGGAAGCCCGGTTTTATGTATATCATGCCCCAAATGGCCACTTTCAAGTGTGTGTTTTAAGAATAGGAGTATCTGGCTCCATCTTATAGGCTGGAAATCTATACGTTTAAGGGGAGTACTAGTCGTATGTTGTGCAGTCGATCAGTCGTGTCCAGCTCTTTGCGACACCATGGACTGCAGCACACCAGGCTTCTCTGTCCTTCACTATCTCCCTGAGTTTTCTCAAACTCATGTCCATTGAGTCAGTGATGCCATCCAACCATCTCATCCTCTGTCATCCCCTGTTTCTCCTTCTGCCTTCAATCTTGCCCAGCATCAGAGTCTTTTCCAATGAGTCGGCTCTTCACATCAGGTGGCCAAAGTATTGGAGCTTCAGCTTCAGCATCAGTCTTTCCAGTGAGTATTCCGGGTTATGAGAAAAGGTAAAAGTTTTTTTCATTTTCTGTAGAAATCCTCTGCTGCATTATTTGCTGTAAAACCCATGTCCACTGAGGCTCTGGTCCATCATTTTGTGCCATTTTTAGGGTAGATTGGATCAAGTGTTCCACTGGGGACCCTACTCTGCAGCCCAGAATTTATCAGCTCTTGGTCCCACTGGTCCACACAGCTTCTCCCCACACCACAGCCCCAGCCTACCCTTCTATTTAGTTGTCAAGAAGTAGAATGGTTCCAGGGACATCCATCAACATCAGTGGTCAAAGCCAGGTTGTAGGCTGAGTGTGTCTGGGAGTTCTCACAAGAGTAAAATAGGGAAGTAAGAGCATCAGGGTCATGGATGGGAGGAGGATGGAAGAAGGAAACTGATGAGAGAGTGTGACTCACGGCGACCCAGGCTGTGTTTTTGCTGGCAGCACCATTGTTCCTTTTCCCTCTGCTACAGCATCACCCCCCCGCCCTGCCCAGTGGGCTGGTACAGAGGAGTGGGATCTAAGGTCATGTGTTCCCAAGCAGGCTGATGAGTTTTAATCAATACATTCATCGCCATCCAAATCTATTGTGCAGATAAAATACTTTTATTTAGCTAAAGAGATCCAAGTCTATTTTTTATTTCACCCAGGCTGGTTCATTTTTTCAGTGACTTCAATGCATCCTTCATTTATGAAAATATGGCTATTAAATAACTGAGAGAGATCAGCTTTGAAACTTCCAGCCTGGCTCCCCAACCAACATTTTGGTAAAAATGAGGCTGAATTCTCCTGTTTCCTTCTTCCAGGGAATTTGGAGCCTAGAGAGCCCCGTTTCTGCCTGGATGTGATGGAGAACATGCAGGGAATAATTGGTTCCATCATTTTAAAATTCCTTATGAAACCATGAGGAATTAATTCATATTCAAAGAGAGCTGAACAAAGCCTCAGAGGAAGCCTTTGTGTTTTCACTGGTTTTTTGGAGGCGTTTGGTGAGAGATGTAACTAGCAGTGTCTTCTGAACGCTGCCCATACAAATGTGTGTATATGTGATGTTTGAGTACATTTACAGTCATGGTTGTGGTTCTCAGTCATGGCTGTGTATCATAATTTCACTTCCAAGAATGATTGAGTCCTAATAGGATTAATTCTACTGCCCTAACAATTGGTGCCCAAATCTCATGGCTTACTACAACCAAGACTTAGTTCTTGGTCATGATCTGTATTCCTTGTGGGTCACCCATGGCCCTGCTTCCTCTTGTGTTCCCTGTGGCACCAAGGTGACAGAATACTTCTAGATGGAGTACTGCCAGTTGTCATGGAGGAAAGAGAAGAGAGCCTGGCAAAGTGCCACCTGGCTCTTGCCACCAATGCTCAAATTTCACTGGCTGGGGGAGTCACATGGCCCAGGATAACATGGGTTCTAAGAAGTATAATTCTCCCCAGGGAGCCACAGTGCATCTTTGTGAATAATAAGACCATCTCTCACAGGAACACTGAAGGGATGTAAATTCTTGATCAACCTCAGATCTGTTAACACATTATTGGCTGGGGGATTTTTGCAGAAACTAATGCCTGTGGCTGGCGATTTGTCATGTAATACTCCATGAAATGCTCCAGACAATAATGTTCGGGTAACAAAAGATGTATTAATACGTCTCTGGTCAATAAGTTGTTATCTAAGAGTTTCAGGGTGGGACCTGAGGAACTGTATTTTTAAAAGTTCCCTGACAAGTATGATGAGTAAGCAAGGCTGAAAAATACAGACTTACATGAGAAAAGGCTGTGTTGGGCCATTGTGGGAATGGTCATCAGTTCTTGGATTTGTTATCTGAAAAAAACAGATTTAGTGCATGTTTTATCCTTACATTACATCTACTTTTGCTTTATTGGCTATGCCAAAGCCTTTGACTGTGTGGATCACAACAAACTGGAAGATTCTTAAAGAGATGGGAATACCGGACCACCTGACCTGTCTCCTGAGAAATCTGTATGCAGGTCAAGAAGCAACAGTTAGAACTGGACATGGAACAACAGGCTGGTTCCAAATAGGGAAAGGAGTATGTCAAGGCTGTATATTGTCACCCTGCTTATTTAACTTATACGCAGAGTACATGATGCGAAATGCTGGGCTACACAAGCTGGAATCAAGATTGCCAGGAGAAATATCGATAACCTCAGATATACAGATGACACCACCCTTATGGCAGAAAGGGAAGAACAACTAAAGAGCCTCTTGATGAAAGTTAAAGAGGAAAGTGAAAAAGTTGGCTTAAAGCTCAACATTCAGAAAACGGAGATCATGGCATCCAGTCCCATCACTTCATGGCAAATAGATGGGGAAACAATGGAAACAGTGAGAGACTTTATTTTGGGGGGCTCCAAAATCACTGCAGATGGTGACTGCAGCCATGAAATTAAAAGACACTTGCTCCTTGGAAGAAAAGCTATGACCAAGCTAGACAGCGTATTAAAAAGCAGAGACATTACTTTGCCAACAAAGGTCCATCTAGTCAAAGCTATGGTTTTTCCAGTAGTCATGTCTGGATGTGAGAGTTAGACTATAAAGAAAGCTGAGCACCGAAGAATTGATGCTTTTGAGCTGTGGTGTTGGAGAAGACTTTTGAGAGTCCTTTGGACTGTAAGGAGATCAAACCAGTCAATCCTAAAGGAAATCAGTCCTGAATATTCATTGGAAGGACTGATGCTAAAGCTGAAGCTCCAGTACTTTGGCCACCTGATGTGAAGAACCAACTCATTGGAAAAGACCTTGATGCTAAGAAAGATTGAAGAGGGGAGGAGAAGGGGATGACAGAGGATGAGATGGTTGGATGGCATCACCAACTCAATGGACATGAGTTTGAGTAAGCTCTGGGAGTTGGTGATGGACAGGGAAGCCTGGAATGCTGCAGTCCATGGGGTCACAAAGAGTCAGACATGACTGAGTGACTGATGAACTGAACTTATCCTTTACATCATCAAATAGTTAAATAATTAAGAGAACTGAAATTTTAGAAGATTGCCTTTAAAAAAAAAGTTTTGAATATCCTTTCTTGATAGGACAGACAATATAGAAGTTGATTTTGGCTTCATGGAACATTTGTGATTTATTTGACAATAAGGGCACCCTCTGGTTATAAAGTAGGAGACATTTACAGGTCATGGAAGAGATAACATATAAGTGTAAAGAAAAAGTTGTAATCCAGTGAGGTTCTGTCTGAGAGCTTTGTCCTCAAACATACTCAGAGGTGTTTTTTCAGGTTTGATGCTAATGTTATAGTGGTGTTTGTGCCATCTGTGGAGGTGAAATGAATCATGTGCTTGTAGAGAACAGAGTAGTGTGTGTGAGCATACACGTGCACTCCCTTTTGTCTAACTCTGTGCGACCCCATAAACTGTAGCCCACCAGGCTCCTCCATCCATGGGATTCTCCAATGCAAAGAACCCTAGATTCAGATTTCAACTGCACCTTTGAGGTCAACCCTAAAGACCGACCTATGCTGTCTCCTATGACAGTGTTTTCTTGTACTCTATGTATGAGACATTTCTGTACACTGTATAAGGCTCATTGTGGCAGGCTCCCCAGTATCCATTCTCCCTCATTCCATCGAGTAGGAACTATCAGCATGCACTGATGAGTCCATTCCAAGCATCAGTGTGGAATTCCGATTAGATGAAGCCCAGTCTCAATCCCCTGGCCTCAGTCACCAATGTAGGCAAATCCCACCAAAGCCAATCAGACTAGGGCAATTCCTAACCACGGAGATGGACTCAAACATTCTCCCATCAAAATGAAGCTGAAGCGTTTTGCTGAGAATCCAGGGAGAGAGTTGATCTGCTGTCTGTGAGCTGTGAGTGTGTCTGGGAGTATGTTTGCCCACCTGCTCTGCCTCGCCTGTTAGAGATGATCAGAAGCTTCTTTCACAGCTTCATCAGCCTCGGAAACACTGGCCTCCTGCTTGTGGTTCAAAGCAGGCAGGAAGGTTCTCTGTTGATTTCTCCTGCTAATAGTATGGGTTGACTTTGCTAGTGTACGCTGAGGGTGGCTCACATGCACACCTCTTCTCATCCTGCTGTGAGGCAACAGATGTGAGAAGCAGTCATAGTCCTTCAGTTACCCATACTGGCCTAGTTTTTGAACCCATAGCATTTTAGGCAGGGAGGAGGGGAAGGAGGAGGATTGGAAGGGCCCTCAGATGGTATTACACTAGCGTGTTAATCTGAGGAAGCCCCAGACCAATGCCTTAGACTGTGGAAGTGTCTTTCTCCGGAGTTGGTGATGGACAGGGAGGCCTGGCATGCTGCGTTTCATGGGGTTGCAGAGAGTAGGACACGACTGAGAGACTGAACTGAACTGAACTGAATTCTAGAGCTCGTGCTCACCTGTGTGTTCTGATTCTATAGTTACTCCTGATAGGAGATGCAGCGTACTGAGAACACTCTGGCCCAGGGCACCATCATCCCTTATCAGAACTATTCTGGTGGCCCTAATTGCTGTCTCCATGTCTACCAAAATGCTCCCGATCCATTTTTGGACAGGAGTCCACGCATGCACATGCTCAATTGTGTGTGATTCTTTGTGACCCCGTGGACTGTAGCCCACCAGGCTCCTCTGTCCATGGAATTCTCCAGGCAAGAATACTGGCATGGGTAGCCATGCCCTCCTCCAGTGGATCTTCATGACCCAGGAATTGAACCTGGGTTTGAGCCACCATGGAAGCACTGAGGAAGCCTGGTAGGTCAACATTAATCCCTTTGAGTGTCTTTACGTGGTACCAGCATCCTGACACTATGTAATCTATACTGGCCCAGTTCACTGATTGATCGGTTCTCTTGTATCTGGGACTACATAGGTCCTAGGGCTTCCCTGTGGTTCAGACGCTAAAGAATCTACCTGCAATGTGGGCGACCCAGGTTCAATTCCTGGGTTGGGAAAATCCCCTGGAGAAGGGAATGGAACTGACTCTTGCCTGGAGAATCCCATGGACAGAGGACCCTGGTGGGCTACAGTCCATGGGGTCGCAAAAAGTCAGACATGACTGAGTGACTGACACACAGGTCCTATGAGTTCACACACCCAGCTGGGCATTGATCTCCACCTCTGCGTGTACTATTTTCTAGTTTGTCCTGTCATTGCATTTCATGGTGAGGTCAGTCACTCTCAAATAATCTCTTGATGCACCTCAAAGTTCTAAGTTAGTCATAAAGTTATAAATAGCCTTATATTTATAAGATAGCATATATTGATATCTGAGCTTGATGAGCCTTACTGATTTTTAGAGTCAAGATAATTGGCACTCAGATAGCTCATGGAGAGTAAACATAGTGTGGCTTTATCCCAGCTTATGTCACTTTGGGAATATTCAGGTTCCTTGTAGGGTAGACCAGAAGTTCCCAACTTAGGATGGTTTTATTCTCCCAGGGAATATTTGGAGTCTGGAGACATTTTTTATTGTCATAACTTTTGGGAGGGTATTGGTGACATCTAGTAGAGGCCAAGGACACTGCTAATAAACATTCAGGGTACAGGTCAATCTCCCCCAACAAATAATTGTCCAGCTCAGAAAGTCAGCAATGTCAAGGCCAATAAACCCCAGCATAGATCACATGATTTTGATGCTGGTAAGGTCGAGCATAACGTAGAAGCAGTTACTTTCTTTTCCTGATGTTATGTGGTGAATAAATGGACTCTCTGATTTCAGTCAGCTTACTTGGTAGAAAATACAAGTCTATGTGCTGGTAGGAAGAGAGAAGAGAAATACGGAAAGGAGCAGAGTGGAGAGGCAGTTTATAATTTGTAGAAGACAAAAAGAAAAAAGAAAAAGATTCATTGCATTAGGGAACTGACAATTCTCCCTCCTCCATGGAAACGAAAGAAGTCAGTTGCTCCAAGAAGTGGCTTCTGGAGGGATGGGGAGAGAACCCAGACAAAGCCTCAGGCTCATGATCTTTAACATTTCTGGAGCTGAAAATGGCCATGAGCAAGTGTGACCTCAAAATCAATGGTGAGAATCTCCAGGTCACATGCACCCCAGCTGAAAAATCAGGTCATTATGTAGGGTGACATGTCTGATTTTTTTTTTGGAAGCCCCTTTAAGATTTACATACACAACGATTATAATCTCTATTGGAGGTCTTCCTGAAACACAGAGACTCGTTGCTTCTGTCTGGATTTTTCTACAGGTACTTCAGTGGGTAGAAAGAACAGTAAAATGTGGCTCAGCATGGACAAGCAGAAATAGCTTGAAGGATTGGTGGCAGAGGAGGGCAAAGGTGTGGGAATAAATGATCAGGGATGTGGTAGCCCGACTGCAGTGGGCAGCAGTGCAGGATTGTTAGAAGTCTCTCGGCTGAGGCCCCCAGGGTGAATGAGCTGCAGGAGACCAGGGCACTGGGGAGCGGTGGCAAAAGCTGGCAGCAGGAAAACAGACTTCCTTCATGTGGCAGGAAGCTGAAGGGCTTCTCCTGCCCAGGCAATGGCAGGCAGGCCATCTTGTCAGATACTGTGAAATGTACTCACTCAAACAGCTGAAGACAGTGTGGTTTTTTTAGTGTCAGAAACGCTCAGCCTTTGGACTTTTTTTTTTTTTTCATTTGTATTTCTTCCTTTTTGATACAACAGTTTTTGAGTTATATGTTGGAAGTCCTCATTTTCAATGTAACAGTTCTCTTCATTGGAAAGGTCTCTGGACTTTCCATCTTTGTTCCTTGTGGTGGTCTCTGGCCCAGAATAGGTGCCTATGAAGTCCCGAATGAAAGAAAGCACCTCGTTATCCATGAACATCTTGTTGGGGATTATTTCAGTGTCCTGGATCCTGTCTCACAGCCAGTGTGACCCGGGATTCTTGGCAGGGCTTCATTCAGTGAAGTCAGGACAGAAGGCATACCAACTTGGAGGCTGGGTAGGTCCTTAAGAGGAAGAGACACATCAGGGGAGCCTGTGTCTAGAGGGCTTGCTATTTGTGACTCAGCCTTCTTGTTTTGTACATTAGCCTACAGAGAAGCAAAGCATGTTGAAATTTCTGTGTTGCAGGGAATTTTTTTTTAATTTTAAAATTGAAATTTAGTTGATTTGCAGTATCTTGTTTCAGGTGTACAACTCAGCAATTCAGTTACAGGTTATTACAAAATACTGAGTAGAGTTCCCTGCTCTATACAGTAGGTCCTTGTTGGTTATCCATTTTACATATAGTTGTGTGTATATGTTAAACCCAACCTCCTAATTTATCCCACCCCTACCCCCCTTTCCCCTTTGGTAACCATAAGTTTGTTTTCTATGTCTGAGTCTCTTTCTGTTTTGTAAAGAAGTTCATATATATCTTTTTTTTTGTAGATTCCATCTATAAGTGATATCATGTGATATTTGTCTTTGCCTGGCCTGCTTCACTTAGTAAGGTAATCTCTAGGTGCATTCATGTTGTTGCAAGTGACATCATTTCATTCTTTTTATGGTTGAATAATATCCCATTGTATATATGTACCACATCTTCTTTATCCATTCATCTGTTGATGGGCATGTAGGTTGCTTCCACGTCTTGGCTATTGTGAACAGGGCTGCTGAAGTACAAATTTGCGTGTTAGTTGCTTAGTCGTGTCTGACTCTTTGCAGCCCCATAGACTGTAGCCCACCAGGCCCCTCCGTCCATGGGATTCTCCAGGCAAGAATGCTGGAGTGGGTTGCCACTTCCTTCTCCAAAAGAAGAAGTACAGATTTAAACCAAACTTAAAATAAGGCTAGGATGTGTGATCAGACCTGGATGTCTCCTTTCTGTCAGAGCATCTGCAGTAACTCTCGTCATGTAATAAAATATTTTGTGTCTTCAAACATCCCGTCACACAAATTGGAACAACCTTTTGGGAGGACCATTTCACAGGTATCAGCAGCTTTAAAAGTGTAAAAGTGTTTTTATTGTTTCGTTTGAACCAGTAGTTGCTCGTCTAGGAATTCAGCCTAGGGAAAAAAGTGTATCATCAAAGAATGGCACTGAAGCACTGAACACTGGGAAAAGACAAATCCAAAGGCCTTTTAAAAATTGGCTAAATTAGTTAAAGAAGTCATGTGCCTTCCTTAGAAGTAATGGCTGCGAGACATGTAAACAGCAAACATATTTTCAAGACCATTCAATGGTGTGAGGCACTTTTTGTGGAAGTTTTAGAAATGAGGTACCTTATAAAATGGTATCCTTAATAAATCCCAATTTTTGTGTAAAAATTGGTGGCCATAAAATGTGCATAGATAAGTGATTACTGGTGCTTCCCTTTAGGTGATAGGATAATGCTTCTTTTTTATTTTTTGTATTTTTGTATAGTCACTTCGTGGTTTTTTTAAAACCCAACGTGAGTTACAGGAGTTAGAAAAAAATTCTTTCAGAAGTCAACTTTACCTCTTTGATATCAGTTATAAGATTCACAAACTATAGTAGTCTCCTGCTCATTCCAGAGTGATAAGGTAAGGAAATCTATGGGAACGTCATTTACAGTCCCAACAGCTCAATGACATAGGTACTATGATTATCCCTATTTTATGTATGGGGATGCTAAATTTAGAGAAGTTAAGTAATTTTCCTATTACACATACCAAAAAAAGTGGCCAAGTTGGGAATCTGAGCCAGGTCTACAAAGCCAGGTACACAATACTCAACTCACACTCACTTTAGAAAATGAACATTTAAGTATCATGTTTCTAATAACTATCTATCAGTATGGCATCAATTCAGTTCAGTTGCTCAGTGGTGTTCAACTCTTTGTGACCCCATGGACTGCAGCAAGCCAGGCTTCTCTGTCCATCACCAACTCCCAGAGTTTACTCAAACTCATGTCCATTGAGTTGGTGATGCCATCCAATCATCTCATTCTCTGTCATCCCCTTCTCCTTCCACCTTCAATCCTTCCCAGCATCAGAGTCTTTTCCAACAAGTCAGTTCTTTGCATCAGGTGGCCAAAGTATGGCATGTGTCTTAATAAGTGCAGTGAAAGAACATTAACCATAGAAACAAGCCCTTGAATTTGCAGACAGGTCTTCACAAGTCAGCTAATCCAGCACTGCAGGGAGACTCGTAGTTCTGCCTGCAGCCCAAAGCTATTTTCATGAATATGAAAAATGGGACATGAACTTTTGGTTATCTCCTAATCAGCGTAGGGTGGTTTATGCCCCAGGATTGTCTCAATGTGCAAGGACTACTATATAATGAAATACTATAGACAAGGGAACTTCAACAACATTTATTTCTGACAGCTCTGGAGGCTGGAAGTTTGATAGCAAAGTGCCAGCCAGATAGGTTTCATCCTAAGATCTCTCCTCTTTGCTTCTAGGTAGCTGTCTTATTGCTGTTTGTTCATATGACTTATTCTTTGTGCACAAGGGGAGAGAGAGATCTCTTCATGTCCTTTTAAGGCCACCAATCCTATTGGATTAGGGCCCCACCCTTATGACCTGATTTAACTTTAATTACCTTCTCACAGGCCCTGTGTTCAAATAAAGTCACATGAGGAGTGAAGGCTTCAACATATGAGTTATGAGTGTGGGGGGGGCATACAATTCAGTTTGTAGTAGTGATGGATCAGAAGTCTTATGTTTTGGTCCTGTCAACCTTCCCAGACTGTCAAAATTTAGCTGTCATAACTTGGGCTGCTATAGTAAAAATACAATAGATTTGGTGGTTTAAACAGCAGAAATATATCTTTCAAAGTTCTGGAGACCAAGAAGTCCAAGATTGAGGTGCTGGCAGATTCAGTGTCTGGTGATAGGCCACTTCCTAGTTCATAGATGCTTGTCTTTTTGCTGTGACCTCACATAGCCTGAGGAGTGAGAGAGTTTCCCTGGGAGTCTCTTTTATAAAGGCATTAATTCCATTCATGAAGGCTCTACTCTCATGACCTAAACACCTCCCAAAGATTCCAAATACCATCACAGTGGGAAGTAGGGTTTTGACATGCATTTTGGGAGGACAATAACATTCAGTGTATAGCAATAACCTTGGCCTTCATGTGACTGCATGATTTACCTCACTTCACAAGTTGTAGCTAAAAAAAAACAAAAACCCAAGACTGTGCATTATCTCTGCAGGGCCCAATGCAGCAAATGCTCTTTTTAAAATTTGCTAAAGATAAAGGTTTAGGAAAAAATAATCAGTTTTGACATCCCCACAAATGAAGATCACAGTGCAGTGTTTGAAGACAGTATAAAACTGCTGCCTAATGTTCATGAATAGAGTTGCTGTTGTTTGTGCAATTTTGGAGAATAGAACAACAAAGAAGAAAGTGTCACAAAAAGCTACAAAAAAAACCTAGGCTCTAAAAAGACCTCTTCTTCAAATGCAGGCGTGTTTTTTATATGCAAATCCGTACCCTTTTGCCCTAAAAGCTATTTAGAATGGAAATGAAAGGTGTGGTTTTTCAAGGAAAGTCTCTTGTTGTAGCAGCCATGAACGCTTCATTTATGGAATTTTCTTTTTACAAGAATTGAGGCAGTGGACATGGATGAGAGCAAATTCTGGGAGATAGTGGAGGCCTGGGAAGCCTGCTGTGCGGCAGTCCATGGGGTCACAAATGGTCAGATATGACTTAAAACTGAACTACTCCAAGAACCAAGCTGCAAAGTGTTTATTGTATCCTGTCTCTGAATAACAAGCAAACTCTTTCTTCATTATTATTTTTTTTGTGGTGGACTTATGGGCAAACTCTACAACCGGTGACATTTCTTCCCAAGCCTATGAAGTATTATCAGCATCTAAGTCATTTGGATGAGAGCTAGTTGGAATACAATCATGTTCCCCTGGAAACAGACTCTGAGCCCACAGTTTGAGCATTTGTAGTTTATTTGGGAAGTGGTCTCGGGACACTCTGATGGGGGAGGGAGAGAAGGGAAGTTATGCTGAGAACTGCAGAATATAGAGTTTGATATCAAATAGATTATCACTGGGCCTCCATGTTAGCTCAGTGGCAAATAATCCACCTGCAAATGCGGGAGACTTGGGCTCAATCCCTGGGTTGGGAGGATCCCCTGAAGAAGTGAATGGCAACCCACTGCAGTGTTCTTGCCTGGAGAATCCCTTGGACAGAGGAGGAGCCTAGTGGGCTGCAGTCCATGGGGTTGCAAAAAAGTCAAACACAACTGAGTGGCTAAACAACAATAGCAAGATCATCACTGCAGGCAACTGTGGCTTGATCCTGCGGGGCACTCCAAAAACCTGGAAAGAACACATGCGTGGTCACAGTTATCCCGCTTGAGGTATTGATACAGCAGCTCCTTTGGTTGAGGCTTCTCCCAAGGATGTAAATTTCCCAGTTTGTTCTAATTGTGATTGCTACCCCCCAACAACAATATTATGTCTGGCAGTGAGAGAATGTTCTCAGGCGAAAAATAAGGCAGGTCTTGGCAGTGGGGAGTTGGCTGGTATTCACTGAAGTGCTGAGTGAGGGAACATGCGTGAGGTGCCCACAGCATCTGCTACAGATTCCTTTGCCAAAGTAATATTTGGATCCAAAACGTCTTTTCTCCTGTGGTTCCATGAAACTAGAAAGCATACCGAGAAAACTTGAGGGTTGCTTCAAAAAGAATGAAATCGTATGATCACACTTGAGAGCAGTTTGTCTAGAAATGAGATGCATATACTCTGTGTGTGTGTGTGTGCTCACTCGGTTGTGTCCGACTCTTTGCGACCCCATAGACTGTAGCCTACCAGGCTCCCCTGTCCGTGGGATTCTCCAGGCAAGAATTCTGGAACACGTCGCCATTTCATTCTGCAGGGGATCTTTCTGACCCAGAGATGGAACGTGGTCTCTTGCGTCTCCTGCACTGGCAGGTGGATTCTTTACCAGGGCGCCAACAGGGAAGCCCCAAGGTGGCTATTTCCCATCATATCCTATTTTCCGTCATTTGTCTCCTAGTTCAAAGAGCCTCATGTGTGAAAAGATGGAAGGGGAGAAGATTTTTCTTGCATCAATTCTGGTAAAGGGGAAAAAATGGAAATAACACCTATGTCCTTCAATAGGAAAGTTGAATGCAAAGAGGAAGCTGTCGAATGATGGATCTAGAATATCATGTCTATACTGTTTTAAGCTTGAAAAACGGCTTTATAGATTGTTTATGAATACCTACCCATGCTGGAAAAGCATAAGGCATGCATGGGAATGATAAACACCCAGTTTATTGGCAGCTCCTTCTTAGAGAGAAAGAAGCAGATGGGATGATGGAAGAGGAACACAGGAGCCTTGAATCTCATCCAAAATTATTGAGGCTTTTAAGAAGAATTATCTGAAGTAAATATGGCAAACGTGGAAGGTTTGACAAAATTTTCTAGTAGGTGCATGGATGTTCTTTAGAATGTCAACTCTATGTTTGTGTATATCTGAAACATTTCCTAACAAGAAAACAAAGTCACAACAAACAGAAAAAGATGGTTTTTGTAGCATTCATATCTTTGCCATATTTTTTCAGAAAAAAAATCGTAAAATCAAGTGGTGGAATTTGGATTTTTTTTCCTGCAGTGAAATTTCAGTTGGCATTTTTGACCTTCCTGTTTTCAATTTTGAACTTTATACTTTCAATTTTGAACTTCCTAATTCTAAGTGTGAATTCCAAAGCTGGGCCTGCTGTGTGATGTTGCTCACATAAGAACTCTACTGACCTCCTTTCCCTTCCCAAATTTTGGGACCAAGAAATGGAGCTCCTGCAGTGAGATGCCCCGAACACCAAACAGAAAACACAGGCCCTGAGCAAGAAAAAGAGAGGGGCTTGCTGTTTTTAAAGACAGATTCAGAAATTTTGTATATTTGAGTGTGCAATAAATTCCTGTCAAAACACAACCATCTGTGACATTCCACATTTCTGGGTGTAAAGCGATAAAACAAAGAGCCTGTGGATTTTTTGCAGGTTACCTGCCGAGGTCAGGAGGTAGGTTGCAAGGACGATGAATCAGCCCTGGCTGGCCCAGTCTTTCTTGGACAACCTGGCTTCCAGATTTTCCAACCTCCCTCTCTGTCTGGACTGAAAACAGCCTTAGGCAAAACCAAGAAAAAAAGTCTAGGGCACTCCCTCTTCGGCACTTCCCTGTAAGGCCGAAGACAAAGCCTTTTAAAAATAGATCATATATTCACATGGTTTAAAATACAAAAAGTACAAAAGGATTTGCAATGCTAAAGTCTCCCTTTTACATTCCTTCTCCAGGAACCATGTCTTCAACCTGGCAGCAGCTGATACCGACACAATGTTTTATGTACCCTTCCAGTACTAGTTTAGGGCTCTATAAGCAAACATATGAATGTGTATTTTGTAAAAAAGCATAAAATGTACATGATTCTACCCCTTACATGTTGCACTTCTTGAACATATATCTTGGATATTGCCTCACATAAGTGTATTCAAATGTTCTCATTTGTAAAAATAATGCATAATGTCCTATTATATGGATGTACTATAATTTATTGAAATAGCTCCTTGTTAATAAGCATATGTTTTTTCAAATTTTTGCTTATTACAAGTCATGGTGCAGTGAGTATGCGTCCCATCCTCTAGTATATATAGAATAAATTCCTAAAAATAGAATTTCTGGATCAAGAGGTATATGTATTTATAATTATGACAGAAATGGCTAGATTGCTCTCCCTAAAAGTACCAGTTTCCTACTCTCGTCAGCAACATACAGGAGTGCTCATTTCCCCAAATTCTCACCAACAGTTTGTTAAACTTATATTTGCTGACTTAATATGTGAGAAATGGCACCTCAATGTGCATTTAACTTGCATTTCATTTATTACCTTTATACTTGCAGAAAAGTCATTTTCAACATCGGAAATTTGCCTTCAGTGGTGCTAGAAGCTTTAAAAAGCTCTGATGGTATAACAGACCCAGATTCTGGAGAAATTGCAATGTATTTTTTTCTGACTACCCAATAAAGGGAAGGAAAATTTGTGAAGGAAAAATGGTGATAATAATAATAAAAACAAGCATGATCAAAGAAGGCAGGAAACTAACAAGTTTTAGAGATGCCTTTGGCACGAATGCCACTATTATGGCAGATAGGGTTGAATGGGGGGGAAAATTGGGTACTAAATCTTGGGCTTCTAGAAAATGGAGGTGCTAGCCCTGAAACTCCTGCACTGAGCCAGGACCCTAGGAGAGGGTTTTGGGTGAAGAATACTGTCCCAAAGATATTAAGAATGATGATGATGACTGTGAGTCCTCCTTTGTTAATCTGCAACCACAGAACTGATGCCACTTACCTTCTGATGTTCAGGTTTATGTTAGTCCTGAATGTGGATACATTAAAGTAGTTCCAGATAAGTAGCTCCTGGAGTCCATCAGAAGCCAATACAAGTCATTGCTAGAGGAAACAACAATAAATATGAGTTCACCATAAAAAGCTTACTAAATACATGAGGAGACAAGCCAATACAAGTGAGTCAACAAAAGCAACTAGAAGATGTTGACTATCAGAACCTAAGACAGTAGGATGATCAGATAAAGATCTATATATCAATGAAATCTCAGGCAGAATAACAACAAGCAAGGAGCAGGAAGCAAGAACAAATGTCTAGGCAGATTTTTAAAAGAACTGAATTGAACTTTTAGAAATGAAAAAAAAAGGTAATTAGAGACTCTGGTTACATGCATGCAGAGGTAATAAAACTATACGTAAAAGTGGGAAGCAACTGTAGGATAGGGTAGGAAAGTATCTCAGGTAGTGAGGAAGGAGAAGCAGTGTGATCAAATAGTCATATGTAGAGATTTCTGGAGTACTCATAATGGCTTAATTTTTGATCTGGGTGGAAGTTGCACAGATGTTTGACTTGTGGTTATATAATTTGATGAATTTTGCTTTACACACTGCTATAGACTGAATGTTAGTGTTTCCTCAAAATTTGTA
The DNA here is from genome assembly GCF_032405125.1 of Capricornis sumatraensis. Taxonomy (NCBI): domain Eukaryota; kingdom Metazoa; phylum Chordata; class Mammalia; order Artiodactyla; family Bovidae; genus Capricornis; species Capricornis sumatraensis. The sequence goes on along the minus strand of NC_091092.1, from coordinate 137,365,258 downwards.
TATGGAAATCTAATGCACAATGTGAAGGTATTAAGATGTATGACCTTTGGGAAGGTAATTCAGTCATGAGGTCAGAGCCCTCATGAATAGGATTAATGCCCTTATTTAAAAAAAAAAAAAGATGCCAGAGAACCCCCTTGCCCCTTCTGCCACGTGAGGAAACAGCAAAAAGACAACCATCTATGAACTGGACTTCCAGCCTCCAGAACTGTGAGGAAATAAATTTCTGTTGTGAATAGCCACCAGTCTATGGTATTTTTGTGGTAGCAACCCAAACGGACTGACACACACACTTTTCTGTATATGTGTGGTATTTCACAATAAAAGTGATTAAATTATATTTAAGCAGCAGATTAGACATAGATGAAGAAAGACATAGTGAAACTGAACAAAAATCTGAAGAAATTACCCAGAATGAACCCGTCAATAATAAAGGACTAGAAGAGACATGAAAAAGAGAAGGGCTAATATATATCTAATTGGAGTTCCATAAAGAGAGAAAGGCTGCAAAGAGTTTTAAATTTTTTTGTATTAGTATTTTTTTCTCAATTTTTAATCTAGCACCATGCCAATTTATTGATTAATCTATCTTTTTTTTCATTGGATTGAGAGGTAATTTTTATCAGATACTGAAATTCTTGGGTGTATTTGGGTCTCTTTCTGGACTTTCTATTCTGATTCTGTGATCTTTTTGTACTTCCATGCTCAGTTCAGTTCAGTTCAGTCGCTCAGTCTTGTCCGACTCTTTGCGACCCCATGAATCACAGCACGCCAGGCCTCCCTGTCCATCACCATCTCCCAGAGTTCACTCAGACTCACGTCCATAGACTCAGTGATGCCATCCAGCCATCTCATCCTCTGTCGTCCCCTTCTCCTCCTGCCCCCAATCCCCCCCAGCATCAGAGTCTTTTCCAATGAGTCAACTCTTCGCATGAGGTGGCCAAAGTACTGGAGTTTCAGCTTTAGCATCATTCCTTCCAAAGAAATCCCAGGGTTGATCTCCTTCAGAATGGACTGGTTGGATCTCCTTGCAGTTCAAGGGACTCTCAAGAGTCTTCTCCAACCACAGTTCAAAAGCATCAATTCTTCGGTGCTCAGCTTTCTTCACAGCCCAACTCTCACATCCGTACATGACCACAGGAAAAACCATAGCCTTGACTAGACGGACCTTAGTCTCTGCTTTTGAATATACTATCTAGGTTGGCCATAACTTTTCTTCCAAGGAGTAAGTGTCTTTTAATTTCATGGCTGCAGTCACCATCTGCAGTGATTTTGGAGCCCAGAAAAATAAAGTCTGACACTGTTTCCACTGTTTCTCCATCTATTTCCCATGAAGTGATGGGACCAGATGCCATGATCTTTGTTTTCTGAATGTTGAGCTTTAAGCCAACTTTTTCGCTCTCCTCTTTCACTTACTTCCATGCTAAACCCTATTTAAGTTGTTATGGTTTTATAATGTGTTTTAATATATCATGGGGCTGCTGCTAAGTCGCTTCAGTCGTGTCTGACTCTGTGTGACCCCATAGACAGCAGCCCACCAGGCTCCCCAGTCCCTGGGATTCTCCAGGCAAGAACACTGGAGTGGGTCGCCATTTCCTTCTCCAATGTGTGAAAGTGAAAAGTGAAAGGGAAGTCATTCAGTCGTGTCTGACTCTTAGCAACCCCATGGACTGCAGCCCACCAGGCTCCGCCGTCCATAGGATTTTCCAGGCAAGAGTACTAGAGTGGGTGCCATTGCAAGTCCCCCTTTATTATTCTGTTTTTTTTTTTTCAAGAGATTTTCAAGTTATTTTTCTTATTTAGTTTTTGACATCAACTGTAGCTTTGTTAAAAATACTGGCCATTCTACTGAGGCAGTTTTATATTTTGGTTTTAATCAAGGGCATAGACATCTTCAGTGGTCTATTCAAAAGTTATTTATTGTGTACCCACTATGTGCCTGCAGTGTTCTGGGTGCAGAGATAAAACGGTGAACAAAATAGAAAAAAAAAATGCCCTAGAGGACATTACGTTTTAGGTGGGGAGAAAGGTAATAAATAAGAAAAATGAAGTAATATATATAGTATGATAAATATTAATAGTTGCTAGGGAGCAGATGTAAAACCAAAATGAGTAACTGGGGTATGGGGAAGTGGATTGTCATTTTAGGAAAAGTGGCCAGAGATGGCTTCAGTGTGAAGATGCATTGGAGAGAGACCTGAAGGATTGAGGGAGTAAGCCATATGGGTATTTAGAAAGAGCATTCCAGGCAGAGGAAGCAGCTAGTGCAATGATCTGAAGCTTTAGAGTCTCTGGAGCGTTCAAGGAAGAGCAAGGCAGCAGGGTGACTAGAGCAGAACAAACAAGGGTGAGGGGGTTGAGCAGATGCAGAGAGAGAACAGTGTCTGCTGTGTTCAAGGACTGGTAGTGGTTTGAAGGACCTCGAGTCTCATTCAAAACCTGAGCTGCAAAGGAGCCTGGAAAGATTTTCAGCTTTCTAGCCTCAGTGTTATAGAAAACCGTGATGGTGGTTTAGTCACTAAGTCATGTCTGATTCTTGCGACCCCATGCACTATAGCCCACCAGGCTCCTCTGTCCATGGGATTCTCCAGGCAAGAATACTGGAGTGGATTGCCATTTCCTTCTCCAGGGGATCTTCCTGACCCAGTAATCGAACCCAGGTCTCCTGCATTGCAGGCAGATTCTTTACTGCCTGAGCTACAAGGGAGGCCAAACGATAGAAAGCCATGCTGGAAGTCAAATGGAGTGAGTGTTGGAGAGACACGTTTTGGCACCTGCCCTACTCCAATGTGTGGGTGGTTGATGGTGGTAGTGGTGGTGAGACGGTTGTTTAAAATGTAAGATCTACTTAAATCCAATTTAGTAATTGTCAGGTACAAATAGCCTACATAAGAAGTGCAAGGTGACCAGGAAAACTGTTTGCACTTTATACCAATAACTATGTGTGAAGAGGAACAAACTATGACTCCTGAGTTGGGGAAGAGTGATGAGAAAGGAGGATGAGTCGGTTCAACACAGTTCTGGGTCAGTTGTCCTAGTGCCCAACTGGGGCTACAGATGCAAGTTAATTATTCAGTTATATAGTTGATTTACAATGTTGTGTTACTTTCTGCTATACAGCAAAGTGATTCAGTTATACATGTATATATTCTTTTATATATTCATCATTATAATTTATCACAGGATATTGAATATAGTTCCCTGTGTTATACAGTAGGACCTTATTATTTATCCATCCTATATGTAATAGTTTGATCTGCTAACCCCAAACTCCCAATCCATCTCTCCCCCACCTCACCTCCCCCTTGGCAACTGCAAGTGTGTTTTATACATCTGTGAGTCTATTTCTTGATTAGTTCATTTATGTCATATTTTAGATTCCACACAGAAGTGACATCATATTGTGTTTGTCTTTCTGTTTCTTATTTGCTCCACTTAGTATGATAATCTCTAGGTCTATCCATGTTGCCGCAAATGGCATTATTTCATTCTTTTCTGTGGCTGAGTAATATTCCATTGTATATATGTCCCACATCTTCTTTATCCACTCCTCTGTTGGTGGACACTTAAGTTGTTTTCATGTCTTGGTTATTGTCAATAGTGCTGTTGTGAACATAAGGGCACGTGTGTCTTTTTGAATTAGAGTGTTGTCCAGGTACATGCCCAGGAGTGGGATTGCTGGATCATATGAATTACCACAATTTATATTTTCATCAATGTGTATTGATTATTGTAGGGGATAATACACATCATATTTGTGGCTCCACAACATATTTTTCAAAACCTTTCTACACTTGGAGAAAGGCACAGGTTACGAGTTTTCAGGACTGAGGGTTTTCCTGGAATGTAGGACTTTAATTGCAAAACCAGAAAATTCCTTCCCAGGGTGGGATTAGTTGGTCACCCTTGGTCTTATCTTCCTGGATGTAGAATCAGAGCTCAAATTCTCAGGCTCTTTTGGGGCTCGGGTGTGGCATATAACTAAGGCTCTGCCATTTAGAATTTAAAAAACCACTGAAGACCTGGATTCTGAGCTGAGCTGGAAGGAAATGAACTTGCAGCGAGCTTCCATCTTTCTGGCAGGGCTGACACTCGTGCTGGCTGACTTTCAGGACTGGGGGCAGTGGCTGCAAGATTGAGTTCGTGGTGCAGAAGAGCCAGAGGCTCGAAGCACCATCATTTGCAGTCAAACTGAAGTCCTGGCGCTGGGGCTTGGCAGTGGCAATGGTAAAGCAACAGTGGTATCTCCCCCCAAATCAGGCTAATTCACAACATGGTTTTGGCATTTTTCCTGGAAGCTATGCCTTGCATTCATTTCTTCAGCCCTCCTGATGATTCCGGAGCTACTGAATATCTTTCAATAAGCCCTTTTCCTTAACCTCACCTCACTGGAGAATGGATTCCATTGTTTGCTAGTCAGAATCCTGACGAATAAAATAAAATTTGAGTACTTCATATATGTGACGATGGTTATAGCTCTTTTTTAAGAGCTTTTTTTCACCGCTTTTTTTCCACTTGACTTTTTTTTTTTTTTTTTTTTTGGAGGTAGATATTTGGAGAGAGAGGTGAGATAAACCGCTCAAGGGAGATTCTGCCATAATTTCATACTCTTGACATATATTTGTCAAATCATTGGTGCTATAGGTAGAATCACTCATTCTTCTTTGTTCCTTTTTTTGGCTTTGTTCCTTTTTCATACCCTTGTGCTTCTTTGGGTTTGCTAAGGAAATAGGCATATGCTGTTATGAGACAGAGTGAAAAAATATGGTGAATATGGAAGAAGGGTGTTTCTTTTCATTGCTTTAATTTCTCCCCATGTTTAATGCATTTAGCACTTTAAATATTATAATTTGAAAAGTTTTTTTGGGGGGGAATCATTTTCCTAAGCATGTGTTAGTTGTCCAGTCATGTCTGACTCTCTGCGACCCCAGGGACTGTAGCCCACCAGGCTCCCCTGTCCATGGGATTCTCCAGGCAAGAATACTGGAAAGTGTTGCCATTCCCTTCTTCAGGGAGTCTTCTTGACCCAGGGATTGAACATGGGTCTCCTGCACTGCAGGCAGATTCTTTACCGTCTGAGCCACCAGGGATGAAAGCCAAATTTTATATTTTTTTAAATGAGCTTTTAATTTTGGAATAATTTTCTATTTATAGAAAAGTGGGTTTTTTTCATTTTTTTTTATTTTTTTTTTAAATTTTAAAATCTTTAATTCTTACATGTGTTCCCAAACATGAACCCCCCTCCCACCTCCCTCCCCATAACATCTCTGTGGGTCATCCCCATGCACCAGCCCCAAGCATGCTGTATCCTGCGTCAGACATAGATTGGCGATTCAATTCTTACATGATAGTATACATGATAGAATGCCATTCTCCCAAATCATCCCACCCTCTCCCTCTCCCTCTGAGTCCAAAAGTCCGTTATACACATCTGTGTCTTTTTTCCTGTCTTGCATACAGGGTCGTCATTGCCATCTTTCTAAATTCCATATATATGTGTTAGTATACTGTATTGGTGTTTTTCTTTCTGGCTTACTTCACTCTGTATAATCGGCTCCAGTTTCATCCATCTCATCAGAAAAAGTTGCAAAGTCAGTACAGAGAGTTTCTATATACCCTTCACCCAGCTTCCCCTCATGTTAGTATCTACATGATCAGGGCATGGCTGCTTATACTCCATGGCACCTAAATCATAAAAAAATGTTGGACCTTGAAATACCGCATGCTATCAGTACCCTGAGAGCAGCTTCTCATAAATAAATACAGGGCATTAAAAAACCTTTTTATTTTATATTGGAGTATACCTTTTTTTTTATATTGGAGTATACCTTTTTTTATATATTGGAGTAAAGCCGATTAACATTGTTGGGATAGTTCCAGGTGAACACCAAAGGGACTCAGCCATACATATACATGTATCTATTCTCCCTCAAACTCCCCTCCCATCCAGGCTGCCACATAACACTAAGCAGAGTTCCCTGTGCTGGACAGCAGGTCCTTGTTGGTTCTCCATGTTAAACACAGCAGTGTGTCCATGCCCATCCCAAACTCCCTAACTATCCCTTCCCCCATCCTTCCCCCTTGGAACCATAAAGTTATTACAGAGTATTGAGCAGAGTTCCCTGTGCTGGACAGCAGGTCCTTGCTGGTTCTCCATGTTAAACACAGCAGTGTGTCTGTGTCCATCCCAAACTCCCTTCCCACCATCCTTCCCCCCTGGTAACCATAGGTTATTACAGAGTATTGAGCAGTTCCCTGTGCTATACAGCAGGTCCTCGTTGGTTATCCACTTTAAACGTACCAGTGTGTCCATGTCCATGTCCATCGCAAACTCCCTAACTACCCCTTCCCCCATCCTTCACCCCTGGTAACCAGAAAGTTATTAAAGTATTGAGAAGAGTTCCCTGTGCTGGACAGTAGGTCCTTGTTGATTGTCCATGTTAAATACAGCAGTGTGTCCATGTCCATCCCAAACTCTGCAAGTACCCCTTCCCTCTACCCTTCCCCCCCAGTAACCATAAGTTCATTCAAGCACAGGGCATTTGGATTCTTACCAGTGTCTTCCTTTATTCTTTGCATCCAGTCTTGCCATATATTTTGATGTGGAAGCCTCTTCTTCTAGTGGGCTTTGCTCCATGTAGACCTTGTTCTGGCCTTTCTGTTTCTCATTAGCACCAATGTCCTTGGATGGTGTGTGAAGATCACAGATAGAACTCCACGAGCCACCCAAGGATACAGTTGGTTGGAGGTAGGCCCATTATCAGTGTAAGCTCAGCATTTCAGCATCTAGTTTACAGAGCCTGGGCAAAAGGGGGAGCTGGCAGTAAAGGCTGGGGATCTAATCCCCCTGGAGTTACAGGCCACCACAGCTTATCCAACATTATTGTACTTGAGAGGCCCTTGTTCGGATATAGATTCTGATTCAGCAGATCTTGGGGATCTGAGATTCTGCATTTCTTTCAAGCTCCCAGTGATGCTCATGTTGCTGGTCCACAGACCACACTTTGAGTAGGATGGCCATGGAGACCATGTATTTCATGGGTCATGGCATGGTTGGTACTGACCCCAAGGTCAGAATCTTATGGAAATCAAAGTGTCACCATCTTTCTGGTGAGGTGAATTTGCATCACAGGCTTGAATATTTCTCTTCATATAGGAAGTATAGTATAGCATATGTTATATAGTATACTATAGCATAGTATATCCCTGCTACTGTATAGCACAGTTTCTGGAAACAGGTAAATATTACAAAAATTGGGGGAAAGGATAGTTAGGGAGTTTGGGATGGACATGGACACACCACTGTATTTAAAGTGGATAACCAACAGGGACCTACTGCATAGCACATGGAACTCTGCTCAATATTATGTGGCAGCCTGGATATGAGGGGGGTTTGGGGGAGAATGGATCAGTTCAGTTCAGTCCAGTTCAGTTGCTCAGTCGTGTCTGACTCTTTGCAACACCATGGACTGCAGCACGCCAGGCCTCCCTGTCCATCACCAACTCCTGCAGTTTACTCAAACTCATGTCCATTGAGTCGGTGATGGCATCCAACCATCTCATCCTCTGTCATCCCCTTCTTCTCCTGCCTTCAATTTTTCCCAGCATCAAGGTCTTTTCAAATGAGTCAGATCCTTGCATCAGGTGGCCAAAGTATTGGAGTTTCAGAGAATGGATACATGTATATATACGGTTGAGTCGCTTCCCTCTTCACCTGAATTTAACACAACATTGTTTGTTAATCAGCTATTCCTCAATACAAAATAAAAAGTTTAAAAAAGGGTAATAGATTAAGATGACCATTTAAGTTCAGACTGTAAGATCCTGGAGAGGAAGAAAACTAACATTTCTAGAGACTTCACTGTGGAACTTGGGAGATGTTGGAAACTTTTCTGGGTTTGTTGAATGTCAGAGTTGAAAATATCCTCCATAGTGTCACACACCACATTAAGGATAAAACATGCACTGGAATGAATTATTTTGTATTAGGATCTAAAGTTGACATTTCATAGAACACTTTCTTGTGCTTTGATGAGACTCAGCAGTCATTTATTTAAGGAATCCATGACCCTGTGACAGTAGGGCAGAGAGGGAGAATGTGGTATTTGAGGATATTTATAAATCAGATCAGTTCTCAAATGTGGTCAAAAAAATTGACCTTACTACTGTTTTAGAATTTCCAGAGCAGATTAAAAATTTGACTAAGATCTGCTCATGAGATTTACAATAGAATTTGCTACCCATGATGTAAAAATGTGGCTTGAGATTAGGAGTAAAAGAATCATTTTATGTCAGAGCTACTATAAATCTTTTGTGACTATGTGCACTTTATTCTAAAGGACCAAATTATAAAACCATATGCAACATTTCTATTTTTTTGTAAGCTCTTAAATACCAAACCAAGGAAGCTGGAATCTATGTTGAAAAAGCAGGTCAAAAGCTACCAGACGCTGAAGGCTACAGTTCTTTTAAAAATTCCTACCTGTTAAGCCTCTCTCCTACCTGGGAAAAGGAGAATATTTTCTAACTATAAACTCCTTGAATGCTATGAGAGTTGAAAGGTGAATGTGTGCTTGAGGGTAACTTGAGAGCAATTATAATCAAATTGGATAATCATAAAGGAGTCTGTGTGGATTTATGTTATCTAGAAAATCGGTGGGCTTCTTTCCATGGGCTGCAAGTGAGGAGACCCCCTGGAGGGATTATCCACTCTGCTGAGATGACCTCTGAGCCGTATGCATGTTGTTTGTAGGAAAAGAGCTATAGGGTGGAAAAGTCCAGCTTCCCTTTTGCACTCACTGTTCAAAGCCCACAGTGGATTTTTCTTTCTGAATAGGGCATACCCCAGATTCTGCTCTATTAAAGAATTAAACTGATGACTAATTAGGGTAATAATAGAATGCAATATAGTATTATATGTATGTAGTATTTTATGTATTAGTATCCTACTTCTGTGTAACAACTTACCACAAACTTAGAGGCTTCACAAAGCTGCCATCAAGATACCAACCAGACTGCATTCTCCTTAGAGGCTTGCCCAGGGAAGGCTCTGATTCCATGCTCTCTCAGGTTATTGTAGACTTTGTTTCCTTGTGGTTGTAGAGCTGACGGCCCTGCGTCTTCCTGGCTGTTGGTTGGAGGCTGCTGCTAGGTCCTAGCGCTTGCCCACAGTGTTCTTCTGTGTGACTCTTTTCATGGGTAGTTCACATGAGTGTTGCTCCCTGAAGGCCAGTGGGAAAGTGTCTTCCCTAGTCTGCTAAGACAGAGTCTTCTATAATTTAACCATCAGCATGACATCCTGTCACCTTTGACATATCCTATTGGTTGGAAACAAATCACAGCTTGCACTCACACTCAAAAAGAGGGAATAATACAACACTATGACTCCTTGGGGATCACCTTAGGGTGTGTCTAGTATAAATAGTGAGAAATGGCACAAAATATGGGACTCTGAATTACTGTTTTTGAGTGCTTCTGCTTAATATCCTATGGTGCCTCATTTACCATCGAGTGCCTGTTTCATAGTCGGCGTGGCAGGAACTGAGGGACACTGATCCTTCTGGAATAGGCCCCCTTTTGCTCTCTTCTCTGAAATTGAATGCTGGAGGCAAACACCAAAGGAATTAAAGGGAAGATGTTGTCTGTGCTGCCTCCCAAATGAAACTCTGAAAAGTGACAAGATCTATAAAGTTATAAGAAAACTTCAAAATCATAAGCTGCTAATGCCACAACTTTCATCACCTCAGTGATTAAGTGAATCATTCTATTAGTGTCTGAAGAATTTTTCAAAATTATTATTAAAGGTAAATTTTATAAATTATAAGAAAATAATAAAGAAAATTATAAAATTTTTCAGTCATGAATTCAGTGAATATGGGGATGACTCTTAGTTTATCTGTACCATCCTTGAAAATCTGTTCATCATTGTGGACTTTAGGTGCCACTGAAACCAGGGCATGGGAAGTGAGGTAGCCCAGCATACAGTTGTAAAGGTTGTGCACTGTGCAACCCCCGGGTACTATTTAGATAGATGACAATGTTTTTTGCTGCCAGTCCCTCTGAGGGAAGAGGGTCCATCATCCAGTTCCCCCAGTATTATCCCTGGTAAAAATGTTCTACATATCAATAGACCATTTCACATTCAAATGCAACTGAGCCTCAGAGCCACCCAGGCATATTATCCTGATCCAACAGATGAGGAAACCGAGGCTGAGGAAGTCCATGTAACTTGCGTTAGTGTCTTACAGTGTGAAAAGCAGGGCTGCAACCCAAGACCAGGAATTTTAACACAGTGTCTTGCTGCTGCTAAGTCACTTCAGTTGTGTCCAACTCTGTGCGACCCCAGAGATGGCAGCCCACCAGGCTCCCCCGTCCCTGGGATTCTCCAGTTAAGAACACTGGAGTGGGTTGCCATTTCCTTCTCCAATGCATGAAAGTGAAAAGTGAAAGCGAAGTCGCTCAGTCATGTCTGACTGTTCGCAACCCCATGGACTGCAGCCTACCAGGCTCCCCCGTCCATGGGATTTTCCAGGCAAGAGTACTGGAGTGGGGTGCCACTGCCTTCTCTGACACAGTGTCTTACTTTCCCCCTAAAGTCTTATTTTACTTTATTTATTTTTTAAAAGTTATTTCTTTATCTGGCTGTACCAGATTTTAGTTGCAGGGTCTTAGATCTTCTTTGTGACATGTGGGATCTAGTTCCCTGACCAGGGATGGAACCCTGGCCCCTTGCATTGGGAGCATGGAGTCTTAGCCACTGGGCTGCCAAGGAAGTCCTTTTTTTTATAGATTTTTTAAAAATCTGCACTCCCCAGAGCTGTTCTCCAGATCAGTCAGAATCATGTACAGAGTCTGACCTGGGAATTCCCTCTATAGGTGTTAAAATCTCTCACCCTGTTAGAAATTCTTCAACTAATTCTAATTCACACACAAAATGTTTAGGAATCTACACTGCCCCCTTGGCTAGAGTGCCCTTGCCTCCTTCTACACACCCATTGCCTGGTGATGCATTCACTTTGAGTGTCTGGCTCATGGAAGCTGGTTAGACAGAGATCTTTCTGGAACTGGCTTGCTTTTGCTCCCCTTTCAACAGGACACTGCCAGTTATTTGGCATCTTGAGCAGAATCCATGCATTTTCCCTTCAACAAATATTTATTGGCCTCAGTGGCCCAGTGACTGAACTCAGGAAATGAAGGTTCTCTCAGTCTGGTCATCAAGGGATTTTCAGTTGCCTTCTCAACCTCCCAGGGTGTGATGGGGTTGCCCCCAATCCTTTAATGATTCCATGTCTGGCACATGATGAATTCTGTTAGTAGTGGCAGGCTTCACTGTATCTTTAGGGAAGATATTTTTCTTTTTGGCTTCTGCCAGTTGAATGTGGTTAGAGAATCACTGATGGGAATTTAAGAGAGTTTTCTTTTAAAAACACAGTAGGAGAGGCAAATATTTGGTCAGCTTTTCAAAGTGGAAATAACCGTGGGGGAAAATGCTATAGCAGGTATTTCCTTTAATTTTTTTTTTTAAAGTTCATACTGCATATGTTCTTTAGAAGTAGAAGCAGAAAGGAAATCTGGATGGAAATTTGCTGTCCAGGGTTTATCACATGAATATGAAAGAACGACAAAAATTGTCTAAGGGCTGACTGCCACTCTCTTGAACTCTCTGCTGTTCTCATTGCAGTACCATTGTTAGCCTAGTAAAACTTAATTGCTTTTAATAGCTAGCGGGACCTAACTTGGGCTTATTTACTCTCCCAATGTAGTCTATTAGATTTTTGTTCAGCAAATACTTGACCTGCCTATCCACCCATTCACCTGTATGGGAGTATATTTCTCTCCCCAGTGGGGCTTGGCTGTGTGACCAGCTTGGGCCAATGAAATGAGAGCAGAAGAGGTGATGTCTCAGTTCTGAGCTGCTGTGTTGTGCTCAGTTGTTTCTGACTCTTTTCGACCCCATGGACTGTAGCCCACCAGGCTCCTCTTTCCATGGGATTCTTCAGGCAAGAATACTGAAGTGGATTGCCATTGCCTCCTCCAGGGGATCTTCCCGACCCAGGGATCAAACCTGCATTGGCAGGCGGGCTCTTTGCCAATGCGCCATCTGAGAAGCCCTCTCGCTTCTGAGGCGAGGCCTTAGGAAGACTGGCCCTCCAGGAGTTTCTGACTTCCATCATGAGAACTGGTTGCCCAAATAGTGGCCATTCCTCTAGCCGGAGCCCCACAAGATGCACAGTCCAAGAGCACATCTGGATCTGACCCGCCCTCTGAAGCTGAGCCCTGCAGCCAGCCTGCGGGAGCAGGGAGCAAGCCCCCAGCGAGAAAGATCTGATTGGAGTTGAGTGCCCTGGAGGTGTGGTAGGGACATATTCCGTAGCTAAATTAATATACCTGGTGATAGCAGAGCACACAAGCTACAAGATAACCGCAGTTCACCTATGCCAGCACGCCTCAGACTTAAGCTCGCACAGGAGTCACCTGGCAGGTTTGTGAGACACAGATTCCTGGGTCCAGCCCCGGGAAGCCTGAGTCAAGTAGTCTGGGTCAGGGCCCAAGAATTTGCATTTGTATTAGGTTTCCTTTGTTGCTGTTGGTAAATGGTGCTGCACAGTTAGAAATGGTTGAGCTCTTTAGACAGAGCCAGTTCTGGGTGGATGTGATAGAAGCTTGGAACGGGACCATGACCCAGAGAAAATAGACTTCAAGGAAGAGAGTATGAGTAGTACCAGTGGTGTGAGGGGAACTTATCTTAAAAATGGATTTTGATCTCCAAAGAACTGGAATACAAGGCTCTGAAGACAATAATGTATGGGGAGGAGCCCACATAGGTCTAGGCATTAAGAGGCCAGACTGGAAGTGGTGATATATCAACTCACATTTTCGTCTTCTTAAGAAACATTTATGTGTTTTTTTCTCCCAGTCTGGAGACATGGAAACTAAGATGGGAACACTTGGGTTTGTTGAAACACTTTAGAAAGTATTCAATAAAGACCGTGAACGTAGGCATCTTTACATGAGAATGAAAAAATAACAACTTACAGAATCATCTGGAAGTTTTCAAACATCTGCAGACTTGGCTCCATGTTGATTTTGCCTGAGTACAATAAGTGTGTAATTTGGAAATGGGAAAAGACAAGTCTAAACCATTAGCTGTTGGATCGTCTTGTACATTCTGCTCTGGGTATAGATGAGGTCCCAGCGGCCCCATGCTGACGTATTTATTGATACAATGAGAGGCAGGAAGCTGATCCCGGCTTGGCCAGGCACAATTCCTGGGAAAAAGAGTAATGAAATCAGATCCCTTATTTGTAAAATGCATCCAGCTTTGAATTACATGGATTCCCAAATTATTTATATAACAGAGGACAGCTTATAGGCATCACTTGATAGGTAGACAGTCAATTTGATTTTTGAATTGATATTACCCTTATCCATATTTACTAATAATCTCTTTTGAAAACAGTCATTGCTGATTCAGCAGCAATCCTCACCTCTTGAACTCAAGAGTACTGTCTCTCAAACTTTACTGCGTATTAGAAGCTACTGAATATTCATCAGAAGACTGATGCTGAAGCTAAAGCTCCAATACTTTGGCCACCTGATGCGAAGAGCCAATTCACTGGAAAAGACCCTGATGCTGGGCAAAACTGAGGGCAGGTGGAGAAGGAGGTGACAGGACGAGATGGTTGAATGGCACCTCCGACTCTATGGACATGAGTTTGAGCAATCTCCAGGAGATGGTGAAGGACAGGGAAGCCTGGCGTGCTACAGTCCGTGGGGTTGCAGAGAGTCGGACACGACTTGGCAACTGAATAACAACAAAGAAGCTACTGGGAATCTTTGTATATCCAGATGCCCAGGTGATAGACCAGAGCAAATTCACCAGAATGTTGGAGGACAAGACTCAGTCAGGCATGAGGATTTTTTTTAAACAATTGCCCAGGGCATTGCATTGAGCAGCTTTATGTGGGAAGCAGTGCTTACCTTGCTATTCAAAGACTGGTGCTTGACCCAGCAGTATTGTCATCTCCTTTGCGTTCATTAGAAATGCAGAGTCTCAAGCTCCAGCCCAGACCTACTGAACCAGAATCTACTTAAAAAATTATTTATTTATTTATGGTTGGGCTGGGTCTTCACTGGGGCTCATGGGCTTTTCTCTAGTTGTGGAGAGTGGGGGCTACTCCTTGCTGTGGTGCACGGGCTCATTGCAATAGCATCTCTTATTGTGGGGCACAGGCTCTAGGCACATGGGCTTCTGTAGTTGCAGTATATAGGCTCAAGAGTTGTGGTACATGGGGTTAGTTGCTCTGTGGTATGTGGAATCTTCCCGGACCATGGACCAAACCTGTGTCCCCTCCATTGGCAGGTGGATTCCTAACCACTGGACCACCAGAGAAGTTCTAGAATCTACTTTTTAACAAGATCCCAGGTGCTTTGCTTGAACATTAAAGTGTGGACAAAAGTCCGAGGATAGCACCAGGTCTCCATCCACACCTGGCCCCACTGTGCAGACTCTTTCCTGACTTGTAAGGAAAGTGAATCTTGTTGCCACCTCTGCTCTTGGCCATGAGCAGAGCACTGATGCCCTCACCTGTCCTGACAGTGTTTTCCTTCCTTTGTTTACTGAGCAAATAGTGTCATTTTTCAAAGAGAGGGAAAGAAAGAGAAAAGGAGAAGGGGGGGCAGAGAGAATGAGAGGAACAGTCACTAATGCATATTTCTTATTTTACTTCAAAATATCTTGAGAGTCCCTTGATAGCAAGGAGATCAAGCCAGTCAATCCTAAAGGAAATCAGCCTTGAATAGTCACTGGAAGGACTGATGCTGAAGCTGAAGCTCCAATATTTGGCCACCTGTTGCGAAGAGCCAATTCATTGGAAAAAACTCGGATGCTGGAAAAGATTGAGGGAAGAAGGAGAAGAGGGTGACACAGGATGAGATGGTTGGGTGGCATCACCAACTCAATGGACATGAGTTTGAGCAAATTCAGGGAAATAGCAAAGGACAGGGAAGCCTGGCATCCTGCAGTCCATGGGGTCACAAAGAGACACAACTTTGCGACTGAACAACAATGCCCATCAAGTCTTGACTGCCATAAATTGAAGAAAATGTCTAGTTCGTTTCACCAACAACTAAGAAAAAAGTAGCTTAAGGTATGTACCATATCAAGATCTTAAGAATGGGAGTAGTATTTCCTCTATCCCAGTGGTTGGCAAATTTTTTTCTATCAAGGGCCAAATAAGAAATAGTTTTTGCTTCATGGCCATATTTTCTGTTGTATCCATTCACCCTATTTCCCTGTTGTAACTATTTCACATTGTAGTGTGAAAGAAGCCATAGAACAATGTATGGCTATACTCCAATAGAATTTATTTTAAAAACAGGAGGCTTTTCCACTTGGGGGTATATCCCCCAAAGAATTGGAAACAGGTCCTCCAATCCTTGTATGCACATGCTCATGGTAGCACTATTCATAATAGCCAAAAAGTGGAAGCAACCCAAAGGCCCATCAACGAATGAATGCATAAGCGAATTGTGGTCTATTCATACAGTGAAATAGTATTTAGCCAATAAAAAGGAATAAAGTACTGATCCACGCTTCAGTGTGGATGAACCGCCAAATCATCATGCTTAAGTGAAAGGAACAGACACAAAACATCACATGTTGTATACCATTTTTTAAATTAAAATTTTATTGTATTTTTTAAACTTCTTATTTTGTATTGGAATGTAGCTGATTAACAATGTTGTGATAGTTTCAGGTGGAGAGCACAGGAACTCAGCCATACGTATACATGTATGTATGATTCTATCTGCAGGAAATATTCAGAATAGGTAAATTTGTAGAAACAGTAAGCAAATGGGTGGTTACCAGGAGCCAAGGAAAGGGGAGATAGGAAGTAACAGCTTAATGCGGACAGGATTTTATTTTGAAGTCATGAAAATGTTTTGGAATGCAGTGGAGATAGTGGTTGTACACAGTATGTGTATACTAAATGCTACGGAATTGCTCATTTTAAATTGGTTGATTTTTATCTCACGTGGATTTTGCATTATAACTCAGCCAAAAAAAAGTTAAAGTCACCACCACCACCCTCCAAACCAGGCACCTACTGGATTTGGCCCAACGGCTGTATTTTGCTAGGCCCTGCTCTACCCCATTTAGACACCATTTTGATAGATGATAGGCTCTCTAACTCTGCCCGGAGCCTGTTTCCACATCTTCTCTGTGAGCAAGCATCATAGCCACATGGTCCAACTCTGGACAATCCCCTTTATTTTATGTCTAAAGCTGCACGTACTCTCTTGGGTCCTGGCCTGGTTCTGGGTCTCCAAGCATGGAAGGAGACACCATATGTACTCTAAGATGTCTTCCACTGTGCTTTGTAGGCTTTGGAATTGACCTTGAAGAAGCTTCCTTTCTTTCCATGGGCTCTTTATGCCTGGAGCACCTTCCCTAGCTGGGGTTAGACTGGGCCTTTCTCTTTGGTGACACCCCAGCCAGCTTTTTCTTTTTTTTAATATACTTTTTTCCTGCCACCACTTTCTTGTTTTAAAAAATTATTCTTTATTCATTTTTGGCTGTGCTGGGTCTTCATTGCTGCACTGGCTCTCTCTAGTTGTAGCGAGCAGGGGCTACTCTCCATCTGGGGTGTGTGGCCTTCTCATCGAAGTGGCATCTTCCAATGCAGAGTGCAGAGCAGGGGCTCTAGGGCATGCAGGCTTCAGTAGCTGTGGCTCCCAGACTCTAAAGCACAAGCTCAGTAGTTGTGGCCCACAGGCTTAGCTGTTTTACAGCACATGGGATCCTCCCCAGTCAGGGATCAAACCTATGTCTCCCACATTGGCAGGAAGATTCTTTACCGCTGAGCCACCAGGGAAGCCCCCTCCCCAGCCAGCTTTTAAGTTTTGAATCTATCAATCTTGAGGGCAGACAGACACTCATTATGTCCATTTCCTTTGGAGTCAGTGCTGTCACAGACTTCCTGTTTGTCTTTTCCCAGAGGGAACCTAGTTCAGCTATTGTTTCTTCTCCAAGGAATGTTAGTTCATAGGATAATATTCTCTGTAGATTCCTGACCTGCAGCAAGCACATCAAATGACCCAAGCCTTTCCTATGTAAAGGTGGTGTGTGTGTGTGTCTGTGTGTGTGTGTGTGTGTGTCTTCAGTTGCCCAGTTGTATCTGAGTCTTTGCAACCCCATGGGCTGTGGCACACCAGGCCTCCCTGTTCCTCACCATCTCCTGGAGTTTGCCCGAGTTCATGTCCATTGCATCGGTGATACCATCCAGCCATCTCAGTCTCTGACACCCTCTTCTCCTTCTGCCATGTAAGGGTGAGAACTCTGCTGAAATAAAGGATAGAAAATCCAGACTTCAGTATCATCCCTGCAAATCCTACCCTTGTGGTCTTTATGCATCATTTAACAAAGCCTGGAATTTTTTTGGTCTCTAAAGAATATCTGATCCTCTTTATTATTTCTTCAGTTGATATTTGAGTTAGATGAGTTGATATACATGTAGCAACTGTATAAAAGGTAAAACTCTATGCTAAGTACCAACTGAGGGAGTACTAAGGGTCCTTGGGAAGAAATTTATGGTTTTATATTGACTATATTGTTTTTCTTTATTTATTTGCTGCTGTGCTGGGTCTTCATTGCCGTGTAAGTTTTTCTCTAGTTGCGGCGAGTGGGGGCTGCTCTCTACTTGTGGTGTTCAAGATCATTGTGGTGGCTTCTCTTGTTACAGAGCACAGGCTTCAGGGCACTCAGTGAGTCTTCAGTCGTTGCAGCATGTGGGCTCAGTATTTTGCAGCATGTGGGCTTTAGAGCACAGTCTCAATAGTTGTGGTGCACAGGCTTAGCTGCTCTGCGGCATGTGGAATCTTCCTGAACCCAGAATCGAATTCAGGTCTCCTGAATTGGCAGGCAGATTCTTAACAATTGGACCACCAAGGAAGCCCTAAGATTATATTGCAAATGTATTAATAATGGACATATTTTCCCCCTTGAGAGAAATGTCATCCTCCTCATATTGATTAGAGACCATGTGAAGCAGAGATGAGTCACTCCACCTGAGGCCTCTTTGACCAACCCACCAACCCACCAGCCACGTGAGTGATGGTCAACAAAGTCTACAGAGCAGTGGCCCAGCTTGAGCCCTTCTCAAAATACTGAACTATAGAATCATGAGCTAACAAAAGGTTTGCTTTTTTAAAAAATTTTATTGTTATGATTTTTAATTGAAGCACAATTGACAGCAACATTACAGTATTTTCAGTTGCACAACATACTGATTTGATATTTGTATATGTTGCAAAATGATCACAGTAAGTCTAATTACCATTTGTTACTATGCATGCATGTTAAGTCACTTCAGTCATGTCTGACTCTTTGCAGTCCTATGGACTGTAGCTTGCCAGGCCCCTCTGTCCGTGGATTTCTTCAGGCAAAAATACTGGAGTGGATTGCCATGTCCTCTTCCAGGGGATCTTCCCGACCCAGAGATCGAACCTGCATCTCTTACAAAAAGATTTGCTTTTAAGCCACTACATTTTGAGGTGCTTTATTATGTAACATAGATGGACTGGTACACTTCCAAGAAATTTTATATTCCTAGCAAGAAAGAGACGGCTAAAAGGTTTTGTGAGATATTTTCAAGGACTAGGAAGAAAATGGCTTCCATCACTTCCTACCACATTCTGTTGCCCAGAACTTAGTCATGTAACCCCATTTAACTGAAAAGGAGGATGGGAAATGTAGTCTTCCTCCACGCCCAGGAATAAGATATAGCATATCATCTACCATAGCTGTCCATTGTTTTCCCTCCCACTTTCCCTCTGGTGGATGGAACACCTTTTTGGTTCTCTTCCTGTAAGTCGCATGGTGCTATAGCACTGGAATCACAACCTCATTTCTTGACTGATGCATCTGGCTTGAATTAATTTCAAATATTTATTTGGCTGTGCCAGGTCTTAGTTGTGGCATGTAGGATCTAGTTCCCTAACCAGCGATGCAACCTGGGCCCCCTGCATTAGGCACTGGACCACCGGGGAAGTCTCACTTATATTAATTTCAAAGCCACATCAGGTTAGTGTTGAAAACTCTCCCCCCAAATCAGACTTGACATTTTGACAGTTCAGACCTGGCACTTTCCAGTGGTTGGTATCAGGAAATGCAAACAGAAGCAGAGCTGTATGGAATTCCTTCCCACACAAAACAAAGCTGCCATCTTACTAGTGATTATACCATTAAGTCACCCCATTAACTTCGTGCCCACTTTCCTGACAACCTTAAGATAGTATATCTTACTTTTTGTAGGAAGAAAAGATTCCATTTTATTTGCCAAAGTAACTTACATACAGACACATTTCCAGTGAACTATTTTCTATTTTTAATTCTGAAAAAAAACAATGAATAGGAAACATACTGGAAAGCTCAAGTCAACATATGATGAGAAAGATTTTGAAGGAGGCCAGTTGAAGATTCAAATTGCAGGCTTGCTCCCTGTGCTGTGAAGTTCCAAGGTGGGTAACTGACAGCCCTCTTGCTTTCACATTTCATGATTTCTCCATAACTATGGCAACTTATTATTACATTAAAGCATTAATAGAAAAAGTAAATCCTTTTTCTTGATACTGGGCTCCTGCCCATCTTGTTCCTATAGCACGGTCACTGGTATAAAGTTGAGGAGATGAGGGGAGAGAATTAGCTCTGGAAAACAAAGTCTATGGATACATTGTTGTTGTTGTGTAGTCGCTAAATTGTGTCCAACTCTTTGTGACCCCCATGGACTATACCCTGCCAAGCTCCTCTGTCCCCGGGATTCTCCAGGCAAGAATACTGGAGTGGGTTGCCATTTCCTTCTCCAGGGGATCTTCTTGATGCAGGGATCAAACCCACATCGCCTGCATTGGCAGGTGGGTTCTTTACCACTGAATGACCAGGGAAGCCCCTATGGATACATAGAAAGTGGCTAATATTAGCATCTTTTCCTAGCGACATCCATTGGGCAGGAAGGATGAAACTGATTTCTGCTAGAAACCAGCTTGATTCTATTTCATTCACTTGTAATGAAGAGGCATCGTTTAAAAGAGGAGAACTGAAAGGAAAAAAATGTGGTAGAGTGATAGAAAGACTAAGCCTAAAAGGAGCTTTCTGAGGTTTAGCCAATTTCCCTAGCTCAATTCAGTCAGTTTGGTTCAATTCCATTCAATAAAATCAACAAACATTCACCAAGTGTCTGGAATGTATCAACTGCAAAGATGCAGTAAGTAAGATTCAGTCTGCCATCAGATATCTCAGTCCTTGTGTGAAGAAACTTCATCTGGAGATCTGAGGTGACTTATCTGAGTCCTGCAACTATTCAGTGGAGAAAGCAGGGCGAACACCCCTGCCTCATGATTCCTGGATCAGCAATCAGCCACACAGACATTTTTTGTCCTATGCTAGGTCAGAAATAAGCAACAAAGAACTCAGCCAAGTGCTCACATACTTCATTTATGCAATCTTCAGAAATCAGCAGAATGATCTTTGAGGTACTAAATGTGAAAAGTGAGATTTTATAAGAAGGGGTGATGGCAGAAAGACAAAGCAAATAATGATGCCTTAGAAAATGTTGGTGTTTTAGACACTGGAGTCAATTACAGCTGATAATTGCTGAATTTCCTGGCTTGAGAGAAATTGTGGGTCTCAGTAATAGTTATAGTAATGATATCAGTGGGGTTTTCCGGGTGGCTCAGTGGCAAAGAATCTGCCTGCTAATGCAGGAGACATGGGGGCGATCCCTGGGTCAGGAAGATCCCTGGAGAAGGAAATGGCAGCTCACTCCAGTATTCTTGTCTGGGAAATCCCATGCAGAGAAGAGGCTGGTGGGCTACAGTCCATGAGGTCACAAAAGTCAGACACAACTGAGAGGCTGAGAATAATACGAGTGGATAATACTTTCTGAGCGCTTACTAGATGCCAGTGACTCCTCTCCTCTAAGGTGGCCTACTTTTTTAAATTTTATTTTTGACTGTATTGGGTCTTAGTTGTGGCAGGTGGAGTCTTTGTTGTGGCATGTGGGTTTCTCTCTAGTTGTGACATGTGGGCTCAGTAGTTGTGGTGAGTGGGTTTAGTTGCCCCACAGCATGTGGGACCTTAGTTCCCTGACCAGGGATTGAACCTGTACCTGCTGCAGTGGAAGGTGGGTTCCTAACCACTGGACTACCAGGGAAGTCTCTAAGATAGGATACCTGAAATAACTCATTTAGGTCTAATACTTATGATGTAAGTATAATATTATAATTATCTCCATGTAATAATTAGCTCTTGTCACATGTAATGCTGTGTAACAATGTTCCCCCAAACTCAGTGGTTTATAACAACCATTAAGGCTCTTGAGGCTCTGGGGCAGCTGGTGGTTCTGTTGAGCCTGCCTGGGCTCGCTCCCTCATCCACAGTTGGCCATAGGTCCCCTGGCAGCAGATCTAGGATGGCCTCAGTTGGGTTGACTCCACTATGTGGCGAGCCTCCTCCATGTCTCTCATGTCCCTTGTGCATGCTAACTCAGGCTTATTCCCATGGTGGGGGCAGAGGTGCATGAGTGAGTAACAGGACAATAATAAATGCACAAGCACTTTTTAAACCTGCTTGTATTTTGCTATCTCGAAGTCAAGGGAAGAACTGGGACCATCATTGGAAACATCTACCACAGAGGTTAAGTAACTTTTCTTTGAGTAGGGACATGAGTTAGCCTGTGTGTAATAGAGATGTGAAACAATGGTGGATTGTTACTTGTCTAGAGATAGGCAGCCCGGACTTGTGTGTTTGGTGACTCCAACAAGGCCTCCAGATTTCTGGGATCTTTTCATCTGGTTTCTCTGCCTTTCCCCCAAGTGGTGGCCTCATGAATATGGTCTGAGGCTGGTCATCACTTCAACTGAAGTAAAGATGGTTCTCAGGAGGGAATAAAAGGATACTTCCCCTCCCCTTAAGAATGTGAACAGAAATCTCAGGATTGCCACCCCTGGTAATTTGAACTAGGTCATGTGGATCAATCTCACAACTAAACAAGCTATATATGGTGGTGGTTAGTCTCTCAGTTGTGCCTGAATCTTTGTGACCCCATGGACTGCAGCCCACCAGGCTTCTCTGTCCATGGAATTCTCCAGGCAAGAATACTGGAGTGGGATGACATTTCATTCCTCAGGGGATCTTCCTGACTCAGGGATCAAACCCATGTCTCCTGCATTGGCAGGCAGATTCTTTGCTTCTGAGCCACCAGGGAAGCCCCAAACAAACTGTATGGATTATTCTCAAAATCTTGGAAGCATTCAGAAGCTAATACGATACTAAGCAGTTATTGGTCTGACATCCCAGGGAGGCTGTGGACTCAGAGAAAAGGAGCAAAGCCTTTGCCCTCAGGGATGCTTACTTGTCCTTTAGATGACCCTAAGGGACTGGGACAAAAATCTGAATCCTCTTCAGCCTGGGCCTCAGAAGATTGTCTCCTAGAAGTAAAAATAAACTGGAAGTAAACTCACCCTTCCCTCATCTGAAACAGTTTTGCAAAAATATGATTTTCCCTCAGTAAAATCTCAGATCTAAAACACTAATCCCAGGTCCCTAGCAGAGATCCATAAAACTAAGAAAATGTCACCTAAATCTTCAGTTTGCTGGAGAACATTGAAAAAATTTTAATTGGCAGGGAACTGGAAAATATAAAAAGTGTTATAACAATTTTGTAAAAGAGCCAAATAGAAATTCTGGATCTGAGAAAGATGACTATTGAAAGTAACATTAACGGCAGATTGAGAATAAGCTACCAGAAACAGTCCTAAAATGAAGCACAGAAAGCCAAAAAGTGAAACTCAGAAATGGAGAGACAGAAGGTAGTGGTAAAACGTGATGTATTTTTTAATTGTCAGAAACAGAGGGGAGAGAGAGAGATAGGGAGAGAAGCAATTTTGAAATGATGAAGGATCAGAAACCTTGAGAAATCGTGAAAGACATCAATACTCAGAAGCCCATTGAATTTCAAGCTGGATTAAAAACTCCATGTATAAACACATTAAACTGAAAACAGAATTAATAAATCATATCACTTTTGTTCTCGTTGTCCAAGTCTAGGTTATGTAGCTAGAACTCTCCATGGGAAAAGTCGAAAAATGTGTTTTTTATTCCATTGTTTCTTCAGAGCTATATGCCTCCATGGACACTGAGAGTTTATTACCATAAGAGGGAAGAGAAGCATCAACATTGACACTGACATAGTTTTTAGGTCACACAGCTCAGAAGTGGCAGGTTAGGGATTTGTTTCAGCATGGCCAGGCTCCATAGCCTCTGCTCTCAGAAAGTATGCAGAAGGCATAGGTTTGCAACCTTTGGCCACAGGTCAACATACTGTATTAATTAAGCAAATTAATTAAAAGCACACTGAAGACATGAAAACCAGACTGGGATCATGCTAGTGAAGAGCTTATTCTTCTCAAATGTTTCAATGTTGTTCATATTCATTAAGAATTTGTTGCCCATAATACAAGGTCCACAAGTGCACAATAGGCTACAAATACACCAACTCCAGAAGAGTTAGATTGGCACTGGTAACTTTAGGCATCTGATCAGTGTTGATGAGTGCAGGGGACAAGGTTTTGGTCTCTTCACAAGTTAATTCTTTGGGTCTTAAAATGAGAGTCTCAAGAATGAAAGTAGAGGAGGTGAAAAGCTGACTTTTGTCTTTCAGTGTCCAAAATCAATTTTTTCAAATGTGGAAGCCCCATGTGATCTTAGGTATATACTAAATAGAGTTGTATGTTTTGTTAAGAAACTGTAAGTTAGGGCCCTTAGCAGACTATAGGCCTTTGGGCCAAATTCTTCTTGCCATCTCTTTTTTGTTAATAAAGTTTTATTGGTACACAATCACATCCATTTATTTATCTATTTCCTGTGACTGTGATTGCACTTCTGTGGGAGAATTTGAGTAATTGTGAACAGAAAACTACGTGATTTGCAAAGCCTAAAATATTAACCATCAGGCCCTTTTCAGAAACAATTGGCTGATCTCTGTTCTAAGCCAATGAGAGTTTCATGCAGCTGGGCAAAGATAAATTCACTTTCATGCTCATCCTTATTTTGAAGGAACATCTAGGCTCTTTATCTCCTCTCAGCCTTCCTTAGTTTCAGGTGAGAGATTTTGGATTGTGTGAAACCTCCTTATGTTACGTGAACCCCAAGAGTTGAACTTGACAATTTTGGATATGGTTTTTAATAAGCATGCATTTAATAAATTATCAATCTGTGCTCTGGGGAATTTTAAAAGCTGAATTAAATCATTTTCAAAATTTATTTGGTCAAGCAGCTTGGTAAGTGTAGGCAAAATAAACCTTCCCATGCAATAAGAAGTCAGTCCCCTAACCCCTAAAATGTCTCTTTAGTATACAAATTTCTCCGAGGAAGTTTTTCTCAACAATGTGTGATTGAAAACCAAATACATGTTTTTCTAAGGTCAGACCATAAGGAATCATAAAATCAATATTTCTAACATTTATGGATTTGCTCTCATTAGTTTTTGGTAATATACAACTTCTTGATTTTTGAAAGTGGTACAAAACTGTACAGAAAGCTTCTGCAACATGAATAAAAATGTATATATGTATTTTATAATTTTAGTGTAAACAAATTCCAAGCATATGGATTACATTTCCTTTTAAAAATAAAGATTTTAACATTTAATGGGAAAAGCGATTTGCAAAATATGCTTTGGATTTTGCCAAAACCGAATCACTCAAAATGTACAATTAACTGTAAACGAAACCAAATTCAACTGTCTTTGCTTTAAATGACTAAAAAAGACAGGTCACATTGTTGCTCGTGCCTCAGAGTTCCCAGGTCGAGAAAGGGAAGTTGGATATGCTGTCAGCTAAGCACTGTTCTTCGTAATGTCTGCCTCAGAGTGTAGTTGAGCAGGAGAGTGTTTCCCAGGGGAATATGTGTGACCTTTTCAAGTGTAAATTGATTTTGACTAGTTACAATGTTTAAGAGGAATTATAGAGAGGAACTGACGTGTTTCCTGGTAAGGAATCAAGTTGTTAATTTTCACCAGATATGAAGTTCTCATTGTTGTCCTGAGAACTGAATAATCTAACAAAAGTCTTCTACATTTTGATGACTTTTTGCATTTGTAATGAGAGCAGTGGAGTGGTCATAAATGTACCATTAAAAAGTGCTTTAGGTTTTTCTCTTAGATCACAATTATTTGCAGAAACAAACATTGCTGTTTGCAAACCAAATGGGACTGACTGACTAATTGTTAGGCTAATACACCAAGGAGTACTTTGCTATTTGCTATTTCTGGTTAGATTCAGTTGCAGGAATCAAGCCGCCTAGGGAGAGGCAAAAACCAAAACTGGGAGCCAGCACTCCTGAGAACTCATCTGTCTATCAGACTCTACTCTGAAATAATGGGCTTCCCTGGTGGTTCAGTGGTAAAGAACACGCCTGCCAATGCAGGAGATGTGGGTTCGATCCCTGGGTCAGGAAGACCCTCTGGAGAAGAAAATGGCAACCCACTACAGTATTCTAGTCTGTAGAATCCCATGGACAGAGGAGCCTGGTAGGATACAGCCTATGGTATTGCAAAGAGTCAGACACAACGTAGTGACTAAACAGTTCAGTTCAGTTCAGTCATTCAGTCGTGTCCAACTCTCTGTGACCCCATCAATTGCAGCATGCCAGGCCTCCCTGTCCATCACCAACTCCCGGAGTTCACTCAAACTCACGTCCATTGAGTCAGTGATGCCATCCAGCCATCTCATACTCAGTCGTCCCTTTCTCCTCCTGCCCCCAATCCCTCCCAACATCAAAGTCTTTTCCAATGAGTCAACTCTTCACATGAGGTGGCCAAAGTACTGGAGTTTCAGCTTTAGCATCATTCCTTCCAAAGAAATCCCAGGGCTGATCTCCTTCAGAATGGACTGGTTGGATCTCCTTGCAGTCCAAGGAACTCTCAAGAGTCTTCTCCAACACCACAGTTCAAACGCATCAATTCTTCGGTACTCAGCCTTCTTCACAGTCCAACTCTCACATCCATACATGACCATAGGAAAAACCATAGCCTTGATTAGACGGAACTTAGTCAGCAAAGTAATGTCTCTGCTTTTGAATATACTATCTAGGTTGGTCATAACTTTTCTTCCAAGGAGTAAGCGTCTTTTAATTTCATGGCTGCAGTCACCATCTGCAGTGATTTTGGAGCCCAAAAAAGTAAAGTCTGACACTGTTTCCACTGTTTCCCCATCTATTTCCCATGAAGTGATGGGACCAGATGCCATGATCTTTGTTTTCTGAATGTTGAGCTTTAAGCCAACTTTTTTCACTCTCCTCTTTCACTTTCATCCAGAGGCTTTTTAGTTCCTCTTCACTTTCTGCCATAAGGGTGGTGTCATCTGCATATCTGAGGTTATTGATATTTCTCTCAGCAATCTTGATTCCAGCTTGTGTGTCTTTCAGCCCAGCGTTTGTCATGATGTACTCTGCATATAAGTTAAATTAGCAGGGTGACAATATACAGCTTTGACGTACTCCTTTTCCTATTTGGAACCAGTCTGTTGTTCCATATCCAGTTCTAACTGTTGCTTCCTGACCTGCATATAGGTTTCTCAAGAGGCAGGTCAGGTGGTCTGGTATTCCCATCTCTCTAAGAATCTTCCACAGTTTATTGTGATCCACATAGTCAAAGGCTTTGGCATAGTTAATAAAGCAGAAATAGATGTTTTTCTGGAACTCTCTTGCTTTTTCCATGATCCAGCGGATGTTGGCAATTTGATCTCTGGTTCCTCTGCCTTTTCTAAATCCAGCTTGAACATCTGGAAGTTCACGGTTCATATATTGCTGAAGCCTGGCTTGGAGAATTTTGAGCATTACTTTACTAGCATGTGAGATGAGTGCAATTGTACGGTAGTTTGAGCATTCTTTGGCATTGCCTTTCTTTGGGATTGCAATGAAAACTGACCTTTTCCAGTCCTGTGGCCACTGCTGAGTTTTCCAAATTTCCTGGCATGTTGAGTGCAGCACTTTCACAGCATCATCTTTTAGGATTTGAAATAGCTCAACTGGAATTCCATCGCCTCCACTAGCTTTGTTTGTAGTGATGCTTCCTAAGGCCCACTTGACTTCACATTCCAGGATGTCTGGCTCTAGATGAGTGATCACACCATTGTGATTATCTGGGTCGTGAAGATCTTTTCTGTATAGTTCTGTGTATTCTTGCCATCTCTTCTTAATATCTTGTGCTTCTGTTAGGTCCATACCATTTCTGTCCTTTATCAAGCCCATCTTTGCATGAAATGTTCCCTTGATATCTCTAATTTTCTCGAAGAGACCTCTAGTCTTTTCCATTCTGTTCTTTTCCTCGATTTCTCTGCATTGATCGCTGAAGAAGGCTTTCTTATTTCTTCTTGCTATTCTTTGGAACTCTGCATTCAGATGCTTATATCTTTCCTTTTCTCCTTTGCTTCAGCCATTTTGCTTTTTTGCATTTCTTTTCCATGGGGATGGTCTTATCCCTGTCTCCTGTACAATGTCACGAACCTCATTCCATAGTTCATCAGGCACTCTATCTATCAGATCTAGGCCCTTAAAACTATTTCTCACTTTCACTGTATAATCATAAGGGATTTGATTTAGGTCATACCTGAATGGTCTAGTGGTTTTCCCTACTTTCTTCAATTTGAGTCTGAATTTGGTAATAAGGAGTTCATGATCTGAGCCACAGTCAGCTCCTGGTCTTGTTTTTGCTGACTGTATAGAGCTTCTCCATCTTCTGCTGCAGAGAATATAATCAATCTGATTTTGGTGTTGACCATCTGGTGATGTCCATGTGCGGAGTCTTCTCTTGTGTTGTTGGAAGAGGGTGTTTGCTATGACCAGTGCATTTTCTTGGCAAAACTCTATTAGTCTTTGCCCTGCTTCATCCCTCATTCCAAGGCCAAATTTGCCTGTTACTCCAGGTGTTTCTTGACTTCCTACTTTTGCATTCCAGTCCTTTATAATGAAAAGGACATCTTTTTGGTGTGTTAGTTCTAAAAGTTCTTGTAGGTCTTCATAGAACCATTCAACTTCAGCTTCTTCAGCGTTAATAGTTGGGGCATAGACTTGGATTACTGTGATATTGAATGGTTTGCCTTGGAAACGAACAGAGAATATTCTGTCATTTTTGAGATTGCATCCAAGTACTGCATTTCACACTCTTTTGTTGACCATGATGGCTACTCCATTTCTTCTGAGAGATTCCTGCCCAGAGTAGTAGATATAATGGTCATCTGAGTTAAATTGACCCATTCCAGTCCATTTTAGTTCACTGATTCCTAGAATGTCAGCATTCACTCTTGCCATCTCTTGTTTGAGCACTTCCAATTTGCCTTGATTCATGGACCTGACATTCCAGGTTCCTATGCAATATTGCTCTTTACAGCATCAGACCTTGCTTCTATCACCAGTCACATCCACAGCTGGGTATTGTTTTTGCTTTGGCTCCATCCCTTCATTCTTTCTAGAGTTATTTCTCCACTGATCTCCAGTAGTGTGTTGGGCACCTACTGACCTGGGGAGTTCCTCTTTCAGCATCCTAGCGTTTTGCCTTTTCATACTGTTCATGGGGTTCTCAAGGCAAGAATACTGAAGTGGTTTGCCATTCCCTTCTCCAGTGGACCACATTCTTCAGACCTCTCTACCATGACCCGCCTGACTAAACAGTAACATTCTAAAATAATACAAGTACCTCCTTTGAGGAAACAGAAAATTATGAATTAGGAGTGGGTTTGGATTATGCAAGTGGTCCTTATGAGAATTTAAATTTTAAATGGAACTTACCATCTACAAGCTATTTGCAGAGTTGACAGTGGTAATAAAATTGAGGAATATGAGCTAATGATACAAATACATTCTTAGTTCTGGACAGAATCGGGGAAAACATAGGGGCTAAAATATTGAAGTCAAGGAGCATAATTAGAACAGAGGAAAACCACTCTATATGCTGAAGAATAAACACTATAAATAAATACAAATGTGAAAGAGAGGAGGAAAATGATCAGAAAATAAAAGGAGGGAAAGAAATGAACCCTCTACTGGCTTCCCCTCCAGCCTCATGTAACATTAAAGCATTCATTTTCTTGTCCCACAAAATTTTTCATTTTTCAAAGAACTATCCAGTCAGGAGAGGAATTTTACATTTTCATATCCATTTCTTCAGTTCTTTGATGCAACAGAAAGGGCACCATAGCAAAAGTAAACATGGCATCTGACATCTCAAAGATCAACTTCTTTCATGTCTCAGAAACATATTTTTTTTTATATTGGGACTTTTAGAGCTTGGTGTGAGTAACAATTCTTCATACTATGCATCAATTTTTAAATTGCACGTTTCTTCCAAACATCACTAAGTTCGTTAATATTTAGGTTTGCCAGTTTCAGTTTCCACCGAAACTGATCTAAATATGAAACCTCTGTTGATAGAGCAGCAAGTCTGCAAGAGGCAATAATCACCAGCCTTCCCCATGAATCAAATGCTTTTGCAGTTCAAGAGATTGGTCCCAGCGGTCACATCATTATTTCCTGAGTTGCCCATTATGTGGTTAGCATTTACATAAATATTAGGTCCACACAGTCCCTTCCCTGTGGCTTTTCCAGAAGGACTGCGTTCCTGTATATTTATTAGCCATTTTCAAAGCTTCTTGTTGTTCTAACTTACAGAAAGGAGAAAGTCAGAAATATAAAGAAGTCTTAGATCTATGTAAATCAGGACTGTGTTCTTATAATCTTGTGAAGATTTAATAAGTACATGCATAATTGTACTCTGGAAGGCAAGAGTAACCTTCTCTATTATTCTTTCTGGAATGTATCCATGGGTCCTTCCCATCTCTGGTCATTACACACTTCTTCCTCTCTGCCTTTATTTTTAGGCATTACTTTCCCTCCTGTTATTAAACCACACAGAACTCTTTGTCACCTTCCATCAAAGTCCTTGGTCTCTTGAAATTTGCCTCTTTAAACTTCTATCTTGGTTCCCCCCCACCCACCCAAATTCATTGTTTCATGTCTAGCTCATTTCCTCTGCCTGGCTTACTCTTCCATTTCTGGTGCTTTGTGGTGGCATCAATGCAAGGTTCACAAAATTGTTTCCATTTCCTTTTTGCATTGAGTGACCCATGAGATGATGTTGACATGATGGATTGGGAGCTGGGGTGATGTTTGTCCTGTCCAGGCCGGCCTTCTGAACGGCTTGCAGTATCCTCCCCTTCATCTTCCCTTGATGGATTGGCCAGTTAGAATTCAGCAGTGTGATCTCTGAGGCTCTAGGGGTTGGTGGAACCCCCAGATAGAAGGAGCCTGGTTGAAAGAGAAATGCGTGGGACAACCATGTGATGGAGGGCATCTACCTTGGGCTTTGTGTCTGCACAAACACTTCTCTTGTGTTAAGCCACTGAGATTTTGAGCTGATTGTTACAGCAGTTTGCTAATGTGATTCTTATAGTGATCTTGTATAGGATCTTCAAGATGCAGCTCAGTCATTACTCCCTCTATGGAATCTTCCTTCTATGGACTTCTAGGGCACCTTAATTTGCTATAAGGGTACCGAATTTCTTTAGTTGTATGAGTTGCAACTAATGTCTTACCTCTGGCTCTCTTTCTTAAAAACAGCAACTTTGTACTCTAGTGCCCACTGTAGTGCATGGCCCAGAGAAGAAAGATGCTCAATAAATCTCATAGACATAACCTCTCCTTGAAAAGAAGGCATCATAAATGGGAGAATTTCAAACATAGTAGTCTGGAGGATGGAGTGGGGTTGGTGGTAATGAATGGGTAGGGAGAATCAGCCATGTGTACTTCAATGCTATCACATAACTCTGTTTATTACACGAGAAGTGTTTTGTCATCATTCACTTTCTTGTGTAAAGAAAGGCGAGGTTACATGATATGATGATGGTGCTTACATAGTCATTCATTCAAGTATCTGTCCTTGTCTAAGCACTGTTCTGGGTACTAGGGGAAAGAGGTAAGTATGACAGATCTGGTCCCTGCCTTCACAAGTCTATTTTCTGAACCATTAGCATCATGATATCATTTCTGATATGTATCTTTCCTTTGTGTGAATCAGGGATGTTGATAAGTTTATGAATCAGAGTGTATCCCCTTTGGGCAAAGCACAGAGACCAGGCAAACAGTAGAAGCCACTGGAATTCTAGATACTATAAACAAAGTATCCATATAATTGCTCATATCCTAGCTTCTACTGTTCATTTATAAGGGCTTCATTATCTGATTACTGAGGTCATATATGACTTATAATTTAATTTTTCCATTTGGAGTTTTTTCTTCAATATTTGAGAGCTCCTTGAGGATGGAGACTAAGTCTTTAATTCAGTTCAACAAACATTTATTGAACACAATGATCTATTTAATTACTTTGGGAAAAAAGATTGCAAATTCTTTGAAATTCATTTTATACTACTTACAAATAATCCCTTTCAAGTACTGAGGTTTCTTTGAAGCATTTACTTTTCAAGCCTTCTTTTTTTGCTGCAAAAGATTTTACTTTTCCCAGATTTATTTTTTCCCATCTTCTGTGCTTATTTACCCAACATTCTGTGTCCATATTAAAAAAAAATTATATCACTGAATTAGTAGATTAAATCAGATTTTGAATGTCCAAGGGAAATTCTCTGTATAAAGGAGGCAATCATTTAATTATTCATATTTTTCCAAAGCAGAACTTAGAAAAAGGATGAAAATAGCATGTTTACTTTCAGTTTCAGTTCATTACATTTTCTTAATGTAGGACTTTTCAGAATAAGTTTTCTTATGCTAACCTGACAGCCAATCCTCAACTTGATGCACTTTTGGTGGAAAGAGCAATTAAAAATGTGTCACAGTAACTCAGGAGCATGGTCTACAGTGCTTCAGGGAGAGAGTTGGCACCCATCTTAGGAGGAGGAGTTGGGAAGTCAAAGGAAGGGAAGGGAAAAGTAGGAAGAAGCTACCAGAAGGAAAAAGAACTCAGAGACTCATATTGACACTGCCCTGAATATATAGGAAATGGAGTTGCCAGATTTGGCCAAGGAACAATCAGAAAACACCAAAAAAAAAAAAAAAAAACACACACAAACCCAAACCCAAACAATAACAAAAAACAGAATACCCAGTTAAACTTGAATTTCAATAAACAACAAGTAATTTCTTAATATATTTCAGTTGCTCAGTCGTATCTGACTCTTTGCAACCCTATGGACTGCAGCATGCCAGGCTTCCCTGTCCATCAGCAACTCCTGGAGCTTGCTCAAACTCATGTCCATTGAATCAGTGATGCCATCCCACCATCTTATCCTCTGCCGTCCCCTTCTCCTCCCTGCTTCAATCTTTCCAACATCAAGGTCTTTTCAAATGAGTCAGTTCTTTACAGGTGGCCGAAGTATTGGAGCTTCAGCTTCAGCATCAGTCCTTCCAATGAACATTCAGGACTGATTTTCTTTAGGATGGACGGGTTTGATATCCTTGCAGTCCAGGGGACTCTCAAGAGTCTTCTCCAACACCACAGCTCAAAAGCATCAATTCTTCGGTGCTCAGCTTTCTTTATAGTCCAGCTCTCATATCCATATATGACTACTGGAAAAACCATAGCTTTGACTAGACAGACCTTTGTTGGCAAAGTAACGTCTCTGCTTTTTAATATGCTGTCATAGCTTTTCTTTCAAGGAGCAAGTGTCTTTTACTTTCATGGCTGCAGTCATCATCTGCAGTGGTTTTAGAGCCCAAGGAATTAAAGTCTGTCACTGTTTCCATTGTTTCCCCATCTATTTGCCATGAGGTGATGGGACCAGATGCCATGGTCTTAGTTTTTTGAACGTTGAGTTTTATGCTAGCATATTTACTCTTTCACCTTCATCAAGAGGCTCTTTAGTTTCTCTTCACTTTCTGTCATAAGGGTGGTGTCATCTGTGTATCTGAAGTTATTGATATTTCTCCTGGAAATCTTAGTTCCAGCTTGTACTTTATCCAGCCCAGCATTTCACATGATATACTCTGCATATAAGTTAAATAAGCAAGGTGATAATATACAGCCTTGATGTACTCCTTTCCCAGCTTGGAGCCAGTCTGTTGCTCCATGTTGCTTCTTCCCCTGACAGCATTGCTGAGATCCTGCCATTGCCTCTAGCCACACTGGCCTGCCTGCTGGTCCCACCCCAGGGCCTTTGTCCACGCCTTTCTGCCCTGTTGAGGATACTCTCCACAAGGTCTCTGCTCAAATATGACCTCCTTGAATTTACCACCAGTTTTACCTGATCAATTAGCAACCCCTTGTACAATTTACACAAATGCCTCTTATTATGCTTAATTTTTTAAAGATTTTTCTTTACTTTTCGGCTGTGCTGGATCTTCGTTGTTGTGTGGGCTTTTCTCTAGTTACGGCAAGTGGGGGGGGCCACTCGGTAGTTGCAGTGTGCAGGCTTCTCCATCTAGTGGCTTCTCTTGTTGCAGAGCATGGACTCTAGGCTGCTCGGGCTTCAGCAGTTGCAGCACATGGGCTCAGTGGCTGAGGCTCCTGGGCTCTAGAGCACAGGCTCAGTAGTTGTGGTGCATGGGCTTAGTTACTTCAGTGCTTGTGGGATCTTCCCAGACCAGGGATTGAACCCATGTCGCCTCTATTAGCAGGCAGTTCTTTACCAATGAGTCACCAGGAAAGCCCACTACGCTTAATTTTTTAAAATTTTTATTGAAAGACAGTTGATTTACACAGTGGTATTAGTTTCATGTGTACAGCAAAGTGATTCACACATATTCATATATATATGTTTTTTGTTTTACATTCTCTTCCATTATAGGTTATTACAAGATATTGAGTATAGTTCCCTGTATTATACAATAAGTCCTTGTTGTTTGTTTATTTTATATATAGTAGTGTGGATCTGTTAATCCCGAAGTTCTAATTTATCTCGCCACCTTAGTAACCGTGTTTGTTTTCTATACCTGTAAGTCTATTTCTGTTTTGAAAATAAGTTCATTTGTATAATTTTTTAGATTCCATATATAAGTGATATCATATAGTATTGTCTTTTTCTGACTTATTTTACTTAGTATGATAATCTCTAGGTCCATCCATGTTGCTTCAAATGGCATTATTTCATTCTTTTTTAGAGCTGAGTAATATTCCACTCACCTCTTGATTGATGTTTAGGTTGCTTCCATGTCTTGACTGTTTTGAATAGTGCTGCTATGAACATTGGGGTGCATGTATCTTTTTGAATTATCATTTTCTCTGGATGTATGCCCAGGACTGGAATGTGTGTATAATATGCTAGCTTATTTTCAGTTTTTAAAGAAATCTCCATACTTTTCTCCCCAGTAACTGCACCAAGTTACATTCCCACCAACAGTGTAGGATTCCCTTTTCTCTACATCCTTTCCGACATTTGTTATTTGTAGACTTTTTGATGTTGGCTATTCTGACTAGTGTGAGGTGATAGCTCACTGTAGTTTTGATTTGTATTTCTCTAATAAAGTTAGTGGAGGTGATGGAATACCTGTTGAGCTATTTCAAATCCTGAAAGATGACGCTGTGAAAGTGCTGCACTCAATATGCCAGCTAATTTGGAAAACTCAGCAGTGGCCATAGGACTGGAAAAGGTCAGTTTTCATTGCAATCCCAAAGAAAGGCAATGCCAAAGAATGCTCAAACTACCACACAGTTGCACTCATCTCACACGCTAGTAAAGTAATGCTCAAAATTCTCCAAGCCAGGCTTCAGCAATATATGAACCGTGAACTTCCAGATGTTCAAGCTGGATTTAGAAAAGGCAGAGGAACCAGAGATCAAATTGCCAACATCTGCTGGATCATCGAAAAAGCAAGAGAGTTCCAGAAAAACATCTATTTCTGCTTTATTGACTATGCCAAAGCCTTTGACTATGTGGATCACAATAAACTGTGGAAAATTCTGAAAGAGATGGGGATACCAGACCACCTGACCTGCCTCTTGAGAAATCTGTATGCAGGTCAGGAAGAACAGTTAGAACTGGACATGGAACAACAGACTGGTTCCAAATAGGAAAAGGAGTACGTCAAGGCTGTATATTGTCACCCTGCTTATTTAACTTATATGCAGAGTACATTATGAGAAATGCTGAGCTGGAGGAAGCACAAACTGGATCAAGATTGCTGGAGAAATATAAATAACCTCAGATATGCAGATGACACCACCTTTATGGCAGAAAGTGAAGAGGAACTAAAGAGCCTCTTGATGAAAGTGAAAGAAGAGAGTGAAAAAGTTGGCTTAAAGTTCAACATTCAGAAAGCTAAGATTATGGCATCCTGTCCCATTACATCATGGGAAATAGATGGGGAAACAGTGGAAACAGTGGCTGACTTTATTTTTCTGGGCTCTAAAATCACTGCAGATGGTGATTGCAGCCATGAAATTAAAAGACACTTACTCCTTGGAAGGAAAATTATGACCAACCTAGATAGCATATTCAAAAGCAGAGACATTACTTTGCCGACTAAGGTCCGTCTAGTCAAGGCTATGGTTTTTCCATTGGTCATGTATGGATGTGAGAGTTGGACTATAAAGAAAGCTGAGTGCCGAAGAATTGATGCTTTTGAACTGTGGTGTTGGAGAAGACTCTTGAGAGTCCCTTGGACTGCAAGGAGATCCAACCAGTCCATCCTAAAGATCAGTCCTGGGTGTTCATTGGAAGGACTGATGTTGAAGCTGAAACTCCAATATTTTGGCCATCTGATGCGAAGAGCTGACTCATTTAAAAAGACCCTGATGCTGGGAAAGATTGAGGGCAGGAGGAGAAGGGGACAACAGAGGATGAGATGGGTGCATGGCATCACTGACTCAATGGACATGGGTTTGGGTGAACTCCAGGTGTTGGTGATGGACAGGGAGGCCTGGCGTGCTGCGGTTCATGGGGTCACAAAGAGTCAGACATGACTGAGTGACTGAACTGAACTGAATAATTAGCAATGCTGAACATCTTTTCATGTGCCTTTTAGCCATCTGTTGGTTTTCTTTGGAGAAATGTCTTTTTAGATATTCTGCCCATTTTTTGATTTTTTTTTTTTATATTCAGCTATATAAGCTGTTTGTATGTTTTGGAGATTAATCTCTTGTCAGTCACTAGGTTTAATTTTTTATAGCATTCATCACTGTTTCTGTTTCATTTATTTTATCCATTTATTCATTAGATTCAGTTCAGTTCAGTTCAGTTGCTCAGTCGTATCCGACTCTTTGTGACCCCATGAATCGCAGCACACCAGGCCTCCCTGTCCATCACCAACTACCGGAGTTTACTCAGAGTCACGTCCATTGAGTCAGTGATCCCATCCAGCCATCTCATCCTGGGTCGTCCCCTTCTCCTCCTGCCCCCAACCTCTCCCAGCATCAGAGTCTTTTCCAATGAGTCAACTCTTCGCATGAGGTGGCCAAAGTACTGGAGCTTCATCTTTAGCATCATTCCTTCCAAAGAAATCCCAGGGCTGATCTCCTTCAGAATGGACTGGTTGGATCTCCTTGCAGTCCAAGGGACCCTCAAGAGTCTTCTTCAGCACCACAGCATCAATTCTTCAGCGCTCAGCCTTCTTCACAGTCCAACTCTCACATCCATACATGACCACTGGAAAAACCATAGCCTTGACTAGACGGACCTTAGTCGGCAAAGTAATGTCTCTGCTTTTGAATATACTATCTAGGTTGGTCATCACTTTTCTTCCAAGGAGGAAGCGTCTTTTAATTTCATGGCTGCAGTCACCATCTGCAGTGATTTTGGAGCCACCCAAAATAAAGTCTGACACTGTCTCTACTGTTTCTCCATCTATTTCCCATGAAGTGATGGGACCAGATGCCATGATCTTCGTTTTCTGAATGTTGAGCTTTAAGCCAACTTTTTTCACTCTCCTCTTTCACTTTCATCAAGAGGCTTTTTAGTTCCTCTTCACTTTCTGCCATAAGGGTGGTGTCATCTGCATATCTGAGGTTATTGATATTTCTCCCGGCAATCTTGATTCCAGCTTGTGTGTCTTCCAGTCCAGCGTTTCTCATGATGTACTCTGCATATAAGTTCAATAAGCAGGGTGACAATACACAGCCTTGACGTACTCCTTTTCCTATTTGGAACCAGTCTGTTGTCCCATGTCCAGTTCTAACTTTGCTTCCTGACCTGCATATAGGTTTCTCAAGAGGCAGGTCAGGTGGTCTGGTATTCCCATCTCTTTCAGAATTTTCCACAGTTTATTGTGATCCACACAGTCAAAGGCTTTGGCATAGTCAATAAAGCAGAAATAGATGTTTTTCTGGAACTCTCTTGCTTTTTCCATGATCCAGCGGATGTTGGCAATTTGATCTCTGGTTCCTCTGTCTTTTCTAAATCCAGCTTGAATATCAGGGAGTTCACGGTTCACGTATTGCTGAAGTCTGGCTTGAAGAATTTTGAGCATTACTTTACTAGCATGTGAGATGAGTGCAATTGTGTGGTAGTCTGAGGATTCTTTTGCATTGCCTTTCTTTGGAATTGGAATGAAAACTGACCTTTTCCAGTCCTGTGGCCACTGCTGAGTTTTCCAAACTTGCTGGCATATTGAGTATTCAATATTTCTTTTTTTTTTTTACTGAATATATATTTACAGGGTTATATATGTGGCTCTGTCTACCTTTTTATGGCCTAGAAGAGAGCTTGGTACATTATTGAGCCAGGCAGATCAGTAAATATTTACTGAAAGAGTGACTGGCAATGGACAAAGCTAGTTACAGGAATGCTGTAATTAATTTTTTTAAGCATTTGTCAGTGCAGTTAGCACTTCTCAGTTATTCTCCATGGTCTCTTTGTATTTTAAGTACACTTGGAGAACATCAGCTCAGTATCATTTTCCACTTAGGAGGAAGGACTATAGTCCCATAGTGTCCCAGTTTATGCCTGTTGTCCCAGTGGAATTAATAGCACTCTCATTTTTAAAAACATCCTCATTTGGACAGTAATTTAAATGCATACAGGGTACAGATGTGTCTTTTAACAGGTATGGGTGATGAGTCACAGCAGTTGAAACTAAAAAGAGATTGAATGGAGCCTGGAATTGTCAAGCATGACTTCATGGAAGATTTCAAACTGGCATTGTGCCTGGAAGGATGGCAAGGAAGCAGGAAGGATTATTTGGATGGAGAAATTCACATGTGCAAAGGGACAAAGACGGGACTGTGATCCAGGCAAATTGTGATGGAAGGTTTAGGTAAAAGAACATTCAGAGGTAAAACACAGAGGCAGACTGTAAATAGACTAGATTCCCAGGCTATGACTCAGGGCTCCACCCCCTAGGTGAAATGTCTATTTAAGGCATTATTATACTCCTGTCGATAAACAATCTGCCTGCAATGCAGGAGACCCAGGTTTGATTCCTGGGTTGGGAAGATCCCCTGGAGGAGGAAATGGCAACCCACTCCAATATTCTTGCCTGGGAAATCCCATGGACAGAGGAGCCTGGTGGGTTACGGTCCATGGGGTCGCAAGAGTCAGACATGACTTAGCGACTAAACCACCACCAGATGCTCCTGTCATGTAAACACAGATTTTGATGACATGGTTGGAATGTCTGACACTCACACTGAAAAAACAATTTCTTAAAAACCAACGACTTTTTCAAATCAGTCCCAGATAAGATGGGTGAGAAGATGATACGGGCTTTATATAGGGAAACCTAGGTGTGGCAGAATCGGCTGGTTAATGGCAGCTGTTTCAACAATTAGAATTAAGTTCAGCACAGTGATTTAATTTACTTGAACAAAATCAGGTCTTACATTTCAGCTTCTTAATAGCTTCCACTCTTCCAGCAAGCCAAGAGGGCTTGGCTTTGGTATAAGCCGCTGCCACTTGTGTTTAGTCAACATTAAGACAACAAACCAGGAAGAGAATGTCTGCTCTTTCACTCTTGAGAAAATAATCAAGTCACTAAGTACTTAATTCCAAGCAACTGGAAGAAGGTGGGCATAGCTGATTCATCTGTTGAAGTTAGAAATTTTCATTATTGGGCCAAGTCCTAGTTCCCAACATGGTCAACAACATTTTGAACTTCTTGGCCAACCCAATAAGATACAGAGCTGGCTGAGCACCACACCACAGTTTTGAGCCAGGCTGCCTTGGTTGACTCATGGGTTCAAATTCTGACCTCATCACCTTGGATAATTACTTACCCACTCAATACCTCAGCTTCTTACTTGTAAAATGTGGATGATGATAACAATAGTACCTTTGAATGGTGGTTGTGAAGTGCACATAAATTCGTGTAATGTACCTAGCACACAGCTTGTCAGAGGGTACATACTAAATAAACTTCATTTGTTTTTATTATTAACTAACATGGCCTATTTGGCTTCCCTGGTGGCTAAGTGGTAAAGAATGACCTGCAGTGCAGGAGGTGCAGGAGACCTGAGTTCGATCCCTGGGTGGGGAAGTCCCCTCGAGAAGGAAATGGCAACCGCTCTAGTATTCTTGCCAGGGAAACCCCATGGACAGAGGAACCTGGCAGCTACAGCCCATGGGGTTGAAAAAGAGTCAGACATGACTGAGCATGCATGCACAAAATGACCCATGGAGACCCATAGGCTTTGGGGCAAAAGTAACCTGTTTACTGACTTAGAAAAATGGACTCTGTATTTGGATAATTAACCAACCCTTCAGAAAAGAATCCTCTCTAAGATGGCAAACTGTGAAAAGGAGCTCCTGCTGCTGCTGCTAAGTCGCTTCAGTCCTGTCCGACTCTGTGCGACTCCATAGATGGCAGCCCACCAGGCTCCGCCGTTCCTGGGATTCTCCCGGCAAGAACACTGGAGTGAGTTGCCATTTCCTTCTCCAGTGCATGAAAGTGAAAAGTGAAAGTGAAGTCACTCAGTCATGTCCGACTCTTTGCGACCCCATGGACTGCAGCCCACCAGGCTCCTCCGTCCATGGGATTTTCCAGGAAAGAGTACTGGAGTGGGGTGCCATCAAAGATGATTTTGGGGAAATACTGTTCTCTGTCTCATGGGTGAAAGCTTAATGTTTCTTCTAAAAACCCACCAACAGAGAAACAAACACAGAAATGAGTCTTGAGGCATCTGTGGCAAACTTAACTCCACTGGGTCCTGGATAATGTACACTGTACATTCCAGGAATGGCACTGCCTTGGAAATTTATTATGTGTAACATTTAATAAAGGGAAGAGTTGAACAAAACACCCTGGAGACCTATGTTCTAATTGAGAATCTGCTTTGATGTCTGACTTAGAGCAAGTCACTGGAGCTCTGTCTCTGATTTCCAGCCACTATAAAACAGGATTATGAGCACATTCAGAGCACCCTGAAACCTGGTAAAATAGAAGAGAGGGCTGAAGACCTGAAAATGAGGATGTTTAAGAGAATGGCCAGAAGGTGTGCAGGGTAATACCATTAGCATCAGGACACGGGAAGGAACAGGATGAAGTCCTGGAGGCAGGGCCACCTTCCAGCTTGTTATTTATTGATGCTAGAATGTTCTGAGACTAGAAAGGACCACCTTCTTATCTGCACAGTCAGGTGGTACATATGGGATATGTGTGTGGGGAGGGATATATATACATGCATACATATACCATCTAGTCCATATCCCGTATCCAGGTATATGGACATTGGGGTATCTTTTGGAAAACTCCCATTGAAATCATACCCACTTGGTTTTGATCAAACTCAAGCCTCTAAAATCAGTGGAGAATGTGGTTGACACCTTCAAGAGGTCTTTGAAATTCACCTGTTTAAGCTACTGGGGGATTTTACAATGATCGGGAAGGACATGACTGTTGGATATAATGATGAGGGGTGTCAACTGCTCAGAGGACTCGTCATATTTCACTGGGAGGGACCTCTTCTATTTGGGGAGAATTACCATTCCAAAGCAATTGCTGACAAATACTTGTCTTCTCTAGAATTTATATTGGAATTCCTATCTCCTAGATCTTGGTTAGACCTAAATTACCTTGGTTAGCATCATAATTCACCCCTAATTTGGCACATTCTGTTGCAGACTCTCAAAGTCGTTGTTGTTCAGTCCCTTACTAACATCTCACTCTTTGTGACCCCATGGACTGCAGCATGCTAGGATACCCTGTCCTTCACATCTCCCGGAGTTTGCTCAAACTTTTGTCCATTGAGTCAGTGATGCCATCCAACCATCTCATCCTCTGTTGACCCCTTCTCCTGCCCTCAGCCTTTCCTAGCATCAGGATTTTTTTTCCAATGAGTCGGCCTTTCACATGAGGTGGCCAAAGTACTGGAGCTTCAGCTTCAGCATTAGTCCTTCCAGTGAATATTCAGGGTTGATTTCCTTTTGGATTCACTGGTTCGATCTCCTTGCAGTCCAAGGGACCCTCAAAAGTCTTCTCCAGCACCACAATTCAAAAGCATCCATTCTTCAGTGCTCATCCTCAGAACATAGTCCAACTCTCACATTCATATATAACTACTAGAAAAAGCATAGCTCTGAAAAACTATGGATCAGGGTTTGTGACATTGTACAGGAGGCAGGGATCAAGATTATCCCCAAGGAAAAGAAATGCAAAAAGGCAAAATGGTTGTCTGAGGAGGCCTTACAAGTAGCTGTGAATAGAAGAGAAGTGAAAGGCAAAGGGGAAAAGGAAAGATATGCCCATTTGATCCAAAGAATAGCAAGGAGAGATAAGAAAGCCTTCCTCAGTGATCAGTGCAAAGAAATAGAGGAAAACAATAGAATGGGAAAGACTAGAGATCTTTTCAAGAAAATTAGAGATACCAAGGGAACATTTCATGCAAAGATGGGTACAATAAAGGACAGAAATGGTATGGACCTAACAGAAGCAGAAGATATTAAGAAGAGGTGGCAAGAATACACAGAAGAACTGTACAAAAAAGATCTTCATGACCAAGATAATCATGATGGTGTGATCACCAACCTAGAGCCAGACAACCTGGAATGGGAAGTCAAGTGGCTCTTAGGAAGCATCACTACGAACAAAGCTAATGGAAATGATGGAATTCTAATTGAGCTGTTTCAAATCCTGAAAGATGATGCATGAAAGTGCTGCACTCAACATGCCAGGAAATTTGGAAAACTCAGCAGTGGCCACAGGACTGGAAAAGGTCAGTTTCCGTTCCAGTCCCAAAGAAAGGCAATGCCAAAGAATGCCACACAATTGCACTCATCTCACACGCTAGTAAAGTAATGCTCAAAATTCTCCAAGCCAGACTTCAGCGATACGTGAACCGTGAACTTCCAGATGTTCAAGCTGGATTTAGAAAAGGCAGAGGAACCAGAGATCAAATTACCAACAATATTGATGATCTGCTGGATCATCGAAAAAGTGACAAGTTCTAGAAAAACATCTATTTCTGCTTTATTGACTATGCCAAAGCCTTTGACTTTTTGGACCACAGTAAACTGTGGAAAATTCTGAAAGAGATGGGAATACCAGACCACCTGATCTGCCTCTTGAGAAATCTGTATGCAGGTCAGGAGGCCACAGTTAGAACTGGACATGGAACAACAGACTGGTTCCAAGTAGGAAAAGGAGTACATCAAGGCTGTATATTGTCACCCTGCCTATTTAACTTGTATGCAGAGTACATCATGAGAAACGCTGGGCTGGAAGACACACAAGCTGGAATCAAGATTGCCAGGAGAAATATCAATAACCTCAGATATGCAGATGACACCACCCTTATGGCAGAAAGTGAAGAGGAACTAAAGAGCCTCTTGATGAAAGTGAAAGAGGACAGTGAAAAGTTGGGTTAAAACTCAACATTCAGAAAACGAAGATCATGGCATCTGGTCCCATCACTTCATGGCAAATAGATGGGGAAACAGTGACAGACTTTATTTTTGGGGGCTCCAAAGTCACTGCAGATGGTGACTGCAGCCATGAAATTAAAAGATTCTTGTTCCTTGGAAGAAAAGTTATGACCAAGCATGACAGCATATTAAAAAGCAGAGACATTACTTTGCCAACAAAGGTCCGTCTAGTCAAGGCTATGGTTTTTCCACTGCAGCCATGAAATTAAAAGATTCTTGCTCCTTGGAAGAAAAGTTATGACCAAGCATGACAGCATATTAAAAAGCAGAGACATTACTTTGCCAACAAAGGTCCGTCTAGTCAAGGCTATGGTTTTTCCACTGGTCATGTTTGGATGTGAGAGCTGAACTATAAAGAAAGCTGAAGGCCAAAGAATTGATGCTTTTGAACTGTGGTGTTGGAGAAGACTCTTGAGAGTCCCTTTGACTGAAAGGAGATCCATCCAGTCCATCCTAAAGGAAATCAGTCCTGAATGTTCATTGGAATGACTGATACTGAAGCTGAAACTCCAATAATTTGGCCACCTGATGCGACGAACTGACTCATTGGAAAAGACCCTGATGCTGGGAAAGATTGAAGGCGGGAGGTAAAGGGGACAACAGAGGATGAGATGGTTGGATGGCATCACTGACTCAATGGACATGAGTTTGAGTAAACTCCAGGAGTTGGTGATGGACAGGGAGGCCTGGCACGCTGCAGTCCATGGGGGCACAAAGAGTCAGACACGAGTGAGCGGCTCAAATGAACTGAACTGAAGTGGTACAGACCTTTGTCAGCCAAATGATGTCTCTGCTTTTTAATATGTTGCCTAGGTTTATCATAGCTTTTCTTCCAAGGAGCAAGTGTCTTTTAATTTTGTTATATGTTTGAAAGTCATTGGTCTCCTCAAATCATATGTGAGTTTAGGGTTCAACTGATGTAGAGTTGGAGTAAATAAAAGATGTTCCCATCCCAAGATCTTATGGAGGCAGTCGTTGAAAGCCCAGGTGGCTCTGAAACTATTAAGTAGAGCTAGAGATGGCAGGTCAGTGAAGATGGGGCTGGGCATTTGGTCCTGTTCACAGCAGAAATCCTAGTGCCTAGGACAGTGCACAGAATACAGCAGCACTCCAGAGTTCCTTGTTGAAAGGATGGTGACCTGAAGGCAGTGTTGGGTCAGAGATGTGTGATAGCTGTTTAGTGGCAGGTGGTGATGTGAAAAGTGTGTGACCTTCAGAAGATATTGTTT
This sequence comes from Capricornis sumatraensis, assembly GCF_032405125.1. NCBI lineage: Eukaryota > Metazoa > Chordata > Mammalia > Artiodactyla > Bovidae > Capricornis > Capricornis sumatraensis. The sequence continues at coordinate 137,321,174 of NC_091092.1, read as the reverse complement.
TGGAATCACTTAAGAGGGCCCAAGAAGCCAAGCCAGGGGTCTCTGCTCTGATCTTTGGGGGGATGAAGGGAGATTGTAAGGCAGAGAAATCATGTGGACAGGACACTGGGGGACTTCCAGGTTATGGTTCTGGTGTTTGTGAGTAGAGAATTGCATCCTGAAATCAAGAAATAAAGGGTTTGTTTCCTGTAGAACATGAGAAGGTCTCAGAGTGACCATGGGTGTGGGAGCTGATGGCCATGGATACCTGATGTATGTTACACTGAGTTTAGTGGAAAAAACAAGACCCATCTGTATGGTCTGGCCACTCAAGATGGCTGTTTTCCTGCTCTTGGTACATCCCCTGCTCAACCAGCTCCTGCTTCCTCTACACCTACTCACAAGGTTATGTGCCAAGAATGGATGCTTTTGAATTGTGCTAGAGGAGACTCTGGAGAGTCCCTTGGACTACAAGGAGATCAAACCAGTCAATCCTAAAGGAAATCAACCCTGAATATTCACTGGAAGGACTGATGCTGAAGCTGAAGCTCCAATACTTTGCCCACCTGATGCAGAGACCCAACTCATTGGAAAAGACCCTGATGCTGGGAAAGATGGAAGGCAGAAAGAGAAGAGCATGAGGATGGATAGCACTACCAACTCAATGGACATGAATTTGAGCAAGCTCTGGGAGATGGTGAAGGACAGAGGAGCCTGGCGTGCTTGAGGCGTTCATGAGGTCACAAACAGTGGGACAGGACTGAGCGGCTGAACAACAACCTGCCCCTTAGGCCGGAATGGCTCCACCTGGTGGTTTATGAAAGGAAAGCACCTGCCTTCAGGATGCTTGTTTCCCTGGTAATGGATCAGCCTTTCTGACATCATTTCCTCCTACAAATAGTAGCCTCCTCCTCCCTGGGGTGGTAAATAGTGCTATCATGTCTGACATCTGTGGGACATAGTGGGGTGCTGCTCCAGGACCTTTCTTCAGGTTTGTAAGATTCCGCCTCCCCCCCGCCCCACCATCTATTAAACCACTGATGTCCTGGTCCCTGTCTCTGGGCTCTTTGGTTGGTCTTGAGGCTGGGCAAGTACAGTGCTTGCTGGCCTGCGGAGTGCAGCCCAACACCACCCAAATCTCCACACAGCAGCAAAGGAGCCTTTCCCCACAATGGCCCAGTTAGACTGGAAACTAGGGAAAGAGGGTGTTTATGAGAAAACAGGCAGAGGACTTCCCCGTTGGGTCACCATCTTGGTTGGGCCACTAAGAAATCAGTTTTTGTAGAGGAACTTTATCATTTATGGCAAAAAAAAAAAAATCCCTTCTCTAGTAGAGGTGAAGGGGCTGTTTGAGCAGATGATTGATCTATATTTAACCACTTTGTTGTTGTTCTATTCCTTCTCTGGCCTTATCACCTTTTCTTTTGTCAAATGCTTTTAAAAGCATGTTTGGGATGGAAGAATTTAACTGTATAATATGTGTGGGGCTCTTTATGGATTTGAAAACACTTCCATGCCATTACCACTTCAGATGCTCCACAGAGTAACGTGATAATATAACTGAGTCTGTCAACCTTTTTTCTAAAGGGTGAGATGGTAAATATTTTTAGCTCTGTGGGCCATAATCTCCATTGTGACTGTTTAGTTCTGTATTGAAGTTTGAGTAGCCATTTACAATGCATGAGAGTGAGCAAGGCTACGTTCTAATAAAGTTTTATTTACAAAAATAGGCCGTGGGCTGGAATTTGCAGACAGTTGGTCTAGACTGGTGCTATTTAAAGCGTGTTCTGTGGGCAACATTACCAGCGTCACCTGGGAGGTTCTTAGCAGTGGAGAAGCCTGGTCCCAGACCTTCTGAGTCAGAATCTGCTTTTTAACAAGACTCAAGTGAGCATCAGTGAGTCAAATGGCGTAGGGTTATTAAAGAAACAATTAGATTTTCCTTCCTTATTCCTCCTAAAGTCTACTGAGATTCATCCATCTTCCCCACCCCTATCACATCATATCATATCTCAGATTAGGTTTTTTGATACCTTCTGGGCATTAGGGCCATCTCATTTATAGCTTTTAAGAGGTCTGGGCCAAATCTAAATGGGTATTTTGATGGCAAAAGCAATTCAAAGGTACTCGGCTTTGCCCTTACACTTGGTCAGCTGGGAGACCTTCGGAAAGGAATGGCACAAGGTCCCTGCCCCTCACGCCCATCTTGAGCGTTGCTCTTCTCCCCCACGGCAACCAGCAGGAAGAGGAAGGGAGGTGAGAGAGCGAAGCCTTCTGCTGCTCTGATCCTCTCACCATGTGGTGTTGGGGTCCTGTTTGGGCAGCCACCCCAAAGTGTGCTCTTTCTCATGTGCGGTGCTGTTGTGGGGGTGTGGGGCTTCTGCTCCTGTGGGACCTCAGACACTTCATGGTTTCCTGACTGCATTGTGGCAGGCATGTCCTGGGGCAGGTCCCTCTGTCCTAGCTCCCTTCAGCATCACCCTCTTGGCCTTAAGAAGACACAGCCCTTCTAATGAGCAGCCATGTTTAAAAGCAACTGACTATATGAGGATCTTTTACTTTTACCTAGTTTATTTCACTTTCTATTTCATATTCAGTGCTCCCATTTCATTTAGTTTCTATTTTCCAATTTCTCCATCTCTTTTTTGGATGTTCTTTCTCAAGCCTTTATTGAGCGTGGTAGACAAGCTTTTATATACATATATATGAGTAATATGTGTAATACATATTTTAGAAAAACAGATGACACCACCCTTATGGCAGAAAGTGAAGAAGAATTAAAAAGCCTCTTGATGAAAGTGAAAGAGGAGAGTGAAAAAAGTTGGCTTAAAGCTCAACATTCAGAAAACGAAGATCATGGCATCCAGTCCCATCACTCCATGGGAAATAGATGGGGAAACAGTGGAAACAGTGTCAGATTTTATTTTTTTGGGCTCCAAAATCACTGCAGATGGTGACTGCAGCCATGAAATTTAAAGACACTTACTCCTTGGAAGAAAAGTTATGACCAACCTAGATAGCATATTCAAAAGCAGAGACATTACTTTGCCAACAAAGGTCCGTCTAGTCAAGGCTATGGTTTTTCCAGTGGTCAAGTATAGATGTGAGAGTTGGACTGTGAAGAAAGCTGAGCGCTAAAGAATTGATGCTTTTGAACTGTGGTGTTAGAGAAGACTCTTGAAAGTCCCTTGGACTGCAAGGAGATCCATTCTGAAGGAGATCAGCCCTGGGATTTCTTTGGAAGGAATAATGCTGAAGCTGAAGCTCCAGTACTTTGGCCACCTCATGCGAAGAGTTGACTCATTGGAAAAGACTCTGATGCTGGGAGGGATTGGGGGCAGGAGGAGAAGGGGACAACAGAGGATGAGATGGCTGGATGGCATCATGGACTCGATGGACATGAGTCTGAGTGAACTCCAGGAGATGGTGATGGACAGGGAGGCCTGGCGTGCTGCGATTCATGGGGTCGCAAAGAGTCAGACATGACTGAGCAACTGAACTGAACTGATAAATTAATATAAATATAAATCTATTATATTAAAATAATGACAACATTCAAGATGCTCCTATTATTTTTTCTGCACTTGATAAAATATTCTCAAAAAAATATTATATGTCTTACTATGATTATATGTTTTTTCTTTTCCCTTTTATTTCTTCTGATTGTTGCTTTATGTAGTTTTGTTTCTTTGTTGTTAGGCGTCTAATGGTTTCCGATGTCTAGCACCCTTGTGAATTGTATCTTTTATCATTAAAAATATTCATCTTTGTTTCATTAAAAAATAAGAATAAAAAGACAGCGCTGCCCAGCTCTGGACATGGGATCTGGACCAGTCTTGCCCTGTGACTTCTCCCCTCCTCCTCAAACTTTCCCTGCAAGGGTGGAGTCAGGGCCAATCTCCTGGGCCCAAATGCTGGGACACAGGAAAGGTCAGAGTCCTTGAGGCCGGCTTCTACCCTGGCAGAAGGCAATGAGCACTCGGGTGGGTCTCCCAATGGGCAGGAGAACTGACTCCTGACCCTCTCCTTCTCTCTGTGCTGGGGCTCCCCTCATTGGTATGCAGGTGGTGGGCAGTAAGGGTCACATCCTTACTGTTTGGAGCCATTTAACAAATCCGTCATGGACGACAGGCTTACAGAATCCCTCGTCTTCAACTTCGGTTTCCAGACAAGGATGTGCCCCCACAACAGCCAGTTGAAGCGAGTTACTTCCAGTGACTTCACACAGAGCAGGACAGTGGTACTCAGTGAAGCTAACTGATCATCACAGAGTCCCTTCATTGGTCAGTGGTGAGCTGATGATCCACAGCTCTGATGCCAAGCCTGGGCTCTCCCCTTCCCAAAGCTGATATCAGAAATAACTTCCTTCCAGTCATTCATTTCACATAAAAGTGAGTGAACTCAAAGGTCAAAGCCAAGTTGCTTGATTTCCAGCTGAGAACCTTTGCCATCACACCATCTTTCCATCTGGTTGTGGGGGGTGGGGGAGAATGCGGGAGAGTAGGAGTTAAGAAAATCCTGCCTTTCAAATAACCTTTTTGAGAAACCAGGGATGAGGTGAAGGGGGAAAATGTTAACCATGTGAAAAATGTAGGTTTCTATATAGAATACATTAAATGATAGCAGTTCTGTTTTAGAAACATACATGAGTGTGGAAATACCCAGAATGGCATCACATGTTATCATTCTGGTGTGTGTCCAGGGTTCAACTGGGAACTCTCCTATGTGTCCATCTGGAAGATGCCCTTCTTAGTATTGGGTTTACTTTCTTAATAATCAGACACATTTTGACCAAATACAGAAAGCGGGGCTGTTTGTTTTTGTTGGGGTTCTATTAACTTTGCATTCTGATTTCAGCATCAGCCTGGAGAATGAGAGCAGTAACCAGCCTTTGGAATTCCGGCAAAGTTTCTTCCCTGGGATCCATTGTCTCTGTCACGTGAAAATGACAATAGTAAGTTGGATAAAATACAACTTTGGGGGAAACAACTTATTAAAACAAAATCACTTCAGGAGAAAAAGCCCTGAGTATGTTTTGGCAAACAGTGTTGATATTGCTTCTGCGACTGGCAGGGTGTCAGGGTCGGAATCTTCTGTGTGTATGTAACTCAGCTGCCAGGAGCCTGATCTGCCTGAAATTCACCTTTGATCAGCAGAGGCCAAGGTTTCCACTGGGAAGTTTATTGATTTATTTCTTGGTTTCCTGGTGTTGGTTTGACAATCATGAGCTCAGTCCAAAAACCACAAACTCGGTTCCAGTTGCTATACTGAAGGCATTTAGATGACAATCCAAATTGGTCATGAGAACTTTGACGTGGGTGAGTCCATGTAGTATCGAGGGGCAAACACATCCATCTCATTACCAGTTCCCAGTGTTCTTCTGCATGTGTCCTAGCCACTCCCCACTTATTCTTCACTGTATCTTCATTGCAGCTGGTGAAAATCAACCTTCTGCTTCCAGCTCCTCCACAAAATCATCACGGATAGTTCTTTTAACCTTCCATTTTCAGGAGGAAGTAGTTCTTTATGGTTCTTTTTTCCTTTCATGTGTGTGTGTTGGCATATGTCTTTAATTCACTTATGTATCAGTGATACAACAGTGATATATGAGAGCTCAAATTAATGCATACTTGCGATTATTAACATTTCTTTTTTGGGGTAGTTTAATTTTCATTGGACATAGTTGCTTTACAGTGTTTTAATTTCTGTGCACAGTGAGTGAATCAGCATTATGTATTGACACTTGGACTTGAGGCTGTTTACTTGCAGCATGTTTACCCTCTGTGATGTCAACTCCTTGAGTTTGGAAACTTTTTTTAAAATTAAATTTATTATTTTTAAATGAAACACAGATGAATATTTTTAATGATGAAAGATACAATTCACAAAGAAGCTAGACATCATAAATCATTAGACACCTAACAACAAAGAAACAAAGATACATAAAGAAAATGAGAAGAAATATAAGGGAAACGAAAACAATTCATGATCATAGTGAAACATATTAACATTTGAAGTCTGTGTTATTAACCATTGGATTCCCCAAACAGCTTGGGACAGGGACCGGCACAAAATACACATTCAGGAGCCTTTCTTGTACAGTCTAGTCATTGTTACTGTGCAGGTGATGCAGGCACAGAGTTGCAGAAGTTCCATAGTTCACTAGATTTGCCCCTCTAGTAACTTCTGACTCCTTGCTTCCCACTGGCACTAACCTCAGCTGACTGGAAGCTCATCTTGATGCCTGTAGGTCACACGCTTATATCTCTGTTTCTTAATTTTTTCTGCATTATCCATTGACTTCCCATTTTGGAGGTTGAAGATTGAGCGCTTTCTCTCTTTTTTGGTCACCACCTCATTGGCCCCCACTCCCCCCTGCACATGCACACCTCCTCTCCTCCCATCCTCAGTCAATTCAGTCGCTCAGTCGTGTCCAACTCTTTGCGACCCCATGAATCGCAGCACGCCAGGCCTCCCTGTCCATCACCATCTCCCGGAGTTCACTCAGACTCATGTCCATCGAGTCCGTGATGCCATCCAGCCATCTCATCCTCGGTCGTCCCCTTCTCCTCCTGCCCCCAATCCCTCCCAGCATCAGAGTCTTTTCCAATGAGTCAACTCTTCGCATGAGGTGGCCAAGTCATTCTATAATTTTGAGTAGGTCAAGATTCAGAGTTGGCATGAGGTAATGCTGTTGACAATGGAGCCCTCCCAACTGTTGTTAGAACACTTAGAAGTAGTCTTTTAGTAGAAATAGTAGAAACAGGTAGAAACAGTCTTTTAGTTTTTCTGGTTGGGTTAGTTTTCTGGGCATATATCAAATGCCTTCTGAAGTCTCACCTCTGTTTTATGTCTCTCTGCATTCATACACTTCTTTCTGTGGTGGTGTGTATCCCTTGATTGATTGCCAAGAATGGGTGCATGGGCTATAACATTTGAGACAGTGCATGGCTGGAAAGGTCTTGATGCTCTGCTGATAGCTTTATCTGGCTATGGAATTCTCATGCCAAATGTCATTTTTCCTCAGCTTCGATCTGGTGTCACTCTTGAGAATTTCAGTACCACTCTGATTCGTGATCCTTTGCAACAAAATGAATGCTTTTTCCTTCCTCTCAGTGTGCACTTTGACCATCTTCTCTTGGTGCTTAGTGGTCTTAAATTTCATGATGAGACGACCTGGTGTGAGTCTGTTGTCAAACATTTCCCTGGATGCATTGCAGGGAACCTTTGCAAATTGCAAAATGAAGCCTCTTGTTTCTGGAAATTTTCCTCAAATTACTTGATAATTTCCAACTCTCTGTTTTCATTGTTCTCTACTTTGTAACCTTGATTATTTTTTTTCAATTTTGTGTTTCTGGACATTTTATGTCACCTCTCGCTCATTTTTTCTTCTTCTATTTTCCTTTGTCTTTTATGGTGACTTTGTGGCACATTTTCTCCACTTCCCTTCCAGTACTTAAAGTATTTGATTTCTGCTATTATACTCTAAATTTCTAATAGCCATTACTTTTATTCTGAGGGTTCCTTTTTCATAACATCTGTCCTTCTTTCATGCATGTGATGTTTTCTGTCCTTTTCCAAGGATGATAATTTCCTTGAATTTTCTTTTCCCTTGCATAGCTCCAAATTTCTTCCTTTTGCATTATATGCCACTTCTCCCAAATGTTTGGCAATCCTTCACTGCTGATGTATAAGAGTTGGGCGCCAAGACTGGCAAGGAAGCTCTTTACTATAGGCTCAGTTCTAAGGCAACTAGCCTGTTGAAACCTTTTGATGTCAGTCTCTTCAGACATTTTTTTCTGAAATTGATGAGATTTCTCTGAGAGGACTCCTACAGCCCTATGCAGGAGAAGCACATTGAGCAGCATTGTGGGAGCTGAATGTGGGAAGCTGGCAGAAGTTATAGTGTTGGTGTCTCAGTATTGAGCATATGTATGTTCATTCCATTCTCTCCAATGTGGAATCCTTTCTCTAACCTCGAGTTTCTCAACCCTGGCACTATTGACACTTGGGGCCAGATGATTCTTTATGATAGGGCTGCTCTGTGTGGTGTAGGATGTTGGACAGCATCCTTGGTTCCTACCCATTAGATGCCAGTAGCACCCACTCCCCCAGTTAGGACAAAGATGCCTGTACACATTGCTGAATGTCCCTTGTGAGGCCAAATCGCCCGAAGTTGAGAAGCACTTTCCCAGGCTGGAGACTCCCTGTTTGTCTCTTTTCTAAGAATAAACACTCATTTTGATTCTGGGTTTAGTGGACATTAGATCCTTAGTTGTTGAGAGGATCTTAGAGTTTAACTGCTTCTTAAATAAACATTCTAGGAACCCTTCTACCATTAGTTCTACATTTGTACATGTTTGGTAGAGTGTGGTCTGGGCCAGTCAATCCCTAAGCCTTTGGACACTGGAGTAATACTGGTTTTCCCTTGGCTTTCCCCATTGCTGAGTTAGTTTCCCATTTTCTTGGGCCTAATAAATCAACTAACATCACCATCTGTTGACCAGCTGCTGGAATTTTGTTCCTATTAACTCTTAACTCTTTTCCTTCATTGTCCCAGGTTTTTGCCTGTTTTGAATGTATTTAACTGTCATGAGATTCAAGGAAAGGATTCGAGGAAGGGAAAGAGGTGCAGGCATGTGTTAATGGGGAGCTGAACCAACCATTTTCAAGTTGTAGAGATGTTATATATAATTTTGGGGGAGGGGGCACAGGTAGGGAGCTGTCTTCTGAGAATTGGAGAAAGGAGCAGTGGCTAATAGGTGCATTCAATTCACCGTGTTTAAATTTGAGTGCCCACTCAGTGGATATTTGTTGAATGAATAGACGAATGAATGTTGGTACTGTGCATCATATTTTTGTAGTAACCTGAGGAATGTAAATTCGACCTATTTCAGTACTCCAAAGACCAACCAAAATAGTATGTTTCCACCAAATTACACTGTGGTTACACAAAGGACTTAAAAGGGAGGTGGGCATGGGGAAGAAGCCTACTGTGTACTTGACTCCTACCCTGGCTCTGTGATAATATTCCTCAAAAGGACAATTTGCTCTTTCCTTGAGGGTGTGGCTCACACCATTGTGGTATTAATCCCCTCATGTTCCATGCTTGGGCAATGAGAGTTTGTCCTTATCTGTCCTGAGTGAGAAAAGGAGAGAAGGAGAATTGAGTCTCGGGAAACATGAACACGGTGGCTGGAACACCTTGATTCCAGTGATCTTAGCCTTTCCCCATGCCCTATCCCCAACTCTCGTTAATTACAGGAAAGGTGGGGTGGTTCTTCCCTGGCCCCTCCCTTCCAGAGCTCCAAATTCTTTCCTCTCATTGGTTTACTTTCTCTTCAGACCCAGTCAGAGACATGCGGAATGGAAGGATGAGTCTATTTACTGTGGCTCAACTGCTTTATATAATTTAGAGAGACAATTTCAGCCAGTCATAGCAGTCTTATGACTAGGTATATGGCTGACTGAATTTGTCTCCCTAAATTAGGGTTATACCAACTGGTACCACAGTTACCACTGGTACAGAATAAAGAAAAGTGAAAGCAAAGTTGCTCAGTCGTGTCCGACTCTTTGCAATCCCATGGACTGTAGCCTAGTAGGCTCCTCCATCCATGGAATTCTCCAGGCAACAATACTGGAGTGGGTTGCCATTTCCTTCTCCAGGGGATCTTCCCGACCCAGGGATCAAACCTGGGTCCTCCCCCATTGTAGGCAGATGCTTTTACCATCTGAGCCACCAGGGAAGTCCAAAAGAAAGTGTTAATTGTTCAGTTGTGTCCTCCTCTTTGTAACTCCATGGACTGTATCCTGCCAGGTTCCTCTGTCTATGGAATTCTGTAGGCATGAATACTGGAGTGGGTAGCCATTCCCTTCTCCAGGGCATCTTTCCAACCCAGGGGTTGAACCCAGGTCTCCTGCATTGCAGGCAGATTCTTTACTGTCCGAGCCACCAGGGAAGCCCCTCTTTATGCCAAAATACAGTCACTGAATGAATCATAAATAATAGTTTGACTTGTTAACCTCATTCCAATAATAATAATAATTTATGGGAAAATTCCTGATACACACTTTCCTCCTCTAAGATAGTTGCTATTATTCAGTGGCTAAGTCATGTCTGACTCTTGCAACCCCAAGATAGTTGCTATTATTCAGTGGCTAAGTCAAGTCTGACTCTTGCAACCCCATGGACTGTAACCCACCAGGTTCCTCTGTCCATGGAATTCTCTAGGCATGAATACTGGAGTGAGTTGCCATTTCCTTCTCCGGGGATCTTCCCAACCCAGGGATTGAATCTTGTCTCCTGCATTGGCATGTGAGTTCTTTATCGCTGAGCCACCTCTAAGACGATCTCAAACAGAACTTGAAACTATTAATCATTTTTTAAAACATGTCTCACTTGATTGTAGCTGAAGTAACATAGGCAATATAGAGATTTTTTAATGCCGTCACACATACTCTAATTTTCTTCTCTTTCCTGACATGCCATATGGTATCACTCCTCTAATTGTTATGAAGGTAGGCATGACCAAATGACTTGAATTGGTTTAAAAAAAGGGAGGAGATGCTTGAAGCGTCAGTATGTAGCTTATTTACCCTTTGCCTAGCTTGTTTATTATGGAAGAATATCCAGATGGAATTTCCATCAAACTGGCTACCTAAGTGACTGCAGTGAGTGTAAATCAGTGCAAACTGTTGTTGGACATATAATACAAGAAAGAGTGAGATTTTTGTTGAGTAAAGCACTAAGATTTGGGAGCTGTTTGTTGCTGTAGTATAATCTAGTCTCTACTCACTGATACAAACTTGATGGAGTTTATATAATTCAAAAGTGTTCATAATATCTTCTAGTGTCTGTGTGTGTTGTTGTTCAGTCACTAAGTTGTGTCTGACTCTTTTCTTTGCGACACCCCCATGGACTGCAGCACACCAGGCTTCCCTGTCTACCACCAAATCCTGGAGCTTGCTTAAACTCATGCCCATTGAGTCGATGATGCCATCCAACCATCTCATCCTCTGTCGTCTCCTTCTCCTCCTGCTCTCAATCTTTCCCTGCATCAGGGTCTTTTCCAGTGAGTCAGCTCTTCACATTAGGTGGCCAAAGTATTGGAGCTTCAGCTTCAGCATCATTCCTTCCAATGTGTGTGTTAGATGAAAGCAAAACTGCTTTGTTTGAACCTGGGTTGGTAGTCTGGAGACCTAGCTTGGCCTCTCCTTCCCTCCATGTGTCCTCTTAAAACACCTTCTCAAAATCTTATCAGAAGAGAGTTGGAAAACCATTACTAAAGACTCCCAAACAAATATCAAGAACTTTTCATGATGAAAGTTTTAGGCTTCCTTTTTATCCAGCAGCAATGGCAAAAATCCCCTCTCTACCCACTAAATAATAAGCTAAAACTAATTATAATCAGGCAAATGAAATAAAAATGAAAACAACAGGGTCTTTTCCCAGTGAATATTACCATAATCACATGCACATGAATTGCATGTGAAGGCAGCACTGTGTGCTTGCATCGCCATGTACAACAGAACTTTGAAAACAGAACTGAAGAGTGAAACGGGAACCAGGAGACGCTGTGGTAGCTCATCCTGCCCTGATTCTGCATTTGTCTTCTCTGCCCTCACTTAATTCCCCATCTCCAGGGCGGCATGATCTTTTAGTCCAAGGGGGCAGGAGAAGGGGACGACAGAGGATGAGATGGCTGGATGGCATCACCGACTCGATGGACATGAGTTTGGGTGAACTCTGGTAGTTGGTGATGGACAGGGAGGCCTGGCGTGCTGTGATTCATGGGGTCGCAAAGAGTTGGACACGACTGAGCGACTGAACTAAACTGAAAGGTCACAATGCTTTCAAGCATCCTCAAGTGTTAGGGTGTCCTGGTCCTCTGAAAATCTGAATTAAACAATGGACTCAAGGAAAAAAATCGCATCTGCACACTTAATATGTGTATCACATTGCAGGACTTTTAAGGCCTGCCTGAACCCCAGCTTAAGAAACCCTGATCAAATGGTTCTCAGTATTTGCCCAGTATGAATTTAACCTCTTGAAAATGTGTATATTTCTTTATTGAGTCAAGATGTGTGTGAAATAGGAACACTATATTTAACAGTTTCACATAGTGGTTAATGTTTCAAAAGCATCTCAAATTGTAGAATTCTTTAATTTCATATTTTCTTTATGTAGGTAGAAGATAGAAAACATGTGGAATCATGTGGGATCATACAGTATTTGTCCTCTGGCGAATGACTTATTTCACTTATCATAATACCTTCAAGGTTCATCCATGTTATAGCCTGTGTCAGAGCTTTAAGGTTGAATAATATTCCATTGAGGGTATAGAGCACATTTTGTTTATCTGTACATTGGTTGATAGACACCAGTTGCTTCCACCTTCTACATGCTGTGAAGAATGCTGTTGTGAACATGGCTGTACAAATATCCAAACCCCTGCTTTCAATTCTTTCTAATATATATCCAGAAGTGGACTTGATCGAACATGTGGTAATCCTATTTCACATTTTCTTGGGAAACTGCCACACTGCTTTCCATAGCAGCTGCACCAGTTCACATTCCCACCAAACCCCAAAGGGTTTTTCCATATAGCTGCCAACACTTACTTCCTGGTTTTTGATAATAGCCATCCTAATGAGTGTGAAGTGGTATCTCATGTTTTTCTCTTCTTATATTATTATCATCTTTGGTTTTGCTGATTTTTCATTGCTGCATGTAGGCTTTCTCTAGTTGGGGTGAGCGGGGGCTACCCTTTGTTGTGGTGTGAGGTTTTCATTGTGACTTTGCTTCTTGGAGAACACAGGTGCACAGGCTTCAGTAGTTACAGCATGTGGGCTTCAGCAGTTGCGGTTTGCAGGCTTAGTAGCTGTGGCGCATCAGGCTTTATTTGATCCAAGGCATGTAGAATCTTCCTGGACCAGGCATTGAGCCTGTGTCCCCTGCACTGACACTGTACCACCAGGGAAGTACTCATCATGATTTTGATTTGCATTTTCTTAATGCTTAGTGATGTTTAGTATCATTGCATGTGCTTATTGGCCATTCATTTCTTTGAGGAAATGTCTATGTCCTTCACCATTTTTTCAATTGTTTCTTTTGTTGTTGTTGAGTTGCAGGAGTCCTTCATATATTCTGGATATTAACCCTTCATCAGATAGATGATTTTCAAGTATTTTCTCCCATGCCATGAGTTGATTTTCACTTTGATAGTGTCCTTTGCACAAAAGTTATGAATTAAAAATTTTTTCAATTTAATTTTATTGGAGTATAGTTGATTAACAATGTTGTGTTTCAGGTGTGCAGCAAAGTGATTCAGTTATACATATATTCATTCTTTTTTAGATTCTTTTCTCATATAGATTATCACAGAATATTGAGTAAAGTTCCCTGTGCTCTACAGTAGGTCCTTGTTGGTTATCTATCTAAGAAGTTTTGAATTTTCATGTTAATCAAATTTCTTTTTTTGATGTCCTATCCAAAAAATCATATCCTAAAGTCATGAAGTTTTTCTTCCATGTTTTCTTCTCTGAGCTATATATTTTTTTCTCTTATGTTTAAGTCTTTGATCTATTCTGAGTTAAATTTTTGTATATGGTATAATATAAGGGTTCAACTTCATTTTTTTTTGCATATGAATATCCAATTTTTCCAAAACCATTTGTTGAAAAGTCTATCCTTTTTTCACTGAATGATCTTGGCATTCCTTTTCAAAGTTCACTTGGCCATATATGCAAGGATTTATTTCTGAGCTCTCTCTTCTATTCCATTAGTATATGTGTTGGTCTTTATACTGGTACCACACTGTTTAGATGACTGTAACTTTAGTAAGTTTTGAAATCAGGAGGAATGGGACTTCCAAATTTGTTCTTCATTTTGAAGATTGTTTTGGCTGTTGGAGTCCCCTGAAATTTCTTATTAATTTCAGAATGGATTTTGCTATGCTGCAAAAAATTATTGGGATTTTGATAGGGACTGCACTGAATCTGCAGATCACTTTGTGTAAAAGGGACATCTTAACAATATTAAGTCTTCCCAAGCCATGAACACAGGATATATTTCCATCTATTTGTGTATTCTTTAAGTTCTTCATTGTTCCATAGTATTCAGTTTAAAAGTCTTTGATCTCCTTGGTTAAGTTTAGTCTGAAGTATTTCTTTTTGCTATTATCAATGGAATTGTTTTTCAGTTTCCTTTTGGATTGTTTATAAAAGAAGATCTGATATGTGCATGCTTATCTTGTACTGGACAATTTTGCTGAATTTGTTTATGGTCTTAATCTGTGGGGTGGAGGGAAATATTTAGGGCTTTACATATATAAGATCATGCCATCTGTTAACAGAGGTAATGTTCTTTTTTTCAGCTTTTATGTCTTGTATTCCTTTTTCTTGTTTAATTGCTTGGGCTAGAAGTTCCATTACTATGAATAGAATTGAATAGAAGTGGTAAAAGTGGGCACCCTTGCCTTTTCTTCTGATTTTAGAGAAAACATTTCTCACCTTTCATTGTATATAATGTTGGCTGTGAGTTTTGAGTAATGTCCTTTATTATATTGAAATTATTCCTTCTCTTCCTAGGTTGTTTTTTTTTTTTTTTAGCAGTTTGATCATAAGTGTGAATTGTCAAATTTTCTTTCTGCATTAGTTGAGATGATCATATGATTTTTTTTCATTCTTCAATGTGGTGTATTACATTGACTCCATGTTTTTAATACATAGGGTTAAAAATATTTTCAAATAGAGACCAGGCTAAAGGAAGCTTTGATACGTGGTCTCATTGCTATCTGTGCACATAGACAAGGCATTTTCGCTTTTCCTTCTGAGAAGTCCCCTTGATTTCTAGGCTTCTGTCTTTTGCTCCTCACTTGCCTTGTGGCATCCTCATGAAAATATTCTGAAGTGTAGAAATACTTATATTACTTCTTAAGAAAGATCATAGAAGGTTAAAACTGAACATGACTTCAGAGTTTATTTTGTCTACCTGCCACAAGGATACAGAGTTTGCTGTTAAAAAATGCAATTGAAGTATATTTCAACAGTCCAGGTTTCATATTTCCTTACATGTTTAAGCCTTGGTACATACATAAGAACAGAGAAAAGTGATTATGTATATGGGACTAGCTGTGAGTAGATTAAAAACTATTCTGCTTCAACTAGAAATGTCTTCTTCCCAGTTTTACTTTTGTGAAATCTATTTTATTGGTGCATGCTAATAAAAAAAAGACAATTTATGAAAAAAGTTTTACTTATCTCATTGAATCCTTCAAAACAGTTCAGTGAGGTAGATATTATAATTCCCAATAGACATATACAGGCCAAAAGTGTCTATCAAATAGTAGTCAAAAAGACATGTAGAGAATTCTAGAAAGGATAGGATTACAACTTGGGAAAGGAGTTAAAAGTGTAAGTTACATTGTACAGAATATGAGGATTAAACACTTAAATGCAAACAAAAATTTTAAAAGGGATTTATTAGTATTAGCATTGTAATAAAAAGAACCATGCGAAGACATGACCTTAAATAGAAAAATCATCCTGGCTCTATTACTAAAGGAACCTGGAAACTAACTGCTGGGTTATTCACAGAAGTCCTTACTATGTACTCTGATTTCCCAGATTTGGGCTCCTAATTCTATTTTCCATTAGAAGTGGTTTGTGAGTATTGGATTTTATATTTTACTGGAGGGAAAAGCAAGGTGGGTATGAAATACTTTACCAAAAAAGGCAAGTCTATGGAAGGCTCAATCCATGATGAATACTGGAAAGAGAGTAATTAATATTAAGTGTCCAAAGGAAGGAGAAGGCGATGGCACCCCACTCCAGTGCTCTTGCCTGGCAAATCCCATGGACAGAGGAGCCTGGTAGGCTGCAGTCCATGCGGTCGCGAAGAGTTGGACACGACTGAGTGACTTCCCTTTCACTTTTCACTTTCATGCATTGGAGAAGGAAATGGCAACCCACTCCAGTGTTCTTGCCTAAAGAATCCCAGGGACGGGGGGGAGCCTGTTGGGCTGCCGTCTATGGGGTCACACAGAGTCGGACACGACTGAAGTGACTTAGCAGCAGCAGCAGCAGCAGCAGCAGCCCAAAGGAAATCATAATAAAATGAAAGATGACAAGCTTGGCAAATATTCTATTCTGTATTTTATTCCCTGAGGGCACATTGATTCAAAAAGGTGCTGGTAAATAAGCTACTGAAATGCTTGAGGTTCCCTCTATCCTCACCAAGAAAATGGAAATGAAAGGATTTATGGTGACTGAGCCAGGATGAGGTTGCCAGCACAGAAGGGATGGACACCATGGAGATTGTCTGTTTGAAGATGGAAGAGTTTTGCTGGTATGTCAGTGCTGTTAGGGAGAGGTGAGTTTTTCTTTTCACCATCCATCAGAGATCCTGCTGCAGGTAGGGTCATGAACTGGACCTCATTGCAAGCTTGCCATCAAGGTTTGCATACCTGAGTATTGGTTCTAAGCTGCAAGCTGGCCCCTGTCCCTAAAGCTAGGGTTCCCACCTTTCTTTAGGGGAATATTCACATACCTTAAGGGCTTCCATAGTGGCTCAGTGGTGTACAAAACCAAATTCTGCCTCCAATGCAGGAGACAAAAGTTTGATCTTTGAGTTGGAAAGATCGCCTGGAGAAGGACATGGCAACCCACTCCAGTATTCTTTCCTGGGAAATCCCATGGACAGAGGAGCCTGGCAGGTTATAGTCCATGGAGTTGCAAAGAGTCTGCCATGACTGAGGGACTAAATAACAACAACACATACCTTAAAGTAACAGAAATTTACTCAGGCAAGGGACCCCACTGGAATAGAGGGATTAGAACTTTCTGGGGACATATGTTTCAGGTAAAGCCCCACCCTGTGATTCCCTCCCCTCTTACTTGGTCAGAGCTGACTGTAACTACCCCTGTCAAGAAGCACACTTCTCACCAACTTAATTGGCTAGGGTATCACTTTTTGCAACAGTGGAAATAATATTCCACTAAACCAGCATGAAGTATCTGGTTTCCAAAAGGAGCTTTTCATACAAACTTAAAAAAATTGAAAATGAGACATTATGATTTAAGTGATGAAAGTGGAAAATTGAATCATTTTACAACCTCCCCTCCCTAAGTCCCTAGTTTCCGGGTGTAGATAAAGCAATTCCACCAAATTCCGATGAGCTACTGAAGGAGATCAGTATCATCAATAAAAGAAGTTAACTTGAAGAGAGCTATTGATATCTTGTGTTATATTAATGGGGGAATTAAAAGTGTATGAAAGGCCAGTGATTCAAAGCAAACTTATTTTTTTCTGTAATATGCCTAAGCTAGCCATGAAGAATCACCTTTGTTTTGTGTCAAATGCAGTCGATTGCTGTGACTTCACTGGGAAGGTTGCTGAGAAGTACCCTTGCCCAGGGAGGGAGAGCTATTAATCTGAGGCTGACTGTCCTAGACACGGACTTCAGTTCCCACACCATGCTAGGTGTTCTTTGCTGTGAAGTGATGAGAAATTATACTTCCCTATCTTTGAATGGCTCGCAATCTGGTTTGGGAATTGAGACACAAGAAGGTGAGGAAATAGAATGTTTCTCAGTCAATAGAGACACTGCTCTAAAGCTTTCCTGTGCCCCCCTCGTGGGACTAATTGCTCCTTTTTTGTTACTTCCATTAGCGTTTTATGGGCGCTGTTACATGACTACTGCTTTTATGGTAGTTCTTACATGATTATTGCTCCGCTGTTAGTTTGTGATGCCCTCGAGGGTAGTGACTGTACTCCACTGCCTGCAGAGCCCTGGGAACCCTGGTCTGTGCTTCCTGAGCTGAGGGACGTTCACTGACAAAAGGATGAGCCTGTGACAAGGGTTATGAGAAACCAGACGAACAGGGTATAAAATACACTTCTCTCAGTTACCAGGCCACTCTTGTTCCCTAACTGCCCAGCCTCAGGTTTTCTGGGCCTGTTTCTACAGCTGTCCCATTCAGTTCATCAGCTGCATTTTCAACTTCCAAATAAATGTGCCTTCACTTCAGGATGTGCAGAGTTGAGTTTCCCTTGCTTGAAACTATTACTGAACCACATGCATTTTGGCTTCCTGAGCAGCAAGCCAAAACCCCGAGACGCTGAGGTTTGCAGCAAAGAGCCAGTTCACCCTGAATGCAAGGGGCTCAGGGTATTTATGGGATAATGACTAAAGCAGCAGGGCGGTCTGAAGGGGTGGGGAAGGTGGGGGAAGGTGATTTGGAAATAGGTGGAGAGTGTCATTCTGTGCAGGTGTGACTAAGCCACAGGCCTCTGCATGTTCAAACATGGAGGTGCTTAGTGTGACTTAACCATGGTGTTTTTGGTCTTCTGATGTCAAGTCATGGACACTCGCGCATGCCCAGTTGGAGGGTTAGTGGTCCTATCTAGCCTTAAGCAGCTCAGCTCCAACTGGACACAGTTGATTCCAAGTTCCTGGACAACAATTCAGGCAAACAGCTTATTGTTTAGGCCAGCACACCCCAGCCTTTTTGGGACCAGGAACCAGTTTCATGGATGTCAATTTTTCCATGGACCAGGGTTGGGGGTGAGGTGGGAAGTGGTTTGAGGATGATTCTGTTGCTAATGGTAAAGAACCCGCCTGCCAATGTAGGAGACGTAAGAGATGCGGGTTGGATCCCGGGGTCAGGAAGATGCCCTGGAGGGGGACATGGCAACCCACTCCAGTATTGTTGCCTGGAGAATCCCATGGACAGAGGAGCCTGGTGGGCAATAGTCCATGGGGTCACAGAGAATCAGACATGACAGAAGCGACTTAGCACACACTCATAAGGAATGAACAGCCTAGATCCCTCGCATGTGCAGTTCACAGTAGGATTTATGCTCCTATGAGAATCTAATGCCACCAGCCATCTGACAGGAGGCCTAGCTGAGGCAGTAATGCAAACAATGGGGAGCGGCTGTGAATACAGATGAATCTTTGCTTGCTCGCCCACCACTCCCCTCCTGCTGTGCAGCCCGGTTCCTAACAGGTCAGGTGTGCTGTTTGCAGTAGGTGCTCAGTGTATGCCTGTAGGTGGAGTGAGTGCTTAGGAGGCATACTTGCTTTACTTCCTTAGCGTTGTGCTCCCTATGATCTGTGGTCTTGCTGCTGGGTTGGATTTGCAGCCTCAGACCTGGAGGGCTTTCTCGCAGTAACACTGGACAGATTGGAACCGATTTCAGGGTTTCCCTTGAATATTCTTGCCAGCTGGCACTGAACAGTGCTAGCAACCTCCAGAAAAGACCCCTAGGAACATAGTTTGTTGTTCAGTCACTAAGTCATGTCCAACTCTTTTTGACCCCAACGGACTGCAGCACACCAGATTGCTTTGTCCTCCACTATTTCCCAGAGCTTGCTCAAATTCATGTCCACTGAATCAGTGATGCTATCCAACCATCTCATCCTCTGTCACCCCCTTCTCATCCTCCCCTCAGCCTTTCTCAGCATCAGGATCTTTTCCAATGAGTCAACTCTTTGCATCAGGTGGCCAAAGTATTGGAGCTTCAGCCTCAGCTCTTCCAATGAATATTCAGGGTTGATTTCCTTTAGGTTTGACTGGTTTGATTTCCTTGCAGTCCAAGGGATTCTCAATAGTCTTCTCCAACACCACAATTGGAAAGCATCAATTCTTTGGCACTCAGCCTTCTTTATGGTCCAACTCTCACATCCATACATGACTACTGGAAAGACCATAGCTTTGAGTACATGGACCTTTGTCAGCAAAGCGATGTATTTGGAGTTGAATGAATTGGGTTCCTTACTCACAGAGAGGGACACTGCACACCTTGGGGCCAAGTGGGGCATCTGAGTCAGAGAAATGCCTTGTGCAAAAAGTTAACAAAGCAGGCATGAGCCTGTTATTCTTTCAAAAACCTGTTTGCCAGCCTGGTCTTTGGCCTTCATCTGGGAATGCAGTTTGGGAATGTTACCCCCATTCCCACACTGACAAAAGTGGCATACTGTGCTTCAGCTGTCTGTGCCGGCAGTAAGGTTGATGCTGAGCACTGGTCTGTGTTCAGGGAGTCTGGAATGTTGGTACATGCTAGGCAGGAAGTGCCTGTGTAAGCAGCCCCAATAAAACCATGGGCCACTGAATCTCTGTGATTCCCTGGTGACGGCATGTCACAGGTGTTGACATAGCTCAGCTGATCCTGAAGGAATTAAGCACATGCTGTGTGAGCCAGTGGGAGAGGACTCTGAAAGTTGGAGCTTGGTTTCCCCTGGACTTCACTCATCCGCTTTTCCACTGGCTGATTTTATATCTTTTCACTGTACCCAATCTCAGCTATGACTATGACTACATGCTGTGTCCTGTGAGTCTTAATGTATCCCCAGACTTGGGAGTAGTCCTGAGAATCCCTGACGTACTTTACTATGGGCTTTGACCTTGAGGTGGGCTTCCCAGGTGGCTCAGAAGTAAATAATCTGTCTGCCAATGCAAGAGACACAGGTTTGATCACTGGGTTGGGAAGATCCCCTGGAGGAGGAAATGGAAACCTGCTACAGTATTTTTGCCTGGAGAATCCCATGGACAGAGGAGCCTGGGGGGCTACAATCCATAGGGTCACAAAGAGTTGGACACGACTGAGCATGCACGTGAGGACCTGAGTGCACATTCACAGAGCCTGGAGCACTGTCGTACAAGCACACCCACAGCACAAATTGAACTGGAGGTCTGTGACCTTGGAAAGGGTATAAAGCAGTGAGACTTGGCACTGGGTGGCGTGATCCAGGAAGCAGCAGTCATTCTGGGAGTGGGTGTTGAGATAAACCTTAGTTGGGGGAAGGACGATGAGAACAAGGCCAAAGCTGTAATTGATAAAGCAGCAGCAATTGCTTACATAAGCCGAGAGAGGGGGAGATTTTTTTGTTTGTGACTTGGGTGACGTTGGTGTTTTGTCCATGTTCAGATATGACTGCAGAGGACTCTTGTTTTTGTCTTGATCCATCATGGTCATGGGGTGATCTTGACTGATGTGGCTGTTCTGTGAAACCATTCATGTTCAACAGGAGAACACCAGGGCCTGGCTGGGAGGGACTGCCAGCTCCTTGATGACAAGGAGCTCTTTTTCTTTTTCTCAACAGTAATTCAATCCGAAATAGTCTCTTCTATAAGGCCTCAGCTTTCATTTATATGGAAAAATTATTTCTCCATCATGATTTAGGCCTTGATAATTATGATGTCTCCAATTTCCTGTATCCGTTGAGTGAAAATCCTGCTTATGGAGACAGTGACGCTGGAGGAGTTTCGACCCATAGGCTGCAGATCAGATAACTTTGCTCTCTGTAATAGCTGCTCATCAGTGTCCTGCTTCCCTCTGGTCAGTTGGCTTTCCTGCATGCAGCTAAATCTAATTTCATGACTTCTGTCACTGGCACTTACTTCAACAGTCTTGTGTTGAGAATACAGTCCTGTGCATTTTAAGGCAGCACTGCTACCCAAGCCCATTCACAGCTCCCTTTTCCTAAAACCCAAAGTGAGGAGTGTGGCTCTAGCGTTCTCTGCAGGTGGTCATTGCAAGACCTAGCACTATTTTTTTTTTTTTTTGGCCTACAGTTGCTTTACAATGTTGTGTTAATTTCTGCTATACAACAATGTGAGTCAGTTACACATTTACATATAAACACTCTTTTTTAGATTCCCTTCCTCTTTAGGTCACCACAGATCATTGAGTAGAGTTCCCTGTGCTATACAATAGGTTCTCATTAGTTATTTTATATGTAGTAGTGTATATATGTCAACTGCAATCTCCCAATTTGTCTTACCACCCGCCTTGGTAACCATAAGTTTGCTCTTTACATCTGTGACTCTATTACTGCTTTGCAAATAAATTCACCTGTACCATTTTTTTCTAGAGTCCACATTACAGTGGTATTATATGAGATTAGGTTTTCTTTTTCTGACTTATTTCACTGTCTGACCATCTGTAGGTCTATCCACATCTCTACAAATGGCACTATTTTGTTCATTTTTAATAGCTGAGTAATAGTCCATCATGTACCTGTACCACATCTTTATCCACTCTTCTGTCAATGGACAGCTAGGTCATTTCCATGTCCTGGCTATTGTAAATAGTGCTGCAGTGAACACTGGAGTGCATACATCCTTTTGAATTCTGTTTTTCTCCAGATGTAAGCCCTGGAATGGGATTAAGACCCAGCACTTTTTGACTCCAACCTGCAGCTTCAGGGGCCTTCCGCCCACATCTTTGACCTTTGTTCCAGGCATAGGTGGGATTCCTTTTGCAATTCATCTTGGAAAGGAAGGAACTGCCCCTTTCTTTCTGTTCACATGAATATTCCACCTCTCCCCAGGGCTCCTCTTTCCACCCCTAAGCCCTGGGGCAGGGCTGCAGATGCAGTAGCTAAGAAATTATTCTACCTCCAAAAGCGATGCTCTCCTGCGGGTGGTTGTGAGAGGGTCTTCAGGGAGCTCTCTCCCCTGGTTTGGGAAGGAATCAGGTTCAGGAGCTCCGCCGCTTCCTGGATGAGAGCACATCACGTCTTTAAACCTGTATCCTTCATCATGGCCTCTTTGATGTCTTCTGACATGGGGTTGTTGAACTGATGGGGCCCCACTCAGTGCATCATCTGGGGGGAGAATAAAACTGCCAGAAGTCGGTGGTCCTCGGAGACCTGGTGCCTTTTCTCTGCAGTGAATTCTGACTACTAGTTCTGGGGAGGGATCCCATACAGTGCTTAATAGCAGTCATTTCGATTTCATCAGTCAGGAGTCGTTGAGGACAAGATCTGAATATTAGGGAGCCTGGTTACAATCTTGATAAAACTTCTTAATTTGTCCTGTCCAAAACAGGAGCCACTAGTGCTTATAGCTCCTGAGCCCTGGGCATGTGACTAGTCTGTATCAAAATGTGCTGTGTTGATAAAACACACACTGGATTCCAAAGACAATCTTCACCAGCACTTGTTGTTTGGGCTCTTTTTGATGATAGCCATTGTGACGGGCATTGTTATAATATTTTTCTATATTGGGTTAAATAAACTGTGTTATTGCAATTAATTTTACCTATTTAATTTTCATATTTCTTTTCAAAAATTTTATTTTTGGCTCTGCTGGGCCTTCATTGCTGCACTCGGGCTTTCTCTAGTTGGAGCGAGCAGAGGCTACTCTTCATTGCGATGCTTCAGCTTCTTATTGCACTTGCTTCTCTTGTTGCAGAGCGTGGGCTCTAGGGTGCTCGGGTTCAGTAGTGTGTCCCACGGGCTTCTTCCTGGAGCAGGGATTGAACCCTGCCCCCAGTGTAGGCAGGCTGATTCTTATCTGCTGTCCCACCAGGGAAGTCCATCATAGAAAATTGATGCACTTAGGTTAATCCTATATTAAGCTGGGTAGTTAAATAAACATAATACCTCACTACCCAAATTAGTGGGTAGCAGAGGATTCTACCTGAGTTTCTCATGCAAGTATCCCTAGTCTGTGCTCCATTCCTCACTGAAGATCCCTAGCACACAGCGAAGTTAACACACGCTCATGCATTGAAGACAGTCTCAGAGAAAAATCCAGAAGACCACATTCATCTAACTCTGAGAGACAAGCAGGGTTCCCTATCAAGATAAGTGTCCACTGTGTGAGCGATAGCCTTGAGGATTAAATGGAATTGTCTGTCTCAGCCTTAAATCACAGCTCGAGGTACACACCAAAATTACAGTTCTGCAGAAACCAGCGTCTTGACAGGAGGGAGAGAGGACCCTTCCACGTTATCATGGAATTGCATCTAACAACATGTGGTCTCTCTTCCTGGTCTTATGCGGCACAGCCAGTTGTCGCCATGATTCCACTCCTTATTTCCCTCCTGACCTTTCATCTTTTGTATTCTTGTCAATTTTCCTCGGGAAGCATTTCCATTATGGTGGGGGTGTGTATGTCACGAAAGCACGTTCCACATCGTGCTGAAAATTATGGCTGCAAAGCCAGCTTAAATTACACTCTAATAGTATTTTCTTGGAAGTCATTATGAATTTGGGTTCCTCCTAACCTTTGCCACTGGGGATCACATAGCATAGCTCAACGTTTCTGTTGCTGCCTTTTATAGTGGTGGTAATGTAAGAATTTACTGGGGACTTTATATACAGAGACAAAAGCACACCACTTTATGAAGCTATTAAACACCATGGATTTTCCCACATGAGAGATCAAGCTTATTGTATTTCCCAAGTCTCCCAGCAGTCCCTCCCCTTCGCCCCGCCCAGCACAGCTCCATTGTGTGAGACAGTGTGGTTGGCCCAGCCATCCCTCAGCCCAGGGTTGTCAGCATTAGACTATGACCTGGTGAGATCCCCAATGCGTAGCCATCAGAGATGGCTCACCCCTCTGTCACCAGGCTTGTTACTGCAGGACACCTGGCCTCTATGCAGGAGAGGTTATTATATTTCCTTCTGACAGTTGAAGCTTTTCAAGGGCCAACAATGCCATTTTTTTATAGCAGAGATTAAAGTTAAAAACATGACAAGCTGAGAGCAATGTGCTTTTGTGTATGAACAGCCAGACATTTTCAGCCAGAGATGGCAGTTAGCTGCATGATCAAAATTCTAACTTGAAACTCCCAGGGTTCTCAAATTAGATGCTTATCTTCTCTTTTAGGGAGTGAGGCTTCATTTAAAACAAAAATTTCTAATGGGGAAAATATGGTTTCACTCCCCAAATGCGTTTGCTGTGGAAATGGCAGGCTGCTGAGATAGATGAGACATTTGCATAGAAAATCATCAAATAGTATACCTTTCTGTTCATCAGATCTGAAAATTTGGACCCATTTCCATTTGGGTTGGGGAGGCGGTTGTCCTCATTAAGGCTCTCTTTGGGGTAATTTAGTTCTTCAAATCAATTGTGTTTTATGGAAATGACCAAGAGGTTTCTTTGGATTTGAAGGTTTGTGTGTGTGTGTGTGTGTGTGTGTTTTTCTTTAAATTAAGAGTTCTCTGAATCTGGAGGTATTTACTGTGTGGTTTTAGTCGCTGATATAACTCTAAAAATATGTGAGGCTGCCTCTGAGATATAAATCATTCAACCGCCAAATGTCCTCATTTCTTCTTCGATTAGGAGAGGTAAGTTTCTGTCTAACAGTGGGCCAGTAAGCAGGCCAAGGCACTGCAGCGACATCAGCACCTCTAGATGGAAACAGCAGCTCACTATCTAGAAAAAGGGGGGTATTAGTCATGCATGGTTAAATCCCAGTCGGGCAGAGACTTCTGACCTCTTGGATGGACACTGCACCAACAACACGAAGAGTTGGCTTCTAATTCATTGAGGGTAACAAAGCACAGGAGTCCACTTGGGATATGTATGTACTTACGACTCATTCACATTGTTGGACGGTAGGAACCAATACAAAATTGTAAAGCAATTTTCCAATTAAAAAAAATAAAATAAAGTTAAAAAAAAATCCACTCATTGACCTTGGCTTCTTCATGTGCTTTTCATGGACCCAAGGCCCCTGGGACCTAGGCTGTGGCCCTGTGAGCACATGGAAAAGGCAGCCCCATGCTGGGTATATTCAACAGATTGGACTTTATAATCTTCACTCTCATCAGTGTTCCTGGGAACTTCATGTTCACAGTTGAGTCTGATGGGGGTGTCTGAGGCAGGGAGAGCTTGTAAGACTGCAAGGTGGACTGGCTTCCACTGACTGATACTTGCTGACAGGATGCTCTTGGGGGAATCAAGGTGCTATATGAAGGACAGACATGGTAAACAGGAAATGTGAGATATTTTAAGGTCCATCTCCTGAAAAAATTAACTTAAAAGAAAGTGAAATGATGGAGGCCCTGACCTGAGCCTCCAAGCATGATTGAGGCAGGCAGGTCTTTGAAGCATCTGTCATAAAACCTCCCAGTGTTGGGAGGGACTTGGAATGTAATGATGTGTCAATTTTTAGAACTTTCTTGTTACTTCTTAGCTGCTGCACACAAATCTGGTAAACTAGAAGCACAAAGAGGAAAATACAAAGCACTAAATGCTCTAAGTTATATGAGAACTTTGTGCTCAGAAAAGCATCCTCTCTTTGGCTTGTGGAAATTTCTAGACCCCAGGTATCCAGGTCCTGATACCACTGTTCTTTTGGCTGTTTCCACCTCTGTCTTTGCACCTACCTTTAGCTGTCCAGACTCACAAAACCCTGGCTCTTTATACCCCCCAAAGCCGCCCATGTATCTGATCACCCCTGGAAGGGGGAATTTAGTGCTCCCTTGCTCACTCAATTACTCACATGCTTGGGAATGTGGGCAGTTGGATTCAAGGAGAAATGAGAGGAAAATAATTTTTAATTTCAAAGAGAATCCGAGATATCTCTGTGCTGCAAATATATGAATACAGTACAATTTATGAGGTGCTGGAAAATATACTACATTACACAGTCCAATTTCATGCAACCCGTGGAGTTCCAAATGCCCTTTAGAGTGTTGGAAGCCAACACGTACAAATACAATTTTAAATAGAGGATAACTAAATGGGTGTGATTACTCTGTTCAGAGCCTGCTAACGAATTCTCAAGAACATAGGGTTGTCAAGGTAATGTCTGGGAAGGTGGCAGAAACTGTCATTAAGCCAAGTGGAAAAATTCAACCCGATCAGCGTCATATTCCAGGAATTCTCAAGCTAAAAGAAATTCCTGGACACCTCTCGGAGTGCTTTTGTGTTCCCTTCCCTTTCATCCTCCAGCCCTTTTTTCCATTTCCCCATAGATGACCAAATGAAATAGAATGTTCCCCAAGAAAAGTCATTTAAAGAAGTTGAGTTCAGGGTCAGTCTTTTTTATTTTTTATTTTTCCATCCATGAGTCTTTCTTTTAGTTTATACCCTCTGGGCTGATTCAAATTAGAAGAGTATTTTGGACTCTGTGCGGAGGACACATGGTGGAATAACCTAAATTGGAAATGCATGTTTTATGATAACAGACATTTCCACTCTTGCTGGGCATTTCCAATTGCCAGAGAGTACCTCTATGACACGAACTAATCCACAGACCCTCTGGAGACTCGGCAGAGAAACTGAGGCCATGAAAGTGATTATAGGGCCATTAAGTATAAATGGTGGAAAAGAAATTACATTTGAATTTTTTTCATGTTCTGCTTTCATATAAATTACCTAAGACAATGGAAAGAAAAGACCATCTGGGTTTGGATTTCATAAAATGAGAGTCACATCTGCTCTGGTATGTCATGTAAATATTCCCTCATTAGAGAGTTCAGTCTATGAAACACTTTCGGTCTAAAAAGCATTAAGAAAAAAGGGGGAGAGATGGATTTTCATGAATGTTGATTATTTTTAAATCCCCAGTCCTAAATATTAACTGGCAAACACCTCAGAAGATTGTATGGGGCTTTATTTTTAGAAAATAAGATACCTTACTCTGTGTATACTTTGGCCAGGGAATGCACATTTCCTTTTTATTTGTTGAACAGGAGATTTGGTGCTTTTTTCACCCAAGACCAGGGGCCTCTTGTGTTTAGCTCAGCTTTTAAAAAGGGCTGAGGATGGCAAGGTGTACATTCGTAGGTACATCCTTTGGCTTCAGCAATGTGAGATGAATGTTTCTAGCCATACTAAATTATTTCGCTTTCCAATAGTCTCTTTGCCTCCTCTTTTTTCTAACCTTCTGTCTCTTGGCTCCATCACCTTTATGCTGGTTAAACCTTAAACTTCATGTAATAGCAAGATGGTGACAGCAGATCTAGACGTTTGCATTGTTTTAGGTTCAAGCCCACGAGGAAGAGTGAGCGGTGCCTTTTCAGAATCTTGGTGATGCTGAATGGGAGACGTGCCTGCTGCTGCTGCTGCTGCTAAGTCGCCTCAGTCATGTCCGACTCTGTGCGACCCCAGAGACAGCAGCCCACCAGGCTCCCCCGTCCCTGGGATTCTCCAGGCAAGAACACTGGAGTGGGTTGCTATTTCCTTCTCCAATGCATGAAAGTGAAAAGTGAAAGTGAAGTCGCTCAGTCGTGTCCGACTCCTAGCAACCCCATGGACTGCAGCCTACCAGGCTCCTCCATCCATGGGATTTTCCAGGCAAGAGTACTGGAGTGGGGTGCCATTGCCTTCTCCAGGAGATGTGCCTATCCTGAAATAAATCAGTAATCACAAAGCCTAGGACATGTAGTATTCTGATTGGCCAAGGTCTAATCACATGCCCCTCACCTGAATCGTGGAAGTCCTACCCAGAACTCGTGGGCCAAGAAAAAAGAGATGATCCCTGTAATAGGCAGTTTCTGAGATGGCTCCTTGCCATCCTTGCCTTCTGGTATTTATGCCTTTGTGTATTCTTGTCCCCTTGAGACAAGGTGGGGCCTGGTCTCTCGCTTCTAACCAATAGAATAAAGGAAAGGTGATGGTATGTTATTTTTGTGACTATATTACATAAGACAATGACTTCTTTATTGTTCTCAAACTCTCTCTATTGGCTTCTGAACTTTTACACTTTGAAGCAAGCTGCCATTTTGGAGGAGCTCATATGGCAAAGAACTGAGGGCAACCTCCAGCCAACAGGGGTTGAAGAAAAGAGGCCATTAGTCTAAGCACTCTCTAGGAACTGAATCCTCCTCTCAACCGTGTGACCCTGTAAGCACATCCTTTCCCAGTCAAGCCTTCAGATGATGCCCCAACCTTGTCCAGCCACTCACTTGGAGACTTGGGGCAGGGCATGAAGCAGAGGACCCAGCCAAACTGTGCTCAAACTCTTGACTCAAAGAAACTATGATAACGTTTGTTTTCTGCTGCCAAGTTTGTGGTGACTTTTAATGCAGCAATAGACAGCAAATACACGGTACCAGAGGGATGCAGGATGCAGATGCTGGAGAAGGGTAGTGTGTGAAAATGTGGTTGAGGTTTGTTTTAATCATATAGTACAATAAGATACACAGACACAGAAATGCCAGTCACAGATATTTAGACACATGGGTCATGATATAACACAGAGGGCCACACTGGGAAAGAGCAGAGCTGGTTAGGAGGTGGAGGGCTAATGAAAAACCATGGACAAAAGCCTTGGTTGTGGTTTTCACAGCAAGAAGGGGCAAGGCAGGATAAACACACTTGGGATGGGCTAGTTTAAGTAATTTCAGGGACTTTCAGGATATTAGTACCGCCTCTAGTTGCTCAGTACCTGGCCCTGCGGTGATATTAGGTTGGGGGATTGTCTTAGTTCCAACGAGGTGCTGTAACAGGATCCCTTAGACCAGGTGGCTTATAAACAACAGAAATTTATTTCTCACTGTTCTGAAAGCTGTAAGTCTGAAATCATAGTTACCAGTACAGTCAGATTCTGGTTAGGACCCTCTTCTGGGTTGCATACACACATGGTGGGAGGGACTAGAGATCTCTTAGGGGGTCTCTTTGTAAGGGCACTAATATAATCCATGAAGGCCCCACCCTCATGACCTTATTACCTCCCAAGGGTCACACCTCCTAATAACAGGTTGGGGATTAGGATTTCACATTTGAATTTGGAGGTAGTGCATAAACACTCAGATAGTGACAGGGATAGTGGCTTAATCAAGGAGGTATTTGGCAAGTATGGGCTGTACATTGGTTGCTTTGCTGGAATTACCTTTGGTACAGAGTCTTTCAGGATTATGTGTGCATGCTCAGTTATCTCCAACTCTTTGTGACCCCGTGGACTGGAGCCCTGCAGTCTCCTCTGTTCATGGGATTTCCTAGGCAAGAATACTATAGTGGGTTACCATTTCTACTCCAGGGGATCTTCCCAATGTAGGGATTTAACCCCCATCTCCTGCATTGGCAGGCGGGTTCTTTACCACTGAGCCACCTGGGAAGCCCTCTTTCCAGGATCAACAACCCCCAAATGTTGAAGCACCATGGAATATAGAAAATCAACCACAATTCATACAAGTAGGTGAAGTTTGGGCAGCAGAACAACAGCTGCCCACCACAGCACCTGATAGGCATGAATTCATTGTCTCAACAGTCTTGGGAAGTGGGTAGAAATTGCTTTTCCTGTATTTTTGTAAGGTGAAAATACAACAGCACAGAGAAACAACCTGCTCAAAATCAGTGAGTCAGAATAACAAGATGAAAATGAGACTGAATAGGATGGAATGTGCTATTGGCAGAGCATGGTTTAACCTTAAGTTGTGTGAGATGTGATTGCTTCCTAGTCTCTGCATAGTTGGTAGTAGTCGGGGGATTTTAGATTTTAGGTTTTAGGTGCTCTGAAACAGGAACTTTCTCAATATGAACTGCTGATCTGTACCAAGCAGCCACACAAGGGAACTGAAGAATCAACCAAACTGCCTGACCCAGTACTGACATGTCATGGTCGCTCATTGTCAGTCTTGCCTGCCCTCTCTGGCCAGCCCCTGGGGCTGCCACTGTGTTTTCTTCCTGGAGCAGTTTCTGGGCCAGTCCCAACCGGGGCTGAGAGTGTCTGCGTCGAGTCTACCAGTGACGTGATCCAGAAGTGGTTGTGCTTTCCTTGACCCAGCTTCTGCATTGCCAGGGCTGGGCCATTCACCCCTCATGACTCCTGTGTTCTAACTCTGGCAGCTCAGCACGTATGCCTTGGCAAATGCCTGGTTTCCCTGCCAAGAATTGCATTTTCCTGCCTGAGTAGTGTCCCTGGCACATGGTACTCCTGCAAAGAACTAAGAACTCCTATTTTTAGGGATGCAGTCCACCAGGGCAGGGGTTGCACCAGATGGGTTTTAAGGGCTCTTCATGCCTTGAAAAGACTCTACATTTGGTTGTTTTTTGCTCGATCTTGTATCATGGTATTTCTCATTCTTATGTTCACTCATCGATTGCAACCTTTTTGAGATCAATGACTACATAGTTTTAGTTTTAAAACATATCTAAAGCCCTTAGAGTTTCAATAGTTCTTTCTTTTGAAATGGGAATGGTTTTAGGAAAAGCAACAGTCCAAAGAAAAGTAATCTTAGAAGTAAACAGATCCTTTTATTTTTAGAAAAATGTCTCCTTTTATATTGCTCTTTTATATTTCTCCTGCATGACAAACTCAACGCACACAGAATTCCAGTGGCCTGGGCTGTGTCTAATGATGATGGTAATTGTGTTTCAGTTAAAAGCAGACCATCTCACAAAAAAAGGCAAAGGTGTCCATTAACATTGCTGATTACTTCCAGTACATTCTGGAGGTTGCAGTTAAGATTAGAGTCATATTACCTAGTTTTATTTTTAATATAATGATTGAAAGTGTTCATGCTGCTTAATAAAATGGAATGACCCCAGATATTATTTATTTATATTTTAATTTTTATTTAAAATTAAAAATAATTAATTTATTCATTTTTGGCTGCTCTGGGTCTTCATTGCTCTGTGCAGACTTTCTCTAGTTGTGGTGTTTGGGGTCTAGAGAGTGCAGGCTTAAGTAGTTGTGGCTTAAGGGCTCAGTAGTTGTGGTACACAGGCTTAGTTTCCCCTCAGCATGTGGGATCTTCCTAGACCAGGGATTGAACCTGTGTCCCCTGCATTGGCAGACAGACTTAACCACTGGACTACCAGGAAAGTCCCCATATATTGTTAACATAGAGGAGGAGTTGGCAAAATCGTACAGCCTTTAGGCAAAATCCGGCCCTCTGCTTATATCTGTAAATAAAGTTTTATTGGAACACTGCCATGCTCATCTGTTTACATATTGTCTAGGGCTATTTGTGCACTACAGTGACAGCACTGAGTAGTTGTGACAGAGACTATATGGCTGGCAAAACCAAAAATATTTCTCTTTGTTACTTTACAGAAAACATTTGCAAATGCCACACCTAAACATTAAGGGCAGTTAATAAAGTCTAAGCTTTTATTTTGTTCTGTATTTCATTTCATTTCACTTTCTTTTATGATGCTCATTTCCTTTTGAGCAATGAGCAATTTGGTAGTTTTTCAGCCCATTTATATGATACCTTCTGCTCAAGAATTTTAAGTCTGTTTGCTTATAGGTTTGCACATCTGGCACAAGGCTTATAAGCTCTTTCTAGACTCAGAGAGGTTAATTTGCCTTCATAAAGTTGCACGTTTGGATGGTAATGGGAGCCCAGAAGAGAGCTCAGGTTTACAGTTCAAATCCAGACCCCATGTAATGACCATTTGTGTTTGAAGTTGTGATTCCTACATTGCATCAAAGCCTGTATAAAAGGAAAATATTTAGTCAACTAATTGGTGTTCTGTCTACCATTTAACCTGATTAATAATGAGAGCAAAGTCAACATCAGCTATTGTTGTTGTTGTTTAGTCACTTAGTCTTATCTGACTCTTCACGACTCCATGGACTGTAGCCCACCAGGCTCCTCTGTCCTTGGAATTCTCCAGGCAAGAATACTGGAGTGGGTTGCCATTTCTTTCTCCAGGGGGTCTTCCTGACTCAGGGGTTGATCGCACATCTCCTTCCTTGGCAGATGAATTCGTTACCACTCAGCCACCAGGGAAGCCCACCAACAGCTATACTTTCAGACAAATGGCATCTTTGAAAAAGCTGTACAGATCTCCTCTTGTCCATGATGCCTTTTCTAAGTGGTTGAGTTAGCATAATGCTTCCACTTCATACCCCTCAGTGTGTTTCCCTAGACCCCAGTCCTGGACCTCATGTGAGTCCTCCTCTGTCTATACTACTCCTCAAGCCCAGGGTTCTGTTGGGCTAAGTGAATGTGGCCCCCGCCCCTGCTCTGGACCACACGTCCTGTACACAAGACCTAGGAATTCCCTGCTGAAATGTCCAAGTCCACTTCTAAGCCTGCATGGATTCTTCCCAATGTTCCTCCTGTATCTGAGGGCAGATGGCATTGCTGGGCACCACCTAAGGCCTGAAAGCTGGCCAAGGAGGCAGCTGTTTGAATGTCCAGATGGCTCCTGTCATGTGCCTGAGGCCCTTCATGGTTTGAACCTCATTGAATTTGTGACTGTAGTGATTTCCAAGCCTGGTTATTGGGGGATTTTTACTCTTGGAACCCAGACACCATGCTGTGAGGAAGCACAAGCAGCCACAGAGAAATCATATGTAGTATTCTGGTCCTATCCAGAATCAACCATCCAGTATGTGAATGAATGAGCCTGCAAATGATTCCAGCCCTTGTTTTTGGGTTGCCGCCATCTGAGGCCCTAGACATTTTAGAGCAGGGACAAGCCACCATCTCTACCCCTTCCAAAGTCCTGACCCACAGAGCTGTGAACATAATGAAACGATCATTTTATGGCACAAGGTTTGGGATGGTGTGTAATGCAGCAGTAGTAATTGGGACATTGGCTTTCCATGTGGTTGTCATTGTAGTGACATGATGTTGTTTCAGTCCTGAAATATCTATCAAGCTCCCTACATGCCTTAACCACTGTGTGGGTATCAGAGATGTGGAGTCAACAGAAGAGGTGGCTTTCACATTCTAAATGTTGATGAGCCGGGAGAGACTACTTACAAACCAGTTATTTCAATAATAGGTTTTAGGTAACATGGTGAATTTGCAGGACCTGGGCAAGAGTTTAAGAAAGATCTACTTTTCACCACCCTAATGTTTAGAGACATGGTGAGGAACCTATCGTAGTAAAAAGTTCAATCTGCCTCTACGAAGTGAGAGGTCTAAAATGTGCTCCATTTAAAATAATGATTAGTGGCTTGCAGTGGTTTCTTTCCCACTGAGTGGTTGATGATTTCATTGCATTTGCTATGTCCCAGTGGTATAGAGTTTCTTTTATATAAAGTACTAAAATAGCTTTTCGAAAACAAGACAGGAAGTTTCATGCTCTAATGAACTAATATAGTAAAATGTCAATATCATTAAGTGGAAAAAAAAGAGCAGATGAATGTTTGAGTTCAGCTCTGCTGTGAAAATTCTTTTCTTTGGAAAAGTTCTTGTATTGAAAAATGCTTAATTTGACATTGTCAAGAATTTATAATCATTACCATTAATGCAGCAAAAAAAAAATGTATGACAAATAGGCAAAGACTGTATATAAAGATTCCATGAATTTTTGTCCAAATGGTTTCTTCTAAAGTTGGGGGCATATGCTCAAGATATGATGATTATATGAAGTCTTCATGGATTTTTAAATATACATAAATTTAAATTTACAGTGAATTCAAAGAAAGGGAAAAATTTGGATTGATGGAGGCTTTGCTGACACAACATTATAGAAATCCAAACAGAGTAGCTTTCTTTAGTTTCTTGAATTTTTCAATTTGATGTGCTTTTTGTAGATTCTTTGAGAGTGGCTCTTGAGAAATAGAGACAAATACATCTAAAGCTGGGTCAGAAGTGATTTTGAATGGTGTTTTCCAGAGCCTCCCTTAAAATTATTCTTTCTTTACCTTATCCTTCACTGAGTTCAGCCCTCTTAGAGGTTAAGGAAGTCCCTGCTCTCATTTTCTTTGGGGCTCAGTGTGGGCAACCTCTTAGCACCAAAACATTCAGCCTCTTCCAAAGTTGTTTACTTGCTCAGTTGTGTCTGAGTCTTTTGTGACCCTATGTAGCCTGCCAGGCTCCTATGTCTATGGAGTTTCCTAGGCAAGAATACTGGAGTGGGTTGCCAATTCCTTCTCTAGGGGATCTTCCCAACTCAGGGATTGAACCCGGGTCTCCTGCATTGGCAGATGGATTCTTTACCACCGAGCCACGAGGAAAGCTCTTCTGGCA
Source organism: Capricornis sumatraensis (assembly GCF_032405125.1). Lineage (NCBI taxonomy): Eukaryota > Metazoa > Chordata > Mammalia > Artiodactyla > Bovidae > Capricornis > Capricornis sumatraensis. Next base: position 137,286,570 of record NC_091092.1, on the reverse strand, counting down.
AAATACGCTTCTCCAAACACAATTTCTAGGTGTCACATGACAAGTGTCTGCCTGCCAGGGTTTCCAGGGTGAAGAAGCAGGTCAAGTTTACCTTAGAGAGTAAATGCTCCCAAAGATGAAGACACAGTGCTGTCCAGTTGGGGAGCCCCATGGTTTTCAAATCTGCTCCATGGTACATCTTCAGTGTCCTGTGGAGGGAAGGAAAGGGGAGTGTGGCAGATGGAGTTCTCTGTGCCCCACCTAAATTGTAATCAGATGTCTCTGTTTTATAGATCAGACTTCCTTGCAAGTTTTCACCTGGGGAACTTTTGTAAGTCAGTGTAGCACTTCACTGTTCACATTTGTCTCACTTGATCCTTAAAAATACTGATGTTGGAGAATGGCTTCTGGGCTTTGCTAAATAATTTACAGAAAACTCATTTCAGTTATTCATCTCCCACTCATGGTTTAGCCTAGTTAGACCTTTTCAACACCAAAAATTGAAATCAACAACCTAAAGAGGTCAGTTGTTGGAATCATGAAGAAAGCAATGATGCCAGATGCTCCAGGTCTCCTGCCTTTGGCTCCAAAGGAGACGATTCTTAGAATTTGAATATTTGTTTTATTAAGTTGCTTTGTTGCTCATTCACATCTGACTCTTTGTGACCCCATGGACTGCAGCACACCAGGCTTCCCTGTCCTTGACTGCCTCCCGGAGTTTACTCACACTCATGTCCATCAAGTCAGTGATGCCATCCAACCATCTCACCCTCTGTCGCCCCCTTCTCCTCCTGCTCCTCATTTAATTGTTTAATTGTGAAAAACACATAGACATCCCAACTTAATGACACATGTTAACATTGACATGGTTCCACCTGGAGCTTCACCATTTTGCTTGTTTCATGAAGTCTTTTGGGCAAAGTAAAGGGGAGAAGCATTGAGAAGGTCACGTCAAATCTCAAGTTTCAACAGCAGAACAGCTTGTTGATGATCTGAACAAAAAAATCTATGTCCTCTGGTTGTGTCATCCATCCTTCTGCTAGGACCTTGTTCTGTGGAAGTACTCCCCACCCCGCAATGTCTTGTTCACAGTCACTCTCTGCTGATTCCTCTACCTTAAGGCAATCACTGTATCATAAAGGGAGAGAGAGGGACTTATATTTTATTGTTACTTAGTGTGACAGGATATCTCTAATACGACTCCCAGTGATCCTCACTATGTTATACTCATGTCCCGTGTAACCCCCTTCTCTTGAGTGTGGGCTGCCCTAGTGACTTGCTTCTAACCGATAACATATGGCAAACATGGGAAGACACTTCTCTGAAGTTGTCACCTGCAATTTGCCAGCCAGCTAGGGGTGGCCAATAGATGCCTGTGTGGCCCACGAGGTTACCCTCGAGTATGTTGCCTCATAAAGAGTTGAGGTTTGCGTTAAGGTAGATTAACCGCCGTTAACAAAAGATGTATGGCTCTTACATAACAAAAGTCAATTTCGTTTAGTTTTTTAGATTACATTTTTATTTTATATTGGAGTATAGTTGGTTTATAATGGTGTGTTAGCTTCAGGTGTACATCAGAGTGGTTCAATTATATTAATACACATATCTCTTCAGATTCTATTTCCATGTAGGTTATTACAGAGTATTGAATAGAGTTCCTTGTGTTGTCCAGTAGGTCCTTGCTGATTATCTGCTTTATATATAGAACTATGTATCTGTTAATCTCAAACTCTAAATTTATCCCACCCACCCCTTTTTCCCGTTTGGTAACCATAAGTTTGTCTTCTATGTCTGTGAGTCTTTCTCTGTTTTGTAAATAATTTCCTTTGTATCATTTGTTTGGAGTCCACATGTAAGTAAAATCATATTTGTCTTTCCCTGTCTGACTTAGAAATCCATTTCTTGATAGTGAAACAGTACTGGTGCGGGGGGCGCTCCGCAGAGAGAGGCAGTGGAACTTCCCTCAGCAAAGCCAAGGGGTCCCGAGGAGAGGTGAGCCTGCTGTCTGCCAACCCAGCCCCTCAGCGAGCAACAGACAATCAGACATGACAGGGGTTCCGTCTAAGCAGTTCTGCTTTATTGCCACAAACTCTTGGTTTATATAGGCAAGCAAGGGGGTTTTGGGAGGGACTTTCCATAGCTGCACCAATCACGTTAAAGGTCAAATCGTAATATGCCATAGTTGCACCTATCACGTTAAAGGTCAAATCTTAATATACCATAGTTGTACCAATCACGTTAAAGGTCAAGTCGTCATGCGCTTCCTTGTAACAGGAGTCTATGGTGATCACGCGCTGTCCACGTGCACGGAAATCAAGAGAGCCAATCAAAAGTTTTGACAGACAACATACGCCACTCCCTCATCTCTTTCACCAGGCGCCATCTTAGTTTCCAACCTCTAAGCTAACCCATCTTCTTTTAATGTTTCCCATTTAGGGCCCCACATACTGGGTAAGCAAAAGGGTTGTCAGAATGTCTCTCCCTCCTCCACAGTCATTCAGGCCCCAAGTGTGATGGAAATTCTGCCACTTTTAAGCTAAAACTTCCAAGGGTGCTCTAGATATGGGGGTCATCATGATTCCAGCCAGCTAGAAGGGCAAGAGCCCATGGAAGAATTCCATGTAGAAGATGTGTAAGCCAGGCCTAGGGATGAGGCACGTTGCTTCTGCTCATATCCCTTGCCCAGATCTCAGACACCTGATGACTCCTCCCTTCAAGGGAGGCTGGGAGAGGCAGCCCTTAGCTGCATGGCCACTTCCTATTGACAACTCTGTATCAAGGAGACCATGTAAGAATTTTTGGTGGACAGCTATGTTTTCTGCCTTACTGCTTCTGGAAAATTGAACTCTTTCCAGTGGAGTAGACAGATTAGCAGTCAGATATGACTTGACAGGTTTAATAATCTAGCACTCTTTAGCAAGGCCTATTGCTTCCCACCTTTATTACGAGTCCTTCCACTGTTGCTTCTTCCACCCATCAACCAGCCAACCGGATCTTTAGCTACTGCCCTTGATTCAGTGAAGTGAAAGTGAAAGTGTTAATTGCTAGTCGTGTCTGACTCTTGGCGAACCCATGGACTGTGGCCCACCAGGCTCCTCTCTGCATGGGATTCTCCAGGCAAGAATACTGGAGTGGGTTGCTATTCCCTTCTCCAGAAGATCTTCCCAACCCAGGGTTTGAACTTGGGTCTCCTGCATTGCAGGAAGATTCTTCATTGTCTCAGCCACCACCTGGGCAGTCCCTTAATTCAGTGTTGGAACTAATTCAGGACTTCTGTGTTCCCATCCTGGGAAAAGGAGGAAATGAGATGTTCTCCTTGACTGTACATTGAGGGGACTTCTTTTCTCCATTGTGCCTCTGGACCACTTGCACTGGGGCCTGAAGGACTCTGAAGTCTGAATCAGGCTAGTGCTTGACTTGTCCCTTATAGATCTGCCTCTGAGATTTGCCTCATCAGAATCCTTTCCTTGGTTTGAAACCATCACTTCCTTTGGTTTCCTTGGGTATCACATTTCCCTTGTTCTCTATGATAAGCAAGGATTTAAATTTCCCCTTATAGACTTACGACTTCCAGTTTTCTATCTCTTGCTTTAATGTCTCTGAGCTCCATACTGTCCACTTGACATTTCCATGTCCATGGGCAGTCCACATGACACATGACCCATGGATGCCATTCCTGACTACTAGTTGACATTAGCCAGCCTCTCCCACTCCTTGGCAAATGTCCACCTGTATTTTCTCTGTAATGCTTACCACTATCTGAAGTTACTCATCCATTTACTTGTTTGGCTGTTGAGCATCTATCCTAGTATGTACGCTCTCCACAAGTGCCAAGACTTGGTTTTCCTTGGGGAGACTCTAGCACAGTGCCTGGGGAATAGCCAACACAGTGCTCCATGGCTATTTGACAAATGAATACCTGAAGAATTTATTGTGAGGAGGTCCCCCTGAGGTATAGATGCCAATGTAGGAAAACTCCTGTGAAAGTCACAGACATATTGACTAGGTGAGTTGGGAATTGCTTTCCCACTAAGACCACTCCCAATGGGGGAGAGGTAATTGCCCGTCAGGTTACTGGAGTGCCCTCTTATTGGGGGTAGCAGTAAAGCAGGCGAACCCAACAGATATTTAGTGAAGTTTGTAATTATTGCATAGAAAAAAATAGTGTTGAGTCCCTAGATCAGAGTGGGAAACATTCTTCTATAAAAGGCTAGATAATAGTTTAGGACTCGTGAACCATATGGTTTCTGCTGAAATTGCTCATCTCTGCCATGGTAATAGGAGAGTAGTCACAGACATTATGTCAGCAAATGGGCATGTTGTTGCTGTTCAGTTGCTAAGTGGTGCCTGACTCTTTGCGACCCCATGGACTGCAGCACCCCAGGCTTTCCTGTCCTTCACCATCTCCCAGAGTTTGCTCAAACTCAGGTCTGTTGAGTCAGTGATGCCATCCAACCATCTCATCCTCTGTCGCCCACTTCTCCTCTTGCCTTCAATCTTACCCTGCATCGGGGTCTTTTCCAATGAGTTGGCTCTTTGCATCAGGTGGCCAAAGTATTGGGCATGGCTGTGCTGCAATAAAGCTTTCTTGTAAACACTGAAATTGAAATTTTGTATAATTTTCATTAACATTTGGTATAACATATCACCAAATGTTACTCTTTAAATTTGCTCCACCCATTAAAAAATATAAAAATCATTCTGAGTGCACAAGTCATAGATATCTAGGCATGGGGCCAAATCTGACTTGTAGGATGTAGTTTGGTGACCCCTAACATAAATGGTCAGACACGCAGCCTTGCATATATTGGGATTTTTTTCCAGCTCTCATGGCTACTTAATAAATAATGTTTCATAAAACATTCTCAGAAACTTCCCTGGTGGTCCAGTGGTTAGGACTCTGTGCTTCCAAAGCAGGAGGTGCAGGTTTGGTCCCTGGATGGGGAACTAAGATCTCACGTACTATGCAGCACAGTCAAAGAAAAAAGTTAAAACACCCATTTTCCTGTTGTCCTTGAACTTGAATCTCTAGGGGCCCTCAGGAATGGGAGGGGGGATGAGGGGGGGAGAAGGAAGAGAGCCTCCCAGGCTTGAATGGTTAATGTTTATATTGCAACATAAATTACTCTTTGCTCCAGATTGCCTGGGCTATCCATGTAGAATGATTAATGTCAAGATGATAAAATGATGCAGTCTCTTGCATTTGATTCCAGCTGTTCCTGTCTTTGATATGATTTGTGAATGACATTTGTATTTTTCACTGGTGATTAGTTAATGCTGGGAAGGACAGCCAGATGATAGCTGTCTAGAAAGCTAAAGCCAAAAGATTTGCTTGGCTGGAAAACTGTTCGATAGAATATTGTTACAACGTTTACCACAAATTCATTTAGCATTTGTCCTTAGAAGGTTCTTTGCATCAGGGAAGCAATCTACAGCCTGAGGGATTTCTGAGACCATTTGATTATATCATGATTACAAAGCAATGGTAACCAAAAAGGGCTTCCATGTACGTGATGCATGGCTCTCGTTTAGAAGGCAAGTGAACTCTTAAATGATTCCATTTTTTGAGAGCCCTTATTGACTTGTTCATAGAGGACATCTTACTGTGAGTCTCAGTTTGGAAGGCAAGTATCAAAAGTTACTGGGTTTAGCCCACGATGATAACGGTGACCACTTATAGAGGCACTTGCAGTTTAATGTGTCAGGCATTCAGCTATTTCACACTCATTTTGTCTTCACACTAGTACTTAAAATATTTTTTTTAAATTTTTACATTGATTGGCATAGTTTATTTACCATTTTGTGTTAGTTTCAGGTGTACAGCAGTGATCTAGGTATGTATGTAATTGATTCTTCTTCAGATTCTTTTCCTATATAGGTTATTACAAAATACTGAGTATAGTTCCTTGCGCTGTATACAGTAGGTCCTTGTAGATTATTTTGTACATAGTAGTGTGTCTCTGTTAATCCCAAACTCCTAATTTATCCCTTTCCCCTACCTTTCCCCTTTGGTAACCATAAATTTGTTTTTGTAGTCTATAAGTCTATTTCTGCTTTGTATATAAATTCATTTGTATCATTTTTTAGATTCCACATATAAGTGCTATCACATGATGTTTGTCTACATCTGAGTCACTTCACTTAGTATGATAATCTATAGGTCCATCCGTGTTGCTGCAAATGGCATTATTCCTTTTTTTTTTTGGCTGAGTCATATTCCATCATATTTATTTATCTGTCAGTGGACATTTAGGTTGCTTCCATGTCTTGGCTATTGTAAATAGTGCTGCAGTGAACACTGGGGTGCATGTATCTTCAAAGTACAGTTTTCTCTGGATATGTGCCCAGGAGTGGGGTTGCTGGATTGTATAGTAGCTCTACTTTAGTTTTGTAAGGAATCGCCATACTGTTTTCCATAGTGGCTGTACCAGTTTACATTCCCATCAACAGTGTAGTAGGGTTCACTTTTTTCCACACCCTCTCTCACATTTATTGTTTGATTTTAGTATTCTCTTAAATTTTTGTATCATACAGGATAAGCATATATTCTTGTGAAAGTGTTAGTCACTCAGTTGAGTCTGACTCTTTGTGACCCCATGGACTGTAGCCCGCCAGGTTCCTCTGTCCATGGAATTCTCCAGGCAAGAATACTGGAGTGGTTTGCCATTCCTTTCTCTAGGGGATCTTCCCGATCCAGGGATCAAACCTAGATCTCATGGATTGCAGGTGAATTCTTTGCTGTCTGAGCCACCAGGGAAGCCAATACTGTATGATCTCTCTCTCTCTCTCTCTTTTTTTTTTTTTTTTTGGACCATTTACCGTGGCATGCATGATCTTAGTCCCCTGAACAAGGATCAAACCTTGCCCCCTGCAGTGGAAGTGCAGAGTCTTAACCAGTAGATTGCCAGTACACAGATACATATTCTTGCACCTTGATTAATTTATTTTTTCTAGTAGTTTTTTTGTTTTATAGTATCTGTAGGATTTTTTTTCCATATTTGAAAAAAGTTTTTTTTTTTAATTAAAATATAGTTCACTTCAGGATTTATTGTAAGTAGACTTTTTAATAATGGTCATCTGACTAGTATGAAGTGATACCTCATTGTGGTTTTGATTTGCTCTTCTCTGATAGCTAGCGATATTTCACACCAGTGCTCTTAGTCGGATACAATTGAGTGACTGAACTGAGATACATATTCTTGCGCCTTGATTAGTTTATTTTTTTTTCTAGTAGTTTTTCTGTTTTACACTATCTGTAGGGTTTTTTTTTTTCATTCTGCTGACATTTTTTAAAATTAATTTTTTATTAAAGTATAGTTCACTTCAGGATTTATTGTAAATAGACTTTTTAATGATGGTCATTCTGACTAGTGTAAGGTGATACCTCATTGTGGTTTTGATTTGCTTTTCTCTGATAGCTAGTGATATTTCACACCAGTGCTCTTAAGCATTATGCTACACTGTCAGAATATCCATCCACCCACCAAGTCATTGGAAAGGCAGCCCATGTGGTGTCTTGTTCTCTTTGTATCCCTGTGGCCTCTTAGATCATGACTCTCTGGGGATAAGGATGGATGAGTTTAATTGGGAGTTCCTTAACCTCAGGAGCATTGATACCTGGGGCTGGATCATTCTTTGTTGCCGTGGGGACTGTTCTGTGTGCTGGAGGATGTTGAGCAGCATTTCTGATCTCTACTCCCTAGATGCCAGTATCACCCCCTCTCCAAGTTGTGACAGACAAAAATGGCTCCAGACACTGCCAGTGTCCTCTGGAGGATAAAATCACTCCAAAATGGGAAATACTGGTTTAACTCAATCTCCCCAATGTATCATTGAGCATATAAAATTGTCCTTGGGGTTCAGCCTGATTTTCACTTCCTGTGTGAGACCATCTTCCAGTGAGTTTCTCTTTATTTGAGGAATTAAAGTGGAAGCTGTGTCTAATTTATTCTGAATTCTGTTTCATGGAAAATAGAGTTCATTATGATGTTGGCAACAGTGACTGAATTCTCTCCTCTGGATCTCGCGATCCAAATTAGTATAAAGAAAGTATCAGTTTTTTTCAAGTGAAAAGAACAGAAAATAAAGGAGTATCTCTCCCCCTCTCCCTTCCCCCCAGCTCTTCTGGATTGACACCTTCATAACCTTGAACTTGAGGTAAATAAACAAGTGATTTCTCTGCTTGTGAGTCATGAGCAGGGTTTTTGTTTACCTTTGTGCTATTCTTTATTTTCATAACACTCTGTAAGAAACAGCATTTTTCAAAAAAATCAGATAAAAATTCCTCTAAAAATGAAGTCACTAATCCAAGCTTAGGATTCTAGCTGAAGTTAACAATTTCTTTGGGCAATGTTAGACTTAGCTTTCTGACCTGTACACTCACACCATTGTAGCCGCAACAATGAAACTTCTTACTGAGAGCTTGATTGGCTGGACCTATGAAACAAACAATCTATTACTTAATCATGAAAATATAATTAGAGCAACGTCCTGAAAATTTGAAGTGCCAGGGACCTGGAAAAATAAATATCTCACTGCCAGTTTCGAGTTATTGACTATTTTCATTAAAGAACAGTGAAGGACAGGAACAGCAGTTGCTTTGAATTACATGCTGTTTGGAATCAGCAACAGTGGATTAACAAGGTTTTACTACATTTCAGATGTTTGTCAATGATTGATGGTCGGCATTCACATCTACATATGCTTACCAGGCTTTGGGGGCACAAGGTCTTCGAGACAGAGGTTATGTCTTTTACTGATTGCACAACAGGCCAGACCACACTGGAGAGCCCCAATAGGTTGGCAGAACATGTTGACCATGATAACAGCGTACAGACTATTTAGCTCAGAATCCCAAGGCCAAGGTGGAAACAGCCTGGGAACAATGCCTGCAAAGGCTTTTCACGACTAAAAAGCCCCAAGCAAGCATATAGCTTTCCCAATCACAAAGATTCTTGGCTCCAGCCTGTCATTAAAATGTGGGCACAGACCCAGCCTTGGGTCCTGGAAAGCCGCCCCCTTCCAGGCCCAGGAGCAGGCTGCCTTGAATGGAGGAGGAAGCCCTGGCCACAGGCCCCCTGGAAGCTGAGAAGCCTCCTGAGCGGCCCAGACGCCAGCTCCCACCTGGAGAAGTTGGAGAAGTGATGACTTTCAGGCTGGGGCCTGCAGAAACAGAATTCCCAATTCCCAGCCAAAGAACATAATGCTGAAGTTGGAAAACAAATGAAATTCATACAAACTAAACCCAACAATTCCCTTTCCTCACTGGAAAGGAAATAGTTGGGAGATGGGGTCATGGACGAACCACACAAAAGGCCACACTCCTTCCTTCCTTCCTCCTTCTGGCAGAAGCTCGAGGAAACTGAGCTCAGAGTTAACAAGGTCAGAAAGTTCCATCTGCTGGTCCTTCTGATTGGCAGCACCCTCCTTGGGGTTCCTTCTACCATCATGACAGATTTCCTTTGGTGCTGAATTTTTGTTTAGCTTCTGGTTCTTTGTGCGATTGAAGCAATTGGATTTCTTAACCAGAATTAAGTTGTTAAGTCCCTTATTACACAAGGGAGGAAACGTTCTCAAGAAATTTTCGTTCAGACTAAATGGGGGTAAACGGGTCTTGAAATAGAAGGAAAGAATTAAAATATTCAAGAGTAGCTATTCCTAGGTATGTTTTTCTCCCGTAGGAAACAGTGGTTTCAAGTTTATGGAGCAGGTTAATGAGTTGGAGGACCTTCCCTGTTGGCCTGGGTCCTAAAATAAGACTTTTAAACTCACTTCAAAAATATACAACACTTCTCATTAATGGCCAATGAAGAATTCGGTCTTGAATCAGAATGTAAAGGCAGAATGATTCATATAATAATATGTAATAGAAATGAGGTTTTTCAGAAGTGAAAATTTTCATTGATTGCATGATTCCCAGAACAACATGGACATTTATTTTGCTTTGCTTTTTTTGATGTTCTTTGATATTTTCAAACATTTCTTTAATATATATTGCTAGACTGGAGAAAATAGACTAAATTTGAGAGTCGACAACTTGATGTGCTCTAAAGAGAACCTTTCAAGAAGTCAACTTTCCTTCAAACATTTGTAGAAAAGGGAAAAAAAAAATTTGTTTTGGCTTTGCTTCAAGGTGGGGTGACGGTTGGGGAACTTTTACACCTGTTGTTTTATTCTGTTTCTCCTTTATGTCTCCAGAGCAGAAACATTTGTCCCCTTTACTGATATTAACTTAATGGGAATTAACTGAGCATCTATTGGCTCATCATCATTGGTTATTTTGTCTTGCTGTCAGTTTTTATTCTCCCATATCTCTTGCATCACCTCAACCAGCACATCTTTTCTTTTTGTTCTGCCTGAGATGCTGGATCCTGGAAGCACCACTCCTCTCTGTGTTATATGGTGACAAGTGAGAGTTAGGCCTACCTTCACTTGAACAAATTCTTTAGTACCTGTAACAAATCTGAATTGTGTACTACATTAATCTAACATTGTCCTCCTTTTCTTTTTTCTGTCACTTATTTCCCTTTCTCCCTCTCTCTCCCTTCCCTGCTCCTTTAGATTGAACTATTTTCCTTCCTCCTTCCCTCCTTCTTTTTTAAAATATTAAATATCCTAGTATTTTAAAATATCCTAGTATTGGACTGCAAGGAGATCAAACCCGAAGGAAATCAGTCCTGAATATTCATTAGAAGGACTGATGCTGAAGCTGAAACTCCAATACTTTGGCCACCTGATGTGAACAGCTGACTCATTGGAAAAGCCCCTGATGCTGGGAAAGATTGAAGGCACGGGGAGAAGGGGATGACAGAGGATGAGATGGTTGGATGGCATCACCGACTCGATGGACTTGAGTTTGAGCAAGCTCTGGGAGTTGGTGATGGACAGGGAAGCCTGGCGTGCTGCAGTCCATGGGGGTCACAAAGAGTCGGACATGACTGAGCGACTGAACTGAACTGAAATATCATGAGCTGTGTTAGGTACCAGAAATATCAAAAAGTAATAATTAAGCTCAACCCTTCCCTTCAGGGAGCTTATGCTCCAACAGAGGAAAGAATCTCTCAAGGCAGAGCAGAATTTTGTGCAGTCTTCTGAGCCGTGCAAGGAAGAACAAAGAGGAAAGATACAATAGTTATGCTTTTTTTTAATTTAAATAAGTTGATTTACAAAGTTGTGTTAGATGGAGAGAAGACAATCTCTTTAATAAGTGGTGCTGGGAAAACTGGTCAACTACTTGTAACAGAATGAAACTAAAACTCTTTCTAACACCATACACAAAAATAAACTCAAAATTGATTAAAGATCTAAACATAAGACCAGAAATTATAAAACTCCTAGAGGAGAACATAGGCAAAACACTTTCCGACATAAATCACAGCAGGATCCTCTATGACCCACCTCCCAGAATATTGGAAATAAAAGCAAAAATAAACAAATGGGACCTAATTAAACTTAAAAGCTTTTGCACAACAAAGGAAACTATAAGCAAGGTAAAAAGACAGCCTTCAGAATGGGAAAGAATAATAGCAAATGAAGCAACTGACAAAGATTTAATCTCAAAAATATACAAGCAACTCCTGCAGCTCAATTCCAGAAAAATAAATGACCCAATCAAAAAATGGGCCAAAGAACTAAACAGACATTTCTCCAAAGAAGACATACAGATGGCTAACAAACACATGAAAAGATGCTCACCATCACTCATTATCAGACAAATGCAAATCAAAACCACAATGAGGGACCATTTCACACCAGTCAGAATGGCTGCGATCCAAAAGTGTATAAGCAATAAATGCTGGAGAGGGTGTGGAGAAAAGGGAACCCTCTTACACTGTGGGTGGGAATGCAAACTAGTACAGCCACTATGGAGAACAGTGTGGAGATTCCTTAAACAACTGGAAATAGAACTGCCATACGGCCCAGCAATCCCACTGCTGGGCATACACACCGAGGAAACCAGAATTGAAAGAGACACGTGTACCCCAATGTTCATCGCAGCACTGTTTATAACAGCCAGGACATGGAAGCAACCTAGATGTCCATCAACAGATGAATGGATAAGAAAGCTGTTGTACATATACACAATGGAATATTACTCAGTCATTAAAAAGAATGTATTTGAATCAGTTCTAATGAGGTGGATGAAACTGGAGCTTATTATACAGAGTGAAGTAAGTCAGAAAGAAAAACACCAATACAGGATACTAACACATATAGATGGAATTTAGAAAGATGGTAATAATAACCCTATATGTGAAACCACAAAAGAGACACAGATGTGTAGACACAGATGTATAGAACAGTCTTTGGACTCTGTGGGAGAGGTCAAGAGTGGGATGATTTGGGAGAATGGCGTTGAAACATGTATATTATCATATGTGAAACAGATCGCCAGTCCAGGCTCGATGCATTGAGGCAGGGTGCTCAGGGCTGGTGCACTGGGATGACCCAGAGGAATGGGATGGGGAGGGAGGTGGGAGGGGGTTTCAGGATGGGGAACATGTGTACACCCGTGGTGGATTCATGTCAATGTATGGCAAAACCACTACAGTATTGTAAAGTAATTCAGTTCAGTTCAGTTGCTCAGTCATGTCCGACTCTTTGCAACCCCATGAATCGCAGCATGCCAGGCCTCCCTGTCCATCACCAACTCCCGGAGTTCACTCAAATTCATGTCCACTGAGTCGGTGATGTCATCCAGCCATCTCATCCTCTGTCGCCCCCTTCTCCTCCTGCCCTCAATCCCTCCCAGCATCAGAGTCTTTTCCAATGAGTCAACTCTTCTCATGAGGTGGCCAAAGTATTGGAGTTTCAACTTCAGCATCAGTCCTTCCAAAGAACACCCAGGACTGATCTCCTTCAGAATGGACTGGTTGGATCTCCTTGCAGTCCAAAGGACTCTCAAGAGTCTTCTCCAACACCACAGTTCAAAAGCATCAATTCTTGGGTGCTCAGCTTTCTTCACAGTCCATACATGACCACTGGAAAAACCATAGCCTTGACTAGACGGACCTTTGTTGGCAAAGTAATGTCTCTGCTTTTCAATTGCTATCTAGGTTGGTCATAACTTAGCCTCCAATTAAAATAAATAAATTTATATTTAAAAAAAGTTGTGTTAGTTTCAGGTGTACAACAAAGTGATTCAGTTATACATATCTGTTCTTTCTCAAAGTTTTTTCCCTTAGAGGTTATTACAAAATAGAGCATAGCTTCCTGTGCTATACAGTAGGTCTTTGTTGCTTATTTAATTTGTACATCATAGTGTGTATATGTTAATACTAAGCTCCTAATTTATCCCTGCCCTTCTTTTCCAAAGTATACAAAAGCTATGCTTTGAAGCAGCCATATCTTTCCCAAAAGCAGTCTCCCACATTAGTCTATGCAGAATATGTCTCCATGTGTTAGCAACAAAACAAATAAAATACCCACTTATTCTCTCAAGTTAGCCTTGGGAAGAGAAACTTATTTCCTGACGGCAGAGCAGTAGTGTGGCAGACATGGCCATGACCCAAAGCAGTGTCTTGCCTTGAAGTCTAATTTGGAAGGTGAGGGTGACAGTATTTCCTGTGCTGAAAGAAAGTCTAGAAAGAATCCATTTTTGCAGTGTTGTAAAGAATATTTTGGGAGCTTAAGTAAATTCCTTTGTAGTATTTTTAAAAACACAAATTGTAATCTATCTTTTTTTGGCAGTAACAATATAAAAAATATTATCAGTAATTATACCAGGATTTCCTCTGCTTGAATTCTAACTTTATCTGGAATTCAGATCTTTAGGTATTTGCTCTACTTCTTCATTGAAGAACAGTTGGTGTATGATATAAGTTACAGGTGTACAAGTAGTGATTCAGAAATTTTAAAGGTTATAATCCATTTATGATTATTATAAAATGTTGGCTCTATTCCTTGTCTTGTACAGTATATCTTGTAGCTTATTTTATACACAGTAGTTTGAACCTCTTAAAGCCCTATGTCTGTATTGCCCCTCTGTCCTTCCCTCTCTCTACTGGTGACCAGTACTTTGTTTTCTGTATCTGTGAGTCTGCTTCTTTTGTGTTTTATTCACTAGTTTGTTGAATTTTTTAGATTCCACATATACATGACATTGTACAGTATTTATCTTATTTCATTTAGCATAATCCCTTCCAAGTACATCTGTGTTGCTTCAAATGGAAAATTTTCATTCTTCTTTATGGTTGAGTAGTATTCTACACACAATAGAATATATATATTCACATGTCTGTGTGTGTGTGTATATACGTATATACACAACCACCTTTTCTTTATCCAAAACTCTCTTGATGGATAATTAGGTTGCTTTCATATCTTGTCAATTTAAAATAGTGCTGCTGTAAACATTGGTGTGTGTTTCAATTAGTGTTTTTGTTTTTTTCAGATATTTACCCGGGAGTAGAAATACTGGGTCATATGGTAGTTATAGTTTTAGTTTGTTAAGAAACCTCTACACTGGTTTCCATAATGACTGTATCAATTTACATTCCACCTGGCAGTTTGTTTTATTTCTCTCCCTCAGTTCTTGTCTCATTGTGACAAAGATTTGGACTGATGGACAAAAGGGTTTAAAACAATAGACAAATTACAGCCAGTTACAGCTCAAGCAGATCTTTTAATAAACAGACACTCCCGAGATGTGGAACAAGCCAACCCCGAAGGAGTCATCATAATTCCTCTTGGCTTCCCCTTTTTATACTTCCAATGTCCTCTTGGTTCTTCCCTGTGCAAAATAGGGTTGTACCTGCCACTAATCAGGAAAGGGAATGCAAATGGGCATGTGCTCAAGGCCGATTGTCAGTTGTAAGTTAGATAGCAACAGACTCTGTTGTGCATGTCTTTCCCATAATTCAGTCTGTTATAATCAGATGTATGTATGCATAGAATATTTATTAACCCTTAATGGCTCCTACCTGCCTAGGGTTACTTGAGAACACAGCTTTGCAGCAAGGGTGCATGTGACAGAGTTGGAGAAGCCTCAGTTCAGTTCAGTCGCTCAGTCGTGTCTGACTCTTTGTGACCCCATGGACTGCGGCATGCTAGGCCTCCCTATCCATCACTAACTCCCGGAGCTTGCTCAAACTCATGTCCATCAAGTCAGTGATGCCATCCAACCATCTCATCCTCTGTCATCCCGTTCTCCCACCTTCAATCTTTCCCAGCATCAGGGTCTTTTCCAGTGAGTCACATCAGGTGGCCAAGTTCAGTTCAGTTCAGTAGCTCAGTCATGTCCAAATCTCTGTGACCCCATGGACTGCAGCATGCCAGGCCTCCCTGTCCATCACCAACTCCTTGAACTTGATCAAACTCATGTCCATTTTGTCAGTGATGTCATCCAACCATCTCATCTTCTGTCGTTCCCTTCACCTCCCGCCTTCAATCTTTCCCAGCATCAGGGTCTTTTCCAATGAGTCAGTTCTTCGCATCAGGTGGCCAAAGTATTGGAGCTTCAGCTTCAGCATCTGTCCTTCCCATGAATATTCAGCACAGATTTCCTTTAGGATGGACTGGATGGATCTCCTTGCAGTCCAAGGAACTCTCAAGAGTCTTCTCCAACACCACAGGTCAAAAGCATCAATTCTTCGGCACTCAGCTTTCTTTATAGTCCAACTCTCACATCCATACATGACTACGGGAAAAGCCATAGCTTTCACTAGGTGGACTTTTGTTGGCAAAGAAGTGTCTCTGCTTTTTAATATACTGTCTAGGTTGGTCATAGCTTTTTTTCTAAGGAGCAAGTGTCTTTTAATTTCATGGCTGCAGTCACCATCTGCAGTGATTTTGGAGCCCAAGAAAATAAAATCTGTCACTATTTTCATTGTTTCCCTATCTATTTGCCATGAAGTGATGGGACTGGATGCCATGATCTTAGTTTTCCAAATGTTGAGTTTTAAGCCAACTTTTTTACTCTCCTCTTTCACTTTCATTAACAGACTCTTTAGTTCTTTGCTTTCTGCCATAAAAGTGGTGTCATCTGTGTATCTAAGGTTATTGATATTTCTCCCAGCAAGCTTGATTCCAGCTTGTGGTCCTTCCAGCTGGGCATTTTGCATGTTGTATTATCTTATAGGCTTGGTTAGCCCCTAATCCAGTTAGTTTCCAGACCCTTCCATATGTGGAGGCTGCTGAGAAGATCCCCTGGAGGAGGGCATGGCAACCCACTTGAGTAATCTTGCCTGGAGAATCTCATAGACAGGAGCCTGGTGGGCTATGGTCCATAGAGTCACACACAGTCGGGAATGACTGAAGTGACTTTGCATGCATGCATACATGCTGGGTGCTGAGGAGGCTGACGATCCCAAGGGGACTTGAGGGCTAGTGCTGTCTCACTGGTGGGTGAAGCCAGGTCCTAGAGTTAGTGCTCAGCTGCTTGCAGGAAGAGCTGGGTCCTGGAGTTTGGCTGCATGGCCCAGGGATCCCAGAGCTGGTGTCAGATCACTGTGGAGTGGGGCAGGGGGCGGTTTCTAAGACAGTTGTGTACAGGACAGGTCCAGGGTGTCCTGAAGCTTATGTTGGTCTGCTTGTGGCGTGGGACAGGTCTTAGCTGGTGGGGTCTGGCCTGCTGTGGGCAGACTGGGTCTGTAGGCTGCCACATTGTGGTTTTCCTGCATCTGGTATCTGCCTCCTGGTGGGTGAGGCTGGTCTAGAGGCTCCTGCAAGCTTCCTAGAGGGCAGAACCAGTGCCCACCCACCGGTGGGTGGAGCCAGGTTCTGGCATTCTGGTGGGCAGGGCTGTGTTGAAGGTGGCTGTGACGCCTGGGGCTTTGTCCTACCTAGTTAGTTGCTTGCCCTGAGGTGTGCTAGTGCTGGTGCCTACCAGCTGTTGGGTCGGGAGATTGTGAGTAGCAGTGATTTGATGGTAAAAATCACCCCCCGTCCACTACCCCTACCCCTCACCCCAAACCCCTTACCCCTCACCCCCCGCCACCCCCTCCACCTCTCCAGGAGACTCTCTTAGACTAGCTGGTGGGTCTGGCCCAGGTTCCTATCAGAAGAATGCTTTTGCTCTCTGTCTTGGAGCCTTAGATTTTGCATGCACCCTTTAAGACTGAAGTCTCTATTTCCCACTGTCATTTGGGATTCCTGAAATGAAGCCCTGCTGGCCTTCAGAGCCAAGTGTTCTGGGGGCTCATCTTCCAGGTTCAGGACTGCAGGTTGGGGAGCCTGACATGGGACTCAGGGCTCTCACTCCTGTGGGACAACCTCTGCACTGTAATTGTTGTCCAGTCTGTGAGGCGCCCACCTGGGTGTATTCATACTTGATTATGTTGCGAGTCCACCCCGCCTTGCCATCTCATTGTGCTTCTTTTTAATTTTTTTGGTAGAAGATCTTTTCTGGGAGGTTCCAGTTTTTTCCATCAATGGTTTTTGTTCAGAGTTGTGATTTTGGCATGCTTGTGAGAGGAGGTAAATTCTAGATCTTTCTACAGCATCTTGGTCAGTCTCTGTATTTGCATGTTTTGAGGCCTCCAGTTCCAGGGAGAAGAGGGAGTTGTTTTTTCTTCTGACATCTGTGCCTCCCTCTCTCCCAGCTTAACCATGGGTGAGCCTGGGACATTGAGCCAGTGAGCTGAACAATGCCTGCATTATCAGCAGACTCCCCACATGACCCAGAGGCCTGGCATTGGAGGAAGGGAGAGAAAATGGGTAGGAAGGTGACATGAGAAGATTCTGTGCACAGGAGGGATGTTGTCATGATAGAAGATGGGTGTCACCATTGAAGTGTTCATTAGGTTGCTGGTTCTCAGAAGCATAATTGTGCCTCCCCCACCCTGGAGGGACATTTGGCAATGTCTGGTGATATAGTCGATTGTCATAACTGGGAGGGAGTACTTTTGGTATCTAGTGGTCAGAGGCCAGGGATGTTCCTACACATCCTATAAGGCAAAGGGGAGCTCCACAACCAGGAACTTTTCAACCCTAAAGGGCCATGGTGCCTTGGCCAAGAACTCTTGCTTTAGAGAAGGGACAACTTGAGAAAGGACTGTGTGTGTGTTAGTCGCTCAGTCATGTCTGACTCTTTGCAACCCCATGGACTGTAGCCCACCAGGCTCCTCATCCATGGGATTCTCCAGGCAAGTATACTGGAGTGGGTTGCCATTTCCTCTTCTAGGGGATCTTCCCAACCCAGGGATAGAATCCATGTCTTCTGTATCTCCTGCATTGCAGGCAGATTCCTTACTACTGAGCCACCTGGGAAGGACTGAACAGAGTCAAAAACAGGCATCAGAAGACTGCCCACAAACAAGTGAGATGAGGAAGAAAAAGTATTTCTGGAAATACATCCAAAGATACTGATTTTCCCATCTTGTGTGTCCACGAGGGTAGAAGATTGTACTTGGCAATCTCATTCAACCCCCAATATATAAGCAAACAAAGTTCCTAATATCCTGCCTAAACTAAAAATGAAAACTTGACACTCAGACTGTAATTAGCAAGAACGGACAACTTCCTCATTTTTACCCAAAAGGAGGGTAAATATTCACCAGGATATTTTAACACTCCGTCATCTCATTTCCTCCCAGAGCTGTGAAGGTGTCATGATTTCAATCTCCCCACAGTGGAATTTTTCTGCAACATAGAGTCTGGCCATGGCACTTAGGGGATGTTTTTGACGGCTGTGTCCAACAGCATGAGGGGAAATTGTTCACATTTGTGTCTCAGATGCTGTCTTGAGCTTTGTTGATTTTCCTCCAGTCAGAGCTATCCCTGAGGACTTCCTGGTTTTCAGGGCAAAAACCTCAGCAAGAGCAAGCTGCCTTTGAAGATTGGCTGCCCCAGCATATGCAGTCACTCAGAAACCATGCAGACAGAAGCCCAGAGTGCTGCTTCTGTGCTGATACAAAAGCATCTCTTTGACCTGGGTCCCCACGAGGAGTGGGAGTCCTGTAGCATTTCTCTGGGTGGGATGTCTCCTCATGGGCATCTTTGAGAACCACTAGACTCTCATCTCTTGTTTAGTAAATATTAGCATTGCTCAAGCACTTCCACCAAGCAAAGACTGACTGACTTGGAAATTTTCAAAATACATGTATATAAGAGCCTAGAAATGAAGCCCAGGGGGGAGCAGGCAGCCTTATGCTTTTGGCACCAGTTCCAGTGACATTGCTTAATGAGAACTGCCTGTCTAGTGGGATCAAGGGCTCAGGCTCTGTGGGCTGGTTGGCCCCGTGAACTCCGGGGTTGAGGGTTCATGCCCTGGCACTTCTGCTTCTAGTCAATCATTTGAAAGTTGCAAACACTCCTACCAGCAACCTTCTCCATTTCAGGATGTCCTGAGTGGGCAGGTCTGGAATGCAGGGAGAGAGCAAGAGGCAACCATTAACAGCTGCTGCAATATGGACGCCCTCCCCTCCTTTCTCTGTGTGACCAGGTCCCCAGGGGTTGAAGGGCAGAGGCCTTGATTGGGCTCACTGGTCCGTGATGATGACTGTCTTGCTTTAGTCTCTTGCTGCTTTTGAACCTGGCCTCATCAAGAGGGTCTCGCCCCAAGGCTGACATAGAGATTTAAAGCCAGTATAGTCATCTCTGTCGTAAACTACACTAAGTTATTGATTGGGAGCTGAAAACAGACTAAAATGCAATGTACCCAACCAAAATGCATGGCTAACTCCGTTGGGATAGTTTTGCCCCAGATATTCCAATTTCAGACCCTTCTTGTTGTTCAGTCATTAAATCCTGTCTGACTCTTTGCGACCCCATGGACTGCAGCACACCAGCCTGCCCTGTCCTTCACTATCTCCCAGAGTTTGCCCAAACTCTTGTCCATTGAATTGGTGATGCCATCCAATCATCTTATCCTCTGTCACCGCCTTCTCCTCCTGCCCTCAACCTTTCCCAGCATCAGGGCCTTTTCCAATGAGTCAGCTCTTTGCATCAGGTGGCCAAAGTATTGCAGTTTCAGCTTCCACATCAGTCCTTCAAGTGAATATTCAAGATTGATTTCCTTGACTGGTTTGATATATTCCTCAACTAACCTTGTTTCCACTCTCTCTCTCTCTTCTTGGGGTAAGAGAAAAAGGGAAGAGGAGGGAATCATGGTTTCTTTGTTCAGCGAATTGGTTCCTAGGAAACATTCGTTGTTTGGAAGTCTACTTGGTCTGCTGCTGGTATGGGTACCCCAACTTTCTTTTAATGAATGTTTGTGTTTGGTATTGTTTACCATCTGTACTGGAGGAGCAGCAACACAGCTCAACAGTAGCTGAGTTCTCTGTCCTTGAACTCCTTCTGATTTGATCTTCAACATGGACTCTGAACTTCCCAGGCAGCAGATGTCCTCCACTTGGAATGCCACCCAATGCCACCTGTGTGGCCTGCTTGCTCACTTTAATCTTAGGTCACTACCTGGGTGCTCCTGCTCAGAAATGAGAAAGGAGGCTGGGACTTCCTTTTTGGTCCAGTGGTTAGGACTCTGCACTTCCACCACACAGGGCACAGGTTCTATCTCTGGTCGGGAAACTACAATTCTGCAAGTCGTGTGCCAGGCCAAAAAAAAAAAAACTAGGAAGATAGCTGGGACTCTGTGATACTTTTGTAAATAATAGGGAATATAGTTTCTAAGAAAATGAGTAGACCTTTTGCAAAGGTGGTTCACCAGGTCAGAGGGGACCTTCTCTCAGACTGAAGTTGATCATGATACCCTAGAGCTCATTTTACTTGCACTCGGATTGTCTACGGGACTTCCCTGGTGGCTCACGTAGTAAAGCATCTGCCTACAATGCTGGAGTCCCGGGTTCTATCTCTGGGTTGGGAAGATCTCCTGGAGAAGGAAATGGCAACCCACTCTAGTATTCTTATCTGGAAAATCCCATAGACGGAGGAACCTGGCAGGCTACAGTTCATGGGGTCGCAAAGAGTCAGACAAGACTGAGTGACTTCACTTTTCACTTGCCTTACTGTGTGGGATGAGCTGAGCCTATAATTAAGAATTGTGTAAGAACAACTTCAGACTTTGAATTTAGGGCCAGGGGCCAGGTGGGAGGTGATAAAAGACACTGATAAACCTAATTAAACTTAAAAGCTTTTGCAGAATGAAGGAAACTATAAGCAAGGTGGAAAAGACAGCCTTCAGAATGGGAGAAACTAATAGCAAATGAAGCAACTGACAAAGAGTTAAACTCCAAAATGTACAAGCTGCTCATGCAGCTCAATTCCAGAAAAATAAATGACCCAATCAAAAAATGGGCCAAAGAACTAAACAGATATTTCTCCAAAGAAGACATACAGATGGCTAACAAACACAGGAAAAGATGCTCAACATCACTCATTATCAGAGAAATGCAAATCAAAACCACAATGAGGTACCATTTCACGATGGTCAGAGTGGCTGCTATCCAAAAATCTACAAACAATAAATGCTGGAGAGGGTGTGGAGAAAAGGGAACCCTCTTATACTGTTGGTGAGAATGCAAACTAGTACAGCCACTATGGAGAACAGTGTGGAGATTCCTTAAACAACTGGAAATAGAGCTGTCATATGACCCAGAAATCCCACTGTTGGGCATACACACCGAGGAAACCAGAATTGAAAGAGACACGTGTACCCCAACGTTCATCACAGCACTGTTTATAATAGCCAGGACATGGAAGCAACCTAGATGTCCATCAGGAGATGAATGGATAAGAAAGCTGTTGTACATATACACAACGGAATATTACTTGGCTATAAAAAAAGAATGCATTTGAATCAGTTCTAATGAGGTGGATGAAACTGGAGCCTATTATACAGAGTGAAGCAAGCCAGAAAGAAAAACACCAATACAGTATATTAATGCATATATATGGAATTTAGAAAGATGGTAACAACAACCTTATATACAAGAGACACAGCAAAAGAGACACAGATGTAAAGAACAGACTTTTGGACTCTGTGGGAGAAGGTGAGGGTGGATGATTTGAGAGAATACCATTGAAACATGTATATTACCATATGTGAAATAGATGACCAGTCCAAGTTCGATGTATGAAACAGGGCACTCAAAGCCGGTGCACTGGGACAACCCAGAAGGATGGGGTGGGGAGGGAGCTGGGAGGGGGGTTCAGGATGGTAACATATGTATACCCGTGGCTGATTCATGTCAATGTATGGTAAAAAAACCACTGCAATATTGTAAAGTAATTAGCCTCCAATTAAAATAATTAATTTTTAAAAAGACACTAATAGGCAGATTTATTTGCCCAGTTTTGAGGTTTTCTTTTTGCTTGATGACCTGAGGCTGCTATGAAGAGAGGATGGAATTTGCTGGAAGTTAAATTTTCTAGGGGTTTCCCAGGTGGTTCAGTGCTAAAGAACCCGCCTGCCATTGCAGAAGACTCGGGCTTGATCCCTGGCTCAAGAAAATCCCCTGGAGAAGGAAGTGGCAATCGTCTCTAGTATTCTTGCTTGGGAAAGCCCATGGAAAGAGGAGCCTGGTGGGTTACAGTCCATGGGGTCCAAAGAGTCCGACATGACATAGTGGCTAAATGACTACAGATTGTGTAGCATTTATTTTGAGGTTATTTTTCATTCTGCAGGTATATGTGGTTTCTACCAATATGAAGCACTCATTTACTTATTTTTAACATGAGTCTTTTAAAGAGAATAGCACATGTTATGGGTGGGTTTAAGTAGAACATCTTCATGAGAAGTGGGAATTCTACTCGATGGATTTCTTGAGCACATACTCTGTGGTAGACTTGAAGCCAAGCCACTGCTGGTTTCAGATTTCAGCAATACAACAGTCTGATGGTGGCCAAGAAACAGAAGTAAGAAAAATTTACAGAAAAGCTAGGTTGCAGTTACAAAGGAAGGCACAAGGGGCTTTGTGAGTTGGTACTAGGGGTGTTTGGCCCAGCAGAGAGTTGAGCGGGAGCCTCTGTGAGAATTGGTGGTTGAGAAGTCATAAAAATGTTAGCGGTAGATCTCCTCAAGAAAATTACAGATACTAAGGGAACAATTCATACAAAGATGGGCAAAATAGGAAAGAAACGGTATGGACCTAACAGAAGCAGATCTTAATAAGAGATGGCAAGAATACACAGAAGAACTATACAAAAAAGATCTTCACAACCCAGATAATCATGATGGTGTGATCACTTGCCTAGAGCCAGACATCCTGGAGTGTGAAGTCAAGTGGGCCTTAGGAAGAATCACTATGAACAAAGCTAGTGGAGGTGATGGAATTCCAGCTGAGCTATTTCAAATCCTAAAAGATGATGCTGTGAAAGTACTGCACGCAGTATGCCAGCAAATTTGGAAAATTCAGCAGTGGCCACAGGACTGGAAAAGATCAGTTTTCATTCCAGTGCCAAAGAAAGGCAATGCCAAAGAATGCTCAAACTACCACACAATTGCACTCATCTCACACACTACCAAAGTAATGCTCAAAATTCTCCAAGCTGTGCTTCAATAGCACACAAACCGAGAACTTCCAGATGTTCAAGCTGGATTTAGAAAAGGCAGAGGAACCAGAGATCAAATCGCCATCATCCGTTAGATCATGGGGAAAAGAGGAGAATTCCAGAAAAACATCTATTTCTGCTTTATTGACTATGCCAAAGCCTTTGACTGTGTGGATCACAACAAACTGTGGAAAATTCTGAAAGAGATGGGAATACCAGACCACCTGACCTGCCTCCTGAGAAATCTGTAAGTAAGTCAAAAAGCAACAGTTAGAACTGGACACGGAACAACAGACTGGTTCCAAATTGGGAAAGGAGTACGTCAAAGTATTGTCACCTTGCTTATTTAACTTATATGCAGAGTATATCATGCAAAAATGCCAGACTGGATGAAGTACAAGCTGGAATCAAGATTGCTGGGAGAAATATCAATAACCTCAGATATGCAGATGACAGCACTCTTATCTCAGAAAGTGAAGAGAAACTAAAGAGCCTCTTGATGAAGGTGAAAGAGGAGAGTGAAAAAGCTGGCATAAAACTCAACATTCAGAAAACTAAGATCATGGCATCTGGTCCCATCACTTCATGGCAAATAGATGGGGAAAACAATGAGAAGATTCTTGAGAGTCCCTGGGACTGCAAGGAGATCCAAACAGTCCCTCCTAACAGAAATCAGTCCTGAATATTCATTGGAAGGACTGATCAGTTCAGTTCAGTCCCGTCACTCAGTGATGTCTGACTCTGCCACCCCATGAACTGCAGCACGCCAGGCCTTCCTGTTCATCACCAACTACCAGAGTCTACCCAAACCTATGTCCATTGAGTCAGTGATGCCATCCAACCATCTCATCTTCTGTCGTCTGCTTCTCCTCCTACCCTCAATCTTTCCCAGCATCAGGTTCTTTTCAAATGAGGCAGCTCTTTGCATCAAGTGGCCAAAGTATTGGAGTTTCAGCTTCAACATCAGTCCTTCCAATGAACACCCAGGACTGATCTCCTTTAGGATGGACTGGTTGGATCTCCTTGCATCAGTTCTTCAGTGCTCAGCTTTCTTCATGGTCCAATTCTCACATCCATACATGACTCCTGGAAAAACCATAGCTTTGACTAGACGGACTTTTGTTGACAAAGTAATGTCTCTGATTTTCATCTGCTGTAATTTTGGAGCCCCCCAAAATAAAGTCTTTTCCAATGAGTCAACTCTTTGCATCAGATGGCCAAAGTACTGGAGTTTCAGCTTCACCATCATTCCCTCCAAAGAAATCCCAGGGCTGATCTTCAGAATGGACTGGTTGGATCTCCTTGCAGTCCAAGGGACTCTCAAGAGTCTTCGCCAACACCACAGTTCAAAAGCATCAGTTCTTTGGTGCTCAGCTTTCTTCATGGTCTAACTCTCACATCCATACATGACCACTGGAAAAACCATAGCCTTGACTAGATGGACCTTTGTTGGCAAAGTAATGTCTCTGATTTTCAATATGCTATCTAGGTTGGTCATAACTTTTCTTCCAAGGAGGAAGCGTCTTTTAATTTCATGGCTGCAATCACCATCTGCAGTGATTTTGGAGCCCCCAAAAATAAAGTCTGACACTGTGTCGACTGTTTCCCCATCTATTTCCCATGAAGTGATGGGACCAGATGCCATGATCTTCGTTTTCTGAATGTTGAGCTTTAAGCCAACTTTTTCAGTCTCCTCTTTTTCACTCTCCTCAAAAGTCTTTTTAGTTCCTCTTCACTTTCTGTCATAAGGGTGGTGTCATCTGCATATCTGGGGTTATTGATATTTCTCTCGGCAATCTTGATTCCAGCTTGTGCTTCTTCCAGCCCAGCGTTTCTCATGATGTACTCCGCATAGAAGTTAAATAAGCAGGGTGACAATATACAGCCTTGATGTACTCCTTTTCCTATTTGGAACAAGTCTGTTGTTCCATGTCCAGTTCTAACTGTTGCTTCCTGACCTGCATATAGGTTTCTCAAGAGGCAGGTCAGGTGGTCTGATATTCCCATCTCTTTCAGAATTTTCCACAGTTTATTGTGATCCATACAGTCAAAGGCTTTGGCATAGACAATCAAGCAGAAATCGATGTTTTTCTGAAACTCTCTTGCTTTTTGATGATCCAGCGGATGTTGGCAATTTGGTCTCTGGTTCCTCTGCCTTTTCTAAAACCAGCTTGAACATCTGGGAGTTCACCGTTCACGTATTGCTGAAGCTTGGCTTGGAGCGAAGAGTTGACTCATTCGAAAAGACTCTGATGCTGGGAGGGATTGGGGGCAGGAGGAGAAGGAGACGACCGAGGATGAGATGGCTGGATGGCATCACTGACTCGATGGATATGAGTCTGAGTGAACTCCGGGAGATGGTGATGGACAGGGAGGCCTGGCATGCTGCGATTCATAGGGTCGCAAAGAGTCGGACATGACTGAGCGACTGAACTGAACTGAACTGAGTGAAAAATAAAGTCAGCCACTGTTTCCCCATCTATTTGCCATGAAGTGATGGGACCAGATGCCATGATCTTAGTTTTCTGAATGTTGAGTTTTAAGCCCACTCTTTCACTCTCCTCTTTCAGTTTCATCAAGAGATTCTTTAGTTCTTCTTCACCTTCTGCTGAGGTTATTGATATTTCTCCCAGCAATCTTGATCCAGCTTGTGCTTCCTCCAGCCAAGTGTTTCTCCTAATGCACTCTGCATATAACTTAAATAATCAGGGCAACAATATACAGCCTTGACATACTCCTTTTGCTATTTGGAACTAGTCTGTTGTTCCATGTCCAGTCATGAAAAGGAAGGACTGATGCTGAAGCAGACATTCCAATACTTTAGCTACTTTATGTGAAGAACTGACTCATTGGAAAAGACCAGATGCTGGGAAAGATTGAAGGCAGGAGGAGAGGGGGATGACAGAGGATGAGATGGTTGGATGGTATCAATGACTTAATGGACATGAGTTTGACCAAGCTCCAAGAGTTGGTGATGGACAGGGAAACCTGGCATGCTGCACTCCATGGGGTCACAAAGAGTCAGACATGACTGAGTGACCATCACTTTCACTTCAGCATCCAAAAGTGATGACCAAGCAAGCAGGTCAATATATAGTGCTGAGCTCAGCAGAGAAATTAGACCTAGAGATAGAGATCTGGGGAGCATCAGACAGCATGGTGAAGGAGGGAATGGCATTCCCTCTGGATGTGGATGGCATTGTATCTGGAGGGATTAAGAAAGAATTGAAGTGGGTTAACATCTCAAAAGCTGTTGCATGCCAAGATGAGGTCAGGCTGTCATGGGAATATATATCGATGCAGATGGTATTTCTGACATCGCTGAGCACTATTTGGTATAGTGAAGACACTCAGTGGCTGATGTGAGTGAGGGGAGCTGTAATGACAGGCAAGGAAAGAGAAACAGAACATGTGACCAGTCCTTTGAGAAGCTTGAGGGAAAAGAGGAGGCCAGAGAGGGTAGAAGCTGAAGGGAGAATAAGATTGGGGAAGAGGTGAGATAAGCTTTACTGTCTGAAATATTTTACTGAACAGCATTTAATGACTGTAATCAAAAATTGAGCTTTGAGGATAAATAGACCGTGCTAAAGAACTAATGTTCATTAAATCATTTTTCTGTGTCTCTCCTTAATTGGTAATTGGTTTTTGGCCATGACAGATTTGCTTGTTAATTGCTACACTTCCTATTTAATCATGCTTTTATAATTCTCTTAGAGAACATGAAGATTCAAAGGGAGACTTGAATTCCTTTCCATAAATCACCCATGTTAAGACAGGCCAACTACAAGAAAGGTTTTTCCATAAGCCCTCGACCCTGTTTTTACTTTATGTTCTTAAATGTACATCCCACGGTGAGAATGGTATTCCAGGGGAAGGGATCTTGAAAGTTCCACATGCCTCTCTTTATGTTTCTGTTATAATCAGAAGCAGTTCTCTTCTTCAACCTGTTTTGCTTCTCTACTTTACAAAATAATAATTTGTAGAAAAGGGGGCTGGGGGCTACTCTCTAGAGTGGATGACATGCCCTTCAGATTGACTTTGAAAGATGATTAATTACAGCAGCATCTGTTCCGTTTCAAAAGTTGAAATGAAACATACTTGAAAACTCTTACTAAAGGAAATCTATTTTACATTCCTATCACTTGTGAGAAGGGCTGATTTAAGTCAGAATTTTGAAGGAGGTAAAGCTAATCATTGGAACTGGCACACACTACTCTGTTGAACGAAAGCATCTTTTAATAGCCTCTTTCATGGTTCTGTCTTAAGCACTCTACAATGAATTCTTATGAGTTCTGTAATTTCAGAATTGATGGAATTCAGTGTTAGAAGGCTTAGTCGCTTAGTCATGTCCAACTCTTTGCGACCTCATGGATTGTAGCCTCCCTCCAGGCTCCTCTGTCCATGGGATTTCCCAGGCAAGAATACTTGGGTGGGTAGACATTTCCTTCTCCCGGGGATCTTCCTGACCCAGGGATTGAAGCTGGGGTCTCCTGTATTGTAGGCAGATTCTTTGGAAAAGGACTTGGGAGCTCACAGAGCCCCCAAGCCATAGGGGGACATAGCTGAGATCCCATGAGTGAAGGATAGACAGACAGCGCCCTGAGGGTTTCAGTCCACTGGTCCAGTACTGTATCTGCTGTGGCCAATCACAGCATGGGACACATGTAGTCTCATGGTTGTTTTTGTAAATAAAGTTTTATTGTAACACAGCCACACCCACTTGTGGACACATCCTCTCTGGCTGCTTTCACTCTCCAGCTGCAGAGCTGAGTAGCTGCCAGAGATAGTATGGCTTGAAAACCCTAAAATAGTCCCTTTCTGACCTTGACAGAAAAGGGGCTGAGCCCTGTGGTGCTAGACAGCATGGGCTGCTGGTCCTGGCTGCACTTAAGAATCATTTCAGAGGAAAGTGCAGGGTGCTGGCCCACACCAAGGACCTTATCAGCCCATCTTTCAGGATGGGATCCAGAAACTGACATTTTTTTTAATGGAGTTTTTTGTTTTTTTTTCTTTATTGAGAAACTTAAGACTTGGGTACATCAAATAAATCCAATTTCTAGGGGAAAAAGTCAAAACCCACAATAGAAAAAAAATGTTAACACAATCTGAGCCATATCTGAACCCAGAGAATATATTCTTTTAATTGAAAAATTCTAGGTGCTTCGTGGGCTTCCCTGGTGGCTCAGATGGTAAAGAATCTTCCTGCAATGTGGGAGATCTGGGTTTGATCCCTGGGTCAGGAAGATTCCCTGGAGGAGGGAATGGCAACCCACTCCAGTATTCTTGGCTGGAGAATTCCATGGACAGAGGAGCCTGGTGGGCTACAGTTCATGGGGTCGCAGAGTCAGATACAACTGAGTGACTTAGCACACAGCAGGTGTTTCATAATTGACCTCTTGATACAAAATCCTATTAAATTTGCAATTTGTGGTTCTTGGCGTTGAGGCCCATAGGATAAGCTGGGAAGTCTTCAGACCTGGAGCTAAAAAAGGGCTTCCCTGGTGGCTGAGTCAGTAAAGAGTCTGCCTGCAAAGTGGAAGACCTGTGTTTGACCCCTGGGTTGGGAAGATCCCATGGAGAAGAAACTGGCAACCCACTCCAGTATTCTTGCCTGAAGAATCCCATGGACAGAGGAGCCTGACGGGCTACAGTCCACGGGGTCACAAAGAGTCGGACACGACTGAGTGACTTTCACTTTTATTTAGCTTTTGAATCAATCACTTACTCTTGGCTGGAGAATTCCATGGACAGAGGAGCTTGGTGGGCTACAGTCTATGGGGTTGCAATGAGTTAGACATGAGTGACTATCACACACACACATCCTTGTCTAAGAGGTAGCAGTGTGCATGTGTGCTAAGTTGCTTCAGTCATGTCTGACTCTTTGAAACCCCATGGATGGTAGCCCGCCAGGTTCCTCTGTCCATGGGATTCTCCAGACAAGAATACTGGAGTGGGTTGCCATTCCCTCCTCCAGGGGATCTTCCTGACCCAGGGATTGAACCCACATCTGTTATGTCTGCTAAATTGGCAGGCGAGGACAAGATTTTCATATTCAGCCAGATTAAAGTCAGTGTGCTCCATCACGGGGCCTCTAAAGCATATGACCTTGAGACGGTGTTTCAGGCTCTATGTGCATGTTTCTATGGGATATGAGGCTGAAGAAAGCCCCCTAGAGTGGCACTTCACACATGTCTGCTTGTAGCAGAATCTCCTGGAGGGCTGGGTCCCAGCCCTGCAGGTTCTGTCTGGTGGGTGGGTCTGGGGTAAGTAGGGCTGGCACATGTAACAAGTGTACAGGTGCCGTTTTTGCCTTGGACCCATGACCAAGCCTTCGGAGTGCTGACTCAGGTCCAAAAGTCTTGTGTTTCTTATGAAAGTCAATTCCTGTTAGCCAGGGGAGGGGTTTGGGGATAGACTTATGAACCAACTGCTGGGGTGGTTCCAGACCACGCTGTCAAGACCCTCACCCATCCATATACATCCTCCATGCCCTCCTCTTCTCCACCCGCTCTGGAAGTCTAGAAACCAAGCCATTCTTCTGATCTCTGCTCCTGTACAGGTTTTCTCTTACTGTGTCTTTAAATTCCCGGGGGGAGGGGAGAATACTATGTTGCGTCTTGTCAATTACCTGTATTTTGATTACGGAGAGGCTGGATGGTGGACACTGGAACGTTTCAGGCATAAAAGAAAATGGATTATATGTTGCAAGGTGGTAGAAAGATTAGCAGAAGTTGAATAAATATGTGTAGAAACAGTGAAGGTGAAAACATGCCTTGGTAAGGCAAAAGACATAGGCAGAGACAGAGGGCGTGGGAACCACAAAAATGATTTTATTTTAAACCAGAAAGCAACAGCAATGGAGAGCTTGGACTGAGGGTGTGACAGCATGACTCAAGTACCAGGAACTGAACTTGTTCGGGTGAAAAGAGCAGCATACAGAGACTTTCATTTCCCGACCAAGCAAATCACATCCCCATCTTTGTGACACTTGTCAGTGGGTTCCCATTTACAAAGGCTTGCATTGCCTTTCAGATTTTCTAAACAATTTTGTAAATATTTTTTTAAAGGTGAAGGTTTTGGTGCCCAGTTTCTTTTTTGATATACCAGGCATTGAATCAATCACGAGTGAAAAAAAAAAAATTGTTGAGAGTTTTGCTTAAAGAATAGTAAGAGTTTCTTGTTTGTGGCACTATTGATATTTTGGGCCAGATAATCCTTTGTCATGGGGGCTGTGCTGTACACCATAGGATGTTGAGCAGCATTTCTGGTCTCTACCCACTAGATGCCGGGGCACCTTTCACAAGTTGCGCCAACCCAAAATGACTCCAGACACTGCCAGATTGCCCCCATGTTCAGAAGCACTATTTTTAAAACATTCTCCCATCCCCATTACCATCTTTGTATCCTTTTTTTTAAAAGACATTTTATAAGGGGAGAGCAGATCATCTGGTTCCCAACACCAAAAGCACATGTACGCGAGCATACGTGTGTTTCCGCAGGCACTGCTGATGTGCCTGGAGCCGAAATGGAATTCCATGTTCACTGGGGAGCACTGGTTTGGTTCCTCAGAAAGTCTTGAGATCTCAGTACCATAATAAAATGCCTTTTGGTCCTCAGGCCTTTGCCTCTTCTCCAGCAGAAACTCTCATCAACATGTGCAGTTTTTGAAGTCACTTTCTTTTAAAGCCAGAAAGAAAATCTTCACCCAAGCCCCTTCTCCATTTTAATCCATGTAGATTTCCACTTGAATTATATGGCCAGCCACTTGTGACAGTGGATTCAGGGTTCTTCATTTCTATCCATCAGAAGGAGAGAGGTACCATGTTTCAGAGTTCAGTTTTGAGGACTGGCTACATAATTTGCGAGGCCCAGTGCTAAATGAAAATGTAGAACCCTCGTCCAGGCATTACTGAGCATTTCAAGATGGTGCCAGCAGCGTTCACACACTCACAACGTTGGACCCGGCAGCCTTGGTTGGCGTTGCGTCAATTTTGTGTATTAATTTAACTGGCACTGCCAGCTCTTTTTCCCCTGTATTGTGATGCTTTCTGTGAAGTAAGAACCTCAAAAACAAAATGCCGTGCCCCCAATCCTTTTAAAGAATTCTACTGCAACAAATGTTGATAGCATATATTTTTCAGACTTTCAAAAAAAAATCCACATGGAAATTTTGTCTACATCATTACAGTAATGAAAGTAAACACTGTGGCCTTTCATCATATACATATTTTCCAGTAAATATGACAACATGGAAATAGTAATCGCTACAATCCACAATGTTTTTAAGTTAGCAAAGAGTGAGACTTCCACAACAAAATGATAACATAATCCCTTGTCCTTATAAAAATAGCCAAAACATAACCTAAATGGCTTGCAGTGAAAACTGGAGTAGTAACTTCTTTATACTGAAAAAGCATTATAATTCATGGCAATATTGTCCTCATAAATGCTTTAGATTAACATCATAAGGCAAACTGGAGCATTTATTGTACCTGGAGACCATGATTTAAAAAATCTCAGAAGCTGAGTTTTAGACCCTTTTATTTAAAACCTGTTAGTGTACAAAGTGCATGAAAATATCCATTATTTAGCTACCAAAAAAGTTTGTAAAAATTATTAAGCCAACCCTTTTGGTTTATTCAGGGAAGCCTAATGAACATTGTTTTTCTATTGTAAAAAGAAAAAATTCCATTAAGTTGGCAGAGATTAATTTTTTTTCCATTGAGGCATCCATCTTTTAGATGTGAAATTGTTCTAAGTCACTATCAAAATATTCATCTGGGTATAAATAATATAGTAAATATATAGAATCTATCTGTTAAGAAAAAGGAGTGCATCTGCCAGTGTACAGGCAGAAGCCCTGGGGAAGCTGCCCCTGAAACCCAGACTCACGATCACATAATGCGATGCTGAAACAATTGGTTGATTTGCTCAAAAACAAAACCAATAAAAACAGTGTCTAAATCCCCCAGTCTGTCAAAACGGCCACCCCAGCAGCCCAGATAAATATTTTAGCAAATGAAATGGTTGAGAGATGTCATGCCCTTCATCAAGGTAGAACCACTGCCAGATTCCTGGTTCGAGTCCAAGGATGGCTTAGTGTGAAAGTATCAGTCGTGACACCATGGACTGTAGCCCGCTAGGCTCCTCTGTCCATGGGATTCTCTAGGCGACAATACTGGAATGGGTTGCCATTCCCTTCTCCAGGGAATCTTCCTGACTCAGGGATCGAACCTGGGTCTTCTGCACTGCAGGTGGAGTCTTTACCACTGAGCCACCAGGGAAGGCAAAAAAGCCTTATGTCATGGACCACTCCAATGTCTTAGGTCAGCACACTGAGCATTGTATCTGACATGACATTAGCAGGTTCTACTAGCAGGTTCCAAAGTGAGAATAGAGAGTTTGATTTTTTTTTTTGTTTTTTGTTTGTTTGTTTGTTTTCTTACAACTCTATTTAACTATACTAGAATATAGAGGGACTTCTACATCTTTCGAGATGTGTTTAAAGGTCTGTTTATTATAACTTCTGAAGCACATATACTAGAGAAGAGTACTTTATGCAATGTCCCTTGTCATTACCAACTCATAAATACAAATGGTTTTTGGTTGGATGTGGTATTGGCGGTTGGGGCTAGAGAGCAAAACTGATCCAAAGCGGTGCTGATCCAAAGCAAAACTGATCCTAGAGAGCAAAACTGATCCAAAGCGGTGCTGCCATTTGTGACAGAAAATGTTTATTTCCTCAGCCCCAGTGACAAAAATTATTCAGGGGGAGTGGGACACAGGACAGCTAGTAAACATACTGAAGAAACTTCACAGGGCTAAAGAAACTAGTAAAAGGAAGAAGGAAATAGATTTCTATCGTGACACAGAATCCCACTTCCGAGAAAACACAAATCGGCCTGAATTTTTGAATCATCAGTAGGATTCAAGGTGAATTTTTTCAATTGCAATCTCATTGTTCGTGTTCTCCCAGCATCATCCTACCAGCCATGGAAGGGTAATTACAGGTTTTGCAATAGCAGATCCCCGGCTCCCAAGTCAAGTCTTTCCCTCCTGTCTGTTGCTCTCTCCATGCTACTTGATCCATAAATCCTTCTGACATCGCAGACTGCTTCACAAGAAACCAGTCAGAAAGCCTGCTTACTTCCCTACTAGGTTCAAAACTATTTTTTTTTAGTTTGAAAATAGTGGCATATTGTTACACAGTGTTGGTGTGACAGGACCTGCCATGAGATCTGTAGGAAAGAGGATGTGAGAAGGTGGAGAAACACAAAACTACAAAAGACCTTGTTTCTCAAGCTCAGAGACTTGTGCTGAAAATAAAGGTTGTCAAGAACTGATAAAACTTACGGGCCTCCTAATGTGCAAAACCAGAGAATTCCTAAGAGTTGTAATCCCCGGTTATGTTCCTATTATAAATAATCTATAAATTTTCCTGTAAATACAAAAACAGGGTGAAGAAATTATTAAAGCCTGTACTTAATACAAACCACAGTGAAAGGGGGGAATCGCCCATTGGGAATCCTATCTTAGCTGATTTCTGGATGTTTGTTGTGAGATTTAACCACATTTTGGAAGTCTGTGCTTTCTCAGTCCCCAAAATGGTGGCCACCACCCTTTATATCCCCCAGAAACCAGCTCCACGTGCTCAGGGCAGCTGCTCTGTACAGTCTAGATGGTCGGGGATGGGAAGGCCTGTTATGATGGTCAGACATTTGTTCCACACAGTGAAGGTGGGGCACACGGGCTGCGAGAATGTGATGTCGAAAGTGTAGAGGTGGATGGAGTTCAAGGCATCATAGAAAGCGATGGAGCCATTATCGTAGTCTAGCAGAATGCCGACGCGCCGGAGGTGGGGGGCTGGCTCGATGGGAATCTCCTTGCTGTTGTGTCTTACCACCCAGGTATTGTGGCAGCGGCACAGCACCCAGGAAGCAGAGTTCTTGCCAATCCACTCGTGCTTTGGGGCTGACTTGTATGCAAGGCCAATGGCGTACCTGCAGACGCAAAAGAGCAATGACGAGAACCATGAGCCACACTGCACACATACATGAAATCCTTTCTGTGATCCTTGTCATCCCTGTTCACTCTTTAGTGAAAGCTTGGGCAAGAACCCTGACCCCCTCTTCCCCATCTTCTTCCCTTCTGGACATAAGAGTTGGCAGAAAAGGGCCATTATATTGACTCAAATTCCTGTTTACAGTGCAGATGTTATGAGAGAATTAGAACTTTGTATTTGGCTGTCTTTTTTTTTTATATATTCATGAAGACCCATGCAGTAGATTCTTGAGACCAGTGGCATCCAGTAGAACTTTCTGCAGTGACTGACATGTTCTGCTCTGTTTAATATGGTAGCCACAAGCTGCATGTAGCTATTGGGCACTTGAACTGTGGCTGGTAAGACTGAGGAATTGAGTTAATTATAGTCAAGTTAGTTTCAAGAGCTGCATGTGGCCCATGGCTACCATCTTGGATGGCACAGCCCTAGACTTCTTCTGGCCTTCTAAAGATCTTCTGACCTTCTTTGAATTTTTCAACTGACATCTTGCCTGTTATCTTCCATGACTTCACAAGGCAAGCATGGAAAATAAGTTTCATTTATGGGGATAGGTTCTTTGCCATCTCCCAGCCTCAGTTTTCTCATCTGTAACACAGGGACAATGACTGTCATTGTGTCTCAGAGTTATTTTGAGGAGTTAAGAAAAGAATATGTGTTAAGATCCTGGGCCTAAGACCTAGCATAGAATAGCCAGTAATTGTTATTTTATGATCTTTGCTCGATGACACATGACTAATAACTACCAGAATAGGAATTTGACCCGAGGATGATTTAAAAGGCCACATGACTTAAACAAAACTCCCTAATGCCTTTTCTCACCAGAGGAGCCCTTTTGGTTTTATTTCCTACTATATTTACAAACATCCTGAATGTCTCTGAGCTGGTAGATGTCCTAGTTAATCTAAATGTTCTCTCACTGCTCAAAAAAAAAAAGTTCTAAATTCTTTCTACAGTGTTCTAAGCTTCTTAATCTCTTTTCAGCCTGCTGAAACATGCCTCCATAATGCAGTATTTCTCAGTTATTAAGATAAGCAAGGGCTTCCCAGTGATAAAGAATATGCCTGTTAATGCAGGAGATGTGGGTTCAATCCCTGGGTCAGGAAGATCCCCTGAAGGAGGAAATGGCAACCCACCCCAGTACTCTTGCCTGGAGAACTCCCAAAAACAGACGAGCCTGGTGGGCTGTAGCTGCAAAAGAGTTGGATGCTACTTAGCAACTAAACAACAAGATAAGCAAAACCCATCATTCTTAATAGTGAGTGATTCAGAGTTCAATTCTTAACATGTTATAGTAGAAACCAGTCTAACTGGATGTTGACATATGGTACCTTACTGCCATAGAGAGAAAAACTTCACTGGTCTTTGACATAATGACATTCTTTCAAACATCATGTGCTGGATTTAGAATATAATCGCTTAAAGAGTGATGTGTTCAAAAAAGAAAACACACCATGACTGAATTAAGAGAGGATGGAACTGATCCTCTGGTAAGCATTGGGTACCAGCCTGTGTGCTGTCAAACCTCTGCACTTCACCCTCGTCAATTCTGTTCAGCATTTTAGGGACACTCCTGGGGCTGCATTTCCCAGAATCCTCTTTCCAATATGGAGTCCTGGTCAGATTCTGCCACTCAAACCCGTGCACAAGATCCAGAAGTTCTAAGAGAAGGCGAAACACTCTTTTCCAGACAGTAGACAGCACACGTGAGGTCTGTGGAAGTTTCTGGGCAGACTCCTGGGTGTACCTTGCCTCTGGGCTATGAATAGCTTTCCGCCTTCCAGGAGAGGAGTAGCAGGCTCCCAGAAGCCTTGGCCCTCTTTCTCCTTGGTGGACCTAGGAAAAGACTTTTCTTTTTCTCTGAACCCTAACAGACACTTTGGAAATGTTTTTGTTTTGCACTTTTCAGTATTCTCCCGCAAGACATTCTATCTGTCCTGGCAGACACCACTTCCCTTTTCAGATAATTTGAAACTTGCATTTGCATCCCAAAATAGCCACATTTCTGTATTGTTTCCTTCTTGCTGCTGTACACCATTTTTATTTTTTAGTAAAGAACTTTGACATTCCTTTACCATTTGAACCTTAACTGAACCCCCTATGGAGTAGCTGTGGCAAGTATGACTGACTTCATTTAGCAAATGGGAAAACCAAGAGAAGGTTAAAATGAGCAAAATCTAGACTCTCGCCCCTTCCCCCTTCAGTTGGGTTCCTGTAATCTGTGCGTGAACCCACATTTAGTTAACACCATTTCCTAAAATACCAAGAGCACATTAACAGCATTAGAGTAAGAAAACAACTACGTGTCTAGTCCATTAAGCAACGGAAAATACCATTATATTATCATTAATCTGTAAAATTATGTGCATATTTCCAGTGAGCTTGAAAGGTGCAGGCGGAAGGCAATGTTCCATTAAGGTATGCAGTGAGACTCAGAGAGTTCAAAAAGTATAAAATGATGTTTCTCAGAGCAATGTTAACATGCCCCATAGCATGGATTATAACATACAAGTAAATTTCAAGTCAGCACTATACTTCACAAGAAAATACATGCATTATTAGATGTTACAAATCAAAGTATTACAGGCGTTTGATAGTAAAGGTCACCCTTTCCTCGCTACACCTCCCAGGAAATGTTAAACTACTTTCTACGTGAGAATTTTCTACAACGGACACGAGTTTGTAAAGATGTGAAGCGTGGCAATTAATGTGAGAATATTTTCCCCCTGCCTCACGAGTTGGTTTTGACATCTGGTGTTTTCAAGGTAATGCTGATCTGTGTTTGTATAACTGAAGTGGTGTGGTGGAATTCCCCACACCATTCGTCAATGGGGATGAGATCATAATGATCAGGTATCATTTATCATAAGTAATTATTAAGGGGGTTGTAATTATTTAGACACTGGATTCTGTCCCAGATTAACAGAGCCCGTTAATTAACTAGAAATGTTTGCTCTTTTGCACCTGCAAAAATTAACTGTATTTTCCTTTGGGCTTTTATCTTGCCCCAGTGCAGCTACACATTGTAAATGCCAGCCTGGACCAGAGCCAAATATAGGGGGAGGATCTGTCCTTCATCCTTCAGAGGGATGTTGAAACAGGAATGTTCTGAGCAAAGAGAACCTTGAGGGTCACAAGAGGGGAAAAAACCTACTTGCTTGGCTAATATGCAAACCGTTGTTTGGAAAAAGCCAACACCCAAGCTTATGAATGTGTATCAACACTGTAAAGGACTTAGACATACTACGTTATTTGCATAGACTTGAACTGAAAGGTTTCTTTTTTGTAAAATAAGTGTTTTAGCATCTTTATCTCAAAAATAAATACTGTTACCATATTCATCATCTGCAAGTTAGGCAGTTTTTAGTTTTAGAGTTTTTTTTTTTTTTAAAGCAAAGATTCAACTATCACTTATTCACCACAGTAAGCCTTAAAGTGTATTTTTTTTCCTTTATGGTTTATTACAGGATATATTTTCAAAAAATTTCTCTTGGAGCCACTGATTTGACAATGTTGTGTTAGTTTCAGGTATACAACAAAGTGAATCAGTTATCCATAATACACATATCTTGGGAAGATCCCCTGGAGGAGGACATGTCAACGCACTCCAGTATTCTTGCCTGGGGAATCCCATGGACCCAAGAGACTGGTGGGCTCTGGTCCAGAGCGTTGCACAGAGTCGGACATGACTGAAGCAACTTAGCACATACACGTATCCACTCTTTTTTGGACTCTTTTCCCATATAGGTCATTACAGAGTATTGAGTAGAGTCCCCTGTGCTATACCATAGGTCTTTATTAGTTGTTTGTTTTATATATAGTATAATAATATGTATGTGCCAATCCCAATTGCCCAATTTAACCCTCCCCTCCTTTGTCCCTGATAACCATAAATCTGTTTTCTAGATATGTGACTCTATTTCTGTTTTGTAAAGAAGTTCACTTGTATCATCTTTTTAGATTCCACATATAAGTGATATCATATATTGGTCTTTCTCTGTCTGATTTCACTTAGTGTGATAATCTCTAGGTCCATCCATATTGCTGCAAATGGCATTATTTCATTATCCTTTTTCTGACTAATTATTATAGGATATTGAATATAGTTCCCAATGCTATACAATAGGATCTTATTGTTTATCTAGTCTATATGTAATAGTTTGCATCTGCTAGTCCCCAACTCCCAGTCCATCCCATCCCCTCCTCCCCTGGCAACCATAAGCCTGTTTTCTACCTGAGTCTGTTTCTGCTTCTTAGATAAGTTCACTTGTATCATATTTTCGATTCCACATATAAGTGCTATCACGTGGTATTTGTCTTTCTGTTACCATGATCATCTCTAGGTTCATTCACACTGCTGTGAATGGCACTGTTTCACTCTTTTTATAGCTGAGTAATATTCCATTGTGTATATATACCACATCTTCTTTATTCTGTTGATAGACCTTTAGGTGGCTTCCATGTCTTGGCTATTGTGAATAGCACTGCTGTGTACTTTGGGGTACATGTATTTTTTCAAAGCATGCTTTTCTCTGGATATATGCCCAGGGGTGGGATTGCTGGATCATGTAGTACTTTTATTTTTATTAGTTTTTTTTAAGGAAATTCCATACTGGTTTCCATAGTGGCTGTAGCATTTTACCAAATCTGGCCCTCAGTTTGTTTTTATAAAGTTTTATTTGCACCCATTCGTGAATGTGTGGTCTATGGCTGCTTTTCCCCCACAACAGTAGAGGTGACCAGTTGGGAGAAAATCATCTGGCCTGAAAACCAAAAATACTGGCTCTCTGGCCCTTTACAGACAACATTTGTGGACCTTTGGTTAACAGCTTGTACGCTGATTGCACCTATGAGCTGTGTGACCTTGGGCCTCAATCAGTTCATCTGTAAAATGGGATATTAGTACTTACATTTCTGGGACTGTTAGGATCAATAAATGAGCTACCATTTGTAAAATGCTTAGGCCAGTGCCTGGCACAAAGTTGTGCCAGATAAAGGCTGGTTAGTAAAAATTATAATTGTTCATAAAGGGAACTATTTAAGTGGCCATCTATGAGACAGGAGGGCAGGGTATGAGTTTGTGGCTGTGGAACGGGCAAGGTCAGTTTTGTAAGGTGAACTTGGCAGAGTTCACTAATTCCCATGTCCACTGCCCTGACCTCTACCCCTTGGGCTTAGAGCCCAAGTCACTGGGCTGGACCTAAAGGAACACTTTGAAATGAGTCTTGGCCAAGGATCACTGCTTCCCCCACAAGCACTGATGGGCCCAGTTTAGTGTCACAAAACATACAAGGCAACAGAAACTAACTTCAGTGATGAATAACAGGAATTAAAGTAGGAATTGGTGAATTTTCTCTGTAAAGGCCAGAAAGCTAATATTTTGGCCATGTGGACCACAGAATTTTGTCTGCTGTGCGGGTCAAAGGTAGCCATAGACAATATGGAAAAGAATGGGCCTGGCCGTGTTCCCATAAATAGCTTATTTATAAGAAGACACAGTGGGCCAGGTTTGGCTGTAGTTGGCTGACCCATGCTTTAAGGCATGAAAGGGCAGTATTAGCATACTAGCCTTCCCAGGGACTGGGGCTCAAGTCTTGCTGCAAATAAAAAATGGATGGAGTTAAAATGAGTTATTTTTCTTATTGGCCAAATGGTAGATTAAATGATTGCTTAGTACACATTCACTCTGTCCTCTCAACTCCATGGGAGGAATATACTTCCCTGTACCACTGGCCTTGAGCCTGGCTGTGTGACTGGCCTTGGCCAATGAGAAGTTAGTAAGACATGATACAAGCAGAGGTTTGAAATGTGCTTGTGTAATTGGGTTTCTACTCTCAGATTCCTCAAGAAGGATATGACCTGAGTAGCCCACATGTCCAAACAGGATGAAGAAGCCCATGGAACAGACCTAGATCCAACCTTCAGCTTAAGCAAGGCCCAGTTGAGATTAGCCTTGATCAGCTATCCCAGAGATGTGAGTGTCAGTGAACAGTAGTAAATGATTGTTGGCTGAAGCTACTGAGTTTTGGGGTGTTTATTATGTAGCATTACTATAGCAACAGCTGACTGATAAAGCTTTTGTGCATATTATTCTTCAAGATGGACCTTGGGCTGGGTTGATGGTCTGACAAAGTATAGAATGAGATATGCTTTTTTTTTTTTTTATAATTGTAGGACAATATCCATCAACAGCTGAATGGATAAAGAAGATGTGGTACATACACTCAATAGAATACTACTCAGCCATAAAAAAGGATGAAATAATGCCACTTGCAGCAGCATGGATGGACCCAGAGATGATCATACTCAGCGGAGTAAGTCAGACAAATATCATATGATATCACTTATGTGTGGAATCTAAAATATGACACAAATGGACTTATCTACAAAACAAACAGACTCACAGACACAAAAAACAAACTTGTGATAATCAAAGTGGGGAGAGAGGAGGGCTAAATTAGGAGTTTGGGATTGGCAGATACAAACTACTATGTATAAAAAGGTGGGGAATAAGGTCATGCTGTGCAGCACAGGGGGCTATGTTCAATATCTTGTGATCATCTGTTGTGGAGGAGAATGTGAAAGAGAATACTACTTCGATCAAAGTGCCTACCATGTGCTTCCGCTTATGACCACTTCCCAGTAATGGCGGCCGCTATCAATGAACACGTTTCCAGCTACGCCATAGCTGCCTTGGCTGGTGAAGCGCTCGGGCGTATGGCTCTTTTTGGATGACGACTCATCACGTTCTACCGTCAAGTTATCATGGGACACCTTTAGCTTTCGATGTGCAGATTTGGGGTCCAGTTTAAATGGTTGGCCTAGAAACAGAGTTACAAAACACAAAAAAGGTAGATGAAAAGAACTGTGGATTTTAACTTCAGCAAGAACATATTTTCAGAATAAGCTTTAAAAAGGACAGTAAACTAGTGAGGACAAACATGTCCCTGCCTCCGAGAGCTCGCAGTCAGCGCTGAGCTGTGGGTGCAAGGTTGCTTCCCTCAGTGTTCAACAACAGTGGGTGAGGATCAAGCAGAGTCTGTGGTGCAAGCTTTGCTGGGGATCCCAGCTACACACCAGCAGCACAGTTAATTTGCTGGCCGACATCATCCTGGAAGGGAGGAGAAAACGAAGACTTCATTTTCAACCATTCCCCTGTTCAGCCGGCTTCAGATGAATTCATGCTCAATAGACCTCAGAAACCAAACACATCAAGACTGCAGGTTTTAATGTACAGAACGTTCTAATGGCTTATATTATTTTGAGACTGTTCCAAATTAGAGCAGTATTCTCATGAGCTTAAAATGATGATCAAATGGGCTATTTTTCAGCCCATAAGATCAGGAGGAAAATGTGGCAGGTTACTACCTACCTGGGTTTTTGAGTCCCAAGTTCATTTATAGATGTAAAAGTTCCTTTATAGACATAATAAGGTCCTCTCTATTTCATTTATTCATCTTTGCATTTTGAACATTGAACCATTGTAAAATTCTGGCTGAATCACAACTGAATATCCATCCTCTCATTAACTGTTACTGCTTTGAAAATTCAACACTGGTGTGGGGGCCATCCTGTCATTCAACCACGTTGCATACCAGACACTTAAAGGCAGGAAACGGATTACAATGTGATGCAAATACCATGATGTTCAAACTCCACTGCTGTGTTGGAAGGCCGCTTCTGCACAGTGCTCAGACAATCACCAGAAACAGTCTGGTAAGTCTGACTATGGCAATACAGGATGCTGGCTGAGAAACTGAGGCAGAGAACCTGGAGCAATTGTGTGTGTTACGTCATATGCAGGAAGGCCAAAGGGTAT
Organism: Capricornis sumatraensis; assembly: GCF_032405125.1. NCBI lineage: Eukaryota > Metazoa > Chordata > Mammalia > Artiodactyla > Bovidae > Capricornis > Capricornis sumatraensis. Next base: position 137,244,325 of record NC_091092.1, on the reverse strand, counting down.
TACTCCTTGGATAAAAACATGACAATGGCACTTCTAAAATTCTTTCTTATAGATCAGGGACCAGCATACTTTTTCTGTAAGAGGCCAGATATTTTCCTATTTTCAGCTATGCTGGCCATGTGGTTTCTTCTGGGGCTATTTAACCCTGCAGTCAAAACATGGCAGCAGCTAGAGACATAGGTGAACAGATGGGCAGTGCTGTGTGCCAATAAAACTTTATTTACAAAAACAGGTAGCTGAATCTGGCCCATGGGCAATAGTTTGCTGACCCATTTTTAGATTTCTGTTAATATCAAAGAAAACCTTAAAGGGGACCTGAGAAAATGCTCAAGTGCTGAGCAGGCAGGGGTATTCTCAAAGACTATAAGACCTACTGAAGTCCATGTGTAGTTTAAATTTTGGCCTGGCTTATTAAAAAAAAAAAAAATGGTCCTCAGGAATGATCACATCAGTTAAGACAAAAAGACTCTGAAGATAGATTGGCTTAAAAGGTGTGATAAACCATAATGGAAAAGAATATGAGAAATGAATGTATCTACATGTATAACTGAATCACTTTACAGCAGAAATTAAAGCAACGTTGTAAATCTGTATTTCCATCAAATTTTAAAAAAAGAAAAAGGTGATGATAGAATGTGCCTTAAAAATAATTGAACCCTAATGGGTGGTTAGGAAGGAATTCCATAAAGGTGCAGCCATCACTGAAGATGAGGGTTGTGTTATACTTACCCTTCTCCCAGTGAGGAAGATCAGGTCACAGCCATTGAAAAGACTGGCCTTATAATGGCAAGATCCATCATGTTTACCTCAGCTCCCACCCCGACCCACACATACACGGAGCAGGGTCTTGCCATCTGGTGTTAGGTCCAACCCCCTGCCTCCACAGAGAACAAATTCCACTTGTGCCATGTATATGTTTCTCAAGGAAACTATGACCTACTCTGTCTAGGTTCAAAGCTTTTGCTTTAATGAGGATAGATTAGTTCAAAGAAGAAATTAATCATTTACTTGGCTAAATAATTCAATGCATTGTAAGATCTGTATACCTAAGAGTTCGGCAAACTACAGCCCGCAGGCCATATTGAGCCCACTGCCTGTGTCTTTCAATAAAGTTTTAATGAAGCGTGGCCAGGCCATGCTTTTCGACCAGAGTTGAACACCTGTGACCAAGATCATCTGACCTGCACAGCCCAGAACAGTTACTATTTGGCACATTACAGGAAAAGTTTACCAACCCCTTGTACACAATTTAATAACATCTGGTCAATGAGTGCATGTCTAGAAGTACAAGATTACCATATGAAATGAATACATTATCTTTAGGAAAACCAATAAGGCACAGATAAGAAGCTTCAAAGATCCATTCTACAGAATCAACCGCAATGTATGTATTGGGTTGGCCAAAAAGTTCATTTGGGTTTCCCCTATGCTGTTACAGGTTTTTGCCAGTATGTATTCGTTTTTCCCCTTATTCTCCAAAGACATTTCCTTCTCTACCAGCAGAACCCTTGAGAAATTAGCTTATATTTAAGAATATATGTCTTAAGGACAGATATGTGGAGTAAAATTAAGTGACTTGACTACTAAAATCACAGATTGGGTTAAATGAGGGTTCTTCTTAAAATGTATTTCCTATAGATAGGCTGGCAACCCTAAAGCATGATGTGATGTTGACATACTCCAATCGACTTTCTCCTGGGAGGTCTTATGCAAACAAATACCATATTATATAGCATAATATTTCTAGACCAAAAAGATGTGGAGAAAGAAGAGGAGGATAAAATAAAACACATGTGGGCAGAGAGAGAGAGAGAGTGGGAGATGACAGTGTTACAAGATGCATGTACGCATAGCCCGGTTCACTCTTCATTGTTGGGACCATCCTGGACACAGTGGGAGTTTCCCATCACCCCTGGCATCTAACCACTCGACACCAGTAACACCCAGCTGTAACAACCAGAAATGACTCCAGATGTGGCTCAGTGTCCCTCTGGGGACCACAATCACTTCTGATTGAGAATCACAGACCTAGAAGCTACCTGAAGAAAGACTTAGTAATTTGAGATTCTGCTGTTGGGGCGGGAAGATCCCCTGTAGGAAGAAATGGCAAGCCACTCCAGTATTCTTGCCTGGGAAATCACATGGACAGAGGAGCCTGGTGGGCTACAGTTCATGGGGTCACAAAGAGTCGGACACGACTTGAGTGTGCACACACACACACATATATGGAAAAGAAGACCGTTGGCAATTTACAGAGAGTCCTAGCTCTGTGCCAGGCTTGGAATAGAGGATTGGATGGAAAAACCCTGACTCCATGCTGGCTCTTTGCTTGCTGTCTCAGGTTGTAAGCAATGCCTCAGACAGAGAAAAGGGAAATGAAGGGGGCCAGGGGCAGCTGGAAGGAGAGCAGGTTAGAGATGATAGTTCTGCTGAGTTCATGTCACGTACTGTTTGTCTTCAACTTCCCAGGCTCACTGCTGCGGCTGCCTGCCTGGTTGATGGCCTTGACAATGAAGATGTACTTGGTGCCGCTCTGCAGCCCATGGACCGTGTAGTGGTTCTGCTTGATGTTGGGCACGATCATCCAGCTATCGGCCGAGTTGCACAGACCTGCAAAGCCAAGCAGACGTGGTGAGTTCTTTGGAGCAAGCATGGGGCAAATCTGTATATTAAGGTGGTGGAATTTTCAGTTATTGGGATCACCAATGGAAAGCTTTGTGACTTCTTCAGGTGCCACCAATCAACTTGAGTGTTCAGTGTCTGCTTACAATAAGGACAGCAACCTATATTTATTACTATATATTCTCACCATGTACTCTAAGTGGAAAGACCAGCTAAGATGACTGTTTTGCAAATTCTGTTCCACGTGGATGGGAGCAGTAGTATCTTAAGCACCATGCCTGGTCATGTGTTACTAGGTGCTATGGGATGGAAAGAAAGCAAGTGACCACACATCCCTCCCCCCGGCTTGCATCATGATTACCGTTCAGTCTTGGATCTCATCAATTTTGAGACTCACAGAGGGTAAGAACAGACCCAGATCATGTATGAGACATTGGCCTCACTAATGGAGATGTAGGAGGTTCTATTTTTTTGCTTCTCATTCTCCACCCCGCCCAGGATGGGTGGAGAGGGGAGAGACGAGAGTCGGGCCCAGTACCAAAGAGATGTTTTCAGCATCAGCCACAGCTGCGCAACAAAATGGCTTCCTTTTTCCTCATGTTCTTCCCAGCATCGTAAAAGTAGTGACTTTGTGGCTACTCCTTCTAAAGAGATAGGATATGTTGTCTTTTGCCTCCTGGCTTTGGATTTGGCTATGTGACCTGCTCTGGCCAAGAGAACGAGGCTGCAGTGACAACACACCAGTGGCAAGAGGAGACATCACAAGCGCTTGAGAGTCTGTGGCCCTCTTGGGCCTCTACCATGGGGAGGACATTCTGGATTGTCTGCTCATCCAAGTGGGAGCAGAGACACAGGGACCAGCTCAATGGCCCAGCCAGTTCAGGACTGAGACCAGCAGAAACTGGCCAACACCAGCCCAACTTTGGACGTGAGAGCTAAGAAAATGATTATGGGGCTTGTCTGCGGCCCAGTACTGGTGTGGTTGTAATTGATTCAGGACATGTGTTCCTACAAAAACCCTGGAGCCATGAGGCACCCAAAGGCAACTCAGGGCCCAGTGGAGCTCTGACAAAAGCATCACCAGGGGCTGTGACCAGCTGCATCCCCAGTGTGGCTGGTTCCAGAACAGAGCAGGGCCAGTGCTCTGGCTGCCCGCTGCAGGATGTAGTTTGAGAAGCAGTTTGCGGATTTACGATGCTGGGAAGAACATGAGGAAAAAGGAAGCCGTTTTGTTGTGCAGCTGTGGCTAATGCTGAAAACATCTCTTTGGTACTGGGCCTGACTCTCGTCTCTCCATCAATCTCCACTCTAATGAAACCTTTGCCCAGCCCCCTGGTGACTGGGCTGTCGTGGCTGTTTCCTGACTGGTGAATTTCCTTCACTAATTCTCAGTAGAAGGCCGAGCCCTTCCACTTCCTAAGGGGCTTCTCAACTTGCCACCCCTCCTTCCCTTTCAGGGGATTTGCAAGTCAAAGGGTTAGTTCTTTTGATCTTGAGGCAACTTACACCTTAACCATACTTCATCTTACCTCTTTGAGTTTCTAATGAAATGTACAAAGAAATCACAAATGCATATCCATACCAACCCACAAGTATCAGCATAGCAGTTCAAGATGTTCACGCCCCAACAGCTGTCTCTGAATCCTACTAAATACCATCTCCAAGTTTTCAGTTCGGCATTGTTCATGAATCTCACCAAAGAACTTAAAAATTATGAAAAAATATGTTAATTATGAAAATTCACCCCCTAAGATATGTACCTGGGGTACACAGTATTTTCAGCCACACTTCAATGAGTCTTTAAATAAATAAATATACATGTTCACATATATGAGAAACCTTGTGAATTTTCTCTTACTCTTTTCATTTCCATAACTCACAGAGTTGCCATAAAGCAAGGAAGTAATGTGAGGCTCAGACAAGAGGCTGAGGGTGGTGTGTCAGTGTTTGGAGATGTACCAGAGTAACTAAGGCCCCATTCACCCCTCACCCCCAGCATCCCCCTCATTCTCATACCGGTTCTCACCTGTATAAGACCGAGGTACACATCCACACGTAGCTTAGTAACATGGGACTCTCCCACTTACATATCTCTCTTGATCCTTTCTCATTTTCCCTTTTCCCTGAACATAGAGGTAACAAACTCAACACTTCAGGCAAGTGTCACAACCAAAGAGCAGATGTTGATCCAACCAAAGAAGGGTCATTTTGAATTCTGAGCTCTGGGCCCTAAGAAGCCTCTAACTCACCTTTGGATTCTGAGCTCTGGGCCCTAAAAAGCCAATAACTCACTTTAGATATTTAATAATACTATTACAGTACTAATAAAACAACAGACAGAAAACAAACTTAAAGTTATCAAAGGGGAATGGTGAGGAACAAATTAGGAAGTTGGGATTAACTCAGACATACACACACACTACTATATATGAAATAGGTAATCAACAAGGACCTATTATAGAGCACAGGGCTCTACTCAATAGTTTGCAATAACATGTAAGGGAAAAGAATCTGAAAAAATGTTTAGCTGAATTACTGTGCTGTTCACCTGAAACTCACACAAACTGTACATCAACTATACTTCAATAAAAATTAAAAAGTGAAAGAATGAACTTTTCTGTTCTAGGATAACCCACTCATATTCCTAGACCTTTATCAATAGCAATCTGGCGTGGAAGCGAACAATAACAGCATTCACTAGAATCAACTGAGAATCCTATCAATGTTGGTGCATTTACACTGTTCCTGTTTAATTGCATATGTCACAGCAAAATGACTATTGTGGTCAAAGAAAGCAAATGTAAAAATGTTTCAATAAACTTTACATCACTGTATAACCCCGATGCAGGGTTTCATGTGGTGGGGGAATGCTTTCAGCAACATTGTAAAGCAGATGTCTGAAATTGCTGCAAACTGCAACTTGGCTTACAGTCTGAAGTCTTAACCTAAAACAAAAAGATTAAATGTCTCAGAAACCCTTTCCAAACTAAAAAGGGACCCTGACCATCCTGATTATTTTGAAGAGGTCACTAATTTTTTTCTGTGAATATTAAAAGAACAAAATGTTTATGGAGTAGTAAAATGTGATTGGATAACTTGACCCTGGGACAGTCTGCTTTCATGAATGCTAACGCTTAAAATTTAGGCTTACCTCCATTGCCAAGGTCATAGTTGAGAAGTTGATTATAAATGCCAAGAAAGCAGTCCTATGTCGACCATTCTCTGGTGGGGCCTGGAGTAAGTGGGATGCCTCAAAGTGCACCATTATTGCATTGCTAGTGTTGGTCAAGTGCCAGCACCACTTAACTTCTTGCATATGGCGCCAAGCACCAGACTTCTCTGCCTCGATACCCCACTGTGTCGGGACTGATGACCAGGTTTTATTCATCACTTTATGAAACACCTGCATAACTATCCCAACTAAAACGTGTACTTCTCTCTAAAGTCATTTTCAATCATCTTTGATGGGATGCCAACACTCACCTTCTCCAATTCAGCCTGAAGTAGTAAAACAACAGTGGAACTTGGAAGATAATTAGTTCATATGGCAACAGTCTAGTTAGGTGATTTTGTACTTTTTTTCTCTCATTCACAATGGGTCAGAAGCATCTCCCTACATGATGGTGCTCATTACTAGATCCTAGTTATGTTTGGGATTTCAGAGCCTTGTAGAGCAACTGTCTGTCGTCTTACAGTAAAACATTATGTATAAAACATTACGCAACAATGGACACCCTTTAGAGAGACTGCATACCAGCTTTTAACACCCTTTGTCTCTTCGACCAGAGTGGAAAGAAGTGAATGCTCTCTTCCTTCTTCTGAATACAAATGGTATATATCTAAAAACCTTCATGAATATTTTCAAAATGACTAAAATAAATTAAATACAGATAACTACTTTGCCATGAAAGCCTGAAGACATGGATCCTTTGACTTTTGCCAATAATAAAAATAGGCTGCTGGGAAAAGGTTCCAACTGAAGATTTTCAATGATGCATTAAAAATCGTTTTGGAAAAAACATGGAAACATTGTAAAATTAAATATATATCTATGTCTCAACAAGCAATTCGTTAACATCTACAGTCATAAGCCTGTTCATAAAAATGAAAAATAAAAAAAATTAACATCGTCATTAATTTTGCATTAGAGTGTATGAATTTAATTAGGGATAGTCTTTTTATAAGATTAAAAAAGCTCCAGAGATAGTATCTAATTATCCTTCACGAAAGTCAGTTGAGGGCAATTAACTAGAATTTATTATGACAAGTGAAGGAACCATGACTTAGGACAGTAAAAGTCTGCCTCGTGGCACATGGAGCTACAGCCAGCTTTGGAGCATTCTTTCTCCTAATTTTCCATAGAGTTTTATACTCATAGATCTTATCACTCAGTAGAACATCTGCAAAGGACAGTCTTTTCAACTGGCAGGAGACATGAACAAACAACATTCAGTGAAGGCCTTTCATGTGAAGACTGTGTTAAATGCTATTTTGTAGATCGGGGTCCCCAACCCTTGGGCCATGGACTGGTACTGGTCCATGGCCTGTTACAAACTGGGCCACACAGCAGGAGGTGAGCAGGTTGGCCTCCAAAAAAAATGGTCCCTGGTGCCAAAAAGGTTGGGGACAGCTGATGTAGATGATCCTGGCAAACTGCATGACTGGCCTTTATCATGTGACAAAAGATATAATGACAATGAATCTAGTCTATATTTTTGTAGGAACAGCAACACTGAATAACAGAATGGGAAAGACTAGAGATCTTTTCAAGAAAATTAGAGATACCAAGGGAACATTTCATGCAAAGACGGGCTCAATAAAGGACCGAAATGGTATGGCCCTAACAGAAGCAGAAGATATTAAGAAGAGGTGGCAAGAATACACAGAAGAACTGTACAAAAAAGATCTTTATGACAAAGATATTCACGATGGTATGCTCACTCACCTAAGGCCAGACATCCTGGAACGTGAAGTCAAGTGGGCCTTAGAAAGCATCACTATGAACAAAGCTAGTGGAGATGATGGAATTCCAGTTGAGTTATTTCAAATCCTGAAAGATGATGCTGTGAAAGTGCTGCACTCAATATGCCAGCAAATTTGGAAAACTCAGCAGTGGCCACAGGACTGGAAAAGGTCAGTTTTCATTCCAATCTCAAAGAAAGGCAATGCCAAAGAAAATGCTCAAACTACTGCACAATTGCACTCATGATGCTAGTGAAGTAATGGTCAAAATTCTCCAAGCCAGGCTTCAGCAATACGTGAACCATGAACTTCCAGACGTTCAAGCTGGTTTTAGAAAAGGCAGAGGAACCAGAGATCAAATTGCCAACATCTGCTGGATCATGGAAAAAGCAAGAGAGTTCCAGAAAAACATCTATTTCTGCTTTATTAACTATGCCAAAGCCTTTGACTGTGTGGATCACAAGAAACTGTGGAAAATTCTGAAAGAGATAGGAATACCAGACCACCTGGCCTGCCTCTTAAGAAACCTGTATGCAGGTCAGGAAGCAACAGTTAGAACTGGACATGGAACAACAGACTGGTTCCAAATAGGAAAAGGAGTATGTCAAGGCTGTATATTGTAACCAAGCTTATTTAACTTATATGCAGAGTACATCATGAGAAACGCTGGACTGGAAGACACACAAGCTGGAATCAAGATTGCCGGGAGAAATATCAATAGCCTCAGATATGCAGATGACACCACCCTTATGGCAGAAAGTGAAGAGGAACTAAAAAGCCTCTTGATGAAAGTGAAAGAGGAGAGTGAAAAAATTGGCTTAAAGCTCAACATTCAGAAAATTAAGATCATGGCATCTGGTCCCATCACTTCATGGGAAATAGATGGGGAAACAGTCAAAACAGTGTCAGGCTTTATTTTTGGGGGCTCCAAAATCACTGCAGATGGTGATTGCAGCCATGAAATTAAAAGACGCTTACTCCTTGGAAGAAAAGTTATGACCAACCTAGATAGCATATTCAAAAGCAGAGACATTGCTTTGCCAACAAAGGTCCGTCTAGTCAAGGCTATGGTTTTTCCTGTGGTCATGTATGGATGTGAGAGTTGGACTGTGAAGAAAGCTGAGCACTAAAGAATTGATGCTTTTGAACTGTGGTGTTGGCGAAGACTCTTGAGAGTCCCTTGGACTGCAAGTAGATCAAACCAGTTCATTCTAAAGGAGGTCAGCCCTGGGTGTTCTTTGGAAGGAATGATGCTAAAGCTGAAACTCCAGTACTTTGGCCACCTCATGCGAAGAGTTGACTCATCGGAAAAGACTCTGATGCTGGGAGGGATTGGGGGCAGGAGGAAAAGGGAATGATAGAGGATGAAATGGCTGGATGGCATCACCGACTCGATGGACGTGAGTTTGAGTGAACTCCGGGAGATGGTGATGGACAAGGAGGCCTGGTGCACTGTGATTCATGGGGTCGCAAAGAGTCAGACACGACTGAGTGACAGAACTGAACTGAACACTGGCAAACACAGGGCTAAGACCTTTACTTTTAGTATCTCAATGATGTGAAGCTAAAAGATTACCTCTTCTTACAGATGAAGAAATAGATTCATAAGATGTTCAATAGTTTGTCCCAAATGATAGTGCTAGTGAGGTGAGGACCAAAGCTGGGATTCAAATCCAGGTCTCCTTCAATCATAACAACTATGCATAACAGTTAAGAAAAGAATAATCTATGGCCTAAAAACACATGAAACTATGCTCAACATCACTCATTATTAGAGAAATGCAAATCAAAACCACAATGAGGTGCCACTTCACATCAGTCAGAATGTCTGCGATCCAAAAATCTGCAAGCAATAAAGGCTGGAGAGGGTGTGGAGAAAAGGGAACCCTCCTACACTGTTGGTGGGAATGCAAACTAGTACAGCCACTATGGAGAACAGTGTGGAGATTCCTTAAAAAATTGCAAATAGAACTACCTTATGACCCAGCAATCCCACTGCTGGGCATACACACCGAGGAAACCAGAATTGAAAGAGACACATGTACCCCAATGTTCATCGCAGCACTGTTTATAATAGCCAGGACATGGAAACAACCTAGATGTCCATCAGCAGATGAATGGATAAGAAAGCTGTGGTACATATACACAATGGAGTATTAGTCAGCCGTTAAAAAGAATACATTTGAATCAGTTCTGATGAGATGGATGAAACTGGAGCCGATTATACAGAGTGAAGTAAGCCAGAAAGAAAAACACCAATACAGTATACTAACACATATATATGGAATTTAGAAAGATGGCAATGACGACCCTGTATGCAAGATAGCAAAAAAGACACAGATGTGTATAACGGACTTTTGGACTCAGAGGGAGAAGGAGAGGGTGGGATGATTTGGGAGAATGGCATTGTAACATGTATATTATCATGTAAGAATCGAATCGCCAGTCTATGTCCGACGCAGGATATAGCATGCTTGGGGCTGGTGCACGGGGATGACCCAGAGAGACGTTATGGGGAGGGAGGTGGGTGGGGGGGTTCATGTTTGGGAACGCATGTACACCCGTGGTGGATTCATGTCAATGTATGGCAAAACCAATACAGTATTGTAAAGTAAAATAAAGTAAAAATAAAAATTAAAAAAAAAAGTAGGAACCTAAAAAAAAAAAAGAAAAGAATAATCTATGGCCTAAAAACACATGAAACTATGCTCAACATCACTCATTATTAGAGAAATGCAAATCAAAACTACAGTGAGGTATCACCTTACCTTGGTCAGAATGGCCATCATCAAAAAGTGTACAAATATCAAGTGCTACAGAGGATGTGGAGAAAAGGGAACCCTCCTACAATGTTGGTGGGAATGAAAATTGGTACGAGCACTATGAAGAACTTTATGAAGGTTCCTTAAGAAACTAAATATAGATCTACCACATGATCCAGCAATCCCCACTCCTGGGCACATATCTGCAGAAAACCATAATTTGAAAAGATACATGTATCTCAATGTTCACTGTGGCACTATTTACAATAGTGAAGACATGGAGGCAACCTGAATGTCCATCGACAGATAAATGCACAGTGAAGATGTGGTACAGATATATGGTGGAATATTACTCAGCCATTAAAAATGAAATAATGCCATTTGCAGCAACATGGATGGACCTAGGGATGACCATACTAAGTGAAATACATCCGACAAAGATAAGTATCATATGGTATCACTTATTTATGGAATCGAAAAAAAAAACAGCATAAATGAACTTATTTATAAAACAGAAAAACACTTTGAAAACAAATTTGGGGCAACACATGGGGAGAGGTCAGGGGAGGGATAAATTAGGAGTTTGGGATTAGCATATTTCCACTACTATATATATAATAGAGAATCAACAAAGACCTACTGTGTAACACAGGGAACTAAACTCATTATTGTCTAAAAATCTATATGGGACAGGAAACTGTTAAAGGACAAATATGGGTACATACATATATAACTGAATCACTTTCCTGTATACCTGAAATTAACACAACATTGTAAATCAACTATAATACAAACATTAAAATAAAAAAAAATAAAGTGATACAGACCCAAGGTTGATAACAACAATGAAAAAATGATGAAATAACACTCATAAAGTAAATAATACTAAATGTATGATATAATGACTAAACCATATAATTCCACCCGAACATGCTGTTAACCCCATAAACTCCCATATATTTTTCCCCAATGGTGCTACTCCCTTCCCATCACAGAGGTAACCATCATCCTGATTTTTATAGTTTTTAGACCATGTGTACATCTCTAAACAAAATAGTTTAACTTATACATGTATAGATACTCATAGTGCATTGATACTTTTATCTCCTGATTTCTTTAACAATATTTTTGTAAGATTCATCCATATGGTTTGCTAGAGATCAATAAATTTCAACGCTATTTAGCCTATTGTTTTTACTAGTATAGTACAAGTGAGTGCTACCATCTTCTTAGTCAGGAAAGACAAGCCAATAAATACTCTGTATTCTCTCCTTCCTTGTCTTCCCTTGATATTTAAATCCAGGAATGCAATCGATCTGAAAACAGTCACCCAATAGAGGAATCGATAGGGCGTGCGATACTCACTCACAACATTGGCTTGTCCGGTGAAGATGGTGTACTGGAGCTCATAGGAAACCACACTGAATTCATCATCGGAGGTCCAGTGAACGGTTATGGTGTCATAGGAAGCCGTGCAGAGCTCTTCTCTAATTGTGGGAGGGTTGGGAGCTGTGGGAAGCAAGAAGGTCATCAGCAGAGAAGCAGACACGTCTGGGATCCCTTTCAAAGGGGTTGTCCTGATAGTCAAAGCAGGCCTTTTAAAATCTATCCATCAGAACTATTATCGTAGAGACAGTGATCCCAATCCAAAGAACATTTCGTTAGCTGGTTATCACTGTGATTTTTCCCAGGTGGTGTGACTTCAGCCAGCCAATATTTTCTCTCTGTGCATCATGAAAGCACATCTATAAGTAAACAAGACTCTCTTATCCATGGAAGAAAACATTTTAAACAAAAAGTAACCAAGATGAACTTTTGTCATTTTGCCCCCATTTTGAGGATGCACACTTTTTCAGTGAAGAGCTAGATGGTCAATATTTTAGGCTTTGTGGGTCATATGGTCTCTGCTGTTGCTGTTCAGTTGCTAAATTGTGTCCGACTCTTTGCGACCCCATGGACTGCAGCATGCCAGGCCTCCCTGTCCCTCACTGTCTGCCGGAGTTTGCCCAAGTTCATGTCTGTTGAGTCGGTGATGCTATCCAAGCATTTCATCTTCTGCTGCCCTGGTCTCTGCTGCAACTACTCAATTCTGCCTTTGTACAGAAAGCAGCCAGAGACCATTTGTCCACTGATAGACATGGCCAGGTTCTAGTAGAATTTTATTAACAAAAACAGGTGAAGACCAGATTTGGCATGGGAGCCAAACTTAGCCAACTTCTGAGCTCCAACATGCCACAGATTTTTATATGCAGCCACTCATCTGGAAAAATGCTGATGTTTGTTAACCCTTAACAAATCAGCCAAATAATTCTTCAAAAATTTTCTTTTGATAGATGTGTTGATGCCTTATGAAAATTTGTTAGTGGGGTTCTAGTTTCCTCTCATTTTTCAGTTTATAGGTGATATTTCAAATTAAGAAGATGAGTAACAATCAGTCATATCTAAGAAGTACATTCTCTTTCCCCAAGAAAAACAGGATTCCTTGGCATTTGATTAAGTTTATCATTGGGCAAGGCTGCTGTTTTCTGTCTTGAACACATTCTGCAGCAGAGAAGTCTAAATCCTACCCAAATGATGATTTTTCAGTTGACTTCTACTGGATTGATTTCAATAACTGGTTTTATGAGATGAGTTGGTGAGCAGGAAAAAGCCTAGGCATTGAGTGCTTTGCATGGGCAATAATATTTTAGAGCAGGGGCTAGAAAACTATGGCTATGGGCCAAGTCTGGCCCACTGCCTGTTTTTGTAAATAAAGTTTTATTGGAACACAGCCAGGCTCATTCCTTTACGTATTGTCTCTGGCTGCCTTTGTGCAATAGCAGAGTTGAACAGTAGTGACCATATGTCCTGCAGAGCCTAAAATATTTACTATCTGGCCCTTTACAGCCAAAGTTTGCCAAGCTCTGGTTTAAAGAATCAATCCAGGCCTGTGTTTCCATTCTTCTGTACACCAGAACCTAACTTCAAAAGAAGAAGTAATATGCATCTGACAGATGAGCCATGTTTGCTTACACTGTTTAGAGAATTCTTTACTGTTTGAAACTTTGGTTAGGATGGATGACTCCTAAAGAAACCTGAGGAGGGAGGAAAGTTTATGAAAATGGCAAAATTTAAAATTTTGATTGTTTTAGTAGTCTTCACTTTGCCACCTGAAGATACATCCAAGCCAACTATTATATGAAGCCAACTAACTTTCATGTCTGCAGCATAAAGTCAGTTAAGCCAGCTTAGTCTATTGGTTATTGAATTTCACGAACACTGTGGAGCGCTTACATGCAGCAGGCACTGCATTACGGTGTGCAGTAAGAAATACTACACAGCCATTAAGAAGAATGAAATAATGCCACGTGCCATGGATTTAAGAGATTATCATACTAAGTGCCATACGTCAGATAGGAAAAAAATACCATGATATCATTTATATGTGGAATCTAAAATATGACATAAATGAAAGAATCTATGAAACAAACAGGTTCACAGACATAGAGAACAGACTTGTGGTTGCCAAGGGGTGGGAGAGGGATGCAGTGGGAGTTTGGGATTAGCAGATGTAAACTATTACTTTTATTTTTTTTATAATTCTACTCTATTTTATTTATTTTTAAGCCTTTCCTACATTTTTTAAATTAATTAGTTCATTTTTTGGAGGCTAATTACTTTATAATATTGTATTGGTTTTGCCATACATTGACATGAATCCGCCATGGGTGTACATGTGTTCCCCATCCTGAACTTCCCTCCCACCTCCCTCCCCATCCCATCCCTCTGGGTCATCCCAGGGCACCAGCCCCGAGCACCCTGTCTCATGCATCGAACCTGGACTGGTGATCCATTTCACATATGATAATATACATGTTTCAATGCCATTCTCCTTTTAGAGTGGATAAACAACAAGGTCCTACTGTAGAGCATAGGGAAATATACTTAATATCCCATGATAAACCATAATGGAAAAGAATTTTAAAAAGAGTGGATATATGTATATGTATAACTGGATCACTTTGCAGTACACGTGAAACTAGTACAACATTGTGAATAAATTATACTTCAACAAAATACAATTTTTAAAAAAGATAACTTGAAAAAAAAGTTGTTCACTAAGATCAAAGGACTCTACAGAGCCCTTTTAAAGCATTCTTTCTGGAATGTGACTTGATATATCTGTCTCCCAAAGTATCCACGTGCAAGATGTAGTGCCATGTGCTGTGACTTGGATGAAGAGATGACCTTCCACCGGGGAGGCCCAGCTGCATCATAAAACATGCTTGTTACTGTCTGTGTGGTCCCTGTTAGTGTGGGATCACCCTGCATGGATCATTTGGAGAAATATTTATTCTCCCATCATCTAAATAGTTCCTGGAATTATTTCTCTGTCAACTACTGTAGAAAGATTTGGTTCTTTCTGCACTGCTATATATGATTAAATATAAAGAACAGTGTTGGAAATAGGCAGGTAGCTGGGAGACACATGGCTATAGCTGTAATCAGAGAGGAAATGTCACCTCTCTGGCTTATTCACTTGACATACCATTTAGAGGCGTGTCAGGGGCAAAAAAAAAAAATCTTGTTTGAATAGTCAGGCAGGCTAACCCTGTTTTGATTATAAAGCCAATGGCTTTGTCCTAAAAAGTCAATATCCAATTTACTGTAAATGAGAACAGCAGCGGGTTGCCAATTTCAATATTCACACAATTGGTCCCGTAACTGTTACTTTCTTGCTTCTATCATAAACAGGACACAAGCAATGATGGGCTAATACTTCACAAACACTTCATTTCCTGCTTACAAATGTCTGATAAACTATTTGGACTTGGCAATATCAGCCAAGCATTGTATGTTATGGCCAGGATCGATGTTATGTCTAGAAATGGTCCAAATTTGTATTGGAGGTTGACAGCTAAGAAGGCATAATAACAGGTACCCCATATAATCTCTCATTTGGCATAAACAGTCATTGGGATGATATATGGTGTACACATTACAAGTCAGTGCAAACTAAGGTCACAATTTCCCCTGCAGTCAGTACCTTGGCATTCACACACAGATTAGGATGGGCATACGTTTCCTGAAATGCTATTAAACAACTATTGGGAAAGGGGGAGGACACACTCGTATCAATAAGACACTGATTTTGTGCAGAAATGGCCACATGCCCAGCCAAACATTTTGCAGTCATCTTTGCCCTTGGGCATGACCTTGCAACATGGATCTGGCCCATAAGACAGAAGTAGAAATTTCCTGGATGGGTCTTTTTTTTACTTTTTTAAAAAAGATTCACTTATTATTTTGGCTCTACTGGGTCTTCATTGCATTCTCTAGTTGCAGTGAGCAGGGGCTATTCTCTATTTGTAAAGCACAGGCTTCTCATAGCAGTAGCTTTTCTTGTTGCAGAGCGTGGGCGCTAGGGCTCATGGGCTTCCGTAGTTGAGGCACACGGACTTAGTTGCCGTGTGGCATGTGGGATTCTACAGAAACAGGGATTGAACCCATGTCCTCAGCATTGGCAGGCGATCCTTAACCCCTGGACCACCAGGGAAGCCCTGGATTGGTCTGTCTGCTGAACAAGGTTTTGGTTTTCCTAAATAAAGACAAACCTGGTAGACAGAGCTTTTGGTCATCATTTCCCATCTTGTCCTTTTCTTTTTGTCTGTAACTTGGGCATAATGCTTGGAGGTGGAGTCGTAATGGAATCATGTGGCAAGATGAGGATAGCAAAGCAGAAAAAGAGAGCCTGGTGTCTGAGGTCATCACTGAACTGCTGTCCAGCCATGAGCGGCACACCTCTGCTATCCTGTTTTCTGTGATAGGAATCCTCTCTGAGGGGTTCAGTCACTGCTCACTGGATTTTCTCTTGTTGCAAACACACCCATTCCCACATGATACAAGAATAAAGGAGACTTTTATTTAATAGGATGCTATCATATAAAGCATTTCAGTGCCAGAAAGGCTGACCTGAATGGTCCGGTATAGTAGTCATGAGCTCCATGAGGCTCTTGACATTGCAATTAAATTTTAATTAAAGCAAACTACAAGTAAAAACTCAGTTCAGTTCAGTCGCTCAGTCGTGTCCAACTCTTTGCGAACTCATGAACCGCAGCACACCAGCCTCCCTGTCCATCACCAACTCCTGAAGTTTACCCAAACTCATGTCCAGTAAAAACTCAGCACATGTCAAATTTTCAGTAAACCTATGTGGCTAGTAGGTACTTGACTGGACAGTGTGGATGGAGACTGTTCTTACCATCTTAGAAAGTTCTATGGAATAGTGTTAGTCTAGATAAATCTCAGAGCTATATCCATGAATAGCTGAAATCCAGTTTGATTCCTTACTGGACATGCTTTCTGAGTCAATTTCTTCCTTTCTTCCTAGGAATTATGTGGTTTGAAAGAATTCCCTACGATAAGATGTTTCTAGAGTGACTTGCCTCCCTTGCAAATGCACAAAGGCTAAAAATAACACCCTGGGTCCAGGTAAGGAAAAAACTGGTCTTCTGGGTACAGCACCCTTGAATATACAAGTGTGCTTTCTAACCACAGACTAGAAAAATACACATTACCCAGTGCTCCCTCTCTCCTACTTCCCTTTTCCCAGCTGTGTGTGTGTGCACGCATGTTCTCTCTCTTGCGCTCTCTCTCTCACACACACACATGATGCGGGTGGAGATGCTGATGTTGTGCTCAGTTAAGGATGTGGTCTCTTGAAGGTGGTAGATCCTAAGTTCAGTGCACACTTGGATTCGCTCTGTACACAGAGCTTCTCTGAAGTCACAGGCATTGCAGCCTTGGACAACACAGATAAAGGTGTCCACTCAGTCCACATTCTACCATGTTTTTTCTTGCCTTAGTTGTTTGATTGCTCAGTCGTGTCCAACTCTTTTGTGACCTCATGGACTGTAGCCCACCAGGCTCCTCTGTCCATGGGATTCTCCAGGCAAAAATACTGGAGCAGGTTGCCATTTCCTTCTCCAGGGGACCATCCCAACCCAGGGATCGAACCCAAATCTCCTGCATTGGCAGGTGGTATCTTTACACTGAGCTACCTGGGAAGCCCAGGGCTTGACAGCAGAGAAAAATTTGGGAGCATGGTTAGGAATAGGACTAGCCTGAGGTTTTCTAGTATTATGGCTGATTTTGTTTTTTAAGCTTGACCCCAAAGAGAAAGCCTGTCAGAAACCACAGAACTGAAACATGGCACCAGAAATCCTACTGTGATCTGGGGGACATTTGCTATGGTGACCTTCCCAAGATGAAATCCAGCCTTTTAGTAGAAAGAACAGAGATCTTTGGAGTGTGTACAGACCTGAGGTAAATCCCAATTCTGCCTCTCTCTAGCTGTCTGACCTCCAGCAAGATGCATGACCTCTACTGTTTGCAAAATGAGGATTATAATACCTGACCTCAATTCAATGTTGTGAAGGTTAAACCCCAAGAGGTGGAGCAAGGTAGATACCCCATCAGAGTTAGCTGCCACGTTTTTCTCTGCCAAGGTACTGTGAGAGTCATCTGCCTTGTGGACATGAAGTGGAAAACAGCCACGCTAACCCCATACTGGCTGACAAGAGATATCATGTGTGGTACCCATACTCTGAGAAAAAATGGTGGTAAGTGTGCGTTTAGTGACCTAGATTATCTTTTTGCCTCTGTCCCCAATTGAATCTTGGGCTGTATTATTTTGCTTAGAAAAAAAAAGGAATGTCAAACATTTTTTACAGGAATATTAGACTCCATTCCTCATCAGAAGTCCACACCTCTGGTTTTAGGAAACTCATCTAGTGGCAAAGTTTTGTATTACTGAATATACCCGGTATTCAAGAAAATACCAAAGACATTACCTGTAAGGTAATCCAGACATTCTAGCAATTTCTTCTCTCGGGAAAAATCTAAGGCGAAGGTGTCAAATGTGTCATTGAGGTTGATTTCAGGAATGAGGACCTGGGATGATGCTGTTGCCATGGAGACTCTGTAATTGAAACAAAACAACTTTTTAGAAATGTCAAGCCGGCTTTTACCATCATTGCACAGGAATGAAAAAAATAAAAGGAAAAGAAATATCATTAAAAAATAGTGTTTCTGATGTAAGCTCTTATATATAGGATGGATAAATGACAGGGTCTTACCATATAGCACAGGGAACTATAGAATATTCAATACTGTGTGATAAACCATAATGGAAGAGAATATGAAAAAATATATATATGTGTAACTGAGTCACTTTGCTGTACAGCAGAAATAAATACAACATTGTAAATCTGCTATACTTCAATTAAAAATAATTTTTAATGTCAAAAAACCCCACAAAAACCAGTGCCATTTTTGTATGTGAGCCTTAAAAAGAATCTCAGAATAGCACAAGCAGCAACACATGCAAATGAGCACAAGCTTCAAGAGAAGGCAGAGGACGTGGGAAAACAGCAGAATGGCTTCCTCCCTTCCTTTTTACTATCAGAAAAAAATTCCCCATGGAGGCGAAAGAATATTCATATTTCACATTACTGTGTATGTAACTGCCTGCCCGCCCCCCACACATCTAACCCAAGCGAGAAGCACACGGCCCCAGGCATTTCTTCACACATCTGTCTGGGAAACTGTTTGTTCCTTTCAGACCCAACCCTGCTCCACTTCAAAGAGGAATCTCCCAAATTTCAAGCTGCATATAAGGCAAAGTGAAGATTAAAACAGAATGTTCCCAGATATTAGATTAGTTTAATCAATGACTAGCCTCTCTCTAAAATAAACATTAAAAAAAGGAGTTTTGGTCTGGCTCGTTTTCATTCTCCCTGTCCTCATTTTCTTGCACCATATTCCCAGCAGATGCCATAGAAAATATGTATGAGCTTTCTCACACATTTCCCTGATGGATCCACTGTTTCTCTTCTTCATTAGGGTTGCTAGTTAGACTTCTCGTGTATACTCTATAAAGCAAGCTGTTGGTATGCATCAATCTCCTGCAATGGACTGTCACGTTGATTGGAAAAGTGATCAATAGCAGACCATTTTGACTCATTAAAGAATGCAAGTGGTCCTTCTAAGAACAAAAAAAATTATGGGATGATGTAAACCACTTCTGAGCGCATCAAACTATGCTAGACTCGTAATCTTGTTGATTCTGGTGTTTCAGGACATTAAACAAACACCACCAAGGGCCTATTATGTGTATCATGCTAGGAAATTTTGAGCAAAGAAACAACCTTTACCTAGTTACTTATTTTCTAATTAAGGGCACTTATGCTCATGTTTACAAGGCCATAAAGCTAGTTGGCAGCAGCCAGGAAGAGAATTCTGGGTCTGTACTCTTCCATTTCATCTGGAAAAATTTCAGCCAGGTTACTCTATGAGGTAGATCTCTTCTTGCATCTCTTAATGGCTCTTAAAGTTTTGGATTTTATAAAGAAATATATCTTGGCTATAAAAATTACATCTGTGGGCATGTCTGTACAATGGAATATTATTCAGTCATAAAAGGGAATGAAATACTGATAGATGCTATGATGTGTACAAACCTTGAAAGTATTATGCTAAGTGAAAGAAGCCAGAAACAAAAGGCCACATCTTGTATGACGCAGTTACATGAAATGTCCATAGTAGACAACTCTGTTGAGACAGAAAGTAAACTGGTGGTTGCCAGGGGTTGGGGGCAAGGGGACAGTGGGAAGTGATTACATAATGGGTGTGGGGTTTTCTTTTGGGGTGAGGAAAATCATTTGGAACTTCATAGAGGCAGGAATTGTACAATGTTGCGAATGTACTGAATGCTAATGAACTGTTCACTGTAAAATGGTTAGTTTTATGTTATGCAAAATTTACCTTGATTAAAAAAAAGTCAGTCCGTGAAATGCTCAAAATCCTTAGAAATAAAGTTTCTATAATTGTACTTCTGGCACATATTCAGTGCTACAGAGGGAGGGAAGCAGAGAGGACAATCAACAGGAATGATACTGAGGTCCACAGATGAAAGTTTGAAGAGGCCTAAACCCTGGAAAGCAAAGTTTCAAGTGTTTGAACGAAGATGGAGAATCTAAACTCACCACTCTAGCTTTTCACCAAGAAACAGTGAATAGCAGAGTTGTGTGATTTTATTAGCTAATTATTGTACCCAAGAGAACTGGACTAATTATTATGACAAGTGCTAACTCAGACTCATGGATAAAGGAATGGTTGCTAGGCAATTTTCACACATGGTCAAACTGAACTTAAGAAATGCTTTCCTTATGACCTATTATCACAAAACTCCTTCAAACTCAGATCTTAGGATTAGTCAACAACTATTCAATGAATATTGAGTAAGCCCTCCAATTATGTCATTTACTAAAGAGCTCAAAATATTTGCATCCATGCAGAAAAGTTCAAAGAAATGCTACAGCGCCATTTGAACTCCTCAAATAAAAATTTCAAAGTGAAACCCCAGTCATTTCTGTTTTATGATGTCCAACAGGGAGAAGTGTGCCAAGCTATTATGAAACAAGCACTGAACTTTCTATTGCGCTTCTCTGCTCTTCCCATGTGGCATAGACCTTGTGCGCACCAAGTTAGAGGATCTCAAATGCTCTGAACAGATAATCTCGAGCTGGTACTTCCCCTGTCCTATGGCGCCAGCTTCTGTTCACGTTCATCCAAAATAGATTTCATTGCCAAGTTTCTCCTGGTTCTGTTGTCCAGAAACAATCAACTAAACCATGCTTTAGTCAGGGACGTTTTTGACAATGCCTGCCATCCTTTTTAGAAAATAATTCTATTTATTTTTGGCCGTGCTGGGTCTTTGTTGCTATGTGGGCTTTTCTCTAGCTGTGGCGAGCAGGGGCTATCCTCTGTTGCAGTGCACAGGCTTCTCACTGCAGTGGCTTCTCTTGCTGGGGAGCATGGGCTGTAGAGGGGAGCATGGGCTGTAGGGGGGAGCATGGGCTATAGGGCATGCGGGCTTCAGTAGCTGCGGTTCCCAGGCTCTAGGCACAGACTGAGTAGTTGTGGAGAACAGGTTTAGTTGCCCCATGGCCTGTGGGCTATTCCCAGACCAGGGATCGAACTTGTGTCTCCTTAAATTGGCAGGCACATTCTTTACCACTGAGCCACCAGGGAATCCCAATGCATGCCATCTTGACGGTGGGGACTTGGTAGAATGGAAACAAAGAGAATGAAAGTTCCTAAGCCTCAGGGGCAAAGACTGACTAAAAGACTCTTGGGAGATGACTGCAGCATTTAACATCTACACATTATTATTATTATTATTATTTTTGATGGAAGGAAAGATATTTATGTTTGGCTACAATTTCAAATTCTTATCTGGAGTGACAGGGGAGTGGAGATCTGCCAAATTCAACATTTTAGGCCATGTTTATTCCCCAAATCCTGCTGCCCATCTTTTGGCCTTTCAGATAAATTGCCCAAATCCACCAGGGCCCTGACTATCCTACTTTCTCAGTTCTGTGCCTTTAGTCATGTCTGTGTGTGTGTGTGGGGGGGGGAGGTGGGGAATATGTGTGCACATGCTTATAGGTATGTGTGTGTCAAGCTCTTACCATACTGGAGGAAATAAGGGTATTGCATCCTACCTTGATGCCTCATAGGGTGGGTTGCACATTACTTCCTCTTCCTGCTTTTTTAGATTAATTCATTTGGCTGCACTGAGTCTTAGTTGCAGCATGTGGGATCTTTAAGTTGTGACATGTGGGTTCTAGTTCCCTGACCAGGGATTGAACCTGGGCCCTCTGCATTGAGAACAGAGTCTTAGCGACTGGGCCATCAAGGAAGTCCCTACCTCCTCTTAGTATTTTGACTCTGATGCCCCTAATCTCCATGACACTCAGTTGCTAGCAGCCACTTGGGGCCAGTGTTGTGGAAGGAATACATGTCTAGAGCTACAGTGCTTACAACATTTCCACCGAACAGTCAATGCCAGGGGAAGATTCTCTACTCTGCTCCCTCAATATTGCCCACATTCCTGACCCCTGACAATGGAACTGAAATGGGTCCCTCTCAGGTCGGTGGGCTATGATGCATATCACCATGGGAGAACCTGGTGAGGTCTCATAGTAACAAAATGTGGCTTCCTTTCGTCAACTCAGGATTTCCCAAATCTGGAGCCTTGTTGTTTTCATAGCAATTAACACCCAATAGAACACATTTCAAAAATCACTCATCAGATGCACTCTGATTCTTATGATGAAATGACATCTTTCCGGTAGATGACTGGCATTGTCAGCTTTGTATTCTGGAGAAGTCGGTTGGATCCTTGAATTGCCTATGGCGGTGTGGGACAAAGACTTCATCTGATAGACTCTAAGTCCCTCCTAGGGACCGAAGTCAACCTGGCTCCTCTGTCCATGGGATTCTTCAGGCAAGAACAGTGGAGTGGGTTGCCATTCCCTTCTCAAGGGGATCTTCCCTACCCAGGGATTGAACCCATGGAGCCTGCGTCTCCTGCATTGCAGGCATATTCTTTACTGCTGAGCCACCAGGGAAGCCCCTTGATACAGATAATTTGCTGCTAAATGCCTATTATTTCACACCTCATTTTGGTACCTATTTTGTGTATTTTCATGTTATGTCATTATGTTATTCAAGATAGCTTTAAAAATCATTGTATGACCTTTCATTGCATGGTAAACTAACTCAACAGTTCTCTTTTTCCTTTTTCTGGGAGATACATACCCTGTGATGAAGAGATTCCATAGTGAAAAATATTGTCAGCTCTTGAGTAATCAGGGCTATTGGCCTGTGAAGTGCTTTACTGAGCTTTTGCTTCTTGCTGGTTTACTGGGTGCTGGTGGAACAGGAGTATCTTGGTCTCTAATTTACAATTTATGGAGAAGGCAATGGCACCCCACTCCAGTACTCTTGCCTGGAAAATCCCATGGACAGAGGAGCCTGGTGGGCTGCAGTCTATGGGGTTGCTAAGAGTCAGACATGACTGAGCGACTTCACTTTCACTTTCAAATGCGATTATAATTTTAGATGTCTTATAAGTAGTAGACCAACTTTCTTAGGCTTAGATTGAGTAAAGAATTTTGCTTATTTAACATAATTTTAGAAAAGTGTACAAAAAACCACTCCAAGAATGATATATTAGCGAGGCTTGAGTATATAGTCCATTATACAATCCATTTGGATCCATTTAGTGAGTGGGAAGGAGAGAAATTAGCATTTGTTGCACATTTACCTTGAGATAAGGATCTCAGTTAGTATCTTTGTTAAATTATTTCATTTTATCCCTACAGGAACTGTATTAGGTAGGAATGAACAATCGCCCTGTTTTATAGATGTCTTCATGCATTCATTCAGATCAGGCAGCTTGCTATGTCCTGGGGTCTTCACGGTGAAAACAAGATGACTGGGGGTCTTGCCCACTGGGAGCACATGAGGAAACTGTAAGCATCAGGGAGCAGCCCCAAATGCCAGCTGTCGCTGCTGCTGTTCAGTTGCTCAGTCATGTCCGACTCATTGCAACCCCATGGACTGCAGCACTCCAGGCTTCCCTGTCCTTCAGAGCAAACTCTCGTTTATTGAGTTGATGATACCATCTAACCATCTCATCCTCTGCCGCCCCCTTCTCCTCCTGCCCTCAATCTTTGCCAGCATCAGGGGCCTTTTCAGTGAGTCGGCATTACTCCTGAGCAATTAGCATAGAGCCAAGGGCTTGATTCTAAAGCACATGCATCTTTTACAATGTAAAACTTGAGGCTCTCTCCCCTCTTGGGTTTTTTTTTTTTTAATGTTTCTGAATTGAAAAATCTTTATGCAATCTGATTCAGCGTGTAGGCAAACATATGCACTTTAAGTGATGTATGGATGCAGAAAAATTGCATCCAATTCTAACTTGAGGAAGGCCTGCAGTATTAAGTTTCCTGTGGCTATTCCACCCTTGACTAGAAGAGTAAAGATGGTTTACAAGTACACAGGTGCCAAAGCCCAAGGCAGACAGACAGGAACAGAGCTGTGAAGTCATGTTTTAGAGAAGAATGTTAAGTAATATGAAAATACAAATCCAAGGAACATTATGGAGTATCTACAACACCGAAGACATGTTTATAGGAGTGGCCAGCAATGTTATCACAACTGTGGATAGAGGTAGCTATTAGGAGCCCAGTTTACTGAGTCAAACATAGCTCTTCGACAAACCCAAAGAATCACAGTTAAAAGGCGACAGTGCTAGGATTTGAACCCAGGTTTCCAAATTATGAGGTCAAGGTCATCACCTTTTTACCACATTCTGGTGGCTGGAAAAGGCAAAAGGCTCAAGAATTGACCAAGAGGATTGACAAATAGAGACAGACAGAGATGGGATAAAGAAACAGAGCGACAAGGGCTCCTAGCAAATTTTTGCAGGTAGTATGCATTCAAACTTGATGGAAGTTTAAACTTTTCATAAGTAGTATGCCAAGTTTCTTATGGATTTAGTGAAGAGTTTTGCTAATTTAACATCATGTTAGCAAAGTGCACATACAATCACACCAAAAATTATGTAGTAGTGAGGCTTGAGAATAGAGTATTGGATTGGTCAATAAGTTCATTTGGGTGTTTCCATAAGCTGTTATGGAATAAGCCACAGGAACTTTCTGGCGAACCCTATATATGATAAAATTCATTTGTGGAAAGAGTAGTGGGTCACGATTCTATGCTTGATGAGATGGGCCTGTGAGAGGCAGAGTTGAATGGGTCCAGGTATGACCTGCTGGGTCAAAGGGAGATGCCATGTGGGCATCCATGCTCTTGTGTTAGACTTCAAATGCAGATCTTCTTCCAGAACATTCTGTCTTAACTGTTATGGGGCCATGTTCTCTCTCCTGCTAGGTGAGAATTTATCCATGTTAGACTGGCTCAGATTTTTAAGAAGTGCTGAGAAATGCAACTCATACTAGACATTTCATCTGGACATTGCACAATTTATAGCCGGAGGAAAGTACTAGTGGATCCCAGTTGGAAACCATGATGTAAGTGTAAATGCTGTCTACTTGAGTGTCCTGGGTACGCTGGAGTATTAGTGCTATTTGCAGTTTTTGTAACTTTAGCATGAATATTTCAGGCACCTGGAGGCAGTCCAGATGAGAGCAATGGAGACAATTAAACACTTGGAACTGACGAGTCCTGAGGAAAGAAGCTGGCTGCCTTTGGAGGAGGGAGGAGATCATTTTAAGGATATAAAAGGGATGATAACCAGCTGTTATCCACGTTCATTGGCAGAGATAAGTATCTAACAAGTCGCAGAGGAAATCTCAAACAGAAGAAAGAACACAAAGGAACCGGCTGGATACTAGACTAGAGCCATAAAGAGACTATACCCTCCTCCCATTGAAGGGATACTGGAAGCAGAAATACCACTGCCCACCTCTGTGTGGTATTTTGAGCATCAGCACAGTGTGCAATATAAGCAAACCCTCAATAAGCTGTAGTTTCCTTTCTCTTTCCCTGAAGAAATTCAGGTCAGAAGATGGTATTTTTTTGCCCTAGGCCAAGGGCTGGCAAAGTCCAGTGTGTGTGCTAAGTCACTTCAGTTGTGTCCAACTCTTTGCAACTCCATGTAATGTAGTCCACCAGGCTCCTCTGTCCATGGGATTTTCCAGGCAAGAATACTGGAGTGGGTTGCCATGCCCTCCTCCAGGGGATCTTCCCAACCACTAAGCACCACCTGGGAAGCCCTGGCCAAGGGCCAGATCTGACCTACCGCCTGTTTTTGCCAGTAGTCTTATTGGAACACACTGTTGCCCATTCATTTGCATCTATACTAGGCTGCTGGAGACCTATCATGGCTGAGTTGAGTAGTTGTCATGGGGACTAGATAACCTTCATAGCTGAACATATTTACTCTGGTCCTTTATAAGCAGAGTTTGCAGAGCCCTGCTGCTGGATAAAGATCAGAAAGAAGGAGCTATCTGGGGTCTTCCAGGGATAGGCTTCAATTATTGCTTTGGATAAAGGTGAGTTGACTCTGAAAATTCCACTGAATGAAAAGTCAATGTCAATGGCATTGGCTGGAGATGTCATGCATTTAGGTGGCGCGAGGTGCTTTTCTTGGGCTCCCCAAGAATTGCTATAAGTGTTTGCATCAGTGAAGGTGAGTAATTTTATGCCTATCAAGTATGTGCACTGAAGGCACAGTGACCCCTGTCAGTTTCGCTGCTGAGCTGTCCCTTCAAATCATGTAATGTTTATGTCCCCCACCATAGAATAAAGAAGATTTTCAAAGAAGGAGGTATGAAGTTGACAGTTGGGTCTTCTCTCTCCCACATGAGTTGGTCTTGACCTTTGAGCAGAGGCAAAGCTTCTCAACCAAATAAAAATAGCACTCACAGAGAACAACACCTGGGTGGTTTTTAAAACTCGATAAGTCTTGAGATGGAAGAAAAGATTCTCTTTTATGTTTTGGTGTTCATTTTGATTCTTTGTTATCAAGTATATGATAAGATCAGGTCTGAGAGTCATAGTAAATGCAGTTTTGTGCCATCATAAGCTTTCTTCCCCAGTAAAAGAAGGCAGATTTTATTCTTTCTAACTGGCAGGCTCTTGTTTCAAAGGCCTTGAACTCCCGGCTGATACTGAAAAGGCTTTGACAGGTCAAAGGGAAGCATTTTGAGCGGGAACAAAGCAACTCAAAGCCTCTATTCTCTCTGGTACCCAGCCTTGAAAATGCAAACAAAAGCAAGGCAGGGCAAGGCCAACCAATCACAGTCCAGACATGGGAGCCCAGGCGCTGAGAATTTCCCAGCAGCCCCTGCACTCACCTCTCAGTGATATTCTTAGCGGTCTGTAGGAAACGCGCGTGATCATTCTCCTTCAGAGAGTGTTCTGCTTGGGAGATGAGTGACGCCGACCGCTCGATACACTGTTTGCAGTTTGCAATCTGCTGAGCCAGTTTGCGAAGCCTCATCACCTGGAACAAAAGAGGCACGGAGATGGTTGGTTACCCGGGTTGGCTTGCTTAGTGAAAATGCATTGTGCTGGACTCTCGCAGTGTGCGAGTTCAGTTGTGTGCAAGTCATCCTTCACTAAAAGTTCAAAAGGGAGGCAGAGAAAGCTGTGAACCCCAGTCATGGCACTCTTGTCTGAGCTATTCTTTATCTTCTTGGAGAAGTGTCACTAATTTGTTTCAGGAGGAAGCCCTGAATTGCGAATTGCTTCCCTGTTGATGGGGAAAAAAGGTGTTGCCCAGTGTGAGTTAGAGGGTCACTGGGCCTCTTCCCTCAGCTATTCTAACACAATGACTGTAAGATCACAGGGAACCCTGGAACTTTCTCTATCATATTTTTTCAGCCAATGAGAAAATAAAACATCGTAGGTGCAAAACGTGTGGCTTAAGTCAAATCAAAAGTTCTTTGCCATCCATGTAATAAAATGGTGATGTAAACACATTAGATAGTACTATTTCCCACACTACTGCAAACTCATGTGTTAAATTAACAGAAAGGGAGCATTTTTTCCATTGATTAATATTTTTCCTGTTCCACAGATGAGAGAAAGCCAAAAAAAGCACAGCTGGGCCATTTCCCCTCACCGGGAACGTCATTTCCAGGCACTTTGTGCATGCTTGATAACTAAAACTATTTTGATAAGCAGTTCCCAGTCTGGATAAAAATGCTCATTTGGTTCCAACCTCCATTCCAACTTCTGATTCCGTCTTGCTTGAAAACGACCCTCAAACATAACTGACCATCACCTCGGGGCAGGCTGTGATAAGTCCATGGTAACCCACTTGACCGGTTGCTCTGGTGTTTGCAGTGTGCTGGGAGATGAAGCCCTCTGGCCAGAAGCCAGGGGAAAATGAGAGTGCTAATTGGAACAGCAGTACACCCTGTGTGCGCAGCCCCACCCCCACCCCCCCTGCTCAAGTCTACACAGCCTGGGACAGGTCTTGGCCGGCTTTCTGATCATTCCGGAATGGAAAACAGCCTGGGGTGAAAGGGTAGGGAGGAGGCCAGTTCATCTGTCTTGCAGACAAGGCTGGCTCGGGTTCCCTCCAGAATTCCTGCTAACTCCAAGAAATTCCTCCTTTCTCCAAGTCATCATTATCATCCCCGTGCAAGTCTAATCGAAGTAAAGGAAGGAAGGAGATGTCAGAACTCGAGGCCTCTGAGGACCGTCCAATTTCAGCTCTGTTGTACCAGAGCAGACAAAGGAAATGAATGCTGAACTGCGAGGCGGCAGCCACAAGATTGCAGGCAAGAGTGAGATTCTTGAAAGTCAAGGGTTAGAGAAATGAAGTGTCAAAACTCTGGGGCATAGAGTATGTTATCTTAAGCCCGGTAAAAGATTTACCACATTATATATAATTACAGTGACCATCACTGCCGATTAACTGTGTTTGTTAGCTGAATAAAATGACACTTATCGTATACCAAATAGAATTTAGCTTCTAACAGCATTATATCCAGAGGTAAAGCTCAGAAAAGGCATCGAGTCCAATTCAAGATGTTGGAACACATCCAGAAGAAATTGTCAGAGGAAGGAATACTTAATCACAAGTTACATGGCAGAACTGAAGGTATTTAGTATAATTCTAACAGCAACAAAACAAATAAGGTCCAAGTATTCCTTCTGAAGAACTTCATGTCCTTTCAGTATACGTTGTAGTGATCACACAGATTACAAATGGAAAAATGCTTGACCTGCACTTTCTTCTTTAAAAAAAAAAAAAAAACAACACAAAATTCTATCATGATGTTGGAAATTCAAAGTGACATAAGAAGAAATGGAAAAAAGTCCTAAATTATGCATAAGTTGAATTCAAGCCAAAATGAGAGCCACCTTAGAAAATATACAAATGTTTTACAGAAGACAACTTGGTTTAATTTTAATTTTACTTTTGTGTAGACTTCCATCTGATAGACCAGACTGGAGCTTTATAAGCCTGGTGTGCACAAGAATCAGTTGGGGATCTCTTAAAGAAAACCTGTAAATGTCTGGGCCAACATTTCAAAATCCTAGGTGAGGAGCTGTAATTGGCGGGCTGTGGGAATCTGCATTTTAACAAGCAATAATGTTTTTTGATCTGCAGGTGATGAATCACCAGAATGGATGGGATTAGCATTTAAAAAAACTAAATGAAAGAGGAGAGGAGAAAAGACAGTAGCAGAGTGCATTCCTTGTAGAAAGGGTAAGTTGGGTTTCATAAAACTTACTTCTCTATGTGTCCGTGTGTCAGTGCTGGATTTGATGTATTTTTTACTGTGGGTTTCAGTAAAAATGAAAGAAAAAAGAAAAGAAAACCACTTTCCTAAGTTAGTTCACAAACTATGGTCTATGGACCATATCCAGCACAAAACCTGTTTGTGTAAATAAAGTTTTATTGGCACAGGGCCACATGCATGTATTTATGAATCATTTATGGCTGCTTTCACACTATACCATTGGGCAGTGGTGAGCAGTAATGTCAGAGCCTACAGGTCACAGCTGAAAATATTTATTATACCTGGCCCTTTACAAAGTTTGCTGACCTAAATGACTCTAATCAGATGGCCATGATTTGGATCACATTATATGAAGCATGCAATTCATGGGGTCGCAAAGAGTCGGACACGACTGAGCGACTGAACTGAACTGAACTGATATGAAGCACTGTCCTACATGGTACCACACTTCAGGATCAGACACTGAGTATTTAGCAAAATATGAATGCCTTCATTAGAAAACACCTTTTAAAATATATTACTTAATTTTTTTCCAAGTTGGCAGTGTTCTTTTTTCCTTGGGGAAGTGTGGCTGAATGTTGTAATTTGTGGAGTTTACTTCCACAGTCATCATGGAAATACTTTCTTTGTTGGAATCTCCTTTTACTGGGGACATAGGCCTATTTATATCAATTTACTTGCTGTTTATTTTACCTTACAAATGCTTTTAAAAGTGGCCCTTTATTTTTCTTTATATTTTAAGAGCTTTTATTATCTACATAGGGTTCTCACCCCAAAATTGTTTGGCCCAAACCATTGATCCTCAATTAACAGAAGTATCTTAACTGACAATGACTGTACTGAGCATTTTTATAAGGCTATACAAAAGCCCTTACATGGACTCCAGGGTAATTACCAGCAATTCTGGAGACTCAGAGCACATAAAAGTAGTGATGAGAAGGGACCCCCTTTTGTTTTTAGCTGCAGCTTTCTCAGATATGTGTCTGAACATAAGTATATCGTTTGCTTAACCTGGAGTCTGCTGTCAGCTTTTCATGTGTTGATGTGTGGATGTGAAATTTATCCCCCACTGATGAAGAAATAAGCCCGCTCTTTCTTGGGGAGTCTCAGAGCTTGAGACTCTTTAGTCAGTACAAGCATAAAGGCTGTTGAGCTATTATTTCAAAGAAGGTGCAATGGTCTGAGGGAAGGAATAACCAGTCTGTGCTAATGGGTAACAGCATCACTGATTGGCAGCCTTTCCCAACCCTTCCCACGCACCCCACCCCCCACCATGGTTGGAGGATATGCAGTGAATTTGTTTTCTCTGGGTCTAGGGCATTATGACTGGCACTAAATACAGAGGCAAAGTCAAGAGGTGAGTCAGATTAACCTTTGTGGGCTCCATGATTCTGCCTTCAGCTCCCCACTTCTAAGTGCTAGTTCGAGCGCCTCTCTGGATTGCATGTCTTCAGACTTCCCAGTTACCACCCTGGACACCCTCACTGGGCCCCAAGCCCATACTTGGAGATGCTGGGCAGGGAGTTGGCATGCATGTTTTTCTTTTCTTTAAAACGTCTCTCTGACACCCAATTCCCTGGCCAGGGACTTAGTCACTGTGAACTCCCCGGTTAGGGATGAACTAGTCCTTGGTCATGTGCCAAGGTAGTAACTCAATGAAAAGCTGAACTGGGCCCTCATCTTTCTTCTGAGATCACGTCCCTGGGCAAACATGCATTTTTAAGAAGGAATACATGTCAAAAGTACAATTTTTCAAGTCATATGACCAATGTTGCCATACATACCACCAGCGTTAGCAAATGTCAGTGTTTTCATCATATTAGCATAGGATTTTTCAGAAGGCAGTGAAATATTATTGATGACATTGAAGCCCTTGAATGTCCCTCCCTAATTCCATTCATGTCTCTCTCTAGAGGAAAACACACTTCTGATGACTCCCAAGCATGCTAATGTATATTTGCCTCAATAGTGTATGCAATTTTTTGTAGTTCATCAAACTGTATATTTCTTATTCTCTATGAATCATTATAAACCTTTCTTCTCTTTCTGTGATTCGTCCATATAAATATTGCTTTTAATTTCATTGCTTTTAATTTCTGAAGACTGTTCCATGGTATAAAATACACAAGTTCAGTTCAGTCATTCAGTTGTGATCAACTCTTTGCAACCCCATGGACTGCAGCACACCAGGCCTCCCTGTCCATCACCAACTCCCAGAGCTTGCTCAAACTCATGTCCATCGAGTCATGAATGATACCAGCCAACCATCTCATCCTCTGTCACCCCCTCCTCCTCCTGCCCTCAATCTTTCCCAGCAGCAAGGTCTTTTCCAATGAGTCAGTTCTTCATATCAGGTGGCCAAAGTATTGGAGCGTTAGCATCAGTCCTTCCAATGAATATCCAGGACTTATTTCCTTTAGGATTGACTGCTTTGATCTCCTTGCTGTCCATGGGACTCTCAAGAGTCTTCTCCAACACCACAGTTGAAAAGCATCTGTTCTTCGGTGCTCGGCCTTCTTGGTCCAGCTTTCACATGCATACATGATTACTGGAAAAACCTGGTATTCCCATCTCTGTAAGAATTTTTCAGTTTGTTGTGATCCACACAGTCAAAGGCTTTAGTGTAGTCAATAAAAGAGAAGTAGATGTTTTTCTGGAATTCTCTTGCTTTTTCTGTAATCCATTGGATGTTGGCAATTTGATCTCTGGTTCCTCTGCCTTTTCTAAAACCAGCTTGAACATCTGAAAGTTCTCAGTTCACATACTGTTGAAGCCTGGCTTGGAGAATTTTGAGTATTACTTTGTTAGCATGTGAGGTGAGTGCAGTTGTGTGGTAGTTTGAACATTCTTTGGCATTGCCTTTCTTTGGGATTAGAATGAAAACTGAC
The DNA here is from genome assembly GCF_032405125.1 of Capricornis sumatraensis. Classification (NCBI taxonomy): domain Eukaryota; kingdom Metazoa; phylum Chordata; class Mammalia; order Artiodactyla; family Bovidae; genus Capricornis; species Capricornis sumatraensis. Next base: position 137,211,976 of record NC_091092.1, on the reverse strand, counting down.
CTTTTCTGGTCCTGTGACCACTGCTGAGTTTTCCAAATTTGCTGGCATATTGAGTGCAGCACTTTCACAGCATCATCTTTTAGGACTTGAAATAGCTCAGCTGGAGTTCCATCACCTCCCCTAGCTTTGTTCATAGTGATGCTTCCTAAGGCCCACTTGACTTCAGACTCCAGGATGTCTGACTCCAGGTGAGTGATCACACCATCGTGTTTATCTGAGTCATGATTTTTATATAGTTCTTCTGTGTATTCTTGCCACCTCTTCTTAATATCTTCTGCTTCTGTTAGGTCCATATCATTTCTGTCCTTTATTGTGCCCATCTTTGCATGAAATATTCCCTTGGTATCTTTAATTTTCTTGAAGAGATCTCTAGCCTTTCCCATTCTATTGTTTTCCTTTGTTTCTTTGTATTGATCACTTATAAGTTAGTTGTCATAAAACAGCTTTACTGAAATACACTTAATATAGAAGAAACTGCACATATTTCAAGTACAAATCAGATTAGTTTTCAAATATGTGTAAACCCATGAGAGAGTCCCCATTTTCAAGGTAATGAATATATATATATCAGAGAAGGCAATGGCACCCTACTCCAGTACTCTTGCCTGGGAAATCCCATGGGCGGAGGAGCCTGGTGGGTTGCAGTCCATGGGGTCGCTAAGAGTCGGACACGACTGAGCGACTTCCCCTTCTCTTTTCCCTTTCATGCACTGGAGAAGGAAATGGCAACCCACTCCAGTGTCTTGCCTGGAGAATCCCAGGGACGGGGGAGCCTGGTGGGCTGCCGTCTATGGGGTCGCACAGAGTCGGACACGACTGAAGTGACTTAGCAGCATATATGTATGTATGTATGTATGTATCATACCCCCAATTTTCTTCCTGCACCTTTGTCATTTATCCTGCCCACCCCTCTGTCACTCATCCTTAAGCATTCACTGATTTGTTTTCTGCCACTGTAGCTAATTAGAAAGAGTTGTTTCTGGAATTCTGTATGAATATACGCATGCAGTATATACTATTTTCTGTCTGGCTTTTTTCACTTATGATTCATGTTGTCACATGGGCTTCCTTGCTGAATAGCGTTGTATGGAAATGTCACTAATCATTTCTGTATTCATCTATTGATAACCTTTGGGTCATTTGCAGTCAAGGGCTATTGTTGTTGTTTAGTCATTAAGTTGCGTTTGACTCTTGCAGCCCCATGGACTAGCTCACTAGGCTCCTCTGTCCATGGGGTTTCCCAGGCAAGAATGGGTGGGTTGTCATTTCCTTCTCTAGGGAATCTTCCTACACAAGGGATCTCCTACATCTCCTACACTGGCAGGTGGATTCTTCACCACTAGTGCCACCTGGAAAGCTACTACCCTTAATATTACCATGAAAATTCATGTCCAAGTTTTATATAATCATCTACTTTCATTTTTCTTGGTAGACACCTAAAATGGCTGGATGGAAGGGTACGTGTATATTTAACTACTGAAGAAACTGTCAAACAGTTTTCTAAAATACAGTTTCCATTCTTAGAACCATGTGTGAGTTATAGTTAATCCACATTCTTACCAGCACTTGGCATAGTCCATCTTTTTAATTCAACCATCCTAAGAGGTAAGTAGTTGTATCTCACTGAGGTTTTACTTTGCATTTCCTTAATGACTTAATGATTTTGACCATCTTTTCATGTGCTTATTTGCCATCCTGATACCTTCTTTGGTAAAGTAGCTATCCAAATCTTTTATCTGTTTTGGTGAAGGGGTCATCTATTTCCTTAATCATGAGTTTTGAAAATCTGTTATATATTCTGGATACATGTACTTGGTTAAATAAATCATTTAAAAGTATTTTTTCCTAATGTGTGGTTTGTCTTTACCCTCACTTAAGATTGCCTTGAGAAGTTTTTACTTTTGATAATATAAAATGTATAATTATCTCTTTAGTTTATAAATATTTTTTTATGTTTTTGCCATTGTATATAACCTTGGGCCAACCCAAGGTCACCAAGATGTCCTCCTGTGTTTTCTCTTCTAGAGTCTTCATAGTTTTTACATTTAAGTATATGACCCATGTATATTTAATTTTTGTATGTAGTGTGAAGTACAGATCAAGTTACCTATTCTTATGTGTAGAGTCTCCCCCTGTGGAGGCTGAAACTCAGCTTCCAAAATTGCCTTCCAGCTGAGTTTTCTTTGCAACTTCAGTGTAGACATTTTCCCCTCCAAAACTTCTAATTTGTTGTTTTTATATCTATTTTTTCTTATTTCCTATCTTCCTTTTTTGTGGTTTCACAACTTTTTGCTCTTCTAAGATAGAAGTTATTCCTCTACGGATCTCTTTGAACATCTAAATATTTTCCCATCAAATTCCTTTCATCTGAGGTGAGAAAATGTCTTTGTTGATTTTGTTGGGGGTGTTTTAGAAATTCAAGATGTCTTTATATGCTTTGGAATTGTGGTTTGGGTTTCAGTCATTCATAAGTTTTTTCCCTCCCTCACTCAGCTTGCTTAGCCTACCCTGTCTGTCTTAGTCACCCTCACCTCATCCTTGGGGGTCCTCATGCAGGAATCTTGTATTATCCCTGCATTGCTGAGGCTCTCGCATTTTGTGTAGGCATCAGAAACAGTAAGTGCAGAGCCAGGCTCCAACCCAACCGACTTGCTCCAGACTCCCAGGCCTGAAGTTTGCCAAAAGCTCAGACCCAAGGTGGAGGCTGGCAAGAAACTTTTGTCAGTCCCTTTCTGTGAGCTGAGAAGCCTTATCTCATTTGGGGCCTAGCTATGTGTCTCTTTGCTTTTCTCTTTTACTATGTTCTGGATCACAGACACATTCAGGGCAGAGTGGGTACACCAGGGCATGAAGCCCACGTATCATCATGGCTGGGACTGGGGACACCCTTTTGCTACTTTGATCTAGTTTATAAGTAAGGGAAAGGAGGACCTGCTGGCCAGGAGGTTGTGGTGGAGTCACTGCAGGCTGAATAAGGGCCCCCAAAGATGCCCACATCCTAATCCCAGGAGTTTAAAAAAAATGTGACCTTACATGTTCCTTTACACAGGAGTCTTGGCAGATGTGACTAGATTCAGAATCTGGAGCTGGGGTTATCTGGGTTATCCTGGGTTATCTGGGTGATCCCAATGTAATTATAAGGGTCCTGATGAGAGAGAACCAGGAGAGTCTGTGCCAGAGAAAAGAGATCTGGGTGGGAAGTAATGCTCAGAGTGATGTGATGAAGAAACCACCAGCCAAGGAATGGGGGTGGCTCCTATAAGCCAGAAAATTAATGAATTCCACTGTACACCTTCAGAAAGAAACAGCACTGCTGAAATATTGACAGGAGCCTAGTTGTGACTGGTTTTAGACTTCTGAAGGTCAGATAATAAATCTGTGTTGTGTTAAGCCACTAAGTTTGTGGTAATTTGTTTGAGTAGCAATAAGGAAGTAATGTGTATTAAGAGCTGATCCCTGCACATGACCATGTAAGGGCAAACAAACTGCCTTCCATGTGCATATTAATAATTAATTACAGTTGTTTTCAGGCTCTCATGTGTCTGAGAACCTGGAAGATGTCAGGTATTAAGAAATATATACATGGTGCCTGATGATGGAAGAGGACACAGATCCAATACAGATTCCAGACTGACAGTATAATTTCTATGTGAGGTAAGTAATTGTTTAACACATCTCAGTCCATCCTTGGCCAGGGAATAATTAAAAAAAAAACAACAACAAAACCTCATTTTGTACAGGAGTATAGCTGATCAACAATGTTGTGATAATTTCAGGTGAACAGCAAAGGGATGGACTCAGCCATATGTATACATGTATCCATTCTCCCCCAAACTCCCCTCCCATCCAGGCTGCCACGTGACATTGGGCAGAGTTTCCTGTGCTGTACAGAAGGTCCTTGTTGGTTATCCATTTTAAATATAGAAGACTGTACATGTCCATGCCAAACTATCTCAAGTCAGAGAATAATTTTATACTATTTTGATAATTCACTGGAACAGCTTCAAGACCTATTTGATTTCACTTTAACGTTTATGATCATCATCACAACATACATGTATAAATGTTTTTCATTCTACATAGACAAAGCAGTCTGGAACATTATACAATGAGAAGTACCTTTCAAATTTTGTAGAAAACCGAAGAGCATAGACATTTGCGTTTGTAATCTCTATATACTACTTAATTCTTGCTGATTGGATTTAATTATACATATTTCCTTATAGTTATGAGCACTAATAAGAGAAATTCAAGAACTGATTTGATCATGAACAAACTTTTTTATTTTTAAATATTTACAAAATTGTCTTGAGGGTGGCAGAGAAATGGGATAAAGCAGATCAAAAATCTATCAATACAAATATGACTACTTTAAAAATAGAATAAAGTGATTCTAGAGTTACCAACATTTTGAAATAAATTTTGAATAAGATGGCCATAAAGAATATAACTTAAACTGGTGAATTGCTTTTCGAATATAGGGGACTGTAAAACCATGGGAATTTCAGACATATGAACATTAGAAAAGAAGTACTATTAATAGATCCACAAAGGTGTTTATGATACAGTACAATGACAGGAGTTTTGCCACCATGAAATGACACCTGTCTAAATTCCCTCAGGGACATGAGAAAGCACTTCATAATTTCTGTAGATAAAGACTGACTTATTTAAACATTTATTTAGTGCTGTGTTAAGTGCTGGGATACAGCAGTAAATGTGAAATGAACTCTTCTCTATGAAACCCATCTTCTCCCAGAGAAAAGAGACAGAAAACTGGGGCTCTAATATACCAGAGCTCTGGGCTGTGCCCTGGAGTTGGGTCATGGAGCAGCCTTTGCATTGCAGGTATGTTCAGGAGACCATCATACAAAGAAAGGGTGGAGCAAAAATTGGCCCACGAAGGGGCTTTGACCTACATCCTAAAGACTTAAAGAGTACAACCACAGAAAATACAGAAAAAGGAGGCATTGAGTATTTCTTAAGCGATTGGTGTGCATGGAAGTATATTTTCTCCAGGTAGAGAATTTGAAACCTTCTGCCCTAGAAATCATACCTTTCCTTCTTTGATCTTGGTTCCAATGATTTGTCGTCTTTGCTGAATGATCTCAATAAGAAGATCACATTCCTCCATCAATTTGGCTTCTTGACGTGATGCATTGACCTATGGGATAGATAAAATGGTGAGCATTAATTTAATGTTTGTTTTCCATTAAATGCTCCTTTTTAACATGTAGACTAGTAAATTTCTATTAATTGCTGGAAAGATACTTTATTTAAAAATTTATTGAGAAAAAGTTGCTGTACAATCGTATATAAGTTAGGTATACAATATAGGGAGTCACAATTTTTAAAGGTTATACTCCATGTCTAGTTATTATTAAATACTGGCTATATTCCCTGTGTTATACAATATATCCTTGTAGCTTATCTATTTTATACATAGTAGTGTATACCTCCTGGGTTGGGAAGATCCCCTGGAGAAGGAAATGGCTACCCACTCCAGTATTGTTGCCTGGAGAATCCCATGGACAGAGGAGCCTGGCGGGCTACAGTCCACAGGGTCACAAAAAGTCCAACACAAGTGAGTGAGTAACACACTTTCACAGTTTATACTTCTTAATCCCCTACTACGTCTTCCCTCTCTCCACTGGTACCCACTAGTTTGTTCTCTAAATCTGTGACTAAAAGATGTTTTCAATGTCAATTCTTCTTCCAATTATGCAGGGATGGCAAATATAAGACTTACATGTCTACTCCCTACCTTGCATCCTTGGAAAACATTTATTAGCTATCTCTTTTTGCTAAGCCATGCTCAATCTCAGGATCGTTCTTAACACACCATGTATGTAGCTATTACCAATTAATTGAAAATTGATATTTGCAATTCCTGTTTTTATATTTTGAAGGGAAGTGCAGTTTGAGGCTACTAAACAAAAGTTAAACTAATACTGTTCTTTTATGGAGGATAGATTATGATCAATATCTTTTGGACACATTTTCCAAAAGCAAGCTAGCAAGGTGGTATCATATTTATTTAACTTGTCTTTTATATACAGATGCAAACTTTGTGTTTAGTCACTATGAAAACATCGAAAAGGAAAAGGATGGTTGAATATTCTATAAATCTTATGACATAATTTTAAATGTTATCGCTGGAAATCTGGGGATCTACCATGAAAGCCTGCCATTCTGCTGGCAAGGTCGATCATTGTCAAATGGCTTGATTTGAAGTTTGTAAGGCTCACTGTATGCAAGAAAGGGTTAACATTAGCTCATTCTTGGCAACTGGGCTTGGGAAATACTGCGCACATGCTGTGTCCTCCACCTCATGATAATTCTGAAATGTTATTCATAGAGACCCAAAAACCACAGCTGTGGGAGATGGAGATAGGATAGGCCTGAGTTTTATGATTTTAACACAGCACAGGAGAAGTGGCTATGCTGTTATGAAGAATGCCAATAGACCATTGATGATTCCAGTATAACTCAGGGAGGAGACAGGGCCCAGACATGTAGCCCTTTTGATTGGGCATACTTTATTTAACTAGAGTAATTTCAATCTCTATGAGTGAGATAAACTGGAAGTGGGGTCAGGAGTTCTTGTCATTCCTTTTGACTTCACAATGAATTTAATAACTGACAACAACCGAGCTGCGAAAAGGATGGCAGTCTATTGAAACCATGGACCCATTATGATGGAGAAAGTGAAATTTGTGGAAAATAGCACCTTACACTTGAAAAATATCTCCTGGCATGACCCCTAAGAGCTAAGCTGTATTTGAACATGAACATACAATCAAGGTAAATCTGATCGGAGGCAAGCTCCTTGTAGGGGTTTTTGGGTGTTGTATGACATGAGGCATCTATTCCAGGTACCTGGAGCCATATTTAACACAGAATAGACATTCAAAAACTATTTGTTCAACGAATAGATAGTGAAAATGACCTTCCAACAAGAAACAAGGTAACATATAATCAGGCAAGTAGGTATCCTGGTATACTGCAAGTAGGTAATATGCAGGTATTGAACGTGGTGGTTTCCTAAGACTGTGTAGACACAGAAGTACGTCATCATGATTCTTTTTAGGGGGAGGGTATAGATCTTTCTTATAGCCTTATTGAAATATTCTTTGTATATCATAAAATTCACCCATTTAAAGTGTACAGGTTGTGGGTTTGAGTGTACTCAGAGTTTTAGAATCATCATCACAATCTAATTTTAGAAAATTTTCCACATCCCCTAAAGAATTCCATACCCATTTGCAGTAACTCCATATTCTGACTACCTACTCTATTTGAGGGCATAGATAACCACTAGTCTATGATCTGTCTCTTTATGCATTTGCCTGCTCTCTACATTTCATATAAATGGAATCAAACAATATATGATCCTTTTCGGTCTGGCTGATTTCACTTAGCATAATGTTTTCAAGATTGCTCCGTGTCATACCATGTGTCAGTACTTCATTCCTTTTAATGCCAAATATTATTACAGAAGTAATACACCACATTTTGTTTATCCATCCTCTAGTAGATGGACATTTGGGTTGCTTCTATTTTTTGGTTACTTAGAAACAGTATCACTGTGAACATTCATGTATAAATTTCTGTGTGCACATATGTATTCATTCTTCTTGAGTATAGAAGAATTCCTGGGTCACACGTCAACTCTGTGTTTAACTTTTTGAAGAACTGCCAAACTGGTTTCCCAAAGGGCCGCATCATTTTAGATTCCAAGAACAAGTATGTGCGGCTTCCAGTTTCTCAACATCCTTGTCAACACTTGACACTGTCTGTCTTTTCTGTTTTATTCATCATAGTGGGTGTGGAGTAGCATCTTATTGTGGTTTTGAGTTGCATTCCCTGATGGCTAAAGATGTTGAGCATGTTTTCATGTGCTTATGGAACATTTGTGTACCTAATTCAGAGATGACTATTCAGATCTTTTGTTCCTTTTGTAATTGGGCCATTTACCTTATATAGTTAAATTCTATGATTTCTTTATATAGTTTGGGTACCCAGTCCCTTATTAGCTATGTGATTAGCAAGTGTTTTCTCCCATTCTGTAGGCTGTCTTTTCATTTTCTTGATGGTAACATTGGAAGCACAAAAGGTTTTAATTTTGATGACATCTAATTGATCTACTGTTCTATTGTCACTTGTGTTTTTGGTATCATAGCTAAGAAACCTAATCCAAGGTTGTGAAGATGTATGCCTCTGTTTTCCTCTGCAAGTTTTATCTCTTACATATATATCTGTGAGCCATTTAAAAATAAGTTTTATGTATGGTGAGAAATAGGGGTTCAACTTTATCCTTTTGTTTATGGATATCCAGTTGCTAAAGCACAAAAGACAATTCTTTCCTCCATTGCAGTATGTTAGCACCTGGTCAAAAATCAACTGGCTATACTCTGAGGTCCTTAGCTTTTGACATTACTGCTAACATATTCTCTGCTTAAAGATTTTTTTCTAGTTTTGACTAAACCTAGTGAGACCATCAGAGAAGGAAATGGCAACCCACTCCAGTGTTCTTGCCTGGAGAATCCCAGGGACGGGGGAGCCTGGTGGGCTGCTGTCTATGGGGTTGCACAGAGTCGGACATGACTGAAGCGACTTAGCAGCAGCAGCAGCAACATGGTAGGCAAAGTGTGAAGTTTCCAAATTTTTATAACACGACCAATCTTCCATTCTAACAGGTACAATAAAGTGATTTGAATGCTACCCTATATTTCTAAACTCTTTCCACTACAAAGAAGTTTTCCACAGTAGTGCAGTTTGATGTGTTACTTCAAAAATGCTAAAGATTTGATTGGACTTCATTTTTATATAGACTATTAAATCAAATATGGCAGGGTGTATGGGTTGCCTGTAGTGTGTACAGGTGTTTCTAAATCTTGGTTTTGGTTTGGAAGCTGGCCGCTCCTGGTTATGATTTTACCTTTTATGTCTGCTTCTGAAACCTGTGCAACATCACAGGAAAAGAAATGCAAATCAAAACCACAATGAGATACCATCTCAAAGGGGTAAGAATGGCCATCAACAAAAAATCTACACAAAATACTGTTGGCAGGCATGTCAACTGGGACAGACTCTTGAATAAATAAAGCACTGTCAAGAAAATAAAGTACTTATTAGTAAATTGGGGTTCAATTGAATTAAATTGGAGGAGAAATAAAAAGTATTTGAAATCAGCTTGTGCTACTGCAGAGAGGCAACCGGAACACTTGATTAAGGAAACTCTCCTTAGCTCTCTTTAGAACACTATATGTGTCACAGCAAGTAAGTAGTTTCCTTAGCTCTCCTTGCAACACCTGTATCTGTCAGAGTACCTAAGAAACTAAGTAACTCTCCTTAGCCTTCCTTAGCTCTTCTTAGAACACTATATGTGTCAGAGTAAGTAAGAAACTAAGTAGTTCTCCTTAGAACACTATACATGTCAGAGCAAGGAAGTATGTCTCCTTAGCTCTGTTTAGAACACTGTGTGTCAGAGTAAGTGTCCACAGCTCTCTGTAGACCACTGTATGTATCAGAGTAAGAAACTAAGTCAGTCTCCTTAACTCTCCTTAGAATACTGTATGTGTCACAGGAAGTAAGTAACTGAGTAAGTATCCTTAGCTCTCCTTAGAACACTGTATCAGTTCAGTTCAGTCGCTTAGTCGTGTCCGACTCTGCGACCCCATGAATCGCAGCATGCCAGGCCTCGCTGTCCATCCCCAACTCCTGGAGTTCACTCAGACTCATGTCCATCGAGTCAGTGATGCCATCCAGCCATCTCATCCTCTGTCGTCCCCTTCTCCTCTATATGTGTCAGAGTAAATAAGTAACTAACTCTCTTGGCTCTCCTTAGAACACTACATGTGTCAGAGTAAGTAACTAAGTCTCTTAGCTCTCTTTAGGGCTCCTTAGAACACTCTATGTGTGAGAGTAAATAAGTAACTAAGTATGTCACTTAGCTCTCCTGAGAATACTATATGTGTCAGAGTACCTAAGTAACTAAGTCTCCTTAGACCTCCTTAGCTCTCCTTACAACACTGTGTGTCAGAGTAAGCAAGTAAGTCTCATTAACTATCCTTACCTCTCCTTAAGACACTATATGTGTCAGAGTAATTAAGTATGTAAGTAGGTAAGTCCCCTTCTCTCTCCTTAGAACACTGTACATGTCAGAGTAAGTAGGTAAGTAACTCTCTTAGCTCTTCTTGAAAAAGTGAAGTTGCTCAGTCGTGTCTGACTCTTAGCGACCCCATGGATGGTAGCCTACCAGGCTCCGTGATCCATGGGATTTTCCAGGCAAGAATACTAGAGTGGGCTGCCATTTCCTTCTCCAGGGGGTCTTCCCAACCCAGGGATCGAACCCAGGTCTTCTTAGCTGCCTGCAATACACTATATGTGTCACAGTAAGGAAGTAACTTAAGTCTCTTAGCTCTCCTTAGAACACTATACATGTCACAGTAAGTAAGTAAATAAATAAGTCTTCTGAGCTCTCCTTAGAACACTATTTGTGTCAGAGTAAGTATGTAAGTAGGTAAGTCTCCTTATCACATAATGTGTCCAAGGAAGTAAGTATGACTTTGTAGCTCTGCTTAGTTCTCCTGAGCTCTCCTTAGAACACCCTGTGTCAGAGTAAGGAAGTATGTGGCCTTAGCTCTGCTTAGAACACTATGTGTCCGAGTAAGTCAGTCTCCATGGCTCTCCTTGGAATACTATGTGTGTCAGACAAAGTATGTAAGTCTGCTTAGTTCTCTTTAGCACGCTATGTGTGTCAGTGTAAGTCTCCTTAGCTCTCCTTAGAACACTATATGTGTCAGAGTACCTAAGTAACTCTGTAAGCCTCCTTAGCTCTCCTTAGAATGCTCTATGTGTCACAGTAAGTAAGTCACCTCTCTTAGCTCTCCTTACTTTTGCTTAGAACACTATGTGTCAGAGTAAGTAAGAAAATAAGGAATTCTCCTTAGCTCTGCTTAGTACACTATGTGTCAGAGTAAGCTCTCCTTAGAATACTGTATGTGTCAGAGAAAGTAACTAAGTCTGCTTAGCTCTCCTTAGAACACTATGTTTCAGAGTAAGTAAGTAAGTCTCCTTGGAATACTATATGTGTCAGAGAGAGTCAGTCAGTTTGCTTAGCTCTCCTTAGCACACTGTGTGTCAGAGTACATAACTAAGTAGGTAAGTCTCCTTAGCTCTCCTTGGCTCTCTTTAGAACACTATAGTAGTCAAAGTAAGGAGGTAGGTAAGTCTCCCTAGCTCTGCTTTGCTCTGCTTAGTTCTCATGAGGTCTCCTTAGAATGCTATGTCTAAGAGTAAATAAGTAAGTCTCCTTAGCTCTCCTTAGAACACTATACTTGTCAGAGTAAGCAAGTAACTAAGTAAGTCTTCTTAGCCCTGCTCAGATCACTATGTTTCAGAGTACGTAAGTCTCCTTAGCTCTCCGTAGAACACTGCGTCAGAGTAAGTAACTAAGTAAGTCTGCTTAGCTCTCCTTGGCTCTCTTTAGAACACTGTATGAGTCAGCGTAAGTAAGTAAGTCTTCCTATCTCTGCTTTGCTCTCCTTAGTTCTCATGAGGTCTCCTTAGAACACTATGTCTAAGAGTAAATAAGTAAGTCTCCTTAGCTCTGCTTAGAACAGTGTGTGTCAGAGTAAGTAAGGTCGGTCTTCTTTGCTCTCCTTAGAACATTATATGCATCAGCGTAACTAAGCCAGTCTCCTTAGCCCTCCTTATAACATTGTGTCAGAGTAAATATGTAAGCAACTAAGTAAGTCTCCTTATTACTCCTTAGAACACTATCCGTCAGAGTAAGTAAATCTCCTTAGCTGTCCTTAGAACACTATATGTGTCGGAGTGTGTAAGGAACTATGTGTCAGAGTGTGTAAGGAACTACGTAAATCTCCTTAGCTCTCCTTAGAACACTGTATGTGTAAGAGCTATTAAGTAACCAAGTAAGTCTCCTAAGCTTTCCTTAGCTCTCATTCATTACCTCTTTTCAGAACAATATATGTGTCACAGTAAGTAACTAAGTCTCCTTAGCTCTCCTTAGAATACTATGTGTCAGAGTAAGTAACTCTCCTTAGCTCGTTTTAGAACACTGTATGTGTCAGAGTAAGTAAATAAGTAGGCAAATATCCTTAACTATCCTTAGCTCTCCTTAGAACACTGTATGTCTCAGAGTAATTAAACATGTAAGTAGGTAATTCTCCTTAGCTCTCCTCAGAACACTATATCTGTCAGAATAAACAAGTAACTAAGTAAGTCTTAAGCTCTCCTTAGCACACTGTATGTGTCAGAGTAACTAGGTAACTAAGTCTCCTTTATCCTCCTTAGCTCTCCTTAGAACACTATGTTTCAGAGTACATAAGTCTCTTTAGCTCTCCTTAGCACACAATATGTGAAGGAAAGTTACATGGCTCAAAATAGCCAGGAGTTAAAACTCCCCTCTGGGTCCTCCCCACCATTCTATGCAAAACAAAGAAGTCTCTCACCCGAAGGGAAAAAAAAAAAATGGACATTAAGGTTGATCACGCCCAGCTCCCAGCCGGTCCAGCCTCTGGCTGATCTCCAGAATTCCTTGCCCCAGCGGTTTAAGAGATAACTACTCCAAACGACCTTGGAGAAGAAGAACAGGGCCCCTTAAGACAGTAGCTTTCCACATATACGCCTATATATACTTACTCTCTTCTTGGGTTAGTGCGGCAGCTCACTATCTGACTGCTGCCCCTTCTCGCCTCATTAAAGGTGATCTGTTCCTGTAAAGTGTGGTCTCCTTCTTTTTCTGAACCTTGCCTTCTCTAACTCCCTTACCCTACAATGTCTGTCAGAGAAACTAAGTGAGTCCTTAGCTCTTCTTAAAACACGATATGTGTCAGAGAAAGTAAGTAACTGAGTCAGTCTCCTTAGCACACTATATGTCTCAGGGTAGGTAAGTAAATCTCCTTAGCTGTATTAGAATACTCTATGTGTCAGAGTAAGTAACTAAATCTGCTTAGCTCTCCTTAGCACACTATGGGTCAGAGTAAGTAAGTAGTTAAGTCTCCTTAGGCACATTATGTGTTAGAGTTCGTAGGACTCCTTAGAACACTATATGTGTCAGAGTATCTAAGTAACTAAGTCTCCTTAGCCCACCTTAGCTCTACTTAGAATGCTATCTGTGTCAGAGTAAGTCTCCTTAGCTCTCCTTACCTTTGCTCAGAACACTATGTGTCACAGTAATTAAGTAAGTAGGTAAGTCTCCATAGCACATAATAGTCCAAGGAAGTAAGTACGTAAGGATGACTCTGTATCTCTGCTTAGCTCTCCTGAGCTCCCCTTACAAGAGTATCCATCAGAGGAAGTAAGTAACAGTATGACACATAGTACTTACTTTCTCTGACACATACAGTGTTTTAAGAAGAGCTAAGGACTCAGTTAAAACACTATATGTCTCAGAGAAAGTAAGTACTATGTGTCATACTGTTACTTACTTTCGCTGATGGTTACTCTTGTAAGGAGAGCTCAGGAGAGCTAAGCAGAGATACAGAGTCATCCTTATAGTGTTTCAAGAAGAGCTAAGAATTCAGTTCTGGAGAAGGCAATGGCACCCCACTCCAGTACTCTTTCCTGGAAAACACCATGGACGGAGGAGCCTGGTAGGCTGCAGTCCATGAGGTCGCGAAGAGTCGGACACGACTGAGCGACTTCACTTTCACTTTTCACTTTCATGCTTTGGAGAAGGAAATGGCAACCCGCTCCAGTGTTCTTTCCTGGAGAATCCCAGGGATGGCGGAGCCTGGTGAGCTGCCATTTATGGGGTCACACAGAGTCAGAAATGACTGAAGCGACTTAGTAGCAGCAGCAGCAAGGACTCAGTTTCTCAGACACACATTGTAGGGTAAGGGAGTTACAGAAGGCAAGGTTCAGAACAGTATGAAAAAGGAAAACGAGAGGACACTGAAAGAGGAGCTCCCCAGGTCGGTAGGTGCCCAATATGCTACAGGAGATCAGTAGAGAAATACCTCCAGAGAGAATGAAGGGATGGAGCCAAAGCAAAAACAATACCCAGCTGTGGATGTGACTGGTGATAGAAGCAAGGTCCAATGCTGTAAAGAGCAATATTGCATAGGAACCTGGAATGTTAGGTCCATGAATCAAGGCAAACTGGAAGTAGTCAAACAGGAGATGGCAAGAGTGAATGTTGACATTCTAGGAATCAGCAAACTAAAATGGGCTGGAATGGGTGAATTTAACTCAGATGACCATTATATCTACTACTGCGGGCAGAAATCCCTTAGAAGAAATGGAGTAGCCATCATGGTCAACAAAAGAGTCTGAAATGCAGTACTTGGATGCAGTCTCAAAAACGACAGAATGATCTCTGTTCGTTTCCAAGGCAAACTGTTCAATATCACAGTAATCCAAGTCTATGCCCTAACCAGTAACGCTGAAGAAGCTGAAGTTGAACGGTTCTATGAAGACCTACAAGACCTTTTAGAACTAACACCCCCAAAAGATATCCTTTTCATTATAGGGGACTGGAATGCAAAAGTAGGAAGTCAAGAAACACCTGGGGTAACAGGCAAATTTGGCCTTGGAATGTGGAATGAAGCAGGGCAAAGACTAATAGAGTTTTCCCAGAACGCACTGGTCATAGCAAACACCGTCTTCAAACAACACAAAAGAAGACTGTACATGAACATCACCAGATGGTCAACACTGAAATCAGATGGATTATATTCTCTGCAGCCAAAGATGGAGAAGCTCTATACAGTCAGCAAAAACAAGACCAGGAGCTGACTGTGGCTCAGATCATGAACTCCTTATCACCAAATTTAGACTCAAATTGAAGAAAGTAGGGAAAACCGCTAGACCATTCAGGTATGACCTAAATCAAATCCCTTATGATTATACAATGGAAATGAGAAATAGATTTAAGGGCCTAGATCTGATAGATAGAGTGCCTGATGAACTATGGACGGAGGTTTATGATATTGTACAAGAGACAGGGATCAAGATCATCCCCATGGAAAAGAAATGCAAAACAGCAAAATGGCTGTCTGGGGAGGCCTTACAAATAGCTGTGAAAAGAAGAGAAGTGAAAAGCAAAGGGGAAAAGGAAAGATATAAGCATCTGAATGCAGAGTTCCAAAGAATAGCAAGGAGAGATAAGACAGCCTTCCTCAGTGATCAATGCAAAAAATAGAGGAAAACAACAGAATGGGAAAGATGAGAGATCTCTTCAAGAAAATTAGAGATACCAAGGGAACACTTCATGCAAAGATGGGCTCAATAAAGGACAGAAATGGTATGGATCTAACAGAAGCAGAAGAGATTAAGAAGAGGTGGCAAGAATACACAGAAGAACTGTACAAAAAAGATCTTCATGACCAAGATATTCACGATGGTGTGATCACGCACCTAGAGCCAGACATCCTGGAATGTGAAGTCAAGTGGGTCTTAGAAAGCATCACTACGAACAAAGTTAGTGGAGGTGATGGAACTCCAGTTGAACTACTTCAAATCCTGAAAGATGATGCTGTGAAAGTGCTGCACTCAACATGCCAGCAAATTTGGAAAACTCAGCAGTGGCCACAGGACTGGAAAAGGTCAGTATTCATTCCAATCCAAAAGAAAGGCAATGCCAAAGAATGTTCAAACTACCACACAATTGCACTCATCTCACATGCTAGTACAGTAATGCTCAAAATTCTCCAAGCCAGGCTTCAGCAATACGTGAACCGTGAACTTCCAGATGTTCAAGCTGCTTTTAGAAAAGGCAGAGGAACCAGAGATCAAATTGCCAACATCCGCTGGATCATGGAAAAAGAAAGAGAGTTCCAGAAAAACATCTATTTCTGCTTTATTGACTACGCCAAAGCCTTTGACTATGTGGATCACAATAAACTGTGAGAAATTCTGAAAGAGATGGGAATACCAGACCACCTGACCTGCCTCTTGAGAAACTTGTATGCAGGTCAGGAAGCAACAGTTAGAACTGGACATGGAACAACAGATTGGTTCCAAATAGGAAAAGGAGTACGTCAAGGCTGTGTATTGTCACCCTGCTTATTTAACTTCTATGCAGAGTACATCATGAGAAATGCTGGGCTGGAAGAAGCACAAGCTGGAATCAAGATTGCTGGGAGAAATATCAATAACCTCAGATGTGCAGATGACACCACCCTTATGGCAGAAAGTGAAGAGGAACTAAGAAGCCTCTTGATAAATGTGAAAGAGGAGAGTGAAAAAGTTGGCTTAAAGCTCAATATTCAGAAAACGAAGATCATGGCATCTGGCCCCATCACTTCATGGGAAATAGATGGGGAAACAGTGGAAACAGGGGAAACATTGGAAACTTTATCTTTTGGGGCTCCAAAATCACTGCAGATGGTGATTGCAGCCATGAAATTAAAAGACGCTTACTGCTTGGAAGGAAAGTCATGACCAACCTAGATAGCATATTCAAACTCAGAGACATTACTTTGCTAACAAATCTCCATCTAGTCAAGGCTATGGTTTTTCCTGTGGTCATGTATGGATCTGTAAGTTGGACTGTGAAGAAGGCTGAGCGCCGAAGAATTGATGCTTACGAACTGTAGTGTCACAAAGAGTCGGATTCGACTGAGGGACTGAACTAAACTGAAGTGAAGTAAGTAAATCTCCTTATCTCTTCCTAGCTCTGCTAAGCACATTACGTGTCAGAGTAAGTTAGTAAGTCTCCTCAGAACACTATATTGTCAGAGTTAAAGAAGTATGTTTCCTTAGCTCTCATTAGAACACTATATGTGTTAGAGAAAGTAAGTCTGCTTAGCTCTCCTTAGCACACTGTATGTGTCAGAGTAAGTCGCCTTACCTCTCCTTAGCACACTATGTGTCAGAGTAACTCAGTCAGTCTCTTTAGCTCTGCTTAGAACATTATATGTCAGAGTAAACAAGTCTCCATAGCTCTCCTTAGAACACTGTATGTGTCAGAGTAACAAACTCAGTAACTCTCCTTAGCTCTTCTTAGCTTTCTTTCAGTTCAGTTCAGTCTCTCAGTCCTGTCTGACTCTTTGCAACCTCATGAATTGCAGCACGCCAGGCCTCCCTGTCCATCATCAACTCCTGGAATTCACTCAAATTCATGTCCATCGAGTCGGTGATGCCATCCAGCGATCTCATCCTCTGTCGTCCCCTTCTCCCCCTGCCCCCAATCCCTCCCAGCATCAGGGTCTTTTCCAATGGGTCAACTCTTCGCATGAGGTGGCCAAAATATTGGAGTTTCAGCTTTAGAATCAGTCCTTCCAAAGAGCACCCAGGACTGATCTCCTTTAGAATGGACTGGTTGGATCTCCTTACAGTCCAAGGGACTCTCAAGAGTCTTCTCCAACACCACAGTTCAAAAGCATCAATTCTTCAGTGCTCAGCTTTATTCACAGTCCAACTTTCACATCCACACATGACCACTGGAAAAACCATAGCCTTGACTAGATGGACATTTGTTAGCAAAGTAATGTCTCTGCGTTTGAATATGCTGTCTAGGTTGGTCATAACTTTCCTTCCAAGGAGTAAGCGTCTTTTAATTTCATGGCTGCAATCACCATCTGCAGTGATTTTGGAGCCCCCAAAGATAAAGTCTGTCACTGTTTCCAATGTTTCTCCATCTATTTCCCTTGAGGTGATGGGGCCAGATGCCATGATCTTCGTTTTCTGAATGTTGAGCTTTAAGCCAACTTTTTCACTCTCCTCTTTCACATTTATCAAGAGGCTTCTTAGTTCCTCTTCACTTTCTGCCATAAGGGTGATGTCATCTGCACATCTGAGGTTATTGATATTTCTCCCGGCAATCTTGATTCCAGCTTGTGCTTCTTCCAGCCCAGCGTTTCTCATGATGTACTCTGCATAGAAGTTAAATAAGCAAGGTGACAATATACAGCCTTGATGTACTCCTTTTCCTATTTGGAACCAATCTGTTGTTCCATGTCCAGTTCTAACTGTTGCTTCCTGACCTGCATATAGGTTTCTCAAGAGGCAGGTCAGGTGGTCTGGTATTCCCATCTCTTTCAAAATTTTCCAGTTTATTGTGATCCACACAATCAAAGGCTTTGGCATAGTCAATAAAGCAGAAGTTGATGTTTTTCTGTAACTCTCTTGCTTTTTCCATGATCCAGCGGATGTTGGCAATTTGATCTCTGGTTCCTCTGCCTTTTCTAAAAGCAGCTTGAACATCTGGAAGTTCACGGTTCACGTATTGCTGAAGCCTGGCTTGGAGAATTTTAAGCATTACTCTACTAGCGTGTGAGATGAGTGCAATTGTGTGGTAGTTTGAGCATTCTTTGGCATTGCCTTTCTTTGGGATTGGAATGAATACTGACCTTTTCCAGTCCTGTGGCCACTGCTGAGTTTTCCAAATTTGCTGGCATGTTGAGTGCAGCACTTTCACAGCATCATCTTTCAGGATTTGAAGTAGTTCAACTGGAATTCCATCACCTCCACTAGCTTTGTTCGTAGTGATGCTTTCTAAGACCCACTTGACTTCACATTCCAGGATGTCTGGCTCTAGGTGCGTGATCACACCATCGTGAATATCTTGGTCATGAAGATCTTTTTTGTACAGTTCTTCTGTGTATTCTTGCCACCTCTTCTTAATCTCTTCTGCTTCTGTTAGATCCATACCATTTCTGTCCTTTATTGAGCCCATCTTTGCATGAAGTGTTCCCTTGGTATCTCTAATTTTCTTGAAGAGATCTCTCATCTTTCCCATTCTGTTGTTTTCCTCTATTTTTTGCATTGATCACTGAGGAAGGCTGTCTTATCTCTCCTTGCTATTCTTTGGAACTCTGCACTCAGATGCTTATCTTTCCTTTTCTCCTTTGCTTTTCACTTCTCTTCTTTTCACAGCTATTTGTAAGGCCTCCCCAGACAGCCATTTTGCTGTTTTGCATTTCTTTTCCATGGGGATGATCTTGATCCCTGTCTCTTGTACAATATCATAAACCTCCGTCCATAGTTCATCAGGCACACTATCTATCAGGTCTAGTCTCTTAACTCTATTTTTCATTTCCATTGTATAATCATAAGGAATTTGATTAGGTCATACCTGAGTGGTCTAGTGGGGCTTCCTTGGTGGCTCAGATGTTAAAGCGTTTGCCTGCTATGCAGGAGACCTGGGTTCAATCCCTCGGTCGGGAAGATCCCCTGGAGAAGGAAATGGCAACCCACTCCAGTATTCTTGCCTGGAGAACCTCATGGATTGAGGTGCCTGGTGGGCTACAGTCCACAGTGTCGCAAAGAGTCGGACACGACTGAGGGACTTCACTCACTTGAATGGTCTAGTGGTTTTCCCTACTTTTTTCAATCCAAGTCTGAATTTGGCAATAAGGAGTCATGATCTGAGCCACTGTCAGCTCCTGGTCTTGTTTTTGCTGACCGTATAGAGCTTCTCCATCTTTGGCTGCAGAGAATATAATCTGATTTCAGTGTTGACCATCTGGTGATGTACATGTGTAGAGTCTTCTCTTGTGTTGTTTGAAGACGGTCTTTGCTATGACCAGTGCCTTCTCTTGGCAAAACTCTATTAGCCTTTGCTCTGCTTCATTCCATATTCCAAGGCCAAATTTGCCTGTTACCCCAGGTGTTGACTTCCTACTTTTGCATTCCAGTCCCCTATAATGAAAAGGATGGCTGAGAGGAGGTATCCCAAGCCTGAGGTCAAGGGCGGCAGCTGGGAGGAGCTACCCCATGCCCGAAGTCAGGGGCCGTGGCCGGGAGGAGCAACCCCATGTCCAAGGAGCGGTGGCTGCGCAGACACAGGAGAGCTGAGTGGAGCTACTCCAGGTTCAAGGTTGGGAGGGGTGGCCCTGAGGAGATACCCCTTGTACAAGGTAAGGAGCAGTGGCTGTGCTTTGCTGGAGCAGCTATGAAGAGATACCCCACGTCCAAGGTAAAAGAAACGCAAGACGGTAGGTGTTGCGAGAGGCATCAGAGGGCAGACACACTGAAACCATAATTAGAGAAAAGTAGTCAGTCTAATTACACGGACCACAGCCTTTTCTAACTCAATGAAACTAAGCCATGCCGTGTGGGGCCACCCAACATGGGCGGATCACGGTGGAGAGGTCTGACAGAATGGGGTCCACTGGAGAAGGGAATGGCAAACCACTTCAGTATTCTTGCCTTGAGAAACCGATGAACAGTATGAAAAGGAAAATGATAGTATACTGAAAGGGGAACTCCCTGGGTCAGTAGGTGCCCAATATGCTACTGGAGATCAGTGGAGAAATAACTCCAGAAAGAATGAAGGGATGGAGCCAAAGCAAAAACAATACCCAGCTGTGGATGTGACTGGTGATAGAAGCAAGGTCCAATGCTGTAAAGAGCAATACTGCATAGGAACCTGGAATGTCAGGTCCATGAATCAAGGCAAATTGGAAGTGGTCAAACAAGAGATGGCAAGAGTGAATGTTGACATTCTAGGAATCAGCAAACTAAAATGGGCTGGAATGGGTGAATTTAACTCAGATGACCATTATATCTACTACTGTGGGCAGGAATCCCTTAGAAGAAATGGAGTAGCCATCATGGTCAACAAGAGTCTGAAATGCAGTACTTGGATGCAATCTCAAAAATGACAGAATGATCTCTGTTCGTTTCCAAGGCAAACCATTAAATATCACAGTAATCCAAGTCTATGCCCGAACCAGTAATGCTGAAGAAGCTGAAGTTGAATGGTTCTATAAACACCTATAAGACCTTTTAGAACTAACAGCCTAATTAAGTCTCCTTAGCCCTCCTTAGAACACTATATGTGTCAGAGTAAGTAAGTAGGTAAGTCAGTAAGTCTCCTTAGCTTTCCTTACTACACAATATGTGTCAGAGTAACTAAGTCCTTAGCTTTCCTTCAACTGCTATATGTGTCAGAGTAACTAAGTCAACTAAATAAGTCTCCTTAGCTCTCCACCAGGAATAAAACCCATGACCCATGCATTGGAAAGCAAAGCCCTAACCCCTACAACCCCCTGGAAGTCCAAAACATGTTCTGCTTCCCTCCTGACTCTCCCAAATTACCCTGTTTTCTAGAATAGGTTGGCTCCCTGATAAAGTAGAGATATAACTCAGTTCCTATACATCATACAAGACTTAATCCCAGAGAGCTTTAGAGGATGACTGATGAGAACAAAGTATATGGAGTATGCAGATAAACTAGTGGATGTCACTTCTCTCATGACCTCACATACCACTTACCATACTCTTGTACAGTTGTCTCTTAATGGATGGGTCTATTTTTCCCACTAGCAGGTATACACTAATCTCCTACCATAATGCCACATTCATTCACTGTAAAAATGGTTGCTGAATAAACGCTGAAAGGTAAAAATGATATGTGGGAGCCTAAGAAACTTGTGATGTTAGAGAATTTTAGGAGACTTGTTCCTAGAATTTTAAAAGGATTTTAGAACTCAAATATTAACCAACATGTTAAAAATATATGACCCAAATCTATTAATGACACCATGTCCTGTTATCCCTGTTACAACTCCTGTTAATACTGTTATCTTTGTTTCTATGGTTATATATACTTCCTTCCTTTCTTTCCTCCCTCCCTCCAAAGTACTATATTCAATATCCTGTGATAAACCGTAATATAAAGTTAACACAATATTTTAAATAAGCTATATCAATAAAATTAGTTATAAAAAAGCCCTCTTGTTTTCTGCTATGTTGATGTTATTGCTATATTACACAGCCATAAAGAGAAACACATCTGATTCGGTTCTAATGAGGTAGATGAACCTAGAGCCTATTATACACAGTGAAGCAAGTCAGAAAGAGAACCATAAATATGATATATGAACAGATATGTTTGCAATCTAGAAAGACAGTACTTATGAACCTAGTTGCAGGGCAGCAATGGAGATGCCAAGGTAGAGAACAGACTTACGCACACAGGACATACAGGAGAGGGTAGGATAAAGTGAGAGTATCATGGAAACATAAATATTACCATATGTAATAAGAATATGTTATGTGACTGAGAATATGTTATAGGACACATGGAGCTCAAACTGGTGCTGTTGACAAGCTAGAGGGATGGGAAGGAGGTTCAAGAGGGAGGGGACATATGTTTACCTGCGGCCAAAACCAACACAGTATTGTAAAGCAATTATCCTCCAACTAAAAATAAGTAAATTGAAACATTTGGGCAGGACACCTAAGCAGACATTTCTCCAAATATGATGTACAGATGGCTAATGAAAGCACATCAAAGCTACAATGAGACATCACCTTAGGGCAGTCATGATGGCCATCATGAAAATATCTACAAACAATAATGAGAGGATGTGGAGAAAAGGGAACGCTTTTGCACTGTTGGTGGGCATGTAAATCGATATAGACACTATGGAGACCAGTAAAGACATTTCTTACAAACTTAGGAATACAAGTACCATATGACCCAGCCATTGCACTATTGGGCATATGCCCTGAGGAAACCATAATTCAAAAAGACAGATATACCCCAATGTTCATTCTAGCACTATTTACAATAGCTAGGACATGGAAACAACCTACATGTCTGTTGACAGATGAATAGATAAAGCAGCTGTTGTACATGTTTACCATGGAATATTACTCAGCCATAATAAGAAACACATTTGAGTCCATTCTGCTGAAGTGGACCAACCTAGAGCCTGTTGTACAGAGAAAACCCAATATCATACATTAACGCATATATATGCAGTCTAGGAACATGGTACAGGTGAACCTATTCTCAGGGCAGGAATAGAGACTCAGACACAGAGAACAGACTTATGGACACAGCAGGGACAGGAGAGGGTGGGACGAACTGAGAGAGTAGCACTGAAATATAATTAACATATATAAAATAGATACCTAATGGAAAGTCGACATATGCCACAAATCAATGCAACACTGCAAAGCAATTATTCTCTAATCAAATTTTTTAAAAAACCAACAAAATAATAAATATTTCCCTGGTGGTTCAGTGGTTAAGGTTCCCAAGTGGTGCTATGGCAAAGAACCCGCCTGCCAACACAGGAGACATAAGAGATGTGGGTTCAATCCCTGGGTCGGGAAGATCCCCTGGAGGAGGGCATGGCAACCCACCCCAGTGTTCTTGCCTGGAGAATCCCATGGACACAGGAGCCTGGTGGGCTACCGTCCATGGGGCCGCACAGAGTCGGACATGACTGAAGCAACTTAAGCACACCAGTGGTTAAAAGTCCTCCTTACAATGCAGGGGATGCATGTTTGATCCAAGGTCAGAGAACTAGGATCCCACATGTAGAGCAAATAAGCCCACACACCACAACTACCAAGCTCGGGCTGTACAACTGGAAAGCCTGTGTGCAGCAGTGAAAAGACCCAGCGCAGCCATAAATAAAAATTTTTGTAAAATAGGGACATTTGAATCTGCATCCAAACTTCAAGGGATTAATGTTATTGCATTTTAATAACACTATTATTTCACACTGTTAGATGTTAAAATGTCCATACCCATCCCATCTCACTCAAGAAGAAACGTCAGAGGCATTGCTCTAGGGCAACTAAACTAACACTGAGCAACAGGTGAGCCGATGATGTGAACAGGAAAATGATGGTACAGGGGCGTTTGTGTGCAAACAGGCTCTACGCCCTGCTGCAGACGGCTGACCAGGTGTGAAGAAAAATGTGGAGATTTGAGGGTGCTTTGGGTTTTCTTTTCCAAGGCAGTTGTCATGAACATTCCAGACCCTGGGGCAGAAGTTGGCCAGAGCTGGCAGAAGGAACAATGAAAGGGATTCTCATACTTGAGTTTGTATATAAAACCAA
Source organism: Capricornis sumatraensis (assembly GCF_032405125.1). Taxonomy (NCBI): domain Eukaryota; kingdom Metazoa; phylum Chordata; class Mammalia; order Artiodactyla; family Bovidae; genus Capricornis; species Capricornis sumatraensis. The sequence goes on along the minus strand of NC_091092.1, from coordinate 137,188,198 downwards.
GCCAAGGCGAACTGAGAAAGAGCAGACGGTATTACTGTAATTCATCTAATATGTTTACATATAAACTTCATCCTGAAATTCTCTCACACCAAAGTCAAATATTTGTCGACTGAGCTCAAAGAGATGAGAGAGGAAAAGAAATGGCCATGTTTCGTCTTTGGAGAAGAAATCAGAGCACAGGGTAATCTATTTTAATATTTAGTATGATAATATAGAACACTTTTGACTAAGACTTTTAGAAGTCCAAGAAAGCCTTTGCAAAAATAAAAAAATGGAATCGCTTTTGTTGATAATGGCATAGATTGACGCTACATGGAATCTGACCTTCATTGTAGAGTGACATGGTGGAAAATTATTTGGCCCAGAGGAAACCAATCCTACCTATTGATTAACTATCCAGGTGGGGTATTGCTCTGTTCTATGGGATTAAAAAATAGCTCCCAGGAACTATAAATGCACAATAAATCCTCTTTCCTTGAGGTTTCTAAGATTATAAAGCTTGAATGTTGGAGAAGGAAGCAAGATACCATTAAACACAGCAACACACTGTGGTAAGCTAAGCAATAAAACTCTTCCTCGAAATGAAGCATAACTATAACAATAGCATAAAACTGTCCAGCAGGTACACCACTGCTGATGCCTAAAATCGGAAGCATTACTACAAAAATTTTTTCTTCCAAGAGTAGGACACACAACACAATGGACATGAGTGAGCAAACTCCAGGAGACAGTGAAGGTCAGGGAAGCCTAGCGTGCTGCATGAAGAGTCAGACAACTGAACAGCAACAGCAGCGCACACAACATGCTCACTGAAGGTGCTGCTGACATTAGCCATTCTGCAGTGAAGCAAAATCATCAAACAAGGTGAAATGATTTACAGTGCACAAGGAAGGGCTAGGAGAGGCAGAACTCAGAGTCCTGGGGAAGTCTAGTGCCAGGTCTTCCCTCCTTGGGCTTCCCTGATAGCTCAGTTGGTAAAGAATCCACCTGCAATGCCGGAGTCCAGTTTGATTCCTGGGTTGGGAAGATCCCCTGGAGAAAGGAAAGGCTACCCACTCCAGTACTCTGGCCTGGAGAATGGGGTCACAAAGAGTCAGACACGACTGAGCGACTTTCACTTTCACTTCCTTTCTAACTAGTTATATGCTATTGTGCATTTGTGTAAACTGTCCATTTCTCAATTTCCTCATCTGCATAATAAAGAAAATGTCAACTCTTTACCTGGTTGACCAGATGTTCCCCCAGGGGACAATGGCAACATCTGGAGACATTTCCCATTGTCACAGTTGGGGGCAGGGAAGAGGGTATATGAGTAATACTGACATCTAGTGGGTAGAGGTCAGAGATGCTACTAATTAACCATTCTACGATGCTCAGGACAGCCCCCAATAGAAAAGAGAATTATCCAGCCCTAGATGTCACTTGCCTGGAAAATCCCATGGACGGAGGAGCCTGGTAGGCTGCAGTGCATGGGGTCGCTAAGAGTCAGACATGACTGAGTGACTTCACTTTGACTTTTCACTTTCATGCATTGGAGAAGGAAATGGCAACCCACTCCAGTGTTCTTGCCTGGAGAATCCCAGGGATGGGGGAGCCTGGTGGGCTGCCATCTCTGGGGTCGCACAGAGTCAGACACGACTGAAGCGACTTAGCAGCAGCAGCAGATGTCACTAGTATTGAAGTAGAAACCCCAGGGCAGACAGTGGTGAGAACTAAATGAATTAGTAGAAAAATATCTACTTCTGCTTCATTGACTATGCAAAGCCTTTGACTGTGTGGATCACAACAAACTGTGGAAAGTTCTTAAAAGACATGGGAATACCAGACCACGTGACCTGCCTCCTGAGAAACCTGTATGCAGGTCAAGAAGCAACAGTTAGAACCGGACATTGAACAACAAACTGGTTCCAAATTGGGAAAGGAGTATGTTAAGCCTGTATATTGTCATCCTGCTTATTTAACTTATATGCAGAGTACATCATGTGAAATGCTGGGCTGGATGAATCACAAGCTGGAATCAGGATTCCCGGGAGAAATGTCAACAGCCTCAGATATGCAGATGATACCTGTCTAATGGCAGAAAGTGAAGAACTAAAGAGCCTCTTGATGAGGGTGAAAGAGAAGAGTGAAAAAGCTGACTTAAAACTCAACATTCAAAAAATGAAGACCATGGCATCTAGTCCCGTCACTTCATGGCAAATAGATGGGAAAAAATGGAAACAATGACAGACTTTATTCTTCTGGGCTCCGAAATCAATGCAGATGGTGACTACAGTCATGAAATCAAAAGACACTTGCTCCTTGGAAGGAAAGCTATGACCAACCTAAACAGCGTATTCAAAACCAGAGACATCACTTTGCTGACAAACTTTGGCAACAAAGGTCTGTACAGTCAAAGCTTTGGTTTTTCTAGTAGTCATGTACGGATGCAAAAGTGTTAGTCACACAGTAATGCCTGAATCTTTGTGATCCCATGGACTGTAGCCTGCCAGGCCCCTCTGTTCATGGAATTCTTAAGGCAAGAATATTGGAGTGGGTAGCCATTCCCTTCTCCAGGGGATCTTCCCAACCCAGGGATCAAAACCAGGTCTCCTGCATTGCAGGCGGATTATTTACCATCTGAGCCATGTAAGAGGTGGGCCATAAAGAAGACTGAGCACTGAAGAACTGATAGTTTCGAACTGTGGTGTTGGAGAAGACTCTTGAGGGTCCCTTGGACTGCAAGGAGACCCAACCAGTCAATCCTAAAGGAAATCAACCATGGATATTCACTGGAGATACTGATGCTGAAGCTATAATACTTTGGCCACCTGATGCGAAGAGCCACCTCACTGGAAAAGACCCTGATGCTGGGAAAGGTTGAGGGCAGGAGAATGGGGTGATAGAGGATGAGATGGTTGGGTGGAATCATTGACTGAATGGAGATGAGTCTCAGCAAACTCCGGGAAACAGTGGAAGACAGAGGAGCCTGGCATGCTACAGTCCACGGGATTGCAAAGAGTTGGACATGACTTAGCACGAACCCAGAGGAAAAGTCTTTGGAGTTTGAAGTCTTTGGGCTTTAGAGTCAAAGCGTTGTGGCTGTGAAAAATGTGTTAAATTTCTGTGAGAATGTTTTCTCATTTTAATACTTTCAATGAAAATGTTTGTAAACTATTTGGCACTTAATAGGCGCTTGAGAAAAAAAAGTTTTCTTCCTTCAGGGCATGAACAGACCCAAAGACGGAATTCAGAGGATGGCAATCTGAAAATGAAAACATCCTTGCAGAATGGTTTTTACTTTACCCACCACGTCCTGCCAACTGCTGTCCCAGTTATAACAAATGCTGCTCTTCCCCTGATGTTTTTCTCAGACTCCACTCAACTGACTTCAGTCTTACATTCTTGGCATGAATACCACTGACTTTTCTTTTTGTGTTTACTGTTAACTCTGTTCAAAGCTGTTCCAAAATGAAGCAGAATGGAAGGTGTTGCTCATAATTCATTCAAAAACAATAAACTCCTCCCTTCCTTTCTCTTATTAATTACACACTTTATAACACAAATGCTCTACACCCTTCCGTTTGGGTTGGGCACACACACATAGAGTGAAAAAAAATGATTACAGTCTGTCATGGGCACTCGTCTCTATCAAGTCTTTTTCCTACAGTTTCTGGAAAGTGCTATTTTCGATGAAGTGATTTTCAATCAAAGTAGGTGGCAAAAATCAGCTTTCAGACATTGTGGGCAGGGCTAAAATGTAGCTTCTGGGAGAAGACAGTAGAGTGCCAGGGAGGATGGAGGTGAAGGGTTTCAGGGAAGGGAAGTCATTTCTAATGGAAAGAGGAAGCTCCTACCCCATGACCTTCCATAGCTCATTTTCAGTCTTACATGTCATTTGTCATTAAGTGGCATTCTTTTCAGTTGTTGTGCCATTATTCCTGAATAGGAGGGACTGGAAAAATACAAAGTCGGACTCCTATTCAGGCTTGACTTACTCAACTATGGATGCCATTGGCCCTCATGCAATGTTCTGGAGAACGAGGGTTGGATCCCTTCTCTTTGGTCTTCCTGACAGTGAGTGAAACAGACGTGACTGTTTCACTATTAGACTTGCACTTGTAAGTCCAGCTTGGAAACACTGGGCTTTGTTCTGGCTTTTCTGATGTGTCCACAGGCACCATTTATGAGTGATCTTACCTGTTTGTCACTTAGGAATACCAACAGAAGTTGGGAGGTTGATTTTTACATATCTTGGAAGCCCAGTGTTGACTATTCCCATTTCTTCAAATATAGTGAAAGAAGGGACACTTGAGAGAAAATGAACATCTGAGCTATGCTTATGATGGGGAAAGCAGATCTGGCACTGTCATTCCATTCAAGAGGAGGTCTGTGGTTCTGTTCCCCTCAGAGAGGGGCATGAGACTAGGATGAAGTACTAGTTGTTGCCAGGAAATACCAGTAGGGTGTGGGGAAATGAGATAGGAAAGGTATGGAGTCAAGTGTGCTTTTATGACCATCACTGCAGTCAGAAGGTGACAAATCCCAGGGGTAACTTTGGGAACCAGTGCAGAACACACTAGCTGATGGGGAGGAAGAGGAGAATTTATCTATTCACTCCCATCAGTGGCTGGCTAAAGGCTATTGGGGCTGGGTGGGTGTGAACACCCCTCTGGAATTAACTGGCAGGGGTGGGAGGAGCCCCCAGGCAGACGGTTAGCCTCTTGCAGCGGAAGCTCTGAGGCCAGGGCACATGGATGGGACTGGTGAGTGTGCAATAGCCCAGCATGACACTGAAACAGGAGGGCTAGAGGCTTAGAAGAGACTGCCATCTGGGACTTTTTTTTTTTTTTTGGCTGCACTGTAGAGCTTATAGGACCTTAGTCCCCCAAAACAAACCCATGCCCCCTGCAATATAAGCATGGAGTCCTAACCACTGGACTGCCAGGGAATTTCCTGGCCATTTCTTAAAGAAGAGCTGTCATGAAGGTCAGAGGACAATGGTGTTGCAGTCGACCAGTTTGTGCGATAGCGCCAATGACTTATGGCTCATTTGTAGAACTAAACAGAGTGCATCTGACAGTGTCTTCTATCCTATCCTTGATTAGTCCTGCCTGACCTTGGGGCCCACAATCTACCTCCGAACTTTCATTTGCAACTGCCCATAAATGGGTCTAAATCTGAGCAACGGGTCTAAATTCCTGCAACAAAGTTGGCTGGAAAAGAAAACACATGGACTCTAATGAGACACACTAAAATATATATATTTAGACACCCTTCATTTTTCCATCATTCAACTCATTGTGAATTTATTTACTTTACAGCTTCAAGGCTCAATATGTAATTTTCTACAGTAAAACTGAATTGTAAACACTTGAGTTAGGGATCTTACGAAGTAGGGCTTCTCTCTCTCCCTACTCCCTCCCTCCCACCCTCCCTCCACTATCTGCGAGGGCAGCTCTATCTCTATACACAAATCTGACACATGTTGTCTTTGCTCCTTCCTACCTGGGAAACAGAATGCTCTGTTTATGTTTGTCAGGATCGGGGCGGGGGGGGGGGGGGTAGCAAGATAGCGGCATCCTGCCAGGTAGTGGAAACACTGCTTGCTTTAATTTTACTACCAAGAACAAAGCCCTCTTATTGTTTAATAGAACCCTTGAAGGCAGGCCTCATGGGCATAGTTCTCATTTTTTTTGAGACCACAAATAAGAGGAATTCTTTAAGGCCATTTCATGAAAAACAGAAGGAAAAATGTGTGTGTGTGTGTGTGTGTGTGTGTGTGTGTATTTTTTTTCAAAATTAAAACAATCCTTTGTTGAAGTAACCAGAACCCGACTCCAGGTTAGCATGTGTGTATGCTAGCTTTCTACAGGCATTTGTTGGCATTGTTCACCCAGACAATCATTCTTTTATTAAGGTTAAATCAAGCCTATGTCAGAGATACCAAAGAAACAAGCTTCCTTTTGGAGATCATCTCTGGCATCATCATTTCCAGATAATATCCTAAAAGAAGGAACATTTTGCACCCAAAACAAACAAGCCAACACTCTCTCCTTGCAAACTCTATTAATATTTATAAAACTGGGAACCACACAAATCTTAATTCAGTGCTTATTCTGATCCAGCAGCAAACTCAAATACTCATGCAATCCCTGCTTCTCAACTCCAAGTTTTACTTCTCTCTATTTAAGATTACAAAAGCTACTGGTCTCCAGAGATGTTTGCAATAGTCTTAGTGGCTGAGGAACAAAAAGTGAGAAGCAATATGCATGCTCTTATCCCTCCTTGAATGGGCAGGATGTTACCTCTGTACAAATGAAGCTATCCTATAGACTTTTGAGTGCCCACAAAGTGCAAAGTACCACACTTAGAAACAGAACTTTGCCTTCTAAAGAAAATGATGATACTAGAAAACAATTAGCGAATCTTTTGACTACATACACAATTAACTGTTAAACCATGGGCTATAGAAATTCTAGCCCATGGGGTCCAATATGGCAGCCACTAGCCACTTGTGGTTTTTGAGCACTTGAAATGTTGCTAGTATGAATTGAGATGTGCTGTGAGGATAAAACACAGGCATTAATCTCTCTTATATTGATCACATATTGAAATGAATATATTTTGAATATATTGGGCCCAGTGAATTGTCTTGTTGTTATTCAGTTGCTCAGTCATGTCCAGCTTTTTTACGACCCCATGGACCGCAGCACACCAGGCTTCCCTGTCCTTCACCATCTCCCAGAGCTTGCTCAAACTCATGTCCATTGAGTCAATGATACCATACGACTATCTCATCCTCTGTCATCTCCTTCTCCTGCCTTCCATCTTTCCTAGCATGAGGGTCTTTTCTAATGAGTTGGCTCATTGTATCAGGTGGCCAAAGTACTGGAGCTTCAGCTTTAGCATCGGTCCTTCCAATGAATATTCAGGACTGATTTTCTTTAGGATGGACTGGTTTGATCTCCATGCAGTCCACAGGACTCTCAAGAGTCTAATAAGCTTAATTGTCTAGTAAAATTAATTTTACCTATTTGTTTTTACTTTTTTTTAAAATGTGGCTACTTGGAAACTTAACATTACATATGAGGTACTCATTAAATTTTGACCACATGGTGTGAATTGGGAGGCTTAATTTTGATGGGGGGTGGGCATGTGGTCTTTCCTAGACCTCATGTTCTTCTAATTGACTTCCTTTGTATCTTTCATCTAGTGGGTCTGCACCATCTTACTTTGAAGCTAGCCATGCTTACTTACTTTCCTAGGGCTTTCTTCCGAAATTGTGGTGGTGGTAAAAGTAATGAAGTGAGTAGGAGGGGAGTTGGGAGGGGAATTATAGAGCACGGTTGCTGTACAAGATGGCCTTTGCTATCAAAAGGACAGTGAAAACTAAATCTGGTCTGGTTGGGAAGAGAAAAGACCATAAAATTCAGATGTCTGGGGTGGGAGGCAGACTCAAGAGGGAGGAGATATGTATGTATGTATGTATCTGTGTATACACACACACACACACACACACACACACATACACACACACACACTTATGGCTGATTCACATTGTAAGGCAAAAACCAACACAACATTGCAATGCAATTATCCTTTAATTAAAACTAAAAAAAAAAAACAGAATTCAGATGTCTATCAGTTGCTGATTTTGAGGCTGCAGAGTATATGTGTGTGTTTGGGAATCAACAGAATCTGATATCAAAAATGACACCCTATAAGCCATCTTCAGAGCTAGGTTGACCAGCTATCTTACATCTGAAAGTGTTTAAAAGCATTTCCCTCCACTGAATTCCAGGCTATCTGGTCATTTTCTAAAGAAAAGAAAGACACCCTTCTGCTTCTCAAGGAGTCTAAGCAAGAGGGAATAGATAGGCACTTAAAGACCTTGAGGATTTTTGCCCAAGGACTGTATCTATATCAACAAATCACTATGCAGTTTTCCTTAAGCTTTCAAGTTGAAATTATGGATCTCATTATTCTATTCATAAAATTGAAAAATTTATAAAACCAAGAATAATCACTCTCAGGGCTCCCTGAATCAATGTTTGATTAACTGAAGTTGAACAAACTCAACTCCATTAAGCAGTCAATTCCATCAATTAATGAAATTAGTTCATTAAGTTCCTATACACATTTTAAGAACTGAGGCAAAACTTACATATACAGGGGCTTCCCTTGTGAAGCCTTGTGAAGCCTACCCACTCCAGTATTCTGGCCTGGAGAATTCCAATGACTAGAGTCCATGGGATCACAAAGAGTCAGCAAGACTGAGCAACTTTCACTTTCCATATAGGAAAATGCATAAAACTAAAAAGCCTTTTGATGAAAGTGAAAGAGGAGAGTGAAAAAATTGGCTTAAAGTTCAACATTCAGAAAACTAAGATCATGGCATCTGGTCCCATCACTTTGTGGCAAATAGATGGGGAAACAGTGGTTGACTTTAATTTTTGGGCTCCATAATCACCATAGATGGTGATTGCAGCCATGAAATTAAAAGACACTTACTCCTTGAAAGGAAAGTTATGACCAACCTAGATAGCATATTGAAAAGCAGAGACATTACTTTGTCAACAAAGGTCCGTCTAGTCAAGGCTTTGGTTTTTCCAGTAGTCAGTAGTCATGTATATATGTGAGAGTTGGACTACAAAGAAAGCTGAGCACCAAAGAATTGGTGCTTTTGAACTGTGGTGTTGGAGAAGACTCTTGAGAGTCCCTTGGACTGCAAGGAGATCCAACCAGCACATCCTAAAGGAGATCAGTCCTGAGTGTTCACTGGAAGGCTGAAACTCCAATACTTCGGCCATCTGATGTGAAGAGCTGACTCATTTGAAAAGACCCTGATGCTGGGAAAGATTCAGGGCAGGAGGAGAAGGGGATGACAGAGCATGAGATGGCTGGATGGCATCACTGACTCAATGGACATGGGTTTGGATAGACTCTGGAGTTGGTGATGGACAGGGAGGCCTGACGTGCTGTGGTTTATGGGGTCGGAAAGAGCTGGACACGACTGAGCGACTGAACTGAACTAAGGGACAATTCAATAGATTTTGATAACCAACCTGACCAATAGCTTAATCAAGATATAAAATATCCCCATCACCCCAGAAAGTATCCTCAAGACCCTCTTCCAGTCAATTTTCACCCCCATGGTTAATCATTGTTCAGATTTTTATCACCAAATTCCTGTATCATTTTAAATTGTGTTTATAAATGTAACATATGCAGTTTACTTTATAACCACTTTAAATGCCTAATGGGACAAAAATAAAACCCTAACTAGGTAAATCTTCCCAAGTCTTTAAGTAGCTCTTAGAAATTTAATAAACTTACAAATGTAGAGGAACTCAAGTTCGAGTGAACATTCTAACATTGGTTTGAAACAAAAGATTTTATGCTTTCAATTTAAAGTCAGATGTACATTTCAGATTAGAATCTCAAAGTTAACCTGTCAAATTTCTGTAATATGTCTCTCTCTTAAATGATATAAACCCTTAAAATACAAACATATGTTTTAGTCCTACACTGTAACACAAAATATTGACTCTGGCTATTATTTAGGTTTTCATTTTTTTACATCATTCACAAACTTCTATGGGAGGAGGGAAAAAGAACTTTATTTACTTCAGGAAGTAAACTAGTTATCTCAAAGAAGTTGAAGTTACCAGGTCAAGGATTTCTGATCATACATTTGAGAATAATTCACAAAACCCAAAGGTTCTACTGATATCACTGATTAATACCCATTGCGTCCTCACTATCCTGCATTGGACAGGGTTTCCAATTCCCTCGCAGATGGCAATATTTCTGGTCCATGAAAATTCCCCCTTGGAATTAAAAATATATATATTGATTTATTTGGTTGTGTGGGGTCTTAGCTGCAGCACACAGGATCTTTGTTGGATCATGTGGGAATCTTTTGCTGTGGTGCACAGGGGCTCTAGTTGTGGCGTGTGGGCTTGGTTGCTCCCTGGCATGGATCTTAGTTCCCTGGCCAGGGCTCAACCCCGAGTCCCCTGCATTGCAAAGTAGATTCTTAACCACTGATTTGCCAGGGAAATCCCCCCGCCCCCTCAACACACTAGGCATTTTTAATCATGTCTTTCAATTCTGCCATCTGGATTGGGTAGCTGAGATTGAATAACCACTCCAGTTGCCTTACTACTAGACTGGATTTAATCCATTTCTTTGCTGGCTGGTTCTTGTTCTGTCTGGCTTCAAGTCACTTTTCTGTGGTCATCTGAATGACATTTACCTCAATGGACCATAGGGATAATTAAGTCAGGAATTGATAGTAGGAGTTTGTCAAGTGGCCATACTATTTTTCATATATATATCTGCATAAGTACACCCTAAACCACAGGCTATACCTTGCTGTGGCATTGCACCCATTTGATACAGGAATCACCTCTAATACCTGCAAGAATGGGCAAAGCATCATCTTCCCAACTTGTGTAAAACAGATGGAAGGTGTCCTTGAACTCATCATAGCCTGCTGCAAACTCAGAGAATTAGGCTATGATGATAATTTTCATCACCTCACATATATATATATATATATATATATATACATACATACATACATACATACATACACACACACACACACATACATAAGTCTGATGTTATATATAGTGAAAATGCTTTTAAAAGCATAGTAAAAGCTCTATCATAAATTCCTAGGGTGGGAAGTTACCTCACTTGATTGCTAAAATTTCTATTTGTGTTGCTTTTCACTGAAAGCCCTTGTACATTCAGGGGTAGCCTCCAGCTTTTTAAATAGCTGAATTTAAATTTTCATATTTCTGTTTGAAACAAAAATAACCAGCACTACAATCGTACCCTTGTTAACAAACATTTGATACACATGACTCAATGATTTTGCTAGGGAATTTCAAAATTAGAACAAAGCTCTTCAGTTTTCCCTATAAAATTTAGCAATTAAAAATAGAAGTCAACTGAATGAAGGTAAAAGATGATGTGTCCTGTTTTTTCTCATCATCTTATATACAGAGATAATTTGAGCTTGATTATCACAAATAGCAATTTTATATTGAGAAAAATAATTTAAACTAGACAGTTAAAAATTTTATGAAGTATAGTTGATTTACAATGTTGTGTTAGTTTGTGGGGTCTGGCAAAGTAGTTCAGTTATCTATATACACATATATTCTTTTTCATTGTGGTTTATTACAAGATATTAAATATAGTTCCCTGTGCTACACCATAGGATCTTGTTGTGTAGGACCCTGTTGTGTTCTTTTTCTTCCTTTAAAAAAAATTTCTTGGAACTACTTTATAAACTAGATACGAAGATTGAGAAACAAAACAGGTTGGTTCAGTAACAAAATGATGGCTTGATGGGTCGGGTCATACGTCTCTGAATGGTAGGCACAGAAGCAACAGTGGGACCCAAACTTCTACCTAACAGTCATCTCATCTAGGATCATTTGTCTCAGCTCTGACTCTCTCACCTGGATCTATTCACCTACCGCCATCTTAAGTGAAAGCTGAGTTAGAACTATGATGACCATTTAAAAAATTTGTCACAACCTGTTCTTACTATTCTTTATATTATGCCAGAAACATCCCTGGTGCTTTAACAAATCATCTAAATATTTTAAGACAAGAAGGTTATGTGTGGGATACAGTAGGGGAGATGTGATAAAGAATTCCTGTATTATGGGGAGAAACTATGTTAAGATACATTAGTAAAACTAAGTCTTTGTTCCTCATTCCTACTGCTCATCCATTCGACCTTCCCAATTAAGGCTGATTATTTCATATTTAAGTATTAGCCTTGGAAATCTGCATGGAAATCTGCATGACTAAATTCAAACATGTAAGAGGGACTGTCTTCAGAGGCATGTATGTGATCATGCTCCAATCCAAGCCACCTGGTAGGGTTCTCAATCTGACACAACAGTTCATTCCATCCAAAATGGAAAGATTATAGATGATAAAAGGTTTTGATCATGTTTTTAAAAAGTTTCAAAGGTGAAATCTGGGAACGTTATTCTGAAAGTAATACCAAATTAACCCGAATATTCATTCATTCATTAGTAAGATTCATCTCTTATTTCTAAATACTGGAAACCATTCTACTGAGGTCTTCTCATTATTCCTCATGAATATACCTAAGAAGGAAACAGGATCCAATGCCCTTTATGAATCAGTTTTAAAGACAAGAGCACTGAATCTAAGAGGAGACGTTCAAGTATGTGTTGTACACCACCTTAATAAACAGTTAAATTTAATCTCCACCAAGAAAAGCTAAATTTGCTTCATGAGTTGTCAATTTTCACAAATTTGGTGGAGTAAACTGGATACACAGCCATTAAACGCATGCAATAGTCAAAAACTGAATCTTCTCATGATGGAAAGATAGCCCATGTTCTGGGATTCGAAGAATTAATATTATTAAAATGGCCATACAACCTAAAACAATCTATAGATTTAATGCAATCCCTATCAAATTACCTATGACATTTTTCACAGGACTGGAAAAAATAATCCTAAAATTCATATGAAACCATAAAAGACCCAGAATTGCAAAGCAATCCTGAAGAAAAAGAACAAAGCAGGAAGCAAAATTCTCCCAGACTTCAGACAATACTACAAAACTACATAATCAAAATAGCATAGTAGTGGCACAAAAACAGACATATGGATCAATGGAACAGAATAGAGGGCCCAGAAATAAACCTACATACCTACAGTCAATCTTCTGCAAAGGAGGCAAGAATATACAAAGGGAAAAAGACAGTCTCTTTAGCAAGTGGTGTTGGGAAAGCTGGACAGTGACATGTAAATCAATGAAGTTAGAACACATCCTCTTCAGTTCAGTTCAGTCGCTCAGTCGTGTCCGACTCTTTGCGACCCCATGAATCGCAGCACGCCAGGCCTCCCTGTCCATCACCAACTCCCGGAGTTCACTCAGACTCACATCCATCGAATCAGTGATGCCATCCAGCCATCTCATCCTCGGTCGTCCCCTTCTCCTCCTGCCCCCAATCCCTCCCAGTATCAGAGTCTTTTCCAATGAGTCATCTCTTCGCATGAGGAGTTTCAGCTTTAGCATCATTCCTTCCAAAGAAATCCCAGGGCTGATCTCCTTCAGAATGGATTGGTTGTATCTCCTTGCAGTCCAAGGGACTCTCAAGAGTCTTCTCCAACATCACAGTTCAAAAGCATCGATTCTTCGGCACTCAGCCTTCTTCACAGTCCAACTCTCACATCCATACATGACCACTGGAAAAACCATGATCAGTATGAAAAGGCAAAATGATAGGATACTGAAAGAGGAACTTCCCAGGTCAGTAGGTGCCCAACACGCTACTGGAGATCAGTGGAGAAATAACTCCAGAAAGAATGAAGGGATGGAGCCAAAGAAAAAACAATACCCAGCTGTGGATGTGACTGGTGAGAGAAGCAAGGTCCGATGCTGTAAAGAGCAATATTACATAGGAACCTGGAATGTCAGGTCCATGAATCAAGGCAAATTCGAAGTGGTCAAACAAGAGATGGCAAGAGTGAACATCGACATTCTAGAAATCAGTGAACTAAAATGGACTGGAATGGGTGAATTTAACTCAGATGGCCATTATATCTACTACTGCAGGCAGGAATCCCTCAGAAGAAATGGAGTAGCCATCATGGTCAACAAAAGAGTCTGAAATGCAGTACTTGGATGCAATCTCAAAAATGACAGAATGATCCTGTTCGTTTCCAAGGCAAACCATTCAATATCACAGTAATCCAAGTCTATGCCCCAACCAATAACGCTGAAGAAGCTGAAGTTGAACAGTTCTATGAAGACCTACAAGACCTTTTAGAACTAACACCCAAAAAAGATGTCCTTTTCATTATAGGGGACTGGAATGCAAAAGTAGGAAGTCAAGAAACACCTGGAGTAACACATCCTCTTACCATACACAAAAATAAACTCAAACTGCTGTAAAGACCTAAAGATAAGACATGACACCATAAAACTTCTAGAAGAGAACATAGGCAAAACATTCTCTGACATAAATTGTACCAATGTTCCCTAAGGTCAGTTTCCTAAGTCATTATAAATTAAAAAATATATATAATCAAACTGACAAGCTTTTGCACAGCAAAGGAAACTATAAAAAAAAAAAAGAAAAAAGATCCAACAGAATGAAGGAAAAAATTTGCAAATGATATAATGGTCCATGGCTTACTTGCCAAAATATAGAAACAGTTCGTATAACTCTGCAACAAAAACCAATCAACCCTATCCAAAAATGGGCAGAAGACCTCAATAAACATTTTTCCAAAGAAGACATACAGGTGGTAAATAGGTACATGAAAAAATGCTCAACACTGCTAATTATTAGAGAAATGAAAATCAAAACAACAAGGAGCCACCTCACACAGAATAGCCATCTTTAAAAAGTCTTCAATAACCAATTATGGAGAGGATGTGGAGAAAAGGGAATCCTCTCGCACTCTTGGTAGGAATGTAAATTGGTGTAAGTATGGAGGTTCCTCAGAAACCTAAAAGTAGAATTACCATATGATTCAGCAATCCAACTCCTGGGCATACACTTGGACAAAATTGTAATTAAAAAAGATACATGCACCCCTCCCTATGTTCATGGCAGCAGTATTGGCAATAGCCAAGACACAGAAACAACCTAAATGTCCTTCGACAGATGAGTGAATAAACAAGATGTGATCCACAGATACAGTGGAATACCTCTCAGCCAGAAAAAGAATGAAGCAGCATAAATGCAGCTAGAGCTATCGTACTAAGGGAAGCAAGCCAGACAGAGGATGACCAATACCATATGATATCACGTATCTAAAGTATGACACAAATGAATCCATCTATGGAACAGAAACAGAATCAGGCACATAGAGAACAGCCTGGTGGCAACGTTGCCAAGGGGGAGGGGGTTGGGTGGAAGGGTATAGCGGGAGGTTGGGGTTAGCAGATGTGAGCGTTTATATATAGGATGGATAAACAAGGTCCTACTATATAGCACAGAGAACTATATTCAGCATTCTATGATAAACCATAATGGAAAAGAATATATAAAAAAATAAAGTGTGTATGTGTGTGTGTGTGTGTGTGTATGTGTGTAACTGAATCACCCTGCTGTACAGCAGTGATTAACACAATATTGTAAATCAACAATACTTTAAAAAACAGTCTTCTCCAGAGAAGATGAAGTTCTGTGCAGTCCAAGAGTTCCTTTTCTCCTTTGTCCTGAGAATACTAAGACTTGAACTTAAGAGATTAATCTTTAGGTTAGTGGCTTGTCACAATCCAGTTTTTGAATGCCACCATAGCTGCACTATCGTGTTATCCTTATTCCAGAGCTATTTACACAAACAGCCAAGAATGGCTGTGGACTGCCTGATGTGGTTCCAGAGTCTGATTCTAAATATACCTTGAGAACATTCTCCCAAGGGCTCATGTGAGTGGGAATCAAACCCTTATCTGCAAGTGATAATGGATTACAACTTTGGACATTTAAGTTGGCCCCTAGAAGGATACACGTCATCCAAAATCAGACACCTGTCCACAAGATACAAACACCATGTTTGGTGTCCAGATGCTGGTCTTCATTCAGGGGCTCCAGGCAAAGCAACCGCCAAGGCTTCCATAGAGAGCCTTTGACATTAAACTACACAGTAAAATTATTTTAAACATAAAGGTTCATCTTTCTTTTTAACCTAGCCATTTTTTCCTTTCTTCCAGTGTTTACATTTCAATGCTTTTAGGGCTTGGTGACTAGCTGGAAAGTTCTTTTACAGAACCCCATCTGTTTTCCCAAATCATTTTATTACCATTCCTTAAGCTATCCTCTTCCCTCTCAATTTCCAGAGCTCAACATCTAAGTGAAAATCACATAATACATGGCAGTTAACTTATGCACAAGAAATCTGTCACTCCATATGTCACCAAGCACTGGAAAAATCTTTACTGGAAAGCCAGTAAGACAGCAAACTTTCCATTGAGAGTAAAGAAAAAAAAAGCTTAAAGACTTAGAGTGAAAAGCAATGGCAAAAGGACACAAAAAGTGACTATAAGCAAGGTAACATAAGCCAAAGGAGCTAAAGCTAGGCCTTTGATGGGATGCTGGCGTAGACAATGCCCTGCTAAGATGAACTTGGGCAAGGATGGTGGAGTCAGCTGAGCCTTTATCTTCTCCAAACTACTATGGCAACTAGTCAACATTTCGTAGCTTTTCTCTACCACTTTACTGTGGATTTAGTCATTGGTTACCTACAATTCCCCAAAGTGCATACTCACTGCATGTCCAGGTATTGTATTTCCTGTGAAAGAACTTGATTCTCAGAATGTGTGGAGAATATGATATCCATCAGTGATTCTAAGCATTTGCCTAGCTAATAAACTAAGCTCTCTGATTTTTAAAAGAAAATGGGGAGGAGGATGAGCTAATGAAGAACAATAGTCCCTATTTGACCTAGAACTATGAATTTCTGTAGCTGACACAAATTTTGACCACGTTTCATGAACTTGTTCTACATCCCATAACTAATTCCAAACTCATCACAAGGCAATTTTTGACTGCATTCTTCTCCTGCAGAAAACAAAACTGAGTAGCTAAAACCCACCAATTTTTGGAATTCCACCCAATTACACAAACATTTCTTGGGAGTCTACCTGATGGTTCAATGCCTCCTTCTCTTGAGTCCTAAACTGCCTTGGCCTCATACCTCTAGTTTTCAAACGATTTGGTGTTTACTGTCAAAAAGCCATTTCATTTGCTTGCCCTCATTAAAAAAAAAAAAAAAAAAAGTTGTGAAAACAATGAGGATGCGGGTGGGAGACCTTCAAACTTTTTTCATGCTAAAGAACAGCAGAAGTGAATCCCAGGAAGGAGGTGTGGACTTATAAGGATGTGGCATTTCCTCCAGATTTGGTGTGAATTCATTGATTTAATTTACAACAATTGGGATTTGCCTCTGTGCTTTTGAGTGGTTTTAGCTCCAGCTGGCAGGGGGATTATTTTCCCGAGGAATGCTCAGACCCAAACACAAGGACACCTTCAGAAAGAGGAAAAGGATGAAATACAGTCTAGGAACCTAGGTTGTGAACTAGGAAATTCTTTTCCACTAAAAAAGAATGTCATGCTGGCTGGTGCCTAACCAATCCCACCACGCTTTTTGGAGTTTACTAGTACTGGGACATTTCCCCTTGGATGTGTGGGCATTTTGCATCAAGATATCCATCCTAGTTCCCCAATAACCCAAAAACATCATTTCCTGAAAAGAAAAGAGCTAGGGATGCTGATGTTAACTGTGAAATTGACACAGTGTTCCTCAAGCCCTCACTAAACCTTCAAAACCAAATCAAGTTCAAACTCAGATACAATATTAAAGCTCACTAACCCTTCATCTCTCCAAAGTCAGTTCCAACTTATCCAGCCTCATACACTTTCCATTCCTATAGAATGAACTACTAATTGTGTGTACATACACTCTTCATTTTTCCATCCCCATGCTTTAGTTTGCCCTGAAAGCACAGCCTCTCTCATCTCTCCATAGGTCTGAATGTTACATACCCTTGAAAGCAGGCTCAGAAACTGTACTAACTGATCCAGTTACCAGATAGAAGAAATTTCTTCTCTGCAATTCCAAAGTATATCATCCCTAACTCTCGTATGGGCTTTTCTGGTGGCTCAGGCAGTAAAGAATCTGCCTGCAATGCAGGAGACCCTGGTTCCATTCCTGGGTCGGGAAGATCCCCTGGAGAAGGAATGACAACCCACTCCAACATTCTTGCCTGAACAATTCCATAGACAGAGGAGACTGATGGGCTACATTCTGTGGGGTCGCAAACAGTAGGACTCAGCTGAGCGACTAAGCACACACACACATAATTCTCTTATGGCAACTCATTTTCCCATTGTGTATTATTGCTCTTTCATCTTAGTTGAGATAGTGAGCATGTGTAGGCAGGGTCATTCCCACCCAGCACAGTGAAACACACACACAGAGAAGGATTCACAAGCACTCATGGAATGAAGCAGTGTGACCATTTAAAAAGCCCAAGTAACTGAGTGCAGGCAAAACTTGACAGACACACTTACCCAGAAATATATGTTTAGCAAATACTGCTAACAGATCAACAAACAGTATCCAGAACCCAAAGAGCAGAAAGTCAGGTTAAGCTGAATTATATACATCTTAGAAATAAGGCAAAAGAAGACTGACTCCTTTGGATGTATACTAGACTCCACTCCATTGAGCCAGCTGAAGGAAGGGTTATCTGACTTTCTGGGCTGGGATGTAAAAGAACTTGATTTTCTATTGACTATGGAGGAGGGCTTCGTCTCTGCTAAGTTAAATGTTAACTTAGAGAAAACTGATGGGATGCAAGGTATTTAGCTCAAATATAATGATTTTATTGCCCTTTTGGCCACAAGAAGATCCCCTGGGGGAGGAAATGACAACCCACTCCAGTATTCTTGCCTGGAAAATCCCCATGACCAAAGACCCTGACGGGCAACAGTCCATGGGGTCACAGAGTCGGGACATGACTGAGTGACTTCACTTTCACTTTCACTTTAGGTCACTTACCAGTTCTGCATTGAATTTAGCTGTCTTATTCTCGCATTCTTTTCCCCGACTACCCCCAACCTCTGAATGTGTACAAATCAGTTTCTGATAAAGCCAGCTTTATCATTTTGCTTGTTCCTTTCTCAAAGATTAAATAAATTTCAAGGCAGATTCATCTGATTAAAGAATGCTCAAACTACCGCACAATTGCACTCATCTCACACGCTAGTAAAGTAATGCTCAAAATTCTCCAAGCCAGGCTTCAGCAATACGTGAACTGTAAACTTCCAGATGTTCAAGCTGGTTTTAGAAAAGGCAGAGGAACCAGAGATCAACTTGCCAACATCTGCTGGATCATTGAAAATTGAAGAGAGTTCCAGAAAAACATCTATTTCTGCTTTATTGGCTATGCCAAAGCCTTTGACTGTGTGGATCACAATAAACTGTGGAAAATTCTGAAAGAGATGGGAATACCAGACCACCTGACCTGCCTCTTGAGAAACCTATATGCAGGTCAGGAAGCAACAGTTAGAACTGGACATGGAACAACAGACTGGTTCCAAATAGGGAAAGGAGTACGTCAAGGCTATATATTGTCACCCTGCTTATTTAACTTATATGCAGAGTACATCATGAGAAACGCTGGGCTGGAAGAAGCACAAGCTGGAATCAAGATTGCTGGGAGAAATATCAATAACCTCAGATATGCAGATGACACCACCCTTATGGCAGAAAGTGAAGAAGAACTAAAGAGCCTCTTGATGAAAGTGAAAGAGGAGAGCGTAAAAGTTGGCTTAAAGCTCAACATTCAGAAAACGAAGATTATGGCATCTGGTCCCATCACTTCATGGGAAATAGATGAGGAAAGAGTAGAAACAGTGTCAGACTTTATTTTGGGGGGTTCCAAAATCACCACAGATGGTGATTGCAGCCATGAAATTAAAAGACGCTTACTCCTTGGAAGAAAAGTTATGACCAACTTAGACAGCATATTAAAAAGCAGAGACATTACTTTGTCAACAAAGGTCCATCTAGTCAAGGCTTTGTTTTTTTCAGTAGTCATGTATGGATGTGAGAGTTGTACTATAAAGAAAGCTGAGCACAGAAGAATTGATGCTTTTGAACTGTGGTGCTGGAGAAGACTCTTGAGAGTCCCTTGGACTGCAAGGAGATCCAACCAGTCCATTCCAAAGGAGATCAGTCTTGGGTGTTCATTGGAAGGGCTGATGTTGAAGCTGAAACTCCAGTACTTTGGCCACCTGATGTGAAGAGCTGACTCATTTGGAAAGACCCTGATGCTGGGAAAGATTGAGGGCAGGAGGAGAAGGGGATGACAGAAGATGAGATGGTTGGATGGCATCACCAACTCAATGGACATGGGTTTGGGTAGACTCTGGGAGTTGGTGATGGACAGGGAGGCCTGGTGTGCTGTAGTTCATGGGGTCGCAAAGAGTCAGACATGACTGAGTGACTGCACTGAACTGATGTGAGATTTTGATGCTCCATTTTTAAAACATTTCCCTTGAAAATGTGAATAATTATGGATAAAGAAACATAAAAATAGGTACTGCTGGTATCATTATTTATCTACTTATAATTAATTTTCTCTGATTATCTAGAAATTTCCTGAATACCAAATTTATTCACCCACACACTTCATTCCATTCCACACAATTGATACAGAAATAACAACAGCAAATGGAATACATTCTTTACTCTTTGTCTAGAATAATTTCTCATGGCATCTATCTGTCTATTTGAAAGTCTGCTACAATCAATTCAGTAATAGTTTCATTTTAAAAGCCTGTATGTCAACTAAATACCTAATCTTTTGAATTAAAAATAGACTCTGCTTGTAAATTTCTTGAATGACACATCTATCTATTGGTTGAAATTACCGAACATTACAGAATGTAATTTTACATGTTAGGATGAACAGTGTTTTATAAGTTCAAGCCACACTAATGTTGCATTAGGAGCAAGACAGTTGTTCTGAAATCGCTAAAGGCCATAATAGAAACAAGACACTAATGCTTTAAGAAGTATCTATCTGAAATGGAATGAAATAATCACTCAATCCATAAAGCATTTGTAAGATTTCATCATAAAAGACAGGTAATTCTTTTCCTTTTTTTTTTTTTAACTGAAGAGAAATAATTCTTTCTTCTGGTCCTTCCTAAACATCAAATGCTATCACATCATAAAAAGAAAATATAGCACATGGATCATTTTTTGTTCATCCATCTAATTCTATAATACATGTTCACTTCACCCTATAATAATGAGAACATCATGGTTGTTCACTATTATTTACAATGCTGTTTAATCAACAAGGCTCCACATGCTCCCTGGAAAGATCCCTGCCAGAAGCAGTCAAAGACCTGTATTCTGCAACTTGCCCTTGCTTTTAGGGCTGCCTGCATGCTCTTGACTAAATCCCAACATGCTGCAGTTATGGTGAACTTCATGGAAACATTATTTGTCAACTAAGATGTATTTATTACACCTGTAGTGAGTTGAATTGTATTGTATCCCAACCCCCACCCTAAAAAAAAAGTATGTCCAAGACCTAATCCCTGGTGCCTATAAATATGACCTTATTTGGAAATGGGGTCTTTGCAGATGGAATCAAGTTAAAGTGAGTTCATACTGAAGTGGGCTTCCCAGGTGGTACAGTGCCAAAGAATCTACCTGCCAGTGCAGGAGACTTAAGAGACACTGGTTTGATCCCTGGATAGGGAAGATCCCCTGGAGGAGAAAATGCCAACCCACTCCAGTATTCTTGCCTGGGAAATCCTATGGACAGAGGAGCCTAGTGGGCTACAGTCCATGGGGTTGCAAAGAATCTGATGCAACTGAGCAGACACGCATATTCAAGTAGGGTGGAGCCTAATCCAATGACAGGCATCCTTTTAAGAAGGAGAATTGGATACAGACACAGAAACACACAGGGAGAAGGCCACGTAAGGACAGAGGCCAAGATTAGAGTGATGGATCTAGCAGCCAGTGGACGCCAAGGACTGGGCTGCAAACACTAGGAGGTGGGAAGAGGCATGAAAGAGGCTCCCCAAGAGCCTTCAGAATGAGCAAGGCCTTGTCAACAGCTTGATGTTGGACTTCTGACCTCTAGGAATAGCAAAAAAAATCAGTGTCTGTTTCATGCCACTCAAGTATGCAGTAATTTGTTACCGGTGACATTGGAAACTAAAACAACACCTTTTTAATAGTGATTTTAGGGGGGTGTTCTTTGGAGGGGTGATTCAAATCTACAAGTTTAGGAATCCTAAAGTAAACTGGATTAGGGAGAGCTGTGATAGGAGTGGGAGCAGAGCAAAGCAGTGGATGGAGAGAGATTCTTGAAGGTTCTAGTTCCTTGTAATTTCATCCATCTTAGATATCTGGCTTCTGCAAAAACTAATCTTAAGATTCCCATCAGAAAAATATAAAGGGTGAGGGTATAAAAACCATGATCAAGCAGTTCTCATATGAAAAATAGCACATAGAGAAACTCACCTCAACATGTTGACATGTTTGAATGAGTTTAGCCAAAAGTGTCTCCAGTTCCGTGTTCCTCTTAATAAGGTTGGTGAGGTTACTCTCCAAGTTTTGCTGTTCAGAAAAAAAAGAGAGGAAAATATTATTCTGCATGCTTTTAATACTTTAGTATACACAAAATTACTTATACTTGGGAAAATGGATACATTTTAAGAGAAATCTCAATGAAATCTATGCCGTTTCAAGTTCTTGTAGATTTATACTAGATTTTGAAAAATCACATGTAAAAGATTGTTTTAAAAATGTTCACCTCTTACTCTTTTTGTGCCTGCTTCATGCACGAACTCGGGTATATTTCACTGACTAATTCAGTTCAGTTCAGTCGCTCAGTCGTGTCCGACTCTTTGCAACCCCATGAATCGCAGCACGCCAGGCCTCCCTGTCCATCACCATCTCCCGGAGTTCACTCAGACTCATGTCCATCGAGTCCGTGATGCCATCCAGCCATCTCATCCTCGGTCGTCCCCTTCTCCTCCTGCCCCCAATCCCTCCCAGTATCAGAGTCTTTTCCAATGAGTCAACTCTTCGCATCAGGTGGCCAAAGTACTGGAGCTTCAGCTTCAGCATCATTCCCTCCAAAGAAATCCCAGGGCTGATCTCCTTCAGAATGGACTGGTTGGATCTCCTTGCAGTCCAAGGGACTCTCAAGAGTCTTCTCCAACACCACAGTTCAAAAGCATCAATTCTTCGGCGCTCAGCCTTCTTCACACTCCAACTCTCACATCCATACATGACCACAGGAAAAACCATAGCCTTGACTAGATGGACCTTAGTCGGCAAAGTAATGTCTTTGCTTTTGAATAAGCTATCTAGGTTGGTCATAACTTTTCTTCCAAGGAGTAAGCATCTTTTAATTTCATGACTGCAGTTACCATCTGTGGTGATTTTGGAGCCCAAAAAAATAAAGTCTAGTCACAGGTTATTTCCTGGTTGTGCAACAGGAAGAGAAGAGGTAATTGGATTTCTAATTCCTTATCTGAATCAGAAATGGCAGTAACAGAAGGAATACACTCCCATATCAAATCAACCACTGTTGGATTTTTAGAATTTACCATCTTATGGGCAGGCTGATGTCAATCCCCTGGATAAAGGTCTGAACTATCCAGCTATTGCTGACATTATGGTCATTTATAGGCATTTAGAAGAAGTGCTCATGATACATGTTTATTCACTCACAGTACGTTTCACTGTACATGCTTCTATTCTATGCCTATCAGCCTATCAATGCCAAATCAAACTTCCTTGAATGTTACATTTTTCATATCACTATCTGCCTTATGGACTTCCCAGGTGGCATTAGTGGTAAAGATCCTGCTTGACAATGCAGGAGACTTAAGAGATGTGGGTTTGATCTCAAGGTGAGGAAGATCCCCTGCAGGAGGGCATGAGAAGCTACTCCAGTATTCGAGCCTGGAGAATTCCATGGACAGAGGAGTCTGGAGGGCTACAGTCCATAGGGTTGCAAAGAGTCAGACACAACTGAAGTGACCTAGCACATATGCTCCTTAAGAATCTAGAATTATGCCCTATTCCTTTAGAACATCCATATTTTTTACAATTTATTTTATTGAAGTATAATTGATTTATAATGTGTTAATTTCTGCTGTATAGCAGATTCAGTTATATACATATATATATATATATATATATATATATATATACACACACACACATTCTTTTTCATATTCTTTTCCATTATGGTTTATCACAGGATATTATATATAGTTCCTTGTGCTATGCAGTAGGACCATGTTGTTTATCCATCCTGTATATAATAGTTCGCATTTGCTAATCCCAAACTTCATGGCAAATAGACGGGGAAACAATACAAACAGTAACAGACTTTATTTTCTTGGGCTCCAAAGTATCTGCAGATGGTGACTGCAGTCATGAAATTAAAAGACACTTGCTCCTTGGAAGAAAAGCTATGAGAAACCTAGACAGCATGTTAAAAAGCAGAGACTTGACTTTGCCAACAAAGGTCCATCTAATCAAAGCTATGGGTTTTCCAGTAGTCATGTATTGATGTGAGAGTTGGACTATAAAGAAAGCTGAGTGCCAAAGAATTGATGCTTTTGAACTGTGGTGTTGGAGAAGACTCTTGAGAGCCCCTTCGACAGCAAGGAGATCAAACCAGTCAATCTTAAAGGAAATCAGTCCTGAATATTCACTGGAAGGACTGATACTGAAAAGAAGCTCCAATACTTTGGCCACCTGAGGTGAAAATTTGATTCATTGGAAAAGACCCTGATGCTGGGAAATATTGAAGGCAGGAGGAGAAGGGGACAACAGAGGATGAGGTGGTTGGATAGCATCACCAACTTGATGGACATGAGTTTGAGCAAGCTCCAGGAGTTGGTGATGGACAGGGAAGCCTGGCATGCTGCAGTCCATGGGATCACAAAGAGTTGGACATGACTGAGTGACCGAACTGAACTGAATTCCAAACTCCCAATCCATCCCCCAACCCCAACCTTGGCAACCACAAATCTGTAGAACATCAAATTTAAAATTCCCCACAATGACTATTAACTTTATTTTCAACCACAGTAACCCTCTGTTTTGGGTAAGATTCCTTAAGAGTTCTCCATGGCTTCTGATTCTTTATGCCCTTTATTTGTACCATTTTGCCCATCAACATGCATATTAATGAAGCTTCCATCATATGCCAGATCATAAGAGAGAAAACTTAAAAGATCTACTCCCTATGTGCAAAGAAACGAGTACAGCACTGGGACAGAGATGCTGTAAACAAGAGAAGGGGGGGAGTCGGGCTGCCTCAGAAGGTTTCCAAGATGACGCTTTTTTCTCGGAGGCTGGGAGGATGGTGAACATGAGTGGGAGTTTCTTGGGAAGAGAGAATGCAGGTGGAGGCGAGCACACAGAAGTTCCCATGGGTGGGGAACAGCACAATCTCATACAATAAGCTCAGGGAGGCATGAGAGGGCAAAGGATTAGGGCAAGTGTGTTTTTAACATATAACCAATTCCATAGACATGGTGAAGGTATAGAAAGGCAATCTGACGGTAGATCTAAGTTTTGTAATGCCGTCCGAGTAAAAGGATCTGGAAAGACTGTGAGGGATATTTTGAAAATCAACAATTTCATAAAGGTGATAACAGTTCATTATACTGGGAAATTTATTTCTGAGGATGTTTACTCTTTCTGCTTTCCTACATTTGAGATTTAGAAAGGTATAGTCAGGAAAAGAATCACTTTTATTGAATGCTCAAAATGTATAATCTCAAAGCAGAAATCTCTCTGGTCATTCTTAAACAAGTTATGCCTATGCATCTGGTGTTTATCCTATTGTCTAACTTTTTTCTATTTCACTGGCCACATTTTTCATTTCCAGTAGGTTCTTTATAACATCTCCCTTTTCTTGTGGAATTACTTTCTGTTCCTGTTCCTGGATGCAACCGTCTCCTCTACAACTTCCAGAGAAGTGAATATACTTATACTTAAGCTCTTCTGAGAAAAGGCAATTTCCTATTTTCCTGTATTTGCGTAACATTTCAAGAGAAATGGGTTTCATCTTAGGTCTTGTCATTTTTGTCTGACAGCTCATCTGCCGTGAACTTCGTCCCCTGCACAGGCAGCTGAGGTACCTCCTCAGTCATTAGGGCTTGAGGCTGCTTTCCCAGAGAAGGCATTCCCACAAGACACCCATGTGCCACAGAGGCGCAAGTCCTGGTTTGACTCAGTGCCTCTGCTTCCTTCCATGAGAATCCTGTCTGGCTCCAATTCTAGAGAAGGTGGGAGGTGCCATTTGAGCCTGGTGTGTACACGGGGAGTCCTGCACTCCAGGTGCATGGGGCATCTAAGCCTTCTGCCTCGTATGGGACACACTCCACCAGGTTTACCCTTAGGTCCCCACTGGCCCCTCACCACCCCCCTCTCATTTCTGCATGTCCTTTCATTTCTGGTCCTTGGAGTTTTCCCACACATGTTTAAGCTTGGTTATTGTTCTTTAAAATGCATTAAAAATATTTTGCCTGTAATTCTCATGTGTTCAGAGTTCAGGGGGAGGTTTTGGGCATTATTTCATCTGGATGGGAAGACCAACAGGAAATCTTCCATGTCAGCTTTGAGACACTCAAAGCATCTCAAGTATACATATTTTAAGGGAGAAGAAGAACTGTTTCTCCCCTGAAGGATGGGATACCACAAAAAGTCAGAGAATGCACCAGACAGAGTGATTTATGTGCAACTTAATGATCTCATATTTGTATCAAAGAAAAACTTGCTTTCAAAGCTCTTTGCCGCCACCACCACAAAAGCCAACTGTTTTTCTACTGTTTGAATTAAAACAAACTGCAACTACTTTATGGTCTGAGACTAGAGAATCATTTCGAGGCCTTCCATTATTCAGTGTCTTTCACGTGGATATGACGACTTTATGGTACATCTGTCAACTTATTTTTGTACATTCATCTTAGGGAATCCTTTTGCTTTTCTTTTTGGCTGACCCTTCAGAGCAGGAAATTTCTCAGGAAATGCATCATGAAGCTGTTTAAAGTTCAATTGTCATAGGTAAGACTTTGAAAGCTAGTCAGCAAGAGCTCCAAGTAAATGAAATCTAACACATTTAGACTTTACAAACATCTGCTTGCTTTCCCCTCCCTTTATTAAGGATCCATCATGTATAAAATCTGTTTTTAATCAACTAATACGCAGACTAAAGCCTGTGGTTTAAACCCATTGACCTAGCTAGATCCTTTGGGGTTATTCAAATTTGAATAGTACAAGTGTTACTGAAGCCCGCAAAGAATTACTAAGTCACTTAGAAATATAATAAAGGGAAATGAAGCTGAGAGAGAGACTTGATTCCAAGAGGTACCACAGGGACTGACAACACTTTTCAAGAGAGTTCAGGGAATGGGAAGGGAACTGAATCCAGTCCTCAGTGAACCATGTATCCATAACTTCCATTACAGGGACTGATATGGAGTTTTCTCGAATTTAACTGTATCACTAACATCCTGTGCGGCAGTCAGCAGGGCCTATAACCTCTTGATTTTGACTGTGCTTTGTGCAAAAGAGAGATAATGCTTTTTGGCACCAGAGTCTTGCGACTGAAGTGGATATAAGTATCTACTTCCCTATGGCTATCTAAGGAATTCTACAGAATAACCCTCTCAAAAGTTTTAGTTTCCTGTTCTCACCTCAAAAACGTCAATATATTTCCATTTCCTTAGGGAGCTGAACCATATAGAAGTCCAAGTCAGGCATGAATGACCACACAGGTAGAGCAAGAACCTGGGGCTACGACCCCAGCTCAATTCTCCTGGACACATGATGCTAGGGCTTAGTTTTCTCATCCATAATGTGTAGAAACAATAAATATACCCATTTGTTCTACTGGGGCTTCCCAGGTGGCTCAGAGGTAAGAATCCACCTGCCAATGCAGGAGACACAGATTTGATCCTTGGGTCAGAAAGATCCCCTGCAGGAGGAAATGACAACCTACTCCAGTAGTCTTGCCTGGGAAATCCCACAGACAGAGGAGCCTGGTGTACTGCAGTCCATGCGGGTCACAAAGAGTCGGACACGACTTAGTGACCGAACAACAACAACATGCTATTGTTAAGTTCAGAGGAGATGTTGAGCACACACACCAGGAACCATAATAAAAAGGTTTGTTGAAATCATGAATTACAGGATGAAAGATTGTTTGGGTCAGAACCAGATATTACAGGAGCGTAACCTCTTGTCTCAAGCACTCACCCTTCTCAAGCCTGCTGATGGCTTTTTGCTCAAAGTACCTGTTCCTTTTGGCTCCAGGGCTTTTTCTGGCCCCAGGCAGGCAGGGCAGGCTGGGGTGCTGGGGAGAAGGCAGGTTGATGCCCCAAGGAGCAGTCCTCAACCAGCAAGTACTGGTAGCTGGTAAACAGCCCAACTTCCTCACCTCCAGGTGGGACCACTCTGAGCTGGGTTTCAGAAAATCTCAGAGTGCCCTGCTGGGAGGAGCCCAGTGTCCACAGCAACTGCCTGCTCATGACCATGCCCTCTTTATGTCCTGCCATCCCTCTCCCTTCCAGATGCTTCCTGGATCACCCCAGTTTGAATTCTGGGATGCTGCTACATCAGTTCATGGCTCCATTACTGGACAGCATAGCATCAAAGTCAGCCAAGTTTTCCTGGACCAGGGAGTAAATAGTTTAGGCTTTGTTGGCCATATGGTCTCTGTTGCAGCTACTCAATTCTGCTGCTGTTTTAGTAAGAAAGTAGCCACATGTAAACAGGTGGTATTGTGTGCCAATAAAATTTTAGAAGCATTCTGAATGGATGCTTTACAACTCCATTAGATCACATGATATCTGGGAAAGCAAATACTACATTATTGAATAAACACAGTTTTACATGAGTAGACAGTTTAGGAATTATCACTGATACATCATTTCACGTTTTGTCTAAAACCAAAGTCAGGTTGTACCTAGCCTTAACTCATCACCTCTTTTCCAGGTGTTTTTTCATAGTCCTCCTCTTCCTCTATGAAGGGAAAGGAAGAGTCTTTGCTGAGAAAGATGAGGCTTTTGTAAGTGTGCGACTCTTTGTTGTAATTCAACACACACCCTCCCACCATGTCATCACCCCACCAAAGAGGAATATAAATCATCAAGATGGTCCATCTCAAAGTAGACATGCAACAAGTCAGATTTCGTTTTCTTCATGTGGAACAAACGACTGGGTGCAAGTCAAGTTTGTGGAAGACACCATGGCCAAACATGCGCTGCTCTGAGAAGGATGCTCCCCTGCATACTTTGCATGGAAAGGACTGACTTTTCCAGCAATTTTTGTTTTAATGTATACATTTCTAATGTATTTGCATGGAGCCAGACTCAACCTCCTTCATGTTACATAGTTTTCAGTAAGGTTTATTTGAGTTGATCACTGAACAATTCGTGGCAGCATAGCTGATTTTGCAACCCATCTCAATATGAGCCTTTAGGCATGGATATGGACACCGGCTGAGAACAGTAAACCCAACTTAACAGATGAGCTTTGTGCTCCTACATATACTGAGACCCAATCATATAACAAAGTAAGCAGACAAAAATACCCCTCATTTTAGTCTTTGGAGACCTGTACCTAAGAGTCAGATTGCAAGGAATGAGGGACTTGTCATTGAGCAGTAATATGAAAATGTATGCCTGAAACAGGAGATTTCAGTAACTCCTTTTGGGTTTGTTCAGACCTTAAAGAATGTTTGCTCTTATTCCGAAGTCAATGCTTCAGAATGCCTTTAAAGTAGTGTTAAGTCTGGATACCTTTCAAGGCAAACACAGATCTGGCTTGTTCCATTCTATAATTTTCAGAGCGACACTCAGGAACTCTGTTCATAGCCTTGACACCCAACACCAGCCCTCCAGCACCATCAGGATATGAACACGTCGAGTGCCACCATCCGTATATTTTCTTCTAACAAACTTTAATCACAACCCTTAATATAAAAACACACCCGTATTAACACATGCCACCTGCACAAAAACGTAAATTCTTAACATGTAACTAAACTCTTAAGATGTTTTAATTACGTTGCAGGAATTTGAGGCTATCTTCAGGTTGAGCTCATGACAGACCGCAAATCTGGGTGATTTATGCTGGTTTGAGTTTTTAATGCCTTTTTTCACTGGTTATGATGGTTAACATTTCCAAATGCCCTGGCAAGACAGGTCGCCCAGGGAACTTCAAAAACATAGTAAAACCCAATCTGCATACAAATTTAAGTCTAGTGTTCCATGGACGACAATTTAAGCCATTTTGATATGTGATACTGTATTTACCTTGTCAGGTTTTATTTGATATTTCTATATTAACACCACAGAATCTGCACCATATATTTATAAATTCCACAGTCAGTTCAGTGTTTATTATTGTAATCTGGTAGTCAATAATACACAGAAAATAATTTTTAAATACCATTTACAGCCTAGAAGAGCTTTCAAATGTTAATGGATATAAATAAATCTCAGTATAATTATACTCATTTAGCCGTAATGTTAGCAGATTCAATGGCAACTACTTATTTGCAGGTATTAGAGATGTGAGTGGTCTTTCCTGTTCACTCCTCATCCCCAGGCCCTATTTCTGTCTGTAGTAAGAAAGATGAGCAATGGACCAGTAACACATTTGTCAATTTTGAGAATCAATATTCTCAAAGAATATTCTCAAATATTCTTTATTCTCAAAGGATATTCTCAAAGAAGCTGAATGACTAGGAAACTTTGAAAGTCTCTAAGTTAAAAATAATGATATCCTACAAACTAGTGGTTACCAGGGGGGAGAGGGGAAAGGGGAGGGGCAACATAGGGGTGAGGGGTGAAAGGGTTACTAAGGGGCTCTATGAAATCATGTGTGTGAAAGTTTTGAATACTGTAAAACACTATAGAATCTCAATAATCTTTCATTCAATAAGAAAGGGAAACCTCAATTATTAAAAGAAAAAGTGATTGCCTAAGAGAAATGTTTTAGAGAACCTAACTAGGACTTCTGTCAATGGAGAATACAGGAAGAATCTTGTAAGATGACAGCCTGGGGGTCAGAGCCATGAAGGTCCAATATGGCGGTCATCCTGCTGCCTCCTCTGCTCACTGCTTCCAGTCAGGTTCTCAAATCCTCCCCAACTCAGCACTCTGGGCTACCACAGCAGATCCACGTGGTTAACTCCAGAGAGGTGGCCAATTTGTTGCTCAAGAATTAGATGGTGAAAAGATTATAAGAATACTTGAACACAGACTAATTTTTGCTTGAGTGAAAGCTTTCAAGTTGGGGACATATTTAATCTCCTAAACCAGGGGCTGGGAAGCTACAACCCAAGGGCAAATCTTGCCTGCTATTTGTTTTTGTATGGCTTCCTAGGTAAGAATGGTTTTTACATGATTTTTTTAACCAGAAAAAGGATAAAATTTTGTGACACATGAGATATATATGACATTCAAATTTCTATATCCATAAAATTTTCTAGGAACACAGATAATCCCATTCATTGATGGTTTGTCTCTGCTTTTATGCTACAATGACAAAAGGTGAGTACTGGTCCTTTACAGACAATTGCTGTCTCCTTGAAAAACAAGTTAAAAAATTAATCCACAGCTTTTTAAAATTAATTAATAGAGTATTTTCTCTATTGCCTCAAATCATTTAAAAATTTAACTGTAACTCAATCTGCTTAACATGAAAGTGTAAGAGTATAGCTAAACCTTCAATCATTCAGGTATTCAAAATTCTAAAGGAGATCTTTTTGTTGGCTACCAAAATAAATTTTAATTTGCAAAAGGAAAAAAAATAGCTTTAAATTACCAGTGAAATACAATGTCTGGATAAATTCCTCTGCAACTTCTGTTCAGAGAAGCAGAAGATTCAGACCCAGAAAAAGAAAGAAAGGATCTTAAGTTCTATCAAGGCTGCTATAGGAAGAACATGGTAAAGAGTGAGCAAAGAAGGCACTGGCCATATATTGGGAGAAAACTCTAATATGAAAAGATCCATGCACCTCAATGTTCATTGCAAGAGTATTTGCAAGAGTCAAGACATGAAAGCAACCTAAATGTCCATCCATAGAGCCACAGGATTAAGAAGATGTGGTGTACTCTCTCTCTCTCTCTCTCTCTCTCTCTCTCTCTCACACACACACACACACACACACACGGAATACTACTCAGCCACAAAAAAGAATGAAATGACATTTACAGCAACATGGATGGATCTAGAGACTATCATACTAAGTAAGTCAGACAGAGAAAGACAAATATTATATGATATCACTTATAGGTAGAATCTAAAATACGATACAAATTAAGTTAGTTACAAAACAGAAACAGGCTCACAGACATGGTAAACAAACTTATGGTTACCAAAGGGGAAAGTGGGGGGTGGTGAGGGATAAACTAGGAGTTTGGGATTGACAGATGCAAACTACTGTCTATAAAATAGATAAACAAAGAAGACCTACTGTAGAACACAGGGAACTATAATCAGTATCATGTAATAACCCATGAGTCTGATCAAGCTCCAGGAGTGGGTGATGGACAGGGAAGTCTGGCATGCTGCAGTCTACGGGGTCACAAAGAGTCAGACACAACTGAGTGACTGAACTTAACTCAATAATCCAAAATGGAAAAGAATATGAAAAAGAATATTTATATAGCAACAATGAAACTAACACAGCATTATAAACTGACTATACTTCAATTTTTTAAAAAAGGCACAGCACAAAGATTAGTTAGTTCTTTCCATTCTGCAGTTCTTTCCACTGGGCTTCCCTGGTAGCTCAGCTGGTAAAGAATCCACCTGCAATGCAGCAGACCCCAGTTTGATTTCTGGATCAGGAATATCTGCTGGAGAAGGGATAGGCTACCCACTCCAGTATTCTTGGGCTTCCCTTGTGGCTCAGCTGGTAGAGAATCTGCCTCCATAGCGGGAGACCTGGGTTCAAAACCTGGGTTGGAAAGATTGCCTGGAGAAGGAAATGGCTAACCACTCCAGCTTTCTGGTCTAGAGAATTTCATGGACTATATAGTCCATGGGATCACAAAGAGTTGGAAGGGACTGAGTACCTTTCACTGTCCATTCTGCAAAGAAGTGTAAAGCACTGGGTTTTTGCAAACAAGAGTAAAGTACTGGGTTGTGAGTACATCTCCAAAGTGGAAGTACTCATTGACTGTTGTTTCCATCAGTTTTCTTTTTCTCAGTATCTTTTCTCTTAATCATAAAATACACCTCAAAGGAGAGCTTAGAGCACTGGATAATTAATGTCTATAAAACTGATATTGATGGATGTCAAACATTATATATGTCACTTCAAGCTTTACTTCCTTCATCACTCAGAGACTGAATAATTTTGATCTTATCCCCTTTCTTCCATCTTAAGTAGATGATGACATTGCCAGATACTCATTAACAAACATGTTCTGGCCTTTCTACTTAAATAGGGTTTTAACTGATACCATCAAACATTTTTTTACCAGACCTGAATGTCCCAAGGTGGATGCTTAGCCTTCTTCAATGAACGGAAATACTTTTTTTTTTTTTTTACATTTTTCTTTTTTAACATACTGTGGGAGGACCAAATCTTTTTCTAAGCCAGTGCCTTACACTCCAAAGATATTTCATGTTGCCTGAACCAAATATATTGAATGTATTTCAAGTTAAAAGAGTTGAGTCTTTGATCTAATAATTTTGCACAAGTAACTATGATTTGCATTGTTTCTATAGCAACTTCTATCTCCTCAAATTTTTAGGTTTTAGAGGAATATGCCTTTTCTGGATCACCTGCTACAAACAAATTAACATTCAATACATGATTCAGGTTTGCTCTTGATTTTGTGGCATTCCCAGGAAGGGTTCATTTTGTTTACAAAATTCATATCCCATCTACATAGTGCAAGAAGTATTAAAAGTAAGGGAGGTTACACTCTTTGATTTAAAAAAATAAGACTAAAATTCCATTCAACCCAAAGTGGGTCTGGTCTGTTAAGAATTTATAGAATCAATGTTATGTAAGGGAATTCCCCATGTGGGACAGACTAGAGAAGCAAGACAGAGAAGGCACTGGCACCCCACTCCAGTACTCTTGCCTGGAAAATCCCATGGATGGAGGAGCCTGGTAGGCTGCAGTCCACGGGGTCGCTAAGAGTCGGACACAACTTTCACTTTTCACTTTCATGCATTGGAGAAGGAAATGGCAACCCACTCCAGTGTTCTTGCCTGGAGAATCCCAGGGACAGGGGAGCCTGGTGGGCTGCCGTCTATGGGGTTGCAGAGTCGGACACGACTGAAGCGACTGAGCAGCAGCAGCAGCAGAGAAGCAAGAAAGACTATGAAAGCATGCGATCATTTCTTAGCCCCAAGTAACCTTCAAAGACAGAACCCTCCTTGGGTTTCAGACCTAAAGACTCTCAAATTCCTTAAATTCATTGCATCATTCATCCCTGACTTCACCTTTTACTCAGCCAGCCATTTCCTCTGCTTTTAGTAGCATAAGGCTGTCTTTGTCCAATCGAAGTGATTTGATTGAAGCCAAATTAAAGCAACATGAAAGTTATGGAAGGAAGCGAGATGACAACAATCTACTGGGTGAGTGGTTCCCACCATGGTCTGCATTATGCAAATCAACTAGGGGACTGTACAAATGCAAGGCTTGGTCTCCACCCCCTTTCCAAACAAAGAGCATGAATTACTTCGACTGGAGTGAGGTTCAGGGATTGCAATCTTTCAAACTCCTCAGGAGATCCTAGTGTGCAACCAAGTGTGAAAACTGTTGTTCAAAATCAGGTTGCCAAATTGCTGGATTGACACAATGTACAAAAATTAATCATGTAGTCAGTTTACTAGTGTGACACTTCAAGATTTGTTCAGAATGAAAGGAATATTTTTGCAATGCAACATATATATATAAGTATGGGAATAAAACTAGATATAACTATACCCAAACTGTAAATTTAGGTGAATGTATTATAGGAAATCCCAGGAACTATTGAAATAGTGCTCTGCAGGGGGCACTGATTATCACTGGTCATAAAGTGAGAAGGCTGTTTTGACTTGAAAATACAGCAGAATACTTTCTTGAATCATTCGAGTATTCCCAATGTCAAAGAATAATCCCTGATGGTCATCTCAGTTTATCATTTGCAACAGTGTTAGTATAAAAATTTGCTTTGTTGATTTCAACAGTTGTTCTTTCCACAGAAATATAAGAAAAGTAGCTTAGATGTTTATGATTCAACAAGATTTTTTATATGGTGCATTAAAGATTTAGGAAAAAGATTTAAGGACTCTGCTGACAAAAGAATAGATTCATTTGCCTACCCAGCGTTTTTTTTTTAAGATCAACTCATGTAACACAATTGTCTTGAAGACCAGAAATTCCTCTGTGGTTTGAAAGGTAAAATGCAATATTTGCAATGATGGAAACCACAGTTGTTGTTTAGTTGCTCAGTTGTGTCTCACTCTTTTGTGACTTTGTAGACTGTAGCCCGCCAGGCTCCTCTGTCCATGGGATTTCCTAGGCAAGAATACTGAGTGGGGTTGCCATTTCCTTCTCCAGGGGAGCTTCCCAACCCAGGGATTGAAATCAAGTCTCCTGTGTTGAAAGATGGATTTTTACCACTGAGTCACCAGGGAATCCTGGAAACCACAATGATAACTTTTAATTCCTTCATCTTTGCTTTGCTTTAGTTGACAGCTTTTCTTTAATTGATGGCCACTGGTCTCCTAGTAAAAAAAAAAAAAAGCCTGGAGAGTGAATTATTTAATTTGCAGTGCTTTACAACAAATTATTAAGCCATTTTCCCAGAGTTGGTTTATATATACATGACTAAAGACAATTCAAGGGTCACTGTATTTTGAAAATGGACTAACTTTAATTTCCCTGGCATATACTTTAATTTATATATGTGTGCGTATGTATATGTGTATTGTTCTTGCTACAAGGGGGCTTCCCTGGTGGCTCTGACAGTAAAAATTCTGCTTTTAATGCAGGAGACCTGGGTTCCATCTCTGAATCAGGAAGTTCTCCTGGAGAAGGAAATGGCAACCCACTCCAGTATCCTTGCCTGGAGAGTCCCATGGACAGAGGAGCCTGGTGGGCTACAGTCCATGGGGTCACAAAGAGTCAGACATGACTGAGCACTTTCACTTTTTTTTCCTTGCTAAAAGAGAAGACAATAAATGTCACATAAAAATATTTCTGAAGTCAGTTGCTTTTAACCCAGGGAGGAAAAAAAAAAGGTCCAATATTCAGAGAACTGGAGGAGACTTGCCAGTTATAACAATCATGAATAACAAAATCTCATCTTATAGATGAGACTTCAAGATGACTCTAGTCTGTAGAGTCTAGAAAGGAGACCAGGAATTCATGGATCAACAGCCTCCCCAGGGAGCTGATTGGAAAGACAAATTCTTGGATGTGCTGAGCCCAGCAACCTGTGATTTAATAAACCCTTCAGGGGATTTGGTGACTGCTCAAATATGAGAACCACTTACACAAATGTTGTAACATCCTTGCGGGGGGCGGGGAGGGGGGCCGTGTTGCTTAAAATTTTTAAAGCCAAGAAAAGCTAAGAGTAAGTTATCCTCATGCTGCACTTTCCATCTTCCCTTTCTCATGGCTACCTTTGGATCCTGTTGCTCAGTCTCTGTCATCAGGCCCTGTCCTTGGGCTTTCCCTGGCTCCTTCAGTCTCCACAGGGGAACAGGAAGCATAATGGAAGAGGGTGCTAGCCGAGGCAGAGGGACAAAGGAGGGCTGGAGAATTTGGGAAGTAGGGGAAGAGAACCCAATGTCATGAAGAGGGAAGGTCTGGGAATGGATGGGCATCTCACCCATCCATGCTTTTTACCCCTTTACCCTTGGCCATTCTGAACTGCTTTCTCTAATAAAAACATACCCAGAACTCATATGTTCAGAATGTGCCAGAAAAATAGTATTGGTGACGTTGCCCTAGTGTATTCTCAATTACTTATAAATGTTGTTAACTTTTTTTAAGTGGTGTTGAAAGGGGGAAGAGGGCAGTCAGCCAGCAGAATACCCAAACTCATCTGTTTATGATGAAAATATTGAATAAAATTCCCCCCACCCCCACTGGCTGGAGTAAGCGAATCTCTTGAAGATGTGGCTTGACACAAAATATATAAAGCTGAAAGCCAACATGTTAAACTTTGCTCTCAAGATTTTTCTCTTTTATATTTTATTTCATGTTAATCTTGCTCACAGGATTTTTTACTGTGACTTCTGCATTTGATTTTCAAGTGTCTGTGGCTTGGTCATAGGACATTAGAGATTGCTAAATAATTATGTGGTGGTAGTAAATCATATGGAGCTCATGCTCAGTCATGTCCAACACTTTGCAACCCATAGACTATAGCCCACTAGGTTCCTCTGTCCATGGGACTTCCTAGGCAAGAACACTAGAGTGTGTTGCCATTTACTTCTCCAGGGGATCTTCCCCAACCAGGGATAGAACCCATGTCTCCTGCATGGTAGGCAGATTCTTTACCACTGAGCCACCAGGGAAGCCCCAAATCATACAGAGGCCTTCCTCTAACCACTGTCTTTCTGTAACGTGCTTCTTTTACTTGAATGAAGTGTCACTTAATATGGCTAATGAATACTTTTCTGAATCAAAGGCATTTACTATATAAAGGTAAACTTTCACACTGTGTATTTTTCATAGCAAGCAAGTTTTTCACCAGAACATGTTCTATCTCCAAACAAATATGACAAAACAGTGACTTCTAATATTCAAAATATTCTAATGTTATTATTAGAATGTTTAGAATATTAATATTTTTCATATTATAATATTTTGAATATTAGAATTCACTGTCCTATTATTAAAATATTAATATTCTGATAATATTAGAATATTCTAATATTCAAAAGAGTGTCCTGCTAATATTCAAATTTCAAATCTCAGATCTCAAATCTGACAGACTTTTAGCTTTGATTATCCCTTGTTATTTTAAACTCAACATTCTTAACTGAATCATGCACCCCTTTGAAATTTCTTCCCATTTTTTAGTATTCACAGAGTATATGAATGAGATTACCATTCCCCAGGTGAACACCAGGACATCATCTGATATTCTGATCTCACATTCATGCCTTCTCTTAATCACTCTCTAAGGCTATTTGGTTGCTCAATAAAAGACCCCTTAGCTTCAGCTTTCCTTTTTCTTCCCAAGGCTATCACTCTAACCATCTTCTTCCATGAGTTGCTGGTTTTCATTCCTCTAATTTTTGCCAGCCAGTCTAGTCCACACATGGCCACCAAAGTCATCATCCTAGTAAACCTGTATTACTACACCATTAAATTCTCAGAAGTCCAAAGAAAACTGTCCATTCTTAAAGAATTAAGCTCAAACTCCTGAGTTGGGATGCAAAGCCCTCAAAACTATAGTAGGTTTAATAATTCTGAAAGATAAATGTACCCCAATGTTCACTGCAGCACTATTCAAATAGCCAGGACATGGAAGCAACCTAAATGTCCATCAACAGAGGGATGGATAAAGAAGATGTGGTGTGAATACGTGTGTGTGTGTGTGTGTGTGTATGAGGGCGAGAGGAATAGTACTCAGCCACAAAAAAGACTGAAATAATGTTATTTGCAGCAACATGGATAGACCTTGAGATGATCCTACTAAGTGAAGTCAGTCAGACAAAGATAAATATCATATGATTATCACTTACATGTGGAATCTAAAAGAAAAACAAAGATACAAATGAATTTATATACAAAACAGAAACAGACTCAGAGACTTCAAAAACACATTTATGATTACTAAAGGGGAAATGTGGTGGGGAGGGCTAAATGGGGGAGCTTGCAATGAACAGATAACCAAATCCCTGTATACCACAGGGAACCTCACTCAATATTCTGTAATAACCTATATGGGAAAAGAATCTGAAGAAGAATGAATATATTTCCCTGTATGACTGAATCACTGTGTTGTACACCTGAAACTAGCACAACATTGTGAATCAACTATATGCTAACAAATTGCTTTAAAAAATAAAAAAAATTAAGTATGTATATTGATAATCTTTTAGTAGGTATTGCCAAATAACTATATGAAGCCTGATACCAATTTATATAGTGTTTATTTTTCTGCCAACTTGCTAACTTTGAGAACTGCTCATTTTTGTCTTAGCCATATATGTTGGTAAAAGAAAATATGAACCCATTAGACTGACATATACACACTACTATATAAAAAAGATGACTAGTAAAAATCTACTGTAGAGCACAAGGAACTCTATTCAGTGCTCTGTCATGACCTATATGGGAAAAGAATCTAAAAATGAGTGGATATATATGTATCTGCATAGAAGAACTGTACAAAAAAGATCTTCACCATGGTGTGATCACTCACCTAGAGCCAGACATCCTGGAATGTCAAGTCAAGTGGGCCTTAGAAAGCATCACTACGAACAAAGCTAGTGGAGGTGATGGAACTCCAGTTGAGCTATTTCAAATCCTGAAAGATGATGCTGTGAAAGTGCTGCACTCAACATGCCAGCAAATTTGGAAAACTCAGCAGTGGCCACAGGACTGGAAAAGGTCAGTGTTCATTCCAATCCCAAAGAAAGGCAATGCCAAAGAATGCTCAAACTACCACACCATTGCACTCATCTCACACGCTAGTAAAGTAATGCTCAAAATTCTCCAGGCCAGGCTTCAGCAATACATGAACCGTGAACTCCGTGATGTTCAAGCTGGTTTTAGAAAAGGCAGAGGAACCAGAGATCAAATTGCCAACATCCGCTGGATCATGGAGAAAGCAACAGAGTTCCAGAAAAACATCAATTTCTGCTTTATTGGCTATGCCAAAGCCTTTGACTGTGTGGATCACAATAAACTGTGGAAGATTCTGAAAGAGATGGGAATACCAGACCACCTGACCTGCCTCTTGAGAAATCTGTATGCAGGTCAGGAAGCAACAGTTAGAACTGGACATGGTGCAACAGGAGTACGTCAAGGCTGCATATTGTCATCCTGCTTATTTAACTTCTATGCAGAGTACATCATGAGAAACGCTGGGCTGAAAGAAACACAAGCTGGAATCAAGATTGCTGGGAGAAATATCAATAACCTCAGACATGCAAATGATACCACCCTTATGGCAGAAAGTGAAGAGGAACTAAAAAGCCTCTTGATGAAAGTGAAAGAGGAGAGTGAAAAAGTTGGCCTAAAGCTCAACATTCAGAAAACAAGGATCATGGCATCCGGTCCCATCACTTCATGGGAAATAGATGGGGAAACAATGGAAACAGTGACAGGCTTTATTTTTGGGGGCTCCAAAATCACTGCAGATGGTGACTGCAGCCATGAAATTAAAAGACGCTTACTCCTTGGGAGAAAAGTTATGATCAACCTAGATGGTATATTCAAAAGCAGAGACATTACTTTGCCGACTAAGGTCCATCTAGTCAAGGCTATGGTTTTTCCTGTGGTCATGTATGGATGTGAGAGTTGGACTGTGAAGAAGGCTGAGCACCAAAGAATCGATGCTTTTGAACTGTGGTGTTGGAGAAGACTCTGGAGAGTCCCTTGGACTGCAAGATCCAACTGGTCCATTCTGAAGGAGATCAACCCTGGGATTTCTTTGGAAGGAATGATGCTAAATCTGAAACTCCAGTACTTTGGCCACCTGATGCGAAGAGTTGACTCACTGGAAAAGACTGATGCTGGGAGGGATTGAGGGCAGGAGGAGAAGGGGTCGACCCAGGATGAGATGGCTGGATGGCATCAGTGACTCGATGGATGTTAATCTGAGTGAACTCCGGGAGCTGGTGATGGACAGGGAGGCCTGGTGTGCTGTGATTCATGGGGTCACAGAGTCGGACACGACCGAGCGACTGAACTGAACTGTATAACTGAATCACTTTGCTGCACACCTGAAACTAACTCAATGCTGTAAATCAACTAGACTCCAAAATAAAATACAAAATTAAATATATACATATATTAGGCTTAGAATTTCCCCAGTAGAAGTCAGCTATAACTATCACCACCCCACACAATGAACATTCAATATCAGTTACAACGGATTCCTTACTTATCAAGAAATGCCACATCAGTTGATTCTTCTGAGCCCTTGTCTGCATCTCTGAACCAATCCAGAATTTTTTCATTCTCTGCATGGCATCTCAGAATCTAGTAGAGGGCTGCTGCTGCTGCTGCTATGTCACTTCAGTCATGTTCAACTCTGTGCGACCCCACAGACAGCAGCCCACCAGGCTCCGCCGTCCCTGGGATTCTCCAAGCAAGAACACTAGAGGCACTAATAAACGCTCACTCGATACAGGAGGATATGAATAATATTCATGCAACTAAAGATTTTCTATCTATAACTGAAATCACATCAAGCCAAATCTTAATTCTATTTCAAAACTGGATAGGATTAAATCATACCTTTCCAAAGATATCAATACATATTTGCGACATCAAGCCAGAGTTCACTAAATCATAAAAACACTTTGATTAAATTAGTTTCAGAAATTGCACTTCAGCCAAGGAGCTATGTACTATGCAATGCATTGGGCAATAAATCTTAAAGTCTGCGTGCTGACAGGTATAGGATGATTTATTGAATTGTAAGACAAGGACTTGTGAAGCATTACTAAGAAAATATACACTTGTCCAATACAACAGGATTTTACTTAACAAGAGCAATTTAGGAGGAAACTGTACTATTAAAATAATAGCAAACGGTTCCCATATACCTCTAATTCTATGTATTAAAAATAATCCAGGAATGAAATCATTAGATTGAGCTGCTGGCTGGAGATCAGACAGATGACTCAATAATGCTCCATCTCCGTC
Organism: Capricornis sumatraensis; assembly: GCF_032405125.1. Taxonomy (NCBI): domain Eukaryota; kingdom Metazoa; phylum Chordata; class Mammalia; order Artiodactyla; family Bovidae; genus Capricornis; species Capricornis sumatraensis. The sequence continues at coordinate 137,146,773 of NC_091092.1, read as the reverse complement.
AGATAAAGCTCATCTCTGTCTGGTAATAATCGGAGAATTTACACTACCTGTGACCGCCAAGATTTCTTCGACCACATGTTAGCCCTGTGAATTTTTTCTCTTTTAGTCAATTTTCCTTTGTAATATTATTCTACTTTACAAAAGATAACTAAAGAAACTTAGCCACATGGTTAACTTTCTCTTCCTGATTAAACCTGGATTATAGCGGCTTCCTGAACTTTAAGATTTAATCAGTTTTCTTGAAAATTAACTGTTTACAACTAAACTTTCCCTGACAACCAAATAATCAGACACTTTAAATGTTTAAAAAAATGAAGGGCGGGGGAGGGATAAATTAGGAGTTTGGGGTGAATAGATATACACTGTTATATAGAAAACAGATAAACAACAAGGTCCTTCTGTGCAGCACAGGGAACTATATGCTCAATATTTTGTAATGATCTATAAGGGAACAGAATCTGAAATAACAAAAGATACATATGTTGGAGAACTTAATCCCTTTGCTGTACACCTATAACTGTGATCACACCTCTGTTCACCACCATTGTACAACACTGCAGATTAACTATACTTCAATAAAAATAATTTTAAAAAATAAAAGGTAGTACACAAGGTCTTGATAGCCCTGGACAGCCTGTTTTAAAAATCAGGCATTTTCTTATATTTGGACATTGTTAGTACCCTAGAGCACCTGTGACCCGAAGGCCTCAGCCAAGCCAACCCTGAGCCCAAGGAGTATGTTTAGTCTGTTTGACTGAAATTGAAATAAATAAATGTAAACTCTCTCTCTCAAAAAAGTAAGCTGGTACAAAACTTAAAAAAAAAAAAAATTTAATTATCTAAGGGGAACTTAGATAAGAGTTCCTTATATAAGAACTTAGATGAGAATCACTTGGACTGGAAGGAGATCAAACCAGCCAATCCTAAAGAAAATCAGTTCTGAATATTCATTGGAAGGACTGATACTGAAGCTGAAGCTCCAGTACTTTGGCCACCTGATGCAAAGAACTGACTTATTGGAAAAGACTCTGATGTTGGGAAAGATTGAGGGCAGGAGGAGAAGGGGATGACAGAGGATGAGATGGTTGGATGGCATCACCGACTGGATGGACATGAGTTTGAGCAACCTCGGAGTTGGTGATGGACAGGGACACCTGGCATGCTTCAGTCCATGGGGTTACAAAGAGTAGGACACAACTGAGCGACTGAACTGAACTGAAGGGGAACTTTACATAGGTTTAATGAAACACTGCATCTTTGGGGCTCAGGATACAAAGGTAAACCAGAGTGTCATGGGAGGGACTGGAACAACTATGCCACAACACGTGCGTAGAACAGCTTGGAGGTAGACCAATGAGAAAGGCTCATTTTGTGTTGTCAGGATGGAAAGATACTGCTGGAGAATTTGATACTCCTGCTACTATTACTAGTCTGTAGTCCCCAAGTATATTCTAGAACCACACAAAAATCCTAGGTCTAGAAAAATAGGGCCCCTTAGGAGCCCACTCTAAGATGGTGTGCCAGAGAGACTGGATTCTGATTACAGCCAGCCCTTGGAGTCAGAGGGAGGCTGAAAGACAGCAGGTAGGTAGGCTGCTGGCTCCTAGTGGAATCTTGGTTTGTTTGCATGACGAGAGTCCTTGTCCAGGATTGTCAGCAGTGTTCTGCTATTTGAAACCCGGGTTTGGCCTTTGTTTTTTGACTCAATGGGTTTGATCCCTGGGTCAGGAAGATCCTGTGGAAAAGGGACTGGCAATCCACTCCAGTATTCTTGCCTGGAGAATCCCATGGATGGAGAAGCCTGGTGGGCTACAGTCCAGGGGCTTGCAAAGAGTCGGACATAACTGAGCAACTAACACATAATGACCATTTAGTTCCTGAGACTTTACAGAGGAAAACAGGGCTAGTGGTTACTGGACGCACAACACCAGAAGTGGGTATATTACACTTGTGATATACAGACAACAGCGTGATCATGCCTCTGTTCACCACCACTGTACAAATGGTTGATGAGATAGGAACAGAAGCTCGGCTAGAGGCAGACCCACATGCTGCCTGAAGGACTTGAGGAAGTAGACCCCTTTAGAGGGCCTGTGTAAGCCTACAAAATCTGGGAGATTTCTAGATCCCTCATAGCACCAAGTACTTCTGAAATCCATCCAGAGTTTTGTCTGTGACCTTGGTCTGTTTCTTGGGCTGTCAGTGTTCCACAATGATGGTTGTAACTGTGGTCTGCAGAAGACTCTGTGGTTTCACAGAAAGAGGCTCAGAATGAAACAAGTTCAATTATAGAGTCTGATGCATTGCTTCAAAGTGTGTCAGTTTGTCCTTGATCATCTGAGACAGAGTCTGTCATCTTTGGAGTCATAGACCATGAAGTTGAATATATGGAGGGGGTCAGGAGGATTCCACCCAAAGAGTTGATCTGGTGACCATTAAGTCTACCAGTGCCAGTGCCCTCTAGTAACACATACTGAGCTTCTCTCTACCCCTTCTTCTAGTGAGAGGACTTCTGGTGGAAAAGACATACACTCTCTTGAAGGAAAGCATCATTAGGACAGGACTCCTTTCTTTTCCTCCCATTGGATTCAAAGCACCTAATGCAATGCTGATTGCATAGCAGACCCTCCACAGATATTTGCTTAAGAAATGGGCAGGTGGTGCGTGACTGGGCAGATGGATGGCAGGGTAGGAGGAGAAGGGTTCCTACAGAGTTGGGGAAAAGATTACTCACGTTAGTCCCAAATCCTCAGTGAGTTTTCCTTCTACAGAGCTAAGCTGGTGAGCCTGGGAGTTGAAAACTTTCCCAATTCTCTCAAATGGGCACTTCTGATTCTATTGAGAGCTTTCTGGAAGGATCCACTCTGACATTCTATGGAAAATAGCAAAAGCAGTAGGCCTTTGTCTCCTTCTCTGTCAAAGTGAAAGTGAGTGAAGTTGCTCAGTCATGTCTGATTCTTTGCGACCCCATGGACTGTAGCCTACCAGGCTCCTCCATCCATGGGATTTTCCAGGCAAGAATACTGGAGTGGGTTGCCATTTCCTTCTTCAGCTCTTCCCCACCCAGGGATTGAACCTGGGTCCCCCACACTGTAGGCAGACACTTTACCGTCTGAGCCACCAGGGAAGTCCTCTATTTAATTCTTTCCTGTACTTCTGCTGAAAAGAAAGGCCTCACTCCCAGGGCTCCATCTCCTCCTGTTTGCCTACAAAGTGACCGGTGTTAAGTGAGCAAATGAAAACCAGCAGATACTAGTTTTCAGATTGCAGACAAACAGAAACTTTTTAGGTACTAGTAACGGGTTTTTCCCACCAGTCATTTGGAGCTGGTTAGTCCTACTTCTCAATATCTAAAATCACTAACTTTAAAACTTGAATCTGAAGAAAACAGTCTTCAAGGTACTCTAAAGCACGCTATGTGCTTGTCATCCCTTTTGATAACCAATGACTTGCATGAAATGGAAAAAAACAGGAAGGAGTTGTCACAAAAGTCATTTTACATGATTTCCATTTTGTACTACAGCCAAGTGTCTCCTTAGCACATAGGACTGAAATGGTAGGTTGATGTCCCTTTCGAGAAGCATTCAAGAAACTTAAGAGGAAATGGCAGAAATGAGTTCAAATCACAAAATAAAAACCACAAGAGTGAATTTTCTGAGCACAGGCAGACTAAATGAAGGGGTGAAGAGAGGAATTGGGACAGGTCCTTTAAGGGGTGGGGGGGGGAATCTTACTTCAAAGACTTTTTGAAACTTCTAGAGCTAGGTATTTCCACTGGATTTTTCAGGCCTAATCAGAATCCCTAGGACTCTGGTTCATTTATTTCTAGGCAGCCATTTTACCATTAAGAGTCAAATCTACCAGGGGAGTTTTTTCACCACTAATGAAACCTAGCATGGGTAATGGTCTTAACGGCATATGATGGAATTTGGCAAAATCAATGGCCATTTGACATGGTTAACAAACTTTTGGATCATATCAATTAAATCCTTCATAGAATTTTCACCTAAACACTACATATGTACAGCTGGAAGGCAGGTTCAAAAGAAAATCTCAGCTATATACATTACGACCATTAATGTGTTTTGCAGGTTGTTTTTTTTTTTAAAGTTGGGACGAATCCAAATTGACCATGTGTATGCTGTCTTTGGCAATCCTATGGTTTTTCAAAACAACTATAAAAATAAAGGAAACATTTGCTCCTTGCTACTAGTGTATACAACATCTCCATAGGGTACTTTGTGCTCTTAGAATAAATGCTCAAGAACTTACAAAATGTTGTAGCTTATTATTTACCAATGTCTGCCAGTTTTAAGAAATGAAAGGGCTACGATGAGGGCTTCTGGGGTGGGAACTTTAAGATTTAACATCGTGATTAACATCAGAAATAGTATCTAAACAAAACGCTGAAGAAAAAAGGGTTGAACTGGTGGCTCAGATGGTAAAGAATCCGCCTGCAATGCAGGAAACCTGGGTTCGATCCCTGGGTTGGGAAGATCCCCTGGAGAAGGGAATGGCTACCCACTCCAGTATTCTTGCCTGGAGAATTCCATGGACAGAGGAGCCTGGCGGGCCACAGTCTATGGGGTTGCAAAGAGTCGAATACGACTGAGCAACTAGCACTTTAACACTTAACATCAGAAATAGTGTTTAGAGAGAACACTGAAGAATAAAAGGGTTGAATAGAACCCTTTGTGCTTTTAAATACATTCTTTCCTTCAACTATTATGTGTGTATAATGAAAAGAAAAAAGTTTAAATAATCAGAGACTAAACATAGCAGCCAGGTTTACTAGATAGCAACATCCTTAATGACAAAGTACTTTTGTGCTAATCTTGCTGTTTTCCCATCTGAACACTGAGTAGGATCAATAAATACCTGAATTGCAATGGAACATAAATGGACATTGGTGTTGGGAGTGACTGAAGTACTCCATTCTATTCTACTCCAAACTCAAAAGATTCCAAAGATTCTCTAATCATATCACATTGAGAGGCATCATCATAATTAGATTTGACTTTACTCTTTTTTTAAAAAAAGTTTTTAGGTCAACTCAATTCTAGTTCATAAAGTCAAAGTCTTAGTTCGACTACCATGTACCAAATCTTCCCCGTATGACACACTTGGTCTACTAAGTGCTGTCGATAATATCCACACAACAAAGGCTACAAACTTCCAGCACAATCTGAAGTATGTTATATATTGATGAGCTTTGAAAGATCAGATAGGGACATGAGATAAATCTCAACACCTCTGACAGTTACATTTCCTGACTTTTGTTAGCTCTACTGTGTGTATGTAAGAGGAGGTCTTTATTCTTAGGAAATAAACACACAAGTAATTGAAAAAAAAAAAGGAGAACAATTTCACAAAGAGTCCAGAGAGAGAAAGAAAGAATGGTGAAGCAACTGGGGTAAAAATATAAACCTTTGAGGTTTATGGGTTTCGGGCACACAAGAATTTCTGTCTCTTTTATTATCTTTTATGTTTGAAAATATGTGAAAGTTTAAATTTTACTTTAATACCCTAGAAAAGAATTTATTTGTAACGCATGTAATTATCAGAGTAGTATATATTATGTACAAAATTTCATGCAAAGTAGTAAGAAAAATATAACAGAAAAGAACAAATGATAAAAATTATGAATAAGCAAACATAAAAGGGATTAAATGAAGAATTATAATATTTTCAAATGCTTAATTACTACTAATCATGGAAATACAAATTAAAACTACTTCATGAACCCATTAGACTGGCAGAAAGCAAGTGATAATACTAAGTGTAGGGGAGACTATGGGACAACAGAAACTCTCTGGTACTGCTGGTGGAAATGAAATTGAGTATGGTCAATATAGAGAGCGATTTAAGAATATCTAGTCAAGCTCAAGAAACATCTGTGAACCAAAGACATTAAAGTAGTTAGTTTCTCTTTGTGGGAGGTAGTTGCCGTAGTGGGGAGGGGAATACAAACACGGTGGGACAATATCTTATTTCTGAAATTGGTTGATAGATACATTGCTCATCATGGTATTACCTCTATTTTTGTATTTCATGATAAAACCAATAAAATACAACTTAATGATCTCTTAAAAAATCTCAACACCTCTGACAATATTCAATTTCAGAAAAAACAACTTACAGCCACACAAAGAGCATTAGAGACGTACTCAAGTTCTCATAGCTTCTATTGTTCTATCATTGTGCAGAAGTTATTCTTGAGTTTTTATTCCAAAGCACTTGGTCATTCTTGTATCCTGTGGCAGATTCATGTTGATGTATGGCAAAACCAATACAATATTGTAAAGTAACTAACCTCCAAGTAAAATAAATACATTCATATTTTAAAAAAAAGAAAGAAAAACAGGCTAGGAAGAGGTAATGATTCATCTGTTTAGAACCAAAGGAGGTAATTCCTCTTTCCACACAGCCCTCCTCTTACAACAGTAACAATAACAACAGTCATAGATTAGTAGTAGTAGCAGCCATAACAGCAGCAATAAGAAAGTAGTAACAGTGAAAGTGAAATGAAGTGAAAGCACTCAGTCGTGTCCGACTCTGTGCGACCCCACAGATGGCAGCCCACCAGGTTCCCCCGTCCATGGGATTCTCCAGGCAAGAACACTGGAGTGGGTTGCCATTTCCTTCTCCAATGCATGAAAGTGAAGAGTGAAAGTAAAAGTGCTCAGTCATGTCCGACTCTGTGCGACCCCACAGACGGCAGCCCACCAGGCTCCCACGTCCCTGGGATTTTCCAGGCAAGAGTACTGGAGTGGGGTGCCATTGCCTTCTCCAGAGTAGTAACAGTAGTAGTCATGAAAACAGCAGCTGCCATTTACTGAACATATACTATGTGCCAAGTATTTTGCGTGTTTGATTTCTAGTCCCCTTAATGATACTGTAACTCTGATCATTATTGATGGAGACATGCTTAATTTCCCAAATTCAAACAGCCAGATCTATTGGATTCCAAAGCCTGTTCTCCTTCTCTACCATCCAACTTCTGAAATAGGTTCCTGTCTTGATTCTTAAGGCAACATTTTCTAAGAAGTCAACTTATTTCATTCTTTTTTTTCTTCCTTGTAACAGCTTGTAACATTTGTCTCCTGTAACAGCAAGGAGATCAAACTAGTCAATCCTAAAGGAAATCAATCCTGAATATTCACCGGAAGGGCTGATGCTGAAGCTGAAGCTCTAATACTTTGGCCACCTGATACGAAGAACTGACTGTTTGGAAAAGACCCTGATGCTGGGAAAGGCTGAGGGAAGAAGAAGAAGGGGGCAACAGAGGATGAGCTGGTTGGATGGCATCACTGACTCAATGGACATGAGTTTGAGCAAACTCCAAGAAGTAGAGAGGGGCAGGGAAGCCTAGCGTGCTGCAGTCCACGAGGTCGGAAAGAGTTGGACACGACAGAGTGACTGAACAACAGGAAAATGCATGTCATGACTAGAACACATTGCACTGGTTTTACCAATTGAGACACCAAAGGAAGAGCCAGTGCCCCAAAGGGAAGGTGGGGATTTCCAAGGCTACACTTAGTGCAGAAGAGTCAATAGCAAGATTCTTCATCTAAGTGACATGGTTTGAACCAAGAGGATTTGAAATCTCAGCAACATTAACTACACCATGTAGAAGGCCCCTCTTTTGGGAAAAGGCCTGTTTAGAATTGCTGACCAGGACTTCATGAAAAGACCTTAATTTGGGACATGCTTTTCTACCATCAACTGAAATCTTTATCAGAAGACTTTCAGAAGAAGGGAAATAGTTTCTTTTTCATATCCAATTCATTCTAAATAAAACCACCTCTGGGTCACTGACCCACTTTAGAGTATCATAAGCAATAACAACTGAGGAGTAGAAATATATATAGGATTCCTTGCCATCATCCTTTTAACCTCATAGGTTTCTCCTAAACTTTTATTATGGGTTCATTCTTATTTAGATCTCTATCAATTATAGGGAGCTCTATTTAACCTGATGAAAGTTTGGGTTCAATTTTGTAAGGAAAGCCTAATAGATGCATTCAGACAAGGTGAAATATGGTGCTGTCTGATAGAGTACAAATGCAACATAATTATAAACTCCAATTTGTGAAAATATAGACTGTTTCCTTTGAAAGCTAAATTTTAGATCATGACATATGTACACCATGACTTACTTCAGAATTTTAACCAAAAATTAAAAAATATATATCTGGGTGTAAGTGTGTTTACATGCTTTCTGGGTGAAAGTGTGAAATTCCCATTTTCACTTTCAAATGTGTTTGTGAAACCCAAGGGAGAGAACATTATGGAATGTTTCAGCTCTTCTTTCTCAAGAAATGTGGAATCTCGAGCCCAAGACACATAGTAGGCTATCATGATACCAGTTGACAAACTCTGAGGGTACTTTAGGGAGCTTCTATCTGTTGTCATATATGACTGAAATAAGAAAATATTCTTCTTCACCCGTCGCTCAATCTATAATCATAGGAAGGCTTTGTCTCCCTTCAGCACGTCTAGTATTCACTTTGCCTGCCAAAATGCTGAAAGGAAACTGTTAGTCACTCAGTCATGTCTAATTCTTTTGTGACCCCATAGACTGTAGTTGACCAGACTTCCCTGTCCATGGAATTCTCCAGGCAACAATACTGGAGTGGATTGCCATGCTCTTCTCCAGGGGATCTTTCCAACTCAGGGTTCGGACCTGGGTCTCCTGTATTGCAGGCAGATTCTTTAAATCTGAGCCACTGGGGAAGCCAAAAGGATGAAAATCACACCAATATTCAGGTCACAATATTAAAATGGAGGAAAAGACCCCACGTATACACTTTCAAAGTGGGATGTGTCCCTGCAGTGACAAGATGACTATTTCTGAGTGACGGAGGAGGGGGGCTAGAAACTGGGAGAAAAGAAACCCATTTTAAATAATGCTACTTGAAAGCCCCTCAAACAAGGCTGGGCTCATTTTGTTTCGTTGCTCTTTAAAAACTTTTATCAGTTCAGAATAACCATGATTCTCATATTTCTATTATCCTTATCTTTTTCTTCTTTACTTCTGCTTGCCAGCGCTGGCTGTTGGAAGAAACAAACAATACATCTGAAAAAATGTACAGTTCAGATTTTCAGAACTTTAAAAAAATACTGAATATTGCCAATGCCTTTTAAATGGAATGCCCAAACAACAGCATATCCTAGAGGAACTTCTATGGTAGTTTGAAACTTTACAAAATAAATGGCCAGGCGCCATGAGGCCACTTCCTGGATCCATCCTGCTGGGGAGTTTCGGGCACGCCTGAAATGTTCTGGCATGACACTCTCTGCTTATTGCCTTTTATTGCATGGAATTTATGACTTGGGAAAAGTTTCTTAATACTTTAAGGTAATAATTATTCTTTAGGCAGTAACAGCAAAAAAAAAAAGGGTGAAAGTCGCTCAGTTGTGTCCGACTCTTTGTGACCCCATGGACTGTAACCCACCAGGGTCCTCTGTCCATGGGATTTCCCAGACAAGAATACTGGAATGGGTTGCCACTCCTTCTCCAGGGGATCTTCCTGACCCAGGGATTGAACCTGGGTCTCCTGAACTGGCAGATGCCCCAATTTTGTCTCAATTTTGGGGAAAAACATTCTGTTATGTTTTCATTTTGTTTCATGAAAATTATTTGAATTTCAGAAATTTATAAATTATCAATTAAGGATTTAGTAGTAATTGATGACCTTCTGCTACTTATTTCTTTATCTCATTTAATGACCTTCTGCTATTTATTTATTTAAAGACCTTCTAGTCTGCTTTGTTGATTATGCCAAAGCCTTTGACTGTGTGGATCACAATAAACTGTGGAAAATTCTGAAAGAGATGGGAATACCAGAACACCTGACCTGCCTCCTGAGAAATCTGTATGCAGGTCAAGAAGCAACAGTTAGAACTGGACATGGAACAACAGACTGGCTCCAAATCAGGAAAAGAGTACATCAAGGCTGTATATTGTCACCCTGCTTATTTAACTTATATGCAGAATACATCATGTGAAATGCTGAGCTGGATGAAGCACAAGCTGGAATCAAGATTGCCGGGAGAAATATCAATAACCTCAGATATGCAGACAACACCATCCTTATGGCAGAAAGTGAAGAAGAACTAAAGAGCCTCTTGATGAAAGTGAAAGAGGTGAGTGAAAAAGTTGGCTTAAAGCTCAACATTCAGAAAACTAAGATCATAGCATCCGGTCCCATCACTTCATGGCAAATAGATGGGTAAACAATGGAAACAGTGACAAGACTTCATTTTCTTGGGCTCCAAAATTATCACAGGTGGTGACTGCAGCCATAAAATTAAAAGATACTTGCTCCTTGGAAGAAAAGCTATAACCAACCTAGACAGCATACTAAAAAGCACAGACATTACTTTGCCAACAAAGGTCTGTCTAGTCAAGGCTATGGTTTTGCCCAGTGGTCATGTATGGATGTGAGTTGGAGTATAAAACAAACTGAGCACCAAAGAATTGATGCTTTTGAACTGTGGTGTTGGAGAAGACTCTTGAGAGTCCCTTGGACTGCAAGGAGATCCAACCAGTCCATCCTAAAGGAAATGGGTCCTGAATATTCACTGGAAGGACTGATGCTGAAGCTGAAACTCCAATACTTTGGCCACCTGATGCGAAGAACTGACTCATTCGAAAAGACCCTGATGCTGGAAAAGATTGAAGGCAGGAGGTGAAGGGGATGACAGAGGATGAGGTGGTTGGATGGCATCACCGACTCAATCGACATGAGTAAACTCCAGGAGCTGGTGACAGACAGAAGCCTGGCGTGCTGCAGGCCATGGGGTAGCAAAGGGTAGTCGCTCATGACTGAGTGACTGAACTGAACTCAATGACTGTTTTGAGAATTCTTTTCACAATTATAGTGTAAACAAACACAACTTATTTTTTTGAAACATTTTCCATGCCTCTTGTCCATCTGACAAAGACAACCTCAGAGTAATCTTGTCTTAGCACCTAACACTTCCTTGTCTGAAGACATGCTTGGTATTAATACCTATCACTCACCTTCTAGAACAGTCCTTCGGAACACTCTTTCATAAAATCACACAGGGCAATATAACTCTAAACTGCAGGGAGAAAATGACTCTCCTTGAGCCTTCAGAACCAAAGATTAAGGCAGCAGTGAAGTTTCAGTATGATGGAGCGAGCACAGTGAAGAAAGTAAACCTAGACAGAGCCAGCCTCACATGTGTGGGGGGCCAAAGGGCGCCATCAAAAAGAGGGGGACCATACAGATGGATGAGGGATTCTTCCTGTGGGGGATCAACTGGATTTTATTTCACCATCTCTGGTGTTTATCCACTCAGAAAAATCATTGTCAGGAAGTCATTTTATCTTTGTAAGTATCATGGTGATATTTTTTCAGGAGAGGAACACTTTTACTGAATATATTGTTTAGACACAAAATGGAAGAGTTTGAGTCACTTTCTCTGAAAAATATAGATATGGAGGTAAGGCAATGGCACCCCACTCCAGTACTCTTGCCTGGAAAATCCCATGGATGGAGGAGCCTGATAGGCTGCAGGCCATGGGGTCGCGAAGAGTCGGACATGACTGAGCGGCTTCACTTCCACTTTTCACTTTCATGCACTTTCATGGAGAAGGAAATGGCAACCCACTCCAACGTTCTTCCTGGAGAATCCCAGGGACAGAGAAGCCTGGTGGGCTGCCATCTGTGGGGTCGCACAGAGTTGGACACGACTGAAGTGACTTAGCAGCACCATCAAGTATAGATAAATCAATTTTTAAGGAAAATGAGCAGACTCAATGGCTTATGAACCTTCCATGAAGCCGGTTCTATAACTGCATTTTGGATGAAGGGCCGCACAAACAGTGAAAAAGACCAAAATTGTCAGTAAGAGCCAAACACATAACTCTACAGATTGTGATGGTTTCATCCCCATCCTTGTGGCCTTACTCCATGGTCACTCAACAAGGATTCCTGAGAGCTGTCTCTAGCTCTCAGAGGTAATGTTCAAATTTGCTCATATTTATTCAATAGAAATCAGAATAAAATATCCCTTCACAGATCATCAGAATAATGATAAAGAATTAGAAATTTACAACTGATTTCTTTACTGGTTTAAAGGAAAAATCACATCTCATTGTACTTAGCAGAATGTATTTTTTTCTTCTTCTTGCACTGATGATCATATTGCACCTGATCATATTGTCTTATTTTCTGACTTTCTGGTTGAAAAAAAAAATCCACTGGACAGAAAGGGGGATTATTCAGTTCAGTTCAGTTACTCAGTCGTGTCCGACTCTTTGCGACCCCATGAATCACAGCACGCCAGGCCTCCCTGTCTATCACCATCTTCTGGAGTTCACTCAGACTCACATCCATCAAGTCGGTGATGGCATCCAGCCATCTCATTCTCTGTTGTCCCCTTCTCCTCCTGCCCCCAATCCCTCCCAGCATCAAAGTCTTTTTCAATGAGTCAACTCTTCGCATGAGGTGGCCAAAATACTGGAGTTTCAGCTTCAGCATCAGTCCTTCCAAAGAACACCCAGGACTGATCTCTTTTAGAATGGACTGGTTGGATCTCCTTGCAGTCCAAGGGACTCTCCAGAGTCTTCTCCAACACCACAGTTCAAAAGCATCAATTCATCAGCACTCAGCTTTCTTCACAGTCCAACTCTCACATCCACACATGACCACAGGAAAAACCATAGCCTTGACTAGAAGGACCTTTGTTGGCAAAGTAATGTCTCTGCTTTTCAATATGCTGTCTAGGTTGGTCATAACTTTCCTGCCAAGGAGTAAGTGTCTTTTAATTTCATGGCTGCAATCACCATCTGCAGTGACTTTGGAGCCCCCAAAAATAAAGTCTGTCACTGTTTCCACTGTTTCCCCATCTTATTTCCCATGGAGTGATGAGACCAGATGCCATGATCTTTGTTTTCTGAATGATGAACTTTAAGCCAACTTTTTCACTCTCCACTTTCACTTTCATCAAGAGGCTTTTCAGTTCCTCTTCACTTTCTGCCATAAGGGTGGTGTCATCTGCATATCTGAGGTTATTGATATTTCTCCCGGCAATCTTGATTCCAGCTTGTGCTTCTTCCAGCCCAGCGTTTCTCATGATGTACTCTGCATAGAAGTTAAATAAGCAGGGTGACAATATACAGCCTTGATGTACTCCTTTTCCTATTTGGAACCAGTCTGTTGTTCCATGTCTAGTTCTAACTGTTGCTTCCTGACCTGCATACAGATTTCTCAAGAGGCAGGTCAGGTGTTCTGGTATCCCCATCTCTTTCAGAATTTTCCACAGTTTATTGTGATCCACACAGTCAAAGGCTTTGGCATAGCCAATAAAGCAGAAATAGATGTTTTTCTGGAACTCTGTTGCTTTTTCAATGATCCAGCAGATGTTGGCAATTTGATCTCTGGTTCCTCTGCCTTTTCTAAAACCAGCTTGAACATCTGGAAGTTTGCAGTTCATGTATTGCTAAAGCCTGGCTTGGAGAATTTTGAGCATTACTTTACTAGTGTGTGAGATGAGTGCAATTGTGCAGTAGTTTGAGCATTCTTTGGCATTGCCTTTCTTTGGGATTGGAATGAACACTGACCTTTTCCAGTCCTGTGGCCACTGCTGAGTTTTCCAAATTTGATGGCATATTGAGTGCAGCACTTTCACAGCATCATCTTTCAGGATTTGAAATAGCTCAACTGGAGTTCCATCACCTCCACTAGCTTTGTTCATAGTGATGCTTTCTAAGGCCCACTTGACTTCACATTCCAGGATGTCTGGCTCTAGGTGCGTGATCACACCATCGTGAATATCTTGGTCATGAAGATCTTTTTTGTACAGTTCTTCTGTGTATTCTTGCCACCTCTTCTTAATATCTTCTGCTTCTGTTAGGTCCATACCATTTCTGTCTTTTATCGAGCCCATCTTTACATGAAATGTTCCTTTAGTAAGCATCTGAATGCAGAGTTCCAAAAAATAGCAAGAAGAGATAAGAAAGCCTTCCTCAGTGATCAATGCAAAGAAATAGAGGAAAACAACAGAATGGGAATGACTAGAGATCTCTTCAAGAAAATTAGAGATACCAAGGGAACACTTCATGCCAAGATGGGCTTGATAAAGGTCAGAAATATTATTGTCTGGCTATTAGGAGAACAGAGACACTGAGATTATTCTTATCTTAAATATGATAGGTATCTTCAAAATGAAGGCCTCTCATAAGAACACAGCTATTCATTGAAACATGTATATTACCATATGTAAAATATGTAAAATAGATGACCAGTGCAAGTTTGATGCATAAAGCAGGGCACTCAAAGCTGGTGCTCTGGGACAACCCAGAGGGATGGGGTGGGGACAGAGGTGGGAAGGGGGTTCAGGATGGAGGGACACATGTGCCACCCTTGGCTGATTCATGTTGATGTATGGCAAAACCCACCACAATATTGTAATTATCCTGCAATTAAAATATATAAAGTAATTTTTTTAAAAGAACACAGCTATTGAAAATTTCTACGCTCTTGACTAAAAGCATCTACACTAAGATACTTGTTTCAACTTACATAAAGTTATTTGGGCTTCCCAGGTGGCTCAGTGGTAAAGAGTCTGCCTGCCAATGCAGGAGACACAGGACATGAGGATTTCATCCTTGGGTTGGGAAAATCCCCTGGAGTGGAAGGCAGTATGCTCCAGTATTCTTGCCTGGGAAATCCCATGGACAGAGGAGCCTGGTGGGCGACAGTCCATGCAGTCACAAAAGAGTTGGACATGACTGAGCATATTAAAAAGCAGAGACATTACTTTGCCAACAAAGGTCCGTCTAGTCAAGGCTATGGTTTTTCCAGTGATCATGTATGGATGTGAGAGTTGGACCATAAAGAAAGCTGAGTGCCAAAGAATTGATGCTTTTGAACTGTGGTGTTGGAGAAGACTCTTGAGAGTCCCTTGGACTGCAAGGAGATCCAACCAGTCCATCCTAAAGGAAATCAGTCCTGAATAGTCCTTGGAAGGACTGATGCTGAAGCTGAAACTCCAATACTTTGGCCACCTGATGCAAAGAACTGACTCATTGGAAAAGACCCTGATGCTGGGAAAGATTGAAGGTGGGAGGAGAAGGGGGCGACAGAGGATGAGATGGTTGGATGGCATCACCAACGCAATCGACATGAGTTTGAGTGAACTCCAGGAATTGGTGATGGACAGGGAAGCCTGGCATGCTGTAGTCCATGGGGTTGCAAAGATTCAGACACGACTGAGCAACTTTCACAAGCTACACCCCAGAGGATCTTGTTCCATCAAGGTGACCTCTGTGCACCAGGGTGAGAACCACTGGACTAGACAATGACAAAGGCCTTTTCAGCTTGAGGTTTTCATGCTGTGTACCTCTTGCGAAATAAACAGTCTCTGCCTGCATGTACAAACAAAACAACGCCTATATAACCTCTGCTTCAGCACTGAACATTCACATTTGATTCATGCCATTCCAAGTCTCTGCTTGAGGAGCTGAGAATCAATAGTTTTGTGCGCACACACACACACATGCAGAGGTATATACATATAAACAGTTTCTTTGGAAGACAGATTTAAAATTGACTAACAGATTTAATGAGTCACTTTTGATCTCTGGAAATTATTCACTTTGACTATAATACAATAAAAACTATTATCCATCATATAAAAGCCATTTGGGTGAAACTCTCAGCTGCTGGCCTATTCTCTGCCGACTTCCTACTTGGTAGAAAGCCCCAGGCTGTGTTTGATACAGACAGCTACCCCAGGAAGGTAATGTAATCCTGAACATGAACTGCCACAGCTAGTACATCTGGGGATACTAGATAATATCAGTTGCACCTAAATCATGTTTGGAGAAGGGATTAAAAAATATTTAGTATGCCTCTGGAGGTTGAAATATTGCTAAAACTGCCCCAAGGGTGGACTGGGCAGGCCCAGACACCTCAAGACAGGCCAGGGGCCTGGGGTGGAAGAAGCCTGCCATGCACAGCCTTGGGGCAGCCGCCAGCCTGCCACTCAGGGTGTCTACAGATGGAGGGAGGGGATTCTGCAAGGACTGGGCATTCTTGACTCAAAATAGATTTGGTTTTGGAGGTCATGGCTTCCCTGCTATCTCAGGCAGGAAAGTATCTGTCTACAATGTGGGAAACCTGGGTTCGATTCCTGGGTCAGGAAGATCCCCTGGAGAAGGGAATGGCAACCCACTCCAGTATTCTTGCCTGAAGAATCCCCATGGACAGAGCAGCCTGGTTGGCTATAGTCCACGGGGTCGCAAAGAGTCGGACACAGCTGAGCGACTAACACTTGGAGAAAACCCAAAGAAGTCAATGCCTTGTGAAGAATGAAGCTGCACTTTCCTCTCTGCATGCCAGCAAAGATGCTTTGGTTAACTACAGATGTCCCAGCCTCAGCACCACAGACATTTACCACTTGATGATTCTCCGCCATGGGCTGTCCAGTGTACTTAGGATGCTGAGCAGCATCCCTGGCCTTGATCCACTAGATGCCCCTAGCCCTTCAAGCTGCCATGATAAGGCAAATGTGTGCCGCTAAGTTTACCTGCTAAGGTCTTCACGATTTCTTACCACCCTACCTCAAAGGGGAACTAAAGAGAACTCTGTTCTGAGGCAGTAGAGAACAAAACATATACATAAAAAATATGCACACAAGAAAATACATATGTATATAGTATTATTTTATCCTGCCCTTGTGAATGACAAATATTTCACCACCTGTGTCTGAACTCAAGTCTTTAAAAAGCAAACAGTCTCTTTATAATACTTTCTCATAAGAAATCACTGGCGAGCAATTTGTTGATTCAGAAATGAATGCAGAGGCCTACAAGGCAATATTTTGCTGGCTTATGTATTCAAATTTCAAAAGAATGGCGGGTGGGCTATGATTTTTCTTATTTACCTGATGGGCAAATTGCACCGTATCATCTCATTAAATTATTAACGGCTGTTCCATTTGTTTCAATAAGTATTTACTACTGACAAAATACCTGGTAGCTTATTTTAAAAAGCCACCCGATGCGAACAGCTGACTCACTGGGAAAGACCCTGATGCTGGGAAAAATTGAAGGCAGGAGGAGAAGGGGATGACAGAGGATGAGCTGGTTGGATGGCATCACTGACTCAATAGACATGAGTTTGTGCAAATTCTGGGAGATAATGAAGGACAGGGAAGCCTGGCTTGCTGCAGTCCATGGGGTCACAGAGTCAGACACAACTTAGTGACTGAACAACAGCTAGTCACTGGAAAAGGAATAATGAGATAGAAAATAACTATGAGACACAGTCACTGAGCTTGAGAAATGGACAACCAGTTGAGGCAGGAAGGCTTTTAGCCCAAACAGAAAGCGAAAGTCACTCAGTCGTGTCTAACTCTTTGCAACCCCATGGACTGTAGTCTGCCAGGCTCCTCTGTCCATGGGATTCTCCAGGTCAGAGTACTGGAGTGGGTAGCTGTTCACTTCTCCAGGGGATCTTCCCAACCCAGGGATTGAACCCAGGTCTCCTGCATTGCAGGATTCTTTACTGTCTGAGCCACTGGGGAAGCCCTTTAGCCCAAAAGTGTTTATATAATAATATGGAAGGCAGTGTAATGATGAAGGGGTAGTAGAGACAACATGGAATGTCTGAGAGAACTTTCTGAAAAGCTAACCTAAAGTAGTCCTTGGTGAGCCTACAGTTAGTCCTTTAAGAATGAACTGGAGTTAGCAGAGGAAGAAATAGAAGGCTTGAAGAGGAAGACTATTCACTTTGATTTACATCTACTTTACATTAACTTCTTAAAAGAACCTATATTGTCTTTATAGCTACAGGGAAGGCTTAAAACTTGGGGAAAGGGGAGAAAGATGAGCCTTCAGGGTATAACAGTAATGGAAAGAGGAACCTTGGGCTTCCCCAGGGTCAAGCATTACAGGGTTTAACCCTCAATTATACCTCTGTTGCACTGATGGACAAATAAGGCTTAGAGAACTTAGTTGTGGTTTGTTTTCCTTAACCTAAGTTCACACAAACTGAAAATGACAAGGCTAAGGCACAAGTTAAAATCAGACTTCAAACTCATTTCAAACCCGCTGAATGAGAACCTGCATTTTTGTTATTGTTGTTGTTGTTTTAATTTACTTATTTTAATGGAGGAGAATTCAATAAGATCCCCGAGTATTTCCTGTGTACATTTATATTTGAGCTGTTCTGGTCTAGGAAACTAATGTAAACCTACAATTCTGATAAGCAATCCTGGAAAAAGGAATGGATAATAGACCCCAAACCTTTGTTATTGACTAACATGTGGCGACCATTTTCACTTATATACAGGCTTTGCTAAAAATAACTAAATATGAGTAAGAACTCATTTAGGTCTCTTGAGAGATTTGAAATGTCAAACTCATAAACCAAGATGCTAAATTTACATTTTTAACCACAGCAAATGAATTATCACATTTCAAGTGATGGAATGAATTTAGAGACCATGAGAGACTCATTCATTCCTTCATTTAACGCTAATATATTGAGTAGCTGGTGAATACTGAATAATTCAACATGACTGTAAGTAAATAAAAATTATTCCTTAAGGATTTCCATATTTAATTTTTAATTTTACTCCTTTATTTATATCAGAATAGAAAAATACATCAACTTCAATTTAGTTACTACTTTAAAGGAAATTTCTTGTGTCCAGCCAAGCCTTGTGTCAGAAGTTAAGGCAAAAAAGCACTTTGTCTCTCCATCACTTAAGCTCTTTTTCCTTCTCATTAATTTTCTGAAGTGGGGTACGTTTGGGCCATAGTTTTTTCTGCCTTAATCATAGGTGATGATTAGTTAGGGCCAAGATAGGGTCCCTGAGTCAGAACACCAAACTCCAATTTCTATAACCACAGTTAATGCTATTTAATTTCTATGTCCTCACATTCCAAGTGGTTAAGGAGCTTCTCCCACCCACTAGATGCTGAGCTAGATACCTGGACCTATATTATCTCATTTAATCCTGCCAAGATCCCTAATGAGCGGGTATTAACATTCTCATATTTTTGCAGGGGATATACGGTTATTTCAAGAATCAAATAATACTCGAAAGTGCTTTGCAAACTGTCAATCTGGAGATTTGCAAATGCTCATTACTCCTCTTGGTAATAGCTGGTTTTCAGTGTTGAATAAACAAATATGCTTGAACCACATCGTAAAACAACTTTAAGCAGCATCTTGAAGGAGAGTTACCTTTACCTTACCGCCCTCCCTTACCACCCGCAGCACTGACCTACAGGACTTTAGTCTAGAGGTACAAAGGCAGCATGGTGGCCTTTGCCAAGTGTGTTTCCAGATGAGTTTCTAGAATAAAAGAGAAACTGGAACCACTTCATTTGATGAGCTGAACCATTATAATTGGGTAAGATCCTCATTGGCTGGGACCCTCTAGAGCCTTATTCAGCAGATCAGGGGCAAGAAAATCATCTCCCTCCTGGGTGAAGTTTGTATGGGGACCTTGGCATGGCATGCGTGCTTGGTTGTGTCCGACTCTGCAACCCACGGACTGTAGCACATCAGGCTCCTCTGTCCATGGGGATTCTCCAGGCAAGAATACTGAGTGGGTAGCCATGCCCTTCTCCAGGGGATCTTCCTGACCCAGGGATTGAACCCATGTCTCTTTGTCTCCTGCACTGGCAGGCAGGTTCTTTACCAGTAAGCCACCTGGGAAGCAGGGACCTTGGGTCTCCTTGATCTTCCAGAAGCGACCGGCCATACTGAGCATGAGTTGGAAAGCCTGCCCATTTCACTCCTCTCAGCCTTAAATCTGATGCCACCAACCAAGAGCAGCTTAGCTCTGGACAGCCATGTGAAAGGGTCACAGGATCGAGAAATAAATCTCTCTACCAAGCCAGGATATTCATCCTGACACCTAAGTTCGCAAAAACTCCCTCACAGATAAAGCTAGCCACGCCCCCAGCTGGCTGGGCCACACAGTGGTATTTCCTCTGGTGACCTCTCACACCGTCTTCCTAGAGATGGGTCCCTTCACAGTGGAAATGACATAAATGGCTCCCGCGCCTGGATATGGACTCGACCTATGAGCCCTGTTCAGGAAGGAAATGGAGACCTCTGAGGAAAGCATGTGAGAAGAGCTACAATTCAACCTGTGATCAGCAGACCTTTAATAAGAAAGGGTCTGGCCCAGATTTTTCATGGACTGGAGTCCTCCTATGTTGCCCTGACAGCCACTCCAAAGGAATGCACAGTGCAAACGTCCCTGCTGTCTTCTCTGAACACTGCTTCTCCTTGAAATGTATTTTCCCTTCAGCTTTTGGACGTAGGCAATTTCCAGAGTAGGCTTTCCTGGTGGCACAGTGGTAAAGAACCTGCCTGCCAATGCAGGAGACACAAGAGATGCAGGTTTGATCCCTGGGGTGGGAAAATCCCCGGGAGGAGGAAATGGCAACCCACTCCAGTATTCTTGCCTGGAAAATTCCATGGGCAGAGGAGCCTGGCAGGCTACAGTCCATGGGGTCGCAAAAGAGTCATGCATGACTGAGCAATGGAGCACAAACACAGCACAATTTCCACAGAGCAACACCTAAGTCAGCAATCTGGGACTATGAGTCATTTTAAAAACTATCTCATGGACTGAGTTTCATTGACTTCTTTTCCTAGCCTTTTTCTATGCTCTTATCACATGTTATAATTATGTCTAGACCATGGAAGCAACGACGTGTCTCTGTGACTCATTTCTGCATTGCCAGAGTTTACCCGGGGCTTATCTCCTTAGCCAAACACAAATATCCCTCGGGTGAATAAATAAGGGTTCTTTTCTTTTTCTTTTAAAGGCAGAATTTGATAAAGCAGATGGGGGAAAAGATCATGTATAA
Organism: Capricornis sumatraensis; assembly: GCF_032405125.1. Lineage (NCBI taxonomy): Eukaryota > Metazoa > Chordata > Mammalia > Artiodactyla > Bovidae > Capricornis > Capricornis sumatraensis. The sequence goes on along the minus strand of NC_091092.1, from coordinate 137,125,898 downwards.
AGACATGAAAAAGGTAGAAGCTTTTCAGAATTTTAATATTGTTTCAGGAATAAGAACCTGGTCTATTTCCACGTGAATAAAATCCATTATTTTCCTGGCTGTTTTCCCCAATAAGCAGCAAAGTAGATACAAGACGCTGACCTCGCTGCTCTATGCATTTTGTCCCAGTGGCACAGAACACCCAGGGCTGCTACAGGAGGGGCTGGAGGCCTTCACGTCCTTGTGCAAGCTCTTCCTTTCAGGGCTCTCCTCTGCGCCCAGCCCTAACCAAGACTGAAACCACTCCTTCTTCCGATTCTAAGGGCAATGGCTGCTGACACGGAGCCCAGGGCTACCCAGCTCCATCCTTCACTCACACACCCAAGGCGATCCACAACAAAACAGAAAACTGGCTAACAGAGCTTGTGATTGGCCCAGGCTGCCCCGAACTTCAAAATGGTGCTTGTTTTAAAAGCCATTTCTTTCGAGTCCACTGCTCACTGCTTCTTAAGAGTCCATTTTACTACTCGGCTTGGATAAAAAGGACAAATCAAAGTTCCCACCCAATTATAATTCCCCCGAGGGTTATTCAAAATTTCCCATGTCAGCCAGAAACACAAATCGACCCTATAACCACTGAGTAATTTATGATACTGTCAGGAAACCCACGATTGGATTACACCAATGAAGCCTTTATTGTTAACAGTAAATGCCCAGATATAATAATACCTCATGTTCATGGAACGCTTACTATGTGCCAATCACTAGACTAGGCACTTTACAAGCATTTTCCTTTTTGATGAGAAATGCAAAATGTATTCTCCTCTGTCAGCTTAAAAGCTATCCTCATGGGTAGGCGAAGTCCTTGAGTAGTGTGCCCAAAAATCTAAAACATAAAGTGAATTAAGTTTTAAGGAGACTTTGTAAATAGCTTTACCAGATTTTTCCAGAATGCCTATGTCACATACAGAGAATATATCCAGTCTTTAGCTTCATTCACTTTCTCAGGCTACTCTGTGTCCTCTTTATTATTTACCTATCCATTGTCAAAAAATTTACCAGTCTTTCTAACAATAACCTAGTTTATGATTTGCCAGTGTCAGAGAATGAAAGAATTCTGAATATCACAGCCTTTAAAAAATACTCAGTAAAAGTAATTTCAGCAAATCCTACTAGCTTTAACTTCGTACCTCATCAAGATGAATTATGTTCTTCCAAAACTTTTCAACTTACGCACAAATAGATACTCCTCACTTACATGGACTCACTTTATATACGTAAATAAAATTAAGGAGGGACTTCCTTAGTGGTACAATGGATAAATATTCACCTGCCAGTGCAGGGGACACAGGTTTGATCCCTAGTCTGGGAAGATTCCACATGCTGCAGAGCAACTAAGCCTGTGTACCACAACCACTGACCCTGCACTCTAGGGCCCAGGCCCCACAAGAGAAGCCACTGCAATGATAAGCCTGCACACTGCAACAAAGAATAGCCCTGACTCACTGCAACTAGAGAAAGCCCGTGAGCAGCAACAAAGACCCAGTGTGACCAAAAATAAAATCAATTAAAAATAAATTATTTTTTAAAATAAAATAAGTGAGTTATCTATATATTATGACATTCAGGAAGAAATATTTACTCTAAGGGATAAATCAGTGAGCCCATGGAAGCTGCCATGACAATCCACTGGTTTCCACATGAGCATCTTTTCTTCAGAGGTGTCCCTGAGGTCATCTCAGATACATCTGTGTGAATTCAGGTCTTCCCCTTCAAGATAACCCAGTCTAAGTCTACACTGGCTCAGCTAGAGAAAATATCGGCATGGATATATCTTAACGCAGCTTCCTTGGTGGCCCTAGAGGCACCTGACTCATTGGAAGAGACTGCAATGCTGGGAAAGATTGAAGGCAAAAGGAGAAGAGGGCAGCAGAGTATGAGATAGTTGGATGGCATCACCGACTTAATGAACTTGAACAAACTCTAGGAGATAGTGGAGGACTGGTGTGCTGCAGTCCATGGGGTCACAGGGTTGGACATGACTTAGTGAGTGAACAACAATGACACGAGGCATCAGCCACCCTCTATGATGGCGGCCTACACCCTGGCCAGGTTTGTGTGTAAAACCACCACCTCGATTAGTCTTGAATATTCATACAGGACTGATGCTGAAGCTGAAGCCCCAATACTCTGGCCACCAGATGCAAAGAACTGACTCATTGGAAAAGACCCTGATGCTGGGAAAGGAAGGCAGGATGAGAAGGGGACAACAGAAGATGAGATGGTTGGATGGCATCACCAACATGAAGGACATGAGTTTGAGCAAGCTCCTGGAGTTGGTGATGGACAGGGAAGCCTGGTGTGCTGCAGTCCATGGGGTTGCAAAGAGTTGGACATGACTGAGCGACTGAACTGAATTGAACTGAGTCTCCAAACCCAAAAGGAAACCTCAGAAGTAATGGAATCACTCGAAAAGCTGGAGCCGAAGAGACCCAAAATAAGAGGGCAGCAGGGGAAACTGTGCTCTAGTCCTAGGTCAAAGCCCTCTGCCCAGGTGATGTGGGGCCACCCCTTTTACCACTCTCCACTCCAATTTCCTCATCTGCAGAATGGGGATGAAACAACATAAACTTCAGGGTCATATGTGACTATAAAACGTTCCTGAGGTTTGTGGTCAGCATTTAGAGATTTGAACGCATCTGCCTTAGAGTGGCTCAAAAAGACAGAAGAAATTAGCACACATCATCTTGAGTATATCTCTGCGCTATGTGTTTGTGTGCTTAGTCACTCAGTTGTGTCTGACTCTTTGCGACCCCATGGACTGTAGCCCACTAGGCTCCAATGTCCATGGGGGTTCTCCAGGCAAGAATACTGGAGTGGGTTGCCATGCCTTCTTCCAGGGATCGAACCCAGGTCTCCCGCATTGCAGGCAGATCCTTTACCATCTGAGCCACCAGGGAAGGAAAGGCAGAAAAGAACTGCATTTATGTCTGGAGTCAAGAGCCAATCATCAATGATCACTCCTATTCTTTGTCTTCAAGGACAAGACATTGACTCTCACTGGTTTCCATGTTTCTGTTGAGTGTGTGTATGTCTGTGTGTGTGTGTGTGTCAGAGGGGTGCGGTTTGACCTATGATACTACTTCACTTTGCCTATTAAAAATGAGACCACAAAAATCTAAAGTCATATGAACAACTTTTCCCCCTTCTATTTCTTCTGTGGACACAATGACCCTAAATGTTTCTGATACCCTGACTGGACCTTGCCTTCAGAAAATATACATGACATCAGCCTCTCTCTCTCAAAAACAAAATTCCTTCAGTGTTATTCTCTAGAGAAAAAAACTGCCCCAAACTTTAACCTGGCATTCAAAGACTCAAACTCTTCACCCTGCCCCTAATAGGACTCTTCCAACAGCCTCCCTCCTGGGCCCCTCCATTGGCACCCTGGGCTCTAGCCAGCATTGTCTAGAATCCCTAAGCTGTCTTGCCAATTCCTGCCAACAGGTTTCTGCTAGCCCCACTCCCGAGGAACGCCTCGCTCTTCTTTGATGCATAATCCACTCATCTGTCAAGGCGGCTTAAAGACCACCACCCTGAAGCAAGGTTTCTTGTCTACTCAAAAACCAGAGTCAGTTCTTCCTACTCCACATCCCACAGTACTTCTCTAACCCACCAATCATGCACCTATCCATCAACAAGTGTTTATTCACTCTCATGCCTCTGCCCTTCGCCAGGAGCTTGAGACACAGAACTACAAAACCCATGAAAGCAACAATGTGGACCCTTATCTCAGATGCGAATAAGACAAGCAATGGTTAAAAAACAACTGTCAGGCAGTATGCCCCAAAGGTCCACATTGTAACCATCATGCCATTCTAACCTCCTGGATTATTATGTTTTTATGTTCTAATACATTGCCAGGCACAATGCTGATGGTTTGTGTGAAACATTTTATTTTGCTCTCCCATGTTTCTATGCAAGAAGTACATTATTTCTAACTCATTGGGAAAGACCCTGATGCTGGGTAAGATTGAAGGCAGAAGGAGAAGAGAGTGGCAGAGCATGAGATGGTTGGATGGCATCACTGACTCAAAGGACATGAGTTTGAGCAAACTCTGGGAGATGGTGAAGGACATGGAAACCTGGTGTGCTGTAGTCCATGGGGTCACAAACAGTTGGACATGACTTAGTGACTGAACAACAACAAATACATTATTAGCCCTGTTTTACAACTGTGGTGTTGGAGAAGACTCCTGAGAGTCTCTTGGACTGCAAGGAGATCAAACCAGTCAATCCTAAAGGAAATAAATCCTAAATATTCATTAGAAGGACTGATGCTGAAGCTGAAGCTCCAATACTTTGGTCACCTGATACAAAGAGCCAACTCATAGGAAAAGACACTGATGCTGGGAAAGACTGAAGGCAAGAGCAGAAGGGGACGACAGAGGACGAGATGGTGGGATGGTATCACTGACTCAATGGACATGAATTTGAGCCAAGTCTGGGAGATGGCAGAGGACAGGCAAGCCTGGTGTACTGCAGTCCATGGGGTTGCAAAGAATTGAACACAACTGAACAAAGCAACAACAACAAATGAACTAAAGCTAAGAAACATGTTCAAGAATTACATTTCTTTACATAATCAAATGACTCGAAGGTACCTTGTGTATCTATTTCCCAGAATTCTCTGAACTCCTCAGAAATTATCCCAATAATAAATCATCAGGTGGTAAGACAGTCCTCTCTGCAGATAAGGGAGGGAGAGGGGATTCATCACGGGGAAGAGATGAAAAGGAGAGAGGAGAAAAATGGAGCCTTAAGTTTACTGTTAAGAACATATCCCTGGAAATGTCTTCTTTTACTCTGTATATCATAAAGTTTTTGTACCCAACTAAGAAAATTAAAATACAACTTTTAACATATTTCACAAGTATTTGGAAACTGTATTTTGTCACATGGGAAGTTTCTAAAAAAGCTAAAGAATTGTTCCCATGAAATAAGCATAAGCAGAATAGAAATTTGAAGGGGCTAGTTGGAACAGGTGAGAACTCATATAACCAAAACATTTTGGAAGACATATGTTTGACATTCACATATCCCCAATGGCATCAGATGACAAAATGTCATGATCTACATGTTAGATTAAAATCTAGCCTAGACTAACTGTGAACCCATTTGAGAAAAGGTACAGGGCTCCACAAGGGATGTCATAAGTGGGAAATATAAAAAAGAATGATACCAAAGAATCTTCGGATGTATACTAAATTTGTCAGTTTTCTAATAAAAAGCTTGGCAATGGTAGATGTAATGGCCTTTATTTCAGGAAGCCTTTCTCTAAAGTCTCTCAGGTCTGGCATTGGTGTCCCTCCTTTGGGTACAGTGACCCAGAGTTTCCTCCCACGAACAGAGAAAATATTTACCTACTGGAACTCTCTGCTAAACTATAAGCTCCAGGGAGGAGGGGGACTGTTCCTATTCATATTGCCTTTATGAAGCATACACTAAGTTACTTTTGCATGACCTCTCCAAAAATCTACATCTCAGATACGTGAGGATAAAGGAAACAGGAGGTATAATGGGTCTGTCAAGTGTCCATCATATAGGAGCATAAAACAAAGGTGAACAAGTATTTGAGATCTAGTTTATCAAAATTCATACCATTAGATTTAAACCAATGAAGTGCAATACAGACCAGAATAATGAGTCATGTCCAGTTGGGTAAAATACATATCTGGCTCTGCTCTTATTTATAAATTATCTTCCAGTTGAAAGCGCTGCTCACTCAGTCCTGTCCGACTGTGATTATGCATTGTAGCCCGCCAGGCTCCTCTGTCCATGGGACTCTCCAGGCAAAAATACTGAGTGGGCTGCCATTCCCTTCTCCAGGGGATCTTCCTGACTCAGGGATTGAACCCAGGTCTCCTGCATTGCAGGCAGATTCTTTACCATCTGAGCCACCAAGGAAGCCCAGAAATTATCTTAAGAAATTATCTTGCAGAATTCTTTATCATATATCAGAATGAATATCTATAATATTATTTAAGCTTTCAAGTAGGGTTAAAAGCTGATTATCAGTGAAACAGCTGACAAATATTTATTGGGAATTCATTATCTGCAAGATCCTGTAGTCAGTGGTGGGTGATGGAGCAGTGGGAACCAAAGGTCTCTGCCTAACTTAGGGTGATTAAATCATCGAGGGAGACATATTGTGTGCTCAGTTGACTAGACAACCAGGTATATACTGGAGTAAGTGATTGCTACGAGTTGGACTGTGGCCCCTAAACTTCGTATGTTGAAGTCTTAATCCCAAATATTTCAGAGTGCAACCTTAAAGGTCACCACAGCTATAACTGGCTAAGATGAAGTCATATTGGAGTCGAGTGGGCCCTTAATCCAATATGACTGGTGCCCTTTTAAGAAGGGGCAATTTGGGACTTCCTGGGCCATGCAGTAGTTAAGGCTCAGGATTCCCAATGTCAGTGCCATGGGTTTGATCCCTGATGGGGGAACTAAGATCCTGCATGCCATGTGGGGCAGCCAAAAAAATTATGCCAAGAAGGGGAAATTTGAACACGAAGATAAACACACAGGAAGAATGCCATGTGAAGAGATATAGGAAGAAAACAGCCACCAACAACCTAAGGAGAAAGGCCTGGAACACACCCTTCCCTCACAGCCCTCAAAAGGAATCAACTCTGCTGACACCTTGATTGAAGACTTCCAGCCTCAGTAGTAATGAATTTGCCTGCCAATATAGGAAACACAGGTTCGATCCCTGGGTAGGGAAGGTCCCCTGGAGGAGGGCACGGCAACCCACTACAGTATTCTTGCTTGGAGAATCCCATGGACAGAGGAGCCTGGCAGGCTGCAGTCCACTGGGGCACAAAGAGTCAGACACAACTGAGCAACTAAACAACAACAGTCTCCAGAAATGTACAATACATTCCTTTCCTGTAGGTCACCTAGTTTATAGGCCCTTGCTGCAGCAGCCCTAGCAAATCAATGCAGTGATAAATGCTAAATTCTTCCCACAGATGAAAGTTTTTCAAGCTGGGCACTGCTGAGATTTGGGACCAGACAACTCTACGTGGTGGGGGCCCATCCTGCACCTTGTAGGATGTAGCAGCATCCCCAGCCTCTATCCACATATGCCTCACACACACACACACACACACACACACACACACACACACTCCTCTTTCCCTGGAACCTGCACTCTACCAGTGACTATTTTCAAAGAAGAAACAAGTCATAGAAATTCTAAGGAAAAAGTAAAAAGTTTAGCTCAGATTCCACTTACAACTTCCCCAATGGCAAATAAAGTAGATTTTCAAAAATACAGACCCTCACGTTCTATAAATGAAGCCCAAAAGTGAAATCCCATTTCTCTACCTCTAGAAGAGAAGGGCTACATAGGAAGGCTGAGATCTAACTGGAACCTTTATCAAACTATTATAAAACTATAATGAGATGACCCATTGAAAGGGATTATTTCACAAATTAACTCCCTCAGCCAAAAGAAGGCCAATCAGAGTCAGAAAAGCAAATCAGTGAGTTGCAACTTCAGTTTCAGCTAACTTGAAGTCAGAGTATGCTGAAATTGAAGTTCAAGGAAAGGTCAATTTTCTGGGTTTGTATATTTTTATAGGTGGGACCAGAGGAAAGAAACAAGAGCTCCAACATTGTATGGTATAACAGAGGAGAAGAAATTACTGCATTGTAATTTCTTGAAGACTCTGGAATGCATTCTATTCAATTCTCTTATATGTCATTTGGTTCACTAATCAAACTTTTGAATCAAGTTTGGAGGACTGAGAGGCTTCTTAAAATTCAATTAAAATGATGTGAAAAGGTCCACATCATGATAGGCTCCATTTAGAGATGCACTTACCAGGAAGACTTTTCTCTTTTTATCTTAAAACAGAGTTCGGGAAATGCTAGCTTAATTTTCTCTTTGTTTCAATATTTTATGATTATCTCCCAATGCACAATCTCTGAAAGCATCATTAGATTCTTGACTTGATGCAATTTCAAATGATGTGAAAGATTTTATTTGCATGAATTCTACATGCTGAAAGTTCTCTCTTTTTTTTCTTTTTGTGTCTAGAAAAATAGTTGTAATGTATAAAAGTATATTCCAATCCTCTAAACACATGTATACTGAGAACTAACGAAAAAATACCCCTCTAAGTTACTGAGTGTTATTGAAAGAATTATTCTTCATGATTCAGAATTCCCTTTCTTCAAATAATGGACTTATACTAACAGAAGTAAAAAAAAAAAAATTCAAACAGCAGACACCTTAGTCCTTACATATTCAGGTAAGTAAAGCAAATCTATCACATCATGAATGAAAGCATCCTCAAATTTCTCCATGCTTTTGTTTCCATATCATCAGAAATCCATTTTTGTAAGTGATGCTAAAGTCTCAGGAAAATATACTAACAGAACTCATTTACTTTCTCAGGTCAAAGTAATAAACAAAAATACCATTTTTTTTGTTTTGGTCCTTTCAGTACGCTATTCCTTTCTTCAAAAACCTGATGTTTATACTGTACTTAGGTTTTAAAATACCATGGACACCCAAATGTCATCTATTCTATGATTTTTTTGTTCTAACATAAGTGGCATGTTTTAGAACGAACAGGCTATGCTAGCATGTTATTTGTTTAAATGCTGATAAGCATATTTTGTGAAATGGCTGTAAATAAATGCTTGTATGCATACTTTGTTGAGCAGCTATAAATGTGTTTCAGCCTACTGGGTGCTGTTTATATGCTTATATTTCTGTAATTAAAAGATAAAATCTACCAGGATCATAAACTGTCAGGCCCTTCTGGTGACAGTATAAATGACCACTAGCCTACTGGCTTGATTAGACAAGTGTTCAGGGCTCATAATTGAAGAATTTCATTTTTATCACAAAATGGGCTAGAGCACATAAGTGTCTCCTCTTAAATTTGGAGATGTAAATAACTAAAGGACTCCTCTGTGATGGGACAAAAGTAATGAGAAGAACTCAAATACCAGGTTTAAATATCAAGTCTTGGAGTTGCTGAATATCGATCCTCAGTGTGGTGTTTTCACACGTGGTCATTAAGAGCAGTGTTAATCCAATTATAGAAACATTTTTTTTTATGAAGAAAAAAAATCCAATCTGGTAGTTTTACATTTTGGAAAGCAAAAACACTTACCTTCTTGAAAACAAACTTATGCTTACCAAAGGTGAAAGGTTGGGGAGAGGAATAAATTAGGAATTTGGAAGTAACATATACACACTACTATATATAAAATAGACAACCAGCAAGGATCTACTATAGAGCACAGGGAATGCTAGTCAACATTTTGTAATAACCTATAAGGGAAAAGAATCTGAAAAAGACAACATATAATATATCTATTCTATATACGCACACACACATATATATAAATATATAAAACTGAATCACTTGGCTGTACGTCTGAAACTAGCACAACACTGTAAATAACTATACTTCAGTTTTTTAAAAAAGGAGGGGGAAAAGAAGCGCCCATGTTCAATCATCCTACACATTCTGTCCACCACCAAAAAAGGGCAGAAGGATCACCATAGTTTCTAAAATCTGATAGCCACAGCAATTGCTGAAGAATTTTAGCAATACAATTCACGCACACATTGCTTTGCTATTAAGAATTTGGGAGGTGTGCTTTCGGCCACCTCTGTGCATGACACTAGAAATCCAGTCAGCATCTGTCTTCCCTTGTCTCTGTTGCCCCCATCCTCGGGCTTAACTTCCTAGATTGATCTGTACCAGTCGTCAATGAATACTCTGAGTGAGGCCTGCTGCTCAGGTGATAGGTTTGTTCCCCAAATGATGTTTGGAAGCAAAGATCACGACGTGGTCCCCATAAACACAAGCCCCCATCAGCAGCAGGAAAAAGTGACAGGAACTATCAGTGAGAGGTGATGATCAGCTCTGAGCAGTAATGCTTTTGATCATGTGATTCATTGTGTTTTCTCAACAACATGGTGTTGTGTGTCCTGAGAGGAAGGACTTCAATATATATTTACTCAAAGCTCTTAATTCATACTTCCTTTCCTTTTAATTGGCATCTTATGATCTAAAATTAGCTGGTGAACAGAATCGACAGAAGTGTCTCATGATCAGAGCAAACTCGCTCGGCTGAGTTTGCAATAATTAGACCCACCGCTGCCCGCAGATGAACAGACACCTGGAGACCTGGATTATTTCTCCCCTGGGGCCTTCTCTCCATGTTTAGAGAGTGATTTTTAAAATGTGATGGATAGTCATATTAATTATCATTCCCCAAGCCAGAGTTCGGTTCGGAGTTCCAGGGTAAAAATGAAGTTAAAATACTTGCCCCTACCCTTACTGGGTTAAAAAGCTTCCACAACAAGAAATTCTTTTGTAAATCCGAGACAATTGGAACATTCCAGTCCACCAGTAAGCTAGATATCATTTACTCCAGGAATAAAAGGTCACATGTCTAAAATCCCACATTTGCTCTAGGCATTCCTCTTCCCTCTCTTCTTTGTTTGGGCCGTAACTAGATACTAGCACGATGCCAGTGAAACGAGTGAGGAAAATAAATGCCCCCACAAATGCTAAACCCAGATTTTATCTGCTATTCCTTCTTGCTCTCTCTCTCTCCTGCTCTCTCTCAACTACAAGGACTGAAAATACTCCAGATTTTTCCGAATTCACTCTCACCTTGACAACGCTAACACTACAAGCAGCAGTCAGCTTTTACAAGATACTCTTATTGTGTAACATAGCCAGGCTGCCAAAAAAACATGCTACAACGAATCAGATAACAAAAGGCGAAGAGACAACCTTCACCTGCCACGTAGCTAGCAGTGAATACACTTTTTCTTTCCATGACATTTGCTGGCACAAAGGGGTTTGGCTTAAGGCGGATAAGACTAACCTTCAATTTGTCATAGCGCTCACTCAAAGCTGCCACCTGATGATCTCGGTGCCGCCCGACCAGTTTACACAAGGCACAGATTAACTGGTCATCGGTCACGCAGTACATATTCACCTTCTCATCCTCGTGTTCCAGGCACATCAGCCCCCGGATGTGCGAGTCCGGGATGGGCTCAATGAGACGGTGGCCTGTGAAGGGCTTCTTGTTCGGGTGAGTGGCTTTTAGGCACTCGTCACAGTAGGACACTTCGCAAGTGACACAGGTCTTCACGGCATCCTGGGCAGGATCCTGGTCACAGAACTGGCAGAGGACTTTCTCGGCCGAGGTCATGCTGTTGGCGTCGAATGCCCGCTCCCGGCGGGTCTCGCTGGGGGAATTGGGCCCGCTCACTGAAGCTTTCTGGAACCTGTCGATGATGTTCTGGAGGGTGACGTTGCGCTTGAGCCCGTCTAGACCTCGCTGGCTGAGCGTGATGACATGTCGGCAGGTGGGGCACTGGAAGGCGGTGATGGACTCCACGGACTCGTTGGTGGCGCAGTGTGACACCAGGATGCGGTGGGCGCAGTTGAAGCAGAGGCTGTGTGCGCAGGGGAGCAGGAGAGGGTCCTCGAAGAGCTCCAGACAAATAGGGCAGGTCAGCTCCGACTCCAGTGTTTCCATCTTCAGGCAAAGCTCTCCTGGGTCATCAGCAAAATCCAAGGAAGCTGATCAGCTATCTGGAAACAGAAAGTAAGATGTGATTAGGCGTGAGGGGGTCAGCCATGGGGGGCTGTCAGCTTTGAGCGCATCTCAGAATAATTCCACACACAGGTCATGGGAGGGTAAATGTGTGTACATTCCAAATAATTCTCTATTCACTGGGGAAATAAGGCGGGGGGCAGGGCGGTGGGGGGGTGGGGGAGAAAACCCAAAGCCAGCATATCAGCTAACATCTCAAGGTTCCTGTCGCCAAAAGCAGCATTTTTTTTTTTAATTTAATGTATTTTTTCTTTTTTGCAATTTTGTTCTTTAAAGGGACTCCCTCCAAACCGGCAAGTTCTTGAAACCATAATTTCCATATCTAATCACAATAATCTTATTGTGTTATGACCAAGTTCTCCTTGTGTTTTAAAACAAAAATGTAGAAACAGTAATTAATGAACTACAGTCTTTTATGACCTTGCATTTATGAGTTGACATGTTAAGTATATGTGCTTTAAGGGCTGCTACTCTGTGATACCGAACCAGGCTTCAGAGGAGAAAGGCAGTTATTGTAGAAGCGGGAGTGAAATGTATATGAAATCAATTGTGTGGTTTCACTGGCAATCATAATGCTGCAACCGGGGATGTTAGTTTCCCAAATACACCGCCAAGAAAAAAAACAAGTGACTTTCACAAAGATGATTGTGATAGAGGCAACGTTGCTGGCATGTATTTGTTACTCTACTGAATAATTCTATTGTTTAATCCAGCAGTGGGACGTGGGTGGGCAGAGAGAAGTGGAGAAAAATATCTGGGGGCCTTTTTAGCGACTGCGGTGAGCTGAGGACCAGTGAGTACCAACAATGTGGTTCATGAGAACAAGGATAGTACTGGCTACAATATTCATTTGCTAAGTTATAACAATGGTGACGATTACAGTTTAGAAAGCATTTGAAGATAGTCGCGCTCCACCGAGGAAATTTAAAGGGCTGCCGACGGACCATAAGCAACCCTCCCAGCCTAAAATCTCCCATCAAGGGGTTGTCACTGTAGCCAGCGACAGGCAGGGCTAGCAGGAGTCCAGCCTCACACTCAGAGCCACGTTGGCCTGGGCACGACCTCTGGCAGCTTTGTTGCTCCCCTCCAGGCTGTCTTCGGGTGGCCCAGCTGCACGCTCCCCTTGACGGCAAGACTTGCTGCTTTTGTGAACTCTCGCCTGCCTTCCCTTCAAAAAGGGGAGGGCAAAGAATCCCACATAAACCCTGGCTCATTAAGAGGGAAGAGGCCTCATGCTCATTAGCAGGCCTGGGAACCAAGCCTCTTTGAACCTTCTCCCTTTCAAGGCCATTAGCAGAGGTCTGCGCAACAGTGACGGGCGCATTAGATGCAGCCCGCTGCGGACTGTGGGAGAATCGTGCCGTTCACCCAGTAGTGCAGTTCACCCAGTGGAGGCGATGTTCAAATCACCCTCCAGGGGGTTTTCTCAGCCGGATTCATGGGAAGGCTTCACATCCGAAGCTCTGTTTAGTGATTCTGACAATCAGCCTTTTTGTATTCACACCTCCATTTATTTACAAATTTCGCTGTTTCTAGAATGCCCTCACCCTCTCTGAAACAGCATCCCTCAGAAATACCATGGTGTGCTTTGGTTAAACCAATGCTCATCTTGTTATCAACTGAACGGTAGCTGATCATTAAAAGCATAAAGGATGTGCCGGCCTTGTGAAAAATTAAAGAACTGCCAGCTTCATAGAAGCCTGGCATCTTAAAAACCTCTCCAGCCATCTTCTGATATTAACTATATAAGAAAGGATAAACGGGCAGCTGAGATTTGAAATATTAAAGATTGCTTATCATTCCACAACCTGCAATGGAAAGCCCAGGGCTGCTGTTTTGAGAAACTTATGATCCGCACTCAGTCCTGGCCAACTCCTTCCTACAGATAGCTTAGAATAAATTGAAAGGTTTTACCCATTAATCATCATTTTGGTTAATCATGGGAAAACAGAATAATCTCTCAATCAAATATCTTCTCACTTACCATCAGCAGAAGCATGTCAAGTAAAGGAAAAAGGTAGATACTTCGGTCTACTATGTTGGCAGGGGAAACAAGAACACCTACGGATAGATCTCACCAGAGGACTGAGCTTGTCTGGAGAGCTTTGATGATTGCATTTTTAGGCAGGTGTCAGAATTTCATCCCAGAGTAGCACAGTCAGAATTTCTAGAGGGGATTCCACTGTGGACCTCAAGGGAAACACTGAAATTTTATCCAAGAGACATTTACTGAATGCTAGATAGTGAGCTAGCTCGAGAAGCTGGAATCAGGCCTCCTCCTCATCTCCTTCTCTCTATGATCATGGGCCAAGCCAACATCCTCCCCTACCTGGATGATCACAGTATTTTTCTAAATGGTCTCCTGGCTTCTTCTCACTGTTGCCCCCCACCCCCCATAGTCTATCCTCCACTCAGAAGAGCCTGTTAACACACGACAGAGCCTGCCTCGCCTCTACTCAAGCCTCCAGGGGTTTCCCGTCTCACTCAGGGAGAAGTTCATAGAATAAAACCAGCCCTAGAAAACACAGACTCAGACAGTGACCTCATTTCCTCCCACGCCAGCCCTTCTTCTGCTCTGGGCACATAGCCTCCTTGTGATCTCTCAAACGCACCACGCACGTCCTGTCTCCCCTTGGCAAGGTCATTGGAATGACTCTCTGCTCATCACCTTCTTCGTGAAGCCACATGAAATGAATTCCCCTACTCCCACTGCGACCACCCATTTACCCATCATGGCAACCTGTCTTCCCCATCTCCATTTGTTTCCTTCCATAACATTCACCAACATAGTCTATTAGTTTGTTCACTGCTCCATCTCTCCCCATGGCCCCACCACTGGAGTATCAAGCTCTAGGAGGGCACAGACTTTGCTTTGCTCTTTGGGGGACATACCACCAGCACCTAAACAGTGCCTCACACACATTAAGATTTGAACATTCACTGACTGAGTTAAAATAAGTACCAACATTGGGGCTGAACCCAAAAACAATAAAACAGAACCCTTGCTTTCAATAATCTCTCAATATGTCAGAACAGAGGTCAGCAAACTTTCTCTATCAAGGCCAAGGTAGTACATGTTTCTGGTACTGCAGGCCAGACAGTCTCTGTTGCGACTCAATTTTGCCACTGTAGCAGGCAAAAGCAGTCATGTGCAATACAGAAATGAATGATCATGGCTGTCCAATGGGATTATATTTACAAAAGCAGGTAGCAAGCGGGCATACATATCTTATTCTGCTGACTCGTATTTTAGAAGACAGAGACATGTACAGTCAACAAAATAGAAATGAAGAGCACTTTCAGAGAGGTATGAATAAAATGCTGCACTGGCAACAATAGCCACGCCAGCAGGATAAGACCTCAACAAGCGCATACAAGTTTTGAGTGCTAATGGGAAATACCAGACGACAGGATTCTACCCTGCCATCCATGGACACGATGTGAGTCAAGTCCTCAGGGGCAATTTACCAGAGAATGATTTAATAGCAGCTGCTCAGAAATGGATCATTTTTTCTTTTATTGCCCTGGCGCTTGGTGTGGTGCTTTATACAAGTATCTACACTATAAACGCTTTTGGTTAATTGTATTAAGTGATGACAAAATATCGAGATGCAAAGTGAGATTTGGCCATTTTTCTGAACCTCTGACCTGTAGGCTGCCAGAAAGGAAGGGATTTTGATTTGCTGTCTACAGCAGATCTCATCTTTATTACTTTTACCCAGGTTTTCCCATGGTAGTGATATTCTCGTGAAACCACTCAACAATATATTACCACTAAGCACAGATGCCATTCCCTTCTCTTTTAAAAAAATGGCATGGCTTATTTTCTAGCTTTCTTTAAAATAATCTTTTTTTTTTTTTTTGAGACATGAAAATGCTATTCATTCTTTCACCAAATAGTGAACTCCCTCTAGGTAAGGGGTCTTGGAACAACTAATGGTAACACCTGCCCACCCCCCTCCACCTTCAGTGATCTTATGGTCTATTATGGGAGAGAAAAAACAAATTGTCATCCAACATAACAAAAGACTGGGGGAGAAGAGGAGGTAGAAGCTTCCTGAAGGAGGCAACATGCAAGGTGGGTTTTAAAGATGAAGAGGGGGTCATCAAGCACACAGAGATGTGGGAGTGGGAGTAGATTTTGTGCAAAATGTTATCTTTTTCTTTTTTGAACTCCTGCAATTTAATTTCCAGGCCTCCAATTAAGAGAGAGAGAGAGACATTGACTCTTAGCCTTCACTACAATGGAAGGAAATCAGACGTGCATATCACCGTCAGGAAATGCTATAGCTCCAGATATTTCTGAATGGGCTGATTGGTTCTCATTCAGAGGAGGATGTCGGTCATCGTGGGAACCTTTGCAACAAACCAGGGATGAAAAACAATTCACATTTCACACCTCTGCTCGTCCACCATTTATGGTCCATAACAGGTCACAGAAAAGGGAGGGGAGAGAGTCGGGCAGGTGGCCAGACAATGGAGTCTGATCCACAGCTCTGCTCTTTCTTAGCTGTGTGTCCCTGAGGTAGCACCCACAGATGTTCTCTCCAATTCTCTCCAATCACAGCCCTCAGCGGTAGAGTCTTTGGTCACAGGATGCAGCTAAGCACTGGATCCTGGGAAGCACTGGCCGCCAGACATCTTTTCAAAAAACTTTCTAACAGACTCAAGACTTCGGAGGAAAGCACTTCTTTAAAATGAAAAATGAATAAATGGATATTTCTTTTCCACACCTCTCCCTGCCTCCTTTACCTCCCCTTCCCCATTTTGTGTAGCACTGAGATGGGGCTTTTCTGGTTTTCTTCTCTAAACACATCTGACTTCTCCTCCAGCTAAGCCAAGCCTGTGTGTGTGTGTGCATGTACAGTCAGTCACCTCCGACTCTTTGCAACCCCATGGGCTGTAGCCCACCAGGCTCCTCTGTCCATGGAATTTTCCAGGGAAGAATACTGGAGCAGGTTGCCATTCCCTACTCCAGGGGATCTTCCTGACCCAGGGATCGAACCAGCATCTCTTGAGTCTTCTGCATTGGCAGGCAGATTCTTTACCAGCTGAGCCACAAAGCCTAGGTGTTTTTAAAAGGGCCAGCCTATCTTCCATCAAAAAGCTGTCCAGTTTGTTTGTTCATCCATGTACTGCCTCTCTGACTTCTAGGCTTGTGAGACTCTCACAACACCATCTCATAGCATGGACAGTACCTTGCTTCATTTACTATAAGCACCTCAACTCACAGTGTGCATCTCATGGGACTCAGTAGCTTCTGTCCCAAACCCATCTGCCCTCCAAGCCTCCTGGTATCTCCTCATGGTGCTTCCATTCTCCTGATTAGCACAGCTCAGAGGTTTGCCTCATTTTCTACTCCTCCCTCTCGGGGGAGGCAGAATCATGCCCCTGCCCCACCAAAGCTATCTTACAAAGCAAACGGGAGTTCAGGTTGCAGATGGAAATTAAGGCTGCTAAGCAGCTGACCTTGAAACAAGGAGATGAGCCTACATCATCCAGTGGGACTCAATATAATTGTGAGAGTCCTTAAAAGTGGAAATGGGAAGTAAGAGAGAAGTGTCAGATGACGCTACTTGAAAAAGACCTGATAAGACACTGCTTTGAAGATGGGAGGAGGCCATAAGCCAAGCAATATGGGCAGCCTTCAGAAGATACAGAAAATAAACAGATTATCTTCTAGATCAGGGGTCCCCAACCTCTAGGATATAATGCTTGATGATCTGAGATGGAGCTGATGTCATACTAAGAGAAAGTGCACCATAAATGTAATGCACTTGAATCATCCTGAAACCATCCCCCAACCCTGGTCCACAGAAAAATTATTTTCCATAAAACTGGTTCCTACTGCCAAAAAAGATGGGGACCACAGCTAGAACTTCCAGAAGGAATACAGCCTTGTAGATATACCTTAATTATAGCCCAGTGAGACCAGTGTCAGATTTAATGACTCCCAGTGTTCTTCTTTAAGGCCATGAAGCTTGTGGTACTTGGTCACAGCATCAATAGGAAACCATACTCTCACCTCTCCCCAAATCCAAATCACTAGCCAAGACATGTAAATACCAAATCTTACTAGTTCTTTGACTTCTGTTTTTACTGCCTCTGTGCTGATCCAGATTTTTACTGCATTCCCAAACTATTGCCCAAAACAAACGAACAAAAACAAACCCCACACAAGAACAAAACTACCTCCTAATTTGACTTATTGTCTCCCACTTTTTGTCTTTCAGTTTTACCTTTGCAACATGCTTTGGCATCATCATTTCTTCTGGTGACTTCTCTTAAAGGCACAAAACTTTGAGCAGCTCCCTGCTGCCCAAAGTCTCAGTCCTGACATCTTATCTTTTAAAAATCTTGCCCAATTTTCTCCCAAGCTGCTTCTTTAATCTTAGTCCCAATCACTCACCTCCTGTACCAGAGACCCAGGAAATGGGACTGTTTTCTGCTCTTAGCAGTTGTCTTTGCTTTTCTTCCTAGCACAAATCATTTTTTTCTCTTGTCACTTTTTTTTTGTTTGTTTCATGCTCCATTTTCTTTTGTTTTCTGCTTTTTTAAAAAAAATGAGAGACAAGCTTCCAAGAGGTCCGAAGAGACCTGGCCACTATGGTATTGAGGGATTTCACATTCCACAAGCAGAACGTTTTAAATGATGGCTCTAAATAGCGTGACATGTCTTACATGTTTACCATTAGCCAAGTAAAGCTGTAGCTGAAAGACACAAAACAAAATAACTATCCTCTTCACAAAATAACTAAAATATTTATTTAAAAGGAGTATTTCCTAGTACCCAACAGAGTGATCAGTAATGGGTCGCAGGTTTAAATGAGTCATCTTCTTTCATCATTCATTCAGTAGAATCAGATCAGCCCTGGGACTGATATAGGCAGGCATGTGTGAGCACAAACATGAATCTCACATGGAGGTAACATTCAGAGTCAAAATTTGAGGCCAACTGTGAATAGATAGCCTGAGCCAAAAGACTACCTCCCCCTTCAAAACTCTGCATGATACAAGTTGGATATAAGACACTCATGCCTTTGGCAGTTAAGGAAAAATCATCTATAGATCAACAGAAAATTCATCACCAGTCAGCCTGGTGGTTCAGCTCGTAAAGAATCTGCATACAATGCAGAAGACCTGGGTTCGATTCCTGGTCAGGAAGATCCCCTGGAGAAGGGAAAGGCAATCTACTCCAGTATTCTTGCTTAGAGAATTCCACGGACAGAGGAGCCTGGTGGGCTACAGTCCATGGGTTCGCAAAGAGGCGGACATGATTAAGTGAGTTTCACTTTCACTTTCATCAACAGAAAGCCTGCAGGAGAGCTAGCAGTGAGCACTGTAGAGAGACTGCACCTGGACACCCAGGCAATGCTTATGGTGAGCTGGCTGACCCAGGTGCCTCGGAAGAAGCCACTGCTCCCTCTGGGCTCCAGGTATCATCATCTTTAACCAGCATTCATTCCAGGAGGAGGACTTTCCCTGAGGGAGAAAGGCCTTCTTTTGTCCAGGGTACAGGATATGGAAGCAAAGAGATGGGAGGAGAAAGTTCCCAATAGAAGACAAGGTCATTGGGACTGAAAGAATTCAGATATGGTATTAGGCTCGAGAAGGGAGATGGCTGAACTCAGCAGGAGTGCCCTTAGGGATCAATGTGCTAAAGCAGGGAGACAGAAGTTAAGAGGGTTCATATATGTTGGTTTTATCTTTTTTGCCTTTTGCTTTGAAGAGGCAAAACTATTCATCTGACAAGATAACACAGAGAAAGCATTTAACTCCCTGCCTCTGCTGTCACAAGCCTTCCCACCATCCTGCTCAGTAGCTCATTTTAGGATTTCGTAGCTTTAGTCCTTGTAGTCTCTCCTGACTTCTGCTATGACAAAGATAACCTGCACCTTAAAGAAACACCTAGGACCCCTGTGAAGATGGCATGCACTGCAAAGTTTAATCTCTAGTCAAAGTTGATGAGCAGCCTTTCCAGTTCAAAGTCTCATGGGAATTTCACCCATATATATATATATATACACATATATATATACATATACACACACATATATATATAAAATCAAATCATATAAAATTTATATATATAAAATCAAGAAGTGACCAAGGAATCTCCCGACCAAGGGCATTCTATGAATTCAATCACCTGCTAGAAAAAGGAGACATTAAATTGTGAACTTCTCAAGTGACTCCAATGGTAAAGAACCTGCCTTAAGAGACTCGGGTTCTATCCCTGGGTCAGGAAGATGCCCTGGAGAAGGGTATGGCAACCCACTCCAACACTCTTGCCTGGAGAATCCCACAGACAAAGGATCCTGGTGGGCTATAGTCCGTGGGGTCACAAAGAGTCGGCCATGACTGAGGCGACTTTACATGCACACAATTGTTAGCACATCATCCCTGACTTTTTTATTCCCAACTTCTCTTAATAGAGACATTGGTGTCTTAATCATAAGGTAAATCCACTCTCAATGCTACCCTACAGGTATTCTATGTCATGTCTGCATACTCCATCAAAAGTAATCACTTTTCTCATTTGGAGACTGTGAAAAAGAACATGCATTTTAGCCACCTATAATTTTGCTTTTAGGCCCTCACTTTGTACAGTTCTGAAAGCCATCACCATGAGGGAAATTAATGAGTCACCAGACCAAGGAAGAAACTTGGATACCAACACTGGGTGGCCTGTGGTCAACTGTTAATGTCAGGTCACTCTCAGCCACTGCCCAGATGATTTGCAAGGCACTTCCTCCATCTCTCCCCATAAATAGCTCTGGCGTATGGAAACCAAGCTTGATGTTTTACCAAAATGCAACTGAGAGGACAAACACCGTCAAAACTACACAACGTTACACCAAGTCACCTAAAACTGGTTTGGAAAAGGAAATTCCTAAAAGTATCAGAAAAAAAGAGACAGCTTCGGAAATGCTATGCATACATTTACTTCTTCAAGAGTCATAAATTTCAGAAACAGGATCAAGTCAATTTCCTGTTCTCTCTCTTCACATAAGTAATTAAGACTGAGCAGACTTACTGCCATCTGAATTTTTGCTACAGGATTCTCTCTTTTCCAGAGCCATAGGTGGAATATTTTTTAAAGGACTGTGGAATAATGTTTTCATCTTGGATTAGCAGAAATACAGACTTTCAGAGGACTAAAAACTTGGGAATTGGAGAATACTGAAACTGAACCTCAGTTGGCAAGAGACTAAACTCAGAAAGGACTTGGTCTCACGTCAGATAAACTGCATCTCCAAACCCCAAACATGATCTAACAGAAACTCAGTAAAAACTGATAGCTCCACCCCAGATGAATTCACCACAAACCAAGTATTTTTAAAACATAATACAAGCACTCAACATCTGCATATTCTATCCTGGTTTAGTTTTTCATTTTTGAGTTATAAATACCACACAGTAAAAACACTACCCAAATACTATTTTACTCATTAGAATCCTGGCTGATCTGAGAAGCAGGTGAGTCAGTAAATGCACAATAAAAGAGAACCATAGGATGGAAAGAGGGATCAAGGGAGCTCCAACTGAATGTAAAGGCAACCTGAAAGCCTAGAAACTGACACCACAATTTATCCCACCCCAAGTTATAGCACAGAACAGTCAAAATGCAAAAGGGCTCTTAAAGCAACAGTAGAAATAATACATCGAGTAGGAACGGGTGAAAAAAGCGATCCCATAACCTTCTAAAGGTAATCCCTCTGAAGTATCACTGTGGTTAACCTCCAACCATCAGCACACAAATTCATTCACTTCATCACAGCAGACAAGTGAAAATTTCTGCCAACCAAATTGTAGGGGACCAGAGGAACTGATGGAAAAACAAAAAGTGACAAGCAGATAAGCACTGAGGCACTAGCCCCAAGTTTTAAAATAACTAATGAGGACAAGAGATATTTTTAATCAGTTGTCATTTCTCCTGTATTCTAAGGAGTGCTGGAGTTAAAAATGTTTTACTTGATACCTGAACTGAGAATCAGGAAAGATTTTTAATTTCAGTCAACACCCACCTAGTGGAATTCATGCAAATTGAATTAATCTGTTCGCAAACCCTTTTCTGTCCATCCACATCTGTCTAGAACTCGCTCATTTTTTAGTAATTGGATCTCCAGGACATTCTTTAAAATAATCACATACTCTCTTGCCCACACAACCTGATTAATAATGAATGAACATTCCTGAAAAGAATCACTTGGAAGCCTGGCAGATGTCTTTAGGGATATGCAGGCTTTAATGATAAAAATTAAGGAGAAATGGGAGCTAGGTCACACTGTCTGGTTATTTTAATTGAAACCCAGTCTTCCAAATTTACTTAACAGAATGCCTAAATACACCTTCTGGAGTTCATTTATACAAGCAGATAAGCAAAAAGACACAAATGACAATGCAAAAAAAAAGCCATCCTGATCCTGATTTCTCCAGGAATAACTGCTTGATTCTGCCCTGTCTTAAGAGTGAAGAAACTCCCTCAACAGTCTCAGAAATGCCATTCATCCTACTGAAAGACGGATAAACAGATTAAAAACAGGAAACAGCACAGATGTCCAAAAGAGTTCTGTTAGCATCTCCACAGATTCTTACGAAAAGATTGCCTTGAATACCCACCAATGGACTGCACCCTAGTTCTTTTTGAAGAAACATCGCCGTAGGCAGAGGAGGGGGACCCACGAAATGACACACAGGCCACCGAGACCAGATGGTGGGTGGCAGGCAGTGCCGGAGCGGTCCTGTATGTCTGTGAGAGCGTCAACAGTGAAACACAACAGGAAAATCGACGCGACAATTCCAGGAAGGCCAGCTCCACCTCATCCACCCCGCCAGGCTTGCTGAGTTGAAGAATCAAAACTCCCTCTGGCTTTGCAAACTGCCCTTTCCTCGGACCCCGTCGTGGCTCCCCTGGGCCCTAGCCCACTCAGTGCTCATCTGAACCAAATGAAAAGGCAGCTCGGGTCAAGTCAATACCCACTGCCTAGTCCCTCCACCCCCAAAGCATGATTTGCCACTAGGATCTGTACCCTCACTGCTCACAGGGATCAAGAGCGGGTCAGTGTCCGATGGCCAAGCGCCGGATGCCAGCTTTGTACACTGCCAATGGGAGTCATGCCTGCCCACTGCCCGGGGTCACCAACGGGCATAGGACTCCCTTGCATTTTGATCCTCTCAGCCTCCTTCTGAGTACGTGATCACATTATGCTCGGGACACTGCTTTGTTATTTTTTTAAATAATATATGTATTACCTTGCATCTATCTTTTGAATTAAAATACACTATCGAGAAGGTTTGTTTTTTTTTAATGCTATATCAGGAGTCATGATCTCTTGTACAGACACAATAAAGCAGTCATTGTTTCTTTGAGAAAGAGAGATCTAAATCATAATCTGTCATCCTGAGAAACAACTGAAACTATACCTACAAAATATACACATATGTGCATACACTCACAAGCAAGCTTTACATATATACATACATATGTATATATATTATGTATACATATATTGTATACATATTGTGTACATGCATATCATATAGGCGTATCATATGTGTATATGTACATACAAAAGTTAAAGCTGCTCAGTTGTGTCTGACTCTTTGTGACCCCATGGACTGTGGCCCACCAGGCTCCTCTGTCCAAGGGATTTTCCCGGCAGGAATACTGGAGTGGGTTGCCATTCCCTTTTCCAGGGGATCTTCCCGGGCCAGAGATTGAACCTGGGTCTGCTGTACTGCAGGCATATGTACATATAATTCAAACATAAACACACACACACATACAACACATCTGCAATGAGTGTCCCAAATTTCACTCTCCAGAATGGCAAAGAAAGAGTGAATCAGGAATGGAAAGTAATCTTTTAAAAACTGATTGTCTGAAGGAAGAAAGGGAAGTCGTCTTCCCAAAAGCAAAAAAAGAAAAACTTGCCCTGCACTGCAGTTCTTTCAAGGATGTTGCTTATCACATTGCACAAGGCAAGAAATTGCAATGAAAGTAAATCATCAGGAAAGTGTGAAAAACAAAAAAAGAAAATTAAAAACACTGGTTGCAAACCTGCACAATTCAATTTATCAACCAGATATTTGGACTCAACCCAAGAAGGTTAAAGAACATTTTTTAATGTCAAAGTTCAAACATTTTTAAAATTATTTTTTTGATGTCAACCATTTTTAAAACCTTAATTGAATTCATTACAATATTGCTTCTGTTTTATGTTTTTGGGTTTTTTGGCCATGAGGCATGTGGGGTATTAGCACCCTGACCAGGGATCAAACCCACAATCTTTGCATTGGAAGGTGAAGTCCTCACTACCTGACCACTAGGGAGGTCCCTAGAGAACAATCTTGATAAAGGGCAAGCAGCAGGCAAGAATGGCTTCCCTGTGTCACCTGGGCTGCACATTGTGACACCTACTTTCATGCCACTGCACCCCTCATGGCAAACCAAAGCACGCCTCGCATGTTTGGACATAAAAACTCAAACATACATTTTCTAGACTTATGTCTCTACAAACCATAATTTTGTTTGTCTTTTAACAATAAACAAAGGGGTTACTCAATTTCACCTACAAATGACTTCCCAAAGGAGTCCTCACTGTCCATGGAAGGGACACATGTACATCATCCAACAGAACTGGAAAGACCTGTTCATCAAGAGCTTTGAAAGGACTGCTTTTGTTAAAACAACATTAAAATTGTCAAGATTTCTCTGAGACATTTTGGCGCTGTTGTGGAAAAACTAGTCTGAGACATCAGGAAACATTTACTCTGTCCCACAAAAGCCAGGGAAAATGATAAACAACAACAAATTCTATCATCTTCTAGAGTGCACAGTCCGACCACCTCGACAGGAAATTTCCCACTGTCAGGGGGACGCCGATATTTCAGTTTTTCCAGTTTATGTTAAGAAAGAAAGCATCCGGTTTTAAAGACAAACGGAACCTATTTTACACTAAATTGAAAATGACTGATGTTTTCCAGGTCTGTGTTGTACTGGGTGTCAGGCAAGAATTTGGTTCTGAAGGCCATGAGAGCAGGCTTGAAAGAGAAAGAAGGGAGTAAGAATGTGTCACATTTAGTCTCCTGACAGAAATCTAAATCTAAATCGAACCTTCTGGATGAGCAGGCCCAACAGTGTGGTGGTGGCAGAAATGGAGGCCACTGAGTCCTGTGAAATCAATCAGATAAAAAGGGCTCCAATACTGGCTTTCCTAAATGCTTTTCCAAGTGTATTCAGAATACAGTAGGCACTTCCACATACATTCAGAGAACTACTTCTATGTCTATATAAAATCCCATGTATACCTGCAATGCAGTTAGCTTTGGAACCATATATACACATGCATCGGAGAAGGCAATGGCACCCCACTCCAGTACTCTTGCCTGGAGAATGCCATGGACGGAGGAGCCTGGTGGGCTGCAGTCATGGGGTCGCTAAGAGTCGGACACGACTGAGCAACTTCCCTTTCACTTTTCACTTTCACCCATTGGAGAAGGAAATGGCAACCCACTCCAGTGTTCTTGCCTGGAGAATCCCAAGGACGGGGGAGCCTGGTGGGCTGCCGTCTATGGGGTCGCACAGAGTCGGACACGACTGAAGCGACTTAGCAGTAGCAACAGCATACACATGCATGTGGATATATATGTACACACCCACACACATATGGGTATAAAAGCACCTTTGCGAAATTCCTTGGGACTTGCTAGTACTCTTCACATACCTCTTGGTCACAGCATCTATCCTGCATGAGAAAAAACATTCCTTCCTGCATGCAAAAACAGAAACCTGTCAATAGTTTCTACATGAAAAATCGAAACACACCAGCTTTTAAAAGTGACCTCCAAAAGTTGTCACTCATATCTGAAAGAGGTGACCCCGAAATGAGCAAAACCATCTAAGAGGTCTAGTCTCTGACGGACAAGACCAGTGGAGTTGCATTTTTGCAAGAAAATCCTACCTAGAAAAACCCTTGCCTCTTGTACACTCTCCCCTTCCCGTGTCTTATCACCAGGAGGAAAATGTATCAGTAGATAGGTGTGGATGATGGCCAGTATGGCAACGTCCAACTTTTCTCTTAGGTTCGAGGACATGACACGCACAACTGTGTCCTCAGGTAATGACAATGTTACACAGTAACTAATTCTTATTCTAAGAATAGACGGGAATTATCTCCAATATCATAGTTCCTCTTCTCAAAGGAAATTGCTTTTACTCTCCACTTGAAAGTCAGCCTTACACAAAATCCTTGTGTTCACAAGACCCTGAAGCCACTTTGCGATCTTAAAAAATAAAGAAAAGTAACCCTCCTTTACAACTCCTGGTTAACTCTTATGATGAAGAACATGCTTTCAATACTTCCCGTGATCACTCAAGCCCTACAGCCAGGGAATGAAGTGGTTTTTTTTTTTTTTTTTTTAAAGGCAACAGAAAGAGGAGGGACTCTTTTGTTCTGAAATGTTATTGTAAAACACCACATGAGAGACAGACAGGGAACATGGGAACAGGGCATTGAAAAGGACAAGAGGGCTGACAAACGAAAACAGGATATTAAGAACAGTGTCGGAACTGGGTGTCCCTACAGAACAAAGGCGGGAGGCTTCTTGGGAGAAATATGAGCACAAATACCTTGAATCAATTTCAGTACTAATGGATGAACTAGTTTTCCAGGCAGCAAGAAATTTTTAAGTCTGGGGCAGTAAAATTAGGTTATCATTAATACACACACACACACACACACAGTTTTAAAGTATAAAATTAAAACTGCTTTAAATCACACTAATCACTCCCCTTTCAAATCATGGCCCACTTAAAATTTTTAGATCTATGTTTTGCCCCATCTGAAACAAAATACTCTTTTTTTGTTGTTGTTAGATAGCTGCGCTAACAGCATATATTCCTAAGAAAATCAATTTTTTCTTACCAAAAAAAAATAGAAAAAACTCTCCATTCAGAGCATGCTCTTACACTTTAAAGATAACCTTTACATAGAGCTTTCCAGAACTCCCAGAGAAGCTAAGGTTCTACTTTGAGAAACAATCGCTGCAGCTAACTCGCTAGCATTAACAGAACAGCCAGGTTTTGTCAAGTCATGCTTTTATCATCTTATACTTTTCTTCCAATGCAAATTCTGCTAAAGATGCTAGTAGAACGATACACTTAATAAGATCATCGGTGTTTAGTTTGATGGACTTACATAATAAGAATGATTATTGTTATTATTGCAGTTTCTAAGCTGAAGGGGTTCAGAACAGTAAATAATATATCCTATCTGACATTGTAGCTAAAATTGCAGGCTTTTTTTCCTCTTCTCTACATTTGCCTTGTATTCTTCTTTTTCCCTTTCCCAATTTTTTCCTTCTATTGTGAGATGAGTTGTTGTTGTTCAGTTGCTAAGTCGTGTTCACCTCTTTGCAAACCCATGAGAGAGGAACCTAACAGGCTCTCCTCTTTTAGACCATGCATTTCATCCACCTTTCTCTTTGATGAGCTGTCAGCAAGCCCCAGTTTGGGATGAGGCCATCGGTGTAATGTTGTACAGAGAAATGGGTCCCTCAAAATCCGATAAACCTGAGTTCAAACTGGATCCACCATTTCCTGGCAGAGGTGGATAGGAGCCGGCTACCCAATGGACCTTACATTCACCGAGCCGTTTCATATTTTTCTAGAGCTTCCTTATTGAAGTGCCCTTTGAGAATTAAGTGGAACAAAGTCTTAAAAGTGCCTGGCAAAAATGTACCTTTCATACCCTCCTCCCCTTCTTGTCCCGAATCACCTTCCCATTCTTCTTTCAATACACAAATGAGCTTTCTTTTTTTTTTTCCATTGGCAATCGCTTCAAACCATGTTTGGAGGCAGGAAGGCTACTGATCCATTTATTCATTGAATAACGTTCATGGAGTATCTTACGTGAAGGAAGAGTCTAAGAGTAATAAATTAGCATTCCTATTATTACAATAATTACTCTGTAATCATCTTCATATAGACAATGTCGATTTCCTAGACTTGGACGTACCTCTATTTATCACCACTGGATTGCCTACCATGGTCTTGAGGCTGCAGTTCTCTGCTCCTCAGGGAAGGTCTCTCTGTCCCACATGGATCCTTTGCCAGAATTTTTGATTTTGCAGGAAACAAAGGACCTTAGCACAGGGTGGGGCATAGGGGACCATCAAGAACAGTGAAGGGTTTCAAGCTACCTGCAAGCTAATCCGTTAGCCTCCTGAAAAGCGCTGGCAGAAGACACGAGAGCCCCGAATTAGACAAACACCATTTCTGAGTCAGGGCCCAGGGAGCAGCGTGTGTTTCCTGTTCACAAGTCCCCAAGTCCCATGGAGCAGGCAGCCTAGGCGTAAGTGACACACACAAGGGTTTACATTCCAGCTGAGCAACCCCAAGCTTTGGAAACCTGCATCTTTGATAATGGACTGCAAGCAAACAAGCCCAGCATTTGCCCTGGAGGGCGTCATGTTCTTTATTACAATGGGTGACAGTCCTGCTTTCTACCCTGGAGGGTGATGTTTTCTTTCAACCTTTGAAGGCTATTCATTGTACAAAAATCCTTAGAAAGATAGCCTGGAATAAAGGCAGTCGGCACCTCAGCTAACGAGGGGTAAAGAACTAAAAGAAACCCATGAAGAATTATTCCCCAAGAAATGCTTCCATCTCCTCCTGAAGATGTGGTCAGTAGTGGTCCCAAGAATTGAGACCTGGGCCTCCTAGCACTGATGGCAGAGGAAGCGACTGCTGCTCTTCAGTCGCCAAGTCGTGTCCGACTCTTTGCGACGCCATGGACTGCAGCATGCCAGGCTTCCCTGTTCCTCACCATCTCCCGGAGTTTGCCCAAGTTCATTTCCATTGAATCAGAGATGTCATCCAACCATCTTATCCTCTCTAGCCAGCTAATTTGACACAAATGACTCCTGTACCATGGAAGACCAGAAGTAAGAGGAGCGCATAAGACAATGTTCCATCCCCACCATCCTCTAAGGTCAGCTGACACCAAGAAAACTGGCAAAGAGTAGGTAAGCCCCACCTGTAGGTTTTGCCCAGTGTGTGTGAGCATACTCAGTTGTGACTGACTCTTGGAGACCCATGGACTGTAGCCTGTCAGGCTCTTCTGTCCATGGAGTTTTCCAGGCAAGAATACTGGAGCAGGTTGCCATTTCCTACTCCAAGGGATCTTCCCAACCCAGGGATTGAAGCCAGTGTCTCTTGTGTCTCTCCTGCTTTGGCAGGTGGATTCTTTACCACTGCAGGACCTGGGAAGCCCAAACAGACTTTTTCATTAATCCTTAATAACTTCCTCATTCATCCCAAATCAGCCTTTATCTGGTCTAGAACTTTAACTCTTCACTACTCTTAACCTAAACTCATCTTAAGAGATTGGAAGAGTAACTAGTTTTGTACTTTTATGACATTAGGAATCCTTTATGTACATTCATTTGGCTTTCTTTAAGCATTAACAAAAATTCTTTTAAAATGATTTTGGAGCACACCCAGAGAGAAAGTCATTTCTCTGATTACTTTTTTCATTCAATGGGTATTTCTGAGGTTTCGCTGTGTACTAGGCACTGATGGGGCCCTGGGGATGCACTAGTGAATGTAGCAGCAAAGGTATATACCCCGGGAGAAGCTGAATTTTAATGAGGTAGACATAAAATAAACTGGGAAACTGGCGAGAAAACCTGGTAATTTCAAGGAACCATAAAACAAAGGAAACAGAAAGGATGACTTGCTAGAAGGCAGAAGGGTGAGTTCAGGTCAGCTTTAGCTAAGGAGTAATTTCTGCTCAAATCTGTGGAGGCTTTTGGCTGATATTTTGTCTTATTCCTCTGCCAGTAAACAAGCAAAGAACATCTTAATTTCGGGATAAAAACTTTCCAGCGTTTGAGCAGAGACTTGTGATTCAATCTCTCAGGCTGTTAAATATTTAGTTTCAGATTTCCTTAAGGAATGATCTCTTTTTCAAGGACATTAAGGTCCAACTTTGACTATTTCTAACATAAAAAGACAAAATGATGAATTATGGGAATCAGTGACCTCTTTGTTTACTTGGGCAAGGCCATTTGAGAGAGGAAAGTCGCCATCACACAGTGGACCAAAAAAACCCAACCCAATAATAGGAACTACGGTACTTAGAATTCCCTGAATGTCTCAGTGTTTAGTGGCAGGATATTAACTCAAAGTTGAAAGGAACCATGGACACGCAGTTAGGGTTACACAGAAGGGTGTGAAGGAAATTGAGACATTTCAAGACTCATTGGTTTTCTCCGGTCTTACCCGTT
Source organism: Capricornis sumatraensis (assembly GCF_032405125.1). Classification (NCBI taxonomy): domain Eukaryota; kingdom Metazoa; phylum Chordata; class Mammalia; order Artiodactyla; family Bovidae; genus Capricornis; species Capricornis sumatraensis. The sequence goes on along the minus strand of NC_091092.1, from coordinate 137,095,955 downwards.
TTTGTCTCTCTAGGAGAAGAAATTTCAGAAAGGAAAGGAAAGAAGTAGGCAAACAGCACAGGGGAAATGAACAGCCAGGGCTTCATGACTGAAGGATCAAAGATGAATGAATACTAAATGGTCCCAGTGCCTGAGAGCTCTGTTGGGGTCTTGCTGACAATAACGGCATTAACAAAAGGTATCTCAACAGGAAGAAATTCACTGGCTAGGGAGAATTGGAATGGCCGTCAGATCATGATCATCAGAGCTCATCTCTTTAAGAGGCCAGAAGGGAGATGACTACAGAGGGAACTCTCATGGGAGAAAAAAAAGAGCTGCTACTGTGGCTGCAGCAGAAGCCAAGGCAAGGGTTTGGGGAGTCTGGGTGGTGGTGCCGACCACTCTACCCGGAAACACACAAGGTTTAGGAGAGGACAGAGTGGTGGGCAGAGAGGGGGTTATGTAGCCAGCAATTCTCAGTGTGTTATCCCCACCCCAAAGACTTTTTGGCCTAAGAGCCAAGATTTAAACTCTTTACAGCTTGATAGTTGTGTACAAAATTATGTAAAGTATATACATATTTGTGATCCATATGAAAACAAATCCTATAAATGCTATCAGGCTTCTAAAAACTCTTCCAAAATTCTCTCAAGGCAGGTGAAACTCTGAGAGTTTTCTCGCATTATCAAAATAGGTTTCCTTGTCCTATTTCAGAGAGAGATGATAAATGTAATTTATAAAATGGGAAGTCACTATATTACCCTGGAAATAATGTCAAATGCTGCGATCTTAGGGTCTTGTTTGTTTGTGTTTTAGGATTATGTGACTCTTAAAAAAAAAAAGGTCCATTTTAAGCTAACAAGTGTGCATTTCATCTTGCACATTTTATCTTTTCATTGGATCAAATTTTCTAAGAAGCTGGCTTTTTGAATATAAGATAAGGTGACATTTAAAGGGCTCAGTACTTGAGGTGCAACCTAGGGCTTAAAAATTCACTTATAAAAAATGTCTAGCTTTGAGAACAGTGACCTTTCCAGGTGGCTAAGCTATCTTCAAATGGTGATATGTTTCTTTTGAAAATAAATACAAAATAATTTTTGCTGTCTGATTTATCAGCTTTATGGTAAGGACTGCTGGCATATAATCCCTTGTTATGTAGTTTCCTTATTTAAATCAATAGACACACGATTCAGGGCACGGCTCCAAACAGTTCTGCCTGTTGTCTACATCTATTCATTCTATTACAAATTCCTCCAAGTGACTCTCCCTGGTAAATGGACGCAAGTATTCCATTTAGCAACTCTATTCATTTTCTTCCTTAGACTACAGATTGGGAAATTGCTCACTCCTGGGGTACTGAGCAATAGGTGTAAGGCGAGGGCAGGGTGACTTTCCAGAAGGGTGCTTTGTTGTGTCCAAGTCACTGCCAGACAACCTCCCCTCAGTATCAACGGCTAAAACATCACAGTCCAAAGAGAGGTGCCCAGCATCCCATGCCCGCCCCAGCCTAGCAGCATCCAGAGGCAATTCTTTGCATGGGTGCTTCTTCATCATGATCCTGACTGGCAGCTCTGAGGATTAAACTCAGGTCCTTTATGCACATTAGCCCCCTGGAGTGTTGAACTCCAAAACCTCTATTTTTCTCCCCTGAGTCTACCCTGTATCTCACAAAACCCTACTTAGCCACTGTGGTATGCAGCTTTTCTCATTCTGGGTTATCAAAAGAAAACACAACAAAACACCAGACCCTACAACAGCTTGCTGGAGATGGTAATGATGGCGTGTTTGGGGTAGAGTGGGTCAATCCCAAGTTCTTTCAGAGCTGAGACTTGGGAACCCATTTCCCTCTTTATCATTAAGACTTCGCATTCTCATCAGAAAAGTCCTGCTAACAATGACACCAACAATCAACCGGCTGAATAAAATCTGTGGGTTTTGTGTGTATATACATATACCCATTTAAAAAAAAAAGGGACCTCAAAATCAGTGAATGAAAATCAAGACCAGCGTCTTCTTAATCAAGCAGAATTTCCTGCTTAGTGACTGCATTAAAAAAAAAAAAAAAAGACCATCTGGCCTCTGTGCTACTTGAGGGCTTTCACGCCTTACTTCCTGGTTATCTTTAGCAAAACATTCCAATTTCACTTATAAATTCTTTTTACCATGATGCCATTTCCTTCTGTGTACTACTTCAAGAAACAGAGATAAAAACATTGTTCTGTCTTGAAAAAAATACTCCTCGGTTCTAAATGGCAAGTTTGAAAGGGGAAAAGTATACTTGGGAGAGAAAGATTGAAGTCAAGTCATAGTGAAAGCATTATCTACTCATATTTCTCTAAACATAAACAGTGCTGCCAGGGAGCTCTGCTTCTATCTTTCTATATACAGATTATAGAAATCAATATAGATGGATATTTATTAATAGTAGTAATTAAAATCCCAAACCAAAAAGCTCATTCAAGGTATTCATTGTGCTTAAGCACTCTGCAAGAAATAAGTCAGAAAATGGAAGGTGCAAGCCATCATATATAGAACAGATAAATAACCAGGTCCTACTGTATAGCACAGGCAACTATATCCAATATTTGGTGATAAATTATAATGAAAAAGGATATGAAAAAGAAAGTATAAACAAACAAATAACAATCACTGTGTTTTACAGCAGAAATTAACACAACATTGGAAATCAACTATATTTCAATAAAACACATTTTTTAAAAAGAACATGGAATTCACATCTGTGTGGGAAGCAAGACTACAACAAAAGTACAGTCAAACTCCAAGTAACTGAAATTCTCTGGAAATAGAAGAGTTCCGGTTAATTTAATTTTCTGGTTAACTGAACTCCAAACAGAAACCTTTTTTAGAAAAAAGTCCTTGTTGAAACATTCCTAAAATGCTTGAGTCCACTTTACTTGCATAACTTACAAACCGTATCCTGAATCTAATTGGAAGATTCTTAGGTAATCCCAAATTTCATTGTTCCTTACGATTATTATTACAAAAAGATCTTTTTTCCCCTTTAATAGTAAACAGAGAAGATTTAAGAGATCAAAGTTGAATGTATATTTGTATCCAAGACAATCAATTTTCACATTAATCCAAAATGTGGCTTTTTTTTCTTTAGATCGCTTGGAAAAGTATAATATAGAAAATTGTGGTTAATAGGTTGAATTCTTTTGGCAAAATTTGGGTAAGTTGAGGTTTTTGCATGTTTTCGTGCCAAAGGAAACTGGCAAAAATTCTTCCTTCTCTCCCTGATGTTCAATAAGTATAAAAAATAATTTTAATATAGTGCTTTCAATCAATTTTATTAACATATATTAAAAGACCATGTAAATTCCTTTGATGGATGGATTCAAACTCACTGAGAAAGCACTAGGATTTAGGTTCCACAATGGAACAAAATGGCAGCTCAAAACTGGTCCCAAACGGCCCTCCACAATGTGGTCACCACCAGTCCAGGCCTCGCCTCAATTGCCCACACAACTCTACACCACGCCACCTCAACCTACAAATAATACCACCATATTGAACCAAATCACCACCCTACAGAAAGAGACCTCTCATCTTACATCAGGCTTCCTGCCCTTTGTTGAAATTATCTTAGAAGGAATTTTCCTGCATTGGGTAGGAGACTGGAAAATGTCAGCTAAGATCATTTCCAATTCCAGATGCTCTACACTGAGTGGGAAGGTAAGACTGGGCTCATGCTCCTCTCTCCCTCTCCCCTTCCTTCTCCTTTTCTCTCCTCAACCTCACACCTCTTTTTTGGGGAGAAGGAAGAGGCGTTATCATGCACTTATTGTCAAAGCAGCACTAGGCAAAACCTAAAGCATACTGACATCCTATTATTTGTCAGAAACTCTGTTAATTGCTGGGCTCATAGGGTGTTTTTTTCCTTAATTTTTATTGGAGTAGAGTTGCTTTACAATGCTGTACCAGTTTTTGCTGTACAGCAAAGTGAATCAGCTATACATGCACATATATCTCTTTTTTGGATTGCCTTCCTATTTAGGTCACCAAAGATCACTGAGTAGAGTTCCCTGTGCTCTACAGGAGGCTATTATTATTTATCTATTTTATACATAGTACCATATACATGTCAATCACAGAATGATTTTTGTAAAGATTTCTATAAAGGACTGAATGAAGCTGAAGAGATCAGCCATACCTCACTCATGGAGCTACAAAACATATCCTTATAGGTAGATTAATGATGCCAGAATTTAGTGGCAGTGTTTTGAAAATGGTATAGTCATTAAACCCTAAAAGAGTTTACTGTAAGGCATAAATATACCCATTTACATGTTACTTTTATCAACTAATATGTCTTTGGCACAAATATATTGAGTATATACTGAGGACTTGTACACTGAGTAAATGTATTTTAGATCCCAACCTGCAACTCAGTGGAGACTTTGCCCATGATTAGTGGGATTTTCTTCTTGCTCATTTTGCCTTTCTATCTATACTGTCTTATCTCAGTATCCTTCTACCAAGGCTTGCATTGAAAAAGGGTAATAATACCCAAAACATAAGAACATTTTTCCACCCCCCAAGGGCCCCTCAAGGAATACTACAGATCTAAAACCTTGGAGAGTTCAGAAGAAACTTTCTAAACTGGGATGTTTGTACAGCAATTATACTCCAAAAATAAAAAGTAAACTGGGATACTCAAAAGCAGTGTTAAGGAACCCAAGGGCAATTCGGCTCATTGCATTTAAAACCGACAAACACTCTTCCCGCTCATTTGTGGAAGCAGCATCAGGAAGTCCTGTAGATTGTTACCATGTATCTACACGCAAAGTTATTCTTTCATTAAATACTTAAATGGCTTCCTTAGAACAGGGCAGAAAGGTCTCATGATGCCTTACTTAGCTATTTTATTATACTCTGATATTTTGGGAACCGGATGAAGGAGCCGACTCACTGGAGAAGACCCTGATGCTGGGAAAGATTGAGGGCAGGAGGAGAAGGGGGCAGCAAAGGATGAGATGGCAGGATGGCATCACCAACTCAATGGACATGAGTCTGAGCAAACTTGATAAAATGGACATGAGTTTGAGCAAATTCATGGTGAAGGACAGAGAAGCCTGGCATGCTGCAGTCCATGGGGTTGTAAAGAGTAGGACATGACTGAGCAACTGAACAACAACAAACCCTGATAGACAGAGTCCTTGTATTGATTCCTCACTGCACAAAGAATATCTGCAAAAGGAAATAACTTAATGAAATAATACTTATATCGGGGGGGGGGGGCTGGAGACTTCAAGACAATAATAAAGAATGCATTAATACACCTAACACCCAAATGTCTGACAGGTAATGCAATTTACAGAGGGTTTCTGTTGAGCTTCCTTTTTTCTTCCATTCCCTCACATACACATTACTGGCATGTTTTATAGTTCAGACAGTAAAGAATCCGCCTGCAATGCAGGAGACTCAGGTTCGATCCCAGGGTTGGAAAGATCTCTTGGAGAAGGGAATGGCAACCCACTCCAGTATTCTCACCTGGAGCATCCCATGCACAGAGGAGCCTGGCAGGCTACAGTCCATGGGGTCACAAAGAATCGGACATGACTGAATGACTAATACTTTATATAAATTGTCTCTAATCCCTAAATAGTCTGTATCATTTCCCCCATTTTGCAGATGGGGAAACTGAAGCTCAGAATTATGGCATCTTGCCCCAGGCCACCCCTGGAGGGGGGCAACCCACTCCAGTATTCTTGCCTGGAGAATCCCCATGGACAGAGGTGCCTGGCGGGCTACAGACTACAGGGTCGCAAAGAGCCAGACATGCCTGAGTGACTGAGCATACAGCACACAGCCCTGGCCACACAGCTGGCAGAGGGCAGAGTCCAGTTTAGAATCTGGATTTTTCTGACTCAAAAGACTTCCTTCCTTAGGAACATACTACTGCTATATCCACCAGGAGTTGGAAGTTTCTGATGTATAAATGTGAAGAAAATTTGGATGCTGTAAATTTGGGTAGTGCTTCAACTACTTCTGAACTTAAATAAAAGAAGACTAATACTTATGCAGTGGTCATGTGTCTTCACCAATTTCACAAGCTAAGCACTCCCTAGTCTCCCTGAGAAGGACTGACATCTGGATCATATTGGCAAGTGGATGCTTTAAACATGAGAGAAAATTAGGACAAAAACCTAACACTGAATTACTTCCACCAGCTCGCTCACCAGTATCTCCCCAACTACTCACTCCTAATGTATAACCAGCTTGTCATCCATCCTTTCTAAGCAGTGAACAATGGCTTTGACCTCCCAGTTAGCAAGTTCACAGGAGAAATATATCAGTTATAATTAATGTTTACTAGAATAAATGTAAATATTTAAAAACATGCAACTGTTCTAAGCACATGTGATTTCCATTTTATTTTATGAAACACGAAAAATCCACTTGTCCATCCCATTAATTATAACCTACTCTCAGCCCTGACCTGCACATAATTCCCTCTGACGTAAATTGGAACAAGGTGCTCAGAATGGAAGCAGCCTATAACTCCAAGTGGGCTACAAAATGTCAAGTTCCCAAACCTGTCAAAAGTTTAACCTGACATTTTGCTAAGATTAGGAGCAGTTGACGAGTTTAAAAAGAGGGCTTAAAAACTCACCACAGTTAAATCCTACAGTAAGTCCTGAAATACCCAAAATAAACAGGACTAAGGGGACCCTGAGGATACGAAAACCTGGTGAGAAGAGAAGAAATACTCCCTTGTAGGTGGTATTTCTCTGCAGAAAATAATGTACATGCATTCAAGCAGAATTAAGAAGAATACAGCAATCAACTTGGAGGCACAAGGCCTTCTTGAGAGCTAAAGGAGTCATGTGGACCATGCAAAAAATTTCTCTTTCTGCTAACATGTGGATGATCCTGCCCACTCACTTTAAATGTTAAAGGCAAAAAAAAAAAAAAATGAATAAGTGTTAATCCTTCTCTAATAATACTTTTCTTGACCCAACTGTGAGATGAATTCATTTATAAAATTCCCCCAAAGCAAAATGCCTGGAGGAGAATGTAACCACTAAGAAGTGGCCTTTGGTAGATCAATCTCCCCAGCCAGTTTTCTATATATATATATATATATATATATCCACAAAAATGGAATCATACTTCACATTTGATTTTGCAAGTTGTTACATTAAATATAAAATATTGGGTGACTTTTCATGTTTAGAGACTCTTCTGATTCCTCAGGATTAATCTTAAGTATGTTTTAGTATAACTGAAGTATTACTGCCAAATGCCAAATCAAATAGACCATGAATACTGAAGATTTAATAAATATTAAAATCTGAGCAATTTCCTTCTTCCCATTACAACATGCACTGTCAGCGACAGAGATACTGCCCCCAGGGAAAGAAAATTAGTTCTTAGCAGCAAAAAATCTTCTACTTTTTATGGACAAATCACAGATATGTAAATAGACATACAATATAGTTGTAGTGTTAAAATTTCATGGAGGGGAAATTAGGAAAACATGCCTGAAAAGGCTCCATGGTGGATTAGTAATGAAAAGAGGTTGTGAAACACTGTACCACAGCATCAGGCTTGTAAACGGGGACCTTTACATAGCTGGAATTCAAAAGATGAATTTTTCCATTTTAAAGGTCTCACCCTTGAATGAATTCTAGCCCATTTCTAAGTTGGAGAAAACGAGGTTCCAAGAAGCAGATTTTTTGAGAGCTGGTTTTTTGGGGTACACTTATGGTCAGCTCATGTTATATGTGCCATGTTGAGGGAGAAGATGCTTTGAAGACAGATGGAGAAGGAAATGACAACCCACTCCAGAATTCTTGCCTGGAGAATACCAAGGACAGGGGAGCCTGGTGGGCTGCTGTCTATGGGGTCGCACATGGGGTCGCACAGAGTCGGACACGACTGAAGCGACTTAGCAGCAGCAGCAGCAGGACATATTACATCTGAAAGGCCTAGGATCAGAGGAGTCTGCATTTCAACATTTATGAGCTCTTGCTCTGTGCTGCCCTCTTGTGTTATCTAGGCCTCCAATATGTCTCTTCTTAACAACCCTGAGATGCACCAAACTGATGGACCCTCTGGGTATTTCATGGCACCTACATCGAGGAGGCAGTCATACCAAGAATGCTCAAAGACATAGATTTCCATGCAGGAAGAAGCAAGTGTCGGGGCAGAAGGAAAAGTTACAGTGCTTCTTACCTGCCCTTTAACCCTGGGAGAGAGTGGACTGACTTTTATCAGAGGCAACACAGCTTCAGTTCAGTTCAGTTCAGTCACTCAGTCATGTCCGACTCTTTGCAACCCCATGAATCACAGCACACCAGGCCTCCATGTCCATCACCAACTCCCAGAGTTCACCCAAACTCATGTCCATCAAGTCGGTGATGCCATCCAGCCATCTCATCCTTTGCCGTCCCCTTCTCCTCCTGCCCCCAGTCCCTCCCAGCATCAGGGTCTTTTCCAATGAGTCAACTTTTTGCATCAGGTGGCCAAAGTACTGGAGTTTCAGCTTCAACGTCAGTCTTTCCAATGAATACCCAGGATTGATCTCCTTTAGGATGGACTGGTCGGATCTCCTTGCAGTCCAAGAGACTCTCAAGAGTCTTATCCAACACCACAGTTCAAAAGCATCAATTCTTCAGCACAGCTTACAAAGGAGTAAAGTAGATGAAAACCTTCATCATTTTCTATGGGAGGCAGAATGCCGGAAATGGTGGCCAAAGATGTCTGCCTTAATCCCCAGAACCTAGGGCCATGAGATATCTCTCCCCTGGTTGTGTTGTAAGCACAGCTGACATCAGGGGAAGGAGATGATCCAGATGGGCCTGACCTGACCACACGGGCCCTTAAAAGCTGAGAGATTTTTCCACTCAAGAGTGGAAGAGGAATTTTGAGAGATCCTTAGTACATGAAAGATTAACAGTGCCATTGCTGCTTTGAGAATGAATGGCCATGTGAGAAGGAACATAGGTGCCCCCTGGGAAGAAAGAGTGGACCCCACCTGACAGCTATCAAGGAAATGGAGAGTTCAGTTCTCCAACTGCAAGAAAATGAATTCTACCAACAACTAGAGTGATCCTGGCAGGAGATTCTTCCCCAGGGCTTTCAGATGAGAGCCTAGCATGGCCAACACCTTGATTTCAGCTTTATGAGACCCTGAGCAGAGAACACAGCAGGCCATCCAGACCTGTGACCTACAAAACCAAGAGCTAACAAATAGGTGTGGTTTTAACCTTTAAATTTGTGGTAATTTGTTACACAGCCATAGTAAGCTAATACACTTTTGTCTACAAGCATACCAACAAATGGCATCCTTGCAACAATTGTCTCCTAGGTCACAGACCCTGGTCAATAACAGCCATTTCAAATACAGCTTCCAATCTTGGGTCTCATGCCGACCATCCCAACCCTCTGAGAATCGATCCTGTGACTCAAATCTTAGCTCTTGATCCCTGCTCTGATCAACTGTCCTTTAGGAAGATTTTCATTACCTTCCAGATAATGATAAGTATCAAGTTCTCAATGCTCACCTGTCTTCCTACCCTCTACTACCTGGTTTACTAAATGCTCAGGATCGTCGCCATCTCATGCATCCATCTGATGTATTTCACTCCAGTTGTCTTTTAGCTGCTTAGAACTTTTTTTTTCTACATCTAGAATGTTTCATCTATCTCACTAAGTCCCCAATGACTTCATTCTCCTATAATGGGTTGTTCAAAGGATTATGTAAGAAGTTAAGTGGAAGTCAGAATACTCGTCGATGCCTTCATTTGCCTAAATTTTCTGTAGGAAAAACAGAAGCAGTGACTGTTAAGTCATATGCTAAGGTACAAAGAGAAGGAAAGAGATTAGGCAACATTAGTGTCTGAACTTAAAGCTCTCCCAGTACAGACAGCCCTCAGTATCTGAGGGGGACTGGTTCTAGGGCTCTGGCGGACACTAGAATCCACAGATCCTCAAGCCTTTAAACACCAATTTTTTGCACATAACCTACTGTACAACCTCTGATATACTTTAAATCATCTCTAGATTACTTATATGGAGAAGGCAATGGCACCCCACTCCAGTACTCTTGCCTGGAAAATCCCATGGACGGAGGAGCCTGGTGGGCTGCCATCTCTGGGGTCGCACAGAGTTGGACACGACTGAACAACTTAGCAGCAGCAACAGCAGATTACTTATAATAACTAATACAATGCAAATGATATGCAAATAATTGAAAATACAGTGTAAATGTTATGTAAACAGTTGCCTGCCTAGAAAATTCAGGTTTTGCTTTTGGGGGACTTACTGGAATTTTCTTTTTCCAGCATATTTTCAATCTGCAGTTGGCTGAACCCATGGAAGCCAGATAAGTGAATGCTGAACGTACTTTGTACTTGTTGCATGTTCGAATCTTCTGAAGCTTCATTTTACCCATTTGTAAAAGACTAATAGGTGGCGCTACTGGTAAAGAACCAGTCTACCAATGCAAAAAGCCTGAGAGACACGAGTTCGATCCCTAGGTCGGGAAGACACCCTGGAGAAGGGCATGGCAACCCACTCCAGTATTCTTGCCTGGAGAATCTCATGGACACAGGAGCCTGGCAGACTACAGTCCATGGGGTCACAAAAGTCAAACATGAGGTGACTTAGCACACAATAGTAATATTTAATTCATGAAGCTTCAAGAAAGAAAAAAAAAAAAAAAACAGCGACAACCCAAATAACAGAAACTGGATTTTGCAAACAGTTAAAAATCACTGTGAGATGAACTCAGGCAATGGCTGGCATGAAATACTTTCAATTTTTCAGGAGGTAGCTTTGTAAATGATCTCTTTATCTCTTCTATTACCACAAGAACAAAGCCATAGTTAACCTTCTTTAAGACAGACTTTAGCCTTGACAATGGGTTTCCCTGGTGGCTCAGAATCTGCCTGCAATGTGGGAAACCGTGGTTCAATCCCTGGGTTGGGAAGATCGCCTGGAGGAGGAAATGGCAGCCCACTCCAGCATTCTTGCCTGGAGAATCGCATGGACAGAGGAACCTGGTGGGCTATACAGTCCATAGGGTCACAAAGAGTCAAACATGACTGAGTGACTAACACTTAGCCTTGACAACAGAGCATGCAACAGAGCATGGTAGGATGTGGCAATCATTACATTTGACCTTAGGTTGCCACATTCATTACTCCAACCAATAACAACAAAAGAGTTCTAGGATTAGGAAGAAAGTTCTGCAGTTGGTATATTTGTTAGGATATTTCTGTTGGTTCAGTGAACCACAAGTCCCCTGAGGACAGAACCCATGTTCACTTCATCTTAGATATCTATAAGGTCTGTTTAGAACTCTGGCCTCAGTGGGGACTTATTTATGCACCAAAAAATTCAGTTAAAGAGTGACATTTCTGCAGAAAACTATGGTGAGCTCAAAAACTGATTATTTTCCTGAATTTTCTATTTACAATCCTAGTAAATATGGGTTTCAATTTTCTTCAAATTAATAGATCTAAAAACTTCTGTGACAGAACCAAGGAGGGTTATATGGGGTTGCAGGAAATGGGCCAGACCTCCCCCAAATCTCCATGTTCTGCAACTTGTGACTTGTGCTCAAACCAGAAAATAAACTCAAACATTATGATATAAAATGGCCAACATATTTCAAGCTGTTTTCTTCCTTTTGCATTTCTGGTTCATTACTCAGGAAGTATTTCCAGTGGCCACATCCTGCAGGAGCATTCTAACACCAACTGCTCCTTCATGGACTGGAAAACTGGGGACTTTTACTTCCAGATTTAAGGATACTTGCTGAAGAGCTATTCTTTCTGTAAATTACTTGTCATTAAAATAACAATGGATGCACTCATTAGTCAAATTAAAGATCATCTTTCTGGAAGTGTATCAAATGCAGATAAAGTTTAAAGAAGCATTGTTGACATTTTTTAAAAATATGAACTTAATGAATAACTTTGTTGTTACAATTCAGCAGCCAGGGGCAATGAAAAATTCCTAGGACTTTTATTTCATGGCCTTGGCAGACTTCTTAATGGCCTGCATTCAAGATATCCATACCTTCTCTGACTTTAAAATAAAAATCTCAAAACCACACAACACAGCATTAGTATAGTCTTAAAACACTTCAGTAAAGATCCTATTTGCTGATTTTTCTTCATTTGCTAACCAGCTGACTGTGACAATTAAGTCTCTTAATATTTCAACCTTCAATCACATGGCATTATTTGTTGCTCTAAGATGTACACTGGCTTAAGGAATTTAACATGCTTCACAACAAACTGCTTTCTAACCCATTACCCTAGACTCTGCATACCATGACCAGAGGACCACCAGAGGCCAAGTCTAGCCCTCAGCTTGTTCTCTGTATCCTAGAAGCTAGAGATGGTCTTTACATTTTGAGATGGCTAAAAAAAAAAATCAAAAACACTAATATTTTGTGATCCAGGAAAATGATATGAAAGTCAAATGTCAGAGTCAACAACATTAAGCTTTTCTGGAGCACAGTCACCTCCGATTGCTTACCGACTGTTTATGGCTGAGTTGAGTAGTTTTACACAGAGACTGTATGGCCTGCAAAGCCCAGAATATTTACTATCCGGCCTTTATGAACAAGTTTGCTGATCCCCGGCCTAGATTTAGGTGGTATGAAGATGGTGCAAACACTTCAAAACTCTGCTCCCCTAGGATTCTGGGGTTGTCCATAGATCTTGGAAGTCTCATGACCTAGCTCTGAGCACTACTGCCCTTGTTAGCTTTTACACATTCACACATTTCCTAATCTGGGGAGAATGAGGAAGGAAGAAAGTACCCAATAGTAGAGTCCACCTCCATTCTCTACAGTTGTGGGAATATTCCCTTTATACCCTTTAGATGCATCAATGGACATGAGTTTGAGCAAACTCGGGGAGATAGTGAAGGACAGGGAAGCCTGGCGTGCTGCAGTCCATGGAGTCGCAAAGAATTGGACAAGACTGAGCGACTGAACAACAACAACAATATATACATAGGGGCTTCCCAGGTGGCGCTAGTTGTAAACAACCTGCCTGCCAGTGCAGGAGACTTAACGAGACTCTGGTTCGATCCCTGGGTTGGGAAGATCCCCTGGAGGAGGGCATGGCAACCCACTCCAGTATTCTTGTCTGGAGAATCCCATGGACAGAGAAGTCTGGTGGGCTACAGTCCATAGCATTGCAAAGAGTCGGACCCTGCTTAGTGACTGAACGACAACCCTCTAGAGAGACAGTATAAAAGGAATAGGAGTATTTTTTAAAAATCTGGGAGAAATTCTACCAAACACTAAGCAAGTGGTTCCACCCTCCCCTCCTCTTTTTTTTTTTTAAATACAGAGTGCTGTGCTTATCAGTATTACATACTTATCAGTATTATACTGTTAAAAACAGCTTTGCTGAAATGTAATTCACAGATCACAAACACAACCACTTAACCTGTACAATTCAGGGGGTTTGGGTGTCTTCACAGAGATGTGCAGCCATCACCATTAATTCCAGAACACTGGCATCACCCCTAAAAGAAATACCCCACCCAGCATCAGACACACCAGCCAATATCAGTCCCAATTCTCCCCTCCTCCCATCTCCTAACCTTGACTAATCTACCTTCTGAAAAAAAAAAAAAAAGGTTGGCCATGCCCCACAGTATGTGAGACCTTAGTTCAGTGGAAGCATGGAGTCTCTACCACTGGATCACCAGGGAAATCCTACCTAGTTTAAATTTCTATAAAATTGGCTTATTCTGGACATTTCATATAAACACATCAGTCAGTATGTGGCTCTTTATGGCTGGCTTTTCTCATTTAGCAGAATATTTTTACAAATCTCTTCACTTTTAACTTTGCAAACTCCCCTAGTCTAGAAGTATCTGATGAAAATAATCACTTCAAAGTAATAACTGTCCAATCGCTTTTTGAAAAATGATGAAAATAGACCACAGACTTTTCTTACAGGCCAAAGGGACACCCATGAGGCTGAGCAATGCCATTCAAGGCATCAGCCAGCCTCCATGTGCTCATCCTAACATTTACCCAATAAATATCTGTAGAGCAGCTGGTGTATACTAAGCACTGTGCTAGATGAGGAAGAACACACTGGATTTTCAGATCCAGATCTTCACAACTCCACTTTTCATTAGATACTGGCTTGATCTGTCAAACCCCTACACATTTTATTGGCAACACACTGTATTTCTCAGAGTTTTAGTCTTTTATTTTAAAAAGTATGTAATTTCTTAAGATGCTCAAAATAAAATTTGGCCTTCAACTTGCCAAATACCTGAAGAAAGCTGCTATTAGCTCACACTCTTCCTACTTATCTGCCCCCTATTTCCTTCCCTTCCATCTTCGCACTCCTTTATTTGATTAACATATTTGAGTTCTGTAACACACATCCACACGATATTGTGAATATCCATGGAGTACCAGACAAGCTAAGGGAAAAAATTCAAACCTTGTCCATTAATGATTTTTTTTCTTGTACCTAAATGTCTGCCATCGTGTTATTGCTTGCTCACTAGTAAAGACTCAAAAATAAGCCAGGCAAAGTCCCTATTATCTGGACAGTGAGAATTTAAAATAGCAGCCTTCAGGTCATTGGGTATTGGAAGCCAAATGCTATCTCTTTCCTCCAATCAAGTGAGTCTTTTCCATGGACAGTCTTTCCCTGTTGGACATCTGTACTTATGAACACTGCTTGATCCTGAAGGATACAGTCTAAATCAAACACGTATGGTCTTGTTAGATTTATCATTGAAGTGTTGTCAGAGAACAGAGTAACTGCAGGTGTTCTGTGCTGTGTAGAGGGACCAAACATGGGTAAAAACCATCAGGAGACAGATACAGATTTCACTTGAAGAAAAACTGTGTACCCGCAAATGATGTCCCAATCCAAATTGGAAGGGGTCTCCTTGGCAGAACACCCCTGCAATGGAAGCATCCTTGGGGCCCTTAGGTGCTGGTGGCATTACAGGAATTCCAATAGCATAAGGTTTAAAGAGACAGACCAGACCTTTAATTCTTAAGGATGTAGACTCTCTGGCAAGGACGGTGAATAGGAACCCATTCGGACAGACATAGTTTAAAGCAGCTATGATGGTTCAACCCCAAGGGGTGGTATGTTTTCGAAAGTGATACCAAAGAGTTCTCAATGTCAACAGTAACATAATCTTCCCACGATTTATGTCACAAGATAGCAAATGAAAAGGAAAGTATTAGTCAACATTTACAGGTAGGTGTCAGAGATTTTTACCAGCTAGTTAGTATTACACTCTTTTTTAAACAAATATCATATTATATCACTTACAAGTAGAATCTAAAAACAGATACAAATGAACTTATTTACAAAACAGAAACAGACTCACAGACTTAGAAAGCAAACTGATGGTTATCAAAGGGAAAAGATGAGATGGTTGGATGGCATCGCTAACTCAATGGACATGAATGTGAGCAAGCTCTGGGAGTTAGTGATGGACAGGGAAGCCTGGCAGGCTGTAGTCCATGCATGGGGCTGCAAAGAGTCGGACATGGATGAATGACTGAACTGAACTGAAGAGTATTTGAAAACTCCTACAACTTCACTGATGATGTTCCATTACATGGAAGTGAGATTTTATTCCAAATAACCAATACATTACATTTAAACAATTTACTTTCCATTAACTAATTCAGTAATCCATCTATTCAACAGGCAAATAAGCTTCTGGCTAACACTGGGGAAAATTCCACTGTACAGATTTCAAGGACTCAATTCAAAGAGCTGTTTAAAAGAATAGCCAAAAATTGAAGGTTTCTTTTCTTTACTGACATTTTAAAGATCTGAGTGAATGTTCAGTTGCTGTGATCACCTCTGCAAATTAATCACAATCTATAAGAAGATAATGGATCAAGACCATCCCCATGGAAAAGAAATGCAAAAAAGCAAAATGGCTGTCTGGGGAGGCCTTACAAATAGCTGTGAAAAGAAGAGAAGCGAAAAGCAAAGGGGAAAAGGAAAGATATAAGCATCTGAATGCAGAGTTCCAAAGAATAGCAAGGAGAGATAAGAAAGCCTTCCTCAGCAATCAATGCAAAGAAATAGAGGAAAAGAACAGAATGGGAAAGACTAGAGATCTCTTCAAGAAAAACAGAGATACCAAGGGAATATTTGATGCAAATATGGGCTCGATAAAGGACAGATGGTATGCTCCAAACAGGAGCAGAAGATATTAAGAACAGGTGGCAAGAATACACAGAAGAACTGTACAAAAAAGATCTGCATGACCAAGATAATCACGATGGTGTGATCACTCACCTAGAGCCAGACATCCTGGAATGTCAAGTCAAGTGGGCCTTAGAAAGCATCACTATGAACAACGCTAGTGGAGGTGATGGAATTCCAGTTGAGCTATTTCAAATCCTGAAAGATGATGCTGTGAAAGTGCTGCACTCAACATGCCAGCAAATTTGGAAAACTCAGCAGTGGCCACAGGACTGGAAAAGGTCAGTGTTCATTCCAATCCCAAAGAAAGGCAATGCCAAAGAATGCTCAAACTACCACACAATTGCACTCATCTCACACGCTAGTAAAGCAATGCTTAAAATTCTCCAAGCCAGGCTTCAGCAATATGTGAACCATGAACTTCCTGATGTTCAAGCTGCTTTTAGAAAAGGCAGAGGAACCAGAGATCAAATTGCCAACATCCACTGGATCATGGAAAAAGCAAGAGAGTTACAGAAAAACATCAATTTCTGCTTTATTGACTATGCCAAAGCCTTTGACTGTGTGGACTACAATAAACTGTGGAAGATTCTAGGAGAATGGGAATACCAGACCACCTGACCTGCCTCTTGAGAAACCTATATGCAGGTCAGGAAGCAACAGTTAGAACTGGACATGGAACAACAGACTGGTTCCAAATAGGAAAAGGAGTACGTCAAGGCTGTATATTGTCACCCTGCTTATTTAACTTCTTTGCAGAACACATCATGAGAAACGCTGGGCTGGAAGAAGCACAAGCTGGAATCAAGATTGCCAGGAGAAATATCAATAACCTCAGATATGCAGATGACACCACCCTTATGGCACAAAGTGAAGAGGAACTAAAAAGCCTCTTGATGAAAGTGAAAGAGGAGAGTGACAAAGTTGGCTTAAAGCTCAACATTCAGAAAACGAAGATCATGGCATCTGGTCCCATCACTTCATGGGAAATAGATGGAGAAACAGTAGAAACAGTGTCAGACTTTATATTTTGGGGCTCCAAAACCATTGCAGATGGTGACTGCAGCCATGAAATTAAAACACACTTCCTCCTTGGAAGAAAAGTTATAACCAACTTAGATAGCATATTGAAAAGTAGAGACATTACTTTGCCAACAAACATCCGTATAGTCAAGGCTATGGTTTTTCCTGTAGTCATGTATGGATGTGAGAGTTGGACTGTGAAGAAAGCTGAGTGATGAAGAATTGATGCTTTTGAACTGTGGTGTTGGAGAAGACTCTTGAGAGTCCCTTGAACTGCAAGGAGATCCAACCAGTCCATTCTGAAGGAGATCAGCCCTGGGATTTCTTTGGAAGGAATGATGCTAAATCTGAAACTCCAGTACTTGGGCACCTGATGCGAAGAGTTGACTCATTGGAAAAGACTCTGATGCTGGGAGGGATTGGGGGCAGGAGGAGAAGGGGATGACAGAGGATGAGATGGCTGGATGGCATCACTGACTCGATGGACGTGAGTTTGGGTGAACTCCGGGAGTTGGTGATGGACAGGGAAGCCTGGCGTGCTGCAATTCATGGGGTCGCAGAGTCGGACACAACTGAGCAACTGAACTTCCTGACTGACTGACTGAAGAAGATAATATAACCCTAAAAGGTCACCTTATACACTTCATGTATATAAAAGAAGTGAAAGTGAAATCGCTCAGTCATGTCCGACTCTTTGTGACCCCATAGACTGTAGCCCACCAGCCTCCTCTGTCCATGGGATTCTCCAGGCAAGAATACTGGAGTGGGTTGCCATTTCCTTCTCCAGGGGATCTTTCCGACCCAGGGATTGAACCCTGGTCTCCTGCATTGCAGGCAGCCTCTTTACCACCTGAGCTACCAGGGAAGTCACATAAAAGAAGGGAAGGCAAACATGAGAATGCTAGGGGCCAAGGTCACATGATTAGGTTTATCACTTGGCATCATATGTTTAAAATAGAGCTTGGCAGAAAATATTGGAAATTAGAGGGATGTTATTTTGAATTCAGCAACTCTTTGCTATGTAACTCCCAAAATAAATGAATCTCTTGCTCTGTTCATAAGGACTGTATAGGAAAGGAAGTCTGCATGAAGTTATCATAATACAGATCTTAAATGAAGTTAAATGAAGGACACCTGAAGTTGTAATGTTGTAACTTTAAAGACACTCACTGAAAGAATAACACATAAAGAACACTGGCATGACTTTCTACAAGGTGGGCAATTTTGGCCTACATAGAATTTGTATTCTCTCTTTAGATGTAAAAATTTCTCTCTATAATCCTATAAACAAAGAAGGTTCACTTTCTTGGCTCGTGCAGATATATTTCTTCCAAAGCCTTCTCTCAACATAATCTACAAAGCCCTTTGAGCAGTTTTTAAATAGAATAAAGCATCTTCAAGTATTTTTGCATATAATTTGTCATACTATGAAACAAATACATTTGCAAAGGTATTCTATTATTTGGGGAGTCAATGGTCAACGTGCTTTTACTTGTATATTTTCTTGGTAATTTTTCTTATTAAAACTCATACACCAAGGGAGGGGACATACATATACCTAGGGCTGATTCATGTTGATACATGGCAAAAAACCAACACAATATTGTAAAGCAATTATCTTCCAATTAAAAATAAATAATTAAAAACTACTCATACACTCCCAAGAGCCTCTGCAGTATTTAAGTGTCACTTGAGTTTAGTCTGCGGGGAACACAAGAGCACAGAAAAGAACAAGAACACTTCCTTCACTACAAATAGCGATATCCCCAGGCAGTTTATAAATCTCTATTCCTGAGAAAGGAAGGCGGCAGCATTTCTGAGGGATATGTATTAACATACAGCTCAGTGGCATCATTTACAGGCAGAGCCACAGTAGCTATGAATTAATGGTAACTGTGGTCCATTTCATAGCAAACAGATGGGGAAACAGTGGAAACAGTGACAGACTTTATTTTGGGGGGCTCCAAAATCACTGCAGATGGTGACTGCAGCCATGAAATTAAAAGACGCCTACTCCTTGGAAGAAAAGTTGTGACCAACCTAGACAGCATATTAAAAAGCAGAGACATTACTTTGCCAACAAAGGTCCGTCTAGTCAAGGCTATGGTTTTTCCAGTGGTCATGTATGGATGTGAGAGTTAGACTATGAAGAAGGCTGAGTGCCGAAGAATTGATGCTTTTGAACTGTGGTGTTAGAGAAGACTCCTGAGAGTCCCTTGAACTGCAAGGAGATCCAACCAGTCCATCCTAAAGGAGATTGGTCCTGGGTGTTCGCTGGAAGGACTGATGTTGAAGCTGAAACTCCAGTACTTTGGCCACCTGATGCAAAAAGCTGACTCATTGGAAAAGACCCTGATGCTGGGAAAGATTGAGGGCAGGAGGAGAAGGGGACGACAGAGAATGAGATGGCTGGATGGCATCACTGACTCAATGGACATGAGTTTGGGTGGACTCCGGGAGTTGGTGATGGACAGGGAGGCCTGGTGTGCTGCGGTTCATGGGGTCACAAAGAGTCAGTCAGACACAACTGAGTGACTGAACTGAACTGTGGTCAAAATTCTTAAGCACACTGTAACAACTTATATCCTATTACTAATAAAATGAAAGTGAAAGTCACTCAGTCATGTCCGACTCTTTGTGACCCCATGGGCTGAAGCCCACCAGACTCCTCTGTCCATGGAATTCTCCAGGCAAGAATACTGGAGTGGGTGGCCATTTCCTTCTCCAGGGGATCTTTCCAATCCAGGAATCAAACCCAGGTCTCTTACAGGCACATTCTCTACCATCTGAGCCACTAGAGAAGCCCAATAAAATTAAGGAAGGGTGAAGAATGAAGTTGAATTGAAATGGTATAATTGATATAGGAATATTTAATTTTCACAGGTGGTTGTAGTTTATCCTATTTTCAGGTACCTTGTAATTTATATGTATATATAAAATATAGATTTTAATTCTAATACTAAGAATCACCACTAATAGTATTTCATACAATAATCATTTTTACTGTCCTTTAATTCTAAAATAGAAAAATATATTCATGTAATATATTAAGATATAATAAGCATAAAGCATACTTGTACCTTATAAATGTAATTTAAAGGGAAAAAAATGGAGTATGGGCTTTCCTGGAGGTTAAAAATCCACCTTGCAATGCGGGGCACATGGGTTCAACCTCTGGTCTGGGAAGATTCCACATGATGCCAAGCAACTAAGCCCAGGGTGCCACAGCTACTGGAGCTCATGAGCCCTAGAGCCTGTGCTCCACAGAAAGAGAAGTCACCAGAATGAGAAGCCTGTCAATGCAACTAGAGAGTGCACCCAGTTCTCCACAACTAGGGAAAGCCATGCACGGCAGCAAAGACCCAGCACGGCCAAAAGTTAGTAAAATAAAATCAAGTAAATAGTTTTAATGGAGTATGACAAATAATAAATTGTTTTTGCCATATAAGTATGATTCAAATTTTAAAAACCAACTTCATTTTCTGTTGCCTGCTTTAAATGCCTTAAAACCTCTACTATTAGAGAATTAAGAGAAACAGGTCAAAGCAGAAACTCAAATTAATTGCTCAGTAAAATTTTCTATGCACATACGTAAGATAGAACTCATTTTATAAAGATATTTTATTATCTGTTCGATTGTATATCTGTTAAAATAATCATGATAATTAGCATAAGTGATAAAACATCAATACAAAGTAAAACAAAAACCACACAGATGAAGTCTGATTTCATTTTGTGTGTTCAATTCATATTTTAAGCACCGAGTATAAGCTACTTAAGAAGCAAGGGCTGTTATATTTCTCCATGAAGCACTAATCTTCCACCATAATGTGGAAAAAATACATTTGAAGAGATTAGTAGTTAGCAGCAGTGCCCAGATGGACAGCCAAACCTGGGAAATAGGCCCATTTGGGTGTGAGAATGTTACCTGGGAGACATGAACACACCTACACTAGATTATGACATATTTCTTTACCTTTAAAAAAACAAACACAAGTGCGATACTACTATACATCTGCTAGAATGGCTAAAATAACAATAAGCTTAGAACGTGGACCCAGTTTGATTCCTGGTCAGGGAACTAGATCCAGATCTTGCACCACAACTAAAACCTGGCACAGCCATATAAATAAATAAGTAAACAGGGCTTCTCTGGTGGCTCAAAGGGTAAAGAATCTGCCTGCAATGCAGGAGACCTGGGTTCGATCCCAGGGCTGGGAAGATCCCCTGCAGAAGGGAATGGCAATCCACTCTAGTATTCTTGCCTAGAGAAGCCCATGGACAGAGAAGCCTGGTAGACTACAGTCCACAGGGTTGCAAAGAGTTGGACATGATTCAGCAACTAAACCACAACAACCACTGACAGACACAACTTGGATGAACCTCTAGAGAATTATGCTGAGTGAAAAAAGCCAATCTCATATATGACTATATTTATATAATATTCTTGAAAGGTCAAAATTATAGAGATGGAGAACAGTTTATTGGTTGCCAGAGGTTCAAGATGGAGGATGAGGTGGGGGAAGAGTGCACAGAACTTCCTTGTATATTGTTTTGCAATTTCCTATGGCTCTAGAATTATTTTAAAACAGAAAAAAAACCTCAAAACTATCTTCCTATATCAACAGAGCCCTGGGAAGCAAGAGCATTCAAAAACCACATTCACAGTTGTAGGGTTGATCAGTGTTCGAATCTCAGCTCTAATTTATGGTAATTCTCGGCACCCTGCCCTGTAAAATACATTTCTATGTAGTTGGAATGTAGAAATACATTCCACTTCTACCTTTTGTATTTACTATTCCACTCAGTATTTCACTTTTGTTTTCAGGACATAACTACATAAACAGGAGTGTTAGTATTTCATTTCTGAGATAGTTTTAAATATAAGATGTATAATACGCAAAAGAATCTAACCACTGTTAAGAATAGGAAAGATGAGCAAGAAAAGCTTTCTTAGCTGATGCTTTGTGACAAAGATTTTCCTCAACCAAACTTTAGTCAGGCTCCTCTGAGCCCTCCTCTTCACTAAGCCTCAACCTTGACCTCTGTCCTGGCTGGGCCTGTACATTACAAGTGTTAGCAAGGATCCTGTGCTAAGTCCGTGCAGAGTTAACCCCTACCCTTGAGACCAGATCACCGTGGCCTGTCTTCAGTAAGAACCCTGTTAAGTTGGTTTAGCAGGAATCCCCCTACCCTTGATGTCCCCTCTTAGTCACCTTCCCATCCACGAATCCCTCTGCTCTGCTCATTGGCTATGGATTCCCAGTTGTCTCTGCTGTATTCAGAGTTGAATTGCGATTTCCCTCCCCTACAGCTATTGCAGTATTCCTAAATAAAGTCTTCCTTACTGTTTTAACCAATGTCAGAGTAATTTTCTTTTACCTATGAAAACTAATGATGATTGATCACGTTCATCAATGAGATTTGGTATTATTTTAGCATATTAGGAGAGTTGGTCCTACAATGGAATATTTTTCAGCAACAAATGACTTTTCTCACACTTTACAGGGATATTTTTATATATGTATGCACACACAGAGGTAGATACTTGCCTGAAGAGATGCCTTGAGAGCATTATTACATCCATATAACACACTACACTACTGCCTGTACATGTGTCTACATACGCATGTCTCTGTGTGGCTAGGTATGTATTCATTCCATGGCTAAGCCGGTGGAAATGTCCATAAAACTAAGACTCCTCTGAAACCCTCTTTGTTTCCACCAAAAGAGAAGTAACCAAATGTTTCTTAAATGCCTGATATATAACAAATTGAGACTGTAAGTGCTTTATACTTCATTTTTTTTATATATCATTTTTCATTCAGTTATTACATAAACCCCAGGAGATGGTAATAGCATCTCCATTTTATATGTAAGGAAATTTGGGAGGCTTAAGCCATCAGCCCAAGGTCACAGAGCTAGGAAGTGGTACATCAGGGGCAACCCAAAAGACCTCTGATACTGTGCTTCCCAATCTGCTGCCTGGAGTGATTCTCTCAATGACTTTATCGCTGTCAAAACGTCAAACACCACTGTACTGGACCTGGCATTTTCTTTTTCTCTTTTTTTCTCCCTAAAGAAAGATCCCTTTGTTCCAAGGAAGTCTTAACCAGAAGCCCAACATTCTGGGAGAGGAGAAAAGCAGAAGAACACATCTAAGCTCTTCTTACTGGAAAAGCAGGGAACTAGAGGACGGTTCTTGCTCTTGTACCTCTTCCTCTTTCAGCTCTGGGTAGTTCTGCAGAACTCTTAGGGCTCTGAGAAGCAAAGATCCAGATACTTCACTGGACTACTTTTGGGAAAAAAATTTTCAGGGCTCCCTTGCGTTTTGCACATCTTAGAAGCAAAGGCGCTGCTGCTGGCTTTTGTTCCAGATAATCTTTTCAGCATCTTTTATCTAATGACCCTGGGACATAGAGATCATGTCAGCTCCCAGAGCAATGGGCAGGCATGTGCTTCCTATCAATCACAAGAAATTCAGAGTTCCACAGCTCAGGAGCCCCATCTGGGAGGCAATTCTTCTGCGCACAGGACATCCATCTGGGGTCCTCTGTCCTGTTCTGGGAAACTTGCGGGGCGAGGACATGAACACGACACTCATGCCACTTGCTGTGCTGTGAGTAGTAAGTCCTCTGTGTCTGACCCAGGAGTCTCATGTTTTCTGCCAACAACCAAGACACAGTGGCAGGCTAAGTTGGCTGGTGAGCAAGTGTGATAAAGTCTCAGACTCTTCACGATTCTTGACAACCACCATTCTTTAACTTTACTTAACACACACTTGGGACTTCCCTGGTAGTCCAATGACTAAAGACTCCACACTCCTGATGCAGGGGGCCCAGGTTTCATCCCTGGTCAGGGAACTAAACCCCACAAGCCACAACTAAGTGTTTGTGTCTGCAACTAAAGATCCCACATGCCACAACAAAGACCCAGCATAGCCATATAAAGAAATAATAAATATTTTTTTTCCAAAACTACACATACACATATAGTACTGACTCTGTATCAGGTGCTATTCTAAGTGGTAAATGGATAGCAACTCAATCTGTACAACAAACTTATAGGTATTATGATGATTGCTTATATTTTATTTCCATTTTACAGGGGCGGTAACAGCAATCATACGTGATTGAATAGTAGGATCATTTCCATAAAGTGATAAAGACTTTTTGTCCATATTTCTAAGCACTAAATAATCTTCTGTACTAAATGAGAAAACATACACTGAAACCTCAGACCAGAGCAAAAGTTCTCTCGTTGGTCTAAATCATAAAGCCCCAGTCTTCAAAACGGGTGATACAGAACAACGCTGTGCAGAAATATTAAAACCATTCTTATCTGTGATGCATCTTGACATTTAGCAATCTGACAGGAAAAGTGGAGACTATTTCCTTAAAGACTTTCCAAGATCTTAAGTATTGCAAGTGGAAGCCCTTATTTCCTTGGAAAATGGTCACAATTCCAACAAACTGAGTACTAATGACAGACACATCCTCCCCAAAGTAGACCCTCAGTAGCAAGCTTTCCACATGTTGGAGGTTATCTCTGCTTTAGAAAGTTCAGCCTCTTGACAGTGGCTGGCTACAGAGTGC
Source organism: Capricornis sumatraensis (assembly GCF_032405125.1). NCBI lineage: Eukaryota > Metazoa > Chordata > Mammalia > Artiodactyla > Bovidae > Capricornis > Capricornis sumatraensis. The sequence goes on along the minus strand of NC_091092.1, from coordinate 137,071,153 downwards.
AAGAGGAAATGACCAACAGGGCTAGAAATCCAGACTCTCGCATGAATGTTTGCTGTGAACCAGCCCCACTTCCATTCATAGAAAATCATTAGAATTAGCTACATGACTACAGGATCCCCTTTTGACTTATTTCAAACATACTTGGGGAAAGTCAACAAGCTAGATCTCCTTGGTGAATGATGATAAAGATACGTAGCCTGAAAAATGAACATCAAAAACAATCTGAAGTGGAAGACGTGAACAGACATTGCACAAGAAATGCAAATAGTGCTGAAATATATGCAAAGATGCTCAACATCACTCAGAAGAGAAATGTACACAGCATGACCTCTTTTCCAGTAGGAAATAGACAAAGATGCCCAAGGCAGACAATGCACTGTCCTGAGGAGGCCCTGAGGAAGCACGCACGTACCCTGACTAGGCAACTTCACTGACTGATCAAAGTTAGAAACTACCATGTAGCCTTTGACCCAGAAATTCCATTTCTAGGGATTTACAATACAGATACATCTGTCCCACACAAACTGACCAATGCACAAGGCTTGTCTGTATACACTGTTTTCATGGCAAAAGACTGGACACACTGGAATCTACAAAAATGGTACTGATGAACCCATCTGCAGGGCAGGAATAGAGATGCAGATGTAGAGAATGGATCTGTGGACACAGCACGGAAGGAGAAGGTGGGACCAACTAAGAGAGTGACACCGACATATATACGCTACCATGTGTGAAATAGCTGGCTGGTGGGAAGCTGCTGCATAACACAGGAAACTGCTGCTCTGTGGCAACCTGGAGGGGTGGGATGGCGTGAGGGTGGGGTGGGTAGGAAGGAGGCTCAAGAGGGAGGGGTTATATGCCTACTTATGGCTGGTTCACACTGTGGTACAGCAGAAACCAACACAGCACTGTAAAACAATTATGTGTGTGCATGTGTGTGAGCTCAGTCGTACCCGACTCTTGGCGACCCTGTGGACTGTAACCCACCAGGTTCCTCAGTCCACGTAATTTCCTAGGCAAGAATACTGGAGCAGGTTGCCATTTCCTCCTCCAGGGATCTTCCCACCTCAGGGATCGAACCCATGTCTCTTGCATCTCCTGCATTGGCAGGCGGGTTCTTTACTGCTAGTGCCACTTGAGAATTATACTCTGATCAAAAATAAATTTAAAAAAAGACTGGACACAACCAATGTGACCAGTAGGGAAGAATGAAATAAATTATGATATGCTGTACTCTAGAACATTATGCAGTTGTTTAAGTACACTGTTATGAAAACATCTCCAGGATAAATTACAAAGCAGGAGAAAATAGGGTGCACGTAGGCTATACAGAAGGCCAGTGTTTCTGTAAGATGAGGGAAATATTTGTATCTGTCTGTGATAATAACAAAAAAATGCTGGGAGTGTACCATCCACACCTGGAAATGAATATCACCATAGGAGCTGCAGAGTCTATTTCACATTTTAGGTAGCTTAGAAGTGACAGTGTTTGTATACCAATTAGGGGTCCCAGAAATCTTCTGAAGAAGTTTTTCTTCAAGATGCTTGTATTCAAATTAGCTTAAGGACCAGCTGAGGAAAAGAAGCCTCTGCGTTTACTGTTTCAATCAACTTCTGAAGCCCCCTGGGATCACAGTTAGGGCTTGCGTCTGTCCCAATGACTTTCGTACTGTTTCTTTAAATGATCCATAGCTAATCAGCAATTTACCTGGTTAAAACTCAGTGGGTTTGGGAATGCTTTGAAGGGGACACTCCCTTCTTAGGTTTTCTGCCTTCAGACACAGGATGTGCAAAGGAGCTAACAACAAAGGGATTTCATTAGAAAACAAGAGCAAATGGTCGATTTTTCAAGAGGAACCACGAATACATATTCTTGCGGGCTTTTGCCTGATTACATTTGTTAATAAGTAATGCCAAAACGTGCGCACCAAAACCCGTTCAAGGTCTTTTGGTAGCAAATTATACTTGTAAATTCGACGTCAATGGATCAGTGGAAGAACTCACACTCTTTGAAGATTTGAATTCATAAATGTATGAAAGAATTAAACGGTTCTTTCCCCTCGTGATACAAAGTATTAAATGGCAAGGGGGAAATGTGTTTGAAATCAACTGAGGAAATAATTCATTTTGAAAATTATTCAATAAAAATGTTAAATAGGAAAAATATGTCAGGCTAGTTTTGACTGGATGAAGAAAGCAGAAATATGCAATGGACAAACTTAAAGATGATGGGCTGAGAAGTACCCCATCAACCTCCCTGTCTTGTTTAATTTTTTTGTTATTCAACTCTGGCACAGTAATCTGAACCATTCCCATAAGACAAAGAAAGGGAAACTACTTGGCCTCTTAGAGCCTTCAAGAGGGCAGTTGTGGCTCCCATCAAGGAGAAATTCATGTCTTTGAAGACTGCATCCTAGATTGTTTTGTTAATACATAAAATCCTCTCTCTTTGGCATGCAGGAGACTCATTTCAAAAGGAAAAGGCAAGTCAATGAGGATTAGTTTGGCTTCTTGGAGGTCAGAAGTAAATACACAACCGAATAAAATGATGCTGAAATAAACAAGAACATACAATTGCTCATCCACAGGGATGATGTAACAAATTCTGACATAATTTCCAAGCAGAAAAGCAAAACTAGGTCAAAGCACGTTGGCCTAACATAATAAGCATTTTTGCTCCCAGAATCTTACCATGTAGGCTGTGTCTGCAGGCATTAATGTCTTCTGTTATCAATGTTCGGGCTGTCACAAACTATTCACGTCTTATCACTCTTTGTTAGTTAAACCAAAACAATGTAGTTTACGTGTGAACTATTCAATTCTGACAGCTTAAATATTAGAAAGGGGAACTGTTCAAAATATTCAGAAAGTGTCTCTTCCAGGCTAAGAAGTATTAAGCAATAAATATTCATTACTGAATAGTCTACTATCATGTTTTTCTCTACTCAGAAAGCCATACTTACTTCTTTCTATCAATTATTACAACTTGGCTTCCTTCTTTAGCTCACAGCCATATGCAAAGGGATGCCTCATCACTATTTCTTTAGAAATCTGCTTGAAACACTGACCGTGAAAAAAACCAAGTCACTTACCGAATAGACAATTTTTCTATTCCACTTTCCCCACAGGTTGACTGAAACAACGCACACTTTCTTCTCCCTTCTAATTGTTCCCATTTCACTTTCCTAAACTATTTCCACAAAGCTCAGCTGACTCATTTGTTAAAAAACACACACACACACAAGGACTCATCTCACTCCTTAAACTTTCTTCTTTGGAAACATAAACCTCCCAGTTGTTCCTCTCTGACATTTTCATATGTATCAAAAATCAGAGCCAAGACTATATAGACAAAATAGCACAAAATTAAATATAAGACTACTTGGGGGACTCTGGCGGTCCAGTGGTTAAGACTCTGCACTGCCAGTGTAGGGGGCACAGGTTCGATCCCTGGTCTAGGAACAAAGACCCCGTGTGCCCTGTGGCATGGTCAAAAAAACCCCACAGAACAAGACTACTTGGATTTTTTGGATAGTATTTTCTCCTAAAAGTGATACAATCTTTGCTGATTCTTGACTCATTATAAACCATCAACCTATTAGCCAATTTGTTGGAACTTACTAGCACATTAAATTAGCACGTGATCCCTAAACATCCAAATTAGAAGGCATGTGGTACAGTCAATAGAGAATAAGATGGGGAATCTAGGAGACACCCGTTCTAAACGTAAACTTTGCTCCCTCATAGAATGTAATCCATTCCTCTGTACTAACACTTTACCCCACAAATGCTGAACTTCTAATCAGCACTTTTTGTCTGAATTCCTACCATATCTCCTATAGGAGACTTGATCCTGTGTAGACTTCTAATGTTGGGTGACGTCTTTCATTTACATTTCACCTTATCTGGCCATTCATCTAGCTACTGGGAACTCAGCAGGGCACTCCATTTGTCAAACAGCTCCTTTTCTCCTAATTGTTTAGGGAAGATCACTTCAAAATACATACAACTGAAGGCACACCTCACAACTGGATAGATAACAGATAACACAGTCTACCATATGGACCCTTTGAAAATGTATTAGTCCTGTTGTCTCCATAAACCACTCAATCTCTCAGAAATTTCTATTTCATCATTTTAACCATAACTCTCAGATAGCCTATAACACCAGAAACAGTGAAAATGCTGTGTCCAGCATATGACTTGAGCTTCACTGCAGAAAATGTGGCTGCCATATGCATGAGATAAAGTGGAAGAGTTCAGAGTCCTTCCAGAAATAGGTTCTCAGTTGCTGAGTCACCTTGGACATGCCACTCACCTGGCAAAATAAACCCACTGTACATGGAGCAAAGGCTAAAACATGAGGTTTGGCTCAATGAGTGCAAGCAGCAGATTCCATCTTTGTTTTTAGGCTTTGAGCTGTTGGAGGACATGTCCCTTTCTTAATCACTTCTGTAGCCCCATAAGACAAGCTACCTCCCACACTCTGAGTTGTGGCCTCATGCAGAACACAACCGGGAGGCCTAGGTGGTTAAGCAATGGCAAACTATTTTCATTTTTCTCTAGCGGCAGTCTATTCAGTTCATGCTGTTCCCCCAACCTTTCTAATGCCCTTTCTTTCTCATACTCTATTGATCTTAAAGAGCATTTTCCATTTTCTTTCCTGTCAAAATTCATCCAGGATGCACCTAAAAAATATTTATTATTTTTTAAATTTTATTTATTGAAGTATAGTTGATTTACAATGTTGTGTTATTATCAGCCGTACAGCCAAATGAATCATACACACACATACGTATCACTATTTTTTTTTTTTGAGGTAATGCTCAAAATTCTTTAAGCTAGGCTTCAGCAGTGCATGAACCAAGAACTTCCAGATGTACAAGCTGGATTTAGAAAAGGCAGAGGAACCAGAAATCAAATTGCTAACATCCGCTGGATCATAGAAAAAGCAAGGGAATTCCAGAAAAACATCTACATCTGCTACACTGACTAAAGCCTTTGACTGTGTGGATCACAGCAAACTGTGGAAAATTCTTTAAGAGATGGGAATACCAGACCACCTTACTTGCCTCCTCCTGAGAAATCTGTATGCAGGTCAAGAAACAACAGTTAGAACAGGACGTGGAACAACACACTGGTTCAAAACTGGGAAAGGAGTCCGTCAAGGCTGTATACTGTCACCCTGCTTATTTAACTTATATGCAGAGTACATCATGTGAAATGCTGGGCTGGATAAAGCACAAGCTAAAAATCAAGATTGCCTGAAGAAATATCAATAACCTCAGATATACAGATGACACCACTCTGATAGGAGAAAGCAAAGAGGAACTAAACAGCTTCTTGATGCGAGTGAGAGAGGAGAGTGAAAAAGCCGGCTTAACACTCAACATTTAAAAAAATAAGATCATGGCATCTGGTCCCATCACTTCACGGCAAATAGATGGGGAAACAGTGGAAGCAGTGACAAATTTTATCTTCTGGGGCTCCAAAATAACTGCAGATGGTGACTGCAGCTATGAAATTAAAAGACACTTGCTCCCAGGAAGAAAAGCTATAATGAACCTAGAAAGCATATTAAAAAGCAGAGACATCACTTTGCCAACAAAGGTCCATATAGTTCAAGCTATGGTTTTTCCAGTAGTCATGTATGGATATAAGAGTTGGACCATAGAAGGTTGAGTTTCAGAAAATTGATGCTTTCAAATTGTGGTGCTGGAGAAGATTCTTGAATGTCCCTTGGACTGCAAGGAGATCAAACCACTCAATCCTAAAGGAAATCAATCCTGAATGTTCATTGAAGGGACTCAGCTGAAACTGAAGCTCCACTACTTTGCCCACCTGATGCGAAGAGCTGATTCACTGGAAAAGATTCTGATGCTGGGAAAGATTGAAGGCAGGAGGAGAAGGGGACGACAGAGGATGAGATGGTTGGATGGCATCACCGACTCGATGAATATGAGTTTGAGCAAACTCCAGGAAATGGTGAAAGACAGGGAAGCCTCGTATGCTGCAGTCTATGGGGTCACAAGGAGTCAGACATGCCTCAGTGACTAAACAATTATTTTTTTTTTCAGATTCTTTTCCCTTATAGGATATTACAAAATATTGAGTATAGTTCCCTGCGCTATACAGTAGGGCCTTGCTGATTATCTATTTTATATATAGTAGTGTGTATACAGTCATTCCAAACTCCTAATTCATCCCCTCCTTTTCTCTTTTGTAACTAACTGTAAGTTTGTTTCCTATGTCTGTGGGCCTATTTTGGCTTTGTATATAATTTCATTTTTTTTTAATATTCCACAATGTAAGCAATATCATGATGCTTCTTTCTCTGTCTGGCTGACTTCATTTAATAGGACAATCCCTAGGTTCATCCATGTTGCTGCAAATGGCAAAAAATATTTATGGATTCTTATTGTGAGTAAGGCACTGTGCTTGGACTTGAGCTTTCAAGGTAATGAACAACTTACTGACCAGAGATGTATGAATACATCTACTGTTACCCAAACGTTATTGACTTGAGATGTTTCAACATTCACTTACAAAACAAATCACCAGCCACAGGCATTAGCTTCTGCAAAAAAATCTCCTGGTCAATAATGTGTTAACAGGTATTTTAACTCATGTTCTTGACTAACTCAGTCCCAAGATAGGCAGACAAAGGAATAACTGGAAATAAACACACCATTTCCAATACTTGTGTGGATAAGAGGAAGTTGCAGCTATATCCTTTCCATTTACTCTGATCCAAGTAGACAGTGCTCAGCGTACAAAGCCTGTACTTACAAACAACAAACCCACAAATGACATCACTCCCCTCACTTGGCCCCCTAGGTGTCACTCACAAAGACCCCAGGGAGTCCAGAAATTCAGGCAGGATGCTGAGAAAAGAACTAGTGAAGAAGTCTGACCATGGGCACACACACCAGCAAGTCCTGTCTGCCCAAGGCATGACCCTGCCCACAAATATTGTCCCTGAAAGGGCATTTGTGATTTCTGCAGCTCCAGGCCTTAGTGCCTGCTATGTCCCCAATTAAAGATTTGTCCAGAAAAAAAAAAAAAAAAGATTCATCCTGGGGGTTAAAGGGCAAAGAGTCATGAGCTTTAGCACATTCACGTCGTTTTTCTCCCAACATCTGGTCAAGACCATTGTCTAGAAGAAACAAGAGTGTGGTTTGGAGGTGGGGGAGGGGAGGGAGGGAAGAAGAAGCAATGATGGAAGCTCGGTTGATTGGGTTTTAGGATATGTCTAGGAGAGATATCCCAGTGCGACCCAGAGGATACTAGAAACGTGGAAAAAGGTGAAAACTAGTGCAAACGTTACCTACCTCAGGTATTTTAAGACTGGCCTATTACCGAAAGTATACAACCCCTTCTCTATGTTCCATCCTGTAGAACGTGGAGGCGTGCCCTCAAAATGCAGAACTTCATCTGTCATTAATCAGACTGGTTATTTTTTAAAATATTATTTTATTCCTAATTAGGCACCATTTCTCACTGGAAAGTGTTCTGGGTTTCAAACAACAAACTCTGAGAACATCACGCATTCCTAGATTTGGGGGACCACCACCTATGAGTTATTTTTCCCTATTGAGAAAAATGAATTAAATGACTGTTTACTAATTAGCATACATTTATTTAAACTAGAAATTCATACATTCCCACAAATGGATATGTGGGTAAAAATTAAATCTCACAATTACAAATCCTTTCTCAAGCTTTCTCAGTTCAGTAAAGTTTTGGCTACCACCAATTTATTAAGTGAATTCTTAATCATATAAGTATAGTTATTAATGAGCAGGCATTTTACCAATGCATAACTTACACTGTGCTATTGGTATAATAAAGTAGACATAAAATTAAAAGTTCTTTGAGTGCAGGGCCTGTATCAAAATCATGTCTGCAACCCAAAAGTGGCCTGGCATATAATAATCATTTATTGTTGTTGTCATCGGTGTTTAGTCACTAAGTTGTATCTGACTGTTTCTCGACCCCATGGACTATAGCCCACCAGGCCCCTGTGTCCATAGGATTTTCTGGGCAAGAATACTGGAGTGGTTTGCCATGCCCTCCTCCAGGGGATCTTTCTGACCCAGGGATGGAACCCAAGTCTCCTGCATTGGCAGGTGGATTCTTTACTGCTGAGTCTCCAGGGAATCAGGGTAGTTTTACTGAATGGGCTATGAATATACTAATTCTGTAAGTACTCAGTAAATGTCTTTGAATAATATAAGAAATGAAGGAGAATCTGTATATTATTTCTCCTTTCTGTACTATTTCATCATAAATAGTGGAGAAGGAAATGGCAACCCACTCCAGGAATCTTGTCTGGGAAATCCCATGGACAGAGAAGCCTGGTGGGCTACAGTCCATGGGGTTGCAAAAGAGTCGAAGACAACTTAGCAATTAAACAACATCATAAATATTTGACTACATATAAAAATCTACTGCTAATGATCAGCACCTCTTCCTTTTTGTTGTTGTTGTTGTTGTTTTTACCGAGAACTTCTCTTTTATAGCACAAAGCACATAAGTTATTAAGGTTTTGTGGTTTTTCTTTGTTTTACAGCCAAGTCCTCCCTTAGCATTATTTTTTTTTCCGTGCCTCAAATTTTCTGACCTCTTTAACATCACATGACCTTCCGTAGGCATTAACTTTCCTGCTCATGTCAATGAAATATCTTTCCCTGGAGGGAAGAAAGTTCACATGGATCTGGAAGAGTCCCTAATATTTTGTCCTTCCATTTAAAGGAATTTCTATGCCACTTCATAAAACAAGGCAAACAATCTTCTACAACAAAACCTCGGGGAGGGGTTTCATGTGAAATAAAAGGAGTTGATAATGAACCAAAAAGCATTGTGTTGATAAACTGTCCTGTATCTTAATGGAGATTAGATTCCTATTTGACCTGGCTTTTGGAGCCCTTTCTTTAATCATGGTGTATTTGATATTCTCTTCCTTGAATGAACTCAGTTTCATCTGTGGCTTTGGTCACAAGATTAAAGAATCGCTAACTAACTGTTCCAAAAAAGCTGAACAATTCTCTCTGACTGATCCCAGTTCCCAGCAGCGGTGTCCAGTGCCTGGCCTTCCACCATAGACACTTCAAGCCTGACCTCTGCAGGTGGATAACTGAAATGCACACTGCCCAATCAGCTTTGGGTATTTCTTTTTAAAATTCCACCAAGCTCTGAAAATTCATACTATGTACAACAGGAAAACTGATATAATACTTTGGACTTCCCTTTCATTTTATTAGTAGCTTTTTGAAAGTAGCAACCACTTGATAAAAAAGTATTTACGTTGGCAACATACGCTGGTTGCAGTTAGCCAGTCATTCTTTTTGCTTATTGAGAAAAATCTAAATGGTTTGGATGAACTGTGATCCCTAAATCACGCAGGTTTAAAAAAATGCCCTGATCGGTCCCACCTTTTTCTAATCAAACAAATTACTCTTTGTCCAGTGACCAAATCCCCCTCTTTCACCAATGCACAGCCCAGGTTGCCATGGCTACCTTGAATGTCTATTTACCACACAAGGGATCAAAGCCAGGAGACGTCCACATACACACTTAGCCTTAAAACTTGCTGGAATGTCTGAGGATAACATGCAAGTATCAATTAAAGGATTTGCTCACAGCCTATGCGGTCCCTAGTCAAGCAAACTACAAGCACAGGTCCTAACGAATGGCAAGGAAAAGCCAACTCGAAAAAACTATTTCAACACGACCAATAAAGATCTTTAATCTGACAACAAGCCACAATTATAAAATTCCCTGCCAAGGAGAGATAGTAGGGAATAAATGAAAATTCTAAGGTGTGTTGAAGATACTGGACCTCCAAACCATGTGCAAAAACTTAAAAACCCTACAGCATCTGGTGATAGGACCATGTCTCAGATACAGACTTTAAATTCTGGTTAGTTTCAGTATCTGTCTAGGTGATGTCATAAAAACTGCCTGATCTCAATGTTGGGACAAATGAGAACAGAAATGCCTTTTACACTTTGATAGACTTGACTTTCAAATGAAGAAAACCATAAAACGTACTTGGGACAATATATGCTGGTTATAGAATAAGAAAAGGGAAGCTGTAAGAGAGTTGCCTTTAGTCCCTCCACTCACTGGCCATTCTGAGCCTGTGCAAGCTGTCTGTCTTTCCGGCTGGGTAGCATTCATCTCAGGCTTGTACCTACTTTGCCTTGTATCTCTCTACTTCACCTTTCTCTGCCTTCACCTCACCATTTTTTTTCAATGAGGATCAAATTGCCACCTCATTCTCTCCTGGGGATATGGCAGAGAATAAATAGATCGTGTTTGTAAAGGACTCTCTAATCCTCAAAGGAAAGACTAATACAAAGACATTCTTTATTAAACCAGATGTCCTTGGGCATTTTAATTCGAATTTGAAGAATGCAAAACTGATCAAACTGAGTCACAACTCCCTTGTAATAGCACTATCCCAGCCATGCAAGAATTTAGCAGCTGCTTAAAGCGCTGGTTAATACCTCATTCTTTCCCTTCATGCTACAGGCAACTGCAATGATTTCAGGTCATCAGAAATAGAGTGAGCACCCTCTTTTCTTGGAGTATTTCCTAAAATCATCACGTATTAAAGACCCAAAATACATCTGGTAGGCAATGTTGTCTGAAGAACCTGATTTTTTTCCCCCTAGCTCGAGAGACAATTATTTGGTCTTCTCATTTGCAGGGACAATGGGTGGTGTGCCATTTGAGGAGGGCATCTGCAGTTGGGGGAATGCCACAGGCAAACCTGTTGTTTTTGGCTGGGCTGCTTGAACAGGTGGCCGTGCCTTTCTTTTTGCCTGGGAACACAGCAAATTCCTGCTCAAGGAAGTTTCAGAAGTTTCCCATTTATGATCAGTGGGCAGAGAAAGGTTGGCACATGCTTTAAAATGACTTCCTGATAGAGGCAAATCAGGTTCACCCTTTTCTTTTGGCCCAACTCAGCGTAACTTTAGGAATCCTCAAAGAACACTATCCCTCTGCACCAGTTCTTCTTCCTCCCGCCTGGCAGAAGGCAAAACCCCTCTGAATCTCATGGCCAGTCAGGCAGCTTTCTAATTCTGCTGGCCATTTATGGCTAACCGCTGTGGCTAGTCAAGGGCGGGGGTCTCTTGGCTGCCACGCCACTGTTCAGAGTATGTGCAGCCCTGGGGATGGATCACTCCTCGGGGAAGAGATTGGATTTCATTGCTGAGCTGGTGACACATGGGTCTCTTTGATAGTTAACCCTGCAAGCCCAGCTGGAGCTGCCGGGCTGAGATGACAAATTCATGGGTGGGTGCGAGTCACCCTCACCTGGACGAGTTTCCCCCGAAGAGAAACTCATATCAAGTTGGGCTTAATCCAAGCCAGTAACTCCACCATCTCATTCCCCTCCACATTCCTGTTGCAGAACAATGTGTCAGATTCCCGAGTCGCTGGAATTGCCTAGATTCTTCCAAAGAGTCCTGACTCCACACCCCCCACTTCTTTCCCTGTCTGTCATCCCACCCCTAGTCCACCCTCTTTTCAAGTACCAAACAGGCCAAAAAAATTACTGGACATACAGTTACGGGGTGAAAAGCTGCTCATTCATTAAATGACTGAGTTACTCCATGTGTACCCTTAAAACTTCATGACTGGGCTGAAGTCCAATTTATGGGAATGCCACAAGGAGCAAGGCATGGGAAAACCTGTGCCAAGCTTCGGACAGCATGCCTCTGGCATCCACAGGGAGTGCCTCCATTCCAGAGGAATTGTGTGGGAACAGGGATTCTGAAAAGTGAGCTCAGATACCAAGAGGACAGGTGGCTCTGCAACAGATCAAATGACTTCTTTGTTCCAGACCAGGACCTTTGTCAAAAATGTTTTGTGTTCCTTTTTCCTTTGGCTAAATCCTTTCCATTTAGGTTTCTTGCTTCTTTCCCTCATCCTATGAGGACTGCTCAACAGAAAAAGAAGGGGGGTCAAACTGTGAGTTTGCAGAACTTGAAACTGATCAACAGCCCCAGTCTCCAGGAAGAGGAAGAGCAATTCACTGAAAACACACAAGTGTTTGCGAGTGTAAGCCTACTTTTCTGCATTCCCTGCCACTTACCAAGCAAGCACACTTACTTAGTGAGCAGGCAAGGAGGCAAGAAGGCAGAGGGTCTTTTCGAAACCGGATCGCACAGAGGGGGCTCTGCTTCACTGCCCTAGACTACAGGAAAGGGAAAGTTCTAACCCCCTCGCTCCAGCCCCAAAACAGAAAGTTTGCTCCTTATGCAACTCACTTACCCCAAAGCGCACAGGGTGGGGAATGCCCAACCCACTTAGAAGAAAGTGCAGAGTTTTCCTGGTGGTCACATGGATGCTAACTTTTCCCACCCACATTTACTTAGAGCTGGCAAAGTCAATATCACTCCTCTCGGAGTTTTCTGCCCTTGCCAGCCTACTACATGTTTTTCCAGTTTCTCTGCCCCTTATACGAGCACGGATCTTGATACTGAAATATTGACATAAGATTCTTCTATAACTTTGGTTGTTATAAATCACACCCTTTTCTTGGCTTTGTACACTCACTTTTTGCTTTTCTTACAGGCAGAGCTATAAACCTCGACTTAGGCTGATAAGAAATTTTATCATCATGCCCCGCGGCCACGGAAGAAGCTGCTGGTTTAGAATTCTTTTCACAGACTCCTGGAAGTAATCCCCGAGCCCTTTCTCAGCTCGCTACTCTCAGGGCTGTCCTCTCCTGTCCAGAAGCAATAACAGTTTCAAAACTGCTCGAACAGAAAACGCAATTTTCCTGGAAGGGCTGTCTGCTCATTTCGGGCTGGTGCCACCTTCGCAGCCATAAACACAGTAAGTGCTCAGGATGGGAAGCCCAAACGAGATAAGAGGCCCCCTTCAATTCTTTTTCAGGATATTCCGTTGTCTTTATTCTCACCCAAGCACAGGAAAGAGCCTCAGAGCTTCAGATAGATCTCGAACAATACCTTCCAGCCACCGCAAACTAGAAGTGATTTACATGTTCTACTAACCGCGTTTAAGCCTTTTACAATGACTGCCTGACATCGCCAATCCCCATTAGAGGCAGAAGTGGGGGGAACCTCAGGAGATCTGCTTCATGGGTTACTTTAGGAAAAGGCAGCCCCGTTCTTCCGCCAAATGGAACCATTCGGCCAGGCATCTGCTCATCCGGCCAGCCCTCCGGAGTCACATCCCAGGGGTCCCACGCTGCGCCCTCCCTCTCCTCCCGCCCCTGCAGCCCCCGGAGCTCACCTGCCTCATGTTTAGAGTTCCATCACCCATCCAGCAGGGAGCGAGCCGCCTGGAAGCCCACGCCGCGGTCTTCCGAGGGGAAACACCAAAGCCAGCAGAAGCCCGCAAGACAAAAGCAACTCAGCGAGTTCGCCAGGCAGCTGAGAACACGTTTTCTTCCCCTTTTTCCTTTGATCTGTTGCTACACGCACTCTGCCCAAGACAACGTCAAGTTTCTCAAGCTTCGCTTCCCAGCCTATGAAAAGTCGGGCGCAGGGAAGCGGGGACCGCCTGGCTCTTATTTCAAATTGGGTCTCAGAGACGTCGTAGGTGGCTGGCAGGGGCCACGGAGGAGCCTCGCCAATCAGGAGAAGGGGGTGGGCCCTGGGAGCCGGAGGGGCTGCCTCCGCGAGGATTAGAGAGCTTTCAGGATTTCAATGACTGGAAGCAGCTGGAAACAGCCTCCCCAGCTCCCGGAGTAAAAGATGCGTTCTATTCTTATCTCACAGCTCCGGCTCGCCTCAAAGCTTAACTAGCTTAAGGCCTGGCCTTTTAAGAGCTCCCTAAAAGCACGCAAGCATTTGAGATGGACAAAACGACTGCAAGCAGAAAAGTGCCACACGCAGGACCCAGGCGGATTTCGAAAAGGGTATCTCGCACCGAACACTGGGGAGGGAACCTAATTGTTACTCAGAACACCTGAACCGAAACCAGCACTCGGGGTGGGGGGGTGGATGTCATCCACCTCGCTTCCATATAGATGAACTTTGCATCTAAGAGACAGATCTTAATGGGAACCGGCACGCAAGTCTGCTGAAACATGGGAAATGAACAAGAATCTTTACCCAATAAGGGCCCAAGGCACAATTTTAAATAAAACTGTTATTAGAAAAATAGGCACTGAGGTTTGGTTAAGAAGAAAAAAAAATTAAAGACTTGTGTCTACCTTTCACTCAAGTTCACCCTGGTGAACTTATTCAAAGAGACAAGCTGGACAGGATCTCAGTAAGAGAGCTGGCTTCTTACACACTTAAACCCTGAAGTTTTAAGTTTGTAATTTAAACTTAAATTCTTTGAAAAAGAATTTCCAAAGTTTGCTTTCTGTATTTTCTATAAACAGGAACGCTTTTCAATTCTTAAGCAATATGGTCTCAAGGTCACTCTGTTTTTTGGATGGAAAAAAAAAAATAACCAGCACAAGCTGAGCAACGCTTTTTCCCAAAGAAGTAGCAAAAATATTGTGAGAATAATTCAATAAAGAAAAAATTTTTGGTATCAGAGGGGAGAAAAAAATAGCTTAGCAAATCAATGAATGAGCAGCTTCCAGCGTATCATCTGTATGGATTCAGTAGATGTCAGCTCTGCGCAGTTCCAATAAAACTTGGCGGCCCCATATCTGGACATGGAGGTCCATAACCCCATTCCAGCCCCCCACCTTAGCAAGGTAAGGAACCACCCAGTGACACAACCAGACTTCAGTCCTCTTCATGTATTTACTACAGGGCCTGGACCAGGGTTTCTGAGCCTCAACCCTATTGACATTTGGGGTCAGATCATTCTCCACTGGGGGGCGCTGTGCTGTGCACTGGGGGATGTCCAGCAGCGTCTCTAGCCTCAGGCCACCAGATACAAGGAACCCTTCCACAGTCATGACAATCAGTAATGTCTCCAGACAACACCAAGGGAGAAATCATGCCCAGTGGAGAATCACTGATGGACTGCCTTTGAAATACTCATTTTCAAAAACAAAACAACACAAAAATACTGGTTCTCCAACTTAACTGTCCAAGGAAACTTCTGGGGACACTGTGAAAAATGGCAGTCCTGGGCCTGTGACTCCAAGGGAATTTGATCAATAGGTTTGAGGAGACGCCTGGGAATCTGCATTTTATTCAAGTGCAGAGGGCTCTGATTCACTTCAAAAAAATACTCTACCTGTTCCTGCCCTAGGTATACCCTGAGCCCCAGGACACAGGAAATTACCCAGGGCTGCTGCCTTGAAATATCACCAGAGTGAAGTCCCAAGGCATATCTTTTTATCACCTTCAACAGAAGCTTCTCACGATTGCATTTGCCTTCTGCTGTCATCACCTCTGAGGAAAATATGAGTTTGGATTTCCGCTCACAGGCTCTGTGCCCTGTCAAAGTTTCATCCATCTTTCCTCTCCTTTGGCCCATTCCTACTGCATCCTACAAGGTCAGAATGTCACCACTATTTTGTGGCTTCCCCAAATGTCCCAAGACAAAGTAATCCCTTCTCTTCACTCTGTAGTTTATAGACATTCAGTGGTGTGTTGGTAAATGTTTGACAACCAGCTCTTTAAAAAAAAAAAAGAAGGCAAGATTTGTCGTCGTTGTTGTTTACTCGCTCAGTGTGTCCGGCTCTTTGCAACCCCATGGACTGTAGCCGACCAGGCTCCTCTGTCCATGGGATACTCCAGGCAAGAATAGTAGAGTGGGTTGCCATTTCCTTCTCTAGGGATCTTCCCGACCCAGGGATTGAACCCATGTCCCCTTCCTTGCAGGCATATTCTTTACCGTCTGAGCCATCGAACAGAGTAAGCCAGGAACAGGCTTATACCCAGATTTTTTTTTCTTTAAAATCCTGAAGTCATGGTACACATATGTCATGATCTAAAATTTAGCTTTGAAATGAGATAGCCTATATTTTCACAAGTTAGAGTTTATAATTATGTTGCATTTTTACTCTATGGGACAGCACCATTTTTCACCTTGTCTGAATCCTTTGCCAATTTTCGTAGTGTAAATATTCCCTCCTTTTCCACAGTAAGGACCCTAAACACAGAGGTACACTGAGCCAGGAGACGGTAAGCACCAGCTTGAGCAAACCATGCTACATCTCTGCTGTTTTACTTCCATGTGGCACTGTAATCATATCTTCTTCAGTCTGTCTCTTCTAGAAACTAGAGAACTCTCAAGAACAAGAATGATGTCCGATTCATCTTTGTAACCCCAGATACTTTCACTGTACCGATGCACCAGCAGCACAGGAGGAAGTCAACAAACAAAACGTGTGTGGAAAGGGAATGAAACGTTTTCCTGAGCTATGGACATCAATGGGACTGCAGCCACTGCCACATTACTAAAGGGAAAAGAATCGCTTGACAAATTACACTATTACAGTTACCTTTTTTTTTTTAAACCATAATTCAAAATCTGTCCTGCACTTATGAAAACAATAAGCATAATATCATCTTTTTAATTTATTTTTTGGTCATACCATGTGGCTTGTGGTACCTTCTTCCCTCTCCAGGGATTGAACTTGCGGCAATGGCAGTGAAAGCACTGAGTCCTAACCACTGGACCACCAGGGAAGTCCCCATAATACCATCTTTATCCTAATACTCCCATGTCCAACCAAAGTCAGAGTGCAAGAGAAGAGATGAGCCTCCTAAAACAGAATCTTAGCTTCATGGACATATTTGTGAGACAGTCTATTTTCTACATTTTTATATGAAGCCATCACACACTTCCGCATCTACATAAAAAACATCAGCTCTAGATGACAAGGTCTCTGGGAGAAATGTGTACGATAATCTCTGGGAGGTATATGAAAGGGCAGTTTCAACAGAGACTCAGACACAGAGAACCGACTTAGGGACACAGTGGCAGGGGGTGGGGGGGAGGAATTGCAAGAGTAGCATTGAAATATATACATGAACATATGTGAAACAGACAGCTGATGGGAAGTTACTGTATAACACAGGGAGCTCAACCCAGTGCTCTGTGACAACCTAGTGGGGTCGGATGGGATGGGAGGGGGGAAGGAGGTTCAAGAGGGATGGGACATATGTATACCTATGGCTGATTCATGGTGATGTATGGCAGAAACCAAGACTACACTGTAAAGCAATTAAAAACACAAACCAAAAAAAAGGGCACTTCATCAGTAAGACATACCATGATGGGTTGCTAGTTCTCTCTTCCATCTTCTCATTATGCAGAAGGACAGGAATGCCTACAGGGGTGTTATTAACAAACACTTCTTGTGAGTATCTACTATGAGCCAAGCATTTTGCCAAGCACTTTACAAATACGCACCATTTCATCTGCACCAAAATATAAGAACGGACAGGATCATTGAGGCAAAGTTAAAAAACCAAAGGTCTGATCATGACCAATCGCTACAGCAATTAAACTTAAGTGTTTGAAGTGAGAATTACTTTGCTTTTTTTAAAAAGTTTTTTTTTTTAATTTATTTTTTATGTTTTGCCCACATGGCACAGCATGAGAAATCTTAGTTCCCCGACCAGGGATCAAGCCTGCACCCCATGCATTAGAAGCACAGAGTCTTAACCACTGGACCACCAGGGAAGTCCCTACCCTGCTTTGTGTTATAAAATATGCTATCTCCAGAAATCATCCCTAAAAATCTTAAGTAAAGGGAACAATGTAAATAAATGAAGTCTATTTTTTCATTTACCAATAAACAGACCTCTTCAACATTTCAGATCCAATAAACAGCACTTTAGGGGTCATCCATTAAGTGAGCATTAGATCCACATACTGGAAACAGCATAAGGAAGTAAATTGGAGCAGAGAAAGAAATGTGCTTCACTAAAGGTTTGGATATTCTGTTCTTGGTCTGTGATTAACAGCATTTACAAACATCAGCTGAAGGGATGAGGTAGTCTTACCAGATCTTTCTTAAGACAGCAGCTGAGGTGGTAATCCTGTGTAGTTTAGTGCAGGTTTGGTCATATAAACAGACCTCTACAGCAAACATAACATGGATTCCTGGGTCAGTGATCCTGGACAGGCCCTACTAGACATGGATGGACACTGGGGTGGCACCCGAGAGGACAATTAGCAGTAATGGTGCCACCTCTTTCAGTGTTCTGTTAGGCAAAAGGATATGGGAATATGCGTATGTAAAAAATGTTTGACTATTGTATTGAAATATGTATCAGGACACATCAAAAGTCAATGAAAACCAAGCTGAAGATGACTAATTCAGTCACCTGAGAAATGCCTGGTGCAAGGGCACAGTCCTGAGGGCCTATGGAAAGACTTTATTCTCCCTCAGAAGTTGCAGAAATCCAGTTGTATACTTATGGCGGCCATGGAAAAGTTGAAGTGATTAGCGAAGGCACTTTACATGGACAGTGACACGAGTCCCTGCTTAGAAAGAGAAATTAAAAATAAGAAAAGAAAACCCCGCCTATAGTTCTTCTAGGATGTCATAAAAAAGAAACAAGTTGCTACTCACTGAGTACAAGTATTCATTAAGTTAGTTTCTGTCACTTGATTAACGAGAGCAACATGACATACCACAAGCATGGGTTCACTCCAGTTCAGTCGCCCAGTTGTGTCCGACTCTTTGCGACCCCATTAATCCCAGCATGCCAGGCCTCCCTGTCCATCACCAACTCCTGGAGTTTACTCAAACTCACACCCATCAGATAGTGATGCCATCCAGCCATCTCATCCTCTGTCATCCCCTTCTCCTCCTGCCCTCAATCTCTCCCAGCATCAGTCTTTTCCAATGAGACAACTCTTCACATGAGGTGGCCGAAGTATTGGAGTTTCAGCTTCAGCATCATTCCTTCCAAAGAAATCCCAGGACTGATCTCCTTCAGAGTGGACTGGTTGGATCTCCTTGCAGTCCAAGGGACTCTCAAGAGTCTTCTCCAACACCACAGTTCAAAACCATCAATTCTTCGGCGCTCAGCCTTCTTCACAGTCCAACTCTCACATCTATACATGACCACTGGAAAAACCATAGCCTTGACTAAATGGACCTAGTCAGCAAAGTAATGTCTCTGCTTTTGAATATGCTGTCTAGGTTGGTCATAACTTTCCTTCCAAGGAGGAAGCATCTTTTAATTTCATGGCTGCAATCACCATCTGCAGTGATCTGGGAGCCCAAAAATATAAAGTCTGACACTGTTTCCACTGTTTCCCCATCTATTTCCCATGAAGTGATGGGACCAGATGCCATGATCTTCATTTTCTGAATGTTGAGCTTTAAGCCAACTTTTTCACTCTCCTCTTTCACTTTCATCAAGAGGCTTTTTAGTTCCTCTTCACTTTCTGCCATAAGGGTGGTGTCATCTGCATATCTGAGGTTATTGATATTTCTCCTGGCAATCTTGTTCCAGCTTGTGCTTCTTCTAGCCCAGCGTTTCTCATGATGTACTCTGCATAGAAGTTCAATAAGCAGGGTGACAATATACAGCCTTGACGTACTCCTTTTCCTATTTGGAACCAGTCTGTTGTTTCATGTCCAGTTCTAACTGTTGCTTCCTGACCTGCATATAGGTTTCTCAAGAGGCAGGTCAGGTGGTCTGGTATTCCCATCTCTTTCAGAATTTTCCACAGTTTATTGTGATCCACACAGTCAAAGGCTTTGGCATAGTCAATAAAGCAGAAATAGATGTTTTTCTGGAACTCTCTTGCTTTTCCATGATCCAGCAGATGTTGGCAAGTTGATCTCTGGTTCTTCTGCCTTTTCTAAAACCAGCTTGGACATCTGGAAGTTCACAGTTCACGTATTGCTGAAGCCTGGCTTGGAGAATTTTGAGCATTACTTTACTAGTGTGTGAGATGAGTGCAGTTGTGTGGTAGTTTGAGCATTCTTTGGCATTGCCTTTCTTTGGGATTGGAATGAAAACTGACCTTTTCCAGTTCTGTGGCCACTGCTGAGTTTTCCAAATTTGATGGCATATTGAGTGCAGCACTTTCACAGCATGATCTTTCAGGATTTGAAATAGCTCAACTGGAATTCCATCACCTCCACTAGCTTTGTTTGTAGCGATGCTTTCTAAGGCCCACTTGACTTCCTATTCCAGGATGTCTGGCTCTGGGTGAGTGATCACACCATTGTGATTATCTTGGTCATGAAGATCTTTTTTATACAGTTCTTCTGTGTATTCTTGCCACCTCTTCTTAATATCTTCTGCTTCTGTTAGGTCCATATCATTTCTGTCCTTTATTGTGCCCATCTTTGCATGAAATGTTCCCTTGGTATCTCTAATTTTCTTGAAGAGATCTCTAGTCTTTCCCATTCTGTTCTTTTCCTCTATTTCTTTGCATTGATCGCTGAGGAAGGCTTTCTTACAAGCATGGGTTACAAATATAATTTGGAATCCATTCTTGGAGTTGACCTCCCTGGTGGCCCAGATGGTAAATAATCTGCTTGCAATGCAGGAGACTTGGGTTCGATTCCTGGATTGGGAAGATCCCCTGAAGAAGGAAATGGCAACCCACGCCAGTATTTGTGCCTGGAGAATCCCATGGGCAGAGGAGCCCGGTGGGCTACAGTTATGGGGTTACGAAGAGTTGGACATGACTGAGCGACAAAGCATGTGGCCACAGAACTGGCTAATAGGTGTCAGGTAAACCAAATGACATCTTTGAGCCCAGGGTTTTTCAGGACAGTTGGGAAAATTATGGACTGAATATTCATGTCCCTCTATAAATTCATATGTTGAAATCCTAACCTTAGAGGAGCCCTCATGCATGGGATTTGTGCCCTTATTAAAGATCCCAAAGAGCTCTCTTGCCCCTTCCACCATGTGAGGATGCAGAAGACGGCCATCTGGAGCAGGAAGTAGGCTTCTCTGACCCCAGAATCTGTCGGAATGTTGAACTTGGAACCCCTCACCTCTGGAACTGTGAGAAATATATTTCTGTTGTTTATAAACCACCAACTCTATGGTACTTTCTTACAGCAGTTCAAATGGACTAAGACAAATGAAAACATACATGGGAAAGTTTTTTGCAACTATTGCTTACAGCATGAATTTGGACGACAGGCTGAAAAGAAAGGGAGAAATCTGTGGATACAGAACAGAATAAGACACCATGAGGAAATTTTTAGGAGAATGTATCCTAAAGGTTAGACTTTCAGACAGTCACCAGTCAAGGTTTTAATAAATTGAGCTTTTGATATTTCATCACTTGAAAATTAACAAGTTAAAGCAATCCATGTTATCTTAAAATTTAAGTATAACTTACCATTTAATCATTCTATGCTTTTAGAGGTGAACTATTTTGACACTGTTTAGTTTTTGTTGATTAAATAAGACTGATCCTTCATTATCTTCCTCTTAGTGATCTGATAAAGATTTATGTATGAATGTAGCAATGGTTTTTGTGTAATCCTCCCACTGTCAAAAATTCTCTACACTCCCAACTGAACCTTCTGCCTCATGTCAACATCATAATATCTTCTCAAGAGTAATTCTTCAATTTCTCAATCATCTACTTTTTTTAAAAACTATAATCTTACATTTAAACTTGTAAGAGAAAAATTATTGTAATAGCATAGTTTTGACTTGTCTTATTAACCCCTTTTCTAGTTACTGATGTCATTGAGGCCTTAATCAGTCTGAGTTCTCCAGTGAATCAGAACCAATGGGATATTTAACATATATATTAAAATGTATTACAAGTACTAGACTTACATGATTGTGAGTACTGGTAAGTCTGACATTCATAGAGCACGTGGACAGGAGCTCAATTTACAGTTTTCAGGCAAAATTTCTTCTTCTCAGGGAAACCTCAGTTTTGCTCTTATGGCCTTCAACTGATTGGATGAAGCCCAGCAACACTATCAAAGATAATCTCCTTTACTTAAAGTCAACCAATTATACATGTTACCTAAGTCTACAAAATACCTTCATAGCAACACCAAGATTCATATCACTGAATAACTGTACTATAGCCTAGCCAAGGGACTGTTGTATATCCCTTCTAACAACTAGTACAGAGGATAGGATCAATTAGTCAATAAAAAATGTTCTTAGAATTGCTGCTAATAATAGTAATAATTTTAAACTCCAGGTTTGATGCATGAGACAGGGTGCTCAGGGCTGGAGCAGTGGGATGACCCTGAGGGATGGGATGGGGAGGGAGGTAGGAGGGGGTTCCAGGATGGGAAACACATGTACACCCATGGCTTATTCATGTCAATGTTTGGCAAAAACCACTACAATATTGTAAAGTAATTGGCCTCCAATTTAAATAAATAAATTAATTTTAAAAATAAATAAAACCACTAATATAGAAGGCCCTCTTCTTTCTAAATAATTAAATTTTGCTAATACATTTATTATACATGTATCAACTATAACAGTAGAAAGTAGGAGCTATAAAATTCTGCAACAAAATGATTTGCAACTGATGACTGTATACCAAGTTATACTATTCATCAAATGTCAGGATAGAATGCAATTATTTTCATAGAAAGACTCAACATTTTTGCATCCCATGTATTCTTTCATTGGAATCTACTCCAAGATACGTTTTCACACAAGGAGGGAAATAACCAAGAATAATAAGACAATAGGACTCAGGACAGAGAAACCAACAAAGACAAGAAAGTCTAGGAGGACAGATGCAGCAGTCTTAGAAAAGCTCTAAGCCAGGAGGGGCTTCCCTGGCGGCTGGGGGCCCCGTGGCTAAGATTCAGCACTCCCAATGCAGGGGGCCCGGGTTCTATTTCTAGTCAAGGAACTAAATCTTGCATGTTGCAACTAAGAGTTCACTTGCCACAAGTAAAGATCCTGCATGCCGCAACAAAGATGAAGATCGTGTTGTATATCATTCTAACGACTAGTACAGAGGATAGGATCAATTAGTCAATAAAAATGTTCTCAGAATTGTGCTACAACTAAGACTAGAGTGTGTGCGTGTGTGTGTGGGGGGGTGGTCAATTGCAAAGTCATGTCGGACTCTTTATGACCCCATGAACTGTGGCCCTCCAAGCTTCCCTGTTTATGGGATTCTCCAGGCAAGAATACTGGAGTGGGTAGCCATTTCCTCCTCCAGGGAATCTTCCCAACCCAGGGATCAAACCTGGAAGGCAGATTCTTTACCACTGAACCACCTAGGAAGACCTGGTGGAGCCAAAGAAAACAAACATTTAAAAATAGATAAGTAAATAAACTGTAGTAGGAGGATGGAAGACTCTTGGAGGTAGGTTACCGGGGAAGAAAATGACACTGATAGATCACATTGAAGACCAGCAGGTATCTATAAATCTAAGCCCAAGGTGAGGCCATCATTAACTCTAGGATAAACGAAAGAATGCACAAAAAAGGAAGCACAGCATTACGTGTGGCAGGGACTGCTGCTGCTGCTGCTAAGTCGCTTCAGTCGTGTCCGACTTGGTGTGACCCCATAGACGGCAGCCCACCAGGCTCCCTCGTCCCTGGGATTCTCCAGGCAAGAACACTGGAGTGGGGTGCCATTTCCTTCTCCAGTGCATGAAAGTGAAAAGTGAAAGTTTCCCCCCTCAGTCGTGTCCGACTCTTCGCGACCCATGGACTGCAGCCTACCAGGCTCCTCCGTCCATGAGATTTCCCGGGCAAGAGTACTGGAGTGGGGTGCCATTGCCTTCTCTGGTGGCAGAGACTACTGGTAATCAATCCAATATTCATCTTCTCCTTGTTTCTTTCCAACAGAACTTCAGTGCATTTGGGCCAGAAATGTGTTCAGCTGAAGAACATTTCCCAGCTTCCCTTGCAGTATGAGTGGTCATGTAAAACTTTTAGGGCCTATGGAATTTTAATAGAAGCAGCTGTGTAAGACATCTGGGAAAATTCCTTAAAGGAAACACACACTATATGCCCTTTGCCCTTCCAAGACTTCCTCACCAGGAATAGGACTGCAATGCTTGACATAGGGGGACCATTCTGTAAACATGAGGATGCAATAGATGGGAAACCTGGAAAACAGGAAAGATAAAAAGATCTTGGATTGCTGATTCCATCTTGGAGTCTCCTAATGAGCCCTGAACTTCATGTTCTGTGAGAAAAATAAACTGAGAATTTGTTTGAGCCAATGTTTTGGAATTTGTGTTACTAGATGAACACAACTTCCTAACCAAAATGATTATATTAGGAGGGACTGGGGTAGGGATGTATAAGAGAGGTAATTCACTTTTGATGTATGTAGGATGTTAATGTCTAAAAGTCATAAACCAAGAAATAGTAAAAGCACATAATGGAAAATATGAAAGTACATACTGAGGAAATTTACAAATTGAAAGTGATTACTCCTATAAAGGAGTGGGATGGGGTAGGAATTGCTATTTTTCATTTAAAGTTTTTAATATATTTATACTTTGAATATGTCTTACTTTAATAAAAATTAAAACTAATTAAAAATAAACAAAAAGATACTCACTGGTTATTAACTCAATTTCTTGTCCTCAAATTCACTTCCTGTAAACTAACAATATTTTATGATTATCTAGCCCATAGCTGGGGAGAAGGCAATGGCACCCCACTCCAGTACTCTTGCCTGGAAAATCCCATGGACGGAGGAGCCTGGTAGGCTGCAGTCCATGGGGTTGCTAAGAGTCAGGCATGACTGAGCATCTTCACTTTCACTTTTCACTTTCACGCATTGGAGAAGGAAATGGCACCCCACTCCAGTGTTCTTGCCTGGAGAATTCCAGGGACGGAGGAGCCTGGTGGGCTGCCATCTACGTAGTCGCACAGAGTCGGACACAACTGAAGTGACTTAGCAGCAGCAGCCCGTAGTTGACCAGAGTCAGAGTAAAGCTTTAGAGAAGTCACACACCATCTGGCCAATTCTGAACCCCAAGTGCAATGTCATCATATGATGTGCATAAGATCTGATTGCCATTTCCTCTTTCTCCCACCACAGATTTAATGTGCTCAGAGTTTATGACTGATTTGTCACGTGTAGCAAGAATCATATATATTAGCCCTAATCCAAACTGTTTTCAACTAACATTCTTCTTGAGCTCCAGGAATGAAGATTCTACAACTCAGATGCCTAAATAATTCATTAGGCTAATTAAAAACCCCATTTTATTCTTACCCCTAATTGGCATCACTCTTGATTTAAATCCTCTTTTTGTGTGTGTGGGGGGGTTTAAGTATGGCTAGGAATATCTGGTTACTGTTCTTCCTATTATTATCATTTTATTCCTTATTCTTTTATCTGCTACTTTTCTTATACATGAAAATGATTTCTTACTTGTATCATATATGAAAAGGATTAGTCTCTCAGACCTTTAACATCTTAATGCCAGAGGCTGATTCTTAAATTAACCTTAGAGATTAAAAAATTTATATAAGCTTGTGAATCAGATCTCAGTTTGCATATGTTAGAAGCAGGCAAATCAGGCTGGTTCATCGATAATCACATGGAGAGAAGACGAATAGAAATTTTAATCAAAAGAAGCTTTGAGCAGGATTTGCGCTCCTTGCTTGTACAAAGACAATGCATTATCCTTTAGATTGGCACTTCTCAGATGCACAGAAAGATGGCTAAAATTGCTGTATTGTTTTCTGATTGATGAAAGCCCTCTCCCACTTCACATATAATATCAACACTGGCTTTAAGATGGCTTTAAGATGATGCTAAAGATGAAAACTACTTAAGAATCATGGTCTACATATCTCTTTCCTTTGCTAGACACAGATCGGAATATCTTTTTATTCTATTTTAATAGCCAAAGAAATAATATTTGCCCTTATTTCTTTATAACTAGACAGCTTATCATGAGGTTTTTCCTCTGCTGGAAACCACTTATGAAAAGTCACACATACTAAGATAGCCTTTCCTATACTTGTCCTCTGATGCAAGATAAATATATTGAGTTGTAGCAAGAAAAAAAAAATTGAGTATCAGTGCCTTAGCTTTCTCCATATTTATTAAAGAGCTCTAAATGTTCAAGAAACTGCATTCAAATGGGGCTTCATTATATTTCTCCTTTAACTTATTAATTTACAAAAAGAAGGACTTATACTGCTTATTTTGTAAACAGTGTTGTTATTTGAAATCATTTTAATGGGAGTGACTTAAATAACATCATACAATGAAAAAGATAGCTATACTCCTGTTTGTAGTATTATCTATGTTGTATCAAAAAGACTTACTGATATTTCTCCTAAACTGTCTCTATGAGGGGAAAAATCATTTTGTTATGGGCATCTTTTAGAAACCAACCCACTGGTGACACTTCTCTTCAACTTGGCAAATTAATCTAACACAATTAAAGGAATTTAAAACCAGCTGATAGATCACACACTAAGAGGTCTTACAGCCTTCCCAGGTGGCCCTAGTGGCCAAATCAGAAGACATAAGAGACATAGGTTTGATCCCTGTGTCAGGAAGATCCCCTGGAGGAGGGCATGGCAACCCACTCCAGAATTCTTGCCTAGAGAATCCCATGGACAGAGGAGCCCGGCTATGGGGTCAAAAAGAGCTGGACATGACTGAAGTGATTTAACACTCAGTTCAGTTCAGTTCAGTCACTCAGTCATGTCCGACTCTTTGCAACCCCATGAATCGCAGCATGCCAGGCGTCCCTGTCCATCACCAACTCCTGGAGTTCACTCAGACTCATGTCCATTGAGTCTGTGATGCCATCCAGCCATCTCATCCTCGGTCGTCCCCTTCTCTTCCTGCCTCCAATCCCTCCCAGCATCAAAGTCTTTTCCAATGAGTCAACTCTTCCCATGAGGTGGCCAAAGTACTGGAGTTTCAGCTTCAGCATCATTCCCTCCAAAGAAATCCCAGGGCTGATCTCCTTCAGAATGGACTGGCTAGGTCTCCTTGCAGTCCAAGGGACTCTCAAGAGTCTTCTCCAACACCACAGTTCAAAAGCATCAATTCTTCGGCACTCAGCTTTCTTCACAGACCAACTCTCACATCCATACATGACCAATGGAAAAACCATAGTCTTGACTAGACGGACCTTTGTTGGCAAAGTAATGTCTCTGCTTTTCAATATGCTATCTAGGTTGGTCATAACTTTTAACACTCAAGAGGTCTTTAAATCTTAAATTAAAAAGTGGATACAAGCTATGTCATGAGTATTTATGCTGAGGGAAAGGGGAGGAAATGAAAGGATCCCCCACTGTCATGGACCAGTGATGCATCAGACCCTGTTGAAGATGAAGCCAGTTTATGGTTTGCATATGGGAATTTGGAACCCACCTCTCTGATGCCAAAACTGTGCTCTTCCTGGCACAATGCTGCCACCCTGGTCCAGATCCACCTGTCATACTGCCTTTAAGATAAGTTAGGAGTTTACCATCACATTTGAAAACAAACAGAGGAAGCACTTCCATGATTTGTATTTACCTTCAGTGGTTCTCTAAATTTAGACAGTATTCATTTGAACATTTGAAGTTAGGGGAAAACCCACATATATGTCTACTGGTGGGAGATCTCTCATGGAAAAAGATGTTGCTGTTGCGCTATGAAGGGCAGGATGTAGGTAGATTTAATGGCTATTTCTTTAGAACTGTGAATGAGGTTTTCCTTCTCTATTCAGAATTCCCCAATGGCTTTCTCAATGGAACACATTCCTGTGATTCATTTCCATAGTTCGGAATGCAGTCCATGAAGCATTTTTTTTCTTATTCAAAGTCAATCTGTACGTTAATGCTTTAACCATTGATTTCATTAGCAACCTATAGTATCTGTAGCACTCTATGAATTGATTTTTATTACTCTCAGAGCATCCAGAATTCTCAAGTGTAAAGACAAGGTTGGCACACATCAACTTCATGCTAACAAACATGCACTGGTACACCTTTCTTATGCTCAAACAGCCAAACACCCACTCAACAAGTATTTATTGAGTGCCTACTGTGTGTCGGACATTGTTACAAGTGGTGGATGGGCAGGCAGAAAGGTGCAGACAGGCTGAAAGCTGCCCTGATGAGCATACCTTCTAGTGGAGGGAGAAAGAGATCAATCAACAAATAAATGAAAAGTGGCTCTGATGGTGATGGGGAAAGGCGGATAGGGAGTGCTGGTTGGGTGGTGTAGCAAAGTTGATATGTTACAGGGTGATAGTTGAGAAGAGTTCTAAGGAAGTGAAAGGAAGAAATACTTTCAGCTATGACTATGGATGGGGCAGTTGTCCAAGCAGGGGGAACAGTGATTGCAGAAGCTCTGAGGCCAGGTCAAAGCCAAGCCACGGAGCCTGTGGTGGCTGGAGTGGGTAAGGGTGACAGCAGTAGTGTCTGGGAAACATGGACTGAAATTGTTCAGCCCAGGCACCATAGTAACCATTTGTGTGAGTTATTTTACAACAGGAGGTCCTGGTAAGGAACACAGAACTAACGAGGAACCACCAGCCGGAAGAGTTCAGGAAAGGTCAAAAGCAGACGCCATGTGTCCTACCACCTCCCAGAAGCCTCTTTGCTGGCATCCATCTTGGCTGAGCAACGTGCACACCACCAGGAAGGAACCTGAGTCAGAATGATTGTCCAGAGACAGTCAGAAACTGACCCCATCACCATAAAATCCGAGACTTTGAGCCACATGGCAGAGCAGTCCTCCTGGTTTCCCTTATCCTGCTGCTCTCCACCTGGGCACCCCTTCCCAGTAATGTCTCTTTCTTTGTCAGCACATGTGTCTCCTCATTCAATCTGTTTCTGAGTGTTAGACAAGAGCCCACTCTTGGGGTCTGGAAGGGGTCCCCTTTCCCACTACAGTAGGAACTAGGGCTTTAGGAATGTGTCTGAGTGAATATGTGTATGTGTGTTGAGGGGCAGTATTTGTGGGTCATTTTGGGTCTGGTAGATCATGGGAAGAGCTGTGGGTCTCCTTTGGAAAAAGATGGGGAGGCTTGGATGGTTTGGAGCTAAGAAATGATGACAGCTCACTGACTTTGTAGCATTCAGTGTGACTGATGGGAGGATGGTAGCCTGTTGGCAGAAGCAAAGTCCTTGAGGATGCTCTTGTGGTCAACCAGATAAGAGATGGTGGTGAACTTGATGGGTATGGCAGTGGAGGGGGGAAAACCTGGCTAGATTCTTGATGGTGATTGTGAAGGTTGAGCCAATGTGATTTGCTGAGTGAATGTGTCAGATAAAGAGGAGACTAGGATGACTTCCAACTTCTTTGCTGACACAACTAGAAAAATGAAGTCACCATTGACTGAAATGACAGAAGGCTGTCACAGGGAGCTGTGGGGAGAAGGGGCCACCCCTCTGCCTCAGTCTCCTATGGGAGGAGGAAGTCTGGAAGCAGTGTAAGATCCATTGTCCAGAAAGAAAGACGGTCCAGGGATATGTGAACAAAGCCAAAAAGCATATGCTACACATGGGAAAAACCACTGCCCATAAATACTTGGCTTATTAATCCCATTCAACACAGTATAGCACACTGGCTAGGAGCACTGATGCTGGAAACAGCCTCAGTCCAAATATCAACTCTGATACTTAATAACTGTGAATATGGCCCATCTGCTTATTCCCCTCAAAGTTGTTGTGTTTGAATGAAGTGACTTGTTTACAGTTAATGGAAAAGGTCAATTTTCATTCCAATCCAAAAGAAAGGCAATGCCAAAGAATGCTCAAACTACCATACAATTGCACTCATCTCACATGCTAGTAAAGTAATGCTCAAAATTCTCCAAGCCAGGCTTCAGCAATATGTGGACCGTGAACTTCCAGATGTCCAAGCTGGTTTTAGAAAAGGCAGAGGAACCAGAGATCAACTTGCCAACATCCACTGGATCATGGAAAAGCAAGAGAGTTCCAGAAAAACATCTATTTCTGCTTTATTGACTATGCCAAAGCCTTTGACTGTGTGGATCACAAAAAACTGTGGAAAATTCTGAAAGAGATGGGAATACCAGACCACCTGACCTGCCTCTTAAGAAACCTGTATGCAAGTCAGGAAGCAACAGTTAGAACTGGACATGGAACAACAGACTGGTTTCAAATAGGAAAAGGAGTATGTCAAGGCTGTATATTGTCACCCTGCTTATTTAACTTATATGCAGAGTACATCATGGGAAACGCTGGGCTGGAAGAAGCACAAGCTGGAATCAAGATTGCCGGGAGAAATATCAATAACTTCAGATATGCAGATGACACCACCCTTATGGCAGAAAGTGAAGAGGAACTAAAGAGCCTCTTGATGAAAGTTAAAGAGGAGAGTGAAAAAGTTGGCTTAAAGCTCAACATTCAGAAAACGAAGATCATGGCATCTGGTCCCATTACTTCATGGCAAATAGATGGGGAAACAGTGGAAACAGTGTCAGACTTTATTTTTTTGGGCTCCAAAATCACTGCAGATGATGACTGCAGCCATGAAATTAAAAGACACTTCCTCCTTGGAAGGAAAGTTATGACCAACCTAGATAGCATATTGAAAAGCAGAGACATTACTTTGCCGACTAAGGTCCATCTAGTCAAGACTATGGTTTTTCCAGGGGTTGTGTATGGATGTGAGAGTTGGACTGTGAAGAGGGCTGAGTGCCGAAGAATTGATGCTTTTGAACTGTGGTGTTGGAGAAGACTCTTGAGAGTCCCTTGGACTGCAAGGAGATCCGACCAGTCCTTTCTGAAGATCAATCCTGGGATTTCTTTGGAAGGAATGATGCTGAAGCTGAAACTCCAGTACTTTGGCCACCTCATGGGAAGAGTTGACTCACTGGAAAAGACTCTGATGCTAGGAGGTATTGGGGGGCAGGAGGAGAAGGGGACGACCGAGGATGAGATGGCTGGATGGCATCACCGACTCAATGGACGTGAGTCTGAGTGAACTCCAGGAGTTGGTGATGGACAGGGAGACCTGGCATGCTGCGATTCATGGAGTCGCAAAGAGTCGGACACAACTGAGCGACTGAACTGAACTGAACTGAATGTTGTTTAACTTTTACTAAGTACTCACTAGATGCCAAGTACTTGTAAGCCTGCTGAATTCTCCTTTGCCCCTAAGAGAATAGGCACTCATGTTACTATCCCCACTTTCTGAGAGAAAACTGAGGCACAGAGAAGTGAAGTGTCTTGCCAGGGTCACAAAACTAAGAAGCCACGGATCCTTGTTGATGCAGTCAGGCTGACTAGCCCCTGAGAACATGCTCTTAATCACAGAACTATGGGAATGCAGCACGTAATAAACACCAACAAATCATGTCTTGTATCATGATGACATGACTACTGAAACAATGAAAACACTGAACGGTCATTTGTGTAACTCCACTTGTAAACATCACATGACTCGGTTTCTACCATGCCTCACTTTCTCCATCCCTAATTTGGGTACACAGCCTGTGTTCTTCCTTCTGTGGAGTGTGCAGGTATGCTGAAGCCTTTGCTGAGAAAATCAGAACAAAGGATGCATCAGCTGAAAATTCCCTTTAGAACACTCTGACACTGTTGGTGGGAATATAAATTAGTGTGGCCACTATGGAAAACAGAATGAGGTTTCTTTAAGTAAGAAAAAAAAAAAAAAGTAAAAATAGAGCTACAATATGATCCAGCAATCCCACCCCTGGGCATATATCCAGAAGAGATGAAAACTCTAATTTGAAAAGATACATGTACCCCAATGTTCATAGTGGCACTATTTACCATAGCTAAGACATGGAAGCAGTCTAATTCCCCCCAACATAGATAAAGAAGATGTGCTACCTGTATACAATGGAATGTTACTCAGCCATAAAAAAATAATGAAACAATGCCATATGGAACAACATGGATAGGCCAAGAATTTTTTTAAATAGATAAACTGGTGGTGGTTTAGTTGCTAAGTCATGTCCAACTCTTGAGACCTCATGGACTGTAGCCTTCCACGCTTCTCTGTCCATGGGATTTCCCAGGCAAGAATATTGGAATGGCTTGCCATTTCTTTCTCCAGAGATTATTATATTAAGCCAGACAGAGACAAATACTATACCATATGACTTATATGTGGGATCTAAAAAATAATACAAATGAACCTTTACACAAAATAGGAGAGTCACAGACATAGAAAACAAACTTATGGTTACCTAAGGGGAAAGAGAAGGGAGGGATAAATTAGGACTATGGAATTAACAGATACACACTACTACATATAAAATAGATAAGCAACAAGGATTTACTATATAACATGGGGAACAATATTCAGTATCTTGTAATAACCTATAATGGAAAATACTCTGAAAAAAATAAATCTGAATTACTTTGCTGTCTACCTAAACTTTTAACACAGCATTGTAAATCAACCATACTTCAGTTTAATAAAAAGTTGCCTTTCAAAACATCCAAGGCAGAGAAGTCCTTAAAAGTAAAACAAAACAAAACAAACTCATCACAAGTGTGCGAATGTTGGTTTCTCACTATCATTAATGACATTCAAGACTGTAACTTACTTGTGCATTCCAGATATGGACTAGGAAACAATGGCTCAGAAACACTGGCAAGTAGCTCCAGGGTAGGCAATGACCTTCAGAAGTGCTCAGAGCTTGTCCTCTTTCTGAATCTCAGAGGTCTGGCCTCTGCCCCAAAGTGCTTGCACATGGGCCTGCCCTATGCCTCTGTACCTTATTTCTTCCAATTATAGTTTCTAAAACCAGTTTTCATTTTATTGATGGCATGTTTCCAGATGTGTTTTTAAATTAATCAGTGCAACTAATAAAAGACAATAGGATCCCTGAAGCTGTGGGCAAGTATATCCCATTATCAAATATACTATTTTAATGCTCATGTATCTAAAAAAGTATAAGTGGACTACACCATGTCTGTTTCTTGTGTATCTCAGGCAAGTCAAACTCTCTGAACTTTAGTGTCTTTAATTCAACAATGAAAGCATGAATCACCTTGTCTGCCCATGGAAATCACATTGTGATTCTGTTTTGTGAATAAATTCATTTGTGCCTTATTTTAGATTTCACATATAAGTTATATGGCATTTGTCTTTCTCTTTCTGACTTACTTCACATAGTAAGATAATCTCTATTTGCATCCATGTTGCTGCAAATGGCATTATTTCATTCCTTTTGATGGCTGACTAACATTCCACTATATATATGTACCACTTGTTTTTTATCTGTTCATCTGTTGATGAACATTTAGGTTGTTTCCATATCTTGGCTATTGTGAATAGTGCTGCTATGGACATACAAATACCGTATGATATCTCTTATATGTAGAATTTAAAATATGACACAAAGGAAATTATCTACTGAACAGAAACAGAATTACAGGTATAGAAAACAGACTAGTGTTTTGCCAAGTTGGAGGGGGTTGGGAGAGGGATGGACTGGGAGGTTGGGGTTAGCAGATGTTTTATATATTGGATGGATAAACACCAAGGACCTACTCTATAGCACAAGAAACTATATTCAGTATCCTAGTATAAACCATAATGAAGGCTGAGTGCCAAAGAATTAATGCTTTCTAATTGTGGACAGGGAGGCCTGGCATGCTGCAATTCATGGGGTTGCAAAAAGTCGGACATGACTGAGTGACTGAACTGAACTGAATTGTCATGCTGGAGAAGACCCTTGAGAGTCCCTTGGACAGCAAGGAGATCAAACCAGTCAATCCTAAAGGAAATCAACCCTGAATATTTATTGGGAGGACTGATGCTGAAGCTGAAGCTCTAATACTTTGGCCGCCTGCAAACAGCCAACCCATTGCAAAAGACCCTGATGCTAGGAAAGACTGAGGGCAGGAGAAGGGGACAGTAGAGGATGAAATGGTTGGATGACATTACTGACTCAATGAACATGAGTTTGAGCAAACTCCAGGAGATGGTGAAGGAAGAGGAAGCCTGGTGGGCTATAGTCCATGGGGTCACGAAGAGTCAAACATGACTCAGTGGCTGAACAACAATAATAAACCATAATGGAAAATATAAACAAAGAATGCATATATATATATATACATATACATATATTTATATAAAATTGAATCACTTTGCTGTACTGCAGTAATTAACACAAATTTGTAAATCAACTATACTTCACTAAAAAAATAAAAGATATTGGTGACTGGTTCTCACTTGCAGAGACTCTGATTTAATGGATCTGGGCTGGGCTTGGGCAGGGAGATGGTTCAAAAGCTCCCTGAGGGAATTAGACTGAGCAGTGGGGAATCAGAGGTCTAGATTAGAGGTTCTCAAATTCAAATAGGCATCAGAATCCCTTTGAGGGATTGTTATTAATAAAGCACAATTACCCAGCCCCACCTCAGAGTTTCAGCAAGTCTGAGGTGGGGCCTGGAAATTTGCATTTCTGACTAGTTGCCATGTGCTGCTGACACTGCTGGTTTGGGAACCACTTCTCTAGGTCAAGGGCTTTCCTCATAGCTCAGTCGGTAAAGAATCTGCCTGCAATGCAGGAGACCCGATGTGATTCCTGGGTTGGGAAGATCCACTAGAGAAGGGATAGGCTAACCATTCCAGTATTCTTGGGCTTCCCTTGTGGCTCAGCTGGTAAGGAATCTACCTGCAATGCTGGAGACCTGGGTTCGATCCCTGGGTTGGGAAGATGCTCTGATGAAGGGAAAGGCTTCCCACTCCAGTATTCTGGCCTGGAGAATTTCATGAACTGTATCCATGGAAAGATTCAGACACGACTGAGCAACTTTCACTTTCTCTAGGTCAGCATCCTCTCCAAACCCCTGCCCTCAGGCCACAGGCTACCTATTCTTGGATGGTCCAATGGTTGAGGGTGGCTTTCTACATTTTCAAATGGTTGAAAAGAAAATCAAAAGAATTCTATTTCCTGTCAGGTGAAAAGTATAGGAAACCCATATTCAGTGTCCATTAGTAAAATTTTCCTGGAAGGCAGCCACAGATCATTAAACCAAGCTCAGGCCTTTCATAACTGTCTTGCTGCTTATGAAGCCAGCCCTGAATGACACTGGCTATTGCAGGCTCCAAGCTTGATGTGTTTACCTTCTGAAGCAGATCAAAATAGACCAGCACCAAATATACCACTTTACTATCAGAATTATTTTGAGCTAAAGGCAATTGAGAACCAACAGATGTAGGCAGAGTTCTCTGCCCCCCTCTTATCTGTCTAACATCAGGGCATCTAACATTCTGTTTGAATAAGGTCTGTAACCCCTCCTCCAATCCTGATGCAGAGAAGATTGACTCTTATCATGGAAAACAGGGTGTCAACACCAAGATGAGTTTACATAAACAGACTGCAGTAAAACAGCCCTTATCTTCTATGAGTTCCCCTCTATATCTCAGCCACTTCCTTATATTTTATTGTTCCTTGAAGCCAATATCCTCTTTTCCTTGTGATAAGAGTACATAAGCCCTCAAGTCTGCCCTATCTCTGAGTTTTACTCCTTTGCTATGAACTCCAGTGCACATAAATACTGTTAACACTGGGTGTCATTTATCTGGTTAATCTGGCTTTTGTTAGTTTAATTCACAGGCCCCAATGAATTAACCTAAGAGAATACAGGAAGTTTTTCCTTCCTGACCCTCCTTCCCCAAGGAGACAGGAGAAGATGAAATTCGCAGGCTCTCATTTCTACAGCACCCCTTTTCCTTATCTCACTTTGTCATCAGAGATGATCAAAAGGCCCATTGGCTTTTCCTCGCAACCGATGTCATACAACGTGACCCAATAAAAGGCTACTTCATGAGAGAGAGCCTTTTGGAAACAGGATGGCTTAAGTCAGTTCACCTCACAACAGAAAGATTGTAGACTTTTACATGATCTTGTGTCCTCTCTACAAATACCCATGAAATGACCACCAAAGATCCAGATGCAGCTGAAACCTCAGGCAAATATCCACTGTGGATGCTCAATGAAAGGTCTTTCTAAAACTGGTAGGCATGTTATGGCCAGGAAGAAGAGGAGCACTGCCATTTCTTTTTAAATATCTGGAACCTAAAATTATTTCATGACATTTTAATTAAATAATCCCATATGTAAGAATGCTTTGGTGATAAGGCATGAAAACACGTTCTACTAGAAATAAGCACCTACTTTGTATAACTTTCTTAAAAGCCCCTTCTCCTGAATCATGCCCCTAATTAAATTTAGATCCAAATAATATCATCCACAGTTAACAGATATGGTTTTATTTCTCCCTGTTTCTCTGAAAAGATGTGTATCCTTTCAGGTAACTAGTCCCTTGACAAAGAGGTTGCTATGGATACATTTTTTTTTTCTCTAATTGAGTGCTGGTATTTTAAAGCCTGTGCAATTTAGTGAAGTCTACCTGGCCTTAGGGTTATACTAATTTAAGTGCCTGTCTTTAATGCTCACAACTTTATCTTAATATAGCTGCTCTGTGCCTTTGACATGTGGTGTTCAAGAGGGATTGAAAGATGGCGTGGGAGTTCGTAAAGGAAAAGCCAAGAAGACAAATATCACACGACCCACCTAACTGCCGCTGAATCAGTAGATGTTTCACTTGCCTGGAATTTGTCTGTTCTCGGCATGTTTAATAATGAGTCATGCAGTGCATTTGCAAGGCGCCCAAGGCCCAGGGCCACGTGATGGTTTTCTGTGGCTAAGTCCCTCGTCTTTGTTCAGACAGGCCGCTAATGCAACCCACAAAGCTGACCTAATGCTACTTCACTGGGTCTCTTTTTCTTCCGTGGCTTAGCCTGAATATAACATTTAGCAAGTCGACTGTCAGGCATGCAAATTGAGAGAAAAACATGCCACATTAAATCATAATGGTTTAATAAGGCTCTACTCATGGGCAAAAGACTTTTGGTTCTCTCCCGAGTTGCGACAAGATGAAAAACATTTAGTGAAATTGGCCCCAGTTTACATATGGTGGCTGTCATTATTCTACCTGAAAATATAAGTAAGTATGTATCCTTTGTTAGTCATGAATTTATTAACTAAGGATCTCTACCATTATGATTACACTAGAATGGAAATAGCAAACATTTCTATGAATATTCAATGGCACCAAACATTCAGGAATATCACCTGGTATTGCAAGAATTTCTTTTCAGAGCAAAAGAAATCTTGAAACTTTCATCTGTTACTAAAAATAGAAATTAATAAAATACATATTCATTTTCCTTCAATATAGTAAGTTCTTCTCTGTAATCTATAGAAAGTGAAGCACATACTTAAATGTAAGAAGACACATACTTAAATGACACCCTTTTCAATCAGACATAGAATTTTGTGTCCCCCGCCAACAGAGTCTAGTATTAAAGAACTGTGGTGTTGAAGTTGTCCAGATCATCTAGGTACTGATGACTTTGCCTGCCGCAGAACTATTAATTTGGTATTTGTCATGGCTGTAAAACTTTACATCTTTGTGTAGTAACTTATTCTCATGGGAGTATACTAATTAGGGTGACATGTAAAGATAACATAAAACCAGTTGCTTTCCATGGGCCGATGGTTGTCTACTACACCTGGGCCTTTCCTCAAGAAGACTGAAAGCAATTTTACATGAAAAGACTAGTGTCATTCTTCAATTAACAATTGAAATCAGTGCTCAGTTGTCCAAGATTACAGCCAAAATACATTACAGGCACCAAAACCATTTTTAATCGTCTTACTAAATGACAGATACACCTATGTTTAATTTTGGTTTGTTCTGTTAGATAAAGAAAATGACTTACAGGAGAAAGACAAAGATTTAAAAAATAAAACAGATGGAACAGCATGAAAGCCACTATAAAATGCTGGTAAAATGTAGAAGAATAGAAACCACATGGAAGTAAGTATTGTGGAGTAAAGTTTTTTTAAGAATCTTCAGAAACCTACTGTGAAAAGATGGTAACGGGGGGAAATGATGAAAAATTAGCAAAAGTCAGTAGGAAAGCCTTGCCCAGTTCTCTTTTACTTGAAAAAGAACAAGATTTTCTGAATATATAAAAAAGAGTGTAAAAATAGAAAGGTGAAACAGTAACGCAGAGTTTTTGTCTTCCTTAGTGTCTCTTCTTTACTGTCAGTAATCACCTACACCAACAGCTGACCACCAGGAAATTGTGCTGAGTGAGGACAATTCAGAACAATGGAAGCCAAACCTGTCTTTACAAGTCTCCCCATTGGGACTGGACCAAAAGAGCAAGGAGGATACTGATCTCAGAGCAGCCTCTGGTGGCTAAATGTCGAAAGCTCCAGAAGTTAGAGGCTACCTTACTGGTATTCTTAAGATACTGTGCAAACAGAAGCTACTATCTAAACAATTTCAAGGATGACGTTGACCGGTTGTATGCGAGCTCAATTGTGTCTGACTCTTTGCGACCCCATGGACTGTAGCCCACCAGGCTCCTCTCTCCATGGAATTTTCTAGGCAAGAATACTGGAGTGGGTTGCCATGACCTCTTCCACAGTATCTTCCTGACCTGAGGATGGGTGGAACCCATGTCTCCTGCATGGGCAGGTGAATTCTTTACCATTGAGTCATCTGGGAAACCCACTGACTTGGTTGCAATTGAAATTAATTCATTAGTCTCAAAGACTCTCACAGATGATGGGGGATTTGATGCTGGCAAGAAGTAGAGTTTTCCTTATATCTGCTCATCAACTAAATTAGGAGCTTGGGATTAACACGCTCACACCCACGTACATATAAAATACATAATCAACAAGGATCTATGGTAAGTATAGCACAGGGAACTCTATTCAGTATTCTGCACTAACCTATATGGGTAAAGAATCTGAAAAAGAAGAATATATATAACTGAATCACTCTGCTGTACACCTGAAATTAACAACATTGTAAAACAATTATACTGCAATAAAAATTTAAAAATAAATAAACAGCATTAAATACAAAATTATCTCTAACTTTCTTAGTATTTTAAATAAAAAATGAACCAGTGGTGACTGATGATGGAAACTTTAATTTTAAGCAATGGATGTTTTTAGGCAATCCAAATATTTTCAATTCTTCAAAAGCTCTGTGTCTGTAGGATTGAGTGAGTGAGTGTGTGTGTGCCGATATCTGTCCATTAGGAGCATTTGGGTGCATTTCCTTGTCACAGCTTTCCCAGCTGGAAAACATCTGTGTAGGACAGAGGCTCATAAATTCCATATGGTAGGTTCCCAGTGAGGTATCTCATCTGGGAGATTTCCAAAGGCCCCCTTTCAAAATCTTGACTCTTACAGTGTCACCTGTGTCAACCATCATGTTCCAAAGAGTGCTGCCATCTGGAGCATCCTATTTCTGACCACATCACATTGACACAACAGATTAGAAGGTTTTGTTCAAAAAGAGATATTGTATGTTCTTTAAAAAGGTTCTTTTTATTGTATGTTCTTTAAAAAGGTCTGAAGCTTTCAAACACAACTAAGGTGAATATTCAAACACATATTTTAAGATTGGTTCCAATAGGGGTCAGCTGGGCTTTCCAGGTGGCTCACGTGGTAAAAAATCTGCCTGCAATGCAGGAGATGCAGGTTCAATCCCTGTATTGGGAAGGTCCCCTGGAGAAGGGAATAGCTACCCACTCCAGTATTCTTGCCTGGAGAATCCCACAGACAGAGGAGCCTGGCGGAATACAGTCCATGGTGTGGCAAACGAGTCTGATGCAAGTGAACAACTGAGTGAGTTACTTACTTTTAGCAATAAACCAGCAGTTTCCCAGGTGCTGCAACAGGCTTCCCAGGTAGTGCTAGTGGTAAATAACCCACCTGCCAATGCAGTAGACACAAGAGATGCAGGTGCACTTTCCGTCACTGGGTTGAAAAGATCCTCTAGAGAAGGAAAATGGCAAACCATTCCAATATCTTTGCCTGAAAAATTCCATGGACAAGAGGAGCCTGGTAGACTATAGTCCAGGCACTCTCAAAGAGCCGGATGTGACTGAACACACACACACAACAGTTTCCCAGGGATGTTAGAAGCCATGGAATTCTCGTATGACTATTGCAACATGATCAAAGGCTCATGGTAATTTCTGTGCATACTAGGGTTGAAATTCCAAAGCCCACTCATTGCTCATTCCCAAAGAAATATCCTATTTCGATAAAAAATCACTAGTAGAATGATCTGGGCTTTCCAAAACCAGGTATTTGGTTCTTTGGACACAAGTCCATGATCTTTTTAGTGTGCTGGCATTCCAAAGAAAGGTGCTATTCCTTGCCTCCCACCCCTTGGAAAAGAATGATCTGGGCACCTAATTAGTGGCCCCAGATTAGAGAGCATGTATTTAAAAGTACCACTGGAGAAGGGAATGGCAAACTGCCTCAGTATCCATGTCTTGAGAACCCCATGAACAGTATGAAAAGGCAAAAAGATATGACACTGAAAGATGAACTCCCCATGTTGGTAGGTGCCCAATATGCTACTGGAGAAGAGTGGAGAAATAACTCCAGAAAGAATGAAGAGACAGAGCCAAAGTGAAAACAGTGCCCAGTTGTGGATATGACTGGTGACAGAAGTAAAATCTGATGCTGTAAAGAACAATATTGCATAGGAGCCTGGAATGTTAGGTCCATGAGTCAAGGTAAATTGGAAGTGGTCAAACAGGAGATGGCAAGAATGAACATCAACGTTTTAGAAATCAGTGAACTAAGATGGAATGGAATGGGTGAATTTAATTCAGATGACCACTGTATCTACTATTGTGGGAAAGAATCCCTTAGAAGAAATGGAGTAGCCCTCATAGTCAACAAAAGAGTCTGAAATGCAGTACTTGGGTGCAATCTCAAAAATGACAGAATGATCTCTGCTCGTTTCCAAGGCAAACCATTCAATATCACAGTAATCCAAGTCTATGCCCCAACCACTAATGCTGAAGAAGCAAAAGTTCAATAGTTCTATGACAACCTACAAGAACTTCTAGAACTAACTCAAAAAAAAAAAAAAAAGCTGTCCTTTTCAGCATAGGGGATTGGAATGCAAAAGAAGGAAGTCAAGAGATACCTGGAGTAACAGGAAAATTTGGCCTTGGAGTACAATATGAAGCAGGGCAAAGGCTAACAGAGTTTTGCCAAGAAAATGCACTGGTCATAGCAAACACCCTCTTCCAACAACACAAAAGATGACTCTACATATGGACATCACCAGATAGTCAATACTGATCAGATTGATTATATTCCTTGCAGCCAGATGGAGAAGCTCTATACAGTCCGCAAAAACAAGACTGCGAGCTGACTGTGGCTCAGATCATGAACTCCTTATTGTCAAATTCAGACTTCAATTGAAGAAAGTAGGGAAACCACTAGACCATTCAGGTATGACCTAAATCAAATCCCTTGTGATTATACAGTGGAAGTGACAAATAGATTAGATCTGATAGAGTGTCTGAAGAACTATGGATGGAGGTTCGTGACATTGTACAGGAGGCAGTGATCATGACCATCCCCAAGAAAAAGAAATGCAAAAAGGAAAATAGTTTTCTGAGGATGCCTTACAAATAGCTGAGAAAAAAAAAAAAACAACAGAGAAAAAAAGGCAAAGGAGAAAATGAAAGATGTACCCATCTGAATGCAGAGTCCAAAGAAGCGCAAGGAGAGATAAGAAAACCTTCCTCAGTGATCAATGCAAAGAAACAGAGGAAAACAATAGAATGGGAAAGACTAGAGATCTCTTCAAGAAAATTAGAGATACCAAGGGAACATTTCATGCAAAGATGGGCACAATAAAGGACAGAAATAGTATGGACCTAACAGAAGCAGAAGATATTAAGAAGAGGTGGCAAGAATACACAGAAGAACTATACAAACAATTTTAATGACCCAGATAACCACGATGGTGTGTTCACTCACCTAGAGCCAGACATTCTGGAATTCAAAGTCAAGTGGGCCTTAGAAAGCATCACTATGAACAAAGCTAGTGGAGGTGATGGAATTCCAGTTGAGCTATTTCAAATCCTAAAAGATGATGCTGTGAAAGTGCTGCATTCAATATGCCAGCAAATCTGGAAATCTCAGCAGTGGCCACAGGACTGGAAAAGGTCAGTTTTCATTCCAATCCCAAAGAAAGGCAATGCCAAAGAATGCTCAAACTATCGCACAATTGCACTCATCTCACACGCTAGCAAAATAATGCTCAAAATTTTCCAAGCTGATTTCAACAGTAAGTGAACTGAGAATTCCAGATGTTCAAGCTGGATTTAGAAAAGGCAGAGGAACCAGAGATCAAATTGCCAACATCCGCTGGATCATGGAAAAAGCAAGAGAGTTCCAGAAAAACATCTATTTCTGCTTTATTGACTATGCCAAAGCCTTTGACTGTGTGGATCACAACAAATTGCGGAAAATTCTGAAAGAGATGGGAATATCAGACCACCTTACCTGCCTCCTAAGAAATCTGTATGCAGGTAAAAAAGCAACAGTTAGAACCAGACATGGAACAATGGACTGGTTCCAAATTGGGAAAGGAGTATGTCAAGGCTGTATATTGTCACCCTGATTATTTAACTTATATGCAGAGTACATCATGCAAAATTCCAGGTTGGATGAAGCACTAGCAAGAATCAAGATTCCCAGGAGAAATATCAATAACCTCAGATATGCAGATGACACCACCCTTATGGCAGAAAGCAAAGAGGGACTAAAGAGCCTCTAGATAAAAGTAAAAGAGGAGAGTGAAAAAGCTGGCTTAAAACTCAACATTCAGAAAACTAAGATCATGGCATCTGGTCCCATCACTTCATGGCAAATGGATGGGAAAACAATGGAAACTGTGACAAGACTTCATTTTCTTGGGCTCCAAAATCACCGCAGATGGTCACTGCAGCCATGAAATTAAAAGATGCTTGCTCCTTGGAAGAAAAGCTATAACCAACCTAGACAGCATATGAAAAAGCAGAGACATTACTTTGCCAACAAAGGACCGTCTAGTCAAGGCTATGTTTTTTCCAGTGGTTATGTATGGAAGTGAGAGTTGGACCATAAAGTAGGCTGAGTGCTGAAGAATTTATGCTTTTGAACTGTGGTGTTGGAGAAGACTCTTGAGAGTCTCTTGGAGTGCAAGGAGATCCAGTCAGTCAATCTTAAAGAAAATCAGTCCTGAATATTCATTGGAAGGACTGATGCTGAAGCTCCAATACTTTGGCCACGTGATGCAAAGAACTGACTCACTGGAAAAGACCCTGATGCTGGGAAAGAATGGAGGCAGGAGGAGAAGGGGATGACAGAGGATGAGATGGTGGGATGGCATCACCAACTTGATGGACATGAGTCTGAGCGAGCTCCGGGAGTTGGTGATGCACAGGGAGGCCTGGCGTGCTGCAGTCCATGGGGTCACAGAGAGTCAGACATGACTGTGACTGAACTGAACTGTTTATAAGTACAAGGTATTAATAGTAACGTATCAGTGGTAACTTCTTTTTTTAAAAGATTTATTTGTTTTATTTTTGTCCTTGCTAGGTCTTTGTTGCTGCATGGGCTTTTATCTAGTTGTGGCAAATGAAGGCTACTCTCTAGTTGCAGTACAAGGGCCTCTTCTTGCAGTGGCTTCTCTTGTTGTGGTGCATAGGCTCTAGGCAGACAGGCTTCAGTATTTGTGGCTTGTGGGCTTTAGTTGCCCTGTGGCATGTGGAATCGTCCCAGGCTAGGGATGAAACCCATGTCCCCTGCATTGGCAGGTGGATTCTTAAGGATCACCAGCAAAGCCCCAATGCTAAGTTCTTAATCCTGACAAGTGTACCATGGTAATGTAAGACATACCATAAGGGGTAGCTGGGTGAAGGGTATGTGGGAACTCTTTGCTGTCTCTGCAGCTTTTCTATAAACCTAAAAA
Source organism: Capricornis sumatraensis (assembly GCF_032405125.1). Taxonomy (NCBI): domain Eukaryota; kingdom Metazoa; phylum Chordata; class Mammalia; order Artiodactyla; family Bovidae; genus Capricornis; species Capricornis sumatraensis. The sequence continues at coordinate 137,027,522 of NC_091092.1, read as the reverse complement.
TGTTCTAAAATCAAAGGCTTATTTTTTAGAAAGTACAAAAATTAATGTGGGTGAATACGTTGAGGGGAAGTGGGAAAGGATGGATAAAATTCTTATACAGAAAAAAAGATTACTAGCTGGAGAAGGCAATGGCACCCCACTCCAGTACTCTTGCCTGGAAAATCCCAAGGATGGAGGAGCCTGGAAGGCTGCAGTCCATGGGGTCGCTGAGGGTTGGACACAACTGAGCGACTTCACTTTCACTTTTCACTTTCATGCTTTGGAGAAAGAAATGGCAACCCACTCCAGTGTTCTTGCCTGGAGAAACTCAGGGATGGGGGAGCCTGGTGGGCTGCTGTCTACGGGGTCGCACAGAGTTGGACACGACTGAAATGACTTAGCAGCAGCAGCAGCAGCAGCAGCAGTAGGTAATCATTTGTTTGTTTTGTACCAAGCACCAAAGTATATATGTTATGTCATTAAGATGGTGCCCTTTAAGTGCGCTGATAAAGGAATACTGTTGCCTACTCTGATTAACAAAAGAACCAATTCTTAAGGAAAAAAATCCCAGACATGTGGTCCTTACATTTCAGATGGAGAACCTTCTTTTTTCCTTCCTCTCTGTTACTCCCTATTTTCTCCTTCCCTGGAGTTCTAGACCCCCTCCAAACCCTATCTTTATTCCTTCCCTTCATGACATCTCTTTGTCATGACTCATATGTTTGAGTATCAGAATAATTGAATGCACAATTATTTTGATAGGCAAATATTTGAATTTAGAGATGATAAAAACCAACAATCATATTTCAACTTGAGACCTCTAATACATGACATTATTTTCCATATGTTTTGCAAGGATATGGTCAATGTGTTAACCCTAGTTAGAGTCAACCTCAGTCTGGCCTTGAGGCCCCACTGTGAATTCTGTGGACTTGATGAGTTCCTCTTCAGCATTTGTCAAGTAACCTAATTATTATCTCAGCTATTCTTAGCTCCAGAACAGGGTCCAAAGTTCCCCTGATAGTCACACAGCACAATTTCCAACCTGACACAAAAACATTACTCCCTTCTACCCTCAAAAACTGGAAGATGCACAGATTACAAGTGTCAAAGTAGGTTTCCAAAGGCCAGTTTCCTTCTAGACCTCTCTGCCCTCCTTAGACTTCCACTGAGACTCACTGTCTACATCATTCATTTAACTAGTGATCTTATTTATTATAGCTAGCATTAGCTTCTCTGTAGTTATTAACATTACTGGGAGTGGATATCTGTTTTGAAATTTTTCCCAGACTTTGTGGGTATGACTCTTTGCTCACAGGCTTTTTAACCACAGCAAGTATGAAGGTGAGGCAGTGCCATGTGGCTGAAAGTCCCAGGGAACAGGCAGTCAGGAGCATGGTTTCCAATTCTTTCTACCACCAACAAGCTTTGTGTGTCCCAAGGTAAGCAGGTTCACTTCTCAGGGTCTCAATGTCCTCAGAGGGGGCAGCAAGGGGTTAAACTTGACCCAGCTGAACCACAGGGTTCACTGTGCACTGCCGTACTGGACACCTCTTGGGCACCATGTCATTCCTTTCAATGCCACCTATTCCACCAGCCAATACCATGGTGACCATTTCTACATGGGCTTCAACCAGTTTGCTTTGGGTGTACCAAGGGGCTCTCGAGCTTAGGGCTTAGGGCTTTTCTGACATCTCAGCTCTCCTGCATGTAAAACCACAAGTACAGAAAGCCACCTCTCATGGGGACACCCAAGACTGATGGGGTACGTGAGCCTCTTGTCCCAAAGATGAGTTCTAAGACCCACTTGATAAGCTCTTCCAAACACACCTTGGGATAAACCTCTTAAATGCCCATGTAAGGAGGGAACTTGATGATACCCTTGGCCCAGCTTTCCCATAGAGACTTCCTGCAAGGAGACTGTGATTCAGGATCCACACAGGATGGGATCGAGGCTAAGACAACAGCCTACTCTACATCAGACACCGTCATCCTTTTCTGCTCTAAATTTGGATGGTTCTGCAATTATTTGCTGGAAGACTTCAGTTCTGCCCAGTGGTTCCTGTAATAAGAACAGGCTGGAGAGCCTGAGTGGCCAGGGTAACTGCAAATTACTTCCAGCTTTTTGCCTGACTTTGACAGGCCACTGGGCATAAGTTTCTGGTATACTCCCCGGGTACATTTGGCTGCATCACACGGTGACCTAATATAAGTGGAAAGGAAATATAAGGGAGAGTAATTTAAACAGAAATAGGCTAATGAGAAAGACCCAGAAATGGCTCTTCTTTCTTTCCAGTCCCTGACGTTAAGCAAGGTCAATGTTAAGGGAAGGTCATTTTCACCTGCATTTCTGCTCAAAGTGGAGGTTTTAAAGTTCAGAAGATTTTTTGAAAAAGCACATTTTTGCAAGTTGCCAAAAAATGAGGGAAGTGTGTCATCTCTCCCTTTAGAATAGAACGAAAGGACATGAATCATTGTTGCAAGGGGAGGGAGAGTATTTTTGGTAAATCAAGTTTGGAAAATAAATTAAGCACTCTCTTGTTTATAAATGGCAAGTTTTCTTTGAACCTTGGACATATTAATGTGTATTGTGGTTCTTTGAGAGGGAGACTCAGAAAGAAGCATTTTCCTAATTTTCCCACAGATCATTTTCCAAAACAAGAAGGTATGAAATAGACTTAAAGAAATGAAAAGAAAGCTGTCTTCTTTTGCATGATTTGAATGTCTTAACTGGAGGATTAACAGGTAAATACTTGAGGCTTCTCTTACTATGATCTGGATATACTTATACTAGATATGTGTGCGTTCAGTTGTGTCCAACTCTTTGTGACCTCATGGATTGTAGCCTGCCAGACTCCTCTGTCCAGGCGATTTCCCAGGCCAGAATATTGGAGTGGGTTACCATTTCCTTCTCCAGGGGATCTTCCCGACCCAGGCATTGAACCCAGGTCTCCTGCCTTGCAGGTGGATCCTACATTGTCTGAGCCACCAGGGAAGCCTATATGAGGTTGGCAAGGGTTAAAAATCACCTCTGTAAAACTGCTAAAAGTATTGTGCGTCTCAATTCAACTTCAAATGGAGAATTAGACTAAAGAAACGTTGATGTAAAAAAGTGTTATTTTGGGGACTTTCCTGGTGCTCCAGTGGTTGGGAAACTAGCTTCCAGGGCATGGGATGTGGGTTTGATCACTGGTCCAGGAGCTAAGATCCCACATGTTTCAAGGCTACTGAGCCCAGGTTAAGATATGACGTGGCAAAATAAGTAAATATATGAATAAATATTTTTAAAGTAATATTTTTTTTAAAAGACAAAGCTGAAAAGTAAGATGATAAATTGGAAATGGAAGGATCAAAGGATCATTTACTACCCATGTTACCAAAAACAGACAGTTTCTAATTTGGAGGATAGTTGGGGGCTTAAGGCTGCATCTGATTCCACGTGTCCAAAGCACATAGTGAGCCTCATCAGAACAACCCTGTCCCTCTGTGTAGGTAACTATGGAAAATACAGTCCGTGACATTCATGTGTGGTCCTGCGTGAAACCATTGAGCATCGGGATGGTCTCATGTGCAGGTAAGAGAAGCAAAATGATCACAAATAACTCGGCTTCATTCCTCATCCCTTATTTTAGGGAGTCCCTTCAGTTGTCAAATTTACCTGTCCTTTCATCCTGCACACATCACTGTGTGCCTCTCATCTTTATGAAAAAGGATTAAATGAAATTCCTCAACAATCTCCAGCCACAGGTTCTAACTATTCTAGTTATGAGTTTATTTTTACTTTCAACCTCTGGCAGAAAAATACGAGATTCCACTGCCATGAGCATTTCAGATTTCATACATGTACTTATGAGCAGCAGAAAATAAGATTTCTTCGAGGTTTTCCCTCTATTGTATGTTTGAGCATATGTTTTTGTAGCTACGCCTTACAATGCCTCAGTGACTTTGTAACTTCAGGTAAGCCTCTGCTTCAGTTTCTTCTGCCTCTAAAGGTTAAGGTAAGAATTAAATATAACCAATCATTAAGCATAGTACAAACATGAAGTCTGCTATTCTTTTCTTTTTTAATTGAAGTATACTTGATTTACAATATTGTGTTAGTTTCACATGTACAGCAAAGTGATTCTGATCTATCGATATAGATAGCACAGAAGAACCGATGCTTTCGAATTTTGATGCTGGGAAAAACTCCTGAGAGTCCCTTGGACTGCAAAGAGATCAAACCAGCCAATTCTAAAGGAAATCGACCCTGAATATTCATTGGAAGGACTGATGTTGAAGCTGAAGCTCCAACACTTTGGCCACCTTATGCAAACAGCCAACTCACTGGAAAAGACCCTGATGCTAGGAAAGACTGAAGGCAAAAGGAGAAGAGGGTGTCAGAGGATGAGATGGTTAGATAATATCACTGACTCAATGGACATGAGTTCGAGTAAACTCCGGGAGATAGTGAAGGACAGGGAAGGACAGGACTGCGTACTGCAGTCCATGGGGTCACAGAGAATCAGACACGACTTAGCCACTGAACAACAACAAATAGATGTCCCTCTATATCTATATTCTTTATTCTGTTTCAGATTCTTTTCCCATATAGGTTATACAGGATATTGATTTTAGTTCCCTGTGCTATACAGTATGTCTTTGTTGTTTATCTATTTTATATAGTGTATATATGTTACCCCCAAACTATCCCTGCCCTCCTACTATTCTTGAATATAGGACATTGTGCTACCCATTGCAGATTCAAAGCTCAGTAAGAGGCTCTTTTCACTTGACAAGTTCATACCTCATTGGGTGAAAATCTAAAACCAAGTAAGCAAGTTCATTGGAAGGACTGATGTTGAAGTTGAAACTCCAATACTTTGGCCACCTGATGCAAAGAGTTGATTCATTGGAAAAGACCTTGATGCTGGGAAAGATTGAGGGCAGGAGAAGAAGGGGACGACAGAAAATGAGATGGTTGGATGGCATCACTGACTCAATGGACATGGGTTTGGATGGACTCCAGGAGTTGGTGATGGACAGGGAGGCCTGGTGTGCTGCGGTTCATGGGGTCACAAAGAGTCGGACACAACTGAGCAACTGAACTGAACTAAAGCAAGTACAATGTATCATAATATTGCAATCAATCATCTATTTACTATTAAGCAATGATATTTATATACATATAGTAACCTGGTCATCCAAAAATTCCCTTTTAGTCCTACCTGTAGCCTTATCTAGCTTATAAGCTGGAAAAACCAATTAACCTGTTTGAGACTTAGGTTATCTATCCATATGTAAAATGAGGGTTGAATTACATGATTTCCAAAGTCCTTTGATTCAAACCCATGCTCTAGTATTTCTCATTTTAGCTCTCATTTCTAGTACGTATTAGAGGCGAGATTATATCTGGAAGACATTGTTGGTTGACTACCCTGTAGCCACTGGCCCTTTATCTTTGCTAAAAGCAACCTCCCCAAAGTTTGGCCATGTCTAGGGCAGCAATATATTCAGGGAGCTGTGCTCTCATCAACTCCAAGGGATGAAAAGGGAATGTTGAAGCCACAAAAGGGGGGAGATGTGTGAAGAATAACTCCATTTCTTGCCTTTGGATACAGAGACTGAGGAGGTGATGCCTAGAGCTAGGGCAACCATCTTCCCACCACTTGCTGATATAAACTCACTCACTGAGAATGGCAGAATGGGAAACTGAGACACATCAGTTTCCCTGAATTTCCCTGGTGGTTCAGGCAATAAAGAATTCACCTGCAATGCAGGAGACCTGGGTTTGATCCCTGTGTCGGGAAGATCCCCTGGAGAAGGGAATGTCAACCTACTCCAGTATTCTTGCCTGGAGAATCCCATGGACAGAGAGGAAACTAGTGGGCTGCAGTCCAAAGGGTCACAAAGAGTCAGACATGACCGAGCAATCAACATTTACTTACATTTACTTACATATGTGGGATCTTAGTTCCCCAACCAGGGATGGAACCTGTACCCCCTGCAGTGGAAGTGGGGAGTCTTAACCATTAGACCACCAGGGAAGCCCCCACATAAGGATTCTTGATATCGTCATGCCAAGAAATTAATCAGTCCTGGAACTGTGCTTGAATTTGCATGTGTGAGATTAAAAGAAAAAAGAAAATCTGTGTTTTTCAAGCCATTGAAAGTACCCAACTAAAAACATACAATCTGAAAAGCTGAATTATGGTACTTTGAAATGTTTACTAATTACAAGCCAAATTTAGTACTGTAAGAAAGATAATTCATTTCAGACCAGTAAGAGGATAAGATGAGAGATTCAGAGAAATAAAAGCCCCTTAACAAATCTGGGCTTCAATTTCCTCATCTGTAAAATAGAATCCAAAGTACATCTACATCACTGAGATGGTAAAGGCAGAGTAAGAATTCACTATTTATTAACTATTGAATTATACATAAGAAAGCTGGTATGGCAGAGATTGTTATACCACCACCAAATCCTGTTATATTTTGTGTTTCTTCTTGGACACACAGGAAGACTATTTCCCCCCAGCTTCCCATGTGAATAGGTTTTGATCATGTGACTCAATTCCAGGTTGTGGGGAAAAGTGATGCAATCACCTTGCAGTCTGGCTGTCATTAATATCTCATGTGATCCTCCTGGTCGCTCTCCTAGTGTCACATTATTGTCAAATTTCAAGGAATGAGGCCAAGTTTTCATATTGGACACTAGATGGACATTGCCTAGTTTTATTTTATTAAAATATCTACCAAGATTTACAATGATCTCCTTTCACTCATGTTTTTTGCTTTTCATTTAAAAATGAAAGGTAATTTAATAATGAAGAAAGCTTGCTCAAAATCTATATCAAAATAAATATGGAAAAATGACTTTTAAATATCAGATAAAGTTTGCAAAATCATGGACAAATTCTTCCCAGGGAAGCCGAGCAGCTATTCCTCTAAGTAGATACATATAAGTAGGTATTATTTATACCTAAACATTGAGTAGAAAGAATGTCTGTAAAGAAAATGATGTCCTTAGGCATATACAGTTTTTTTTCCTTTTCTCAAACACAGCCTAGACATCTTAGCTTCTCCTGTAGCTTTTAACACACACTCTGCATTTCTACTCCATCTGGCAGGGCTGGTTTAAAGGAAGATGTGGGATTGTGGGAAAATACCAAAGGAGAAATCCACCGCTCCTTGTAGTTGAATCACATTTACCACCAGACATGAGCAAATAAATGTGTGTGCCTGCTAATGGCAACATACTTTCCCTTTTATGAGTTGTATTATGTTTACAGCAACTTCTTTTTGTAAGCAGGCACAATAAGAGTTATAATTTGCATCCATCTAAGTAAAAAAAAGAAAAAGCCATGAAAATAATTTCTATATGTATTACCTAGAAGATAAAGAAATCTCCAGCATTTTCAAAAGAACCCTAGTTGGCATTATAAATTTTTAATGTGAACCATGAAATGTGGAATACTATTAACATAGGAAATGATTTAAAATTTTTGGCTTGATGAAAATTAATGTACATTCACATTCAAATCTGCTTCTCTGGTTTTATATTTCACTTGAAACTAAGGCTTAAATATGAATTTACTTATTTCCATGTAGCTTGATTTTGAAAATAGTAATTTTTGAACATTTACTTGTAATGGGTCCACTTCATTGGAACATTGAAAAGAAACAGTCCTCTTCAGCAATGACATGCATTTCATAATTTTTAAAAATATAAAACAAACAGATATACGAAAATAAGTGAAAGTGAAGTTGCTCAGTCGTGTCCGACTCTTTGTGACCCATGGACTGTAGCCCACCAAGCTCCTCCGTCCATGGGATTCTCCAGGCAAGAATACTGGAGTGGGTTGCCATTTCCTTCTCCAGGATATTAAAATAAGGATATAATAAAAGAAACTGAGAAGAATACAGAAACTGCATTCATGTTTAAGATAAGATTATGAAAACAAAAGACATCGAAGAAAGGTCACTGGAAACTAACCCCCCAATCAATTGGGAGTAAAAGGTCATACCTTAACTATTGATAGGGCTACTTGAGTAGAAAATTTTCAAAAGCACTGTACTAGTTATTTAGTCAAGTCACTTATCTTCAGCTTGATATTTGCCTCAAAAGTTTCACATCTAAATGAGTGTACCTGAACAAACCCAGGGACAGGAAACTCATCTCCTTCCTTGCAATTACTTCCACAGTTGGGCAGCTCTGTAAGTTAGAAGGCATATTGTCAGGGTAAGTAAATCCCCCTGTTACAACAAAAGATCCCCAACTTTTCATGGCTGAACACAATAAGAGTTAATTTCATGTTCATACCACAGAGCAACATGGAGCTCCTGTCCCGCTTCAGATTTATTTCATGTTCATATCACAGTCCAACATGGAGTTCCTGTTCCGTTTCCTCTCATACACCCAGGTCCCTTCCACCCACCATCTTCCAGGGCCTCGGAGTTTTCCCCTGGGTCTCTTGCACCTGGCAGGCAGGCCAGGGAACACACAGCATGTTGAAGATCTCAAAGGAGGCTCTAAAGGACAGGCCTAGAAGTAGTGTACATCAATCCTACCCATTGGCCTCATATAGGCACATGGCCCCACATGACTAACAAGGGGCACCAGGACAACAAATATTGTAAATTTACTACTGCAATTGACATTACATTAGGTGCTGTTAACATCTTGAATTTACTCCCCTAACTGCTGTTACCCATGCTGCCAAACTGCATCTCTTCTTTTTTTGCACTTAGTTTACTGATGGAAGGATGGATATTCTATTCATTTCATGTTGTTGGATGTGAATACCGTGACTAGCCTAATCAGAACGTTTTGGGTCCTGTCTGTCCCATCTCTGGCCCTTTAAACATATGACCATCTCTAAAAGCAAGTGAGACTTTTAGAGCCAGCCATAAACACAGCCAGATACTCAGACCAAAATATTTGTAGTTATCCATGGTATGTTTCTTTCTCTCAAATCTGACATCAAATTCATTGGGAAATTCTATCAGTCTCACCTTCAAAACTAACCCCAAATCTGATGATCTCTCACTACGTCGTACTGCGCTGGTCCAAGCCACCACCAGTTTTAGATTGCATTCTTGCTGTAGCCCCTAAGGTGTGCCTGCTTCTACCCTGAGCTTGTCCTGCACCCCCACCCCACCCTCGCCGCCAACCTATTGAAAGCTGTCATTCTTTTTAACTCCTATGCTCAGAACTCTTCTAGGACTCCCATTCTCACACCAAGTAAAAGTCAAAGTCCACACAATGCCTACAAGCCTTTAAAAGGCCATCACTACTGTGATCTCATCTTCCCTCAACTTAAGTAATGTACATTTGTGGGGTGACACCAGCATGTAGTGGAAAGTCTTGACTTTAGAGTCCAGTTGGCTTGGATCAAAATCTGTCCCATGTTACTTAACAATCTGAACCTGAATTTCCTCCTCAACAAAATGGGAACAAGAACATTTTCATCATAAATGTTTGGGAAGATTGAAACAATATTTGCCAAATCTCTTTTTAAAAATATATACCTGATATACAGTAAGTACTCAATCACTTTAGACGCTGGACTACCTTGCGCTATGGGCCATGAGACAGCAAGCTGTGTATGGCTTCCCTCTGTGGAAAGAGCTACCCATATTCATCCCCAACATTCAGGCCAGGCCAATCATCTTTATTCTCAGAATTTTTTTAAACTGGGCCTAAGACAAAAGAATACTTTTCTCTCAGGTTATAATATAGTGAGAATGTGAGCCCAGGAGCTACAAGTGACCAGAAAATGCCTGTCATGTTAAGACAGCTGGCCCAAGAGACTGAAGTGGGTAGAGAATGAATAGAAAAAATAATAAGCAGAGGCTGTTTTCTTTCATTGTTCTATTCATAATTCTATGGGTCCCCAGCTACTCTCCTCTAGTATATTGCAAAATTCGGCTACTAATTCCATCCAAAAGTATTAGGTTGTCCAAAATGTTTATTTGGGGTTTTCCAGAGTTGGACTCTAAAAAAAGCTGAGCGCTGAAGAATTGATGCTTTTGAACTGTGGTGTTGGAGAAGACTCTTGAGAATCCCTTGGACTGCAAGGAGATCCAACCAGTCCATCTTAAAGGAAATCAGTCCTGAATGTTCATTGGAAGGACTGATGCTGAAGCTGAAACTCCAGTACTTTGGCCACCTGATGCAAAGAGCTGATTCATTTGAAAAGACCCTGATGCTGGGAAAGATTGAGGGCAGGAGGAGAAGGGGACGACAGAGGATGAGATGGCTGGATGGCATCACCGACTTGATGGACATGAGTCTGAGCAAGCTCCGGGAGTTGGTGATGGACAGGGGAGGCCTGGCATGCTGCGATTCATTGGGTCGCAAAGAGTGGAACACGACTGAGCGACTGAACTGAACTGAACTGAACAAGATAGTACGAAAAATCCAACTTTTATGAACTTTTATGCCAGCACAATAGAATCTAGGGCTTCCCTGGTAACTCAGTGGTAAAGAACCCACCTGCCAGTGCAGGAGACCTGGGTTCAATCCCTGGGTTGGGATGATTCCCTGAAAAAGGAAATGGTAACCCACTTCAGTATTCTTGCTTGGGCAATCCCATGGACAGAGGAGTTTGGTGGGCTATAGTCCATGGGGTCAGAAAGAGTAAGACATGACTTAACAAATAAACAACAAGACACAACAACAATAGAATCTATGTACTCCTTGAATCTGGATGTGGTTATACACCTCTTCTAGGTCAACAGGATACTAGTGAACATGAAGCAAGTAGAGGCTTATAAAGCGTTTGTGCTTTGGGAATTGCCTCCCTGTGCTGCTGGGAATTTTCCATTAACGTATGAAATGGTGCAGGCTAGCCATCTGGAAGATGAGAGACATGGGCGGTATAGATCATATAGACCATGCAGAAGAATTTTACCTGATGCTTCCTAGACCAACCAGTCTCCAGATGACCTCCCAGCTGACTGCAGACACATAAGTGACCCCAGAAGAGATCAGCAGAAGAATCACCCAGCTGGCCCACAGAATCATGAACTAATGATTGTTGTCTTAAGTCAGTAAGTTTACAGTTAGCTTGTTATGCAGCACTGGATAACTGATACACATACACACACAGCCAACACAAACAAACTTTCCTTTTTTCCCCCTAAAATGAACTCTTTTTTTTTTTCCCCTATACCATCAAAAGAAATCTGGCTTCCGGTGCTCCTGTCAGTGAACTGGTGCTCTGTTCATTCATTTAGCTTATTCTGTAACTCAAACTCTGCCCCTAAATCCCAACTTCTCCTCCCAAGCCCTGTGTTGCTATGACCCACCTATGCTGTGTCCTCAAAAGCTGCCAAAAAAAACCCATCTCTGCCCTTTGCAGGTTGGACTGCTTCCTATGGCCTTTGCTAAGGGTCTGTACCTGCCACTTCCTGTTGGCTCTTCTCTGTGCCAACTGTTTGATGATGCGATTCTCCATCTATTACTGATCACTGGACCTACGGCCGCCACTCTTCACTTGTCTGCACAGACTTGCTCCTGCAAAGAGGAGAGCTATCCACCTGCCAAATACTGACAGTCAGCTTCCTCCCTGGATGTTCTGTTCCATTAGGCTCAGATTCCCATGCTCTTATTCTTCCGGTTTATCCTCTGTCTGAGATGCAGCTGGGCCTGGGAAGTTAGGCAAATATCCATGAGCTTGCATATCCAGATGACAAATTGTAAACAGCAGAAGGAGATGGTGATTTTTAAAAATAAGTCGTAAGGAAATGACCTGTCTTCCTTGTGGAAGCATATTGGCAAGGCTGTTGCAGGGGCTTGTGGAGTGTGCATGCTGCCTTTGGGGTGGGGAGACAGTGAAGTTGGTTCCCAACAGTATGAACCAGATAGGTTAATGCTCAACTCATATTCCTCTACACCTTCTCATTTCCCATTTCTGTGCCTGGTAGCCTGACAACTGCCAGCCCCTACATCTCTTTCCTAGAGCTGTCTCTGAAGGTTTTGCTTGCTCTGGCAAGACCCAAGGAACTGGAGAATTAAAGTCTCCCAGGACCGATGCTGAAGCTCCAATATTTTGGCCACCTGATGCAAACAGTTGACTAATTAGAAAAGATTCTGATGCTGGGAAAGACTGAGGGCAGGAGGAGAGGACAACAGAGGATGAGATGGTTGGATGGCATCGCTGACTCAGTGGGCATGAGTTTGAGTAAACTCCAGGATATGGCGAAGGACGGGCAAGCCTGGCAATTGCAGTTCAAGGGGTCTCAGAGAGTTGGCCATGACTGAGAAACTGAGCAACCACCACCACCACTACCTCTGGCCCTGTGCAGCCCTTACTGAGTCAGTGACCAGAGTCGGTATATAAATGACCTAACTCTCTCTTTACCTGGATGAGATGCCTCCGAGGAGTGTGTTGGATACTATATTGTCACCCTGCTTATTTAACTTATATGCAGAGTGTGGTGAGGTGAGGTGAAGTCGCTCAGTCGTGTCCGACTCTTTGCGACCCCAAGGACTGTAGCCTACCAGGCTCCTCCCTCCATGGGATTTTCCAGGCAAGAGTTCTGGAATGGGTTGCCATTTCCTCCTCCAGAGGATCTTCCCAACCCAGGGATCGAACCCAGGTCTCCCGCATTGTAGGCAGATGCTTTACCGTCTGAGCCACCAGGGAAGTATATGCCGAGTACATCATGCAAAATGCCGGGCTGGATGAAGCCCAAGCTGGAATCAAGATTGCTTGGAAAAAATATCAATAACTTCAGATATGCAGATGACATTACACTTATGGGGTCACAAAAATCAGACATGACTTAGTGACTAAACCACCACCACCCTTATGGCAGAAAGCAAAGAGGAACTAAAGAGCCTCTTGATGACAGTGAGGAAGAGAGTGCAAAAGCCGGGTTAAAACTCAACATTCAGAAAACAAAGATCATGGCATCCAGTCCCATTCAGTTCAGTTCAGTTCAGTTCAGTTCAGTCGCTCAGTCATGTCCGACTCTTTCCGACGCCATGAATTACAGCACGCCAGGCCTCCCTGTCCATCACCAACTCCAGGAGTTTACCCAAACTCATGTCCATAGAGTTGGTGATGCCATCCAGCCATTTCATCCTCTGTTACCCCTTCTCCTCCTGCTCCCAATCCCTCCCAGTGTCAACGTCTTTCCCAATGAGTCAACTCTTCACATCAGGTGGCCAGAGTATTGGAGTTTCAGCTTCAGCATCAGCCCTTCCAATGAACACCCAGGGCTGATCTCCTTTAGGATGGACTGGTTGAGAGTCCAAGGGACTCTCAAGAGTCTTCTCCAATACAGTTCAAAAGCATCCATTCTTCGGCACTCAGCCTCCAGTTCCACTACTTCATGGCAAATAGATGGGGAAACAATGGAAACAGTGACAAACTTTACTTTCCTGGGCTCCAAAATCAACACAGATGGTGACTGCAGCCATGAAGTTAAAAGATGCTTGCTCCTTGGAAGAAAAGCTATGACCAACCTAGATAGCATGTTAAAAAGTAGAGACATTACTTTGCCAACAAATGTCAGTCTAGTCAGAGCTATGGTTTTTCCATTAGTCATGTATGGATGTGAGAGTTGGACCATAAAGAAGGCTGAGCACCCAAGAATTGATGCTTTTGAACTGTGGTGTTAGAGAAGACTCTTGAGAGTCCCTTGGACTTCAAGGAGATCAAACCAGTCAATCCTAAAGGAAATCAGTCCTGAATATTCATTGGAAGGATTGATGCTGAAGCTCCAATATTTTGGCCACCTGATGCGAAGAGCTGACTCATTGGAAAAGACCCTGATGCTGGGGCAGATTGAAGGCAGGAGGAGAAGGGGATGACAGAGGATGAGATGGTTGGATGGCATCACTGTCTCAATGGACATGAGTTTGAGTAAACTTGGGGAGATAGCAAAGGACAGGGAAGCCTGGTGTGCTGCAGTCCATGGGGTCACAAAGAGTCAGACACGACTGAGCCACTGAAAAACAACTTAGAGTTCCCCAGTATGATTAAGCTCCAGGTGCTCAGAGTGGTAACTGACTTGGTAACACATTCTTTATTGCTTTCCTTTCCACCTTTGTCTCTCTCCTCCAAATAAATTACTTGCACTTGAAATTTTGTTTCAAGACCTACATCCAGGAGAACCCAAACAAAGACAGTAACCTACCTACTGGATGCCTTGAAGGACAGGAGTTGGATCTATGGAGATGATAGCAACAATTTAGGGGGGAAAGAAGCTAACAATGTGATGATGAACAGAATGAGCTACTTGGATAGTAAACAGGATAAGATCTGCCACAGGTCCCATCCACCCTATGTCCAAGAGTCTGGGAGATTTTCCTGATAGGCAAGTAATTGAAACAAGACTGAATATAAGGGAAATGTTGGGTCATAACTCACTTCATCTATAATATGGGCATCAGTCACTCTGCCCAATATCCACAGGGCAATAAATTGGTGGAATTTAATTTCTTTTCATGCGGAGCTATTCAAGCATTACTTTGCAGATTTTTATGGGAGAATGATCCTCTGATATGTTTCTTTGTCTAAGAGCTAAGTACAACTTAGAACAGATAACCAGGAGTGTTCCAATAACTATGTTCAAATATTTATGCAACATTGACTTTCTGAGCATAGAGTTAAATTGGTTAGTTCTTTTGCCAAATGCCTTCAGACTTCATTGACTTTTTTTTTGGAATTAGTACAAAAGCAGAGATTATATTCAAAACTTGTTCAAGGATTCTGTGTGGTCCAGAAAATGATGAGTCTTTACTGCTACATAGGAATTAAATATTGAACATGTTAACTCTTCAACTTTTGGGACAGTGAGCAACCAAGGTGTTTGGACCAACTTAGGAAAGACCTGTATATAAATCTCTGACCTATTCTTCTAAAAGAGCAGAAAAATTCTTGATAGTTCAGAATGATGCTAAGAAAAAGAGTAATTTGGGCCATTTAGGAGACAATGCTGAGCATCTGAACAGGGTTCCCTTTGCCCACAGTCAGTATTATTGTCACTGCTTTGTCAAGAATTCTGAGATCCTTTGAACATGAAAGGGAGAGTAGGGAATCAAATCTCTCTACTTCATAGAGAATGTATTAGAACTGCTTCAAAATTAGCCTTGGCTCAGCTTAATGAAATTTCCCCATCGTTCAGCAACAGCCCACCAAACTCAGCATTCAAACTTTAGCCCCTTGACTGTAAAAAGATTCGGAAATCAGACAACCTGCAAAATGAAGACGATTATTCCTCTTCCCCAGGTTCACAAAAGGACTCAAACCTGCTCAGCTTCCAGAGGAGGCTAAATATTAGAGGCATCATGACTGAGGACATGCTTTATTCTCAAATGCACAGTTAAACGCATAAAATGCCTATGTTATTGAGCCAGAAATTTCTGCTATTAAACTGGCCAGCCCTGCTGCATTCGAGAAATCATTCTCAAGAATGGCAGAGTAACCAGGAGACATAAACTGGGATCACTCCCCTCTGGTGTCCCTGAAGGGTCTCCAGTGGGATTTTCCTTGGAAGGCCCTCTCCATGGAGACTTCTCCTCAGCTCTGGTTAAATTAGTTTGCCTTCACTGGCCTGAGATAAGAGATGTATGATTGCTTTTCCACCCCCATCCCTCCCACTCTGCACCCACACACAATCTTTGCATTTCCGATACTCCTGAAAGTATCACTGCAATAGCCGCACGACTTTCTGTTTGACATCAATACGTGCATAAAGTCTGACCCTCATAGCTCACCTTTATCACTTGCTCTCTGTGTATTCATCTCCCTTTGGCCTGAACAGGGCACCTAAACTTACAGTCTTCAGAGCACCAGCCAGTGACGCAATGTAGCAAACAAAGGATCTCTTGATTCAAATTATACCACTGTCAAATGCTGATGTGTGTAAATAATTAATTGTATTTTCACTGGTGAGTCCAGTTTGATCTTTCAATCTCTGGTGACCCCTGGGGTCTGCAGCTCCCCAAGAAGCAGAGATTTTTTATTACCAGCTCATAACTAATTTATAGATTACTATGGAGTCAGGTGCACAGATTCAGGGCCTCATTTTTCACTCTAAGTAGCTCCAGTGTTAAGGGCTGGTTGCTGCTGCTGCTGCTGCTGCTGCTAAGTTGCTTCAGTCGTGTCCGACTCTGTGCGATCCCATAGACGGCAGCCCACCAGGCTCCCCCGTCCCTGGGATTCTCCAGGCAAGAACACTGGAGTGGGTTGCCATTTCCTTCTCCAGTGCATGAAAGTGAAAAGTGAAAGTGAAGTCACTCAGTCGTGTCTGACTCTTCGCAACCCATGGACTGCAGCCTACCAGGCTCTTCTGTCCATGGGATTTTCCAGGCAAGAGTACTGGAGTGGGTGCCATTGCCTTCTCCAAGGGCTGGCTACTTCCCAGAAATCAATGAAAGGGAACAGAGATGTGGACAAGGCCCGGATGCCACGGCACAGGTGTCTTTCAGAAGAAGCACAAATGTCTCCAAGTAAGGAATTTCCTACTTACAAACAACCAAGCTGTCTATCTGCTAAAGGTAAAACCCATGTATG
Source organism: Capricornis sumatraensis (assembly GCF_032405125.1). Taxonomy (NCBI): domain Eukaryota; kingdom Metazoa; phylum Chordata; class Mammalia; order Artiodactyla; family Bovidae; genus Capricornis; species Capricornis sumatraensis. The sequence goes on along the minus strand of NC_091092.1, from coordinate 137,011,032 downwards.
TTGCATACTGAAAAAAAAAGATCATTAAAATTATGTCTTCATCTCTGATTTGCCTTCTTCAGTGAAGTTTTTATCAAAACAATTCCATTAGACTCAAACTTGGAGGAAGTACTAATGCTTTTTTTAAAAAAGAGAAGGGACTTTCTTAACAAGAAAATTTTATCATGCCAGGAAATGAGCTTGAAAGAAAGGGAAAACACTTGAAGCCTAATTACAGCTTTGATAGCACATGTGCTATGTCTTTTAGACAACAGCATTAAGTATGGAGTTTATTTACTTAAGATTTTTCAAAGTTTATTTTTTAATTAAAAAAATTTGGGGGGCTGTGCCATACGGCATATGGGATCTTAGTTCCTCGACCAGGGATTGAACCCCCACCCTATGCATTGGAAGCACGGACTCTTAACCACTGGACCCCCAGGGAAGTTCTCCCTTATGATTTTCTAAAGTGTGTAGTATTATATGCACATGTTGATATGTGATAGAACAGAAATATGCAAAGGCTACAAGGGCCATTTATTACAGACCTTCAAAGAAACCAACAATGACTTAGGGATGTGTATTACATCCCTGACTTTTCTGTGGTTTCCTCAATAGCATCAAGAGTTTTCTGTGAAGATACTCAAGAATTCCATCTCCATCATAGCGAAGTAAGTACTCCCGCCTTCTGACCCCTCAGTAGTGTCCACAGCTTCGACACACAAAACTCGTTCTCCCAGAGCTGATGAAAGATGGGTGGTGTAAAGAAAACCTACACCCAGTGGCATCTGAAACAAGTACTGGTGGAATAAAGAAATCTCTGAACATATTCATAAGGAGTGTTTCTTTAGGGTACTTTTCTCTGTCTCAGGACCGAAGCTGTGTCACATTCTGAAACTGTTGCTATGGCAAAGCGTACTGTTTTATTGACTATGGAGCACATTGTTGTGTTTAAGTCATGTAAATGATCAGGATACAAAGGAAAGGGCCTCCTGGCAGCCCCTGTGCAGGGGTCTCTCCCCCTTGACACATGCATTTTCACAGCCTGGGAAGGCATTTCTTTCAAAAAGCCCCACTCCCTGGGTGCTGCAAACTGGTCTTTGGAGACATTTATGAGATCTCCATATCTTTGAGAATTGATTCTGCAAGGGCAAAAGAATTCACAATCATGAAGCCCTTGCTTTTGTTTTAAGGCCAGGATCTTTCTATAGGAATTTTGCATTCTCTACCTATTAACACATTTACTTTCCAGGCTGCTGATCTTGTCTGATATTTCAACTTTCTATCAATTTCTGTCACTTGGAAGCAAAGTAGGAGAGTTTCTCTTTTGTTCCCCGCGTATCTCTCGAATATGTGTTTTTAATTAAGTATTTTACTACAGCATCAATTCACACTGATTAGACATAATTACAGAAACAAAATATGCAGAATACATTTTAATAATGCCTGCCACCTCCAAGGAAACAATGAAGATCTAATTTAATGATCTAAGTGTTGTTTGAAAGCAAGATGGAGTTTAAAAATAGTCATATATTTTGAAAAGGAGCTTATTAGTATTTTTTGATATAAATATAAGCTAAAATGCACCATTATCAGGGTTTCAAAACATGTAATTAAAAACACTGAGGGCAACATTTTTTTACATGAAGAATCAAATCACACTCTTTAATAATAAAAGCTTGATCCAATGAAAACAGTTTCAACTGTGACACTTGAGACAAGCTGTGATCATTTGTAGCCCAATTTCTCAGGGAAATTTTACCACTATGAAAATTGATTTTTGATGGTATTCTGTCCAATGTCTATTTCCAGGGTTTAATGCTACTAACACTTATGAAGAATGTTATCAGTGGGGGAAACTGCATGAAGGGTGCATATGAATTCACTGCACTAGTTTTACAACCTCTTGTATCTTAAACTGTTTCGAAAAACAAAACAAAACAAAAAAACTAGAGCAAAAATCTATTTTTGATGCCGAAAAAAAATCTATTTTTCCAACTTGTAAAAAAACGTGCTGTCTCATTAGACCTTAGATAATTACAACTGCAGAGCCATCTGACATATTATTTCCAGCACTTGTGTAGGCGTCTGGAGTCAAGGGTTTTTGGACAATAAGTTAACTTTGTCAAGAAAAATTCTATTTATTCCACATTTTCAATTCACTCAGAAAAGAATTCTGTAAACAATATAAACGAGAGATCTATTTAATTTTACTGCTTCAGATGCCCTTCCAATAGTTATTAAAATAGTATTTACAATTCTCATAAACCTAGTTGTGTCACTGAATCTCTCACTTTGTTTAGATTTCTTGTTCTCTTTTGAAAAACTTGGTAGTTAAAATCCTAGTTTTGCATTCCTCCACTTCATGAGGGAAGTTGAGAGATTAATAAAAGGAATATGAAACAGCACACACCAAGATTGTACATAATGTAAATATCTGTTCATATTTTGCTTGGGTGTAACTGTGTGTGTGTGTGTGTGTGTGTGTGTGTGTGTGTGTGTGTGTGTGTAGATTTGGGAAGGTGTGTAATCTTGCAATGTCAGGATCAAGAGGATCATATGAATTGCCTAATTGAACCTAAATATTAATATGTTAAGCATAAATATATCTGATATATATAATGCATGCTGCTGGTTATATAATAAGTTTTTGCATTTCCATGGCATTCTTTACGGCTTCCCTCATGGCTCAGTGGTTAAGACTCTGCCTGCTAATGCAGAAGACACAAGTTCGATCCCATGGTCAGGGAGATCCCCTAGAGAAGGAAATGACAACCCACTTCAGTATTCTAGCCTGGAAAATTCTATGGACAGAGGAGCCTGGTGGGGTCAGAAAGAGTCAGACACAACTGAACGACTAAGCGCACATGCGCGGCCTTCTTTAAGGGACCATGGCAGCACCACACCTCATCTTATCCTAATATAATTCTGTGAACTTACAAGAGGTTGTTACCATTATTCTCATGGAGAAAGTGGGCAGCTAACTTCCAAAGATATCCATCCTCTGGCTTAGTCTTACTAGGCATGCTAAAGCGAGATTAGAAATTAAAACCCAGATTCCATACTACTCAGCCGTAAAAAAGAATGAAAGAATGCCAACATGGATGGACCTAGGGATTATCATTACTAAAGTAAAGTAAATCAGACAGAGAAAGACAAATATCATATGATGATCATTTATATGTGAAATCTAAAATATGAAACAAAACTATTTATGAAGCAGAAGCAGACTCACAGATGTAGAGAACAGACTTGCAGCTGCCAAGGGAGAGGGAGGGAAGGGCAGGCATAGAGTGGGAGTGTGGGGTTAGCAGATGCAAGCTTTCATATGTAGAATGACAAACAACGAGGTCCAGCTGTATAGCACAGGGAACTATATTCAATATTCTATAATAAACCATAAGGGCAAAGAATATGAAAAAAGTGAAAGTGAAAGTCGCTCAGTTGTGTTTGACTCTTTGCAATCCCATGGACTATACAGTCCATGGACTTCTCCAGGCTAGAATACGGGAGTAGGTAGCCATTCCCTTCTCCAGGGGATCTTCCCAACCCAGAGATCGAACCCAGGTCTCCCGCATTGCGGGTGGATTCTTTACCAGCTGAAATACCAAGGAAGCCCAATATGAAGAAGGACATATATACAAAACTGAATTTCTTTGCTAAAATTGAACACAACATTGTAAATAAACTATACTTTAACAAAAATTAAAAAAAAAAAAAAACAGATTCCACATCCTTGCTCAAGGTACTTCACTCTGAGGCACAGTCTCTAAAGCCACAGCCATGGTTAGATTGTCTTGTTTGACATCTCCAAGAGTGCCACTTGAAGAAAATATTTAATAGGCTGATTCTTGTCAATGTATGGCAAAAACCACTACAATATTGTAAAGTAATTAGCCTCCAATTAAAATAAATTAATTAATTTAAAAAATAACAGGAGTTAGAGATCTCTTTTTATCAATAAATTGTAACAAATAAAAGTATTTTGTGCTTCACCTGGGAACACTGGATTCCTTTTCTTTTCCTAACAGCTTCACTGACATATAATTCAACTACCATAGTTCATTTAATGTGCACCTGTCAAGGTTTTGTTTTAAGTATCCACAGAGTTGTAGAACTATCAGAACAACTTAATTATAGAACAGATTCACTCCCCTTGAAAGAAATCTTGCAGCCATTAGCCATCACTCCCTACTCCTCCCACCCTCCACTCCCAGCCCCTGACAACCACTAACCTACTTCTTGTTGACATGGAGATTTACCTAATCTGGACATTTCAAAAAAAGAAACATACAATATGTGATCCTGTGCAGCTTAGCATAGTATAGCACGTATCAGTACTCCATTCCTTTTTATTGTTGAATAATATTCCATTCCATGCACATGCTACATAAAGTATTTATACCTTCACCGGTTGATGGACATTTGGTTCTTTCCATCTTTTGCCTATTGTGAATGATGCTGTTATAAGCATTTATGTACAAGGGTTTTTTTAACTGGAAGAAAATTCCTTTATAATGTTATGTTGGATTCTGCCATACAACCAAACAAATCAGTCATAATTATACATATATCACCTCCCTCTTGAGCCTCTGTCCCCTTATGTTCAAGTTTTTGTGTGGACATATGTTTTCATTCCTGTTGGGTCTATACCTTGAAGTGAACTGCTGTGTCATATGTTAACTTTATGTGTAACTTTTTGAAGAACTGCCAGAATATCTCCAAAATGGCTACATCATTTTTCACACCACAAATAATTCCTTTCTTTAACATGAGCTGACCCAACCACTCTGAGGGCTCCTGTCTTCACTATAATTAGTAAACTCCAGCATTTCTGGCTTCACACACTACTGAGTCTGGTCAGTTGAAAGGTGCCAGATTGTCTTCGCCTCACCAGGATTTCAGCAAAGTGATCAGGTATTAGAATGGGAAGCAAGGAAATGAAGGATGTGTTTATCAATTCTACCTCTAGAGTGTGAATTACATTTTGGCAAGGACAATTAAAATTTGAGACTGCAACACACACACACACACACACACACACACAATTCAATTAGCCCTACAAAAATAAAAACAAACTAGACCAACCAACCAGTCAAACAGAAACTCCCCATGTGGAAGCATGTGTTCCTTCATGTCCTAAAGGATTAGGAGATATCTGAAAGGTTTTTATGGTTTTGTAGTTTTCAGTAGCAAGAGACATTTTTGGCTATAAAGACATCCAGGCAAAAGCCCTCACACCTGCTTCCTGCACAGAGACACACAACTATGAAAAAAAGTCTCCAAAGATGCATGAATAAAACTTTTATAATTTCAAGGATTCTTAAGTTTCTAGACGGGGATCAATACAGACCTTGGTTTTTAAGGCAAGCTGGGACACATTCTGGAATTTAAAACACATGCTTAGCCCGTGACAAATCAAGTAAGAGTCTGGAGATGAAGAAGACTGGTTCTTTTGTGCACAAACCTGGCAATGCTCTGACTGGCTCTTTCTGTGTGGCCACAAAGGTGTGTGCCCAAGAAGATACAGACGTTCCCTGGCTGGCACTGCTGGGGATATGGGGCTGAAGCAGGCCATTTTTTTCCTCCTTCAGCTTGATTCTCTTTTTTTAAAAGATATTTATTTATTATTTTTATTTGGCTTCATCGAGTCTTAGTCAGAGCATGTGGGATCTAGTTCCTTGGCCAGGGATCGAACCTGGGCCCCTGCACTGGGAGTACAGAGTCTTAGCCACTGGACCACCAGGGAAGTCCCTAGCTTGATTCTTATAAGATCCATCAGTTGATGCTTTTGACTTGTTCCTAACTTTGAACCTCGTGGCTCGATTTCAGCAAAGCCAGTACAAAGCTGGAAGAGAAACCCGTGTGGGTTATTTCTCTCATTCCATTGCTGTTCCCCACCTCTCACATGACACTCACAACCTGATAGGCAAGCAAACCAACATTCTGGCTGGGGAACCATCTCCAGCAGGGAGAACTGGAAAGTTCTGAGTGAAAATGGAAGAGAAGAGGAAGAAGGGATGAGTGAAAAGAAAGAGAGAGAAAAGGGAGTATGAAATAGGGAAAGAGTACATCCTGGGACAAAGGTCAGAAAGGAGGGAAGGAGAGCAGAGAGCTAAAAACCAAGGAGGCATCCTTGGGCCAAAGGTATTAGCAAGCACTCTTCTCCTGGGACTATCCTGGTTCCCGCTGAGGTCTTCATTGCCCTTGGTTAGTACAATTATTCATTGGTAATGCCCAACTTGGCTTCCCTGGTAGCTCAGTCATAAGGAATCTGCCTGCCAACGGAGTTTGATCCCTGAGTTGAGAAGATTCCCCTGGAGGAGAAAATGGCAACCCACTCCAATATTCTTGCCTGGAGAATCCCATGGACAAAGGAACCTGGCAGGCCACAGTCCATGGGATCGCAAAGAGTTGGACATGACTAAGCATGCACACACAATGCCCAACTTGAGTTTGCCAATGACTTCAAACCACCACAGGAGTTACCAGTGATTTATAGCTTTGCAAAGTGAAATTCAAACTCAAAGTGCTTTTGATAAACTGCAATATAACATTACAAAGCACAGAGAAGAAATCCCCTCTAGGTTATAGAATAACACACAAAGAAAGAAAACAATAACAAAATAATGTTTAACAGGAGAGGAATCAACAAAGCTAGACAGCTAACTAATGGCAAGCACTGATTATCAAAGTAAGGTAATATGGAGATACACTGAAGTGTTGGTTACTCATCCTGAGAAAATGTGGCCAAACTATTTCGAAGGTGCTCTGTCTAGTTCCGAGTGTCACCATTAAAGAGGGGTGTGGCGAACTTGGAAAGAGTTCAGAGGAAAGCCACAAAGAAGATCAAAGGGGTGAAGAAAAAGGACCTGAGAGCAAAGAGTCAGGGAGCTGGAAAAATTAATTCTGGAGAAGAGAAGGTTAAGGAAATAACTGACTTCTGGTCCTCAGCTACAGGAGGAACTTTTCACAGGCGGTGGCCACCTGCCCTCCATCTCCACTATGGATGGATGGACAAGAGGCTTAAACAGGCAGCGTGGGAGAATCTCAGTGAAGTATAAGGAATTCCGTGACATGAGAAATGGCAAATAATGAAATGGGCTCCTGATTGTGGATGGGAATAACGAATATCCTCGGGCGTCTTAGGAAAGAGGTAAGACCCTCCTGTGTGTGGGATGGCTTACTACCTGGAGTTGAGGGTGGGATGATGAGGGTCGCTATTCTCACATTCTAGAATACAATCGGGTATTCATCGCTTGTCTGACCAAATTTCTCACATTTCTCAGCCTTGAAGCAAAATACTTTGCCCGGTATACCCCTTTGAGATACAACCATTTCATCTGTGAAAACGAGGACTGGAAAAAAAAAATCTTTGAAGGGTGGGAATTTGTTGAAGGAAACAAGTGAGCCAAACAAGACTTACAAGGGTGGGGGTGGGGTAAGGCACCTCGGAGTGCATGCTGGGATTAGGGCTAATTAAGATGTTGACTGAATCTATGCTAGTCATGTCCCACCAGACTCTGCTGGATTAGTATGTAAATTGGCAAACTCTGTTCTGAAATTGCCCTACCAGCTGAGGTCTAATTACTGACTAGACATAACAAATAATAATGGGATTTGTATTTTAGGATGTTTAATTATGGAAATACACGTCTGGAAAAAAAATACCAGTTGTATTGCACAGACAGAGAACTCATAATGTTTTCCCCAAAGTTTATGAAATTTTACACCTTTAATAAGAGCACCACGAATGAGCATGGGTGGGGAACTCCTTACAGAGACCTAGCATTTGTGAAGGGAAACCATCACAATGATTAATTCGCCGCTTGAGTCATTTCCCCAAAGCTTCTCAAAGACTAATTGTTTCATTGCTGATACACAGCATCTTGTGAGCTTTTAGTTCTATCACCAAAAGAACTGGAACTCATCCATGAAGAATAACCAAGATGCTATGGATTTCACTCAGCTACTCTGCAGCATGCATTCAGATGGAATTAAAAGCAACAGGCCAACAATGAAATGAAATGAAACCCCTAACATCGTTTTTCTTTCCAGAAATTATTCTACAATACTGAAATCATTAAATTTATAAATCAGAAAATGGTGAGTCCAATTCTGAGGCAAGAGAGTGTATTTCATGGCTTTATAGAAAAACAGCTTAGGTCTAGAATTCACTGGATGGGTATCTGGGGATAGAAACTTCTTTGCAACTATTTATTACATCAGTCTGTGGCCCATCCTTTCCAAAAAGTAACTCACAGAGGAACAGTTATAAACTGAATTTTACACAGAGTTGTAAGAGCTCTGTGTGCCCACTGTATTTCTCTTTCTCCCATAATTTTAAAGGCATATGGGTGATCATTAAATCTTTATTAGGCTTTACCTCATAAAATAAATTATTCATGTTCTTCTAATACATTCTGATATCTTTACAGCCCTTCTGCCTACATTTAGCTAAACAAACCTCATTTGCATAACATTTTTATTTTAATTTAGGACAGTTTTGTTATGAAAATATAAGGCTTAAATGCCCATTATGTCCCAATTATGTGTCTATTTCCCACACTTTTCTTGGGTTCATACAGTGCATGACTAATGAGGAAAAGTTCACATAATTAACAAAGACAATGATTTCCTTTCACTTATAAGAAGTTTTAGAATGTTCGTTCTTGCTGTTCTGTGGCAAGAGGATGGGTATTATCAAATAAAATTCAATAAAGAAGCTCGTGTTTACAGTAGCTTCAAGCCTCTACATATATATATCTTTAAATTTTTATTGAAATATAGCTGCTTTACAATGTGTACTAGTTTCTGCTGTACAGCCAAGTGAATCAGCTGTATGTACACACGTAGTCCCTCTCTTTTTTTGGATTTTCCCATTTAGGTCACCAAAGATCATTAAGTAGTGTTTCCCGTGCTATATAGTAGGTTCTCTTTAGTTACCTATTTTATATTGAATACATGTATATCTATGTATTCATATACATATTCTCCCTTCTCTCTTGGTGTCCATACGTTTGTTCTCTACATCTGTCTCTATTTCTGCTTCACAAATAGGTTCATCTGTACCATTTTTCTAGGGTCCACAAATAAAAATATTATATGAGATTTGTTTTTCTCTCACTTCATTCCGTATTACAGTCTCTAGGTCCATCTGTGTCTCTGCAAATGGCACAATTTTGTTCCTTTTTAAGCCTCTATATATTTGAAGTTACATGAGTATATGGAAATGACATTTGTGGACCACCTTTAACTTGAATTCGTGAAAATAAAGTGAGGTGCAGAATGACAGGGAAGAGTGAAGTCGCTCAGTCGTGTCCTACTCTTTGCAACCCCATGGACTCCAGGCTCCTCCATCCATGGGATTTTCTAGACAAGAATACTGGAGTGGGTTACCACTTCCTTCTCCAGGGAATCTTCCCAAGCCAAGGATCGAACCCAGGTCTCCCACATTGCAGGCAGACTCTTTACCACCTGAGCCACCAGGGAATCCCTGTGACCTGAGGATCTCAGAATTAGTGTAACCTGAGGATCTCTGAACTCTTAATGGAAATTCATTGAACACAATAATTTTTCAATGAGAATTCAGGCTTTGCAGATCTTATTGGCATACTGATAACCATATTTATTTAGGTTGCAACTGTGGATTTTTAGCTTCTTTTTTCATTAGTCTCAAAAATATAAGACACACCAGGAGATGTTTGATTCCCTAAAGGTGGATGAAAAAAATCTGAACCAACTTTCCCTTTTGATATGATACTGAGTTCTCACCGTTAAGCAGTGCTATTAACTTCGCATGATGACATCTTCCTGTAGGCAATATTTCACTGAAACATTATTTTCGGTGTTCTATCCCAAAGCCCAAAGGCACCTGTCAGCAATTATGTATTATTTACTATTAAAACTAATCGTGACCTACTCTAAGCATTGAATGCAGGGTCAGGTACTCTGGGATGATCATTCTAACTCGGTCCCCTTCTTGTCAGGAGTGCTGGGAGAAGTCAATGTGGGGTTAGAACATTTGGAAGGTTCACAGAGAGTGTTTTGCCAACACGTATGTAAGCAGAGTATAAGCCTGAACAGATGTCACATTGAATGTAAATCTCTCAGTGACTGGCTAGCAAACTATTGGGTAAATCTCCTGTTCTTTAGAATTCTCACTTTGAAGCCAATTATACAATTGCAGTGGATTACCCTTTCAACAAATGGGCTTCAAAATCCTCTTTCATTAAAGTAAGCTACAGATTATTTTGAAAAATAAGAATATCGATCCCAAAATGTGCCTAATATTCACTGGAAGGAGTGATGCTGAAGCTGAAGCTCCAGTACTTCGGCCACTTGATGCAAAGAACTGACTCATTGGAAAAGACCCTGATGCTGGGAAAGATCAAGGGCAAGAGGAGAAGGGGGCAACAAAGGATGAGATGGTTGGATGGCATCACTGACTCGGTGGACATGAATTTGAGCAAACTCTGGAAGATAGTGAAAGACAGGGAAGCCTGGCATGCTGCAGTCCATGGGGTTGCAGAGACTCGGACATGACTTAGCAACTAAACAACAAGAATACTGAACCCGTAGGCTTTAAATACACACTAGCAGGGAGAGAAATGAGACTGTGTGGTTCAAATGTTACTCCACTGATCATCACTTCGTGACCTCAAGCAAGTTCCTTAATTTAGCTGCCCTCTGCCTCAATTTCCCCATCCACAAGACAGATGATTTTATAACACTGTGCATGCGTGCTAAGTTGTTTCAGTTGTGTCTGATTCTGTGGGACCCTATGGACTGTAGCCTGACAGGCTCCTCTGTCCATGGGATTTCCCAGGCAAGAATACTGGAGTGGGTTGCCATTCCTTCCTCCAGGGGATAGACCCAGGGATCGAACCCATGTATCTTATGTTCCCTGCACTGGCAGGCAGACTGTAGTAAGAATTAAATGGAAGAATGGACAGAAAGCGCACAGCACATGGAGTCATCAACTCACTTCTACTTAGAACACCCCTACATTGGACCATATTGACCTTCTCATCGCCTTGTTCTTTCCCATTTCCTTTTAGAAAAAGATTATATCCTCATGTCAGATTTATCTAGAGGACTTTGGAAACACTTTGTCTGTGATATGTATTGTTTTTTTATGATTGCAATATGGTTTTCTCCACATGGATATCAATTCATAGAGAGCAAGGAAACAAGATCTTTCTCTAATTTTGCCCTTATGCCCAGTTCAGTGCTCCAGACCAATGTTTTATTTTATCATATATCATATCCTCCTGATGGCCAGGTATCTGCAGGAAACTGCCTCAAAAAATTCAGAGTTCTCCTCCATAGCAGTCACTGCTATTACTATGGCCCTGCCATGGAAATCTGCAGAGACTTCTCATACTAAACAGCCTAGAAAATCATCATTAGTTGTTAAGTGAGGCCATGGAGTGTTATAATTAAAACCATGTACTTAAGTTCCTTCTTTCCTCTTGCGAATTGCTCACACTTGGGCAGATCATATAATCTCTCTAGGAGTCAGTTTCTTCATCTGAAAAACGATGATACGATGATAATGATACCAAAGAGTGTTGGTATGGAGAGTAAACGTAAGATGCTTGGGATGAGATAAAGCATTCAGGAAACATGAGTTCTTGTTACGACTACCGCTGCTATCTTCCTAACGGGGCTTTGAGCTACATGAGCAAAGAGGTATTTCCAGCCATCACTGTACTCCCAACGCCCAGCCCAGTGTACATACATCTGCTCAGCAACACCCATCCTCTGTGGCTTCCCATCACCCACCCAAGTCATCCAAGTTACAGACTCTTTCCTCTCAGCTATCCTGTCAACACTCTTTTTCTCTCTCAAATTCTTCCCCCTCCCCTCTGCTACAGACTCTACCACAATTCATGTTCTCAACTTCTCTCTTCCTGCATTCTAGGTGGCATCTTAGTTGTGGCTCCATTTCCACAGGACTCTCTGCATAAGCTTCCTAACAGGGACACCGGATTATCTCACCTCTCCACATGAAAGTTGTCTGTGGCTCCCCCTGACCTACAAGATCAGAGAATAGGGACTTCCCTGGCAGTCCATTGGCTGACACTCCATCCTCCCAAAGCAGGGGGCCTGGGTTTAATCCTTGGGCAGGGAACTAGATCCCACATGCTTCAACTAAGAGTTCACATGCCCCAACTAAAGATCCCACATGCTGCCACTAAGACTCGGCACAGCCAAATAAATAAATAAAATAAATATTAAAGAAAGAACACAAGTAAATGTCACGTAGCTATAAAGAAATATTCAAAAGGATGGGGAAATCAGAAGAGTGACTCTCCAGTGCTGTCTGTCTTCTGATTCCCCAAACCCAGGACTCTATTATGCTACATGGCCAAAAGGCTCTGCATATGTGATTGAAGCTGTTGGGATGGGAAATATCCTCGGATGAGCCGGGTGGGTCCAATGTAATCACAAAGGTCTTTTTTAAAGGGAAACCAGGAGGCAAGGGAGTCGAAGTCAGAGAAGGAGATGTGATGATAAACATACAGGGCAGAGGGGTGTAGGCCACAAGCCAAGGAATGCCAGTGACCTCAAGAAGTGAGGAAAAGCAAGACTCAGCTTGTCCCTTAGAAAAATCATTTAAGAAGGAATGAAGCCCTGTTGGAGCCTTGGCTTTAGATCACGGCAGGCTTCAGATCTCCAGGACTGTAAGAATATTAATTTGTGTTGTTTTAAGACCCTAGATTTGTGGTCATTTGTTCCAGCAGTGATAGAAAACCAATGCACAAAGCAGTGGGACAGATAGTGCTGACTAAATAAATGTATTGAGGTCAATCAATGACTATACTATGAATGCACCAGACTAGTGCACCATGGTGGCTCATGCTTCCCTGGTGGCTCAGAGGTTAAAGCATCTGCTTGGAAAGCTGGAGACCTGAGTTCGATCCCTGGGTCAGGAAGATCCCCTGGAGAAGGAAAGGGCAACCCACTCCAGTATTCTTGCCTGGAGAATCCCATGGAGGGAGGAGCCTGGTAGGCTACAGTCCATGGGGTCACAAAGAGTCAGACACGACTGAGCGACTTTTTTTTTTTTTTAATGCACCATTATATGTAGAAGTTTCGTTAATTCATAACACACCACTGTTTCCTGTCTTTCAACTTATTGCTTCCAAAGGGGGCAAGGAATGCATTTCCTAGGTTTTTATAACTCTGTCCTTTCCTTAGCTCCTCTTCAGGAGGCTGAAAGTGAGGCCCAGTGGGGATGGAAACCTACGTGTTCACAAACAGAGAAGACACACTTACCAGCTTGCTTACAAACTGGGACCCCTATTAGATAAATGGTGAAAACCAAGGTAGGCATGGCCAAAACCCAAACCAAATTGACTTCTCATTTCCCCTATCCAAGCAAATCTAATATGCTGCCTTCTACAGTTTCATATGTTGTTTCTACTTTGATGTTTCAAAAGCAGTTTTTACAGATAAGTACATATAGCATGTGTTGAATCTGTACTTACATAGGTCGGTTGTCAGCTCATAAAGGAGGTCAGGAAACAGGGTGTAACTGTCAAGGGAGATTCTCTGGAAGCATTAAGATAAGCTATAGGGAATGATCAGTTGATCCAGGATTTGGGGAGAAAGACATGGGTGTTAAGAAAGCAATATGGGGACTTCCCTGGTAGTGGCTACGACTCCTTGCTCCCAATGCTGGGGGCCCGAGTTCGATCCCTGGTCAGGAAACTAGATTCTGTACGCCACAACTAAGAGTTCACATGTCACAACTAAAGATCCTGCATGCTTCAACCAAGACCCAGCACAGCCAAATAAATAAATAAATATATTTTTATAACACAGAGAAAGAAAGAGACATAGATGTGGCTAAAAAGTGCCTTGTGGAGCAGGAAACAGATCTGGGTTTGCTATGTTAGTAGTCACACAAGATGATTTCACTCTGAAATTCTTAGGCCTCAGCATTTTCATATTTAAAATGGGTATACTAATACCTATTTTGCAGCACTGTTGAGAAGACTAAATGATACCATGCTTGTGAAGTCACCAGGGCAGTGTCTGCTACAGGATAGATTCAAGAAAGGTTCCTTTCTTTCCCATGATGCCCTTTTCCTATTGATTTATTGTAAACTATGTACATTATTGTGAGACATCATTGAACAAAAACATTTAACAAAAGCCATGTAAGAGGGAAAAAAGCGAGTAAGTCAAGATGAAAAATGAAAATGAACAGCCATTTATAAACTGCAAAGAGTAAGCTGGTAAAAATATTCTGGTCCATATTTTCCCAACCTACACCGTGGCCAGATTAATTCACGAGAAATTTGACTTCTGAATTCTTCAAATACCCAGCGATGAGAAGAACACACAGTGGTTCTTGCTCAGTGTGAAAGAACCATTGGTTAATTCAACTCCTAGATTCTAAGTAGCCAGTCATATATTTTAAGGTATTAATAATTCAGTAGGAGAATTTTCTATGGTTGCTGAAACCACATTTGCAACTGAACCATGTGAACAAGCAAACAATTGTTAGAACAGTGAAAGTTGGTCTCTTCCCCGTTAGCCATGGTCACCTCTGCAGGGAGCCCCAGCAAAACACAGTTTTTATCTCTCACAGCAAATGTGGGTCACACTAGTGACACAAGACACTCAATAAATACAGGCCAGATGAATGAAAAATGCATAAGGTGGTAGTGAAAAATGACCAGCAAAAGTATTTTAAAAGATCAAACTGGAAAGAAAATCAATTCTAATATACTTGATGCTCTCAGGCTCAAATATCATGAAGCTAAATAGTCTTTGAAACTGCAATGAGCATGCAGCAGAGAATAGTAAATAACATTGATCAAACCTAAAACCCTCCCAGGCATCCTCACAGCCCACAGATAAATTGATTAACTGTTATCTCACACCCAGGACCCCCAAATTAACTGCCTTCATTCCGTAAATAATTCCTAGGCAAAGACAAAACTATTTGGTTGAATTAGCATTTTCAGTTGAAAAGGAATGAAAACTGAAATTGAAAGGGAATTGACTTTCATGGTTTTGTTTTGTTTTGCAAAATATATTTCAATCAAATAATTAGCTCCTTTTAAAGAAAGAGCCTGTATTTTTCAGGCATTCATATTAATATGCATGTGAAGAAACTTTATTTAAATAATTATAGACTTAAAAAAACCTGATTGCTGTTAATGGAATAAATGTCACACATTTTCAATTTTGGAATATTCTAATAACCAGGTCATCTTATGACTACAAAATTAAGGGGAAAAAACTCTAGGGGCCCAATCTCAATTGAGGTTAAAGTTGCAGGACTGGGTAGTTAGCTGCTGTTGAATCATTTTACTTGAGTATCATTTTCATGTTGTACAGATTCAGCTGGAAGGATCCTAGGATTTGGTATATGTGAAGTTTAGAAACTAAACATCAGTTTTGCAGAATTTTGCCTAGTTTGTAAATTTTTAGTTTTGTTTTAATGAGAAGGGGAAAAACTGCCATGAGGCAGCACCCAAACTTTCTCAGGCAAAAAACCAGAACAAAGATGACTATTCCCTCCTGAATGGTGGGGGAGGGGCAGCAGGGTTTAGAGGAATTTGTTTCTCAGCTATGGGCGGGGGGTGGGGAACAGGTTTCTGGACTTGTCTGTCACAGAAAGTGACAGTGGCCTGTCATTTATATCTTCTTCAAGCCTATACCAACTTGAAGGACTGTAGTAGTTTGCTTGAGGGGAAAATTGCCTCCAGTTGAAGTAATCTACTTCTAAACTACTCAGCCTCAAGTTTACCAAGATATACTAAAAGGATATATAGATATATTTATCAATTCTAAAAATAACAGAATGGAATGAGGGAGTAAGAAATAATGATCGCCAAATAAGGCTGTATAAGCCAGCCGGTCCCTTGAAAATGCTGACGAAGCCTTGGTACCTATTCTTTCTGATTCTGAGGCAGTTTCCTCACTTTCCGATTAGAACACTGGCTGAGGAACAATTGGAAATGGAAATTCTTCACAACGGACTCAAAATTCCATTTTCCTCCTTTTAGTGGGA
This sequence comes from Capricornis sumatraensis, assembly GCF_032405125.1. Lineage (NCBI taxonomy): Eukaryota > Metazoa > Chordata > Mammalia > Artiodactyla > Bovidae > Capricornis > Capricornis sumatraensis. The sequence continues at coordinate 136,995,017 of NC_091092.1, read as the reverse complement.
CCACTCTCCCTTTATCTCATACTGTCTAGAACTTACTGTGTCTGGTTGATCAGCAGTGGTGTGGGTCTGCACGGTCCTCACTACAGAAAAACAGGTGAAAGAGGCATCCTCATAGGAAACTGACAATTTTGGAATTTTCCAGGAAGGCCTAGTTTTCTCCCACCACCATGCAGTTGTATCCTCAAACGAATCAAATTTTTATATCAATGCTTTAAAATATGATTACCCTATAAATAGGTACATTCAGATACGGAGTCCGGGGTCTGTGTGTGTTTTGTTTAAATCAGTTGCTCAAAACTGATGCTAATCAAATTTGGGAAAACTGGCATTATGCTCTGGCTACCAGCCCTTTGTGCAAGAAACAGCGTCTTTCTCACACACTAGCCAGACACAATGCAGCGAGATATCCCCCAGCATCGCTAACCAATTTCCCTTTCTTCCAACACAGCCACTTTAATAAAGCAGTTAGCATCCTAGGAGCAGTAGGAGAAAAAAAAAGAGAGAGAGAGCGCCTTACCAGTTTCTCCTGCAGTAGATTGTAGACGAAAGAAAACCATCCCCAGCTTCTCTAGGCCAGGCATCTGGGTTTCTCAGAGTCACTTTACTGAGGGGACCAAGACGGCTGAAGTCTTCCTTCCCTCTGTTTGGTTTCTCCTCAGCCCTCCCAGGATCTTTCTCACAAAGCACTCTGCTAGTTTCTAATCCCCTCACAAGGAAAACCAGCATGCACACCAAATGACTTCTGCAGAAGCGCCTCTCCTGGGGAGTGGGAGGGGAGGGGGTGAAAGAGGGTGTTTCTGCCCGGATTCCTGCAAGGCGGATCCTCAGAGAGGCCAGGGACCTGGACACCAAGTACTGAACCCTGACCAGGTTGGGGATGTGCCATTGCACTTTTGGTACCCTCCCCAGGCTCAGGGATGGGTGAGACAGCTCAGCGCCAAACTTTTCATCTGACTTCTCAACTCCCTCCCAGAACAGAATTTCAAGCAAGGTGTGTAGCAATCAGCTAGAAGCCATCGAAATCTAGCTAGCACTTTCAAGTGCAAATGTCAGTCGCTCAGTCGCGTCTGACTCTTTTCGACCCCGTGGACTGTAGGCCACCAGGCTCTTCTGTCGATAGGATTTCCCAGGCAAGAATACTGGAGTGGGTAGCCATGCCCTTCTCCAGGGGATCTTCCCTGAGTGTTGATCGAACCTGCAGTGTTCGATCAACCTGCAGGCTGATTCTTCACTGTCTGAGCCACCAGGGTAGCCCCGAGCACTTTCAAAGCCCTTGACAATGTACAGCAGCTGTTTGCTTTTCATGTGCCCCCAAACTGAAAATCAACTGAAAACATCGAGAAAAGGCAGAATAGCAAATAGGAAAACATGGATCGACATGTGCCAGCCAAAATCCAAAAAAATAAATGTGTTGACCCAAAGTCATGTTTCCAAAATATTAATGAAAAGTCAGGTACTAAGTAGTAAGGCATGATCTTTCGTAAGCTCTTAACTTTGCCTCATCTTCCCAAGGACTGGGTTCACCCTTGTACTTCACAACAATATTTACACCTTACAAACGCAAACCTCCTTCCAAACGAAGACAAATATCTTACAGACATTTCAGAGATGCTATAATCAATCTGGAATTCCTCCCTTTCCCCTCGAGTTTTGAGAAAGACGACTTACCTTTCGACTGTATCATTTAAAAGCCCGAAATGAATAAATCAAAGAGGAGACAAGCAGATGGCACAGTTCTACATTTCGCAATGAGAGCTGTTTGCCTAAGAGTCATTATTTCTAAGGAGGCGCTGTGCGGGTGCCTCTGCTCGGCAGCATGCCATTTGGGCCTTTGAAACAAAATGAATCAGCTTCACACTACCAGCTTTACTACAGACTAACACTCCAGAATGCCCCAACCGGGGCAGGCCGCCTCTTTCTGTAGTGACCCTGCACAGAATCAGAGGTGACGGTTTGATGGATGAGTTTCCCAGGAGACAATGCAATCTGTGACATCACGGGTCTGTTTGCAACCCCTGCCCCAGGCCCCCGTCCAGCTTCTCCTCTCCCCTCTCCTTTCTTGATAGAAAACTGCCTCTGCTTGGTGACAATGCCATCTCAATAGCAAAAATGAACCCGGGTTCGAAAGCAATGCTGTAACTTTCTCTGTCCTTCACTTCAATTTTCTAATTCCCCTTTGTTGGGGTAATGAAAGGAGGACTGAGATATGAAGGAACAGGGGAGAGAATTCAGACAAAACCAAACAAAAGTGCAGAATTCAATCTTCTAAAAGTTTATCACCTGACAATAAAATAGTATCCCTTCGAAAGTAACGTTTTATGTTTCCTATCAGTGTTAAACACTTCCACAATGACACTGATGTCTTTCTGTTACATGTGCCTTAAGAGATTTACAATGAAATTATATGTAAACAACTGCAAAGATATTTCAAGTGTCTATATGAAGACTCAACTGCAATACCCTTAATATCACATTTTTCTTGATTGTAAAAGATTTTCCTGACTATCAAGTGATATATCACTTGAGATATATCGTGAGATATCACTCTATCAAGTGATATATATGCTCTTGAACTAACCCTGGCCATTCACTCTATTCTATGTTTCAGTTGCTCCCTGAACCAGTACACATCCTTAGTCTTAACATTTAAAGTAATATTCAGTAAATTCATTTGACCTAATACAAACTTACTTGAGAAGAAAAGTTCTAATATCTTTGCAACTCTCATTACCTCCATCCTTTTTCCCCAATTAAGTTTCAGATGTATGGCTCAAGGACAATAAAAAACCCCAGAAGATATCTATATTATATCTTTATCTATCTCATCTTTATCTTTATCTGTATCATCTTTACATATACTCATTTTCTAGCTTATCTCTCTATCCATGAACGATCAGTAGATCATTCTGTATAAAGATAGAAAACTTGGGCTTCCCTGATAGCTCAGTGGTAAAGAGAATCCCCCTGCCAGTGCAGGAGATATAGGTTTGATCCCTGATCCAGGAAGATCCCACATGCCATGGAGCAACTAAGCCAGTGCACCACACCTACTGAGCCTGTGACCCTGAGCTGGGGAGCCTCAACTACTGAGCCTGTGGGGTGCAGCTACTGAAGCGTGTGCTCCCTAGAGACAAGAGACGCTACTGCAACGAGAAACCCGCACACCGCAACTAGAGGGCAGCCCTCACTCAATACTAGAGAAAAAGCCCACACCAAGTGATGAAGACCCAGCACTGCCACAAATAAATGAATAAAATTATTTTAAAAAATTAAAAACTTCTGCATGGCAAAATAAAGCATGAAAGTGAAGTTGCTCAGTCGTGTCTGACTCTCTGCAACCCCATGGACTGCAGCCTACCAGGCTCCTCCGTCCATGGGATTTTCCAGGCAAGAGTACTGGAGTGGGTTGCCATCTCCTTCTCCAGGAGATCTTTCCAACCCTGGGATTGAACCCAGGTCTCCTGCATTGCAGGCAGACGCTTTACCATCTAAGCCACCAGGGAAGCCCAAAATAAAGCATAAGACAAGTCAAAAGCCAGGAAGAACTGGGACAGAGGGCCTCTGTCCTTTATGCTGAACAAATGGCTAAACTTTGAAAAGAGAAAAACCTACCTCCCAAAAGGTTATGAAACAGAGGTGACATATAATTGGTTTTAAAATGTAATGGGAAGATGTTCTTTCTCATTTGCAGTAAAAGAAATGCAAATTAAAACTACATCAAGATCATCACTTGTTGCCTACAGACTGGACTAAATCCAAATGTTTGACCTCATGTATACCACTGGGGTGGGGGGCACTTTCTAGGTGGCAGTACTGGTAAAGAACCTGCCTGCCAACTCAGGAGATGTAAGAGATGCAGGTTCGATCCCCGGGTCAGGAAGATCCCCTGGAAGAGGGCATGGCAACCCACTTTAGTATTCTTGCCTGGAGAATCCCATGAACAGAGGAGCCTGGCAGGCTATAGTCCATAGGGTCACAAAGAGTCGGACACTACTGAAGGGACTTAGCACGCACACATGCATACCACTGGGGAGGCCAGGGGGAAACAGATAATCTCCGAGATGGCTGGTAGAAGTACAAAATACTACCACAAACACGGAGGGGATTGGGCAATAAGTAATAAAGGCACGGATGCATGAACCCTTCCATCTGGCCATACCACTTCTAGGCATCTATTCCACAGAATCACCAGTACAACGTTCAGGCAAAATAATGGAAAGTACACAGATGTCCAGCAATAGATTGATTATTCCAGAGCACGTACGTAGCAAAGCTGTGAACAACTGCCAAAGGGAAGTCAGATCTCTAAGTACTAATGCAACGAATGCCCAGATCATGAAAACAAAGTGTTGCAGAGCCCTGAGTCTGCAAGTAGTAAGGAAGGGGCAGTGGGAGGACTAAAAGTCTACAATTGTGCCTATATCTGCCAAAAAAGGAACTCTGGAAGGAGAAATCAGAATCCAATAAAAATAGATTTTCATAGGGAAAGGAACTGAGTGGGGTGGAGAGGGCAGAAATGGACATGAGATTCCGGTGTGCTTATGTGTTTACTTATCCTTTTCTGTCTGGGGTTGGCAAACTACAGATTCTCCTCGGTTTGTGATGGGGTTACATCCTGATAAACCCAGTATAAGTTGAAAATATCATTAGTAGAAAATGCATTTAAAATACCTAACCTGCCAAACATCACAGCTTAGCCTAGGCTCCGTTAAATGTGCTCAGGACTCTTATTAAGCCTACAGTTGGGCAAAAGCATCTAACACCATGTCTGAAAGTGAAAGTAAAATGAAAGTTGCTCAGTTGTGTCTGACTGTGACACCATGGACTCTACAGCCCATGGAATTCTCCAAGCCAGAATACTGGAGTGGGTAGCATTTTCCTTCCCAGGGATCAAACCCAAGTCTCCAGCATTACAGGTGGATTCTTTACCAGCTAAGCCACTAGGGAAGACCAAGACCACTGAAGTGGGTAGCCTATCACTTGTCCAGCAAATCTTCCTGACCCAGGAATGGAACCAGGGTCTCCTGCAATGCAGGCAGATTCTTTACCAACTGAGCAATGAGGGAAGCCCAAGCCTATATTCGTAATATAGTATCAAATATCTCATGTAATTTATTGAATAATGTCCTGAAAGTGGGGCTTCCCAGGTGGCTCAGCAGTAAAGACTCCACCTGCCAATGAAGGAGATGTTGGAGACCCAGGATCGATCCCTTGGTCGGGAAGATTCCTTGGAGAAGGAAATGGCTACGCACTCCAGTATTCTTGCCTGGAGAATCCCATGGACCGAAGAGCCTGGCAGGCCACAGTCCATGGGGGTCACAAAAAGCTGGACATGACTGAGCAACTGAGCATGCACGGATGTTCTGAAAGTGAAAAGCAGAATGGTTGTCTGGGTCCAGAATGGTTGTAAGGGTAAGAGTCATTCACCCTGTGATCATGGGGCTGACTGGGTCCTGTCCCACCCAGCATCACTGCAGAGGATCAGACTGCATGTTGCTTCCTAGGGAAAAGATCAAAGTTCAAAATTCGAAGTACGGTTTTTACTGAATCTGTATCACTTCTGCACTATCATAAAGTCGAAAAATGGTTAAGTCGAGGACCGTCTGTATGGCCTAAGGACTCCAAAGGCCCTCTTCCTCTTTTTGTAAATAAAGAGCTACTAGAATGCAGCCATGCTCATTCATTGCACATTGTCCCTAGCTGCTTTCCTACATTGCTATGTCAGCAGAGCTGAGTATTTGCAGCAGTGGACAAAATTGCCCACAAAGCCAAAAATGTTTACTATGTGGTCCTTTACAGGAAAAAAAATTGCTCACCCCCCACTCTGTGTGATGAAATGACTATTAGAATAATGCAAGTGACAGTCTTAGGAAGATGGGGTTGATGTCCCGATTTCTACTTTAAAAGATGTTAAACTGAGATCAGAATACTTGTGTTCAAGTCCTAGATGTCTCTGGTTACTTAACTTCCTTGGAATTATTTTCATCATCTACAAAGTGATGACCCCTTTGTGAAGATTAAATAAAACAATGAAACAAATATGGAAACACCTTGTAAGCTCTAAACTACTATATTGACCTAAGATTTATTTTTAATGTAATTGTAATAGAAGGTGATAGGTAATACACAGATACATACACAGATAATCAGTAAAGACAAGTGATATTAGAACAGCCAGGACATTCAAAACACCAATACAGTATACTAACACATATATATGGAATCTAGAAAGATGGCAATGACGACCCTGTATGCAAGACAGGAAAAAAGACACAGCTGTGTATAACGGACTTTTGGACTCAGAGGGAGAGGGAGAGGGTGGGATGATTTTGGAGAATGGCATTCTATCATGTATACTATCATGTAAGAATTGAATCGCCAGTCCATGTCTGACGCAGGATACAGCATGCTTGGGGTCGGTGCATGGGGATGACCCACAGAGATGTTATGGGGAGGGAGGTGGGAGGGGGGTTCATGTTTGGGAACACATGTAAGAATTAAAGATTTTAAAATTAAAAAAAAAAATAAAAATAAAAAATTTTCAGCACTCAACAAGACAACACTGCCTTTAAACTTTTCTCCACTTAACGTTTCTAGTTAATACTTCTACCAGCCACGGTCACAGGATAACTCTTAAGCTCCTGTATATTCTCTACAACCAGTCAAGTCATTACATCTGATCATCTGACACTACTGACTCAGAGGTAAAATCCTACTCAAGACAAGGTCTTCAGACTAGAATTAGTTGGTCTTCAGAGAGCTCTAGAAACTTCTGAACTTTGAGATATCTTTTAAGTTCTAGTAGTTAAAATTCATCTAACATAGTTTATCTTACTATGAAGTATGACATACTATGTCTATTTGGGGTCCATCTGAGGATAGTATATGACAAATACTTAGATTGAGGAAGAGACTCTAACCCTCAAATTCATGTTTGCAGAGTCACTTTTCTTCTTATTTTAAATATTTGAATGTATTATTTTAATATAAAAGCCAGAATTTCTTTCTGTTAGAACTATCAGGGTTTTTTCCTATACTCAATGATCTTTCCTTTTCAGTTATCAAATTTCTAGTAACTGATTTTGTCAAATTATTTTAACTGTTTCTAAACCATACATATCTGTGAGCCTGTAAAAAGTGAACTGCCCCCAAATTGTATCAAAAGCCCTTAAAATATGCACATCATTTGACCTGCACCTCTACTTTTGGGAAATAATATTGAACAAATAATGCTATACACACCATTATGTTCAGAGATATACAGACAAGCAATACCTATATTAAGCTCTTTGTGGTGGCGCAGTGGTAAAGAATACCCCTGACAATGCAGGAGATGCAAGAGATGTGAGTTCAATCCCTGGGTCAGGAAGACCCCCTGGAAAAGGAAATGGCAACCCATTCCGTATTTTTGGCTGGGAAATCACATGGACAGAGGAGCTTGGCAGGCTGAATTCCAAGGGTGAGTTTCCCAGTGGAGGGCTTGGCAGAAACATATCGCCTTTTATGATCTCTCTTGGAAATCACATGGTGTCACATTTGGTAGACTGAGGCAGTTATAGAATCTCACCCAAGTTCAGAATAAAGGATGGAGATTCTACCGCTTGTTGGGGCATGACAAGGTTCAGAAAGTGAAGGGAGTGACGGAAAGGGTGCTGTCATCATTTTGGAAAGTATAATCTGTCATAATTATGCAGTGATTAAGATGATACAGCAGATCCAACTTTATTGACATGGAAAGATATTCAAATGAGAGTGAATCTTGTGTTGCTAGGATAGCCAATATGGTGCCATCCAGTAGAGATAACACTGGCACATAACTGAAACTCAATAAACATAGGTTGAATAAACTGTTGTATAGAAATGAATTATATTTTATGTTTGTTTCTATATTAAAACATTCTAAGAGAAGCTACATCAAAATGTGAACACTGGTTATATTTCTGTGATGGGATTAACAACTTCACTTTTTTAAGACAGTGAGTTTATAATAGTCTTTGAATGAATGTTCATAAAAAATTAAAAGGTATTTCAAAATGAACCTCAGAGGACAATAACTTGAGCTGATTGTCAGAAAAGTTGACCTATTTTTTTCAAGATAATTGAAAGCTAATTAGAAATGCTCCCTGCCAAGCACTTTTTCCTTTTTCTGCTTGTTGAAAGCACTGATTGTTTGGGTATCTGTAAGCATTTAATTGATGTGATGTATTTAAGGGATGTAAAAATAGTAACTTTCTTTTGTGATAAGAAAAAAGTACCAGGAACAGAAAATACAATTATTTTTAAAAATAAGATATCTCATTACAGTAATTTGTCTCCAACTTAGTCATTGGTGAGAATAGTAATAGGCTTCCCTGGTGGCTCAGATGGTAGAGCATCTGCCTGCAATGTGGGAGACCTGGGTTCAATCCCTGGGTTGGGAAGATCCCCTGGAGAAGGAAATGGCAACCCACTCTAGTACTCTTGCCTGGAACATTTCATGGATGGAGGAGCCTCGTAGGCTACAGTCCATGGGATCACAAAGAATAGGACATGACTGAGCAACTTCACTGGAGAACCGTAATAATAAATTCACATTTTAATCACTGAAATAGTAGGCTACAGTTCAATGGGGACCAGGATATCAAAAAGAAAAACTATGGTGTGCACGAAAGGCACCATGATAAACTGTCAGGACATTTTTCGTGAACATTAATGTTTTTAAAATATATGAAAAGAGAACTTATTTTTAGAAGCAAAATTGCTAACTTTCCATATAACAAATCGCTTGAAAGCTCTGTTTAACTAAAATGTTACACGCAATACAAGAACAAATGTAAGAGAGCAATGAGTGCGTATGTGCTAAATCACTTTGATCATGTCCCCGCCTCTTTGCAACCCTATGGACTGTAGCCTGCCAGGCTTCTTTGCCCATGATCAGCTCAGTTCAGTTCAGTCATTCAGTCGTGTGTGACTCTTTGCGACTTCATGGACTGCAGCACGCCAGGCCTCCCTGTCCATCACCATCTCCCAGAGCTTGCTCAAACTCATGTCCCTTGAGTCGGTGATGCCATCCAACCATCTCATCCTCTGTCATCCCCTTCTCCTCCTGCCTTCAATCTTTCCCAGTGTGAGGGTCTTTTCCAATGAGTCAGTTCTTCACATCAGATGGCCAAAATACTGGGGTTTCTGCTTCAGCATCAGTCCTTCCAGTAAATATTCAGGACTGATTTCCTTTAGAATAGATTGGTTGGATCTCCTTGCAGTCCATAGGACTCTCAAGAGTCTTCTCCAACACCACAGTTCAAAAGCATCAATTCTTCAATGCTCAGCTTTCTTTATAGTCCAACTCTCACATCCATACATGACTACTGGAAAAACCATAACTTCGACTAGATGGACTTTTGTTGGCAAAGTAATGTCTCTGCTTTTTAATATGCTTTCTAGATTGGTCATAAACTTTTCTTCCATGATAGTCAGTGTCAAATTTGGGGCGTTGGATGAAGCTGGATTACCAACAATCCTGATAAAATGGAGAGTCATTTGTGTGACACTAGAAGGAGAATGTAGTTTGAACTGAACACATGAACTGATTTAATAATCATTAGCTTTTAGTAAGACTTGTCATATTTGCATTCAGTTGTGGTCATTTCCCTTTACTTGACTCCAACTGCAATCTCAAATACTTCCAAGCTGCAGCTCTTACTTCATCCTTTGATAGGTCACACCTCTAAAAGAATGCATGGATGAACTCATCTCTGATTCTCTAGAAGCTAAAAGAGTTCCACTGTCAACGCTTAATGACAAAATCATTAACATCCTGAATAAACACAGTTCATCTTGTCTCTGGAAGCTAGAGTCTCTGATCCTCCTTTTTGGAAGTAGATCATTAATCACTTGAATAGCAGGCATGCACATACCACACTCACATCTACCCCCTCCCACCCTTATCCCCATTTGCAAGATGTTATTCATCCAGAGTCAATCATCCATTATCTAAAGAGTTTTTGGTTTTCAATTTGTAAGTGAATTGCTTCAAGTGGTAAATGCTCAAATGTGGAATTTGGGATATTAAAAAAGTCTAATAAAAATCACCTATAATTTAAAAAATGAAGTGATAACCACCATTAATAATTTGCCACACATATTTATAGCTGAATGATAGATAGCGAAAGATAAAATTCAACAAATTGAGTTCATACTAGATATATATACACTTTTATATCATGTCTTTCAAAAATGTTATTATTTTTACATCTTTAACAGCTTTACTAAAGTATAGTTTAAGCACAGCACAGTTTACATATAATAAAATTCATCCATTTAAAATGGTCTGAAGTAAATTTATCAAGTTCTGCAGCTATCACCAAAAGTCAGTTTTAGAATATTTCCATCACCCTAGAGAGACCTCAGTTCTTATTTATAGTTTATCCCCATAGCCCCTGGCAACTCCTTCCTGTTACTATGCATTTGTCTTTTCTGGATACTTCCTATAAGTCAAGTGATACAATATGTGGTCTTCTGTGTGTGGCTTATTTTACTACAGAAATTGTTTTTGAGCATCAACCATGTGGTAACATACATCATTACTCCATTGGTTTTTATCATGAAATAGCATTTGCAGCCCTTCATTAAACCTAGCATAAAAACACTCAGGTTTAACTACTCTTTGGGTTTTCATTTCTTTATGAAGGCTTGTCATGTCAAACTTTTATTAAATAAATATGTATGCTTTTCACTTGTCAATATGTCTTCTGTTTAGAGGCCCCAGTGGAAAACTTAGAAGCATAGAAGAAAAAGATATTTTCCTTTCCTCCAAGAATATTTATACTTGGTTGATTTATTCAACAAATATTGATCGTGTCTACTATATTCCAGTCCACTGTCCCAGATGATGAGTCAGTTCACATGAACATATAGGAAATGCGAGTTGATTCTGCTTTTTTGGAGATTAGGGTCTATTTGAGAAGAAAAACATTCAACTTGAGGACATAATACAGTGAATGAGAACTATGGAATGAGAAGTACAGGTATCATTAGAGCATGGAGTAACAAAACCCAACCTCTTCTATGGTTCTGTGAGCACCCACGTGGAACTCCAAAGTTGGTCTAAAGATTATTTTAAGATGATGACATTTGAGATTCAACAGATACAGAAAGAAGTCTTCTTGGAGCTTCCCTTATTTGACTAAAAGCAGAAACTTAGGAGAATTGAAGACTTCCATAAATTCTTTCTTCAGGGTGGCTTCTACTCCCAGGAGACAGATCAAGAGTAAACCTACCATAAATCGCCTCTCTGGGGGAGTTTCCCAACCTTGCAGAAGCAGACATTATCATAAACTTTGAAAATCTCCCATTTGTTTCCCTAAAAACCCTTTTGACTTTCCAAAAGAGACCTATTTGTTCTTGCCACAGTCTTTACTCCCTACTCCATTTCCCCTACTAAGTTAGGTCTATAACTCCAAGTTTAAGCACTCCTTTGAATTGCTCATCACCAAGATCTCCAGTGTCTGTGCCCTGCGCATGTGTATACACTCCATTTGTTATCCTTCTAACCTGTCTTTTGTCAGTTTAAATTTTCAGTCCTCCCAATCACAAACCTGAGAGGGTAGGGCTCAGTTGTGTCTGACTGTTTTGTGACCTCATGGACCGGAGCCCACCAGTCTCCTCTGTCCATAGAATTTTCTAGGCAAGAATACTGGAGTGGGTTGCCATTTCCTACTCCAGGAGATCTTCCTGACCCAGGGATCAAATCTGCATCTCTTTCTTCTCCTGCATTGGCAGGCGGGTTCTTTACCACTAGCGCTACCTGGGAAGTCTGTAAGAGAGTAGAAGAAGAGTTTTTCCTCCCAAATATTTTTTTCCCCCCAGAAGCATCAACTTTGGTGAAGAATAAGTAGGAATTTGCAGGTAGTGTAGGAGGGATGATGAAGAGTGTTTCAGGGAGCAGCTTGCTACAAAAACCAAGAAATAAGAGAGAACAACCCTTGGACAACAGAAAGAAATATACCAAGGCTGGAATGTGAATTTCACAAGGGAAAGTGGGAAAAATAGATGGAGTCTGAGAGATAGGCAGGGGCTAGACTATGCTGTCCAATATGATAGTTATCAGCTCCATGTGGCTAACTGGACAGTTGAAATGTAGAGTCTGACTGAGATGTGCTGAAGACGTAAAAATACACACCAGCATTCAAAAACTTAGCATGAAGAAGAATATAAAACATCTTGTTAATAACTAAAAACACTGATAACATGTTGAAATGATAATAACTTGGCTTTATTGTATTCAATAAAATATAGTAGTATACTGTATTTCACCTATTTTTGTTTTATTTTTAACTTTGCTGCAGGAAAAGTTGTAATTACACAGGCAACTTGCATGTTATTTCTACTGGACAGTGTTGTTCTAGACGAGGGAGGGCCTAGAAAGCCAGATTAGGATTTGTTGGTAGGACAATTGATGTACTGAAAAATAACATCAGTTCTAAAAGGTCTCTAGCAACTATTTCACCCAACTACACCCTGGCTGGGCTACAGTCCATGGGGTTGCAAATAGTCAGGGATGATTTAGTGACTAAACCACCACCATCCATAGCCTGGAACAAACAGGAGACTGACCTTTGCCCATAATTGATTCAAGTGTTTTTTCCAAAGAAGTTTTTTTTTGGGGGGGGAAGTCATTACTAGAACAATTCTCATTTACATTTGTTACTAACTCCTGTTTCACGAAGCAGAGGGCTGGGTACCCCCTCATCCGCCCCCTTTCCCCAGTACCATTTATCCCATTTTCAAAAGAATTGGGGGATTGGAGGCTCCATTCACTTCAGAAATCTACCAGGTGGTTTTGCTTTTCAGTTACAAAGATCTGCTACTTCCTCCAAGAAATAGAAACAATGGATTAACGGGGCTACACTCAGCGGGTGAAATCCTGACTTTATTCTACAAAGGGACACCACAGCCAACTCTTAATGGTTCTTTAATGATCCAACCGAGGATCAACAGTCAAAGGACTGGATCCCAGAATGCCTCAGGGGACGTTCCCTAAACCCAAATTACAAACCCAAACAAAACCCACAGAAACACTGAAAGAAACCTACAGAAGCTTGGAGCTGGGGAATTGGGGGGTGACGGCCGTGTTGCAGTTTGCAGGAGCTTTCAAAATAAGGTGAGAGAGATGCCTTATACAGGACTGCCCCAGATCACCGATCACTGATGAGTTTTTTTTCCCATGAAAAATTCCCTTTGAAATTCGAGTCTAATAAAAAAGAAAAAGTGCAAATATCTTTACTGATGATTCAGTGTGTTTAAAAGCATGTAAGACTCTTATGAATTGATTGAAGGCTTTGGTCTCTTTCTAAATATCCGATGTGGTGTCCGCAGGGGTCCTGTGGTGGTGGTTTGTTCTTGGAACCATGACTGGGAGGTGGGGTTGGGGTGAGTGTGTTCTGATCTGTGCTGTAGGGTGATGGAAAGCAGGTTTACTCCATCATGGCACTACTGACATTTGGAGTTGGGTTATTCTCTGTTGTGGAGTGTCCTATGGCTCTGCTTACCGGATGCCAGTAGCATCCCCCACATTCCGGTTGTAACAACCAAAAATGTATCCAGACTTTGCCAGATGTCCCCTGGAGGTCAGAACCACCTTCCTCCTCCTACTCCTTTTGAGAGGCACTGGTGTAATCCTTTAAAATACAGTGTTTATAGAGAAACAGACTTCAAAGTATTAATGTGCATTTTCCCTGTTGTTTTTTTTACCCCTAAGTGCTGTGATGCAAACCTAGATGTGTGGGTTTATAAAATCTTTCTAACAAGTTGGACAGTGTTGGAGAGAACATGTTTTCCACTGAACCCCGACCCTGTGGGACAGGTTGAAATTCTAGCCTCAGTCTGGAGGGACCATTTACTGGGGAGACACTGGTCACATGTCAACATCCTGCCTCCATCCCAAGGAAACAGACACACAAGGTAGTCTCATAACACTGATCTGTGTTCACTCGTGAATGAAATAAAATGGTTCATCATAATTTCTGAAAAATAGATCTCAATTAATTGCACAACCTACATGTTGACAAGCACACAATTCTGGCAGAGAGTATGTGCACATTTAATAGTGAGGTACTAAAAGTGACTTAGAAAGGGTAAGGGGTACCATTTATAGTGAGGGTATCAACATCTACAATGTCCCTGCTATTCATCTGTACAATTGTATAACCATTGAAGAGGATCTGAATATGTTATCCCCAAATATACTACTTTGGCATAATGATTATTTTCAGTCAATGGCAATTGAGAAATAGCAGATACAGGAAAAGCTCTCTAACCTTCCCTATTTGCCTAAAAGGCAGGGCTTACATTCCCCTCTGGGAAGATGTACCCCCTCCACTCTCTGGTACCAAGAAGAGGAGATAATATATCACAGGTGATGGTCGTGAAATCTGCATAAACAAATCTTACTGAAATAATCCTCATCTCCATTAGTTTCCTCCATGTGTTCCTCACAATGATTGTCCCTGGAATCCTGAAATCCTTTTCCATTGCCTTGGCGCATCTCCACCAAATTATAGCACTTTGCTAAAGTAGCATACAAGTCATCTAGGTCTGATAGACTCTTCGGGGTTTTTACCTTGTTTCTGTGAGCCCCTCATATGCATATTTAATAAACTTTTTTTTTCTCCTGTTAATCTGTCCATTGTTAGTTTATTTTGCAGGGTCCCAGTCAATAGACCTAAGAGGGTTGAAGAATAAGTTTTTTCGCTCCCTGACTCCATGTTGGCACCTGGAAGAGGCCTTCTGCATGGATGTAGAGCAGATTAAAATGACAGGTCATACTACAATTGCACAAATATGGGGGACTGACACTTCCTATCCAGAACACATTTTACTAACACCTTTATTCCACTATCTGGGCTTGCCAATTTTAATTGTCACTAAATAACTAAATCCCTAGACAATCCACAAACAGTTGCCCTTTTAAAAAGGAATGAAACTGAGCCATTTGCAGAGATGTGGGTGGACCAAGAGTCTGTTATACAGAGTGAAGTAAGTCAGAAAGAGAAAAACAAATTTGTATATTAACAAATATATATGGAATCTAGGAAAATGGTACTGAAGAACCTATTTGCAGAGCAGGAATAGAGATGCAGACAGAGAATAGACTTGCGGACACAGTGGGGGAAGGCGAGGATGGATCAAACTGAGAGGCAGCACTGACATGCACACTACCCTGTGTGAATAGATAGCTAGCGGGGAGCTGCTGGGCAACACAGGGAACTCAGCTCGTTGCTGCCATAACCTAGAGGGGCAAGATGGGAGTGCGTGGGAAGAAGGCTCGAGAGGGAGGGGATAATGCATACATATAGCTTATTCACATTGCTGTACAGCAGAAACACAATGTTATAAAGCAATTATATTCTAAAAAAAAATAAACTAAAAAAAAAGTTGCCCTTTTGAGAAGCAGCTGCATTGCAATCTGGAGTGTGTAGCATGGAGCTCTGCCCCTATGACAGCCACAGAGGCTCCCATTTGACCCATCACTTGTCTGTAGTCCTGCTTTGATAGGTGTGGCTGGTCTTTTCCCAGAGCTGTGTCTTGCATCTGCCTGTACACTCTGAGGAACTGTACTTTCTAGTGCTGCCACAGCCTGTTTTTGTGAGGCAAAATAAATTTCTGGACATCACAGAATCTCTAATTTAAGTCTTCCTACCTAGGTGGCGCAGCGGTAAAGAATTTGCCTGAAAATGCAGAAGATGCGAGCAGGAGACGTAGGTTCAATCCCTGGGTTGGGAAGATCCCCTGGAGAAGGAATGACAACCCACTCCAGTGTTCTTGCTTGGGAAATCCGCTGGACAGAGGAGCCTGGCGGGCGACAGTCCATAGGGTCGCAAAAGAGTCAGACACAACTTAGCAACTAAACAACAACAATGACAATGACAAATCTACTCTGTGAGTATGTTAAAGAACTGCCTAGATCTTTTCACTTAACAACATGCAGTTTTTAGATAGATTCTTGGATGCAGATTAGGTAAAGTGACCAGCTTGATGCTTCAGTCAAGTTGTATTGTAAAGTAGTAGAAAGGTAAATTTATCCTATGATGTATTGAAACACCACATGTTATAATTTTCTTCCTTTTAAATATATCTTATATCTCATGGACTGTGGGAAATATGAGTATAGAAATTGGGGGGGTCAAAAGAAAAATTTTTTAAAGTTTTTTACATTTAGGAAAGCGGGGTTTCAAATAATGGATTAAGGGGCAAAATCTTACATAGTAGAGCAAAGAATGAAGGAGGCAGCTTTGAGATATCTTAGGGAAAGTGCTTTCCAGGTGGCACTAATGGTGAAGAACTCACCTGCCAACGTAGGAGATGTGAAGAGATGCAGGTTTGATCCCTGGGTCAGGAAGATTCCCTGGAAAGAACTAGATCCACCTTGGATAGACAGAACTGAAGGAGAATCAATATTTTTTACTAAATAATTTAAAAAAACAACAACAACAACCAGGTCACTGTTGTTCTATGAAGATGTGAAGTCTACACATGAAATGGAAATGTCCTTTTCCACATCAGTGGGGAAGCTAAATTTGTAGACTTTAGCAGTTTTTAAATTCTGTCTACAAAAAACTTTTTTGAAACTATGAAAACAAAGAAAAACCATCATTCTTTAGACAACTAAAGAGTGGCTTGCAAGCCTGAATACAAACCATTAAGAATGCAGTGCTGGAGACTGGTGTTTTTTTTTTTTTTTTTCTTTTAAATGTAAAACCCAGAACAGGCAGACCATCAAGCTGGAAAAAGAAATTCATATAACCTCACAGGCAAGAAGAAAAGCAAATACTCACTCTAAAGCAGCTGCTGTTGATGCAAGCAAAGGTTAGAGCAACAGGGCTATTTTCTAACAAAGTGTGAATCCCATTAGTGCCGAAGTGTGATCCCCATCTTAGTCCTTACATCTTAGCCAGAAAAGATTTCAGATTTTATTTCCATCTGCATCTGAAGACTGGTAAATAGGACCCGCAGAGACGTTCAAAAATGGTGAGACCATTCAAAAGGCATCTTAGTCTTAGTGTAAGACTTTGACATATATACAAAGGCAGTGGCCAAAGTCTGCCCAAATACCCCTTTAGCATGCATAGGTGGACAGAATAGGGCGCTGGCCTCCCTCAGTTTCCCAGCCTCCCTTGTGGCCCCTATTGTCTCTTCCCAAATACACAATGATGCCATTTCATGATTGGTACATTGGATGTGGGAGCATTTGGAAAAGTTTCTCTGGGGAGCTCAGAATTTAAACTTGTTTCATTTAAAGAAGAAGAACCAGGGGGAAGTAGAGGAGATACGGCAGCAGCTTAAAGAAGTAAAACATCTGGAAATTATTAATGACTTACTTTTTTGTGTGCCCAATACCAAGGTGATACACTAACTTTAATATTGCGCTCCAATGGATATTGATTGTTTATTGCAAGGATCTGTAGTCAAAATCCTTGTATTTGTGGGGTTTTTTTCTGTGTCAAGATCTGTCAAGTATGTCTCTGAAGCCAGATTGTGTCATTGAGCATAACCAAATACAATCACAAAATGAAGCTAGCTATTCTCCTAAAGAAAAATCCAGTGTAAGAAAAGCTCATACCTTGGCAGAGATTTTCAACATGGTTGCAATCAAGTCATTTTCCAATTGTATAAATAAATAACATTGCCTACATGAAATATTCTGCCAGAAGTATACACAGTTGCTATGACTTTTCTTTATTAAAAGTGTAAAGCTAAATGCTCAAATTTAAAATTACTGGACTTGGGTTTCAGCAGTTGAATGTATGCGGTGAATGTGTAGGATAATTATACCATGATGTGTTTAACACAAAGAATATTTCTATCTTGAGGAAAAACTTTCTGATTTCTAACTGCACAAAGCTGTATCAACTTGCCAAGAATGAAGAAATTTAAAAAACCTACTGGAAATAACATTTGGTTGTTCATATTAGCACTGAAAACAACTGTGGTTTAGAAATTTCCCCTTTTTAATTATAACAAGTAAACTATTTTGCCAATTCTCTTTGGGCAGCTCAGTTTTCATCTTAGCTGACTAGACTGAAAATGAAGCTGTCAAAAATCCTAGGTTGAAATTGTTTTTCTGAAAAGAATGTTTATTATAGCATGTCTCTCAAAATTGTGGAGGATTTGTTCAGAAAGACATGTCTTCTTCAAACTGAGTTTGATGCATAGTTTTATTACTTAAAATCCATATGAAAAGTTCTTTTAAACAATTTAACTCACATGTACAACAGGACTTATTTTAGGTATCTTACTTATTCGCCTTTAAGTACACATCATGTTCAGAATCCATGACTAAGCTGAATAAACACCACTGTGCTTTTTTGAAAGCAAACTCAGGTTTGCACCAATACAAATTCTTTCCTAACATTCACTTAATCACCAGGAATGTTCTTTGATAGTTATCAAAAATTCTATTGGACAGTTTACTCTTTTCTACAATTAATGAATGTTATGAACTGAATGTCTGTGTTCTCCAAATTCATATATTTGAGCCTCGATGCTTACCAGGACTATTTGGAGATGGGCTCTTTATGGAAGTTGTTAAGGTTTAATGAGGCCATAAGTGTGGGGCCCTGACCCAATAGGATTAGTGTCCTTATAAGAAGAGACACTAGAAACCCTGCTCTGTTTCCATGTGCATCACTGAGGACACAATAAGTAGGTGGCAGTTTGAAAGCCAGGAAGACAGCCTTTATCAGAAACCTCATCAGCTAGCACCATTATCTAGGACCTCCCAACTTCCAAAACTGTGAGAAATAAATTTCTGCCATTTCTGTCACCCAGTCTGTAGTATTCTGTTATGGCAGTCTGAATTGACTAATACAATGGGCAACACAATTTAATAGAATAAATATATTTTAGTTAGAATCTTGTCACTACGGTAGGATTCCTGGAGCAAGCACAAAGTACACTGGGATTTAAGAAGGAAAATTAAGCCAAAATCATACCATAATTATTTTAACCTTTTAGTATTTTTACTATTTCACACTAAAATGGTTCAGTTTGCAAAATCCACACAATTAAAAGTGATATTTAGCTATCAGCATATATGGGCTCACTAAGTAACAGAAAAACATAAGGAGATAGTCATAAGTTCACTATATAGAGAGTCAAGATTTATAGCCACTGAAGGCAATGTTTAAAACCTTCTTTCAACACAAAATAAAGGTGATGGATAATTCACAAAATAAAACAAGACATGGACTAAGAATTTTAGAGGTGCTTTGAATCCTCTCTTCCAATACAATTTTCTCATTAAAAAAAATGAGAAAGACCGAAAAGTAGAAACAACCTAACTGTCCACCAACTTGTGAATGAATAAATAAAATGTGGTCTATCTATGCAATGGAATATAATTCAGTAATAACAAGTAAAAAACTATGATATATATATATATATATATATATATATATATATATATATATATATATATATATATATATATATATAACAATATGGATGAACACTGAAACACTATGTTAAATGAAAGAAGTCAGAAACAAAGAAATACATTGCATGATTGCACTGATTGGAAATGCCCACACAAGGCAAATCTATATAAACAGAAAGTAGGTTAGTGGTTGCCAGGGCTGGAAACAAGGAGTTTCAGTGGGCAAACGGAATCTTCATAAGTGATGGAAATGTTCTAAAAGCTGGATTGTGATGAAGGCTGCACAACTTTGTCAATTTCCTAGACTTATTGAATTGTACACCTAAAATAAGCAAATTTTATGGTATACAAATGATATTTCAATAAACAATTTTATAAAAAATGAAGAGAGAGGGGCTATGAAATGCTGAGAAACATATCCTTCGTCCCCCATCGAAATGAAAACCCAGGCCAAAACCTCAGAAGACTCAGATCTTCATTCAGATCCATCAAAACTGCAGATACATTTCAGTTCAGTCACTCAGTTGTGTCCAACTCTTTGCGACCCCATGAATTGCAGCACGCCAGACCTCCCTGTCTATCACCAACTCCCGGGGTTCACTCAGACTCACGTCCATCAAGTCAGTGATGCCATCCAGCCATCTCATCCTCTGTCGTCCCCTTCTCCTCCTGCCCCCAATCCCTCCCAGCATCAGAGTCTTTTCAAATGAGTCAACGCTTCGCATCAGGTGGCCAAAGTACTGGAGCTTCAGCTTTAGCATCATTCCTTCCAAAGAACACCCAGGGTTGATCTCCTTTAGAATGGACTGGTTGGCTGTCCTTGCAGTCCAAGGGACTCTCAAGAGTCTTCTCCAACACCACAGTTCAAAACCATCAATTCTTCGGTGCTCAGCTTTCTTCACAGTCCAACTCTCACATCCATACACGACCACTGGAAAAACCATAGCCTTGACTAGATGGGCCTTTGTTGGCAAAGTAATGTCTCTGCTTTTGAATATGCTCTCTAGGTTGGTCATAACTTTTCTTCCAAGGAGTAAGCGTCTTTTAATTTCATGGCTGCAATCACCATCTGCAGTGATTTTGGAGACTAAAAAAAAAAAGTCTGACACTGTTTCCACTGTTTCCCCATCTATTTTCCACGAAGTGATGGGACCAGATGCCATGATCTTCGTTTTCTGAATGTTGAGCTTTAAGCCAACTTTTTTTTTAACTTTTATTTTTTATTTTACTTTAAGCCAACTTTTTCACTCTCCACTTTTACTTTCATCAAGAGGCTTTTTAGTTCCTCTTCACTTTCTGCCATAAGGGTGGTGTCATCTGCATATCTGAGGTCATTGACATTTCTCCCGGCAATCTTGATTTCAGCTTGTGCTTCTTCCAGCCCAGCGTTTCTCATGATGTACTCTGCACAGAAGTTCAATAAGCAGGGTGACAATATACAGCCTTGACTTACTCCTTTTCCTACTTGGAACCAGTCTGTTGCTCCATGTCCAGTTCTAACTGTTGCTTCCTGACCTGCATATAGGTTTCTCAAGAGGCAGGTCAGGTGGTCTGGTATTCCATCTCTTTCAGAATTTTCCACAGTTTATTGTGATCTACAAAGTCAAAGGCTTTGGCATAGTCAATAAAGTAGAAATAGATGTTTTTCTGGAACTCTCTTCATTTTTCCATGATCCAGCGGATTTTGGAAATTTGATCTCTGGTTCCTCTGCTTTTCCTAAAAGCAGCTTTAACATCAGGAAGTTCACGGTTCACATATTGTTGAAGCCTGGCTTGGAGAATTTTGAGCATTACTTTACTAGCATGTGAGATGAGTGCAATGGTGCGGTAGTTTGAGCATTCTTTGGCATTGCCTTTCTTTGGGATTGGAATGAAAACTGACCTTTTCCAGTCTTGTGGCCACTGCTGAGTTTTCCAAATTTGATGGCATATTGAGTGCAGCACTTTCACGGCATCTTCTTTCAGGATTTGAAATAGCTCAACTGGAATTTCATCACCTCCACTAGCTTTGTTTGTAGTGATGCTTTCTAAGGCCCACTTGACTTCACATTCCAGGATGTCTGGCTCTAGATGAGTGATCACACCATCATGATTATCTGGGTCGTGAAGATCTTTTATGTACAGTTCTTCTGTGTATTCTTACCACCTCTTCTTAATATCTTCTGCTTCTGTTAGGTCCAGACCATTTCTGTCCTTTATTGACCCCATCTTTGAATGAAATGTTCCCTTGATATCTCTAATTTTCTTGAAGAGATCTCTTGTCTTTCCCATTCTGTTGTTTTCCTCTATTTCTTTGCATTGATCACTGAGGAAGGCTTTCTTATCTCTCCTTGCTATTCTTTGGAACTCTGCATTCAGATGCTTATATCTTTCCTTTTCTCCTTGGCTTTTTCGCCTCTCTTCTTTTCACAGCTGTTTGTAAGGCCTCCCCAGACAGCCATTTTGCTGTTTTGCATTTCTTTTCCTTGGGGATGGTCTTGATCCCTGTCTCCTGTACAATGTCACGAACCTCATTCCATAGTTCATCAGGCACTCTGTCTATCAGATCTAGTCCCTTCAATCTATTTCTCACTTCCACTGTATAATCTTAAGGGCTTTGATTTAGGTCATACCTGAATGGTCTAGTGGTTTTCCCTACTTTCTTCAATTTAAGTGTTAATTTGGCAATAAGGATTTCAAGATCTGAGCCACAGTGAGCTCCTGATCTTGTTTTTGTTGACTGTATAGAGCTTCTCCATCTTTGGCTTCAAAGAATATAATCAATCTGATTTTGGTATTGACCATTTGGTGATATCCATGTGTAGAGTCTTCTCTTGTGTTGTTGGAAGAGGGTGTTTGCTATGACCAGTGCATTTTCTTGGCAAAACTCTATTAGTCTTTGCCCTGCTTCATTCTGTACTCCAAGCCCAAATTTGCCTGTTACTCCAGGTTTTTCTTGACTTCCTACTTTTGCATTCCAGTCCCCTATAATGAAAAGGACATCTTTTTGGGGTGTTTGTTCTAAAAGGTCTTGTAGGTCTTCATAGAACTGTTCAACTTCAGCTTCTTCAGCATTACTGGTTGAGGCATAGACTTGGATTA
Organism: Capricornis sumatraensis; assembly: GCF_032405125.1. NCBI lineage: Eukaryota > Metazoa > Chordata > Mammalia > Artiodactyla > Bovidae > Capricornis > Capricornis sumatraensis. The sequence goes on along the minus strand of NC_091092.1, from coordinate 136,972,522 downwards.
CTGTGATACTGAATGGTTTGCCTTGGAAATGAACAGAGATCATTCTGTCATTTTTGAAATTGCATCCAAGTACTGCATTTTGGACTCTTTTGCTGACCATGATGGCTGCTCCGTTTCTTCTAAGGGATTCCTGCCCGCAGTAGTAGATATAATGGTCATCTGAGTTAAATTCACCCATTCCAGTCCATTTTAGTTTGCTGATTCCTAGAATGTCGACGTTCACTCTTGCCATCTCCTGTTTGACCACTTCCAATTTGCCTTGATTCATTGACCTGACATTCCAGGTTCCTATGCAATATTGCTCTTTACAGCATCTGACCTGGCTTCTATCACCAGTCACATCCACAACTGGGTATTGTTTTTTCTTTGGCTCCATCCCTTCATTCTTTCTGGAGTTATTTTCCACTGATCTCCAGTAGCATATTGGGCACCTACTGACCTGGGGAATTACTCTTTCAGTATCTTATCATTTTGCCTTTTCATACTGTTCATGGGACCTAGCAGATACATTTGGACCTAGTCTATTAACCTACATACTTTTTCTTTACAGTATGTAATTGCTTTACAGTATTGTGTTGGTTTCTCCCAGTCATTAACATGAATCAGCCATAGGTGTACATATGTCCCCTCCCTCTTGAACCTCTCTCCCATCTCCTTCCTTATGCCACCCCTCTAAGTTGTTACAGAGCCCTGGTTTGAGTTCCCTGAGTCACACAGCAAATTTCCATTGGCTATCTATTAACCTACATTCTTTATCTAGCCACTCTTCAACCCAAAACTGAGTAAAGGGAAAACACAGTGGGTGGTTTTGCTGACTTTGAGATTTTATTCAGTAACTAGCACATATAACATATTTTCTGAATTAGAGTAAATATTATTTTACCTGGTAAAATCTTGATCAGAGTGTTCTATTCAGTTCAGTTCAGTCGCTCAGTCATGTCTGACTCTTTTCGACCCCATGAATTGCAGCACTCCAGGCCTCCCTGTCCATCGCCAACTCCCGGAGTTCACTCAAACTCATGTCCATCAAGTTGGTGATGCCATTCAGCCATCTCATCCTCTGTCATCCCCTTCTCCTCCTGCCCCCAATCCCTCCCAGCATCAGGGTCTTTTCCAAAGAGTCAACTCTTTGCGTGAGTGTAATATAGGTAGGTTACCAATTTTTAAACAAATAACAAAAGTATATATTCTTTTATGATTCCAAGACTGAATAATTTGCAGAGGCTTTTCAAATATCCATTAGTAATAGCATGAAAACACATGCCATGTCTCTTTCTTTGTATCGAGATAACACCAAGTTGCTTATACAGAACTCTTACCCACTTTCAGTGCATACACACCTACACACACACACACACACACACACACACACACACACACACACACACCCCGAGCTGTGTTTTACCTTCGAAACTTGGCTGGCCCTTCTTCCTTGAAAGTTATAATCATCCCCTCCCAATCTCACTTTCCTCCTCATTTCTAGGGAAACCTGCTTTTCAGACTCAGGTCTGATACAGCCCTCTCCGGAACTTTGGCTCCTCTTTCCCACCTACAACCTCATTTTCCTTTCTTGGGACATATGAAACATCTCTCCTCTGGGTACCACTCACATTAGACTGTGCTTACATATGGAGTTATGGAAAGTGCTGCGATAATATGGTTTTATTCATCTATGCATGCTTAGAGTTGAGGATAGAACTTAATACACCATGGGTGGTTAATAAATGTCACAAAAGGGTGGGAAGGGGAAGGAAGGGAAGGAGGGGAGGAAGGAAGGAAAGGACTGTGAGGGAATAAATCATGACTGGCGATCACTGCTTCCAGTACTCTCCATCCAAGTATTTATTTGTCTGGCAAGCTATAGCTCAAGCCTTTTTCCTACCCCAGCTGTGATGAGCAAATCACTCTCCGTCCTGCACCTCAGGACCACTACTCATGCCACTGAAGGGGAGACACTGATGACCCTGAGGGAGAGAGGGCCCTCTTGGGGATTCCCACCAAATCAGTGGGGCTCTAGGATCCCAAGGACTTGGAAAAATACTCTAGAAGCTCCTCAACTTAGGTGGCTTGGCAGTTTGTAACTGGGAGACAGGTCTGGATATGTGAGGGTATGGGGGCAGCAGGGAAAGTGAACTTTGGACGCTATAGGCATATCCTGAGTTTGGCCTAATTTCCCTAGATCCTAAGGCAGTAGTTTCCAACTTTTTTGGCACCTGGGACCGGTTTCGTGGAAGACAATTTTTCCACTAATGTGAGGACCAGGGAATGGTTTGGGGATGATTCCCTGATAGCTCAGTTGGTAAAGAATCCACCTGCAATGCAGAAGACCCCAGTTCGATTCCTGGGTCCAGAAGATCCGCTGGAGAAGGGACAGGCTACCCACTCCAGTATTCTTGGACTTCCCTTGTGGTTCAGCTGGTAAAGAATCCATCTGCAATGTGGAAGACTTGTATTTCATCCCTGGGTTGGGAAGATCCCCTGGAGAAGGGAAAGGCTACCCACTCCAGTATTCTGGCCTGGAGAACTCCATGGACTGTCCATGGGGTTGCAAAGAGTTGGACACAACTGAGCAACTTTTACTTTCAAGCACATTACATTTATTGTGTGCTTTATTTTTACTTTTATTGCATCAGCTCCACCTCAGATTGTCAGGCATTAGATCCCAGGGGTTGGGGACCCGTGTTCTAAGGAACAACCTCAGTAGAGTGGGGGTCCTGATAACTATCACAATGATGTCAGTGACAGGAATGTATAACACGAGCTATAGATTATGTAAAGGTTTTACATTGCTTATTTCATCAGACCACTCAGTTCAGTTCAGTTCAGATGCTCAGTTGTGACCAACTCTCTGCGACCCCATGGACTGCAGCACACCAGGCTTCCCTGTCCATCATCAACTCCCGGAGTCCACCCAAACCCATGTCCATTGAGTCGGTGATGCCATCCAACCATCTCATCCTCTGCTGTCCCCTTCTCCTCCCCACTTCAATCTTTCCCAGCATCAGGGTGTTTTCCAATGAGTCAGTTCTTTGCATCAGGTGGCCAAAATATTGGAACTTCAGCTTCAACATAAGTCCTTCCAATGAATATTCAGGACTGATTTCCTTTAGGATGGACTGGCTGGATCTCCTTGCGGTCCAAGGGACTCTCAAGAGTCTTCTCCAACACCACAGTTCAAAAGCATCAATTCTTTGGTGTTCACCTTTCTTTATGGTCCAACTCTCATATCCATACATGACCACTGGAAAAACCATAGCTCTGACTAGAGGGCCCTTTGTTGGCAAAGTAATGTCTCTGCTTTTTAATATGCTTTCCAGGTTGGCCATAGTTTTTCTTCCAAGGAGTAAGCGTCTTTTAATTTCATGGCTGCAGTCACCATCTGCAGTGATTTTGGAGCCCAAGAAAATAAGTCTGTCACTCTTTTCATTGTTTTCCCATCTATTTCCCATGAAGTGATGGGACCAGATGCCACGATCTTTGTTTTCTAAATGTTGAGCTGTAAGCCAACTTTATCACTCTCCTCTTTCACTTGCATCAAGAGGCTCTTTAGTTCCTCTTCACTTTCTGCCATAAGGGTGGTGTCATCTGCATATCTGAGGTTATTGATATTTCTCCCGGAAATCTTGATTCCAGCTTGTGCTTCATCCAGCCCAGCATTTCGCATGATGTACTCTGCATATAAGTTAAATAAGCAGGGTGACAATATACAGCCTTGACGTACTCCTTTCCCAATTTGGAACCAGTCCATTGTTCCATGTCTGGTTCTAACTGTTGCTTCTTGACCTGCATACAGATTTCTCAGGAGGCAGGTAATGTGGTCTGGTATTCCCATCTTTTCAAGAATTTTCCACAGTTTAGACCACTCAAAATACAATTTGTTCCCATTTTAAAGATGAAGACACAGAATCAGGAAGAAGATGTAACCTGACCAAACTAATAAAGTCAGCAAGCCACACTTGGAGCACTCTGCCCCCATATGCCTAATCCCTCTGCCAGGTTTGCTTCCCTCTGCTCCACTGTCTCCTTTCTGCAAGCACCGCCCCCTCCCCCGCCATGATCTTCTTATTTAAAACTGCAGCCTCCCCCACTTCCCTCCCTTGTGTAATTTTATTCATTGCACTGACCACCTTCTAATCCTTATGGGGCTTACATATGTATTTTCATATTGTCTAGCCACCAATGATACTGTTCCTCTCCTCGAGATATAAATTCTTCAAGGACACCATCTTATTCCCTCTGTGTGTTGAGAACTTTATCCCTGGCATGTAGACTGGTGGTCCAGCATACAAAACATTCTCATCAATATCTACTGAATAAATGCATAGGATTTTTATTTTGATGCCCAGTTCGTACTCTCTCAATGATTTTTCCCAAAGATAAAACACCATTTCACATTCAACTTGTTAATTATATTCTGCTGGCTTTCACCAGTACCAATGGTTAAATTTAAGTGTCTTATAAATAAGTATGGAAAAGACAATATTGATGCCTTCAGAGGAGGGAGAAGAAAAGAGGATGGCTTAAAATAAAATATTTTGTTCAGAATGATTTTTTTCTTTCCCTTTTGTGGGTCTAAAATCATTCATTTTTCTTTTAAGATCAATACATAAAGACTCAATGCCAGTTTTATTCCATCTCCAAGTTCTGTCAAATGGGAATGAGATTGATTCTAATATAAATCACTAAAATAAATCTATTGCCAAAACATCTCTTAAATATATTTTGGAGCACTTTTGTAATATAATTTGTGTTGTGAGACTAGTTATTGCCTGTTGTAGCAAAACCATATGGTATTAGTTTCACAGGAAAAGATATAAATGAATGCTTTAAAATCAGCGCCTAGTCAAATACTCATTCCATTCACTTTCTTCTCCAGGGTCTTGTCCAACAGACACAGTAAGCTTTCTATCAGGCATCTTGCTTTCTGAAGCAGTTACGAAGTCTTTCCTGTTTATACTTAGTTCTTCTATGTAATTATGACATTAAAAAAAGGGGATCCAGGAGAATAATAAAAATTGCTGGTATTGCCCCTAAACATTGGTGTTATTTGTTATATAGAAATGGTAACTGGAAGAGCCCCAACATGAGTAATTTTTTAAGGATATGAAACAGTATCTGCCCTTCTGTCTACTTTGAAAAACAAGACTCTTAAGACAGAAGTTTAATCAACAGACAGTGAACCCTTACACTAAGTGAAATAAGTCAGACAGAGACAGACAAATACTGTAGGATATCACTTATATGTGGAATCCAGGAAATACAACTAACTAGTGAATACAACAACAACAACTACAACGAAAAAGCTAACTCAAAGGTATAGAGAACAAGTTAGTGGTTATGAGCAGGGATGGGGGGAGAAGCAATATAGATGTCAGGGAGTAAGAAGTATATGCTACAGGGATGTATTGTACAATATGGGGAGTATAGGCAATATATTGTAATGACTGTAAATATTTTGTAACCTTTGAAAATTGTGTTAAAAATAAAACTTAATAAAAGACAAAAAAAGGTGCATTTAGCTCTAAATTTCACTTATTATATTTGGAGAAGGAAATGGCAACCCACTCTAGTACTCTTGCCTGGGAAATACTATGGAATAGGAGCCTGGTGGGCTACAGTCCATGGGGTTACAAAGAGTTGGATATGACTTAGTGACTAAACAACAAACATTGTATCTTTAACAGGTCAAAGGTTTTCTAGGAATTTTTTCTAAAGAGCAACAGTTCAGTGAGAGCCCAGGGACCACTGCAGTGCTACAGAGTGTGGTGGCTGTTGGTGAGGCAGTCAAGGGAATGGCCATATTCAAAATGGCCTCCTACCCCTCCCATTACCAGTAGGTTTACCTCCCTAATCTTTATGAGCCTCCAGACCTTTCTAACGGAGAAGGCAATGGCACCCCACTCCAGTACTCTTGCCTGGAAAATCCCATGGACAGAGAAGCCTGGTGGGCTGCAGTCCATGGGGTTGTGAAGAGTTGGACACAACTGAGCGACTTCACTTTCACTTTTCACTTGCAGGCATTGGAGAAAGAAATGGCAACCCACTCCAGTGTTCTTGCCTGGAGAATCCCAGGGACTGGGGAGCCTGGTGGGCTGACGTCTATGGGGTCGCACAGAGTCAGGCACAACTGAAGCGACTTAGCAGCAGCAGACCTTTCTAAAGGTTGTTGTGACTCACTTCTGTGAGGGCAGCAAAGCTCTATTAAGCTGATATGGCATGTGAATACCAGTAAAAGTAACAAGAGAATCCAAATGCTATTGTACTGATACATGTTACTGAACAAGAAGATGAGTTGATAAATAAACTCAAATAATGAGAGAAAGAAAAAAAGAAAGAAAGATTATAATCACCTAGCCTCCTTTCCTTTATGATTTTGTTTTGCTTCTCAAAACATTGTTAAAGTTTATTTGCTAAATCTTGTTAAGTATTAGATGAATACTGGATAAGCCTTAAGAAATTTGAGGCATTGTTAAATCCCTCTGTTAGCATGAAATCTTTGTAAGTTTTACAGCACTCTGGGGTGACTTTTTTGCATCTTAAAAATTGAGACAACTATGAAAACTATATCTAGGTGAGGAAACATCATTTCTCCCTGGCAGTATGGCAGTAGGTTTGTTCTGAGAAATCTGTACTCAGTCCATGCTAGGAGCATTGGATGACATATTACCACAGAAGAAGTAGAATCCAGTGCATGATTTTAAGAAGCTTAGAACCCAGGAGATAAAACAGGCAAGGCACAAAGTCACAGTATATCTAGTATATGCAACTTTGATTTTCAAGGAATGGTACAATATGGGATCAATGATTTTATAACGTGCTAAATGCATTGGCCAGAGTTCATTATTTGTGAGTTGAAAGCTCTAGAAAGTGGGATATTGTCAGTGAGCTCAATAAACATTGTCAATACCATATGAGAGGAACGTTGTAAAGTCAAAAGGGATCACTTTCACACCTTTCAATTTTACAGAAGTTAGAGTCAAGAGTTTCACAAAGAGGCCAGTGTATTGTGACCTGTATAATGTGACAGTGTATAATGAACCTGGGCTTTGGGGTCTTCTGATTCCCACACTTTTAACAGCTTTGTCATCTTGGACAGGCTGCTTGATATCCCTAAAACCCAGTTTCCTCTTCAGTGAAATAAAAAGTCCTACTCCATAGACATTGTTGACAAGATTAAATGAGGTGGTGCATGCACGCTCAGTTGCTTCAGTTGTGTCCAACTCTTTATGATCCTATAGACTGCAGTCTACCAGGCTCTTCTGTCCATGAGATTCTCCAGGCAAGAATACTACAGTGGGTTGCCATGCCCTCCTCCAGGGGATCTTTCTGACCCAAGGACTGAACCTGCATCTCCTGCTTTGCAGGTGGGTTCTTTATTGCTTAGTCACTGAGGAAGTCCCTAAATGAGGTGGTGGACATCCTTAAGTCTGTACTTGGCACATGATAGAAACACAGAAAACACTGGTCTCTTTCTCTTAATAAAATTTAATATTTATCAATGGCATCTCAGCTGCTGTGCTGAGCATTGTACATGCCTCATTTCATTTAATCTTTATAACAGCTCCTTGAGCTTGGTACTATTATGATCCTCAGCTTACAGATGAGGAAACTGAGACCTAAAATGGCAGAAAAAGTTGCTCAAGAACACATACTTACTGAGCAAGAGGACTAAGCTTCCAACTCTATATTCTACTTTACCTACTACCACTTTGCTAATCGGGGGGGCTCAGTCCATTAAGTCACGGAACAAATATTACTAAGAACTTTGTTTCAAGCACTTTATGAATGGCTGAAGATGCAGTGATGAATAAAATAGACATGGCCCTTGCCCTCATGAAGCTCACAACCTAGCCTAGGGTTTCTCTACTTCACTGTTGACATTTGGGGCTGGACAATTCTTTGCTATGGAGACTGTCCTGTGCACTAATGAATGTTGAGCAGCATCCCTGGCCTCCACCTATTAGATGGCAGGTTGTGACAGTCAAAAAAGCTTCCATACATTCTTATAGCTCTTTGGGGGGAGGAAATTGCCCCAAATAAGAACCACTGCTCCTGTGAAGTCAATATGAAGAGTCTTGTACTTAAGGAACTAGGAAACTCCTACTGAGCCAGAGGCTCTTCTAAGACACAGTTTCTCTTTAAAAAACAAACAACTCCCCCCTGCCCCCAGTCAGAGAGCAGGTGGAGAAAAGGGAATCCTCCTACACTGGTGTTTGGAATGTAAATGGGAGCAGCTACTATGGAGAACAGTATGGTGGTACCTTAAAAAAAAACCTAAGAATACAGCTAACATATGGTCTAGTAATCCTAACTCCTTGGCATATACCTGGAGAAAACCATAATTTGAAAGAATGCCTCCCAATGTACACTGCAGCAGTATTTACAATGGCCAAGACATGGAAGCAGCCCAAGTGCCCACCAGCAGATGAATCGATAAAGAAGATGTGGTATAAGTACACAATGGAATATTACTCAGCCATAAAAAACAATGAAATAATAACATTTGTAGCCATATGGATGGACCTGGAGATGATCACATCAAGTGAAATAAGCCTGACAGAGAAAGACAACTGTCATACGATATCACTTATATGTAGAATCTAAAAAAAAACATACCAACAAACTTATTTACAAAACAGAAATAGACCCACACACATAGAAAACAGATGGTGATCAAAGGGGAAAGGGAGGGAGTGATAAATTACAAGCTTGGAATTAACATATACACACTGCTATATATAAAATAAACAAACAGTTAGGACCTACTCTATAGAACAGGGAAGTATACTCAATATTTTGTAATGACCTATAAGGGAAAAGAACTGGAAAACAAATAGGTATGTAGGACTTCCCTGGTAATCTATTGGTTAAGAATCCACCTGCCAAAAGACTGTTCTGTACATCTGTGTCTCTTTTGCTATCTCACATACAGGGTTATCGTTACCATCTTTCTAAATTCCATATATATGCCTTAGTACACTGTATTGGTGTTTTTCTTTCTGGCTTACTTCACTCTGTATAATCGGCTCCAGTTTCATCCACCTCATTAGAACTGATTCAGATGTATCCTTTTTAATGGCTGCGTAATACTCCATTGTGTATATGTACCACAGCTTTCTTATCCATTCATCTGCTGATGGACATCTAGGTTGCTTCCATGTCCTGGCTATTATAAACAGTGCTGCAATGAACATTGGGGTACACGTGTCTCTTTCAATTCTGGTTTCCTCAGTGTGTATGCCCAGCAGTGGGATTGCTGGGTCATAAGGCAGTTCTATTTCCAGTTTTTTAAGGAATTTCCACACTGTTCTCCATAGTGGCTGTACTAGTTTGCATTCCCACCAACAGTGTAAGAGGGTTCCCTTTTCTCCACACCCTCTCCAGCATTGAAACATGTATAATATCATATATGAAACGAATCTCCAGTCCAGGTTCAGCACATGATACTGGATGCTTGGGGCTGGTGCACTGAGACGACCCAGAGGGATGGTACAGGGAGGGAGGAGGGAGAGGGGTTCAGGATGGGGAACATGTGTATACCTGTGGCGGATTCATGTTGATGTATGGCAAAACCAATACAATATTATAAAATAATTAACCTCCAATTAAAATAAATAAGTTTATATTAAAAAAAAAAAAGAATCCACCTGCAAATGCAGGGGACACAGCGTCAATTGCTGGTCTGGGAAGATTCCACACGCCACAAGGCAACTAAGCTTGGGCGCTATAACTACTGAGCCTGTGTACCTGGAGCCTGTGCCTCACAACAAGAGAAGCCACCACAATGAGAAACTTGTGCACTGCAACTAGAAAGTAGACACCACTCTCCAAAACTAGAGAAAAGCCTACACACAACAATGAAGACCCCATACAGCCAAAAATAAATAAATGGAAATTTTAAAAATAATAGTTATATACAAATGAATCACTGAGCTGTATACCTGAATCATTGAGCTGTATACCTGAAACTAACACAATGTAAATCAACCCTACTTCAATAAAAAGAAAAAAAAAACAAACAGCCATCTGCCATAATGTAGAGTCTGCCATGTAACCACCTCACAAAACAGTTTCACATTCCTCTATTGAAGGTTTTCTTGGTGGAACTATTTCTAATTTGGAAAAAGAAGTCAATGTGATTTGCTCTATAGGGAGTTCCCTGGTGGTCCAATGGTTAGGACTCTGCACTTTCACTATCGGGGGCCTGGGTTCAATCCTCGTTTGAGGAACTAAAACCCACAAGCTACAAGGTGCAACCAAAAAAAAAAAAAAAAGGTTTGCTCTATAGAAATATGTTTCATAGTCAGCTTACCTGAAATAGTATACCATAAATAAATCATCACATTTCCCCACAAAAATGGGAAGGCATTTTCAATGTATTTCAAAAATACAATATTGTAAAGTAATTAGCCTCCAATTAAGATAAATAAATTAAAAACAAAACAAAAAAAATGGGAAGGCATATATAGGCACATGACTCATACTAGAGTTGGAGCTAACTGTAGTTTTATAATTGGCCAGATAAGGAAAGAATTGAATTGTCGGGGCAGCTAGAATCAAGGGCTGCCAGGTTTAACACTTCCAAGTTTATCACAGAACTTTCAGGTTACTGGTGGGATTAGCCCTGGTAGGTGAACTTCTGCAATTCAAAAACGACACAGTGAAAACTTAGTTCTCTACACTGAGACTCAGGGACCCAGTCTTCCATTGTGTGTGGAGGGTGACAGAGGTTTTTATACACTGGGACTAGAATATTCTATTCATAAGAACTCAAGTACATAACTAATGCAAGATACCAATACAAGAGAGGCTAGGATATGGAGTTCCACTATGTGTCCAGGACAGAAAGGAGAACTGTTTGATGAACATCTACCCAGACTTTGCCAATATAGTCAAAATCATTTTTATGGTTCAAGAGTATATGTGGTCTCATTTTCAGATTTATAAAATCAGAATATTATATACTTTATCAAGATTCTGTGAGGATTAATAAAAGATGTGTAAGCTACATTCTTCCCAAAGACTTTGTGCTATGTATGCATCTGATATCTGGAGAATCATACACTGTGCTAATTTATAGTCCCATTATGAATAGACACATTCTTAATCCCTGGCAGACATCCTGATGTGGTCAATCTGTTATCATTCATTTAAAAAAGGAGAATGTGCTGTGCAGTACAAGTTCAAGTCCCTGAGCGGTGCTGTAATATTTTCTTTTGCACTCAATGTGTGAATTATTTTTTAAAAAAGCTAGCTACAATGTCATCATTTTTGATTATATCAAAAATGAACGCAGAGACAGGACTGCTTCCAATCTGTGAAGTTATTTAGCATTTAATATTCCCTTTGGGAAATCAGTATGGTTTGAGGAGATTATTTATATACCACTAGTCAAGCGTGGTTTAAATAAATGCAGTGTGTTGCTAGTGCTCTGTGAATGAATCTTGCAATGTCAAGAGCTTACTATTGAATAAAGAGATGTAATCATAAATAAGCTAATGGGAAAATGGTTACTAGAAATTATCTGGTCATTTTACTGATACAGATGAATATCTTAGGTTCTCTTTTTCCTCAGATTTAGGCAAATCATAAAAATGAATGTCTGGGCATTGTACACCAAGCTATTAACATTTATTCATTATTTAAAATGTTTATGGAACTAATTTTATTTTGGGGGAGTGAAATGTAGGCTGGTGGTTCACACATGAATAAATAATTCATGTTTTTTTTTAATCCCGCAAGGTAAAAAGAATTAATCAAATGACAACAAAATAATTCTTACTTTTTAAGTAGTCAGGGTGCATTCTGCATGATTGAGGATACAAATCAGTTCCTTCCAGGCTTCATGGGAGTTTGGAGCAGAGGGGGATGGTTAGCAGGGCAGAGAGAAGAAGGGCGATCAAGAGAGAAGTCTCAGGTCTCTGAGCTAAAGCACACGCTGCTCAATTTCTCCTTATGCATGCTGTCATTTCAGTTTTGTCTGACTCTGTGCAACCCTGTGGACTTTGGCCACCAGGCTCCTGTGTCCATGGGATTCTCCAGGCAAGAATACTGGAGCGGTTTGCCATTTCCTCCTCCAGGGGGTCTTCCCGACCCAGGGATCGAACCCAATTCTCTTACATCTTCTGCACTGGCAAACCAGTTATTTAGCACTAGCGGTACCTGGGAAGCCCTTACGCTGCTTAATTCCTATCAGAAAACAGAAATTCCTGGCGGAAACAAGAAGAAAGTACAACTAAAGAGATCAACGTATCCTAAGCAATCCTGGGGGTATTCTGGAGTGAGAACCCACAAGCCTCACTGTTAACAGAGAACCAACACTGGCTTTTCCTTTCCTCATTTACCTGTTCACCAGACAACAGGTACACCCTGCTTTAAGCACGGAGAACATGGAACCAGAGGGATAAATTCACTTGGCATTATTCAATCTACAAAGGAAAACTAAGATTGTGGCATCAAGTCCCATCACTTCATGGCAAATATGGAAACAGTGACAGATTTTATTTTCTTGAGCTCCAAAATCACTGCAGACAGGGGCTGCAGCCATGAAATTAAAAGATGCTTGCTCCTTGGAAGAAAAACTATGACAAACCTAGACAGCATATCAAAAAGCAGAGACATTACTTTATTGACAAAGGTCCATATAGTCAAAGCTATTTTTTTTCCCACTAGTCATGTATAGATGTGAGAGTTGGACTATAAAGAAAGCTGAGTGCCAGAGAATTGATGCTTTTGAACTATGGTGTTGGAGAAGACTCTTGAGAGTCCCTTGGACTGCAAGGCGATCCAACCAGTCCCTCCTAAAGGAAATTAGTCCTGAATATTCATTGGAAGGACTAATGCTGAAGTTGAAGCTCCAATGCTTTGACCACCAGATTCAAAGAACTGTCTCCTTGGAAAAGACCCTGATGCTGGGAAAGATTGAGGGCAGGAGGAGAAGAGGGCGACAGAGAATGAGATGGTTGGATGGCATCACTGACTCAGTGGACATGAGTTTGAGCAAGCTCAGGAAGATAGTGAAGGACAGGGAAGCCTGGTGTGCTGCAGTCCATGGGGTGACAAAGAGTCAGACATGGCTGAGTGACTGAACAACAGCAACACCCTTTACCCCAACAGTCACTGTAAAATGTATTTAACTAGTGACTTCCCCCTGGGGCCCATGGAAAACATTTTGGTTAACAAAAATGATTTTCACGTATTTACAGTGAACAATATAACACAGTCACTATCTGACCATTCTGACTGGCAAAACGGCAGTTTCTTAAGGTCCAACAATGTTAAGATTTCGGTTTCTGGGAACAAATCTTTCATAAAAAGTAAGCTGTGTCCCACCAAGAAAAACTACAAACAAATTGGATGGGGAAAGATTTAATGGAATAAAATAATTCAGAGGGTATTATTTTGAGGTAATTAAAAATGTCCAATATTCTGACCTCCAACACTCTTTAATGTGAGTGCTTAAAAAGTTTTTTACCTAAAAACTGACAATGTCAAAAAAAAAAATTCAACCTTGTCCAACAACTGAGAGATGGCATCAAGTTGCGAGAGCAATAACCAAAAAGATAGATCAGTCATTGGTGTCATAGAAGAAAAGCTGTTGGCTGATGGTATCTTTCCTTTTCCACTGTTAGAAGTACTGTGTGTGCAATGCACTGCATGGCTGATGTCACAGATCTGAGTCTTTTAATATCTGGGAGAGATGGAACAGCAGGCTGCAGGCAGGTTAGGTGAGTTTTGCCCTTTCTGGCTCATTTGTCTAAGAAAGAATTTGGTGAGTTGACAAGTTTCTGAAAGTAGAGGAAAATGATTTGAGTAGAGGCAGCCAGAGGCAGTTAGCAAATTCTGACCACCATCATAGTTGTCACCCACCAAAATTTAAACTCAAGTCCAAATTTATACAAGTGGATTCACTTACATGGTACAGAATTCACGTGCTATTTATTAACTATCACTGGGGCCTTTCTTCTGAACTCTGTATATTTTTGGATGGCAGGCCATTTTTGGAAGCTGTAATCCTCTTGTGACAGCTTATAAGAGCCAGGTAAAACTTTCTGATTTTGTCCTGACTTAGGAGACTCATCTTTAACTGCAGTGATGATTGTGATTCCAAAGGCAAACCTCAGGAAAGGAAGTGAATAAGTCAGCAAGTCTGGAGAAGGTTGGAGGAGCAAGTGTGTGTGGGTTGTGAGCAGAGAGGTAGAGGGCAGATTCTTCCCTTTTTCTTTTTTTGAAAGTGATTTTTCACTTCTAAATGAGACAGCTCAATTTAACTACCCCAAATTTATGGGTCTAACGATGGGGAAAGATTATGTGTCTGGAGTCCTCTGGGGAAGGAAGCTACCTGGCGGTCCAACATTCATGGTCAATTGTTATTACAGGTGTGGGGACGCATTGCTGGCAAAGGGAGAATTCCTGGGGCAGGAAATTTAGGTGGGATGCCTTAATGGGGTGGTCAAGAGACAGCCAAAGCTGTATGCCAATAAAAGGTAGAGGTTGCTACCGCGGCTAGGATTTTCTGGTCTGCACTTTAGAATTTGGGGGCAATCCATAATTTCTCTATAGAAATGCACAACCAGGGACCTCCCAAATAACAGCCCGCATGCTGAAAGCAAAAGATCCTACTTGCCCCAACTAAGACCTGGCACAGCCAAATAAATTAAAAAAAAAAATGCACAGCTAATTTTTCGTGTTCACTGTCTTAATTTTGCCCAGAAGTTACACTAAAATAAGAAGCAGCCAAGTTTTTCTCTTTTTAGAGTGATAAGATTATCTTTTATAGTTTTAACTAATAAGTGACATAAATTATTAAGTACGCTATTGGGCAACAATCAACACCTGTGTATAGTGCAATGACCTAACAAATGCTGAGAAACTCTTGAGAAAAGGTTGTCACTATATTAACCAGTCAGCCACTGAATGATCCGTATAAATGGATGATGTGGACACACACTGAATTATCCTTAGAATCCTTCTTTCTTCTTTTAAAATTTTAAAATATAAATACTTCTAGGTGGGATTATTCTATATATGGGTGTGTGGATCTGTGCATGTTCAGTTGTGTCTGACTCTTTGCAACCCCATGGACTGTAGCCCACCAGGCTCCTCTGTCCATGGGATTTTCCAGGCAAGAATACTGGAGTGGGCTGCCATTCCCTTCTCCATATTCTTTATATACTGCTCTGTAATCTGCCCTTTAAATACTATGTTATCATTTATAAGTGCTATGTAATATTCCACAAATGGATATGTATATACCATATATTATTTCAACCAATTCACCAAGTATTGGTCCTTTAGACTGTACAATCTTTCAACTCTAATATGGATTATTGTTATCAACATCAAATTTTATATTCATGTTAGCAACTTATCTTTCCTTAGGATAAATTCCTACAATTAGGATTGACTGGTAATAAGATATTTTTTGGTGGATATTTTAATACAGATAATGACGCACTTTCCTTAAAACTTGTATTTATCTGCAATCTCACCAACCATATGAGAGTTATTAGTCTTTTTTAAGAGTTTCCATCCAGGTCATTCCCTCCTTTGGAGGAGAACAGGGCCTATTTCCTAATTGCCTTCTCTCTTTCCTTCTGTTCCTCCCTCTGACAAACACTGATCCATCACCTATCACTTTCAGGCATTGGATATCAAATCTCCGATCACATTAGATAACATGTGTGGACAGGTGATGGTTTCCTAGGATCTCTCCTTTTGGAGCCCTCTTATGGAATCTACATAAATATCATGGGAAATTCCACCACGTCGACTTCCAATCTCCCTTTCTCGGATACTTTTCACGTCTGGAAGTAGCGCAAATTCTTGTGTCAAACCACATGCCTTGGTTTTACTCTGGAAATACTGTCGCCATAACTGGCAGACAGAAACCAGTCGTGTCCCATCTCTTCACTCACTGTGCTTCACTTTAAGTAGCTCCTCCTCTTCTGCTCAGGGACAATTCTGTGGTGTCTCTTTCCCACATCCCCACTCCCCATACCTGGTCCAAGGCAGTAGAGAGACAAGAGTACGTGGTCTATGCTTTGGCATCTCTCACTGCCCTTCTTCCCTTATGCCAGACTCTCTGCTATATTAAGGAGCTATTTTCCATGATGCTCCAAGAAGCCAGGATGAACAATGGTCTTTTTGTTAAGGAAAGTGACAGTCAATTAATGAGAGTTTTCTACATTGCTGTAAGTAAAAAGTCCCTCTTTGCGACCCCATGGACTGTAGTTTACCGGGCTCCTCTGTCCATGGGATTCTCCAGGCAAGAATACTGGAGTGGGTTGCCATTTCCTATTCTAGGGGATCTTTCCTGACCCAGGGATTGAACCCACATCTCTTGTGTCTCATGCACTGCAGGCATATTCTTTACCACTGGGCCACTGGGGAAGCTCCAAAAAGCCCCTAATTAACTTTTCAATTAGTGAGAGGGACTTCAGAGCTCCCTCTGTGCCCAGGATGTTCTGGCAAGTTTCTGATATTCATGGACCTCCTTCAACCCCTTGTGATGTTTGGGCTTTTACAATGACTTCTAAAGGCCAACAAACCACTCCAATAATCATAAATGAATAAAACACATTGAGCTGTACATGACGTGAGACGTGGTTAAAATACTCCCACCCATACTGACCGCATATACAATATAAGGAGTTTAGGAGTTCTGACCATGCCTCTTTCAAGTGGTGTAAAGTAAAATTATACTGTTTTTTAAACTATGGTTTTCTTCTCTTTTCATCTGTTTCCCTTCTTGGAGAGACAAAGAAAGAACAAATGTTAGGATCATTGAACTGATGAGACAAACAGTCCAGATGCAAAAGGCAGTGTGCAAAGGTTTGCACTGGCCAAATGTTGAAAGGGGAGTTCAAGCGAGTTATGGTGGCATGTTCTTAGAAGGGGGCTTCCAGATGGAACTAGTGGTAAAGAACCCCCCTGCCAATGCAGGAGAACTAAGAGATGCCAGTTCAATCTCTGGGTTGGGAAGATCCCCTGGAGGAGGAAATGGCAACCCACTCCAGTATTCTTGCCTGGAAAATCCCATGGACAGAGGAGCCTGGTGGGCTACAGTCCATAGGGTCACAAAGAGTCGGACACAACTAAAGTGACTGAGCACAAGTTCTTAGAAGAGTACCTGCTAATTTTTGTTCTACACTTCAGTGACTTTGTTAATGATTTAATTTAGTGGTTCTCCACAATGGTGATTTTACTGTGAAGGGAACAGTTGCAAATGTTTGAAACATTTTGGGGAGTCACAGCTAGGATGGAGGTCTATTGGCATGTAAAGGGTAGACACCAGGGATGTTGCTAAACAATCCTGCAAAATTGAGGGAAATCTCTTACACCAGAAAATTATCAGCCCTAAATGTTAATAGTGCAAAGGTTGAGAAATTCTGATTTAATGGACTTCACATTCAATTTGTTTGACTCAAGGATCTGAATAATTATTTCAAGCATCATCAGCTGTCACAACATACAATTTTAACAAAATTCAACTCTAGCCAAGATTATAGGTAGAAACCTGAATTTTCCTATCAGGAAACTTCTACAGAGGGGTAGTTAGTGCCTCAGTAATGTTTGAGTTCTTCTGAAAGACTGCTCACGAAAGAAAACTATGAAGAGGAACAATGAGAAATGTGTCTGTTCTCTTTAAGAAGCAAAAGAACACATTTTTAGTTTCCAGAAAAAAATCATATAAGATTTGGCTGCTCTCCTTTGTAAACTCATTCTAATTGTAAGGTGAAGGTTAAGGAGGATTCCTATGGAACATAATTCCTTCAGATCACCTGAAATCTTCTGTAAGGCCTGAAAGAACAAGAGACTAGGATGAGACTATAGCTCAGTGGTTCTTAAAGTTTGCTCCCTGGAAGAGCAACAACACCTGGGAACTTGTTATAGATGCAAAATTCTGAGGCCCTAGCCAGACCTACAGAATCTGAAACTGATGGTGTCTTCCTGTGATTGACCACATCTTCCAAGAGATGCTGATAACATGACCAAGTTAAAAACAACTTAAGTGGGGAAAAAATGGTGGCAAGACAGAGAAAACAAAGAGACACAGAATTTTTAAGGACAATCTCAATTTGTGCTACTCAAGAACAAATCAAAATATTCTCTTAACCTCAACAACGTAATTTAAAAATACAAAATCTGAATTGGAATTTTCACTTAGAATCTCGTTTCCAAGGCAGCCTGTGATCTCATGGGTATGCAGACTTAAAGCTCACGAGCTGAGAGAGGGCAAAGATCTTTAGAGGTAAAGTCTTGCCATTTAGTAAGTTTCAGGCCAGAGGGCAATGGGGGACCCACTTTTGAGGATGTTCCTGGACATATTCAGTCTTTTTATGATTAAAGAGGGGAAGAGCTAATACTTCCTATCACATCTGCACTCATCTCAATTTCAAGTTTTGAAAAAACTCATCATTCATGTTGGTATTTTTTGTGCCCTGTGACAATGGGATTCAGAATGTAAACAGGGGGAAATGTCCAGTTTCCAGTTACTATTCTAGCAAGCCCTGGTTTAATCCTTTCTTCCCAGGTGCACCACTGTACTTAGAACACCTAGAACTTTATGCTCTGACAAAAGTTCCTTCTTACAGACTCCACAGCAAGATGCTTTCAGCTCACATTTTCAAAAGATTACCTTTAGAAGAAAACAAAAATACAATGAAAGGATGAATGGAAAGCCTTCTTTCGTGCCAGTCTTTGGGCACCCAGACAATCAGCAACACTCATTATCATGCCAGCAGCCCAGCCTAGTGAAGAATCATGCCTTTCTGGATACAGTTCAAAGTGGAGCCCAGGTAAAAATTGAGAAGGAGCAGGCATGGAAGGTCCTCAATTTCAAGGGAGCCCTAAGCGAGTGGGGTGCCTGTGAAACCTGAAATCTATACAGATCATGGGGCCTTCATGCCCAAATGAAGAATTCCTCTCTAAAAGAAGTAGCACTGATTCATCTTTGACAGTTGCCGATCTTGTGGGAAACTGGCACCAGTCTCTTTATAATTCACGAGCAATCTATCTTTGCTAATCAAATCAGGAACAGTCTAACATGGTCTGTGTTTCAATTGCCTTAGTGGCATTGCTGACTGAACTGTAGCTCATGCTTCTAGACAGCCATGGAGAAAAGTCAGGCACAGGTAACACACCCAACAGCCTCATATGTGATACTCCAAACATTATGAAAAGAGAATGAAAATGAAGCCATGTCTGGTAGGGCTTGAAAAGATTTTACATCTAAGGAGCCAGCCAAGTTGTGAAAATAACGGAGCAATGTCAGATCTAACGGAAAAAAAGCTACTAAATTGATCAGTGATAATATGTAGAATGCCAAGCTTTCATGAAGTAAAATTCTATCATGAAAATATGACAATTTCCAAACGTGTTTCTTGTTCTAATTTTACCTAATAAAAATATAATATTCTCTTTTGTATACTGTACATATTGCAATTTTTAAAGAAATAATTTAAATGGCGTGCATTAGAAAGTCAGTTTTTTACTCAAAAATGAAGTTAGATGTTGAGGTTTTCTTAAGTTAAATAGGATTTTCCCTCCCTCCCTCTCTCTCTCTCTCCCTCTCTCCATATATATCTCCCCACACACATACACCCAAATGTGAACAGACTTCTCCATAATGAGAACTAAAGGGCAGTTTTCTACGGTGTGAATTAAAGAGTAATTAATCCAACGCCATACGCACAGACCTGAGTAATAACAGATGCAAAAGATTTCAAACTTGGAGACGAAGTCATATAAACTATATTTTTTGAGTTTCTGGCTTATCAGATCTAAAGATACAGCCCTCTTTGCTAATGTTTTAGCAACATCAATCAATCAACAAATATTTTCCATGGTCATTCTGTGCCCAAAACACAGGATCAAATTTTCCATCATCCAAAGTTCAACTTAGAATATAACGGTTGTGGGGGCAAAATCTTCTTTAGCAAACGATGCTAGCAAAAATCAAGAATCGCTTTTTTGGACAGACGAGATTGAATCTAAACACGTATCTTTCTGAAAATTAAGGTGAAATCAATAGATATGCTTTCAAACCGGAATACTTCCTTTCGTAAGATACAGACTCGCTATTTTGGGGATTATGCATAGAAATATTTCCAAATTGCCATCCACAGAGTTCTTTGGCCATATATTTACACCTCTGAGTAAATATACAGTTAGGAAAAACACTTTATCCGATGTCAGGTATAATTTTAAAGGTTAGCATGTGTGTGCTAAGTTGCCCAACTCTTTGCCACCCTATGGACTGAAGCCCACCAGGCTCCTCTATCCATGGGATTCTCCAGGCAAGAATAAGTGGAGTGGGTTGCCATGCCCTCCTCCAGGGAATCTTCCCCACCCAGGGATTGAACCCGTGTCTCTTATGTCCCCTGCATTGGCAGGCGGTTGCTTTACCACTAGCGCCACCTGGCTGCATAAAAATCACATCATGGATGATGATTATTGTCCAGAGTTGGGAGCAAAGGGATGCAAATTTCACAAAAGCCCTTTGTAGTTCTAGTATTTTCTTTTGCCATGTAAAAGGAAACACTCCACTGGCTTATCCCACTGACGTATATACTGCTATTATAAATATATAGCAAATTATAAAAGCAAATGTGAATTTGGAGTCTCAAAATTTCCTTTAGGAATATATGATATGATCCAGATATTTGGTTATGCTGGTCACCGATTTATTATGAATCAACTGGAGATGATAAATCTTTAAACAGTTCCTGAGGACACAAACGAGCATTCCAACAGGGGTAAAAAAATCGGAGACAAACAGAATTAGCCAATTGTTCTCTCCCACCAAAGCAACCACAAAAGCAGCAAAACACCTTCCCTGGTTGAGAAACATCCTGTAATTTAAGTTGCAGGGTTAATGAATATCAGCCCTCCAGGGGAAAACGGAAATTTATCTTATCATACTAGTTTTTATTACTTATTTACCTGGGTTGGGAAGATCCCCTGGGGGAGGGCACGGCAACCCACTCCAGTATCCTTGCCTGGAGAATCCCATGGACAGAGGAGCCTGGCAGGCTACAGTCCATGGGGTTGCAAAGAGTCGGACATGACTGAAGCAACTGAGCATGCACGCACTAGTTTTTATTACTTATTTAAGCAAAAAAGGAACGCCTTAGATGACTGGAGATCCAGCTCAGAAAACGTAGAGGAACAAAGGGAGGCTAGGCAGTCAGAAACTGAGCCTAAATCACGTCTTAGAGTTGAGTTTTTTTCTGAGGAGATATTCCTGCAGCAATCTCTGACACTGAGGGCCCCCATTAGAAATGCAGAAACTGCTGTTTCTGGAGAGTATAACTGTCCTTTTCTTGATGGTAACCCCTTCCCCCAACCTTATCAGAAAGGCTGTGTGTCCAAATTGAGGATCTAAAGAACCTCTGCTTGGGGGTTGCTGAAGTTGAGGCCATAAAGAATGGATGGAGGTGTGATGGTGCCCTCTGCTGGAGAAACTCAGTAATGCCGCCCAGTAAGCTTTCCTACCGGAGCTCAAGTGATTTTGGGGGGCTAGGGGGTGGGGGAGGGCTCCAGGGTGTTTCTGGAACAAAAAGTCCTGAGAAGTACTCTGCAAAAAAGTAGTTGCAAAACCCCAAACCACATGAAATTAGCTTGATTCTGAGTTGACAGTGGAATTTGAAACCAGCTGTATTTCATCCTAAAATGTTAGCACTATAAACCCTTCATCAAACCTGGAGACAATTATTTTCTCACTATCTGGACAAGACCACATTTCTAGCGGCTGAATTTTTCCAGGGCAGACTTTGCTTTCCCATTTTCCTTTTGTAGAGCTCCCCTCTCACAGACTTGCGTAAACAAGCTGCACTAGAGAAGGAAGGGACGGACTGAGGTTCAGCCTTATTCAACCGTCTATGATTCCCCTACTAAAAACCATCAAAAGAACTTGTTACATAAAGCACGCATCACAATGGCATTCCCAGGCTCCTGAGAAATACAGAGGAAGGCCAAAAACTGATTTTAAAAAGCCATTTGAGAAAGTTAAGGAAAATAGTGGTGTTTCATTCAAGGAGTAGATTCTTTACCTCATTTATCAGTTCTGGGTACACAGTTAAAATACTGAAACTACCCACAACCTAAAATAGCCAAAAGTAAATACGGGACAGTAAAAGGAGACTGTTGAAATGAACCTCGTGCCAATTGAACTTTTTGGTGAAGAGCATACTGCTGCTTGGTGATCTTTAATAATGTCTGCTAACCTCTGAGATATTACAGGAACGTTGGCTTAAATGAGTTTCCCAGGTAGTGCAGTGGTAAAGAATCTGCCTGCCAATTCAGGAGACACAAAAGACATGGGTTCGATCCCTGGGTCGGGAAGATCCCCTGGAGTAGGAAATGGCAACCCACTCCAGTATCCTTGTCTGGAAAATTCCAAGGACAGAGGAGCCTGGTGGACTATTGTTCATGGGGTTGCAAAGAGCTGGACATGACTGAGAGACTGAGTAAGCAGCCTGCACGAGCACACACATATACTGGCTTAACAAAGTGAGGAGTAACAGACAACATATAATTGCGTCAAGGAATCAAAACACACAATCTCCTTCCTGGTTAGTCTGGCTGTTTTCTTCTTGTTGTTGCTGTTTGCTTTAAAACTTAAGCCATGACTAGACAACTGAAAACCATGGCTTTGGTTGAGTGAGATGGATGGATTGATTCATTCAGTTAAGACACCTGTGAGGCTGGCCTCATGAGTGTGCAACCTGGGCAGTTGCATAGGGCTCCATGCTATGAAGGCTCCCCAGTTTGGATGAACGCCCTACTGTCACCACCTTGAGATCCTTAATACTTTTTAAACAAAGGGCTCCATGTCCTCACTTTGCACTGGGCTTTGTAACTCGGGTAGTGTGTCCCATACATAAGCTTATTTGGCCTGTAGTTTTGAGCACTGTCAGAGTAAGATGCTGGCCTTCCTGGGGAACACAGTGATGTCCAAAGTATGATGTGTTTGTTGAATGAGCTTACCATCTAAGAAAGGAGATGAGACATGTCCAAGGACCATGAGAAAATGCAGCCGAATATAATAATTCAATAAAAAAGGCCTGTAGTTCAGAGGATGATGGCAAGATCATTTCCAGCTGGGAAAACCTGAAATGTCTCATGAATGGGGTGTCATTTGAGTTGGGCCTTTCAAACGGATTCTTTAGTGCTTATTTCTCTGAAGGAAAATAGAAAAACAAAGAAAATAAATAAAGGCACTTTTCCTTTTTTACCATCTGGTCCACTTTGTGGTTTTACTGGTTCCTTTTTCTCAGTCACCTTAGTTGACTTTGGAGTTTTAAGCATAGGATTTCAGTGTTTTTGTACTCATCAAGTGTGGTCTTCAGTAGAGAAAAAGAGTTTGAATTTTTAAATATTGGAGGATGGGGTCAATGTGTGTGCCTCTCAGCAAGCCTCATTGGAGATGGCAGATGAATTCAAAATCTGTAGATAATTCGGATATCCACAGGGTGGGTAAGTATTATCATCTCACTACTATCTGGAAAGCCAACTGTATCCATTTCAGGGCCCTAAAGAAGCTCAACAAAAAAAATGAGGCACCAAAGCTAGAATTTGTTGTACCCAGAGGTCCAGATCGCATCTCTCCCTACTGCCATAAGAGCATTCCTAGCAAACCCTCTGCTTAAAAGATGTTTGGTTATCAGGAAAGCCAAGGGCTTCCCTGGTGGCTCAGCAGTAAACAATCTGCTTGTCAATGCAGGAGATGTGGGTTTGATTCCTGGGTTGGGAAGGCCTCCTCTGGAGGAGGGCATGGCAACCCACTCCAGTATTCTTGCCCAGAGAATCCCATGGACAGAGGAGCCTGGTGGGCTACAGTCCATGGGGTCACAAAGAGTTGGACACGACTAAAGCAACTCAGCACAAAAGAATACATGAGTATTCTCTAAGATCAGCGATAAAAATTATACATGGAGGGATAAAGTGGCACATAACCAATTAAAAAAATTTTTTTAGGTTATCTTGGCCATAAGTTCAGTTCAGTTTAGTTGCTCAGTCGTGTCCGAATCTTTGCAACGCCATGGACCACAGCACACCAGGCCTCCCTGTCCGTCACCAATTCCTGGAGTTCACTCAAACTCATCTCCATTGAGTCAGTGATGCCATCCAACCATCTCATCCTCTGTCGTCCCCTTCTCCTCCTGCCCTCAATCTTTCCCAGCATCAGGGTCTTTACAAATGAGTCAACTCTTCACATCAGATGGCCAAAGTATTGGAGTTTCAGCTTCAGCATCAGTCCTTCCAATGAACACCCAGGACTGATCTCCTTTAGGATAGACTGGTTGGATCTCCTTGCAGTCCAAGGGACTCTCAAGAGTCTTCTCCAACACCACAGTTCAGAAGCATCAATTCTTCGGTGCTCAGCTTTCTTTATAGTCCACCTCTCACGTCCATACATGATTACTGGAAAAACCACAGCCTTGACGAGACAGACCTTTGTTGGCAAAGTAATGTCTCTGCTTTTGAATATGCTATCTAGGTTGGTCATAACTTTCCTTCCAAGGAGCAAGCGTCTTTTAATTTCATGGCTGCAAGCACCATCTGCAGTGATTTTGGAGCCCCAAAAAATAAAGTCTGACACTGTTTCCACTGTTTCCCCATCTATTTCCCATGAAGTGATGGGACCAGATGCCATGATCTTCGTTTTCTGAATGTTGAGCTTTAAGCCAACTTTTTCACTCTCCTCTTTCACTCTCCTCAAGAGGCTTTTTAGCTCCTCTTCACTTTCTGCCATAAGGGTGGTGTCATCTGCATATCTGAGGTTATTGATATTTCTCCTGGCAATCTTGATTCCAGCTTGTGCTTCTTCCAGCCCAGCGTTTCTCATGATGTACTCTGCATAGAAGTTCAATAAGCAGGGTGACAATATACAGCCTTGATGTACTCCTTTCCCTATTTGGAACCAGTCTGTTGTTCCATGTCCAGTTCCAACTGTTGCTTCCTGACCTGCATACAGATTTCTTAAGAGGCAGGTCAGGTGGTCTGGTATTTCTATCTCTTTCAGAATTTGACTGTGTGGATCACAATAAACTGTGGAAAATTCTGAAAGAGATGGGAATACCAGACCATCTGACCTGCCTCTTGAGAAATCTTGGTCATATTCAATATTAAAAGTGAATTTTAAAAATCTTCATACATGGATATAACCACATGCCATGCTTTGGGTCAATGTCCTTAGAAAAATAATGTACTGCACAAAAGAAATAATATAGTCAGTGAACTTGGCAGAGCCTGCAAACATTTTTTTCTTTCCTGCTGTTTCATAGTTACCCTTAATATGTTCTATATGTCTAGAATTTAGTCTTTTTAATTCCTAATGGAACAAAGTAGAAGTTTAAAAAATTCCACTGTATCTTTTTAAGCCACTGATCGTGGATAAAGCTATGCAAGCAAGGGTACAATAAATTATATGTTCTGAGATTTTTTTTTCCAGTCTTGTCTTATCTAAGCTTGATTTCTCACTAGATATTTAAACCAGAACCAGAAACAGAGATTCTCTGGCTATCAATGAAACAGCATTTGTCATTTCTTACAAAACTGATCATTTTCGCTTGCCCCGTAGAATACAATTAAGAGACAGTTCTTATTATTCTAAGAAGCTAACAATCTAATTCCCCAGGAGGGAGAAGCAGTAAACATTGAAATCAAATTATTTACCTGTACTTTGTGAGAAAATTGAGACAGAAAAGTAGGCATTTTTAACACAGTAGGTTTTATGACTCAGGTTAAGATGGAAGGTCAGGGATATTAAGTATTCAGTTTACAACATCAAATTTAGTTGAGTGTTTCTTTCTCTGAGAAAAGAGCGGAATACTAAAGCTACATTTGACTCCAATTCAACAGCCAAGCCTGCTTGAATGAAACCACCATCTGGCGGAATTTATGAGAGAAAAAGAAAACCGTGTAAGCAGCAGTTGGCTTTTAGCAATGGGTGGCAGAAGAAAAGCATATCCAAGAATATCAAGGTTTACCTTTGCCCTCGTTTCCCATTTTAAGAACCGTGTCACATGTTTCCAACTGGAGCATTCTGGTAACCACCATGCTTTGGCATTCTGGCAACTCCTGACCCACATTTTTGGTGGCCAAACTGTGGTTAGCGCGGGCCAGGGCACCAGGAACTGCTGACTCAACTCTTTCTGCAGCTTGTGGCTACGTGGGAGCAGCGGGCAATGGTTGGATTCCTCTCCTGTGCTCAGAGAATATGACACAGTGGGACTGGGAAGGGGTACAGTCAGCCCATGTCACAGAACTGCTTTCTGGATTTCCGCGGAATGCTCAGAAGAGCTGAAGTAAAGAACCAGGCCAGCAACCAAACCTTCACGTGTGTAATGTCCCTGTTAACATGTCACGCTGAAGATTCACTGGGTGTATTTCAGGGCTAGTCTTCTTCAGCACTGTCTTTTGCATTATGAAGAGTGAGCTCATCAGAGCCATGGATTCATCCAAATGAAATGAAAATCGGTCATTCTGTTTGAGGAGAGGGGTATTTTTCAACTAAAACAAAACAAAACAAAACAAAACAACTCAAGAACATCATCCTTCTGGCTGACGCAGGGGTTCTCAAAGTGTGGTCCCTGCAGTGGCTGCAGCCTGGAGAGGGGTTAGATGCAGAGAAATGCAGGAGACTTCCCTTCTCAGTCCTACACATGCGCAACTTGAGAACCACTGAGCTAAGGAATCAGTGCAGAGGTGACTTCTGTGACAGTAAACAATGTCACCTCCCCAGGGAAGTGGGCTGCCTGTGAATGTGTTACCAGGGGCACTTCCACTCTGCACTGTGGCCATGGCAGCAGACCATTCTACTTTAGCTGAAGAAAAGAAGCCAGCTGCTCCCTCAACTTGTATCATTTGACTTGTTCAAATTCAAATTGCCCAAGATTTTCCTAAAAGCCCCAAAGCACAAAATAGCATTTGTATGAAAGTCGAAGTGTTAGTTGTTCAGTCATGTCTGACTCTTCACGACCCCATGGACTGTAGCCCACCAGGCTCCTCTGTCCATGGGATTCTCCAGGCAAGAGTACTGGAGTGGGCTACCATTCCCTTCATCCCATCATTTGTATGATTGAATAGTAATTTTTTGAACCATACTCCGTATACTGTTCTTGGTTTCTGTGCAATTAAAATGTTTACTTTTTCTCCAAAATAAAATTTTCACAATTCATAGGCTCAAACAATTTTAGAGTTGGCTCTTTACAATTAGTCACCATTTTCTTTTGTTTAAACCCAGGGAGGGAGCAAGTCAGGTCACAAGATACAGACAGTGAGAGGTGACACAGAGAAATCTTCCCGGGGGTAATGAGAGAAGCTGACCAGTTGCAAGGATAGAGGTTCTTCGACTGGGATCAGAAATCAAGGACCACATCGTTTTCATCTCTTATCTCCCTTTCACATCACAGTTCTGGGAACAGTGTTGGCACAGTTTGAGCAGCGTTTTTTTTGAAAAAGGATATGAAATAAAAGGTGTGTTCCTTTTTTCCCTGCTCCTAGAGGAGGGAAAAAGGCATTTTCTCACAGTCTGCCAGAAGGGACGAGGGAAGATGAAAAATTACTTTGGTTTCTATTAAATAATAGGTTACTTCTTTGAAGTTGCCAACCCGGTAGCCTGTGATTGTATAAAATGGATTCTATTAACAAGAGACCCAGGACAACGAGCCACAAAGATCCGGACTGAGATGTGTCATAAAGGCTATTTGGAGATGTTTGTGCTGGGCTGGGTCATTCCTATGTCTGGCTCAAGTCCATTTTATTTAGCATCATAAAAACAGACTTAGCTTATGATATTTCAAGCCTCTTAAAACAAGAGAGATCTATGCCATGGGCTGCAACTTTGGACCTTCCGCTGTCCCAGGTTTTCCCCAGCTCAGGAAAGGCGAGAAACTGTTTCTACATCGAGAAGTGCCAAGTGGAAAGCCCCCTCCCCTCTCCCTTCTAATATCATCAGGAATGAATAGGCAGCGTGTTTCCCATAATTCAGCAATAACTGGGCTATTATTCTTTAATGCTTCAGTTTATTAATGTAGCCACTGTGTCATTCTGACCATGCCCATGTAATTAAATTACCCAACAGACATTTGATATGAAGCTCTCAATCCCCACAAAAGCCCAGAGTTTCTATGCCCCTTTGTGAGTCCCTAATGAATGAGTGGCACACACATTTCTGTCATCCACGTTCACTCACTGTCCTCTCTGACTGCTCTCCTGTGTCACAGGGGCTGGCTCCTGCACACACACTGGGGACCGTTCAAAGGCAGGGGGGTCATGTTTCCTCTGACAGCAATAAGCACCAGGCAGACTATCACCTTTCTTTCTGTTTGTCCGGCTAGACTAGAGGCTGACCAAATTAAATTCCAAACCCACTGCCTGGGTGGATCAGTGGTACACTCTTCAACCTTGGCTCCCCAATGTTTATTCTTCTTTGGGTCATAAATATCAAGGGAAAAGAAACTGAAAGAAAAAATTGAAGCCACTGCTATGTACATCCAAAGACATCACTGTGTGACTTTGTGAAAAGGAAAACGGATGATTTTACTTAATCATTAAGTGTTTGACTTTAAAATGTTGTGAAGGCAGCTATAATAATGAAGCCCCCTCCAGATGCCATCCTAATCCAGCTTGTGAAAAGTTATCTGTGATTATTGATAAAATAGTGGATTTTTTCCTGTATCATGCTAAATGTTGCAGAACTTGGACATGAATTCTTTAAAATAATCACAACAGATTGTACACTAGGAATTCCTTTATTTCTAGAAATGGCACTTTAGAGGCTCTGTGTGTGTACTATGTTGCTCCAGCCCTGTCCAACTCTGCGACCCCATGGGCTGTAGACCCCAGGCTCCTCTGTCCGTGGGATTCTGCAGGCAAGAATACTGGAGTGGGTTGCCATTCCCTTCTCCAGGGGATCTTCCCAACCCGGGGATCAAACCCGTGTCTCATTATGTTTCCTGCATTGGCAGGTGGATTCTTTACTATTAGTGCTACCTGGGAAGCCTACGATCTACATGTTTCTAAAGATTTTTTTTTTAACTTGCATTTTGCATTTAACAAAATGTAACATGAAGGTGAAAGAGGAGAGTGGAAAAGTTGGCTTATAGCTCAACATTCAGAAAACTAAGACCATGGCATCCGGTCCCATCACTTCATGGCAAATAGATGGGGAAACAGTGGAAACAATGGCTGGTTTTGTTTTTATGGGTTCCAAAATCACTGCAGCCATGAAATTAAAAGACACTCCTTGGAAGGAAAGTTATGACCAACTTAGCATATTAAAAAGCAGAGATATTACTTTGTCAACAAAGGTCCATCTAGTCAAGGCTATGGTTTTTCCAGTGGTCACATATGGATGTGAGAAGTGGACTATAAAGAAAGCTGAGTGCCGAAGAATTGATGCTTTTGAACTGTGGTATTAGAGAAGACTCTTGAGAGTCCCTTGGACTGCAAGGAGATCCAACCAGTCCATCCTAAAGGAGATCAGTCCTGGGTGTTCATTGGAAGGACTGATGTTGAAGCTGAAACTCCAATACTTTGGCCACCTGATGTGAAGAGCTGACTCATTTGAAAAGACCCTGATGCTGGGAAAGATTGAAGGTGGGAGGAGAAGGGGACAAAAGAGGATGAGATGGCTGGATGGCGTCACCGACTCAATGGACATGGGTTTGGGTGAACTCTGGTAGTTGGTGATGGACAGGGAGGCCTGGCATGCTGTGGTTCATGGGGTCGCAAAGAGTCAGACACGACTGAGCGGCTGAAGTGAACTGAACATGATTAAATTAGTATATATTTGTTAGGATAGAGTCAGATTTGAATGCAAACCATGACATGGGATTTTCGAATATTTAGTTACATGCTTTATGTACGGCAGGAAGAATATAAGCAAAAGTAAGTGTATAGAAATATAAATTGAGATTTAATCTGAAAAAAATTCCTTTGCTTTTGAAACATGAAAGAAGCATGAAATCAAAGTACCCAATGCCCACATAAGTAGATTAGAAATATTTCCAAACAAGCAAACTTTGAGATTGGATATTTGAGAGAAAAACAAAACAAAACAAAACACATCTTATGGGAATCTTGAAAATTTAAATGTGGCTAAAATCTGAGTAACAATTAACTTATTACTTTCACTCACTCCCCTTTAATGTTAAAATTTGTTTATATATGATTAACATAATCTTAATTTATGTGATGTCTCAACTGTACACATGCACAGAAAAAATATTAAATTTAAATTTTAAAATATTTGGGATGAAAAGAATACTTAAAGTTATTAGTAACTATTCTATTAGTTCTACACTCATGATTTAAAGCAAAATATTACTCCTGGTTAAAATATTTTGCGGGAGATGATCTGAACCAACAATATAAGCCAAGAATTGTGCATGTGTGCACGTATGCTCAGTCGTGTCTCTTTTGTGAACCCATGAGCTGTAACCTGCCAGGCTCCTCTGTCCATGGAATTTTCTAGGCAAGAATGGAATAGGTTGTCATTTCCTCCTCCAGGGGATCTCCCTGACTCAGGGAACGAATTCACAACCCCTGCATTTCCTGTATTGCAGATGGATTCTTTACTGCTAACCCATCAGGGATGCCCTGATAGCATAGTCAATGAATATTTGTGAGAGACAAATAGGAACACTTTATAATGAGAGAAGGGCAAATCATCAGGAAGACATAACAATAATAAATGTGTATATATTTAATTCAAAATAAAAACTGCCAGAACTATAGAAGAGAAAGATAAATTCATGCTACTGGTTGCTGATTTTATACCTCTATTTTAAAAATTTTAACCATTTTTTAATTGAAACATTAGAAATGGTTAAAAAAAATAGAGGTATGAATTTATCTTTCTCTTTCTGCATGAATTTACCTTTCTCTTCTATAGTTCTGGCAGTTTTTAAAAGAAGCAGAAGATATTAAGAAGAAGTGGCAAGCATACACAGAAGAACTGTACAAAAAAGAGCTTCACAACCAAGATAATCACAATGGTGTGATCACTCACCTAGAGCCAGACATCCTGGAATGTAAACTCAAGTGGGCCTTAGAAAGCATCACTACGAACAAAGCTAGTGGAGGTGATGGAATTCCAGTTGAGCTGTTTCAAATCCTGAAAGATGATGCTGTGAAAATGCTGCACTCAATATGCCAGCAAATTTGGAAAACTCAGCAGTGGCAACAGGACTGGAAAAGGTCAGTTTTCATTCCAATCCCAAAGAAAGGCAATGCCAAAGAATGCTCAAACTACCGCACAATTGCACTCATCTCACACACTAGTAAAGTAATGCTCAAAATTCTCCAAGCCAGGCTTCAGCAATATGTGAATTGTGAACTTCCTGATGTTCAAGATGGTTTTAAGAAAAGGCAGAGGAACCAGAGATCAAATTGCCAACATCCGCTGGATCATGGAAAAAGCAAGGAAGTTCCAGAAAAACATCTATTTCTGCTTTATTGACTATGCCAAAGACTTTGACTGTGTGGATCACAATAAACTGTGGAAAATTCTGAGAGATGGGAATACCAGATCACCTGATCTGCCTCTTGAGAAACCTATATGCAGGTCAGGAAGCAACAGTTAGAACTGGACATGGAACAACAGACTGGTTCCAAGTAGGAAAAGGAGTACATCAAGGCTGTATATTGTCACCCTGCTTATTGAACTTCTATGCAGAGTACATCATGAGAAACGCTGGGCTGGAAGAAGCACAAGCTGGAATCAAGACTGCTGGGAGAAATATCAACAACCTCAGATATGCAGATGACACCACCCTTATGGCAGAAAGTGAAGAGGAACTAAAAAGCTTCTTGAGGAGAGTGAAAGAGGAGAGTGAAAAAGTTGACTTAAAGCTCAACATTCAGAAAACGAAGATCATGGTATCTGGTCCCATCACTTCATGGGAAATAGATGGGGAAACAGTGGAAACAGTGTCAGACTTTATTTTGGGGGGCTCCATAATCACTGCAGATGGTGATTGCACCCATGGTGATTTCCTTCCTTGGAAGGAAAGTTATGACCAACCTAGATAGCATATTGAAAAGCAGAGACATTACTTTGCCAAGAAAGGTCCGTCTAGTCAAGGCTATGGTTTTTCCAGTAGTCATGTATGGATGTGAGAGTTGGACTGTGAAGAAAGCTGAGCACCCAAGAATTGATGCTTTTGAACTGTGGTGTTGGAGAAGACTCTTGAGAGTCCCTTGGACTGCAAGGAGATCCAACCAGTTCATCCTAAAGGAGATCCATCCTGGGATTTCTTTGGAAGGACTGATGCTGAAGCTGAAACTCCAGTACTTTGGCCACTTCATGGGAAGAGTTGACTCATTGGAAAAGGCCCTGATGCTGGGAGGGATTGGGGGCAGGAGGACAAGGGGACAACAGAGGATGAGATGGCTGGATGACATCACCAACTCAATGGACATGAGTTTGAGTGAACTCCTGGAGTTGGTGATGGACAGGGAGGCCTGGCGTGCTGTGATTCATAGGGTTGAAAGGAGTTGGACATGACTGAGTGACTGACCTGAACTGAACTGAGTTGAAGCATAGTTAAATACAACATTGTGTTAGTTTTAGATATATAGCAAAGTGATTCAGTTACACATCTATATAACTATCTATTTCTGCGCGCTTCCAGGTGACTCAGTGATAAGGAATCTGCTTGACAATGCAGGAGACACGGGTTCAATCCTTGGGTCAGGAAGATCCCCTGGAGAATGGGAATGACAACCCACTCTAGTATTCTTGCTTGGAGAATGCCATGGACAGAGGAGTCTGACAGGCTACTTTTCATACCAAAGAGTCGGACACAACTGAACAACTCAACATGCATGCATCTATTTATCTAAGTACCATCTATCTAAATACCTATCTATTTATCTATTTATATATCTATATATATCTATTTTATATCTTTATCCATTCATCTGTCAATGGATGTTTAGGTTGCTTCTATGTCTTGGCTATTGTAACTAGTGTTACATTGAATATTGGGGTGCATGTGCCTTTTGGAGACAGACTTTTCTCCAGATATATATGAGTGGGATTGCAGGATCATATGTAACTTTATTTTTAGCTTTTTAAGGGATCTCCATAGTGTTCTCTTCAGTGGCTGCTCCAATTTACTCTCCCACTAAGTGTAGAAGGGCACCTTCCTCTCTACACCCTCTTCAGCATTAACTATTTCTACAGTTCTTTTTTTTTTTTTTTAATTGGAATATAGTTGTATTTGTAGAGTTTCTAATGATGGCCATTCTGACCAGTGTGAGGAAATTCTAGTTTTGATTTGTATTTCTCTAATATTTAGCAATATTGAGTAACTTGTCATATGTCTGTTGGCCATCTGTATATCTTCTTTGGAGTAATGTCTATATAGGTCTTCTGCCCTTTTTTGACTGGGCTGTTTCTTTGATATTCAGCTGTATGCACTTTTTGTATATTTTGGAAATTAATCCCTTGTTGGTAGCATTGTTTGCAAATATTTTCTCCCAGTCCGTAGGTTGTCTTTTCATTTTGTTTACGGTTTCCTTTGCTGTGCAAAAGCTTTTAAGTTTAATTAGGTTACATTTGTGTATTTTTGTTTGTATTTCCATTATTCTAGGAGACAGATTCAAAAAAATATTGATGCAACTTATGGCAAAGAATGTTCTACTTACGTTTTCCTCTAGGAGCTTTATAGTTCTACAGTATATATACTTCTATTTAAGCAATTGATAAAACAACTAAGACAAAAGAGGTCAGATCTTAAGAAGAAAGTCCCAAATATTTACAAAGTAAACATCACACTGCTAAATAATCTATGAAAGTAAAAGAAAAAAAATCACAGGGAAAATTAAGAAGTAATGTGAACTGAATGAAAAAGAAATATCAATATACCAAAATTTGTGAGATGAAGCTAAAACATGGCTTAGAAGGCAAGTTGTAGAGTTAAATGCCTATAAAAGAAGAAACATTTAAAAGCAGTGATGGGGGTGGGAAGGAGGCTCAAGAGGGATGGATATGTGTATGCTTATGGCTGATTCACATTGTCGTATAGTAGAAACCAACACAACGTTGCAAAGCCATTATCCTCCAATTAAAAATAAACGTAAAGGAATAAATCTGAATTGAAACCCTAAAATACAGAGTAAATTCAGTGATCTAAGTTTATACCCTAGGTAGTTAACAAAAGAGAAACAACTTAAATACAAAGTAATAGAAGGAAAGAAAAGTAAACATAAAAGAGTAAATGAGAAAATAGCTAATAAATAATAGTTATTTAACAAAGTCAAACTTTGTTACTGTTGTTGTTGTTTACCTTAGTAATAAAATTCACAAACTCTTGGCAATACTGATCAAGGAAAAAGAGAGAAAACAGGAATCATCTGTATCATTCTGCAGGCATCAAAAAAATAAGGTAAACAATTTTGTCTTCCCTGGTAACTCAGCTGGTAAAGAATCTGCCTGTGTTGAAGGAGACCCCACCCAGTTCGATTCCTGGGTTGGGAAGATCCCCTGGAGAAGGGATAGGCTACCCACCCCAGTATATTCTTGGGCTTCCCTGGTGGCTCAGATGGTAAGGAATCTGCCTGCAATGCA
Source organism: Capricornis sumatraensis (assembly GCF_032405125.1). Lineage (NCBI taxonomy): Eukaryota > Metazoa > Chordata > Mammalia > Artiodactyla > Bovidae > Capricornis > Capricornis sumatraensis. The sequence continues at coordinate 136,937,934 of NC_091092.1, read as the reverse complement.
GGAGACCTAGGTTTGATCCCTGGGTTGGGAAGATCCCCTGGAGAAATAAAAGACTACCCACTCCAGTGTTATGGCCTGGAGAATTCCATGGACCATAAGTCCATGGGGTGGCAAAGAGTGGGACATGCCTGAGTGACGTTCACTTTCACTTTCATCCTTCCTGAAGATACACATGACTGTCTTTAACTGTTAGCAAATCGGGCCCAGCAACATGTGAAAAGCATAACACATGACAACCAAGAACACAAGGTTAATTTAACATTTGAAATCAATCAACCAGTATAATTCACCACATTAAGAGGAGAAAGGAGAAAAAACATATGATCATTTCAGTAATGGCAGACAAGGAGCTTTATAAAACTCAACATTCACTCAATGATATAAAACTCTGTGAATTACACAGTAAAGTCAATTTTGTCAACCTGATGAAGAGCATCTATGGAAAAACCTATGGTTCACATAATACTTTATTGTAAGATTGAACACTTTGTCTCAAGATCTGGAAAAAGGCAAAAATATCTAATTTAAGCACTCATATTCAACAGTGTACTGGATACTATGGTAGTGTTTAAGTCTCTAAGTCGTGTATGACTCTTGGGACCCCATGGACTGTAGCCAACCAGGGTCCTCTGTCCATGGTATTTCCTAGGCAAGAATACAAGAATACTGCCATTTCCTTCTACAGGAGATCTTCCTGACCCAGGGATAGAACCCACATCTTCTGCTTGGTAGGCAAATTCTTTACCATTAAGTCACTTGGGAAGCCACTGGCTTACTATAGCCAGGGAAATAAAATGAGAATAGTAAATAAAATTTTAAAAGGAAGTTAATCTGTCCTTTTTCAAAAATTGCATGATTGCTTATACAATAAAATTCTGAGGCACCAACAAAAAATTGTTCAAGCTAATAAGTAGACTGAACAATGTCATAGAAAGTAAAATTAATATAGAATCAATCATATTTTATATAATTGTAGCAGGGTAAAATTGAGGGCATTGAAAACTATACATCATTATAGCTGAGATAAAGTTCAAAAGATAGAAACAAATGAAGAGATATATCATGATTATTGCTTAGAAGATTCAATATTGCTAAGATGGCAGTTCTCCTCTAATTGACCTATAGATTCAATCTAGTTCCTGTTAAAAGCTTCAAGCCTGTTTTGTAGAAACAGACAAAATTGATTCCAACATTTATATGAAAATGCAAAGGAACAAGGATGGCCAATCTTTTTGTTTGTTTGATTTTAAGGATGGCCAATCTTTAAAAAAGTACTGAAGTTGGAAAACTCACCCTACTTTATTTAAAAACTATCTATAGAGCTATAGTGGTCAACACGTTTGTTTCTGCCTTAAGAACAGTCTGAGATCAACAAAACAAAACAAAATCCAGAAATATGTTCACATGTAGATGGTCAGTAGATTTTCAACCAAGGGTCTAATGTAATCAAATAATGGAAAAGACCAGTTTTTTCCATCAAATGGTGCTGGAATAACTGGAAAATCACATGATAAAAAAATGAACTTTGACCTCTACCTCATATTACACACTGTCAGTAAATCAAGATGTAAACCTTAACCTGAAAGTTAAAACTAAAGGTTCTAGGGAAAAGAATCATAGGCAAATATCTCACAACTATAAAGTAGGAAAATATTTTTTACAGAGGAAACAAAAATAATGAATAGAAAAAAAGGAAATTGTGTTTCATCTAAATTTAAAAGTTCTGCTCATCAAAGATACTGTTAAAATAAAAAGCCAAGATATGACCAAGAAAAATATTTTATCTATCTACCTACCTACCTACCTACATCTGACACAGTAATTGTATCTAGAATACATATAATAACTCTACAATTCAAAAATAAAAAGATAACCCAATAAAAATGCATCAAAAGTATAAAGAAAAATTTTATAGTGGAAAGTACATGAGCCACCAATAAGTACAGAAAAAAAGTTTTTCAACATTACTGTTTGTCATCAGGGAAATTTAAAATAAAAACTCAACAAGATGTCATTTCATACTCCATGGAATGGTAAAGATGAAAAAAATAAAACACCAAATGTTGGTGAGGACCTGAAGCAATCAGAAGAGACTCATACATTACTGGTGAGAGCGCAAAAGGTTACAAGCACTTTGGAAAACTGTTTTGTGGTTTCTAGTACATTTAAATATACATTTATGCTATTCCCAGTAATTCTGCTCTCAGGTACTTACCAAAGGGAAATGAAAACACGTGTCCTCACAAAGAATTATACGCAAATGTTTGTAGTTGTTAAATGGCTTCAGTTGTGTCTGGTTCTGTGCAACTCCACGGACTGTAGCCCACCAGGTTCCTCTGTCCATGGGATCCTCCAGGCAAGAATACGGAGTGGGTTGCCGTGCCCTCCTCCAGAGGATCTTCCCAATCAGTGGCCACCAATTATATCCTACTTTACCTCTGTCCTTAATGCTCTTGTTATTTATACCGTATGCTTTTTTTTTTCTACACTAAAAGAAAATCTATGTTTTGTTCTCTCACAAGGTTAGGGAATTTTTGTTAAATTTTATGTATATGTGAGTCTCAAGCTGAAGTTTTGTTTAAATTTCTTATTCTTCATACTTCAAAGTATTCTGCCTTTAAAGGCAAGGAATTCCTGCAGATAATTTTACACACTTAGTTGTGATTCTTGAGGTAATTGTCAGGGTGTTATCTTGTAATATTTTTCTAACCTCTACCATGGAATACATATTAATATTATAATTAATTAAAATCAGTTCTCAAGAGTTAGTTATGATATCCTTAGTCTAAAACTGTTGATTTTACCTGAGATATGATGCTCATGTGCATGCGTGCTCAGTTGCTGTCGTGTCTGACTCTTTCATGAACCCATGGACTGTAGGCCACCAGGCGCCTCTGTCCATGGGATTCTCCAGGCAAGAATACTAGAGTGGATTGTCATTTCCTCTGCTAGGGGATCTTCCTGACCCAGGGATAGAATCCATGTCTTCTGTATCTCCTGGCATCACAGGCAGATTCCTTACTACTGAGCCACCTGGGAAGCCCAATGATGCTCACACTGAGTTTGAACTCAGGGGTTTTTTCTGAGGTGGGTGGGAGCGGTTGTTTTTTAAAGTAACACTTCCCAATGGCTCTACTGTTGAGTTTTTCATTGAAAAGAGGCAAGAAACATTTTGTCCATGATATTCATAAGCCACATTTGCTGTTGTTGCTGTTATTTAAGACTCCAACTGCCCACCCCTCCTTCCCCAAAGACAGCCCCAAATCAGGCCATTCACAAGCGTCAGGGTTTGATGGTGGAGGTGGAGTGTTGTTCTCAAGGTCACCAGGCTCCTCTGAACATGTGGCAGAAAGCAGAAGACATGTCGACGTGTGAACTATCACCCATTCATGACCAGGACGCCAGACTTCTGAATCCTGGGGTGTCCAGGCTTTGCCCAGGGCTGTCTGCTTCAGGTCAGTCAGTTCAGTTCAGTTCAATCCTTCAGTTGTGTCTGACTCTTTGCAACCCCATGGACTGCAGCACTCAAGGCCTGCAGTGACCAACTCCTGGAGTTTACTCAAACTTATGCCCATTGAGTCGGTGATGCCATCCAGCCATCTCATCCTCTGTCGTCCCCTTCTCCTCCTGCCCCCAATCCCTCCCTCTTTGGCATTGCCTTTCTTTATGTCTCTCTTTCCCCACTACCAAAGAATTCTTTAAGCTAAGGCTCAGTCAGTTCCTCTTACACTTATTTGTGAGAGCTACTTAAGATACCTTTTTTAAAAAAACAAAAGTGCTTAAACCTAATTTAAACCTAAACCAAGAAGTGGCATAATATCTTTAAATAAAATCAGAAGCCTCCCAAATTCCTCATTTTTCGTTCCTAACCATGCTTCCTGATAACAACCTAAACAGTCTTTTTGTATAATCAGGTGTTTATATATAACCACAGGCTTTAAAGAAGGCTGAGCGCCAAAGAATTGATGCTTTCAAATTGTGGTGCTGGAGAAGACTCTTGAGAATACCTTGGACAGCAAGGAGATCAAACCAGTCAATCCTAAAGGAAACCAACTCTGAATATTCACTAGAAGGAATGATGCTGAATCTTTGCCACCTGATGCAAAGAGTCAAGTCATTGAAAAGACCCTGATGCTGGGAAAGATTGAAGGCAGGAGGAGAAGGGGATGACAGAGTATGAGATGGTTGGATGGCATCATTGATTCAATGGACATGAATTTGAGCAAAGTCTTGGAGATAGTGAAGGACAGGGAAGCCTGGCGTGCTGCAGTCCATGGGGGTAACAAAGAGTTGTCATGACCTGGCAACTGAACAACAACAATGTATATGTGTACAGTACAGATTTTTGTTCAGATATAGCTTATACATGTAAAATACATTTTGAAGAAGTACATGTATAGTTATTATATTTACATGGCATATATATGTGCGTACATATAACCTCTTACACACATATTTAAGCACATTCTTATTTCAAAATAGTCTCTGCATTTCCCTTCCAGATTTGGGGCATAAAGAGCCTAAGAATATTGATTTTCATTCTCAACAAAGAAGTGGGGGACAGCTTACGAAAACCTGATTCTGATCCCATCAAAAATATGCTTAGGAACAAACATAAGCCCGAAGGATAGGAGCAACTTGACAGATTTTCTCAGAATTCTCAAAAAACTGGTTTCTCCCAAACCAAGCAAACCCATCAAATGCACACACTGGGCCAGGGTACATGAGGCCCTTGCTAGAGATGTTCAGTGGATGCTAGAAACTACCCTGTCCCTCGGTTCCATACATCTGCTCTCTGCATGGACCCTGCAGCCAGCCCCAGATGAAGTCAGTTTGGTGTGTACATTTGGGCCATCCCCTCACAGAAGATGTCGCTGTTCCCAGAGGAAGAACAATAGTGCCGAAGGTCCCAGCCCGCAGTCTCAGGAACAACCCCTCTGTAGCGTGACCCTGATGGCAATGCGAGGCATGAGCCAGACAGTGGGAAAGAAAGGGAGACAGGAAGAAAGGGGAAAGAGATGGGAGAAAGAGACAAAGGAAGTAAAAGGGCAAGATGGGCAAGAAAAGAGGAAGAGCCAGGAGTGATGGAATGTGGGGGAGGGGTGGAGGAGAGGGAGGCTAGGGAGTGCTGGAGGAGACAACGGAGGGGAGGGATGTAGGAAAGGCAGGGTAGCAAAGGGGCCGAGGATGACTACAGAGAGATTAAACCAGAACAAAGGGAGAGATGGACAGATAACGACACTCTTAAAGGAGAAGGAGATAGAAAGATACAGGGGAGAAGACATGCAGATTTACAGAGGCACAGGGACGGAGAGAAAAGGGTCAGAGAGAGGCTGTGCAAGCGACGATGTTGGTCTGCACCTGCACCCCGAGGGTCTGCAAGCCTTGTACCTGCCAGCCTGGAGACCAAAGAAAGAGCCCAGAATCAGCAACAGAGGCGTCGATGGTCTACTGGACAGGGATCTTCAACACGTGAAGCAGGGGCCTGGAGTCTGTGTGTGGCAGATGGGCAGGACATGGCAGCGGTCTTCACTACTGAGGGGGCAGCAGGGAGAAGGAGGCTGCCATTTGTAGGGGGAACTGATGTCAGGGCGGCTCATCAGTCACAAGGGAAACCAGTAGCTGGGGTAGGGGGCAAGCATGTGAGCACTTACTAATTAGGTCCTAGTGGTAAAGAACCTGATTGCCAAGGCAGGAGACATGCGTTCAGTCCCCGAGCTGGGAAGATTCCCTGGAGGAGGAAATGGCAACCCACCCCGGTGTTCTTGCCTGGAGCATCCCATGGACAGCGGAGCCTGATGGGCTACAGTCCATGGGGTCGCAGAGTCTGACATGATGGAAGCAGTTTAGCCTGCATAATTAAGAAGACTGGGTAGTGATATGAGTAAATCAGGGACTGGTGGAGCAAGGGGTGTACAGAGAGCAAGAGAACAGCCATCTGGAATGACCTCACCATACAGGGGAACCATGCAGGCAACTGAGCCACCAAACAAGGCTGCGGCTGGGAGCAGTATGGGGTGGCCCAGCTGCACGGTTGGACAACCCTGTGATTCACCCCTTGGGCTGGCTCTCTTGTGAAATGCAAAATCTCAGCAGGCCAAGTCCAGGGAGCTTGTGGTCATGTCTCCTCTGTCATCAGTGGGTGGTCCTGATCTCAGTGCAAATGTAGAGAGAACATTGCTTGGCCTTCTCATTGGCCTGATGAGTTACACAAGCAGTATCTTTTCCCTCCCTGGTTATGGGTCAGAAGAGCTCACACAGGACAGAAAATGACAGAGTAAAGCCAGGAGGGCTGCAGGGGGGAGCAGAACCTGTCTTCGCAAGTAGAATCACACAGAGCAGTCCTTACTGCTTTTCACAAGGTCATGGGCAGACTGTACCAGTCATACCATCTCCTGCTGGTAAACAGAAGGAAGCCCAGCCCAGGAAGACCCAGATCTGAAAAGCAAAAGGCTCTGGTATCAGGACACTTTTTCTGGAACCTTCTTTCTCTGGGAAGTCAGTGGGCATTTAGCTGGAATTACCACGTTTAGCTGAGACACAGATGCCCAGTTCAACCTGAATTGCACATAAACCTTAAATAACACTTTGAAAGTGAACGTGGCTCAGATGGTAAAGAATCTGCCAGCAATGCGGGAGACCAGGGTCCAAGCCCTGGGTCAGGAAGGTCCCCCGGAGAAGGGGACCCACTCCAGTGTTCTTCCCTGGAGAATCCCGTGGCCAGAGGAGCCTGGAGGTCTACAGTCCGCGGGGTCGCACAGAGTTGGACAGGACTGAGCGCCTGAGCACACATCATGCATTAGAATTCACGCTCACAGTATAAAGCTTTCTGCTAAATGCAAAAAATTTCCTAAACTTTTGTCTCATGTGTCAGGGTTTTATTGTGTTTTGTCCTGCTTTTAATTCTAAGATCTCTTTTGGTTCAAGCAATATTTTGTCAGGAGGAAAGGCAGTATGTTCCCTTTTTCCAATATCCGAACACCTGGTATGTGACAGGAAGGGATACATTGTCGAGTGAAGATCAAGCGAATAGAAATACGATTGAGGAGGAGCCACTGAGGAGATGGAATTGCACAAGCAGACATCCTGTTCCTGTGTGTGGGTAGCATGGATTCCCTGTCCAGGAGCTGTATTACTGCCTTCCTGGAGGAGTGGTGGGTGGAAAGTGAGAATAAATGACCTCTAAGATTCCATCTAACTAGGGCTTTTCTGGCATTGATTAGAAAAATGGGCCCCTGTGTACTCTTAAGGGCCTTTTCTTCAATCCAATGAAAAACTCTACCATCGAGGCTCCTATTTGACTTTAGATGAAATGAGCATAGCTAACTTGGGAACCAAAAAAAAAAAAAGAGGGAGCTACAATTTTAGACTTCCCATCACATATTCTCAGAGCCTGATGGGCACACTATGGACTCTGGAATGGTGCCAGCGTGTCTTGGTGAAGTGCCAGTGGGTGCAGTGGAATGTTGAGGTTGTAAGCAGAAGGATAAGCATGTGACAGTGTAGCAGCTGAAGAGTGAGAACGGAGAATGAAGATGAGAAACAATAGCTGGGGCAAAGAGGACTCTGACCATGGGGAAAGAGAAGCCTGATTCAACTTATCTCAACATGGAGTTCAGTATACACTGCAGCAATATTCGCCCTGCCCCACCCCGTCCTAAATGTAGATTCTCTTTTCTGAGCATATACAGCCACAGTACTAGAGAAGTCAGGAAAGAATTAGCCAGAGGCTAGGCCTTGAAGAATAGGTTGCATCTGTTTTGAATATGTTCATGGCCCACACGTGGCACTGACCTCCTGTCAGAGAGGCCTCTGAACTGCAACAAAAGAAGACGTGTTGATCTAGAAAATGCTTACACAAGCACTTACACACTTGAAAAGAAATCTTCTGTGTCTTTGGCATGCCAGTTACAGACATTTTAGAACTGCACTGCCCATCACCTTTTTTTTTCTTTCTTGTTTTTAGAACTGGGATGCCATAAGGCATGAGGGGTCAAGATAAATGAGGACAGGTGAACTGCAAAGAAGCCATGATGTTAGCTCTTCCTTAGGTGACCTTGTGCCTGCATACAGTCCATGCTTTTATGGCCTACAGTAGCATAGAGCAGAAGATTCAATTATTATCATTGCATTCTGCACTTTTTTAAAATATATAGAATCTAAACATTAGTAAAACCATGGTAGAGCAACTGCTGTAATATCTTAGGATATTGCTCTATCTGGAGCCTTTGAAAACAATCTAACTTACTTTCTAAAATCGTGACTGTCCTATGTATATTCTGGAAATTTTCTTATGAATGGGGAAAGCAGGGAAGCAACAATGTGTATTACCCATGAAGAAGAACTTTCTAATAAACACAATGTATAGGCAGTAAAAGGCATAGGTCTTCAGTGCACAGTTCAGGTTTTTTACAGAGGAATAGGTCCATGTACTCCTTCCCGGGTGGTGGAGAGGTAAAGAACCCACCTGCCTATGCAGGAGATGCAAGACACGTGTAAATCAGACTCTACACAGGACATGGGGCCCTCCCTACTCTGTGATGAGGGAGGAATTATTCATAGAATTTTCAAGATAAGGGAACAGTAATTCAGGAAGTAAAGGCCCAGCCAGAGACCAATAGCAGGGCTTTTAATGTTCAAGTTCCATGCTCTTCTCACCAAACCAGAGGTGCCTTTCACAATGCCACATGGCTGATATGAAGCAAATTGACCTTTATGGTCTTTATTTATACTCAGGCAACTTATGGAGGTTAATGAAAGGAGAAAGAAGGGTAGTACAGGGACTTCCCGAGTGGCCAGTGGCTAAGACTGTGCTCCCAATTCAGGGGGCCTGGGTTCGATCCCTGGATCGAAATTCGATCTCATGTGCCACAACTAAGAGTTCACATGATGCAAGTAAAAATCTTGTATGCCATAACAAAGACCCAGCACAGACAAATCAATAAAGTGAGTAAGTATGAGAAGACCTGTAGTGCAGTGATTAATTACTGAGTCCTGGAATCAAATCCCTGTTCCGTCACCACTGGCTGTGTGTCCAAGACGAAGTTTCTTTCCTCTCCCAGCCTTAGTTTCTCTAATGGTAAAATAGGTTTAAACATAATCTTTTCACTGAGCTGTTGTGAGGATTAAATAAATTCATGTATGTAAAGTCTTAGTGTAGAAAACTTCTCCACCTGTACTTACTATTTTAATTACCTCAAGAAGTGGATTATACTCTTTCCTTCAATGTGGACTTGCCCATCAATCTAGGATGCTGCTTGTGGGCTTACCCTAAGAGCACTAGGCATTTTGAAAGAACGGTTTAAGAGCTTCCCCAAGAAGTAACTCATCTTAAAGTTCAGTCAAAGCAATCCATAGAGATGCTTTCTAATCATTGGTGAGAAATGTGCACAGTGATCAGAAATCAAATGCGAGATGTGGAACCAAGTCTATTAGCAACTGAAGCTTGACTTAGAGGAAATGTGCAAAAAAAAGGAGAAAACAGCACATTGTGTTCCTGCCAAGGGTATCTGTATCTTGTCAACATCATTTTTGCTTAAATGCCTCCAAATTTCTGAAGCCTGGAAGATAACCTTGGACTTTTCCAGCTAGGATTTTGCTGATAGGGCATTAGAAGATGAAGGATTGCATGACACTGTTATTTAATTTGGAGAAAAAAGATAAATTTAGGAAATGAATTAAGACTACCAATTTCAACACTAGGAGGCTTAAAGTATGGAGTTATTCTGGAAATGTTTTGAGATGGCAAGAGACCTACAGGCTGGGAATCTGTGTGCAGACAGGATATGCAGATCAAGACAGTAGCTTTGGGCTCTCAGCTGCACCCTGAATCAATGTAAGTGATAACAAGGTAGGAATGACAAAGACAGGCTTTCTTTTCTTTTCTTACTTCTTCCCAATACTCTGTTTTCGTCTTCCTGTTTCTTAGTCGCTCAGTCAGGTCCAACTCTTTGCAACCCTGAGGACTACAGCCTGCCAGGCTCCTCTGTCCATGGGATGCTCCAGGCAAGAATACTGGAATGAGTTGACATTTCCTTCTCCAGGGGATCTTCCCTCCCCAGGGATCGAACTTGGGTCTCCTGCATTGCAGGTGGATTACCACTGAGCCACCAGGGAAGACTTTTTGTCTTAGTTTATTAAAAAAAAAAAGATTTCAGTCTTTGAAAATAATTTTTGTTCTTTTTAAAGCTGTTAAGAATCTAGAGAAAGGTAGTTCCAAACTTGTCCACTGGGGAAGGAGACAATTGTCAATCTGCTGAGCTTGCAATAGGAACACCATAGAATAAAGCCAAATGGAAGATAGATTCCACTGTTGGGGGCAGGGAGACATTCTACTAAACGAGCAACTTGTGAAATGAATTGTGTAAAATGAAATTTCAAGAAGAAAGTGGATTTAAAAAGAAAAATAGTGACTAACATTTAGATGCAGTCTTTCTAGGGAAATTTGTTTATGAATAAATGATACTCAAGGTTATAATTGGGTGGAATGTCTGAAGGAAGAAGTGGCTAAAACTAGCTATATTCAAGGTAAAGAAAAAAGTGTGTTATAGGTCTATAAAACTCTTGGTTAAAAAAAAAAAAACAGGAGGAATAAGCAAACCTAGGCAACATTTTAAAACAAGACGAATTTGATATTGACACCTCAGTCTTACAGCTTAGTTCCCTTTTCCCCTTTCTGGTTCTTGTCGCTCCTAAGAGACCTCACCCCACCCCTCTCTGTGGCCCAGTGCCTTTGCTTCTCCCTCCCTCCAGTATTTGTTACCAATTAGTGATCTCAGATAAGAATCTTAAACTCTGGCATTAAAAGTTATAAAACCTGATATAAGGTGACCATATTTTACCTCCCCTTTCCCAGAAATGCATTTTAATAGGGATCAGAGATTAATGCCAAAGTAATTTTGGCATTTGATGTGATTTTACACGTCACTCAAGGCTGTGGCCAGAAAGTGGGAAGAGGGAATAAGGGGGAAGGAAAGGAAAGGACCAACAGAAAGGTCTTCATGAAAGCACACTGTTAAAAATAAGAACCCCTTCTACACATGTGGAGCACAGACCTGCCAAAGGCACTATGGGCTTACTGCAGAAGGGCAAATTTAGCCCTTCCACCAACCAACTGAACAAAATCTACTTTTCTCAAAAAGCAAAGAAAGGGAATGTTCTACAATACCGTATTATGACTTTTCTTTGGGAGTACCTTAAAAACACTTTCAATGGTAAAGACAAATTGCTTGTGGTTTAAACATCCAGAGGGCAAGATACTTTATCCCTGACTTCTTGATTTCTTCAAATAATTACAAATTATTCTCAGTAGAAAAATTAGACTCATTTTCTTCACAAGTCTATGAGAGTTTCAAGTCCCCATCCTAACATAAGTGGCCCTGTGGCATTGCAAATCTCCAGTCAGTGGAACAATTGGTTGACTTTGGCAGTCTCTATGACTAATGTGCTAACTCCAGCTGATCGAATGAACTAAAACCAAGCGTGTTTGAATATTTGGTCTACAGATAAGCCTACTGGGGGCATTCAAACAAATGAGGTGAACTTGACTTTTCTGGTCCTTTCAAGATTATGTTCAGAGGAAAGATTACCCAACAATTCAGCAGAGCCAAGCCAAAAACATCCACTCCCAAAGCCTTCCTTTCAACAACAAGCTGCCTTTGCATTTTGCTAAAATTTTGTTACTTGGAATTAAAAGCTTATTAGAAGCAAGTCTCCCCTGCAAGCTGACATATTCAATTACAGTCATCTGTTCTAGAGAACAGACTGCGTCTAGACAAAAGAATACCACTGTGGCTTAGAAGGAACACGATGCATTTCAGACGCTGATTTGAGGGCGGGGTGACCGTTTTTACGATCTGTGCTGGGAACACCGTCTGATAAACTGTTTTGCAGTTTCCCAAATGCATGTAGGGACAAAATGACCTGAATGACTATAGCCGAGAACAAAAAAAAAAAGAGAGTAAAGGATGGAAGAAAAAGGCATAAGCCAAAGAGAAATAGGAACCAGAACATTAAAAGTGCAAAATAAAAGCAAGCAAACAAAACCAAATTAATAGAAATTAAAGTCAAGATTCAAGCTTTGTGAGAGAAAAAATTCTAGTCTTTGTTGCATGTTCCAGGATCTTCACAACAGTGTTTAGGGCTGGGGTGGTGGTGGTGGCGGGGGGTGGGGCGAGTTATTCATTCCCACGTTTGTGGAATAAGAACAAGCAGTTGGCTGGCTATAAGAAATTAAGGATCTGTCCTGGGAACTTCCTCCCCAAACAGAACCATATTGAGAGCACACCACAGGAAAGGGAATAGGCTAGGCGAGCTGGCTGGTCCTGATAGAAACTTGTAAGAAAGCAGTCTTCACGGTTTGAAACGTTTAGGCTTAAATGCACGTCTAGCACTTTAGCGACTAACAACGCAGTAGACGTGTTCGATCTTGGGAAGAATCTCAGTTTAAATCCAATTTTCCTAAGATGAGTTTATATGTGCTATAAATCACGTGGGCTCTGTGAGGCCATTGCCAATATGGAAGAATAGGACTCTGCTCCCCAATGTACCCCCACCTGCGCACGTCCCCCCGCCCCCGGCCCAGGAAATTGGTCATCATTCGGAGAGACTGAAAATGCAATCATTGTCAATTTTCTGGTTTCCATGGCTTAGAAATCTGAGAAGGCAGGGGTTCATTTCTTACTACATTTGCCCCCTAGGTTGGAGAAGGAAGACGCAAATAAAAGGAAGGACATGATGTTGGGCGGTTGCTAAGAAACATGCAACTGAACACAGACGGCCACTTAATAATGGCCAGAGGGGGTATGCGCTGTGATAACATCAGCCATGATAGCGCTGCCTGTCAGCCCAGCAGGGGCCAGTGCGGTGGGGAGAATGAAAAGGAAAGCAGTCTTGTTAGGCAAAATGTAAGAAGATCTGGAAAGGGAAATGAAAGCCTGAGGCCACTCTCCTACTGAGATGGTGCCTTGTGGGAAAAGGTAAGCTTTGTGCTATTTTCTACTAGTAATGCGGGTGGGTGAGACTGCTTTCCACTCTGCCACTTGCTCACCTGGTAGCCCAGGGGTCTTTGAAAGAACTGGGCCCCGTGAGTTCATTGCTCAGGACTCCAGGAGTCAACCCATGTGCCTGACTTGATCAGCCTCATCAAGAGGGAAAAGGAGGCTTCCCTGATGGCTCAGTGGTAAAGAATCCATCTGTGATGAACCCATGATGGAGACACGGGTTCAATCCCTGGTCCAGGAGGATCCCACATGCCGCAGAGCAACAGCCCATGCACCACAACTACTCAGCCCACAGGCCGCAACCACTGAAGCCCGCATGCCCTGGAGCCTGTTCTCCGCAACAAGAGAAGCCACCGCAGTGAGAAGCCCACGCACCACAGCTAGAGAGTAGCCCTCGCTCGCTGCAGCGAAGACTCAGCACAGCCAAATATAAATGATAAAATAAATACATTTTTAAAAATTGAAAAAGGAAAAAGGGACTTTAGCCCTGAGCTAACTAGCCAACTAGCTCCAAAGAGTCATAAAATGGATGTTCTATATTATGCAACTGCCATGATCAGCCCAGCCCAGTGGTCCAGAGTATAGCCTCTGGGGTCTGGCTAACCTGGATTCAGATTCTGATCCTTCTACCCAACGACCTGGGGAAAGTAACACAAACTTGTCAAGTCTCCGAGTCCTCAGTGTGTTTGTGGTGGTGGTAGCTTAGTTGCTAAGTTGTGTCCTACTCTTGCGACCCCATGAACTGTAGCCCATCAGGCTCCTCTGTCCATAGGGATTCTCCAGGCAAGAATGCTGGAGTGAGTTGCCATTTCCTTCTCCAGCACTGTGTTTAAAGGCGGGTAACAATATACCCGCTGTACAAGCTCTTTTTCAGTCTAGCACCATGTGCCCCTTTTCTTCCCGTAACAGTCCTCCCTGCTCTTATTTCGGAGAAATCTCCAGCCAATGTAGGCTCTAGTAGGGGGTTACAAGTAAAATACCAACACCTGCCAACTTCACCTCTACCTCAGTGACAGTCACTGGTCCAAGGATTTGGGCAATTACTCAACCCGGTTGACCAGAATCCTGCCATTGGGATTGGAACTAGATTGGGGGACAGGGTTCACATATGTCCAGGGGAAGACCCTTTCTTTCCAGTGGTGAAGCTGGCAGGGCTACTGGCAACCACTGTTCCCATCACATGGATAAAGTTGGTCTATGGAGGAAGAACATGACACTGACAAGCAAAGACACAGATGGGAGAAAGAAGTTCCTTAGATCATTCAAATACCTGGCTCTAGTTCCTGAGTTCCCTGAGACCACCTTGGTTCTCACCTTTCATGGAGCTACGTGACAGTTAGATGAGAAAATGCCTGTCAAACCTTCAGCACAGTGCCTGACATGGAGTATTTCATAAATGTTTAGATCAATACTCTCTCCAACTCCAGTGAAGAAGGCCATTGGAATGGCTGCTTCTCACCTCATTTATTAGCTGAGTCCTATGGAAAGTGGCCTGTCCAGGATGGAGGAGAGAGGACCCAGTGGGGTGACAGAGATCACCCCAACTGTACCACCTGACTCACTGCAACTGCCCAGATATCCCGGCCTCCAGATGGATTTAATCCTAGTGGCCAAGAGTTCCTGGTTTTCACTAAGTTAAATCCAAACAGCTCAATGAAAAGGGCTGGCCAAAACCATGACAGAGATTAGATCATGGCCCTGATTCTACCGCAGGTAAGGTTAAGACTTAGTGTCGCTTTGGCAAGTGGTAGAAACTGAGTTTGCCCTATGTGTTTACAGCACTATCGAGAAGTTTCCATTCTTGACAAGTATAAACTGTAGAGAGTCTGAGAATGTGTGGAAGAGTTATTAATATTCTCCTAGAGGTGAAGGGAGGGCTTCCCTGGTGGCTCAGTGGTAAAGAATCCACCTGCCAATGCAGGAGATGCAGGAGATATGGGCTCAGTCCCTGGGTTGGGACGATCCCCTGGAGAAGGAAAGAGCAACTCACTCCAGTATTCTTGCCTGGAGAATTCCATGGACAGAGGAGTCTGGCGAGCTACAATCCATGGAGTTGCAAAGAATTTAAACAACAACAACAAGAGGGCAAGAGAACTGGTATTGTGACCAAGCCACTTCTATACAGGCAGAAAAGAGAGGGAAGCAGCAGAGATTTAGACCGTCAATTAATGTACAGAGGATCTTCTACATGTCTGCGCTGAGCTTAGGGAAATTAACCACAATTGCTACTCCTATGGTGTTCACAGTCCATCCACTGGAACAGACCCAGAGACAAGGACTAAGAGAGCAGTCAGTTCCCAGAGGAAGACATGATGATTTACATCTGGGAGGAGGCCAGGGAAGGAAACACAACGAGATAATGTTTGATCTGAGCTTTGACTTTCAGCAGGCAGAGAAGAGCTGGGAGGGCTTCCTGAGCAACGTGCTCATGGAGTCAGGTGGCTCGACAGTGCACAAAGCATGTTTGGGAAGAGCCAAAGAGGCAACAAGGACTGTGGCTAGAACACGAGATACACTGGGCTCTACATCCAGCTATGCAGACAAGGGAGCCATCGAAGACGTTGGGGCTTGGTGGTGAGGGACTCAACCTGTTAGTGGGCACAGCAGGGAATGGGGAAGGCTGGAAGCGAGAGGGGTGACTAGAGGAAACAAGAACCATCATTATCTTTGAGGACAGAGCTGACGAGGATTACCGTGATCATGAGTTAATGCAGTGGCAGCTGGGAGATGAGGATTTGTTTTTCTGTTTTGTTTTTAGCAATCTATGAGTCAGAGGATTCCAAAACATTCACAGTCCATTTTAAAACCCAAATATTTGTGAATTTCAAGTGAAAGCAGCTCTTCAAAAATTGCTACTTCAAGGCTTCATAGACCTGCTATATGTGTGTGTTCCTAGACGTTCTGACTGTGACACCTCTGGACTGTAACCTGCCAGGTTTCTCTGTCCATCGGATTTTCCAGGCAAGAATACTGGAGTGGGGTGCCATTCCTTTCTCCAGACGATCTTCTCAAACCCGAGGATCAAACCCGTGTTTCTTGTGTCTCCTGCACTGGCAGGCAGATTCTTTACCACTACTGCCACCCGGGGGAGCCTGACCTGTTATGTAAATTTTCCTAATTAAGGCAAGGGCTATGCATGGTAAGACAATAAAGGGATCGTTTGTGTGTTTGTGTATGTATTAAAAATTTTCTCTAGGCTTTAAACTCATTTCTTCATGGAAGGCTTCCTCGCATTCCCTTCCTTCTTACCTGCACTTCAAAGCAATCCATTAAGTAGTCTCTCCTTTGAGCCCCAAATTTGTGAGACTTCTTTTATGAGGAGACATGTTTATGCATGTAAGATCTGCACACACCTTTGAACAAAATCCTCCCATCATACCTTTGAAAACCCAAAGCTTCAGACATTAGGCCTGATTTTTCAGGGAAAAAAGAGGAAATTTTTTTTTTTTTAGCTGTATCAGTTCTTCAGGCTTTGGGGATCCATTTAATGAGCTGGAGACGATAATAGTTCATGAGATGCTAGTGGCCCAAATCATGAGGAACTTCCAGTCTTGCTGCCCCCAGGAATCGTATATTTCTTTTGACAAATGGCTCCAGTTTTCCCCACTGGGCTGGCCTCTCCACTGCGTGCTGTCCATAAGGCCCTCCTTCAAGTTCTTCAGCCCCCACCCATCGAGTCAGCTGCCATGATGCCAAGACACAGAGCCAGCAAAGGCAGAGCGGCATGGTCCCAGGCCCAGGTTCAATTTATAGCCCTCTCTCATGGGAGAGAAAACAACTAAATGTGCAAAGGCACCTTTGATTTATGCAGTGCACTCTGTGAAGTCTGAAATTAAACAACAAGCAAGTTGAGATCATGCTGGTCGATGTGGCTAGTCTCAGAGATTTATACACTAGCCTGAACAACTCAGAAGGAGGGCTGAGTTATAGATGAGTGCAGATTTATAGGTTATTGATGCCTTTACAGCAAGACAACTGTTTTATGAAGTGACTATAATGATGGGTTGTTTTCACTTGAGTCATTTATTGTTATGAATTAATCCATCCTCCAAAGCTAGTGGAAACTTATCATCACTATAATGAAATCAATGAATGGAAAACAAAGCTGGGTTTAGGGAGAGGTAAGGCCAATTTCGAGGTTATCAATACACACCGTGGTGGTCGCACTGCACATATGTGATGTCGCCCCAAAGAAAAATGGCTTCATCCACAGTGTGCAGTAGATGGTGGGTTATTGGACAAACAGGGGTATGACCACTGGTACGTTCACCTTCATTAATTAAATGTGCCAGAGAAACCTGTGACAGGACATGTGGGTCCCGTGGGGGGTGGGAGGAACACTCTGGTACTGTCATAAGGGCCAGAAGGTGTTTGCTGCTGCAATTGCAAGTGTCCCTTCTTCCTACTGCTCCTCTGCAGTCATCTCTGGGCTCGTGCATATTTTTCATTTCTGCAGAGCAGACTATTTCTGGAAAGTTTCAACCCTATCCTCGTGCACAGTCACACTATGGGATGGGGAATGTTTCATATATCTTCACTGCCAGAAAGACCTCTACTAAGGGTTCACCATTTCCCCATCCTCTTTTTCAACTTTGAAATTCCCATCAGAGGGGATCTTCCTCAATGTTTGATTAGACCTGGAAGAGCCCTGTCTCCACAGGACACTGATAAATTGCAGACAGTCTGTGGAGAGAAAGGCCCAAAGCATCTGAGCAGACATCATCATTAGAAAAGGTTAAGTGTGGTCCCTGGACCTGCAGCGCTAGCACCTCCTGGGAACTTGGTAGAAACAGGGAATCATGGGCCTCACCTCAGACCCACTGAGTCAGAGCCTACACTTGGACCAGAGGATCTGAGGGAACATGACGCTTTACACTGACCTTGAAGAAAGAAGAGCAGTGCTGTTTGGAGCAAGGATGGTCAAACCAAGATGACTGAAGAGATGGTTGGAAATAAACTGGCTATTGTGTCAAGGACTCTTCTAGAACAATATTCTACCCCTTGGTTTCCGAAGCAGGTTGAGCATCTGACTATTCACAAGTACACATTTCTAGATCACATATCAGAGATTCAGGCTCTACTGATCTGAGGAGGTGCCTAGGAATTTCCACTTTTAGCAAGCACCTTTGTGATTCTCCTGGTTGTTGTTGTTGTTTAGTCACTCAGTTGTGTCTGACTCTTTGGGACCCCATGGACTGCAACCTGCCAGGCTCCTCTGATGGGATTTCCCAGGCAAGAACACTGGAGTGGGTTACCAGGGATCTTCCCGACCCAGGGATCAAATCTGCATCTCTTGCATCTCCTGCACTGGCAGGCAGGTTCTCTACCACTGAGCCACCTGGGAAGCCCAGATACTACTGGCCACTGCTTCTAAGCCACCATCCTAACTTCGTGGCCATCAGCATCAGATCTGGTTGCTGGGTAACCCAGGACCGTTCTCAAATCCATGGCCATCTTCAGATTTACTAACCACGAAGACTTGAAATTACAGACCTGCATTTGCTGTTGGCTTGACTAGAGTTATGCAAGACCGCTGATGAAGTGGGAGTCTGTATTTAGAAGCCCACTTGTGAGTACACATGTGTTGAGGAGAGATGCCAGTGATTCCAAATGGGCAGTGGGCACAGGGTTATGTCACTAGTGTCACAGTGATGTCTGCTGGTGATGCTGCCACTTCAGCCCAAAGTGATCCAAGGTCAATGCAGGATCTCTCTCAGAAAACTTTCTCATTTCAAACAAGGGTCTTTACTGCCTGAAATAAGAGAATTTCAGGTCTGACGTTGACTGACAATTGGCCCTTGTCCTCTCTCTCCTGTCTCCAGGCTTTGGAAGAAACACCCAGCTTTCCACACCGGGGCTTCTTTCACTGCCTCATAGGGCAGTGGTTTGGAAAGAATCTTCCCTAAAAATGCCAAAGTAAGAAACACAAGCTGGAATCGAGATTGCCAGGAGAAATATCAATAACCTCAGATATGCAGATGACACCACCCTTATGGCAGAAAGTGAAGAGGAACTAAAAAGCCTCTTGATGAAAGTGAAAGAGGAGAGCAAAAAAGTTGGCTTAAAGCTCAACATTTAGAAAATGAAGATCATGGCATCCAGTCCCATCACTTCATGGGAAATAGATGGGGAAACAGTGGAAAGAGTGTCAGACTTTATTTTTCTGGGCTCCAAAATCACTGCAGATGGTGACTGAAGCCATGAAATTAAAAGACACTTACTCCTTGGACGAAAAGTGATGACCAACCTAGATAGTATATTCAAAAGCAGAGACATTACTTTGCCGACTAAGGTCCGTCTAGTCAAGGCTATGGTTATTCCTGTGGTCATGTATGGATGTGAGAGTTGGACTGTGAAGAAGGCTGTGCGCAGAAGAATTGATGCTTCTGAACTGTGGTGTTGGAGAAGACTCTTGAGAGTCCCCTGGACTGCAAGGAGATCCAACCAGTCCATTCTGAAGGAGATCAACCGTGGGATTTCTTTGGAAGGAATGATGCTAAAGCTGAAGCTCCAGTACTTTGGCCACCTCATGCGAAGAGTTGACTCACTGGAAAAGACTGATGCTGGGAGGGATTGGGGGCAGGAGGAGAAGGGGATGACCGAGGATAAGATGGCTGGATGGCATCACTGACTCGATGGACATGAGTCTGAGTGAACTCCGGGAGATGGTGATGGACAGGGAGGCCTGGCGTGCTGCGATTCATGGGGTCGCAAAGAGTCGGACACAACTGAGCAACTGAACTGAACTGAACTGAACTGAAGGAGTACTTTCCTGGTAGTTTCCCTGGTGGCTCAGTGGTAAAGAATCTATCTGCCAATGCAGGAGACGTGGGTTTGATCCCGGGGTCAGGAAGATCCCCTGGGGAAGGAAATGGCACCCAGATGCAGTATTCTTGCCTGGAAAATCCTGATGGACAGAGGAGCCTGGTTAGCTACAGTCATGGGGCTGCAAAGAGTCAGACACAACTGAAGCGACTTAGCATTCATGCACGTGTCACAGAGCCACCGAGAGGATTAAATGGGAAAATACAAGGCGATGTATCTAGTAGAAAGCATTGTCAACCTGCTCCCCAAATAGTCCCTCCACCCAGAAACTTGCAAGAGCAGATGGAGACCAACTGCCTAGACCTCTTCTTCCACAGCCTCTTGCATATTCAGATTTCTCTATCCTCTGCAGTGAACCTGGCACCCAAGTAGGGACATTGTTTTGTTGCATAGCCCATCAGATGAGGACCTGTTGTTTTTTTTTTTTTTGCCTTTCTCTTGCTTGCCTTACCTCTCAGAGACTAGAGTCTACTAGAGTTCTTCATTTTGTTTTCTTCAAAAGGAAATTCTGCGAGGACTTCACTCTAAACCTGCCCAATCAAAACTCATCTGAGGGCTTCCCTGGGGGCTCAGTGGCAAAGAAATCTGCCTGCCAATGCAGGAGACACAGGTTCGATCCCTGGTCCAGGAAGATACCACATACCATGGAGCAACTAATCCCGGGTGCCACAACTACTGAGCCCATGGGCCCTAGGGCCTGTGCTCTGTAACAAGAGAAGCCACTGCAGTGAGAAGCCTGTGCACTGCAATGAAGAGCAGTCCTCGCTTGCTGAAACTAGAGAAAGCCCGCGTGTAGCAACGAAGATCCACTACGGCCAAAAATATAGAAAGAAATACATTAAAAAAAAAAATATATATATATATATACTTTAAAAAAATGCATGCATTTTAACTTCCAAAGGCCAGGCTCCTGTCTGCCCAGCAAGGGCCCTTTCATCTGGCAGTTTCTAATCTAGAAACAGTTAGAATGGCCCCTTCTCCTCTCTAAGTCCTGCCCTTTTTTGCAGACTCCTGTTGAATCTGGCCCATGTTGCCTCTGTTTGCTCCAACGGCTTTTGTGGTATGAACGGGAAATGGGAATAGGATCTGTGGTGGGAAGGGGCGGGTGGAAACAGAAATCTTAAAAGACAGAACAAATGAGTGCTGAGCCCCCAGCTTCCTTGTGTAACATCAGTGGGAGTCACAACGTTGCAGAACGGTGGCAGTCATCTGCTAACTAGGAGGGTGAATGGTATGCTCTGTGTTCATTTGGCTGAAAAGAGTCTCTTCCTTAGTAAGCAAATTATTGATTATAAACTGTTATGATTCAATCGGAGCCACTGTGGCCAGCTGTATTATTCCATCTGCCTTAAATGTCTGCTGTGTTCCCATGCCAAAACCCTTATGAAATTTCCACTGGAAAAAAAAAAATGAGTAGCAAATTTGAGTCTCAGTGCTCATATATAATTTCAGATTTCATTAATGGTTATTAAATATATGCCCTGAGGAAGGATAAAGTTCCTCATATGAATGGAAAGAGAATTGAATTTATAAATAAGGTGACTCTGTTTTCAAGGACTGTTCATTAGACATATCCAGGACATACTTAAAAAAAAAAAAAAACTTTCAAATGAAAGGCATTTAAAATCTCACAGGATAAAAGTGTTGGGAAAATATAGTCTTGTTTGAAAAATTAAAAAAAAAAATCCCATGTCTGAAACATATTTCTCTGCTTGGAATTTGGAAATGAATTTTGGGAAATTTTTGTTTAAGTCGTAAAATATTTTTATATTGTGACCAAAAGATATGCATATTTAGGAAATATGGGTGTATCTATTGGTAGGTAGAAACCTGGATGCTAAAAAGAATATTGTAATTTTTAAGACATCTCCTTTTAAGAACCACAGTTATAAAGAGATGAAGAGAGGCTATTTAGGTAATTTTGACTAAGTGAAGCCCTTTGAAGCTTTAGGCTACTGAAGCTCCATAGTGAAGTGAACTCACTCAGTCATGTCCAACTCTTTGCAACCTCGTGGATTGTAGCCTACCAGGCTCCTCCGTCCATGGGATTGTCCAGGCAAGAGTACTGGAGTGGGGTGCCATCACCTTCTTAGGAACTGTCAAACATCCAAGTAAGAAATTCAAATCTTTTTTAGAACTGTTGCAAATCTCCTTAAATCTGTGAAAAATGCTTACAGTGCGAAAGTAGATGGCGAATGTTTGAAAGAGACAGTGAAGCAGTCAAAAGTTTGGAAGAATAAAGCAAAGCAGTTTGGTATTTTTGTTTTATTATCTTAGGAGGGCAAGTGAAGTATTTGCCTGAGTGCTAAATTCCTAAGGAGAGATATTACGAAACTCAAGATGTTTTCTGGGTCACGTGAGTTTTCTGACATCTATTTACACTGAATTGTCTGATTAGCACAGAAGAGACAAGATCATTTTGTTGTCATTGCTAGCCTGAGGCTGCTACACAAGGTGTCATGAGAGATGAGATATACAGAAGGTCTTCCAGAGTAGTGAGTTCAAATTCCAGCTTTTCTCAGTGAGAAACAAAGGTGGGGATATTTTTCAGACACCCCCCCAAAAATGACAGCTTTTGTAAATTACCTTAACACAAATAAACTGTTGAAGAAACCAGGACAATTTTTCTATTTGAATTTTATCTCCTAAGACTCCCTGAAGTGGAATTTTATCTTTGAAAACAATTCTCAGAGAAGCAGCTGAGATGAATACAACCTCCTTTCCTGCACTATCTTGTAATGATTTCTCCCATGAGATGCACTCTGTGAAGGAGCAGATGAGATTAGCCTGAACTGTGGGACCAAAAGGCCATTTTTGGGTGAGCCTGTAATCTCCACAGTGAGTCTCAGATCTAGGGAACATTTGCCTTGGAAAGTTCACATCATCGCAAATTAAGTCTCATTGTTCAAAAACTGGAATTATTCAGTTGTAGAATACATCAAACATAATTCTTATTTTGACGGTATTCTATGTATCCAGATTCAACAAAGTTAGCCCCAAACATATGAAAATGTTGAGCTTTACATTATCCTAAATTTTTTTTTCTTTTAAGTCTGAATCTAAGATGAACGATTTATTTTTAACCAGGCTGCTTCTCATATCCAAAGTGCAATGCCAGAGAACTTGCAGGAAAAGTTTGAAAAAGCCATCCTAAAGTGACATTTACATAAGGGGATAAGCCTGAAAATGCTTGTGTAAATCCTATCCATCTGGTTAGAATGTGGACTGTGGTTGACATTTGTTTGTAGACTAAAGATTTACACAGAAATGCTTTCGAAAAATAAGCAACAAGCAACATGAATCCAAATATGTCTGATATTAGGCTACAGAGCAGCATAAGGGATTCCTAGAGAATATTGTACAGGGAGGCCTGTCGTGTTGCGGTTCATGCGGTCACAGAGTCGGACACGACTGAGCAACTGAACCGAACTGAATTGAGAGAATATTGCAGAAAACAAAAATCTCCTTCCTTCCCTGAAATAGTAACGGAAAGTAGAAAAAAAAAAAGAAGAATATGGAATCATTCCCATTGTCCAGTGTACAGATCTTTTCCCTCCAGAGTTGCTGATAGGAGATAGTATCTAATCTGGAAACAAGCATGGAAAAAAAAATTTTTAACCAACAAACTAAATGTCAAATGATGCTTTTATGGAGCAAGGGGAGTTGCTTGTCATTTCCTAGGGAGCAGGAGAAAAAGAACAGATTTATCTGTTTCTTAGCAAAGACATTTGGTACAAGGCAGACTAGAGAGACCCTGGCTAAATCAGAATCTCGCCAACCCCCAAGCCAGGGGTCCTTATTGCCTGTATAAAAGCTCAGGTGGCAGTTGTGGAATCTCAGATGAACTAATAAATATGGAGCGAGCAAGCGTTCAGTGAGAAAGAATGTCAGCAATTTACCAGTGGACGCCTCGGAGCATGTTTTGAGTACATCTCGTCACGGTTTTCAGAGAAACCAAGTTCCAGAAACTTCAGAATGGCAGAGATAGCCCACTGAAGTCAAGAAATTCAAGGACAAGAATCAGGCTGGGACAGATGGTGAAAAGGGGACATGGCTTGTTTTTATTCTGTTGCTAAATGCTTTCCCACGCCAGCACACCCAAACTTACTATGAAGAAGCAGACAAAGAAAGTGTACTTTGTCCAAAGTTTGTAATAAGTCGAATTCCACTCTATGATGTGAATCTGTCACTAATTTTCTTGGTGATCTGACACCACCTTAAGAAATGAGTAAGATACCCAGGAGATAATCCTCTTTCGATATTTATGCACACATGGACACATACGGTCTCATATGGAGAAGCAAAATTAAAAACATACAGCAAATAGTCATTTACAACACAGAAGGTTTCTGTAGTCTGTATGAATTAATCTCCTTTGGAAGGAAAAAAAAAATCCATGCTATTTATTTATGCAGGTGTTTTCAAACAAGTTTCTCAGATTATCTGATGGCAAGTATAATGTTATCATCTACAGACGAGTAGTGAAATTTATAATCAAGACATGGCATGTGTGAAGCAAAGCAGAGAAATGTCATGAGGAGCTTTTAGTTTTGGGAAGAACACTGTGAACGGAGTATTAAGATTGACTGTACCTAATTACAATGCTAAATCATATAGCGAACAAAGACAGACACAGGGAAATACCGGGGTCTGCGGCCTTGCAGTGAAGGCCTTTGGGAGCCCCCAACTCCCTCCCTTCACAGACGAGGAGCCTGAGATCCCGGACATTCCTACCATGTGAAATCACACACACAAGCTCAGGTCAAGGCTACGTGTCCAGTCGTTTACGCATGCATCAGAAGGGGGAGATAGATATACACACACTCAAATGCATAGAGAAAGAAAGGATGCGAACACAATGCCGCATGCAGGGGTGGGAATGGAGCATCCCCCAGGAAGGAAACACAAGCACTACAGAGAAAAAGAACTCGTCAAACCATGTTGAGGCTTCCTGTTGTGCACTGAAAGGCTGGATGCCAGAGTGAGACTCTCAGATGAAGTGAAAATGATAAGGGAGTCCCAATCACTTGTAAAGGATGCCTGCAACTTCCCAGGGGACCCCCATGGCATGGTCAGCCTACCTCTGTGTTGTCCTATGAAACCGGAGGCCCCTCCCTTCATTTAAAAACCACTTCCTCTCTGAAGCTCTCTGGCTGAAAAATCTCGTCTTTGCCTGGAGTACCTGGACCTTTCAGTCTCATTCATAACACTGACTGCCTCCAGTGTGCACCCAGAAACCTCGGTATGGTGGGTTTGTCAAGGCAGTTTCTGGGGTTCCACCTCCTGCATTCCTGACTCAGTTATCTGGGGCAGCGGGCCTGAGAAACTGTATGTCTAACAAGTGTCGCAGTGTGCTGAAGCTGCTGATGCACAGGTCACAGTTGGATTCACGACCCTCACTACCGCAGTTGAGGTTGGTTGAAACTGGATTACTGACTTGATGGATGAAAATGAAGCCCTTTTACGGGACCACGTAAAATATGATATATGCATCTGGCACTGGCAGTGCCATCAGGAAAATGTTGACAAACAACCCTTAAAAAAATTTCCAAAGGTGGGTTTAAATGATCTCCATATGCAACATTGATGGGATGGAACTTAAAAAAAAATTGTCTCCCTAATAAAAGCGAAATGAGTAATTACTATGATTGTTGAGGTGGATGCATGCAGTTCCAAGAAGTGTGGGGAATATTTATGTCATTTTGGGGGTAAATTAAGTATTTCTGAAACTACCTCACCAGAAAAGAACTTTTTAAAGTTCTTTTAATTATTGAAACTTTACATCTGAACTCTTCTTTTTTAAAATATTACAGAGTTTAAGCTGGACAGGCCTATTATTGGATTTTACTTTTCAGCAGAAAATGGAACTCTATCCAAATAAAGAAATGAATGTTCTGCTCAAGCCTGCTATTCAGAACCATGTAGTTTTCTATAAATCAGGTTTTCAACTTATTATGTACAAGAAAGAAAAAATAATAGTCACTCAAATATAGATTTGGGGGCAACTCAAAAATTTATTAATCCTCATAATGGTGTTAAACCATATCAATGTACATCAACTGCTCTCACAATTCACTTTATATTTTGCACTGAAGACCAGTTTATCTATCAAGACAAGATACAAGGCTTCTTTGTTCTAAACTGGTTTATTTATTCTCTTGATTAACCCTCATCTGATTCTGCAGGCCACTGACAAAGAGTTTTGTTATGTCTCTGAATGGCCATATGTCTTCTTGAAAACAATCTTTACTAGTACTTTTTACCATGTCAGTCTCCTCCACACGTAATTAAAATAGAGTGAACATTTTCTCAAGCTTTAAGAAAATCTGCTAAAATTTAAAGAATGCAAATCACAAATTCTATCTGCATAACAAGCACATTAAATGAACTATTGAAAATCTGTACATGGTTAATTAATTTTGCACTGGCTGGCAAATGGTTACAGATGTTCCCCAGTTTGCATCGTTCATCCTGTAAAACGCTTGTTTTCTTTGCAGAATCTTCCAGACAGTAACTACTCCGTTTTCAAGGGACGTGGACAACATATATGTGCATCATTCTAGTTGAATACTGGAGGGAGAGTGAGGTGGTAGGCTCAACTTGCTTGTGCTGTTTTTAGGCTGTGAGGCAACTGGAATTAATGATTTTCAGAACTTTCTCCTGCAGTGTGAGGTGACTGGAAATACAAATACATCAATATGATTTCCAACGTGATGTGAGGTAAGGAAAGCTTGTGGTGAATGATGCCCATGGGCAAGGTCACCTTAGTTACTTTCTGCCCATCTGTCTAGCCACCTTCCTTTACCTACTACTCTGGGGGCACCTGTGTAGTCTCCCTGCTTCAGAGAGCACCTTCACCTCACCTTCCACTCCCTTCTCCTGCCCCCATCCCCAGCTTCTCCCTAGTCACTTCTGTCACTGACATCACTGTGCTGCCTGCGACATGCATGATTCTCTGCCCCCATTTCATGTGCACAACTTTGAACTCCTCTCTTCCAGGGCACCTCTGCACTCGGTTCTCTAGCAAAAGAAGTGTCCCTGTGGTTGGTAAAAGTGAAAGTGTTAGCTGCTCAGTGTTGCTGACTCTTTGCAACCCCATGAACTGTAGCCCACCAGGCTCCTCTGTCCATGGAATTCTCCAGGAATTCTCCACTGGAGTGGGTAAACCATTCCCTTCTCCAGGGTGGTTGGTAAAGCATGACTTCAAAACAGTCATACTAAGTATTCCAGGCAAGTGAGTTCACCTGCCAGATATATTAGGCAAGAGGCAGCCCAATGGCAATGCTGGTGGGAATGTAAGTTGGTACAGCCACCATGGAGGAGAGCGGTTCCTCAAAAAACTAAACATAGAACTACCATATGATCTAGCAATTCCACTCCTGGGCATACATCTGGGGAAGACGAAAACTCTAATTTGAAAAGATATACACATCCCAGTGTTCATAGCAGCACTATTCCCAACAGCGAAGACACGGAAACAACTTAAGCCTTGTGTGTTTCCACCCGCTTTCTTGCAACTCTGCCTTTGCCAGGAAAATGAGATGCCTGGGCTTGCCTGCTGGTCCCAAGAGAAGAATGCAGCAGAGTCCTCCCCAAGCCAAGACCAGCAAGCCAAGACTGATCAGCAGACTTGCTGCTATCCTGCTGCTGCTAAGTCGCTTCAGTCGTGTCCGACTCTGTGCGGCCCCATAGACGGCAGCCCACCAGGCTCCCCTGTCCCTGGGATTCTCCAGGCAAGAATACTGGAGTGGACTTGAGAAACATCATAAATCATACCTGTTCTAACCCACTACATGTGGGGATGTTCTGTTATGTGGTATTAACTGACTGATATATCATTAAATCACTATCAGACAGGTTTGGTTTATGGTATTAATCAGGAGTGATCTGTTTGATTAGTTTATTTTTAAATGTGATATAACAATACAATGTTACACAGTATAATCTTAAGAGAATCCTAATAAACAGATTGACTTTTGAGTCATTGGCTTGATATTTATTCAGAGGGAACGTTCCCTTGTCTTTCAGAGCTTCACTATGTGCATCTGTAAAGCCAGAATTATCACACTTGGTAAAGAATCCTCCTGCCAATGCAGCAGATGCAAGAGATGCAGGTTTAATAGCTGGGTCAGGAAGATCCCCAGGAGCAGAGAAATGGCACCCCAAGTCAGTATTCTTGCCTGGAAAATCCCATGGGCAGAGAAGCCTGGTGGGCTACAGTCCACGGGGTCACAAAAAGTTGGACATGACTGAGCGATTGAGCACAGCACACCTTGAAGAGTAGGAGTTAATGGGTAAAGTATGTAATTTGTGTTAGGTGTTACTTTTATTCAGCACAATGTATAAGAGAACATCTATTTATACTTGAGTCATTATTTGTATTCCATGATTTTTTTCTTTTAATTTTTTGCTCATTTTCTTCTGATTTCACTTACATAAACTTCTATCTTTACCTTGCCTTAGGTCTTCTGAAAAATTCAAGTACAGAATCTAACATTCTTTTTGCTCAGAGCCCCCAAACGATGATTTATCAGAAGTTCTAAGCCCCACTGAGCTATTTATATGGCTCTGGACACAAGTTTCATGTTATGGACCAATTTTCAAACATTAAGTTCTTTTGAAAGAAAATCAAGTATGGCAGATCATTAAATGTCCTCCCTAAAAAGCAAACGTTTTTTTCTCTCCCCTCTCTTCCATAAACTCCTTCAAGTAAGTATTGGATATAACTGATATGTTTTCTAATTAAACCCATTGTTGTGTAAAGCAATGACAACAAGAAAATGCTTGCCTTCCTTTCTGTCATAGATACAGAAGTTATCTCAGTTTGCAATGGATCGTCAAATGGTTTGCTGAGGAGCAAGCAAACTTTTTTCTAGAAAGGGCCAAAGAGTACATATTTTCAGCTTTGTGAGCCATATGGTCTCTGTTGAAACTACTAAACTCTGCCCGTTGTAGCACAAAAACAACCACAGACAATATGTAAAACAATATGTATGGATGTGTTCTAATAAAACCCTGTATTCAAAAGCACTTGGGCTATAGTTTGCAGACAGTTACTATAAACAATAAATTATAAGACAAAAGTCATGCTGATATTAATGCAAAATGAGGCACAATAAAGTTCAAATTTATTCTTTAATATAATATCCACACTATGTAAATATCATTTGGGGTTGCTTTAAATATTAGAATTATTTAAACATTCTGTGTATGACAATAATAAGGTTGGGATTTATTTATTTTGGGCTTCCCCGATAGCTCAGTGGGTAAAGAATCTGCCTGCAATGCAGGAGATCCCGGTTCAATTCCTGGGTGGGGAAGATCCACTGGAGAAGGGATAGGCTACCCACTCCAGTATTCCTGGGCTTCCCTTGTGGCTC
The DNA here is from genome assembly GCF_032405125.1 of Capricornis sumatraensis. Lineage (NCBI taxonomy): Eukaryota > Metazoa > Chordata > Mammalia > Artiodactyla > Bovidae > Capricornis > Capricornis sumatraensis. The sequence goes on along the minus strand of NC_091092.1, from coordinate 136,908,728 downwards.
AGCTGGTAAAGAATCCACCTGCAATGAGGGAGACCTGGGTTCAAGTCCTAGGTTGGGAAGATCCCCTGGAGAAGGGAAAGGCTACCCACTCCAGTATTCCTGGGCTTCCCTTGTGGCTCAGCTGGTAAAGAATCTACTTGCAATGAGGGAGACCTGGGTTCAAGTCCTAGGTTGGGAAGATCCCCTGGAGAAGGGAAAGGCTACCCACTCCAGTATTCCTGGGCTTCCCTTGTGGCTCAGCTGGTAAAGAATCCACCTGCAATGAGGGAGACCTGGGTTCAAGTCCTAGGTTGGGAAGATCCCCTGCAGAAGGGATAGGCTACCCACTCCAGTATTCCTGGGCTTCCCTTGTGGCTCAGCTGGTAAAGAATCTACTTGCAATGAGGGAGACCTGGGTTCAAGTCCTAGGTTGGGAAGATCCCCTGGAGAAGGGAAAGGCTACCCACTCCAGTATTTTGGCCTGGAGAATTCCATGGACTATATAGTCCTTGGGGTCATAAAGAGCAGTCAGACACGACTGAGTGACTTTCATTTTCACTTTATTTATTTTATGTATCAGCATGGTCCAAAGTTCCCTAGCATTTTCAGGATAGAAATTTGAGTTTAAATTCTGCTAGAAATCTAATTTCATTCCATTCTAATTCTTCTGCTATTTCTATATATATGGACACTGGATCTCTGTAGCACCAACATACCTGTACTCTGATCCATTTGCATGTTACTCAGTCCTGTTTTAATGGTGACTGTATTAGACAACACATTTTTTGTTTCCCAAATAAGAGCCAACAGGAACATACAAACAAACATACAACAGGAACATTCAAAGAAAATACATATCCCCTACCCAACTGCCCATTTCCTGTGGAATCTCCCCCTGGCTTCTGAAAACTCACCATGAAGGTGTACTCCAACACTATGGTTATTTAGCTCCTCCTCATGTCACAGGACTTCCCCGGTGGCTCAGATGGTTGAGCGTCTGTCTACAACGTGGGAGACCCGGGTTCGATCCCTGGGTCGGGAAGATCCCCTGGAGAAGGAAATGGCAATCCACTCCAGTACTATTGCCTGGAAAATCCCATGGACAGAGGAGTCTGGTGGGCTACGGCCCATGGGGTCGCAAAGAGTCGGACAGGACTGAGCGACTTTACCTTTACTTTCTTTCTTTCATGTTAATAGCAACTCACACCAACCCGATAACTGTTCTGGTTCACCCTTGTGAAAACCGGCTAACTAACACTCTCAGCCCATAAGAAACACGTTACAGAAAGGCATGCAAGTCCACAGAGTTCACACAAACACAGCTGCCCTGACATGCTAAGGAAGTACTCACGTGCAAGCTGAGTTTGGCATGCAGATGTTGGTGAATGGTTCATGAAGACCTCCATGAGAACATCAAGCTTGCCGCCCAGCAAACTAGCTCAAAGTGAATTTCTTCCAGGTTTCCATCATTAAAAACATTTAATTTACTAAGATGGGTTTCAGCAATCTCCCAGTGTGACATTTATTTTATCGGGTAATTTAATCTGCCTTTAATTTCAAAGAGGGGGTATTATGAGATAAAGCTAAACTCTGGTGTATCTCTTTTGTGAGGCAAGATGTGGGTTCCTCTGGACTTGGAAAAGAAATGATTTATCATGTACCATGTGATAGATCAAGCCAAAAGATTCCCTTTCATCTTTGAGCCTGTGTGTATTCTCAGTTTTTAAGACTTTGGATTTTCTTTGACTGTCCTGATTTTGATTATTTTGGATTTCAAACCATCCTAACCAAAAGTGTGGCCAAGGTGGGCTTTGGGGAAAAAAAATCCAGTTCATCACTGTTAATGTGAAGAAAGAAAGAGTCAAGAAATTCACACGAAACTGGAGTCCTGGTTTGGACAATGAGTATGTGTAGAAACCTCAGCGTTTCTAAAAGCTCACTTCTTGATACTACATGAAAAGAAATGGATGTTTTCAACAGCACAATCTGAGTAACAATTGTTAATACAAAGTTAAAAGCTGACACAGAACCCTTTCATCTAGGAAGCATGGTGTCTACTGTCATGAAGGCTGAAAAAGACACACACACACACACACACACACACACTAAATGGTGCTCAATTCCCCAAAGCAGACCTTCCTACCTTAGAGTCTAAGCAGGGTGCAGATAGATACTCAGACACCCAAGTGGAGGCAGGCAGGGAGCCCATCTGAGGGCACTGATAGGTTATAAGAAAGAGAACAACAGTCATGGCATCAATGGTCCTATCTCTCTGCCATTGTGTTCGGTAGATAGTCCACTGCCCTGAGCTAGTGGTTCTCAATGTGTGTGTGTATGTGTGTGTATAGGGGAAGTGATTTTGCTTACCAGAGGACATCTTGTAATATTTAGAGACACTCTTAGTTATCACAATGAGAAGGGGGATGCTACTGGCATTTAGTGGATAGAGGATATTTAGGAAGCTTCCTAGGTAAAACTAGTTGGTAAAGAATCTGCCTGCCAATGCAAGAGAAACAAGAGAAGCAGGTTCGACCTCTGGGTTGGGAAGATCCTCTGGAGGAGGAAATGGCAACCCACTCCAGTAGTCTTGCTTGGGAAATCCCATGCACGAGGAGCCTTGGTGGGCTACAGTCCATGGGGTTGCAAAGAGTCAAACATGACTGAACACATACTACTGTATTGTACTGTACATATCCTACAGGACACAGGGAAGCTCCCACAAGAAAGAATGATCTGGTACTTAATATCAGCAGTGCTGAAGCTGAGAAACCCTGTCTTGTCTTTGACAGTGTTATGGGGGCCTGTTGTCAACTGCAGACTATCAGCTGTCTCTAGGGGCAGCAACTCAAAGCTGATGTGGGCATGTGGGAAACTTCCATACAGGAAAAGACTGAAACAAAGAATTAAGACTAACTCAGGATATGATGGAATAATAACTTCAAATTATCTTCAGAGCCAGATCAGAAGAATTAAAATATCTTAAAGACTTTTTGCCAGAAAGACAACACAAAGCAAGCCAATTTCTTTCAACCTAAATCTAATTAAAGAAATAGGTAATGAATGGGGAGGGGATAGGGAGACAGTTGGACTGGGAGTTTGGAGTTAGTAGATGCAAACTATTACATTTTGAATGGTCCTACTATAAAGCACAGGGAACTATACTCAGTATCCTGTGATAAACTGTGATGGACTAGAACATAAAAAGAATGTCTATGTGTATAACTGAGTCACTTTGCTGTATAGCAGAGACAATAATATAAATCAGATATATTCTAATTTAAAAAAGGAGTGATTAAAAAAATGAGTTATGAAATGGATTTAGGGTCACGAGTTGACATGGTGATTCTAAAACAAGGATGTTGGTTGAGGCTCAGTGTGCTGTACACCCTGGATCACTGCAGCCTCCATATCCTACATCCTGTATCAAATCTCTAACCCAGAAGCCACCAAGTTAACAACCTCAGTCAACCCATGATGGAAACTCAATTGAGTTAATAGATGAATTTTCATAGGTGGACTGCTGATCCTGTTCGTGACACCAGTTGTCTTGCTGTTCACACTGTCCGCACTGTTTGCTGAACCCAGGGTAGGCAAGATGTGAGCTACGAGGTTGGAAGACTTGAGGAGCCGTAGGAACTCCTCTGGCTGGCACGGCAGCCATAACACAGCCTCCCTCCCTGATGACGCAGCAGCTGGGGCAGCAGTCATAACATAGCCTCCCATAACATAACCATGATGCTGCTCCAGTGTAACCCCAGTGCAGCCGCAGCCAGGGCTTTCATGGTGATGCTCATATAGGCGGACTGCACAAAGTAGCCCAGGACCAAGTGAGTACCTCGTGATGCACATGCGCAGTGCTATAAGTGATCTCAGCAGTTACATAGTCATTATTTACAAAACGTGGGGCAAGAGCAAGAGGCCGTGGGGCAAGAGAGCCTGATCACCCCATCTTGGCTAATTTTCTCTTTCCCTACAATAGGGCTAATTCTTTTGTTTTAAATTTAGGAACACATTTAGCAATTGTAATGACAATCTGGGAATGTGATTGAAGGCATTTTTAATTTTTAAGAGCATTTTAGAAAATGGACCTATCTGCTTATTCAGTAAACATTTGTCAAGTGATTAAATGTATCAGCCTTTTGATTCAAATTTTCATTGTGAAATTGATTTCAGACTTGTGATTGTAAATTGAAAAGTACAACAGAATTTAACTGTTTGGTAAATAATATTGGGCTCTCAAGGTGAACTTTCAGTTCTTTTAATAAGTATGGATACTGCAATTTAACAAACTCAACCACTGAACCACTTAAATCATAAAAGTATAAATAGTTTAATATTTTAAAGGCAATAAGTTGAAACATTTCAAGTTGAAGTGGTAATGAACTTAAATATATGTGCTTATTGAATAAATGAATGCATGTATTAGATTTACAAAAATTGTTTGAGATTTTTTGAAAGATTTTGCCTATTAGGGTTGTAAGTTTGCCTGGTTAGATAAATACTTGAATGGTTAAACAGAAAACAGAATATCTTAACCTCATAAAAGTAGATTAAAATGTACAAAGAATTTTAGATAATTAAGTTTAGAAATGAGAGCAATTGTTTGAGTTGAGGTTCCGTTAATTCACCACTAATCAAAGCCCTCCGTAAAACTATTTATTCTTATTGTATACAAAAATGTTATTTGAATTATAGGCAGAAAAAGAATAGCTGCAAGACGAACTTAGAGCTTGAGGGATATTTTGATTTTTGTCACTTTAATAAATTTATCAGTTTATTTTTTAATTGGAGGATAATTGCATTACAATGTTGTGTTGGTTTCTGCCCTACATCAACATGAATCAGCCACAGGTATACATATGTCCCTTCCATCTTGAACCTCCCTCCAACCTAATTACCAGTTAAGAGCCTACAAAACTGGAAATAGCCCTTTCTGTAACAAAAGAAACAAAAAGAAAATGCCAGCCTTAGATATTTCAAGAATCATTAATAACAACCCAACTTGTCTTTCAGCAATCAAGAAATAATGTCCCTTTTGAGCAAAGGGGATGTATCAGGAAGGTTCGTGACTTTTCAGGTTCCAAAAGTACAGGATTTCCGGAGCCAACTGTATGTTTACCTTCAGGAAACTGGAAAGGATTTTTTTAGCCCCTGGACAGATAAGGCCATGGTGATGACTTTAATCCTTTCTTGAAGCTCAATTACCATTAAATAGAATATAAAAATGGTGGTGCTGGTAGTTTAGTCCCTAAGTCGTGTCTGACTCTTGCAACCCTGTGGACTGTAGCCCGCCAGGCTCCTCTATCCATGGGATTTCCTAGGCAAGAATACTGGAGTGGGTTGCCATTCCTTCTCCAGGGGATCTTCCCTACCCAGGAATCAAACTGGGTCTCCTGCATGGCAAGCAGACTCTTTCCCAACTGAGCTACGAGGGAAGCCCTGTTATGCTTGGTCATTCAGTCATGTTGGATTCTTTGCGCCTCTTCTGTCCATGGGATTTTTCAGGCAAGAATGCTGGAGTGGGTTGCCATTTCCTTCTCCAAGGGATGTTCCCAACCAGAGATTGAACTCATATCACCTGTGTCTCCTGCATTGCAGGTAGATTCCTTACCCGCTGAGCCATGGAGGAAGCCTGTGGCTCAAAAATGTTAGTTCTGGAATGATCCTTAGAGATCCAGAGCCTCACCCTCCTCCTCACTTCCCCCCAGGGGTGACATGGTAGGACTAGTTCCAGGCACCAACTATAGAGGACCTTCCCAACAGGGTTACCCACACACCCTTCCCCTCTGTTCATTTGTTAGGGCTCATTTTATAATATTTGGCAATTTTTATATAACAGTTTCTATAAACCTCAGTGAGTTCCTTTTCTCGGTGAGCAGATGAGCAATGAAGTGCCATGAAACAAACAATGTTGTTGTGCCATGCAACAACACACTTCGGAGAACTGACAGTGATGGGTGGGGGTGGGGGGCATCTGTTTGCGTGCAGGAGGGGGAAGTGAAGGCTGGCATCTACTTTTTCTTGGACTTTTTTTATCACTTGAAAATGATACCAGGGCTATAAAAGAGGCCTATGAATTTATTTTCTTTTTTTCTTACTCTGAACTTAGAAAATGTATTGAGATGACCTGTGAGGACCCCCTCCTAACAGCAAGGAGTGGTATTTAGACAGACCTGATGACAGGATCAGGCTCTTGAAAATAAAAGGGGAACTCTCCTTATCTTAGTGCCTTAAGAAAAGAAAACAAAAACCAGGAAGCTCTCAATTTAGTGCTAAACCAAACAGCACCTTCTGCTGCTGGCTGTTTGCTAATAAGCGTTATCTAATCAGGGCCACCAAACAAAGGTAGCTGATAGGAAAAAAGGGAGAAGCAGGCTCCCTCCCCACTGTTTCCTGGTATCCTGGGACTCCCTGTCACAGGCCTTCTGAAACCCAAAGATGACAAGGCTGGCTTCTATGAGATAGACTCCCATGTCCACTGGGACCCCTTTTCATCCCTTCTTTCAAGGAAGCATGCAAGAACCTAGAATACCCTGGATGTGGCTTGGCCATCAATACATACATTTTTAAGCAAACAAAGACTACATTTAATGCCCTCACTTTCTTTTCCCACTCCTGTTCTTTTCAATAGAGATTAACTAGGAGCTGGCCACCCAATCAACACAAATACACAGAGACTTTGACTCTTTTTCACTGAAGCTCCAGAAGGAAGGCCTGGATAGGAGGTGGTAAAGGTCCCTGAGGTCTAGCTACTCTAGCAGCAAGCAGGCTGTTTGTTTCTACCCGCTGGCTTAACATTGCCATTCACCATGGCATCTGGGCAAAGTGATATATGATACAGCTGGGCTGCAGATCGTCTTACCAATCCATAGATGAGCTGGCGTGAAAAATATTTACACTTTAATCAAATACAAATCCACATGCAACTGTCTTTTTCAGAGTTTCTTTCCCTGTGTAAAGAAGTGAAATGAGGGAAAACAGTGACCTGACTAATCAGATTCACCACTCCAAAGAAAGCTCAAATGTCATCACTATGGCAACAGAACAGTCAGGGTCCACCCTGTCTCTTCCCTCACACAGCGCCCTGGCTAATGAATGAACGTGGCAAACACACTAAAAACAGTGAGTTTGGAGCTATGAGCAGGGTCTTAAGAGTGATCACCTTCATGAAACATTCTATCCTATTTTTACTTTTCTTCCTCTGAATTTAATTCACCTCTGAGGATGTGCTTTGCACAAAGGAGGTGCTTACTTGCTGGCTTGCTCTGTATTTTCAGAAGGATCCTATGTTATTGAGCCCTTTGTTCTGGCAAATGACAGGGATCATTTCTACTTTGGAATCCAAACTGGGCTAATCTCAGGGGAAGTAATGCAGAAGGTGAGTCTAGCGTATAAACCAGGGGGGTACATTTAACATGGTAAGAAGATATGCAAAAGATTCTCTATTCATTCAAAGATCACTGACCGAAAAAATTGAATGAGATTCTGATTAAACTTCTCCAAGGCTGGTGTTTACGTAGGCAACCAATTAGTTTTAGAACTCAGGAGAAATGTCCCTTTGATCAATTAGGTGCCTGATATTCATGTTCCTTAGGGGAGAAAAGGAACCTACACAGCTAGTCTAAAGCCTTCTTTTTATCGTAATTAATCATTTCTTTTTATCCACTCTGAAAATTGTAGAAAATGGCTCAAAATTATCTTCCTTAAGATTCTTTTCACATCTTATAAACTTAAGTTAGGATTTCTCTTAGCTTTCACACAAGGTCAATTTGCCAAAAGTTAATTTTCCAAGAAGCCCAAAACACCAAATCTAACCATTGTAGGTTTAATCACTTTAATGGTTTTAAGTGGAATGTTAGATTTTAGAGACTGATACATATTATCTGAAATTTGAGTTAAGTAAGGGTAGCATAAGAATTATAAATATGCTAAAAGTCTGGCAAAAGAGAAAATAAGGTAAACTTCCCATATGGAAAACTATTTTTAATTCAAAAATAGGCATTTTTAATATAAAAAGACTGTTTCTGCTACTTCTGATTTTAGTTCAGATGTTTTTAAAAGACACTCCCCATTTTTTCTATTTTAAGCAATTTATCTAATTTTTGATGAATCTTTCTATGAATCTTAATTTTTAATGAGTCTTTCTATTACAACAAGCAATTCAAAAAATTTTAAATTGTAAATGAAACAGAAATGAAACTTTAATAAGTACAAGTAAAATTTTCAATACAAATTAAAAAGCAGATCAGATAGATCGGTATTTAAAATTAACAATGAAGTTGAAGTTTAATTCATATTAAGTACTGATATTTATACCAAAAGCAAATATTCATAAATTGCCAAAACAATTCTAATATATGATTTGATTATATATATATATATATATATATATATATATATATATATATATATATACACCATATATATTTTTTAAATAGTTGACACTTCATATGGGAGGTAAAATCAGTTAAAGGAGTGGAAAGTGGTTATGGTAATCCAGGAGGGAACATGGAGAGTTAAGTGAATGGTAGCTCAATTTCAAAATACCTTAACTGTAAATATGGAATCCAACATGAACGATTACAAAAATAAACTAGTTAAAACAATTGAACATGCTGAAAGATGACTGTAAAACCAAAGTACTTTAATTTAATTTAAACTGAAAAGCAACCAATCGATATCTTGATTATTGCTAATGAAATAATACATTTCTGAGGATATTGATTATACTTTATTAATTACTGACTGTACAGAAAATGTACATGTAACCCATCATCAGATGCTACAGTTGAATAGTTACGTTAAAGTTGTTTAGGCCTTCCCTGGTGGCTCAGTGGTAAAGAGTCCACCCGCCAACACAGGAGACACGGGTTCGATCCCTGGTCTGGGAGAATCCCACATGCCACAGAATAACTAAGCCCGTGCACCACAACTGCTGAGCCTGTGCTCTAGAGCCCGGGAACCACGACTACTGAGCCTATGCTACACCTGCTGAAGCTCGTGAGCCCTGGAGCAGCGCTCCTCAACACGACAAGCCACCACAATGAGAAGCCTGTGCACCAGTGAGGACCTAGCACAGCCAAACATAAATTGAAATTGTTTTTTAGAAAAAGCTGTTTAGATACCCCTTGGAATGTTCTAATGCCACCTTCCACTAAATCAGGACATTTATATATAAGCTTTTTGGTGAATGGACTGAGAGTCACTGTGTATGTCTACAGAAGTATGTGTGTGCATATGTGTGCATGTTTTAAATCTAGCTATTTCACACCTCTCCTTTATTTATTGTGTTCTGACCAGTACAGAGAACAGAAATTCTAATGATTTTTTCATTTTAAATGCTATGATTCTATTAATGCAGCCTCAGAGTACACTGCTTAGTTCCCAAGACTTGCCTCTTATTAGAGCTTTAAGTCAACTGATAATGTCAATTATTCTTTGCTAGAATGATATAAATTTCAATCACCCTGATTCTACCATTGTGCACTAGAACTTTCTTGAACTTAAGTACTAGATTCCCGCCCCCCCCAGTTATATTTTAACTTGTTTTACATGCTGTGTTGCTTTGCTTGCTGTGTATTAGTTGTCTGCTCAGTTTTATTGAAAACCTCTTGTCATCTCAATGATATTGCTCCTTTCTCCCCATTTCTATGGTTCCATTTTGGTCTAAGGTAGCCTATGCAACACATCTGTCACTGTGGTATAGAACCCGCCTGGCAATACAGGAGATGTAAGAGACACGGGTTCAATCCCTGGATTGGGAAGATCCTCTGGAGGAGGAAATGACAACCCACTTCAGTATTCTTGCCTGGAGAATCGTATGGACAGAGAAGCCTGGTGGGTTACAGTCCATGGGGTAGCAAAGTCTTGGACATGACTGAAATGACTTAGTATGCATGAGAAGTGACACAGACTTGCTGAACATACTTGACCTGGGCCCAGAGCAAATACCTCTAATACCTTTGAAGATTCCATTTATCCAACCTTTGAAATGAATATTTTCATCTCTCCTGCCCTCATTTATTTGAAGCTGAATTATTGGAACAGAAGAAAAATGCATTTACAGATGGCATTTTAGTAAAAACTTAATTAATGAACAAATCATGCCAAGTTAATTAAAAACTGAGATGAAAACAATCTGATAAAATCATTAATTTTCCTGAAGTGCCTAATTAAAACACAGAGTATATCTTAATTAATATGAATGTCACAAATATATTAGTTACAGTGATATCTACATACTCAACTCTAAGTTTCAGATAGCTATCTAAAATAACAAAAAAGTTTACATCACTTGTCTTTTCCTGGGGATCTGGGTGTATTGAAATACCTGGTGTGCTGCATACAGTCCATGGGGTCGCAGAATTGGACATGACTGGGTGAATAAACAAGAACAACAATGGTGCATATATCCAGCATTCTGAGAACTCACCCTCACTCTAAACAAGATAATACTAATCAAACAATAAAGAGAAGAAAACTTCAAAACCTCAACAATAAGGAAGAGACAACTTTTCTTAGTCAACTCTTTAAGAAGAGTAGAAATCTAGTGTTTTAAGTGACCTTCCCCATCCCAAACTCAGAATTCTAAAAAATGCTAAGAAATTACAGACTTACTGAGGGAATTCTTCTGAAGTCTCCTGAGGAGCAATTCCACATTTTAGCAAATTCATTCTTGGAGATAATTATGGTCTTAATTCTAAAACTTCATAAGCTTAATAAAAGTTTTAGTGTGTCACTCACGAACTTCAAAATAAAACATTAAAATAAAGTAATAAATAGAATCTTGTAATACTTTAGAATAAAAATAATCCCAAATCCAGGATGATTTGTTTCAGAAATATTAGGATAGCTTGGTAAGTAGAAATCCATGGACACAGGATTCTATACTTTAATGAGAAAGAGATCATATGAACATTTCAAGAGGTAACAAAAGAGATAAAAATGAATGCATCCTTCCTTAAAGAATTAAAGAATAGAAATAATGCCCATTAGGATGTCACTGTTGACCTCCCTTACACTGAAAGCCAAGAGCCACACCCCAGCACATCATTGTCTAGAACTTTCTATGATGACGGAATTTATTTTTCTGCACTGTCCCATATGATAGCCACAAGTTATTTATGGCTACTGAGCACTTGACATGTGGCCACTCTGACCACAGAACTGAATTTTTACCTTTATTTCATTTTTATCCATTTGAATTTAAAAAGCCACATGTGGCTAATAGCCATTATAAAGCACAGTGCAGCCCTAGGGGATATTTCTTTATTCAAGGTGAGAGGGAGGGCAATAATGTACCATATTTTTGATAGTTTAGCAGTTGTTGCTATCAATCACTGAGACTTTTTAAATAAAAATTATAAAATTTAGTATTATAGTTTAAAAAATAAAGTATTAATTAGCATGGTATGAAAGAGAGAGAAAAGCAAATTTACAAAAGTTAGTAGCCCTGATGCCCAAACAGCAATACTGACACACCGACAATGATGCCACTGTCAGCAGCAACGAGAAAAAAGAAAAACCATCTCCAGCTATCAGAGGAGGGCTTCCCAGGTGGCTCAGTGGGAAAGAATTCAACCTGCCATTGCAGGAGACGTAGGTTCTATCCCTGGGTTGGGAAGATTCCCTGGAGAAGGAAATGGCTACCCACTCCAGTATTCTTGCCTGGGAAATCCCATCCCTGAAAAATCCCTGGTGGGTTACAGACCATGGGGTCACACAGAGTTGAACATGGCTGAGCACACACACAGCTATAAGAGCACATGGAAAGACTATAATATGGCTTATCCAGAAATGAGAGCATAAGTCTATCAAAGAATATCCACACATATCTTGGGGGACTTTTCAGACTAGATTTTCAGACTAACACTAACCTTTTCAGGCCACAGAAGAAGAAAGCTAACACTGAGTTATGGTAGATGATTTTTCTCTCTCTGCTCATTGTCGAAGAACAACTGGATCCATTGCTTATTAATATTTCCCAAGCCACTTTCATGGGTAAAGGAACTGAGGCACAAGGCACAGATAAATGTCCACCCTGGGGCTTAACTCTTCCTCCGAAGTCAGTCTTCACAGTATGAAAACGTGTCTGTTCGGTTTCTCACTTTTTTCCCTCCAACATTTGTCTTATTTCAGATATCTGAGCATCTGATTTAAAATGACTCATTTGGGACCACAGAGGGTGTGAAGGCATAAAAACCAAAAGAAACTCCTAGAAATGGTTCTAGACATTAGTTGAAAAGAAGAGTTTAGTGTTGATGCACGGTGTAAGTAAGCCTAGCTCACATGCAGGCCAATAGCAGGTGTTGATGGTGGTTGTTGGGAGCAGGGAACCCATATTTCATGAAACACCGATATAATGAAGACACAGAACTCCAAGAGTGATTAATAATGCACGTATTGGAACCTATATGTCTAAGTAAATATCAGCCCTTGGAAAGAACCATCTTGGAAGCATAAATGCAAATTCTAATTTAGCTAAAGTTGTACAAGAATTTCTGACTTACTCTTATAAAAGTTCCTTTAGAGCTAGTATACAGGTAACAAAAATAGCTTTATAGATTTTCTGTGAGAAAATAAACCAAACAATATTGTGAAAGAACAGACAAAATACATGCTGCTTCTGCTAAATCGCTTCAGTCGTGTCCAACTCTGTGCGACCCCATAGACGGCAGCCCACCAGGCTCCCCCGTCCATGGGATTCTCCAGGAAAGAACACTGGAGTGGGGTGCCATTTCCTTCTCCAATGCATGAAAGTGAAAAGTCAAAGTGAAGTTGCTCAGTCATGTCCGACTCTTAGTGACCCCATGGACTGCAGCCCACTAGGCTCCTCTGTCCATGGGATTTTCCAAGCAAGAGTACTGGAGTGGGGTGCCATTGCCTTCTCTGCAAAATACATGAGGAAGACCTTTAAAAAGGACTTTAACTTGAATTCTGACACTCCAGGGAAAGCAGCTTTGACTAGGAGAGAAATATGGAGGCAGTCAAAGATTTTCAGCAAATTCTAAAGGGGGCATCCAAGCACTTTCATGGGCTTTAGAGATCAATATCTTTGACACTTTATGACTTCTAAGGTGAAGGTGAAGGTGAAGTTGGTCAGTCATGTCCGACCCTTTGCGACCCCATGGACTGTAACCTACTAGGCTTCTCCGTCCATGGGATTCTCCAGGCAAGAATACTGGAATGGATTGCCATTTCCTTCTCCAGGGGATCTTCCCAACCCAGGGATCAAACCCGGGTCTCCCGCATTGGAGGCAGACGCTTTAACCTCTGAGCCACCAGGGAAGCCCTATGATTCTAAGTCCATTTCAAATCTCAACAGCTTTTACGTTCTTTGCTAAAGCACTATAGTTCTAACTACTCCGCTGCTCTGATGATCTTGAAACTGTCTTCCAGCTTTAGAATGCTCTGAATCTTAGCAAGCAGCAAATTGCAGTGGGATTGTTGTGGAGGTCTTGAATGACAGTGAACAGTGGGGCAGGAGAGAGGGATGGAGTGAGGAAAAAAATGACAAGACACAGGGAGGTGGGGAGGGAGAGAGAGAAGGAAAGATGACCAGGCAGGAGTTGGGAGTGAGGAAGGACAGCCAATGGGGACTGCAGAGCATGGTATTAGAACAGATGATCTAGAAGTAACTGAGCTGCAGAAGGGCCAGTTGGGAAGGGAAGAGCAAGACAGATTGGAAAGAAAGGAGGAAGAGGGGGAACTTGGGTCAAAAAAATCACACATTAGATTGTCCCCTACACTGGACACCAAAGAACACTCAACTCAGATGTGCTTGAGCCACTGTCTAGCATGGGAGAGGGAAGGGGAAGGGAGGCGAGGAGTCAGGGAGTCAGGTCTAGGACTCATCGAGTCATGCATGAATGATTAGTTTTGAGATATCACATTGACAGCCTCATGATGGAAGCACAGCGTTAAGCAGTATAAAACAGAATAACTCCAGCATTACGGAGGGATTCCTTGGTGGCTCAGACGGTAAAGCATCTGCCGGCAATGCAGGAGACCTGGGTTAAATCCCTGGGTCGGGAAGATCCCCTGGAGAAGGAAATGGCAACCCACTCCAGTATCCTTGCCTGGAGAATCCCATGGACAGAGGAGCCTGGTGGGCTATAGTCCATGGGGGTTGCAAGAGTCGGACACGACTAAGCACGCACACTGTAGCATTAAGGAAGCCCCTGCATCAGACAGAGACAGAATATATGTCGTTCTACCAGTCAAGAATGCTCAAACTACCACACAATTGCACTCATCTCACATGCTAGTAAAGTAATGCTCAAAATTCTCCAAGCCAGTCTTCAGCAATATATGAATCGTGAACTTCCTGATGTTCAAGCTGGTTTTAGAAAAGGCAGAGGAACCAGAGATCAAATTGCCAACATCCGCTGGATCATGGAAGAAGCAAGAAAGTTCCAGAAAAACATCTATTTCTGCTTTATTGACTATGCCAAAGCCTTTGACTGTGTGGATCACAATAAACTGTAGAAAATTCTGAAAGTGATGGGAATACCAGACCACCTGATCTGCCCCTTGAGAAACCTATATGCAGGTCAGGAAGCAACAGTTAGAACTGGACATGGAACAACAGACTGGTTCCAAGTAGGAAAAGGAGTACATCAAGGCTGTATATTGTCACCCTGCTTATTTAATTTCTATGAAGACCACATCATGAAAAACGCTGGGCTGGAAGAAACACAAGCTGGAATCAAGATTGCTGGGAGAAATATCAATAACCTCAGATATGCAGATGACACCACCCTTATGGCAGAAAGTGAAGAGGAACTAAAAAGCCTCTTGATGAAAGTGAAAGAGGAGAATGCAAAAGTTGGCTTAAAGCTCAACATTCAGAAAACGAAGATCATGGCATCTGGTCCCATCACTTCATGGGAAATAGATGGGGAAACAGGGGAAACAGTGTCAGACTTTATTTTGGGGGGCTCCAAAATCACTGCAGATGGTGACTGCAGCCATGAAATTAAAAGATCCTTGCTCCTTGGAAGGAAAGTTATGACTAACCTAGATAGCATATTGAAAAGCAGAGACATTACTTTGCCAAGAAAGGTCCATCTAGTCAAGGCTATGGTTTTTCCAGTGGTCATGTATAGATATGAGAGTTGGACGGTGAAGAAAGCTGAGCACCGAAGAATTGATGCTTTTGAACTGTGGTGTTGGAGAAGACTCTCGAGAGTCCCTTGGACTGCAAGGAGATCCAACCAGTCCATCCTAAAGGAGATCAGTCCTGGGTGTTCATTGGAAGGACTGATGCTGAAGCTGAAACTCCAATACTTTGGCCACCTCATGCAAAGAGTTGACTCATTGGAAAAGACTCTGATGCTGGGAGGGATTGGGGGCAAGAGGAAAAGGGGACGACAGAGGATGAGATGGCTGGATGGCATCACCGACTCGATGGACATGAGTTTGAGTGAACTCCGGGAGTTGGTGATGGACAGGGAGGCCTGGCATGCTGCGATTCATGGGGTCGCAAACAGTCGGACACAACTGAATGACTGAACTGAACTGAACTGAACCAGTCAAGGGAGTGTATCACAGGAGATCCTGCAAGGTGGCCTTTGCCTTCCTGAAGATGGCAATTCTCTGGATTCCTTATCATGGGGGATGGCAGCCAATCATGCAGACCTGTATATTCAGGTTGGCTCAAAAACAAGTGACCCCCAGGGAGAGAGGTATTTCTTCTAATACAATCAGCAACAGCTTCAAGGGTTCTTAAACCTCCAGTTCCTATACAAACACCTCGTGACAGGCAGACAATGGAGGAAGCCTGCTATCTTTGGAAGAGTTGTGAGTTCGAAGGGCCACAAAGAAGGAAGATATTCAATTCCCAGGGTAACCGTCCAGGTTATATAGAGGCATTAGCGCTTGTCTTCTGTTCCTTCTCCGTCAGCATGAAGATGGAGGATTTCCGAGAACGTGAACTCTCAAGACAAAGCAAAATACCATTTTTTTCCCCAAAGCAGAATCCCAACAATAAATTGCACTCAAATAGCAGTCTGTGCCTTTTTTCAAGATGGCCTGCTACTATCCTGTTTGATCTTGGCACTACTGTGAGGAACAGGCAGGCAAGTTTTCAACATGAGGACATAGATGTTTCAAAAGGTGAAATGATGAACCTCAGGCCATGCCACACAAGTCCATTAAAGAATCCAGACAGAGCACAGATGGCGTGATGTCTAGTACAATATTCATGACAGCCAGAATACTCAATTTCAGGCTTCTTGCCAGAATTAAACTCTGGTTTAACTTTATCTGAATTAAGTTCTTGTAAAAAGGATGAAAAAAGAGCATCCCATTCAACCCCACACAATTACTGAGCACCTAGAATGCTCTACATGGTTAAGTTAGGTTACAATAAACTAGATGTAGTTCCTATCTTTAAACGTATTATTTAGCCTGGGAGACAATTAAACAGGGACATCAACAGTTAAATGAGTTATATTTTTCCAGGTAGAGAAGGTGGCAATGGGTATACCTGTCCATTCACTTATTTTCAATTATGCACTCAATACATTTACATTGAGGAGTCACTACATGCCTGTATTCAACCCTGAATACTCATTGGAAGGACTGATACTGAAGCTCCAATACTTTGGACACGTAATGTGAAGAGTCACCTCATTGAAAAAGACCCTGGTGCTGGGAAAGATTGAAGGCAAGAGAAGAGGGCGACAGAGGATGGATAGTTGGATGGCATCACCAATTCAATGGACACGAACTTGGGCAAACACTGGGAGATGGTGGGGGACAGAGAGTTCTGGCATGTTGCAGTCCATGGGGTCACAAAGAGTTGGACACAACTTAGTGACTAAACAACAACAACATGCCATGTACTGTGTGGCCATGCATTAGGGTCACAGAGATGAAAGGTATGTGATTCCTTCTCCCCATTATCTAGGAAAGAAATACATATGTAATGGCCAACTGTCATGCAATGAGGTTATATCTAGGGTGAAGAAAGGCACATAGAAGAAGCAATGGAATCACAGGGAAAGAAGCTGAAACTCTAACTGGGAGGTGCAAGAAGCTTCCACTGAGCATGCATATGAGAGGAGATTATCTAGACTTAACAGAGCTGCAAGGAGGGCAAGTTGGAGGTGGGGTGGGGAAAAACAAAGGAGATTGGAAAGGATGGGGAAAGAGGGAGAATTTGGACTCTCACCCTGAAGAGTAGAGTCATAACACCTTGCCTCGCCCTTATGAAACATCACATAGCCAGAACAAGCTATATAAACAGAGAACTACCATAAACCATGGTAGGTGCCACTGTATTTACAAAGCGCTGGGCTAACACATCGTCTAGCAATTCCTGTTGAGTGCATGAACAAGCATCACGGTGCTGAAGACTGAGCAGGCCCTTGGAGCATGACCCAAGTCCAGGAGGGGCGGAAAGGAGAAAGCCATCACTGGCAGATGGGAACATAGAAAAAAATCTCTGAAGCATGAAAGAGCATGGTACCAGGGATTGGGAAGACTGGAAACAGGAGCTGAGATTTGATTGAATAGAGGAACAGGACAGGAGGCAGGAAAGCAAATTTGGATGGTGTTTTATGAATCCAGGGTAAACAAGTAGAGAGAGGGCATGAAGAGAGGCAATGGTGATTAAGATGGATGAATTGTATATTTATGAGGAGGTTCAGCTGCAGAATATGTGGGACCTGGGAAACTTTGCATGTGAGGGATGCAACACAGGAGTGGAAGATGGCTCGAAAGTTTCTAACATCACTAGCTGAGCAGCTGGGAGAAGCAGTCACTGAGGTACGAGACCCAGAGAGGAATGGGGTTGGGGGTGTGGTTAGCAGAATAATGGTCCCCAAAGGTGTCCATGTTCTCTTCCCTAGAAACTATGAGTATGTTACTTTGTATGCAGTGAGGGTGGAGGAGAGGAGAAGGAGGAGAGGCAGAGAAAGAGATACAATGATAGAAGCAGAAGGGAGAGACATTGATCAAGTTGAAGATGCTTTGCTGCTGGCATTCAAGATGGAGGAAGGGATCTTGAGCGAAGGAATACAGGTGACCACTAGAAGCTAGAAAAGGCAATGAAAGAAATTCTCCCCCAGCACCTTCATGAAGAAGGCAGGAAAGCTGAACTGTTTTGGACTGTTTTTTCATTGCTTTAACCCACTAAACTGTGGTAATCTGGTACAGCATCAATAGGAAACTAATACAGGAAACAAATAGGAAAGTGAAGAATTCAATTTTATGGCGTGACTTCTTGGAATTCATACCAAAGCTGGAGCAAAAGGTCATGGTGATGTCAAGTGGGTGAAAGGGGTTATCACTATGAGCAAGAACCAGAAAAAAATGTGGTTTTAAAAAATATCAAATCTCCTTTAGTTTGTAAACCTAAGAGTTTTCAGTGATGTAAAGTATAAACAATGCATTTTTCACTTTCTGACAAATGTAAGGAGTAAGAGTGATATATAAATATGAAATATCCTGCCTGTCATCATGGAAATGTGCCCAAACACCTAGGACAGTGATATCCTAACTGGATCCCTGTGATGTGCAAATCCATTGAAAATAATACTCTCAAGATGGCCACGCTGCTATTTGTAGGTCTAAATCTGATAGATTTGTTATGGATATTGAACAAGAAAGGAAACCATCAAATTCCTTTTAGTGACCTGAGGAGATTTCCCAGAGCCTTTCTAGTGCATTATATGACATTCATTTGTTGTTGCTAAAATCCCCCAATATTTCATAACTCTTATGAAATTCAAAGAGAATGTCATCATTTGCTTTTGTGGGTTTAAAATAGTTTTTATCTAGAACTCCATGTGTACATGCCATTGAGGATGAACTTTTGGATACTTAGTAACATTCCAGTAAGCTTGCTCAGTGTTATCCAGTGTTCCTGGAAATCTGATTTTTTATGTATTAAACAACAATCCATTCTGAATATCAAGACATGGAGTTGCTGTATGAAGCAACAGTTAGAACCAGACACTGAAACCCAGACTGGTTCCAAATCGGGAAAGGAGTACATCAAGGCTGCATATTGTCACCCTGCTTATCTAACTTGAATGCAGAGTACATCATGCGAAATACCATGCTGGATGAAGCACAAGCTGGAATCAACACTGTGGGGAGAAGCATCAATAACCTCAGATATGCAGATGACACCACCCTTATGGCAGAAAGTGAAGAACTAAAGAGCCTCTTGATGAAAGTGAAAGAGGAGAGTGAAAAAGTTGGCTTAAAACTCAACATTCAGAAAATGAAGATCATGGCATCCGGTCCCATCATTTCATGGGAAATAGACGGGGAAATGATGGAAACAGTAACTGACTTTACTTTCTTGGGCTCTAAAATCACCGAGGACAACAATGGAAACTGTGACAAGACTTCATTTTCTTGGGCTCCAAAATCACCGCAGATGGTCACTGCAGCCATGAAATTAAAAGACGCTTGCTCCTTGGAAGAAAACCTATGACCAACCAAGACAGCATATTAAAAAGCAGAGTTATTACTTGGCTGAAAAAGGTCTGTCCAGTCAAAGCTTTGGTTTTTCCAGCAGTCATGTATGGATGTGAGAGTTGCACTGTAAAGAAAGCTAAAGGCTGAGGAATTGAGGTTGTTGGACTGTGGTCTTGGAAAAGACGCTTGAGAGTCCCTTGGACTGCAAGGAGATCTAACCAGTCCATTCTAAAGGAAATCAGTCCTGAATATTCATTGGAAGAACTGATGCTGACACTGAAATTCCAATACTTTGGCCACCTGATGCAAAAAACTGACTTACTAGAAAAGACCCTGATGCTAGGAAGAACTAAAGGTTGGAAAAGAAAGAAAATGACAGAAAATCAGGTGGTTAGATAGCACCATGGATTCGAAGGGCATGAGTATGAGTAAGCTGCGAGAACAGGTGATAGAGAAACCCAAAGTTCGCAGTCCACGGAGTTACAGAATAATGGGACAGAGCTGAAAAAATCAACTAAGCAGCCCAAGTGAAGTGAAATCACTCAGTCGTGTCTGACTCTTTGCGAGGCCATGGACTAGCAGCCTACCAGGCTCCTCCCTTCATGGGATTTTCCAAGCAAGAGTACTGGAGTGGGTTGCCATTTTTTTTTCCAGAGGATCTTCCCGACCCAAGGAACAAACCCGGGTCTCCCGCATTCCAGACAGACGCTTTAACCTCTGAGCCTCCGGGGAGCCCAAAGCCTAACACAATAAACACACACACAGAAAGCTAGTAAGTATAACAACCCCGGAAAAAAAAAAAAAAACCTGTCTCAAAACTTTCATTTTATAAGGTCTATTTTTATACACAACCATATTGGCTTTGTCAAGCTTACAAAGCCTCCAAAAATTGTGAGAGAAGCAGCTTATATTTTTACTAAGTGCAGCACAAAAGACCCACCTTGAGAACGAGCACTCCTAACACAGTTAGGGTGAGCAGCATCAAGGGTAAGTCTGGGTCAAGAGTTTGTGGCAGATCTTTTCACTTAAGTGCTTGAAGGTTCATTCATCGAAATATTATGTTTAAAAGAAATTTACGATGAATTAAAATAGTAAATTCAATCTATATTACGCACAGCGCATGCTGGTTATGCAAATGAATGCTGAGTCTCCACCCCCGAGATTCATGGCTTTCCCCGCCCCCACTCCTGGGACGCCAACTTCCTGTCCCTTGTTCCCAGGCCCCAACTCCATGTTTTCGCCTCCTCAACACTGAGTCTGATTTCTTCTCAATAAGGATTTTGTTGACGGCTTAAGATAATGATATAGGGGTGCTGGATTTGACACAGAGAAGGTTCACCATAATGTCGAATGAAATAGAGTGCCTAACCTCCTCAGTCGTGCCTAGACTATTTGCGACCCCATGGACTGTAGCCCTCCAGGCTCCTCTGTCCATGGGCTTACTCAGGCAAGAATACTGGAGTGGGTTGCCATCTCCTTCTCCAGGGGATCTTCCTGACCTAGCACACTGATTATCTGTCCCATCTCACACAGATAATCATCCTATGAGTCGCTTACCCAACAGGATGCTTTTCTGATGCGTGTGATAATGACCTATAAAGTACATCTCTGAAACAAGAGTCCACTAATATCCTAAAGAAAAACCACAGAGGTGAATAAAGCTTCAATTTGATCTGAGGGATAACAAAAAGGGTTTGTACCGGGGTTCTTGGTGGAAAGTGACGGTGGCGCCTTTTGTGTTTCCTGTTTTGGTGAGTGCCGCTGTTGCCAGTCCAGTTGCTCAGGATCGAAACCACAAAGTCATCATTACATCTCTCCTCCTCCTCACACCCCACAGCCAATTAGCTGGCCAATCCTGTTGATTCTATGACCTCAACGTGTTAGGCATCTGACCCCTCCTGTTCACCGCCCATAGTTCCTTCTGCCTGAATTCTGCCATGGCCTTGGCATTGTCTGCACCCTTTCCCCACCACGCCTCTCCACTGCCACCACATTTCTCTGCCTGTGATTTGGATGATATAATTTCCTTGCTTACAAGTCCGGAGGAATTGCTATTGCAAACAGCATGAAGGGTAGGATCCTCAAGCTGATAGTCCAACTATAACAGTATGGCCCACAAGGACCAGCATGGTTTACCCTGAGGAGACACAGACAAATACAGAATAATCACTGAGAAATCTCTCTAGATGTTCTTTCCTTTTTTCCTATATTTGTTCTGATTATATTCATGGAAATGTAATTATGTATCTGTTGAATCTGCTAATTGAGTTCTCAAGTTTGTAAATTTAAAAAGTATTTTAATATTCTTTTTTGAGTAGCTCAGTTTTACTCTTGAAAAGCATATGTACCAATAGACCAGACAGTGACAATTTAAAACTGATTGAGAAGCACTGTTTTACAGTAGTGTTACACCAAGTGAAGTCCCTGAACTGGCAGTGTCCCTATTACTTGGGAGCTGGTTAGAAAAGCAGAATTTCGGGTCCCACTCCAGACTTACCAACTCAAGACTCTCTGGTGGTGGATCCCGGAAGCCTGTGTTTTAACAAGCCCTCCAGGTGCTGGCAAATGTTTGAGAGACACCAATTAACAATCATTCCACTGTGCCTTCAACCCCCTGTAGCTCCTGGTGGCCACAAAGCACTTCAACTGTGGCTAGTACAATTGAGAAACTGAATCTTTAACTTTATTTTGTTTCATTGAAACCTACACAGCCACTTGTAGCCAGTGGTTGTCATATTGGACTACACTGGTCTAGTCCCTATATTCTGTCCTTAAAAGGACAGCCATAGTACCACCTCTGTGCTATATTTTTAAGCTTTCCAGTCCACAAAGGAAGATTTGCTTTCCAAACCCAGCACTCTCATAGTAATCTATTACATTTCAGCTATCTCTCAATATTTTCACCTCTTCCAAGAAGACCCCCAGGATCTTCCATATTTAAATTAATTTCCTTCCTTGTTTTCTTTCTACAGTGTTCTTCTTTCTCTGACTCTCTTATAAAACTTATTACTCTCTTGCTTTGTGCCCAAGTTATTTAGGGATGGGTTTGTCCTCCCCCAGATGGAAGACTGTTGGTCTCATCATCTTTTATCCCACGACGGCACCGACCAGATAGTTTGCAAAATGGGAGACATTCATCAACCATGTAATTGAATTAAACCTCCATGAAACCAGAGAGAAAAGTCTTCAACACCAAAAATGCATCCTAGTGGTCTTAGAAGTCAGGACAGATCAAAATGTTAACATACACAATTTAGATTAGAATAGGAAAAATGTTAAAGTCATAGTGAAACATTTGTCACAGGATCAAAATACATTGTTATAAAAATAAACACAGTGCCTGCTTCATCATTTCTTTAGCAGCAGGAAAGCATTTTCCCTTGGCAATCCTCTACCTCCATCAGAACGGTTCCTTAACTAAATTTGAGATTAAAAACAGACTTCTAGCTTTTTTTTTTTTTAAAGCCACTCCTATTGGAGAAGCATATTCTTTGTGATATAAAAGCAGTTTTCCTATCAGTTTCCTGAAAGATATTAGACTTCTGAATGGATCGATATTTTGCCGATAAAAAAAGGTAATCTTTATTTTTATAGAAAAGGTGAGAAGAAAACATAATTCACTCTGCTTTATTTCAGAGTTCTATACTTGATCTTGTTTTTACAAAGCTATAAAATTAAAATACATGAAATTAACCACACCAAACCAAACAATAAGGTGGTTAATAATTAAATATATTCTGCCATCAATGTTATAAACCTCATTAGATTTTTATAGGGATTGCACACCCACACTGACTCACAAATACAGTACTGCAAAGAACTTACACTTCACAATGCCCTCACACAAAAGTGAATGGGAAATGTATGTTACTTTCCAACAATGGGCAATGGCAGCATTCATGTGAGATTTGAAAACCTGAATGTCAAATACAATTGACAGTTTTCTGTGTGCCTTTAATTATGGAAACTCACCAACTAACATCAATGCCAACCCCCCTTATAAGTTGTATTTTCAAATTTTTTACATTGTCTGACTGTGCCATGGTGGAAAAGCACACAATTCAACAAGCTCCAAGCATCCACACATGACACATTTGATGTTCTTAATCTTTTCTGAGAAGCTTGGAAGAATACAGGTTTCTAGGCAATACTTTCTATTTATTGTGGGTACAAATTTAGATGAAGAATAGGCTGGTAGTCCAAGATTACATATTTAATGTCAATAATCTACTATTTATTAGAACATAATGGCAAAAATATTTCAAGACATGTGCATAACTGGAAAATAGATACCACAGTACAAAAAATATATTTATAGTTATATAAAAAATAAATAAAATATATGTGAAAATACAGAAGAAGAACTTTAACTCCAAACTGTTAAAACTGGATTCCCTTGAGTGAGTAAGTAATGGTGGTAGAGCAATGAAGAATACATTTTCATCAATTTACTTTATATATTTTTCCTAGTTTGACTCTTTTATAACAAGAATGTTTCCACATAGTACTCGTGTAGCTGAAAGTAAGAATTATTTTAAGAAAATAAGAAATTCTATTTATAGAAAAGTGAAAGAAATATTTTTTGCCCTGACAGAATATTTTTCCCTTAAACTGTAATACAACCCAAAGCCAAGTTTTAAAAAAATGTTTTGTTAGGAAAACACAATAAAAAATTAAACAAGGCTCCCTAATGAACTGTGATTAACTCTCATTAATGATAATGAATGTTTATATAATACTTTATAGTTTAGAAGTTGCATTTTACATTCATTATCACATTTATTAATTGAACAATGAGACCAATTTCACCATCATCATTTTACAAATGAGGAACTGAACCTCAGGGATGTTAAACTATTCGGCTGTTACCACCTAAGTCATGGCATTTGGTCCCATCACTTCATGGGAAATAGATGGGGAAACAGTGGAAACAGTGTCAGACTTTATTTTTCTGAGCTCCAAAATCACTGCAGATGGTGATTGCAGCCATGAAATTAAAAGACACTTACTCCTTGGAAGGAAAGTTATGACCAAACAAAGCAGAGACATAACTCTGCCAAGAAAGGTCCATCTAGCCAAGGCTATGGTTTTTCCAGTGGTCATGTATGGATGTGAGAGTTGGACTGTGAAGAAA
The DNA here is from genome assembly GCF_032405125.1 of Capricornis sumatraensis. Lineage (NCBI taxonomy): Eukaryota > Metazoa > Chordata > Mammalia > Artiodactyla > Bovidae > Capricornis > Capricornis sumatraensis. Next base: position 136,884,181 of record NC_091092.1, on the reverse strand, counting down.
GCTGAGCACCGAAGAATTGATGCTTTTGAACTGTGGTGTTGGAGAAGACTCTTGAGAGTCCCTTGGATTGCAAGGAGGTCCAACCAGTCCATTCTAAAGGAGATCAGTCCTGGGTGTTCTTTGGAAGGAATGATGCTGAAGCTGAAACTCCAGTACTTTGGCCACCTCATGCGAAGAGTTGACTCATTGGAAAAGACTCTGACGCTGGGAGGGATTGGGGGCAGGAGGAGAAGGGGATGACAGAGGATCAGATGGCTGGATGGCATCACTGACTCGATGGACGTGAGTCTGAGTGAACTCTGGGAGTTGGTGATGGACAGGGAGGCCTGGTGTGCTGCGATTCATGGGGTCACAAAGAGTTGGATACGACTGAACGACTGAACTGAACTGAACCGACCCAAGTCATAAGTGGCAGAGCCAGAATTTGATCCAAATTCTGACTCCAAAGCTCAGGCATGACCCACTATACTCCCTCAACCCAAGGAGATGCAGCTCAGAGAAACCGATTAACTGAAACTGCCTAGAGAAGTTAAACAACCTAATCTAGACAATTAATGACTTAGTAAAGCTGTTTTGGGGGGGCTCCAAAATCACTGCAGATGGTGATTGCAGCCATGAAATTAAAAGACGCTTACTCCTTGGAAGGAAAGTTATGGCCAGTACTTTGGCCATCTCATGCGAAGAGATGACTCATTGGAAAAGACTCTAATGCTGGGAGGGATTGGGGGCAGGAGGAAAAGGGGACGACAGAGGATGAGGTGGCTGGATGACATCACCAACTCGATAGACGTGAGTTTGAGTGAACTCCGGGAGTTGGTGATGGACAGGGAGGTCTGGCATGCTGCAATTCATGGGATCACAAAGAGTCGGACATGGCTGAGCGACTGAAGTGAACTGAACTGAAAGCTTAATGTATTCATTTGAAACAATTCTGTATGAAATAGTAATATTTTATGCAGGCTAGAAAGTCTTTAATAACTTCCCTCCATAATCTTTCTAATGATCCTTTCTTCAATCAGAAGAACCAGTAGTGGGAGAAAATGACAAGTTTCACTGGATCCCAATCCCATGCTCATGGTTATATTCCATGTTAGGGCCATTCATTGTTCATTCACTTGTCCCACAGAGATGTATTGATCTCCCAATGTGTTGCTTATTGTGTGTGTAGGAAACAGGGTCAGGGAGAAGAATGAAGCATCCTTCCTGCTTTTGTGGAACCCCATGTTCCTGGGAAATAGGTATAAAAGAATGAACCCCACATGAGATAAAGAAGGGCAATACCAGAGTATGTGCTGCACTGACTGAAGTAGTTCTCAAGATGAGTGACTCTGCCACCCTGGGGTTGTTCAGCAATATCTGGACACATGTTGGTGGTCATACCTGGGGAGTTGGCATGTATCAACAGTAGGCAGAATCCCGAGATGCTGTTCAGCATCCTATAATGAACAGGACAGCCTCCAGGGCAAAGATTTTTCTGGTCCCAGATGCTAATAGTGCCAAGGTTTAGGAATATTTTGCTTCATCATATTACTCGTTCCAGATTTTAAGTGAAAAAATTTATACTGGCTAAAAAAAGGAATTTATAAGTCTACAATAATGAGTGGACTAAAAATGTAAGTCATCTCTTGTTGAATAAAAGCTCTAATCCTATTTTCATCTGTCTGTGAGAATAAGACAAAAAATAACTTTTCTAGAACCGGGCTAATAATACATGAGAGGCTTTGCCACTTTTCGGGGAATGAATTCCTATTCTTCTGCCCCACACTTGGCCAAGCTCCCATCACCTCTCCCTTCTGAGACTGATGTGCACCAGGATCAGACTGGCTTATGTTCAGCACTCTTAACAAATCCCCCTGCACTGGGGATAGCATTCAACCAGCTTCGACATCTACAGAGTGCCTGTGACCTGGACCCTGACGACCTGGGACCCTCATCATGTTTACTCTGCTTAGCCACAGTGATCCCAATTAAAAGGCTTCACATATTCTGTGTCCTCTAAGTCTCCTCCCCTACCGTTAAATCCTGTTTCACATCACAATCTAAATACAGAATAGAACAGAATAGAATATTACACTTTCACTTCATCATGCGAGTGCGGGCTCAGTCGTTCAGTTGTGTCTGACTCTTCATGATCCCATGGACTGTAGCCCAACAGGACTGTCTATGGGATTCTCCAGGCAAGAATACTGGAGTGGGTTGCCATTTCCTCCTCCAGGGGATCTTCGCAACTCAGGGATCAAATCAACATCTCTTGTGTCTCCTGCACTGGCAGTTGGATTCTTTTACTACTGCACCAATGCATATCTTTAAAGTGAAAGTTTTAGTCACCCAGTCGTGTCCAAGTTTTTGTGATCCCATGGACTGTAGCCCACCAGGCTTCTCTATCCGTGGGGTTTCCCAGACAAAAATACTACTGTGGTTTGCCATTTCATTCTCTAGGGGATATTCCCACCCCAGGTATCAAACCCAGGTCTCCTTCATTGCCGGCAGATTCTTTACTGTTTGAGGTACCAGGGAAGCCCAAATAGCATGCCCTCAAAAAGGCTTTCCCTAACTTCCCATTTCCTTTCACCACACCTGTCCTTATGCATTCTCCCCACTTCTCTGCCCTACTCTGCACCCCTCGCCCCATTGGCTCTGTATGACATAAGCACTGTTGCTAGCTAACTCAGGCTTAGATTCAGCCAATGGGAAGCAACGGTAAGAGATCAGAGGGCTGGAGGAGTTGGACATCCAGGTATTTCGACCTCCTTTCCTTCTTAAGTGCCTCCTAGGTGCCTCTAGGTGCTTCTTAGGTGCCTCTAGGAGGGTATCTCCTGCTAGCACCCTGGCTCTCATTAAGCCTTGGTGCTACACTCTGGCCCCTTCATTAACAAAGTTTCATCTGAATCATCTAAAGTGAATTTTGTTTCAGTGTAAATCAGTACAGATTCTTTGGATTATTTTTCATATAGATACTTCTACAGCCCCCAGGCATTTTTCCTGTGAGCTCCTATCAGATTTTATCAACATGTGTATGGGTGGCTATAACAGTATTTTGATTCTTTGTGTACTGTCGCCTGACCTTGCACAATTAGGTATGTTCCACAGGGATCGTGGCTGTTTGGTTAAGGACAGTCGAATGGATGGATTAAAGGGCAGGGCTTGTCATCACTGAAGACAGATACCTGAAATAGGAAATTAATCTCTAGTAAAAAACAGTGTTAATACAAGGAATTTATGGATGAACAAAACATATGGGAAGGAAAAAGTTTGGAGCTTTAAGTACATTCATGCACTCACTCCACTGACATTTGTCCAGCACCTTGCAGTACCAGTCTTCATGAGGCATGGGAAATAGAGGCATGAAAAGGAAACAGTCTCTTTTCTCAAAGGCTTATAGGCTGATGGGGAAGATAGAAATGTAAAGATAATGGGGCACCTGAGACACCTGAGCTGGCGGCACAGGAAGGTCAAGAAAGAGACTGCTAGCAAAGGTGGAAGATTTACAAGGAAAGCATCTGGAAATATATATAAAAAATAAGAGCATGTTCCATTTTTGTTCAGAAAACATGAAGGCTAATATGACCATTAGGAGAAGACTCTTGAGAGTCCCTTGGACTGCAAGGAGATCCAACCAGTACATCTTAAAGGAGATCAGTCCTGGGTGTTCATTGGAAGGACTGATGCTGAAGCTGAAACTCCAGTACTTTGGCCACCTCATGCAAAGAGTTGACTCATTGGAAAAGATCCTGATGCTGGGAGAGATTGGGGGCAGGAGGAGAAGGGGACAACAAAGGATGAGATGGCTGGATGGCATCACCGACTCGATGGACATGAGTTTGAGTGAACTCCGGGAGTTGGTGATAGACAGGGAGGCCTGGCGTGCTGTGATTCATGGGGTCGCAAAGAGTCAGACACGACTGAGCGACTGAACTGAACTGAACTGAATATGATCATAAATTCTTTGTTCCTCAAATTGAGGGAGGAAGGGAAGGAAGTTGCATCCAAGCCGAAAGGTTGCTCTGGGCTAATGTCTCAGCCCAGATAAAAGGGTCCAGTTTGCATTGGCAGGCAAAGATGCAATGACATGAAAATTGCCTGTGTTTTACAAGACTCCAAACATGTGGGTTCTGATCATAATGGGAGCCCAAATGGTGCAATTGTAGAAGCCTTCAGCTAGAGTTCCTGCATTTTCCAAGTTGAGGAAGGCTTAAGTGATTTACCTGCTGTCAAGTTTGATACACATATGTGTACCACTGTGTGGTATATATGGGTGTGGGTGATTACAATATGACATTTATAATCCCCAAGGTAACAGTTACATTCACCAACATTCTTTCTGCCTTGAAATATTAAGAACTAATCTAACATCTTTTTTCATTGAAGGAATGTTTTCACCCTCCTGTTGAGAGGAAAACAGTGACATTGACAAATGATTTTTTCATCTTCATTATTTTTGTCAGTGAGTTGCTCTGTCTGGGCTTTCCTGGTGGCTCAGTGCCAAAGAATCCACCTGCCAATGCAATAGACCAGGGTTTGATCCCTGGGTTGGGAAGATCCTCTGGAGAAGGATATGGCAACTCACTCTAGTGTTCTTGCCTGGAGAACTCCATGGTCAGAGGAGCCTGGTGGGCTATAGACTATGGGATGGCAAAGAGTTGGACACGACTGAGTAAAAAACACTTTGCCCATTTCCAGAGAGGTCACCATGAGTCACAAATCATTCTGATTAGAACCAAATAAACACTTAGCTTCTGTCATCCATCAGATGTTTATAACTGGGGTTGGCAAACTTTTGTGATAAAGGTCAGTGAGTAAATATTTTAGGTTTTGTGAGCCATATGGTCCCTTTCAACAATTCAACATGGTCACTATAACAGGAAGACAGCCACTGACAAGGTGCACATGAATGGGCATGGTTCTATTTCAATCAGTAGCAAAAAGAAATGGCAATCTAGATTTGGCCTCTGGGGAATAGTTTGTCAGCCCTGCACTAGACTATACTGAAGGAAAGAAAAAAAAAAATGAACTGGGAACAAGGGAGACAGCTCCAAGGCAAGTGGGAAAAATGAAATCACTGATGGAAACACTGCAGGGGTACCAAGGAGATAATGTTCTAGTTGTAAGATACACTAAGGGAATGATAATAAATCAATAAACTCTGGGTGCCTATGTGAGAAAATAAAATTGATCAGTAGAATTTCCTACCAACTATAACCACTGTGCAAAAAAGTTCTATTTTTAAAAATATAAATAAATATACAGCTCAGACATAGGAGCTAACTGCAACATGGATGAGCCTTGAAAACATGATGCTCAGTGAAAGAAGCCAGACACAATAGGCCATGTATTGCATGATTCCACTTAGATGAAATGTCCAGAAGAGGCAAATCCAAAGAGACAGAAAGCAAATTAGTGGTTGCCAGGAGCTGGGGAGGAGGAAATGGGGAGTGACTGCTAGTGGGCATAAGGTTTCTTTTGGGGGTGATGGAAATGTTCTGGATTAGAGAGCTGTGAGGGTGGCACAACTCTGTAAATGTACCCCCAAACTCACTGAATTGGATGCTTTAAAAGGGTGAATTGGGGCTTCCCTGGTGGCTCAATGGTGAACAATCTGCCTGCCAATGCAGGAGACACGGATTTGATCCCTGGTCCAGGAAGATTCCACTTGCCTGAAGCAACTAAGCCTGTGAGCCACAACTACCAAGACTGTGCTCTAGAGGCCGGCTGAGTTTTCCTGGTGGCTCAGAGGGTAAAAAATCTGTCTGCAGTGCAGGAGACCTGGGTTCGACCCCTAGGTTGGGAAGATCCCCTGGAGAAGGGAATGTTTACCCACTCTAGTATTCTTGCCTGGAGAATCCCATGGACAGAGGAGCCTGGCAGGATACAGTCCATGGGGCCACAGAGTCGGACCCGACTGAAGCAACTTAGTGCACATGCATGCAAAAACATAAGAAGAGAAATGGAAAGAGGAGTGAAGAGGATGTAGACATGGAAAAACAGCAAATAAATCAATTAATCATGTCAGTTACTGGGATGGTTCTCTATACATCAGATCGAACACAAATGGGCCTCTACCACAACCTGGGAACAATTTAAAGGTAATGCTTTACCCTCTCCCCTCCCTGGAAAGTGGTCATGGCTGTGTGATCTGTTTACATTAGTGAACAGATTTACCAGGATATAAGTTGATTACGGGCACTGGCTGCGAGCTTGTCAGCCTTCGTTGATCCTTTCCACAGTTCTGCAGGATATGCCTCCTAAATCCCATTTCATAGATAAGCAAACCAATTGTCAAAGGCCGTGTCTTTTCACCCATCCCTCCTGATCTCGCAGATCATCTCAGTGGACAGTGCCCCTAGCAGGAGGCAGGTGTTGGCCTGCACCTCACTTCCTGAATGTCCCTAAGCTGTGCCCTTTCCCTCATACTGCCATCTGGACTTCAGCAGTTGGCTCTCAAATGGTCATCCTGTTTCTTCTCCTGCCCATAACTGCCAGAGGAATCTATTTTAACCTGTAGTCATCTCATATCCACTTCTACCTCCCCCCACCCATTTCAACTTTAGCTGAAGAAGTCAAGCTCTTCACCCAGACTTAGAAGGGTCTAGATATACCCTGGCTCCTTTGGGTAGCATCTGTGTGGCATCCCACTCTCGCCCTTCATGCATCAACCTATGGACCCTCCATACCAAGCCAGAGGCTGGCCTTGGCTGGTCCCTCCACCAGGAATGCCCTTCCCACGGCGGATTCTTTCTTCAGATCACCTCTCACAGACACTGTCCTCGCCTACAGTTCCCAAGGAGAAACAGTTCTTCAATCCCTTCCTCCTTTCCCTCCTCCTTCCATAGAATGTAAGCTCCATGAGAACATGAACTTTGTGCTGTTCACTGAAGGATCATCTGCCCCTACCCATTTGAGACACTCAACTACTTGTTGAAAGAATTAATGGATGCAGATGAAACCTGGCAAAGGTCCTATGTTTAGCTAAATGATTAAAGATTGAAATCTCACAGCACACAGTCTTGGCTCTGTGGAGCGCTAACCAATAAATGGGTGTTCTAATGACCACAGACTTCAGAAGGTCCTAATCAACACCGGCTATTTACAACTGCCCCCACCCCCAAAGTTCCATGTCTGAGACAAGTTTCTGCCTGGAGAGAGTTTTTATTACATACTCATAAAGCCCTGAATCATGTGGTTTACAGGGCAAGTGCTAATACAGTCATAATTATATTGGTGTGAACACATTGTCATAGAAATGTAGCAAACAGAGACACGGGCATTTAAGGGAAACCAGCTGCTCCCAACGCAAGATCACCCGTTGCATAGGAACCAGTCAGCACGCACACAGCTAAGGAACTTGAACTGAGTGACTGAAGGTGACACACCCTATAAATCATGGAGTAAAATGACAGTTTGCAGCAACACCTTGTAGTAACCAACTCACTACCCAGAGAGTTATGCATCTGGGGGAATTCCTGTAAGTCATGGATACCACCTTCCCCCACATGGGGACTGCCGTTCATTCTTTTGTTTAATTAACTCAAACACAAAAGAAGGGTAAACTTCAGTCTGTGGGTGATTTCTTTCTTTTCTCTTGGGAAGCAGATCAAGAAACAAGAAGGGACATGACTTCATTATACATTCAGCACTTACTTATTTTTTTTCCCCTTTTTAATCTTTGAAATAACAGTTGATCCATTAAGAGACTTGAAGGTGAAAAATGTCAAGCCTTTGACCTTTTCTTAATTCAAACATGTACTGAGCCAATGAAAACATAACCTCCCCCCCCCCACCGCCGCCGCCCCACACTCCATCTGCCCACAATTAGTACTTTCCATGGACTCAGTCATGATTCTAGAGTGAGGTTTCTCAGCCTAGGCACTATGGACATTTTGGATCAGATAATTCTCAGGGGCAGAGGCCAGGGCGAGAGAGAGCTGTTCTGTGCATTTGGCCTCCACTCACTAAATGCCAGTAGCACTCACCCCTCAGCTGTGACAAACAAAGATGCCTCTGGACATTGCCAAAATTTTCCTGGACAGCAAAACCACTGTTCAAGAGGCAGTACATAAGAAAATAGAAGAAAAAGAACAGCAAATATTCTCTAATTATTTTCCCTTTTCAACATATGCTGACACATTTTCTATCTAGGATGGGCTAACTTATCAATCTGGAATGTGTACACACATGGCCCCTGTATCATTTGTTGCTGTGTTTGAATCATGGACATTGCCTGGCATTTCATTGAAATGCCAGAAGGCCATGACTGCTCCTAGAGGAAGACTCCCTGAAATTCAGTGCACAATTTTCTGCCTTCATCAAGGATTGTAAGCCAAGATCACGCTTTTTTCTTTTTTAAATAACCAGGGTCTGGAAATGCCTCTAAGATTCAGCAATATTTGCAAGTGGTGGAAGGATCTCCAGACTGGTTTCAAATCAGACATTTAAAGATCATAATATTTGTATGAAGAGCTCTTTAAAGAGAAAGAAGAGAGCTGGCTTCAGTTTGAAACCAATGAAGAAACAAGTCGTTTGTCTCTGCCTTTTGGTAAAGTAACAAACCTCTCTTAATGACGATATATTTAGATTAACAACAGAAAGAACAGAACTAGCCCTGGTATCAGACTTACGAGATTTTACAGTTTGAAAAGGCCATTAATCAGCAAACAATCTATAAAGACAACCTAAAGAAAATGTGTTCCAACTGCCTCATTCCCTTGTCTTGGTTATAATCCAGGAGTAAATCCTCCAAGTCTAAATCTTGCTACCCATAAAACTTCTTATCTGCCTTTACTCAGGAAAGGCCATCAACCAAACCTCTGCACACTGCTTTTCCCATGGAAGAAAGAGGCCGTAATTTTGCTCACTAAAAGGCACTAGGTGGGAAGGAAGACTAAGCACAGAATCTCCCATAAATCTTCCTGGGCCTTCTAGTGTAAAGCTGACATGGATTTAGACAAAGCTTTTCTTCGGGATTTTCATAAACTGTATTATTTGCCCAGGAATAATTTATCCTAATTGGAAAAGTACATTTTAAAAGCTGATGACAGTCATACGTGGCTTATTTCACATTACACAGGAAGCTGACCAATGTAACACTTCGATGGCATCGCCACACTCCTGAAGGATTTTGTTTGCTTTCATGATTTTCTTCTATGACATTTTATGAGTTTTGATTTAGCACCAGATGCACATTTGGTATGACTGCTATAATTTCTTTAGGAGGGTGTTTACAGAGAGATGAAAAGTAGATTTGTATCATTTTAAAATCTTTTTCTTAGCTTTTCTATGGGTTAATGACTTTCATGGTGCAAGTCCTACATTTTTATTTGACCGAAGAGAAATATACTTGACATAGTCCATTTCAGTCTAACTGCAGTTTCGCTTAAAGCCCTCTGTGAATAGCTTGCATCTTGTGATCTTTTTAATACCTTGACTTTCTTATTAACAAAACCAAAACTAGGCCATATCCAAGGTGATCAGCTGGAGAGAATGTGGCTCATCAGAGAGGGTGGGTGTGTACCCAGCTTTTCTCGAGAACAGAGAACAGTATTGCTCTCCACAAATATGGAGGGTGGGGAGTATGGAAGGTCTGGGCCCTCAGATTCAGTTCAGTAGCTCAGTCGTGTCTGACTCTTTTCAACCCCATGAATCTCAGCACACCAGGCCTCCCTGTCCTTCACCAACTCCTGGAGTTCACTCAGACTCACGTCCATCAAGTCAGTGATGCCATCCAGCCATCTGATCCTCTGTCTTCCCCTTCTCCTTCTGCCCCCAATCCCTCCCAGCATCAGGGTCTTTTCCAATGAGTCAACTCTTCGCATGAGGTGGCCAAAGTATTGGAGTTTCAGCTTCAGCATCAGTCCTTCCAAAGAACACCCAGGACTGATCTCCTTTAGGATGGACTGGTTGGATCTCCTTACAGTCCAGGGGACTCTCAAGAGTCTTCTCCAACACCACAGTTCAAAAGCATCAATTCTTCAGCGCTCAGCTTTCTTCACATTCCCACTCTCACATCCATACATGACCACTGGAAAAACCATAGCCCTGACTAGATGGATCTTTGTTGGCAAGGTAATGTCTCTGCTTTTTAATATGCTATCTAGGTTGGTCATAACTTTACTTCCAAGGAGGAAGCGTCTTTTAATTTCATGGCTGCAGTCACCATATGCAGTGATTTTGGAGCCCAAAAAATAAAGTCAGCCACTGTTTCCACTGTTTCCCCATCTATTTGCCATGAAGTGATGGGACCAGATGCCATGATCTTAGTTTTCTGAATGTTGAGCTTTAGGCCAACTTTTTCACTCTCCTCTTTCACTTTCATCAAGAGGCTTTTTAGTTCCTCTTCACTTTCTGCCATAATGGTGGTGTCATCTGCATATCTGAGGTTATTGATATTTCTCCTGGCAATCTTGATTCCAGCTTGTGCTTCTTCTAGCCCAGCATTTCTCATGACGTACTCTGCATATAAGTTAAATAAGCAGGGTGACAATATACAGCCTTGATGTACTCCTTTTCCTATTTGGAACCAGTCTATTGTTCCATGTCCAGTTCTAACTGTTGCTTCCTGACCTGCATATAGGTTTCTCAAGAGGCAGGTCAGGTGGTCTGGTATTCCCATCTCTTTCAGAATTTTCTACAGTTTATTATGATCCACACAGTCAAAGGCTTTGCCATAGTCAATAAAGCAGAAATCGATGTTTTTCTGGAACTCTCTTGCTTCTTCCATGATCCAGCAGATGTTGGCAATTTGATCTCTGGTTCCTTTGCCTTTTCTAAAACCATCTCGAACATCAGGAAGTTCACGGTTCACGTATTGCTGGGCCCTCAGATTAACTCCTGATTAGGGGCCTGTTGAGCTTTTATTAATTACAATTTAAACACCATTCCTTTCTTTGGATCTTCCATCAACTAATTCAACAGTTGCTTGGGGATCATACTGGCATCATAGATTCAGCTTAAGAGGAGTCTAAATGCTTACAAGTTACCTTCATGTAATTTCTAAAATGGCTTCCTTGGTGACTCAGATGGTAAAAGCGTCTGCCTAAAATGCGGGAGACCTGGGTTCAATCCCTGGGTGGGGAAGATCCCTGGAGAAGGAAATGGCAACCCACTCCAGTATTCTTGCCTGGAAAATCCCATGGACAGAGGAGCCTGATAAGTTACAGTTCATGGGGTCGCAAAGAGTCAAGTGATCATGCATAATGACCATCTTGTAGCTGTAAATCAAGGAAATTAATGATTTGAATACTACATAAATAAAGTTGATTGTGTATGTAGATCACAGCATGAAGGCAGCAAAGAAAATCTTATGACAGCTTAAGGTCACAATTAATTCCCTTGGGTTATTTTATAAAAATATCATGCTTGGAAACTATAATTACCAAAAAGCATTCATTTATTGAATTAATCAGGTGAGATATAACAAAAATCATGACAATTCAATAGACTTCCAGGAAGTTTAGGGTGGGATTGAGATACCAAACAGACTGATTAAAGTTTCATTTAGACCCATGATGGGGTTGAAGAGATAGTAACATGCCATGAACACACCCAACACATGACAGACCAGCAAGCATTCTTCCTACACCTTCACAACAGTTAGGCAAAGCTTATATTTTTATCTCTGTATCTCCCAAAGGAGAAACTGAGATCTAAAGAAGGTAAGAAACTCTATCCAAGTCCAGACTTAGTAGAAGTAGCTGAGCTGAAATCTATATGCTTCTCTGGAGCTACAGGTCTTTTTGCTCAGGCACAATAGACACCTACTTATACTGTCCTTCAAACCACCAAAATACTATGATAGGCATGTCTAAAATGGTCTCCAATGGTCTGGACCTGCTGGTATTCATGACTTGGTATTTACCTTCCCTTAAGTAATTCTTTGCTATCTAATAGTATAGGGCAACATTGAGGGAAGCTACTTCCATGATTGGTCAGAAAAAGATTGTGATCTCCATCTTGTTGGCAGACGCCCCAGCTGGCTTTGATGAAGTAAGCTGGCATGTTGGAGAGGCCCACATGACAAGGAATGGAGGTGGCCTCTGGGCAACAGCCAGAAATGAAATAAAGCCCTCAGTCTAATAACCCTCGAGGAGCTGAATCCTGCCAACAACCACATGAGTGAGCTTGGAAGCATATTCTTCCCCAGTTGAGCCTCCGGATGAGACTTTCACTTCAGTGGAAACTTTGATCACATCATTGTGAAATCCTGAGCAGAGGACTCAACTAAGGTATGCCTGGATTCGTGAGTGGCAAAACCTGTGAGACAAAGAATGTGTATTATTTTAAACCTCTAAGTTCTGAGGTAATTGCTCTAGGAGCAATAGATTCCTAATGTAAGGGCCTCACAGAAAGGGTAAATAAAACCAAATGGCTTGGCACATGTAGCTACCAGTCTGAGACCCATGGAAGATAATGATGCTGCTTTTCAAAGTGACAGATAGAAGAACTCTTCCACTAGATCATATCCCCAAAACAGGCTTAAAAACAATACAGTGAACACATTGCCTCCTGGACCCAATACCTTTGCTTAACTCCTGTGTCAAAAGTATAAAACAGAAAGGGTGCAACCATTAGGCAGAGAAAAAAAATCAACAAATACATACATGTAACAAATTAATATAAATGAACAAAGAATAAGTACGTACTGAAGGACAGGAATTTTGGAAATCACCAGAGAATACCAATCAACACTGAGATTTAAACTAGTGGATGACTTGAATCATCACCTAAGAAATCATTTTGGTATCCTGGCTGATTGAGCTAGCTCTGCTTGTTGGCTTCATCAACAGGGAGCAGTCCTTTGGATTAGAAAGCTTTCATCTTTTTCGGAGCTTTTATCTTTTAACAAATGAATAGTTGAGACTCAAATTCAAAAAATTTGTGGAAATTTATAACTTTTCATTTTGAGGTCAACATGTACTCATCATACTAAGTTATGCTCCACCAGCACTATTTCTTAGTATTTAGAACACAGCCTAAGTTTGAATTCTTGTCAATTCACTTTCTAACTAAATAGTCTTAATCTCCTAATTCTATTTTATCATCTGTAAATGGGGATGAATATAAAGTCTTTGAGATGGAGATTTCCATATAAATTAAATGACATAAGTAAAATGTGTATATTATGCTTGGCACATAAGCAGCTGTTACTGTATTTTAAAGATTTTTTCCTTGTCTTTGGTTTTCTGAGGTTTGAATACAATATGGCTAGGTATAAACTCTTTGGTGTTTATCCTAGTTATGTTTCATGAACTGCTTGGATTCATGGTTTAGTTTCTGTCATTAGTTGTGGAAAATTCTCAGTCATTGTTACTTCAATTAATTTTTTTTCCTGCCCCTTTCTCTCTCTCCTTCTCTTCTGATATTCCCATCATGTGTATGCTATATCTTTTACAATTGTCTCACAGTCTTTGGATATTATGTTCCTTTTTTTTCTCTTTGCATTTCAGTTTTGGGAGGTTTCTGTTGGCATATCTTTCAGTTCACTGGTTCCTTGCTTGTCCATGGACAGTTTACTTATGAGCTCATCAAAGTCATTCTTCATTTCTGTTATAGTACTTTTGATTTCCATCATTTCCTTTTGATTCTTTCTTAGAGTTTCCATTTCTCTGCTTATGATACTCATATGATCTTGCATGTTGTCCATTTTTTTTTCCAATAGAGCCTTTAGCATATCAATCATAGTTATTCTAAATTCCTGATCTGATCATTCTGAAGTCTCTACCATACTTGAGTTTGATTTTGACGCTTACTTTTGCCTCTTCAGATTGTGGTTTTTCTTGCCTTTTAGGTTGTCTGGTAAATTTTGTTGAAAGTTGGACATGATGTGTTGAATAATAGGAACTGAGATAGGCTTACGTTGATCTGCCTAGGAATTAGGCTCCATTTTTTTGTACCTGTAGGTGTCAGAGGCTTTAATTTCCTCAAGTATTCTGTTTTTGTTTCATGTTGTTTCCCTTCCTGTGGTCTTTGTGTTTCCCTAAAATCTCCTTTTTACAGTCTGAGCATCACAGTTACTTCACTTGTAATCTACTGTCATTAGCCAGGAGCTTTATTAATACAGTGTGTGTATGTGGGGGAAACAGTCTTTAATCCTATAATCAGTTCTTAATTTTTCAGTGTACCTGTATCCATGGGATGTGACCCTAACAAGTGCTTCTTAGCTTTTGTTTTACCCTCAAGCAAGATACGCAGGCTAAAGAGGGCTGAAATTGGGTAATTTCCTGTCTTTCAAGTCAGTTAAAGCTCTGGTAAAATTTTTTTTCCCCGCTGGTGAGGCTTTTGTTGTAAAGAATGTTCTGACTTTGTTTTAAAATTCTTACCTTTCTCCTGGGTTCATTTCAAAATTGTTACTTTTGTATTGTAAAATGGTTTCTTTCCCCCTCTTCTGTTCAAGCACTATAGGATTTTTGTCTGATTTTCACCATGAGATATAGTGGGAATCCTAGAGTTGAAACACGCAAAAGTGTGGGGCTCCCAGTTATACTGAGTCTCCAGTAGTTTTTAACTCTCAAGATAGTCAATACTCTCAACTATTCACTGAAGTTATAGTTCAATTAAGTTATAGTTTATGTGTTACTACCAGCTACTGGGTCCAGTGGCTTACATTTTAGGTAAACTGATCTTTATTTTCTATATCTGTCTCTCTCTCCAGTTTTGAGGATGGGACTTTGTCCTGTGATTTCATTTTCTGATGGAGCTAAGTCATTGATTTTCAGTTTGTTCGTCCTTTTTCTTGTTAAGAGGGCAGAAGTGATGGCAGCTCTTTACATGCATGAGTGGAAACCAGATGTTTCTTCTGCCAAAATATTTTAAATTTATGAACAAGTTACACTCTTCCCAACTAGAGAGATCTATAAATCTAAAGATCTAGAAATCCAATTGTCCAAATGTGTTTCTATCACGGCACTCAAGTTTCTCACATTATCAACCATATCTTCTTATATGAAACCAATAAGAAATAGGCAAATGACTGCTCCTTTTTTGTAACTACAAATGTTACTGCAGTTCATTCAGACAATATTCTTTTAAGTAATTTAACTGGTAACTAATGATCTGAAAAAGGAAAGAAAAAGTTCTCTCAACTCACAGAGGGAGGGATGGAGAGGGAATTCTTTTCATACTTAGAACTGAAGGAAAAATATTTAGTTAGAATACTCATTTTTTAAAAAATCATAAAGAAAATAACACCAAATATAGAATATTAATGCATATATATGGAATTTAGAAAGATGGTTATAATGACCCTATATGTGAGATAGCAAAAGAGGCACAGATGTAAAGAACAGACTTTTGGACTCTGTGAGAGAAGGCGAGGGTGGGATGATTTGAGAGAATAGCATTGAAACATCTATATTATCATATATGAAACAGATTGCCAGTCCAGGTTCGATGCATGAGACAGGGTGCTCAGGGCTGGTGCACTGGGATGACCCTGAGGGATGGGATGGGCAGGGAGGCGGGAGGGGGGTTCAGGATGGGGAACACATGTGCACCCATGGCTGATTCATGTCAATGTATGGCAAAAACCACTACAATATTGTAAAGTAATTAGCCTCCAATTAAAATAAATAAATTAAAAAATAAAATAATTCTAGGAACTTTTAAAGAGAGACAGTGACAAATGACATATTAGCTTTCTACTGCTGCATAACAAATTACAATCAATTTAGTGAATTAAAACAACACTTTTTACTACCTCACAATTCTGGAGGCTTGAAATCTAGACAGGTTCTATTGGGTTCCATGCTCAGGGTCTCACAAGGCTGAAATTAAACTGTTGTATACGTAGGACTCTTATCTGAAGGCTCTGGGAAAGAATCTACTTCCAAGATAATTCAGATTGTTGACCGAATTTAGTTCCTTGTGGTTGTAGGACTGAAGGACCATTTCCTTGTTGGCTGGTAGTGAAGGGTTGCTCAACTCCTATTGGTTAGTCTTCCATCTTTACACATGGCTCCTTCCATCTTCAAACACAGAAATGGTGCATCAAACCTTTCTCATGCTTTGAATCTCTGTCTTCCTCTTTGCCACCAGTCAGCAAATGTTCTCTGCTTTTAAGAGCTCATGGGACTAGATCATGCCCAACAGATAAGTTCTCTATTTTAATAGGGAATAATATAATATAGACATGGAAGTGTTATCTCATAACATCACAGATTCCAGGGACTAGGGTGGGACATCTTTGAGGGGGGTTGTATCCTAAAAATTCTGCCCATCACAAATAGGTATACAGAGGGCTCTTAGAATTAGAAAAGTCAGAAATATCCAGTACATTGGAAATTTTTCTAAGAACTAGGCCAATTCAGTCTGCAGAAGAAATGGGGAACAGGTTCTACATTTTTCAAACGCTATGTGTGGAAGAGATGGTATACATATACGCACCCCACAAACAAGATTAGGTACCTATTATAAGCCAAAGTATCTGTCAGATGTTCAAAAAAAAAGTAAAAATGAATAATATCATCTCTGGTCTCATGTCCAGAGAAGAGAAGCTGACATGAAAGCTTCTAAGGTATTCCTGTCTGATAGATTTCTCTAGGATGATTCTATGTTGTTCTTCTCTGTGATGAAATTATATATGATAACCATCCAAACTCCCTCCTATGAGGTCCATCTCTGTAATGACCTTCCATGATGTCCCTTTTTATGATATCCTTATCTGTGATGGACCTCTCTATGATGCAACCAATCTACAATGCCCTTGTATACGGTGCCCCTCCTGTGGTACTCCTCTTCATTATGCCTGTCTATATGAAGCCAGCATATAAGATGCCTATTTTTAAGAAACCCCTCTTTGAGAAGCCATATTTTTAAAAAAATTATTGTGGGAGAATATTTGTAACATAAAATTTACCATTTAAACCATTTTAAGTGTAAAAATGGCATTAAGTATGTTCACAACATTGTATTACCATCACTACTATTGATTTCTCTAAGTTTTTCATCCTCCCAGACCAAAACTCAGTATACATTAAGTAACTACTCCTCACTCTCTACTCCTCCAGCCCTTATTCTCCTTTTTTTCATTTTATTTTTAAGAATTTATTATGCTTCTCTTTGATTTCCCTCCCCCAGCTTTACTGAGGTACACTAGACAAATAAAACTATATATTTAAAGTGTACAATGTGATTTGACATATGTGTACATTGTGAAATGATTACTGCCATTAATGAACACATCCATCACTTCACATGACCTTCTTTGCAGGTCCATGTGTGCATGGTGATAATTCTTAAGATCTACTTACTGTCTTAGGAAATTTCATGTATACTATATTGTACATTAGATCCTCAGAACTTAATCATCTTAAAATTGAAAGTTTGGACCCTTTACCAACATCTCCCCACTCCCCAACCTATACCCTCTGTTAATATTTTAACAATATTAATTCTTCCAGGCCAAGGACATGGGAGATATCTTTCCATTTGTGTATTCTTCAATTCTTTTAATCCATGTCTAACAGTTCTTAGCACACAGGTCTTTCATCTACTTGGTTAAATTTACTCCTAAGTATTCTATTGTTTTTGATGCTATTGTAAACAGGATTTCCTTAATTTCTCTTTCAGATAGTGTGCTGTTAGTGTACAGAATCACAATTTTGTGTGTGAATTTGATATTTTGCAACTTTAGTGAATTAGTTCAAGCAGTTTTCTGACGGAATCTTTAGGATTTTCTGTATTTATTTTTCCTCTCTCTTTAGCATCCTTCTCTATGGCACCTTATCAGTGGGATAAACTGTCCTATAGGGGATGATATCCTTTTCCTAAAGGCAGCTGAGTAGAGACAAGATGGCCAGCAGTCATGGTTACCATAAAGGAGAATTCTGAGGTCACTTTTGACTAGATTGTTTGACTAACAAAAGAAGTCCATTGTGGCAGGTGGCTTCAAGTTGTTATTTTAGCATCTGAGATACATTTTCACTGATTCATCCAGACACCTTCCATATTGGTCCTTTTCTAGGGCCAGTGGCACAGTCCATTAAAAAATGACAGGGCCCAGTTTGGTGTGCTGTCTTTGATGAGGTAAAGAAAAAATTTTAACCTATTTTTGCTTCTTATTTAACCATCATTTTCATAGTGGTTACTCTAGCCAAGGACTGTTGTAAGCACTTTATAAATATGAACACATTAAATCCACTTAATTCTAATTTTACAGATGAGGAATTGAGAACAGAGAAGTTGAGAAACATGTCCGAGTTAATATAGCTGGTAAATGGAGATGCTGGGATTCAAACCGAGGCTGTCTGGCTAAGAATCTATGTTCTCCAGCATTGAGCTGAAAGGTTAAATTTTTTTTTTTTTCTGAAGACTGACAAGCTACAAAACAAAGGTACAATTCTTGTGCTAATTAAGGAGTCAAATCAAGTCCAAAAAGGGAAAGAGACTTTCATTGACAGTGATTTTGACACAGGGAGTACATGAATGTGAGTGGGGAGAATTATGGGTGGGAGGGTAAGCAAAGCTAGACTGTAAAGAAGACACTTGTCAGGGCTATTGACATTTGAAACCATGAAGGATCAGGCTAGGACTGATCCACAATGAAGTTTCATATGAAGAGTAGTGAAATGAAGAAAATGTAGATAACTTAAAAATTTGTTCATAAAGCTAAATTTATTACAGAAATAACTGTTCTTTAAAATTACAGCCTGCTTATATTTTTCGATAGTAAAATGTCCGTTTTTTTTAAATTTACTATTTTGTGTGTAAGAAGGTTTTTTGTTATTATAATATGGCAAAATTTAAAGTCAAAAACTCATATTAGTCTCCTGCCATTCAGAAAAAACACAAATAAGATACTCAGGAATAAACCTATTTAAGGATGCAAAAGGCCTATTTAGAAAACTATAAGATACTAATGAAAGATATCAAAGATGACACAAACAGTTGGAAAGATATACCATGTTCTCAGATTAGAAGAGTCAATATTGTTAAAACGACTATGTCACTCAAGGCAATCTACACATTCAATAAAATCTGTATCAAATTACCAATGGCATTTTTTCACAGAATTAGAACAAAAAGTTTTTAAATTTGTATGAGACACAAGAGACTCCAAATAGCCAAAGCAATCTCATGAAAGAAAAATGGAGCTACAGGGATCATGCTCCCTCACTTCAAACTATAAGTTTACAGTAATCAAAACATTATGTTACTGGCACAAAAACAGAAATAAAGATCAATAGAACAGGCTAGAAAACCCAGAAATAAGCCCACACACTTATGGTCAATTAATCTTTGACAAAGGAGGCAAGAATATACAATGGAGAAAAGACAGTCTCTTCAATAAGTGGTGCTGGGAAAACTGGACAGCTACATGTGAAAGAATGAAATTAGGCACTTCCACTGTGGTCCAGTGGTTAAGACTCCATGTTCCCAATGCAAGGGGCCCAGGTTCAATCCCTGGTCAGGGAATGCATGCTGCAACTAACAGTCCACATACTGCAATAGAGTCCACATGTTGCAACTAATAACTGGCATAGTCAAATTAAAAAAAAACTAAACAAATGGAATTAGAACATTCTCTAACACCACACACAAAAATAAACTTGAAATGGATTACAGTTCTAAATGTAAAATCGGATACTATAAATCTCTTAGAGGAAAACATAGGCAGAATACTGACATAAATAGCAGGCAATGTCTTTTTGGATCCATCTCTTAAGCTAATGAAAATAAAAACAAAAATAAACAAATGGGGCCTAAGTAAACTTAAAAGGTTTTGCACAGAAAAGGAAACCACAAACAAAACAAAAAGACAATACACCGAATGGGAGAAAATATTTGCAAATGATGTGACCTACAGGGGATTAATCTCCAAAATATACAAACAGCTCATACAGCTTAATAAAAACAAATAACTCAATCAAAAGAGGGTAGAAAAACTAAATAGACATTTCTCCAAAGAAGACATAAAGGTGGCCAAAGGCACAAGAAAAGATTCTCAACATCACTAATTATGAAAGCAAAAGTGTTAGTCACTTAGTCATGTCCAGCTCTTTGCAACTCCAAGGACTGTGGCCTAGCAGGCTTCTCCGTCCATGAGATTCTCCAGGCAAGGATAATGGAGTGGGCTGCCATTTCCTTCTCCAGGGCATCTTCCCAACACAGGGATCGATTCTGGGTCTCCTGCATTGTGGGTGGATTCTTTACCAACTGAGCCACCAGGGAATGAGAGAAATGCAAATCAAAACTACAATGAGGTATCACCTCATGGCCATCATTCAAAATAATCAATGCTGGAAAGGGTGTGGAGAAAAAGGAATCCTCCTATACTATTGCTGGGAATGTAAATTGGTGTAGCTACTTTAGAGAACAGTATAGAAATTCCTCAAAAAACTAAACATAGAGCTATCATTTGATCCTGCAATTCCACTCCTGGGAACATATACAGAGAGAATCATAATTCAAAAAGATACATGCACCCCAATGTTCACAGCAGCACTATTTACAATAGCCAAGACACATAAATGTCCATCATTGGAGGAATGGATAAAGAAGACATGGTACATATATATAGTGGAATATTGCTGAACTATTAAGAGAATGAAATAATGCCACTTGCAGCAACATAGATAGACCTAGAGATTGTCATACTAAGTGAAGTAAGTCAGAAAAAGACAGAGACAGTTTTGACAGAGAAAAGGGGGGTGAGAGGCAGGTTACAGTGGGGATAGATAATTCTCATTTATGGTTAGGAAACTAAACTTGAGTGACCACATGGAAAACATGTATTTTAGCTTATTACATGCATGTAGTTGCATTTCGCTTGTTGTTAGGTTGCCATACCTTTAAGACACGTGGGGAAGAGGAATGACATAAAGAAATTAATTTCAACTATAGCTCTGAAGCAAGAATATTGGCAACTCCAAAATTACTTGTCTCAATAAAAAAAAATCAGTCATTCCTCAGTTTTTCTTATCACCTCTTCTTTTCCAGTCATGGCAATCTCCCCCTAGATTGGAAACTAGATAAACATCAGCATCCTAAAATCCCCCTGGGCTTCCCTGGTGAGTCAGTGGTGAAAAATCCACCTGCCCGTGCAGGAGAACATGAGTTCCTCCCTGGTCTGGGAGGATCCCACATGCTGCGGAGCAACTAAGCTCACAAGCTGCAACTACTGAGCCCAGGTGCTACAATTACTGACGTCCTCTGTAGCTGAATGTGCTCTGCAACAGGAGAAGCCACCGCAATGAGAAGCCTGATCACCACAACTAGAGGGTAGCCCCCACTCAATGCAACTAGAGAAAAGCCCGTGCAGCAATGAAAACCCAGCACAGCCAAAAAATATTAAAATAAATAAATTAAAAAAAGAAAAATCTCCTCCCTGAGTGTCTCTATGAGAGGTCAAAGTAATGATCAGGTATTCCTGTCTCCATTAGCAAGTTAAGCCATTACAGTCCCCCTCTGACTGGACTGGACCAGAGTCAGGAGGACACCTGAGGCTGGATTTTATGTCCTTTCCAGTATGTGTGGCAAAAAATACCAGCCTCTTAGTCGCCACCCTAATTTGCCCTAGGAGAAGTCATGTGGGAAGTATGCCTGAGTCCCCTTGAACCAATGCAGAGTTAATCACAAGCAAGGGCACTGTAAATTGAATGCTCACCTGTGATCAACTGGAGATGCCAGTCTCCCTGTATGCTTCCCTTCAGACTGTACAATTGCAGTGAGAAGGTTGTCTCAATAACCTGAAGGCCTGGAAACATTTTTAAAAATCTGAATTGGCCTATTCCTGGAGACTAGTGCTGAGCCTACTGGGATATCATCAATCTGCAGGTTTCCCCTAGCACTGAAGACATATTCCATCCTATAATTGAAAAATAGATTTGATTGAAATTCCATTGTGTTAGAGCTTACACTTGGGTCTCTTTGTGGAGGGGTCTGGGCAATAGGGAGACGGTCTAGTTCTGAAAAAAGACACTCCACAGACACTTGTGGAGAATGCTGCAAAAATGGGCCAGAGTGATGTTTGAATAAGGATTCTGAGACCTCTGTGGAGACTGTGGGGTTAGACAGAAGGAGGTGATGGATGGAGAACCCAGACAGGAAACAGCAAGTGGTGACCTCCCATCCTGGAAGTGGCATTTGTGGAGTCCTATTGTAGGCTGGGGGCTTCCTAGGTGGCTCTGTGGTAAAGAATCTGCCTGCCAGTGCAAGAGGTGCAGGTTTGATTCCTGGGTCAGGAAGAAGGAAATGGCAACCCACTTCAGTATTCTTGCCTGGAGAATCCCATGGGCAGAGGAACCTGGTGGGCTATAGTCCACAGGGTTGCAAAGAGTTGGACATGACTGAAGCAACTGAGCAGGCACATACGCCAAAGCCATTCTTAGCTGGTGGGCCATACAAAAACAAGTGGAGACCCGGATTTAGCCTGCAGGCAATAATTTACCAATACCTGCTGGAGGATCATACTTGATTTTTTTCATGTACTTTCCATAGTTTACTTCTAGAAAGTTTACAAAAGTATTGGTTGGCCAAAAAGTTCATTTGAGTTTTTCCATTGTATCTTAATGGAAAACCTGAATGACTTTTTGACCAACCCAATAGAATAGATCTGTTGACAACCAGATGGTGAAAACTACTAAGTGTAACTAGGCATTTTACATCATAATAATGCCAATTTTGGGTTTCTAGAGTGGCTCAAAAAATAATGTCATTAGGTATGGCTTTTAAAAAATTATTTCTTTAGGCTTTCTTAAAATCCAAAGTAGGGATTTATAATTTTATTTATTTATTTTATTGGAGTATAGCTGATTTACATCTGTTAGTTTCACGTATGTAGCAAAGTGAATCAGATATACATATACATACCCACTCTTTTCTAGATTCTTTCTCCTTATAGGTTATTACAGAATACTGAGTACACTGTGTTTTTTTAAAAAACCTTTTTTTTTTACTTGATATTTTCACTGACATAAATATAAATTCACATGCAACTGTAAGAAATAACACAAAGAAACTCCATGTACCATTTGCCTATGGTAATAGTTTGTAAAACAGTAGTATAATATTACAAAGAGGATATTGACATTGATATAATCTACTGATCTTACTCAGATTTCCCCAGTTTTACTTGTATTAATGTGTGTGTGTGCATATTTAGTTCTATACAATTTTATCACATGTGCAGATATGTATATTTGCTGCCAGGATCAAGATACAGAATAGTACCATTGCCACAAGGATTACCTGTGCTACCCTTTTGTAACTACATCTGCCTCCCTCCCTGCCTTCCACCCCTAACTGCTCGGCAACCATTAATCTGCTCTTCATTTCTAAAATTTTTTCCTTTAAGGAGCATATATAAATAGAATCATACAGCATATAACCTTGAGGGATTGGCTTTTATTTGACTCATAATAATTCCCTGGAGATTCATCCAGGCTGTTGAATATATCAGTAATCCATTCCTTTTTATGGCTGTATAGTGTTCCTTAGTATAGAAGTACCATAGTTTCTTTAACTCTCTTCCTGTTGAAGGACACTTGGGTTCTCTCTAGGTTTAGGCTAACATGAATAAAGTTTCTATGAATGTTTGTGTATAGGTTTTTATTTGAACATTCCATTTCTCTGGGATAAATGTTCAAGAGTGCAATTTCTGAGCTATATGGTAATTTCATGCTATTACTTATTTAAAATTCTCTTTGAGCATGTTTAAGAAACAGCTTGTAGCTCAAAAGAACCTGTCTGTAATACAGGAGATCTGAGTTTGATCCCTGGGTTGGGAAGATCCCCGGAGGCTCCCGGAGATTATGGGCTTCCCCGATGGCTCAGCAGGTGAAGAATCCTCCCACAATGCAGGAGACACAGGAGATTCAGGTTCAATCCCTGGGTCAGGAAGATTTCTTGGAGAAGGAAATGGCAACCCACTCCAGTATTCTTGCCTTGAAAATTCCATGGACAGAGGAGCCTGGCATGCTGCAGTCCATAGGGTCACAAAGAGTCAGACACAACTGAACGACTAACCCTTGAGCATGTTTCAAAGTAAGCTTTTCAATATTATTTAAAAAATTCTCAGTAACAAGTGATGACATGGTAAAGGTCCTTTAATAATTCCCTGCCATCTTGCATTCTCATTTTATAGACCTAGGAACTCAAGACTAGAGAATTGAAATGGCCCCAAAAGGTCACAAGTTATAGAAGGTCAGGGCAGCCTAAGCCAGGACAAGACATCACTTCCATCTTACCACTTAATGCTCTCTTCCTATCACACTGCACCAGTACAATCACAAATGGAAATGGCCAAAGATGGGTATCTCTCACTACAAAGGAAAAGACGATTTTCTTGGGGATGTTGTGAGCTCCCATTCAACCATCTGTCCTTGCCAGAGCCTCACTCAATGGGGTCTTGTATGGTCTCTCCACTCAAAATGTGACATTGACTCAAAGCATTGGGGAAGTAATCTGGAACAGCGAAGGGCCAACATGCTAAGAAAGGTTAATAATTCTCCTGAGTGGTTGTGTGTGAAAACCGGAAACTCGAATGCTCTGTGGCCACAGCAAACAAACCCTTTTCATCAGGCTCCCAGAGGTTATGGGCTTCCCTGATAGCTTAGCAGGTAAAGAACCCTCCTGCAATGCAGGAGACACAGGTTTGACCCCTGGGTCGGGAAGATTCGATCCCTGGAAAATGAAATGGCAACCCATTCCAGTATTCTTGCCTGAAAAATCTCATGGACATAGGAGCCTGGTGGGCTACAGTTCAAAATGTACCAAAGAGTCAGACACAACTGATTGACTCACATTTTCAAAGTCTTACCAGACAGGTTTTGAGGTCCTGAACGGTCCAGAGAAGGATTCATTTCATTTCTACATAAGTTGGGACAATTTTTATTGCACTGGCCAAGGCCAGAAGTGCATGTTCCCTACATTTTTCACTCTCTTCTCAGGATTCAGGAGGCATTGCAAGTGTGTGTCCGTATCTTAAACTGGTTCTATTCAAAATAGGGTCTTTGGACCAGCAGCAGCAGCATCACCTGCACACTTGTTAGGAATGCAGACCCCCAGGTCCCACCCAAGACCAGTAGAACCAAAACTGCTGTAACAAGAGCCCAACCATCTGCTTCTTCATCAGCTCTAGCTTGGAGATGCTGAAGCTCACTAAAGCTTGAGCACAGGTACAACTACTTCCAAATTACATTTCAAGGAGACAATGGAAACGGAATCCATAGCTTGCAAATAGGTTAAAAAAAAAAACAAACCACTAACACAACAGTTTCAGTCCTTTTCTGTTAATTACACAGTCTTTATGAGGTCAATATTGACATCAGCATAAGCCTGAGTTGTTATTTCTGACATTCAACAGATCATAGCTTTCTTCACACATGCTATATGTACATTATGTTTCTAATGAAAATGTTCTGTTTGTGCTTCTACTTAGCACCTATTTAAAATTCTTTATCAAACTGTAATTTCCTTGAGGGCAGGAAACGTGTGTCTCCAAAGCCTAATAAATATGTACCTAATAAGTGGTTGTTGGACAAATGACTGGTTTGTGTTTTATATTATAGTGGCATCATCCTCCACTAAAGGGTGCACTTTAATGCTGTAGAAGATGCTGGATTCTCAAAAACATTCTGACTATCCTTAAGTATCCAGCACATTTTCCTGAACATGAAGGATTGAAAGAAATTGTAGAAAAAACATCAACAACCAACGAAATCACATCTTTGGTGTTACTCCATTGACTTCAGAGAATTTTACAATGGACATTATTTCCATATGCATGTGGGAAAAATGAATTTCATAAGTGCCATCTTGAAAATTGTTTAAAAAAAATCATTACCTACAAAATGGAGCTTGAAAGCGTGTCTGGGGTGACTTGTGTTTAAACAAAGGTGCCCTGTGATAAAAGTACCTTCTTTCAGAAAGGTCACTCATGGAACAATAAAGCAGGCAGGCCCCAGCTTTTGCTTTTCCAATTTTTCTCGTTAAGAAGTCAAACAATGCAGTCTTACCAGGCGATCCAAATTCCGGCATTAAGGTAGGGATGTCTTAAGCTCTTTGAAGTGGAGCTTTCGGGTTGTTCTGCTTTGTCTGTTATTCTATAAGACTGAGAGCAACTGACACGTCCACAGAAAGGTATTACGACACATAAGCACTCTTGAAAGATCAGATATGTGTAAAGGAAAATACAATATCTATACTTGAGGATCTGAGATCACTTAGCAAGGATGATTTGAGCTCTTTAGTTTTCATACAGATCATTTGAAGGACAGGAAATTCTACGTGTTTTCCTCAGTGTTCTTTGTTATAAAACACTAGAGAGGGATATAAGCTTTGTAATCCACCTTTCAGTAAAACAAGCAAAGAAATCATTCATCTATGCCTTCTCATTTAAGAGGAGGAAAAACTGAAATTAAGCATTTATGATACATAGACTTCAGCAGTGAAGTGCTTTGGAAATATACAATTATAAAAAATCTTAGGAACACTTCAACATAGTTTTCTTTCCCATCAAAAGAACGTTTCCTTGAAAATGATAGGAAAAGGAAATGGCTACACATATTCATTTCTTTCATTCAATATTGCTGATATCTTTGCATATTTATAGGAATAGGATTTTGTTGGGTAGGGTTTTTGCCCTCTTGAAGTATGTCTTCAGGACACATATTAACAGATTTCTAAAGGGCTAATATGTTTCTGATCCAGGAGGGAATACAAAACTAGGCTGGGTAAAATAACACCTTCCAAACAAATTTTAATTTTGATTTTAATATGTTCAAATATTTCACAGAATAATTGGTCACCAGGCAAAATTCTTAAAAACTTGTTTTGAGTCAACTTATGTTACAACAGTTGTTGGCAATAACTGAATATATTAGTAGCATTAATTCAAATTTATTGAGTAATGTTTTGCATGCAAAGCTTAAGGCTGATCTAGTTTCAGAAAGATTCTTTAAAGGAATAAAGTTGTTCGTTGTGAACTGAACATACAGGGTGATCAAAAACAAATGTTCATCTTCAACTCTGACAGGTCACTGTCTCAACATGCTATTAATCCTTTTCATTAGTTATATTAACTGAGAGAGTCTAGATCCTGCCTAAGTCCATGAACCTCGTTGTTGTTGTTCATTCACCAAGTTCTGTCTGACTCTCTGCGACCCCATGCACCTCTGAAGGAAGTCTAAACAATTCTGAGTGCTTTGAAGTAAAAGCAGTACTAACCAACAAAGTCAAAAGCTTGTTAGCGGGCATCCTCTTCCCTAGAGGCAGTGTGTTTTACAAGGTCGGTCTTTCAGAGTGACGATTCCATAGTTCACGTTGATCAAATATCAGGTCATCACTCTCAAGGAATATAGCGGGTATGATACTAGCCAGTACTGACTGAACATTTACTCTGTGAAGAACACTGCACATACATCTAATTTGCTCTTAGCAAATGACCCTGGCAAACAGGTGGTAAAAGAAACCAAGGTCAAGGAATGAAGAGTTAGGAGTAGGCAGTTCAGCTAGGAAGTGGCATGACAGAGACTCTACTGCACATCTGCATGGCTCATAGGCTTGTTTTCCTAACCTCAATGCCATAGTGCACTTCCTAACAGGGCATTAACAGCTAGTGATTTTCTTCAAAGCAGGTTCTTCTTTTCTGCATCTTTCCTTAGCTGAGATGGGAAATAACACATATGTATTAGTTTCATTTTGGTTTATTTATAGTGGATAATTGGCATCATGTGCACATCTGTGTGTGGGGGGGGATGTGAAAGAGAGGGAGAGAGGAAAGGAATACTCAGAAATATTGAAAAGGTTTGAAGACCATTCATCTGATCTTTTCAACCAATTAAATGAAATTAATTTGAATTGTAATTAATCTCCCTTCTCACGTCCTTCCATTTGTGACTTATAGAACACTATATTCTTTTTCTTCAACACTACATTGTAGTTATTCCATTTACTCCATGCAATGGCCTCAAATTTCTTCATTCTTCCTGTCTCCCCAGTTGTGAGGCTGCTGCTGCTGCTAAGTCACTTCAGTCGTGTCTGACTGTGTGTTGTGAGGCAGGGGGTTGTTTTCCCTCACCCCTAGTTGCCTCCCTCTAGTGCACACTCATTTCTTCCCTTCCACTTTCATAAATTCAATATTTGGAACCCAGAGAGAATAAGAAACAAATAGATGTGAAATGGAAAGAAATCATTACAACCTAATATTTCATTTGCTCTGTCTGGTCCCTGGGAGTTCCCAATTAGGCCTGTCTTAATTCTTTTGGCAAATTTCAGGAACTTTCATAATCCTTAAATTATCATCTTCTAATATTCTCTCTTGGGACTTCCATGGAAGGTTCCTGTCTCCACGCAATCCTAGGATATGATTAAGAGCCATATTTTATTTAATGCTTTGACAGTTCTCATCTAGCTGGCCTAGTCTGTAACATTCTACAAGTTATAGGATCTAGTATGTTCAGACATGTCCTTCCAAGCCTTTCCAATCAGTGGGTTAAGGAGATCCATTTTATTATTCATTGTATCTTTTGCCAATCTTTTTTCAAAGATGAAATCATCAGTGATGGATTCTACTTATCCCATTGGTAGAGCCTTTGTTTCATGACTCTCATTTTCTTGAGCAGTCTCATTGGCTTCAAACCTTCACTTGCCATTAAAAGTAAAGATAAAATTATTCCTCCCCCAAAAGGCCCTGCATACAGCAGTTCATTGGAATTTAGGTGACGGTCCTTGTCAGCCTGAAGCTTATCTGCGCTGGACATAAGCACAGTATGGAGGGCAAGTAGATTGCCTGGCACACGGCCAGGTGAAATAAGTATGCAGGGGAGGAAATAGCAAACACTCGCAGAACAAACTTAACTAGGCAAATCCACAAAGCCATGGTTGGTGAGCACAAACCAGCAGCTTAGCTGCCCCACACTCAGTAAACAGAAGCGTGAGGTTCCTTTTGACATGACATGCTAATGAAAATCTACGGTGCACACAACCCCAGAAGTCAACACATTCCACAGCACCCCAGGATCCTTGAGTCACAATGTCATCCTTGCAAACAGTCAGGAGAGTAGAAGACGTGATCTCTACAATTTTTGTGTACCTGAAGGGTTCATGATCTATTAAACAAATGTAAGGAGTGATCATTTCAGAGAAACACTAAAAGAGTCTTTAAAAATAGTCAATTGATTCCAATGACTGACGTCATCAAGAAATAGACCGTCTTAAGGAACACATGGGCCATAAAAGCAACCAGATGTTTGCATTTTAACCAGGGCACTAATGGAGGTGCTGTGGCATTGTATCAAAGTAAGGTTTGCCATCTTCACAACTGTCCACTGGAGTTTGCACTACGGGTACATAACTTTGACTCAACAACTGGGAAGCCTTCCCGGACTGCTCTGAATGCTGCAGGTAAGAATGAATAATTCACTGTTAACATGCTGTGTCAAACTCATTTCCTGCAATGGACCTTGAAACGTGTGAGTGACTGCAAGATCCAAACGTGCCATAAAAACAATTCCTCAGGTTGCTGAATTACAAACATAAGTTATTATGAGCGAAGCACAGTAAAAATAAACGAGCCAGTCCAAACCCACAAGAGACTGGATTTGGAATTTCATGGGTAGGCTCTAAGCCTGGCAGTTAGAGAGTCAAGCACTGGGTACTTGGGTAAAGCTTGATGGTGGAAATAGATTCGAATATGATACTCTTCTCCCTCCCATTCCCCTTCAGAAACAAAGTGTTCAATAAATATTAAGCCAGGTACTTTTGGCTCAATAAATGACTCCTGGGAATGTGAAAAATATTTGGAGGATTAACTCTTTAGGCCACCATTGTTCACTGCCCTAGAATAATCATTTCCTAAATCAGAAACAGCCAGCCTCCTCTGAAGCACCTCACAGCTAAGAAGCCAGAATTCCTGCTGAAAGTGAAAGGGTTAGTCACTCAGTTGTGTCTGACACCCCATGGACTATAACACATCAGGCTCAGTCCATCAGGAGATGTGGGTTAGATCCCTGGGTCGGGAAGATCCCCTGGAGGAGGGCATGGCAACCCACTTCAGTATTCTTGCCTGGAGAATCCCATGGACAGAGAAGCCTGGCGGGCCACAACCCGTGAGGTCGCAAAGAGTTGGACACGACTGAGTGACTAAACAACAACGGACAAGTCCTGCCACCTCCAGGGCTCAGTTGCAGTGGAGACGAACCTCTCCAGGACATTATTCTGCAGCCAGTGTCTGGGACGTACCCCTTGGCTGACTGTCTTGTCATGCGGCCCTTTCACCTGATGTTTGCTGTCTTCCACTCCTGCCTGCTTTCGTTTCTGGGCCATCTTATCCTCTTTTCCAGCAAGACACCTAGAAAACAATGTCGTCTCAGCCCCACCAGCTCAAGCACCATGACCATTTTTGTCTCGTCTCATATTTTTTGATTTTTAATGTTACCTCCCTATTTCTTACTTTCTTTAGTTGGCTTTTTCTGCCCATTTGCTTTAGCTTTACAAGCATTCACCCTGAAGTTTCATTCTCACCCTTTCTTGTGTTCTCTCTCTTTGGTCCCCAGTATTTTCTAGCAAGTTTTAGCTTGCCTCTTTTCTTTAACTAGATTTAAAAAAAAAAAAAAAAAAAAAAGCTTTCTCCACTATGCTGCATGGCATGTGGGATCTCAGTTCCCTGACCAGGGATCAAACCCATGCCCCTTGTATTGGAAACATAGAGTCTTAATCACTGGACCACCAGGGAAGTCCTTTTTCTCCTGATCCCTTTGTCCTTCACCTGCTTGTTTGCTGGGCTTTTGTTTATAGATGGAGGGCAGGCTTGATTGGCGAAGGGAGAGCAGATTTTTGCTGCTTTGAGACTTCCCTTCCTCTCTCATTTCCTGCTTTTCTTTTCTTTCTTTACTATTTTTTGTTTTCTTTTTACCCCTGACCTCTTTGGTAACTTCTAAATCATTATACTTGGTCTTAAAAAATGTGACATTTTCTTTTCTTATATATTTCATCTGACTTAAAAAAATCAGTTAACAACGCCTACTTATTGTTCTCAATAGGGAGAAACTTTCAAAGGGGATGTAGCTTGTATATATGTAATAAACATACAGGGCTTCCCTGGCACACAGATACATACATAGATACCCACAGTGTTGCTTTATCACCCATAGTGATTATAATACGTAAAACAAGAGCTGGCTGTACTAATGGTAATATGTGGAAATATTCTATAGGAACTATATGAGGACTGAATAGGTCTTGAAACCAGCAATAAAAATTAACTTTATGATAAAAAAATAAATATATGTTGGCATATAACAATATTCACATTTCACTGGAATAACTAGTGTTACATATTGTGAAATTGTGTTATATATGTGAAATATCAGAGAAGGCATTGGCACCCCACTCCAGTACTCTTGCCTGGAAAATCTCATGGACGGAGGAGCCTGGTGGGCTGCAGTCCACAGGGTTGCGAAGAGTCAGACACAACTGAGCGACTTCCCTTTCACTTTTCACTTTCATGCATTGGAGAAGGAAATGGCAACCCACTCCAGTGTTCTTGCCTGGAGAATCCCAGGGACGGGGGAGCCTGGTGGGCTGCCGTCTATGGGGTCACACAGAGTCGGACACGACTAAAGTGACTTAACAGCAGCATGTGAAATATATATATTTCACACACATATATATGTATATACATATAAAATCTAAAGTTAACTGTGAAACTCCCAATCAATAGCAATAAATTACACACACACACACACACACACACACACACACACACACACTACTGTTATTTTCCCCACAGAAGGCAGGTCATTTAAAAATAAACTTTTGGATAATCTAAAACTCACATATTGACTTATGCTACCAAAATACAGCCTGGAGTAAGCAGGGAAACAACTAAATCAAATGGACAAGTATATATAAAATAGACTGTTTCAGAGATAACATAGGACAGGTTTTATTAACTAATTTATGACCTACAATCTGTTGGCGGAGAGCTTCCTCCTCCCCAACTTCAGCCTTTCTCAGCAGGATAAACAGACCAGAAGGCCTGATGGTGTGCAAAGCTCACATCTTTATCTTTGCAGGAATTTTATTTAGGGGCCTGGAAACAGAAGTTCTCACTGTTTTTCATTCACTGTAATGTTTGATGTGCTTTCTCTATACTGTGACCTTCTCTTTGGATCATTCTGTCAGGTTCCATCTTAATCTTTGAACTATTGGCAAATGATTTACTGGCAGGTAACTACATTCACAGGCAAAGTGAACTGCCTAGCTCTGGCTTCCTGCTACTGCACTGTGGCTCCTCAGACCTCCAGACTTGGAGCCACTACCACTGCACATGCTAATTAGAAGTTCTATGGAACACCCCTGCTTTGAACTCAGCCAAACTAAAGCCAACTGGGTCTTTATGAAGTGAAATGGCAGCCCCTCTGGCAGACACAATTTGGATTTAGAAGTGCCTTTTTACATTGCTCTTATATCTTAAGTGCATTTGCATCCAAATGGACCACATAAAGAAAAACATTATAAAGGCAGGGAAGGTAGTGGAAAGAGGAAGCTCTTAAAAGCCTGCCTAAGACTTCTAATTCAGATAAGAGCTTCCACTCCACTTCCTTCTCCACTCCTCCAGCACATCCCAATCGCTGCCTTGGTGTATACAGTCAACTCTCAAATATCCAGATGGAGAATCAGGAACAACTTAGTTATCTGTGCAAAGACCCTGCATGCTCAGTCCTGTCCAACTCTTTGTGACCCCATGGACTGGAGCCCATCAGGTGCCTCTGTCCATGAGATTTCCCAGGCAAGAATGCTGGAGTGGGTTGCCAGTTCCTTCTCCAGGAGATTTACCTGACCCAGGGATCAAATCTGCGTTTCTTGTCTCTTACACTGTCAGGTGAATTCTTTACCACTACTGCCACCTGGGAAGCTATTCGTAAATTAATTTCGTTATCCAGAAATTCATACAAATGTGTCACCTTCTTCTACCCCAAACAAGTGAAACAATGAAATAAAGTGCCTCCCACCCTCTCCCACCCATTTTTCTATATGGAAATAAGCGTCTCCTGCAAGGAAAAATAACTTAATGGGGTCTGGATGGGAAATAATCTCTCTGACAATTCAGTGAGAAATAAACATGGTTATAAAAAAGACAACAGTGTGGCAAGAACAGAGGGAAAGAAATGGAGCCAGGCAATGGGGGAAATGTTTGGTAGTAGTTAGGATCCTGCAAGGTCAAAACACCTGCAGAGAAGAAAGTTAATACCTGGATTCCAGAGAGCTTAACCCCCTCTGCCCCTTCACCTGCCCACTCCAGTGTGTTCCTCAACCACTGGCTGCAGCTTTCACTGCCTAATGGCTCCCTTTAATGAGGGGCTATTTGGAAGCCAGAAAGGAATGTGCTGAGGTCACTCAAGGGCATAGGAATTACATATGTCGTATAAAATGCCCTCGCTAAATTGACGCCAGGAAAACAGAATGGGAAAGTCTTCACCCGAAGCCTACAGGGAGTGTGAAGCTAATCGACTGTGCTCATCTGTTAGTGCAAACTCTCGGGTTACATTTTCCTAAATCCTCTAGTCCTCTTTACAAGCGATAAGGGATCTCAGTTGAGAAAAGCAATGTACCTTCTTCCTCTATGGGTTCCCTTGATCCAGGCTGAGAGAGAGGAGGAGAGGGGGTGGGAACAAAATAGAAGGAACTCAGCAGACAAATGAAGCTAATAGCTGCCCTGTACATTATCAACAAGGAGAAACTCCACTAAGGTAAACTTACAGAGTGTTGAGATCTCAGCTGTCAAAACTCCTACACACCACCCCACCTCCTAGAAAGTTCTTGAAAATAGCCACTCTGCCTCTAGGCTTCACTGCTGCTCAGTTTTGGAGTGATCATAGTAACTCACGTAGGAAGGAACTTCAACCACGTCTGAAGTTATGTTCATTGTCCCAGCAGCACTGTGAGGTGAATGTTTATGGCTTCATTTTTAAAGATGGAAGAACTGAGGTTCAGAGAAACTTAGGATCACAACGCTAGTAAATGGATGAGCTAGACTCATTTTCCACTTCATCAGACTACAAATGATTCCTCTCTCTACCCTCAAATCAGGTCAACTTTCACTGCTCTCTACATCATTAATGACAACACTTATTCCTCTAGTTTTATGGACCAGATTCCTGAGAGTTTGTCATGACACTTCCTGATCCCTCATCATTGCTCATGTCCCACTCACTACCAATACCTATCTATTTCACCTCTGAAGTATAACTAAAAGCCATCCACCTTGCTTTCTCTTCACCTCCGTGATACTAGTACATTGAGCCATCATCTTTCTCTGGACCCCTTTCTTAGGCTCACTCACATTCACTCTGAAGCTCCCCAATTGAGTCTCCAGGATGCTGTCAATGCAATCTTCCTGACTGCTGAAAACTCTCAGATATAGTCTGGCCATCTCCTACCCCTCCAAACACTGACTCACATCCTGTCCAAGTGCCTCTGGGTTGAAGTATCCCTTTCTTGGGGATGCTTTCTCTGACTTTCCTTGATTATCTAAATCCTTCCAGTACAATCTCATGGGAACATATAACTATACTCTATGCTTTTATTCTGGGAAGACTTTCACACTTGTTGGCCTGCTATGTCGCTGATGCCTGTCTCCTACACTAGAAGGGTAGGTAGGTCCTTACGTGTAGGCACTTTAGTGTCAGGATGTAGGGTGATGCCAGGTTCACACCAAGGATTTGATAAATTTCATTGACTGAAAGTTGAGCTTCTTTTCTCTGCTCTTTTCCTGCTTTCTTTCCATTCCTGTATCCTCATCCCCATCCCATTCCTTGTCCCATCTTCACAGGCTCTTGCTCTTACTTCATCTTAATGGGAATGAAATGCATGCCAAAGCAGTAAATACAGCAACTACACATTGCTCTCTCTAGAGTCATTAATTTCTACTAAAACACTCTTGATGCCTTAACAGACAATTAAATCATTCTCTAATGCTGAGATTTTAGGCATCCCTGTAGGGTGGGAGAGATGCACTCTATTTCATGAGTTCTCAGGGTAAGTGCTTTCCAGTTTAACCAGGCTGACACTGGGAGTTATCTTATTCTTGCTGCCTGGGAGGCGGTCCTGATATAACTGTCATTGCCCACCCATGAACCTTCTTGGTCACAGAAGTTCGTATTTTTTTCACTTCTTTTGAGCTCTAGGCATTATGTGAAATCAGCCCCCCACATCCAGAGAAGAGAAGTCACATGCTTCTCAAAGGAATGAAAAGGGAGGAAGAGCTCCCCCAGGCCAGGGGGAGATCCTCTTTGGGTTCAGGTGGGACTAGAGGAAAGTTGTCTGGGCAGATATCTAGGAGATCAGTGGAAGCCACCAAGAATGTTGCTTCTGAACACAACTGTGAACGTGTGTCAGAAGGGCTAAAGAATTAGCTCACTCACAAGTGTAGTCACTTGGTGGGTATGCCTGCATTCCCAGGTAGGATCATTAGAGGAAGAAATATAGTTCTGGTTGTTATCTTTTGGTAGGGACTCAGAGACAGTAGAGATGCCCCCTAAAAAGAAATGCTATCTCCTGGCACAGAGCATGATAGCATGGTGTGGAAAAGTGTACACATGACAATTCTGATTGAAACGTGATTTAGGAAAGCTGGAATCTTAAACAGTTGCCTTGCCACATTTTTCATTTTATGTATGCACAGGAGGAAGACATGATTTTCTTTTAAAAAATTGGTCGAAATAAGCCAGTTTTGTTGTTGTTCAGTCCCTAAGTCATGTCTGACTCTTTGTGACCCATAGATTGCAGTAAGTCAGGCTCCCCTATCCTTCACTATCTCCTGGAGTTTGCTCAGATTCATGTCCATTGAGTCAGTGATGATATCTAACCATCTCATCCTCTGCCACCCCTGTCTCCTTTTTACCTTCAACCTTTCCCAGCATCAAAGTCTAAAAGAATTCTTTCCATAAGTGTAGTATAAAATGTTTCAATGCCAAGAAAACACTGTTATGATTTTAAAAGATTTTTTTCTTTCTTAATGATGTATCTTACAATAGATGATATCTCAAGATCAATGAAAATAAATCAGAAATACAGAGTCACTTGATCTATGTCTTGATAAAGCCACTTCTGTGGAGCGAATTGTGCCCCCATCCCCAAATTCATATGTTGAAACCCTAACCCTCAATGTGATGATATTAGAGATGAGGCCTTGGGGAGGTAGCTAGGGTAAGATGAGGTCATGAGGGTGGGGCTGCCATGATGGGATTAGTGCCTTTATAAAAAGAGGGAGAGATTGCTGTCTCTCTATCAAGTGAGGACACAGTGAGAAGAGACCTATCTACAACCTGGATAGAGAGCTCTCACCAGATACTGAATTTCCCGACACTTCAATCTTGGACTCCCCAATCTCCAGAATCCTGAGAAA
Organism: Capricornis sumatraensis; assembly: GCF_032405125.1. NCBI lineage: Eukaryota > Metazoa > Chordata > Mammalia > Artiodactyla > Bovidae > Capricornis > Capricornis sumatraensis. The sequence goes on along the minus strand of NC_091092.1, from coordinate 136,847,841 downwards.
TAAACACCTGATACTTAACCACCTGTGTATGCATACTAAGTCACTTCACTTATGTCCAACTCCTTGCGATCCCAAGGGCTATAGCCCACCCGGCTCCTCTGTCCATGGGCTTCTCCAGGTAAGAATACTGGAGTGGGTTGCCATGCCCTCCTCCAGGAGATCTTGTTGACCCAGGGATCCAACGTGCATCTCTTATGTCTCTTGCATTAACAGGCAGGTTCTTTACCACTAGCACCACCTGGTAAGCCCATTTAACCACCTAGTCTGTGCTATTTTGTCATAGCAGCCTGAGCTGACTAATACAGCTTCCCTGCTTCCCCATCAAACTAGCACCATTTGGTCCCCACTAGCCTTAGCCAGGAGCAAACTCTTGTCGGGGCACATTAGTCCACAGGACACATACTGTCCACATCATAGGAGCAATATAAGATTAAATGTCATATTCCACTGGGGCAGGATGTAATGAGTAAGAGTGGGACAAAGAGGGTGGGATCTGAGGATAACCTTGGGGACAAAATACCTTAGAGACCCTAACACATCAAGACACCTGGAAGACCACTGTTATGAACTAAAGCCAGGGAGATGTTCTACTTACTGTCCACAAAACGAGTGAATTTTATCCATGAATTTACTAGTCTAGTCCCTCCCACCAGTGCTGTTGGAAAGCTTGCAAGCTATCAAATTACTGAGTGCAAAATGAGTATTTTTTGTTTTGCTTCTAAAATGTGTTACTTTGGGGAAAACACCTTAAAACGGGGGGGGGGGACTTAAATTTGAGATAACATAGATTGCTATAGAAGAAGCCATTATAACAAGAGTGTCAAATGCAAAACCTATAAGGGACAAACAGCTAACACTAAGAAAAGGGGACCTGGTATGAGACATTAGAAAGTATAGCATGCTTCACTGAAAAGCAGGTTTTAAATTACCGAGTGGGCAAAAGTACACAGGGGACACCAATGGTTGCTTTTTACTTCTTCAACCTCTTAATTGTTTACTTGAGAATGCCTCATCCACTCCCATGCATTTCACATCCAACGAATACTTATCGGCTGGCCTCCTGCCCAGCACTGTGCTAGGTGCTGTCAATACTCACAACTGTCCAGTGGACTGTGTATTTATGTCTCCAGTGATGGATGAGGAAATTGAATCCCAGAGAAGTTTAAGATGACTTGGCCAAACCCACCATCCACCACCTTGGAATAAACCTGGGAAACACTGCTATTCTTTTGTTTCTTAGCTTTAAGCCAAGTATATCAGTTCGAGTAAACTCGTTATCCGTTCTCTAGTAGTTTATATACAGTTTCGGTCCCCAAGGCAATACATGATGAGTGTGTCAGTACAGATCTAAATAACTGCACAATTAGATACTTGGGGTGGGGGGGGGTGGATAAATTGGGTTTAAATAACCAAGGCCTCTGCTGTGGAACAATACCTATAAATAAGGCAGTTATTTCCTGGCTCCGGCCCTTTGACCAAAATTCCTATTCTGTCACGTGTTAAAACTCAAACTGTCAAATTGAGGAGGTTCTGCTTAATTTCATCTCCGTCTCAAGTTTAGACAAGTGAAGAGCAACTTGCAAGAGAGTGGGAGCCGTTAGAGCCACTCTTTATGCAGATCCAGCTATTAGGTAAGTACCACGCACACTGGAGACTGCTCCATTCCACAAAGCACTGCTATCCATTTTTATTTTCCTTTTAAATAAAAAATAAAATCAACTGAACCCTTAGCATTAATATATAAAGCAACTCAATTTCTCCGAAAGATTCACTCACAGAAGATTTCCTTATACGTGACTGCAAGCAATTAATTAAAAAATGGAAATGTATTTTTACATTTAACTAGAAGTCCTAGTCTAGTCATGTCTATTACCTCACCACCCAAGATTTTTTCAAATATAAATATATTTTAAATTGGTTTTGCTAATGCCTGAGATACTTGCAAAATTCTACTGGCGCAAAAAGCATGGGTTAGTTGCTCAGTCATGTCTGACACTTTGTGACACCATGAACTGTAGCCCAACAGGCTCCTCTGTTGATGGGGTTTTCCAAGCAAGAATACTGGAGTGGGTAGCCATTCCCTTCTCCAGGGGATCTTCCCGACCCAAGGATTGAACCTGTGTCTCATGCATTGCAGACAGATTCTTTACCATCTGAGCCACCAAAGAAACCCCCTACTGGTGCAAACCAGTTATTAATTCATGATCCCTGATTCTAAGCCTTACATCTACAACTTAGCAGTAGCAGCAGATGCTCTTGCCTGCTTCTTAAGAATCATCACTAGTCAATTAGTACTTTCCAGGGGTAAAAGCCAGTATAAAACTCTGAAGTTACCTAGTACTCTGAAAATCTCTCTTCTTAACATGGTGCCCTAGGAACCCCTCACAATCCAAGAAAATGTGGTCTTCAAAAATACATTAGCAAAACAAAAAAAAGGTATCACCCAGCTCCCTGTTATCTAGAGACGCTCTGTGGGGAGCAAGGGGGCATCTTTCTTCTGTAAGTAACCAAGTTTGTTGGCATTTACTGGACGTGTTCTGACGTGGAAATTATCTGGTGAACATTTTGACAGCATGAACATCTTGACCTGTGTGTTAACCTGTTTTCTGCTCACCAGTTGGAAAGCTTTGACTTCAAGAATGTCCCTCAGGATGATCAGCCGAAAAGTAAGTGGTTGAGTAAGTTTGTAGCAAATCGTACTTCATGCTGCACACCATGTAGGCAATGAGATTACTCTTTGCAGAAATGCTACCAATTGCATGAAGACTGGGTTTAAATTCATCTGTGTCCTATATACCCGCTTTTCCTTTTGAATACTTAGCAAAGGACTTCAAAAGGCACTCAATAAATATTTGCTGAATGAATATAACAGGAGTTAATAATGCAAAATGTTTTTGAAAAGGTAATTGATGACAAATGGTAGGCAGAGAAAGCCAGAGAAAGTTCACCAGGGATAGGAATGCTGTGTACAAATTTGGTACAGTATCTAAGGAAAGAATTTACATTTAATAAATAACTTTGGAAACAAGGTTCTTTTGTGTCATTGCCTCTGGACCAGGCCACACTGGTGGCAGGAGAATTTTAGCCAAGCAAACTGTGATTGCAGTTTGAGAAAAAGAATAAATGATGATTAAACATTAGAAAGGAAGCCAAGAGAAACCGTTTGCCATCAGCTTTCTAGGGGATCTTTAAGAATAGAAAAACAATGACAATGACAACAACACACACCCCGATACTTCTTTAACTTTGTTATAGAACAAAGGGGGCAAACTGAGTGACATACAGAGGACCTCGGCCTCCCCATGAAAACATGAAAGATGATAAAAAAGAATAAGGTTATGTTTCATCAATGTTGAGCCTTGAGGCTCAGGTTTTAATGCAGTAGTTGAATTCGCTCTGGCTCTCTCTATATTCTGGGCCTGGATTGTCAAAGACAGTTTCCTAGCTTTTACACAGAAATTGATCCTATCTGTACAACGCATTGGGGAAAGGTGAGGAAACTAAGTGATCCATAGATAACCCTCAGGGGGATATGCCCATCCCAGGCACAGCTTGACGACCCAGATGCCAAGGGGGATCAACTTCTGGGCATGTCTGCAACTCGCTCATCATCTACCAGTACCCCATGGCCCATCTTTCAGAAAGCTTTGCCTTAGAGAATGTTTCTCAGGATGATCAGGCCAAAAGGATCCATCAGGTACATTTGCAACAAATCATACGTCATATGCTGCACTTTTTTAGAGTGTCACAATATATATGAGCAAAGGACAATATTAAGGTTCCATTACTTGCTTTTTCCCTCCCATGATTTTTCAGTCTCCTTAACCAGGACACTTACTAACACCTCATAGACCTAAACACACAGCACCAGTGACTGGAAAACAACTAATGTGGCACTGCTGCACCTTACCTGCCTTTCACTGGAGGATTAGTTTGGACCCTGAAATAACTTTGATCTTCAAGAAGAAATCCTGTTGGGACTCTATGAATACCAAAGCATTAAATACAATAATCACTCTTATTACCCCCAAATGAGCTGCCCAGGAACCAGAGGTAAGTAAATTCAGCAGTCAGGGATCCCAGTCACTAACAGTAATTCATCAGCCACTGGCAAGAAGAACTCTAAACATGAGATTCCCCAAACCCAAGCTTACTCGCAGCCCTCCCCAACCAGGAGACAGATTTATCTTTCTAGTTATATATTCCCGTGGCCGTTGATGTAATTAGTGTATAATAACTGTGTACATATCAACTCACAGAAAAAACAGCAGATGTGCTAGTCGACTTGGCTGGGGGCCATCTCTTCAGCAGGGTGAGACAACCAGGTATAAACATCTGTTATTAACCGTGTATTTTACAAGTGTTTTGTGTCTCCTGGGTTACTGATTTCCATCGAAAGCAGTACAATATCAAGACTCCTATTTTTTCTGAGCAGCAGTGAGGAGATAACAAGCTTTAAAACATTTGCATTAGGCTCCTCAGTTCTGCTGCTTGTGTTATGAAATTTATTTACTAAGATATCTGCTGTCTTACACACACACTGCTTTTCTTGGTTCCATTCTCATTGAGATGAGCAGGTTTCATTTAAACTGTGTTACTGCAAATAGTAAGGCTTTTGCAAGTTGAGAGCTCTAAATAAAACTGGCCACAGCTTTTGTTTTTATGAATAAGCAGTTGCCAATCTCTGTATTAAACCTCACTATTGAATGGACTATAACTTGCAATTTTTAAAAAAAGTGGCCATTCGCTCAAACCTGCTTGATTGTGCTGGTTACTTTTCTTGAAATTAATTTAAGAAACTAATTTCTTAATATGACATATTGGAAATTGGGTCTGTGTGCCACTTGCCTGCTCCGCAAACCCTTAGGATTAAGTCACTCTGCATGACAGAAAATGACAATATTTCTCTGCAAGATGAAAAGTCAAATCATTCAAAACAATTATCCAAGCTCACTGAATTAAGAAAATCACCTTGCCAGGAAAAAAAAAATGTACGCCATTCCAAAATTATTTTGGATGGCTAGACTAGATTTTTTAAAAATAAACTTTCTTTTCAAAAGTTTTACCTAAGCCCCCGAACTCAGTTGGAACGGCTTTTTCTTCTTTCTCACTCAGTTGCCTCTTATAATTGAGCATTCCGCAGTATTACTAAAATTCCCCTCCAAGTCTGTTAAACACTTTCACATTTCCCTGTTTAATTACATTCAGACTTCAATTTTTGTCCACATATAGAATAGAGCCAAATTTTAACTCAATCGACCACAATGCCTTTGACATAAAGCCTTTCTACATAGTTCCTGCCTTATATATAAATAGACATATGCTAACTTGTCAAAACGCAAGAGTGGGCTTCTTTACATTGTCTAGAACAAAGAGCTCAGCTCAGCTTCTTTCTTTTCTCAGTGTCTCAGAAGGTGTCCTTTATTACATGTGCAGGATGGAAGGATTTTTGCTGCCGCATGAATGAAAAATGATACCTTCAGACTGCCTTTTTTGTGACAAATTGCACTTCTATAGACTATCACTTTGCCTGTGGTTTTTGGAACCCCACTTAAAGTTACTATTGACATCCTTGGGGGCTCGGCATTCTTGCGAAGCACCCCAGGGCTTCTTTCCACTCCGTGGAGAGCAACAAAGATGAGAAAGTTTGCTCATCGCTGTAGGAGAGAAACTCCTGAGTAGTAAAAAAAAGGAAAAAAAGCCAACGCCTCCCCCCCCCCACCTCCTCAAACCACCAAAACACTCTTAAGGTGCGAAAATCACTGCCTCTGTGGATTCTCGGGGTACAAAACAGGAAGGAAAAGTTGTCTGGAGGTATTCGCGAAGCCTGGTGTTTGTTCAGGAAGGAGCTGTGGGGTGAGAGGCTGAGCGACGCCTCTGCCTCCACTTCCTGGGTGAGACCAGCGAGGCGTGCCCCTGAGCAGCAACATACAGAGAGAGATCGGTAAGACTCACCGGCTTCCCCATTTTTCCCAGGACGGGGTTTTTGTTCCTCAACTGTGATCTGGAAGAGGCAAACCTGTAAGTCCTCCAGGCAGCCTGCCTCGGATCAGCTGAATGGCTGGTGCGATCAGGAAGCTTGCTCTGTCCAGCTCGGAATCACTCCCCGTCTCTGGGCTGTGTGCTCACACGCCTCCCAGTCAGCGCAAAAATCCGCCAAACTCAGGTCAGCCTAACAGGTTTCCTTATATAGGTAAACACGAATTGCATTCCTGGTGAAAGAAGTTAACTAGGAAGCCCGGTAACCTGGTTAACTCTACACACGCCAGAGTGGCTCAGCGTCAGCCAGCCTGAAGAGGCTTTGGTTACAGTACAAAGGGATTTGTGCAATTTAATTAAAATCATCTTTATTCCAGCAGTCTGTAAAATTGGCCCTTCTAGTGTAACTGTGAGTCAACAGCTAGTATTTTATATCATGAGCTATGACCGACCTATTATATAAAGGCACTGTAGGGAGAAAAACCAAAGCATAGGATATTATCAGTTGTCTTTTATGTTTTTAAAACCAGGGTAACTTTTCTTGAAATTATTTTCAAAGAAGTGAATAGAACATATGATGGGATGAATACGAATAAACCTCTATCAAGTAAGGCCCCCCAATGCCTTATAGGAACATAGTAACTAATAGTTATTCAACTTTTCCAGGCCTTTAGTAGATAATACAATAAGATCATTTAGACTTTATTCCTTTTACAATGCAGTAATTGACACTTTTTTTTAAATGGGTGAAATGACACATAATATCTATTTATTCCCTGAAATAACCTTCCTGAGCCCAAATATTGAAGTGTTTGATGGTTTCAGGAAAGAAATCTAAGACTTGTGAATTTGCATAATTACAAGGAAAAAAAATTAATCAACCTCTTAGACTTAAGAAGATAAGAAAATGTATCTTTAAAAGTACTCTGTGGAAGGTTTAACTCTAGGCTCAAAACAGTTTTTAAATGTAAGTATGTAACACATCCATTGTCTAATAATTGGCTCTTCTCCTCTACATTTGGCTACAATTGGCTCTTCTTCTCTACACAGGCCTGTAGAGAAAAGTAATAATTCTTTTTAAGTCTAACCAATTCCACTGAAGTCTCACTATGAACAGACTCAAGACTTAGTATCTGAGTGCTGGAGGTGAAGACTGCCTGCTAAATAAAGCTTATCTTAAAATGAATCATTTGTTTCTATTTCATCCACTGGTTGATTGCTCCTTGAGTAGTGTGGATCTTAGCAAAAATAGCTTAGCATTGTGTCTTAGGTCTCTGCTCAGGGAAGGGGAGAGAATGAATGTTTACAGGCTACCGAAGCCAGCACGACACAAACCAATCATGAAGGGTTTCTGCTAAGAGCAGGAAACTGCAAAACAAACACACACACACATTCCACAGGGGCATTCTCCACTGGGCAGAGACTCTTCCATACCATTTTCCTCTATATCTCTACAGCAAGCGTGTGTTATTATTTCCTTTTAAAGATAACAAAATTGACGTGCAGCGATAAAGTGACTGGTCTAAAGTCTCATGATCCATTTTGTGGCAGCTCCAAAATCTCAGATCTTCTAGAATTTACCTCCAATAGAATTTTCAAAAATAAAATCCACTTGAAGAGACAGAAAAACATTCAAATGGCAGATTTCCATGTTCAAATATCATTTTTAAGAATTATATGTCCAGAGAGTTTAAAGGTAACATACCAACTGATTAAAATACTCTTTTATGAAGTCATAACTTACTGCTAAAATGATTGCCTTTACCTGACTCCAGAATGATCCTGAAATGAGATATTAGGTGCATTTTTATTGAATATAAATTTGGGTTATAAAATATTATGAAAATATAACTTTGCAAATATTGCACATGTTTTTCTGTTCAGAGTACACACATTTCTATGATATCAAGCTAAGACTCATCTTGACTGCCCCACTGGAAGGAATATTAGTGTTTTCTATTTATTGGCTTTTCATTAATCTTAAATAAAACTCTGTGTGCCATGCTAGGTAAATGGCTTTCACTAATATAGTCCATTTATGATCCTGCACCCTTTATGTTCTTATAATTCCCGCTGAAGCAAGTTCTGTTTGTGCAGGAACTTTAGACTTTATTAACATGTTGATGCAAGACAAAGAATGCATTTTTTCTCCAGGGCAGGCTAAACCTTTAAGTGTCTTAAGCTGGCCTCCAAATTTGTTCTTGCAATTCTAAGCAAACAATCATTTGGGCTTTAAACATAAAATATCTTAGGCTATAATTATTGAATTGAAAGGTCAAAATGAAATTTGGATATGAAAGTAGCCTATTTCAAAGCAGGAATATAACCCTCTGCTAAATCCATTTTGGATGCCTCAAGAAATGGTTTGGGATAGACAGGGTCAGGGAAGCAACATGAATTCAGCCTAACCATAGAGGACCCCAATGAGAGAGTACATACAGCTGAATCATTATACCATGCCCCCAAAATAGCATTTATGGGAAATGAAATAAAATACAAGACCTACTTGAAGGGGAGAAAATATCATTGCGGTTTAAAGAAAACATCAGGGGATAGATTTGAGAAATTCCCAATGACATATAACTAATGAGTAGCTGAGCTATAATTCAAATCTCGGTCCATCAGACTCCAGAACATTTGCTCTTTCTACTGAAGCCTGGGTGCACCATGCTATCCAAGAAAGAGCAAATGCCTGAGAAGCAGAATGCTCCCATTCTGGTTCCATCTCTTCGTGGTGTGACCTTGGGTAAATTACTTGTAATGTTTCTGAGCCTCACCTCCAAAACAGAAATAAAAAGGGCTGCCTATCTCAAAGATGAAGGAAAGTATTAAATGCAAATCATTCCATGTATTTTTTGATGCTTCTATGGTCTGGGCATTCTGCTAGGTCCCAGGAATACAACGAGGAGCAAGTGAGGCATGTCCCAACTACATTTTAAAGAAAGCCTGTGCACATCAATATTATGGAATATGAAGCTCTAATGTTTCCCTAAATTTCTCCTAACAGAAGGATGTTTCGTTGAAGCTCCACATCAATACAGAAGTGAAAGAAGGAAAGTGTTAGTCACTCAGTCGTGTCTGACTCTGTGACCCCATGGACACAGCCTGCCAGACTCCTCTGTCCACGGGATTCTCCAGGCAAGAATACTGGTGTAGGTAGGTAGCCCTTCCCTCCTCCAGGGGATATTCCCAACCCAGGAATCGAACCCACGTCTCCTGCATCTCCTGCACTGCAGGCAGATTCTTTACCATCTGAGCCTCCAGGGAAGCCCCAGTATAGAAGTATTAATAGGCAAATGCCTAAGCTCATTCTCTCACTACAGTGAGTGCAGGTTACTCTCAGTGGCCAGAGGCCGGTCTTACCATGATTAGAAGTGGTGAATCTGGGCTGAGTTAACTTAAAGTAAATATTAGGGAAGGTAAAACCTCCATCATAATGACTATATCCTTATATCAAACAATAGAGGAGAACCAGGGCATTCAATTGAAAAATACCTTGAAGGTGCTTAGGAAGCTGGATGTACATGGAGTTGTTTTTATCATTACTTCATATATAATACAGCTTCCCAGGTGGCGCTAGTGGTAAAGAATCCACCTGGTAATGCAGGAGATGCAAGAGCTGTGGGTTCTGTCCCTCATCTGGGAAGATCCCCTGGAGCAAGGAATGGCAACCTACACCAGTATTCTTGCCTGGGAAATCCCAGGGACAGAGGAGCGTGGTGGGCTACAGTTCATGGGGTTGTAAAGAGTTAGACACAACTGAGCACACGCACATATATAAAAACGGGATGAAAAGGCATAAAAAAGATTCCCTAAATATGTTAACCAGTTATCTATCGATCGATTATTAAGTAACTTCTATGCAATAAACATTTAAGTGGTATGCACAGTGGATAAGGTTCTGCAAGGGATGTACACAGAAAAGGATCCATAGGAAAAGAATGGTCCTGAGCTTTAATGGAGCTTTCTAGAAAAACGTTATGGTGCTCAAGAGCTGTTATCAGGCAAGATGGGTGAGGTTATGCTCTGGAAACAAGCCACCCCCAGGTCTCAGTGGCTTATAACAACAACGGTGTGTTTCTCACTCGTGCTGCACATCTATGCAGATCTCTAGGGAGGGGTCTCTATTCACAGTCACTCAGGAGCCCAATCTGATGAAGGTTCCTTTCAACACATACTTCCACGGTTGCCAAGACAGGAAACGCGGACCTGGTGAATCATGAAGTGCCTTTCAAAACTTCACTCCCTAAAGGATGCAAACTTCCGCTCACCTTTCACTGGCCAAAGCAAGTCCTCCAGCCCTCCTTAATTTCAGAGCAAGACAAGAGAACCAGAATACATGATGAGCAGACACAACAGGTATGGCAAACCCATCCGCTTAGAGGAATGGGTCCGTTAAGTAAGTAGGCATGCTCATGACCACTACGGTATCATGACTGGCATCTGAGGTTTGGTCATCACTGACTAGATCCAATTGCCAGAGGAGTGAGAGCTTAAAAGTGGACTCAGATTATCAATGGTTCTGGCAGAACCTTGAGGGAAACAGTGACATTTTAAAAGGATGTCCGGAGGCAGGCTCTTCTTAATATTTCCATCAGTTATTTGAGTGATGAAATAAAAGACAAGTTGATTTAATTTGCAGATGGTGCCAAATTGGATAGCTAACACCTCAGAGGATTGAGTTATAATTCAAAATGACCTTGAAGAGATGGGGGAAAATAACATTAAGAAAGAAGCTTGGGTTCAATAGTGATAAATAAAGGATGGGAATGAAAGATCTACAAAACGGATGGGAGGAAAACTATATTGGGCCATTATTAGCCTATAAGTTGAATATATACTGGTAGCTTAGCACTTTTACTTGTAAAGCCTGTGGTATGGTGATGTAAGCTATGTAAACACAGGGAAATAGGCATTCTTAAAATATTTCTTTATTCAATATTCACATTTTTAGAAATAAGAAAACAAAGCAAATTCAGAAGCAAAAGCTGAAATTTCCAAAAGACTTAAGTGCCCTAGGTCAGGAGTGGGCAAATTTTTTTCTGTGAGGGGCAAGATAGTAAATACTTTTGACTTTGCCAGCCGTACACCTCTCTATTGCAGCTACTCTATTCAGCTACTGTGGCCCAAACCAGCCACAGATAATATGGAAATGAATGTGTGTGGCTGTGTTCCAATAAAACTTTATTCACACAACTGGGCGGCCAACCTTGGGCTACACTTTGGAGACCCCTAGTCTCTACGTTATGGGAACTGTCTCAGAATGGCAAGGTACTCAAATTTATTGCACGTGCCCAGAGGCAAGAGGAACCCTATTTTGACCTAGTTCATTGAATTGTCCTTTACACACAGGTGCTAGTGAATAAATTGGTGAAATAAATTAAATTAAATTAGCCAATAATGTTACTCCACTGGTTTCCTTATTAAATATTCAGAAAGAACTGGACTATGTGATCCTTGAAAATGTCATGGAAATAAAATCTAAAATATAATTTGCCTTTTCAATGTGTTAAATATTTATCAGTTACATCATTTTTCAGGTATAAAAATACTAATGGTGAAAAATATAGTGAAACCTAGAAAAGAAGGATTATGATAATGAAATTACAGGGAACAAAAATTTGCAAAGCAGAATATATACATATTGTGCTCTAATTTTTCTTCCCAAGTTCTTTGTAACAAGATGAGGTTGATAAAGCAGATGTTGTCTTTTTCAGTTGTTATTTAGTAGCTAAATCATGCCTGCCAGGCTCCTCTGTCCATGGGATTTTCCAGGCAAGAGTACTGGAACGGGTTGCCATTTCCTTCTCCAGGAGATCTTCCCGACCCAGGCATAAAACCTGAGTCTCCTTCATTGGCAGGCAGATTCTTTACCACTGAGCCACCTGGGAAGCCCAATGGTGAAAATGGAGACAAGGAGAGGTTAGGTCAGTTGTCTGATGTTACCAAGCTAGTGATGATGGAGAATAAAATAGGACCTGGGTTCCCTGGGTTTATAATTCTAGACTATGAGAAACACCAAGTACATAATGGGAACTCGGACAAGATAGCTGATACAAGATGCAATGGAAGTGCTGCAGTGTGTCCTTTTGGCTGCCTGAGGGAAACCCAGCACTGTGGAAATCACCTCTCCTTCCCACCCCCACCCATGTGCCCCACGCAGCCCCCTCCTCTTCAATCTAGTCTGCTTTGAAGTCAACCCCCCAGCCTCTTCCTTCTTTGATAAAGCCCTGAAAGCTAAAGCCTAGTTATGGGTGAGTGTGTGTCCAAACCCTGGAGAAGGAAATGGCAACCCACTCCAGTATTCTTGCCAGGATAATTCCATGCACAGAGGAGCCTGGTGGGCTAAAGCCCATGGGGTCGCTAAGAGTTGGACATGATTGAGCTACTGAGCACGCATGCTCTGACCACGTCTTTCCTGTTGCCTCCAACCCTTCCAGTTTCTCAGCCTCCGCACCACAGGTCAGGATCATTCTTTGTGCTGGGGGCTGCCCTAGGCACTGTAGGATGCTAAGTAGCATCGCTGGCATCTTCCCACTGGATCCCAGTGGTACTCTCTCTCCCCCTAAACACAAGTCACAACTGGAAGTCTCTTCAGACATTGCCAAATGTTCCCTAGGGGCTGGCAGCACAAAACTGCCCCCTGTTGAGAACCTCTGAACTAGATCACTGTAGTTGTCTTTTTTTTTTTTTTTTAATTGGACGGTAAAGCGTCTGTCTACAATGCGGGAGACCTGGGTTTGATCCCTGGGTTGGGAAGATCCCCTGGAGAAGGAAATGGAAATCCACTCCAGCACGCTTGCCTGGAAAATCCCATGGATGGAGGAGCCTGATAGGCTACAGTCCATGGGGTCGCAAAGAATTGGACATGACTGAGCGACTTCACTTTCACTTTCTCACTTTGATTCCTCGACCCAGGATCAAAACTGGGCCCACAGCAGTCAAACTGCCTAGTTCTAAACACTGGACCACCAGGGAATTCCCTGTACTTGCTTCTCAATTGTTCTCCCTACTTCTGCCCTCGCCTCTCCATAATTTATTTTCACAGAGCAGCCCAAACCATCTTTTAAAAATATATATCAGATCATGCCATTCCCTGCTCAAAACCTCTAGCGGTCTCCTCCTATGACCAGAACACAATTTAGTTTTCATACCATGGCCCACCGAGCTTTCCATAATCTGACCTCTGCCAGCCTTCCCCAGACTAACCTCAGCATTATGTCCACCCACATTGGTCTTCCTTCTCTTCCCCCATCATACCCATCTTGTTCAGACCTTAGGGCCTTTGCACATGCTCTTCCACTGCCTGAAATGCTCTGTACCATGTGGTAGGCAGAATAGTGACCTCCCAAAGATGTACACATCCAAGTCTCTGGAATCTGCACATATATTAAGTTAAATGAGGGAGAGGAGTTAAGGTTGCAGATGGAATGAAGGTTCCTAAATCACTGACCTTAAGATGATCAGCCTAGATTATCCAGGTGGGTCCAAAGGAATCACAAGGTCTTTAAAATGTGGAAGGGGGAGGCAGAAGAATCCATGTAAGCACAATGTCATATGAGAGACTTGACTAACTACTGGTGGCTTGGAAAATGGACGAAGGAGACCATGATCCAGGGAATGGGGTCAGCCTCTAGAGGCTGGGAACAGATTCTCCTCTAAAGTTTCCAGAAGGAACACAGTCCTGGAGACACCTTGATTTTAGTCCACTGAGACTTGTGTTGGACTTCTGACCTGAAGAACTGTATGAAAATAATTTGAGTTGTTTTAATCCACTGAAGTGTGTTAGTAGCTTAGCTGTGTGACCCCATGGACTATAGCCCACTAGGCTCCTATATCCATGAATTTTCCAGGCAAGAATATGGGAGTGGGTATTCCCTTCTCCAGGAGATCTTCCCATTCCACGGATTGAACCTGGGTCTCCTGCATTGCAGGCAGATTCTTTCCTGTCTGAGCCACCAGGGAAGCCCCAGGCTGGTGATAATTTGTTACTGCAGTAATAGGAAACGGATACACTTGGCGTCTTCACTGCTGCTGGTGTTGCTAAGTCACTTCAGTCGTGTCCAACTCTGTGTGACCCCATAGACGGCAGCCTACCAGGCTCTCCTGTCCCGGGGATTTTCCAGGCAAGAACACTGGAGTGGGTTGCCATTTCCTTCTCCAATGCATGAAAGTGAAAAGTGGCCCCTAAACCCTCAGAATGTATGCAAAGGTTTCCTCCGGGAAAAGGCCATCCATGACCAATGACAACCGGGAAGGACATCACCACACGTCCCACCTCCAGTGGTTCCATCTCAATTGTCCTATGTTATCACCTTCACAGTTTGGATCACTTTCTGACGTTGCCAAAAGGAAGAAAATGATAACAAACTGAAAAAAAATTAAATGGGGTGGTCCTTTTATATGCCTCAGAACAGGAATATTGGAGAAAGAACCAGGTTTGGATTAAGGAAAGAACGTTTATATTGGATGAAAAGACATTCTTGACGGTAGTTGGAGTAACTGCACAATGAAACTCGCTGCCAAGAAGGGCCACGGAGGACGAGATTGTGGCAACACTCACAAAAGAGATTAGATAACTCAAGTCAGGAGAGTAAGTGGAGCTCAGCCGAGAGCATTTACTTGATGACCTGCTTGTTCTTCCTCCAGCTTGAAAATGTGTGGAGCACAAAGCAATGAATCACAGGACAACATCTGCATGTAATTGCATTTCTGTTCCAATAATAAATGTTTCAACTGCTATACTATTTATGAAAGCTGTTATCATAAAGAGCCAAGTGGGGGAAATTTGAAACACAAATGCTTATCTTAAGAAACCTTTCCTGTGCAATTCAGTGTCCAAGTACCCAAACACCCATTTTGCTGGAGTGTATGAATTGTCCTGAGGAGTTTATTTTTTGAAATTCAGTTTGAAAGTGATTTTTCGGTATCTGGGTCCCTATAAAAGCCCTCTGTGTCACCCATGGTTTTCTTAATATATTTTGAAACTGAGGAGGAACAAAGGCTAGAAAATTGTTCACTATTTCTCCCACAGACCTATTGTCTGAATTTGGGGCCCATGGTCAATGAAGGAGAGAGGGTGTTTTGCACCTTATCTTTAGTCAAGAATGTTTACTCTCAAAACAGAAGACTAGGATGACAGAGTTCCCCACCCACGTTACTCCCACAAAACACCCCACACTTCAGGATTCGCAGCCTTTAAATTGCTTGCAAAATGCCAGGACAGTTTAAAATTATTAACTGCCAATACAGAAAAGACTAGGAAATACGAGAAACTCATGTTTCCTCGGATCAGCCTGCCCCCTCACCTCCCTACAGTTGGCAGATCATTTTTCTGGAGGCACAGGTCTTGGCACGAGAGAACCTAGCTTCTCTGTTCAACATTCTCCGTGCCCCCAGGGCCACCAGCAAAGGTGAGCGATTATTCTGGCCTTTTCAACTTAGCTTGGAGGGAATGAGTGGTCTGAAAACTTCAGCAAGTTGAATTTTTAAACAGTTCACTTTACTCTGCAACCTGCAACTGCATCTGACAGCAGCGAGAAACCCATTGCTTTGGATAAAGCCTCAAAACTCGGTAAAACCACAGAGAAAAGAAAGCTAGTGCTCATAAAAGGCTGCCTCTTTCCATGTGGTGAGGCAGGTGTTTCGAGATGATGTTGTTGAGGGTTTCCCTTTTAATGAGATGGCAACTTACCACAAAGGAGGGAAATTCTCAAGTGCCATGAAAACAAACAATTTGAAAATGCTAATTCTAAAGTGCCTCCCTATTTCCCAAGGTCTGCATCACTGAACTCCTACATGCTTACCTCCCACTTCATTAGCACTGCTTACAACACTACAGTCACATATATAAATCATAAGAAAACTTCCAATATCCTTTTAGGAGGATGAAAACGCATCCAAAGTATCCAAACGTATCCAGTTTTCCAAAGTTATTTTTAATTCATTCTTTAAAACCCAATCAATAGGAGTGGTTGGACTGTGGACTGGTTAGTATCTAGGTTGCCTAAGATGTCTCTTTTTCCCACCCAGGGACCCTGACCTATATAGATGAGGGTGGAGACAGAAAGATATTCATTCAGTCACCAAGTAATACAGATTACATACTATGCGTCACATACACATTACTATTCTGGGGTAGAGAACAGCAACCTAATTAAAGACTGGAAGAGCTTCAAAAGTTAGCCTATAGTGCAAATATAAAATATTGCATTTTCTTGTTTTTACATTAAGAGCAATGGGCATTCTGTGACATTAGAAATCAACTAGACCGCATTAGCAGTGATAAGTGATGCTGATAGCATGTTACAATGTGATGAAAAGGGCACTTCACCTCCTTGGTATCTTCCCCCAAACCCATCATCCCAATCTAATCGTGAAAAAACAAGAGATAAACCTAATGTCTTAGTCCATTTGGGCGGCTCTAATAACATACCACAGACTGGGTGGGTTATAAACAACAGACATTTATTCTTCACAGGTCTGTGGGCTAGAAGTCCCAGATCAGGCTCCCACCATGGCCGGGTGTGACCACCCTCTTTTGAGCTGGAGACTTCTTGTATCCTTACCTGGTGGAAGGGGCTAGGGAACTCCGTGGGGGCCTCTTCAATAAGGGCACTAATCCAATCATGAGAATTACACCACCACATTGGAGATTAGGATACGCATGCTGGGAAGACAAAAACATCCAGACTGTGGCAGCTAAGATGAGTGACATTCTGTAATCACCTGATCAGTACTCCTCGAAACAGGGAATATTTTGGGGAGGAAAGCGAAGACAAAGAAACTCACGGCCCAGGGGAGCCTAAAGAGACCTGATGACTAAATACAATGCAGTACTTTGGACGGGATCCTGGAACAGAAAGAAGGCATTTGTGAAAAAAGCTAGAGCAATCCAAATAAAGCCTGTAGTTTAGTTAATAGTAATGTACTGATGTCGCTTTCTTACTTTGACAGAAGTGCCATGGCAATGTAAGACATCGACATTAGAGGAAACCAGGTAAAGGGTGTAGAGGATCACTCTGTACTTCTTTTGAAACTTGTTAATCTAAAATGATTCCCCTCAGTTATTAAAAAAAACCCAAACATGGACTTCCCTGGTGGTCCAGTGGTTCAAAATCTGCCTGCCAATGCAAGGGACATAGGTTCGATCCCTTGTCCAGAAAGATTTCCCATGCTGAGGGGCAAGTAGGCCCATGTGCCACAATTACCCTTGAGACAAAACAAGAGAAGCCACAGAAAATGAAGAGTCCCCACTCCAAGATTAGATAGTAGCCCCCACTCACTGAAACTAGAGAAAGACTGCCACAGCAATGAGGACCCAGCACAGGCAAAAATACAATAAATAAATTAGAAAACAAACAAACAAAACCCAAACAAGAACAATAAATCAGAGCACATTCATTTTACACTGTGACCAGAGAAGGAAAAATAAGATGGAGAAAATACCCATCCAAGAAGGACAGAAACCAGGGGCGGGGACATGTGAGGAGCAACAGACAAAGAAATAGACAGGTGGGCTCCAGGAGTGTGTTAAGAGCTGCAGTTTCTTCTTATGTGGCTCCCCGTTATTCTCTTAAGCTATAGGGAATGGAGAAAAGGATAATTCCTTTAAAGAACTGAGAGATTTGACGCAGTTTTGAAACCTGTTAGCATACGGAGAAACTTCTCTGCCTTTATTTTCAAATATTAGGTCTTTTTTTCTATGAGATTCTCAAGAATCTGCAGGTGTGTCAAGATAACTTTGGTTTACCAAGTTTTTCAGGAACCTTGAAGAGTGGTGGTGGTTTAGTTGCTCACTCGTGTCCGACTCTTGTGACCCCATGGATTGTATCCTGCCAGGCTTCTCTGTCCATGGGATTCTCCAGGCAAGAATACTGGAGTGGGTAGCCATTTCCTTCTCCATAGTACCTTTCTGACCCAGGAATCAAACTCGGGTCTCCAGCATTGCAGGCGTATTCTTTATTGACTGAGCTATGAGGGAAGACCCTTGGGCTTCACAGTTGCACACATGAACTCTTTGGGGTTCTTTAGAAGAGTCACCCCAGTGTTTCACAGTGGTTTCCTGAACCATCTAACCCCACAGATCATCTGAACTAATGCACAGTAAGAATTTCTGCAGACCATTGTGCACTTGCTTACACTTTGCATGGTATTTTCTAAAAATGACTTGAGACAGTAGCAACTATAAGTGAGGATAGTCTTGACTAGGTTAAAATGTGAGCTATTAACAGCCAATCAAAAGCATTTGATTACTATGTTTTCTCTGTGTGTGTATGCTCAGTCGTGTCCAACTCTTTGCGACCCCATGGACTGTAGCCCGCCAGGCTCCCCTGTCTACAGAATTTTCCAGGCAAGAATACAAGAGCACATGGTCATTTCCTACTCCAGGGAATTTTCCCAACCCAGGGATTGAACTCGCATCTCTTGTGATTCCTGCATTGGCAAGCGGATTCATTACCACTGTGCCACCTGGAAACCAGGTCCAAATATGTATTTCATGGATGGGATACTCACATCTAGCTCTCCAAATCTTTTACTGAGGTTGACTGGAGAATCCACATACATACTGCTTGAAAGAAATCTCTATCTCGAAACTGATTGAGATTTTGGTAAGGGGAGCCATGCTGAAAGTGGGAGAAGAGGGAGATAGAGCTGGGAAGACATCTCAGGGGACTGCATATTTCATCTTGAATTAATTTTATATCATAAATGTGAAGTTCTTGTAAGCTTGGATTTAAAATTTAATTCGGCAAATTACATAAACTCTTTAGCAAGAGCCAAAGCTCTAAAGTACCCATTTATATTTGTTTTCTTTTTCCCCTGAAACAGCATACCAAATCTGAATCTGATTAAGTTTGCTGAATTTGTTATCAGTGCTAGGAACTATGTATTCTGTACAGAAAATTAACTTCACTTAGAAATGCATGTTTTGGTAGTTTTACTCCTAAAAAATGCTGATTAGAAAGGCAATAAATCCTGGGAGAGGCCAAACTTCATTTTTCCCGATAATGAAAACAGGGCTGGATTTTGAGGATGAAGACACATGATGGCTGTACATTAGATTTGCTGTCAATAAGGGATGCTCTGGTTTTTCTCTGCTGAGCCCAGCATGTGGTACTTAGTATATATCTAGCTTTCTTCTTTCGTATCCACCTATCTAGCTAGCTATCTTTGTATGAATCTATCTCAAAGTTTCTCAGCACTGTGTGTGTGTGTGCTTAGTTGCTCAGTTGTGTCCAGCTCTTTGTGACCCCATGGACTATAGTTCACTAGGCTCCTCAGCACTACTGACATTTTAATCAGACAATTCTGTGTGCATGTATATGTAGGGGGCTGTCCTATGCATTGTGACAGCCAAGTATGTGTTCGGATATTGCCAAATATTCTCAGATGGTCGGGACAGAATCTCTCTCACTAAGTATCCCTATCTCTATGTATCTACATACCTATAAAAGAAATGAATGAACAAATTTTATAGTAAAACATACAGGCTTCAACCTGACATGATCAACAGGGAAGGTGAGAAAGATTAGTAGGATTTATCACATATCATACATAGTATACACCTATTATAGTGAATGTGTGTTCAGTTCAGTTCAGTTCAGTCGCTCAGTCATGTCCGACTCTTTGTGACCCCATGAATCACAGCACGCCAGGCTTCTCTGTCCATCACCAACTCCTGGAGTTCACTCAAACTCATGTCCATCGAGTTGGTGATGCCATCCAGCAATCTCATTCTCTGTCATCCCCTTCTCCTTCTGCCCCCAATCCCTCCCAGCATCAGAGTCATTTTCCAATGAGTCAACTCTTTGCATGAGGTGGCCAAAGTATTGGAGTTTCAGCTTTAGCATCAGTCCTTCCAATGAACACCCAGGACTGATCTCCTTTAGAATGGACTGGTTGGATCTCCTTGCAGTCCAAGGGACTCTCAAGAGTCTTCTCCAACACCACAGTTCAGAAGCATCAATTCTTCGGTGCTCAGCTTTCTTCACAATCCAACTCTCACATCCATACATGACTACTGGAAAAACCATAGCCTTGACTAGACAGACCTTTGTCGGCAAAGTAATGTGTCTGCTTTTGAATATACTATCTAGGTTGGTCATAACTTTCCTTCCAAGGAGTAAGCATCTTTTAATTTCATGGCTGCTATCACCATCTGCAGTGATTTTGGAGCCCAGAAAAACTGTTTCCACTGTTTCCCCATCTATTTGCCATGAAGTGATGGGACTGGATGCCATGATCTTAGTTTTCTGAATGTTGAGCTTTAAGCCAACTTTTTCACTATCCTCTTTCACTCTCCTCAAGAGGCTTTTTAGCTCCTCTTCACTTTCTGCCATAAGGGTGGTGTCATCTGCATATCTGAGGTTATTGATATTTCTCCTGGCAATCTTGATTCCAGCTTGTGCTTCTTCTAGCCCAGCATTTCTCATGACGTACTCTGCATATAAGTTAAATAAGCAGGGTGACAATATACAGCCTTGACGTACTCCTTTCCCTATTTGGAACCAGTCTGTTGTTCCATGTCTAGTTCTAACTGTTGCTTCCTGACCTACATATAGGTTTCTCAAGAGGCAGGTCAGGCGGTCTGGTATTCCCATCTCTTTCAGAATTTTCCACCGTGTACTGTGATCCACAAAGTCAAAGGCTTTGGCATAGTCAATCAAGCAGAGATAGATGTTTTTCTGGAACTCTCTTGCTTTTTCCATGATCCAGTGGATGTTGGCAATCTGATCTCTGGTTCCTCTGCCTTTTCTAAAACCAGCTTGAACATCTGGAAGTTCATGGTTCACCTATTGCTGAAGCCTGGCTTGGAGAATTTTGAGCATTACTTTAATAGCATGTGAGATGAGTACAATTGTGTGGTAGTTTGAGTATTCTTTAGCATTGCCTTTCTTTGGGATTGGAATGAAAACTGACCTTTTCCAGTCCTGTGGCCACTGCTGAGTTTTCCAAATTTGCTGGCATATTGAGTGAAGCACTTTCACAGCATCGTCTTCCAGGATTTGAAATAGCTCAACTGGAATTCCATCACCTCCACTAGCTTTGTTCGTAGTGATGCTTCCTAAGGCCCACTTGACTTCACATCCCAGGATGTCTGGCTCTAGGTGAGTGATCACACCATCGTGATTATCTTGGTCATGAAGCTCTTTTTTGTACAGTTTGTCTGTGTATTCTTGCCACCTCTTCTTAATATCTTCTGCTTCTGTTAGGTCCATACCATTTCTGTCCTTTATCTAGCCCATCTTTGCATTAAATTTTACCTTGGTATCTCTAATTTTCTTGACGAGATCTCTAGTCTTTCCCATTCTGTTGTTTTCCTCTATTTCTTTACATTGTGTCCAACCTTGCAACCCCATGGACTGAAGCCTGCCAGGCTCCTCTGTCCATAGGATTCTCTAGGCAAGAATACTGGAGTGGGTTGCCATTTCCTTCTCCAGGAGACCTTCCTATTCCAGGGATGAAACCTGGGTCTCATGCATTGCAGGTGGATTCTTTACCACTGTGCCACGTGGGAAATCCTATTATAATAAACTAGAAGACTATGTAACGAATGAAAGATAATATTTTGGGATTCCCCAATGATTCCATACCCTATGCCTTCTACCTACTACTCTTCTGCATACGAGATGGCAACACACTTTTTCTGTGCCCACAATATTCAGATATAGCTTAGAACACAGAAGTCAATTGTTTTGCTGAATCAAGTTAGTAAATTCACAGCAGATCATAATAATCTGAAGAACAAAGCTCATTTGACATATAAAAGTAGGCTTTTGAGGGGGAAAATAGTACTTTTTATTTTTAAAGTTTTTCTTTAAATATCAAGAGCCAGAGCTCCAAGTGATTCAGAGGAAAGAAATTTTACAAAGAGGGATGCCGCGGCCAGCACAAGCAAGAGTCGCACCTGCAAGGGGAGAGAACGGAGCGTCCCCGCGTGGAAAAATAAGAGAGAGAGACAAAAGATGGGGTTGAGAGGATCAGACCCACTATGTCTGATGCCTTCCTTTATTAGGCCACGGTATTTATAGGGTAAAGTACGTGACTTAAGACATGTACAAGGTTATTCTTTAATCTCAAAATACAATCACCAGACCCCTACCATTGTGTACAGAATTCAATAAGACAATCTATCTTTTATGATACGTGTATAAGATAATCTATCTTCTAGGACATGTTGCAGGAACAAGACATCCTGGAGCAAGACGACCTGGAGCCTTAAGGGCTACAAGAATTCTTGAGGGTGGCGGGACAGGGAGCTTAGGACAACGCCTAAGGCTCTGCATACCTGCGGAGCAGCTCCCAGGACTTAACCCTTCACGGGCCGTCCCCCGCAGAGGGAGATTTGGTTTCTGAAGGCAAAGAGAGCAATATCCTATTTCCCGTGTAAAAGATGAGGAACAGACAGGTTTACAGGGTACCATGTACCGTTAACCCAGTGGCCTGCACACAGTAGGTACTCAATCATTATCATCTAAAATAAATTGCCACACATTTTTAAAGAATACACAACTGGTATATCACCACTTCATTCTAAACTTTAATCATAAACAAGACCATAATTAGAATAACCTGGATTACTTTCTTTGAATCAAAAGCCCACATTCTGCATTTCCATTATGTGCCAGACTCCTTTACACCACAGCTGAGTAGAACACAGACATTGAACTAGGCAGTAGACAGATGACCTTGGATATGCCATTAAAACTCTTTGAGACTCTTAGTTCCCATCATCTGTAAAAAGGGAGAGATAGCAATTTCCACCTTTTAGGGTTTCTCTGAGGATGAAATGAGATAAATAAGAGGAAGTGCCTTATTATGAACATCTAATCATTTGCTTAATGCCCCTGGAGACTGGTTTCCATGGCCAACAGCTTTGAAGGCAGTACCCAAATTAATATGTCTCCTGTGCTTGAATCAAGAATGTATATGTGAATCCTGATGAGAAGAGTAAAATATATTTATACACGATATAAATGTAAGTAAAGTGGCAGCAGTGTATGCCTTACCCTTCAAGGTAATTCTTCCATCCTCAGTTCAGTTCAGTTCAGTCACTCAGTCATGTCCGACTCTTTGCGACCCCATGAATCGCAGCATGCCAGGCCTCCCTGTCCATCATCAACTCCTGGAGTTCACTCAGGCTCATGTCCATCGAGTCGGTGATGCCATCCAGCCATCTCATCCTCTGTCGTCCCCTTCTCCTCCTGCCCCCAATCCCTCCCAGCATCAGAGTCTTTTCCAATGAGTCAACTCTTCGCATGAGGGGGCCAAAGTACTGCAGTTTCAGCTTTAGCATCATTCCTTCCAAAGAAATCCCAGGGCTGACATCCTGTCCCTCTTTAAAGAGAAATAAGATGCATTTGAAATATATGACTCCCTTTTAACCCTGAGCATTGTTTAAGGGCCCCCAGGCCACATAATCCTAGGAGGTGGATAGAGTGGAGACCAGTTTCAGTCAAGACTGAACTGTTCATCCAGGGCTGCCCTGGCTGACCCAGCTTACTGACCCTTGTCTACTTTCCAAAACATGGTGAATTTGACTATTCCATTCTGGGATAGGTGACCACCATTAACTCGACCCCTGAGGTAATGACCTCCATGGTCTCATTCACTCACTTCCTCATTCATTCACTTGTTCCTTCTCTGATGAACTCTATTCAAGTGTCAGTTAAACAGTGACACTCAGTGCTGCAGAAAATCAAAGGATGGTTCAGGAATTCACTGTGTGAATAATATGAATTCACACATACATACACAAATAATACACATGTATGTGACATAAGAAGAGTCCAACTATTAATAATATGTTTCTAAAATTCAATGAGAAAAAGATTACAAATAGAGGAATATGCAAGTCTTTGTTGAAGGGTGTCTAATCTGGTCTTTGAGGCATGGACAGATTAGGGACTTAAGGAGAGAGTGGCTATATAGGTGTTCATTTTATAGAAATTTGTTAGGCTGAACATATACGCTTAACTTTAAAACATTTTGGCAGACTTTTTAATCATCATGTTTCTAAAGTTTGCACTACATTCTCTGCTCTTCTAACCATTCCACACTATGGTATCTGAAATCTATATTTTAATTAGGCTAACAAAATTATTTTGTCAAACTACTTCTAACAATAATTGGGGTGTACTGATTAAATGGAAAACCAGGAATGGGATTCATCCATCTAAGTCACCTAAAACCCTCAAACCAAGATAATTTTCCCAAAGAAATAGAATCTATAGATTGCTTCACCTTCCTTGACTCAATATTTCCTCTTGTAACATATGGATAAGGTTATTGGTCCCCCTGAGGTGTGTGGCTATTATGGGAGTTACTAGGGCAATTTGTTCAAGTACTTTAATGAGCCCAGTGTATTTGAGATCAGTTCAGGATATCTTTCTTCCATGGGCAGACTGACCAAGGGTTCAGGAACTAGTTCATTCATCACAGCCTAACAGGCCTTAGCAGAATCCACCTAATGGGTAGAAGGTGAACTATTTATCCACAGTCCCTTGGGGGAAATTGATAATTAGATTGGTAAGTGGTTTCATGAGCTAGGGGTGGCTGTGGGAAGGACACAGAAGAGGTGGAGTAAAATATAAGAGAAAGTCCAGCTACCAAGTGAGAAAATGTTTCAGTGGCTGATGGCCTTAGAGGATAAGAGATTAACAATCAGGAGATCCAGGGGTTAAGCCTAAATATGGGGATTTGTATATTTGAGTAATGTTTCAAAATCAACTTATAATAAATGACAAAGACAAAACAGAACTGTTAAAATAAGGATAAAAGAGTCAGAAGAAAATAATGAACAAAAGGAAGCAGCTGGATTAGAAAGCAAGTCAGCAGAGTTATTACAACTGAACACAATTACTAGCTCTAAGACCCTGGGAGCCAAGGAAGAAAGGGGACCAAGACAAATTACATAGATCATGTGATAGAAAGAGACAACCATTTCACCAGCATCAAGACATAGATATTTTATTCAATGGATCTTATGGTAGACAGAATAACACCCCCCAAAGATGTTCATAATTTAATCCCTAGACTTGTGAAAGTTACCTTACATGCCAAAAGGGACTTTGTAGACATTATCAAGTTACGGGTCTTGCAATGGAGAAATTCTCTCAGATTATTGTGGTAGAGCCAGTGTAATCCAAGAGTCCTTATATGGGAAAGAAAGAAGTAGAAGGGGCATAGTCAGAGAAGGAGATGTGGCGATGGCAGCAGAGGTCTCAGTGGCAACATTGCTGGAAAGAAACCAGGACCCAAAGAATGCAGGCAGCCTCTAAAAGCTGGAAAAGCAAAGGAAACATTCTCCTCAGAAAATTCCAGAAAGAATTAGTCCTGCTGAAACCTTGATTTTAGGCTTGTGAGATCCATTTTCAGACTTCTAACCACAAAACTATAAGATAACAAATTTATGGTTTTTTTCAAACCACTAAACTTATGGTAATTTGTTAGAGCAGGAATAGAAAATGAATAGATAGTTTTTATAATGGGCTAAGAGAAAAATCATTAGAATATAACTTTTTACTCACTTCTGTTGGAATTAAAAATAATGAGGCTGAGATATATAACTTTCTGGTGAGGCTGACTATATAAAAGTATAAGTATATAAGTATATACTATATATAAGTATCAAGACTAGAGAATTTGGAGTGGTTTTTAAACAAGGTACATCACAATCTGAGATGATGATGAAAAATTCAGATTTCCAAGTCCTTCTCCAGTCCCACTAAATGGACTTTATGGCTAGGACTTGGGACTCAGTATTTTTTTTAAACAAGTATCTATATTAGTTGTCTTCTTTGCCAACAAATTACTATGCATTTAGCAGCTCAAAACAACACAAGTTTATTAATTCCCAGTTTTGGTGGGTTAGAAATCTTGTCATGCCTGAGCTGATTCTACTACTTCAGGTTCTCCTAAGGCTGTAATGGATTCACCAGCGGGGGATAGAGCCTCATCTGAAAGTTAGACTGTGGAAGGATCTGCTTCCAAGCTCACCCAGATTCTTGCCCAAGTGCAGTTATTTAACAACTGTTTGACTAAGGGTCTGGATTCCATGCTGGCCACTGGTTGGAGGCTACCCTCAGTTCCTTTTTGGATAGACCTGTCCAACATGACAGTTTGCCTTCTCAAAGCCAGCCAAAGAGAGAGTTTGCTAGCAAAACAGGGGTTACAATCTTAGTAATGTTATTGTGGAAGTGACAGCCCATCACCTTGCCCATATTCTATTGGTTAGAAGCATGTCACAGGTCTTGTATCCATTCAAGGGAGGGGATCACACAACAGTGAGAAAACCAGAAGGGGATCAGTGAATGGGTGGTGGTGGGGGCCTCTCCTTAGAGTCTTTCCACCATAGCATTCCAATGATTCGTGTGTACAACCAAATGAGGAAAAACACTAGCCAAGGAGAATAAAAGAGGAGAAGGAAACAATGATTTCATTTGGGCCTTTGACAGGAAGCGGACATGAAACAGTTCAAGACTGCGGGCTCAGTAGTGTCCTTTCCATAACCAATGGTATGGGTTAGCACAGTGTTTGGGCACTGGAAACAATCATTATCATACTCCCAGGCCTCTCTCTGCTGCCAGCTCAGTTATTTGCTGTCCCTGAGCTGACCTCAACATTTCAGGGTAGCTACCTAAGTGGGAGGCAAAGAGATGAAAGAGCAAAGGGGGATAAACTGACATGGTAAGGTGGGGTGGTCACTGAAATTCATGAGTTTTGATTATTTTCCCTTTCTTGTCAAAAAAATGTAAAATCTGCCCTGTTACAATATAAGAGAATCCTTTTCACAATGTATGTGACTGATTTTAAATACTAATTAATCCTATTTCAGGCTCCATCACATTTCCTCAAACATGGAAATGAGAGTCTGGCAGAAACACTGGCATGTGCTTGCCAGGCCCTCCTGGGCCCAAAACTAAACATTTCCCAGCCTCTTGCAGTGAAGTGAAGCAAGGGAATGGAGCTGGCCTGTGCCAAGCAGCCTGGCTCCTCAGGCCTCCTGATTGGTTTCGAACCTCTCTCTGCACTCACCTCCTGGCCAGATGCTGAGAACACAGCAAAGGCCTCTGAGACCCTAATAGTGATGGCGCCACTAGAATGAAGGAATGTGGATCCTCAGACAACTACTTCCTTTCTACTGTCATGGGCCACCTGTGCTGGAGTCAAATGCAAGTGAGTCATCAACCGTTGTGGGAAGTTCATTTCATCAGCTGAATTACTTACCTGACTGAAACAGCTGTAGTAGGACAAATGTGACATGCTGGGTATAGAGGGACATGTGTAACAGAATACGTCACAAGGGTGGTGATGGGGGCACACACTCTCTGTGTTCTTCCCTGCTAAACTACAGGTTAGGCTGGATCATGCTACACACTGGTTCTCTCTCTGTGGATCTTGAAGTCCTTTCTCAAGGAGTCTGTATGACAACAGTGGGGCCTCCAATTATGACTCAGACACTGATTCTAAGGAGGCTGATTGCCTGGAACTGACATACTTCCACCCATCCAACTTAAAATGACATGGCTAGAAGCTCCTGCCATCAACTTGGATTCCCAGATGGAGTTCTGTCTCTCCCCAGAGAGAGTTTATTTTTTAAATATAAAGAACTGTTCTTTATTCTGAGGATATTTCTTCTCAATCTTCTTTTATTAATTTTTAAATTTATTTATTTTCAATTGGAGGATAATTGTTTGACAATACTGTGTTGGTTTCTGCCATGTATCAACATGAATCAGCCATAGGTATACAAATGTCCCCTCTGTAATGAACCTCCCCTCTATCTGCCACCCCATCTCTGGTTGTCACAGAGTACTGGGTTGTATGAGCTCCATGCATCATACAGCAAATTCCCACTAGCTATCTATTTTACTTATGGTAATGTATATGTTTGCATACTCCTCTCTCAATTTGTCCCACTCTCTCCACCTCTCACTGTGTCCACAAGTCTGTTCTCTCTGTCTGAGCCTCCACTGCTGCCCTGGAAATAGGTTCATCAGTACCATCTTTCTAGATTCCATATATATGTGTTCATACATGATATTTGTTTTTCTCTTTCTGACTTACTTCACTCCGTACAATAGGCTCTAGGCTCATCCACCTCATTAGAACTAACTAAAATGCATTCCTTTTTATAGCTGAGTAATATTCCATTGTATATATGTACCACAACTTTCTTATTCATTTGTCGATGGGCTTCTTGGTTGGTTCCATGTCCTAGCTATTGTAAATAGTGCTGCAGTGAACACTGGGGTACACACGTCTTTTTCAATCACAGTTTCCTCTGGGTATATGCCCAGTAGTGGGATTGTTGGGTCATGTGGTAGATTCATTCCTAGTTTTTTTTAAGGAATCTCCATACTGTTCTCCATGGTGGCTGTATCAATTTTCATTCCCACCAACAATGCAAATAATGCCAGTTTGGTCCAAGCAGAGGTTGGCTACACCCTTTGCACACCATGAAGTGGAAAGCTCGCTTCCACCTGAAGGTTCAGTGATGGCTCAGGCCCACTGTCATCTCTACATTAACATACTAACTTGTGCCATTAAGGTACTAGCCTGTCTTGTGTCGAGATCTACGACTTGCATTTTTTTTAAAAAAAGAAAAAGAATGCTGAAGTCATTAAGTTGCAAAGATCTTGATTTGCAATCATGCAGTACTTGGAGGAAGCAACTATTGGAAAATACTTTACTTTCCATTGAGGTTTTTAGACAGTGATAATCATGATCGTGGTCATAGCAACTCCTATGATAATGTCATTTGTGTAAGGCCTTTGTGCTCAGCATATCATGTTTTGTACAGTTTTATTTAAACTTCTGAAATAAAGTATTGGTATTATATTGCCATGTGCTGATAAGAAAAGTGACTTTCAGAGAAGTTACCACACAGCTAATATGTAGGAGGAGGCAAATCTAATTTCAAAGGTGACATTATTAACTCTGTGTGTGCATGTATAATGAATAGATTTTACAATGAATAGACTATATACATACACACATACAGATATGCAGTGAATATTTCAATCACATATGTATTTATGTGTATATGTGTAATGAATAGACTTTAAACCATATTTATATGTATGTGTGTATACATGTATGTATTTAATAGAATTTAAACCTACTGGCTGGGCGTCGGCCAGGCAGTTGGCATCGGCTGAGTCAGTGTGTCAGGGGCTGAGGACCGGCTATGGAGCATGAGGTCCAGCAGGTTCGCGCGGCTTTCAGCTCCAGCCGCTCTCACCCCTTGATGTTCCGGCGGCAGCAGCTCGAGGCCCTGCGCGCGACGGTGCAGGAGCGTGAGAAGGACATCCTGGCGGCAATTGGTGGAGACCTGAGCAAGAGCGAATTCATCGCATACAGTCAAGAAGTCATTTCTGTGCTTGGAGAAATTGATCTCATGCTGGAGAAGCTTCCGGAATGGGCTGCTGCTAAGCCAGCTCAGAGGAACCTGCTCACCATGCTGGACGAAGCCTACATCCAGCCAGAGCCCTGGGGGGTTGTACTGATTATTGGAGCTTGGAACTATCCCTTTGTCCTCACCATCCAGCCCCTGATAGGAGTCATTGCTGCAGGAAATGCTGTAATTATTAAGCCTTCCGAAGTAAGTGAGAATACAGCCAAGCTCTTGGCTAAGCCCCTCCCTCAGTACTTGGACCAGGACCTATCCGCCGTAGTCAATGGTGGCGTCGAGGAGACCACGGAGCTTCTGAAGCAGCAATTTGACCACATTCTCTACACGGGAAACACAGCTGTTGGAAAAATCGTTATGCAGGCTGCTGCTAAGCATCTGACCCCTGTGACCCTTGAACTGGAAGGGAAGAGCCCATGCTATGTGGACCGAGACTGTGACTTGGACGTCGCCTGCCGACGCATCACCTGGGGCAAGTTCATGAACTGCGGTCAGACCTGCATCGCCCCCGACTACGTGCTCTATGAGCCGTCCCTCCAGGACCTGATCATGCGGAAGGTGCAGGAGGCCGTGAAGGAATTTTATGGAGAAAATGTAAAAGAATCTCCTGACTACAAGAGGATCGTCAATCTTCGTCATTTTAAGAGGATACGGAGTCTGCTGGAAGGACAGAAGATAGGTTTTGGTGGGGAGATGGATGAGGCCACACGCCACATAGCCCCAACAATACTCACTGATGTGGATCCTGACACCAAGGTGATGCAGGAAGAAATTTTTGGACCAATTCTTCCAATAGTGCCTGTGAAGAATGCAGATGAAGCCATACAGTTCATAAATGAATGCGAAAAGCCCCTGGCTTTCTACGTGTTTTCTCACAACAGTAAGCTCATCAAGCGGATGATCGATGGGATGTGACACCGGCGGCGGTGTCACAGGCAATGAAGTCATCATGTACTTCATGCTCAGCTCTCTGCCCTTCAGAGGTGTGGGGTCCAGCAGGATGGGAGCGTATTACGGAAAACACAGTTTCGATACTTTTCCCTATCAACGTCCCTGTTTATTAAAAACTCTCAAACAGGAAGGCGCGAACCAACTCCGGTACCCTCCCAACAGCCAGTCGAAGGTGGACTGGGCGAAACTTTTCTTATTGAAGCGGTTCGACCAAAGGAGACTCGGCCTCCTGCTACTCACTCTCCTGGGCGTCCTGGCTGCCGTGCTCATCAAGGCCGGATACTGCTGATGGACCCCAGCCACCTCCTCATCATCTCTGCTGAATTATTATTCTGCTCAGAGGCTAACCTACCAATCATTTTAAAATCGTACCAGAACTTTTTAAGAAGATATGCAAACGCACCATCCTCGCCATTCACCATTAATAAAACTCACTGCTTCAGCCAAAGTCCCCCACTTACCTCCCTCCCTCTGGCCCCCTAGGACTGAGCATGCTCACTTGGAGAACTTGCGTTCCTAGACCTCTGGGCAGGGACAAGGAGGGCACTGGGTGAACCCACATTCCCAGACCTGCTCAGTGACTCTTTACCAGGGACATGGAGCTTGCCACCCCCACCCCCACCTTCAGGCAGCACCCCCTGAAGCCTTCCAGATACTGCCCTGCACGTTTCCAGGTCTCAGTCTAGAGAGGTGAGGCGAGATCTCTCAGTGTCCTCGGGGTTTGGGGCACTAGAACTGGGGGGGGGGTCCCTGTCCCCAATTCTGGGACCAGAAGACAGCTCCAGGAGGCAGCCCTCCTTTTTCACCACTCTCTGTCCTGTCCTGAGCTCGGCTTGTGACGGTCCGTTGTGATGTCCACACATGGTAAATCCTCGGGATCCTGGAAGGCAGCTGCCAGTTTGGTGCAAGAATCATCTGTCATTCGTAGACTTTGTGCATCTTACAAAGCCACTGGCCTGTTTCACTGCTATTGTCATGGTACTCAGACAATACCCACCCTTGATCAGAGGCTGCACATGGCAAGTCAGTGGCTCTTGAGGGACGAATCTTCAAGTTTCCTGCTTCTGTACCACGAGGCGAGTAAGCATTCCCTTGGCCTCCCTTGTGGCTCAGCTGGTAAAGAATCCGCCTGCAATGTGGGAGACCTGGGTTGAGAAGATCCCCTGGAGAAGGGAATGGCTACCCACTCCCGTATTGTGGCCTGGAGAATTCCATGGTCTATATAGTCCATGGGGTCGCAAAGAGTCGGACACGACTGAGTGACTGAACTGAACTGAACTGATACAGCACAGGGAACTCTACTCAATGCTCTGTAATGACCTATATGGGAAGAGAATTCAAAAAAGAGTGGATATATGCATATGTATAACTAAATCACTTTGCTGTACACCTGAAACTAATACAACATTACAACATTATAAATCGACTGTATTCCAATAAAAAATTTTTAAACAGTGTTAACTAATGATATGGCGGTTTGGCTGAAAGTATGAATTCAATTCTATTATGTGTTGGGTCCCTGTTGCATATTTTTCAATTTGAGGAGTGTTTTATGCCAACACAAGATGCCATAGCAAAGTACCATAGACTGTGTGACTTAACAAAATTTATTTCCTCACAGTTCTAGAGGCTAGAAGTCCACGATCAGCATATCAGCATGGTTGGGTTTGGGTGAGGGCTCTCTTCTGGTTTTCAGGTAGCTGCCTTATCAGTGTGTGCTCACATGGTGGAGAGAGACCAAGTTCTCTGATGTTTCTTATTAGGGCACTAACCCAATCAAGTGAACCCCATCTTCATGACCTCATCTAAATCTAATTACCTCTTAAAGGCCCCACCTTCAAATGTCATCACATTAGGGGTTAGGGTTTCAACATATGAATTTTGAGGGGACAGAATTCAGTCCATGGGGTTTCCCTGGTGGCTCATATGGTAAAGAATCCACCTGCAATGCAGGAGACAGGGGTTTGTTCCCCAGGTTGGGAAGGTCCCCTGGCAAGGGAATGGCAATCCACTCCAGTATTCTTGCCTGGGAAATCCCATGGACAGAGGAGCCTGGTGTGCTACAAAAAGTCAAACACAACTGAGCAACTGAGGACACATGCATTAATTCATTCCATCAAAAGTGGAATCAAAATGAAGTCACTCAGTCATGTCCGACTCTTTGTGACCCCATGGACTGTAGCCTACCAGGCTCCTCTGTCCATGGGATTTTCCAGGCAATAGTACTGGAGTGGATTGCCATTTCCTTCTCCAGGGGATCTTCCCGGCCCAGGGATCGAACCCTGGTCTCCCGCATTGTAGACAGACATTTGACCATCTGAGCCACCAGGGAAGTCCAATTCATTCCATAGCATAGAGTAATTAAGTCTTGATGTAATTTTTATTTTTCTAACCAGCATTTGGTTATATTTCTAAAATTCTATTATACTGACCTCATGTCACAAGCCTCTCACAATCATGGTTGTATAATGAGGTTTTCAACTTCACCACTAGTAACTTTTGGGGCTGGACTGTTTATGGGTTGGGGGGAGGCTGTCCTAGGCCTTGGAGGATATTTGACAACATGGCTGGTCTCTACCCACTGGATGCCAGTAGCCTTTCCTCTAGTTGTGAGAACCAAGATTGTCTCCATTCATTATCACATGTCACCTGGGGGGACTCAACTTTTCTTTCTTTGTCTGGCTTATCCCACAAAGCATAATGCTTTCAAAGTCTATCTATTTTGCTGAAATTGCCATAATTTCCTTCTTTCTCATGGCTGAGTAGTATTCCATTGTGTGTGTGTGTGTGTGTGTGTGTGTGTGTGTGTGTGTATTACAAACACCTTCTTTATCCATTTATCTGTTGTCAGACACGGGTTATTTTTGTATCTTGGTTATTGTGAATAATATTGAATAAACATGGGAGTAGAGATATCTTTTCAATAACCTGTTTTCATTTCCTTTAGATATATAGCCAGAAGTGTGGTTGCTGGATCATATGATAGTTCTATTTTTAATTTTTTGAGGAATCTCCTTATTGTTTTCCATAGTGACTGTACCAATTTACATTCCAATCCATCCAGTTTAAATTCTGGCCATATGGATGGAACTTTCTTTTTCCTCATCAGGATACCTAAAGTTTAAACTTTAATTCTCACCTAACTCTCCTGGGACCTGGTAGAGTTACTTTAAAAAAAATGTAATATTATACCGGCTACTTTTTAAATTACTTAGAACAGATACAAAACATGATGATACATTTCACTGTCTTGACACTGACAGCTATTAAGAAAATGTGATGAGCATAAGTGTACATGTATTTTCTTTTTAAAACAGAATCTCCAAAGCAAATAATCTCCTTTGCTGACACTTAGATGAGATTTTACTAATGTTTCATTAAGATCTCCATCAGACTTGTAGCAACATTTATATTTTAGTTTCAGTGTTAGAGGAATGAACTGTTTTTCCTCAGGGGAACTAGGGCTTCCAAAAATACCTCATTGTTTAAGGGAAATAGATACAAATGCTAACATTTCCTATTTCAGACCAGAGATAAACTGAAGAACCTCTCTCATCCAAAGAAGCAAATGGAGTTAACTCCTGAATTTGCTACCAAAAATATATTTTCAAGGACGTTCCCTGTGAGCTAAGTCAATCTGAAGTTTCCCAAAACAAAAGCATTATGAAGTAAGTGGGTAAGTGTAGTTTAAGCAAAGAAATATAAACTATTATGCCTTTACATTAAAAGTTCTCCACACCACTCTTAAGTGTTTCTTCTCTGTGACTTGAATTTCTTTCAAGTTTTTGTGTCCAGATTTGCCCATGCTATTGTTGACAACAGTCCTCTCAAAACCAGAATATAGCATTTTATGCTTATTCTCTCTTGGTGATTCTCTAATAAATTTATTTAGAACCAAGGCATGCTATTCCAACTTGAAAGGTCCTCAACATAGCAAGAGAAATCTAGCTTTTCTTCCATCTGCCCCTTCAATCTTTTCTCTTAATAATAGTCCAGTAATCCAATTTGAGCTTTTGCATTTTACTCGGGACTGCATTGGGCAGCAGAGAATTCAGTTTGCTCAGTAGCTTCCCAAGAACCCAGGGTGAAAGAAGTCTTGTTATTCTCAAAGCAAACAACATAACTGGAAGACTTATCAGGCATTAAAAGGATAAGAAAGAAAACAAGGCCCTAGTTCTTCAATATGTGATCTCTCAGTTTTTCTTATTCAGAGGGAAGCAGGACTTGACTTTGTTTTCAATACAAAGGAGACCTTAAAAAGAAAAACTTTTGTAAATAAGGGATTTTCTTGGTTGCCCCATGGATGATTCTCAAGAGTACAGGAAGAGCATGTGTTAATACCAAGAGGATATATTACTGATCAATAGTTGATGCAAAGGCTTCTTTCTCATCACCCCAACTTGCCCATGTTAAGCCTCACAACTAAGACTACATGAATATGCCAGGAGATATTTATCTCCCTCTGTGCATAATTCTTAAGGCTTCCCAGGTGGCTCAGTGGTAAAGAATCTGCCTGCCAATGCAGGAGACCCGGGTTTGATCCCTGGGTTGAGGACTACTCTTGCCTGGGAAATCCCATGGACAGAGGGGCCTGCTGGGCTACAGTCCATGGAATCTCAAAAGAATCAGACACAACTGAGCATGCAGACATGCACACACAGTTCTTAGCTTATATTGTTGGTTCAGATAATCTCCCTCAAGATATTTTAAACAGAAGAAATATTTTGCTTTAAATCAAGAGTCCCAGATCTCGGCTTAAAATCAGTGCTGCTCCGAGAGCATTCTGCAGGGTAGGACTTGGCTACATCTGCCAACCAGCTGCCAGAAATGTACATACATTGAGCAAATTTTCTCTCAGAGATTCAGGTAATTTCGATCTCTTGGAAGAGAAACGGCAACACAGAGAAAAGTTGCCAAAATAGAACAGCAAATTCCTCTTCTTACCCTACCGAGACATCCCTCACCCCCATCCCAAGTTTGTAAAAGTCATCCTACAATTCAGAACTTGAAGCTCAGACTTCTCATGTTCTTGTCGTGGCTTCTGACCTTTCAGCTGACCCACTGATAACCCAGCATAAGAGAGATTAACTAACCATATGCTGAAAGGTTCAACCATCCCTCAGGGAGTATCGAACTACATGGAGAACTCTATGTCCTGGCAGGGGAAACACAGTCTAACCCAATTTTTTTTCCCACCACTACATGCATTTCATGGGCCTGGGAAAAATGGATCTTCTTACTTGTTTAACCAAACTCCATCAAAACAAGACTAGGTGTCGCCCAAACAACTAATCAGAGCCTGGATTTTATTGTGGCTCGAGGGGAAAGCAGGATCACTGACATTTTCTTGGCTCTTGAGCTACAGGAGGGGACTTCACAACCCCAAAATTCCTCAAGGGATACCAAATGTCACTATAATTGATGTGGAAAGGGGTATTACCTCAAGAACCCAGATATCCTCCTCTTTGTTTTGGCAAGTTGATTGACATAGATGAGGGCAGTCATCTATGTCTAAAGGTCTAAAAAGACCTTCTGGTACACTTGTTCTCAGTGCCTCCTTAGAGTTCAGTCCAAAATATGGAGCTCATTCTTAAAGCCTCACCTCTGATGTCAGAAAACTCGCTAGAAATCTATGCATTATTATCAGCAGGGAGCTACTGCTCAATCTAAAGGTGAGGCCTGCTAGGTAATTTTCCTTCCAAAGCTGAAGATCACTCTCTTCCAATAGAGTTAAGAGCCAACACCAGGAAGGCAAAGAACCACAGTTCCTTTCTGAAAACCTCTAGGTCAAGGTGCCAAATTTGCCAGTCATCTCTCCCAATCACAAGTGGCTATTCCCAGTCGCAATCACTTGTCTACTTTTTATCCCCACTACCCTTACTTCAGTTCAAGCCATCCTGTCTTCCTTGCATAATCACACCAGCCTGTTTTGGTTTAGTTTTTGTAAAAGTTACTGAAGTAGAATTTCCATATTATACAACTCACTCCCATTCTGGTGTACATTTCAGTGACTTTTAGTAAGTTCACCAAGTGGTACAACTATCCTTGTCATCCAGTTTTAGAACATTTCCATCACCCCAAAGAGATCCCTCTTTACTATTGACGGTTAATTCCTGTTCCCACTCAGAGAGTCCTTGGAAGGATTAAGTGTATTACAATGTGTGAAGCCCTTAGGACAGTTCTGATTGAAAGTTAGTGATGACCAATGAATTCTTCATGTTTTGGCTTAGATTTGGCTTCCTTTTAGAAGCTGTCTCTGATCCCATATGTATGAACTTATTCCTTTAAAGAAATGTGTCCATAATATTCTGTTTCTGTTGTATCATGTTATCATTGCCATTATATTGCCATTTACTGGCTTGTCCCCTGGCACTCTGAGTTTTTAAGGCAAATTAAACTACTTTGATCACTTCTGTCACATGTATCTCCCAGAGAAGAACTCACAGTAAGTGCTCATTGAAATATTTGCTGAACTGAAAAACTGTGTTAGACATTCTCTCGCCTCCATTCCATTCTCACACCTTTCTTTGTCCAGTTCTCTCTGCCAGAGAGAGCTCCATGGACTGCAGCATCTGGACTGCTAACCAGCTGCAGTTTGCTTGACTTTGGCCAAAAGGAGGCTTTGGCAAGATTGAGTGTGTCATCTAAATCCTATTGGGACCATAACTGGTACAATGATGGAGCACAGCCATTACTGTCCAATTCACATTCCTGCTGGGGGTTCGGGTGGCAGAGGGGTCGGGGGGGGTCTCTTGGCTGTATTTTGTGGGAGAATTGATGGTGGGGTAGAATATGATTTCATTATTAAAATAGCCTACACTGTTTATAGTTTTTATTTTTATATGTATACATGTCATTTGCTATATGCCAGCATGTGTTATTGCCAATGGTTTCCATATGGAATGTTCTTAAAGCATTTGACCTATGGATCATGCTATAGTGCACTTTCCTCGTGAAGACTGGGTAGTAGCACTTGACTTGCTTAATGGAAAATCATAGTCCATCCCAAGTGCTAAAACTCTTCAAGTATCATGATTTTTTTTTTCAGTTCCAGCTAATGGTACATTCCCCAGGCAGTTATTTCTAGTTCCACTTGAAAAACAAAGCTGATATGTGATAACATAAGTTCCATTATAAGAATAGGCTCTAGACAGACATGTATCAGACCGAAACCAGGGAAGATCTGTAGGTCCAAAGACCACCTCCCAGACACCTGTGTGTCTTGTGTTGATCTGTTAGTGTCTGTTGAGCACACATTCCTTACAGAGCACGGCCCTACTTGCTCAGTTTCATAGAAATAGGAAGCTTGGACTGACTATTCAAATAGTTTATAACCATCGCTTTGCGTCAAGTCAGTGCCTTTTTGCATATGAACTTTGAGTTATAAATAATCACCCACAAGGACTTGGCATTATTACCCCATTTTCACCATTTACAGTGTTTCTCTAATATGATCAAAGCTCAGATTTCAAAAGCTCTAACTGAACTATTTTGTTGAAGCCATCAAAATGTGTCACGTACTAAATGTGAGAGGCTACATGAGGAATTGGTGAATTTATAAAATCATGTCTTCTAAAAACATCGCTGTGCTACTTTCCTATGACTGTTGTAAAAAATTTTCACTAATTTAAGTGACCTGAAACAAAGCCAACTTATTGTTTTACAGTTCTGGATGTCAGAAGTCCAAAATGTGTCTCACTAGATGAAATTCAAGGTGTCAGTGGGGCTGTGTTCTTTCTGCAGGCTCTGGGGGGAATCCATTTCCTTGTCTCTTCCAGCTTTGAGAGGCTGCCTGATTCCTTTGGCTCATGGCCCCCTTTTCCATCTTCAAAGCCAGCAATGGCTGGCCAAACCTTTCTCTTTCATACTGCCTCATTTTCACATCTTCTTCTCCGCCTCTCCTGTTTCCCTTTTTCACTTATACGATCCTTCTAATTACACTGAACTCACCTGGATAATCCAGGATAAGCGCCCCATCTCAAGATTATAATTAAATGACATCTGGTAAATCCCTTTTGTCACATAAGGTAACATAGCTATAGGCTCCAGAAGTTAGGATGGGGACATCCTTGGAGGCCTTTATTCTGTCCACTACAGCTCCTATTAAATAATTATTTAAAAATGTTGAAACCTTTCCTTTTGCAGTTATAAATAATGAAAAGTAGTGGAAATGAAAGCTATTTTATTAGTGTTTTTAGTTTTTCTCTATAGCCACAAAAATTCCCTAGACACATTCTGTTGCCTGATGTCTTTACATCTTAAAAGAGTATAAAAATAACCACTTCAAAGGGTTTTAATTTTTGAATTTGAAATTAATAATGTAGGTAAAATTACTGTTATAGAGAAAGTGCTTGAAATCGTTCCTTAGTCATCACAAACCATTTTCCCTGAGTTAGGAAACATAAAGATTTCAGTAGTGATAATGATAACTGTTTAGGTTTCAGATGTTATTTTGTGATTTGGAAAGCTCCACGAAACAATTTCATACTTGGTATCCTCTCATCTTCAAAATTAATACAGGAGAAACACAATTTTTGAGTCTACATATAATTTTTACTTATATGTAGTTTGGGGTTTGGCTTTCTACAAGATAGGACTAGAAACATTTTTAGGTTTCTGTGGCAGCAGCTTGGAATTCTTCCCCCAAAGAAGAAGCCAACCATCATACATGATTATCCATTTGAGCAACTGAGAAGGTGATTGCCAGATGTGAAGAAGGCCAGGTTGTACTTAGCACTGAGGAGGTATCATAGCAGCATACTAGGGAAAACAGTGCAGTAAATGGCTACCTGACAAAATTTGTATTGATCCAAAGGTTAACTGATTGCCAGGTTAAGGGACAAAAGGGTGGTGTAAGCAGAAAGGGCACCTTCTTTTGTGATGCCTACATTTGAGTGGAAGATGACAGGGAAGTAATATACAAACAGTTAAGTGAGCCAATACAGGAACAATGTAATTCTAAGAAGGGTAAATGCTATGGTGACAGTGATGGGCTGGGCTGTGTTTGTGGCAGAAGGAAGGGAATTCTAAGGGAAGATATCTCTGGAGAGGGGACATTTGAGCTGTTATTTGATGAGAAGCAATTCACACTGTAGGTTCTCAAGCGTCCAGATCTCTAGGACCCCCCTCTTCATCTCCAAAGTGAGGTATATATACTACTGAGAGTGAGCAAGTTAACCAACTGGAGTACAGGGTGGAAAGGTTAAAACATCTACTTATATTTATTTTAAACCAGAAAATAAGAAAGAAATTAAAATTTGAAAATATTAAAATTTTTACTATAGCACCCTACACTTGGTCCCTAAGATATATAGTCACTCTCACTCTGGAGTAGTTCAAAGTATTGCATTTTGGAAGAACCAGTTAAGTGAATTTGGAAATGCTATTGTCTAATTTTAACTAGAATAAATAATTTCCAGTAGCCACATACAAATGTGAGAGTTGGACCATAAAGGTCAAGCGCTGAAGAATTGGTGCTTTTGAACTGTGGTGCTGGAGAGGACTCTTGAGAGTCCCTTGGACAGCAAGGAGTTCCAACCAGTCCATCCTAAAGGAAATCAACCCTGAATATTCATTAGAAGGACTGATGATGAAGCTGAAGCTCCAAAACTCTGGCCAGCTGACGCAAAGAGCCAACTCATTGGAAAAGACTCTGATGCTGGGAAAGATTGACGGGAGGAGGAGAAGGGAGTGACAGAGGATAAGATAATTGGATGATATCACTATCTCAATGGACACGAGTTTGAGCAAATTCTGGGAGATAGTGATGGACAGGGAAGTTTGGCATGCTGTAGTTCACAGGGTCACAGAGTTGGACACAACTGAGTGACTGAACAACAACACCTAAAATAAACCTCACATGATGGATCAATGGTTTTCAAAGTTTTCTCTAAGGAAACCATGGAGAGAAGTAAAACTATGAGTGCAATTTCAAGTTAATAATAAGAAAATGTCAGAAACAACTCTTTTTCTCCTCCAAGTAGGCCATCGCCAGCCACATTATGATTCTTTATTCAGAGCCAAAAAGAACTCAGCCAAAAATATTTTACATTGTCAAGAAATTAACATAAAACATATATTGACAACCACTCCCATTGTAGACAACTCTTAACCAGACTCTTCATAGGATGGAACCATCACAGTGGTTCCTCAAAATATTCCTAATTCACGTATACAACATGAATTAATATACACATATTTTGGTTTTGTGTGCATTTCTTTTTACTTCTAGACTTGCATAGTCAAATGTGCTTTCTGATCATTGTTCTAAACTATTTGATAGTTTATGGCCCTTGTCAGCAACTGTCAGCAACCATATATGGGACAACCCAGCTCTGAACTCTGAAACGAATTTTCAAGATGGTGTGAAGTTTTGAGTGTAATCAAAGTGCCAAGAATCACATAATCCAGCAGAATTAGGGTGGAGCAACAATTCCCGAGTGCTTTGGAAGGAACATTCCAGTTCCAGCTAG
Source organism: Capricornis sumatraensis (assembly GCF_032405125.1). NCBI lineage: Eukaryota > Metazoa > Chordata > Mammalia > Artiodactyla > Bovidae > Capricornis > Capricornis sumatraensis. The sequence continues at coordinate 136,807,023 of NC_091092.1, read as the reverse complement.
AAGCTGCAGGGAATCTGAGCTGATCCCCGAGGCCCTGCTCTAATTCCTGTGCCTTTGGTTCATAAAGGAAATTGGCCAAGATTCGTCTGCAACTCTCTTCCTCGAAAATAGAGTTTCATGAGTCTATACAGGGTCTGATCAGTGACAAGATTTATGTGAGTGTGTGCCTTCGCACACACATGCACCAAAGTGACACCAACCAGGGTTTCCTTCTACTCTGTGATTTTGTTAAACACCTTTGACCCATTTTGATGCTTGCTTTATTTTAACATTGAATAAAGTACTTCATAAAAGAGGTTGTTACTTTCTTTGGTCAGAAGCCAATAAAATCCAAAATATAGCTAAAGGCATGGTGACCTAAAACAAATAGAGTGCCAGATATTTCTCTAGCAAAGATGGGTTTATTTGGAATCAGCAGAGAATTGCAATTCTGGGACTGCAACCATGGTGAGCCACCTGCACGTTCCCACATGGCAAAGGAAGGAGAATGCTTCTATAGAGTGGAAAAGGAAGTTGGGAGGGACAGAGTAAACAAAGAGTCCATGGCTTCTCTTTGGCTCATCCCTTGCCAGGAAAGAAGAGGAGTCTTTCTTGTTGTTGAGCTCTGCTATAGTGACAGGGCATGAGAGCGCCCCCTTCTGGCCTCCCAGCTCTATTTAACTGAGATTTCTGTTCATTATTTTTAGACACCAGAGAAAATCATATTTTGAAAAGATACATGCACCCCCAACATTAATTGCAGCACTATTTACAATAGCCAAGACATGGATGCAACCTAAATGTCCATCAACAAAGTAAGGGATAGAGAAGTTGTGGTACATATATACAATGGAATATTACTGAGCCATAAGAAGAATGAAATGATGCAACTGGCTTATCATACTAAGTGAAATAAGTCAGACAGAGAAAGACAAATATCACATTATACTTCTTATATGTGGAATCTGCAAACAACTGATACAATTGAACTTATTTACAAATCAGAAATAGACTCACAGGCTTAAAAAATAAACTTCTGGTTACCAAAGGGGAAAGATGGAGGAGGGATAAAATAGGAGCTTGGAATTAACATATATACACTACTATATGCAAAATAGATAATCAACAAGGACCTACTGTATAGCACAGGAAACTCTACTCAATACTCTAAAAACCTACATGGGAAAAGAATCTGAAGAAGAATAGATATATGTATACATGAATCACTTTGCTGTACACCTGAAACTAATGCAACATTATAAATCACCTGTATTCTAATATGAAAATAAAAACTGCAATTAAGGATGTATGAACAATGAATAAAAGAATTAAATGTATTTTTAAGTTATCTGTGCATTTTTCTCTAACGGCATTGGTGAAATAATCTGAAGTTTTGTTTTTCCTTAAGTATAGGCACTAAATACCTCATGTAACTGAGCCCTCTTTGGCCATGAATAAAAATCATAATGTGCTAATGGTGGCCTGTGATAAAAAGTGAGTGTTAGTCTTTAAGGATTCCTTCATGATTAGACTACAGGGGCTTCAACATGTACAACAGAATGCATTCCCAGGAGAAAAAGGACAGCAGAAATTCAAAGGTCTGCCAGGCATACCATGTCCTACAGCTCACATGTATCAAACTACTAAATGTCTTATCAGAGGAATTTTCTCTCATTCCCTTTTCCTATCCCCTTTGTCCCTTCTGCAGTAATGCACGTGCACCCACTTCTGGAACATACATGAACTCCTCCCAGAAATATGAGCAGGGTAGAGTTACCTAAGACTGAGCCAGTGATGGTGTATTTCATTCTTTCTTTTCATCTATTTCTCTACCATACTATGTTCTGAAGGGTAAGACTACAGAAAGACCATTCATAAAAGCTTCTTAGGCATGTAATGGTGTGTGTGAGTGTTTATGCTTTGGACACAGGGTCCACTGTCTCTGAGGAGATAGATAACTTCATGGAAGGATTCCTAGGAGGTCAATGCTCAAGGCATTTGAGCTTTGATGGTGCTGGTGGTGGTGGGTATGCATGCGTGCGCACACACTGGCAGAGGGTGAGGGAACAGACTTGCATAGAAGACCCTCACTCATACTGTGGGAAAGAAGATAGAGCCAAAGCCTCTTGAATTACTAAACAAATACCACTTGAGAGCTCATCCCAGGCACTGGAAACTTATGAAAGTGGCTGGCATGATCCATGAAAACTCTACATTTGGACTTGATTATTTGTTCCTTGGAAAATCTCTTCTACCCCTTTCTTACCACATCTACCCTGAAGGTAGCTCCTGGATTTCAGGTTCAGGGAATCTATGAGTTCCAGATTGATTTTAAGAAAACTATTTCTAGTTCTAAGCAATGCAGGGGTCATTGACAAACTAGCCCTTATCTGGGTCAAGTGGCCACTTCAGAGGGAGACCTCCTAGATATGATCAGCTCTGAAAAGGAAAGGAGTGGGCCCAGGACCTCTCAGTCACTTTGACCTTGACTGTCTTCTCCATAGAGACCTACTCAGTCTCTTCCAACTTTGAATACTGAGGTCCTAATGGATTTCCTCTACAGACAACAGCTTCCCAGGGGCTTTCAAAAGCCTGATGTCCTAAGCCCAAAATACAGAAAACCAAACACCCCCCTGTCTTGTCATCACAATAAACATGTGCAACAATAGGATGGTTTAATTTACTTTCCATGTGGAAGATTTTATTAAGTTTCAAGTAGACTGGGTACGCAGTTCTTTCCTGCGGCTGCAGTTTATGACGAGGGTAACCCAAAACACATGACCACATGATAAAACAATGTAAGGCAGTGCTTCAAGAATTCTAAGAGAACAGAAGGGTGGAACGCGATCCTTTGTATAAATAAGAGCTGGTCTCACATAATGGTAGATGCTTGCGGCTTTAAAAATCCAAAGAAACATGCACTTTCCCTATAACCCACTGCCTCTTCTGGCCAGTCCAGATACATGTCTTCAGACCCTCAAGGAGGGACAACTTGAGCATTGCCTCCTGCATTGCCACCAGTAACCTGCTCTGGCACTTGAGCAACTTTTACAGAATGTTCTTTCTTGCTCACAAGTATGTATGCTTAGTTGCTTCAATCATGTCTAACTCTTTGCAACCCCATGGACTGTAGCCTGCTAGGCTACTCTGTCCATGTGATTTTTCAGGCAAGAATACTGGAATAGGTTGCCATGGTCTCCTCCAGGGGATTTTCCCAGCCCAGGGATCGAGCCTGTGCCATGTACGTCTCCTGCATTGGCAGGCCAGTTCTTTAGCACTAGTGGCACCTGGGAAGCTCCAAGTATAATCCTCTCAAAATACATGAGATATTAAGAGATAAACATAGCATTTTGGAAGACACAGTGGTTGACATATGCAGGAACTGGACTAAGCATGAAATGGTGTGAATTACCAGAGAGAAGATATACTCTTCAGATAATAGCCTGGATTCACAGTACTCACTCTGCCATTCACCAGCTGGGGGAATTCGAGCAAGTCACTAGGCCTCTCGAAGCCTCATGATCCTCCTCATCTTAAAAAGAGACCAAGAATATCTCTCTTATCAACTTGTGGTGTGTTTCTATGAATTGGATTATTTGTGAAGTGTCACATGTGAGTTATTTATTGGTATCCAATGATTGGTTTCTGTGCTAAAGAAAATGAGAGCAAAGAGGGACTTCTTGAGAGATTATTTGGTAAGACCAGTTCACTTTCTAGATAAGTGATCTGAGGCACAGAGAAGAGAAGAAACTCAAAGTTTGTCATGGTTTAAAATCAGGTGATGGAAAACATCCACATGGGAAAACATGTGGATGTTTTCAAGATCCAAAAGAATAACACCAACAATTGTGTTGGCTTGTGTATCCACTTGCTGTAAAAATTTCCATGATACCTTCATGGAACCAGTTTAGAGAACATGAGAAGAACGTTTCTGTTCCAACCATTCCATTCGAACGTTCTCTGTTCCAGTTCTCTTTTTCTTCCTCAAAGATATCCCCGGCAGACCCTTCAGTTGCCTGCCCATTCTGATATTTGAAAATGCCCAGGCCAGTCCAGTTTAAACTTCAGTCTCATATTCAATTTATCATGCTGGGGATCCAGAGAAAGGCCTTAGCCTGAAGTGTGTTGAGGACAGGAGGGAGCTTTGGTCACTTCTTTCATCCTGTGCTCTTCTGTGTTCTTTCTTCCTGTTCTGTGTTGGAGATGAGGGAGAAGGTACAGGGGTGGTGGTACCTGGAGCAGACATCTTTGCCAGAGGAGGTGCCCTTGCAGTCTTCTCCGTTGACTCTTCCTGCTTCTTCCCAGAAGCCTCGTGTATGCATGAAAACAAATGTTCCCTCTGACATGAGGCTCATGGATATATTTTTCCAGAAGCCTCTTGGGATGGATCTTCCCACCACACAGTTCTCATGTAGGAAACATGTACTTCAGTTCGAACTCACTACGAACACTGTTTGGTGGTATGCCATGCAGTCTCTTGCAGCCAGGGGCCCTGGTCAAATAGGCAGCCATCATGGGTGAGATGATGGCTCAAGCCCAAGTACTTCTCTCTGTGTCTGTTGACTCATGGGAAACCCAAATATCTTGGCTTCACCCAGAGCAAGTGTTCCTTCGTCTCTATCATGTTCTCTCTCTCCACTGATTGCTCTGCTCCTAAGTCCCAGAGAAGGAATCAGCAAGTTCGTTATACAGGCAAACAGCCAACTCTGGAATTAAATGACATCCCTTCATCACTAATAATGATTCTTTAGAACCTTCTCCATCACCTGATTTAAAACTTAGAGCTGTCTTCTGATAATTCTCCAATGTATTCCCAGCCTTCTACTTATAAAGCTTGAGGGAAGTGGTGAGGAGACTGCAGTTAATTGGGGCCTCTCAAGTCTCATTAAGTGGCAAGGAATTTGTCAATTGAACATGGGAATGTTTGGTGCCTATTATTTTCATCCTAGTGTCTTTTATCTGTTCAGATTTGCTGTTAAGCCCCTCTAGTGAATTCTTCATTCAGTTATTATACTTTTCAAATCTAGATTTTCCATATAGCTCCAAAAAACTAATTTCTACCTCTTTGTTAATATTTTCTATTTGGTGAGATATTCTCATACTCTTCTTTAGCACTTTAGATATGGTTTCTTTCAGTTCTTGGAGCATATTTTAAATTCCTGATTTAAAGTCATTGTCTAGTAATACCAAAATCTGGCTTTCACAGGGACAGCTTCTGTCACCTATATTTTCTCCCTAGTGGATGGTCCATATTTTGTTATTTATTTCCATGTCTCATGATTTTTGGTTGAAAATGAGACATTTAAAGTAGTATAAGGCAGCCATCTTGGAAATCAGATTCTCCCCTTTTCCTACGATATGTTGTTACTGTTATTTTTTGCTGCTATATTTGGGTTTTGGTTTTTGTGCCTTTTTTTAAAAGCAACTTTCCTGAACTGACTGTGTTGTCTATATTCTTTGTCATTCATGACCACTAAACTCTCTACTTGATTAGCTCACTTTTCTCATACTCTGTCAAGCCACAAGAGAGATGAGTCATCCAGGCAAAGAAATATTAGTAAGAGAACTACACCCAGTGATATATCTGTGCATGCCTATATATCTATAGCTATAGCTTTAGGCTGAAAGATGAGGATATTCAAGAAGGAGTATATGGCAACAGTAATTTAAGAAATGCCATACCAGGACCATGATCTCATCAATCATCATTAGGAGCCAGTGACTTCTTTGGGCAGATAGAGAAGAAAATTTTGACAAAGTCTAGACATGTACTGGGAATGTAGGGTGATGCCATTTCCAAGAGTGACAAGTTTAATATAGTGGGGAAAAAAACATTTCAAAACTATTACAGTGGTTATAAATGCAATACTAATTAACATATTTGCCTACTATGTCAACCTGTGGTTCTGGTATGAATGTTCTAGGAATCTCAAAGTTCACCAATAAGGATTGTTCTGTTAATCAAAAACTTAGTCCAAGACCCACTTTTTTTCTTAAGTTCTGGAGGATGAAGGTGGAGTGATCACAAGGGCTGTCATTTCATCAGATCCCAGCTCACTGTTCTTGCCTGCTTTTGCTTTCATTCTGGTGGTAGAGATTCCTTCTGTTCACATGTATCTGCACCCCCTCTCCCCTGGAGCTATGTCCAGTTGTTCAAAGTCAAGTGACTAGTAATAACCAATATGCTGGGGGAAGAAGTGACCTGTGTCATTTCCCAGCTGGGGAATTTTATTGCCATTGGGAGACCTTGCAACACTCTCTTCCCAGTGCTGTCATGACTGGTGATGTTCCACATGTTGGTAAGTCTATTAGTCTGGTTTCCAGAGGTCAGATGACATAGAGAAGCACCCTTCAAAGCCAGCTGCTATTTATCATATGTGATTAAAAATTAAACCTCAGACCAATCACAAGTACTGAAATTTGAGATTATGATTAAAAAGCTCCCAACAAACAAAAGTCCAGGACCAGATGGCTTCACATGCGAATTCTATCAAACATTTAGAGAAGAGTTAATACCTATCCTTCTAAAACTATTCTAAAAAACTGCAGAGGAAAGAACACCCCCAAACTCATTCTATGAGGCCACCATCACCCTGAAGCCAAAACCAGAACAAGATATCACACAAAAAAGAAAAATTACAGTCCATTATCATTGATGAGCATAGTTACAAAGATCTTCAACAAAATATTAGTAATCTGAATCCAACAATACATTAAGAAGATCACACACCACCATGGTCACTTGGGATTTATCTCAGGGATGCAAGGATTTTTCAATATCTGAAAGCAATGTGATACACCACATCAAAAAAAAAATCAAAGAATAAAAACCATATGATCATCACAATAGATGCAGAAAAAGCTTTTGACAAAATTCAAAATTCACTCATGATTAAAAAAAAAAAACCTCTCCACTATAGTCCTCCACTCTGTGTATACCTATGGATGATTCATGTTGCGGTTTGACAGAAAACAACAAAATTCTGTAAAGCAATTATCCTTCAATTAAAAAATAAATTAAAAAAACTCTCCAGAAAGTGGGCATAGAGAGAAACCTACCTCAACCTAATAAAGGCCATATATGACAAACCTATAGCTTACATTTAACTCAGTAGTGAAAAGCAGAAAGCATTTCCCCTAAGATCAGGAAGAAGATAAGGATGTCTACTCTTCCCAGTTTTATTCAACATAGTTTTGGAAGTCCTAGCCATGGCAATCAGAGAAAAAAACAAAAGAAAGGAAATCCATATTGGAAAAGAAGAAGTAAAACTGACATTCAAGATGACATGATACTATACATTGCTGTTGTTTGTTGTTTAGTCACTAAGTTGTGTCAGCGTCTTTGTGATCCCAAGGACTGCAGCATGCCAGGCTTCCCTGGCCTTCATTATCTTCCAGAGTTTGCTCAAACTATACTATACATAGACACTATACATAGAAAATCCTAAAGATTCTACTGGAAACTACTAGAGCTCAACAAATGAATTTGATAAAGTTGCAGCACACAAAATTAAAAGACATCTGTTGCATTTCTATACACTGATAATGAAAGGCCAGAAAGGGAAGTTAAAGAAACAATTCTATTTACCATCACATCAAAAAGACTAAAATACCTAGGAATAAACCCACTTAAGGAGGCAAAAGCCCTATACTCTGAAAACTACAAGATGCTGATGAAAGAAATCAGGGATGACACAAACAGATGGAAAGACATACCATGTTCTTGGATTGGAAGAATCAATATTGTCAAAATAACTATACTACCCGAGGCAATCTACAGATTCAATACAATCCCTATCAAATTACCAATGTCATTTGTTTCACAGAACTAGAACAAAAAAAATTGTTTTTAATATGTATAGAGACACAAAAGACCCTGAACAGTCAAAGCAAACTTGAGAAAGAAAAGTGGACCTAGAGTAATCAGGTTTCTAGACTTCAGACTATACTACGAAGCTACAGTCATCAAATGACTACAGTTTTGGCACAAAACAGAAACACAGATCAATGGAATAAGATAGAAGGCCCAACAATGAATCCATGCACCTACAATCATTAAATCTACAACAAAGGGGGCAAGACTATAAAATGGAGAAAAGACAGTCTCTTCAGTACATGGTGCTTGGAAACTGGAAATCTACATGTGAAAAAAAATGAAATTAGAACATTCTTTAACATTATACACAAAAATGAACTGAAAATGGATTAAAGATATAAATATAAGACTGGATACTATAAAACTCTTAGAGGAAAACCAAGGCAGAACACTCTCTGACATAAATCACAACAATATCCTTTTCAATCCAACTCCTGGAGTAATGGAAATAAAAACGAATATTAAGAGATCAGTTCAGCTCAGTCTCAGTTGTGTCCGACTCCCTGCAACCCCATGGACTGCAGCACGCCAGGCTATCCTGACCGTCACCAGCTTCTGGAGTTTGCTCAAGCTCATATCCATTGAGTTGGTGATTCCATCCAACCATCTCAGCCTCTGTTGTCCCCTTCTCCTCCTGCCTTCAATCTTTCCCAGCATCTGAATCTTTTCCAAGGAGTCAATTCTTTGCATGAGATGGCCAAAGTATTGGAGTTTCAGCATCAGTCCTTCCAATGAATATTCAGGACTCATTTACTTTAGGATTATCTGGTTGGATCTCCTTGCAGTCCAAGGGAGTCTCAAGAGTCTTCTCCAACACCACAGTTCAAAAGCATCAATTCTTTAGCACTCAGCTTTCTTCACAGTCCAACTCTCACATCCATACATGACCACTGGAAAAACCATAGCCTTGACTAGACGGACCTTTGTTGGCAAAGTAATGTTTCTGCTTTTTAATATGCTGTCTAGATTGTTTATACCTTTTCTTCCAAGGAGTAAGCATCTTTTAATTTCATGGCTGCAGTCACCATCTGCAGTGATTTTGGTGCCCCAAAATAAAGTCTCTTACTGTTTCCACTGTTTTCCCATCTATTTGCCATGAAGTGATGGGACCAGATGCCATGATCTTAGTTTTCTGAATGTTGAGCTTTAAGCCAAATGTTTTCACTCTCCTCTTTCACTTTCATCAAGAGGCTCTTTAGTTCTTCTTCAGTTTCTGCCATAAGGGTGGTTTCACCTGTATATCTGAGGTTATTGATATTTCTCCCAGCAATCTTGATTCCACCTTGTGCTTCATCCAGCCCAGCATTTCTCATGATGTACTCTGCATATAAGTTAAACAAGCCAGGTGACAATATACAGCCTTGATGTACTCCTTTCCCGATTTGGAACCAGTCTGTTGTTCCATGTCCAGTTCTAACTGTTGCTTCCTGACCTACATACAGATTTCTTAGGAGGCAGGTCAGGTGGTCTGGTATTCCCATCTCTTTCAGAATTTTCCACAGTTTTTTGTGATCCACACAGTTAAAGGCTTTGGCATAGTCAATAAAGCAGAAGTAGATGTTTTTTTTGGAACTCTCTTGCCTTTTTGATAATCCAACGGATGTTGGCAATTTGATCTCTGGTTCCTCTGCCTTTTCTAAAACCAGCTTGAACATCTGGAAGTTCACGGTTCATGTACTGTTGAAGCCTGGCTTAGAGAATTTTGAGCATTACTTTGCTAGTGTGTGAGATGAGTGCAATTGTGTGGTAGTTTGAGCATTCTTTGGCATTGCCTTTCTTTGGAATTGGAATGAAAACTGACCTTTTCCAGTCCTGTGGCCACTGCTGAGTTTTCCGAATTTGATGGCATATTGAGTGAAGCACTTTCACAGCATCGTCTTCCAGGATTTGAAACAGCTCAACTGGAATTTCATCACCTCCACTAGCTTTGTTCATAGTGATGCTTCCTAAGGCCCACTTGACTTGACATTCCAGGATGTCTGGCTCTAGGTGAGTGATCATACCATCCTGATTATCTGTGTAGTGAAGATCTTTTTTGTATAGTTCATCTGCGTATTCTTGCTACATTTTCTTAATATCTTCTGCTTCTGTTAGGTCCACACCATTTCTGTCCTTTATTGCAACCATTTTTGCATTAAATTTTCCCTTGGTATCTCTAATCTTCTTGACAAGATCTCTAGTCTTTCCCATTCTATTGTTTTCCTCTATTTCTTTGCATTGATCACTGAGGAAGGCTTTCTTATGCCTCCTTGCTATTCTTTGGAACTCTGCATTCAGATGGGTACATCTTTCCTTCTCTCCTTTGCCTTTTTTTCCTCTTCTTTTCTCAGCTATTTGTAAGGCATCCCCAGACAACCATTTTCCTTTTTCATGGGGACAGTCTTGATCATTGCCTCCTGTACAGTGTCACGAACCTCTGTCCATAGTTCTTCAGGCACTCTGTGTATCAGATCTAATCCCTTGACTCTATTTGTCACTTCCACTGTATAATCACAAGGCATTTGATTTAGGTCATATCTTCATGGTCTAGTGGTTTTCCCTACTTTCTTCGATTTAAGTCTGAATTTTGAAGTAAGGAGTTCATGATCTGAGCCACAGTCAGCTCCTGGTCTTGTTTTTGCTGACTGTATAGAGCTTCTCCATCTTTGGCTGCAAAGAATATAATCAATCTGATTCGGGATTGACCATCTGTTGATGTCCATGTGTAGAGTCTTGTCTTGTGTTATTGGAAGAAGAGTGTTTGCTCTAAAAAATGCATTCTCTTGGCGAAACTGTTAGCCTTTGCCCTGCTTCATTTTGTACTCTAACGCTAAATTTGCCTGTTATTCCAGGTATCTCTTGACTTCCTACTTTTGCATTCCAGTCCCCTATAATGAAAAGGACATCTTTTTGGTGTGTTAGTTCTAGAAGGTCTTGTATGACTTTATAGAACTGTTCAACTTCACCTTCTTCAGCATTACTGGTTAGGTCATAGACTTGGATTACTGTGATATTGAATGGTTTGCCTTGGAAACAAACAGAAATCATTCTGTTGTTTTTGAGATTGCATCCAAGTACTGTATTTCAGACTCTTTTGTTGACTATGATGGCTACTCCATTTCTTCTAAGGGATTCTTGCCCACAGTAGTAGATATAATGGTCATCTGAGTTAAATTCATCCATTCCAGTCCATTTTACTTCACTGATTCCTAAAATGTCGATGTTCACTCTTGCCATCTCCTGTTTGACCACTTCCAATTTACCTTGATTCATGGACCTAACATTCCAGGTTCCTGTGCAATATTGTTCTTTACAGCATTGGACTTTACTTCCATCACCAGTCACATCCACAACTGGGTGTTGTTTTTGATTTGGCTCTGTCTCCTTATTCTTTCTGGAGTTATTTCTCCACTGTTCTCCAGTAGCATATTGGGCACCTACTGACCTGGGGAGTTCATCTTTCTGTGTCATATCTTTTTGCCTTTTCATACTGTTCATGGGGTTCTCAAGGCAAGAATACTGAAGTGGTTTGCAATTTCTTTCTCCAGTGGACCACATCTTGTCAGAACTCTCCACCATGACCCACCCATCTTGGGTGGTCCCATATTAAGAAATGGGACCTAATTAAACTCAAAAGCTTTTACACAGCAAAGAAGACCATAAACAAAATGAACAGACAACACACAGAATGGGAGAAAATATTTGCAAAAGATGTGATTGACAAGGGATTAATCTCCAAAGTTTACAAACAGCTCATGCAGCTCAATACAAAAAAAGCAACCCAAACAAAAGATGGGTAGAAGACCTACACAGACATTTCTCCAAAGAAGACCTACAGATGGCCAAGAGTTACATAAAAAGATGCTCAACATCACAGATCAATGAGAAATGCAGATCAAAACTACAGTGGGATGTCACCTCACACAGTCAGAATGGCCACAATCAAAAAGACTACAAACAGTAAATGCTGGAGAGTGTGTGGAGAAAAGAGAACCCTCTTACACTGGTCGTGGGAATGTAAATTGGTACAGCCACTATGGAGAACAGTATGGAGCTTCCTTAAGAAACTAAACATAGAGCTATACCATAGGATCCAGCAATCCCACTCCTGAGCATATATATGGAGAAAACTGTAATTCAAAAGGGTACATGCACCCTAAAGTTCATTGCATCACTGTTTACAATAGCCAGGACATGGAAGCAACCTAACTGTCCATCGAGAGAGGAATGGAAAAAGAAGATACAATGGAATATTACTCAGCCACGAGACAGAAGAAAAGAATGCCATTTGCAGCAACAAGGATGGTCTTAGAGATGATCAAACTCAGTGAAGTGAGTCACAGGAAGACAAATGCTGTATTATCGCTTCTATATAGAATCTAAAAAATAAAACAAATAAAATGAATATAACAAAACATAGACTCACATATACAGAGATCAAACTGGTGTCATCAGTGGGGAGAGGAAAGTGGATGGGGGAATGATAGGGGCAGGGGACTAAGAAGCACAGACTACCATGTGTCAAATAAGTAAGCTACAAGGATATATTGTACAGTACAGGGAAATAAGGTCAATGTTTTAAAATCACTGTAAATGGAATATAACTTATAAAATTTTAAATCAATATGTTATATACCTGAAGCTAATATTGTAATGAAAATGTATACATCAATGAAAAAAGATAAATAAGAAATAGGGATATAATGTACAACATAATAAATATAATTAACACTGCTATACATTATATATGTATTTATGTTTAGAGAGAGAAGTTATTTAGAGGGAAAATCTGAAGAGTTCTCATAACAAAATTTTTTTTCTATTTCTTTAATATTGTATCCACATGAGAAGATGGATGTTCACTAAACTTATCATTGTTATCATTTTATCATGTATGCAGGTCAGATTATGAGGCTGTATACCTTAAAACTTATATAGTGCTGTATGGCAATTATATGTTAATAACACTGGAAGAGTATATCAAGGCTGTATATTGTCACCCTGCTTATTTAACTTATATGCAGAGTAAAGCACAAGCTAGAATCAAGATTGCTGGGAGAAATATCAATAACCTCAGATATGCAGATGACACCACCCTTATGGCAGAAAGTGAAAAGGAACTAAAAAGCCTCTTGATGAAAGTGAAAGAGGAGAGTGAAAAAGTTGGCTTAAAGCTCAACATTCAGAAATCTAAGATCATGGCATCTGGTCCCATCACTTCATGGGAAATAGATGGGGAAACAGTGGAAACAGTGTCAGACTTTATTTTTCTGGGCTCCAAAATCACTGCAGATGGTGACTGCAGCCATGTAATTAAAAGATGCTTACTCCTTGGAAGGAAAGTTATGACCAATCGAGATAGCATATTCAAAAGCAGAGACATTACTTTGCCAACAAAGGTCCATCTAGTCAAGGCTATGGTTTTTCAGTGGTCATGTACGGATGTGAGAGTGGGACTGTGAAGAAAGCTGAGTGCTGAAGAATTGATGCTTTTGAACTGTGGTGTTGGAGAAGACTCTTGAGAGTCCCTTGGACTGCAAGGAGATCCAACCAGTCCATTCTAAAGGAGATCAGTCCTGGGTGTTCTTTGGAAGGAATGATGCTGAAGCTGAAACTCCAGTACTTTGGCCACCTCATGCGAAGAGTTGACTCATTGGAAAAGACTCTGATGCTGGGAGGGATTGGGGGCAGGAGGAGAAGGGGTCGACAGAGGATGAGATGGCTGGATGGCATCACTGACTCGATGGACGTGAGTCTGAGTGAACTCCGGGAGATGGTGATGGACAGGGAGGCCTGGCATGCTGCAATTCATGGGGTTGCAAAGAGTCGGACACGACTGAGCGACTCAACTGAACTGAGCACTGGAAGAAAAAAATTTGTTTCTGTAAAAAAGAATAAACCTCATTGTGTTTCATAAGGTTTTGGAGGGTTTCGTTGTTGTTGTTGTTGTTGTTGTTAATGTAGCATAATCTGTGCTATCCCAACTGGTATGTTACTTCATTTCAGGATTTTAAACTTGACCCACCTATAGTCCTTTGGTTTGGCCCCTAGTACCATTTTCACCACATGTGCCATATTCAGCAGTTTCCTCATGCTTATTTGAGACAATGAAGGGAGGAATTGGACTTACATTTTTTAAAATTTTCCTCTGAGTCTCCCAATAACATGTGAAGTTATGACACAAACCATAACAAACCAGTCTGTTCTATATTTAACATTTATCTCTCTCTCTCCCACTCTTTCTCTGAAAGATAGACTTGACATGGAAGTCAACTGCCTAAAATTAACTGATGAGACTACAACATACTCAGAGTTCCAATGCCTCATTATGACTTCAACAAACCACTATCGTCTTTGGTTTCCTCTTGCTGCTCTCTAAAACAAGGACAAGAGTGATATTTCCCAAGGTGGTTATGAGAATGAGTATGTGTGGGTGTGTGGGGTGGGAGTGTTAGGGGAAATGTGGTGTATTTTGCATAAAGTGAGCTATAATTGAAATAGGCACTCTATTCTAAGGGAGCAGTCGAGAGAACTATGGACCCCTGGAGCATGTTGGAATCTGGTTTCTATTTTCCCACGTTTGTTTCATGCTAAATTGTTTGGGTCCCCATTCCCCACTGAAATATTGAAACATGGTATTGCTACACTCTTTACTGAGTTAAGAATAGTAGCCAATCCAATAGGAAGAAGAATCATTCTTGTATCAGCCTTTGGGGGGAGTAAAAAAAAAAAAAAGTGCTTTTTAAATTCTAAATGTTTTCATTTTTAACTTTTTCTTATTTTGATTATAAAAGAACCAGCCATTTTTCATTAAAAGATTAATATGCTTACATAATGTTGAAATATTAAGCCTTATAAAAGGATGTGCAAGGTCAACTATATTTCATTTTCAGACCAGGTTCCCAGGTTCCAGTCCTCTTTAGAAAGTGAAAGTGAAAGCTGCTCAGTCGTTTCCAAATCTTTTTTTTTTTTAATTTTTATTTTTACTTTATTTTGCTTTACAGTACTGTATTGGTTTCCAAACATTGACATAAATCAGCCACAGGTGTACATGAGTTCCCAATCCTGAACCCCCCTCCCATCTCCTACCCCATATCATCTCTCTGGATCATCCCCATGCACCAGCCCCAAGCATCCTGTATCCTGTATCAAACATAGACTGGTGATGCATTTCTTACATGATAGTATATATGTTTCAATGCCATTCTCCCAAATCATCCAACCCTCTCCCTCTCCCACAGAGTGCAAAAGTCCGTTCTAAACATCTGTGTCTCTTTACCTTGACAATTTTTGTGGTATCACTGTGTATTTAGAATCAACTGTTTGAATGTGGGGTGTGTATTAGTACATCCCCTCGGGGACCTCAGGCAGGAAGTGATCTCAAAGCCTTGCAAACCATTAAGGATGCTCTGTGGAATGAAGCAGTGGTAACCATGGCAGCCCGTGTTGGTGACAGTTAACAGGGTCTTCTCTTAATGAACTCCCTCATATAAGACAATGAATGTTTAAGGATAAGTACTAAAACTGTGGCCCTATGAATTTTTATATAAATACATATATACACGCACACATACACACATATGTGTGTGCGTTTGTGTATATATACACACATATGGGTGGGCATTTGTATATATGGACACTGAAACTTTGTCCCTTGTGAATAATATATAAAATATTAAAACCTGACATATATGATAACACACGTTTAAAACTTAAACCAACAAAATTTGGTTTGCAGAGGAAAAGTATTTAATTACTGAAATTATCTTAGAATACTGGAGTATGGAGATGGTAATCAAAACAGAATCAGCATTTACATGGCTTTATTCTTGTAATAAAACTCTTCGTGGGCAAGACCCCAGTATTGCCTGCACGGGATGTGGGCTACTCCCCCCGCCCCCACTTGGGAGCCCACTGCTCCATTCTAAATTCCTTTCCTCCGAAGAAGACATAGAGATGGCTAACAAACACATGAAAAGATGCTCACCATCACTCATTATCAGAGAAATGCAAATCAAAACCACAATGAGGTATCATCTCATGCCAGTCAGAATGGCTGCTATTCCAAAATCTACAAGCAATAAATGCTGGAGAGGGTGTGGAGGAAAGGGAACCCTCTTACACTGTTGGTGGGAATGCAAACTAGTACAGCCACTATGGAGAACAGTGTGGAGATTCCTTAAAAAACTGGAACTGGAAGAGCCATATGACCCAGCAATCCCACTGCTGGGCATACACACCGAGGAAACCAGAATTGAAAGAGACATGTGTACCCGAATGATCATCACAGCACTGTTTACAATAGCCAGGACATGGAAGCAACCTAGATATCCATCAGCAGACGAATGGATAAGAAAGCAGTGGTACATATACACAATAGAGTATTACTCAGCCATTAAAAAGAATACACTGGAATTTGTTCTAATGAGGTGGATGAAACGAGTCTATTATACAGAGTGAAATAAGTCAGAAAGAAAAACACCAATACAATATACTAACGCATATATATGGAAGTTAGAAAGATGGTAATGATGACCCTCTATGCGAGACCGCAAAAGGGACACAGATGAGTAGAGCAGACTTTTGGAGTCTGAGGGAGAGGGAGACGGTGGGATGATCTGGGAGAATGGCATTGAAACATGTATACTATCATGTAAGAAACGAATCACCAATTTATGTCCGATGCAGGATACAGGGTGCTTGGGGCTGGTGCACGGGGATGACCCAGAGAGATGTTATGGGAGGGAGGTGGGAGGGGGGTTCAAGTTTCGGAACGCATGTACACCCGTGGTGGATTAATGTCAATGTATGGCAAAACCAATACAGTATTGTAAAGTAAAATATTAAAAAAAAAGAGAGAGAGACACAGATGTACAGAAGAGTCTTTTGGACTCTGTGGGAGAAGGCGAGGGTGGGATGATCTGAGAGAATAGCAGTGAAACATGTATATTATCATATGAGAAGTAGATCGCCAGTCCAGGTTTGATGCATGAGACAGGGTGCTAGGGGCTGGTGCACTGGGATGACCCACAGGGATGGGATGGGCAGGGAGGTGGGAGGGGGGTTCAGGATGGGGAACACATGTACACCTGTGGCAGATTCATGTCAAGTATGGCAAAAACCACTACAGCATTGTAAAGTAATTAGCCTTCAATTAAAATAAATAAATTTCAAAAAATAAACTAAATTCCTTTGCTAAAAAGGGCCTAATCAATGTTGGCTTTGTGCCCTCCAAAAACACCATCATTTTCCTTCCTTTCTTCCCTCCTTCCTCCCCCCTCTTTCTTTCCCTTTCTTTCTTATTATACAATCGTGAACGTTGGCTTTCCGTTTATAGTTCTTACAGAGCACTGGCTCTATTCCCCATGATGTACAGTCCATCCTTGGGCTCATCTTCCACCTTACACGCTGTGCCTCCCGCTCCCCCACCTCTGTATTGCCCCTCCCTCTTCCCCTCCCCGCTGCTAACCAGTAGAATGTTCTCTATATCCGTGAGCCTCCATTTTTGTGATATTCTCTACTTTGTGGAGTTTTTAGATTCTTAAGTGATACCATACGGTATTTGTCTATCTCTGTCTGAGTTATTTCACTTAACAGTATACGTTCCCTGTTGCTGCAAATGTCAATATTCCATTCTCTTTATGGGGCACCTTCTTTCTATGCCTTTTTAGCAAATGGCACGGCTACTCCACACATGACACGGCTCCCCAGCCACATTTCCAGTTCTGCACTCACACAGAGAAACACCAAGTCCTCTTCCTCTTCTCCCATGGGAAGTATATGTGTGAAGCTGAGTCTGGAACCAGTTCTCTCCCCTCCCCCATTTTCTGGCAAACTGGACCTTCTAGTCCCATCTCCAACCCCACAGGACCCATCTCCCTCCCTCTTCACACATTAATGCCTGCCCTGCCCTTCTGTGCCCCTCTCACAGAACTCGGAGACAAACATAATTTCACATCAGGTTGATTTTATTTTCATTATGAATGTATGCAGTTGGTATAATAGTCAACGTGTGTACTGTTGGCCAGTCCTCAGCGGCAAGACCCGCGAAGGTTTCTGAGGTCTCTAGCCATGCTCTGAGGTCACTGGCTGCCCACTGTTCCTGCTGGAATGACAGGGGTCTACACACTCTCTGGGACCTCCTCTGGTCAGTTCTGATTCAGTTCTTCATTTACCTTGGAGCACCGGCTACAGAGCTTTGGGCCTCTGGTTTTTTTAAGTTTCCGTGTGGTGGGCGGTTTCTGAGATGTTTTCTTGGTCAGCTTTGCCTGAAGGTGATTATTCACTCTCACAGGTACCCTGGCCACCTGGAGAAAACAAGAAAGGGGTAGAGAATGGCATTGGTTTGGGGAAGAGGGTGAAGGTGGACGGGAATGACAGCTTCAGGAGAAGAAGTGTGGGCAGAGAAGGGTTATGTGCCAGGCAAGGACAGGGGAGGGGGTCTTATGGTGTGGGGTCAATGGGCAAGAGGAGTTTGGGTGGGCTCAGCTCACCTTGACATTTTTCTTGGACCTCAGTTGAGAGGAGGTCTTCATCCTTTTGTCCTGGGTAACAGGAGCCAGGTGTTTCACAACTACTCTGGAGCCTTGTGGCTTCCCAGTCACCTTAGTCATTTTGAGGCCTCCCAGTGGTCTGCTCCAGAGCCCCTGAGCACCCCTATATATACCCCTCCCCAGGGAGACACGCCCTCATGCTTTATGAGGTCAGCAAGTCTCTTCCCCAGCCAATGGTGGCCCTGGGTGAGCCTTGACATCACAAAGCCCCATCCTGACACCTCTAGCGGAGGATGGGGAGCAATTTAGATGTTTTGGTGGGAGAAATGAGGCATTTATAATTCCCCTAAAGAGGCCTCCAAACTCACCTGCCATCCTCATCTCTCTAAGTCAACTCCGATGGTCACATAGCAGGGAGAGTGTGTCTCCTCCAAACCTTGTCTATTCTATTTATGACTGCAAAAGTGTAAGGGAATTAAAAAAAAAATCTGCAAAAGATACAGCTTAAGCAGCCCCAGTTAATGGAGGTTTATTTTCTTTGTTCCATAGTCTCAAAATAACCGACAATTAAGGATGAATTTCATTTAAAACCTATATTTCAAATTCATAAAGATATTTTATGTTCAAATATAAGACGATTTTGTTCTTTGGAAGCTAAAAAAAGTTTGTACCTTGCAGGACCTTTCACTGATTTAGACGTAAATAAAAGCACACTGTATGTCTTTACTTTGACAATTTTTGTGGTATCACTGTGTATTTAGAATCAACTGTTTGAATGTGGGGTGTGTATTAGTACATTCCCTTGGGGACCTCAGGCAGGAAGTGATCTCAAAGCCTTGCAAACCATTCAGGATGCTCTGTGGATTGAAGCAGTGGTAACCATGGCAGCCCGTGTTGGTGACAGTTAACAGGGTCTTCTCTTAATGAACTCCCTCATATAAGACAATGAATGTTTAAGGATAAGTACTAAAACTGTGGCCCTATGAATTATATATATATATATATATATATATATATATATATATATATGTATATATATATATATATACACACACACACACACAGACACACGTGTCTGTGGGTATATATATATACAAACATATGTGTGGGCATTTGTATATATGTACCCTGAAACTTTGTCCCTTGTGAATAATATATAAAATGTTAAAACCTGACATATATGATAACACACGTTTAAAACTTAAACCAACAAAATTTGGTTTTGCAGAGGAAAAGTATTTAATTCCTGACATTATCTTAGAATACTGGAGTATGTAGATGGTAATCAATAGAGAACCAGCGTTTACTTGGCTTTATTCTTGTAATAAAACTCTTCGTGGGCAATGCCCCCCAGTATTGCCTGCACGGGATGTGGGCTACTCCCCCTGCCCTCACTTGGGAGCCCACTGCTCCATTCTAAATTCCTTTCCTCCGAAGAAGACATAGAGATGGCTAACAAACACATGAAAAGATGCTCACCATCACTCATTATCAGAGAAATGCAAATCAAAACCACAATGAGGTATCATCTCATGCCAGTCAGAATGGCTGCTATTCCAAAATCTACAAGCAATAAATGCTGGAGAGGGTGTGAAGGAAAGGGAACCCTCTTACACTGTTGGTGGGAATGCAAACTAGTACAGCCACTATGGAGAACAGTGTGGAGATTCCTTAAAAAACTGGAACTGGAAGAGCCATATGACCCAGGAATCCCACTGCTGGGCATACACACCGAGGAAACCAGAACTGAAAGATACATGTGTACCCGAATGATTATCACAGCACTGTTTACAATAGCCAGGACATGGAAGCAACCTAGATGTCCATCAGCAGATGAACGGATAAGAAAGCACTGATACATATACACAGTGGAATATTACTCAGCCATTAAAAAGAATACACTGGAATTTGTTCTAATGAGGTGGATGAAACTGGAGCCTATTATACATGGTGAAATAAGTCAGAAAGAAAAACACCAATACAATATACTAACACATATATATGGAATTTAGAAAGATGGTAATGATAACCCTGTATGCAAGATTGCAAAAGAGACACAGATGTACAGAACAGTCTTTTGGACTCTGTGGGAGAAGGCGAGGGTGGGATGATCTGAGAGAATAGCATTGTAACATGTATATTATCATATGTGAAACGGATAGCCAGTCCAGGTACGATGCATGAGACAGGGTGCTCGGGGCTGATGCACTGGGATGACCCAGAGGGATGGGATGGGGAGGAAGGTGGGATGGGGGTTCAGGATGGGGAACACATGTACACCTGTGGTGGATTCATGTCAAGTATGGCAAAAACCACCAAGCATTGTAAAGTAATTAGCCTCCCATTAAAATAAATAAATTTTTTTAAAAAACCACTAAATTCCTTTGCTAAAAAGGGCCTAATCAATGTTGGCTTTGTGCCCTCCAAAAACACCATTATTTTCCTTCCTTTCTTCCCTCCTTCCTCCCCCATTTTTCTTTCCCTTTATTTTTTTATTTTTAAAATTTTTATTTTTACTTTATTTTGCTTTACAATACTGTATTGGTTTTGCCATACAGTGACATGAATCAGCCACGGATGTACATGAGTTCCCAATCCTGAACCCTCCTCCCACCTCCCTCCCCACATCATCTCTCTGGATCATCCCCATCCACCAGCCCCAAGCATCCTGTGTCCTGTATCGAACATAGACTGGCGATTTGTTTCTTACATGATAGTATACATGTTTCAATGCCATTCTCCCAAATCATCTCACCCTCTCCCTCTCCCACAGAGTCCAAAAGTCCATTCTAAACATCTGTGTCTCTTTTGCTGTCTCGCGTAGAGGGTTATCATTACCATCTTTCTAAAGTCCATATACATGTGTTAGTATACTGTATTGGTGTTTTTCTTTCTGGCTTACTTCACTCTGTATAATCGGCTCCAGTTTCATCCACCTCATTAGAACTGATTCAAATGTATTCTTTTTAATGGCTGAGTAATATTCCATTGTGTATATGTACCACAGCTTTCTTATCCATTCATCTGCTGATGGGCATCTAGGTTGTTTCCATGTTCTGGCTATTACAAACAGTGCTGCAATGAACACTGGAGTACACGTGTCTCTTTCACTTCTGGTTTCCTTGGTGTGTATGCCCAGCAGTGGGATTGCTGGGTCCTGAGGCAGTTCTATTCGCAATTTTTTAAGGAATCTCCACACTGTTCTCCATAGTGGCTGTACTAGTTTGCATCCCCACCAACAGTGTAAGAGGGTTACCTTCTCCACACCCTCTCCAGCATTTATTGCTTGTAGATTTTTTGATAGCAGTCACCCTGACCAGAGTCAGATGGTATCTTATTGTGGCTTTGGTTTGCATTTCTCTGATAATGAGTGATGTTGAGCATCTTTTCATGTGTTTGTTAGCCACCGTATGTCTTCTTTGGAGAAATGTCTATTTAGTTCTGTGGCCCATTTTTTGATTGGGTCATTTATTTTTCTGGAATTGAGCTGCAGGTGTCACTTGTATATTTTTGAGATTAGTTGTTTGTCAGTTGCTTCATTTGCTATTATTTTTTCCCATTCAGAAGGTTGTCTTTTCACCTTGCTTATAGTTTCCTTTGTTGTGCAGAAGCTTTTAATTTTAATTAGATCCCATTTGTTTATTTTTGCTTTTATTTCCAGTACTCTGGGAGGTGAATCATAGAGGATCCTGCTGTGATTTATATCAGAGATTGTTTTGCCTATGTTCTCCTCTAGGAGTTTTATAGTTTCTGGTCTTACATTTAGATCTTTAATCCATTTTGAGTTTATTTTTGTGTATGGTGTTAGGAAGTGATCTAGTTTCATTCTTTTACAAGTGGTTGACCAGTTTTCCCAGCACCACTTGTTAAAGAGACTGTCTTTTCTCCATTGTATATTCTTGCCTCCTTTGTCGAAGATAAGGTGTCCATAGGTGTGTGGATTTATCTCTGGGCTTTCTATTTTGCTCCATTGATCTATATTTCTGTCTTTGTGCCAGTACCATACTGTCTTGATGACTGTGGCTTTGTAGTAGAGCCTGAAGTCAGGCAGGTTGATTCCTCCAGCTCCATTCTTCTTTCTCAAGATTGCTTTGGCTATTCGAGGTTTTTTGTATTTCCATACAAATTGTGAAATTATTTGTTCTAGCTCTGTGAAAAATACCACTGGTAGCTTGATAGGGATTGGCTTGAACCTGTAGATTGCTTTGGGTAGTATACTCATTTTCACTATATTGATTCTTCCGATCCATGAACATGGTATATTTCTCCATCTATTAGTGTCCTCTTTAATTTCTTTCATCAGTGTTTTATAATTTTCTATATATAGGTCTTTAGTTTCTTTAGGTAGATATATTCCTAAGTATTTTATTCTTTTCGTTGCAATGGTGAATGGAATTGTTTCCTTAATTTCTTTTTCTACTTTCTCATTATTAGTGTATAGGAATGCAAGGGATTTCTGTGTGTTGATTTTACATCCTGCAACTTTACTATATTCATTGATTAGCTCTAGTAATTTTCCGGTGGAGTTATTAGGGTTTTCTATGTAGAGGATCATGTCATCTGCAAACAGTGAGAGTTTTACTTCTTCTTTTCCAATTTGGATTCCTTTTATTTCTTTTTCTGCTCTGATTGCTGTGGACAAAACTTCCAGAACCATGTTGAATAGTAGCGGTGAGAGTGGGCATCCTTGTCTTGTTCCTGACTTTAGGGGAAATGCTTTCAATTGTTTACCACTGAGGAAAATGTTTGCTGTGGGTTTGTCATATATAGCTTTTATTATGTTGAGGTATGTTCCTTCTATTCCTGCTTTCTGGAGAGTTTTTATCATAAATGGATGTTGAATTTTGTCAAAGGCCTTCTCTGCATCTACTGAGATAATCATATGGCTTTTATTTTTCAATTTGTTAATGTGGTGTATTACATTGATTGATTTGCAGAAATTGAAGAATCCTTTCATCCCTGGGATAAAGCCCACTTGGTCATGGTGTATGATCTTTTTAATGTGTTGGTGGATTCTGATTGCTAGGATTTTGTTAAGGATTTTTGCATCTATGTTCATCAGTGATATTGACCTGTAGTTTTCTTTTTTTGTGGCATCTTTGTCAGGTTTTGGTATTAGGGTGATGGTGGCCTCATAGAATGAGTTTGGAAGTTTACCCTCCTCTGCAATTTTCTGGAAGAGTTTAAGTAGGATAGGTGTTAGCTCTTCTCTAAATTTTTGGTAGAATTCAGCTGTGAAGCCGTCTGGTCCTGGGCTTTTGTTTGCTGGAAGATTTCTGATTACAGTTTCAATTTCCGTGCTTGTGATGGGTCTGTTAAGATTTTCTATTTCTTCCTGGTTCAGTTTTGGAAAGTTGTACTTTTCTAAGAATTTGTCCATTTCTCCCACGTTGTCCATTTTATTGGCATATAATTGCTGATAATAGTCTCTTATGATCCTTTGTATTTCTGTGTTGTCTGTTGTGATCTCTCCACTTTCATTTCTAATTTTATTGATTTGATTTTTCTCCCTTTGTTTCTTGATGAGTCTGGCTAATGGTTTGTCAATTTTATTTATCCTTTCAAAGAACCAGCTTTTGGCTTTGTTGATTTTTGCTACGGTCTCTTTTGTTTCTTTTGCATTTATTTCTGCCCTAATTTTTAAGATTTCTTTCCTTCTACTAAATCTGGGGTTCTCCATTTCTTCCTTTTCTAGTTGCTTTAGGTGTAGAGTTAAGTTATTTATTTGACTTTTTTCTTGTTTCTTGAGGTATGGCTGTATTGCTATGAACTTTCCTCTTAGCACTGCTTTTATAGTGTCCCACAGGTTTTGGGTTGTTGTGTTTTCATTTTCATTCGTTTCTATGCATATTTTGATTTCTTTTTTGATTTCTTCTGTGATTTGTTGGTTATTCAGAAGCGTGTTGTTCAGCCTCCATATGTTGGAATTTTTAATAGTTTTTCTCCTGTAATTGAGATCTAATCTTACTGCATTGTGGTCAGAAAAGATGCTTGGAATGATTTCGATTTTTTTGAATTTATCAAGGTTAGATTTATGGCCCAGGATGTGATCTATCCTGGAGAAGGTTCTGTGAGCACTTGAGAAAAAGGTGAAGTTCATTGTTTTGGGGTGAAATGTCCTATAGATATCAATTAAGTCTAACTGGTCTATTGTATCATTTAAAGTTTGCATTTCTTTGTTATTTTTCTGTTTAGTTGATCTATCCATAGGTGTGAGTGGGGTATTAAAGTCTCCCACTATTATTGTGTTATTGTTAATTTCCCCTTTCATATTTGTTAGCATTTGTCTTACATATTGCAGTGCTCCTATGTTGGATGCATATATATTTATAATTGTTATATCTTCTTCTTGGATTGCTCCTTTAATCATTATGTAGTGGCCTTCTTTGTCTCTTTTCACAGCCTTTGTTTTAAAGTCTATTTTATCAGATATGAGTATTGCTACTCCTGCTTTCTTTTGGTCTCTATTTGCGTGGAATATCTTTTTCCAGCCCTTCACTTTCAGTCTGTATGTGTCCCTTGTTTTGAGGTGGGTCTCTTGTAGACAGCATATATAAGGGTCTTGTTTTTGTGTCCATTCAGCCAGTCTTTGCCTTTTGGTTGGGGCATTCAACCCATTTACGTTTAAGGTAATTATTGGTAAGTATGATCCCATTGCCATTTACTTTATTGTTTTGGGTTTGGGTTTATATGCCCTTTTTGTGTTTCCTGTCTAGAGAAGATCCTTTAGCATTTGTTGGAGAGCTGGTTTGGTGGTGCTGAATTCTCTCAGCTTTTGCTTGTCTGTAAAGCTTTTGATTTCTCCTTCATATTTGAATGAGATCCTTGCTGGGTACAGTAATCTGGGCTGTAGGTTATTTTCTTTCATCACTTTAAGTATGTCTTGCCATTCCCCCCTGGCCTGAAGCATTTCTATTGAAAGATCTGCAGTTATCCTTATGGGAATCCCCTTGTGTGTTATTTGTTGTTTTTCCCTTGCTGCTTTTAATATTTGTTCTTTGTGTCTGATCTTTGTTAATTTGATTAATATGTGTCTTGGGGTGTTTCGCCTTGGGTTTATCCTGTTTGGAACTCTCTGAGTTTCTTGGACTTGGATGATTATTTCCTTTCCCATTTTAGGGAAGTTTTCAACTATTATCTCCTCAAGGATTTTCTCATGGTCTTTCTTTCTGTCTTCTTCTTCTGGGACTCCTATACTCCGAATGTTGGAGCGTTTCATATTGTCCTGGAGGTCTCTGAGATTGTCCTCATTTCTTTTAATTCATTTTTCTTTTTTCCTCTCTGATTCATTTATTTCTACCATTCTATCTTCTATTTCACTAATCCTATCTTCTGCCTCCAATATTCTACTATTTGTTGCCTCCAGAGTGTTTCTGATCTCATTTATTGCATTATTCATTATATGTTGACTCTTTTTTATTTCTTCTAGGTCCTTGTTAAACCTTTCTTGCATCTTCTCCAGGCTATTTATCTGTGATTCCATTTTGATTTCAAGATTTTGGATCATTTTCACTATCATTATCTGGTATTCTTTCTCAGGTAGATTCCCTATCTCTTCCTCTTTTGTTTGGTTTGGTGGGCATTTCTCCTGATCCTTTACCTGCTGGGTATTCCTCTGTCTCTTCATCTTGGTGACATTGCTGCGTTTGGGGTGGCCTTTCTGTATTCTTGGAATTTGTGGATTTCTCTTTATTATGGAGTTCCTCGCTGTGGGTGGGGTTGTATCAGTGGCTTGTCAAGGTTTCTTGGTTAGGGAAGCTTGTGTCGGAGTTCTGGTGGCTGGAGCTGGATTTCTTGTCTCTGGAGTGCAATGAAGTGTCCAGTAATGAGTTATGAGATATCTATGGTTTTGGAGTAACTTTGAGCTGCCTGTATATTGAAGCTCAGGGGTGTGTTCCTGTGTTGCTGGAGAATTTGCGTGGTATGTCTTGCTCTGGAACTTGTTGGCCCTTGGGTGCTGCTTGTTTTTAGTGTAGGTATGGAGGCGTTTGATGAGCTCCTGTCGATTAATGTTGCCTGGATTCAGGAGTTCTTTGATGTTCTCAGGATTTGTACTTAAGTCTCCTGCTTCTGGTTTTCAGTTTTATTTTTACAGTAGCCTCAAGACTTCTCCATCTATACAGCACTGATGATAAAACATCTAGGTTAAAGATGAAAAGTTTCTCCACATTGAGGGACACCCAGAGAGGTTCACTGAGTTACATGGAGAAGAGAAGAGGAAAGGGGTAGTTAGAGGTGACTGGAATGAGATGAGGTGGGATCAAAAGAGGAGAAAGCAAGCTAGCCAGCAATCACTTCCTTATGTGCGCTCCACAGTCTGGACCGCTCAGAGGTATTCACAGAGTTATACAGGGAAGAGGAGAGGGAGGAAGTAGACAGAGGTGGCCAGGAGGATAAAAGAGGGAAATGAAAAGGAGAGAGACAGATCCAGCCAGTAACCAGTTCCCTAAGTGTTCTCCACCGTCTGGAACACACAGAGATTCACAGAGTTGGGTAGAGAAGAGAAGGGGGAGGGAGGAGGCAGAGACAACCTGGTGGAGAAAAAGGAGAGTCCAAAGGAGGAGACAGTGGTCAAGCCAGTAATCTCACTCTCAGGTAAAATTGGGTACTGAAGACTGGGTTTTTAAATGTACAAAATTGACAACAAATACCAAAATGCAAAGATTAAAAATCTAGAGTAGAGGTTGGATTTTCAAAAATACAATATTAAAGAAAAGAAGAAGAAAAAGAAAAAAAAGTCACAGAAATTATTAAAAAACAACAACCACCACAAAAAAATATATATATACGGCATTTGCTTTAAAAATAGTGTCTTTTTTTTTGAAAAGTAATAGTAGGTTATAAAAATTAAAATTAAAGGAGAAATAGAGGACTTAATAATTTTAAAAAGTTTACAAAAAAAGAAGAAAAAGAAAAGAAGAAAAAACAATCAAACAACAACATCAACAACAAAAAAATAAAAGAAAAAGAATGGTCGTAAAAATAGTAAAGATATTTCTGTGACTTTCTCTGGTGTGGGCAGTGTGGGGTCACTTCCAAGGCAGTTCCCTTTGTTTAGCTTCTTCTGTTTGCTGGTCTCCTCAGTGTCTGATTTCTGCCCTGACACAAGGGGGGCGGTGGTGGACACTTTTTTTTTTTAGGCTCACTTGTTCAGTTGCGCTGTGGGGAGGAAGGGATGCTGCAAACAAATAACACTGGTGTGTGCTCGCAGTGTCTCAGCCACGCTGGGCATGCCCCTGCACACGGCGCACACCGCTCAGGCTCTACGTTGCTCCGCCAGGAACCGTCTGAGGCTGGCCCTAGACTGCATGCACCTCCCCGGTCTAAGCCACTCAGGCTCGGCTCTCAGGTAGCCCTCAGAGGCGCAGATTCGTTTGGGCCTGCGATTTGTGCCCTTCCCAGGACTGAGTAGCTCAGGCGTTTGGCAAGTGCAGTCGCTGCAACTTATCGCCTTTCCTGTCCCTGCTGCTCAGTTTTCTGGGTGTACCGCTGGCGCCCCTTGTGAGGTGGATTGTGACTGCCCAGGACCCCAAGAAGTCTTAGCAAGGACGCCTTCTTGCAGTTTGGTAGGTAAAGTCTCTCCGGGGCTGCAATTGCCCCCTTCCAGCCCTAATGGCTCTGGCTGCCTGTCACCGGAGGGGGATGGCCTGCAGCCGGCTATTTCTGTTCTGTCCTTTGTTCTGTGTGCGGTCCTGGTGATGTCTTATGTTAGAGCTTTTCGCGTGGTAGCTATCCCACAGTCTGGTTACACTCGTGGCATTCCAGCCCAATTCTTAAAAAGCACTGCAGCCCGTACCTCCCTGCCCAGCCCCCACTTGCTAGTGGCAGATGCAGGCATCTGCGCTGCTTCTCCACTGGGGGAGTTACCGTTGGGCTCGTAATCTGTTGGTTTTAATTATTTATTTATTTTTCTTCCCTGTTATGTTGCCCTCTGTGCTTCCAAGGCTCGCCACAGACTCGGCAGCGAGAGTGTTTCCTGATGTTTGGAAACTTCTCTCTCTCTCTCTTTTTTTTTTTTTTTTTTGAAACTTCTCTCTTTTTAAGACTCCCTTCCTGGGCCAGGACTCCCTTCTCGGGACAGAGCTCCCTCCCTACCTCCTTTGTCTCTTTTTTCGTCTTTTATATTTTTCCTACCTGTTTTTGAAGACAATGATCTGCTTTTCTTGGTGCGTGATGTCCTCTGCCAGCATTCAGAAGTTGTTTTATAGAATTTACTCAGCGTTGAAATGTTTTTTTGATGAATTTGTGGAGGAGAAAGTGGTCTCCCCGTCCTATTCCTCCACCATCTTTGTTTCCAACTCTTTGCAACCCCATGTACTGTATAGTCTATGGAATTCTCCACGCCAGAATACTGGAGTGGGCAGCCTTTCCGTTCTCTAGGGGATCTTCCCAACCCAGGAATTGAACCCATGTCTCCCACGTTGCAGGCAGATTCTTTACCAGCTGAGACACAAGAGAAGTCCATCCTCTCTAGAAGCAACTCTTGCTACTATTACACATTCTATGCATTACAAACATATCATACACACAATGTACAACCAGTCCATCCTAAAGGAGATCAGTCTTGAGTGTTCATTGGAAGGACTGATGCTGAAGCTGAAGCTCCAATACTTTGGCCACCTGGCGCAAAGAACTGACTCACTGGAAAAGACCTTGATGCTGGGAAAGATTGAAGGTGGGAGGAGATGGGGACGACAGAGGATGAGATGGTTGGATGGCATCACCAACTCAAAGGACATGAGTTTGGGTAAACTCCAGGAGTTGGTGATGGACAGGGAGGCCTGGTGTTCACAGGGTCACAAAGAGTCGGACACAACTGAGCGACTGAACTAAACTGAATGGAACAATGTACAAAACCTGGCCTTCCTCACATTTATCAACAAAATGGGAGCAGAGTGTGTACACTGTTCTTAGCTTGGCTTTTTTTTTCTTTTTATCAATTGTATCTTGGTCACTGTTTCTCTTCCATCCATATAGACTGACCCATTTTTTTCTAATAGATAAATCTTTCATTGTACATTTAGGACTTGACTTGCTGCAGATGGCCAAGCAGGAGGTCTGTAGTTAGGTCTAATTTAAAAATCCTGAGATGCAGTAGAATATAAGCTCTGGTAGCACAGGTTATGCTGTGTGGACAATTCCCAGATGATGGGACATTTATGTCAGACTAAGGCTATTGAAGACAATGCCATGAAGATCTTGTTTAACCTTTGTCCACATGTGCAGGTAGATACGAAGGATACACTCCCAGAAGCAGAGTCACTGACATAAAGGGTATGTACATATTCTTTTGTTTAATGGCATTGAAACATGTATACTATAATGTAAGAAACGAATTGCCAGTCTATGTTTGATGCAGGATACAGGATGCTTGGGGCTGGTGCACGGGGATGATCCAGAGAGATGATGTGGGGTGGGAGGTGGGAGGGGGGCTCATGTTTGGGAACTCATGTACACCCGTGGTGGATTCATGTCAATGTATGGCAAAACCAATACAGTATTGTAAAGTAAAATAAAGTAAAAATAAAAATTTAAAAAATAAAAATAAAATAAAATGTTACACCAAGTAATTAACCTCCAATGAAAATAAATAAATTTATATTAAAAAATAAATAAACTATTGGCAAGAAAAAGAAAAAAAAACTGTTCTGTTTCAGGAAGCTTTTGCATTATTGAGGAATGATAAGGCCAACAGATCAAGAGATAACTGCCATTAGAAGAATAGTTTATGACACTCACAGTTCCTGAGAGTGAGAGTACACACTGTAGTGTATCAGCTACCTGGGGCATCAGCAAGAGTGACATAGCTAAGTCAGTGTGCAAGAGACAGAGATGCTGTGGACCCAAGCCTCCATTGTGGTTTCCTCGGGAAGTAAGTGGCAGGAGCAATGACTTTCATCAGTTATTAGAGAGGGGACTGGAAACACTGGATTGGTTGGTTTGGACTTCAGATGACTCAAATTGGGCTTTCAGAACAAGGTGTGTCTGGTGTCTCCATACAAGACAGATGTTAAAGGATCAAGTTTACAGAGTCTAAATATGTGGCTAACACAATTTCCATTACTGCCAAAGTTCCCTTACAACCCTTTGCAGAAAATCCTTCCTTAACCTCTGCTTCCAGACATGCACTTACCTGCTTTCTATCCCCATAGTTTTGCCAGTTCTAAAACTTTATATAAATGGGATCAAACAACATGCAACCTTTTGTGCCTGCCTTCTGTTGCTCAGGATATTGTTTTTGAAATTTATTCATGTTGTTTTGTGTATTAACAGCTCTTTGTTTTCTTTGCTGAGCAGCATTTCATTGCATGGATATATTATAATTTGTTCGTTCATTCATCTCTGATAGACATTAGCATTGTTTCCAGTTTGGAGTTATTATGAATACTGCTGCTTTGAAATGTCTTTCAAATGTCTTTTGTGGGCACAGGTACACATTTATGTTGGAGAAACACCCAGAGGTAGAATGGGTCAAGGTGTACATTTACCTTTATAAGAAAGTGCCAAATGGTTTTGCAAAGTGATCATGCCGTTTTATACTCATAGAGGCGTATGAGAGTTCCAGTTGCTTCAGATCCTTGCCAACACTCGATATGGTTAGTTGACATGTGTATTTTGATGAATACTGTTCTCCAAATGTGTAGCGGACACTGCTAGTTGTCTGAACCAACAACTGTCCCCTCCCATCTTCTTCCTACTATCATTAAGTTAAGACTTTCCCAACTTTCCTTCTTCAGTGTATCAAAGTCCTAGCCAGGAGGGTATAAATCAAAGTCTGCCAGGACCTACCTGGGCACAGTCTTATTTACCTAATAAAGGGACAGATGTGCCAGCACTCCTCCCTTTCTCCCTCCTCTTCACCCTTACTGGCCTGATTGCAGACATGGTTCCAATGCTTGCCACCATGAGGGGAAGGGCAAGAGAATTCCAGCAGACAGTGGCAACCCAGAGCCCTCTAAACCAGCAGTCTAAACTTCAAATTATGAGAAAAGTGAACCTAGACTTACTGAAGCCATGGTGCCCCACATATTATGTTATTTCTAGGATATCAGACTGACATTCCTCACATTCTTTATTATTCATTTACACAGTACCAAAGGGGATTGCCAGCTGACATACCTAGGGAATACAAGTGTCTGTTTCTCCGCATTTCTCCTAATACATGGCATGGTTTTAATATTTACTCTTTTGAGGTTTTAAAAGACATTCACTAATTGTGGCTGAAGTTTAAAACAACCTCTGTTGTTTAAAAGCTTTTTTTTTTTTTTCTTCTGCGACTCACCTATATATCTTTTGGGTACCTATTTGTAAAAACTCTGTATCTTAATTAAATCAACTCTTCATCTGTCATATTTGCCATTTGTCTTTCAATTTTATGAATGGGAGATTTTTTTTTTACTGGTCAGACATTTTTAGTTTTAATATAACATTTTTCTGAAGTGAGATGTGCTGCATTCAAATATTAGGACATCATTCTAAGGGAAATCACACCTGAAGTTGCAGGGGAGACTGGCTTTCTTAAGTGTGCATACTTCTAATCTTTGTGAACATGAGGCTACCTTCTGCTTTCATCTGAAGGTCATAAACAGATAAATGGGTCCTCTAACAGAAGTCCCACTTAAAGCACTGAAAAAATTGTACTTTCTCTGGCTTATAGGAAGGTTGTCCTCATACTTCCAATCTTTTAAAAACACGTGGGTCCTCTGTGACTTCATCTGTATGATACACATAGATTACGTGGTAGGTCCAAGTTGGTCTCCCAAGATCAAACTGTATCTCCCTTTTGGTCATCTCTACTAAAATTATTTGTTGTAGTTCATGAAATCTCCCAATGCCATGATCAGTCAAGTGTCAAAATGTTATCAACAATTTAAATTATTATTAACAAAAAATTTAAGAACCATGAACAACCAGCTTAGTGTGGGCTTTTCTTTCCCTCTATGGGTATATAAGGGTGGGCATTTTGTTTTCTTTAACCTACATGAAATTAGAATTTTACAGTACATGCCAAACAAAATCAGCCTTTTCCTCAATCCTGTTTCAATTTTAAACTGTGATTTTGCTTTGGCTTATATTTTAATAAAGTTGGCATTTTTACCTCTTCTGCATCTGGAAATTCCCAGTTGACTTTGTCATGATGTGAACTGAAATAGTAATTCAGTTGGACTGAATTTGCTTTGAGGAATAAACCACTTTTTACATTTTTCTCCCCTATGATTTATTGATTTGCAAGATGTGCTATGAAATATACATACTTGTATATGTGTGTGTGTGTTCACACACAGAGACTGAAGTTAAAAAAGAAAAGCATTGCATGCATGGTTCAGCTTGCTACTAATTTGATTTCTTTATTTAGGGCAGCTCCAAGGAGTTAGAAACTGAAAAAAGTGAACTCAAGAGAGAGGACAAACAAAAAATATATATGCAGACTGCTAAAATACAATTACTTCCATCACTTCACTGCTTTTGGAAAATAAGTAGTATTTTTTATGTGTTCAGTATTTAAGAAGAATACATTCTGATAAATCAGTAACTATAGGTAAATCCATTAGATACTCTAAACCAATGTAACTCTAAAATGTTTGAAATAATGTGACAGCAATCAAAGATGTCAATAGTTCAGTTCAGTCACTCAGTCGTGTCCAACTCTTTGCGACCCCATGGACTGCAGCATGCCAGGCTTCCCTGTCCATCACCAACTGGTCCTGCTTTTTCCCCATTTTTGAAAGTAAATAGGGGTGTCATTTACCAACCAAAGACAGCTGCTCTGCCGATAGCACTTTCTTTTTTGTTTGTTTCAGGTTAAGAGCAGGTGACCAATTGTATTAAAACCATTTACCCAGAATAGGGGAGATTCCTGAAATACAGAACTTTCAGTGCCTGGGAAAGTCCTAGGAAACTGTGATGTTGGTCAGGCTAGAGCAGGTTGGTCAACCTGTCTTGAGTGGTAAAACTTGTACCCTTCTGGGTTTGATATTGGAATATATACCTCTCCTTCCTGTGCCCAGACACCATGCCTGGACATGCTCATAGTGTCTAAATGGAAGAAAAAATTCTGAAGCCACAATATTAAAGGTTTTATAAGTTTAAAAGGAGTGTGTTTTGTAGTTTAATGTCTCCAGTCATCAGGATATTGTTATAAACACATTATATTCTGAAGCAAGTTGAATTAGAGAAAAACTACCTTCCCTAAGATAAACGTCTAGTCTAAGATGTACATTAACTTGGTGTTTTGCTATGAGGGGAAGAGGGATATTTACAGTATGGGTGGAAGGGCAATATTATGCTCAGAAAGCCACTGTGAAAGCAGCTTCTTTTATTGTTATTAGCACTGGACTCTCTCTCATTGGAAGAACTGATGATGAAGCTGAAACTCCAATATTTTGGCCACCTGATGCGAAGAGCCAACTCATTGGAAAAGACCTGACTCATTGGAAAAAACCCTGATGCTGGGAAAGATTGAGGGCAGGAGGAGAAGGGGACGACAGAGGATGAGATGGTTGGATGGCATTATCAACTCAATGGACAGGAGTTTAAGCAAACTCCGGGAGATAGTGAGGGACAGGGAAGCCTGGTGTGCTGCAGTCCAGGGGGTCACAAAGAGGCAGACATGACTGAGCAACTGGACAACAACAAGACCAAGATAATGGAATGCCCATTTTCTGGGAAAAAGCCACCAGTGGCTGACATTTGGGTGGCAACTTTTTAAAAAGCTATACCTGAGTCTACCACTAACATCCACATTCAGCTAGGCACAGGATTGAAGACCATATCTAAATGCCTCTGATGTGAAGCACAGACCTCTGAAAGGGAGGTATTTTATTTACAGTCACCATGTATATGTTCAGTACTTTACAAACAACTAGACACCTCTCTTTATCTGCCCTTCTCCACTGGCCCTTTTGTAGGAAAGATTTGGGTTCAAAACTTTTCATCTACTTTGGAGTTGAGAGCTAGACAAAATGCACAGACAAAGAGGAGACCTGGCTGGATTTTTTTTATTCTCTAAGAAGAGCCAGGGTGTAATGTCAGCCCAGCCAGACTTTCCCTTTTGATTCTCACTAAATCTATTGCTACCCCCAACCAATTGTAGTAGAGATCCTTCAGGGATTCACAGGGGCAGGTGGAGCTTGGACCTCTCCTACGTGTTTTTTATGCTAATTCCTTCTTCTGATGAATTAGTTGTGTTTGGGCCACCTCACTGACCCTTCTGAGGTTATGGGGTTGCACCAGTCAGATCTCCCTTCAGGACAATTTGTGGCCAAGTGTATGGTGAGCAGATAGCCGACAGCAGCTGTACCTACAGATCTGTGATGATATTTCTGCCAAGACTACACTGCCTCGGGACCACTCCCGGCCAAAAAAATGAGGCTAGATTCAAGCCCCTGTCTGATGTGGATTCTCTAATTGGAAAGCTTTGCTCAAGGACTGCCCAGCATCTAGGCCATGATGGTCTCAGAGCTGTGCTACAGACCACAGGGTTCCTTTCCCAATGTTTCTTCCTTCCTTCCTTCTCCTCACAGGTATTAGACATGCGTCATGGATCAAAGGCTCTCCCTACCTATTCCTGCTCTGCTGCTGCTGTTTCATCTGTCAGTCATGTCTGACTCCTTGAGACCCCATGAACGGTTCCCAGGCTCCTCTGGGATTTTCCCAGGCAAGAGTACTAAAGGGGTTGCCATTCCTTCTCCAGGGGATCTTCCTGACCCAGGGATCGGACCCTCGTCTCCTGCTTGGCAGGCAGATTCTTTACCACTGAGGCACCTGGAAAGCCATCCCTGCTCTCTCTCTCCCATATCTTTCAGCTTCAGATGACCTGAACTGACACAGTTTTTCTTATTGCTTGATGCTAGAGGCCACTCAAAGTAGCAATGACACAGGGTTCTGTGTTTAGCAGGTTTTTGTTTTTTGTTTTTTTTCCTGCAGGTTGGAGGCCAAGGACAGCACTGACCCTGTAACACATCAAATGATGTATAAGTGCATTTTAGCACTCTTGTCCTCAAAATCTTTTCTTTATACCCCATCTTATTATTTCCCATCAATTCTTCTTCCATAGGCTTCAATCTGTTGCCACATCTTTCACATTCCTAGTCTTGCCTTGTTTCTTTGATTGCCACGTGGCACCCAGTATTTGCTATGCCCCCTAAATGCTTGTTAACTTCCCTCTTTACAAACTATGTTATCGGGATATCACCTGCCACAGTTCAATCGGTTTGTTATCTCTCTTCCTAAAAGTGACTGTCAGGCCAGGGCAAAAAAATGACATTTTTTCCCCAAACCCTACTATGCATATAATGCATGATGCTTCCCAGGCGGTGCTAGTGTCATAGAATCCATGTGCCAATGCAGGAGACACCAGAGATATGGGTGGGGAAGATCCCCTGGAGTAGGAATTGGCAACCCTGTCTATTATTCATGCCTGGGAAATTCCGGACAGAGGAGCCTGGTGGGCTACAGTCCATGGGGTCACAAACAGTTGGACATGGCTGAATGCTCTCTCTCTCTCTCACATACACACACACTTGTTTTATTGGATTGTTTTTGCACTTGTTAGAATTCAGCTGTGCATATATATGTGCATCTATTAATAGTTTCTCCAATCTATTCTAATGCTATACTTATCTATATTTATATCAATACCATACTGTCTTGATTACAGGAGCTTAATAATAATTCTCAAAACTGGGTAGTGTTATCCCTTTTTTCTACTTTTTAAAGCTAGTTGTATCCTAGCTTCTTTGCATTTCCATATGAATTTTAGAATCAGTTTGTTAATATCTGCTAAAAAAAAAAATCCTACTGGGATTTTGACTAGGATTGCATTAAATCTATTGAGTAATTTTGGGAGATGTGAAATTTTAACAATATTGAGTCTTTTGGCCTTTGAACAAACCATATCTGACTATGTAGGTAATCATTTATTTTCTCTCAAAAATGTTTTATAGCTGTTTTCTCTCAAAAATGTTTTACCTGCACATGTCTTTTACATATTTTGTCCAATCTATCCCTAAAGCATCTCACAATTATGGTATTGTAAATGATATTTTTACTTTAATTTCCTACTGTTCCATGCCAGTATGAGTGAAGTTGCTCAGTCGTGTCCGACTCTGCGACCCCGTGGACTGTAGCCCACCAGGCTCCTCCACCCATGGGATTCTCCAGGCAAGAATACTGGAGTGGGTTGCCATTTCCTTCTCCTGGGGATCTTCCTGAACCAGGAATAAAACCCAAGTCTCCTGCATTGCAGGCAGATGCTTTAACTTCTGAGCCACCAGGGAAGCCCTTCCATGCCAGTATAGAGGAGTACAATTATTTTTGTATATTGATCTTATATCTTGTAATTTTTCCCAACTCACTAGCTCCAGCAGCTTTTTTATAGATCTATCATCTGTAAATAAGACAGTTTAATTTTTCCTGTCTACTCTTTAGTTCTTTTCCTTAACTAATTTCTCTGGCTAGACTTTCCAGTGCAATGATAAATAGAGGTGATGAAAATGAACATCCTGATCTTATTTTTTATTTTAGAGAGGCGGCTTTCAGTCTTTCACCATAAGAATGACATTAGCTATGGCTTTCTCATAGATGTCCTTTATCAGATTGTGGAAG
The DNA here is from genome assembly GCF_032405125.1 of Capricornis sumatraensis. NCBI lineage: Eukaryota > Metazoa > Chordata > Mammalia > Artiodactyla > Bovidae > Capricornis > Capricornis sumatraensis. The sequence goes on along the minus strand of NC_091092.1, from coordinate 136,770,090 downwards.
TTCCCTTCTGTTCCTGTTTGCTGAGAAGTTTTGTCAGGAGTGGATGTTGGATTTTGACAAATGTTATTTCTATGTATATTATCACATAGTTTTTTTTTTCTTTATTTTTAGTTTATAAATATAGTGAATTATATTGGCTGATTTTCACATTTTATGCCAACCTACATTCCTGGGATTAACATCACAAGGTCATGATGTATTAATCTTCTTATGTATTGTTGGATTTGACTTGTTAAAATTTTATCTCGAATTTTTTTTGAGAAGCACTGGTCTAGCACATAGTAAGTATTCAAAAAATGTTAATGCCCCATCAGCTCAAATGTACATACCCCTTCTAGTGTTGCTGTTTTTCTGGAGTCTGATAAACAAAACTACAAAAAAATATACCTACCTGGAAGCACCTGGGCAAATTTAATTAACTTGTTCAGAGTTGTCATAGGAATTTAGGTTAAAGTACACGTAAACCTAAGTTGAACTTCTATTTCTCAGCTTCATGAAAATAATGAGCATATGTCCCTTCCTGTCTGTAACAAAGGGCTTCTCGAGTTGAGGGTTTACTTGCAATCTCAAATTTCTTCCTGGCTTTCTATGTTCAGTTTCAGACTTATCCAAGCAGCAGAAAAGCCTACCTTTTGAAACCATGGCTAATGGGGTATCTTTACAACCACACAGGACAGCAGGGTCAGGCTTCCAGCAGAGAGAACTGGGGAAGCCATCCAAATACATTACATTCTGTTAAATCTCACACTTGAAATCCACTCACTCCGGCTCACACATTATGTACAATTCACATTCTATATACACAAGGCTATTAGGCAAACTGCCTGAATTCCAATGCTTGTCATCTTCTACCCCATTCTTACACGTCAAGGAAAAACAAGGACAACCATGTGCAAGGGCAGAACCACTGTCTTCAGACTGAGTTTTCTGTGTCATCATCTTCCAACATTTCTTGAGTTAGTGTCATAGGCTATGTAACTCAGCCATTCAACATGCCCAGTCAAAGGAAAAGTTGTTCTTTTTCTTACTACCCATGGACTGTTTACACAATAGCTAGATGGAAACAGACCTCCAACTCTGGGTACACAGCTGAGTTTTAGGAGGCCTGGGAGAAGGAACATAGCAGAAGAATTAGCAAATGTAGGTGGGTGTAGATGGGGCTGTCCATTGGGGCTATAACATACAATGAAATACAATCTAAAAGCAATGTATAGAAAACAATGTTTATAAGCTTAGCACATTTGTGCCTAAGAAACTTGATTGTTTACAGTTACATTACATACTAGGAAGAAGCCTTCAGGATGTGGGAGCAATTTAATCCTGTGGTCTCAAATACCTGTAAAGCAGGCTGGGTGGGGCTTCCAGTTTATATTCTGACCATCTTCTGAATGATCCCTTTTGGGGTTCAAGAGTGGCTACTATAACTTAATCTCATATTTTGTAATCAGCTTTAGGCACGGTTGAATGGAAGTATATTTCTAAAATGAATCATAGTCCTACTGTTTACCTAATCTTTTTCCCTTCTCTTGCTCTCTATTTGCCATTATTATATTCTAGGCAAAGAGGATGATAAATTAGTAGAAGTCTTGCTTACTGGGAGATATTGCTAAGAAAGCTCTGAGCAATTTCTCATGAACACATATTTCTAAATTTAAGCATTCAGTAAAAAATGAAGCTTTTTAAAATCTCCATGTCTTATGACCAACTTAGTTGGCATGCATATGCTTTCATTCAACTTTTCTGGGAACACTATGTGGGTGTCCAATGCAAAGTTTCAGATTTTGAAACAGTAAAGCTTTGGTGAGCAAAGATAATCTCTCATATTTATTTCTTAGAAACCAAAATATCCAAGACAATGCATGTCACATTATAAAACTTCTGTAAATACTTACAAAGAATTTGAAAAATTGTGTATTTACGGTAATGCTTTTTGTTGTTTGGATATTTACTCCAATGGTTTCCTTAACTCTTTGTTTTCCATGATTTTTATCACAAATTCTTCTTTCACTCTAATGGGATGTGGATGTTCTTTTTAAAAAATACATAAAAATTTATAAATTTAAGTATTATATATTTTATATTTTCGTATTTATGTATTAGTATATTTCTTTCCTTCTGAAAACACAATTGGGCAAAATTATGAAAATAGGCTATTTCCAGAGACCACATTCTGTGTGCTGAAGAGTATTTTGGCAGGACTTTCTGAGCTCTGACTTCCCTGGAAGGAGAAAGCACAGAGTGGCAGATATGCTAAGCTGACACTTCTAATGATAATCTCTCTTGAATTGGGAAGGCAAGTTGAACTGTGAAAACATATCTTCAACTGGAACAGTTTGGGCTACAAGAAGCAACAGAGAACGCAAAGCAGCTCATCTTCAGAAAATTAGGTTTGGGGGAAGATTTCAGGAGACATAACCTGGACCAAGTGCCCAATGCCCCAGTTCAGTGGTTAAATACCCTGGTGTGTAAAGTTTGCATGTTTGGAAGGTCCAAAAGTTCACATTCAAGTTTCATTGCAAAAGGAGTGCTATGAAGTCACATGCAATATCATGTTTAGGTATCTGGATTACCTGTGTCTCTGTTCCTCTCCATTCCAGAGTTAATAAAGAGCCAACAAAAGTAATAGACAATATTACTATAGGCAACATCAAGCTCAAAGAAGTGGAAAGGAAAGAAGAGCAGCATCTGCTGGGACTGCTGGAGGGAAAGCACCAAATACAAAAGAATGATGCGAACCAGGTAGAACAATTCAAGTTGGAAAGGAAGACACATGTATACCTGCGGCTGATTCATGTTGATGTATGGCAAAAACCATCACAATATTGTAAAAAAATAATTATCCTCTAATTAAAATGCATATGTAAAAGGAAGACGAATGTCAGACATTTCCAGAAGGAGCAGAACTGGAATCATCAGTCAGGAGGAAAGAGAAGAGAATGCTTCAAGGAAATCTTGAGAGAAAACATGACTCAATGAGTATCTTGGACTCAAGTCCCTTAGCCTCTCCACGTCTCAACATCCTCCTTTACACTCCTTTCCAGGGAGCCACACTGGCACACTCTGATAAGTGAAAGTCTGGAAACAGAAATATATTTGCATATATTTTTAATGATATCAAAGTCTTATCCAAATTTGAAAGGTAACATGGCACCCTTTAAATGTACCCCTTGTGCTTTATTTCAGTAGTTTCTTCAGAATGAAAAATTTCATTTGGAAACCAACCAGTAAGCACAAAATAAAATGAATGTGGTGAAAGTTGTCAGTAGACTTTTATGTATGTGTCAATGGTGAAACAGATTGTCTCGTTTTTTTAGTATGTCACTTTTGGGTCAGCCCCTCCATAAATAAGCTTTTCACACCTCAGAAAGATCAAGAAAGGAATATTTTTAAACTGGGCTAACTGGATGTGCCCAAAGCCTTGTCAGAAGCTCTGAACTCTTGAAAGCCTTGGTTCTCAGTGTATGAGTCAAATGACACAAATTTATTCCAGTGCTGCAGTCTGTTATTTAAAGAAACATGTTCTTATCTCTTCTGGTTTGTCTTTTTTTTTCACTTCAGTGTAAGGAAATTTCTTCATATCTAGCAAATGTGTCTGTGTGGTAGAGGGGAGATGGAAAGAGGTGGAACGGGAAAAAGGAAATACTCTTGTGATGGGTAAGTGGGAGTTCCAGAAATATCTTCCATGTAAGTTTCCACACCAAGCCAATGGTAATGAAGGCTTGTCACATGCCAGGCACTGGGTGAGGCATACAAGGCACCATGCTAGATAAACATCAAAGAGACAGCAAAGAAACACAACAGCTTGGCAGCCACTCTGACTTAAAACCCCATTTGCACAGGCTTCAGAGGGCCAGTCATCTCCTGGGGAGGCTTTGGCATGGACAGAAGAAAACATCAAAGACACTCCAGACTTCAAATCCCTTCCAAGGGTGAGATCAGCAGGACAGGAAATGGGAAAGTCATCCTAGAAGGGATTTGGAAGGGAAGACACTCATCCAAGGACACCTCTGGCCCCGTGCATGAGCTGTTGCCATGTGCACATTCAGCAGACGTGACGCAGTGAACAGCTTGGCACCCAGTCAGTAGCAAGCCTTGCCCTAGGCCCCCACCGAGAAACTGCAGGGAATAAGGCGAACGAGAGAAGAGAATTCATTGACAGTGTTTTGTCATTGACATGGTCAACTTAATATTTTTAAAGGATTCCATGGAACAAGAAAGTCAAGTTCTAAAACAACAGAAGCATAAATAAATATCCAAAGATAGAAGCCCAAAAGGATGGGAGAAAACCAAATTCAGCCATGAGAAAATGAACAGATAGGGTTTACCTGAAATAATATCTGGCAGGCTAGACTAAAAACTCCTGGTAACCCAGCAGGGTTATTCATGCTTACAGTACCTCATTACGATCAGGGAACCAAAAACTGCCAACACACACAAAGAAAGACCTTTGATTCCATGTCACTGGGAAATAATGACAGACTATGAAATCTGCCTGTGCACAGAGCCCAAACAAGGCTGAAATTTCACATGTGGCCTGTCACTGAAAGAGGATGGCAAAAATGAACTTGGTCATGCTTTTTCTCAAAACACTAGCTCCTACAAAAGCGAGGGATAGGAGCTTTCTTGAAGAGATAGGAACATTAAGGTGAATATTATGGGACACATGGGATGTATATTGATTGTACATACTGTATGTTGATTCACTCAAACCATACACACTGTCTACGTACATATGTATCATATGTGTCTTAAAATAAAATATAAATGTAAATTTTAAAACATATATTTTAAATCAAACAAAGCTAAGATTTTAAAGTAAGGCCACAACAAGTGGGAAATTTTAAGATGAGACTTCAAGCTCAAGCAATCCTTTCTTACACATGCCTAGCTAGCAAGGACACACACAGGCTGGTGTGGTTTGGAGGCCATGTACCAGTCAAACTTGGAGTTTCCTGAGTGAAACCTTCAAGTGTTAGACACCAGCCTTGTTACTAAGTATCAGTATGACTGAGAAAAGATCCAGACCTCAGGAAACATGAGCATAATATCAGTACTTACCTTATATGGCGATTGTGGAGACTGAGATAATACATGTAAATCACTAAACTGAACCCCGGAACATATTAGAGACTCAATAAACATTCACTAATAATATAATAAATCTATTATAAATCTATAACAGAGATAATCTGTGCCACATATCACTTTATCATGCCCACAGCAACTAACAAACAGCAATCAGTAGTATTTAGTACATGTCTGGTATTTGATTTAGAACTTAGATGACCCACAACTTATTTGATTCCCTAAGTCTTACAATATAAACAGACATATAGAACAGAACATTTCATTTTTTCTATGTGGTCATTTCCATCAGTTATTAAACAAATGCATTTTTCACTGTACCTATTTTTTAATTTCATCTTCTTACAACAAAGAAAATGTCTGTTCCTTGTCATCAGTATTAAATCCCATAAACAAATCTCTAGATGTCAACACAATATTAGTACCTTAGAATAATGTTCCTCAAGATTTCTTCAAGGAGCAGATTCTCCAGATGTAAATAGGTATCTCTATTAAAAAAAAAAGGACTCTATTAAAGTTAATTTAAAATGTTGGATTAAATAATGTTAATCAGATATGTAGGATTTAACAGAGCCTTAAATATGCTAATGTGTGCTGTGGATCTCCAAGAGATGAATATAAAATTGCACATTTCCCCGAATTACTTGTCCATACAACTCCTTTTTTTATGGCATTACCTCTTGCATAGAACTATGATCCCTAGACAGAACTAATGCTCTGTGATAGGTACTTTGGGACATGCTATTTTAGAGAGAATCCCTTAACTCTGTGGATTTTACCCTGAAAAGTGGGGTCAAAATTTCCTGAGAACACAGTTACTTTTCTCCTCAGATCGTCTGCATAGAAAGCAGTGGTAGTTATAAAATGTCAGTGATCTATGCCCAGGGTTGATGGTGATATTTAGTCATTGTTTTCAGGGTTTAATTGTTTATTAAAGACATTGTTACAGCTCATTCAACCCATTTTTGCTCCAAGATGAGCAGAGGTTTTCATCTCTCTTCTGAACTAAGGGAGCTAATCCTCCGGATGAAAAATTATTTTTCGGCAGACTGTCCATTTCTTTTCCTTTTGTTAAATTCAAGTAAGTGATTGTAATAAAATCTGCTTATTGGGAAGGCTCCTCCTGCCTATATAAGCTCAGGAAATCCAAGTGAATATTAGTACCATTTTCAGTCAAGGTCATCACTGATTCTGGAATTGCATCATGCTAACCATGTCATCAGAGAATACAATGAAAGATAGTCTACAAGTATATCATACTTTTCACAGTTATTTAAGCCTACATTCCAATTCTCTCTCTTGATCAGTATTTCCTGAGCTTTAGGATAATGATCACCCATGGAACTTGGGATAAATAGCAATTTTGGGTTCTATCAGCTCATGTGTTTTTGAAATATTTCCCTGGTGAGGTGTATGATCAAGCACCTCTGGGAAACTCAACCTTGACTGCACATTACAAACCTTTATTTTTTTGAAAACACCAGAATCCTAAAAGAAACCCTACTGAATCAGAATTTGCAAAGGTGGGCTGGGTATCTGTATTTTTAAATGTCTAAGAAATAGAATCAGCTCTCTAAGGGGAACTGTGGCTCTACACTTCTGGCTTATCCACTGATAAAGCCAGAGATGGAATTGCAAGGCAGCTTCTCCAACATAAAGTCCCAGGCTTCTTCCGTGGGATCTATTACTACTGGCCACAAGGTTCTGACCACCGAGGCATGCTGTGCACAGGGAAAGCTTGAACATCCACTGAATGAGGAAGGAAGGAATGTCAAGAGTAATATCTAAAACTAAACAAACAGTATCTTTGGAAAATAGTCAGAGGTGGGAGCAGGGAAATTTGTCCAAAGAGCCCCAACAGGGTTTAATGAAGAGGTTCTTGTGCTCATTTTCATGTGCTCATTCTACTTTACCTTCCAGTATTTTCTGTCATGTAAAATAGCTCCTTAGATTTTTAGTCTGTGACGTGAAATACCTTCTCAAACTTCACCATGCAGTTTTCTGATTGGTGATGTGGTTGCCCAATATAGTTCCATTTGTTTGGGCCCCCACCCTCTGGGCTTCCCTGGTGGCTCAGCGGTAACGAATCAGCCTGCAAATCCAGGAGATGCTGGTTCGATCCCTGGGTCAGGAAGATCCCTTGGAAAATGAAGTGGCAACTCACTCCAGTATTCTTGCCTGGAGAATCCCATGGGCAGCCTACAGTTTAGGGGATTGCAAAGAGTGGAACATGACTGAAGTGACTAAGCGCACACACACTAGTAAAAGTATAGAACTTATTCAGATTTCACCTGTTTTCCCACTAATGTCCTTTTTTTGTTCTAGGATCCCACCCAAGATTCCACATTACATTCAACTGTCACTTTTCCTTAGTCTCTTCTGATACGTGAAAGTTTCTTTCCAGATCTTGACACTTTTGAAGAACAGTGGTTGCTTATTTTGTTAGAATGCCCCTCAGTATGGGTCTGTGTGATGTTTTCTGTGAGGTTATGCATTTGGGGCAAGAATACTATTGAAGTAATGGGCACTTCTCAGGGTATCATATCTGGGGGTACCTGATGTTCACAGGTATTACTAGGGATGTTAACTTTGATCACCTGGCTAAGGTGGGTGTCTTCCAGAATTCTCCACTGTAACTATTCTTTCCTTTGTGATTACCAAATATCTTAGGAGAGATAGTATTAAGTTGTGTGTCTGTCTCTTTGTAACCCCATGGACTATAGCCCACCAGGCTCCTTTGTCCATGGAATCCTCCAGGCAAGAATACTGGAGTGGGTTGCCATTCCATTCTCCAGGGGATCTTCCCAACCCAGGGATCGAACCTGTGTCTGCTGATTTGCAGGCAGATTCTTTACCATCTGAGCCAGAATTCTTCCATAAGGAAGAGTATAACTTCCTTCCTCCCCACACCCATTTAAGACAAGAGACTAAAGGGCAAACACAAGCTACACAATTTTAGGTAGACCAGTAGGACCGCATGCATAGCAGATTGGGTCTTCAGAACATGATGCTACGCCTGCATCTCCTGGGGAGCATTCCCTGGGGAGATTCTACCCTAAAGACTAGCAAAACACATACTAGACATGGAACAACCTAGAGTTTAACCCTAAATGCAGAGCTACAGTAGAGATGGCAGCATAGTGTGATGATGCGAGGAGGAGTGTTTCTGGAGGTATCCACCTGAAAAAAGTGTTAATGCTTGTTATTTTTTTAGTCACTAAGTCATATCTGACCTTTTTTGTAACCCCATGGATGGAAGCCCGCCAGGCTCCTCTGTCCATGGGATTCTCCAGGCAAGAATACTGGAGTGGGTTGCAATTTCCTTCTCCAGGGGAATCTTCCCAACCCAGGGATCGAACCTGTGTCTCTTGCATTGGCAGGTAGATTCTTTACCACTGAGCCACTTGGGAAGCCTGTGTTAATGCTAGTCAGGAATAAGAGAATTTCTGGGGTTCAGAGAATATATGCAGAAAAGGTTAAAAAGGCTGATGGCAATTGGATGCTTGATAAAAAACCAAGTTGTTACTAAGAGAGTCCAGAGAAAAGGTGGCAGGACCAGTGAAGAAATTCTAGAAAGAACAGAGGCTAAGATCTCATAAGGCTTAGGACTGGAAATTGAGGAATCTGGGTGAGAGCAAGGAAACCAGGCAAGTGTGACAGAATGGGAAAATGGAAAACCTGGTATCATTAGAATTGTTCTCTGTGAAGGGCAGGAGAATAAATATTTTGGGTTTGTAGGCTGTAAAAGGCTCTGTCCCACAACTCAGTTTTGCAGCTGCAGTGTGAATGCAGCTACGAACAGTATGGAAAGAAATGGGCACAGTAGGCTTGGTCCTGCAGTGGGTCAATTTGGCCTGTGGATATTAGTTTGCCAATTATGAAGCAAATAAAGCCAATAGCATAACTGGAGCCAAAATGTCCTTTAGGCTGTATACAAAGTACCTCTTAGCTGGTCTTGTCGTTACTTAAAAACCTCCTCAAGTGGCAGAGAACTAACAAAATGACTATAGTCACCTCAAACAAGGCAAAGCAATTTGCAAATTCTCAATAATAAGGGGTCTTGGGGTTACGCTAGTTATTGCTCTGTTTCTAGATAAAGGGGTGAGCATTACCTTGAAATGGAACCAAATTACTTATGTTTATAATACATTCCCACCCAAATTAGATATATTATATACTTTTATTTGGAAGTCAAATTTTAGAAGTGCTTTATGTTGAGGTTTCTTAAGATATTTTGAACCAAAATTGAATATAAGCCACTATTATTATTAAATTGCCTTTTAACTTGAAATTTTACTATATGAGTAATTTGAACCAAGTTCTTGCCTTAAATTATTTCAGTAAGTTGAAATAAAGGAAACACTAGCATTCTCTCCATCCTTTGATTCATCTCTGGCCTGATGTTTTGTTTAACGTTCTCCTTAAACATTATACCTTTGAAATACAAGCTTTTAGAACATAATGGTGGCTAAATAGAGGAGGATGAACCCGAGAACTTCAAATCATTTTGCTCTAGGAGAGTTAGAATATAGAGAAAACATTAAACTAACCCCTTTAGGAGTGAGATATCAGTTCTATTTTCCTTGTACCCTCTGGGCTTTTCTTGAATCTTTGAAATCCCTTCTCTATAACTGGAATTCCTGTGAAGATATTTCTGTGTATTTATTCTCAAGTAGCATCAAAAACATTTTAGAATTCTTTGCTAACTTAATTTTATATTACTTTATAATTTTAGCAGCTTTGAAAGTTATTTGGGTGCTAAGGCAAGACAGGAAAAATGCAAAGCTGCTCATCTGCGAGATGAACAGAGAAAAATACCTTTCAGTATTTTCAGTTTCCATAATGTCTTAGTAGTTCTCTGGAAATTTAACTTCGAGCCTGTATCATACTTTGCACTTCCCTGATGGCTCAGTGGTAAAGAATCTGCCTGCAATGCAGGAGACGTGCATTCAATCCCTGGGTTGGGAAGATCCCCTGGAGAAGGAAATCTTAACCCACTCCAGTATTCTTGCCTGAAAAATCCCACAGACAGAGGAGCCTGGAGGGCTACAGTCCATGGGGTTGCAAAAGTCTTGAACATGACTTAGCGACTAAACAAACAGAAACAATTGTACTTTGCAGATTTGATTTGAAATAAAAGAGCCAATTTTAGCAAAATATCAAGATGTTTGCTCGTTTTACATTTTATTATACTGTATATTGCTGTAAAATATACTTGGATCCATGTCTTCAGCTACTTTGTTGTAACACAGGAGTTGAAATATTAAGCAAGTTGTTTTTCATCTAGGAAGTGAAGTGAAGTGAAGTGAAAGTTGCTCAGTCATGTCTGACTCTTTGCGATCCAGGCCAGAATACTGGAGTGGGTAGCCTTTCCCTTCTCCAGGGGATCTTCCCAGCCCAGGGATCGAACCCAGGTCTCCCGCATGGAGGGCGGACTCTTTACCAACTGAGCTATCAGGGAAGACTGTAGGAAACTTGTCAGCAATTAGCTATTACTTTGTGAAAAAAAAAGTTTTACTTCCACAGTAAACAGATTACAGAATCATCTGAGTCTTAGGGCTGTGAATATTCTCATCATTAAATCCATGCATTCCTTTGGGCATAAATTAGCTTAGGCCACAGGGCAGTTGGAGGGTGACCACAGCTTGACAAACCTTATGGTTCAGCAGATGTGGTTGTAAGATATGGCTTCACTGAAAAATATTCACCACTAAGCAATTTTAGGACTACATTCTGAGGTTTTGATTTAAAAACTTGGAATTTTCAATAGAAAGGAGTGGGTTTATATCATATTGGTCCTGGGATACAGAAATATTTAGTTGCCTCAAGTAAGCAATAATGTGAACCAATAGAGCATTTCAAATTGCAATATTTCTACAAATCTGTAAGTCATGAGATGAGAAAGGTTTCCAGCACAAATAATGACCCTTTTGCAGTTTCTTTTTGTTGACTTCCAGATACCCAGGGGCTTTTCATGGTATATATATCAGAAGTCTTCATGGGAATCATTTGCTTTAAAAGGTCAGCTCAATATTTGAGTAGATTGTTTGAACAGTATATTCTTTGATTTGGAAAATAATATGTATATTCTCATGTAGGTGTAGAATTATTGAAATGTTCCAAGATCTTAGAGGAAATATCACAGCCACAATCATTTCCTTGGCTGTAGAGCTGAGCACTATCATTTATAATACACATTGAGAAATTCCATAAAATCATGAAATGCACAGGAATCGAGTAGGTTACCTAGACATGCAGGAGAATCAGGACGAAGGAACTCAGAAACAACCTAATGTCAACCTTAAGCTTCCAAGGTTTGGGTTAATAAAAATTGAGTCAGACCAGTAATACTTTGATCTAGATCAAAATTTCCACTCTAATTCCCTGGCTATGGGAGGAAAGTAAATTTCCAGATTTCTCTTCATAAAGGAAAAAAAAAAAAAAAGAAAGAAAGATGCTGACAGACTTCTTCAATGTTTTCAGAACTTGTGGTTATGTTTAGGAAACTCAGTAAGTTACAATTCAACATTTATATAAAGCAGGAGGGGGCTGATGAAATTAACATGTCCGAAAGTTACAAAGGAAACTTCTAAGATAAGGCAGGACTGCTGTATACTTTCCTAAAGGGGGGGTTGGTTCCCAATCTGGGGCATCATTCCTACCAGGTGCACAGAATCTCTGTGATTTGTTCCAGTTCCTTGCTTACCTTTCCATGGAATATTCAGAGTAGCACTCACTGGTTTTGTTAGTCAGGACTCTTTGCTTTCCCAATCCCAACAATATTTATTTGGCAAAACCAATACAATATTGTAAAGTAATTAGACTCCAATTAAAGTAAATATATTTAAATTTAAAAAATAAAACATTCCTGTTTACTTATAGTGCCCTTGAAAATGACCATACAAAACTTCATTGCACATTCATACAAATGAGTGAAGACCAAGAAAAAGAAAAGTCATGTTTCCATTGCCTAAGAAGTTGGCAGTGTTTTCTCATTAGACTGTAAGCTCTGTGAGGGTAGGGATATTAAGCATTTGTCTTTCAGGCACTACTATGTGGTTTGTGCATAATAGAGCATTTCAATAAATATTTCAGTTGAATTGATTACCTCTGAGGTTATCAGACCCTGTGCAATGTATTTACTTATTGCCAATTACACTTCACAATGACTTTTCTAGTTAGGTAACACTATCCTCATTTTATAAAGTCCCAAGATCACATAGCAGGAAAGCAAAAATATTTAGGATCAGATCGTAAATTTCTTATTCCAACTTTAATAATTCCACATCAGCTGCCTAAAATGGTATTCAGTGGATGAAAGCAATTGCAATCTTTCCTCATCCCAGCAAATAAAGGATAATGTTGGATTCTTCTCATTTTTATTTGAATATCTGATATAGGAATCCCTCCTTAACCACAGAAAAGGAAGTATTTTGAATTGTTAAGGAACCAAAAAGTCATCAGTTATTATTTAGAGAAAACTCTTCCCAATCCCCACTCCAATATTTGCCTAATCACGTTCCTGGTTGGAACACAGGCACTGAATTTAGAACCTGAAGCCCATTTCCTGTCTAAAATGGTTTTCATTCATCGAATGTGAACACTTGTTTTTGTTTTTTTTTACTGCAAAGTTGTTTACAAAGCTGACTTGCTGGAATTCATTTCTTTTAATGAACAAAAGAGTTATGGAATATGTAGCTGGAAGGAATTCTTAGAGATCTGCATGCAACTGGCAGAGTTTTAAGAACAAGTTTTCAGTTCTAATGGAGGCTCCTTAGTCCAAATTGGAGCAACATTCAGGTGAAATTCTTTTAATGAAAGAATTGAGTAACTGAGAAAAGGAAGTTGGTAACCTCTTAAAACTAAACAGAGCTTGTTCTCATCCAACAGAATCATTCATTCAGGAGTCCATGGAATTCTCCAGGCCAGAATACTGGAGTGGGTATCCTTTCCCTTCTCCAGGGGATCTTCTCAAACCAGGGATCGAATCCAGGTCTCCTGCATTGCAGGCAGATTCTTTACCAGCTGAGCCACAAGGGAAGCCCTCAGGAAATACTGCTGCTGCTGCTGCTGCTAAGTCGCTTCAGTCGTGTCCAACTCTGTGCAACCCCAGAGATGGCAGCCCACCAGGCTCCCCCGTCCCTGGGATTCTCCAGGCAAGAACACTGGAGTGGGTTGCCGTTTCCTTCTCCAATGCATGAAAGTGAAAAGTGAAAGTGAAGTCGCGCAGTCGTGTCTGACTCTTAGCGACACCATCGACCACAGCCCACCAGGCTCCTCCATCCATGGGATTCTCCAGGCAAGAGTCCTGGAGTGGGGTGCCACTGCCTTCTCCGCAGGAAATACTAATGAACATAAAATCCTTGTTACATGCCATCCATCAGGATACTAAGTTCATTAAGACTGATTTGTATTCATAAAAGATAACTAATAATTTTATGTTTTATAAAAAAGTGGTATGTGACTGCTAAAGGCAGTACATTGAAGTGAGAGCAAATTACGCTCAGAACTCTAACAAGTAGAACAATGAAATCAACACATAAGGCTGAGATCAGCTGCAAATACAAGTCACCTTTAAGACCAAAACTCGATTGGTAGTTGATCTACAGAATATATACATCAAAAGAAAGTATTTCTTCTTTTCCATTGGTGAAGCTCTAGTCTTTTAATTTAAATTGAGATATAAATCACATACCATAAAATTCATCATTTCAATGTGAACAATTCAGTAGTTTTTAGTATATTCAGAGTTGTGCGATCATCACCACTATCAAGGAACCTCCCTGGTGGGCCAGTGGCTAAGACTCTGTGCTCCCATTGCAGGGGGCTCAGATTCAATCCCTGGTCAGTGAACTAGATCCCACATGGCAGAACAAAGAGTTTGCATGCTGTAACTAAAAGTTCTGCATGCAGCAATTAAAAATAAAGATCCTACATGCTGCAACTAAGACCCGGTACAGCCAAATAAATAATAAATATTAAAAAAAAAAAAACAATGCATCACCACTATCTAATTGTGGAACATTTTCATCACTGCAATTAGAAACTCTATACTCTTTAAGCAGTCATTCACTCTTCCCTCCTTCTCCCAGCACTGGCAATCACTCATTTACTTTCTGTATCTATGGGTTTGCCAGTTCCGGAGCTTTCAAGTAAATGGGATCATATAACATGTGGTCTTTTGTGATTAACTCCTTTTACTTAGCATTATGTTTTTGAGATTCATCCACATTGTAGAATGAATCATTTCATTTCTCTTTAAAGATGAATAATACCGCATGATGAGTGCTGAAGAATTGATGCTTTTGAACTGTGGTGTTGGAGAAGACTCTTGAGAGTCCCTTGGACTGCAAGATCCAACCAGTCCATGCTAAAGGAAATCAGTCCTGACTATTCATTGGAAGGACTGATGTTGAAGTTAAAACTCCAATACTTTGGCCACCTGATGTGAAGAACTGACTCATTTGAAAAGACCCTGATGCTAGGAAAGATTGAAGGCAGGAGGGGAAGGGGACAGCAGAGGATGAGATGGTTGGATGGCATCACTGACTCAATGGACATGAATTTGAGTAAACTCTGGGAGTTGGTGATGGAAAGGGAGGCCTGGCATGCTGCAGTCCATGGGGTTGCAAAGAGTCAGACACGACAGAGACTGAACTGAACTGAATATCCCATGGTATGGATAGACCACATTTTGTCCATTTATTCATCAGTTGATGGGATGGGCATTTAGGTTGTTCTCATGTTCAGGTGATTATGAGTAATTCTGTGGTGAACATTCATGCACTGATACAAGTTTTTGTGTGACCATGTTCCTTTCATATGGTCAGCTTAGAAACAAAGAAAAGCAAGTCAGAAAGATACCCAGGACTGTGCCAATGACAGCAACTTTATCAGTAGTCTGTTACTTTTGTTGCTGAATAGTATTTCATTGTATGAAGATATCACTATTTATTTATTTACCAGGTGCAAGATATTTGGATTGTTTCTAGTTTGGGGTAATTATAACTAAAACCACAATAACATAGGTTTTTGTGTGAATATAAATCCTAATTTCTCTTGGGTAAGAATCTAGGAGTGGATTACTGCATCATATAATTCTATATTTAACTTTAAAAGGAATGGCTAAAATCTTTTCAAGGAAACCCAACCATTTTGCATTTCTACCAGCAAAGTATGAATTCTAGTTGCTCCATATCCTTGACAACATTTGATATTGTCAGATTTTTTGTTTAATTTGTTTTGAACCATTCTAATAAGTGTTTAGTAGTGTTCTGATACTCTGAATCATCCTAGGTGGGTTTTTTATTTGGAAAGTAACTTGTTTTCTTGTTACTGTTTTTTTCTCTAGCATTAAAAAAACACTTGTACAGATGTAGAGAGAATAGTATAATAAATCTTCATAAACTGATTACCCAAGTGTCAATGATTATCAACATTTTGCCAATTTGTTTCATCAAGTACTACAACCAATTATTTTTGTTTTTTTCCTGTGGTTCTTTTAAAAATTGCATACTTTATTTCATGTAACTATTAAACATTTCAATATGAATCCCTTGAATGCCTTTACAAATAAAGTGTAATCAAAAAAAATTTAACAATTCCTTAACATTTTCTAATATTTAGTTTATGTTCAAATATTCCCAATGCCTCAGAATTCTTCTTAAAGATTATTTTGTTTAAATTTAATTTCCTTAAAGCATTCAGAGGAAGCTAAAAAAATATCTGAGGTCCTATTTCTCCAAATGATTGAGGTTCCCCTCAATTTTCAGAAATATTTTGAAGTTAGTTCAGATTTTATCCAAGTTATAGTTTGGTATTCCAAATTATATTTTTATTACACAGCAGGAATTGGGGGTTATGAGACAGATATTAAGAAAACAGAATTGGTGGATCATTTATCTCACAGATTAAAATACTTTAAAAGATGACTGTTACTATTAAACAGTGCGGCCAGTTGATTCTGTTGGCAGCGAATACATGGGTTGGCATTACCAGTCCAGAGTAGGGTACAAAGGACAAATACAGCTATGGGGACACAGGAAAGGGTTCTTTATTTGGCCACCAGATAGGAAGACTTGCTTCTCTCACCTGGCATTGTTCCATACAAGCTTAGTCATAGTAGGTCCTCAAAAATAACTGGAAAATTAATTAAAAATCCTACCAAGAGATGTGTATATTTTGCATCAGGGGCTTCAGGCAAATGAAATTTTGGTTTTGTTTTGGAATAAAACCTGAATAAGAACATTTTAAGTCATGTCAGTTTCAACTTTCACTTCAGTTGGTAAACAGACAAGACTTTATTTTGAATTAGTTCCACTTTAGTTCACAGTCGAGTCATAAAAAAATCCAGATATTAATATGGAGAGTTGAAGATAAGCAACTTTGTGTGTTATGTTCTGATTTTTAAATTAATATCTCAGTTTAAATTCCTGGTGGGAATGAGACTTTTCTTCACTGCAAACTGTCATGCTGTGTTATATGGCTCCCTACATCTCCTGAGCTCTTTTCAACGTTTGCACAAATGTATTTGCTAGCTCTATTACCATTTGGTTCAGATAACAAGGCTCAAGTAAATGTAGCCTGCACAATAAGAATATAATCGCTGCTTAAAATCAAACTTCAGAGCGGGTCAACATGGCATAATCTCCTGTCTAAGTGATCTGTAATTCACCTCTGTAGATAGTCATCTTGGCCCTGGAGGAGTTTAAAAGGTAGTAGCTGCCAAGAATTGTTAACCATTAAACAAAGGTTTGCTTTTCTTTTATGTGGCAGGAACAAAGGTAGACTTCTAAATCTGTGTCTGAAAAATGTGTAGGTTTTGAAGACTCCTATCCACTCTGTAACTCTTGATTTTGGTATCCAAAACAAGGGGGTTTGGGTTTGTTTCTTATTTTTTTGTTTGCCCTTGGTTGGGTGATCTGAGCCAAGGTATGAGGGTTTCTTTTCTGGGGGCAAAGTTGATATAACTTGGAAAATGCAGAAGAGTCCTGAAAGGAGGTATATTCCACTGAAATGTATTCCATCAATTGCCAGAATATTTAAGAACACTGTCATCATCATGGGGAATGTCCCCTTCGTGAGGACAAAGGTAAGTTTTCCTCATGGAGAATACACCCTTTCACTGAAACATGGTACAGTTAACAGTCCATATATTGCCTTTCATGGTAGCTTAAAAGTATACATTAGCATTTTTGTTCACTTTTCAATTTCATAAAGTTAGCCCGTTGCATTACTTCCAGCTTCAAAAAAGTCTAGTTTCATTTTCAAGGCAACTCTAGAAGATACAGCATTTTAAGCACTAGGGGATTCAAGACTCATACACACACAGCCTCTCATGCATTCAATTAGTCACCATTAGAACCTGAAGATCTAAGTTTCTGCTCAGGGCAAGTTTCCCCCAGGGCATTGTGCTTTGTCATGATTACATTTTGTTTCTGTTAAGTTCTCTTTTTGGAACTTAGAATGTCGTTTTAGACCTTCACCAGTGGAAGAACAACACCAGGTTTTTCATTAGTGTAATGGAACTATTTGCCAAAGCCAGTGGAATATGATGTTACTGATCAAATTCCTTAGAGTAAACATGTTGGCAAAGTCATTACTTGACTCTACCTGTTAGAATTGTGGTCCCCCTCCTCCCCCATTTTTTTTTTTACTGCCAGATGAAAGAGACAAAGGTAGTAATGCTTTATAACCAAGGTTTTCAATCTCCTTGGCACTATGAACATTTGAGGCCATTCTTTGTGGTGGGGGCTGTCCTGTACATCATAGGATGTTGGCAGCAGCCCTGGCCTCTACTCATAGATGTCAGTATCACCCCATCTCCAGAGTCATGACAACCACAGATAACTCCAGAAACTGCAAAATGTCCTTTGGGAGACAAAAACCATCCCCTGTTGAGAATCACCATTTTATAACCAGCAAGACAAGTATCTATCTTCTGTCATTTGAATTCTTCACTCGTGGACACATTTCACAGTTAACTACTATATAAAAAGTGGTGCCAGACACAGGGTGGTACTCAACATGATCTTTGCATGATGCTCAGCTTCACAGAGTTTTTGGATTAGCTAAGGAAGCTCACAGGGTAACCTTGTTCCTAATATCTCCCTAGCAAGAGCCCTGAATCATAGTCAATATAGGTGAGGACCCATTCTGCGAACTCACATCCAGTCCTGGCTCATGACCTTCCTATTTGCCTCCAAATCCCCAAACCATAGCACCTGTATGGTCTCAGTGGCCACTCCAAAGGATGGTTCTACTCTCTTTTGAGCTCTTTCATGGCATTTGGTTTGTGTCATTCATTTCCTACCACCCAGTTTACAGATACTATATCCAATGTATCACTTTATTCTTTTTATTTTTAAAATTAATTAATTTTAATTGGAGGCTAATTACTTTACAGTATTGTAGTGGCTTCTGCCATACATTCACATGAATCAGCCATATAGCACCTCCCTTAGGTGCCTAATTGGTTGCCTGGATGGATGGTCAGGTCAATTATTGTAGAGCACCTTGGTAGTCAAACGAAAGAGTTTGGAGACTGTCTTATTTGAGTATGAAAATGATATGACCAGCATATTTACTAGAAATATCACCGTGTTGCATGAGGCAGGGTGCTCAGGGCTGGTGCACTGGGATGACCTTGAGATATGGGATGGGGAGGGAGTGGGGAGGCCAGATCAGGATGGGGAACACATGTACAACCATGGCTGATTCATGTGAGTGTATGGCAAAACCACCACAATATTGTAAAGTAATTAGCCTCCAGTTAAAACAAACAAACAAAAAGAAATATCATCACATGACACTGAGCTGGAAAGACTGGAGAAGGAAAGCCCTGAAGCCATGGGGACAGTAACAAAATTATTTTATATTCTTTCTGTGGATCAATAAAGTACATCAGCAGAATAATGGCAATGTAAAAAGGGGAACAAAGGAACAAAAGAACTATTTTAAATAAAAAATAAATAAGGTTTTAAAAGATGAAATGATCATTACAAAGTAAATGGAAGATGTCCACAAGTGTGTGGATTTATCTCTGGGCTTTCTATTTTGCTCCATTGATCTATATTTCTGTCTTTGTGCCAGTACCATACTGTCTTGATGACTGTGGCTTTGTAGTAGAGCCTGAAGTCAGGCAGGTTGATTCCTCCAGTTCCATTCTTCTTTCTCAAGATTGCTTTGGCTATTCGAGGTTTTTTGTATTTCCATACAGATTGTGAAATTATTTGTTCTAGCTCTGTGAAAAATATGTTGGTAGCTTGATAGGTATTGCACTGAATCTATAAATTGCTTTGGGTAGCATACTCATTTTCACTATATTGATTCTTCCAATCTATGAACATGGTATATTTCTCCATCTATTAGTGTCCTCTTTGATTTCTTTCAGCAGTGTTTTATAGTTTTCTATACATAGGTCTTTAGTTTCTTTAGGTAGATATATTCCTAAGTATTTTATTCTTTTCGTTGCAATGGTGAATGGAATTGTTTCCTTAATTTCTCTATTTTCTCATCATTACTGTATAGGAATGCAAAGGATTTCTGTGTGTTGATTTTATATCCTGCAACTTTACTATATTCATTGATTAGCTCTAGTAATTTTCTGGTGGATTCTTTATGGTATTCTATGTAGAGGATCATGTCATCTGCAAACAGTGAGAGTTTTACTTCTTCTTTTCCAATTTGGATTCCTTTTATTTCTTTTTCTGCTCTGATTGCTGTGGACAAAACTTCCAAAACTATGGCGAATAATAATGGTGAAAGTGGGCACCCTTGTCTTGTTCCTGACTTTAGGGGATATGCTTTCAATTTTTCACCATTGAGGATATTTGCTGTGGGTTTGTCATATATAGCTTTTATTATGTTGAGGTATGTTCCTTCTATTCCTGCTTTCTGGAGAGTTTTTATCATAAATGGATGTTGAATTTTGTCAAAGGCTTTCTCTGCATCTATTGAGATAGTCATATGGCTTTTATTTTTCAATTTGTTAATGTGGTGTATTACATTGATTGATTTGCAGATATTGAAGAATCCTTGCATCCCTGGGATAAAGCCTACTTGGTCATGGTGTATGATCTTTTTAATGTGTTGTTGGATTCTGATTGCTAGAATTTTGATAAGGATTTTTGCATCTATGTTCATCAGTGATATAGACCTGTAGTTTTCTTTATTTGTGGCATCTTTGTCAGGTTTTGGTATTAAGGTGATGGTGGCCTCATAGAATGAGTTTGGAAGTTTACCTTCCTCTGCAATTTTCTGGAAGAGTTTGAGTAGTACAGGTGTTAGCTCTTCTCTAAATTTTTGGTAGAATTCAGCTGTGAAGCCGTACGGACAAAGGAGGCAAAAATATACAATGGAGTAAAGACAATCTCTTTAACAAGTGGTGCTGGGAAAACTGGTAAAAGAATGAAACTAGAACCCTTTCTAACACCATACACAAAAATAAACTCAAAATGGATTAAAGATCTAAATGTAAGACCAGAAACTATAAAACTCCTAGAGGACAACATAGGCAAAACACTCTCTGACATACATCACAGCAGAATCCCCTATGAACCACCTCCCAGAATATTGGAAATAAAAGCAAAAATAAACAAATGGGACCTAATTAAAATGAAAAGCTTCTGCACAACAAAGGAAACTATAAGCAAGGTGAAAAGACAGCCTTCGGAATGGGAGAAAATAATAGCAAATGAAGCAACTGACAAACAACTAATCTCAAAAGTATACAAGCAACACCTGCAGCTCAATGCCAGAAAAATAAATGACCCAATCAAAAAATGGGCCAAAGAACTAAATAGACATTTCTCCAAAGAAGACATGCAGATGGCTAACAAACACATGAAAAGATGTTCAACATCACTCATTATCAGAGAAGTGCAAATCAAAACCACAATGAGGTACCATTTCACGCCAGTCAGAATGGCTGTGATCCAAAAGTCTACAAGCAATAAATGCTGGAGAGGGTGTGGAGAAAAGCGAACCCTCTTACACTGTTGGTGGGAATGCAAACTAGTACAGCCACTATGGAGAACAGTGTGGAGATTCCTTAAAAAACTGGAAATAGAACTGTCTTATGACCCAGCAATCCCACTGCTGGGCATACACACCGAGGAAACCAGAAGTGAAAGAGACACGTGTACCCCAATGTTCATTGCAGCACTGTTTATAATAGCCAGGACATGGAAGCAACCTAGATGTCCATCAGCAGATGAATGGATAAGAAAGCTGTGGTACATATACACAATGGAGTATTACTCAGCCATTAAAAAGAAAACATTTGAATCAGTTCTAATGAGGTGGATGAAACTGGAGCCGATTATACAGAATGAAGTAAGCCAGAAAGAAAAACACCAATACAGTATACTAATGCATATATATGGAATTTAGAAAGATGGTAATGATAACCCTGTGTGAGAGACAGCAAAAGAGACACAGATGTATAGAACAGTCTTTTGGACTCTGTGAGAGAGAGAGGATGGGATGATTTGGGAGAATGGCATTGAAACATGTACAATATCATATATGAAACGAATTGCCAGTCCAGGTTCAATGCATGATACTGGATGCTTGGGGCTGGTGCACTGAGACGACCCAGAGGGATGGTAATGAGGAGGGAGGAGGGAGGGGGGTTCAGGATGGGAAACACGTGTATACCTGTGGCAGATTCATGTTGATGTATGGCAAAACCAATACAATATTGTAAAGTAATTAACCTCTAATTAAAATAAATAAATTTATAAATAAATAAATAAAAAACATAAAAAAAAAAAGTAAATGGAAACCAAAGGTCTCTGAAGTTCAGAGTGTGGGGGTCTGAAAATATGATTTCTCCATTAAATACAGATGGTATTCAGATGAGCCAGGGATGTTCTGATACACTAAGGTCATCATTCTTCATGTAGTTTTCCTCCTATGAAAGTAATTTCTTATGAATGTTCTACTGTTAAATTCAGCAGTAATCTAAGAGCAACTGGATTAGGGAGTCATACAATTCACTATGTCGATATCACATGGAATACAACGATGAGTATAGCAATACAATATGGAGAAAAGAGGACTTACAGGATCCCTCTACTGCTGTGAAGGGAACAGACTATGATGGATCTAGGGAATAAGGAAGAAAATCATTTAGGAATTCATACATTACATCCTGGTGTTAGGGATGGCGACCATGAGAAGTGGTGATTTTAGAGATATATTGTGAAAATTGAGCCAACAGAACTATAGATGAATTCAGTGTAACAAGTAACTTTAAAAAAAAAAAAAGGGTTTTATGAAACAAAATAATGAGTTGAGGAACTTAGGGAAGTAGCCAGTCTGGGGGGATATAAAAAATTCAGTTGTTGACATGGTAACATTAAGGAACTTGTTAGATATCCAAGCATTGATTTCAAATGGCCATTTGGAATCATGAATCTAAAGTTAGGCGCTTGGCTAGAAATAAAAACATGGGAGTGGCACTGCACAGAGTTCTTAATTGCAGACAACAGAATTCACACTTGCCAGTTTAAATATCCCCAGAAAAGGGATATTACATAGCTCCAAGAATTTGAGGGTGAGATAGAACAACAGTTGGATGTTATACAGCCAGAAACAGTGCAGCTAAGGCAAATGGCTAACCAAATCAGGGGAAAGTTCTAGTGGAAACATCACTGTTGCTAACTCATTGTGATGTTAGGAACTGGACACTGGAAGTCTGTCTGACTTGTTTCAGATGAAGCCGACACCTCAGCCATTAGGAAAGGTGATCCTGTCTCTCCTAGGCATGACTACACCCCAATCTTGCACCTCCGTGTGTTTGAGTCGCAGACATTCAGTCACATATTTCCTCTCTAGCTACAAGAAAAACATACAATTTTACCTTTACAAGCTCTCTAGTATTGGAAGGCAAGCTAGGGGAGTTTGCAATAAGTGTTGAATATGTCAATTTGCCATATCTGCTTCAGAGAGTCATTGGTGTATATGTGGTATTTATAGTTTTGGTATTGGGCGAGGCCACCAGGGGACAGAAGAGGGACAATGCGTGGGACCTTACACACCCCAATACTTAGAGTACCTTGGTAGTCAACTGAAGAATTTGGAGACAATCTTTTCTGAGTATGAAAATGATGTGACTATAACAATTACTTAGAAATATCATGTGACATTGAATGAGGACTTTTTTCCCATCATGAAGAGATGCTGAATTTTGTTGAATTATTTTTCTGCATCTATTGAGATGATCATGGTGAATTTCACTGATGTTTGAATGCTGAACCAATCTTGCATTCCTAAGAGAAGTCTTACTTGGTCATAACCTATTTTTTTATTCATGTACTTTATTTGCTAATATTTTATTAGGGATTTCTATGTTTATGCTCATGAGGGAAATTGGTCTGTCTGTTATTTGCTCTCCTTTAAATGTTTTGGTCTGGTCTTTGTTTCAGGGTAATGCTAAACTCTTAATTTGAGTAGGAATGTGTTTCATCTTCCTCTATTTTAGGATGAGTTTATATAAAATTGTGTTATTTCTTCCTTCATTGTTTCGAAAATTTGCCAGTGAAGTCATCAGAACCCAGACTTTCCTTTGTTGGAAGGTGTTTCACTACAAATTTAATTTCATTATTTAGTATAGGATTATTCACATTACCCATGTCTTCATGGTTGAGTCTGAGTGCTCGGTTTATGACTTTTGAACAGTCCTTTTCATAGCATTCAAGTTATCAGATATATTATTAAATAGTGTCAAGCTGCTCCTAATGATGCCTTTATTTCCCATTGGATGTCCTGAGGATCTTTAGGGATGTCTCCTCTTTTAACCAGATACTGTTAATTTGAGTCTCTCTTTTCTTCAACAGCTTGGCCAAAGCTTATCCATTTGACTGATTTTTTTCAAAGAAACATTCTGGAGCAAAATGGAGGTTTGGTTAAGTCCAAGGAAGGAATGCATAAAGTGCTTTGAAGAGAGACAAAGGCCAAGCTAGTGTGGCAGGATGTCATGCCTGGTGTGATTTCAAGCTGTGCATTCTTCTGTTCTAGCACTGGCTTTCCTTGGTTGCCTTAAGTGCCCACTTAGAGTGAAAGCAAAGTTCAGCTCCCCATGCTGAGCTGCGCACCTGAATGCTCTGGAAACTTGTCCTTTTATTCTTCTTCAAAACCCTCTAGGCTGCTGACCAGGTAAAAGAATAGAACATATGGTCTCTATTTAATTCCTTCGCGCTTAGCGCCAAGACAAGAGGAGGTTGAAGAGTGAAGATCTCTTGGCTGTCTCCAGTGCTTTCCTTTAATCTTGCTTTATTTACTAAGAGCTAATAAAAAATCTGAAGTGCTTAACTCTCGAGTGTTGTTTTTCTTCTGGGCACTGGTATTTGATTTGTTCCTTGGCGTAACCACCCCCCACTCTTTTTACTGCTGAATGTGCCATTGTGAACCTCCTTTTTAAGGGTCTTTCCATTCTCCTTTCTTTGATATATCTTTCAGCTTCTCAAAGTTTATCTTTTCCCACTCTTATTCAAAGTATTCTAAGTTATTTTAAAATATAACAATATCAGGTTTATAAAAGTAACAATTTAATTATTATAAAAGTAATAGTTATACGAACAATTTTGGAAGAGAGGAAAAAATCAGTTATAATCTTGCTGCCCAAATGCAGTAGCTCTTTATTCTCTTTTAATATAAGCAGTGCATTTTGCATACTGACAGTCAGAGAGTGTAGAGAATTCTGTCCCAAATGTCCTTCACTCCATATTATTCTATCAACATGGTTCTCTATTTGCTAACTCTGTCTTATAATCATTAGGTTTGATATTCAGGTGACATTGCCTCAATTTACCCAACCATCTTGCTATTTATGGGACATTTAGATTGATAAAACCTGTTTTTAATACTGTGTTAGGGACAAGAGCTCTGGAAAGCAACCATTCGTGCACAAAATGTAAGGGCTAATAATATGCGAGATGTGTGAGGTTTAGATATGAAAATAACCAGATACAAAAACTAGGTGACGAATAATTCAACAAGAACAACTCCCTCTGGTTATTTTCAAGACAAAGAGCTATAGATTGGGGATGTGAGCATAAACATGACTGGAGTATCAGCATCCGTTTTAGAAAAGGGGAGGAGGGTTATTAATGTAATCACCCATACCCACAGAGTCAATTTCCTGCCATACCCATATCATATCTAAAATGAGAGGGGAGTTTGGGGGAGAATGGATACATGTATATGTATGGCTGAGTCCTTTTGCTGTTCAACTGAAACTATCACAATATTGTAAATCACTCAATTAACAATACTATAATACTACAATATAAAAGTTTCAAAAAATAAATAAAATTTATCCTTGAAAATGTGATCCTTGATACTATATTCAACTCCCAGGCCAAATTAATTTTTACCTTTAATATTTATATAAGAAATATTTATTTCCTTATTAATTATATAGTAAGCAACCTTTCAATTATCTTTCCAGTTTCTAATATTCACATCTTCTAATATTTTATTTGGAGCTTTTAAAAAAACTGAATAGTTCTCAGAGGTTAATATTTCTCTATACATAATAAAAATGGAGACTAAGAGCTTAAGACATCTGAATGAATCCTTACTGTTAAGCCTGATTATCATGTCTTTTGAAAACCAGGAAATTGTAAAATAGACAAAAACATGCTCTTACTCTTTGTAAATTACTCATTGTACTACCTCTTTTTTGCAGAGCAAGCTTCTGAAGCTGTAAAAAAAACAATTGTGCTTCTTAGTCTGTATATCAGTTTTTTTTCTCTTTAAAATTATTTTAACTTGTTAATAAAATACTTAGGATAGGCAATTAAGAGGTATAAACAATTATGTATAAAATATGCTACAAGGATATATTGTACAACACAGGGAATACTGCCAATATTTTCTAAAAACTGTAACTGGAGTATAACCTTTAAAAATTGGGAATTGTTAAAAAAAAATTGGGAATTGTTATGCTGTACACCTGTAAAAAAATAAAAAATAAAGTAGCTATATTATACAGAAATCCTTAAGATTCTTGATATGATCAACTCCATTTTAGCAAGAGCAAACCCTTTTAATACCCTTATCAGATTAATTACTTTGTCCTTACTCATTCCATTTTTAATATCTTTTCTCCTTTTATACATTTTTCTTAAATTCTATTTTACTTTGTAAATGCATTAGTTATCTCTGTCTTTTTTGTTAGTGTGCACACATGTGTATGGGGAAAGAGCTGATATTTCCCTGAATATAGTTTTGCTAAATCCCTTTATATTAAAATGCTTTGTATCACTTTATGTTTCTCTTGTGAGCAGCATACATTTTATTATTTATCCAAACTGATTATCATGTTCAATGTATTAATCTTTTTGCATCTATTCTTACTGACAAGTTAAAATGTATGTTATCTTTTACTTGTTTTTTATTCTCTGCTACTATATTTATTTCCCTTTTTTGACTTTTGTCAGATTGATAATTTTTTCTGTTCTTTTAAAAAGATACCGTTTGCATTTATATTACTTCAGTGGCTCTTCATGTTAGCATACATAGCAATTCTACATTTTTCTTACAACTTTAAGATTATTTGGTAGTCCTACCCTTTTTTCAGGACAAAGCAAGTACTTTACTAACTTCCACCCTCTCCCTTATTATTGTTCACAATTTTTTTCTCTTTCAAAAAATAAACTTATTTCCTTTCAGAGTTATGTCCATTTACATATTTTATTGATTTTTATGCCCCAGGTTTTTCTTGTATCCCATATTTTCTCTTGGGTTTATATTTCTTTATGCAGAAGCCCCTCACTCCTAGGTACTTTAGTGAGGGTCTCTGGTGGGGGTAAATTCACTTAGGCTTTGTGAAACTGAAAACGTCTTTATTTTGCTTTTGTTCTTGAATGACAGTTAACTGAGTATAAAACCCTAGGTTGACATTTACCATCAGCACTTAGAGGTTATTAATCTTCCATTATCTTCTGGCATCTATTTCCAATTATGAAGAAATGTCCTGGAGTCTACCTGACAATAGTCCATTCTCTGTCTTCTGTCTCTGGCAGCTCTTAAGACCTTTTGTATATTACCCTCCATGTTCTGGAGTTTCATTGCTATGTGTCTAGGTGTGGATTTATTTTCATTTAACCTGCTTAGTACTGGGGGCATTCTTTCAAATTGAGGACTCTTGTCTTTCTCCAATTTACATATAGTTAAGCTATTGTACCAGTCATTTCCTCTAATCTTAGTTCTCCACTTTTCTCATACCTTCTTGATCAGTTAGGGAGGGTTGAGGTATCCTATTACAGTCTGGAGAGGATGGACATCTAAGGTCTGCATCTGGCCTTTGCTGGTGAGGGTGGTCTTTTCTTTCCAGTCTTTTCTGTAATGTTTGGCTGGAGTAGTTAGCATCTAAAAGTTCTTTATATTGTCAGTCTCTCCTTTTCCTTGTCCTTTAGCTAGAGAGAGATGGCTTTTCTTGGTTTTTATTTTGTCTGTGCCTTTTAGCATTTCCAGGTATCTGGTCTGGAGTATGGGCTTCCCAGGTGGCACTAGTGGTAAAGAACCTGCCTGCCAATGCAGGAGACATAGAGACATGGGTTCAATCCCTGGGTCGGGAAGATCCCTTGGAGAAGGGCATGGCAACCCACTCCAGTATTCTTGCCTGGAGAATCCCATGGACAGAGGAGACTGATGGGCTACAGTCTGTGGGGTCTCAAAGAGTTGGACACAACTGAAGTGATAGCATGCACACAAGCAGTCTGTAGTATATAATATAAAAAGGAAACCTTAGGTTCCAAGATCCTGAGTGGGTCTGCTTTCTTTTGTCTGACTTTTTAAGTATTGTTATGTTTGTTTTATGTGTTTTCTTTGGAGTTTTTAGTTCTACCTATGTGAAGAAATAGGGAACATCTACTGCATCTTCTTGGAAACAAAACCTATGTATTTTAAAGTCTTTGTCAGACTCTTCTGGAAATTTATTTTAAGTGGGAAGAACATAAATAATGATAATTCAGTTTAGTTCAGTTCAGTTCAGTTGCTCAGTCGTGTCCGACTCTTTGCGACCCCATAAATCACAGCACGCCAGGCCTCCCTGTCCATCACCATCTCCCGGAGTTCACTCAGACTCACGTCCATCGAGTCTGTGATGCCATCCAGCCATCTCATCCTGGGTCGTCCCCTTCTCCTCCTGCCCCCAATCCCTCCCAGCATCAGAGTCGTTGCCAATGAGTCAACTCTTCCCATGAGGTGGCCAAAGCACTGGAGCTTCAGCTTTAGCATCATTCCTTCCAAAGAAATCCCAGGGTTGATCTCCTTCAGAATGGACTGGTTGGATCTCCTTGCAGTCCAAGGGACTCTCAAGAGTCTTCTCCAACACCACAGTTCAAAAACATCAATTCTTTGGCGCTCAGCCTTCTTCACAGTCCAACTCTCACATCCATACAAGACCACAGGACCATAGCCTTGACTAGACAGACCTTACTCGGCAAAGCAATGTCTCTGCTTTTGAATATACTATCTAGGTTGGTCATCACTTTTCTTCCAAGGAGGAAGCATCTTTTAATTTCATGGCTGCAGTCACCATCTGCAGTGATTTTGGAGCCCCCCAAAATAAAGTCTGACACTGTTTCTACTGTTTCCCCATCTATTTCCCATGAAGTGATGGGACCGGATGCCATGATCTTTGTTTTCTGAATGTTGAGGTTTAAGCCAACTTTTTCACTCTCCTCTTTCACTTTCATCAACAGGCTTTTTAGCTCCTCTTCAGTTTCTGCCATAAGGGTGGTGTCATCTGCATATCTGAGGTTATTGATATTTCTCCCAGCAATCTTGATTCCAGCTTGTGTTTCTTCCAGTCCAGCGTTTCTCATGATGTACTCTGCATATAAGTTCAATAAGCAGGGTGACAATATACAGCCTTGACATACTCCTTTTTCTATTTGGAACCAGTCTGTTGTTCCATGTCCAGTTCTAACTGTTGCTTCCTGACCTGCATACAGATTTCTCAAGAGGCAGGTTAGGTGGTCTGGGATTCCCATCTCTTTCAGAATTTTCCACAGTTTATTGTGATCCACACACTCAAAGGCTTTGGCATAGTCAATAAAGCAGAAATAGATGTTTTTCTGGAACTCTCTTGATTTTTCCATGATCCAGCGGATGTTGGCAATTTGATCTCTGGTTCCTCTGCCTTTTCTAAAACCAGCTTGAACATCAGGGAGTTCAATATTTTTGGCTATGCTCCTTGCATTAGATTTCTTCACTTGTTTTTGCATGTTGGTTTTTAAGCTCATTGGAAAAGGAAAGATTTGCTTTATTTCTCTTTCTCTCTCTCTCTCAATTATCATCCATCTCTTTCTAGTAATACTGTTGTTTCTTTCTCCAAATCCTAGACACCAATTCCAGTGCTCAGCTGCATCTGACTTTTTGTGACCCTATAGACTGTATGCAGGAGAAGGCAATGGCAACCCACTCCAGTACTCTTGCCTGGAAAATCCCATGGGAGGAGCCTGGTACACTGCAGCCCATGGGGTCACTAAGAGTCGGACATGACTGAGGGGCTTCACTTTCAATTTTCACTTTCATGCATTGGAGAAGTAAATAGCAACCCACTCCAGTGTTCTTGCCTGGAGAATCCCAGGGACAGGGGAGCCTGGTGGGCTGCCGTCTATGGGGTCGCACAAAGTCAGACACTACTGAAGCAACTTAGCAGCAGCAGCAGACTGTACATAGCCCACCAGTCTCCTCTGTCCATGGAATTTTACAGCCAAGAATACTGTAGTGGGTTGCCATTTTCTTCTCCAGGGTATCTTTCCGACCCAGGGATTGAACCTGTCTCTTCTTCATCTCCTGCATTGGCAGGCAGATTCTTTACCACTGAGTCACCAGGGAAGCCCATATTCTAGAACCAGGTTTAAAATGCAATTTAGGGCCCCTGCTCCTTGCATTGTGGAATAAAGTTATCACAGACCTGGGTTCTAAGTCATTTGATGAGTTGGTTGAGATCTTAGTTGACCAACTACACCTGAGGTTTCCCACAGGCTTGGCCCACAGGTAAACTGTGAGCATGGTCCTGGACATTGAGTAGCAACAGGTTTTTCAACCTCCTTTCATTCATGAGGGAAAAGGAAGTCCCATCTCAGCCCCAACTTTCAGTAACAAGCCTACCCTGGTGCATCTCAAGTGGAGATGGAGAATCCGAGAGTACTTTAGTTGCTCTTACTTTGTAGAAGTTCAACAACCTGCTATCAGACTCAGATTCCTGCTATCAGACTCAAATGGTCTCTTGCTTCACCTCTCCCTCCCTATCATTTTGCTTTTCTGTTATATTTCTGGACCATAGAACTTTTTAATTATGTGATCTTTAAAAAATCTCTTTGGGAGACACAGATGTATAGAACAGACTTTTGGACTCTGTGGGAGAGGGAGAGGGTGGGATGATTTGGGAGAATGGCATTGAAACATGTATAATATCATATAAGAAATGAATTTCCAGTCTAGGTTCGATGCAGGATACAGGATGCTTGGGGCTGGTGCACTGGGATGACCCAGAGAGATGGTATGGGGAGGGAGGTGGGAGGGGGGTTCAGGATTGGGAGCTCATGTACACCCGTGGTGGATTCATGTTGATGTATGGCAAAACTAATACAGTATTGTAAAGTAAAATAAAAAAAATGAAATTAAAAAAAAAATCTCTTTGGGATCTCAATGTCATGTACTGGGAGCAGAAATTGTACACCAAAGCAGGAATGTACTGGGTCATCTAGATGGAAAAAAATCTATACTTCTATTAAACATGTTTTGGAAACACCTGGATGAACTAGTTTATATAATATAATGAGCTCCCAAATCCAAAATTATCTTTAAGTTAGTTTAATAACTGAACCAGTTATTTAAAGTGTCATCATTTATTAGCCATTCTGATATATAATTATGCAGTTCTCTCTTACATCCTCTTCACCTCAACTTACCATCCAAATAAGGATAGATGATAACTTTCTGCTATGTTTGTTATTCAGTATTATTGGGTAAATATAAGCCAACTGTTTACCATGATGAAACTAACTTTCTTGTAAACTTTTATTTTCTGGTGCTAATAATTGTCTCATTTTTCTTTGCTTCATTGTCTTTTTTACCTGTGGTTAATTCAACCAGTCAATCCTAAAGGAAATCATCCCTAAATATTCACTGGAAGGACTGATGCTGAAGCTGAGGCTCCAATACTTTGGCCACTTGATGTGAAGAGCCAACTCATTAGAAAAGGCCCTGAAGCTGGGGAAGATTAAGGGCAGGAGGAGAAGGGGTGGCAGAGGATGAAATGGTTGGATGGCATCACTGACTCAATGGACATGAGTCTAAGCAAGCTGGGAGATAGTAAAGGACAGGGAAGCCTGGGGTGCTGTAGTCCTGGGGGTCATCATCACCAAGAGTCAGACATGACTTAGTGACTGAAGAATGACAATTCTCCCAATCCTGTAAAATAATACAGCAATACAGATTTCTGTGCAATCAAATCTCTCAGTCCCTATACCATGTTCTCCTTTCTCACATTTTTCTTAGTACTCTTCATCTTCATGATCCATTAGGACCAGTTTCTTGGACTTAATAAAGGGGTATGGTTTGTGGTCTTATGTGACTGGCCTTCCTCCAGAAGGATCCCAGTGATGATAACCTGGATTATCAGGCTATCTCACTTTGGGGTTTCCCTAAAAACAGAGCCTGAAATCATGACTTGAGTGGAATTAATTTGGAAGATGGTATTTGCAATAGAAATGAGGGAACAAGGAGGGTATTACAGGAAAGAAGAAAAAGCCACAAAAGACTGAGTTACCGATTTAATAGAGTGTGGGAAACTGGAACCCAAGTCCCATCAAACCATCTAAAGAACCAGTAGAAGAGATCTCAGAAATGTCACATCACATGAAACGGAAATAAAGTTAGTTGTCTATTGAGTCTCACTGCCCCTCTTATCAGGATCACCGCTGGGGACATTAACATCTCCCTTACATTTCAGAACAGTGGCTGTTACAGATCTAACAGGTCTCCCCCTGCTTTGCAGAGATCCTAGCAGCCAGAAAAGAGATGCTGAATGGTGATGCTATAAGCTGGCACAAGGCACGAAATGTTCATTTCAGGTACATGGAGATCAGTTAGACTAAGAGCACATAGTGAGACACCATGAGGATCTGCCAGGCATGGGTGGTGGAAGATGATGCAAGTAACCAAACAAAAGAGAGAAGCACCTGCCTAGCTCAAGGGAGTCAAAGTCAGAGGGTTCAAGCAGAGATCCTCCAAGAAGCCCTCAAAAAGACCCACATGGGACTTCCCGGGTGGTCCATGGATAAGACTCTATGCTCCCAATGCAGGGGGCATGGGTTTGATCCCTCATTGGGGAACTAGATCTCCCCTGCCACAACTAAAGAGTCTGCATGACAAAACTAAGACCTCGGGCAACCAAATCAATAAATACAAACTTTTTTTTTAAAAAAGAAAAGGCCCACCTGACAAAAAACCTGCTTGAAACAACCATCAATCATGGGAAAGACAAAGCCAGCTCAGAAGGGACCAACTCCATTCATTTCCTCTTCCCTTTCCCACTCCTCCCTATGGCCAGACCCTTGAGCCATCCCGGTCAACAGGCTGGAGGTTTGCAGATGAGGAAAAAGAAATCCAATGCCTCCTTTCTCCACTGGAGGCTTCAAGCCTGGGGAAGTGATGAAATGCTGCCTTAAAATCAAGTTCAGGGGGTTCACTGCCATCCTGGATTGGACACTGAATTGTGAAACAAGACTGTTTGCAACTCTCTATAATCAGAAGAGTTGTGTGTTACCTGAGGAAGATAAGAAAAGTTTTCATTCTGGAACAGGGGACATTCCCACCCTTCCAAACCAAGTTCCATTGCAGATGTGGGAGATCAATAAAATTGCATTTTGATTGCAGCATCAGTTGTCCTTATTGGATCAAAATGTATCAGGCAATTTTCAAAAAATAAAATTCATCTTATATTGTCACCCTGCTTATTTAACTTATATGCAGAGTACATCATGGGAAACGCTGGACTGGAAGAAACACAAGCTGGAATCAAGACTGTCAGGAGAAATATCAATAACCTCAGATATGCAGATGACACAACCCTTATGGCAGAAAGTGAAGGGGAGCTAAAAAGCCTCTTGATGAAAGTGAAAGAGGAGAGTGAAAAAGTTGGCTTAAAGCTCAACATTCAGAAAACAAAGATCATGGCATCTGGTCCCATCACTTCATGGGAAATAGTAGAAACAGTGTCAGACTTTATTTTTTTGGGCTCCAAAATCACTGCAGATGGTGACTGCAGCCATGAAATTAAAAGACGCTTCCTCCTTGGAAGAAAAGTGATGACCAACCTAGATAGTATATTCAAAAGCAGAGACATTACTTTGCCAACTAAGGTCCATCTAGTCAAGGCTATGGTTTTTCCAGTGGTCATGTATGGATGTGAGAGTTGGACTGTGAAGAAGGCTGAGCGCCAAAGAATTGATGCTTTTGAACTGTGGTGTTGGAGAAGACTCTTGAGAGTCCCTTGGACTGCAAGGAGATCCAACCAGTCCATTCTGAAGGAGATCAACCCTGGGATTTCTTTGGAAGGAATGATGCTAAAGCTGAAGCTCCAGTGCTTTGGCCACCTCATGCGAAGAGTTGACTCATTGGAAAAGACTCTGATGCTGGGAGAGACTGGGGGCAGGAGGAGAAGGGGATGACCCAGGATGAGATGGCTGGATGGCATCACAGACTCGATGGACGTGAGTCTGAGTGAACTCCGGGAGATGGTGATGGACAGGGAGGCCTGGCGTGCTGTGATTCATGGGGTCGCAAAGAGTCGGACACGACTGAGCGACTGAACTGAACTGAACTTGCTTTTCTTTCTTTTTTGGGTGACTGTATTTCCCCAAATGTAAAAGGTGATGAAGGATCTGACAGACAGAAAGTTTGGCTTGAGACTATATGAACCCAAATTCCTTACGATTGCTGATAAGGCTTGTCGTGACCCTGAGTCTGATTATTCCTCCTACTCATGTAATACACTCTTCCTCAAGTTCTGTGCTCCAGCCACACTGCCATTCTTTCCCTCCCTACAGAGCACCACAATGTGGTTCCTCTCCAGCCTTTCATATTGTCCTTCTCTTTCCCCTCCTCCCACTTCATCTTTTATACACACTTAATTACTTATCATTCACTAGATCTCAACTTAAATCTTGCCTCCTCCAGGAACACCCCCACCACCCCACCAGCCAAACACCCAAGTTTATATCAGCACCTCTAGGTGCTGAATGAACTTGTTTGTGGTGCCCCATCCCTCCCAGCATCTTATCACTACTCTATCTACCTGTTTACTTTACAGGGCACTTTACCCTCACCCACGGCCACAATTTCTGTAAGAGATAATCTGTTTGGTTCATATTGGCAGCCCCCAAAGCTAGGCTACTGTCTGGCATACAGTGTAAATGCTTGTCAAAGGAATTAATTTACATGTGCATGCTCATAAAACGTCTGACAAATGTCCACTTACTAAGCCACAGGGTTAACAAAATATCAGCTTAGCAGGAAAGAAGAAAAACGACAATATATTGGAATCACTCTGGAAAACTCAGGATTTATGGTGGCTATCTATTATATATTCCTTAAGAGGGAGTTTCTCAAAGTGTGGTCCCTGGACCAGCAGCATCCCTGAGGAACTTGTTAGAGATGCAAATGCTCGGCACCTCCCCCCTCATCAGAAACTCTGGGGGAAGGGTCCAACATGTGTGTTTAACAAGCCCTCCAGGGTCCACTCAAGTTTGAGAACCACTGCCCTAAATGCCCCTCCCCTGCATAACACTTAAGTCATATTTGGAAGGAGGAGATGGTGTCTATTAAACATCCCTGCAAATCGAGACCCATATGATCTCCTTCTTCTTGATGCCATTCAAGTGAACCATCTAAACTAAAGACCCCCACACACAGTCCATTACCAGAGGACTCAGCTGGAAAGGATTACAAGTGAGCAGCACTGTCAACATCTACAAACGGGGTCCAGGTGCATGCATCTGGCACTCTTGGCTAGGAAATCACTGGATTACTTGCTTCATTTAGTTCTACATTTTAACAGTCTGACATTTTAAACTGCCTGGCTGGCTTTTTAATCAGATGGGCCTGTATCTGTACCTACCTTGGCGCAACCACTCGCTTTGTGGGAGAGTTGAATTAGCAAGGGTGTTAAGCCTCAGGTTTGGCCAAGGGGAGAGGAAGTGACACTTGAAATGTTTGGCTGATCCATACGTGACCTCAAGATGTGAGATCAAAGCTTCCAGGTGGAGGAGAAGAGTGAAGAGCCACAGAGAAATCATCCAGATCCTGCAGTGAGTATATGCTGACTCCTTTACCCAAGGAGGTCATATATTCTTAAAACCCTATCAAGCTCAGGGAGGGGGAAATTCTTGTACCTTGGGTCAGATTCTATTTTATCCATAGTGGCCACCAACAAGAGCAACGGGACAGACCTTAGACAAAGGAAGGAAAATAAGTCTTTAAATGGGATAAAAATAAAAATTGAAAAGCCAAAACAAACAAACAAACAAGGAGAACAAAGGAAGGGAAGGAAAAAGAGTGAAAATTCTTCACTTCGTGTTAACAGAAAGAATGACAAAAACAATGTGTCAGACACTATGTAGAGGAAGAAAATAGAGAAAAGAATAAAACTTTTCATCACCTAGTGCCAAAGGCTATCTACTTATCTCCAGAGCGTCTTTGCCCAATAAGGAAGCCAGTAGCCATGCGAAGCTATTTAAATTCAAATCAATTGAAATTAAATAAAATTGAACATTCAGTGCCTTAGGCGCACAAGCCACATTTCCACTGTGAGGTAGCCACATATGGCTAGCATAATGAACAACACAAATTAGAACACTCCTATCACGCTAGACAGTTCTATTGACCAATGCTGCTCTAGAACTTGCTCTAAGATTAAACTTCTAGGGATACCTAAATTCAGAAAGCATGTAAAATCAAAGGTAAATGGTCAAGGAGACAAGTAATTTTGTTCTGTTGATAAGTTAGAATTCTCCCTAAAATTCAGGGCAAACATAGCCTAATTTGTTTGTCTACACATCCCTCAAGCATATACACGATGCAATTTAACACAACAAATGTGAACTTGAAGGCCTGCTCTGGGCGAGGCACTGCCTTGGGTACCACTCAAAGAGTCAAGATGCACAGAATGTTGTTCTTATTCTCCGGGGTCATACTTGATGGAAAATGTAAGACCAGGACACAACTAGGAGATAAGAAAAATAGGTACATTAGGAGAAGTAGAAACTAAGCTGTGGGTCTCCAGCACTGCTAAACATATAATAGCCGTGCTAAACAAAATAAATGGATGCTCCAGTCTCATCTGAAGAGAGGAATATTACTTGGCTCTTGAAGGTGTCAGGAACGTACCTTCTTCAGGGAAGCAGACACATGCAAGATGGCTTTTGAGTATCAAGAGAGAACGCAGTATAGGAGAACAAGCATTCTATAGGCCAAGAGCTGGAGGATTTATAAACTTGCTTTGGCATGAAGGTCTGTGTTTTTGACCAAACCACTTCAGCATCTTAACAAGTAACTATTGTCAAAAAATCCCATCATGATTTGCTTTTGAATCTTCCAAAGCTAAAAATAACAATTTGAATCCCTGAGGAGGAAAATGATCTCAGGAGTTGGTGAGATCTGAATGAAATTAACAGGGAAACAAGGTTCTGATGTCACCACAGTATTCAGAGATCTTAAGCCAACCAAGAAGACAGTATGTCCTATTCTTTGAGGACAGATGAGTCATGTATTATACTTAAAGAAAGAAAGACAGAAAGAAAGTGAAGACAGTCATGTCAGACTCTTTGCGACCCCATGGACTGTAGCCTACCAGGATCCTCCTTCCACCGGATTTTCTAGGCAAGAGTACCGGAGTGGGTTGCCATTTCCTTCTCCAGGGGATCTTCCAGACCCAGGGATTGAACCCTGGTCTCCCACACTGTAGGCAGACCCTTTACCATCTGAGCTACCAGGGAAGTCCCATTATACTTAACAAGCTATTAATTAATCTAGGGGGATCAGCAATACTTAGAGGGAAGTGCACACTTTTTTTTACATAGGGAGTAACTTTGGATTATAGGAAAGCATTCCTGGGACTGCAATATGTAAAGCGGAGAGCAGCTGACAAAAATTATGCCCCAAGATGCTGTGCTGATCAGGTGACAAAAACTCTTGAGCCTCTTAGTTGGGGAATAACTCTGTGACCCTATATTATCAAAAGGTATCTCCTGACTCATCCTGTGGCAATAATGGCTTTAACATCAAAGCCATTGATGGTTGACTTGGGCCAGGAGATGTACACTTGCCCTGTGTTTGGGCAAAACTGGAGAAATCAGCATTAAGACTGTAGCTGACTTTGATAGCATCATAGCCTAAAATCAGATAAGTATTAAAATTTTAACTTTTCTATCTCATCCTAGGTTCTGTTTCTCTTCTATTCCAGACTATTGCAAATACATTCCTTTTTCCCTCTTTCTTTTCCTTCCTTTCTTCCTTCTTACTCCTTCCCATCTTTCTTCCTTCCCTTTTTATTTCTTAAACCTTGGAGATGATGCAGATTGCTCTTTCTTAACAGGATAAAGCAGGTAAAGAGCAAGAATGTCGATTCACTCAAGGCTGTCTTAACTTTCTTTGTCTGAACATAACCTGTCACCACCACCAGAATGCCTTCTTTAATGACAATTTCCTGTTGTACCAGATTCCAAGACTTTAATCCCTGTGAAGGGCCATGCAAATGTTAGATTTGTAAGTCATGTGCAGTTGTTCCAAGGAATTTTTATGGAGTTTCA
Source organism: Capricornis sumatraensis (assembly GCF_032405125.1). Lineage (NCBI taxonomy): Eukaryota > Metazoa > Chordata > Mammalia > Artiodactyla > Bovidae > Capricornis > Capricornis sumatraensis. The sequence continues at coordinate 136,732,168 of NC_091092.1, read as the reverse complement.
TTGGACACGCAGGTTAAAAATGCAATTTCTGGCTTTTATTAGACACTAAAAGTCTATGTTTCAACTAACTCAACAAAGAAAAAATTGGGGTGCAGTACATAGCAGATGGAAAGACCATCACCTAAGACTGTACTGGTTGTACACTGCTCAGCTCCAGGGAGAGTCATTCATGGTCTTTGCAATGAATAGCATCCCTGGGAATTGTACAGTGTACAACCTGCTCAACTGTTCATAAAAGCCTTGACAGGGAGCTTTCTAAAGAATTCATAAGTTATTTGTTCACTTAATTAAGTACTTACTGGGTGTTTATCATATGTAGGCTCTGTACTAGACCCTGGTGAGCAAAACTGATTAAATCTGTCTCCTCATGCAGATCTCATTTTATTAATATTACACTTTGCTTTATTCCACTTCACAGATAGTGGTTATTTTTTTATATAAATAAACTGAAGGTTTGTGACAGCCCTGCATCATGCAAGTCTATAGGCACCATTTTTTCAACAGTATTTTCTCACTTCATGTCTCTGTGTCACATTTAGAAATTCATGCACTATTTCAAGTTTATTATTATTATTTTATTTGTTATGGTGATCTTTGAGTAGCAATGGTCTTTGATGTTATTATTGTGAAAAGATTACCACTTACTAAAGGCTCAGGAGATGGTTAGAATTTTTCATCAATAAAGCATTTTTTGAAGGTATGTACATTGCTTTTTTAGACATAATGCTATTGCATACTTAATAGACTATGGTATGATGTAGACCATATATGCACCATGAAAACAAAAAAATCATGATTTGTTTTATTGCAATATGTGCTTTACTGCAGTGGTCTGGAATTGAACCTGCAATATCTCTGAGGTATGCCTGTATCAGGACAGTCAAATAATTAAGCAAGCACTCATGATTAAAGCTTAAATACTGAGATACAAGAAGAAATAATACATGGTGCTATGGAGCACAGAGGATAGAGTCCCTTTGGGAAGAGGCCAAGAGAGATTCCTAAAAGAACTGATGGTCATTTCAAAATATTAGGAATGAAGTGGAATTAGACAGGTCAAGTGAGTGGACCAGTCAATCCTAAAGAAAATCAACCCTGAATATTCATTGGAAGGATTGATACTGAAGCTGAAGGTCCAATCCTTTGGCCACATGATGCGAAGAGCCAACTCACTGGAAAAGACCCTGATGCTAGGAAAGATTGAGGGCAGGAGGAGAAGGGGGTGACAGAGGGTGAAGATGGTTGGATGGCATCACTGACTTGATGGAGTTTGAGCAAATTCCAGGAGATAGTGAAGGATAGGGAAGCCTAGCATGCTGCAGGCCATGGGGTCACAAAGAGCTGGATGTGACTGAGCGACTGAACAACAATAAAGTGAGTAGATATGGTTTGCTTGGGAAAGAAGTAGGAGATGCTGAGGAGAGAACGTTCCAGAAAGAATATTATGCATGAAAAGCACAGAATGATGTGTGAGACACTGAGTCATCAGCTACTTCCTGTTGCCCTTCTTGTTGGAGCTGAGTGTACATGGCTCTCAGCTGAGCCATGGGACCTGCTTGGGGAAGATGTCATCTCTATGCAATCAGCCAGACAGCTGTGCTATCCCCTGCTTAGTGACACTTGTCTCTAATCTTATGCTTTTTTCAAAGTAATTGGAGTATTTTATTCCCCAGTCAACTGTGGGAACCCACTGAGAACAGAATATCTTAGCTCTCAATGTCCTGTAACTCTATCTCTGCATGTGGTAAATGTCCAATAAATATTGACAGAAAAAAACTGAACCATCATCTAATCTATGGTAAACCAATGTGAGATAAGGACTGGGGGGACTTTATTTTTCCTTTCCCCAAACTTTCAATTAAGTTAAACCAACACAGACATCTACCCCAGGCAGTCTTTGAGCCTGGTATTCCTGATTTCAGCTGTGCCATTACTCAACACACAAAGAGCAGTTTCCTGATACTGTAATATGACAGAGAAGGACATTTAAACAAATAATGATATTTGCAGCAAAAGACTCATGATCTCATGTTTTGATTCCAATTTTATAAACACTTGAAAGTAGCTTTATAGGTGTCCTGGGCTAATTCTAAGGGAGCGTATAGTTCTTGTGCAGTCATTGGAAAGAAAACACAGTATCCTGTTCCAATAAAAGTTTCAGGCACAGCAGTAAATCAGGCTCGCCTTCCAGAATACAACATTGGGCCATTGGTTTGGGCATAACATTTGGTAATATCATTGAGACACTGAAGGCAATTGTCATAACCCACATATATCCCCAGTTCCAGGGTAGCTTTATACTGAAGCCAGAACATGACGATGGCATGTGGTTTTTACTTGGTATGGAGAAGACCATAGAGACAGCCTGAAATCCATTAACAAGATTAGTTTTTGCCTTGACACTAGGCGAGTAGCTTTTCTGAAAGCTTATAAAATATTTTCAGATCTTCACTAATAAGGGTGCAATAACAGTGAGAGAAAGTTCTAATTCATTTCACGCAGCTTAGCACTTTTTTAAACACATTAGACTGCAAATATGTGCACTGACTGAACTCAATTGCATCGTTCCTTTCTCTTGCCAGTGACAACGTTCAATCACAGTGAAGGTAAGTGATCTAAAAAGTGGGTTCTCACAACGTGGCTTGTATTTTCAGCTTGCATTTCAATTAGATTTTACTTCTAATTTTCTCCTGGTTTTTGGACTACTTTGATTTCTCACAAGATCTGATTCCAAAATAGCTATGTCAAATTTGATCATCCATGACAGTGGTAAAAGTTATAGAAATATTTTCTTCCAGATTTCTTTGGAGAACAAATTCAGATTTAATGCTGCCAGAAACCCATATTTCTTGGGAGAAATATGCTAAAATCTTTGATTTCATCTGTAGGGATACTCAATAAAAATGAATAAAGTTATTCATTTAAAACCCTCTCATTACTCAGCCATTAAAAAGAATACATTTGAATCCGTTCTAGTGAGGTGGATAAAACTGGAGCCAATTATACAGAGTGAAGCAAGCCAGAAAGAAAAACACCAATACAGTATACTAACATATATATGGAATTTAGAAAGATGGTAATGATAACCCTGTATGTGACACAGCAAAAGAGACACAGATGTATAGAACAGACTTTTGGACTCTGTGGGAGAGGGAGAGGGTGGGATGATTTGGGAGAATGACATTGAAACATGTATACTATCATGTAAGAAACAAATCGCCAGTCTAGGTTCAATACAGGATACAGGATGCTTGGGGCTGGTGCACTGGGATGACCCAGAGAGATGATATGGGGAGGGAGGTGGGAGGGGGGTTCAGGATTGGGAACTCATGTACACCCATGGTGGATTCATGTCGATGTATGGCAAAACCAATATAGTATTGCAAAGTAAAAAGAAAATAAAATAAAACCCTCTCATTTACTGTATATCCTCATTACATTCTAATGATCTCAGATTACACTGGGCTATTTCAGCACTTAATTTTTCATGGTTTCTTGGGACTTTTGAACTAAGCAAATACACTCTTCAAATGCAAATAATTGACATGTTACAGCATATATATAAATAGCTTTACAACTAGCATCTTCCCACATTTGCTTGCACATAGCTGCCCAGCAAATTTTTTTGAAAGAATGAATAATTCTGTAAATATTTCTCCATATCAATCAGCCAAAATATGTGACTTGGATAATGTTCAAACAACATACTTCCAATTGCAAAATGCATTGGTTCTTTGGTCTATGTTCTCTCACAGGCCAAAAATAGCCAGTAAAGTGACTATGCCAGCATCAACTCCATGGGTGGCCCCATTCTTCAGGCCACATGAGTGTTTACCTTGTTCCGTGGGACCCTGAGTAGGTCTATCCTTCCTGAGGGCTTAGCTCTCAGGATTTGTACAGAAATCTTTCTCCAGAGACTTCCCTGGTGGTCCAATAGCTAAGACTCCATGCTCCCAGTGCAGGGGGCCCAGGTTTGACCCCTAATCAGGGACCTAGATCCCACATGTCACAACCAAGAGTTCACATGCTGCAAATAAAGATCTCACATGCCACAACTAAAAGATCACACATGATGCAACTAAGACCTGGCTCAGCCAAATAAATATTAAAAGAAATCCTCCTCCATAACTAAACATTCAGTCCTGTGCTAGTTTCTAGAGCCAATCTTTCTCTTCGCTGGAAGGATTTAAGGAACTCTTTTTAATATCCAGAACATCCCTTCATACTCTCTTGGAGTTCTTATAACTGAATGTCTGTTTTGTCCCCAGGATGGTCGGCTCACTTGTGGCCTCCCACTCACCTCTTGGGCTCAGTCTGTATCTTAGTAATTGCAACTTGAACAGAGAAGCCTGTTGGGCTACAGTGCATAGGGTCACAAAGAGTCGGACATGACTGAATGACTAACACTTTGACTTCACTTTCAGCATCCGTAGGAATGTACTGTCTTCATTGCTTCTAGGAACCTTACAGCAGTGGAGGACTGTATTCTCTTGCTCCCCATCAGCTCAGGGAGGAACCCTCCTGCAATCTCCTGCCTGCTTGCTCCTGAGATTGCTGAATATCCCCTCTGGCTCCTGAAATGCCTGCTAATGTGCCCCTTCTACTTGTCAGAGACCCCACTTGGTCTCTTAACCCCTGTTTCCTGTAGGGACGATGGCTGGGTAGTGTGATCTACTTGTGTGTTAGCCCACATCCTCTGAGAAGCGAGTGCTGTGAGACAGGATGAAGTGCCCAAGGATTTCATTAGGGGGTAAGCCTCCTGGAGTTGGTGATGGACAGGGAGGCCTGGCGTGCTGCAGTCCATGGAGTCGCAAAGAGTCGGACATGACTGAACGACTGAACTGAACTGAACTGCGTGAGAGGAAGTGGAGGAGGACAGGAGAGCATGCAGACTGTGATGCATAGGGACTTCCAGTGAAGGAGAGAAGAGAAAGCACAAGCCCCTAGTCTGCCCTTCAACCTGAGGAAGAGCTGTCAGGGCACCTCAACTAAAGTCACCCATCAAAGGGGTACCGTGTCTTTGGGGAAGGGGCCTCAATGCACATCCCATGATGGACAGAAGGGGACAGCACCTAAGGCCCTTGGTCAGTTATCTACCCCACAGTCACAGGCCAGCCAGGTGCATGCTTAGAGCCTTCACCACCTGCCAGACTGGACTTTGTTCAAACACTTGAAGTCAGGTCTGTACCCTAGGAGCTGACCTCACTCTGGCCAGCACTCTGTTTAGTGTCCAGGACCCAGCCTCTACCAGCCTGCTCACAGCTTATCACAGGTAGCACTTTCATGTGTCAATTTCCTCCTGGCATTTCTCAGGGAATTTATGTGTGTTTCTCAAATCCAAATTAAAAAATAATACAGTTGAGACATCAAGAAAATAAGGAAAGGTGTTATAACTCTCCTCCAAGAATTAAGACAGAACAAAGATGCTGGTTCGATGATTCCTGGGCCACAGAGGTCCCCTGGAGAAGGGAATGGCAACCCAATCCAGAATTCTTGCCTGGAGAATCCCATGGACAAAGGAGACTTGCGGGCTATAGTCTATAGGGCTGCAAAGAGTCAGACATGACTGAAGCAAATTAGCATAGCCAATATAGAGACATAACTGGTTTGACAGAAGTCATTGACACCAAGTCAAAAGAGCAGGAAACTCTGATGCATGGAGTCAGAGAACAAGGTCGATGTTTCTGGAACTGGGACAGGAACCCAGAAAAGAGGTCACCAGCTAGTCAGTCAGCTTTGCTTGCTCCTGTTGCCATGACATACATGTGTGACTTCCCTGGTGGCTCAGACGGTAAAGCGTCTGTCTACAATGCGGGAGACTTGGGTTCAAGCCCTGGGTTGGGAAGATCCCCCGGAGACCGAAGTGACAATCCACTCCAGGACTATTGCCTGGAAAATCCCATGGACAGAGGAGCCTGGTAGGCTACAGTCTGTGGGGTCGCAAAGAGTCAGACATGACTGAGCAACTTCACTTTCACCTTTCACTTTCTTTGCAGATAAGATAAACGTCAGTAACTTTCTATGCATAGTATACTTTATACAAATCCTATCATTGGTGTTCAAACAAATAAGTTTTTGAAGCAAAAGTAAGTTCTTCAATTGTCAATTTCCATGCGTAACTCTGGACAGCGTTGTTAATTTTATAAGCACATCTGAACATAAGTTTATTCAGATACTACCCCAAACCACTTGTGAGCATTTCCCAATGTTTAAATATTTCTTATATGCTGCAATTCTTTGTAGATAATGCTAAAGCAAAAATTCCTTATTAAACAATTTTTGACAGCCATAATAATTACTAAAGAGCATAAAGGATGTTGGAAGTTCCATTTTAGCAACAAAGCATAATAGAGAATGACTTATCAAAGTCCTCAGAATTCTTATTTCTCGTTTTGAGAAATTTCTCGTTTCTAAAGAATGGAAACACCAAGAGAGCAAACTTGGGAATCCTCCAGGAATGAGGAGAGAAACAATGATGACTAAAATGAGCCTTCACCAGTCAGAATTCAACCCTCTTAGCCAAGCAGAATTTTAATCTCACTGCTCTGTGAACCTAATTTAACTGCTCCTTCACAATAAGGAAAATTATTGTATCACACAGGGTTCAATGGGGCTTCCCAGGTGGCACTAGAGGTGAAGAATTTGCCTGCCAATGCAGGAGACATAAGAGATGTGGGTTCGATCCCAGGATCAGAAAGATCCCCTGGAGAAGGAAATGGCAACCCACTCCAGGATTCTTGCCTGGAGAATCTCATGGACAGAGGAGCCTGGCGGGCTGTGGTCCATGGAGTCACAGAGTTGGACTATGACTAAGCACACACACATACACACAGGCTTCAATTGTGACTCTTTCCATTTTAGAAAAATATAATACAGTTTTCTTGTAAATTATTCACCCTCTAGAGAGCTTGGCAACAACATAATTACAATGGAAAGAGAAATGATAACTTAAGAAAAAGAAAAGCACACCCTTTTATCTATGATATTGCTGCAGACGGGTTCATGTGCTTGATCTTCAGTGAGTGTATCATATCCCTAAAGAGCTATTCCTGATTCTATTTTAGCATCTTGGTTTTCTTGGAATGCCATGACAAAATATCATAAACCTCAGGTGGTGGGGTTTCAACAACTATGAGATCCATTTCACATAGTTTCAGAGGCTGGCAATTGCAACATCAAGGTGTTGTGAACGCCATTCCTGAGGAAGCCTCTCTTCCTGGCTTTCATCTTGCTGGGTACCCACATGGCAGACAGCAAGCTCTCTGGTGTCTCTCGTTTCAAGAGCACTTTCTCATCATGAAGACCCACCCCCAAGACCTCATCTAATGCTCATCATTTCCCATCTTAAATATAATCACACTGGGGGTGAGGGTTTGACATATTAATTTGTGGGGATTGGGGGGGGCATTCAGTCCATAACATCCAACATGGCTGACCAAGACCACCACCAGATCATTAAAAAAAAAAAGAAGAGTCCAATCCTGGAAGGGTGACTGGGCAGTTCTCATGCAGTCCTTTTCCATGGTGCTCCTTACTCCCCTGTGGACACTGGTTCCTTAGTGTCCTCCTCTCTGAGATCCGGGCAGGGAGTGAAGAGGGCACTGCCCTCCCATGTACTGAGGGCAGCCCATAAGTAAGGGTTCACAAATATCATCAACTTCCATCTTCCCAGCATCCCTAGTGGGAGCCCTCCGCTATTTGACAGACAAGCGACATCTGAGGTTTAAACGGTTTCAGTAATTCACAGGCCCATGTCACAAAAATGGTAAGGACTGGACCTAGTTTTTTTTTTTTTTTTTTCAGAACGTGTGTTTTTTTTCTTTTTTTTTTTATTAAATTTTAAAATCTTTAATTCTTACATGTGTTCCCAAACATGAAACCCCCTCCCACCTCCCTCCCCATAACATCTCTGTGGGTGATCCCCATGCACCAGCCCCAAGCATGCTGTATCCTGCGTCAGACATAGACTGGCGATTCAATTCTTACATGATAGTATACATTATAGAATGCCATTCTCCCAAATCATCCCGCCCTCTCCCTCTCTCTCTGAGTCCAAAACTCCGTTATACACAGCTGTGTCTTTTTTCCTGTCTTGCATACAGGGTCGTCATTGCCATCTTTCTAAATTCCATATATATGTGTTAGTATACTGTATTGGTGTTTTTCTTTCTGGCTTACTTCACTCTGTATAATCGGCTCCAGTTTCATCCATCTCATCAGAACTGATTCAAATGAATTCTTTTTAACGGCTGAGTAATACTCCATTGTGTACATGTACCACAGCTTTCTTATCCATTCATCTGCTGATGGACATCTAGGTTGTTTCCATGTCCTGGCTATTATAAACAGTGCTGTGATGAACATTGGGGTACATGTGTCTCTTTCAACTCTGGTTTCCTCGGTGTGTATGCCCAGCAGTGGGATTGCTGGGTCATAAGGTAGTTCTATTTGCAATTTTTTAAGGAATCTCCACACTGTTCTCCATAGTGGCTGTACTAGTTTGCATTCCCACCAACAGTGTAGGAGGGTTCCCTTTTCTCCACACCCTCTCCAGCATTTATTGCTTGCAGATTGTTGGACCTAGTTTTTTAAGATACACCACACACTACAAAATTCACCCCTTTAAACCGTACAGTTCAGTGTTTTTTAGTATATTCACAAGGTTGTACAACCATCGCTACTATCAAATTCCAGAACATTTCCTCATCCCCTAAAACAATTCCGTACCCAGTAGCAGTCATTCCTCATTCCTCCCTTCCCTCAGCCCCTGGAAACTGCTAATCTGCTCTGTGTCTCTATGGGAATGCCTACTTTGAACATTTCACAGAAATGGAGTCATGCATTATATGGATCACAATAAACTGTGGAAAATTCTGAAAGAGATGGGAATACCAGACCACCTAACCTGCCCCTTGAGAAATCTGTATGCAGGTCAGGAAGCAACAGTTAGAACTGGACATGGAACAACAGACTGGTTCCAAATAGGAAAAGGAGTACGTCAAGGCTGTATATTGTCACCCTGCTTATTTAACTACATCATGAGAAACACTGGACTGGAAGAAACGCAAGCTGGAATCAAGACTGCCCGGAGAAATATCAATAACCTCAGATATGCAGATGACACCATCCTTATGGCAGAAAGTGAAGAGGAGCTAAAAAGCCTCTTGAAAGTGAAAGAGGAGAGTGAAAAAGTTTGCTTTAAGCTCAACATTCAGTAAGCTAAGATCATAGCATCCAGTCACATCACTTCATGGGAAATAGATGGGGAAACAGCAGAAGCAGTGTCAGACTTTATTTTTTTTTGGCGGGGGGGGGGGGCTCCAAAATCACTGCAGATGGTGATCACAGCCATGAAATTAAAAGACGCTTCCTCCTTGGATGAAAAGTGATGACCAACCTAGATAGTATATTCAAAAGCAGAGACATTACTTTGCCAACTAAGGTCTGTCTAGTCAAGGCTATAGTTTTTCCTGTGGTCATGTATGGATGTGAGACTTGGACTGTGAAGAAGGCTGAGCGCCAAAGAATTGATGCTTTTGAACTGTGGTGTTGGAGAAGACTCTTGAGAGTCCCTTGGACTGCAAGGAGATCCAACCAGTCCATTCTGAAGGAGATCAACCCTGGGATTTCTTTGGAAGGAATGATGCCAAAGCTGAAGCTCCAGTACTTTGGCCACCTCATGCGAAGAGTTGACTCATTGGAAAAGACTCTGATGCTGGGAGGGATTGGGGACAGGAGGAGAAGGGGACGACAGCGGATGAGATGGCTGGATGGCATCACGGACTCGATGGACGTGAGTCTGAGTGAACTCCGGGAGATGGTGATGGACAGGGAGGCCTGGCGTGCTGCGATTCATGGGGTCGCAAAGAGTCAGACACGACTGAGCGACTGAACTGAACTGATTATGTGGTCTTTTGTGCCTGGAAATCAACCCTGAATATTCACTGAAAGGACTGATGCTGAAGCTGAAGCTCCAATACTTTGGCCACCTGATTTGAAGAGCCGACTCAATGGAAAAGACCCTGATGCTGGGACAGATTGAAGGCAGGAGGAGAAGGGGGTGACAGAGGATGAAATGGTTGGATGGCATCACTGATTCAATGGACATGAGTTTGAGCAAACTCCAGGAGATGGTGAAGGACAGGGAAGCCTGGTGTGCTGTAGTCCATGGAGGTCACAAAGAGTCAGACATGACATAGCAACTTAACAACAACGAATGATGGACATATTTCATGTTTCTTTTCTGCTCTGAGGATGCTCTCATAATGAACTGGCCATGATAACATCACCCTGAACCTGGGAGGAGGTTTGAAAGGTTGAAAAGTTTGCTACACATTTACAAGCACAGTGCAGCCTGGGTTGCTGCCTCTTCCCACCCACCAAACCAGATCAGTTTCAAAACTGTCTCTTTCTCAGTAGCCTCTGGTTTGATTTAATTTACTGCACTTGGAATTTGATAAGTTCCTGGCCAGCTTTCACATTCTTTTCCATCCTTGTAATTCACATATTATCTTTCAGCTTTCAGTTCTTCGAATCTTCAAGTTTCTCCTGGAGAAAAGCTGCTTTACCATTTTATCTGGTTAATGCCTAAAAAACTAAGTCAAACACAGGGATGTATCATTACCCAGAAATGTCACTGTGGTCCAGACGCTCTTCAGAGTCTGACGTTTGGCGAGGTCTGTCCACAGGTCCCATTAGGGATCCACCAATGGATAAGAATGCCCCCATCCATCAGGAGCTCATGTTTTTGTGGCAAGGACAGACAACAGCCAGTCACAAAACAATACAACCATTCTGGCAGGTAGGTACGTGCCCAAGCCCATGGTTGCAGCAGCTTGCACAGACTGGGGATGCCATGAAAGTTTTTAAAACTGGAGGTTGTAGGGACTTCCCTGGTGGTCCAATGGCTAAGACTCCTTGCTCCCAAATGCAGGGGGCCCAGGTGTGATCTCTGGTCAGGGAACTAGATCCCACATATGGCAACCAAGAATTCACATGCTGCAACTGAAGATCCACATGCCACAAGTAAAAAAGACCCCACATGCTGCAACTAAAGACCTGGTGTAGCCAAACAAGCAAACAAATAAATATGTTGAAAAAACCTGGAGGTTGTAGAACACGGTAAATAAGTGGGACGACCATGTCCCAGGAGGCAGGGAGGCATCCCCGAAGCATCTGCCATGAGAGTGGATTGATTCAAGCATAGTTTTGGGGCCAGAGGGCAAAGAGACATAAAAATGGTGAATCCTTATATAGTCTTAATGCACACCAGGCAGAGTTCTTCCTGCTTACTAACTCCTAGTAATCTTCATAGCAGCTGGAGAAGGGAAAGGCTACCCATTCCAGTATTCTGGCCTGGAGAATTCCATGGACTGTATACTCCATGGGGTCACAAAGAGTCAGACACGACTGAGTGGCTTTCACAGCAGAGGGTGGTCACAGTGTCCAATAAGGGATGTAACTATGATTTAAACCCAGGTAGGCTGGGTCAGAGTCCATAGTCTAAAGGCTGCCAACAAAGGTCCATCTAGTCAAAGCTGTTTTTCCAGTAGTCATGTATGGATGTGAGAGTTGGACTGTAAAGAAAGCTGAGCACTGAAGAATTGATGCTTTTGAACTGTGGTGTTAGAGAAGACTCTTGAGAGTCCCTTGGATTGTAAGGAGATCCAGCCAGTCCATCCTAAAGGAAATCAGTCCTGAATATTCATTGAAAGGACTGATGCTGAAGCTGAAACTCCAATACTTTGGCCACCTGATGCAAAGAACTGACTCATTGGAAAAGACCCTGATACTGGGAAAGATTGAAGGCAGGAGGAGAAGGGGATGACAGAGGATGAGATGATTGGATGGCATCACTGACTCAATGGACATGAGTTCGAGTAAACTCTGGGAGTTGGTGATGGACAGGGAGGGCTGGCATGCTGCAGTTCATGGGGTCAAAAAGAGTTGGACACAACTGAGCGACTGAACTGAACTGATGGAGACCATGTGGCACATTTTAAATGACTTGACCAGTTCATCCTATTCATTCATATATTATTCATTCAACACATACTCCCAGAATGCTGTCAGTATATGCCAGGCATGATGATAGGCTTGAGGACAAAAGGGCCAAGGCCCTTGAATTCTACCCTTAAAGCAACAGTAAAGGCAGAGCAATGGGCAGGCTGCCATTTCGTTAAGATGGAAATAGAGTAAGAATAAGGTATTGCCTTCTGGGTGCTGGAGTCTAACAGGAGGAAATGCTACGAAACAGGACATACTCCAGCAAATAACTTCAGTCAAAATCATGTACAGAAATTCGGGCTCAGCATGAGATGTAATAACCATGGAGTAGGAACCAGCTACCCACTCCGGTACTCTTGCTTAGAAAACTTCATGAACAGAGGACCCGCTAGGCCCCTCTGTTCATGAAATTTTCTAAGCAAGAGTACTGGAGTGGGTAGCTGTTTCATGGGGTTGAAAAGAGTTGGACATGACTGAGCATGCACGTGTTGTTAGACCTAATAAAGGTACATCTCATCATGTATAAGTGGGTAAAAACCAGTGAAGAACATACTACCACACACAAAAGAGAAGGAATACTGTCCACAGACCATGATACCAATGGAAAGGGGAGACAATTTGGTATAAAGGGGACACGGAGCACAGGGCAGGCTTGTTGGGCTAGTGAGTGGCGCTTGGGTACCATGAACATGGCTTGGGTCTCAACCCCAATCCATCATGGCTTCTCTCGGAACCTTTAAGGATGTGGCCAGCACATATTAGCATCTGCAGGCAAGTCTTCAAATCTCTCTGGCTGACCGAGAGGAACGCTGACCTAAAGGAGGGAGTTCTGAATTCTTCTGGAAACATGCCCAATTAGAATACTCTGGTCTCAAGCAATAACAACTTCCAAAGACTGGGCACAAAATGTAGCATCTTGGCAACTCCCAACGGACAAACCTGTTCCATCATGAACCCCCCTCTCACCGCCCCTGCCTCCTCCAGAACTTCAAAGTGACAGGAGAGGGCAAACTACTGGGTTCAGGAAGTTTTCCTCTGAAACTCCTTCTTGAACCAAAGCGGGGACGACACTTTGGGAAAGCTCTTTCCCAAACAGATTTTTCTCCTTGACCAAAGGTATAATTTTTCCTCCAGGAAGTTAAGGCACCTCATGCTGGTGTAATTGAGTTTCCCTGGGAAGAAGCCGCTGCCCCCTGGGTGGTCATTGCTGCTGAAAAATTAAACACAGATGTTTGGCGGGTCGCCTCCCCATGCATCCTGCTCTTTGTGTTTTCCCTCTTAAAGAGATGGGAGTGGGTTGAGGATGTCCCTAATGCTGGCGCTCTGTACTCAGCAACAATATGTCCATGCAGTTGGCTGTGATACAAACCTCTGAAATGAATCAATCATCCAGTGACTCCAGTCACCTCCCATAATGTTGAGCCCTCCTCCCAGCCACTGTCCTAGAAATGGACACAGCAGTTGTATCCCTTCTTATTTGAGGAATGAGCATGGGAAAACTCACATTTGTGAAATGTGGATTTTTTAGAAAACCTGTGTTCTTATTTTAGAAACAACTGTCAACGATTTTAACCTTTCAAATGAAGGTAAAAAGGGCAATGGTTTTCCCAGGGGGCTCGGTGGTAAGGAACCCGCCTACCAATGCCAAAGACACAGGTTCAATCCCTGAATGTGGAACATTCCCTGGAGGAGGAACTAGCAGCCCACTCCAGTATTCTTGCCTGGGAAATCCTATAGACAGAGGAGCCTGGCAGGCCACAGTCTATGGAGTGGCAAAGAGTCAGACACGACTTAGGGACTCAACAACAACAACAAGAGTGCAATGGTTGCCTTCCTAACATGGTGCTATTGGGTGAGGGTGATGGATAGTTTTGCTAGTTCATTCACCTAATAGTAGTTTCTGAGAGAAAGGAATAAAAGTTTAAGCTACTTTTAAAATTCATCTTTACCAAGTCACTGCAGATGGTGATTGCAGCCATGAAATTAAAAGACGCTTACTCCTTGGAAGGAAAGTTATGACCAACCTAGATAGCATAGTGAAAAGCAGAGACGTTACTTCGTCAATAAAGGTCTGTCTAGTCAAGGCTATGGTTTTTCCAGTGGTCATGTATGGATGTGAGAGTTGGACTATAAAGAAAGCTGAGTGCAGAAGATTTGATGCTTTTGAACTGTGGTGTTGGAGAAGACTCTTGAGAGTCCCTTGGACTGCAAGGAGATCCAACCAGTCCATTCTATAGGAAATCAGTCCTGAATATTCATTGGAAGGACTGATGCTGAAGCTGAAACTCCTATACTTTGGCCACCTGATGCGAAGAGCTGACTCACTTGAAAAGACCCTGATGCTGGAAAAGATTGAGGGCAGGAGGAGCAGGGGATGACAGAGGATGAGATGGTTGGATGGCATCACCGACTCAATGGACATGGGTTTGGGTGGATTTTGGGAGTTGGTGATGGACAGGGAGGCCTGGTGTGCTGTGGTTCATGGGTCGCAAAGAGTCGGATACGATTGAGTGACTGAACTGAACTGAACTGAACTTACAAATATCCTACTATCTCTTTTATTTTAAAAAAAATGTACTCCAATCCCCATCCAGCTACTCTACTCTTTATTTCCTATCACTGATAACACAGCTCCTTTAAAGAACTGAACATTGAGCCTGATTTCTCTTTTCCTACACATTCTATGTGGTTTCAATTTCTTTATCTCACAGCAAAAGCTATCCATTTGAAAACCTTCCAGACACACAACAAGTAGGCTCTGCTTCAAGGCTGAATCTCATGTTCTTTCCAATCCTCTACTCTCTCATTTGAGGACCATGTTCTAATTAGGCTTAGGCATCAGTTCAAGGAGAATTTCTTTTTCATTCACAGCTACACTCTCCTATGGTGGGTCCTTCAATCAGCCAATAAAACCACAGTGAAAACACTGTCTACCACTTCATTCTGCAGTGCAAATACTAATCTATTATCAGCTATATTCAGTCAGCAGTGTTTTCTAGTACCAACAAGTCTGTCCAAACCTGATACAATGCCCCAGAAAGCAACATGATATATAATTAAAATACTGTGTTTCCACTCTTCTTAGTCAGGGCCAGTAAACAGAGTGTGTGTCCATGTGTGTGCTATGTACCCTTGAAGTATACAAATGCCACTCAGTCATCTTGCATTTCTACAGTTGTGCTCACTGAATGTGTTTCTTCCCTAAGTGATAATAGGAGACGAGGGTGATGGATTGGTTTGCAAGTGTATTCACCCTCCAGTGGTAAACGCTGCCAGTAACTTTTGAGTACTTATGGGGAGTAAGTCAAAGTTTTAAAATCACCTTCAAAACATGCAGTTATTTCTCCCTTCACTCAATCCTTCTCCAGATACTGCCCATTTCCTGATTTCCCCTTATAAGGAGTCCTTCCAAGTGTTATGACTATTTCTGGTTTCCAATTTCCTGCTTGCATGAATTCCCATTTTGTGAATTTCTTCTGATTAAGCTTTGCAGCCACCACTCACCAATGTTGTTCTACTGAAAGCTCACTAGTTACTTCCACATTAGTAAGCCCAATCTCAATTCTCAGTCCTCCTCATTTGGGGCTCATTAGTAGCATTTTCCAAGCTCATTGTGTTTGGACATGTAATATATCCAAATTGGAACTCTGAATACTCTCCCTGACCTGCCATTTGCTGCCATTCCTGCTCCTAGTCTTTCAATCTCAGTTAATGACAACTCCATCTTTATGGTTTGGCCAAAGAGCTTAGAGATACCTTTGACTCTCCCATATTCACATTTGATTCTTCAGCAAATTGTATCACCTGTTCTCATCACTTCTACTCTGACCACCTAGGTCAGTGGTCCCCTGGCTGGTCTCCCAGCTTCTGGAAAAAAACGGATTATATATATATACACATATATTTGTGCTGTGCTGTGCGGAGAAGGCAATGGCACCCCACTCCAGTACGCGTGCCTGGAAAATCCCATGGATGGAGGAGCCTGGAAGGCTGCAGTCCATGGGGTCATGAAGAGTCGGACACGACTGAGTGACTTCACTTTCACTTTTCACTTTCATGCACTGGAGAAGGAAATGGCAACCCACTCCAGTGTTCTTGCCTGGAGAATCCCAGGGGCGGAGCCTGGTGGGCTGCCGTCTATGGGGTCGCACAGAGTCGGACATGACTGAAGCGACTTAGCAGCAGCAGCAGCAGCAGCAACAGTGCTGTGTCACTCAGTCATGTTCAACTCTTTAGGATCCCATGGACTGTAGCCCACCAGGCTCTTCTGTCCGTGGGGATTCTCCAGGCAAGAATGCTGGAGTGGGTTGCCATGCACTCTTCCAGGGGATCTTCCTGACCCAGGGATTGAACCCAGGTTTCCCACATTGCAGGCGGATTCTTTACCATCTGAGCCACCAGGGAAGCCCAAATATATATACACACACATAATATAGAAAATATTCTATATTATATACAGTATATATTATATATTTATATGTATATATGTATTTTTTATATATTTATGTGTATTATACATAAACATCAACTCCTTGGGATTCTCCCTTTGTTGATACTTGCACAAACTGTTCACCTGAATCTGATTATAAAAAATTGGGGGGAAAACAGAATGAAAGCAGCACTGTATATACAATAGTGAAAGTGAAGTCGCTCAGTCGTGTCCAACTCTTTGCGACCCATGGACTGTAGCCCACCAAGCTCCTCCGTCCATGGGATTCTCCAGGCAAGAATAATCACTCAAAAAAATTGTTTTGTGTGGGCAAAAGCATTATGACCTTCCAGGAGAAGTATAAGTCTATCTATTATCATCTGGTGAGAACATTCTCCACTGAAACAAGAATGGAAGAAATGCCTTGATTTATTCATTTTTAAATGTTCTTGTATTCTGGCTTTATTTTCCTTGCTTCCAACTCTTTGGGGAAAAAAAATCAATATAAATTAAGTTCTTCAGTCTACTCCCAGGGAAAGGAACAAGTCCTTCTTTGTGCAATTTTGAGAGTCATCTCCCTTCATCCATTTTAATATATGAACTAACTCCTGATTCCCTGGCCAGCTTCTATTCCATGTGTATGAATTAGCTCCATGTTGTCTAAGAGTTTAAAAGGGCATTAAAGTAACTCCACTGAACCCCATTCACAAATAGAGGAATTTAGGAAAGTACTGAGAGCATAAAAAACCTCAAGCAAAGTACAATTAGCGTCAAGCTATTCTACTTGTCCAATACTTTGGCCATCTCATGCGAAGAGTTGACTCATTGGAGAAGACTTTGATGCTGGGAGGGATTGGGGGCAGGAGGAGAAGGGGACGACCGAGGATGAGATGGCTGGATGGCATCACTGACTTGATGGATGCGACTCTGAGTGAACTCTGGGAGTTGGTGATGGACAGGGAGGCCTGGTGTGCTGTGATTCATGGGGTTGCAAAGAGTCAGACACGACTGAGCGACTGAACTGAACTGAATGTATAATTATGCCACTATTTTCAAGAAAACAAAATTTGTAATGTAATACCATTGTCAACTTATCTTGCTCTAAAACTGTGATTTTCAATTGGGGGCAATTCTCGGCCCTTCCCTAGAACATTTGGCAACCTGTGGAAAACATCTTTGGTTGTCTCAATGAGGAAGTGGTGGTGATGGGGGGGGGGAGGGGTGGTGTGCTCCTGGCATCTAATGTATAGAGCCCAAGGATGCTTCTAAACATCGTGTAATGCACAAGACAACCCTCACAACAAAGAATAACCTTGCCTCAAATTCCAAGAGCGTCAAGTTTGAAACACTCTCATTTCCATTTAAAACATTTATAATCCCATGGGACTAGGGAGTAAATATCCAATTAAAATAGATTTAAATTTTATGAGCAGAATTTTGGTTTTCAGACTTCTGGTGCATCTCATTGAAGACACAGCTTTGACAATTTCATGCCTATGTAAGTCATCCATGTAGCACTAAACCAGCTTCTGGAAATTCTCAGAGCAAACCTCAGTAGCAACTAATTTCCTGAAACACAGATCTGGCACCAAACTGATACTCCAGAGATGAATACCAAAGAAAGAAGCAAAGTGCACTGCACATAGTAGGTGCTGACAATAAATATCCAGTGATTTATTAACTCATTCAGAATGTGTTCGCAGTTCAAATTTCTGGATGGTTTCCTGATGCCTACATTTATCAACCTGATATAGTATTCAAATCCACAAATTTCTATAAATGAAGGTCGTATATGATGATTTAGGAACATTTTAATCCAAAATGCTCAAATCAATCTTTATTTCAAGTATAAGCATATGTGTAGGTTTTGGTATAACTGTGTAACCACTGGGGACATCTTAAATTGGAAATCCCACATGTATTATATTCTCTACTTTTAGGGGCTAACTACAACATTGTTAGTTACCAGAATGTAGATACTTGAAGGACTAATGATCTAGTGGAGCCACACCTCTCTTACTACAAATGAAGAAAGAGAAGCTCCCAATTCTAACTAACAATGCTGGTTAGTCACCAATCATGGACGAAAGCTCTGGTCCTCTCTTCGAGTATTCTGGGATTTTCCCAATAGACTAATTTTTCTTTGCTTGTTTAGACTCAAACTTTCTAGAACAGCTGTATAAATTTGTGTCATCTGATTCACCGTCAGTCTATAAACTTGATATAAGCCCCTAAATAAGTTACTTCTTATTGTTTTATCTAAAATTAAAATCTTTCCACTAGGCATACAGCACAATTCTTTAAAGTGAACTGAAAATTATAATTATACAGATTCAATAAATGTAATATATAATTCACACACAAGAAATGCCATTAATAATTTTTCTGCCATAATGATTTTTGAGTTATAGCAATTTGTGGACAATTCCTCTTCTCCCAGAATATCAACTTTTTAATCCCCCAAAACACACTAAATAAACTATAAGAAATGATATGCCAATATATTAATTTAGGAAATTACCTACTCACCAATTTACCCGACACAATTTTTAGTTAGAAAACTCAATAGTATGAAATATATTTCGGGTATACCATGTCTGAATAAATGCAAAGAACTGTGTTTGGTCCTTACACCAAGCAAGAGAGATGAACAAGTTGACGGCTGTGGGCAACAAATACCATTTTTTATATTTTTAAGCTTAATGCTTCTCTAAAAGTACCTTTCTGTGCTCCAACTTAATTTGTAAGTTGCTTATAATGCAACTATAAGCCTTAAAGATTGCAAACCTGATAAGAAAAATGGGTCCAAGAAAATGACAACAAACCTTCACAATATTATATTTTACGTATGAAATCTGTTTATGTACTTACCTATTCCATTTATATAGCATCTATTTAATCTAATCTATGAAAGCTTTTTTCCCCCCATTGAATGGTTTTCAAGAATAAAGTTAAGCAGAGAGTTGAAAGTGATTTGGGATTTTTATCATGAATCTGAGTAGTCAAGCACCATCCCCACTTAAAATACTACAGGTCACTTTTCCTTGTTCCCCAGTAGAACTAATTATTAGAACATTTCATTCCAGATCTTCTCTTTGCCTATCTTCCCTTTATATCTCTTCCTGCCAGCTAAATACTGAAGCATTGTAACAGACACTTCAAAAATGCCTGGAGTCAGGCATGTGACTTTAATAGGAGGCTCTGGCTGGAGCTTTTTTGCAATGAAAACCAAATAATTCTGCGTTCAAATGGAAATGGAAATATTTCATCCTGAATTATCTTTACAAGATGATTCCAGCTTTTACATATGAAAATAACGGGAGATTTTTATCTGTGAATTTCTCAGGAGCTCCATTTTCAAACTATGTGGTCTATTTTAAACACACCATATGGATTATGTACTCTATGAACTACTCCGGGCTAAAAAAACTGTGCAAACACAAACCACCTAGTTCTCAAGTCCCAGCTGGCACTTCTGTTACCCATAAGTGCTCTTTTCTGTTTATGTTTCTTACACCCACATGTATATATGTTTGCAGTTGGAATCCTTCACCCTTGTCTCTTAAAAATTCCTTGAGCAAAAATGCAGCTCCGAATGGGACTCTGCTCCATTTCTGCAGGTCAATGTTCTGCCCAGTACTGTGGACAAGGCCCAGGCTGCAGGAGGAAGGCTACCAGGAGAATGCATGGCCCAGAATCTTCTCCTCCCCCCTCTTCCATTCTAACTGGCTTGTCTGATGTTCCATTTACTTGAGGCTCAAATATCTACTTTTGAAGATGCCACCCAATCAGAAGAACCAGCATTTCCCGAAGTGTGAGCCTTATGGCTGCTGACAAGAGTCCTATGAAAAGAAGGGTCCTGTGGCAAAAGTTTGGGGAGTCAAAACTTCTGAAAAGCTTTTATGCCTAGAGCTTTCCCTGTTAATGTTCTTTGTGAATGTTCATGGTGATGGGTCTGTGGAGTACAGGTTGTTTTGTAGTATATTTAAATGTGGAATTCTTCCTTTTCTACTGAGTGTCCTCCAGGAAGAATGTTCCACAGAGCTCATTTTGAGAACTACTACCAATGTTACCGGGTTTCCCTGGTGGCTCACTGGTAAAGAACCCACCTGTCAATGCAGGAGACTCGGGTTCAGTCCCTGGGTCAGGAAGATCCTCTGGAGAAGGAAACGGCAACCCATGCAGTACTCTTGCCTGGGAACTTCCATGGACAAAGGAGCTTGGTGGGCTACAGTCCATGGGGTCACAAAGAGTTGGACGTGACCTAACGACTAAACAACAACAACCACCAATGTCACCAGCTAAAAGGAACTTCTCAAGGTCTGAATACTCTATCCCAGGGCAGGAGTCTTAAGTAGGACAGGCAGGCCTCCTAGATAGCTGCTGGGAAGCTATTTTTAAGTAAGTGGCTCTATTGGCACATGTCAGGACCCACCACACAAGTGCTTGACTATTTCAGCCCTGATAATGTACTCCTCTGTGACAGTCACGTTGTCACCCACCTAAGGGTGACAGCAATAATTCCAGGGATGCTGAGACATGAAGGGCAATGCAGAAAGTAGAGAGAAATTCAACTGTGTAATTTAGGGTTTCTGAATTACAAGTAGCAGCAATCCTGTTTGTCCTTTGGGTTGAGTACCTTGAGAGTGGGGCCAGGTTGTCCTGGCATATGTGTGCACTCAGTGAATATCTGCAGAATGACTCAGTGATATAGCGATCACCAAATTTGGGCAATCTCCTTGGTTTTCACGTTACTTCCCTCCTCTCTGCAGTGCCAATCCCTACTTTCACAGATGACCATGGGAATCAGTAGATATAGCCATCAGAAACAACCTCTAGGCAACTGTTTCTCCCCAGTCTAAAAGTGACCTACATAACGTGAGAGATCAGCTCTCTATTTAAAAACTCCAGCAAAAGAGGCATCAAGGCATGCGTAGTACTCTGCTTCAGAGTCGCAGGACACTTGCAGCTAAGGAAATCATCCTCAGTCACACCTTCTATCTCATGCAACTGTCTAAAAGGCACTTGAGGGAGGGTGGCCATCTCCCCTGAGGTGTCAAGTTCAACCGCAGTGTTTCCCTAAACACTTCGGCAAAACTGCCAGAGAACAAGATTTTTCCTGCTGCATGATTAGATGAAGGACATTCTCTGGAATCCATTCTCACCTTAAAATATATATGCGTGTATACTCACAAATATATCTGTATGCATGTGTGTGCATTTACACATGTGTGTTTGCACATACTAGAACCATCTGCCTAATCACATATGTTCAAGACTTTAGCCATTTTCACGTCCTCTTTCTGTGAACTTTGTTCATTTAAATAGCCATTGAATTGGATCAAGCTGTTCCTGAAATGACACTCACATTCACTGGATCCTCTCCAGATTTCTACCCTTAGTTCTGGACTTCTTTCTCTTTCGCTGACACTGTGCAGTAGGCTCCCAACTCGTAGAGAGATATTTCCAAACTCCCAACCCAGTACTGCATGTGTATGGCCTTTATAACTGTTGAACTGTTTTCCAATATGTTATTTAATGCTTGTGACAGCCTATGTATGCTGATGAGGTCACTGTGGATGGTAAACCACTAGCTCAGCGTCCCACAGTCAATAATTTATTTGTCAACAAATCACTCTTCTCCTGACCTTGTTTTTCCCCCATGGACCTTAGATAGTTATACGAACGCAATTAAAAAAATTTTTTAAAGACTGCTACATAGGACCTTATTCAGTGGAAAAAGAAAGTTTGTCTTGATAGATCATTAATAAAGTTACTAGCCCTTAAAATCGTAAAATAAGCAACTATGGATGATAATTAAATATATTCTACTTAAAACCAGCTACTTTATACTACAAAAAATGGCGAGATACTTTTTTTGTTAATACCTAAGGACAGGTGGTGCTTCCTACATGGCTCGGTGGTAAAGAATCTACTTGACAATGCAGGGGACTCAGGAGACGTGGGTTTGATTCTTGGGTCGGGAAGATCCCCTGGAGGAGGAAATGGCAACCCAGTCCAGTATTCTTGCCTGGGAAATCCCATGGACAGAGGAGCCTGGCGGGCTACAGTCCAGGAGGTGGCAAAGAGTTAGACACAACTGAGTGCACGCACACACATGAACGGCGGGTGAAAAGTGGTATGTTACCAGGAAAGAGATGCTCCCTAATTGTTGGGACCTGTGGGTCTTGCCAAGTAGAACGTACAATGCATCATGGGGCATACACTATGTTTGTCTATGCTTTTTGCCCAGCACAGCCTGCCTCCTTCCAGGATCCCCAACCTGCCAAACCCTGCCCAGCCTCTAAGCTCCAGTTCACATGCACCCCTTCCTCCACTCTGCAAACCTGCTCTGTAACCTTAGGTTGATGCTTTCAACTCCTGTAAGGGAGTCATCAGATTCTAGCCTGTACCCTGGTCATCTCGGTACCTGCCCTCCAACCTTAGAGAACAACTCATTCACTTTACTGATTCAACAAATACCCCTTCAGTGATGCTACCATGCCTAGTGCTATTGTGAGCTCTGAAACAGAGAATCTTAAGAAATAAATTCTGCCTTGAGAGTGTAATCTTGTGCAAGCACCTGCCATCTTTGTTATGTCACATACATTGATGAATAGTGTTGCTGTGGCCAGTCCAGCACGTCTGATGGCAGACTTCAGTTTATAGAGCGCTGTTTACTCTTCCCCTCTCTGGTGTAGCCTGAGACTGTAAATCCAACACAAAGACATCTTGCATTTCAGCCTTGCATTTAGCATCTAATAGCCGACTGCACTTCAAACAGAATGGTGCTTCTATTGAGAAAGAAGTATCCCTTACATGAGGCCAGCATTCCATTAACCAATCAAAGAAAGTGTTGTTTAAACATGCCATTTCCCCATGAACTCTTCTCTTAGTTCATTGTGTAGCTCAGAGTATTAATGGTCATGAAGACATCTGTCACAGTCAAACTTCTTTTCCACTAAGGAACTAATTAGAACTTCTTTTTTATATTGAGAGTTATATACAAAAGAGTTAATTTTGCCAAGTGTACTGAGTTCAAAAGTGAAGAGAAGGTTCCATGGCCTCCTTGAACAATTAGCAACAACTGTTTGAGTGCTTTGGTGTTAATTACAATTGTCAGTCCATCACTTATATAATAAACTCAGTGTAAGTGAATACATCAAGGAAAACAAAGAGAAACTAAGGGAACAAAGGGAAAACAGCTTTCAGAAGTTCCAGTACAGCTGAGAAATTAGAGACTCCATCATTACTTTAGATCTTGGTGAATTCCTTCAAAGCAGGATTTGAGACAGTTCTTAACTAAGTACATAAATTCCAAGTAAAAACAGGAAACTGAGGTCATGAAAGGATGTAGACAGAAGATGTACACTCATACATTTGAGGAAAGTAAATAACAGATGTAACTCTGAGCTTCCTGTTGACCAGGGCAAAAAATGAATAATGAGCAGTAACTAGGTTCTTTTCAGCAGAATGGACCATGTATGTGTGTTTTCTCTTTGGCTGAACTCCTCAGTTGAGATTGGGTGGTAGTTTATTCACCTCTGCCTTCCAGTTTGTTAAACTGGATCTCCCATCCCAAGTAGAGGTTTGGGCTTCTTTAAATTTGACCAAATTTCCTGATGCTGAAGCTAAAGCTCCAATACTCTGGCCACCTGCTGCAAAGAGCTGACTCATTGGAAAAGACTCTGATGCTGGAAAAGATTGAGGGCAGAAAGAGAAGAGGGTGATAGAAGATGACATGGTTGGATGGTATCACTGACTTGATGGACATGAATTTGAGCAAACTCTGGGAAATAGCAAAGGACAGTGAAGCCTGGCAGGCTGCAGTCCATGGGGTCACAAACAGTTGGATGCGACCGAGCAACAACAACAAACTGTATTAGTAGCTTATAACTGGGATGCCTGCCTTCCCTCATGATTCCCTATAATTTATTCTTCAGAGGAAAGTTAGGGTGATCCCTCAGGACTGTAAATCAAAGCATGTCTCTCACATGCTGGCCATCCTCCAAAGGGTTTCCATTGCACTTAGCATAAAATCTAGACTCCTGTACCCTGACACCTCTGGCTCTATAAGACCTCAGCTCGCACCTCCCTTCCTTTCCCTCAACTCTGCTTAAAGCACTCTTGGGGTCTAAGGTCCTGCTATCCCCTCTGTCTGCAAAGCTCTTTCCCCTGATTTTCATATAGAGGTTCATTCAGCTTTCAGGTTCAATTCTCAAGGAAGCATTTTCCTGACCACTACAGAATCAGTCTGTGCATGACTTTTGAACTGATTATGAGGTCTTACTTCCTTCCCTACACTCACCATCTGCAGGGACCTTAGTGCTTGTCTTGGTTGGATTGTTTGTTGAGGTCCTCACACTAGCACATGAACCCCTAAGAGAAAAGGATCTTGCTTCCCTCGCCTTCCCTGGAGCAAGGAGCCCTGCATGACAGGTGCTGGTGATAAACCAATCAACCCATAAAAGACAATATACTCTAAGCTGACTTGATTATAAAAATTAACAAAATGAGCAGATACATAAATATATCATGGCTAACTCCCTTCCCTTTGTGATTAACTTTTACCTCCTTTTGGATAAAAGTCCAAGTCATTCATCTAAAGCAGGGGTTCAGCCAACTTTTCTGTAAAGGGCCAGAGTATAAATATTTTAGGCTTTGTGGGACATGGTCTTTGCTTCAACTACTCGGCAGTATGGAAGTCACAGTATGTGAAAACACACAGTATGTAAACAAACAGGTATGGCTGTGTTTTAACAAAACTTTATATGCAAAAATTGGCATCTGTTGGATTTGGCTTGTAATTTCCTAACTGTAGATCACAACTGGGGCTTCCCAGGTGGCCTAGTGGTAAAGAACCCACCTGGCCAATGCAGGAAATGTAAGAGACAGGTTGGATCCATGGGTTGGGAAGATCCACTGGAGAAGGAAATGGCAACCCACTCCAGTATTCTTGCCTGGGAACATGGACAGAGGAACCTGGCAGGCTACAGTCCATAGGGTCACAAAGAGTCAGACATGACTGAAGTGACTTAGCATGCATACACAGACCACAATTAGTAAGAGGAAAATACTAGCTAAAAGTAAAAAACCAAATGATCAGACTTATGGACACAGTGTGGGAAGGGGAGGGTGGGATGAAATGAGAGAGTAGCATTGAAATGTATACATCACCATATGTAAAACAGCCAGCCAGCGGGAGTTTGCTGTATGATGCAGGAACTCAAACCTGGTGTGCTGCGACAACCTGGAGGGGTGGGATGGGATGGGATGGAAGGCGGGAGGGAGGGTCAGAGGGAGGGGACATGTGTATACCTATAACTGACTCATGGTGATGTATGGCAGAAACAAACACAATATTATAAAGCAATTATCCTCCAATTCAAAATAAATAAACTAAAAAACAGACAAACAGAAAAATTCAATGGCAAAAAACTTCCAGAAACACTAGAGTGAAAATCTGTATGTCTAGAAAAATACTGATACCAAGTAATAAGTGGATCCAAGGTAAGAATAGTAAAAGAAAGACTGAGTACCAGCAATGCCAATGGCCACATCATGGTTGAGGCTACACTCACAGGCTTCACTCTGCAATTGTGAAGTGATAACCCTCCCCTTCAAGAAGATGTTGATGAGATCACACTTGGAAAAACAGAGACAGGTCCAGGCATTTTATTAAAGGGAAAATGGGAGGAAAAAAATGGACAAAAAATTGGAAAGCTTTAAACAGTCACTGGCATGCATTCAGAGGCACACAGCCAGAAAGAAGGCTCAGGAAGCTAATAGATGGAGAGGGATTAAAAAGACCCCAAGATCTGTAACAAGGGGGGATAAATGAAGACTACAGAGGACACATGGAAGTGCTCATGTAAGAACACTGCAAATACTGTAGACAGAAGAGGTCTATGCTGTTCACCTATCTGGAGACTTGAAAACATGAAACATTGTAGAATGAAATTTGGAAAATACATATTTAGGCCCAATTTCCCTACCAGAGTTCAGAATAAAAAATCTCAATATCTAGATTTTTAAAGTATATTCCAGTGATCCCAGAAAACATTTCCAAGAATATGAGTATTTACATTTATTTAACACTTCACAGTTGTCAAGATACATATAGACACTCAGTCCAATTGGATCACTGAGGCAGGTGGGAAAAAATTGATTATCCACTTTTTGTAGATGAAGAAACAGAGGCTCAGAAAAGTTAGTTCGTTAGCTAGGAAGTGGTGGTAGAAAGCCACAGTTCTGAAGATCTCAATTCAAAGTGTTCAAATTGTGAATTGGTCATTTAATAGTTTAACAAAGAACTTACTCTAGACATACATATACATCTTCATGGACTCAAAGAATGTTACACTTGGAGAATTTCTGGCTATACATTAGATTGAATGGAATGATTATTTTTCAGTGGAGCAATGCCTGGGCCCCACCCTAGAGCGATTAAAGAAAAAATTTCTGGGAGTGGGATTCACACATGAGTAATTTTTAAATGTTTCTAAGTCATCACCAAAGTTGAGGATCACTGATTAAGTACTGAGGTCAGCAAATATTTTGTGTAAAGGATCAGACAGGAAATATTTGAGGCTCTGCTGGCCATATGGTCTCTGTCACAACTACCCTGCTGCTGCATGGTGAAAGCAGCCATAGATGATATGTAAGCAAATAGGCGTGGCTGTGTTCCAATAAAACTTTATTTATAAAAACAAGTGATTGGCCAGATTTGGACCAAGGGCCATGGTGTACCAACCTCTGATGTAGTAGAACCTTTCTATGGAAGAGAGGCCTGGAGATGTGAACTATCTTACCCAAGGTCTAATCATGCATCAATAACAAACCCAAGGCTGGGCTCTGCTCTTCGTTTACTGGCTGCTGTGTTTCCTCTACCAGTTCCCTGGGACTCTCAAACTACAACTTTGAACTTGCTATGCTTCATTTTGCTTCCCTGGTGGTTCATGCCAATGCAGGAGACACAGGAGACCCAGGTTCGATCCCTGGGTTGGGAAGATCCCCTGAAAAAGGAAATGGTAATCCACTCTAGTATTCTTACCTGGGAAATCCCATGGCCAGAGGAGCCCAGTGGGCTACAGTCCATGGGGTTGCAAAAGAGTTGGACATGACTTGGCAACTAAACAACAACAACAACATGCTTCATCTTTCACAAGCTTAAACATCCCTCTTGGAATAACTTATTTATTGGGAAGAAGGCTGTGTTTGGGCAGAAAGCTGTGATTTTGAGTCCCAGCTCTTCTACTTTATTAGTAGGAGAACTTCTAGCAGTTCCCTCAAACCATCTGAGGCTAGAGTGTCTGCATTGTAAGCCAGGGATGAGATTTCCAAAGGAAAACGTCTGTACGGATTAAGTGAGTACTGCATGACCCAGTGCCATGCATGACACATAGTATGTGCTCAGTAAATACTTATTTCACAACCTGAGAAATTTGACTACTATCAGATTCGGTGTTTTGTTTTGTTTTGTTTTGTTTTGGTAATTTGTGTGGACAAAAATTTGAGAAACCTAGAATATTAGGAAAAGAGAAACATTTCATCAAAATTTATTCTCACTGTCAGAGACAAGGACATATGAAAAAGGGATGGGTAGAAGGGTAAAAGGGATATACAAAGAAGCTCCCCCAAGAGGTTGTGATGGCCATGGTCCTGGCCAATCTCATCACCAACTGAGAATCACTAGCCTAAATTTTGATAAATTTCCCATCATCCCAGAAGCTGAGAGGAGATGAAGAGAGTGTGATGATTCCTTGTTTTCATTCAGAGGTAGAAGACGGGTTGGGGGTTTGTTCACTCCATTCTCCTAAACTTGGCAACTTGAATATGAACCTAAATCTCCACAACCCATTATTCTCCACTGAACATGAGACATTATTAGCTAAATTATGAAATCAGGATTTAGCTGACCTAAGATTGATTTATACTCAGTATCATCAGTGAGTTTACTTTTCAAAATATCCTGGGGGTGACCATTAAAATACCCATTTGTATACTGAGGGTTAGAAGATTTCTCTGACATATATTGTAAAATATTGGGATTGTCTAGAAACATAAATTGTTGGTTGATTTCTGTGCTAAGGGATACAACATGCATTTCCTTCCTTCCTTGCTAAGGGATTCTTATTTCATTCAAACATACCTCACTCAAGTGCCACGGTATGTTTCACGCTAGGAAGTTTGAACCTATTTTCAGCTCCAGCCAAGGACTTGATTTACCTAGGAGTTATATATTAGTCTTCTCATCAGTGAGTGGATAGAGAACAGGTATGGGACTTTATTCTGGCCAATGAGAGCTAAGAAGTCAGGTAGAGGCTTCTGAGAAAGTTTTCTGATTCTCCTGAGAGGGCAGCAGCACAGAGTGTCTCTCCTCTTTCTCTCGAAACCATTGTGTCTGTAGACAATGCCTGACACCTGAGCTGTCATCTTGTGTGCTTTAGTCATGTTCGACTCCTTGTGACCCTATCAACTGTAGCCCACCAGGCTCCTCTGTCCATGGGATTCTCCAGGCAAGAATACTGGAGGGGGTTACCATTCCCTTCTCCAGGGAATCTTCCTGACCCAGGGATCAAACCCAAGTCTCTTACATCTCCTGCATTGGCAAACGGCTTCTTTACCACTAGCACCACCTGGAGAGCTGTCATCTTATGTGTAGTCTAACCAATCATAAAGATGACTCTGGCAAACAGATACAGAACCTGGATCCCTGTGGACATCATTAAGTCACAGAATCAACCACTCTGAACCCATTCTGTTTCTTTCTGTCACCTCATACTTCTCCTTATGGTTTAAGTCAACTTGATTGAGAGTATCTTGATTCTGAACCCAAGCTGCTGAAACCATTTATCTGATGCTATTTCCTGGTTGTGTTTCTCCCTCATCTCTTCTAAAATCAGTTTTCAACTCATTTTTTCCTCAAAATACAAAAAAGCACAAAGTAGCTGTCTGGCTACATTTGGTAATCTGATGCTTCAAAAGGAAAGCAAATAGTCTGGCATTCCAGAGTTTAGAAATGTGCTTTA
This sequence comes from Capricornis sumatraensis, assembly GCF_032405125.1. Classification (NCBI taxonomy): domain Eukaryota; kingdom Metazoa; phylum Chordata; class Mammalia; order Artiodactyla; family Bovidae; genus Capricornis; species Capricornis sumatraensis. The sequence goes on along the minus strand of NC_091092.1, from coordinate 136,702,702 downwards.
TTAACAAATTTCTGCAAGCAAACTTCACAGTTGGATGGTAATAAACCCAGAGATGACAGCCATTTATACTTGAGGAAAGCAATGTTTTTGAAGCTCAGGCTACCTGAATGTACACAGTTGAGGTAATGTTGTCTTTAATCCATCATTTCTAATTTACAATCAAATGTTCACCAGAGCAATCAAACAAGAGAAACTTGAATACATGTCTTCAAAATAACATGTTATTAATTCTCTCAGCTCAGTGTTTCAACTTTCTGTACTTACTCATTCCACAAATGCATGTTGAGTTTCTACTGGGTGTTAGGTTTAGGGAATACAGAGATTAAAAGGGCAATATCAGTCCCTTAAGGGGATCAGAGGCTATCAGCACTGCCCATTAGAACCTTTCACAATGATGAAAATGCTCTATCTGCATGGTCCAATACAGTAGCCATTAGCCACTCTGGCCAATGAATACTTGAAATGTGGCTCTTGCAACTTAGGGACAGAATTTTAAACTTACTTTAATTAATTCTATATAGCCATGTGTACCTAGTGACCACCATATTGTACAGCACAAGTTGAGATGGTAAAGATGACAAGAAAACCAAAGGTATTATGATCAGTACCACAAAAACAGATTCACATCATCCTACAAAACAGGACTCCAGGGGACGAGCACTTAAGTAATTCAGCCTTGGGCAAGATAAGAAAACTCATTCAAGGAAAGCAGAGTCTTGAATCCAGCTCTAAAGGACAAAGAGCAATTTCTAAAGGACCAAGTTCACTTTCTGCTTCTCTACTGTTTTTTTTTTTTTTTCAATTGTAGTGGGTTGGCCAAAATGTTCATTCATCTATGAGAGCTCATGGGAAAATGTGAATGAACTTTTTGACCAATCTATTATTATAACAGTCTACCTTGTCATGAATTAGCATTTTCCATTATATTAGCATCTCCCATTTACCAGTTCACTTCATACTTCTTTGTACGAAGCAGATTCACTGTGTACATGTATTAGAGCTTTCCTAAATCAGTCACTCCGCATTTGACCTGGAGAGATACATAATCAACATTTTTGTGTTAAATACATAGTACAAGGACATCCACATGCCACTTTGAAATGGTTATCTGCTGACTTGCTGCTGAGTGAAAACTACCAAAATAATTTTCTCTGACCCCACTGTATGTGTGTTTTCCTCTTTCATCTGTTTTAAAGATCAGTTCTCAAATTACTATTCAAAATACGTATTTACCAAAATTATGTCTCCAGTTACATAAACACTAAGCATGTGGAGATTCATTTTTCTTTCTGTCCCTTATTCACTGAGACAGTACCTTCTGACTTCTGAGCTCTTTCTGAAGCCACAAGGGCCACCTGCCCCCTAGATCAACACTCAGTACCAACCTCTGTGAACTGATTGTAGGTCCTGTCACATCTTCCATGTTCCCTAAACACAACATTCCATCTCTTTCCAAGAGGGGAAGCTGGGAATATCTCACTTTCTAAGTACAGTGGACTTTATAAGACTAAAATGGTGCAGAATGAAGACAACAGATGAGGGTAGGGACACTGCTCCCTGTTGAGTAGAATCAACAGGGAGGCCCTGACAAGGAGGAAAAGGAGAGTTTATTACTGTAGGAACTCGGGCCAAAGCAGCAGGGATGGAAAAAGCTGAGGGGAGAGACAATGACAAATAGACTATCTGTTTGGAAACCCACTGAATGCCAGAGGGCAGAGAGAGCCAAGACTTTAAAGTGGGTGATTGGACAAATGGTGTAGTCATTGTATAAACAATGCTGAGGAAAGAGATGGCTTCTCTTGGGCTGTGGTGGGGTTCAGTTGGATTTTAGGAGCAGTGGATTGTGGGAAATGTAATTTTGGAGGCCAGTGATACAGAATTCAGAGATATCACTGAGGCAGGTAAGAGAGATGGGAAGGAGAAGAAAATAAGGCACAAGAGACTAGGCAGGGAGCAACCACCTGGATGAACTGATGCTCTTGGAGGTTTTCAGGTCTTTGAAGAGGATCATGAGACCCTGATGAAGATTATTACATGAGCAGACTGGAGCAAGGGGAAACCTGGGATGGAGTTGGATAAGGAACTCTGGGTCTGGGATTCCAAATGGACAGTGGAAAATATGTTGGGAGGGAGCATAATGCAATGGTGAAGACCACAGCTTCTGCTAATATTGAACCTGTTTTGGAATCCTGATTCTACTGCTTCCTGGCCATGAGACCTTGGACACATCAAACTGTCTTCCTGTGCCCCAGCCTCCTTCTCTAGAAAATACCAATGGAAACAATGTTGTGATGTGCCATGCTGAGGCTTGAGTTTATACAAGTGGCATATGCAACACAGGGAAGAGGGAGAAGAAGGCAAGTGGTCATTCAGAGTTGAAGATCTTGAAGATGGGACAGCTGTGAGTGATGGAGGTAGCCGAGTTGGGTAGCAGAGGTGAGGTGGAGATGGAGGGCCAGGAAGTGCTGGAGGGTGAGGAACAGGCAGACAAGTAGGTTGGGAATGACTTCAACATGAATGTAGAGATAAATGGGAGTGAAAAAAGAGTGGAAGGACGATGCTAAGTCTTCCTGGCAGAAGACCGATGGAATTCAAAATTTTAACAGATTATTAATCAAACATGCCAGTCCCGATCAGCAGTTTATGTATCTCTACCTCATCTTCGCCTCACAAAAGTCCTCTAAGGTCAATGTTTTCCTCCTCTTCAGAAAAGAAACTGGCACTCGAGGGTTTCATATATTTACAATGCCAAAGCTGCTACACATAAGACATAAAAAGGCGGCCCTGAGAACCTGGGCTTTTCTAACCATAACTATGCTGTGGGGAAGTAGAAGTGGAGGTCAATAGGTTGGACCTCCAAGGTGGAGTAGCTGTGGAGCTCAAATGGTGATGATGAGGGGAAGGCAGACTGAATAAAGAGGAATAGGCAATGCTGCAAGACCGAAGGATGGCTGACATTGGCTTGGGTATTCACAAAATGAAAAGAGAGCCAATTGGTTTCCATCAGTCTTTTCTGTTATTGCAGTTACTGAACTGAGAAAGCCTTTTGCTCTTTGCTTTTTCTGGGGAATAACATAATCATTCAGGTTGGGTTGAGTGTCTGACAGTGTTTTATGTAGTCCTCTTATTTCTGAGCCTGAAAACTTATTCCCCATGTGATAGTTCCATATTCCTTTTGGAATGTGTAGCCTGATATCCGTCTCTGCCTCCTAGCAACCTGTCTGCTATGATATATACCATTTCATCCCTCTAGCAATTGGGAAATGCATTTCTGGAAGCCAGTCTCTTGGTAATTGATGCATCATTTTTCCATTAAAGAAAGTGCTCATGCATTCACGAAGAATTGCAGGTTTAAAGTGTTTGGTAATGATCTCTGGTTGCTTGTCAAGCAGAATTTCGATCGGAACATGAAAATACAACATTAGTATGATTTGCAACCCTTCCAGTGGGTTCCTAATTTCCTTCAACAACACAGAGTGATATTTCTCCATGCTTAAAATCCATTACAGGTGCTTACTACATTTGGTCTCCTTTGGAGGTACATCTTCTAAGTCTGACACAGGAAAAAAGTTAAAAATGTTCTAAATGAGTAATCCCCCTACCCCACAATCTTTTAACTCTGATTTATTCCTCAGCTGAAAGTATTCATCACTAGTTGAGCTAAAATAAACTAACTCTTATGACATATAATTAAATTACTGGCAGAAATAAAATCTAAAATTCCTCCAGAGTACTTCACATAAACATCAGCAGAATAATTGAGTTGAGGTAAAATATTTTGTTGAAAGGCCCCCAAAAAAGTCACCTGAAGGAATTTGTTTCCCTAATCTCTGACAATGTTTAATTTTCTTTCATGATAATTATGGAAAAAAATTTCGCTTGCGTATAAAATTCCCTCTTCTTTCAACTCTTCTTTGCCTGCCTTCCTTTTTTCACATCTTCACCAGAAACTGGAAATAAAAACACTAGGAAAATGTTTAAACTCTTAGCTAAATGATAGTCTCTCAAGATCTGGCTAAAAGAAATCATGCATTTACTCAGTATTCACAGCTTCTAGGTTAAAATTCTAGAAAGGAGTATTATATTTCCATTCTATCCATCTGATTTCTCTTTTAGTTGGCCCAAGAACAGGCTCAACTATCTCAAAGACTTCATAACCAGAATAGTGATTTCTCAGTCCCCAATTAAATCCTTCAGGAGAAACACACACACACACACACACCCCTCAATCACTCTGCGCTTTTGCCCATTCAAACACCTGTGAGTCCCAGTCCTCAGCTCCATTTTGCTTAGGAGTTCGTCTTGCTTTTCTATTGCTTGAAATTCCAAAATGATACAATCATTTTGGAAGCCAGAACTACGATGTCCACATCACATGGAAAATTTTTAAGCCAGCTTTTTCCAAGTTCACCACAAAATGAACAACAAGTCAATGCAACACTGTGTGGTGTGTGAGGCAATAAATTTTCCCTCTAAGATTTTACAGTATCATTTTCATATTTACTTCTAAATTTAAAACAATTCTCTTAATCCACTCTTTCTTTTGGTGAGAAGCAATTGTGAAATTATCTGGTGGTTTGATAAATTTACCTTATTTTTCTCACCCTCCCTTCAACTGAACCAGTATTTGTCAGGCCATTATCTTTTCCAGATGAAGAAGAAAAAGAGAAATTGGACTTGGATTAGGAAAACCGAGATCCACCCCAACTCTGCCATTTGCTAGCCACGTGGACTGTGGCTGATCCTGGAGTCCCTCTGAGCCCTTAGGTTTATCTGTAAAAGAACAACATAAATAACTACAACATGAGTAAAGGATTCAAAGAAATGGGAATTTATGAAGAAGCTTTCTAAGTGCCCAGATGCCGCACATAGGTATTTTTATTATTCAGACACATCTGTATGATGAGGAATATTGGGCAAAAGAATGCTTCAATGTCTTCCTCTTGGAAGAAAGGGTTGTTATTCAGTCACTCAGTCATGTCCAACCCTTTGTGACCCCATGGACTGCAGCACACCAGGCTTCCCTGTCCTTCACCATTTCCTGGAGTTTGCTCAAACGCATGTCCATTGAGTTGGTGATGCCATCCAACCATCCCATCCTCTGTCTCCCTCTTCTCCTTTTGCCTTCAATCTTTCCCAGCATCAGGATCTTTTCCAATGAGTCAGCTCTTTGCATCAGGTGGCTGAAGTATTGGAGCTTCAGCATCAGTCTTCCTGATGAATATTCAGGGTTGATTTCCTTTAGGATTAACTGGTTTCATCTCCATGTTATCCAAGGGATTCTCAAGAGTCATCTCTAACACCACAGCTTGACAGTTGTCTCATGTATCAGCACTCAGCTCTCTAAGGACAAATGTCTTCCCACTCCAATCTCCAGAAAACTCCTTCTCAACATTCAGGACCCTCCTAGTCCCAGTCCCCAGAAGATAACACCACTCTATCATCTGAGGAGCTCTACCTACTGGTAACATCTTCCTACAACTTCATTTCCTTTCATCTCTCTGCCCCTTCCCTTGTCCTCTTCTGCCTCTTAACCCTAAAGCTCCACTTCCCTTCCTGACCAAAGGAAGATGGGCTGCCCCTTGTCATACCTCCCAGGATTTGGGGGTCGAGGTAGAATGACTAGGAGGTAATGAAACACTCCCTGCTCTCCTCTGAAGCTTCTTGATTCCTGCTTTAATGTGCAACTATATTTCTAGTTTTAAGTCTTTTGCTATATGCTCACGCATCTCCCCTTTGCCATTCATGTTTTTACATCCTGGGACATTTTCCTAGGTCCTTTAAGACATTGAGTGTCCACCCCAATTTTCCCTTTCATCATCCTTTAAGGCTTTAACAACCCTATGGACACCCTTTCAGACACCACACCTCACAGATCCTTGTCCTTTAGGGTACTAAGAACTTATTTCTTTGGCACCTCCCCTCTAAGGAAGCATCACACTACCCTTCACAATTTATTGCTACCAAAATCTCAAACTGTGAGAGTCCTCTAAGAGGCCACAAGTTACCAGCCTTTCAACTCTAGCAAATCCTTACTGCTGCCACAGCTCCTTTCTTGTCAGGACGTCCACTTCTGGACCCTCCCTGCTTTCCCAGTGGATCAGCATCTGTAGTCAAAAACAGGCCCTGGGAGGTGTCCATGACCTAATATCCAGAATCTGTCAATATGCTACATTATATGGCAAAACGAACTTGCAGATGCAATTAAATTCAGGATCTTGAGACAAAGGACACTGGATAACCCCAGAGGGCCCAATGTAACCATGAAGGTCCATATAAGATGATGGGAGAAACAAAGCCAGACAAGGTGATGTGAGGATAGAATCAGAGACTGGAGTGATGTGGCTACAAGTGAAGTCATATCAGCACCCTCTAGAAGCTGGAAAGGGCAAGAAACAGACTCTCCCGTGGAGCCTCCAAAGGAACCAGCCCTACACCAAAGTTTTAGCCCAGTGAAACTCAGTTTGGACTTCTGACCTCCAGAACTCTATGAGAGTAAATTTTTAATTTAATTCCCTAAATTTATGGTGATTTGCTACAACAGTGACTGGAAACTAATACACCACTCACACAATTGAATGCCCTCTTAACCCAGTTGGGAGAATGCCAATAATCAATAATTCCACTTTTGCCCTTATATTTACCCTATAATTCCTCATATGGGGCCTTCTTGCATGTGTGCCTTGCAAACACCTGACCTTGATTTACTTCTATCCTAACAATGGACTTTCCATTTTGGCTAATCAGCTTCTAAATGATGTTGGAATAGATCTCAAACTAGTTATTAATAACTGGGTTCATTTATAAATCACTGGATTTTACAATTCTTTTCCTTTGAGATATATTATTAGTGGTTTAGTAGCAGTTGGTACAACTATTTCTACTCTGCCTGGGACCCAAAACCCATCTCCTCCCATTTCACTGTTAGATGAACCTACCGTTTCTCAGGTTAAGATCATCTACAACCTTTCAACTTTGCTTCTATCTCTAACTACTCCTTTTTCTTCCCTACTGCCTCAAAATCAGTGCCCTTTCTCCTTCTCCAATCCACATCCTCTCCAGGCCCTCTTGATCTGATGTCATCCCATATATTCCTCAACTTCACTCCTCTTTCTAGCTTCTGTCCTTGGAACACATACAGAAAGGTCATTAGCTCCACTCCTGTGTGCAGGGAAGCAGCATCTATGCCATCAGGGATAAATTCAGTTCAGTTCAGTTCAGTTGCTCAGTCGTGTCTGACTCTTTGTGACCCCATGAATCACAGCATGCCAGGCCTCCTTGTTCATCACCATCTCCCGGAGTTCACTCAGACTCACGTCCATCGAGTCCTTGATGCCATCCAGCCGTCTCATCCTTGGTCGTCCCCTTCTCCTCCTGCCCCCAATCCCTCCCAGCATCAGAGTCTTCTCCAATGAGTCAGCTCTTCTCATGAGGTGGCCAAAGTACTGGAGCTTCAGCTTTAGCATCATTCCTTCCAAAGAAATCCCAGGGTTGATCTCCTTCAGAATGGACTGGCTGGATCTCCTTGCAGTCCAAGGGACTCTCAAGAGTCTTCTCCCTAGGTTTTCCCTAAAGATTTCCAGAGCCAGAAATCCATAGCTTATTTTACTTCCCCTTATATTACTTGCTTGGGCTTCCCTGGTAGCTCAGCAGTTAAAAAAAAAAAATCCACCTGCCAATGCAGGAGACTCAGGTTTGATCCCTGGGTCGGGAAGATCCCCTGGAGGAGGAAATGGCAGCCCACTCCAGTATTCTTGCCTGGAGAATCCCATGGACAGAGGAGCCTGGTAGGCTACAGTCTGCAGGGTTGCAAAGAGTTGGACATGACTTAGCAACTAAACAACAGATATTGCTTGTTTGCCTTAAAAATCAAGGAGTTCTCAGACTCCCTTGGTTGCCCAGTGGTTAAGAATCCACCTGCCAATGAAGGGGACATGAGTTCAATCCCTGGTCAAAGAAGATCCCACATGCTGCAAGGCAACTAAGACCATGAGTCACAACTACTGAACCAACATGTGCTAGAGCCCATGCTCCAAAACAAGAGAAGCCACCAAAATGAGAAACCCAAGCACCATAACTAGAGAGTAGCCCTCGCTCACCACAACTAGAGAAAGCTCTCATAGCAATGAAGATGCAACACAGCCAAACATTTAAAAGAAGAAGAAAGAAAAGAAGCTCTCAAGTGGGAAGTAAAATTCAGTTGTTCAGCCTTTCAGAGACACACAGAAAAAATGGTAAACATAATGACATTAATAGGAATTCTCTGAGATCATGCAGATTAAAAAATTCTAGACCAATGTCTTCATAAATATAAAATGGTGCTTCATTTTGTTTTGAAAAACAGACCCACTCTGCCCATGAGTCCTAAAGAACTTTGTGTTTTATGTAATAAGCACTAACTGTTTAATGAATTAAATGGTCAAAGAAGCTCATTGAAATGGAAATATTCCATGTGCTGATCATCACAGGCATAGAACTCTTAGCGCAAATAGCTGGATCTGCCTTCAGGTAAGAATCTCTCCATCTCTGTTTCCGTAAGTTGGCTACAAATATTATTTTCAATGTATAACCTTTATCATATGGCTGCCCCTTGTTAAAAACAAAATTATGTGCCTTCTACTGCTGACACTAATATATTCTTGTTATAGGTTTCAAAAACCTCACATAATAGTTCAAACAATTTTTGCTGCCAACTGAAGCCCAAGGATGAAGAGAAAGAAGCATAAAAGGAGAAAGCTATTTTAGAAAAACAACTGACTTTATGTAGATGTTAAAGATGTCAACATTTGTGGGGGGAAATCCTGCTTATTTTAAAATGTCTAACATTATTCTAGCCAAATAAATACAGAACTAAGCTTTTGCAGAAATATAATCCTTGTGGAAAAGATATAGATTTTTTCATACAGCTATTTACTTTTGCCTTAAATTAATTGCATGTGTATGTAAAATCCACAGACTTACATTTTTAAAACATTAAATATATTAGCATTCTCAAAAATTACATTTTCAATCAATGAATTTACATACACATGAAATATGTAAGCCATTTCAATGACAGTGTAAAAATAGGTTAAAAATTCAATTTATGAAAACTAGTGGGAGCCCTCCTCCATTTTACAGATGAGAGGCATTTGGGGTTCAAATAGATTCAGTAATTCATATGCCCATGTCACACAAACAGTAAGGACCAGAATTATCTTTCTTTCAAAAAATCTAGTTTATATGCCATCAAATTTAACCTTTTAAAGTACAGTTCAGGGGTGTGCAGTACGTTTGCGAAGATGTGCAACCATCACCACTATCTAATTTGAAAACATTTTCAGTATCATGCAATGAACCTGGACTGGCGATGCTTGGGGCTGGAGCACTGGGATGACCCAGAGGGATGGTACGGGGAGGGAGGAGGGAGGGGGGTTCAGGATGGGGAACACGTGTATACCTGTGGTGGATTCATGTTGATGTATGGCAAAACCAATACAATATTGTAAAGTAATTAACCTCCAATTAAAATAAATAAATTTATATTTAAAAAAACAGAAAGAAAACATTTTCATCCCTCTAAAACCCCAAACCCAATAGTAGTCACTTCTCTCCTCCCCACTCCAGTTCTAGGCAACCACTATCATACCTTTTAAAAAAATCTTTTCTGTACCTTTCTTATAAGTGGAAACATACAAAATAGGGTCTTTTGTGATTGGCTTCCTTCATTTAGGATAATGTTTTCAAGGTTCATTCATGTGGTAGCATGTATCTGAACTTTGTTCTTTTTCCCAGGTGAATAATATTCCACGACAGAAAAATATATACTTTTAAGCATTACACTGTGAGACAAAAGTGTTTGTGGTCATACAAGTTCAAATACCATGTTGCAGAAGATATAAAAAGGAAACACCATTTTTCCACTATTGGATCGGGCAACATCTAAAAATCTTACAATACTCTGAGCTGCTGAGGCTGTAGGAAAGCAGCATTCAAGTATTGCTAGGGCAACAATGATGAGCTGACCCATTCATTATAGAGGGCAATTGGGTAATATCTATTAAAATTACAGATTCCCTTTCTGGAAATTCCTTCTACAGATACATCAGCACATATGTGAAATGATGCATTTGTTTCAACACCATCTATTGCAGCAAAAGAAGGGAAGCCACTTTAAAGTACAGTACTACTGAACTAGTCAAATAAATGTGGTATGTCCATACAGTCCAACACTCTAAAGAATGAGAAAGTTCCTTACGTACCAATATGGAAAGTTCTCTATGATACTGTCATACCTGAAAGAACAAGCAGAAGAACACTACATAAAGAAAGATAATTTTTATAATAAAGGGAGTACAGTAGAGTACATATACTTATATCTTATATGCATAAAGAAACTCTGGAAGGATAACAAGAAGCTAGTAATTCTGCTTACCTGTTTGGGGGAAGAGGTTAAAACATTATGACTGGGGAATAAGTTGAGAGACTTTTGGCTGCACACATGCATGCTGTGGTAGGCAAAATTCTACTAACAAAAATGTCCAAGCTGCCTAACTGCTGACTACTTCCTCAAACATTCATCTAGGTAATGCTGTGAAAGGACCTTTCAGATGGAATTAAGGTTGTGTCAGCTGATCTTAAAGTAGGGAGATTTTCCTAGAATATCTGAGTGGGCTGCTGCTGCTGCTGCTAAGTCACTTCAGTTGTGTCCGACTCTGTGCGACCCCATAGACGGCAGCCCACCAGGCTCCACCCCTGGGATTCTCCAGGCAAGAACACTGGAGTGGGTTGCCATTTCCTTCTCCAATGCATGAAAGTGAAAAGCAAAAGTGAAGTCACTCAGTCATGCCCAACTCTTAGCGACCCCATGGACTGCAGCCTACCAGGCTCCTCCGTCCATGGGATTTTCCAGGCAAGAGTACTGGAGTGGGGTGTCATTGCCTTCTCCATCTGAGTGGGCACAAAGTAATAATATAAGCCCTTAAAAGCAGGAGAGGAAGGCAGAGGAGTCAGTCAGAGAGATGATGAAGGAGGTGAGACTTGACTCACTGTTTCTGGAGGGGGCCACAGAGAAAGAAAAATAAAGAATGCAAACAACTGTTAGGAGCAGAGAGTACTCTAATAGCCAGCGAGGAAACAGGGACTTCAGTCCTACAACCACAAGGAATCAAACTGGCCAACAAGCTGAATGTGCTTGGAAGCAGATCTTTCCCAAAGCCTCTTTAGGACAGCACAGGTAGCTGACACCTTGCTTTCCATCATGTGAGCCCCTGAGCAAAGACAGCAGCCAAGCCAGCTTTGACTTCTGACTCACAGAGCTGTGACATTTTGTGGTGTTTTAGGCTGCCATATTTGTGGTAATACATTCCAGCAGCAATAGAAAACTAATGCATATATATGCTATACTGCTAATCTTTTATGATAAAGATTTAAATTTAAAGGAAATCCAAATAGACTTCATAAAGTAGCTGAAAATAAGGTTAACTTTCCAGGGGCATAACTATCAAGTCAAAAGTTCATGGTACTCTTCTTTGTTTTATGTGACCACACTTAAATAATTTCAGTCTGAAAATCACAATTTTGAAAAAAAATCCCCTGGGAAGCAAGTCTTATAAAACCTGAATGGTAGGCTTGTTCTCCCAAGGCCCTCTGTCTCCTAAATCTAATGTCTTCTCTAAAAACTAAAATGCCAGCATATAAACACAGTTTATTTAATTCCTAGTTAGAACCGATAACATTAAATTGATAGACACTGAAGAGACAGACACTTGGCTTAAAGGAGAATGTTTGCCTTCTCTAATTGAAATGTCTAAAGGTTAAGCCTGCACTTTGTCTAACCTTTAACTACACATTTCTTCCCTTTGGTATTGGGTATGTTCCAGAGTTTTGTTAAAGGAGTTTATTGTTCTTACATGGGGGAAAAATGGTCAAATAAGTGATCTTTGATACAGAATTAAGATGAAAGTTCCAAGGACACCAGTTCTCTTTATTATCATTTAGTTCTTTATACCTAAAAACTTTGTATGAAAACAAAAACCTTCCAAAATTAACTACTTTATGTGAGGAAAGGCAAAAATCAATTTCCTTTATAATTTGTTAGAAAAGTTAAATTAACCTCACTGTTGAGAAAAACTTACTAATTAATGTCATTGCTAGGGGAAACCTACTTATTTTCAAAATTATCTCTCCTCTTCTAAGGCCTGTGTCTACTTCTTGCCATCCACTGCTGGTCAATGTCTATCCCAGCGATTCTCAACGAGAGGCAGTTCTGCTCCATGGGGCACATTTGGAGATATATTTTTCTTGGCACAACTGTGGGGGGGGGGGGGCAATGCTACTGGAATATAGTGGGTAGAGGTCAGAGGTACTCTTCAACATCCTATAGTGCACAGGACACCCCACAACAGAGAACTATTTGGCTTCCAAATATCAATAGTGCTGATGTTGAGAAATCCTGGTCTAGATGAATCTCGAAGGATGGGTCGGTAATGAATAAAGATGTGAGGTTCCTCATTGAGGAAAAACAAGGAAAGCCATGTTGGTACAGGCAGATCAAAACAGGGAGAAAAAGAAAGAAGGGAAGGAAGTTCCTTTCTTCAAAGTTTCCCAATAACTGAATTGTTTCATTATTAAATTTAAATTCATTTAAAGAAAGTAAAATTTAAAGTTCAGTTCCTCAATCACATGCACTCCATTGCAAGCCATGTATGACAAGTGACTAGCAGATTGGAGGCATGAATTCAGACAGTATTCCTGGGACGTGCGTGTGTGCATGCATGCTCAGTATCTTCAGTCATGACCAACTCTTTGTGACCCCATGGACTGTAGCTGCCAGGCTTCTCTGTCCATGGGGTTCTCCAGGCAAGAATACTGGAGAGGACTGCCACGCCCTCCTTCAGGGGATCTTCCCGGCCCAAGGATTGAACCTGTGTCTCCGGCATTGCAAGTGAATTCCTTACCCATTGAGCCACCTGAGAAGCCCCATTCCTGGGACATAGATAACATTTAACATACAGGAAGAAAGGAGGAAGGGCAGTGAGGAAGGAAATAGAGGGAGGAAGGTAGGCAGGAAGAGAGAGAAGTGGGAAAGGATCACATTAAGGAAAGGGAAAGACAGGCAAAAATCTAGTGATAAGAGCAATGAGAAGACCAGGAGGACAGAGGGTCACAAAGACAAGGAGATAGTTCTAAGGAAGCAAGGCAGACTGCTGTGAAACAAGAGCACCAAGAGATTACTAAGGAAAGCCCATGACTTTCTTACTAGTGTATCAAGAGCTACAAGCATTCAGGGAACAGATGAACTTTATGGAAGATTTCAAGGAAGATTTTTTTGAAAGAGCAGGAACAGATGTTCCTTTTAATTTATGTTTATTTCATGTGTTTGTTTTCTTGCCTTTTTAGGACAAGGAAAAATGGAGAATGTGGTTATACTGATAAAATGACCACCAAGCTGTCTCAAAAGTATTACTGTGCCAAAAATTCTCCTCTGAAATAATTAGAACTCCAAATCATTTCACAAAATTTTCACAACTGAAGCAATCATGTGTGAAGAGGCATTTATCATGGATGACCTTTTAAGTGAGATATAAACTGTTTCTTGAAAAAAAAAAGAAGAAATAATCTAGCACAAAAAGATACTCTTCTTTCCTTGTCCCTTTTATGAAGAAGTGAAAGTGTTAGTCGCTAAGTCATGTCCAACTCTCTGCAACCCCCTGCACTGTAGCCTGCCAGGCTCTACTGTCCATGAAATTGTCCAGGCAAGAATACTGGAGTGGGTTGCCATTCCCTTCTCCAGGGGATCTTCCTGACCCAGGGATTGAACCCATGTCTGCTGCATTGTAGGCAGATTGTTTACAATCTGAGCTAACAGGGAAACTCATCTATACCCAGTTGTAAGGCCAGTTAATGAAATATCTTTTTAAAAAAAAGGTGATTAAGTATAAACCTTCATTCAACTGGGGTGAGAGAAATGCAGAAAGGAGAAGGTTTTTGTTACACTGGTATCTGGCATATGATCAGTAAACTGATTTGCTTCCGTTTGTTTTTCATTTTTCAGTTGCTTTTTCTGAATGGTATAGAGAGCTTATGGAGAAGGAAATGGCAACCCACTCCAATATTCTTGCCTGGAAAATCCCATGGACAGAGGAGCCTGGTGGGCTACAGTTCATGGGGTCCCAGAGTTGGACACAACTTAGCAACTTAACAACAGCAGCAACAGTAAGCTTAAGTCTGATTTCCCCATTTGAATTCAAAGTGGATTGACATCATAACTCTTTCTTTGAGTAAACCATAAAAAAATATTCAACTGCTATTCATCCTGGACCTATTATCCTTCTGGACCTCAGAAGCCCTTCCTTTATGGAGAAACTGCTCCTGTGACCCTACACAGCCCTTGAGGGGCATCTCTGTGGCTCCTTGGAAGGGAGCTGAGAGCTGGAAGTTCACTGCTGAGTAGCAGACATGAATCACTCCCTTTTGGAAAGCACAACTAGGAACATCTATGGATTTCAGATTTGGGGGAGGAAGCCTGCTCATCCAATCTCTAAAAGGGGAACATTTTCATTGTAGCACTGCTTACAATAGCCAAGACATGGAAGCAACCTAAATGTCCATTGACAGAGGAATGGATAAAGAAGATGTGGAACATATATTCAGTGGAATATTACTCAGCCATTAAAAAGAATGAAATAATGCCATTTGCAGCAACATAGATGGACCTAGAGAGTGGCATACTGAGTGAAGCAAGTCAGACACGGAAGGAGAAATATCATGTAACACGCCTTATATGTGGAATTCAAAAGGAAATGATACAAATGAACCTTACTTACAAAACAAAAACAGACACACAGACTTAGAAAATGAACATATTGTTGCTGGGGGAAGGGACAGTTAGTTAGGGACTTTGGGAAGGTCATGTACACACTGCTATGTTTAAAATAGATAACTAACAAAGACCTATTGTATAGCACAGTGAACTCTGCTCAATGTTATTTGGCACCCTGGATGGGAGAGGCATTTGGGGGAGAATGCATGCATGAATGCATGCTAAGTCACTTCAGTTGTGTCTGACTCTTTGCGACCCCATGGACTGTAGCCCACTAGGCTCCTCTGTCCATGGGATTCCTCAGGCAAGAATACTGGAGCGGGTTGCCATTCCCTTCTCCAGGGGGAGAATGCATACATGCATATGTATGGCTTAGTCCCTTCGCTGTTCACCTTGAACTGCCAAAACATTGTTAATCAGCTATATTCCAATAAAAATGTTTTTGGTGTTAAAAAAATAAATAGATAAAAGGGGAACACTTTTGCCCAGACCCTTGAGAGCATTCGGTTCTAGCATTCTCTTGGCTTTGGGTTATAGAATCTAGCTGAGAAAGATCTGATAAATACCACCATGCATTCACTCTGCATTCACTCTCTTTAGAGTCACTGACATGCCAGCCTGGGGGCTAGAATTGAAGTCCACTGTCACATGTGTTTCCACCTCTGTAGGTTGCTGAGCTTTGCCTTCCCTCACACTGTCTCACCATAAATAGGTCTACAGAAACGGTGTGGATAGATCTGCATGTTCTACGGAACTGTTTTTGCTGTTGTTTAGTTGCTAAGTCGTGTTTGACTCTTTGCGACCTCATGGATGGTAGCCCGCCAGGCTCCTCTGTTCGCGGAATTTCCCAGGCAAGGATACTGGAGTGGGTTGCAATTCCCTTTTCCAGGGGATCTTTCCACCTCTGGGATCGAACATGTGTCTCCTGCATTAACAGGTGGATGGATTCTTTACCACTGAGCCACCAATAAAACACCATCCTTCTGATGTAAAACCTGCAGCATCTTCCATGTAAAGGGATAGCATTCTATTATCCCTGGTGATAAAATCAGATGCCATATAGAAGATATTCACATAAACAAGTCTACTTCCGATTCATAAGTAGCTGAATTCTCCCACCGTGCTATGCTCTCCTGCTGAGTTTGCAAGTCAAGAGCCCTCAGTCTGTCTCTCCAGTCCCTGCCTGCCCCCCTTGAAGACTTTTGACTTGACACACACTTCTGTCTCTCTAATCCCTGCCCATCCACCACTTTGTCCAACATTTCAGAAGGACACCACAGGATCTTGGCATGGAGCTTGTGAGAAGTGGCCAGGCCTAACTGTATCAATGCCCCTACTGAATGCTCATACAATGAAATTATAGTTTAGTATGAAAAACCCCGTCGCTTTTATAAATGTGGTGATAACACTCTTTACAGCAGTACAGAGCAAGAAAAAGGAGCTCAGACTTAATCCGTTTTAATCATAGTTATTTCCTAATATAAAAGACTGTGGGACTTTTCACATTCTTTTGGAAGGATTAGTGAAGGCAAACATGAATAACAAATTGACATTTCTGAGTTCTGGAAGAGCCAAAAGCAATACAAAAGGAAGGCAGACAGATCAAATTTCTGAGCAGAATTATTTTTCTAAGCAGAGTTTAACAGTTAACATTAGGAACGAATGTTAAACAGCTCAGCACAGTTATTTTTCTATACCTAGAACACATTTTGCCAAACAGTTAAAATGACAAGTTTGAAAGACACATCTTGATGTTATAGAGACAAAGGAACTTTGTCTATGTGACAAGCATGAGAGCATTTTTTTTTTAAGAAGTGTTTCTTGAATAACAATTTGAATATTCCTTTAGTCATTTTGTTGTCTGAGGTATTCCAAAACTAATGGTATCAATTTTTTTAGTGAAGAATATGTTGATTTCTTTTAAATCATTGAGTACTGGTGTTAAGAGAGATTTTGAAATCATCTACTTTGGCCTCTTCCTTTTGTCAGTGAGGAAAACAAGATCTACAAAGAGTTTCCAAGCCATCCAACAGTAAAAACTCAGAGATCCATAACAGTTCAGGACTAGTACCCTGTTTCTGTGATGATAAACTCAATGATCTCTTCATTTATTATCGTACTTTCCATGAGAACATTATATTTTATTGCTGTGTAGTTAGTATTAACTTGCTCCTCCACTATAACCCCATTTCAACTTGCTGCAATGTATCTTGAATCAAAATAACATGAACAAATTGGTTCCTGAGGTTTTACTTGTCTTAATGCTCCCACAAAATCACTGAGCAATGCTGTGAGAATGGGATCCACCCAAGCCCTTTGAAAGCAATTCTCATCTAACTCACAGAAATCGTAAAAGGAAAAGATCGCTCAGGGACTAGTTCCTTAATGGGATTCTAGATCTTAACACACTCCACATTCACCCTTCAGCCTAGATGTAGGGTTTAGTCTAAACCCGGGATTCTCAGCTCTAGCACTGTGAACTCTGAATCAGTCATTGATGTTGAGTGCCATCCTGTGCATTACAGAAGGCTTACCAGCAGCCCTGGCTTCTACCCACTGGGTGCCAGCAGCACCCTATCCATGAGTTGTGATAACCAAAAGTCTTCAAACGTCCCAGATGTCCCTTGATGGGGGGTGGGGGTGTAAAATCACCCCAGATTGAGAACCACTGGTCTAAATCCCTCAGCATCTATATAAACCTTGACACACAAGAGGCACAAAAGCCAAGATGAAACGTGGGATAAAAAGGAACTCACTGGTACTTTCAACTATGAACCTTCTTTAGCTCCAAAGCCATTTTAAATGTTTTGGTGAAAAAAAAAAGGGAACTTGTTTTAATCAACTTTAGGCCTTTCCTCACTCCCACCACACTTCTGCCTTCAAGTGTATTTTTGTTGCCATGAAAACAGAGATTGCCTGTTTGTAATTATAATATTACCAGGCTTTCCTGGTGGCTCAGAGGTTAAAGCATCTGCCTCCAATGTGGGAGACCCGGGTTCGATCCCTGGGTCGGGAAGATCCCCTGGAGAAGGAAATGGCAATCCACTCCAGTATTCTTGCCTGGAAAATCCTATGGATGGAGAAGCCTAGTAGGTTACAGTCCACAGGGTCGCAAAGAGTCGGACACAACTGAGCTACTTCACCTTACCTCACCTTAATTATAATATTATTCTGTAGCAAATTTCAGTAAGAGTCAATTGGTGCACTTCCAACTCTTTGTGACCTCATGGACCCTCCAAGTTGCTCTCTCCTCCCTTCCTTAGCCAGTAGTTTGGACCTGCTCACCACACTTCAAGCATCACCTTGCCTCTGCCCCAACTTTGTGCCACAACAAGGTTCTCATTTGCTCAGTATGTTCACTCAAGACCACAGAACGTTGGTGAGATGGTCAGGACTCAACCATAGGGATATGATGAAGGAGGGGATGGGAGAGCCAAATCACCCACGTTTAATCACAAAGAGATAGGAGATTTTATTCATAGCTTAGATTACTTCTTTGAATATACCAATGATAGCCATGCTGTAGGAATTTGATAGAAATGTTTGATAGATGCGATTCTTACCTAATTTCTCCTCTACCTTTCTTCTGGCTTTTCCTAGATTGTGATATAATAAAATGCTCAGATTACATAGGTATGTGCTGTGCTGTGCTTAGTCACTCAGTCCAGTTCGACTCTTGATGACCCCATGGACTGTAGCCTGCCAGGCTCCTCTCTCCATGGGGACTCTCCATGCAGAATACTGGAGTGGGTTGCCATGCCCTCCTCAAGGGGATCTTCTCAATCCAGGGATCAAACCCAGGTCTCCTGCATTGCAGGCAGATTCTTTACCATCTGAGCTACCAGTGAAGTGAAGTGAAGTGAAGTCACTCAGTCATGTCCAACTCTTTGCAACCCCATGGACTGTAGCCTACCAGGCTCCTCCATCCATGGGATTTTCCAGGTAAGAGTACTGGAGTGGGGTGCCATTTCCTTCTCCAGGGGAAATTCCCGACCCAGGGATCAAACCCAGGTCTCCCTCACTGTAGGCAGGTGCTTTACCATCTGAGCCACCAGGGAAGCCCCTGAGCCACCAGGGAAGCCCATGAGTACTGGAGTGGGTAGCCTATCCCTTCTCCAGGAGATCTTCCCTACCCAGGAATTGAACCGGGGTCTCCTGCATGAAAGAGGATTCTTTACCAGCTGACCTACCAGGGAAGCCCTTACATCTGTATACATTCACATATTAAAAAGCAAAGACATCACTGTGCCAACAAAGGTCTGTATAGTCAAGGCTAAGGTCTTTCCAGGAGCCACATATGGATGTAAGAGTTGGACCATAAAGAAGGCTGAGTGCTGAAGAGCTGATGCTTTTAACCTGTGGTGCTGGAGAAGACTCCTGAGAGTCCCTTGGACAGTAAGGAAATCAAACTGGTCAATCCTAAAGGATATCAACCCTGAATATGCATTGGAAGGACTGATGCTGAAGCTCCAAATCTTTGGCCACTTGATGCAAAGAGTCGATTCATTGGAAAAGACCCTGATGCTGGCAAACACTGAAGGAAGAAGGAGAAGGGGGTGACAAAGGATGAAATGGTTGGATGGCATCACCAATTCAATGAACATGAACTTCAGCAAACTCTGGGAGGTGGTGAGGGACAGGGAGGCCTGGCGTGCTGCAGTCTATGGGGTCACGTAGAGTAGGACAAGACTTGGCAACTAAACAACAATATTCATGTCACTGCCTTCCAGATCAAGATATAAAACATTTCCATTACCTGAGCAGGTTTCTTTACCTTCACACAGTTAAAATCCACCTGCCACCTCCCAAGGAAAGCAATATTCTGATTTCTGTTAATGCCAACTAGCTGTTTCTTTTAGAATTAAGTTGTACAATATGTACTCTTTGTACCTTTCCCCCATATAACATATTTCTTAAGTTCATGCATATAGTTTTTTTAAATTTTATTATTATTATTTTTACTTTACAATATTGTATTGGTTTTGCCATACATCAACATGAATCTGCCATGGGTGTACATGTATTCCCAATCCTGAACCCTCCTTTTATGTGTCAGTTTTGTTGTTGTTGTTGTTGCTATGTAGTATTCCATCATGGAAATAAACCGCAGACCTTGTTAATGGATATTTGTGGAGTTTAAAAATATTTGGGGACCCTTACAATAATGCTGCAAAGAAAATGCATAAAAGTCTTGACTGGATGTATACATCTGGTTCCTTTGGGTGTAAAACTAGAAGTCAAATTCTAATATTAACATAAAGAAAATGTCAGTCATTAAACTGAAGTTTTAAAATCATGGTAAAGACTTAAAGGACACAATGCTCATTACTCATTTCTCTTGCATAAAGGAAAAGTAGATGAACTTTTAAATTAATGTATCAAGAAAATACATACTTAACATACCTAACAGTAGGGTGGACACAGAATGTGTCTTGAAATTGGGAAACTTTTCAGAGTACAAAGGGCACTGTTAATACTGGCACTGTTGTTTAGTTGCTAAGTTGTGTCCTACTCTTTGCAACCCATGGACAATAGCCCACCAAGATCCTCTGTCCATGGAATTTTCCAGGCAAGAATACTGGAGCGAGTTGCCATTTCCTTCTCTAGGGAATCTTCCCGACCTGCATCTCCTGCTTGGCAGGGAGATTCGTTACCACTGAACCACCTGGGCAGCCCTAATATTTGCACTGGGGCCATGTAACCTGGACTTCCCTGAGAAAACTAAGTCTCATGATCACTCAAGCTAATTGTGACTGAAAAGATGAAAGCAATGGCCAGATAGCTGATGTCAACTTCAGAATCAAGTTCCTTTCTGACCTTGGCCAACTTCTTTAAACCCTTGTCCTTTAATCATGACACTGGTCAGAATCTTCTCTATTGAAATTTTATAAATACTTCATAAGAGGCAAGTCATAAATTATACATCTCAAAGCCAATAGAGCTGCCTAAGAAGGACTGAAGACTAGAATGCAGACATCCAGAGCTGAGACACATGCTTTCCGGAGCCTGAATATACCTGCATCTAAAGTGCCACTCAACTAATTTATGAGGTTCTCTCTTCTATTTCATTTTCTCTTTCAGTTCTCAATACATTCTGACTTCCAAATAAACTTAGGCTGGCCACATGTGCTCTATGTTATTTCGCTGAAAAGAAGTGAACTGCAAATTACATCAGCAGTTGCTACACATTTGGCAATATCTTTCTTCTTCATGCTTCAGTCACTGGACTTCCACTGTGATGAGAATCCCAGAAGCCCAGTGGACAGTGCCTGAAATCTTTACTAAATCAAATACCATGAAATTGTTTCATCAAGCTGATTCTCAACACTGGAGGGGAGGGGGTAAGGGCTGCCCCATTGAAGCGGATACTCAGGCTTATGTGACAGAAGGTTTTCTTTCCATAGTATTTAAAAGTGTGAAAGCTATATAAGACAATAGCCATAACTTAGCAATGTCTTTTGAATATGAAGGGCTACCAGTTGTTACAGGCATTGAAAATTGTTTGTCAAAAAATAGAGAGAAAGAGAGAAAATTGGAAACTAAAATAGGACTCCTTGAAAGGAAAATAATATATACTGGCTACACTTAGCATGCTCCCAGATTTGCTATACTGAAAGGACCAGCTGCACAAGGAGAGTAAATTTTAGTGGAATATGATGATCTGATATTAAGGACACTGTGCTTTCTTATGCTGGAGAAGGCAATGGCACCCCACTCCAGTACTCTTGCCTGGCAAACCCCATGGACGGAGGAGCCTGGTAGGCTGCAGTCCACAGGGTCGCTAGGAGTCGGACACAACTGAGCGACTTCAGTTTCACTTTTCACTTTCATGCATTGGAGAAGGAAATGGCAACCCACTCCAGTGTTCTTGCCTGGAGAATCCCAGGGACGGGGGAGCCTGGTGGGCTCTGGGGTCGCACAGAGTCGGACACGACTGAAGTGGCTTAGCAGCAGCAGCAGCAGCAGCTTTCCTATGCAGAAAAGTAGCCACTCTGGGTAAATTTACTGGGAGTCAGAGCCTGTTATAAAATTATACATTAGAACAAGAACTAGAAATACAAGATTAGAAAACTGAAATAATGCTTAGGACATGAATTCCTGTGGGGAAAAAAACTTCTTTGATAAAATCATCACTATCTTACTATTAAATTCATCCTCTCTAACATTTTTGGCTGAGTCTATACCTTTTCAAGGGGCTTCCCTGGTGGCTCAGTGGTAAAGAATCTCCCTGCAAGGCAATAAATGTGGGTTTGATCCCTGGGTCAGGAAGACCTCCTGGAGAAGGGAATGGCACCCCATTCCATTATTGTTGCCTGGCAAATCCCATGGACAAAGGAGCCTGGCAGGATACAGTCCATGGGGTCGCAAAGAGTCAGACACAACATCTCAACTAAACAAAACATATCTTCTAAAAATTAACCAATGTGCTCACATTTTGGCTTTAAAACATCCCCATCTACACTAATACACAACCCAGTAATCAGACTCCTGGGCATCTATTCCAGAGAAATGAGGATTCAGGTCCACATGGAAAATGAAATGCATGTGCACACACGGGAAGCATGTGTGCTCAGTCATGTCTGACTCTTTGTGACCCCATGGACTGTAGCCCGCAAGGCTCCTCTGTCCATGGATTCTCCAGGCAAGGATACTGGAGTGGGTCGCCATGTCCTCCTCCAGGGATCTTCCCGACCCAGGGATTGAACTCATGTCTCCTGCTTTGCAGGCAGATGCTTTACCACTGAGCCACCAGGGAATCCATCTACATAGAAACCTATACACAAATATTCATGGCAGCTTTATTGATAATAGTCAAAAAGGGGAAACAGCCCAAACATTCATCAACTGATGAACAGACAAATTAACTGGTATGTCAACACCATGGAATACCACTTAGCAACAAAAAGGACAAAATCTTGATACATGCAACAATTTGGCACACTTCAGATAATTATTCTAAGTGAGGAAAAATCTAATCTCAAAAGGCCACATAGTCTATAATTCCATTTATATAAAGGTATAAAAATAGAAAAGTTATAGAGATGGTGAAGAATTTAGTGGTTGCCAAAGGTTAGAGACGGTAAGGAGGAGTGGGCGTGACTCTAAGGGGCAGTGCATTAACGAGTCTTGTGGTCATGGAACATTTGTGTATCTGCACTATGGTCATCATTACACAAATTTACATATGTGATAGAGTAGTACTACATCCACAGATTGTACCAATGTCAATTTCATAACTATGACACTAGTATATTTGCATAAGATATAACCACTGGAAGAAACAGGGTACATGGCACATGCAGTCTCTATTATTTTTGCTGCTGCCTGGAAATCTAATTATCTCAAAGTAAAAACTGTTTTTAAAAAGGTAGAGCCACATTTATATCTGAACACACACACACACACACACACACACACACACACATACACACACGCACAGGTCATGCCCCCTACTTTTTGAGAGTCATTACCTCAAGAAATACTAGAAACCCAATCCTTTGGCCATCTGATGCAAACAACTGACTCACTGGAAGAGACCCTGATGTGGGGAAAGATTAAGGGCAGGAGAAGAAGGCGATGACAGAGGATGAGATGGTTGGGTGGCATCACCAACTCAATGGACATGAGTTTGAGCAAACTCCGGGAGATGATGGAGGACAGGGAAGCCTGGTGTGCTGCACTCCATGGAGTCACAGAGTTGGACATGATTGAGCGAGTGGACAACAACAGCAACAACCTCTAGGGAAAAAAGTACCTCCTAAAGCCAATTTTCTTAAGTAAGAAATAAATTCACTATTAATAGCAAAGGGAAAAGTTTTCATGCATTTCCAACACCTCAGATCAACCTATTTATGCTAAGGAAACACCAAGTCACGTTAAAAAGAACCCAGTCATGTTAGTATTGTAGACAAGTTGTGATAACACAACAAGGAAATGGTCTTTTAATTCCTCACCAAAGGACATGTCTATCTGGACATGTTTCACTCTTTCCTAGCAGTCATGTGCCATGCATGGAAGTCTGTGATCGTAACACCTGCACTATCAGTGATAACAGTATAGATGGTGCCTGAGGTCATGATTATCTGAAACAAGAAAACCAGGCAATTTCTTGGAGGAAGAGGTAGTAGATGCCATGTGCCATGTTCCCTTTCTATGGCACACAGCTGCCCAGAAGGTGGGGTGGTAGTGAATAGAGCCCATAAATACAAGTAGTGATACTAGAAATGCCCATAAATATAAGTAAGAATATTAGGCCAAACTTCCCTGAAAAGTACAATTCTTATAACCTGAATGGCACAAATTGAAAAGAAGAGAGGCTGAAGTGGTATATTACTAAATCTTCAAGGCAACTCGCAAGTGGATGTTAAAAGTATTAGGAAGTTTGTTTCTCAAATTATCTTACATTTTCAACGTTCACATTTTACTTATAAAATCAATTTTTAAAATATACATATCTACTGTATAGCACAAGGAACTCTACTCAATATATTATAATAACCAACAATCAAAAAAATCTGAAAAAGAATATATATATATATATATATATATATATTTTTTTTTTTTTTTCCTTACTCAGTCATGTCCAACTCTTTGCAACCCCATGGACTGTAGCTGCCCCCCACAGGCTCCTCTGTCCATGGGATTTTCCAGGCAAGAATACTAGAGTGGGTTGTCATTTCCTCCTCCACGGGATCTTCCTGACCCAGGTATTGAACCCATGTCTCCTGAGTCTCCTGCAGTGGCAGGCGGATTCTGGGCATACATGCCTACAAATGGTCGTGCTCGCCATGGGTCCTTGATCTGAGAGGAAATGACGGTAGACAATTGTTCCCTCCAGATCCCCTGAAGTCCTTTCCACTCCTTCTGGGCCACCTCCCCTGCTGTGGGTACAATTGGGCCTCCAGGGACTGCCGATGGCATGGCCCTTGGCCTAGGGGAGCAGCTTTAGCTGCACCCTGACACACCTGGTAGTTGACCCTTAGCTCATGACCAATAAGAGAGGAGCATGTAAACCAGCTCAGTTCCTGGCACCAGAGGAGGTGGCAACCTCTGAGCCCCTGTGGTAGCCCCTGTGGCGCATCAGGAGGATGAGACTTTGCTCAGCATCATATCCCTGCTTGCCTTCTACCCTGGCTGCCTGCTCGCCCAGCCCCTGAAGCTCATTACCTGCAAGCATTTTCTTCATCACTTACATGTAGACCCTCATTTCAGAGTTTCTGGAGACCAAACTGAATATAAACCTATTTTTCACATAAAAATGCTTCTAAAGTCAAAGAGTATCTTACATCTGCAATGAACATTTAACGCAGCTTTTGCTACTGGAAACTCTATTATTAGATTGATGCTACATCTTATCACTGATGACATCTGAGATTATAAGCTGTGTGAAGGCAAAGTGGGTCTATTTTATTTTCCACTGTGCATCCAATGCCCCCAACATCACCTCAAACATATTGAACTCATTCAATTTTTGTGGAATTAATGGATTAAAAAATAATAGTTTTACAATTTGTCTTATAATTCAAGCCACGAATTTTCTCAATG
This sequence comes from Capricornis sumatraensis, assembly GCF_032405125.1. Classification (NCBI taxonomy): domain Eukaryota; kingdom Metazoa; phylum Chordata; class Mammalia; order Artiodactyla; family Bovidae; genus Capricornis; species Capricornis sumatraensis. The sequence goes on along the minus strand of NC_091092.1, from coordinate 136,677,354 downwards.
GTAGGGCAAGAATCATGTCTGTATTTAGGCTTTTCATGATACTTAATGTGACATCCTGTCCAAATTCACCAGCAACAAATGTTATCTATAACTGGAACATAGATGCAAAACATTTTTACAGAGGGAAAGCTATTAACTAGGAGAAGCTGACCAGAGAGGACAAAAAGTATGGGGAAAGAAGAGTTGAGGACAATAGGAAAAAGGGAGGACAAGAGAGGGGTGAAAGCAAAAGAAATGGCAAGTCATGGATGTAGGTCAACTTCCAAGTGCCAACAAAGAAGAGACTACAAAATCCATAATGGCTGGGAAGAAGATGTGAGCAAGAGGCATTTTTTCAAGAACAGAAAATTAAGATCTGGACTACATCTTCCAGAGTGTGCAAAATTCTCCATCCAGTAATTATGGACCAGAAGTATGAAGATGCCCTAACAAAGCACCATAACACAACAGCTTGTAGAGCTCACCATGATGCTGGGGACTTCTAGACACAATCACATGAGAAGACACCAAAAGCCAAGGTGGAAACACTGGGCATCTGTATTCTTTGGACCAGCCAGTGCAGGAGAAACAGGTTCGATCCCTGGTCTGGGAAGATCCCCTGGAGAAGGAAATGGCAACCCACTCCAGTATTCTTGAATGGAGAATCCCATGGACAGAGAAGCCTGATGTGCTACAGCCCATGGGGTCGCAAAGGGTTGGACATGGCTGAGTGACTAAACGCACATGAGTACCCAAATGCCCTTCCATCTGTCCTTCACCAAAGCCAATCGTCAGGACTGAGTCATCCTCCTCGAGTGTTCTTTAAAGACAGCCACACAGACAGGGGGGTGCTATTTGTAGTTTGGTGCAGACATGATCAAAGGTAAGGTGACTTTTGAAGCTGTCCTGCATGAAGAGGTGTCGAGATAAGACAATAGAGTAGAGGAACAAAAATACACTATTTCAGTGGGAGCAAAAGCACCGTTATCTGTGTTTGCGTTAAAGCACACATGTGTCCATGTGTGCGGTGATGTGTCTAATCACAGTTGGCAAGTACGGCTGTGGAATTTGCTGAGTGAAGAGAGTTGGTGTCATTGGGAGGGAATGAAGTCAACGTGAAGGATGTGGTGCTTCCTTTGAGACACAAAACTCAGCTCATTCGGATGCATCTCCCCCCTTTTACCTGGGATGCCCCAACTCTCCAGGAAGGGGCAGAGGGCAGTCAAAAGGTGAAGGGGACAGGAAACACAGGGCAGGAGAGACCCAGCAATTGGAGGCCCAAATTCAAAATCTATTAAGGACGGGAATGGGAGCGGTATAGGCAAGGCCATGGCCCCAGCTGCACCCCTACCCACTTTCTTGCCCACTCAAGGAGGGAGGAAGTAACAGGAAGAGCAGTGGAGCATCAGACTGTCCTACCTAGAGCCCCCCTCACCCGCCCCACTGGCCCCTGCCCCCTCACCACCTGGCTCATCCCTCAGGGCCGCCGCTTTTACCCAGGCTCTGTCTGCAGCCTGGGTGGTTGGCTCAGCCTAATTTCCTTTGCACACAGGGCTCTATCCCCTCGTCTGAAATAAGCCATCCATTAGCATGGCAAATGTGGCTAAAGCAAGTAATGAGGAAGTGTTAAAAAGACATGAGCAGAAAAGAGGAGTCACTTAAGAAGAAACGTATTATAACTGGAACCCCGTAAAAATGAGTGGTTCTCGACCATGGGCAGCTCTGCACCCACCACGACAGCGCTAGACGACATCTAGAGGCACTTTTGGTTGTCATAACTTGGGGGGTGGGGCACGGATGCTGTTCGTTTCCGGTGGGTAGTAGCCAGGGATGCTGCTAAACATCTTATCATGCACAAGAGACCTTCCAACAGCCGAGAATTATGGGACCTCAAATGTCACTCATGCTGAGGCTGAGAAAGCCTGACCTAAAAAGAGCCCATCCCAAAGGTCAGCTTGGTGGTGGAGAAGCAGCCGGAATACATGGCCAAGGGCGCAGGTGGAGAGAGCCAGGTGGGTGCTTCACAGTCACAGTTCAGAGCCTGCCTCTTCAGAGCTGTGTGTGACTCCACATTTCTCAGTCTCAGTGTGTGGAGTGGCCGCCCTGTCAGTGTGGCTATCAGGATAAAGTAGCCTCTGCCATTTATGCCTCCTCCAGTGCCAGCTCCTGGGTCCTAACATCTGCCCAGGAATCTGCAAGGGTTAAAGCACAGGTTGGCCACAAAGCACTTCTCAGGCCTTCCACAGGCTTTCAACAAAGAGCACTTCCCTCCCCTTTTCTGGCTCTGGATCATTGCTGGAATGAAAATCACAGAGGCAGAGGGAGGAGGGGGACAGTCTGATTCTCTTTCCACAACCCGACATTTCCAGGGTCCCTTGGTGCCATTGCCCTTCTCCTCTGTTTTCTTTCTCCTCTAGCTCCTTTTGAGGATGGAGAGCTTCCTCCATCAGCAATCAAAGGTCTGGGCAGTAGTAGCCGGAGCGATCTCTTTTTGCACCTTGTGACTCAAGAAGATCCAGCAGTGTGAACTTACCAGGGCTTCTAGGCACAAAAGAGCCCAAGAAGCCCCTCGGAAGACTCCTCATCCTAAGAGAGCCAACAGTCCACCACAGAAGTGTGCTTCAAAGACAACGGGTGCGCTTTGAAAGCACGGGTCATTCTGAGCACACCAGAGGCCCTAGAATAGAATGTCTCTCTCGTTCGCTCAGCGTGGGGTCACCCTGAGTCTCTGGCCAACGAAAGTCTAATAAATATCCAGTAGAATCCAAAACTGTCTCTGCAAGATTTCTGAGAGCTAACGAAAGGGCAGCGGATCACAGAATCTGTGATGGTGGAGGAAGAGCTGGTGTTGGAGGAGGTATTGACGGCAGGGGCTCCTTTCTTCTGATGACTGTACTGGCGACATGGTGGCCAGTACGCACACTCTTGACAGAGGCCACTGGTGGCAACTGCAGCAGCCACGCCCTTGAGAGATATCAGCAGAGGAAGTAGTTCCTCTGGGGTCATTAAAAGCAAGCAAATTCCTCCCCACTGAGACCAGAGGAGGGGAGGGGAGAGACGGCAGGCACTCGCACACCATCAGGAAGGCACCTTGTGAACACAGGAGGCCATCCGTGGGAAACCCAAGCACTCTGGAGGGACCACACAAGCAGTGGAGGCAGAGCGGTCAGATAAACACTGGTGCTGGTCACTGGCACCTTCTTTCCTTATTTTCAGAGAAATACATGTACTTTAACAACTTTCTGATCACAAAGTAACACACCTTTTAGCAAGGCTGGAATCTTTAACAACAACAAAAAGGAAACATGGTGACTGTCAATCACGCCACTGCTCAGAGAGGACCACCTGCCTGGAGGTGGCAGTGCCGTTGCTCCGGTCTTGTACTTTTCTGTGGGTATTTTTTACATCGTTGGGAACATGCTGGATGTCCATGTCCACACTCACCCATTTTCCCAGCTCACATGGGGATGGTCTAAGAAGTCAAAGTTGTAGGAAGACTTCCCATGACCCCCACCCACCCAATTCCATGAGGTGTGAGAAAAGTGGAGTAACTCTTCTTATAACTTATCAGTTCTCTCACCAATGCTTAGAGATCACAGCACCCTCACTTCCCCATTTCAGAAAATATGTTTTCTTAAGTTCAAGGCTTTCCCCTTTATGGGGAGGGAAAGTGAAGCCAAGGTGGTTTGACTTGCCTGGCACCACATTAGGAGACAAAGGCAGCCCCAGGAGCCCTCCCTCGCCCAGACAATCATGGTACAGTCTCCTCTGGAATCAGACACCTGGAACACATACAGTGTAAATACAGAGCTAAGGAGGAAATAAAAGCCTAGCTCTCTATGATATATTAGAGGAATGCAAAATATTAGACCTAAGGCCTTCACATTCAATCTCCTACATTCCACTATTTCTATCTGAAGCTCCTTTCCATGCTCTTTATGTCTTTATTTTTCGACAGGATGTTAATCCTAAATCATGATTGTAAAACTACACCATTTAAAATACATGCCTGGTTAGCAAAAAGGATCCCAGGTTTTAAGAATCATTTTTAAAATTAGATTTTTCAATTTCATTCAATAAACATGTATCAAATGTCAGCCTCAGAGTCTCCAACTCCATTCATTTGTAGGTACTAAAGGACCCCAGAGGCGAGCCCATGCTAGCCCAATCCCAATTAATCTGTCCTCCAACCAGTAATAGACCTCTTTCCATCGAGGGTTTCCTATATGCTGGGGCACTGGGCAAAGAGCTGTTGGAGTTCTCTATCTAATACATCTATAGTCGACACCCATTTCCGTCTTTACTGTAGACAAGAAATATTTCACTTTCCTCTTAACTCTCCTATATATATTTATGTATAAATGTATAACTCTTCTATATACACATTTTACATATACAGGATGATAAATGGCACCAAAGTATGGCTTCCATGTTAGGTGTGTGCATGTGCTCAGTTGTGTCTGACTCTTTGCGACCCCATGGACTGCAGCACACCAGGCTCCCCTGTCCTTCACCAACTCCCAGAGCTTGCTCAAACTCATGTCACATCGGTGATGCCATCCAACCATCTCATACTCTGTTGTCCCTTTCTCCTCCTGCCTTCAGTCTTTCCCAGCATCAGGGTCTTTTTCAGTCAGTTAGTTCTTTGCATCAGGTGGCCAAAGTACTGGAGCTTCGGCTTTAGCGTCAGTCCTTCCAATGAATATTCAGGGTTGATTTCCTTTAGGATGGACTGATTGGATCTCCTTGCAGTCCAAGGGATTCTCAAGAGTCTTCTCCAACACCACAATTCAAGAGCTTCTATTCTTCGGTGCTCAGCTTTCTTTATAGTCCAACTCTCACATCCATACATGACTACTGGAAAAACCATAGCTGCAGTCCACGGGGTTGCAAAGAGTTGGAGACGACTGGGAGACTGAACAACAACTATGGAAAGCAGTTTGGAAATACCTGTCAGAATTAAAGCAGCCATTCTTTCTCCATCAGCTAAGTGTTTATCCAGTCCTAAGTGTTTATCCTGCAGAGAGACTATCACACGTGTAAAATTATGTATGTTCAATATTCACTGTGGCATTGGGAATGACATACATGCCCATCAATGTAAGACTAAGTAAATACAGTACACCCATACAATAGAATTCTGTATTGCTGTTTAAAACCTGAAGCAGCTTTATATAGGATGACTTCACAGATAGAATGCCAAGTTTAAAAAAAAAAAAACAACAACACAAGGTGCAGAACACCATGTGCTCAGTCCTACATCGTGTCTGACTCTTTTGCGACCCCATGGACTGTAGCCCACCAGGCTCCTCTGCCCATGGGATTTTCCAAGCAAGAATACTAGAGAGGGTTGCCATTTCCTTCTCCAGTAGAACATTATATACATATGCTAACATTTGTGTGTTTTTTTAAAAAAAGATGTATACATATATAATTGTCTATGCTTCAAGATGGCCATGGGCCACTGAATCTCAGTGTTTCCATGATAGAAAACAAACAAACAAACAAACTCTGTGTGACTCTTGATTTAGGGCTTTTGGCCATTCTGCCAAGGCCTTCAGGTAGCTGTTAGGAGCACCACAGTTATCCCCATCCATAATCCCCAGCCCCTGTTTCCAGCTGGGCACTCCAGTTTCTCAGTGCAGCTGGAACCCTGCTCTGAATAGTTAAGAGAAGCTGTGATCATCAGACTTGACCATCTCTGTCTCCCTGGGTGGCACACTGTCTCTGGCCTTCCCTGGCCACTCTGTCTCTTGCCAGTAAATACTGCCTGGGATCGTGCAGCCTGCCCAGGATAAGCCCTGACTTTGCTGTGCCACTACGAACATCAAGGAACGGACTACTGTCTCTTCCTTCTGAATCAAGTCCTTCGAGGGCCTGGTTAGAGCTCCAAGCTCTATTCCATGGAACACAAGAATCTCATTACTTACACAGATAAATAAACCTTACAAATTTTGCATACTCTTGCATATGCATAAGCACACTGGCATAATAATGACTCTGAAGATTGCAGTGTAGAAATACAGTTGCCTGTTTCCACCCAGCAGCTACCCAAGATTATCTGACTAATGACTCTTCCCTCTGTTGAACGCCTGTGAACATGATGCAGGGTTAGTATTTCCCAAGCATGAGCAACAAAGGATGAGATGGTTGGATGGTATCTCAAGGGACATGAGTTTGAGTAAACTCTGGGAGATAGTGAAGGACAGGAAACCCTGGCATGCTGCAGTCCACGGGGTTGCAAAGAGCAGACACAACTCAGCGACTGAACAACAACAACGCATACCACAATTGGGAAAATCTATTCTAACCCAAGTCCAGCTTCTCTTCTTTACTCCAGCTTGTCCTTTATAAAAGAGATTCCAGTGAACTTCCCTAACAAAGCCACAGGGTTTATGGTCATCCATAAAAAAAAGAAAAAAGAAAAAATAGAGAGACTAAATAGGAGAGGGAGAGAAACCCAATAAGGAGGAAATTTCAAAATTAAATATCTGATTCTATGATTTGATAGTTCTGTTCATTTCAGGCAGAAAATGAACAAGATCATGGAAGGTAATAAATCAGAAAATCAGAAGGCAAGCAGGCGGGAGAACAGATAGGAATGTGGAAGGACAGCAGGCAATGGGTCATAAATCAGGAGCTAAGAGAACACAAATGCCTAAGAGGAGGTCAAGGTCAGTGGTTCCACTCTGAGCAGCCCATCAGAAACCATTAAAAAGCCAATGGAGTGAGATAGTTATGGACTCTTCCCTCATAGAAGGTTCAAAGATGACTCCTTTTAAGTTGGACTGATCTGAATCCTTAGAGGCCAACGTGATAATGCACCTTGTATATCTAGAGGGAACCATTAAGATGGCAGATACTGTAGATATGAATATTTATTGCCATTTTAGAGAGGACTTTTTCTAGCAAAAATGTTATATTATGGTGGTCTAGAAAGAAATTCTATTTCTCCTTCATGCAAAGGTGTCATACGAGTTGCAGCAGCCCTTCCCCAAAGGTCTACTCAGTCTACAGAAGGCCATGGGGTATTGGGCAAGATGCCAGCTCTTCGAGTCAAGTGACCTGCATCCCACTCCTGGCTCCACTGGATACCTTCTTCAGCCTTCTAGGTGAGAATGTTCCTCAGTGGCTAAGTGGGTAAAGAATCTGCTTGCAGTGTAAGAGACACAGGAGACATGGGTTCGATCCCTAGGTCATGAAGATCCCTTGGACAAGGAATTGGTAACTCACTCCAGTATTCTTGCTTGAAAAATCCCATGGTGAGCCACAGTCCAAAGGGTTGCAAAGAGTCAGAAACAACTGAGCAGTTAAGCATAGGTTGGAATGTCCTCATCAGCTAAATGAAATTGAGCACTAGACAATCTTTCAGTTATTTGATTACACTATACACTTGCCCACCTCCGATTTTTCAAACATCCTGTTGCTTCTACTTGAAATGCTTGTCCTTCACTCATTGCTGAGTGAAGGCTGAGGCTGAGCCTCCAAATCGTTCAGATCTCAGTATGATGCCAAGTATTCTAGAAGACCTTTACTTCTACCATGCTTAGGTCCCCTAATGAAAACTTCTTCCATCTTCCACCAACATAAATCACATCAGATTTTACCTTAATTTTGGTGTTTGTCTTTCCCACTAGACTTTAAACACCACCAGGAAGAGAAATATCTCTTTTGTTCAGGGCTATTTCTTCACCACTAAGAATACAGTAGGAGCTCAATAAATATTTGTTAGATGATCTCAAAATGGGCTCATGTTTGGGAACGCATGTACACCCGTGGTGGATTCATGTCAATGTATGGCAAAACCAATACAGTATTGTAAAGTAAAAATAAAAATAAAAATAAAAAATTCCTAAAAAAAAAAAAAATGGAAACCACTAAGTCTCATTTTTAAAGATTTTTTTCTAGATCTAGTATACTTTTTCATTTAAATTTAGCAAAATAAGCCAAATTCAGTAGTCTCCTGCTTAAGAAAGTCATCTTGAATCCTGATTTCTTATTTTGACCTTTTCTTTCTAAAAATCAAGTGTTATACAGGTTCAAACACACTCCTATAAAGTTGTATATTTTGAGTATGTGAAAATTGGTTTCTATTTTAATTGTATTCTGCCTAAGTGAATGATACATGTTGGATATAATTTTTGTTATCTTTAGCTCTCTATTTGTGGGTGGGGCCTTGGAGGAAGTTGTGTTTATAAGTTACAGAATGCATCCAGGTTCTCCAGCCTAGTTCGAGCAATTAACAAAAACTGAAATTGGCAGGATTTCTTTGGGTCTGGGAACCCAAAAAGCTGAGGTCATTTAGAGGTCACACTAGAATCGCTTGGGATCTTCCAAATTCTCTGATTTTGGTATGGGCCATGGCAGCATGGGAACAGATAGAAAGCAGTGTGGAGATGCCAGTTAACAAGGGGAGGGTGACAGAATGAGAAAACACCAGCCCTGGAGAAAGAGAGGTTGGAAATGCCAGGAGACAAAGATCATCCATGTCCCTGGTCAAATGTTGGCCAGGCTTTCCTTTCTAGGTGTCTTCTAAAGAAGAGCATAGCAAGTGCCTCATGGTAGGAGGCATCCAGAGCCTAGAAGCTCCAGTGCTTTAACTCAACATGAAGAATCTCACTGAACAACACAGAGCACTGAGCTGGAAGATGAAAAAAAAAATTAAGTTTCACCATCAATAATTTGTTAGCCTATTGTTCCCAGGTTATAGCTTTGTACCGTTTCCTGCCATGAAATACCACAAACTAGTTTTTACCTAAAGCTGTATAACGCTTGACGTTTGTGCATTTGGAGACTACTGATTCATCACTAAGTTGTCAGGGTGATGTATATGTATTACCCTCTCCCAAGAGGCCATCTGAAAGAGGAAGACACTGTTATTAACTTCACTTCCAACAGCTGGCCTATTATCATCTGGTTGTTCCTTCCACAAAGCATCTGTGACATTGCTGGAAATTGTCATTATGACCCTTGGCAGCATGCTCAACCTCTCATCCTTGCTGGGCTCTGGCTTCTTACTGCACTGTTTTCTCCCCTAGTGCCGCATGCTGTGCCTGAGGCCTGTGGCTGGGCTTGCAAATGTAATTAGCCCAGGTTTCCCTTCAAGGCATGTAGGAACTCTCAGTTAAGTCAAATGAAAACAATAGGCGGGGTGATGTCAGTTTTTAAAACTGCTGATTATTTTCCATATTATATCATATAGTCATGAGGATTACTCTGCACTTACAGGTAAACTATTCAGCTACTCGTGAGCTCAGTCCAGACACATTGAGGCTTGTCTTGGTTAACTAAACTTTTAAGCCATGTGACACAGGGAAAAAGAAAGTCCTAAAAAAAAAAAGAAAGAAAGAAAGTCCTTCTCCAAGAAGTCTTAGACTGAATATGGTACTAAGACCTCCTTTCCTGGTGGGATTTCTAGTAATTTTTCTCACAACACAACACTTCTAGAGACAGGATTTGGAACAAAAAGTAACAAAATAATGATATCTTTAGCAAGGACAGTAGTACAGCACAGGGAACTCTGCTTGATTATATGTGGCAGCCTGGATGGGAGGGTTGTTTGGGGGAAGATGGATACATGTGTATGTATGGTTGAGCGCTTTTGCCGTCCACCTGAAACTATCACAACATTATTTGTTAATCAGCTATACCCCAATATAAAAGTTTTAAAAAATAATAACAGTATCTTGAATCTCTCTTTAGAAGCTAGAGGCACATTTTATGAATATATCATTGGCCGATTTTTCAAACAGGGTGACAACAGAATTAAGTACTTCCTGGTAGTAGCATAGGTTGTCCCGACACTTCCAACATACCAAGGCCATAGGTAACCCTAGCATAAGAAAAGAAGCTTCCAGATGTTAGCTCTGTGACATGTGTTATATACTCTTACTTCCTTCTCCAGGGATTCTCAAAAACTGGTCCAGGGACCAGCAATATCAGCATCACCTTGGCAACTTGTTAGATGGGCAAATCCTTGGGACTCAGCCAAGACACAGTGAATCTGAAACTCTGGGGGTAGAAGACAGCTATCTAAGTCTTAAGGAACTCTCTGGGTGATTATGGTACATCTCCTTCAGATGAAGCTTCACTGCCAATCACCTAGCCAAGCAGATAAGGGCAAAGCCAGTCTGTACAGATGTTGGTGGAATCCTGGAAGCCTGGAATCTTCGATCACAGAAAACAGTGTTAGGATCATTGTTAGTCCTACGAAGAAAAGGAAGAAGGAAAAAAAAATCACCAATTTCCTGGTAAATTTCCCAAATGGTTTTAGCAATCTTTACCATATGCAAAGCATAATGTTCTCAAAGATTAAATACCACTCTTGAGACTTAAAGAAAAGAGGAATAGAAGACCATACTTGGGAAAAGAAATTTCTCTCTTTCCTGCTACGAAAGAAATATAACACTTATTAGGTCATTCCACAAACTACTGCCTTGGTTTCTAAGACAAAGAAAACTTTTAAGACAGAATGGCCAAGACGAATCAGAATACCTGTCTGTAGTGACTTTCCCAGTGTTGCTGACACACAACCTCTCCAAAGAAATTTTTCCTAAAGAGATTAACCTAATTACTCAACTTCTCTTTACTGCAGTCACAAAGGAAGGTGGTGGGTGGGGGGTGGGGGTTCAGGTGAAATTGCCTTGAAATCAGAGCCCCAGACTTCGGCACATTCTTCACATTTGTGGCATTCTTGAGGCCATCAGACCACCCCTAATGACAAAGAAAAGACGACTGACTGGAGGCAGCACAAACGCCAATTATTAAAGCCATTTCTAAGTGGGTATCTCACGAAAACACATTTCTTTATAGCCATTAAGTGGCGGTAAAGATAAAGGAGGGCATGCCTGGTAATGGGAGAGTGTGACTGAGCAAGAGCCTTCCTGAACTTATCAGCAGGAGAAGGCTTTGAGGGGATACAGATGCCTGGGCACTGAGCTCATCTCAGCTCCAGCAAACTACCCTACCACTTTTCACTGCTGTTTAAATCCGATTGTTTATTTGGATTAGCTCTACCAATTTACAAGAGATGCTTCAAGGAAATCCAAATAATTTATTGCAATCAGTTAAATTATAGGACCAGCACTGGCCAGGTAATTTAACCTGGAGGCATGACCACTTTGTTCATTACCATTGACCTTGGTCAATTGATTAAATCTCTCGTTGCTCCAGTGACCCCATAAGTCCAGTGGGAATATTATCATCAGCTTATTATGGGATGACTCCTGAGAGAAATGGATGAAAGGAGCTGGGCATTCTACAATTTGCAAGGCATTTTTATTTTTTCAATTTATTGGTTTACTTTAATTGGAGAATAATTACTTTACAAAATTGGGATGGTTTTTGCCATACATGCAGAGCACCATAGATATTTTGAGCTTGAAGAACCAATTAAAAGTGGTCCATATTCCAAGTCTCTTTCAATGAAGTTGAATGGGAAATTACTGAACCAGGGGGCAAGCATCCTATTGTGCATGACATTGACCATTAGAAGGAAATCAATCAAATATTTCTTTTAACAGCAGAGCTTTTCTTCAGAGAGGGAGAAAGAGAGAGAAAATAACAAGTGTGCACACATGCACACAGGCACACATAAGAAAGAGTAATTTAAGCCAACTAAAAGGTTGGTTTCTCAACAGTTCCTAGGAGTTGGAGAAGTTTGAGATAAGTGAGAGTGACGTAAATGGCACTAAACACTGGTGCTTTCATAATAAATATTCTATAGCTATCTGGCAATCCAAGTCTTCAACTGAGGAAGTAGCTATGCCAGTAGGGGTGATGCCATAGTTTTGGTCATCCAGGTGGCCCTACATTCACTATCCACCTACTAATGGCATTTCTTGGAGCTACCTTGAACCCTCCCTAAGTAGCACCAGTTCTTCAGGCTCAGCCCTCTGCGGTTGCCATGGCCCAAGGGCAGGACAATTAACATTCACTAGTCAGATCAAGGGAAGAATTCCAAACTCTGGGCCCTCCACCAAGAATGCAGCATCCTGACCCTCCTACTTCAAGACCTGAGAAGTTTTCAGTAAAAATAACCCTCACTAACCATCACTCCTGTGGAAGACAAAGATAATTTCGGTGAAGTCACAAGGAGCTAAAAAGAAGTCTTTAGAGATCAAAGAGTTATACTCAGAAGGGGTCAGAAAATTCAGGATACAATGATTCATCTTACATCCGCCCGCTCTTTCCGAGCCTCAGATGGGGCTGGGAGGAGGCTATCTGTCTCATAGGTAAAGCTTAGAGTTGAATTAATTCCTAGTTCCATGCTGAAAAGAAACCTCATTTTACCATCTCAAATAAATGAGTAGTATGCACCTAAGGCAGAGAAGGCAATGGCATCCCACTCCAGTACTCCTGCCTGGAAAATCCCATGGGCGGAGGAGCCTGGTAGGCTGCAGTCCATGGGGTCACGAAGAGTTGGACACGACTAGGCGACTTCACTTTCACTTTTCACTTTCCTGCATTGGAGAAGGAAATGGCAACCCACTCCAGTACTCCTGCCTGGAGAATTCCAGGGATGGGGGAGCCTGGTGTGCTGCCGTCTATGGGGTCACACAGGGTTGGACACAACTGAAGTGACTTAGCAGCAGGGGCATGCACCTAAGGAACGTTCAAAACAGACAGAGTCATCAAGGTGACAGACTTGTAAAAGGGAGTTGCAGGAAATTGCACAAAATAAGCAGAATAAATATTACTGGAGTGAACTGGATGCTTTATGAAACCACCACCTGAAACTCCAACTTTCTTTCAGATTTCACTTTTCCTCCCTTCTCTTTTTTTGCCAGATGAATGTACTTCCAGCTGGACCAAGGAGAAGCAATGGTGTCAAACAACGACTTGTTAAGAAATACACACCTGTCATAAATGCAAGATTCTCTCAGGGGATATATTGAATTGCGTTCCCTGCTTCCTATGAAAAGGTGCAATGAAAAAATGAATTAACTATCAACTACCAGATGTTTCTAGCATCTCTATTAGTCTGAGAAAGATGAAACAATCGCTGCATTGTACAGATGTACAACTCACATAAACATAAGTATTTAGTATGTGGGAAGAAGGCTCTACTAAATGCGTCTTGAGAATAATTGATCTTTTCTTTTTGGCAATGCTTCATCATAACAGGAAGACATCTCTTCTCCTTGAATTGACATATCTTATACCAACACAAAGAATAAGTGGGCATTTTTCTAAGGGTACAATCATAAAGATAAGCATTTTTAGTTTAACTTTACTTCACTGTGTCAGTTATAACTAACTTGAACTTCCTGGTGATTCTCATACATGTATATTTCATGATTTCAAAGTGTTCTGGTTACAGAAAGCTCAAAGTACTGCAAATTCTATTCTCTAAATTACGAGAATGGGTTCCAGTGAGGATAGGTGGTGCGATCAATGGTGTGGGAAGCACAGCGCTGCCTGCCCTGTAAAAATATTAAAGAAGAATATAATAAAAAAGAGAGAATAAAGTGTTTTATTTTATTATACAATGAATAAAGATACATTGTTCAAGTATGCGGAGCAGTCATCAATACATGTCATTCAAGGGAAGGGACTTGAGTACATCATGACAAGAGCTTCAGTGTTTGCTGCTGGCTCTACATCATTGTGTCTTCCAAGCGACTGGGCTTTGTTTTCAGTTCCTTGTCATCTAAGTTTCAAAGGAGAACCATGAAATGGAAAGCAGAGGAGGGGGACACCATTTTGTGTCACATAATACACAGTTCACGAACAGGATTTGTTCAGATTTGGCTCACATGCCAAAGCTGATGGATTTTCGCTACTGGCTACATAGGCCCTTTCTGAAAGATTCTGAGATCATATCTGGGCAGAAAAAAGGTTGGAGTGTCTTAGCAATCTCTGACAGTTCTCCAGAAAGAGAGGGTATCAGCTCCCAGGAAGGAATTTTCCAGCTCAGAGCCTGGTAGCAGTTAAGAGAGTGGGCTCTGTGATCCACCAGACCTCAGTTCAAAGGCACAGCTCCACTACTTACAAGTTCAGACACTCTAGGACACTTACTTGGCCTCCCTAAGATGATTAATCCTACTTGAAAGAAGAGACAATAATGAAAATTATCCAAACGGGCCATTGTAAAGATTAAATGAGATGATGTATGTAAAGGTCTCACCCATTCCATGGCATAGAGTAAGAGCGACAAGAATGACAACTGGAGTGATGACAGGAATGGTCACCTAACAGTAGTAATAGCAGTGAAAAGTGAAAGCTGCTCAGCTGTGTTCGAATCTCTGAGACCCCATGGACTGTAGCCCACAAGGCTCCTCTCTTCATGGGATTTCCCAGCCAAGAATACTGGAGTGGGTTGCTATTTCCTTCTCTGGGGGATCTTCCTGAGCCAAGGGATCGAACCCATGGATCATAGGTCTCTTGCAATGGCAGGTGGATTCTTTACTATCTGAGCTACCAGGGAAGTCCAGTAATAGCAGTCCTAACAGTCTAATAGTAATGGTAGCAGTAGTAGCAGGAGGAATATTAGTAGCTTAAGAAACTTGGATGTGAAGTTTCCAGTATAGATTAGAGACAAAAACTATTGTCAAATGGGAGAGAAGGGAAGGGAGGCAAGGAGAAAAGTGGGCTGGGAGAGAGACTGGCAGAGATTGAAAAAGTGGTGTTCTGACCAGACAAGTCCACTGGAACCAGAAATCATCTCTGGAGATCATGGCCCAATGGTCATCACCCTTGCACTGAAGTGACCCTCTCAGCCCCTAGAGAGGTTTACGCTTTTCTCTTGGGTGTTCTCAGTACTGTAACATGAGCTGTACCTACTGAACTAAAACTGGGCCAGTTCTTCTGAGGTGAGAGGTATGGTTTGAACTAACTCTCTGACTATAGTGAATATCAACCAAGAAAGAAGTGCGGCAGTGATTGGTGGTCAGGTTCTCCTGAAAATCTTGAAAAGGCAGAGAAAATAGAAATGGAGGGAAAGCCACCAAGCCATGATCCTTCATCCCACTGGTGTCAGCTCTTACGGCTCTTCTTACTGAGTGGCACCCAAAGGTGAGTTATCGGGTGGCTTGGAGAACTGAGAGCCTGTGTGGATAAGTAAGAAAGAAGAAAATTGGTGAGAGGTTGAATGCTGAGAACATGATTGTGAGTTATGTTCCATCTGGATCCTGGAGCTACTAATTGTAACAGGGTGGGTTTGAGAGAATCAAAGACTCTCAGTGTTTCACAAAGGCAACATGCTCCAGTAAATTTATTAGAGAAACAATGCCTGCCTTCCAGACCAATATTGAAAAAAAAAGAACAAATTCAGATGGAGGAGATTAAAAGAATGTTAAAGAGCAATGTTGGTAGAATAATAAAAGAAGGGCAGCTACAGATCATATACTTTTATTCCTGGAATAAGCCTCTGAGATCATTTAATCTAATCCCATTATTTATAGGCTAAGAAATGCATATCTTCTGGATAAGAGACTTTGGAAATAACCTATTAAAACCGGGCGTTACTGTACTAGAAAAAGGAAGAGAATACAGAAATGGACATGCAGACTTAGAAGTTACCTAGGTAGACGTGGTAACTGAAATCATATACGATGATCCAGTTCACCCTAGCAGAGAGAAGAGATGCATTTCAGCTTCCAAGCAAAGCATGTACAGAGTAACACACCCATGTTGAAACAGCCAAATGGGAAACGCCCAAACATACATAACTCCAAGCCACGTGACTCAATGGAGGAGGCTGGACAGTTATATTTCATATTTTTTGTCTATCATTTGAACTTTATTTTTTACTCTTGGGATGATTCTGCTTCTTAAAGACTGTTAAGGAAATAAAGGCAGACTCAAAATTCATACAATGTTGATACTATTTGGACAACTGTAAATATGTAAAGGAAAAAGAATTTTTAAGAAAGACCTTTTGTCTGTTGGTAAGCAGTGAAAATATTTAGATCCAAGGTGAGTCACATACATATGTTTATATTAGAGAATCCAAAATAATTCATCTTTCTTGAAAACAGAGGTATGGGTTAAAATAGTTTCAATATTAAATAATAGGGATCCACAACCTCAGATAACTCCAACAAAAATCATGGACTGCATACACACAGGGAAGGAAAAATAAAAGCAAGCTAATGACCTCATCTTACATGGGATTCAAATAATTGTATTTCCTTTGTGAGACTGACAATTAGAGATATACAAGCTGCATTTTTTAATTTAATGGTAACTATTATAATTAAAGTACATTCAGTGTTTCCCAGGATTAACTAATATAGTTATGAATATTTATGATATACCAGGCACTTTCAAGGTATTTATTTATATGGTCCTCCAAATGGGTAAATATAGTACCTATGAAATGGGTACTGTTTTCATCTCCACTTTACAAATTGTACAAAGGAAGACATTGAGGTACAAAGCATTTAAGAGCTACGGATTCTTGAAATGCTGAAATGAGATCCATGAGCTGATGGTCTTAACATGCTACACATGCATCAAAAAATGGAAACAGGTAAGGACAACAGAAAAGATGTTTGTCATGCAAATTGACACTAGAAGCTCAAATATATTAACATATACATAAATTTAAACTTGTTTTAAAAATGTTTAAGCAATAGAATTATCTATTATTTACAAGAGACTTGCTACACAGAACAAAATGACGTAGAAACTACAAATAAAAAGGATGTGCTCATATGTATCAAGCCATTAGAAGCAAAACTAGAAAGCACTACTCAGAGTATAATAAGTAATATATCCAGCAATGCTGCACTGATGAAAAGTATAATTCACTATAAAATCAATGTTGTGTAATAGAACTTTCTGTGACAATGGAAATATTCTATACTTGTGCTGTCCAGCATGGTACCTATTAGTCATATGTGGCTACTGGGTATGGAAAATACAGCTAGAGTGGCATATTAACTGAAATTAAAATTAAAAATTTAAGAAGCCACATGTGATGAGTGATTACAATACTGAACAGTGCAAGTCTAGTTCTTAGTATATATGTAGTAAATGCTGCTGTAATTAAAAGGAGAGTTTAGAAAAGAATGAAATAATGCCATTTGTAGCATCATGGATGGACCTAGAGATTGTCATACTAAGTGAAGTAAGTCAGAGAAAGACAAACATCATATGATATTGTGTATATGCGGAATCTAAAATATAATACAAATGAATTTATTTACAAAACAGAAATAAGACTCACAGACGTAGACAACAAACTTATGGTAATCAGAGGGGAAAGAGGGGGAGGGATACATTGGGAGATTGGGATTGATGTATACACACTACTATATATAGAAAAGGTTAACCTATTAACCCGGGTCTCCCGCATTCCAGGCAGACGCTTTAACCTCTGAGCCACCAGGGAAGCCCGGTTAATAGGTTAACCTATTAAGTAGGTCCTAATAAGGACCTAATGTATAGCACAGAGAACTCTACTTAATAGTCTGTAATGACCTATATGGGAGAAGAATCTAAAAAAGAGTGGGTATATGTATAATCAACTCACTTTGCTGTACAGCAGAAATACAACATTGTAAATCAACTACACTCCAATAAAAATTTTTAAAAGTCAAGGAGCATGTCTTAGTGTTAGATTGCAAAACAATATTGAAGTATTAAATAGACCCAAAGCAGATAAGAATAAAATCAGAATAATTTAAGTATTAAAATTACTTAATATTTACATACAGAACTGTGCCCTCTACAAAGAATATGTATTCACATTCATGAGTGTTTACAAATGGTCACACACACACACCCCTACTTTTAGATTTCCCTGAAGTAGAAATTTTACAATGCAACAAACCAGAAATTCATAAAAAACTTAATTAAATATACATAAAAATCAACAAGTTGGAAATTTTAAGGGATTATTCTAGATTTATATCAGTTTACAATGGAAATAAGTTATACAAATAAAGCTAATTATAATATATCAAGATATAGGCTGGGTCAAAATTATACTCACAGGTATCTTCAGCACCTTAAAGTTTATTAATGTTGATAAAAGAAGAAACAGAAATAAATGACTCAATGCAATCAAGAACAGAACAAGGTAAACTTTAGAGAAAGGAAATTATAAAGTTAAAAGGCAAAATTAATGAATTAGAAAATAGAAGTAGTAATTATGAAACTAAATGTCTGAGAAATTGAAAAATAAAGAAAATAATAAAGGGAAAGCTCTCAATTAAGTTTTAGTGAAAAATATTGAAAAGTATCAAACACAAAAAATGTAAAAAGGAGAAAAATATTGTTAAAATATAATATACTAACAGCTTAAAATCTTAATAAAGGGTTATTTCCTAACAAAGTATAGTCACCAAGCTGACATGAGAATAGAAAACTTCTGGTTGTAACACTAACTTTTAAAATGTCTTCTATAGCTATCAAAAACTATCTCCCCCGAAATCTACCATGTCTAAAGAGTCCTACAGATGAGGTCTATCAGATCTTCAAGAGACAGAATACTGTTGCCTCAGAAAAATTTCAGACCATAATATGTAAACAAAAGGCTGATTAAAAGCCTAACAAGAAAAGATTATAGAGAAAATTAGAGCCTAAATCATTCTTAAATTCATAAACAAAAGTCAACATTAAACAGAAGCAAATCAAGACAGTGTATTAAAACAACTGTTGTGTATTATTAGAATGACACACCTAAAACATGGGATTTATTTAAGATTTCCTATTAGGAAATTTATTATTTTGATTGATCACTTAAATATGTCACAGGATAAAAATGTTATTTCAAACACATCTCAGAGGGATATTTTGTTAAATTCAATACTTGTTGCCAATTCTTAAAAACTGTAGAATCCAGAAATATGAGTATTTCCATAAGATAATAATTAACATCTCCATTAGGAAAACAGTCTGTCTCACAATTGAATGTCAGCACAAATGAATTCTCATGAAAACCAAGAGCAATTCAGAATGCCCAATAGCACATGTCCTTAAATTGTCCTAGAAGTTGCAGCCAGTGTACTAATACATGAAAGAAAAGAACATTTATAGCTATCCCCATAGAAAGGGAAAACTCTTACTTTGTGACTGATTTTACCTATGCAGAAAATGAACAAAACAAAGCTAGCACTGGTACAAAAATCAGAGTATAATAAAGTACCTCAAAATAAAAAACAGAAATATAAAATATGTTCTATATACCTCCAGTAATAATATAATGACATACAAGATTATAGTCATAACATGAGAAAAAAAAGTCTAGATTTAATCTAGGATTAATAGGAACATAATGAAAGTGTTAAATCTATTATAAGATGTAAGATTCAAAAGCATGAAAAGGCATTCCATTTTCCTGGATGGAAAGACTAATGAGTAGGATGTCAATTCTTCCCCAATGGTAATATTAATCTAATTCCAATTACAGTTTCATCAGTCCATTTGAAGAGTCTTTTAAAAGTGATTCAAAATTAAATCAAGAAGATTAAATGGATATTACATAAAATAAAATTCTGAAAAAGATTGAAGTGTGAGAAAGTGTGATCTACCAAATACTAAATTACATACATGTATGCAAATTTGATACAACAAACTCTGGAAAATTCTTAAAGAGATGGGAATACCAGACAACCTGATCTGCCTCATGAGAAATTTGTATGCAGGTCAGGAAGCAACAGTTAGAACTGGACATGAAACAACAGACTGGTTCCAGATTGGGAAAGGAATACATCAAAGTATTGTCACCTTGCTTATTCAACTTATATGCAGGGTATATCATGCAAAAATGCTGGACTGGATGAAGCAAGAGCTGGAATCAAGATTGTCGGGAAAAATATCAATAATCTCAGATATGCAGATGACACCACTCTTATGGCAAAAAGTGAAGAAGAACTAAAGAGCCCTCTTGATGAAAGTGAAAGAGGAGAGTGAAAAAGTTGGCTTAAAACTCAGCATTCAGAAAACTAAGATCACGGAATCCGGTCCCATCATTTCATGGCAAATAGATGGGGAAACAGTGGAAACAGTGGCTGACTTTATTTTTTGGGGCTCCAAAATCACTGCAGATGGTGACTGCAGCCATGAAATTAAAAGACGCTAACTCCTTGGAAGGAAAGTTATGACCAACCTAGATAGCATATTGAAAAGCAGAGATATTACTTTGCCAACAAAGGTCCGTCTAGTCAAGGCTATGGTTTTTCCAGTGGTCATGTATGGATTGAGAATTGGACTGTGAAGAAAGCTGAGTGCTGAAGAATTGATGCTTTTGAACTGTGGTGTTGGAAAAGACTCTTGAGACTCCCTTGGACTGCAAGGAGATCCAACCAGTCCATCCTAAAGGAGATCCATCCTGGGTGTTCATTGAAGAACTGATGCTGAAGCTGAAACTCCAATACTTTGGCCACCTGATGTGAAGAGTTGACTCATTGGAAAAGACCCTGATGCTGGGAGGGATTGAGGGCAGGAGGAGAAGGGGAAGACAGAAGATGAGATGGCTGGATGGCATCACTGACTCGATGGACATGAGTTTGAGTAAACTCCGGGAGATGGTGATGGACAGGGAGGCCTGGCGTGCTGTGATTCATGGGGTCGCAAAGAGTGGGACATGACTGAGCGACTGAACTGAACTGAACTGAAATACATGGAAGCAATATAAATAACTTTGCTATACACTGTAAGGGATTGATCCTGCATGGCTCAGAGGGTAAAGCATCTGCCTGCATGCAGGAGACCTGGGTTCGATCCCTGGGTCAGGAAGATCCCCTGGAGAAGGAAATGGCAACCCAAAAACCTACACAACATTGTAAGTTAACTATACTTCAATTTAATTGAAAGATGTGGTATATGCACACAATGAAATATTATTTAGCCATAAAAAAGAATGAAATAATGCCATCTGTAGCAACACAGAAGGACCTAGAGATTATTAAGTGAAGTAAGTCAGACAGACAAAGACAAACATCCTACAATATTACTTATATGTAGAATCTTTAAAAAAATGATACAAATGAACTTCTTTACAAAGCAGAAATAAACTCACATAGAAAAAAAAAAATTATAGTTACCAAAGCAGAAAGCAGGGTGTGCAGGAAAGAGATAAATTAGGAGTTTGAAATAAAGATATACAGGTTCAATCTCTGGGTTGAAGATCCCCTAGAGGAGAAAATGGCAAGCCACTCCAGTATTCTTGCCTGGAGAATTCCATGGACAGAGGAGCCTGGCGCACTACAGTCCATGGGGCCACAAAGAGTTGGATACCACTGAGTTCACACATCATCATATATAATATAAATGACAAGGACCTACTGTGTAACACAAGGAACTCTACTCAATATCTTTTAATACCCTATAATGGAAAATAATCTAAAAAGGAAAGTTTTGGGGTGAATCACTTTGGTGTACACCCGAAGCTAACAGCCTTGAAAATTAACTAACTTCAATTAAAAAGAATGTTTAAAAAAGTTATCTTCTACTCCATCTCAGTCAGCCTTGAAGGAAGGTCAGTTTTCCACCAGCACTTGGTGAGTATGAATCTATTATAGTCTCGAAGTCACAGATTTCACAAGCTCCCTGATAATGCAGGTCTGTTTTAACTGTCTCTTAAGTAATTAAGTGAAAGTTGCTCAGTCGTGCCCGACTCTTTGCAACCCCATGTAATCAAAGTTCTTCATTTCTTTCCTGCTTTGCCATAAGTAGAAAAAGTTGAAATCGGTATGTTTTAGATTCTGATTTCTAAATCATTTTTTCATGATTAAAAAATTATGTTTTAATGTGGTCATTGAAGAAACATTCTAATAGTAGATCAAAACTTTAAAACTATGATATGACCCAGCAACCCCACCACTGGGCATACACATATACCTTGAGAAAACCATAACTGAAAGAGACACATGTACCCCAACATTCAGCACTTTTTACAGTAGCTGGGATGTGGAAGCAATCTAGATGTTCATTGACAGATGAATGGATACAGAAATTGTGGTACATATATACAGCAGAATATTACTCAGCTAAAAAAAGAATGCATTTGAGTCCCAATGAGGTGGATGAACCTAGAGCCTATTATAGAGAGTGAAGCAAGTCAGAAAGAAAAAGACAAATATTGTATATTAATGCATGTGTATGGAATCTAGAAAAATGGTACTGATGAACCTATTTGCGGGGCAGCAATGGAGACACAGACATACAAAACAGACTTGTGGACACAGTGGGGGAAGGAGAGGGTGGGATGAACTGGGAGAATAATATGCAAACATGTACACTACCATATGTAAAACAGATAGCAAGTGGGAATGTGCTGTGTGACACAGGGAGCTCAGCCAGCTCAGCCAGCGCTCTGTGACAACCTAGAGGGGTGGTATGCGGTGGGAGATGGGAGGTGGGTTCAGAAGGGAGGGGACATATTTCTACCTGTGGGTGATTCATGCTGATGTATGGCAGAAATCAACACAATACTGTAAAGCAATTATCCTCCAATTAAAAAAAGAAAAACTATTGTCTTATATACTATACGATCCCATTTAAATGAAATACAAGAAAGTGCAAAATTTTAGTGATAGAAAGATCAGTTGTCTGGGGCTAGGGGTGGGTAGAGGGAATTCACCATAAAAGGGCACTGAGAACTTTTCGACTGGGATGGTGATAATAGACTGAATATCACAGTTTATTATACCAAAAATGGGTGAATTTTATCATGTATAAATAGCACCTTAATTTCTTAAAAGTGCTTTGTTAAAAAGGAAAAACAAACACAGCCTGCAATCTCACTACTCAAACACAACCACTATTAATATATAGATGTGTTCTGAATATTTATCATACTTTTTTCTTTATTTATAAACATAATAGAATCATACAGCCTTTGGGAGTTTGCTATTATAACGGTTTGATGTAAGGATTTTCTATGTGATATGGTCTTCGAAATCACCATTTTCATTAGCTACCTAAAATTCAGTCAAGTGACAAGAATTATTTCATTGTGAAAACTATTTAATTATGTGTCTACTGTTAATCATATTGATTCTTGCTCATTACTCATACATGCAAACACTACTTAGAAAAAATTTTGTACATAAATATTTGTACATTTTCTTTCAAAATTTAGAAATATTTTTAGACTACATTCACAGAGGTATAATATTGAGCCAAACAATATCAACATGTTTAAGGCTCTTGCCAAACTCTAGAGTCTTGCTGAAAGAGCCATACACACTTTTACTGCCTTCAGCAACGCACAGTACCCTTTTCAACCCTCCAGAATTGGATATTATCATTTTTTGGAGGATTTTATTTTACTTTACAATACTGTATTGGTTTTAAATCTTAAAGACTTCCTAAGGACCACTCCCCACAGCCTTTCAGCCATAATGAACTTCTCTAACCTTTTTTGTATTAAGCTTCTCAAAATTTTTCTTTTTGTTCCTATTTCCATTCCCCGTTTTCTCTTCCTTTTGTTCTCTCATCCACCCCATTTTCTCCCCTTCCCAAACCAACCTTAATTGATGTGTTTCTTTTTTATCAAACAGAACACTTGTATAACATAAATCTGAGAAGAAGTGTTTCGCCTAGGCCAAGACCAAATCTAAGGCATGGGAACAACAGCAGCTCTTTGTGTAACAAAGGACAGAAAAATACTCAGGAAAATCAAATGCATTTCAGAGACTGGACTGACAGAGGCCAGAGACTGCAGAACTTTTTAGTGATAGAAAGTGAAAGTGTAGTCACTTAGTCATGAACAACTTTTTGTGACCCCATGGACTGTAGCCTGCCAGGCTCCTCTGTCCATGGAATTCTCTAGGCAAGAACACTGGAGTGGATTACCATTTCCTTCTCCAGGGGATCTTCCTGACCCACCTGCATTGCAGGCAGATTCTTTACTGTCTTAGCCACAAGGGAAGTCTTTTAGTGACAGGGAGTCTAGGAAAGCAGAGAGTCAAGGAGTCAGGCTTGAAGGCTGTCACTTCCTTTCTTAAGTCCTTCCTTAACGAAGCAGAAATCTGGGGACAGAAAAGTCACTGGACCTGGTGAGAATCAGGCACATGGTAATCAGCTAATGGAATAAACAAACTCATAAAGTGCCCTTCCCAATTTGGATTCCAGGGTCAGTCATTTCTTTGGATCTCCTGGGAACCCTCAATTTGTTCACTATGCCCACATCTGTCTCTCTCTTCCTCTATGTCTGTCTTTCTCATACACAAACATACCCATGTGGTCCTTTTCTTGTCAAGTCTCACTCTGTATTTCTCCAATGGTGTACCAAAATGGCAGGGAGGGGAGTCAGTGGTATTTTATCACTGACATTTACAATCACAGGTGCATGGTAATAACGAAAAAAAGACCAACTTTTAGCCAGTTTTGTTAGTCTCCTATAGAGAGGGAAAGGGCAACACAGTCCAGTATTCTTGTCTGGGAAATCCCAAGGACAGAGAAGCCTGGTGGGCTACAGTCCACGGGGTCACAAAGAGTTGAATACAGCTGAGTGAGTGAACACACACACATGCATTAGTCTCCTAAAATTATCTGTATACGATGTACCTTCTCCTATCTGAACCCGGGGTGGATGGCCTCCCTGCAGCCACTGTGAATATTAGTTCATTCTTTTCCCCCTACTTCATCTATCTTTTCATTACCTCATAGCTTCAGCTAACTCATGACTTGTGAATCTTCCTAACCACAGCCTCTCTGCTTCATTGCCAAGGTTCTACACTGCACCACTGTGGGAGTCCTGCTCATGGCCCTCCTTGTACCTCACTACTTTTTACCTTAGGCTTTTGATCATTCCTATAGAAGAGCTGGAAGGAAAAATCCAACCCTTCATTTTGCAATTCCTAATTTGAATTTCCAAGGGAAAATTTCCAGGAATCTGACTGGCTTGACTCTCCTCTTCATGCGAGGCCACATGGGAGTATCAACTCCACTGAGCTGTGGCCCATCTTGAATCCAGCAGATGATCACCCTGCTGCATCCTAGATCAACTCCCATGATGAGCAAAGCTGCACTTGGGAAAGAAAGATATGCAGGTACCTGATAGACATACCTCCCAGGGGAAAAAACTGTCCTACTTATGGGATATTAGTAGCTCACACAACATATTGAATGGTATGAGGAAATGTATAGAATCTCTAAGAAAAACAAGGACCAGTTTGTTTACGTGGAAGCCAAGAACAATACCCAACCACTCTAGTCTCTTCCAAATGAGGCCAACATCAAAGCTTTCCCACCCTTGTGAAGCTCACACCAAAATTCTCCTTTTCTCTTCAGGAGGCAAATCCCACACATTTAGATTGCTCACTTCTATGTCAACATCTCCAATGAGCATCTTTGACTGCAGAAACCTAGGTAATGGGCAAGTGGCTGGCTCCAAATGACACTGAAGGAGAGTTTTTTCCCTTCCATTTTGGGAGGCCAGAAGTTTCTCGATTATTACAAGAGTGTTCTTAAGATTCTAGGCAACAATCATCCATATATCCTTCCTTCTTGATGACTGAATTCATATCCTCCTTCCAAGACACAGCAGATTCCCTCAGGCACTGGGCTCTCAATCTCATGAAGCATACCTATACTGTGACACTCCGTCTTGGAATTGTGCATTTGTGTTTCCTCAACTCATAAATTCCATAAAACCCATCATTGTCATGGGTGTGCTTGATCCTTCTTTGCATTATTATTTTTATTTAACATGCAACCAATATCTGGCATATGGTAAGCACTTAAGAAATGTTCTCCTTGATAGAAGGAGTAAAAATGGAAGAAATCTTAATTCAAATACTCTTTATCTGCCAATAGTTCAGTGACATACCATTGGTTGAATTCTCTTTGGCTCAACACCTCCAGTTCAAGGGAAGATTTTAAATTCTGACTCAATAATATAACACTATAATTCACCAAGTTGTCTAACCAACACTAAAAACAATTTAAATAGTTTGTGGTTTTCTACTCTGCCTAAGGGAAATTAGAACACTAGCCTGAGTCCTCCCAAGATTAGCAATACACAAGTAATTTGAATTCAGGATCCTGCGATATTATAAACAATGATGTGACTTTCAAATGGAAACATGGTCATGAGGAAGAGGCCAGAGAGGGGATCTCAGCTGTAAAAGTCATTTAAAATGAGATCTTTTTGTTTTGTTAATAGCCATGGGATTTGCATCAGTGTTACTCTGCCTCTACTTTGACACCATCAAATGGTCTCCACGGGCCTGCTGACAGCTTCATGAGTTGACTGTGACGACAATCTATGTCCATGAAAGGAATAGGCAAGTAGGGAGTACATATTTTTATAAGTGGACATAATGGAAACAATGAGCAAGTCCCCTTTCTATGTTTGAAATGTATATGAATCTGGTCATTTGGAGCCAATTCAAGGGATTTAACATCAATCTTTGGTAGCCATTTAATTGAAATTGTTATGAACCAGTAAGTTCTGTAAATGGGAAGATTGACAGAGTACCTGAATGGCAGATCCCCACCCTACTCCCTCAAATTGTTCAATCCCATGGCCCATGATCTTGTAGACAGTCTAAGCCGGTGATAAGAGTGAGGGAGGAGAGGCTTAATTCAATGAATAGCAAATATACTAGAAAATACTCAAAAAAGACATCCAAGGGCTACTCTGATCATCGAAAATAAAAGGTAGGACAACAAATTCTATTTTAATGCTCAACTCCACTCTTCATTCCACATTTTAAAAGATGAACAAATAAAATGTGACACTGAGCCTAAGTCATCCACTCCCTTTTGCATAGTGAACTTTCTTTGATAGGGAAATCATGTGAACTTCCCTGCACTAAATGCATTCACTGTTTTCCTCAATTTTTTGTTAAAAAGGAGAAAGAATCCAGTTAAAATTTCTACAGTAGTATGTTTATTATCGCAGGTAGTATACAGGGCTACTTTAAACCTATTGAGAGCATTTCAGTACAATAGAGATAATTTACTTTCCGGTGATGACAGATCAGGTTCAATTTCATGGTAGACTTGGCCAGCAAGGAAGAATGGACTAGCATTCATCTGGGGTCTCTATATAGCTCTTGGCTTAATTTCAGCAATATACAGCATGAACTATGAGGGTCCATTAATTAAAATCCAAAAGACCAAATGGAAGATGGATGTTTATTCAACAAAACTATTTTTTCTGTCTGTTTCAACATTGTGTGAATAAGGATTTTCTCCATCAAATGAAGAAAAGCGAACATTTCAGAAATGTCTGTATTTCCAAATATTACACTGAAATTCAAACACTTCTAATAAATTTTGACAGTGTTTATACATGTTTTTAATCTAATCGTTTATATATTCTTTTTGCTTCTAAAATGATTAATCTGTTAATGCATGTGACTTTGGCAAATACCAGAATTGTGTTTTTCACTATGGTCTTAGCAGTTATGACTTTTTTCCCTACAATACTTCACTACTAGATTCCTGTTCCTCACCTTTACACCCACCATTCCTTCTTTGTTCTATTTTTCCTTCTATTTCTCTTTCCCTTCCTCTCTTTTGCTCCATTATTTATGATAGGAATACAGAATTATGATATACATTTATTTACAGAATGTCTTCACTTTAAATGGAAATGATGATAACACTAACTTCATTTGGGTTCCTGTGACAATTAAATAAGTAAATATAAGATTGGGATTGACATATACACACTTCTATCTGTCTGTGTATATGCCTTTGTGTGTGTGTGTCTGTGTATCAGTTCAGTTGCTCAGTCATGTCCAACTCTTTTGAGACCTCATGGACCGTAGCACGTCAGGCTTCCCTGTCCATCACCAACTCCTGGAGCTTACTCAAACTCATGTCAATCGAGTCAGTGATGCCATCCAATCATCTCATCCTCTTTCATCCCCTTCTCCTCTCACCTTTAATCTTTTCTAGCATCAGGGTCTTTTCCAATGAGTCAGTTCTTCACATCAGGTGGCCAAAGTATTGGAGTTTTGGCTTCAGTATCAGTCCTTCCAATGAATATTCAGGACTGATTTCCTTTAGGATTGACTGGTTGGAGCTCCTTGCAGTCCAAGGGACTCTCAAGAGCCTTCTCCAAGACGACAGTACAACAGCCTCCATTCTTCGGCACTCAGCTTTCTTTATAGTCCAACTCTCACATCCATGCATGACTACTGGAAAAACCATAGCTCTGACTAGACACAACTCTGTTGGCAAGTAATGTCTCAGCTTTTTATTATGCTGTCTAGGTTAGTCATAACTTTTCTTCCAAGGAGCAAGTGTCTTTTAATTTCATGGCTGCAGTCACCACCTGCATTGATTTTGGAGCCCCCAAAATAAAGTCTCTCACTGTTTCCATTGTTTCCCCATCTATTTGCCATGAAGTGATGGGACCAGATGCCATGATCTTAGTTTTCTGAATGTTGAGCTTTAAGCCAATTTTTTCACTCTCCTCTTTCACTTTCATCAAGAGGCTCTTTAGTTCCTCTTCACTTTTTGCCATAAGGGTGGTGTCATCTGCATATCTGAGGTTATTGATATTTCTCCTGGCAATCTTGATTCCAGCTCATGCTTCACCCAGCCCAACGTTTCTCATGATGTACTCTGCATATAAGTTAAATAAGCAGGGTGACAATATGCAGCCTTGACGTACTCCTTTCCCCATTTGGAACCAGTTTGTTGTTCCATGTCCAATTCTAACTGTTGCTTCTTGACTTGCATACAGATTTCTCAGGAGGCAAGTCAGGTGGTCTGGTATTCCCATCTCTTTAAGAATTTTCCACAGTTTGTCATCTACACAGTCTAAGGCTTTGGCATAGTCAATAAAGCAGAAATAGATATGCAGAGTACATCATGTGAAATATCAGGCTGGATGAATCACAAGCTAGAATCAAGATTACCAGGAGAAATATCAACAATCTCAGATATTCAGATGACACCACCCTTATGGCAGAAAGTGAAGAAAAACTAAAGAGCCTCTTGATGAAAGTGAAAGAGGAGAGTGAAAAAGCTGGCTTAAAACTCAACATTCTAAAATGATGATCATGGCATCTGGTCCCAGATTCTATCCGGGTGGTAGATTTTGCTTCTGCTGCTTTTACTGTAAAATTTGAACTTAGAAACATCACTGTGGAGCAGTGTTCCTGTTCTGAGAACAGGACATCCTTAAACCACATAGAGAAAACTGTTCATATGTCTATTTTCTTTGACTTTATAATGGAAGGTATAGAGTAAAAAATGAGGACACAAGAAGGAAATGGTAAAAATGGGTATAAAGTATCTGTCTTCTTTCATATGCTTTATAATAGAGAATAGTACAATTTTTATTAATCCTCCAAACTTTAAAATTCTCATTTTAAAGACAAATTCTCATTCTTTTACCCTTACTCATGTTTTTCCCTTGCTTTCATAGTCTAATAGGTGAAAAAAGAAAATATCACATCTGGCAATGGTTTTTCATGGCAACATTCTGTTTGTGGTATAAACTTCTTCACACCATTTGATAAATCGAGACACAAATCGTGATAAATTTACATCCACAAATTCCATCTGCTTATGCCATGTGTTATAATATTCATTCCCATCTACACTTTATGCCAAAAGGGTACTTTGTTCCTGTCCTCTTATGTATTTCTACAAAATTCAGTGATCAAATATCCATGTATAAAACTTAAACACTGAGATGGATACCTCCAAGGACAACTGTCCCAATAACTTTTGAACTTTCAGTCTACCAGGCACTGGATAAATGTAAACTGTTGGAGGCAGGTATTTCGGTAGCTTATGATTTTCTTCTGGGGGAGAGAGGCATACATGAAGAGGGTGAATGATGCCAACAGGGTAGCATTTGGAACATCAGCCCTCAAATCTGTGGATCAGGACTTCTTCCCGCCCTTTTCTCTTAACCTTGATGGTTACTGTACTTCTCTTCCTATTTCGCCATCCTTCCTTTGATAAAAGCAGACTACCCTTGCTTTTAAAAATGTCCATATCAGCACCCATCATTTAAAAAGTGGACACTGAATTTCCAAATACGTGCAGTTTTAAAAGTATCTTTGATACTAATTTCTCATTCAAATGCTTTCTTCTCTGCAATCGCCCTCCGTGGTTTTTCAGTCTTTTAACTTTACTGAGGCTTTCTACAGCTAAGTCAAAGATCTCTCTTGGTAACTGTCACATTACACTTGAAACTAGGTGGGATATTTTCAAACATCTTCTGATATTGATTTCTAACATAATTCCATGGTGATATGAGAACAGACTCCATATGATTTCAATATCTTTAGACCATGAAAATTTTGCACCTTGTTTTATGTCCCTGGATATGTTCCAGTGTCTCCTGGTTTATAGTCTATGGGAACTTAAATAGAATTTGTATCCTGCTCTTGTGTGAAAATTGTATAAATCTTAATTATGTTGAACTGTTTCATGGTGCTTTTCAGGTCTACTACAGTCTTCTACTTTTCTATTCATTCTATTAATTTTTGTGAGTTTGATATTGAAACTCCAACTAAAAATCTTTATCTATTTAAAAAAATAATTGTAACATAGTGGAACTTTATGTAACTTTGTTCTGTATTTTCCAAGTCTCCTGTAAATGTGTTATCACACTTTCATAAAGCAAAAAGAGAAAAATTTTTCCATATCAGAATCACTCTGAAAGAGACAAATAAATTCTGCTCTTTCTTATGTTGTCCTTTATTTTCCTGTGGTGGAAGGATAGCTATTACATGATTTCTGAGATGAATTTACATAGACATGAAATTCAGATGAAATACCAACCATTTCCACCAATAAACACTTATTGCGCACCTACTATAAACATCAAATTAGGCACTGAGAACATAAAGATGGGTTGGGTATAATTGGTGCTATTTACCCAGGAATTGTTTATTAGGAAAAAAGATGCTTAAATAAGTAATTATATGGGTATACAAGTATATGCCCAGGAGTTTGCTGGCACAGGAGATGACATGATGAACTGTGCCTAGAAGGTAGGGGTATCAGAGATATTTTATAACATCACAAAGGAATGATGTATAAATTAACCTAAAAGGTGAAGGATTCCAATAATAGATTAGACTACTAGAACCACTGCTCCACCAAAGGAAAACTGGACAAGGTATTTTTATTTATTTAATAGGAGGCTAATTACTTTACAATATTATAGTGGTTTTTGCCATACATTGACATAAATCAGTCATGGGTGTACATGTGTTCCCCATCGTGAAGCCCCCTCCCGTCTCCCTCCCCATCCCATCCCTCTGGGTCATCCCAGTGCACCAGCCCTGAGAGCCCTGTCTCACGCATCGAACCTGGACTGGCGATCTGTTTCACATATGATAATATACATGTTTCAATGCTACTCTCTCAGATCATCCAACCCTCGCCTTCTCCCACAGAGTCCAAACGACTGTTTTACATATCTGCGTCTCTTTTGCTGACTTGCGTATAGGGTCATCGTTACCATCTATCTAAATTGCATATATATGCAAAAATATACTGTATTGGTGTTTTTCTTTCTGACTTATTTCACTCTATATAACAGGCTCCAGTTTCATTCACCTCATTAGAACTCATTCCAATGCATTCTTTTAAATATCTGAGTAATATTCCATTATGTATATGTATCACTGCTTTCTTATCCATTTGTCTGCTGATGGACATCTAGGTTGCTTCCATGTCCTGGCTATTGCAAACAGTGCTGTGATGATCATTCAGGTACACATGTCTCTTTCAAGTCTGGTTTCCTCAGTGTGTATGCCCAGCAGTGGGATTGCTGGGTCATATGGCTATTCTAGTTCCAGTTTTTTAAGGAATCTCCACACTGTTCCCATAGTGGCTGTACTAGTTTGCATTCCCACCAATAGTGTAAGAGGGTTCCCTTTTCTCCACACCCTCTCCAGCATTTATTGCTTGTAGATTTTGGGATAGCAGCCATCCTGAATGACGTGAGATGGTACCACATTGTGGGTTTGGTTTGCATTTCTCTGATAATGAGTGATGGTGAGCATCTTTTCATGTGTTTGTTAGCCATCTGTATGTCTTCTTCAGAGCAAAGGAAATTAGAATGGAGCAGTGGGCTCCCAAGTGGGGGGAGTGGCCCATATCCCGTGCAGGCAATACTGGGGGCACTGCCCACGAAGAAGTTTATCACAAGAATAAAGCCAAGTAAACGCTGGTTCTGTTTTGATTACCATCTCCATACTCCAGTATTCTAAGACAATGTCAGTAATTAAATACTTTTACTCTGCAAACCAAATTTTGTTGGTTTAAGTTTTAAACGTGTGTTGACATGGGGTCACAAAGAGTCGGACACGACTAAGCAACTGAACTGAACTGTCATATATGTCAGGTTTTAACATTTTATATATTATTCACAGGGACAAAGTTTCAGTGTACAGATATACAAACACAAACACATTTGTGTGTGTGTGTGTGTGTGTGTGTGTGTGTGTGTATATATATAAATTCATACGGCCACAGTTTTAGTACTTATCTTTAAAAATTCATTGTCTTCTATGAGGAGTTCATGAAGAGAAGACCTTGTTAAACAATTGTCACCAACACAGGCTGCCATGGTTACCACTGCTCCATTCCACAGAGCATCCTGAATGGTTTGCAAGGCCTTGGGATCACTTCCTGCACAGCCTGAGGTCCCCGAGGGAATGTACAAATACACACCCCACAGTCAAACAGTTTATTCTAAATACACAGTGATACCACAAAATTCTCAAGGTAAAGACACACAATGTACTTTTATTTACGTCTAAATCAGTGAAAGGTACTGCAAGGTACAAACTTTTCTTAGCTTGAGAAAACAAAATTGTCTTATATTTGAACATAAAATATCTTTCTGAATTTGAAATATAGGTTTTAAATGAAATTCATCCTTAATTGTCAGTTATTTTGAGACTATGGAACAAAGAAAATAAACCTCCGCTAACTGGGGCTGCTTAAGCTGTATCTTTTGCAGATTTTTTTTTAATTCCCTTACACTTTTGCAGTCATAAATAGATATAATAGACAAGGTTTTGCGGAGACACACTCTCCCTGCCATGTGACCCATCAGAGTTGACTTAGAGAGATGAGGATGGCAGGTGAGTTTGGAGGCCTCTTTAGGGGAATTATAAAAGCCTCATTTCTCCCACCAAAACATCTGAATTGCGCCCCATCCTCTGCTAGAGGTGTCAGGATGGGGCTTTGTGATGTCAAGGCTCACCCAGGGCCCCCATTGGCTGGGGAAGAGACTTGCTGACCTCATAAAGCATGAGGGTGTGTCTCCCTGGGGAGGGGTATATATAGGGGTGCTCAGGGGCTCTGGAGCAGACCACTGGGAGGCCTCAAAATGACTAAGGTGACTGGGAAGCAACAAGGCTCCAGAGCAGTTATGAAACACCTGGCTCCTGTTACCCAGAACAAAAGGATGAAGACCTCCTCTCAACTGAGGTCCAAGAAAAATGTCAAGGTGAGCGGAACTCACCCAAACTCCTCTTGCCCATTGACCCCACCCCATAAGACCCCCTCCCCTGTCCTTGCCTGGCACACAACCCTTCTCTGCCCACACCCCTTCTCCTGAAGCTGTCATTCCCAACCACCTTCACCCTCTTCCCCAAACCAATGCCATTCTCTACCTGTCTCTTGTTTTCTCCAGGTGGCCAGGGTACCTGTGAGAGTGAATAATCACCTTCAGGCAAAGCTGAGCAAGAAAACTTCTCAGAAACCACCCACCACAAGGAAACTTAAAAAAATCAGACGCCCAAAGCTCTGTAGCCGGTGCTCCAAGGTGAAAGAAGAGCTGAATCAGAACGGACCAGAGGAGGTCCCAGAGAGTGTGTAGACCCCTGTCATTCCAGCAGGAACGGTGGGCAGCCAGTGACCTCAGAGCATGGCTAGAGACCTCAGAAATCTTCAGGGGTCTTACCGCTGAGTACTGGCAAATAGTACAGACGTTGACTATTATACCAACTGCATACATTCATAATGAAAATAAAATCAACCTGATGTGAAATTATGTTCGCCTCTGAGTTCTGTGAGAGTTGGGGGCAGAGAGGGCAGTGCAGGCATAAATGTGTGAAGAGGGAGGGAGATGGGTCCTGTGGGGTTGGAGATGGGACCAGAAGGTCCATTTGGCCAGAAAGTAGTGGCGGGGGGGAGAACTGGTTCCAGACTCAGCTTCTAGGATATACTTCCCATGGGAGAAGAGGAAGAGGACTTGGTGTTTCTCTGTGTGAGTGCAGAACTGGAAACGTGGCTGGGGAGCCGTGTCATGTGTGGGGTGGCCGTGCCATTTGCTAAAGAGGCATAGAAAGAAGGTGCCCCATAAACAGAATGGAATATTGACATTTGCAGCAACATGGAAGGTCTTCTATTAAGTAATATAACTCAGACAGAGACAGACAAATACTGTAAGATGTCACTTATAGAATCTAGAAATACCACAACATAGAGAATATAACAAAAATGGAGGCTCACAGATATAGAGAACAATCTACTGGTTACCAGCGGGGAGGGGAAGAGGGAGGGGCAATACAGAGGTGGGGGATAGAGCCCGTACTCTGTAAGAACTATAAACGGAAAGCAAACGTTCACAATTGTATAATAAGAAAGAAAGGAAAAGAAAGAGGGGGAGGAAGGAGGGAAGAAAGGAAGGAAAATGATGGTGTTTTTGGAGGGCACAAAGCCAACATTGATTAGGCCCTTTTTAGCAAAGGAATTTAGTTTATTTTTTGAAATTTATTTATTTTAATTGGAGGCTAATTATTTTACAGTGCTGTAGTGGTTTTTGCCATACTTGACGTGAATCTGCCACGGGTGTACATGTGTTCCCCATCCCGAACCCCCCTCGCACCTCCCTGCCCATCCCATCCCTCTGGGTCATCCCAGTGCACCAGCCCCGAGCACCCTGTTTCATGCATTGAACCTGGACTGGCTGTTTCACATATGATAATATACATGTTTCAGTGCTATTCTCTCAGATCATCCCACCCTCGCCTTCAACCACAGAGTCCAAAAGACTGTTCTGTACATCTGTGTCTCTTTTGCGGTCTCGCATACAGGGTTATCATTACCATCTTTCTAAATTCCATATATATGCGTTAGTATATTGTATTGGTGTTTTTCTTTCTGACTTATTTCACTCTGTATAGTAGGTTCCAGTTTTATACACCTCATTAGAACAAATTCCAGTGTATTCTTTTCAATGGCTAAGTAATACTCCATTGTATATATGTACCACTGCTTTCTTATCCATTTGTCTGCTGATGGACATCTAGGTTGCTTCCATGTCCTGGCTATTGTAAACAGTGCTGTGATGATCATTTGGGTATACATGTCTCTTTCAGTTCTGGTTTCTTCGGTGTGTATGCCCAGCAGTGGGATTGCTGGGTCATATGGCTATTCTAGTTCCAGTTTTTTAAGGAATCTCCACACTGTTTTCCATAGTGGCTGTACTAGTTTGCATTCCCACCAACAGTGTAAGAGGGTTCCCTTTTTTCCACACCCTGTCCAGCATTTATTGCTTGTAGATTTTGGGATAGCAGCCATCCTGACTGGCGTGAGATGGTGCCTCATTGTGGTTTTGATTTGCATTTCTCTGATAATGAGTGACGGTGAGCATCTTTTCATGTGTTTGTTAGCCATCTGTATTTCTCCTTCGGGGAAATGCCTGTTTAGTTCTTTGGCCCATTTCTTGATTGGGTCGTTTATTTTTCTGGTATTGAGCTGCATGAGCTGCTTGTATATTTTTGCCTGCTTTGTCAAAGATAAGGTGTCCATAGGTGCATGGATTTATCTCTATGCTTTATATTTTGTTCAACTGATTTATATTTCCGTCTTTGTGCCAGTACCATACTGTCTTGATGACTGTATCTTTGTAGTATAGTCTGAAGTCAGGCAGGTTGATTCCTTCAGTTCCATTCTTCTTTCTCAAGATTCGTTTGGCTATTCGAGGTTTTTTTATATTTCCATACACACTGTGAAATTTTTTGTTCTTGTTCTCTGAAAAATACCATTTGTAGCTTGTATTGAATCTATAGTTTGCTTTAGGTAGTATACTCATTTTCACTATATTGATTCTTCCAAGCCATGAACATGGTATATTTCTCCATCTATTTGTGTCATCTTTGATTTCTTTCTTTGGTGTTTTATAGTTTTCTATATATAGTTCTTTTGTTTCTTTAGGTAGATTTATTCCTAAGTATTTTATTGTTTTTGTTGCAATAGTAAATGGAATTGTTTCCTTAATTTCTCTGTTTTCTCATTGTTAGTATATAGGACGCAAGGGATTTCTGTGTGTTAATTTTATATCGTGCAACTTTACTATATTCATTGATTAGCTCTAGTAATTTTTTGGTGGTGTCTTTAGGGTTTTCTATGTAGAAGATCATGTCATCTGCAAACACTGAGAGTTTTACTTCTTTTCCAATCTGGATTTCTCTTCTTTCTTTTTCTTTTCTGATTGCTGCGGCTAAAACTTCCAAAACTATGTTGAATAGTAGTGGTGACAGTATTGAAAAGAGCTGACTTATGGCATTCAGCAACTAACACGGGAGAAAACCATTTTAAAATCAAGGAACTAGAGAGAGAGTCATTTTGCTTTTTTGCATTTCTTTTCCATGGGGATGGTCTTGATCCCTGTCTCCTGTACAATGTCACGAACCTCATTCCATAGTTCATCAGGCACTCTATCTATCAGATCTAGGCCCTTAAATCTATTTCTCACTTCCACTGTATAATCATAAGCGATTTGATTTAGGTCATACCTGAATGGTCTAGGAGTTTTCCCGACTTTCTTCTATTTAAGTCTGAATTTGGCAATAAGGAGTTTATAATCTGAGCCACAGTCAGCTCCTGGTCTTGTTTTTGTTGACTGTATAGAGCTTCTCCATCTTTGACTGCAAAGAATATAATCAATCTGATTTTGGTGTTGACCATGTGGTGATGTCCATGTGTAGAGTCTTCTCTTGTGTTGTTGGAAGAGGGTGTTTGCTATGACCAGTGCATTTTCTTGGCAAAACTGTATTAGTCTTTGCCCTGCTTCATTCCACATTCCAAGGCCAAATTTGCCTGTTACTCCAGGTGTTTCTTGACTTCCTATTTTTGCATTCCAGTCCCCTATAATGAAAAGGACATCTTTTTGGGGTGTTAGTTCTAAAAGATCTTGTAGGTCTTCATAAAACCGTTCAGCTTCAGTTTCTTCAGCATTACTGGTTGGGGCATAGACTTGGATAACTGTGATATTGAATGGTTTGCCTTGAAGACGAACAGAGATCATTCTGTCATTTTTGAGATTGTATCCAAGTACTGCATTTCAGACTCTTTTGCTGACCATGATGGCTACTCCATTTCTTCTGAGGGATTCCTGCCCGCGGTAGTAGATATAATGGTCATCTGACTTAAATTCACCCATTCCAGTCCATTTTAGTTTGCTGATTCTTA
Organism: Capricornis sumatraensis; assembly: GCF_032405125.1. Lineage (NCBI taxonomy): Eukaryota > Metazoa > Chordata > Mammalia > Artiodactyla > Bovidae > Capricornis > Capricornis sumatraensis. The sequence continues at coordinate 136,640,058 of NC_091092.1, read as the reverse complement.
GAATGTCGACGTTCACCCTTGCTATCTCGTTTGACCACTTCCAATTTGCCTTGATTCATGGACCTGACATTCCAGGTTCCTAGGCAATATTGCTCTTTACAGCATCGGATCTTGCTTCTATCACCAGTCACATCCACAGATGGGTATTGTTTTTTCTTTGGCTCCATCCCTTCATTCTTTCTGGAGTTATTTCTCCACTGATCTCCAGTAACATATTGGGCACCTAATGACCTGCTTCAGCAATACATAAACTGTGAACTCCCTGATGTTCAAGCTGGTTTTACAAAAGGCAGAAGAACCAGCGATCAAATAGCCAACATCTGCTCAATCATGGAAAAAGCAAGAGAGTTCCAGAAACACATCTATTTCTGCTTGATTGACTATGCCAATGCCTTTCACTGTGTGGATCACAATAAACTGTGGAAAATTCTGAAAGAGATGGGAATACCAGACCTGCCTCTTGAGAAATCTGTATGCAGGTCAGGAAGCAACAGTTAGAACTGGACATGGAACAACAGACTGGTTCCAAATAGGCAAAGGAGTACATCAAGGCTGTATATTGTCACCCTGCTTATTTAACTTCTATGCAGAGTACATCATGAGAAACGCTGGACTGGAAGAAACACAAGCTGTAATCAAGATTGCCAGGAGAAATATCAATAACCTCAGATATGCAGATGACACCACCCTTATGGCAGAAAGTGAAGAGGATCTAAAAAGCCTCTTGATGAAAGTGAAAGAGGAGAGTGAAAAAGTTGGCTTAAAGCTCAACATTCAGAAAATGAAGATCATGGCATCCGGTCCCATCACTTCATGGGAAATAGATGGGGAAACAGTGGAAACAGTGTCAGACTTTATTTTTGGGGGCTCCAAAATCACTGCAGATGGTGACTGCAGCCATGAAATTAAAAGACACTTCCTCCTTGGAAGAAAAGTGATGACCAACCTAGATAGTATATTCAAAAGCAGAGACATTACTTTGCCAACAAAGGTCCATCTAGTCAAGGCTATGGTTTTTCCAGTGGTCATGTATGGATGTGAGAGTTGGACTGTGAAGAAGGCTGAGTGCCAAAGAATTGATACTTTTGAACTGTGGTGTTGGAGAAGACTCTTGAGAGTCCCTTGGACTGCAAGGAGATCCAACCAGTCCATTCTGAAGGAGATCAACCCTGGGATTTCTTTGGAAGGAATGATGCTGAAACTGAAACTCCAGTACTTTGGCCACCTCATGCGAAGAGTTGACTCATTGGAAAAGACTCTGATGCTGGGAGGTATTGGGGGCAGGAGGAGAAGGGGATGACCGAGGATGAGATGGCTGGATGGCATCACGGACTCAATGGACCTTAGTCTGAGTGAACTCCGGGAGATGGTGATGGACAGGGAGGCCTGGCGTGCTGCGATTCATGGGGTCGCAAAGAGTCGGACACGACTGAGCGACTGAACTGAACTGAACTGAGAGAGAGTCGCAAAGAGGTAATCTTGCCTTTTGGCTGCTCTTTCTCCCTTTGGAACATTTGTCAAGTCCACGAGAAGGGAATGAGGAGCTGAGAAATTGAGCAGAAATTCTAACAGTCTCCTAAGTCTCAGGGAACAAAATTGGGAATCTGGGATCACCCAAGAGAGTGGGAACCTGCTAACCAAGCCAGGCTGGGTAACAGGCTTCCTTGTCCTTCACTTTCTGCTAGAGTCTGCTCAAACTCATGTTTGATACTAATTATGGTAACATCAGTTTATCTTTACATCACATCAGAACTACTTTATTTCAACTGTGGTTTTTGGACAGCTCTGATCTCTCTTCATTGCCAATCCCCTTCAAGATCCCCATTATTTAATGGTTTGAATCTCCAAATAAAACTCTTATCTTGTTGAAATTTTTTTTCTATTTTTTTCTAAGATCTAAAAACTTTGGGTTTCATGTTGACCACTCAGAAGAAGTGGGAGTTGTTCAAACCTCTGCACCATTTTCTTGAAAAATTAGAGGTGTGAGTGAACACAGGAAAAGTTTCCATTTTGCAGCTCAATGATAAATGAGCCAAGTCTAGTCTAGCTTTTGTACAAAATACAAAATAACGATGTCTTTCTCTTCCTCTTATTATGCTCAGAAGGACCAGGTGACTGCCCCACAAAGTGTAGTTATTCTAACAGCAAACGTGGTCTTACTGAACTGTTTTTTGTGGATGCCATGCGTTTATAAATCTACTTATCCTCCTACCTCCTATTCTCTCAAGCTGATCATCTGTATGGAATGCATTAATGCAAAAGTGTTTAAAGGGTGAAGAATCAAAAGTCAGGAAATGCCTAGTTAAGGATCCTAGGAACAATGAGAATTTGGACATATTATATAGTCTGGGTAAATTATGACACAGTTTTTACCACATGAACAGAACTGCACTGAAAGTATAAGCTTACAAGGGAGAGAGGAGTAGAAAAATTACATTCAGGCCACAACACCCACGTAATTGGGCTGGAGAACTTTTGGAATTTCCTGACAACTGTTCTAAAAAGTGAACTGTGCACATAGATATTGTGGTAGCAATATTTGCATTTAGGCTCCATGGGCTTATTAAAGGAAGAAACTATTCGAGAGACATCTTTAACTTAGCAGTCCCTAACTCCAAAGTTCTTAATTCACGTGTCTTTATGGGATTGCAATGGAACAACAATAATAAATCAGAACAAAAATTAATCTGTCTTTGTAGGTTCTTACTATTTACATTCATATTAGGAATCTTTCCTGAGAAATGACCATTCTGCTGAAGTGAATTTTTATTTTTTTCCAGAAATATGAAACCCCTTGTATCTGTGCTTTAAATTTTGTTTTTGAGCAAGAAATAAATGGGTAAAATTGATGAGAAAAGCTGAACTTGGAAACTCATTCATATCCATTTTTGCTCTCTCTTTTCCTGAACAAAGCCTTAATTAATAACTAAAGAGTCAAATTTTTCACAAGGATAAATCTTTAGCACTTTCTTCTTGCTTTCCATATGCAAATAGTGGTCTCAGATAGTGAGTGCTGTGGTTTTCTAGATGAGATAAAATAATTATTTTATATCAGCTATGAATTAAAAATCAATAGATATCTAAACATAATTTCCTTATCAGCTTCCTGAAGAGCATGAGGGTTTTAAACAAAATTTGTTACTAAATTCTAAGTCTGAAAAGTTCCATCTTTCATGAATGTATTGGGTTGGCCAAAAAGTTCCTTCAAGTTTTCCCATAACATGTGAATTACCATGCTTTGTAGGTTTAATTTAGTTTCAGAAAGAGGGTAGAAATGGTTCTATTCACTGTTTATCTCCCAGAGTGGGTGCAAAAACGTCCATCTACAGAACTGAAAAGCCTCTATTGGATTAGAGTTAGAATTTCATTCTTAAACTTATTTAACACAAATATAAATGCTTATTACTAACTATTCTGTTCCCCTGAAAGACAATGATAACAACAGCTAACACTTGTTGATTTCTCGCCTCACTTTATGTGAAAAGTGAAAGTGAAAGTCACTCAGTCATGTCTGACTCTTTTTAACCCCATGGACTGTAGCCTGCCAAGCTCCTCTGTCCATGGAATTCTCCAGGCAAGAATACTGGATTGGGTTGCCATTCCTTTCTCTAGGGGATCTTCCCGACCCAGGGATTGAACCTGGGTCTCCCTCATTGCAAGCAAATCTTTTACTGTCTGAGCCACCAGTGAAGCTTACTTTGTGTGAGTCACTGTGCTAACAAGCCCTTCACACCCTTACCTCATTTAAGCCGGTCAAGAATCCTACATGCCATCACTATATCCTTCAGATGAAAACAGCAATAGCTGTGTAACAGGGTTTAGAAACTTGCACAGAAACTGTGTATAATAGTAAAAGGTACACACTGCTGATGTACAGCTAGTCAATACTATTCACTAGAAAACACAGGAACAACCACAACACATAGCCTTCCTGATCTAGCTGAATCACAGCTCCTGGATAGTTACTGTTGTTGTTCAGTTGCTAAGTTGTGTCTGACTCTTTATGACCCCAAGGACTGCAGCACACCAGGGCTCCCAGAGTTTGCTCAAATTCATGTCCATTGGAGAGTACAAAGTGAAAAGAAATGAATTTAGAGTTCCTGCCATTTCAAACAAGAAGCTGACTGTTGAAAAGGCAGACATTGAAAAAGTGTTCTGTCTTTCACCAGAGCTTGTTAATATATCACAAGTATTTTAACTACTCTCAGGAACAAATGGGTAAACAGATACAACCCTCTTCACTCTATGATGGGCTAAAAATTGAGAAGTGGCAGCTCTTGTTTGTCAGGTTAGCTTCCTGAAGGTCATTTTTCAAGGGCACTGCATGTAATTGGGAGAAAAAGAAATTCTTTTATTTTGTGGTATCTGTTTACACATTGAAGAGGCTAATTGAATTTCACTGCTTATAATCTTGTTCATTTATCAACAACCCATAAGGGAGAGGAATTTGAAAATGCAATTATATGAAAATGTCATCTCAAGAACCAATCTTGGGTACCTTAAAATTCATCTACTGAACTTTCAATTCTTTCAGATTCACTTTCATTTTTGTCCCATCTGTACAATCACATAGAGAGTCAGGTACCTCCACAAGTTTTTAGCAAGGTCTCCGATTCACTGAAAAGTCTCTCAACCCCAGTATTTTCCTTCCTATAGACGCATGTATTGCTACTTCTGAATATTTTCACTCTAGTCATTATCTATTATGGAAGACGAAGGTTTTGGTTCCTGCCTCTCCTCCCCCGACCTCTACTCACCCCCAGACAGCTCCCATCTCCAGCCCTTCAAAATACTGACAGGGCTCAGGACATGCTACCCCCAAACATGGCACCTTATCACAGTGCATTTTCCAGCTGAAGGGATTTGAGAAAAGGCACGTGTGCGAAGAATTTTCTGACCTTGCCCTGGAGCAGGTCAGAAAACACTCCTGTGAGAGGTAACCTCCCTATGCATGTGTGTGTGTGTGCTTAGTCACTCAGCTGTATCCAACTCTTTGCGACCCCATAGACTGTAGCCTGCCAGGCTCCTCTGTCCATGGGATTCTCCAGGCAAGAATCCCAGAGCGGGTTGGCATTTCCTTCTCCAGGGGATCTTCCCTACCCAGGGATCAATCCAGATCTCCTGCATCTCCTGCATTGGCAGGTGGGCTCTTGACCCCAGTGCCACTGAAAAGAGCATCCCCATCTCCAAAGTCGAAGGGACCAAGACAGGAATCTGAATGAATGTCTTGCTCAGTTTCCCTCACTTCACTACACCAATTTCATACCCTTTGTCTTCTCATATCTTTCCACAACTGTCTACTCTTCATCAAACCTGGCACAAAAACACTCACCATTCAACCATTTCTTTGGGTCATTTCCTTATGAAGGCTCCTGTGTCATATAAAACTCATGCTAAATAAATCTGTATGGTGTTCTCTTGTCAACCTGTTTTTGTTCAATTTTCAGACCCAGCCAGGGACCCAAAGAGGATGGAGGAAAACTTTCCTCCTCAACAGTATTCATCCTGTGATTTTGCTTAGACTGTCATGTGCTTTTTACATTACTATGTCTCTATAAATCCTATTTATAACTGAGTCATGTTATATACTATGACTGCTTTCCCATGCAACATTTTGTGTTTTTTTTAAGTTATTAATGGTCTTGTGGTTGACTGCTTAGTTTTGTATGCACTTAATATCAGCACATCTAATTATCCTCAAGCTGTGTACACCTTTCCAGACATTAGGACATACTGACGCCTCTGGATAAATCCCTCCAGAATGTTCTGAGTTGCTCCAATCTGGATCCACTTCTAACTCTACCCTCATTAGTTATCTACTGACATAAGTTTACTAGCTTAAAATAATACTCATTCATTACCACAACGTTTTTCTGGGTCAGGGGTCCAGGTGTGGCATAACTGATTCTCTATTCAGAGTCTTAGGGGGCTGAAATCAAGATGGTGGTCAGGGATGCATTCTCATCTGAGGCAGAGTTCTCATCCAAGCTCATGTGGCTCTTGGCAGAATTCATTTCCTTAAGGTTATAAAACAGACCCTCAGTTTCTACAGACCACCCACCAATCCCTAACATGTGATCCTCTCCATAAAATGGCTGTCTGCTTCTCTAAAGCCAACAGCACAGTCAATCTGCTACCTCAAATCTGACTTCCTCACTTTATGATCTCTGTACCCTCTGAATGGGCTCACATGATCAAGTCAGGACCACCAGAAATAATCTCCATTTTGAGGAGCTTAAAATCAACTGATTAGGGGCTTTAATTACATCTGCAAAATCTCTTCACCTTCACCATAAAACTTAATCATGAAAGTGACATTAGGGTCACAGGTCATACCTAGATACAAGGGAGGGAACTATTCAGAGCATGTCTATCAGGGATTGGAAATCCTGGACAGGAGGTGTCTTAGAATTCTGTCTACTGCTACACCTAGTAACTGGAAGCCATCTAAGAATCTGTTTCATTACTATCATGGGCATTTCCTTAGACTTTCTTTTGGGTTGGAGTCCCTGTTTCCTGGGCCCTTTGACTTCTTTCTTGATTATCTTCCTAATTTTGCAGAAGCATGTCTCAAATAGCTTCCTGAAAAGGATTGCTTGGGAAGCTAAGTTCTATTTTGTAGACACTGGCAATGGAATTTTCAGTTTGAAGTTGCTTTTCCTCAGAATTTTCACTGTGTGTTACTACACTGCTTTTTTGCTTCTACTGTTGCTAGTAGTAACTCCAATGTCTTCAAATACTTAATACTTAGTATAAAAATTTTTTTCCTTCCTGAGAATTTGTACAATCTATTTTCTGTCCCTGGGTTTCTGAAACTTGTTGATAATGTGCCTTGGATTTGGTCTGCTTCATCCTTTGTTCTGTACATTTAGTCATCCCTTTCAACTGGAACATTCATGTTCTCTAATTCTGGGGAATTTTTTGAATTATTTTATTGATGATTTCCTTTTCTCTGATATCTGTCCTCAAGTCATAGAACAGCAATTATTCTAGAACACCCTATATGGATCTCTTTTTAAAATTTTTGTCTTATTTTCTTCTGTATTTTCTATTCTATTTTCTGGACAGTTCCCTTGATTTTGTCTTCTAACAGTGTGTGTTATCATATTTTTAATGTCTAAGATTTTCTGTTCACTAAATTTTTTTATAGTATCCACTTCTTGCTTCATAGATTTATATCTTCTCTGAAGATATTAATAAAAGTTATTATGCATCTTTTCTTTCCATTGTTATTGGTATTTCAAGTTAGTTTTTAAAAAGTAACTAAAGTAACTGGCAGTCCTTGACTATCTGGTCATATTTAAGGAAGAGGCACTAAAAAGATAAGTGGGAGCTCTTGGGGACAATGGTTGTCAATGGTGCTTTTGTCTCTATGGTGCTCTTTGGAAGATCTGATTCGAGTATCTTCTGTTCACTTCTTTTGCAACTTAGATTTCCAGAGAAGAAACTTCTGACCTCCTGCATTGAAAGTACCTGTCTGGCTGCCAAAACTCTTGAGCCATGGGAGGGGAGAAGGCTGGAGATCTCAAGTCTCATATATAAGGTTTATCTTAATCCCCATGCTTTCTACTTGGTCTGTTTTAGCATGTGCCTCATATTGTCTCATTCAAAGATCATCTGTTTATCTCCTTTACAGAATAAACCTCAAGTCTCTGGCCAGAACAGGAGAGGGATGTTTGCTCAGCTGCCGAAATTTGGAATGGAGATATGAGGGGCTAAATTCTTAAACAGTCTTTCAACCAGTTCTTCCACCTGCCAAATAATGCTCCTTTGGAGGATTCTGCAATGGACATTAGGTCATTTCTCTCCTTTCCCAACTTCCAGCTTAGGATTCAGCTTTCTCATGTCTGGGAAGTCATTTAACTCCCATCTACCTTTCTACTGGCCTCTAAAATTTTGTTGCTATTGTCTCCTCATTCTTTGTCCTTGTCTATTCGTATCATTTTTTTTTTAAACATTCCTTTCCTCTCATTTAGTGGGATTCTGGGAAGAACAGCCATGAAAGTACTTATGTGTTCAATCTGCCATTCTTAACTATTTGCATAGAAGATCATCACAATCAGAGTTTGCAAGGATAATCTCTCCAAATGATTTGAGAGCCTGTCTGGAGGAATACATTCATAAGAGAGTCAAGAGACTTTCAGGGAAAAAATATATAAGTACATAATTACTAAAATGGAGTCGTTTTAGTGGTTACAGATAAATTAATGGAGTGAAAATAGCAAAATCAAATACATAAAAATATTTGGTATATGATAATCCATTCTTTCAAATTATAAGAAGAGGATTAACCTGCAAATTTGCCAGTTGACAAATGATGTTATAACAAATAACTAATAATTTTTATATACATATGTATAAAGCCTTCATCAGAATAAATTCTGATGGACTTCCCGGATGGTCCAGTGGCTAAGACTCCATGCTCTCAATGCAGGGGGTCCAGGTTTGATCCCTGGTCAGGGAACTAGATCCCACATGCTGCAACTAAATGTTCTGCATGCCTCAACTAAGACCTGGTGCAGCCAAATAAATAAATATTGAAAAAGAAATTCTGAGAGTCCCTATCACTTCTCAGGATCAGGAAAGAATTCCAAGGACATCTTTCAGTATTTGGGTGTATCTCTGCCATTTCTCTTTGCTCTGGTTCTCACATCTGAAGGCAGCTGGCTTTTCTGACACCCTCTGCCCACTACACATACACGCACACCTAAGAGATCCTGACAGCCTTTACCACCACTTTCAAGATCACTGAGCTCAGTATTTGAGCCACAGGCTCCCACATTGCCTGTTCTGTCAGAGGTTCTGCCACTCCCTTAAGGCCCAGCTGGAAGTGGGACACCTTATCCACTGCTCTCAGAATTCCCAGCTCTTATCCACATTGTTGTTGTTTAGTCGCTCATTCATGTCCAACTTTTTTGCAACCCCATGGACTGTAGCCTGCCAGGCTTCTCTGTCCATGGGATTTCCCAGGCAAGAATACTGGAGTGGGCTGCCATTTCCTCCTCCAAGGGATCTTCCTGACCCAGGATCAAAGCTGAGTTTCCTGCATTGGCAGGCAGATTCTTTACCACTTAACCACCTGGGAAGCCCACAGAGCTTGGGCACTTTGCTCCTTCAGGGCTGGACTGCAGTCTTACTTCTTCAGCTCTTTGAGCCCTGATCTTGTCCTCCCTGACTTCTCAAAACAAGGGCCTCTTCTCTGTCCCCTGAAGCAAAAACCTACACACCTCCAGAGAGGAAGTCCTGAGGTTCCAGAATGCTGTCATCCTGATTAACAAATTATCCCCAAACTTTGCATCTTAAGCAATAACAACTCTTATTTTGCCTGGAACCCCTCGACTTGGGACTGCTCAAAGGCTGAGGACTGGGATATGGAATTATCTGGAGGCTAGGACACTAACATTTCTGGTGATTGCTGGGGCAGAGTGGGGGGCAGAGGTCCCTGCTAGTGCTGCCAAGTCAGGAATGAGCACATGGCCTCCTCGTGTGGCTGACACAGCATCACACCATGGTGGCTGGGTTGCAAGGATCACTGTCCTGAAGAAAGAGAGCCAGGTACAGTCATAGTACTAATGATGACCTAGCCTCAGAACTCATATAGTGTCACTTCCACTGCATTCTATCTGTCGACCCATCCAAAATTCTACTCAGGCTCAGAGGAGGAGAAACTGATTATACTTCTTGATAGGATTATGGCATGGTTCTAGAGGACCATGTGTGGGACTATATTTGACAAAACAGAATTTGCCATACTTGCCTTCCTACATTAAAAAGAAGAGGAAGAAAAAATGCTTCCTTTATCTGTGTATGTAAAGTCCACAGGCAAGAAAAGATACAGTTAATTTCTCAGTTAGGTTACCCTGCCCATCTGGTTTCATGGTTGAGCTACAAGTGCTAACAAATCCTTCGCTGCATCAATTAACTCTGCTTTGCTTCAAGGTCATGGAATAGGCCCTTAACCAGAGCCAGTCACCTTGAAAATAAATGATACTGCTAACAAGGGCAAGCAGACAATAAAAAGAATAGCTCAGTGTAATTCTATTTCCACTAGCACATGATCTATTAAAGATCAGGGAAAAAATAGATGCATCAGGACTTTTTCTTTGCCTAAATAAAGGTGACCTACAAATACTTATAGTGACAGGAGAAGCAAATTATTTTCTGTTTTCTTTCCAAGTAAATTACTTATACATTACTGTTCTACTGAACTCATTTACAGAAGAACAGATCAGGTTTTTGTTTTTCTTTTAACTAAGAACATGCCATGTTATTGCTAAAAATTCAGTGTTACTCTCTTGCAGGTACATTTAACCAAGTCTTGGCAGAGGCTCTATCATTTGATTTTCTATCATGAGTATACTTTTTACAAATGTACCCATGAAAAATTAGCAATTGCCTAATTCCTAAAAGAAAACACAACACTGCAAAAAGCAATCTACTTAGAGATTTCTAACATACAGAATAACTACATTTCCTTTATTATTATATTATCTTTGGCCACCTGATGCAAAGAAGTGACTCACTGGAAAAGACCCTGATGCTGGGAAAGATTGAAGGCAGGAGAAGAAGGGGACAACAGAGGATGAGATGGTTGGATGGCATCACCGACTAGATGGACATGAGTTTAAGCAAGCTCCAGGAGTTGGTGATGGACAGGGAAGCCTGGTGTGCTGCAGTCCATGGGGCTGCAAAGAGTTGGACATGACTGAGAGACTGAACTGAACTGAAAAACACTTATAATCCAAATCAAAGTCCAGGTTACTTTCAGTAACTGACATGCCAAAATGTTGCTTGAGACTAGATTCTAAAATTCATAAGTGATGTATTTGCACCTGGAGTAGGATGAGGGAGAAAGTTCAGTTTGCTTATATTCTTTCTTATACCAAAGAAATAAGATTTGGACTAAGTAAGCAAGCTTTGGTCCCATGTACTGAGGGTCTTTCTTAAGAAGTGAATCAAAAAATAATTTGCTAATGACCTTAAACATAAAGTGAACCAGAGACATGGCCTATTTGACTCCCAAATCTGACTTTGATCAATAGAATTTCCTGGCAGACTTGTTAGAAATATATTGAAATAGAAATAGATTCCTAGAATCACCTTTAAAAATTTGACTAAGTCTGGTATAACATCCCAGAACCTGCATTTTAAAAAAATGCCCCTATTTAAATTTTAAAGTTTTTAAAGTCTCATTTCTGTATTGTCCTCATTTTCAGAGAAGGAATGAGTTGGGAGAGAGAGAGGCTGATACAAATGGACCAACTAACCCAGATTAAGTTTTATTTTTAGTTCTGACAACACAATAATGACAGAATGCACTCTAGGTGTGATGGTTACAAATACTTTACAAGTATTAACACAATTAGTCCTCACAACTAACGATGTAGGTGCTATCATCCTCAGAAACTGAACAACAAAGAGGCCAAATAACTTGTCTAAGGGCCCACGACTGAACCCAGACAGTCTATGCTCATATTCACAATGCCTTGCTGACTTCTGGGAGACCTAATCACAAACACATGCAAATAAAGTATTTGTGGCCTTGGAACTACAGGATCAAAGACCAACAGCCTCGAAGTTGTCCGCTTCTCTTTTTCTCAGCCTTCTGTAGCTGGGGTTAACACTGTAGGCTCAATGCCATGGGGTTTCTGTGACAACGTAGTCGTAGAGTACCAAATCCTACCACCAGGAGAAGACAGTGTAACCCAACTGTTGGCCATCCTAATTCCCATAATTCCCATTATAGTCATCATTTTTATCCTCTCGTTTCTCCACTGGGATGGCCTGGAACTATCCTGCCATCCCTGCTGCTGCTACTGCTGTCACTTCAGTCATGTCTGACTCTGTGCGACCCCATACACAGCAGCCCACCAGGCTCCCCCGTCCCTGGGACTCTCCAGGCAAGAACACTGGAGTGGGTTGCCATTTCCTTCTCCAATGCATGGAAGTGAAAAGTGAAAGTGAAGTCGCTCAGTCATGTCCGACTTAGCGACCCCATGGACTGCAGCCTACCAGGCTCCTCCACCCATGGGATTTTCCAGGCAAGAGTACTGAAGTGGGGTGCCATTGCCTTCTCCCTGCCATCCCTACCCATTCCCAACTCTCGCTAACTCTGTCCCTTGAGTGATTGATGGGTGCCATTTCCCATAAACCAAGAGCTACTGCTGAAGGTCCTTCTCTGGGGGACTCATTTACAACCAGAACGCTTGTCCTCTCAGTGACTACCACTCTGACCCAGCAGCCAGATCACAATACCTGGACACATTCCCATACCTTACCCAACTCTCATTTTTCCCTAGCCCCAGCATGCTTTATGGGTATTCCACATCCCCATATCTAGAAATAAGTTGATAGCTCATAAAACTATACTTACAACTTGCTCTCCAAACTCCTTCCTGCTCTGAAAATGAGGACAATCCAAAAATGAGACTTTAAAAACTTTAACTTATGTATAAGTAATTTATGATGCTTCTGAATTAGACATTTTCAACTTTCGCCTTATAAAAAGGGATCTGTCAGATCCCATAATCTGGCTGTAGAAGTTTAATGCCACAAATTGACTTTATATAAAATATTTAAAACATAAGAGATGTGTTATAGAAGATAAGTTCATTATGGTCCTTTTTTAGCTTATCAAGAGGTACATTAAGAAACTAGGACTTGTTCTTAGCTGCATATGCTGTATGAATGGACATAAGGCTAAATTTTTCATTCCTAAGCATTTGGGTCATACATAATCAATTAGCTAATATGTGTTTTCTTGGCTTTATTTCTTAACTGTATTTATGCACCATAGGAGGCAGCAGGAAGAAAATGTTAACTATCCATTCTTAAAGCAAAACTTGAAAGATTATCTGTCAAGGTAGCATGGTATGGTGGAAATATTATTGGCAATGGAGTCAGGACTCAAATTCAACTTGCAACTTCCCAATGACTTAGCTTTTCAAATCTAAGTAAAGGCTCATGGCCTTATGCCATGTTAGAAGTCATGCCAGTAGAGAAGCAGACAATGCAACAGGACTCACTGAAAGGAAAGGAAGCAGGTACACATCAATCCTATCATGTGCTTTTTCCAAATATCTGAATTATATCATTTTGTTTAGCTGTTTCAAACCAGTCAATCCTAAAGGAAATCAACCCTGAATGTTCACTGGAGAAGTGAAGTGAAGTCACTCAGTCATGTCCGACTCTTTGAGACCCCATGGACTGTACCCTGCCAGGCTCCCCTGTCCATGGGATTTTCCAGGCAAGAATACTGGGATGGGTTACCATTTCCTTCTCCAGGGGATCTTCCTGACCCCAGGATCAAACCTGGGTCTCCCACACAGTAGGAAGGCTCTTTACTGTCTGAGCCACCAGAGAATCCCATGGAATTCTGTCTGAGTCACCAGGGAATTCATTGGAAGGACTGATGCTAAAGCTGAAGCTCTAATCCTTTGGCCGCCTGATGCAAAGAGCCAACTCATTGGAGAAGACCCTGATTCTGGGAAACAGAGGGGATGACAGAGGACAAGGTGGCTGGACAGCATCACCTACTCAATGGACATGCATTTGAGCAAACTCTGGGAGATGGCAAAGGACAGGGAAGCATGTAGTCCATGGGGTCACAAAGAGTCGGACACCACTGAGTAACTGAACAACAAAGCCGTTTCAGGGATCCCGTAGGTTGAACTGGGTGGTTTTGATATTTGAGGTAGTGTTAGGTGAGCAAAAGGGAGAGGGATTACACTATGGACATCAGATAAAAGGGTTATAGATGATTAGTTCAACTTCCCTCTCATTTTCTCATATCCTGGCACGTCAAGAGGTCACTGGGGAGAAGATAAACTGCCTTGGGTATGAATTGTCAGTTGAGCCATTTAACTTCACTAAAGCATCCCACCTAATTCACAGAGCTTCAAATAAGGGTCACAGAAGAGCATCAGAATACTAAACTGGTCACACTGAAGGGGTTACCAAGGGAAGACTGCAGGTGAATACGTACCCTGTAGGCAGAAGTCAACAACAAACACAAGGAACCTAATGATGAAGAATTTTAAATTGTCTTAAGTTCCTGACTTCATTTAAATCTACTTAAGGAACTGACCTTTTATCAAAGGTCACCAATGAAATTCTGGCCACTAGGCTCAACAGGTTTGTTTCAACCTTTTCCTTCTTTTGATTCTTCTGGCTTTGGACACATCTTCTTCCCAAGGTGTTTATTCCAGAACAGGTTGTTTTTTGTTTTTTCTGTTGTTCCTATTTCTTCTCTGTCCATTTCTTAGCTGTCTTTATTCCTTTTTCCTTCTTCAGGTTTCTAAATAAAGACACACCACATAGCTTAGTTTTGGGCCCTCTTTTAATATTTACTCTCTTTCAGTTAGTCTATTCAGTCCTTTAGTTCCTATTTTTCTCTTTAGGACTGATCAACTTCTTAAGCATGATTCAACATTTCTAAGTTACTTATACACATCACTAAACACGTACACATCTCTAACATGTACACATCGCTAACATATACACATTGCTAACAGATGACTCTGATCCCTGCAACTTTGCATCATGTTTCTCTTCTTACATTCCCTGCCCCCAAACCCCCAAATTCCCTAACATAGCTCCTCTTTGCCGCTTTCCTCAAGCTGCCCAGGCTCATGAACTTGAGGTCAACCAGAACATCCCTTTGTCATTCACCCTTGAAGCTTAACGGAGGATGTTAACTACTACAGATTTTGCCTCCCAAATTCATCCAGGTCTATGACACTCCTCCCCTTCCTCACTGACACTGTGTTTCACATCCCCATTGCCTCCTGCATAGAGTTAACATCAAGAGAAATACAAGTCTTCAAGTTATTCAAAGATTATTCTATTTTTTTTGTAAGAGGGGCTATATTTTCATTGGTGAATAAATGTTAACAGCCAAAGGGAAGATAAACACATGTCAAAGAGTAAAGGAAGATGGATAATCCTTTTGAAAGAGAACTTCTAGTAAGCTTTTCTTTTCTTTTTTTAAATTTATTTTTTATTTTAATTGGAGGCTAATTACTTTACAATATTGTGGTGATTTCTGCCACACATTCACATGAATCAGCCATGGGTGTACATGAGTTCCCCATCCTGACCCACCCTCCCTATTTCTGGGACAATAATGATTATGGAGGGTCAGGTACTGTTCAAAGCGCTTAACTTGAATAATTTCTTTTTTAAAGATTCTTTATCTATTTTTAATTGGTGGATAATTGCTTTATAAGGTTGTGCCAGTTCCTGCCATATATCAACATGAATCAGCCATAGGTATGATGTCTATGTCCCCCCCACCTTGAACCTCCCTCCCGCTTCCAACCCCATCCCACCCCATCCCACATCTGTAGGTTGACACAGAGCACTGGGTTGAGCCCACTCTGTCACATAGCAAATTCCCACTGGCTATATATTTTACACATGGTAATCTATATGTTTCCATGCTACTTTCCACATTCGTCCCACCCTCTGCTTCCCCCCACTACCCCATGCCCACAAATCTGTTCTCTCTGTCTGAGCCTCCATTGCTGCCCTGCAAATAGGTTCATCAGTGCCAACTTTCTAGATACCATATATCTAGACCATTTGTTTTTCTCTTTCTGACTCACTTTACTCTGTATAATAGGCTCTAGGTTCATCCACCTGTTTAGGACTGACTCAAATATGTTCTTTTCTTTTTATATTCAGTTCAGTCGCTCAGTCGTGTCCAACTCTTTGTGACCCCATGAATCGCAGCACGCCAGGCCTCCCTGTCCATCATCAACTCCCGGAGTTCACTCAAACTCATGTCAATCGAGTCCGTGATGCCATCCAGCCATCTCATCCTGGGTCATCCCCTTCTCCTCCTGCCCCCAATCCCTCCCAGCATCAGAGTCTTTTCCAGTGAGTCAACTCTTCACATGAGGTGGCCAAAGTACTGGAGCTTCAGCTTTAGCATCATTCCTTCCAAAGAAATCCCAGGGTTGATCTCCTTCAGAATGGACTGGTTGGATCTCCTTGCAGTCCAAGGGACTCTCAAGAGTCTTCTCCAACACCACAGTTCAAAAGCATCAATTCTTTGGCGCTCAGCCTTCTTCACAGTCCAACTCTCACATCCATACATGACCACTGGAAAAACCATAGCCTTGACTAGATGGACCTTAGTTGGCAAAGTAACGTCTCTGCTTTTGAATATACTATCTAGGTTGGTCATCACTTTTCTTCCAAGGAGTAAGCACCTTTAAATTTCATGGCTGCAGTCACCATCTGCAGTGATTTTGGAGCCCAAAAAAATAAAGTCTGACACTGTTTCTACTGTTTCCCCATCTATTTCCCATGAAGTGATGGGACCGGATGCCATGATCTTTGTTTTCTTAATGTTGAGCTTTAAGCCAACTTTTTCACTCTCCTCTTTCACTTTCATCAAGAGGCTTTTTAGTTCCTCTTCACTTTCTGCCATAAGGGTGGTGTCATCTGCATATCTCAGGTTATTGATATTTCTCCTGGCAATCTTGATTACAGCTTGTGTTTCTTCCAGTCCAGCGTTTCTCATGATGTACTCTGCATAGAAGTTAAATAAGCAGGGTGACATACAGCCTTGATGTACTCCTTTTTCTATATGGAACCAGTCTGTTGTTCCATGTCCAGTTCTAACTGTTGCTTCCTGACCTGCATACACATTTCTCAAGAGGCAGGTTAGGTGGTCTGGTATTCCCATCTCTTTCAGAATTTTCCACAGTTTATTGTGATCCACATAGTTAAAGGCTTTGGCATAGTCAATAAAGCAGAAATAGATGTTTTTCTGGAACTCTCTTGCTTTTTCCATGATCCAGCGGATGTTGGCAATTTGATCTCTGGTTCCTCTGCCTTTTCTAAAACCAGCGTGAACATCAGGGAGTTCACGGTTTATGTATTGCTGAAGTCTGGCTTGGAGAATTTTGAGCATTACTTTACTAGCATGTGAGATGAGTGCAATTGTGTGGTAGCTTGAGCATTCTTTTGCATTGCCTTTCTTTGGGATTGGAATGAAAACTGACCTTTTCCAGTCCTGTGGCCACTGCTGAGTTTTCCAAACTTGCTGGCATATTGAGTGCAGCACTTTCACAGCATCATCTTTCAGGATTTGAAATAACTCAACTGGAATGCCATCACCTCCACTAGCTTTGTTTGTAGTGATGCTTTCTAAGGCCCACTTGACTTCACATTCCAAGATGTCTGGCTCTAGATGAGTGATCACATCATCATGATTATCTGGGTCATGAAGATCTTTTTTGTACAGTTCTTCCGTATATTCTTGCTACCTCTTCTTAATATCTTCTGCTTCTGTTAGGTCCAGACCATTTCTGTCCTTTATCAAGCCCATCTTTGCATGAAATGTTCCCTTGGTATCTCTAATTTTCTTAAAGAGATCTCTAGTCTTTCCCATTCTGTTCTTTGCCTCTATTTCTTTGCATTGATCGCTGAAGAAGGCTTTCTTATCTCTTCTTGCTATTCTTTGGAACTCTGCATTCAGATGCTTATATCTTTCCTTTTCTCCTTTGCTTTTCACCTCTTTTCTTTTCACAGCTCTTTGTAAGGCCTCCCCAGACAGCCATTTTGCTTTTTTGCATTTCTTTTCCATGGGGATGGTCTTGATCCCTGTCTCCTGTACAATGTCACGAACCTCATTCCATAGTTCATCAGGCACTCTATCTATCAGATCTAGGCCCTTAAATCTATTTCTCACTTCCACTGTATAATCATAAGCGATTTGATTTAGGTCATACCTGAATGGTCTAGTGGTTTTCCCTACTTTCTTCAATTTAAGTCTGAATTTGGCAAGAAGGAGTTCATGATCTGAGCCACAGTCAGCTCCCGGTCTTGTTTTTGTTGACTGTATAGAGCTTCTCCATCTTTGGCTGCAAAGAATATAATCAATCTGATTTCAGTGTTGACCGTCTGGTGATGTCCATGTGTAGTCTTCTCTTGTGTTGTTGGAAGAGGGTGTTTGCTATGACCAGTGCATTTTCTTGGCAAAACTCTATTAGTCTTTGCCCTGCTTCGTTCCACATTCCAAGGCCAAATTTGCCTGTTACTCCAGGTGTTTCTTGACTTCCTACTTTTGCATTCCAGTCCCCTATAATGAAAAGGACATCTTTTTGGGGTGTTAGTTCTAAAAGATCTTGTAGGTCTTCATAAAACCGTTCAACTTCAGTTTCTTCAGCATTACTGGTTGGGGCATAGACTTGGATAACTGTGATATTGAATGGTTTGCCTTGGAGACGAACAGAGATCATTCTGTCATTTTTGAGATTGCATCCAAGTACTGCATTTCAAACTCTTTTGTTGACCATGATGGCTACTCCATTTCTTTTGAGGGATTCCTCCCACGGTAGTAGATGTAATGGTCATCTGAGTTAAATTCACCCAATCCATTTTTTTTATATAGCTGAGTAATATTCCATTGTGTATATGTACCACAATTTCTGTACCCATTCATCTGTTGATGGACATCTAGGTTGCTTCCATGCCCTAGCTATTGTAAAAAGTGCTGCCACAAACATTGGTATACATATGTCTCTTTCAATTATGGTTTTCTCGGGGTATATGCCCAGCAGTGGGATTGTTACGTTATATGGTAGTTTTATTTCTAGTTTTTTAAGGAATCTCCCTACTGCTCTCCACAGTGGCTATATCAATTTACATTCCCACCAAAAGATTATTAATCCTAAAATGCATTTGTCATGTACCTGTTACAAATAACAAAGGCAAAAAAAATTTGAACAATTCCCAATCCAGGGAAAATAACCCAAAAGGCTGCAGCAACACTGAAATGACTGTTGTGTCTTTAAATAGATGTTTACTGTGGCAGAAATAAGTAATGTTTACAAGGGCCAGGATTCCTTTAGACAAAACAAATGCAGAAATCCATAATTTCTTCCCTCCTCTAACTAGTCAATGTATAATACAGAGATGATGGAAACATAAGAATCCCTTATCAGTTTTTCCAAATGCTTTTATAGACCATCTGAATCAGGATCAACTGGCGTACCTGGTAAAATGCTGTTTCCCAGATGTAATATAATTCCCACACTTTACCCTTCTTTTGTAGTACATGTAGAACATGCTTTTTAAACAAGTTCTCATTATGATTTCTATGCACTTTAGAGTTAAGGAACCTCTAAAATATAACAAGAAAAAGGCTACAAAAATTAAATAAGAATATTATGAATTATATTTGTTTTCTTTTTCATACTTGCCTCTTTTTGAAAATTTTATAGTTATGTAAGAAAACGAATATGTGACTTTAAAAGAAAACTTGTAGACTATTCCTGAATTTTGCCTATATATATATATCAGGCAGTAACTCATCGGTTAATTCTTTCAAAATACTAGGAAGATTCTCTAAAAGGAGAAGAGATTGGAGGCAGAACTTTTCCATATATTCTCAAAAGTACAATTAAACTCAAGAGTGACTTAAATAATCTAATGGGTTTTTTGTATTCAAAAAGTTTTTTTTCAAAATTCCAGATGTGTAGGAAAAAGATAATAAAATTATAATACCATTGTTCTTTTTTAAAAACTCAAGTTCTCTTGCTAATAGTTAAGAATACTGATTTATTTAAAACATAACATGTTTCTGCTTCATAACAACATCTGTATTATTTTACATTTTTATTGGCAACTTTCACTGTACCCTGGTGATTTCTAAAAATCCTCATACTTCCCTGCTGGTCAAAGTTTCCAAAAAATAATAAACAAATGATTATTAACTCTGATCTTTTTATTCCATGACCATGTATTCCATAAAAAACACTTGAGAAGGCCGAGCTATTAACTTTGGGGAAAATAAGGTCCATATACCAGATTTCAACTTTAGAGATATTTTGTGAGGTGGAAAGATCATCGAGAGTACAAAGTACAACACCCATCACAAGTGCATTATTCCCAAGGGAAAGTGTTAGCATCTGAACTTCCATTAGCATTAAACACACTCCTAACTTCTCTACCTCACAACAGCAATGTCCAGTGCTCACGGAGAAGCTGCTATCATGGCGAGTGTTGCCTATTGCTAAAGTTTCTAGCCAAGTTGTTCAGCTAGGAATCAGCTAGGAATGATTTGGACTTCTAGTGGAGACAATTTGGCAGTATCTGGAGAATTTTTTGATTGTCAGATCTGAGGAGAACTATGGGTATCTGGTGGGTAGAAGCCCGGGATACTGCTAAAAACTTATCAAGCACAGGATAGCCCCCATAACAAAGAATTGTGAAGCCCCAAATATCAATGGCACCACAGTTGAAAAACCCTGGGCTAAACCCATGGTTCTACAAATTAATGCCCACTACCATAAAGTCTTAGGCTCTGTCTGTTCTTGCTTCCCAATCTTCTACCATAATAATCATCATTTGAATCAAACACCTTGGCTTCAGAGTTCTTTATACTCTCACATTAATTGTTGCTAATCGCTTTGAAGCCTTCCTTGATTCATGCCCTCAACCCTAGCCCCTGTACCAACTCTTCCCATCAGACAGTTTAGATCCCACCATATCACCTTAAATTTTTATCAGTACAACTTGCATTGGAACTAAAGGTCTGTCTCTCTTGCTCTCAAGAATCATCTTCTTGAGTGTCAATTCTTACCTAAGTCCCCCTAGCTGCCAACATAGTGCCTTAAACATAGTAAGTGCATAATAAATATTTGTCAGGCTAATGAAATAACTTGAGATTTGCACTCTGCTAAACATGGATAATGATTCACGGAATACAAAACATAACCTTTGCCCTCAACTACTTCCCTTTTGAGGTAAAGATACACACAGGAAAGGATAGCAAGCAATGTAAAACAGTACCTAATGAGCAGCAGATGTCTAAGTCAGATAACAATTACTAGAAAAGATTTCTGATGGGTGTGAACTCCCTTAGAATGCTGGTAAGTAGAGAGTGCCTCACAAAACTGAGATATACCTGAAAGAATGAGGATATCTTTTGTAAGCTAGTCAAAATGAGGAGGCCATTCCACGCCGGTAGGAGGTGGATGTGAAAGGCAGCTTGAGCAAAGCAAAAGCACTTTGCCAATCAGAACCACAGCCATTGAAAGCACATTCTTGGGCTCTTCTTTCACACTCCTCATAAAGTATTCTGAGTTGGTGGGGGGGTGGTTTACAGAAAAGCAGTGTTTGAGGCCTAGGCATTATCATTTCTGAAATAGAACTTTGGGTCTAAATCTATTTCTTAGATATAGATTTCACTAGTGTAGTAGATGCTGTAGTGTGCTACCCAGACTCACAACTGCCGGCATACGGGATACTGGTGACTCACAGCTGATTTCCTCTCTAGGAATGATTCATTACCAAAGAGAGTGACATCACCCTAGCTAACACTCCCTGTCTGAGTGCAGCTTGCATTCAATGACTGTCAAATGGAGAGGCGTATATTATAAAATCCTGGTCCCCTTGTCTCAAGGCACGACAATTTTGAAGACCTGTCAAACTTCTAAGGGCTTCCCTGGTGGTTCAGACGGTAAAGAATCTGCCTGCAATGCAAGAGACTCAGATTCAACCCGAGTCGGGAAGATCCCCTGGAAAAGGGAATGGCAACCACTCCAGTATTCTTGCCTGGAGAATTCCATGAACAGAGGAGCCTGGCAGGCTATGATCCATGGGGTCGCCAAGAGTCAGAAACGACTGGGCAACAAACACTTTCACACACTTTCAAAGCTCTAAAGCTTCCTAACCCATGACCATTTTAACTCTTCCCTCTCTCTATCCTACTTCTATCCTTGACAGTACTCCCCAATAAATTATTTGCAGGAAAATCTCCATCTCAGACTTTATTTCCTGGAAAGCCCAACTAAGACTACAGGAGAGGAAATGAACCAACAATAGTAGTGGCAATGAGAAAGGATGGGCAGATTTTAACACTGTCCTTCTTGGGCAGTCAGCAGTTAGACCACTGTAAGTAGGAAAGGAATCAATCATCTCACACACCCTGCAGTATTTCATTCCCACTATCGAACTGGTATCCCATATCCCTGGGAATTTTTCCTACCTACCCTCAAATGAGATCTGCTTTCAAAGCCTCCTCTGCACGGGAGCTTCAATGACTGATAATATTTTCAAGTCTCACCTAACAGAAATCTATTTTTTCCATTCAGCCTCAATGCAAACTCAATCAAGGACTCAGTTTGCCACAGGAGAATAGTTGGGGAACCTTGCTGGTACCGTCGAAATCAGAGCAGGTCACCTTGAATGGTGGGAGAGACAATGCCATGAATTCACCAGACTCCATTTTCTTATCCACCTAGGCTCCATGTTATTGATTTTCTACCTCCTCTGTGATGCCCCCAGGCCATATGAATGAATCCTGGCCCACACAGAGTGGGTAGAAGTGATGTCCATCAGCTATGAGGTTAGGTCCTTAAACTACCCACACCCCAAAACAGTTCTCCAGGCAACCTCTCTTTGTTCTACCATATGGTTGAAAATAATCCTGTAAAATTCTGAGGCCTCTGAGGAAAGGAGAGCCATAAAATGTATGGAACCTGGGCCCCTGAATGGGTGAATGTAATACAGCCTTCCACGACACCAGATTAACTGTGCTTGGGTTATGCCACAGAGATTTATGCCTTACTTGTCACTACAGAGTGTTGATTACCTTACCACATTCAGTTCAGTCGCTCAGTCATGTCTGACTCTTTGTGACGCCATGAACCGCAGCACACCAGACCTCCCTGTCCATCACCAACTCCCGGAGTTTACCCAAACTCATGTCCATTGAGTCGGTGATGCCATCCAACCATCTCTCAACTTCTGTCATCCCCTTCTCCTCCTGCCCTCAATCTTTCCCAGCATCAGGGTCTTTTCAAATGAGTCAGCTCTTTGCATCAGGCGGCCAAAGTATTCAAGTTTCAGTTTCAACATCAGTCCTTCCAATTAACACCCAGGACTGATCTCCTTTAGGATGGACTGGTTGGATCTCCTTGCAGTCCAAGGGACTCTCAAGAGTCTTCAACACCACCGTTCAAAAGCATCAATTCTTCAGCATTCAGCTTTCTTTATAATCCAACTCTCACATTCATACGTGACCACTGGAAAAACCATAGCCTTGACTAGACAGACCTTTGCTGGCAAAGTAATGTCTCTGCTTTTTAATCTGCTGTCTAGTTTGGTCATAACTTTCCTTCCAAGGAGTAAGCATCTTTTAATTTCATGGCTGCAATCACCATCTGCAGTGATTTTGGAGCCCCCAAAAATAAAGTCTGACACTGTTTCCACTATTTCCCCATCTACTTGCCATGAAGTGATGGGACTGGATGCCATTATCTTCATTTTCTGAATGTTGAGCTTTAAGCCAACTTTTTCACTCTCCTCTTTCACTTTCATCAAAAGGCTTTTTAGATCCTCTTCACTTTATGCTATAAGGGTGGTGTCATCTGCATATCTCAGGTTATTGATATTTCTCCCGGTAATCTTGATTCCAGCTCGTGCTTCCTTCAGCCCAGCGTTTCTCATGATGTACTCTGCATATAAGTTAAATAAGCAGGGTGACAACATACAGCCTTGACGTACTCCTTTTCCTATTTGGAACCAGTCTGTTGTTCCATGTCCAGTTCTAACTGTTGCTTCCTGACCTGCATATAGGTTTCTCAAGAGGCAGGTCAGGTGGTCTGGTATTCCCATCTCTTTCAGAATTTTCCAGTTTATTGTGATCCACACAGTCAAAGGCTTTGGCATAGTCAATAAAGCAGAAATAGATGCTTTTCTGGAACTCTTTTGTTTTTTCGATGATCCAGCGGATGTTGGCAATTTGATCTCTGGTTCCTCTGCCTTTTCTAAAACCAGCTTGAACATCTGGAAGTTCACGATTCACATATTGCTGAAGCCTGGCTTGGAGAATTTTGACCACATTAATTCCAGCTTTATTCGAATGCAGTCATAAGAGGTAGGTTTGTGAGAAGTTTCCTGGATATTTTGTCTCAGAGAAGCCCCACACATAAAAATATCCTAGAAAATTCAGGAAAAAGCAAAGACTTCTATGCCATTATTAGCATAGCTAGTGGAGGTAATTTAATCAAAAGCATAACCATTTACACACCAACAAACAACTGGCATTCTGTATTTAGCTATGGAAGATATAAATGGATCATGTAATTGCATTCACCCATACATATTATACACATCATTGTGTGTTAATGTGTTTAAATTTTGTTTGAAAAACAAACTACCCTGCCGGCATGCTCTGAGTAAACAAACTCTTAGAAAAGAATGATGAACAATATTTGGGAAAAGAGAAGGAAAACTGGAGAAAAATGGACTAAAATTTTCATTTTTAAGTGAAAACTTGGATAAGCCATAAGGCTGCTTGGGTATATTTAGAAATTATACAAGCTAGAAATATAAGAAATGTGTATTTTAAAAGCCAAGATAAACAAAACATGATGAATATTAACTCACTGTTACCCTGCTTTCTAGATTCCTATATTCCGTATTTGGAAGGTAAAATAACCAAGTGAAACAGGAAGACTTGCTTTTCTCTTTTAAGTGAATTTTCTATGTTGAGGGATTTGGCTATGCTTCAGTTCTCTGGAGGGACTATTAAAAAAAAAGACTTAGATTGTTATCTTTGAAACCATCTTCACAAAGGGCTCAAATTTGAAGTTGTAAGAAACTGGTTTCAAACCTAGAAACGCATCTGATTTCATTTTATTTTAAATTTTATCCTCAAGGAGTGCATTATGTATTTTAAGTCACTCTGGAAGGGGGCATCCAAAAATCTTTCAGTTCACAAGAGTACTCACTATACTGCAACATTTCGTCCACTTTCTAATGTCTGAATACCTCTAATACTCATTGCTGGTTCAATCCATTGCATGTGTGCGCACATGCATACAAGTAATTTTGTTCCATCAGAGGCAGTTTTCTGTTTCTTTAAATTTAGGATCCCACACTTCTTCAGGGAAAAATGCTTTAGATAAGATCCAATGACTAGATATTCCAGCAGCTACACACACTCAACTTGAAACTCAAATTTATGCTTCTGGTAGTAGAGGTCTATACACTATTGACACAAAATTTTGATAAATTATATTTCTTTTGACTTCAACCAAAATGCAAAAATAGGATGCATTTATGTTTGTAGCATTGATTATATTTCTGACTGGAGAGGATTTCCAGTTTAACTAAGTATCAATGAGAACCAAAACCAATGCATATAATTTTACATATCTGTTGATTAGCAAAAATGTCCACAGAATGATTTCTGGCTTCATACATTTCAAACTTTATTTCTTTTCCCACCATCCACACACTTTTCTGCCACATTCCATGGAGCACACTCATACCCCAATACAATCTGTGGTCCTATGCTTCAAGTCATAACACAGAGTGAGTCGTCAGAGGGACAGAGACTGGAGTCTTCCTGGAAGCCATTCCTACGCTAGCACAACTAGTGGCAATATACACAGAAGAGACTTATAATAGATATATTTCAATAATCATGGGGGTGTCAAAGTCACAGCTGGGAATTTTATATCTGCATTTTTCATCCACAAGTAAACACACCAAAAGTTTTGTATTTGTATCCCCAACTCAACTTTCCCTTAGCAGGTCCTCCCAAAGCCCATGACCTCTTGAACACCATGAAGAGAAGTATAACAGAGGGGGTTCTGAAATAGGAAGAGACAGCAGTTTTAGTGCACTCTAGTTAAATTATATTACATTCACAAATTTTACACAAACATATGACCATTTGAAGATAGAGGCTCCTGCCAGCATTCTAGAAGGGACCCATCCAGTGGTGGTCCTCAGGCTTAAGCTTTATCAGCTTCAGGATGTTTTTACTTCTACATAATTCTTTTCTCTGTAAAAACTTTGTATATGGAAACTTTCAAACATATACAGAAGTCAAAAGAATATATAATAACTCACCATGTACTCATCACTCAGTTTCAAGAACTATCAACTCAGGACCTTTCTTATTTTCTTCCATACCCTTACCTACTCGTCCCTCTCCTCCTCACCCTGGGTTATTACCACGCCACTTACAATTATTTCTGTATATACATATATGCTTAGGTTTATATTTCTTGTGGTATTTTAGGACAGTTTTATCAATGGCTATAGTGGAGGACAGTGGAGCCTGGTGTGCTGCTGTCCATGGGGTTGCAAAAAGTCAGACATGACTTAGCAACTGAATAACAACAATAATTAAATAAATATTTGTTTTGACTTCTGCGAGAATTGTTTTTATTTCCTACTATTTTTGTAAAATGCACTGAGTCTGTTCAA
This sequence comes from Capricornis sumatraensis, assembly GCF_032405125.1. Taxonomy (NCBI): domain Eukaryota; kingdom Metazoa; phylum Chordata; class Mammalia; order Artiodactyla; family Bovidae; genus Capricornis; species Capricornis sumatraensis. The sequence goes on along the minus strand of NC_091092.1, from coordinate 136,613,817 downwards.
TAGCACTCATTTTTAACATTTGCAATAAAGACAAGATTTCATTTGACCTTAAACTTACACAATGTTATGTGTCAATTATATCTCAATAAAGCTAGGGGAAAAAAGAATGCACTTGAACTGACAATGACCTTTCCTTAACAATAGAGCTGTGAATGAACTTCTCCAAGAACTCCCACATGTTCCATTTTTCTTATGGTTAATAATAGTCATTAATCAATCATCATATATGCATACATACAAACACACATACAGAAAGACACATGTAATTTTTCTTCTTGCATCACATTCTTCTAAGCCTAAACCAAAACAGATTTTTTTGGTCATGAGGAAAAAAAAAAATCTATAAATAAGGTGTTAAAGGAAGAAATAAGAAAAACACATGAAAGGTCATCTAACACATTAACACGGTTAAGGAAATCAATGCCACACCCCATTCCACACATTCAGGGGCAGATTTCCCTATCACATTTTATACCATAGTTCTATATAACTTCACAGTTATAAATTTTAGATATCATAAAGCATACCTAAAATAAAAATATTTTAAAATCTCATGATTAGCACTTCACTCAAAGTCAAAAGAAGGAATTTTAGTTGGTGACTTTAGTGCAAGAAAAAATTTATAAAATTTTACTATTCTTATTAAAATAAGGGCTGTTAGGATACACCACACCTTGGGGAACTTTCCTTTAGAGTCATAAATGTTCTAGCATGAGAAAAATAGTGTATTAGAAGCATGAGTGAGTGAAGTCGCTCAGTCGTGTCCGACTCTTTGTGACCCCATGGACTGTAGCCTACAAGGCTCCTCTGTCCATGAAATTTTCCAGGCAAGAGTACTGGAGTGGGTTGCCATTTCCTTCTCCAGGGGATCTTCCTGACCCAGGGATCGAACCTGGGTCTCCTATATTGCAGGCAGATGCTTTATCTTCTGAGCCACCAGGGAAGTCATTAGAAGTATATTAGTACATTAAAAAGTGTTGGTACATGTTGTGGTTCTAAACTGGCCTAATATTAAAGAGTTATGGTAAATTCCTTCAAAATTTGAGAGTTTACCCCAGGCTGGAAGCCAAGGGTTCTGGGATTAACAAGACGAGCAGAGTCCCTACCCTCACAGAACTTATGATATACTGAAAAAGAAAAGTACCCGGGGTGTTAAATCCTATGTGACACTTGTTATGACATAGGAATTACAAGGGGTTTCAGGAGGGTGGTGCAAGGGAGTTGAACCCAGGAAAAGGCCTGGAGAAGTGACGTGTAGACTGAGACTTGCGGCAGCCTTCCAGGTGTGATCTTACTTCATTAAAAGTGTGGGTCTTTGCAAAGTGGAATGGAGACTGGAGAAGACAATAATGGGGGCGGAGAGAACAGGCAGATGACCACTGATGTGGATATGAACGAGAGAAGATGGCATCCTGGACCAGGACGATGGCAAGGAAGATGGGCCGAAGTAGGCAGATTCAAGAACTATTTCAGAGAGTTTAGTGATGAGTTAGTATGAGGTAAGGAAACCAGGAGAATCTGGAATGTGTCTTGAGACGGGAAGGTGATGGGTTTTGTTTTGTGAAGCTGGACATGGAGTTGAGCTCTTTGACTTCAAGATTTCTATTTCAGTTGATTCTCCAGAGACAGACACAAACATCTCAAATTAGAGCTCAGCCTTGTGATTCATGAAATTTTAAAGAATGTGCATGTGTGTAATTACTGCTATAATTTAACAGGACTGTTTTGTGCCCTAAAGCTGAGAAGCGAGCATACCTTTGTGCGTTCAGAATGTTAATTGAATTACCTCTGACTTTAGTTTATGTTCCTTAAGTCCAAACTCTTAAGTCAGGCAAAAGGGCTCACAGTTATGTAGTACCATACTTAACTACCCTTTTTATAAGCAAGGATTTTTATACCGAAAATAAACAGAGGCATACAGACATAAACCCATAAATTATGTGGGCAAGTACTTTAAAGGAACATGTATTTGCACAAGGACCAGGAGAGCTTTCCTAAAAGGGACCAGGTCCTGGGAATTCTCTCTAAAAGTGATTTATTTCTGTCAACATTCTTCTTCAATTTAAACATATGCATTCACATATATTTAAATTTCTCCAGACATTTGACTTTAAAGCTTTACTTCTGATGTTCTGAATAAATACCTTTAGCAAAGAAGCAATAAAGTAAGTTAAGGCAGCTTTTCTTTTTTAATCTACCTTTCTTGTACAAATCTTCCTCTAAACACCTAAAGATTATTTGATAATATTTCTTTAGAAATGTTTCCTATAAAGTATGTGTGTGCCTATATATGTATGAATAACGTATACATGATACATATCATACACACATATATTACAAACTACTGAAATGTTTCTTATTGCCCTGAATTTTTTTCTTACAGAAGAGTTCTTAGCTTTCTGGCAAAGGAGATTTCCGACTTTATAAATGTATTTCTATAATGACTTTCAACAAGAATTTATTAAACATCTGCTCTGTATAGATGGATGTGCTGGTGTGTCAATGCATATTATTATCATAGTAAGTTAGTTGTCAAAATAAAAACAATAATAAGCAATAATGTTTAAAAAACATACACTTCATAGCCACAGATAAAAACAGACTTATGAGACCATTTTCTACCTTTCTAGCTGATTAAGAGCCAAGAGAATGAAACACGCTTTTTAAAAGCTTGGTCCCTGGTGTGTCATAACAGGAATCGTCCATTCTCCAGCCCTGGTAACCCATTTGCCATGCAATCTTGACAATCATCTTCTACCAAAGGGTACTATACATGGTCATTGGCACATGCCAAGTTATTTCACATCCTAGGTTATTACTCAGTGCCCAGAAAGTCTTCCTATTATTTCTATTTCCTGTAAAATAATCCTTAGTTCCCAGGAGGAGGTCATTTTGCCTTAAATGATGAAACTGCACTTTGGGTTATGTATCCTCTTAGTGTGTATCAAGTATATTATCCCTAATGCAAAAATCTCATCTGTTAGCTTAATGCAAAGCTTTACTTTCCCCTCACTTATAACTTACAGAAAGACATGTTGAACAAGTTAGTTATGTCAATACATGTCTGTTAAGCCCATGAGCTGAATTCCAAAAGGACTGGAGGAATTTTTTTTTAATGCTCTGCTTACACTGCTGCAATGTTAACATCGCTGACCCAATTAGAAACATACATGGATAGCTCTGTATTTGTAACATTCTGTATGATTTAAATGACGAGGTGCCCTAAAAGGGAGCCAAAATATGTGTTTTGATGTTCCAGAAGTAGTTCTCTCTGGCAAAGGGAGCGTGATTCTTCAGCTAATCAGAGAGAGATCTCTCTTTAAATCTGGAGCTGGAGAGCCTCAGCAAAAGAAAAAGAATGAACATAAAACGTGTCCAGAACAGAAGGATTTTCTCTGCTGCTCCTCAGACCTTGGGGTACCCAGGAATCCTGCTGGTGTGAAGATGGGTACATCCAAAGAGAAAGCACCCCGAAGAGTTGCTGACATGACCCTGTGACCTTCAGCCAGGTAGCCCACCACACACCCAACAGCTGTCCCCAAGGAGACTGCCTCGGCTCTCTGTTTGCTGGTAATGAGACTCCATGGATAAACCCTCTTACCTGGTTCCAGGATTTCTTTCTCAGTTCCTGCTCCATCACTGCCTCTTCTCAGCTCCAAACCTTCTGGCTCTACTTCCTGCCTCTCCCTACCAGTCCCACACCTGATCTGTGGAGAGACTTGGACACCCTGATGTTTGGCACCTTGCCTTAATATGGTTTCAACTCACTCTCTGGCACCTGTGCCTCTGGCTTCCCCCCCATCCAAACTTTGGTATCCAGGAGTTCTCTTGTTGACCTGTGCTTCCACCAGATGCAGCCCTACCTAATAAAAGCAAAGCAAACAGTCTGAACTATATCCTAAAAGTACCCTCTCCATCAGTCAATATAGGCTTAGTGATGTACATGTAACAAATAGCTCCAAACTCTCCATCATCTAAAGTTGAGGTTTGTTCAGCTTATCCTACATGTTCATCATGCCCCAGCTATGACTCTACTCCAAAACACCTTTACTCAGAGGCTCCACCACTTGGAACATCCCTGGTCCCCACAGCTAGAAGAAGAAAGCATGAGGTGTTACAAATGAGCTCTTAAAGACTCATTCAGAAGCAATGTATTTGCAGCCATATTTCCTTGGTCAATGCAAGTCATGCAGCCCTGCCTGCCTCATGTCAAGGGGGCACGAAGGTACAATCGCACCCAAAGGCAGGAGAACCAGAGATATTGCTGAATAATGTTAAATGTTACCATAGGCACAAAGTTTTAAGTCACAATTTTCTGGTCTCATTGTTTATGGAACTAGAATATTGACTATAGTGTTGGTTGGCTCTGTTAACTCTTAGTAATCCCTAGAGAAAGCTTGAAGGTTTAAATAGGGCTTCCCAGGTGGCTCAGTGGTAAAGACCTGCAATGCAGGAGACATGGGTTTGATCTCTGGGTCGGGAAGATCCCCTGGAGGAGGGCATGGCAACCCGCTCCAGTATTCTTGCCTGGGAAATCCCCTGGACAGAGGAGCCTGAAGGGCTACAGTCCATGGGGTCACAAAGAGTCGGACATGACTTAGCAACTGAGCACAGCACACATGCACACACTGCAATACAAAAGGATGAGAAGAAGTAAGTCCTTGATTAAAAACAAAACTTCCAATGCTATAACTACTAACTGTCATTAGTTCTAATATATTAATGTTGATAACAGCTAAGGTTTTATTTCTCAGGCATTTGCAGTACACCTCTAAGCTCTTTACATATATAATTTCTATAAGTCTACAGCAAGACCATGGTACAACTACTCTTTTTATTCTCATTTTATAGACAAGGAAACTTGACCCAGTGATGTTTAGTAATGTGCTTGGGGGTGACAGCTATCATGGTTTAATGGATGCTATTTTAATCTTTAAAATATTAACATGAAAGTGTTACATAGTTTGGCTCTTCTATTAGCTCCAGAGTTTCCACACTGGGTTACTGTGAGCCTCCTGGCTCATGATTTCTAAAGCAATGTCAGTCTTTAGGCTTTAATCCAGAGAACATTTTTGGCACATCACAGAGAAGAATGAAGTGGGGGGTGGGGTGGGAGTACAGGACTTTTGATTCTGGCTAAAATGTACAAAGTCCTAACAGAGCATCATTCTTACCCCAACCACCAAAATAAGCCTGATGAGCTACAAAAATCAAACTTTTATAAACTTCTTTCAAGAGCAGGGGATGCAAAGAACCCTAAAGGAACAAATTTCTAGAAAACAATGAGCTAGTCCCAAGTGAGAGGAGAGCCGTAAGTGTTCTCACTCACAGCAGAATAACAAGTGGAGATGAAATTCAGACAGAGCGTAAGGAGAAAGTAGCCAAGTTGCAGTGAAAGTTCAGTGGTCATGTATGGCAGACACGTGGACAACACCAAAAGTTCGGCCACAGAGCGAGTCTATGCTGAGCCATCAAATCATTCCCACGGTGTGTCACCAAGTTCTCAGGAACACTGTGCCAAAGGTTGGGGCAAGACAGAAAATGGATTTCCCCATTGGAGGAATAGGGCCTTTCCCAAGGAAATGGCAACCCTCTCCAGTATTCTTACCTGAGAAATCTCATGGACAGAGGAGCCTGGCAGACTACAGTCCATGGAATCACAAAGAGTCAGACATCACTGAGCAACTGAACAACAAGTGCAAGGCAGCCATCTCCCATCTCCAAAAGCAGACCTGATTAAAATGTATCTGTGATCCTCTGGGCTCTGAGGTCCCAAAAGCCTGGGGCTTGTCAGTTCAGAGAAATTAAACTATGACATTCCTGTTAAGTAAGCAATAGAAGAACAATAAGAATCTACAAATTACCAAGGAAATGTGACCTTAAGCCCAAATTGAAAAGACTGACATCAAATACTGGTGAGGTTAGGGAGCAACTAGAATTCTTGTACATTTCTTGTCAGAGTTTAAAACAGTACAACCACTGTGGAGAACTGTTTGGCCATTTTTTAAAATTAATTATTTTAATTGGAGAATAATTACTTTACAATATTGCAATGGTTTCTGCCATACATCAGGATGAGTCGGCCACAGGTATACATGTGTCCCCCTCCCATCTTGAACCCCCTTACTTCCCTCCTCACCCTATCCCTCTGAGTTATCCCCATTTCTAACAGTCAAGCACACATCAATCCTAAGAACCAACACTCTGCTCCTGGGTTATAATCTAAGATGAATAAAAATGTATGTCAAAAAAAAGATTTATTTACAAATGACCAAAGCAGTATAACTGATGAGCTCAAAACTGGGGACTACTTATGGGTTCATCAACATGTAGGTAAAGTTTTGTGTGTTCACACAATACAATACTAGTCAGCAACCTGACTTACCTGTACAATCAAAAACATAGATGATTCTCAGAAATGTGCCGAGTGATAGAAGCAAGGCATAAGAGTACACATGTATCTACCCATTTATATGAAGTTCTAAAACAAGAAAAATATGCATGGTGATAAACCCCAAGTTGAATTAGCCAGTGAGGGGCACAAGAGAGCTTTTTGGGATAATGGTAATGTTCTTTTTTTTTTTGGCTTTGGATGGTTAATACATGTCGTTGTCAAAATTTAGTTGAAATGAAGATTTGTGCAATTTACTAGAGCTTAATTATACCTTGCTTTTAAAAGGTATAAGGTTAAATATTGTCCTTTCAGAGTACGTGAATGAGTCAGCTCCAAACTGAGTCCATGATATCAGAGTTAAACGCCAGGTCCTGTAGGCCACCCAAGGTCAATATAAAACAATCACAGCACTTCTCTTATTCAGAGCTTTTGACAGTCAGGTGCAGACATGATGGGACCTGCTAGAAAAAGGGCACAATCCCACACCTCATGAGTGATTCTATCCTTTCATCTGTTTCTACCCAGTGTTATCTCATGCTGAGTTATCCAAAACCTGCTGATATGTCACTGCTATAACCTCTCAGTGTCAGCCTTTCATTGCTCAGGGTCAGCCCTTAAAACACTGGGGATTCCCACTCTAACTCCACAGAGCTTATCAACGTATGGCATGCTAGAGCTCTACTGCTTGATTATTTTGTTATTGCCATTTCTGATCTTAACTTCTCCACACAGGCAAACACTTTTCCGTAAGGCTCCTCTGACATGCTCCAAAATGACTCCTCCCAGAGAGATAGAAAGTGGTATCATGCAGTAGGATGACCAGAGGTCAGAAAACAAGCATCTTGTCTTAATACTGCCTAAAATGGCACTTCTCACACTTGTTTGTGCATAGGAAACGCCAAGGAATATTGTTAGAATTATGATGCTCATTGAGCAGGCCTGGATTGGAGTTCAGGGTTCTAAATGTCTAGCAAGTTCCCAGGTTCTGGGGTGTTGCTGGTCCACAGTCCACACTTTGATTTTAAGGCCAAAGTTTTCCTTTCTCTTCAGTTTCTGGAAGGTGCCTCTCTCCATGTGTGAATTCTCAAGTCCAGGCTTCAGCTTTTGACTGCTTCAGGTTTAAATGTGCAAGCTAGGGTTCCAGCAGTGGACCAAGGTTAGCTTTTGGAATTAAAAATAAACAACCTGGAAAGGCATTTTAGTTTTCATAAATTAACTCAAAATTATTCCATCTCTTTTCATATCCTCCCATCATCCATCTGTAAGACTCCCATTGATCAGTAGCTTCCACAGAGTAGGCAGACCTTTCAGAAGCATCTAGGATCAGACAATGGGTCATAGGCAGGAGCTTCACCAAGACTTCAGCTCACATCAGTTAGGAGATACATCCTGACTGACAGAGAAATAGGGATGCAGGTCAGTTAAGTTCCTCTCTGGAATGGGTCAGAGCCTGCTTCCATAACCAAGTGGGGAAAACAGCTTCCTTCCCCATTGACTCTGTTGGGTACAATGATGCTTCTCAGATGGACACAAAGGAAAAGAGACTTTGCCCCAGAGTGACCTTTTGGCAACAGCATTCTAAGAGATGGTAAGATTATAATGACAGCATGGTATTTGGCATCCAAGTTCTTGAATCATTCAAAAAATATTTAAGATGTGATCTTTACCCAAGAATTCCAGAAACTTTTTTTAAAGAAAAATACACTTGAGACATTTAATCTAAATAACTCAGAATATTCATAAATTCCCAACCATTTAAGCATTTGATTCATTATTTAGGAAAAACTTTATATGCAAAACAAAAAATAACCACTGCTTAACGTAATGACATAAAAGACTTATTGCAATTGGTCAGGTTTAATTGGATAAGTGGCATTAGTCCTTGACCACATGAATATTTTGTGAAAAAATAAACCACAAACAACCAAAGCATACAAGGGGGCCACAGGGGATGAGATGGTTGGATGGCATCACTGACTCAATGGACATGAGCAAACTCCAGGAGATAGTGAAGGAAAGGGAAGCCTGGCATGGTGCAGTCCATGGGGTTGCAAAGAGTCGGACACAACCTAGTGGCTGAACAACAACAACATACACAACACGGCAGCAAAAGAAGTCTTCAATCTGCTCATAGTTTTGCTAGATCAAACTCTTAGAGGAAAAAACGGAAGAACACTCTCTGGCATAAATCACAGCCAGATCCTCCATGACCCACTCCCAGAGTAATGGAAATAAAAACAAAAATAAACAAATGGGACCTAATTAAACTTCAAAGCTTTTACACAATGAAGGAAACTATAAGCAAGGTGAAAAGACAGCCTTCAGAATAGGAGAAAATAATAGCAAATGAAGCAACTGACAAAGAATTAACCTCCAAAATATATAAGCAGCTCATGCAGTTCAATACCAGAAAAAGGAACAATCCAATCAAAAAGTAGGCAAAAGACCTAAACATACATTTCTCCAAAGAAGACATACAGATGGCTAATAAACACATGAAAAGATGCTCAATACCACTCATTATTAGAAAAATGCAAATCAAAACCACAATGAGGTATCATCTCACACAAGTCAGAATGACCATGAGCAAAAAGTCTACAAACAATAAATGCTGGAGAGGGCATGGAAAAAAGGAAGCCCTTTTATACTGTTGGTGGGGATGCAAACTGGTACAGACACTATGGAGAACAGTGTGGAGATTCCTTAAAAAACTGGGAAGAGAACTGCCATACAACCCAGCAATCCCACTGCTGGGCATACATCCCAAGGAAAGCAGAAGTGAAAGAGACACATGTACCCCGATGTTCACTGAAGCACTATTTACAATACCTAGGACATGGAAGCAACCTAATGTCCATCAGCAGACAGGTGGATAAGGAAGTTGTAGTACATATACACAATGGAGCATCAGTTCCAATGAGGTAGATGAAACTGGAGCCTATTATATAGAGTGAAGTCAGAAAGAGAAACACAAATACTGTATATTAATGCATATACATGGAATTTAGAAAGACAGTAACAATGATCCTATATGCAAGTCAGCAAAAGAGACACAGATGTAAAGAACAGACTTTTGTACTCAGTGGGAGAGGGCGAGGGTGGGATGATTTGAGAGAATAACACTGAAACATGTATATTACCATATGTAAAATAGATAACCTGTACAAGTTCGAAGGATGAAGCAAGGCACACACAGCCGGTGCTCTGGGACAATCCAGTGGATAGGGTGAGGAGGGAGGTGGGAGGGTGACTCAGGATGGGGGGCACATGTGTACCATGGCTGATTCGGGTCGATGTATGGCAAAAACTATCACAATATTGTAAAGTAGTTATCCTCCAATTAAAATTAATTAATTAATTTGAAAAATAGGCTTTAGTTTCCAAGCTCTTTCAAGTCTCCAAGCTCTCAGCATTTCTCCTTACCTTCTAAGGGCTCGTGGCTCAGGCTAGGGGCAGGGCTGCGGTTTCTGCTGAGTCAGAGATCTCCATTGTATTCTTGTGCACTGGCTTTTGGAACTGAAGTAAAGGCCCTTTCATTTCCGGTGAAATTCCTCTTGGTAGACTGGACCTAGGCTGGTCTTTGGAGAGAAATCAAGTTCTGAGCCTTTGGAGTGGGAGGACTAACTCCAAGATCCTAGACTACCAGAGAACTAGCTCTCAGTTCAGTTCAGTCGCTAAGTCGTGTCTGACTCTTTGCAATCCCATGAATTGCAGCATGCCAGGCCTCCCTGTCCATCACCAACTCCCGGAGTTCACTCAGATTCACGTCCATCAAGTCGGTGATGCCCTCCAGCCATCTCATCCTCTGTCGTCCCCTTCTCCTTCTAACCCCAATCCCTCCCAGCATCAGAGTCTTTTCCAATGAGTCAACTCTTCCCATGAGGTGGCCAAAATATTGGAGTTTCAGCTTCAGCATCAGTCCTTCTAAAGAACAGCCAGGACTGATCTCCTTTAGAATGGACTGGTTGGATATCCTTGCAGTCCAAGGGACTCTCAAGAGTCTTCTCCAATACCACAGTTCAAAAGCATCAGTTCTTCGGTGCTCAGCTTTCTTCACAGTCCAATTCTCACATCCATACATGACCACTGGAAAAACCATAGCCTTGACTAGATGGACCTTTGTTGGCAAAGTAATGTCTGCTTTCTAATATATTATCTAGGTTGGTCATAACTTTCCTTCCAAGGAGTGTCTTTTAATTTCATGGCTGCAATCACATTCTCAGTGATTTTGGAGCCCCCCAAAATAAAGTCTGACACTGTTTCCACTGTTTCCCCATCTATTTCCCATGAAGTGATGGGACCAGATGCCATGATCTTCGTTTTCTGAATGTTGAGCTTTAAGCCAACTTTTTCACTCTCTTCTTTCACGTTCATCAAGAGGATTTTGAGTTCCTCTTCACTTTCTGCCATAAGGGTGGTGTCATCTGCATATCTGAGGTTATTGATATTTCTCCTGGCAATCTTGATTCCAGCTTGTGCTTCTTCCAGACCAGCATTTCTCATGATGTACTTTGCATATAACTCTATGGAGTATCAAATAGTGAGAACTCACACAAAGGAAACCATTTGAATACAAGTGGTGATCCAAGTCTATGCCCTGACCAGTAATGCTGAAGAAGCTGAAGTTGAACGGATGTATGAAGACCTACAAGACCTTCTAGAACTAACACCCATAAAAGATATCCTTTTCACTATAGGGGGCTGAAATGCAAAAGTAGGAAGTCAAGAAACACCTGGAGTAACAGGCAAATTTGGCCTTAAAGTACAGAATGAAGCAGGGCAAAGATTAATAGTTTTGCCAAGAGAACACACTGGTCATAGCAAACACCCTCTTCCAACAACACAAGAGAAGACTCTACACATGGACATCACCAGATGGTCAACACCGAAATCAGATTGATTATATTCTTTGCAGCCAAAGATGGAGAAGCTCTATACAGTCAGCAAAAACAAGACCAGGAGCTGACAGTGGCTCAGATCATGAACTCCTTATTGCCAAATTCAGACTTAAATTGAAGAAAGTAGGGAAAACTATTAGAACATTCAGGTATGGCCTTAATGAAATCCTTACAATTATACAGTGAAAGTGAAAAATAGATTCAAGGGACTAGATCTGATAGACAGAGTGCCTGATGAACTATGGACGGAGGTTTGTGACACTGTACAGGAGATAGGGAGCAAGACCATCCCCAAGAAAAAGAAATGCAAAAAAAGCAAAATGGCTGTCTGGGGAGGCCTTACAAATTGCTGTGAAAAGAAGTGAAAAGCAAAGGAGAAAAGGAAAGATATACCCATTTGAATGTAGAGTTTCAGGAATAGCAAGGAGAGAGAAGAAAGCCTTCTTCAGTGACCAGTGAAAAGAAATAGAAGAAAACAATAGAATGGGAAAAGCTAGAGATCTCTTCAAGAAAATTAGAGATACCAAGGGACCATTTCATGCAAAATTGGGCTCGATAAAGGACAGAAATGGTATGGACCTAACAGAAGCAGAAGATATTAAGAAGAGGTGGCAAGAATACACAGAAGAACTGTACAAAAAAGATCTTCATGACCCAGATAATCACGATGCTGTGATCACTCACCTAGAGCCAGACATCTTGGAATGTGAAGTCAAGTGGATCTTAGGAAGCATCACTATGCACAAAGCTAGTGGAGGTGATGGAATTCCAGTTGAGCTGTTTCAAATCCTGAAAGATGATGCTGTGAAAGTGCTGCACTCAATATGCCAGCAAATTTGGAAAACTCAGCAGTGGCCACAGGACTGGAAAAGGTCAGTTTTCATTCCAATCCCAAAGAAAGGCAATGCAAAAGAATGCTCAAACTACCTCACAATTGCACTCATCTCACATGCTAGTAAAGTAATACTCAAAGTTCTCCAAGCCAGGCTTCAATAATACATGAACTGTGAACTCCCTGATGTTCAAGCTGGTTTTAGAAAAAGTAGAGGAACCGGAGATCAAATTGCCAACATCTGCTGGATCATTGAAAAAGCAAGAGTTCCATCTATTTCTGCTTTATTGACTATGCCAAAGCCTTTGACTGTGTGGATCACAATAAACTGTGGAAAATTCTGAAAGAGATAGGAATACCAGACCACTTGAGTTGCCTCTTGAGAAATTTGTATGCAGGTCAGGAAGCAATAAACAGTTAGAACTGGACATGGAACAACAGACTGGCTCCAAATGGGGAAAGGAGTATGTCAAGGATGCATATTGTCACCCTGCTTATTTAACTTATATGCAGAGTACATCATGAGAAACGCTGGGCTGGAGGAAGCATGAGCTGGAATCAAGATTGCCAGGAGAAATATCAATAACCTGAGATATGCAGATGACACCACCCTTATGGCAGAAAGTGAAGAGGAACTAAAGAGTCTCTTGATGAACGTGAAAGAGGAGAGTGAAAAAGTTGGCTTAAAGCTCAACATTCAGAAAACTAAGATCATGGCATCTGGTCCCATCACTTCATGGCAAATGGGGAAACAGTGGAAACAGTGTCAGACTTTATTTTGGGGGGCTCCAAAATCACTGCAGATGGTGACTGCAGCCATGAAATTAAAAGACGCTTACTCCTTGGAAGAAAAGGTATGACCAACCTAGATAGCATATTAAAAAGTAGAGACATTACTTTGCCAACAAAGGTCTGTTTAGTCAAAACTTTGGTTTTCCCAGTAGCCATGTATGGATGTGAGAGTTGGGCTATAAAGAAAGGTGAGCGCTGAAGAATTGATGCTTCTGAACTTTGTTGTAGGAGAAGGCTCTTGAGAGTCTTTTGGACTGCAAGGAGATCAGTCCTGAGTATTCATTGGAAGGACTGATGTTGAAGCTGAAACTCCAATACTTTGGCCACCTGATGCAAAGAACTGACTCATTTGATAAGACCCTGATGCTAGGAAAGCTTGAGGATAGGAGGAGACGGGGACGACAGAGGCTGAGATGGTTGGATGGCATCACCAACTCAATGGACATAAGTTTTGGTAAACTCTGGGAGTTGGTGATGTACAGGGAGGCCTGGTGTGCTGCGATTCACGGGATCGCAAAGAGTCAGACACGACTGACCAACTGAACTGAACTGAATACAAGACCTGGCATCCCCCGACCACCAGAAGCATCCTGTGCAGGATGCCTCACCTAAACAACAAAAATAGAAACCAGATCATCAGCAGACATAATTACCACCTCATTCAGCCTTGCCCATCAGAGGAAAAACAAACAAACAAAAACTCAGCACAAATCTCACCCTATACACAGCTTACACAAACCACTGGACCAATCTTAGGAGGGCAGAAACCAAAAGGAAGAAAGAATTCAACCTTGAAGCCTGGGAAAGGGAGACCTAAAACACAATTATTTTAAAAAAAATTACTAAAGAAGATGAACCCATCATAGTGTGAAGAAAGTTTAGGAGTTCTAAATTTTGCTTAACCAGTTTAAAAATATATAAATAAATTGTAAATGGAGGCATCCAGTTAAGCGCTGCCTCTAAGGTTCAGGAATCTACCTAAATACAGAAATCTAGGGGTTTATGAAGAAACAGATTGGAGGAGTTGAGCTGGGATTTCTGGTACTCAGCAACACAACTATATAAGTACTTACATAAGCAGTCAACTATTTTATTTTCATTGCTTGCCTTCCCTTCTAAAAGTCTAAACCTCTGCCATCCTAGGATATTATAACACTTGTTCAAGGTTGTGGGAGTCTTTATTCCTAAAAAGCAATTCTGTATAACTTAGCATTGCAAACTCAAGCATTCACTGAGCATTGGCCCAATATTTTGTTAGCAATTATAAAATGTATATTATCATCAAGCCTAGTTTTCCTAACATTGCTTTAGCTGAAGCATCAGGATTTCTCTCCAGACTCAAAATGAGTGATAAAATAGCAGGTAATAGGATATCTGAGGATAATCAGAGTGAAACTGAATTATTACAGAAAAGCCTTGGGTTCTATTTCAGCAAAGTATAATCGCAAACATTGTCACCCTCACTACAATCACCACTGTCACCCTTATTACTGCATCATTATAATCATCACCATTACTGTCACCATGAACTAGTGATAGCACAGAAAATATAGAAGTTTCATTGAAAATAATTTTGGCAGTAACTATTAAACCTTACAAATTTATATCCCATTTGAATCATCAATTTCTCTCCAAGGTATCTGTATGATGGAAATACATGGGTACCAAAAAGAAAAAGCATGGAAAAAACTATAGAAATGTCAATTCTTACAAATAAAATTACATACTCCTAACAGGAATATTTCTAGGCAAATTGACTCTAAAATTTACATATCAATGGAAAATTGCTTGAAACAAGGAAAAATTACGAAACACCCTAAATAATTTCAAAGACAAGTTTACTTAACAAACGTTTATCAAGTGGCTATTGTGTCAGGTACCATTTTTAGCCAAAGGGATGACTAAATAAAATCTTGGTATGTTACTACTGCAGCACACTGGGCTGCATGTAGTAAGAATAAAAAACACCTAATCAACTAATGTGGGAAAAAAATCTCTAAGACATGTTGTGAAGTTAAAACAAATCATGGTACAATACATGCAGTACAGTGCAATTTGACTCTCATAATAAAAATTGTCTCAATCTGAGCCTGTAAAAAACCCAACTAAATAGAAAATAATCCAGGATGTTACCTTATGAAGGAGGGATGGATGATTACTTCTGGAGAGGAAAATGGAATTGAGTAAGCCATGGACAATTTTGGCTTTGTGTAATATTTGAATTTTTACTAGAAGAATGTGTTTATTACATGCATACCTAAAATTTACCAGGATACCTGAAAAAATACTGATAAAGTATTACTTGTCAAAATCTAGTCTAGAACAAACTGTACTTAATAGGATGTTTTCAAATACCCTCATTGTTGGTCATTTTCCTAGGAATTCAAATTTTGTAGGCTAATATCAGACCAAGTTTATTTTTGTTAAAAGGCAAGAAGGCAAGCGGTAACAGAAAGCACACACCAGGATGGTGCTTCAGTTCAGTTCAGTTCAGTCGTGTCCAACTCTTTGCGATCCCATGAATCGCAGCACGCCAGGTCTCCCTGTCCATCTCCATCTCCCAGAGTTCACTCAGACTCACGTTCATCGAGTCGGTGATGCCATCCAGCCATCTCATTCTCTGTCGTCCCCTTTTCCTCCTGCCCCCAATCCCTCCCAGCATCAGAGTCTTTTCCAATGAGTCAACTGTAAATTGGGGCAAATGACTTATTCTCAGAACTACTTGGTACACTAAATGAGATAGCATATGGTAAGCACTTAATTTATACTAAGTTCTTGATCAATGTCAGTTTTTGTTCTCAATCACTTCCGTCAATAATTATGGCATTATTTCCATATTGAGCCTTTTAAAAGACAGAAACCAGGAAAAGTAAGAGCTGAAATACACAGATATAGTTCTCCATTCCTTGCATTTAGATATTCCTATGTACATAATATATGTATATTCTGCAACCCGAAATGTCATTATCTGTCTGAAATGCCAAATTGGTTTCTGCAAAGAGTTCTGTTTCTGTCCACCTGCAATGTAGGAGATCTTGGTTTAATTCCTGGGTCGGGAAGATCCACTGGAGAAGGGAAAGGCTACTGACTCCAGTATTCTGGCCTGGAGAATTCCATGGAATATATATTCCATGGGTCACAAAGAGTTGGACATGACTGAGTGACTTACACTTCAAAGAGTCCTGTACAAAGCAAAACAAGTAATAGAAGTCATTAGAGGAGATACACCATCAAGGAAAGACTTTCCTAATATTAATTTCAAGTTTATCTCTTGAGGCACAAAGGGATCACCACATGGGTGCTAACTGGACACTATTACCTCATGTGGCAGAAAGGAAGAGGGAGCCAGGTCTCCCCGGCCCTTTTTGTAAGGGCACTAACCCCAGACTCCCATTTCCCTCTCACAACTAAGGAGGAGACATTTACTTTCTCAGGAAAGACATCTTCTTGCCAATTTCAAAGCAGTAACACCCCAAGTCCTTTGTACGTGATGGCAACTTAAAATTACTCCACTATAAATAATCTGACAAATTTGGCAGTTTGATTTTAGCCACAGTGGGGAGGGGAAGAGCTAAAGGGCTCAGAGTTGGGCTTCTCTCCATCCAAGTAGACAGATTTACCTTGAGCAGCAGTTCTCACCCTTGAGTGTGTATCTGAGTCACCTGGCTGCTGCTGCTGCTGCTAAGTCGCTTCAGTCAGGTCCAACTCTTCATGACCCCATGGAGCCTGCCCGGCTCCTCTGTTCCAAGTGATTCTCCAGGCAAGAGTACTGGAGTGGGTTGCCATGCCCTGAGTGTGTTACATCACAGATCTCTGGGTCTCACTCCCAGTAGATCTAAGGTGGACTCTATAGTTCTAACAAGCTCCCAAGTGATGCTCAGGATGATGTTCAGGACTCCTCTCAGAGAACCACTGCCTGAGGAATGCAGGAGTCATGCCTGCAAGTGATAGCATTAGCCTCTCCATGAATCCTCACCTGTGAACTCAGGCTCAACCCCAGTCAAACAACAGAGAGCAGAGCATGCGAAATGTATGACATTTCTGAATAACTTCAAATTATTTCCAGCCTGCAGAACTTGAGACTAGACGACTTCATTTGGGGGTAGACCCCCTTCAAGCAAGCTTGAAGGGAGATGAGAAAGGCCACCTATCCAAATAAGCCGGCTTCTCACTACCTCATGCGCCGACTTGCCAACAAAGACAGAACAAAGTCACACTCAAATTCTAAACTCTTTTAAGGATGTAAAGTATTTCAAGTCCATGATCTCTTCCTTTCTTTTAGATCTCAAGAATGTCGGGCTTTTTGCCTTTTTGCCATCAAAAAAGCCAGGACTGTGTTCCGTCACAAAATGCAAGAGCGTGGCCCAGACGAACTGCCGGGCTGAGCCTGCTGTCAACTGTGTGGCCAACAAAGGACCAAAGAGCTGGATTAGACAAAAAAATTTTTTCTGTCGTTTGAGGCAACAGATTTTTCCAAACAATATTTTAATTTGCATACCAAGCCAGATTCCCTCTCGGAGGACGGATAGAGAACATTCCATCGTGTAAGACAATACTCATTCCCATAAAGTGATGTCAGGACCCAGCGAGCAACGCTCTTTCTGAGATTCTTTTCCTGGCCTTTAAGGTTCCTGTTATAAAATGTTAACCACTTCAGAATCGGGCAAGAGGTTGCAAATCTCTGTTAGTGTTTTTACAAAAGCAAAAGAGACAAGGCTGTCATCAACTGCCTCATGTGCAATTATTTAATGACTTTTCCCTCCTGGTATGAATAGGATTTCTGCAATCTATCTTCACCTCCCAGGACTTTCTTCTCCCAGGAATACCGATTTGGGTAGTTTATTTCTGCCAGCTTTTGACATGCAGGGAGCAGTCTGATTGTTTGCTAAAATGATAGGAGGCATTTCAAGGCTCTAGGACTAAATCCTGGTAGGAATTTTGAGGTTAATAGGAAACACACTGGGCATTTTGCTAGTTAGGGGAATACCACGGCACAGGGAAGATTAAGGACAAAACACTCTCTAACGCATAAATGATAGAAAATGGTGTGAAGAAGTACAGCACAGCAGGGAGATTCTGCCAAGAGCCTATTCTTAGGGTTACTTGAAAAAACACCAAGTTAAAAAAAATATATACTGTTTCATCTACTAACTAATCAGGTATCCTTTTCTCTCTCTGCATATGTATTCCATAATTTTAAGAGGAAAGAAAAAACTTGTATTCCATTTGAACTCTAACCATGTGCTACTTTTTCATTGTGAAAAGCCTGAAAAAATAGAGATAGGATACTGAGGGGAAAATACAGTATTAACCAGCCTGAAATAACTGACTTTTAGTCAATTTAACAAAGCTATTTTTTTTAAATAGGAGTATAGTTGGTTTACAATGTTGTGTTAGTTTCTGCTGTGCAGAACAGTGAATCAGGTATGCATACACACATATCCACTCTTTCTTAGATTCTTTTCTCATATAGGTCATTACAGAGTATTGAGTAGAGTCCCATGCACTATACAGTAAGTTCTTGTTAGTTATCTATTTTATATATAGCAGTGTGGGTCAATTCCAGTCTAACAGAGCTAATTTTAGGATGAAAAAAAGGAATACAGAAAAAACTTGAAATCCCCTTGATTTTTCCCCTTGTCCATTTACCTCTCACTATCAAATTTGTTGGGAGTCTCCCCTATACAGTGTTTTGTCCTTTTATTTTATATACATATATTCCAGAACAATGCTGAATGTAGTGTTATATGTTTTCTAATATCTATAAGAAACTGTTACTCCTGAACCCATGGATTATCGCCCGCCAGGCTCCTCTGTCCATGGGATTCTCCAGGCAAGAATACTGCAGTGGGTGGCCATTCTCTTCTCCAGGGGATCTTCCTAATCCAGGTCTCCTGCATTACAGGAGGATTCTTTACCGTCTGAGCCACCAGGGAATCCCAACGTCTATATAGCTGCTATCAATACAGCACATGAGATACTGAAACTTGATTTTTTTTTTCATTCAGTGTTATACTTTTGAGCTTGTCTATACATAGAGACTGAGGTCATTTTTAAAGGCAGCATCACTTCCCCCTTCTATAAACACACTACAATTTGTATTTAGCCAGCTGATAAAAGCTTCGAGTGTTGTCCATTTTAGACAATTACAAACAATGCTGCAAAGATGCGTCTCCTTCATGTTTCTAGAGGCTGTATTGGACTTCATCAAGGACAGAATGTCAGAGTCTGCACACTTCCAGCCCTGCTAGATAACATCAAAACACTCTCCCAAGAGGGGATCGCAATTAGTATTCTGATCAGAAGCACTGACAGTTTCTGTTTTCCCTCATTTTGGCAAGACTCCAACTATGTCATTCTAAAGTTATTCCACTCATCCAAGGATCCCTGATCAACAGCCAAGATGAGTTTCCTGCTCACAGCTAGAATGAGATGACAGTGGACAGATTTACCTCTATGTCTGCCCACTAGCATCCCCTATTTCTAGAAACAGAATCTCTCTTTTCTACAGAGAACTGCCCTCCCACTCTGAGTTGTTAGTCACAGTCACAAAGGAGCTTCTCTCTATGTAGAATGACCCATCACAGATAGAGCCCAAAATAGAAACAACCAGAATTTCTCACGGGCAATGAGAAAATCTCAAGCTTACTTGAGATTTTAAATAATGTGAGAAGGAATAAGCTGTCTTTGTCTGCCTGTGGATAAATGAACAAAGAAGAAAGAGGAATCAAGATTAGACAGAAATTCCTCTCCTAGGTATAGATCCACAAGAACTAAAGACAGGGGCTGGAACAGATATTGATACACCAATGTTGGTTTAGCATTATTCAAAATAGCCAAAAGATGGAAATGCTGGTCCATGAACAGATGAGTGGATGAACAAACTATAGTATATCATGCAATGGAATATTAGTCAGCCAAAAAAAGAAATAAGGTGCTGATACTTGCAATAAAATGGATGAACCTCGAAAGCATTACATTTTCTAAAATAAGCCAGATACAAAGAGATAAATATTGTATAAATTCATTTATATGAAATATCTACAATAGGTAATTTTATGAAGACAGAAAGCATATTAGAGGTTACCATAGGTGAGGAGAAAGGGGAGTTACTGCTTCATGATAACAGAGCTTGTTTAAGGTAATGGAGAAGCTTTTGGAGCAAACAGTGATGATGTTTGTACACATTGTTAAGGTAGGTAATACCACTGAATCACACACTTTAAAATAGTGAAGACAGTATATTTTATATGTATTTTATCACAAAACATTTTAAAAAACCAGAAAACCATTGAGATAAAAAAAAGAAGAGGATTAGACATACAGACAGAAAGACAAACACATATATCTCCCAATGACATTGTTTGACTTCCTGGATCCCACCATGCCTAAAGTCAGACCTAATTATTTTATTCCTTAGTTTCATAAATCAGTGTATTCTATTTTTTTATTTGTCTTGTTTGAACTGGTTTTCTGTCACTGGGAATTGAAATAATCCTAGATCAAGCATAACAGTGTATGGTCAGAACGGAAAAATGTTTGATCTCCAAATCCACTTGGGTTCTAAACCTTTCTTTAAAAAAACAACTCTGCTGTTTACAGGCAATCATTCCAATCTTATCCTAATTGAGCTTGTGTGCAGGCTATTGAGGAGCTGGTAATAGCTTGAATAAACATGACAATCATTTAATTTCTCTTCACTGCTTGATACAAGGTCTGTCCCAACCCAATTTTTTCCAGATACATCTCTCCTCTGGTTAATGGGCTAAGGAGAACTGGGTGACATGCTGAAGAGGATACAAAGGAAAAAAAGAGTCGACCACAATGAGAAAGTAGACATTCAAAAATGATTCTTTACTACCAAGCAGAAGAGAAATGATTCAAGATCCGAAGGCAAAATAATTCTCCCATTTTAGGCGATCATTCTGACCTGGAGAGTGAGTGCTTCCATTCAGAGTCACCATCCATTCCTGGAGGAAACAGGAGATCCCTCCTTTTTTGTAGAGACAAGTAAGGATTCTGCCTTAATATCACATTTTGCTCTTCAGTAAGGAAACTAACAAATCCTCAGTGGCAAAGAAGAAGGGGAGGAGGAGAAAGAGAACCCCTTTCCTTGTGTTTATCTCTTAATGTAATTTGGTATTTCTTTCTTCACATAAATTTACCAACAGATAACATAAATATAGCAAGATAAAAATAATGGAATATGTGCAAAATGAGATGGGTAATTTTAGACATTAAATTCATGGGAACAATTATATTTTGAATCCAACAGTTTCTCCTTTCTCACATATGGCAAACCTGACTAGCTTGCTTGTAATCCTGCTCTTAATATGACTTTAAATGAAGCAAAAAAGAAAATAAAACGGTTTGCAAAGAGACAAGCTATAAGATTAAAAGTATTACTTATTGTAGAATTTAAAGACTTCAATAGGAGAGGGGAACAACAAAACTGTGAAGGATTCCAAAATCAGTAATAAGTGTGATGAAAATCTTAGAAATGCAATGGTCTTCGGGACAGGCAAGAAAGGAAGAAGAAGTTTCCTTGTGTGGAGTAAGGAAATGGAAAGCACATTGAGTGTAAACTGGAAGACCCCAGAGATTGCAATAGGCAAAATCCAAATATCAATAAGAGATTACATTGCCTTAGAAGTCTTAGTGTTTACTAGCCATCTGTATGTCTTCTTTGGAGAAATGTCTGTTTAGGTCTTTTGCCCACTTTTTCATTGGGTTGTGAGTTTTTCTGCAATTGAGCTTCATAAGCTGCTTGTATATTTTGGAGATTAATTCTATGTCAGTTGTTTTACTTGCTATTGTCTCCCATATGAAGGCTCTCTTTTTACCTTGCTTATAGCTTCCTTTGTTGCACAAAAGCTCTTAAGCTTAATTGGGTCCTATTTGTTTATTTTTGTTTTTATTTCCACTACTCCGGGAGTGGGTCATAAAGGATCTGGCTGTGATTTATGTCGGAGAGTATTCTGCCTATGTTTTCCTCTAGGAATTTTGTAGTTTCTGGTCTTACATTTAGGTCTTTAATGCATTTTGAGAAGACATACAGATGGCTAATAAACACATGAAAAGATGCTCAACATCACTCATTATTTGTTCAGTCACTCAGTTGTGCCCAACTCTTTGTGACCCCATGGACTGCAGCACCCCAGGCCTCCCTGTCCTTCACCATCTCCCAGAATTTGCTCAAACTCATGTCCATTCAGTCAGTGATGCCATCCAACCATCTCATCCTCTGTTGTCCCCTTCTCCTCCTGCCTTCAGTCTTTCCCAGCATCAAGGTATTTTCCTATGAGTTGGCTCTTTGCATCAGGTGGCCAAAGTACTGGAGCTTGCATTTCTTCACTCATTATTAGAGAAATGCAAATCAAAACCACAATGCTGTATCATATCATATCAGTCAGAATGGCCATCATCAAGAAGTTTACAAACAATAAATGCTGGAGAGGACATGGAGAAAAGGGAACCCTCTTACACTGCTGATGGGAATGCAAACTGGTACAGCCACTATGGGGAACAGCGTGGAGATTCCTTAAAAATCTGGGAAGAGAGCTGCCATATGACCCAGCAATCCCACTGTTGGGCATACACACCGAGGAAACCAGAATCGAAAGAGACACGTGTACCCCAATGTTCATCACAGCACTGTTTACAATAGCTAGGACATGGAAGCAATCTAGATGTCCACTGATACATGAACGGATAAGGAAGTTGTGGTACATATACACAATGGAATATTACTCAGCTATAAAAAGGAACACATTTGAGTCAGTTCTGATGAGGTAGATGAACTGGAGCCTATTATACAGAGTGAAGTAAGTCAGAAAGAGAAAGACAAATGCTATATATTAATTATATATATGGAATTTAGAAAGATGGTACTGACAATCCTACGTGCACGGCAGCAAAGGAGACACAGATGTAAAGAAGAGACTTTTGGACTGAGTGGGAGAAGGCGAGGGTGGGATGATTTGAGAGAATAACATGGAAACATGTACATTATCATATGCAAAATAGATGACCTGTGCAAGTTCAAAGGATGAAGCAGGGCACCCACAGCTGGTGCTCTGGGACCACCCAGAGGGATAGGGTGGGGAGAGAGGTGGGAGGGGGTTCAGGATGGGGAGGACACATGTATACTTGTGGCTGATTTATTGTTGATGTATGGCAAAAACCATCACAATATTGTAAAGTAATTATCCTACAATTAAAAGAAATTAATTAATTTTTAGATTCATGTCAATGTATGGCAAAACCAATACAATATTGTAAAGTAATTAGCCTCCAATTAAAATAAATAAACTTACATTAAAAAATAAATAAATAAATAAATAATAAAAAAGGAAGTCTTCACAGTGGCCAAGCACTACAAATGCAAATTCAAAAGGAAATTAGGCAAAATATAACAAACTAGTCTCTGTTCCACATGAAAAGAAAAACACAAAGACAGAAAAAGAATACTGTGACATTATGGAATTTTTTTTGTCCAACGTTTCTCTTCTTTCCTTTTTCTCCCCCCACCTCTGGAATAGCTCCATAAGGAGGAAGGAAAAGAGAGCAAAGGAACAAAGGAAACTCCTTTCGAAAAACAAATGGGGTTTCCAAACTTCATTTATGCTGCTCTTCATCCAGTTTAGTCTGTTTCTTTCTTCTCTAAATGCTGACATGGTTGCTTTTTCTGCCTGGTATTCATAAGCAAGACATTTCTGAAATATGTAGCTTCATACCAGTAATGGGGTGGGGTGGGACACCACACAAAGGAGCTTGCCTTCCAAATATTAGCACAAAGAACTGCTTCTTGAAATATGTCACATTTCCAACTCTGGGAAGGCACTGCTGGCCGAGGAAGCAACAGGAATGGCCGACAATGTATAGTCCATATCTCATTATAACACAATCAAAAATATGAGCTGCTATTTCCACTTCTGACACCATGTGATTTTTCAGTTCGTTTCACATTCACAGAGGTTTAGTTGAATGAATAATGCCATAGAGGGAAAAAGCTATTTGGCAGAAAAGAGGTACAAGGAGGGGATAGGAGGAATAATTGACATGGCAAGTCATTTGATATTACCAGCTAAGCTCCAGGATTGGGGTTTTGAGGATAATTCCAAACAAAATCCCAGACGTTGGTTTGGAAACTGTTTCTCTAATCTGTGCTCTACTTTTGTGGCATTCCAATGAACAATATCCTCAAATTTTAAGTGTTTTCTTCAAACAGAATTTCCTGTGAACTGGTAAGAAATAATTTAATTGAATTGAAGAAAATACAATTAATGTTGAGAAGGATAAGTTGTCCCTGAATCTGTTAGAGGAAGATCTATTCTGTTTTGGTCAAAGTATAAACGAGTTATAAAGAATTGTTTATACAGTTCTATAATAAATTTGAGGGCTTACTTAAAATATTGACTAATTAAATGTATTACAAGGAGCTGCATTCTTTATTAAAAATCCATATTACTAGTGGTTACCAGGGGGAAAGGGAAGGGGCAACAGAGAGGTGGAGAAGTAGGAGGCAAAAACGACTGAGTGAAAGATACGCTACAAAGATGTATTATACAACACAGGCAATATAGTCAATATTTTGTAATGACTGTAAATGGGCTGCAACTTTGAAAACTTGTATAAACATTAAAAATAAACTAAAAATTCATTTTAATTCAAGGCCAGAGTCTGAATTTCCTTTCTGCAGTTTTTAAATCTCATTTATGCAACTATTTCCTTGTATCGCTTCATTGGCTCACTCTTTTAGAAGCTGAGAACTGTAAGACTGCTGCATACGTATGTTAATAACTATCATTTATTAAATAGTTAACTAGTCACTTCACACAGTATCTAATTTTATCCTTGAGACTATGTTTTCATCTGCATTTAATAGATGAGAAAGCAAGTCCCTGAGGTGTTGGCTAACTTGACTAGGGCTGCATTTAAATGCAGATCTAATGCCAAAGCCTGTGCAGTTTTCACTCTGCCATGCTCTCTCCAACTAAAAGAAGATGGCCATACCACCATAAAGGGGACTATGTTAACATAGCAGTGAAATGTTTCTAGAGAATAAATAAAACAAACTATATCAGAGAAAAGACCTTTTTCCAAAATATTAGTCGCAAGAGCTTTCAAAAAAGTTCTAGAACCACATCTCCTTATTCCTAAATAATTAGTATTACTCCATTATTTATATTTATATACAAAATTATATTAAAATTATTAAAATAAGATCTTCTAAAAGGTAGGGAAATACCAGGGTCCTTTTCTGGAAGACTGAATAAAAAAGGTCAGTCTGTCGGTTTAATGCTATTTCCCCAAGAATCCAAGTGAACTTCATTTGGACTGTGGGATTATTTTCTTTGGCATGGAGGTGAACAGTCAGATGAAAATGGTTATAAAGTTTTATGAAAATTATAAGAAATTTTTGAAATGTAATAATGAAGATAGATTTGCTCAACATCACAGCACTATTTACAATAGCTAGGACATGGAAGCAACCCAGATGTCCATCAGCAGACGAATGGATAAAAAAGCTATGGTACATATACACAATGGAGTATTACTCAACTATTCAAAAGAATGCACTTGAATCAGTTCTAATGAGGTAGATGAAACTAGAGCCTACTATACAGAATGAAGTCAGAAAGAAAAACACCAATACAGTATATTAATGCATATATATGGAATTTAGAAAGATGGTAAAGATGACCCTATATGTGAGATAGCCAAAGAGACACTGAGATAAAGAACAGACTTTTGGACTCTGTGGGAGAAGGCGACGGTGGGATGATCTGAGAGAATAGCATTGAAACATGTATATTATCATATGTGAAATAGATTGCCAGTCCAGGTTCGATGCATGAGACAGGGTGCTCAGGGCTGTTGCACTGGAATGACCCTGAGGGATGGGATGGGGACGGAGGTGGGAAGGGGGTTCAGGATGGGGAACACATGTACACCCATGGCTGATTCATGTCAATGTATAGCAAAAGCCACTACAATATTGTAAAGTACTTAGCCTCCAATTAAAACAAATAAATTTTAAAAACCTTGTTTAAAACATGTAATAAAGTTACTATCATAAAAGGGTATGGCATTAACATGAGAAAAGACAAAGAGGTTCAAATAAACATGTAAGAATGTAATGTCTGTTCAAGTGATTGTTTCAGTTACAAAGGGCAAGAATATGCAATGCATTTGAAAGGAAGGCAAGGAAGAAGGGGAATAGAACACTGAAAGGAAACTGAAATGCAGATGTACATATGGCATGTTGAAAGGATTCAATGAACTCCAGCAGGAATACAAGAGAGTAGTGGGGATTAGGAAAAGCACATAGGAGGTTTGCAGAAGGCCAAAATGCCAGGCTATATTTAGGCTTTATCCAACAGTTATATGACTCAGGGAACTCCACCTGGGGCTCTGTAACAAGCTAGAGGGGTGGGAGGTTGGGGGCAGGTTAAAGAGGGAGGGGACACGTGTATCTATGGCTGACTCATGTTGATGTATGGCACAGGGCAACACAATATTATGAAGCAATTTTCCTTCAATTAAAAATAAATAAGTTTGGGGGGAAAAAAAAAAGATTCCTAAGAAAAAGTTTGAAGGAGATGGGGAATTAGCAGAGCAAGGGTAGAAGACTAATATTTATTGGGTACTGACTGTTGTCCAAAGTGTTCTTCTCAGAAACTGACATAGATCATTGAATCCTCATCACAACCCTATGATTTTGGTATTTTTCAATTAGTAGCTTCCTGTGCTGGGTACTACTATTCATTCTGTTTTTTTTTTTTTTTTTTTGTAGTAATATTTGTACTTCTTTGTATTGTTTATTTATTTTTGTGGTAATATTTGTGTTGTTATTTTGAATTTTTCTTGTAGCATGCTATTAGTAAAACAAAAAGGTTTTCCATTTAAGAGAATACAGTTATGATTATAAAATTAAAGTAGCAAACTAGTATTGAGTTTGGAAATTTGAGTTGGAAATATGTATTATTAATAAGAAGTCATACATTTTAAAAATATGTACTGTTTGGTTCTGATGAGTAAAATGACCAGTAGAAATAAATGTCCAAATCTTTAGCTTCTGACCTTCAATTTTATCCCCGCTTCTGAAATGGATCAGAGTTTCTTGGAGAAATGGCCAATTCAAGATCTGGTTCAGTGGCAGGGAAGATACAAGATGAACCCAGGATTTTTGTAATGCCAGAAATCAAGGAAGATTTCAAAGACAAACAGAATCATTTCAAAAGGACAGTGGAACCACCTTAAAGAGGCTCCTACTAGTCAAATCTATGAACATCTGATCAAACAGTGACTACAGTTCAGTATCCACACTTTCTAAGTATTAACTGTAGAAACACAGGCTGGGGGAAATGAGATACTTTGTCCAAGAACATTCAGCCAGTAAGAAGTGAAGTTGATGCTGACAGTTTTCATGACTTCAGAGTGATGCTCCTACCATATAGCATGCTCCTTGACCAAAGAATGCTTAACTGAAGAGACAAGTGCAGAAGTGAGGAGCATAAGAGACAGCTAGAAAGAGGCAAGTAAGGAAGCCTGAACGCACTCTTCATTGGGAAAGGATTTTCTACTAAGCTACTAAAGAATGACTACAGACACCCAAGCAGTGGCTGGGTAAGATGGAGTATTAGAGAAGCCACTCAAGTCCTTCTAATACTGATGTCCAGATGTACCTCATGGTGACATTTCCCTTTAATGTCCCTGTGTATGCTTGTTCTTGGACATGAGTTTGGGTAGGCTCCAGGAGTTGGTGATGGACAGGGAGGCCTGGCATGCTGTAGCTCATGGGGTCACAAAGAGTCGGACATGACTGAGTGAACTGAACTGAACTGATGCTTGTGCTAAGTCGCTCAGTCATGTCCGACTCCTGCGACCCCATGGACTGAAGCCCACCAGGCTCCTCTATCCATGGAATTCTTCAGGCAAGAATGTTAGAGTGGGTTGCCATGCCTTCTTCTAGGGGATCTCCCTGGCCCAGGGATGAAACCTGCATCCCTTATGTCTCCTGCATGGGCAGGCAGGTTCTTTACCACCAGCGCCACCTTCCTGTAATAGTGGTCAAATGCCCGCTCATGACAGAATGTTCTTGAGCTCAGGTATCTTGGGAGAAAGGAATGGCAAACCACTTCAGCATTCTTGCCTTGAGAACCCCATGAACAGTAGGAAAAGACAAAAAGATGGAAAAAAAATAGGAAAAGACAGTGAAAGATAACCCCCCCCCCGGGTTAGCAGGTGTCCAATATGCTACTGGAGAAGAGTGTAGAAATGGTTCCAGAAGGAATGAAGAGGCTGAGCCAAAGCAGAAAACAGGCCCAGTTGTGGATGTGTCTGGTGCTGAAAGTAAAATCTGATATTCTAAAGGACAATACTGCATAGGAACTTCAAATGTTAGGTCCATGAATCAAGATGCCTAATGGTGTGTTAACTATCCCTCAATTCACCCTGGTGCCCTTGGGGGCCTACAGCCAGTCCTGGAATTCAGTGCCCGATAATCTCCTAGTCTTTACCAGAAGGTTACAGTAACTCTTCTCACAGTTTTGCCCCCAACTTTCACTTTAACAAAGTAAGGTCGCTCAATCATGTCCGACTCTTTGTGATCCCATGGACTAAACAGTCCATGGAATTTTCCAGGCCAGAATACTGGAGTGGGCAGCCTTTCCCTTCTCCAACGGATCTCCTCAACTCAGGGATTGAACCCAGGTCTCCCACAGTGCAAGTGGATTCTTGACCAGCTGAGCCACCAGGGAAGCCCAACAGGGACCCTATCCCTCCTTTAATTTCACAAAGCACGGCTAAGACCAGGCTCTAGAAGTTAATCAAATTTTACTGACTACATGAGGCTAATAGGAAGTTAGATGGGAACTAGCACAGCTCCTGGTATCCACCATGTTATAGAGTAGAGCCCACCTACCACTCATCCTGGGAGGGGTTTTGACTGTTGTCTCCCCCATACCCCAACTCTCCTGGGACTTAGAGAGAGAGGAAACACTAGTTTATCCTTGATTACCAGCCTCAGGTTCCCTTCCTGTGAGGGTTCAACTCCAGCCTGCTATGAAGAATTATTATGCACATGGCTCACAGTTACAGCTTCCCTTTGGCATAACCAAAAAGTTTACTGTGGGTATTTTTCTTGCCACAACTGAAGAGCAATCATCCTCAAAGTGGAATCAACCATCCATCTCCAGCAACAAAATAAACCACAGAAACATCAACACTAGCATGTCTTTTTCTCCCAAGGCTCAAATATCCCAGGACTAATTTCTTCAATTAAGGCCAAGGGTTAAAATTCTGGGACTGTCTTTCATCTAGATTCAGAAGTCTCCAAGAAAGAGAAGCTGTCCCCAAGCTCATGACCTAGCAGGCAAAAAGCAGCCTTGACATGAGGGAGAGGAGGATCCAGACAGGGGACCCATGTCCTCCCCAGAGCAAATGCCAAGGAACTGATGACTCTCACCTCCTCCCATCCATTTTATGATTCTGCCAGATCTGAGAATTTCACTCCATTATGTATCTCAACTAAGAAGTTGTACTTATGTACTATGACCTCCGGCTGGCGTATTTTAGAGACATGCAAGGTGATCGAAGGGCAGGCCGTGTCCCTCCTTCCCTCCCTCCCTCCCTTCTCCTCTCCTCTCCTTTCTTCTAATCTCATCTGCCTACCGACATTTTGGACCCCATCCAGGAGCCAATCGGACAAGAGAAGATGCACACATTCCACTGTTGGAGCCTGGCTCTGTACCCCCGGGGGCTGAGCTCCATGGACTACATGAATCAACAGTTGCTCCAGACGGAGACCCCTCCATCCGCCATAAGCCATGTGGGCTTTTGCAGTTGAGTTAGGCACCAGCTCCAGCCCTGTGGGGTCCTAGGATGCAAGGAACAGACCTCACGGGTCTCAGCAAGAGGCCCAGACGTGCTCCTCACTGTGACAGGGGTTGGGGGAGAAGTCCCGTGCCTTCATTCTTGGGGTTAGGGATGGTAGGACTCTCAGTGCTACTTCCTCCAAAAATACACTCCCTCACAAATGTATCTTTCTCCTCTATCCTCCTGACTCATCTTCCACGTCAGTGACTCCTCTGTTCTGGGTTTCTTTGACTTACTCAGAATGATGGGCCTGGCCGGCTCTTGGAACGCAGTGTCCCTCGTCTTTGTCCCTCGGCCACAAGTGCCCCTGGAAGGGCCCCATTTTAACAACATGGGACGTTACAGAAACACTTGACTATGTAAGATTACCTTTTCAAAGAATTCCAGTGGTGGTCTTCCCTGAGGGAAATGGATGGGCAAAGGCCAGAACTGACATGTATTTTTCATTCTCTTTTTTTTTTTTTTTTAACTTTATAATACTGTATTGGTTTTGCCATACATCAACATGAATCCGCCACGGGTGTACTTGTGTTCCCAATCCTGGACCCCCCTCCCACTTCCCTCTCCATACCATCTCTCTGGGTCATCCCAGTGCACCAGCCCCAAGCATCCTGTATCCTGCATTGAACCTAGACTGGCGATTCGTTTCTTATATGATATTATACATGTTTCAATGCCATTCTCCCAAATCATCCCACCCTCTCCCTCTCCCACAGAGTCCAAAAGACTGTTCTATACATCTGTGTCTCTTTTGCTGTTTCTCATACAGGGTTATCATTACCATCTTTCTAAACTCCATATATATGTGTTAGTATACTGTATTGGTGTTTTTCTTTCTGGCTTACTTCACTCTGTATAACTGGCTCCAGTTTCATCCACCTCATTAGAACTGATTCAAATGTATTCTTTTTAATGGCTGAGTAATACTCCATTGTGTATATGTACCACAGCTTTCTTATCCATTCATCTCCTGATGGACATCTAGGTTGCTTCCATGTCCTGGCAATTATAAATAGTGCTGCGATGAACATTCTCTTGTTTTGGGGGATTTTTGTATCATGTACATGAATGTTAGAGCTAATAGACTAAACCTAAGGAAACTACTAACTTTTGACAACTTTCGATATACCATTTTCAGATGATCCTGTTTGTCCGCAACATAGTCAAGTGCAGAAAATCAGAGGTGAATTATTTGATGTTTCTCTCACCATCCAATCATGACAACTGTTAAGTGGCCTAAGCTGTCCCTCATCTCTTGCTCTCAAACCTTGACCCTGTTGTATAATTTTCTGGCTTCTGTCTTCTACTCACCAAGTTTCCTTCTGGAAGCAGAAAAGAAGCAGAATGGCACCTATGGAAGACAGAAACATTCCCATTCTGTCCCTACTCTATGTCCAATACTCTCACCAAGGGCCCAGACAAACAACCCTCTGGTTTTCTGCTGAATTTACTCTCACTGCGTACAGGCCAATGAAGAGAGAGTGCCATTCCATGGCACAGATGCCCATTCAAGGATCTGCCAGATTCAGCCTCATGTGTAGGCATATCTGTCTCCTGCATTACATGATTCTTTTTTTAAGAAAAAAGGTTATGTCTTTATCCCCCAAATGAGAACAGTGCAAAGATCAGGATAGTAGGTTCTCAACAAATGATTACTGAATGAACAAATGACCTCGTTATGAATGCTGGCATGATTTCATAGCATAAATGAACTCAGCAAATACTTGACACCGTCGACTCCTTATTCTGGTTACAGGGCAAGAGTCTGTCTCAATGTGCAGGGGGATACAACTGTGAATCATTAGCGTATGCAGACTCAATTACTCAATGGGCCGTGTATGATAGATGTCTTGGATACACAGTCCTAGCACACAGAAACGCACTCTTTCTGAAAACATCCCTTGACAAAGAAGGGTAGCCAGTAAGACCCTGGCTCCTATAGACGATAATTCCGTTATACCTCAGAGCCTCCAAATTTCTATCTTGCTTCTAAGTGATGAGGAATTTCAAGTCTCCAAGGAGGACAAATAACAGGAGAAAACTTGGTCAGGAAACTCCAGGCCCCCAGGGCTAGAGTTTAGAAAACACTTATGCAGGTGAGGCCGCTTTCAAGAAGTTTCGACTATATAAATTCCTCTTTGTCTGACTTACCCTGTATTAGTCTAAGACAGTTATTATATTTTCTTATTATAAGCATGCACTGTGTCCTGCACCTGGAGCACTTGCCAAATTGCAGATTTATTCCTCTTTCTATACATCTGTGAAAAGAATGTGTGTTCTGTTTCATCAGGGAGTTACTTGAAGTCACAGATTGCTAACTCCAAATGAATAGAAACAGTGATTAATCTTGAAGATACGAGCTCGCCACTATTCATGTAACAGATGTCCGTTATGATGAGTTACACATTTGTTCCATGTTTACACTAAAATACAAAAAGAAGATTCAACTATTTTGTTTAAAAAACAAAACAAAACAAAAGAAGGAAAGAAAAGAATGAATGGGGGAAGGGGAGGTAGGGAATTAGAATATACTGGAAAGTGTTTATTCAGGTGCCAGGTTAGATGCGATCTCAACATGCAGTACGTCCACAGGGTTGCAGGTAAGGAGGTGGGGAGTGAGGGATAAGCAGGGGTAAACGTTCCTGGCTTCATGTCAGGGTGTGGATATTAACTCAGTTCATCTCCCTTGGCTGACAGAAGCACTAATGCCAAAACCGGCAATTTCATCAGCATCAGCTACACAGAAGATGGGATTTCAGAGGAAGGCATGAGAAAAGGGAGACTGATGTATGTAATTTTATTCAAATAATTAAAAACAAAGTTGGCAGTCTATCTTCCTGTCAAGAAGAATAAATATCAGACTATGGAGTTGGAAGGCCAAGTGCAAGAGGCTTCCTGCTGCTCCATCTTAACTTGGGTCCAATACAAACTTTAGAGTTGACTCTTCACAAAAACATCCATTCAAAGTGATCTTCCTCTGTGCTTTTGCAGTTACCCTGAGCAGAGCTAAGGCAGAGAAGAGGACACATGCCAGGGGTAAGTGTGGAGGGAGCTGCCCGACTAATCCACGTGAGAGCTGATAGTTCCATGGCCTCCAACACAGGGTTTGTATAATCCCGAGCTATTTCTCTAAAATATAAAAGGATGAGTGCAAGAGAAGTTTCCAGAACTTTCCTTTCTCTCATTATTTGATTCCTGTCCTCACAAGCCCAGAACTAAAGCAAAGCCTGCACTATAGTAGGAACTAAGTACATATGTACACACACACACACACACACACACACACACACACACACACACATTTAAATGAACTAAATGAGCATGGCCTGGACTTCATGAAAGACATGTGCACATGGATTATATTTATCAATAGATTAATTATCTTACATATTTACAGGCTCAATGGATTACAGCAGAGGCAGTATCACAAAAGTTAAAGAATCTTTTCTGAATGTTAAAACATGGCTGTAACGTGTACTGAACCATACCTCTCCAGAGTTTCTTTATTTTAAAAAAAAATATTTATTTTTGGCTGTGCTAGGTCTTTCATGTGGCACATAGGCTTTTTGCTGCTGTGTGCACTCCTCATTGTGGTGGCTTCTCTTGTTGCAGAGTACAGGCTCTAGGTGCTCAGGCTCAGTAGCTGTGGTACACAGGCTTAGTTGCCCAGCAGCATGTGGAATCTTCCCAGACCAGGGATCGAACCCATGTCCCCTGCATTGGCAGGTGGATGCTTAACCACTGGACCACCAGGGCAGCCCCTAGAAGTTTCTTTTTAATAGCAACACTTTAAGAAGAGAAAAGAAACTCTATTTTGTTATTTAATAAAGAGATGGGATCAGCAAGAGCAGTCAGTAAAAAATGAATAATTTCAACAGACTCACTGAGGGTTTTGCTTTTAAAGCATTTTAATCACTATTCCTCTCTATTTCCAATAATGTATCATGTGCATGCTTAGTCATTTCAGTCATGTCTGACTCCTTGTGACCCCATGCCCTGCCAGGCTCCTCTGTCCATGGGATTCTCCAGGCAAGAATACTGGAGTGGGTTACCACTTCCTTCTGTATCAAACCTTTTCAATTGCTCCTAATACGCTGAATTTTAAGATGTGAAATATTCCACTTCTACATCTCAATCCTTCTTGTTATTATTTGAAGATTATGAGAGAAGGGAGCAATCCTCCTTCATTTGTGACAGTCACAATTCCAATTAGAGACTGGAAGCATCCTTCAGAAAAGTCCTTGTGCTGATGAGATTTCTGGGAGTCAGTAAGGCAGCAAGAGCCTATCTGTCTGCCTTAAGCAACACAGGAAGAGACACACTGCAAAGGGAGCCAAAATAATTAAGGAATTCAGCTTACTAAAAATGACACATTGATGGTTCAAAAGGACACATGAACCTCAATGCTCATTGCAGCACCGTTTACAGTGGCCAACACATTGAAGCAGTCCATCAACAAAGGAATGGATACAGAAGATGAAATGAAAGTGAAAGTCACTCAGTCGTGTCTCTTTGCGACCCCATGGACTACACAGTCCATGGAATTCTCCAGGCCAGAATACTGGAGTCAGTAGCCATTCCCTTCTCCTATGGATCTTCCCAACCCAGGGATCAAACCCAGGTCTCTTGCATTGCAGATGGATTCTTTACCAGTAGAGTAATGAGGGAAGCCCAAGAATACTGGAGTGGGTAGCCTATCCCTTCTCCAGCAGATCTTCCCGACCCAGGAATCAAACCAGCGCCTCCTGCACTGCAGGCAGATTCTTTACCAACTGAGCTATCAGGGAAACCACAGAAGATGAGATATGTATATACAATGGAGTATTAGTTCAGTTCAGTTCAGTTCAGTTGCTCAGTCGTGTCCGACTCTTTGCGACCCCATGAATCACAGCACGCCAGGCCTCCCTGTCCATCACCAACTCCCGGAGTTCACTCAGACTCACGTCCATCAAGTCAGTGATGCCATCGAGCCATCTCATCCTCGGTCGTCCCCTTCTCCTCCTGCCCCCAATCTCTCCCAGCATCAGAGTCTTTTCCAATGAGTCAACTCTTCACATGAGGTGGCCAAAGTACTGGAGTTTCAGCTTTAGCATCATTCCTTCCAAAGAAATCCCAGGGTTGATCTTCAGAATGGACTGGTTGGATCTCCTTGCAGTCCAAAGGACTCTCAAGAGTCTTCTCCAACACCACAGTTCAAAAGCATCAATTCTTTGGCACTCAGACTTCTTCACAGTCCAACTCTCACATCCATACATGACCACAGGAAAAACCATAGCCTTGACTAGACAGACCTTAGTTGGCAAAGTAATGTCTCTGCTTTTGAATATACTATCTAGGTTGGTCATAACTTTTCTTCCAATGGAGTATTACTCAGCCATAAAAAAGGAATGAAATAATGCCATTTGTAGCAACACAGATGGACCTAGAGATTATCATACTAAGTGAAGTCAGACAGAGAAATATTGTACAATATCCCTTATATGGTGAATCTAAAAAGAAATTATACAAATGAACTTACTTACAAAATGGAATGGGGGGAAGTGAGGAAGGATACTTATGGGGGGAAGAGGGTGGAGTTTGGGATGGACATGTATATGCTGCTGTATTTAAAATGGATAATCAACAAGGACCTACTGTATAGCACAGGGAAATCTACTCAGCATTATATAGCAATCTAAATGAAAAAATAACTTGAAAAAGAATAGATACATGTATATATATAACTCAATCACTTTACTGGTCACCTGAAACTATCACGACATTATTTGTCAACTATATGCCAATATTTTTTAAAAGTTTAGAATCAAAATTAATTTAAATAAATAACCCATTGTAATGCCATGTTCAAAGTGTTAGTAAGTTGGTACTTGGAGCCAGATGAAAGAGTCTTATAGGCATTCTCCATCTCTCTGTCAAATAAAATTGAATATTTTTATTTAGTCTAATCCCAGCAAGGGAACCAAGTTGATGACAGAGAAAGGAAGCTTCCATTTTTGAAGACAGTAGGAATTTCAAGAATATAGGGGTCAGCAAAATTTCTGTAAAGGGCCAAAGGGCAAATGTTGTTGGTTCTGTGTGCCACGGGACCTTTGCTGCAGGTAACTATCATGATGGGGAAAGCTGCTGCTGCTAAGTCGCTTCAGTCATGTCCAACTCTGTGCGACCCCATAAACAGCAGCCCACCAGGCTTCCCCGTCCCTGGGATTCTCCAGGCAAGAACACTGGAGTGGAATGCCATTTCCTTCTCCAATGTATGAAAGTGAAAAGTGAAAGTGAAGTTGCTCAGTCATGTCCAACTCTTAGCGACCCCATGGACTGCAGCCTACCTGGCTCCTTCATCCGTGGGATTTCCCAGGCAAGAGTACTGCAGTGGGTTGCCATTTCCTTCTCCAGATGGGGAAAGCAGTCATGGTCAAAAAAAAAAAAAAAAAAAAAAGGGCAGAGCTGTGCTTCAATAAAACTTTATAAAGGTAGCCTCACAAGCCAGAGTTTGCTGACCCCTGGGATAAAACATGGATGTCTCTCCAAAATAGACTGAAGATGCCAAACTTAAGGTCCCATTGAACATTACAGTGCTTTTCATGCCCTGTACTTTTAAACCACACTCAGCACTACCTACATTTCTTGAGTGCATCTTCACCATCTTCCAATAGCATGTTTCTTAAATAAATCAGAGATGCACTTCTCAAACTAATTGCATAAGCTTAGATTCAACCAAGAAAATAAAGTCATTCTAACCATCCCAGCAATAAAGAAGTATTAGGGCTTATATCAGGTTTGGAATATCTAGAGGTCAAGCAGGCCGATACCAAAATGGGAAAAATAAATAAATAAAGTCACTACCAAAACGCAGGAAAGTAGACACTTGAATCCACCAGCCCATCCCAGTAATATGGGTGGTTACCAAAAGCTCTACAGAAATCTGCTCCAATATCCAAGAATTTATGAACACCCCCCGTCTCCCCCCAGCCACTATCTCTGTCTACACCAGCAAAGCATCTTGGTCTCCAACACTCCCTAAAAAGCCACTGTGATTCTTCTTCCTGTCCGACATGCAGCTGCAATCACCCCTGATCATAATAACTTCTATTTCTTTCATCTGAACAAAGCTCACGTTACTCTCTTTGGCAGACTCTAACTCCAGACCATACAGGGAAGAGAATTGGAAGGGATGCTGTGCCCACCTGCTCTTCAGTGATGCAGAAGCTATCTTCAGAGAGGAGGTAGTCATACCTACTTGACAATGGCTAGGCCACCACATTCCTCTCCTTGGTCAAGGCAGTATCCATCCGTTTCCTATTACCCCTTTTTAACTTTCAAATAAAATAAACAACATAGTGCCTCTGTCCTACTTGTTGCAGGATTCCCTATCTGCCCCAAACTCACTCAAGTGTCCCCCACAAGTGGAGCCACCAAGTCCTGTTTGTTATTTTAATCCACAAATGGTTGATGACTGTCCTTTAGTTCAATCACAATAGCTCTTTCCCTGGTGGCTCAGATGGTCAAGAATTGGCCCACAATGCAGGAGACCCTGGGTGCAATCTCTGGGTGGGGCAGGTCCCCGAAGGAGGAAAGGGCAACCCACTTCAATATTCTTGCCTGGGAAGTCCCATGGACAGAGGAGCCTGGCGGGCTGCAGTCCATGGGGTCTCAATGAGTCAGACACGATGGAGTGACTAACACCTTCACTGGGCAATGTAAAAACTGGAATATGGGTTTCACTCACTCCTTATTCCATAACAGTGGGAAGGAGGATGGATTTCATTGATATATACAGATATATCCGATGAAAACAGGAAGAAAAATGCCTTAATACAACCCTCATTTCTACAACTGGTCACATGACCACTGTTAGCTCTTACACCTGTCTCTTTTATTACTCACAGGGAGTGGCATACACCCATAACATTCAAGTAGCATCACCATAGATTAAGAACACCCAGCTGGAATCTTGGGCTTCCCTGGTGGCTCAGAGGTTAAAGTGTCTGCCTGGAATGTGGGAGAACCGAGTTCAATCTCTGGGTCAGGAAGATCCCCTGGAGAAGGAAATGGCAACCCACTCCAGTACCCTTGCCTGGAGAATCCCATGGAGGGAGGAGCCTGGTGGGCTACAGTCCATGGGGTCGCAAAGAGTCAGACATGACTGAGTGACTTCACTTCTTCTTCTTCTTAGCTGGGATCTGCCATCCACCCGCCATCATCAGGTGCCTCCCTTGCCTTGTGCATGAGTCCAGCCTTGGTTTCTCCAGCTCCTGGGCACCCCGGCGACAGAGCCCATAGTCTCACTCCCTCTAGTGACCCACTTCTTGGCAACTCTCTGGCTTAAGGGAGGCAAAGAGATCAGAACTGGGTGAGCCAAGGAAAGGAGCAAAGCCCATCCAGGCTGCCATGTTTCTAAATCCACATGCTTCTCCCACCCCCGTGTTTTAACCTTTAAATCCCATCTCTGGTCTTCTGCTGCTCGCTTCAGTCATGTCCGACTCTGTGAGACGCCATAGACAGCAGCCCACCAGGCTCCCCTGTCCCTGGGATTCTCCAGGCAAGGACACTGGAGTGGGTTGCCATTTCCTTCCCCAATGCATGAAAGTGAAAAGTGAAAGTGAAGTCTCTCAGTCATGTTCGACCCTCAGCGACCCCATGGACTGCAGCCTACCAGGCTCCTCCATCCATGGGATTTTCCAGGCAAGAGTACTGGAGTGGGGTACCATCGCCTTCTCTGCTCTGATCTTCTAGACGGGTACAAATTGAACTTCACCTTCAGTTACTATCATCTCTTTCTTTCTCTTTTCCTCTCTCCCCTTCTTCCCCTCTCCCCTTCTCTTTTTCTGAAATCTACGAGATTTTAGAGAGCGTATCTTCATTCAAATTACACCTAAAAGGCATGGATTAACTCTCTTTGATCTAAGCTGGGTAGCTGAGTTGATTACAGACTGGGGTTCGTGGATTTAGATTCGGCATGAACACATTTTGCTTTGTACCAAGGAAAAGCCTATTTCAGGACTTCAAAGTCTAACTCCCCTAGCCAGCCAGCTCTCAAATGTGTGCTGGTGGTCAAGAGCAAGGATAATATGTGTGATGGTTCAGTGCAAGCACTACCCCCAGCCCTAAGAAACTGATAGAGACGTCTTCTCCTTAATGACAGGTGTTTTAATGGGCAAGGGATAATGAGGTTTTTCTTTAAAAAAAAAAGAAAAAGGAAATAAAGGTCAAAATGTTAATATCATCTGAATAAGCTTTGCCAATAAAAGCCCCCACAGTATCCAGTTGAGAATACTAATTTCCAAATCCTCTCTCATTCTTTCCACCCTCCCTCCCCACATGTGTGTACCCCCACATACACACCCACACGTGGGCACACACACAATAATCAAAGAATTATGGAAGACAGGTCAAAATGGATTTCAACTAGTATAAGGGTTGGTTAAAGGGAGTTGGTGATGAACAGGGAGGCCTGGCATGCTGCAATTCATGGGGTCACAAAGAGTCAGACACAACTGAGCGACTGAACTGAAAGGGTCAGAAGGACCCGAGTTCCAGTCTTGCTCTGCCCTTACTGTGATTCCCTTATCATGTTATTGAACATCTGTAAGCATCAATTTTCTCCATTAGTAAAGTGCGGATAATTTTAATTTTCTGAAGAAAATTATCACCAACTTTGAGTGAGGTGAAATGGGCTGTGGCATGACCTTTTAAAATCTTACTGGAGCACTAACCTGCCTACTGAAGAGTTAATTATCTAGGGAACATATGTCTGTGACTTTCTTTTATTTGATTAGAACTCACACGCTCTGAAGTCATATATTAATACATCGATTTTTATCCAGTGGTAAAGATAACCTCAAAGGTTATGGTTTTATTGCCCTGTAGGATTTTAACCAGTTTTGAATCTACCCTAGCAATATTATTCTAACACGCTATTTTCCCCTCAAAATGTCTATAAATATCGAATTCTTCAAAATGCCCATGGCATCATCTTAACCCTCTTAGGGTTCCCATCATTAATGAGTTGAATAAATTCTTCACAAGCATTCATTCTCTATTTGTGTGAGACTCCTGTTTTTAGCTCTTTAAAAATTACACACCAATAGTACCTATGTCATGAAGTTGTTGTGAGAATTAAATAAAATGCAAAAAAGCAATTAATAAGGCCCTGATATTTAGTTAATGAATATTAGCTATTATTATTAGCTGTAATTAAATGTAGTATGATGCACATGAAATAAAAAAGGTACCATACTAACTTCTCCCAGAGATACCCATGCAGTTAAAACAAAAATAAAGAAAATATTCATTTAATATTCAGCTCCACCTTGATCTCCCTTGGGACTTTTGAATCCTCTAGAATCTAACCCAGTGAATTAAGCTTTTGAACTAATAGCCATTTTCATGGATAATGCCAGCCCTTATAATTGGGTGGCTCTACAACTGTGTATAAAGAATCTGTTCCACAAAGAAAAGAATTTCCCCACTTCACCTGGCCAATAGTAGATAATAAAATTAAAGTTGGGATTAAAGTAAAAATAATTTTTCTTCTCCATCCTCCTTTGATATACCCAATTATTATTCCTCATTTTATTTCCTTCAATTTTAGTGGGTTATTTTCTCTGGCTTTTTCCCCATAAGTTTTTAATGGCTACATCCCTATCTTCTTTTGTCTGATTTCATTCAGTAACTGCTGAAAATAATGGTGTTTGCTCACACAAAAAAACCCAGTTCCTCTAATTTCACTATGACTTTGGTTGCCTTTCATACACAAACGGCTTTTTCAAATTATAAATCCTCAAAAAGCAAACTCAGATCATTTTTAGTTTCTGTTTTTCAAAAATTTTTTTTGTTTGTTTATC
Organism: Capricornis sumatraensis; assembly: GCF_032405125.1. NCBI lineage: Eukaryota > Metazoa > Chordata > Mammalia > Artiodactyla > Bovidae > Capricornis > Capricornis sumatraensis. Next base: position 136,573,176 of record NC_091092.1, on the reverse strand, counting down.
CATTTTTTAGAACTTGGCATAGGAGTTAAATCAGCTTTGGCTCAGAGGAACCAACTGAATTGAGTAATTCTATAAGTGTTGAAACAACACTTCAGAAGCAACACATAACCTTTCCATACTGATGTTGAGAGAAGAATAAAAAAGCATCTATAAAAATAAACACAAGTACTGGGGCACACAATTTCCACAGAGAAGTACAAGGGCAACAAAAGGAACTGGAATTTACTGTGAACTGTACACAAACCACAGAGAGCCTGGGTCATCAAATACTTTTTCAATACCTTCAAACACTGAAACACAATGCAGAAACCTACTGCACTCATTTAAAAAAGCAAACAAGGGAACACAGGGACTTAAATCAAGAGTAAACATTCAGCTGTTGTTCCCTTCCAGTGAACCAAAGAAGAGCCAGTTGAATTTGAAAGAAAGTAAAGAAGATAAATAACACATGTAGTACTCAACAGTTCTATTTGCAGAGTTTATTCATGTGTCTAGACATGACCAGACATTTTATACACACACACACACACACACACACACACTTCAGATACATACTCATGTGTGTTATGTTGTGTTGTCTACCTGTCTGTTTCATATACTGATTTATTCATACCAACACACATTTCCTAGCCTTTGAAATGGGTGAATACCACCACTAAGCAAGTGAAGAAATCAGTTGCGGCAGCCCTCCTGCACGATGCCTCTAGTCCCTGCCTGCTCCAAGTGTGGTCCCTATATCAGTAGCACCAGCACCTGGGAGCTTGTTAGAGATCCAGAGTCTCAGACTCCACCCAGATCTCGTGAATCAATACCAAGATTTTAACGAGATTCCCTGGTGGTCTGTATGTACAAATTCAAGTCTGAGAAGGACTGCCCTAGATCCACGCTACCCAGTACAAGCGGCAATGAGCCACTCGTCTATTCAACTGACATGTGATTAGTGAGACTGAGAAACTGCCTTATTATAATTATTAAAATGTAAATCTAAAATGTAATACTTTATTCCATTACTGGAATACTTCTAAATATGTTGGGAACAACTCTGATATATGAATCTAAATACAGATCAAGTATTTCCGATGAAAACTTAGTATCTGAATTGAGAAAGTGCTCTAAATGTAAAATACACGCCAGATTTCAAAGACCTGGCATGAAAAAAATGTATGCAACACGGGTCACATTTTCTAGAATGATTTGAGGTTAAAATACAATTTCAGATATGTTGAGTTAAAAAGTTCATGTGCTTCTCTTTTACTTTTAAAAATATGACTACTGGAATATAATGCCTCAGGTATTGTTTCTACTGGACAGTACTGCTTTGGATCCATGGGTCTCAAACTCTAAAACTACTGGTGCCTGGGTTTCAGTCCCAGAGATTCTGGTGAAATTGGTCTGAGGTGAACCCAGGCATTAGAATTTTTAAATGCTCCCCGGTGATTCTATTGAGCTGCCAAGATTGAGAACCACCACCACAAGTTAATATAAATTCATTAATCCTAACTGATAAATAATGACCTCCTAAGGACCTTATGTCTTTTAAGAGCTTCCATCATCCCTCAACTCAAAGATAGAACTGGAGAAGTACTGTACTGCCTATTTCTTACCTGGAGGGCAAAAGCATCCCCAGGTGTTATCAGGGCCAGAGGCTGGATGAGATTATTCTACCTCAACTCCAGGCAGAAGCAGACAAACCAAAAGATATGAAAATCAAGGTCCTCTCAGTTATCTCCAGAAATCCGTCCCCAGCAATTTCAGCAATTCATTTCCATATCCAATGCACTGGGTCTCCAACTTCTCTGTGCTTAGAATAATTCCTTGCATAGTTTGTTTAAAAGCAGAATTTCTGGGCCTGAGTGAGTCCCAGAATTCTGTGGTAGGATGACAAACCACCCAGGATTGCCCAGACTGTCCCACGGGTTTCTAGCACCACATCCTGGGCCAACCAGCCCCAAAAGGACATCCTACCCGGGCGTAGTGTGTGTGTAACAAGTGGTCCAGGTGACCACTGTAGACACCAAGTGTGCAGTTTGAGAACCATGCTGAGAAACGGGTTGTTGAATATTTTCTAGTGACATCTTTTCTGGATTAACCAACTGCCCTACAAAGCAGCCATTGAAGTGACACAAATAGTTCAGCAGATAACTACTGGAGAAAAGCTCTCGCCTAATGAAATTTATCAGTAAATTATGTAAAACTGTATGCAAGAGCAGTTACCAAAGAAGTCACCCTGATAGCTTTAAAGGGAATGATTTCAATGTCAAGAATTCAGCAGCTAGGAGCTGGGGAGGCCAAATCAGTGTATGGCATGAAGGCATGTCAACCTGAAGTGTGATCACTGCTTCTGTCATTTGCTAGCTGTGTGACTTTGGTGAAGTTCCTTGACCTCTCTGTGCCTGATTGTTTTCGTCTGGGATGATGAAATGAGTCATTCATAGATAGTGAAGCTTAGCCATGAGAGTAAAAATCATGCGTGGCAGACATATTCCAGTCAAGGGACATTCTACAACATACCTGACCAGTCCTCCTCCAAACTGTCAAGGTCTTGAAAAGCAAGGAAAGCCTGACCAACTGTCACAGCCAAGGGAAGCTCCAGGGGACAGGATGATCTACTGTCATGTGACATCCTGGATGGCACTCTGGAACAGAAAAAGGACATTAGATAAAAACTAGCGAACTTCTGGGACGTCCCTGGAGTTTCAGTGGTTAAGACTTCACCTTCCAATGCAGGAGGGTGGGTTCAATCCTGGTTGGGGAACTAAGATCCCACATGCCTCGCTGTGCCGCCAAAAGATTCAAATAAATAAATAAAAGGAATACGAAGAGGAAAGCTTTATTTAAAAACAAACAAAAAATTCAAATCAAGAATGAATATTAATGTATCAAAATTGGTTTACTTCTTGTGACAAATGCACTATGCTCATGGGAGACAAGAATAGAACAAACTGAGTGTGCCGCTATGGGAACTCTGTATGTCTTTACAACTTTTCAGTAGATCTAAAACAACTCGAATTTTAAAGGTTTCTTATAAAAAAAAAAGCTTAGCATGGTAGCACACAGGTGAGAATTACACAGTTAACCATAGTCACTATTATTGTGAACTATACATGATGGATGATGTGTGTGTGTGTGTGTTAGTCACTCGCTCATGTCTGACTCTTTGCAGCCCCATGGATTGTAGCTGGCCAGGCTCCTCTGTCCATGGGATTCTCCAAGCAAGAATACTGGAGTGGGTTGCCATTTCCTCCTCCAGGGGATCTTCCCCACCCAGGGATCAAACCCACGTCCCCTGCATTGGCAGGCGGGTTCTTCACCACTGAGCCACCTGGGAAGCCCTATTATGGATGATACCAAAGGAAAAACCAGCATCTTGATCCAACATTTTCATGAGAAACTAGGAGCTTGAAACCTCAGCGATGGGTTGAGAGAAGATGAGAGGGAATACGCAGAAGCCATAAAGATGGTTTCTGTCATCTACAGCCAGTTCCCGGCCTGTAACTCCTGTCACATGACCCTGCTGCTTTTCTCCCTGATATTGCTCAGAGGCTATAATTACTTTCTTCACTCAAATGTTCCCAGTTCCGAGCCCAAACTCCTGTACCCCTCTGCCTGTGCACACACATGCCAGCTAGAGGGTCAGCATCAAAGAGTAGAGGAAAACCACTATGGACTAGCCAGAGGTGCCTCAGATGGTAAAGAATCTGTCTGAAATGCAGGAGACCCAGGTTCGATCCCTGGGAAAAAAAGATCCCCTAGAGAAGGAAAAGGCAACACATTCCAGTATTGTTGCCTGAGAAATCCCATGGACAGAGGAGCCTGGCAGGCTACAGTCCATGGGGTTGGACATGGCTAAGCGACTAATACTTTCACTTCACAGAAGCAGAACCCTTTTCAGCCATGTTATCTCTTTCAAGCCTCCTTGCAGCTCCTCTACCTCTCAAAAAATAAAAGCACACAAGCCAATAAACGCAAATACCACCACTCCACTGACCAAGTAACCTCGCCTGGTGGGGGTGGGGAAGGCCTCACCCTCGGGGTCCGGTTATATTTGCAAATACAGGTGATAGAGCTTAAACGAATACTTTATTATTCGCTTGGACTATACTGTACCTTGTGTTTCCGATTTCATTTAAGCTTCAGAAAAAAAAAAAAAAACGCTGTTAGATAAGCAAGGCAGATGTTTTTACCCCTATTTGAGTGATGTAAAAATTTTTCCAGAAAAAAGGAAGGAAGGAAGGAAGGGAGGGAGGGAAGAAAGAAATTTCAGGGCACAAGCTGATTCATACAGTTAGTTTGTGGGTCCCTGTATTAAGCTACTGGGGCTGCCCTTATAAAATATCACAGGCTAGGGGGCTTAAACAACAGAAATTGGTTTCCTCACAGTTCTGGAGTCTGCAAGTCCCAAAGCAAGGGGCCGTCAGAGTGGGTTTCTGGTACAAGCTCTCTTCCTGGCGGCAGATGGCCACTTTTGCCGCGTCCTCTCTAGTGGAGAAGGAAGGGGCTGGGTTTCTTCTTCCAAGAACACCAGGGCTAGCGAATTAGAACCTCTCTCAGCTGACCTCACTTAACTTTAATTACCTTCTCAAAAAAAGAAAAGAAAAGAAACCTTCTCCAAAGGCAGTCACAGCTGAGGCTAGGATGTCACCACTGAATTTGGCCGGGGTGGGGGAGGGAGGGGGCGGGTGTGTCGGTGTGTTAGTTGCTCAGTCATGTCCGACTCTTTGAGACCCCATGGACTGTGGCCCATCAGACTCCTCCGTCCACGGGATTTCCCAGGCAAGAATACTGGAGTGGGTTGCCACGTCCTTCTCCAGGGGATCATCCTTACCCAGGGATCAAACACGGGTCTCCAGCACTGCCGGCAGATTCTTTACCATCTGAGCCACCAAGAAAGCCCAGCGGGTAGGGAATGGCACCCCCCCCCCCCAAACTCAATTCCATCCATAAAAGGGTGCTCTCTGACAAGGGCAGAAGAATTCATTGGATGACAGGGTTGAGCTAACTCTTAGAGGACGGGAAGAACAACCAATTGGACTAGAGGTCAGCTCACTCTGGCCATCGGGTCAAATTCAAAGGTCATCTTTGTTAAGTCAAGAAGCTTTTACTGGAGCTCCATCATGCCCATTCATCTGCATTTTGCCCAGGGCTGCTTTCCCGCTAGGCTGGCTGAGTAGACTAGGGGCTCCTGAAGACCCAAATATGAACTTTCCTGTCCTTTAAAGAAAAAGTGCACCAAGTCCTGGGTTAGACCAATCTGTGATAGTTGGTGCCATCTGCAAGATGCCTCCTTAGATCGGTAATCCTGCCACTTCACTGGGAGCAGAAGTGACTTCCAGAGTCACAGCCCGCGGGCACGGAGCTCAAGAGAAGAACTTGATCAAGGGAAGAGAAGGTTCACAAGACTGGAAAAGACTTCCAGCCACCCCACCGCAGGGCCTAGGGCTTTTCTTTTAGACCTTGGAACTGTGTGTTGGTATCGGCCCTCAGCACTGTGGCTTCCGACAACCCTCTCATCCTTACAAACTCTTGCTGCTCAGGCCCCAAATGCCACAGCTGTTTCCAGTCACACCCTATCAGTGTTGGCTGTGAGTTATTGTAGGCGTTCAGTTTCTTGAAATTTTATTTTGTTTCAGTTTTGCATATGTTTTGTATGATTAGGGTTTCCATAGAAAGCAGATCACTTGAATTAAGGGAGCCTTGCAAATAATTATGGAGACCTTAAGGGGTTTCCAGGGAAAATTTCAGGACTGTTAGTCCCAGATGCAATTGTGGGTCCTTTTCATTATTAAACAGTATGTTCCCTTTTCTTTTCAGCATCCGATATTGAAGTCATGGTGTTTTCCTTACTGTATTGATTATAACCCGGGTTCTTTTTTACAGAGACATTTGTCAATAGAAAACAGTTCTTAGATCCTCTTTGAATTAGTAGAGACATTCCCCAAATTATCTACTCAAGAATCCAGAGCCTTCTCATTAGGCCTATGGTAGAATTTAAGGAGGCAAAACTGCAATTGGGATTAATTACAGTGTTGGCAAATGGATCTTGTTATTATTTGACTTATTGATCTTCCTGTCCATACAGACAGATCATTTGCATGTAGATTCCTGCCGCTTTAGTCGGTCCAGTATCACTTGCTCTGAGGGACATCCTGTCTCCCATTGCATGTGGTTGTAATCAATTGCAACACTCCAGGCTGCCTGCAAATCATAATACCCTGTTCTACCCCTTGACATAGTCATCCATCCAAAAGTATGTGACCTGATAGGAGCTGATTAACCAGGATGTTAAAGAAGCTCTGAGAGAGGCTGTCACACAAAAGGACACCAGGCTGAGAGAGGGAGGCAGAGTCCCCAGATCCAGCCCTTGCTGAAGCCTTAGCCAGCCCTGAACTTCCTGGGGATGTGGACCAATAAATTCTTTTTTCTGTTTGACTAATTCCAGTTGGGCTTCTCACTCAAAGCCCCAAATGTCCTCACTGATATAACACACTTCCAGACAGACTTTTAAGTATTCTCAGGAATATGCATCAGCAACTTGCAGAGGGTGCAGGGCACTGAGCACTGGGATCCATGAGTCCTAATCCCAGCTGCAGCCTTAGAACTCCCCGGCCTTCCCTCTGCCAGCTTCAGGGGCTTTCGAAATGGAGAACCTATGGGACATGGGATGCAACCCAGTTTCTTGGGTATATTGCGTTGGCCAAAAGTTTGTTTGGGTTTTTGTAACAAGGAGATCAAACTAGTCAATGCTAAAGGAAATAAACCCTGAATATTCATTGGAAGGACTGATGCTGAAGCTGAAGCTCCAATACTTTGGCCACCTGATGCAAGGAGCCAACTTATTAGAAAAGACCCTGATGCTGGGAAAGATTGAGGGCAGGAAGAGAAGGGGATAACAGAGGATGAGATGGTTGGATGGCATCACTGACTCGATAGACGAGTTTGAGCAAGCTCCGGGAGGATGGTAAAGGACAGGAAAGCCTGGCATGCTGCAGTCCATGGGGTCGCAAAGAGTCGGACACGACTGAGCAACTGAACAATAACAATAACGCCTGAATGAACTTTTTAGCCAACCCAGTATTTATGCCTTCTCTTATGCACAAAAGTGCATTCTGGACTTGCTTTCTTAAATTCCATTTCTCCCTGACCTTTGGCCCTTCTTGGCATGGAAGCCGGACAAAATCCATGAGCATGTAACCCTGATGGTATCAATCTTGGGAAAGAAGAGAAGACCAAGTAGGTGAGTGGCTGGACCCCCAACATTGATAATGCTTGACAGAGTGGTCAGGCTAACATCTGGGGCCGGGGTTGGATGCCAATCCTACCAGTGGTCCCAAGCACCACAGAGGTAACCAGGAAGGAGAAATAAAACTCACAGTCCACCACCAAGCGGCTGCAAAATTACCCCTTCAGTGAAGATCCATGTTTTTCTCCTTTGTTTTCCAGAAGATACGTTTCTAAACCCATCTAAAGTCTGCTTCACTCGATTCTTTAACTGTCACCTGAAGTGTTAGCTATGACTCCGTTCCTGGAGATAAACTCTACAACCTCCCTCCTCCCCCAGGAAAGTTCCTGACAGAGGCCCATCCACACCAGCCACAATTCTGATCCAAGGGACTGGCAGTTACCTTAATGCCAGTGATATTGGGCACTGACATGTGTTTGCAGGTCATGATAAATAAGTAAGTACCCTCTTTGTTGTCTTATTTCTTTGCAGTTTACCTTGGCTTCCTCTGTTTCAAACTGATAGGAACTAAAGTCAGTTTTTAAAATGCACAAGGAAGGGAAAACTCTTTAGGTTAAAGGCGATCCTCCAAGGTGCTAATTCTATCTTTGGTAGGTTTTCCCCAGGACTGTGTTCCTCATCCAGGAATTTCCCTGAGTTTGGTGGTTTGCTGGTCCAAATTCCAGCTTTGAATAAATAAACCAGCTGAAGTGCTGGGTTGCCCCAGGGACTAGCAGGCAGTTTCTGAACTTCCATCGCCCCCCAGTGGCAATTTCTTAAATCTTTGTGTTAGTTACCCAAAAGAATTTAGGTTATGCCTTTTCCCTCCAAAGTCATCTAAAAAAAATTTTTTTTTTTAAAATCTCACACTGCAGATTTTCAAATGTTTGTGTGGAGATGTGTTAGTAATGTCGAGTTTATAGGTGCTGTTTCACAGGGTCATAGATTCATGCAATTGACAAGAATCATGCAATTGACAGATCTCACCAATCAGGACGCCCTTAGGAAAAAATTCTTACCTATCACAGCTGTAGAGTCCAATATTAAAGTGATTACCCCAAGTGAGTTTTTTTTTTTAATTGAGAGGATCCAGATTTGGGTTTCCACTTTTCTGAGTCAATTAAATCACTGTCATTATGATTTCTAAACTCATGCTATCCCTTTGTAAACTTTTCCAGCATAAAATGTTTTGTAACATTGTCTGAGAAGGTGAAAAAACATTTAAAGCCAAAAACTATGAAGGTTTTGGAACCATATATATATATAAAAACTTTGAGAAAGCCAACCTCAAACCCATACAAATAACTAGAAATTATCACTATCAGGTTGTCAAGACCTGTAGCAGATGAATTAAGACACAAAGTAGCAAAATCAAAGGAATAAAAAAGTTTTAGTGATTTCAAACCTCAACCAGATGAAACTCAGGAATAGGTGATAGAGTTGCCCTGGGTCATTGCATAGAGAAGTTTAGTGATCCTGAAGAGTCTCCATGGTCAGTAGGAACTGATGGACCACATTTAATCCATCTCCCCCATCCACCCACCCATGACCCCATCCCCTTATCCATTGACCCACCCACCCATCAGTCCATCCCCCCACTCATCCGTTTAGACAGGTTTAGAAAGATACTGTATGGAAAACAAAAGAGAAAAGGTTTTCTTCACTGCAAGAATAACTTTGCATCCACTTGGTCATGTGCTGTGGGCTTTGTTTTTCTTTCCTGATTACCTCCATCCAACCATCTATACCTTAGGTATGTGCCAGATGTTCTGTGACGTACCAAGGTGAGAAGATGGATAAGATGTACTGCCTGCTGTCATGGTTTTCAAAGCAAATGAGGCTTTTAAGATTTTTTTTTTCAATATGGTCTCTATTCTAAGGCTTCATTCACAGAGAAGGTGGGAATAACCAGCACCAAATCAATACCTTTTGAAAAGACCTTGAGCAGGTAGCATCAAGAAGCCTAGAGACCTAGTCAGCCTTGACTGCATGGGTTAGAGATGAGAACTCTGCCCTCCATAGCCACTGAATGTTTTCTCTGAAGAACAAAATGTAGGCTCTGTGGGATTCTAAAAACACAAACTATTTTGAGATAGAGAGCGAGTATATGTATGGAACAGCTGAAGAATATTTTTATGGCATCATAAGCTCACAGCCTCATGTCAAATACAGTCAATGCTTTTTGGTGGCTGGTTTTTTTATTTTCCACCTCATGTTTGAGCAAAGGGGGAAGTGGAATTTCAGAAAGCAAGTCCAGACTGAAGAGGCTTATTTTCAACTCATAAAAGGGAAGGTTCTTGCCTCCCTACCCTAGCAGTGGAGTTATTACTTCTGCATATTTTTTCTGATCACAGTAAATTCTTTGGGTTCACCACCTGCTAGACTCCACCCCACTCTGCTTTTAAATTAGAAGCTGGGTTTATAGTCCTTTAAATAATACTGACCTCGTGCTGACCCCCTACACATCAAGCATTCCTGCCACTCCTAAATCCGGAGTGGAAGTGTGTGCCCTTCAGCTTCCTTTACTCAGATCCTGACTTCTTTCCGGCCAGAACATTCTCCTCCTCTGGCCACCTGCTCCCCTCACCTTTGCAGGATTAATTTCATCAAATCTCTTTTGCTCAAGTATCCTGAATCCTGGTGATCTAAGGGGCTCATTGTTAGTCCCAAAGTCTATCATTTCTTCCTTTTTCATGTCTAGCATAATATCTTGCATGTGCATGTGTGTTACGCTCAGCCGTGTCCAACTCTTTGCAACCCCATGGACTATAGCCCACCAGGCTCCTCTGTCCGTGGAATTCTCCGGGCCAGAATACCACAGTGGGTTGCCATCCCCTTTTCCAGGGGATCTTCCCAACCCAGGGATTGAACCCAGGTCACTGGGTTTCCCTGATAGTTCAGTTGGTAAAGAATCTGCCTGCAATGCAGAAGACCACAGTTCGATTCCTGGGTCGGGAAGATCCGCTGGCGAAGGGATTGGCTACCCACTCCAGTATTCTTGGGCTTCCCTGTGGCTCAGCTGGTAAAGAATTCGTCTGCAATGTGGAAGACTCGGGTTTGATCCGTGGGTTGGGAAGATCCCCTGGAGAAGGGAAAGGCCACCCACTCCAGTATTCTGGCCTGGAGGATTCCATGGACGATGCAGTCCATGGGGTCGCAAAGAGTCAGACACGACTGAGTGCCTTTCACTTTCCCTCCTGCACTACATATTCTCTACCACCTGAGCCATCACGGAAGAATAGCAGAGGGGAGAAAGACAGAAGGAAGGAGGGAGGACAGAAGGGACAGAGAGACTGAGGGAGAAGAGAAAATAATAAAGAAAGAAAGGACCAGGAGAGTAAAGAAGTCTTTTACAAGGACCTGCTATCTCTCTGGGCTCCCCTGCTGGCTCAGTGGTAAAGAATCCACCTTCCAATGCAGGAGATGTGGGTTCCATCCCTGGGTCAGGAAGATCCTCTGGAAAAGGAAATGGCGACCCACTCCAGTATTCTTGCTTGGAGAATCCCATGGACAGAGGAGCCTGGTGGGCTACAGTCCACAGGGTGGCGAAAGAGTTGGATGTGACTTAGCAACTAAACAATAACAAGTTATCTCTCTAATAAACACCACCCACCAATTAAATACCCACTTTTTCTTAATGAATGTCCTAAGCAAACTTTTGAAGTTTTTTCAGTGATTTGACTTTACACAAATGTAATGTCTTAGAGTTAATACTTTAAAGTGATGCTTTTCAGCATTTTCTTGTGGTCCTTTGGGGTAAAGACTGACCTGTTCTCTGTTAAAATAAAATAATCCAACCCCCCCCAACACACACACACACAATTTTCAGGAAATCTTTAAAGTAGCAGATAGAACATTCTTCAATGTAGCCCTTTTCCTACCACACAATTCTTACCTACACTGTCGAAGCGTTCGCAGAGAGCAAAGCACATGAATGCACAACACAAAATTCAAAGATGTTCCCAGAAATGGAATTTCCCTTAAACATTTAACCACTAGTATAATATACAATCATTTCTGGCATCTGCATGATACAATAAAAGATATATTTCGTGCTGTTTCCCGAGGAGTAGTAGCCCATTTTTTTTCTAGTAGTCACTTTTTGGTGTTAGAATTTCCAGCACCATAGCAGACTCACCTCAGTTAAATATATCTGGATGGGGGAGACCTTGGAGGTGATCCTCAAGCTATCAGAGTGTCGCCCAGTCCTTTCTCACCTCAGAGGGCCCACTGCTCAGTGCTACTACCCTGCAAAAAGCAATGGAATTGAGTATAAGGCCAGTATAAGAAATTATAAAGGAATTTTAAAAAATATATCAGCTACATTATTTTCATAGATAATTACTTTTGAACTTATTTTGATAAAGCTAGGGGCTAATTATATACTCATTGTATCAATTAATCATAGACTAGTCATATTCATCTCATCTACTCACTAGATATATTATAAAGCTGAATTAATTGGGGGTAACTCAAAACTTTTGGAGAAGGCAATAGCACCCCACTCCAGTACTCTTGCCTGGAAAATCCCATGGACAGAGGAGCCTGGTAGGGTGCAGTCCATGGGGTCAGGAAGAGTTGGACATGGCTGAGCGACTTCACTTTGACTTTTCACTTTCATGCACTGGAGAAGGAAATGGCAACCCACTCCAGTGTTCTTGCCTGGAGAATTCCAGGGATGGGGGAGCCTGGTGGGCTGCCGTGTATGGGGTTGCACAGAGTCGGACACGATTGAAGCGACTTAGCAGCAGCAGCAGCAGCAGCAACTCAAAACTTTAGGCAAATGTCCTACTTCCACATGAGATGAGACCTAGGCAATTTTCCCTCACCAGGAGGTACTTTCAAGTAATGCTTCTTGAACTATCTGCAGTGAAGGATTAGTTTTTTTTAATTTTTTAAAATTTCTAATCAATTGCCAATTTGGTTAAAAACAAAAACCAAAACAGTACTGATGGGATGAAATAAGATGCAAACATACAAAATGTACCCCAAAGTTCTTTATTATCAGATTCATGAGATATAGAATTATTCTCTTAAATAGCTATCCAAGCTTTTCTAAATGCTGGCTCTCAATTCTGTACTTCTTTCCAAAGACAACACATAGGGGAATTCAAAGTCTTACTGTCAAAGTGTGTTCCTTGGACCAGGAGCACTGGCATCACTTGGGTGCTTGTGAGAAATACAAATGTAGATTCTCACAACCCCATCCAGACTAATGGAATCAGCATCTGCATTTTAACAGCCTCTCTGAAGGATATGTACACCCAGTAAAGTGTGAGACCCACTGATGTAAACTAGAAAATCCAAGGTAATTGTACATGACTCAGGGAACTCAAACTGGTGCCCTGTGACAACCTAGAGGGGTGGGATGGTTTGGGAAGTGGGAGGAAGGCTCAAGAGGAAGAGGATATGTATATCCCGATGGCTGATCCATGTTGATGTATGGCAGAAACCAACACAACACAACATTGTAAAGCAATTATCCTCCAATTAAAAATATTTTTTTAAAAAAGCAATTGTATAGATACACAGACACACACATATAACTTTAAGACCATAGGATGTTTTATTATCAACTCACATTTTGTACAATATTTATTTAATAGTATCACCTTTAAGCAAAGTGTAAGCCTTCATCAGCTAGGCCTGGCCTTCCTATCCCCGCAGGGCTCAAGATCTGAGTCACCTGAATCTCCAGGTCCTGGGAAGACCAGGCTTCCCTAAGTTACATGGTGCTTCTCAGCGATCTATGCTCCTATGGTCACCTATGCCTCTGGACTCCTCTTTCTACCTGGGCTGACTGAGTTCATGTTGACCCAGATGAAAAAAATCAACCCTTCTATCATCTTGTACGGAAATCCACTTGCCAAAGCTTTTGTTGATTTTGTTAAAACTCAGAATAAAACACAGCTACATGGATATTTCATGAACATTATTTAAAAAGAAACTATATGCCAATCTAAAAAGTTAACCCAATGCTTAATGGATAAATAACACTAGACACACTGTCCCCCCCCCCAAAAAAAAAATTAGGAATATCCATAGCCACTTCCCTGAGTTTGTATTTTTATTTTGCTGGAAAGTCCTAACCCACATAATCAGAAAAAAATCACAGGCATTATAGTTAGAAATAAGGAGGTAAAATTATTATAAATCAAAATTATATGACAGAATCCCTGGAAAATCTGGAAAATCAAAGATAATAAACAAAAAGTAAGACTAACAACAACCTGTGAATTCAAAACATTGCAAAACATAAGGCAAATGTAGTCAAAAGCTTTCATAAATATACCAACAATAAATTTGAAGATATAAAAAGGGAAGAGATCTTCCTGACATTACAAAAACAACATTTAAATAACACGTAATAAACTCAACATTTTTAAATGATTTTAAGAAACACTTTAAAATTGTAGTGAGGGACACAAAAGAAGACTGGAACATTTGGAAAGGTACTGCATGTTCATGTACAGGATGACACATTTTTCTAAAGAGTTCTAGTTTTCCTAAATATAGAAATTTAACATAACCCCAGTAAAATTACCATCCAGACTTTCAACAACAACAAACAACCTTGACCAGCCAACTCCAAATTTCATTCAGAAATATAAACAAGCAAAAGTATCAAGAAAAATCCTGCCTGAAAAAGAATAATGAGAGGAGAATGATGCCAGATGGTCCCAATACTTAAACTAATACAGTATTGGTACGTTTGTGGACATAATGGCTCAGGGTACAAAGTCCAAAAATAGACCCACATACATGTGGGAATTTAGTGTCTTAATAGTGAGCAAGCATGCGTGCTCTGTCGCTCAGTCATGTCCAACTCTTTGCAACCCTAAGGACTAGTGTTAGTCGCTCTGCTGCTGCTGCTGCTGCTGCTGGGTCGCTTCAGTCGTGTCCGACTCTGTGCGACCCCATAGATGGCAGCCCACCGGGCTCCCCTGTCCCTGGGATTCTCCAGGCAAGAACACTGGAGTGGGTTGCCATTTCCTTCTCCAATGCATGAAAGTGAAAAGTCAAAGTGAAGTCGCTCAGTCGTGCCCAACTCTTTGTGACTCCATGGGCTGTAGGCTGCCAGGCTCCTCTATCCATGGGATTCTCCAGGCAAGAATACTGGAGTGGGGTGCCATTTCCTTCTCCAGGGGATCTTCCCAACCCAGGGATCAAACCCGGGTCTCCTGCACTGCAGGCAGATTCTTTACCAACTGAGCTATGGACTATAGCCAGCCAAATTCCTCTGTCCATGGGATATTCCCAGGCAAGAATACTGGAGCAGGTTGCCATTTTCTCCTCCTGCAGTTCTTCCCAACCCAGGGATCGATGATGTCTCAAATCGCTGTGTGTAGGGGGATATAGGGGGATGGTTTATTGAAAAACTAGCCCTGAGACAATTGACTAAATGAAAAAGATAGAGGGGAGATTAGAGCTGTACTTCATTCCTTACACCAGAATAAATTTCAAACATATTAAGGGTTTAAAGTAAACAGGTGAAATTGTTTTAACTTGAAAAAACCGAATTCATTTAGGACTTAAAGTACTTCTAACCATGCTCCACACCTAGAAACCATAAAAGAAAAGGCTGTGAAATTAAGGGACATAAAAATTACACAAAGCAAAATTCACCTGAAACAAAAACAAAAGAAAAATGACCAACTGAGAAAACATTTCTAGGTCATCGTTATGAACTAAATTGTGTATTTCCCCTCCAAATTCAGGTGTCAAAGCTCTAACCCAAACATAACTATATTTGGTGTTCGAGTCTTCCGGGAGGTAATCAAAGTTAATTAGGTATAAGGGCACAGCCCTAATCTGAAAAGACTGGTGTCCTCACAGGAAGAGACACCAGAGAACTCCCTCTCTGCACATGCATGGAGAAGAGGCCAAAATAGCAGCTGTCTCCAAGCCAGCAAACCAGAGACCAACCCTGATAGCACCTTGATCTAAAGCTCTAACCTCCAGAACAAAACAAATTTCTGTTGTTTAAGCCCTTCAGTCTGTATTATTCTGTTATGGCAACTCAAGCAGACTAATACACTCGTACTTTAGAAAGAGCGAATTTCTTTCTATATAGTTTCTACAAAATCAGTAACAAAAAGAGCAACACATTGTGCTGATGAAGGTGTGGGGAAACACATGCATTCCAAGAGGGACAGGTCAACTGGTATAACCACCTATTGATGATAATTTGGAAATGCCTATCAAAGATAAAAGCAACTTCCTCTTGACCCAGTCATTTTGATTCTAGGTGTTTATTCCACAGATGTGCTCACATGTGCGAAACAATGTATAAGTACAATATTACTCAATGCAGCATTGTTAGTAATGGGAAAGTATTAGAAACAATCTAATTTGTTGTTCACTAGCAAGAGACCGGTTACATAAAGTATATTAATCTATACAATGGAAGAGTGTGAAGTGAAGTGAAAGTTGCTCAGTCGTGTCCGACTCTTTGCGACCCCATGGATTATACAGTCCATGGAATTCTCCAGGCCAGAATACTGGAGCGGGTAGCCTTTCCCTTCTCCAGGGACAATGGAAGAGTGTACAACTATTAAATAAAAACAAAAGGGAACACTTTACACATCAGTATGGAAAACCTCCAAGATATCTTAACTGAAGGAAAAAGAGAATAGGTGTAATATTGCATCGAACAGGTCTGATACACTGCAATAACCCCTAATTAGCCTTTAAAGATCAATTCATGGTGATGCTTGTACATTATAAATGTATTTAATGCCACTAAATTGTACACTTACTTAAAAATAGCCAAAATGGTTTTCAAAAAGACAATTCAGTTTATGGCCTAAAGGCCATAAAATGAAGTTGGTCAATCATGTCCGACTCTTTGTGACCCCATGGACTGTAGCCTACCATGCTCGTCCGTCCATGGGATTTTCCAGGCAAGAGTACTGGAGTGGGTTGTCATTTCCTTCTCCAGAGGATCTTCCTCACCCAGGGATCAAATCCGGGTCTCCCACATTATAGGTAGATCCTTTACCGTCTGAGCCACCAGGCTAAACACATTTTCTTTATACTCCCACAGTAAATTTATAAAGTAACCGCAATGAATGAAATCACCTGAGGATGTGTCTGTCTCAGCACCTAGAGTACTGGTGAGGTGGCAGGGAATGTGTCCCACCCATCCCACGGCCTCCAAGACTGGCCCCATATCCAGCATGTGGTAGCAGCTCAGGAAATATTTCCTTTGCTGATTTCAGACTCAAGCCTGCGGTGTCAACTTCTGCTGAGTGTCTAGCCTGCTGGCCTGCCCTGCAAATTTAGGATTTGTCAGTCCTCACATTTCTAAGGATCTAGCTAGTTATACCTTCTATTAGTTCTGTTTCTTTGGGGAACCCTGATTTGGGGCAAAAGAGAACTCCTCAGATAACCTCACGTATTAGGCTTCCTACTACCATGGCTGCCTCTACTTCTGATGTAACATCAAGGAAAGTACAGCTGAAGAGGAACCTTGAGCAAATTAGTAGAGAGGCCCCAGAGAAGAGGAGCAAGAGTATTATATTTTAGCATTTACATTGACAATTTATTGCCTAACAGGCTCCTTTGTCCATGGGATTTCCCAGGCAAGAATACTAGAGTAGATTGCCATTTCCTGCTCCAGGGGATCTTTCTGACTCAGGGATTCAAACCGTGTCTCTTGAGTCCCCTGCACTGGCAGGTGGATTCTTTACCACTAAAGCCACATGGGAAGCCCCTTATAATTTACAGTATATTTCCTTGGCTATAAAGCCTTACATTGCCATCGCTGGAGAGAAAAGACAGAGAGACAGAGAGAGAGAAAGAGAAAGAGGAGAAAAATCCAAATCTTTGCTATATTCTCATTCTATCTTTCAAATATGTGTACCAGTAACTCTGCACTTAGAGCCTGCATATCTATAGTTTTTATTGTATAAGGAGACCATGCAATAAAATAATATCACAAACATCTGTATCTAGGATTCAAGAGATAAAACATGAATTTTAATATCCCCTGAAGCATATTTCTTGGAAAACTGTGCCTGATGTGGTGGTGGTGGAAGAATTGTTTGTCAACTTGTCTTCTCTGGCTTTAATTCTTTATCCCCACTTTCCAGTGAAATCAAACCACTTGAGAGAGCCTTCCCTTCCTTCTCCTATAGCCACTTATAACTCACTTCTTGACTTCCTTCCATTTTCACTTTTCTCCAATTTATTAATTCATAATGCTTACAATAACAAATAAAACTGATGAAGAGGCAGGAATATGTCTAGGCGGTTGAGCCAAGCATGCCCTTCTGAGTAGGGAAGCTCAGCTAGTCTGAAGGCTCTTTAGTAAATACGGAATGGTAGCAAAGAAAAAAGCCTTGAAGACTACCACCATTCCCGTTTGTGGTTTTACCACCCAACCATACCAGATGACTTACAGTTCTTTATTTGCAACCAGCACTTTTTCCTGAGTTTCAGTTCTACACTCTGAATTGCTTCTTGGATTTCACTGCTCATAACTATTGTCATCACAATGGCAGTGTGTCCAACACTGAACTCATCTTGCCCTGAAACCTACATATTTCTCAAAATCAGCAGCCATTTCTGATACTCCCTCTCATCTTACCTTCTTACGCTTAGCTTTCTCTTTACACACTAAATTGGTAATTTCAGATATAGCCTACCATATTGTTGTTCCCCTTCAAAAGAAAAATTATGTTAGATGGTCCTTGGCTATAGTTTATACGTTAGAATTGGACAGCAAATCCAACACCTGCAGGAAATTCCATTAACATAACCCTATTATTGCTCCTGGAACGTGAAGTCAAGTGGGCCTTAGAAAGCATCACTATGAACAAAGCTAGTGGAGGTGATGGAACTCCAGTTGAGCTGTTTCAAATCCTAAAAGATGATGCTGTGAAAGTGCTGCACTCAATATGCCAGCAAATTTGGAAAACTCAACAGTGACCACAGGACTGGAAAAGGTCAGTTTTCATTCCAATCCCAAAGAAAGGCAATGGCAAAGAATGCTCAAACTACCACACAATTGCCCTCATCTCACACACTAGGAAAGTAATGCTCAAAATTCTCCAACCCAGGCATCAACAGTATATGAACCGTGAACTTCCAGGTGTTCAAGTTGGATTTAGAAAAGGCACAGGAACCAGAGATCAAATTGCCAACATCTACTGGATCATTGAAAAAGCAAGAGAGTTCCAGAAAAACATCTATTTCTGCTTTAATGACTGTTCCAAAACCTTAGACTGTGTGGATCACAACAAACTGTGGAAAATTCTGAAAGAGATGGGAATACCAGACCACCTGACCTGCCTTTTGAAAAGTCCATATGCAGGTCAAGAAGCAACAGTTAGAACTGGACATGGAACAAAGACTGGTTCCAAATGGGGAAAGGAGTACATCAAGGCTATATATTGTCATCCTGTTTATTTAACTTATATGCAGAGTACATCATCGGAGAAGGCAATGGCAACCCACTCCAGTACTCTTGCCTGGAAAACCCCATGGATGGAGGAGCCTGGTAGGCTATAGTCCATGGGGTCAGTAAGAGTGGGACACAATTGAGCAACTTCACTTTCACTTTTCACTTGCATGCATTGGAGAAGGAAATGGCAACCCCCTCCAGTGTTCTTGCCTGGGGAATCCCAGGGATGGAGAAGCCTGGTGGGCTGCCGTCTATGGGGTCACACAGAGTCAGACACGACTGAAGTGACTTAGCAGTAGCAGCAGAGTACATCATGAGAAATGCTGGACTGGATGAAGCATAAGCTGGAATCAAGATTGCCAGGAGAAATATCAATAACCTCAGATATGCAGATGACACCATCCTTATGGCAGAAATTGAAGAACTAAAGAGCCTCTTGATGAAAGTGAAAGAGGAGAGTGAAAAAGTTGGCTTAAAACTCAACATTCAGAAAACTAAGATCATGGCATCTGGTCCCATCACTTCATGGCAAATAGATGAGGAAACAATGGAACCCGTCAGAGAGTTTTTACTTTTTGGGCTTCAAAATCACTGCAGATGGTGACTGCAGCCATGAAATTAAAAGATGCTTGCTCCTTGGAAGAAAAGTTATGACCAACCTAGACAGCATATTTAAAAGCAGAGACATTACTTTGCCAACAAAGGCCTGTCTAGTCAAAGCTTTGGTTTTTCCAGTAGTCATGTATGGATGTGAGAGTTGGACTATAAAGAAAGCTGAGTGCTGAAGAATTGATGCTTTTGAACTGTGGTGTTGGAGAAGACTCTTGAGAGTCCCTTGGACTGCAAGGAGATCTAACCAGTCCATCCTAAAGGAAATTGGTCCTGAATATTCTTTGGAAGGACTGATACTGAAGATGAAGCTCCAATACTTTAGCCACCTGATTCGAAGAACTGACTGATTGGAAGAGACCCTGATCCTGGGAAAGTTGAAAGCAGGAGAGAAGGGGACGACAGAGGATGAGATGGTTGCATGGCATCACTGACTCAATGGACGTGAATTTGAGTGAGCTCTGGAGTAGGTGATGGACAGGGAACCCTGGCATGCTGCAGTTCATGGGGTCACAAAGAGTTGGACATGACTGAGCGACTGAACTGAACTGAACTGATTATTGCTCCATTTTCCTTTGTGGTAATTATTATCTAGTAGTAGAGAATCTGCCTGTCAATGCCGGAGACACATGAAATGCAGGTTTGATTCTGAGATTAGGAAGATCACCTGGAGTAGGAAATGGCAACCCACTTCAGTATACTTGCTTGGAAAATCCCATAGACAGAGGAGCCTAAAGGGCTACAGTCCATGGGGTCACAGCTGGACACGACTGAGCGACTGAGCACACACATACACGCAATTATTAGTAAACTAGATCCATTACCAATTATTTCCACAGGGAAGAAAGGATGAAATCTCCCACTCCTCCAAGCAAGACTATCCTGATGTTTCCTGCCTAGATGGGTGGTAACACGCTGCTCTGCACAGCTCCTCTGCAGAGCACTGTGCATTTCACCCATCATGCCCAATGCTACTCCCATCACTTCCAGTCCACTATGTTACATCTGCTCACCAGTAATGGCCCACTTGTGATGTGACAACAACTGGTCTAATAATTTAATCACAATAACATAATAATAATAACAAGTTTGCCACTAAATGCTAGCTTTTCCCACCATTTCAGCTTCAGAATAATTGGAGCAAAAATAGATAACCAACAAGGATATAGCACTGGGAACTATACTCAATACCTTATAATAACATATAATGGAAAAGATTCTGGAAAACTAGGTATATATCTGAATCACTTTACTGTACACCTGAAACTAATGCAACATTGTAAATCTACTGTACTTCATTTTTAATTAAAAAGTTAAATTTAAAACATTTTTAATTAAGAAAAGAATAACTGGGGTAGAAAGAAGAGGAATTAAGTTAAATTGTCCCAATGCAGTTACAGTACTGAGTGTACACGCACACACACACATACATGCACAAGTACCTGTATATCTATATTGTATACTGCCCAAGTTGAGGATATAGGCGCCCCCGCTCTAGCTGCTAGGTATGAAGGACAGCAAGTTTCTGGCCTTTGGTTTGCGAAGAACAAAGTTTCTTAACCTTGGCACTATTGCCACGGGTCTGGATAATTCGTTGCTGTGAGAGCTGTCCTGGACACTTTAGGATGTTTAGCAGCATCCCTGGCTTTGATCCACTAGATGCCTATGGCAGTCTGATACCTTACAGTGAACGGTGTTGGATTTGTGATCTCCGAAGAAGATGTAACTTCAGGACTAGGGACCAGGCTTGATCACTCAAGAGCTTTTGTGTAGCAGAGTTTTATTAAAGTAAGAAAAGGGACAGAGAACGCTTCTGACATAGACATCAGAAGGGGGCCGCAGAATGCCCCCCTTGCTGGTGTTAGCACGGGAGTTACATATTTTTTTAATTGGTTATTACAATCAAAAGAATGTCTCAAGGTTGTAAAAATTTTACCAGGCCCACTCCCACAATTTACATTTTAGGATAACAGGATTAGAACTTAAAAATAGAAAGATCCTACCAGACCCACTCCCATAATATACATTCTAAAATATCAGGATTAACCAGAAGGTTTTCAGGAGGAGAAACTCTCCTCAAGCAGGATACATTGTTATATAATCCCTAGTACACAGTTTAAACTGAGTTGTTTATTATGTAATCATCAGTTTGAGGCTTAAAGAAAAAAACGTTTTATATGACTAAAACTAAGGAATGTAGAGGGGAAAAAAACGTTTGTCCTTTCCTCTTCCTTGAGAATTCCAGACCCCTATCTGCTCCTCGAGAACCCCAGACCTCTCTCCTTGGGGACCCACAGAATTCTTATCAATCTGCCTATGAATTGACTCTCTCAAATCTCTACCTCTAGTGTGACAACCAAAAACAGTTCCAGACATTGCCAACTGGATAGGATGAGGGCAATAAACCCCCATCTCCATAGGAACCTGGAATGTCAGGTCCATGAATCAGGGCAAATTGGAAGTGGTCAAACAAGAGATGGCTAGGGTGAACAGCGACATTCTAGGAATCAGCAAACTAAAATGGACTGGAATGGGTGAATTATCTCAGATGACCATTATATCTACTACCGCGGGCAGGAATCCCTCAGAACAAATGGAGTAGCCATCATGATCAACAAAAGAGTCCGAAATGCAGTACTTGGATGCAATCTCAAAAATGACAGAATGATCTCTGTTCGTCTCCAAGGCAAACCATTCAATATCACAGTTATCCAAGTCTATGCCCCAACCAGTAACACTGAAGAAACTGAAGTTGAACGGTTTTATGAAGACCTACAAGACCTTTTAGAACTAACACCCAAAAAAGATGTCCTTTTCATTATAGGGGACTGGAATGCAAAAGTAGGAAGTCAAGAAACACCTGGAGTAACAGGCAAATTTGGCCTTGGAATGTGGAATGAAGCAGGGCAAAGACTAATAGAGTTTTGCCAAGAAAAT
Organism: Capricornis sumatraensis; assembly: GCF_032405125.1. Lineage (NCBI taxonomy): Eukaryota > Metazoa > Chordata > Mammalia > Artiodactyla > Bovidae > Capricornis > Capricornis sumatraensis. The sequence goes on along the minus strand of NC_091092.1, from coordinate 136,551,004 downwards.
GCACTGGTCATAGCAAACACCCTCTTCCAACAACACAAGAGAAGACTACACATGGACATCACCAGATGGTCAACACCAAAATCAGACTGATTATATTCTCTGCAGCCAAAGATGGAGAAGCTCTATACAGTCAACAAAAACAAGACCGGGAGCTGACTGTGGCTCAGATCATGAACTCCTTATTACCAAATTCAAACTCAAATTGAAGAAAGTAGGGAAAACCGCTAGACCATTCAGGTATGACCTAAATCAAATCGCTTATGATTATACAGTGGAAGTGAGAAATAGATTTAAGGGCCTAGATCTGATAGATAGAGTGCCTGATGAACTGTGGAATGAGGTTTGTGACATTGTACAGGAGACAGGGATCAAGACCATCCCCATGGAAAAGAAATGCAAAAAAGCAAAATGGCTGTCTGGGGAGGCCTTACAAATAGCTGTGAAAAGAAGAGAGGCGAAAAGCAAAGGAGAAAAGGAAAGATATAAGCATCTAAATGCAGAGTTCCAAAGAATAGCAAGAAGAGATAAGAAAGCCTTCTTTAGCGATCAATGCAAAGAAATAGAGGAAAAGAACAGAATGGGAAAGACTAGAGATCTCTTCAAGAAAATTAGAGATACCAAGGGAACATTTCATGCAAAGATGGGCTCAATAAAGGACAGAAATGGTATGGACTTAACAGAAGCAGAAGATATTAAGAAGAGGTGGCAAGAATACACAGAAGAACTGTACAAAAAAGATCTTCACGACCCAGATAATCATGATGATGTGATCACTCATCTAGAGCCAGACATCTTGGAATGTGAAGTCAAGTGGGCCTTAGAAAGCATCACTACGAACAAAGCTAGTGGAGGTGATGGAATTCCAGTTGAGCTGTTTCAAATCCTGAAAGATGATGCTGTGAAAGTGCGGCACTCAATGTGCCAGCAAGTTTGGAAAACTCAGCAGTGGCCACAGGACTGGAAAAGGTCAGTTTTCATTCCAATCCCAAAGAAAGGCAATACCAAAGAATGCTCAAACTACTGCACAATTGAACTCATCTCACATGCTAGTAAAGTGATGTTCAAAATTCTCCAAGCCAGGCTTCAGCAATATGTGAACCGTGAACTCCCTGATGTTCAAGCTGGTTTTAGAAAAGGCAGAGGAACCAGAGATCAAATTGCCAACATCTGCTGGATCATCGAAAAAGCAAGAGAGTTCCAGAAAAACATCTATTTCTGCTTTATTGACTATGCCAAAGCCTTTGACTGTGTGGATCACAATAAACTGTGGAAAATTCTTAAAGAGATGGGAATACCAGACCACCTGACCTGCCTCTTGAGAAACCTATATGCAGGTCAGGAAGCAACAGTTAGAAGTGGACATGGAACAACAGACTGGTTCCAAATAGGGAAAGGAGTACGTCAAGGCTGTATATTGTCACCCTGCTTATTTAACTTATATGCAGAGTGCATCATGAGAAATGCTGGACTGGAAGAAACACAAGCTGGAATCAAGATTGCTGGGAGAAATATCAATAACTTCAGATATGCAGATGACACCACCCTTATGGCAGAAAGTGAAGAGGAACTAAAAGGCCTCTTGATGAAAGTGAAAGAGGAGAGTGAAAAAGTTGGCTTAAAGCTCAACATTCAGAAAACGAAGATCATGGCATCTGGAACCATCACTTCATGGGAAATAGATGGGGAAACAGTGAAACAGTGTCAGACTTTATTTTTTTGGGCTCCAAAATCACTGTAGATGGTGACTGCAGCCATGAAATTAAAAGACGCTTACTCCTTGGAAGGAAAGTTATGACCAACCTAGATAGCATATTCAAAAGCAGAGACATTACTTTGCCAACTAAGGTCTGTCTAGTCAAGGCTATGGTTTTTCCTGTGGTCATGTATGGATGTGAGAGTTGGACTGTGAAGAAGGCTGAGAGCCGAAGAATTGATGCTTCTGAACTGTGGTGTTGGAGAAGACTCTTGAGAGTCCCTTGGACTGCAAGGAGATCCAACCAGTCCATTCTGAAGGAGATCAACCCTGGGATTTCTTTGGAAGGAATGATGCTAAAGCTGAAGCTCCAGTACTTTGGCCACCTCATGCGAAGAGTTGACTCATTGGAAAAGACTCTGATGCTGGGAGGGATTGGGGGCAGGAGGAGAAGGGGACGACCGAGGATGAGATGGCTGGATGGCATCACAGACTCGATGGACGTGAGTCTGCGTGAACTCCGGGAGATGGTGATGGACAGGGAGGCCTGGCGTGCTGCGATTCACGGGGTCGCAAAGAGTCGGACACGACTGAGCGACTGAACTGAACTGAACTGAACTGGAGAAACACTGCTGTAAATGGAAGCAAGGCCCTGCCTCCTATCAAACCTCATACATGATGGAGTCCCAAACACAGTAAAAGTCTGGGCATCTCCCCGTCAGCATTCATCAGAGGACAACCTTCAGTTTTTTGAACTGGTCCTATGGCAGGCCTGTCAATGCCCTCCCAGGCAGGTATCAAGGAGAGTTCAGTCTTAAATAAGTTCTGCTATAAATGACAGAAACTTTTTCAAACAGTGATGCCCTGTGTACATAGGGACACATGGAAGTAGAGTTCAGATAATTCAGGAGTGACCCACAATAAAAGGTGGTTATCTATAATCAGTGAATTAATTCACTTTTTAAAGGTTTATGTTAGGGACCCTGGTCTCATAAAAACTAAATAAAACACACACACACACACACACACACAAGGCCTGGAACTTATTAGCGATAATATAGTCTCTGAAGTTATTATAATAGTATTAAAAATATTAAGTAGAATCATAACCTCCAGTAATTGAATTTTACTGGCAACAAATTCCTTTGATGTAAAGGGGCATTGATCTCAGAGAGTGCGAGGCAGCCCTGGCCCCTGAGATAGACAAGATGTGGACATGGTCCCTCTGAGCACAGATATGGTGAGCCCCGGTGAATCCGGGCAGACTTGTGCAGCCCTGAGCTACAAGGATGCTCACCAGCTCTGTCTTAGCAACTTGCCCTCGTGTATTCAGGCCTCAGCAAAGACCGTGAAGGTCATGGGCAGCACTGCCAAGGGAAGGTCCCTGGACCTTACTGCAGAGCGGTGAAGAGTGAAGTTGAGAAAGCAAACTCTTCCTGTTGTCAGGTGAGTAACTCTTCTTTGTAAAACCCTCCTTCAGCTCACATCTCACTTAGAAGAAAATACACCGCCCGCCCCCAACCCCTCTCCCTGCCCAGAGTGCTCCAGGCCCTGCATCCTCTCCTACCTTCTGCCTTCACTCACCCCACGCAGGCCCCACTGGCTTTTCCTGTTTCATTCCACTCACAGGACCTCTCCTGTGCCGTCACCACCGTCTGGACCACTCTTTGTCCTGATCTTTACAGAGCTAGGTCCTTCTCAGCTAAAATGCCTCTCCCCGCCCCAACCACTTAGAGAGAGGTCTTCCTGACGCCCATAGCTGAAGCTGTATTCAGGGTCTCAATCTGTCCTGTGCAAGCCAATCTCCTGGGCAGCCTGCTACAACGCAGACTTGGACTCAGTGGTGGGGGGATGCTATTGAAGCTGTGATTCTACATTTCTAACAAGCTCCCAGGAGATGCAAATCTCTGCTTCATGGACCACAACACTTTGAGTAGCAGCATCACCCTTCAACTCCTGTCACACTGTGTGCTGTGCTAAATCACTTTGGTCATGTCTGACTCTTTGTGACCCCATGGACTGTAGCCCGCCAGGCTCCTCTGTCCATGGGGTTCTCCTGGCAAGAATACTGGAGTGGGTTGCCATGCCTTCCTCCAGGGAATTTTTCTGACCCAGGGATCAAACCTGCACCTCTTATGTCTCCTGTACTGGCAGGCGGATTCTTTACCACTAGCACCACCTGTTTTATTTTCTTCATGGTATCTCTCACACTTTGAAATCATCTGTTTGTGTACTGGATCGCTCATTGGCTGGTTGATCTATTTGTTCACTTAGAAGGTAAATTCTGTAAGAGTCAGGACTTTGTCCACTGTGTTCACCTTTGTATTCTCAGCACTTAACACAAGACTTGGCATATCACAGATGTGCATACATCACAAAGCATCACAGATGCTCTATACATACTGTTGAATGAATGATGTTGTTCAAGATTCATTGACTCTTTCACCCTGCCTGCTTACTGGCTGCTTCAGTGATGGCTCATTTACAAACCAGGATCTAGGCTCTAAGTAATAGAACAGTGCAAGCCATTCAAATGCCAGGCAGGAATTGCTAGTTCCAGGTCCAAGCTGAGATATGAAGTTTGTACTAGAATTTAAATCTGCTGTCACTAAGCAAAATTTTAGTGGAGATGATGTATTTTTCATAGCAAGAGGTTCCTGATGAAGGAAGCAATGCCTTACTTTTCCTCTAATCCAAGCTCCTCATCTCATGACAGATTAATAACAGTGTGTAAACTAGACCCATTGGGGTGAAACACTTTGAGTGCCACTAATATAAGGGATAGAAACCTTAAAATATATTTTCTGATTTCTTTTTTAAAAAATTAATGTTTATTTTAATTGGAGGCTAATTACAATATTGTGGTGGTTTTTGCCATACATCGATATGAATCAGCCACAGGTGCACATAACCATAGGTAGGTAAAATAAATATCCTTTAAAATACATAATTACAAAATATTTTTGTCATGTACTGCAATAAAGTATTGTATGAGACAAGAAATTGACCCCCCTGTCCTTCCCTCCTAGCTATGCCCTCCCAGGTCACCTGCACTCCATCATAACCATGAATTTTCCCACTGTTTCCCTGATGGAGTCTTCCCACCACTTCCACCACACCCTTGCACATTTCCATGCCCATTCCCCACTCCCACATGACCGTGACCCTCCTTGCTGTGTGGCCTTACATGCCTCATCTGGGTCACAGTCCTCCTGCCACACCCCTGTTTCCTCCTTGGCCACACCTATATCCCATGCAAAGCTAGCTGTGCTCTCCTGCTGAGACCCTAGCTTCTGCATCAAGTCCTCATTGCTGGCCCATGCTTCCTTCCCACACTCTGGCCATGCCATTCATGAATAGGCCAAACCTTCTGTGTTCCCTCTTCCCAAAAGCCTAATCCTGGGAAACTCTGGAGATGGGCCTCAGGTCTTCCAAGAAATTATGGAAGGGATCTAATAAATTTTGACAGAGAACAGAGAATGACAGATGAGATAATAATTAATGGTAGAAAAGAAGAAAGAATTATGGACAGAAGGGGGAATTCTCTGAGATACAGAATTGTGAAAGACAATGAAGTTTTGTAAGAATGGAAAATTATGAGAGAAAGTGGTAAGTTGGGAAGAAGAAAAGAATTGGAAGGAAACCAAGAAATTATTAGAAAAAACAGAAAATTCTGGATGAGTAGAAGAATTGTGGGAGACAAAGGGAATTGTGGAAGAAAATGGAGAATTGTGGAAGAGATGGAGAATTGTATGGAAACGCTGAACTCTGGAGAAGAACAGAGAATTGTGATATAGATTGGGAATTACAGGATATCAGGATGGCTGAGTGGTCCAAGGTGCCAGACTCAAGCTTAGCTTCCCTGCTCTGGGGATTCTGGTCTTCCAGTATAGCCAGTGGCTTAGATGGTAAAGAATACTCAAACTACCGTACAATTGCACTTATCTCACACGCTAGTAAAGTAATGCTCAAAATTCTCCAAGCCAGACTTTAGCAGTATGTGAATCATGAACTTCCAGATGTTCAAGCTGGTTTTAGAAAAGGCAGAGGAACCAGAGATCAAATTGCCAACATCTGCTGGATCATTGAAAAAGCAAGAGAGTTCCAGAAAAACACTGATTTCTGCTTTATTGACTATGCCAAAGCCTTTGACTGTATGGATCACAATAAAGTGTGGAAAATTCTTCAAGAGATGGGAATACCAGATCTCCTGACCTGCCTCTTGAGCAATCTATATGCAGGTCAGGAAGCAACAGTTAGAAGTGGACATGGAACAACAGACTGGTTCCAAATAGGCAAAGGAGTACATCAAGGCTGTATATTGTCACCCTGCTTATTTAACTTATATGCAGAGTACACCATGAGAAATGCTGGGCTGGAGGAAGCACAAGCTGGAATCAAGATTGCCGGGAGAAATATCAATAACCTCAGATATGCAGATGACACCACCCTTATGGCAGAAAGTGAAGAGGAGCTAAAAAGCCTCTTGATGAAAGTGAAAGAGGAGAGTGAAAAAGTTGGCTTAAAGCTCAACATTCAGAAAACGAAGATCATGGCATCTGGAACCATCACTTCATGGGAAACAGATGGGGAAACAGTGGAAACAGTGCCAGACTTTATTTTTTGGGGCTCCAAAATCACTGCAGATGGTGATTTCAGCCATGAAATTAAAAGACACTTACTCCTTGGAAGGAAAGTTATGACCAACCTAGATAGCATATTGAAAAGCAGAGATATTACTTTGCCAACAAAGGTCTGTCTAGTCAAGGATATGGTTTTTCCAATGGTCATGTATGGATGTGAGAGTTGGACTGTGAAGAAGGCTGAGTGCCAAAGAATTGATGCTTCTGAACTGTGGTGTTGGAGAAGACTCTTGAGAGTCCCTTGGACTGCAAGGAAATCCAACCAGTCCATCCTAAAAGAGATCAGTCCTGGGTGTTCATTGGAAGGACTGATGCTGAAGCTGAAACTCCAATACTTTGGCCACCTCATGCGAAGAGTTGACTCATTGGAAAAGACCCTGATGCTGGGAGGGATTGGGGGCAGGAGGAGAAGGGGATGACAGAGGATGAGATGGCTGGATGGCATCACCAACTCGATGGACATGAGTTTGAGTGAACTCCAGGAGTTGGTGATGGACAGGGAGACCTGGCGTTCTATGATGGGGTCGCAAAGAGTCAGACACGACTGAGCGACTGAACTGAACTGATAGATAATTGTGGGGGTCAAGTGGAACTATGGGAAAGAACATCAAATGGTGGGAGACATATGGAGTAGCGGGGAAGAACACAGAATTGTCAGAGTCAAGCAGAATGATGGGAAAGAATATAGAATTCTGAGAGGCATGGAACTATGGGAATGAACAGAGAAATTTGGGAGTCAAGTGGAACTTTGGAATAGAATGTAGAACTGTGCATCACACATGGAACTGTGGAAAGGAACAGAGTTCAGGGAGTCATGTGGAACTTTGGGGTAGAATAAAGAATTGTGGGAAGAATTGGGGGAGACAGAAATAAAACAGAATCCTGGGATGTAAGGGGAACTTAGAGGAAGAACATAGAATTGTGAGAAAAAATAGAGAATTGTGAGAGACACCTGGAACTATAGGAAAGAACAGAGAATTGTTGGAGTTAAGCAGAACAAGGGGAAAAACAATGAAATGTGAGAAAGAACAGAAAATTGTTGGAGACATATGCACCTGTGGGAAAGAACAGAGAATTATGGGAGACACATGGAACTGTGGGAAACAACAGAGAATTGTGGGAGTCAAGCAGAATTATGGGAAAGAACATTGACTTTTGAGAGACATGGAACTATGGAAAAGAACATAGAATTTAGAAAGACACATGGCTCTATGGGAAAGAACAGAATTGTGGGAAGCTAGTGGAATTATAGGAAACAACAGATAATTTGGGGAGTCAAGTGGAACATTTGAGTAGAAGGTAGAATGATGAATCACACATGGAACTGGTGGAAAAACAGAGACTTCCGGGAGAGACATGGGGAACTATGGGAAAGAACACAGAATTGTGAGGGGCACATGGAACTATGCGGAAAAACAGAAAATTCTGGGAGTTAAGTGGAACTATGGAAAAGAAGACAGAATTGTGGGAGATACATGGAACTATGGAAAAGGACATAGATCTATAATAAAGAACATAGAATTTTGTAGACTCATGGATCTATGGGAAAGAACAAAGAATTCTGTGTTTAGCAGAACAAGGATATAGAATTTTGAGGGACACATGGATCTATGGGAAAGAAGGGAGCATTCCAAGTCAAGTAGAACTATCAAAAAGTACAAAGAATTTTGGAAAAGAATAGGGAATTTTGGGAGTCAAGTAGAACTAGGGGAAAGAGTGCAGAATTTTGAGAGACATAAGGATCAATGGGAAAGAACAGAGACTTCTGTATCAAGCAGAACTATGGCAAAAGCACATAATAGTAGGAAAGAATAGAGGATTGTGGGAGACATCTGGAATATGGGAAAGAACATAGAATATTGACTGACACATGGATCTATGGGAAGGAACAGAGAATTCCAAGTCAAGGAGAAATATGGAAAATAACTCAGACATCTAGATAAGAACAATGAATTGAGGGAAACATGGAACTATGGGGGAAAAAACATAAATTTTCAGACACATGGATCTGTGGGAAAGAACAGAGAATTTGGGGAGTTAAGCAGAAAAAAAAAGTGAAGAATATATAATTTTGAGAGACACATAGATCTTTGAGAAAGACTGAAGAATTCTAGGAGTTAAGCAGAAGTATGGTAAAGAACATAAGATTTTGAGAGACATGGAACAATGAGAAAAATCAGAGAATTGGGGGAGACATATGGATCTCCTGCAAGAACACAGAATTTTGTAGACACATGGAACTATGGGAAAGAAGAATGATTTCTGGGAGTTATGAGGAACTATGGGAAAGAACCAGAGAAGGCAATGGCAACCCACTCCAGTACTCTTGCCTGGAAAACCCCATGGGCAGAGGAGCCTGGTAGGCTACAGTCCATGGGGTCGCTACAAGTTGGACACAGCTGAGTGACTTCACTTACACTTTCATGGGAAAGAACAGAGAACTGTGGGAGACACATGGAACTATGGGAAAGAACACAGAATTTTTTAGACACATGGATCTACTGGAAGGAAAGAATTGAGAATTATGGTAGTATAGAGAACTAGGGAGAAGAACACAGAATTTTGAGAGACACATGGATCTTAGAAAAGAACAAAATTCTGAGTAAAGCATAAATATGGAAAAGTAACAGACTTGTGGAAAAGAACAGAGAATTGTGGGAGATGTATGGAATTATGAGAAACAACATGGAATTTTTTACACACACGGATATGGGGAAAGAACAGAGAATTCTGGGAGTTAAGCAGATCTATGGGAAAGAATATGAGATTTTGAGAGACATGGAACAATGAGAAAGAACAGAGAATGGTGGGAGATACATGGAAGTATGAGAAGGAACACAGAATTTTGAGAGACACATGGAACTATGGGAAAGAAAAGAGAATTCTGGGAGTTAAGTGGAACTATACAGAAGAACACAGAATTTTGAGAGACACAGGGAACTATGGGAAAAAATAGAAAATTCTGGGATTCAAGCAGAACTATAGGAAAGACCATCGAATTTTGAAAAACACATGGAACTATGGGAAAGAACATGGAATTGTGGGAGTCCAGCTGAACTACGGGAAAGAACATAGAACTGTGGGCATCAAGCAGAACTTTGGGTAAAACGTAGAATTATGCAGCAAACATGGAACTGTGGGAAAGAACAGAGAATTGTGGGAGTCAAGCGAAACTATGGGAAAGAACATCATATTTTGAGAAACACTTGGAAATATGGAAAGAACAGAATTCTTGGAGTCAAATGAAACTATAGGGAAGAAATAGAATTGTGTGCAAGAATAGAGTATTGTGGGAGATATCTTGAACTGTGGGAAAGAACAGAATTTTGTGAGTTAAGTGGAACTATGGGAAAGAATACAGAAATCTGGGAGTCAAGCAGAACTTTGGGGAAGAACACAGAATTGTGGGAGTGAATAGAGAATTGTGGGATACACATAGAACTGTGGGGAAAACACAGAATTTTGAGAGTAAGCAGAACTATGGGAAAGAACATAGAATTTGGGGAAACACTTGGAAGTATGGGAAAGAACAGAATTTTGGGAGTCAAGTGAACTATGACATTCTCATTTACAATTGCAACATAAAGAAAAAAAATACCTAGGAATAAATTCACCAGGAAGTTGAAAGATCTGAACATTGAAAACTATAAAATATTTATCAAAGAAATCAAAGGAAGCACAAGTAAATGGAAGAATATTCTGTGTTCATTGACTGGAATGATTAATATTGTTAAAATGACCATAGAAACTCGAAAACAATCTACATATTCAATGCAATCCCTATTCAAATTCCAATGCATTTTTTTTCACAGAAACAGAACAAAGAATCCTAAAATTTATATGGAATCACAAAAGACTCCCAGACAGCCAAAGTAGTCTTGAAAAACAAGAACAAAGCTGGAGGCACTACAAAGGCTGATTTGAAAGCTACAGTAATCAAAACATGGTATGGTACTGGCATAAAAAGAGACACACAGATCAATGAAACAGAATAGAGTCCAGAAATAAATCCATGAATACATGGACAAATTATTTACAACAAAGGAGCCAGGAATATACAGTGAGGAAAGAACAGTCTCTTCAGTAAATGGTGTTAGACAAGTGCACAGTCACATGCAAAAAGAATGAAACTGAACTGCTATCATACACTATGCAAATATTAACTCAAAATAGATTAACAACTTGAATGTAAGGCCTGAAACCAGAAAACTCCTACTAGAAAACTCCCACAAGTTTACAAGGCAGTAAACTCCTTGACATTGGTCTTGGAGGTGATTTGGCAACAAAAGTAAAAATAAACAAGTGGGACTCTATCAAACTAAAAAGCTTTTGCAGAGCAAGGAAAATCATCAACAAAATGAAAAGGAAACATACCAAATGGGAGAAAAATTATAAATCATAGATCTGATAAGGTATTAATGCCATATATATATATACACTCATACAATTAAATGGCAAAAAAGACAACCCAACTAAAAAGTGGGAAGAAAAACTGAATATTTTCCCAAAGAAGATATACAGATAGCCAACAGGTATATAAAATGCGCTCAAAATCACTAATCCTCAGGTAAAGACAAATAAATCCAGATGATACATCACATCACACCTGTCAAGACAAGAAAAAAGAATGAGGATGTGGAGAAAAGGAAACTCTTGTGCATTGCTAGTGGAAATGTAAATCGATGCAGTCACTACAGAAAAAAGCATGAAGGTTACTCAAAAAATTAAAAAAAAAAAAATAGAACTACCATATGATCCAGCAATTCCATTTCTGGTTATTTAGCCAAAGGAAATGAAAACACTAACTTGCAAAGATATAACACCCACATGTTCATTAAAACATCATTTACAATAGCCAAGACATGGAAGCAAACTAAGTGCCCATCAATGGATGAATGGATAAAGATGTGGTATTTGTGTACAATGATTATTATTCTGCCAGAAAGAGAATGAAATCCTGCCATTTGAGACAACATGGAAAGACTTTGAGGGCATTATGGTAAGTGAAATAAGTCAGAAAGAGAAAGATAAATACCTATAGAATCTTTAAAAAAAGGACTCATAGATACAGTACCTATAGAATCTTTAAAAAAGGACTCATAGATACAGAGAAGAAATTTGTGGTGCCAGAGGCTAGGGGTTGGCGGCAGGGTGAAATAGGTGAAGTGGTGAAATGATACAAATTTCAAGTTCTCAGGATATAATATACAGCATGGCAACTACAGTTAATAGTACTGTATTATATATTTGGAAGTTGCTAATTGAGTAGATCTTCAAAGTTTTCATCACAAGAAAAAATTTTGTATCTAAGTGTATGATGGATGTTGACTGGACTTTGTGGTAATCATTTCCCAGTACATACATGTATCAAAACATTATGTTGTACACCAGAAACTAGTACAACATACACCAACTTTATCTCGAGTAAAAAAACAACCCCTCCATCACAAAAGTAATGGGAAAGATGGAATTATGGGAGAAGCAGAGAATTGTGGGAGAAAAATAGAATTGTGAGAGAGAGGGAAATTCAGGAAAGAATAAAGAATTGTGGAAAGCACAGGGAATTCCTGGAAAGAACACAGAGATGTGGGAGATACAGGGACTTGTGGGAAAAACAAAACTGTGGGGGGAGGGAATGTGGGCATGGGGGAATTGTGGGAGAAATCAGAATATTATGAGAGAAAAGAATTGTGAGAGAGAATGAATAATTGTGGAAGAGATGGGGAATTATAGGAGAAATGGAAGTATGGGAAAGAAAGAATTGTCCAAGAGATGAGGAACTGTGAGAGCTCTGAGAACAAACAGAAGTAACTGCAGGTTTGGAAAGGAGATTCATTTTACCAGGACCCGTCATAAATTTTGTTTGAAACTCTAAGAGGTTCCGTTTTCCCTCTTTGCTAAACTCTGGGTCTGACAGTAGCAGTTTATATCACATTACCATGGATTGGCAAACCTGTTTACACTGCCTGTGTATCTGCATGCACACACACAAACATACACTCACACACAAACACACAAATGCACACATGCATATACACACATACACACAAATAAATACACTTGGAAATTTCATACATGAGTAGAAATAAACCTAATAAAATGGCTGGAAATTTTTTTTTAAACCTCCTAAAAATAAAGCAAAATGGAAAAGTGATAGAAAATGAGAGAAAATATAAGAAAATTATACTGCCAGTCTAGGAATCTAACATATGAGTAATAGAAGTTCCATAAAAGAGAGAATGAAGAAAGAGGAGGGGAGCAAGTTATTAAGAAAATTAATAACATAAGAAAATACTGAGAGCAGGACCATATAGTCCTTGCTCCCCTACCATATCCTCTGCCTTCCTTTTACCTGTGGAAAACTTTAGTCAAAGAATAAGTTTAGTCAGAGAAGTGAGAAATGCTGAAACAAAGGAAAACAGTCAAAGGAGACTAAATCATAATGTAGTCAGTAAGCACAGTCAGGGACCTCTGGTTCTTTCTCAAGGGCTATAGATAATATTCTGAGCCATATTCTGTGAGCTGTCTTATAGATACCAAAACAATTCTGAGAACTGTCCACAAAGAAATGGGAACAAGTGGACCCTGAGACAGAAGATTAACTGTACCTAAAACAATCAAGATGATGCTGGGCAGGCCACTGATGATCAATTTGAAGATGACTGTTAGAGATGACTGTGCTGTCTCTGCATGTAACCCTCCCCCCACCAAATCTGTCTATAAAAGCTCTCAACTTTTATAGACAGAGGGAATCAACCTTCGGACAGATGTCCCCCACCCTCCCCCTCAGTTGCCAGTATCTAAAATAAAGCAACCTTTCCTTTCCACTGATCTGGCCTGTTTATTGGCTTTTGAGCAGCAAGCAGCCAAACCCAACATAAACTCCTTTCAGTAACAAGATCTCTAACATGAAGGATATGAGTATTCAGAATGAATGGGCCCATCAAGTGCAAAGCCAGTGAAAGCAAAGAGCACATCTTTTCAGACCACGGTAAAGAAGAGAAGATCCTAAAAATATCGAGGAAGAAAAAAAAAGAAAGAAATGACATCTGATTTCTCAATATCAACAATGAAAACTAGAAGATAATGAAGCAATTACTTCACAATTTGGAATGATATGTTTCTAAACCTAGAATTATATATCCAAGCTACCAGTCAAGTGGGAGGGAAAACACAAACATTTTGGATTTCCAAGACCTTAAAAACTGATGTGCTCCCAAAACAATGCAAAGAAGAATACACAGCATTCAAGAACCAGAGATCCAAATCAAGACAGGAAAAGGTTGACAGCAAGGTCCAGGAAGACAACAGGCAGAAATCATTTCCAAACAGTCTAGAACTGGGCAGTGGCAGAGGTCAGGTGTTTATCCAAGAGTGAGGACTCAAGGGGTTGGGGGAAAGAAAACATATACAGTAGCTACTTGGAGAAACAAATGGCAACCCACTTCAGTATTCTTGCCTGGAAAATTCCATGGACAGAGAAGCCTGGCGGGCTACAGTCCATGGAGTCGCAAAGAGTCAGACACAACTGAGCGACTGAGCGTACATATAGAGTGAAAGTGAAGTCGCTGAGTCGTGTCCAACTCTTTGCAACCCCATGGACTGTAGCCTACCAGGATCCTCCATCCATGGGATTTTCCAGGCACGAGTACTGGAGTGGGTTGCCATTTCCTTCTCCAGGGGATCTTCCCGACCCAGGGATCGAACTCCGGTCTCCCGCATTGTAGGCAGACGTTTTATCGTCTGAGCCACATACAGAGTAGTTGATATATTTGAATGCTGACAGGTAATCATTTAAAACTAGACAAAGGGGAAAAAAGAAAACAAGGATTAAATTCTAATGGAAATTTTGCACAAGAAAAACTGTCATCAGCAGTCATTACAAATATTTTTATAGTCATAATAATGTAAATACTAAAGTCCTAAGGGAAATCAGTCCTGAATATTCATTGGAAGGACTGATGCTGAAACTGAAGCTCCAATGTTTCGGTCACCTGATGCAAAGAGCTGACTCATTGGAAAAGACCCTGATGCTGGGAAAGATTGAAGGCAGGAAGAGAAGGGGACGACAGAGGATGAGATGGTTGGATGGCATCACTGACTCAGTGAACATGAGTTTGAACATGCCCTGGGAGTTGGTGATGGACAGGGAAGCCTGGCGTGCTGCAGTACATGGGGTCACAAAGTTGGACACGACTGAGCAACGGAACTGAACTGAATGTAAATACTAAACAAGATTTATCCAAAATGGTTTATAACTGTTGGTAGAGAGGAGGGATGCACGTGTATGTGTGTGCATGGTGGTTAGCATATTACTTAGAATGTGGAGGGACCAACAAGAAGAAACAATTCAGAGTGGAAACTGAGGCCGAAGGTGTCCTGCCACAGTCTTCTCACCCACCTATTGGTTTTCCTGTAACTCCCAGCATTAGTATTAGTAGCTCCTTCTCTATAAAGCATTCTTTACTTACTCCTTCCTTTCTATCCACTTGCTGCACATCAACCTCACAATAGTCACTTCTTCCAAAAGTCCAGGAACAATCTGCACATCCAAATACTGAGATGCACATACGGTTATTTGTCATGCCTGTCTCTTCAATTACCAAAGGTTCTTGCCCTCTTTGTGAAACATGCCCCTTTGGAATCTGGTGAAGTGTGTTATCTTCTCAAAATAGTATTTTTACGTGCATAAAACAAATTACAAAAGAAGCCAATTACAGTTGCTCCTCAGTATCCATGGGGGAGTGGTTCCAGAACCCACTACAGATCCCCAAATCCAAAGAAGCTCAAGTCCCATAGTCAGCCTTCCATATCCATGATTCAACCACTCCCAGATTCTAGCATTTATTGGAAAGAAAAAAACCTGCATGTAAATAGACACGTGCAGTTCAAGCTCATGTTATTCAAAGGTCAACTGTATATTGAAATATAGTTATTAGTTATCAACATATTAAAAAAAAAAGATTGTGTAGGTTAAAGGCTAGGTTGCCCAGGAAATACACACCAAAGTAATATAGTTTTTTTAAATGCTGTCTTGATCCAGTTTTGAGGCACTGGCTAGAGGCTGGTCAGTTCCCTGACTTGAGCATCTAAGCCCACAGCCCCCAATCACCTCCCTTACTGGGCTCTTATATTCTGGGCCACTATCTACCTGCCCTCATCACCCCTGGGCCAGGTACCAAACAACTGGGGATAGCTCCTATGCTCCAGAGCCTGCTGAAATTATTCAAATCAGCCAGTCCTCAGCCTGCTTGCCCTGCCTTGCTGGCTCCTCTGTCCCTGTGATTTCCCAGGCAAGAATACTGGAGCTGATTTCTGTTTTCTCCTCCAGGGGATCTTCCCCACCCTGAAACTGAATCTCTTGCATTTCCTGCACTGGCAGGTGGATTCTTTCCCACTGTGCCACCCAGGAAGCCCTCTTTCCTATGGAAACCATAATAAAGGCTCATGCCCACAGTTCCCCTCTCCATCCCTGCCTAGTGGTGTGCCCAGTGCCCCCGTGTGTGGCGCCTCATGGTGTGATATGTACTCTGACTCTTGGGATCTGTGAGTATAATCAACTATCTTTTTAATGGTAGTCATTTTCTGTCATCAAATCTAAGCAAAATTACACTTATTAAAAAGGCTGAGATTCCACACGATTTGTGCATACAAATGTCCTCATGAACAACTTAGAGAGTGACGGAAAGACAAGGCAAAGGGAAAAATAGAACTGTAATGCAGTCAGAGTGGGAGCCTCAGCTCATCCTAGAAGCAGCTCTGAAGCTGCGATGGCCCTTCTGAGTTGTCCCTCTTGAGGCTAGGGGCCTGGGCTTAGGTGCACTGCAGCCTATCCCCACAGAGGGAATATGATTTTGCCTGAAGCAGTTCTTTTAGGCACTGGGCATTTCCTGAAAAGAGACTTCACAGATGCACTACGGTGATACAGAAAGACACATGCTTTTTATTTACATTTTAAATAACAAGATAAACTTACTTTAATTTTAAAGTAGTGATGAATAGTAGTATTTTGAGACAGAAATGACAATCATATGTAACATCATTTCTCTGTAATTGCTATCAGTGCCACATATAGCTAACACTACCAGGATTTGTCGCCTGCCTTCCTAATGGAAAAAAAATACTTTCTGTTAGAGGCAAGGGAAAATACAGACCTTCAAATCCACACAGATGGTTGGATGGCATCACCGACTCAATGGACATGAGTTTGGGTAAACTCCGGGAGTTGGTGATGGACAGGGAGGCCTGACGTGCTGCAGTCCATGGGGTCGCAAAGAGTCGGACACGACCGAGCGACCGAACTGAACTGATCTGAACTCCACACACCCTGTTAAGAAGACCTGTGGAGCCAGGAACTTTTGTTCATTTCTGGATCTCCAGATTCGGCCACAGCTCTGCATACCTACTGATGTTTCTTGAGTCATTACTATAATTAAAACTGACAGGATACAATTTAAAAGGTATAAATTTTAAAACTCTTCCAATGCAACGCCTCCGCAGCTTAAAGCGCCTCGCCCTAGGGCAAGCCTGTTCAAACGGGAAGGTCTCAGGTCGGCCTCGCCAGGAGGGGCGGGGCCAGAGAGGGGCCTTGCCTTTATAGGCCGAGGAGGACAGGAGGGGCGGGGTCTACTCCATTGCGATGGACAGAAACCCTCCCCCTTCGGCTGGTGCGCCCGCCTCCCACGCGCCCGGAAGTCCTGCCTTCGGAAGAGGAAGTAGCGGCGTGAGCGAGAGCCGGCGGTGACCCGGGCAACAGCGGTGACCGAACGAGGGGAGGGGAAGGTGGTGGCGGCGGTTTGCTGCCACTCCGCGCCGGAGTTGGCGGTTAGAGGCGGGACCGGCAGCCGGGGACAGGAGTCAGGTGCGGAGGGGCAGGCTGGCTGAAGCAGAGTCCGGGGGCGGTGTCTGGGATCCCGGGACTCGACGGTGCCACGCGCGGGGACCGTGCGAGGAAGACCGCGGCCGCGCTGTGCCCTCCGCTGACCTTTCCTTCCTTCCTCTCGTCTCTTTTCTGCGCCGTACTCTTCCCAGACCCCCAGCCCCTCCCCTCTCCCTAGTGCCCCTGGTCTAGTCTGGACTCGGTGGGCTTCCTCTCTCATCGGATCACCACCTCGGGACCCTTTTCCCTTCAACCCCGGATCTATAGCCCCCTCGCTATGACATGGTTTCTCAGGGACCGCCTCACTTCACCCCCCAAGTCCGCACACCCTTAGAAACGTCCTCCCAAAGGTGTAGATTTCACACTAGTATGTCCCAAAGGGGGGTGATCTGTTAAAGCTGTCCCTCATCAAAGTGGAGGGCGAAGTGGAGCCCCTGCCCAGTACATTTCTATAAAGGTGACAAGAAGGAAAAACAAGGGTTGGCCACATTAAGAATACTAAGAGAATAGTGGGAACCCAGGCATCAAGCATTCATCTCTCTGGTTTGGCCCGTGTGAATTTAGAATTGCTTGGATTCAACACTGGGAGTCCCACCATGGGCTTGTCTGCATCTACCCCTGCTGCTTCTACAGTTCAGACCTCTGGCCCTGCTGCTTCAGATCATCAGACAGCAGCCCCAACGTCTGGATGCCCAATGCATGAAGGGAAAGTGAAAGGTAATGGACCATTTATCTAGAAGATAAAAAGAGAATTCTCCAAAAGAGCTCTGAGGAGGCGGTATAGCATGCTGGTGAGGCTCCTAGGGCCTGGGAGTGGGGTGACCTGGGTTTGGTCCTTTTGTTGTTACTTTCAAGGTACCTGACTGTAGACAAGTTACTTCTCTAAGTCTCAACCCATCATCACCTGTAAGCTGAGGATATAGTATTGCCCAGGGTTATGGTCATGACTCCAGTAGTCTTGCCTGGAAAATCCCATGGATGGAGGAGGGTGGGCTGCAGTCCATGGGGTCACTAGGAGTCGGAGGTGACTGAGCGACTTCACTTTCACTTTTCACTTTCCTCCATTGGAGAAGGAAATAGCAACCCACTCCAGTGTTCTTGCCTGGAGAATCCCAGGGACGGGGGAGCCTGGTGGGCTGCCGTCTATGGGGTCGCACAGAGTCAGACATGACTGAAGCGACTTAGCAGCAGCAGCAGCATGGTCATGACTGAAGATCGTGGGCAACAATTTGCCATTGTCTACTTTAACGGGTTTTTGAGGAGGCAAGCCCCCCTCAGCCCAGAGGACACTTGGCAATGCCTGGAGGCCTTTCTGCACGTCGTAACTCAGAGGGGAGGGTACATCTACTGAGGAGAAGACAGGAGTGCTGCTAAATATCCTACAGTGTACAGCAGACCCTGCAACAGACAGTCACCTGGCCCCAGATGGCGAGACTGCCCAGGCTGAGAAGCTTTGGCCTAGATCATGTTGTCTTTCTTTATCCATACAGCTTTACTCCTCCCTCTGTTAGATTACTCTCTGTGTAAAGAAGAAGCCATTGCCATTTTTTCAGGTGCAAAGGAGAGACTTGAAATGCTTTCCTTTTTCATTGGTCCACCTGCTGCTTTAGATTGTCTTTGTAAAAGTATGGTCTGAACCCACCAGATGTGTGACTTCTTGTTTCCAGACATGAGGGCAGGAAGCAGTGTTAGCGTGCTTACCTAGTGCTGACGCTTGCTGTGTTAGAGCTGTTCATTCCTTCAGTCAGCCCACAAGAATGTGCTCCCTGCCCACCCTGTGCTCAGCACTGAGTGGTTCTGTGTGTTTTGTTTTTCCACTGGGGAACAGCAGTGTCTAAAACAGACAAATCCTTTGCCTACTGGAGTTTACATTCTCATCCTCAAAATCCTGCATGGTACGTCCCCCACCCCCACCCCTTTGTTTCGTAATTAAGGAAACTTACAAGTCACACAGCTAGTAAGTGGCAAAACCAGCGAAAATTCTGGGGCCTTGAATAAGGACCAGTCTGGTGCTCTTCTAGGGTTTCTCCTTACAGGCAGAGTGGAGGCAGACATGGACGAAGCAGGTGTGTGTCTGTTCTGAGCATCTCCAGAAAGTCACACAGTGCTGTCTAGGGTCTGATTTCATTTGCTGTGTTCCTAGGAGAGCTGTCAGTCAGATGAATTTCCATTAGGAAAGAAGGTGGGTATCTGTAGGAGACTGAAGGGGCTACTGATTCTCTGATATGAAAAACATAAACAGGATTTTCTTTCCAACACCAATTGGGACCAGTGCGCCAGAAGAGACTGGCGAGGAGAGGGGCGGAACAAGTCTCCCTCCACCCCTCAGTAGACAGCTCTACAGGGTCCTTGCAGAGGAAAGGAAGTAAACGGAAATTTGTCTTTTGCGTGTAGGGCGCCCAGAGTTCAGTGTCTCCTTGGTGTTCACTGCTGCTGCCCAAAATAAGGGTTCCTTTCCACGAGCTATGTCTTCCTGGGCCACAGTTCTCCCCTTGCCTGCCTGCCTCCTTTGTCTACACCGCCTTCCCGGCCCACACACTTGTTTCCAGTGGCACCCGGGATCCTTAGGCATTGACTCCTCCGCCCGCTGCTGTTCTCGAAGTGGCATCTGGATCCCACGTGGACTGGGGGACGTTTTCTTTAGTGGGTGCCTTTGCTTGATGAACTTGCTGTCTCCTGACAGCGAATCGAGCCTCAGCCAAGTGGTCTTGTTTTTGTCCTGGAACAGGGCACAAGCACAGCACATCCTGGATTTTCCCCACGAGCCTTTTGGACGGCTCCTCTGCTCATTTTTACCTCCTGTCCCCAGTCCCTGAGAGAAGACATCCATAATGAAAGCCTAGCCTCCTGTGCCCTGGTGGGCGTTGGGTCTTGTCTGGAACTGGGGAATAGAGAAGTCGGGGAGACCCATTCACGGGGGCGCCCTGCCCCCAAAGGTACCTCTGTAACAGCTCATAGCAACTCCCTGCTCCATTTCCTAAACCCCTGCTGTGGGCAGTACCTACTCTTGCCAGTGCTGAGACTCGGGGGGTTTGTTTTTCTTGGGGGGTAACACAATAGGAGAATGGGTACCCATTTCTCTTCTAAGGAGAAGGTTAATTTATGGCGCCTCTTCCTGGTCTGTAGGCTGTTAGATTGTCAGCCAGCTTAGCGCCTGGCAGCTGTGATCAGTAGAATCCTGACTTTGTCTCTGCCGGTGATCTCTCGCCAGACGTTCAACTTTTCGGGGCCCGGATTGAGAGCCAGATGTCCTGCCTTTGTGGTGACAGTGTTTTCACCCTTGATCTGTTTCAGGCTGTCCAGTGAGTGCTGAGCCATCGGACTCAACCTGTGGGAGCAAAACCAACTCTGTGCCTGCGCACCAGGAGCGCGCCTACGAGTATGTGCAGTGTCCCATCACCGGCGCCAAGGCCAGGAGTAAGGAGAACCTGGATCCTTCTAACCTGGTAACCCTCGACCAGCCCCTCTGCCCAGAAGTTTTTAATGTAGGGATGCTCTTAGAGGCTCCCAAACTACAGGCTGCTAGGATTGATCCTTCTGTCCTTTGAAAACGGAGAAGTCTGATATTCCATCCATAGTGAAAATCTAGACTGTGTCACTCAGTGTAGTTTCAGAGAGCGCCTAGGAAAGCCATGGGCTATCCCCAAGCGCCAGAGCAGGCTGACCTGGAATCAGCCATGCCAGAGGATGTTGCTTTGGGGGTAGAGTATTAGGTGGGCGAGAGATCTATTAGCAGCATGGCTAGAGTTCGGAAAGGTGTTGCTGGTTTGGGGAAACACCATAGGCACACTGCAAGGTTGGGGTGCCTCTTAAGGCACAGCTGGGTGCCAGCCTTGTGTGACCGCCAGTGACAGAATGCCATCGAGAAAGTGGTGGTATTCTGTTTTGTATACATATCAATACACACACATTTATCGCCTCATCTTTTCCAGAAATTTGTAGCAGTGCATCATGGTATTAGTTTTTACTTTCTAATCTTGAGAAAGAGACCAAATGTTTGACTGTAGCATGTATTTACCATTTATGTGAAGTCAACAAGGAAAAGAGCTTCTGCGCTCTGGCTCAACCGAGAGGCCTGAAACTGATGTGGCTGGTTTAATGAGGAAGCTGGTGTGTGTGTGTGATACCTTGCTTTCCAGGAAGTAATTATGTTGCTTGTTTCTACTTTGTATTTCCAACCTTTTTTTTTAAACCCACTTATTTTACATAGATGCCACCTCCTAATCAGACACCAGCCCCCGACCAGCCGTTTCCACTATCTACTGTGAGAGAGGAATCATCTATTCCGAGGGCAGATTCAGATAAAAAGTGGGTTTATCCTTCTGAACAGATGTTCTGGAATGCGATGTTAAGGAAAGGGTGAGTGAGTGAGCATATTCCTGAGGCTATAAATTTGCTTGTGAATCTAACCTTTCTAACATTTAATTTTTAGATGAATCTAATCTAAGAATTAAATGTTAGAGGTTTTATCCCCCAGGTGTACAGTAAATGTTTATGCTAACCAACTGATTTTTCAGACTTAACCAGAATAGAAGTACAAGGTATTAGGGTTCTCCAGAGAAACAGAACTAATAAGATGTAAATATCTTGATATGTGTATAGAGATTTGTGGTAAGGAACTGACTCATGGTTACGAAGGTGGAGACGCACCACAGTCGGCTCGGCAGGCTGGAGACCCAGGAGAGTCTATATTTCAGTTCAAGTCCAAAGGCAGGAAGAGAAACCGATGTCCCTGTTGGAAAGCAGGCAGGCAGAAGGAGTTCCCTCTTACTTGCAGAGGCTCTGCCTTTTTGTTCTGTTTCAGCTTTGAGAGCTGGGCCCGCTCTGCCCATTTAAATGTTAATCTCATCTAGAATGATGTTTGACCAAATATCTGGGTACCCCATGGCCCAATCAAGCTGACACATAAAACTAACCCATCACAGCCAGTAAGTTTTTTTTAAGTACCCTACATAAAATACTTAGAAAAAGGAAATTTGTGATACTAATTTAAAAAGTGTCACTTGAAAAATCGAGGGATCCTGGATATTTGGATAAATCGGATTTTTGGTGACACAGTGAAATGAATACATGGCATTCGCAGTAATGTTTGTCAAGTTTTACCAAATGTTCTTTCCTAGGTGGAAATGGAAGGATGAGGATATTAGTCAGAAAGACATGTATAATATCATTAGGATTCACAACCAGAATAATGAGCAAGCTTGGAAGGAGATTTTGAAATGGGAAGCCCTTCACGCTGCGTAAGTATGTTCGAGATCTTAAGAAAACCATTCTTCTAGCATCTTCTTAATTTCATAGCTGCTTTCTATGAAAGAAATAGAAGGGTTTTAGTCCATCACTGTGCTATTCTATTAAGACATTTTAGGTAGCAGGCCTGTCTCAGTGACTTGCGTGACAGATTGCCCTGCTCAGCCATGTAAAATGGTGACTATTTAAGTATGTTTGTGGGTTCAGTGAGTCCCAAGTGCAGAAAGGACAGAGCAGGGATGGCTGGTCTCTGCTCCCTGAAGAGTGGGGTCCCAGCCACCGAGACTTAGTGGTCACGTGTGGCTGGACAGCCATGGGCTGGAAGCCTTCAAAGGCCCCATTTACTCCCCTGGTAAGTGATACCATGCCAGCTCTCAGCTAGGACGCCTGCCCATGGCCTCTAAATGTGGCTGCTTTGGCTTCTTCACACCATGGTGACTGGGTTCCCAGAGCTAGAGTTACAGAAAGCTCCAGGGACATTGCATCTCCTGTGATGACCGAGTCTGGGAAGTCCCATGGTGTCACAAGCCTGCCCACATGCAAGGGGAGGGGCCGTAGGCCACAGACCTCAACAGGAGGAGCATCACAGTCCATTCCAGGCAGAGCACAGGGCCGAGAAACTCTAAAACACTCTCTGCCCCAGGGAGCTGGGGGAGATTTTGTTCACACAGCAGCATGTATTGAATCCCCATCAGGAGTAAACATCAAGAGGCATCTTTGCACATGATCATTTTTTCTTGGGGAGATGGGGCTTCCCTGGTGACTCAGATGGTAAAAAATCTGCCTGCAATGCAGAAGACCCAGGTTTGATCCCTGTGTCAACAAGATCCCCTAGAGAACGGAATGGCAACTCCCTCCAGTATTCTTGCCTGGAGAATCCCATGGTCAGAGGAGTCTGGTAGGTTGCGGTCCACAGGGTCGCAAAGTTGGACACGACTGAGAAACTACACACTTTTTCTCTGGGAGGCTAGCTAAATGCAGTTGTTAGTGGCAGTGGGCTATCAGTCTGTTCAGAGCCATGATCCTCACACTTGAGCTGCCTCAGCATCACCTAGGGGTTTGTTGCAATACTGAGTGCTGGGTCCCACCCCCAGGATTTCTGATTCAGTCGATCTGGGGTGAGCATTTCCAGAATGGTGCCCGCTTGAGGGCTCCACCTGGAGAAGGGTAGGGGGTGGGGCATGTCTCCGTGGAGCCAGATGTTGTCATGATTGGGGGCTCATGTTTTTAATTCGTGGCAAAATGTGATTAACTTCTTGGACAAAGTCCACTCGATGTGGAGACTTAGGCTGCAAGTATGCTGTTGTTAAAGCTGAGAATGAAAGGAGCTTGGCTAGCCCTTAGCTGGGGGCCCATCACACGTGGGGTGCTTTGCTCCATCCCAGTTCATTAAAGAGACCTGTTTAGGCCACAGCCTGTCTTTACAGTGACAGCAGCTGCCAAGACAAGTAGCCTCTTGTATTTTCTACTCCCCCTGCAGGGGACAGTGCTGTGTGCCTCATGCCAGATGACCAGGAGACTCCCCCTGCAGCCCCCGGGGCCCCTGTGAGCTTGGGGGTGGGGGCTGGCAGGGCACCTAGAAAGTTCAAGCCCAGGGTCTGCCCAGAGAGTGAGTAGATTGTCTCTGCAGGACCTTGTCCCCCCACCCGTCAGCTTGTGTACAGTTATTTAAAGAGATGGTCCAACACTGATTACAGTAGTTCCTAGGGAGAGCAACGGTTTTTTTCTTCATGAAGATTGCTCATTGGTTTCAAATGAGAGAGGAGCATAGGATTTTCTTACATTCATCTGGAAGAAACCCCAACTGCTCTTCGTGCAAGAGGAGAGTTTATGCCTGATACCTGACCCTTTTCCTGAGAGTACACATGTGGACAGGCCCTGACCCAGACTCCTGCCAAGAGTAGCACAGATACTCAGAGGGAAGGGGAGGGAGTGGCACGCACTTGATCCAGAAGTTAAAACACCGCATTTTTTTTAAGCAAATAGGGATATTTCTGTGAGGTTTTTCAGTTACCTTTCTCTAATATTATGTAAAATGTATACAGAAAAATGTGTGTCATGGAGAAACTGCAACACTGTTTTTCAAGGGAAAGAGAGTTGTCTTAGTAGATATTTCTTCTTTGGGGATTTCTAGCGAGTGTCCTTGTGGTCCATCCCTGATCCGGTTTGGAGGCAAAGCGAAAGAGTATTCGCCACGGGCAAGAATTCGCTCCTGGATGGGGTGAGTGCCTGCAGAAATGTTCTGTTCCTCAGGTCACGGTCTGCTTGCTCTTGGCATTAAAACCAGGCAGTCAAAGAACTGCGGTGCCATCTTGCGAAACATGCTTCACTTTCAGCTGCAGACCTCCTGTGCTCCCTCAAGGTGGCGCTGCAGGCAGCTTGGGGTTACTTCCTGTCTACTGCTCAGAGTGTTGACTGGAGTCGTCTTCTCTGTGTTCTTGCACTGCCCCCTTGCTCCTCCCACACTCCTGCTGTCCACCTGTGCACTCCATGCTCCCTGTTGTCATGGATTCACAGCTCCCACCTGCTTCCCTGGTGGCTCAGCTGGTCAAGAATCCACCTGCAATGCGGGAGGCCTGAGTTCGATCCCTGGGTTGGGAAGATCCCTGGAGAAGGGAAACACTACCCACTCTAGTATTCCGGCCTGGAGAATTCCATGGACTGTGTAGTCCACGGGTCGCAAAGAGTCAGACACGACTGAGCAACTTTCGCTTTCACCTGCATTTCTGCAGGTGCTGAGCTGACCTCCCCAGCCTGGCTGTGCTTCCTGCCATTGACCTTCTTCCCTTGTAGCAGGTAGCTGTCCGCTGATGGGGGCACCTCCCGCTTTCCAGCCCTACCTTCCTGCAGCACTGTGGACCATGCTCATCGGAGCCTCACCTCTCATCTGAGGTGGACCCTGAGAGCCGGCCTCCCCACGCGCTGCCCTGCTGGCTTCCTCATCGCCTAAACCCCAGCTCAGCATCCCACAGGCGTGGTAACCTCCGCCAGCATGTTTTCATTCCAGGTACGAGCTGCCTTTCGACAGACACGACTGGATCATCAACCGTTGTGGGACGGAAGTGAGATATGTCATTGACTACTACGATGGGGGTAAGGTCAACCAAGACTACCAGTTCACCATCCTGGACGTGCGGCCCGCGTTGGATTCACTGTCGGCCGTATGGGACCGGATGAAGGTGGCCTGGTGGCGCTGGACTTCCTAAGCACTGCTTTGTCAGAGATGAGAAAATAGAAATGATTTTTTTTTTCTGAGAAGTACAGTAAACTATTTTCCCCAAACTGAATTTTGCTCCTAATGTAACAGGGATGTCCAGGATCACCTACCTTCCATGCCACTTAGCAGAGGGTACTCAGCGCGTGCTCTTCTGAGTTCCGTTTGTACCTTGCAGTTGACGGCACATCATTTTAAGTTTTCTTCCCATGTAGAGAAGTGGGAGGCCCTCCCTGAGTTTCTCCTTTAACTGCAGTATTGTCTGTGTATTTGATCTAAAAAGTCTGAACTTCTGAAAAAGACCTTTGCTGAAAATATGAAGAGAGCTGCTCTTTTCCCTCCCTGTTTTAAATACTGATGCATAGACCTGAGAGCCCACAGGATGCTCAACTTTGACCTGGTCCAATATTTTATTTAAAAGTGTTCTATTAGGCTTTTTATACAAGTTACCAGCATTTCTCAAGTCCATCAAATATAGTAGTGACCCCTGAAGAAAATACAGCCACACACTGGCAATGTACTCTGCCAACCTGAGGTGTCTGTGTGTCTTGCTCTCCAGATTCTTGCTGTTGTGATTTTTTTTTTCAGACTGGACCTTGATCCAGAATAATTTCAACTCCCCTATGACTTGATGGCGCACATGTGTTGGGAGTATGTGTCTTAACTTTTTAAGTATTTTCCTTTTAATTCCCATTGTTCTGACCTGTAACTGTGTTCCATGTAAGCAGGCTTCACTGTTCTGGCATTTGACAACTTAATCCCATTCTGGAGTTCATCCATTCCCCTGCCTGAAGCCTTCCTCTTGTCCGCCTTGCCTGAACCTTGAAGGTCTGGCTGAAGTCACAATGTTAGAGATGGTCCTGCTCTAAAACACGGTATTTTAGCCATTGCTAGAATTCACAGGAGAATATTTTTCCCAGATGTAGAATGGTTGCATCAACTCACTCTCCGTTCACATCTGTTTTTTAAGGGATTTCTAAGTTTGCCCCTGAAATTCTTTGTATCAGTCACCCACACACTGGTTGTTCAACTTACAGCAGCATAATACGACTGTTGGTTGTTTTTAAGTGTTTATAGTAGTAACTCATTTATCTTGAATATCGTGGAGTTAAGTTAGTACATGAACTTAGCAGTCTGGAGTGCTTCATTTGGTATGAATTCCATTGGTGTGTCTGTGCGGACTTTAAAAATCCAACAAACTTAAACTTCTATATTTCAAAATATTTGTGTATTTTCAAAGAAAGCAAACATGATAATTAACAGGTTTTGAAAATCTATTAAGAGTAACTTTATACTTCATCAGACAGAAATAATCTTTACAGAAATGACGGCTGTAGTCTTTCTGCTGGAGGTAGCCATTTTCGTCACAGCACATATTTCTCACCCGCTGAGGAAGGGAGTTACTGTTCGCATGTTTTTTGGTCCTAAATGCCATTGAGGAAGTACAGGTTAAGGCGTTATTATGAGAAACCAAGTGTTGCATCTGGAAACTGAAAATTGAGCCACAGACGGGGAATCACCCCTTTTTAAAGGATTCTAATATTTCTTGAGAAAAAACCACGTCTAAAGTAAACTGTCTTGTGAAGCTGGTGACAAGACCACGTTTATACACCCTCCACTTGGGGAGAGTAGACTACAGCCTATTGGACATAAGAGCTGCTTGGTGTCTAAATTATACTTGATCAGATCCAGGGATCAATACTCTGTTCTGATAGGAGGTTTCATTTATAACTTGAAATCATTTTGGATATTCTCCAGGCTTTTAAGCTCCATCTTTCGTCATAGGCTATTCAGGATTAGAACAACGTACTGCACCCGAGGCTAAGGATTAGCAAATAAGAGGGGCTGCCAACTGGGACTGCAGATGAAAACGTAGTAGTGTTCCTAGTCGTGCCCTAACTCCCATCCACTCATGAAATGTTTATGACACTCTACATTCTGTCAGGAACACAAAAAGGCAAAAGGTCCAGCCCCCACCTGCAGGGGACTCATAACCTTAGGGAGGACAGTCTGTAAATTCAATGCTGATTTTAAAAGAGTTGTGTTAATCCATGGGTTAAGTGCAAATTCACTTAAGTATGTTTTTAATATATATTGAATATACAGTTACCAATTTTTAAATGAGACACCAGTGTGGTTTATCCCTCATCAGCTATTCCTCCTTAAGTGAAGAATTGCACATTTCACGCCTCACCTCTGCAACAACTATGGGAGTTATGCCATGGATCATTTTTGTCACCATAGGCTTGAGGCTGTGTGTGGTGATGAAGAATACTTTTTCTTGAAAAGATACCCCCACCCTACCCCACCATGTTCACTGCAGCATTATATACAACAGCCCAGAACAACCTGTGTTTGCTCATAGATGAGTGGATAAAGAAAATGTCATATATCATGTGTGTGTGTGTGTACATGCATACATGCTAAGTCGCTTCAGTTGTGCCCAACTGCGACCCTATGGACTGCACCCTGCCAGGCTCCTCTGTCCATGGGATTTCCCAGGCAAGAACACTGGAGTGGGTTGCCATGCCCTCCTCCAGGGGATCTTCCCCACCCAGGAATCAGACCTGGGTCTCTTGCATTGCTGGCGGATTCTTTACCATGAGCCATCAGGGCAGTGCGTGCGTGCGTGCGTGCGTGCGTGCGTGCATGCGTGTGGTGGGTGGGGGTGGGTGGGTGTGGCAGCCCGTGTGTGTGCGTGCGTGCGTGCGTGTGTGTGTGTGGTTGGTGGGTGTGGGTGGGGGTGGGTGGGTGTGGGTGGGTGGGTGTGGCAGCCCGTGTGTGTGTGTGTGTGTGTGTGTGTGTGTGTGAGACATATATGCCTATTATTCAGCCATGATACCTTGAGAGTGTTATGCTAAGTGGAGTAAGTCAGAAACACAAATACCATATGATTTCACCTATATGCAGAATCTAAAAAAACAGTACAACTACCCAAAAACCTGAGCTCATAGACAAGTTGGTGAGACTGGTGGTTTCCAGAGTGTGAGGGTTCAGGTAGGCAAAATTTGTGAAGGGGATTAAAAGGTACAAATTTCCAGTTATAAAGCAATTAAGGACAAATGTCCAACATGGTGAAAGTATGAAAGTATGTCCGACTCTTTGTGACCCTATGGACTGTAGCCCTCCAAACTTCTCTGTCCATGGGACTCTCCAGGCAAGAATACTGGAGTGGGTTGCCATGCCCTTCTTCAGCTGATCTTCGTGACTCAGGGTTCAAACCTGGTCTCCTGCATTGCAGGCAGATTCTTTACCGTCTGAGCCACTAGGGAAGCCCAATATTATAATGGCAATTAAAGCTCAATTTTTTTAAAAAAGGAAAGACAAACCCGTGTCCTGGGGGCAGACAGCTGGTTTAGAGCCCTGTCGCAGCCCTTCACCTGCTATGTAAGCTTAATATCTCTGGGCCTCAGCTTTCTTGGCAATAAAAAGAACAAAAGAACTGAGTGGTTTTGTTTGTTTGGGCTGCTATTACAAATACCATCGACTGGGTAGCTTATAAACAACAGAAATTCATCACTCACCATTCTGGAGACCAGAAAGTGCCAGAGTAAAGGCGCTGGAAGATTCCGCAGAGATGGCGTCTTTGGCTTTCTTGGCAATAAAAAGAACAAAAGAACTGAGTGGTTTTGTTTGTTTGGGCTGCTATTACAAATACCATCGACTGGGTAGCTTATAAACAACAGAAATTCATCACTCACCATTCTGGAGACCAGAAAGTGCCAGAGTAAAGGCGCTGGAAGATTCCGCAGAGATGGCGTCTTTGGGCTCGTTCTTGTGAAAGGGGAGAGCGTGGGGGGTCTCTTAGAGGCCGATAGTCCCATTCCTGAGGCTCCACCCTCTTGACCTTATCACCTCCCAAATCACCTGAACCCACTCAGCCCATAGCCTGGAAAGGCTTAATGAACATCACCTGTGCCTAGTCATTCACGTGGAAAAGGCGCGGCTAGGAATCAAAGAACTGAGAAACAGTACCCACCCCTTGCCTTGCTTCTCCCAAGACGAGTCTGTCTAGAGAGGGAGCAGAAGGGTCTCCTTTTGATTTTGGTTACTCATAAGAATTAGCTTGCTCTAAAGGAGCCCGTGTTCTTTAAAATCGCTAAACAGAAAAAGCTGGGTAGCAGTCTTTGACCTTTTAAAAACCATAAACATGACAGGGTGACATGTGACATTTGGTTTAGTACTATGCCAGATCCGCTTGACAAAACTGAAGATTGTAATTAGGCCGTTGTGCTTCCTAACCTGAGATGTAGCTCATTGTGTCCTCAGGATCACAAAGGTGTCCCCTCCGTGGAAACTTCAAATGTGCGTGCCTGCTCAGTCCTGTCTGATTTGAATCTTTGCGACCCCATGGACCCCCATTAGGCTCCTCTGTTTATGAATTTTTTCCAGGCAGGAATACTGGCCTGGGTTGCCATTTTCTCCTCCAGAGGATCTTCCCAACCCAGGGATCAACTGACATCTCTTGTGTCTCCTGCATTGGCAGGCAGACTCTTTACCACTCAGTCACCTGGGAAATCCAGCTTAATATGTCTCCAGATCAAAAACATTACAAAGTTATGTTTACTGCAAATAAAAGGTATGCAAAATCAATTCAAAAGCAATGCATCACATGGAAAGTATTCTAATATTTTTTTTCTGAAATCATAGCAGGTATTGAAAAGTAAAGTTTCTAAGAAAAGTTTATTTGGGGGGAGCCTACATCTACTGGGGCAATGAGGCTTATGTTTACAATTAGCTTTTACTTCACGCTTTAACATATACATTGTCACATGTGACGAGGGCTGCAGAAACTTCATATTGAGTGGTATAACACAGAAATTGTGAGAAACAATTTCACAGTAACAGTTGAGTGGAGTCCTGATGGACGATTACAGGATATTATCTTGGAGCGAGCTCTGTGCAGAATCACCCTTTTTTAAAAAGATTGTTTATGGCTGCACTGGGCCTTAGTTGCGATGAGCAGGGGCTACTCTCTAGTTGCAGGCTTCTCGCTGCAGAGCATGGGTTCTAGAGCGCAGACAGGGAGTTGCAGCTCTCAGGCTCATGAGTGGTGGCACACGGGCTTAGCTGCTTGGCATGTGGGATCTTCCCAGACCAGGGATCGAACCCGTGCATTGGCAGGCAAATTCTTAACCTTTAGACCACCAGGGAAGCCCCAGAATCATCCTTTAAACATGTTGCTATTCCTTTTACATTTAGGATGAGTTACTGTGATGAGTTCCTGTGGTCCTTCAATGGCTGGGTGCAGAATATTATCAGGATGTTTTTGGCTGCAGGTAACAGACCCTGCTGACACTTGCAACACTGGGTGTGTGCGTGGTCAGCTGTACTTCTCCAGACGACTCTGCCTTCCATGCACAATTTCATCTTCATAGGCTTCCCTGGTGGTTCAGATGGTAAAGAAGCTGCCTGCAATGTGGGAGACCCG
Organism: Capricornis sumatraensis; assembly: GCF_032405125.1. Lineage (NCBI taxonomy): Eukaryota > Metazoa > Chordata > Mammalia > Artiodactyla > Bovidae > Capricornis > Capricornis sumatraensis. Next base: position 136,519,897 of record NC_091092.1, on the reverse strand, counting down.
GGTTCGATCTCTAGGTCGGGAAGATCCCCTGGAGGAGGGCATGGCAACCTACTCCAGTATTCTTGCCTGGAATCCCATGGACAGAGGAGCATGGCAGGCTACAGACCACGGGGTCACACTGACAAGGATGTGACTGAGTGACCAACATTTAATGGGCTAAGTTTCATCACCATCAGATGGCTTCTATTAACAGATGCTGTCAGAGCTTTATGATCCTTGCTTATTGCTGAGGTGGAGAGGGAGGGGGAAGTCTCCCACAACACATGGAAGATAAGGTTTCTCTTTAATCAGTTTGGGTCAATTCGGCTTTAGGCCTGTGTCCTCACACCCCTCCCACTTTACATTCCCAGGAGAGTGCCTGGTGCTTAGATTAACCAGAGAAATCATCTGCAGAAAACTGCAGTGCCCACTAGAGAATTATTTCACTAAACAATGATAAAACCCCAGTCTTAGTTGTCATTTCATTATTTTCCCTTCACTCTCGTAGGCTGGCGTTTCAAATCTGGAGGTAACAGAAGACGACAGGCTTGGGGAATCTTCATTTCCATATTGACTCTCTGCACTGGCTAGGGGATTTGAACAATCCCTTTAGGTCTATAAGGCTAACTCACTTCATTCTTTTCATGGCTGAATAAGATGGAGACCTTTTTTTTTTTTTTTTTTTTTAAATCAGGTCATTAGTTGATGGACTTTTGGGTCTTTCCATAGATCCTCCTAAAGTTTCCTTTCTGACCATGATTCTAGGTTTTATGTGGCCTATTTCTCTCACATTTGATGGACTGGGTGATGCCATGTTTTAAGCTAAGGAAAAATAAGTGCTTTGAAAACCTACTTCAGACTGCTGCTGCTAAGTCGCTTCAGTCGTGTCCGCCTCTGTGCGACCCCATAGACAGCATCTCACCAGGCTCCCCCATCCCTGGGATTCTCCAGGCAAGAACGCTGGAGTGGGTTGCCATTTCCTTCTCCAATGGAGGAAAGTGAGAAGTGAAAGAGAAGTCGCTCAGTCATGTCCGACTCTTAGCGACCCCATGGACTGCAGCCTTCCAAGGCTCCTCTGTCCATGGGATTTTCCAGGCAAGAGTACTGGAGTGGGGTGCCATTGCCTTCTCCATACTTCAGACTAGTTTTTACATAAAGTACATCAGTGGATGCACTCTTGAAATTTCACACCATTCATGGTTAACCAGTGCTTTCTTTTTCCTCTATTAAATGGGCTTAAAAACAACCCAAAAGTCCATTGAGTAATGACTGGATTAAAAAAAAAATTGTTGTCCATCCATACAATGGAATCTATTCAGCCATAAAAAGAATGAAGTACTGATTCCTGCTACAAGATGGGTGAACCTTGAAAACAATGTGCTAAGTGATACAAAGGGCTGGGGACTGTATGATTCTATTTATAGAAATGCCCAGCATAGGTAAATGTATAAAGGCAGAAAGTAGATTAGTGGTTGCCATAGTTGGGGTGAGAGAGGAATTGGGAGTGAGTGCTAATGGGTATAGGGTTTTCTTTCAGGGGTGATGAAAATGTTCTAAAACTGATGGTTGTGCAACTCTGTTACTCTACTGGAAACCACTGAAGTGTACACTTTAAATGTGTGAAGTGTCTGGTTTCTAATTATAGCTCAATAAATCTACTTGAAAAACGGGAAAAAATGTGCTGGCTGATCCCTCACTGAGTAGTCAGTCTACCAAGAGTCAGTAACTTAAGCCAAACAAAAGAAGATGTGATATAAATGCATAAACCAAATCCATACATACTAAGGAAAGACTGAGAAGAGCTGAAAGCAGAATCAGTACAAATATGGCCATGAAGTCGGAAAGGGTTGGGGAAATATTGTAAAAATCCAGGGTAACTCTCGGTTCATTGTTTCACGGTGGTTTCTTCGATTTGCTGCAAAGAAACTGGAAGTGGGATGTTAGACAGTGGCCGTGGATGGATTAAGAATGTGAAAGTGGGCCCTCCCACACCCAGAGAAAGAAATGGCCTCAGCTCCACAGTGGAAGCTTAGTACACGGTGTCTGTTTATGTGCTGTTAAAACATAAGACAAAAATCATTTTATGATCTGTTTCACCTGACTTAAAAAAATATGATTCCATACTGTTCAGGCAAAGTATTGCATTAGAGCAGCATTTTGGATCTTGCTGCCTTACCCCCTCTCCGCCTCTCCCTCGTCTGTGGTCTCCCCAGCTAGATGCTCCTCAAAATTTTGTGGAGACTGAATCCCCTGGAGGGCTTGTTAAAATGCAGATTTCTGGGCCCACCTCCAGGGGGCCTGATTCAGTCAGTCTCATGAGAACTGGCATTCCTAAGAGGAGAGTGTGCCCGAGAGATGCTAATGGTGCTGACCGGGGTCTGAGCTTCACTGGACTCTGCAGCCTTCAAATCCTCTGCACTTCCACGTACCCCCATCTTCGCAATGTATTTTCAATTGCCATGTATTTACAATTGCCACGTATTTACACAGCCGTGGGTCCAAGTCCCAAGTAGGAAATGGGAAATTGAAGGTTACATGTAAAGGCCACTTGTCCTTTGTGGCTTATTCCCATGGGTTCCTTGAAGTCCTCCCACTCCCCTCAGTTCTGAATGTTACACAATCCCACCTTTGTCTTGTTTTCATAATGAAAACCTTTCCTTGGAAAGTTCACCCTCTCACATCACTTCAGTAGGCGATGCGGGGGGCGGGGGGCAGAGGACAATGACAATGGGGTGAAGGCAATGACCTCTCACCTGGGACAGAAAACCCCTCTGTTAGTGGGGTGCTCTTTCTTTGTGAGTCGTGGTCTCAAAAGGCAAACCCTCTCCTGGTGGCTGCTCCCTTCAGCTGCAGAGGTGCTCTGGGTGGTCTCTGCTTCTTGAGCTCTGTTCATCATATTCAATTGCAAGGGCATAACGAACTGCCACAATCGAAGTGGTTTTAACAATAGAAATGGTTCTGGAAGCAACAAGTAAGATCAAAATGTTGACAGAGGTGTGCCAGAAGGTGCTAGAAGGTCTATTTCAGGCCTCTCTCCCAAAGTTCTGGCAGTTCTTGGCTGGTTCCAGAACTTCAGTCTTCACAAGTTGTTCTTTCTGGGTATGTGTCTGTGTCAACGTCCAAATCCCCCCTTTTTATTAGAACAACAGTCATACAAGATTGGGGCCCACCCTAATGACCTCATCTTAACTTGATCATCTGCAGAGACCCTCTTACCAAATAAGGCCATGCTGGTAGGTACTGAGGGCTAGGACTTCAACATCTTCTCCATAGTGGACACAACTCAACACATAACCTGCTCGTTTGAAGAATGGCTGTGAAATTTCTCATCAGGGCCAGGCAGCCTGTCCCTCTGGCGTCTGAGAGCTGTCATTGCTGACCTGCTTCTTTGTTTGCACACTTTGCTCAGCAGTGACAGGCCAACCAGCACTGCCCTGGTCCCTAGCAAGTCTTTGCCCTTTGGACAAGCTTGGCTGTGCTCAGGGCCACCGTGACATCTGCCCCTCCAGATGGGCTCAGCGGCTGATGGGACTCTCTTGGTGGGAGGCCAGGGAAAGGGCAAGGCAATCAGCTCAACTCCTGCAAAGTGCCAGGAAGGAAAATGAAGCAGGCGACTCATCTGCCCACAGCCTCCCCTCATGGCAGACTTTCCCAAGCAGATTCCGGACCCAGCTCCTGAGTCTTTGACCAAGTAAAGTGATTTGAATTTAGGAGGACTCTGAACGCTGACTTGCCATGATCCTTTCCTGCATGACTAAACATGTTTCTGATTCATTCTCTAAGTCATTTTCCCCTGCTACAGAAGACCCACTCAGAACCCCAGACTTGGCATCAAGACGGCTTTAAGCTGAAGACATTTGAGATTCAACAGATGCAGAAAAAAGCCTTTTAGAGCTTCCCTTATCTGACTAAAAGCAACTTGTGGGAAATGAAGCTACTATAAATCCCCTCTCTGGGGGGAGTTTTATGGTTCCAAGGGAGACAGAAAGACTGCTCATACCTGTATAGACCATCCTTATCACAAACTTTCTTATCTCCTGTCTGGTTTCCTGAAAACTCGTTTGTTTTTTCAAACAAACCTATTTGGTTTTCCCTTAGAAATTGTTTCTCTCCACTGCCTTTTCTCTACTAGGTTAGGTCCGTAAACCTTTAACCATTTAAGGAGCCAGATACTTCCTTTGTTGGTTCCTGTATGCATGTGAAATAAATCCTTTTTGCCAGGTGATTAAGAGGGTATGGGAAAGTTTTTTCCCTTCAAACCTATTCCAGTATTCTTGGCTGAAGAACCCCATGGACATAGGGGACTGGTAGGCTACAGTCCATAGGGTCGCACAGAGTCGGACACAACTGAAGTGACTTAACAGGCTCACACACACACGTGCACACACACACACCCTCTAAGCAAATGTGGGCATCTTGTTTGTAGAGAAACAAGAAACAGCTTTGCTCCTGAAGGTTCAGTTCAAATAGCAGGTATGCACACTTGGACGCGTGCATGCTCAGTTGCTTCAGTCGTGTTCAAATCTTTGTGACCTCATGGACCACAGCCCGCCAGGCTCCTCTGTCCATGGGATTCTCTAGGCAAGAATACTGGAATGGATTGCCATGCCCTCCCTCCAGGGTATCTTCCCGACCCAGGAATCGAACCTGCATTTTCTGCATCTCCTGCATTGCAAGTAGATTCTTTACCCACTAGCACCACCTGGGAAGCCCCACACGTGGATGGCCCACCACCAAATCCTGGTTCTGTCACCTTCCAGCTGTGCAACCTTGGGCAACTCATTTGATGTCACTCGGGGTCTTTCATGCTCTCTGGAAAATGAGGATAGTTGTGACTCCTGTCTACTGCTTATGAGGCGGTGAAAGAGTTAATGGGAGTGAAATACTTAGACCGGAGCGGGTGTCCTTAATAAATGTTAGCTCATCATGCTGTGTAAAAAACACTGGCAAACAGATGTTGGTCAAACTGAATTGAGAGAATCTTCTGACCTTTCTGTGACCTCGGGGGGCCTGCAGTTGGGGCTGCTGCTGTGTGCACCATGGGGGACCACAGGCCACGCCAGCCCAGGGGGCCGCACTTCCAGAGACCGGTGTCTGGAGCTCCACGCCTTCACGAAGCCATCCGGTGCCGAAGAATTCCAAGCTTTACTGGAATTTTCCTTTGTTTTGGATTTTTTTTTTTTTCCTCAAGAACATTTGCTGCTGATTTAGTCTTGTTTTAAAATCCTGTCGGGTCGAGATGTTGACTTGTTTTCATCTCAGTGTGCCTCTTACTCAGTCATTTCTTTTCTTCTCAGTTCTGGTGCCTCCTGCAGTTTGCTTATCAGAGCGATGTACACATAGGCCTGGATGGGGACCTGATTTGATCCCAATGCTGTTCATCTGCCAAGCAGATGTGTATTAAAATGTGCATAAGAAAAAGAAGCAAGCTGGACTTATTTAGAAATTTCTTCAATTTGCACAAACTCCATTGGTAAAAGAGATTTTTTTTTTCTATGAAAACCCACAACACACGTATGTTAATAGCCACTTAGATCAAGACAAATTCCTGTTTGGCCATTTGGGTCCTATCACTGTGCCTCCTGCCAGACACACAGAGATGGTGACTCAGTACTCAAAGATGCAAGACTTGTGTCAGCAGGCAGCTTTCCTCTTGACTGTAGGATCTCTTTGCTCCTAAGAATGAATGACTTCGACAGCCTTTTAAATGGTTTTGTCCAACTTGAAAGAGTTCATTATTTTTTTCTTGCCAGGTATTCTATCACTTACAAGGTGTTAGAAGCGACTCCAACTTTGACTCAGGTCTTTGTGTCTTGTGCATGCGTGTTTTAAAACAGCTTATTTTCAATGTGATAAAGGCATCTGAGAAACAAGCCTTCACTCACTGAGTTAACAATATGGCCACTGGCCTAAACCATCTAAAGAGAAAGGGAGAGTGAATATCGTTCATTACATGGACATACATGGGCATACCCTGGCAGAGCACACACACACACACACACACACACACACACACACACACAATTGCATTACATAAAAATATTCTGAGCCATGTTTTCTGGACTATTCTAAATCTGACCATTAATAGATAGGCATACTTTACCTTTTAAGACACAGACATGTACCTCAGGGCCATCTGATTTGGCAGTTGAAAAAAAATAGGACTGTTAGGGCAAAAACCCGGTGGTGGCGGGGAGTGGGGGCAGCCCCATATATCAGGTAGTTGAGTCCAGAAAGGAGAGAGAGAGCTAGCCAGACGGGGGTTAAATCCAAAGCCAAGAAAACACAGAGTCAACAGGAGGAGGACGAGGGGAGATGGCATGGGAAAGCAACCTGTGAGCCACAATCAGGCAGCATTTGCTCTGGGTCTTGTTTGCAACTCTGGGCTGTGTGGGGGCAGCCAGAAGGAGCCAGAGGCCAGCAGGCCCATCCTTCCCACATTCCCGCCAGTGGCAGAAGTGCTGGACCCACGGGCAGAGCCCGAAGACCCCCATCACCGCCCCCACTCCCGGTTAAGAAATGTCAGACAGCTTTTCTAGACTTCATCATTTCAACCCTGAAACAGAAGGAGCATCCAAGGCCTGTTGTGTAGATATGACATACAAGGATTGTGTTGGGAAACACTTGTCCAGCACGTGGGAAACCACCTGAGTTCCCATCTACTTCCTCATCAACGACTGAGCTTCAAATGAATGACAATCAACCTTCACTTGCAACAAATATCAATTTCACTGGGTTATGTCTCCAAGCCACCTACGACTTTGGCTGTATGTGGATAGTCCTGCCACTATTCATTACCTTTGGACTTGCAGATAGGGAAGTGCGTATGTGGAATGGTGTGTGGGTTCATTCATGAGATTTAATGCCCGTGAACAAAGCCTTTGCTTTAACTTTTTATTCATTATGGCACAAGAACTTGAAGAAACACCACTGAAAATGTCATCGCCAATATGAAAATTCAGAGTAGCATGTTTTATAAAAAAAAATCTTTCTCTATGATACACATTCCCTTATGAAGTGAAAAAAAAATCTCATAAAATACTGAAGCAAATTGCCACCTGCTGGTCAAAAATTGCTTTGCAGTTGAAAAACTTCAAATGTACTGAAGTATGGTAGGAACATTTTACATTACACAGAAAATTACTAAAGAAAACATTTCCTCAGCCTTTGGCACAGTGTAAATACAGAGCTCCGTTTTTTTCCAAATATGATTTACTTCACAAAGCGCTGCGTATAATTTGGTTAATACTGATGATGGGGCAAAAGGAAAAAACCATGTTCTGTAATTTGAATACTCTCTTTTCACTCAAACACTTTATAGTTGGATTCCAGTTTATAGTTTTGAAAAATACATAGAAATCGTACATTATAAATATATATTATATATGGTCTATAATAAAGTTGAATTTGACCTAAAATGGGAAGGACAAGTTCTTAATTATTCTTTCTTTGTCAGGCACGGCCTTTCTCTTGTTTCATTAACTGAATTCTTTCTAAACAGATTCTAAAAATATATTCCATAATGTATCAAATTTAATATTTTCCTTAAAACATATTCAGTATGAAAAAGCATTCAGTGACTATATTCTTTTTGTATCTCACTACTATATAAAAATATGGCTTCTCATATTCTGTTCTATTTTGCTTTGTTAGTGTTATTCTTAGGCATTGAAAGAAGGGCTGTCCCCAGTTAAAAGCTATGGCAAAAGCACAGAAACCCGCTTGTGCATATTCTAGAACAGTCTATAGAATCTCATTACTTAGAATAAGTGACTAAAAAATGTGTTCCTTCTGTTTTCTGTGAATATAACATATAGGATTATCATACACAATCTGTTACAGAATATACAAGAGTCAAAACTGAAGACACATAAATACAATTAAGCTATACCAAAGCTAGAATTTTATCTTATACAGAGCCAATGTGAATAGCTTTTAGATCGGACATTAACATACATTTTTGTTTTTGTCTAAAGGCTGGCTATGCAATAGAATCTCATTATAAAGGGTCAGGGTCCTAGGGTGCTCTATCTTTAAGTGTACTGACTTTTGTCGTGTTATTTTTTTTTAAGTGTAAAAGAAGAAAAATAAGTAAGTGCCCAATTGTCCAACACCCACTTTTTCCCCTAGTGAGTGGAAGAAGGCTGTTTGGGAGGTGAGGGGCGAGCGTGGGGGGCTCAGACCAGCGTTTCCGGGAGGGCATCGGGGTTGTCGGTGGACAGGAGCTCCCAGATCTGCCATCGCTCCCTCTGCCAGTCGAGCCAGTTGGGTTCCCCCAAGGTCTTACTGTTCTGATCGCCGGCGGGACTGGGGTAGGCGCTGCTCACTTTCTGCTGGGCGGCCTGGTGCCCTCGCTGCGGCTCGACTGCCTGGCTTCCCTCTTGCGAAGCTGTTCCGGAGCCTTCTTCCAGCCTCCGCGGCCTCCACAGCGGTGGCTCGGCGGCTTGGTGGGCCGGGGATGCTACGGTTGACTTTCCTGGACCAGGATAAGGAGGAGGAGGCCGCTTGTCGTGCCTGGCACCCTCTGCAGGTCTCTGGGGCAGAGGCTTGGCTCTCCTCTGCAGCCAGGCCCCCTCCGGCTCGCTCTCGGCGAGGTCCTCGGCGCTGCTCAGAGTCCACCACGGCTCCGGCCTCGGCCTCGGTGTGGGCTGCCCGCCGCCCTGGATGTGGGGCGTGCTGCAGACGCGGGCCACCGGGGCGTGCGCCCTCGCCTCGGCCGCCGGGCTCGTGGTCTGAGTCCTCCGAATAGCCTGCGCACTGCTGTCCAGTTCTGTGGGGCTCCCCTGCCAGCGGGGCCAATTGGGGGACAGGTTCCCTTGAGACAGGGAGCACGGTCCCGGGCGGAGGGAGCTGCTTTCAAAAATATCGCCGTAGGAACCTGGGAGCCAGAGAGAAGGACGAGAAATGCAATTGGTTTGTAGCCTCTCTCTCGAGGTGCCTTGCCAGTTTAAAAAAAAAAATTTTTTTCTTTTAAAAGCACAGGACATGTTTAGCTGTGGCTGACTACAGTAGAAAACTTCTAGTAAGAGACCTGATCAATGCTTCTTGATTATCAGCACAGTTCATCTAACAGCTTCACTGTCAAATGAGACTAAATAGTCCTGTGCCTAAATTTCTGCCTTCAGAAAGCCCCTCTCTGCCATGCTTATGGAAACTTTTCTGAACCTGGAAGGTAAAAGGAACGTTCTCTTCCTGTTCAGTGCAACTTGCAATCTGGAGGAAACATACATTATAGTGTTTCCATGTTTCTCTTGTGTCAATCAAAGCCGTAGGAATAAATGAATTGAATCGAAAATGCCCCATTTAGTGCCAGAAGGGGAAGGCAGCAGCCCCTGTGTATATTCTACGCCTGCCACTGTGGGGGAGACTGGCTCCTTATTCACCCATCGTCCCCTTTCCTTCCTGGATGATATTTCCCAGCCTCCCTTGCAGTTAGGAGGGCCACATATATAAGGTCTGGCTAACAAATGTGGAGGTGTGATGGAAGCCATTTCTAGGCCTGGTCTAGTAGGAAAAACACCAAATGCACTCCAGCTGTCTGGACTTGCTCTCTTCCCTCAACTTCTAGCCCACAGTGGAGCAACCATGGAAGACTCTGAGGCCTCTAAAGACGGGGGAGCCACTGGCTAGATGGACCTTGAGCTGAGCCCCTGCATGGCTGGAACAGAGTATTCCCACCCCTCATTACCCTGCACAATCCACACTGGACTGCATAGTGAGGATAAATCAACCTGTGAAAGGTTAAGCCACTGACATCTAGAGGATGTCTGTAACCTTCCCTAACTGATACAACTTTCTTCAGGAAATTGAAAGGAGAGCAAAACAGTGTGTTTCACAAGCAAATGAGGAGTTCCTGCGGCGTGTGTCCCTAGGCTGCCTGTCTCCTGTTGATCATTTTGGGAGGAGAGGGGCATATAAACATGTACACAGGGACAGATCAGACTTGAACCAGCAGAAGGAAAACAGAGCAGGATATCTTGGAATAATTTATCCTTTGGGGAAAAGACAGTAAAGCAGTTCATGGGATAAGGTGAGATGCACTTAGATAATGGATCAATACTCAAATACTCAAACCGGAGTAGAGGCCATTACAACAAAAATGCACCATGCTTTAGAAATATAATATGGGAAGTATTACAAAACAATGAAGAAGAGAACACACACACACACACAGGGAAACAATAAAACAATTCACACACTTATATTATATGCCCTCCTCCAGGGGCTCTTCCCAACCCAGGGATTGAACCCAGGTCTCCCGCATTGCAGGAGGATTCTTTACCGTCTGAGCCACCAGGGAAGCCCTCATATTATATATTAACATATATTCCAAATGGATTAAAGAATTAAGGGTTAAAATAATGAAATATTGTGACGGAGAAAAATGTATAGATGACTAATTCGCCAATGCTTAAGTAAAAGTTAAGATTAATTTTGTGAAAGAATTCATAAAAAAGAGATCGAATTACTCATGTAAAACATTAAAAAAAATCCAGATATGCAAAAAGGGAGAAAATGCAAGGAATATCAGTGGCAAACAATGTGATTAAAGGGTTAATGCCTTTATTATAAGAAGAGTTTCTAAGGATCAATTTTAAAAACACTAGCATACATAAATAGCCAATGGCATAAGGATAATCTGTGGGTGAAATTCAGCTGATTAATAGAAAAATTGGAAAATACTGGTGAGAAATACAGGCAAATGATAATAAATACAATTTTGTTTTTTAAAGAAACCCAAATGCAATCCCAGTGATTTGCAATACCAATGAGATTAAAGGGACATGGACAGCCAATGTATCCTCTATGCAATGTGAAGTGACTGTATCTCTGAATTCTTGGATAAGTTCATTATATTTTGACCCACTTTCTTATTTATTTATTTTTTGGCTGCATCACACAGCTTGTAGGATTTTATATCCCCAACCAGAGATGGAACCCAGGCCCCCAGAAGTGGAAGCACGGAGACCTAACTACTGGACCACCTAGGAATTTCCCTATTTTCCCACTTTCCTATTTCATATTTTTAACTGGCTTTCTAAAATTTTGTGAACTTTTTTTACAATTTAAAATACAAAATCCAAAAAGTACATAAAAGAGGTCCCTGACATTAACTTATTGCAACATCACTTAAAAAATGGAAACAACTCAGTGGTCCCAACACTGGGCTATAAACTATGAATAAGCATCCAAAATACTACACAGCCCTTAATGACAGTAATGGGAAATAACTGGAGAATGAAAGGCAAACAAATCATATAAAGGTACACAGTCAGAATGATTATAATTATCTTTAAAAACTCTTGCACATGAAACAAAGTCAAAGATTGATGTACTTTGGTGGAAAGGTATAGCTTTATCTCCTTTCCCCCTATTTCCAGCTGAGAAATGGGATATTTCCTGCCATATCAGTAAACAAGGATGTCACAGCCCTCAGTGATTGCAGCCCTCCAATGTGAGCCACCCTGAAGAAACTCAGGAAAAAAAAGAATACCTGTCATCTAGCAGCAATCAGATGGTGCCCACTTCCTGCAGCCACTCCCTGTGGTGAGCCCTGAGGAAGCTCAGGACATGAAAATACAGGATACTGGCCCCAGGTAGCTGAGGTGCAGATCAAAGAAATGATTTCAGTGAGCCCAGGCTCTTGCATCTTCCCAGACAGGGAGAAGTGCTAAATTCCTTAACTCGAGATATCTGGTTTTCCTTTAATTAACAATAATCTGTTGATACTCAGACTACCTGCCCTTCGTTGCAAACGCCTATATGACCCGGCTCCTTCCCTTGCCTCCTCAGAGCAGTCCTCTCACACTACTCCAAGTCTCCCCAGCTTGAAGTCCTAAAAATTCCCCCCAAATAAAATATAACACTCAACTTTTAGGTTGTGAATATTCTCCCTAAGTTGACACAGCATTTTTCAAATAATATCTGAGAAGCGTGTAATATGATGATAGTAAGGTGAAAAGCAAAGAAAATTAACTTTAAAAGTAAATGCAATATTAGTTTGAAAATATAATCCTTTACCTGTCATTCCTGGGTCTTTGGATCCACTTTTTAATGTTGAATGCCAAGTTCCCCAGATATTGAAAGCCTCCTCTGCCATATCTAGGAAGAAGTGTGAAAAAAAAAAGTATGTAACTCAAAATGAAAACTGAAGATTAAAAATAAATCAATAAATATTTTTATGACACCTCTTCTACTCAAAGTACTTTATTCAAGATTACAATGGATACAAGACAGAATATGATGCAGACCTGCCTTTTAAGAGGCCTATTCCATTTGGGATTCACGAAAAGGCTCTTTCTCTGTGATGGCTGTGGTAGACAGAGAAAGTCATGATCCCCAGAATCTGTGAAGATGGTATAGTGAAAAGGGTCTTGCAGGTATGCCTAAGTTCTGGATTTTGGAATGAGGAGATGATCCTTGATTATCTGTGTGAGCCCAGTGTAATCACAAAGGTCTTTATAAGAGGGAAGCAAGATAGAAGATGCTATGTTGCTGGCTTTAAAGATGGAGGAAAGGGCCACGAACCAAAGAATGCAGACAGCCTCAGAAGCTGGAAAAGGCAAGGAAACAGATTGCTCCCTAGAGTGTCCAGAAGGAACACAGCCCTGTGGACCCATTTTAGATTTCTGATGTCTAAAACTTTATGATAATAAATTTTTGTGTTGTTTTTTAAATCACTAAGTTTGTGTTCACTTGTTACGGCAGCCCTAGGAAATGAATAGAATTGTCATGGGTGACAACAGCTCCAACCGCATCAACATAGAGACAGAGGAACAATGGTTATAGCTTGTTTATCTGGCCTAGGGAATGCTCCTCTGTGGCATCAGCAGAGTCACAGTCCTGCATGTGTTTATTCATACACCCCCCATAATCTGTCTGTAAATATTTACAGCCTAAGGTTCTATCTTAGGTGTTCCCACCATCTCATCTAATCCTTACTACAATCCTGAAACCTAAAAGCATCCTAGGTGGCTCAAAGGTAAAAAACCCGCCTGCCAATGTAGGAGACATGGGTTCAATCCCTGGGTCAGGAAGAGTCCCTGGAGAAGGAAATGATAGCCCACTCCAGTGCTCTTGCCTGGAAGATTCCATGGACAGAGGAGCCTAGCGGGCTACAGTCTGTGAGGTCACAAAGAGTCAGACACGACTTAGCATCTAAACAAACAAATTTGGCAACATGATGATAATGACTATTGCTAGAAGCAAATGTCTACTGGTGCTTCCCTGTGTTCAGCAGTTCATATGTATTCATTCTCTCATTTAATCCTGAAGAGATGTCCCTGAGTCCATTTCACAGATGAGGCAAGTACTTTCACATTTTAAAAAGAAATTTTATGCTTGATGGAAATACCAACTACTGTTTTCACTGTAAATTAAAAGAAATTTTTAAAATTACTTTTAAAAAATTTTAAAAATACTTCTGAAATAAAAATAAAGCTGCTGTGATTAAAAACACCAAAAAAAAGGGAGCCCTTTCAGAGTGACTTTTCAGCGAAAACTTTATATTTGTGATACAGCAGCAAGAATTTGTACTGTGTCTTCCAATGATCAGTTTAAAAGTGTCCTGCGAGTCCTGACCCCGAGGAATTGTTCTGTGGAGGGGGAGTACAAAATCGAACATCCAGTGGTCAAATACATTTGAGAAAAGCTGCAAACCATCCTCTCCCTCCCATCGTGGAAATTCATGGTGCCTGCTAGCAGTGTAAAGATTTTTGAGAACTTGTACAGCAGAGAAACAGTTAGCTTGGTTAACTCAGGCTTTCCCAAATGTATTTGACCATGGAAATCTTCTTTTGCCTAAAAGTCATCATTGCCATGGAGACTTATTTGGAACATGCCTGCTCCTTATATAGTGAGTTCAGCTTGTTCTCTGTATAAAAGTAACAGCAATGGCGGGGTGCCATCTTAGACTAAAAGATATGTACCCAAGCCCACAGGCCAGGAGCCAGCAAGTTCCTCGGATGCTAGAGGGGAGAGACAGCTGGGACTGTCTGGGGCTCACCGAGCTGGAGACTGCTTCCCACCTAGCTGGGTGTGCAGGGACTCGGACCCAGGATCAGTGTTCGGCAGGTTCTCAGTAAATGCTCATTGAATTAGAGAAACATGAAACAAGGAAGGGTTGGAGACCAGGTCCAAAGCGCCTACCCCAGGCCACATGCAATCAGAGGGACTGGATGAATTACCTTTGCCAAGCCTTGGTCCAGGAGAACTCTCCCTCGACTTCGAGGAGGGCAAGTGGCCCACCCGGCGCACACACGGCTCCGGCCCTTTGTAAAGCTTCTCTGAGCCCCCCGGCACCACGTCCTCTTGCATAGCCAGCAGGGAACGCTCAGACAGCACAGGGGAGTTGTTGTCATAAGGGGAGAGGTCTCCGCTGGAGGCCTTGTTGGAGTCTGTGGACGAGTGTCTTCCTCCCATGGAAAAGGAGACTTCTGACCTCAGCATGTCAGGGCTTCTGGCACAAGGAGACAATTACAGGTACGTGAGTGTGTTAGCAATGAGAGACCAGATTCAAACCAGCGGACAGGTTTACAAATGACGGCAGGAGAATGTGTGGACACGGGCTGAAACAAAAAAAGAGTTTCTGAGCAAGGTTCCAAGACTTCTGTCAATCAGGTGAAAGCATTTCTACGAAATGGCCAGCAGATGGCAGCAAAACCCAACAGATGTCACAGGAAACAGCAGGGCGAAGTGATGAAACCCTTTCTTCAAGGTGCATTGTTGAAATGCCAGTTGGATCAATCCCTGTTTCCATTTAAAAATTAAAATCTGATGCTCACTATCTGTTAAATAGGGAAAACTGTAAATAACTCTTTAAATTTCCTCAATATCCTGAATTAAAAATAATTCAGACAAAACTATGAGTAAAACGTTACATGCAGTTTATGGACACCTTTTCTCCTTTCACCCAAATACTAATGTAAATCAATCCATCCTTCCTGACAACAAAGATGACAATGATGATGATGGTGGTGGTGGTGGGAATGACTGTTTTATCGATAAAATGATGGCTAAAAAGATAAACATATGACCGTCACTGGAATCCATGGTATTTAAATACACCTAAAAGGATTCTACAAGGCACGAGTGCTTTTACAAATTGATGTAAAGCGTACTAATGAGCATATCCATTAAGTTTTATATGAGCATGAGTTGTCACAGCAACAGAAATAATGGTGAAAATGTGAGCCGAACAGGAAAACAAGAATATCAGGAACACGACAAGAGTGTTTGAAGTCTTACCTGGGAACATCTGTATTTTCTACTTTCCTCAAAACAGTGGCCCTGACAACATCTTAAAGGGAAATGATCACAGATTGATTAA
Source organism: Capricornis sumatraensis (assembly GCF_032405125.1). Lineage (NCBI taxonomy): Eukaryota > Metazoa > Chordata > Mammalia > Artiodactyla > Bovidae > Capricornis > Capricornis sumatraensis. The sequence goes on along the minus strand of NC_091092.1, from coordinate 136,504,590 downwards.
AAGTTCCCAAACTTGCTTCTGCTGCCCCCCTCCACCCCTCGCCCCACCTCACTTCTCTGGTCTTTACTTTCTTTTGGATTAATTTTTCAAGACAAATCCTTGGTGATCTTATAGAAGGTAACCCCATGCCTGAGCAAGCCCTTCCTAATAAGGGTTCTGTGTATGCAGGAGAAAGGATGCTGTCAGGGGGTCCGGCTTCACTGGGGGCTTGGGCAGGGCTTACTGACAGGGGAAGGCAACTCAGCTGTGACACACTTTCCCTGTCACCAAGGCAGTTAGGGCCCCAGGCACTTTCTGCTGAGGGAATTTCCCACCCACATGGAATAAACAGTCCTTTCCTTGCCTCCTCTTTAAACCAATGACTGATGATCTTATGGGAAAGAGCCAGAGGACAACCCACGAGGATGGTTTTCCAGAAACTTAAGGCTTCCAATGAATGAAGGAAAAATAAAAGGAACTTACTACTTCTGCTGGAAAGTGGAGAAAAAAAAACCGATTTAACTGCCATCATTTAATTGAAGGGGGAAACTCTCTCTGATTCTATGGAAGGAACACAGGACAAAGCAAACGGACCCCTGTCTGTCATCATGGGGTTTGACTCTCACTGAGGACACTCCACTGTGAGAATGAGCAAATATAAGTGTGCTGAACTGGTAGCCACACAGAGCTCAGCTCAGAATCTGGGTTCTGCATTATGACCAGGGCTAGACATCAAATTGCCGGGCTAACTTCAGTTGTCTTTCCCTGTTTAATTGACATTTTTCCAGTCATTAATGAAAGTGTCTTATGTCTACTCGGCAAGAATAAGTCACAGTGTTATTTCGATAAGAGTGGGTACATAAAACCTGCTTTTATGACCTGTTTCAAAGAGAGTCTAGTCAATTCCCTTGCCAAATTAAAATAACTATCTGGGCCACAGATGCTTTGGGGCCCCCTTACAACAGGAAGAGAGTTTTGGAAAGGTCGTATTGTAGCTCATGGAGACCACAATGGTTTGGTCTCATATCTTGCTCATCTGTCTTACAAAACATACAGAAGAGAATATATAGAGCAAAACATAAGCTGCAGATTCAGTCAACAGTTAACGTGCATCAGGAAAAACACCCCATGAAAGAAATTTCTTGAACATCTCAAGTACTAGGGACAGTACTTCTGGCATGGCAGCGTCCCCATCATCTGGGAAATGCATCGCTGGTTGGAAATGCGAATTCGCAGGCTGCCCTTTGGATCTCCTGATGGGACTGGCGATCACAAGCAGGGCTCAGGGCCAAATGAACCCGTGGGGCCCCACAGTGAGAATAATGACTAGAATTTCAAGATGGTGACAGCAGATCATTAAGCCAAATGGGTGCTGCTTCTGAAGACTGAAAGGGAACCTCTCGGGGCAGGGCTTTAAAAGCCCTCCAGGTAATTCTGATACTTGGGGGAAGTCAGATACCAGACCTGAGATACCAAGCCTACCTGCCCTCCCTCACCCTATAGATGTGACTGTGGGCTATGGATCTCCTCAGAGGCAAGTCAGCAGAGAGATCACAGGTACTGGCCACAGCCTCAGCCCCGGCTGGCAGTGGGGGCAGTGGGCTGGTTCTGACTTCAAGCTGGCAGGGCTACAGCGGATTAGAGGAGAGAGCATGCCCATCACAGCCAGCTCCAGCCTGCAGGAGCCAGATCGCTGAATGCCATCTGGTTATGGATCAGAACATGATAAGGGGAGGCGGGCAGGAGGGGCCAAGCTGCCTTTCTCTACTCTTTGGTGTCATTCTCCAAGTCAAGCCACCAAGGTCACCACACCTGTAGCCCCCATCAGGGAGAAACCAGAGAACGAGGTCAGAGCTAATCCCTGGGGGTGGAGGCGAAAGCAGCAGACACAGCCCATGGACCTCCTCAGTGGGGCTGGGGTCATCCCCAGAACATGGGCAGGTGGGGAATCCCTCTTTCCCCAGCCAGTGTACTTAGCCACGGAAGCTGATGCAGGTTGAGTGCACATGGCAAACAGCTTGGGTTAGCCTCTTATGTGAAGCAACCCCTTGGCCTGGGAGAAGCACATAAGTTGACATGTATATAGAATTCATTGTGTGGCAGCAACTGGATGAAGTTACTGTTAACAACTCTGATCACACGTTGAGAGAGAACTGAAATAAATGAGGGGATGGTGACATTGCATGGGGTCGAGACTCTGAAAATGTAATTGATAAATACTGTTTAAAATCATGGGCTTCCCTGATAGCTTAGCTGGTAAAGAATCCGCCTGCAAGGCAGGAGACCCCGGTTCGATTCCTGGGTCGGGAAGATCCTCTGGAGAATGGATAGGCTACCTACTCCAGTATTCTTGGGCTTCTCTCGTGGCTCAGCTGATAAAGGATCTGCCTGCAACGCGGCAGGCCTGGGTTTGATCCCTGGGTTGGGAAGTTACCCTGGAGAAGGGAAAGGCTACCCACTGCAGTAGTCTGGCCTGGAGAATTCCCTGCACTGTATAGGTTAAAATAATTCAAAATCAATAGTAAAATGCCTTGTTTTATGCTTACAGTTGGTGGCTCTTTTATATGTTCAAAGTATTTCCTATTTATCATTTTGATTTCTCAGCAGAGGTCAGTAAGGTGGTGGCCAAATTTGCCCAGGAACCCACACCCAAGGGTTATTTTTCTACATGTATGCATGTGCGCTCGGTCGTGTCCGACTCTCTGAGACCCATGGTCTCTAGCCCGCCAGGCTCCTCTGTCCGTGGAATTCTTCAGGCAAGAATACTGGAGTAGGTTGCCACTTCCTCTTCCCGGGGATCTGTCCAGTCCATGGATCAAACCTGTGTCTCCTGCACTGGCCAGCGGATTCTTTACCACTGGGCCACCTGGGAAGACTTGTCTTTTCACACGAGAGCCCACCAATTAATGAAATGAAACAATTATATTTACTCCTCAGAAGTCTCACTATAATATTGGCAGTTCAGAGTTTTCAAAAATTTTAGTGTCACTCCATTGCTTTATCATTAAATCAACTGGAAACAAATCCAGGACCTTCCCTGTAAGTATCTTTGAAAAAAAAACAAGACAAGTTGTCACTGATATCTTCTCTAAGATTTGCCTCCTAAGCTGATTCACCTCTCGGAAGACAATTTTAAGTTCAGCGCTCCAAGTAAAGGGCTAAAATATTCATGTGTTTATTTACAGAAAATATTTACTCTAAGCAGTGAGAAATCGTTGAGAGGCTCATGGTGTCCTGTCTCTGTAGGTGTTGGAATTTCATGGGTTGAGGTGGGGAATGCTGAGTGGATACACTGCCAGTTGACTGGGTTTGCCTCCATAACTGGAGAGCTTTCCCATGAGCCCTGAAAGCCTCGGGACCATCCACAGCACGCATGGCCAGTCTCGGCCAACCAAACAAGCATGAGATGGACACGGAGAGCGAATTGCTTTCTCACCCTTAGCTGGTCCTTCCAGGTCAGGGTGTAAACACGCTGGCAGGGTACTGTGGGCAGGCCTGCACTGCAGCTGGAGGCACAGAACTCGTTCTGTGGATAGACGGAAAACTCCGGTTCAATCACCGGAAAGTGGCCGGCCCGGCCCCTGGCTGAGCGACCTCAGTGAGAAACATCCTTGGGGATTTCAAACTTGCTTTGGTTTCATGCTTGGCTTAGCCGTGAACTGATAAACCTCCGTCTGTTGGAACTCAAAGCACATAACCATCATCGACACTGTTCATTGTAATGGGAAAGGAATCCACTGCCACAGTCACTCTGGATTTATGGAAGATTTTCACATTCATCATGTTCACTTCTGCAAAACATCCCTTATGCAGAATCCTAGGGACAAAGGCAGCCCGCTCCAAAGAGAAGCTGACATGGATCCACACTCCCACCAGGAGACAGACATTAGAACTTGCCCAGGTCTCCCAAAAGTTGTGTTGCTATTCTGTTCATTGTAGATCTTTGGCGACAACATTTGTTTTTAAAAATTGCTACATTTAATTGTTGTTCATTTTGATGACTGTTTTAGCACATCCTTAAAACTTGCACCTCACTTTCCTCACCCTAGTCCCAGCCCTGCTCTGTTCTGTTGCAAATGCCTGTGTTGATCACACCTTGTCTTCTTTGATTCAGTTCTCATCCCCTATTTCCTTACATCCCTAAATCAAGGAGGTGGGGGGGAATCTATTCCAAGTATCTTTGAAAAAAAAAAAGAGCCTATAATTCCAATAAATATACCAGACAAGCAACTAAAAAACTAGAAGTCTTGCCTTTTTAGTAATAAAAATCTCTTCTAATCTCCTCTTGGCATTCCATTTTGGTTGAAGCCAAAACTGTAAGTAGACAAGCACAAGAAAAAATAATGAATCCTCCTTTCACTCCCCCAGTTCAGTTGCCACAGACAGAAGAGGAAACAACTCAAATGGAAACATGAAATTCCCAAATATTACTAAATGTTTCATCTTTCAAAACAGAAATTATGATGAGTATGTTCTTGTTCTTGGTTTGACACTCTTTTGAAAATTTACTTGTCCACTCCAAATAAAATCTTATGCAGTTTCCACGTGGGGCACAGGAACCTAAAACCTTATTTAGGTATGTGAATTGATGGCACAGAACAGAAGCTTCAGGAAATAAATCAAAGAGTCGGAAGAGAATAACGAGGGAGCTCGTGCATATCACTGCACTTACGGAGTTCATTTTAGAAGCTACTGTTGCTTTCCATTCTGTGGTCTTCCTGAAAATCCTTTCCATTCTTGCCTTTTATAGCCCTTGTAGCTGAGTTTTCACTAAATAAAATCTTCAGAACAAGAGTTCTGTCCATTTCCATTGCGCCACAGCTTATCCAGGTCCTCCAGCTCATGACCTGCAAACGGAACCACTTCCTGTCCCTTTCAAACTCTACCTGGCCTGATGCGATCAGGCCACCTTCCCAACTTCTGTGCCTTTTGTTCTCACCCCTCTTTCTATTCCAGAACCATGCCACCATCCCGATGCCAGTTAGATCAGGTGGGCTTTGCCTTTTCCCAGAGTGCCACAACTTAACACGGATGGGTTCTCTCGCGCCACGTTGCCTTCATAAGTTGCTGTCTCATGGACAGCAAGGCAGAATCTAGTGACACCCCACTTAAGACTACTTACACCTACTTACCAAATCCTACTTTGGTAAGTAGTTATACATGAACAGAATGATGAAATGCCAAGCAATGTGATAATGATCATTAACGAATACTAAGCATTTATTTAAAGCCAGATACTGTTCTAATAGCCAAATAACTATAAAGTTAGTACTTTTTCCTCTTTTTATTTTTTCGGCCGCATGGCATGTGAGATCTTCGTTCCCTGACCAGGGATCGAACCTGCACCCCTCCCCCCGCCCCCCGCCCGCCCCGTATTGTAAGTGCTGAGTCTTAATCACTGGACTGCCAGGGAAGTCCTCATCCCAGTATAACTTTTTATCTCTAGTTTACAGATCAGGAAACTGAGACAGAGAGAGAAATTGATTTACCCAAGACAGCACAGCTAACTAGAAGTAGAAATGGGATCTGGACTCAGGCAATCTGGCTCTGAATTCAAACCTCATGACCAGCGTTATGTATCATACAAGCATGTGCTATTGATGGGTAATTGGCATGCCAGTGTTGCCAGCATTGGGGTACTGCAATTTGTCAGCACTGTAATCTATCATGACCACGATCTCTCATCACTCTAACTCTTCACCACTCCTTCTTGGTTTAGGCATCACCACTAAGCTTGCCATTTAAGGGCTTCTGCCATCTGTGCTGGCTAGCTTTTTTTACTATGTCCCCAGCCAGCTGACATATTTACTTTTATGACCAGGCCCTGGCTCAAGCTCCCCAAACATCCAGGCCTATTGACAACCTCTCCAGCCCTACAAAGTTCCCTTCAAATCCTTGCTCTTCTCAGAAGCTATCCATGAGACAACAGGAAACATTTCTTTCTCTTCTCCAAAGTTCATGTGGATTTATGGTCTGGAGCACTGGTTGCCTTCTCTGTCAGCACAGAGCCCCCTTTGGAATGTAACAAATCACCTAACCTCAACTCTCTGGATGACAGGAAATATGTAGTGTCTACTGGGGCAGCTCTCAGCTGGCAGTTCTTAGCCTGGCCACTTGGGAGAGAATCACATGGGAGCTTTGAAAATCCCGGTGTCCAGACTGCACCCCAGAATAAGTAAATCCAAATCTCTGGGCGGGGGGGCACCCAGGTGGAGGTATTCTTCAGGCTCCCGAGGTGATTTGAATGGGGAGACGAGGCTGAGCACCAGGGACCCAGCACATACCATTTGTCCCTTGGAGGCCTACTTCAACAAACCTGCAAGCTCTTAAAGATGTGAGTTTTTATAAATAGGATGGATAAACAAGAAGGTCCTACTGTAGAGCACAGGGAACTATACTCAGTATCTTGTGATAAACCATGTTGGAAAAGAATCTAAAAAAATGAATGTATATGTATGTATATACATATATACGTACATATGTGCACAACAGAATCACTTTGTGGTATGGCAGAAATTAACACAACGTTGTAAATCAACTATACTTCAAAAAAAATTGAAAAAAAATTGCCTTGAGATTTTAAGCTTTTGCTCCTCAAAGTGTGGACCCTATCACAGTACCATCTGAGGGTCTGTTAAAAATGCAGTTTCAAGGCTCCCTCCCCAGATATACTGATTCAGAGAGTTTTTTAACAAGAACTCCTGGCGATCCAGACGCACAGTAAAGTGGAGAAGCACGCTGTAAAGCCTGCAGAGACCATCTACAGCGCGAGGGTCAGGACTTTCAAGCCTCAAACGGCCATTAAAAATCCATATTTATTTGCTAATGTATGTATTTTCATTTCCCGGCAGCATTATCACCCTTCTGAGCTGCTGTTTGACCTGTGTCCAGAGGGAAAAACTGAATACTCCTCCTTACTTAGCCAGTCTTCTCCCAAAGACATTTTCCATGCTCCTGTGACCTCACGGTCCTTTCCTTGAAGCCCCGTCACTCACCTAACATCTTGGAATAGGGTCAGCTTGCCTAGGCCTTGCAATTCTTGTTCCTATGGGGACAGGCAACAGAAGAGGCTAAACCACTCTACAGCTTGGGATGGGCTTAATATGATTCCTCCTCTTCCTAAGATTAGAGAAAGAAAGGCCCATTTATTGGTGTTTATATGCAAAGAGTGTACCTGAAAACCACAGAGAAATAACTTCTATCACCTATTCTGCAACATATAATATTCATATACTTTTAAATGCCATGTAAAAGCAAGAAATTCGGCAAGTCAAAATCAGTGTTTTTTTTAGGTGTGTGTTTTCTAGCTTTCCCACAGAGAAGTGGTTTAAGGCAGCTTAACGGGGGATTCACAAAGAGAAGGCCACAGTGTCTGGTCTCTTGCCCAGGGGAAGGAAATAAGTAAGTTCCTTTAAATTCTGGTGGTACAAGATCTACTGCGAAGAAAAGCCCTGTGTTAGTTTAAATTAGAATCTACACCTTGATGATAGCTGGGTATCTCGGGAAAATTTAAGAAAGCCTAATTCTCTGATATGAAAAGCAAGACCATGAAATGCTAGCCCATGTATATAATTTGAATTAATTTTTATTCTCTCCTGGCTCTTAGGGCTTGAATCTAGGCAGAATGTCTTACTTGAAGCAGAAATTATCTTGATAATGATCGGCACAGAAATGGATTTTAAAAAGTGCTCTTGAAAGGATGATCCACTTAAAAATTCTTCCCTGCTCTACAGGACATAGAGTGAAACTGAACTGAGCAGGGTTATGAACGTAATGACCCAGGAAAGAAGGAGGCCTGAACAATGTGCAATTTCTTTCCACCAAGTTTCTGTAAAGAACATAATTTTTAAATATTTGAAATAGTTTTAAATGAAAATTAGTACATCAAATTCAACAGCAGTATAAAAGAAAAATTTAATGCATGTCCATCTTTCCAAGATACCACTGGATAAGACAGACCATTACAGTATTTATGTATGACTAAGAGAGAAAAGGCTATGAAGACACGTCACTGATTATAAAATTAATCTCAAACTTATGGATACCAAGGAGGGGAAGGGTGGGATGGATTGGGAGATTGGAATTGACATATACACACTGCTATGTCTAAAATAGATAACAAATGAGAACCTGCTGAATAGCACAGGGAACTCTGCTCAATATTCTGTAATGACCTCTATGGGAAAAGAGTCTGTAAAAGAGGGGATATGTGTATATGTGTAACTGATTCACTTTGCTGTACACCTGAAACTAACACAACATTGTAAAGCAACTATACTTCAATAAAAAATTAATAAAAAAGATTAATCTTAATTTCAGAGATTATAAAACCTGGGGGAAAATGTGTCTTAGAATTGTTGAAATTCAGTAGATTAAAAAGCACACCATAAATGATACTTTCACGAAGGATCACAACTTTTCCTGTCACAAATTTCGGGCTTGGTGCCTTGATGGCAACATCGCTCCTGGTTCATGATGCAATATTGTCCCCTTAACTGGCTTTGTTAAATGTTCGGCACCCTCCATACACTCTGCCTCTATAGCAAATGGTGAAGAGAAATCATAAAATCTAACCAGCGGGAAAAATTCCGTGCTTCTCCTTTGGGGGAAAAAATGGTGGCAAACCATAGCCTACAGGGAGGCTGGTATTTTCTTCATTGCAAACATGCAGGCCTGTGGAGACCAGTGTGCATTTCTGTCAAAAGGATGCTAGCTATAAAGAGTGGGCAAGTCGAGAGGGTGAACATGTCTCATTTCAAATGGCCACCTAGGCCTTGGCTGAGGCCTGTCCTGTGGTTTGGTGATGCACCTGTCCCACTGGTAAGTTATACAGGTAAGATGCATCCAGGCGCATCCTTGGGGGCTGCTAAGCACAGTTTTAAGGACTGTAGAAATGGAATCACTGATGCATATCACTGTCAGTTCCTGTGCTTCCTGCCAGTGTGATTTAGTGGCTTTTTTTTTTTTTCTGGTAAACACAGTCTCAAGGGGCTCGAAAAAGACAAAAAAATGAAACAGAAAAATCCCCAAAGGCAGTTTCTAATTTGACAAGTCAATTGGTAAGACAAGGATTTTCTTTTTAGGGGGACAGATCAGATTTGCCAGGAAGTCACCAAAATTCCACTCAAGTCACCCTGTGTGGAGTTATGTAAACTTTTCTAATTCTTTGGAAATGGAAATAGACATCCCCAAGATGATTTGAGAAGATGGGAAAACGAGCATACTCACGAAGACTGGGAGGCCTTCCTTCTGAGTAGATAGTCCACCACATCCGGATCAGTCTCTAACAGGCTGATTAGCACTTCATTCTGCAGATCCGGGGGAACCTGCACGGACCAAGTGTCGAGGCATAAATAAAACCGCTCCAGCAAGAGGCGAACTGTGGGCACTGGCAGGCTGACAATAGCGTCTAAACGGATGCCTCAAAAGTTATCTACAGTCTATGGGGTCGCACAGACAACAAAAGTTATAAGAGAACAGAGGGATTTGTTGGTTAAAACTAAATCTACACCAACCTATGCAGCCAGTTTCATTCTTAGAACAAACTGAATGATTACCAGAGAGTCATACTCACTGGGCTTCCCTGGTCGCTCAGACAGTAAAGAATGTGCCTGCAATGCAGGAGACCTGGGTTAAATCCCAGGGTTGGGAAGATCCAATGGAGAAGGGAATGGCAACCCACTCCAATAATCTCGCCTGGAGAATTCCATGGATAGAGGTACAGTCCAGGGGATCACAAACAGTTGGACATGACTAAGCAAATAATACTTTCACTTCACTTTCATATTCACTACTCAATTCAATTCAAGTGGGGTGAACTGTCACTCCACTCGTGACTGGAGATAGAGCCTAACCACTTGGAACCCTCTGTTGCTTGGACTCGATTTTCTTGACTTTGAATAAGCAAAATATCGTGGTTAAGAGGAATGGTGTTCATAACTTCTTGTCCAAATGGGGACACTTTCTAGAGTTCATATGTATAACTATGCCAAGACAAGAGGCAGAAATGAGGACTATCTTGGGCGGTTCTGGAACATATGATTAGTTTATTGGGCCAGATCCTGCAGCCAGAGGCTGCTTGTGTCTGAGTTCCAGTATATGGCTGTGGGGCTTTGGGCAATGGATCTAACCTTTCTAGGTCTCAGTGTTCTCATCTGGAAACTAGAAACAGTAAGAGGACTCACCAAAAAGGCTGATTGACGTGGTGATGTAAAGGACGCATTACCTGTTGAGAACTTAGAACAGCACCTGGCAGATAGCAGACACTCAAAAAATGCCACTACTACATTTGCAGACGTCACTTGGCCATTCGGTGCCTGCCTTCACTTGTTTCTTGCATCCTGGTCTATCAACAATCAAGAGCTTTTGCTTCACAATGGGATGAGGCATGCCCTAGAATGTTATAGATGAGCATCATGGGTTTCTCTAGGCTTAATCCTCAGGGCATGAGAGAATGGCCTTCCAATCCTAAAGCACTCATGTAGGACTTTTCTAGAAAACAAGATTGAACCTGGCTCCAATGGTTTACTACTCTGTAGATGCTCAACCAAAGGAAATTTCAACTACTGAGGGAAAATACATTTTCATTCTGATTCTCTCACATGTGGGCTTGGAGACAAGACTCTTAAAAACTGTGGGGACAAGTCTTCTGAGAGTAAGTGGTTGGTGGAAGAATTTGCCTCCTGCCTCTTGCAGAACTCAATTCATCTTGAACTCTGGAAACAATTTTATTAAGAAGAACAGGGATGAGAAAGCAATGCTTTCTCAAAATGCTTTCTCAAAAATGCAATGCTTTCTCAAAATGCTTTCCTCCTCTCATAAATTCGTTCTTCCTACTTCATTCTGAATCTTCATTAATGACATTGCCAAACCCTAGTCACACAGGCTAAAAAGCTGGGTTGGACTCAAGCTTCTCTGTGTCCTTTCCCCTCCACGTTCAGAGCCAGGAAACCCACTTGATTTCATCTCCAAGATGCCTGTTACTTCTTCCCTCTCTTTTCCATTCCAGCTGCAATGATCCAAGTTTGAGCCCTCATTATCCCTTTGGAGTTCTCATCTGTTAGCCATTACCAGCTTTCATTTCCCTGACAGTCACATTGCAAGTTCCCTCTGGAAAACTAACTGCTCCCCAACTTTCACCTTGAGGGTGAGGTGTACCTTCACCTAAATCAATGATTCTTTCATCCCCAGACTGAAGCATGGGTGCTTGAGTGATGAGCATGCGACTTCGTTAGAAGCAGTGAAAAGCTGTGAGAACTTCCCGGGGACTTTGAAGAGACAGGATACAGGGCCTGAAGATAGTGCTGACAACTGAAGAAACAATTCCAAGAAATGGAGAGAAAGAAAAAGGGGTCTCTTGACATCATTTGAGTCCCAGGTAAAGCCATGACTAAGCCACATTTGCTCTTGGATCGTTCAGCTGTGTGAGCCCCAAAATTCCTTAAGCTGGTTTGAGCTTTTAATCGAAAACAAAGATCCATCTTAGATGAGCCTTTGATACAACAGCTTGCTAACCTGTTGTTGTTCAGTCCCTCAGTCATGCCTGACTCTGTGACCCCATGCACTGCAGCATGCCAGGCTTCCCTGTCCTTCACTGTCTCCCAGAGCTTGCTCAAACTCATGTCCATCGAGTCAGTGGTGCCATCCAACTAATTCATCCCCAGTTGCTCCCTTCTCTTCCTGTCTTCAATCTTGCCCAGCATAAGAGTCTTTTCCAATGAGTCGGCTCTTCGAATCAGGTGGCCAGAATACTGGAGCTTCAGTTTCTAACTTGTGTACTCTCTGTTTCCCTTAACACGTATGTCAAATTTCTTCTCTGAAGAAGAAATTTGTCACAATGCTCTGATCAAGACACTTGACCAAAACCCTTTTTAATCAAAGCCATCTCCTCACTTGCTTGCCTCAAAATCTGTTTCCCATCTCCGCCCCCAGCAGTCATACCCACACACATTCTACTTCAGTACCATTGTGCATCTCACTCTGACCTTTTCCCACCTCATCCTTTTAATTCATTACATAAATATTTGGTGAATGCTTCCCGAGTGCCAGGCACTGGATTCTGGGATTCAGCGACAAACCAAACAGACAAGAATTCATGTCTCCTTGAAGCTGACAGTGAATATGGGAAGACTGGCACTAAAGAAATAAACAGAAAACATAGCAAGGATCACTTGGAGAAAGATAAAGCCAAGACAGGGAACAAAGAATCCTGGGTGGGGGCGTGCCATTTAAATGGGATTGTCAGAGAAACTGACATTTTAGCAGAGAATGGAAAGGAGGAAGGAATTGGAGAAAATCATTCCAAGGAGAAGGGAGAAAGAAACAGCAAGATGTTGAGTCAGGAGCAGCGAGGAGGCCAGGGAAGTTGGATCAGAGTGAAAGGAAGAAGGCGAGTGGTAGGAAGTAGCTCAGGTAACCAAGGCCAGATGTTGTGGAGTCTTACTCCATGATAATGATTTCGGCTCTCAGTCGAAGTAGGCAGGGAGCCTCTGGAAGTTCTGAGCAGGAGACGAACACGACTTGTCATCACTCTGGCTACCGAGTTGCTAGGAGATTGCAAAGAAGCAAAGGGTGAAGCTGGAAGCACAGATGGGGGAACTGTTGTCGATACATCCGGAAGAGAGATAAGGGAGGGCCGAGCCAGCGTGGTGAGTGGACAAGAAATATTTGGATCCTGGAGACAGTGAAAGTAGAGACCATAGCAGCAGCTAATCGATTGGGTGGAGAGAGAGAAGGAAGAGGAGAGGGAGCAGGGGATGAAGAAGAGAGGCTGACGTTAACGTTCCCAGGAAGGACGGGCTTGCTGTTTACTGATACAGAGAAGCTACAGGACGAGGAGGAGGCTGGGGGTAGAGCCTAGGACTGTGGATTCCCTAGTGGCTCAAACAATAAAGAAGCTGACTGCAACGGAGGAGACCCAGGTTGGCTCCCTGGGTCGGGCTTATCCCTGGAGAAGGGATAGGCTACCCACTCCAGTATTCTTGCCTGGAGCACCCCATGGACAGAGGAGCCTGGTGGGCTATAGTTCATGGGGTTGCGAAGAGTTGGACACAACTGAGTGACTAGCACTTTCACTTCACTTTGGTGTAAGAGTGAGAGGCCTGTGATACAATCAAATGAAGGAAAGCTCTAGTAAGTGATCAGGAATAAGGGTCTGGGGTTCAGGAAGAGTCCTGGGTTGAACATAGAAATTTGGGGGACACACATATAGAGTGTACTTAAAGCTCGATGACGAAGTGCAATGGCCTAGGAATGAGAATGGAAGGAGAGGAGAGGAGCAGGACTTTTAGGTCCAGAATGGGAATATCTGTTCTCTTACTTTATTGAATACATTAAATCAATTAAAAGACTGACAATGTTTACAAACAATATGACCCAACAGATATACATGATTCCATCAGTTTTTCCAAAAGTAAAATTCAAAGGGTGAAAATGAGAAGAGAGGGGACTCATTTTTAAAAAACAATGAACTGCGAAGCAAAAAATCATATAGGCCAACAATGTATGCAATAATTTTTTTTTAAAGAAAATTTCACGAGCAAATTAGGAAAACTACGTGTATTTTTGTCCAGTTGGTTTAATTTAAAATTTCCTATGCTTAGACATGTAATAAAAAAGTTTTGCTCCAAGCGCCAAATCCATTCTTACTAAGAATAAACAACTGGAGTGGATGGCCTTTGGAGTGGTGCAAACATCACAATATCAGTTCTCTGATCAATTCAGATTCATTATTAAATAGCTTACAGGAAGGATCATTATTTGAAAATAACTTTGCATAAATTTCAAAAACCATTCTGCAATTCAGAGTTTTACTCATTCAACTAGGCTTCATTTCTAACAAATTACAATTATTGACATTTATTTTCTGTAGCATATGTGACCTTTACTTGGTAACCAAAGGGTCAGTGCTATAACCCTATCTACAGTTCCTTTCTAAAAGACTTTTGGTACTTTTTTTGCCTTGGAGACACTATTTACAAATGACTGAAAAAAATATAGCTTAAATATGTATGGATCTGTGTATTGCAGGAAGGGTAGGTACTATTTTCCTATGTATTACACAAGACTGACTACAGTGTATAATACAGAATGCATTATTTTAATTCATTTATTCATAGCCCATCTTGTCACAAAATGATTTAAAGCAGCTTTCAGAATTCACATGATAAAACCACATTTGTTTAAAAAATAAAGGAATAGTTCAGAAAATTGGAGCCAGTGGGAAAATGAAAGTAGAGAATTTGAAATGATGCCTGGAACTGACTTTCAATATTCATACAACAGCATCCAGTGCTGTTTTCCCAATAATTCCTCTTATCTGTGTCCACATTTGCACATTTCATTTCCTACTATTTAATAAAAATTTCAAATTACTGGCTCAGTTCAATAGGATGAGTATTCATTTTCTATTAATTTAGATACTTAATAGAGAAACCAAAGTGAAGAGAATGAACTGACAGGAAATAGCAGCTCACAGCGAGGAGGAAGAAATATCCAGGCAGACCGTCCACACACACATTCCTTTTCAGTAATTAGGATGCTGTTGAAAGAATATCTGACCAAGAATCAATAGCTCCTGAGCTCCAGTTTTGGCTCTGCTGCTTATAGTTAACATAAACTTAGGAAACATCAACCTTCTTCTTTAGGAGTCTGTTCCTCAATCTGGAAATCTGTCCCCTTCTCCTTTACGGGGAGGCTATGTGGATCAAAGGGCTAACAAATTTGAAAGTATCTGAAGAGTTGCAAAGAACTTTAGCATAAAAACTGTATTGGAAATAGACAAAATAAGTCAAACACTTAAAAGAAAAAACTAAAAGCAGATTACTTGGAGATGTGAATATTTGTTCTGAGATTTTTTTTTTCTTGCCTAACAGCCATCAATTTCCACCTCTTATCCTGGGTGCTTGCAAAGAAACATGCCTCTTCTCTTCTGCCTAACACTTCTGGTGGGTAATGAAGTTCTGGGATTTCCTCTCAACATGTCTTCATTCTTGACTGCCCCTTGAATTTCTAGAGCTACACTGTATAACCTCTTGAAGCTAGACTATGTGTAGCTTCTACCTTTTAGCTTTTTCTCTTCTGACAGACCTCAGGTCTTTGGGCTGGTCACACTGTCAGAAAACAGGGGTTATCTGATTTGACTGCCTGGAACTTCGAGAGGTTGCAGGTCTCTGTCAACTGGCCTCCTTCACAGCTATGTCAAGATCATATGGGCCAATCCTGGCCAAGGGACCCCAAGGGGAGGGGTCTTGTAGAAGCTTCTAGAAAAGGCTCTCCTTCATATTGACAAGAGATGCAGGAGAGAAAACATCTCTCTTTGTGACTGGATATGATACTGGCTGCAAGAGATGCTGAAAACGATTGTGGTCTCTTCAACTAAAGATGGTGGACCAGAGAGAGGATAAGTGCAACTGAGCTGCTAAAATTGTGCCCCCAGGTTTCTTATTGTGTGAGATAATATTGAATTGGCCAAAAAGTTCATTTGGGTTTTTCCATAACATCTTTGAACAAATTTTCTGGCCAGCCCAATAAATCCTGACGTTTGCCACCACCTATAGCTGACTGCGGTTGCAGCTGGAACTCCTACCAGCATATCCAGGACCATTCACCCACTCACTCATTCGCTCACACACTCAACTTTATGCTCTTTCAGAACGCAAGCTAGGCTGGTGCTTCCTCTGCAATGGATACTGAATGAATGTTGTTGGAATTGCTACAAATGCTGATAAAAATAACCCAGGATTATTGGTCTTCATGGTGTACACTGGTCTAGTTGTTTCTCTCTTCTTGGAAAGGGTACCAATCTCAAGCTATAGGAAAATTTCCTTGTTACTCATTTTTAGAGTTGGAAAACAAATTTCTTTTCCCAACTGAGGATCACTAGAATTTTTCTAATAAGTTCTTAAACTACTGTTGCCATCAATACAAAAACTCTAAAAATGAAATGTATGACTCAATCAAATTTTTTTTCTTCTGGGACTTTGCATCTAATGAAACGGAAACTAAGGAGTAGGATCGTGAAAAGCATATTAATTTTTTTAAATCAATCAATTCTGAACGTTTATGTGAAGGAACCAAACCCATCCCAAAGGGCTTCTTCCTTTACAATTTATTGTTTCAAAGCAAAATCTCCATTGGGTTTTACTCAAGTATTTAGCAACTTTAGATATTTTCTAAGGGTACCATATACGGTTGTGTTTATTTGGAGACTCAACTCCTTAGATTTTCATAGGTTCCTTCAAAGGATAATGCTATTTCAAAAATCAAAAGAACTTTGGACTCTCCTGCTTGAAAGAAAAAATGTAAACACTGCACATATGAAGGAATAAAACTGTCACAATTAAAATCCACCCTATCAAATTAAAAATGAAACCTTGAATGATTGCCTCGGGTATAACTGCTATGATGTATTTTATTCCATAAACCACAGAGAGGGAAAGATGCTTTGAGTTTTCTCCATTTACTAAGTCACCATAACAAACCATTAAGGGCATCTGAAAGAGCAGTTCCCAGGACCCAATCCTACCGTTCTATCTTGCCACCAGGTGTTTCGCACCAATCCACCACTTGGCACTGAACCAAGAAGGATGCTTTGCATTGAAAACTCCCTAACACTCCCCAGCAGAAGTCAATGTCACTGAAAGTCATGATGATATTTCTTTCCAGCTAACAAACACACTCAAAGAAATCACTTTGGCTATTTATGGGAGCAAAAGCTCAAACATGGGCAGGCCCAGCCTTGGACCTTTGTGCAGCTCTGGTTTGGAGGATGGCTTAATATTATGTAAAGAGGTCTCAGCGCATGTGAAGGGTCAGAATGCATTAAGAAATTCAAAAAATTTTTCTCACGTGCCAACCCATCCCAAGCAGTGTTTTTGCCAATTAGGAAGCATTCATGAACAAATACAGTCATGGAGCTGTGATGGGGATGACTCGTGGAAGATGAAGAGCAAGGAACAGTCTTTGCTCCATGGCAACAGGTTACGGGAAGTGGAAAAGGATCAGGTGTAATAAACTTCGGCTCCTCTCCCCCTGTGGCAACAGTGCATGCATTCTGTCATTGCAGATAGGGACAAAGTGAGCTGGCTCCAGCAGGAACACACACTGGCTCTTGTAGCCATCTGCTGGCCTGGACATCGAGTGGGTCAGTGTTATGATCAGTTCAGAAGGACCAATGCTGTTGAAGGTCCCCTTTACTGCCCGTTTTCAAATTGGCTAAAATATTCTCCCCCACCCACTCCTGGCCAAATGGACTCCATATATGAGACATCATATTAAATACCTCATCTTTTGTGTAGGGGGGAGTATCACACTGTAGTAATAGTTCACTTATAGTTGTTGCATCACTTGGGCAAACACTCTTGGCTGACTTCTCATGAAATCGTGCTGCAATTTAGAATAAATTATTATGATGTACATAATAACTAGCCCAACTCCTGGCACACGAACAGTGGTTATTTAAAAAAGAAAAACAGTGGTTATATAAAAAGGGAAATGGAAATCACATATAATTATCTAGCTATGTCGATAGGGGGTGGTCTCTCGTTTGACGATCTGGGTTCCTGCTTGACTCCTTTTGACTTGGCATGCGAAAGAAATTTTAAGAAAATGTAATTTGTGCCGGGAAAGAAGAGAACACAGAGCAAGGCTTGGCTTCTAAGCTTGGAATCTTCATCACAGCTTCTGACCCTTGCTCCCAGTAGTTCTCATTCGAAATTTCCCACGTGTGCTGTGCTGATCCCCAGCTAAGGCTGACCAATCAGAAGGGTGGGAACGCTCTGGCGTTCCCACGTCTCCACTGCTCGGCACTTTCCATCAGCCCATAAGGGTGGTGCCTTTGCCTCTTTCCCTCTCTCCAAAAAAGAAGCCCTAGTAGTATCAGCCCTGAGAGGGAGCGGACTCTTTTCTCCACTCTGCTCTGAAGCTCTTATTAATTCCAAGCACCACGATGAATTTTCTCTGGCATTCCCAACATCAGCTACAGAAGCCACAACTTTCAGAATAATTAACGGGTCCCTGATGGAGTAGGTGAATGCTTTCTGCCTCGCAGTGATACCACTGATCATTTCTAGATATGCATGATTCTTCGCTTTGATTTTCAGTGTTCCCAGAGAGGTTATGATTTTGTGTTTTCAATTTTTACATAGTTACTGATATCAGGGATGGAGGGTTATGATTTAAAGGTTGAGGAATCTAAGGTGTATGGGTACTGAATTAAAAACAAACAACAAAACACATTTTTTCTTAGCAATACAGTATTACAGTATTTTTTTAAACAAATAATTACCGAGCTCCCATTTTCTGCCAAGTATTTTCTAGGTGCTGTGGATATCAGTGAATAAAACAAGCAAAAATCCCTGCTTTCATAAAGTTTGCATTCTATTAGGTTTCAGCATGCATAATACACAGTGAGTTGAAGGTGCTAAGTGCTAGAGCTAAAAGGAAGAAAAGAATAAAGGGCTAGGAGTATATATATGTGGGAGCAGGTCACAGTGTCACATGGCATGGTGCAGATGGGCATCACTGCCAAGGTGACATCTGGAGGTACTTTGATAGGGCAGGCACCTGATCAATTTCATGTACTAATAGCAGTGATTTCTCTCTATTTCTGAAGTGCCTGTGTGTGTGTGTGTGTGTGTGTGTGTGTGTGTGTGTGTTAGTTGCTCATTCATGTCCAACTCTTTGCAACCCCATGGACTGTAGCCCGCCAGGCTGCTCTGTTCATGGGATTTCTCGGCAAGAATACTGGAGTGGGTTGCCATGCCCTTCTCCAGGGGATCTTCATGATCCAGGGATTGAACCCGGGTCTCCTGCATTGCAGGCAGATTCTTTACTGTCTGAGCCACTAGGGAAGCCTTAAGATATCATTTCTAATTCTCAAAATAATCCTGTAAAGCTTCATCTTTTTTGCTTGTTTGTTTGTTTCCAACAGAAAAATGAAGACTTAGAATAGGGCCAAGATTACATAGCAAATACCTGGCTCAGCAGAGATTTGAATTCTGGGAACTGTTTGCAAAGCTCATGGTCCTCCCACCATTTTGGGAGTTTCCCAAGATGTGGTTTTCCCAAGGTGTGATTAGGAAACTAGCAGAAAGCCCTGGAGGCATTCATTAGTGCACAATTCTGGGCCCCATCTCATTGCTACTCAGTTTGAATCTCTGGAGTGCAGCCCAGGAATCT
Source organism: Capricornis sumatraensis (assembly GCF_032405125.1). Lineage (NCBI taxonomy): Eukaryota > Metazoa > Chordata > Mammalia > Artiodactyla > Bovidae > Capricornis > Capricornis sumatraensis. The sequence continues at coordinate 136,485,432 of NC_091092.1, read as the reverse complement.
GAATGTCTGACAGATTTTTCTTACGACTCTGCTGCATGTTCAAGTTTGAGAACTATGATTTTAATCTGCTGCTTTGGTCTTTTGATAGAGTGATCATCGTGGTGGGTGTTATCATGACCTCTTTCCAGCTGGATGATTTCTAATCCAGTGTCTGAAAAGCAAACAACCAGTTTAAAAAAAAAAAAAAAAAAAGACTGTCCTAGCCACGCTCTCAAATTGCAGGTCAGCCTCTAAAGCTGGGTATCGCTTCTGTATTCTGGGACAAAGTCAGGTTCTTTTTGGCCCTTTTCCATTAAGTCAGATACTAGCCACTTGGGAAAGGCAGTGTCAACATGTGGAAATGAAGGACATTATAACACTCAGAACAAGCTTTGGGTCCCTGCCAGGCCTCTGTGGGTTTTTATACCCCTTTCATCAGTTCCATGGAACCACTGCCTCTAGAGTGCATTTTGCCTTGAAGGACAAACTCACAGCCACCTTTTCTAACAAGTCTTCCTTTCTGACGCCAATGGGAAGTGATGCCTCCCACTCTGACCTCATAAACATTTCCAAGAACTGTGAAAGAGTACAACAGCTAACCACCTTTAACCATTAGGTTCTGTCTAGCTTCATCCTTTCTTGTTTGGAATTACTGCGCTACTTCTGAAAGCTTCTTAAAACAAAACAAAATGAAAGAGCTATATACAGGAATGAATTTTTGTCCACTCACACAGACCAGCTTTGCCAACCAGTCACCAGTGTCAGTATAACAAACTAGATTCTGGAATGCCAAATATTCCAAAAAGCATCTACAAGTGAGGAGATTAATTAATAAAAAGAGATGAAGCTAGGGCATAGAACTGTGCAGATTTTAGAACTAGAAGGGATCTTGGTTATTATTCATTCTAACCTAGTCCTTTGCTAATTAAAGAAATGGAAATCAAAGAAGATGAGGTCTCAGAGCTAACATATAATAAGTGTTAGTCGCTTAGTCATGTCTGATTCTTTGTGACCCCATGGACTGTAGCCCACCAGGCTCCTCTGTCCATGGGATTCTCCAGGCAATAATACTGGAGTGAGTTGCATTTCCTCCTCTAGGAGATCTTCCTGACTCAGGGATTGATCATGGGTCTCCTGCATTGCAGGCAGATCCTTTACCATCTGAGCCACCAGGGAAGCCATGTATAGTAATGAGAGGACTATAGCAAAGTCAGTTTTCTTTTTGCTGACCTAGGCTAGAGATCTTTGTCAGGTCCTCCTACTTCATTGTCCTTCTTCTCAATATATAAATCTCAAAGGTTGTCTAAGGAGATCAAGAATGCTTACGTGAATGGTGAACTGACTCTGTGAAAGGTAGCCTTAATTCCTCCATGCCTATACCTTTTCATAAGGAGTAAGGATCAGTAATACGGAAATCATCATACATCACAGAGGTACCACTGAGTCATTCATTAATCCAACCAATATTTCCTGTGTTTCCACCAAGTACCAGGTGTAGGGGTAATGCAGTAAAAAAAAGTAGATGGAAATGAACAAAAATTCACTCCGACAGAAAGCTTATATTCTAGTGGGGAAACACAAACAAGAGAAATGAATAAAGTCCTTATGAGTAATGATGAGTGCTAAGAGGAAAAGGCAGGGAGAGGGAATAGGAAGTGAGGATGTGCGTGCATGGTTGTGGGCTGTATGTTAGACAAGGTGGCCACGGAAGGCCTTGTTGAGAAGTATAGATCACAACTGGGGAGCGCAAATATGAGCTACCACCCAAGAGAATTCTGACATCAGTCTCTACAGGGAACGGCAGACAGAGATGAGATCTGGAAAACGCTGGGAAAGATTTGAGTATCGACATTCTTCTGGTGCTGTTAATAATCTAGGCAGTAGGAAATGGAAGGAGAGGAATGGAACAATTAAAATGGCAGCAACTAGACTTTGAAGGAGGCCATGAGGCAATTTGCTAGTATCTGAGGCGCAAAGAAATGTCTGATGGTTTGTGGTTTCACATAAAGAACTTTGCTTAGAATACAGAATTTAGAGAATGGAATTCAGATTGACAAGCAGTATTATTATTATTATTTTTAATCTACAGAGCATGAAGCAATGCCAAGACTACTTGGCACAGAGATGTTATGGGGAGGGAGGTGGGAGGGGGGTTCATGTTTGGGAACACATGTAAGAATTAAAGATTTTAAAATTAAAAAAATATAAATAAATAAATAAATAATTTTTTAAAAAGATGATATGTGACTTAAAATTTGATGAAAATGTTGAAAAATTCAAACATCTGATTTACCCAAATATGTAATTAATTACGAGGATTTTAGCTGAAGGGTGAAATTTATATTGTTGTTGCTGTTTCGTTGTTAAGTCTTTTGTGACCCCATGGACTGTAGCCCACCAGGCTCCATCTGTCCATGAGATTTCTCAGGCAAGAATACTGGAGTTGGTTGTCATTTCCTCCTCCAGAGGATCTTCCCAACCCTGGGACTGAACCCGCATCTCCTGCATTGGTAAGTAGATTCTTTGCTACTGAGCTACCAAGGAAGCCCTGAAATTTATTATATAGAGTTCATGAAATTTTCCATGTTTTTTTTTGAGAGTCTACTGCATGCAACACATAGGCAGTGCCTCAGAGACTCAAAGAGGAGCAAGACACATTGCTACTGCAGTAGACCCATTTTCACTTCCTCCTGGGCATCCAGAAGGGATTCATTTCTCCACTTCCCTTGCAGTGAAGTACAATTTGTGGCTGAGTTCTGGCCAATGGGATTGGAGTGGGCAAGATGGATGTCCCTTTTAGGTCTGGCCCATGAAATCCTAGGGGATTGAAGAGTCTCAAAATGCAAGGAGCTGGGGTCCCTATGTCACCAGCAGGAAGGCTGTCCACTAAACATCTGATTAAAATTTCTGTGATATTTGTGTCTATTGTGCTGAAGTGCTGAGATCTGAGCCAATTTGGGTTGCCCAAATCATACAATTATTGATGAACATTTGCATAGAATTTTACAGTTTGCAGAATGCTTTCACACATCAAAGGATTCTGGGAACTGCCCTGGGAAACAGGTCATATTTTAATTTTTTCCCCATTTCCCCAAAACTGAAATTGATGCTTATTGAATACTGAATTACTTGGTCATGATCACAAAGGTGCAACAGAGAGAGCAAATATTCTAAACCACTGGCTCTCAAATTTACAAAAATAACTGATATAAGACAAGGATGGAAATAAATCTAATGCAAGGCCTTTGATAAACATAGACAAAATATTAGGGAAATTCAAAAGAGGGAATTAGCACACTCAGCTGAAGAAAGCCACCAAAGGCTCTAGTGGAATAGGTAAGATCTATAGTGAGTGTTTGCAAATTAAAAAAGAAATGTATGAAGAACCATCAAGAAGGTTCCTACAAATTTTGATATGTGCTATGAGTGGTGAATAGACACAGAAGAGAGTTGGCATTTGTTCTAATGATCCAAGGGAAGTGGAAGCAAGCAATGAAGTTTTTCTGAAGGAAAACAGGAACCAGGAATTCAATACAAATCAAAAAAATATTTACTGGTGCCTGCTAGATGGAGAGCCTTCCAAAATTGTACAGAGGATACAGAGAGGCAATAACAAGGGCACAGCCTGTGTTTTAAATGCGTTTATAATCTACTAGGGGAAATAGCCATACATGACTTCAACACAATGTTAAGATAAACATCAATAGGAACAGTAATAGGGTTCAAGGGACAGAGAAGTGACATGGCAAAGTGATGTGAGAAAGACACAGGGAAGATAGGTAGAGCTTCATGCAGGAAGCAGAATCTTCGATTGACCTTGGAGGAGGGGCCATTGCTGAAGATAGTTATAAATACATGAATTCATGGGGGCTACATATAATTCCAAAAAGAAGTCTTTTTATCAATTTTGGGGGCAAGGACACTGCTATACAATTAATCAAGTGACTCCAAAACATGACTATTGTTTAGGAGACAATGAAGTGAAATTTATAATTTGGATATGTTTGTTTAAACGTGGAATCATAAACTTACAGTGATGTCATAGGTAGGTACATTTCTATTCCTACTGAAATTGCCTGGCTTCCAGGGAATTCAGTCAATGACCAGTACTATGAGCCAAAAGGTGGTGTCCCTGTTTCGTTATGCCACCAAGATGCAATCAACAGGCAGCTTACTGAGATGTCCTGCCAAACACGGGACACTCACCATGAACAGGGCTTCATAATTTTCAATCATTTTCTGCACCACAGCAATGATGGCTGTGCTCTCTTCAGCGCGGGCCGAACTCTGGACTGAGAACTCTTTGTCTGACGACTTCTGCTTGTGCAGCAGGTTGGGTCCAAATATGGTGGCCAAGTTTAGAGATGTCATTTTGTTCCCAGTGACCTATAGAAGCAGAGGATACAAGAATGTTGTGATTTTCGCTTTTCAAAACACTGAGTGGTTAAATCATCGATAGAATCTCTTTACTTTCTCATTTTTTTTTCTGCAAGGACCACATCATCTCTGTCAGAATCCATGAAGGGCATCACATTTTCCTTTCGCTTCACATCTTGAAGTTCATAGCTCAGTGGTCATAGCAATAGCATACTGAGTAAAATTTTAGAATGCTGTTTTTGTGAAACTGGTACTATATAAAACTTCTATCCTGTCTGCTCTCAAAAAATATTGATGTTCATCAATTTGACTGACCATCTATCCATCCCTCTATCTATCCCTTCATCCATCAACTCATCATCTCTTTATTACTCCATCCACTCAGTACCCACCATAGATAGAGGCATTTTTCATGGATTCTAATTATTCTAAATTTTTTTTTCAACAAAGATCACAAACCACTCCTTATTTTAAAGGGTTCACATTCTAGAGGAGAAAAGCAATTGATCAATTACAAGTAGTCGAGAAGATCCCCTGGAGGAGGGAATGGCAACCCACTCTAGTATTCTTGCCTGGAGAATCCCATGGACAGAGGAGTTTGGCGGGCTACAGTCCATGGGGTCAAAAAGAGTCGGACACGACTGAACTGACCGAGCACGCATGCATGAGGATAAAGTATGAAACTATCAACTCTGGAGGCCCCAGAGAAGACACTCCAAAGAGAGGCAACATTTGCCCAAAACCTTGAGGGAGAATAGAATTCGCCGGGCTGAAAACAGAGGAGCTGGTGCAGGGGGCACCTCCACAGTGGTGAGAACACTGTATGCAAAGACAGAAATAGATAAAATATGCCAAGGCACCCCAGGAAGCTCAGCAAGGCAGAGGGTGCTACAGGAACGCCTGGTGAGGGCCAGATGAAAGTCACCGCTACGTGTCCCCTGAGGGGCAAACCTGCTCCAGGTTGAGAACCACTGATCTAGGCCAGTTATTTCTCCTGTTGAAATCTGTTGAAAATCTATAAATGCCCAGGTAAGTATGGGAACTGTGAATGCCTGGGGAGGTTCCTTTGCCTGGGAAGGTCTGCCCGGCCTTCGAGAGACAGGTATAAAATTCTTCGAGAGACAGCATAAAATTCAAACACAGAATCAATTCCTGACTCACAGCTAAGACTCAGCCTCTGGAGTCCCCACCTTGTCCCATGGAGCCCTGAGTGGATGGCTACCCAGCCCTGCAAGCCCAGCGTGGCACTTGCCTGCGTGGGAGCTCAGTAGCTCAGTCGTGTCCAACTCTTTGCAACCCCATGGATTGTAGCCCATCAGGCTCCTCTGTACATGGGATTCTCCAGGCAAGAATACTGGAGTGGGTTGCCATTCACTGCTCCATGGGATCTTTCCAATCCAGGGATCGAACCTAGGTCTCCTGCATTGGCAGGGGGATTCTTTATCATTACCACTAAAGTAAAGATAAAGGGGTGTGTTATTTTTAGAAGGCGAGGCCGTTTTCAAGTTTGCCGCCAAATGGAATGATTTCATGTGGTAAACACTGGGAACTTTTAAGAAAGTGCCCTTTATGTACAATGGTTCAATTCCGTTTTTCCTTTGTTTCATTTTATCGATATAAAACTTGACAAGTTTTCATATTATTTTTCATTTCTCTTCCTGGAAACTCATGGCTGAGGATAAAACCAAATGTGCTCTATTTTCAAATTCATCCCTTTAAAACTCAGAGGCAATTGGAATGCTTCCCCTTCCCCTCTTAAAGTAATACTGGGGTTTTCTAATTAAAACGACGACAACATGATCAAATAGAAGAATTTGTTTTCTTTGCAAAGAATGTTTAGTATAAGGACAATCCAGAACCCTGCTTCCGCTCGCTTGTCTTCTCCTGGTGCTATTTTGGGAATGCAACACAAGCCCGCTGTTAAAATGCACCAAGATTCCAGCTGCAGACCACGATGCTGTAGTTTGTTAACACTTTTTTTGTTTTGGTTGGTTTTACTTAATTGTCTTTTAAACTGGAAAGGAGATTTGCTTACAGATGGCATCCACCTTTGTCCCCCATGTTACAGCATCTCTCTCTTTCTTGCTTGCCCCCATCACCTTTCTCTATGACTGGCTAATATAATGTGCACTTGGGCTTGCTCCATTATCTATCAGAGAATTCAGGGAAAACATTTATCTCTAAATAAGCATCCTAGATCATTTCTAAGCCGAATATGAATAGCTCACATTTATTAAAAGTTCAGCATGTCGGTGAGGGAGAGAAGGATTGGGAGTTTTGGATTAGCAGAAGTAAACTTAAACATAGAATGGAGTAAACAACAAGGTCCTACTGGAGAGCACAGGGAGATATATACAATGCGTGCTCACAGCTAACTTGGGTCCGACTCTCTTCCAGCCCCATGGACTGTAGCCCGCCAGGCTCCTCTGTCCGTGGGAGTTCCCAGGCAAGAATACTGGAGTGGGTTGCCACTTCCTTCTCCAGGGGATCTTCCTGACTCAGGGACTGAATCCAGGTCTCCTGTACTGTAGGCAGATTCCTTACCATTTGAGCTACCGGGCAAGCCCTACCTGAGCCACTACTCTATGATAAACCATCTTGGAAAAGAATATGAAAGAGAATGTACCTATATAACCGAATTACTTTGTTGTGCAGCAGAAATTAACACAACACTATAAATCAGCTATATGTCAGTAAAATAGAAAAAATTTTCAAGTTTAGCACGTAGAGTCACTGGGCTAGGGGCTTTGCTTAGACTTGCGATTCCTTCTCACTCCTCACAAGATGAAGCCACTGCTGTGGTCATCATTATTTTACAGACAAGGAGAGGGATGCACAGAGCCTGGTTCCAGGCAACGTCTGCCCCTCACTCTTGCTGGCAGAGCCAGCACAGCGGGCACGTGGGAAAACTGGCTCCAGAGCCCGGCCAGGGTGAGGAGAGTCAGGTACTGACCCTGCTACAGAGCCAAAGCCAAGCTTCCACTTCCTTGAGGCCTGTATCTCATCAAAGGCCCATAATCCCAGCCCTGTGCTGGTGGTCTGTAACTTCTTTTTGCCTCATAAGATTCTCTGAAGAACTGGAGGCTAGCTATGGACCCTCTCACCAAAAAAGAAAAAAAAAAGCATACATTCACACCACATATTCCATGCCATGCCAGGGAGTTCTTAGATAACCTGAAAACCACTGCTCTAGACGTTTCCATGATGTCCCTGCAATATTCTCTCTACAGGAAATGAAATCTTTCTTGCATTTGGGAATTTCTCTTTTCCCCTAAGGAGCAAAACAAATAGCAAACTGAAGAAAATGGAATAAAGCAAAACAAACCCAAGATAGCAAAACATTTGATAAAATACCACTATTTTTTCCCCCTAAAGCACTCATTTACTGGTCAATAATTTTTCTCACGCCCTTCTTTTAGACATCTTTAAGATCCCGTCAGTGATGCATGGGAGTTTAAGCACCTATTAGAAAAGAAATTTATCTTATAAAAGAGGAAGTTCAGGTCTCCCCCTGCCGCTGCTGCTGCATGGGAGTTTAAGCACCTATTAGAAAAGATATTCATCTTATAAAAGAGGAAGTTCAGGTCTCCCCCTACCCCAACTCTATTTTCCCTCCTCTTCCTCTGTTTTATAAAAACAATTTCACATAGTAAGGTGCTGGCAGAGCCTGTGTGGGCCTCCAAGCTCCTTGACCTTCTGCATCATTTTTCTTCCTTTTGCAATGCGTAATAACTGCCCAAGAGACAGGTAACACACCTAGCACAAACTAACAAACAGGTAAGAGCAAAAGTTGAAAACTGCTTGGTTTCTTGACTGTATTTTACGGTTGAATTTTTCTCTCACTCCAGTGTGTCCATTCTGAGTTCTCTACCTGTTCATAACAAAGCAACTTACATCATGAATAAAGAACCTCTCTCTCATTCCTCCTCCCTTACCCTTCTTTTCTACCAGAAGGGGTTTTAAGCTAACTCCCATTCCCAGGCCATACTTATGTGGCCTGCTTACTCAACCCCTGCACACCCTTTAATATGGTGTTTAAATTCACTCTCCCCCGCAAAGCGATTCTTAACTTTTCTGGTCCACGCTCATCACTTCATCTCTGGAGTTCTGCAGTGACTCTGTGTTGAGATTTCTAATTCTATATTTGCTTGTGTTTTTACCCCCTCCACCTTCTAGGATGCCATGGCATTCCGGGAACATGAATTAGAAAATTCCTGAATGATGCTCACTGGTTTAGAGGAACACAGAGTAGGTGCTCAGAACATACACGATTCAGATACCAAGGCCACTCTTATATGGAAACATTTATAATGTGAGGTGCTGTTTTTCACAGTGCTATTCCCATGAAAACTTCATAACTCACTTTCCTCCTGTCTCAAACCAATCTACAACATAGATTATATCACCTTAGTCAACTCCTTCCAAAGATTCATGGCTTAAAAGAATCAACCACCTACCGCTGGCAAAGGCATTCAGTACTCTGGGCACTTAGCCTGATTTCCTCTCAGACCTCATCAGTACTTCGCCACACTGCAGCCTCTAGTCCAAGATGGCTGTGTGGGCTACATCTTCCTGTAACTTCTGAACATTTCACAGAAGCAATGCTCTCCTCATATTTCCTCTGTCTCTCTAATTTTTGGTTACTGGTCCTTCATTCTGACTCAAGGTTTAGGTTAAGAGTGTCTAGAAACCCTTGTCATCTCTTGCTTCCCGTACAACTTTGCTGTTACCACCACATATTTTTCTATGCCTTGTAATAAACTAGTTTTCTCAATGACTGTGCAGTACCAGTTGAAGAAGTTTTGTGTCCAAAGTTTAGGTAAGGAAGTGCAGGTTTAGGAGGTTAACAGATTTGTCCAAGAACACAGAATCAATGAGTTATAAAGCTACCAAGTATTTACAACCAGGGTGGGACCCCCATCATCCCCGGGGAAAGAGGGACTTCCCGGGCGACACTAGCAGTAAAGAACCCGCCTGCCAACGCAGGAGATGTAATAGACATGGGTTTGCTCCCTCAGTCGGGAAAATTCCCTGCAGAAGGGCATGGCAATCCACTCCAGTATTCTTGCCCAGAGAATCCCACAGACAGACAAGCCTGGTATGTTAGTCCATGGGGTTGCAGAGAGTCAGACACGACTGAAGCGACTTAGCATGCACACATGCAAGGATGTTTTCTTTTCTTTGCCATAGGCAATGCAGTCTTGTTTAGCATTTGGACTGAAAGAAAGTCTGGAAATGATTCTAAAAAGGCACAAGTGATTGCCACTGGACATTTTGCTTTCCTCAGTGCCTTCTTGAATCACCTAAAACCTGACTTTCTTCACACATAGTACTTAAGAAATGTCAGAGAGGCGTTTCATGTAACTGGGAACCCAGACAGGGCTCTGCCTTAACCCAGTGATTAGGCAGATGATTCTATAGCTTATAGTCAATAAAGGCTGACACCCAGTCGGGTAATATAACTACTTAACAATTATGCGAATTACAGTATATCCAATGAAGAGCAGTGTGGGCTGAAGGAAGGTGTCAGTGTCATATTATGGAACCTGAAGCCAGCAGAGTTTCACTAATAACTGCTATGGAGATAAACGGCTAACTCAGGGAAGTTCTATTCTCACACTGATAGGGACGATGAGGATAAGAAAGGTAGAATTGCTTTTCTGGATTAAAGCGAAAAAAATTACATATGAGCATGGCCTTAGGGAAAGAAACCTGACAATTACAGAAATGAATCCATGACACAGCTGAGTTCTGCTTAATAGGATTTAAAATAGAAAGCTTCTGAGGTAAGTAACCTTGGAATGTCTTTGGCTCCTTCTTGTTGATTTACAATGCATGTTAGCATAGTAAAGGGTCTGAGCTCTCCTGGGGAATAAAAGGTCAGGGACAAGTATGACTGCATGGTTTCAAAAAAGGGAAGAAGCTCTCCTGTTAGGGTTAAGATTAAATAAGTTGCTCGCTAATAAACTCTGGGAGTTGGTGATGGACAGGGAGGCCTGGCGTGCTGCAGTTCATGGGGTCGCAAAGAGTAGGACACGACTGACCGACTGAATTGAACTGAATAGGTCACTTAAAATTGAGGCCAGCATCTCTCCTTTGTTCAAGGGAGAAAGTGGAAAATACCTTGAAGCACCAAAGAACACCAGAGCCTAAGACCTCAGGTTGGGGGCCAAGTCCAAGAACATTCCAGAGGCGTCCAGAGGACTGCGGGGAACCTGTCTCTAGCAGCTGATACCAGGTGGCACTGAGATGCATTGTTGTTTAGTCGCTCCGTCGTGTCCAACTCTGTGCGACTTCATGGACTGTAGCCTGGCAGGCCCCTCTGTCCATGGGATTCTCCAGGCAAGAATACTGGTGTGGCTTGCCACGCCCTCCTCCAGGAGATCTTCCTGACCCAGGGACTGAACCCACGTTTCCTGCCTTGGCGGGCGGATTCTTTACTGCTGAGCCACCAGAGAAGCGGCCTTATTCTTTTTCAGCTCTCCCTTTCAAAACAGGAAAAAGGAAGAGGCGTGCATGCGTGGCGGCAGCGGGGGCGCACCTCCTGGCCGTCCTTGCTGACGTTGTCCTCGGCGTGCCTGGCCACGATGGACAGGAACTGCAGCAGGCGGTGGAGTGTGTCGCAGTTGCAGGGAGGTAGCAGGTAGATGAGGAGCTGCAAGGTGCCCAGCTGTTCCTCTGGCTCCAGCACTGAGCAAGGCAAGAAGAGGGGCTCTCAGAAAGTGAAGACGGAGGTCACGCCCTTCTGGCTCAACTGTCTTCAGAAAGGGATTAGCAAGGCAAGTCACCTTTCATTCCCGCCCCCCACCATTGGTTTAGCAATTCAACAGTAAGGTTCTATGAGGGATAGAAAGATCAACGCGACCTGGGGAAATGTAACATGCACAGAAATCATTCTAATCCAGGCGAGAAAGGTAACCTCATTTCCCTTACTTTCTTCTTCTTCCTTCCCTTGGTGGAAATCCTCACAAACTTTAGGGATCACAGACCATTTGTGAACCATGTGGGAATGTTCTAAAATCTGAGTTTCTAACAGATTGGAGCCCCTGGTCTGTTGAGCAGTACACAAGAGGTAGTCTTTTTGTTGGCAATAAGCGAAACCCGGTACAAAGTCAGGGTCTTCTTCTCTGTTGTGAGCCTCTCACCTGCAGCAGGAAGGAACGCACGGAGGCTCACACAGTTCCAACCACTTCCTCCTCCCAGTCGCCCTCCTGTTCTCCTTTGGGGATCTATGCCTCTAGCCCTGAACCAGCCACATTGCAAGTCCTGGTTCTGGGCTCTGCCTGGAATATTTCCCGTCCCCCTTTCTCACTCTGGGTTCCAGAAATGCAAACTCATTTTTAGGCATGGACTCAATCCTCTCTGTTACTCCAAACCATCAGTTTGTAGCACTTTCTACTATCCTAGAGTTGTCTGAAGGCATGCCCAGTGTTTCTTGGCTACTTCCATTTGTTTCATGGCAACTTTCTTCCTGCCAATTCTCCCCAGGGTAAGTCTCAGAAAATTCCCCCAATGGCCCGATCATTAGAGATAGATAAATCAGGTCAAAATAGCTATTAGGAAACATATGCACAAGGTTTTGATGAGTGAGTGGGACATCCCAGTAAGACATCCCCGCAGATGGCTGGGTTACATACAGAGGGTATTGATGAAAGCTGTGTACAGCTCCCTGGTGAGCAGGGGGTCTGGCATGTCCCTTAGGAACTCCTTCAACAAGGCAGCCACATCATGGACGCTGTGCTCTTCCTCGAGGGAGACATCAACCCCACGGTCAAACTCCTCACGTAGCTGGAAAGACAATGGTTCCAGTGGCAGTCTCAGAACAGCACACCTCAACATTCAGCACCCAGCAAAAGAAGGGCTGTGACACCCAGCCTCAAGGAGTAGGTTTACCCAGGCCTCGCCCAGACCCCAGGAAGGAGGAGCAAACAACATGGGACCTTGATCTATAGAGTCTATGCAAACCCAGCCCTAAATATATGAAGTGAAAGTGTTAGTTTCACTATATATATATATATATATATATATATATATAGCCACCAGGGAAACCCATATAAGCCCATATATATGTGTATATATCTATAGCCACCTGGTGGCTAAGACTGTAAAGAATCTGCCTGCAATGCAGGAGACCTGGGTTCGATCCCTGGGTCAGGAAGATCCCCTGGAGAAGGGAAGGGCAACGCACTCCAGTATTCTTGCCTGGAGAATCCCATGGACAGAGGAGCCTGACGGGCTACAGTCCAGGGGGTCACAAAGAGTCGACACAACTGAGTGACTAACACTTTCACTTATATATATACGCATAGGAAATACATTATTAAATAAAAGTATCAGTGGGTTTACTGTTAATGACACAAGCAGCAGGGCTTGATAACGACATCCAGAAGGTTGGGAGGAAGAGCTAAGGGGTTAGGTCAACTCTGACTGTGGGAGGGAGGAATTAATCCATTGTATAGCAGTTTTGCATGTCAGCAGTTTTACCACGTTGGAATTCTGACATTTTCCACAAATACTAGACAAGGAAGCAAAGAGATTTTTCTGCAAACAATGAAATTAAACACCCTGAGAAACCATTTGTTTCTCTGAGGCTTGAAGGGTGACAATAACTAAATAAAATCTGCCTTAGATTTGTCAAAGTAGCTTTATGTTAATCTTCCAGGAAGATTGCCTGCCTTCATCATTATCCTCACTCCTTTAGCGTTTATCACAGTAGGAAAACACAATAGCCAGAAGGAAGTCATAACTCTACACCCTACTTTCATCTTGGACAGCTCAACTTCTCTTAGGTATTGTTCTCTGATGTTAAAATAAGTTGGTGAGTTTACGAATCTGCTCTAGGCAGTACACTTCTGTAAGTGTTCACGTGCTCTGTCGTTCATTCAAGACAGATGCACTGGCCATCTGCTGGGTACCGGCCCTGTTAAAGGTCCTCAAAGTGCGGTGATGAGTCAAGAGGCAAGCCCTTCCCCTTCTCCAGCTCTCAGTCAGATGATAAACTGGTAATCTCATCAGTCACTAATTAGCTCTTAATACTGTGACAGTTGTTCTGAAGAAAAAGTGTAGGGGTTTATCGAAGTGATATAATAACATCAAATGGTGAGGTGGAGCATACTTCATGCTTGAAATCTGACCACTTATTATTATATTATAGATATATAATTTTTTTTGGAGAGTCCATAATTAAATCTCCATGCAAAGGTTTTCCCTTGGGCAAATAAAGATATAACTGAGGAATAATGTCTGTCACTAGCCACCTGGCCACCTGATAAGAATGGCCATTACTGTCCTGAATGGCTCATCAATTCCAGGTCACTTGTCCTTAGTGTGCACCAGGCAGCCAGAATGAAGAAGGCTTCCATTGGCACCACTCCTATTTGTGACCATTCAAACATACCATGTTTCTTTTCTGAGCGAGAACACACACACACATGCGTGTGTGTGCTGAAAGAAAGGATTCTGGAAAGAGCTTGATCTAAACTGTGTGTCTTGAATTAAATGTCTTTATCTCTCTAAGCCTCAGAAGTGGGTGAAAAGGGCTTGTCTCTCAGCTGGTGGGCGAATTCAGTGAGGTAACGTTTTTGAAAATATTCTGCAGTTCTGCACAGGAGGCCTAAGAAATGTTACTATGCCATCTTCTTCTGCTAGTCCTATTGTGAAATGCTAACTGTTGTTCAGTAGTCTGTTAAGTGACTATTATAAATAAAACCAACCAACCAAACAGAAAACATACTTCTTTTGAAAAAGCCCTTTTGTCTGGACAGAAAAAGATACAAGAAGGCATTTATTTCACTTAGTTTCAATAATATGAACAAATATCGTTTCTTCAGCTTCATCCAACTAAAAATTATTTTCATTTGGCTTCATTTTTGAATTTCTGGGTTCCATACTTCCTTCTGTTGGAACCAACAGAGGGAAAATAATATTTTAATTTTCTGTTAGCCAACATATGAATTTTTTTCTCAAAGGAAGGTTTGTCTTTTATGAAGCTGTCATGAACACAGATATCTGCCTAATCATAGGAACCTGCTTCTGAAGCTCTAATACCAAACTTCTTTTGCAAGAAATCTGGAAAGTTTTGAAGGAAACTGAGGGGTTACAATCCCCACATAGAAGATGAATCGGGGAATCAATGGTTCCATAGAAAATTAATACAATTATTTTTGAGAAGTTAAAGCTATAAATGTAGCATTTTCACAGAGAAGATATTAACGGGATTACTCATATTGCAGTTTAGTAGAAATGGGCACTATATAATTGTTTTCTATTTATTTTCACTTACTGATCAGGTACTCTCTGAATCTCCTGCATTTACAGTGTCAATAAAATGTTTATAAATTAGTTTTGTTTTGTTGTACATGCCAGGGGCACATATAGACGTTGTGCTTTCAATTGTATGATCCTAAATCTTTCTGAGCTTCTGAGCTCACGTTTTACTTCTCGGGACTCAATTATACTATAATCGGTGAGATGGTGTAGAAAAGATATTCAGAAATAAATTTGCATAAGCTCGAACTTTGCACAAGGTAATTCACCTAAAAGTCAAGTGAAACGTACAATATCATCTCCGCTTTTCACTTACTTGTCTCACTCTCTTTTTTGAGCTTCCAACTCGGAATATCCCCACTGTCTGGAGGCCTGCAAATAAGGAAACAAAATCTTCAGTCCTGTTTTATGGTTTCAAACTGGAACAAGTCAAATTAGATATAAAACAGAATGCCAATACCGCACTGCAACATGCAGGGTAACGGTGACTTGACAGCACGCACTGATGCTTATTTATGCCATGCTAGATTCACCAGGTACCTAGAAGTTAGCCCTGCTAGCACCAGGGTCATTTTACATTAAATCTTCTGATTAGACATTGTTCTTGTGATATTATGTATTTTCCACACTTCCTCCATATGAAAAAAATACTGTAACATTTTCTTCATTATTCAGGAGAATTAAATGTGAGTTTTCTATGAATTTCCAGACCTTTATCAATTTGAAGATAGATATTTCTTGTCTCACTGATCATAATTAAAGCATGTACTTATGAAAGAAAATCTATAATGTGCAAAAAATGTAAAAACTGATATACTTTAAAAATACCTGATGCAGAAGTAATGATTTAATATTTTGACTTGTTTCTATACAGTCTTTCTCCATGAAAAAATTATATATAGAGAGAGGAAATGCTGCTGCATTTACTTAATATTATGTCACAAGAATTTTTTAAGCCAGTAAAAATTCTGTGTAAAATGTTACTTAAAATGGATACAAAATACCCTATTACATGAATGTGCCAAAATTCACTTCATATTCTCCTCTGAATGACAATATAGGTTCCACCAACACATATGCACTTGTTCTGATACCATAACTTGCCTATTAGGAACAACTCTGCACATCCGTCTCAGTTTACCTTTCTGATTCTCTTGAGAGCATGTCCTAGAAGTGGGATTATGGGGCCAATGCACCAAGAAGATTTATCTAGTCCTAAATGTCAGTAGTGCCAAGGTTGAGAAGCCTTGCTCCAAAAAATTAGGTCTCTTAAACAATTGATCACAAATTAGAAAGGTCAACAATAGCTCCGCAGTATCATTAAGTATCCAGTCAACATTCAGATAAGGTTCACCAACTGTGATCGGTTGGTGCGCCTTGCAGTCTCTTAATGTGTATGTTTCCCCCCTCGCTGTTTATACCTTTTCCTTGACATAATTGGTTTGATGAAGATATAGCACTGATTTCCCCACAGTAGATCCCCTCAATGTTTGGATGAAGACACTCTGCAGTGCCATTTATATGTTCCTTTCTCCCCTTTATTTCCTCTAAAGAGATAGAGTCAGAGTTTTCTCTTATTCCGCTTAGAATTTTGGGGCAAGAATACTTCACAAGAGCTATTACGCACTTCTTTTGAGGGGGCAGAGAATGTGTGAAGGACTTATTTTCCTATGTAAGCCATCAGTCACTGCCACTGCTGATCATCACCTACATTTACTGTTTCATTGCTGGCTTACTTTCTCTTCATTTGGGATAAAGGCAATGCCAGATTGTAGCTGCCCATGTCTGTTTTGCTGCTACATGAAGAGGGCTGGTGTGAGAGTCAACAGACCATGAAAACATAGTAAACGGGCCAGCAAACATCATTTGCATCCTGAATCTGCCTGATCCTGAATCTAGATAAAATATTCAGACTCCCAGTATGTAAATGGATTTTGGTGGGGGAGGGGGGGTGTATGCTTTGCTTAATCTATTTTTATCTGGGTTCTTCTCTTGCCACTGAAAGAGTTCTGACTAGTCCAGTATATAATTAAATTGGAAAAAGTTTAAAATCTTTATAACATTATTTCTTTCCATCCTGAAACAAAGTAGACATCTTACTTTGTTTCTTAATTCCTTAATGTCTCTTGGTAAAGCTTGCAGTTTTTTTTTCACAGAAGTTTCTTACTTCTTATTTCAGGTATTCTAGCTATACTGTACATTTGATATCAATATAAATGAATTATTTTATTGGTATCCCAACCCAGGGGTAGAACCCAGGTCTCTCACATTGTAGACATACGCTTTACCGTCTGAGCCACCAGGGAAGTCCCTTTTATTGGTAGAGTACATAATATTATTGCTTTTACATAAGACGTGGATATATTTTTGTATATTTATTTTATGGTCTTGCCACATTGTGTATTAGGTATAAGACTTTTAAAGTTGGTTTTCTAGAGTTTCTCAGTTAGAAAATATAATATGTAAAAATATTCAAAAATATAATATCAAAAAATGGACTATTTTTATCACTTTTATATCTTATACGTGTTATCCTGAATTTCCAGAATAATTTGAGAGAACCATGCTGAGAGGCTAGTCATTGCTGATTTGCACAAGTACATCTTGGTGCTCTGCTCTTGGGTGGAATTTTTGCTCTGCATCTGTTCTCAAAAGACTTCTGTTCCTTCCTTGTTGTTGCCATCAATTTGTCTGCCTTATAATTGAGTCCAGCCAACCCCCCACTTAATTTATTGCTTCTAACCTCAGTGGGGACTTGAAAACAACATAATAAAGATATTAGAATCAAACACAGAATTATATTTCTTCACCTACAAGATGAGCATAATAAGTATCCACCTCAGAAGTTGTTCAATGATTCAATTAATCAATACATATAAAATACATAGACTTGTATATGGCACCTATAGAGAGATATAGGCCCTGACTGGTGTAAATGAGAATTTCCATGCAAAACAGAAAACTTTATTCTAATAGTGCTGTGCTGTGCTCAGTTGTTCAGTCGTGTCTGACTCTTTGTGACCCCATGGACTGCAGTCCACCAGGCTCCTCCGTCCATGGGATTCTCCAGGCAAGAACACTGGAGTGGGTTGCCATTTCCTTCTCCAGGGCATCTTCCTGACCCAAGGATCGAACCCACGTCTCCTGCATTGGCAGGCAGATTCTTTACCACTGAGACACTTGGCAAGCCCTTATTATACTAGTATGACTTCACAATTTTAATTCTGGCTGCATTATTGTCTTGTTGGTTTGATAGTTTCCAAATAGCTGAATTTCTACATAAGTGAGATATCACATAAGGGCACTTTCTTCCCACATGAGACTATTCTTTTGCTTGAATTCCTCCAGTCTGGGCAGAAATGTCTATTTCTATGTCATTATTTCCTCAATTATAGTACTTTTCCACTCAGTAAAGGTGACCGTGATTTTGAAAATAACTATTAATAGCTAGTGATTGATTACTGTAATTTCTATGTATCAATTGATTATAATCTAAGTTTTTAATTAATTAATTTTTAGGCAGAGCAGATGACAGCCTTCAGATAGCCAATGCCATTCTCTGATATAAGCTTTAGAGTCATTTTCCTCAAGAAGATTCAGTCCAGGCATTCAGTAACCTTGACTTGAGATAGTCACTGAGAAAAAACAGGTGTCCATCAAAAAAGTCCTAGATCTGGCAAAGAAATGTGACATTGCTAAACCCTGTCCCAGAAATTGATGCAATCACTTTTCTCTCCTTTTCCTCAGAAGCCGAAATGGAAACTAGACCCCAGGCACTCGAATCCCAGGCTTAGAGAATTCAAGTAACGAGGGCAGGCATAATAAATCGGCACCCCCCCCCCCCCCCGCCCCGGCTCCCCGCCTCAACTCAGCCTAAATCGAGAGACAGAAGAGAGTCTGACTCTTATGTTGTCTGGTTTTTTGTTTTTGTTTCTGTTTGAAATGTGCGGTTCACAGAAAGCAAGGATGGTTAAGGAAGTTTGGCCTAATAGTAGAGAAAGCATTTGGTGAAGTAAAAGTGGGGAAGGGTAGTGTACACGAATATAGATGGAGTCAAGACTACTGTCCAAGACCGTTTTTTTTTTCCTCTCTCTCCATTTTTTTTGTTTTGTTTTATTATTGTGCGTGTAAGTCCAAGACCGATTTGAGAGAGAATGAAAAGACCTTTGACAAATATCTATAAGGCTAAAGTGACTCAAACTCTCCGCTATCCATTTCAAAAACTGGCAAATAAAGTCTTACAAAAATTGCTTTTGAAGTTTGCTCTTTTTTTGTGATTAATATCTGTTTGAATTTGAGCCTGTCTCTTATTTTTTCCAGAGCCATTTGGTCTAAGCATCATGGAAACTCAGAACAGAATCAGGACCTTGAAAGATCATGCAGGTATCTTCTTTCCTTGGCCCTAAAGTGCACTGTAACTATTTCCCACACCACCCTCCACCCCAAGAAAACACGAACTGCCCTGTTTTTCAGTAATCTTAAAGGAAATGCTATTTCACAAAATAAAATTCATGAAAGTTTATTTTCCAACAGAAAATATAAAGACATGCCAAGTTTTCTTTCACAAAAGCAGTTGCGCAACCTGTCACTGCATTTTTGGATGATCGGAGTAGATTGGAGCATGACCGGAGTAGAATTTTCTCATTTAGAATTCTTTAAAGTACCTTACGGTTCACTCTCTACATTCTTTACAAGGAAAAATTATAATTATAAAAGTATGAGTTGCTTTTTCTACCTCATAGTAAAGTATAGACTGAATTTGTGTATTCATGGTACTGAACTCTTTACTTGCTGAGCTATTTTGAAAAATAATTCTGTTCATGTAATACTGATTGAACATTTACATTGTTATCATGATACTAAGTTTTGGGAATTCCAAAAATCTAACATACTTTTCTTGATGTCTAGCTTATCTTCTAAGGAGAAGAGACAGATAAACAAACACATGAACATATGCACATACATCCACATATTAAAATTTTGCATAAGCAAAGTTTTAATACGTATTAATTATATTAAGTCACTCATATGTTATCTAGTGATCTCCATATATAACAAGATGATTAATTTTTGTAAAGCCCCACTTTTACTAGAAATAGATGAGAATGTTACTGTAGTTATGTCTGTATATCTTGAGGATTTCTTTTTCTGTTTGTTTTCTTTATTATGATGAGTACATCATTTTTTATAGTAAAAAGGTAATTACAGTGATGTATGTGAATCATTTCTCAATAAAACTGGAAAAAAGAAGCAATTAATAAACTCTTCTCATTCCATAAAATTCATGCTAACATTATAGAAAACAAATTCAGGTTGTAGACATGGCAGTTTGATGAGCCAAAAGTCTAAAGTTCAACAAAGATTTTAAAGAACCGTACATAGCTTTAAAGTCAGCATATAAAGTGGAACTGAGTTGCCAAAAGGGGCATGATGAAGAAATTTTAAGTGGACATCTTTCCACAAAAATGCAAATAACAATATACAAAACTATTGCCCAAAACTACATATTTTCTATTCACTTAAGGAATGGTTTCCCAATCTTTTTTTTTTTTTTAAAGAAGTTGATTCTTTCTTTTAAAGGAAGCCTTGAGTAACCTCAACATGTAAAGAACATAGAAGTGGCTCTGCTTTGTTTAAAGGAGGCCTTGAGGATAACCCAGCCCAACACACCTTGTCCTCCCTTCAATTTCCTGTCTCCAGTGTCACTTCTGAGGACTCTTTGGCTCTAGGGAGTTTGAATATCATCAAGTTTATCCCCCCCCCCCCCCACCGCCATATCTTGTTTATCCCTACTGGGCTTATGCCAACACTATGTAAACTTTCTTCACAAAGGAAGTTTCGACCTAGAGCCTGATCAAATGAATATAGGATTGAAATTGGGTGTTTAAATGAATGATGCTTGAATACATGAAAGTACTTGATTGCTGACACTCAAGTCTGCTTACCATGTTTTTCAAGATGTTGACAGCAGCTGTCCACCAGCCTCGGGACCTGCCTGTAAATAGGATTCAGGCTGAGTTTCTTATCTCTGGCTTTTTCTTTTTTATTTTGAGCCTCAGCAGGCAAGGAGAGCTGTAATGCTTCCAGCAGTCGAGACTGATTGTCATCAAGATCGGTGATAGAATCCACTGACATTGCACCCTGCAAATTATACACAGACATGAACAAAGAGTACAGATGGAGAAAATAAAAACTGCTTCCCCCAATGCTGTCCAATAAATACTTTTGCCCACTTAAAATTATACTGTTTAATTGTGCTGTTTCTATTTTAAAAGGAAAAAACCAAACACCTTTTGAAAAAGTTAGGAAACCTTCACGACATAGGGTAAGGTACTGAGAGTTACAATTTCAACAATAGACAACTTTTTCCAAATGGAAGACAAGAGATGGCAAACATACAATTAAAATAGTTTGACCCAACCACTTCATTCCTTGAAACAAGAAAAAAAAAAATCACATACTTGATGAATGAGGTAAAGTCAGAGAACGCTTGTGAATTAAAAAAAAAACAAAAACAATTCAACTATGGCTCTAGAAAGTAGATTTTAAAATAGGATTCCATAAACAGTCTTAGTTTGGTTTTCCCCAGAAGTGGCACAATGTGCTTTATTAGGGGACAGTCCCAGGAGATAGCTGTAGGGAGTGGGGAAATGAGAAAGGGGAGTGAAGGCAGCCAGCGGAGGGAGCCCCACCAAGCCCGTGACAAGCCTGTGGGCAGCTGGAGCCCGACTGCCCTGGGAACCTGGACGATCATGTAGGTCATGTACCTCAGAGCTATTCCTGCTTAGGAGTGAGGGGGCTGAAGTACTTACCACAAGTCTCCAGAGTCATTGATTAAGGGCAACTTCTGGTAGGGGTAGGGAGGTGACATGAATGTCTTCCTACTTGCAGGCTGTCATCTGCATGGGTGGGTGTCTCTGGCCATCAGAGAGAGCCTCCAGCCAAGAAATGAGGTCAGTGACAGGTGGAAAGAGGGCTGGCACGCTAGGAATGGTAAGAGCTAAGGGTAAGGACACAGGGCACCAATGATGTCTGTATGGCCACCCACTCATTGATGAAACCTAGAGGAAGAAGTTGGCAGCTGGTGTCCTAGCAAGGCCTGGACAGAGGGGAGGGCACTGGGGAGGCCCACTGCCTGGGCTCTAGAGTCTCAGAAAGCTCATACATGGCATTTTGGTGTCATTGCCTTGTAGACTTATACACACAGTCGGAGAGATTATCATGGGACTGGAAGAACACTTCCATCATGCAAATTCAAATATTCCAGGATGCTGTCATTTCTTCAGTTTTAAACACAGGGAAATGCTGGAAACAGCGGTGGGTGGCTCAGGTGCCCCTGAATCTTGGAGAGGTTCTAAATATTGGAGGCTGACTGAGCATTGTGGATTTTAACTGGGAAGTGTCTGGGGTTTTAACTAGGGTAGGAGTTGATGGCTGGAGATGGCAAAGATTTGGGCTTTCAGGCAAGAGGAAAAGGAGAGATCTCTTAATGACCCAGGAAGTTTCAGAGATATTTATCTCCTGATTCAGCTAATCATCAACCAATTTGCCTAGAAACTCAGCTTTCCTGGAATGAAATGTGAAATCTGAAGTGCTAAATAATAGCACAGTGCCTGGAACATGGTACTCACTTAATAAATGGAGCCATATTATTGTGTGCTATGCTAGGTCGCTTCAATTGTGTCTGACTCTTTGTGACTCCATGAACTGCAGCCCGTCAAGTTCCTCTGTCCATGGGATTCTCCAGGCAAGAATATTGGAGTGGGTTGTCATGCCCTCTTCCAGGGCAATCTTCCTGACCCAGGGATCAAACCCATGTCTCTTATATCTCCTGAATTGGCAGGCGGGCTCTTTACCACTAGTGCCACCTACCATGTTATTACAATATTGATTTGAAAGAGGATATGTGTGTGTGTGTATTTCTACAGTTATGTTGGAGAAAAAACCCACGCCCTATTGATAAGAAAAATCTCATTGTTTATGAAGTAAGTGTAAGTAAGTGTTAGTAGCTCAGTCCTGTTCGATGCTTGGCAACCCCATGGACTGCAATCTGCCAGGCTTCTCTGTCCATGGGATTCTCCAGGTAAGAATACTGGAATGGGTAGCCATTCCCTTCTCCAGAGGATCTTCCCCACCCAGAGGTCGAACCTGAGTCTCCTGCATTGCAGGCAGCTTCTTTATCGTCTGAGCCACCAGGGAAGCCCCGCGTATGGAGACAGGTAGCAAATGTACTTAGCCAGGCATAGTTCTTAGATGAGATGAAGAGATTAACAAAAACACTTGGCCCTGCCCTCAAGCCTCACAGTCTCACAGGAAATTCTGGTAACAACAGAAGATCACACGAGAGCAGGATCAGTGGTGATGTTGTAGAATGTTCTGAATATCATGGGTAACCAAGGAGAGGCACCCAATACCTTTGAAAGGGGTCAGGGAAAGGTTGTGAGGGTGTGTCAGGTGTCTCGGGGCCAGTGCAAATTCTCCCTGAATGGGGTTGTTGACAGATTCTTGGACACAAACTATATTTCCAGTTTTCACATAAGCCAAGACTCAGAGAAGAACCTTAGAACTCTTCCGTTGTCCTAACTTCAGTGTCAGAGAAAACAGTGGCCAACTCACCCTCCTCCTGGCCCGAGGAGCCGGCTCCGGGGTATTGGGAGACGTTGACTCATTTGGTGTTTCCGAGGTGGAGCTGAGAGATGAGTTACTGCTTGAGAGTTCTTTGTTTTGTCTTTTATTTCCAAATGGGAGGAGGGAAGCCACAAAATCAGAGGCATCCTTGTGCTCGTCCCTCTGCGAGTCCTGTTTGAGTTTATAGGCCCGGTCATTTGCGATAACTTGGGATAAGGGCATTCCAAACGCCTGTGGGATGAACTCTGGAATCAAAAGAACAAACATTCACTTACAGAGGAAGAGCAGACCAGGGAAGACTCTCAGTCACGTTGCAGATCGAAGGGCAGACAGATTCAAATGACTGTTTTCTGAAGAACTGATCCATCCAAAAAATATGGAGATGACTTTTGGGTTTGTCAGAGAGGCCAAAGTTTCTATCTCAGTAAAAGAAAGTCAGTTTGTTTAAAGAGCAAGGGTTTTAGAAATCTAGGCTTCCAGCTTTTCGCCATGTATCTCAAGAATGTTTAAAGGAAATAACTTTACAGAGAAAGGTGACATTTCTGATAGGATGAACATGGTCTATACAGTCCATGGAATTCTCCAGGCCAGAATACTGGAGTGGGTAGTCTTTTCCCTTCTCCAGAGGATCTTTCCAACCTAGGGATTGAACCCAGGTCTCCGGCATCAGGCACATTCTTTACTAGGTGAGCCATAAGGGAAGCCCAAGAATACTGGAGTGGGTAGCCTATTCCTTTTCCAGTGGATCTTCTTGACCCAGGAATCGAACTGGGGTCTCCTGCATTGCAGGCAGATTCTTTACTAACTGAGCTATCAGGGAAGCCCCCTCATAAGTACACCATTTTACAGACTTAAGTCTTTGATGGATGTCTCAAGAACCCCCAAAGCTTACAAGGCCTGAGAAGACTCTGTGCATATGCATTCATTCAACAGGCACTTAGTGTGCACGTACACCCGTGGTGGATTCATGTCAATGTATGGCAAAACCAATACAGTATTGTAAAGTAAAATAAAGTAAAAATAAAAATTAAAAAAAAAAAAAACCCAGGCACTTAGTGAATACCTATATGTACTATGTCAAGCTATGCAGTGGGGAGTATGCTCATGCAGGCTTCAGAATGTGGGGTGGGGTAAGGGAGTAGAGAATCAGATACATAAATAATTATAATTGAGTCTATCATGTGCCATACTGGCTTCCTTGGTGACTCAGTGATAAAGAACCCGCCTGCCAATGCAGGAGACCCAGGTTCGATCCCCCCTGCGTAAGGAAGAGCCCCTGGAGGAGGGCATCGCAACTCACTCCAGTATTCTTGCCTGGAGAATCCCATGGACAGCGGAGCCTGGTGGGCTATAGTCTACGAGGTCTCAAAAGAGTCAGACACAGCTGATTGACTAAACCACCACCACACGGGCTGTTAAGAGAGATGCAGAAAGCCTGAAATTCAAGTAAGTGGTTATACTTCGAGGTTCCAAGTGAAAGACCCGTGCCTGATATGACAACCCAAGAGGCAGAGGAGCAGCTGGGGAAGGAGTTTGTTCAGTTCTTTCTTTGTGTTTTTGTCCCCGCATGCTGCCTCCAATTGCTGGGTTTGTGGTGTCACTCTCATGATCTACGTTCAAGCCATTCTCCTGGCCACACACAGAAGTGGGTTCTCACCACCGACCATCTGGGGAAGGGCCCAGGATATAATTTGTTACATCCTCCAGGAAGGACAGTTTTGGGGAAGGAGGATCATGGAGATGGAGACAGTTGCATTCTGGATCTCTAGAGTAAATCCATTTGTATACACACACATTGTAAGCACACCAGTCCTTAGGGCCAGGCATTTTATTGGTAATATTTTAAATTCATGCTGAAAAGCATTAATAATTAAATTAAATGGATTATTTCTTTGAGGCTCAAAATTACATCTCCTAGCAGCAGAAACTGGAGTCTAGCCTCGCCCTTGTTTTTATAACCCTTGTGAATAAAACCAGAATGATCAAGGGAAAACAATTCAAAGGTTGAAAAGGCGAACATTAAATCAGGTGGAAAGAGGCTGTAAAAGGTTTTCCTCTTTGATCCATGGCAACAGCTTGAACATCACTGGGCTAGTACACAAATCTGCAGTAAAAGCAGAAATGGCACTTGAAAAGTCTGCACCTCTTGTTCTGTCAAAACATGCAATTTATGTTGAAGTGAAAAATCAAAACTTCCACATTTCTGGATTTTCAGAAGATGCTTCTCACCCTCTATCACCAAACTAGTCGGCACATGATGATACAAAAAATAATTTAGGCATTTGTTTTGAGGATCAGTGTGGACAGGGTAGCAAGATCCAATAGTCACTACTGGTAAAAGGTCATTTTCACTACTAGCAAAATTAGAAACCAAACAGGCAGCTCAGGATTTATTGTGTCTATCAGTGCTACCTCGTCTATGGGAATAATCAAATAGTTTTCCTTCAAAAAGTTTGGGGCAAGTCTAGGAACAAGTGTATGGCAAGGCTGATGGCTATTTGGAATACACAAAAAACTTTTGGAGAGTAATAACAGCAGAAAGGACATTGATGAATGTATAAAATGACCTGTGTCTGCTCAAGTAGGCATATTCATACAGGGATTTAATATGACATGAGGAGTATTGATTTCTTTTTGAGACATTTTATCCACATAAAGGGAACCAACCAGCTTCGGCTAGAGATTTCTAATATCCTTGGCAAAAAAGAAGTAATATGGTTTCCTTCAGTATCTGTCATTTTTCATATCTAAAAGTCTGTTGCTCTACTTGTAAATTGGAATCATGGAATACAAATGAAGCAGATGGAATACATAAAGTCATTCTCCCCAAATGACTCTTTCACTTCTCTTTTCTTTCCATTGAAGAGATGTAGCCACCTATAACAGGTTTTTATTTCTCTCTAATAGGCTTTTTTCCCTGGCTGAGTTTATGTATTCTTTCAGTGGTAGTGTTTTGATCTAATCTCTTTAATTTCTCACTGCTTTCTCCGGAGAACTCTCTCAGGCTTGAGAGAGGAGATAGATCTCTCTATGCCCTGAACTTGTGTCTAGTCGCTGGAAAGTTCTCGGCAGGGTTCCTTGCATATAATTGCTTCTCGAAATGTGGTTATTGTAAAATTGAGGATTCAGCCCAACCAGGTTGAGCAAAACCTTCCTTTTTGTGTAAATAAAGTGCTGGGCACAGGCTTATCTGTGGGCTCGAACCTCTTCTGTTGGAGGGAAGAGGAAACCTACGGACTCTGCGCTGATAGCTGTTAATAAAACTGATAATGGGTTTTTCAAACCATAAAGACATTAATCAAGAGTCAATGTTCTGGGGCCAGGGACAGTGTGTATCCCGTTCTGATCTATTTTCTGTGTTTCCTGAGGAGACGGCATCCCCTGCCATCCTCCCTGCAGACTGTCTCTGTTGCCTCCCCGTGGTCCTGAGTCCCTGGAGGTGATGTGCTGGTCTCTCAGCTCCCTGCAGCAATTTCCAGATCCTTCCCTCCCACTGCGTGGCTGAAACCTGGGGCTGCAAGCTTCCTTGGCACCCCTGCTCATCGCTATCTTCTATCCTGGCAGTCAGAACCCTTGGCCACCATCATCCCAGGTGACGTGGATGTCTGCCTAAATGACCCATCTGATTCTCTGTCCTCACATCTCCTTGACTTCCTCCTCCTCTTCTGTTTTCCTGCATGCCGCCTTTTTCACCAGCTCCCTCGGTCCCAATCCTGGACCTTACCTTCACCGGAACTAAGTGCAGGGCAGCAAAGAAGACACAGATGTAAAGAAGAGACGTTTGAACTCAGGGGGAGAAGGAGCGGGCAGGATTTGAGAGAAAAGCCCTGAAACATATATATTACCATGTGTAAAATAGATAGCCAGTGATGTTTGATGTATGATGCAGGGCACCCAAAGCCAGTGCTCTGGGACAATCTGGAGGGATGGGGTAGGGAGGAGGGGGCTGGGGTTCAGGATGGAGGGGACGCATGTATGCCTATGGCTGATTCATGTTGATATATGGCAAAACCCATCACAACACTGTAAAGTAATTACCCGCCAATTAAAGCAAATTAAAAAAAAAATTTAATAGATGCAAAAAAAGGTGATCTGGCATCTGGATTGAGGCTTCCTCCCTCCACTGTTGTCTCACACCTCCAACCCAGATCATATTTTACACTGCGGTGTGACAGTCCTTTCAAAGGTACCATTAAGCCATCCCTCCTTAATTTATAGTAACAAATACTTGATGTTTCAACTGTTATTTAATATGACACAGAATGAAGTTGTATCAACTATTCTTCTATAGGGGCTACTTCACAGCTCACATGTCGTAACACATCTAGAGAGGGAGGGACAATAAAACGTGGCATGATGTCATTTCAGCATAAAGAAAGGTGCTAGACCTGACTATCACCAGAGTTTACGTCGATAAACATATGGCATCATCTGAAAATATCCTGTAGAGTGGGGACCTAGCTCCCAGACTTAGGCTATGGTAAAACCTATTCCCCTTGTGCTCTGATTAGGAACATTATTAACTGGAACAAAGCAGCTATTTTTAAACCTTTTTTCCCCCAAAGTGATTCTTTTTGACAGAAGAAAGAAATTTTCTGAAGTTCTGAAAGTTGAAAAAATACTTTTGGGATGCCAAGTAATTTAACTAAGAGAAATGAAGGACTTGGAAGTATTCTGTATGAAAATATATGTTTTCTGAACCAGCATCAATCCTGGTTTCCATATGGAAATCATAAGTCATATGGGCACTGCTTAAAGTGGCAGGAGGGACACAGAAGTGTCACAGGATCTGTTGTATATTACGTTAAGGCAATTTAATAAAACACAGGACATGATTCACTCTGATTGAATCAATTAATGTAGCAGCAAATCAAACATTTAATGAGTCACTCTATTGGGAGAGCAATTTGATTCTAAAAAGCTGCTCCTATCTATTTTTAGATGACCTAACCCAAAAGGTCATTTAGAGTTTCCTGTTTTCCTTCTTTTACTCTTGAATTCAAATGATTGTCATTTTTCACATGTGCAGCTGTTATGAACCCAAATGGTAATATTCAAATGGAAGAAAACAATGTGAACTGGCCACAACTGTGAGAGCCCTGCACACTGCTCCATCACACCCTGGTTCCCAGGACATCCATGTGATGGATGTGTGGACATATATAGGACTTTCTAGTCAGAGAAAAATGCCATGTCATTAAGCTTGACTGAAGCCTAGGATATCATCTTTTTAACTATCAAAGCTAAAAACAAACAAACAAACACAACCACCTCTTATGCCATATATCTTGATATTTCTTTCCTTAGTTGGATACATGATGTATCTTTTCCTTGGAATCACCAGAATCTGCCTTCCTTTTCCCAGCCAGCACCCTGTGCGACCTCATAGAACACTGCCAAATTTTCAGTGAGCCTATATAATATCTAAATACGATTTGGTCTGAAAAAGGTATACTAGCCCAGTGCATACTGGCTGATTACTTCCCCTGGCCTTTCCTGCCCAACCCTTACTTCCTGCTGTTTTCTTATATGGAGAAGCACACATACATCTCCCTCTCCTGAGGGAATCAAAACATCTGCAAAAAACAGAAATGCTCATTCTGTTTCATTTAACACGAATGGGCACTTCTGAAGAATCACCTCACGTCTACATTTTGAGTGTTCAGATCCCAGTACCAATATCATCATCTTAGAATAAACAACTTTAAAGATAACACATTACTAATATCAGTCTGGATGATCCCTTTAATAACTCTATAACACCGAGGATTACTCTAATCTAATGAGATAAAGATGGCCCATGGCAGGAATAGGATGAGTAAAAACTCTAGTTTAAAAAAGCTACCCTGGCTACTAATC
Source organism: Capricornis sumatraensis (assembly GCF_032405125.1). Classification (NCBI taxonomy): domain Eukaryota; kingdom Metazoa; phylum Chordata; class Mammalia; order Artiodactyla; family Bovidae; genus Capricornis; species Capricornis sumatraensis. The sequence continues at coordinate 136,456,323 of NC_091092.1, read as the reverse complement.
TTCATTTAAAATATAAGGGCATGAGTTTATGAATTAATTGAACAGAATACAATTTTTCAGACAATGATGGATAGCTGAAGAAGAGTACATATCCATTGTATTCGTTATGCTAACATGAGATTCTGCTACGGTAGACTGTGCCCTGATGGGTAAACTGGTTAGTATGGACCAGAGTTCTCATCGTAGGAGGTGCACATTGGTAGTCATAAAATGACTCATGCCCAGTACCTTAGAGACAAATGGGGTCAGATTTTCTGAGGTGGGGCATTGGAATATTTAAAGGTTTCACAAATTATTCTATCAGTACAATGCAGTCAGGGGCAGGGATCCTGGATATTTTCATGTCCTTTCCTCCAGCTGGAGGTAAACATTTGAAATGTCTGGAGATACTCTGGTTGGGAGCAGTGGTACTGGCATCGAGTGGTAGAGACCAGGGATGCTTATATTAAACATCTCAGACAGTGTACAGGACAGCCCCCACAGCAAAGAATTGTTCTGTAGAAAATGTCAACAGTCCCAAGATTGAGATATCATGCTCTAAGGGAAGTAAAACACTAGTTTTCTATTCTCTAGAATTCTTTTTTAAATTTTATTTTTAAAATGTATTTTTTAACTGGAGGAAAGTTGCTTTACAATATTGTGATGGGTTCTGCCATATGACAATGCAAATCAACCATCATCATACATATAGCATACATTTATATCATATATATCACCTCCCTCTAGTCTCCCTCCTCTCCCACCACCGCACATCTAGATCATCACAGAGTGCCTACAACTTCTCGCCAGCAATCAGTTTTATACATGGTAGTGTAGATACATCTATGCTACTTTCTCCATTCGTCCCACTCTTTCCTTCCCTCACTGTGTCCATAAGTCTGTTCTCTATATTTGCATTTCCATTCCTTCCCTGCAAATAGGTTCATCAATACCATTTTTTTCTATTAGAATTCTTTATCTCTTTTTAGTCCAAGAACCAGATGTCATGACCCTTTAGGCACAATTCAAGATATGGGTGTAGAGTCTGGGATCAGTGGTGTATCTAGGTCTTGTCTAATACTTACCACAATGCATTTATTTTTATACCTTTGATTTCATTGCCTTTCATTACTCTCAAGCAGAAATTTGATCATTATATAAAAGAACGCCAAGGCAAGACATATGGCCTCCCTTACTCAACACTTATTCACTATGACACATACGTTCATATGACCATACCACTCAGCAGTCATTTCATATGAAGACGTAGAAACAAGCCACAAAAAGATATACTGGGCTAATGGGGCCCAGGTGCCCATTATGCGGGCTCAATGAATATTAGTTAAAAAGGAACACAAATACCTCTGCTGCTGCTGCTGCTAAGTCGCTTCAGTCGTGTCCGACTCTGTGCGACCCCAGAGACGGCAGCCCACCAGGCTCCCCCGTCCCTGGGGTTCTCCAAGCAAGAACACTGGAGCAGGTTGCTATTTCCTTCTCCAATGCATGAAAGTGGAAAGTGAAAGTGAAGTTGCTCAGTCGTGTCTGACTCGTAGCGACTCCATGGACTGCAGCCTACCAGGCTCCTCCGTCCATGGGATTTTTCAGGCAAGAGTACTGGAGTGGGGTGCCATTGCATTCTCCGCCAAATACCTCTGAGAGAGTGGCTAAACTATTGGTTTCCTAAATATCCACAGAAGGGGACAGTATGAAGACAGTCAACCATTCCCAAAACCCACAGGGCAAAAAAAAAAATGAGTATGCTGTGATCTAACATTACAATGCTGACAACAGCCCATCTTCACTAACCATGAGGATGAGACTATTTCTTTCCAGTAGAAATGGTAGGCAAATCCAAACTCTTTGTCATTCAACTAGCCCTGCCTAACTATCTAGATTTGCCAGACAGCTGGTTAGCGTTAGAGATACTATCCATGGCTACTCAACCCAGGTTTTCGTTATACACTGATGATTGGGCAGCTTCATAATTGGAACCATGAACTTGGCATGAATCATACTTTGCTCAAACCAGTTGAACTCATCAATTCAGTACAGGGCCACTCGAACACAAAAGAGTAGACCCAAACAGCCTTTAATGGCATTCCACTGTAGAAATCCAGTTTACATAATAGAGTTGAACCATGTAAGTCAATGCAATTCTAAAACCCCAGCAAATTCAACCAGTATGCTCCATGGAAGACACATTTGCTTTAGTTCATTCTGTCTTTTACCTCTGTCTTTGTTTTTCTCCTTCCCGAGTGAATCCAGTTTCTTTCTCAAAGATTTCTTTCTCTTTTGTCCATCTGTAAATATTAAACAAATGAAAAGTTGTAAAAACGAGCAGATAAATGACAGTTTACATTTTCAATAAATACATTTGAGCAGAAGTGTGACCCCTCACTTTACTCATAATTTGGCATTTTAAGCAGAGTAATGGGCTTGAAAATATGTGAAAATTCTTAACTTGAATTGAACATATAGCCAGAATCTTGTTGTGTGCTCTTTAATTCTATTTCAACCATGGAAAATACAGGAAACTTATTTCCTTCAGAGGCCATTTAGTTTTGACACTTACATATGTTTGCTTTTACTATTACATGAGTCTCTTCATATTTATGCAAACTAATGTCATCTCAAATTAAATCTCCATGAGAGGGGAGTCAACAGTACACACAGCTTTGACATCCATGAGCTAATAGAGTGTAACTGAATAAGGAAGTGAATTTGGGGTCCATAGAACTCAAATCTAATCATTGTTACACCATTTACTAATCTTGTGACTTTGGATAAGTCTCAGGGTCCTCATCTATAAAATGGGAATTTCATGGAGTTGTTGTGAAGACTAAATAAAATGTTGCATAGAAAGTGCTTAATGGGGAGCCTGACACATTCCATAAATTCAGATCTACTCTCTTTCGAGGGGGGGGCGGGTTTCATAGTATTCCATAGTATGGCTATACCATAACTTAATTAACCATCCCCCATCACCCCCACTGACAGACATTTGGGTTGTTTCTAATTTTTACTAGAATAAGTAAGGCATTGATCCTTTTAGCATCTTATATATATGCACTTGCAACAAATGTACTTCACTGGTTGACTCACTAAAGAATATAGATACCTTCTATATCAGTAGGCAGCTGCAAATGAATTCCTAGTATGTCATCATAAAATACTGGCAGTCGTCATAGTGAGAATGTGTTTTGGAATAATGCAGCTGTCAACTTCATGTGTAGGAAGTGTAAATGAGGACTCTGCACTGCTACCCATCAGTAGAAAATGCAGCCCATGCTGCAAGGAACCTTGGGTTTAAAAGGGGATTAAGAATTGTTATTTTTCACAAGATATCCTTAATAGTGTAGTAAAGCAAGAGATTGAGTCCAATACAACTTAAAGGCAAGACTGATATCAGGACAAGACAGACTAGGCATTCGTCAACAGAAATGAACATTCCTGGGATCCTCATGGGGCTGCAGATGTTCCCCACACCTCCTCTCTGAATTTTTGGAGTCAGAAGACATCACAATATAATCAACAGGCACACACAAGCCCTCCTTCTCTTCAGAAAGCAAAGGAATATACCCATAAAATGGACATAGTTCATGACAGTCTTCACTTTGGCAGTTATGAAATATGTAGATGAAAATGATGTAAATCAGTTGTGATGTGGCAAAGAGCCATCAATCTCTTCCATCATGAGTATGTTCTTATCTTCAGCATCTAAAAGATGGTCTCACCACAGGGCCTACCATGATCTGTCACACCATAGAAACATTAACCTCTATATGTTACATCATATAGACATCACAGACATTATCATATAGACATGTTATACCAGATAGACGTTAAACATACTAATTGCACACGATTCTAATCTGTTCTTCAAATAGAACTAACAGGTCTTTTAGTTTGCAATGCTGCGGCCCCCTGAAGCAAAGAGCCAACTCATTGGAAAAGATTCTGATGCTGGGAAAGATTGAAGGCAAAAAGAGAAAGGACAGCAGAGGATGAGATGGGTGGATAGTATCACCGACACAACGGAGATTAATTTGAGCAAACTCTGGGAGACAGTAAAGGAGAGAGGAGTCTGGTGTGCTGTAGTCCACGGGGTCACAAAGAGTCAGACATGACTTAGTGACTGAACAACAGCAGGGCCTTTGCAGGCAACACTTTGCTCATCACTAGTTCATATCACCAAATATATTTGACTGTATTATGAGCATATTCCTTTAAAAATTCTATCATCTTTTCATTTTAATAGTTGAGCCAGAAGAATAATTAAACCATATATTAAATCCTAAGGGATTTATTTTTCATAACCAGTGGACATATCCTAAATTTCAAGCAAGTTGTCAAAGAACCAGAATACATGTAGGATAGGAGACATTTTCTTTTAAGATAGAACAACTTAAAATTTTTTTTTAATTAAAGGATGTAGGATATGTGTAGATGTGTATAAATATAAATATACAGTGTAAGTAATAATGAAGAAGTCAACTCTCACATAACCAGCAGCCAAGTTCAGATGTGGACTATTGCTAGTATCCGAGGAGCCTCCCGAGAGGGAATCATACTGAAGGTATTCTTTCTTGCCTCAATTACATATTTTATTCATTAATACTTTCTAAAATTCACCCTGTTGAGGCAGGTAGTGAAAGTGTTAGTCACTCAGTTGTGTTCAAGTCTTGGCAAACCCCACCAGGCTCCTCTGTTCATGGAATTCTCCAGGCAAGAATACTGGAGTGGGTAGCCCTTCTCTTCTCCAGGACTCTTCCCACCCCAGGAATTGAACCCAGTCTCCTGCACTGCAGGCACATTCTTTAAAAATGGCCCTAATTAGACAGAGGTGAACGTTATTAATAGGCAACTAGACAAAATGATGGATGATGTGCAATAACATGTAAGGAGGCATGGCTTTAGCCATTTTCTCATTTAAAATCCTCAGGAAAAACAGAGCTATGCAATATAACTGCTCACTTCTTCCTTGCGATCTGTCAGTAGTTTGCTGATTGACTCCTCATTTTTTGAAGAATGTCTTTTGTTCCCATACAGCATAGAGAATCTGCTCAAGAGACTGCTGTATCATGTACTTACAACCACACAGAACAGTTTATGTTCAACCCATCATTCCTCGGATGCCAGAAAGTGTGATAAGGGCCACTCTATCTTTTAAAGTAATTTAAGCTTCCTAACTATCCATACTGAGCAGCAATGTTTTTACAGTGCAAATAGTGATCAGCATATGCTTAGAACCAGACATGGAGCAACTGACTGGTTCCAAATTGGGAAAGGAGTATGTCAAGGCTGTATATTGTCACCCTGCTTATTTAACTTATATACAGAGTTCATCATGTGAAATGCCAGGCTGGATGAGTCACAAGCTGGAATCAAGATTGCTGGGAGAAATATCAACAACTTCGGATATGCAGATGATACCACTCCAAAGTCAGAAAGTGAAGAGGAACTAAAGAGCCTCTTGATGAGGGTGAAAGAGGAGAGTGAAAAACCTGGCTTGCAACCCAACATTAAAAAAGAAAAAAAATTAAGATCATGACATCTAGTCCCATCACTTTATGGCAAATAGAAGGGAAAAAAGTAGAAGCAGTGACAGATTTTATTTTCTTGGGTTCCAAAATCACTGAGGATGGTGAGTGCAGCCGTGAAATTAAAAGAAGCTGTGACAAACCTAGACAGTGCATTAAGAAGCAAAGACATCACCTTGCCAACAAAGGTCCACATAGTCAAAGGTATGGTTTTTCCAGTGGTCATGTACAGATGTGAGAGCTGGATCATAAAGAAGGCTGAGCACCAAAGAATTGATGCTTTTGAATTATGGTGCTGGAGAAGACTCTTGAGAGTGACTTGGACAGCAAGGAGCTCAAACCATTCAATCCTAAAGAAAATCAACTCTGAATATTCATTGGAAGGATTGTCGCTAAAGCTGAAACTTCAATACTTTGGTCACCTGATGCGAAAAGCTGACTCATTGGAAAAGAGCCCAGTGCTGGGAAAAATTGAAGGCAAAAGGGGAAGGGGGTGGCAGAGGATGAGAAGGTTAGACAGTATCACTGATTCAGTGGACATGAATTTGAGCAAACTCTGGGAGATACTGGAGGACAGAGGAGCCTCGTATGCTGCAGTCCATGGAGTCACAAAGAGTCAGACACAACTTAGCAACTAAACAACAACAACAATATGCTTACTAACTGGTCCCAGAGTGGGCACTATCTTATGGGCTACAGTGAGAAAATTGGGGTCACACATCCTGATCAAAGGCATCTTGGAAAAAGCACTAGAGGATTGCCCTCCATGTGCCTGCAGGAGACCACATCCTAGAGGGGAGAGCCCATAGACATACATGAAACAATAGCAGGTGGTAAGACAGCAAGCCTTCCACATCCAAGTGACCATAGAGGAAAGGAATCATTGGTATGGAGTGTGGTTAATCTAGCCATGTTGGGAGAGGCCAGTACCAAACAGGGTCTCTGGAGAGTTGAGAACAACGAAACATGAGCTTGTCCCTCTAGGAGAGGCTTTTCATGGTCTCACTTGCTGTCGGGTAGTGGTGGTTTCTCTAGCTAGATGAGAAGCTCTCTGAGGGTAGAACCATATCTCCTAGGCTTTTGTCTCCCTCCAGGTAAGGAGCACAGGGCAGAGCATGCCATGAGGACTTGTCAGCACTGTCTATGACCAGAAGTCAGATGGAGGTTTGGGTTGGTTCCAGGGAGAGCCCAGCAGCACTGAAGTATACAATTCCTAATTTTAATCAGATAAGATCAGATTCAGAGAGTAGAGGTTATTAAAGAGTATTTTTCATATTAAGTTGATTCTAGAGATACTAACGGAGAAGGCAATGGCACCCCTCTCCAGCACTCTTGCCTGGAAAATCCCATGGATGGAGGAGCCTGGTGGGCTACAGTCCATGGGGTCGCACAGAGTCGGACAAGACTGAGCGATTTCACTTTCACTTTTCACTTTCATGCATTGGAGAGGGAAATGGCAACCCACTCCAGTGTTCTTGCCTGGAGAATCCCAGGGACGGGGGAGCCTGGTGGGCTGCCGTCTATGGGGTCGCACAGAGTCGGACACAACTGAAGCAACTTAACAGCAGCAGCAGAGATACTAAGGGTAAAAAATGTCCAAGGAAAGACTCGTTTTTGGTGATAGATGGAAGAATAAGGGTTACTTTTGGGGAATGGCGACTGACTGCAAAGGGGCATGAAGGAGCCTCCTGGTGTGCTTGGATTGTTCCTTAGCTTGATCTGGCTGTTGGTTATATGATCCATGAGCTATATATATTAAAAACCCATTGAGTTGTACGTGTGGACATTCATATTTATTTACATCACTATATATATGTTATTCCTCAATAAAAATAACAAAAGACTTTGTCATTTTTATGGAATGGCACCACCAGTGTAAAAATTACATGAGTTGAATGGGGCTGCAAACTCAGCAAAGAAAGTCTTGCACCACCAGAAAGTTCTCGTACCTGTAACTTTTCTAAATATCTGAATGCCCATGATTTCATCCAGCAACCATGACTTCCTTGTGACACAGGCATACAGGGACAATGAGGAGCTGGTGACTTTGGAGTATGTACTAGAAGCTGAGCATCCATGGTCTCATTACATTCTCATAGCAGCTCTACAAAGCTCACACTATTATATTTTGTGCTTTTATAGATGTTAGGAGAGGTTAAGTAACTTGTCCAGGGCAGAAATTGGTAAGGGATAAATTTAAAACCTTGCACCCAGGACTAGCCCACACCAAACTGGTGCTCCTGATTTCTCACTGTGCTGTAGTGAGGAAAATAGGGTGTCTATTTGAGGGAGGTGACATTAAAGACCAGATACAGAGAGCAACATGTCCAAAGTAATACAGAGTGACAGAGGAAAGAGAAACTAACAATATTTGAGTTCTAAATGTTCACCAGGATGGGCATCAATTATTTTTGCATGTATGATATTATCTAACACATATCAGCATACAATCCACTCATGTAGCCTTTTGATCTATCCATCTTGCAGTTGAGAAAATTAACATCAGAGAACTAAAGGAAACTGTCCCCAAATCGCAGGACTGGTAGGTGGTAGAACTGAAACCCAAACTCCTAATACAGCTCTTTATAAAAAGCCTGACTCTGTCTTGAGAGGGGTGGCTAGGAGAACTCAGATACTTGTGATGAGAAGCTGAAAATCCTTTGTTTAAGGTCGCTAGGCCTCTGCATCATGAGAGATGGTTCTGAAGGTATTTGTAAAACAGAGGCTGTTCATCTGTGAGGGTCATTTAGACTCTGCCCTACAAGCAGTCTGAGTGATGGGCAAGAACATGCTAAGGCCCATTCCTTAGTGAAGCAATAGCAGAGAATGGATGTAGACGGCCAAATCCAGAGATGCACCTGGATATGGGACTGGACGTCAACATTTAAGTCCCTTTAAATTCCTTCACTCGCAGAGTTCCATAAAGATCACAGTATTGGAAAGGAGAAGAAACTGCCTGTGCAAATTGCCTGAGACGTGAAATGAAGTCAAACAGAACTAAGTGCAATTCTGGGGACAAAACCCTCTTCTGATGCTGCCACAGAACCAGTCGGTGGGTTCGGCATGACCATACCCACATTCCCACCCCACTACTCCGGTTGTGTTTAGCCTGCACAGTGATTGATTGATTGATTTAATTGAAGTATAATTGATTTACAATGTTGTGTTAGTTTCAAGTATATAGCAAAGTGATTCAGTTCTACATACATATGTGTGTGTGTATGTATTCTTTTTCAGAGTCTTTCCCCTTATAGGTTATTACAGAATATTGAGTATAGTTCCTTGTCCTATACAGTAGGATCTTGTTCATAATTTATCGTATATATTAGTAGTATGTATATGTTAATCCCAAACTCCTAATTTCTCTCTCCCTTCCCTTCCCCTTTGTAATCATAAGTTTGTTTTCTATGTCCTTGTATCTATTTCTATTTTGTACATAATTTCATTTGTACCATTTTTTAAGACTGCACATATAAGTGATATCATATGTCTTTTTCTATCTGGCTTACTTACTCAGCATGATCATCTCTAAGTAACACGGAGATTTGCAAAACCTTAAGCTCTAAGGCGAAATCTCGGGAAGTTCACATAGGTGTCTGGATTCCCGGCCTCTTGAGGAAGGTGTGAGAGCTGGCAGCACCAGCCCCACAGTCCTCACACTCACGCCAGGCCAGCAGAGACACCTGTGCCCCTGAGCCATGGCACACCTGGCCAGCCTTGGAGTTTGCAACTCCATCCTAGCCTACAAGGGAGGTTCTAGCTTGTTTCAAACCTTCAAAAAAATTCCTGCAGAGAAAAGTTGAAGGAATGCTTTTTGGCAGCACCTCTCCCACTTTCCCCAACCACAGCTGCCTTGTTATTTACTTGCACCAGAAAAACAGACTCTTAGAGAATGCAAACCAAAGGAATTCATAGGCAGTAAGGGGAGCACAGTTACAGAGTGAGGAAAAAATGACATAAAAAGGACACACTTGGGTGGCAGAATGGGAAGTGGCCTTTTAGAAACTGCAAATAATTTATGCCACACTTTTTCAGCCTTGGCATGAATGACATGTGGGGCTGGATAACTCTCTGTCCTGAGGGGCTGTCTGTCCTCTGCACGGTGGGGTATTTAGCAGCATCTCTGGCTTTAGTTTACCAGATGCCAGAACACCCACCCATTCTCTGTTGTGACAAATGATAATGCCTCTGGACATGGCCAAGTGTCCCTCAGGGACAAAACCACTCTGGCTGACCACCACTGGTCTGTGCATAACTCTACCTAGAGAACAGCTACGGGCTCAAACCATGCGACATCTGAACTAGAAATATTGTCATTTCCTGACTGGTCACAATACTCAACTTTAATCTCAGTATGTGTTTTTAAAAGAACAATATAAAAATGTTTATGAATCGATGAGCCTTTATATATAATGATGAATTTTGGACACAATAACAAGTTCCATCAATTTATAAAGAAATGTGAGTCTGCTTATAGCTATCTTTATACCAAAGTCCTGATTACAGGTAGGGGGATATAGCAAACTCCGTGAGTCAACAACCTTCTATTTCTTTCCATGAAGTTTTTTTTTTTCTCCTCTGATGGGGTTGGGGGCAGGGAGGGGGACACCAGATCGTGTCATCTGGTGGGGAACAGTTGTGTGAATGGAGCATCTTTAGCATTCAGGGAAGACTCAGGGAGACCATTTCTTCTTCTTTTTTTAAGAGGGCTAAACATGGTGGGGGTGAAGAGACCTACTGGCCAGCCCTTCATTGGCCAGAACTAGGATTCAGGAGGAAATTGTAGGAAGACACTTTTGTCGGCAAATGGAACTGCTCAGCAGTGAAATGTGCAGCCTCGGAAAAAAGCACTGTTCCCTGTGGCTTCACTCTCAGACACTCTCTGTCTTGCGGCCCTCACTCTGCAGGGGAAACCGTGGCATGAGAAGCCCTTTGCAAAGGGCTCTGTGGTGAGGAAGAGGAGTCTCCAGCCAGCAGCCAGGTGAGTGAGCCTGGATCCTGATCCTCCAGGCTGGTCACGGAGGATGACTGCACTCAGATGACTGCAGTCCTGGGTCACCTGGATGGAAACCTCATAAACCAGAACTTGAACCGGAACAACCAGGGTAAGGTATTCCCAGAAACTGTATGACATAAGAAACATTTGTTATTTTTTTTAAAAAAAGAAAACATAATGCTCAGCTAAATGCATGTAGTATCCTGAATGGGATCCTGGAACAGAAAAAGGATATTATTAGCGGGGAAACTGGTGAAATCTAGTGTGGTTTCTCTGGAGGCTCAGACAATAAAGCATCTGCCTGCAACGTGGGAGACCTAAGTTCGATCCCCGTGTCGGGAAGATTCCCTGGAGAAGGGAATGGCAACCCACTCCAGTATTCTCTCCTGGAGAATTCCATGGGGTTGCAAAGAGTCTGACATGACTGAGCGACTAACACTTTCACTGGTGAAACCCAAACAAAGTCTGTAGTTCAGTTGAGAATAACAAACCAATGTTGGTTTCTTGGTTGTGATAAGGGTACCAAGGTTATAAAAGATGCTATCATTAGGGGGAACTCGGTGAAGGGCATAAGGGGACTCTGCATTATTTTACTAACTTTTCTGCCAATCTAAAATGACTCCCAAATTAAGCATTTGTTTTTTTTTAAATGCCCTTTCCCCCAGGCACTAGGTAAATTCAAGCAAAGGCTGAAGACTCATTTGTCAAGCATGTGAGAAAGTGGAGGCTTGTAGTGCTCACTTAAGTACTTCTGAAACACACACATAAAGCTTAACTTTATGGCAAGAAGGTGACTCACAAGCCAGTTTCTGACATAGCTGAAACTATTGAAATAATCCTCCTAATCACATCCCTCTGATCTGAAAGAAAACATGTGTCTAGGCCAATATAAAGAATCCATTTTATCTGCCATTCTGTGTAGCATGTTTTCTGGAAAGGGAGTGGACAGTTGAGAAGCTTGACCAGATCTGTTTTTATGGCACTGGTGATGTTTTCATACGTGGCTAGTTAGAAGATCTTTAGATGCCTCCTATTTCTTAGGTTCTCTAAATCGTTTTTCTTTTTAAGTTATCTAGACTTGGTACCTGTCATGTGCATCCAAGAACACTGATTAGTACAGAATCTGTTTACTTTTCATGTTCTGATGCCTATTCTGATAAACCAAAATGTAGTTTTAAATCAGATGTGTGAAAGTACATTAGGTTAGTTACAATCCACAGTTACAATCTGTGGATGTCTTATAAAAGCATTTACTAAAACTATGTTTAATCCTTCACTAAAACTAAAATTCATCCTTTATTCTCATCTGCATCCCCTTTCAGTGGCTCTCAAGCCACAGATCTCCCCAAAATAAGGCAAGTGAAAGTCTATACCAGATATTTTATTTCCAGTTTGGAGCTCTGTCAAAGAAGTAATAATATTATTGATGGCCCCTGGCACCTGAAGGCCATTTGTTGGGCCCACACTCCAAGTCTAGTGTTTTTGGATAATTAATCTCACCGATGTAAGTTAATTTGCCTAAATAAATCAGCATTGGAAAACAATATAGGGACTGATGAGAGCTGGGCAACCAAAACACCAGTCAAAATCATATTCCAGGAAAATTCGAGCTGGAGAATGGAGCCAGTTATTGCCACACGCATGCACAGTGGAATGAGTTCAAAAGAGCCCCTGCTACTTTGAATTGCCTGCTTCATATTCAAAGTACATCCCAAGAAAAGAAAAGGAGAGCAGTCTGGACGGGAAAGAGTAGTCGTTACCAGGAAAGTGGCCACCTCTGCTTCTTGGCCGGAAGTGTGGCAACAGTCCGAGGACAGGGGAACCATCAGAGCCGGTGACATACTCTGGCCTAAGAGTTAAACTGGGATTGACCCCAGATATTTAGGACAGGAGCCAAAGGAGGGCTCTCTCCTCTATTCTAAAACAAGTAACCTCTGTTAAGGGATGATGCAGGGTGCACAGTCCTCAGTAGTTGCAATTGCCAGGCTCCAGAGCACAGGCCCAGTAGTTGTGGCGCCTGGGCTTAGCTGCTGTGTGGCATGTAGGATCTTCCCAGATCAGGGATTGAACATGTGTCTCCTGAATTGGCAGGGAGATTCTTTACTACTGAGCCACCAGGGAAGCCCCTCAAATTCAGTCTTAAAGGATGAAGTTACCCTTCTCAGGAGCCTTTGAATTTTGGTGGGGATTTCTCCCAATAAATCATATGGTGCCTGCTGAGTCTAGGAAATCCATTCTTGTCCTAAGCCTCTTAGTATTTTATTCCTAGTAATCCAAACTTTTATCAAGCAAGTGTTCTACTGGTGAAAAAAGATGACAAAATCTCAAATTCAGGGGAGGGGGGGACACTGATAGTTTTTTTCAGTGGAAACTAGGGCTCTAGAGAGTGAAAAACAAGAATTCTGGAAGAAAACAATCTATATGGAAAAAGTGGGAAACAATCTGTTGGAGCCCAAACTGTCTGCCTTTCAGTCAGCTTTGAACCTCACTGTATATAGAGATGCTCACGCTATTTTCAAGAAATACTTCAGGCCATGGACTCGGCTATTTAATCAAACCTATCTAGGTTAAAGTTTCCATTTATGTATCACCTTATCCTTGGCAGTTTTTCCATTAACCTTGATTGAAATAGAAAGCAGGTAGAAACCAGGTCAATGAGTCATTCTTCTTGGTTTAAATTCCAATCTATCCAACACTACTTCTTCATCCTGCTATCACCTTGTGGATTAGAGTTTTCAAAATCTAATTTCCAAAGTGTCTGTGTTTCTTGGGGAAGGAAATATTTATGGTATTCTTAAGCAACGCTGATGCCTCTCCTTAGGGCCAAGGCTCCCCAAAGTACTTGAGAAATGTAGTAAGCCCCACAGTTTACATGTTGAAGTGCCGGTGAAATTATCAAAGCCGTGGTCAGAAACTAAGAACATTCTGTGAGTCTCACTGTTGTAAAGAAAGACAGCTCTTGGAGGCCATGCTTCCAGCTAAACTAAACACTAAGAAACCTTTCTCCTTTCGTGTAAGTTATTTGGCAAGGTAACTGAGTATGAGTGAGTAAAGTCACTCAGTCATGTCTGACTCTTTGCGACCCTGTGGACTGTAGCCCACCGGGCTCCTCTGTCCATGGGATTCTCCAGGCAAGAATACTGGAGCGGGTTGCCATTTCCTTCTCCAGGGGATCTTCCCGACCCAGGGATTGAACCCAGGTCTCCTGCACTGGAGGCAGACGCTTTAACCTCTAGTTCTGAAATTTTTTCTCAAGAGGGAAAAAATAAGATCTTGTAGATTCTTGAACCTCCAAACAAGTAAGGTTCTAGGATAGAAAACATTGAGCTATTCAATTTGTCCAGCATGTCTCATTATTCTACCAAAATGTGAGGTAGAAAAGCTGTCTGCATGGCTTGGATGCCACGGGCTTAAAAGCTCAACTGTGGTTTTTTCCTTAACCAGGCATTCTGTGTAATCACTGCTCACTGTAATAACTGGTCGTGAACAAATTATACCCTACAAGGACCTTTTCCTTGCTGTCATTTTTTCCACTTTCAAGTACTATGAGTTAAGAAACAAATAATAAAGGTATAAGCTCATGATCCAAAAGAACAGCTCTGCTGTTACCTTCTCTCAAACTAGGAGCTAGTCTGCCCTTCCAGGCTCTTGAATGTGAAGCTCTTTTTGTGCATACATTGAGTTGAAAACAGTATTTTTAACTTAGTCTATGGAGGTATTGTATTTGCAGAAACAAAAGTGTCCAAATATCGGGACAAGAAAAAATGGCTTTTGGCAAGTCATTTCCTGAAGTTATATTTCTTTCCTGGAGCATAAAGTAAAGCAAGGAGGTAGGAGAACAAAAAGACAGAAAGCATTCATCCCAAAGAAATACCCTAGATTGGTAACTCAAGGATATTAAATTGCAAATTAGAGGACTTTCAGCATTACTTGTTTTAAAGCCAAAGCTTGCAGGTCAAGTTGAAAAGACTCAGACAAGGACATTGACACATGGTGTGAATTTTGACCTCTCTAAGGGGCTAATGCTACCTACCTTCTCTGGATAGATATCATTTTATAATGAATAAGCAAGAAGGGAATCAATTATCTTTAAGTCATAGACTTTAATCCTTGGAAACTCCTCCAAATTTCTGCCAGTTGTTGTCACGAAAACAGCTCTCATAGATTCAGTCACTGGCTCAATGGTACAGTTGGATGAAGACTATTAAGCTCCTCATCCTTTCCTTTCCTAGTTCTGTTTTTGATTATTCTTTGAACCATTTGAGCGATTCTTTATGATATGTATGTGTGCTAAGTCACTTCAGTCATGTCCAACTCTGTGTGACCCCATGGACTATAGCACACCAGGCTCTTCTATCCATGGGATTCTCCAGGCAAGAATACTGGAGTGGGTTGCCATTTCCTTCTCCAGGGGATCTTCCCGACCCAGGGATCGAACCTGGGTCTCCTGCATTGCAGGCTGATTCTTTACCACTGAGCCACCAAGGAAGCCCCTTATGTTATAGAAATACCATACAAATAACAGTGCTATGATTGAATCTTTAATCCTTTCCATTCGATTTCTTAAAATTATTTCCTGAGCAGTAAAAGCAAAGAACTGTTAGACACGAATGCAAATCAATCTAAGAATGGTTTCCTCCCTACTGCTTGTTTGCAATGGCAGAAGATGACATTGCTATATGGACATCAATAGTTTCTAATCTAAACCCATCTTTATCCTACCCTTTATCCTATCCCATCCAATTTTTTCCTTCCCTGTTTTGTTATGTGCTCACCCTCTGTGTGGTCATGCATCCCGAGATGGGTTTTCACCCCAGGCTCAGGAAAGGAATCATAAGTCAAGCTAGTTCTTTCTGCTTGCCATACTGATTTGGGCACTGGCAGGTGTTGCAGTTCTAGGGATTGAGAAGGGAGGGGAGCCTGCTAGGAGACAGCAGTGAAAATCCTTTTTTGCTATTAAAAAATACTTGCTGAAGAGTCACTTCTCTTCTCTGCCTCTTCATGCTGCCACAGAAGCAGTGATGCCGGATGCTACCACAGTCATTTTGTGACAAGGATAGAAGCCAGACAAAGAAGGAAGTGACCCATGATTGTGGCAGAGAAAAAAGGTGGAAGGCCGCAGAGAAAAAAGGTGGAAGGCCACTGAATTAATGAGTCCTGGAATTAGCCTATCTGTGGGCTCCTAGTAAAGAAATATAATCAATTGCTTTGCTATATGTTCACTTTTTTTTTTTTGGTTTCTGTCATTTGCAGCCAAAGCATCTTTGAAGTGAAGTTGCTCAGTCGTGTCCGACTCTTTGCGACCCCATGGACTGCAGCCTACCGGGCTCCTTCATCCATGGGATTCTCCAGGCAAGAATACTGGAGAGGGTTGCCATTGCCTTCTCCAGGGGATATTCCCGACCCAGGGATCGAACCCAGGTCTCCCGCATTGCAGGCAGACGCTTTAACCTAACAGTGGATAATTCAAAACTGTTGCAGGATGTGTTTTTCTACTTATATTTGCTCTAGCCTTGTTGGGTAATGCTAGGCAGCCCTAGAAGATTTGGATTTGAGTGGCATCTGAGATAAGGAAGGAGGGTAGGAACAGGAAGATCAGATTACAAAGAACTGCAAATCTGTAAATAAGTGAAGTCCTTAAAGACAAAGATAGCTAAATGCTCAATTATCAAACCAGATAGTAATAATAAAGCTAAAAATCAACCCATACTGGAGATTAACATTATTAAAGTCACTCATCTGATGCATAACTTACATTCCTATGACCTGCATGCTGGCTTCAGCTGTTTAAGCAACTCATTAAAATATTGACATTTCTTTCTTGTTTAGTTTCACCAAAGGAATTTATTACTCACTTTGGAGAAAAAATATTTGATTACATATGATATAAACACTAAAACATCTGAGAGTTATGAAGTTCTGATAACTAAAAAAAACACTCAATTATTGAAAAATAAAACTAAGATAGTGAAGAAATTGAAATTAATGGGATGGTATAGTTGACCAACACATGGATAATAACTGTGAATTACTATATCAAATTAATTAATGTTAATCTCTTAAATCAGAGGTCAGCAAGTTTTTTCTGTAAAGGTCCAGACTGCAAATATTTTTGGCTTTGTGGGCCACATGGTCTCTGCCAAAACTATTCCACCTTGCTGTTGAAGCACTAAAGTAGCCTTAGACAATACAGAGACAAATGAGTATGCTGCATTTTAATAAATCTTTATTTACAAAAACAGGCAGTGAGCTGAATTTGGCCTGTGGGCTGTAATTTGCCCTCTCCAATCTTGAATGAAGACCTCCTTAAACTACTTTCCCACAGTTTTCCACTTATAAAAATGTTAGAAACACCCACTGATTGAATTTTTAAATATCTTGAGGGCTCAATTTCAAATTATCTAGAAAGCTTGATGGATAAAAAAATAAAACACTCAGTATTTAATTTCAATTAATACTTATTTGCCTCTGTTTTGCCCAAAGGGAAACAAAGAAAAAAGCAAAAATGGAAGCTCCTATTCATATTTCAAGGATAGGCCATTCTGGGTAATTATCAAGTTTACTTTTGGGCCATGATCCCAAAAGAGAGAATAGTGTAGTCTTGAAATGTTTGAAAGGTGCCAGAATATTTCAGAAAATGCAGTGACAAAAGTTTTGTTCAAGATGCCAAAGCCTTGTGCAGTAATAGCTGCTACTCCAACAAAGATATATCCATATATGTAAATGTAATCAGTAGGGACAAGAGCTCAGATAGAAACCTATATTGTCTGAGAACATGAGGGAAGCCATTTGTGAATATGAAGGCACAAAACATATGGCGTAAATTACCACTGACTATTGTACTGACTTGCCTGCTTGGCACCAGAACAGAATCATACAGCAGCACACACTCGAGAACTTGACGTGGTAAAAAGCCCTGGGGTATAGAGGAGAGCATCCAAGAAGAAAATTTCAAAACAAAACAAAACAAACCTGCAGCGAAACCTCGCCGTCATTTCTGGCTTTCCTGGAATAGGTAGATAAGGCAACTTCTATATGTCAGGGCCACCACAGGTCACTTGGATAGGATGATATCCCCTGCTCTGTGTTTTAATACAGTTGATGTATCTGTGCTTTCTCTGTCAACTGACTAAGAACTCCTGGAGGATATGGACTACTTGTTTTTTTTTTTTTTTAACTTTTGGCAGTCCTGGCTCTTTGACACTGCACACAGGCTTTCTTGAGTTGCAGTGCTCGGGACCTACTCTCTAGTTGTAGCCCATGGGCTTGTCGCTACAGTGGCTTCTCTTGTTGTGGAGCTCAGGCTCCAGGGTGCTCGGGCTTCAGGAGTTGTGGTGCGCAGGCTTAATTGTCCTGCAGCATGTGGCATCTTCCCATACCAGGGATCGAACTCATGTCCCCTGCATTGGGGGTGGTGGATTCTTAACCATTGGACCACCAGGGAAGTCCCTGTGGATTATTTTTGACATGACATTATAGCTTCCATCAGAGGTTTCTACCTCTTCAGAACCTCATACTCCACATGGCGCCCTCCTTCAGGCTGTATGCCCAGCTTGGTACAGGAGAGGGAGCAGTGAAGCAGCATGGGAAGACCCTGGGTGACACTCCACTGTTGGGCTCCAAGTAGAAGGCACTAGATGCTTAGGCCAACGGTCTAGCCTCTTTCTTTGGCCCTACGGAAAGTGCCCCACCCATCTTCAGTTCAGTTCAGTTCAGTTGCTCAGTTGTGTCTGACTCTGCGACCCCAGAATCGCAGCACGCCAGGCCTCCCTGTCCATCACCAACTCCCGGAGTTCGCTCAAACTCATGCACATCGAGTCGGTGATGCCATCCAGCCATCTCATCCTCTGTAATCCCCTTCTCCTCCTGCGCCCCAATCCTTCCCAGCATCAGGGTCTTTTCCAATGAGTCAACTCTTCGAATGAGGTGGCCAAAGTATTTGGAGTTTCAGCCTTAGCATCAGTCCTTCCAATGAACACCCAAGACTGGTCTCCTTTAGGATGGACTGGTTGGATCTCCTTGCAGTCCAAGGGACTCTCAAGAGTCTTCTCCAACACCACAGTTCAAAAGCATCAATTCTTTGGTGCTCAACTTTCTTCACACCATCTTACCAAGGCCCTAAGGGCCACAGTAATGAACAAGTGAAAGTTTTCTATGCTGACCTTTTTTTTTGTTCTTTGTGATCATCTCTTCTCCATTCCATCTGCTTTCCAAGACTGTGTGTGGGTCATAACTTATTAACGAATCATGAAAATTTGGTGGCTCATAGAAGGCAATAGTGGAGAAGGCGATGGCACCCCACTCCAGCACTCTTGCCTGGGAAATCCCATGGACAGAGGAGCCTGCTAGGCTGCAGCCCATGGGGTTGCTAAGAGTCGGACATGACTGAATGACTTCACTTTCACTTTTCACTTTCATGCATTGGAGAAGGAAATGGCAACCCACTCCAGTGTTCTTGCCTGGAGAATCCCAGGGACAGGGGAGCCTGGTGGGCTGCCATCTATGGGGTCGCACAGAGTCGGACACGACTGAAGCGACTGAGCAGAAGGCAATAGAAGAGAACATTGTAGAGGTGTATCTCAGATAACGATGTGTGTTTGATGGGATGAGATGTAAAATGTATTTCTCACTACAGATTTTAGACAAAAAGTTTGAAACCTTTTCCTCTAAGACAAACTTAGATCTGTGGGGCATGCTCAGCACAGGCTACAAACCGAACAGATTCCTTCTTTTAAGTGAAAGAGTATTGCAAATAGCTTTGATAGTAACCTCAGTAGGCAATGGGAGCCTTGGGAGTTGGTTTTTCAACAAAGGAATAGATTCTGTGGTTGAAGATTACACTGCTGCTTTTTAGGTGCAGTGGGCAGAATCGGAGAGAAGTCTTGAATTGAGGAAAGCAGAGTCTAAGGTTATAGTTAAAGTGAGACATAATGATGGGGTGACCTAGGATTGAGGGTAGATACAAGACAAAGTGATATGGTGATGATATGATGATGATGACGAATAACTTTTCATTCATCACTCGATGCACATGAGTTCGAGTGAACTCTGGGAGTTGGTGATGGACAGGGAGGCCTGGCGTGCTGCGATTCTGGTGTCGCAGAGTCGGACATGACTGAGCGACTGATCTGAACTGAACTGAAGATGAGTGGGGCACTTTCCCTAGGGCCATAGATAAGTATAAAACGTTAGGCGATGTTTTCAGCTCATCATGGTTATTACTTTGCTCAAATATCCTGTCAACCCTGTGGGACCATCAATCAAAGTCGGAAACTGGGCATGGGGTGAAGCAATAGGGAAGCACTGCCATTTCAAAATCATTACTGAGGATTCTGGGGAACACAAGAGAAAGATGGTTGCTGGTCTTTAGAGAGATAGGGAAGAGTGAAGGCAGGAGCTTACTTTTAAAGGTAAATATGCAGGTATGCATACATTTCTCAAAGATTTTGCTGAGAGTCACTGGAGTATTGGGCAGTATAACCAGTGTTCCAGATTCAGAGACAAATAAGAAATAGCCTCACCCCATGGGAAATCACAACTCTCTGGGGAGATCACATCATTGGTGACTGTGAACACATAAAAGATGGGACTATCTCTACAGCTCACACACTGGAGACATTTGCTGAGGATCTCTGAGCCCAGTGGCCTGCATTCTTTTTTGGTCACCCTATTTGGTGATTGTTTCCTATCAGCATTTTTACCTACACTGGAGTTTGGGGATCTGAAAGTAGGTTTCAACTTCATTTTTATTGGGTTGGCCAAAAATCGCAAATGAACTTTTTGGGCAACCCATAGTTACGCAGAAAGCTCTGATAAACAGTTCTAGCATTTCACCTCTCCAAGTGGACAACGGCAGCAAGGATAATGCAGAAATTGGACAGTTATAGTTTCTGTCTAGGGTTGTTACATAAACACCCAAGATCAACTGCCTTGTCCACCAGGTTGCCCTTATTTTTTAAAATCAACATTCAAATCTCAAACCAAAGACAGCTGCAGTGTTTACCAACCAAGAATGTCATTCTCTTGATTTCATTGAGTTGTTTACTTGGATTTTACAAAGCCTGAGGGACAATGGTGAGGGACCACTTTATAAGGAAGCCATATAACTGAGCAATTTTGAGGCATCAGGGTACTCTTTTATTAGACTACAGTCCTCATTTTCTTAAACCATCAGCTATTCCTCATTCCATGATACCGTTTTCAAAATACGTAAACAAGTGAAGTGAAGTGAAGTGAAGTGAAGTGAAGTCGCTCAGTCGTGTCCGACTCTTTGCGACCCCGTGGACTGTAGCCCACCAGGCTCCTCTGTCCATGGGATTCTCTTGGCAAGAATACTGGAGTGGGTTGCCATTTCCTTCTCCAAACAAAGCCTTTCTCAATTTTGATACCAGAAATTAAGTGAAGAAAAAAAACAGCACTGAAGAAAACTTGAATATGTATTTCTCCCTTGTGAAACTATTCAGCTTTAAATATTTAGTTTCCACTATAATGAGGTTAAGCCATATCGCCTACACTAACCTGCTTTACATATTGGGCATCAACTAGTCACTTCCTTTCATTTTACCTTAGACCAGAGGTCAGCAATTTATCTTTCCTGTAAAAGGCCAGATAGTAAATGTTTGAGACTCTGTGAGGCATAAGGACTCACAACTATTCAACTCTGCCACTGATGCTCAAAAGCAGCCATAGACAATATGTAAATGAATAAGCATAGCTGTGTGCCAATAAGACTGTATTTACAAAAACAGATGGTGAGCTGAGTTTGGCCAGTGGGTGCCAGTTCACTAACCCCTGTCTTAGACCATTTGTATTAAAATGCTATCCAAATAATATTAATTGAACCTGATACATAAACACAACTCAGTTGATGTGCTCTGAATAAATGAAAAGTTCGTGAAAACCATTGTTGCTGTTGTTGTTTTTTAGTTGCTCAGTCATGTCCGACTCTTTTGCGACCCCATGGACCGTAGCCTGCCAGGCTCCTCTGTCCATGGGAGTTCTCAGGCAAGAATGGTGTGGATAGCCATTTCCTCCTCCAGGGGCTCTTCCTGACCCAGGGATTGAACCCACACCTCCTGAGTCTCCTGCATTGGCAGGCAGATTCTTTGGCCCTGAGCCATCAGGGAAGCCCGTGAAGGCCATTAGGTGTTTCATTTCTCGACCATGACCTCCACATTTGTTTCCTGGATCGGCTGTTAAGGATTGAGCCATTTATAGACTAGACAGTCTGATTCAAGAGCCTATGCCAAGAGCAGCCTTTGACCAGGCAGAAACATTCCATGGTTGCCTCCATGGGGCAATCTCAAGCTCACAGGAAAACTCGATTGATAGATACGATCCCTCCCACTGAAAGACATCCTTATTTCTACGCTAGATTCTCTATAGCATCTTCAAAATTTCCTCATTGAAATGGCTTAAGTCTAGATGGGAGTAACAAATTAAACTCATCAGTCATCTTATAAGGTTTATGTAAATCTTACTCATTTTTATTGTGTGTGTCTCCTGGCTAAATAGATATAGAGGAGGGAGGAGTCACAAGACTGGAGAATCCTAGGTTCCTGCATGACTGTGTGGAGGACAGTCCACCCTCCTGATCGTTATGGCCAACCTGCATTAGATGGTGCCTGAAAGACACTTTTATACTATTAAGGGACTAAGTGGTTGGCCTATCTTGACTAATACATAAATAGCCTATCTTGACAAGTATATATCTGAGATACATTCATAGAAGTAGCTTTATTGGGCCATTTCAAAGTTGCATGCATGCTAAGTCCCTTCAGTCATATCTAATTCTATGAGACCTATGGACTCTAGCCCACAAGACTTCTCTGTCCATAGAATTCTCCTGGCAAGAATACTGGAGTGGATTGCCATGCCCTTCTCCAGGGGATCTTCCTGACCCAGGGATCGAACCCACGACTCTTAGGTCTCCTGCATTGGCAGACGGGTCCATTAGTGCCACCTGGGAAGCCCAGTGTTGTCAAATTGCCTTGAAAGCTGTTGCAACAATTATATTCCTATCAACAGTATATGAGAGTCTGTTTTCTGGGAAAATATACTATCCAACTTTGGGAGTCATTCCAATCTAAGAGGAAAAAATAATCACCCTGTTGTTGAGCATGCATTTCCTGAATGAATATGAGGGTGAGAGCACCTTTACAGATATTTACAAATCATTTGAATATCTTTTCCTGTGAGATGCCTATAATTTGTCCACATTTTAATTATTTTCTTTCTTATATTAATTTGTAATAAAGCTCTGTATCCTAGAGAAGTTAGCCTTTAGTTTTTCAAATGTGTTATGCACTTCTATTTATTTGTTTATTTACTTTTTTGCCACACAGATGATTCTATTCTTTTTTAAATGTAGTGAAATAGGTCACTTTATGTTTTCTGTGTAGTAACTTCCTCCACGTAAAAATGTATTAATATCTAGCTATGTTTTGTTTTAGTGCATTCATAGTTTCATTTTTTAAATCTTCAAATCTTTCTTCCACATCAATTTATTTTGATATAAAGGAGTAATGTCAGAATCCCAATTTTTCTTCTCAATGGTAGTCCCATTGTCAGAAATACAATAATAATCCATCATTTCCCCCGATTAAGAAATGCAATGTTTATGTCATAAGTTCTCATATTTATTTTAGCTCAATTCTGAGCTCTATTATCTTCCATTGATCTGCCTGTTGTGAAGCAGTACAATATTCTTTTAATTGCTTTAGTTTTATAACATTTAATAGATGGCTAGGGATAATTTCTGTTTGACCTCTTTTTCAGATTTTCCCCCATCTACTTACCTTCATATAATTATTTGCCAAGATGATGTTTAGATCAATTTAGTGATATTACAAAAATTAATTCTTTCAGTATGTTTTCTGGAACCATGCCCAGTTTATAGATAATTTAGGACATGATTTATATCTTTATATAATTGATTCTTCTTACTTAAGAAAAATATGTCTTTTACATTTATTTCTAACTTCTCTTCTTATTCAGCTTAGATCCCATGGTCTGAGGCTATAATCACTCTCTTGTATACTGTATTAGTACAGCTTCTGTCACAAACAACCACAAACTTAGTGGCTAAAATGACTTAAATTTATTACTGACATTTCTGGAGACCAGAAGTCTGAAATGAGTCTCACTGGGCTAAAAGCAAGGTGTCAGCAAGGTTGCATTCTGTCCTAGAGGCTCTAGTGAGAATCTGTTTCCTTGCCTTTCTTTAGTTTCTAGGAGGCTGCCTGCATTCTTCGACTTGTGGCCCTTTCCTCTATCATCAAAGCCAGCAGCAATGCATCTCTCTGACTATTCCTCCAAAGTCATATCTCTCTTTGACTACAGCTAGGAAAGTTTCTCTGCTTCTTAGTATTCATGTGATTAGTTTTAATCCTCAGATAATCCAGAATAATCTTGCTGTCTCAAAGACCCGAGTTGATCACATCTGCAAAGTTGATTTAGACATGTGAAGGAAATAGCCAAAGATTCCAGGCCATCTTTGAGGGGTCTAGATTTCTTCTTACCACAGATTTCTAAACTGCCATGTCCCTCCCTACCAAGACTGAACTCAACTAGAAAATCCTAACTCCATTGTTAGGAGAAGGGGACAACAGAGGATAAGATGGTTGGATGGAATCACTGACTCAATGGACATGAATTTGAGCAATCTCCAGGAGATAACGAAGGACAGGGAAGCCTGGCTTGCTACAGTCCATGGGGTCACAAAGAGTCAGACACCACTGAACAACAACAACAACAACAACAACAAAGCTGCCCGGATGTTTATTCTGCAATTTCCAGCTTCTAACCTCGAATAGACCTTTTGGGCTGCCCTGTGATCCTGCAACATTGCTGGTCCATTCACTTCCCGCTTTTCCATTCTTTTCCTCTTTCCTCAAACCTCCAGGACCTCCTTCTTATCCCCACTCCTAACAGATGAAATTGTTTCTTATTTTGCTGAGAGAGGAGAGGCAATCTGGAGTGAAATTCCACACGCTTTCCCATCATCTAATCTGCCTGCACCTGTACCCATATAACCCATGTCCACCTACTACTAAACCTCAGGAACTCAAACTCTCTACCTGTGGCTTTGGATCCCACCACTGCAGTCCACTCTAGGAAATAACTCCAGTAATTTCCTAACCCTCAATCTTCAGTTCTTCCCTCTCTATGGTGAATCCCAGCAGCTGATGAATACATTATATTATCATTCATCTGAGCTATGGAAGCACCAGTCTCATAGAGGAAGACAGTCCTCCAAACATACCCATAAATAAATTTCTATAGACATTCCAGGGGCTTCCCAGGTGGCACGGTAGTAAAGAACCTGCCTGCCAGTGTAGGAGATGCAGGAGATGTGGGCTTTATCCCTGGATCTGGAAGATCCCCTGGAGAAGGAAATGGCAACCCACTCCAGTATTCTTGCCTGGAAAATCCCCATGGACAGAGGAGTGTGCTGGGCTACAGTCCATGGGGTCGCAAAGAGTTGGACATGACTGAGTGATTGAGCATGCATGCACAGTCATTCTAAGATAACAAAGAGCAAAAATGTGAGCTTGAATATGTTTCCATTTTCATTATACCCACTATCTCAGTAGGCTTTATATCATTAGTTTAGGTTCTAGACCGTGGCATCTGTATTTATTTTCCTGAGTAAATTCATACAGTGACTCTGACTCTGTTTAGAATCTCCATTTAGGTTTTTGCATGGAACAAAAGCAGCCGTCCTTAGACTGAAGCTGCCATCATAGCACTCAGCACCAGCCATGCATTTGATCTTGGTAAATATTCAGTGTCTATAATCATCTCACCCAAACAGTAGTTTTAGAACTCTTGGGTGATATCTGTTTTTTTCCCACCCAGCCACACAATTCCTTCTCTCTTTCATAAGTAAGAGATGATTTGTAAATCATTAGCTCTCATTTTGATAGAAAGTGTCAAAATAACTCCTGAGGCCCAAACACCTTTGAACATCTTGATAGAACAAATCTTTCCCTGAATGTACTAGGACCCAAATAGCCACAGAGATAAGCAATGAAGACAGAGCTTCTAGCAGATAAGTTATATAAAATTCTCTGTTTGTTAAAGGTTATTTATTTAATGGACTCTTTAAAGAGAAGAACAAAGAGAAACATCAAATTAACTGGATTTGAAAACGAAATTACAAAGAATATTTGTTCCTTGATATCTCATCTGATATGTCTCAAATCTGGGTTTCACATAACTTTTTAGAGTCATCATTTCCTTCACTATAAATTGGGCTTGCCAACATTTCTATTAAAATTTTTTCTTAGGAACTGAAAGATCATCTGTTCTTATAAAACAGAGACAGGGCTCTTGGACCCCACCTGGCCATCTTGTGAATTAATAGGGAAGCAAGGGCAGGTTTCGTCTCCAACCTAAAACCAAACAAAGACAAGATGAGGCAGAATGAGATTATCCTAGGAAGAAGCAGCAACCCAGCCTGATGGCGACTAGTACTCATTTTTCACCATCTGCCAAAGGGATTTTCTTCTTACTTGAGGTGAGTATCTCTGTTACATTAGCATGAGAAGATATAACAAGGCTAGGAATTTCCTCCTGGGAGAAACTGGCTATGGTTGTGGTGTCAAGTAGAGTATGATGAAAAAGCCGCAGGAGCCAGGCATCAGTCAGTGAAATGTGCCTGTCCCACCAGTCCCTTGGCCTAACCTGCCTCTGCCTTCTCCTGAACTCTTTCATGACCTTCAACAGAGTCCAAGATACCAGTTTAAAGAATAAAAGTGGCCCCTCATGCCACTTCTGTTTAACATAGTATTGGAAGTCCTAGCCACAGCCAGCAGACAAGGAAAAGAAATAAAAGGCATCCAAATTAGATGGGAATAAGTAAAACTACCATTATTTGCAGAGGACATGATATTTTGTATAGAAAACCCTAAAGTCTTCACCAAAATAGTATTAGAACTAAACAACGAATTCAGTAAAGCCACAGGATGCAAGAATAACATACAGATGTCAGTTGCTTTTCTATACAGTAATAATGAACTATCAGAAAAAAGTTTTAAAAATTCCATTTAAAATCACATCAAAAGAATAAAATACTTGGGAATAAACTTAACCAAGGAGGTGAAAATCCTATACTCTGAAAACGATAAAAGATTGATGAAGAAAACTGAAAATAATACAAAAAAATAGAAAGATATCCCATGCTTTTGGACTGGAAGAATTAATATTATTAAAATGGCCATACTGCCCAAAGCAATCTATAGATTTAATGCAATCCCTATCAAAATACCCATGACACTTTCCACAGAACTAGAACAAATAATCCTAAAATTTGTATGGAACCACAAAAGACCTGGGATTGCCAAAGCAATCTCGAGAATAAAGAACAAAGTTGGAGATATCACCTTCCTAATCCTTAGACTACAGTAATCCAAGCAGTGTGGTACTGATACAAAATTAGACACATAGAGCCCAGAAATAAACTAACATACCTCTGGTCAATTAGTCTATGACAAAGGAAGCAAGAATATACAATGGAGAAAAGACAGTCTCTTGGAAAAATGGTGCTTGGAAAACTCAACAGCTACATGTCAAAAAATGAGATTAGGACTTCCCTGGTGGTTCAGTGGTAAAGAATCTGCCTGCCAATGCAGAGGACATGGGTTCAATCCCTAGTCTGGGAAGACTCTACGTGCCACAGAGCAACTAAGCCCATGTGCCACAACTATCGAGTCTGGGTTCTGGAGCCTGCAACCTGCAATTACTGAAGCCCACATGCTCTAGAGCCCATGCTCTGCAACAAGAGAAGCCACTGCAATGAGCAGCCCGCACGCCACAACTAGAGAGTAGCCCCCAGTCACCACAACTAGAGAAAGCCCAAGGGCAGCAACAAAGACCCAGTGCAAGCAAAAATAAATAAAACATACAATTTTTTGAAAAGAGCCAATGCCAAAAAATGAGATTAGAACACTTCCTCATGCCATATACCAAAACAAACTCAAAATGGATTAAAGACCTAAATATAAGACTTGAAATCATAAAGCTCATAGGCAGAACACTCTTCAACATGTTGGAGCAATATTTTATTGGATCTATCTCCTAAGGCAGAAGAAATAAAAGCAAAAATAAACAAACAGGGTGTAATTAAACTTAATATTTTGCCCTTGAAAAATAAAAAAGATAACCTATGGGGACTTTCAGTGGTTAGGAATCTATGCTTCCAATGCAGGGGGCACAAGTTAGATCCCTGGTCAGGGAACTAAGATCCCACATGCCATGCAGTACCAAAAAAGAAGAAGAAGAAAAAAAAAAAAGACAACTTATGGAATGGGAGAAAATTTTTGCGATGTGACCAATAAGGGGGTTGTATGTATCCAACATACAAAAACAGCTGATACAACTCAGCATTAAAGAAAACAAATAACCCAACTAAAAAACGGGCAGATGACCTGAATAGACATTTTTCCAAAAAGGGAAATGCAGATGGTCAAGAGGTCAGCATCACTAACCATCAGAGAAATGCAAATCAAAATCACAATGAGATATCACCTCACATCTGCTAAATGGATATCATCACAAAGTCTGCAAACAACAAATGTTGGCGAGGATGTGGAGAAAAGGGAATCTTTCAACACTGTTTGTGTGAATGTAAACCGGTGCAGCCACTGTAGAAAATAATATGGAGGGTCCTCAGAAAACTAAAAATAGAACTACCATATTATCCAGCAATTCCACTTGAGTATATATCTAGAAAAAAACACACATTCAAATTGTTTTGTTGCTAACTCATGTCCAACTCTTTGTGACCCCATGGACTGTAGCCCATCAAGCTCCTCAGTCCATGGGATTTCCCAGGCAAGAATACTGGAGTGGGTTGCCATTTCCTTCTCCAAGGGATATTCCCGACCCAGGAATCAAACAAGCATCTCCTATATTGGCAGGCAGATTCTTTACCACTGAACCAAGGCACATGTACCCCAATATTTCATGACAGAATTATTTACAATTGCCAAGATATGGAAGCAACTGAAGTATTCATAACATATGAGTGGATAAAGAAGATGGGGTGTATACACACACACACACACACACACACACACACACACACGAATACTACTCAGGCATAAAAAGAAAGAAATTCTGCCATTTGAAGCAATGTGGATGGACTTAGAGAATATTATGTTTAGTGAAATCAGTCAGACAGGAAAGACAAATATTGAATGATATCACTCATATGTGGAATGCAAAAAATAAACGAATGTATATAGCACAACAAAAACAGACTCATGGATGTAGAAAACAAACTAGTGATTACAGGTTTGGAATGGGAAGCGAGATGGGCAAGATTGGGATATGGGATTAAGAGGTATGAAGTACTATGTGTAAAATAGATAAGCATCTAGGATCTATTGTACAGCATAAGAAACCATAACCATTATCTTATAATAACTTTGGAGTATAGTCTATAAAAATACTGAATCACTGTGCTGTATACTTGAAACTAATATAACATTGTAGATCAACTATACTTCAATTTTTTAAGAATTTTTTAAGAAAAAGAATAAAAGTGGCCCTGAGAGTCACCATCCAGTGAAAAATTCTGGGTGGTCAGTGTTTTTGTGCTGCTCTCTCTAGTCAAGAACCTCCTACTAGAGAGGTGAATTACACAAGCTCACCTGTGGAGGGGAAGTGACCAGACAAGTCCTCATATTCTAGTCTTCAGAGTCCCACGCTAGTACTGTTACCATTAGCCACAAATAAGCCCAGAAAATAGCCCCACCAGCATTGTTGTTGACAAAATGTAAGCACATGTGTTCATATGTATATTCAGGTTGCTCAGTCTCTACACTTGGGCCCTTGGGACCTGACAAAGCTTGCTGTGGGGAACTGTCCAGTGTATTATAGGATGTTCAGCATCCCTGGCTTCTAACCCCTAGATGTCAGCTGCATCCTTCCTCTAAGCTGTGAAAACTCAAAGTGGAAGCAGACTTTGCTAAATTCTACCTGGGGGTGGGGGAATCATCCTTGGTTGAGAACTACATATCTATGTGTATGTGCATATGCATGATATGAATTATTTTATGAATAACTATTCATGAAGCATTCCCTCAACCTCTCAATAAAAGAAAACAAAGGAGAAGTTCTGCAGATACTGAAATCTGTCAAGGCAATCTAGCTTTTATATGTAAGTTTTAGGCACAGCATCCAATGTTCTTTTCATGTCAGGTTTACCCTATTTGTGTAGCATCACAACTTTTCACTCCACCTCAAATTACTTTCTGTATATGCTAACACACATTAAAAAGTACCTTTATAGAAAATAGAAAACATTCTGAAATGTGGCTTTACGGATCAAAGGATTTCAAATATATGTTTCCCATTTCTAGTAGAATCAGGATTTGTGTTTGTAAAAACATCAGACAACTAGGCCTGCACTGGCTTCAGCATTATAGTGGTGAACCCTAACAGAGAATGCCAGGTGGATAAAAATAAGTTAACATTGGTATAATAACTGATTCTGGGTTTGCATAAGGTCAAAGGACGTGTTTAACAGGTTGCTAAACCATTCAACTGGTCATTTTGAAATCATATTGAAATAGACATGGTTTTTCTTCTAATCTTTTAAGTGGACTTTTTTGAAACTTCTTTTTAACTGGTTGTGCTGAAGCCATGTAGACTGTTGAGATGCACATGGCTTTCCCCTTTAATGCCCCAAGTCAATCTTCCTTTTAATAAACATATTAGTTGACATGTAAACTGTCCTATTGAACACATCTGTCAAACTGGACGCCCATGCCAGCCAATGTCCCAGAAGCTGTAGCTTCCTTCCTGAGTCAGTGGTAGGGCTGAGACGAATCTGCAGCTTGTAACTCTGGCAGAGCATTTGTTTGACTGGCAACATCCCTCACGGAATGGCAAAATGGGGCCTTACCTTTGGGAATGGTGATCTGACAGCTCAGGTCACAGTCCTGCTGCAGCTGATAAAAAGCCACTTCCTGTAGGCGGGCTCGCTCCAACTCTGAGAGGCTCTGGATGGGCACTGACCTCAGCCGCACGCTGCGGCCCGACATACTGTTCCAGGTGAAATCACCCTGCAGAACAAGGGAGAAAACATCAAAGGTCACACAGTGATCTGCGATTCACAGACCTCAGCCTCTGCCTCAATTGGTCATAATGTCAAGCAAACTTCATTTTCTGTGTTCCAAAATCAGCTCTCAGTCCCTAAAATCCAACCCACTCTTAGTTAACTGTGGATTTTCTCAGTCAATTGCAAACATCCCAGTCTGGAGAATCTTCTAGGTCACCTGATCTCATAAAATGACATGAAGAAAACCATGTGGAAAGATACTTCAAGATACTGCTTCCTCTCTTTTATGGGAACACATGGAAACTTTTTCATTTTTATTTCTCAGTAACAGAAAAAACTACTGCTAATTGCCATCATGCAAAGGCTAACAGAGTTTTGCCAAGAGAATGCACTGGTAATATCAAAAAGCCTCATCCAACAACACAAGAGAGGACTCTACACATGGACATCACCAGATGGTCAATACCAAAATCAGATGGATCATATTATTTGTAGCCAGAGATGGAAAAGCTCTATATAGTCAGCAAAAATAAGACTGGGAGCTGACTGGCTCAGATCATGAACTCCTTATTACAAAATTCAGACTTAAATTGAAGAAAGTAGGGAAAACCACTAGACCATTCAGGTATGACTTAAATCAAATCCCTTATGATTATACAGTAGAAGTGACAAATAGATTCAAGGAATTAGATCTGATAGTTCTAATCTGCCTGATGAACTATGGATGGAGGTTCATGACGTTGTACAGGAGACAGGGATCAAGACCATTCCCAAGAAAAAGAAATGCAAAATGGTTGTCTGAGAAGGGCTTACAAATAGCTGAAAAAAGAAGAGAAGCCAAAGGCAAAGGAGAAAAGGAAAGATATACCCATTTGAATGTAGAGTTACAAAGAATAGCAAGGAGAGATAAGAAAGCCTTCTTCAGTGATCAATGCAAAGAAATAGAGGAAAACGACAGAATGGGAAAGACTAGAGATCTCTTCAGGAAAATTAGAGATACCAAGGGAACACTTCATGCAAAGATGGACACAATAAAGGACAGAAAAGGTATGGACCTAACAGAAGGAGAAGAGATTAAGAAGAGGTGGCAAGAATACACAGAAGAACTATACAAAAAAGATCTTCACGACCCAGATAATCACAATGGTGTGATCACTCACCTAGAGCCAGACATCCTGGAATGCAAAGTCAAGAGATGCGAATACCAGACCACCTGACCTGCCTCCTGAGAAATCTGTACACAGGTCAAGAAGCAACAATTAGAACCGGACATGGAACAACAGATTGGTTCGAAATCAGAAAAGGAGTACATCAAGGCTGTATATTGTCACCTCGCTTATTTAACTTATTTGCTTGTGCAGAGTACATCATGTGAAATGCCAGGCTGGATGAAGCATGAGGTGGAATCAAGATTGCTGGGAGAAATACCAATAACCTCGGAGATGCAGATGACACTACCCTTATGGAAGAAAGTGAAGAACTAAAGAGCCTCTTGAGGAAAGTGAAAGAGGAAAGTGAAAATGTTGGCTTAAAACTCAACATTCAAAAAACTAAGATCATGGCATCTGGTCCCATCATTTCATAGCAAATAGATGGGAAAACGATGGAAACAGTGACAGACTTTATTTTGGGGGGCTCCAAAATCACTGCAGATGATGACTGCAGCCATGAAATTAAAAGATGCTTACTAAAGCTTTGGAAGAAAAGCCATGACCAACCTAGACAGCATATTCAAAAGCAGAGACATTACTTTGCCAACAAAGGTCCGTCTAGTCAAAGATATGGTTTTTCCAGTAGCCATGTATGGATGTGAGAGTTGGACTATAAATAAAGCTGAGTATCGAAGAATTGATGCTTTTGTACTGTGGTGTTGGAGAAGACTCTTGAGAGTCCCTTGGAGTGCAAGGAGATCAAACCAGTCAATCCTAAAGGAAATCAGTCCTGAATATTCATTGGAAGGACTGATGCAGAAGCTGAAGCTCCAATACTTTGGCCACTTGATGAGAAGAGCCAACTCATTGGAAAAGACCCTGATGTTAGGAAGGACTAAAAGTTAGAAAAGAAAGAAAACAACAGAAAATGAGATGGTTAGATAACACCATGGATTCGCAGGGCACGAGTAAGCTCTGGGAATGGATGATAGAGAAACCCGAAAAGCCACAGTCCACGGGTTACAAAATAATCCAACACGACTGAGAGAGTCAACTGAGCAGACCAAAGCCTAACACAATAAACAAAAAGAAACCTCTTAAATATAACAACCCCAGGAAAAAACACCTGTCTCGAAACTTTCATTTCGTAAGGTCTGTTTTTGTATACAACCATATTGGCTTTGTCCACCTGACAAAGCCTCCAAAAATTAGTAACCAGATAGCTTATATTTCTATGCATACTAAGCGCAACACAAAAGACCCACCTTGAGAATGAGCACTCCTAACACAGTTAGGGTGAGCAGCGTCAAGGGTAACTCTGGGTCAAGAGTTTGTGGCAGATCTTTTCACTGAAGTGCATGAAGGTTCATTCATCGAAATATTACGTTTAAAAGAAATCTATAATGAATTAAAATAGTAAATTCAATCTATATTGCGTGCAGTGCATGCTGGTTATGCAAACGAACCCTGAGTCTCCACCCCCGCAATTCACGCCTTTCCCCGCCCCAGCTCACGGGAAGCCAGCTTCTCGTCCGTTGTTCCCAGGCCCGTGACTCCATGTTTTCTCCTCCTCGACACTCTGATTTCCTCTCAATAAGGATTTTGTTGACAGCTTAAGATAATGATATATGGGTGCTGGATTTGACACAGAGAAGGTTCACTATAATGTCGAATGAAATAGAGTGCGGAACCTCCTCAGTCATGCCCAGACTATTTGCGACCCCACGGACTATAGCCCTCCAGGCTCCTCTGTCCATGGAATTCTCCAGGTAAGAATACTGCAGTGGGTAGCCATTCCCTTCTCCAGGAGAAGCTTCCCCAGGATCGAATCTGGGTCTCCCACTTTGTAAGCAGACTCTTTACTGTATAAGCCATCAGGGTGACTCTAATCACTATTAAAAAAAAAAGTGACTGCCAAAATAGGAGAACTGAATCATCAGAAAAGACCCTGATGCTGGGAAAGATGAAAGGCATGAGGAGAAGGGGACAACAAAGAACACTGGAATGGGTTGCCATTTCCTTCTCCAATGCATGAAAGTGAAAGTAAAAGTAAAGTCACTCAGTCATGTCCGACCCTCAGCGACCACATGGACTGCAGCCTTCCAGGCTCCTCTGTCCATGGGATTTTCCAGGCAAGAGTACTGGAGTGGGTTTCCATTCTCTGATAGTAATATATAGTATGTATAAATATTATATGGCTTCCCAGGTGGCTCACTGGGTAAACAATCTACCTGCAATGCAGGAAATGCAGGAGATGTGGGTTAGATCACTGGGTCAGGAAGATCTCCTGGAAGAGGGCATGGGAACCCACTGCAGTGTTCTGGCCTGGAGAATCCCCATGGACAGAAGAGCCTGGTGGGCTACAGTCCCTGGGGTCACAAAGAGTTGGACATGACTGAAGCAACTGAGCAAACACAGTACACAAATATAATCTAGATTAATTGAGGCTTAGGAAGGTTAGGTAATTTCCCCAAAATTGTAAAACTTACAAGACTTAAAATCAATCAGGACTTGAGCTAAAAAGACTTAGGCTTTTAAATTCTATGCTAAATTGTGACCACTGAGTTTCTATTTTATAGCAGTCTAATGAGTTATTTTCATCATACTAAATATAGAGATAGATCAATAAAAAGTACATATTCATATAGACATCTGATGTGAAAATACTCCACATCAAAGAATCAAAGCAGAGATTCCCACAATCCTGGGTTTGTTTGTGTGCACACATATACATCGCTGATTCCACTGAGAGTGAATATCTCTACTCTTAAGGCAGACAGTGAGAAAGTCATGACATAAGAAACAATACTTCACAGTCCTCTGAAACCTAATGTCCCCTCACAGAGAAGGAATTCCTAGGAATCACAGATATCAGCCAGGGCACAACAGCTTTGATGAGGTAGCTACTGTTTCCTCAATAATCAAGAAAAGTTCTGGGAGGAGGAACAGTGTTGGGCCCCACAGACACTCCCAGGGATTTGCTGTGGATGCGGGAAACATTAAGGAATCCCCAAAGACTTCATCATCCTTATTAATTATTCACCCGAAAGAAGAGAGACAGAAAGACTGGCCCCAGAGACCATTAAGACACCTTTCTTCCATACTGGTAGCAAATTCCTGCCTAGATGATTCATTCCAAAGAGTAAATGGAAGTATGCTAATGCTTGGATTTTTTCCCCCTCTTTATCTAGGATTTCACTAATTTATTTATTCATTGTTTTAGCAAATGGAGATATCATACTCTGGTGTGCATGCTCAGTTGCTCAGTTGTGTCCGACTCTTTGTGACCCCATGGACTGTAGCCTGCCAGGCTCCTCTGTCCATGAGATTTTCCAGGCAAGAATACTGGAATGGGTTGCCATTTCCTCCTCCAGGAGATCTTCTCTACCCAGGGATCAAACCCGTGTCTCTTCCTTGGCTAGTGGATTCTTTACCACTGCACCACTTTGGCAGGAGTAGAAAATAAACCAGGGTAAGTAAAGAATATAGTGTGTTGAATAATAACAGCTAAGGATGGGGGGAAAAGCAGGGAAGGGCCTGGAAGTGTTAGCAGAGGACAGAGATTTACAGTGTTAGATTGGGGGGAGGGGTGCAGGGCGCTGGGAAAGACCTCACAGGGAAGGCTATGTTTCACTAAACATGCACACACGAGTGCATCCCAGATGGGAAGTTCTAGATGAGCTGGTGATTTCTTTTCTTTCTTTTTTTTTTTTTTTTTTGCTTTACCACAAGGCATGTGGGATCTTAGTTCCCTGTCCAAGGATTGAACTCAGGTCCCCTGCATTGGAACCGTGGAGTCTTTACCACCGGGCTGCCAGGGAAGTCCCTGGTGATTTCTAAATATGAAGTTTAGGTATCAAATGGAGCCTACTGCTACCTGAAGTGTCAAAATGGAATTACATACCTATTCTTTAAAAGCATTTTAAAAATATGCCCTCCAATGGCTTTGTTATCTGTAGCAGGGGTTGGCTATCTGTTTTCTGTAAAAGGCCAGAAAGTAAATATTTCAGGCTTTGTGGGCCATGTGGTCTTTGTCAAAACTACTCAGATCTGCCTTTGTGGCATGAAAGCAGCCATAGTTGATAAGTGAATGGGTATGGCTGTGTGCCAATCAAACTTCATTTACAAAAGAAGGTGGAAGGCTGGATTTGGACAGTGGGCTACAATTTGCCAACCTATGTATAATAGTTTATGGCTCAAGTAAAATAAACCAATTCCTACAAGATACATTTTATTTTTTTTAATTTACTATGTCCTCCAGGGCTTCCCTGGTGGCTCAGTGGTTAAGAATCTGCGTATAAAGCAAGAAACAGAGGTTCAGTCCCTGGGTTGGGAAGATCTCCTGAAGAAGGAACTGGCAACCCACTCTAAGATTCTTGACTGGAAAATTTCATGGACAGAGGAACCTAGCAGGCTATAGTTCATGAGGTTCATGGGGTCGCAAAGAGTCAGACACGACTGAGCGAGTAAACAACAACAAATGTCCTCCTGTATAATTAATTTGAACAAAATGTAATGAACACTTATTACATGCTAAAAATAGTACTAGGCTTGAGATTATCAAAATGACAACAGTCCTTGTCTTTAAGGAGTTGAATTTTGTTATGAAGAACACACTCAATCCATGAAATATAGAGATTGTGATATTAGAAGTAAGAGCCAAATGCAATGGGATGCCTAGAATAAAAGACTTTGATATCAATCTGGGGATGAAGGAAGGCTTTATAAGAAGTCAGTATTTCACTGGAGGCTTGAAATTGAATAAGAGGAGTAAGGGTTTGCTCAGTAGAACTGCAACATTGGAAAAAAAAATTCAGTGGGTGCCAAGGCAAATGAATTTGAGGGAACAGGCTTGTTTAGGGGAAATTACAAGGCTAGAAGAAAGGAAACAGCAGGAGGTAAAGCCACATAGAAATCAGGGCCAGATCCTGGAGGGCTATCTCTGTAGGATTTTACTCAGCCAGTGATGGCTAGTCATTAAGGAACCTTGGTTAAGAGAGGAACATGATCAAATTTGCATAAGGGAAAGAGGACTGGAAACACAGTTGTAAAGGAATTGGGGGAGAAAGCAAGCCAAAGATGCAGAGATCAGAGGAGACACTGGACTAGGTAGGATGCTGATTGAAATTGGAATAGATGGGGAGATACTTAGAACCACAAAGATGCTTGGGGGCAAACTGTATCTAGTGGGGGTCCGGGAAGGGGTAATCTAGGATGACTTAAACGTTTCTGGTTTGGACAACTGGGAGGATGATACACTAAATCACTAAGATGAGAAAGAGCAGAAGGGAATTAGGTCTGGTGTGTGTCTGTGTGTGGGGGGGCATGTGGAGAAGAAAGATGTTCAGATTTTGAAAGTGATATTTTATCTCTAAAAACATAAATAAAACACATTCCCAAATCTTGCAAAATAGAATCTGGCCAGTTTACATCTTTCTTGAGCCTTCGTCTTCTTCTCTCAACTACAATGGTTCCTTCGCAATCAAGTAAGACATAGTTTTGGAAACTGTTCACAAATGACTACACTTAGCATAATAAAAAATGAAGTGTGGTGTTTTAAATTCCTCTGAGTCCATTATACATCATAGCCCATGACTCTTAACTTCGTAGAATTTGTAACTTCTTTGGAAAATTTGGAATTATTAGCCAAAAGGGAGAAAAGGCTTGGTCTATTTGTAAAGACTTGAATGTATGGAGTTGCTATCTCCTGCGACTTTAGTTCTTGCAGCAGCTGATGGTTCCAGAGAAGGCTACAGACAAACCCAGAAAGAGAAAAGAATGGGACGCTTTCTTGAAAGCACGGCAGCTGCATTGATCAGGCTTTGGAAAAGTCATTTCTCAAAGGAGACAAAACTGTCCCCAGAGTCAATTGGTTCTTAACCCCATCCTTAGGACATGGCTGAAAAAACAATGTTCCTAGGAGAGAAAGTTATCAAATAATCAATGAAGAGGGACTACGAAGACATCTCAAAAGCTGTGTATTATCAAATGTGTGGCATCTTAAAAATATCATTCAATTACATTTCCGATATGGGTAATGGACCAAGTTGTTTCATAATCACAGACATAATGTACCAGAAACTTGAATAATTGAAGCCTAAAGAGTTCATTCAGACACAGAAAATTATGTATGGGCTACTTCAGTTCATCACCCTTCATCCTCTCCACCATCTCATTGTCTTTGCTACTACCTGCCAATCAGCAGTCATAAGACATCAAATAATCTCCATCTTCCCCTAGGTCCCAATTTTCTCAGTGTTCCCAGTTTATATTTCCACCATTGTGAATTTTTAATGACTTCGTTTCAAATTAAGTGCATGTAATTTTAACATTTTTTTTTAAAGTTGGAAACACGAGGTTCATTTTGGGGAAATTATAAAATGAACACAACTCACAGGCTAAAAACCCTGTGATACTATGAACTACTTTCATAGTATCTTGGGATAAAGTCAGGAGGTGTGTGACTGTCTAAATGACTTAGAACAGTGTTCTTCATTTTTATTTTTATCCTTAATACAGTAGAGACATTTTGAGAATAAAGATGTCTAATTTCAGAGCCAAGCACACATAGAGTCAAGGAAATGTCACAACACAATGGCTGGGAAAGCTGCAAACATGTCTTAGAATTACAGTTGGATTGCTTTTTAAGGTGTGATAATTTAGTGACCCCGGGGTCAGGAAGATCCCCTGGGCAAGGAAATGACAACCCACTTCAATATTCTTGCCTGGAGAATCCCATGGACAGAGCAGCCTGGTGGGATATGGTCCATGGCGTCGCAGAGTCAGACTCGACTGAGCGACTAAATAGCAACAACTGTATAGAGTACAGTAGTATAATATCTTTATTTCAAGCCCAGGATGTCCAGAGGCAAACATAAAAGCTTGCTATTTTTTGTGTTTGTTTTTTACGTATTATTTGTGTGAAAAGTCTTATAAACTTATTACAGTACAGTATGATATAGCCAATTGTGTTAGTTGAGCACCTAGGCTAACTTTGTTGGACTTAATGAATAAATTGGACTTACAATCTCACTCTTGGAACAGAGCTCTTTCATATGTAGGGGACTTAGGATACTTGGTCGAATGCATCCACCTTCCTTGTCTCAGTCCACATCATCTTTTAAAATTAAAGAGTTTTTTCTCAAAACATTCATCCAAGGTTTATGCAAGTTATCCTAAAGTTCAAATTAGAGTATTCTCAATGAAGCATTTACCCTGAAGTCTGAAATCACCTTTTTTTTTTTTTCCTGCCTCCTCATTTCTTCATTCAGGTTGCTACAGCTTAGGACAGAGTCCCCAGATGCGGCGCCCATGGGAACCACAAAGACCAGTGTGTGTGTGTTGGGGTGGGGGGGGACAGTCCATGAGCTGTCCACATCTCCTGGTTGCTTCTCCCTAGAATTCCCAGGATCACAGTGTTTATGTGTGTAAAATATATTTGTCTTTATATTATGAAAACTGTCAAATATGAGCAAAGACAGAGACTAGACTAATGACCACACAGAAGTTTTGGCGCAGGTATCTGCTCTGCAGCTGATCACCTATATATATGGTTTTCTGATTGGCCCACACAATCAGGATTGAGAACCACTGTGCTCAAATGTTGACCAGATTCGGGTTGGGTTCTAGTAAGTCTTTTCTTCCTAGAAAATTCAAGACATTAACTACCACCAAAGAAAGATGCAAATTTACCACAAGATGTGATTTTCTGAACAAAACGTGAGCTTTAAGGCACCCAGCAGTAAGCGTGTTCTGCTTTCTTTTATTGAACAAATGCAGTGATGCCATAACCTCATTCATTCCTCATTCATTCAACAACCACAACAACAAATGACTTGAACCTGACACTCAGAGATGAAAACCTACTTAGCCACTACAATATCCTGGCTGGTGGATACGAAGCTTGAGAGATGCTCTTCAGCCTGGAGTCAAGTTCTGTGGAGGCAGAGAGATGTATAGTGCGGAGTTACTAGACAGAAGGTGTGGCAGTCAGAATAACAGCCCCTGCCCCCAAAGATGGCCACCTCTTAATTCCTGTGACTATGTTACCTTATCTGGCAAAAGGGGCTGTGTAGCTGTGATTAAGTTAAGGGATCCTGAGATAGTGAGGTTATTATGGATTATCCAGATGGATGCAACGTCATCAAAGAGTCCTTACCAGAGGGAGGCAGAGGTGGCTGTGTATGTGTGTGTGTGTGTGTGTGTGTGTGTGTGTGAGAGAGAGAGAGAGAGAGAGAGAGAGAGAGAAAGAGAGAGAGATTGATTTGAAGATACTAGGCTGACAACTTTAAAGATGGAGGAAAGAGCCATAACCCAAGAAATGCAGGCAACTACTAAAAGCTGGAAAAGGCAAGGCACAGATTCTCCCCCAGAGCCCCCAAAAGGAATGCTGCCTTTGATCTCAGTGGAGTGAGACTGACATCCAAAACTGTATGACATTAGATTTCTGATGCTTTTGATTTATGATAATTTGCCACATCAGTGATAAATAGGAAACTAACAGAGAAGGAATAGGAGGGAGCATTAGAAGAGAATGTTGGTGAGGTCAAGGGGACTGAGTTCAGATGACGATAAGCGCCCAAACACTGTAGAAGGTAGATCTCGACCTGTCAGATTTTTATCTCCTGGTGCTAAAGTGCTGCTTCACACTATAGGTATCCCGCCAATGATTTAAGCTGGAAAGTTTCCAAGACTAGAATCCTGAAAGCACTTTCCCCACTCATTAGAATTTTAGAAAGTTACACATAGTAAATATTTCAGGCTTGTGGTTCATATAGTCTTTGTCACAACTACTCAGATCTGCCAATGCAGCACAAAGGCGGCCATAAACCACATGTAAATAAAAG
Source organism: Capricornis sumatraensis (assembly GCF_032405125.1). Taxonomy (NCBI): domain Eukaryota; kingdom Metazoa; phylum Chordata; class Mammalia; order Artiodactyla; family Bovidae; genus Capricornis; species Capricornis sumatraensis. The sequence goes on along the minus strand of NC_091092.1, from coordinate 136,415,743 downwards.
TTCCAATAAAATTTTAGTCATCAGTTCAGTTCAGTTCAGTTCAGTCGCTCAGTCGTGCCCAACTCTTTGAGACCCCATGGACTACAGCACGCCAGGCCTCCCTGTCCATCAGCAAGTCCTGGATTTTACCCAAACTCATGCCCATTGAGTTGGTGATGCCATCCAACCATCTCATCCTCTGTCATCCCCTTCTCCTCCTGCCCTCAATCTCTCCCAGCATCAGGGTCTTTTCAAATGAGTCAGCTCTTCACATCAGGTGGCCAAAGTTGAGCCACCAAATATCAGGTGGCTGAGTTTCAGCTTCAACATCAGTACTTCCAATGAACACCCAGAACTGATCTCCTTGGTTGGATCTCCTTGCAGTCCAAGGGACTCTCAAGAGTATTCTCCAATACCACAGTCCAAAAGCATCAATTCTTCAGTGCTCAGCTTTCTTTACAGTCCAACTCTCACATCCTTAAAGTGACTACTGGAAAAACCATAGCCTTGACTAAAAGGACCTTTGTTGGCAAAGTAATGTCTGTGCTTTTTAATATGCTGTCTAGGTTGGTCATAACTTTCCTTCCAAGGAGTAAGCGTCTTTTAGTCATAGGCACTAAAATTCTAATATCATAATTTTCAAGTCACAAAATATTATTCTTCTGAGTTTTTTCAACCATTTAAAAATGCAAAAAGCTTTCTAGGCATGGAGATCATACAAAAACAATTTGGCCCACTAACTGTAGTTTGCCAACCCCTGATATAAAGAGATTGGGGTCACTTAGGCCCCTATGCACATTTATTTGGCATCTGCTCTCACATGGCCAAGACCCAGTCCCTAGCACCCTGCATCATGAGCTACATGTATCAGCTAGATTCACGAGAGCAAGAGCCTCATCTGGTTTACTGACCCTGGTGCTCCCAGTACCCAAGATAGTACCTAGGAATTAATTACCACTGAAGAAAAAATAATTCACAAATAATAAATACCTGTCAGTCTAAGAACTACATGGATAAGGTACATTATGCGTCCAATAGGAAATTGGAAACTCACCAACTCATGTAATACTGTGTCTATGAGGGAGAATATCTTCTGGATTTGAATAAATTGCTAAGAAACAGTCTTTTGAAACAAAGCCTGTAGATGAGCCCCCAAATGCCAGTATACGGGGGCAGAAAATAAGTGTAAGAATATGAGAGCTGAGGAATAATGAAACTATGACACTCACACTCACACATCAGATCTCTTATGAGCAAGAAGACACAAACACAAAGGTCAGTGTTGCCCTGTGACACTCACTACATGGGCCACGAAGCAATAAACAAGCACCCAGAAGCGTGCCAAAGCCCACCAGCACAGCCTAGAATGTTTCTGGCTGTTCCTCAATTCTGAAATACACACTCCAGGCCAGCATTTTTCTTTGGTGACTGTTTATCTCATAAGTGGATGACTCATTTTAAGGCTCTCCGGATCCAGTTTTTGAGAGGTTGTCGCAGGATTTTTTTCTTTTAGATTGAAAGTGGATGATTTCTAATTTGCTTTCATTTCATAAATGTGAGATTGAAAGTGACCCAATGTCTCTGGATAGGCAAAAGACCTTGATACTTTAAAAAATATCCTTTCATTCTGGGGCAGCACTAATAAAGGGTAACAAAAGGATATAGCACAGTGGTTCTTGGGGGTGATTTTGCCCCCTCAGGGGACATTTGGCAATTTCTGGAAACATTTTTGGCTATCATGACTCTCAGGTAGGTTTCCTACTGGCAACTAGTGAGTAGACATCAGGGATTGGCTCAACATCCTACCATACACAGGATAGCCCCCTGTGCCCACAATGAAGAACTACCTGGCTCCAAATGTTCACAATACAGAGATGGAGAAAACCTGGCCTAGCGTGAGTTAGGTCTGCTCTTAGGTCCAAATCACACACCATCTCCTTAAAATGATGGTGTCAGAAGATATTAACACTCAAGTATCAGTTTTGTTTATCATCAAAGGTATGCACCCTTATATATACCCTTATGCATGCTATCCATGATTATGTATATTATACATGTAGTTTTATGTATGTTATATAAATAAACAGAATCCTAGAAGTTATTTAGAATTAGCATTAAGAAGGACAAATGCCACAAGCCAATTTAAAAGAGACAAACAAAAAAGCCTCAAATCTTCATTAGCTGGAGAACAAAGCACCGAAAGCATTAACTAAAGAGATTTCCTTCCCACCAGAAGTATATGTCTCCACATTGAGAAAAAAGAAGCAAAAGGCAAACTGAAAAACCAACCATCTAATATCTGTGATTTATTCAGAAAGGTCATTCTTCTGAGCTAAATCGCATCTTTACAAACAGACTTGATTTTCCCATGAAATAAAATTGACTGAAATGATTTTGGTTTTGGTCTATACCACATTGTTTTCTTATGTCCTTGAGACTCGTCTCTAATTGCAGCATCTCTTTAACCTCATCCAACTGTAAACTTCCCAAAGCCCAGTGAGCCAAAAAGAAGTGATGCAAGGCTGCTCAAAATACGGCCTGTAGACCTGGGGCAGTAGAATTACCTGGGCAGATGATTCTTGTCAACATGTAGGGTTTTGGGCTCCAAGGCAGATTCCGGGAATTAGGGTCACAAGGAACAGGGCCCAAGTACCTTCGCCATAAACCAGAATCCTCAGAAGATTCTCATCTTTGCACAATAAAGATTGGGATCCACTGGGATGGCAGTAAAGACTTGGATTCATATCGTTATGAGCTCTTTGGCATGATTCAGAACATCTCTAAGCCTCAGTTTTCTCATAAATAAGATGGAGCAAAGAATAATACTTACTCCCAGGTTTGTAGTGATGGTATGAGACAATGCAAGTGAATTGCTTGCTGAGTGTGTATGAGTTCCCAGCAAGCCCTGAATACATGGTAATTAAAGTTACAATTGGACTTCACATGGTAAAGAATCTGCCTGCCATGCAGGAGACTGGAGTGCACTTGCTGGGTTAAGAAGGTCCCCTGGAGAAGGGAATGGCAACCCACTTGACTATCCTTTCCTGAAGAATTCCATGGACAGAGAAGTCTGAAGGGGTACAGTCCATGGGGTCGCAAAGAGTCAGATTGGACTGAGTGACTAAGCATGCTTACACACACACAAAGTTATAATTAATTTTAACCACCATTCTTCTAAATTGGCCTCCCTTTCAAAAACTTAGCAGTTTTAGTGATATCAAAAACTCTTAAGAAATGTGTGTTGAATTCATGAATAAACGGTTCCACTATGAGTAAGATGGAGGAGCACATGGCAACCAACTCCATATTCTTGCCTGAAGAATCCCATGGACAGAGGAGCCTGATGGGCTACAGGCCATAGTGTTGCATAGAGTCAGACACGACTGAAGCGACTTAGCATGCACGCATGCACAGCGGGATTGTGATTCCACATAGGTGAGAAGCAGAAGAAAAGACCAGATCAGTAAGTTAAGGGTGGGAAAACTGGCATGCCATTTAGATAAACCATGCCAGGGGCTGAATATCTTTTGTCTTCTACTGTGGCCACCTGTCATTTACTAATAATTAATACTTGCTGAAGCATGGCATAGGTTTAAACACCAGGCTCACAACCAACATTTCTGAAAAGGGCTGCCTAGTTCTTTAGAACTCCAAAATAAACACATCTCCAATGACAAGGAAATCCCTTCCCCATGAGTTTCCGGGCAAAGTTGAGGGTATTTGCATAGCTGTCACACTCCTGTTTGGGCTCGTCAAAGGGGTTAATCCTTTATGAACTCAACAAAATAACTTTTGCTAATTCTTCTTCTCTTGATTCTTCAAGCACTCCTTCTCAACAGATCTTTAGGAATATTTAATACTTCTATATCTCGCTTAATTTTTTTGTATTATTTATCTATTCTGCTTTTTTTTCAAAAGCAGACACTTTAGAAAATTCTGAAAAATTTGGTTGGTATAACAGTGCATTTTTACTTTTTGCCTTAGTATATTAGCTATTGATTGCTAGTACAAGAGGTGCCAAAATATGTTAGAGTAACATGATGGAAAAATGGACTTCACTCATTCAACAAATATTAACGAGTACGTTTGAAAAGCCAGGCACCATTCTAGATACTGTGGATTCATTGGGGAACAAAACAAAGAGCTCTCCTGTCATGGAGTGTCTAGGCCAGTGGAGGAAACTGATGAGAAATAAACATAATCAATGAGTCGATTACACAGCAAGTGATAAGGTGATAAGCCCCAAAGAAAAAGAGAAGGTAGAGGAAAGTGAGGGGCATCGGGAGTGTTGGGAAGGTTTCCACGGCAAACTTACTAAGAAGGTGATAATTTGAACTAACTCTTATGGAGGTGAGGTAATGAGCCAGGCAGATTTCAGGAGATGAGCATCCCAGACAAGTATGAGTTGACACAGGGGCAGCTTGGGGCAGTGGCTAAAAGCAAAGGTTGGCAAGCTTGGTTGCCTGGGCTTGAGTCCCAGTTCTGCCACTTTCCAGCCATGTGGCTTTTCACAAGCTTATTTTCCCTCCCCATTCTTTGTTTTCCTAATCTATGAAATGGGGATGATGACAAGCCAGGGCCTGGAAAATTACTGCCTGTGAACCAAATCCCATCTACTGATTGTTTTTGCAAATAAAGTTTTATTGGCACATAGCCACAGTCATTCCTTTCGGAACTGTCTACAACTGCTTTCACACTACAATGGCGGAGTTGAGTGGTTCTAACAGAGACTGTCTGGCCTGTAAAGGTGGAAATATTTAATATATGACTCTTTATAGAGAAAGCTTGCTGGCCCCTGGACTAAACTAAAAGTAAAGGCACACCTATGATTAGGGTTTCTCTTTGGGATCATCATTCTCCTCTCCTAAGATTTTGTTTCTCTGGGCCACATCCCAAAGAACCTATAAAGATATCACATGACATGGTGAGACTTGGGGACATTGTAAAGCATGTAAAAGCTGGAGTGAAATAAAAGTGGTTCTCTGCAAATGACCTATTTGTCTGGATCACTGATAAACCAAAATTGAAATGAACACTGTGAAACCCAGTGCTGTGCTACCACCACTCAAAAAACAACAAACAAACAAACAAAAAAACTCCCAAACGTCACTCGTCACATCTTGTTTCACTCATACATTTTGTTTCAGTGGAAAGAACCTTTGGCAGGGAAGAGACACAACCACATATTCGAAGTTCCCAAAGGCGAAAACGTCAGAACAAAAGGCCAGTTTCATCTCTGTGTGTCCTGAGTTGAATTGTGGACTTGTCTACCAGCCACCGACTTAATTCTGAGTTTTCAGATTCACTTGAATCTTGGATGGGGAAGAGATAAAAGAGCCCGCACAGATCCCAAGAGTGTGGAAAAATGGAGACCCTTTCAAGAATTAGAAACTTCTCAATGACAGCTCCAGCAGCTGATGGTTTTGCTTGTCTTTCGATAATTAAATTTAGTTCACTGATTTTAGAATGACAGACTTCCAGAGATGGATTGGACCTTGGAGATATGGCTAACATTGTCCACTCTCTGCTAGCTACTGTTCTAAGTCCTTTATTTATATTAACTCATGTAATTCTTACAACAACTCTAAGAACTTTGTTACCATTATTATCCCCATATTTCAGATGAGATTATTTTAACGTGTCAAGATCACGCACCTAGTAAATGGCAGAATTGGAATTTGAAGCCAGGATGTAGATTCCAGAATCTAGTCACTCACAACCATATGCATTTCACCACTTCTCCTGATGAATCAATCCAATCCCTACCTTTGCAAAGGAGCAAAGAAAAATCCAAAGAAGTTAGGTAACCCCTACAGTAGCAGTGGGATCTGCATTGTAAGAGTCACATTCTGCCTTTTCCACCACCGAATCTTTTCATTCTGAGACATACCCTTATAATAGTATAAACCAGAAATTATGCAACAATCCAAAAGCTTAAGGTTTTACTCTTTTATAAAGCAGAACACATTCGATTTATGATTAGGCTTATCTAATGTCTGAGCTGTTCTGCAAAGCCCGTATTTATCATAGCCACGGCAACTAAAACCTTGCCCTGAGTTTAAGAAGTCTAGTGGGGGACATAAGCTACTTTACCCTTTCAGACCTGAAAACAGCCTGTGCTGAATCTTCGTAGAAATCAGCCCAGATCCACTTCATCACGGCACGATCCTTTCTGGTCCGATTTGCTCATTTCAAGCTGCTCCAATATCATCAATCAATCTAAAAATAATGTTCCCATAAATCTCCATTGGCACAGACAGACTTAGCTGTCACACATCTCAGACACTAATCAATCCACTTTTCTTCCCAAATCACAAGACAAATGTGGAAGTATCACAACATTATATCACAATAATCTGGAAAAGAGGAAGTATAGATATTTATATTGCTTACCCATGAATTACATTCAGCTGTGTCTTTGCTGTCCTCTCTAATTTCACTGAGCTAAGCTTGGAGTAGGAACTTGAGTCTGTTTAAAAAAAAATTATTTTTTTTGATGAAAAATACATCCTGAAATGGCAGATTGCAGCGAGTGTCTGAGAAGTGGCCCAGCTGGCATAGCTGTGACTCCCACGATACCTTTTGTTGCCAGAGACCTCCGCTACCATACGTCTCGGGACCAAGAAAAAAATGCTATCTTTTCATCGGACCATTGAGAAGTTCCTGTCCCTTTAGAATGGAGACAGGCTGTGTCACTGAGTGAGTGAGTGAGTGTGCGAGTGACTGAGTGTGTGTGTGTGTGTGTGTGTGTGTGAAAGCAGTGTTAAGGGGGAGGAACAAAAAGAATGCAGAGAAATTGAAACTGGATTTCCTGATTTTTATTTTAATAAGACTATTTTGAAGAGATATTCTGGAGTTAGAAAAGGATTCCTCTAAAAAAATCCCCTTTTCCACAGGGATCTACAAATGGTAATTGGATTGTAACTGTGCAAACTGTCCTTATTAGGAATCAACCAAAGAATGACGGAAGCCTCGGGTAAAACCTCTGAGAGCGTGATAAAGCACATAGGGTGCTTTCTTTGTTTAGGATAAAGTCTCAATTCTTACATTCCATTTTAAAAACACTGACTTCTTCATTTTTCTAACACTAGTTAAAAAAGAAACATTAAAAAAACAAAAAGGTTTCATTCTCCCTTATACTGAAGCACAACACATGCTCTGAATTTTATGCTCTTTGTAAAACAATAGTCCTTGAGAAGTTGTTCATTTCCTGCACAGGGGGTGTGGAGGTCAGAGTGGGGGGAACCACTGTGGCCCCGTTTAAGAGGGTGCAGGTTGGGGGTGGGGGCAGCGGGGAGACAGCCTTGAAGAACAGAGAGAGAAGGAAACATTAAAAACATACCATGATCACTAATTACCTTGATCTCCATGTATTCCACATGGCATGGAACCAAAAATAACTCAAAAAGACATCTTTGTTTTCCAGTCAATATGAAGTTATAGTTCTCCTGTGGTCGCAAGTGAGTTCCAACAAAAGAATCACTGTGATTATAACTGACAAACTGAGCAATGATTTCATGGAAGAGCTTACTGACTCAAAATTTAGGGACTCGGTACATTTTTTACTAGGATTCTGTGAGGTTAATCATCACTTGAAATAAGCCACACACAGCTTCTGTTGCTCCTGATATTTATTTAGTGAGAGAAAAGAATTTAAAAACAATAAAATACATCAGATGTTTTTCTTTACTAGAACAATTACACTTAAAGAGAAATTCAGAGTAAAAATTTGCCTGTTGTAGCATATACCCTCACCTCCACTACCCTCAAAACTCAGATGTTGAAAAGTCATCATTTCAGCAGATAGTGAATAAGGTTCATGTAATCTGAATACTCATTTATGGAATTTAGACCCACCAATCAAAGTTATTTAATATACTACTTTGCATAGAATTGATAAATATGCAATTCATTTGTCATTGTTGGGCAAGTGATCTTTCAGTTTATGAATAGATTGAAACAGCCTGTAGTCTTCAGTGAGCCCTTATTAAGTGTCAGATATTGTTCTAAACATTTTATGGGCACTGACTCACTTAACTGATGAAAGAATTATAAAAAGTAGTTTACATTTTTATCCTCATATAATAGATGAAAAACAGAAGCTGAAGAGGTTAAGTAACTTACTCCCAAATTCACAGCTCATAAGTAATGCAGCTGTGATCCCAACTATATTGAAGTTTTTCTATGAAATTGGCTGGAAGACAAAGCCATAGTTCACAAGCAGCCATAGTCAGAGCCACGTCATAGTGTTCAGTAAGAAATAGACACAGGGATTTAATGAGTACAATTACCTAAGCCTGGAGTGGCCTGTTCATTTGATGGAGATACACACTGTCAGGTCCATGAATGTTTCATGTGAAAGTGAGCACTTCTTCAAGTGGCTAATCTCAAGTAATCTCAAGAGACAATGTCTTGTGAAATTCCTAGTTTGTTTTAACAGTGGAAACAAGTCAAGCCTTGAGAGGATATGCAGAAATAATGGAGAAGCTGAGTATCTCTGGCATTTTTTGGGAAAATGCATTCAAGCCAGAAAAACAAAGGGTGACATAAGGAATCTTCTTTAAGATTCAAATACTCTTTAAGTAGAACCAAGAAGAGGCCAAAAAGTCACCCAAACAGCTTTTGAAATAAGTATCAAGAAGCAATCATAAGGTCCAATCTCTGGAAGAGTTTTGCCACCCAGAAAAAAATGCCAGGAACACGGTAATCTTTTACCCACTTAACTCTTGATTAGCCAAGGATATCAAGCAACAATTTACAGCCTCAAAATCTAAGCCATTAAGCATTTACTCCTGACTCTTATTCTGGATTATTACTGTTTATATCACTATGGACATTTTGCACTTTCAGGGCAAAAATATTATAGAACCACTTTCAAACTTTTGGAGTGAACACATTTCTGATGATACCACTGTTTTGCTTAAAACCCTTTGATGTCTCCTCTTTAGCTCATGGATAAAGTTCAGATTCCTCTGCATGGCATCCATTCCCATGTGTGCTGATTTAAACAGAATAAAATCAAATAATCATTGCAAAACAGAAAATAATAATAATAATTGAAAATATTGAGCATGTATTAGGTGATATGCACTACACATGTGGTATGCATTCACTCCCACAATTGCATTTTACGGGTGTGGTCATGGAGATATAGAAACAGAGGAAAAGACTCACAGGCTGCACGAAGACTTCTTCATGGGCTCTCAGCTAGATGACCCACCCCAGTCTCCTTTGTACAGAGTAGTGGTCATATGACTAAACTCTAAGCAGTGGACTGTAGGAGGAAGTGATAGGCTTCATTTCTAGCCTTGGCTCATAAAAACCTGGAGACAACATCTCTCAAAGCTACATGAGGTCATCCCAGGCATGGACCACACTTCTCAATATTCATGCCCGAGCATCCCCTGCTCTTCAGTTCTGACCACCTCTGTGATCTGCCTTAACCAATCAAACGTGGCAGAAATGACAGTGAGATAATTCTGGACCTAAGACTTAAGAAGTCCTGGCAATTTCCACTTTTGCATTCTTAGGACCCTTGAACCACCATGTCATAACTGTGGCTACTCTACTGGAGAGACCACCTGGAGAGGCCACATGGAGCGTGAGAAGAGCTTAGCTGTCCCCATGTCTCAGCTCAACCCAGCTTCCAGACAACCTCCCAGTTGAGTGAAGTCTTATGAGTAACCTCTGTCAAGGCCAGCAGAAGTGTTCAGCTGAGCCCAGATCAGATTGCAGGACCACCAGCGAATAAAGCGGTGGTTGTTTTAGGCCACCGAAGCTGGGAGGCGAGGAGGGCGGGGGTTGTTTTGAGGCAGTGAATAATCAAATCAATATATTCTTGTGTTGAAGACAGTGGAGCAACAGGAAAAAACAGCTTGGGTCCTTGAATCCTTGTTTGGAACACAGCCATCCTACCAATCATAGAAACTAGGACAATATGAAAGTGAAAGTGAAAGAGAAAGGCGCTCAGTCGTGTCCGACTTTCTGTGACCCCATGGACTGTTCTCCAGGCAAGAATACTAGAGTGGGTAGCCTTTTCCTTCTCCAGGGGATCTTTCCAACTCAGGGATCGAACCCAGGTCTCCAGCCACCAGGAAAGCCCAACAAAATGAGTGAGTAACAAACTTTATGGTGAGATGTGGGAACGTCTGTGATATGGCAATCAACCTCACCTTTTTATTTTTATTTATTTATTTAGTTTTTACATGTGCATATGTTTATTTATTTAATATAAATTTATTTTAATTTAAGGTTAATTACTTTACAATATTTTATTGGTTTTGCCATGCATCAACATGAACCTTTTTAAACTTCTTTTCTACACACAGATCACAATTCTAAACAGTTTGAATCTGGAGTCCTATCCCTGGAACTTCTCATGTACTTCTCCCCACTGATCCACATGGCAGGTCATTCCTTCAGTTTCAACATTTTCACATGGAAAGAAAGTAGCTGATCAATTGGATGATAAAATAAAAACTATTCTTTATAAGTCATTTTGCAGAACATGCAGAAAGTCTTTTATGAACAAGAGGATAAATAGTTTTAAATAATATATAGCAAATATTTAGAAACAGGTGATGCTTCTATCTTTTAGAATTATGACTTGATATGATGATATGGCATAGTGAAATTTCATCTAGATCATATTTATTACTGATAAAACTTTTGCTGGTCCAATTACCCTCTTTTGACCAGTAACATAGAACTAGCTCTTGAGGTCTTAATATTTTTTGTGATGGTACATAAAAAATGTGAAAAATTGTTAAGGACATTTCAATCCCTCTGATACTGTACAGAGTACAGTGAAGATGTGGTATCTTTTAGTTGCATTATCAGACTCTACCTTTATATTGGGCTTCCCTGGTGGCTCAGCGGTAAAAAGTCCACCTGCAGTGCACGGGTTTTATCCCGGGGCCAGGAAGGTCCCCTGGAGGAGGAAATGGCAATCCACTCTGATATTCTTGCCTGGAAAATCCCATGGACAGAGGAGCCTGGTGGGCTGCAGCCCATGGGGTAGCGAATGAGTGGGATACAACTGACCGACTAAACAACAACAAGTAAAAACACAGAAGGACAATTCTGCATTCTCTCGTGGCTATCATTTGCTTCCCTAACAATACATATCTGTCTTCTTCACTCCCAGCACTTGACCTTTGTCTGATTTCTAGTATCCTCTTGCTCCTACTGTCACCCACTTGCAGACAGACTAACTTTCAGATCCTTCAGATCTGAATATCTACCATCAAAGCCAAGTACTAGATATCTGAAAAGTTACTAAAGGCCACAGATCCGAAACAATAAAAACCACAACAAAGACTCTCTAACACCTGGTGGTGGTGGTGGTTTAGTAGCTCAGTCGTGTTCAACTCTTGCAACCCCATGGACTGTAGCCTGTCAGGTTCCCCTTTCCATGGGATTCTTCAGGCAAGAACACCAAGTGGGTTGCCATTTCCTTCTCCAGGGGATCTTCCTGACCCAGGAAATGAACCCAAGTCTCCTGCATTGCAGGCAGATTCCTTACCAACTGAGCTACAAGGGAAGCCCAACACTTAGTTGGGGCTTACAGAATATTTGCTATACTCTAGGAGGCAGGTACTAGGATTGTTCTCCTTTTGCAAACAAGAAAGTAACTTGCTTGAATTCACACCCAGGCAGCCTGTTTCCAAATACAATGGGTTTAACCCTTAGGCTATATCACAGCATGCCAGGGGCATTTTCTTCAATGAGTCTCTTGGAAGACACATGCACGAATTGAATACAGCACAAAGCACCCGACAAGGACTGGATGGCCCCTCTGTAACTGGGAGAAATCTGGTAAATGCATGGAGGGCAGCTGAGTTCCCGAAGCCTTTATGAAACAGAGGGACAGAAACGTGCACACAGAGGCAGGGCAGCTGGAGGAAACAAACAGAAAGCTGACGTGGAGATTACCTCTGGGAGCAAGAGTGGGGGCTGGTGTCTGAAAAAAGGAGAAACGGGCATTTTAGAAAGCCTCCTGGGTCATATCCTTTACAAGTCGGAACACGCACTCCAAGTTTTGGGGTAGAGGTGTGACACAGTGAAAGCGGTGTTTGAGGAAAGATGAATGACGCAAACTGCTGCACGACAGACAGGAAGGCAGAGCAAGAGGAAGCAAACACTGAGGTCTGCAGTGTGAGTGGTAAAGGGAGGCTCTGCGCATGGCATCAACTGACCGAAAGGGACTAAGGCAGTGTAAGAAATAAAAACTTAAAGTGGTCCACTTTCAAGGACAACTAGCCTAGAGTGACAGCCTGCTGATGTAATAGCCATTAGGATCCTCGTGCGGGAAAATCCAGGCAAAGGGATAGTGGAACGCCTAGGATTTTTCACTCGGGCTCATTCTATTGGTGAATTCAAAACATAAGAATGGGAAGAAGAGTGCAAGGAGAACAATAAATCCAGGTGACATCGGGAAGATTGTTAACCCCATAGTACTCAGCCAGTGAGGAACTGGGGGAGGGGCTAGGGTGCCTGATGAAAAACCCATTGTAACCACTCTGGGTGTGCCTGCTCACCAGCCACCCGATCTTGCAAGACCATCAGTAAAGCCTCGCTTCCCACTGCACCTCGTGTCTCCAAGTCCATTCTTTGGGTTTGGGCCCACGGGCTTTATTTCCCACAGGACCAATAAAGCAAGCAGTGCTTAGAGATGCTTTCTTTATGACAGTCCTTCAGTTTGTCCAATAAATGTGGATTCCCCAGAGAGTCGGATCCAATACACTGGGAGAAACACCTTCAGGGGAATAGTGAGATGTTCGCATCTCATTTTCAAGTATATGTATCTGTTACTGCACTGCAGAAAAAAAGTCTAGTTTTAATAATATTCTTGGAATATTTGCTACAAAAGCAAAATCAGTTCAGATGCAGGTGGTGACAAATTTTAGAACAAACTCTACAAGGACCGCCTGCAATGTGGGAGATCTGGGTTCTACCCTGGGTTGGGAAGATCCCCGGAAAAGGAAATGGCTACCCACTCCAGTATTCTGGCCTAGAGAATTCCATGAACTGTATAGTCCATGGGGTCACAAAGAGTCGGACACGACTGAGTGACTTTCACTACAAGGAAAGAACTGGTGCAGTTCTCTAACCTGGCTGCACGTTAGAATTACTTAGCGTATACCTCAATTAAAAAAAGAAAAGGATTACTTGGTGCTGTTTTCAAAAATACTCATGCCCTCGACCCCCTCCAGACCAGAGAGGTCCAATAGACTTTGCTGTGATTATGGAAATTTTTCTGCTGTCTGATATGCTGGCCACTAGCCACCCATGCTAATGAGCTCTTGAGATGTGACTAAGCAGACAGTCACTGAACTTTTAATTTTCTTTCATCTTCATTGATATAAATGTCACTGTGGCAAGTGGCTATCTTATTGGACAGTGAAGGAAGAGGTCAAATCAGTGAGACTCTTTAGGGTTGGGGTGTAGGTACTGGCAGGCTTACAAAATTCTCCAGGGGATTCCAATGTGTGGTGCAGGATGAGAATCATTGCAAAGGTCTGCAATTAAGGAAATCATCATTGGTGGCACATTCCTTGCACTTTTTCTCTAAGGCGTTACTTTTCTCCGAATTCTACTAAGTGTGCGCCATGCACCAGTGCCTCTCTTCCTGCTGTCCCCACTTCTCCCTTCTCACATCCTGCCACGCTGCCATGTGAAAGGTACACTGTCTAGTCCTTTATTTTCTGACCCTGCCAGATTTCCCTGATACCAAGGGTAGATTCTGATCCTCTTTCCTTCTCTCTCAGGGGTGGCAGAAATAAAATCTGATAATGCTACCGAGTAATAATTCAGTCCCCACATTTGTACACCCATACATTAAAAAAATTTTTTCCTTGCACAGGCTTGATCCAGATGCCACTTTCTATGATTACTGACATGGACATGATGAGGAATATTTTTAACGGTAGCACAGTGAAGCGGCCCTAGTCTTTGAGGTGTGATAAACAGGTCTCATCTGCTCATTTGCCACTGTTTCCTTCAAATGGGATGTGGATGACAGCACAGCGGTTGCATGGCAGGTTCTGTGGTCCTTCTGAATCCCAGCTCAGCCCACAGCTAGCCATGTCTGTATCTAACCACTCTAAGGCTCAGTTACAGAGTCCTGTGGGAGACCTAGAGAACAAACTAGTGGTTACCAGTGGGGAGAGGGGATGGGGAAGGAGCCAGACAGATGTAGGGGAGTAATAGTAAACAAACTATTAGGTATAACATAAGCTGCAAGGATATTTTGTACAACAAAAGGAATATAGTCAAGTTTTTGGTAATAACTGTAAATGGAGTATAACCTTTAAAATTGTGAATCACTTTAAAATTGTGTACACCTGCAACTTATATAATATTGTACAGCAACTGTGTGAAAGTGAAAGTGTTAGTTGCTCAGTTGTGTCCGACTCTTTGTGACCCAAGAGTAGCCCACCAGGCTCCTCTGTCCATGGGATTCTCTAGGCAAGAATACTGGAGTGAGTTGCTGTGCTCTCCTCCAGAAGATCTTCCCAATCCAGGGATCTAACCTGGGTCTCCCACATTGCAGGTGGATTCTTTACCATCTGAGCCACCAGGGAAGCCCACTATACTTTAACTGAAAAAATAGTCCTGTGGGGAGGATTGAGCAATGCGTGTAACATGCATGATGAATGGGACATGTGCTACACACACTCCTACCCTAGATTTTGACACCCTGCCCTGCCATTTTGTGGTGAGTAAAGCAAATAGCAGGACAAACTTTTGGGAGGAAGTCATGGAATTCATAAAAGCATGTTCCAAGCAGTGATTAATTAATGTGGCAATATGAAGACAATTTGGAAAATGGTTACAAGGAAAAATAATATGATTCTGTGATTTTCAAAAAATATTGAACTTATTTATTCTAATGAGTCTTCACTTTGATTTCCATACCACCAGTTAATATTAATGGGACAAGGAATTCCAGGGTTCAGTGATATCAACATCAGAAGCATACTGTACAATCTCCAGGCACATTATCCTTTTGTTGAGCTTTCTCAATGTAGTCTAACAACATGTTCCAATATTATTTTCAATTACAAACACTACTGATTGATTTTCTACACTGAGTTTTCCTGCCTTCTTCCTTGTTAAATATCTGTCTATGGGTAGAAAAAAAATTTTAATGTAAGAAAACCTAAAATTACAATCCCTTAGCATCATCAGAGTTTGTAGTCAACACAACTATCAGTGGTAAGGATTGCCTGCCAGTGACTCACAGCACAAATAAGATAAGCAGGGAGCTATGCACCATCCTCAGGGAATTTAGATAGGTGAGGAATAACTAACATTTCTTGTGGATGAAAATATGTGTGTGTGTGCTAAGTTGCTTCAGTTGTGTCTGATTCTTTGCAACCCTGTGGACTATAGCCCACCAGGTACCACTGCCCATGGGATTCTCTGGGCAAGAATACTGGGGTAGGCTGCCATTTCCTCCTCCAGGGGATCTTCCTGACCCAGGGATCAAACCCACATCTCTTATGTCTCCTGCATTGGCAGGTGGGTTCTTTACCACTAGTGCCACCTATAGCCATCATTATTCCTAGCCCTAATTATGTATTCCTTGTTTTAATCATTAAACAATTGTATGAGGTAAGGTATATTAATATGTATTCATTTCACAGAGAAAGAAATCAAGCATTAAGCAATTAACTTGTCCCAGGAAATAGATTGTAAGTGACTGAGCTGGGATTCAAATTCATGAGCCTTAACACCAGAGTTTGGGGTCCTAACCACCGCGCTATGATACCTCCCTGTGAGTACCAAACTTTTCTCTCAAAGTATGGGCAGTATGACTCCACAAGTACATCCGAATGACTGTGTGAGGGCACTCTAGGCTGATTTCAAATCCTCTCTCATTAATTTTTCTTACAAAATAAAATTCTGAAGTTTCTAAATTATCCAATATCAAGAATAAATTACTCCTAGCATCGATTCAGGCATGACTTGACCTTGAGGTAGCAACTATCAACCTAGAGGAAAGGTGGATGGACTACAGCCCTGGCTACATCCAGCCCCCACTAGCTTTTGTAAACTAGAGCCCAGTCAAGGTCCATTCATTTCCACCTTGTCTAGGGCCATGACTGATAGAATGGCAGAGTTGAGTGGTTGCACTAGCGATGTATGACTGGCAATGACTAATATTTACAACTTCACAGAAAAAGTTAGTTGGTCCTGTTCTGGACTCATTGAAAAGAAATCACCAGACACACAGCACAGGAAATGACAGAGTTGCAAAGGAATCACCTTTTTACAGCTCCCATTGCAACATGTACGTATGTATGAGCAGATGAATCTATAGATTGCTCAATAGCGTAGTTTTCTTTTATGTCTCTTTTGAGGCCCCAAACGACCTAGACCCTGGAGCTACGTAGGGAATAACTTGTGATGTCTCACCGTGGAGGGAGAGAAGAGAGGATGGGGAATGTCTAAATGTCAGATATTTTCCCAGAAAACTCTAGCTTCATAGGCTGCCTCCCTCTTCTGCAACTATCACACCACCCCGCCCATCACATTTTCGCTAATTTCTTCACATTTAAACATCGGAAATCTATTTGACTCTTTATATTTGGGCCTTTTCACTCTGCCTAGATTGCACATAGATATGGCATTTCGAAGAAATAGCACTTACATTTTGTGCTTTTGCATATTTGTTGATTGAAAGAAAGCTTTTGGGAAAGTACACTTCTGAGTCTAAACTGAAGACTATTTTGTGTCCATTAGCAAGGAAACAAGACTGGCAGGCAATACTTATATTTAGGACACTTGTTCTAAAGTAGCTAAAATCACTTCCAATAAAAATGAAAAAAATCTTACTTTCTGGCTTTTACTATTAAGTGTCAAAACATGTAAAATGGGCAACTTAATTTGCAGAACAACACAAAATGCCAGGTATGACATAAAAACAAGCCATCTGCATTTACTGGCACAGAGCTGACTTTTTAGTTGCCATGTTTCAGGCTTTTTTTCTTCCAGAAATGTTTTCTCTTCAATATACTATGTTTAAAATGATAAAAAGTGTTTCACAGACCTGTCTAAATACTTCTGCTTTGACATAAGGAACAAATGCTTCCTTTGAGCAATGAAATGTACAGAAACTGAAGTCTAAAAAGTAAATTATAGTAAAATATTACTGGGGCTTGGAGAGGTAAAACAAATGAATGCATTTTTACTAGACTTTATTTCTCAGAGCAGTTTCAGTTTCCTAGCAAACCTGAGTAGAAGGTTCAGAGACTCCCATACAACTCCTGCCCCTACTCAAGCACAGCCTCCGCCGTTCCCAACATCCCCACCAGAGGGGCACATTTGTTAGAACTGACAAACCTACACTGACGTGTCACCATCAGGCTAAATCCATAGTTTACATTAGGGTTCATGTGTGATGTTGTATGTTCTACTGGTCTGCACAGATGTGTAATGAGATGTATTCACAATTATAGTATCATCTACAGTCGTTTCATTGCCCTAAAAATCCTCTGTGCTCTACCTATCCATCTCTCTCTTCCCCTACCTCTGGCAATCACCGATTTTCTCATTGTTTCCATGGTTTTCCCTTTTCCAGAATGTCGTCTAGTTGGAATCATGCAGTACATAGTCATTTCTGATTGGGCTTTTCTACTATGCATTCAAGTTTCTTCATGTCTTTTCACAGCTTGATAGATCATTTCCTTTTGGCTCTGATTGTCTATTGTCTGGATGTCACAGAGTTTATTTATCCATTCACCGTCTGAAAGACACTTTGATTGCTTCCAAGGTTTGGTGATTATGAATGAACATCCATGTGCAGATTTTCACGTGGCTATAAGTTTCAGCACCTTGAAAAGGGTAACTGAATCATATGGGAAGAGTGTATTTAGTTTGGTAGAAACTGTCAAACTACCTTTCAAAGCCGCTCTACTGTTTTGCGTTCTCACCAGCAATGTACGAGAGTTCTTGTCGCTCACCAGCACCTGCTGTTGTTACTGTTGTGGATCTGGACCGCTATAGTAAGTGTATAGTAGTATCTCATTGCTGCTTTAACTTCCATATCCCTGATCACACATTACATGGAGCATCTTCTCATGTGCTCATTTGCCATCTGTAGATCTGCTTTGGTGGAGTGTCTGATATGGTCTTTGGCTGCTTTTTAACAAGGTTGTTTGTTTTCTTATTGCTGAATCTTAAGAGATCGTTGTATATTTTAGACACCAACCTTTTATCAGATGTGTCTTTTGCAAATATTTTCTCCCAGTCTGTGACTTATTTTCTCCTTCTCTTGACATTGTCTTTCACTGAGCAGAGATTTTTTTAATTTTAATGAAGTCATGCCTCTGTTGTTATATCACCATACCCAAGGTCATGTGGGTTTTCTCCTGTGTTACCTTCTAGGGGTTTTATAGTTTTGCATTTTACATTGAGGTCTGTGATCCACCTTGAGCTAATTTTTGTGAACAGCGTAAGGTCTGTGTCTAGAGTCATTGTTTTGTTTGTGGATGTTCAATTGTTCCAGCACCGTTTGTTGAAGAGACTAACTTTGCTCCATTGTCTGGCCTTTGCTCTTGTGGGAGAGATCAATTGACTGTATTTGTGTGGGTCTACTTCTGGGCGCTTTATTCTGTTCCATTGATCTATCTGTCTATTCTTCTGCCAATACCACACTGTCTTGATGAGTGCCATTTTATACTAAGTCTTGAAGTCAGATAGTGTCACTCCTCCAACTTTGTCCCCCTTCAATTGTGTTGGCTGTTCTGGGTCTCTTGTCTCCACACATAAATGCTAGAATCAGTTTGCCAGTATCTGCAAAAATGACTTGCTGGGATTTTGACTGGAATTCCCTTGAATGTGAAGATCAAGTTGAGAAGAACTGACGTCTTGACACCGCTGAGTCTTCTTATCCATAAACATGCAGAATATCTCCATTTAGTTAATTCTTCCTTGTTTTTATTCATTGAAGTTGTGTCGTTTTCCTCAATAGATGGTGTACAAATTTGGTTACATTTGTACCTAAGTACTTCATTTTGCGGGGCGCTAATATAAATGGTATTGTGGTATAAGTTTAAATTCTACTTGTTGAATGCTGGTATATAGGAAATTAACCTTGTGTCCTACAACCTTGCTATAATTACTTATTAGTTTCAGGATATTTGTTGATCATTTTAGATTTTCTATGTCGATGATCACATCATCTGTGAACTTGGTAGAGATCCAGGAGGTAAAACTTACAAAAGTGTGGGGGCCTCCTGATGACTGGGTTTCCCTGGGGTTCTCAACTCTCAGAGTTATTCACACTGAGTGGCCACCAATTTGCCGATGCAGTTCAGGTTTCCCCACTCTAGCACTGGTTCCCTTAGAGACTGCTGCTTCAAAAAGTTGTGATTCTCAGTATTCACCTGTTGATCTCTCTAATTTTTAGAGGCATCAGTGTGCCCTCTGACTTTTCTTCTCTAATGGATCTAAGCAGAGTTGTTGACTTTTCAGTTTGTTCAGACTTGTACTTGTTAGGTGGAGGGGTGTCTGCCAAGCTTTTTATACGTCAGACCAGATACCCAAAGTTTTTATACAATTTTAAAGATAAAATTTACATGCATAAAATTTAGAAATTATCATTTTACAGTATATGAGTCAGTGTTTTTTTTTAGTGTATTCACAGATACATGCAACCATTACCATTATCTAATTCTGTAATATTTTAACCACCCCCAGAAGAAACTCTATACCCATTAGCAGTCACTCTCCATTCCCCCTTCATCTCTGGTCCTGACCACCACTAACCTACTCTATGTCTCCATATATTTGCCAATCTTTGACTTTTAACTTAAGTGGAATTATACAAAACGTGGCCTTTTGTTTCTGGTTTCCTTATTGAAGCATGTTTCTAGAGTTCATCCATACTGTAGCATGCATTAGTACTTCATTCCTTCTTATGGCTGAAAAACATTCACTATATGAATATACCAAATATTGTTTAACCATTCATCAATTGATGGATATTTGGGTTGCTTTCACTTTTTGGCCATTTTGAATAGAGCTGTACATGTAAAAGTATTCATGTTAACATGTTTTCAATTCTCTTGAGTACATGCCTAGGAGTGGAATTACTGGATCATATGATAACACTACAAATAGCCAAACAAAGGTAACAACAAAAACTTAAACAACATGAGTTCAAACACCAACACTTTAAAATATTTTTAGTGCAAAACTCATTTTTCAGTTCATTCCTTTCATGTGAAATAAAATATCAAGTACAGTTCAGTTCAGTTCAGTTCAGTCACTCAGTCGTGTCCGACTCTTTGCGACCCCATGAATCGCAGCACGCCAGGCCTCCCTGTCCATCACCAACTCCCGGAGTTCACTCAGACTCACGTCCATCGAGTCAGTGATGCCATCCAGCCATCTCATCCTCTGTCGTCCCCTTCTCCTCCTGCCCCCAATCCCTCCCAGCATCAGAGTCTTTTCCAATGAGTCAGCTCTTCGCATGAGGTGGCCAAAGCACTGGAGTTTCAGCTTCAGCATCATTCCTTCCAAAGAATCCCAGGGCTGATCTCCTTCAGAATGGACTGGTTGGATCTCCTTGCAGTCCAAGGGACTCTCAAGAGTCTTCTCCAACACCACAGTTCAAAAGCATCAATTCTTTGGCACTCAGCTCTCTTCACAGTCCAACTCTCACATCCACACATGACCATAGGAAAAACCATAGCCTTGACTAGATGGACCTTTGTTGGCAAAGTAATGTCTCTGCTTTTGAATATGCTATCTAGGTCGGTCATAACTTTTCTTCCAAGGAGTAAACGTCTTTTAATTTCATGGCTGCAGTCACCATCTGCACTGATTTTGAAGCCCAAAAACATAAAGCCTGACACTGTTTCCAATGCCTTTTAATGTTCAAACTACCGCACAGTTGCACTCATCACCACGCTAGTAAAGTAATACTCAAAATTCTCCAAGCCAGGCTTCAGCAATACGTGCACCGTGAACTTCCTGATGTTCAAGCTGGTTTTAGAAAAGGCAGAGGAACCAGAGATCAAATTGTCAACATCCTCTGGATCATCGAAAAAGCAAGAGAGTTCCAGAAAAACATCTATTTCTGCTTTATTGACTATGCCAAAGCCTTTCACTGTGTGGATCACAATACACTGTGGAAAATTCTGAAAGAGATGGGAATGCCAGACCACCTGACCTGCCTCTTGAGAAACCTGTATTCAGATCAGGAAGCAACAGTTAGAACTGGATTTGGAACAACAGACTGGTTCCAAATAGGAAAAGGAGTATGTCAAGGCTGTATATTGTCACCCTGCTTATTGAACTTCTATGCAGAGTACATCATGAGAAACGCTGGGCGGGAAGAAGCACAAGCTGGAATCAAGATTGCCAGGAGAAATATCAATAACCTCAGATATGCAGATGACACCACCCCTATGGCAGAAAGTGAAGAGGAACTAAAAAGCCTCTTGATGAAAGTGACAGTGGAGAATGAAAAAGTTGGCTTAAAGCTCAACATTCAGAAAAGGAAGATCATGGCATCTGGTCCCATCACTTCATGGGAAACAGATGGGGAAACACTGGAAACAGTGTCAGACTTCATCAAGCACAAGCAAGCCTATATAGTACTTCCACTTCATACAGATTAGCTTTGGAACTTTAAACAGTGAGAAGGAATACAATTCTTCAATTTACTTTCTTTTCACAGGCTGATGATCATGAGTGGCTTGAAAAATTTAAACATTTGGAATGTTAATTTTTTTTTAGAAACTGAGCCAGGTAATGGCTATATCAAAAAGAGCAAGTAAAGTCTTAATCCCTTTATGCTCACATTTTAATTCCAATGACTAAGTGTTGATATCTAGCCTGGCAATTTTATGTGTTTCAAAAAATAAAGTACAGTTCAGAGTCTAGTTCCTTTCAAGGAGATATTCTTGTCTATATAAGGAGAGAAGCTAAAAACAAAACAACTGCACAGAACAGTTCATTAGCCTTGTTTTAATTACCCTTGTGTTCTTTGATTTTATTGTTCTTTGGGTGAGAAAAAGCCAGAAGAGCTTAGTACCTCTTGCAAGGTAGTCATTCCATCCTGCAACATTTAATAGGGCCAGAAGCAAATAAATAAGAAAGATAATCAAGCTTTCTTTCTGACTCTCTGAGCTTCTTTTTGGCTCTACAGAACAGTCCCTCACAGCCTCTACTGTCGAGAGATGGAGAAGCCACTAGACAGATAATGTGTCTGGCAGAATAATGGCCTCCCCAAAGATGTTCACACCCTAATCCCTGAAACCTGGAAATACTGTTGATCCTTGAACAACACAGGTTTGAACTGCACAGATTCACTAATATGCAGGTTTTTTCCCCAAAAGTAAATACTACAGTACTACATGATCTGAAGTTCATTGATATGGAAGCATAGATGCAGAGGAATTGCATTTACGGAGGGCCGCTGTAAGTTGGATGTGGATGTTCAACTACTGCCCCTGATGCCCACCCTTGCACTGTTCAAGGTTCAACTTATGTTGCCATGGCAAAAGGGACTTTGCTGATGTAATTAAAGTAATGACTTTGAGATGCAGAGAGGCCCTGGATTACCCAAATGGGCCCTATATAAATACCCGGGCCTTTGAAATAAAAGCACATTTTCCAGCAAATTTCACTGTGATAGAGAGATATGACTATGGAAAATTGGTCAGAAAAATTCAATCTTGTTGGCTATGAAGTTGGAGATAGGGTTCCATGAGCCTAGGAATGTGGGTGGCTCCTAAAAGCTAGAAAAGGCAACAAATGAATTCTCCTCTAGAGCCTCCTGAAGGAATGCAGCCCTGTGGACATTTTGATTTTAGTCCATTGTGACCTGTGTCAGGTTCTAAAACCTTGTAAGTCATTGATTTTGTGGTAGTTTGTTACAGCAGCAATAGAAAAGGAATCCAGGGGGAGTCAGAAAATATCTATGCCTTACAAGGGACTCATAAACTATTTAATGCAGGATTTTCCAAACTGTTCCGTGATCAAGTAACTTTAAGAAAGTTGTTCATGTGAGCCCCATCTTAAAAAGTCACAGTTACTATAACTAAGGAAAACTTGAGAAGTCCTGAAGAGGGAGCATTGTAACTCAGAGTATCTTCTAAATGCACTTGCTACAATCTCACCTCGTTTTCTTTTTTTCTTTTCAGAACATGTCTTCACGCCCCTCAGATTCCTAATCCTACCTGCTCAGCTGAGAACCTGAGACCAAAAGGGAAGAAGTGACTCGCCAAGATGGCACTTTGGCAACACAGAGACTCAGCCCAGGCCTCACAGCCCTCATCTAGAACCCTGTTCAGAAAGCCACTCTGTCCCACTGACCAGAAGACAATGTTCCCTGGAATCCGAACTATGATGACTCACCCCAACAAAGCTCATAACATAAAATTCTCTCCTCGATAATGGCAAAAACAACATGGCTGCCTTAGCACTGAACTTAATTTTGTTATTTAAAATAAAAGGGTTCAACAAACTATTGAAAATTTACTAATTTCATATTAAGCAGAGGAACGCAGTAAAATACTTCCCCCACGGTGACTGAGTATGTTCCTCAAAATGCCTAACTCTGCTGCCAGAGTCCATTTTCCACAAACTCTGGTTCCCATAAAGGCTAATTTGAGAAGGAACAGAGGTACAACCAAATGCTGCTGTTTTCCTTCATAGCACTTAAATAATGCTTTCTCCACATTTCCCACTGCCTGTTCCAAGAGCACTGTCCTTTGATGTTTTTCAGATACACATTAGCCACATCCTTTTCCAGAAAGTGAATACTTTTTTCCACCACCTAGGTTTTTAAATAATAATAAAGATTACAACTGATAAAGCTAACAACTCAGAATGCTTATTTTGTGCCAAAGTCTGTGCTACATGCTTCATGTGAGGAATCTCATTTAATCTTTACAACACCTGATTAAGTTAAGTATTACTATTAATATCTCTGTTTTTACAGATGAGCCGACCGTGGCACAGAGAATTTGAGTACTCTGCCCAAGGTCAAGTGACAGGAAGTGGTGGAGTCAGTCTCCACGTAATCTGACTTAGAGCCAGGGGCCTTGTAAGCGGTAGCCCAGTGGTTCTCAACTGGGGGTGGTTGTGCCTCCTCAGACCTTTGGCCATACGCAGAGGCACTGTTGGTTGTCACAACTGAGGGGTGGAGTGCTACTGGCATCTAGTGGGCAGAGGCCAGGGATGCTGCTAGACATCTTAGGGGACCCAAGACAGCTCCCAAAACAAGGGACGATTCCGCTCGAAGTAAGATAAGGAAACATTGCCCAAACCAAATGCCTCCTCGGGACAGGGTATTCTGAGTGTGCTAATTGTTGGTAGGACGTGTGCCTTCTCATTTCTAGGCTAGAATCTCTATCTGGGAAATGAGGTTATCTTAACCAGGGATGGGGCCACTTAGAATCACAGGGTCCATTTGGTGCATCTTCTCATAGCATCGATTTACTCAATAGTTTCAGCTGGTGCTTTCACACTCTGCCCTGCCATCCTGGAATACTACATTATTTTAATTTTGTCCTTCAATGGCCACGTGGGAAAAGCAGTAGCCCACCAGGGCATGAAGCTCTGGCTTTTCATTAGCCTTGTCCTTATAGTCCAGAAGACGCAACAGCAGTGTCTGTGTCACAGGCAACGGAGATAGCAAAGGGATGCAGCCACAACTGGGCTGCTTGGGGTGTAGTTAAAATACTTTTGGAAAGCAGTTTCTGTATATCTACTCAGAATACAATTGTGCATACCATTTGACCCTGCAATTCTATTTCTAAAAATGTGTTTTGCAGAAATACAGAATGTGCAAGATACATTTACAAAGATGTTCACCTCAACATCAACTCTGATAGCAAAAAACAAACTCCATAACAGTAGAAGTGCTTGCCTATGTTCACCAAAACATGTGTGCAAGACTGTTCATAGCGGCGTTATTTGCAACAATCAAAGTCTGTAAAGTACACAAATACTCATCAAAGTAGAATGGATAAATTGTGGTAAATATACCCACACAATGGAATGCTGTGTAGCAATGAGAATGAATAAACAAACTTCAACCACCTACAACAATATGGATGAATTCCACAGACATCATTCTGAGCAAAAGAAGTCTGACACAAAAGAGAACATACTGTATAAAACCCTTGCAAAGCATAATAGGCAAATCTGTGCTGTAAAAAAGACAAATCAGGAGTTACTGTAGGGGAGAAGTGAATAGAAGGGAGTTCAAGGTGAGCCCAGGGTGCTGGTCATGATTCCTCATATGGTATAGGTGTGTTCACTTTGGGGAAACATGAAGTTGTAAGCTTATATATGATAGGTGCCCTTTTCTACATGTGCGTTCTATTTTATAGGGGCTTCCCCAGAAACTCGGCAGTAAAGAATCTGCCTGCAATGCAGAAACCGCAGCAGATGCAGGTTTGATCCCTGGGTTGGGAAGATCCCCTGGAGGAGGCATGGCAATCTCCTCCAGTATTCTTGTCAGGAGAATCCCATGGACAGAGGAGCTTGGCGGGCTAGAGTCCATGGGGTTGCAAAGAGTCAGATATGACTGAAGCAACTTAGCTCTCACACACACGCTTCTATTCTCTCTCTCTCTCTCTCTCTCTCTCTCTCTCTCTCTCTCTCTATATATATATATATATATATATATATATATATATATATATATATATATACACACACACACACACATACATACATATATAAACATCAGCAACCTAAATATCCATCAGTGGGTAACTAGCTACATAAACTACAAAATGGGATATCTAGTGAATGGAATTCTATGCAGCCATTAAGAAAAATGAAGTAGCACTCTCTGTATAAACTTGGGAAAATGTCCATGCTATATAAAGGCAAAAAAGGAAGTTGCAGAACGGCATGATGTCTATCATAAATTTTATAGGAAACACGTGTGAGTGTAAGCACAGAAAAAGCAGAAAGGATATTCTCAAATGGTTAACAGTAACTTTTGCTTGAGGAGGGGCTTCTTAGGGATTTTAACATTCTGCCTAATGTATTTCAATACTGTTTGAGTTTATTTACTAACATGTATTGTGTTTGTACTCCGAGGAGAAGGGCATAGAGAAAATTAAAATGAACAAGATACGCCTTACATTTGAGCCGGTTGTTATGTCATCACGTGGGAAGTAAGGGGTTTTGCTGGATGAAGGCAATGCTAATAAGATAAACCTAGTGCCTTGCCTGCAGGGTTCCTAATTGAATCCAGTGAGGGTGGTCCCTGTTGGTTTGTTGCTGGCAATCTTAACAATTGATTCAAATTAACACTTGTTTGCTGGGCTGCTCCACATCCAAACCTAGTTGTGGTGTGGCCACCGCAAACGGGATTCTTGGCCACACAAAGAATGTGTCTACAAAACGACAAAACAATTGGATTTGTTTGATTACATGAACAAAACTGTATATTCAGAGGAAGGAAAAATCAAAACAGCTACACCCAAAGTAACCTACCCAGATGGGTGGTTCATGAAATTCACTCACTCATTGAATCAACATTTTAGCAGCCTCATGCAGACTCTGTGAGAGAATCTGTTTGAAATGAAATACTCACTCGTAGATAAACCAACAGACCATGGAAAACTTTTTTCTTGAACCATCGTCAACAAATGTTTTCTGAGTGCTCACTGCGGGTTTGCCATCATGCTAAAACTCAGTGGGTCCAATACTCCTATTGTTTTTTAAACTTTTTGTGTTGGAGCATAGCTGATAAACAAAGTTGTAATAGTTTCAGGTGGACAGCAAAGGGACTCAGCCATACATACACATGTATCCATTCTCCCCCAAACTCCCCTCTCATCGAGGCTGCCGCATGACACTGAGCAAAGTTCTCTGTGCTGTACAGCTGGTCCTTGTTGGTTATCCATTTTAAATATAGCAACGTGTACTGACACTCCTATTTTATAACCAACTGCAAATGCCACTGTGCTGAGTGTACTTAATTCCACTTATGGCACTGAATGGAACTTCACTTGAAAGAAAGAACCACTGATTTGGGTATAGCTGATAGAACTACAGCTTTTCATACACAGTAAATGTCTGCAAGACACATATTAACAATTCATAAGGTAGACTAGATTGTGTCCCATGGAGTTCAACTCTGG
The DNA here is from genome assembly GCF_032405125.1 of Capricornis sumatraensis. Lineage (NCBI taxonomy): Eukaryota > Metazoa > Chordata > Mammalia > Artiodactyla > Bovidae > Capricornis > Capricornis sumatraensis. The sequence continues at coordinate 136,388,636 of NC_091092.1, read as the reverse complement.
CTGAACGTTATATTCAACTGCAACAGAATTTCTAGAGGTGGCACCTGGCCATCTATAGTTGTAAAAGCTCCCCAGGTGATTCTAAACCATGATGAATTGGAGCCATTGCTCAGACCAATTAAATCAGAAGCTAGGTGGAACGGGACACAGAGTGTTATTTAAAAGCTACCCAAGTGGCTCTAAACTATAGTCTGCACTGAAACAAATTTCTTCTGAATTTACATTGTAAAAGAATCAGAGGTGGCCCTTCAAGAAGCATTTTGGAAAGGGACCCAATATGACTTATGTGAAATGGAGTATTTCCTGCCATATCAATAAATAAGGATGTCACAGCCATTGGTGATTCTGACATTCCAAATGTGAATTTCTGAGCCCAGAAAGTGCTGAGCAGTGGGGTCGGGGTACGGGTAGGATGAGTGAAAAAGTGGCAGTGGCAGCCATCAGCCCCAGGCTGAGATGCACAGGAAAGGAATAACTTCAGGGAACCCAGAGTCTTGCGTCTACCCACACATAGAAAAGTGCTAAATTCCTTAACTTCAGATATCTGGTTTTCCTTAATTAACAATAATCTTTTGATGTTACAACTATCTGGTTCTATTGCAAACTTCTGTATAACCTGACTGACTCCTTTCCCTGCCTCCTGGGAACAGTTCTGTCAGGATTACTTGAGATGCTGTCTCCAGGTCTCGAAGTCCTAAAAATTCCCATCTAATGGAACATAACTCTCAAGTCCTAGGTTGTGACTATTTTTTTGTTGACACTTGGTTTCAATGTGTGCAGTTCTACTAGAAAGTTGATCACAAGGTGGTATTCTACCATGTTATGGTTTCAGATGTTTCAGCTAGTGTGTATATACGAGCTAGCAGTTTGTTAAGTGCTTAACAGGCTTAAACAGTAGTCCACGTGCTTGATTGGCATTATTTCATTTAATCCTCATAACAATTCTACAAAGCACTGAGTGGGAAGAGTCTGATAGCACTACCATACACAGGGCATCAAGTTCTAGACAGTCAAGGTTACACAGACTCAGGCAGTTTGAGAAAACACTTCTTTAAAATTGAGAGCAGGAAATGGGCCAATTATTATCTCCATAACTTTAAGATTCCTACTCTGACCAGGGCAGATGTTGAGAACTAGCATTCATTTGTAAATGGGTTACAGGGAGGAGGAGGGCCTCGTCCACTCACAGAAAAGAGGTCACGCTTATAAACTGACTTTCTGAAGTGTACACATTTCTCAAGCCTACGTGTTTCCTCTTTCTTCATTCCTTAGACTGTTAGATTAGTAGGATGTGATTAAATTGCAATTGCCCGCTTGTTTTCATTATCCACGGTTTAAATGAAATCTCATGCTTCTTTTTGCTGCTCAAGGGGTACTTATAATCTGCAGTAGAATTTTAAAGCTGAGTTAAGCATAACTCTCTGAGAACGATTGATACAGTGTTACAGTTGTAGCATAGAACACGCCCAATCCAAATTGATGTACATTTTAAATTATTGGCACCATGATTCTAAATCTGCATATTGAAGGTGAAGACCACTGGGACATACTATTTTCTTTTTTAAACAACAATTTTAATCTTTTTTAATACTCTGAAAAGTGGGTGGTTTTTCCCATCAGATATTTTTTTCAACTGTAATTTTTATCTAAATAACTCATTTCCCCTATTTATCTCTTCACTTTTCTAAAAGAAATCACAGAATTTTAAAACTCGGGGTTCATCATTCAGATTGTCAAGGACCCTGAAACAGTGGTTTTTCTACCACAGAGGCTGAGTGCAGGCATCCACCCCACTTCCTACACCTCTACACTCAGCTCAATTTTAGGTAAGTATAGATTTGTGGTTCTCAGCTGGGAGCACTGTTGTTCCCCTTCCTCCCCAGGGAACATATGGCCATGTCCGGAGACATTTCTGGTTGTTATCACTGGGAGAGGAGGTAGTTCTGCCATCTGGAGGATAGAAGCCGGGATCCTGCCAACATGTTACATGCACAGGACGGACCCACAGCAAAGAATGATCTAGCCCAAATGCCAAGGATGCTGACACTGAGAAACCCTGCTAGAGAGGTTCTCCAAGATCCATTTTCCAACCACATATTGTATGATACCAGTTATATGAAATGTCCAGGATAGACAAACCCATCAAGACAGAAAGCAGATTGGTAGGTGTTTAGGGCTTGGGCAAAGGGAAATAGGGAGCAATTGCTTATGAGTATGGGATTTCTTTTCAGGTGATGAAAATGTTTTGAAACTAGATTGTGGGGATGGTTACAAACTTTGTAAAGATACAAAAATATACTAAAGCCCACTCAGCTGTACACTCTAAACAGGTAAACTTTATGATATGTAAATGCTAGGACAATAAAGTTATTAAAATTCTTTTTATAGACCTTTCATTAAGTAGCTTTTATTTCTGACTAAGCAAGGGCATTTTTGAATAGCTCTAGGTTTGGCTGGAGAATATTCTGTGGCAGCTCTTATTAAATGCAATTCTGTATTTTATAGGAAAGTTTACAGACTTTCATTTTTTAAATTAAGATGTTCCCAGAATGTTATTGTTTTTTTCCATAATATTATTTGGTCTGGGGCCCTTGCAGATATTGCATTTATCTGTGAGCTAATAGGTCAGGAGTGCCTGGGACGGGGCGGGTTCCCAGGGGTCTGGTCTACTCTAGCTCTCATTGTGATGTAAAGATGGCCAAGTCAGCCAACCACTTCCCACTTCAACTTCCTCGTTCCTGACAAACTTTCATGTTACAAACCCAAGAAAGCAAGCATGGTGAGAGCAAACGCGTAATGCTTCGCTGCTGCCAGCTGTGCACAACTCACATTCCTTGCCCTGGCATCCAGGTCTCTCTCTTCCCACTGGCCACTTGCATAACTATTTTTTGATCTAAAATCCCTGCTCCTGCCCAGTTGGTCTTCTTCTGCATACCCAAGCACCCTCTGCATTTTTCCATTTCTGCTGTTTCCAATGACAAAGCCCTGTGATGGAATAGCCTTTACCTCTATTCAAATCCTCTGCATTCCCAAACTCCAGACACCCTTCTTCCTTTTTCCAAAGCCTCTGATTCACGGTAAATGACAGCATATTTCAGGTAAGGAATTGTACATTTAATTGCTAAGCATGGAAGCCCGACAAGATGTCACCTCTTGGACCTCGTCTTATACTCCAGCCTCGACCTCACACTATGCCAGCAGCACTGGCCTCCTGCCAGTTCCCCAACATGCCAAGCCTGCCTCCGTGTTGGTGCCTTTGTGTTGGCTCTCCCTAAGAGATGCTTAGGTTTTGTTTAAAACTGGCCACCCTACTGTAACTTGCAACTCAGCATTTTAATGCCCCTTAGCCAGCTCGGTGTTTCCTTTTCCTTAGCCCTTCTCATCTTTTAACATATCTTTTATTTATCTTATCTGTTGCTCATATTGCTGTCTGCGAGATTGTGAACAGGGATCTCTGCCTTTTGTTCACTGATACACTCCATGCATGTAGAACATGCCTGGCATGTGGAAGGTAATCAACTATTATTTAAACATGTTCAATGCTAGAACATCGGATGACACTTAATAAACTTTAGTTTCATCATCATTGCTGTCATCACCATCAGCTGTATCATCGAGGGCAACTCTTACATGCTTTTATTCCATACCGCTGCACTGTGTTTAACCTTTCCTGGTTCTGTATTTTATATACTGTATAAAGATGAGGTAAGCTTCTTAAGGGTAGAGACCAATGGCATGTGTATATTTTTGATATGTCTTCTTTTCAGATTGAGATATAATTCACTTGCCATGAAATTCACCACTTGAAAGTTTACAACTGAGTGGCTTTCAGTATAGTCAAATGGTTGTACAACTGTCACCCCTCATCTAATTCCAGAACATTTCCATCACCCTCTTCATAAAAACCCCAAACCCATTAGCAGTCCCTCCCCATGCTTCTCTCTCCCACATCCTGGCAACCAGGAATTTAATTTCTGTCCCTATGGATTTGGTTATTCTGGGCATTTCGAAAAGGGAATCATACAATATATGGCCTTTTGTGTCTGGCTTCTTCCACTTAGCGTCATGTTTTCAAGGCTCATCCATGTTGCAGCACTTGCCAGTACTTCATTCGTTTTTATGGCGGAATAATATTGTGTTGTATGGATATCATGCCATATGTTTTCATGTGTGCTAGGCTTTGAATATTACAGATACTCAATAAACATTTTATCCCAATGATTTAAAAATTCTGGAAGCATATGGAATGTTACTGAGAAGAAACTCAGCATAGGACTGTGATTCTCCTAAGAGTACACGATAATCAAGATGATGCATGAGGTAACATTATAAAAAAGAGATTTTATGATTTTTCAAGCTGTGTTAGCATTATGCTGGGGCAAATGTCATCTACAATTAGAAGAAACTTGTACTCACTCCATTGAATTCTGTGATAGGTGACTGCATCTTTTTAATTTCAAGTAAATCTTCCTATGATAACATGGGTGTGAGTAGAACTATTGGCTTCCTGGTGGTGCTAGTAGTAAAGAATCTGCCTGCCAATGTAGGAGACACAGGGGACTCAGGTTCAACCCCTGGGTCGGGAAAAACTTTTCACATTCCTGCTACTTTATTTCCTCAGAGTTAGAGCACCTTCAAATGTAGTTAATATACCAGACATACCATTCATGATGTGGCCTTTTAAATAGAAGTTTGGAAATAACTCTCAACTACTGTCACTGAATTTTATATAATTGAGGGATGTGATAAAGAAAATACTAGCTGAAAAGCAGCTCACAGTGCTGTCCATGTTCAAAGAGCCATGAGCTAAAACAATAACCAGAATGGATACCAGAAATGACAACACAACCAGAACTGGCGACATTGCCTGCACTTAGGTTTCACCATTAATTTCTTGTTCCCTGTAGAATTAGCTGATCATATGAAAATAGTATTCTGACATTTTACACTTATGTCCTTGTGGGTAATTCCTTAAGAAATGAACATGAAAGGTATCCTACTGAATTGTAACAAAGTAAGAATTTTCTACCCAAGAACAATAGAAGAAATTCTGCATATCAAATATGTGAGAATGATCATTTCCAGCCTCTTGGGTGGTGAACGGTTTCCTTTGCTGTGTCTCCTTGAGCAAGTAGTGAAATTGTCAAAATATTGGAAATCATGTTTAGGAAGAGTCAATTGTATGCTCGAGACATTACCAGCTTCCTGTTACTGATGTTTCCCCATTTTCCAGGTAGTGAGGTAAGTATACAAGAGTTAAGAACACTGGCTCAGGTAAAGCATCATGGCTCAATGGCCCAACCATAACTCTAACCTATGCTGTCCTTTACCAAAGACAAGTTCTCTCCACCATAGCATATTGCTTTTGTTTGGAGACTACCAATCTGAGTATGTGTACATTGAATTCCCTTAGGAAAGTGCAACTTACTTTGGTGTATTTTGCTCAATAAGCAGAAATAAAAATGCTTGTTCTTATGTTACTGTGTTACCTCTGTTAACACAGACATAACATTTTCACTCCTGACAGTTACCAGTTAATTATAACCCAAACAACATACTATCCATCTGCATATAATTTCCCTTACTGAAAACTGCTCCACCAGATACTTAGGAAATGCTTACAGACCTGACAAATTACAAGCTGTATGAGTTCTGTGTGTGCTTATATTATTCAGATAGCTTTCACTAGTGATCTAAAAGGGACCCTATAGCTTTTTAAAAATCATTTATTTGGTCTTTGATTTGTATGTTCAGCTTTTATTCCCCCTGAGAATGAATATTAAATAAACCTAGGGCCTGTGAAAGATCCAGGCCTATCACTCAGCACTCTCTCTGAACAGGGATGAGCAATATTATACCCTAAACTTCTTGTATCTCTCCTGCATTTGTTTTGTTCACCAATTATTTAAAAGAAATAAAATCTTGGTTTCCCAAAAGATTTCAGGAATAAGTCTCTTAGAAAACTACTGTTAACATTTTGGCAACTATCTCCCCAACTGGAGAAAGGGAGAGAGGGACAAGGAGGGGAAGAGGAAAGAGGAGGAGAAGGAGGATCATTTCAGAGCCAAAGGACTTTAAAAATCTTTTTTTCTACTTAACTATGTCACGAAGAGTTGGACACAACTGAACAACTGAACTGAACTGATGTATCACAAGCATCTTTCTATGTCACCAAATACAGATGGATACCCTTTATATGTGCTACAGTGGATTTGAACCAGTCCCCCATTGGCAGGCATTTTGTTCTAGATGTTGTTTCATAAACACTTCTATCTGCTTTATATTGTCCTTGGAAACAGCAGGCACTGCCTATAACTGAATCTTTCCCTGGTGATTCAGCGTGTGGGTATCCGTTCATGTCCAATCACTGCAGGGCCTCAGGCTGAAAGACTGAAGCGATCCCAGGGAAAATTAATATGACCCTCCCCAGTCCAGCCAGAGGGCCCCTGGAAGCCTCTAAGTGGCCGCCTTTCCCACAGCCCCGCGTCTTTTGTTGTCGCCGCGCTCCTTCTCTACCTTCCTCATCCCTTTCTCCTCCACAAACCCAGACATAGGCCGAGAGCGTGTTCACTTCCTGAAGGTGAAAAGGACCATCTGTTCCAATACCCTCTCCTAGCATTCTCCACCCCAATGCAGAGTGAATAATGCTTCTAGAAACTGTGAGCTGTGAATTGGGTCACTGACCTATTCATCTTTGTGCTCCAGCGCCAATGACCGTGCTAGGCATATACGAAGTGCTCGGCAGTGGCTACTGAAGTTAGATCACAGTGTTGGCCTTTGAGGGATAAGAGTTTAGGGTCCTAGGACTATGTCCCTTTACTACAGTGCTGCTGTATTTCCTGCTGCTTCAGTAAAGTTTCTTTTTTTCATTTTAGGACACTTGGGGCTTGCTGGGCCAGTCACCACCTTTGATCACCACCTTGAATACCATCACCATGCACTTCTGTCTTCTTATATATGCCATTCTTCTTTCTAATTCTTTACCCCGTTACTGCTTTTCTGATGCTTTTTTTTTTTAATCCCAAGTCTACTCACTTATTAAACGTTGTTAGCCAGTAGAAGATTCCTGTTTTTCCCCATAGCTTCAAATGACCAGCCATAAAACAGTTGAGTCCAGGATATTCTGGAATATGTACTGATGGCTTGCAGTCACTAAAATACGTGAATATGGGTGAGAGAGGTTAGGTTTTTTTGCTATTATTCTTTTCAAATTACACCTTCAGCTGAAGCCTAGAAAGCTAATAATAATAATAACAAAACTTTATTATATCAAGCAAATTAACTCAGTTTCAAATAAGGAAAAAAATCAATTTTATCTATCATAGTAATTTGCTTGTAATATATTACACTTTAAACTAACAGGTCAGAGCCAAATATAACGAGGATGTTGTGATAACTGATTCTAAATCCTTTACAGCATCTCCCTTTTTAGGTCTTTATCAGAGGCTGTTTGCATGAAAGTCCATAGGAGCACTGACAGCAATACCGAGGTATCCATCTTAGTTGTTTAAAAGCTCATCTAAATTACTGCAAGATTTCTTTGTTTAGGAGACTCCACATAGATTAAGGACATTTGAAAGATTTTTGTTATATCCTGGATAATTTCTCTACATTTTCATCAATTAATTGACACATTTATCCAGCACCTACTTTGTAAAAGAGATTTTTCTAGCTACCAAAGAGCTCCCAAGGAAGTATGACACAATACCTGACTTTTAAAGGTTGCAAAGGGAAGTCAGTGTGTTTATTGGAATCAATGAGTGATGGTGTCCCTGGGTTCTGAAGAGGGTACAATTCCACTCCAGCAAGGCACCCAAACAAAACAACCAGCCTGGAGAATGATATTTTCTTTTAAGTAAATGTCTACAGAAGAAACACCTAAAATCTGACTTTAGTTCCAGCCAGATAAGAAAACCCACTCCTGAAATTATTCTAGAATACTAGAGAGTTGTAGATCTGCTTTAAAGGAAGATTCAAGAAACAGGCTCCTACAGATGATAGGAAAGTCTTCTGGAACTCATAACACCTCACTTATCCAAATGTCACTTGCATATGTCGACCACTGCTGAAAACCAGGAAGTTGAGCAAAGGGGGAAAATGCAAAAACAAAACAAAATATCCTCCCAGCATTAAAAAACCAAGGCCACAATACTGAGAGTTTTGAGCTTTTCTCATAAGTAAGCCTCCCAGGCCACCTCAGCTTAGAGCATCTCTTTACTTACAGTCCACACATATTCCTAACATGCTTGGCCATGTGATTTTCCAGCATACTGTAAATCAGAAGATTACAAGGGGAGAAGTTGCTAGCATAAGGAATGTGAGAACAGCAAAGTGTGATGGGTTGTAAGTCAAGAAAAAGAGTAACTATGAAAAAATGGCCAAAAGAACTTATTAAAAAACTATAAAGCACCACATGAAGACTTTCTGTATGCATGAAATTTGTTGTTATTGAGTATCTAACTTTTTGTCTGAGGCCAGGCATTGCAGGAAGTGAAGCCATTTAAGATATGCCTCCGCTCAGAGCTCAAGGGGTGCTTAAGCCTCTTGATTTCCATGGCTTCTCTTTACTAAGAGTAGTTGATTGGGACAAAGTAAGGAGTGTGACGGCAGTGGGTTAGATTCTAGTTGCCTGGGATTAACCCGTGCTTGGCTCATCTCTTTTCATACTCCGGGAACTGGTGATGGACAGGGAAGCCTGGCGTGCTGTAGTGCACGGGGTCGCAGAGAGTCAGACATGACTGAGCAGCTGAACTGAACTGAACTGCCTCATCTCTGACCACTGGCAGGCAGGGACCATTTGGTTCTTGATTTGTGCCAAAATCCCAGTCTGAGGTCCTTCTACATGAATTGCATGTCCTGCAGCCCCTGCTTGATTCCACAAAAATCAGGAGGGAGTTACAGCAGCTGTTTCTGGGCCAGAAGGTATCTGAATGTAATGTTTTTGTAACCCTTTCTCTGATCTTCCTTGTTCCCATTAAGCAAGAAAGGGAATCTATAAGGGCATTTATTCACTAGTCATTTTGGAGAAAAGATCTTGGAAACAGGAATAAAATCATTCATGTATCAATATTTGTCCCCTAAGTAACACAAATGGTCCTAGGTTCATAAGTATTCCACATATATATTTGAAATGAATGCATAAGGGAATAAAGATACATTGTGGGGTCATTCTATCACAGATATTCCATAGATATTTCCATAGAGGAAAATATTTTATTTTGTGATGCATTTTTGAAACAGTGATTTAAAAAAAAAAGAAAATATTTGATGTCAGAGAATAAAAAAAAATAACACAAATACTTTGGAAATGTTATAGCCTCTACCTAACAAAATAAGCCTAGTAAGTTCAGTCTAGTAAGTTCTGTTTTATAAAGTTAACTTATTCATAAATGAAACAACTGCTTATAAGAAAAATTTTTCAATTGAAAAACATTGAGTAACTGTTAAATTGCCTGTGGGACCTAAATTAGTGGAAGAGATTTCAAGCATAGAGATCCATATTTTAGTACCTTGGGATATTTTAGTACCTTGGGATATTTTAGTGACTTGGGATATTCAGTGGGGAGAAATTAATAGAAAGAACCATATTGTTTCTATTGTATTTGCCATTATACTGAACAAGTGCCCATGGTGGATTGGCAATGACTCACTATTTGATGGACCAGAGAAATTAATGCCATAATAAAGAATCATTTTGCTGATCCTTGTGGCCAAATGTATGACTCTCATTGTTGAAAGGTGAGGCAAAATAATGAGACACATTTTATAAACCTACAAAACCACTATTAGTTCGCAAATGACTTGTCCTTAACCTTTTCAGGCACTTCAACATATGTAGTTAAATAAAATGAGGAGAAAGATTGCAAAAGCATATAATATGATCTACACTTTCCTTCCTCTCCCTCGTACTGTCCCTCCTACTCTCCCTTATCTCCTTGCCACACACCTCCCACCTCCTCTCCCTCCAAGTAAGCTGATATCAATTCTCCATCCATTTTGCAACTTCCTTCAAAAGGAATCTTTCTTACCTTTGAAATATAATAAATACACTCATGAATAAATGCAAACTATGGACACAATTGACTTGTAGAAGCATATTCTATGTTCCCTTTCAATCACACACTTGCCTTTTATAACTTTCCACTTTCTCTTTTGTAATTTCTCTCTATCTCTATGGTTGAAAGGTCTACCTTACCTTTCTTCACAATGGTTATTCATTTTCTACTAATTCATCCCCAAGGATTATCTTAGAATCTTATTTGTTAGCATTTTTAAACAGTAACTGTGTGCCAAGTGCTGGGGTGGAAGAAGGTGATAACTTTCCATTCCCCCCAGAGATGTCTCTCATTTAGTTTTTACACGAATCCTCTTGGTAGGCTCTAGAATTGTCCTCATTTTACTGATGAGAAAGCTGAGGCTCAGATAGGCTACATGTCTTCTCAAGTCCCTCAACCCTTGGTGAAGCTGGGTTCAGGACCCACAGGTAAGTCTAACCTCCAGTTCTTAATACTATATTGCTTTTCATGGATATTATCTCCTTGAATGTAATTCAGCCAATGTGGAGTATCAATATAAAGATATATGTACATGAAGAAACTTTAGAAATATTACTTAAGTAGTCAAAAAGATCCAGCTATACTGCTAGCCGTATCTGGGCATATAATGAGAATTTCCTTTATTGATTGAATAATAATAGACTCCTCATCAGCTACCTCTTATCAATAGTCACAAATTTTGTTTTTTTAAATATATTCATCTTTTTAAAATATTCTTTTCCATTATGGTTTATCACAGAATACTGAATATAGTTACCTGTGATATATAGCTGTTGCTGTTTAGTTGCTAAGCCATGTCCGACTCTTTGCGACAGCTCACTCAGCTCCTCTATCCATGGGGTTCTCCTGGCAAGAATACTAGAGTGGGTTGCTATTTCCTTCTCCGATAAATTTTGCTTTTTTACTGATCACATTTTAGAACAAAATAAAAGTCCATATTCTTTACTAAGGTAGAAGAATAAAAAAATTTAATGGCTAGACTGGAGGTCCTCTCAGAACAGGGCTTTGGTTGTTGTTCAGGCAAAGGGGAGGCTGCTGTGAACATGGGGATAAGATAACTAAAAGGACAGTTAGGAGTCTCTGAAAGAAAAAAAAAAAAAGAGTAAAACGGATTTGCTTATGAGAGAATGTGGGATTGGGCCAGAAGGATGTAGGTTAAGAAGGGCCATCATACTAAGAGAGGCTGAGCTGCTGTGTGGGGTGGGGGAGCCAGGGTAATGCTTCCTGTGATATACATTTGTTTGCAGGAATTAAAATGTGTTTTTAAGTGTGTGGTGTGGTATGTGGTATGTCCCTGGCCTTGTCCTTCAAATCATGAGTAAAAGTTTGGTTACTGGGAGAACCTTGAGTTCATGGTGGCTTGGATGGCAGATGGGTTACCGAATGAGGCCAAGGAGAAGGGCCTTTACCCTCTCTTTCAGTGGACACCAGAATGGTGATAAAGGTGATAAAGGAACCACCTTTATCACCATAAAGGTTGATAAAGTTTGGAGAAGGTGATAAAGGAATTTTCACAGGGAACAGAGAAAATATCTTCAATGGAAGTAGCAAAAAGAGCAGTGGTGATCTTGAAATTATAATTCCTTAGAGAATTTGTTGGCAAGAGCTTTGGGATTTTACCAGAATGAAGATTTCAATCAATTTATCCTGATCTGAGGGCTGGGGAACCCTAAAGGACACATTGATTAGACTATAGAAACTCAACCATCTAACATTTTTTTGGTAAAGAACAATGGTATGTTCGTTAGAACCAGGGAACAGACAATGACATGGCTGTTTCTTAATAGTAAATCTGAATATATCAGCATGTGCAGTCAACTCATTTGCTGACCTAAAAACAGACTGATGAAATTTTTTGCCTGTTAAACCTATTATTGCCTATAATGAAAGACTATATGCACTAATCACAACATACAGTCTTATATTTGATCACAGCTTCTAGAAGTCATGATGCAGGGATTTTTAGTTACACTCAACACATTTTTCCTTCAGAAACCTGATTGGTTGCTCTAGATGCTGTGAATGGTATAAAATGAGCTCTTAGTTGGAAGAAATCTAAAGAATCAAGCATCCCTGAGTTTCAGACAGAAACTTACTGAGTACGTGTGTTCAAAGGTATGTGGATTTTATTCACAATTTGGTATCCTTTCTATTGTACTTACTTCTTTTTCTGCATTTCATGTTCAAAAGATGCAAATGTGTTCTATATTTCTAATAACTTATGTTGTCAATATTCAGTTGCTTCTTCAGCTGGACCATGATTAAATTAAACTGATTACTTAAATGAATTGTTACTTTCCCATGCACCAAAATGTTTGTCTATATTTCTTTAAATTTTAGGTCCAGAATCTCAAAGCACTTTTCAGGGCCAAATTTCACAGCAAAATATTTAATTACTTATCAATTAAGGCAAAAGTAAATTTTCACAGGCTGTGATACAATACTTTGAAAAACATTTCATTTAATTCTATCAAACAGAACCATCAACAAAATGGTTTTCCTCATTAATGCAAACTTCAAAAAAAACAGATCTAGGAGGTAAAAATGTCAGTGTACTTCTCATAGCCTGCATTATTACACTCGATACTCATTTCCAATGCAAATTTAAGGCTTTTCTTCTGACAGTTCTCAAAGTTAGCCAGTAATTTGCACCACAAGGCAATGTATTTTAGGATGGCTTGTTTTGCTTCATGTTCCAAGGGTCTTATTTGTGGAATAATTACAGTGCAGTGTCAAACAAAAGGAAAATGCCATCATCTAAATATGGAATCTTTTCAATAAAAGCCATTCGACATTCAGAGAATAACAGGATATTAGCACCTCCCCTCTCTTCAACCACATCTTTTGCTCCACATCTGGAGCTTAAGGATGTTACCTGAGGGTCTTAAGTTCTGTCAGTCAGAACACCTGAAATTAAATTCCATTCCTTCCTTATTCTATTTTCTCGGATGACTGATCTTTAACAGTAGCAGTGCTCAGGTGGATGGTACCAAAACCAACGTTTCTGAGCCTCCTGGTTCTAACAGTATCAAATAGTATGCACCTTGATGATCTCAGTTTTAGAGTTAATTCTATTTTTAATCATTTTAATTATAACATACATTTAGCTTCTATGACTCTACAGGCTATATAGGTATAGGAAAATGGCCTGCAAATTCATGCCATTTATGTCCCTAAAGCTTGTTCAGCTCTCAACCTAAATGAAAAACATCTTTATGACCACTGTAATTCCAGAAATAATAAAAAGGGGTGAGAACTGGAATCATATAGGAGTGAAGTAATCTCACAAGAAATGGTCCATCCTTTTTATTAGCAACAGACTAATATAGATTTTTATGTGGGCTTTAGGAAGTATTAATGACGTCCTTCTTTGAGAAGAGATAAGAAAAATGGGTGTTGACTTGTATTTCAGGGCTATCAAGAAATGGGGACCTGGATTTTGTTTGCCTGCCTCCTGGGAGCAGCCTTCTCTATGCCTGTGAGTAAAACCCCTCCTTCAAAAGTAAATGTCCAGCTTCACAAACTTGGAAACAAAAGTCTGCCCCACAGTGGGTAACGTTAGGGTTTAAAACAGTGCATGATCAGATTTCCTCAAATGTCTCTGTGCTTAAGAAACATATTGAAGAGCTTGTTATAAAAAAATGGATTCCCAGACGCTTCTGTCAAAGATTCTCATTGAGTACAGCTGGGGTGGGGCCCAGGACTCTGTATTTTAACAAGCACCCCAGGAGATTCTATTGGAACAATTAGCCTGTAAATATCATCACCCATCTCTAGATGGAGGAAACTTTTGGAAGGGACCCTTGAAAGGCTTCCAGAGAAAGTATTCAACCAGCCTTAGGCAAATATTACAAAAATGTCAGTTTTCTCTACAATTCAGCTTTTCACAAGTGTCCAAATATTTTCCTGCTCCCCCATGTCCACTGCTGTTGACCTTCAGAGGGTAAGATTTTGTGTTAGGAATTCCTTTCTTGAACCATCTCCCTGTTCTAAGAGCCCTCATCCTTTTGGGTGTACCTGTTAAGTGAAGGACGTCCGTGTGGTTGTCTGGAATCCAATCTATGCTCAATACATATGGATACATGTTATATTCAGATGTACCAAGGGCTGGGAGGTCTGACCAATTCTCTCTAAATACAGGTACACAAGAGGTTAGATCACATGCAGGCAAAGCAGTATCCATCTGTTTTTCAGTGGCCTAAAGAGCAGTTGATACAACCAGAAGCCAGCAAAGCTTGAATATCTGCCTCCTCTCTTCCTCTCTCACCCATAAGACCAAGATTCTGTGCTCTGTCTTCCTGAAATCCTGCATTGTGGCAATTCCTAGGTCCCTGAGGGGACCAGCATTGCAAATTCAGTCCCTTTTCCCGTCTTCAATTTAACACCCCTATTCTCTGAGGGCTTCTATCAAGAATATAGAGGAAAGGCAGTTAACTAAAAGGAAAACAATTCACACTCAGATGAGAGGAATAAACCCTCTTATGAAATTTGAGCATTTTAAAAGAACAGAGCCTTAATCAGCTCACAGTCTGAGGGGGATGGTCTGAAAGGTCCTCCTCTCCCCCTTCCCCCCACCCCTCAGGGCCAACCAGAATTCCACAATGCAGGCATCAATCACTTGGCCTCCACTTTTGACAAGACAGACAGTCTTGGTTTCAATAATTATTCAGGTTGTTTTTTATTTTGAGCTTCAAATTTTTTCTACCATAGAAACATTGACAGAATCAAACAAAGATGACAGAATAATAAAAAGAATCAGCCAAAACTTCATAAATCAACTCTCATTTCCCATGTGATTTATACTGTTTCCACTGTACCACACCCATCTTGTTTTCACATGCATTGATTCACACGTAGTTGTTTCTTTTGTTGCTGCTCATGTGTTATTTACTTAGCATGCCAATTATGAGTAATATCTTTTACTTAACCACATAGCCACCTCCTGATCTATAAGGGAATGTTCGTGAGACAATTCTCTTCTTGCTGGCATTTTGTAATTGTGTAAGAAAAACATACCCTTCTTCCCAACTTGGAGTGAGTTTTGAGACAAGGAATATTGCCTGCCATATCAGTAAACAAAGGATGTCACAGTCATCAGTGATTGCAGCCCCCTTCAGGGTGAGCTGGTGAGCCCTAGGGGACCTCAGGGAGGAAGGAATACCTGCCATCTAGAAGGCATCAGATTGTAGTCACTCCCAAAAGTGAGCCCCGAGGAAGCTTTCAGGAGAGGCGAACACAGGACGCTGGCCCCAGATAGCTGAGCTGCAGACCAAAGGAATGATTTCAGTGAGCCCAGACTCCTCCCCCTGCCTGTATACAGAGAAAGCACTACAGATATCTGGTTTTCTTTCATTAACAATACTCTTTTGACATTCAGTCTACCTGCCCTTTGTTACAAAATTCTTACATATCCTGGCTCCCCACCATTGCCTCCTCGGAGCAGTTCTCTCTGGGTAACTTGAGATGTTGCCTCCTGGTCTTGAAGTCCTAAAAATTCCCGCTGAAGAAACTATAACTCTCAACTTTTAGGTTGTGAATATTTTTTCAGTAGACAGCTTCATCAAGAAATAAAATGATGGGTGGGCTAGAGTAAGACTGATTGACAGCATGGACGGAGAGGTGTCTGAAGATCAGGGGAGGATAAATGTGTGCTGGTTTCTGTTCCTAGGACATCTAGTTGTTCTGGACCTCTTTAAAAGAAGAGGGCTCCTCTCCTACACAGGGCACATGTTCAAACTAAAAGTAGACCTCAAATATATTCTGCACTATATAGATTTTTTAAAAGTAGCTGCAGTCTCTCTTAATGTGAAAATTGCATATTGACTTAATCTCTTTCCCTCTCTCTCTCTCTCCCCTTCTTTCTCTCCCCCTCCCTTTTCTCTTCCTCTTTATCATTCTTTTTCTTCTCCTTTCCCCCTTCCTATAAAAGCTACCACCTCATCCTGGGCACCCTGGTTATATCAACTTCAGCTATGAGGTAATTTTTCTCTTTACTAATTTTGACCATTGTTTGAGTTAACGATGCCCTGGGCTCTGTAAAGAATAGTGTGTTGATTCTTCATTCGAGATGTTTCTCAGTCCCACTTTTTCAGTTCTCACTACCAGCTTCCTGGTTTAAGCCCTGGTGGGTCATCCCAAGCCTTCATTGCCCCAGAACCCTCCTACCTGGCCTCTCTGACTCAGTTTCTCCTCCTTATATGGCTATAAAGTTTATCTCCCATGAACTACCATTCAGGGGGACTGCACGGTAGGGCAGAAATGAACTCTGGCTGAACAGCTTTGTTCTATCCCAGCCTGTAAAACATGGGGAATCAGGTAAGATATTATTTAAGATCCTTTCCAGCTGGAAAACTCCCGATTCTAAGATATTCACACTCTGTGTATCTCCCTCATTTGTCCTTACTGAAATATTAGTGACCAATTGGTCTGTGAGAGCAATGGAAAGCATGAGATTTCTGGAAATTGGGTTTGAGGCTCTCCTCACCCCCACACTTACCATGAGACATTAGGTCAATCATTTTCTCTCTCTAGAACTTTGGTTTCCTCATCTGGAGAAGGGAAATAATGATAATACCCTGCCTTCAAAATATTGTTTGGGGAGCAAAATAGTTAAGCAATATCAAAGGTGCTTTGTTAAGTATGACTTGAGCAAAGTTAATAATTGTTTATTGTATTGATATCAAATACTGTACTACTATCTGAAGGAGTCGCTGGACCTGGGGTGAAACAAATACATACTGCTTAGAAAGAAAGAAAAATCTTACTTCCTTCATAGGTTCAAATGACAATTCATGTGTTTGTTTACTCATACAAACTGAGGAAAAGTGTTAATAAAAATTTGAGGCAAGATTTTCTGTTATATCTTAAAAGGATGACATATGTGACCTGAAAACCTGTGTTTCTAGTATGAGGGACAGTGTTTCTGCCTCTTTTATTTTTTTTCATTGTTACATCACATCAAAAAAGGATATAATTAAAATTATATTACATTAATTTTCTGTTTTTTCCTCTTGTAAAGAAGAGCAGGAGCTGAGGAATTAAACAGACTTACAGTTTTTATAATCTCAGTCAAGCTCATGAGCCTCTAACTCTCCATGACCTTGTCTGTAAAAGTGAAAGTGATGATACTTGCCTCAGAGTTTCTAAGAAAACATGAAAAATGTGTGTGATGGCTGTAAGGTGGAACCTCACACATAGGAAGCACCTAACAAATGTCTACCTTATTCTTTCTTCCTCAGAACTCCTATTTTCAGGGTATCAGTATTGACGAGACTGCATTAGTGAGTCTATATTTCATGCAACTAAATTAAAACAAATGTATTCTAATCTCTCTTTCTCTTAAGGTGCTCACCCCTCTGAAGTGGTACCAGAGCATGATAAGACACCCGGTATGTAGATTTTTTTGGTTCTTTATTCCCTTAAAATATTAAGCATGCATTTCAATTCCCTTTTTAAGTGAGGCAACATATCTATGCCACATATAGACACTAATGGGAACTCTAGTTGGTAAGCGGTCAAATCTGTATACACAGTTAGAAATTCTTGCACAGGAAAAGAAAATTGAGTAAATATTAATATTGCCATAATGACAAAGAAAACATTGCTGCTTCTCCAGTTGGAAGTCAATGGAGCTGATGGTAAACCTGACTCTTTGTTTCTCACCAGTACCCTTCCTATGGTTACGAACCCATGGGTGGATGGCTGCACCACCAAATCATTCCCGTGGTGTCCCAGCAGACTCCCCAGAATCACGCCCTGCAGCCTCATCACCACATCCCCATGGTGCCAGCTCAGCAGCCCGTGGTCCCCCAGCAACCAATGATGCCAGTTCCTGGCCAACACTCCATGACTCCAACCCAACACCACCAGCCAAACCTCCCTCTGCCCGCCCAGCAGCCCTTCCAGCCCCAGTCCATCCAGCCGCAGCCTCACCAGCCCCTGCAGCCCCTGCAGCCCATGCAGCCCTTGCAGCCCTTGCAGCCCCTGCAGCCCCAGCCGCCCGTGCACCCCATCCAGCCCTTGCCGCCACAGCCACCTCTGCCTCCGATATTCCCCATGCAGCCTCTGCCCCCCATGCTTCCTGACCTGCCTCTGGAAGCTTGGCCAGCAACAGACAAGACCAAGCGGGAGGAAGTGGTGAGTATACCTTGAAGTCACTACAACACTTATGAAAATGGTCGAGCGAAAATGGCCCCCCAGAGATTGAAAATCTCTCGCAGTCCAAGGCCTACAGTTTCAGTAGCTACAGCTACAGCTCAGTGATTCAGTTAGTCCAAGTGTGTGCTGTAAGTTTATATTATAAATGAGTTCATCTATATGGCTTAGAAGTAACACAATAGCTTTTATGGTGGGTTTAAACTCTATAATTACTTTGAATTCCTACCAGAATATCTATTATTGAAACCTGCTAATTTTACAGACAGTACTATAAGGGAACATTAGTTCTTTTTATCTTTCAAAGGTTTGACCAGCAAGAATAGGCTAGAATTGAACTGGAGATTTCTTTTTAAAGGGTAATTTTTGCCAATGAGGGGATGCAGATATTTGAACAGGTAGGTGGGAGGTCTCTTTAAAAACCTAAAGGAAAATTACTTGTTTAAAGTGGTTTTTAATCTAACTTGGAGGAAGCTAAAGAGGACAGATTGCTAGATTCCTTTTCAGTGCTGGGATTCTGTAGATTAAGCTTTTAGCAGTAAGTCTTCACAGTAAAGGACAAAATATCCTTTCATTACAGAAAGCTCTTTCCCACTCTTCCAAGTGAGTGGGAAATAGTCAATAAGCGAGCCTTATCCATATATATAAACCCTCACTTTGGTGTATGAGATTATGTAATTCTTCTGTATGTAAGTCTTCAAATGCAATTCCAAGCTATAAATGTTATTAATGATTTTCTACTGAGAAGGTGAGGGGTGGGGTAGAAATGACCTGGATGGGGAGCCAGGATACCTGGGTTCCAGTTATAACTCTGCACCCAAAAAGGAGATGCTGTTTAACAAGTCACTTCAACTATATGGGTGTTTTCCCTTTAAAATGAGAGGAAGTAACTAAATCAGATAACTTTCAAGCCTTTGTCTAAGAACAAATACCATAGTTTTCCAATAAAAATTATATGTTATATAAGGCTTCAAAATTATGGGCATATTTGTGGAGAATACAGGCATATTTGTGGAAAACATGGAGCATATTTGAAAAATGATTGTATCCCAAATAATCTGGTGCCTACAGTTGATTATTCTAGTCTAAGGTACAGGTTACCTCTTTGTATAGAAAAAGTGTTTATCTCAAAAAAGTACATTTATCTCTTTATTAATAATTAATGTCATGAACTTTATAAACCTTGCCACAGCGATTCAAGGAAAGGTGATTTTGGGTAGGTAGTTTGAACTCTTTAAAATTCCCATCTAAAATTAGAATTGTCTTAAGAAAATAAAGTGATGAGTTCAGAAATGACCATACAGAAAGTACTCAACAAAAGATAGAAATTGTTATTTTATTATTCAATAATTGTTTTAAGTATTCTG
Organism: Capricornis sumatraensis; assembly: GCF_032405125.1. Taxonomy (NCBI): domain Eukaryota; kingdom Metazoa; phylum Chordata; class Mammalia; order Artiodactyla; family Bovidae; genus Capricornis; species Capricornis sumatraensis. The sequence goes on along the minus strand of NC_091092.1, from coordinate 136,369,060 downwards.
AAGGCAGGGGCCTCCATCCTGACACCTCATATCTAATTACTATGAGACAACAAAGAAAGTTTGAAAATTACAGAGTTCAACTTCAATGGCTATAATATTGTTTTGGCAAACTTGAACCCATATTTGTTACTATAAATGGTACTCACGAAGAATATTTGTAAATTGTTTTACTTGCTTCTTTTGCAATTTTTTTCCAGGATTAAAAGATCAGAAAATGAGAAGAGACCTGAAGTAAATACTTCAGTTGCTTTCAGAAAGACACAAGAACACAAAGATTTTTTCCTACCACCACCTTACTTAGTAAATTCTGTAACTAAAAATAAGCAAACAATAAAAAGTTTAAAAAATCATTCCTGATTTTGTGCTGAATTAAACTTAACATTTCATGTAACTGGAAAGAAGATATTATAAATGGATCTTCTTGAATAAGATAAGAACTGCTCATTTACACCTACAAATTGACCATTCTGCAGGCAAATGAGGAGTATATTTCTTTTTAGAGACAATTTAAATTACACCATCTCAAAACTTTAAAAAAAATAGAAGTTTATATAGTAGTTGTAGTAGTTGGTAGTGTGAAAAATTATGAAGAAGTATATAGTCACTGAGCCAGAACAAAATGTTGTTGTTCAGCCGCTCAGACATGTCCAACTCTTTGTGACCCCATGGATGGTAGCCCACCAGACTCCTCTATTCGTGAGATTTCCCAGGCAAGAATGCTAGAGTGGGATGCCATTTCCTCCTCCAGGGAATCTTCCCAACCCAGGGATCTAATCTGCATCTCCTGCATTGGCAAGAGAATTCTTTACCACTGAAACACCTGGGAAGCCAGAACCAAATGAGGGGAAGTTTATATGAAGAATTCTTTACATTAAAAAGATAAGCTTTTCTGAAATGTTTATATTACAAAACAAATGAAAACTTGGAGCACTGGCTTTATACTTCACACCACATTAGTAACCAAAATCTGGTCTTTTGATCTCATTCTACTGAAAGCAATTTTTTAATGAAATTATGTGATACATAAAATAATGTACTGAATTTTAAATCTTTGAGGTATTTGCCTAAGAAAACTTACATTAAATGGAGCTTCAAATAGGGAATCACAGTGGTTTTATATACAAGTCATTTCTTTCACTTCATAATCTTTAAGATGATAAATTCTACTGTATAGTCTTCAAAATGTTAACAGATGCATAAAATGGACTCAATACAGCTTTACTTTCCCACTTATATTTATATTTGAATTCTTTTTTCCTCCTACACCCAAACAGAATTGTAAACAGTTTTTTTAGTGTTTATATTACACAATACCCACAGTAACTTTATTCCAATACCTTTAATGATTAAGGCCCCTTAATCATTTTCTGGAATGAATAAACATTACTGGGAGGGTGTCAATATTCAAGCAAATAACCTGATTTTAAAGAATTTAGAATAAATAAAAAAGTCAGAAAGAAAGCTTTTAATCAACTGACATAGGCCAATTTTAATCAATTTAGTATGTATTTATTAATCACCCTCTAGGGTAAAGCACTATTCCATGTCCTGATAAAAATGGTAAGTCCCCATCCTTAAGGAATCTAGAATCTACCAAAGGGCTAAAATAAGCTCACAAATAATGATAAGAGAAAGCCTAATAGTGTTAAGACCATGGCAGAAGTGTAGTCAAAATGCCTTGGCAAATATGAAAGAAAGTGCTAGTCGCTCAGTCATGTCCAGTTCTTTGCGACCCCATGGACTGTAGCCCGCCAGACTCCTCTATCCATGGGATTCTCCAGGCAAGAACACTGGAGTGCATTGCCATTTCTCTCTTCAGGGGATCTTCCTGACCCAGGCAGATAGTTTTCCTCACCAGTCGGTCCTTGTTGGCAGTGCTGGAATTAATCCCAGCATCAGGCTTTCCACAAATTCAGGAGGGAGGAGCCCCCTCCCCTGTCCCACAGAACAAATGCTCACTCCTCCAATTATGGCATCAATTACTATAAAATACCATATCCACACCAAATGTGGCATGTTTCCCTCATTAGTGATTGGTTTAGTGATTGGTTGTGTTGGAAGCTGAACAATGAATGAGGCTGAAAGGGAAGTCTAATAGGAGAGGCAGAGCTTCTGGGAAAAAGAATTACCCTCTAATTAAAACTGTGTACCTAAGTTGTTACCGAGCCTGTAAAGCAATTATCCTTCAATTAAAAAATAAATGCATTAAAAAAGAAAACTGTGTATACACACGCTAGGGAAAAGTGCTCTTCTGTCTTTGGATCTATTTGTTTGAGAATGTGATGCCTGCAGTTGTGTCTGCCATCTTGTAACCAGGAGGGACAAGTAGAAAGGCAGAAACTCTCTAGGTCTTCAGTGCCCCTGAAATAACCAACCTTAGAACCATCTATCTCTAGATGAATGACGCACTCTATTTCCATGCTAGTGTCTTTCAATTGTGGGTCATAATTGATTAGTGGGTCATGACATCGACATCAAGAGCCCTATCATTTATGTCATGCCAGCAAACTTTCTCTTCCAACAATGTGATGCTTATATGGTCAGGACTAAGGAGAATTGTTTTGTCAATGACTTTCCTGAAAAAAAATCCAGTAGAAAGATAGAAATATATATACTGGTATAGTCTCCAAAATATATGCCCCCACCACACTTTGTCTTCCACAGCTCATGAAAATATTGCCATGATGTTTATTCGTACTGAGAAACATTTTCAGGATATAAGGAATGATGTTACTTGAAAACTATGTGTGATATTGGAAAGAACACAAAATTTCAAACCAGACTGGAGTTGCTTTCATGTTTTCTGATATAAGAGGATTCTCTATTTGGGAAAATCACTGACAAAATTATTCTTGTCTTATAATAATTCAAATTATATACATATATTCAAACCACATATTTGAATTACAGGGAAAAGTTCAGGCTCTGGACTCTGAAGACTGCTCACTATGGAATGAGGTATACTGCGTAAGTGACAAGAAACTGAAACTTCTGTATTAAATGCCCAAACATATGTTTTAATAAACCATTTTCTGGAGAAGGAAATGGCAACCCACTCCAGTATTCTTGCCTGGAAAAGTCCATGGACAGAGGAGCCTGGCGGGCTGCAGTCCATGGGGTTACATGACAGAGCATGTGTGCATGAGGGTGGAGGGTGATGGGTTGGTAGCAATAAACTGGTAGAACTAAAAAAAAATAAATAAACCATTTTCATCATAGTCTTCTATAATGGACATGCATGTTAACCACAACATAGGATCTGTTTGATGGTCCAGAATCAGACTTATGAACATCCATCAATGAAGCGAGATGTCTTGGAAATTCGGAAGCAATAAAGCTTTCATGCCTGTTTTAATTGCCTGATATTACTTAGTCAGTCTAATCATTCCTTTCTGCTCCAGGCAATTCCTTCTTTTTGTTAGTGTATTTTACATCCTCTAATGTGTAGGTTACTTTGTATACATTTTCTTCCTAACAAAATAAAGTACACTGACCTTTGGATTGTTACTCTGGAAGTTCCAGTCACTTTGAGATTATTTAATTTCCTGATTGCCTATCTGTGGCAGATGACTGCAGTCGACAACCTACATGTAGATATGTGTGGCTACCTAGTGTAACACAAAGTATCACCACGTAATACTTACACCACATACTTTGTAAGTATCACCACGTAATACTTACAAAGCTGATGTAAATTAAACAAAAAGGAGCATTTATAATTCATTCAAACTCAAGCTTAGTTGCCCAGTGTTGTATGTTTTTGAATAAAATATGGAAGAAAAATCACTAGATAATAATGACTAAGAGTCAAAGTATAGGCTGAAATAAATAGCAACACTGATCATAAATACACTAATAAACACAAGCATATATAAAAACTTCTTAAATCAGCAAAAAAAGAAACACAAGAGTATATTATTGTCAAGGGTGTGCTATGTCTTTGAAATTAAGCTAAAAATACAGATGAAGTTGAGTAGATAACCTCAAGGAAATTCTCATCTCACCATAACCACTCCCATGTCACTAATACATTTAAAAATCTGTTCTGCTCTCATTCACTCCTTGTCGGTGAGGGTTTCAATATCCATAACTTTTCCAGGGTGCAAATATATGTCTAGGAATTACCCAAAGAGAGTCATCAAAATGTATGGTGAGACATGTTCAAAGATGATGATTATGTATTCTACTGAGAACCTGCATCTCTCTGAAATTTGTCTATATGTATCTGAAGGAATTATGTGGCAAAAAGTATCTCTAGAAGAAAATTTATTAGTAGAAAAAATGTGATAAAGTAAAATTGAAGACCAAGACTGTATATCAAATGTGAATATTACATGTAACCATAACATGTAAACAGGGCTTCCCTGGTGGCTCAGACCATAAAGAATCTGCCTGCAATGTAGGAGACCCAGGTTTGATCCCTGGGTGGGGAAGATCCCCTGGAGAAGAGAATGGCAACCCACTTCAGTATTCATGCCTGGAGAATCCCATGGACTGTAGCCTCAGACGTTGCGGTCGCAGAGTTGGACACAACTGAGTGACTAACACTTCACTTTTCATAATGTGTAGATAATTTGAACACACATATATAAATGTGTGTAGAGAAACACTAGAAGGAAGATACATCTGTTTGTATGAAGATCAAATTTTTCTACAAAAATATAATAAATTACTTCTGTAATCAAGAACAAATTTAATTTTTAAAGTTTGTTTTCCCTTCTTTCTGCTTCAATTCAGACACACCTCCTTCCTTCAGTTCCCTTTGATATGAGTTTCGGATCTTGGTGAGTCCCCTTCAGGTAAATTCCCAGCAGAAATCAGTTAATATGTACTTGATTTTTCAGAGAAACATTTGGACCAAAGAAGGGTGAAAGGAAAGGGGCAACTGGCTTTAGCAGGAACAAAAACGAATAATACAATCAAACAACAAAGAAGATATGAGCATTATAAAGTTAAGGAAAAAGAATTTAGAAACAACAAAAATAAAGTAAAATAGAAATGATCACCAAAGCAGCTCCTACTGAAATTCTATCAAAGAGTAGCTGGATTCAAAGAGCAGGCAGGTCAAAGAGAAAACTCAATGTCTTAAGTCCTAAACCCTTAAAGAGAGGAGGCTTGTGATGACTTCAAATTAAATGAGTTGGTTCTCTTTTTGATTCAAATAATACCTAAACTACTACTGACTTAAAATTAGCCAATTATCTAATTTTACTTTGGGGCTTCAAATGGTTATAATGTATATTTTTCTCTCCTATGCTTAATTACATTGGGTCTGAATCATCTGAAGAGTTCAACCTCAGTCAATACCCATTCTAATTAACCAGAAAATGCTCACAGTTCACTTATTAGAAAGGGCAAAAGAAGATGCAATTTAACATGCTAATTTCTAGGCTCTATTTTCATAACCCCCTATTTTTTATGGGAAGTTTGGTCTTATTAAATTGAAAACAATTTGAAAGAAAACCCAAGATTGGCATCTTAAATTCATGAGTAATGCTTATTACTCCTTGCCAGATATATGGCTCTTGGATAATAAGCTATTTGGAAGGCAAGAGTCCTTTAACAATGCTGTGCAGCAGCAAAATTAGAATAAAAGTGTAAGACCCATTATTATAATATATGCATTGTTAGCATGCAAAGAGGATGGGAAATGAAAGATTACCTGGAAGTAATCGTCACTTAGTTAGAAAGAGTAATAGTTGTCACATTTTACAAATCAAAATTTAGGGTGATAATATAATGGAATATTTAAAATCAAAGACATATGCTGACTGGTAATGATGTTCTACACTTGGCACTGTTCAGTAAAGATCCTCATGTGGTTATTCAATTTTTTTTAAATGAAATTAAATTTAAAATTCAGTTCCTCAGTCACATGAGACGTGTGTGGCTAGTGGCTACCATATTGGGCTGCAGAGATGCAAAACATTCCGTTTACCAACCAGAGTTTTACTAGGCAGTGCCGCTCTATATACTGCCTCTTGAGGTAGAAAAGCAACTCCTAGGAATTCGAAGATTTTAAACAAAAGGTGAAACAAAAAGACTTGCTGGTTAAAACTGAATATCTCAACTATCCATTACAAGTCCTTTTCCAAGCACTCCAGGAAGTACAATCTTGTATGGGAATTTTCTAAGAACCCTAGAAACACCCTTCTCTTCCTGAGGTTGAATCACACACTCCAAAATGGTTTCCCTTCTAGTGTTATTTTAAAATAGACAAATCCAGAGTTCCGCTAAATTGATTTTTCTGCTTGTAACAGACACTTTTAGTTCCAAAGAAATGGTCATTTATTTTCAGTCCTCTACCAGCCACATCCACACTGGCGGTAGAAGGCGGGGGCTGCCCTTGACCTAGGGTTTCACTGGAATTAGGCCAAAGTGTAAGCTGATGGAAAGATAAAGAAAAAAATAACAAACTTTCGTCCATCCCTGAGAGTGGCTGACTGCCTGTAAGCGTTGCAAAATATTTACATTCTTTTCTATTTTGTGGTTCAAACTGACAGCACAATATAGGATAAATGGGTACCTGCGTGCTTGAGAATACACACAGCGACAGACACACTTACATGTCCACGAAGTTTACCTCTAGTAAAAGGACATATGCTATTTGGACAATCTGAAATTTAAAATAAAACTTTTCTCCATTCCAATCATTTAGAGACTATACGGCTATTGTACTAATTATCATTATCAAGGCATATTATACTTCTTTCAATACAAAAATACAAGGGGAAAAGGTCAAGTTGCTCATTTTATTTACAAAGTCAAGTTGACCACTTCCTCTCACAACTCAACACAAAAACACTGACTTTTCTCCCAAATCTGAAGTTTGCCCCTTAGCAATAAACACTTGCGGAAAAGACTGAGTTTAAGGCCAAGGCTTTAAAAAGAATACAAAATAGCAAGGAACTGTATTGATTTTTCTTAAAAGGGATTTGACTGTGGCTTAACATGGGGATCACAAGAGAAAAATGATTTCCACCAATTTCCTACATTTCCAGAACATAGTGGCCTCTAGCTGTGTTCCACATTGCTTTAATAAAACAGCCATTAGCCTGTGTTTGTCGTGAAATTCTTGTTAATTGGAATTTTTAGTTGTTGTTTTGTGATTTGCCTTATAATTCCCTTTGCTCTCATTTGGTCTAGAGCCTTATCACTAGAGAGTCACTGGCTGAAATTTACTTATTCCAAAACACTTCCCTGCTGGGAAGAATTCATCCTGTCTTCATCTGAAACACCTGATTCTTCTAGAAATAAATAACACTTGAGAAATAAGATGGGCTTCCCTGGTAGCTGGAACAGAAAAGAATCTGCCTATAATGCAGGAGATGCGAGTTCAATCCTTGGGTCAGGAAGATCCCCTGGAGAAGGGAATGGCTAGCCATCTAGTCTATCTGAAACACCTGGCTCTTCTAGAAACAGATAATGCTTGAGGAATAAGATAGGGCTGGGAGTGGTGAGGACAGAATAGGTTGGAGTGAGAGGAAAGAAATGGTCATTTAGGTCCCCAAATATCTCCCTCAATAAATCATGCCTGAATCACCCATCAAAAAAAAAAAAAAAGTCAAGATCAGTGAAGGCCCCTTACAAATAACAGGCCCTAGGGTCAACAAAAAATAGTCCAAGGTGCAGCATTTATTTTCTTTTTCCTAATCAAAAAAATTTTACAACAATGTTAACTATCTCCCTCAGAACAGCCAGATCTTGTTTTCCTCTTCAAAGAATTTTCCATGCTTCCAATTTGTCTGTGGAATGTGGAGGTTCTGGGGTCACAATCGTGACCTTGGCCTATCTGCTGTGGAAACTTGGATGAGTTTCTTGCCTCTCTGTGCCTCAATTTCTTCATCTATAAGTGGTACTAACGTCCATCTCTGAGTCCTTTTATGTCAACACGTTCTACCACTCATATTCAGAAAGGGGGAGTCTTCTCCTGGCTGTATAGACCCACAAAGGGGCCACTACACAGGTGGAAGCAGGGACTGAAACAGAATTTGAAAATATGAAAGCTTTCTCTGCCAAAGGCTCCAAAGTCAAACACAACTGCCTCGTGTCAATGTGCCATCTCTGACACAGAGCCAGCTGAACACCTCTCTCATGATGGCTATGTTCCACGGTCCCTGCCTTCTATCTGACACCCCCAGAGGCTGTTCTTCGCCACCTCTAAGGTCACTCTAAAGGCAGCAGGAGAGTAAACCCACCAGGAGGGCAGTATGGGCTCACTGGCGGCCACAGCATTAGAACTTCTCCCTCCGAATGTCTTCCTTTTACCTTCTTTGTAAGGCCTGGCCTCGTATATAGCAACGTCCAACTCTGAACCTTTCCTTGTCACTCTGGCATTGGTCTCAGCTCAGCTAACTCCCCTCTAGGCATTTCTTTACCAAACTGTGGTACTCAACCAGGCTGCAGTGCTTTCTGGGGCACGTGTGGCAACGTCTGGAGTCACAATGCACAGATGCAGATGGGCCTGAGGTGGTACTATCAGCGTCTAGTAGGGAGAGACCAGGGATGCTGCTGACCATCCTCAATGCACAAAACAGACCCCCACGACAAAGAATGATCCAGCCTTGAATGTCAGCACTGCTCGTGTTGAGAAACCCTACTCTGGAAAAGAACACCAACACTGAGTCATGCTGTGTGTTCAAAACCTAACATATAGAAAGAATGAGACTCTGGACAAATGTCTGAGTCTGTATGCATTTTAAAAACATCACTAGAAAGAAAACCCAAAAACTCACATCTCAAAGTTAGCAAACTTGCTATAGGACCTCATACAAAAGGATTTTCACTTCCTGTATCAACTGCATCAGAAAACTCTAAACAGCTTGGGGAGTGACCAGGCTGTTAAAGAAAATGTGCAAGATGAAGAGATGGTTACTCTAGGATTAAATCAGCTGAGTTCTCTAAATCAAGGCAATTCTGCAGAAATTAGAATAGTTACTTGCTTCTTCTGAAGTTACATAAAAGTGGTTGTGTTAGCTGAGTAAGAAAGGAGGAGAAAAATAATCAGATCATTAGCCATTAGAATAAGCACTGAATTAGAGCTCATTTAGTTTGTTTGGGAAACATCTGGTTTTTAAATTTGCTTGAATTTGGCAGAATAATGAGATAAGTAGTTGTGTGCAAAGAGTGGGCAGGAATTTAAGATGCCTTAATTCTCATGATTTTCAGAACCATCACTCTCCCAATATTTGATGAGTAAAGTTTTGATCACAAAATTATTACCAAAAACCTCTGACAACCATGGGAATATAAAGCAGTGTGATGTAAGTAAAGGAGACCTACTTTGATTGAGTGCAGACCTTGGGGAACCTACAATATTTGAGGGACTCAAGACACAGAACATCTTATCTGTCCAAATATCAAACTCAAGACACTCTTCCAAGTGTGATTAAGCCCCTCCCTCCTGGCCTCCATACACCAAAAATCAGGAGAATGGCCATAAACGAGCTTCAGCTCAATGCCTCCTCATCTGGAGACCTTTTCTTGTTGGTCCATACAGGCTGGAGCGCTCAGGCCTCGAGGTTTCCCAGAATATGTTGGGTGTGCCTCTATTTCAAGAAACTACTTGTTTCTACTTTGGTCTCTCTACTAACTGGTAAACTCCTTGAGGGAGATTTAGAAAAATATCTGGAGGCTCATCGGTATGCTTAATATCTACTCAAGGAACTGTCCTTTGCATGAAAAAGTTACCACACAGTCTTATAAAAGTAAAGCTAATAATAATAACATCAAACATTTACTGGGCTCTTGTTATAGTCTAGGCACTGTTCTAAGCACATGGCATGTATTGGCTCCTTCAATTTTCACAACCTTATAGAGGAAAACTTGTCTCTGTTCTCAGTTTATAGATGAGGAGGTGTTCAAACATTCATCTTGAAAAAGAAATGAGGTATTTCTTAAAACACAAACCCTGTCCCATGTTTGATGAGTATCATTTAAAAGGTTAACTAATTTGTCATCTGCTCCTAGGATCCTAACTAAACCAATTTATATTACTAACAGCAAATATAAATTCAAATGATCAGAGTCATAAAGCTTGTCTCCTCTTGCCACTTAATTTTTCCTGCCCATTTGACCTCCCAGGGTTGTGATAAAGAGCTCATTGTAAAGAAAGCTCCAGAACTCTCAATCCGATAACGCCTCTGCAGTTGTGGTGAACCACCATACATGGGGAGGAAAGCTCTGCAAATATGGGCAAGTATCCCCACTCCAGGGCATCATTGCCATGGCAACCAGGAAAGAATTGTCCATCCCAGCTGTGAGTGTGAACCTGAGCATGAATGGCCCTCACCCTTTCCTTGGCTCCAAAAGGTGGATTGAAAACAAACAAACACAAGTCCAGACCTTATGGGAACAGCTAGGTGCTGTCTTTCATTGATTCGTTCAGAGAAAGCTACAGTGGGAACTAAGGACATGTAGAAAATTCAGGCCTTGACCCTACATTATCTTGCTTCCCAGGAGGCGCACTGAACTCATATCCAACACACATGGAGAGGCCATCTCAAGCGGCATTCTAAAGTTCACTGAGAATGGTCAGAAGAGGAGGGTTGCTGACATACTCTTCTCAGGACATTAACTCAGAACTAATTGGCTGGCATACTTTACCCGGCACTTGATGTCCAGATTAAAATACACGAAAAGGTTCAGTATCTCAACAGCCTCCTGCATTGAAGCCTCCACAAGTCCTAGCTATCGAGGTGGCACTCCCAACTGGCTCCCCCACGGGGTGCTGACTAGAGAAGGAAACATTTGTGAACTTGCACAGTGACATGCAGAAACCAACTCAGGCTCAGAAGGAAGATTCACAAAATCCAATGTTCTCCCTGTCATGAGGAACTTGGGCTCAACCTGGTTTCCACAGATATTTTGTTTTTAATCTGGAAATACCCACAAGTGAGCAACTGCAAAATATTTTTTTAATAGAAAAAACAGTGATGGATTTTTAACTGTATTTACTGAACATTGCTTAAATGCACAATTCCTATCAGTAGGATTTTCGAAGAGAGTTGGAAAACAAAAGGGGATTTACTGCCTTTGTGGCTCATTTTCCCACAGGTAGAAGAAAACTGTGTCGGATGAACAGTGTTAGGTAGCTTGGAACCTGCACTCACTGCAGCCCAAGTTGATTTCTGTTATAGCTGCTAATACTGTAAATAACCAGAATTGCAGTATTTAAGTCTTTGCCCTTCTTTCAAAATGGATCATTCAACAGATTGTAAATGATGGTGACTTATGACAAATAAATTTTCTCCAAAAGTAATTTGGTTTTTAACAAATTAAATAATTTTCATATATTTACACTACTTTTAACAATATATAGATAGTGGCAATGTGCGCACAATAAAGAGGAAGAACTCCACCTATGATTTGAAGTAGATGGTCACGTAGTTTAAGGTAAGAGATGGCTGATCTGTAGGAAAGCCTGTGGCTTCACCTTCTTGGTGTTAAAAACATTCATCAAATATGCTAATGTTTAATATGATACCCTCTGTTCCTTTAGGAAGGATTCAAAGAAACCTTTACTTGTAGCTATATAAAACCAACAAGTATCTAAGCTCTGTGAACACCTTTGGAATATTCTGAATTTTAGGTCTTTCTATGAAATCATAAAAAGCTGGAACCACACAAAACAAGGTTTGTACCAGAGGTTGCAAGCAGCAAAACCAAGGCTTTCTGCTTTTCTCCATCAGTTATCTGTCTTTGCTGCATGCAATAGTAGGGCCACATTTTGAGGTTTCACATCAGTACCCATTCTGCTCGTAAATGTCATAGAATCTTCATCCTCCATTGTATTGAGGGGAAGGGCAAGATTTGCCCTTTTCCTGAATTTTCATCATTATATGGCATCCAATGATCCAGACCCAAAGAGAAGCTCAAAAGCAAAGGTTCTACCACGGACTAGCCAGGTGACACTGCCATCATCAAATCCACTCCTACATTCATTTTCTCTGTTTCAGAAAAATATTGCAATCAAAGGCCACCAAGATGCATGCAACACTAACAATATAAGCCAATGTGCATTGCTAAAGTCAAATTGCATCCATTTTTAAATACTGAAAAGACAGCCAAAAGGAAAGGTGCTGAAGAAATGGCAGATCCTTACTGAGATTTGCTTTACATGTTCAATAAAAATATGAATGTCTTAGCAATGATATATAGCATCCCAGTCATCCTGGCTTGAAGGCTCTGAACCTTCTCCTAAAGCAATAGGCAGAGACATCCGAAGTGTCATTTGAACCATCTTAACTTTGAAGCTGAAAGAGACTCGGGTGCTAGCACCAGCTGAGTTAATCCCTCCAAAGTGACTGCTTCTCTCACCCTTTCCTGCTTGTGTCTTCCCCTGTTGCAGCTCCAGGACTATTACCTGATGAAGCCATCCACGATCTTATTGGCTTAGGTCCTGCTGCACTTCAGGCAGGAGGCACAAACACAGCCTGAAATGTACACACCGTATCTTCTTACCTCTGCAGGGTCCTTACACCTCAGCAGCAGCAGCAGCTCCAGGCAGAACTGACCTCCCATCCTCCCCACGCAGAGCCCCTGGTCAGTGTGGGAACAGAGAAGGAGGCTGGAGACGGGGATACTGCTTGAGGAGCTGGAGGAGCCAGGCAGGCAGGCTCCCCAGCTGGAATGTGTAGCTAGAGGCCCTGGGAGGGAGAAGGCCTGGGGTCACTGTGATCCTCTGAGTCAGACACCCTGGGGAACTCTCAGCTCTGAAAGGCCTCCTTTGGCACACGAGGCGGAAAGGCACAGAGAAATTACTAGGGGGAAAGTTCTGAAAGTTATAAATCTGAGGTAAATGGTTACATGGGTGTATACCAGTTTAAAGTAAGTGGTAGAGGTGCAATATGAATGCTGGAGGGGGCACACCATTTACATGATATGCTAATTCATATATCTGATAAGGGACTTGGACCCAGAATATACAAAGAAATCTTACAGCTCAATCATAAACAGATAACCCAACTTTTAAATGGGCAAACATTTCTCTGAAGGAAATATACAAATGATCAATAAAGATATGAAAAGAAAGATGCTTGACAGCATTAGCCATCAGGGCAATACAAATCAAAATCACGATGACATACTCCATTACACCCACTCAGATGGATACAAAGAACTGTTGGCAAGGATGTGGAGAAATTGGAGCTCTCATACGATGCTGGTCTGAATGTAAATTCTTTGGAAAACAGTTTTCAGTTAACATTTCAAAATGTTAAATGTGAAGTTATCAAATGACCCAACAATTCCCCTCCTCACTATATGCCCAAGAGAAATGAAAATATTTATCCACACAAAAACTTGTACACAAAATGGTTCACGGCAGTATTACTTACAATAGCCAAAAAACTGAAACAACCCAAACATCCATCAACCAATGAATAAGTAAACAAAATGTGACATACCTATACGATGGAATTACTCAGCCATAAAAAGGAAAGAAGACCTGATATGTGCTGCAGTATGGATGAACCTTGAAAACATTACACTGAAAAAAGAAGCTAGACACAAAGATGACATATTGTATGATTCCAGTTCTATGCTGCTGCTGCTGCTGCTGCTGCTAAGTCGCTTCAGTCGTGTCTGACTCTGTGCGACCCCATAGATGGTAGCCCACATGCCCAGAATAGGCAAATCTGCAGAGTTGCAAAAGATTAGTGGTTGCCAGGACCCACTCCAGTGTTCTTGCCTGGAGAACCCCAGGAACGGGGGAGCCTGAGGCAGACGGGAAGACTGGGGGTAGCAATGACTAAGAGGCACAGGGTTTCTTTTGGGGCTGATGAAACTTTTGAAATTGATGGCAGTAGTTGTTGCAAAACTCTGACTATACTGTTAAATTATACCCGTTAAATGAATGAATTGTAAGGTATGTGAATTAAACCTCAATAAAGCTGTTTCATTAAAAAATGGAGTGTTAGCTCTTGCTTATTCCCATTCCACAACACTTCCCTAATTACACTGGGGTCCTCTGAGATCACCATGACTCTGGCAGGTTCACCTATGTGGCTTGCTAGGGGCCATGGTGAGACAGGGCTTCTGTCAAGCATGAGCTGTGACTCCTGGCCCCTGGCAAGTCGGGACCCTTCTCCTCAGCTTCCTTTCTAGGACACTGCTGCTAAGACTTCTGCTCCAGCTTCAGGGTTTGGCCCCTCTCCGCCCTGACTCCTTCATTCCCTGGCGGTGACTCCCTTCCCAGCACACCCACGGTTCCCATTGGTGAGAGTCCTTCCAAACTCACACTTGCTCCGTTATCACATGGAGCCACCCTCTCCAAATACATGAGGCGTGACTTAAGCACAGTGGCCCCTGACAGCACAGTCACTTTTTCATAGCTGAAATTCAGTAGTTAATCGTTACTCTTCACCTTGTTTTTTTCTTGAAAGAAAAGGAGCTTTTTTTTTTTTGGAGCATTTAAAAAAATAAGAGTATTGCCTCTACATGCTCTTGTGCATTTTTACAGTTATAAATAAAAATGAAATTATCAGGTGATGCCAATGAGGCAACCAATTCAGTGAAGAGAAAATCACAGTGTTCACTGGGTTAAAGAGATTCAACATTCTTATATAATTTTATCATTCACAAAGAGAACTACATTAGAGTTACTGACATTTTAATTAATGATACTCATTATTATTATTATTAGTTTATTTCCATAGCCTTTATCTTTCCAAACTATTCTTGGGCACAATATGCCAGTGGCCAAGAACGTCATTTTCTTCATGATAACTAGTTACACCCTGTCCCCTGCTCAAGATTTTGTTTGAATCAGGGCATCCTGATATTAGGACAAAAGTCTTAAGAGAAAGGTTCACAAGAGGCCCCAACTGACAATCATACACAGTGTTTGGAATTTATCACATTTTGGACCAATGTGTAATTTTTGCCTATTTGGATTTGTCGGAAATTTTTCAACCTTTAAAAGTCCTTAAAACTATTCATTTTTATGTAAATCAAAACTGCCATGAAGTCCCTCCTCACATGGGTCAGAACGGCCATCATCAAAAAAATGTACAAACACTAAATGCTGGAGAGGGTGTGGAGAAAAGGGAACCTTCCTATACAGCTTGTGGGAATGTACATTGGTGCAGCCACTATGGAGAACAGTATGGAGGTTCCTCAAAAAACTAAAAATAGAGTTGCATGTGATCCTGCAGTCTCACTCTTGGGCATATATCCAGAGAAAACAATAATTTGAAAAGATGCATACACCCCAATGTTCACTGCAGCACTTTTCACAATATCCAAGACACAGAAACAAGCTAAATGTCCATCGACAGATGAATGGGTAAATAAGATGTGGTGTATATATATGATGGAATACCACCAGACATAAAAAATAATGAAATAATGCCATTTGCAGCAACATGGATGGACCTAGAGATTGTCATACTAAGTGAAATAAGTCAGAAAGAGAAAGATAAATAACATATGCTCTCAGTTACGGGTAGAATCTAAAATATGACACAAATGAAGTTATCTTTGAAACGGACTCACAGACATAGAGAACAGGCGTGCAGTTGCCAACAAGGAGGGATGGATTGGGAGTTTGGGATTAGTGAATGCAAGATAACAACAAGGTCCTACTGTAGAGCACAGGGAACTATACTCAATATCATGTGATAAATCATAATGGAAAGGAATATGAAAAAGAATATATATATATATATGTATAACTGAGTCACTTTGCTCTAAAGCAGAAATTAAACTCATTGCAAATCAACTATACTTCAGCAAAATAAATGTTTTAAAAAATTATTCATTTTTACAAGTTGGTACCACTGACCTCTGAAGAACATCGGTAGAGGAGAAGGCTTTCCCATCTGAGGATAAGCAAGGTTGCAAATGAATGTTCACAATAAACCCTGTCTGTGTTCATTCTGTGCCAAAATGTTCATACAGGCTTTTTCTCAAACACGTTTGAGTGCTGTGGGTAATAGATGTCATATAATAAAACTCAGAGGCACACGCTATGTTACTTTTTAAGGAAAAAAAGTGTGTGGGGGGGTGATCAAAGGGTTTAACAATTTTATTCACTGGCTGATATTCAGCGACTCTGAAAATTTGGCCACTGCTCAGGTTTGTGAATTTCTATGGAAAACGAACTGTGTTTGGCAAGCTTGATGAAATATGAAGCTGATAAAAAAATGTTTCATGCTTTCTCAAGACCTTATGCCACTAACTGTGTGGGATTGGAAAAACTGTTCAAATGTCAATTTAAATGTCACTTTAAACACTGTAAATAAATGATTTTCTATACCCATATCAATGAATATAATTCTGTTGATTTCAGACCATAACTTGAACTGAAGTTTCTTTGAGTTTTAACTAGGAAATGTTTCATGGAGAACATGAACTTCAGAGTAGACAAGTTGAGCTCAGTTGAGTTCTATTCAGAATCAGAAATGTTCATGCAATGCATTATTTTACACTGTGGAGAACTGACTGAAAAGTCAATTGACACAAAGGTTGTTAGGAAGCAGGTCCTAAACTCAAAAAGAAAGGAGTAGGCCAAAAGAAATAAAACATTATTGGAACAGTTCAAATCATTATGTAAAAGAACACTGTGGTGAATTCCATTGCAGAGTTCATGACTCGTGAACATTATCTCCAAACCAGTCATCTCTGAGTTTTATAGAGTCGACTATCCAACTGCCTTCTTGACCCTTCCATCTGGTATCTCAGGGTCATCTCAAACTTCACTTATCCAATGCTGAACTCTTGACTTTCCTTTCTGGCAAATGTCTTTGTGCCTAAGCCTCCCATGTCTTAAGAGGTGTTTGTAAAGCATTTATCTCAGTGCCTGGCGTGCAGATCTGCTCAATAAAGGTTGATGACGATGATATTGATGATGATTGAGAGTGATGAAGATGATTTTTATGCACCTAATTAGTTGAGCCAGAAACCAAATGGTTTTTCTTAATTCTTTTCTTCACTTCATGCCCTACATTTAATCTATTCCCAGTTTCTGTCAACTCTGCCTTCAAAAAAAAAAAATCAGGAAACCAACCCCTCTTCTCCAACTCTGCTGTCATCATCCCACCTCCAGCCTCTATCATATTTCTCTTGAACAGCCTTCTAGCCAACCTAACCATGTCCACTCTTGCCCTTGCATGGTTCTTTCTTCCCAGAGGGGAACCCAGAATGATTTTCTTTCTTTTTTTTTTTTCTTAAACACAAACCTTCATTGCCAAAACACAAATGGTGCTTGGGTCTGGAAGATTCCTTGGAGGAGGGCATGGCAACCCACTCCAGTATTCTCATCTGGAGAATCCCATGGACAGGAGAGCCTGGCGGGCTATAGTCCATGGGGTCACTAAGAGCTGGACACGACTGAAATGACTTAGCATGCACCATACGGTGCTTATCATGTATTTATAAAATATGTTAAACATCCTTATGAAGTAGGTACTATTATTACTTCCATTTTACAGGTAAGGGATTGAGTAAGGAGGGCAAAGCCACAATTCACACTCAATCAGTTTGAGTCTAGAGCTGGGCTTTCAAATGCTACATAAAATACCATTCCATACCCAAGCTTTAATAAAAAAATAACAAACAAACAAGCAAAGACTGTCAGTTCACTTCACTTAGAATACAGTCCATCTGCAAAGGAGTGCCCTGAGCAAAATGGTCTGGACTGGCTTCCTGAGCCACCCCATCGTTCCTCTCTCTTTCCTCCTGTTGCCCTGACACTCATAAACAAGACAAGCTGGGTACTGCACAGGGGTTTCTCCTCGTGCTGTTCCTGTGCCTGAACTGTTCTTCCTAGGAATTTTCATAGGCCTGCCTCCTCATTCTTTATTCTTTAATCCCACTCCCTTGCTAAAGGCTTCTCTGACCTTCTCAATCTGAAATCAATGTTCCCTGGTTTCTTGATCTCAACATTCCGTTGATTTTCTTCTCAGCACTTATCTCAACTCGTAATTGCTTTCATATGCTTGTCCATTTGTCTACTGACTGTCTCTCCCATTGGTCTGGAGGCTTCACAAGGATAATATTGTTCATGACTGTATTTCCACCACTGAGCATATTGCCCTGCACATAGTGGGTGCTGAGAAATTTGATAAAAGATTGGATGAAGACAAGAAGGCTTTGGTAATATGAAATATCCACTTAAACTACTGGTTCTCCAAGTGTGACTGGAATCACCTAGGGATGCTTTTTTTTTTTTTTTTTTAGGACTGTTATTTTAAGCACTTACTTTTGAGGCCTATCACAGTCTTGTAAAGAATTTTTGTAATTTTGATTTTGACATGATTTGGCAATGAGTAACTCATAGAATTCTTGTTTGGCTGTTATTTTTAAGTGATCATTATGTGTTTTCAGGAATACTTGCTAGGAGAGAAAAATGTACATTATAAATTGCTTTTACATGTGATAAGATTGTTAAAAATACTGACAGTGAAATTGACATACTATGCTTTTAGGTAAGAAATTGCATTATTACCTTGGGAGCCAATAATTTCCTTTTCAGCTTGTAGACATTTGTGGGGGCTCCTGGAGAGCTTGCTGTTTCCAGGCCCCATAATCAGATAATGGTGTGTAATGGACAAAATGGACCAGCTGGAGTCAGCCCTGAATCAATCACAACAGGACTCCTGCCCAGGAATCTGCATTTTAAGAAAATTTTCAGGAAAATCCTACACAAATAAAATTTGAAAGCTATTCTTTTTCTCTTTGTCTAGACTTATGTGTATTGTTTTAGAAAAATATACAACAGAAAACAGTGCCCGCTCTTTAAATCTGTGGTTTAACTCTGAGAAATCCAAGATAATGATTCACATAAAGGAAAAACATACGCTACTAATTAATGTTAAGCTCATTACAGGTCCGAAAATGCAGATTATCAATAATTTTTTCAGGAAAATGAATCATCTTTGTTAAATATCTTTTGTGAGCCTATAGGTCCACAGGAGATGAAAGGGCCTGGCATTTCTCACCTGGAGGGGAAGGATGAATCGTTAGGCCAGGCTATGTTTTAGGCTATGAGTGGATAGTGTTAAGAAAATGAAAATTGTAAGCAGGAGGGCTTCCCTGGTGGTCCAGCAGTTAAGAGCCCACCTTGCCAATGCAGGGGGCATGGGTTCAGTCCCTGGACTGGGAAGATTCCACACGCTGCAGTGCAACTAAGCCCAGTGCGCCACAGCTGCTGAGCCCCTAGACCCCAGGCTGGAGATGAGTTCCTGCCTGGTCCACCGCGACCTTCCTCTCTTCACATGGCCCTTCCCTGCTCAAAATCCTTCCACTGTTCTTCAGTCAATTGAGATCTTTCAGCACAAGACCCTAGGCTTTCCATGACCTGACCCTAATCCAGTCTTCCGAATCCTTCTCTTGTCCTTCCTCCCAGTAAACCCTGCACTCTGGCTCAACAGAACTGTTCACTCTCCTACTTTTCAGATCCTGTCTTTGCTTTTGTCATTTGCCTTCCCCAGGGTTCTCTTGACCCTCATATTTCCCATTAAATATCCCATCTGTTATTACTCCCTAATTTGTGTAGCCAAGCAGGACCTTTCTTCCTGAATTCCCTGACTTCTTCAACTTCTTCCCAACTTCCCTCTCTACAGTTTTCCCTAGCTAAGTCAATCTAAGTTCATCCCTCCAGTGACTCAGGCCAAAACCTTGTCTTCCTATCACCTC
This sequence comes from Capricornis sumatraensis, assembly GCF_032405125.1. NCBI lineage: Eukaryota > Metazoa > Chordata > Mammalia > Artiodactyla > Bovidae > Capricornis > Capricornis sumatraensis. Next base: position 136,349,422 of record NC_091092.1, on the reverse strand, counting down.
TGACTCCATATCATACCCCACAGCCAATCCATTAGTGAATCTCACTGTCACTATGTTCAAAACATGGTAGAATCTGACCTTTTCTCATTGTTTCCCCTGTTCCACTCTGGTCCAAGCTAAAATCATCTCTCACCTCGATTAATAATAAAAATTGCTAAATGACTCAGCATAGAAAGTGGTTCTGCAAACCCTCCCTAAAATACTCATTTCTCATTCCTCCTCACTGAAGATAATTTTCCCTGAGAAAGTCTTCAGATTGTTAGTGAGTCACTTCCAGTCTTATCTTTTTCTAGAAAGGTATTGATGCAGATGACCCAGAAAAGAAATAGGGGTGCAGAAGAGCTCTCCCAAATCCCACAGTGGGGACTTGGATTGCTACACAGAGTGGTTATTCTTTGGCAGTTCACAGGATTCTTAACGAGACCTGAATTGCCCTTTTTTGCTCAGAACTGTTCCACGAAGTGTGTTTATTCTTCATGTGGACACAATGTGTAGAGTGGGCATTCGCATTTATTTAAGGGCCAAATGAGCTGATCTTGGTAATATCACCCTTCCTGCCCATACCTGATCCTGGAACCCAGATGAAAGCACGTGAAGGAAAGGTGTCTGGAGGCTTCTGCAAAATCTTGCTTTGATTGTTAGCAAGAGACACAGGAAGACGGAAATCTTTTCTTCCTCTCTGTCAGGGTTTCTCAACCTGAGCACTGTTGACATTTGGGGTCATCTGTCATGGGGACTGCCCTGTATGTGAAGAATGCTTAGCAGCAACACTAGCTTCTACCCACTGGACGCCAGTAGCATCTCTTCAGTTGTTAGAATCAACAACATCTCCAGACATTGCCAAACACTGTCTCCTGTGGGTGGATAACCCCAAGTTGGGAACCACTGCCCTAAACGTCAGATTTATTCCCAGACTGCCACAGGTTCTCTCAATAAGAGCTTAGAGATATTTAGTCAGTCAGTCAGTCACTCAGTCACGTCTGACTCTTTGTGACCCTAAGGACTGTAGACTGCCAGGCTCCTCTGTCCATGGGATTCTCCAGGCAAGAAGACTGGACTGGGTAGCCATTCTCTTTTCCAAGGGACCTTCCCAACCCAGGGATCAAACCCAGGTCTTCTGTATTGCAGGCAGATTCTTTACAGTCTGGGCCACCAGGGGAGCTATAGAGATGCCTAGAGAAACATAAAGTCAAGAGAATTGCAGGAAAAAGACCAGAGTCACTGAATGAAACCCATCATACTTGTGAAATTTTGAGTGACACAAGCCTCTACAATTCCTAATTATTTAAGCTGGTTTAAGTGGGTTTTCCTATTATTATCAGTGAGGAGCATCAGACTAATCCAGGGTCCACCATCACAGTTCACAGCACATTGCTTTATTCCAGGGCATTCTACAGCTTGGAGAAATGAGCCAAGTCCCAGCTTGGGGCACAATTCCATGGGTTCAGCTTTATGTTTAGGACAGAAATAAAATGGCTCATTTTCCCATTTGTTAATTACTGTTTATCCACATTTGTTATGGAATTGTATAATTTCAAAGCAGGAAGTGATTTTAGGGAAGGAGAATTAAGCTAAAACCATCGTCTATGTTTATCTTCAAAGGAAGGCTTTCCAAAGAGGATTAAGCCATGTGTCTGCAAATATCAGGAAAAGAGCCATTATCCACTTCAAAACACTTCCTGAGCATGACGACTCACCATACATCTTGCGTAAAAAGCAAAGGGAGGCATTTTCTTATGGCCACATACACTTAAATATTCCTTCTCCTTAAATAGGAATTCTGCATGGTTTCAATGACTAAATCAATTATCTATTTACAGTGAACTTCCTGTCATTTCTGTGCTCAGACCTGTCGTTTAATTTTACCATCTATTTTTTAAAATCTGAAAACTGATGCACAAACTAGAGCTGGCATAATTAACAGACCATTCCATTTGGGGTATAGTGGGGAGGAGGAGAAGATAAAAAATTGTAATCCATTTCTTATGACTTTTATTTTATGTACTATTAGTTTGCATTATTGTTGCTTATTACAAAAGCAAAGCAAGCTTACAATTATAAAATCATAAATATAAAAATAAGCAAAAGGAATAATATTTAATAATCCATAATCCAAGAATCATTCACTGATTAAATTTTAGTGAATATTCTCCCAAATATTTTTCTTGCATATTGAGATATTTCTTCCCAAATAGTATCATATTATTTTGAAATCTACTTTAAGATATTTTAAAACTTTCTTTTTATCAGATGTTTAAGTTGTTCCTAACATGCTACTGCTACTGCTAAGTCGCTTCAGTCGTGTCCGACTCTGTGCGACCCCATAGACGGCAGCCCACCAGGTTCCCCCGTCCCCGGGATTCTCCAGGCAAGAACAGTGGAGTGGGTTGCTATTTCCTTCTCCAATGCATGAAAGTGAAAAGTGAAAGTGAAGTCGCTGAGTTGTGTCCAACTCTTCGCGACCCCATGGACTGCAGCCTGCCAGGCTCCTCCATCCATGGGATTTTCCAGGCAAGAGTACTGGAGTAGGGTGCCAATGCCTAACATGACCCCATTGTAAACAGTGCTTCATATGAATGGCTGGTTGAAAATGAGTTATACATGCTCAAAAATAAAAATGCAAGAGTAAAACACAAAACAAAAAAATTCTACAAAATGGACTGAATATCATTGGCATCAGAGTTCTGCTACCATTCACTTGTACATCCAATCACAGAAAGCAGCCTCAAAGAGGACAAAGGAGAAAAGAGAAAACCAGCTTTGTAGCAAAGGAAACTACCCCTGCGACAGACATGGTAGGATAAACACTAAATGAACCTAATGGAGAAACATGCCACAAATGAGTCCCAAGCAGAGTTTCTCACTTTGTAAGTCATAGTCATTACCTAGAAAAAAAAAAAAAAAACCAACAGGCTGTATTCAATCATATAATTGTGAAAAATTAATAGCTTGCTCCTCTACAAAAATCCTGTGATGGCAATTTCAAATATCTAGATTTGCATATAAATCCACATGTCTATGTTTATTTATATTTGTATGTATTTATATCTGTATTGATGCCTATTACCTATGTCTATATCTATAAACACGCCTGTAACTGTACCTGTATATCCATCCACCCATCCATCTTCTGCCCATCTACATACCAGTGGTTCTCAGACTTGAATGTGCATCAGAATCCCCTGGAGGGCTTCTTGTTAAAACCAAGGTTCCTCTATCCTGTCCCCAGCTTCTGATTCAGCACGTCTTTGACACAATCTAAGAATCTGCATTTCTAGTAAGTTCCCAGGTGATGCCATGCTGCTGGTGTGAAGCCTACACTTTGAGAAGCCCTGCCTATGCTTTATCTCTCACTACCAATCTATAGTTTAGTGAACATATGGTTATCCCCACATGCTTGAATTTCATTATCATAAATTGTTAATAAAAACCATAGTGTTACATACTATACAAAACAGATATTCTGGTGCTTCAAATTCTTTCCACTTAATTCAATAAAAAAAATTATAAGATAGAAATATTATCACCATGTACCTTCTTCCTCCCAGGAGAAAAGTTACATTGTGGTACATTTCTTGCTTTTACTTGGTTCTCACTGCCTTTGGCTTTTAACTTGATGTATTTACATCTTAACGATTCAGATTTATTTTCCAAACAGTGAGATGAAACAGGGACAACGCAAAGGCAGCTTCATTTTGAAATTGGCCAAGCTCTTGTAAACAAGCTCTTGACGGAGCAATTTATAATTCTCTAAACAGTTGGGGAAAATATCACACAGAAAAGCAGATGTTATTCTCCTAACTTCTCTCTCTCTCTCTTTTTTTAGGTCTACAGTACTGAACCAACCATATTACCCTGAGTAAATTTTGGCTTCATTGGATGTCAACCATGTTAGCCATATTCAAGATGTGGTTCAAAGAGCAAAGCTTCTCAGACAGTTCTGTGGCCTGCTTCCTCATGTTCATTTGACAGCGCTTGATTTAGGGGTTGTGTTGGCTCAGGTTTGCAGCATGCAATGGGAACACAGTTCCCCAGATGCCAACTTTAACCTAAATAAAAGCTAGGCCTGCATTTCTTCAGGGTTAAGTTAAAGAATATGGGCTGTGCTGTCTCAGACCCTGGTGGGTACCAATTAGTGGGAGACAAGATGTATACACAAGGAAATGTAATTGGTGACTTTAATGGGTAAACAATTGCAGGATTGAGAAAAAGAAAGTCACTTTGCTCTGGTGCAGTTGGGGAAAACCTCATATCCCATTTGTTCAAATCCTTGAGAAACAAACATTTCTCCAGAAAGTGAAATGCAGACATTGAAAAGGGAGGCAAATTTTTACAGAAGAGGTCAAATCAAAGACTGTCTGAAGCAGGAGTTAATGCGTGTCAAGAGAGGAAATAATCCCAAGAATGATGAATGCCACTACTGAAATGATTATAAATTACAGGCCACCTGCAACCTATCCCGAATGTCTTTCATGTGAGAACAAGATAGATGGAAGAATGGGGGGAAAAAAACTTGTGCCCTAATGGATAAAAAGGAAGATGTGTGCTTTGAGCAGTTCAGAGAAAGTCTCTCTTTCCACCTCAATATATCTGTAGATCAACAGATGTGTGTGCATGTACACACGCACATCAAACTTTGTGGAATAATTCCAATTTATCTGTAAGACCCTCTCATTTACGTTAAGCATTCAAAATACCCCTAATTGAAAATGTTTTAGCAAATAGCCACTGAAACAATGATATAGTCAGCAGTCATTGTTTAAACTCAACATTCAAAAAACTAAGATCATGGAATCTGGTCCCATTGCTTCATGGCAAATAGATGGGGAAACAATGGAAACTGTGAGAGACTTTATTTTCTTGGGCTCCAAAATCACTGCAGATGGTGACTGCAGCCATGAAATTAAAAGATGCTTGCTCTTTGGAAGAAAACCTATGACAAACCTAGACAGCATACTAAAAAGCAGAGACATTACTTTGCCAACAAAGGTCCATCTAGTCAAAGCTATAGTTTTTCCAGTAGTCACGTATGGATGTGAGAGTTGGACCATAAAGAAAGCTGAGTGCTGAAAAATTGATGCTTTTCGAAAAATTGATGAACTGTGGTGTTAGAAAAGATGCTTAAGAGACCCTTGGGCTGCAAGGAGATCAAACCAGTCAATTCTAAAGGAAATCAGTCCTGATTATTCATTGGAAGGACTGATGCTGAAGCTGAAGCTCCAATACTTTGGCCACCTGATGTGAAGAACTGGACTCATTGGAAAAGATCCTGCTGCTGGGCAAGATGAAAGGCAGGAGGAGAAAGGGACAAGAGAGAATGAGATGGTTGGATGGCATCACTGACTCAATAGACATGAGTTTGAGCAAGTTCTGGGTGTTGGTGATGGACAGGGAAGCCTGGTATGCTGCAGTCCATGGGGTCGCAAAGAGTTGGACACGACTGAGTAATTAAACTGAGTCAGCAATACTGAAGTAAAATTGCCACTAAAAAAATGTCAAAAAGAAAGTACTCATAGGCTGTAATAATACGAATATCTGCATTTTAACATTTACAGCTGTATATGTGTTAGGTTCTGTTTTTTGTGTTAAAGACATGCCCAATATAAAAAGATAATTTATTTCAAATTCTGAAGATAATTTACTGGAAGCAGTACAATAGTAGAAATGGCGACTGTAAGAGTTGTCATAGGTAACAGCTGGCCTATAGTTTTAATTTGTTTGATTAGGCACAAATTTAGTGGCAAAATGCTATTTTGAAGTAAAAATTAGTACAAAGGATGCAGTAAGTAAACATTTTCCAAACTGAATATCTTTTCTAAAGATGTGTAATCTTTAAAGAATAGTGAGATAAATGCTACTCACAGGGAACTTCCCAATACAGTGAATGCATGCGTGAATAGAAGAATACATTTTTAAAAATCTGTTGGTTCTCAGATCTTAGCTCCTAGAACTTCAACAGATATCTCTCTCTCTCTCTCTCTCTCTCACACACACACACACACACACACACACACACACACACACACTCATTTTCAAATTGAATGTAATCCTATTTTTTTTTAAATTGTGCCAAAAGAAGTTATAACTACCCATCACACCAAAAGATGCACAGTTTGGCTATAGCAGCTTCCACACTGTTCAAATTAAGATTTTAAAAGCACAATAACACACAAAGAAGTTATCAAAACAAGTTTGCTTCAGAAATTCAAGAACACTTGTCCACAGGAATAGAGTGAAACTTTTTACTCCCATCGTTAATATAAACTGACCATAAATATCAAAGCTGCTGGTATCTTAGCGAGAAATCTTTATGAAGGAATTGCAGTTAAAATGATAGCTCTAGAAAATGAGATAAGTGACCAACTATGGAATTATCTTTTCTTTGTACTGTGATGAGATATATATGAGTAAAACAGCTGGCATCCTCAGTGAAACACTAATGTCAACTTTAGAGATGCAAAATGTCCCAGGTCTGAGGAACATCTCAAAAAACTGTTGGAGAAAAAGGAAAATATTTTAGTGAATCATCTCTTGTACAGAGTTTCTCAACCTTGGTATTCCTGATGTTTGAGGCCAGGTCATTCTTTGTCATGGGAGGCTGTCCTGTGCATTGAAGGATGTTGAGCAGCACCCCTGGTCTTCACTCCCTAGATGCCAGAAGCCAACCACTACCTCCCAATTCTGACAACAAAAATGTCTCCAGACACTGCAAAAGTGTCTTGGGGTGGGAGTGAGGGAATTCTTCCAGTTAAAAGCATTGACAGCACACATTTATATAAACTTGCTTGATCAATTGTAGCAAATATTATAAAACTGTTCAAAAGTTTATATTCATACAGAACTCGTTCTGTTAATTTTGCCAAAGTGTTGTATACAAATTTTTGTATTTTATCACAGCAGATTGACAAATCTGGAGTGACTGCTTCTTAGACATAGAAATTATTAAAACCCATTAAAATACTTCTGATGATCTTAAGAAAATTCTAAAGATTCTCATCCAGCATTTGTAATTTGAGGCTTAAACCAAAACATTATCAATGTTTTGCATAATGCTCTCTCCAGAATGGAAGCACAGATTGTGTTATCATTGGAAACTGCATGGGAATAATGTTGCTTATGTTATACTTTAAATGAAGGAAAACAATCTTTTTTTCCTATTTGGACAGAGTCTCAGAGTAATATTACTGAGGATGGTATACCTTGAAATTCTAAAATTTTTACATTCGTTATCACATATATCATAGATAAATATTGATAATTTGTATTAATTACTCAGGAATCAGCTGGCAAAAACCCTCTGTAGGGAGATTATTTCAGAAATAGTCAATTGCAATAACCATTTAAGTGAGATTTTACCCTTAAAATTTGTCTTAGTAGCACTTGCTGGTAAAATGATCAAAGAAAAAGTATATGCAGGTCAAAGCTGGTTGACTCTACTTAGATTTTTAATCTGAGGAATTAATTTTCCAAATAAGGAAAATAGGCAAATTTTCTTAGCCAAATTTATTTAAAAATATGTGACTATATTACTTAATGATAATATATCCAGAGATTAAAATACTTATCAATAACTATGAAAATTGTGATATATTCACTGACATTACAGAAGAATTATTCAAATTTGACAAGAAATGTCAGGAAATTTTAAGAATAATTATTGAGCAAGTCAAATGAGGACAAACTGCCCACTTCAATAATAAGACAAAATATGAACGGTCTTATTATTTTCTAAATTGTTTATTTCTTTCTCATTTCTTTTTATAATTTTTTGATAAAGATGATTCATTTATCACTGAGTGTAATCATATTATCATATCACCAGAAGACATTTCATATAATTAAATGCATATCAGAATAAAATCTTTGTTAGTCTGTACAATAAATTATTGGTTCAGAAAATACTGTCACTCTGTTATTCACATTCCCACGCAAATAATCATCTCAGACCTAAATTTTTATTTTGCAATTATTTGACATTTATTATTGAAATTATAAAAACTGAAATTATAAGGGTCTAAAATAGATTTCATTTGAAAAGGGAAAACATCCCAGATCAAACTTCTTTAAAAAAAATATAGTTCTGTTTTTCTTGCTAGCTTAGTAATTCTCGACTAGAGTGACCTTCCAACTTAGAGGACATTTGGGGATACACAGAGGTATTTCTGGGTATCACAACAAGGGGAGGTATGGTACCACTGGCATTTAGAGGGTAGAGATCAGGGATGCTGCTAACATCCCACAATATATAGGACAGCCCTTCATTAAAAAAAAAAAAAAATCTGGTCCCAAAGATAATAGTGCTGAGGCTGAGAAACCTTGCTCTAGATGAAAGTATTTCTTGGTTTAATTAGTGTAACAAAGCAAGAATCACCCACTTCAAATATGATGAGAATCCCTTATTGGAGAGTATGTTATTACCAAAGACAGTTTTCTTCCTCCATGGAAGGCAGAAATTTAACTACCCTTCTTGTTTTTGTTGGCATCTTTGGGAACAAGAAACAAAATGGAAGATTGAAGGGACAATAGAAACAGTCTGAAATGAGTAATCCTCACACTGCTATTCTCTAACTGAATATATCTTATTTGAGCAGAAAGTATGTATTAATACTTTGATACTGAGTGAGAAGCAATGCTTCACTGCAAAACAGGAATTGCTTGACATGATAAGAAAAACATCATTAAAGTTAAAACAGCTAAAGCTTAAGCAATGAGTTTGAATAACTTTCTTTTTCCCCACCCCGATGTCAGCCATAGTGATATTCTGTATTGCTTAGGATTCACTATAAAAATCGAACTTTTAACAGCCCTAGGTAAACATCTTCATTTTCCACAAACCTAAGTGATGGCAGAGTAATATGATTGCTTACAGCTGCAAATGCCTCATCATGAACTAAACACTTGTTAAACTCTGGCTAAAATTTCTCTTCACTGGCTTATTAGTCTCTTTTCCAAATAAAATCATTTTTTAAACTAATACACTAAATAATGTCATGGTAGAAACCCTTAATTAAGTCATGAATAGACAATGCAAATAATCCATATATTACACAATAAATGCACCTTAAACTAAAACAAAACAAACTGTGTTCCTAAATATAAATTACTTTAAATTTACTATACTAGGGAGTAGTTGGAGAAGGAAATGGCAACCCACTCCAGTGTTTTTGCCTGGAGAATCCCAGGGACGGTGGAGCCTGGTGGGCTGCCATCTATGGGGTCGCACAGAGTCGGACACGACTGAAGCAACTTAGCAGCAGCAGCAGCAGCAGGGACTAGCAGTGTGTAAATTTCTCATGTTTTACTCCACCCAAAGGAAAGAAAAATAGAAAACACCATACTATGAAGGGAAAAAGAAATTTCCTGTGTGTTTACTTTTCCTGGGTGTCTATGAGTCTTTAGGTTATGGGTCACCACCATTTCAGGAAACTGGTGTAAAGTTTCAGAATGGGTTAGGAGTGAGAAGCTGAGGTAAGCAAAGGGCATCTGGCATTCATTCCTACTAAGAAAGAAACAAAGTCTGGAGAAATAACTCCAGAAAGAATGAAGGGATGGAGCCAAAGCAAAAACAATACCCAGCTGTGGATGTGACTGGTGATAGAAGCAAGGTCTGATGCTGTAAAGAGCAATACTGCATAGGAACCTGGAATGTCAGGTCCATGAATCAAGGCAAATTGGAAGTGGTCAAACAGGAGATGGCAAGAGTGAACGTCGACATTCTAGGAATCAGCGAACTAAAATGGACTGGAATGGGTGAATTTAACTCAGATGACCATTATATCTACTACTGTGCACAGGAATCCCTTAGAAGAAATGGAGTAGCCATCATGGTCAATAAAAGCGTCTGAAATGCAGTTCTTGGATGCAATCTCAAAAACGACAGAATGATCTCTGTTCGTTTCCGAGGCAAACTGTTCAATATCACGGTAAACCAAGCCTATGCCCCAACCAGTAACACTGAAGAAGCTGAAGTTGGACAGTTCTTTGAAGACCTACAAGACCTTTTAGAACTAACACCCAAAAAAGATGTCCTCTGTATTATAGGGGACTGGAATGCAAAAGTAGGAAGTCAAGAAATACCTGGAGTAACAGGAAAATTTGGCCTTGGAGTACAGAATGAAGCAGGGCAAAGGCTAATAGAGTTTTGCCCAGAGAACGCACTGGTCATAGCAAACACCCTCTTCCAACAACACAAGAGAAGACTCTACACATGGACATCACCAGATGGTCAACATCAAAATCAGATTAATTATATTCTTTGCAGCCAAAGATGGAGAAGCTCTATACAGTCAGGAAAACAAGACCGGGAGCTGACTTTGGCTCAGATCATGAACTCCTTATTGCCAAATTCAGACTTAAATTGAAGAAAGTAGGGAAAACCACTAGGCCATTCAGGTATGACCTAAATCAAATCCCTTATGATTATACAGGGGAAATGAGAAATAGATTTAAGGGACTAGATCTGATAGACAGAGTGCCTGATGAACTATGGATGGAGGTTTGTGACATTGTACAGGAGACAGGGATCAAGACCATCTTCATGGAAAAGTAATGCAAAAAAAGCAAAATGGCTGTCTGAGGAGGCCTTACAAATAGCTGTGACAAGAAGAGAAGTGAAAAGCAAAGGAGAAAAGGGAAGATATAAGCATCTGAATGCAGTGTTTCAAAGAATAGCAAGGAGAGATAAGAAAGCCTTCCTCAGCAATCAATGCAAAGAAATAGAGGAAAACAACAGAATGGGAAAGACTAGAGATCTCTTCAAGAAAATTAGAGATACCAAGGGAACATTTCATGGAAAGATGGGCTCGATAAAGGACACAAATGATATGAACCTAACAGAAGTAGGAGATATTAAGAAGAGGTAGTAAGAATACACAGAAGAACTGTACAAAAAAGATCTTCATGACTCAGATAATCACAATGGTGTGATCACTCATCTAGAGCCAGACATCCTGGAATGTGAAGTCAAGTGGACCTTAGAAAGCATCAGTACGTCTGTGTCTCTTTTGCTGTCTCGCATACAGGGTTATTGTTACCAGTCCAAGTTCGATACACGATACAGGATGCTTGTGGCTGGTGCACTGGGATGACCCAGAGGGATGGTATGGGGAGGGAGGTGGGAGGGGGTTCAGGATGGGGAACACGTGTACACCCGTGGCAGATTCATGTTGATGTATGGCAAAACCAATAAAATATTGTAAAGTAATTAACCTCTAATTAAAATAAATAGATTTATACTTTAAAAAAAAGAAAGCATCAGTATGAACAAGGCTAGTGGAGGTGATGGAATTCTAGTTGAGCTATTTCAAATCCTGAAAGATGATGCTGTGAAAGTGCTGCACTCAATATGCCAGCAAACTTGGAAAACTCAGCAGTGGCCACAGGACTAGAAAAGGTCAGTTTTCATTCCAATCCCAAAGAAAGGCAATGCCAAAGAATGCTCAAATTACCACACAATTGCACTCATCTCACATGCTAGTAAAATAATGCTTAAATTCTCCAAGCCAGGCTTCACCAACACATGAACCATGAACTTCCAGATGTTCAAGCTGGTTTTAGAAAAGGCAGAGGAACCAGAGATCAAATTGCCAACATCCGCTGGATCATCGAAAAAGCAAGAGAGTTCCAGAAAAACATCTATTTCTGCTTTATTGACTATGCCAAAGCCTTTCACTGTGTGGATCACAATTAACTGTGGAAAATTCTGAAAGAGATGGGAATACCAGACCACTTGACCTGCCTCTTGAGAAATCTGTATGCAGGTCAGGAAGCAACAGTTAGAACTGGACATGGAACAACAGACTGGTTCCAAATAGGAAAAGGAGTACATCAAGGCTGTATATTGTCACCCTGCTTATTTAACTTCTATGCAGAGTACATCATGAGAAACGTTGGGCGGGAAGAAGCACAAGCTGGAATCAAGACTGCCGGGAGAAATATCAATAACCTCAGATATGCAGATGACACCACCCTTATGGCAGAAAGTGAAGAGGAACTAAAAAGCCTCTTGATGAAAGTGAAAGATGAGAGTGAAAAAGTTGGCTTAAAGCTCAATATTCAGAAAACGAAGATCATGGCATCTGGTCCCATCACTTCATGGGAAATAGATGGGGAAACAGTGGAAACAGTGTTAGACTATATTTTTTTTGGGACTCCAAAATCACTGCAGATTGTGACTGCAGCCATGAAATTAAAAGACGCTTACTCCTTGGAAGGAAAGTTATGACCAACCTGGAAAGCATATTTAAAAGCAGAGACATTACTTTGCCAACAAAGGTCCATCTAGTCAAGGCTGTGGTTTTTCCAGTAGTCATGTATGGATGTGAGAGTTGGACTGTGAAGAAAGCTGAGTGCCAGAGAATTGATGCTTTTGAACTGTGGTGTTGGAGAAGACTCTTGAGAGTCCCTTGGACTGCAAGGAGCTCCAACCAGTCCATCCTAAAGGAGATCAGTCCTGGGTGTTCATTGGAAGGACTGATGCTGAAGCTGAAACTTTGGCCACCTCATGCGAAGAGTTGACTCCTTGGAAAAGACCCTGATGCTGGGACGGATTTGGGGCAAGAGGAGAAGGGGATGACAGAGGATGAGATGGCTGGATGGCATCACTTACTCGATGGCCGTGAGTCTGAGTGAATTCCCGGAGTTGGTGATGGACAGGGAGGCCTGGCGTGCTGCGATTCATGGGGTCACAAAGAGTCGGACACGACTGAGCAACTGAACTGAACTGAAAGGGGCCATGCATTAACTTGGTGCCCATTCAAACATTCACTGTTTAGTTTACACTGAATCCCTGACATTACAAGAAAATCATTCTTGTGTTGTGAATGCTGTTGTTTTGGTATTAGATTGGTGATAATGTTCTCATTTTACTGAAGGAAGAATAATTAGGTATCTAAAGTCATTTCCAGACTTTGTACTGTTCATCCCCAAACATCTGAGTAGTATTACTTTGCGGCAGTATAGCTATGGTACAGAAATGTTCCATTCAGCTCAGTCACTCAGTCGTGTCCAACTCTTGAGACCCCATGGACCTCAGCACGCCAGGCCTCCCTGTCTATCACCAACTCCCGGAGCTTACCCAAACTCATGTCCATTGAGTTGGTGATGCCATCCAACCATCTCATCCTCTGTCATCCCCTTCTCCTCCTGCCCTCAATCGTGCCCAGCATCAGGGTCTTTTCAAATGAGTCAGCTCTTCGCATGAGGTGGCCAAAGTATTGGAGTTTCAGCTTCAGCATCAGTCTTTCCAATGAACACCCAGGACTGGTCTCCTTTAGGATGGACTGGTTGGATCTCCTTGCAGTCCAAGGGACTCTCAAGAGTCTTCTCCAACACAATAGCTCAAAGGTATCAATTCTTCGATGCTCAGCTTTCTTTGTAGTCCAACTCTCACATCCATACATGACTACTGGAAAAACCACAGCCTTGACTAGATGGACCTTTGTTGACACCGGAATGTACCCAGTGACTTAGAGGACCAGCGTTTAGTGGACCAGATTGGGTGGAAAGCAGTACAAAATCTTTTTAGTACAACTTATCTCCAAAGTCAAAAGTTAGTTTGGTGCCCTGGAGTTGCCAAAATTCATCTAAAGGTTTTTGAGTTCAAAAATTCTACTCTCATTTAATTTTCAACCCATTCAATCCAAAGAATATTAACCCACAGCTAGATTGTTCTTCAGACTAAATAACTGAATGTTCTCAACAAATTATCCCAGGACTATAAAATAGCTAATCTATGAAAGGAAATTGACTTGATAATCATAGAGGGATGTTGGGGACTCATTAAAACAGGCAAGTGGTAGAAAGGCGCTTTTCCTCTAAATGGCAGCTCTATCATCTTTGTAATTCAACTAATCCCATTAAACCTACACAAGAGCAGGTTCCTCACTTTGATAATAAATTTCAGGAAGGCTGACAGAGCTGAGCACTGTTGATGCCAGGATTATGAGATCATTTGGGGAAGTTCCTGGAGCTGCTGGTGGGAGACTGATTTATTCATTCTGTCTCTGTTGGTAAAGATTTTATGGATCAACACTGGAGTAGTCATTTTTTTCAACATTGCAATTTAGTGATTAAATAGTCTTAGTTAACGTTTTGCTCTCTATCTCATCTCTTTACAAGTTGTTCAAGAACTGCATCTGTGGCAAAAATGTTGGGCTGGCCAAAAAGTTCGTTCGGTTTTAAGTTCAAAAAGATTTTTCACTTTCACGAAGAACTTTATTGGACAACATATTCATGAACCAAACGAATTTTGGGGGCCAACCCAATATATTCTCAAGTAGATTCTGGCCATCGTTTTGTAACCACAACCACTACCACCACAATAACAACAGCAACAACTAAAGCTAACAATTGTTTAACACTTACTACTGATGAGCTACAGTCGGGAGGCTGCAATGAGTCAGACATGACTGAGGGACTGAGCACACACACACAGGCTAGCTACTCTTCTAAGCATAATTCTAAGCCCAGGGTGCCCCACCATGCTGGCTAAAAGTCCTATGGAAATTTCTCAAGGAGGTGTGGGTTCGATCCCTGGGTCAGGAAGATCCCTGGGTCAGGAAGATCCCCTGGAAAAGGAAATAGCAATTCACGCCAGTGTTCTTGCCTGGAAAATTCCATGGACATAGGATCCTGGCGGGCAAGAGTCCATGGGGTTGCAAAGAGTTGGACACAAGTAAGCATGAATGCACACACATAATAAGATACACATGTGTCTTAGAATTCCAGAAAGTATAGTAACTACCATTTTGGCATCTCTGAATAGGATAGCCTAATGTTGGAAAAAACAAATAAGTGTCATCCTTCGTGCATTCCACAGTCATTGAGGGCCTCCTATGTGTGAGGCTCCAGATATACTCACTCATTCAGTCATCATGACAACACCAGTGTCCCCACTGTCCAGGCAGAAAGGCATACAAACTTGCCCACAGACCCACACCTAGCAAGTGGCAGCATTAAAATGAAGACAATAGGTCTGGTTAATCATTCAAGTCACTTGGTGAATGTGGTCACCATTCATCTTGGCACTCAAGCTGGAACCTTCAGGACTTTCCCCTTCCTGCTCTCCCTTATTACCACCACTAAACTGGCCAATTCTCCCGAGTGACTTCTCTTCCTTATTCCTCTCCATTCTCACATTCTCACCTTGGCCCAAGTTCAAATAGGCTTTTTTTTTTTCTTTTGGTTTTTTATTGAGGTGAAATTCACACAAAATCCAATTAGCCATTTTTAAAGTGTACTCTGCAATGGCATTTAGTACAATCATTACCCTGATCTAGTTCTCAAACAGTTTTACCATCCCAAGAGGAAAATCAGTAGTATGACTAATCTCTCCTCATTCTCTCTCTCTCCCTCCAACCCCTGGAAACCACTCATGCATTTTCTGTCTCTATGGATTTACCTATTCTGTTTGTTTCCTGTAAATGAAACTATAATATGTGGCCTAATGTTTTCAGGGTCACCCATGCTGTACCATGAATCAGTGCTTCATTTCCTTTATAGACCACATTTTGTTTATTCATTCTTCTGTTGATGGACATCCAGGTTGCTTTCCCTGTCTGGGCATTGTAAACAGAGCAGCAATGAACATTCATGTACAAGAATGTTTTTGAATATCTGCTTTCAATTCTTTTGAAACATATACCTTGGAGTAGAATTGCATGTTTTAAGCATCTCCCTAGGAGTGGGATTACTGAGTCATGTGGTAACTCTAAGGTTTACGTCTTTGATGAGCCCCTCATAGGTATTTGAATGGATTCATGTGCTAGGATAGTCTCCCTACTTGCAGCCTCCCATTCTCTAATCCCTTCGCTCATTGCCAGCAGAAGTTTATTGATGCCATTCCATGGCTTATAAACTTTCAAGAGTTACCCAATATGTGAAATGACAACTGACAATCCTTCAGGGCTTTGGCCAACATGCTGGTCTCATCCTACCTCTCAGTCTATGCCCCATTTTCCTTAGACTGTCTCTTCCTTCCCCCTTCTCCTCCTCTCCATACCATTACCCTAGTCTCCAATCATAGCACATACACTTTTTCAGGAATATGGCCGAAATAGACTAGCAGGATGAAGTTTCTTTACAAGTATGAACACTGCCTATCCTGGAGACTCACTCAAATGACATCTCTTTCAGGCTGAGTTCAATAATCCTCCCTTCCTTTCCCCAACTGGAAACCATCACTGCTTTATCTGCTCTCCCCTAGACATTTTATCTGGACCACTGTCAGGACATTTGCCCCAAAGATTTTTCATCCTAAGGACTTATGTGTAAGTCTTATCTCTTGTATAGCATGTAAATTCCATGAGAGCCAAAATCATACTGTGTTTACATTGCTGATCATAATGCTTTGAACATAGTGAACATTTAAAGGATGCTTGATGAAGGAAGGACTGAATGAGGGAATAAAGCCAGAGGGAATGAATACAGTCACATCTGAGATGTGAGCATCTCTTTTGCCTGACTTAGGACTCCAGCTGAACATGAATTAATGGCTTGATCATAGAGGCTAGTATCTGGCGGCAAATCCCCAAAGCAAAGCATACTTGACTAGCTGTGTGACTTTGGGCAAGTGACTTAAACTTGTTGTGTCTCAGCTGCCTCATCTGCAAAATGCAAATAATCTAGGTTTGCTTTGAGTATTAAAATGAACTAAGATTTATGATGATCTTATAGTGCCTGGCATATGGTCAGTAGTTTAGAGAGCTTATTAAATAAAATAAGCAAAATAAATGAGCTAACACTGTAAGCAAATGAAACTGCTTAAGACGGGTAGGATGAACACAGGGTTCTGTGAGCTGCAAAGGCAGTTAGGCCCACAAACCAAACTGTCTACCTGAATTCAAATGCAGTATAGGTGGTGTTGATTTACTATGTGTTATTCTTTTACTTGATTAGATTTGGAGGTCTGCAGCCACCATGGGGAAGCACTTTTTGTTTCATCCTGGTATTCCACCTCACCCAGTGTTGTCATGGGGAAGACTGATAACTATTGGTTGATTGGACTTCCCTGGGCAAATAAAGTGATTAGCCATAACCGACTTTAAAATCAACTGTGAAGCTATGTATAAACAGCTAACAAAATTCAGTATATTGCTAAGTCAATGAGAGTAAAGTACCTAAGGACAAGAACATTTCCCAAACTGTTTACTTCTGAATGTAATCTATTCATTTCAGTTTCTTTAATAGACTTTAAAGGGTTAAACTAAGTGGGTTCTCACAAGTACTAGAGACATCACTCACACTCAGTGACCATCTTTCTGCTACCCTTATTTTCAACAGGCTTCTCTTAGATATATCCCCTAAAAATAGGCCTTCTCAATTTGAATAAACTCAATTATCCAGGGTTTTTTTTTTCCACACTTGCCATCGCAGAACCTCCCAACAACACCTGTTTTACTCTTGTATTTAGAGTGCTGATGAATCTTAGAGATGTATGTATTCATGTATTCACCTTCAGTTGTAAATTTTTAGGGTGCAAAACACACAAAGCAAACTGAAATGTTCTAAAGAGCACACGCATTCCCTTATGCACAGTGCAGAAACTTTACCTACTGATACACATGTGGTTTGGTTCCCTGGTGATTTCAGAAGGCTCCACCATCCCCAAATCGGGTGGAGCCTTTCTTCCCACATTAAGAAACAAAGTTTGAACCAATGCCAATGGTTTTGAGAAAGTTTATTTTGTAATTAAATGGTTTATCTTGAGGTGATTGTAGATTCATGTTCAGATGGAAGAAATAATCCAGAGCCTTTTTGTACCCTTCACCTAGCCTCCCCCAGTGGTAACATCTTGCATACAATGTCACAACCAGGAAACTGACACTGATAGCATACAATGACTTTATTCAGATTTAACCAGTTTTACCTGCACTCATTTGTGGATGTAAAGGTGTCTGTGTATTTCATTCTATGCGATTTTATCACATGTGTAGATTTATGTGACTACCACAACAGTCGAGACACAGAACATTCCATAGTCACGAGGATCCCTCCTGCTATTCTCTTTATGTTACTCTCACTTCCCTCTCAATCCACCACCTTCTTAAATCTGGCAACCACTGATCTGTTTTCCATTTGGATAATTTTGTCATTTCAAGTATGTTACATAAATGAGATGATATAGCATGTAGCTTGTTGGGGGGACAGGCTTTATTCACTCAGTATAAGTTCCCTGAGATCCACCCAAGTTGTTGAATGTATCAATAGCTCATTTTTTTACTGTCAAATTTTATTCTAGGGTATGAGCCACTACCACAGTTTATTTAACAAAAATGCATTTTGGATTCAATGCAATCTTATTAACTGCACCAATGCTACAGAATATGACTTGACAGGGGACTTACATAAACTGTTTTATTTTTATTACAAGACCTCCACTGTGAAGTGAAAAATGAAACCAATTTTTTGTATATTTTAAATGAAAGCTTGCACAGGTGTTTCAGTCAGCTAAATATTTTAGCCTGGACTATTTTAGCTCTGAATTATTCAAATAATTATCTCAAAAATTTCTATGTAATTTAGCATGCAGAGAATGCCTCTGTATGACGGGGTGGTATATTCCTCAATCAGATTTTATTTTTCTGCTAACACTATACCATTTTTACTAGTGATCATAACTATCAAGATTAGTCTTCTGGCGATTTTCTCCTTTAGAATTTACAAGGAGCTTACGAAAGTTCAAATGCACTGTATTTTTGGCAAAGGACCCTCATGCTTTGTCTGCATTTTACTGCTTCCTTTGCACCTGGGAAGAGCTATTTTAGGACTGTCTAGACAATCACCCCAGCTTTAAAGGTCTTTTCCTTTCTTGTCACATAATCGCTGAGTATGGAGGGTAATAAATAGATGATGCTGGCACTCTTTCATCAAATATACTGTTTAAATAGAGTCAGGAACAAGAATGCCTTTGGTCTGGCTCACAAAACTGAGAGGCTTTAATATATGGTCGCATACTTGCACCAACGGATCAATCTTTAAACCAACAAGAAGGTCTCCCACCATCTACACTTTTGCACTGTAGTATCAGAATTATTCTTTTTGGTCAAACTGTATGAAATGGTTAATTTTTGTATCATTTTGGATCTATAAAAATGGCAATTTCAAATTATTCAACTCAAGAGATCTGGGAAGGAATCTAGACATGGTCTGGTTTCATTTCCCTTCTCCAGTTCCCAGGAAACACTAACCCTGATTCTAGTGGTGACCCAGAATGCACAGCTTCTGCAGGCCACTCTTGCCATTACAGGATATAACAGAAACTATGATCCCCAGACATTCTCCACATGCTTGTTCAATCTAAACCCTCTGGGTCAGTTAGTAAGATCCCAGGGGGACATGCACAGATTAAGTCTACTTCACCTCTTACAGTCCTTTCTTTCAAAAGGTGACAGCTTTCAAGTTCTCCACACAAGTCCTAGAGCCCACTGTCTCCAGGCCCCTTAATGGGTCCTGAGAATGCTTCCTCTTGTCTGATCCTCCAGAGAATCTTTCTACTGATAATCTTTGATGATTGTAGTATTTCTTTTTGGAGGAAAAAAAATGCACCACGATGGAGATAAATCGATGGAAAGGCAAATATAGATATAGACACGAAACGATGATCAACCAGTTTGATTTACTTCCTTATGTTTTGTTCTTAGTGTATTTATTTTTCTATAAGATACCAACAGACGTTATTTGACTGCAAACACTATGCCATTTCTATTGTCACTTTCAAGTGCTTTCTCTACCCTTACTTCTCTGTTTTCTCCATTTTCTCCACCGCCATTAGTAAAAGTCGCTCAGTCGTGTCTGACTCTGTGACCCCATGGACCCCACTTTTGCTTATGTGCACCACTTTCCTCATTTCTTCCTTCATTAGTCACTTGATCATGAGCTTCTTTGCTGCTGCTCTTCCTCCTTTCAGGCTCTAAATGGTGGCACTCTTCACAGTCCTGTTCTAGGCTAACATCTCTTAAGTCAAATCTTCTCAAGATGTGCCCAGGGTCTGTGAATCTCCTGAATCAGATTCATCAGAAACAAGCTCCATGAAAGAAGCAAACTTTTAACATGAATTACTGAATTCTCAGCACCTGGAAGAGTCTCAGGCCTACTTCCGTGTTCAATAAATATTTGTGGAGGAAATGGGTTGCCTGAAGTGCTTGTGGAAATGCATGTTCCTGGTATGTACTCTTGGACTCCTAAACTGGAATCACAGTGTATCTGGCATTTGAGAACCCAAATTTCTGCTCTTCTATCACATGATCTTTCATCCAATACCCTCTCCCCACTCCTCATTCTTCAGTGCTCTGAGACACCTTTCCAGAACCCAACCTCTGCTCAGACTAAGTCAAATCTCTTTATTATGCCCTCTCATAGAACCCTCTCCTCTGTGAAACTTACTGTCACACTAATTTTACACATATGTGTGAGACTGTTGAATGAAGTCCTATCTCTCCTGCCAGTTTGCCTCCAATCTTATAGGTTCCTCTTTAACATTCTATCCCTACTTCTTCATCTGAGTCTCACTCATTGTGGGCCCTCAATAAATATAAGTGAATGAATTCATATTTGTAACATGGATTGAAAGTGAAAAGTGTAAGTGACACTCAGTTGTGTCCAACTCTTTGAGACCCCATGGACTTATACAGTCCAAAGAATTCTCCAGGCCAGAATACTGGAGTAGGTAGCCTTTCCCTTCTCCAGGGGATCTTCCCAACCCAGGGATCAAACTCAGGTCTCCTATATTGCAGGTGGATTCTCTACCAGCTGAGCCACCAGGAAAGCCCTCTATCTCTAAAATGTATTTCAAATCCATTCCTTCTACATCTCCACAGTTGCTGCCCGTCAGCAGTCAACTGGATGGTTGCCATGGCCCAGTAACTGCCCTGTGTCCACTCTCACTCTATAACAAACAACTTTCTACACAGAACTCAAAACATCAATCAAACCATCTTCAGGTACAGACTTACCTGATGGTGTCCTGCTGCAAGGGAATGAAGTTGATACACCTTAGCTAGACCCTGCCTATCTGTCCACAGCACCTCATGCCATTGCTTTCTTCTCTCACTCTTGGGACTGCTGACCCCTGTTTTCCATATAATGTTCCTTCTGCATGGAATGATTGCCCATGTGTCCCCACCCCTTGCTCATTTCACATAGCTGGCTCCTTCTTAGACTTCAGTCCTCAGATATAATGCCAACTTCTCAGAGCCACCTTTTCTAACATTCAGTCTAAAATGAGGTTTCATCTTCTGATACTTGTTATCACAGGGATCTGCTTATTGTTGTTCAGTCACTAAGTCATGTCCGACTCTTCGTGACCCCATGAACTGCAGCATGGCAGGCTTCCCTGTCCTTTACTATTTCCTGGAGTTTGCTCAAATTCATGTCCATTGAGTCGATGATGCCATCCAACCATCTCATCCTCTGCTGCCCCCTTCTCCTGCCCTCTATCTTTCCCAGCATCAGGGTCTTTTCAAATGAGTTGGCTCTTCGCATCAGGTGGCCAAACTATTGGAGCTTCAGCTTCAGCATCAGTCCTTCCAATGAATATTCAGGGTTGATTTCCTTTAGGATTGAATGGTTTGATCACTTTGCTGTCCAAGGAATTCTCAAGAGTCTTCTCCAGCACATTTCAAAAGCATCAGTTCTTCAGAGCTCAGTCTTCTTTCTGGTACAGCTCTCACATGTGTGCATGACTACTGGAAAACCATAGCTTTGACTATACAGACCTTTGTTGGCAAAATGGTGTCTCTTCTTTTTAATATGCTGTCTAAGTTTGTCATAGCTTTTCATAGGTATGTCATAGGAGCAAGCAGGATCTGTTTACTACACATTGGAATTACGGATTCACTTTTGTTCATTATCTTGTTTCTGCATGGAAAGCTCCATGTGAATCTTATTCACTATTTCATCCCCAGAACTTCAAACAGAACCTAGCACATGATAGACTGTACTGTGAATGAATGGAGAAGGGAAAAAATAGTTAAAATAGAAGAGCACCAACAGATTTTTGATGACAGGTCCTGGGGCGGTTCAGGGAGGGGTTGACTATGAAGGGGCAGCAGGAGGGAATCTGTGGGGTAGGGGGGATGAAAGAACTCTTCTGGGTCCCTATTGTAGTGGTGGTTACATAATTTTATGTATTTGTCAAAACTCAGAATTGTACCCCTCCAAAAGATGAATTTTACTATATGTAAATAAAAATAAATTAATCAAATTATATGTTTCTGAAACCCAAGTCAATCCAGAATAAATAGAAAATGGGCCAAAGAACTAAACAGACATTTCTCCAAAGAAGACATACAGATGGCTAACAAACACAGGAAAAGATGCTCAACATCACTCATTATCAGAGAAATGCAAATCAAAACCACAATGAGGTACCATCTCACGCTGGTCAGGATGGCTGCTATCCAAAAATCTACAAGCAATAAATGCTGGAGAGGGTGTGGAAAAAAGGGAACCCTGTTACACTATTGGTGGGAATGCAAACTAGTACAGCCACTATGGAGAACAGTGTGGAGATTCCTTAAAAAACTGGAACTAGAACTGCCATACAACCCAGCAATGCCACTGCTGGGCATACACACCAAGGAAACCAGAATTGAAAGAGACACGTGTACCCCAATGTTCATCACAGCACTGTTTATAATAGCCAGGACATGGAAGCAACCTAGATGTCCACCAGCAGACGAATGGATAAGAAAGCTGTGATACATATACACAGTGGAATATTACTCAGCCATTAAAAAGAATACATTTGAATCCAGTTCTAATGAGGTGGATGAAACTGGAGCTTATTATACAGAGTGAAGTAAGCCAGAAAGAAAAACACCAATACAGTATTACTAACGTATATATATGGAATTTAGAAAGATGGTAACGATAACCCTGTATGCGAGACTGCAAAAGAGACGCAGATGTACAGATCAGTCTTGTGGACTCTGGGAGAAGGCGAGGGTGGGATCATCTGAGAGAATAGCATTGAAACATGTATATTATCATATGTGAAATAGATTGCCAGTCCAGGTTCGATGCATGAGACAGGGTGCTCAGGGCTGGTGCACTGGGATGACCCAGAGGGATGGGATGAGGAGGGAGGTGGGAGAGGGGTTCAGGATGGGGAACACATGTACACCCATGGCTGATTCATGTCAATGTATGGCAAAAACCACTACAATATTGTAAAGTAAGTAGCCTCCAATTTAAATAAATAAATTTTTAAGTAAAATAAATAAATAAAGAATTGTTGTATTTTCAAAAAACAAACAAAAAAAGCAGAATAAATCTAAGAATCCAAGTTTCATGGGTTTGGGGCTCTTTTGCGGGGTCAATTAACTTCCCATGTTCATGGTCAAGTAGTGACTCAAACCATACTTGCCAAATTCTCATTTATCAGTTTAAAGAAAGGAAATGAGAAATAAAGATGTGGAGGTTAAACAATACAAGAAAAAACACAGTGGTAAAATAATATTTAAAATAATAACGTGATAAAATGTCAGCATTTATTTGACATTTGGCTCTGTTTGTATTGGCTCACCACAGTGGTGCCTCCCACATATACACCCACGGCTGACCTCTGCTTGATACAAGTGATAATGACTAAACTTCACATATTATGCTGGCATAATCTATCCCTTCCCTGGAGGGCTGTTGCACACAGGGAATTACAGTTTCACGGCCGAACAATGTTTCTTTCTCAAAATATACCACAGTCAACTTTCATTAGAACGAAGTTATACGGACTGATAAATTGTTGTCTTTTGCCAAATTATTACTCATATTCACCCAATATTCACCCAGTATAAGCCACTGACAAACCCCATTCAATCGGGGGAAAGCAGGATGCAGAGATATTAATAGATTCTTTAGATGTGAGTTGCATTCTCTAAAGTAAGCATATGTCATACAGATTTCGTCTTGACCTTCCTCCCCACCCCCACTACTGACTTTTATCCATTAGAACATGTTGATGGATATACCGTTTCAACATGAAATACTTGGATATCTGACTGATTTAGGGAAAGGGAAATGGTGAGATAATTTCCTCTTTTATCAAGCTGAATCACTGAGTTCGCTCTGTTGCTATGCTCGTGTAAGTCAATGCCATAGCAACTTCTCGGTTTGCTCTTAAACACTGGAGCAGAACGATGCTATTAGGTATATTTTTTCCAATTCTTAGATTTTATTTGTTCGCTTAGAAGTGTAAAATTTATATTTTACAGTACAGGGCTATTTAGTTATCCTTTGGAAGTCTTATCATTGTTGACTGCCATATATATCATCAATGCCGATACAACAGAAGTGCTTACTTGTTGGAAAATTCTCCCATAGTTTCCCTTTATTTTTCTTAATCCCTAGCTCATAATTAAAGTTTGTACTTTGGACAGGATAGACTGGATCTTATTTTGGATTTTTGGGTTAAGGATCCTGAATTTAAATGGGACTGAGATATGCAATAAAAATTCATGAAATACAGAAATGCATGAACTTCTCACAAACCCACTTAAGTAAATTCAGTAAAAGCTTAATTATCCCTTGGTATGTACTAGGAAGTGTGCCAGGTTCTAGAAAGAGATCAAATCTTCACTATCAAGAGATTCAGAAAACATCTAAGAGGCAGAGATAGGAGCATATTCTAGTTTCTATGAGCTCTTGCTGTGGAAAATAAGGGACATGTACTTTGCTTCTTCAGGGTTTAGGTTTTTCACCTACAAAATATGCTGTAATATCTAACTTAAGGCTAGTTTATGAAAATCACAAACCACACCACCTTTATCGCTGCTATCTTTAGAGTGTCATGGACTGATGAAGTGGAAAAGTAATTGACTTGTTTCTGAAATAGGTTTCAGATTCCATGTTTAATTCTATGATTATTTAGCCACCTATGTCAATATTCCAATTTGTTAAGGAATTAGGATTTGTTATTTTATATAGGCAATAAATTTCACTGAAATTTTAGATATCCATCCACCCTCCTACAATCATGTGTCAATGTGTCCAAAAGTAGGAAAATTCTGTTCAAGTCATTTTTTATTTAGGCATCTCCTTATAATTTGAAGAATGTACATCATGTACCTTAGATACATTTTAAAATGTCTCAGGGTATTGTCACTTTTTTATTTCTGATAAGATGGTCAGCTGTACATTCTTAACATTGGACTTGTTCTGGACAGGAAGCTTACTGAAGCTAGCTCCTGTTGCTCTTAGAAGTGGGCGCAATGGTTTGATTTCATAGGTCTGTCCTGATTGTAATCATGGAACTGGAAGGTTCTTGTACTTATTGATGGATTATATTCTACAATCATGTGTATACTATGATGAAATAATGCTTGCATTTTTAGGAATATTAACTTGATGCTTTAATAGATAGTCCTGAGGTTATGCATTTGAGAAGCTATTACACATTTTACATCTGTAATTCTCAGTGTGTTCCCAGGTCCAGAAAAGTCTGTCTCAGCTGGAAGCTCTTGTTAGAAATTTAGAAATTCAAATGCTTGAATACCACACCAGACCTAGGGAATCAGACACTCTGAGGGTGGGGCCCAGCAGTCTGTATTTTAATAACCCTCCAGGGGATTTCAATGCATGCTCAATTTGGAGAGCCACTGCTTTACATAAGTCACATTTTTTATTTGGGATCATACCTATACTTAAGTTGAGAAATAGTTCTTTTCTTTTTGATGTTGTATCCTTTGTGGCTATTTGCTAGTTTTTGTGTTACTTTTGGTATTCTGAGAAAAGTAGGATTTCTGCCTATCCTAGTGTGGTTAAGACACGAGACCACCTAGTTCCTGAAAAAGTTTAAAGTCACTTTAAAAATGTATTATTAGAGAAAGAATAACAGGATGACTAATTTGAATAATTCAGCAATTTGGGACTGAAGAAATAACAATGGCTTAGAGTCAGAGGGACTTCAGTCCAACACTTAGAGGTTAAGTAGGAGTTTCTAAACCTCAGCTCAACTGACATAGTGGCATTTGGGGTTGGATAGGGATTTTTTTTGTTTTTTCTTTTTCTCTCATTCTTTTATTTTTGGCCATACTGCACAGCACGTGGGATCTTAGTTTTCACACCAGGGATCAAACTCATGTCCCCTTCAGTGGAAGTGCAGAATCTTAACCGCCGGACCTCCAGGGAAGTCCTGGGGCTGGAGAGTTTTATGTTGAGAGGTGAGGCTGTAGGATGTTCTGGCAGCATCTCTGCTTTCTCTACTCACTAGAAGCCAGTAGCGTCCTCAACCAACATGTGTCAATCAAGTGTCTTATTGTCAAATGTTCCCCTGGCAGGATGGGGGGTGGATAATTAGCCCCCCATTTGAGAACCACAGGGTTGAACAACTTTGATCAGTTCCCTAGTCCAGCAGAAATTCTCAACCTTGGCTGCACAAAAGAATCAATGAAAAATACTAACACTTTCGGTCCGTTCCAGCCTGGTTGTATCAAATCTCTGTGGGTAGGCTCAGGGATCCACAGGTCCTTTATCAAAGCTCACCCAGTGGTACTAAGGTTCAGCCAAGACTTAGAAGCACTGCACTGACATCACTGTGCCTTAATTTCCTCACCTAGGAGACGATTGCAATACTATCTGTTCTAACCACCACATGGGACATTCCAAAGATTGAATGACAGAATGTGAAAGCGTTTGTTCCACAAACCATTAACTGTGTTAAGGGCAGCAGAGAAAAATAATGCATTTGAATAAGTCACTATAGAAATGAAAAGCTGTCTTCAGTCCTTGATTATGAATTAGGATGATTTATACTCACTGTCTCTTAATCACACATCTCATTTACCACATGGAAGAGATATAGGGAATTTGCAAGGTCTCTCTTGGAAGTAAACTCATAGCATTAATTTAGTCCTGGATGGACATAAAAATGTATCAAATCAGGTCAACTTGGTCTACTGTGTACCAACGATAATTTGCACATCTAAAATCAATTCACTAATCTTTCCATCCTTTTGGATCTCAAGAAATTCACTTTAATAAGTAGGAAAAATGCAGATCCACCTAAAAATAAACCGCCTCTTTAAAAATTGTTAGAATGTGGAAAAATCATATACATTAAAAGTCTGGTATAGGTTTTGTCTGTGTTCATATGTATTATTTATTTTTAAAAAAGATTAAAATATCTGAATCAAACTATTAAATATTAAAATCTATTAAAACTGAGGGTCAAATATTTGTTTTTTTTTTCTGTACTTTTCTTTATGTTTGAAACATTTGACTAAACCTAAAGTGAAAGTTGCTCAGTCCTATCTGACTCTTTGTGACCCCATGGACTATTCAATCCAAGTAATTCTCCAGGCCAGAATACTGGAGTGAGTAGCCTTTCCCTTCTCCACGGGATCTTCCCAACCCAGGGATCAAACCCAGGTCCCCTGCATTGCAGGCAAATTTTTACCAGCTGAGCCACCAGGGACACCCTAAGCCTAAAAGAGGATGATAAAATTAGTTTGAACAAAGCACCAGAGAATACTCTAAAGGAAAATAAAGATGAAAATGTATGTTTCACTTGGTGTCAGGTGACCAAGGAAACTCCACAAGGATGGAGAAACCAGCTATAGGCAAAGGGGCTTCATCTCACTGACTCAGTTTACATTGCTGTTATATTCAGGTAGGGGATGTCAGACCTTTGACACTGAAGCTCAGTTTTGAACTTGCCCAACATGTAAGGAAATGTTATTAGCTTATTTTTGTCAAATCTTCTACTAGCTTTTAAACTAAGCAATCTATCATGAAATGTCTGCTTCTACCCTCCTGTGCGTGCGTGCTCAGTCACTTCAGTTGTGTCCGGCTCTTTGTGACCCCAGGGACTGTAGCCCGCCAGGCTCCTCTGTCCATGGGATTCTCCAGGCAAGAATACTAGAGTGGATTGCCATGCACTCCTCCAGGGGATCTTCCCAACCTAGGGATCAAATCCGCATCTCCTACATTGCAGGGGGGTTCTTTACCATTGATCCACTAGGGAAGCCCTGGCAAACTTCAGCCTGAGGACCAAATCCAGTTTGCCATCTGTTTCTATAAACACGGTATTAATTTAATACAGCTTGGTGTCTCTGGATGCTTTCAGTTACAGAGTTGAGTAGTTGCAATAAAAATCTGTGTGGCCCCAAAACCTAAAATATTGACCATCTGACCCTTTACAAAAAACTTTCCTAACTCCTGTCCTAGAATTTTAACATATAGAATTTCCCTTTAGATTAAAATAGTAAGTAATTGGACAAAATAAAATGTTTTACAATGATTTTTATATTGTAGTCATGTGGTAATATACAATTTATACTATATTTTCCTTTTAATACCAATAAACCAATTATAAAGATTCTAGTGTTAATTACCACATTTTCTCTTTAAAAAAACTAATGTGGTCTACCAGAAAACTTAACAGAGGATGTGTTGATGATTAATTATTTACTATGTTGTTAAAATATCACTGTTTGACTGTCTCTCAAACTGGCCCTTTCCTAAAGTAAAACTATTTTTCTTGTTTAGTTATTTTCAGTTTAATAACTGCATTATAGGTAAAAACATTTATGGAAATTTATTGACAAAGAATTCTTCACTTTTGAAACAAATGAAAAGTCATATTTGCATGCTAAGGAGAAATGTAAAGTAACAATGTCTTTCAGTCCTTATAAATAATTACCTTAATAGAGAGTAAAGATGACATGTATGTGTCAACATAAGTAATAGCTTATTTTTAGTTCATTTCACATGCCCAGATGTTCCAATGTTTGGGGAAATTTTAAGAAAAGGAGATACATTTGTAGCTACATGAAATTGTATCATTCCCAGAAGCCTCACAAACTGAAAATGAGACCTTAATGATCTCCTCGAAATGACCTCAATATAGGAAAATGGTAAGTAATAAAACAAAGAGAATACAGAACTATGGTTGCCAAGGCAACCATAATCATAATTCCTTTGAATTTTACTGAAGCATTCACTGCAGTTCAATCTAAGTTCATCATTCCTTAAGAAGCTTATATAAATTCAAAGTACTTATTATCTACAGCAGTATCATTCTAATCAAGCAGATGATGACAGGCATGTAGAACAGGAACTGAAATGCCCATGGCATTCGCATTATGGAAGAAAGATGGGAAAACGATACTTGCTAGCATATGCGATGGCCAAGAGAACATTTCTTTCCATTCTGTTCCATTCAAGACACACTTGTGGTACTAGACTGGCTGTTGCCATGTATGGAAATTCAGTCTCATACATAGATAACGGAATAAACACAGATTAAATGAGCTACAATCTCCTTGTAGATTCCCATAGCCCTAGAGAACTATGACAAACTATAGAATGGCTGGTAGGCACAATCCACAGACTACCATTTGAAGACCTTTTCCTTAAAGGTAAATAAGTGTGACCGTCACTTTGCCTTCCAAGTAAAGAAAATAAAATCTTTTCCATAAAATTTTGAGGAAGCTATTATTGCTCATTTGTATCTCATTTGATGCTTTAGGACTGAAGAGGATATTGTTTACTCCAGGCAATGGTCAATATCTGGGAGGTTGGGCAGCCAGAGTGCCTTGATGGACTTTAAACATTCTCTGCTTGTATTCTCCAACTCAGACACCCCCCAGTCTGAAAGTTTGTAAAGATGGCTGGATGTGTGAAAGTCTAAATGCATTTGCCCAAGGAAACAATGGTATACATAGTTGTTTTGGTCCCCAGGCCAGCTGATATAGTCTCATTTAATCCATAACACACTAGAAATGCAGAATGGGAAATAAAAGTGGGAACACCATTCTTCTCAGACTCTGGAAAAAAGAAGACTGTCCAACATGGTATGCATAAATGAGCACTGGGTAGGGTACAGAGGTCCCTGCATGTGCCCCTAGGTCAGAGAACATCTCCTGTGAATACTACTTTCTGGATCCATCTCAGCAGCCTGGCCCACTGTAGAAGCTCCATCCATATCTTGCTGGATAAATAAAATACTGAGCACTTTGCCATGTAATTCTGGGCTAGTCATTTTAGCATTTCTGAGATTCTCCTTCCCTGTGAATTAGATATTTGGAAAGAGTAGCCCAGGCACTATGCTTGTCTTATTCTCCAATTATGGGTAACTCATTTGACCCCTGTTTTCTCTTTTTGATACTATGGGGATAACAATGGTTCCCACAAGGGGCAGATGGGAAGATGTATCATGATGATGGAGATGGAGTTAGAATAAGCCTTTCACCACTGGTAGAGAATGGAATATTATGGTTTTGGAAAGGAAACTGCTGAAAAAATAGACACCTGCCAGCTTCTTTCACTGAAGCAATAATGCAGTAACAAACACTTCCCAAATACATACTCACAGCAAAGTCCTTTTTAAATAACTCCCATCCCATCTTTCTAGTGTCACCTTTCTTGATTTTTTCCCTTTGTCTTTTTTTTCTTCGACACTTACCACCATCTCACTTACTTTATTTTCTGCTATTTATTGGATATCCCCTGGCAAATAGATGGGGGAAAAGATGGAAACAGTGATAGACTTTATTTTCTTGGGCTCCAAAATCATTGCAGAGAGTCACTGCAACCATGAAATTAAAAGGTGCTTGTTCCTTGGAAGCAAAGCTATGGCAAACCTAAACAGTGTATTAAAAAGCAGAGACATCACTTTGCCAAATAGTCAAAGCTATGATTTTTCCATTAGTCACATACAGATGTGAGAGTCAGACCATAAAGAGGGCTGAGCACCAAAGAAGTGATGCTTCTGAACTGTGGTGCTGGAGAAGACTCTTGAGAGTCCTTTGGACAGCAAGGAGATCAAATCAGTCCATCCTAAAGGAAATCAGTCCTGAATATTCATTGGTAGGACTGATGCTGAAGCTGAAGCTCCAATACTTTGGCCACCTGATACGAATAACTGACTTATTGGAAAAGACCCTGATATTGGGAAGGAATGAGGGTAGGAAGAGAATGGAGCAACAGAGGATGAGATGGTTAGATGACATTATCAACTCAATGGACATGAGTTTGAGCAAACTCCAGGAGATGGTGAGGGATAGGGAAGCCTGGCATGCTGCAGTCCATGGAGTCACAAAGAGTTGAACACAACTGAGCAACTGAACAACAACATTAAGTATGCAATAACATTATGTCTAAAAATGTACATATCTTTATTTTAAAATATTGCTGAAAAATACTATCACCCGAGCCTTCAGCAGGTTATAGTATTAATAGTAACATCAAAGGTCACTGATCACAGACCACCATCACAAACACAAAAATAATGAAAACATTGGAATTATTGTGAGAAGTACCTAACTGTGACACAGGGACACAAAGTAAGCAAATAATGTTGAAAAAAGAAATGGTGCAGATAGACCTGCTTGTCACAGGGTTGCCACGAACTTCAATCTGTGAAAAAAGCATTGTCTATGAAGCGTGATAAAGTAAAGCTCAAAAAGATGAGTGATGCCTGTAAACATGTAGAAAAACAGAATGCTGCTTGGATTTTAGGTTATATACTGAAGCCAGGGAACCACCCTGATACAGTGAAAACAGCTCAAGGCAGGAGACACCAGACCCTCAGAATCAGGGGGTGTGCGTTTGAATTTCTGCTCTGCCTCCTAATGCCTATTGACTTCAAGCAGTTAGAGAACCTCCCATGTTTCCGTTTTATCATTTTAAAAACTGGAATATGACCCATGCCTTGCAAAACTGTTGTGAGGGTTAAATGAAAAGATGGAAGTAAACCCAAGAAATTGAAGGCCTTTAACAGGTGACAGACATTGTCACTGTAGCTCATCGCCCTCCTAGCCCTGCCCTCACTACAGCGGCCTTACTCAAGTCCCTTAATTCCTCGGGTCTCCAGTTCCCCTTCCTACACAATAAACAACTGGGTTAGAAGGATTCCAGATAGATCGGCCACTCTGAAAACCCTATACATTTCATTTTACTTCCCCAAGTATGTAATTATGGGACTGGGTGAAATAGACCTTTTGGAGATAATCTAGATTGATCTAGAGAGGCTTATTAAGTATGATGAATTGTCTGTGTTATAATTCTATACTCATAATCTTAAAGTAGAATTTTTATTTTAAAAAATCCTTCTAGAGAAAAGTTTTCCATGTCTCAGCAATTCCAATTCCAGTTTTTCAATGCTTGGGCTGAAGGGTCCAATATTATAAGGATAAATGTCATTAGGTACTGAAACCTTCCTTTTGCATTTATGACTGTGTCCCAAAACAGAATCCTAGAAAAGAGAAGTGTGGTTTATAAGTACCGAGAGACCTCCTAAGAATCCAGTAGGATTTCATATATATTTCAGTTGATTTACATTTAAATTTGTTATTCATTTACAAGTTCCCACAGGCTATACTCCATGGGGTCTCAAAGAGTCAGACATGACTGAGTGAATACTACTACTACTACATTTATAATGTCCCAAACAGGATGAGCTTGACAACTTGTGAATCATAAAAAAAGGAAGAAAATCAAGTTACTAAACAAATTATTTTCCCTCTGAGTCATATGCAGCCCATGAGATAACTCTGATGCAGCACTTATATCACAGAGATATTTACTTAAGATGAACAGAAAACAATTTCCTTGCTGCCATCTAGCCTTTAAAAATCCTTTTTAAAAAATTATATATTCAAAGAGCTTCCAGGGGAAAAAAATCTTTTAGGTCTGTAACTTCTGCAGAAAAAACTGGCCTGAAATATTTCCAAATACACTACTGAGAAAGTGCTCTCTTGAGTACAAACACAATTTTTAATATCTTAAAGCATATCTTGGTTTGAACAACACACCTTTGGGTCGTACTCAAAGTACACAACTTTGGGTCAAATTCAAATTATGCTCACACACACACACCAGGGTACCACCCACTTCTCTTATTTCCTCCTACAACCAGAAAACGGAATGTTTTACTGCAACAGCACACACCCTTTCAATTTGCATAAATATAATGCCTTTAACCCATTAAAGAAGCACAAAAATATCATCAGGGCTGAAATCAGTCAAAATGAATAATACATGTTTCAAATAAAAATAAGCCTGTAATTTTTATGTAAATTTTACATGGATAAATAGCTACTATGTTAAACATCTGCATCAAACAATTAAATATAAGTGGCCTAGGAACGCCCAACTTACAAATATCCTGTACATGGGAACAGTCAACCCAAGCGAGCAGACCAGGACCAGGGCAGGCTCTCCCCAGACTTGAAGTTGGGAGAAGAATTCCCCTAGGATTCACCTTAGTCTCTTCCTGCTGGATACCGACGATGGCAGTGATTAGAGAAGGGGGAAATGGGTAGCCATGATTCTCAAGCCACCACAGGACTCCCTTCCCACCATGCTCACCAAGGAATCCATTTTCTATAAATGTTACAAAGAGCGCCTGGGTTCCCAGGCCGGTCCATCAGAAGTCTGCTGGACCCAAAGTGCAGCTGGAACTGTGCTATTAATACCAGGCTGACTTCCCATTTGGAAGCCAACTCCAGTCCTGACAGTGCTCGTCAGCTCTGTTATGGTTAAATGGATTTGTAGGCGGTCCTGGGAGCCTGCCAGTTAGAACATCCTTTCTGTGGGAAAATTCCTGTGAGGCCCAAACAACTCACTGACAAACAGAGTTGTAGTAGACCACATGTTGGGAGACCCTTAGGCACTGACAAATCAATCCTCACCCTTTCCTTCTGGAAATGCCTGGGTGAGTATTATAGTAAACCCTTGCACAAATAAACATGCAGCAGGACCTACAGTCGGCACATGACCTGCTCCGTGGTAACCAGTGGGTATTTTTGCTGTCATCATTAATGTGACAACAGATCTACTCGTCCCCTGGTGCACACATGTACATGCATATAGACACCTTACGTACATGCACACATACACACACTCCACTATACAATGCTCCATGCAAATATGTTTCCATCTATACAGAAATGTCTGTCTTCTCTTGAGGAAAAGATGAACCATAATCCAGGCCTGAGCTCTGTACTCTAAATGTTGTTCTCTTGCCTGTACTTGACTGTGGGGATTGATTTGCCCTTGTTAATCTTCATTCTCAACTGACTCTCCCAAGTCCAAAAGACAACTGTGGGACAACCAGGCAAAGTATGGGACAGGAAGTGAAAGAATCATAATCAAGATTAGTGCATGCATGCATGTGCTCTCAGTCGTGCCTGACTCTTTGCAACCCATGGACTATAGTCCATCAGACTCTGTTGTCCATGGAATTTTCCAGGCAAGAATACTGGAGTGGGTTGCCATTTCCTGCTCCAGAATCAAATTTAGACTTCGGACCTAAATAACATCATGTTTGAATCAACTGAGAAACTCACTATTACATAATAGTCCTCTTAAATTAGTGAAACGTGTGCAAAAGATACTGCTCTCATCAATGGCAGGAAGAATTTGGTACAAACTGATAAATTACAATTTCAAATAGTTCCCCCCTCACACACGCAGCTAATAAGGCAACAGAAGAGATGTTGGATAATTACACTAGGAAATGAAGGATATTCCCAGCCTAGGCACCTTAAAAAACATGCACTGCTAACCAGTCCAAATGAAGCAATGGATCTACCGAAGCAGGTACATCCAGTATACCCTCAGTTGATCCAGCAAAAGAAGCCAAGGCCTTTATTATTTACTTAAAGACAGCATAGAAATCACTGAAGATCAGGGTAGTGTATGAAAGAGCAGAGGGTCTTCCAGATGTGCTATCTTATGTCACATACTCAGAGTCATTAAGCAAAGGGCAAGGGCACAGACAGGGATCAAGCTCACTATGGTGACTTGTCTTCCATGGAGAGGGCCAGAAGAGAGATTTCAGCAACCTGAATCAACTCCCTTAATTCTCCAATACAGAGCCATAAATGACACTTCAGCTTTGTTGTTATATCTTTCTCACTTAGCCATCCAAAGGATAAAATATTCTAGCACCATGGAGAATCCAAAGTGAAGTAAGAGCAGACTTGAGTTTATTTTTTAAAATAAATGCCCGAGAATGATCTTTCAAGTTGGCATATCAAATATCAATATATGTATACTTTGTACTAAGGATACATACTATGTTTACTCAGGTAGATGTATACATATTGTATATATGTGTATGAATACATATTATTTTTCCATACAATGTGAATATTAACCCACCTGAAAAATGCCTTCAAAGTGGATTAATGAGTACAACCATATTCAGTTCCACAGTCATCCATGGGTAGCTAATTAGAAATTAGTGCCTAATTAACATGTTTCCAAACTGAAGGTAAATTATAAGTATGCACATCTGCTTCAGTTGTGAAACGCACTATCGTTTGCACTATTGCACATGTTTCAACAAAAATCTACCCTCCAGGGTAGACAGAGCTCCTTGAAATATTCAGTCTGATCAATACACAAAGGTAAGCCCCGACCCTCCAAAGGGCTTCTCTTAAGACATTTGGAAAGACAGCAAGAAAGAATTTCCCCATCCAAGTTAGGTTAATTTGTATGGTGGTGTGGAGTTGGAGAAGGTATTAATTTCACACAGTGCTTTCTCCCAGGCAAAAGTATTTTAAGATAGAAACAGTGGGGAACAAAGTTCTAATTTCAAGTCACCCAGAAAACTAAGCTCCTTCTTTTCAGGGAATTTACCCAGCTTGATGAGTGCTTAGAAGTCTTCAGTGCTGATGTATTTGCTGGAGTGTCCTCATTTGACCAGAAGCAATCTGTCTCAGGCAACAGTAAAACTGCCACTATACTGAAAAAAAAAATTATAGGTGGCATGTATGACAGCCTGGGCTCAGGTGTCCTAAGGGCCACACCTATTTCTCAACAGTTGATCACATCAAGTTTAGGATGAGTTTGAATATCTGACATGTGGCCCAAATGAATTTTACCCTGATTCCCTCACTCCTTGTTTCAATTCCCTCTTTCCTAATTGTTCCACTTACTTTTGGGTCAGTCTCCTTGACCTCATCATTGAGGACGGTGTGCCCATACAGTGGTGCACCTTCGCCAATAAAGAGTCTAGGATTGCTAACAAGACAATCATCTTCTGTGACTGCATCAGGCATACTTTTCATGCAAAGAGATGCTCAGAGTACCTGAAAGGACAGGGCATCTAACATTTTGATTGTTGTTGTCAAGCTAACAAAACAGGTTCAATATGTGATGCCAACTGGCTAATAAATGGTTATACACACACACACACACACACACACACACACACACATACAAGATGGCAAGAGTGAACGTCAACATTTTAAGAATCAGTAGACTAAAATGGACTGGAAGGAGTGAATTTAACTTAGATGACCACTACATCTACTACTGTGGGCAAGAATCCCTTAGAAGAAATGGAGTAGCCATCATAGTCAACAAAAGAGTCTGAATTGCAGTACTTCGATACAATCTCAGAAACAACAGAATGATCTCTGTTTGTTTCCAAAGCAAGCCATTCAATATCACAGTAATCCAACTCTGTGCCCTGACCCGTAATGCTGAAGAAGCTGATGTTGAACGATTCTATGAGGACCTACAAGACCTTTTAGAACTAACACCCCAAAATTATGTCCTTTTCATTATAGGGGATTGGAATGCAAAAGTAGGAAGTCAAGAAATACCTGGAGTAACAGGAAAATTTGGCCTTGGAGTACAGAATGAAGCAGGGCAAAGGCTAATAGACTTTTGCCGAGGGAATGCACTCGTCATAGCAAATACCCTCTTCCAACAACACAAGAAAAGACTCTACACATGGACATCACCAGACGGTCAATACTGAAATCAGATTGATTATATTCTTTGCAGCCAAAGATGGAGAAGCTCTATACAGTCAGGAAAAATAAGACCAGGAGCTGACTGTGGCTCAGATCATGAACTCCTTATTGCCAAATTCAGACTTAAATTGAAGAAAGTAGGGAAAACCACTAGGCCATTCAGGTATGACCTAAATCAAATCCCTTATGATTATACAGGGGAAATGAGAAATAGATTTAAGGGACTAGATCTGATAGACAGAGTGCCTGATGAACTATGGATGGAGGTTCGTGACATTGTACAGGAGACAGGGATCAAGACCATCCCCATGGAAAAGTAATGCAAAAAGCAAAATGGCTGTCTGAGGAGGCCTTACAAATAGCTGTGACAAGAAGAG
The DNA here is from genome assembly GCF_032405125.1 of Capricornis sumatraensis. Classification (NCBI taxonomy): domain Eukaryota; kingdom Metazoa; phylum Chordata; class Mammalia; order Artiodactyla; family Bovidae; genus Capricornis; species Capricornis sumatraensis. The sequence continues at coordinate 136,312,338 of NC_091092.1, read as the reverse complement.
AAGTGAAAAGCAAAGGAGAAAAGGAAAGATATAAGCATCTGAATGCAGTGTTTCAAAGAATAGCAAGGAGAGATAAGAAAGCCTTCCTCAGCAATCAATGCAAAGAAATAGAGGGAAACAACAGAATGGGAAAGACTAGAGATCTCTTCAAGAAAATTAGAGATACCAAGGGAACATTTCATGGAAAGATGGGCTTGATAAAGGACAGAAATGGTATGGACCTAACAGAAGCAGAAGATATTGAGAAGAGGTGGCAAGAATACACAGAAGAATTGTACAAAAAAGATCTTCATGACCCAGATGGTGTGATCACTCATCTAGAGCCAGACATCCTGGAATGTGAAGTCAAGTGGGCCTTAGAAGGCATCACTATGAACAAAGCTAGTGGAGGTGATGGAATTCCAGTTGAGCTATTTCAAATCCTGAAAGATGATGCTGTGAAAATGCTACACTCAATATGCCAGCAAATTTGGAAAACTCAGCAGTGGCCGCAGGACTGGAAAAGGTCAGTTTTCATTCCAATCCCAAAGAAAGGCAATGCCAAAGAATGCTCAAACTACCGCTCAATTGCACTCATCTCACATGCTAGTAAAGTAATGCTCAAAATTCTCCAAGCCAGGCTTCAGCAATATGTGAACCAGATGTTCAAGCTGGTTTTAGAAAAGGCAGAGGAACCAGAGATCAAATTGCCAACATCCGCTGGATCATGGAAAAAGCAAGAGAGTTCCAGAAAAACATCTATTTCTGCTTTATTGACTATGCCAAAGCCTTTCACTGTGTGGATCACAAGAAACTGTGGAAAATTCTGAAAGAGATGGGAATACCAGACCACTTGACCTGCCTATTGAGAAATCTGTATGCAGGCCAGGAAGCAACAGTTAGAACTGGACATGGAACAACAGACTGGTTCAAAATAGGGAAAGGGGTACATCAAGGCTGTATATTGGCACCCTGCTTATTTAACTTACATGCAAAGTACATAATGAGAAACACTGGGTTAGATGAAGCACAAGCTGGAATCAAGATTCCCGGGAGAAATATCAATAACCTCAGATATGCAGACGATACCACCCTTATTGCAGAAAGTGAAGAAGAACTAAAGAGCCTCTTGATGAAAGTGAAAGAGGAGAGTGAAAAAGTTGGTTTAGAACTCAACATTCAGAAACTGAGATCATGGCATCCAGTCCCGTCACCTCATGGCAAATAGATGGGGAAACAGTGGAAACAGTGATAGAATTTATTTTTTTGAGCTCCAAAATCACTGCAGATGGTGATTGCAGCCATGAAATTAAAAGATGCTTACTCCTTGGAAGAAAGCTCATGACCAACCTAGGCAGCATATTAGAAAGCAGAGACATTACTTTGCCAACAAATGTCCATCTAGTCAAAGCTATGGTTTTTCCAGTAGTCATGTATGGATGTGAGAGTTGGATCATAAAGAAAGCTGAGCACTGAAGAATGGATGCTTTTGAACTGTGGTGTTAGAGAAGACTCTTGAGAGTCCCTTGGACTGCAAGGAAATCCAACCCTAAAGGAAATCAGTCCTGAATATTCATTGGAAGGACTGATGCTGCAGCCGAAACTCCAATACTTGGGCCACCTGATGCAAAGAACTGACTCATTGGAAAAGACCCTGATGCTGGGAAAGATTGAAGGCAGGAGGAGAAGGGGACGACAGAGGATGAGATGGTTGGATGGTATCACCAACTCAATGGGCATGAGTTTGAGTAAACTCTAAGTTGGTGATGGACTGGGAGGCCTGGCATGCTGCAGTCCATGGGGTCGCAAAGAGCAGGACACGACTGAGTGACTGAACTGAAATGAACATGTACTTATACAGCTGGAGGAGGGCATGGCAACTCACTCCAGTATTCTTGGCTGGAGATTCCCATAGACAGAGAAGCCTGGAGGGCTGCAGTCCACTGGGTTGCAGAGAGTCAGACATGACTGAAGAAACTTAGCACGTACACACACACACACACACACACACATACACACACATATAGTGATATGGTGGAGTGGGCAGGTAGCCTTTACCATCTCACAGTTCTTCAGTGGTTTTCGTTATCTATCAAAGAGAATCTAATAGTTGTGAATGCCCAAACTGGTGAGGGTCAGTGTATAACACCTAACCCTACAAGATTGGTGTGATGATTAAATGAGATAATAATTGCCGAGCATTTAAGACAGAACCTGGCATGTATTAAGAGACACAACCACCATCACCACAATCACCATCATCATCATTACTATCATTATAATCATCATAACTACCACCACTATTATCACCATCATCATCATTTTGACTATTAATTATAGGATTTTAGTTAAGAAAGGAATGTGCTCTATGATAGAGTAAACTCGAAGGTAAACACAATAATATATAGTTCTTGTATTTACAGGGGTGCCCCAGTAGTGTATCAGCCTCAATATATTTTCCCCACGGATGACTCCAAAAGGTTTAGGTAAATGACCAATTTCAGTGAAAGTGAAAGTGAAGGTGAAGTCGCTCAGTCGTGTCCAACTCTTTGCGACTCCATGGACTGTAGCCTATCAGGCTCCTCCGTCCAAGGGATTTTCCAGGCAAGAGTGCTGGAGTGGATTGCCATTTCCTTCTCCAGGGGATCTTCCTGACCCAGGAACTGAACCCAGGTCTCCCGCATTGCAGGCAGACGCTTTACCGTCTGAGCCATTTCAGTGAAGTATTGGACAAATTTTTTTCTGGAAATTTACCAGATATAACGTGAAGCAGAAATGGTTACACATTCAAATGGATGTAAAAACTATGAATATCATGTACTAATAACTAGGAGGAATAGATAATAGGAGAGAGAATTAGTGTTTTAAACTATAGTTTAAACTTAAAATAATTTAATTAGATCAAAAGTCTAGGATGAGACTAAGACAAAAAGATTCAAAAAATTAGAGAGAAGTCTGCATTTAAGGAGGCCTGGCATGCTGTGATTCATGGGGTCGCAAAGAGTCGGACATGACTGACTGAACTGAACTGAACTGCATTTAAATTGTAACAAAATTAATCTGGGATAGAGAAGCAGTTTGAGGAAGAGGTAGAGCTCTTAGATTGTCCACGAAGCTCAGATGAAGTCTGACAAAAGTGGTAAACCAGGTAACGGAAACTTGGGCAGCATGAAAAGAACTTTAGAATCCAACCTGATAAAAATAGTAACGCAATGTACTCCATTCAGGTCAGGGCACTCCTGGAGCATCAAACTGTATTCTGGAGGCCACACCTTTGGAAGACATTGACCCATCCAGCAAGCCCTGAAGGGAGCAGTGTGGATGGAGGAGGGAAAGTTCTAGATATATCATCATTAATAAATCTATTAATTTCACAAATGGATTTGAGTTTGTTTAGTCTGGAGTGGTGGGACTTCCCAGGTGGCTCAGAACGTAAATAATCTGCCTGCAATGCAGGAGGCCAGGGTTCAGTCTCTGAGTTGGGAAGATCCTCTGGAGAAGGGAATGGCTACCCACTCCAGTATTTTTGCCTGAAGAAGTCCATGGACAGAGGAGCCTGGCAGACTACAGTCCCTGGGGTCACAAAGAGTCAGACACAACTGAGAGACCTTCACAGATTACAGTCTGGAGTGGCAGAGACTGTGGGGTATGAAAAATGCTGGCTTAAAATATTTGAGTGGCCATCAAGGGAATTCAGTAGTACATCTGGCCTATCTTTCAAGAGAGCAGATTTCAAATGACTGAATGGGAATTCCTGGGAGTAGGCCTGGACCTTTCCGAGGAGATTCTTTCTAAAGAAAACATTTACCCAAGGATAAGTGGCTTAGGGGGAAGAGAACTCTTTACATTCAGAGGTTCATGTAGCTAACCGTTTGATCATCTATTACCAATGTGGAGAAAAAGGATTCCTACTTTCAGTGAGAGGTCAAGTACATGATCTCTGAGGTTGCACCACCAAGATTCAATTCTCCTACACTGTTTTGATGAAGTATATGAAGAAGAGGCATAAAAAACCCCAGGGCTTCCCTTGTGGCTCAGCTGGTAAAGAATCTGCCTTCAATGTGGGATACCTGGGTTCGATCCCTGGGTTGGGAAGATCCCCTGGAGAAGGGAAAGGCTACCCACTCCAGTATTCTGGCCTGGAGAATTCTATTGACTATGCAGTCCATGGGGTCACATAGAATCAGACACGACTGAGCGAGTTTCACTTCCCTTCATGAAGAAGAGGCAAGGGTTCATTAAGGGAGAAGAGGATGCTTAGAAATGAGAGAGAAGAAATTTATTGATGGCTTTGGGTGGCTGAGGTGTGTAGCAAGTGGTGTAGTCTCCATGATAAGTGGATTCATGCTAATTAATTAATAAAGGCCTGAACCAAACTTTAGAATTTTAAGGCTGGTCCTAGGAATGATGCCTTATGCTTTTTCATGTTTCCTACAATATCTCAGGTAGTAGGCATGTGGTAGGTGTTCACCAACCACTTGCTGCTTGGTTAACTTTCCGTTTTTTCTTCAGGGGATTCAGGTTAAAGAATGAGGAATAATTAGCCAACAGTGGAAACTCTGGTTTGGTGAAGTGGCTATTTGCTTGACTGCTTTCACTAGGGTGTATGACTCTAACCTGACTGGAAGTATTTTGATGTCAGAATGATCAAAATTGCTTTGGTTGTTTTGTGGCAAAATATCATAGTATCAATATGTTTGTTTGTTTGTTTGTTTGGGCCATGCCATGCATTCAGCATGTGGGATCTTAGTTCCCCAACTGTTTCCCCTTCAGTGGAAGCATGGAATTCTATCCACTGGACTGCCAGGGAATTCCCTGGGGTTTTTTCCTTAAACACTTTCATCACTGCTAAATTTTTTGCCTTTTAAAAAACATTGCTATACTTTTTTATATCTGGTGGGACATTAATGAATTTTGCTAGACTGTGATGCAATACTGTAGTGATTTAATATAATTACTTGATATAATATTCTAAGATACATGGCATATATTTTATTATGTACACATTTTAATATCTAATAAAACTTTCTAGAAGATTTACATCCATCTATTCACTATATAGTTAAATTACTTCAAAAGAAATTGAGAATTTATCACATAATTAAATAACATAAAATATCTACCTTGCTTTGATCCAGAAATGAGGAAAATGATGTTACAGTGTTAAACAAGTTTAGAACATTATCGCAGGGCATGTTTGCTAGAAGGCACGATCTCTTCAAATATTCCCTTTGCCTCTTTATTCCTATGTTGGTAATACACTTAGTACTAACTGAGACTGTGCCTCTAATTAATTTGTTTTCGCCTTTTGTTGCTGGGTAATTTCATCATAGTATATTACCTGCCAGTAGATGATAGTTCAGGTCAACTGAGAATGCTACCACATTCTCTCCTGCAGTCTCTGAGTATTTCATTGTGGATTTTAATTGCAATAGCATGCTTATAACCGAACCCCAAACTGCACTGAATTGGGAAGTCATTTTCTTTTAGTCACCTTTTATAATTAATATCAAAATAACAGATGCACACACAATGCATCATTCTTCACATTTCATCATTGGACTTAATCACTGCCAGAGCATTGAAGATGGATGAAATCCAACGGGCTCTGATTCACGGGATTCTTGACTTTTCTTTCATTCAGTTGGTGGGAAATTCTCTTCAAGTTAGATGAGGGATACAGTTAGAGAAATCTGCACCCTACACTCTCAGAATTTGGCTCCTTTCTTTATTGGTCTTCAAATCTGATAAGTATTTTGGTCAGTTGATCACACTTCTAATTCTATCCACTGCATTCAAATAGCTATAGTACTTTTTCTCCTTTCTTCCCCCAAGTTTGCAGTATTCTCAGGTATGGAATCCCCCTGGCTAGTGGCACAGGACTGTCTGAATGCCAAAAAGCATCTCTCCTCTGTGCTAATAAGTCACTTAAAGCCCAAGTAGTACCTTGGATATCTATAGGTCATGACCAGTAGTGTCCTAGGGACACAGTGATTTTCCTAATAAATATCTGCTATATGAACAAAGGAACTAGAAGTATCAACCAGGTATGCTTCTTCTCAAACTTGGGTCTTCACTATGATTTTTTTTAATTGAGACATAATTCACATACCATAAAATTAACCAATTTGAAGTGTGCAACACTTCATGGCAAATTGATAGGGAAACAATGGAAACAATGAGAGACTTTATTTTGGGGGGCCCCAAAATCACTGCAGATGGTGACTGCAGCCATGAAATTAAAAGACGCTTGCTCCTTGGAAGAAAAGCTATGACAAACCTAGACAGCATATTAAAAAGCAGAGACATTACTCTGCCAACAAAGGTCCATCTAGTTAAAGCTATGGTTTTTCCAGTAGTCATGTATGGATGTGAGAGATGGACCATAAAGAAAGCTGAGTGCCGAAGAATTGATGCTTTTGAGCTGTGGTGTTGGAGAAGACTCTTGAGAGTCCCTTGGACTGAAAGGAAAGCAAACCAGTCCATCCTAAAGGAAATCAGTCCTAAACATTCACTGGAAGGACAGATGCTGAAGCTGAAACTCCAACATTTTGGCCACCTGATGTGAAGAACTGACTCATTGGAGAAGATCCTGATGCTGGGCAAGATTGAAGGCAGGAGGAGAAGGGGACAGCAGAGGATGAGGTGGTTGGATGGCATCACCGACTCTATGGACACGAGTTTGAGCAAGCTCCAAGAGTTGGTGATGGACAGGGAAGCCTGGCATGCTGCAATCCATGGGGTCACAAAGAGTCGGACACGACTGAGTGACTGAACTGAACTGAAAGTATGCAACTCAATGGGTTTTAGTATATTCATAGACTTGTGCAACCATCACCACAATCAATTTCAGAACATTTTCATCACCCCAAAAGAAACCCATACTCAATAACACGCACTCCCCATTCCAATCTCCTCCAGTCCCTGGCAACCATGAAATTCCTTTCGTTGTCTGTGGATTTGCCTGTTCTGGGTATCGCATATAAATGCAGTCAAACAGTATGGGCCTTTTGTGTTTACATTCTTAGTGTAATGTTTTCAAGTATCATCCATGTTGTAACATTTATCATTCCTTTTTGTGACAGAATAGAATTCCATTAAATGCATATATCACATTTGCTTATCCATTTATCACTTGATGGACATTTAGATTCTTTCAATTTTGTGGCTATTATAAATAATGCTGCCATGTACATTCATATACATGTTTCTGTATGGACATAGATTTTCATTTCTCTTAGGAATACATTCAGGCGTGGAATTTTTAGGTCATATGATAATTCTTTTCTTAATTATATCTTGTTTGCCTCAGAGAGCCATAAATGATCTCAGTCCTTTTGTAAATTCTCCCATAATTTAGTAATTCTATTGCTTTTTTATAAGAGTAAAATCAGTTCAGATTATTTCATTCTGTTTTATCATCATAAAGGTCATCCATTCATGTCTAGTAACAGTTTAATGGAAAGTCCTACAGAAATTCAAAATTAAATCCTATGTACTTATCTTCCTAAAAATAAATTCATCTTAGTTTAGAAAAAATCTGTATGTAACAGAATGGGTAAATTCTCCATTGATTAGTAATACAAATGTACCAAACGGAATTAGTGATGTCATAAAAAACTTTTCATGTGCAACTTTTTTAGAAAATATTCCAGAATACATATAATCACTCAGAATAAAAGAAGAAACTTAATTAGAAAATAAGAGGAACATTTATAATTAACAAATTCATTAATTCTGTAAATATCTCTTAAAGGAAAGTTAAAGGTAACTAAACAGTCTTGCTCATAAATATTAAAATTATAACCTCCAAATCTCATGTAACATATACTAAAAAGTTTGTTCAAAACGTATATCAGCAGCAAACTTCCAAACACCATATTTCAATACATTCACTATTCCAAGCCACCTTAGTATAAATTAATTAACTATTAATTAATTAATAAACACTGTAATTGTGCACTGCATTGCTTCACACCGTAAAACAATTTTCCTTCCCTTGTCTTCTAAGAAGATGCTTCAGTGAAATCATTTTGTAAAAATCCACTGGGATTGAAGACCATTAGCAATTTACCAATCAGTCACACAGATAAAATGTGACTTTGAATTGTATACAAATACCATTCACAAATGCAAACTGTTTTTCTACATCTTTAGTTGATGAAGAGAATATACAAACACATTCCCTCTGATCCTTCACTTTGAAGGTCCTCTTAAAAAAAAAAGAAAAAAAATCATAGAAAATAAAGTTGAGGTACAAGATCTTTGAGCAATGTCATCTCTACTGATTTTGCTTTTTGAGATGGCTACTGCGCTCCACAAATCACTAACAAGGCCACTGCCCTTAAAATCCAAGTGTTATGCCTTATCCCCAAATGGATGTTAAGCATGTTAAGGGAAATGAAATCTCTTGGGTCAGCATCAGGAGTGTTGACAAGGAAATCCACAAGCATGGTGCAATATGGGTTGTTTTTCAAACTGGTTCCAAACTGTAAAAAACCCACAAACACACGTTAGAACTGCCTTCCTTTCACAACTCAAAACAATCCCAGTTCACATCAATCCTCACTCTGCCCAGTTTCCGTGCTAGGAATACAGCCTATTTTAGCATTTACCTCAGGCAAACAATATTAGCAAGGCAAATTACTACTTGGCCAAGTACACAACTCTGAGGTGGTCTGCTCTGCCTGCTATTTCTCTGTGCAGGTAACAATTACATGGTGGTGGTTTAGCTGCTAAGTCATGTCCAACTCTTGCAACCCATGGACTGTAGCCTGCCAGGCTCCTATGTCCACGGGATTCTCCAGGCAAGAGCACCGGAGAGGGTTGCCAATTCTCACCAATGCAGAGGTAACTGCAAACCATTTACATCTTAGTAAGAGGGAATAAAGTAATAGATGTTGGGGTGTCATCTCCCAGATATGTATGAAGTTCCTTTGCAGTATCAATGACAAATTGTCAACTAACCTCAGCTGGTAAAGTCCACTGAACTTGCTTCTAGACAACCTGAATTAGAAGTTCTCTTCTACCAATATTTATCCATGACCTTGGGAAAGTTACTTAACTTGGTTAGCAGCCTCTGTTGCTGATCCAACAGTCATTTCCTCTTCTCCACTCCTTCCAAATAGAGGCCTGACACTGTTTGGCTATTTAATCCTCCCCCAAATGACAAAGGGGAGGTGACCCATCTCATTGTTAGATGGGTCCATCTGACAGATCCTCATTGTTTTTAGTAAGTTGCAATCATACCACTGCATATGCCAGGATTGTTTAAAGAAGGGAAATGGATAGCAGGTTAAGTTAAATTGTATAACAATTAGAAAAAGAGCAAGACACAGAAAGAACTGTGGCTCTCAATAAGATGCAAGTATAATTCCCTCTAGGGGAAAAGAAGTCGCTGTTAGGCAACCTGGGGAACTGCCACGGCACAGGGATGAGGCTCACATGAGCTTACTTGACTATCAGGTCCAACATGGCTGCTTGAACTCTGGACGGTATATTTGTACTTTAGCCAACAGGAGGCCCTCATCAGTGGGGACTTAGTTACATGGCCACAATTAGCTGTATGGGAGGCAGTGAAAGGTGGGTGGGGAGAAGGGGCAGCAACTGACAGTCATTGTCACAGCATGTGACCAAATTTTGGCCAATGATATATGAAGAAGCTTCTAGGAAAGTCTCTGGCTAAGAAGGAGAAAGGAAGAGATGGCCTGTACTTCTTCTTCCAGTCACTGTTACTGGCAATGTGATGTCTGGGACTAAGGCAGCCATCTTGCTGCAAGCCCAAGAGTAAAGCCAACACACGGAGCATGCCAGAGCCTGCAGGGGGAAAGATCAGCTACTCTAATATTCTGTCCAAGGATCCCATGCCACTCTGAAATTCTTATTATGTTAGACTGCAATCTCATTGCTATTCCATTATGTTGGAGAGACAGTATTCTGGTACTTGTAGCTGAATCCCTTCTAATTCATTCAACCTAGCCCATAGGCCTTCCTAATTTGAAGACAGTTATTTCTTCCTCTTGGTCTGTATCTTCACAAGCTAAATATTCTAGTGATATAAACAACCAATAAATTATTGTTTAATCACTATTATCAAAATATACTTTGGTTACTCCTTGTTTTATTTAAAAATGAATACAGGAAACCATACTGCGTTCATTTACTCAGGTACTCAAATTTGTCCTAGAAAACATAACAGTTTTGAAATCTTGGCTTCACCATTTCTGGCACAATGATCTGGAGCAAGTTATTTAGTCTCTGAGAGCCACAGTTTCCTTACATGTTTAAAAAGAAAGGAAAATACCACCTTTTTTTAGGAGTGTGTGAATGTCAGAAATACACATAAATGACATAATCTCAGATATACAGTAGGTGCTCAATAACGGGCAACTGTTATATTGAGAGTGTTAACAGCCTCAGTTGGGAAGCTGGGGGTCCCCAAGCGGCAGGAGGAAATAAAACTGCAAGTGGCAGATGCTTTTTTTTCTTTTCTCATCTAATCCTGTGTTGTCATGGCGACACCTATTTCCACCTGAACTTACTTTATCTCAAACCTTGAGCTAACCAATGCATTTTCCTCATGGAAATGTTGTTCTTAAGCTATGTTAATGAACTATGCATTTGCTCGGAAATCTGCCTTATTTCAAGATTCATGTCAATTGTTTTATGGCCCAGATTGACTCACCTTGTGCCAACGCTATCTCAAAATGCATGTTGCTGGTGAAGAGCCTGGTGAAACTCTCTCAGTTCTGAGGCATATTCTTTTTTCTAATTAGCAGCTTGCTAATAGGTATATTATATGCAGAGTACATCATGAGAAACGCTGGGCTGGAAGAAGCACAAGCTGGAATCAAGATTGCCAGGAGAAATATCAATAACCTTAGATATGCAGATAACACCACCCTTATGGCAGAAAGTGAAGAGGAACTAAAAAGCCTCTTGATGAAAGTGAAAGTGGAGAGTGAAAAAGTTGGCTTAAAGCTCAACATTCAGAAAACGAAGATCATGGCATCTGGTCCCATCACTTCATGGGAAATAGATGGGGAAACAGTGTCAGACTTTATTTTTGGGGGCTCCCAAATCACTGCAGATGGTGACTGCAGCCATGAAATTAAAAGACGCTTCCTCCTTGGAAAAAAAGTTATGACCAACCTAGATAGCATATTGAAAAGCAGAGACATTACTTTCCCAACAAAGTTTTGTCTAGTCAAGGCTATGGTTTTTCCAGTAGCCATGTATGGATGTGAGAGTTGGACTGTAAAGAAAGCTGAGCACTGAAGAATTGATGCTTTTGATCTGCGGTGTTGGGGAAGACTCTTGAGAGTCCCTTGGACTGCAAGGAGATCCAACCAGTCCATTCTGAAGGAGATCAGCCCTGGGATTTCTTTGGAGAGAATGATGCTAAAGCTGAAACTCCAGTACTTTGGCCACCTCATGGGAAGAGTTGACTCATTGGAAAAGACTCTGATGCTGGGAGGGATTGGGGGCAGGAGAAGAAGGGGACGACAGAGGATGAGATGGCTGGATGGCATCACTGACTTGATGGACATGAGTTTGAGTGAACTCCGGGAGTTGGTGATGGACAGGGAGGCCTGGGGTGCTGCGATTCATGGGGTTGCAAAGAGTCGGTCATGACTGAGTGACTGAACTAAATTGAATAGGTATATAACTCCTTGCTAAAAACTAACAAGGGAGCACTCTTTCAGTCCCCTTCTGAGTCTGTGTCAGAAGCTTTCGCTCTCTTTTATACTTTGAAAGTGAAAGTCACTCAGCCGTATCCGACTCTTTGCGACTCTACGGGTATACAGTCCATGGAATTCTCGAGGCCAGAGTATGGGAGTGGGTAGCTGTTCCCTTCCCCAAGGGATCTTCCCAACTCAGGGATTGAACCCAGATCTCCTGTACTGCAGGTGGATTCTTTACCAGCTGAGCCACCAGGGAAGCCCCTTTTATACTCTAATAAAACTTCATTACATAAAAAGCTCTGAGAGATCAAGCCTCATCACTGGCCCTGGGTTGAATTCCTCTCCTCGGGAGGCCATGGATCCTGGTGTTATTCATGGCTCCTAACAGCAACCTTTCAATACCATGGGCAGCCACTGAGGACACAAAGATGAAATGGGTCGATCTCATTCAGAGTTGCATTCCTTCCTTCTTTCCCTCCTTCTTTCATTTCTTTATACGCATGTACATACATATATATTCTACCGAGTTTCAGAAGTCACTGAAAGCAGTCAGAAGGCAAATATAAAAATGTCAGCAGTGTTTTACCTTAGAGAATAAAGAACTCAGAGAACTATGGGTTGTCAAAGACAGCAGAAAGAAGGAGACAGCAGATGACACAGATGAGGAGAAACCTTGTGGGAAAGAGGAGAGTAAAGCTATTAGAGGCTAGAGAGAAGGAACGGCTGAAGAAGGGGGGATCGATGCGGGAGGGGCAAAGGGAGGGAGAGAAAGCGAGAGACGGGCACAGTGAGTGGGTAGGTGAAGTTGAGTCTATGGCCTGGTAAATGTCCACCATCATTAAAGACTCAAGCTTTGCACAGTGATGAGTTCCTTCAGGTCCTGCCTGGAGTGGCGTTCCAGTGCTCCCAAGTACTAACAGGTTTTTCTCCTCTTCCATTCCTTCTCTTGTAACTTTAAGATGAATTTTGACTATCTAAAATAACCAAGAATGTCTCTATTCTCTGCAACACAAGAGATCCTGAAACAAAGTAAATGGTAGCAGAAGCCATGGAATTAACAACACAGTGAAGGGAATGTGAGTAGTGTTAAGTGAAGAAGGCTGAAATGGAAAGGTGTTTAAGAACAAATGAAGGAAAAGATGCCTGCAAAAGCGATTAAGATGTATTGCCTTGGAATGTAGGGAAAGAAATAAAGGAGTATGGAAAAAAGGAGGAAAAGAGGTTGCCAGGGAGAACAGAGCTGAATTCAAAGGCCATAGGGCTTAAGTGCAATAAGGACTCATCTTCCTGAACTGGCAATGAGGTCGTCCATAACCTTGGAAAAAGCAGAATCAAGAGAGTGATAGGGTGAAAGCCAGCTGGCAGAGGATTGAGAAGTGAATAGAGATGAGTATGTGAAGTAGTTTTGAATATAAACTACCTTTATGCAAGGTGTAGCTATAAAAAAAAAAAACAGATAAGATGGCTTTCAGGAGAGGTTTGCTCAAGGAAAGGTTTTGATATGATGAGATAATTAAGTGTGTAGAAGAGAAGCTGAAGCTAGAGGAAAGTGAGATGCTGCTATCTAGAGCTGACCCTGAGGAAGTGTGATTGCATGGAATTTGGGTAGGAAGACAAATTCTTTACCTCTGAGATTGAAAGAAATAGGGCCTGACAGCTCATTTGAATTTCATTTGTGATAGGTCTTTTGCCACAAGATAAATTGACACAGTGCTTTCAAATGGAACTATCTATAACAAAGGAATATGTCAAGCTTTAAATTAGCTTGGTTTAAGCTTATGAAGTATTATGCATAGACAATATGGCTATCCATAATTTGCCAATTATTGTCTCTTGCTCCGGATCATAAGCCCATCTCATAAGAGCACTGCTGGGGCTGGGTTTCTGGAAGTGATGAATCTCACAGTTGTGGCTAGCCAATGAATCACCCAGGAAGTTTGAGAGACCAGGATGTTATTACCCCTAGATCTTGAAGCTTTCAGGCTTCCACCCTATCAGGCAGGCACATCTGCTTCTCCAAATGAAGGAAACAAGACAAGAATAGAAGAGACACTTGGCAAAGCCTCAAGCTCAGCCTTTGCCTTCTCCTTTCTTGTTTCCTGTACTGACCCGGAACTATCTATATGAGCTGTCTTGGAGCAATTCTGCACTCTGAAGAACTAAAATAGGAATGATGGATAGTGCTTTTTTTTTTCTTCAGCATCTCTGAAAAGCCAATTGATTTATTTACTCACCCCACAAATTTTAATTGATTCCCTACTATGCACTAGAGTTATTCCAGGTGCTGGAAAGGAGCACTGCTAATAAAATGAATTTTTTAATGTAGTATCCAAGGTCATGGGTCTCACATATGGACCGATTATTAACAATGATTCTTGTATAGCACAGGGAACTATACTCAATATCTTGCAATAATCTATCATATAATGGAACAGAATCTGAAAAAGGATCTATATATATATGTGTGTGTGTGTGTGTGTGTATGAATCACTTTGCTGTACACTTGAAACTAACATGACACTATAAACTAGCGATACTTCAACTTAAAAAAAAATGTGGTGCTTCTAGAAGAGAAAGAAAAGGATTCTTAGGGTTTATCTAAACGGATGCATCTGTAAATTCACTAAGCATATTGCATTGCTGTTTACAAAAAAATGAGGTTGTTTATTTTTCAGCATGGAGGATGCACATGTTATGTTTTCATTTATGAGGTACAGATCAGGGTGGATAAACCCTTAAGATAAATACTCCATTCTGAAACCCACAAAAGATAATGAACTTTCAAAAGCTTACATGTATTCAAAGTTTCATCATGGCCCCTTTGGCTAATGGTTCCATATCTGTCAGAAGATCCAGGTGACACATTAGAGAGGGCAAGTTTATTTTCTTATCATCTAAAACAGCATTCTTATCCCTCTTCCGATACTAACTTCTAACTTGTCTTAATTATCACATTTGGATTCAGCTTCCAGTAATCTGTTTGAAATTGTTTTAAGATTTTTAAATTAAAAAAGGTTAGACTATATCACTTCTTAAGATATAGGACTGAAAAACAAACAAAGATGCTTTCAATTTATGACTTCCATAAGGTTAACTCTTATTTTCAAATCATGCTTCCTAATATTGCTGTTGTCAAGCTTAAAGGGTATTATCTATTCTGTTATGTTCTATAGTATTACATCCACCTCTCTATCTCCATAGCCTACAAAAATACCTGACAAAGGATGAAAAGGTTTAATAAAATAATTTAATAAACAAGTATTTGTCACCCTTTTAAAATTTGTAGACTTGAAGCTTTCCATCTCTTTGCTTCCACTTTTTACAGAATAAAGTGAAGTGAAGTCGCTCAGTCGTGTCCGACTCTTAGCGACCCCATGGACTGCAGCCTACCAGACTCCTCCATCCATGGGATTTTTCCAGGCAAGAGTACTGGAGTGGGGTGACATTGCCTTCTCTGATGAAAAGCCTAAGCCAGCCCTTTTCAAATTTTGAAGTGTAATGTATCACCTGGAGCTGTTGTGAAAATTTGGATTCTATTCAGCAAGTCTGGGAGAGGGGCACAAATTTTGCATTTTCAACTGGCTCCCAGGTGATACTGATACTGCTGGCCTGACGGTCACACTTTGAGTGGTGAGGTTCTGCAATTATTCCTAATTAGCCACAATGTAGAGACCAACCACTATGATATAGTATCACTTAGAGCTTATGAGCGTGTGCTGTGGATGTCACAGCATTGAAATCAAATCCTGACTCTATCGCTTATTACCTAAGTGATCTTTATCTCTCTAAGCCTCAGTTTTCTTACAGGTAAGATAGAAAGAATAAGGTCTATCTTAGGGGAATGGTGTGAGGATGATATGAGATAATAAATGTTAAACAATCCTGTTCTCATCCCTTGAAAATGTTAAAAGAATGGTGGCAGTTGAAACTGTTGTCATCATAATAATTAAAATGCAGTTTGCCTTCCTCCCCATTCCACTCTATCCAGCACTTCCCTTCCATTTCTTCTGTTTTACTCAAACCTTAACATTAGAAGGTATTCAAGATAAACATCAGAAAGTAATGATGACTATGAATCATTCCTTAAAAACGGACGTTTGGGTATACTAAATTATCAAGTTGCCAGTATAGGCAGGAGTTACAAACTCTGATGTTTGGACAGATTCACAGGAAAGCAGGAACAAACATTTAGCTGAAAGCTGGTGACACACTCCAGTTCATGGATGTGCAGTCGGCACTGGGCAGATTCAATTCTCTGCACCATGGCCGCCTTGCCCAGTTGTCAAGTGTCAGTAGTGGCAGCCATGAGCAATCTGACTGTAAAACTCTTCTAAAACCCAGTATTACCAGCAGAAGAAACAGTGAACATCAGAAAAATAGGGGGGTTGAACAAACAGACACTTCAAACGAGATCTTGGTTTAAACTTTGTCTTCTTTTTCTTCCTAACTGGGTATCAGGAGGCAAAATTCCAAATATTTCAGTTTCACTTTCTTTCCTTTAGTCTTTCAAAAGTCACATAACCGGAATCTTTGTTTTAACTATCATAAAGTGATAGGATTGAAATAGAATTTTGTAAACAATAACTCGCTATTTAAATCAATGGGGTCACAATCATTCTTGTAGCCATCAAAATTATTATCCTCTTCCTCATCTTTAAGGTCATCTCCAGCTATAAACATTTCTCTTTCCTCTGATGTCAGTCCTAATGTAGGACTAATGTCTTTCTCTGGGTAGAGTCAACAATGGAAGGGAAAAAGCAAGATCAGAAACTCGGATAATTCTCTCACTGGAAAAGTTATCTCTGACTATTTGGTCATTGTAAAACTGGATGATGAATTCAGAGTCACAATGTGCTGTGCTTTTACCTCATACAATTCAAAGCTCACTGTAGACTATAATTTTCTATTGATTCATCCATTGACTTATTCATTTAACACTGGACTTTACCACAGTACCTATGGCATGAAGAACATAGGAAAATGGCTTTCTCACTGAGAGTTCAAAGAGCTACCTGGGAATGTTTCCTGAAGCCTATCTACAGGCTAATCATGCTCCATCCTGAGATAACTATCTTGGGACCTGGATGCCAGGTCATTTTCAAAGGACAGCTACAATAGAAAAATGTCCATAATAAAGACTGGCCCAACTATCAGGAAGACTGAAATAGGAAATGCATTTATTAAGATGAGCAAAATTAACATATTTTTTCCACCAGGGTTGCACTTGGCACTGACATCTCACTTGGTGCATAAATCTCAAAAATTTCTTAAGGTCTCTGTGTAGACAGGGAGAAAAATCTCCAGCACATTTCTATTATCTTATTGGAGGGATAAAGAATGGACAGCAAGGACGTGGGCAGCATCAAAATAAAGATTTTCACTCAAGTGTTTCTCTCACCAAATTGGTTCAACAGGCATACAGCTGTTTATCCTCTAAGCTAGCAGCTGGCAAACTATGACCTATCAACCAAACTCAGTCCCTCTTGTTATTGTAAAGTTTAATTGGAACCCACAATGCACATTCATTTATGTATTTTTTAGGGCTGTTTTTGGTGCTAAAATGGCAGAGTTACAACAAAGGCCGTAAGGCCAGAAAAACCTAAAATATTTACTATCTGGCCCTAACTAACTAAAATATGATGATGTTGTTGTTCGTCGCTAAGTCATATCCAGCTCTTTGCAACCCCATGGACTGCAGCATGCCAGGCTCCTCTGTCCTCCACTATAAAAATTCAACTTGCCCTGACAAATAATTGACTTAAATTGAAGCATTCATAAACATCTTCAATAATTTAAAATAATTATAATCCTTAACACGACATTAAAAGCTAGTACAAAGAAGTTTTTATTAAAATTTTCTCTATTAATATCCCTTTGGTATATAGTTAATCACTGACAAATGAATCGAATATTATTCGTGAGAAAGATAATGTCTAGTTTTACATACTGAGTGGGAAAAGACAGGTAGTAACATAGATATTCAGTATCTTGGATTTCTGCAAGTATATCATAAATACTAGTACTTGAGTTTATGCTCACATCCTAAGTATCAAAATAATAATTTGGAATAGACAAATACATCCAAAAGACTTCTCTGTAACATAAGAAATGTCCCTGTATCTACTCAGTTTAGATTTAATGTATCTCATTATATATTTTTAAACAATGCAAACCTATAATTATTTGAGGACCAAGAATCAATAAGGAAAAACTAAATTTAAAAAAAAAAAAGAATACTAGAGTGGGTTGCCATGCCCTCAAAAAATAAAATAAAATAAATGAAAAAAAAACTTGGTGTATTGCTTTCAATTTTAAGACATGAATACTCACATTTGATAAAACAAAAAGGGAAACAAGACCATCTGCCATAAATAATTTTGCAACTTAACATCCAAACTGCTTTTGAAATGTTCCTTCTCTCTCCTTCCAAAGGCCTTCACGTATCTGCTACAGCTTTATTTTCATGATATCTAGATGTGTCATTAAAATCAGATGGGAAATTCAACAGAAGTATATTTTTCTAGGTAAATATAGAGTACATAATTAATATCTATATTTATTTATTACCACTTTTACTACCTCATGCCAATATGCACAACTAGATAATATTTTTCTTACTACAACAAATACTTTCCAATTAATGAATCAGTGATTAACTACACACTAACTATAACTATATAAGTGGGTAATGATAAAGAGTGATTTTATTTTTTAAAATCTCCATGTTTAGAGTATTAATCTCATATTCCTCATTTCATGTGCATCTTAAGAGTTAAGAAAAAAAAAGAAAAAAAGAGTTAAGAAATTATTAATAACTTAATTAGAGCAATGATTTACAATTCTAATTATACTGAAAAGCTAAGGAATGACTTTGGAAATACAAAAGCCAAGACAACTATTGTTGCTTTATTCCTTTCTCTTTTATCAGGTGCAAAAAATGACTCAAGAAATGACTTACCATATGGAGATATTGAAATAAAAATTATTCATAAAAATTCCTAAACATGAAACTAAAGGTTCTAATATTCTGAATTTTTATATGAACGAGTTCTAGTTTTCTTTTTACTTCTCTATATATATTTTTAGTTAGAATGCTAAATCTCTGCCTGTCAGTATTGACCCTGTAAAGAGCTTATGGTAGGCAATCCTCAATCCCAGAATACATGAATGTTAGTAGGAGAGAAATCAGCCCAAAAAATTAATGTAAAACAAGAGATTGTGTTTTTTCCACTTTGGGGGAAAAAATGCCACATCACTAGCCTTCTTGAGTTCATAATAATGACACGCACACACAAAAAAGAAAAGAATAAAGCAAGAAAGAAAATGGTAGCAACGTTTGCCCAGATTTCTAAAGCACAAGGTTTAACATTTGACCAGAGAACTTTCTAACTTTTGAAAATTAAATCCTTCTCTCTGGATTTAGATAATAGGAAGTTTGCATTTCTAGCACATAAATAACATAAAGGAATTCTGCTTTCACTATGAAAAGCAATTTACCACCACTCCCCAAGATGTGACATTCTGAAGGTCATACTTTGAGGATGAAATTTAAATGAAAGGCATAGACACAGCTTAACCAGTTTTTCCCAACTGAGCTTCACTGGAATGGGATGACTGAACATCTGTGAACACTATAGTAACATGGGCACAGGTAGTGTTGGTGAGGTAAATTTGATTTGTGATTTATTTCCTTTGTGATGGGATTGTGAATGATGAAAAATAAGACATGGTGTTTGTAACCAAATTTCTCTTTCCTCTAGGAAATACAACTGGGATTAAATTAATCAGCATTTGACTAAAAGAGCAGCACCCGCCCTTCTGATTAATATTTCAATGTCCAGGCAATTTCTTGTTATTAATTGAGACCAAGCAATTATCTGCCTTTCAGCTGTGTAACATAAAATACCAGAGTCAAGGCCATGACCCATGGAAATTATCCAAAGATACAACCACAGGGCCCAGAAGATATCTCTACAGCTTGGCCTTCTGAGGCAAAGGGCTAGGGTTTCAAGAGAAGCCCTCTTCTCAGAGTCACCACAGTCCAGACATGCTCTCCGTGGTACTAGACACAGAGTGAGTCAACCCAGGGCAGCTTTAAGATCCAAAACTGGATTCAGGAGGACTGCAGCTTACTTGGCAAGGAACTTGGGAGCCACCACTGAGATATTAAGAAAGCCTGTCTCTAGGTTAGAGATTCAGTCTTTCCAGCCCTTGGAGTGTTTCAAACAACAGGAGCTTGGAAAACCTCTAAGGAAGATTATTCACTAGGACAGAGCAAATATAAAACACTTCCAGCATCACAAACAATGCTGTAAAAATTTAAGGTGTCAGCTTTTAAAAATTTCCTTTTCAAAACTGATCTGCAATGATTTTTTCTGTCAATTCCCCAGAAGTGGGCAATCTAATATCATCTTTGGAGCTATGGTTTTAATGGCTAATCACATGTTTATTTAGTCAAATTGGAAAACCAAATAACTTTGAAAGAGTATGTCTTCCCTGGAATGTGCTAATTTCTAGTTACTCAGGGCTATGTGTAAGAATTTAAACTAAAACCTGCTCTTCACATTAACAGACAAAAAGGGCTTTGTCTGTCTATCTAAAATGACTTCCTACGCAGGAACCTAAGTGATAGCAAGATGTTACAACAGTTGAGTCATTCTTTAAAAATCAGCTCTTCCATTATGTCACATCTCCGATGAAATATCACCTTCTGAGAAAGCTTTCCTTAGCACCCTACCAACTCTGGTCCATCATTCTGTCTGCTTGTTTATTACCGATTTGTTGATTTGTTGTCAATCTCCCTATTCTCTGTAATCTCTAAAAAGGATGTAACCTTTTTATTCACTGACATAGCTATCATGCCTAGAACAGTAATCCTGTTTTGCTTTTTGTACATGCTCAGTAAATAATTATAGAATGAGTCTATGAATGGAATCTCTTGAAAATGAATATAGAATTTTGAGAGAAGAATGTATAACTGAGATCTTATTCTGTATGAATTAGGTCTGTGGTCTAAAAAGACTAAAAACCTCAGTTACACGTGTATAATTCCATTTCATTATCAGTAACATTATTATCAGCAATATCCATAAATAAAAAATTCTGCAGCTGACCAAATGCTCACTTTATTAGAATTCTACAACATAAACAAAGATAAATTGAGGAAGCAATGATATAGAATGTTTATATTTTTAAAGCTTGTCATTGTTGTTGTAGAAGTAGTAAAATTTACTCTGAAAAGAATTTAATCCATACTAAATATTTTAGGTCACTCCAAATTCTATTCTGACCCTTCCTACTGAACACATACATATATTTACATATGTGTAATCAACAACTATGTACTTTTTGTCTGTCAAAGTCTCCCTAAGAGATTTTAGCAGGAGCTCCAGAGGGTCGAGTTTGGGTGTAGAACTTGGGGCCTTCTAAGGCAAACTGATACAAGCCTAGGTTGTGAGTCTCAGCACCAGTGGCTTCTCCCTGCTATGTCTCCTTCTCCACCTATCTCGTCTGCTCAAATTTAAACTGCATGGTCAGAGCTGAAGGAGCCACCAAAGTGAAACAACATGTGTGCACGGAGATAAGAATTGTGGATTAGAGCAAGGGTTAGGAGGGGAAGTTGAAGAAGGACAGTAAAATATTGGGTTGAAGATGTACAAAAATAGAGACCAAAGAGGCTTGAAAAAAAGTGATAAGAAAATTAAATTAGAGAGAAAAGAATAGGAAGATAAAACAAGTTCAAAACAGCCATAAATAGCCAAATATATAAGAAATGCAAACAAAATGGTAAAGAGGAGGGGAAAAGAATTATAATCATAAAGGAAAAAAGAAATATATGGCAAAGGAAAAATAGAATGTAAAAAGGGGGCTAAATAGAGATACACCATGAAAAGAGAAAACAAAATATATATGTATGTGTGTATACACACACACACAGACATATATAAAATCAAACTGATCACATGGACCACAGCTTGTCTAACTCAATGAAACTATGATCCATGCCATGTAGGGCCACCCAAGATGGATGGGTCATGGTGGATAGTTCTGAAAAAAACATGGTGCATTGGAGAAGAGAATGGCAAACCACTTCAGTATTCTTGCTTTGAGAACCCCAAGAACAGTATGAAAAGGCAAAAAGATATGACACTGAAAGATGAACTCCCCAGGTCAGCAGCTGCCCAATGTGCTACCAGAGAAGAGTAGAGAAATAACTCCAGAAAGAATGAAGAGACAGAGCCAAAGTGAAAACAGTGCTCAGCTGTGGATGTGACTGGTGACGGAAGTAAAATCCGATGCTGTAAAGAGCAACATTGCATAGGAACCTGGAATGTTAGGTCCATGAATCAAGGTAAATTGGAAGTGGTCAAACAGGAGATGGCAAGAGTGAACGTCGACATTTTAGCAATCAGCAACTAAAATGGACTGGAATGGGTGAATTTAACTCAGATGACCGTTATATCTACTACTGTGGGCAAGAATCCCTTAGAAGAAATGGAGTAGCCCTCACAGTCAACAAAAGAGTCCGAAATGCAGTACTTGGGTGCACTCTCAAAAATGACAGAATGATCTCTGTTCATTTCCAAGGCAAACTTACACAGAGAGGAGGAGAAAAAAGAGATGGTCATGTGCATGCACTCCCACACCTGGTGGAGGGTGATGGGGAACACAGCACCAGAAACACATCCATTGACTAAGATGGTGTGGTGGGCACAACAACAGCCCCCTAAAGAGGCCCACACACCAACCCCTGGAGCCTTGTAAAGGGGACTTCACAGCTGTGATTAAATCTATGGACCCTGAGACAGTGATATTACCCTGGATTATCCAGGCAGACCTAATCTAATCCCATGGGTCTTGAAAAGCCAGAGCCTTTCCCAGCCTGGTTCTGTCAGACAGAGAAGTGATGATGGAAGAAAGGCACAAGGAGATGCCACACTGCAACTCAGCTAACTGTGAATCCCCAATTCACGGTACCTTCTTCCACTCCCTGCCTGGCCTTCAACCTTGATCCTCACCTCAGATGAAGCTCCAACCCTCAGCAATAAAATCACTTGAAGACTATCTTCATTCAAGAGTGAAATGAAGGAAACAAGTATTATGAGTACCAGAAATCTTAAACACACACACACAAAGAGATGATCAGAAAATTAAAGTATGTTGAAGCATGATTTTTTGTTTTTAAGGTTCCTAAAAACGTGCATAAGAGGAATCAAAGGCCTCCCTTCTTATCTAGGCTCTGTCATTTATTAGATGGTTTAACATCTTGGTTCAATCTTCAACTTTCTTCTATAAACCAGTTGAGTCTGAGTGAACTCCGGGAGATGGTGATGAACAGGGAGGCCTGGCGTGCTGCGATTCATGGGGTCGCAAAGAGTCAGACACGACTGAGTGACTGAAGTGAGTGAACTAATAATATTTGCTTGTTTTCCCCACCCCACAAAGCAGAAATAGTTAATATGACTATTACATAATAGAGTCTATATATGCTACACCCCTGTACAAAAGTAAAATCTTGCTACTAATCATTGATTCTAGATCATTCACTGTCCTCTGGCCTTACATGATAATATTCTGAGACACTGTATATTTCCTAGAGATCAATAAACATTGATAACATTTTAGCATTTCTTTTTCCTACCTGCCAAACTACACAAATGAGCTGCTGATCTCTAGTGACTTACTTGAGAATTAAGGAGAAAATATGTCCTTGAAAAAAAGTGAGCAATTCCTGTTAGTGAAACAACAAAACATCCATCGATTTTTCTCATAAATTTCCCACAGATTATCTCTCTTAAAATATGTCCCACCTGAGTACAGGTAACCTCTGACCCAGTGTTTATGATAAGTTCCATGTTATATGTTACAGAGCCTTTGAACGTATGACACAGAAAAGCTCGTGGGGAAGTCCTCTTTTGTTGCCATGGTACCCCCAACTCAATGTGTTGTCTTCACCCTGGAAAGACCTAAACAAACAAGAGGTCTTAGGAACATTCCCTGTTTTTCTCATGCTGTCATTCGGGCTCCCCTGTACTGTCTCGGTCACTGCTCAGTTTGGCATTGTTGTTTTAGTTGCTCAGTTGTCCCCAACTCATTGCGACCCCATGGACTGTAGCCCACAAGGCTGCTCTGTCCATGGGATTTCCCAGGCAGCAGTACTGGAGTGGGTTGCCATTTCCTTCTCCTGTGAATCTTTCCACCTAGGGATCAAACCTGCATCTCCTGCATTGCAGGCAGATTCTTTCCCGCTGAGCCCTGGTGGAAGCACCAGTTTGGCACAGGAAAAGATAAAGTAACCCAGACTCTGGAGTCTACAAGAATTCTTCAGAAATGACAAGGAGGAATCGGCAAACAAGTTAGGTTCCTGCAGAGCATACAATTCTATGAATTCTCACCAGAAATAAAAATCTGTGCCATGAGATTTAACAAATAAAATCCTTTAACAACAAATAGCAATATTTATTCCTTTGGGCGCTTGAAAAAATTATCACTGACATGCCTCCACTTCTTGGCTTGTCTGTTATGCAGGGGCTTGAACTATTCAGATGATCTTAAACATGGAAAGAAACCCAAAGCTTTCCAGTGAACTTTCCTCTCAAAATGGGGAAGCTCTGAGGCTCCCTCTGGCCAGAGTTGATGAGCTTCATATCGTGTTTCTAACTAAGGTTATTTAATGAGCACGGTTCTCTGGTTTCCTGTGGCAGCCTTAAACTCTGCCCTCAGAGCCTGTGAGAGGAGGCCGTGAGGACAGTGATGGATGAGGAGAGACAGGAAAACCAGCGAGGGGAACTCTACCGTCCCCAGACCTCTGGGACTCTGCAGACATTCCTGAACACCTCGGGGCTCTCTGAAGACCTCCCGATTACAGCAGAGTTCGCTCAGCCACAGCCACAGTGGAGAAGCAGAAGCATGGGGAAAAGAGACCCATCTTCAGAGGCCCCTGTGTTCAGAAACAGCCTGTTGCAGTTCCCTGTCCTCTGTGCTCACACAGAGCAAACTATCCCCCAGTCTGCAGCTCAGTGGAGCGGTTCATGCCCCAGCCTCGTGCTCTGAACACCGGCCCCTCAAAGGCCGGAAGTGAGTGGCTTAGTCACGTCCTTGCCTAGCTCTGGCGGCAGGGTAGATGCTCAATGCTACTTCTCAAAATGACACTTCGCGCACTTTTCGGTTGTTACGTGAATAACGTTGAGGAAAATGGAAGTCAATACGTACACGGTAAAACTTCACTTACTTGGAAAACTTCCGCATCTATTTCCCAACCTCCCTTAGCAGTGTCTGATCAACGATCATTCTAGAGTGCGTTCATCAGTGATGCTGCTGTCCCCGAATCCTCAGGTTGCCACGTGGTTTGGCCTTTCTTTTTCTACTTAACAAAGTCACAGCAACTTTGTACAGAGATCATATAAATGCCTTAGTAAATTAATTGTTTTATCCTTTATTCACTTGCCAAATCCTCTACTCAATAAGCATCTATCCTTATTGAACTTTTTGAACTTCTGGGCTTCCCTGGTGGCTCAGACAGTAAAGAGCCCACCTGCAATGCAGGAGACCGTGGTTTGATCCCTGGGTGGGGAAGATCCCCTGCAGGAGGAAATGGCAACCCCCTCCAGTATTCTTGCCTGGAGAATCCCATGGACAGAGGAGCCTGGCGGGCTACAGTCCATGGGGTTACAAAGAGTCAGACATGACTGAGTGACTAACACACTTTTTATTGAACTTCTAAATATATGTTAGCCTATAGGTTTAATGATTTTTACTTTTGACCACTTAACAACAGTATAAAATATTTACAGTAAATATTCTGCCACCAAAATAATATAACCATAACTAAGACGCATCAATTTGGTTCCTTCACATTTGGAAACATTTGATGCTGAAGACTCATACACTAGTGTTGGCTCCTAAACTTGGCTGTTTTAAAAAATATAGTGTCACTCAATACACTGTAATGACCTATATGGGAAAAGACTCTAAAAAAGAGTACTGGAGTGGGGTGCCTTTGCCTTCTCCATAAAAAAGAGTAGATATATGTATATGTATAACTGTTTCACTTTGCTGTACACCTGAAACTAACACAACATTGTAAAGCAACTATACTTCAAAAACATTTTTAAAAATATATGGTTTCTGAGCATCCCAGCTACTCAATCCTGGACCCAGGAGAAGCAGATCAGGGAATCTGTCTACCACCCTGAGTGATCTGAATGCAGCCAACCTTCACAGACGACTTAAGGAGAATACTCATTTCTTCTAACTTTAATATAGATGGTGAAGGAAAAAATAGACGAGTTAGAAAAACTTCTTTAGGTTTTACAAAAATTTTAACTTTCTGAAATCAAAGGAGTCCATCAATATAATGACTAAATTAGAGGATATTGTGGGGGGTTTTTTCAAATTTTAAATAAATGCTATTTTTTAAGTTCCAGCAGTGTTGTTTAAGGAATAAGGCAGAGAATGGTGTGGCACTGCAGCACAAACTACCTGAACATGTATGTAGGTCTTGTCTGAAATGTTTATTCTGTACAGTGCATTCTTGCCTGTAATGTATTCCCCACACAAATCACATAAAATACCAAGTAATGAGCAATTTTTCTGAAGAGAGACCCAGATCAAAATACTTATTCCACTGGCTCTCCAAAAAAACAATTCATGATCCAAAAAAGTGTACATACAGAGTTGAAGATCTGTTTGGTAACTGTCAGTAAATCAGAAACTCATGCAATTTTCAATTTAACACTTTGGGGATTTTATCTTCTTCAATAGGTCATTCACTAAGTTCAATTGCAAGCCTAATTTTAGACAATCAAACCCCAAATCAAACCAGTGCTTAGACTCACATTTTTTTAACTTGGCCTGAGTCTCCAAGACTTCCCTCCTTAGGCTGAGAAAACAGGAAAAAAAGAGCCCCCTAGACTTTCATCTGGGCATGGTTCCTGGGTTTGTAACTGTGCTGATTTCCCCATGAGTCACACTTGTTCCTAGTAAATGCCAGACTTTCCCCTTTTGGATGCCTGAAGAGAAACTTCTATTCAACAATGGAACACTGAAAGTGATGAGGAAACCATACAATTGTGTCCAGCTCAATATAACACACAATGGCCTAGGGTTTCACAGCAGAGCTTGTCCCACTTGAGTGTGCAAGAATGACGGAGAAGGCATGTTGAAACACATATTCCTGGATCCCAGTTCCAGAGCTTTCTGTTCACTAGTTCTAGTATGAGGCCTGTGGTTCTGCATTTCTAACAAGCTTCTAAGTGATTCAGAAGCCATTGGTCCAAGAACCACATTTTGTGTAGTATTAGTTTAAGGCAAGTTTCCTCTGCCTCAGCACTATCTACCTTTGGAGCCAGATAATTCTGTGTTGTGAGGGCCACTGTGTGCATTATATGATGCTTAGCAACATCCCTGGTCTCTATCCACTAGATGCCAGTACCTCCTCCACAGGTGTGACAACCAAAATTGTTCCAGACACTGCCAAATGTCCTTAGGGGTCAAAGTGCCCCCACTGAGAACCACTGGCTTAGAGAATGAGTTCCAAATAAAAAAAAGATCTGAGTTGGGGGTGGAGGAGGGATAGAGTCGAGTCTGGGATTAGGAGATATAAACTATTATATATAGGATGGATAGACAAGGTCCTACTGTAGAGTACAGGGAACTACATTCAATATCCCGTGATAAACCATAGTGGGAAAAAAAAAAAATATATATATATATATTCACACACGTAAAGGGCTTCCCAGGTGGTGCAAGTGGTAAAGAATCTGCCTGCCAGTGCAAGAGACATAAGAGATACGGGTCCGATCCCTGTGTCACAAAGATCCCCCAGAGAAGGAAATGGCAACCCACTCTAGTATTCTTGCCTGGAGAACTCCATAGACAGAGGAGCCTGGAGGGCTACAGGCCATGGAGCTGCAAAGAGCCAGACACAACTAAGCACATGCATGCCACGTCATATATGTATAACTGAATCACTGTCCTGTACAGCAGAAATTAACACAATATTGTAAATCTACTATATACTTCAATTAATAAAAAAAGATCTGAGTTGAAGTCTGGCTGGACCATTTTCCTATCCATGTGACTCAGTGTAGCAGTGTCCAGATTGTTAAATCAAGAGTGGGATTGTCCGACCCCACAGAGTTGTTGCAAGGACTGATTGACCCAGAATGTATCTGACCATGTAGCATACAGCCTGGCCCCCAAGCAGGGCTCAATAAGGGGTGATGGGTTTTTGTCTTTTTTTTTTTAAGACAGTGTTTGTGTGAGCTGACATTCTCCAAACTCTGTTTATCACAGAAGGGTAAATTTCTGTCTACTGAGTTAGAGAAATTAGTGTTCAGAGGCAAAAACAATAAAATAAGCCCAACATCTATTTCTATAGTCATGAGGCCTAGAAGCTAGCACTGTGACTAATATGCCAAACACAGTGCTGTGATCCTGAAATTATCTTGATTTAAGACATAGTTGGGTTTCTCAAGTTCTCTCTAAAGCAAAATGGTATGCCCGTTTGTCAAATCTCTTTCATCCAATGACCTTAGAAGATAAAGAAGGTTGTTGTCCAAAAAGCAAAAACAACCAAAGGTGTTGAGACAAGAATTTCACAAGACACTGGCTAAAAGCATATGGCAACATTTACACATCTCATAAGCTATCAACACTCTCCTATGAGGAACTCGATTGTTAGTTTTTCTCTTTCGCCACCAGGAGGAGTACAGAACTTTCTCACAGGGTCACAAGCATGTGTCAGATATGCATTACAGAGGCTGGCGGAGTTGAGTAAAGCTTTTAGTTACTTCCTAACAAGATAAAAATATCTCCTGGCATGAAATCAGCAGAGAAGGCTGTACAAACCAGTTCTGTATATAAGGTTCTTTAAAGTTTTTCTGTTCCAAACACTGCAGCAACAGCTATTTTTGATCCTGGGAGGCAAGAAATGACAAAGTTAACCGTCTCCTGGTATTCTTTCTTTCTTGATATTTAAGATGAAGAATTAGGAATAAGACAAGTGAAAAACAATGTTACGTAAAAGAAAGTTCTGCAATTTAGAGATAAGAAAAGTATATGGCCAGTGGCCAACAATTTATTATGAAGAAGAGTATAGAAAGAGGTGCACTTAAAGAATGTAGGCAGAAACGGCCACTTGGCTCCCTTTAGCATCTCTGAACCAAGTATTAAGACAATGCTATTCACATCCCAACCCAGTTCTTTCCATTTTTATCTATTCCATTAGCCAGTAGCGGACATGTTATCAATATCTTGGTAATTCTGTGAGCAAAATTTCTTAAGGCTTTTATTTTTATAGTGTGTTTTAATATCCCAGTATAGTAATTGGTATGTCTTTTCAATGAATAATGAAATCCTCCAAGATAGAACAGCAAGCGTTTAGGCAGAGGAACCATAGTGGTTTTCGGACAATCCCTATGTTCATGGAATAATTTGAAGTGGCTTTGAATGTCTCTATCTATACAAGGTAAAATAGTAAGATTGATGATAGTGAAGATGATGGTCCGATCATGTTGGTTGTTGTGATGGTGGTAATGATAAAGATGATGTTGGTAATGAAGGTGCTAATGACTTTAGCTCCATTTCCTGAAAGCCTACCACCATAGGACAGGTACTGGGCTAAGCAATTAATATCAACAACTAATTAAAACTTTTTCTCAATCTGGGACTTCCCTGATGGTCCAGTGGTGAGACTCTGCACTCTCAATGCAGGGGCTCTGAGTTTGATCCCTGGTTGGGGAACTAGATCCCACATACAAAACAACTAATAGTTTGCATGCCAAGAACCCACAGGCCAAAACTAAGAGCTGACGCAGCCAGATAAATAAATAAATATTTATAAAACTTCTCCCAACCTTAGGAGAAAAGTATGGAGCTGTCTTCATTTACTTGTTTTAAAGCTAGGGTATCCAGATCATTCTCAAAAACCTTTCAATGCCCTCAAACACAAGTAAGTAAGTGAACAGATAGATATAAAGGTTAAAATGGGCTTCCCAGGTAGTGCTAGTGGTAAAGAATCCATCTGCAATGCAGGAGACACAGCTTCGATCCCTGGGTGGGGAAGACCCCCTGGAGAAAGAAATGGCAACCCACTCTAGTATTCTTGCCTAGAGAATCCAATGGACAGAGGAGCCTGGCGAGCTACGGTCCATGGGGTCAGAAAGAGTCAGACACAACTAAATCGACTTAGCACAAACACACACACACACACAAATACTAAATTAATGATTATTATCTAGAGAATGCTTTTATGTTCAAACAAAATTCCATAAAGCTGTGTTTGTGAAGGCTGGCTCTGCTCTGGTGAGTTACTGGCCCATTTTCCTTGATGTCCATGTAAAATGATGCAGGAGTATGCATATTATATGGATCCTGAACAGAAGTTTTTCTTACTATGATGCAGTCTTTACAATTTTCTCTATAGTTGTAACATTTTTACAATGAGCATGTGTTATATGTACAACCAAAATGAATATAGCTTTGTCATCTTAGAACAAACAAAAGATGTAGCTTCCAAGGATAGTCTCAGAAATAATCACTTGTAGTTATGAGTCTGAAACATGGATGTACATATTTATTAAACTGTTTCCTAAATCATTAAAGAGTCACCGAGTTTTTACCAAAACAAGTAAAAGTACAGGTGAAACTAACAAAAATACTAATGAAAGTGCACTGTAACAGAAGTCAAAAATAGTAAGTCCAAAGAAGCCTATACTTATATCAAATTTCACTTGGATTTATCCATTAGGAATTTACCTAAATGGAGAGGTGGGTGTGGCATCTATAGTCATATTATTAGCAACAATAATCATTATTTTGTATCTGGATATGTAAACTCTGTATTATTTATTAGATTCTCTATTTCCTCTTGTCTAAAATGACTTTGGGGCTTGAGCCAAAGCCACCCCTAAGTAAAAGACATGAGTCAGATTAGCATTCACCAGAACATTCCAAAATCAATAAAGCATGTATTTTTAAGAGTCTTTTTTTGCTGGCTATCTTTAGGTCAGCAAAGGAAAGAGTTTAAAGTACTAGGACTAGGAGTTCCACAAATAAACAGTCTACTTCATGGTTCCTTGTGGAGAAAAAAATCTGGAAACTCTCAAGGGGATTTTATCGCTGATCTTAAGTGACTTGACGAAACTCAAGATCTCAAATGAGGGAAATCCTTTGGATGGTGAGGGCTTGCCTACTGTCTTCTCAGAGTGAATTCTAAAACTAAGATTTATTCTAGATTTACTGTATAGCATAGCAAATTATGGTCAATATCTTATAATAAACTATAATGGAAAGGAACTGAAAAATATATATATATGTGTCTGTGTGTATAACTGAATCACTTTGCTGTATACCTGAAACTAACACAGTATTGTAAATCAACTATACTACAATTTAAAATAAGATTTATTTTAGCAACAAGTCAAGAAGATTACAAAAGGACTTTGCTGGATATTACCTCTTTCTTCCTATACCTTCTCTACAAAACAATACAAGGTGAGTATGAAGCTCATGAAAAATAACATTTATGTGGTTTTATTACTGATTCTTGTTTGTGGTCCCTGCCATTAGTGGCTGTGCTGTTCTGATCCCAAATTTCTGACCCATATCCTGAATCTGTAATTTCAGACACAAATGATCAGCCTGAGATATGACTGAGAGGGTAAATCTGCTCATTCATCTCCACCTCTCTTAAAACAGTAACAAAGTAGAGGTCCACTCTCCACTTCGTGTATAAAACTCAGTTGGCTATGGCTTATGAAGAAATAGGCAGAGAAGTGATGAAACTTGAGAAAATATGAGGACTGGAGGAGGGAGAAATTATCAAAACTATAAAAGGAAATAGAGTTTGGGCCTGGAAAAGAAAGCAGGGTGTTTCCCCCTGTCTCTGAGCATAAATTAGAAAATACCCAAAGTCTATTCACATATTTCTCTGCTTCATAGTTGAAACTTGAAAAGATAGTAAATAAAGGAGTGAAAGAATTTTAATGCTTGAAAAAAAGGGCAAAGAACATTGTAATATCAGTTTGATGGGAAAAAATATACAATAAGGGAAAAGCTCATAGGATAGCCAATGAGATACACAAAAAGCATATGAAACAATTAAGGATTTCTTCTTTTTAATTAATTTTCATTGGGGTATAGTTGCTTTACAATGTTGTGTTAGTTTCTGCTGTGCAGCAAAGTGAATCAGTTATACATATACATATCTTCCCTCTTTTTAAGATTTCCTTCCCATTTCGGTCACCACAGAGTACTGAGTAGAATGGATTTCAGTTGCAGAGACGGTGATGGATCCAAGATCTAGCAACAGGATGTGCACCCCTATAGCCAAGATTTTATCTTGAAAACTTTCCCCACTCAAAAGAACCACAGATCCTTGGAGTGCAGTTGAATCCACAACATGAAGCAAGAAAAATCAGGATGGATCTGTTATACTTTGTTGTCACCAGGAAACATGAATGCTTTCAAGGAAGGTGCTATTGTTTGCAATAGCTAGGACATGGAAGCAACCTAGATATCCATCAGCAGATGAATGGATAAGAAAGTTGTGGTACATATATATACACAATGGAGTATTACTCAGCTTTTAAAAAGAATGCATTTGAGACAGTTCTAATGAGGTGGATGAAACTGGAGCCGATTATACAGAGTGAAGTAAGTAAAAAAGAAAAACACCAATACAGTATATTAACTCATATATATGGAATTTAGAAAGGTGGTAATGATGACGCTATATGCAAGATAGCAAAAGAGACACAGATGTACAGAACAGTCTTTTGGACTCTGTAAGAGAAGGTGAGAGTGGGATGATTTGGGAGAATGGCGTTGAAACATGTATACTACCCTATGATAAATAGACGACCAGTCCAAGTTCAATGCATGAAACAGGGCACTCGAAACCAGTGCACTGGGACAACCCAGAGGGATGGGATGGGGAGGGAGGCGGGAGGGGGGTTCGGGACAGGGGGAACACGTGTACACCCGTGGCTGATTCATGTCAATGTATGGCAAAAACCACCTCAATATTATAAAGTAATTAGCCTCCAAATATAATAAATAAAATAATTTTAAAATAAATAAATTTAAATAAAAGGATGGTGCTAAATGGACAAATGGGGCAGCTGTGAGGCGTTCTCACTGATGAAGGAATGACAATTTAAGCAACAAAACAAAAACATAATAATTTTATGAAAAGCCATGAGAACACATTCTCATGAGAACACATGAGGAAGCAGCTGCAGAGGAGGAATAAGAGGAGCTGGAGAAGGCGGGAGCCATAGGCAGGATCCTCGCCATCGGTCTGCAGACCTAGAACGGTGGAAGGTACTGGCCACAACCGAGCTGGCCACTGCTTCTTCCCATGGTCCCTGTGGCTGAGGACTGGCTGGACTGCCAGGCCCTGCGCCCCAGCTGGAAGCACCGTGAGGTTTTTCACAAGTCAGGTGCCACCTGTGGATGCTCAGACACCTACTACCAGAGTCCTTACATTTGGCTTCCCTGGTGACTCAGATGGTAAAGAAACTGCCTGCAATTCAGGAGACCCAGGTTTGATCCCTGGGTCAGGAAAATTCCCTGGAGAAGGAAATGACAACCCACTCCAGTACTCTTGCCTGGAGAATCCCATGGACAGAGGAGCCTGGTGGGCTACAGTCCATGGGGTCACAAAGAGTCGGACACGACTGAGCAACTAACACTTGCACTTTCATGAGAACACATTAATACTCAAAAACAAATGGCATGATGTGCAAGAAAGGTGTACATTACTGGTGGTTTGGTCACTAAGTCATATCCAACTCGTGTTCCCAAGGACTGTAGCCCGCCAGGCTCCTCTATCTACAGGATTTTCCAGGTACGAATACTGGAGTGGGTTACCATTTCCTTCTCCTGGGGATCTTCCCGGCCCAGGGATTGAACCTGGTTTTCCTGCATTACAGGTGGATTCTTTACCAGCTGAGCCACCAGGGAAGCCCTAATTGCCCCCAGGAACATTTACTGGAAATGCTGTACACTGATGAACCCACACACATGCTTATCCAGTTCAAGATTTGCTGAATCCCATTCGGTGAAGGTGAGCAGTGAGATGTTGCACAAGGTGTTTCCAACTAGACAGGGAGTGCAGAACAGCAGTTCTCAACCCTGGCTACACATGAAAGTCACTCGGGGAGACTTTTTAAAGTATCAGTGCTGGGGCACTACCCCTAGGCCAATTCAATCAGAGTCTTTGGAGGTGGGACTTGGGCTCTGATATGTTTGAAAGTTTCCCAGCCCAGTCTAGAGAGGCCAGAGAATCACTGGTCTAGAATCTAGGATGACCAGCCAGCCTGGACTTCCCTAGTTTTAGCCCTGAAAGTCCTATGTCCCAGAAAGTCCTGGGCAAACAAGGAGAATAGATCATTTTCTCCAATCAGGCAATAAAAAGTTGTCACAGAAATTTTCAGTGAAAATCAAATAAGAAAATACTGCTCTGAAGTAAAATTCTTGGATATAAGTAACCACAATTCACCAGATTGCAGGAGAAGGTTGAGGCTCAGAAAATACTACTGCTCTATGAATGACTGTAGCTCAACAAAGGTCATTGAGGTTGTAGCGCCAGGTTGGCAAACTCCAGTTCTTGGTGCCTTGGTCCAGAAATTGCCGACTGAAACAGCTGAATTTTAACTTTGGAGCCACATTCTCAACCAATAACTCTGTATCCACAATCTCTATTTTCCTCATTTGGGTCAGTAACCTTGGGTCAGAAACTCTGCAAGGTATACTAATCACTAATTCTAAGACTAAGGCTAATGCTAACGATAATGTAGGTGCTGGTACAACTAATAATGGTAATTCTATTAGTAGCAGTAACGTGAATACTAACGCTGATGCTGGTACTAGAACAAACACAAACACAAGCACCAGTATTGCTGTTAAAACTGATATTAATGTTAATATTAACGCTAAGTATTAACATCACTAGCAATGCTACTAATAGCAGTACTACTAACACTAGTGCTGAGCCTGCTAAGCTACTGCTAAGTCGCTTCAGTCGTGTCCGACTCTGTGTGACCCCCATACACGCAGCCCACCAGGCTCCTCCGTCTCTGGGATTCTCCAGGCAAGAATACTGGAGTGGGTTGCCATTTCCTTCTCCAATGCATGAAAGTGAAAAGTGAAAGGGAAGTCGCTCAGTCGTGTGTGACCCTCAGTGACCCCATGGACTGCAGCCTTCCAGGCTCCTCCATCCATGGGATTTTCCAGGCAGGAGTACTGGAGTGGGATGCCATGAGCCTAGTATAATACAAAAACACTAATATTAGTCTGAATACTAGTATTAGTGCTAATAATAATGCAAATACTAATGTTAGTGCTGGTACTACTATAATGCTAATACTAGTACCAATGCTAGCACTAATATTAGCATTAACAATAATAATTAGCAAAAATAATATTAATGCTGGTACTAGTACTTATACTGGCACTACTACCAGTACTACTTACACTAGCACTAATACCAGTACTCCTATTAGCACTAATACTTGTGCTAGTATTATTTTAACTTAAATATTATTGCTATTGCTAGTGTTGGTATTGATACTAGTATCAATACTAATATAGGCCCTAGTGCTAATAAAATACATGGGGCTAATAAAGAGATTAATAAAACTTTCATTTAAATACTATTGAGCTGAGTATGATAACTTCTGGAGTCAATACATTAGGATATGCATATTTCCTTTGTGCTTTGCAGTCTTTGAATTGTTCGGGAGAATCTGACATATTAAACTTATGATTTTAATTAAAATACTTAGGGTTTAATGACTTAAGTTTATAATCACTGTTCAAATATTTGAGAAAAATCTACTGTATTAAATCTGGAAATTTAGACCTCATAAGGATTATTTATTTGCTCAGTGAAATTTTAAGGGTTAAATTCGGAAATCTCACTGGCTGGTATTTAAAAGGATCAACAGAAAAGCACTATTTCTTTTTACATTAATGCAAACCTGTTAAGATTTACAAGTGAAATGAGATTTGTAAATTAAACTTAGAGGCTTTAAAATGGTGTTTGGAAAAGTACAACTGGGTATGGATATACTGGGTCTCTCATGAAGTTGGAGTCAATGTTAATATTCTTGTACCTGGGCACACACAAACAAAAGCTCAGGCTTTGAAAATCACAAGTCAGGTGATATTTCTGGAACAGGTGTGGTGTTGTGGTCTCAGAGGGGACAAGAAAGCAAGACTATTTGTGTAAAACTAGAAGAAGGAAAGGGACATAGCAGGCATGATGAATCCATCCTTAAGTTTGAATGAAAAGGCCGAAGGGAGACCACACATATATTGTGTTGCGGGAGCCTCCACTGCACCATCACTGGGATGAATCTAAGGGGCCTTTTTCTGCTGTGATTCAGATACTAGAATTGAGAGCATGTGGCATACATTTTAGCAATGAGGCAAGTTATGAACTATTTCGCAAGAACTAGCTGAAGGGACAAGATGACAGTTGCCGGTGGGGTTTAGCAGAAATACCCTCAAGCAAGCCAAGGAGAAAGACTGTTAGATATTATTTAGAAGTGCAATAGCGACAACAGGGTTTAAGAAGAGGCTGGCTCCTGGGTTATAAGGCAGGTGAGCTTGTCTTGTGGGAAGGGGAGAGGTGAATCCAGACGTGACGAGATGCCTGAGGCCTGGGTTGGTTTCCCTGGCCCAGAGCCACCAGCCATAATAGGAACCTGGGAGCCCTGCAGACATGAGGTGTCACATTGAAATGCTCAGGTGGGGCAAACAGGGACATAAGAGCATCGATTTGAAATAACCAATGCACAAACAGAACACACGAGTCTCAAGTTAAAAATAACAGGCAGGTGAGGATCAAAAAGGCAAAAAGATCAGCGTCAAGTGAAACGTACTCTCCCAGCATTTTAAAACACACTTAAGAATCCACAAGATGTGAGCATGTCATTTAAGGATGGAAAAATAAGTAAGAGGGAGCACAAAGGAAAGAAATAAAATTAAGCTGTAAGGAGGGAAAAGAGGCAAGTAATAATGGGAAACATAAATGGGGATTGGGGATAATGATCTGCTGGCAAAAGAAGAAATACCTGTTTTAAAACAATAAAGGTTTTTCAGGTAGAATGAGGTTAACAGTTGAAATGAAGGCAGCAGTCAAAAGAAGGTCATGAATTTAGTGGACTAGACTGAGCCAGTTGTTTCCTTGCAAGTCCAGGTCTGAGCAAAGGAAAAACACTGGGGAAAAATCATTTGGTTAAAAAATAATAATCAAGGATAGGCAAAAGAGTTTGGTCAGCACTGTGTAGATAGGAAGAAAGCAGGCCACAGGTAAATGTGGGAAAGTGATGGATGAAGGATAAAGGCAGTGGAGCTGTATCTCCTTACATCAGCAGATGTCAACCCTGGCTGCACTCTGGAATTACCTGGGCAGCCCAAAAACATACCTATGTCCCTCTTGAGACAAGTGAGCTGGCATGTCTGGGGGCTAGGGCCCAAGCACAACATTTCTTCTGCTCCAGTGAGCAGCCAGGGCGGAGACCCACTGCTTTGCACATCCAGAGTAAAAGTGTGAGGTCCCCTGTGTTGAGGTTAGCAGGCCAAAACAGGCACTTGCACCTGAAGCACTCCAATAACTGCGGTCAAAGTCATTTTCTTATTTTAACTTGGCAGATAAATTACTTGATTTTCCATTTGACTTAAAGAGCTTTAAAATTCAGAATGGAGAAAGTTTTCTTAGCTAATTATTGTAAATATTTGTAACCATCTCTAAATAGAAATCCAATGTAATAGTGCTCTTCACACTGATATCAATTCACCAAGCCACAAAATAAAAACTAGCAACACTGAGAAATGAAGTGTTTTATTTAGATCATAAAATATCTGTGGATTCTTTTTTTAAAGTAAAGCATGGTTGATTTACAATGTTGCTTTAGTGTCTGGTGTACAGCAAAGTGATTTCATTTTATATATATATATATATATATAATAAAGTGAAGTTGCTCAGTCGTGTCCGACTCTTTGTGACCCCACAGACTGTAGCTTACTGGGCTCCTCCATTCATGGGATTTTCTAGGCAAGAGTACTGTAGTGGGTTGCCATTTCCTTCTCCAGAGGATCTTCCCGACCCAGGGATTGAACCCAGATCTCCCACATTGTAGGCAGACGCTTTATCATTTGAGCCACCAGGGAAGTCCTATATATATATATTATATATATATATATAGTTACATATATATTATTATAGATTTTTTATAAATGTAATATATATATATATACACATTTTTTCCATTACGGTTTATTACATGAAATGGAATAGTTCCCTGTGCCATGCAGTAGGACTTTGTTTTTGATCTGTTTTGTATATAGTAGTGTGCATCTGCTAATCTCAAACTCCTAATTTATCCCTCCCCTTCCCTCTACACCTTTGGTAACCATATGTTTGTTTTCTATGTCTGTGAGTCTGTCTCTGTTTTGTAAAGAAGTTCATTTGTGTTACATTTCCCATACACACGTAAGTGATATCATATGGCCTTTGTCTTTCGCTCTCTGACTTACTTCACCTAGTATGACAATCTCTAGATCCATCCATGATGATGCAAATGGCATTATTTCATTCTTTTTATGGCTGAGTAATATTCCGTTGCATATATGTGCCACGTCTTTATCCATTCACCTGTCAATGGACACTTAGGTTGCTTCCTTGTTGTGGCTATTGTCAATAGTGCTACAACAAATGTTGGGGTTGTAGATGTGTCTTTTTGAATTAGGATTCTCTCCAGATATATGCCCAGGAGAGGGATTGCTGGATCATACAGCAACTTTATTTTTAGTTTTTTAAGATACCTAGATTATTTTTCTTTCATTTCTGCCTTACATCAGTGGTTCTCAACTAGGGGAAGTTTTGTCCCCTCAGAAGACATTGGGCAATGTCTCAGACATTTTTTTTTATTGTCATAACTGGGACATGCTACTGGCAACTAGTGAGTAGAGTCCAGGGATGCTGCTAACAGCTTAAAATGCACAGGACAGTGCTGGCGGCAGCAAAGAACAATTCAGCTCAAAATATCAATGGTGCCAAGGCTGAGAAACCCTGCTCTAAACAATAAAGTTCATGTTTCCAGAAATAATAACTAATATACACTGCCTTCCAATCTCAACACAAATGAAACAATTTTCAACATGCACAAATTATATGCCAAAATAAAGACAAACAAAAAAGCCTCCCAGAGAACAGTAAACCACTAATAAAATCATTTTGTGGGTTTACCACACAGTTAAAGACGGAGGACTAGAGAATCAGCATGCCAAAATGAAAACTGGGTTTCAAATTGAATTTGATTGTTGGAATTTACATTCAAACTAGCTGAAAGTCCTTTAAATGAAGACTTCTAAAGAGCACACTTTATGATCAATATTTAACAAATGGTGCCTGAAATAATATATCCACATTGAACATTACATTTTAAACTCCTCACATCATATATTTGTAGAAAAAAATGAAGTTTTTTAAAGCCATACATTATATTTATTTCTACCAAACCACTTAGTAAATGTACTCATTTTATAGAAATAAAAATGAATGTGAGATAGTAGGATGATTTTCAGGACTGCAAAGCAAGTAGATATTGAGAAGTAATATGACTCCAAATATGGAAAGTGGGTGTGGCTAAAGGTGAAGAAAAAGTCTTACCTGGCTTAAAGACGACAAAAACTAATCAGTTATCTCCAGTCCCTGATCTGTGGTAACAATAATTCTAAAATGTGAACCGAAGACTCTTTTAGAGGAAGATTTACGAATTATTAAGACTATTTGTAATATGTCAGAAAACACTGAAACACGACTGAGTGTTCTAAAACAGGCAATTTAAATAATTGATGAAATCAAGCACTTGGTACATGTGTTCATGCTCAGTCGAGTCCAACTCTTTGTGACCCCGTGGACTGTAGCCCGCCAGGCTCCTCTGTCCATGGGATTCCGGGCAAGAATACTGGAGTGGGTTGCCATTTCCTCCTCCAGGGGATCTTCCCAACCCAGATATCAAACCCAAGTCTCCTGCAGCTCCTGCATTGGCAGGCGGACTCTTTATTACTGTGCTACCTGGAAAGCCCCGAGTACCTGACAGTTATCCATTATTGAGGGCCTATGAATGGGAAATACTAAGCCATTGGTTGTCAAACTTGGCCCCACAGTCTACTCTGACAAACTGAAGATTGGAGGTGCTTTTTTTAAAATGATGCCTGGGCTCTTCCCAAGAACAAATGAATCAGAATCTCCAGAAGTGAAGATTCTCCTGGCCTTTGGCATGATATTGTATAGCATATCTCAGACTTCAATGTGTATGTAGATTATCTAAGGATCTTACTACAATGTCAATTCTGATTAAGTGAGTCTGGATGTGCCTGAGGTTTTGCATTTCTTGATACTAATCGTCCTGGTCTAAGGGCCACACGTTGGATACAGAAGTGCCGAAAGTTTCCTGGATTCTAATTTGCAGCCAGCATTGAGAACCATCAATGGTTGAGCCCCTAGCTTTGGGTTAGGGGCTATGTGGGCATAGAGGTGAAACAGAAAAGTTTTTAAAAAGCATTCCTCAAGTAAGGAATTATTCCATCCTAAATCAGAGCTTTCACTGTTATGTAATCCACATACCTTTATCTTAGCTTCCAGTGTGGGCTAAAACAACCCAGTTACTCCTTTGGAAGGGCAGCCATTCCATGTTGATTTTATATCAACACAGGCAACAATCGTCAGACTTAGCATTTGCTGTTCTCTGTTCTGGAATGCTCTGATTTCAGCAGAGTTCTATGTGGTAGGCTCCTTCTCATTATTCAAGTCTTCTCTCAAGGCACTACTCTCAACCCTACACCATCACTCTCATTTCCTTATCCTGTTTTTCTTCTTCAGGTATTGATTATTGATTAACTCATCAATAATAATAACTGATTGGTGAGCTCAAAGAAACCCACAGCCATTCCAAGCCTTGATGAAACATGAAGGTATCCTTACTGTTCATCAGTAGAGGAGTGTCGGGGAAGAGAAATATTAAAGGGACAGCAAGTAATAAATGATTTTAGAAAACATGCTGGCTCATATTTGGGGAGAGTCTTTACATTTATACCATAACCTCTCATCAATTATCTCATTCAATGCTCAGGAAAAACTTATGAAGTACAGTGGGGATTACCACCATTCTCAATGGGAAAACTGAGCTTTTGAGATACCACAGAGCATCTCAAAAATAACAGAAATAGAAACAAAGACCTCTGGATTCCAGGGTCCCTTAGCTTCACCTAGATGCCTTCTTTATTTGTTCCAACATGCTCTGAAGAACCAAAGATAAAATCCTAAGAATACACACACATTTGAAACGAATATTCAGAAAGTAAATTTTACCCCATTACCATCTAGAATGGGCTTCCCTTGTAGCTCAGTCGGTAAAGAATCTGCCTGCAGTTCAGGAGACTCAGGTTCGATCCCTGGGTTGGGAAGATCCCCTGCAGAAGGAAATGGCAACCCACTCCAGTATCCTTGCCTGGAAAATCTCATGGACACAGGAGCCTGGTGGGCTGCAGTCCATGGGGCCGCAAAGAGTTGGGCATGACTGAACGACTAACACTTACTTAATCACACCATCTAGAATGAGAAAGTAAGGGCCACAAACCCCATCCAACTAATGTGTTCATCACACTCCTTACTTTCTCTTGTGATTGCTGATGGGGCCATTTCCATTGCCTAAGTGTAAAGTACTAGGAATTTTCTGAAAAAGACACTGCCAAATTCATGAAATAGTCAGTCCCCTTGTGTTATTCATGATTTTAAAGCAATCACTGATTTTTTTTTTAAAGGAAATGGAATTTCATATTTTTATGGATTCTAGA
Source organism: Capricornis sumatraensis (assembly GCF_032405125.1). Classification (NCBI taxonomy): domain Eukaryota; kingdom Metazoa; phylum Chordata; class Mammalia; order Artiodactyla; family Bovidae; genus Capricornis; species Capricornis sumatraensis. The sequence goes on along the minus strand of NC_091092.1, from coordinate 136,270,801 downwards.
ATTTATAAAAGCTGAGTAATAGCACTATAAGAGATCATATAATGATTACAAATTTGTCAGAGAACAATTTAAGCTTTTGAAATCGTGACTTGTTCCTACTTAAAAAATAATAATGTTTGTTTTAAAAAATAAAGAAGTAAAGAAAAGCAAAAACCAAAACACCAGAAATTGACTGCGAAAAGAGGAAATCCTCTATAGTTCCACTCCCTAAAGAAAGTCAGTGTAGGAGAAGGAAATGGCAACCCACTCCAGTATTCTTGCCTGGGAAATCCCTTGGAGAGAGGAGCCTGGTGGGCTACAGTGCAAGGGGTTGCTGGAGTCTGGGCTGCACTAAACCATCGTCATCAACCTGCATGTAAAAATCATTAGAAAGCCAAACAAGGTGTTTCTGAAAAAACATTGATGAGTTTACCTCTATACTCTTTGTTGTTTTGACCAAAATACAAAATACTAAAATGGTTTGTTTCAAATGTTAAGCCTTATAAAGAGACTCATTTCCATTTCGAAGTAACAATAAAGAGAAAGATACTGGGAGGAAAAAAAGAAAATGTAGAAACCGTTTATGATTGCCCTCTTAGGTCATCTTTTTAAATAAACTCATGATTTCACTGAAAAAAAAAAAGCCAAACAAGGACAATTTGAAATATTGGTCAACAGAGCTTTCTTTAATGGAAAACATGCACTCCCCAACCCCCATTAAGAAGACATTTCCAATAAAAATTTTCCCTTAAGTAAAAAAGAAAAGAAAAGAAAGCCAGTGTAAATAATAAGGACAGAAATAATGATAAAGCTTTATAGAAAATTGAATCTTGGAGAGATTAAGTAACTTATTTAAGGTCACAACTTTTGAGTAGTAAACCTAGGATTTCAGCTGAGAGTTGTTAAGCCTGAATTCTAATTCATGGTATTTTTACTTTGTTTTTAAGCTAAGAAAACTGTATTTTTAATACTGATGAACATTAACTCAAAAAAGCTTCTTTATAACTGCCAGAATATCTTTGCAATTGAGTGATAATTCCAGAAAGTGTACTTGATAGTAATTGAAGTCAAATATCAAGCTCATGTAGACTTTTAGAAATAGAGTGCAAACTTTCTTAGGAGGTGGAGTAAATGGTTGATCTGAAAGTGCCAAATGGTATGGGGGTAGATGTTGAAAATGGGGATCCTTTGCAATTCACTTGGGTTACCTTTCCATTCTAAATGGAAATTTGACGTAAAATGAGTGTGTACTCACAGATAAGAACAGTAGAGATTATTTCCCCTGCACAAACCTCATATGAATTTTTGCCTGAAAGTGTACATTTATGTGCGATATCATGGATGAACCTCAAAAACATGAAACTGTGTGAATGAAATGAGTCACAAAAAGGTCATATATTTTATTAGTCCACTTATTTGAAATGTCCACAAAAGGCAAATCTATTGAGATAGAAAGTAGGTTAGCAGTTGCCAGGGGCTGAAGGTGGGAAGACGGTGTGAAGGCAGGAGCAATCACATTGGGGTGATGGAAACGTTGTAAAGAAGATTGCAGGGCTGTCTGCACAACTATGTACATTTGTTAAAAGTCATTGAATTGTACACTTAAACTGGGTGAATTTTGTGATATGCAGCTAATATGTTAATAAAATTATTTTAAAAGTATGCATTAATAAGAGAATCAAAAAGTACTTACTTGCAAATGAGGAAAATACACTCAAACTTAAGATAAATCATTTACCATTATATCTTTTTCCTTTCTAGGCATTCCCTTAAAAAAATCAAAATACAATAAATGAGAACACCACCAATTTTTTTTTTTTTTTTTGCTACTTAGGATTTACAGTGATCTGACCAAGCATTCGTCTGTGGTTGATATAGAAACACCCCATTGATCTAGACACCAGACTTCTAAGAAATTCAACTTTCTAAAATCAGAAGTAAAACAGACATCTGAACAACTATCAGGATTGCTTACATAATTTATGGAGCCCTGAGCAAAATGAAAATGCAGGATCTCTTGCTCAAAAAGTATTCAGAATTTCAAGATGGTGACTGCAGAGCATTTCGCCATGCGTGAAGCCCTTCTGGGCATTGGGCCCTGAGTGACTGCTCAGATCTCATGCCCATGAAGCCAGTCCTAGCAATCAAACTAGTTGTCATAAAAGATCTGGGCCAAGGCTTTACTCACAAACTTTATTCTATTAATATTACAGAACTCCACAAACTCTCATTTGTTTTTCTTCAATACGCGTACCTAGTGAAATTGTTTCTCTAAGTCACAGGCTGTAATCAGAGTCAAAAAATGAGAAGTGAGTGAATGCTTTCAAAAGGAAGAAGCCTCCTGATGGGAAACATGAAGAAAGAGACACTAAAAGCAAACACAAATCATTAAAATGAGGCCAAGGAAGAGTGACTTTTTCCTTTACATCCTCTGTTTGTAAAAAGGCTGACATATAATACATTTTAGAGATATTTATCCAAAACAAAAGTGAGGACTGAGTGGGTCAGTAGTGTGCTGGCAAAATGCTTAATAATTAACTCTGGGGGAAAACCCTGATTTGCAGCCTTTGTCAATTTCCATGGTATAAATACTCCCACTGGGGCAGACTTCAGGGTACCAAGGTGGGGAAAGAGAACATGGAGCTGGAAAGAGATACACACGATTGGTTTTCCATCCAGTACAAGCCAGCTCCAGCACACTGATGAGATGGGGGAAACATCAGGTGCTACAGAAAGTAAAAATACAAGGCGGACCCAAGGCTCAGGAGGAGAAATAAAATTCAGTTCTGTTTCCTAATAAGACATTTTGTTCTAAGAGTTAGCAAAGAAAGAGATGGTAACTGTTGCTATTTGTTAAAACGGGATTTTAATTCCAGTGGCAAAATCATCATGGATAATCAAAAACTGACTACATAACTATTTCTCTTGTCATTTTCCTCCCCAAAATAATTATCTCTGAATGACTTCACAGTTAAAGATTGTATGCTTAAAGACAATCAATTGTGAAAAGAGCTGAATGCTATGCCAGTGATATGGTTTTTTTAAAAAATAGTATTTGTTTTTAAAAAGAAGAGTAAAAATATTTCCTCTTTTCTGTTCTAATGGTTTAACCTATGAATCACCCTGTAGGAGTATTATCATATCAGAAACATGGAACTCATACTTTTTATAGCAAAAGCATAAGACTTCACTATCAGTTTTAGTGTTAGTTTAGTTTTAGCTTCCAATAGAATAGAGGGTAGTTTTCCCTAGTGACTCAGACGGTAAAGAGTCTGCCTGCAGTGAGGGAGACCCAGGTTCGATCCCTGGGTCAGTAAGATCCTCTGGAGAAGGGAATGGCAACCCACTCCAGTATTCTTGTCTAGAAAATCCCATGGACGGAGGAGCCTGGTGGGCCCCAATCCATGGGGTTTTATAGAGTTGGACATGACTGAGAGACTAACACACACAGACAAGAGGGTAAATGGGATATTGAAAAGTAAACATTTCAAAACACAATAGGTTATGTTGAGAATCACTAACCTACACTACAGCTCCCATCTCAGGAGAACTCTAGAACCTCTTAAAAGTCAAGGGAACTCAAACCGGCTCTCTGTGACAACCTAGAGGGGTAGGACGGGGTGGGAGGTGGGAGGGAGGCTCAAGAGAGAGGGGACATATGTACACCCATGGCTGATCTATATTGATCCATATTGATGTACGGCAGAAACCAACACAATATTGGAATTATCCTTCAATTAAAAATACATAAATTAAGGGAAAAAAAAGACAAGAAGTCAACCAAATTCAGGCTCTGAGCATGACGCCACACAAGACAGTTCCTTGATGGTGTCCAAGAGGGGAACCATCTTGCTCACCCAATGCCCCACATTTCTCCAACCCTTTCTCAGTTGTCCTTTTATTTAGAGGTGACAAAAGACAATCCTGACTGACTGCCCCTCTTATAGTAACTGCTCGGTCTTCCAAAGTGAACAGAGGTTAAAGTGATCTTGTTCTGTGTGCGTGTTAAGTCACTTCAGTCATGTCTGACTCTTTGCGACCCTATGGATGGTAGCCCGCCAGGCTCTTCTGTCCATGGGGATTCTCCAAACAAGAATACTGGAGCAGGTTGCCATTTCTTTTTCCAGAGGATCTTCCCAACCCAGGGATCGAACCTGCATCTCTTATGTCTATTGCATTGGTAGGCAGCTTCTTTACCACTAGTGCCACCTAAATCTTGTGATAAAACTGTAGTCAGTCCACTTATTCATTCAAAAGTATATATTGAGTGCTTATTATAGCCAGGCCTGTTCTGGGACTCATAATTTTGTCATTCTTGGTAGATACTGATCCAGTATCTAAATTCAGAGACAGCACTTGGAAGGCAAGGTAATATACTATGCACCTAGCAGCCCATTTAAAAATAAGTTCTGGAATGAATTCCAAAATGAGAAACACTGACTTATTAAAGAAGCCTATACAGCTGTGATTATACTCATTACATCTATTTAACATAAGCTCTATTAAAAAAAATCTCAGATATTGTCTGGATATTTTAGTTTCAATCCAGTGTCTTTTCTGCCTTTATAACTTGCTGTCATGAGCACAAGTGATGTCCTACTTAATTTTACATCCTTTAGGCATAGAAGATTTGATAACACTCATTATTTTAGCCCACTAAAATACACACACACATACACACCACCACCACCATACCACACACCCTAAATGATTAGTTGAGGGGGAACTACTGCCAGTAGAAACTGCTCATAAATGGGGCCCATCTTTGGGAAGTCACTGCCCAATAGATAAATACAGGTTTGTCATTCTCGGGAGAAGCTGGTAATACAAACCACTGCCATGAAATATTCCCGGCATGTCAGAACCATGACAAGAAGAGCTGCCTCCAGAGCAGAAAAGTTACTGTCAGGTTGCCCAACTGTAGACAGGCTCAAGGTCTTTGAACCTCTCTTCCATGATCCATGCTTGGCCTCTAGGGAAAGAGCGACATTGTTGATCTTTCAATATACCAAGAAGAAAGAACAATAACTCCCAAGAATACTAGTAGCATAGAAGTTCCCGAAAGTTTGAGAAGGGAGGATTGGGGATGGAGAGCTCACATCATTATCAAGGCCATGGAAACACACAGGAAAGGGTAGCCTGCAAGGGGCTACGTATATATGTGTGTGTAGAATATATACACAGACATGCATATGTGCATAACATACAATATGAAAAGGTAATACATCTATTCTATAATATAAAATGTTACAATGTATATATTTTATCTCACATACTTAATTTCATTGCTATCCTAGACTGTATGAAAATTCCTGCAGCCAGCTGCCCTCTGAAACCTGGAATAATGTCAGGCCCAACAGAATCCTCATCTTTATTCAACTTGATGAGTGTGTTCTTTGAGAGACAGACTAGAGTAAGCACTCTAGTGACAGATTGCAAGGGATTACACTAATTACTTGGCTGACCTCAAGCAAGTTACTGAAACTCTCCGTTTTCTCATCTATAAAATGGGGATAATAACTGTATGTGTTCTCTAGGGTTTTTATCAAGATTAAAGAGGTTAGTAGTTGGAAAAACCCTAAACCAGTGCTTGGTAAATAGTAAGTGTTTTGTAAGTGTTAATAAAACCTTGAACCCATGGGAAAATCTTATTGTTCTTATATGTTCACAGAGTCAATATGAATTTCACTCATCTATATTTAATACAAACACACAATTCACTCTTAGCTTCTTAATTTTTCTCTGGAATAAACAAACCTCTTTCCAGAGCCCAAACAAATCACAGAAGAATGTTTAAGTCAGTTTTAAAATTGATATGATTTACAAACTGGAATAGAAGTGCCAATCTCCTTGAACACATCAAGTGATCAGCATCTTCCTAAATGCAAGCCAGTTCCATCCACACATGCTCTGGCATTGCTGATTTGACATTTTTATATTAGGTAATTAAGAAATCAAATGAAAACAATTCGATACTACTGTTAAGTCACTAAAAGGCACACTATAAGATGTGTTTTAATAATCATATTCTTATATTTGGATAATTGTACTTTCATATGGCAATAACAAGTCTTTTATTTCAACAGTCTGTAGTTTGATTCTTTTCATTCTTGACATGATTTAGGGATTCCAATATGTTAATTTCTCTTGACTGGTAGTTGAAGAAAGAAAACCATGAAACCAGACTGACTGCAGGTGAAAGCAACATATGGACAGTTTATTTTTGAATCCAGAGGACTTAAACTTTTAGAAGGTTCCTTGTCTCTCTTTAGCCTAGAGTCTCAAACAGCTTTTATACTGACAAGTCAACAGATTAACATTCTTGATGATTCACTGTTTCAAAATAACTCACATTGTACTTCCAAAGTTACTGCTAGAAATATTGCTGGCATTTATTTTCTTAAGCATATTTGCTAAGTGGTACTGAAACACAAAAGCCCAAGAGAAAAATCAGACCTTCTACATTTGGACAAAAGGAGGACACACACAGAGTTCTGTTCTTTCTCTAAAATAGGATGGATTAAATAATAGGCTTGAGTGGTGTTTTTAAGCATGACATTGTGGGAGGGAGACAATCAATATGAATTCTGAGAAGCAAAGGCTGTTCCTTGAATAGGCGGTCATTACCACACCTGTCGCTCAGAAATGGGCTATTGTGATTATATGCACCTCCTCCACAAAACGAGCTTTTTCATATTTGTAGCCTTAGGACTTAGTAGTTCTTGGCACCCAGTAGGAAATTAAGAAACATCTCCTAAGATGATGACTGAACAAATGGATTGCTGTCTTAAGAAGCTTGTAGTCGAATTTGGGAAGTGAGACTAACGTGTGTGAGGGAGTTCATCCTGAAGACAAAAAGTGATATCAACAGCCTTGTGCAGCTCAAAATGTCTAAGAAGATGTGGACAAATCAGAACCTTTATATGCCACTGGTGGGAATGTAAAATGGTGCAGCCACTTTGGAAAACAGTCTGGCAGTTTCTTAAATGGATAAACATAGAGTATGACCCAGCAATTCCACTCTTAGGTATATTTCATTTCACGAGAAATGAAAACATATATCTACACAAAATTTCAAATGTGAATCCTCTTAGCAGTATTATACATAATAGTCAAAGAGTGGAAAAACTCAAATGTCCATCACCTGATGAATGGATAAACAAATGTGGTATATCCATATGATGAAGGATAATTCAGCCATAAAAAGAAATGAAGTTCTGATACATGTTACAGCATGGATCAACCTTGGATCAACCTTACGCTAAGTGAAAAAAAGGCAAACACATATTGCATATTTCCATTTATATTAAGTATCTAGAGGCAGAAAGTAGGTTAGTGGTTCTCAGGACTGGGAGTGGGTGTGTTGAAGGGAAATGGCAGGGAGCTGACTGCAAATGGAAGCCGCATTGCTTTTTCAGGTGATGAGAAAATGTTCTCAAATATGTGGTTATGGACGCACAGCTCTGTGAATGTACTAAAACCCACTGTATCGTCCACTTTAAAATTGTGTATGTAATAGTATGTGAATTCCATTTTTTTAAAGATGCCAAAGAGACATGGGTACAGGAATTCAGCCGAGAGAGAAATCAAGTTTAGAAGACCTACAGAGACTTCCAAGAGAATGAGAAAGCTGAGCTAGGACTCAGGAATGCATTGGATTTAGGTGGGAGGAGGGAGGGCATCTTGGATGAAAGGAAGAAGATGGCAAAGTGAGGCTAGTCATTGTTCCAATCATGAAAAGAAAGGCCAACACATGCTGTGACATGATTGTCAGTGAATGTGTGCCCTCCCTCATAAAAAGTACATCTGCCTCTACTTCAGGTGGAATCCATAGCTAAAGAACAGGCAGCCAAATGCAAACCATGGAAGCCTCTATCTTCACTCCTGTGGCTTAGTATTTTAAGACACTAACTTTTAGATTTCTACATTACACTCAATGTTTAACACTAACCTAGCTTGACCTTTCACTGTATAATGATACTTGTCTTATGACTGTGCAGTATTCTATGTCTTTCTCAATATGTGAGGGTCTGAATTTCAAGAAGGGGGATGTCTATGTATATGGGGGGACAGCAAGTGCAGATCCTAGTCATGTTAGATTTGGAAATCCCTTGTGCTGTTTGTTTTGATAAGTTTTCAGTAGTTTACTATTTGACATTAGAGGTCATGCCTCCACTTGGAATCAGCTCCGTTCAGGAGACTGTATCATGGTGTTGCATAGCAGAATGCTATTTAAAAAAACCAATCTCAGCACATTCATCAACATTCCAAAAATACTCTGCTTGGCTCTAATGGCAGGATCTGAGAACACACTGGTCATGATGACCACAAACTTTGGGAGGAATTCTTCCTGAAACACAGCTCGGTGGGGCAAAAGAGAAAAAGTATGATATTTCTGGGATCCAGGAGGACATCTAAGGGAAGCTAAGCCAGCCTCGCATCCAATACACAAATTCCTTCTGACAGTTGTTATAGGTAGGCATCATCTTGGCTTTAACACTCACAGTTTTATGTCCAGTCAGCACAAAAAACTGGACGGTTTTTACGTAGACGATCCTAATAGCCTAGCCAAAACCTTGAATGAAAAGAGACTATATAAACTCTAGAAAAATACATGTCTAGAGTGGGTTTCTCAGTCTCACACACTTATCACTTAGGGCTGGATAATTCTTTGTGGTGGAAGCTGTCCTCTGCGTTGTAGATATTTACCCAGCATCACTGATCTTGAACCAATATGCCCCAGTAACATACCACCCCTACTCCGCTAGCAAAAACCAAAAATGTCTCCAGACATTTCCGAATGTCCCCTGGTGGGGCAGGGGGCAAAACTGATTGAATGAGAACCAACTGTCTAGTATGTAAATGACACTGGGTGAGCAGATTTACCCGGGTACATCTATTATTAATATTCAATGAATTCTTTTGAAACTTTACATGTTTAAGTGATTTTTAAGGGTATTTCTCTATAAGCTGGCATACTATGGAATGCTGATACCCTCTCAGACCACAACCAGCAACTGTTTCTAAAAAACAAAAACTGCCCTGGCTGCAAAATGGCAAAGTAATATTTCCCTGCATGTGGTGGAAGTATCATCATGGGTTTTGTCTCATCTGTACACATGAACATTGACACTATGGGTAGTCATTATGAGTGGGGTGACAATAAACAGGCAACCCTGTCTATTTCAAAATTAAAAAAAAAATTAGTCAGTTCTTGAGAAACTCAATCAACCGTTTATCTTAAAACTATATGCTAAAAGATTACCATCCGCTTTGATTCCAACGTCTCTGAATGTTTCCCAAACATTAAAGACTGTGAGTCATGCTTCAAGCCCATGTCTAATTTAAGCAAAACTTTATATAGCAAATGAATTAACAAAATAGACGAGCTCTCTCTCCAATTTACAGGAGGAAACGCATCATACAACTCAGGCTTTATGACACAGGAGTCGCCTCTCCCTTAGGATGACTTTGTCTGAAATTGTGTTTGTATCAAGAGGTCTAGCAACCGCTGGCTCACTCTGTGAGTATCAGCTCCAAGATGCTGCCCTGGCAACCGAGCCACACTTGCAATGTAACAAATCCTGAAACTGGAAGCAAAGAGAGTCTTGCATCTAAGCGCTGGATCTAAATGTTTCACACACGAGCGCTGTTTGAACTATCTATCCCTCTTTCGCCTGCCACTTCCCTTCTTCCCAGGGCCCTATTACATAAAGGCTTAGTTCTGGGGAATAAGTGGGCGTCAATTGTGGCAGGGTGTGGGAGGATGCCTAGGTTACCTCCTGTATTATACACTCTATTTAGGAGGTGGGCAATTCCTATTTATATAACCCCTGATGAAGATACACCCCAGCAATTTGGGAGCGGGGGATGGCCAAAACAAGTACGTAATGTCACTTGAACACCTTGTGCTAAGTGCAAATCTGATTACTGCCTTCATCTTCTTAGAAAGGAACAGGTATCACTGCAAACAACAGTTTGCGGTGGTTGCCCAGTGTAGGAAAGCCAGGGGGCTGAAATTCAAAGCCAAGTGGGACACCAGCAGAGAAAAGTAGCTAGGCTTTACCACGCAACATGAAAACATGGCTCCACCCGCACTGTACCATCCAAGACTAGATCCTGAGTGCTTCAGTGGGAGAACAGAAGCGCAGTCCTGGGTGCCCAGAGCTGGTCTGTAGGATGGGAGAGAGTGGAGAAGCCCACTGATTGATATGAAAACTTCCACAGCAGAGAACTGAGTCAAATCTGTTGCCTTTTAGGTTCTAATTTAGTCCTCTGAAGCCTTAGTGTCAAATATGGTAGCCACTGGCCTTTGTGGCTACTCAGTGTTTGAAATGTAGCTAGTCAGAATTAAAACGTGCTAGGAGTGCAAAATACATGCCATATTTCAAAGATTGAAATGAAATATACATACATACATGTCTCCTTACTAATTTTACTACTGACTGCATATCAAAATGGTAACAGTTCAGATGTCTTAGGTGAAACAAAATATATTACTGTTTCTTTTTATCTTTTTTTAGAAAACTTATTTAAATGTGAAATTTTTAAATTACCTATGTGGTTTGAATTACATTTCTACTGGACAGTGCTGGTCTGAAAGCTGAATGTTGCTTTAAGGCATGATTTATGTTGAGCTCGGAGATGCGTTCATAAGAAAGTGTTGCTTGACTGAGCTTGGCTATCTACTGTAAAATGTTAACTTCAAACATCCTTGAAAACTAAAATTTCATTCACTGCCTCCTTGGCAAAATCTGTCAGATAAACAAATCTGCTGTTTTGAGACATGAAAGCAATGGTTAACAATGTAAGTAAATTTTCTTCCTATGCAGACATACTTAAACCATGTTAAAGTAGAGATGAAACAGGCTCTAACATTGAAATGGACCTATAATTAGGTGCTAATGTTAAATATCCTGCAATGTTTCAAAAAGACGCATAGATGGAGAAAGGCCAGGCCTATACAAGGCAGGAGAAGAGAAAATGTTGAATATATGAATGCAAATATGTTACAGATATCTGAGTTCAAATACTCTATGCTTTCCAGGTACTACTTGCTTTTTGGCCTTTCCTCTCCATCTTCGCCACCACCACCTGGCCAATTCACGGGGTCAGAGGCCAAGCCATTCTCTTCATCTCTCAGATGAGCCTCTCCACCCTTGCATCTCCCATTGCTCAGCTGTATTGTACCCCACCAATGGAAACCACCCTAACTTTTGGCTCCAGATCCTGCCACAGTCACAAGGAATCTTCAGGTTGGCAACAAGGTCACCTTTGCATCAAAGCCTTAAAGTTTAACTCCACATATCCCACCCGAGCAGGAGTCCAAAGATGAACATGAGGCTTATTAAGCATCAAGACTTCCAATCTAGTCAAGTCAATCTTCAGTGTTTTTAATGGAATGTACAGATTAAAATATAAAATAATCCTTTTCACTTGCATTTGTTCAATTTATCTAAAAACCATTCCGTGTAGTTAGAACTCAATGAAAGTAACAGCGCCTGCCAACAGGAACCAAATTTTCTTTTCAGTTTGTAAGTTTTATGCCCCTGAAAGCCTCTTCTTAAGAAATTTTGTATTTGTGGGTGGTTATAGATTTTTTTTTCTAATCTAGATCTCAAAGAAAATGTGGTCAAAGGACACTGCTATGGGTAACCTCAGGAAGGAAAAATGTCTCCAAAAATATCTTTTAGAAAGAGTAGGTCACAGCTCTTAAGGCCCAGTACAGCAAATCCTCAGCGACCCTGGATCATCTGGGAATGAGTCATCCCAGATAAGCACACATCCTGGATAGCCCAAAGTTTATGCTCTAACCATCTTCTTGGAAGAGCTTTCATTTTTCTGCTTTATTAATGATGATAATTAAGTCAATAGCAAAAGAGTAAAACTTTCCCCTTGGGAAGATGAAAAACAGTTTAACATGAAGGAGTCAATCTGGTCTTTGGAGTCAGCTAATAGAAATTCAAAACCTAGTGCCACCACTTAATACCCTTGTGACTCTGGGAAAGTTACTTAGCCTCCACAAACCTCAGTTTCCTCATCTATAGAGTAGGATAAAGAACCCCCACTAGAAAGTTGTTCTTATGATCAGAAAGTACACACAAAGGCACAGAGTGAAATGTTTGATACAGAGGAGGTATCTGGAGAAACATCTTTTTCTCACTTTGATCCTCTGGCAACTGAAGACTAAACTGGACCTCAGCAGAGGAGGGCAATCCCTGAACAACTGAGAGCAAGCAAGAATGCATTTTCCAAGATATTAGTCTTTCTTCCTTTAGAGGTCCATGGTACTGTTTGGCCTAGGGCGTTCTGACTGAGCTTGCTATAAACACCCTCCCCCCCCACACACACACCCCATCACCACAACTACCACACCAGTTAAATAGATTATGCTACATTTGCCTACAAATGTCCACATAAAATGCATCCTAGTTTCCTGTGGTTGGCAGTCATGGTTGCTCCCAGCATGTTGGCCCTGATTAATGTGTGGGATATGTGGGTTTGGGGCACTAAAATATACCCAAGTTTTCAGTGAGAGGCCACACTATGCTCTCGTCAACAGGCCTTGCTCATTCTGTTTGTTTCTCACAACATAAAATAAACTGCCTGTCATGTATATTTTGAGTAAACTGAGAAGTTTCTTAAGTACATGTATGGCAAACCAACTCATAAATATTGGGCTAGCAAAAAATTCATTCGAGTTTTTCCATAACGCAAATGAAATTTTTGGTCAATCCAATAGATAACCGAGGAGCTTTTGTTCCATAGGTAAATATGCTTAGACAATTACCTTACCGTGGAATACATCATTCAAGTCTGGCATTGGTTGGCTTTATCATTTTTATAACTACCTTATAAAGAAAAAATTCACATACTATATAATTCATGCATTTCAAATGTTCAATTTAATAGTTTTTAATATGTTCATGGAGTTTTGTAACCATCACTACAACCATTTTAGAGCGTTTTTGTCACCTCCAAAAGAAACCTCATAAATATTAGTAGTCACTCCCCATTGTCTCCCACACAGTCCTAGGGAAGCATCAATCTACCTTCTGGATTTGCCTATTCTGGACATTTCAAAATAAATGAAATCATACAACGTGACTTTTTGTGTCTGGCTTCTCTCACTTAGCATGATATTTTCAAGGTTCATCCATGATGTAGCGTGGAACAGTACTTCATTCTTTTATTGCAGACTAATATTAAATTATGTGGGTGTGTCAACTTTTATTTACTCATTCATTAGTTAATGGACATTTGGACTGCTTCTACTTTTTGACCACTATGAATAATGTTGCTATGAACCTTCATATACAAGTTTGTATGTGGATACACATTTCACTGCTCTTGGGTAGATATCTAGATGTGGAATTGATGAGTCATATGGTAATTTTATATTTAACTTTTTGAGGAACTGCCAGACTGTTTTCCAAAGTGGCAGTACCATTTTACATTCCCACCAGCAGGGTATGAGGGTTCCAATTTTCCCATCTTCTTACCAACACTTGTTATTATCTGTCATTTTTACTATTAGCATCCTAGAAGTTATAAGATGGTTCATCCCTGTGGTTTTGATTTGCATTTTTCTGATGGCTAATGATTTTGAGCATGTCTTATATGTATGCATGTTACATATGCTTACTGGCCATTTGGAGGTAAATGGGGTGGAGGTATATGATGAAATTCAACAGAATTGTGAAGGAATCAGATATAGGAATATATCCCATAGTTCTTTTTTTTTTTTTTTTTAATTTCTGCTAACACAGTGAATGTCCTAAGGAATTTGTGAGGAACTGTACTGAGACTGGAATTTGTGAGCTAACCATAAATGACTTAACCAAAACATGATGAAATGCTTTTCAACAAAATGTTGGAGGAAGCAGTGAGATTAATAACTAAAGAAAACAAATGACTTCAATAACATAACTTTTTAAAAAATACTATAAAAATAGAGCTATACATCATCCATCCATTGGGCAAAGGTATTATCACTGGTTCTTGCATCAAAGATTAAGACCCCAACCTGGTAACCTGTTAAGCAGAATCTACTGAAGTGACATAGTGTGTGGGGGTGGGAAGAATGCGATGATTAATAGCAAAAATAACAACCAACTTCCCAGTGCACACTAACTGACAAGCATTGTAAACAGTGAGGCAAGCACTGTATAAGTTTCACCTACAATATCTGTTGTCCTTGCCACAACTCTGTAAGATTTTTTTAATTGCTGTTCTTTGCAGTAGTTTGCTTATCTGTTACTGAGAAGAGCAACACAATTCTTCCCATGCCCACATTCATCTCTGCTGAGGTTAGCAGCCGCTGGAGGCTCCTAGAGCACAAACTACCCTCCAGGTAATAAAAACCCACCTTTACCCATATCTGATTAGTCCAGGGGTGTTGACTAACAGTCACTGAATCAGTAGGGGCTTATGAAGAGGCATGCTGACATCATTCTGCTCGCACAGATGCCACTGCTCAAACTGAACTAACTAATGGGATTCTCTCTGTTCCTAGTTATCTGAGAGATGTAGTAATTGCTGTTCAGTGGGTGACAGAGCAGGAGGAGCCAGGAACAGTCAGAAGTAGACATTAAAGTAGTAGAATCCCAAAGTGAGTGAGTGAGTGAAAGTTGCTCAGTCGTGTCCAACTCTTTGTGACCCCATGGACAGTATGTAGCCTGCTAGGCTCCTCTGTCCATGGAATTCTCAAGGTCAGAACAATGGAGTGGGTAGCTGTTCCCTTCTCCAGAGGATCTTCCCAACCCAGGGATAGAATCCAGGTCTCCTGCATTGCAGGTGGATTTTTCACCATCTGAGTCACCAGGGAAGCCCAGAATCCCACTGTAGTCATCAATGAATTCTTCCTATTGGGGTTGACAAGATATCCTGGGCTGGAGATTCTGTGGATATCCTGGCAATAAAGAACCTCCCATCTTGAGTATCCAAAGGTTCTAATACTACTTCATCATGTCTTTTTTTATGGATGAGAAAATTGATCACAACACACACACATACACCATCACACAGTTTAAAATTTTTCAATAACTTCTTCTTGGTCCTAGGCTATAATCTAATATTCTTATTCTGTGGCCTACAAGACTCTGTCATTCTTTTTGCCCACGCCCACCCACTTCTCCAAATGTTTCTTATGTTCTCTCCCCCTTACTCTGAACTTTCTTCATTCAGCTATTCGAAACCTGCTGTTCCTCTTTGTTCAGGGTCTTTGCACAAACTATTCCTTCTTTCTGGAGGGCTTTCTCCCTCTCCTGGCCAACCTAATAACTCTTCAGCCTGGATATCTTGCCATAAACATCACTTCTCCAGGCATAAAAGATACATGTGCCACAGCCTGGGCGATCTGGTTCCACAGCCCACAGAAAAGAGAAAGGGTGGGCATCTCTGACTTGGACCCCATGATTCACTGGAAGGGCTTCCCTGGTGGTTCAGATGGTAAAGAATCTGCCTGCAATGCACAAGACCCAGATTTGATCCCTGGGTCGGGAAGATCCCCTGGAGGAGGAAATGGTAACCCACTCCAGTATTCTTGCCTGGAGAATTCCATGGACAGAGCAGCCTGGCAGGCTACAGTCCATGGGCTCAAAAAAGTGTCGGACATGACCAAGCAACTAAAACTTTCACTTTCACATTCACTGGAAACCTGTCAAGTGTTCACTCAGGAGCATGAGCAGGGACCTGTGGCCACACACCCTCTGGCCTTCCCAGGGTCTTGCTACCAAGAGCTAGGGCTAGAGAGCCGTTGAGCTGGAGTGCCCCTGTCACATCCTCGCATGAGGCTGTAAACCTAACACTGGGCTTTCGTACTCACAGAGACACACAGACCTAGGCAAGGAGAGGAGGAAGGACCCTTGGGCGTGCACTTTGCTTTCTGTAATGGATACTGCTGGGATGCAGTGGAATTTTTTTTTTTAAGGACACTGCTTTAAATACATACTGATTTTGTGATTGCTAAAAGAGCACTACAGAAAACAGTGTAGTAAAGCAAACAATCACCTTCTAATGTGCCTTTGTTTAAAACGGAAATTGTAACAAAACTAAGATAGCACTCCACTTAGAAAGTTGAATTTCTTAGAAGTCTAGAGTGTCGAGCTCAGTAGGATGTTTCTGTGTTAACCACAAATGTATGCTTGGTCAGATTTCTGTGAACCCCGAATAAGGAATAAAAAATGGGGCTTTGTCTTATTTCTTACATTTTTATTTTTCTAAGTGGGTGGTCTAGAAGGGAAAAAGATATACTATCATTTTACTAATGTATTTCAAGTTTGGCTGTGTAAGACTGATTTCAGTCCTTCATTTGCAAGTATATACTTTCCGATTCTCTTATCCAGGCCTACTCTTTACAAACAACTTTATTGAGATGTACTTTGCCTATCATAAAATTCACCTATAAGTTTACCAAAATCTGTAACCACCACTACAATCCAGATTGAGCACATCTCAGTCACCTTAATAACATTCCTGATGACGATCAACCACTAATCTACGTTCTATCTCTAGAGATTTGTAGAAAGTATTATATCTTCACACACACATACAGAATATAAATCAAAAATACATCTCTTCTTTAACAAAATCCTACTTATACACCAAGATTTTGCTGTTTGCAATGTTTAAAGTTTTTTAGTAACAAATAAATGAAAGGTTGCAAAAAAACCTCTTAAAAACAGTCCTACAAAACATGTTTTTCCACTGTAAATACTACTTTAAAGCTTATGACAACCAACCAACAGACAGCATTTTTCCATCATGCGATGTTTTCCTCATTAAAGTCAAAAGTGTCCATTTTACTCTCTTCCAGTATTCCTTTCCCCTCAACCCCAATCAAACTCTTCACAGGTTTAAAAGAGTTTATAGCACATATTCTTAACTTCATTTGCAGACAAAACCCTGGAGAAATTTAGTCTCCTCCAAATTTGGATCACGAGCTCAAGCAAGCAAATGAAACTTCCCCAAATGACATCCTGTTCCATAGCTTTTAAGAGCTATGATAAAGTTTCTAGACTCTCTTTAAAGATATTCTGGAAATTCATCAGACTAGTCATAAAGCCACTAACTTCCTTAGCAACCCGGTAATATTGTGAGCTTTCCAAGTTAATTATAGATCTTGTTATTTTAAGGAACAATCACTAATTGAGATCTTTTAATTAAATTAACAAGAGGTTATTAAATAGGTTCTACAAAATAACCCTTTGCCCCTTAACAACAAATGAAAAAAATTCTTATCATGGTAAGTTAAAGAATTGACCATTGGTCAACATGACAAATGTATGAAATTAAGTCATTTCCCCATAACTCTCCAGCCCAGCACAATTGTGAAAGTAGATAAATCACGTTTCATTTGAGCTTGTACCACCCAATTTACTGCCCTAAAACACAACAGCCTTGTTCAGGCCAATTCACAGACTTCTGATAGCAGCCTTCACAGGCCCCCAGGTTGCCGGTTTCTGAGTCTAGTACACTGGCTCTCACAAGGGTGCTGACCTGCTTTCTATTTTCAACTGGAATTTCCTCCTCTGGGGTGCCAGGATCCCCACCCCCAGGGGCATTCACCTGGTTTTCTGTTCAGTGCTCCTGTTCTATAGCTTGCGCCCCACTCTGGAACTGAAGAGAATTCCAGGCTCGCCTCCTGCAGAGTCCAATGACAGGAACACTCATGGACATTATGCTTCACGTATGGTGGGAATCAGGTTTTGTGAGCATCCCAAGTTCCTCTTAGGAGACACCAAGGTGATATTTACTCAGGAAGTTGCTGGGATCTAAGACAAGACCTGCAGGAAATGATAGCGGGGAGGCCAGGTTGTAGGGCTAAAGCTGTAAAGACATCTCCATTCAAAGGGTCACAAGAATGTGGAAGAGTCAGCCAAAAGAAACATCCCAAAGCATAAGATGGGGCCACATCCCTTGGCAAAACACAGGCTGCACTGGAGGACCAACAGCTCTCTCACCGCCCATCTCTTGTGGCTGCAGTCAGCAAGCTATATAGAGTTTAAAGAGTTTAAAGAAAAGGACATCGGTGTTTTTAGGGTCAGCCCTTGGAGGCCCTTTACATTCTTTGCTCTGAGGGAGTTCTGAACACATTAATGCAAAAATCGCAAATGCAAAACAAGAGCCAGCACTTTAAACCAAGGAGTAAATGACATTTTTCCGAGTTCAACTCTCCATTTTGAAGGGGTAAGAATAGCAAAGTTTGCGAAAAATTATCTGCCTAGAATGTTTACAAAATAAGCTATGTGCTTAGTCTCTCAGTCGTGTCCAACTCTTTGCGATCCTATGGACTGTAGCCTGCCAGGCTTCTCTGTCCATGGGACTCTCCAGGCAAGAATACTGGAGTGGGTTGCCATGCCCTCCTCCAGGGGATCTTCCCGACCCAGAAATTGAACTGGAGTCTCCTGCATTGCAGGCGGATTCTTTACCAGCTGAGCTACGAGGGAAAATATGAGAAAACACAATTTTTAACTTAAAACTTGCAGAGGGTTTTCTGGTGACTTAGAGAAGGAGACGAAGAGGATAGGTTTTAGACACTATAAGCTCTATGTGAATGCATCTTACATTTTAATTAAGAAGAAGTCTGAGAGTAGAAACTAGATATTATCCTTTTTTGAAATTTTCCTTTAGCACTGGATTCACATCTGGTTCTCCACACATTCTAGTGAATAAATGAATGTTCAGTGCTATTTTGCCCTTATCTGAACACACTCAACTTTCTTCTCCACACAGACCATATGTGTCCCCTTTCTTTTGCCCTCACTATTATATAACAGTGGGCTTCCCTGATGGCTTCAGATGGTAAAGAATCTGCCTGCAGTGCAGGAGACTGGGGTTCAATCCCTGGGTCAGGAAGATCCCTTGGAGAAGGGAAGGGCTACCCACTCCAGTATTTTTGCCTGAAGAATCCATGGACAGAGGAACCTGGCAGGCTCTAGTTCTATGGGGTCACCAAGAGTTGGACACGGCTGAGTCACTAACACTAACACACTTACATAACAGTAGATCTATCTCATTTGAGACACAACTTCAGACCAGAAGTCCGAAAACTTTTTGGGTAAAGAGCCAGATAGAAAATATTTTAGCGTTTGCATGCCATAGAGTCTGTTGCAACTACTCAGCTCTGCTGGTGCAACCTGAAAGCAGTCAGAGTTGATATGTAAATGAAAGGGCACGGCTATTTTCATGGACACTAAAATGTTTATTGCGTATAATGTTCACATGTGATGAACTAGTGTTCTTTGGATTTTTTCCCACTATTTCAAAATGCAATACTTGTCTATTCTTACCTTGCAGGCTGTTAAAAAAAAAAAGCAGGCAGCAGCCCAGATTTGGCCCATGGGCCACAGTTTGCTGGCCTCGGATTTAGACAACTGAGTGACTGTGATATGGTGGGTGCTCTACTAGGTATGGCCACCTACAGAGTAAACTGAAAAACAAAATGGGATTTGGCAACTGTTCAGTCAGTTGATTTGCTAGAGGAAGACAGGGCAAAGGTTTTAAACTTCAGAGAGGAAATTCTCTGCGTGTGCATTATTTTTAATTTCGTTTATCCACGTACATGGCAAAGTTGATCAAACTCATCAGCTAATTTCCAAACGTTGGCTCTGATTTGTTTGAACTACAGTATTAATATTTGTTTCTTCTGATTGTAAATGACCTCATCCACAATCTCAGAAGACGGTTTTAAAAACCGGAGCCCAATTTATAAATCTTTGTAAAGTGACACTAGTAAATTAAAACGAATTAAAAAATCTCCTGGGAGGTGAATGTTTTCTTTTAATATATTGAGGAACCAGTGTTGCTAAGCCCAAGGAAACAGGGGAAGACTGTGACGATTCTGTTTAAATGTTAATAGATTCAGTCTATTTCTATAATATTCCCTTAACATCTATTCAGTATATATCCAATCAATGTGGATTTGTGGAGACTGGTATCAGAAGGATCGTCCCATTATCCTGCCTCTCTTGCTTAATTAGGTCATAAGGAAATACATATTGATACATAACAGAAAGGAAGCATTGAGCAAATAGGAAAAAATTGAGATAGATTTGCATCTTCTTAAACATGTCAGTATTTTCAAAACTTGATTACATACTGTGGGAAAGTGAATGATTTGCCCTATTTCTTCACCCCTTACTGTGCTCACACCCCTGCCATGGCCCCATCATGGAGGAAGTATATTTCCTTACTCAATGACATTAGGCTTGGTCATGACTTGCCTTGGTCAATGGTAGATGGGTAGAGATGAGAGTGTGCCTGAGCTCAGCCTGTGCATTAAGAAGCCTTAGTCAATTCCACTTGTCATATTGTGCATCCACACTTCTCCAAATAAATGCTGCCCCACCAACCTAGGTCCTAGAAAAAACACATGTAGAATGGAATCGTCAGGAAGTAAAGCCCTGCAGGGCTGGCAGCTTGACCTTGGGCCCATCAGTTGAGTTCTGCCAGATAAAGCCACACATCTGTGAAAATAAGTGATGGTCATTTTAAGCCACTGATTTTCAAAGTAGCTTTTTTATGCAGCAAATTAGTGTGGCAATAGCTAACTGAAAGAAACACAATTCTACATTTTCGATAACACAGCATAAAGCACCATTTTGTATGTCTGTGTGCACATGTGTATGCATGGCAGGAGTTCTCTAGTTCATTCCTTTTTAATGATATCCAAAATAAAACAGTGTCACCTAGTGCAGAAATCTCCTGGAAGGCCCCATAGCTCTTCACACCCAGGTTCTTCCTACAGTCCCTACAAGGGGATATGAAGGACCCACAGGGTAATGAGGGCCTTCCCTGCCTACTGAATTGAAAGCCATAGGCTGGTCTAAGAATGTTGAGGTTTTAAAAAATATTTTCCTTTTCTAATCAAGATCAAGGCAAATCCTATAGTAAAACTGATTATTAGTAAAAACTAATAATTCAAGTATCCAATAAAAGTGGGCCTATGTTAGAAGAATCGGACAGCATCAGCCCTTTTTACTACTTCTTTTTTTAAATAGTGGGAACCAAATAAATGCAGGAAGTCTTTAGAACTGTGTCCCGAATGATAAGGTTTCACTCTGCAGCCATCCTGAATAAAAACAGCTATTAAGTTTTTTTTTGAACCAGCTAATCTTGATAAGGTTCAAACGTTTCCCCAAGAGAGGTCTATGAACTGCCACTCCCTTCGAATTGAATGAATAAAAATTCATGTGTGCCATTAACATCAGGGTTTATACAACACTTGTGCTGCCCAACTGGGCCGTGGCTACTGCAAATGCATGTGGGACTTGTGTTTATCCTTGTCCATAAATACCTTTGGACGATACAGTGCCTGCTCTCCTGTACCTTTCCCAGGCAGCTGCAAGTTCAACCATGCAGTTGTCATTCCTGAGATGGATGTTCCATTAGAATAGTCATGCAGAGAAGGAGCATGGAGCATTCATGCAGGAGCTAAATTCTGGGCTGTTTCAATAAAAAGCACTTTGCTAAAGAAAACACAACAGTTGGAATTACAAAATAACCACAATGCTCAGCTAAAAATACCAAACAGGATGTTCTTTATTTGTGGTTGTATATGTTACTAACAACAAGAACACCAAAATCCTCTCTGATCTCAGTGTCAATTCGCCTTAGCTTTCTTCTGTTAGGTCTCTGGACCTTTCTGACATAAATGATCGATGGAGATAGGAATGTTCCCGCTGTGCCAGAAGGACAGAGGAAGTAATCTAAAAGGCGGCATTTTATGAAGAACGGGTCAGTGGTTGCCCGGATTAGAGAAGGAGGTAGGAGGTGATGTGCGTGTGGCTACAGAGGGGTAGCATGAGAGAGCTCTTCTGTGGCGATGGAACAGTCTTGTATCTTCAGTGTGGTGGCAGATACACCAATCTAGACATGTGATAGAATTGCCCGGACATCTCTCGGTCTCTCTCTCCCTCCTGACTGTCCCTCCCTCCCTCACAAAATATGAAGGAATGCATGTAAAAAACTGGTGAATCATGAACGAGGTCTATAGTCGAGTTGACAGCATTATACCAATGTGAATTTCCTGATTTTGAAATTGTACTGCAATTATGGAAGATGCTATCATTGAGGGAAGCTGGATAAAGGGTACATGGACTCTCTTGGTTTTACTCTACTTTTGCAACTTCCTATGACTCTAGAATATTTACAAAATGAAAAGCTTTTAAAACTGTCATTTCAAAGGTAACATCTCAACCCAGTGTCATTTTGCAGTCAGCCACCATGCAGTGGTTCAAGCACTGAGACTTGGCAGTCAAACTAATGAGGACTTGAGTCTCGGTTCCGCTGCTTACTAGCTGTTGTGACCTTGAAAAAGATCCAAACTCAGTGCCTTGGTTTCTTCATCCTGTAAGTGGGAATGATAATAGGACCTAACTAACAGGGGTCTTTAAAGGATTAAATGAGATACTACAAGTAATATGTCCAGAGTTCATGGAAAGCATTCAGTAAGTATTGGCTGTTATTATTATTAAGATGGTAAATCAGTCTAAGTACTTCTAAGAGCATTAAGTTCTTGATTACTTTGGCTGACATTCAAGAACACACTAAGTGCCAGGCACATGCCTCATGTGACCAAGGAGATGGAGTCTAGACATGGGCCCTGGTTCCGGTCTCTGGCCCTTTGGATTTTTCAGTTCTATAATGAATATGATCTTTAAAGATGCAATTTACTTGTAAGATGGATGTTATGAAAGTGGAAACACAGGTGTCTTGAGGAGGAACTAACTTAAGAATGAGAGGCCCTTTCTGCAGTCAAGGTTGAAATGGGAGCTTTTTCTCTGCTAAATTACTGGAGTACAGGATGGTTCAACTGCAGTCTTCAGCTGCAAGCACGCCTTTACCAACAGACAGAAATGAGAATAAAGCACAGGTTAACCCATTGGTGTTGATGTATAACTTTAAGGGTTAAATACATCACTGTATAATACATGATAAGTAAGGGCTTTAACAAGCTTTGAATATTAAAGGCATGCACATCATAAACAGAGTTGGTATGACACATTACTAGCTTAAATATGGTAATATAGATAACCCATGGGGAGAGGAAAGAGCCATTGTAAGCAGTTTGGGAGTCCTCTATATACTCAGGAATTTAGGGTCTTTCATAATGCAATTATACTTCAAACAAGACTGACATGCATACGATGAATTTTCTGTTTGCCAATTCTCCCCCATGTCTGCCAAAACAAAGCAAAAAATGTCCTCCCTTCTCTGTGTTGGCCTTTGCCCTCTGAAACTGATCTCAGTGGATTTTCTTGGGTTTCGTACTAGACGGAGATGAGCGAGCAGAAGACCAAGAGGTCAGAATATTCATCTCTCATCCCACTCCATCCCTGCTTCTCTATATTTCGCCCTTGCTGCAATCCTCACTGGGTGCCTTTCCAGGGTCCCTTCCTGTGAGGCGGGCAGTCAACGGGTTTTGGTAATGCTGGACCCTCTCTGTCTCCCTGCGGTCACGCCTTCCCCACTGCTAATTTCTAGGTACCTTACCACCCCTTGTTGATTCTGGTTAATAGTCCTTTCCTTAAATTAGGCATTTTTGAGTGTCCCATCTGTTTCCTGTCACATTCTTATGGATACAATGCCCTTCTCTGTGAGTCAGTAGCTAAGGTGGGAGAACACCTTATCTTTTGAGATCGAAGTTAAGACTGTGGTTTACATGCTGCTCAGACCATCAAACTGACATCATAATGGGACTGTTACAGGTCATGTGCATAAATACTTGCATAAATAATACTATGTGTGACCATTTTCAAATTCCCTCAGCAAACCTGACATCCCATTTTCTTGCTAAATGATTATTACTCTGTGGATTGAATTAAAACAGCACTGAATTAAAAAGGCACTGCTAAGTAAAGACTTCAGAGTGATGTCCAAGAGTCCTGTCCCGATGGGCAGAGCTCACATGTTCCCTGGCACAGGGGAGCTCAGCAAATACACAACTGAAGTGCTCCGCACACCAGTGACATACTTTTAGCCTCTTTATTTCACTTGGATGGACACCTTTCTTACCAAGATCTCAGTCAGCTATAGAAAGGGGTCATTCAAAAAATATTTTTAAAATTGATTCATCTGAACATCTTTTGCTGTTTCCATGGCAACTTTTCCCCAAAGCCATAACTCTAAATTCTTCTGAAAACTTCATCTCAGAAATCGAATGTATTTGGCACTCCAAACACTCAAATTTTACTATACAAATTTAACTTGGAAGAATGTGTCAAACAACCAAAAAAATGGAGAGAAAATCCTGACCGGTTATTATTTCCACTTCAAAGGATCATGACATCTTTCAAGGAAAGAGCCCTCATCAACACTGCTCATATTTGAGTAAAGTAGTCTTGTACTTTGTGCATAATTTACCCAAACTGAGATGTATCCCACAGCCACATCCAACCAGTCACCATCAAGACAGACAAAGCAGTACCATATAAGGCTGGGTGGTAGTCCTTTTTGTTTCATTTGATCTATCTTTAAGTTTTTAAGTATTCAGAAAGTACTTAAGAATAAAACAAAGCAGAATAGTTGGTCTTTTGAAAATAAGTTTAGAACCAGAAAATCTGAGAAGGTACATTAAAAGATATTAAATAACTGTATTCATTTGTAAACCTTGGCAATCTTAGTCCAAAATTTTGCAATTGAAAAAGCAAGAGAGTTCCAGAAAAACATCTATTTCTGCTTTATTGACTATGCCAAAGCCTTTCACTGTGTGGATCACAAGAAACTGTGGAAAATTCTGAAAGAGATGGGAATACCAGACCACCTGACCTGCCTCTTGAGAACGTATATGCAGGTCAGGAAGCAACAGTTAGAACTGGACATGGAACAACAGACTGGTTCCAAATAGGAAAAGGAGTACGTCAAGGCTGTATATGGTCACCCTGCTTATTTAACTTATATGCAGAGTACATCATGAGAAACGCTGGGCTGGAAGAAGCACAAGCTGGAATCAAGATGGCTGGGAGAAATATCAATAACCTCAGATATGCAGATGACACCACCCTTATGGCAGAAAGTGAAGAGGAACTAAAGAGCCTCTTGATGAAAGTGAAAGAGGAGAGTGAAAAAGTTGGCTTAAAGCTCAACATTCAGAAAACGAAGATCATGGCATCTGATCCCATCACTTCATGAGAAATAGATGGGGAGACAGTGGAAACAGTGTCAGACTTTATTTTTGGGGGCTCCAAAATCACTGCAGATTGTGACTGCAGCCATGAAATTAAAAGACGCTTACTCCTTGGAAGGAAAGTTGTGACCAACCTAGATAGTATATTCAAAAGCAGAGACATTCCTTTGCCAACCAAGGTCTGTCTAGTCAAGGCTATGGTTTTTCCAGTGGTCATGTATGGATGTGAGAGTTGGACTGTGAAGAAAGCTGAGTGCCAGAGAATTGATGCTTTTGAACTGTGGTGTTGGAGAAGACTCTTGAGAGTCCCTTGGACTGCAAGGAGATCCAGCCAGTCCATTCTGAAGGAGATCAGCCCCAGGTGTTCTTTGGAAGGAATGATGCTAAAGCTGAAACTCCAGTACTTTGGAGGTGTCATGCGAAGAGTTGACTCATTGGAAAAGACTCTGATGCTGGGAGGGATTGTGGGCAGGAGGAGAAGGGGATGACAGAGAATGAGATGGCTGGATGGCATCACTGACTCGATGGACGTGAGTCTGAGTGAACTCTGGGAGTTGGTGATGGACAGGGAGGCCTGGCGTGCTGCAATTCATGGGGTCGCAAACTGAGCAACTGAACTGAACTGAACTGAAGACTTTTAAAACTATTTACTCCCCTATTACTTCAGAACTTACAATCTAAGACAGGCCATGCTAATTAACATTCACTGATGTGGCCAGGGCTTGAGAAGGGGCCCCACAATCTTTGTCAGTGGCAGATAGAATGCCAACACACCTGCCACCCTGGGCTGATTGGGAGTTTTGTGGGTTTTTTTTTGTTGTTGTTGCAGTTGACATTTGTTCATTTATTAACGCTTCATCATGCAAACTGCTGTTTCAAGGCAATCCATCATATAGAATTATTGGCCAATAGTCCATATCTCTGACTATGAAATTCCTAATGGGAGACCTTTTCTCTCCCCTTTAAAATTAACATGAAATCATATGACCTGTTCCAGCCAATCAGATGCTTCCATGTAAGACTTTGCCATTCCAAGAAGTAATATAGAGAAACAAGGATAGTTAAAAACCATTTAAGTCTGAGTACAAAGCATAGGATGATGAAGATCATAGAAAATTATATAATTTTTAAAATTTGAAAAGGAATTAAGCACTTATTATGTTAAATCCAATGCCTTTGAATCAGTTTGCCTCCTTAGCAATAGCAGTGGGCAATGACTCAAGTCTGACTGATCTTGTCACTCTGTCCTCCTGTGTTGGCGAGGGGCCCACATTGGACCGAGGAGGTGTGTCTTGACTGGGAGATTTTTAACCAGGATGGAACTGAGAGAGAAGAGCTGGGAGAAGCTAACTTTCTCCTTCTCACTTTTGTTTTTCTTTCAGTGCCTTTGCATTTCCCCCAGAGCAGGGTAGTCTGTATCACATCCTCAACAAGTGCTTATTGGAGAGTGACAGACCCTAGCTCCCCACTCACCTACAGTCATGGACCCAACATCCAAGCATGCAGGTTTTTGGAGAATTCCTCACATCCTGGTTGGGATATGATGATCACTAATTCTAGAGCATCACCGACTCGATGGACATGAGTTTGAGCAGGCTCCAGGAGTTGGTGATGAACAGGCAAGCCTGGTGTGCTGCAGTCCATGGAGTCACAAAGAGTTGGACACAACTGAGTGACTGAACTGAACTGAATTCTAGAGCCAGGACTACTATGTTTAATAAACTGCTATTCCAGCTATCTCAGAATAGAGGTGGTGAACTGAGACAAGATTGTTAAACACTGATGCATCAGGAAGTCCCCTGAAGAAGAGAGAAGACAGGAAACGTTTAAAAACAAGATCCAAGATGACAAAGGGCCTCAGGAGCTGAGGAGTGAAGAAGCAAAAAGCCCAGGGCAGTGAGGCTTCTAGAGGGTCCACCATCACCCTTCCCCCACGGTGTGAAACATGATGCTCATAGCCATGACTCGCTCACATCTGGAAGAGGTAAGTCACATTTTGTCTCACTCTTAAACAGTAGGGAAAGACATACAATTCATTTGAGAGAGCACAATACAAAATGAACCTCACCAACGGAAAGATGTTGATGTCTACAGAGATAAATCTAAGGCAAGATTTCTTAATTTCAGCACTACTGACTTTGGGAATGGACAATCCTGTCAGGCTGTGCTGTGCACGATGTTGAGCAGCAACTCAGGTCTCTAACTACTAGATGCCAGTAGCATCCTTTGCCAGTTGTGACGACCACCAATGCCTCCAGACATTTCTCAGTGTCCCCTGGTTGAGAACCACCGGCTTAGACTACCTAGAAAGCAGATGCTAAGGGACATGTTTGCCCTCACGCTATGGGAGAGGAGGCATTCCTGTGCCTCCTGTACTCTTGGTGCATTCAGCTGAAATGAAAATGCCAGGTTACAAAGCCAAAGACCTCTCTGAAAACTGGTACTCCATTACCTCAGAGTCACCTCAGGAGAAGCCCTACGTTGAAGTCTCTGGATCCCCTTTACCGCAGAATCTAGACTTTGTAGAGGCTTCTTGAACAGTACGTGGTCCACCATGTATTTCAATCAATTGGTGGTTTCCAAACATGGCTGCTGTCAGAATCACTGATGCCAAGCCTAGGCCTTGAAGATTCTCATTTAGTGGAAATTGGGTGAAGCCCTCAAGCCAGTATGTTTTGCAATCATCAGCTGGTGATGAGTGAAATTTTGAATCCACTGTGGACTGTGGTATGTATAGGTGAAGCCACTCAAGTAGCCAAATTCATTTCTCCATAGATGTTTATTGTGTGCCCATCCTGTACCAGGACCCATTCTAGGCAGTGGGAATATCATGGCAAAAGAATGATGAGGTCCTTGCCCTGAACGTAGGGAGTCTAACATGTATAATATAATACCAAGTAGTGGAGCAGACAACGAATGCACCATCTATGTGCTATAATCAATGGTAATTGATGGACTCAGAAGCACTTTGGAGACAGCAGTTGAGGAAGTGAGTTTTTTTCCCCACAACTTATAAGATATATATAGAGAGAGACCCATACAACATCTAAGGCAGAAGAGACAGCAGGAACAAAGGTCCAGGGCAGGAAAGAGCTGGTCACATTTGAGGAACAGAAAGTACACTGATGTGGCTGAGCGGTGTTAAGCTGAGGGAGGGTGTTAGGAAGCAGGGAGATTTATGTAGGAGGACTTGGAAGGCCAAGGTCATAGATGAAGGTGTTAGTCTATGTGTAATGGAAACCAGTCAGAGAGCTTTAAGCACTGAAATGTCACAATCTCATTTTTTAAAAAAGATCTCAACTGGTCCCATGACTGGACTATAGGGTTACCATGTTGCCTTCGTGAGGATGACAGATGCTGTGTGTCTGGGTTTAGATGACAGCAGTGCAGCTGGAAAGAAGAGGATGAATTTGGAGTGCTGTGCAAACAGACCTGGCAGGGCCAGATGCAAGGTGGGGGATGCAGGGAAGGGAGGCCTTCAGGATGACCCCAGGTGTCTGGCTTGGGCAGCTCACCAAGTCACCGACCATTTACAGAGGCAGGAAAGGCCAAGAGTGATACAGGTGAGGACAGGTGAGAAACCAAAAACCCAGTGAAGAGTACCTACAACTGAACAATAATATCATGACCAAGGTGAGACTCAAGTGTATTTGGTTCAGAGTTATCACCAGGTGGGGAACAGAAAAAGTAAATAAGACAAGTTTATGATCAGAAAGGACTGAGACCAAGGGTAGTATCTGTTTTCTTATGATTAACAGATATCTCTGCTACACAACATACAACAGGAATCCAATTGTTTATCAACTAGCAGTGGTGCTTAACAAGTGTTTTGAGGGACTTTCCTGGTTGTCCAATGGTTAAGAGTCTATCTTTCGATGAGGGGACATGGGTTCGATCCTTGGTCTGGGAACTAGGCTCCCACATGCCGCGGGGCAACTGAGACCTCGCACAACTATTGAGCCTGCGAGCCCTAGAGCTTGTGTTCCACAACAAGAGAAGCCACCGCAATGAGAAGCCCACACCCAGCAACTAGGGAGGAGTCCCTGCTCGCCACAACTAGAGCAAGCCCACATGCAGCAACAAAGAGTCTGTACACTGCAGTGAGGACCAGCACAGCCATAAATAACCACATAAATAACATTTTTTAAAAAAAGAAGTGTTTTGAAGGATGGGAGATGTGGTTTCCTAAGATGATGAGAGTTCCAAACCAGAGGTTATATTCAGGAAAATCTCAGGGCAGCAGAAAAGAAAGTGCATTAGGAGGTGGGGGTGGGGAATGGAAAAGGTATCCACGATTAGTAGAGGTGTTAATTAAGGTGATTCAATAATCTCCCTCTGATTTGTAACTTGCAAAATCTGGGCTTTTGTGAGGAGACAAATGAGTAGCAAGCAGAGTATTATAAAAGTGAATTCTGAGCCATGCAGCAGGCCAGTACAAATTCCGCTGAATTTCCTAAGATGTCAACGCTGGCAGAACTGATGGATGATAACTGATCCATATCAGCTCAGTGCTGCAAAGGTGCCCAGTTCCGGGTGTTTTTGGAATTACCAAAGAATAGCCTGTAATCAGGGGCTTCCCCGGGAGCTCAGCAGTAAAGAATCCACTGGGAATGCAGACAGATGGGTTTAATCCCTGGGTCGGGAAGATCCTCTGAGGAAGGCATGTCACCCCACTCCAGTATCCTTGCCTGGAGAATCCCATGGACAGAGGAGCCTGGTGGGCTGCAGTTCACAGGGTCACAAAGAGTCGGGCACGACTGAAGCGACTGAGCACACACACACCCATCCTGTAACCAGCACCACTGAATTATTAAGTAGACTTAATGCCTTTAAAGTCTTTCAAAATCAAATGTTCATAGAAAGCAAACTTGGAAACTTTCATAATAAGACCTCAACAGATTTGGGTGAGGAAAGGCTCCCTGCCAGGGTAAGCAGCTTAGCCCTTCCAGTGGGTTCCTTAGGGAGGAGGAACCATAAGTAGAGCAGGGAAAGAGTCAGCGGTTAGTAACGAGGCTGTGGTCAAGAGCACAGAGGACAGGGGACTGCACCAAACAGGAAGTGATGTCAGCAACAGAGAAGCTCAGAAGTGGACCAGTCAAGGGACGAAAATGGCTGCATCTTGACATCTGGACTCCATGGGCGGATGTCCCAAATCAAAGCCTAAGTCCCTTGCTTTTTGCCACACCTCAGTGAACAGAACACACGTAACCCACCTGTAGACTTATCTTTACAGGCAGCAACATGAAACCTTATTGTTTCTCTTTCAAAAAAAGAGGGTGAAAATAAGTGAGTGCCTCCAGGGAGATGCTGGGGATAACAGTATTCCATGTTGTTCCAAGACGCCTCCGATAATTTGTTCTAAAATTAATATTCACTGTAGTGATTCTACTGAAGTCACTATACTTAATTACACAGGTTGTCATGAAATTAGGCATTTGTCACAAGACCTTGGTAGATGATCAAGGTTTGCAATATTCTCTTTGGAGTTAATGCAAGAAAGCAGATGAGGACTGTTGGGAAAGGCAGATTAAGGTAATCTTCAACTCAGGCCAAGCGATCTGACTTTCGGGGGCTCAACAAAAGTGGGAGAACACTGCTAAGGCCACGATCAGTGAAACTAGACTGACTCATTATTATACCCCCAGCACTTGGGCTGCATTTGAGGCTGTCTCTGAACCTCTGTGTTGGTCTTTCTCTGAAGTTGTGCATGTTCTTTGAATAGAATATATAGAATATTCAGAACATTTACTCTGTCTTCTCTTTCTCAGTCTCACTACACAGTAAACGTTACATCTTCTTAAAAATATACATGAAAATTAGATAGACCAGGGGGTCTCTATGGGAGCAATCTTGCCCTCTATGGGACATTCGGCCCTGTCTGGAGATACATTTGGTTATCACAACTAGGGGTGGGTGGGGCTATGGTATCTAGCAGGTAGATATCTGGGATGCTGCTAAACATTGTACAGGGTACAGGACGGCCCCACAACAAAGAACAATCCTACTCAAAACATTCATTTTGCTGAGGCTGAGAAACACAAGACAAAATGGCATTCAACTTAATGGATGTGCAAATTTGGGGTTTTGTCTATAGCAGTCCAATTAAAGAGCTATCTGGCTGTGTAATTCAACGATATGAAGGGTCACATTAAGTCACTGAAAGTAGGATATTTGATTGTTGGTTTATTGTGGTGACAAAAAAGGAAGAAGGGAGGAGAATTTGGCTCTTCTAACTCAATTTGCTGAGTCAAATGAGCTCTGTGGGATCAGGGCATGTGCATAAAACTCTCTGTTCTGTCACCAACTCCACCTGTGCCACCCTGAACTCCACCGCTCTAAACTGGGATTTCTTCAACCACTAAATAGAAAACCTAACCCACCAGCTGGATTTGAGGCTGAAATTGACGCAGTGTCCAAACACTTTGCAACGTGTTTAAGACAATAATAGTGAGAAGTTGCAGTTTCTCTAGGAGTGCTGTCAGGCAAGCACTGATTTGTGCATGTCATCCTTGACCCTCTATCAGTGCAGTTCAGTTCAGTCGCTCAGTCGTGTCCGACTCTTTGTGACCCCATGAATTGCAGCACGCCAGGCCTCCCTGTCCATCACCAACTCCTGGAGTTCACCCAAACTCACATCCATCGAGTCGGTGATACCATCCAGCCATCTTATCCTCTGTTGTCCCCTTTTCCTCCTGCCCCCAATCCCTCCTAGCATCAGAGTCTTTTCCAATGAGTCAACTCTTCGCATGAGGTGGCCTAAGTATTGGAGTTTCGGCTTTTAGCATCAGTCCTTCCAAAGAACACCCAGGACTGATCTCCTTTCGGATGGTCTGTTTGGATCTCCTTGCAGTCCAAGGGACTCTCAAGAGTCTTCTCCAACACCACAGTTCAAAAGCATCAATTCTCTGGCACTCAGTTTTCTTCACAGTCCAATTCTCACATCCATACATGACCACTGGAAAAACCATAGCCTTGACTAGACGGACCTTTGTTGGCAAAGGAATGTCTCTGCTTTTGAATATGCTATCTAGGTTGGTCATAACTTTCCTTCCAAGGAGTAAGCATCTTTTAATTTCATGGCTGCAGTGATTTTGGAGCCCAAAAAACCCTCTATAGCCTCTCCAAATGCAGTCTGGCTAGTTCAGTGTCCTAAACATCTCTAAAATATGCTGACTGCACTCAACCTCCAGCTCAGTTGAGGTAGAGAGCATCTCCTTCATCTCTCCCTGGTCCAAATGCCAGGAAGCATGCACTTTGACGCCTCCTCACCCTCTACCCCATCCTGGGACCAAAGCACGATTTTCAAAATACAAAGCTGACCAAGTCACCAAAAGGCATCAAAGGATGACACCCAGCTGGGAGGATGGAGTCACCATAAACTCCATGTGGGAAAACCGTGGGAGGAAAGGTTGGGAGGAAAATGTTGGCTGCATTTTTTGTTTTGATGATAAAACAAGACAGTTGTGCTATATTTCAGGAAAGTGCTAGCTGATTTTATAAATGCAGGATGCTCTTCTCTGCTTCAGTGTTTTTTACTTCTCTTTTTGTCATTATTAGGACCATTTGAAAAGATGAGTGAAGAACTCACAGCAATTCTTAAGATTTTCACTATTTCATCATCTTTGGAAAAATGGCCGAATACCTGGCCCACAAAAATGTTTGATGGACATTTGAGTAAAATGTGAACCACTGATTTCTTAAATACAGTGTCCCCTTGGCCAAATGAAAAAGAAGCACGGAAGAAAGAGCATTACTTGCCCCTGGATTAGATTTCAGAGGAGGCAAGAGGTACTGAGAACACCTGAGGATAATTCTTTTCTAGAAGATGCAGACAAAAAAAAAAAAAAAAAAAACCAGCCTCCAGGACTCCAGGATAATACACAATGGGGCAAAACCAAGTTGGGCAAAACAAGTGGAATATTTATGCAAAAAGGCAAAAGAAGCTCTTGGAATTACCTCAATCACTGTGGGGGAAGCAGACAAAGAGTGCAGCGTTGGAATAGATCTTAAGCCATAGAGGGTTATGTTAATATGAAAAACAATGGGTCACACTTAATAAAGAACATTCTTTTGACTTGTGACTGATACAGTGCTGCTGAGCGCTGCTGCTTTGTCATTCTAAAGCATGCTTCAGAGGACCGGGGTGACTTCTTCCGACCTGAGAGCCAACATATTCTCTCTGGAATCTTCCTTCTGAGTCTTAAATCAGAAAATACGTATGTAGTCATCTGTGCTAGAATACAAGGCGATTTCATCAGCATATCTTCAGAGAGCAAGAGGAGGCATTAACATCTGCTTGACTCAAGTTTTTGCTTTCAGGAAAATGAGACATCTGATTGAAAATAATTTTTAATTTGTTTCATGATGCATTGGGTGTATTTGCATAATTAAGGCAATAATCATTCATACAATGAATAGGTTTTTTTTAAGGAGTCAGTTCTCACCTTTCCTCCCTCACCTTGTAAATGATATTGACACCTCAGATTACAATTCAAAGGGCACCAGCACACAGTTCAAAATCAGAAGAAGGTAGTGGGATGAGATGCTGATTAGACATAATGAGCGCAGACCCTAGATCTTTCCGTGCAAAGAAACCTCTGCTGAAAACGGGTTGCCCTTAATACCGTTTTAAAAGGCAAATCGCTGAGCCGCTAGTGTATCAAAAAAAAAAAAAAAGAAAGAAAGAAAGAAAGAAAGAAAGAACAGGCATTAGTAACTTGTGAGTGTCTCACTGAGCATTTCAAGGCAAATAATGCTGGCAAAACTAGAGAAAGAGCCATCATAGGTTCCTAGAATGGGTGCCTGAGAAGGAACCTTAACGATTTCCTAATTCAGGCCCTCATTTTTTTTTTTTTCCAGCGCAGCAAAGTGAAACCCCAGAAGGTCGCGGTGAGCCCAACCTGTCGAGTCCCCCCAACCCCGCCCCGTCGGCAACCAGCCACGCTACTATGGCCCGGGGAACCAGTTGGAGCAGCTCCCCGGGGCCTCTGCACCTACCACCCCTGTTCACCTCGACTCCTTCCTTGAAAGCTTTCCCTTTTTTAAATGTGGAGAGTGCATTGTGGAGGACATGAATTCCCAGCAGATAACTGCCTCTGATTTATTATAATATTGATGATTCCTAACTTTCTGTCTTAATTCTCCCTAGTTTTGAAAGTCAGCCCCCAGAATGTCCCATCTCAATAGTGAAAATCATGTCAGGGAGAACTCAGTAAAGTAGCAGATGCCAGAACGACTGCAATGCCCCACATCAAAGCCACACATCTACCACAGAGACATGTCCAAAGACTGGGGTAAACTAACATAGATGCCTGTCGGCTTCCTGGAGGCGGTGCTCAGAATCTTTACAAGTAGTATCCATTCCTCAGAAACAACTCTATGTTCATTGGATTTTTTTTCTTAAGTCTTCTCTCTTTCTCAAAAAGAAACTCAGTCTACAATCTGGATCTGGTTGGTCCCATCATTCACCTAGAAATCTTGATTCCTTCTTTAAAGGAGGCAAACTCCACGAGTTTTATGTCTCGTGTGTCCTGAGGTCCCCAGCTCCGCGCAGTGCCTGGCATACAGTAGGACCCCAAGAAATGTGGAATATTTGAGGCAACAGGAAGAGAGGCCACCGACACACAACACCCTACCACGTTCTTATATTAAATCAGAAAATGTGCAACCTTGTGTCCCGCTACAAACTCCTAGGGAAATGCACGCCCCCTTTTCAAGGAGCAAACCGGCGGCACCCCAACGCGCCCTGCAGGGCTTCTCCGGAGGGTCCACTGGTCACACGCTGGGATCGCCAAGTCGCCCGACCTCCCGTCCAGTTCTCTGTGGGTTCTTGTGGTGTATCTCACCAAAAACTGGGTGGGCGAACCTGGGCCCAGCCCCGGGAGTCCCATTTCTCAACCTTGGCCAGAGAGGCGGCGGCAGGGTCCAGTCCCCGACCCCAAACGCAGTGACCACTGCGCGGGGCAGAGGACCACGGGCTCTGGGAGTGGGGGTTCCCCTTCTAAGGGGCACCCGAGTTTCAGAGCTGGTGCCACTCGGGGTGATGCACGCGGCACTCTCCAACGCTCCCCCCCCCCAATCACACACCGAGGACCTCTGCGGAGCCCCGGATCCTTTCAACTCCGCGTCGTCCCCCTAGGTCGGCCGTGTGGCGCCCCCTGTCGCCTCTGCGCGCGCCGGGACACTCACCGCATAGTGCAGCTGCGGTTTCTCGCGGTTCACCGGGTCCCCCATGTCGCCACCGGGGGAGGAGTAGCGGGCTCTGGGGCTCAGGCTGGGGTCGTGGCGCCTCTCCGGGGTCCCCCTATTTTACCGCCATCCTCGGGCAGCCCCCAGACTCGAGCCCTGCTCCCTGCGCCCAGAGCACGGTGCAAAGCGTCCGGGGCACCAGCGTCCCGCCGCGGAGCCGGTGGGGACAGGGAGGAGGCGACGGCGAAGGGGAAGGAGGAGGAGGAGGAGGAGGAGGGAGAGGCCGAGTCAGATTCGATGGGCGGGCGTTTAATTCCTTCCGCTCTTGCCGGGCCCCAGTCTCGACCGACGCTGCCAGCTGTTTGGGGGCTACAGCGACCGAGCGCGCCCACGACAGGTGTCAGGGCGGCCGGCGCTCCGAACTCCTGCCACCCCGCCCCTCCCCGAGCCCACGGGCCCCGGGATGCCAGGGCCGGGGCTGCTAACGCCTTCACCACCAGCGAGAGGGAGAGAGCTTGGGTTTCCAAGAAAGAGACTTTGACTAACTTTGAAGGAGGTGTGGGCCTGACGCCGAAAGCCGATTCGGAACCGGCCCCCGGCGAGGGTGGAGTTTCAGTCTTTGGGAAGCCTTCCTCTGAGAGAGTCTCAGTGGCGGGAACCTCAGGAGGGGGCAGGCCGGAGAGGGGCCAAGTCACCTGCCTCGGGGAGCCGTTGAGGAGAGGCAGGCCGGGCTGGAGGCTTGCTGGGCCACGCCACTTCAGGCCAACTGAGTCCCAGAGGGCGTGCAGGACCTGGGCATGTCTAGGGAACCCGGCGGCACGGGGGAGTCCTGGAAAATCTGCAGGAATTCAGCTGGCACTGAAGACTAACGTGGGTGCCAGGATGGAGCTGAGTTGGGGGTGGGGGAGCGCTCGGAACCCTCCTTTCTTTGTCTTAGCAAATCAGGAAACAACACAGTGAGGATTTGGAAAGAAGAAACGCACACTATTTGCAAATGCTGCCAGATTAACCGAATTATTTTAGCACACACTTCAGATTCACAACGCCACCTAAAACTGACTTCTACTTCGCAATCCCCTGGTGGAAGCCTACACTTTGAGCGCCAAGGTCCCTCCCCAGGCCTGACATTCTGTCATTCGCCAGCAGCCTCTCACAAGCCACATCCAGACAAAGGTAGGGATTGGGACCAGAGTAGAGAAACTCCAGACTCTATGAAATCATTCATTCCAAGCCCAAGAGGGGGTGGCTATTAAGTAGAGGGTGGATTTGTGGGTGGCTTGTGTCAATTCCGGGCTTGCCAGGTGGCTCAGTGGCAAAGAATCCGCCTGCCAATGCAGGGGACACAGGTTCGATCTCTGGATAGGGAAGATCCTGTGCAGAAGGAAATGGCAAACCACTCCAGTGTTCTTGCCTGGACAGTCCCATGGACAGAGGAGCCTGGTGGGCTACAGTCCCTGGGGTCGCAGAGAGTCGGACACGACTGAGCGTGCATGCACATGTGTCAGTTCTTCACAGGTGTGAGAATGTGAAGCCAGGGGTGCAGGTATCCTAAAGAATCTACTACTAGATGCCATGACAGGTCATTTGCCTGGAAAACTGTAAGATTACATCTTCTAGAGCTGACCATATGCCTACCCTCTGACCCAACTCATAAATATATAGAGACATGGATGTCAGTGTCCTTCTCACGTACAAGAATGTTCATAATATCCTTAAACAGAATCACCAACATGGAAACTATCCAAATGTCCATCAACTGGTGCGTGAGGAACCCACCTTGGTCCCTCCATACAAGAGAATACATACTGCTCAGCAATGACAGGAAAATGCTACTGTTGGACACGACAACATGGATTATTCTCACAAACACTGTGTCCAGAGAGAGAAATCAGACTGAAAAAGAGAACGTACTGTAAGATTCCATTTATTTATTCAGAAGTTGAAATTCACATGTTGAACTTAAATAGGGAAATGTGATCTCTGGCGACAGCAGCCAGAATCATGATTTGCAAGATGGGGAGGTGGTACTCACTGGGAAGGGGATGCAAGGGAACCTTTTAGGGTTCTGAAAATGCTCTGTATCCTATTCTGTATAACAGCTACCCAAAGACACCCGTGTGTAAAAATTCACTGAATGGTACAGTTCAGATTTAGGCAATTTACACCCTTCACCATGTGTATTTTATACTGTAATAGCAAAGAAACAAAAATAAATTTAAACTCAACCCCCGGCCCAAACCAGGAACTTCCAGCCAGAGTGCTATCAGTCTTAAGAGAAAGTCAGTTTCAACATTTGCCCAGGTCTCCTGCCTGCAGGCTTCCCTAGTGGCTCAGAGGGTAAAGCGTCTGTCTGCAATGCAGGAGACCAGGGTTCGATCCCTGGGTTGGGATCCCATGGAGAAGGAAATGGCAGCCTAATCTAGTATTCTTGCCTAGAAAATCCCAAGGACCGAGGAGTCTGGAAGGCTATGGTCCATGGGGTCTCAAAGAGTCGGACACGACTGAGCGACTTCACTTTCTTCCTCCCTTCAGCCTGCCTTACTCAGATCACATTTGCCTCTGCAGAGTGGGTGAAGAGAATGAAGCCAGTCACCTTAGAGGCCCTCCCTACTCTCAGACACATCCAGGCAGATCTGGAAAGACAACACATTAAAGTCCCCTCTTCATTTTCACTCTGCTCCTCTGCTGAAAGCTACCCTTAGAGCTATGTCATCAAAGACCCTCAGAACAAGGAGGAGAAGCAGTACAAGCTTCACTACCCGGCACCCTTAAGAGAGTGCTGCTGGAGCGGCCAAAGGAGGGCATGCATATGCAAATACCCTAGGTCTACCGCTGCTTCCTGGCGCTCCATTTAGAAAAAGGAGCTCTCTAGCCTGATGACTTCTTCCTCTTTTACACCTGCCATTAAGCCCTCAAAGCTAAAAATCCCTTTCCCTAAAAAAAAATTCCATTATCTGTCTATCTCCATACACACAATAATAATCGGGTCCCTGGATTAAAAAAAAAAACAATACTTAAACATAGTGCTTTGACCATTATCCTTGAACATGTCACCTCCAGGTCAAAATTGGGTTATCTTAGATCTTTGTTTGTATTCTGTCTTTGAAAAATTTATTAAGTCACTAAACAGCATTGTTGTAAGCCAAAAATAATTCATCACTCCCCAAACTGTGTACTTACACTTTAGGAATGACTTCTGTCTGCTAGCAGATTTCTTGCTAAATTGTCATTGCTAAGTTGGACTTAAATTTTCAAGGGCAACAGGGTTTTTTTTTTTTCTGTGTTTGAAAGGTTTGAGGAGATAGGACAAATCATCTGAGAAAAGAAATCATCAGTCCATGCTGCAAGACTCTTCAATTCATCTCTGAGTGAGTTATACACCTCTTCAGTTCTCAATCCATTTCTTCAAGACTTAACAAAGGATCTAGAAGATCGTGCAGAACTCTAAGAGGTCTGCTAAATCTTGAACAACTTAATCATATGATATCCCTTATATTCAGTTCAGTTCAGTTCAGTTCAGTCGCTCAGTCGTGTCTGACTCTTTGCAACCCCATGAACCGCAGCATGCCAGGCCTCCCTGTCCATCACCAACTCCCGGATATATGGAGTCTTAAAAAATGATAAAAAGGAACTTATTTACAAAACAGAAAGAGTAGAAAACAAAGATGGTTCTCAAAGGAGAAGGGGGAGGGATAAATTAGGAATCGGGGGTTAACAGAGGCACATTATTATATTCAATACCTTGTAATAACCTATAATATAAAAGATTCTGAAAAAGAATATATGTATATGCATATATATGTATAACTGAATCACTTTGCTGTACACCTGAAACATTGTAAATCAACTATAATTCAATAAAAATCTTAAACAATTTGAATTCCACATATTGTTTTTATTTGAATCTATTTCAAGGTATATTTTAAACACCACTCTAAGAAAAAATTCTTTTTTTGCACATCTCTACTTCCAAGTATCCTTTCCATGTTATTTAACTATTCACTAGGTTACTTATTCAATAAATATTCTAAGTGTGTATAATTTGCAGTTATTGTTCTAGGTCATTTAACCTATTCATTAAATGGCAGATGGTTTCAAAATTCAGGTTTGATCTTTTGGGGTGATGGAGGGCGATAAAGAGAACACATAAAAACCTCACTTCAGAAAAGGCTGAAGTTCATATCATTCACTGGTTAAGAGCCTGCTGAGCTAATGCTCTCTTTTGGTTAGTCATCTTTTTTTAAAATAAATTTCTCTGATGTTTACAATTTTCCCCAGAGAGGACTCAAAAATAATCTTTAGGAGTTTCTCTACTAGCATCACTTTTAAGAGAAAATATGTCACGCTATCAGTGGCATTTTCATGACTTCCTATCCCCAAATATTACAGCATTTCCAGTACTGACAGCTGCCCTCTTGGCCAGGACATTTAAGTTAAAATCCCTGTTTGCATTTACTCTGCCTGCCTATAAACTGAGTTAATATTTTCCACATTTCGTGCCAACCCAAGTGTGATTACATTTTTTAAAGGAAAACTTTATCTAAATCCATGAAAGCAAATTCAGCTTCAGGGTGTAGGAGGAGCCAAAGGCCCACGTGAGAACTAAAATGCACTTAGATCAGAGGATGAGGCCCTTCTTGCACACCCAGCCCTGTCGTTGACAGAGCAGGTGTGGGGCCCTCTTAGATGGGGAACCTCTTCCTCCAAACCCACCTCCTATACTCTTCCATCCTATTTATCCTGTCAACCCACCTCCAAGAGTATTTTTACATTTTTGAAACAGAAAAATCGATAACATACAATGCGCAGCTAAATGAATTATTGCAAAACATACACCCATCTAACCATCACTGAGATCAAGGAATAGGATATTCCTAGTGTCCTTTGGCTGCATTATAACACCCTCCCCTCAACCCCAAACCAGGGGCAGACACTGTCTTGTCTTTTACAGAGTTATTTGCTTCCCTTTTATAGCAGGGTTTCTCAGTCTCAGCACTACTGACACTAGGGGACCAATAATCCTCCCACCAGCTTTACTGAGCTATACCTGACATGGTGCAAATTTAAGGTGTACAGTGTGGTAACTTGATACACACACATATTGTGAAATGATGATCATAAGATTACTTAACACCTCCATCACTTCACGCAGTGAACAATTTTGTGTGTGTGATGAGAACATTTAAGATTTGCCCTCTTAGCAACTTTCAAGTGTACAGTACAGTTCTGTTACCTAAAGTCACCATGCTGCACATTAGATCGCTCAAAATTTATTTCATAACCACAAGTTTTTAATCCTTTGACCAACATCTCCTCATCCCCCCACTGCCGGTCCCTGGTAACTAGCAATCTATTATCTATTTCTGAATTCAGTTTTTTTAGATACTACAAGTAAGTGAGATCATACAGTATTTGTGTTTCTCTGCTTTGTTTCACTTAACAGAATTCCTTCAAGGTCTATTAATGTTGTCTCAAATGGTAGGAATTTTTGTGGCTGAAGAATGTTCCTTTGTGCATATATGCACCATATTTTCTTTATCCATTCATCCATGTAGATGGACACTAAGGTTGTTTTCATAGCTTAGCTATTGTGAATAATGCTACAGTGACCATGGGAATGCAGATGTCTCTTAGAGACCCTGATTTCAATTCTTCTGGAGATATACACAGAAGTGGGATTGCTGGGTCATGTGGTAGTTCTATTTTTAATTCTAAATTTTTGGGGGAGCCTTCGTACTGTTTTTGATAATGGCTGTGCCAATTTCCGTTCTCACTAACAGTGTACTTTTCTCTACATTCCTGCCAATACTTTTTATCTCTTGTCTTTTTGATAACAGCTATCTTAACAGGTATAAGGTGGTGATATGGTTTTTATCTGCATTTCCCTAATAGTGACGTTGAGCATCTTTTCATGTGCCTGTTGGCCATCTGTATGTCTTCTTTGGAAAAGCATCTATTCAGGTCCTTTGCACATTTTTTAATCAGATAAGTTTTTGTTTTGCTGCTGAGTTCTTAGAGTTCCTTCTCTATTTTGAATATTAACCCCTTATCAGATATGTGGTTTGCAAGTATTTTCTCCTGTCCTTTAGATTTCCTTTTTGTTTTGTTGATTGTTTCTTTCACTGTTCATAAGTTTTTAGCTTCATGAAGTCTCAATAGTTTATTTTTGCTTTGATTTTGCTTGTGATTTTGTTGTCATACCAATAATTCTGTGTTGTGGAGGCCATCCTGTGCATCACAGGATGTTTAGCAGCATCCCAGGCATCTACCCACCCAATGAAAGTATTATCTCCTTCCCACAGTTGTGACAAGCCAAAGTATCTCTAGACAATGAAAATGTCCCCTGCAGGCAGGGAGGCATCATCACCCCTGTTTGAGGACTACTACTTTTTAGGAAGTTATGTGTTCACAAATTTTAGAGCTTAGTGTTGCCTTCTTTCTAATTTTATATAAATGGATTCATAATTATATTTTTACTGCATCTGGCTTCTTTTACTCAACATCATGTTTCTAACGTTCTTCCATGTTGTCATATGTAGCTATGGTTTGTTCATTCCCATTGCTGTCTAGTAGTCCATTGTCTATGTTTACTGCTGGTGGACATTAGTGTCTTTTTCAGTTTGGGACTCCTGAAAACACACAGCTCGAACATCAGTATACCTATCTCCTTCCGCACATGTGCCTGCCCTTGAATAGGGTGCAAACCTGGAAACAGAACTGCTGGCTCATAGGCATGCATACCTTCAACTTTACTGGACAATGCCCAACAGTTTTCCAAACTGATCATACCAATTAGAATCTTTATTTACACTACAGTATAAATAGACTGAACATAGTTTATATAAAGGCTGAATACAGTTTAAAATTGTCTCTCTTCTAGGTTTTCTCATGGGGCTATGAAGATAAAATTCAGGAAATTAAACTCCAGGATCGGGAAGGAGAAATGGGGAAGCAGGCATAAGGTCCTTTTTGTCCAAAATCACATGTCTCTTGCAAATGAAGAAAGACCTACCAGCTGTGCTAGGGTCATAGCATTGCAAACACTATTGCTGAGTCCATCCACATGTGTGGGTAACAGTAATGGATATACCAGTTAATCTTCTCAGTGAAGGAGGATATATTTTTAGGCAGAAGTTCAGCATACAGAATGGTGGGGGCAAACCTCAGCAACCAAACTATAAATATAAGTGCCACTTAAGGAATTATCATTTTGTTCCACAGCCATAATCTTCCCCCCTTCCTTTTAACCTTAACAGGGATATGGGGATGGGACAGATCCAAGGAAGAATGAAGTGCCCCGTTCCTCTCTCCAGGTACATTACAGAGACAGAATGCCAGCCAAAGACAGACCTGGTCCAATGACCAGGGACTGAGTAATTCCTGGAGGCCCCAAGAATGATGCCTGGGGCTGTGGTGATACAGGACAGAGGAGAAAGTTTCACTCAGAACTCTTGCCCTCAACCTTGACCCCTACTACAGAGAATATCACGAAGCTATGCATCAACAACTGGAACTGCGAATCTGATGAACTATGGACGCAGAGAAAGAGGTGTGGGTGAAAACAAAAGTGACCATTACTTTTGTTCACTGGCTCAGTTTAGCATCACTGGTTTGCCCTTTTCTCGCCAGTTTGTTATTTTCACTGAAGAATTGCTACTCAGTGACTTGGAGCCAAGGAGAGTGCCCTAAAAACGTATCCACAGAGAGATGTTTCTAAAATAAAATTTGCATGCTGTCATTCTTGGGGTCTCAAAGAGTCGGGCACGACTGAGCAACTGAACTGAACT
Organism: Capricornis sumatraensis; assembly: GCF_032405125.1. NCBI lineage: Eukaryota > Metazoa > Chordata > Mammalia > Artiodactyla > Bovidae > Capricornis > Capricornis sumatraensis. The sequence continues at coordinate 136,227,718 of NC_091092.1, read as the reverse complement.
GAACTGAATTATAATGTAATTAAAATCTTCTTTCTCTAAAAAATAAAATAAAATAAGATTTCTATTTCAGGCTCATTAAGCAAAAAAGAAACAAACAAACAAAACACAGAGACTGTATTCCCTCTAGTTATGATTTCCCAAGAAACAGTTGGAGAATCAAGAAACTACTTTTCATCATATCCATAATTTAATGTTATTCTATTATCTCCACCCAACCAATTACAACCTCCTTCCCTCTGCACGGTGTGGCAAGCATGTAAACCTATGGAACACTCATGACAATACCAATGCTGCAGGTGCTAATTTGGGATGACAGCAATTCCACTCATTATTGAGCACCTACATTGCTGGCCCTTTGTTCAACCAGAGGCTTTACAAATAGCAAATCTAGACCCTCAGAATAACTGTGTGAGGAGAGTACAATTATCTCCATTTTATTCATGAGAGTGCTTCACTTGTTTCGTACATCTGGTAAATGGTGGGGCTGAGATGTAAATGAAGTTGGGTCTAAATCTCTTCACAGGCCATTCCAGTATGTTTCAAAGTAGAGACTCTTTGATAAGTCAGATTCATTCATTAAATCGCTGTGGTGTCTTCTTATGAAGAGGGGAGGCAGACGCTGCCAGTGCCCCATCCATACCTCCTAGGCCAGTGGTTCTCAGCGGGGACAATTTTTCCTCAAGAGGACACATGGCAATGTCTGGAGATACTTTTTATTGACCCAGCTGTGTGGGGGTGCCACTTATATCTAGTGAGTAGAAGCAAGGGATGTTGCTAAACATCCTACAATGCACAACATTCCCACCACAGAGAACTAGCCTGCCCCAAACATCAAGGGTACAGAGGCTGAGAAACAAATACTTCATAGATATAAGAAATTCACTCTTTAATAATTTCCACTTAGCAGTACATCTCACACCAACAACACATTTTCTTTTAGTGGAGTGGGTCTTGTATCAACAAAGAAAACAAGGAGACATTTCCCTAGAGTGGAAGAGTATGACTAAGTTTTGGAACTTACATGCAAGTGGGTTTCCACTCAGCATAGCACGTCAAAAGGCTAACAGATGGTGCAAAAAACTGACTATTTGCATGATCGAAACTGGCAGCTATTATTAGAGTCATTTAGAGCACTTGACTAGTCACCCAAGGAAACCACTGTTACATCCTCGAAAATCCCCGGTTTTGGAGTTTCAGCAGTATTATGAATGATGACACCCATTTCAGGCACTTATCAGTTCCCCTCCCCTAATTAATCTATTTTATGACTGTGATTTAAATTTTTTATAGTGAGCAGAACATATAAGGCAAACGTTAAGAGTTCGCTCTTAGAAGTGTAATAAAACGAGGAGAATGAAACAGAGTGTCCTTTGCTTGCCAAGTCACCTAACCTATCTGTATCCCATTAATCCACCAAATAGAGAGCATGGACCAGAGCTCCAGATCTCCAAGGAATGCTTGGCACATAAAGGTCGAACATCAGTGGTTTAGCATTGCCTTCTTTGCCTTGCTGTGCAATGGAGCCAAGTTTAATTTCTTGATTCTTTTTCTTTGGGACCTTCTCTAAGAAAGTGGTTCTCAACCAGGGGCAACACTGCCAAAGGACATCTGGCAGGATCTGGAGACACACTAGGGGATGTCCTATTGGTAATCAGTAAGTAGTGGCTGCTGCTGCTGCTGCTGCTGCGTCTCTTCAATCGTGTTCGACTCTGTGCGACCCCATAGACGGCAGCCCATCAGGCTGCCCCGTCCCTGGGATTCTCCAGGCAAGAACACTGGAGTGGGTTGCCATTTCCTTCTCCAATGCATAAAAGTGAAAAGTGAAAGCGAAGTTGCTCAGTCATGTCCGACTCTTCATGACCCCATGGACTGCAGCCTACCAGGCTCCTCCATCCATGGGATTTTCAAGGCAAGAGTACTGCAGTGGGGTGCCATCGCCTTCTCCAAGGTAGTGGCTAGTGATACTTAATTCCACAGTGAACAAGACAATCCCTATCCACCCCCGCCCAACACACACATATATAAAACAAATAATGATCTGGTCCCAAACGTTTATACTGCCAAGGTTGACAAACCCTACTTTACAGATACAATTGTCCTTCTGGTCACAATAATCCTAATATATCAGAATTCTATGTGTTAGACTAGGATATTTGCTTATTTCAAGCTTGGTTGCCATCTTTCTTCATGTTCATAGACACAACATACATGGAAAGATATTACCTGGAAAGATATTACCTTCTCCCTTTCAGCAGAAGACAGGACAAGAGGAAAAGGGATCAGGAAGAAGTAGCTAATCAGTGTTTCTGAAAATACAGTCTTTAGGAACACATGCATCAGAATCACTTGGGGTGGGATTTAAAAAAAATAGACTGTGTAGACCTCCCCAAAACATGTTGAATCAGAATTTCTTAGAGCACCACCTCAGGAATAATATGTTTAGCAAGATCTCTTGATTGTTGTCATGTACAACATAGTTTGAGAACCACTGCCATCATGGGAGTAAGATGCAGAAAGTAATGCTTAGAAAGGCTGAGTGACTTGTTCAAGGTCAAGCAGCTGGCATAAGACAATGTCAGAACCCACCCAGAGCTCTGGATTTAATGTTGAAAGAAGGTGGAAAATATCTCTAAATGTTTGAAAAAACAAGCAAGATTCATTTGTAATTGCTGAAGAAGAAATAAACATAACATTTGACCTCATTGATCATAACCCAGAGCCTGCTGCGTGACTTGTTACATTTTCCTGTGGTTTTGTCAAGTTTTCTCTTCAGTGTCTTCATGACTAAAAGTAAAAAGAATGCTACACATTATTTGTTTCAAAGCTCTTAGGGATAACTGATTTCTGTTAAATTTTATTTTTCAAGACCATGGAACTCACTTTCTCACATGAACATGTCCAGAAATGACAAATGTGTATAAATTACACAAATTGTTAGTCCTTTTAGATATTCCAAAGGGAAAAATTCCTTCAGGTACTATTGGAAAAAAAAACCTTCCTACCTAGAAATAATTCTTTGTCTCCTGTCTTGGCAAAGCAAAGTTGTCGGCCACTAGTTCCTTATGGTTGAAGGGACAGTCTGAGATTTCGAGCAAAAGAGAGCTGTTTTGTACATCATAACAGACAGTATGACAGCTTCAAGGCTATCATTTTGCATTTCTGTGAAGTCCCATTTTTACAGTGGTCTGATCAAAAGAACAAAGAAAATCCAGTCTGGGAAAGTTGAAGATGAACATGAGGACAATGATGAACGGTTTGAGGAGATGTCATGTGTAAGAAAGGAAAGCTTGATCAGCTTTCTCCAGAAGGCTAGACCAGGATCACAAGTGGAAATTATGAAGAAACAGATTTTGGCTCAACATAAGAAACAGCTTTCTATATTTGACCTGGCAGTTCCACTTTTAGGTATACAATGAAGAGAAATGAAAACATGTCCATACAAAAACTTGTACACTTATGTTTATAGCAGTATTATTTACAATAGCCAAAGACAGAAACAACTCAAATGTTAATCAACTGATGAGCAGATAAATCAAATGTGGTCTATCCATACACTGGAACACTATTTGGTCATAAAAAGGAATGAAATGCTGTCATATGCTAAAACATGGATGAATCCTGAAAACATTATGCTAAGTGAAAGCATCCAGTCACAATAGACCACATATTACATGATTCCACGTACACAAAATGTTCAGGACAGGAAAAGCTACAGAGACCAAACGTAGATCCATGGCTGTGTAGAGCTGGGGACAGAAGGGGTTGGGGAGCTGAGAAGGTTGATAGCTAGAGGGCCCACAGATTCTTTTTGGGGTGATGACAATGTTCTAAAATTAATTATGGAGATGGTTGCACAGCTCTGAATGTATGAAAAACCACTGAATTATTCACTTTAAATGGGTGAATTGTATGAAATGTGAACTCTGTGCTGTGTGCTGTGCTTAGTCACTCAGTCATCTCCAACTCTTTGCGACCCCATGGACTGTAGCCCCCCAGGCGCCTCTGTCCATGGGGATTCTCCAGCGAAGAATACTGGAGTGGGTTGCCATGCCCTCCTCCAGGGGATCTTCCCAACTCAGGGATTGAACCCAGGTCTCTGCATTGCAGGTGGACTCTTTTCTATTTCCATAAAACTATGAAAGACAGAGACAGACACAGAGAGAAGGAAGGGAGGGAAGAAAGGAAAGGAAAGGAAAGAAAGATGGAAGGTCTTTATAATAAATTGACTAATGCAAGAGGAGGCAGCTATCCTGGGAGGTGGAGATGTGCTCTTCCCGGTAATATTTAGAATGAGCCTGTATGACCATCAGCTTAAGGGGCTGCACCATGTAAGCAGTTTCACTATAGGATCTGCAAGTCTAAAATGTCAGTTAATGTTTTATCCCTTTCCTGTTTCCCTGACTATAACATGTGTGGTTCAAGGTTAACGACCGGCTTCTATTAATTCATTAAGTTCATTCTTTCATTTATTCTTTCAATGCCAAATGAAGGCCTTATGCTGTCTCTCTCTTAATAATACAGTTGCTTCTTGCCTTAGGTAGAGTTCCTCAGAAACAGTCACTAAGATAAAGATTCATGGGTAAGTGATTTAGTAAAGACATGTTCCCAGGAGTAACTGGTAGGGGATAAGCATAACAGGGTATGAAAGGGGAGGGAGTCAAGTAATGGTGTGATTTCTGGCAGAGTCTCAGTCTCAGTCTGATCCTGAGGGGAGCTTTGGAATTGTCCCACCTCAAGCCAAAGGACCTGAGCTTAAATATTCTCACAGCCACCAATCATGGGCTATGGGATGCCCCAGGGTGATGTAAACTCCCAAGCACTTCCTGTTCTTTGTGGGTACAGGGAAACTGCTCAAGAACCCCAAGGGAAATCCTCAGAAGTTCACAGATGTTGGTCATTAGAAGCAAACCACACAGAAATGGCGGGATGGAACAGACACACAGAATGGTAAAAGATCCGAGATATTCTGGGCAGACTACCAATAGCAAGCATCCACTATACTTTTTGGTTGAAAACTTGTTAAGCTCTAAAAGCTGTTTATGACTGTTCCTATGTCCAGATATCCTGAGCAGAGTAGAAGCTGGTAGCCCCAGATGTATTTCCAGTGAAGTATGAATTGATCTTCTAAGACTTCATACCCCAGCTTACCCCCTTCCTTGCTGATAAATACTATATCTGGCATCTTTGCCCACAGTAGACTTATTTCATTTCATATGCTGAAAATCTTCTGAAGTGGTTAATCTGCTCATACAGAGAATTTCTGCACTATGGGGAATTTCTCAGCAGCTTTTGCATCTCCAGTTGTCATTTAGTGATGGACTTTAAGTTTGGATAAATTTCAAAAGCTGCAAACCCATGAAACCATTCACAACTAGTTTATTTTACTTATTGGATTTATTTCTTTCCCTTGGATTATCATAAATAGGTCTAAGATGGAAACAACCTAAATACCCATCAACAAATAAATGAATAAAGAGGATGTGGTACATATATACAGTGGAATACTACCCAGCCATAAAAAGAACAAAATAATGCCATTTGTGGCAACATGGATGGACCTAGAGATTATCATACTAAATGAAGTAAGCCAGACAGAGAACAAAAAAATACCACATGATATCACTTTTATGTGGACTTTAAAATATGACACAAATGAACCTATCTCCAAAAAAGAAACAGACTCACAGACATGGAGAACAGACCAGACTTGTGGTTGCCAAGGTGGGGGGCGAGGGATGGAGTGGGAGGTTTGGAGGTTAGCAGATGTAAGCTATCATACAGTGAATAGAAAAACAAGGTCCTACTGTAGAGCACAGGGAACTATATTCAATACCCTACGGTAAACTATAATGGAAAAGAATATGAAAAAGAACGTATATATAACTCAATCACTTTGCTGTACGGCAGTAATTAACACAAAATTGTAAATCAATTTAAAAAAATAGGTCTAAAATGTCGATCCCCAGACATACAGTTAAATTTTTCTCTGCTTCATCAATCATTTTATGACATCATTTGTTGATTACCATCTTTTTCTGGGGACTAAATTAGTATACATGCGTGTGTGTATTTAGCAGTTAGTTAGAAATGTACTGAGCATATATAAACTCTATATCAACATTTGCTATTATCACATAGGTATAGAAGTCTCAGGTTGCATGATGAAGTTTTTTGTCCTCAAAGCTATTCTTCCTGCCAAGGGACTTGCAACAATTTTTCTGACCTATTTGGATTTTGAAAAATTGTTTCTATCTTGTCTTTCTTTCTGCTACTTCTTACTAGCATTTTCTTCTCTCATTTCCCATGAGGTTATCATACAAGATGGGGTTAATGGCAAAACTCAGCACCAAACAGAAGTACTGTAAATATTAGGTAAATTGAAAAACAAGGTTGGGGGCAGGGGGAAGCAGAAACAAAGAGAGCTCCCAGAACCTCTTAGTGCATATTTTGATGGTGAGGAGAGAGCCAGAAGGCTTTATTCCAGAGTATGGTTTTGTTTGTATCTATGAAAGTACACAAGCTGAAATTCCATAAATAGAGGCGCTTCTGTACCACTTTCTATTGCTAATATCTTTTTTCCTCTGAAGTCTGTCTCCAGGATTTCAGTTCATGATAAGCATTTAATATATGCATGACAGCTGATGTTAAAAAGTGCTACAGGGGCACAAAGCATTCTAGCAGGGGCATAAAGCATCAGAGAAAAATCCAGGAAAATACCAAAGGTAGAAAACCATCACTCAAATAATTTACAAAAAAAACCTGAAAAGGAAGGCATGTTGTACTTCAACATTTTTTGGTTTTGCTTGTTCTGATGAGATGGATGAAACTGGAGCCGATTATACAGAGTGAAGTAAGCCAGAAAGAAAAACACCAATACAGTATACTAACACATATATATGGAATTTAGAAAGATAGCAATGACGACCCTGTATGCAAGACAGGAAAAAAGACACAGCTGTGTATAACGGACTTTTGGACTCAGAGGGAGAGGGAGAGGGTGGGATGATTTGGGAGAATGGCATTCTATCATGCATACTATCATGTAAGAATTGAATCGCCAGTCTATGTCTGACGCAGGATACAGCATGCTTGGGGCTGGTGCATGGGGATGACCCACAGAGATGTTATGGGGAGGGAGGTGGGAGGGGGGTTCATGTTTGGGAACACATGTAAGAATTAAAGATTTTAAAATTAAATTAATAAAATTAATTTAAAAAAATAAAAATAAAAAATAAAAGAACAAGCAAGGGGAGATGTTTGTCTCAGATCTGGCATAGGAGTAAGAATGGTTTTTACCATTTCTAAATGGTTGAAAGAAAAATCAAAAGAATAATATTTGATGATATTCAAATTATGTGAAATTCACACTTCAGCATCCATAAATAAAGTCTTTCTGGAGCACAGTCATATCCATTCATATATGTATTTATCTATGGCTGCTTCCAACAGCCTAACACATCTGTTCTCTTACAGAAATTTTTTGCTGACCCCTGACTTAGAAAACTAAAATTGCACTTTATTTCATTTGATCTTTTTTCTACTTTTAGTATTCATCTTCTCCCTCCTGGAGTTTTATAAGTCTTTCCTTTGGACTTAAAAAAAATGTATCTTTCATATATTTCTATTAACATTTCAATTATTTTATTTCATTTGTAGCCCTGAAGCAGACAGACAACTTGCCTAAGATAAACCAGCCTGTTTAGAGCAGGCAGACTTCCAAACTGGATTCTCTTTTTCCGCATATCTAAGCTTTCAGAGACACACCTTTGTTATTTCTAGAAGTCTCAGGTAAATGTATATGGGATTCATTTGGTGTGCAGAAGTCAGCCCCCCACTCCCATTTTTTCTAGAGCAATATAAATCATAACCAAAAGCAAACATTTGTTGTGTTTGTATTCACAAGTTTCAAATCATTTGTCAAAGTATTTCCCTCTCATTGATTGGGGTTTTCTAATTTTCATCAAAAGAAAACCTTTTCCTGTGCCCTCGCCTTGCAAGTATAAACCTGCTTTTGGACACATGCTGTTCCTCCAAAGTCACTCCAAATTTGAATAGACTTTGCATATGTCTACGCTGGATTCAATTATACACCACATCATGTGCTCTGAGATGAGAAATGCAGAAGATTCTAGAACACTCATGTCTACATTTGGCCCTTAGAGTCCGACGATTTTGTCCTGTCTTAAAAGCCTTATGACATTTCAAGGAAGCAAACTTGAATTGTTATTTATTTTTATTGCATCAAATTTTTAATGGGCTGTGACTTCTAAGTCTTCTGAGTACCTCACATATGAGCTCATTTAGTCTGTATGACTTCCCTGGTGGTTCAGTTGGTAAAGAATCTGCCTGCAGTGCAGGAGACACAGGTTCGACTCCTGGGTCAGGAAGATCCCTGGAGGAGAGCATGGCAAGCCACTCCAGTATTCTTGCCTGGAGAATCCCATGGACAGAGGAGCCTGGCGGGCTGTGGTCCATGGGGTCACAAAGAGCGACTGAACTGAACTGAACTAATCAGCCAAAAGTTTGGGTAATTCTTTAAAAAGACCTGGCTATTTCTTCTGAACTTCTCCTTTAAAAGCTGCCTGAGTTTCTGGCTTTGGAGGAATAATACTTTAATCCTTTTTAAAATCTAAAAATGATGTTTTGGAGAAGTACACACATCTTAGGCAGCTTCCCACACAAGACTGGGCAGCCAGCCAGAATTCGAGAGTGCAGTTGAGGCAGACAACACAGCATACAAACAGCTCCCTCAGTCTCCAGCGCCTCTTTACAACTTCACAACGTTAAGACTAAACAGAAACGGGGGGAAACCCTCTTTCCAAAAGGCCTTCTCGGGATCCATGAATTACGCATTCAGCTGACCTTGCAACCTTCACTTTCTTCTTTGGCCAGAAAGCCCAGGGGCACAGGGTCTGCTCAGGGGGTTAATCCAGTGCAGCTGAGATACAACCTCCTTATCCTGGGCAGGGGCTGCTTGGAGCTGAGACCACCTAGGCGGCCACACTGTCAGGGGGAATGTAGTCTAACGCAGAAAGCCAGAAACAGAAAATGTGTCCCATTTGTTACTGAGACTAGAATGCAAATATAGTCTCAAACAAAGGGCTGCCCCTGTTGTGGAGACTCCTGAGATTGTATGAGGAAGAACACATCATCTAGGCAACGTTTTTAATAGAAAACTAACTACTCACTGCAAGGTTTCCATCATTTAAAGGATATGGATTTTTTTCTCGGGGGATGGGTGATGCTCCTTATTGAGATATAATACATTTATAAACTGAACGGTACTGAATTTATAAGTGCATAACAGTGCATTTTGCAAAGTGAACATCCCTGTTTAATGACTACTTAGAGCAAGAAAAACCCGCTCCCAACCTTTACCCCATAAAAGGAACCACTCTCCTGACCAGCACCATCATAGATTTTATTTGCCTTTTTTATGAACTTTGGATCAATAGACTCCTGCAGTGGACAGTATTTTTTTTTTTCAATCTGGTGTCTTTCATCACTATTGCATGTTACCAGTCTAGGGTTATTAATGAATAGTGCTGATAAGAACATTCTAGAACATGGTTTTTGGTGAACATAGGTAGGCATTTCTTTTGGGTATATGCCTGAGAATAGAATGGCTCCATTATAGGGAGGACATATATTCTGCTTTAGCAGTACTGCTCACTAGTTGCCCAAAGTATTGGTACCAACCTATACTGCTACCAGAAATGTACAAGGATTCCAGTTGTCCCATATTAATGCAATACTTGATATTATCAGTTCTCACTCTTCCTTAATTAGAACCATTCTGATGGGTACTAAGTGGTATTGTACTGTGGTTTTAATTAACATCACCCTGATGACTAATGAGTTAGAGCACTTTTCATATGTGTATTGGTCTTCAGCGATCCCTTTTGCAGAGTCCATTCCTTCTTTTGCCCATTTTTCCATTTGGTTATCTGTCTAGAATTGGGGTTGGCAATGTTTTCACATAAAGGGACAGATGGAAAATATTTTTGGTCTTGCAGGCCAGACAGTCTCTGTCACAACTCAACTTGGCTGTGACAATGCAAACGCATTCATAGACTATACATAAATTAATGGGTGTGGCTGAGTCCCAATGAAACTTTTTTTTTGCCAAAATAGTCAGTGGGCTGAATTTAGCCCATAGGCATTTGTCCACCTCTGGCTTAGAAGATCTACGTGGTTTTGATGTTTCAATATCAGCAAAAGTGGGATTGTATACCAAAACTTACTATCTATCCAGTATCCATTCTTCTATTATTTATTGGTACCATGGCAACAGAGGAGGTGCCAATTATGGCAGGTATTAACCTGGCTGAAAACATTAAAGATATCAGAGACCAAGCATTGGGTGGAAGGCTTCTAAGAAATTATTAAAAGGAAGCTCTCTCAGCAAGGATGACCCTCTGAGCGCCCCTTTTCCTTATGTTTTCTGTCCAAGACATGGACATGATAACTGGATATATAGCAGACATTTTGTGATCATGAGACAATCTTGAATAGGAAAGCTGGCACTAGGAATGGCAAAACAGAGAGAACTCGAGACACTAATGACACTGTAGAACTGCTATACTAGCCCAATCCTTTCCCTTGTTTTATGTGTAAGAAAACTTACTACCTACCTCGTCTAAGACATTCTTTCAGTTCTGTTTCTGACAGCCTGTTTCTAACAATGTAATTCTTAATGGATAAGAGAAAACTCCCATCTTTGATTGTATTTTTTTTCCTACCAACTCTTTATTGAAATTTTAACCTTCAGGTTTATTGTTTGGTATTTCACCCATTGTCATTGAACACTTAGGACACGCTCTTTTGTCTTTTCGTACTTTCTCACTGCTTCTGTCCTGTCCTCCTCTTGATCATGTCTTGTTCATGGAGAAGAAATACTCCATAATTCTCTGTGCCCACAGTACTTATGTGCATCATGTAGTCAATGCTCCCAAAACAGTTCTTTGTAATGAGAATGGTTATGCTAAAGATGACAAAGAACATTCTTCATTCAGAAAAAATGATAGCATATTTTTGGTGAGAAAGACAGTCAAAGAAAGGAGACTTTGGGGTCTTAAGGCAAAGGGCAGGGCTCCATAGCCTCTTAATAGGCACTGAGGCCTATAATACTAATATTCTAAACTTATGCAACTCAAAGTTACACTATTTTGGACATTGTTTAGTCTTCTGGTACACTGCTGTGAGACTGACTTCTTATATTCTGATTGCATTTAAGCTGAGGTTCAGGTGAATCTCATCTCATATAGGTTGTTCCTTTAAAAGGCAACAACTTGGTTGCTGTCACTTGCAGTCGTTTAGAGCCAGGCTCATACTCGCCTTAAACACGATATCCCAAGACAGTTTTCTATTAATATATAACTTGAAAGTATGAAATAGACTTTTCAAAGCATAATCTAATTCAACGATTTTATAAACAATCACTTCTACCACGTTCCCTATAGGAAGTTTCCTTTAGTTGATAAGGGGTAATTATTCTGAGCTAAAGACCAGTTTTGGAGACGATCGTTTCAACGGAAGGCTACTGACTGACAACCACAGGCAAATACAGCACAGTTGCCAACTTGTATTTCACAGTCAAGACGGAAAAGCAACAACACTCAGGAAATACCTGAAAAATCTACTGAAATCCAACTGAAGAGAAAAACACAACCTTCATTAAAGTGTTAGAGACAACACCCACTACAATGTTGATGCCAGGTGTACCCAGGGAGAAAAATCATCCCAGTGTGAAGTCAAGGAGATTGGGACAAGGACTTGTTAGTAGGTGAAGCCACCTGGCCTTATTTGGTTTCCGGTCAGGGAACTGTAACTTTGGCCCTCCAGACCCAGAGGATTCGGTCTGGATTAAAGGGAAGATGAAGGTTCTAGGAGGCTGAAAAGGGAAGAAAAGTATGGGGAGGAAGGGAGATGGCACATCCAACATCTCACAGATTCCGTGAATTTGTATTACTTTAAAAATCAAATCTCAGCTGACACTGAATTACAGATAACCAAATTAATGCTGACCTTTGAAATGGAGTGTTCTCACATAATTATCTTGCCTTCACTATGGATTGAAAATCTTGTCTTCATATTTTCAGGTAGGAGGCCGATTCTGATTACAGGTTAGAGTGCATATAACTACCTGGAGATTTTCTGTGTGCTTTCTTAAGCAAAGGTACATGCCAGGAACCACATAATCCAAACGTCCACTCAAGGCTTTAACAAGCAGTCTGTCCTATGTTTGACAGGATTTATTGAGGAATAAAAAAATGTTTTTCCTTATTCTTAAGACCAAAGGAATGATTGCTTTTCAAACCACCTCTGATTTCTTCAGCTCCCTTCTATTGTAGCCCAGTCTGTTCTAAACTCAGTCTCTTCTGTCTGAAGTATTGCAAAGCACTTATCCAAGCAGGAAGTCTGATCCCAGTAATAGTGTGATTGTAAAAGCCAGTATAAAAGCCATTATAAAATCAGTTGCAACTCTTTCCTTACTTAGAACTTCAAACTGTCTCTATTGAGAGAAGAAAATTCTTTTAAAAGCACCATTCTTTTCCCTATTGTCTGAGCTCACATTGCCTAGCTGGTTAAAAATTGAAGTTGTTAGGAGTTAAGACTTGAGTATGCAGTCCATGTAGGCATGAAATAGGTAAATCTCCAGATTCCGAAACAGGACAGCAAAGAGTCAAAGACTTCTGCAGAGGAAAAGAGCCTCTTGAGATTGTAGGAGTCTTTAAAACTCATACCTATTCTCCAAAGTCAAAGTGCCCCAGATGGCAAGGGCACTGGATAATTTTCACCCCATTTGGACATTCTTTTGGGTGATGCTACTTAATAATTACATCCAGGCAAGAGGCAAAAACTCAGCTATTCCAGACAAATCTAGATGTGTGCACACCCTACACACATACCCTCTTCCTTATATACCACTCATTGCAAAGCAAAGATCACACTCGCACAAAGAAGCCCAAGGTGGCACTGGCTTGTAGCCAGTGCTTTTTAGAATATCAGTTAAATGATACCAAACCAAGGCTGTGCTATATCAAATTAAAGCAGATTTATTCAATCAGGGTCATTCTGCCTCCCTGGGGATATTGGGTAATGTCTGGAGACATTTCAGTTGTGATAATGGGGAAGGGGTGGAGTGGGAGAGGTGGAGGGGTGCCCCTGGCATCTAGTCAGTAGAAGCCAGGGCTGCTGCTAAACATCCCACATTGCCTAGAACAGCACTCACTACAAAGAATCACCTGACCCCAAGTATCAATGGTCGCTGAGGTTAAGAAAACCTGACTTACAGAAAGAGAAAAACAAATATCGCATATTAACATATATATAAGGAACCTAGAAAATTATACTGATGGATTTATTTTCAGGGAAGAAATGGAGATACAGATGTAGAGAATGGACTGTGGACACAGTGGGGGAAGGAAAGGATAGGATGAATTGAGTGAGTAGCATTGACATAAATACACTGCCATGTGTAAAATATGTAGCTAGTGGGAAGCTGCTCTGTAACACAGGGAGTTCAGCCTGGTGCTCCGTGATGACCTAGAGGGGCAGGATGAGGGAGGGGAGGGAGGCTTAAGAGGGAAGGGAGATATACATATATATTGAAGGCAGGAGGAGAAGGGGACAACAGAGGATGAGATGGCTGGATGGCATCACTGATTCGATGGACGTGACTTTGAGCAAGCTCTGGGAGTTGGTAATGGACAGGATGTGCTGCAGTCCATGGAGTCACAAAGAGTTGGACATAGCTGAGCGACTGAACTGATATAATATGCGTATATATGTGTGTATATATATACATATAAAATGATGATTGATTCACATTGTTGTATGGCAGAAATCAACACAACATCATAAAGCAATTTGCCTTCAATTGAAAAATAAATAGCAAAAAAAAAAAAAAAAAGGAAAAAGAAACCCTGACTTAGTATGAGCAGAAGCTAGAGCAATACCTAAGATGGGTCATGCCCATTCCAAAGCACACTGGCATGAGATTTAAAACACATGCACTACCTGCTATGCCCAATGAATGTGTAGAAGGGAGATCCTGTCGCAAATTGGCATGGTTAACTTTTCACCACAGTACGTTAAGGGTTTACTAGTTGCTTCATGCAGAAGGATTAATAAATTGAGTGTCAGACTCCTGTTACTGTATATGTTCAAGTAACATTTTGAAATCAATTGTAAATCTAATTTATTCCATCCAGAAGTTAATCATTCTTAATGAATTCTTTTGGTTTTTGCTCCATAATCTGGAATAAAAGGATCCCTTCAGATATTGTTCCCTGCAGTTGTCCCAACTGACCACTCTGATGAGAATCTCCATGTTCAGAGTGAGAAAGGCAGATCATGCTGTCTGCTATCTTCTTTCACAGTGAGTCCCGAATAAGGCCCATTTCATCTGGGCATGTGCCAAATGAGCAATTCATTAAGTTCAGTTTTGCTTTAAAAAGAAAAAGCAGTAACCAAAAAATGCTATTTGTTACCCATTTTTCAATGGGAATAGGACCAACATGGATGCAAGCAGTTTTTTCCCTTCTTAATTGCTTTTCACTTCTTTTTTTTTTTTTTTGATCCTTTCCTAAGATAGATTCTCCATGTGACTCATACCAAAAAGAAAAAATTTCTTTCAGCCAGGAGAGTCATTGGCAGAAAGTTGACATTCCATTCCTTTCCTGTCCTACCAATGTACACACATTTAACTCCAAAGAATGACTGATCAAAAACAGCCCTTCAGGGTCCTAAATGAAACATCAAACCACCTCAGAGAGTGGCAACCTCAGTAGTAAATATTTAATAAGCCTTAATGCTAAGTATTTAAATATATTCAGGGGACAAGGAAACCACAAAACTCTGATTGACATTCTAAGGAATATTTATTTGTGAGAAGTATCCTTCTACTTCATTATGTCTGTTAAATCACAAGAGGAACATTAAGTCTTGACATCTTGTCAGAGATATTTTTGGTCAAGATATAGTTTACTAGGGGTTCCCTGGTGGCTCAGATGGTAAAGAGTCTGCCTGCAATACCAGAAACCTGAGTTCGATCCTGTGTCTGGAAGGTCCCCTGGAGAAGGAAATGGCAACCCACTCCAGAATTCTTGCCTGGAAAATTGCATGGATGGAGGAGCCTGACGGGCTACAGCCCATAGGGTTGCAAAGAGTTGGACATGACTGAGTGACTTCACTCACTCACTCATAGTTTACTATCAAGAAAAGGTGCTTATTAATGAAAAATCTCTAAAAGCTGGGAACAGATTTTCAGTCCAAAATACTGAATTTCCATGAGGAAATATTTTAGAATACAGGCATCAGTACAGCATGAATTACACCGTTTGCCTTGTGTCTATAGATTACATCACTGAAGGGAGTGGCACTGCAGTGGCAGATACCCACATTTCTTCAAGACCAGGGAGGACATGCTTGAGTGTTCAAGGAAGCAAGTTAAGATGACAAACCTGACCACTGTTTACAACGGACTATCATGATCTACTTGTTATTTAGTCACTAAGTCATGTGTGACTCTTTGAGACCCCATGGACTATAGCCCACCAGGCTCCTCTGTCCATGGATTTTCCTGGCAAAAATACTGGAGTGGGTTGCCATTTCCCTTTCCAGGGGATCTTCCCGAGCCAGGGATGGAACCCAGGTCTCCTGTATCGCAGGCAGATTCCTTACTACTGAGCCATCGGGGAAGTCCATGATCATCTACTAGGTTTCCATAAACGATCCACCCCTGGAGAAGGACAAGGCAGCCCCGTCCAGTACTCTTGCCTAGAGACTCCCCATGGACAGAGGAGCCTGGCAGGCTACAGTCCACGGCATCACAAAGAGGTAGACACAACTGAGCGACTGAGCACAGCAAATGATCCATAGTTTGAACTTTCCATGTGTCATCTTCATTTACAAGTTATTTCCTTTCTATAGAGTCACAGCAAGCTATAATATATATGTAAAGAAAAAGGAAAAATTGAAAAGTCAAGCCAATTGAAATTTGAACTTGAGACTTTCTCACAAAATTCTACAACATACAGGAGTCTTTTACTAACTTAGATTAAGAGTCAACAAACTACAGCCTGTGGGCCAAATTTAGTGCATAGCCTGTTTCTGTAAATAAAGTTTTACTGCAACACAGCTACGATTCGTTCCTATATTGTCTACATCTGCTTTTGGCCTAAAAAGGCAAGGTCAAGTTTTTGTGACAGAGACCTTCCAGCCTGAAAAGCCAATAATAGTTATTTTCTGGCCCCTTACAGAAACAGTTTGCTTACTTCTGCCTTAGATCTCTGGCTTCTTTGAAGTGGACACTTTCACAGAAGGTATTTGTACGTATAATTAATAATCTTCAAGAAAGGATGTTATCTACAGACTTAACCAAAAAAAAAAAAACATGCAATCACAAGTCAAAAACACACAGTTCTAGCAAGAAAGATGTTTCTAAAGGATGCTGACTCTGCAAAGTATTCACTTGAAATCATGCAATTTGCATAAATCATTTGTAATTGACAAAAAAAGAGTTGGACTGATATATGCATTTCCCAATACAGGAGTGAGGGGTTTTAATTTGTTGTGGTGAGTGTTTTTAAATAATGGAGACCTATCTACTTTATAGAATATAACTGTCCTAAAATGTTCCAAGGTCACTGTGAGATAGCTCTTATGTTAATGAAACTAGCAATAACCGAAACAGATTTCTAGAAGAAAGGAGTACAGAGGAGTGAACACCGATTTCTCCACACATATGCTTTCTTAATTGCAATGGCCTTCACTTCCAAGCAAATCCAGTCACCCTCTCTCCTGCCTCTACCCTAACTGTACTACTTCGGAATCTTAAACTCAAATATTTCAGTCTTTAAGCACCACCTCTAATCCTTCCTCTTGTCTCGATTTTCTTCCAGATAGTCAGCCCCCTGTCAACTTCAGATAAGGACTCTCCTTCCTTATCTAACCTGGATACCTAGGTCAGCTGCAGAAATTCTTCTTGCCTTTCCTTTGTCTTCTTGCTGTGATTCAGCTAACTCCACTCCTGATCAAACGGACCATACCTCCTCCTTCCTGGTGAATACTAAGTACATTGGGAAAAAATTGCACTAATGTGTAAACTGCATTATGCTAAGATAAGTCAGACAAATATTGTTAGATCTCACTTATACGTGGAATGTGAAAAATAAAAACCAAGCTGATACAGAGAACAGACTGGTGATTGCCAGAGGTAGGCGGTAAGAGTGGGAGTGGAGGGAATGGGTGGTGGTGGTAGTTTTAGTTGCTAAGTCATGTCCGACTCTTGCGACCTCATGGACTGTAACCCGCCAGGCTCCTCTGTTCATGGGATTCTCCAGGCAAGAATATTGGAGTGGGTTGCCATTTCATTCTCCAGGGGATCTTTTGGACCCAGGAGTCAAACCTGGGTCTCCTGCATTGCAGGCAGATGATTTACTGACTGAGCTATGAGGGAAGCCCAGGGGCCAGTGATGCCTCCAGAATCATATACACAGAACTGTGGTTTGGGGTGGGAGACTGGGAGCAAGCTATTTTGACTTGGTTTCTAGGCTAATCTGAGGTGGTTGGGAATAGGATGCTTTTGAAAATTCTGAGAAGCCAGATGTCCCACTAAGCTTTCCGTGCCACTGCCAGCTGAGGCACCACCCCCACTTTCCAACCCCACAAGGCAACAAGGCCAGTCCGCCCTACATCAGAGATCTCTCTCAAGCCCATTACTTTTGGTTATCACCACCAATGAAGGGTCTCTTCACTGGTCTCCCTGGCTTCAGCCTCCTTCCGTCACCTTCCCAAGTCCCAGTCCACATACGCCCTTCTCTGCTTCCAGAATGGTCTTTCTAAAATGCTGGATAGACCCGTCACATCTCATAAGCAATGAGACTGAAACATCTGGGCAGCCACTGTACATTGCATGTGAGCCCTTGGAAGAGACCTCGCTGTTCTCTTTCCATGTCTGCATCTTGTTCTCTCCGCCGAGGTACATTCTCACTGGGGCTTTATGGCCGAGCTCCCAGGTCAGCCCTCCTCTGACATCCACATGCCGCATACCCATCGCTCCCTGCACTGCTCCTGGCCCTGTACTCTTATGCCTTCTCTGGGATGAAAATCCACTGGATGTTCTCCATTTGCACTTTCCTCCCCTGACTGAGTTCTCTGGAAAGCAGGGACCACACCTTCCAGATTCCCAGATCTGCAGCCTGGGGCCTGGGGTCTGGCACGTCGCAGGACGTGTGGTCATAAAGGCTTAGTGAATTGACAGGAGAAAGTCCGAGGATTCAGAAGGATTCCAGGGCAATTTGTATCTGACTGACATCAGTGACCACAAACGCCTTGGGCAGATATGCTAGTAGACACTGGTGGATGGACATGTCTGAAAAGCCTTGGCTCAGAAAAAAAACTGACAGGCCGTGAACCCCCAGAGTGCCGCTGGGAAACACTTAGAGAAGCTTACACAGGGGTGTATTATTTCCCTGTGACAGGTGAGGTATTCACCCTGACAGCCATGGCGGATGAGTAAGCACATTCCAGAGCTGTATACACACACGTATCATCACAACGGTCCCCAGATACCGATCACAAGGCAGTGTGCTCTTGCCCCTTTAAGGGAGGTTTTCCAGAATATTAAGAATTAGGCTGACATCTAGTTGATACTTACACAGAGCCTGATAAGTGATTTATGTTCAAAATCTCCAAGATTTTACACATGTACCTGTTTTTATGTGCGTGTGTGTTCATGTTTGTGTGTGAGTGTGGTTTTTTTAACTGAGGTATAGTTGCTGTACAATATTAAATAAGTTTTAGGTATACAACATAGTGATCACAATTTTTAAAGGTTGTACTCCATTTCTAGTTAGTATAAAATATTGGCTATACCCCTGTACTGTACAGTATATCCTTGTAGCTTATTTTATACCTAAGAGTTTGTATCTCTTAATCCCTGACGCCCTCCCCTCACCCCGCTAAGAACCACTGGCTTGTTCTCTATGTCTGTGAGTCATCATCACTAGCTGTGTTTTCTTTTGCTATCTCCTGTGTGTATAATCCCAGGTTGATGAGAAGGGTGATTAATGAAATTCTCTGGAAAACAGCTTGCTGCTCTTGCAGGCATTTCAACACATGGTGTTCAAACAAAGTACAACCAACGTGTCATTTCCATGTGCTCTGCTACCTACGTGAAATTCTAAACAAGTCATACAGTGAGAAGCAAAAGGAATTTATTTCTGAAAATGAGCACCTGAGCCTCTCGGGCTTCTGAGTCACGCAAGCTTCCAGCTGAATGAGGCTCTCAAGAGGCTGCGGTTAATAACACACCTTCTTCCACGGTGGACCATCTCTGACCATCCCATGAGGAGTCCAGAAACTTCACCCTGAAGATTCAAATCCATTTCATGGCCTCTTATTCATACTGACTACTCTTGCATCCTGAAAGCTAGCTGTTCCAAAATCGTGCACTTTGTGGTTTACAGTATGATTACCCAGCCTCGGCACTATGGACGCTTGTGGTTGGACAAGTCTATGTGGTGGGAGCCTGGCCCGTGCACTGTAGGATGTTTCTCAGTGTCTCTGGCTTCTACCTACTAAATGCCATTAGTGTACTACCTCTCCCAGCGTGACAGCCAAAAAGTTCTCTCGTGTGTGTGCTCAGTGGCCCAGTCATGTCCGACTCTTTGCGCCCCCATGGACTGTAGCCTTCCAGGCTCCTCTGTCCATGGGATTTTCCAGGCAAGAGTACTGGAGTGGGTTGCCACGCCCTCCTTCAGGGCATCTTCCTAACCGAGGGATCAAACTTGCGTCTCTTGTGTCTCCTGAATTGGCAGGCAGGTTCTGTACCACTATCACCACCTGGAAAGCCCTAGACCTTGCCAAATGTGTGTGGGGGGGGTGGGGTGGGGGGGTGGTGGTGCGAAATCACGTGCCCGCCCCACTCCCACACTGAGAAGCACCAAAGGATGGTATCTGGCTGGGGAATCATCAAGGAGGCTGTTAGTAGAGCTCCCAGGTGAGAGGCTCAAACATTCTCACTCACGGATCCAGCTGTGCAGCACAGCTCAGACGCGATGATCAGCCCTCCTGCACCTTACGCACATTCAGTGTTCCTGAGGCCAGTGTCACACAGAGCCCCAGGGAAGAGTTACCAACAATACTTGCACCTTCCAAAAGCCCATTCTGATCCCTTTAGTAGATGCAGGGATATAATTCAGCTCTTAAATGCAAAGACAAACACCAAGTCATCGCCTTTATTGCTTTCTCAAGTTTTTTTCTTAATCACTCCAAAAGAAAATGTTATCACTGTGGCCTATGCTGGAATCAGAACGCAGGAGAACCACTTGTTGCCATAGCAGCAGAGCCAAGGCACATTTCCTGTAACCCCCTTGAGTTCACAGTGCAGTCTCCCAGTGCTATCTGACTTGATTGCTTTAATAGAGGAATCAGTATACTCAGGCATTACAATTAAAGAAATAAAACTTCAGTTAAAAGTGATATGAACATTCGAATACGTGGTTCCTCACCCTTGTACTTTGTTGGTGGGAATGTAAATTAGTGCAGCCACTATGGAAAACAGTATGAGGTTCCCTAAAAAACTAAAAATAGAGCTACCATATGATCCACAATCCCACTCCTGGGCATAGAGCCAAAAAAAACCCAAAATGCTAATTGAAAAAGATACACGCACCCTTATGTTGACAGAAGCAGTATTTACAATAGCCAAGACATGGAAGCAACTCAAGTGCCCATCAACAGGTATCTGAATTAAGATGTGAGGTACACACATATATATTTATGAATGAATGTTATACAGCCATATAAAAGAATGAAATAATGCCATTTGCACCAACATGGACAGACCTAGAGAATATTATACTTGGCGAAACAAGTTAGACAAGTTACACGCTTCAGTCGTGTCTGACTCTTTGCGACCCCATGGACAGTAGCCTGCCAGACTCCTCTGTCCATAGGTTTTTCCAAGCAAGAATACTGGAACGGGTTGCCATTCCCTTCTCCAGAGGATCTTCCTGACCCAGGGATTGAACCTGTGTCTCTTACATCTTCTGCAAAGGTGGGTTCTTTACCACTAGCACCACCTGGGAAGCCCGCAAGTTAGACGAACGTTATATGTTATCATTTACCTGTGAAGTCTGAAACATAATATGGATGAGTGCATGTGAAAAACAGAAACAGACTCACAGAAAATAAACTTATGGTTACCAAAGGAGAGAGGGGTGGGAGGGGTAAATGAGGAGTGGGGATTAGCAGATACAAACTACTGTGTATAAAACAGATAAGGATATACTGTATAGCACAAGGAATTATACCTATTATCTTGTAATCATCGAGGTGGATGAAACTGGAGCCTATTATACAGAGTGAAGTAAGTCAGAAAGAAAAACACCAATACAGTATCAGTTCAGTTCATTTTAGTTCAGTTGCTCAGTCATGTCCGACTCTTTGCAACCCCATGAATCACAGCACGCCAGGCCTCCCTGTCCATCACCAACTCCCGGAGTTCACTCAGACTCACGGCCATCGAGTCAGTGATGCCTTCCAGCCATCTCATCCCCTGTCATCCCCTTCTCCTCCTGCCCCAAATCCCTCCCAGCATCAGAGTCTTTTCCAATGAGCCAACTCCCAATACAGTATACTAGCCCATATATATGGAATTCAGAAAGATGGTAATGATAACCCTGTATGTGAGACCATAAAAGAGACCCAGACGTATAGAACAGTCTTTTGGACGCTGTAGGATAGGGAGAGGGTGGGATGATTTGGGAGAATGGCATTGAAACCTGTATAATATCATATATGAAACGAATCGCCAGTCCAGGTTCAATACAGGGTGCTCAGGGCTGGTGCACTGGGATTACTCAGAGGGATGGCAAGGGGAGGGAGGTGGGAGGGGGGTTCAGGATGGGGAACACGTGTATACCCGTGGCAGATTCATGTTGATGTATGGAAAAACCAATACAATATTGTAAAGTAATTAACCTCCAATTAAAATAAAGAAACTTATATTAAAAAATGTCAAAAAAATCTATAATGAAATATGGGGCTTCCCAGGTGGCGCTAGTGGTGAAGAACCCACCTGCCAATGGAGAAGACATGAGACATGAGTTCGATCCCTGGGTCAGGAGGATCCCCTGGAGGAGGACATGGCAACCCACTCCAGTATTCTTGCCTGGAGAATCCCATGGGCAGAGGAGCCTGGTGCGCTACAGTCCACAGGGTTACAAAAGAGTTGGACACAACTTAGCGACTGAACAACAAAATGCTGTCCATCTAAAACTAAAACAATATTGTAAAGCCACTACACTCTGATTAAAAAACACACGGTTCCTCTAGTGAATGAGGGCTCTACATATGGAGATCAGCTCAAGGGAAGCACCAAGGCTCTTTGTAGATGGACTTAAATTCTGAGTGAAGGCAGAATCTAGGAACCCAAGTGAATGTTCTGAAGGGCAAAATTCCAGCAACTAACAATCCCACTAGTGTGTCCTCTCAGCTCAGCTCTCCTTTGGCACCTCTGTCTACAGGGCCTCCTTCATCTTGCACAGGGGCCACATCCTTGAGTTCCCAGGTAAAGATGATGCCGCTTCTCCATGACCAAATAGCACTTGTTCGTAAAATGCCCCATTGTAGGGACTTTCTTTTAAATGTCTGAATTCACCAGTAGACTGGCAACTCCTCGAAGGCAGAGATGATATCTTCCCTGATATTTAATAAAGGTTTAATAAGTGTCTGCTGAAGTGCAGGGACTGCTTTGATTCACATTTAAGAAAAGATGAAAACCAAAGGATAATAAAAGAAACTCACACAATAATTTAGAAAAGCACAAAAAAGAACAATTATGAATCACACCTCCACTCCCCATCTCAGACTTCTGGCAGGAGATTTTGGTTAGTTGAGATGTAATCTGAAATTCTAAATTTTCCATTGACTGATTTAGAGTACCTATTATTCATTCATCTATCCATTCATTTGAGGGATATCTGCTTGCATGTCTATGATGTCCTGGCCACCCAACAAGTAAGAATAATAATGTTTTATACCGGAGAAGGCGATGGCACCCCACTCCAGTACTCTTGCCTGGAAACTCCCATGGATGGAAGAGCCTGATGGGCTTCCGTCTATGGGGTCACACAGAGTTGGACACGACTGAGCGACTTCCCTTTCACTTTTCAGTTTCACACGCTGGAGAAGGAAATGGCAACCCACTTCAGTGTTCTTGCCTGGAGAATCCCAGGGACGGAGGAGCCTAGTGGGCTGCCGTCTATGGGATCGCACAGAGTCGGACACAACTGAAGCGACTTAGCAGCAGCAGCAGCATACTTATATAAGGTTTTATAGTGTATGCAATAGTTTCATCCACATAATCTAATCAAAGGCATATCCAGAAACTCCTTGAATGATTTTCTTTCCTAAGATCATACAAAGTGAGAGACCCACTTCTCCTGACTAAGGCTATGCTTAGTGTTCTTTTTATAGCTGTTTACATTCAGAATAATACCTCTGAAGAATTGCATGCTTTTCAGTAAGCAAATAGGCTTCCCTGATAGCTCAGTTGGTAAAGAATCTGCCTGCAATGCAGGAGACCCCAGTTTGATTCCTGGGTTGGGAAGATCTGTTGGAGAAGGGATAGGCTACCCACTCCAGTATTCTTGGACTTCCCTTGTGGCTCTGCTGGTAAAGAATCTACCCACAATGCGGGAGACCTGGATTTGATCCCTGGGTTAGGAAGTTACCCTGGAGAAGGGAAAGGCTACCCACTCTAGTATTCTGGCCTGGAGAATTCCATGGACTGTATAGTCCATGGAGTGGCAAAGAGTCAGACATGACTGAGCGACTTAAATTCAGTAAGCAAATAATTAAAATTTCAAATCTTCAAAATTTCAACATGCAGTTCACACAACAATCATGCTAGTTAATCAGAATTTTACTCCAAGGAGACTTGTCACAGAAGCAGCAATTTGAACACAAGAATCTCTCTCTGTGGCAAAGTCCCCTGAGCTTTGTCCAAAGGTGGGAAGCTCACTGAGTTTTTAAGACAAATAGCAAAGGTAGCTATGCAGAAGCTAAATTAATTCTACATTTTTTTCTTAGCCTTGCAAAGTTGTCAAAGCCAAGTTTTCCAAAACTACTCCTCACCACTATATTCTGAAAGGTTGACTTACAAGCATCTTTATATGGGCGTTTATAAAAGCCCCTATTCAAAGTAAGGTGATGCTACTGTGGGTTTGAAAAACCCAGAAATAATTATATACCCTTAGGTCACTCAGAACATAGAAACAGGTAAGCTACAATTTCATTTGGGATGTATTAAATTTATTTGCTGCAATTTTATGTGAGAAGGGCTAAGTATATTTTTTTTTACAAAGTTTTAAGAGTGTTCTTAGATATTTCTTTCTCCAGCATGCTAAAGATCTGACTTGTCCCAGCTTCAGGATGTGCCTGCCCTGGCTTCCAAGGGGAATTGAGCCTCACAAAAGTGGTTATTGAGGATCTGAGCACTTGAAAAGTGGCATGGATCTGGTTATAGTGCTTGAGGATGGTGGATGGAAAAGGAGAAAGACAATAAGTAGTATTTCTGGTTGAATGTTTGTTTATTTCCAAGAAGTTTAAGTAAATTACTTGAGTTATCTCAAAATTACTTCTGGTTGTATCAAGAGTATTCTTTTTACTCTTGCAAAATTGAGCCACATATGAGTTATGTGACATATCTCCAGCCCTCTGAAGGTATGCTGTTGCTTAGCAAGGCTCAAAAAAGCCTGTCAATCCACATTTTTATTTTGTCATAGTATTTGCAAAAGAAGAGTAAGCACAGCAGCATGTAAAGCATATGTGTCAGCTCCCATTTTTGATAATTGTTCCATTTTCATGTGCTTTAATTATACATCTTCCGGAGCCATCTCCTGTGATTTTGCACTTCAGGTGGGGTTCACTGTCTTCCCTTGGTTTTGCCTCATGCCGTCTCTGTCATGCCAGAGTCTGGAAAAAGGGTCAGTCTCAGAGGCAAACTGTTTACTGAAGGTTCGTGAAATGAGTGGGCTCTCATGGAACCTTCCATGATGGACCTCCTTTGTTATAAACTCACACTTCTGAAATACAATCTCTAAAATACTTTCCCGGAAGCATTCAGAGTACCGAAAAAGAGAAAGGAGGCCTAATTTGTAGCCCCTGAATTAAAACTAAGGGGATCTTTTTTCAAAAGGAAGCAACTGCCTGAATAAGAGGGATTTATTTTTCTGGAGAAGGCTTTTCAACAATCTGGCATTTGAATTCACTGGAGTATTTCCTATAGTAAGTTTCCATATGGGACTGCATTGGCAAGAATCAAGGAGTGTGGTTTTCAGGTCTTGGAGTTGATTAGGCTTATGCTGTGTTCTGTTTACTGATTGTACTGCTGATCCATTCCTGCTTTATTGTGAGTCACAGCTGCAAGTCCTGCTTACAAATCCTCAATTTCTACTTCCATGTGAAACAGATGGTTCAGCTGGGGAACTGAAGTCTTTGGTCCACACTAGGCACTTTAGATAGCATTTGGCATGGGAGAGACTTTATGATGCAGGCCACATATTATGCAAAATATTTTGTATTTAGTACATACACCTCAGTCCAGTTTGGCTTCATGACTGGAATTACTGTAGACTGAACCAATACTGTACTACCTTGGAATAGGGGCTATTTGGCTTTATAACAAATAACATTTTTTTCAAGCACAACTTGGGGAGATGCCAGGTCTTTATTGTAAACATGGAAACCAATACTTAATCTTTCATGAGTTTTCCTGGATTCAATTTTCTCATTATTCAATGGGCAGATTCTAATATATCTTCTTGACATTGGAGAGGAAACATATTCTCCAAGGCAGTGGAAGAAATTCCTATATTTACCAAATGGAAATTCCTCCATTTGCTTTCCAGGCCTCTTTTGAAAATAACCACAGGAAGAAATGGGATATACTCTTTCAGAACCCAAACTCTAAAGTACTTTTGCAGATTCTGCTGTGTGAAGACAAAACAAGAAAACTGTGACCTTCCACCTGGAATAATGGTTAGGATGATATAAACATGGCTAGACTCGCTGGTGACATCTTTGTCATTCTCCAAAGCACTATGAGAGGCAGAACAGTTAATGATACCCATCGCTACCACTTAGGAAGTGACCATCTGAAACTGGAGCAGCCTGATCTTGCCATGGTTGTATAAGCGCAGCCAAGGACTTCATTAGCCCAGGCAAAAGAAAAATGGGGCAAAAGAAAAATGTTAAAGTTTTAAAGTAAACATAGCAATAATATTAAACCTTGCAAACTGGGGGCGGGGGGCAAGGGAGAAAAAGTTTTTAAGTCTCTATGGTCAATAAATCAAAACCTGGCCAATTCATTATATTTTGATGTTCACATGGTAACTGAACTTCTTTTCCTCTTTTTCACCTACTTTCACTATCTGTGACTTCTCTCTAATTGTAATTTTCATCATCTTTTCATGCTGAGTGATTTCAGGAGGCTTCATACGATATTGAAAAAAGAGGACAGGAGACTATTCCACTTAAAATCTTTGGATACATTTTCTTATTTCTAGGATAGGATAAATATTTGCTCTGGGAGAATCAGATGGCATAATATATGTGAAAATGTTTAAAAATTTTAGCTTGTTGCATAATCTGCAGATGATATAACTGCCTAGATAGGTAACTCTAGAAATTCCACAGATAAATTATTAAAATTAACAAGTGGCTGCAATAATTTCAATATGTAAAAACAAATCACATTTTGATAAACTTGAAGTCAGCAGTTATAAACTGCAATATTAAAAACTGTGCCATTTATAATTGCAAAATAATATATAATGTAGTCAAGAAAAAAGCTATCAGATTATACAAGAGCTTTAAGAAAATTATACATTTTAATTATTGAAAGCCACTAAAGAAGTCCAAGTAAATGGAGATAAATACCATATAAAGACAAAATGAGTAAATGTTTCAATATACCCCAAATTTTAAGATAAATTCATAAAACTCCAAGCAGAATCTCAACTAATTTTTTAAATGAAACTTGATAAGAAAAGGCTCAAGAATGGCTGAGATTTTCTTTAAGAAAAAAAAAAAAATCCATGTAGAGTGACCTGCCCTATCAAATGTCAGTAAGAGAATGTGGCAAGGGTGACAGAATAGACAACAAAAACTGAAATAGAACAGAATTTACCTACAGACTCACATATTTATGGAATTTTGATGTATGGCAGACCTGGTATCTAAGAATAAAGAATTTCAGTTTCCTTGTCAATATGACTAGAGGCAGGGGGTGGGTTAAGCCCATTAATATCCCCTAGAACCCAGGTAAAGATGAACCTTCTTTGCATATAACTGAACATGAAAGTACTCCTTGAAAAGGGGAACAACATAAAACCTTGGTTACAAAAGACAATCAGGGTAATTTTCTAACATGTTCAACATAATTTAGAAATAAAGGAATTATGACATTCACTGACTAGTGAATCTATTCTGTACAAAACTAGAAGAGGTGTCTGGCCTTGAAGAAATGAATATGTGATGAGTATTCAATAGGCAGCACGTTTTTACATGTTCAGAGATTTTTCCCCAATATTATTTTTGTTGCTGTTGTTATCCTTAAAAGGGGAATAGTACTAGAGGAACACAGTGCTTAGCTCTGAGGCTCAATCAAACATAGAGAATGAAATAGAGATTTAGTATTAATACTATCAAGGCTAATGCCACTATCAAGAGAGAGAAACACTGCATATAATAGTCACAGTCTGAATACTGTCCATATCCCCTACATCCACCTTGGAGACCCTCCAGAACTGTGAAAGGCCTGAGATTTGACCCCACTAGCAAGTGAACAAGGCTTCCTGCCACAGTTTCATGGGTGCTGGCAGAAGACAAGAGACATGGAAGTCAGAGACTCAGTGTGGAGATGTCATGGATAGTTTATTCCTCCCAGCACTCAGTAGTAGTAGCCAGAGTATCAGCTCTGGCCCCAGTTCCTCTTTCCGCTGCGTCCCACAAGGTGACCTGAAGAGATTCAGCTGACACCTGTGCACATAACGGATTGCACTGCAGGAGAGGAACCCTGAGCTTTAGGGAGCATAAATTTTTATAATGGGCAGTAACCCTGCCTGAACTTTGTCCCAGAGGGAGACACTATCTTTATTATGCTGGACCACAAACAGACCTGTCCTTCCCTCTAGGGGGAGACATGGCCTTCATCTCTCAAGGATGTTCACTATACAAATATATTTTTTTAAATATTCCAAAACACAGGTGTTTTGCCCCTATTCACAATATGTATGAAATACGAGAGACACAGCGAGATTTGTCTTTCAACAGTGGACACTTGCAGACAGTTTCTTACATTCAGACGGCTTCCTGTGTCTGCCTCAGGATAGTCTCCTGGCCGTGGGAGTGCTGGATCACTTGCACAGGCAGACTGGAAATGCAGAGAGGCTGAGGGCTCAGAAAAGATTCCCAATGCTGGCCTGCATTCCCCCACTTCATCACACCCCAGTGGGATATTTCCAAGGTGTGTTCCATATAGTTTCTCAGCAGAACAGAGCTCCAAGTTCCCACAATAGTTATCAGCTCATTAACATATTATTTATTGGCTTCCTGTTTTTCTCTGTATCATGTTCCTACTCCCTCACTGTGCTCCTGGCATCACCTCCCGAATAAACTGCCTGCACTCAATTACCAGTCTCAACGTCTGGTTTGGGAAAACTCATACCATGGCAGATAGAGCAAAGAAACCAAATGTGTGCTGAATTTTCAGGTCCATAACTGACATCCTTACTTTGTGATGTCTAGACTTTACATATCTCAGTATGAAAATAAATTCTTTCCTCTAATAGGATGGTCCTTGATTCACAGAGTTGCTATGATGACTTAAATCTTGATTCTCTTGAGGTCCTAGTTGTAGTAAAGCAAGGTAATCCTAAACTTGATGGAGTCCAACCTTCTGCAATAGATTTACAAAGACTTTGGCAAGGCTGCATGCCAGGGAATGAGCTCATTCTTCAGAAATATGCCTCTGCCTCTTGCCATTCCAGTATTTTGAAATGTGGCAAAGCAGGAATAAGGAATTAGCTTGGCATAAGCAAGTGTGTAAAATCCAATGTGTGTAAACATACAAATTGCTTGTAGGTTCCTAAAGCTGGACAATAATTCCTGACTCATCACCTTTGCCCTCAGGCTCCTCCATAAGGCACACCATGGCTAAAAGAGTATGTTTTGGAGTTGTACCAACTAATTGTGTATCTTTTGGCAAGCTACTACATCTCTCTAGTATTTGCTTTCTTAATTTATTAAATGGTGGTGATAACATCTACATCTCATGGTTTTGTTGTGAGAATTACATGTGATAATATATATCAAGCTCATACTACAGGTGTCCATTTCATTCAGCAAGTATTTATTGAGTGTTGTTTATGTACTAAACATTATTCTAAGAGGCTGGGATAAATCAGCAAACAAAGTAGACAAACGTTCCTGTCCTGGTGGAGCTTATATTCTAGCAAGGAGAGACAGACAATAAACAGGAAATAGAATATACAATTATTTAGAATATTAGTTAGTTAGTTAGTCGCTCAGTTGTGCCCAACTCTTGCGACCCCATGGGCTGCAGCCCACCAGGCTCCTCTGTCCATGAGATTTTCCAGGCAAGGATACTGGAGTGGGTTGCCATTTCCTTCTCCAGGGGATCTTCCCAACCCAGGGATCAAACCCGGGTCTCCTGCGCTGCAGGCAGATTCTTTACCGACTGAGCTAGGGCTTCCCCGATAGCTCAGTTGGTAAAGAGTCTGTCTGCAATGGAGGAGACCCTGGTTCAATTCCTGGGTCGGGAAGATCCCCTGGAGAAGGGGTAGGTTACCCACTCCAGTATTCTTGGACTCCCTTTGTGACTCAGCTGGTAAAGAATCCACCTGTAATGTGGGAGAGTGGAGTTTGATCTCTGGGTTGAGAAGATCCCCTGGAGAAGGGAAAGGCTACCGACTCCAGTATTCTGGCCTGGAGAATTCCATGAACTGTGTATTTCATGGGGTCTCAAAGAGTCAGACATGACTGAGTGACTTTCACTGCTGCATTTAGAATATTAGACAGTGATAAATGGTAGGGACAAATTAAAAAAGTATAACAGGCCAAGGTGGGAGGAGAAAAGGGAACCCTTCTACACTGTCAGCGGGAATGTAAACTGGCGAGGCCACTATGGGGAACAGTATGGACATTCCATCAAAAACTAGAAATAGAGTTAGCAAATGATCCAGAAATCCCACTCCTGGGCATATATCCAGAGAAAACTCTAATCCAGAAAGATACATGTTACAATATCCAAGATACGGAAGCAACCTAGAGGCCCATTAACAGAATGGATTAAAAAAAAAACATGGTGTGTATATATATCTTGTATATATATGTGTGTGTGTGTATGTATTTATTTAGACATATATGTGTATATATACACATACAATGGAATATTACTCAGCCATAAAAAGAATGAAATATTGTCATCAGTAGAAACATGAATGGACCTAGGGACTATTACACTGAGTGCAGTAAGTCAGATAAGTATTATATGATATCACTTACATGTGGAATCTAAAAAGTAATACAAATGAACTTATTTACCAAACAGAAACAGACTCACAGACATAGAAAACAAACTTGTAGTTATCAAAGTGGAAAGATGGGGAGGAATGAATTAGGAGTTACTATAAACTGCTACATATAAAATACAAACGACTATATATAAAATAGATAAACAAGGTCCTATTGTACAGTACAGGGAGCTATATTCAATATCTTGTGCTGCTGCTAAGTCGCTTCCGTCGTGTCCGACTCTGTGCGACCCCGTAGATGGCAGCCCAACAGGCTCCCCCGTCCCTGGGATTCTCCAGGCAAGAACACTGGAGTGGGTTGCCATTTCCTTCTTGTAAGAACCTATAATGAAAATATGAAGAATACATGTATGTATGTATATATATATATGTATATGTGTGTGTATGTATAATTGAATCATTTTGTGATACACCTGAAACCAACACAACAGTATAAATCAAGTATACTTCAAGTTTTAAAAAGTACAACAGGATAGGGAAGCATCAAGAGGGAGGGAGTAAGGTGGGGCAATTTGCAATATCAGATAAGGTGTTTAGGATTCTCAATGAGAGACTGAGATTAGAGAAAATGGTAGAAGAGGGGGACATTAGAGAATTGATATTTGGGGAAAGAGTGCTCTAGGCAGAGGCATAAATAGACTTTAATGTACATTAAATATCTTCCATAAGTCATCTTTATAAATGGCTCTTTAATTGAAGCAAGCAATGCTGACAATAACAATAAAAGAAACATGGTAAACACTTATTTAGTACTCATTATATGCTAAACACGATTTATGCTTCTCATATATTAACTAAATCGGTTCTCACGGCAGCTCTTTGATATAGCAACTATCTTTGAGAGAGATACTGTCCTGAGATAATAAAACTGAGGCAGAGAGAAATTAGTAGATTGTTCAAGGTCACACAGCAAGTACATGGTCAAGGGAGGAATCAAAGTGAGGGAGGAATCAACTAGTAAATGCTCAACTGCTAAATCATAGTGCCTTTCTTTAATTAAGAGCTAATACTGGGGCTTCCCTGGTGGCTCAGCAGTAGAGAACCTGCCTACAAGGAGATGTGGGTTCTATCCCTGGGTCAGGAAGATCCCCTGGAGAAGAAAATGACAACCCACTCCAGCATTTTGCCTAGAAAATCCCATGAACAGGGGAGCCTGATGGACTACTGTCCTTGGGGTCGCAGAGTCGGACATGATTTAGCAACTAAACAACAACAATATGGGGTACTGGACAGGTTTCCTGGGGTAGGAATTGGAGGTGTGGATAGAACTCTAGATGGCAAAGGGGTATGAGGGGCCTTTTGGGAGTAATCGAAACGTTTTGCTATTTTTCGGTGGTGGTTGTTTCGTAACAATTATCAAAATTTATCAAAATGTACACCTGAAGTAGACAGTTTATTATGTATAAAATTATTCCACAATGAAATTGATTAAAAATTAGTTTCACGTATCTTGAAATCACCATTCACCCCAGTCATCATACAGAACATATCTCTTTGTTTAACCATGTTTGGTGGTCTAAAAGTGATTTATGTCTTTTCTCTTAACTCTCTTATTTTTCCATGGGTAAAACTTGTATGGGTTTCTCAGGTAGCTCAGTGGTAAAGAATCCGCCTGCCAATGCAGGAGACATAAGAGACGCAGGTTTGATCCCTGGGTGGGAAGATCCCCTGGAGAAGGAAATGGCAACCCATTCCAGTATTCTTGCCTGGAGAATCTCATGGGCAGAGGAGCCTGGTGGGCTACAGTCCACAGGGTCACAAAAGAGTTGGACAGGACTTGGCGACTAAACAACAACAAAAATTTGTATAGACCATGAAATTTGAGTTTCTCCACAGTAGCCAATGAATCTGACTAACCAAGAAAAAGTATAACAGTTTCTGTTTGTTTACTGCTTGTGGTAGGCAGAAGTCTAAAATGGCCTGCAACATTTCCTGCCATATGCCGGGTATACCTCACTCCCACTGAGTGTGGGCAGGACCTGGGAATGGGATGGGAACTATAAGCTAAGGTTGTAGATTAGGTTACCTTATATGGCAAAGGAGATGTTACTCCCATGATGACATGATGTTATATAAGACCCCATAGTAGTTGAGTGGAGAAATTCTCTCCCGTGCTGGCCTTGAAGCAGTCAGCTGCCCTGTTAGGAAAAAGTCTATGAGAGGGCCATGTGGCAAGGCACATCTGGGGGCTTCTAGGAGCTGAGAGCAATCCCTGGCTGTCTATGGGACCAGCAACAGGGACCTTAGTTCTGCAATGATGAGGAACTAGATTCTTCCAACATGAGTGTGGAAGAGGATTCTGAGCTCAAGATGATACCCTCTTTGCAGTTTTATCTTATCCTAAGTAGAGGATCCAGTTAGACATCTAAACTGCTGACAGAAACTGTGAGATAATCAATGGGTGATATTTTAAGCCTACATTTGTGGTATTTTGTTACCCAGCCACAGAAACAGAACACACTGCTCCTTAAAAAGATGTACTCATTCACTTAACATTTATTGATCCCCTGCTGTGTGTACTGCCCCAGAACAGCTCCCTCAGGCTGGAAATTTCCACTATGCTTTTCTTGGTTTAACCTATTAGTTAGATTTAAGTGCACCTGTCTGTGTTCCTTGTGCAGCTTATGATGGGGCTTAGAGCACAGTCCTAGGAGCCAAACTACCTGGGTTTAAATCTCAGTTCTGCTTACCAGCTGTGTGACCTTAGGTAAATTATTTTCTGGTATCTCAGTTTCTGTGTTTGTAATGGGAGACAATAGTTTCTGTTGCATTCAAATGGGCCATATGAGTCAGAGTGGGCTAGGTTATTCCAGGGCAACAAATTAACCATGGAACCTCAGTGTTTTATGAAATGAAAACGTTTTTTACTCATGATAGGTGTTCAATTTGGGTTTTCAGGGGGCTCTGCTTCTCCTAGTTACTCATGGGACTCTAGCTGATGGCAGGCCCTCCAAATTGTGATCTGACCATCTTAACATACGGCCTAGAGAGAGCTGGAAGGACATTTACCACCTTGGGCATTAAGTAACAACATTCGTTTTTGCTCACAGCCCTTGCTTTCAAATGAATCGTCTAGCCTCACCAAACTCATTAGTCAGGAAGAAACTTGGACACAGAAGAAGCCCGCCATGTGGAAATCGTCCCAGGTAGAGAGAAGAGGCAGTAGAGAGCTCTGAGGAAGGAAGGAATGATCTACCCAAGGAGGACTAAGAAGCCGCTGTGACAGCTGTGTGGTGATTAAAGATGAGAAGCCACTGAAGAGGCGGGGGAGGGCGGGGCAGGGAGGAGATCATACAGGGTCTTATCATGATTCAAAGCGTGTGTTAGTCACTCAGTCATGGCCGACTCTGTGCGACCCCACGGACTGTAGTCCCCAGGCTCCTCTGTCCATGGGACTTTCCAGACAAGAATACTGGAGTGGGCTGCCACTTCCTAATCTAGAGATCTTCCTGACCTAGGGATCGAACCTGCACCTCCAGTGGCTCCTGCATGGCTGGTGGATTCTTTCCCATTGAGCCACCTGGGAAGCCCCATTCAAAGGGCAGCGGCTCATTCTTCAGAAACAAAATTTCCATCTCCGAGAGTTTTTGTTGGTTTTCTCTAAAATAGCATCCTCATTTCTCTGATGACCCCTGTTCCTTTCCCTGCTTTAATTGCCTTCACTGTTAGGTACCTGTAATTCTATCATGTATTTCTTACTGCTCCCCCTACAGACTCCCCTTACTAGAGAGCAAAATGAGGGTAGAGATTCCTGTCTTGTTCATTCTCTCATCAACATTTAGTATAGTACCTGAACCTAAAAGACTTAATAAATGCTCATTGAATGACTTAATGGAGGGATGTTTAATTTCACTTTGCTTCTACACATCAAAGTTGATGAGTTCAGTGAAGGAACACACTGTCTGCTTCAAAGGCCTTTCCAAGATAAATTTTCCATTTAGATCCTATAGGAGTCAATCCTATAGGAGAATGTGAGTCCCTCCTAGGAGCTGATGGCAGGAAACACATCTGCACCCTACTTCTGAGAACCACGGTGCTTCAGCCCAGTTAAAGGGGCAGGCCTGCACAGGAGTGAGTGTCACTTGGCTCTTTCAGTGGGAGCTAATCATACCTAGTACAGAGGGGCTGAGGACATGAGTAGTGCTGGAAGCCACATCCATTCTCAGGCAGGCCTTCCCTCAACAAAAAGTCGATGCAACATCCTTGAGTGTTTGGAAATCCAAACTTTCTTCCTTTAGAGTCTTTCAAACAGAGTTGCCCAAATAAAGCCAGACTGCCTAAGATCAGCTTAGTTTAAACTAACTTTCCTGAGTAACATGTATGAATTTTTCATTATTAAATATCTTTTAGAATAATTTCTGACAGCCTTATGTACTTTTATTTTTCAAGTAAGTTTTATTTTCATCCTTTTCACTGAGATGTAATTAACATATGTCAATTGTAACACAATACTAACATGTAACACTACATATTAGTTTCAAGTACACATCATCATGTTTCAATACTTGTATATGTTGCCAAA
This sequence comes from Capricornis sumatraensis, assembly GCF_032405125.1. Lineage (NCBI taxonomy): Eukaryota > Metazoa > Chordata > Mammalia > Artiodactyla > Bovidae > Capricornis > Capricornis sumatraensis. Next base: position 136,192,564 of record NC_091092.1, on the reverse strand, counting down.
TAATCACCATGATAAGTCTAGTTAATGTACATTACCACACAGAGTTACACATTTTTTTTTTCTTATGATGAGAACGTCTAAACTCTACTGTCTTGGCAACTTTTAAATATGTAATATGGTATTATTGACTATAATCACCAAGCTGTACATGACATCCTCAAATATCATATATCAGCCAGGCAATCAATAAATTATTTAAATTTGCCCTCATGATAATATTCATTATAGGTATTAACATCACCATATATAGATAAGGCGATAGATCTAGAGAGGTGAAGCCATTTTCCCCAAGTTTACCCAGTCAGTAGGCTAGAAGAATCTGAACATGTATGTTCAGATTATTTCTCATCCTGTATTCTATGACTAGAGGTAATAAACTATGCTACAGCTTTCAGACTGAATCTTCCCGCCCTTAAATCACTCACTTTTTATAAATACTTGTTTAAACATCTGTATTTCACCCAGAAATTCCATCTCTAGGTATCTCTATGATAAATGAAGACATACATCCTTCCAAATATTGGTACACAAACGTTCACAGCAGAATTATTCACAGCAGTCAAAAAACCCAGAAACAAGCCAAACATCCATCAACTAGGTACTGGATAAACAAAACGTGGCATGTTCATACAATAGAATTCTACTCAGCAATAAAAGGGAATGAAGTACTGAATCATGCTACAACATAATAAACCTCAAAATGTATAGGAAGTGAGAGAAGCCAGACAAAAAATATCATGTGTTGTGTGATTCCATTTATACAGAATGTCCAGAATAGACAAATTTTTAGAGACAAAGTAGATTAGAGACTGCCAGAGACTGGGATGAGCAAAGGAGAGTGACTGTTAATGATGAAGGATGTTATGGGTGTGATGGAAATGTTCCACAATTGAATTATCGTGATAGCTGCACAATTCTCTAAGTTTACTCAAAATAACTGAATTGTAAACTTACAATGAATGAATTTTACAGTATATATATTATACTCTAATAACGCTGTTTTTAAAAAGAGTGAGAGAAAGAAAATGCCTGTGTCTGTGTTGCCTCTAGAGTATTAGCTATGAAGGCAGCAGGTATCTGTATTTTTCACTTTGACACCGCAAGTGCCTAGCACGTTTGCTGGACACAGAGAAGAAACTCAAAGAAGCTTCATTTATTACTGAATGAATAAACGAACAAGGTGTCAGTGTTAATAGATGTGCCTCACTGAATTTTCTTCCCCAGATCTCACCAAGGTACAGATTTCTTTGTAACCATCACAACCAGGCTCTGGAAACATATCTCAGGGATGATGAAACAAACACAGTTTCTTACATGCAGGACAGCTCAGCCGAATGTTATCAAGAAAGCCTCATTCCTATCTTGGAGGCTAAGGGTGGAATTGAAAGATGTGACTGGAGTTTAGACTTCCTGCAGGCAGAAAATCTTCCCTGCCACAGGCTCTAGTGGCTGAAAACCAGGGGCCAATGTCAAGGAGAAAAAGACCAGACCTGACCAGAAACTGATCAGAGAGGATGCCCCTCAGACTGCTCATACCCTAGGTCTTTAGGAGGAAGCCTAGAGGAGGGACAACAGCATTTCTGGAAGTAAAAATATTTTCTTTTACCCAGTTGCCAACTTGCAGGGAAGGAAATTAAAGCAAAGCTGTTTTCCCAATTTAGGGCAAGGATATTTTCCATATTTTGGCAGAAATATTTTATTTATGAGACACAAAATGAACCAGGGGCAATCAGAAAGCAACAGTGTCTGCTGGCCTTTTAGCACAAGATGGGCTGCACATTTTCTTCTAGTGCTTTTTAAAATGTTTTATAAAAGAAAGTCCAACTTGTAAAATCACACACATCTAATTCTCTCTGAGAATTAAGGCCAAGAGATGTGACCTGAGCTGAGTCACAGCTGACTCAAAGGGAACTGCCTCATCTCTGCTCCACCCATAGCAGTGTCCTCTACATAAAAAAAATATTAAACCGTGTTTGTCCCAGATTAAGATTAAACCTTGAGAAGATGTGGGAAAATGACCTTTTACTTTATTTGTATGGTGTACAATGGTGTCCTTGTGTTTCCTCCTTCCCAACCCTCTGAAAACACGTCCCAACTTTACTGTAGTCCTGGTCAAGGAAGAACATAATAGGAATCTAGCAATTTTGTCATTTTAATGACTCAGTCAAGAAAGAAAACATCACCACCATGCCGTGTTTAAAAATTTACTCCAAACTGATTCACTGAATTTTTATGAGATTTAGAATGACATTTGGATCCCCCCAAATCTTAGGAAGCAGCCCTTTCTTTCCCCAAATCAACCACATCAGCTGTGCCAGGGTGAGATTGGAATTCACAATTTTCTGTGGCAAAGACTCTATGATATATTTTCTCACAACTTTCTAACCTAAATCCTATGGTGACGCAACAGGAGATCAAACAAACAACAGCAGCAAGTGTTGGACTCATGCTGGCACCTTGCTGAACTCGTGTAGGTGTTTCTACTAGCTGCGTGGTTGATTGAAATGTTTTTGTTTTTTTAATGGAGTGGTAAGACCCTTGGAAGGATATGAGAAAACGCTCCCATCTCTCCCCTGTTGTCTGCTCAGTGGTTGGGAAATTCACCACGGTCTGTCCCAGGCTGAAACCTCAGCTCACTATCACGTGATGGTAGCAGTTTACATGTCTCTTGTCAGTGGCATGGGTAGATTTCTCTCTTCCTGCTCAGTTCAGGACTGCAGTGCCCACAAGAACCTGAGGAGAGTGGCAGGTGGTGTTGGGTGAGTGGAGCGACAGGTGCAAGTCACACAGTATGCAGAAGAATTTGCCTTGCATTCAACCGTGGGTGCTCCAGAGAAGACAGGGAATCAGCATATGGAGAAGGATGAGAGAGAGAAAGAGGCGACAGAGGCCAGGAGCAATCATACTCTTCACTTAAATATTGATTCCAGACTACTTTTCATTCAATGAGTGTGTCCTTCCAGGATGGACATAACTGAGAAAAATAACTTAGAACAAAGTCAGAATGGCAAACTTTGTTCTGTCTATGTCTGTCTTTGCCTGGCTCCCAAGGAGGCAGTAGCTTGCAGAGCTGAGCTGGACTTAATGTTCAAAGTCACTCACTTTAAAATATAACATAGGCCCCAATTGGATGCCAGCTAATTCAGACAGTGCTTACTCAGAAAACCAGAGATGAGCTCCACTTGCAGAAAATAAACCAGCAAAAGAGACAGAAATAGAAGAGACAGAAAATTCCATGGAAGTCAGGAAGAACAGGACTGGTTGTAAATAGATCAGACTTTGGGCATCAAACTGCTGACCAGTCATTGATCAGAGAAAGGACATGACCCACGGGGTAGATTGTGCTCTCAGGGGGTTCAGTTGTAAGACACCATTATTAGTTTATAGAGAAGGGACTGTTGGTTGTTCACTCTTGCTGTGTCCTTGGTTAGAGAGCCTCTCTGTCCTTTGGGGAGGACAGTGCGTTCAGCCAAAATATTTTTAATTTCCAGCTTCTCTCAACCTTGAGCATTGCAAAGACAATAGATGCAGGCCAGTGAAACATGAGCAACAGTATGAGATGATTCATGGGAAGGCTCCTGACTAGGCCATTCATTCATTCATCCTTGTCTCATTTACTCATTTATTAATTTCTCATTCAGAAAACATCTATTGATCACTTACTGTGATCCAGTCACTGAGCAAGGAGCTGGGAAAGAAGTCTGAGACACGGCCCTCACCCCACAGTCTAGTGGGAAAGGTAAACAAAGTAAAAAGGCAAATCAGGGTATAAGACAATGGGGGTTACATATCATGGGGGTGAGTACTTGGTACTGTACAGACAAAGAAGAAGAAGAACATGGACTCAGGCATGAGTCAGAGAAAGTTCACTCGAGTTGGTGACAGAAGGTGAAGAAGCACTAACCAGTTGAAGAAGAAGGACACTTTGAGCAGGAGGAGTGGCATACCTTTGGTGTACTCCAGGGAGCTCAATGTTTTCCGTGGGTCCTTAATTCTTCAGTCCCCAAGATCAGCATAGGAATTAAAAGTTTTGCAATTGAGAGACTCTCTGAAGGAATAAACTTTTGGAACAAATGGTCAACTTCAATTAATGACTAATAGAAGAGGGCAGAGATTCAACCCTTTAAAAAAAAATCACCTACTCATGTTGCCACACATATATTCAGCCTGGCACTTCGAATAGCTGCGTCATGTTTCCAAGTGCATGTCTAACCTATCCATTCCCCCAGGGATGAACAACTGGTTGCCTGAAACTCCCCACTGTCAAAAAATGCTCTGATGAACATCTCTGTGTTGTCGGTAATGGACCTGTTTAAGAGTTTCTCCGGGATATATATACTCAGGAGCAGAAGTGCTGGATCATGGGGTAAGGTACTTGAATTTGACAAAGTATAAAAAGATTCCCTCCCTGAACAGCTGTACCAGTCTACACCCTGACAGTGCATGAAGAGTTCCAGATCCCCAGGTCCTCACCAATGCCTGGCATTTCCAGCTTTCTAACTTTTGCCAATATGTTGAATTTAAAGTGATGTCTCATTATTGTGTTCATTTGCATCTGTGTGGATCACAATAAACTATGGAAAATTCTGAAAGACATGGGAAAATCAGACCACCTGACCTGCCTCTTGAGAAACCTATATGCAGGTCAGGAAGCAACAGTTAGAACTGGACATGGAACAACAGACTGGTTCCAAATAGGAAAAGGAGTACGTCAAGGCTGTATATTGTCACCCTGCTTATTTAACTTATATGCAGAGTATATCATGAGAAATGCTGGGCTGGAAGAAGCACAAACTGGAATCAACATTGCCGGGAGAAATATCAATAACCTCAGATATGCAGATGACACCACCCTTATGGAAGAAAGTGAAGAGGAACTAAAAAGCCTCTTGATGAAAGTGAAAGAGGAGAGTGAAAAAGTTGGCTTAAAGCTCAATATTCAGAAAACAAAGATCGTGGCATCTGGTCCCATCACTTCATGGGAAATAGATGGGGAAACAGTGTCAGACTTTATTTTTTAGGGCTCCAAAATCACTGCAGATGGTGACCGCAGCCATGAAATTAAAAGATGCTTACTCCTTGGCAGGAAAGTTATGACCAACCTAGATAGCATATTTAAAAGCAGAGACATTACTTTGCCAACAAAGGTCTGTCTAATCAAGGCTATGGTTTTTCAAGTAGTCATGTATGGATGTGGGAGTTGGACTGTGAAGAAACCTGAGTGCCAAAGAATTGATGATTTTGAACAGTGGTGTTGGAGAAGACTCTTGAGAGTCCCTTGGACTGCAAGAAGATCCAACCAGTTCATCCTAAAGGAGATCAGTCCTGGGTGTTCTTTGGAAGGAATGATGCTGAAGCTGAAACTCCAATACTTCGGCCACCTCATGTGAAGAGTTGACTCATTGGAAAAGACTGATGCTGGGAGGGATTGGGGGCAGGAGGAGAAGGGGAAGACAGAGAATGAGATGGATGGATGGCATCACCGACTCGATCGACGTGAGTTTGAGTGAATTCCGCGAGTTGGTGATGGACAGAAAGCCTGGCATGCTGCGATTCATGGGGTCGCAAAGAGTCCGACACGACTGAGCAACTGAACTGAACAACAAAGGAGCTTGAGGATGTCCTCATATATTTAATAACAATAATCTCCCTTCCCTTCCCTTTTCTCCCCCATCTTACCCCCTCTCTTCTCCATGTCTCTTCTTGTTTGTTTGTTTACTCCTCCGGGAATTGACAATTCATATCCTTGCCTGAGTATTCTGATTTTTCTGTTGGTTTTATCTGATCCTAGCATTGCTGCTAAACCCTGAGTTGAGGTAAAGCACTCATAGGGACTGTTAGCCACCCAGGAGTCAGCATAGGGAAGTGCAGGGCAGTTCAGCAGGATGATAAGGACATGGACTTGTAGCCAGACTGCCCTGACTCGCTTCCTACTTCTTATAGATGGGTGACCTTGGACAAGTTACTTAACTCCTCAGTACTCCAATTTTCTTATGTGTAACCCATCTCATCAGGTTCTTGAAAAGATCAAACCCATGTGTATATATAAAAGGGTTAAAACAGAGCCTGACATGTAGGAACTATTATTGTTAACAGACAAGATGGAGGAATAGAAGGACATGCACTCATCTTTTCCTGTGAGAACTCCAAAACTGCAACTAACTGCTGAACAACCATTGACAGGAGAATGTTGGATCCCACCAAAAAAAGATACCCCACGTCCAAAGGCAAAGGAGAAGCCCCAACAAGACAGTAGGAGCAGAGTCACATTTAGAATCAAACCCTATACCCACCAGAGATCCTCGGAGGGCTCAGGGACTTAGGGACCCCACAAGAGACTGAGCCAGACCTGCCTTTGAGTGTTTGAGTGTCTCCTGCAGAGGCACGGGTCAGCAGTGGCCTGGAGACAGGGGCTCTGTCTGCAGCAGGCCTGGGAGGCATGGCGTGTGAACCCTACCATAGAGTCACTGAGCAGACAACCCACAAATTGAACAAAAATTATAACAAAGAAGTTCTTACATTATTGTGAAAGTTCTAGGGTCCAAAACAGATTTCCCAACCTGGGGATCTGGCAAAGGGACTGAGAAACCCCAGGGAATTTGACTTTGAAGGCCAATGGGATTTGATTACAGAACTTCCACAGGACTGGGGAAACAGACTCTTGGAGGGCACAAACAAAACCTTGTGCGCACCAGGACCCAGGAGAAAGGAGCAGTGACCCCACAAGAGACTGAGCCAGACTTGCCTGTGAGTGTCCAGGAGTCTCTGGCAGAGGTGTGGATCGACAGTGGCTGCCATGGGGTAAAGGGCACTGAATACAACAGTCCTGGCATAAGCCCATTTGAAGGAGGTCACCATTACCTCCATTACCCCTACCAGAGTTTGACCTCAGGCCAAACTACAGGTAGGGAACACAGCCCCACCTATTAACAGACAATAGGATTACAGATTTACTGAGCATGGCCCTGTCCATCAGAGTAAAACTAAGATTTCCCCACAACCAGTCCCACCTATCAGGAAGCTTCCAAAAGCCTCCCATCCCTATCCATTAGAGGGCAGACTGAATGGAAACCACAATCAGAAAACTAACCAAACCGAACACTTGGATCACAGCCTTGTCTATCTCAATGAAACTATGAGCCATGCTGTGTAGGTCCACGCAAGAAGGATGGGTCATGGTGGAGAGTTCTGACAAAGTGTGGGCCACTGGAGAAGGGAATGGTAAACCACTTCAGTATTCTTGCCTTGAGAACCTCATGAAAAGTATGAAAAGGCAAAAAGATAGGACATTGAAAGATGAACTCCCCAGGTCAGTAGGTGCCCAATATGCTACTGGAGAAGAGTGGAGAAACAGCTCCAGAAAGAATGAAGAGGCTGAGCCAACGCAAAAACAGCGCTCAGCTGTGGATGTGACGGTGATGGAAGTAAAGTCCAATGCTGTAAAATATTGCATATTACCTAAGTTGGAACGTTAGGTACATGAATCAAGGTAAATTGGAAGTGGTCAAACAGGAGATGGCAAGAGTGAACATCGACATTTTAGGAATCAGTGAACTAAAATGGACTGGAATAGGTGAATTTAATTCAGATGACCATTACATCTACTACTGTGGGCAAGATTCCCTTAGAATAAATGGGGTAGCCCTCATAGTCAACAAGAGAGTCCGAAATGCAGTACTTGGGTGGAATCTCAAAAATGACAGAATGATCTCTGTTCATTTCCAAGCAATATCCATTTCCAAGCAATTTCCATTCAATATCATAGTAATCCAAGTCTATGCCTCAGCCATTAATGCCAAAGAAGCTGAAGTTGAATGGTTCTATGAAGACCTATAAGATCTTCTAGAACTAACACCAAAAAAGATGTCCTTTTCATTATAGGGGACTGGAATGCAAAAGTAGGAAGTCAAGAGATACCTGGAGTAACAGACAAGTTTGGCCTTGGAGTACAAAATGAAGCAGGGCAAAGACTAACAAAGCTTTGCCAAGAGAATGCACTGGTCATAGCAAACACCCTCTTACAACAACATAAGAGAAGACTCTACGTATGGACATTACCAGATGCCAACACCAAAATCAGATTGACTACATTCTTTGCAGCTGAAGATGGAGAAGCTCTATACATTCAGCAAAAACAAGACTAGGAGCTGACTGTGACTCAGATCATGAACTCATTATTGCAAAAATCAGACTTAAATTGAAGAAAGTAAGGAAAACCACTAGACCATTCAGGTATGACCTAAGTCAAATCCCTTATGATTATAAAGTGGAAGTGAAAAATAGATTCAAGGGATTATATCTGATAGAGTGCCTGAAGAACTATGAACGGAGGTTTGTGACACTCTACAGGAGGTGATGATCAAAACCATCCCCAAGAAGAAGATATGCAAAAAGGCAAAATGGTTGTCTGAGGAGGCCTTACAAATAGCTGAGAAAAGAAGAGGAGTGAAAGGCAAAGGAGAAAAGGAAAGATATATCCATCTGAATTCAGAGTTCCAAAGAATAGCAAGGAGAGATAAGAAAGCCTTCCTCAATCAATGCAAAGAAATAGAGGAAAACAATAGAATGTGAAAGACTATGATCTCTACAAGAAAATTAGAGACACCATGGGAACATTTCATGCAAAGATAGGCACAATAAAGGACTGAAATTGTATGGATTAACAAAGGCAGAACATATTAGGAAGAGGTGGCAAGAATACAGAGAAGAACTATACAAAAAATATCTTCATGACCCAGATAACCACAATGGTGTGACCACTCACCTAGAGCCAGACATCCTGGAATGGGAAGTCAAGTGGGCCTTATGAAGCATCACTACAAACAAAGCTAGTGGAGGTGATGGAATTCCAGTTGACTATTTCAAATCCTAAAAGATGATGCTGTGAAAGTGCTACACTCAATATGCCAGCAAATTTGGAAAACTCAACAGGGCCACAGGACTGGAAAAGGTCTGTTTTTCATTCCAATCCCAAAGAAAGGCAATGCCAAAGAATGTTCAAATTACCTCACAATTGTACTCATCTTACACACTAGCAAAGTAATGCTCAAAATTCTCCAAGCCAGGCTTCAACAGTATGTGAAGCATGAACTTCCAGATGTTCAAGCTGGATTTAGAAAAGGCAAAGGAACCAGAGATCAACATCTATTGGATCATCAAAAAAGCAAGAGAGTTCCAGAAAAACATCTACTCCTGCCTTATTGACTATGCCAAAGCCTTTGACTGTGTGGATCACAATAAACTGTGGAAAATTCCTAAATAGATGGGAATACCAGACCACCTGACTTGCCTCTTGAGAAATGTGTATGTAGGTCAAGAGACAACAGTTAGAACCAGACATGGAACAACAGAGTGGTTCCAAATTGGGGAAGGAGTACATCAAGGCTGTATATTGTCACCCTGCTTATTTAACTTATATGCAGAGTACATCATGGGAAATGCCAGGCTGGATGAAGCACAAGCTGTAATCAAAATTGCCGGGAGAAATATCAATAACCTCAGATATGCATATGACACTACCCTTATGGCAGAAAGTGAAGAGGAACTAAAGAACCTCTTGATGAAAGTGAAAGAGTAGAGTGAAAAAGCTGGTTTCAAACTCAACATTCAAAATACAAAGATTGTGGCATCTGGTCCCAGCACTTCATGGCAAATAGATGGGGAAACAATGGAAACAGTGACAGACTTTATTTTCTTGGGCTCCAAAATCACTGTAGATGGTGACTGCAGCCATGAAATTAAAAAAACGCTTGCTCCTTGGAAGAATAGCTATGACCAACCTAGACAACATATTAAAAAGCAGAGATATTACTTTGCCAACAAAGGTCCACCTAGTCAAAGCTATGGTTTTTCCAGTGGCCATGTGTGGATATGAGACTTGGACCATAAATAAAGCTGAGCACTGAAGAATTGATCCTTTTGATCTGTGGTGTTGGAGAAGACTCTTGAGAGTCCCTTGGACAGCAAAGAGATCCAACCAATCAATCCTAAAGGAAATCAGTCCTGAATATTCATTGGAAGGACTGATGCTGAAGATGAAGCTCCAATACTTTGGCCACCTGATGGGAAGAACTGACTCATTGGAAGAGACCCTGATGCTGAGAAAGTTGAAGGTAAGAGAGAAGGGGACGACAGAGGATGAGATGGTTGGGTGGCATCACTGACTCAATGGACATGAATTTGAGCAAGTTCTGGGAGTTGGTAATGGACAGGGAAGCCTGGTGTGCTGCAGTCCTTCAGGTTGCAAAGAGTTGGACACGGCTAAGTGACTGAACTGAACTGATTATCAAATTACTATCTACCTCCTAGCCATGCTCTGTACCCCTAACAAATATATACTTGTACCAGTAGGCAGTATGAACAAACCAGAGAGAAAGCATCTCTTAGCCTAGGATCAGAGTTCTCCATTTGTACTCAAACGCCTGGCTTTTCCTACCTGGCTAGGCTCTTTAAAGAACCTTCCCAGGAATCTACCAATACTGCCACTTTCACCCAGCCTGTGATGTGTCCTTGTAAAGCTACTACAGCAGCAGTAGCAGTTATCTTAGACCAGAAATTCCTTTAAGGAGAAAGGCCCTGGGAAGATGAAGGAGGGAGACTAAAGGAACATTGGCCCCAGGTAAATGCAGATGCAGCCTCCTTTAAATAATAATTAAAAATACTTCTATCTTTATGAGCTACTGTTATTTGAGTTTTCTGATATATTCACCTAAATCTCATATTCATTTATGTACTGTTTAAAATGTAAAATTAATTCCACCTTGAGAATATAAAAAGAATGACCTCTTTGTGGCCGAAGACAGTGAAGCTTTCCCCTAATGAGGAATATTTACAAAGTTATTAACTACTTTTCTTTATTTTGAAAGAAATCACTGTGCATTCACTTCAAATATTTCTTGCTGAGCTTTTTTGTTTAGCATTTTAAAGATGATGTGATTAATTTTACTGATGTCTACCTCACATAGACATGAAAACTGAAACTAAATCACAGATAAACAAGGAGTACACATAACAATATATTAAAAGGCACAGAGACAGGTGTCCTAATACTCAAACAATTATTCATAAACTATAATTAGAGGGGAAAGGCACAGGATGTTCCTACCTGTTTACAAAAATTAACAAATCTCAGTCAAACCCTCCTTCTTTTCCTTATCTTCAGTAATTGTCAAGCAAGTCCAACTGCAAAGCTAAAAAATTTGCCAATTCTTTCTTTCATGAGTTTACTTCTCTCTGTATACACTGTTCATTTTCTTCAATATTTCATCAGAAGTTCCTTAGACCTACCTTTAGATAAATTGCTCCTTTTTATTTAGCTGCAGCAGGCCTCACACACAAAGCAGAACCAACATTTATGAACAATTTTCCTTCCACTTTTTTTCCATCAAATTAAGCAACTGGGCTCAAAGGAGTGTGTCATTCTGTAGATGCTAAAAAGAGTCATAGCAGGTGACCTGGCTTTCCCACCTACACCCTGTCTATTCATGGTAAAGTTAAAACTGCTTTCCAAGCCTAGAACAATCCTCCAATTCCACCTTTCATTCATCACCTGCCATCTTCTTTCAGCTTCCATAGTTGCGTTTGCTGATTCACCACACTCCCTCACTATTACGCATTGATCCTTCTTACCATTCAAGCCATCACATATTTTATAAAATCAGGCAACCTTATTGTTTTCCCCTTTTCTACAGAACGTGACTCACTTCCTCTTTATCTCATTAAAAAAAAACACAATGACACCCAGTTATTGAGCCAGTTGTTACTGTGTTTACATGGGCTTTGCATGAAAATTAATTTTGCCCTCTCAATACTTGTATGAGGTAAGAACCATAGGAGATAAGGAAACTTAAGCCCAGAGAAGTTAACTTTCTAAAGTTCCTAGGACATTCCCACTTTATGCTCCAAGCTTCCTCTGTCTTCAGCACTGTTCAACAGAAATATGATGCAAGAGACATAGGTAATTTTAAATGTTTCAGTAGCTAGATTTTAAAAAGTAAAACTAGACAGGTGAAATTGATCATAATGATATATATTTTATATAACCCAAATATCCCAAAGAGTATCATTTCAACGTGCAATTAATGTAAAAATAACGATTAATAAAATATTTTGCATTGTTAGAGCATATCTCAATTTGGACAATAAATTTTCATTACAAATATTTGATTTGGATTTAGGTTTCATAAAATGAACAGTTGAAAAAGTTAACTCACATACCCAAGTTGTACCAAACATATTTAAACATTTTCCAAAAACTGAACATAGCATCATTTTTTTTAATTAAAGTTTAAATTTAACTTCATTATAATTACATAAAATTACAACCAACATCCCCGGTGGCTCAGACGGTAAAGAATCTGCCTGCAATGCAGGAGACCCGGGTTCAATCCCTGGATCAGGAAGATCCCCTGGAGAAAGGAATGGCAACCCACTCCAGTATTCTTGACTGGACACTCCCATGGACAGGGAGCCTGGTGGGCTACAGTCCATGGGGTCACAAAGAGTTAGACATGAGTGAGTAACTAACACTTTCACTTTTAACTTTCACAGTCAGTTTGTCCACTCTCACTACCCACATGTCAATTTCTCGGAAGCCATGTGGGGTCAGTGGCTGCCATGTTGGACAGCACAGTTCTAATCTAGGAATGTGTCCTTACAGACAACTCAACTATATGCTCCCATGTGAGCTCATGCAGTGAGTATGTCTCCTCTTTCTCCAAAAGAAAAGCTCATCATTGCCCCCGCTTCAGAGCTCAGCTCAGATTGTCCTCTTACACTGAGACTTTCCTGATCCACTCAAAAGGAATCCAAAAATTCACCTCTCTTCTGAATTTGCAGAGCACTTTCTCTAGACCTCCTCAATGGCAACCATTATTTTTCTCTTTGTATATTAGATGTTTCCTTTTATTCCTGTCTCCATACTTCCATCTTTGGTCTAACTCAAAACTGTGTAAAAAACAGTTCCTTAAAAATATTTTCTGCCTGAATCACCCAAAGTGATTTGTGGAGGCAGTATTAAAAGAAACAAACCCAAACTTTTGAAATGAACATATTTATAGTTATCCTCACAAACAAAAGCAGAAGAAGAAAATTTATTTAGCAAAAATTATAATCTCTTTGGTGTCCTTATATAAGTTGAGAAAGAATATGGATGAAAGGAATATCAGTGTACCTCATTTTTTATAAGTTTTAGAACAGACACATTAGTCTCAAAAACCAAGGGGCATTTAAGACATACATATTTATTTATTTATGTTTCTTACAGTAAGGCAGAATAAATATCAAGTTGACCTTCCACAGAAAACATCTATAAATGCTGGATAACATATTTAAAATCCATTAAATGGCATGCATGAGTAGACAAGAAAATAAGAAACACCTAGGTCTCAAAATAACTAGACAGGACATTGTAGCTCAATAGCCACTGTTTGCCTAGAAGCAATTTGTTGAACCTGGTGAATCTAAGTTCTAGTTTTCTGGTCTCATGGATTCAGGAGATGAAATGCAAATTCCAGAGTCTGCCCAAGGCGGCAATTTGAATAGAACATTCGTTCCCATAAAGCTGGAACTCCAACAGTATATAACCTTGTGGCAAGGGGAAACGCCCCTCTCTCCAATCATAAAACAGGAAAATTTCCTGCCTTAAACCTGGCCAGTGGGAACAGCTCCAGCGTACATCGTCAGGAGAATGGGTACATTGCGGTATATACGTAGAAGGAAGTATGACAGATGAATGCAACACTGTGAGTGAACTCACAGATACAACGACATGCAAGAGAACCAGACACAAAAGAGTACAAAAAGCACGATTCCACTTACATAAAGTAGAAAAATGGAGAAAGCTATTCCATGGTGACAGAGATCAGAGTATGAGTTACCTTGGAGAAGGTGGTTTAGAAAATGATTAGTCATCAACCTTCAGCAGCATTGGTGGGTCAGACAGCAAAGAATCTGCCTGCAAAGCAGGAGACCAGGGTTTGATCCCTGGGTCAGGAAGATCCCCTGGAGAAGGGAATGGATACCTATTCCAGTGTTCTTACCTGGAGAATCCCATGGACAGAAGAGCTTGGCAGGTACAGTCCATAGGGTTGCAAAGAGTTAGACACAACTAAGCGACTAATACTTTCATTTATATATATAATATATATTAATTGTACGTACATAACATTTGGGCTTCTCTGGAAGCTCAGTTGGTAAAGAATCCGTCTGCAATGTAGGAGACCTGGGTTCGATCCCTGGGTTGGGAAGATCCCCTGGAGGAGAACATGGCAACCCACTCTAGTATTCTTGCTTGGAGAAATCCCTATGAACAGAGGAGTCTGGTGGGCTACAGTCTATGGGGTCACAAAGAGTTGGACACGACTGAGCAACTAAGCACAGCACAGCACATATATCATTTATGCTTTAAAGTTCTTTATATATTTACATAATTATGTGTTAATATTTATATACATTTAGTTATTACAAACTTATATGTGTTTAGTTATATAATAATTATATATATTTGATTTATGCTTATATCATCTCCATAGAAGGCTGACAGCCTCCTAAACAGTCTCTTAGAGACTTTTAGAAATTCCAAGCCACTAAAATACAGCCAGAAATTCTGAGTGAATGACCTCTTTACACTCCAGGAACTAGGGCCCCAGAGTGGCAGGATGTAAAGTACTAGGTCTGCACACCAGCTGCACACAGAGCACACACACAGGAAGAGAAAGACGGCAGAATGAAAGGCTCGCCAGTGTCATTCTAAGCGGTCATCTGCCCATTTGCTTTCAGTGGGAATCAGTTCCCAGAAGCCAGTGGAACAACTCCTGTGCATCAAGAGAGAGAGGAGAGACAGATGGGCGCATCTCTCCTAATGAGTGGGATGCTGTTTCATAGAGAAGCCAGTCCCTGTGCAGTAGAAATAGGAGAAAGCCACCACAGATCCAGGGTACCTTCTTTGACGTGGTGGCTAGGATAAAGAACCCGCCTACCAATGCAGGAGACTTATGAGACACACGTTTGATCCCTGGGTTGGAAAGATCCCCTGGAGAAGGGCATGGCAACCCACTTCAGTATTCCTGCCTGGAGAATCCTGGACAGAGAAGCCTGGTGGGCTACTGTTCATAGGGTCGCACAGCATCAGACACGACTAAAGCGACTTAGCACAGTATAGCACTAGGACACTAGTGCAGAAAGAAGGGTGCATGGCCAGAGGTGTGTAGTCACACTGAAGATCGATCTGGGTGTGCAGCTACCTGGCTAGGTCAGCTAAGAAAGTACAGTAAGTTCCTTACATATGAATGAAGTCTGTTCTAAGACTCTGTTTGTAAGTCCAATTTGTTCGTTAAGTCCAACAAAGTTAGCCTAGGTACTCAACTCACACAATTGGCTATATAGTACTGTACTTTAGTAGGTTTATAATACTTTTAACACAAATGATACATAACAAACAAACAAAAAATAAAGGAATGATTTTTAATCTTACAATACCTTGAAAAGCACAGTATGACAGCTGGCATGTTGGAACACATTCGCATCTTTGAAAGTTTGCAACTTGAAGGTTCACATGTAGGGGACTTATTACACTACAAGTAGACAGCATGCCCTCAAATTTCAAAATACAATGCTGCTGAAGGTTGATAAATAAAAGATGGAGCTAAATCAATTTCCAGCTGTGTATTTCCTAGATACTTTCAAAATCCCAGCTTCCCAAGAACTTTTATAGTTCATTTCCTCATAGGTATTTTTGTGATTTCATCAGAAAAGACTGGCTGATAGGTTCCTCTGTGAAAGTGTCCCATTTGGACAAGTTAAATGAGTAAACCTGGTTAAAAAAAATATATTCACCAAGAGCCTTTCAGCATCAGGTATAATTTCCAAGCAATCTTGGCTACTTGTATTACTGGAAGGCACTCAAAACAAACACTCCATTTGCCGATCTTCAGCAAAGAAAATATCACCCTGTGTGAGCTAACGTGGATGTTATTTTAGAATTAGCTTCGCTGCCATTTCAGGGTACCTAATACCATTGTCCTCACCTCAGAGTCTTCTGAACTGAAATTTAGAAGGTGGGCAAGCTGCAAAGCTTGTGACTTGGAGTATGGTTCTAGAAAAATTCACATATGAGTAGATCTGGCCTGGTTATGCAAAAGACTTTCCCTTAACCTGCTAGATATTGAGACCATGAAGGAAGTTGAAATATCAGTTGGAACAGTCAGGGTTGGCTTCATGGGTGTGCAACCCAGGCAGTCACCAGGGCTTGGCACTGCAAAGGGCCCCACAATTCGTTTAATACTCTGCTGTCTCCATCTTGAAATTCCTAATAAGTCTTGAACAAGGAGCTCAGCACTTTCATTTTGCATTGAGCCTCCCAAATTATGTAACAATCCTGGGAAGAGTAGTGTGGCCTTACCTCCACCCTCTTTCTAGACATTTTTCTTTCTTGTCATTTGCATATACAATATTTTCTGCTCAGACTAAATTAAAAATTTACATTTCAGCAGTTGGGTCTCTTTGAAGGGTTTGTCTCACCAGAAGGCTGAAAAAGAGGATCAAAGAACAGTAATGTGGAAAGATAACATCAGAGGGAATGGAAATTGGTTCAGGGCAGGAGGGAATTCTCTGCACAATTTTTGCAACTTTTCTGTAAGTTTTATCCCAAAATAAGAAGGTCAGCTCATCACAAATTTACAAAATAAAATAAATAGTTTAAAAAAGACAGTTGTAAAATCATAAAAAAAACCCTTTCACAACTGAAAATTAAAATAAAAAAGAAAAATATTCTTCTAAAAAATTACTGTATCAAAGAAAAATCTCAATGGAAATTATAAACTTGACAATATAATGCTAATGTCATTTTAGAACAATTAAAAGATTTACTTTAAATGTTTTGATATAGCAAAAGTGAAAGTGTTAGTCACTCAGTCGAGTTCGACTCTTTGAGACCCCATGGACTGTAGCCCGCCAGACTCCTCTGTCCATAGTATTCTCTAGGCAAGAATACTGAAGTGAGTTGCCATTCCCTTCTCCAGAGGATCTTCCTAACCCATGGATTGAGCCCAGGTCTCCTGCACTGCAAGCAGATTCTTTACCATATGAGCCACCAGGGCTGTTTAAATATCAATAGTTTATTGAACTAGCAACAACAGCAAAACTGAAAATCCCTTTTATAATTGTCATAAAAACTATAAAAAAGCTATGACTCAATTTTGCAAGAAATTTGCATTAATGATATACATGTGTGTGAATGGACAATAAAATTTCATGAAAAGATACTAAAGAAGACTTGAATATATGAAGAACCATTTCTGGATAGGAAGATGTAATTTTGTAAAAATATCAGTCTTCCCCAAATTAATATATAAAAATAAATTCTCTTAATAATTGGCAAAACAGAACATAAAGAAAACTCTCTCTAGCCCCTTAAGTGGTGAGAGTGAAGGAAAAGATCCTGAGGGGAAGGGCAAGTTCATAGTCTAACCCCTGAGCCCAGGGATCCAGAACCTGCCTAATACTGGAGCTGAACTAGGTCAACAGCAGTTTAATACACTTAGAAACACATTTAGTTGAGTATCTCTTGTGTGAGCGTGCTCTAAGAGGTGTTACGGTCTACAGTAAGAAGAATATTCCCTGTCTTCGTCTCCAAGAAACGTGTACTTGAGCAGGAGAGAGGATCTGAGCATGTCTACAGAGGTAAAGTAAAGCGAGAGTGCAGAGCTAAGACAGCTAACTCAGGCCAAAGTGAGGGGGAAAAGAACTTTTTCTTTTCTAAACACGGGAAAGGGAAAAGGAGATGGAAGCAAAAGTTTAGGGCAAAGGGCACACGACAACAGTAAGTGCTCCTGCGAATCGTGGGCTGCTGCTTACCACGGATGCTGTTCAGTGTCTTAGAGGCAATTTTCTCATTTATTCAGTCAATAACTCTAATAAATTAGGCACCTTTATGATTCTTATTTTACAGATGAAGCAACTGAAGCTTGGAGCATGGAGGCAAGGTTCCCAGGCTCAAAAAGTCAGATGCACAGCTTGAAGCTATTCATTCTTTTATCAATCAATGATTTTTTGAGCACAAATCATGGCCCAGGCATTGTTCTGGAGACCAGAGATAGAGGAGTGAATAAAACACAAGCCAGAACAGGGTTTTGCTGTCTTTGGATGTACCTTGAAAGAGAAGGTCAAACATAGGTAGAGAATAGAAAACCAACAAATATATCAAAGTTTCTCAACATTGGCATGACCTTGGCATTACTGACACCTGGGGCCAGATAAATCTTCATTTGGGGGCTCTTCTATGCATTGTAGGGTGTTTAATGGCATCCTTGGCCTCTAGTCACCAGATGTGGTAGCACCCTACCCTCACTCCCAAGGGATGACAACCCAAAACATCT
The DNA here is from genome assembly GCF_032405125.1 of Capricornis sumatraensis. Taxonomy (NCBI): domain Eukaryota; kingdom Metazoa; phylum Chordata; class Mammalia; order Artiodactyla; family Bovidae; genus Capricornis; species Capricornis sumatraensis. The sequence continues at coordinate 136,174,190 of NC_091092.1, read as the reverse complement.
TCAGACATTGTCCAATGTACCTGGGGGCAAAATTGGTCCAGGTTGAGAACCATTGAAATAAACAAATTTGATAATTTCAGGTTGTGACAAATAAAATTGGATTTTGGATGGAGAGTGATGGGGAGGCATGACTTTAGACAGAAGGATTACAGAAGGTAACTCCAAGGAGTAGAGGCCAAGAAGCAGACATCAACAACTTGGGGGGACAGTCCAGATGGTGTAGAGCCCCAGAGAACCAGAGAGTTCCAGGTGCAAAGTTGTGAGGGGGCCAGGAGCTTGGTATGCTAAAGCAATGTAAAGAAAGCAGAGTGGCTAAAGTATAATGACATGGGATGAGTGGGCAGGGACAAGATCATACAGTGACTTATGATTTACATTGTAAAAAGAGAACTTAGTGGCCCTCTGGAGAGCAGTTTGGATGGCAGGAGAAGAGGGAATTGGCTATCTAGGAGAGCACTGATGGAGGCTCGGATAGGGCTTTAGCGGAGGAAATGGGAAGATACTGGACAGCTGTATAGAGAACTGTAGAGCTGAGAGGCCCGGCTGAGAGACTGGATGTGAACAACATATTTCCATTCCTTTTGCCTGTCTGCCAAGGTGGGCCCCAGTTTCCATATTCTGTATATCTACCCCATGCCTCGCACTGAGCCAGACTTGTGCATTTGTTTGCTTGGACTCAATCTCTGGTTCTTTGTCCCTATCTGGACTGTCATCTTCTAGAATGTCACCCCCCAGACCTCTGTCTAGGTCAACTCCACGTTCAGGGGCCTCATCTTCCCTTAGCATCCCTGCCCTTCCCTCACATCCAATTTCCCTCCAAACGCTGCCAGAATTCTAACTCTCTTGGGAGCTAAAGCTGAACATTCTGTTTCTGTGAATACAGAAACGCATGAACTATCTCCATTACAAATTCCAGAGAAGGGCCTAGGGGCCTTCCCAGAGTCATCCTATGAACCAAAGACAAGGGAGATGTAGGGGGTCAGAAATGCAATAAAGAGGAATGAATTTCAGCTTAATGGTACAACATAGCAGCCAAGGAGTGATACTTGGAGTGATGTTTCTATTGTATATGCTTGTAGTGGGCTGAACTGTGCTCCCACAGAAGAAATGTCTAAGTCCTAACCCCCAGTGCCTGTGAATGTGACTTATTTGTAAATAGGGTCTTTGTCGATGTGATTAGTTAAATTAATCACAGTGGATGAGAGTGGGCCCTAAATCCAGTGACTAAATCCTTATAAAAAGAGGAGAGGACACATACTGACACAGACACACACAGGGAAGAAGGTCACATGACAACAAAGGCAGAGATTGGAGTGATGCAGTTATTAATACAAGACAAGGAACAGCAAGGAAGCTGGGAGCCACCAGAAGCTAGGAAGAGGCCAAGAAGGATTCTCCTCTAGAGCCTGCAGTGGGAATGTGGCTCTGCTGACACCTTTATTTTGCTCTTCTGACCTCCCAAGCTGAGAAGAATGAATTTCTGTTGTTTTAAACCACCCTGGTTGTGGTCATTTGTTTGGCAGCCCTAGGAAATGAATATAATACTCCAAATGCTCATTTGGACAATTTGGACTAAAAGGTATCTTTTATCTACATGTGAATCTTCTGCTGAAAAACTGTAACACAGAGTGTTTGAAAGATGAAGATGAATAAGATGGAGAATTCCCGCATTAGACCTGAGTTCAGTTGGCATTTCACACATGTGCCTTGATTAAACTGCCTTTCTGATAACTGCCTTTAGCTGCACAAAGTCCAGTGCACACCCTCAGAGTGCTGAACCTGGTGTATCATGGATGGAGGTGCCTCAAACAAGGTTGCCCAAGACTTTGTGCACTTTTGATTACTCTTTTCCACAGGCCAGAAGCTTGATATAGGCCCATATGACTACAGAAAGACCTGGGCACAGGCTTCTGGAGGTGCTGCCCTCATACCAAACCTGAGTTAGCCTTGGCAAAATGCCAGGAAGCCCCGCACGGTTTCATCCCCAAGTCCATCTACAGCTTCACCTGTGGGTGCTCCTTTGGATCCACATCCCCCTTCCCTAGATCAGGTAAGTGTTTCTTCTTGACATCTACTTCTGTTTCCATTCAAAGGGAATTTAAATGGAGACATGAATCTCCCCAAATTATAAATCACCCAAGGCACTGTAGCCCTAATGATGCAATACTAGGCAGTAAGAGAAATGGTTTGGATAGGAGCACTTTTCTCTGTCACGCTTTCAATTCATAGGCAGAGACTAGCTACCCCTTTTCTTAGACATACAGAAGAATAAAGATATGAAATCAAAGGAACACATTAAAAGTATAAAACCAGATGGTAACTTAAAAACATTTTCTAGCATAAAACAGATGTTCTCATTGTAACACACTGACTCCCGGCTATCACTTACCTCAAAGCTTCCCCTTCCCTCACACTCTCTATTCTTCTAGAGACAAAATTTTAAATATATACAATTTTTCCTGAAAAACATGTGCTTCAGAAACAAGAGTAAGTACAAATTCCTGGGGTGAGAATGTAGGCATCTATGTGTGTGCACACAGATCAAAACACTATCAACCCATAAGCTCAGTTTTCTAATTCATCTTTCACTTAAAATGTATATGAACATCATCTATGACACTGAATATTCTACAGCATCATCTTCAATGGTTAGGCAGTTTTCCATAATAGTGGTATATGATAATCTAAACAATCTACTATTAGAGACTGTTTTCATTCTTCCTTGGCCCTTAAAAAAATAATGTTGTGATAACACATGCTTGAAGCTACTTCTGCTTTATCAACTATGACAAAGCCTCTGACTGTGTGGATCACAACAAACTGTGGAAAATTCTGAAAGAGATGAAAATACCAGACCACCTTACCTGCCTCCTGAGAAATCTGTAGGCAGGTCAGGAAGCAACAGTTAGAACCAGACATGGAACAGCAGACTGGTTCCAAATCGGGAAAGGAGTACGTCAAGGCTGTATATTGTCACCCTGCTTATTTAACTTATATGCAGAGTACATCATAGGAAATGCTGGACTAGATGAAGCACAAGCTGGAATCAAGATTGCCAGGAGAAATATCAATAACCTCAGATATGCAGATAACACCACACTTATGGCAGAAAGTGAAGAAGAACTAAGGAGCCTCTTGATGAAAGTAAAAGAGGACAGTGAAAAAATTGGCTTAAAACTCAACATTCAGAAAACTAAGATCATGGCATCTGGTCCCATCACTTCATGGCAAATAGATGGGGAAACAGTGGAAACAGTGTCAGACTTTATTTTGGGGGGCTCCAAAATCACTGCAGATGGTGACTGCAGCCATGAAATTAAAAGATGCTTCCTCCTTGGAAGAAAAGTTATGACCATCCTAGACAGCATATTAAAAAGCAGAGACATTACTTTGCCAGCAAAGTTCCATCTAGTCAAAGCTTTGTTTCTTCCAGCAGTCATGTATGGGTGTGAGAGCTGGACTATAAAGAAAGCTAAGCACTGAAGAATGGATGCTTTTGAACTGTGGTGTTGGAGAAGACTCTTGAGAGTCCCTTGGACAGCAAGGAGATCCAACCAGTCCATCCTAAAGGAGATCAGTTCTGAATATTCATTGGAAGGACTGATGCTGAAACTGAAACTCCAGTACTTTGGCCACCTGATGCGACGAACTGACTCATTGGAAAAGACCCTGATGCTGGGAAAGATTGAAGGCAGGAGGAGAATGGGAACACAGAGGATGAGATGGTTGGATGGCATCAGTGACTCAACGGATATGGGTTTGAGTAAGCTCTGGCAGCTGGTGATGAACAGGGAAGCCTGGAGTGCTGCAGTCCATGGGGTGGCAAAGAATCAGATATGACTGAGTGGCTGAACTGAACTGAAGCTAAATTTGGGCAGACATCTAGGATTATTTTCACAGAACAAATTTCTGAATCTGAAAATGTGAGGTCTCAGGAATTAACATTTTTAATTTTAATGCTTTTGATTCCTACTGCAGAATTAGCTCTTTTGTATACCAAAAGACTGCATGTATTTGTATCGCCAGCATCATAACTATTTGTTTCCTTACCTAATGCCAACATTATATATTATATATTTTTTATCTTTTTCAAATTTACATTTGAAAAATGGTGAAAAGTCTTTTGAATGTTATGTAAATTAAAGAAAAATACACATATAGCTTTTTCAAAATAATCATAGAGCTAATTGTAAAAGCCAAAACTTAAAAGCTTCTAGAAGAATAGAAGCTCCTGGAATATTTTTATGAATTTGGAATAGGCAAACAATTCCTAGGACAGAAAACCTGATAAATTTGACTTTATCACATTAAAAACATTTTGCTCATGAATAGACACCATTGCTGAAGTGAAAAAGACGTGTCAGAGACTAGGAAAAGTGTTAACAAAACGTATATCTAACAAAAGACTTGTATTCAGATATATTTTCAAAAGGTTCTACAGATAAATAATGCAAACAAACAATTCAATAATGAATGGAAAAATATATAAACAGGAAGTTTTCAAAATAAAATACTCATATGGTCAATAAACATATGAAAAGGCATTAAACAAGGAAATTCTTAGCAAAACCATAATGAAATTCATTAAGAGGTCATAGATAGTGCAACAAGACAAACAAAAGAAACACATTGGAAACAAAATAGGCTAAATTAATTTCCAGAAAACATAATCATGTATTAATTACGTGGGAAGAAAAACCAGAAATCTATGCCAAAATTCACTGATTTATAAGTAGATTTAGCAAGATCTCAGGATGCAAGGTCAATGTACAAAAATAGCTATATTTCTGTTTGCTAAACCAAGAACTGGAAAGTGAAATTAGGAAAACAATATAGTTTACAAATATAATTAGTAAAAATTGTATCCAAAATGCATAAAGCACTCAGGGATAAATGTACTAAAATATATGCATAATCGAAAAACTCAAAATTTAAGAATATTACTGAGAAAATAATTTAGGCATAAATAAGTTGATTAGTTCAATGCAATCACAATTAAAATTCTAGCATCAGTTCTTGCAGAAATTAATAAACTTATTATAAAATGTTATAGAAATGCAAAGAGCCAAGATTAGCTAGCACAGTTGAACAAAACAGAGTTAGAGGACTTATATTACCTGATTTAAAGATTTACTCTAAAGCTACAAAAATCAAGACAGGGTGATACTGCATAAAGACATACACAACAAAACATCAGAATAGAGAATCCTCAAACACAGACACACATACTGCAATCAATTGATTTTCAACGAAAGTGTCAAAAAGTAATTCAATGGTCAAGAACAGAATTTCAATAGATTGTACTGGAAAAAGGTTTTTTTAAAAAACATTTCATGCTATATAACTATCTATTTATGCATAGATAGACAGGTAGAACATATACATAAATGTAAATGTTAAAACTATAAAAACATTTTAAAGAAAATACTGAAGAAAATCTGTACTCTTGTGGTAGGCAGATTTCTTAGCATACAGAAAGCAATAAGCCTAGATGAAAATATTAACAACTGAACTCTATAAAAGTTAAATACTCCTCTTCTTTGAAAGAAATTATTAAGAAATGAAAAGGCAAGACACACATTAGGATAAAATATCCACAATACTTATATCTGACAAACAACTTGCTCTCAAAATATATAAAAAGTTCTTACCATTTAGAAATAAATTTTTAAAAACTTAGGCAAGTTTTAAAACTAGGAAAAGCATTTGGAAACTTTACAAAAGAAGATACATGAATGACTGATAAGCACATGATATTTATCTTCATTAGTCATCAGGAAATGCAAATTAAACCACAATGAGGGTATCACTATAAGCCTACTGGAACTGAAACATATTGTATGATTACAGTACTGAACAACAAAGGTTGGCAAGAATATAATACAGCTGGAACTCTCATACATTGCCAATAGGAGTGTAAAATATGAAAGTCCTTTAGAGAACTGTTTGATCGCTTTTTACAGATTAAACATACACTAACCATATGACATGGCCGTTTTACTTCTTGATATTTACTCAAGAGAAATGAAAACGTGTGTCCCCTGCCAAAACTGTACACAATATTTAAAGTAGCTATATTCATAGTTGCCAAATACTGGGAAAACTCAAATGTTCATCAACAGATGAGTAGGTATAACATATTATAATATGTTCATACAATGGAATATAATTCAATAATAAAAAACTACCAAATACACAAGAATATGCATGAATCTCCAAAACATGCTGAGCAAAAGAAAGTGTATCAATGATTGCCTGGTATGAGGGGAGAAGGCATTGGTTGGGAGGGGCCATGAAGGGCTGTTGTGGTGATAGAAATATCTGAAATATTGAACAATCAATACTTGATTGTTGAGGTGGTTATGTGGAGACACATACATATATATACCCATATATATCTATATATATATAGATAGATAGATCTGTGCTCAGTCCCCAAGTCATGTGATTGCCTCTGGGAAGGGGAAATAACCGGAAGAGAACATAAGGAAACTTTCTGGGGTGATGGAGATGTTTTATATTTCAATCTGCACAATGAGTGTGTACGCTTCTCAAAATTCATTAAGTTGTATACTTGAACACTGGTGTATTTTATGACTATAAATCATACCTTGACAAGGTATAAAAAAAACAAAAATAAAATCTAAAGCCAGGAAGATTTGAGGGGTGGGGAATTCTTCAGAACTTGTGTTCACTTGTACTCATTTTCTCATTTTCTTGGAGATTCCAAATATGCCACTTATCAAGAATATCCTTGATAAACAACAAAATTCTTCCTAGGGCAAAGTGACACAGAGCTCTAGTTCTCTGAGGTCCCAAAGAAACAAAAACAGGAGGCTGCTGAGATTTGGAAGCCCCAAATCTTTGAACTCACAAAAGAACAAATTCTAAATTGGGAACCCAAACATTTTCTGTTTCCTAGCAAAAACACTCATACATGCTAAAGCTTCAGGCAGGCAATGAGGCTATTGAAACAATGATCTGGTTGTCACAGATATCTTAAATTGCATTCAGAATCAACTTCAGTGCCCACTTTAAACAAATGCAGCTTTCTCCCAGAGTTACTCATAACAACCCGTGCACTCTGCAGTCACAGTTAATCTGACTTGCAGGGTCCTGAGCTTGAGGGCCATGGGTGTCAGAAGATTGCTCATATGCCTTTGGATGAGTGGAGCTTGTGCGTGACTGTACAATCAGCAAAGACCTTCCCAAACAAGGGCAACATCACAGTCCAGCTCCTTGCACCACAGCTCCAAAGATTTAGCCAAAAAGATTTAATACTGGAGACATCTAGTTGCATACTCATTTCAGACAAAGTAGCAGCTTTCAGATCAACAGGTCATGGTGGGTGTTCCGTTGCTCAGGAAGCATCTGCACATATGTGATTCTGATTATAGTGTGGTACCGTATGGCAGATGTAATCTACAAATTCTCAAACTTAGAAGAACTCTATTCAGGGCCAGCTTCATGGAGGGTGGGTGGTGAAACCTGTGCACAGGGCTCCATCCTCAGAAAGGCTCTGAACATGGGTGAATGCTCAGCTGTTGCCATCTTGAGACTCTAATAACTTTTTCAAAAGCAGCCTTGCATTTTTTATTTTGTACTTGGCCCGCTGCAATCTAGCTCCAAAATGGATCACAGACCTAAATGTAAGAGCTAAAACCAGAGTTCTTAGAAGAAAACATAGAAGTAAATCTTCATAATCTTGAGTTAGGCAAAGCCTTGTTAGATACAACACCAAAAGCATAAGGAACCAAAGAAAAAAATAGATAAAATGAACTTCCGTAAATTAAAAACTCTTGTTCTCAAAAGACATAAAGAAAATGAAAAGATAACCCAAAGAATGGGATAAAAACATTTGTACATCATATATCTGATAAAGAATCTGTGTCCAAAATGTAAAGAATTCTTGCAATGCTATAATAAAGAGAAACACAATTTCAAAAAGTGGAAAGGATATAATAGACATTTGTTTAAAGAAGATATTCAAATCATCACTCAGCATGTGAAAAGATTCTGAATATCATTAGCCATCAGGTAAACACAAATCAAGACCATATGACCTCCACTAGGAGCACTATAATCAAAAAGACACGTAATACCAAGCGTTGGCAAGAAGGAAGGCAAATTGGAATTCTCACACACTGCTAGTGGGAATTAAAATGATGCAGTCACTTTGAAAAATAGTTTGGTAGTTTCTCAAAATGTTATATATAGAGTTATCATAGGATTCAGCAATGCCACTCCTAGGTACCTATCCAAGAGAAGTGAAACATATATTCACACAAAAACTTGTATAATACATGAATGTTCATGGCAACAATATTCATAATAGCTGAAAAGTGAAAACAACACAAATGTCCATCAATTGATATGTGGATAAGTAAACTGTAGTATATATAACAGAGTATTATTTGGCAATAAAAAGAATAAAGTTACTGATGCATGATGCTACATGGATGAACTTTGAAAACATTATGCTAAATAAAAGAATCCAAAAACAAAAGACCACACTTTGCATGATTCCACTGATACAAAATGTCCAGAGTAAACAAGTCCAGAGAGACAGAAAGTAGATTAGAGGTAGGGGTAGGGGAAATGAGGAGTAACAGCCAATGGGTATGGGGTTTCTTTTTGGTGTGATAAAAATCGAATTGATTGTGGTAAAAGTTGCATGATTCTGTAAATATACTGAAAGCCATATAACTGTACACTTTAAATGGGTGAATTTTATGGTGTGTGAATTATGTCTCAATAAAGCTGCTTTATTTTTAAGTAATGTTTTAGTAGTTGTTAAAATGTTAGCACATTAGCTGCTTTTTTTCTTCTAGTCTTTTTAGTTGAATGAACCAAAATACTCAGAAAGAACACAGAAATACATATACTATAACCCACGCCCGAATTCCCCTGGGCTACTAAAGGAACAGACATGAGTTCTGTGAGTCACTTGGATGTGGGATTCCCATGAGGCTGCCTCCTGCATCTTTGCACTCAGCTGTAGTTCTCTAAGCCACCAAAAGTTTACCACTGGCCTTTCTAACACAGAACAGAGTTAGCAAGTCTAAGGGAGATGACAAGCATACACTTTTTCTTATTTTTTGACTTGCTTTGTTCAAACAACACAAAATTCAGCTTCTTTGTTAGGCCACAATAGTATTAACAACCAAAATCTTTTAGAAAAATCATCCAAAGTATGTGCAATATATGAAAGGTTACTTGTATCTGATCTTTAAAAATAAACTATGAGGATGTGCTCTGGAGTGTTATTATTTATGGAGGATTTTTTCCTCTGACTCTATTATTTTCATGGGTATACTAGCTTTCTGAATAGGGACTAGTGTGGAATGCTGGAGAATTCTTTCCCCAGGATCCTCCCTGACTGTGTGTGTATGCTTAGTCACCTCAATCCTGTCGGACTCTTTGCAAACCCATGGACTGTAGCCTGCCAGGCTCCTCTGCCCGTGGAATTCTCCAGGCAAGAATACTGGAGTAGGTTGCCATGTCCTCCTCCAGGGGATCTTCCCGATCCAGGGATCAAACCCAGGACCCAGGGATCAAACCCAGCTCTTTTATGTCTCCTGCATTGGCAGGCAGGTTCTTTACCACTAGCGTCCCCTGGGAAGCCCTTCCATGACTGTTTGGTTATTCTATTCCCATGTGCTTCTCTTAGGGACAGTAATTATTTTTTTCTCACACACGTGCCCATCCACACACAAATCTATCAGGCCATCAGGCCTTTAAAACTCAAGTCCATTGTGAGGAGTTGAGGGCAGATCACAAAAGCAGGAGAAGGAAAGCACAAGGGACTATGGAAGTGGACTATGCTTAAGTGTTGTGACAGAAACAGTCTAAGTGGTGAGGCTGTGGTGAATGGAGCAGAAACTAGGCAGCAGAGCTAGGATTTTGTGGTGAAAGAAGCCAAGTGCATCAGGAGTCAGTAATGGTGACATTTGTGCGCTGGGGTCCCTGGAGCTGGAATGTATCAAGTACAGCTGTCAGACAAAATACAAGCCACTTAGTTCAATTTCAGATAAAGAACACATACTTCTATAGTACAAACATATCCCCAATATTGCATGAGATAGAGTTATACTGAAAAATCATTTGTTAATGATTTTCAACAAAATAAAAAATGATTTTCACTGAAAATCAAATTTATTTGCTAAATCTGGCAACTCAGATTCTAAGGGAAGAAGGCCTCAGCTCGGGCCATGCTGGGTGAGTGTGAGCAGGGAGAGGAGACGGAATCCAGACACAGTACTCCTCCCTTAGAACAGGAGAGACGAGACTCAAGTACCAAATCAACTCACTAAATAACATAAATGAAAAGAGTTGTGGCACTAAATCTGACAAATTCACATGAAGCCTATAGAGTTCCACCAGGTGGAGGACATTTACCCCAGGAGAGCAGGTGAAGTCCTGCAAGCCAGAGTTCCAGGAGCCACTGTTTGAAGCCAGTGGGCCTCAACCAAGGGCAGTTTTGCAAGGTCGGGGGCCATGTCATATGAGGAGGATGAATGATGGTAGAGGCCAGCAATGCTGCTAAAAAGATGACAGTTCACGGGACAGACCCTCACAGTGGAGTATGATCAAGCCTCAAATATCAATAGTTCTTAGGGTTGAGAAACCCTACGCTTAACTAGAGAGAGTCAGAGGGACCTACAGCAGGAAGAGGAGCCACGGTAAAAGTCATCACTGATAGCTGGGGTTCGTGCGCAGCTAGCTTGAAGATGAGACTCGGGCTGACTCCACCGTACCTGTAGAGCCAACGTTTCTGTGCATGTGCAAGAGCCGTGCATTGCCCTCCTGAGTCAGGGAAACATGCAAAGGGCTTACAAAGGGATGCCCTGAGATGCTGACCTTGCAGCACTCACCTTTCCACTGGAGCCATCCTCTCATGCCCAGAGCGTTCCAGTTCACTTGGCAACCACTGAGCAATGCCCACCCACCATCTGGCTCTGGGGTACATACGATGCAGGGCTGGACTCTCATGGATGCTGTGGCAGATGCCCTCAGGGCTCTGCTCACCCCCTCCAATCCCTTCCCTGGTGTTGTGCTGAGTAGCTCTGGACTCTTGTTATTCCCAACAGCCAGTGTTGTGTCTCCTAATTGGAGGCCCACACTCGAGTTTCCACAACCACCTTCACCTGCACACGTGCAGAGCACAAAGTGCCCCCACAGGGCTGGGGGCAGAAACCTGACAGGGACAGCAGTGCTGAGTGGGATCTGCACTGTTCCCAGTGCTCCTCCGTGGGGATGAGCTAAAGCTACTCTCTGGAGGGGACTTCATGGACCCCGAACCCTTGTGGAGCTTCCTTCCACTCTTTATCCCACTTCCCTTACTGTTTTGTCCTGATCAATCCCTTTCACATTAATCCCAGTTTCAGAGTCCATATGTGGGGAACACAATCAGAGGCAGAACTCATCCATGATCCTCAACAGATCTGAGGGATGGACATGAGTCCAAAATGGGCTATGGCTGACACTGGCCATCACCTTGCGTGCACACGTGCATGCAACTGAAGTTGCTTCAGTCATGTCCAGCTCTTTGTGACCCCATGGACTGTGGCCCACCAGGCTCCTCTGCCCGTGGAATTCTCCAGGCAAGAATACTGGAGTGGGTTGCCATTTCTTTCTCCAGGGGATCGTCCCGACCCAGCAATCGAACCCATGTTTCCTTTGGCTCCTGCATTGCAGGCGGATTCTTTACCACTGAGCCACTGGGGAAGTCCCAGCCATCACCTTACCAATGACCATCTACACACACTCTCTCCTGCCCAGGGAACCTGTGGTGTGTTCAGGTTGAAGGTCAAAAACAGTTGCTATCAGGGGAGCTGTCCCTTCCCTTAGCCTCAGAGGCTGAGTCATGACTCTTCCAAGTCATTCATGGTAACTCCATCATCCCAAGCCACTGACTGGTCTCAGATGGACATATGACCCACTTGGCCAATGGGATATAAAGAGAAATCTCCAGACAGTTTAGAGAGTAGAGATCAACTCCCCAAAATAACTGTTGTGGACAGAAGGACCTCTTTACTAAACTTCCTTCCTACTATGACTCTGACATGAAGACTTGATATTTGGAGCAGCAACAGTCATCTGCAACTCGGAGTATAAACTCAAAAGATTCACAACACACTGCCCAGCTCCTGATTATAGTAAGTCATTGACTCAACCCAAGAGCACCCTACCTTCAGACTTCTAGATCTGTGAGATAAGGAAATATTTTCTTTTTGCTTAAACCACTGCCGACTGCGCGTTTGCCTGCCAGTGAAAATACCCCAAGACAAAGCCCAGTTATAGTCCTCCCGTGATACTGGTCAAGGAACTGGATGCCACAACAGTGTTTCACTTTCTCTGGGACCGTGAGCTATAAGGATGGATGTTTCTGTTGGCCGTTGATCATCTTCCGTGACTATCGGGAGAAAGGGTAGAAGTCGACTACGTCTGTAGTATGAGAAAACAAACCCTCAGGGAAGCAAAAAGAACTGAGACAACACCTACAATAAAACTAATTCTTACAGTGACGCTGGCTCCAATTCCCTTATCTGTAAACTGGGAATAATAATTCCAAAAATGCAGAACTGCTATGAGAATAATTTGAACTAATATTTATAAAATGCCCGGTTTCACTTCCCTTAAATTTAAAAACCTTGGAGAATGAGGTATTCCAGCCTTATCTGCAAAGAAGTTTCATGCTGTTATTTGATAGTGTTTGGGTTGCATCCTAGAAGTCGAGTATGCCTGAACTTGAAAACTGGCTTCCCTTGAAAAAGACCTCGGTACCCGATTCAACTTTGCTTTGGTTTGTGCCACAGCTATGCTTGGAGATGGCAAAAGTGGGGTGGGGTAAGGAGAGAGGAAAAGAGAGAGATGGTGTGGGCAGGGAAAAGGAAGAAGAGGGAGGGAGAGGAGTAGGAAGAAGAGGGAAGGAAGAAAGAGAGGGAAGAGGGAGGGAGAAGAAAGGAAAAGGGAAAATAGTTTTATAACAGATTGGAATTCCAAAAAGCTTCATGGAGGTTTCATTTATCAAGTATGTGTTCAGCTTCATTCCAATAAAAAAAAAAAAAGCTAAAATTTTACCAACTGTTTATCATCAAGAAACTCTCTTTAGCATTTGATTTTCAGTATTGCATTTAACACTAAAAAAGAAAAAAAAGAAAAACTATTAAATAGGGCCTTTTTATTATTCTTATTTTACAATTGAGAAAACAGAAGATCAGAGAGGCTGTGTAAATTGCCCAAAGTCACACAGCTAAGTGGCACAGGAATTCAGCCCAGGTGGGCCTAAGTTCGTTGTTTTGCTGTTAGCCATTCTTTTATTAAAGGCTAGTTACTAAAAATGAAAAGACACATAACACATCACTCAAGACCGTCATGAGCTAGCCAGTGTAATTACTTCAATTCTGTACACTTGAGACACTTAACATAAAGAAGATAAAGTGAAATACAACATCTCCCCGTCTGGAAATTCACAGCCCTTGGTGGATACAGAATGTAAATACATAATTTCATTGCATGATAATTGTTCTAAACTCGCTGGGAGAGCTGTTGGAAATTTCATAGAGAAAATATTCTTCATTACAGGATGAATGAGGATTTATCAGGGAAACGTTTTAGAAGAAAAGAGGGAGGAAAGAAATAAATCTTTCAAAGGGCATGCAAGGCACAAGGTGTTTTGAGAGAGGTGAGCAGTTGAATGCATTAGAAGCAAAATTGTAGGAAATGCCATTTAACTTCCAAAAATATTCTGAGTCTACATAATGTAGTCTGCCTTCTCAGCCTCTGAAGCAGTTCTTAGTTAAGAAATAAACATTGTTTTTAAAGGTCCATCTACCTTTTCTCTCTTCCATACACATAAATATAAAAAACTCAGAAATTACACAGCATTTTGTAATATGTGATTTTTTTTTGGTGGGGGGAGGAATTAGCTATAATAAGTGCTGTGTTAAGTCACTTTAGTCGTATCTGACTCCTGGAGACCCCACTGACTGGGGCCCACCAGGCTCCTCTGTCCATGGGATTTCTCCAGGCAAGAATACTGGGGTGGGTTGCCATGCCCTCCTTCATGGAATCTTCCAAAACCAGGGATCGAACCTGAGTCTCTTACATCTCCTGCATTGGCAGGCAGGTTCTTTACCACTAGTGCCACCTGAGAAGCCCTCTATAATAAATGGTAAGTGAAGTGAAAGTCGCTCAGTCATGTCCTACTCTTTGTGACCCTATAGACTATACAGTCCATGGAATTCTCCAGGCCAGAATACTGGAGTGGGTAGCCTTTCCCTTCTCCAGTGGATCTTCCCCAACCCAGGGATCAAACCCAGGTCTCCTGCATTGCAGGCAAATTCTTTACCAGCTGAGCCACAAAGCTAAATGAAAATATAATTTTAAATTGCAGTGCTCATTCATATACATTGCTTGTTTTCCTTGTGATGACTTGGGGTGGGGGGAGTGAGCATAGTAGCTGTTATGTCTCCCCAGCTGGCAGGTTCAAGAGGAAGGTTTTCCCACAGGAATTTACTGAGCTGGTGAAAGGATGAGAATGTGCCTCCTGATTCCAGAAGCATCTGGATGCCTTACTGCCTTCTTTCTCCAACTCATTACTCATATCATTTGCAGAAGTGGTCCTCAATTCTTTCTTTCCATGTGTAGAAGCAGCTTTCCTGAGTACATGTCTTCTTGAATAACACTTTGATTCTGAGACAGAAGCGGCAGTTGATTGTGATTGATTTTTCTCTCCGTGTATCGAAATGTCCATTAGGCCTACTATTAAGCCTGCACACAGGATAGAAGCAGGAGAAGCCTGGGAGGCATGAAATGTGAGCCCAGCACAAACACAGGAGCTGCCTCCTAATAAGGAAAAATGATGTTTTAGCCATTCTCTTGCAAGGAAAAAAAAGGCTGAGCTGTGGTGACCTGAAAATAAACTTACGCCAACATCAGGCTAGGTCAAGTAGGAAACCGAAAACAACCACTGGGTTACCATGGGTGAATTCTACATCAAAATTAAAATGAGTTTAAGGGATAAAAGGAAAGAAAATGTTAAGCTTGTTAGGATTTATTTTCAGGGGATGAACCAGCGTAAGTTTCCATGTATTCATTGCTCACTCATTCACTCACTTATTCATTCAATGTATGTTTGAATGCCTATTTCAGGGCAAGTATGTTCTAGGTCTTGCAAACTTACCAGAGAATGGAGCAAATGAAGAGGGGAAAACAGACAGTGAGAAAGTAAATCAATTATAACATCATGTGATGAGAAGAATGTGAGAGATTCCTCTTTCCCTTCCTTTCTTTCTAAATATTCCAATCTAAGAGTTATGAGGTGGGCCATGCAGGGTACGTATCTGCACAGGGTAAGGTAGAGGTGGCAACCCAGCAGAGCAAATCAGAGCCCAAGTAAGTTGAGCAGAGCATTTGCTCCAGGCTGTCTGATGCTGGCAGTTAGAGCTCAAATGCCATGAGGAAGGCCCACACAGGGAAACAACAGTGTTGGCCAGGTATGGGTTTCTGGAGTCACAAAAGGGGTGAATAGGGTGTTCATGTGATATAAATAAGCAAATAGGGAGAGTAGAAAGCTTGTCCATATGGTGTAATGCCAAATAATATTTGTAGAAGGATTAATGGAAACAAAGTTATCATATGGCAACTATCACAGTAATAATTTAGTCAAGAAACATCAATGGATGCTGAAATTAAAGGCTATGGTTTTTCCTGTGGTCATGTATGGATGTGAGAGTTGGACTGTGAAGAAGGCTGAGTGCCGAAGAATTGATGCTTTTGAACTGTGGTGTTGGAGGAGACTCTTGAGAGTCCCTTGGACTGCAAGGAGATCCAACCAGTCCATTCTGAAGGAGATCAGCCCTGGGATTTCTTTGGAAGGAATGATGCTAAAGCTGAAACTCCAGTATTTGGCCACCTCATGTGAAGAGTTGACTCATTGGAAAAGACTCTGATGCTGGGAGGGATTGGGGGCAGGAGGAGAAGGGGACGACAGAGGATGAGATGGCTGGATGGCATCACTGACTCGATGGCTGTGAGTTTGAGTGAACTCTGGGAGTTGGTGATGGACAAGGAGGCCTGGCGTACTGTGATTCATGGGGTCGCAAAGAGTTGGACACGACTGAGCGACTGAACTGAACTGAACTGAAGATATTTATACCTTTAGTGTGGTATTTCTGACAAAAACAAAAAACCTAAACCTAACCACGAGGAGGGCTTCCCAGGTGGCTCAGTGGTAAAGAACCTGCTTGACAATGCAGGAAACGTGGGTTCAATCCCTGGGTCAGGAAGATCTCTTCCTGGAGAAGGAAATGGCAACCCACACAAGTATTCTTTCCTGGAAAATCCCATAGACAGAGGAACCTGGCAGGTTACAGTCCGTGAGGTTGCAAGAGTTGGACATGACTGAGCGACTAAACAACAACAACAACCATGAGGAGCTATCAGACATACACAAATTTAGGGATATTCTACAAAGCAATTGGCCTGTACTCTTCAAAAGTATCAAGGTCCTACAAGTCAAAAAAGACTGAAGAATTGTTTCAGATTGAAAGAGACTAAAACAACATAACAACTAAATCCAATTCATGATCTTGGATAGGATCTTTGTGATACAAAGGAGAGTATTGGGACAGTTGGTAAAATTTGCATAGGGCCCCAGGAATAAATGAAAGTAACATATCAATCTAAATTCCCTGAGTTTGCTGATTATATTGTGGCCATTTCTTAGATGAATTACATACTAAAGTACCAGCAGTGAAAGGGTATCACGTTGGCAACTTACTCCCAAATGGGTTAGAGAAAAGTTCAACCTTTTTGTAAGTTTTTATTTATTTAAAGAAAATTTTTAATATAGCAAGCTCCAGGAGTTGGTAATGGGCAGGGAAGCCTGGCATGCTACAGTCCATGGGGTCACAAAGAGTTGGACACAACTGAACTGAACTGAAAAAATTATCACCACCATTAAAAATAACATAAAATAGAGCAAAACTTTCCTTTTTATATAGTAAGGCAGTTTGTCATACAGACCTATCAATGGTGTATGTTTCCTATACCTCCTTTCCAGCTCAGTCTAATGCTAAGCGTTTTATCAGATGCAAGGTATATGACACACTTCTTGGGTGCAATGATCTTATGATCTACAGAGGCTCCAAGGCTTATATAGGATAAGAGAAAATGATTAAATTCGGACAATTTATGAAAAGTGCTAAATGAATCACACAACAGAGATAAAACTGAGTAAAGTCTTTGAGTTTGTGTTTGCTGTCAGCCTGCCTGGGGAAGATGGGTTTCTATTAAAGAGCACAGGTAAAGAGAGAGAAAAAAGAATTTGGAACCAAATAGGGAAGAGCCTTTGATGCTCAATCAATAGCAACCCAACAAAGGGTCCAAAGGGGAGAAGATCTAATTAGCTTTTGGGTCCCAATTAGGAGATGACTGTGTCAATGCAGGTATATAGTAACAAGAGAGTCAACTAGGGTGAATACTGGCAGAAGGAACAGGTTGGAACAAATAGGGGCTACTGAAATTTCAAATGAAAAAGAAACAAACTTGGTCTTCTTTATTCTATAGCACAAGTGGGCAAATGTTTTCTATAAAGAGCCAGATTGCAAATATTATCAGCTAGACTTAGCACATAGCACAAGTCAGTCTCTGTAGCAACTACCCAACTCTGCCACTAAGTGTAAAAGCAACCAGAGACCATACTTAAACAGGCATGACTGTGCCCCAACAAATCTTCATGTACAGTAACTGACATGTGAATCAAATAATGTGCAGACCAAACAGGTGGAGGTTTGAAACCAGGCATCAGAGGAGCACTGGAGATTAAATGAAAAGAAGGCAGAGAGTTAAATCATAAAAGCAATGTGGCATACACACCTTCAGACGACCCCTAATGAGTCACATCCTTGTGTAGTCCAGTCCCTTTGTATGTGGGCAGAGCTTAGAACTGAACTTTGAACCAACTGAATATGAAAAAGGTGACAGGATGCTACTCCCATGATTATGTTCCACTATATATACAGTGCTAGTGGTAAAGAACCCGCCTGGCAATTTGATCCCTGGAACAAGAAGATTCCCCTGGAGGAGGCCATGGCAACCCACTCCGGTAGTCCTGCCTGGAGAATCCCATGGACAGAGGAGCCTGGTGGGCTACAATCCATAGGATCACAAAGAGTCAGACACAACTGAATCAACTTAGCACACACACATATATATAGCTCTATCTTAGCAGACTAGAGCAATACACTCTCCCTTGCCGGCTTTGAAGTAAGTTGCCATGTTAGGAGGTCTGTGAGAGACCTTGTTAAAGAACCATGTGGCAAGGAATGTGACTAGACTCCAGGAGTTGAGTGGAGTTCCTTGCCACCCACCAGCAAGAAAACCAGAAACTTGGTCCTATGACCACAAGGAACTAAATTCTGCCACGTGAGTTGGGAGAGGTCTCTGAGCTCCAGAAAGAAATGCAGCTGGGCCAACACCTTGATTGCAGCTTTGTGAGATACTGAGCAGAGGACCCAGTTAAGCCATGCCTGGACTTCTGACCCAGGGAGACTGAACTAATTAATAAATGTGTGCTATTTTAAGCCTCTGAATCTGTGGTAATGCATTAGGCAGCAATAGGAAACTAATACAGATGATTTGCAAGGAGTTGTCCCAGATAGTGGCAGTGTTTAAGATGGCAATTGATGTTCAGGTCTGCTTCTGTTTGACAGTTTACGACTATTCATAGTCTTGGGAAAACCCAAACCTAGAGGTGCCTCATGTATTACAAGCTTTCCACCTTTTCTTCTTTCTTTTTCAAGTGATTGGTAGAGGTGTAAGGAGACTATACTAAAACTGTTGTGCTTAACCATAGATTCGATTTTATGGTCAAAACTCATTCATAGAATGTCAACATTGAGATTATCAGACAAAAGCCCTGTTGATTTTTCAGGAAGAATACTTAATGTTAACACTGTAATGCCAAAAAACAGAGAAGGAGGGGCTGAAGCAGTGAAGGTCAGAACTGAAATGGGCATCATGTTATTCTTCAGCCATCCTTGCCTCTTCTGAGGTATGTCAACAGTTTAAAAGCAAACCAGCAACAGACATTACAGGAATTCAGACTTGTCTCCAGTTCTTGGAAAACAGAATACAATGCACTGTGTATCATCTTAATTACCCTTGTTACTTAACAGTGCAATAATAACAGAAATCAAAACTGTAATCAGAAATCTTCCAACAAACAAAAGCCCAGGACCAGACGGCTTCACAGCTGAATTCTACCAAAAATTTAGAGAAGAACTAACACCTATCCTACTCAAACTCTTCCAGAAAATTGAAGAGAAGGGTAAACTTCCAAAATCATTCTATGAGGCCACCATCACCCTAATACCAAAACCTGACAAAGATGCCACAAAAAAAGACTACAGGCCAATATCACTGATGAACATAAATGCAAAACCCCTAACAAAATCTAGCAAACAGAATCCAACATATTAAAAAGATCATACATCATGACCAAGTGGGCTTTATCCCAGGGATGCAAGGATTCTTCAATATTTGCAAATCAATCATTGTGATACACCACATTAACAAACTGAAAGATAAAAACCATATGATTATCTCAATAGATGCAGGAAAGCCTTTGACAAAATTCAACATCCATTTATGATTTAAAAAAAAAAAACCTCTAGAAAGCTGGCATAGAAAGAACATACCTCAACATAATAAAAGCCATATATGATAAACCCACAGCAAACATTATCCTCAATGGTGAAAAATTGAAAGCATTTCCCCTAAAGTCAGGAACAAGACAAGGGTGCCCACTCTCACCACTACCATTCAACATGGTTTTGGAAGTTTTAGCCACAGCAATCAGAGAAGAGAAAGAAATAAAAGGAATCCAGATTGGAAAAGCAGAAGTAAAACTCTCACTGTTTGCAGATGAAATGATCCTCTACATAGAAAACCCTAAAGACTCCACCAGAAAATTACCAGAGCTAATCAATGAATATAGTGAAGTTGCAGGATATAAAATCAACACAAAGAAATCCCTTGCATTCCTATACACCAACAATGAGAAAACAGAAACAGAAATTAAGGAAACAATTCCTTCACCATTGCAACAAAAAGAATAAAATACTTGGGAATAAATCTACCTAAAGAAACAAAAGACCTATATATAGAAAACTATAAAACACTGATGAAAGAAATAAAAGATGACACAAATAGATGGAGAAATATACCATGTTCATGGATTGGAAGAGTAAATATGGTGAAAATGAGTATACTACCCAAAGCAATCTATAGATAAAATGCAATCCTTATCAAGCTACCAACGGTATTTTTCAGAGAACTAGAACAAATAATTTCAAAATTTGTATGGAAATACAAAAAAATCTCTAATAGCCAAAGCAATCTTGAGAAAGAAGAATGGGACTAGAAGAATCAACCTGCCTGACTTCAGGCTCTACTACAAAGCAACAGTCATCAGGACAGTATGGTGCTGGCAAAAAGACAGAAATATAGATCAATGGAACAAAATAGAAAGCCCAGAGATAAATCCACATACCTATGGACACCTTATATTTGACAAAGGAGTCAAGAATACACAATGGAAAAAAGACAATCTCTTTAACAAGTCATGCTGGGAAAACTGGTCAACCACTTGTAAAAGAATGAAACTAGAACAGTTTCTAACACCATACACAAAAATAAACTCAAAATGGACTAAAGATCTAAACATAAGACCAGAAACTATAAAACTCCTAGAGGAAAATATAGGCAAAAAACTCTCTGACGTAAATCATAGCAGGATCGTCTATGACCCACTTCCCAGAGTAATAGAAATAAAAGCAAAAATAAACAAATGGGACCTAACTAAACTTAAAAGCTTTTGCACAATGAAGGAAACTATAAGCAAGGTGAAAAGTGAGCCTTCAGAATGGGATAAAATAATAGCAAATGAAGCAACTGACAAAGAATTAATCTCAAAAATATACAAGCAACTCCTGCAGCTCAATTCCAGAAAAATAAAAGACCCAATCAAAAAACAGGCCAAAGAACTAACCAGACATTTCTCCAAAGAAGACATACAGATGGCTAACAAACACAGGAAAAGATGCTCAACATCACTCATTATCAGAGAAATGCAAATCAAGACCACAGTGAGGTACCATCTCACACTGGTCAGAATGGCTGCTATCAAAAAGTCTACAAACAACAAATGCTGGAGAGGGTGTGGAGAAAAGGGAACCTTCTTACACTGTTGGTGGGAATGCAAACTAGTACAGCCACCATGGAGAACAGTGTGGAGATTCCTTAAAAATCTGGAAATAGAACTGCCATATGACCCAGCATTCCCACTGCTGGGCATACACACTGAGAAAATCAGAATTGAAGGAGACACGTGTACCCCAATGTTCATTGCAACACTGTTTACAATAGCCAGGACATGGAAGCAACCTAGATGTCCATCTGCAGACAAATGGATAAGAAAGCTGTGGTACATATACACAGTGGAATATTACTCAGCTATTAAAAAGAATACATTTGAATCAGTCCTAATGAGGTGGATGAAACTGGAGCCTATTATACAGAGCGAAGTAAGTCAGAAAGAAAAACACCAATACAGTATATTAATGCGTATATATGGAATTTAGAAAGATGGTAACGATGACCCTATATGTGAGACAGCAAGAGACACAGATGTAAAGAACAGACTGTTGGACTCTGTGGGAGAAGGTGAGGGTGGGATGATTTGAGAGAATAGCATTGAAACATGTATATTATCATATGTGAAATAAATCGCCAGTCCAGGTTCAATGCATGAGTCAGGGTGCTCAGGGATGGTGTACTGGAATGACCCTGAGGGATGAGATGGGGACGGAGGTGGGAAGGGGGTTCAGGATGGGGAACAGATGTACACCCATGGCTGATTGATGTGGATGTATGGCAAAAGCCACTACAATATTGTAAAGTAATTAGCCTCCAATCAAAATGAATTTGAAAAAATTTAAAAAAAAACAGTGCAATAATAAACAGAACAAATGAACAATTCTTTAATAAGTGATGTTGGAAAGTTACAAAGCAAACAGTCTATGTTCAGTCACTCAGTCGTGTCCCACTCTTTGTAACCCCATGGACTGCAGCACACTAGGCTTCCCTGTGCATCACCATCTCCTGGAGCTTGCTCAAACCCATGTCCATCGAGTCGGTGATACCATCCAACCATCTTATCCTCTGTCATCCCCTTCTCCTCCTGCCTTCAATCTTTCCCAGCATTAGGGTCTTTTCCAGTGAGTCAGTTCTTCGCATCAGGTAGCCAAAGTATTGGAGTTTCAGCTTCAGCATCAGTCTTTCTAATGATTTCCTTTAGGATGGACTGGTTTGATCTCCTTGCAGTCCAAGGGCCTCTTGAGAGTCTTTTCCAACACCATAGTTCAAAAGCATCAATTCTTCAGCATTCAGGCTTCTTTCTGGTCCAACTCTCACATCCATACATGACTACTGGAAAAACCATAGCTTTGACTATATGGACCTTAGTTGGCAAAGTAATGTCTCCACTTTTTAATATGCTATCTAGGTTTGTCATAGCTTTTCTATAAACATTCTATATCAGAATGCAAATTTCTATGCTAAAAAAGAATGGCTAAAGAAAAGAAAACCTAACTGGTCATTCAAAAAACACCACTGTATATTGGCCAAGTCCTATTTGTGCTGAGCTTTTGATCACAGTTTAAACAGACTGAAGGGCTAAAAAGAGCCCCTTCATGGGGAAAAATTACACATGTGCCTTATGAGAATCAAAAATACACAATCCATTCATTCAAGTTAACAGTTCTTTTAAAAGGATGCATCTTTATATGGACAATATCTGAGCTAGAGTTTTTACATGATGTGGTCCTGTTTATGTTGAGAGAGATAGAGAGAAACAAAGTGCCCAGCTATACTTAAATCCTAGCCCCCTTTGCAGTTAGGCATGGCCATGCAAGTAGGTTCTTGCCCAAGCCTGTCCTTTAAGTTAGGTCTTGTGCCTTCTTTAGGCTGCATTGCACTCTTTGTCAGTAGGTGGAATGGTGACTCCCAGAGGGACCTGCAGGATCATGTGCTGAAAGTGGCAAAGACACAGTCATCCTACATCCCCAAATGATTAGAGCAGATCTGCCCACCAATCTGGACTCCACATATCAGGCCTTGACTTGAAGGAAAAATGAATCTCATTGTTCTTGAATCCACTGAATTACAGGAATCTGATTACAGCTTAGCCAACTCAAACTTGCATGTGCATTATAAAAAGTATATCATACAATATATGTCTGTATATGCATTGAAAATACTTGCAAAAATAATCAACAAATTGTTAACAGTAGTTATTTCTGGGGAATTGAAATGTTGATAGGGGATGGGAATTACCAGATGGATTAAACTTGTGAATCTCCTGATTTTCAGCCCATCCGTAAAGCTCAGACTCAATAACATGCTCCTGACCAGCACTTTGGATCTGTAGAGAGTGACAGAGGATTACAGGGCAATGAGAGATTATTCATGGGAACAAAAGCAGCACTGAGTCCAGCAGGAGTGGTGGCAAGTGCCCACAGATGCAGCTTTCTTACCTGACTATTCCTTGGTGCAACCCTGTCTGTGCTCTCAACTATCAGTGGTTTGGGATATGGAGAAGAGATTAAGAATCCTAAGGGTGTTTGTTGGCAGGGAGTTCAGCTGTGGGGGTCCAGATACAATAGTTAGAATCGCTCAAGAGAGAAATGAGACAAAGATGTGGAGAAATACGTTAAGACTTGGGCTCTACATTTGCACATAAAAATATTTAATAGAAATTCATATCAAATTGCTGTATAAAATTTCCCATACAAAACCAGAGGCCATTTCTTAAATCAAGATTCCTCAACCTCGGAAGCATGGACCTGTGGGGTCAGGTCATCTTTTGCTGGAGAGATGCTGATGTTCTTTGTGCTGTATTTATTGGCAGCCTGGGATCTATCCACTAGATACTAGCAGTACATCCTCCCTCCCCACTGTAACAAGCAAAAATGTCTCCTGACATTGCCAAATGTCCTCTGGGGGCTCAATCCTCCCCTCCTACCCAGGCTGAGAGGAGAACCACTGCATTAAGGGAACTAATAAAAATCTCTGCTTTCCCTCTAGCATGTTTTCTTTTAAAATCCCACAAAACGGTCAGACCATTTGGGACATAACTGAGCACTGGATCAGTCAATTAATATGCCTGGACATGCTTTAAAAACCCGTGGCTGACACAACACTGAGCATTAGAGTAATTGAGGGAGATTATAGAAGCGGGCTCCAGAAGGTCATCGCAAATGGGCCGAATAAATGTGACTCAATTCGAAAGGAATAAAGAGAGCTTAGTCACTTGAGTCCAGACCACCAACAGCAAATTATAGGATGGAAAGAGACATGATTTAGCTTCTTCAAGTATGAAAAGAAGTTCTGCAAGAGCAAACTGCAATGTGACTACCAAAAGGAGTGAGTGGCACAGGAGTAGAGTCATTTTAGGCAAACTCCTGGAAGTCAGCTAGGATGGATGGTCAAGTTGGCTGGTGTCAGGCTCACCTATGGGAGGTGGTCACCAGGCTTTGATGGGCTTACAAGGAGGGCTGGAAGGTGTTGATGGTCACAGGCTTCAGCTCTGATTACAGAGGATATTTTTGCAATGAATCCACTTTGGGGTATTTATCTGGAGCCTTTTGCTGAAGAGGTAGGGGTGGAGGGTAGATCAGATGATTGTACTACAACCTGCTTTTCTTTTAATGATTATCTAAACCAATGACTTAGATGAGTGGAAGTTAAATTTTAAAAGTAGTCATTTTGGTTTGAAATGAAAAAGAAACATAAGAAACATTACATTTTTCAAATAAGAAATCTGAGAATAAGAATTTTATAACTAGCTTACTAATTTATTCAGGAAACACTGGGATAAAAACAATAACAATAGGGAACTCTGAGCAGCTTCAGAACCTATGTTTACATTTGTTTTCCAAAAATATTTCATCCAAGTAAAACTTCAATGACATCGCAGCACACTATATGAATAACATCTCAAACAAGACCAGAGAAAAGAGGCAGAGAATTCAGCCATTATGTGAAACAGGACTACTGACATATGTCCCTGAAAAAGCCTGTCCCTTAGTAGCTGTTGCTGCTTGTAGATATTTATTGCCTCCTCAACAGCAAGTCTCCAGCTCCTGCCCTCCACATACCTTTCCTTGTTGGCAGACTTGTCTCTTAATAAGGGTAAAAATGTCACATGCTCACACTTAACTTTCCCAGACTCCTTTACAATATCAATATGGGCACATGACCCAATACTGACAAATGAGACCTCAGGGGAAGTCTGCCAGGAAAGTCTGACTTTCTAGAAAAGTCTTTCTTTCACAATAATAAAGGTATAAATGTCCTCTTTCACTCACTGAGTGGCCTGAGGTGCCCACGTGGCAAAGAACTGAGGATGGCCTCTGGTCAACTGCCACTGAGAAACTGAAGCCCTCAGTTAAATAGCCCTTGAGGAACTGAATTCTGCCAACAACTAGAATGAGCTTAAAAAGGGATCCTTCTCTGGTTGAGCCTTCGGATAACACTCCAGCTCAGGCTGCCACCTTGATTGCAGCCTTGTAAAACACCCTGAAGTAGAGGATTCAGCTAAGCTGTGTCTGCACTTCTGACCCATAGAAACTGTGAGATAATAAATATGTATTGTTTCAGGCCACAAAGTTAGTAATTTTGTGGTAATTTGCTATATAGTAATAGATAACTAATACAATGCCTAGGTGAAATTCAAATCTTCCTTACTGTTTAAGCAGCTTTCAGTTATATATTCTGAAACATGCAGCCAAAAGCAGCCTGGATGATACACAGGGAAATTTCTTATGTGGATACTGTCCTTCTGTACTTTTAATATTTCATTATCATAGTAACAAGCTCTGCCTATTGTAAGATTTATTATGCTATATCTGCTATTATAACAGTCACAAGAAAGCTACTGTGCTAACTTTATATTCAGACCAATGAGTGAGATTCACAGAATCACCATGTGTTCTTCACTAGCACTGACATTTGAGGATGATTCACTTTGGTTAAGTGCATTCTGATTATTCTAAACTAGCAAAAATATTATACATATTAATACCATTTTTACAACATTCATACATAAACAGACATCTACACTTGTGTTATTGAAATGAAAGCACATAATTAGAACCAAGTCCAGTGGAGGCATCAAGGTAAAAAAATCATTAGACCCTCTTTAAGACCTGTCAGTACTCTCCCTGCCTAGACATCTTTAGGCTACTCATTTCACTTCTTGGAACTTTATTTTTATCATAATGATAGTGTGGTAACACTCATCCCATACACTAAATGATAAAAAGTAAACAAAAGTTTGATTATATCAAAGCATTTTGGGGGGGGAGGAAAATTTTTTAAAGGTAATATATTGTCCAAGTTCTCAAAGAATATTTTGTTTTGTTGAAATAAAAGTCGACACACATAGAAAACGTGACCTAGTTATTTCTGGCCATGTTTTGTAGCCACTTGGTAAAACAACATTTTCTGGAAGCTTTTTAAAATGAATATACTTAACTGTATTTGGTCAGGGTCTCTAGCAATTTCTGAAAAAGATTTTAAGAACCAGCAGTACCCATTGACTGAGTTATATCTAGGAATGCACTTGTCCCTTTCTCTGTAACCAAAATAACATCTCAGAACAGGATACTTCTGTTGTTGTAATATATTCTGGCTGTGTCTACAGGATGCCAAAACAAGTGAAAACTAAAACGTTCAGGCAAAGCAGGTATTTGGCACTTTAAGATTTGGTGTTGTTTTTATTAACTTAATCTTCTCTCCCCCTAATGCATTGAGTCAAGCCGACTTTTGTGTGTAGACATAACCTTGGTGTTTTTGGTTGAATTTGAGGTTATTCATCTTTAGTCAGTCACGCGTTTGATCTGAAGATATTTGTGAAGTTTACATTTACGAAAGTGTTTTCATACGTTCATCAAGCAGAGTTTTCCTTCCTTCTAAACATATCATAGGATTCTTTTCCTATTAATTCATTTTTCTTCACAATAGTAATCCTGGGCTTCTCCACTATTTTCCCTTTTTAATCAAAATGGCATGTCCTTATTTTCCTTCTCAATGTCCCTCCAAGATTCAGAGATCCTCTAACTCTTTTTGTTTTGTTTTTCACCAATAATTCTTTTGAGAGCAAAGTTTCCCCTTTTGGGTGTTTATGAAGTGACCCGTTTACTCACATCTCCTTGCTACCCTTGGCTTCAGGTTCCCTGACCTCTGGTTCCCAGCATTAATGTCCTTGTTTTGCCTCCATCTCACTCTTACTGCCTGAAGGGACTCTGATCCCAGCCTCTCTCAGGCACTGCTGGATGCAAACGGGAAGAGGAAGGAGCCGCATGGAGGTCTGCTCCTGGACAAAGGTCATCTTTACATTCAGAGGCATCTGGTTTTGCCAAGCATGACTTCAGCTGGAAACAATCTGGAAGCAGGAAGATTTACTGAGCTATATTCTGCAGTTTATGTGTGTGTGCACCAGCTTTCTCCTCAAAGACTGATTCAGACTTAGGTTGTTGTGGGTTGTTTTATTTACTTACAATTTTCTTATTAGAAGAGGAACAGTACTTCCCAACAAAGTCTTTGGCATAGGAGGATATCTGACTGAGGATTACCTTAATTCTATACAACGTACAAATGCCCAATGCATGTCTCATCCTCCCACAATTCTTCCTTGATTTTATCCCCAGCCCTCAGTCAGAAGTTTCTAGCTCTGCTCTTTCGCCTGTGTCTTTCGCTCTTTTATTAGTGTTGTTTATGTGCAAGCTTTTCCTCCCTACTCTAGCATGATGTGTGGTAATCATCTTTGTTTTTACCACTGTTTACCAAGCGCAGAGCCTTGTAGGACTCAAGATACTTGTTTAATTGAGCCTCATCTATTAATACACTCCTGAATCCCTACGGGTTACTCAGTGGTGAAAGTTGAGTATAAATATAAAAAACCTCGTCCTAAAGGGGAGAGGAGTTCCTGAGAACTATCTGGCGGTCTGTGACTCAGTCATCTGCTACAAAAGAACACGAATGTTTATGATCAGGGAGGGACAGCTAACAACTGCTCTTTACAGGGTGAATTCCTTGCCTACACTCTCCACGAAGTGACCGTAGGGTGGCACAAGGGATGGTGAAGGCACCATACATTGACATGAATCCACCACGGGTGTACATGCGTTCCCAAACATGAACCCCCCTCCCACCTCCCTCCCCATAACATCTCTCTGGGTCACAGCTTTTAAGCAGTTTCTAGAGGGTGAACTCGAGCAGGAAAGATTCTACATCTCACTCTACACATCTTCCAAACCAGAGATATCTGTTCAGTTGACAGGAGCATTTATCTCTGGGGCTTCTACCATTTCTGTGGTATGGAAATTTGCTTTTGTGTCTTCAAAAAGGACAGCATAATTATTTCTAATATGCGTTTTCACTTCCATGAATTCTCAATCCTTTAGCGTGTCCCTGAGTTACTGATTTTAACCCCCATTTTTGTAGGGGAGAAACCGAGGTTCACAAAGGCTGAGTACCTTCCTAGTCACTCAGACAATGACAGAACAGGCCATCTGATTGTCTAGGCAACGGGTCTCAACCGGGGGCAACCGTATCCTTCAGGGGACATGTGACAATATCTGGAGACAGTTTCGATAGTCACAACTGACGTGCGTTTGCAGGGAGTGGGGGAGGTGCTTCTGTCATCTAGCTGGTAGAGGACAGGGATGCTATGAAAGAGCATGCAGTGCACAAGGCCTTATCTGCCTCTGAGTGTCAATAGCATCGATGTTGAGCAACCTTGGTCTACGTTGACTGACCTCTCTCTCTCTCTCACACACACACACACTCATAATCTGGCTGCAGCATTGACATCTAAACCATTTAAGCCACCTGGCACACAAAACACTCTACCACTGCAACTACAGTCTGTAGAATCACCTGGAAGATCCATAAATCTAGAGTAAGTCTTGAGGCTGCATGGTCCCCCAGCCAACACCGGCCACCAAATGAAGCAGGGAGTATAGAATAAACAGGGATGCTAATCAGTAATCCTCTTAAAGGTTTTCAGGTTAAAATCTTTCACCCTATGATAGTGACCACCTTTTCCCAATCTCCAAATCTTTGAATATGTAGAGTCAGTTTAGGAATATTTTTCTACCAAGAGCAGCTATAAAGGCGTCATTAGACAAATTTCAATGACTCACAAATTATTTCCCCACCCCTGTGCCCAATGCTCAGAACTAAAACAATCTTGATATAATATTTCAAGCTTCTAGGTACCAATATCTCAATATTTTCTCTTGTTGTTTAAGTGAATTTTCTTACCTCTTAAAATGTTTAGGACCGTTTATTCTTTGCCTCTCACTCAAGTAAAACCTTTAACCAATGTGACCTAACAGCATTGTACAATGTGCTTTTAGGATCACAAAAGATCTTCTTTTTCTAGTCTTCGAATAAGCCAATATATAGATCTAATCCAATTATTTCTAGACAGGAAGAAGCAAGGTCCAGGGAGGGGAGGTGACATGCTAGCTCAAGGACATCCAGTGGCAGTCACAGCTGAGATCCAGGCATCTATACTATCCACTCCCTACCCCTCCCTTGCCTGTCACAGTCTCAACATTCCTGCCTTTGTGGAAGAAATAGCAAGGTTTTCACAGAATCCCCCAATCACATATATGAGTTATCACATAAACTCCAAATGTTTCCCCCTTTTTTTCTAATTTTGTTTGTACAGATGAATACATTTCATGATTTTCTATGCTTACTTTTATTCTCTTTATCAAACACTGAGATCATGTATATTTTGTGTTATATCTTGATCTAGACATTTTACAAATATTAATTCATTTAATATGCATAGCAACCTTATGAAGTAGATGTAATTATTCCCCCCTTTTTACAGACCAAGCGTAGAGAGTTCAGGCAACTTGCCAACTCACACAGCCAGTGGGAAGGAGAGCGAGGATCTAACTATTCCACATTTTGGCTCCAGGGTTTCCCCTCTCAACCACCATGCTGCTTTCTTGAAGGTTTTACTACTAAACATGTCACAAGAAGTCTTACCATAGTTGTAGCTATGGTACACAACATATTATAGATCAAAAGGGAAAGTTTATTTTCTTTTGGATCTGTTCTGTGTGACATATCCAGTACGATGTTCATGAAGGTGTTCATAAATACCTTCATGTAATTAATTATGAAAAGGTGAAGTTAGGGGAATCTCCCCTGTCCTCTGTGTGCACACAGGGAGAATGAGAAAGAACAAGTTCTCTGATGTTTCTTTTTATAAGGACACTGATACTATTGGATCAGGCCCCACTTTTATGGCCTCATTTAACCTTAATTACTCCTTACTCCAAATACAGTCACACTCAGTCAGAGCTTCAACATACGAATTTGGGGGAGATGCACGTTTGTCCATAAGAAGCTCCTCAAAGACTCATGTCATCTTACCAGGTAAAGAAAATAAAATTGGAGATTATGGTACCTAGGATCAGGAAAGGGCTTCCCTCATAACTCAGTTGGTAAAGAATTCACCTGCAATGCAGGAGACCCCAGTTCGATTCCTGGGTCAGGAAGCTCCCCTGGAGAAGGGGTAAGCTACCCACTCCAGTATTCTTGGGCTTCCCCTGTGGCTCAGCTGGTAAAGAGGAGCTAGGTTCAATCCCTGGGTTGGGAAGATCCCCTGGAGAAGGGAAAGGCTACCTACTCCAGTATTCTGGCTTGGAGAATTCCATGGACTGTGGGGTCGCAAAGAGTCAGACATGAGTGAGCAACTTTCACTTTCAGGATCAGGAAGAGTTGGGGGCAGAAAAGAAGGGAAGAAACTGAGAGATCAAGAATAATGTTTTTTGGTCCAATATATGGTCTATATCCAGATGATAAAAATAACTTTTTGGAATTTTTATTTCAATGCTATATACAATTCTAGTTTTGTCCTTTTTGTGATACCTCAGAATCACATAATTTCCAAGCTGGGATTGACTTTTATTTTCAGATGCAAACACTGAGGTCTTGCAAAGCTAAGTGGCCCTCCTAGCCTGGCCAGGTGGACTGTGTGCATTCTTGGTCTTCTTGATGTTTTGCTTCAGAAAGATGATTGTTCACTGATTTATTATTTTTAAAATTCAGGATACATGCTTAAAAAAAGAGGTGTTGTTTTAAGAAATGTTCTATTCAGGAATTTAAATTCATAATTTTAAAATGCAGAAGGTTATCAGAAAAAAATCCAGAAAATAAGAAAGGTTAGAAAAACATAAGACACTTTGTCCTGTGTTAAAAGTTGCATCAACAAATGGTGAAGTGGAAGGAATGTGGCTAAAGGCAAAAAAAAGGCTGTGTGAAACAGCCCTCAGTCAATGATATAAATACAACCATTGCAGGAAAAGGTCCAGTGGGTTCATAGATCCAACTTCCAGGAATAAACTCTCACCTCCTGGTATGCAGAATAAGAGGAACTCCTGGGTAACAGGGACCCTTCATATGCTAAGCAAAAGCTAGTCACAGCAGTAGGCGGTTTGAAATTCTCTCACAGAAACATTTGGTTGACCTTTAGTATATCAGATTAGGTTGTGGAATGGCCAAAAATGTGTAATGTGCATTTTCCAGTAAAAGAGATATCAAATGAGGGCAAAATTATAAATGACATTTTCCTGCAAATGAGTAATAGTCACAGGAAGCTATTCTCTCCAGAAAGAATCCAAGATGGATTGTTGATTCCTTTCTTTTCCACCTTGAACGAAGTTGGAGGGAAAATAAATGGAGACCATTACATTACACCTTTCAATAAAGGAAAAGAAATGTGACTGGTAGATGACATTAATAGCCCCATTTCCTGAAATCACACTATATGGAGTTGCTCTCACTAAAAAGTGTATTTTCCTGCCTGCTGATTTCAAATTCCACCAAGTGGCTTCTTCTGAGCAATGGAATGTTAGCCTGCATGAGGCAACTAAAGTGTCTGGATGACTAGGCTTGCTCTCTTGTGCCATGGCCATGAACAGAGCCTCACTCAAGAGCTGCTGCCACTAAGCCTGAGCCCCAGAATGAACACACAAATGAGAACATGAGCCCTCACTTGGTGAGAAAGCCAAGACTAACTGGATCCAGACCCTGAAATAAAGTCACTGGGCCCAAGCTTACATCGCTCCACCACACCCTCACCCACCCTGAAGACTAACAAGTAGTAATGATGGTCCTTTTAGGCCAGGAGATCATGAACTCTAGCCTGCAGACCAACTATGGCCAGTTGCCACCTAACTCATCCACCAGCCGGCTATTTATGGATTTTAGATTTTTAAAGGGTAGAAGGAAACAGCATAGGAAGATTTTGTGACACTTATAAATTATACAAAGTTCAAAACACTGTGTTCATAAATAAAGTTGGATTGAAACACAGCCACTGCCATTCATTTATGTATTGCCGAGGGCCACTTCAGCACTATAATGGCAGACATGGATATTACTGATACAGACCATATGGCCCACAAAGCTGAAAATACTCAATCTGGCTCTCTCCAGAAAAAATTTTTCCACCTCTCTTGGAGGCACTGAGTTTTCAAGTGGCTTACTATGTAGCAAAATGTAAGTGATTCCCCTTCCCAAACAATAAACTAGTAAATAATTAGTAGTGATTTCATCACAGGAAATGAACATATTTAAAATAGCACAAAAGTAGCAGAACCGGAGGATCTCCTGCATTGAGCTATACAAGCCTCATCAGTTCAGTTCAGTTCAGTCGCTTGGTCATGTCTGACTCTTTGTGACCCCATGAACTGCAGTATGCCAGGCTTCCCTGTCCGTCACCAACTCCTGGAGCTTACTCAAACTCATGTCCATCAAGTTGGTGATGCCATCCAACCATCTCATCCTCTGTTGTCCCCTTCTCCTCCCACCTTCAATCTTTCCCAGCATCAGGGTCTTTTCAGATGAGTCAGTTCTTCGCATCAGGTGGCCAAAGTATTGGAGTTTCAGCTTCAGCATGAGTCCTTCCAATGAATATTCAGGACTGATTTTCTTTAGGATGGACTGGTTGGATCTCCTTGCAGTCCGAGGGACTCTCAAGAGTCTTCTCCAACACCACAGTTCAAAAGCATCAATTCTTCGGTGCTCAGCTTTCTTTATAGTCCAACTCTCATATCCACACGTGCCTCATACTGCCTCCTATTGTCAAGGATTCTTAAGTAAACTAGTGGTTTTCCCTGTGTTTCTGTGGATTACCTTTTATGTTGAAATGCAGTTACTAAAACAGAGGTGGAAGACTATGCCAAGCTTGCAACTCCAGAAGAAACAGGCACTAACCTCCTTACCTGCATTAGACTAGACACTGGGCCAGAAAAGAGACCAAAATAGGTGGATGAGAGTTCCTTCCCTATAACCCCAGGGAGGATAGGGACCAGGCCATATATGACCTCTATTTCACCCTCAGCACCTTGCACATTTCAAGACAAACAGTGGACACTTGTTAAACATATGTTGATTGGAGACATATCTTTGAAGACAGCATGGTTTTATGGAAAGTGCATGAGACTGAGAGTCAATAGGTCTGTTTTCCAGCTTGATCTTGCAAATATGTGGTGAGTCACTGGACTCATTACTATTTTGGTTTACCACAGAAGATCCTAGTCAGCCCACCCGCTGCTGGGTTACAGATTGTAGAGGTGGGAAGCCTTCGGTCCAGCCAGGTGGGACCTGGGGTAGCCAGAACCTCCAAGGCTAGTCCTTCCAGCCATAAGCATCCTTGTTCTTTTACTCTAATGTGCCACAAAATTATTTTCTTCTATGTACCATGACATGAAAATGGTTAGAATAACTCAGGGCAAGCTGAGCCAGGATTTAACATATAAAGCCATTAGCTTTAGTCTGAAAGATACTTATTTTTAAAGGGCGAGGAATACTCTAGAATTTTAATTAGTTCTTCACAAATCAAGTAATAAATCTGACCTTGAAATTATTCTAAGAATGTCATTTACTATCCTGGAGATCAGGATGCTCAAAAGTGAACAAATCAAGGATAGTGCTTGGTCTTGCTATATAGTAACCTCCTTCCACACTGTGATGAACTGATTTTATTTGATGGTGCTAATAGCCTCTCCATATCCACATGCTTTGAAATGTGACTTTGCAATGACTACTATTAAGAGTTGGGTCTATTTCCCCATTTTTGACTATGAGCTGGTCCTGTCCATTGTTCTGGCTAATAGGCTTTGGCAGAAGTGATGAGACCAGTTTTCAGCCTAAACTTTAAGAAGTCTTGAGTACATCTACTCTCTCATGGATCCTTACCCACACTATGAGAAAAGCTCAGAAGAGTCTGATGGAAATCACACATAAATGAGCCCAGTTTTCTCACCATGACTATCCTAAATCAGCCAACTTCTAAATATATGAGAGAGGTAGCCAAGATCATCAGAGCCACCCACAGCTGACCGCATATGTACAAGGCAGCCCAGACAAGACCAGAAGGATCATTTATCTGAGCATAGGTATGTGACCAATGGTAGATATTTACTTTTTGGAACCAGTGAGGTTTAGGGTGGTTTATTATGTGTCAATAGCTAACTGATATGCAGATATGTTAGCATCAGGTTTCTTTCTATTCTAATGAAAAGAAAAATTATACTTTTCCTCATTTCTCTTATTGAAACGTACACCGATGATCTATTTCATTCAACTAAATATATTAATCATCTGTTCTTTGCCAGGTTGTGAACTGGGCTCCAAGGACATAGCAGTGAAATCCACTCAACCGATGGGAAGATCTCACATGCTGTGGAGCAGCTAAGCTCATCCTGCTCATGCTCAGTTGTGTCTAACTCTTTATAGCTCACCAGGCTGCTCTGTCTATGGGAATCTCCAGGCAAGAATACTGGAGTGGGCTGCCATTTCCTACTCCACACGATCTTCCCAACCCAAGGATCCTGATCTACAAAGATCAGGTTCTGAACTGAGCTCCAAGGATATAGCAGTGAAATCCACTGAACTGATAATTAGTGCCAAAACTATATCTCCAATACTGCACTCATCTAATATTTTAGGGTCTGGTTCTATTAGAACATTTTACCATTACTGTAAACTCATCATGTTCTATATCTTAAATCATCATCCTCTCCTCCAGGAGACCCCAGTAAAAAACAAAGCACCACCACCAACAACAACAACAAAGCTTTATTCCCACCTTCTTTATTTCTACACATCTGTTCAATCATGCATGAAATGTGGACAGTGAACTATGCTCAAGTGAGCTGAGATTTCAAAGAGGAGTAAGACTCGTGACCACCTTCCAAGAGACATAGTTCTTCTTAGGCACAGAACTAAAGCACATTTCTTAGCCATCTTGCATTCAGGTGGGATCTTACCAAAGGGATGTGAGTGGAAATGATGGGTCACTTCTGGTCCTACGTACATAAGAGCAAGTGCAATGTCCGCTGGATCATTGAAATAGCAAGAGAGTTCCAGAAAAACATCTATTTCTGCTTTATTGACTATGCCAAAGCCTTTCACTGTGTGGATCACAAGAAACTGTGGAAAATTCTGAAAGAGATGGGAATACCAGACCACCTGACCTGCCTCTTGAGAAATCTGTATGCAGGTCAGGAAGCAACAATTAGAACGGGATATGGAAAAAGAGACTGGTTCTAAATAGGAAAAGGAGTACATCAAGGCTGTATATTGTCACCCTGCTTATTTAACTTATATGCAGAGTATATCATGAGAAACGCTGGGCTGGAAGAAGCACAAGCTGGAATCAAGATTGCCAGGAGAAATATCAATAACCTCAGATATGCAGAAAGTGAAGAGGAACTAAAAAGCCTCTTGATGAAAGTGAAAGATGAGAGTGAAAAAGTTGGCTTAAAGCTCAACATTCAGAAAACTGAGATCATGGCATCTGGTCCCAACACTTCATGGCAAATAGATGGGGAAACAGTGAAAACAGTGTCAGACTTTATTTTGGGGGGCTCCAAAATCACTGCAGATGGTGACTGCAGCCATGAAATTAAAAGACGCTTCCTCTTTGGAAGAAAAGTTGTGACCAACCTAGATAGCATATTCAAAAGCAGAGACATTACTTTGCCGACTAAGGTCCATCTAGTCAAGGCTATGGTTTTTCCAGTGGTCATGTATGGATGCGAGAATTGGACTGTGAAGAAGGCTGAGTGCCGAAGAATTGATGTGTTTGAACTGTGGTGTTGGAGAAGACTCTTGAGAGTCCCTTGGACTCCAAGGAGATCCAATCAGTCCATTCTGAAGGAGATCAGTCCTGGGTGTTCATTGAAAGGAATGATGCTAAAGCTGAAACTCCAGTACTTTGGCCACCTCATGAGAAGAGTTGACTCATTGGAAAAGACTCTGATGCTGGGAGGGATTGGGGGCAGGAGGAGAAGGGGACGACAGAGGATGAGATGACTGGATGGCATCACTGATTTGATGGACATGAGTCTGAGTGAACTCTGGGAGATGGTGATGGACAGGGAGGCCTGGCGTGCTGCGATTCATGGGGTCGCAAAGAGTTGGACACGACTGAGCAACTAACTGAACTGAACTGAACTTCTCTACAAACACACTCTCATAATCCTTCCTTGACTACCTTCGTGCCTACATGTAAAAGACAATGGCTTTACACAATGGAAGGCGTCTGAGTCTCTGAGTGGTTACTTGAAGAACTCCCAGGACTGCCACTGACCTAAACCACTTGCTTTGGTCTTTTCTTGAGCATGATAGATATCTGTTAAGTTGTTGAGATATGGGGTTATTTCTTGCAGCAACTAGCCTGTATCAGGGTTACCAACTTCAGCCCTATTGACATTTTGGGCTGGAAAGTTCATTGTTGTGGAGAACTTTCTAGAATATCATAGGAAGTTTAGCAGCATCTCTGGCCTCTACCACTAGAAACCAGTAGAACTACCCTTTCATTAGCTGTGACAACCAACAGTGTCTCAAGACATTACAAATACCCCCTGTGGGGACCAAATTGCCTCCATGTGACAACCGCTGTTTTATGCTGCCTAATACACCCCATTTCTGATCTCTTTGGCATGCACAGTCTTCTCTCTTCTAGCATATCAGTTCTCCATTCTTATCAGCAGAAACTCAAACTCCTCTGTGTCATTTTTGATATATTCGTTCTTTGACCTACTCTTATTGTCCAAAGTTCTTTTTTGTTCTAGATTCCATTCATCCATGATGGACGCTTAGGGTGTTTCCATATTTTGGCTATTGTGAATAATGTTGCAATGAGCACCGGAATATCTATTATCATTTCCTAAAAAACAGGACCAATGTTTCACATAGGAGGAAAAACTGTCTCAAGTTCTCAGATAACAAAATATTAGTTCATAGGTCAGTAAGGGCACAAAGAATTTTTTTATAATCATTCCTAAACCTTTTACTAATACACTCATCAAGAAAGGAAAGTTTCATTCTAATGCAGTGATTACCCTAGGCTCTGTGTTAATCACACTGTCACGTTAGGGAGTTGTGTTTCTTATTTCTTCAAATTATCAATTTGAGTAGCAGCTATATAATATATGCCTTTTAGGGCAGAAAAATATACCTCTTCCTTTTTTGATTACCAAAGCTCTCTCTCAATAATTTTGGCCAAATTTCTGAGATAAGGTAAAAAAAAAAAAAAAAAAAACTTTTGGGCATGGAAATTTACACCTCTTAAAATATTTTTTGGACATCTCCCTGCTAAATGTTTCAATTTTATTTTTCTTTTAAAACATATTTTGTACTAAAAGAACAGAATGTGTCATTGTCGTGGGCACAAAATCATCTTGTTTATTAAAAAGTGATTCATACAAATCAGTAATGGAAGAAATCTGTTCCCTTCCAGGAGCAGTAAACAATTTATTTGCTCAAAACATTCTCTAAAATCTATTTGAGCTTTCTCTCAAAATTTTATGTGATTCATGAAATTTTACTGGCATTTTGAAAACAACAAATGAAAACTAAGTTATTGAGATGGAGTCAAAAGTCCCCACGAGCCTCTGCATTGCCGGACCACCCCCAAATACAGAATTCCCAATGGAATGTACTAATTTTCCTGTTAAATTTTACTTTCTATGGACAGACATGGACCATCCAGCTTACCTGTAAATCTTATGTGGCTATTTCTAACCCTATTTGGGGGGAACTCTGAACTATCTCTGCACTCATATTTTCACTTAACAAAAACAGCTACTGAGTACTTACTATGTCTCAGATCTAATACTCACTAGTCAAGATGCCACCCTGTGGACGCTACATCTCTTATATCTGCCATCATCCTGGCCCAGCATCTCGTGATTTCTACCCATGCTTCTACTCCCCTGTGTTAGAAAGTCTAAAGAACATTCGCCTATTTCTCCCCAATGACAAAAGTGTAACCAGCAACGTGTGGGGGTGGGGATTAGAGAAAGGCAGGTTTTGGTTCACAGAAGAAATAATAACTAGGATACTCAAGGAGAAAATGAGAATGGGAGTACAATGAGTAGGGTTCCGATTTCAGCATCAGCCTGGGTTTATCACTGGGCTCTGACACTTACTAGTTGAATACTTTGGAGAAATTATTTAACCTCTCATGCCTCGGTTTCCTGAAATGTAAAACGGAGACAAGATGTACCCCATTAGGCAATTGCAAGAACTAAATAAGTAAACACACAAAATGCACACAAATTCAGAAAACACGTGAGTATTTAACAACTAAGGATATTATTCTCACTCTCATTTTTATGACAAAGGAAGTAGTACAATTGCTTATTAGAGCAGAGAATACTAACTAGTCAGCAGTACTCTTTCGTCTTCTTTCTGGGCAAATAATTAGTCCATATTTCTCAACTTGTCCTGGCGTTAGGAGTACTCACTGACTGATTTCCAGCCAATGGAATATGAGAGGAAGAGCTGTGTGTTATTATTCAATTTGGCTCACATAAACTTCTCACATGCTCCTCCATACCATTCCCCTGATCTAGCCA
Source organism: Capricornis sumatraensis (assembly GCF_032405125.1). Classification (NCBI taxonomy): domain Eukaryota; kingdom Metazoa; phylum Chordata; class Mammalia; order Artiodactyla; family Bovidae; genus Capricornis; species Capricornis sumatraensis. The sequence continues at coordinate 136,135,161 of NC_091092.1, read as the reverse complement.
GCTGGAATGGAGGGACTTTAAGTCCCTTGAGAACAAAACGTTGAAAAAGAGAGAGAACATCATAAGATGGCATCCTTACATGGAGAAGAACTGGGTCTATCCCTTTTGACTTCTTCAACTCCATCCTAGTCTAGCTTGAAGTGCCCTAAACTGTTATAGAAGTGAAAAATAAATAAATCTCTATTGTTTTGAGCCATAAGACACTTCGTTTTGTTTGTTAGCTTATTCTGGCCCAGAATTTGTCAACCTTGGCACCAATGGCATTTGGCACTGGGTAACTCTTTGTTAGGACTTCCCTGATAGCTCAGATGGTAAAGAATCTGCCTGCAATGTGGGAGACCCAGGTTCCATCCCTGGGTTGGGAAGATGCCCTGGAGAAGAGAATGGCGACACACTCCAGTATTCTTGCCTGGAGAATCCCATGGACAGAGGAGCCTGGCAGGCTATAGCCCATGGGGTCACAAAGAGTCAGACACAACTGAGTGACTAACACACACACACACACACACACACACACACACACACACACACACACACATCTCTTTGTTATGGCGGTTGTCCCGTGCACTGCAGAATGTTTAGAAGCATCACTATTAGGTGCCACTAGTACTCCTCTTCCCCAGTTGTGGCAACTAAAAATGTTTCCAAATATTGCAAAATGTCCCCTAGGACACCCTTAGAACCACTATTCTAGCCTATCCTAATCATATACTTATCTTCAGAGGTATTTAAGGTACTGCAAGCATGCCCTCTTTCCAGGGTGGTTGAGCAGGAAGGCTTGAGATGTTGAAGTCTGTCCATGATTGCATTCCTTTCAATTCTGCAATTTACACTAGAACTTATTGTGGTGAAAGAGATCATACACATTTGTTGATGTGTGGATTCTTAGAAATAATTCAGTCTCTAAGGAAATTGGACCTGGAGATGTTTTAGGACTTCCCAAGGTCATGCAGAAATCAAGGCTCCCAACTCCCAGTTTAATTTCGCTTTTACTACCCCACATTGCTTGGCATGAGGCTGAGTGGATACATTGTTCTATTATTACACAATGTTTTCACCAAATAAAAGCATTTAATTTATCTTCCATAGTTTAGTTCAAGGAAAATGTCCCCCAAAAAATGCTAGGAGGGAGGCAGTGAAGGACAACAGTTATTTGCTATGTATTAAATTTTTAAAATCTGTCAATTATTTATTTACAATGACCAAAATTTACAGAGGAAGAAAACCTACACAAGAATAATGGTGTCAGGCTCTATTTGCACATGTTGTTAGTAACTACACATCCCCTCTGTTGAGAATTGATATTAACCAGGCTCTTCAACCAGCTCTCAAAACGCTAGACTCATTCTCAAGGCACTGAATATCAGAGAAAGAACTGAATCTAATCTTGAAACTATTGGTACCTATAGCAGAGTTTGAAAATATAAAAAATAATTTCTTAATTCATACCTTAACCTTAGGTTCTCCCAGAAGCAGATAGTGAGATCAGAAAGTGTGCAAGTAGTTTAATTGAGAGCTGGTCCCAAATAGCATTTGGACACGAGGGGAGGAGTGAGACAAGGAAGGAAAAGTGGCCAATTCAGAGCACATTAATGAGCAGGTGACTACTGTGGGCAACCAGGGCTCAACCCTGCTGGGTCTCATGGAAGACTGCAGAAGGCTTGACTTAAAATCTGCCCACCCAAGAGGCAAGGAAGGTCATGTTAAGGGTTGCTTCCTGGGTGGAACTTCCTGCCATTTCCAGATTCCCCTGCTATTGGCTGAACACATGAAGTAGGAAGGGGTGGCAGAGAAAGGCTTCTAGTAAAGAGTTTTATGTCATTGCAGTCTAAAGCCTCCTGGTGGATGTGGGTAGGGCACCAGAAGTATCTTCTATGGTCCAGAATCAAATCATGGACCCTCCACTTTCCTGCCCTTTGCATTTATCCCTATCTTCAGTAGTTTCCTTGGAGCTCATTTCTGCATTCAGGAAAGGAAGCTCATTCATTCTGGGTCTAAGTTTAATTGCTCTAGTTTAAAGATTCCCAACCAGTGGTACATAGATGCTTGGAGGCAGGGGTGAGGAGAATCTCAAGTCATACAAAGTAATCCTCAAAACTTTATTCTCACCAAACATCATTTGTAGAATAAATAAGTGATCTCAAGAAATAAAATTTAACATTTTTCATATGTTGTTTGCTGCTACTGTGAAATCATATATGAGTTCATTTTAAAGCACAAAAATCATTATGCCATTATGTGGGAGTTTTTTAGACAGCAAAAACTAAAACTACCACAGTTAGTAATCTGAACCATGAGAGATTAAAATAAAGGAGGGGAATCCTTCACAACTGGAAAGTTTGGAAACCGTTGATTTAATGATTGGAGAATACTAAAGGAGAAACACTCCAGATGAAACTTTACTGATATGAAAGACGCCCATGCAAGCATGTGTGTGTGTGTGCATGTGTGTTTCTTTTAGTCCATCTGCTTCCTAAGTATTATATTACTTGACACCTGGACTGCAATGAAGTATTTAAAAGTCCAGGCCAAAGTTAAATGTGAGCTTGAATGTCAGCTCTACAACTCAGTAGATGTTTGATCTTAGACAAGTGACAACTTCTCTAAGCCTAAGTGTCCACATTTGTAAAATAAGTTTTAAATGATATGTCTTTCTTCTGTGAGTATTGTGAAATTTAAATGAGATATATGTATAAAACTCTCAATTCAAGATATGGTAGATAGTTAGTATTCAAGGCATGATAGTTATCTTAGCTTAACCACTTTCTTCTGGTGGATCATTTTATTTGTTCCCACAATTTTTATCAGTAACACAGATAAACTTGAATTTCAGAAAACTAAGATAATCACGATGGTGTGATCACTCACCTAGAGCCAGACATCCTGGAATGTGAAGTCAAGTGGGCCTTAGAAAGCATCACTACGAACAAAGCTAGTGGAGGTGATGGAATTCCAGTTGAGCTATTTCAAATCCTGAAAGATGATGCTGTGAAAGTGCTACACTCAATATGCCAGCAAACTTGGAAAATTCAGCAGTGGCCAGAGGACTGGAAAAGGTCAGTTTTCATTCCAATCCCAAAGGAAGGCAATGCCAAAGAATGCTCAAACTACCACACAACTGCACTCATCTCACATGCTAGTAAAGTAATGCTCAAAATTCTCCAAGCCAGGCTTCAGCAATACGTGAACCACGAACTTCCAGATGTTCAAGATGGTTTTAGAAAAGGCAGAGGAACCAGAGATCAAATTGCCAACATCCGCTGGATCATCGAAAAAGCAAGAGGGTTCCAGAAAAACATCTATTTCTGCTTTATTGACTATACCAAAGCCTTTGACTGTGTGGATCACAAGAAACTGTGGAAAATTCTGAAAGAGATGGGAATACCAGACCACCTGATCTGCCTCTTGAGAAACCTATATGCAGGTCAGGAAGCAACAGTTAGAACTGGACATGGAACAACAGACTGGTTCCAAATAGGAAAAGGAGTACATTAAGGCTGTATATGGTCACCCTGCTTATTTAACTTATATGCAGAGTATATCATGAGAAACGCTGGGCTGGAAGAAGCACAAGCTGGAATCAAGATTGCCAGGAGAAATATCAATAACCTCAGATATGCAGATGACACCACCCTTATGGCAGAAAGTGAAGAGGAACTAAAAAGCCTCTTGATGAAAGTGAAAGATGAGAGTGAAAAAGTTGCCTTAAAGCTCAAACATTCAGAAAACGAAGATCATGGCATCTGGTCCCATCACTTCATGGCAAATAGATGGGGAAACAGTGAAAACAGTGTCAGACTTTATCTTTTTGGGCTCCAAAATCCCTGCAGATGGTGACTGCAGCCATGAAATTAAAAGATGCTTACTCCTTGGAAGAAAAGTTATGACAAACCTAGACAGCATATTGAAAAGCAGAGACATTACTTTGCCAACAAAGGTCTGTCTAGTCAAGGCTATGGTTTTTCCTGTGGTCATGTATGGATGCGAGAATTGGACTGTGAAGAAAGCTGAGCACCGAAGAATTGATGCTTTTGAACTGTGGTGTTGGAGAAGACTCTTGAGAGTCCCTTGGACTGCAAGGAGATCCAATCAGTCCATTCTGAAGGAGATCAGTCCTGGGTGTTCATTGGAAGGACTGATGCTAAAGCTGAAACTCCAATCCTTTGGCCATCTCATGCAAAGAGTTGACTCATTGGAAAAGACTCTGATGCTGGGAGAGATTGAGGGCAGGAGGAAAGGGAACGACGGAGGATGAGATGGCTGGATGGCATCACTGACTTGATGGACATGAGTTTGAGTGAACTCCGGGGGTTGGTGATGGACAGGGAGGCCTGGAGTGCTGCAGTTCATGGGGTTGCAAAGTTGGACACGAATGAGCAACTGAAGTGAACTGAACTGAACGCCCCTAACAGGACCAGTTAACCCACTCCTTTGTCATTTCTTCTGTTATTACCTAGAATGGGTCTATGACAATGAAATGTTTACCACTGGAGACACTTTAAACTGTTCTTATGGAGGACTAGAGGAAGAAATCAGTGTCTTATATCACCTTAAGAGGATTAGGCTTGGAGCTATTTCACCAGGTGCCCAGTCTCAAGGCACAGGCTTGGATTGCTTTACATCATGGTATCTTCCCATCTGAGGTGGACAAACTGGCAATGAGTTAAGTTTACAGCCCCTTAATCCTACCCAGCACTAGTCACACTGGAGACCTTGGGGACCCCTAGCTCCAATCTGGGGATCCCAGAAGGTTGACCTGCCCCAACCTGCCTAGGGATCTGGACCCCTGGAAACTGTCACGCCTCAGCCTGCTCGCAGATCTGCCAGTCCAGGGGTCCCAGGAGGTTGACATGCCTCAACCTGCCTGGGGATTTGATCTCCAGAAGGTTGACATGCCTCAACCTGCCTGAGGATCTGCACCCTAACCCAGGGATGCCCAGCTCTCAGGTTGCAACAGTACTGGGTAGGATAAGCTTCAGAAAGACTCACCCCTAAGTAAGTCCACCCATGGAAATAGAAGGAAGCCTAATAGTTGTGGGACTGTGCCCAGTCTCAACAATAACTCAGGAGTCCAACAGGAACCCCATTGCCTTTCTGGAAAGTCTAAAAGAGGCCCTTGCAAAGTTTACCAATCTGGACTTAGACTCTTATGAGGGACAGGTGATTTTTAAAGGACAAATTCCTGTCCCAATGGACATCAGATATCAGAATAAAGTTACAACAGCTACAGCAGCAGGACCCTGCTTTCTCTTTAGATGAGACGGTCCAGATAGCTACCAATACCTTTTATCACAGAGAATAGGAGAGGGAGTCCAAGGCCCTGGAAAGAGAGAGAAGGAAAAAGATAAGGCACACCCAGATGCTAGCTGCCCTCCAGGGAAGCCCTATGGCAAACCCCGAGTCCTTGAAGGACAAGGCATGAGGCAAATGTCTAATCTGTAGATAGATAGGACATTGGGCCAAAGAAGTGTCCAAACCATGGCAAGTCTCCTAAAACGGCTTGTTATAAATGCTATCAATTGGGACACTGGGTAGCACTCTGCCCTCAGAACCCAAGAGCCTCAAGGTCAAGTGCCAAGCCTTCCCTTATGATGGTTCAACAGGACTGAAGCAGCCCACTCCAGCCAGCCCACCAGTCATAGATAACCATTAAAGGGATGGAGCCAAGGGTTCAACTGGATGTGGCAGGTAGGTCCAAGAATTTCTTGGTTGACACAGGGGCTACCTATTCTGTCCTGACCTCCTACTCCGGAGCCTTCTCCTCCCAAACCTGTACCACTTTGGGTGCTACAGGAAAAACAATTACAACAAGATTTACCTGAGCAATTCTTTGTTTCTGGGGTGGACAAATATTTTCCTACCAGTTTCTGGTGGTCCCTGAGTGTCCTACTCCCTTGTTGGGAAGAGAGATACTCACTAAGCTGGGAGCCACCCTTGTGATAAACTTGTGGGAAACTTTTCAGCCGCTACAGCTGAAATGACTTGGACAGTATTACCCCAGGGGTTCAGAGATAGCCCCCACCTGTGTTGACAGGTTCTTTGCTGGATCTCCTAGATCTGGGCCTGGGACCAAATGGGAAAATATTGCAATATGTGTATGGCCTAGTAGTCTGCTCCCCAGATGAGGAAAACGTCCAACAACATGTGATTAAGGTTCTAAGCTTTTGGCAGAGAGGGGATATAAAGTCTCCCGTGCTAAGGCACAGATGGTTAAGACAAAGGTCACTTACCCTGGAGTTCAGATGACACATGGGTCTAGGAGGCTATCCTCCAACCAAGTACAAGGAATCCTGCAGTTGCCTTCCCCCATGGCTTGAAAACAATTGTGAGTTTTCCTGAAGCTAACCAGGTATTGTAGAATCTGGATATCCAGCTATGGTCTAATCTCCCAGCCCTTATATGAAAGCTTAAAGGGACAGGTTGATTCAATCCCATTGACAAGGGGAACTCCTCCAAAGGAGGCAAAGGCTACAGGAAAACAAGCCTTAACTCAAGCACCCACCTGGAGATTGCCAGACCTGGAAAAAGCATTCCAACTATATGTCCACAAAAAGGAAATAGCCTTGGGAGTCTTAACTCAAAGGTTGGGACCTGAGTCCCAGCCAGTAGCTTACATATCCAAGAGGCTAGACCCAACCACCTGAGGTTGTCCTCCCTACCTTCGAAATCTTGCAGCTATTGCAGTCCTGATAGAAGATGTTTTAAAACTCTCTCTTGGAGGCAAATTAAATATTTTTTATTAGCCACCAAGTGAAACAACTCCTGAATGAGAGAGGCCATTTATGGATGTCTGATCAAAGGATCGTCAGATACCAAGTAGCGCTGATGGAAAATCCAGGTCTGACTATATTCCCTTGTGAGGTTCTTAACCCAGCTACTCTCCTGCCTACCCCGAGGGCTCTCTCCCCATTCACTCTTGCCTAGAAACTTTGGACCATCAGACAAAACCCCGAGATGGATCGTCAGAAGATCCTCTGATGAATCCTGAGGAAATCTGGCACACTGATGGAAGCAACGTTATCTTAGATGGAAAAAGAAGAGCTGGATATGAAGTAGTCTCCAATTTTGAGACTACAGATGCTAAACCTTTGCCACCAGATACTCCAGCCCAGTTGGCTGAGCTCATAAAGCTCATAAAGCTGACTTGAGCTTTAAAGCTGGGAAAAGTAAAAAGAGCAGCCATTTACACTGGCTCCAAGTATGCCTTGCTATTTGGAAAGAAAGAGGCCACTTGACCACCTGAGGGTCCTCAATCAAGTATGGTGATCAAATCCTTAGTTTCTTGGAGGCAGTCCATCTGCCCACTGAGGTTTCAGTCTCCCACTGTAAAGGACACCAAAAATGGAGCACAGAAGTGGCATGAAGGAACCAAGCAGCTGATCAGGCAGCTAAGAGAGCAGCATTACAGAACAGTGACCTAATAGGGGCTGCCACCCTAGTTCCACAGACTAATTTGCTAGACACTCCTTCATATACTGAAGGTAAGACTCTTAAAGCTAAGAGTGAGGGCTTTCAAGAAGATCATATGGGGTGGTCCCAAAAGGAGGGACTCCTTTTTTCTGTCTGGGAACCTCTAGTGGAAGTTGGTTAACTCCTTACATGCTACCACTCATTTAGAGGAGAAGGCCCTCCAAAGATTACTAGAAAGTTCCTTCAGAGGAACTTCCTCCAAATGACTATAAGGCAAGTGGTCTCCTCTTGTCTCACCTGCCAATTAAACAACCCCCAAGGAACTTGAAGTCCCAAGCTGGCCCAGCCCATCCAACAGCATGGGACCTACCCAGGAGAGGACTGGAAGATGGACTTCACCCAGATGCCAGTTTCTAAAGGGAATAAATACCTACTAGTCATGATAGATACAGTCACAGGACGGATGGAAGGTTTTCCCGCCCGGACTGAGAAGGCAGAGCAGGTGGTAAAAAAAATTGCTCCATAAAACCATTCTGAGATTTAGCCTGGTGATGAATCCTTTATTCAAAAGAAATCAGACTCAGAGCCTCGAGGCGGGAGGAGATACGGAGTCAGGGGCCAGAGAACAAGGGACTGGAAGCTGGCTTCGTGGGAACTGGGGCAGGAAAAGTGTGAATCTCAGAGGTGGGGACTCAGTGTTCATTTGCATAACCAGAATGCACTGCACGCAATATAGTTTCAATTCAATACTTCAATTTATCATAGATTTCTTTTAAACGTAGCATTTCGAAGAATGAGCCTTCATCCACTTACCTGAAAAGAACTGCTGCAAAGTCTTGACCAGGACTCACCCTTGATGCTCCTCAGCCTCACTGTGTTAGGAGTGTATCTCTCCTCATGAGTATGTACACAGGTGATAGTATGGGATTCTTGCCTTTGTTCTTGCTCCTGCTTGAACTGAGTCTTTTGTGTTGCACTTAAGATTTGGTTAGGTAGGCCCAAGGGATAAAAAAGGCGAGCTACCCACACTTTTTTGAGGTCTTGTGAGATAAACAAGGCCAACATTCTTGTGTGAAAAAGTAGATCCTGAAAAGAGGGCGACTTTGGGCAGTTTTTCTAGGACTTCTGCAGCTAAGAGTTTTTCTGTGTGATTGATCATTTGAGATCACAGGTTTGATCTTTGGTCAGTAAGACTCCCATAACTCTGAACGGGGTTTTCCAAGAGGTTTTTCTGCTGTACCTTTGGTCAGTAAGATTCCCATAAGCCTGCATGGGGTTTTCCCTGAGGTTTTTCTGCTGTTCAGAAAGATTGTAGGCAGGAGGAGAAAGGGACAATATTGAATAAAATGATTAGATGGCATCATTGACTGGATGGATGTTAGTTTGAGCAAGCCCAGGTGTTGGCGACTGACAGGAAGTAAAGGCCAGTCAGATAAGACTGAGCAAATGAATTGGACAATATACACAACCCAGGGGTGGAACCAGGTCCTCCTATAATAGCAGACAGCTTATTATTATTATTATTTTACTGATTAGAGCCACCCTGATGGCTTAGACAGTAAAGAGTCAGCCTGCAATGTGGAGACCCAGGTTCGATCCTGGGGAAGATTCTCCTGGAGAAGGGCATGGCAACCCATTGCAATATTCTTGCCTTGAGAACCCCATGAACAGTATGAAAAGGCAAAAAGATAGAATACTGAAAGATGAACTCCCCAGGTCAGTAGGTGCCCAATATGCTACAGGAAAAGAGTGGAGAAATAACTTCAGAAAGAATGAAGATCTATCTATGCCCATTTCCAAGGCAAACCATTCAATACCACAGGAATCCAAGTCTATGCCCCAACCAGTAATGCTGAAGAAGATGAAGTTGAATGGTTCTATGAAGACCTACAAGACCTTCTAGAACAAACACCCAAAAAAGATGTCCTTTTCATTATAGGGGACTGGATTGCAAAGTAGGAAGTCAAGAGATACCTGGATTAACAAGCAAATGTGGCCCTGGAATACAAAATAATGCACGTCAAAGGTCAACAGAGTTATACCAAGAGAATGCACTGGTCATAGCAAACACCCTCTTCCAACAACACAAGAGAAGACTCTACACATGGACATCACCAGATGATCAATACCAAAATCTGGTTGATTAGATTCTTTGCAGCCAAAGATGGAGAAGCTCTATACAGTCAGTAAAAACAAAACCGGGAGCTGACTGGGCTCAGATCATGAACGCCTTATTCCAAAATTCAGACTTAAATTGAGGAGAGTAGAAAAAACCATTAGACCATTCAGGTATAACATAAATCAAATCCCTTACGATTATACAGTGGAAGTGACAAATAGATTCAAGGCATTAGATCTGATAGGGTGCCTTCCTCAGTGATCAATGCAAAGAAATAGAGAAAAACAATAGAATGGGAAAGACTAGAGATCTCCTCAAGAAAATTAGAGATACAAAGAAAAAATTTCATGCAAAGATGGGCACAATAAAGGACAGAAATTATATGAACCTAACAGAGCAGAAGATATTAATAGGTGGCAACAATACACAGAAGAACTATACAAAAAAGATTTTCAAGGCCCAGATAACCATGATGGTGTGATCACTCACCTAGAGCCAAACATCCTGGAATGGGACGTCAAGTGGGCCTTAGGAAGCATCACTACGAACAAAGCTAGTGGAGGTGATGGAATTCCGACAGCTATTTTAAATTCTAATAGATGATACTGTGAAAGTGTTCCACTCAATATGCCAGCAAATTTGGAAAACTCTGCACTGGCCAGAGGACTGGAAGAGGTCAGTTTTCATTCCAATCCCAAAGAAAGGCAATGCCAAAGAATGCTCAAACTACCACACAACTGCACTCATCTCACACACTAGCAAAGTAATGCTCAAAATTCTCCACGCCAGGCTTCAACACTATGTGAACTGGGAACTTCCACATGTTCAAGCTGAATTTAGAAAAGGCAGAAGAACCCGAGACCAGATTGCTAGCATCCGATCATCACTGAAAAAGAAAGAGTGCCAGAGAAAAAACTAACAATAACAGCAAGTTCCAGAAAAAAGGCAAGATAGTTCTGCTTTATTAACTACGCCAAAGCCTTTGACGTAGATCACAACAAACTGTGGAAAATTCTACAAAAGATGGGAATACCAGACCACCTGACTTGCCTCTTTAGAAATCTGTATGCAGGTCAAGAAGCAACAGTTAGAACTGGACATGGAACAACAGAATGCTTTCAAATTGGGAAAGGAGAACGTCAAGGTTATATATTGTCACCCTGTTTATTTAACTTACATGCAGCATACATCATGCTAACTGCCACGATGGATGAAGCACAAGCTAGAATCAAGATTGCTGGCAGAAACACCAATAACCTCAGAAATGCAGATGACACCACCCCTATGGCAGAAAGTGAAGAACAACTAAGGAGCCTCTTGATGAAAGTGAAAGTGAAAGTGAAAGAGGAGAATGGAAAAGTTGGCTTAAAACTGAAAATTCAGAAAACGAAGATCATGGCATCTGGTCTCATCACTTCATGGCAAATAGATGGGGAAACGATGGAAACAGTGACAGACTTTACTTTCTTGGGCTCTAAAACCAGAGGATGGTGACTTCAGCCATAAAATTAAAAGACGCTTGCTCCTTTGAAGAAAAACTATGACCAACCAAGACAGCGTATTAAAAAGCAGAGATATTAATTGGCTGAAAAAGGTCTGTCTAGTCAAAGCTATGGTTTTTCCAGTACTCATTATGGATGTGAGAGTTGCACTGTAAAGCAAGCTGAAGGCCAAAGAATGGAGGCTGTTGGACTGTGGTCATGGAGAAGATGCTTGAGAATCCCTTGGACTGCACGGAGATCCAATCAGACCACCCTAAAGGAAATTAGTTCTGAATATTCATTGGAAGAACCGATGCTAACACTGAAATTCCAATAGTTTGGCCACCTGATGCAAAGAACCGACTTACTGGAAAAAACCCTGATGCTAGGAAGGACTAATAGTTGGAGAAAAAAAGACGACAACAGAAAATGAGACGGTTAAACAACACCATGGATTCGAAGATTATGATATGAGTAAGCTCCGCAAATAGGTGGTAAGGACACCCTAAAAGCTGCAATCCATGGGGTTACCAAATAACCGGATGGACACAACTAAGAACGCCAGCTGAGCAGATAAAAACTCAACACAGTAAACAAACACACAGAAAACTCTTAAATTTAACAACCATAGAAAAATGAAAACTTACTCTGAAACTTCTACTTCACAACGTCTGTTTTTGCATACAACCATATTGGCTTTGTCAGGTAGACAAAGCCTCCAAAAACGATGAACCACACAGCCTATATTCTTTCCAAAACCTAACCATACTAAGCGCAACGCAAAAGACGCACCTTGAGAACAAGCACTCCTAACACAGTTAGGGTGAGCAGCGTCAAGGGTAACTCTGGGTCAAGAGTTTGCGGCAGATCTTTTCATTTAAGTGTGTGAAGGTTAATTCATCGAAATACTACGTTTAAAAGAAATTACGATGAATTAAAATAGTAAATTCAATCTATATTGCATGCAGTGCATGCTGGTTATGCAAATGAACGCTGAGTCTCCACCCCCGAGATTCTCGCCTTTCCCCGCCCCAGCTCCCGGGAAGCCAGCTTCCAGTCCCTTGTTCTCAGGCCCCTGACTCCATGTTTTCTCCTCCTCGACACTCTGAATCTGATTTATTCTCAATAAGGATTTTGTTGATGGCTTAAGATAATGATATATGGGTGCTGGATTTGACACAGAGAAGGTTCGTTATAATGTCGAATGAAAGAGAGTGCCGAACCTACTCAGTCGTGCCCAGACTATTTGCAAACCCCAGGGACTATAGCCCTCCAGGCTCCTCTGTCCATGGAATTCTCCAGGCAAGGATACTGCAGTGGGTAGCCATTCCCTTCTCCAGGAGAAGCTTCCCCAGGATCGAATCCGGGTCTCCCGCTTTGTAAGCAGACTCTTTACTATATAAGCCAGCAGGGTGACTCTAATAACTATTTTTTTAAAAAAAAGTGACTGCCAAAATAGGAGAACTGAATCATCAGAAAAGACTCTGATGCTGGGAAAGATGAAAGGCTTGAGGAGAAGGGGACAACAGAGAATGAGATGGTTGGATGGCATCACCACCTTGATGTACATGAATTTGAGAAAGTTCCAGGAGTTGGTGATGAACAGGGACCCTGGCATGCTGCAGTCCTTGGGGTTGCAAACAGTCTGACACAACTCAGGGACTAAACTGAACTGAACAGGGTATGGCTCATAGTTTCATTGAGTTAGACAAGGCTGTGGTCCATGTGATCAATTTGATAAGTTTTCTTTGACACTGCTTTTCATTCTGTCTGCCCTCTGACAGATAAGGATAAGAGGCTTATGGAAGCTTCCTACTGGGAGAGACTGACTGTGGGGAAACTGGGTCTTGTTCTGATGGGCAGGACCATGCTCAGTAAATGTTTAATCCAATTTTCTGTTGATGGGTGGGGCTATCTTCCCTCCCTGTTGTTTGACCTGAGACCAAACTAAGGGGGAGGTAATGAAGATAATGGCCACCTCCTTCCAAAGGTCCCAGGCAGGCACTGCTGCACTCAGTGCCCCCAACCCTGCAGCAGTATACTGCCAACACATGCCTCTGCCAGGGACTCCTGGACACCCGCAGGCAAGCCTGGGTCAGTCCCTTGTGGGGTCCCTGCTCCTTTCTTCCGGGTCCTGGTGCACACAAGGTTTTGTTTGTGCCCTCCAAGAGTCTGTTTCCCCAGTCCTGTGTAAGTTCTATAAGCAAATCCCACTGGCCTCCACAGTCAAATTCCTTGGGGGTTCTCAGTTCCCTTGCCAGATCCCCAGGTTGGTAAATCTGTTGTGGGTCCTAGAACTTCCTTAACAGTGCGAGAATTTCTTTGGTATGATTGTTCTGCAGTTTGTGGGTCATCTGCTCGGGGGCTCTATGGTTGGGGTTAATGGCGACCTCCTCCAAGACGGCTTATGCCACAGGGTGCGGCACACAGAGCCCCTGCCCCTGCGGCAGGCCACTGCTGACCCACCGTCCCTCCACAGGAGACACTCACACACAGTTCTGGCTCAGTCTCAGTGGGGTTTCTGAGCTCTGCTGTGCACAAGGTTTTCTTTGAGCCTTCCAAGTGTCACTGGCGGGTATGGGATTTGATTCTAAATGAAATTTCACCCCTCCTACTATCTTGTTTGGGCTTCTCCTTTGCTCTTAGATGTGGGGTATCTTTTTTTGGTAGGATCCAACATTCTCCTGTTGATGGTTGTTCAGCACTGATTTGTAATTTTGGACTTCTCCCAGGAGAGGATGAGGGCACGACCTTCTACTCCTCCATCTTGTATGGGAATCTTTGGTCAGATTCCCATAACACTGAATGGGGATATCCAAGAGATTTTTTGGTGCTGGGAAAAGATTGAAAGCAGGTGGAGAAAGGGACCACAGTGCAAAAAGCAATTAGATGGTATCACCAACTGAAGGGACATGAGTTTGAGCAAGCACGAGTGTTGGTGACAGACAGGAAGGCTGGTTGGATAAGACTCAGCAAATGAACTGCACAATTTTCATGACCCAGGGATGGAACCGGGCCCTCCTATATTGGCAGTCACCTTTTTTTTTTTTTTTTTTTAATAGTGATTAGAGTCACCCTGATGGCTCAGACAGTAAAGAGTCCGTTTACAAAGCGGGATACCCAGGTTCGATCCTGGAGAAGCTTCTCCTGGAGAAGGGAATGGCTACCCACTGCAGAATTCTTGCCTGGAGAATTAGATGGACAGAGGAGCCTGGAGGGCTATATAGTCCACGGGGTTTGCAAATAGTCTGGGCACGACTGAGTAGGTTCAGCACTCTCTTTCATTCGACATTATAGTGAACCTGTTGCTGCTGCTAAGTCACTTCAGTCGTGTCCAACTCTGTGCGACCCCATTGACGGCAGTCCACCAGGCTCCCCCGTCCCTGGGATTCTCCAGGCAAGAATACTGGAGTAGGTTGCCATTTCCTTCTCCAATGCATGAAAGTGAAAAGTCAAAGTGAAGTCGCTCAGTCGTGTCTGACTCTTAGCGACCTCATGGACTGCAGCCTACCAGGCTCCTCTGTCCATGGGATTTTCCAGGCAAGAGTACTGGAGTGGGGTGCCACTGCCTTCTCCAATAGTGAACCTTCTCTGTGTCAAATGCAGCACCCATATATCATTATCGTAAGCAGTCAACAAAATCCTTATTCAAAAGAAATCAGACTCAGAGTGTCGAGGAGGAGAAAACATGGAGTCAGTGGCCTGGGAACAAGGGATTGGAAGCTGGCTTCCCGGGTACTGGGGCGGGGAAAGGGGCGAATCTCGGGGGCGGAGACTCGGCGAATATTTGCATAACTAGCATGCACTGCATGCAATATAGTTTCAATTTACTATTTCAATTTATCGTAATCTCTTTTAAACGTATTTTGAAGAATGAGCCTTCATTCACTTAAGAGAAAAGATCTGTTGCAAACTCTTGACCTGGACTTACCCTTGACGCTCCTCACCCTAACTGTGTTATGTGTGCTCGTCCTCAAGCCGGGTCTTTTGCCTCACGTTTAGTACACGGTTAGGTCTAAGGAAAAACATCACTGCGTTACCCTCAATTTTTGGAGGTCTTGTGAAAAAAGCAAGGCCACTATCAATGTATGCAAAAACAGCCCTTGCAATAGTAAAACCTTTGAGGCAGGCTTTTTTTCTGGGGTCCTTCTATTTTAGAGCTTGCTGTGTGGTTATCGAGTGAAATTCCGAGGTTAGACTTTGGTCTGCTCAGTTGACTCTCTCAGTCATGTCTGACTGTTTTGTACCCCAAGGACTCTGGCACTTCAGGTTTCTCTATCACACATTATTGAAGCTTAACTCATACTCATGCCCTTCGAATCAATGGTGCTATCTAACCATCTCATTTTCTGTCGTCTCTTTTCTCCTCCCACCTTTAGTCCTTACTAGCATCAGGGTCGTTTCCAGTAAATCAGTTCTTTGCATCAGGTGGCCAAACTATTGGAGTTTCAGTGTCTGCATCAGTTCTTCCAAGGAATATTCAGGACTGATTCTGGTCAGTAAGGGTCTCATAATCGTGAATGGGCTTTCTAGGAGATTTTTCTTGTGCCAGCAAAGGTCGAAGATGGGAGTAGAAAGGGACGCCATTGGGGAAAACCATTAGATAGCATCACCAAATCAGTGCACATGACTTTGCACATGCCCTGTGTGTTAGTAGTGACAGATAGGAAAGCCAGTCGGACAGAACTGAAGAAATGAACTGGACAATTTTCACGACCCACGGATGAAACCGGGCCCTCCTATTTTGGCAGTCACTTTTTTTTTTAAATAGTGATTAGAGTCACCCTGATGGCTTAGACTGTAAAGAGTCTGTTCACAAAGCAGGAGACCTAGGTTCGATCCTGGGGAAGCTTCTCCTGGAGAAGGGAATGGCTACCCACTGCAGTGTTCTTGTCTGGCGGTCCATGGACAGAGGAGCCTGGAGGGCTATATTCCATGGGGTCGCAAATAGTCTGGGCACGACTGAGGAGGTTCGGCACTCTATTTCATTTGACATTATAGTGAACCTTCTTTGTGTCAAATGCAGCACCCATATATCATCATCTTAAGCCATCAACAAAATCCTTATTGAAAAGAAATCAGACTCAGAGTGTCAAGGAGGAGAAAACATGGAGTTGGGCCTAGGAACAAGGGACTGGAAGCTGGCTTCCCGGGAGCTGGGGCGGGGAAAGGCGTGAATCTCGGGGGTGGGGACTCAGCGAATATTTGCATAACCAGAATTCACTGCTCGCAATAGTTTCAATTTACCATAGATTTCTTTTAAACATAGTATTTCGATGAATGAGCCTTAACACACTTAAGGAAAACATCTGCTGCAAACTCTTGACCCGGACTTAAACTTGACGCCCCTCAGCCTCACTGTGTTAGGAGTGTGTGTTCCCTCATATATATGCGCACAGGCACATGGATGCATTCTTAGGCTTATTCTTGTTCATGCTCAAGCTGAGTCTTTTGTCTTGTATTTAGGATTTGGTTAGTCAGGCCTGAGGAGGAAAATAAGCCCAGTGACACAATTTTTGGAGGCCTTGTGAGATAAACAAGGCTAACATCGTTGTACGCAAAAACAGACCTTACGAAGTGAAAGTTCTGAGGCAGGCTTTTTTTTTCTCGGGTTGTTATATTTGAAAGCTATCTGTGTGTTTATCGGGTGATTATTCTGAGGCTAGGCTTTGGTCTGCTCAGCTGACTCTCTCAATGTCCGACTATTTTGTAACCCCGTGGACTGCGGCACTTCAGGTTTCCCTATCACCTGTCCTTGGAGCTTACTCACAGCTGACTCTCAGTGTCCGACTATTTTGTAACCCCGTGGACTGTGGCACTTCAGGTTTCCCTATCACCCATTCTCAGAGCTTACTCACACTCATGCCCTTCGAATCAATGGTGCTATCTAACCATCTCATTTTCTGTTGTCTTTCTCCCTCCCACCTTTAGTCATTCCCAGCATAAGGGGCTTTTCCAGTAAGTCAGTTCTTTGCATCAGGTGGCCAAACTATTGGAATTTAGTGTCAGCATCAGTTCTTCCAATGAATATTCAGGACTGATTTCCTTTAGGATGGACTGGTTGGATCTCCTTGCAATCCAAGGGACTCTCAAGTATCTTCTCCAAGACCATGGTCCAACAGCCTCCATTCTTTGGCCTTCAGCTTTCTTTACAATGCAACTCTCACATCCATACGTGAGTACTGGAAAAACCATAGCTTTGACTGGACAGACTTTTTTCAGCCAAGTAATATCTCTGCTTTTTAATATGCTGTCTTGGTTGGTCATAGCTTTTCTTCCAAGGAGTAAGCATCTTTTAATTTCATGGCTGAAGTCACTGTCCACAGTGACTTTAAAGCCCACGAAAATAAAGTCTGTCACTGTTTCCATTGTTTCCATCTATTTGCCATGAAGTGATGGGACTGGATGCCATGATCTTTGTTTTCTGAATTTTCAGTTTTAAGCCAACTTTTTCACTCTCCTCTTTCACTTTCATCAAGAGGCTCTTTAGTTCTTTTTTGCTGTCTGCCATGAGGGTGGTGTCATCTGCATTTCTGAGGTTATTGATATTTCTTCCAGCTATCTTGATTCCAGCTTGTGCTTCATGCAGCATGGCATTTCAGATGCTGTAATCTCCATATAAGTTAAATAAGCAGGGTGACCATATACAGCCTTGATGTGCTCCTTTCCAGATTTTGAACCAGCCTGTTTTTCAATGTCAAGTTCTAACTGTTGCTTCTTGACCTGCATAGAGATTTCTCATGGGGCAGGTCAGGTTGATCAGTCAGTAAGATTGCTTGGTCTTTGCTCAGTAAGATTCTCATAATTGTGAATGGGTTTTCCAGATTTTTCTGGTGCCGGGAAAGATTGAAGATGGGAGGAGAAAGGGACGACATTGGGAAAAATGCTTAGATAGCATCACCGAGGTGGACATGAGTTTGAGCAAGCCCTGGAAGTAGTGACGGATAGGAAAGCCGGTCAGACAGAACTGAGCAAATGTACTGGACAATTTTCATGACCCAGGGACGGAACTGGGCCCTCCTATTTTGGCAGACACTTTTTTTTTTTTAAATAGTGATTAGAGTCACCCTGATGGTTTAGACAGTAAAGAGTCCGCTTACAAAGTGGGAGACCCAGGTTGAATCCTGGGGAAGAATCTCCTGGAGAAGGGAATGGCTACCCACTGCAGTATTCTTGTCTGGAGAATTCCATGGACAGAGAGGATCCTGTGGGGCTACAGTCCATGAGATTGCAGAGTCTGACAGGACTGAAAGAATAACACTATTCAGATGTTAACAACAACCAAGAGCCTGAGGCACAAAGTTATTAGGAGTAGTAAGCTCAATGATGCTCCCAGCAATTTGTCTGGTTAAGAGATCAACTTGCAGGATTCTGTTGGCCTTGTAGCCAGGATCAGGGAACTGGAACCCTCAGAGTTCATAGCTGGACACAGGGTTATTTAGAGGTTTGGCCTGTAGTATTACTCCTTAGGGAACAGGCTTCAGATGTCTAGGTTCTCATACCCTGTAAATGCAAGGTTGAAGATACTCACAAATTTTAAGCAATGCACATGTCTTGAGTATTATTAATTTCACGACTCTTAGCTCATTACTGACACCCATCATACTGGCTAACACGTTACTAATTTCACCAGTGAAAATCCATTTCTAACCTTAATTTCACTACTTAGCAAAGTCTCTGGTGTTGATTGAGCTATGGCTAACAGAAACATTTGCAGTAGCTAGAAGCTGTGATACAGACTCCCCGATTAATATAGCCAACTACCCCTGGTGTGTGACATCCTGAGTGGGGTCATTGCTAGCTCTTAGTTTTACACAACACACACACACACAAGCTACTACTACTACACTGTCTTTGCTGGCAGTAAATTAGCAGACCTCATCATACTCTATAATATGATCAAAGGTACTGACAAATCTCAAGAAGCACTGTATCTCATCAGAAGAGTGGAAACCTAGAAAAGGGGAGTCAGTGAGGCCAGGTTGGCAAAGCCCATTCAACGGGAAAGAGAGGATCTCGATCAAAAAAGAGAAGTTCAAAACTAACGGCTCCATCTTCAAGGCTATCCCTCGTGTGAGGAGAGAAGCCCCAACATTCAAATCTAATGCCTCTTAACAGGGAGAATTGTTTTGATTTCTTGCTCACCAAACAACCTTCCCATTAGAATCTGTCTCCCTGTGTGAATCTGACTCCAGAGAGAAACAGAATGGAGATGTGTGTAGTCAACTGAGAAGACAAACACAAACCTAATTGTGGCATCTCAGTTCTACAACCAGGGACCAAACCCCAGTCCTGTCAGTGAAAGTGCAGAATCCTAACCATTAGGCAGCCAGAGAACTCCCCCAAATTATGTTTTATTTGGCAAACTCACTGAGGACTTGAGCCCAGGATGCAGTCTCTTAGTTCTCAGAGGCTGCTCCAAAAAGGTAAGGGGGCCAGGGAGTTATCTGGTGGGCCAGTGGTTGGACTCTGTGCTTCCACTGTAGGGGGCACAGGTTCAATCCCTGGTTGGAGAACTAAGGGATCTAAGGGAACTAAGATCCTGCAAGCCACTCAGTGGGGCAAAAAAAGAGGTAAGGGAGGAGCCAGAATATATAGGAAGTTCTTTGCTGAGAAAAAATATGTAGTCAACCATCAGACATCAAAAGATTACTGCTAATCACAAAAACACACATCTCAAGTTAATGATTTTAGTATGGGAAGATGCAAGAGTCTGGGCCCATTGAAATCATTCCTTTGATACACACTTTAACTATCTAGGGGCAGTATCCTATTTTTCTCCATCCTGAATCCGCTCAGGGCCCACCTTCAGGGTGACAGTGGTGCCTGGTAGCTTTAGGTCTCAACATCCTTTGTTTACTGAAATGGCAGGCAACATTCTCTGTGCACAGCGTACATTTGCCTTCAGTGAGATGCTTCCATTGCTCATTATTAATAAAGGGACACTTTGACTTTGTAAATCAGGCCTGAGAGCCATATTCTGGAGACAGTGCCTTCTGGGAGTGTGTTTGGAAGCCCCCTGAGCACTCAAAATATTTTGGGTGCTCCTGTTTTGCAACTCTAGCACACTGTACTTCCCATACCAGGCCAGTCCTACTCTCCAGTACAAGGGGCTTGGTTTTTGTCTTGTTTTGTGTTTTGGCTTGTGGGATCTCCGTTCCCCTGCCAGGAATTGAACCTGAGCCCCAGCAGTGAAAGCCTGGAATCATAACTAACCACTAGACCACCAGGGAACTCCTTTGAGTTGTTTCTTTTTAGGGCTTGTTGAATGGACTCCCCCTAGCCAAGTGGTAAATGAAGTGAATGCAGGGGCTATGCTCATGAAACTCCTATATTCTCAGCACCCAGCAGAATGCCAGGGTCAGAGAAAGCCCTCAATACATACTTTTTGAGAAAAAGAACCTCTGAATGGTGAAAATGCACTGACCACTCGGTTTTCTGAATCTATACAGATGAGGGCCAAACCTCCAATTGCCCAGGTGATATCCTTTCTTGCGACCTCTCAGAGAGTTTCCTGTACTGACAAGACCTCAGGCAGCCACAGGACCAAGATCATCCCAGGGTAAACTTGGTGGCAACAGAAAGTTTTCATTCATCAGTTAAACATTTACCAAGCGCCTACTACATTCTACTACATTGTGTAAATGCCCAGTCGCTAAGTCTTATTTGACTCTTTGCAACCCCATGCACTGTAGCCCGCCAGGTTCTTCTGTCCATGGGATTTCCTGGGCAAGAATACTGGAGTGGGTTGCCATTTCCTTCTCCAGGGGATCTTCCCAGCTCAGGGATGGAACTTGCATCTCCTGTGTCTCCTGCATTGGCAGGTGGATTCTTTACCACTGAGTCACCTGGGAAGCCCACCTACTACATTCTGAGCCCTTAATTAGACACCAGGCATATCACAATTTAGAATAAAGGCTCTCAGGCCAACAGTGGAGAGTGATAACAAACAGTAAAATAATTCATCTGGAATAATCTATATGGAATAGAATCTTAAAAAAAGTGGATATATGTATATATAAACTGACTCAATGTACAGCACAAACTGATACAACATTGTAACTCAACTGTATTCCAATAAAGAAAATTGAAAAGAAAAACTAACATAACTCAGAAGATAGAGGTATTGCAAAGTAAGATCTTGAGCATTATTTTCTACTAATGAAGGGGAAGTTTAAGAAAGGTTTAAAGTAACATCTGTGCCATGTCTTGAAGGATCAACAGGTGTTAAAGTAACCATGCTAGTTTGACTTGTCTACCTCAGAGTATTTTCAGAGAAAGGAAAGCTCCTACCAACCTTTAAAATAGCCAAGGGTATTATTTCGACGAAAGAGTTGAATTTCATGTTTCTTGCACACTATTGGGGTTGCAGGTAGTGCAAAGGAGTATTTGCCTTTCTGTAGAACAAAGAGGTGATTGTCTGATTCGATTACCCAATGCTGTCCTTGGGTGCTCACCCTGATTTTAGTCTTTATAGGAATTTGGCCAATTTCAGTGTTTGCTATACACTTCCACGTTTCTGGCATACACTGTAAGGTTTTAGAAATGATTATTATAGCCAGCTTGCTCAGGCATACTGATGGCTGGCTGTGGAGGGTACGATTAGATTGGCACATGCGGGGGTGCCAGCTCCAGAAGGAACAGGATACTTCAAATAAAAACTCTTGTCCTGTCTGGAATATTGGGAGAGAGTACATGCATTTGAAAAATTCAAATACACATGTTGCATATACAGGCTTCATGAATTTTGTTCTGATTTATTTCCATAAGTCTCAGCCAGAATTACAGACTTTCAAGGAAATGTGTATAATGATAAAGACAAATACAGAATACTTGTGAGGTTAGGCACCATTGAAGGTCTTGATATAAAATGTCCTGGAGAAGATATTTATGACTTGAAATACTATCCTTCTTCATCAGTGTTTTCTAAAGTTGGTCCAAAACCACGGTTTCAAACTCTCCTAGGATGATAAAATGCAGATTCCAGGCCTCCGTCTAAGATCTAATTTGGAGAAGATTGGCATATTTAGGGGTATTTGTCTTCCCATCCATGAATGTATTATTATAGTATATCTTTCTTCTATTTAGGTGCTCTTTAATATTTCCTTCTATGGCATATACATCTTTGTCAGGTTTATTCCTAGCTACCTTATTTTTTTGCATGCTAAGTTGCTTCAGTCATGTCTAACTCTTTGTGATCCTATGAACTGTAGCCCACCAGGCTCCTCTAGTAAAATAAAAATATTAGAATGAAAGATTTCATTAAGCTAAGATTTCAATAAGCTATAAAGCAAATACAACGAATAACTAACTGTAGTTGATGTATCAATCATGTCCTGTCAAAAGGCAGAAATAAAATTATTTTCATAGGCAAAATCTAATATAAAGAATGGTTAACCCATGTATTGGAGAGCTGAAAAGGCAAAATGAAAACCCTAAGATAGCAAATAGCTAAAAATCATCTATGACGTCTAGAACTGGATGAAAAAAAGAGAGAGAGGTTGGTATTAGTAAGAATGACAAAAATAACAAAGATTTGTCACATAGCACAGGAAACTATATTCAGTATCTTGTCAGAAACTATAATGGAACAGAATCAGAAAAAAGAGAATTTAGATATATACATATATATGCATAACCAAGCTAGGCTTCAGCAGTATGTGAGCTGAGAACTTCCAGATGTACATGCTGGAATTAGAAAAGGCAGAAAAACCAGAGACCAAATTGCCAACATCCGTTGGATCATAGAGAAAGCAAAGGAATTGCAGAAAAACATCTATTTTTGCTTCATTGACTGTGCTAAAGCCTCTGACTATGTAGATCACAACAAACTGTGGAAAATTCTACAAAAGATGGGAATACCAGACCACCTGACTTGTCTCTTCAGAAATCTGTATGCAGGTCAAGAACCAACAGTTAGAACTGGACATGGAACAACAGAATGCTTTCAAATTGGGAAAGGAGAACATCAACGCTATATTCTGTCACCCTGCTTATTTAACTTATATGCAGCATACATCATGTTAACTGCCATGCTGGATGAAGCACAAGCTAGAATCAAGATTGCTGGGAGAAACATCAATAACCTCAGAAATGCAGATGACACCACCCCTATGGCAGAAAGTGAAGAACAACTAAGGAGCCTCTTGATGAAAGTGAAAGAGGAGAGTGGAAAAGTTGGCTTAAAACTGAAAATTCAGAAAACGAAGATCATGGCATCTGGTCTCATCAGTTCAGTTCAGTCACTCTGTCGTGTCCGACTCTTTGCGACCCCATGAATCGTAGCACACCAGGCCTCCCTGTCCATCACCAACTCCCTGAGTTCACTCAAACTCACGTCCATCAAGTTGGTGATGCCATCCAGCCATCTCATCCTCTGTCGTCCCCTTATCCTCCTGCCCCCAATCCCTCCCAGCATCAGAGTCTTTTCCAATGAGTCAACTCTTCACATGAGGTGGCCAAAGTACTGGAGTGTCAGCTTTAGCATCATTCCTTCGAAAGAACACCCAGGACTAATCTCCTTTAGGATGGACTGGTTGGATCTCCTTGCAGTCCAAGGGACTCTCAAGAGCCTTCTCCAACACCACAGTTCAAAAGCATCAATTCTTCAGCACTGAGCTTTCCTCACAGTCCAACTCTCACTTCCATACATAACCACTGGAAAAACCATAGCCTTGACTAAACGGACCTTTGTTGGCAAAGTAATGTCTCTGCTTTTGAATATGCTGTCTAGGTTGGTCATAACTTTCCTTCCAAGGAGTAAGCATCTTTTAATTTCATGGCTGCAATCACCATCTGCAGTGATTTTAGAGCCCAGAAAAATAGTCTGACACTGTTTCACTGTTTCCCCTTCTATTCCCCATGAAGTGATGGGACCAGATGCTATGATCTTTCATGGCAAATAGATGGGGAAATGATATAAAGAGTGACAGACTTTACTTTCTTGGGCTCTAAAATCACTGAGGATGGTGACTTCAGCCATAAAATTAAAAGACGCTTGCTCCTTGGAAGAAAAGCTATGACCAACCAAGACAGCGTTTTAAAAAGCAGAGATATTACTTGGCCAAAATAGGTCCATCCCATAAAAGCTATGGTTTTCCCAGTACTCATGTATGGATATGAGAGTTGCACCGTAAAGAAAGCTGAAAGTGGAAGAATGGAGGCTGTTGGACTGTGGTCTTGGAGAAGATGCTTGAGAGTCCTTTGGATTGCAAGGAGATCCAACCAGTCCATCCTAAAGGAAATCAGTCCTGAATATTCATTGGAAGAACTGACGCTGACAATGAAATTCGTTTGGCCACCTGATGCAAAGAACTGACTTACTGGAAAAGACCCTGATGCTAGGAAAGACTAAAGATTGAAAAAGAAAGAAGACAACAGAAAATGAAATGGTTAGATAGCACCACGGATTCAAAGAGCATGAGTATGAATAAGCTCTGAGAACGGGTGATAAGAAAACCCAAAATGCCACAGTCCACGGGGCTATCAAATAATCAGACATTGCTGAGAAAATCAACTGAACAAACCAGGGTCTAAAACAGTAAACAAACCCAAAGAAAACTCTTATATATAAAAACCCCAAAAAAAAAATCACCTGTCTCAAAGCTGTCATTTGGTAACGTCTGTTTTTGCATACAACTATATTGGCTTTGTTCACCTGACAAAGCCTTCAAAAATTTTGACCACGCAGTCTAGAAAATCTAACTACATACTAAGCACAACACAAAAGACCCACCTTGAGAAACAGCACTCCTAACACAGTTAGGGTGAGCAGCATCAAGGGTAACTCTGGGTCAAGAGTTTGCGGCAGATCTTTCACTTTAGTGCCTGAAGGTTCATTCATCGATATACTACGTTTAAAAGAAATTACGATGAATTAAAATAGTAAATTCAATCTATATTGCGTGCAGTGCATGCTGGTTATGCAAATGAACGCTGAGTCTCCACCCCCGAGATTCTCGCCTTTCCCCTCCCCAGCTCCCGGGAAGCCAGCTTCCAGTCCCAGGCCCCTGACTCCATGTTTTCTCCTCCTCGACACTCTGAGTCTCATTTCTTCTCAATAAGGATTTTATTGATGGCTTAAGATAATGATATATGGGTGCTGGATTTGACACAGAGAAGGTTCGTTATAATGTCGAATGAAAGAGAGTACCGAACCTACTCAGTCGTGCAGACTATTTGTGACCCCAGGGACTATAGCCCTCCAGGCTCCTCTGTCCATGGAATTCTCCAGGCAAGAATACTGGAGTGGGTTGCCATGCCCTCTTCCAGGGGATCTTCCCAACCCAGGGATAGAACCCAGGTCTCCTGCATTGCAGGCAGATTCTTTATCAGCTGAGGTATAATTCCTAAAAGAAGCCTGGCTGGCACAGACCAAGAACACCTGCCATTTTCATGGTACCTCCTCTCCCCACCAAGTAACTACTACTATTATTTTTCTCCATTCCTTACTCTAAAAATAGCTCTCAAGTTTTTAGCATTATGTCTAGAATACAGTGGGCTTCCCTGGTGGCTCAGATAGTAAAGAATCCACCTACAATACAGGAGACCTGGGTTCAATCCCTGAGTCAGGAAGATCCCCTGGAGGAGGGCATGGCAACCCACTTCAGTAATGTAGGAGAATCCCATGGACAGAGGAGCCTGGCGGGCTACAATCCATGGTGTTGCAAAGAGTCAGACATGGCTGAGCGACAAAGCACAGCTAGAACGTAGTAAGTGCCTCATAAAAATCAGCTCTCAGCACTATTAGGAGGTACTGCTACCTGCCTGAAGTTTGAGGCTTATGAACTCCAAGCTAAATCTTCCGTGTGTCTGATAGTTTAGACTTTGTGGGACACACTCTATAGCAATGCTCCTCAAACGACCTGTACTCAAACACCAGGGTTTGATTATTTTTTTCATTTGAATTCATTGTAGACTGATGTTTTGGGAAAATGTAATAAAAATAAAATAAATTATGTATAAAATTATGCTGTCAAATTTCCATTAAAGATTTTAAATGTGTATCCTCTCACTTGGTTTGCTTATCTCATTATATACCTTCAAGGATTCCACAAGGACCAGCACTGGTCCAGGGCCACACTTTAAGTAGCAGAGATCTAATGATCAATGCATATACACTTCACTGCTCAAAGAGAGAGAGAAAGAGAGATTTTTGCACTGGGAGAATATTATTGCTTTAATCAACGGGTTGACATGTGGTTCTTTTTATTAATAAGAGAAGAATAACTCTGAGAAGCCAAAGTAATGTTGCTGCTGCTATGTCACTTCAGTCGTGTCCGGCTCCGTGTGACCCCATAGATGGCAGCCCACCAGGCTCCCCCGTCCCTGGGATTCTCCAGGCAAGAACACTGGAGTGGGTTGCCATTTCCTTCTCCAATGCATGAAAGTGAAAAGGGAAAGGGAAGTCGCTCAGTCGTGTCTGACTCTTTGTGACCCCATGGGCTGCAGCCTACCAGGCTCCTCTGTCCATGGGATTGTCCAGGCTAGAGTAATGGAGTGGGGTGCCATCGCCTTCTCTGAAAGTAATGTGCTAGGTCTGAAATTTTATCTAGTAGTATTTTCCCTGGTAGATTAAATTTCAATTATATATAGCTTTTTGGCTAATGTGAAAATTTGTATTTTCCTGAACACACAGTCAACAGGTGGAAATCTGTTCAGGGAATATGACTTATTTTTGTTAAAAATATATTGTGAATAACACAATATACATATAGTATATAATACTCCTCAAAGAAGGAGAAAAACCCCAGAAGAGCTGAAGAGTATGGATTTATTACTTCAGAAAGCTACTATTTTACCTGAATATGGCACTCTTAGGTTTACAAGTCCATTTCATCAAGCCATGTTCTGTTACTGTTTGGAATACTTTTCCCACTCCCAAGTAAAATTCTGCTTACCTTGTGTGTGTGTGTGTGTGTGTGTGTGTGTGTGTTAGTCGCTCAGTTGTGTCTGATTCTTTGAGATCCCATGAACTGTAGCCTGCCAGGCTCCTCTGTCTATGAGATTCTCCAGGCAAGAATACAGGACTGGGTAGCCATTCCCTTCTCCAGGGGAATCTTCCCAATCCAGGGATTGAACCCAGGTCTCCTGCATTGCAGGTGGATTCTTTACCATCTGAGCCACCAGGGAAGTCCCTGTTTATTTTAGTAGATTCAGATCAAGAGTTACCTTGCCAGTGCTTTCTCAACATCCATTCATTCATTTGTCATCCATTCATTCATTGGTCCAACAAAGACATATTGTCAGGCATGGTTCTAGGTGCTGGAGGTATCACAGTGAACATGCCATCATTCCTATCTTCCTGTAGCTTATGTTTCAGTGAAGATAAAGGAAAGAAAAACAAATAAACAAGCATATTCATAATACAGTATCGTAAGTTAAGAAACTAAACCACAGATTCAACTTGCTTGTCTCATCAGAGCACAGAAAGTGATAACTATTTCTCAAGTTTTCTAAATACAATGCATAGCTATTATCATTCTAGACACATAGGAGAGAAGTTAATTCATTACACACAAAACGATGCTTTAGGGACTGAGGTCTTAATTCTCAGACTGAAAGAAAGTGAAATAGAGAGGGAGATGCTATTTCAGATAATGTGCACAGAGGGGCCTCTCTAAGGACTGTACAGGTGAGACAAGACCTAACAATCAACTCCTAAGAGTGAGTCCTGTAGATGACTAAGGGAAGAGCACTCGGGCAAGAAACTGAAAATACAAATCCTCAAAGAAGCAGGGAATTCGTTGAGTCTAAAGAACAGCTGGGAGGTCTGAATGATCAGAATGGAGCGAGTGAAGGGCAGAGTAGTGGGAGATGAGGACAACAGGGCAGGGCTATAGAGCAGACAGGACCAAGCCTCACCAGGCTATCCCTTTATTTGCGGCCCAGGTATAGCGCCACCATCCCGTTTCTATTCAGTTAGCAAAGGATTGTTCGAAAGCAAAGTCGGTGTAATCCTCATCTTTGGATTTTGGCATCCAGAACTGTGACTATTAAGGCTTAAATGCATTGACTAAGTGAAGAGATGAATGAATAAATGGACACAGGGCTTTCATGAACATTATTTGCCACACTTTGAGGAGGCAGCTGGTATTATTACATCTATTTTACAGACAAAGAAATCTAGGTTGTTCATAAACTTGCAGACACAGAATTGCTGACTAGGGCAAAGACATTCCAAATCAGATCTGCTTGTTTAATGCTCTTTGAATGCATCAAGCTTCCAATTATGGTCAGTAGAATGGACAGTTGATGTAAGCTTAAAGGAAAAATCTCTGAAAATAGGAGATGCAAATTTGAAATTTGCTAGGTGATTTTCAGTGTGGGGACTGACTGCCCTCTCCTGGCAAGGTGAAAAATAACATGAAATAAATATAAGCACTCCAGTTAGGTCACAACATCCCATCCTACCCTGCACTACTCACCTATCACTCAATTTCCTTTCTTTTCTGGATATACTGTTGATTCATATTTGTCAAGTTCACTTAATGACAGGGGCTACTTTTTTGTGCTATGAGATTTATTTTAAAACCTGAACTGCATCAGATATTTAATTTCCATTTGTCATTCTTGCTTTAAAATTTGTTCCAATTGGTGGCACTAGTGGTAAAGAATCCTCTTGTCAATGCAGGAGACCCAAGAGATGCAAGTTTGATCCCTGAGTGGAGAAGATCTCCTGAAGTAGGAAATGGGACTCCACTCCAGTATTCTTGCCTGGGAAATCCCATGGACAGAGGAGCCTGGCGGACTACAGTCCATGGGGTCACAAAGAGTCAGACACAACTGAGCGACTGAGCACAGACATGGAGAGATGATTTCATTTCACTCTATACTTAGATGGAGCACATCTTATACTGATATTTCCTTTCAGTTTTAAGTCTACAATGTACAAAGACCTCATATGTTGTTGTTTCCTCTATGATCACGTTTCTTCATTAATTTCAGAGTTGAGAGTATATCTGCTTTGATATGTACTACTTTGGGTTAGAAATTATTTTTACTTTCTAGGAACATTATTAGGCATTGGTAAATAAACTTAGATTCCCCACAAATATATGACAAACTCTGAATATTGTTAGGATTTTAACAATCTGTTAGGTTTTCTAGCACTTCTGAAGATGCCTATATTTCCACGAAAAGCATCCTAAAATATTTCCCCATATACTGAGTTAATTATTATAGAAACAAGAAAGTGACAATGATATAGTAAAATTCATTCTCAAAAAAGATCTAGCCGGTAGAGATTAGAATGAAACCAATGAAAATGTACAAATATGAGAAGTATTTAATATGCTCATTCTGTGGGATAATAATGCTACAATACTCAATACTTCTTGCTTTTCAAATGTCCCAAAGTAGACATAAGGGAAAAGCAGAGTATTTCATTAATTCTGTCTAATCATTTCAGTGATATAAAGTTGGGCTAGGCTTTTAAAATTCTGTAAGGCAGCATGAAAAATGCCAAAGAAAAGACTGGGTTTTTTTTTCCTAGCAAAAAACACAGTGTGAGCTAGCCCAAGCTTTGGGCTTCAATTCGCTATCTCTTTTTACCCCCATTTTGTCCAAAATCCAGACAGCTGCATAGGGTCCCAGCCATTAAAGCCAAATGTATATAAGATGACTGAGATGAAAAGCCTGAGTCTTATGAGCACAGCACTCTAACTCTTACTACTCAAAGTGTGGTCCCCAGACCAGCAACACCAACATGACTGATACTAAAGATGTGGAAGTGCAGACACCCTGCAGTGCTGGTACGATACCCCAGGTGATCACACGCACACTCATGACTGAGAAACACTGCTCCTACCAGATCCTGTGAGAACACTGACCTGCCTTGAGCTGACATGCAGAAGTGAACAGGCATTAGAAAAGGATTTGGTGAACACTTAGCAGTGTAGCCACAGTCTCTTTTAAGAGTTCATGCTGTTTCTTTAAGAATACAATTTCATTCATTCTTTATTCTTTGATGCCATTTCTTAGCCATTATAAATATTTGGTATTTATAATATCACAAATATGTTCTTGAACATACTCGCTTTAAGACCTTTAGGCTTTAAACCCAATACATACAAAGGGATTATGAAGAATATGGCTAAGGAATGGCATCAACCAGTAAAGAATGAATGAATGAATGAAATTGCATTTTTAAACTAATGAGGTGAACTGTTTTATGGCTATACTGTTATGTGTTCACCAAAACTTACTCCCTCTCCTCCATGGCTGTGGTCATATAACTGAGTTCTGGCCAACCACTGATGGAAGCAGAAGGGATGGTGCACTATTTCCAGACTGGTCCAGAAAAATCTCCCGTTTAAGACCCTTCTCCAATCTCCGATCGGAAGTAAAAGATTCCTTACCCCTATGCAAGGGTCAGCAAGCTACAACTGCCCTCTGGTTCTGTACTGCCTATGAGCTAAGAATGATTTTTACATTTTTCTGGTTAAAAATATTAAAAAGGAAGAATATTTCATAAAAATTATATGAAATTAAAATCTCAGTGTTGATAAGCAAAGCTTTATTGGCACACAGCCATACTCATTCATTTACATATCATCTACTGCTGCTTTCCCATGCCAAAACCATGGAGCTGGCAGCATTTAGACAGAGAGCCTGTAGTCTACACATCCTAAAATACCTTCATAGGAAGTTTTCTGATTGCTTCCTTTAGGGCTGAGCTACAAGATGTGAGGAGCTCTGAGTCACCACAAGGAAGGCTGCTCATCAAATATCTTCACTGGATGGTGATATAAGAGGGAAAGAAACTTGCATATTATTAATTCAGTCAGATTTCAGAGTTCATTCTTTTCAGGACATAGGCGTACTGCAACTAATACAAAAGGTTTTTTTTGTAATGCCTAGGGCAGAGGAGGGTGGGCTTCCCAGGTGGCTCAATGGTAAAGAATCCACCCGCCAAGCAGGAGACCTGGGTTCAGTCTCTGGGATGGGAAGATCCCCTGGAGGAGGAACTGGCAACCCACTTCAGTATGCTTACCTGGGAAATCCCATGGACAGAGGAGCCTGGCGGGCTACAGTCCATGGGGTCGCAGAAGAGCTCAACATGACTGAGCGACTAAACAACAACAACAAGGGCAGAGGCGGGGGCAGACAGACGAGTAAGACTACATCAGATAAACTAAATAAAAAAGATATAAGAATGTATATTTTTAAGAAGATACCACTTTCTGCTTTTTATTCACAGGCCTTAAGTCATGCTGGGGCTATCGAGGTGAAGAGAGATTTTCAGTAACGTATTTGCAGCTCAATTCCAGAAAAATAAATGACCCAATCAAAAAATGGGCCAAAGAACTAAATAGACATTTCTCCAAAGAAGACATACAGATGGCTAACAAACACATGAAAAGATGCTCAACATCACTCATTATCAGAGAAATGCAAATCAAAACCACAATGAGGTACCACTTCACACCAGTCAGAATGGCTGTGATCCAAAAATCTGCAAGCAATAAATGCTGGAGAGGGTGTGGAGAAAAGGGAACCCTCCTACACTGTTGGTGGGAATGCAAACTAGTACAGCCACTATGGAGAACAGTGTGGAGATTCCTTAAAAAATTGCAAATAGAACTACCTTATGACCCAGCAATCCCACTGCTGGGCATACACACCGAGGAAACCAGAGTTGAAAGAGACACATGAACCCCAGTGTTCATCACAGCACTGTTTATAATAGCCAGGACATGGAAACAACCTAGATGTCCATCAGCAGATGAATGGATAAGAAAGCTGTGGTACATATACACAATGGAGTATTACTCAGCCATTAAAAAGAATTCATCTGAATCAGTTCTGATGAGATGGATGAAACTGGAGCCGATTATACAGAGTGAAGTAAGCCAGAAAGAAAAACACCAATACAGTATACTAACACATATATATGGAATCTAGAAAGATGGCAATGACGACCATGTATGCAAGACAGGAAAAAAGACACAGCTGTGTATAACGGACTTTTGGACTCAGAGGGAGAGGGAGAGGGTGGGATGATTTTGAAGAATGGCATTCTATCATGTATACTATCATGTAAGAATTGAATCGCCAGTCCATGTCTGACGCAGGATACAGCATGCTTGGGGTTGGTGCATGGGGATGACCCACTGAGATGTTATGGGGAGGGAGGTGGGAGGGGGGTTCATGTTTGGGAACACATGTAAGAATTAAAGATTTTAAAATTTAAAATAAAATAAAATAAAATATATATAGTATAATATATCACCTTATCCCCACGAGGGGGCGCTTAAGAGCTTTTACACGTTCAAAATTATTTCAGGATCGTCACACGGTTTTTGACTTAATTGATAGCTGGTATCTAGCAAAGTGCACTGTGAATCCAGTTACTGCTGGAAATACAGAAAAAAGATATAAATCAGAGCTCTTTCCTCCAAGTATTGATCGTTTGTAGAACAAACCTGTAGATTTAAAGTTAAAAATGTTTAAAGTAAAACGTAAGTTGCCCTAACCCCCAAATGAAAGTGTTCTCATTTCAACACACTTGTTGCTGGTTTGATAACTATTTAAATCTTCTAAATGTGTTTTTACCCACATGGTCACAGGTCCCACTCTACATGAGCAAAATACTGCCCCTCAAATCTTTGTTTACAGGGAAGAGTGCCATCATTAAGCCTGTCCATGAGATACATTTCTATTAATGACAGTCACTAACATAATGCTGTGAAGCTATTTTTAATTCTTAGCACAGCTCCAAATACATCGTGCAGACTTAAGAAAAATTCCTTGAATCCAATTCATAGTTTCTAACCCATGACAAAGAATATACCTGAAGGGTAATTAAAAAAATATTGAAAGGTTTAGGGTTTGGGGAAAGATCACTGTGGCATGAAGAGAACTGGAAGACAGAAGTGGTCAATAGGAAACCAGTGAGGTGACTTGACTAGGGGAATGGGCCTCCTGATGGACAGAAAAAGATTGTATCTGGAGACTTGAACTTTTATCTCAGCGGTTACAATCCTCGTCCCTGTGGTGGATAAGGCTCATGCAGTGGAGTTAGACGGTTGCGATTCCAATCTGCCTCCCCGTCCCTAAGTGCAATTGGTCAGTCAAGTTCCTTGAGTCCTATGAACCACAGGCAATGTGATCAGTAAAATGGAGATATTCCCCACCTCACTAGTGCTCTCCTGGGTATTAAATAACACCAATAGAAGGTATTTAATGTACTGCCTGTTGATTCACAGATGTACGGCAGAGGATGTTATTATGGGTCTCGCTGTCTTCACGCCAGAGAAAACCCTTACACCCTCACACTTAAATTGAAACTGTAGCCCCTTGTTGGGTCTCCCAGCACCCTATAGTGGTGGCAAGGGCAGAGTTTCTTAGCCTCGACACTAATGACATTTGATGTTGGATCATTTTTGTTGTATGGGGTGTCCAGTGCATCTTGGAATTCATAGGATTTAGTGAGATAATTCAAGCAAAATATCCTTGTATCACCTGAAGTAAGGTATCTCAAATTCGGCACTGTTGACATTCAGAACTGGATAATTCTCTGTTGTGGGACTGCCTCTGATAGTAGGACGTTTAGCAGATCTCTGGCTTCTATCCACTAGATACCAGCAATATTCCTTCCCCTCCACTTGTGATGATCAAATATGTCTCCAGACATTGCAGATGTCCCATGGAGGGCAAGAATCACTCCTGGTTGAGAATCACTGGTGCAGAACATGGAACATGTATTGGACTGGTGTGGAACAGTTCTGTCCAATACAAATATAATACAACCCATAGTTGAGAGCCACTATGTAACTTAGAATTTTCTAGTAGCCATCAGTCAGTCAGTCAGTCAGTTCAGTCGCTCAGTCGTGTCTGACTCTTTGCGACCCCATGAATCTCAGCACCCCAGGCATTCCTGTCCATCACCAACTCCCAGAGTTCACTCAGACTCACATCCATTGAGTTGGTGATGCCATCCAGCCATCTCATCCTCTGTCATCCCCTTCTCCTTCTGCCCCCAATCCCTCCCACCATCAGAGTCTTTTCCAATGATTCAACTCCTCGCATGAGCTGGCCAAAGTACTGGAGTTGCAGCTTTAGCATCATTCCTTCCAAAGAACACCCAGGGCTGATCTCCTTCAGAATGGACTGGTTGGATCTCCTTGCAGTCCAAGGGGCTCTCAAGAGTCTTCTCCAACACCACAGTTCAAAATCCATATTAAAATGTAAAAAGCAACAGATGAAATTGATTTTAAATTATACTCTGCTTAACCCAATATAGCCAAGATATTACCATTTCAACATATAATCTACATAGAAATTATTGACGACATACTTTATGTATTTTTTCATATTAGTCTTTGAAATCCAGTGTGCCTACTTAACTCTTACAGCACATCTCCATCTGAACTCACCACTTTGTAAAACATCATTTTTATTTTTGGCTGTGCTGGGTGTTCCTTGCTGTGGGTGGGCTTTCTCCAGTTGCAGCGAGAAGGGACTGCCTTCTGATTGCAATGCACAGGGCTTCTCACTGCAGTGGCTTCTCCCGTCGCGGAGCACAGGCTCTAGGGCACGCGGGCTTGTGTAGCTGCAGTTAGGGCTCAGTAGTTGTGGCTCCTGGGCTTCAAACCACAGGCTCAGTGGTTGTGGTGCATGGGCTTAGTTGCTCGGAGGCATTTGGGATCTGCCCAGACCAGGGACTGAACCGGTATCCCCTGCATTGCAAGGCGGATTCTTAACCACTGCACCACCAGGGAAGCCCCGAACTCAGCAGTTGTTAAGTGCTCAATAGTTATGTGTGGTTTGGAGCTCCTGTATCGGACAGTGCAGGTACAGGATCTTTTAGTGTATACTTCTGAATACTGATATCCTGTTATTTCCCCCCACCCCCGCCATTTCCCCTTCATATCACTCAATCTTATTAGTTTTATATTTTTAACCACATACTGTGCCACTGATGTGCGGTCCCCTGCCCCCACTCTCCACTGCCCACAGAAGTCTTTATCTCTTCCTCATGTCCCTCGGCTCACTGACCAACACTTGCTTTCTAGAATCACTCCCACTTACGTGAGGCTCAAGGTAGCCATACTGTCTTCTTCAATAGATTGCTTAAATTGCTGCTCTGCAAATAGTGTGGTCTCAAGCAATATCTGCCGATGAACACTGGGCCCTTACATGAGACTATTTGGTTTACTTAGGCTCAAAAGCAGGGCTTCCTGGTGACTCAGATGGTAAAGAATCTGCCTGCAATGCAAGAGACCTAGCTTTGATCCCTGGGTTGAGAAGATCCCCTGGAGAAGGGAATGGTAATCCACTCCAGTATTCTTGCCTGGAGAAATTCATGGACAGAAGAACCTGGTGGGTTATAATCCATAGGGTCGCAAAGAGTCGGACATGACAGACGTGACTTAGCACAGCACATGCTCCAAATAATGAGCATTCTTGCTGCAACTAGCAGGCCACAGTGGTCCAGCAGCTCTGACATGCTATAAGTGGAGTCTTTAGGGCGCGTGCACTTCTTCAGGCCACCATGTTGTTTCCCCACATTCCAAAGCACCCACCTGTCTCATCTCCATGCCCATCTGTGTTGGAGCAGACATTGATTCTGGGGCTGCATTCCAGACGCTCATTAGCAGAGGTCTGGCTATCATCTGACAGTAAGTATGGTGCAAAGATGTCCCTGATTAATGTCCTAGAGGGGATGGATCTGTGATATGTTCAAGTTAAATGACAGCAAAAACATTCAACTTCCCATTGCTGTTCTGCAGATCTCCTTTGAGGTGGAATGTTTAGCTGCATTGCTATGGCTCTTGCAAACTAGCTTCATGTTTCTGTTAAATGATGTGTCTTCGTGATCATCAAGTGGATGAAATTTGTGCGTTTACTCATTATCCAAGTATTCTGTCAGCATCCTTTTGAGGTCCTGTATCAGCTGGTTTTCCTTTGCTTAGCCAACCTCAATAATCCCACAGCATAACATACAACAAGGCTGGTGGGCCAGAGGCTGGTGAGTGAGCTGAGCCAACTGACCAGCTTATAGGGTAGACCAGACACAGTCAGTGCTTTCCCTTCCACATCCTCTAAACATTCAGTGTTTCGGTACATATCAATGACATCCTACTGCACACGTCTGCAGCCACCTGCCTAAGGGCCTTCTCTTAGTCAGAGACAGTACAGGCCAGACGTGCTGGGGGGCTCGTGTCTCTGGATGCAGCCCAGAGCCAATGGCATATGAGGGTTGGAGGATAAACAGCCAGCTTCCTTGCCCTTGGGTTGGATAACTCTGATACATGTTCTATACTGACTCTCAGGTTCCTTAAAGGGACTGTATTCCATTGGTTAAAGTGGAAATTTGTTTTATAATATACTCTTTATTGGATTTCTTCCTTCTCTCTCTCAGGTTTCTTCTCTACTCCTCCCATCATATTCCCCAAATAACCCCCTTGAACTTGAATCCTAGACTCACATCCAGCTTCTTGGAGAACCTCATGCAAATCACGCTAACTTTCATTAAGAGATAGATTTTTTTTGTTGTTTCTTATGGACAATTAAGAGAGAGGATAAAATCTTAATGAAAATTGAAAAATAATTTAGCTATTGGTGTGAAAAGAAGCAAAGAAAACATATTCCTTGACCAAAATATGACTAGGAGAAAGTAAAGAGTCTGTACAATTATTTTCATATTTGTTTCTGATATTTGAATTTTATCTACCAAGGACAAATGCTGTATTTTAAATCTTGCAAATAACAGCATAATAGGATCTTTACTTAAAAGAAAATTATGAGTTAGAAATTGTCTCTCTGAAAGAACCTTCAAATTTCTAGACCTAATACTTTAGCAAAATCCAATGACTATTTTTTGTCTTAAGGTGATAGAATACACCATCATAATCACAAATATTGCACACATGAATTCTCTCTTAATGAATGATGGAGGCTTGGAGCTGCCCCTTGATATTTGTTTTCTTCTGAGGATTCAATCTAAGCTGGCATATATCTAGCTAGACTAAAATGTCACGTTACCCAGCCTCCTTTACAGTTAGGAATGGCCATGTAACTAAATTCTGGAAAATGGGATGTAAGCATAAATGTCCTATTGCGACAACAGAGCTTTTATAGATAATCCTCAACTGTGGTAGTTAGCTATTCAGGGGATATTCAGAAATGTCTTGAGACGTTTTTGATTGTCACAACTGGAGGTTGCTACTGGCATCAAACGGGGAGTGACAAGGGCAGCTGCTAAACATCCTATAATGCACAGGACAACCTCCGCCACCGAGAATGATCCTACCCAAAATGTCAATACTGCTAAGATATCAAAACTCCGAATTAGACACTAGATTTGAAACAATAACTCAGAAACAACTGCTTCTGGTGTTCTCAAGCTCCTCACAGAATCCAAGAGCCTCTTGCTACCCTGATATCTACAAAGTAATAAGAGATGATGCTGGCTCATGCTATTAGCCATGGTATTTGAAGTATTCTGAGCCCTGATTTTTTGTTTAACCTGATTCATGTTCTCTGTCATTCACTAAAGCAGTGGTTCTCATAACTTTCTGGCCTCAGGACCCCTTTAAGCTCCTACAAAGTACTTAGGGCTCCAAATGCATGCATTTATGTGGATTTTATGTATACTATTTATTGATTTAGTAATTAAAACTGAAAAAGTTTTAGAACATAAGCACACACTCCATTAGCTGACAGTGTAATGACACGATCAATCATCACATACCATATATTCTTATGAAAATTTTAATGTAGACTCCTAAAAGAATAAGAGTTAAATACACAAATAATATTTTCACATTATAATGAAAATAATTTTGACCTCAAGGAACTCCTGAGACTCAGAAACCCTGAAAAGTTCCTCAGACCCTACTTTGAGAATCATAGGACTCAAGAACCCACTTTAAAGACAAAGATATAAATAAAAATTCTAATATCCTTTGTGACAGAAAGGGGACTTTCTCCTTGTAAATATATGCTCATCATTTCTACAAGGTATAGAGAGTTCTTTCTCATAGCTCTCTAAAGCCCAAGGTATATACAAATAAAAGAGACAAAAATTAATTATGGTATGATTAACAGGAGAAGGCAATGGCACCCCACTCCAGTGTTCTTGCCTGGAAAATCCCATGGATGGAGGAGCCTGGAAGGCTGCAGTCCATGGGGTCACTGAGGGTTGGACACGCCTGAGTGACTTCACTTTCACTTTTCACTTTCATGCATTGGAGAAGGAAATGGCAACCCACTCCAGTGTTCTTGCCTGGAGAATCCCAGGGACGGGGGAGCCTGGTGGGCTGCCGTCTATGGGGTCGCACAGAGTCAGACACAACTGAAGGGACTTAGCAGCAGTAGCATGATTAACAGTGACTTTTGATATTTTTAATACTGAATATGTACATTGAACTGGCTCACTGGTCTTGCAGATCACTTGAGAAAAAGAATCAGTCATACTAAATTTCTTCTAACCTGAGACATTTGGAACTATCAGAATATTGTGCTTTCATGTTTAAAGAGTCCAAACCGAATTAAATCTGATAATGAAAAGGGACTCTGAAATCTTGAACTATATTTCTCTTTGTTTTAGCCCTTTGTGGTTGAGCACCTCCCAATAAAATTTATCTCTAGAAGAAGAGCAACAAATCTGTTCTTCTCAAAAAGTCAACTGCCCAGAGAGGAGACCCAGAATGGTTTTTTAAATGAAGATTTATGGGAGAACTCAATATTTTTGTAACTTTTTTCTCTACTTGTTAAAGAATTAATGTATCAAACATGTACAATAGTAACCAATGACTGAATTTCTTAAAGGCAGAAGGAAAAGAAAGTGAAGTCGTTCAGTCGTGTCCAACTCTTTGTGACCCCATGGACTGTAGCCTACCAGGCTCCTCCATCCATGGGATTCTCCAGGCAAAAGTACTGGAGTGAACTCTTTGTGACCCCATGGACTGTAGCCTACCAGGCTCCTCCATCCATGGGATTCTCCAGGCAAAAGTACTGGAGTGGGCTGCCATTTCCTTCTCCAGGGGATCTTCCTGACCCAGGGATCGAAACTACGTATATAATCTCAGTGGTAAGACATCAATAATGAAAACCATTTGGCTTTTCAAAAAATGTTTCTAATTTTTTAATATTAAAGTAATTTTAAACAATCATTTTCTCCATTTCTTAATATTCTGCACACTCAATTTTCAGCATAGATTCCTGGCAACTAATCCAGTTGTTCTGTGTAAATAAAATTCAAGATTTCTCCAACTTGGCACTATTGATATTTGAAGCCAGATAATTCTTTGCTGTGGGGGCTATCCTATACACTGTGGGATATTTAGTGAGATCTCTGGCCTCCACCCACCAGATGCCAGCAGCACTCTCCAAGTGCTGTGTGAGAAGTGAAACACTGAGACAATTAACTTACTCATAACAAGCAAGTGTAGAGGGCTTGAGAATATTACTCTTTCTTGGCAAGATCCATGTAAGGGGTTTGTTTCATTTCTATGAATTAAACTTAGAACAATTCCATTGATTCCAAGAAAGTTAATTTATCTGTAATTGTGCCTAGTTGCAACCCTGCTGAACAGACGACCCCTTAGCCACCCACATGGACATAAACTTAGACACTTGGGGGTAAACATTTTCTTCCCATTCTCTCAGGAAATGTTTCCCAGAGATCCAGACCACAATTCACACTTCTTAAATAGCCTAAGCGATCTAACATTGGAAAACACCCTCATTCAATTAATTTTAGCAGGGTGCCTAAGCACTGACTGTTTAGGTGCTGCGGATACAGCAAGGACTAAGGCCCACACTGACCTGTGGCCACAGTGTACATCTCTTCATGGTTTTCCACACTCTGTTTCCAGCCACTAGCCCTTAATTTAGTCTCTAAGACCTTTTCAATTCATGTAGGATGAAAATCAATAAGTGTTAGGGAGATAACTAGCCAGGGCAGACCAGTTAGCTCTAAGCTTATTGGGTATCTAGGGACCAAAACAATCAGCAATTGCAATATTTAAAATTAATTTAGAAAAAGTACCATGAGATTCAATACTATAGCCTTAGGAAAAAGCTGGTAGGAAAAGGAAGGAGCTCTCTGCTACAAGAAACCTTACACTTCCTTTTACTCTTTCACCCAGTTCTAGAATCTTCTTTTCAATAATCAAGGTAAATGTTCACCTTTTGGAAGTTGGGAAGAGTTCCACAAGCTAAATTATCCATTTCACAGATAAGTGTCTTTCCTCGACCAAATGACTAGTCCAGCTCAAGAGAGTCTTAGATCCTACGCAGAGGCCTCTAAATGTGATTGGTTCCCAACCAGCGGCTAACAGTGGCTTTCATCACTGGAAATGGCTAATTGCCACCAACATGGCCCCAAGAGAATAAGCAGGAAATTCAATAAAGATTGTTTCTTTAAACAAGGCACAGTGCTCCTTCAGATAAGGAAGGGACAAAGCAATCACTCGGTGTTGGAAGCAGTTTGTAAGTGGTACTGTGTAAGCAAAGTGATGGTTCTATGTACTGCAACTTATGAACAGTCATCTGTTACACAAATCAGGGCAGTGGGAGCCAACTGTGGTTATGGATGAACAATGGCACAAGAATGGCATTTTGTAGCACACTGTGGTACATCTGAGTGGCCTGAAAGCAATGTCCAGCAGTGCTCATCTCCCATGTGCCTGCATGGAGCTTCATGGGCACACAACTGTTTTTAAAAGGAGACTTTATTATTATTCAAGTATGGTGAGGCCATGCTGGAGTAAAAGGCAAATTTGGCCTTGGAATATGGAATGAAGCAGGGCAAAGGCTAATAGAATTTTGCCAAGAGAATGCTCTGGTCATAGCAAACACCCTCTTCCAACAACACAAGAGAAGACTCTACACATGGACATCACCAGATGGTCAACACCGAAATCAGACTGATTATATTTGCAGCCAAAGATGGAGAAGCTCTATACAGTCAGCAAAAATAAGACTGGGAGCTGACTGTGGTTCAGATCATGAGC
This sequence comes from Capricornis sumatraensis, assembly GCF_032405125.1. Lineage (NCBI taxonomy): Eukaryota > Metazoa > Chordata > Mammalia > Artiodactyla > Bovidae > Capricornis > Capricornis sumatraensis. The sequence goes on along the minus strand of NC_091092.1, from coordinate 136,094,185 downwards.
TCCTTATTGCCAAATTCAGACTTAAATTGAAGAAGTAGGGAAAACCACTAGACCAGTCAGGTATGACTTAAATCAAATCCCTTCTGATTATACAGTGGGAGTGAGAAATAGATTTAAGGGCCTAGATCTGATAGATTGAGTGTCTGATGAACTATGGACAGAGGTTCATGACATTGTACAGGAGACAGGGATCTTTTCCATCCCCATGGAAAAGAAATGCAAAAAAGCAAAATGGTTGTCTGGGGAGGCCTTACAAAGAGCTGTGAAAAGAGAAGCAAAAAGCAAAGGAGAAAAGGAAAGATATAAGCATCTGAATACAGAGTTCCAAAGAATAGCAAGAAGAGATAAGAAAGCCTTCCTCAGTGATCAATGCAAAGAAATAGAGGCAAACAACAGAATGGGAAAGACTAGAGATCTCTTCAAGAAACTTAGAGATATCAAGGGAACATTTCATGCAAAGATGGGCTCAATAAAGGACAGAAATGGTATGGACCTAACAGAAGCAGAAGATATTAAGAAGAGGTGGCAAGAATACACGGAAGAACTGTACAAAAAAGATCTTCAAGACCCAGATAATCATGATGATGTGATCACTCACCTAGAGCCAGACATCCTGGAATGTGAAGTCAAGTGGGCCTTAGAAAACATCACTACAAACAAAGCTAGTGGAGGTGATGGAATTCCAGTTGAGCTATTTCAAATCCTGAAAGACGATGCTGTGAAAGTGCTGCACTCAATATGCCAGCAAATTTGGAAAACTCTGCACTGGCCAGAGGACTGGAAAAGGTCAGTTTTCATTCCAATCCCAAAGAAAGGCAATGCCAAAGAATGCTCAAACTACCACACAACTGCACTCATCTCACATGCTAGTAAAGTAATGCTCAAAATTCTCCAAGCCAGGCTTCAGCAATACGTGAACCACGAACTTCCAGATGTTCAAGCTGGTTTTAGAAAAGGCAGAGGAACCAGAGATCAAATTGCCAACATCTGCTGGATCATTGAAAAAGCAAGAGAGTTCCAGAAACACATCTATTTCTGCTTTATTGACTATGCCAAAGCCTTTCACTGTGTGGATCACAAGAAACTGTGGAAAATTCTGAAAGAGATGGGAATACCAGACCACCTGACCTGCCTCTTGAGAAACCTATATGCAGGTCAGGAAGCAACAGTTAGAACAGGACATGGAACAACAGACTGGTTCCAAATAGGAAAAGGAGTATGTCAAGGCTGTATATTGTCACCCGGCTTATTTAACTTATATGCAGAGTACATCATGAGAAATGTTGGGCGGGAAGAAGTACAAGCTGGAATCAAGATTGCCAGGAGAAATATGAATAACCTCAGATATGTAGATGATACCACCCTCATGACAGAAAGTGAAGAGGAACTAAAAAGCCTCTTGATGAAAGTGAAAGAGGAGAGTGAAAAAGTTGGCTTAAAGCTCAACATTCAGAAAACAAAGATTATGGCATCTGGTCCCATCACTTCATGGGAAATAGATGGGGAAACAGTGGAAACAGTGTCAGACCTTATCTTCTGGGGCTCCAAAATCACTGCAGATGGTGACTGCAGCCATGAAATTAAAAGACGCTTACCCCTTGGAAGAAAAGTTATGACCAACCTAGATAGCATATTGAAAAGCAGAGACATTACTTTGCCAACAAAGGTCTGTTTAGTCAAGGCTATGGTTTTTCCAGTGGTCATGTATGGATGCAAGAGTTGGACTATGAAGAAAGCTGAGCACCGAAGAATTGATGCTTTTGAACTGTGGCGTTGGAGAAGACTCTTGAGAGTCCCTTGGACTGCAAGGAGATCCAACCAGTCCATTCTGAAGGAGATCAGCCCTGGGATTTCTTTGGAAGGAATGATGCTAAAGCTGAAACTCCAGTACTTTGGCCACCTCATGGGAAGAGTTGACTCATTGGAAAAGACTCTGATGCTGGGAAGGATTGGGGGCAAGAGGAAAAGGGGACGACAGAGGATGAGATGGCTGGATGGCATCACCGACTCAATGGATGTCAATTTGAGTGAACTCCGGGAATTGGTGATGGACAGGGAGGCCTGGCGTGCTCCGATTCATGAGGTCACAAAAGAGTCAGACACGACTGAGCGACTGAACTGAACTGAACTGGTGGTGAGGCCAATAGATCAGGAGACAATTGCCATTGAAAAGACAGTTTGTGACTAACAGGTCCCAAGAGTTAGGTGCACGCCATACTACACAAGGCCACACAGGGAAAACTAGGGTCAGTCAGGAGGCTGAGAAAGCAAAGGGGAAATGTGGACAAGAGCCTTTATTGTGGTTTTCAAGGAAATGAATAGGCTAGGCATTGTAAGCAGCCTTAGAATTGGCTAGTATAAATACTTTAAATAGGTTCAGGGATGCAAGAACTGTCTCTAGTGTTTGGTGTCTGCCCTGGGGTGATTAGCACTGGGAAGTAGGGACCTGGAGCATGAGAGCCCTATAAAAGAAATGGTTGGGGTCCAAGCTCTGCATCGGCTAGTTTGCATATGAAAGGCATGCTTGCAGGTGAGTTATTTACTGTGATTAGGAATTGACTAGGCCTGGGAGAGGCATTTCCCTCCAGAGACAGCAAGGTTCCAGAGGTCAAACCGTCAGAAATACAGAGAATAAAAAGGCAAAATTAATAGCACTGCACCACTCTATCATGGCGAATGGAGGGTAGAGGGCACTTCCGTGATGGCTCAGCGGTAAAGAATACGCCTGCCAATACCAGAGACACAGGAAACGCAGGTTTGATCCCTGGGTAGGGAAGATCCCCTGAAGAATGGAATGGCAAGCCACTCTAGTATTCTTGCCTGGAAAATCCCATGGACAGAGGAGCCTGGCAGGCTACAGTCCTTGGGGTCACAAAGAGTTGGACATGACTGAGCACACTTACACACATATACACACACTCCATCACAGGTTTAACAATTTAGAGGTCCTCCATGAAACTACAGGCTTCTTACTTATCTCTGTTATACAAGGCTTATCACATCTCGTGCCACCACTTACTAGCTTTACCACCTTTGGCAAGTTACTTAACCTCTCTGTGCCTGAGTTTCCTTATGAGTGGAATGAGGATAAATAATAATACCAACCACATCTATTTAATATGAGTGTTGAATTGGTTAACATTTATAAAAATCTCTGTAAATATCATATAACTGTTTGGTTTCCAATATGTCAATTCAACTGAACTAAAGGCATATCAATGGGAACGTTGAGCCTTTTGTGAATTATGTCTATCTTTAAGGTTGTGAGACTTTCTCCTACTTAGATTTAGACTGTTTGTTTGTGGATCTGTAAATAATGGTGGGGAAAATCACTATTATATTCTATGCCTGTCAGATCATTCCCCAGAAGCCAGTCCTCATGCCAATGGAATCAGAGGAGGGACAATGGGAGAGAGAAGAGGAGAGAGGTGGACAAAATCTTCTATATTTTATAGACCGATTTATTACATGCATGTACCCCTAACCTCCCAGTTCAAGCAATCTACCCAAACTCAAGTCTCAGACTGGGGCTAGACATTCAGAAAGGTATAATGGGAAGGCATGAGAGCAGACTCCATTTTCCGAAAATGGGTTTGCTTTCTCCACTCCCCTCTCATTTCCACCTCAAGTATATGCTATCTATGAGACCTGAACCTGTAGTTAAGGCTGACAAGGAAAGACCCTCTTTGAGGTTGAAGAATCTTTGAGTCAAAGATGTAAAGGTAAAAAATTCTGTGGGCTTTTGCTGGAGGCAAATTCAAGGATCAACGGGCACATATTAATCTTTTTAGCAATGATCTTATTTAAGTCAACATATAGACATATTAAAATATGGCGTAGACATTGTAACAAAGAGAATAAAATACCTAGGAATAAACATACCTAAGGACACGAAAGGCCTGATACAGAAAACTATAAGACATTGACGAAAGAAATCAAAGACTACACAAACAGATGAAGAGATATACCATGTTCTTGGATTGGCAGAATCAACATTGTGAAAATGACTATACTACCCAGAGCAATCTGCAGATTCAGCACAATCCCTATGAAACTACCAATGGCATTTTTCACAAAACTGGAACTAAAAATTTTTCACAATTTGTATATAAACACAAAAGACCTTGAATAGCCAAAGTAATCTTGAGAAAGAAAAATGGAGCTGGAGAAGTCAACTTGCCTGACTTCAGACTATACTACAAAGCTATAGTCATAAAGACAGTATGGTATTGGCCCAAAAACAGAAATATAGACCAATGGAACAAGACAGAAAGCCCAGAGATAAACTCACACACCTATGGGCATCTTATATTTTACAAAGAAGTTAAGAATATACAATAGAGAAAAGACGGCCATTGTGGTGCAGGGAAAACTGGACAGCTATATGTAAAAAAAATGAAAGTAGAACACTTCCTAACACCATACACAAAAATAAACTCAAAATAGATTAAAGACCTAAATATAAGGCCAGAAACTATAAAGCTCTTAGAGGAAAACATAGGCAAAACACCCTTTTACATAAATCACAGCAATATCCTCTTTGACCCACCACTTAGAGTAATGGAAATTAAAAACAAAAATAAACAAGTGGAACCTAATTAAACTTAAAAGCTTTTCCACAGCAAAGGAAACTGTAAGCAAGATTTAAAGACAACCCTCAGAATGGGAGACAATAGTTGCAAATGAAACAATTGACAAGGATTAATCTCTAAAATATACAAGGAGCTCATATAGTACAATACCAGAAAAAACAAACCACCCAATCAAACAGTGGGTGGAAGACTTAGACATTTCTCCAAAGAAGACATACAGATGGCCAAAAAACACATGAAAAGATGCTCAACATCACTCATTATTGAAAAATGTAAACCAAAACCACAATGAGGTATCACCTCACACCAGTCAGAATGGCCATCATCAAAAAATCTAAAATCAATTATTGCTGGAGAGGGTGTGAAGAAAAGGGAACTTTCTTGCACTGCTGGTGGGAATATATATTGATATAGCCACTATGGAGAAAAGTTTGGAGAGTCCTTTAAAAACTAGGAATAAAACTATTATATGACCCAGAAATCCCACTACTGGGCATACACCCTGAGAAAACCATAATTAAACAAGACATATGTACTCCAATGTTCATAGTAGCTCTATTTACAACAGAAGCAACCTGGGTTTCCCTTGTGGCTCAGCAGTAAAGAATCCACCTGCAATGCAGGAGCTGCAGGAGACATACCTTCAATCCCTGGGTCAGGAAGATCCCCTGGAAGAGGGCATGGCAACCTACTCCAGTATTCTTGCCTGGAGAATCCCATGGACAAGGAGCCTGCCAGGCTACAGTCCACGGGGTTGCAAAGAGCTAGACAGGACTGAACCAACTTAGCATACATGCGTGGAAGCAACCTATATGTCCATTGACAGATGAATGGATAAAGAAGTTGTGGTACATATATACAATGAAATATTATTCAGCCATAAAAAGGAATACATTTGAGTCAGTTCTAGTGAGGTGGATGGACCCAGAGCCTGTTTATACAGAGTGAAGTAAGTCAGAAAGAGACAAACAAATATCATATATTAATGCATGTATATGGAATCTAGAAAAATGGTACTGATGAACCTATTTGCAGGCCAGGAATAGAGATGCAGACATAGAGAATAGACTTCAGACACAGTGGGAGGAGAGAGTAAGACAAATTGAGAGAGTAGCATTGAAACATATATATTACCATATGTAAAATAGATGGCTAATGGTGGTTCAGATGGTAAAGAATCCGCCTGCAATGTGGGAGACCTGGGTTTGATCCCTGGGCCAGGAAGATCCCCTGGAGAAGGAAATGGCAACCCACTCCAGTATTCTTGCCTGGAGAATCCCCACTGACAGAGGAGCCTGGCGGGCTACAGTTCACAGGGTTGCAGAGTCAGACACAACTGAGCAACTAAGCACACACAATGGGAAGTTGCTGTATAACACAGGGAACTCAATGCTGTGCCCTGTGACAGCCTAGAGGGGTAGGGGTGGGAAGGAGGTTCATAATGGAGCAGACATATGTATACTTATGGCTGATTCATGTTCTTGTATGAAAGAAGCCAACACAATTATCTTCCAATTAAAAGAAATTAGAAAGAAATTTCAAATTAAAATAATTTTTTAAAAAAAGATATGAGGTAGAAAGCATCTCTTTCAAGTAGGAAAGGAAATATCTATGGGGGGAGGTAACAAAAAAGAATAGCTTTTATTACCCGGGGTTTCAAATGAGAGATGAAGTAATGACTTGAAAAATGGAGCTAGTAGGATTTACACAGTGGTGATTCATTTGGGATACTAACAGAATTTCAGGAGGGAAGGAAATGTAGACAGAAGACCCTCCAGGCTCTTAAATGGTCTTGGGAGTGCTTCTGCCTGGTGCAGCTTGTCAGTTCAAATGTCCTTAGTGGCTTGATTCATTCCAAGGTTCCTTCTCTTCAAAGACTGAATGGCTAACAGTTACTTTGCTTTATCAAAAATGAGAGTATTTTATTTTTAGAGCAACAGCTCCCAACCTGTTGAAGTTTTGCTCCACAGAGGACATCTGGCAGTGTTTTGAGACATTTCAATTGTCACAACTAGAAATGAAGGGGGGAGTGGGCGCTACTGGCTTCTAATGGGTGGAGGCGAGGGATGCTATTCAACATCTTCTAGTAAGTGTCCAGGATGGTCTCACAACAAGGAACAATCCAGCTCCAAATGTTAGTAGAGCCAAATTTAAGAGACCCTCGTTTGGAAGATGCAAAAGTCAAATTATTTCATTAAATCCTAATGCTAAAAGGTAAGTATTATCCTCCCCCACTTTGCTGCTCACATGAGGATGGGAGCCTGCCAATGTCAAAAGTGGGTGACAAAGCTGAGTCTAAGTCAAGATAGCCTAACTCCAAAGACAGTACCCCTAAACAGTGTGCTATATGCAGGGTCCCTAAACCCTACAAATAATTGTCTGTGTGTGTGTGTGTGTGTGTGTGTGTGTGTGTGTGTGTGTGGAAAAGGGAAGGGGAAATTTTAAATTCTAGTGCTAATTTTTAAATTTGCTTAATTTTAACAATCTTTGTTGAAATCAAGATTCCCTAAGGAACTGAGCAAAGCAGTCAAGCCATATACTCATAGATAGGGTACCAATTTTCAAAGAATAAGAAGGCAGGAAAATTGCTTTAATGCTAAGACTATATTCAGTTTAACTCAATCTTTGATGATTCAGAAGGTTCCTTCAGCCTTGGGGCTTCCCTGGTGGCTCAGACGGTAAACAGTCTGCCCGTAGTGTGGGAGACCCCAATTCAAACCCTGGGTCAGGAAGATCCCAAGGGAAATGGCAACCCACTCCAGTATTCTTGCCTGGGAATCCCATGGATGGAGGAGCCAGGCAGCCTACAGTCCATAGGGTCGCAAAGAGTTGGAAGCAACTGAGTGACTTGACTTTCTTTCTTTTTTCAGTCTTAGGGCTGCCAACAACCCTTGTATCTAGGCTGGTTTAAATACTTTTAGACATTTGGCATTATGAAGCATACAAAGTGATACATAAAACATCTGAAATGTGCACTTTCCATGTGATGGATAATGCTCAGTAATGGGGAAGAGAAAGAATAAATTAAAAGATAAAAAAGTTAATATATGACTACAGGATATACATCAACAGCAGGGGTCTATAAGTCAAATTAATGTTTATTTCAGAGAACGCAAAATGTTTGAATGCTTAAAATCCATGTACAGGGAAAATTTCACAGGCCAAACTTTAGTCAGAAGTCAGGGATTTACTATATGCGGAACAGAGTGGAAAATGTTTAAAGCATGCCAAAAACCTGAGTAGCTTTAAGAATATGACCAAAGTTCTAATCAGCCCTAGAGGCTGGGTTATTCCTGTCATTTAGAAATTGACTCCATAATCACTCTATTTTGAGGTTGAAAAATCTGGCACCCAGAACAAGAGTCTTTTGAAGTTTTCATTATATTTGTTGGTATCCTGTTTGGAATGGAGTTCACTCCATCATTCATCTTGTTTATTTGTTTCAAGCAAGGGTCAATATCATATTGTCAGTTCTCTGGTGGAACTTAATTTCACACTGACATGTTGGTCATTTGCATAGTGTGATTTCTATCTTGTGAATAAACAATCAGCCTTTCTGAATCCAGCCTGTTCCTATACAGTGGTAAGAAGATCAAACATTTCAGCAAATAGAAGAAATGATAAATATTTCATGCTAGATTTACATAATCCAAGTTTTCAAATAGGGCTGAAGCTGTATGGCAGAAATTAAAAATTACCTTAAACAAATAAATAAGAAAAATCTTTGAAGAAATCATCTCATCATCCTGAAACTTCCTACCAAAAATATGTAAATAGCTCATGATTACACTTAATGTTCAGCTGGAGATTGATCCATCACAGTGTTGAATAGACAACCTCTCAGGTTTAAGTCATCTCAGATGGTAGCAAGCTGTGTAGCCTAGAGCAAATGCTTTTCCTTCTCTGATTTTCTCATCTATAAAATAAAGGAGGAGGGGAGTGCTCTACATAATATAGGAAGTTATTTTTGGCAACTACAAATGTTTCATGATTCTATTACATATATTCTCAGGAATAAGAAACATTCTATTTGACAAATCAATATTCCTTTCTCCAAACTATGACACCTTTCAACAATCGTTGATTTCAAGTAGATATTGTGCTTATTTGTAAATATCAGATTGAATAATAGCCCTATTAATTTCAACACCCCTTAAACTTAAAATACAAAAATTCAGGGAGCTGTATAGATTCCTTCCTTCAGACTTTTTCATATAGGAACTAATTCTCTCAGATAAAACTAACACTTTTTTATAAAACAGATTTGGGTTTCAGGATGGCTCATCACCTATGAGTTCCAGATTAGAAAACAGACAGTGTACAAGCCAACATTTAGAAACTTAAGCCTGAGGGTCAAATGGACACCCTGACTGGATCCCTTCATTTCTAGCTGAGATTTGTTGAAAATTATACCTTAAACCTAGTCTCAACATCTCTCAAATAGGAATAAAAGTTGCTCTGAACACTGCATGAGCTGATGTTGGCTCAATGTAATACCTCAAATTGCGGTCAGGAAATTTTAATAAGTTTATTATTCAAAGACTATCTTACCATCAATTGCATATTTCCTTCCAGTTTAAAAAAGTGAAGTAGAATAAAGTAATAATGGATTACGTTTTTGTGAAAAGAGGAAAGAATTCTCAATTTAAGAAGGTAAACTTGGGTGATGCCATCTGGATATGCAGGAATGGAGTCACTGTGATTTGCCTGCTGCCAACCTTCTGTTTTATTTCTTTTGAAGTTCTGCCTTCAAAATAATAAAGAAAAATATGAAACAGGAGCCTTCGCCTACTGGAAGAATTAAGAAATGAACTATGATTTAAGGATCATTTTATTGTCTTCTGTGGGACTCCTGATTTATATATTGGTTTTTCCTTTTATGCTGGAACATTATCTTATTTATATTTATATCCCTAATGCCCAGCATTTATTGGGTTTACAATAAAAGATTACTCCCTGTACGTAAATGTCTTTCTCCACCCATTAATCCCTTTAAAATGATCATGGTGAGAAGAATTTAATTATGGTAGCAAGACTTCTTCAAATATGTATCTATAAAACACTATAAACTATAATAGCCCAAGGATTAAGAAAGTATTAAGCCTAAACTCACATCTGTTTTTTCCCCAGATTCCATGAGAGTGTTGCTTAGTGTTCAGAGGGTTAAAAGCAAGGGGTAATGAAGCACATTTGGAAACCACTTTTGACTAATTCTATTAGACTTAAATAATTTCCTTCTCCCATGGCCTTTTTCTTTTGTTTGAAGGAGCATGTGTTGCTGGGTTTTTTCTTTTTTATTTTTTTACACTTGCTCTTCTAGGCTTCGTGAACTGTCTCAGGTGGCTGCCTACTTATTTGTTAATCACTTCCTGGCAGCTTCCACACTCCTCTAGCAGAAACTGAGGAAACTTGAACCTCCACTACCCCCTCTTTTCTCCAGGTCTACATTCAATGTTCTTTCCCATCTCAAACCCCAAGAAAAATCTGAGATGGAGATGATGACCATATATAAAACATTATGCATATAAAATCCATTTCTGGTTCTATTTCTCAGATAAAACAGTGCCAGGAAACATGACACAGCTTTGTAAATGAAGATGTGGGGTGAGGGGAGGAGCACAATCCATTAAATGGGACATAGTAATACATGGGTTTCTTTAGTTAGTACAATGGGGCTGAACTCAAGGGTAAACACCCAAGACATTATTTCAAAAGCAAGGGTTACAGGAAAATCTGAAATGTTTCAGCCTCACATTTTTTGAAGTCATTTGGGCAGCAGAATCTTTGGCCTGTCCAGAAAGCCTAAAAATAGCTTGTGGCTCGACATGATGGCATCTAGGTAGTGACTTTCCAATGGAACATGTCACAACAGTTACACTGCAGTGTGAAAATGGATGTTTGAATTCCCAAGTGAAGAATGTGCTTAGACTCTTGGTGGTCTTCCCTCTGTGGCAAGCCCACCTAACACGGCATCAGAAGGATCAGGGGTGTTACAAAGCTGTTCCAGAAAGAAAACTCCGTCTCTTACAGACCACCACTTCTCAAAATTTAGTGTGCATAGGAATCACCTGGAGATCTTGCTGATTCTGTGGGTCCAGGTCGAGGGCTGAGGTGCTGCTTTCTGATGATTGCTTAGGTGGAGCGAATGCAACTGGTTCATGGCCCACATTTGGAGGAAGATACTGGAGTAGTTCTAAGCAGGATTTATTTTCCAGTCCCTTCTCTTTATTTAACCAACTGGCCCACTGAAGCAATCTGAGCTGCCAGGGGTAGAAATCGAAACACTAAAAAGTAGAGGTGAGTGGGCATCAGCGTGGACCTCTAATAGACTTTCTCCTTGTGCTTCTCCTTTTTTCAGGGAGACAGCTCCTCAGCACCATGCCCTTACATCTTACTGGACAAAACTGGGTCATAGGGTCATTTTTAAGCCACAAGGGAGGCTGGAAAAGACAGTATGTGGTGTACTTTCCTGGGAGCATATTCTGCCCTTAAAAAGAAGAGGGAAAAGAATAGCTGCTGGTCTTCACCCCAATGAAATGTGTTCAGTGTGCTCCAATGCACACTCTGGGATCCAGGCCAGTTTAAAAGACAGCCCTTGAAACCACATTTTAAAGATGAACCTGTTCAATTTCACAAACTGTTAGGCAAAGAAAGGTGAAGAACCATTGACCCAAGCAGTTTTCCTAAAACTGCCCACCACACAATACTCTGTATTTGGTCCTGAGTTTCCTAAGAGAAGGGAAGGGAGTGACAAATGGGTCTCTGGAAACCTAAGCTGATTTGAGGGTTAGAGCAATGGGTTAACCACTTTCCGGGCTTCCCTGGTGGCTCAGTGGTAAAGAATCCACCTGCCAATACAGGAAATGCAGGTTTAATCCCTGGGTCAGGAAGATCCCCTGGAGAAGGAAATGCAACCCACGCCAGTATTCTTGACTGAGAAATCCCATGGACAGAGGAGCCTGGCGGGCTATGATCCATGGGGTCACTAAGAAGTCAGACACAACTGAGTGACTGAACAACAGCAACCACTTTCCATGACCTCCTAGATTCTGAATCATTCAGCACTGGTTCTCATCGGCTGTTTCTCACTGTCACCTGGGGAGTTATAAAAAAATATTGATGCTTGGGTCCCAACCCCAGAGATTTTAACTTAATTTGTCTGGCATACAGCTTGGTCAGTGAAATTTTTTAAAGCTCCCAGAGAAATCTAATATGCAGCCAAAGTCGAGAGCCCCTGCACTGGAATTGTGCTTCTCGACCTGTATGCTCATCCAAGTCCTCTAGGGATCGAGTTAACATGCAGATTCTGACTCAGCAGGCCTGGGCTGGGACCCGAGTTTCTGCATTTCTCAGAAGCTGCTGGAGATGCTGGTGCAGCCGGTCCACAGAGTCCACTTAGTCTGGCAAGGTGCTAGAGCAGAGGTACTCAGAGCGGGATCCATGCACTACTATATCCTGAAAAAACTAGTTTCTGCCATTCCCATGACGAGTGAAGAACCATTTACTAAACCCAGAGTTTCAGTTTTCAGAAGATGAGCGTTAAAGAGTTGTTCTAAGATTTGCTTGAGTTCTTACCCCAAGACCTCAGAATGTGACTTTAAGAAATAGGGTCTTTACAGAGATAATCCAGTTAAAATGAGGTAATTAGAGTGGGTTCTAACCCAATATAACTGGTGTCCTTGTGAAATGGGGAGATTTAGACACAGAGACAGATGTGTGTAGGGAGGACGCCATGTAAAGGTGGGAGACAGAGATGCGGCTGATGCACATACGCCAAGAAATATCAAAGACAGCCCGGCAACCACCAGAAAATAGGAGAGACACGCAGGACAGATTTCCTCTCACAGCCCTTGAAAAGAACCACTCTTAACACCTTGCTCTCAGACGTCTAGCCTCCAGAACTGTGAGAGAAAAAACTGCTGCTGTTTTAGCCACCCCGTTTGTCCTGCTTTGTTACAGCAAGGTAATCCAACGAGCTATAAGAGAAGATGAGACACACAGAAGCAAAACCTGGAGGAGTTTATTTGATGTAATATTAAGACAATGCTTCTAATGAAAATGACAGCTATTCGTTGAGGATATGTTTTGTGAGGAAGGATGTAAGAAAGTATGTTTTCAAAGTTTTATTTGTGACAAATCAGGCTTGAGAGTAGAAAAATCCAATCTCAAACAAACAAAAAAGAACTTGCTTAAAACTTTTTAAAATAAGACTTATGACAGAACAAAATTCTCAAGAAATATGAAAAACAGTCCTTTCTGATTTGAAATGCAGAGTATTTTTATCCTTGAGGCAGTTTACCACTAGGTTCTCCGACTAAAGCAGATAATAGATTCCAAAAAGCCAACAGAGGAGGGAATAGAGGGAGTCGGGAAAGGAGGAAGGAGCCAAATGGATGAATAAGGGAAGGAAGAAGAACAGAGAATATCAACATGTATTGCACAACCAGTTCTTGAAAAATGTGTCAGCAAATACCAGGCCAGCTTCAGCTGGCAAGTGACTGGCCAAGCTCCTTTGGGTAAGGGAGGCAGTGATACTGAGTTCAGCATGAATAGCAACATGGGTTTAACTATTTCAGAAAGACATTTCTAGGGCATTGAGTTTGTGGAAATGTACTATATTCAAAAGCTGCCAAAAATGCTTAAAAAAAAAAAAAACTATGGCAAAAATCTAAATGTGATCACCCAGAAATTCCTTTGAAGAATCATCTTACGCAGTTTTTTTTTTTTTTTTTTAAGTTAGAGATTTGGGGTTTTAAAAAAGAGGACCTGCATTTCATCAAAAATAGAAAAAAAAAATACTCTCTGACTTTTATAACCTTCTTGGTAGTTGGTCTTTGGTGGTATGAATAATACAAAATGAACCTGAGCCCACCTCATTTATTTGAGAGTAGAGGCACAAATGCTTTTGTATAATCTGCCTCTCCCGTAAATACCTACAATGAAAAAGACGTATGAGGCCATGGCAAAAACACACGAAGGAAAACAAGGAGGTTGGAAAATGTGGTGAAGCAGAGCAAGAAGCAAGGGCAATCCTGGCAGGAAGGCATTTTAGGCAGCCTTTCAATGAATAAGAATTTACTGAGCAACTACTCTGCAAATGAGGCTGCCCTGGGATCCACTGGGAACAACGAAAGTTTCTGATGAATCTTTGTCCTGAAAAGGCTCATACAACCAAAAGGGTGATGAGAAAGACAAACCTAGAAAGATGTCTCAGAATACAAGCCTGGTTGTAAAACATGTTTTCTGATGGTACAAACAACTCATTAATTCATTTCAAATTCATCTACCAACATTTACAGATGCATGCCTACGTACCATGCACTGTTTTAGGTTCTGGGGAAATAACTCTAAAGAAATGAAGCAGTTGCCCTCATGTAGTTTATAGTCAGTGGAGACACAGTGGGAGAGAAAAGGAAGGCAATAAATAAGTACACAAACAATGCATGCCATGTAAATGTTACAAAGAAAAATAGAGCCCAAAATCTTAGTTTGGGCTGCTATAACAAATACCAAATGGCTTAAACAATAAACATTCAGTTCTAACAGTTCTGGACGCTAAAAAGTCAAGATCAAGATGCCACCAGATCTATGTCTGGTGAGAGCCCTCTTTCTGATTTATGTATGAATAGCTGTCTTCTTGCTGTATCCCCACATGTTGGAAAGGGAGATCATCTTTCTCACATCTCTTCTTATAAAAACACTATCCCACTCATGAGGGTGCCACCCTCATGATCTGATCACCCCCAAAGGCCTCACCTCCAAATATCATCATAGTGGGAATGAATTGGGGCTTCCACATATGAACTTGAGGGGGACATATTCAGCTCATAGCTCCAGATAAAGGGACATGGGAAGGAAGCAGGGGTGATGCCTTTTTATACATACTGGTAAGGAGAAGCCTCTCTGAGAAGGGGACATTTGAGCAGAAATTTGAGAACGTAAAGGAGGGAGCCACAAGGCTGGTTGGTGAAAAGGCATTCCAGCAGATGGGAGAGTATGTGCAGAGACCCTAAGAAGGGCACATATATGAATATTTGAAGAAAAGCAAAGAAGCCAGTGTGTCTAGGGAGCAGTAACGATACAATTCAGGGTGATACCAGAGGAGCAACAGAATGCATAGACCAAGGCAAGAAAGATAGGTGTTAATGCTGATGAAATCGAAGTCCATTGGAGGGTGTTGAACATGAAGGGTAGCAAGTTCTGTGTTACCTTTTAAGAGAGAAACTGACTGTTCATTCCATCCTTCAACAACAATTTTGAAATTCCTGCTGCTGCTGCTAAGTCGCTTCAGTCGTGTCCGACTCTGTGCGACCCCATAGACGGCAACCCACCAGTCTCTGCCATCCCTGGGATTCTCCAGGCAAGAACACTGGAGTGGGTTGCCATTTCCTTCTCCAATGCAGGAAAGTGAAGAGTGAAAGTGAAGTCGTTCAGTCGTGTCCGACTCCTAGCGACCCCATGGACTGCAGCCCACCAGGCTGCTCTGTCCATGGGATTTTCCAGGCAAGAGTACTGGAGTGGGGTGCCATTGCCTTCTCTGTGCACAAATGCAAGTACAGATATGGAAGAATAAGTAAGGAACAGACCCTGCTCCATTATTATTGTTATCATATGTCCTTATAATCAAGAGGCCAGCAGCAGCATTATCAACACTATTAGCATTATCATCCTCATCATCATCATCATTATCAACATCACTATCACCACCATCCTCCCACTCCTCTTCTTTCCTCCTGCAAATGCTATTATTTATTACATAATGAATGCTCAGTACACTTTCCTGAGTAATGGGTTAAGATCCAACACCTTTCTTTCCAGGAGAGCGAGGTGCATGGAGTCAGAGTTAGTGGTACCTCTGACCATCATGTGGCTCCCAGGGCTCATGAGGTGATTTGAGTTGCAAGGAAGAGCCAAGAGGCTAGGCCACATTGCCAGTGCAAATTGGCCAACCTGTGCCATACCATGGTAAGGCTGCTATTTAACTGGCCAACACTCCACTGGGCAACTTCTGGCAATAGACCCATTCTTTGTAAATAACAGAGTTCCTCAAAAAGTCTTACACCCTCCAACCCCCAAAAAGCAAAATGTTTCTTATTTTGTGTTTCCCACAAAAGTAGGTTTTTTTGAGGACTAAAACAAAGGAGTTTCTCCAGAATAGGATACCAGTTATTATTAGGATAACAAACTGTAGCTAATTGTGCTATGGTGTAATTCCAAGGTTGCCCTTGTTTTCATGAATTTAATATTAGAATCTGAATTTCTTCTCCAAGAAATGGCTCTGCTTTCAGAGTCTTTAGTGCTTCTAGAATGTCCTGCTTATTGCTTCCTATATTATACTATATTTATATGACTATCACACTACTAGGTCCACACATTCCCAAAGACAGAGACCATGTCTTATCCATGTTTGTGTCCCAATAACTTGTTCAGAGTCTGGCACATAGTAGGTGTTTATCAAATCTTCATCAAAATAAGTACTTTTCCTTGCTTCTCCCCTATGACAACAATCACGTTTTCTACCCTAGGGCATTGTTACTGAAAAGAACAAAGACACTGTGATTAAAACGAAACACAAAGTTATTGCAGACTAAGATTTACTAATAGGAAAGGAGGAGAAAAGGGAGGAGGAGGAGATGGTGCTAGATGTTTTGTTCCTTCCAAGAAGTTAATACCTGTTATTGAGTTGACAGTTTCCTCTATAAATCCTATCACTCATGTAAGAGTCTTTTCTGGAAGCAGATCAGAAGCTTTAAAATTATGCTGTCAGAGATAGCATGACAGCTATGAATAGAATGCAGCACGAATGCTAGATTACTTATGATGAGAAAGATAGCAGCCCCAATCCTGAAACAGAAATAAAATGCTAAGAGCCTGCAGGGATCACAAATGGTACCAATAGACTGCAAGTTTTACCCCCAGAGCTACAACAGTCTCCTGAATTTCAGCAATTTCTTCTTTATTTCTACTGAAATGCAAAAAGTATACAGGAAAAAAAAGACACAAACAATAATCCCATGAAAAAAATGAATAGAGATATTACAGGAGCCAAAGCATGAACAACATCCTTTCAGGAATAATCCTTTCAAAATGGGAAGAAGACTGACTTTTTCCAAAGATGAGGGTTTTGATTCAATCCAGTGTTAATTATCATGGAAAAACCTGCATGCATGAGAAGCTTCACCCACAATCCATCCCCATGGTAGGTAACATCAAGTCATCCTTACTTAGAAAAATGTCATGAGTACCACAGTATAAAATGGCAATTTGGGATCAAATTATAAGAAAGGAGGTATCTAACCTCTTACCTGTTAATCAAACCCAGGCTTTCTTTTGAGCATATCTTAACTCCCAAATTATACTCAAGGCTAACATGGTCTCCAATATTTTGTATGGATGAGAAATGACTCAGACTGGGAGCAGACTCGCTACATCACTCTCAACAGAAATGGCTTGTTGACACACCACGATGTGCACTCAAGTCACCACGTTAAAGAAAGCTGGAATGGGACCATCACCAGGAATCTTTGGGATGGAGTTACCATTCCCAAGCCTGTAGGCTCCATGTTATTTTCTGTTAAAATTAAAATCCAAGCAATGTGCTGGGAACAATGAGGCCTGACCATCAGGACACTTTAGAGGGGGCCACAGCATGACCTCGAGGCATTATTTATTATTGGTGTTTGCTTATCCCCCCCCCCACACAAAGGCTGTGGTTTATCCACAACATCTGGGCTTCATCGTTGACTGGAAAGCTTATGAGGGCCCTCGTGCCGAGTGAGGCAATGGAAACAGAAAATGATGTCGGAGGATTGTCAACAGGCCTTTGGACATTGCCAAATGGCATGTTCTTTTCCAAGGAACATTCAGGATGCAAATAAAAATCAAATAACACTTCTTCTTGGCAAAAGAATAGGCTTAATTTGCTTTTGTTTTCTTCTCTCTTGCTTTTAACTTGAACTGGGCTGCAGAGGGTTATGAAGACTTTATCAATCCTACTTGCTCTCCTAAGATGAAGAGCTTTAGCTAGAGTTTGAAAAAGAGAACAGTACTTCCAAGAAGATGTCCCCCTCAACCATGGAGAATTCTAGAGTAAAATCAAGTAAACTCCCTCTACCTCCAGGTTAACTACTTTGGAGATTTACTGGAACCTGTCATTTTGCCTTTGGCAATTTGTCTGCTCTGGCTATACCTACTTTTCAGCTGAAGAAACAAACCTTATCTTACTTCTCTTTGAAGAGTTCAGAGATGGCAACAGATCCAGAACATTAGAGTCTTGCATGTTCCAGCAATTTCAAGGTCATGATCCCTTGATAGCTAGTGGCAGTATGGAAGAGGAGGCAATACTTTCACCCACTCTTGTACCACCCATGCTTTTAATCTTTTTCTCTGTCTCTGTCATCCCTTCTTTCCTTTTTTTAGAGTGGTTAAGACCTCAATGCTTTCATGCATGCTAAGTGTACACTCCACCTGGCCTAAATGCCTTCCTCTTCCTTCCTTGACCTACTCCTACTCATCCAGCAAAACTTAGCTCAAGCTTCATCTTCCTGCATTGGGAAGACTTCACAGTCTTCCAGGATAATATGATGGCTCCTTCCATAGCAGTCCCTTCACATTTCTATCACTTAATATAACCACTAAGTCATTTATCTGTGTCAACCATCAGGTGCCAAGGTTTTTAGAACAAGAAATCAATCTTATTTGCCTTTGTATTCCAAGGCTTGAACATAGTAGGTGTTCAATAATTGTCTGCTCAATAAAAGAGGAGTTCACTGTGTGAAAAGACAAATCAACCAAAGATGCCTGTTCTATAAAAACTAAGAAACAGTCCTATTTCAAGGTCTCAGTCTAAAAAAAAAAAATTAGAAGTAATCCCCTGCAGCTTTAGAGAAGAGAGTGCCAAATTCTCAGGTGAGAAAAGAATCATACAATCTACAAGAGGATTTGGCAAAACCTTTTTCATAAAGAGCCAGATAAGAAATATTTTTGGCTGTGTGAGTTCTACAGTCTCTGTTTCAACTACTCAGGTTATAATGTGAAGGAAGACAGTCAACACATAAATAAATGGGTGTGGCTGTGTTCCAATAAAACTTTATATTTCCAAAAACAAGCAGTAGATTGGATTTGGCCTGCAAGACTTAGCCTGCTGATTCCTGATCTACAATTTCAAATGAGTCCAAGGTATCAAATTTAGTGTCTAATGAAAAGGGAAGCTATCACATGATATCTAGGGTCCCTCACAAGAGAATGAGGGGAAAGTCATGAAGGACATGAAGATGAAGACATAATGGGGATGACAGTCATTTTCAAGATGATACACTCACTGCCCGAAATCAACACGAGTCATTGGACCCGCTTCTGCAGGTGATTTTGAGTTTTCTGGTAAGACTGAGGGCCCATAGGAAGAGAGAGTAGCAGTGCTAGGAGGAGTAGTCAGATAAGTCCTTCCTCCATCATATAATTTTCTCATTACTGTTTACTGCACTGAAAAAGAAGTCAAAGTACCACCTTAATTTTTTTTAACACGAAATAAAGACTGTTGTTCATGTCATGCATTTTCCTTTTAACTTTTTTTGATACCAAGATGTCCTGTTCAAGTCTTTCATTGTTTGGCATTCTCCTTATTGCTAATAAAAATTTTCCAGACAACCTATCAATTAATAAACAAATATCTACTAAACACTTGCTGAAGGCCAGTCACAGTACTTGGTGCTATAACAGTGCTTGTTAAAATAGTCTGATCATCCAGAGCAGGAGCCAAATCTGACCTGCTGCCTGTTTTTGTAAGCAAATTTTACTGAAACCCAGCCACATCCATTCATTTACATATAGTCTAAGGCTGCTCCCATGATATAAGGACACGGTTGAGTAGTTGTGACAGAGACTGCATGGCCTGCAAAGCCTAAAATGTTTACTACTTGTCCCTTAGAGAAAGTGTCAACCCTTGATCTAAAGCAAAGGACGCCAAACAACATCGGTAGGAAACAGGTTAAATACAATAAAGGACCTGAAGAGATATGAAACTATATCTATCTCCAAGGAATGTCAAGTGTAAGAAATTGTGTACAAATAGTGTACTAAAATTTGTGTGTGCTTGTGTATGTGTGTGTGTGTGTCTGTGAGAGAGAGAGAGAGAGATGTATGCTTACAAATGTATATACCATCACAGGAAGAATGTAAATATTTGCAAGAAACTAGAAGGTGATGGATGGTAAACAGATTTATCATGGTGATCATTTCACAGTATATACAAATATTAAATCATCATGCTCTACACCTGAAACTAACATAATGTTATATGTCAATCATACCTCAATTTAATTTTAATTAAAAGAAACCAGTATTAGTTGTCATCTCTGGATAAGTAAAATGTTAGATTCAGGATTGAGATGGGAGAGAGACCTTTAAAAGGCATATACTGTTTTGGACCATCTCAGTTATTTTAACCATAAATATATATGATCTGTTCAACATTGATAAGTATATAACAAGGAAATAATACATTTTAAAAATGATACATTAAATAAAATCAAGGCTGGCTATTACTCCAAAAGAAATAGTTATATTTGGTGAAGCCAAATTTCCTATAAGTTCCCAAGAAAAACAAAGTGAAATCGATTCTTTTTTTGCCACTCTAATACCAACAGTGACCTTCCCTCTGGCTCCCACCTTTGAAATGCAATGTCACTCAAGGTTCACTGGCTATTTTGAGTATAAGCAAATCTAATTACTCAAGACGTTTGCAAACTCACGCCACCCAGAAGAAGTTAATGCCTTTATGTTAATTTGATTCACTTTCTATTTTTGGAACTTTATTACTTTGAACACATGCCAACTGTCGTATTTCTATTTTAATTGCTTGTTGTGAAATTTCTATGCCATCTGTTTGTACTGACTAATTTCTGCTTTGGGGAAAAACCCCACAACAAGTAAAAGTTATTTTAAAAAATGTAATGACCATTAAGCACCTGGGATAAATGCATCCTTATGGCCACATATTAATATCATTTTTCAAGGGACTGAGCTGAAAAGAGAAAAGGAAATGCTGTTTTATTAGAAAACTCAAAAGATATGAAATGAAAACAAAAAGATATGAAATGAATATATTATTTGGAATAAGAAATTTCAACATTAAAACTCCTGAAAAATTAATTACCAACTGTATTTAAATAAGCTAAGAGTTGGAATATCCTCTTATTTTAAAAAACCAGAAGAGAACCAATTTAAAAATAATAAAGATGTTCAGGTATATAAATAACATGAGTCACAGAGCAGGCATATGGAAATGTCTCATAAAGAAAACTGAGTGTGATTGTTCTTCCTAGCTAATTTTCAGTTTTATGAAATCCCACAAGATATATATAATGAGAAGCAAAAAGTAAATATTCCTCTCTTTCTTACATGCATGCATGCACAAATAAGTACACACCCTTTGATTAATCAGAAAGATACTGCCATGAGCCAGAGCAATAATGCATTTATACAAAGACTGGAAACATACTTTGCACATATTTCTCATTTATAATAATTAAAACCTTGATTACATTTAACAGGTCCTAATTTCATATCACAACTTAAGTCTAAAAGGAATTGCCATAAATTCACATTTATGTTTACACAGTAAATCAAGGTAAAGTTAAATTCTGGAATAAATATTGGTATTCTTGGCTTCTTGTACAACTGAAAAATAATGATGTTTGATAAGTCATTGTTTAACAGCTTAGAATGATTTCCGGCAGGCCTTATTTTCTGTACTATGTCTCTTAGCATTTTTAGTTTTGACTTGTCAAACTTTACACTAGTTTCAAGGTCTAAAACATCATGTTTTAAATGTCATAAAGAGTCAGATGCAGCCCCTAAACCTACTCTCTTATAAAAAAATTTGTTTACATATTACCTTATCATTGTCAACAGAAAAATCAAATGAAGTCGAAAAGGTGTTTTTACTCCAAGAAAAAATAAAATAAAATGAGAGATAGCAAGAAGAGACAATAAACCAGTGTTTAGTGCAACTAAGGGACATCTCTAAAATATATAGCAAGGGAAAAAATACAGCTGCCAATTAATTAACTTCTTTGGAAAATAGTTTTACATTTTAATACTTTCACTATTAAGTTATTATGCCTTTCTGTTTGCCTGCTAATCATTATCAAAGAAACAAAATTTCAATATTATATATATATATATATCTGTAAAGTACTTGGCAATCAGAATTTTTAAAATTTTCAGAATATTCGTTATAATTCTAATACAAATTTTCTGTAAGAAATGGAACAGAAGCATTAGATATCAAGGTATTAAGAATATTTGAAGTTAATGTTCAGTTGGATTAAATCAGGAGTTCCTAGATGCTTAGGCTCATACAAAAAAACTTTTTACAGAGGCCTGGTTTTATAAGGTGCTCTCAAGGAAAAAATAAAACACATCATAGCTTGATGTTTATTATGAATTAATCTAAGTAGAGTAAAATTGCCTAACAAAACCTAACATAAATGTACAAAGACTATTTTACATTACAGAAAACCAACAACTAGCATTCTATGAGGAATAAATCATATATGAGGAATAAATTAGACTCTGTCACTCGTAACAGGCAGTAACATTTTTAAACAGCATTATGTCAATTTCATGGATGCTTCTGCCTGCCAGTCTTGTACCCAGGCCAAAAGCACAGCTTCTGGAAGCAAATGTTGTGAATCAGATGACAAGTAGAATATACCACAGTGATTCTAGCACTCCTGGCCAGGTCCCATTCCATGTAGGACTGGTTTGATAGAGCAGGTATATAGGGATGATCCTCTGCCCAATTCCCATTGCCTTCTGGAGACTTTTTCCAAGGCCTGTCTCTGGCTGAACAGATTTATTCAAGACTCTGACCTTGGCATACAGGAGTAGAATAGACACCCAGCCAGTCGATTAAAGTGCACAACATGTTTTACCAGAAAGTAGGAAATCTCAGAGTACAACTATGCATAGTATAGTAGCATATGGGTACAACATTGCTCAACTTGCCTGGTAGCTCTGCCTCAAGCCTAAGTCCCATTATCTTCCTATTTCACATCAACAACTATCACAACTATTACAGAATCTTAATTTTAAGGGCCACTATCTCTCCAGTTGATTTCTCCCTTTTTTTCTATTGACCTGCCCCGATCATAAATATTTTCCTTAGCACTTTCAATTTTGGAGAAATAACATCCTCTTTTTGAATGCACCAGTCTCACAGAGCAGCTTCAGAAAATTTCTAGAGACAGGATACGGTCTGAACAGTAAGCTACTCAATATCATATTCTATCTTTTATGCTGTTTCTTATATCCCAAGGGCTAGAAGTCTGGGAGCTACATTTTCTAGAATCTCTGCCATCACAGTTCACAGTGAGGTCACACAAACAAGACACACTCACAAGCCAGAAGACCAAGCCCAGTACCTCCATGAGCATTATATAAAGCCTGGCACTAAACAAAGAAAGTGGAAAGTAAGTGTGTAGGCTTTGGCAGATGCCAAATGCAGGTATTGCTAGATGCTTCCAGGTTTAGCAGGTAGCTGAGATCATCGGTGGTGCTTTCTTAAAGGTACCATCGTCCTAAATTCTAGAATGCTAGTTGTAGTCCCTCTCAGTTCTTTAGTAAGCCTCTAACTGTTGTATTAAATCACTTTCTTTTTGAAACATCTAAGAGTTTTCTGTTTTCCCATCTGATTCTTGGTTAGTGCAGAATGGCTTAATCCTAACTGGGGCTCATTGTTGGGGGAAGGGCAAGGTGAGTTAACTGGGTACCATAAAAGCAACTTGGGTACCAAGAGTGAGCAACAGGCAAAGGTTTGAAAAATCTAATTGAGCTCAACATCAGTGGCCACTGTCAGTGGGGACTCTGACTCAGAGCTGGATATCAGCAGCAAGAGTCAAATTACTGGAAGGAAGAAAGACTACTAGCTTTGGACTTGACCTCAAGACCCATCGATATTTTAAATAGTGATGCATTTCCTCTTCACTCCAGGTACAAATTAGTGCAAGCAAGACAGTGTGTGAACTAACACAGTGGTGCCTCTGGGCTCCTGCCTGATAATGCAGAAAAGATGGACGGTAACTTTAATTATGCCGAGAAACCACTGGAGACTGAAGGCAATAGTGGAGATTTCCAGGAGGTGAGAAAAGCACCTGGGAAAATGCTGCTTTTTAATCTCTGACTCACTAGCATTAATTTTATCAAAGCATGCTAGCAAACAGTGCTTGCTTCCCTCCCAGCCAGGAGAATATAGTCAGTTAAAAATCTAAAAGAAGACAAGATTCACGACCAAGGCTGAGGTCTATATCCTTTCACCCTCAAGCTCACCACATCCTATAGCTTGCTAATATATGTCATGCTTCCCTTGGAGATTACATTCTCCTCCTTTGTGTCTTTGCAGAATGCTGTTTACATTAAGGGAAGTTTTTGTTAATTCAGGAATAGTTGAAGTGCTAAACAGAAACTTGCTTAAACTCTCTGTAACTTGGTTTCCTCTTTCATTAAACCGTGATGATAATCCTATTATTCAGGGTATGTGTGAGGATCAAATGAAACACTATATGTATAAGAACTTTAGAATGCAAATTTTATCAGAAAAAATTCATTGCAATCACATCCATATAAAAAATGTCTATGAAATACCTCCATGAGCATCATGCAAAGCCCTGCATTAAACAAAGGAAGTTAAGGCCTTTAGAGCAGAAAAAGATTGCAAAGCATAACAAAAGCCAAAATTAAAAACAAAACTGTTTTTGTTTCTTTAAAAATAATATCACCAGCCAAACTGTTTGACTTTCAAAGTCATGGCTTAGAGCATGCTCAAACAATTTCTAAAATGTGGAAACATTTGTGGAACTTGTGGGAAAACACAATTCCCAAAAGCTCTGCTCAGAACAAACCCACGAGAAATAACAACGTCCAATCATCAGAGACATACACATTGGTGCACACCCTGGCCCACCCAGGATGCAGGCCTTAGAGCACTTGGTGACAACACCAATCAACAGCATTTCACAGGCAAATCTCTGCGAATTAGCTCACGATTTCTCTAAACATATTGAATTGCCATGTTTGGAACATAGAATCTCGGTTTGGGTTCCCCAGCAAGTAGACCCTGAGACAAGGATTTGAGTGTAAATAGTTTATTTGGGAGGTGAGTCAGAGAAAGGAAAGAAATCAATAGAGGTGTGTTATCAAATCAGTTACTTCTGTGGGAACTGGAGCTTAATCCCACCTGGGAATGCTGGGAGACAGTATAGAACACTCCTTAGAATTGCTCTGGTTGAGGGACTAGGATGCTGGAGCAACTAACCACCAACTTCCCATTCATCATTCCCTCAGCTGGTTGAGGGGTGCTTTCATAGCCATTAACTTCCCAGAACTTCCTATCATGAGGAAAAAAAAGCCTGCACATGCAAAGTTTCAAGTGTTTCCAATAAGCAGCCTTCTGATGAAGAGTGAATGCTGAAAGGGCAACAAAGAATCATCTGGTCCCAAATATGGTAAAGAATCTGCCTGCAATGGGTTGGGAAGATCCCCTAGAGAAGGAAATGGCAACCCACTCCAGTATTCTTGCCTGGAGAATTCCATGTACAGAGGAGCCTGGTGGGCTACAGTCCACAGGGTCACAAAGAGTTGGACACAACTGAGCGAGCAACTTAACATTTTCACTTTGAAATATCAACAGTGTCACTGAGAAATCCTGTTTTGCACAACAAAAATACTAAAAGGTTAACTTGTAAAGCAAAAGAGGCCTGTTACTTTGTAAAGGATGTCCAAGGTGGCTAGTTTAGGTATTGAAAGAAGGTAGGATGGCTAGAAGGATTTCAAAGTTTTATTAATTCAAAATTCATCTCCTCTTGCATTTTAATAACACATGGAATCCTCATAAGGTGATCAAACTCTAAGTTCTGACTCTGGCACCATTTGTAACACTATTGTACCAATGAGCATTGCTATTACTGACTTCAGATGGATGTCTGCACTGCAGCAGCCTCGCCCAATCACATCCCCCATCCTAACTGAGCCCCACATTTTCTTTAGTAGATGCTGCTTAGAAATAGCCTTGGGGCTTCCTCCTGAGACCTCTGTCCTTCCTACTACTTCATGCAAATGTCTGCCTAAATCATCCAGGGGTCTCAAGCTTCCTCCCACAGAGGACTCAACAGGCACTTCTGTTGACTGCCACAAAGTCTTCATTCCATGACATTTATTTCTCTCACATTTAAAAAGCTGGCTTAACAGAAGCTTAGGAATGTGGCGAAAATGCAGAAAAGAAAAGCTCAGAATAAAATGCAGAGCAAAAAACCAAAAATAAATTTCTTGTTTACAGCAAGCTTGAGTCTGGAGTAAAAGTAAAATGAAACATATGTGAGAGACCTTCCAATAATAGGTCTTGGAGCAAGAGGGAACAGGAGAAAGGCAAGGTAAGAGAAGGGCTCTGAAAGTGACACTAAGTCAGGTCTCATGAGTTTTGACATGAAATATATCCATTTAAGCTATTGGCAGAATCAGTACCGAGTGAACAAACTCTAAATTACCAGAATAGCAGAGAAAATATGTCCTCTTCTTTTCTGAGTCTCCAAGAGACCAAAAAATTACTGTCTTACATTTATTAATCTGCAGTTGAGATTTCAGAAGAAAATGCAAGCTAAAAGTGAGATCATAGGCATAATAACTTTTTCTGCTCATATGATAAATGAGCATGGTATATTTTATATGTTATTGATATGAAACTATAAATATTTGATGTTATGTTTACTACATAGTTACCATCTGGGCTGAAGGTAGGCTATAGCAACATGATGATAATGATAGTGATGGTTAGCAACTGAATGCTTACATCGTCTCAGGAACTATGAAAAACATCACGTAAGTGTCATTGTTTCAGTCTCTCAATGCAACTCTAAGATACTATCATTATTCCCATTTTACAGTGCAGAAACTGAGGCTTAGGGTTTCTGAGTAAGTGGCAGCTCTTGGAATTTATCCAGATCTGTCTATGTAGCCCACATTTGTATCACCTTTGTGGTGGTGCCATTTTGGAAAGAGCCAGTATTACTTTGATGCAGAGTTTTAAAATGTTGAATCTACAATTTTTCATGTAATAATTATTTAAATTACATGCTTCTAGGTTAGGAATTAGGCTTGGGCTTTCCTTCTAGGAATTCTCTTTGGGTATTTCCCACCACTCATTTCTGTAGAGGGGCAGCCTGGTAGATGGAAAAGTCATAGACTTTCATGCTCCATAGACTGAGTTCCAAGTCTGTGCCTTACAACTCTCTTGCTGGGTGAATTGGCGACTTAGTTACTGTGGCAGGCAGAATTCTGAAGATGGCCCCTCAAAATTCCCATTCCTTGGTTAAACAATCAAACACTAATCTAGATACTAATAAGAAGGGATTTTGTAGATGTAATTAAAGTTCCAAGTTGACCTCAAGATATGGAGATTATCTGGATGGACCTATTCTAATCATATGACTCCTGTAAAAGACAGAAGACAGGGAGACTGAAAACCTGAGAAAGATTTGGCATGCAATTTCTGGCTTTGAAGATGGAAGGACCACAAGCCAGGAAATGCTGATGGCCTCTGAAAACTGAGAAAGACCCCCAGACAACAGTGAGCAGGGCAACAGAGACCTCAGTCCTACAAGCATGAGAAACTGAGTTCTACCAACAACCTGAATGGGCTCAGAAGTGATTCTCCCCCAAGAGCCTCCAGTACAGAACACAGCCAGAAGTTTGCAGTAATTTGTCACACAGCAATATAAAACCAATATAAAATATAAAATATAAAACCTCTGAGTTTGTTTTCTCAATAATCAAATAGAGGTAACTGTGCATGCCTTGCAGGGTCACCAGGAGGATTAAAATGAGAATGTACTTAACATACCTAGAGTGTACCTGACATAGAGTAGAAAATCAGTAACTGTTACTAATGACTTCGTAAGTCAAGGTCAAGGGACAATCATACTTTAACACAGACAAAACATGAAATCACATAAAACCACAAGTATAAATTTGAATTAAACTATGATAAGGCAGAAATTAAATCAAAATGAACTCAATAAAGCTTATAGAGAAAGCTACTAACTTAGTAGCTGACTTTAGGCCAGTGGTTTGGAAGTGGATAGGCATTTTCCCATAAGAACAGTTTTAATACCTGGTGATCAGGGGTTAGGTCCTTTAAACCCAGCTGACTTATTGGGTACCTAACTGTGTTCAGGAGAACTAAATCATAATAGGCAACAAGGTTTCTTTGAGGAAAACAATCCTTCTGATTTATGCCACACTTCTTCCTCTAAAAGGAATTTCCATCTATTATGCATTTTAACCCACATAGCAACATTTTGAGGAAAGCATAGAGAGGCAGAAATGGCAAGCTGATGACTAAGAATCTGTGCTAAACCATGGGTGCACATCTCTCCAACCCACCCCTACTGTGCAGCTAAGATGGGGCCATATGATCGAGTTCTGGTCAATGGAATGGAGACAGAGCTCCAGGTCATGCCATTCCATGGAGCACACAGACTGAAGGTGGAGGTACCACAAGGTGGAAGAAGACTGAGTCCTTGAATGCCTGCATGGAAGTCTGCCCTTCAAATGCCTGATTCAATTCCAATCCCAGCACAAAAAAATAAACTTTTATTGTGTGAAGCCACAGAGACATTCAGATTGTCCTAGCAGTTAGCTTTTCGTTACAACAGTTAGCCAGCCTAGAAGAGATATATGAATTTTACCATGAGGTACTGCTGTAACCAAGACCTGATACTATAGTAAGCAGAATTGGCTTAGCCAGCAGGTAACAGGCAGAGAGGTAATAAATATCAGTGGTTGAAAAAACAAGCGACATGTTATGCAACAGTGAAACATTTACTAAAACTTTCACCTGTGATGACCTGGAAGGCTGACCACACACCTTTAGAATTAAAGTGCTAACACACATTGGATACTTTTGACTGCATTTAGGACAAAGGGTTAAAAGAAAGGGGAGGGGATCTGGGAGAGAATGTCAACTATGCTCACAGAAATGAAAGGAACAGGATTCCAGAAACTGAGCCTAAAAGGCTGGAGAAGTTTACTCTCCTAGTTGCCCAACTATATGAAGCAGAGAAGGGCTGTGAATATTAGTGTTTGCCAGCCTCCATAAGCCAATTGGCTGTGGAACTATCCTCATTTACCAGATGCAGTTGAGAGCAGTTACACTTTTGCCTGAGATCACGTAACTTTATGAACTGACAGATCCAGAATTTGAACTCATATCTTGTGCATCTGACTTCAACTTTCAATACGTTTCACAGCCAAAATGCTGCAGCAGGTTATAATTTCTTAAATGTGTTGATGGTTCAGGAGCTAAACAACAGTGAATTTCCTTGGGAACAAAATAAACTTTCCATGCTTCTTACGGGAACTAGAAGGTGAAATCAGTGCTTCAGTTTCCCTAAAATGGGATCCTGCATTGTTTTCACTTAGAACTCCTTGTTCTCCTTTTTGTTTTCTCACCGACAAAATGAGATTGGCCTCTTTTAGGGGGATACTGCCGCTTTATTGAAAATTAGATCTGAGAATTTGCTTTTTTGTTGGCAGTGACTATGGCATATATGTATGTATGCTATTGCTCTGATCAGTGTTCACAGTGAATGCTTATTAAATACTTACGGTTACGTGACTACTGAGAGAAAAAGCACTAAATAGGCACAGAGGGTTTTTTCCACCATTACAATGTAAGCTCCTTGCAGGGAAGAGCTGAATTCATTTCATCTTTATGACTAATCTTAGAGCAACATCAAACAGAGAGAATTACACAATAACTTAATGCCTATTGAATAATTAAAAAGCACTGATATTTTAAGTTAAATAGAAGTAAGTATACAATGTGAGATTGGGAAGTGTCTTAACTGGGGTTACCCCAAAAGTAGAGATCAAAGCAAAGATTCATCCCGGGCAAATAGTTTACTTAGGAGGGTTATTAGTTTCCTATTACTACAAATTTAGCAGTTCAAAACATGACAAATTTACTGTCTTAAATTCTGGAGGGCAAAGTACAAAATGGATCTCACTGGGCTAAATCCAGGATGTTGGCACGGCTGTATTCCTTCTGGAGGCTCCAACAGAAAATACATTTCCTTGTCTATTCCAGCTTCTAGAAGTCACCTGCATTTCTCAGTTTGTGGCTCTTTTCTGCATCTTAAAGCCAGCAGCATAGCATCTTTAAAACTCTATTGCTGTCATCATCTCTTCTTTTCTGAATCTGAGTGCTCTGCCTCCCTTTTTAACCCATAAGGACCCTAGTTGATTATACTGGGCCTGCCGGGATAATTCAGGCTACTTTCTCAGCTCAAAGTCCTTAATTTAATCCACAGATGCAAAGTCCCTTTGCTGGGCAAGGTAGCATATTCACAGGTTTCAGGATTAGACGCAGGCATCTCTTAGGGGCCATCCTCTGTGGCTCAGCTGGTAAAAAAATCCATCTGCAATGTGGGAAATCTGGGCTTGATCCCTGGGTTGGGAAGATCCTCTGGAGAAGGGAAAGGCTACCCACTCCAGTATTCTGGCCTGGAGAATTCTATACAGTCCATGAGGTCACAAAGAGTCAGACATGACTGAGCGACTTTCACTCACTCAATTGGGCTTCCCTGGTGGCTCAGCTGGTAAAGAATCCACCTGCAATGTGGGAGACCTGGGTTCGATTCCTGGGTTGGGAAGATCCCCTGGAGAAGGGAAAGGCTACCCACTCCAGATTCTGGCCTGGAGAATGCCATGGACTGTATAGTCCATGAGGTAGCAAAGAGTCAGACACAGATGAGTGACTTTCACTTCATAGGATGTGACACCAGAAAACAATGGTAGGGGAGTGAAGAAGTAAGGCAGGGAAAAGAAAGAAGCCAATAAAACGTGAGTTCACCAGACAGACATCACCAAGGACAGGCAAGGGTCAGTCCTGCAGGGAGACTCTATGATACAGGGCAGAAATGCTTCAGATCTATCTCAGAAGACAGGTGATTGCCTACCAGCTGGTCATCCATCACCCTCCGAGGACTGCTGCCATAGTCACTGACGCTTCTGGCTTGCCCTTTGAAGGCAGTGTGATCCCATGACCAGAAAGAAAACACTAGGAAAAGAACTGGAGATGTTCTCCCCAGGGACTTGCCATCAGGAGAAAGTGACTCTGGAATCATCTAACTCCACCACATTCCTTTTCAGAAAAGCAGAGGCCCAGAATAGTGGAGAGATTACCCAAGGTCACATGACCCAAGAAGAGCACAGGTGGTGGGTTGTGGCTCAGATGGTAAAGTGTCTGCCTACAATGTGGGAGACCCGAGTTCTATCCCTGGGTCGGGGAGATCCCTGGAGAAGGAAATGGCAACCCACTCCAGTATCCTTGCCTGGAGAATCCCATGGACGGTGGAGCCTGGTGGGCTACAGTCCATGGGGTTGCAAAGAGTCGGACATGACTGAGCGACTTCACTTTCAGGTTGCTATGTATCAAGGGCTGTATCTAGGGCTTGACATGTGCTTCCCGATTTATTCTTCATAGTAACTCTCCAACAAGAGTATCAGTATTGTCCTAACATCCTTGGCCAAGATCTCACACCTAGATGTAGACTTAGATGTAATGAGTGGCTGTTACGTGTAACAGAAATCTCTGGAGCATGAGTTGGCATGCTATCGGACACAGACAAAATCTAGGCTTCCCCCTATTTTTGTATAGCTCATGAGCTAAGAACTCAATGTATTATTCTAATTATAGTCTCAACCAGCCTAAAATACAGCAGGACGATGACTTCCTTAATTCTAGATGCTATACTTCTGTTAATGTAACCCAAGAAAAATTTTATTCTTTGGAAATTGCCTCAGCAAGTTTGCTTCTGCTGCCAGCTTATTCCCAGCTGAAACACACAAGCATTCTTTAAAGTTGTATTTCCTCTATCCTGGTGGTTTTTCTGCATTTACCTCTTTTAAAGAATTTTTATTTATCCTTGTTATAACTTATTTTGTTAGATTCAGGCCATTGACCAAGGCAACCTAAATCTTTATCTCTCTCAGCCTCTCTTCTCAGCTTTACAGAGACCTATGAGGCTGTGGGAAATTCTGAGAGAGATGGGAATACCAGACCACCTGACCTGCCTCTTGAGAAATCTGTATGCAGGTCAGGAAGCAACAGTTAGAACTGGACATGGAACAACAGATTGGTTTCAAATAGGAAAAGGAGTACGTCAAGGCTGTATATTGTCACCCTGCTTATTTAACTTATATGCAGAGTACATCATGAGAAACGCTGGACTGGAGGAAACACAAGCTGGAATCAAGATTGCCAGGAGAAATATCAATAACCTCAGATGTGAAGATGACACTGCCCTTATGGCAGAAAGTGAAGAGGAGCTAAAAAGCCTCTTGATGAAAGTGAAAGAGGAGAGTGAAAAAGTTGGCTTAAAGCTCAACATTCAGAAAACAAATATCATGGCATCTGGTCCCATCACTTCATGGGAAATAGATGGGGAAATAGTGGAAACTGTATCAGACTTTATTTTTTAGGGCTCCAAAATCACTGCAGATGGTGCCTGCAGCCATGAAATTAAAAGACTCTTACTCCTTGGAAGGAAAGCTATGATCAACCTAGATAGTATATTCAAAAGCAGAGACATTACTTGGCCGACTAAGGTCGGTCTAGTCAAGGCTGTTTTTCCAGTGGTCATGTATGGATGTGAGAGTTGGACTGTGAAGAAGGCTGAGCACCAAAGAATTGATGCTTTTGAACTTTGGTGTTGGAGAAGACTCTTGAGAGTCCCTTGGACTGCAAGGAGATCCAACCAGTCCATTCTGAAGATCAGCCCTGGGATTTCTTTGGAAGGAATGATGCTAAAGCTGAAACTCCAGTACTTTGGCCACCTCATGAGAAGAGTTGACTCATTGGAAAAGACTCTGATGCTGGGAGGGATTGGGGGCAGGAGGAGAAGGGGACGACCGAGGATGAGATGGCTGGATGGCATCACCGACTCGATGGACGTGAATCTGAGTGAACTCCGGGAGTTGGTGATGGACAGGGAGGCCTGGCGTGCTGTGATTCATGGGGTCACAAAGAGTCGGACATGACTGAGCGACTGAACTGAACTGAACTAAACTGATGAGGCACTTTGTTTTAAATGGCTCCCTGGCTCTTAAAAATCAAAATGGAACTCATCATCTTTCTGCCCACACTTGCACTTCCTCCTCTTCAGTCTACAGTGTATGACTGTCTCAAGGACCACATCAAGATCATTATCTCAAGGGAGTACTATGTTCTAACGTCTGGCACACTCTCTAGGATGTATGAGTGTTCTCACTGAATTTTGAAGGGAAAAAAGAAAGAAATGGAGGGAGGGAGGGGGAGGAAGGAAGGAGAAAGGAGCATTTTTACACTTTTAAGGAAGAGTTAAAGGAGTGGAGGCTCAGTATGAAAAAGATGTAAAGGCAACACTGCTGTGTTTAGGACAGAAGAGGCCCTAGGGACTCAGCAGTCAGGCATGGGCATTGCCCTCAACTCCAGTCTCCCAAGACCAGCTGGCAAATAACATGGTGGAGATTCCACCATCTAAATAATGTGACTGTGCTTCACAAATGGAGGGTTGTCACTTCAATACTGATGGTGCATGTGCGGGATCTCTTTTGCTTTCATGACTGAGGATGACTCCTCTATTCAAGGGGACTTTCCTTAGAGAAACATTTGAACAATCATGGGCCCACTTGGAAAAAGTAAACACTTTCAAGGGCTGATTACAGAGCATCTGTACTTGACTTCTAAACTAAGAGATAAAGAGAAGGTTACAAACCCTTGGCCTCACAGTATTACCTGTGTAGTAATACTATAGTGTTACTGTAGTATACCACTATAAATTAAAACCGTATTGAAGCTAAATTTAAAACTTATAGTCACATTACTTCAGAGTAGATATTTTCCAATTTCATCAATGTGTGTATACTAAATGTTAATTACTAAAGGAACAAGATCTTGATTAAGTGACTGTATAAATGAACTCACCATCCATCACCCTCTCACCTAAGGATATGGCAGATTCCCTAAGGCCCACTTATCTGGGGGCAGAGATTTTCAGCCTAAATTCCCTAAACTTACAGTGCAGAAAATTTCCAGTGCTTCCAGCTGCTTAAAAGGTATCTCTAGATAAATTATTATAATTCTTCACAGCTTACAGGTTTAGCTGTATTTTCAGAGAGAAATCTCAAATTCCAAGGGAGATTACTTCATCTGGGCAAATATTTTACTGTAAAAGGTACGAGACTCAGCACTTGTGAAAGTCTCATTGAAAACTGTGTCAGGAGACAAAATCTCCCATTAGGAGGGACAGAGAAGAAGATGTTGACAGGCTCATTATGAGCTCTAACAATGTATGTGCGTTCCCAGAGAAACCATTTCTGGCTTCATATTTTCCATTTTAATGTCTCAACAGCAGAACAGAAAGCACCTCCAAATTATA
Organism: Capricornis sumatraensis; assembly: GCF_032405125.1. NCBI lineage: Eukaryota > Metazoa > Chordata > Mammalia > Artiodactyla > Bovidae > Capricornis > Capricornis sumatraensis. The sequence goes on along the minus strand of NC_091092.1, from coordinate 136,060,119 downwards.
CCACCAGCCACTGCAACTAGCCTTAACTACTGCGATGACTCATTAAATGCCAGAGACATCCCCTCAGAAGTGAAATAATATGTTCAATAGGGTAGGTGAGGAAACTATGAGGATGACGACTATCAAAAAAAGCAACTCATTTGAACAAACCCATACTGTTCACAATTAACTTCATTAAATTGCATTTTTCATTTCCAGTTTCTTTTCTGAACTCATGTTTCCTACAGTTCTTTCACACTGTGGAGGAAATTAAGCCCCTGGAAATAACATCCTTCTTTTATACTCAAGTGGGCTCTATGGGCTGCAGAACTACCTGGGAGCTAATGGGAAATGTAGATGTTCAGGCCCCACACAGAACCTAGTGAAGCAGAATCTGCATTTTAACCAGGGCCCCAGGAGACCTATGTATACAGAGATGTGTGAGCAGCAGTGATCTATCAGAGAGTAAGAGCTCAATAAAATCAATCAGTTGTTACAGCTCAATTGAAAAAAACAACTGAGTTTTTAAAAATGGAATCCAAATAGACATTTCCCCAAGGAAAATATACAAATCATCAAAAAGCATAGGAAAAGATGTTTGACATCATTGATCATTAAGGAAGTACAAGTCCAAGCCACAATGAGATACTACTTCACAGCCACTAGAATGGCTCCAAGATAATAATAAGTGTTGGTGAGGATGTGGAAAAATTGGAACCTTCATACACTGCTAGGGAGAATGTATAATGGCACAGTCACTGTGGAAAATAGTCTGACAGTTCCTGATACGGAATATGAACCAACAACTTTACTCTAAGGTACGTGTGTGTGTGTGCGTGTTAGTCGCTCAGTTGTGTCCAACTCTTTGCAACCCCACAAACTGTAGCCCACCAGGCTCCTCTGTCCATGAAATTCTCCAGGCAAGAACACTGGAGAGGGTTGCCATTTCCTTCTCCAGAGGATCTTCCTGACCCAGGGATCAAACCTGGGTCTCCTGCATCACAGGCGGACACTTTACCATCTGAGCTATGAGGGAAGCTTAGGTACATGCCCAAGAGAGTTGAAAACACATAATCACACAAAAAGTTGTATGCAAATATTCACTGCAGCATTATTTCTAATAGCCGAAATGTAGAAATAACTCAAATGTCCATTAATGGGTGAACTGATAAAATATGCTACACCCACACAGTGGAATATTATCCAGCCATAAAAAAGAAGTACGGATACTTGCTATAACATGGATGAATCATGAAAATATTAAAGTACATGAAAGTAACCAGTCATGAAACTCCAAATATTCTATGATTCAATTTATATGAAATGTCCAGAATAAACTATAGCAATTTAGTGGTTACCTAGTAGATTAGTGGTTACCTAAGGCTAGTTAGGTGGATACAGTGTGTGCAGAGAGAGGTTGAAAGCTAAAAGGTATGAGGTTTCTTTTGGAAGTGATCAAAATGTTCTAAAATTCATTGTGGTGATGGTTGCATATATCTGTGAATACTCTGAATATACTAAAAAAAAAAAAATGAATTGTCTTTAAAAAAACCAAACAGTGAATTCCCCTGCTGCCAATCTTCCATATACAGCATGCTGCCTAACTGGAGATATGACGACCTGCTGAGTAGAACAAAAAGAACTGATAACAAATGTTTTTGTGCTAAATAATTGACCTCATTGTGTTAATGATTGACACCATGGATTGAGCACTTCCTGTGTGCAGGGCTCTATGTTGTTCCTGCACAGGGATTTTCCCTTTAAATTCTCCCCACAGCCCTGAGAATTAACTACTATTATCATCATCACCATTTTACAGAAAAGAGAACTGAGGCGTTGGAAACATACCCAAGGTCAACTGGCTGGTGAGCAGTGGTGAAGCTCAGATCTGAATCCAGGAAGTCAGTCTGGGAATAGTCTGCACACAATCTCAATCTCTTCATCAGTCAATCTCTCTCTCATTCCCCAAAAGATACTTTGGCTAAGGCTTAACTGTCCTTGTGCACACACAGGTGGTAGAAGAGACTTGTTGAGAACAATGAGAGGTGAGGGTTATCCCTTGCCACTCAGAACTCATATTCTCCAAGTCCCTTTGCTTATTGATTACAGGTTGCCAATGTTTGATGATTTTTCTCTTTGTATCTGTAGACAGATTGTCTTATTCTGATAATCAGCCTCAACCTCATCTTTCTGAATTTTCCAAAATGTAAAATATTTTGGAAAAATCATCCAGCACTTTTTTATTGGAAAAACAGTCAAACAAAACTGCCTATTTTCAGAAATGCCTTGAATGAGTAAAAGACTAGTCAAACTCCACGTGGGATGCTTCCATGAGTCATATATAAGAAAAAAATTTCTCATGTGTGATCATAAGATACTGACATCTGTAACAAAATTAACAACTCTGATTTGATTATTTAAAATCACAGCTAAAACATAACAGTCACCATGCTCTGAGTACTATTTTAAGTGTTTTATATTTACTTATTTAATATTCATAATAACCCATGAGGTACTTTTAAATAGTCCCATTTTTTAAATGATGAAATTGAAGAATTAAGGTTTTCATAGCCAGTTAATGGCAGAGGTGGGGTGTGAAACCAGGAGTTAATATTCTGAACAGCTATACCTTCCTAACTGCTCTTGGCAAATAATAAAAGAAAAAGCTATAGCCTCTGCAACCAGAGATTGCTGGGCAAAGAGTAATGCAACACATTTAAATCAAGTAAATGTCAGGAGTTTTGTCAGTAAGTGATGCTTGTTGCAACTTCGGTGAACTCGAACATGTTGTTTAAACATACAAAATAAGCCACACAGGCTACTCAATGTTAAGACCAGGGAAAACATGGTCTACACTGCCAAGAAGTCATTTCTCTTTTACGATCAAATTCTACTGCTCATGTCTGCATGGAATGGAATTATTCAGAAAAAAGTGAATATTATAGCCAACTAGTTTATTTGTATTTCCTGCTAATAATTTCAAACAACTTCATGGTTCATTAGATATTTTTATATACTCAGCCAATAAGTATTTTTTATGAAGAATATTATAAAGCTAAGTAAATAAAAAAGTACATAATAACAAATCATGATCAAGTTGGCTTTATCCCAGGAATTCAAAAAGGTTCAACATTAGGATAGCTATTAATGGAATTCTCTATATTTTTATATTAAAGGTCAAAGAAAATAACATTGTCATCTCAACAGATACTAAAATATATTTTACAAAATTTCAAAGACTTCTCAGATTAAAAGAAAAACATAACTATTGATACTAATAAATCAAGATAGAAACTGCTTTATATTAGTCAAGGATATCTACCAAAACTTGTTAGAAATCATGCTAAGTTAACAGTAAAAAGTTAGAAGTGATCCCATTATTCCTAGGAGCAAGCAAAGTGAAAGTGAAAGTGAAGTCGTGTCCGACTCTTTGTGACCCAGTGGACTGTGGCCCACCAGGCTCCTCCTTCCAGGGGATTCTCCAGGCAAGAATATTGGAGTGGGTTGCCATTTCCTTCTCCAGGGGATCTTCCCCACCCAGGGATCGAACCCAAGACTCCCGCATTGGAGGCAGACGCTTTAACCTCTAAGCCACCAGGGAGCAGGCAAAGACACCCATATTCAACACTGTACCAGAAGTCTTCATCAATACATAAGATGAGAAGACAAAAAGGAGCTTAAATATGGAAAAGGACTGTGTCAAATTGTTATTATTGGCAAGAAATAATTTCCTATCTTCAAATACAATCCTGTGAATTTATAATTTATTAGAATTAGTACAAAAAAGAAATAAGGTTACTGGCTATAAGAACAACATACAGATCAATAGATTTCTTATATGCCACCAATAACCAAATTGAAAACATAATGGAAAAATAGATTTCATCTAAATAAGGAAAACAAACAAAACTAAATCTATAAAGTATTGAGGAATAAAATTAATGAGAAATGTGCTATTAAATCTATATAAGAGTTTTGCAAAAATGAAAATCTGCTAAATGTGTTTATTATTTTGATGGATAATTATCATTGAATGGGAACATGTCAGCCACTAAAACCCCATAAGAGAAAGATGCTGAATTACTCACTTTGGCTAATCAGGTCTAATTTACCAAGTAATTGATATTTTGCCAATCTGACCAGCTTCAGAGCCAAAAGCAGAATCCATTTCTTGGGCATTTATCCTCATCCTCTGGAGTGTTTATCAGCCCCTTAGAGAGTGGCAGGTCCCAGTGACGCCTTCCTGGCCAATATCCTGTCATACTCTATGCATGCCAAGTTGTTTAAGTTGTGTCTGACTCTTTGTGACCATATGGATTTAGCCCGCCAGGCTCCTCTGTCCACAGGATTCTCAAGGTAAGAATATTGGAGTTCATTGCCTTGCCCTCCTCCAGGATCATACCCCATACAGTACCCCAAAGAGGAGGGTATGTTCACAGGTTGCTGTGTGAGGGAGTGTTGTGAATTACCTTACTGTTTCAAGGAATATAAGCAACTTCATTTATCAAGCAAGAGTCTCCCTGGATTTCTTATACATTCAGACCATTCTGCTGTCAAAACTGCTTTGCAGTACTGAACCTTTGTGTGCACAGCTCCAAAATGTTATGATTATAATGACTGCAGATAGAAAGGCATGAAATTGCATAAATTTTAAAGCAATGTGTTTGGTAATCCACATGAAGAATACATGCCTGTCAAAGAAAAAGGGATTCTAGATAAGAATTTGTGCTGGAAACAGTATGGAGGGGAAAAAAACCTCCTACAGTGTTGGGGGGAATGTAAACTGATACAGCCACTATGGAGAAAAGTATGGAGTTTCCTCAAAAAACGAAAAATAGAACTACCATATGATCCTGCAATCCCACTACTGGGCATATATCCAGACAAAACTAAAACTCAAATAGATACATGTACCCCAATGTTCACAGCAGCACTATTCACAACAGCCAAGACGTGGAAACAATCTAAGTGTCCATCAACAGAGGAATGGATAAAGAAGATGCAATATGTATATATAATGGAATATTACTCAGCATAAAAAAGAATACTTAATGCCATTTGCAGCAACATGGATGGACCTAGAGATTATTATACTAAGTGAAGTAAGCCAGATAAAGAAAGACAAATATCATCTGATATCACTTACATGTGGAATCTAAAATATATATATATATACAAATGAATTTATTTACAAGACAGAAATAGACTCACAGACATAGAAAACAAACTTATGGTTACCAAAAGGGATAGTGGGGAAGGGGGCAGATAAATTAGGAGATTGGGGTTAACATGTACAAGCTACTGTATATAAAATATAAATACTATATATAAAATGGGCTTCCCAGGTGGTGCTAGTGGTAAAGAACCTGCCTGCCAATCCAGGAGACATAAGAGATGCACATTCCATCCCTGGGTCAGGAAGATCCCCTGAAGAAGGAAATGGCAACCCACTGCAGTATTCTTGCCTGTAGAATCCCAAGGACAGAGGGGCCTGGCGAGCTATAGTCCATAGTGCACACAGCTGAAGCAACTTAACATATATATGAAATAGGTAAACAACAATGACCTACTGTAGAGCACAGAGAACTATACTCAAAATCTGGTAATAACTTATAATGGAAAAGAATCTGAAAAAGAATGAATATATATATGCATATGCATGCATGCTCAGTTGCTCAGTCATGTCCCACTATTTGTGACCCCATGGACTATAACCCACCAGGCTCCTCTGTCCACGGGATTTTTTAGGCAAGAATACTGGAGTGGGTAGCCACGCCCTCCTCCAGGGGAGCTTCCCGATAGAACCACCATTTCCTGTGTCTCCTGCATTGCAGATAGATTCTTTACCACTGAGCCACCTGGGAAGCTCATATCTGAATCAGTTTGCTGTACACTTGAAACTAACAAAAAACTATAAATTAACTATGCTTCTTTTTTTTAAATACAGGGGAAAAAGAATTTGGAAGATAATTATAGGCCTAGAGGGTAACCTGAAAGAAGACCCTGCATCAAGAATGGTTAAAGGGTTCCAAGAACTACAGCCAGTAATAAAGAATACTGTGACTGGAGAGAGGAATGCAGTTATAAGCATAAATAATTACATGGTTCTGAGATATCAGTTCCCAACAATTTAAAACAGGAAACAAATCTGGGATTTGCTCTCTTCAAGAAAAGATTCCATAGGGTCAGTCCTGCGGAGAGATCTGTTGGGAATGACTAGAGTAGAGCACATATACTGGTGTGTGTATGTGTGTGCATATGCGTGTCTTTAGTCGTGTCTGACTCATCGCGACTGGACTATAGCCCGCCAGGCTCCTCTGTCCATGGGATTTCCCAGGCAAGAATACTGGAGTGAGTTGCCATTTCCTTCTCCAGGGGATCTTCCCAACCCAGCGATCGAACCCACATCTCTTGCATCTCCTGCACTGCAGGTGAACTCTTCACCAGTGAGCCACCTGGGAAGCCCTATGATGTTGTTGAGGGGCTATAAAAGTGAGTCTTTGAGCAGAAATGAATTTCCTGAAAACACTAATCCCTTAATATACTGCAAGATGGAAAACACTGGAAAAATCTCTGGGCCACAGGATTCTTCACCCCCACTGAAAGAACAAATGAAGAAAAGTTAATTTCATTTAATAGAATAAATCCTTATAGTAACATGATTTCAGTGGCATGATTTTTCTATATGTTTAACCCATCTCCTTGATTTTCAAAGTGATGCATGTTCACTGTAGAAAGAATTAACATTTTTTGCTGTTAAAAACAGAAGTATGATTTTTACAGATGTTTTTCCATTTACAGAATTGAATCTTGAGATGTTCATAATTTGAGGTAGACACACCCATTACCCCAGGTAATGGACATTCTTAAGGAATGATAGATATTCTTAGAGGAATCTGAGAGGGCCTCATTTCTGGAATGAGCCAACATTTTGAATATTATGGGCTTGACTTATTAGCTTACACAAAAAATGTTAAGCTCTCTGGGTCACCATTTCCTGATCTACAAATGTAGATCACTATCCATGATTATTGTGAATTTAAAAGAATACAGCTGCTTTGCAAAAATGGTTTGTCAGTTCCTCAAAAATGTGAACAAAGAGTTACAATATGACCCCAAAATTCCACTCCTAGATATACACTGAAGAGTGGTGGTGGTGGTTGTTGAGTCGCTCAGTTGTGTCCAACTCTTGCAACCCCATGGACTTGTAGCCTGCCAGGCTCCTCTGTCCATGGATCCTCTAGGCAAGAATACTTGAGTAGGCTGCCATTCCCTTCTGCAGGGGATCTTTCTCACCCAGGAATTGAACCCACGTCTCCTGCATTGAGGCAGATTATTTACCGACTGAGCTACGAGGGAATCCCATATACCCAAGAGAAGTGAAAGCAAATGTCTACACAAAAACATATACACTAATGTTCATAGAAGCATTGTTCTTAATAGCCAAAAAAAGTGGAAACAACCCAATTGTCTGTCAAATGAATCAATCAACAAAATATGGTATATCCATACAATAGAAGAGTATTCAACATGGAAAGGAAATGAAGTACTGGCATGTGCTACAACACAGATGAATCTTGCAAACATTAGGCTAAATGAAAGAAGTCAACCTCAAAACACCACGTATTGCATGATTCCATGTATACGCAATGTCCATAAAAGGCAAATCCATACAGACAGAAAGTAGGTTAGTGGTTTCCTAGGACTGGGAAGGACAAGGAGGAATGAGGAGTGACTGCCAAAAGACACAGTGGTTCTTTTGGGGGCAATGCAAATGTTTCAGAATTAGATAGTTATGACAGTTTATACAACTCCAGGAATATACTAAAAATCCCTGATTTGTATACTTTAAAAATGTGAATTTTTGGTACGTTAATTTCTCAATAAAGCTGTAATTAAAAAATAAATCTGTAATCTGTTGTTTAATCTGTAATCCTATTGTCAATAGCTGTATGTAGGGTAATAAGATATAGTCATCTGCTGCACTGAAATTTGTGTTGGTTTGTCTCACCAGAGTTTTAAATAATTAAGAACTTTTATAACTGTTTTTTGGAACTTCTCATGCATGGATATTAGGCAAAAGATTGCATGGAAAGGGGCATACTGTGCTTCTAGGAGTTTGTGAATAGATTAAAATATCAAAAGCCTGGGAAAATACACTCACTTGGAAAGCCTGCCTCTGAGAAGTATTTCAGCAAGCTCTTCTTGTTTTCTAAAAAAACAGGGAGCTTTTCTGGGTGAAGGAAAGAAGGTATTTAGTTACTATCTGCTGAAATGCTGAGTCTGAACAAAATTATCTAATGAGGAACCTGATAGGCTGGTTTGGAGGGGAAAGGTTGATACATGAGAGTGACAAAATCCAGACCAGCCCAGTCATGTGGTGATGTCTCATTAAGAGACTTGAAGAAAAAAAGAGAGAGAGACTTGCAGAAGAAAATTTACCTCATTGCAAAAACTTTTGCCCTCACTTCCCAAGTCCCCCTTGATATGTGTGAATTGTTAGCTTATCTCTAGCTTATGAGAACCGAGTACATCAGCCTGAAATTCAGTGATGAGACACTCATAACGCTCCCATGAAAATCTGTTTTAAAAAGTAGTCAGCTGATGTTGAGAAGAAAAAATAATTATAAGACTAATTGGGCATGCTTTTAATTATCAGCCTTATTTTGGAGAAGTAGAGGGGTTGATAAAGAGAATCAGAAGGAGGCTGAAGACAAATAGAATAAGAGAAAACACAAATTATACTAACCTTCTGTGTTCAGAGGGCTCTATAGCCCTGGATAAGGATCTGATACTTTAAAAATACACTACAATGATAATAAGGAGGTTGAAAAAATCCATTCATGTTTGAGAAAAATCTAGATCACACCTCTACAAAGATGGAGTCTCTTAGCGGTCAATTACTATAAGTCTTTACAAGAATGTGGAGAAACTAGAATCCCCATACGCTGATGCATTGTAAAATAGTTCAGTTGCTTTATAAAACATCTGGACAGTTCCTCAAAATCTTAAAGAATCACCATGTGACCCAGCACTCCTAGGTATATACCCAAAAGAATTGATAACATATGGCCAAAGACTCACAGATGAATATTCATAACAGCCTTATTCAATAGTCCAAAAAGTGGAAACAACTGGAATGTCCACCAACTGACGAATGGATAAACAAAAGGAGGTATATCCAAACAATGAAATATTATCTGGTAATAAAGAGAAACGAAGAACCGATACATGCTATAAGATTACTGAATCTCAAAAACATTATGCTAAATTAAGGCAGACACAAGAGATCACATATTTCATGATACCACTTATATGAAATACCCATAATGGGCAAACTCATAGAGACTGAAAGTAGAATGGTGGTTGCCAAGGGCTGGGATGGATGAAAATGAGGATTAATGTCATTTAAATGTGTATGACATGTCTTCTTGGGGTAATGAAAATGCTCTCATACTAATTTGCAGTGATGGACAGACTACTTAGCAATTTACTAAAAGTTCATTGAAATATATATTTGAAAGGGTGAACTATATGAGATGCAAAATATACCTCAATAAAATTTTTTTATTCATTGAAAAAAGGCTGACAGTGAGTGTCTTGGGATAGGAGAATGGTGTGTGATTTATTTCGAGTTCTTCTTTTTTTAACACCTTCAATGATCTGCAAATTTTCTGCATGAGCAAATTCTTAGAGTAGCTTCCTCAAGGTAGACCTGAGGGGAAGAATTGTGCGAAAGTGATTCATAAGAAGTATTCCCAGGATGAACAAGAAGCAAAATGGGAAATTGAGACCAGGAAAATAAAGATGCCAAGGAAAGATGTGTTATCAGGCAAAGATTCTGGGAAGGTTAACTATGAATCAACCCACAGGACTGAGGGAAGTTGGGGAGATGGTGTGGGTTCCTTATTACTTATCTCATCAGGGAGCTGGAATATTTAAACACCACACACATGCACATATGTATAGTACCACAATACCAATCAGTTACTGACTGCCCCACCATGTCCTACTCATCTGCTAGAAGGAGTAAATTCCCAGGAATTTGTGTGCTCACTAAGTAGTGGGACCCACAGGTTGGTCCTCCCAAAAAGAGACACATGTACTGGCTGTTGGGTGTGAAAGCCCCCAGGAGCCAGTGTGCGCCATAATTGATTGGAACAAGAAAGCAAAAAAAAAAAAAAAAAGATGAAAATCTGGCAAAATGCAACAAGCATGTTTTAGTTGTACAAGGAGAAAAACCCCTCAAAACTATTCACAGTACATAGTATACACAGAAACATAGTATATGAATGATACAATCCACACACACATAATAATAAAAGCTTGACAGTATTTCTGACACATTCTAATATAAAATTTATAGAAAAGCCCCAAAAGATGCAGTTTTTGGTTTCTTTGGAGAAGAGAGAATTAAAGTCCAATATGGCACAGAAAGCAAGGAGTCATTAGCTTAATGAAAACTGTTAGTGGGGAGGGCTGCACTTTGGGAAAAGCGTGGCTTGTAGATTCTCTGGTAAATTTGCGGTTAGATAGAAGATGATCCTCAAGGGCAACAAGCATCCTGTTAGAACATATTTGCACCTGTAATCCTTGTCAGTCCCCAGAAGTTCTGTCATTAACTGGCTCCCCTGGTGGCTCAGACAGTAAAGCATCTGCCTGCAATGTGGGAAACCCGGGTTTGATTCCTGGGTTGGGAAGATCCCCTGGAGAAGGAAATGTCAATCCACTCCAGCACTCTTGCCTGGAAAATCCCATGGACGGAGGAGCCTGGTAGGCTACAGTCCATGGGGTCGCAAAGAGTCGGACACGACTGAGCAACTTCACTTTCACTTTCTTTCATAAGCGTTTGGCATGCACAGTAATTTTACTGTCTGGGATCTAAGGAGTTATATTTAACAGATATCTTTGGCTAGTAGTTTTCTAGAAGTTTATTTCCTTAGGATCTGCAATGAATGAGTAGTTGGTTGATAAGATTTGGCAACTGTGAATACCCTGCACTAATCTAGAAACATAAAACTGCCTGAAGAAAACATCAGAATAAAAATTGCCACATCCATCCATGCTTTCTTCACATTATCGCCCAGGAATATCATGCCATTGGAATGTTTATTTGTTCTTTAACCCTCTAAAGTTGATTACCCCTGAAAAACCTCCTGTTCTCATTATTCCAGGAGTAAAAATATGACCTTTGGCTATTACAGGGTGGCCTGTAGAATCATCCAAAGCTGAACAAGGGGGAAAAAATTACTGAGAAGAAACCAACTGGAAAGGCTACATACTATAGGGTCGCAACTATGGGACATTCTGGAAGAGGCAGAACTATGGAGACAGTAAAAGGATCAGCTGTTACTAGGGTTTAAGAAGGGTGGGGAGGGAGGGATGAACAAAAAGAGCACAGAGGATTTTTACAGCAGTGAAACTACTCTGTATACTACTATCATGGTGGATACACGTTATTATACATTTGTCAAAACCAATAGAATATACAACACCAAGAGTGAACTATAATGGAAATGACAAACTTTGGGTGATGATGATGTATCAACATAATTGTAACAAATGTACCACTCTGGTACAGGATTTTGATAGCAGGGTAGTATGTAGGTGGGGGCAGAGAGTATAAGGGAAATCTCTGTACCTCCTCCTCAATTTTGTTGTGAACCTAAAACTGCCCTTATAGTCTGGTTTTTGTTGTTGTTGTTTAAGCAGCAAACAGGAAAAAAATGGTCCTCTTAGCATTCAGTAGCCATGAATTCACCATGCTCCATTTACCTGGAGCCTTGGCCAGGGCCAAGTACATAATTGGCAGGGCCCAGAAATGAAAATACAGGACACCTCATTCAAAAATTGTTAAGAATTCCAAGATGGTGACAACAGAGCCTTAAACCAAGTGCGGACCCCTCTGAACACTGGATCCTATGTTACTGCACAGGTTACATGCCAATGAATTGGCTCTGGCTTTAGCATATGGTTGCCATTCTCCTGCTTAAAACATTTAAGAGCCCCCTATAAACAATGAGGAAGATGTCCAAAGTCCTTAACCACTTCTCCATGTACCTCTCTTCAGCTTCATTTCCCACAGCTCCATCTTACTTTCCATGTTCTAGTCATCGAGAGCTTCAATTTCCTGAATTTTTCACACTTTCTTAGCCTCAAGGTCTTTGCATGTATTTTCCTTACCTGGACTTTAATTCCCTGTTTTTTCATCACAGTAACTGTTATTGATCCTGCAGGTCCCAGTTAAGCAGAGAAGTGATAGCTAAGTAAATCAATGTTCATATTATATAACAAATAATATTTCCCAAATTTAAAACTATTTTAAAATACTATTTTAAACACTAATTTAGGAAAGAAATTTATCTTTTAATACAAGAAATAAGTCTTTCAATTTTTTGCATATGTAAATCTATATTTTCACAAAGCAGTTTTACATAAAATAAGGCAACCTGGTAGTTTTCAATATACCTTGTAATATTAAGAATTGTTGAAGAAGCACAAGTTTCTGAATACTTGCTTTTGCTTGCAAAGTAGAAAACAAAGCCTGCAACAATGTCTTCTGGATGAATACAATTTCCTGCTAATTTCTTCATTCTCTTAGAAATGAAAGATCCAAACAAAGCTTAGACTACTCATCCAAAAACATCACTTTTATTATATGGTCATTTTGGTTAAACTTGTCCCAGATTATCTAAATTAGCACCCAAGCACTTCGTAAGTAAGGTCTGGCCCCTCCAGGCTTAGAATATGGAGGTTGTTCACATCTGGCCTATTATTCTGGTCTCCCAACCTACTACACCTTTTTTCAAGCCCAGTTAATCTAGTTCTTGAGACCCTCTTTAAGGTTTCATACCATGTTGCCTTTGATCGGGTTATTTTCCTGGCTTATGAATGTCTTAATATTTCTTTGCCCACATGATCCAAGCATTTAATAAATCATTTTTTTCTCAAAACTAATTGTGAGGTGCTTTCTATAAAATGGAGTTGCTATGAACCCATATTCTGATATGTAGCTAGGATGATCAACCCATCCTGGTTTGCATGGGACTTTTTGAATTTACCACTGAAAAATTACATCTCACAGTCCTCCCTCTCCTCCCACAAGACTGGGCAAACTGGGACGGCTGGTCATCCTGTAAACTTTGATGTAAATTATGAGCTTATCTTGCTTTTCACAGACTTAACATGGGGCCTCAAGGGTAATGTTTACTCAGAAATACTTTTGATTAATTTCAACTGCATGCATTTGTATCACTGTTTTTTAAGCAGCCATTTTCAGAAGTGATTTTCTGCAAATTCATCATAAGGTCCAAGTACTGTTATAATTAGACAAAATGGTCTGGCAATCTAGACATGAAGAGAAAAAGAAGTTTGGAGCCAAAATGTTGATAGCTTTTAAAAATATGGTAGAGCTAGGAATCCATGTTAACTTAGTCTACAGCTTGTCTATGACCACCAAGAAACATTCAATAGAACTGAAGTTTGAAGCCAATTAATAGAGCTGATTAATATCTGTTCTACCAACTTTAATCTTGAAGATAATGGCAGGGTATTGACTCTTGCCTTTTTTTTTTGTTTTCAAATATATTACATTAAACATTACTTTGAATCCCTGGGGGGAGGCAAGTATTATTCTGAAAACTGTAAGGAATTATGGAGTTTATCACTGTTAATATAAAAAATAAAGCCAAAGTCAACATTTTTAATCAAAAACTGACATCAGGTCAGGGCTTGAACTTGTCTCTTGAGAAAAGCAAGCAATCACGCCTAAGCAATAACGTTCCAGGCAGAGGGAAAAACGTACATAAAGACTTAAAAGTAAGAGAACACAAAGTGTATTTAAGGAGCTGAAGAGTTTATTTTGTTTTAGACAGAATTCAAGTAGAGGCTAGATAGTGATAGACTAGCGATGAAGAAGTAAAGAGGTGGATTCAGATCCCCAAGAGTTTTACAAACAAGGTCATGGAGTTTGGACTTGATTTGAAGAGCAGTGGAGAAATATCAAAGCATTTGAATAGGGAGGTGGATGTCAGATTTTCATTTTTCCAACAAACCACTTGAAAAACAAAAGGAAATGCCTATTCACACGTATCTGTTTTCTCTTTGGTTGTCATTTTCATATTTATTGATAGCAATATTCTATGCATTCTGATACTTCTAGATTCTATGTTTCATGTTTTGGTATGCAACAAACCAAATAATATTCTGGGGTTTTCCTTCTATGGTCTACACTTTTTACTTAATTGGTAAAATACATTTCCATAAAATACAAAAAAAAGGAAAACAAAAGGAGACAGTGCTCCATTGACGGATCAAGTTGAAGGCAAACAGTCCAGTCCTGAGGCTGTCACAAGCCATGGTGTGATTGAACATAGGGCAGTGAGGGTGTAGAGAGGGAGAATGAAGAGATATTTAAGAAATAGAAGACATGGCACTTGGCAAATGATTGGATGTGGGATGGGCACAAGGTAGAGAAAATGGCTGAAACTGACATTCAGGAGTCTGGCTTCAGCAATCAGTGTGCCTGGTGCTCTTCACAGGGAACTCTGAAAGAGGGTTGGTTTGGGGGAGTGCAGAGATGATTGATTCAGCTCCTTTATATGCTAAACTGACACACACTTAAAGGAAGACCAACTTATAGTGCCATGTTTATAATCCAAATAGATATTTTCATTTAAGAAACACAGCCCCACAATCGAATACAGTTGCAAAACAAAAGTTTCCATTTGTGAAAAATAAAGACTGCAGAAAGTAAATGGAATAGAGGTGCCAATTTGTAATAAGTCTAGGCTTTCAGTGATCAAATGTCTTGAGGCTTAGGGCAGCTTTTTTTTTTTTTTCTTCTGTAAATTTTCTTGTAGGTAGATGACCAAGATATGCCATACTCTCAGAAACCATTTGGTGAACCCAGGCCAGGGTGCTGCTCATGCATGAATTCATGAAAATCTAAGGAAAGTCAAAGGAAAATGGTATGCAGAAGGACAGTTGTAATCTTGACTACATAATCCCAGAGCCTATCTGGATGCTAACACACCAGCTCAATGAGGTTGTCAAGCAACTAGATGTTCTCAGTGTTTAATATGGGGGCAAAATAGTCTTGCATTCTATTTTGAGACTTTAGACCTAGAAACAAACAGCAAAACCTCTGCGTTGTGGCTATATAACAAAATCTTGTACAAAAATTACATCCATAGAGCAGATACTGCTGACACTTCACCCTTGACCTCGACCTTCAACTCTGCCTGTTGAAAGCTACCCACCAGGAATACCTGTAAATCTCTGCCTCAGGGCTTTCTTTCTGGCTGAAGGAGCAAGACTTACTTCCTCGAGGAAGGCAAGCTGGAAAATACCAGAAAATTAATGCCCCTGGAAGCAGGCATTGCTGATGACAAATGAGGTGTTGGGGAGCAAATACTAATACATTGATCTCCTGGGCTCCCAGTTGGGATGATTCTGAGGGATGTTCTACAGTCTCCCAAAGGCTTCTGTCAGGATTGATCTGAGTTATAGGTAGTGAGCAAGCATTTGAGTGCATATAATTTATTTTGGAGGTGTTCCCAGGAAACTAGTAGCGTATGAAGTGAGACAGCAAAGGGAAGGTGTTCAGTAGTGCAAATTAGCAATGTTGGCAACTTGGGTTTGATCCCGCTGGGACTTCTGGGAGACAGTGTAGAATATGTCTCAGAGTTATTCCAACAAAGCTAAGGAAGTTGGTGTGTGTATGTACTAATATCCATTTGTCATTAGACTAAGGCTTGATCCTGGCAGATGCGAACTGCTTGGCGCTTCCAGTTGGCACCATCATGAGGCCAGGCAGACTGCAGTGTCCAAAGAGGCAGAGAGCATGTGCTGGTAGATGGAAGGCAACAGGTCTCAGTGAGGAAGTATGGCAAATGCTCAGGGGCACTCAGAGCATCTGCTCCAGAGAGGTACAAACCCCACAGACTGTGTGGAACTGGTGGAGGTTAAGTTCTGAAGGACAAGTAGGAGATAGTAGGGTTTGGGGGAGGGCTGTGGGAGTGACAAAGCACTAGATGGGAGGAGGGTCTGTCTGAAGGAGTCCCATTATGTGAGAGGCTTTTGGACCTACCCAAAAGAGAACTGGTACAGGCTTGATGCCAGGAAGAGGAAGTAGAGCTGGAGAGAGAATCAAGAGGATGTGATGAATAATGTGAGGGTAAAGAATCCTGAAAAGGTCAGTCTTAGATGTCTGCCTCAAGAGACCAGATGCCAGGGACACAGAGGGACAGATCACTTATGGTCCAGAGTAAGCACTGTAATTAAATTTTTAAAAACATGTTGAGTTTGAGACCTCTGGAGAATCCAAGTAGAGATATGCTGTGTATGTTACTGGTCAGAAACTCAGAAGCCATCTTTGCTAAAAGTAGAGACTTGATACCATCAGAGTATAAGAAACAAAGTTAACTCCAGAAAGATTCTTTAAGATCTCTACTATCTGCCAGGTACTCTGTTAGTCTCTACAGATATGTAGAGGTGAATATGAAGGAATCCCTTCCCTTCTGGAGTTTTCAGTACAGTACAGGTTTTACCAACCATAAATGTTGACAGAAACCACAGTCAACCATGGCGGCTGATAAAGTGGTCCAGGGAGAGTGTCAACACTGAGAACAGAACAACTGAGCAATATCTGAGGAACCACCACAGAATGAAAGCATTTGAAAGAAACCAAGAACATATGTCCAGCAGAGTAGAAAAAATACAAAGATGCTAAAGACTGAAAAGAATCTACAACAACCATGTGGTTTTGCTGGTCATAGTAGGGCTGTGTATATTGGGTTGTTTGGGGTGGGTGGAGGTTGCTGAGCAAGTATATAAATGTAGTGAGTCCAAAAGGTAATTAAAGATTTTTTAAAAACCTGTAAATATTTATATCATAAATATTCCCTATTACTAGACATTTTGCTACAACATTAAAATGCAATTGATACTTTTAAAAAGGCTAATTTTGAATCCTTCAAAAATATTTCTAATTTATTCCTTGAAGTGAAGTGAAGTCACTTAGTCGTGTCTGACTCTTTGCGACCCCATGGACTGCAGCCTATCAGGCTTCTCTGTCCATGGGATTTTCCTTAGATAATGACATATCACAATAATAAAAGTAATACCTCACATTAATAAGGCACTTTAAAGTGTATCAAACAAAATGTATGTCTGGTTATCTGCCAGAATTCTTGGTTGCAAGCAACAGAAACCTGACTATGACTTTATAAAAAGAATATATTGCAATATATTGGAAGACTATCACTGTTTTCAAGTCAAGCTTGAAAACGCACAAGAATGAAAGGAAGCTATGTAACAAAACTATCCTAGATACCTGACACTGCCACAATGCCTGTGCAATGTCACTGCCATGGGACCTGGTGCCCACTCAGCCTGCTAGTCATCTCCAGGCCTTTGTCTCTCCATCACTCACTCAAGGGAACAGCTCAGGCAGAAGAATCTGACTAGTTGAGTCTAGGTCACATGGCCTTGCTATGCTCATGATGGGGCAGGAGAAAAAAGATCTGTGCCTTTAGCCTCCACAGAGGAAGGTGTGAATCTGCTTGACATCACAACTCACCTAATGGGTATCACCCAAGTCTAGGAAAGGGATGCTGATATGGCAAAGCCCACTGTCTATAATCTCCAGGTATGCTTATATGCCAGCTCCAAGCTCAGTTCCTACATTCAACATCTTTCAGCTTTACTAAACTTCTATGTGGTGAATTATCATTATCCCCATTTAACATTGGAGGAGACTGAGAATCAGAGCAGTGATGTGCAAGCATAAGCACCAGAACTCAAATCCGAGTCTTCTAGATCTAAATAGACATGTCTTCAAAGATGACATACAGATGGCCAAAAAGCACATGAAAAGATGCTCAGTATTGCTAATTATTAGAAGAATGCAAATCAAAACTAGTGAGGTATCACCTCACACTGGTCAGCATGGCCATCATCTAAAAGTCTAAAAAAAAAATGCTGAGGAGGATGTGGAGAAAAGGGAAGAGGGAACTCTTATACTATTGGTGGGGATGTACATTGGTTACAGTCACTATGGAAAACAGTATGGGAGTTCCTTCAAAAACTAAAAACAGAACTACCATATTCTCCAGCAATCCCACTCCTGAGTACATATCTAGAGAAACAACTGATTCAAAAAGATAAATGCATCCCAATGCTCATTGCAGCACTATTTACAAGAGCCAAGACATGGAAACAACTTAAATGTCCATCAACAGATGAATGCATGAAGAAAATGTGGTACATATATACAATGGAATACTACTCAGCCACAGAAAAGAACGAAATAAGTCCATTTGCAGCAACATGGATGGACCTAGGGATTATCATAGGAAGTGAAGTCAGACAGAGAAAAACAAATATCATGAGATATCAGTTATATGTGGAATCTTAAAAAAAAAAAGATACAAACAAACTTATTTACAAAAGAGAAGCAGATTCAAAGGCTTTGAGAACAAATGCATGATTACCAAAGGGGAAAGGTGGGGGAAGGGGATAAATTAGGAGCTTGGTATTAACATATATACACTACTATATATAAAGTAGGTAACCAACAAGGACCTACTGTATAGCAGAGGAAAATCTACTCAATATTCTGTAATAACCTATATGGGAAAAGAGCCTGAAAAAGAATGGATATATGTATATATAACTGAATCACTCTGCTGTACACCTGAAACTAATACAACATTAAAAATCAATTATACTCCTATATAAAATAAAAATTAACATTTAAAATCTGAGTCTTCTAACATCAAGCTGCAAAAATTCCCACTGGGTAGGGTTAACTCAATTCACTTGAGTATTTATGGACTCATGCTTTGCCCAGAAAATCAGGATGTATAGAAGAACAAAGAGCAATTCCCAATGACTGAGAGCCAGTGAACTGGCCCACCTGACTTTATGACCATTCAGTTCAGTACAGTTCAGTCGTTCAGTCGTGTCCGACTCCTTGCGACCCCATGAATCGCAGCACGCCAGGCCTCCCTGTCCATCACCATCTCCCAGAGTTCACTCAGACTCACATCCATCGAGTCCGTGATGCCATCCAGCCATCTCATCCTCGGTCGTCCCCTTCTCCTTCTGCCCCCAATCCCTCCCAGCATCAGAGTTTTTTCCAATGAGTCAACTCTTCTCATGAGGTGGCCAAAGTACTGAAGACTGTCATTATGCACATTCATTATAGACTTGATTTGGGCTGTGTGCTCAAGAAATCACCAAGAATATGATCTTGGGTCTAAAATATGGAGTGGAGTTCCTGTCCCAGAATTTAACACCAAAGTTCTCCAGTCCATGCCACTGGTAGTGGCTCTCAAGCAGCATTTAGGCCCTAAGCAGAAATTGTGAAATTCCTAAATCAGTTCTCAGGTAATTCAGTCCCGTAAGAGTATAATTTTTTATACTGGGAAATAGCGAATGCTATTCAAATGAAGAGGACTTTAGATGTGAAAATTCCAGTCCTGTTTTTAATTGACCAAACTTCAATATGAAAGCCTTTTTGTTTCTCGCAAAACAAAGGTACCAAAGAATGCTTGAGTGTGTGTCTTACTCTCAGTCAATTGCTACTTTGACTTACAAATACAAGGTGGGGTGTGTGTGTGTGTGTGTGTGTGTGTGTGTGTGATGTTTATACACCTTGTTTGTGTATATGTGTCTGTGTTGAGGGATACTTCAAATACCTCAGACTTGAAACATCAAACTGCCAGTGGTTTCTGCAACTCTAATACAAGATGTTTGGTTTATTAACAGGACATATTTTTCTTCATTCATGTTATGGGGAAAGAGGGATTATATATCTGAATATAATTTACCAGGAAAAATACTGTAATTTATACTTAAAGAAGAAAAGAGAACTATGGAGAGAGGACTTAGGTTTATGCATAAAGAACAAAATCTTCTTAAAGGTCTATTTTTTAGTCATACAGTTTTAGTCCACTCAGGTTGCTATAACAAAAATAGCATGAATTGAGTGGCTTATAAATAACAAATGTATTTCTCACAGTTCTGGAGACTAAGAAGCTCAAGGTCAAAGCACCAGCAGATTTGGTGTCTTGTGAAGGTTTGCTTCCTGAGTCATAGATGACTGTCTTTTTGTTATAACCATGGATCTTTCTGGGGTCTCTTTTATAAGGGCACTAATCCTATTCATCTGCTCTCATGACCTAATTACCCCCAAAGGCTATACCCACCAATACAACCACCTTGGGGGTTAGAATTTCAACATATGAATTTGTAGGGGAAACATAAACATTTAGTCCATTGTAAATATGCCTTATCATATTCCTTTGATTTATCAAGATGAAAGAATATGATAAGTCAAAATGGAAATGAAAAATATTCATAATTTTTTAATGGATGAAGCCATTAAAAATACTAACCTAAATCACTGAGTTGCAGCTACATATTCAACATTGACCAACCCATTCAATCTTCATAAGGATGTCAATGAGATGGGCTCCTATCCTGGAAATGAGCACTGAGATTGTCTAGTATATCCCATTGGTAGTGGCTGTCAAGTGTCCTTAAAACCCTGAGCAGAAGTGAAATTCCACAATTAGTTCTCAAGCAATTTCAGCCATTGATAATTTTTTTTTAATCCTGAGAAACAGCAGATACAATTCAGATTAAGAGGATCTGTGCCAAGGAACATTTGATGTGAATATTGTTCTCTTTTGACTCAGACTCATAGGTTGAGGAGACTTGTTAAAGAGTACAATGTTCATTTCCTTTTGGGTGTAATATCTCCCTATTCCCCTGTATGAGATTAAAATCAAGGAAAAAATGTTTTCCTTGAATGCTTTTTCAACTTCTTCCTTTGGATCAACTACTCTGGCTGTAAACCAAAGTTCTTTTATGTTAAAAGAATTCTAACCAAGTGGGATTAGTGTGATCATTTCCCAAACTTCAGAGAGTGACACCAGGAATGAGAGATCCAGGGATTTTCAGCTACTACTCTTGATACCTGAAACTCCCAACCTGGCACTCCTTCCACACAAAGGGACAGTGGAGGACTGGTATCAAGGACCCTTAAATCCAGGGATGAAGTTCAGGGGTGCCTATGTGGGGGTGATAGGCCTACAGAGTTCTAGGGGTAAGGACCCTGAAGTGCTCACACCAACAGCTGCCATGGACATGAAATTCAAGCTCCAGAAACCTCTGTATTATCAGTCCTTTGAGACTAGCCCTACCATTTTAATCCAAAGTCTTAGAAAGAACGATGCCTTTCTACAACCCCTGCCCAGGCACACAGATTAAACAGGTTACTTCCTCACCAATAACACTCAGTTACTGGCGACCATGCTGGTCAGGCTTCCAATTGTGAATCCCCAAACATTTACCACTAACGTCTCCACCTTTCATTCATGCCAGTATCTTTCTGTGTCACTGTGTGATTAGTGGCTGCCTCCAAGACTAAGCTATAAACTCCATGATAACACGGATCCTGGCTGCTTTGCTTATCACTGCATTCTTCAGTGCCTAGCACATAGTAGGGGCTAATGCAATGTTTCTTAAAGAATCACAGAAGCTGAAATATGCCTTGTCTTCCCTGACTTGCTTATGTAGCACTTCATGCATAGAGCTTTCTCAGTCTACGCCAACCCAAATGACTTTGTCCTTTATCCCTTTTATGCCACATATAACACCACTGAAATACATGAAAGTACAACAGGGAAAAACAGGACTCTGGGGCTTAGAGGCACTCAGAGCATGAACCAAAGAAAAGCATAAAGTTCAGAAGAGGAAAAGGAAGAGATGTTAAGATGAATTAAGCAGAAGAATGCTAAACCATGAGTAGAAAAATAATGGTATGTACTAGTCAGCTGTAGCTGCAGTATTACCTAACAAACAACCCCAAAACTCTGGAGCTCACAAAAATAAGCATTTCCTTGCTCACATGACTTAGTTAACTCTGTTGCTGGCTAGAGTCAGCTGGGTTTGGCTCTGGACTTCAGGTTGGATCTAGATCTGTTCTATGAAGCCCAGGCTAAAAGGGGAATGGCTACCTAGGGCATATTCTAATCAGTGCAATATTAGGAGACCAAAGGCCAAACTTAACCATGTAATCATATGTAAGACCTGTACTTGCATCGCATCTGCTAATCTTCCACTGGCTAAAGCAAGTCATATGGCCGAAATCAACAACAATGGAATGTGAAAATATACTTTACCCACTCTAGTACACTGCAATATCACACTGCATGAAACAAATGGCGAATTGAGAACACAAGCTATTACAGTGTACAAAGAGCCCATCAGTATGATCCAAAAGAACAAAAACACTCAAGCACTCAAAATACATTTTGATGAGGAATAATTGTGAGGAAGGCAGAAATGAATGACTTATTCACTGAGTTCAACAATGGGAAACTTCTGCTTAAATCACAAAGCAGCTCCAAGTTTCATGTGTGAGTTAGAAGGCTATGTTCTACAGACATCTAGAAATTTCCAGTGTTCACATGAAATCTACACAACACAAGAAAGATACAGTTGTTATTTATAGTGTGATTAGGCTCAAACCTAGGTTATCTGGAGCTTCTATCCTCAACAAATAGCACCATTTGTGGTACTCTTAGGATTAGTTTCCCTAGAAGAAGACTCATGAAGCCAGGGAGCTTCATGCAGAAAGGTTCTTAGAGAATCCCAATGAATGGCGGATTCATGTAAATGTATGGCAAAATCAATACAATATTGTAAAGTAAAAAAATTAATAAAAATACAAAATAAATAAATTAATTAATTAAAAAAAAGAGAGAATCCCAGAGAGAAACTTATGAGGAAGTAAGGAGGGAGGGATCAGGCAGAAAGAGCTGGCCTGCAATGTAATTGCAATGGAGATCTCAGGTGACCAGACAAGGAGGTTGAGCCAGGGTGGCCCTTAAGAGGCAGGGAGGCCAGGCTTTTGTATCTCCAAATCAGCCAGTCAGTGGCTATGGACTGCCCTCTCAGAGGGTGTGTAACCTTAGGAGAGTCAGTTCTGTGGAGCAGAAAACAAGTCCAGCGAAAGCAACAGCTGTGAGCCTTCAGCAGGTACCATTCCCAGTGGCTTGGGCTGAGTGAGTTATCCCTGAATCCCTGGACAGAGCACCAGAGTATCCACTACAGTTGGCATCCAGCAATCTGCTAGGGGATCTATGCTAAGTAACTGACAGAGGAGAGAAGAGTTAGTGATTGTACACGAGCGAGAGGGGAAGGGAGGAGAGTGGAGGCAGTAGTCTCCATTTGGTCCCTAGGATTGGGTTTGAGTGCTGTGGTTAAAGCTCTTAAATTTTCATGAGAGATTCCATATTCTGAGTGCCAGGTTAAAATGATAATTGCTGATGCAGAGCAAGGGAGCTGTCCCTTCATCTCTACTTCTGCCTTGGAAACCAACAGCAGGCCTAGAGAGTACAGGGCTTGGCCTTTGTTTGTATTGATCTAGATAATGGATAGAAAGGTGAAGTGAATGAAATCCAGAGAAGACAGAATGACCTATATGTCAAAAGCAACCCTAGCCCAGGGAGAAAAGAACAGAGTCATAAAGCAACTAGATGGGGGGCTGGGGGAGCAGGGCTGTGAAAGACACAAGATTTTGAGTGAGCTGAGTAGGAAGAGGAAAGGGAAGAGAGGGGAGTTAAAAGAGGAAAGTGATGAGAGACAAAAATTATGCTGTGATGAGTAGGACTTAGAGATTTTTAGGTCATTGAAGATTTTCTGTGTGCCATGGAATTTAATTTCACTTTAACTGTCTAAAGAATAAGAAATTCTTTAAAGTACAACTTAATTTTTTGACTGTAACAAAGATTTAAGGTGCTTTCCTGTTTGGGTATAGGCTTCCCTAATAGCTCAGTTGGTAAAGAATCCACCTGCAATGCAGGAGACCCCAGTTCAGTTCCTGGGTTGGGAAGATCCGCTGGAGAAGGGATAGGCTACCAACTCCAATATTCTTGGGCTTCCCTTGTGGCTCAGCTGGTAAAAAAATGTGCCTGCGATGTGGGAGACCTGGGTTTGATCCCCGGGTTGGGAAGATCCCTGCAGAAGGGAAAGGCTACCCACTCCAGTATTCTGGTCTGGAGAATTCAACTTTCACTTTCTTTCACCCCCCTATTGTGGGGGGTTTTTGCATTTCTGTTTATTTGAATGTGATGCCCAGTTGGACAGGATAGGAAGTGGTTTAGATTTTCTAAGTTATATAAATGAAGTGAGAGAACTAATAAAACTGTGCAAGAATGGAGGCACAACACTTAGCGGGTGTCCCTGTGATGATTTTCAGAGTTGTCTTACATTTCATGAAGCTCCTTGCTGTGTTATTGACTTTTGAGAACCCCAAGAAGACGCTGCAGCTTCCACTTATTTATAATTATGTGCATGCTTTATGATCTCTTTGAGGGCAAGAGTTGTTCATGGAGATTCAAGGTGATTGGCAGATTTTGGAGAGCACAGGATTAATGATTGAAACCAGAGAGAATGAATAGATGGATGCTGATGGGGTCACACCATCAGCTAAACTGAAAATGAAATCAATAACCAGGATCTCCCTTAGGAAGTCCAAGAACATTAGGGGAAAGTGCAGTGGGAGCATCCTTTCAATGTGAAAGATACCACGAATTTCTCGAATTGCTTTTAGACCTCCTGAGGCTTGGTTTTACTTTTTAAAATCTTATAATCTCCATCTGAGCCTGAGTCAGTTTAGTCATTTTTTAATTTAGGTGCTGCTTTCACTTTTGCACCCTCGAATGAAACCTCTTTTATCAATAGTAATTTAAGAAGATAAATACGTTAGAAAGACACTCAGCAAAATGCAAATGTTGCTCAAAATATAGTGATTAAAAATGCCACAATGCGAAATCACCTCATTTAATGCTTAATTCTCTTCTGTTTCTTATTTCAGGTGCTCAAATACTTCCCCCTCAGTAAGTATTAATTCAATTAAGTGCTTACAGTTGCTAATTCATGAGCTATACATGAAATTCCTAAAATTTTTATGTATTACATTTAGAACATTGGAAGGGTCCTCATTATGATTTTTAAATACTTACCTGTCACTTACAGACAGGTAGGATTATAATCTGTATAAATGTGTTCCTTGGCAGACCATGGGGTTTTGTTTTTGTTTTGCTTTTTTGCATTTTGACAACATATAATTCTCATTTTTTCCTACATTCAGTGCTGCTTTATATTAAAAAAAAACAACCTTATTTATACTTATTTCTGTTATCATAGTTTCCACCCTCTCAAGAGATAATATCTGTCTAAAAGTCTAAAAAGATGGCAGACAGTGACTACGCACAATTTACAGAACTTATTCACAGGCAGTATCTTCTGACCAGAGTTCCCTGAACTCAGTTCTAACAGTGAGTGGATATAAAAGCAGGGTCACTGGTGGTGACTACAGCACACTAGTCGGTTCCAGACTCTGTTTAAATCAAAGCAAGCTAAGGAAGATATGCCCACCGTTACTTAGTGTTCAGAGACAGGTCAGGTGATGTTTGAGGTGCCCAGAGGAAAAATTCATGAAGCTAACAAATTAGAATTAAAGGCAAAGTAACTGACAATTTGAGGTTATGTTCAGGGTTTTAAAAATCTCCATCCTCCTTTATAAATACATATTTTAAAAATAGCAATGAAGGAATGTAATCTAGTTCTTATTGCTGGCTGTTTGGTTACTGTTAAATTAGACATGAAAATATACTTGTACAATGACCTTATATTGTAGTTTAAATTTATGTTTAATAGTAGTCCCAAAGCCAGGCTAATAAATAACTTGTAATCTTCTGGCTTCTCTCAACAAAGTTTTAAGTGAACCAGTATAAGAGCTTAAGAGCACACCCAACACTACAGGCTACAATTTAAAAAATCAGAGAAAATAATCACATTTTGGTTCTTTTTAGGATATTTACTTCAGAAACACTAATTCAATAATTAAATGTACAATCTGTATGAAATTATACTTTGCGCATAAAACAGACTATTATTTAAAGATGTTTTGTCCTCCTCACTGGAAAAAATAGATAAGCCTGATTTTCATTAATCTCCCATTTACTACCATTTCATAAATAAATTTCAGTTTTATGAAGTGATGTTTCACAACTACAACTCTAGAGAAAGTAATGGATTGTCATGCAAAAGTGGCAGGACTGTGTGAGCAGAATGACTGAAATGACACTCCTCTTACAAATATAAATCAACGTAAGTAACAGAACAATAATCTAAATGAGAAAGTTATGATTCTGATATATCTTAGTGTTTAAAATATAAAGAGATGCTGTTTTTCTTTCCTACAAAATTGTGAGATGTATTAAATATGACAACATGACTGTGGTACACAGGACACTGATGAGTTAGTAAGCCATGACCACCAAAGCTGCTGCCACCATCATCATCATCATCACCATCATAAATACCCAGGAGAAGCATGGGGTCTTAGGAGAAGGCACCTAACCTTCAGAGCTAGACAAGCCTGGCTATGTGACTGATGATTTCCTGTGCTTTCAGCTATGTGGTTTTTGCCCACCTAGGTCTCAGCTAGATATCTCTGTGGCATCATGAATGCCAGACTTCACAATTAAGAAACTCCTGGCCTCTAATAGTAGTCATGGTAATGGCTGAGAGACAGAATGCCCTGTGATCAGACAGCTGGGTTGCAAACCTGGCTCTACTGTTTACAGCCAGTGAACCTAGGGCAAGTTCCCCAATTTCTCTCAAACCTGTGTTTTTGCATTTACAAATTTGTTATATTAATTTGAGATCCACCAAAAGAAGACTCTGGAGAAAAATGGATATGCAGGTAGTTTACATGGGAGTTGATCTCAAGAAGCCCAAGAGGGAGAGTGGGGAAGTAAGGTAGAAACGGCAGAAAAGCCAACGAGAGGTGTATCAGTGAGCGGGTTCCTGCTATAGACAGGATGGGCTCAGTCTTGTCAGAGACACTCTTGTCAGAGACACCACTAAGAACACATCTGAGGATCACCCACTACAAAGGAGAAGACAGTAGCATTTTTCTACCTACTTCTTTCCACCATTGATTGAGGGATGGCCTGTGGAGTGTCTGTTCCCCTCAGCAAGTTCAGGTTTTTGTTGCATGTCCAAATGCAACAAAACAAGCTTGTGGGATGCTAAAGGAAGCTCCCTCCCCCAGCAGATGTCAAGAAGGAGGAGGAAAAAGGGAAGAAGAGATGACAAAGATGACAGTGGCAGACTTCTTGCAGTGAGAAGCTATAGGCATGCCCAAAACTGCAGCTGTGGGTAACATTAGAAGGTTACAGAGAACACGGGGAAGGGCATGACTGCACCTGTTATTTCTCAGGACAGCACAAGTTATTTTTCCAGGACAACATGAGGATCAGCCACAGGAACATAAAGTGCTTATTTCATAACAGGGACTCAGGAAATGAGAGCAACAGTGACAAAGATGCCCTACAAGAGGAGGACAGGCACTAACAAACTGAGAAACCAACCAGTAACCTCGTCTGGCCAATCCAGAGCCCCTCCTCACCTCTAGGTGGATGCTTCCAGGTGTGTGCAGGTGAGCTGCCCTGCACAGGCTGCCTGCCCTGTTGATAAATTGCTGGTGTGGTTTTAGAGGAAGGTTTCCTTAAGTTCGTTTCCTTGGAGCCTCAGACAGTAAAGAATCTGCCTGCAATGCAGGAGACTTGGGTTCGATCCCTGGGTTGGAAAGATACCCTGGAGAAGGGAATGGCAATCCACTCCACTGTTCTTGCCTGGAGAATCCCATGGACAGAGGAGCCTGGTGGGGTGCAGTCCATGGGGTCACAAAGAGTCAGACACAACTGAGTGACTAATGCTTTCACTTTCCTTGAGTTTGCAGAGCAATAATATAGACTCAGCCAGTGCCACTGAGTTGCCACATTCAATTGCACATGATGCCTTCCCCAGGCCTGAGGCAAGCCTTCATGGGCCCCCTCCTTCACAAAAAAGTATATAGTACATATTCTATGCCATTGGTATAAAATGAGCATATTAATATTATACATTATTAAGACATTTTCCTGGACCTAAAAGTATATATTTTTTCTTTTGAGTAAAAGAATTGAAACCATTCTGTGGGTCCCTGAAGTACTATGGGCCCCAGGTGCTGTGCCTGCTCTGCCTAATGGATCAGCTGACTTACATATATTATTTCATTTCATTCTTTAAAAAGTGCCAAGAGGATTTCTTATCCCCATTTTTCAGATGAGGAACTGAGGCTGAGAGAGGTGAAATTACCCACTCAGTTTCACACAACCAATGGCAGAGCTCAGGATTCTTACACACATTCCTCCAGCAGTCGTATGGAATAAAGGCCCACTATGATGGTGACTGCAGCCATGAAATTAAAAGACGCTTACTCCTTGGAAGAAAAGTTATGACCAACCTAGATAGCATATTCAAAAGCAGAGACATTACTTTGCCAACAAAAGTCTATCTAGTCAAGGCTATGGTTTTTCCAGTGGTCATGCATGGATGTAAGAGTTGGACTGTGAAGAAAGCTGAGCGCCGAAGAATTGATGCTTTTGAACTGTGGTGCTAGAGAAGACTCTTGAGAGTCCCTTGGACTGCAAGGAGATCCAACCAGTCCATTCTGAAGGAGATCAGCCCTGGGATTTCTTTGGAGGGAATGATGCTAAAGCTGAAACTCCAGTACTTTGGCCACCTCATGCAAAGAGTTGACTCATTGGAAAAGACTCTGATGCTGGGAGGGATTGGGGGTAGGAGGAGAAGGGGACGACAGAGGATAAGATGGCTGGATGGCATCACCGACTCGATGGACATGAGTCTGAGTGAACTCCGGGAGTTGGTGATGGACAGGGAGGCCTGTCGTGCTGCGATTCATGGGGTTGCAGAGTCAGACACGACTGAGCGACTGAACTGAACTGAATAATGATTCTTGCTGCATTTGCCAAAACCAGAAAGGTCAAAAATATGTGTTAAGTATATGTACACAGAAACATACATAGATACACACACAAAAATATGCCTTTAACTTTTTAACAGCTTTATTGAGGTGTAATTCACATGTGATATAATTCAGGATTTAAAGTATACAATTCAGTGGGCTTTAGTATATTCACAGAGTCATGCCACATTCGCCACACTCAATTTAAGAACATTTCATCAGCCCAGGAAGAAACTCCATTCCCCTTAGCAACTGCACGCATTCTCCCATGCACCTCTCCCCAGCCCCTAGCAATCACTACTCTATTTTCTATCTCTATGGATTTGCCTATTCTGGACATGTCATACAAACACAGTCACACAATATGTCACATTTTATGCCTGGCTTCTTTCACTTTAGCATCATGTTTTCAAGTTTCATCCATGTCATAGCATCTATCAGTACTTCATTGGTTTTTATTTCATTTCACGGAAGTTCCACATTTTATTTATCCATTTAGCAGTCAATGGATATTTGATTCCCAGAATTTATTAATCTTATAACTGGAAATTTGTGCCCTTTGACCAACATCTCCCCGTTTCCCTCACCCCAGTCCCTGGTAACCACCACTCAACTCTGCTTCTAATCCTTCTGCATTCTCGCTCATTCTCCTTTAGATCCATAGTAGGTAGTCATAAGAATTCTGATATAAGAATTAAGAATGAAGTCTGTAACTAAAACTTAAATCAAGTTATTATTCCCTGGTTATGTACCAACCAACTAAGCCTACCAGTTGTAGGCTTAAAACAAGGAAAGAATATTGTTTAAACACTCAAGTTTCCATTATTCAAAATGCCCATAATTTCCTGAAACTGAATGGTTTACCCCAGGTGGGAAAATCAGTGATCACTGCCTATAAACAGACACTTTTACAAGCAAACAATTCATTGCTCTTTTCTCTGGGACCTACTATCTACTTGCTTACGCAATCTACTCCCACTTTAGGAAGTGGCCTCCAGAAGCCATTATTTGTTTGGTTAAGCTGACGAAACTGGAGCATTCACTCCACCTAAGCAAGCTCAATTATATTTTTGCATCTGAAAACAGGAACTGCAAGGCTAAAGGGTTGTTGTCAGGTTGTGGATGGGGAGCAGGGCCCATTTGATATAACCTCCAACAGCAGGCTACCTTTTGGTCACCATGGGCACCAAGAAGCTGAGAAGGATGGTGAACAGAGAAAGATGAATCAAGCAGATGTTAGCAGGGACAGTATACAGAATACTACATGTATAATTCTAATTTTAGGTTCCAAACTTTTCCTGCTATCTGGCTATATCCCTGCTCTTAGAATCCATGGGTAGTCCTATAATACTTTTATGAAACATCCTTAAGCTAGTTCAGTCAGCTTAGATTAAGAGCAACCAAAACCCTAACACACAAAGTTACTAGAAGCCCTGACAGAGCTTCTAGTGGCTCAGAGGGTAAAGCGTCTGCCTGCAATGCAGGAGGCCTGGGTTCGATCCCTGGGTCAGGAAGATCCCCTGGAGAAGGAAATGGCACCCCACTCCAGTACTCTTGCCTGGAAAATCCCATGGACAGTGAAGCCTGGTAGAGTACAGTCCATGGGATCACAAAGAGTCGGACACGACTGAGCGACTTCACTATACTTCTTAACTGTCATTTTACTATCTATAATTAAGCCAGAAAACTTTTGAGCATCAGTCCCATCATACTTCTGGCTCTATAGTTTGTGGCCAGGCTGCCATTCTTTGGAAAAGGGGAAATACAATAACACTTTTAGGAAGAGTCTGTGGTTGGTGGGTAGGATACCTCTGGATTAAATCCTGCCTGCCATCTACCTCTAATCCCCCACTCCCAGGTTTCTGAGAGAGCTCTATGCATGAATAAAAATACCAAAAGAGAATATAAGAATGTACTTTATTTTTAGTTTGACCTGTTTCTAATAACCCCAGATCAAGCCAGAAGTGCTTGGCAAGAAATTAGAAGGGTTTTGGTCTCAAGGCCATCATCGTCTCTTCCCTCAAGAGCTGATAAGGGAGTTGATTTTGGAGGGAGAAGAAAATTTACTCTTTGTTATGTATAGAGTACAGATATACATGCACTACATAAATAAATAAACAGCATATCTATACTATTAAAATTTCATGTGGGAAGGTCAATTAGGGAAAAAAGTCTAAAAATGGCTTCTACTGAATCACTATGCTGTACACCTGAAATTAATATGATATTGCAAATCAATGATATTTCAATTAAAAATGTTTTTAAATTTTAAAGCCTCCTTAGGAAAAAAAGGTTGAGGGACATCAGAGCCTATAGTGGATGCTGCGGTACGATTTCCAGGCTCCCTCACCCTGGTGGACCCATTTCCAGCACTGTGCATATTAGCTCCAGTTGTCTCTTCCTGAGAACTGCCCTTTCCAGAAGGGGGCCCACTTTTCTCAGGGAGACTGTGCTCCCACCTTCTCCTTTTCCACTTCATTCCTCCACGCTGTGCTCCTATTTCTGTGAATGATGATCCATTCTGTGGATCCATGAGCTTTTTCATTCTGCACTTTGGTCAGCCCTTCCCCCAATTCACTGCTTGTTTTACAAACTGAATCTTCTCTTTATATTGCCCTGACTCTTTTCAAAGCACTTCAGTAGTCGATGCCTTTTCTCCTACTACTCCTGTAAGTACCCTAAGGGACAGAACCTTGACTCATTTTTCTTTCTACTCCCAGGACCTAGCACTGTTCCTAGCAGGAGCAAATGTTCAATAACTGCTAGATGGATCAAAGTAATTTACAGAACATCTGCGCAAGTTCTATGGGCAGGCTGCACTCTGTGAGTATTGAGAAGGCCACAAAGCAACTCCTAGTTATTTCAAAGATGGTCCTCCACTAAAAAAGACCCAGTCCTACTTATTTTTGCCCTCTCACAAGCACCAACAGCCAAGAAAAAATGCCTAAAACATCTCTTTCAAGCCATAATCTATTGTCATAAATGGAACATTTTTTTAAAAGTCAAATATTATGAGACAGTGTATCAGTACTGAACTATTAATAGCTATACTTAAATTCAAGTGCTAAGCATAAATAAATATAAACAATGCTGATTTCTTGCAGAACAACTACAGTTTACAGACTTGTTTTATCTATACTGTCCCTTCTGAGGCTCATTTTACTCATTTTTAAAAGGTTGAAATATTTTAACAGGTTCAAGTGACACCCTCAGGTTGCAAAGTAATGTATGGAGGACAGAATTCAAACCCAAGCCTTCTATGCCTACCTAGTCCAGCGGTTCTTAAGGAGGAGGAGGGAAGTTTTGCCCCGTAGGGGACTTTTGGCAATATCTGGAGACATTTTCTGGTTGTCAGAACTGGAGAAGAGGTGCTATTGGCATCTAGTGGGAGAGACCAGGAATGTTGCTAAACATCCTACTATTTAGAGGACAGCCCTTCATAACCAAGAATTAATTGCCTGGCCCAGAATGTCAGTAGGGCTGAGGTTGAGAAACTGGTCTGGTCTAATGTGTTAGCCATCATAATACATTCCTTTGAGTGGACAACCTGGCTCTTAAATGGGTAGAGAACTATGAAAGCTTTGGCCACAGAGTTGCTGACACAGTTTTAGCCTATTGATACCCATTTCAGATATCTGACCTCTAGAACTGTAAGTTAATAATCGTGTGTTGACTTAAGCCGCTAAAAGTGAAAGTGAGTAGCTAAGTCGTGTCCGACTCTTTGCAGTCCCATGGACGCAGCCCACCAGGCTCCTCTGTCCATGGGATTTTCCAGGCAAGAGTACTGGAGTGGATTGCCATTCCCTTCTCCAGGGAATCTTTCCAACCCAGGGATCAAACCCAGATCTCCTGTATTGCAGCCAGATTCTTTACTGTTTGAGCCACAAGGGAAGCTCCTTAAGCCACTAAGTCTATGGTAATTTGTTATAGCACCACAGGAAAACAATATAGCGTTACACATACACATAATGGGGATTCCCAGGTGGCATTAGTAATAAAAAATTTGCCTGCCAAAGGAGGAGACATAAGAGACTGGTTCGATCCCTGGGTCCGGAAGATCCCCTGGAGGGGAACATGGCAACCCACTCCAGTATTTTTGCCTGGCAATCCCTTGGACAGAGAAGCCTGGCAGGTTATAGTCCATAGGGTTGCAAAGAGTCAGACACAACTGAAGTGACTCAGCCCACACATAAATGGTTATGTTGCATATCAGCTTTCCTTCAAAATGGAAGATTCTACCAAAGTATATGACTCCATTTTAAGAAATAGAAATCTCAGCATATTAAAAAGCAGAGACGGCAAATTAAAAAGCAGAGACATTACTTTGACAACAAAGGTTGTTTTAGTCAAACCTATGGTTTTTCCAGTGGTCATGTATGGATGTTAGAGTTGGACTATAAAGAAAGCTGAGCACCAAAGAATTGGTGCTTTTGAAATGTGGTGTTGGAGAAGACTCTTAAGAGTCCTTTGGACTGCAAGAAGATCCAACCAGTCAATCCTAAAGGAAATAAGTCCTGAATATTCAATGGGAAGGACTGATGCTAAAGCTGAAACTCCAATCCTTTGGCTACCTGATGCGAAGAACTGAGTCATTGGAAAAGACCCTGATGCTGGGAAAGACTGAAGGTGGGAGGAGAAGGGGACAGCAGAGGATGAGATGGTTGGATGGCATCACCAACTCAATGGACATGAGTTTGAGCAAGCTCCAGGAGTTGGTAATGGACAGGGTGGGCTGGCGTGCTGCAATCCATGTGGTCGTAAAGGTTGGACATGACTGAGCAACTGAACAGAACTAAAAGACTAAGCACATTCATTGATAGCTGATATATTCTAGAGGTTTATATCATTTCCACATTTATAATATCATGTATTCTATAAAACACTTTACCCAATGATTTACTGTAAATTGTAGTGGGCCCATACATGGCTAATTGACATGGACAACATACATCTGCCACAAGTAGAAACCACCAAAAAGAAGAAGTGAAATAAAAAGTGATTGCTCTATATAACATACTTCTTCATACATAATATTATGTCCTGTGGATAAATAGGAGAAGGCAATGGCAACCCACTCCAGTACTCTTGCCTGGAAAATCCCATGGGCAGAGGAGCCTGGTAGGCTGCAGTCCATGGGGTCGCTAAAGAGTCAGACACGACTGAGAGACTTCTCTTTCACTTTTCACTTTCATGCATTGGAGAAGGAAATGGCAACACACTCCAGTGTTCTTGCCTGGAGAATCCCAGGGACGGGGGAACCTGGTAGGCTGCCGTCAATGGGGTCACGCAGAGTCAGACACAACTGAAGCGACTTAGCAGCAGCAGCAGCAGCAGCAGTGGATAAATAACTAGATGGCTATTACCCAATCCATGCTATTGAAATTCCAACATAAAATCAAATTGCTATGAGTGAACAACGGTTACATATACATAGAAGACATTTCATCTACACCTCTAAGTACAAGCATTGTCAATATAAGCCCCTCTGCTTTTCTACAACATTTAAACCCAGACAATTAACAGGCAAACAAAGATTTTCAAAATGCAGACCATCCCTATTCACAATTCTCTCTGAGTGCATGGCTGGAGAGTTAATCCTTTGGATAATATCACTTTTCAAGGAAGGTGGGCTTTAGTGAAGAATTTTTTTAAATAGGAGGGATTAATAATACACTAATCTCCTTAGTAACTGAAGCTAATTTATGAGAACTATAAACTTTAATCTATTTCCAACTTTAAAAGCAGAGAACATAAGTCAACCAGAAAAGTATTTATGGCTAGCGACCAAAATTAAAATTGATTCTCTTTGGGGCAGAAGTAGCAACAGCTTGGATTAGGAGGAATACATAGGATCTAGTCCCTGTTCTGGAACCAAGATACTTTGCAGCTTTAAACAAGTTCCTTGAATTCTCAAATCTTGGTTTTCTGCTCTACAGCACTGAAATGTTGAATTAGTTGTCTGTCTCTAAGGCTCTTTACAGCTCTAAAACAATCTATGTTTAAACATTAATGCAGGATTGTCTTATTAACTTCATTTTGTTAACATATAAAAGCATAATTTATAAAGGCATTTAAACCTTAGGTGGGATCCATGACAACGCACGTCTGGTGACTCAATGAAAAAGAGCAGCATGATTTGTTCTACAGTTTATTCAGTCTTTAGGGACTTGATGTCTTCACTCGGCTTGTAGTGAAAATGTTGACATGGATTACTGCCCTCTAATAAAACTAATTTTCATTATGTTTGGCTAGAAATCTGTGTGTGATGAAGGGCTGGATCCAAACAACAAATCAGCATATCAGTTTCAGCAGCTTTGCCTCCTCCCTTCCTCCTAGCAGTCCCCTCCCCCACTCTCCTATCCTTGTCCAACATCATTAAATACAAACCAAAGCTTAACTATAAATAGATACTGGACTTGACTTAACTAACTTCAACATGGAGGGACAGGGCCTGAGTAGGTTCCAACTTGGCTACATTTTGCTTCATTCCTGAAGATTTTCCAGCAAGGTCTAAATCTCCTGCTGCCCTCTTCTCTCTCACAGACTTCATGTCCTTCTGCATTATAACTACAGGCAGCACTTTCCTTTACTCTACTCCTTACTTTGTAGGATAATCTCATTTTCTTGATTTGCAACATGCAATGCCTATTCTCTGTCCCAAAGAGATAATATATAAAGCCATAGAGACATGTCTGCACAAATCATTAAAAAATATCTAGAGGTTTTATTTAGTCTGATCAATACTCGAAATACATGATTTGGCTACAAACAAAACAGGTTTATAGTGGCTTTTGTTATACATTTTTAAAAAGATGAAAAAAATCATAATCAAGCTGAGGCAGGGAGGTAATAAAAAAGTATCTAAAGGAATTGAACAAACAGGAAAAAAACTCAAATTCAAAGAAAAAACTTTAAACACTTTCTGTAAAACTTTCTTCTATGACTTTCCTTCTGACTGTTGGACTTCCCTGTAGCTCAGAGGTAAAGAATCTGCCTGCAATGCAAAAGCCGCAGGAGACTCAGATTCAAACCCTGAGTGGGGAAAATCCCCTGGAGGAGGGCATGGCAACCCTCTCCAGTATTTTTGCCTGGAGAATCCCATGGACAGAGGAGCCTGGCGGGCTACGGTCCATGAGTTCTCAAAGAGTCGCACACAACTGAAGTGACTAACCAGGCGTACGTGACTTGTAGGTAAGAAAGAACTTTAAATTTAGGTTGTAATGTGTCCCCTCTGTTTCATATAGATAATTGTGAGAGTAAAATATAAAAGGAAAATACCAAATGACAACAGCAAAATACAAACTACAATATACATCCTCAGGAACCAGTAGCAGTGAGCCTGAAGTCACAGCCTGCTGGATGCTGGGCCCTGAAAGGGGCAGGGGCAGAAATTTCTTTTAGAGTGGGGATTTAAAGTCCTCTATTTAATATGAAGCACTAAACATGGGTCATATTCTAGGTGTAAAGCTAGAACACTCTGCTTGTTAAAAGAAGTTAAGTCAATTAGTGCTAATTGATCCTAGGACTTACAGATTGTACCACTGGTTATCAAGGAAGAAGATATTATTTTGTTCTCCAAAGAACTTTTGTCAACGTGTGGAGACATTTTTGTTGTTGTAACTAGAGAGAAAGAAGTGCTTCTAATGAGTATTTACTGAGTATAGGCCAAGGATGTTGGTAAACATTCTATAATGCACAAGACAGTCCCTCACAACAAAGAACCATCTGGACCAAAACGTCAACAGTTTTCTTACTGAGAAATCCTGGATTATAAGTAGCTGAAGACCTATGGAAGCAAGCGGCATCAACGCAGTCTGCTTAGACGAAGATCTGAACCAAGATGCTACTGGCTGGAGACTGGCTCTGTATTATTTCAAATCTCACTATGGGACAGGAACTCCAAATCAGCATATTAATGTGGTTGTGTTCTGGGGACCCAGGTAGAAGTCAACTGAAAAATGCCAGACACAATGAGATCCCATTAAAAAAAGAGAGAGAGAGAGATCCCATTAAAAAGAGAGAGAGAGAGAGAGAGAGGAAAGAGAATGAAAGAACAAGAACAAATGAGTAAGAGAGAGCCAGAAAAATACAAACAAAACATCCCACTCAAAATTAGCCTATGAACCAAAATTATAAAACATGTGAAGAAATATAACACTGAAAAAGACAGCCAATAGTATAAATATTCAGAATGTTAGTTCACTCTGACAAAATTAATTTTATAAAATAGCTTGAAAAATACTTTTTCTTTTTAAAAAAAATTAATTAGTTTATTTTAATTGGAGGCTAATTACTTTACAATATTGTAGTGATTTTTGCCATAAGTTGACATGAATTAGCCATGGTGTACATGTGTCCCCCATCCTGAACGCCCCTCCCACCTCCCTCCCCATCCCATCCCTCAGTGTTGTCTCAGTGCACCAGCTTTGAGCGCCCTGTTTCATGCATTGAACTTGGATTGGTGATCCATTTCACATATGGTAATATACATGTTTCAATACTATTCTCTCAAATCATCCTACCCTCTTTAAAATAAGTATGTTTAAAATGTTCAGGAAAATAACAGATGAAATCACATCTGCAAAAACAGAAGAAATTATGACACAAAATCAAGCAGAAGGGAAGAAGAAAAGGTAACTGTAAAAAGAAATCAATTGAAAATTGGAAAAATATATAGTTTTTAAAATTGAAAACTCAAAAGATGGGATAATCTTTAGACCTGAAATAGCTGAAAAGTAAATTAGTAAATTATATTTTGGTAGCAAGTAATTTGCCCAGAAACCAGAGGAAAGAGAAAAAAATTAAGACTTGTGAAAGACCATTTAAGGAGAGAGTAACATGGAAACTTACATTACCATATGTAAAATAGATAGCCAGCAGGAATTTTGGAATTCGCTGTATGGCTCAGGAAACTCAAACAGGGGCTCTGTATCAACCTACAAGGGTGGGATGAGGAGGGAGAGGGGAGGGAGTTTCAAAAGGGAGGGGATATATGCATACCTATGGCTGATTCATGTTGAGGTTTGACAGAAAACAGCAGAATTCTGTAAAGCAATTATCCTTCAATAAAAATAAATTAATTAAAAAAAAAAGAATCAGGGTGGATGGTTTGAGGGTCTCCAACTTTAGACATTTATTAGAGATCTAGAACCTCTTATTAGGAATTCTAAAAAGAAGGCTGGATTGGCTAAATCAGGAACAGTTATTTCTAATAACTGCTAAAGTTTTGTACTAATTGTATGCCAAATATATCAATGGTGCCTGACCTATGATATATTCTCAATGCATTTCAAGAATAAATAAAACATGAAAAATAGACTATAAGAGAAAAGTAGATACTGATGAAATAGAAAATAAGATATAATAAAGATATGTAAAACTGAAAGTTTTTTTTACTAAAAAGAATAAAATAGAAAATCTTAAGATATACTAAGAGAAAATACACATATACACAATATTAATAATACAAATATTTATAATTAATACAAATATTAATAATTGATGACACAGAACTTAATAATTAATAATACAAGTACAGTAAAGCTTCTAAATCATGAAAGAATAATATGAACATAATGAAATGAATTTTTAAATGTGGATAAAATAGATTATTTAAAAGAAATTTTAAAATTGTGAAAATTGCTCAAGAAGACACAAAACAGAATAGATAATCATCAAAGCAATTTAATTGACAATTAGAAGTATGCCCCTGAAAATGTCAATCAGGCCCAGACGGTTTTGTAGTTTGTTCAAACAACTTCAGAAAATGGGGAAAATTAACCAATTCTCTGAATGAAGCCAGAATGTTTTTTATATCAGTTTGATAGGGATGAATAATTTTATATGAATAAGTTTGTATGAATAATTAAAATTGTAGAACTACCTGACAATAAAAATAGATGTCAAAGTCTGAAAGAATTTTTAAAATCTAGCATATATATCAATAATGCAAGGATGGTTCAAAGTAAAATAAAGCTAAAAATATAATATACCACATTATATTAAAGGAAAAAAGTCCATAAAAATCATCACTTATACATTATTTTAAAAGCTCTTAGCAAATAAGAATGAAAAGAGACTTTCTTAAACTGATAAGCATTAAAAAAAACCCTCAAACAAAATGTTAGATCACCACTGTCACTCTAGCCTTTTCCGAATGCCATAATCAATATACACAAAAACAAAACAAAAGTAAAGAGGTATAAGGATTAGAAAGAAATAAAACATCACACACTGGTGATGATATGATGATCTTTCATAGAAAGCCTGAAGAATTTATAGACAAATTATTAGGACAAATAGGAGAATTCAGTAAGGTTGCTGAATCAAGCTCAACACACAATAATCAATGGTCTTACCATATACCAGTAATAACCAAATTAGGAAGAAAATACATCATACAAAATATCAGTAAGGCTATAGCTATAAGGCTCCTAGGAATACATGCAATAAAATTAGCATAAGGTGTGTTTAGAACATTTTTAAGTGCTAAGAAAAGAGAATATCAATTTACTAAGTGAAGAAGTGGCGCGGTGGTAAAGAATCCACATGCTGCTGCCCAGGAGACTCAGGTTCCATCCCTGGGTCAGGAGGATCCCCTGGAGGAGGAAATGGCAACCCACTCCAGTGTTCTTGCCTGGAGAATTCCAGGGACAGAGGAGCCTGGCGGGCTACAGCCCATGGAATCACAAACAGCTGGACATGACTGAACATGCACACTCGCAAAAATGAAGAAGTGCACCATTTTACGATAAGATTCAATATCATAGATGTCAATTTTCCTAAATTAATATATAAATTCCAAACAAAATTTCAACATGATTGTTTAGAACTTCAAAAGTTTATCATAAAATTTATATAAAAGAAGTGTCTAAGAACACCTAACGAAATTTTGAAGAAAATGCTGTTCATCAATAGAAAAAGATAAAAGAATTGATATTATATGCATGAAGTATTTAGTAGAATACCATATAAAAGTTAACAAGAATAATTAAAATTATGATGTGAAAAGAAAATATGTTGCAGAATGATACCTAAGAATCATACCACTTATAGAGTTTTTTAGAACATATAAAAATGCTGAGGTTAGTCATAAATACATAAACATAGATGTTACAAATAAATTGTCTTTATTATCATGTTTCCCTCAGTGGTAGCAACTGTAAAGCAATGGCACCCCACTCCAGTACTCTTGCCTGGAAAATCCCATGGACGGAGGAGCCTGGTGGGCTGCAGTCCATGGGGTCGCTAAGAGTCGGACACGACTGAGCGACTTCCCTTTCACTTTTCACTTTCATGCATTGAAGAAGGAAATGGCAACCCACTCCAGTGTTCTTGCCTAGAGAATCCCAGGGATGGGGGAGCCTGGTGGGCTGCCATCTATGGGGTCGCACAGAGTCGGCCACGACTGAAGTGACTTAGCAGCAGCAGCAGCAGCTACAGCATAATTAGGTCAAAGTGATTAGGAACACCAACCTGGCTACAAACACTGGTTCTGCCCTTACTGATTTCATGACACTGAGTTTATTATCTAATCTTTGGGCCTCAGTTTTCTCATATGTAAAGGGAGGTTTAACAGAATTTACACAAGATTAACAATGGGAGGACTAAATGTAATTATTGATCGAATTCACCCAGTACATAGTCTGATAAGTAATAATCCCTTATTAAATGATGATTGTTATAGAAATCATTTTCCCTGTGGAGTGCAGAGACTGGCATTTGCAACCTCCAAGCCTTTGGGGAGCATGCCCCATTTAGAACAAAGCTACTATTTCCACAAAATTCAAATTCTAAAATTATTTTTCTAGTCAACTCACTTTCTCTTTTTCTTATTTTTAGAGCCATAGGTAAGCTTTCATTAAAGTGAAGTGAAAGTCGCTCAGTTGTGTCCGACTCTTTGCTGTACAGTCCATGGAATTCTCCAAGCCAGAATACTGGAGTGGGTAGCCTTTGCCTTCTCCATGGGATCTTCCCAACCCAGGGACTGAACCCAGGTCTCCCACATTGCTGGCGCATTCTTTACCAGCTGAGTCACAAGGGAAGCCCAAGAATACTGGAGTGGGTAGCCTATCCCTTCTCCAGCCGATCTTTCCACCCTAGGAATCGAACCAGGGTCTCCTGCACTCAGGCAGATTCTTTACCAACTGAGCTATCAAACTTTCATTAACAATGTGATATAAAAGTGTGCTGAATGTCACTTTAAATCTGAGAGAAAAATGAGACAAATATGAACCATTTTCTTTGCAATAAATCACTTTGCTATCCAATTGTTTATTAAGCCACAACTTTTGAAAAGAACTGGCTTGTGTAATATTTGAGATTTTAGAGGGAAACAAAATGTACTAGGTGGATCCAACTGCCACCTAAAATGTTTGACATAGGGGGAAATATTTATGATTTTGCTGTCATGGCTAAACTTCTGAAAGAGAAATCACAAAACTATTTCACAGACAATTATTTGAAAGCTACAGTGAAATTCTACGAGTGTTACAATGGAAGAGCAACTGTCCTCTAACATCATCTTCTGATTTACTAAAGATATAAACGAACCTATAAAAAAAAGAATTGCATTATTGTCTACAATTGAGGATCTGAAGGATTCCTTATTGAAAGCCTTATGAGTTTATTTTTACAAAAGCTTCCTTTTAAAATAGCTATATTCCTTGTATATTTTGCATCTATGCAAACAGCAGCATGGCTTCCCTGGTGCCTCAGCTGGGAAAGAATCTTCCTGCAATGTGGGAGACCTGTGTTCGATCCCCGGGTTGGGCAGATCCCCTGGAGGAGGGCATGGCCACCCACTTCAGTATTCTTGCCTGAAGAATTCCCGTGGACAGAGGAGACTGGTGGGCTACAGTCCATGGGGTCACAAAGAGTCGGACTCGACTGAGTGACTTTCACTTTCAAACAGCAGCAAGACTATGTTTCCTTCTGTGGTACTCTACAGCAAGCTGATTATCAGAGCATAAAGAAATTCTAGTCATACGCAATTTTAGGTATGACTGTGAACTGGAATAATGATAACCACTTCCTCCAAAGCTCCCCTGAAAGTACCAGCAAAAATCAAAGCAAGCAGGCAGTGAACAGATGAACTCTTCTTCCCTAATACAGAGCATTTTCAACAAAATGGATATAAAGACAGTTTGGCAAACTAGAATTGTTTTCTCCCTGTTTAAAAATTTCAGATGTGTATAAATATTTTCTGTTTTGCTATCAGTGGAAAATAATTATGTATACTAATCATTCCATAGCTCCCAACCATGGCTAATTTTGGTTATTTGCCTACAATGAGCGTTCAACCATTATTATTGTCATGTGATCATCTCAGATGCTTCAGACACTAACTCTGTGTGTGTGCACGTGTGCGGGTTTGCATGTATGCACGTACATGAATGCATACAAGTTGGAGAGTGGGTCTTGTAGGTGTTACATATATTTCTACGTCTAAACAAAATTAGTCAATTCATCCCAAGAGAACTACAAAAGGAGGGCACTTGGCTACTTTCCTCTATCTTCACCTTCTTCCCTGTCATTACCTTTAATGATTTCAGCATCTGTGCAACCCATAATGTCACGGTTTCTCAATTTCCTCTGGTCCAGAAAACTCCAGATTTACTCCAAGGTCACCTCACCTTGGGGTATCTGCCATCTCTTGGAAATGCTTAACCCACAAATGTGCTCTGACTACAAACATCTACTCTTTCATTTAACCTCTGTCCTTAATCTTCTAAACCTTCTGTTTACCATCATTTTTAATTTACTCATTCACTTAACAAATATTTATTATTTATGCCAAGCACTGAATTTGGAGCTGGGGGTACAATAATAATAAGACCAACATGGTCACTAAACAAATAAAGACAGTCTCCTCTGTAGAACATTGAATTATGGGGGAAAATGCAACAGGTCACTCCTTAACTGCCAAAGGTAGCATTTCATTATTAAAGCACATAATCCTGCAAATTGGAAGGCAAAGTCATTCTTTCTGGGCCTAAGAATAAGCTACTCCTCAAGGCACCAAGTGGCAGCAAGATGCTGGGTTGAGGTTCCTCTTCACACACCCTGAAGAGTTCTCTGCCAAATCTGACCTCATGTTTCAACCACAAACACACAGCTAATAATAGCTTCTGCTCTTAACTTACAAAATACAATTCTTAAAGGCAGTGTTTGAGAACCAGCCAAACTTCTGAAAGGAAAATTTACAGAGCCTAACCAGTAACTACTACCAAAACAAAACTTCTCCCAGCAGCCATATGGCACTTCCAAGTTTCACCAGAAAAGTTCTTTGAAGAGAATCTGAGGCTTCCCCAACCAGTGCCTAATGTTTGTTTAGCCTAGAGGTCAAGTTTTTTAATTACCCTCTGCTGGTTTCTGTTCTCTCAAAACAAGTAATAGGTAAATATCTTTTGGAACAGGATCAAGAAAAATGTATAACCAAAGATATACATGGTGGTTAGTAGAATTCAGCAGCTCCGAGGCAAATACTTAAGTAAAGTGTTATGCTTATTTTTTTTTAAAGGCTAATGTCTGACATATTTTTCATCCTCCATTTAAAATTAAATTATAACATCTTCATTCCACTATTTAGACTATTCACAAAAGCAAGATATTCAAGAAGTCCAATTCAAGTGACATCTGAAAGGGCAGGTACTGAACTATATACACATCCAACTCCATATGTGATGGGGGTGCCTGAGCCCGAGATCTGTGGGCAAATAAAACTCATCTTCCATGTAGTTCTGGTAGATAAAGGACTGTAACCTCTATGAGGACAGGGACCACATCTCTTGTGCTCACAACTGTATGCTTAATGCCTAGTGCAGTTAGTATGATGATTGGCATGGACTAGGTACTCAATAAACATTTGATATTTGATGGATAGATGGATGGAAAGATGGATGAATGCATAGATATTGTTTTCTATTTGGATGAGTGG
The DNA here is from genome assembly GCF_032405125.1 of Capricornis sumatraensis. Classification (NCBI taxonomy): domain Eukaryota; kingdom Metazoa; phylum Chordata; class Mammalia; order Artiodactyla; family Bovidae; genus Capricornis; species Capricornis sumatraensis. The sequence goes on along the minus strand of NC_091092.1, from coordinate 136,016,305 downwards.
AAGAATAGTATGGGGTAGAAAAAAAATGAGTTGGGGAAAGATTTCTGACCCATGTTAATCACATTCTTCCTTTAGCAATAAGACGAAATACTTTGGGTGAAGCTTTGCTATTAAGTGAATTAAGGTATAGATTCTGGAGCAATCTTTGATTAGCTATCCAACGTTAAACAAAAAACATCACTTTGGGGGGCCCATTTCCTCATCACTAAAATTTATATGCAAAATTTATTTGGGCTCTTGAGAGGATTAAATGAAATAACAATGAAAGAGTCCATTGAACTACCTGGTACTGTGTTTTTTAAATGCTGAAAACAGATAAATTGAAGACAGTTATTGACCTTTGTGCTAAAAGACATGTCACTCACACAGAGGGAACAGAAATAACACTTCAGATAATTCTGGCCCCTGGAAATCTATGATCATTTTAAATATGCATAGATAAAAGAGCTTATGCTGTCTGTGCTGCAGTATTATATCATTACATAAAAAATTCATCAAGATAAACTGTAATCATCTCTTCCCTAAAAAGGTAAAATGAACTTCTTTTCACATTGCATGATTCCCCAAGTTGTGTCTGTTCTACTGTTGTTTTAAAAGATCACAAAGTATGGGTGAAGAGATGCACAGAAGTCTAGAGCAGGTGTCAGCAAATATTTTCTATAAATGATCAAATAGTAACTATTTTAGGCTTTCGGGGGGTAGAGTCTCTGCCATAACTACTTGATTCTGGTGTGATAGCACAACAGCACCCAGAGACAATACATAAATAAATGAGTGTGTCTGTTCCAATAAAACTTTACTTATGGACACTGATATTTGAATTTCATGTAATTTTCATGTGTCACAAAATAATTCTTCTGGGTTGTGAGAAAAAAAATTGCATGCAAGGCTGAATCTGGCCCATGAAATGGCCATGGTCTAGAGAAAACAGTTTTGCTTTCTAATACCTGACTGGAGTCCTTTAATGCATCAAGAGTATTTACTTTAAATATGACACTGATATTCTCCTGATGATCCAATGTTAACGGTTAAATTATTAATATTTAACTAGAAATGAAGCACTATTTTCAAGCTACTTAATTAATGAAGTTTGGGAATAGTTAAAACATGCAGACACTTGCTGCTGGCCACAGATTAGCTAACATATATGTTTTCTAGCAAAGACATCAAGTTAAGAAAATAAAAGTAAGAGAAAAGTGTGTTTTAGGGTGATAACCATTGGAAAGGCATATTTCATTTCCTAATAAAACACATAGCAATTTCCTATCCTGCTGACATAAAACCTGTGGGATTATTATTTTCGTATCTTATTAAAACCTGCCTTTGAGGCAGAGAATTGAAACACCCCAATCACAGGTTAACTATTATCACTTGCAAAGCAATTTGGTTTGAACAATAGCCCTCTAAGTTAGGTTATTTATCTCCTTCTTTATTTTCCCTTAGAACATTGTTTTTAATTGACCTAAATCTAACTCCTACAGATTCTGCATAAATGATCACAGTATAAAGAACTAAATACAATTTCTCTAATTCTGTTTGATACATTAAGACTTAGCAGGAACTGCAGCTCAACTGTCAAATTAAAAACCCTTCCAGTCTTCACAAATACATGGAAGCAGTATTGACGTGGATTCAATTCATCCTTTTGATATATTGTTGCTATGGACTGAATGTTTGTGTCTCCTCAAAATTCATATTGTGAAACTACAACCCCCAGTGTGATGGTATTTGTAAGTGAGGCCTTAGGGAAGTAATCAGGTTTAGGTGAGGTGATGAGGATGGGGGGCCCTCATAATGGGATTAGTATCCTTATAAGAATAGGAAAAGACCAGAGTTTTCTTTCTCCACCATGTGAAGACAAAGGGAGAGGCAGCTATCTGCAAGCCAAGAAGAGAGTTCTCACCAGGAGCCAAATCTGCCTGCACCTTAATCTTGGAATCCCAACCTCCAGAACTGAGAGAATTAAATGCCTGTTGTTCTGCTATCTCGCCTGGAAAATTCCATGGACAGAGGAACCTGGCAGGCCACAATCCACGGGTCGCAAGAGTCAGACATGACTGAGCACTAACACACGTGCACGCATTCAGCTACCTCGTCTATGGCATTTCGTTGTAGTAGCCTGAACTAAGACAACTGAATCGCTAGTCCCTGGGTCGGGAATATCCCCTAGAGAAGAAAATGGCAACCCACTCTAGTACTCTTGCCTAGAGAATCCCATGGACAGAGGAGCTTGGTAGGCTACAGTCCACGGGGTCACAAAGAGTCGGACACGACTGAGTGACTTCACTTTCTTTTCAGGCATAGTTTAAAACACGCTTTCTTTAACTGTGTTGCCCTCAGCAAGTTGCTCATTGCCTATTTTCAATAAAATGAGGATTATAGTAGTACCTATCCCTGATGGCTCAGGTGGTAAAGAATCTGCCTGCAGTGCAGGAGACCCAGGTTCGATCCCTGGGTCGGGAAGATCCCCTGAAGAAGAGAATGGCAACCTACTCCAGTATTCTGGCCAGGAGAATCCCATGGACAGAGGAGCCTGGCAGGCTATAATTCAGGGGGTCGCAAAGAGTCAGACATGACTGAGCGACTAACACTTTCACTTTCATACTTAGAGTTGCCAGGAGGATCAAATAATATTCACAAAGCACATAAGGAACACTTTATAGATGTTTACAAACTTCCTCATATTTATATATTTATTTTTACATTTGGTGGTTTAACCTATATACACAGCAAATTATTTTCATTTAAATGTTGAGCAAGCTTTAACCAACTAATAGTCATGTGAAAATAAAATGAGATAAATAGAAATTAAAATAACAAAATGATACTATTTCTCAGGTTGGCTAATTTTTCTTTAACTATTTAATGTTGGCACGTGAAATACTCAGAGGCATGTTTAATGGCCTAACCTTTCCAGAAAGTAACTCTGCAATATTCCTAAATCCTTAACATTATTCATAACCTTTGAATCACTGATTCCTCTTTTGGCAATGCTTCTTACTAGAATTATAAGATGTGGAGTTCAAGATGGATATATGGGGATATTTACCATAGCATTATTTATAGTCAACTTCTCAACAACAATTTCTTCTCTCCTGACTTTGGGCACTGCAGTGTTTGTCAGTGCTTCAAGGAGACATAGTCTTTGCACTCAAGAAGGTTACATTCTAAATGGTAAGAGAGAGCAAATACACATCAAATAACAGCACATAATTCTTTCCTAGGTACATAAAACATTCTAATTTCTGACATGCTTGGACCACTGATGCCTCGATAATTCAGCAAAAGGAAGGCCAAAGTACTCCAAAGATCCTTCTTGGAAGAGAGTTGATCTGGCCCTTCTAAAGTGGGTACCACTTGAATGCAGGCGGAAGGGAGAAGAACAAGACATTTCAGGTGAGGTTTGATCAGTAGTTTTATGTTATCCTTGTTACTCTGGTATAATTATTGGTAGTGCACCTTTTGACACTCCAAAGTGTCCTGATTCTTTTTATTTGTATACCAGTGTTCATTGTAGCACCATTCACAGTAGCCAAAAGGTAAAAAGCAACACAAGTGTCCATCAACAGATGAATGGATAAAGAATATATATATATATATATATAATGGAATATTACCACATATATTAATATTATTCTACTCCAGTACATATAAAAATAATATATATTATTATATATAATAAAATAATATAAAATATATAAGGAATATTATTAAGCCATAAAAAAGAAATTCTGATACCTGCTACAACATGTACAATCTTTTTTTAAAATATAAATTTATTTATTTTAATTGGAGGCTAATTACTTTACAATATTGCAGTGGTTTTGCCGTACACTGACATGAATCCGCCACGGGTGTACATGTGTTCCCCATCCTGAACCCCCCTCCCACCTCCATCCCCATCCCATCTCTCTGGGTCATCCCAGTGCACCAGCCCTGAGCACCCTGTCTCATTATTATATATAATAAAATAATATATAAATATATATAGAATATTATTAAGCCATTAAAAAGAAATTCTGATACCTGCTACAACATGTACAATCTTGAAATAACACAGACACAAATAATAATACAGACACAAAATTATAATACAGACACAAAAGGACAAATATCACGATTCCATTTATATGAATATAGAATAGACAAATTCATAAAGACAGGAAAAATACCTCTGTTTTTACCAGGGACTGGTAGGGGAGGGGAAATGAGTGTTTAATGAGTTTGGAGTTTCCATTGGGGATGATGAAGAGTTTTGAAAACAGTGCTGATAGTTGTACAACATTGCACATCAAAGTGTCCTAATTTTTACAATAAATTATATGAACACCCTAAGCAAAAATAGTCTAAGTAGTAGGCATTCATGTTCACTAAATTGGTCAATCAGCTCAACAAATAGTAATTTTTACTAGCACCAGCAAGAGATCATTTGTTCATTCAGATTATTTGTTCATTTATTATTCAATGTGAATTCAACATAAAATGGCAATTTGTTTTAACTTTTTACTGCCAATGCAGAAAGAGAGCCAACTTGAGGAATGGACTGTAAATGAGAGTCTTCTTTTTTTGCATAGTTTTTTCCCCTTTTTTTCCCCTTCTTTACAGTTATCAGGATACTAGAAGAGATGTCAGAAAAATTCCTAAAGCTTCATGGTAACAGGCACTTCTAGAGTTTGTAGTGAACAAAGATCCCTAATGGCTTAAGGAAGAAGATTATGGAAAATTTCCAGGATTCTGCAGGACAGGGATTGAGATAAGGTTTTTTCCCCCCAGGTTTATCCTTAAAACTAAGTCTAAGGCTCACAGAATTAAAAGACTTGCTGGTCTGAAATCAAACTGAGATTTGGGGAAGAGGCTGCTATCTCCATGCTCAGCAAATCAAACCCCAGTTGAGCATCATCATTTCTGTATACAATGTGAAATTGGAAGCCCTAAATCATGTGAATGGCTGACACCAGAAAAAATCACAATCACTCAGCATTCTTGCCATCACAAGAAAATCAGAGCTTGTTACAGAGAGTTCACTGGTAACCACGGAATATGAAATCCAAATTTTGATCAGGCCAAATTTAACAATAACTTCAGTCAGTTATAAACTGGAATTTTTCCAGTTTCTATGTTATAGAAAATTTTATGCTATGATCAATTTGATAAAAATATCTGCATGAAAGGTTCTATAAACTGAACTACTTTATAATTAAAATATTGCTTCAAGGCAGTGCCTTATTAACACACTTATAAGCTGTAAATTTAAGCAGAAAAATTTGATGCAAGAGGGAAAAATAATTGATTAATCAATATGCAATCAACAGCAAGATAGAGAGTTTTCTGAAGAAGAAATAAATTTATGTTTAAAAATAAATAAATAAAAATAAACAAGCAGAAAAAAATAAAATAAAATAAAAATTTCTTGTTAAAAAAATAAAAAATAATAAGTCCTTATTGCATAACATTCATTACTCAGTACACCTCAAACATAAGAGTTGAAACGGTCAAGTTGATGTTTAGGGCAGGCAACTTCATTACAATATAACAAAAGGGAACAATGATAATATTTGATACAAAATCCTGCCACCATCCAAGACTCTTCTGGGACCACAAAATAAAATCCTAACAATTTCAATCTTAAAAAAAAAAATTATTCTAAATTTTGCTTTCACTTTCACTCCATCACGATTATTTCCCTAATAATGTGTGGAAGCAAAAATCACTAGGCTAATTACTTCAGCTCCTATTCGAGAGAAAACCCTGTTACACCAATAGAGGAAAAAGAAAAACTAACTTTTGATAATAAGCAGAGTTTTCATTCAAATGTCTGTCTGTGAAAGACTCAAAAAGTCACTTCACTAAGTTTAAATATGTTTCTGTCCCCCAAGTTCTTCCCAAACCTAATTAAACTTTTCTGTAATTGTTTTTACTCCTTTCTCTGAAGTATTAGCTATAATAAATGAAAATTTTGATAATGTTTTTATTGGCATTTTTAATTCTCCTAATTATTAGTGGTTGGGTGGCTTAAGTTAAAATGATTCTTTTAAGACTCTCTGAAGCTAGTTTTTGAGTAGTTCCATCAACATTCAGATAATAGTGATTAATTTCTCCTTACAGAGAAAGAAAAATGAGAAATAATGTTCATAATGTTCCTGACAAAACAATATGGCCAGAGCAACAAGAATGACAGTTTTCAATTAAGTCAGGAAAAAACTTATTCTGAATTCCCATAAGGAAGCAAATCAGAGGATTGGGCAGATAGGGACAACAATTACTGCAAGTTTTTCAGACAGTAGTGGGACAACTATTGAAGGTAAAATATAAACAATACCATGAGAAGAAACAAAAAGTGGGAAAGAGAGCCTTTATTAGGCAATTAATATCTAAGACTATCTACTCCAACATAAAATAAATTCTGAATAATGTTTACTGTTGGACTGAAGAAAATGATAAAGTCCAAAAGGAGCAAGCATAACACTGAAAAATACTGACAGAAGCAATGCAAAATCAGTGGTCTGAGCTAAATCTGCCAGAACTAAATCTTCAAAAATTGCTGGCAAGTTGGCATACATTCAAAACTGAAGGCTGAAATAATGTTCGGGTTCTGTGTGCAAATAACCGAATTTCAGACATTTAAATGAATTGTCTGCACAACCACACAACTAATTTGACTAAACTGTTTAGATATTTTTAGTGAAAATTGTCATCTAAAATTCACTCTATACCCTTCATTAAAATCTCCACTTGTTTTCAGTTGTAACAATAACTCTTCCTGGTATCTGTCCACTGAACAAGGAGTCAGTTGGCAGACAGAGAAAATCGGGCCAAATTACTACTCTCCTAATATTAAATTCAAGTTTTAATTTCCAACCCAAAGGAAGAAAATAATCATTTTCAACAGATGAAAGAAAAATCACATGTAACCCCAGACTAAAAGACTTACATTTTTAAATTGAAAATGTTATTAGCTAGTAAGAACAGAAGGTTAAAGCACTAATTTGGTATATCAGAATGAATACGATCTAATGGATAATGAATTCTATTTTTAGAAAAATGTTAGGCTGAAGAGGAATGTCACACTTGTAAATGGGGAAGTTTATAATTTAGCTAACCTGAAAATTAGAGGTTTTAGGAAGCGTGAATTGAAAGTCTCTTCTGAAGGGATTTCTGAATGCCAAAAATCAGGAATGAAAACCCAGAATCTAAGAAATGTGAAAGGGGAAAAGCCTGCCAAGGCAGCAGGAGTGGAAGGGGGCAGAAACATAAGACTGAAATTAAAAAGGGACATTGGTACAGATTATAAAAATAATGTAAATTATTTTAAAGATATTCCCTCTGAATTAGACACCTGTATGATACTGTGGCTTCAAAATAAATTTTCACAGGATTTTACTTTTGTCATATATTTTAGAGAGTGTGTGTAGTGAGAGTGAGAACAACAGAGAAAAGGGAGGAGGGAAATACTGACAGAGATCATCACCAACCTGCTACAGCACCAACTCCCAAATCCCACTGAGTTTTTAAAGTAGATGTGAACTTGAATTATGACTGTTTAAGCTTCCTTTTAGGTCAGGAAGCAACAGTTAGAACTGGACTTGGAACAATAGACCGGTTCCAAATAGGAAAAGGAGTACGTCAAGGCTGTATATTGTCACCCTGCTTATTTAACTTATATGCAGAGTACATCATGAAAAACGCTGGGCTGGAAGAAGCACAAGCTGGAATCAAGATTGCTGGGAGAAATATCAATAACCTCAGATATGCAGATGACACCACCCTTATGGCAGAAGGTGAAGAGGAACTAAAAAGCCTCTTATTGAGAGTGAAAGAGGAGAGTGAAAAAGTTGGCTTAAAGCTCAACATTCAGAAAACCAAGATCATGGCATCTGGTCCCATCACTTCATGGAAACAGTGTCAGACTTTATTTTGGGGGGGGCTCCAAAATCACTGCAGATGGTGACTGCAGCCATGAAATTTAAAAGACGCTTACTCCTTGGCAGGAAAGTTATGACCAACCTAGATAGCATATTCAAAAGCAGAGACATTACTTTGCCAACAAAGGTCCATCTAGTCAAGGCTATGGTTTTTCCAGTGGTCACGTACGGATGCGAGAGTTGGACTGTGAAGAAAGCTGAGCACCGAAGAATTGATGCTTTTGAACTGTGGTGTTGGGGAAGACTCTTGAGAGTCCCTTGGACTGCAAGGAGATTCAACCAGTCCATTCTAAAGGAGATCAGCCCTGGGTGTTCTTTGGAAGGATTGATGCTAAAGCTGAAACTCCAGTACTTTGGCCACCTCATGCGAAGAGTTGACTCATTGGAAATGACTCAGATGCTGGGAGGGATTGGGGGCAGGAGGAAAAGGGGACGACAGAGGATGAGACGGCTGGATGGCATCACTGACTCAACGGACGTGAGTCTGAGTGAACTCCAGGAGTTGGTGATGGACAGGGAGGCCTGGCGTGGTGCGATTCATGGGGTCACAAAGAGTCGGACATGACTGAACAACTGATCTGATCTGATATTAAGATTTTAAGTGATTTTTAATAAGCAAAACGTCAGCCCTACAGCTATGACTTTATGCTAGAAAAAAATTACACGTTTGGATGATTGCTGATGTTAACAGAGGACTGAATCCTTTTGTTAATTGTATTCAATGTGTTCTCTTACAGCAGTGTTTTTGATAAGCTTCTGATCCCATAATTTAAAAATCCAATAAAATATAAAAGAGACCAAAGCAGTGCCCTGGAAAACCAAGCATGCATTCTAATTCATCCTCACTGCTCTCTCATCAGGCGAGCTGTTGATTCCACATCCATCACTGAAGAAAACAAACCTGTTATCTGCATTATCTTCTAGGTCCATGTCTATATTTTACTTCCCATCTGAACAAACAAAAACCTAAAAGGACTAATCTTTTCATTGAATTGAAGATGGAAACTTGTATATGGAATTGGGTCTTCATCCTAACTCTGCTTTTGTTTGCTTCATGGCATTTTTCAAATTGAATATATACACGCAAACAGTGAAAAACAGTTTTTCAGCTGTCCCTGAAAAAATAGTTTTTCAGTTTTTCAAAGGACCACAACTCTCCTTGTCCTTTGAAGACTCTTCTATTGAAAACATGTGATGAGACCAACAAGGAAACATCAAGAAAGTAAACGGTTTGCTCAGGTGCTTACAAACCAGCTTTCTTTGCTACTTTATCCTATAACTGAAATTCCAATCATAATCTCATGCATGCAGGGACTGCTTCTTCCTCGGAGCTGTTGTTCAGGCTGCTTCTCTCTCTGAGCCATTGCTCATATTTTTTCCCCAACCTCAGAAGCCTGGAAGAGCCTCCACTTCATATATTGACAGTCTATCTTCTTCCAGAGCCAGTTCAAGGTCGCCCACTTTCTATGAGGTCTTTGTTAATCACTTCTAATCATTCCAAATTCTCCATCCTCTCAATTTAGATGGAATTAGCAGGTATTCCAATACAGTTTTACTCCAGTTTAATATCTCTATGCTATTCTCTAACTTTTCCTGTGTCCTATCCAACCAGAATGGTAATCTGTATGAAGGCTGAGGCAGTTTTTTTTTTTTTTTTTAACAAGGCTTTGAACAATGACAGAGGCATGGGTATTTGACAAATACTTGCTGGTGGATGGACTGAGGGATCAATTCTTTTCTTGGCTGGTAAATGGAAGAGGGTATAGGGAAAAGACTTGTCCCTGGGATAAACAGTCACCTAACTATCTGGTTTCATAAAGGATTAAGGCATAGCAATCATATTATTCCTAAAGAAGAATTGGGGGGAGCCCCCTTGTTTCACATTCACCATATCCTTCAAATTGGCAGCACCTCTGAATTAACAGCAATGACAAGGACTTGCTGAAACTATACTCACAGAGAGAGGGGAGAGTGCAATCTATTCCCTTGCATGGAAGAAGGGGACATTTGTGGTTCCGAGAAGATCACCCAGTTGGGAGAAAACTTCTTCCAAAGTCATTTATCTTATTCTTCAGCAACAGTGGCGCAAAGCCTGGGATTTGGCACACCAACAATTATGGTAAGTAGCTCAAAGCCTCGGAATTTAAGAAGGAGGAGAACCTTTTAGTTGTGATATGCTGAATGGACACTTTCAGCCTGAAGAAGGTCACACCACATGTGATGAATGATGCAATAAGTTTGGTCTTATAGATACTGAAGAACTTTAGAGAAAAATTAAAATTACAAAAGCATACATTTAAATTATATGAATAAACTGATGTCTACGTTATAAATATTTCCACAACCTGTCTTTGGAGCATTTCAGCAAAACATGTATTCTGCATGCTTGAATAGACTCTATAGTCAGAACAAGGCAATATTCTCCTTGTTCAAATAAATGCTCTTAGGGCTGAAGAATTTCAACAGCCCACAGGGAGAAAGCCTAGAAACTGCTTGAGCAAATTCTAAGCATGCCCACGTGGTTTCTGCTCAGCTGCAGGTAATTATCAATCATATCATTCTGGCAAAAGCTTGACAACATCACTTGCTTTCTCATCTTTTTTTCTCATTATGCTTTTCTCCCAATAGAAAAATACCATTTAAAAAAATAACAAACATCCATATCTTTCCTATAGTTCTTGACAGAATGGATAGTTTATAACGTTACCCTTTCTTTTACTCATTTTAAGTCCATGGGCATGGAGCCATTTCATCTTTTCCAATTCATCATGTATGTATGGTAATAACAACAATGTGCAATATACCTTACATTCAATATTAAATATAAGATTTAATTTCTTATATATGTGGTATATCTTGGAAACAAGCAGTAGAATTTGCTTCAAATACTCACCTAAAGATGCTGAGCACTTATTCCAACTTTGGTCTTGTTGCTCAGAAGCATCTGTAGAGCTGCTTTTTGGAAACTCTCCTCAGATATTTACATATAACATGCCTTTGAATCACACCTTGGGTAGGCAAAAAAACAACAACAAAAACCACTACCTTTCCAGCACTATCCATTGTCATATTTTCCAAATGAGCCTAAGCAGTGAATTTTTTTTTAAACCTTAGTGTTTTCCAAAATGCCACTCCTAGGTATACACCCAAAAGAATTGATAATATATGTCCACACACAAAGACTTGTAAAAGAGAATGCATCGCAGCATCATCCATAAGAGCCAAAAAGCAGAAACAACCCAAATGTCCATCAACTGATGAACAGATAAACCAGATGTGCTCTCACATTGGAATATTTGCATGTTGGAATACTATTCAGTAACAAAACAAAATGAAGTCCTGATACACGAACCTTGAAAAAATTATGCCAAGTAAAAGAAGACAGAGATGAAATGCTACATATTGTATGACTGTATTTACATGAGATGCCCAGAACAGGCAAATCCAAAGAGACAGAAAGAGAAAGCAGATTAGTGTTTTCCAGGGGCTGGGGACAAGGAGGAATGGGGAGTGATTGCTTAATGAATACAGAATTTCTTCTTGGGGTGATGAAATACTCTAAAATTGATGTTTTCACAATTCTGGGCCTATATGAGAAACAAATGGATTCTACATTTTAAATCAGTGAGTTGTGTCATGTATGAATTAAATCTCAATAAACCTTTTTCAAAAAAAACTAAAGGCTATAACTGAAATCTCCTTAATAAAGGGGTACTCCTGTAGAACCTCCCTACATTTTTTGTGAAGAACAATTTGAGACTTTCCAGAAAGCACTGAGAAAGAAAATCAGTTTTCTTACCCATTACCTCAATCACAGATCCATCATCCAGCCATCCATCCAACAACAGTCAAACAGAACAGTCCACAGCACAGAGTTCCTTCTCACATGACTCCAGTCTCCCCAGCTCAAGAGATAAGAGGAAATGTCTCTCCTTTTACATTCTTACTTCTTGACAGCTATTGTGAAAAGTAAGTACAAAAACACTTAAGGTTTGGTTTAAAAGTAGAGGTTCCCATGTAAAAATGGTGCATTTAAAATTTTATACCAAAAAAAATCTAAATAAGTTTACCCCCAGAGGGATAAAATTTACAGTTCTTGATATTTGGGAGGAAATGTTAGCACCTTCATCAGAGAGAGAAGTAACCACCCTGTCTTTTATGCTCCTGTGCATGCCAAGTTGCTTCAGTCATGCTTGACTCTCTGCAACCCTACGAACTGTAGCCTGCCAGGCTCATCTGTCCATGAGGATTCTCCAGGCAAGAATACTGGAGTGGGTTGCCACACCCTCCTCCAGGGGATCTTTTGACCCAGGAACTTATCTCTTATTTCTCCAACATTGGCAGGTGGGTTCTTTACCACTAGGGCCATCTGGGAAGCCCAACACACTTTTACAACAGGTTGCTGTTGCTCTTTAGTCGCTAAGTCACGTCCAACTCTTTGCAACCCCATGGATTGCAGCACACCAGGCTTCCCTGGCCTTCACTATCTCCTGGAGTTTGCTCAAACTCATGTCCATTGAGTCGATGATGCTCTCCAATCATCCTATCCTCTGTCACTCTCTTCTCCTTCTGCCGTCAATCTTTCCAAGCATTAGGGTCTTTTCCAATGAGTCAGCTCTTCACGTCAAGTGGCCAAAGAAAGTACTGATGCTTCAGTTTCAGCATCAGTCCTTTTAATGAACATTCGGGGTTGATTTCCTTTAGGATGGACTGGTTTGATCTCCTTGCAGTCCAAAGGACTCCAAGAGTCTTCTCCAGCACCACATTTTGAAAGCATCAGTTCTTCAGCACTCAGCCTTCTTTATGGTCCAACTCTCACACCCATATATAACTACTGGAAAAACCATAGCTTTGACTATATGGACCTTTACTACTATAGTATTCTGGCCTGGATAATTCAATGGACTGTGTAGTCCATGGGATCGCAAAGGGTCGGACATGACTGAGTGACTTTCACTTTCATTTCACTTTAAATAGATTTTAAAAAACAAGAACATACTGTATAACACAGGAAACTATATTCAATATCTTATAATAACCTATAATAGAAAAGAAACTGAAAAAGAAGATATCTATATATACAAGTGTATGTATAACTGAATCACTTTGCTGTATACCTGAAACTAACACATATCAACTATGCTTCTCTAAAAATTTTTATAATTATTGCTTAACTTTATACAAACAATACATGCTTGAGATGAGTGAAAATACAAAAATGCAAAAAGGAGATTTCAATTCATCTGAAGAGATTATAATTTAATATTTTGATGTATTTCCTTCTGAATTATGTTTTTATACACACTCACTTCAAAATTCCAAGTCACTTATATATAGAGTGCATTGATTTCTGAATTGGGCCTTGCAATGTGGCAGAAATTTCCATTAATAGGCAGCGTCTATGCCCCTATTCTTTGAATTTGGGTTGGCCTTGTGGCTCAAACAATAGTAGACAACAGAAGTGATGGTATACAGTTTGCAGGCTATGCCTCAAGAGACTTTGGAGCATCTTCTCCCTATCTTACAACCCTATCTCTGCTGTGAGAGTCTGCTGGAGAATGAGAGACAATGTGGACCTGAGATGAAGCGTCTTTTGCCAATATGCTACATAACCACATATGCATAAGCAGCACAGCAGAGATCAGCCAAGTTCTGCCCACATTAACAGAACTACTTCATTAACCTACAGAAGAAGGCACAAAAATTGTGGTTGTTTGTTAAACAGTGTATTCTAACCATAGCTAACTGGTGCAGTATATCATTCTTGTCTAAGTTCTGAGAAGCTGACTCCAGCTCATCAGAAATGGAGTTGAAAAGATATTGGGCACCTGAGGATCGTGGAGAAGCTCAGAACCAAGTTTTCCAGAACAATTTCCAAAAGGTTTTCAGAACAGCATAGAGCTGACCTAATAATTAAACTGCATTTGATCCTCCTCCAACTCCAGATGCTATAGTTTATGTTACCTCCAAAATCTCAACCTTGCAGCAGCCACACTATCACCAGACAGATGCCACTCTCACCAGAAACTCAAGCTTTCTGACACTGCAGCCTTCCAAAGCTAGAAGTTTCTGCTTCCACTGGTGTGAGAAAATGGATGCTCTCATTATGCTCTTACCTAGAGAAACCTAGGGAGCATTTTACCTTATAAAAATATTAGAAATAGGCAAAGGACTTGAACAGATACTTCACTGAAGTGGATATAAGAAAGGCCAATAAGCACATGAAAAGATGTTAAACATTGTTCATTCTTAGAGAAATGCAAATCAAAACCATGGTGAGATACCACACGTACCCATATTAGAATGGATAAAAATGGAATCCACCAACACCACCAAATGCTGACAAGGATGCAGAAAATCTAGAACTCTCACACACTGCTGGTAGGAATACAAAATGGTACAACAATCCTTGACAGTTTCTCATAAAGTTAAACACATATTCACCATATGATTCAGCAATCCCCATCCTGGAATTTATCCTAGAGAAATGAAAACCCCTGTTCACACAGAAATCTTCACACAGATGTTTATAGTAGCTCTAGTCATAATCACCCCAAACTGGAAGCCAGCCAAATACTATTTTCTAGGTTAATAGATAAACTATGGTATATCTATACCATGAAATTTACTCCTTGGCAACCAAAAGGAACAAACTATTGATAATGGGTGACAACTATAGGAAAAGCCTATATGACACATTTTGTTTTTTTAAAAACCTTTTTTGATATTTTGTCTTACGTGTAACAAGGACTGCTAAGTCACTTCAATCGTGTCCAACTCTGTGCGACCCCAGAGACAACAGCCCATCAGGTTCCCCCGTCCCTGGGATTCTCCAGGCAAGAACACTGGAGTGGGTTGCCATTTCCTTCTCCAATGCATGAAAGTGAAAAGTGAAAGGGAAGTCGCTCAGTCGTGTCCGACTCTTTGCAACCCCATGGACTGTGGCCTACCAGGCTCCTCCATCCGTGGGATTTTCCAGGCAGAGTACTGGAGTGGGCGGCCATGGAAATCAAATGATGATATTAGTGGTTAAGGAAGAAGAAAGTATGAATTGAAATGAGAAAAATCTCATTCAGGAAGCTAGTTAGAAGGACTAGCATGACAGATGAGGGTCAGTGCCAGGATGGACAGAGAAGAAGAGATAAATATGGCCACTGTGTAGAAAGAGGGATAAGTCTTCCCTTATATGGGGCCATATGAATACAGAATAGAAACGAGAAGGAACAGTCAAAAATATTTTCAAGGTTCTAAGGCTACAAAAATGGTTATCATGGAAGAAAACAGGAAAGTTTAGAGAAAAAGCTGGTTGTGATATGTTTATTCATTTAGTTACTGTTCCTTTTCAGGGAGAAAAGATCACTAATTATTTGAACATTTAGAGTTTGAAGTGAGATGGAACCTATAAGGAGAACTATCCTATAGGCAAAAGGAAATATGGGACTAGTATCCAACCAAGGAGGGAAACAATAATTTGCATCTCTAAAGGACAGAAGTGAGAGCTGAAACTAAGACATAATATTAACAAGTGGACAAAATCATGAGAAAACCCATTTCTTCCATTTGAGTGAAATTTTATTTGACAAACATGAATATCCAATTTAACCTACAAATTTCTACCAGGAAAGCACATCACAAACATCTGTTTTAGTATTGCTCAGTTTTAAAGAAACCTTATGTTAGATTTACCTTGTAAGAGATACTTAGTCAGTATCATAGAAAATAATGACATCAACTTTTGTTAACCAAGAGAAATATTTCAAGTTAAAATCAAGCTGAAGGGTAACAAGATCAGTATACTCAAGGAATGCAGTATAAAGGTGTATTCCATTTTTCTCTGCAAAGCACCTCGCAGATCCATACTTTGCTCTTTGGAGATATTAATGCAATTGCTGAGGACGTTGGCCAATGGTATGTTTTTTTAATGGCATTTATTATAAAACAATCTTGGCAAGTGAAAGAAAACAGCACACACTGCTAATATTTTGGTAGAATTATGTGTTTATTCTAGCACTGTTAACAAGAGAGACGTAAGCTCTGGACAAGTACAGAGGAATGCTGCTGATGTAAATGAATATTTATTCAAAGCTCAGCTCTTCCAACCCCCTCTGATAGGGGAATGACAAAGAGCATTTTGATCTTGGATTTCTCCCAATCTCACACGCCAACAAATACAGCACCCAAAGAAATGCTTGTTGATGGCCCAGGGAGGCAATAAAGGCAGACAAAGCAGTACCCTGGGAGAGAGCCTCTGATGTGATGGAGAAGAAGGGTGGGAAAATCCAGATTAGAGAGAAAGCATATGGCTGAAGGGCCAATCACATACGTTGGCTGCTAGTGCTGTCACTGTCAGGATGTGGCTTTCTTTAGCCCCTTAGCCACAGTCTATACCCTCAGTACTGGAACCATATGACCATGCTACCATACAGGCAGGACAGGAATATGTGGCTGATTAGTTAAAAAATATCACTGTTAACAGATACATTATATTTTGCTAATGTAGATGAACAGTGACCCTTGGTGTTCAAATTATGTTGCATGTATTCTTGCCATTACCACACTTGAATCATCAGGAAACATCAGACAAACCAAAATTGAGGAACATTCTACAAAATACCTGGCTGGCACTTTTTTAATGTGGAAAGATCATGAAAGACTGCTTGGAAGAAACTAAGTCATGCTAACTAAATGGGATCTCGGAATTGGAACTGAAAAAGAACATTAACATGAAAAACAGTGACATCCACACTACTATTAATATATGCAAAAGAGATAACCAACGAGCGCCTGCTGTATATCACAAGGAACTCTACTCAATATTCTGTATTAACCTATTGCAGAATCTGAAAGAATGAATCTGAAAAAGAAAGAATATATATATATACATATACATATATATATATGTATAACTGAATCACTATGCTATACACCTGAAAACAACACAACATTGTAAATTAACTATACTCTAATGGTGGTTCAGATGGTAAGGAATCTGCCTACAGTGCAGGAGACCCAGGTTCAATCCCTGGGTTGGAAAGAGATCCCCTGGAGAAGGGAATGACTACCCACTCCAGTATTCTTGCCTGGAGAATTTCACAGACAGAGAAGCCTGGCGGGTTTTAGTCCATGGGGTTGAAAAGAGTCGGACACAATTCAGTGACTAACACACTAAAAAGTAAAAAAAATTTAAGTAAAAAAAATTTTTTTTAATAACTACACACACTGATAATATTTTAGCAGGTATTGCCAAATAACTGTATGAAGTCTGATACCACTTTATAAGTTTTTTTTTTTTGTCAACTTGCTAACTTTGAGAACTGATCATTTTTACCTTTGCCACTTTTACTGGTGAAAAATATGAACCCATTAGACTGACAGATACATACTACTATATATGAGTATAAAAGATGACTAGTAAGAATCTACTGTATAGCACGGGGAACTCTATTCAGTGCTCTGTAATGATCTATATGGGAAAAGAATCTAAAAATGAGTGGATATATATGTATAACTGATTCACTTTGCTGTATAGCAGAAACTAACACAGCATTGTAAATCAACTATACTCCAATTAAAAATTATTAAAATAAAAATGACCTCATTAATATTTTAACTCCATTTCTTTAACCAAACAAATGTAAAATAATTTTAGTTAACAAAAGAAAACGGTGAAATCCAAGTAAGTTCTGTATTTCTCTTAAAAGTACCTCAGCTGGCATTTCCAAGACTACTTTGGTAACAAGCCTGTCACCAAGGTGTATTTCTTAGTTTTCATAAATGCACCATGGTTATATAAGAAATTAATGTTAGGGGAAGCTGGATAAAGGGATATGGGAGCCCTCTGTACTATCTGTGCTGCTGCTGCTGCTTCTGCTAAGTCGCTTCAGTCGTGTCCGACTCTGTGCAACCCCACAGACGGCAGCCCACCAGGCTCCCCCATCCCTGGGATTCTCCAGGCAAGAGTACTGGAGTGGGGTGCCATCGCCTTCTCCGACTATCTGTGCTACTCTCCTGTAAATCTAAAATTATTTCAGGAATTCCTTGTTGGTCCAGTGGTTAGGATTCAGTGCTTTCACTGGCAGGGTCCAAGTTTGATCCCTAGTAGGGGAACTAAGATCCCACAAGACACGAGGCGGGGGTCAGGCAAAAAAAAAATTTCAAAATTAAAAGTTAAAAAGATAGTGTGTATTTATTGTTTGTCCTGCTTTTTTTTTCAATCTTAAAGCCTGCTTGCATAAAAAAATTAACTCATATGCAAAACAATTTAAGACTTCATGACCTACCTTCCAACCATATTATATGATTTTTAGTTTCTGGACACTGCCCTGCTTACTAATTCTTTCATACCTTTGCTCATTCTGTTTCTTCTACTTGCCTTCCTCCCCATCCCTATTGCCAGACACATTCCTTATTTGAAGACTGACCTCAAATATCATCTTATTCCTTATTTGAAGAATGTCCTGAAATATCATCTCCTCTGGCTTCCTCAGGCAGAGTTTGACTTTCTCTCTTATCCATTCTTAGAGCATCATCTAGAAACCTCTCTTTTATCTCATGTGATAAGGTTCTGAATATAGCCTATATGCTGCTGCTGCTGCTGCTGCTAAGTCGCTTCAGTCGTTTCCGACTCTGTGCGACCCCATGGACTGCAACCCACCAGGCTTCCCTGTCCCTGGGATTCTCCAGGCAAGAACTCTGGAATGGGTTGCCATTTCCTTCTCCAATGCATGAAAGTGGAAAGTGAAAGTGAAGTCGCTCAGTCGTGTCCGACTCTTAGCGACCCCATGGACTGCAGCCCACCAGGCTCCTCTGTCCGTGGGATTTTCCAGGCAAGAGTACTGGAGTGGGGTGCCATTGCCTTCTCCAAAAAACAGGCTATCTGGATTCAAATCCTGACCCAATCTCCTACCAGCTGTGTAACTTAGAGCAAATTACTTAATTCTGTGTCTAAACTTCCTTGTCTAGATAATTGGGCTAATAAAAACATCTCACGCAGTTGATATGAGAACTCAGTGAAGTCATGCAAATAAAGTAATTCTAAAAGAGTTTGACTCAAGTAAGCACTCAATAATTGTTAGCCATTATTATTGTTATAACATGTCCCTCTAGATTGAGAACATTCGGAACAAGGACCACATGTTATTTTCTTTTCTGGGTGGAATTCTCAGAGCCGGACTTAAATCCTCCCTTTGCCACTTATTGGCTTCAAACTTCCTAGGATTATTTTGAGGCTTTAGTGATCCATTGCTTTTTTTTTAATGCCAAAATTTATCGAATGGAGGTCTGTACACAGGCAAATCTTACTGTGAAAACTAAGACATGAGTAGCCACTGCCTCTGCCCTCCAGGGTGGGGATAGGAGGGAGGAGGCCTTAGGGGCAGAGGACAAGAGGGGGAACACAGCCGTAGGAAGGGAAGAGTCCAGGTTGGATGGTGTGAATCGACATTTTAAGAAAAAAAAAAAAATCTATTCACACCCAGGGGCCAGGGAAGGGAAGAGGAAAGGCACTGCTCTGGTTCCATTCACAAGGGACACAGGAGGGCAGGGAGGTTGAAGGAGGTGGAGACCTGGGGGAGGGGAGGGGGCGGAGGGGTAGAAAGTCCTCATGCCCACCCCTCATCCTCTGTCCTTCCTTCTATTCCCTCCAGTCGGTGGGGAGAGGGACTCATTACCTCTGCCTTCTAGTCCAGGAGCCCAGTCAGGGCAGGAGCTTGGTGGGCTATGGCCCCCATTCCCAGCCCCCTGGGGGTTCCCAGATGGAAGGGGTAGTTGGTGGTGCCCTCAGGAAGAGCTGGTGAGAAGAGCTGAGGCATCGGTCAACTGCCAAGTCCAGGCTGGTCTGAGCGTCACTTAAAGTTTATGAGGATGGGGTGAGGAAGGGAGCGCCTGTTGGGGTCCTCAAGTGAGAAGAGATGAGAACAGTGTTGAGAGATGGTTGGACAGTGAGTTGGACAGGACTGAAATTGAAGAAAGGACAGGACTGAAATTGAAGAAAGCAGAAGTGGGCGGTTGCTGGGGAGCTGGGTTCCAGGACACTGAAGATCATCAAAGAAGGTTTGGGCACAGGCTTCCAGTGTGAGCAGGCTAGAGTGGAGTGCAATGGCCTCAGGGGCCATTCGATTTGAATACCTTTGTCGAGGGGTGAGCTTTAATCTGGGAGAACTGGAACTCTGTGTAGTTGGGATTCATCTCTCAAATCTCTTCCCACGTTGGTGTTCCCAGCACCTTGATGATCTCTACCAGCTGGTCTACCCCACTGTCCCCAGGGAAGATGGGCTAGCCTAGGAGGAGCTCAGGCAGTAGGCAACCAGGTAACCACACACACATTAATGAATGAGCTTCCCTTGTGGCTCATCTGGTAAAGAATCTGCCCGCAATGCGGGAGACCTGGGTTCGATCTCTGGGTTGGGAAGATCCCCTGGAGAAGGGAAAGGCTACCCAGTCCAGTATTCTGACCTGGAGAATTCCATGGACTCTATAGTCCATGGAGTCACAAAGAGTCAGACACAACTGAGTGACTTTCACTTTCAGTGGCTCTGAAGATCAGCTCTGGGGCCCGGTAGTATTGAGAACAGATGTACAAGACATTGGGCTCCCCTCAGACCAACCGCTTTGCAGTGCCAAAATCACAGGGCTGGAGGACAGGGGTGACAGGGTCCACCAGCATGTTCTGGGGCTTGATGTATGGGTGACACACACCCTGAGCATGGAGGTAGCCCAAGTTCTGGAAGAGCTGGTACATATATACCTTGACATAGATGATAGCAATGGTCAATTTGGCCTTGGTAAAGTGGCAGACCACCTGGTACACTGTCTCAGGCACATATTCCAGCACCAGATTTAGGTAAACCTCATCTTCCTTCATGGAAAACATGGGGAAAGAGTGAAGTCGCTCAGTCATGTCCGACTCTTTGTGACCCCATGGACTGTAGCCCACCAGGCTCCTCCATCCGTGGAATTTTCCAGGCAAGCATCCTGGAGTGGGTTGCCATATCCTTCCTTCTCCAGGAGATCTTCCCAGCCCAGGGATTGAACCCAGGTCTCCCGCATTACAGACAGATGCTTTACCATCTGAGCCACCAGGGAAGCAGTGACAGACTTAATTTTCTTGGGCTCCAAAATCACTGAAGATGGTGACTGTAGCCAAGAAATTAAAAGATGCTTGCTCCTTGGAAGAAAAGCTATGACAAAGCTAGATAGCATATTAAAAAGCAGAGATCACTTTGCCGACAAAGGTCTGTACAGTCAAAGCTATGGATGGCATCACTGATTCAATGGACATGAGTTTGAGCAAACTCTGGGAGATGGTGAAGGACAGGGAAGCCTGGTGTGCTGTAGTCCATGGGGTCACAAAGAATCGGACATGACTGAGTGACTGAACAACAATGGTTTTCCCAGTGGTCATGTACAGATGTGAGAGTTGGACCATAAAGAAGGCTGAGTGACCAAGAATTGATGCTTTCAAACTGCTAGTGGAGAAGAGTCTTGAGAGTCCCTTGGGCAGCAAGGAGATCAAACTAGTCAATCCTAAAGGAAATCAATTCTGAATATTCATTGGAAGGACTGATGCTGAAGCTCCAATACTTTGGTCACCTGTGGTGAAGAGCCAACTCACTGGAAAAGATCTTGAAGCTGAGAAAGACTGAGGGCAGGAGGAGAAGGGGGTGACAGAGAATGAGATGGTTGGATGGCATCACCGAATCAATGGACAGGAGTTTGAGCAAACTCCAGGAGACAGTGAAGGCCAGGGAAGCCTGGCATGCTTCCATGCAGTCCATGGGGTCGCAAAGAGTCGGACATGACTTAGCAACTGAATAACATCTTTCTTCTCCCTTTTGAAATAGAAAAAGCATCTCAGCCTTGCAATATTGCAGTGATCTAGCTTACACATAATCTGCAGCTCTCAGTTCTTGAACCTCTTGTCCTGGAGAAACTTCCTGATGGCCACCAGTTCCCTGGTGTCTGCCAGCCATGCCTGGTACACGACCCCAAATGAGCCACTGCCAATCACTTTGATGTCTCTGTAAGCCAATTCCTGGGAGCACTCTGGGCCTTGGCCTAGAGTGATTACCACTGTGGTCACCTTCCCACTGCTACTGCACTGTGACAACCATGTGTCCTTAGGTGTGCCTCAGAAATTTAATCACAGCGACTTCATCAGTGAGCTGTGTAGGCCTGATGCATTCTGGGAAATGGAGTCAAGTCATTCACTTAGCTTACTGGCTGTATGCCCGATCCATTCCTTTTTAAAGCATGTAGTAGGATAACAAGCTCAAGGCAAGCATTCAAAAATATTAATTGTAACAATTATCATTTTGATAAAGCCAGAGTTCAACACTTAAGATGTGCTGAATTGTTTGGTGAATGAGTTAATTGGTAAGAATGATTGATAATACTCCAGTAGCTGATATTAATTATCAACTAATGATAACAAAAATTAAATTTCTTCATTTGCCACCTCATGTCTCTAAGCTTTAGAAAGCCTGTTCTAACCCAAGATACTTGTTTGTGTTCCTCTGTGGTTTTTTAAATATAAATTTATTTATTTTAATTGGAGGCTAATTACTTTACAATATTGTATTGGTTTTGCCGTACACTGACATGAATCTGCCACGGCTGTACATGTGTTCCCCATCCTGAATCCCCCTCCCACCTCCCTCCCTATCCCATCCCTCTGGGTCATCCCTGTGTACCAGCCCCGAGCATCCTGTGTCATGCATTGAACCTGGACTGGTGATTCGTTTCACATATGATAATATACATGTTTCAATGCCATTCTCCCAAATCATCCCACCTTCACCCTTTCCCACAGAGTCCAAAAGACTGTTCTATACACTTGTGTCTCTTTTGCTGTCTCACATACAGGGTTATCATTACCATCTTTCTAAATTCCATATATATGCATTAGTATACTGTATTGGTGTTTTCTTTCTGGCTTACTTCACTCTGTACAATAGGCTCCAGTTTCATCCACCTCATTAGAACTGATTCAAATGTATTCTTTTTAATGGCTGAGTAATATTCCATTGTGGATATGTACCACAGCTTTCTTATCCATTTGTCTGCTGATGGACATCTAGGTTGCTTCCATGTCCTGGCTATTATAAACAGTGCTGTGATGAACATTGGTGTACACGTGTCTCTTTCAATTCTGGTTTCCTTGGTGTGTATGCCCAGCAGCAGGATTGCTGGGTTGTATGGCAGTTCTATTTCCAGTTTTTTAAGGAATCTCCACACTGTTCTCCATAGTGGCTGTACTAGTTTGCATTCCCACCAACAGTGTAAGAGGGTTCCCTTTTCTCCACACCCTCTCCAGCATTTACTGCTTGTAGACTTTTGGATCGCAGCCATTCTGACTGGCATGAAATGGTACCTCATTGTGGTTTTGATTTGCATTTCTTTAATAATGAGTGATATCGAGCATCTTTTCATGTGTTTGTTAGCCATTTGCATGTCTTCTTTGGAGAAAAGTCTGTTTAGTTCTTTGGTCCATTTTTTGATTGGGTCGTTTATTTTTCTGGAATTGAGCTGCAGGAGTTGCTTGTATATTTTTGAGATTAATTCTTTGTCAGTTGCTTCGCTTGCTATTATTTTCTCCCATTCTGAAAGCTGTCTTTTCACCTTGCTTATAGTTTTATTAACATTCAGTCAGTTGGAAGGATCTCAATGGAGTAAGTTCTAAGAACAAGTAGCTTTGCACAATGATACTTTAATAGCCAGTTGGATGTAAGGGGTATCACAGCTGCAGTTAC
Source organism: Capricornis sumatraensis (assembly GCF_032405125.1). Lineage (NCBI taxonomy): Eukaryota > Metazoa > Chordata > Mammalia > Artiodactyla > Bovidae > Capricornis > Capricornis sumatraensis. Next base: position 135,992,634 of record NC_091092.1, on the reverse strand, counting down.
TGCCTACTAAAGAATATGTGGAAATTCCCTAAGGCCAGCAGATAAATCAATATAATTGCTATTGCTAAGTCACTTCAGTCGTGTCCAACTCTGTGCAACCCCATAGATGGCAGCCCACCAGGCTTCCCTGTCCCTGGGATTCTCCAGGCAAGAACACTGGAGTGGGTTGCCATTTCCTTCTCCAATGCATGAAAGTGAAAAGTGAAAGTGAAGTCGCTCAGTCGTGTCCGACCCTCAGCAACCCCATGGACTGCAGCCTTCCAGGCGCCTCCATCCATGGGATTTTCCAGGCAAGAGTCCTGGAGTGGGGTGCCATTGCCTTCTCCGAAATCAATATAATAACTCTTACCTAAAGAACAACTACTACAGGATTGGATGTATAGTCTTAACTTCTTTGTCCCAACTCTGCATAAGAAAGGGCTTATTTTGCCATTTACTCATGGGTGTATGTATATGAAAGTTGACAGGAAACAAATAGCAGTCTTTTGATACAATTTTAATTACTGTACACAAATCTTAAAACCTAATATGTAGAGGAAAAACTGCACTGTAACATAGTTGCCTCAGGTACTGCATATTTTCTTAAGAGTTTAAAAAGCCAAAAATAGTATTGTTGCCTTTTTTTTCCTTTGAAAGTATTATAAGATCCATGTTCACTGCCTATAACAGCATTTAGGAATGAAGCAGATGGAGTAATAAACAATAGACATAGCTGTATGACACCTCATGGCCCATGGGGCCTAAGTGCATTCACCAATTGATTTCACAACCTCCTACAAAGAGAATAGTTGTATTCCCTTTAAAGGTGAAGAAACTAAAATTTGTACCTTGTAAAAATAGTGGCTCTGGGATTTGACCCCAGGTTTACACACCTCTGAAGTCTATGATTATACTGTCCTTCAGTTAAATAAGATTGTGGCTGACATTCTACTTGCTGCTCCCCATGAGCCTGTGCTAAAATTTTTGAATTTGGCTAGGATTGTGCTGGGAAGCTAGTTCTGTTCAAGCTCACACTGACCTTTGTGCTCCTAGTGATTCATCTCTAGTGAACACTAGGTCGTGTGCAAGAGGTTACGAGGTCCAACCAATTCAGGATAGAAACCAATGGAATGACTTCCCTGGCAGTCCAGTGGTTAATACTTCGCATTCCAGTGCAGAGGGATATGAGTTTGATCCCTGGTCAGAGACCTAAGTCCCCTCATACCTTGCAGCCAAAAAAATCAAAACGTAAAACAGAAGTAATATTGTAACAAATTCAGTAAAGACTTTTTAAAGAAAGAAAAGAAACCAATGGAGACATTCTCCATCTCCCCATATTTTAGCATGAAACAGATCCAAGAAGGCCACAAGTGATTTTTGCTTCTCCCATCAACAGGTGGAGTCTATTTCCCTAGCCCTTGAATCTGGGCCGGCCCTGTGACTCATGCTGACCAAATACCATGAGATTACCATGCAGTGAGGAAGCCCCAGCTATCTTCTCGGGGAGAGGGGCCACATGGAGGATCACCAATGCACCAGACATATAAGTGTAGACATCCTGAACTTTCCAGGCATCCCAGACACCAACTAAAAGCAGCCAAATGAGTGAGTTCAGCTGATGCCCTGTGGAGCAGAACTGCCCAGCTGAGCTGTGATCATTTAATTCCTGACCCATAGAGTCATATCATTAAGTTGGGGGATTGTTTGTTATACCAAAATAGATAACAGAAACACAGGTAGATGATTCTGAGAGGCATTCTGCATGCTTTCCAGTTGTCCTGCTGGAATCGTGGTCATTCCTTTGTTCACAGATGTGAATTTTATGACACAAATTTATAATGGCATTTCATTTTTTCTTCGTCATTCCTGCTTCCTGGGATCACCTCCCAAAGAAAGTGATCATTCACCCAGGTCCTTTCTTTGGTGGAACTCAAACTAAGACACAGAACTTGTGCCTTTCCCACAATTTTTTCATGAAGTTTTAAAAGTTTTGATTTTTATGAAAGTGATTTATCCATGTTCCAATTATACATGGCAACATCCAACCAAACATTTTTATTTCTAAAGCAAGGTGTTATCATGAACTTAAAAGCTGTATGAATAGACATACAGTCAGAAAAATTTCACTAATAGATTGTGGTCTAAAACTCTGCAGAAGTCATTCCAAATAAGAGAAAAAATTAATTTTTCTGCCTTGTAAAAAGTTTGCATGTGCTGTACTGTGATTAGTTGCTCAGTCGTGTCTGACTCCTTGTGACCCCATGGACTGCAGCCAGCCAGGCTCCTCTGTCCATGGGGATTCTCCAGGCAAGAATACTGCCATACCCTCCTCCAGGGAATCTTCCCAACCCAGGGATCAAGCTGGGGTCTCCTGCATTGCCAGCAGATTTTTACCAGCTGAGTTACCAGGGAAGCCTAAAAATATTGCATGGTGGTGGTGGTTTATTTGCTCAATCGTGTCTGACTCTGCAACCCCATGGACTGTAGCCTGCCAAGCTTCTCTGTCCATGGGATTCTCCAGCCAAGAATACTGGAGTGGGTTGCCATTTCCTTCTCCAGGGGATCTTCCCCATCCAGGAACTGAACCTGGGTCTCCTGCACTTCAGGCAGATTCTTTACTGACTGAGCTATGAATGAAGCCCAAAATATTGCATAGAAACATTTAATTAATAACTCAAAAGGAATCTTTGTAAGTATGGTAAGTTAATTTTCTTCTTGACCATTCAACTTTCTTACTCTGAACTCTGAAAGTAAAAGTTCTTACTTTGAACTTTTAAAAAATTACTTTTTTAAATGGTTTTAGATTCCAGTGAATATTTACATAAGTTATATCTTCCATATCTTTATATAAATTAGAAATGATACCTTATGGGATCAGTAAAATACATAGCATTATTTAAACATTTCCTACAAAAGGGATATTTCTAGATGAGGAAAGACTAGACAATCGTGACATATTGATTCTTCTGCATCTAGCTTCCATCCCTCTCCCCTGGGAAAAAATGAAACTCTGAATAATACTGCAAAGAGAAATAAACTATTTCACTTTCTAAAAAATATCTTGTCACTCTGAATAACCTTTTTCAGTTATAAGAACCCTGAACAAGAACCTAAATATCTGATCGTTTGCATAGCACTTTTTACTGATCTTCAAAAGGGCACCCTCAGTGAAAAAGTAATTTATTTCCAATTTAATCATAAATTAAAGGATTAAAATGTTGTCATTGCAGCAGAACGACAATATATCTGCTGAGTTCATGACTCTGAGCTTCTGAAGTTAGCCTGGGACTCACATCACACTTCATGACATTCAAGGCTGCTTACTATTTCCATATCACCTTTCACTTTTATTTTATTGGCGTTTTGACAAACACGTTCTGACCACATGATTTTTTGACAATATATTTCCATTAGAAGCCAGATTCAACATGCCTCTTTGGGAGCATGCTGAAAGACCCAGAGCCACCCTCTGTGATACAATATGAAACTTGCACCTGTCTTTGAGTTGTTTTATAAATCATCAAAGGAAGAAACCTGACTCACTGGGTTAGCAGCAAGAACCTAGAGACAAAAAGTTCTAATCCTGGATTTCTCTAAGTAATTTGCCAGATACCTTCAGGTCAATAGTTTAATTTTCATGTAACCAGTTCTTCAATTCTGGTTTTATATATCCATGATTTTTCTCTGTCAAAGAGAAAATATGACCAAACTTCGCGTTGATGTTCAGAAGCTTTCATAAGCTTTCATAACAGATGCTTTCATAAGCGAACCTATACTTCCTTACTGACAATAATAATGCAATATTTGTGATAATCTGTATGAGGGGAGAGGCAGAATTCATTTGTAGCATGATAAAAGTCCTAGGGAGGCTTGTTTTGAACACAATTCCAGGAAGAATTAACCATGTCTATGATAATCTAAAGGCAGAACTCTGAAGGTCTCCGTTGGGGCAGGGCCAGTACTGGGCCTGGAGATGTCGTAGATAGGATTTAAGCATCACAGGGATATCTCGACTGGATAGAAAACCTTTAACGGCTCTTCCATCCCAACATTCTATTTTGTTCATAGAATGCCAAAGTCAGTCTAGAAATGTTAATGGGAGTTATGGTTAGATTTTGAGCAAAAAAAAGCATCTGAGTGTAGATGGTATTGTTTCAACTTAGTGATGCTGCCTTGTTACCCTGGGAAGATGTTGATGAGATTAGCCATGAACAATAGTCAGCTTGAGCTCACATGATAGTGGTAGCGTGAGGAAGTGAGAACACCAGGCTTCAAGTGAGAAAGTACATGGCATTTGCCAGCTAGAGAACCAGGACTGAACTGGAAGCTAACCAGTTTCCAACATGCTGAGTATTCTCCAAACAAAAAGTATCTGATGCAATGAAGTTACTGGGACTAGTGTGTGGGAATGAAGGTTACCCCCTGGCTTGTTGGCATATCTTGTGTTACACCAAATCCACAATGCAAGTCCAGCAAATTCCTGTGTTCCAAGTCACTAGTCCAAATCCCTGGGGTGACAGCCTCCAATGCCTATCATGAAAAGTATACATTACTTAACAACTTGAAGATAAATTTTCAATTACCTTTTGCTGTTGTCCAACTCAGTCAGGTCTATTCATTCATTTGATCACCTAAGCCCTCTTTGAGTGCCTTGGTGGAAAGAGTAAGGTTCCTGGAACACACTGTAGGTGCAGAATAAATATTTTCAACTAATACTCTAATTCAAGTCCTACTTTTGTTGCTTCCTAGCTGTGTGACATGGACACATCTTCCATTTTATGTAACCTTGCTCTACTAACCATCTTTTATTACTTCCTATGTGCCGGGCACTTTCCAAGTAATCAGTAAAAATCAAGTAAAAACTCTTTGAGGTAGGCACTTTAATTAACCTCATTTGACAGATGATGAAACTGAGGCAGAAAGATGCTTTGTAATTTGTTCAAGGTCACAGAGCACAGCTGAGATTTGAATCCAGGTGGTCTGGATCAGAGTTCAGCTCTAACCCAATCACTTCATTTCTTCTCCAACTAAGTCTGGCTTGGCTGCCTCTTAATTGGAGTCTCAGCGTCCTTATCTGCAAAACGAAGGTTGACTCTATCACCCCACAGAGTTGTTGTAATAATAATTTAAAAACTGAGCATTCTACAAACACTATTAATAACTGTTACTTCACTTATTATTATCATCACCTATGCTGGTGGCTCAGTGATAAAGAATCTGCTTGCCAATGCAGGAGATGCGGGTTTAATCCCTGGGTTGGGAAGATCCCCCGAAGAAGAAAATGGCAACCCACCTCAGTATTTTTTTAATATAAATTTATTTATTTTAATCGGAGGTTAATTACTTTACAATATTGTATTGGTTTTGCCATACATTAACATGAATCCGCCACAGGTATACACGTGTTCCACAACCTGAACCCCCCTCCCTTCCACCTCAGTATTCTTATCCAGGAAATCCCATGAACAGAAGAGCCTGGAGGGCTATAATCCATGGGGTCACAAAAAGAGTAGGACATGACCCAGCAACTAAACAACACCAACAATCTGAAGCAAATAACTGAAATAAGTGGACAAGGAATCAATTGGAAGTTCCATTATGAGCACAATGCTACTTTGCTCAAAAGCCAGAAAACCTGGTGGCCTGGTTCAGGATTTCCATAAACCAAATTATTAACTATAGCAGAAACCTTGTTAGAATAAACCCAGAGGCAATGTGGCTACTGTCACCTAAGGTTTATCTTTCCCATTCCCCATCCACCTTTGGGTCTCAGCTTGCCTAACTATTTATCAACTCCAGAGAAAAGAAATTATTGACAATGCAAGCTGAGAATTGATCTGATGCTTATTCACACTTCAGCTTCAGTGCATGCATGCTCAGTTGCTCAGTCGTGTCTGACTCTTTGCTACCCCACGGACTGCAGCCCACCAGGCTCTTCTATCCATGGGATTCTCCAGGCAAGAATACTGGAATGGGTTGCCATTTTCTCCTCTAGAGGATTTTCCTGACCCAGGGATCAAACTGGCATCTCCTGCATCTTCTGCATTGGCAGGTATATTCTTTTACCACTGAGCCACCTAGGAAGCCCTTCAGCTCCTATGGGTAGTATTAATTCGCCTGTTTCCACAAGTGTCCAGGTATACCGAAGGAAAACCGTGTTATTTATCTTGATCCATGGGGTCACCCAACTCAATTCATTTCCAATTCAGCCTTCTCCTCTTGTCCATCGGCACAAGATGTGTGGTATTTTGTCAATTTGCTTTTAGTTCTAATGGCTCCTAAAAATCTGCGGCTATTCAATAGCTCTAGTGTGATATGGCCAGGCAATTTTTCAAGATTGTAAGTACATTTTAGAGTCTCTGCCTATTCTGAAAAACAATCTTTTTAATAGCTTCTCTGCACTTGCTCCCAAAGCATACTAATCAGGACACGGAATTTCTACAGTAACCAGTCTCAGAAAATCCCAGGCTGGCTGTTGACTCCTCCATTGAATCTGATAGAGCTGTTACTACCTACTTGTTGCATCCTCAAGGACAGCATTTAATACACATTAGGCTTGGGCCTGCTACATAACTCTCTTCATTCACGTTTATGTTTTACTGAAAAGATGATGTAGCAACAATATTGATATATTTTTTCTAAGTCATCAACAGTATTCTTTTTTAAATTGATATTAAAGTTTGCATACCATAAAATTTACCCTTTTAAAGTGTACAGTTCAGAGGTTTGTGGTATATTCCTCAGGCTGTGCAAACATCACCTTTATCAGGGTCCAGAATGTTTTCATCCCTCCAAAAAGGAACCAGGTATATCCATTAGCAGTTACTTCTCATCACACCTACTGCCAGCTTCTGGCAACCATTAACCTATTCTCTGTCTCTAGAGATTTGCCTAATCTAGACATTTCATATTAATAGAATCACACAATATATGGTCCTTTAACTAGCTTTTTTTACTTAGTGTAATGTTTTCAAGGTTTATCTATGTTGTAGCAAATATTAGCACTCCAGGCCTTCTTATTGCTGAATAATCTTGCAATGCATAAATATATCATGTTTTGTTTGCCATTCATCTGTTGATAGACACTTGATTGTTTCCACCATTTTTGCCATGATGAACAATGCTCCTGTGAACATTCACTTACAATCTTTGTGTACACATATTTTCAGTTCTCTTGAGTAGATACCTAAAGGTAGAATTGCTGAGTAATACGGTCAATGTTTAATTTTTTGAGAAACTGCCAAAGTATTTTCAAAGCTGCTGCACCATTTTACATTCTCACCAGCAGTGTATGAGAGTTTCAATTTATCCACATCCTTATCAACACTTGATATTATCTTTTCTATTATAGCCATATGACTATACTGCCATATGAATTAGTATATCATTGTGGTTTTGATGTGTATTTCCCTAATAGCCAATGAAAACATCATTCTTTACTAGCTAACACAGTACCTAATTCCATTTCCACATATTCCTTTCCATTTTTGCCACATTGGAACATAGTTGCAGTTATAATCTCAGTTTCTTTATCATAAGCAATGGCCCAAAGAGAATGCAGTAAAATTTAGACTAAGATACCATGCCTCCAAGGTGTGTCTCAGGATTTGAAGAATCACTGTCAGAACACAGCTTCCCTCAGTCATTGAATAGATTCTGATATGAAACACTGTCCCCTATGCAGGCTTAAAAAAATTACAATCTAGCTATGGAAAGCTGAGCTCACATTTGTGTAAATCATGAATTTGTCACGACATGTATGATAGTCAAAACGTATTTCTTTGGAGGTGACATCTGGTTAAGTCATAAAGTATGATGAAGTTTTCTCAGATATGGGACGAGGCAATCAAAAGCAGAATGAGGAGAGAAAAAAACCCCCGCAGAGACCTTTACATTAAATCATAAAATCCTGAACTGCATCATGAAGCTCAAGGCCCAGCCAGACTCATGCTTCTCCATCTTCCTACTCCTCTAGGTGCTTTCAGTTGGATTTTTCTAAGTTCTTGAAGCATATTATGACCCTCTTAATTACATACCATTCTATCTTTTCCCTTCTTTTTTGTTTGGCAAAAGCCTCCTTATTTATCTACTGGTTTCAGGTGAGACATCCCAGACCTTAGTACTTGTGTCAGCTTCCTATGGCTGCTGTAACAAATTATTACAAATGTCATGGCTTAAAACAACACTTATTCTCTTACAGTTCTGGAGATCAGAAGTCTCACCGGGCTGGGAGAAGGATGTTGGCAAAGCCACTGTCATTCTGTAGACTCTAGGGACAATCTGTTCCCTTGCCTTTTCCAGCTTCTAGAGGCTGCCGCATTCTTTGGGTCATGGCTACCCTCTCCATTTTCAAAGCCAGCAGTGTAGCATCTTTGAAATCAGTGTATGTGTCTGTCTGTCTGTCTCTGTATCTTTCTACATCTGTCTGTCTGTCTCTCTCTGGCTGATTCTATCCTCATATCTTCTTCTCTAACTCTGATCTTCCTGTCTCCTTCTTATAAGGATCCTTGTGATTACATTAGACTCACCCAGATAATCCAGTATCATTCCCCCATCTCAAGATACTTAATCACATCTGCAAAGTCTCTTTTGCCATATAAGGTAACATATCCATGGGTTCTAGGAATTAGGACATGGACATCCTGGGGGCGGGCATTATTGTGTCCACCACAGTCCTCCTGTCATAATGCCATCGCATTCTGAGGAAGTGCAGCAATTTATTTATTGGGAATGATTGCTTTCACAAAGGGGTAAGCATCTTGTAGGGCCATGCCTGTTTATTCCACAAACTTCCAGTGTTTAGGGCACAGCCAGCACTTGACAAACAATTTAATGACGACCTGGCTGAGTGGCTAGTTTGCTTTTGTTGGGTGAAAATTCCTAGGGAAAGGGGAGGAGGTCAGCTAAGATTATAGCGTAAAAGGCTTTGAAATGACTGGCTAAGCAGTTTGGATTTCATTCTGTACACACTAAGTCCCAGCAAAGGTTTTTACTCAGACAGTTAATGTGATTACAATTGTTTCTTTGGTATAGAAGGCCCATAAGCCAGATGAGAAGAGGGGAACACTGAAGGCAGGGTGACCAAGCAGGAGGTCACAGAAAATGAGGACCCAAACTAGGCAGCAGCAATGAGAAGGAACAGCTGGAGAGAGATGTAAGAACTTGGATACATTCCTCTTCAAATCCTTTCAAGCATGGAGCAAATGAGAAATAAACACAACAGGATTTGATAACTTATTGGAGACGACAGGAGGAAAAAAAAAGAGGGGGGAAACTGAAGACATTTCTGGCCTGGTAAAACTAAACTGGCCTTAGAATGGTGACACCAACCAAGAATAAGAAATACGGAAAGTGAAGTGTGCTCAAAGAAAAGGGGATTGATTTGTTTCACTTCAGACCAGGAGGAGTCCGGTGGGCATCGTGAGCAGATGTCTTGCAAGAAATTGGAATAGATGTTAGATGCTCAAGCACACAGAACTATGAGTGTCCCCAAGAGGGATAATGACTGAAGTCACAAAAGTGAATGAGATCATCAAGGCAGAATGATCTGAAGGAAACACACAGGACTGTGGGGATGTGTGGGTGACAAGCACAGAGACAGAAGAGCAGGAAGAGACACTACAGACCGAGAATCAGGCAGCAGGGAGGGCCCCGGGACTCCTCTGGGCATAGTGGGGAGGGGAGGGCGGGTAGTGGGGGTGGGCAGAACCGTGCTGTCACTTCTGCCCAGAAGTTCAGCCAAATGAGGTCTAAGAAAGTCATGGGATTTGGGCAACTTTGAGTAAATTGTTTCATTAAGTAATGGGGCTAGAAAAAAAAAAGGTTGCCAGAGTTCTAGATTTTCATGGTTGCTTGCTTTTTCCAGAAGTTTTGCAGTTCATATTGAGTCAAGGAGGATTTCAGAGTGGTTCTGCCCTCAACTTGTCTGAGTTTGAACTTAACTTTTTCAATCTGTCTTTAACTAGAAAGTAAGGAGGCTGCAACTAGATGCTACCTAAGGTCCTTTCAGGTCTAAAATATGCTCTTGCCAATCGTCAAATTCCAAAATCCCGGTGAAAGTTCAGTTCAATCTCAGAAGAACTTGTCTTAATATTATCCTCTATTCAAGTTAAAAATTACCTTAGAAATGAAATGAATTCTAGCAGAGAAATAATCCAAGAGAAAGCACATGAAAAGTGAATATTTTCCCCAGTTATAAATTCTTAGGGCATTATGCTGATTTCAGACATCAGTTCAGTTCAATTCAGTCTCTCAGTCATGTCCGACTCTTTGCGACCCCATGGATTGTAGCACACCAGGCTTCTCTGTCCATCACAAACTCCCAGAGCTTCCCAGATATCACAAACTCATGCCATTAAGTCGGTGATGCCATTCAACCATCTCATCCTCTGTTGTCCCCTTCTCCTCCTGCCTTCAATCTTACCCAGCATCAGGGTCTTTTCCAATGAGTCAGTTCTTCCTATCAGGTGGCCAAAGTATCAGAGCTTCAGCTTCAGCATCAGTCCTTCCAATGAATATTCAGGACTGATTTCCTTTAGGATTGACTGGTTGGATCTCCTTGCAGTCCAAGGGATGTGTGTTCCATGTGTGGCTCTCTTAGAAGTGCAGGGGGGTGGGGGAGGTGGTGGTCCAGATGGTAAGAGAGGCGTGCCTGTTTCCCCCCTCTTGTTGGGGGCCAGGTGCTGCCTCGTCCGTGGTTGTCCTCATCACCTGCCATGGGGAACTGACTTTTTGGCGGGGCACATGCCTCATGTCCCCTCCCCACTTGTGGGGGTTGTACGTGGGCGTGGGAGCAATCGTGGTGGGCTGGGGTGTGTGAAGGGGGGCCGTTGGGCTTCTCGCACACACACCCCATCCAGAGACCAACAGATTTCAGACATAATTCCTTGTAAAATGCCCTTTGTCAATATCTTGTTTGAAGCTGCCTTACTCTAATTACTTCCTCTTTCGACATGGGTGAACCTCTATTTTTAATCACAATATTCCTCTCTGCCCATGTTTTAACTTTTAATACCAGTTTTCGTCATTACATATTACAATTCAATTCTTTCTTACACATATGTTTAGATACCCCATATTTTTTCCCTATCTTCATTATCTTTTAAAATGGTATTTTTCCCAGGTCAAAGCCTTGGTTGACATATACCAGGAAAGAAGAAGAAATGACAGAGTAAAGCCAGAAATATGAGAGAAAATGGTACCAGAAAGCAAAACTGAGAATTCAGTTTTTTTTTATACAGTAGTACATTATATAGGGCTTCTCAATCTCAGGGCTATTGAAACCTGGAGCAGGAGAATGATTTGTTGCGGCAGTCTCTCCTGTGTAGTGTAGAATGATTAGCAGCATCCCAGGTCTCTACCCATTATGCTGGTAACACATGTTCCCAGCCTCAGCACTGGCAATCAAAAATGTCAACAGGCATTGCCATGTAGTCATATATCATAAAGAAGGCTGGGTGCCAAAGAATTGATGCTTTTGAACTGTGGGGTTGGAGAAGAGTCTTGAGAGTCCCTTGGACTGTGAGGAGATCCAACCAGTCAATCCTAAAGGAAATTAACCCTGAATATTCATTGGAAGGACTGATGCTGAAGCTGAAGCTCCAATTACTTGGCCACCTGACATGAAGAGCCAACTCACTGGAAAAGACCCCGATGCTGGGAGAGATTGAGGGAGGAGGAGAAGGGGACAACAAAGGATGAGATGGTTGGATGGCATCATCGACTCAATGGACATGAGTTTGAGCAAACTCTGAGAGATACTGAAGGCCAGGGAAGCCTAGTGTGCTGCAGTCCATGGGATCGTAAAGAGTCAGATATAACTGAACAACTGCCAGATACATCCAGGCTGCAAACCTACCCTTTGGTTGAAAACCACTGGTTTATTGAGACCAAACTATTCAACGTAGCTTAATAGTGCAAGAAAACAATTTGGTAAAGTGGAAAAGTAAGAAATATAGAAGTGCTATGTTTCTATGCCAACTCCCATTTATTTGTAGGATGCTTGGCATGGTTACCCCATGCTTCTCTCCTTTGAGTATCTGTCCTCCTGCTTGTTTCATTCTATTGATGCATGCCCCCCACAAACACTAGTGATCTCTCTAAAACACATATTGAATCATCTTACACACCCATACTTAAAAATCACCAATTACCCCACTCTCCACCACAGGGTTTCTCAGCCTGGGCACTCTTGACATTGAGGTAACTGAGATAATTCTCTGTTGTGGGTGGTGTCCTGTGCACTGTAGAGTGTTTAGCAGCAGCCCTGGATTCTTCCCAGCTAGATGCAACTAGCACCTTCCCTCCTAATGGGCAGAAGAATGTCCCACCAAAGATTTCTACATCCTACTCTCTGGAACGGGTGAATATGTTAGTGTACATGGCAAGTGGGAATTAAGGCTGCAGATAGAATTAACCATTGCTAATCAACCAACTTTAAAGCAATGAGATTACCTTGGATGATCCAGGTGAGCCCTATGTAATCGCAAGCATCCTTAAGAGTGTCTGAGGAAGAAAAAACTAGAACACAGCTGGCATTAAAGATGGGGGAATGGGGACACTGGAAAAGTAAAGGAAATGGACCCTAGAGCCTTCAGAAGGAACGTGGCCCTGCCAACACCTTGCCTTTAATCGAAGGGGACCTATTTCAGACTTCTGACCTCTACAAGTATAAGATAAGAAATTCGTATTGCTCTAAACTATACATTTGGGGTAATTTGTTATAGCCACAAAATGAAGTTAATACATCACCACCCCCAGTTATGACAACCAAAACTGTCTTCAGACATTGCTAAATGTCCCCTGGGAACAAAGTTGCCTCCAGGTTGAGAACTACTGTTCTTTGAAATGCAGAGTCCAAACTCCTACCCAACCTGTTGAATGCTAGTGTCTAACATACAGTGAGATATAGCCTATGCTCCAGGCACACCAAACTTCTAACTTCAAAAACATCCTTTCACTTCTCTGCAGATTTGATGCCAAAGGCTGTCTTGGAAGATGGGCAATGTGCTTTGGCCTTTCTGCCATTTTTATCCAAGCCCATAGATAGTTATTATGCCCTGGAGGAGGGCATGGCAACCCACTCCAGTATTCTGACCTGAAGAATCTCCATGGACAGAGGTGCCTGGTGGGCTACAATCCACTGGATCACAGAGACGACTGAGCAACTAAGCACAGCACTACATGCCTCCAAGTATGTGTCTCACTTCTGGTTTCATTAGGTTGTTATACTAAAAACCATGTGGTTGCTACATATATTAAACTTCAGATAACTTAACCTCCTCCTCCAAACAAACTATTGCACTTAAGCTCTTCTAAGTCCTCTTTGATGGAAACTCTGGCATCAGCAGCACCCCTGTGCCTTTGCAGGTCCATTCCTTTCTGTTTCATCAAGGAATCCCTTCTTCTTCTGATAAATGGCAATCACCCTTGAAGAACAAGTTCAAGTGTTTTCTGCACAGTGAAGTTTTCTAAGACTCCCCAAAGCACTGTGAATCACATTCCCCAGTCCCTCACTGTGCTGACCCTTCTGCACTGCAGCTATTGGTTGAGTCATCCATGCTCCTCCTTAGACTGTAAGCTCTTTAATGGGTGAAGCCATAATTTAGCCTCTCTTCATTCCTGGCACATAGAGAAATGCTTGTGCTCAAGAAGTTCTTGTGGTGTGAATGAAGAAAAAAGAATTCATGGATAAAGGCTGGCAAACTCTATGTCAGCTCAGCTCTGATCCAAAATAATTAGAACCCCAGGGTTAGAATGAGACCTTACTCCCCTGTTTGTGATCAGAGTAAAGGACAGAACCTGGCTGCTAAGAACAAAGCTGAGATATGTGCACCAACTGTATCACCATGTACATTTATCCCTTTCTCTTCGCCCATGTTCAACTCAATAGATATTCTACCCAGCATGTCCATGATTCAAATTTTGTTAGAGTAATCCTAAAACACAGAGTAAGGAAATAATGAGTTGTAGCTGACTTTGTCTAACACCTCATTTTAAGCCATAAAATTGCCATTTGTGAGCTCTGAATGAGCATAAGGCATAGAGCTACAGGCATTTAGGAGAGTTTGGCGAGCAGGAGCCATTGTTTGAACAATTTAGTTTAAAACCAGAGAATCTGTTTGAAGAACTAAATAGAGATGGATGTGATCCATTGCTGACTACATCTGAATGAAGGTGAATTCTCATGTTTGCCCATGGATTCAGTGGAAGAGAAACTGAAAGTTGAATAAACTATAAGAGATCCATGGAATCTGTAGGCAAGACTCAAGAGGGATCTACATGGTTTTGGAATCGGAAGAAGACCCCGAAAGGAAACTTTCTGACAGCTGAAAGCACTTCTGTGGGCAGTCAAGATGGCCATCCTGTGGGCTACATTCAACTCACTGGTGTTGGAATTCTCAACTGGAGCAATTTTGACCCCCAGAAGACATTCAGCAGTGTCTGCAGACATTTTTCACTGTCATACTGGTGGGGAAGGGTGCTATTGGCATCTAGTGAGTAGAGGCCCAGGATGCTGCTGAACATCCTACAATGCACAGGACAGTGTCCAGAGCAAAGAGTCACTCAGCCACAGCTGTCAATAGTACAGAGGCAGGGAGACCCCAAGCCAGAGCGACCAGGAGAAGCATAAGAACCAAGTCTGTACGATCCAAATCTCCTTTCCAGGGCCCATGAGTAACCTTGCAAGGTGCTCACATGCCGGACTTTTGACATCATTAGTAAAGATTCTCTTTTAGGACAAAGGACCCAGCTTGCTTACAAGTGAGAAGGACAAGCAGTGCTCAATAGGATGAACTTCCTTGGTTTCTGAGAGGGTTCCAAGGCATTAAACCTTTGAAAGGTAATCCAGGCCATTAAGTTCCAGACCCTGGGGTTAAGTTAGGATATCTGGGACTCAAACAAAATCAGCCTTGGACTTTCATGCCAGGATTCTAACCAATCATTCCACATTTGCCTCAAGACTAAAGGGATTACATACACACACACATGAACATTTTATGAAAAACAATTTGTTCTTTTGTTAGATGGCTACGTACTTAGTTTTCACCACTACAAAAGAGATGAAAGTCATGGTAGGTGAGCCTGAAGACTGCCTGTACACTGCATAGAACAGTTTCAAGCCACCCAGTATTGCTGAAGTTCAGATATTCGTCCATTGATGATGAGATTTTAATGGATAAGAAGAAAATTTCTGTTGTGATCATCCACAGTAGATTGCCTTTTGATCATAATCGTGACAAACAGCATCTGCATACTATATTCCAAGTACATACAGTTGCAAAGAAAAGCAGAGACATTCTTAATGATGCAGTTGGTTTAAACGTGAATGCCAGTGACTACCCAATCCAAGAACTTGGCTGGCTTTTTGCATTTCTTTCTCTTTCAACTCCTACAGGCTAATCTGCTAGTGTGTGCTTCTGATCTACAGTAGGAATCCAGGCTCCTCCAAAGACCAGCAGAAATTCAGCATTTAGATTCTTGACCCTCTTTCTAATGCTGAGTTCTCTGGTTTGGAGAGAATCTCTCCCTCTCCTATTTGACTTTTCTCTCGACTGTCTACCTTCCTCATGGAAATGGGCAGGACAGTCAACAGTGTGTGTTAGTATTTGTAATCCATGCTCCCCACCCAACACCAGCAGTTATTTTTGACACAGTAACTAATATTTTACTAACAAATGATGCAAATATTTCTGCTAAATTTTGATTTTTCTAAGGAGGTCTGATAAAAGCCAAAATTTCATAGTTAGTTGTCTCATGTTAAGACAGCAAGGTATATACTATTGGACACTACTTTCCAACTGTTTTTCTTGGTTGTGTTTTCTTCCTTTAGTCTAAATCTCCAGCAATTACATGGTGTTGCACTCCATTTCTGTAATTCTAACTGTACTTTAAAATATTTAATTACAATGGATGGAATCTCCCCTTATGGAAACAGACCCAAGGCAAATCTATAGAGTTTGTGAACTGAACAAGAGTTGTTCATTTTTAAAACAACTAGTATTTACTCTCTAAAAGCATGCAGCTTTCCAAGTACACATCAACCACAGTTTCCTATTACTTCTGTTCTCCATTCTTTTTAACCAGCAAACATTTTTAAAGGTACCAGTAGCTCCCTCTGAGTCCCTTATTTGCTAATGATTCTTGAGTCATGTAGCTAGTGAAATAACTACAAGTTGCCCTTAGTGGAATTGGGGCATATTTCCATGATCTTTGATAGCCTTAAGCGGAGATTTTTTTTTTTTTCTCTCCAGGATTAAACTAGTGTTTAATACCATAGATCTCTGATATTAAACTTTTATGGAGAAGAAAAAATCAAAACCAGAGAATTCTAGTAGTAGCTACAACCCCAAACACACAGACCTACACACACATACCGACACCACCTTCAAATTCTCTGTAAAATAACCACATGGCAGAAATATTTCAAAATATGATTTCCTCCAATCCTGACAAACAGCTTAGAACTAGACCATTTGGAGTTCCAAAAAATATCAATATTGGCTGAAGGGATAAGTGACCCTTTGAAATCACCTGCCACACAGAAAGCATCTCTTCCTCAGCTCCTGCCACTGCTCCGTGCGGAGCCAGGGAGTCCTAACAAACACATGCGGGTGGCCACTAGGGACGTCCCATTTCCAGACACCATTTCACCAGCCACAGAGGAACAGCCACACCACGAAAGCCCCTTAGAGGTGCTCTGGCTGTGTAAACGAGAAGTAATTAAAGAACTGCCCAGGTGGCCAGCCTTGGGCCACGAGGACACGCGGCACCGGACCCTACCTCGGACTTCCACACGACATAGGGTTGGCCGTGGCTGTCGGGTGGGGACTGGAACTTTCTCTGCTGGAGCCACCTTCTGGGAGAAGCGAAGATGCCGTTGGGGCCTCCCCCGGAAGAGCAAAGGATGGCGCTGCGACCACTGCCTGGCCCGGCTAGGACCGAAGGCAGGTCCCACACCATGCTCTTCTTGAGTCCGCCGCGACCCAGCGGGACCTCATAGTCAAAGTGGAAGCTGCCAGACGGCGACTTCTCCTGCGGGGTGCTGGGTGTGGAGAAGGACGAGCAGAGGGGTCTAGGGGGTGGGAGGCGGTTGGCCCGAGGAGGTGGGCCCCGGGGAGAGAACGCCGAGCGAGGGCTAAGACCCTCAGCCAGGGACAGCGGGGAGCAGAGGCGGCCCCCGCTGGTCCCCCGCGAGCCGCCCTCTGCGCCCGCCTCGCCCCCGTAGCCGCCGATCAGAGCCGGGTCCAGGCTGCGGGTCTGGCGCAGCTTCCTCTTGGAGAAGCCCTTGGCAGAAGCCGCGCTGCCCGAGGCCGGCGAGGAGCAGGAGAAGACACTGTGGAGCAGGCTCTGCGCGGACATCTCGGCGGGCTGTGCCTGAGGGCCACCCTCTTCCAGCTCTCGGAACTGCTAGCGATTTGGGGACCAGGAAGCAAGGGGGCTCAGGCGAGGCTGCCAGGCGGCGTCGGCCCGAGGCTCACCGAGGGCGGTAGAGGGCAGTTCCCAGCTCACGCGCCACCAGCGCGCTCCAAATGCCCCGGTGGGGGCAGAAGCAGGAGATCCATCACCAGCCTTCTAGGAAAAGGGGTGGGGAGGGAGGACTCCTTCGGTGGCAAGAACCTTCCCGCAGAGCCCAAGTCCTGAAGAGGGTAAGGAAAGAGCAAGGTCCGGCGCTCGCTGGGTTCCCAGCTCCGGCGGCCAGCGCCACTCCCCCTTCCCAGCTGAGGCAGGAGATGCCGCGCTCGAGCTCTCCGGCTCTGGACAGCCTCGAAGTCTCCAGCAAGCTCCTCCTCGCGCCCTAAGGACGGTCCCGAGGGCTGAGGAGGAGGCCTCCTGGGCGTGCGCCCAGGGCGCGTCCCTCGCTCTCCGCTCGCTGTGAGAGGGACTTCCTCCCGCGCTGGAGCTGGGCACCCGATCTGCGCCCCAGGGCACCCTCGCCGTATCCGGGCCCCTGAAGCTACGCGTCTCGCCACCACTTGGCTGCTGCGCCCACTCCTCTGACTGGCTAGGCGCAAGAGTGTCTCCAAGCTCCAGGCTCCCCTGAGGTGCTAGTTTCTCGCTACGAAGTGGGGACACGGAGCGCGCAGCGCCCAGGGCCTTCCAACGGCTGAGTGGCTACGGTGGGAGAGAATTCCTGGCTGCGCTCAGGGAGCTAAGGGAAGAACCCCAGTGTCGGATGTCCATGACCCGCCGGAGAGGGACTCTTAATATTCTCAACCCAGCCTTGGGCCCAGGGCTGGCTCGGGGATGTCCCCGCACGCTCGCGCTAGAGGCAGCGCGAAGAGGGCGGCCCGGACCGGTAGGGTGGGAGAGAAGCCAGGTCTGGAGCTGGGGCGGAGCCAGAAGTAGGAGAAAGCAGAAGGTGGAGTTTTCCAGGCGCCAAACCTGGGAGCTGCGCAGAGAGAGGAGCGCTGCTCACCACTGATACCGGGTCTCCTGGGGAGAAAGCCCTGAGGACGGAAGTGCGGACCTTCTCCCCGGTCTCCCCTCCCCCAGGTCGAAGGGGGCGCCAGCTCCACTCACGTTTCTGGAAGGAAAGGAAGTGTCAGATTGCACCCCACCCACTGGTGTCAGATGGGCAGCCCAAGACGGCTGCTCTGAAGTTGGAGTTAAATCTCCTGCCTTCCCCCACCCCCCGCCCCGCCCCAGCCTTGCTGTTTTTGTTTTTAAAAAGGAAGGATAGAGATTCAGTTCAAATGCAGTGGCTGCCGATGAGTGGGCTGGAGATGGGGACCTACCAACAAAACTGGGGGTAGCGAGGGGTCCTCGCCGTGTAAGGGTCGCGCAGTAACTGTACTCGAGGAGGAGGGGTTAGTGGGGCCGAGCAGGCGGCAGGCGCCCCGCGCAGCTTCAGCCCACAGGCTGCGGGGATTGGCGCTTAGAAAGCGAGCAGTCTCCGAGTGAGTTCGGTTGTGGGACGCCTCTGGGTGCAGAGCGCTGCGGCCACATTCCTGGGAAGCTGGAAAACGCTGGCGATGTCCATGTTCCCTGTTGAAAACAAGTCTGGGAGCACCTTAGAATATAAAGTTCAAAGTCTCGCCTGCTTCTACGAGGCTTCTATGTTTCTTACCTAACATGTTTTGTAACGCATCTCACAATCATCTCAGCAGGGGAACAGAGAAAACGCTGAAAATGCCTGAGTACTTTAACTGTGTTCTTGTGCCTTCTTTTACCCCTTCTGGATGAAGAGGATTTTAGGCAAATGGGAAGGTGGCTTTCCTTTACCGTTACTTTTCATTAAAGAACAGAAGTTTACTATGAACTTATAAATGCAAGTGTTTGACACAAACACTCGCCTTCTGTTGTGTATCATATCAGAATTGTCCGACATGGATTTTGGAAAGCTTGTTTTATGCCCAGTAAAATTTTCAGGGGAAAATTTAATGTCTTTCTTGTCTTAAAAAATGTGTTAAACAGTCTTAGGTATTTGACTGTCTAGTAAGGGTCACGTCATGAAATCTAATTAACAGAAGAATTCAACACTTCCACAAAGGGCTTCATTCCGACCCCAGGATCTCTGATGTACCCACTTTTGTAAATGCAGCGGGACTCACTGTGCTCAGGGAGTTCCCTCCTGTAGCATTATGATCCATCTGCCACCACAAGACAAAATGAGAAACTAATTTCCTATCACCCTCCCTGCCGCCCAGGTCTTCTCACCCTGAAACATAAGCACACTTTCCAGTGGCTGTTGATTAGGTGTGCTGTGGAAAGCCATAGCCTTTAAAATTGCTGACTTTCCTGCCTGACTACACACATCAAATTACATGTGGGGGGTTGTTGTCATTTGCTTTCTTCCCTCCTCAAACAAATCCCAGAAGACAGAAAAGACGGAGGGTCTTGCCTGACCTTTCCTTAGTTCACAATATCATGTAACTTGTCACTAGCAAAGAAAACAATGTCTGCCATTTGGATACCCATGTATGGAACAGGTTATGCTTTGTTGGATTTTGGCATTTGGAGTACGTGGTTAGCAAAGTCACACTTCACAGGATTACTTACAATTCCGGTGGTTGGGCAAATGTAATTTATAATTCATATATGTTAAATATTTCTCTAACCACAAAAGATGACCATGGGGTTGAAAATGCAACCCTGCCACAATGATGTAGGGCTAATAAGAATACTGGCCAGGCACAAAGTCATACAGGCTTGGTCATGGATGCTGGGGAGCCAATGAGCAGAGAGACTCTTCTATTGCCACTTCAGGCTTAGAGCAGAAGCATCCAATTCATTCATCATCTTGTTTTCAACAGGTCCTGACTCCATCAACCTAGAGCTTGCCTCAGCATAAGGAAACAATGAACAAATTGTTTTAAATATCCATAAAATTAAGCCCTGGCTCCCTTTTAAAAACCTGGTGTAAGTATATGTGTTTTTAAAACACATGGGGAAAATGTAATGGCACTTCTGGAAAGAAAGATTTTATAAGATTGTTTGGATTTTTTAAATGATTTTTTTTAAGTATTGTGATTTCCAGTCTGACTGTTATTAGTCTTATTTTGTAGTCACTGTGGTGCATGGCTTTTTCATTCATTCTCAGTTAAGGCATCCTATTTTGCTGTTGTTTGTTATATAATCTCTTTTGCTTAGACAGACCCAGTTCACATTGGCCTTTCTGATTGACTGCCATTTTATGCCAGGCTTGATTAAGGAAGATCTGGGTTTCATTTACCAATTTAAAAAATGACTGGTTTTGTTATATTGATCCCCAGAATCTTTCTTACAATTCATTAGCCTGCTTCAGAAGCAATATAACTGAAAGCCTAGAAAGAAATAGTTTTGAATACAAGCCTTGCATGCTGTAGTCCATGGGGTCCCAAAGAATGAGACACAACTGAGCGACTGAACAACAACTTTAAAAATCAAGTCTCTAAAACTTTGCTCGTTTATTAGGGCATTTAATGTTGAGAAGTAGTGCCTGTATTTGTTTTGGATTTTGTTTTTTCCTCAGAGTTGAAGTTAATCAAAGCCTTAGGATACCTTTTATTGAAGGGCAGAACAGTGTGTTCACTATCCTGTTATAATTATTCTAGAAATTCATGATAAAAAATATATCTATTCCATCTGGTCATGGCACAAGAATATTCTAATGAAAGTTCTGAACATCAAGCTATCCTCTTATCAAGGATCCTTGAAAATGTATCAGTGTTCTTTCTATTCCCTTGAGACACTGTTCTACAAACATACATCTTATTACCAAGGAATATATTCTGTTAAACCTAAATTTCCCTTTTCTTAACTTTATCCCTTGACATTTTTCTTATCTCCAGCCAAGATTCCTCTTTCCCCTTGGTGTCTAGACCCTCAAGCTATCTGTAGATTTCTATCATGCCCCTTGGGTCTGACTTTGTGGTTTGGCTACGCTATAAAGTTCATATTTTGCTTTAAAACCATCATTGTAGATGATCTCCTCTGGACACTCTCCAGTTGCTTATTTCTTTTCCGTGCTGAGGTCCAATATTCCAGGTTAGGGCATCCTATTTTACCCTTGTTTGTTATATAATCCCATTGCTTATATGGTCCCAAATCACATTGAACTCCCTGATTTACTGCCATGTAATATTTCAGACTTCTATCTGATTGGCTTCCAATAAGTCTTACGCAGCTGATTTTTGTTTCAGTCTCACTGATTTTTGTTTCATCCTGCCTGTGCCTCTCAAACTGACTGTGATTCCTCTGATATCATTTCTACATTCTTAGTGGTACCTAGGGTAAACAGTTCACAGTATCTGACTATCCCATAGAAGTCAAAGGTTCTAACTCCAAGCTCCTGAAATATGAAAAGGAGGACATGATTTTAATCTGTATGACATGGAATATATGAGAAACAGGTGAAGAACTTTTACAGACCTTAAGAATTCTAATTAAATAGTCATACTACCCCATGCCTAAAATTCTTCTTGAGTTTAAGCTAGGATTTTTTTCTTTTTTGCAGCTGAAGCAAGAGTGGTTTTTTAAAATTCATATTCTAGGATCTCCCTGAATGAATATAATATTCAAGAACTTAAACTACAAATGATGGATGTCAGTGGAAATAAATCTTGTTTTGCAGGATAATCTTATATGGGTAATATCAGCAAAAACTCACTTTGTTAAACACCAACCCAGCACTGAGGAACAATGATCATTTTCAAAAGATGGAAATGGTATCATAGGTATTCTCTAGATAGTGAATATAACAATTTACAGGATAAAACGGTATTTGAGAGATTGAGTCCTAACTGGTACTGTGAGGTGAAAAGACTAAGATATAAGTTTGACTCTCTACCTTATATGACAATTTAATATTATAATACCAAAAGAGATATCCAGAAAAAATATTCATGCAAACACTAAAGGGAAAAAGCACAAAGCACCAAACATGTTCATATTATCTGGTAACTTAAATTTAGTGTTATATTCAAGATTATCTACTCGGCTTGCTCCTAACCCTTTAATCAATTGTTCTTATAACAATATAAGAACAAATAATAGTTGTTGGAACTTCCTATGCGGCAGGCACTGGGGTGAAATTATGCATGTACTATCCAGATCAATAGATACAGGCACCCACAGCTATAATAGTTAACCCCCCAGTTCTACAGATGAAGGAAACAAGATCTAGAAGCATCTAACTCCCTAGTTAAGTGGCAGAGCTAATACTCAGATCCATGTGATCTAACCTCAACTACTAACTCTTGCAGGACTAGAAGTGCAGATTAAGAAGCTGTTCAATTTGGAAGTGCTTTGGGACCATTTCTGGATGCATTTCAATTTGTTGATTTCTTATCTAGCTGTGTGACCTTGAGCACATCACTTTACAATTTTCATCCTCACTTCCCAGTCTACAAAATCATGTTCACTTCAAAAGGCTGAGTACAGCCTCCAATTAAAATAAATAAATTTAAATTAAAAAAAAAAAGGCTGAGTATGAGTAAAGGACCTAATGTATGCAGCGTGCCTAGCATAGAGCATCCTGGAGAGAACAAGCAGAGTGATGGGGGTGTACTATCATCTATACAAAAATCTATATTTTTTAATTACTTGATGAATCCAGCTATACTGAAGGACCATCCCTAATGTGAGTTCACCTGGTCTTACACTCAAAGGATCTACTCAAATCTTTCTAATTTGCTAATGAAACCTTTGTTTAAAACTCTTAGAAAAAGACTCATAGTCAACCCAGTGAAGAGTCTAGCTGGGATTTTCACCTCCCTCTCCAAGTTTTAGAGATGTTGTCAATATCAACTAAATAATACCAATATGGTCTTTCAAGGCAGGGCACTTTTTCAGTTAAGTGAAAGACAGTTTGGGTCAGAGCAGAGTGTAGAAAATTCTTTGCCCTCTATTACATTTATATACCAACAGGTCAGTTTCTTGACTCAGTGTTTTGGATGAGTTTCACATTGCCCAGAACTGGAACCATGAACTCTCTCTTTAAAACAGGCACCCAGTTGCCTTTAAAACAACTTTAAAACTCTAAAAGGCACCCAGTTGCCTTTAAAACAGGCACCTAGTTTTCATACTCGTCTAGTTAACAACAAGATCTATGACAATTTCTTCAGACAGTATATACAGAAACCTAAATGACTATTCTTATTCATATTTCTCACTTTCCCCCAACTTTGTGTGTCTAATTCCACCATCTCTTATCAATTATGACCTTAAAAAAAAGCAAAATTAATGAAGAGGGAAAAATGCCTATTTCTGTGTTAAAAAGCCACTTTTAACACCATTCATTCTGTCATTTTCTGTGTAAATATTAGCAATATGGTTTATGTTTTCTGGGGCTTCCTTGGTGGCTCTGCTGTTGCTGCTAAATCGCTTCAGTAGTGTCCGACTCTGTGAGACCCCACAGATGGTAGCCCACCAGGCCCCTCTGTCCCTGGGATTCTCCAGGCAGGAATACTGGACTGGGTTGCCATTTCCTTCTCCAATGCGTGAAAGTGAAGTCGCTCAGTCGTGTCCGACTCTTCATGACCCCATGGACTGTAGCCCACCAGGCTCCTCTGTCCATGGGATTTTCCAGGCAAGAGTACTGGAGTGGGGTGCCATTGCCTTCTCCGCTTGGTGGCTCAGATGATAGAGAATCTGCCTGCAATGCAGGAGACCCAGGTTCGATCCCTGGGTGGGGAAGATCTCTTGAAGAAGGGAATGGCTATCCATTCCGGTATTCTTGCCGGAAAAATCCCGTGAACAGAGGAGCCTGGTGGGCTACAGTCCATGGGGTTGTAAAGAGTTGGACATGACTGAGCAACCAGCAGTTTCAATTCTATGTTTTCTAGTGTTTTATCTTTATCCTCTCAACTTTAAAAAGCAGGTTTGCATAAACACAGTGTTCTACCCTGTTACTTGTTGATTTTTCCAACTGGTATGAATACAGTATTTCTAAATATCAACTCTTCTGTTTTCAGGATACCCCTTAGGGAGGCAGGTAAAAAGCAAGATTATATAAAAATCTTAAGTTCCAGTTTAGATGTGCTTAGCAGAGTTCTAGGGACCAAAGCATAAAACAAACAATTGTTGTTTACCTGCAACTAGCATTTGAAAGAATTTTCCAACACCAAATCTGAAATGAGTGACCATCATCAGTTTCATTTTTGGCTTTGAAATGATGCAAGACACTTTTAATAATAACATTAATATTATCAAGTTAACTGATAACTAAACTTAATTTGTGTTTATAAACATTTTTGAACGTGCATTTTGGTGCCAATGGCCTTCCTTCTTTGTTTTACTTTCTTCTGTCCTTGTGGGTGAAGGTGCACTTGGAATCTTAAGGGAAGTGAATTTTTTCTGAACATGGTACATGGTTCAGCTGTGGTTAAAGTAGTTTTTAAAACCTTTCCATAGCATATGTTTTAGAACTACTTTTGAAGATGGAGAATTATATAATAATGTAAAAAATTTTTTAATATTTGGTTAATTAAAATGTTCATAGTCCAAACATTTGTCAGTATTTTTGATTTTGAAAGTAACTAAATAATATAGATTTTTTTCCTCTGAAAATTTTATTTTTTTCCCCAGGATCTGGATGGAAATGGGGGAACCTATTTGTCCTGTATGTTTTTCTACTGACAAGATGGGATGGAGCATAGAAAAGAAAGGAGAAAAGAAAAACAGTTGGCATTGTGCCTCAGGGATATATTTTTTCTTACCTGCTTTATTGAGGAATAATCTACATACAATAAACTGTAACAATGAGCTTTGATAGCTATGTGTACCTATCAAACCACCACCATAATTAAAATATAGAACATGCTCATCACCTCCTGGATATGCTTTTATTAAAATTCCATAAACACTAACCACTAGATTTTACACTGTATAATGGTTCAGTTGTGCCTTCAGTCAGTATAGAAAGGGAAGGAAAATTAAACAGAGAGCAGGGTTTTTTTACCTCGTGTGCTGGGTTGAATTGTATCCTCCCCCAAAAGATATGTCCATGTCTTGACTGCTATAATCAGTGAATGTTACCTTATTTAGAAATAGGGTCCTCAAAGATGTAATTAGGTTAAGATGAGGTTAGACTAAACGAGGGTGAGTCCTAAATCCAATGACTGCTGTCTTTATAAGAGAAAGGAGGGGAGAATCTGGACACACATAAACACACAGGAGAAAAGGCCATGCGAAAATGGAGGCAGAGACTGGAATGGTGCGTCTACAAATCACAGAACACCAAGGGTCACCAGCAGTCACCAGAACTAGGAATAAGGCATGAAATATATCCTCCCTTAGGGCTTCCCTTGTAGCTCAGTCGGTAAAGAATCTGCCTGCAGTACAGGAGACCAGGGTTCAATCCTTGGGTCGGAAAGATACCCTGGAGAAGGAAATGGAAACCCACTCCAGTATCCTTGCCTGGAAAATCTCATGGACACAGGAGCCTGGTGGGCTGCAGTCCATGGGGTCGCAAAGAGTTGGGCATGACTGAGCAACTAACAATTACTTACTTACTTAGAGCCTCCAGAAGTAAGCCATCCTCTTGACACCTGGCTTTCGGACTTCTGGCCTCCTTAACCATGAGAGAAGAAACTTCTGTTGTTTTAAACCACCCAGTTTGTAGAACTCTGTTATACTACTTAAGCATCAGTTCAGTTCAGTCACTCAGTCATGTCCGACTCTTTGCGACCCCATGGACTACAGCATGCCAGGCTTCCCTGTCCATCACCAACTCCCGGAGCTTGCTCAAACTCATGCCCATTGAGTCAGAAATGCCACCCAACCACCTCATCCTCTGTCGTCCCCTTCTCCTCCCACCTTTAATCTTTCCCAGCATCAGGGTCTTTTCAAATGAGTCAGTTATTCACATCAGGTGGCTAAAGGATTGGAGTTTCAGCTTCAACATCAGTCCTTCCAATGAATATTCAAGACTGATTTCCTTTAGGATGGACTGGTTGGATCTCCTTGCAGTCCAAGGGACTCTCAAGAGTCTTCTCCAACACCACAGTTCAAAAGCATCATTTCTTCGGTGCTCAGCTTTTTTGTAGTCCAACTCTCAAATACATACATGACTATTGGAAAAACCATAGCTTTGATTAGATGGACCTTGGTTGCAAAGTAATATCTCTGCTTTTTAATATAGTGTCTAGCTTGGTCATAGCTTTTCTTCCAAGGAGCAATCATCTTTTAATTTCATGGCTGCAGTCACCATCTGCAGTGATTTTGGAGCCCCCCAAAATAAAGTCTCTCACTATTTCCATTGGTTGTCATTCTTTCTAACAACTTGATAAAACCCAGAGCCAAGAATTCATTTAGCAAAAAAGCAATCTCAAAGATTTTAAAAACAGGGCAAGAGAATGGCTAAAGAATGCTTTTCAGTATTTCATTTTAAAAGAAAGGAGAAGGATTCATGGCACATTCTGCCTAGATGCTAAGCTTGGTGACATCATTGTCATAGCAGCAGCTGAGCTACAGCTGGGTCCCCCACGTGGGTCTCCTTCAGAATGGAGTCCACTCTGCCCCTCAGGAAACTTCTGCCCTTGGGACTTGGTTATGTAACTGATGAGCAAAACACAGAAGTGTATCACAGGCTCAAGCCAGAAAAAGACACTAACATCTGGAGGGCTATGATGCTTTAGGGTACCTTTTTTGGTGTTTAATTAATTCTGCATTAAAGTGGCTGAGCACATACCTGAGATACAAATAACTCCACAGAACAAACCCAAGAGAAATGCCTTTGGTGGGAGCTGATCAAACTCCTCAAAAGTTATGTAGAACCAAATCCTGGTAAGGTTTGCTCTAGAAAGAACCTCCAGGGATCTAGTTGAAAAAAGAGAACTGTTCAGGTTCATAGCTGGATGCCCTTCATTTGCCTCCTGTACAATTTACTGGGAATTCCTAGGGTATTTTTCACAGTTCACTGCTTTGTGATGACACACATTAGAGACATACCAAAGAATTCCCATCATGTCTTTAAAAATATAGGAACGGAAATAAGACACTCAAAGATAATAAGCAGGTTGTGAATCACGGAGCCAAATCTAAGGGATTTCCTCCCTTTTTAAATAGAAATGGTTTTATAAAGCAGTGTCATGGAGTTGGCAAAAGCAAACTGTCAGAACTTGTTGATTTATAGAGCAGTGAGAGAAACCCAGAAATGAGAATCATAGGTCTAACGTATAATTCAGGTTTGGATACTAACTAGCCCAGTCAACTAAACTTGAGCAAAATAAATCCCTTCTCACCTTCCAGGTCTCAGTTCAAATGTCACTCTTCTGAGAAGTTCTCCCTGACTTCTCCTTTCTGGGCTAAATTAGGTAGATGTTATACATACTCTTACTCTCAGACCTTTTCTTCACCATAGCACTTGTCTGAATGCTAGTTATATGGTATTTATTAATGCAGTTATGTATGTTCTAGCTCTGACATTGCCAAGATTAAAAGTTTCATGCAGCAAGAGCCATGACTTATTGGTTTCCCCTTGTATTCCCAGTGCTGGAACATTTCATATCACATAAGACTAAGGGCTCAATCGATAATTATAAATCAACCTCCCAGCCCCATTCTAATTATCTTTGGCTTTTCAGGTCCCTGCTGGCTCTCACCCTGTGCATCTCAGAAAATTGGAATTATCCTCAGGCACCAGAGGAAGCACAAGCTGGAATCAAGATTGCCGGGAGAATTATCAATAACCTCAGATATCCAGATGACACCACCCTTATGGCAGAAAGTGAGAACTAAAGAGCCTCTTGATGAAAGTGAAAGAGGGGAGTGAAAAAGCTGGCTTAAAGCTCAACATTCAGAAAACAAAGATCATGGCATCCGGTCCCATCCCTTCATGGCAAATAGATGGGGAAACAGCGGAAACAGTGGCTGACTTTATTTTTCTGGGCTCCAAAATCACTGTATATGGTGACTGCAGCTATGAAATTAAAAGATGCTTACTCCTTGGAAGGAAAGTTATGACCAACCTAGACAGCATATTCAAAAGCAGAGACATTACTTTGCCAACAAAGGTCCGTCTAGTCAAGGCTATGGTTTTTCCAGTAGTCATGTATGGATGTGAGAGTTGGACTATAAAGAAAGCTGAGCACAGAAAAATTGATGCTTTTGAACTATGATGGTGGAGAAGACTCTTGAGAGTCCCTTGGACTGCAAGGAGATCCAACCAGTCCATCCTAAAGGAGATCAGTCCTGGGTGTTCATTGGAAGGACAGATGCTGAAGCTGAAACTCCAATCCTTTGGCCCCCTGATGCGAAGAGCTGACTCATTTGAAAAAGACCCTGATGCTGGGAAAGATTGACGGCAGGAGGAGAAGGGGACAACAGAGGATGAGATGGTTGGATGGCATCACTAACTCAATGGACATGGGTTTGCGTAGATTCAGGGAGTTGGTGATGGACAGGGAGGCCTGGCGTCCTGCGGTTCATGGGGTCACAAAGAGTCGGACACGACAGAGCGACTGAACTGAACTGAACCAGAGGAAGGTGTTTTTGTTGATTTGACTTGTTGTGGAAGAACTAAAAAAAGCAATTATGATACAGGCATCTGCTTATCAAAACTATTGCTATTTCATTAAATGCATGGCCTTTGAGTTGGACATTATCAAGTTTGAATCCTAGGGGCTTGTGTGAGACAGACAGACAGATGGAGGGAGGAGGGAGACCAACCAACCTTGGGTAAAATTATTTAGTTCTTCAGAGAGCCTCAGTACTTTCTCTGATACATGGACTTAATAACTATGAGAAGTCTATAGGCTTCCTTGGTGGCTCAGAGGATAAAGAATCTACCTGCAATGTAGGAAACCCAGGTCTGATCCTTGGGTTGGGAAGGTCCCCTGGAGAAGGGAATGGTAACCTACTCCAGTATTATTGCCTGGAAAATCCACGGATAGAGGAGCCTGGCAGGCTACAGTCCATGGGGTTGTAAAGAGTCAGACATGACTGAGTGAATAACACACTGATATATAACAAACATATAATTATTACCTATTAATAAAATGCATTAGCATGGATTACAAAATAAGGCACATAGTATGGCTTGTCTAAGCTTGTCTATGTACCATTACAAATCAAATACCTAATAATGTAACAGTGATAGTAATAAAATCCAACCCCTAATATGCATCAAGTACTTTGTCAAGTGTATTACATAGGTTATGTTATTTAATCCTGTGTAGCTATTATCTTCATTGTTCAAATGAGGAAACCAAGTTGCTAACAGGTTAAAAACTTACCTAAGTTACCTAGTAAATGGCAGAGCCAGGATTTACACAAGTTAAGTGGTCAATGATGGAGCCAGTAAGTTAATCCCAACACATCATATGAACTGGGTTTTTAAAATATATTTTCTATGGAAGACGCATGACAAATAATGTCACACAAATCTGATTCACATGATCTAGACCAGTCATCCCCAACTTTTTTGGCACCAGGGACCAGTTTTGTGGAAGACAATTTTTCCACAGACTGGGGGACAGAGAGGTAGTTTGGGGATGATTCAAGTGCATGACATTTATTGTGCACTTTATTTCTATTATTATTATATCAACTCTACCTCAGATAATCAGGTATTAGATCCCAGAGGTTAGGGACCCCAATCTAGACCACATAGCCAAGACTGGGAGTGTCTGGGTATGGGAGTCAGGTGTGGAAGAAAGGAGGAAAGGGGGCTTAATGTTTTAAAAGCACCTATTCCACGCCAAGAACTTTACACAGATAATTTCTACACAATATTACTGTGATGTGAATATTCTTATTACCATTTCATAAATTAGTGATTCACACCCATACCTGTCCATTGTCAAAACCCATCTATTTCCCATTTGCACTTCATGAATGTTGAATCTGGCTAGTGAAAGTCACTCAGTCATGTCTGACTCTTCGCAATGTTATGGTGCCTGCCAGGCACCTTGTCCATGGAATCCTCCAGGCAAGAATACTAGAGTGGGTAGTCTTTCCCTTCTCCAGGGGATCTTTCCAACCCAGGGATCAAACCCAGGTCTCCTGCATTGCAGGCAGATTCTTTACCGTCTGAGCCACAAGGAAATCTGGCTAAGAAGACCAAAAGATCACAGTCATCCTAAAACATGAACGGGAATGTCATACATTTAATTTGAACTTTCCCTTCATAATTTCTGAATGCAGATGGGAATCAGGCAGCCAGAGGTGTGTTTCTTGTGCATATTTTCACTCATTGAAAGAGTTCTAGCCCTTTTCCCTCCAGGATAAACCTTTAAATGTTTTTCCCGGTATCACTATCTAGTGTTTTAAACATGTTCTTTGGGGGCACTTTTTACCTACTACATGTTCCTCTTAAGTTAAAGTAATGTCTCTGCTTTTGAATATGCTGTCTAGGTTTGTCATAACTTCATAAGAAATTGAGTAGAAGGCCATTATTTGCCTTTTATGATTTGCTTGATGTCCTTAGAGTGGTGGTAAGCTCATCAAATTCTTGCTATCTATAAAGTGAAAGGAGGCCAACCCTGAAAAACTAGGTTTTAAGGTTATGAGAAGTTACTGTTACTAAATTCCCTTTTCTTACTCAGAAGGGCTCCTCTTGCCCAGATGAGTTCTTGTCAATGGAAAGTCAGTGAACTTGAGCCAGATGATCCCTGAGGCATTTCCAAATTGATGTTGGACCAAACGGTGTCTTTCTAAATGGAGATTGAGTTGATAAAGCAGAGAGGGCCAAGAAAGAATTTATTTGTCTCAGACAATGTGACAAAATGTGGATCATTAAGAAAATAGAAAAAAATATGCTTAAACTCCCCAAGAGCATGATTTGAGGAAATAATCCACTATGATTTGATTGCATAAACCTTTTATTCAAAAAGTCTTGAATTTTAAAAAATGTATACTTTACTGACAGGAAGCACTTACAGCTCAGCAGTGCCAAGGCAATCTTTTATGCATTCAGTATGTCCTCAAATCTATGCCTCTTTTCTTTGACCTAGTTGTTACTATCTCTACCAGCAATGAGACTCATACAAGAAGAAAAGCACAGTATCCAGTCCATTTACTGAAGAAATAGAGAAATCTGTGGCACAAAAATGACAAATGATATGCCTATGATATGGGATACCGTGTTCTCTTCATCATGTATCCTCAGAATATTCTACAATGCTTGATACAAGGTAGGCACTCATTTAAATGAAAAAAAAATGAGTAAGTCAGTGAATGAATGAGAGATTACTGGAGCTAGAATTCTTGCCACCTCACACACTGAAGTCATCCTCTGTAACGTTATTTGTTATTCTGAATTGCATCTGTGACATTAATTAGCTCAGTTCATCTTTTAAAACATCATTACTGAAATATGAGTCACATACCACAAAATTCACCATTTCCAGCTCAGTTCATTTTAACTCAACTGAGCCAAATAGTTCTGAGATATATATATGTTTGTGTGTGTGTGTATTTAAAGTCTGTTTCAAGATTTGTTGAGAGATGCAGTGAATATATACAGCTAAAACTAGTTTTGGAATCTATCTCTTGATTTATTCATTAATGTATCCCTTGCGACCACCAACTAAGAAATGAGTATTATTGATCCAAAATATATATTGGCTATAACTAAAAGAGAGTTTTTTTTTCCTTTTTGTACATTTTTAACTTACTGGAGAAATCATTGCAAAGATGAGAATATACTTTTTTTGAGTCAGAATCTTGCTAGAAAAAAAAGTTTCCAAAGGAGAGTCGTGGGATTTTCAGATGATTGACCAGATCCAGAGGCTAAGACTTCTAAGGATAAGCCAGATGGATTTATTATTACTGATTTCCAGCAAGATAAAGTATTTGTTTTCACAGATTGCTTAAGTGTCCTGGTTTGACATTTACTGTTGTTTAAAAGGCAAATTAAAAACACTGGAAATGAAAGGGCCAGATAAAACATAATCCCAAACTACCCTGGAGGAATAGAGTAATTGATAAAGATGACTGAGAGCCTTTTCATGCCATATTTTGTTGATGCCTCTCTTTATTTGAAAAGATTTAACCCATGGTCAACTAGCTTCTTTCTCTTCTAGGGCTCAAATTATCAGTCTAATGAAGAACATCATCAACTTTTTAAAGGTAGACATTGGATTCAATGACACTTTCCTTTGATAACACTGAAAAAGGCAAATGAAAGTAACCTGCTGGTGAGAAAGACCTTTTCTCCTCTTTTTTCCTTTGTCAGCTTTTAGGCTCTATTGCTAATGGAAATGAAACTTTTTCCAACATGGAGACCCTTTTGTGTGGCAACCACAAGACACCTTCGAAATGCTGATTTTCACACATGATCCTTCTAGGGAAAGAAACTTTGGCACAAATCTCTTGACTGACCTGTCTCAAATTAGTCAAATAGTTTTCATACACAAATAGTTGTCAGTAGGTATGTTTGAACCTCCAAGTTCTAGTCAAAGCATCTCTTGAAATGTTTTGCCTTAAAACGGGTGATCATGGCTTTATACATCTATTCAAACAGTAAACAAATATGAGCAACAACTGATGCACCAGGAATTTTCCTCTGTGCTGGATATATAGCAGTAAACAGAAAAAAAAAAAAAAAGCATCTCTGCCTTCAAAGAGCTTATCAAATTATAAAGGCAGGCACATGGCAAATACATAAACAAATTAATATATAACTTCAAGGACTACTATATACTATAAAGAGTGGAAAACAGAGGGACTGTGGGCTGCCTTAGCTACAGTGATGAAAAAAGACATTTCTGAGGTGATAGCCCATTTGATTTCTATTTGCCTATAGGAAACTCAGACTAATACAATAATCAAAAAGGCAAAGGGGGCTTCTAGTTCAAGATGGCAGAGTAGAAGGATGTGCACTCATTGCCCCCTATGACAGCACCAAAACTGAAATTAGTTGTTGAACAATCATCAACAGGAGGATGCTGGAACCCACCAAAAAAGAAAAAATACCCCACGTCCAACAACAAAGAAGAACCTGCAGTGAGACAGTAGGAGGGGCGCAATCACGATAAAATCAAATCCCATACCCACTGGGTGGGTGACCCATAAACTGTAGAACAATAATATCAAAGAAGTTCTTGTGCTATTGTGAAGGTTCTGAACCCTACATCAGGCTTCCTAGCCTGGGGAATTGACCAAAGGACTGGGAATTCCCAGGGAATCTGGCACTGGGGGCTAGTGAGATCTGATTATAGGCCTTCCAGAGGACTGAGGGACACAGAGACTCCAGTCTTGGAGGGCACAAACAAAGTTTTGTGTGCACCAAGACCCAGAGAAGAGAAGCAATGACCTCACAGGAGACTGATCCAAAACTACCTGCTAGGGTTAAAGGGCCTCCTGTAGAGGCATGAGTCAGCAGGGGCTCATCACAGATACAGGGGCACTGGAAGGTCCCCCTTGGCATAAACCCTCTTGGAGTTTGCCATTAACCCTACCATAGAGCCTGTAGACCCCAGGGCTGGGTTGCCTCAGGCCAAACAACTACTAGGGAAGGAGTACAACCCCACCCATCAGCAGATAATTGGATTAAAGCTTTACTGAGCAAGGCCCTGCCTACCAGAGCAAGATCCAGTTTTTCCCACCACCAATCCCTCCCATCAAGAAGCTTACACAAGCCCATTAGCCTCATCCATCAGAGGGCAGACAGAAGAAGCAAGAAGAAACACAGTCTCACAGCAGCTAAAACAAAAACTGTATTACAAAAGTTAATCACAATGAAAAACCAGAAAGTTATGTCTCAAATAAAGGGATAAGATAAAATCCCAAAAAAACAACTAAATAAAGTGGAGATAGGCAACTTTACAGAAAAAGAAATCAGAAGAATGATAGTGAAGATGATTCAGGATCTCAGAAAAAGAATGGAGGCAAAGACTGAGAAGATGCAAGAAATGTTTACCAAAGACCTAGAAGAATTAAAGAACAAACAGAGATGAATAATACTAGAAGGAATAAACAGCAGAACAACTAAGGCAAAAGAATGGATAAATGACCTGGAGGACTGAATGGTGGAAATCACTGCCACAGAACAAAATATAGAAAAAAGAAAGAAAAGAAATGAATACAGCCTAGGAGACCTCTGGGACAACATTAAATGCATCAACATTTGCTTTATAGGGGTCCCAGAAGGAGAAGAGAGAGAGAAAGGACCTGAGAAAATATTTGAAGAGATAATAGCTGAAAACTTCCTGAACATGGGAAATGAAATAGTCAACCAAGTCCAGGAAGCACAGAGTCCCAGGAAGGATAAATCCAAGGAGAAACACACCAAGATACATAGTAATCAAACTGACAAAAATTAAAGATAGAGATAAAATATTAAAAGCAACAAGGGGAAAATGACAAGTAACCTACAAAGGAATTCCCATAAGGCTATCAGCTGCTTTCTCAACAGAAACTCTACAAGCCAGAAGGGAATGGCATGATATATTTAAAGTGATGAAACGGAAGAACCTACAACCAAGAATACTCTACTCAGCAAGACTCTCCTTCAGATTTGATGAAGAAATTGAAAGTTCTCCAGACAAGCAAAAGTTAAGAGAATTCAGCACCACCAAACCAGCTTTACAACAAATGCTAAAGGAATTTCTCTAGGCACGAAACACAAGAGAAGGAAAAGACCTACAAAAAAATAAAACCGCAAACAATTAAGAAAACAATAATAGGATCATACATATTGATAACTGGCTTAAATGTAAATGGATTAAATGCACCAACCAGAAGACATAGACTGACTGGGTGGATGAAAACATGTGCCTGTATGCACTTCTACTTACCACATCACTCTGCTTGAACCCCCCAAATTTTATGTAATTACTTTATATTGTAAAGTTAATCATGTTCCCATTATAGCTTGCAATTATAATTATTCTTTATTTCTGTCTGGCTATTGATTGTGAAAATTGATAAACATCTTTACTATTGTGATTATGTAACTATTACTCACTTAATACCATTGCATCATGATTGGTCAAGAGAAAAATAATAGAACTCTATATCAGCAAAATTAGCGCACTAAGTGCAGGCGGCTGGGACCGGCACAGTAAGCGCAGCCGAGAAGAGCTACCCCACGTCTGAGGTCAGGGGCAGAAGCTGGGAAGACCCAATGCCCGAAGGGTGGTGGCCAAGAGGAGTTACCCCACGTCCAAGGTCAGGGGCAGTGGCCGAGAGTGCCAGGCTGCGACTGCGCAGGAACAGCCGAGAGGAGCTATCCTGCATCCAAGGCCAGGTGTGGCGGCCGGGAGGAGCAACCCCATGTCCAAGGAGCGGTGGCTGTGCGGGCACAGGACGGAGCCATCCCACGCTGAAGGTCAGGAAGGGCGGCAGTGAGGAGATACCACTCATCCAAGCTAAGGAGCAGTGGCTGTGCTTTGCTGGAGCAGCCGTGAAGAGATACCCCAAGCCCAAGATAAGAGAAACCCAAGTAAGACGGTAGGTGTTGCAAGAGGGCATCAGAGGGCAGACACACTGAAACCATACTCACAGAAAACTAGTCAATCTAATCACACTAGGACCACAGCCCTGTCTAACTCAATGAAACTAAGCCATGCCCGTGGGGCAACCCAAGACGGGCGGGTCATGGTGGAGAGGTCTGACAGAATGTGGTCCACTGGAGAAAGGAATGGCAAACCACTTCAGTATTCTTGCCTTGAGAACCCCATGAACAGTATGAAAAGGCAAAATGATAGGATACTGAAAGAGGAACTCCCCAGGTCAGTAGGTGCCCAATATGCTACTGGAGATCAGTGGAGAAATAACTCCAGAAAGAATGAAGGGATGGAGCCAAAGCAAAAACAATACCCCACTGTGGATGTGACTGGTGATGGAAGCAAGGTCTGACACTGTAAAGAGCAATATTGCATAGGAACCTGGAATGTCAGGTCCATGAATCAAGGCAAATTGGAAGTGGTCAAACAAGAGATGGCAAGAATGAACGTCGACATTCTAGGAATCAGTGAACTAAAATGGACTGGAATGGGTGAATTTAACTCAGATGACCATTATATCTACTACCGTGGGCAGGAATCCCTCAGAAGAAATGGAGTAGCCATCATGGTCAACAAAAGAGTCTGAAATGCAGTACTTGGATGTAACCTCAAAAACTACAGAATGATCTCTGTTCATCTCCAAGGCAAACCATTCAATATCACAGTTATCCAAGTCTATGCCCCAACCAGTAATGCTGAAGAAGCTAAGTTGAATGGTTCTATGAAGACCTACAAGACCTTTTAGAACTAACACCCAAAAAAGATGTCCTTTTCATTATAGGGGACTGGAATGCAAAAGTAGGAAGTCAAGAAACACCTGGAGTAATAGGCAAATTTGGCCTTGGAACGTGGAATGAAGCAGGGCAAAGACTAATAGAATTTTGCCAAGAAAATGCACTGGTCATAGCAAACACCCTCTTCCAACAACACAAGAGAAGACTCTACACATGGACATCACCAGATGATCAACATCGAAATCAGATTGATTATATTCTTTGCAGCCAAAGATGGAGAAGCTCTATACAGTCAACAAAAACAAGACCAGGAGCTGACTGTGGCTCAGATCATGAACTCCTTATTACCAAATTCACATTGAAATTGAAGAAAGTAGGGAAAAGCACTAGACCATTCAGCTATGACCTAAATCAAATCCCTTATGATTATACAGTGGAAGTGAGAAATAGATTTAAGGGCCTAGATCTGATAGATAGAGTGCCTGATGAACTATGGAATGAGGTTCGTGACATTGTACAGGAGACAGGGATCAAGACCATCCCCATGGAAAGGAAATGCAAAACAGCAAAATGGCTGTCTGGGGAGGCCTTACTAATAGCTGTGAAAAGAAGAGAGGTGAAAAGCAAAGGAGAAAAGGAAAGATATAAGCATCTGAATGCAGAGTTCCAAGGAATAGCAAGAAGAGATTTAAAAAAAGCCTTCTTCAGCAATCAATGCAAAGAAATAGAGGAAAAGAACAGAATGGGAAAGACTAGAGATCTCTTCAAGAAAATTAGAGATATCAAGGGAACATTTCATGCAAAGATGGGCTTGATAAAGGACGGAAATGGTCTGGACCTAACAGAAGCAGAAGATATTAAGAAGAGATGGCAAGAATACACAGAAGAACTGTACACAAAAGATCTTCATGACCCAGATAATCACTATGGTGTCATCACTCATCTAGAGCCAAACATCCTGGAATGTGAAGTCAAGTGGACCTTAGAAAGCATCACTACGAACAAAGCTAGTGCAGGTGATGGAATTCCAGTGGAGCTATTTCAAATCCTGAAAGATGATGCTGTGAAAGTGCTACACTCAATATGCCAGCAAATTTGGAAAACTCAGCAGTGGCCACAGGACTGGAAAAGGTCAGTTTTCATTCCAATCCCAAAGAAAGGCAATGCCAAAGAATGCTCAAACTACCACACAACTGCACTCATCTCACATGCTAGTAAAGTAATGCTCAAAATTCTCCAAGCCAGGCTTCAGCAATACATGAAACGTGAACTTCCTGATGTTCAAGCTGGTTTTAGAAAAGGCAGAGGAACCAGAGATCAAATTGCCAACATCTGCTGGATCATGGAAAAAGCAAGAGAGTTCCAGAAACACATCTATTTCTACTTTATTGACTATGCCAAAGCCTTTGACTGTGCGGATCACAAGAAACTGTGGAAAATTCTGAAAGAGATGGGAATACCAAACCACCTGACCTGCCTCTTGAGAAATCTGTATGCAGGTCATGAAGCAACAGTTAGAACTGGACATGGAACAACAGACTGGTTCCAAATAGGAAAAGGCTGTATATTGTCACCCTGCTTATTTAACTTATATGCAGAATACATCATGAGAAACGCTCGACTGAAAGAAACACAAGCTGGAATCAAGATTGCCAGGAGAAATATCAATAACCTCAGATATGCAGATGACGCCACCCTTATGGCAGAAAGTGAAGAGGAACTAAAAAGCCTCTTGATGAAAGTGAAAGAGGAGAGTGAAAAAGTTGGCTTATAGCTCAACATTCAGAAAACGAAGCATCTGGTCCCATCACTTCATGGGAAATAGATGGGGAAACAGTGGAAACAGTGTCAGACTTTATCTTTTTGGGCTCCAAAATCACTGCAGATGGTGACTGCAGCCATGAAATTAAAAGACGCTTCCTCCTTGGAGGAAAAGTTATGACCAACCTAGATAGCATATTCAAAAGCAGAGACATTACTTTGCCGACTAAGGTCCGTCTAGTCAAGGCTATGGTTTTTCCAGTGGTCATGTATGGATGTGAGAGTTGGACTGTGAAGAAGGCTGAGTGCTGAAGAATTGATGCTTTTGAACTGTGGTGTTGGAGAAGACTCTTGAGAGTCCCTTGGACTGCAAGGAGATCCAACCAGTCCATTCTGAAGGAGATCAGCCCTGGGATTTCTTTGGAAAGAATGATGCTAAAGCTGAAACTCCAGTACTTTGGCCACCTCATGAGAAGAGTTGACTCATTGGAAAAGACTCTGATGCTGGGAGGGATTGAGGGCAGGAGGAGAAGGGGACGACAGAGGATGAGATGGCTGGATCGCATCACTGACTCAATGGACGTGAATCTGAGTGAACTCCAGGAGTTGGTGATGGACAGGGAAGCCTGGCGTGGTGCGATTCATGGGGTCACAAAGAGTCGGACACGACTGAGCGACTGAACTGAACTGAGCTGAATAGAAAAACCTATAATCACTTTTTAAAATCCAGATGCATACCAGAATTATCTTGAAAGTTTTAAAGAAACACAAATGCTCAGGTATTGCTTTTTTCTCCAGAGCTCCAGATATGTTTCTCATGAGCATTCATGTTTAAAAACAACTGGATTATATGATGATCTTTTACTTTGATCTAGTTTGTTTCATTTTTTCTATTTCATATTCAGTGCTCCCTTTTCATTTAGTTTATATTCTCCAATTTTTCCATCTCTTTTTTTTAATGTTATTTCTCAAGCCTTTATCAAGTGTAGTAGAAAAGCCTTTGTATACATATATAACGGAGAAGGCAATGGCACCCCACTCCAGTACTCTTGCCTGAAAAATCACATGGATGGAGGAGCGTGGTGGGCTGCAGTCCATGGGGTTGCTAAGAGTCGGACACAACTGAGCGACTTCACTCTCACTTTTCAATTTCTTGCATTGGAGAAGGAAATGGCAACCCACTCCAGTGTTCTTGCCTGGAGAATCCCAGGGACGGCGGAGCCTGTTGGCCTGCCATCTATGGAGTCGCACAGAGTCGGACACAACTGAAGCGACTTAGCAGCAGCAGCAGCAGCATACATATATAAAAATATGTATAACATATATTTTAGAAAAGTTATGATTTTTTGCCTAACTAAAAAAATTATGACATTTAGATTCCAGTTGTTTGACTTAGTATGAATAGAATGCTATATTTCTATTTAAAAAATAGATATGCAGCAAGCAACAAAGACTTACTGTATAGCATAGGGAACTACAGTTAATATAATAACCTATTATGGGAAATAATTTAAAAAATAATATATTTGTATTTATATAACTGAATCACCATGCTGTGTACCTGAAATATTATAAGTCAACTATACTTCAATAAAATATATATATATTTTTTTTTTTTAAAGGCAAATGGTGGTGACCTTAAAAGCCCTCAGCAACAAAGGCAAATTAAAGAGTAAGCTTTAATAGACCTGAAGTTTTTCCCAAGGCTCACTTCACTGTCCTTATGAAACAAGCAAAGTCTGGCTTCTCTTAAGAGACCTGTTAGAGGCTTTAAAAATATTTCCCTGATTGGCAATGGCATTTATCTTCAGGAGACCAAGAGTTCCTATTCAACCCACAGATCTATAATCTCTGAAAAGACAGTACTTCTGTGATTTCAAAAAAAAAAATCTTTGTAATATACTTCACTCTCACTGAAATTATAGTTTCCAAAACTAAATATAGTTTTGGCACACATTCCATTGGCTGACTTCGCTGCATTGCATTTGCCTTTAAGGGCATGTGCACTTTCTAGTTCTCATGCTTTCAGACACTGCTGTTAGTTGGGTTCATAGCCCTGCAAGTGGCAGTGTTTCAATGACCTTTCATGTTTTCATTAATTCTTTAAAAAACCTTACACAAACATTTCTTTTCACATTAGGTTTTGCAAACCTTTGCCCTTTTGCCTTTTTCTCTTTCACAAAATCCTAAATTTGGTGCTTAGACTAATTTGACCTCAAAATATATCATCTTTTAAACAAACACAAGACCTGACAAGATGCAGAAACTGGTGCTGAAATGAAGTCAGGGTCCTCTCCAGTTTTCTGAGGCCAGGTCAACAGAGTTACAGTTATCTCAATAACTCAACAGGGAAGTAAAACACTCTACCTGGGGTAAGAAAAACAAACAAACATTCAAGGGGAGTATCTACTTGGGAGGGAATTCACGATAGAGATCTTGAGTGTTACCTGAATTCTTTAGCTGCATAAATCAGGTATTTTCTAGGGTCTATATCACATTGGGCTATGAAGGTCAATCCCAATGTCATGATTTCTAGGTCAGAAATATCCAAAACAATGCAAATGATCAGCAGTAGATGGACTAATTAAACAAGACTCCAAGATTCAAGGGGTTATTCCTAACTCCAACTATGTTACTCTGGCCAAATCTCTAAACAATCGCAGTCCTTTAACTTGCTAGTCTTATGATGCAGATGCTGATAAAAATCCACTCATGTGTCAGCCATCTTTGTTCACTCACTCATCCACAATGAATTAGTGCTACATAAATACCAAATGACAATGTCATAGTAGTAAAATCAGTTTTTAAAAGAAAATAAACGTGTCTTATAAAGCAAAGTTTAAACATGTAACTTTCATTATTTCTTAGGCTTTAAAGGAAATTTTGCAGAACACAATTTCTATGCTAGTTGCCTCATTATTTCCACAGAAACCACAATGGGAATTAACTAGGAGAGCTGAGCAGTTATACAAATAACTCACATGGAAAAACACCAGTTTTTTAATGAATTTCTTGAGTATTGCAGCACTGTACAGATGATAGAGGAATTCTTTTAAAAAGTGGGGCTGAACTAAGCAAGATTAATTAAGATACCAGCTCTTACAAATTGAAAAAGCAGCAGAGATATATATACACTATATCATGTGTAAAATAGATAACCAGCAGTAAGCTGCTGTATAACACAGGGAGCTCAAGCTCGGTGCTGTGTGATGACCTAGAGAGGTGGAATGGAGGGGGAGGCACAAGAGGGAGTGCTGTGCTCTGCTAAGTCACTTTAGTCGTCTCCAGCTCTGTGCGACCCCATGGATTGGAGCCTGCCAGGATCCTCTGTCCATGGGATTCTCCAGGCAAGAATACTGGAGTGGGGTGCCATTTCCTTCTCCAGGGGGTCTTTCCCACCAAAGGATCGAACCCATGTCTCTTATGTCTCCTGCATTGGCAGGCAGGTTCTTTACCACTAGCACCACCTGGGAAGCCCCCGAGAGGGGTGTGTGTGTATATATATATATAATTATGACTGATTCATGTCGATGTGCAGCAGAGATTACAACATTGTAAAGCAATTATCTGCCAATAAAAAAAAAAGATACTAGCTCTTGTAACATATAAAGTTTATGCATATCAGTGGATCCATCCTGGGACCAGGTTCTTTACCCTGATTATCTGTGAGACTCATACCTTCATCATTCCTAGAAAGACAATACGTAGTTTAGAATCAAGACTGAGAGCTGAGGCAGGGGGAGAAATTCCATCAACCCAGATTGCTTCTTCTCTGCCCAATGGGGCTTTTAGGAATAGAAACATAGGAAGGAATGGAAATGAAAAAGGTGGTGGGTCAGAAATTGCACACTGACAGGTTGCAAAGAGGTTTGTTTGCACCCTCTCAGGAGGGGTGTGGAGGGGAGCAGGGAACACTGACAAACAAGAAAGCTCTCTTAGCTCCCCTGTTACAAGCATCTCTGGCTGTCGAATATTGCAGTGTTAGAGAGCTTACCTTGTGTTTTTTTTCTTCATGGGCCATCATCTAGCAAATCATGCACATAGCAAAGACATATCTGAGAGGCAATGGAGCAAGGGGTGAAGAGCACAGATGCTGGAATCAGGGCTGCATTTGACTTCTGGTTCTGCTCTTTCCCAGCTCTGTGTCTCCATTTCCTCCACTGAAAAAATGGGACAATAGCCATTTTTGTTCCTGGGCTATTATGAGAATTCAATGAGTTAATACTTGTAAAATGCTTAGGACTGTGCCTGACACATGGTTAACACTCAATGAGTGTTTTTTAAATTAATAAACACAATTACACTTAACATTTTATTTTGTATTTTGGTAGGTATATTAGTTGATAGAAAACAGGAAGTATTTTGATTGCTCATAATTCATACTTCGATTTCTTTCTTTCCAAGTGTTTATGTTTATAAAGAGCAACTCGTTATAATGTTTCCATTAGTTTTTACAATTTTTTAATCCTAGAAAAGTTCTCTAATAGAAATTTCCACTCCCCAAATTTTTTTCTGAAATGAAACTGGTCTTCAGAAAGTTGATTAATTTCACAATGGCCACCCAACATTTCTTTCCTGCATAACATGTACACACAATGCATTATAGGAACTGAAATTTTTCCTCCTCTGTGAAGTGCCTTGATTTTTTTTCACACTGGGGCTTCCAAAGAAACCATCTGTGATTTTACAGAAATTTTCCCAATGAATGGTGCTGTTTTGAAGTTGAATACATTCATTCTGTGGAAAATATAAGTAACACAACATGGATAAAAACAAGAAAATTTTGAGAGTAAACCAAAATATTTATATATTTATCCACAAAAG
This sequence comes from Capricornis sumatraensis, assembly GCF_032405125.1. NCBI lineage: Eukaryota > Metazoa > Chordata > Mammalia > Artiodactyla > Bovidae > Capricornis > Capricornis sumatraensis. Next base: position 135,949,463 of record NC_091092.1, on the reverse strand, counting down.
ATGTGCACCAGTGATCTTTGGATATATAGGAAAATGAGCTTTGCCCTCAATGCTAAGACCTACATCCATCTGCAACAACATAAAAGATGTCATAAGCTTTTCCTTTGTTACTGGGTCACCACAAAAATGTGAGCTGGGTGAACTGAGTGTGTTCTTAGCACTATCTTTAGCTTCAAGTCTGGTGGTCTTTTTTGGAGCCAGACTTCTCTTGTTAATTCAAAATTGTTTTGGCAGTAAAATAGCTGCTTTATTATTCTTCATGCTTTGGAAAAGATAGTTTCAAGTTAATACTACTCTTTGAAATTACTCTGTTTCTTACACCACCTCATTTTTATCTAGTTACTGGCATTCTTATACCTTCAATTTGAATATTCTGTAAATGATTTATATTTGATGAATTTTATTTCTTCACACATATTTTAATGCAAATTTCCTCTCCCCAAAAGAAAGTACTTTGAATGGAATTGTACTAAATTTCAGCAAAGGAACTGAACAAAATAATTGTTTCCCTACAATAATTTTAACAGATTAATTTAAAGGAATTAAATTAATTTACAGGTTAATTTAAAGGAAAAATTAATAGATTTCTCTTCTAAATAATCTACAATGTGTCCCAACTATTACTCATCAGTGTATATGGCAACAATTGCATTCCAGGGAGTACATCTACTAAAGGGAATTACAGACATTAAATAAAGTATATTTTCTTTCTACCACAGGCTAGAAAAGTACAGACTGAAGAGCAAATACTTTTTCTCTACAACTACTCTTTTGTCTGTTACAGAGTAGAGACCAAAGATGCTTTTATTATTGATATTATAATTAATAGTTACTTATGGCTGTTGCACACTATGTTTTTTTAATTTTAGAAAATAAAAGTAGTATATGTTTTGCCCATATCACTTTTGCCACAATGAGAAGAGACATAAGCTTCACAGTAAAATTATTTTGAGAGCAATCTCAAGTCCACAATTAGGGAAAAAAAGCAGTAGCCCCAAATGTCTGGAGGTGAAATAAGTGGTCAGCAGAGAAAAGGTGCTTAGGAATTCCAAACTTGTCATGGAGGAGCACAATTCATTTAAAATGGAACCAAGCAGGGATGTATGCTCTTTATTCTAGAACTTACAAGGCCCTGGTAAAAAGAGAATTAAATCCCCTCTAGCTATGAACTGAACACGTCAAGTCATTTTGAGGTTTTAAAAATGCAGTATTTCCTTCTTTGTAGTTGTATAAAAAATTACAACTGATTGAAGATTTGGGGTGTGAATAAGGCACATTCTCCCATTAAATGAAATAAAGGCAGCAGAGAGTGATTGAGGGAAAGCACCAAGAGAAGACATTTGACCCTGGCGTATGATGTGGTGAGCCAAAACAACACTCTGAAAACCACTTGCAAGACTTACCATGTTAGTCAGCACTTAAAGCAGCCGATCAGGTTAGTTTAGAATTTTAGAATCAGAAGTTATCTTGGACCCAGTATAACCCATCTTCTCTCAGTCACTGAGGAAACACAGGCCACACAAGGCACACCAAGTTGGGTTTAGAGTCTTTGTATAGATACAAAATGCTTAGGACTGGTACGAATGTTTTGGTTATCTTGTAACTGGAGTGCCTCTGACCTGCTGAGTTGCCCTTCCCTTAAGTTTCCAATTAAAGTAACTGAAATCTAGGCTCTTGTCCACTTCACCAGCCCTGAGTGCTACTTTGGTATTTTTAAGGATTTCTGGGTGTGTCTGTGTTGCAGTGTTGGACACCTATTCCTCCTCCCCTGAACTCCTGAGCCCTGCCATCCTCAGTTACCTCTCCAGGCTTCTTCTACCTTTGTCCTCAAACTACTCTGCCCCAGGCTGGATGCACAGTCTGCTCTTCTTCATTGTCAAAGTGCAACTCAAAAAAGTGCTGAATTCTATAGTAGAGGTTATCAAAGATTGAAAAAACTGGAGATTTACCACACAGTCTTAGAAGTCATTTGAAACTGGGCATCAACACTCCTGGGTTTCCTCAGCCATAGCTGTTACAGAGAATCCTCTTATTCTCTTTCCACAGATCTCAGTCCCCCTTCACTTCCACCAGTTCTGAGAGCTCAAATCTAGTTTTTCCAGAGCACAAAGCAGACAACCCTATCTTCCTCAAACTCCTCATCTGTGACTAGGTCCTGCAACAGACCTTTACAGAGCTCAGAGGCCCATCAGGTGTTTTCCTAAGCCAGAGAGAAATTTTTTCAAGTTCTATACAGAACTGCAGCCTTAAAACTTAGCACCACAGTTTTATTAGGTCATGGCCATATTAAACAAGTAAGAACCAGACACACTGCACTAACTAATCAATTCAGAGGCCTTCTGCTCAATTTCCAGAGCCACTGGTGGTTTACAAATGATTTTGCTCCTGGATACCTCTCCAATCCATCCCCTCCTCCACCTCCCCACTACCATTGCTGTGAAGCAAGCCCTCATTGTCTCACCCTTGATTCTGACAACTGCCTCCTAATTTGTCTCCCTGATATCAGCTTCTTCCTCTTTCAGCTGCATTCATCTGGCCCAAAGTTTTACTCCAAAAATTCAAACTTTATTAGGATCCTCTCCCAGTTGAGCACCACAATGACCACCACCAGCTCTCAGAAGCATGTGTGATCTTAACCAGTCATAATCTAACTTGGCATTTCATATTCACACCATTCCTTCCTCCTAATGGCATTGCCTGGCTGCTATTAAAACCCACCTCTTGTCACACCTTGGTATCTTAAAGAGGCCTTTTCTTCTTTTTGGAAAGTGACCTCTAACCACCTTAAAAATGTCTAACACTTACACCTGCTTCAAGAATCAAGGCCCAGTTGAACTTTGCTTCTATGAAGTCTCTTCATGGTTCTTATAACCTTCAGTATGTGCCTTCATTACTGCATTTGCTACATTATGTTGTCAGTGTGGAAGTGTCTCCCCTACTAGACTGTAAAGCAAAAAGGAACACTGGCTTCATTCATCTCACTTTCCCAGTACTCAGCATGATATTTAGCTCTGAGTAGGTGCTTGAGAAATGTTCATTTAATTGAATTAAATAGACTTACCTAGCCAAATGAAGAAAGAAAGCCAAATATTTAGGCATTTCAATTAATTTCAATCAGAATTTCTTTAAAATAAGGGGAGAGAGAGGAGCCTGACTAATTTCATTCAAAACCAATGACAATAATGTTTCTTGGATAATGTTTTGAAAATTGGCTCTATTTATAAAGAAAAGTAATTTGGACCACTATCTAAAACCATTGTGTACAAGTGACCTCAAAATAAATAAAAAACACCAAAATGAAAGTCACCCATAGAAAACAAAGCAGTGATTAGAAGCAGTAAACTGAAAGTACACAAAAAAGGCAGATCTTAAAATGATAGTTAAATCATAAGAAACAGAATCAGATCTTGAATACAACATCATTTATGTAAATTAAAATTTTAAATATAAAATGCAAAACAACAATGAATATTTTCCTAGAATACATTCTTATTCAAAAATATGTATTAACCATGTTAGGGTGTATGCCTAAGACAGGGTTCAGAATGAAGAAGAAAACAGACAAAATCGGAAAGAGATATCACCTACAACAGTGGACTATGAGAGAAATTTTTTTTCAAGACTACATGCCTATGTAAAGACATATATTCAACCTGTCAGCGTAGTGTAATGTGAGAGGAAAATAAAGGGGAAGAATAAATGCTTTAAATGATAATAAAGGGGATCATATATTATATACTGGGGAATATTAGTAACTCATTTGTGGATCTAAGGTCTAAATACTGAAACTAAAAGCTTAAAAAATGCAAAAGAACATTCAAAGTTTGGTCTCACAAAACAATAGATGGATAGGGCAAGAGAGTGTTTGTCTTCATAGAGCAATATCATGTTCTGGCATCTGATGATCAATTGCTGGCTTCTTTCTGAAGGCAATGATGTAGAACAGGCCAGGGGTAAACAAAGATTCTAGTTCCTGCTCTGTCTTGGACTTGCTGGCTGATCCCCACAGCCCACTCCACTCTGAGCCTTATCAGAATGTCACAGATAATGATACCACAGAGGGCTGTGAGAGAGCAAGTAGAACGGACTTCACCTTACAAATAACTCACTTCCCTCCAGATATTAACTCTGTTAAACAAACAGTGGAAATACCAGCTCCCAGGTAGACAGCGGTGCCTGCCACTTACTGTCAGAAGCCTGCAGCCACTGGGTAGGGTTTAGGCAGGGATGGAGAGTGCTAAGGAAGAGAAATGGCCAACCCATGAGTCCACGTAACTCTCGTCATTGGATCTGTTGAAGCTCCCTTAGCCATCCGTGTGTCTGGGGGATCAACCCAATCTTGTGAATCTATGGTTAATATAACCTGGACCTTCTCAATTACTGAACACCCTTGGTCCCTATTTCATCTCTGGAGAATGGGGTTGGATGGAGGTCATGTAAGTCTGTGATCTACATTTCAAAGGCCTGAGGGCAAGATGGTCCCCAAGCTGGAGGGTTGCCCCCAAAATTCCCTTCCTGTTTTGACTGAAGAGAAACTGTTAACTGTTTTTGTGGGACCAAATGGAAGGGTCACCTGTTTCATTCATCTGCCAAAATAAACAAGGAAAATCTTCATTCTTTTATGTGAAACAGGACATCTGGACTTATGAAATATTATTGCTATTTTGACACAATTTATAGTTAGCATGTTCCACAATTTAGGCTGAAGGAAAATATTTATAAAATGCGGAAAATTAACTTTTAAAAAATTCTAAAATTACTTGTATTCAAAGAGAGCAATACATTTGTTTAACCATGAATAGTTTGACAAGAACTCTTCCAGAAGTACACTTAAGAAGACTGACACCGAAGTCTTTTCAAGAGCTATTACTTATAATGCTTCTCGTTAGCTTTCTTCCTGGGAATCTGGCACTGGTTTCACACCATATTTTATGTGGATATGTAACTTACCATGCTGTGGGGGCAGGTGAGTGACTAGTGAAAAAAGTCTTGAAACAAATAGAACATCAACTGTTGAAATTACTCACAAGACATATTTCAAGAGTTGGGCCTAGAACTCAAGCCTCTGACTTGAACTTCGAAACCTGGGTTGAACTTGATGGCTTTATGATGCCAATTATTCTGTCTCTGCAGGAACAAAAAAGATTAATGCGAAAATATCTGACTGGGGGCTAAGCATGTACTCACTGTTTTGCAAAGGCTTGCTCCTCTTTTTAGTGTGTGTGTGTGCGCACGCGTGTATGTGTCTTGTGATGCAGTTCAACAGCGTTCACATGAAGATAAAGTAAGCAAGGAGGAGGGGGCTAGCAGAAGAGAACTAACTTTATCTTTGACCTATTGAGTGGCTTTTTGAAACCTGAGTCATCAGTTTGGTGCTGTCCCGTGGGAAAGGGCCAGGAAGTGATAAACAAAATAAATGATGGAATCCAAATGGAAAAACACTGCTCTGTGAGCTCTTGGCTGCATAAAAAGGAAGATGGGGTGCAAACGTTTATTCTACCAACATGCATATGGTACTCACACAAATCAGTTTTTGAACTGAATATATATTCATGTAATCTTTTGTTCGTTCTTTCTGGACGCAAGCCTTATGATGACATAAACAAATTAATTAATAAACTTTCTACTTCCCATTGAATTTATAGTCACATTTTGATGACAGAAAAACATTTTTGTATTATAAAGCATCAGGAAAAGAACAGTAATGACATAAATTGAACTAGTACCACTGATGATATTGGTACCATCGGTGTAAGGAAAATTAACCCCCAGTTCCCAGCTTATTTAATTCAACTCATGACAAGATTACCCAATTCTTGGAGGACAAACACAGAAAAAACTTTAATAAAGAATAGTCAATTAATCATCTAATTGGAATTAGAGAAATATTTTGATTATTATAGATGTGTGCAGTTTCTTTAATTATCACTCATACAGTAAATCTTAAATAGTTAACTAAAGAAATCAATGCATACCCCAGTCTATTGCTAGTTTTGTTTAAAGGATCATCGAGAAATATACTTCTCAGAGTAGGGACTGTATGTTCTCTTTAACATATATATTATAGTAAAGATTTTAAACATTGACAAAATAATTTCCATTTTTGAGCACCTATGAAATACTAAGTGGGTTTATTAATCTGTTTCCTCAGTCAAAATAAACATTAAATGAGTAATTATCCTGAGTAAGGTAATTCAAATTTTCTTTTTAAAGACCTGCCAACTGAATGAGTACTCCAACATAACCACCCATGGAGATGGTGTGTATTATCATTGTTTGGAATATGCGGAAATCCTTTATACAAAGGGTTTCTAATGCCATTTACGAAGCAAATAACACTTGTTTCTGTAAAGTTACAGATTATTTTGGTTCAAAATATGGTTTTCACCTTGACTCATCTTTCTTAACAGGGTTGATCCAAGTGGCTTTTTAAACTGAGTTGAAAAATTAAATATGTTCCCAAAGCACTCACCATGATGGTGCTAAGCATGAGAGGGGTTGCCCAAATGCTCTGGCCAAAGGCATCATGACTACTAAGTTACATGCCTCCCAAGTCTTTGTCAAAGGAAATACTTGTACTTTTTTTTAGAGGAGTAAATTCTGGTGAAAAGGTGTAAAAAAGATCAATGACAGTGACTTGCAGGATAGTCAAGGAACCACACCTGGTTGCTCAGACGGTAGAGAATCTACCTCCAATGCAGTAGATCCCTGGGTCGGGAAGATCCCCTGGAAAAGGGAATTCTTGCCTGGAGAATTCCATGGACAGAGGAGCCTGCTAGGCTACAGTCCATGGGGTTACAAAGATTTGGACACAACTGAGTGGCTAACACTTAACACTTTTTTTTCTACTTTTAAGGAGCTATAAATTCCCTATCTGCTTTTCTCATTCTCACTGAGATCCCTGTTTCTTAGTTCTCTGAGAAAACCAGAAGACTTCCTCCTTTCTACCTCAGCACTCAACCTATGCTATGTACTCTTTCTTCTAACTTCTCTCTTGCATAAAACTTGTGCACAGTCTAAGCCAGTCGTTCTCATTAGCTTTTGGATCTCTGCGGCATCTGTAGTCAGTCCTTTTTATATTCTTAATACTGTTTTGTGGGCTTTTGGCTTTTTGATTTCTCTATTTTAAGAATTTTGTCGGTTGTTTGTCACTACTGTTAATCTTTTACAATAAATGACTTGGCTTTTATTTGAACTATTATATCTTTCTTTTAATTTATGTTATCTATTATTCTCATCTTTCTACATTCGTTGAGCTTATTCTGTGTTTTTTCTAGCTTTTTAATTTGGAGGTTTCACTTATTTTTAGTCTTCTAATATAACAAAGCTGAGTACTGAAGAACTGATGATGCTTTTGAACTGTGGTGTTGGAAAAGACTCTTGAGAGTCCCTTGGACTGCATGGAGATCAAACCAGTCGATCCTAAAGGAAATCAGTCCTGAATATTCATTGGAAGAACTGATGCTGAAGCTGAAACTCCAATACTTTGGCCACCTAATGCAAAGAACTGACTCACTGGAAAAGACCCTGATGCTGCAAAAGATTAAAGTCAAGAGGAGAAGGGGATGACAGAGGATAAGATGGTTGGACATCACCACTTTGATGGACATGAGTTTGAGCAAGCTCTGGGAGTCAGTGATGGACAGGGAAGCCTGGCATGCCGCAGTCCATGGGTCACAAAGGATCAGACACAACTGAGCAACTGAACTGAACTAATAAAGCATCTGAGTCTATAAACTTCCTATGAAATATCACATTAGTTGCATCCCCCAAATTTTATAAATAGTATTTTAATATATTTAAATTATAAGTATTTTCAAATTTTTTTCTTAAATTCCAAAAGTGTAGGGTATGTTTTTATTTTCTATTGTTTTGGTTTTGATTTCTAATGTAGTTGTGATCAGAAAAGATGAGATGTATGATAATGTTCTTTGACATTTGTTGAGATTATTTTATGCTCCAGTGCGTATTCAAATTTTATAAGGTTCCACATGTGCTTGAAAAGAATATATAACACAGTTGTTTACTATAATCAACCCTTCTTTCTCTCTCTATATATATGTATATATATACATATATATTCAAGTTTCCTTGTAACTTCTATATCATTATGGTTTTATTCATCTATGAGTTACTGACAGGGAAAAGTAAAAACTATTTCAATTATTGTAAGTTTGTTATTTCTCCTTATAATTTATCAATATCTATTTTTACAGAATTTGAAGCTCTATTATTAAATAACACAAGTTTTAAACTGACAAAATTTTTTACTCATTAAAACTTTTATTGATATTTAGTGGCCCTCTAAGTAACATATTTTGCCTCAAAGTCTATTTTGAGGACTTATGGATATATCAACTCTAGATTAATATTTATCTGATATAATATTTTTAATTATCTTAAATTCCAACACTTCTGTGTTTTTTTACTGTAGACCTTTCTTGTAAACAATACAACTTAGAAAAAAAATTTTTTTTTAATTTTGGCTGCTGATCAGTGCTTTTTAACAAGAGAGTTAATTACAATTATGATTATAAACTATTTGGGTTCTTTTTTCCATCTTATCGTATGCTCTTGCTTTGTTCCAACTTTTCTTTTCTGTTTTTCCTTTTTCTCTATTTCTGCTGTCCTTTGTATTAAGTTTCCTCTCTATTTTATTTCTCCCCTCTCCTAGGGTCTAGTGTCCAGTCCTGCCAGATTTCTGTGTGTTGCCCTAGAGACCTGCACACCGGCCACTGCTTCTGTTTTCTTCAGTTTCCCCCCAATAAACAGCGCTTCAGCAGGACTGGAGTATGTCTGTTTGGACAGTGCTCATGTTTGCATAACAGTAATTCTAGGTAGTTGGATTACCGGTTCTTTGAGGCAGGCACCTTCACATTCCCCAAACCTATCACACTGTCTGGTATAGTAGGCTTAATAAATGCTGAATGAACTTGTAAACGAATGAAGATTAAGGAGGAGTGAAGGACTATTTCGAAGGGCAATGGGAAAGGGCAATGTTGATACCAGGAAGACAAAGCCTTAATTTCACAGCTATAGATAACTGTGTCAGTTATAAGTAAGTTATGACACTCCATGAAAACCAAGTCTAGAATTTTATATTTGAGAAATCTTAAAATGTGGAATCAGTAAGGACAGAGGAAAAGAAAGGTGATGAGAGAAGATTTTAAAGATGAATTGTTCATTAAAGTATAAAACTTAGAGATTTCTTCTGCCAATAACAGCCATAATTGCACATCAAATATTAATCACATTACTGAGTTTTCCATATTATAGGATTTCTATAAGATGGGTGCTCATCAACTCATACTTTTTTATATACAATCAAGTCTCTACCAAAGAACTGATGCTTTCAAACTGTGGGGCTGGAGAAAACTTTTGAGAGTCCTTTGACAGCAAAGAGATCCAACCAGTCCATCCTAAAGGAAATCAGTCCTGAATATTCATTGGAAGAACTGATGTTGAAGCTGAAGCTCTAATACTTTGCCAGCCAAGGTGAAGAGCTGACACATTGGAAAAGACCCTGATACCTAGAAAGATTGAGCACAGGAGGAGAACAGGGGGACAGAGGATGAGATGGCTGGATGGCATCATTGATTCAATGGATGTGAGTTTGAGCAAACTCCAGGAGATAGTGAAGGACAGGGAAGCCTGGCATGCTGCAGTCCATGGGGTCACAAAGAGTCGGACACTACTGAGTGACTGAACAAGTCTTTACTACCAGGGCTGGTCTAAGTATGCTCTCTTACTTTTGGAGTCCCCATTCTACGTTAAATAAAACATACTAAAACCCACATCTCAAAGGAAGCATAATTCAACTGCTGCAAAAAATTTAACAATTTTATAATTATGTTTTATGATATTTGGCTACAAGTAACTTCTGATTTATGAACTGGTTATAATTTCTCAGCAGTCATCAGGCACACACACCAACTCTCACAAAGTGAGAAAATATAACTTACTGATGGTTTTCAAATATACTGAAATGTTTATGGATACTAAGTTTATTAATTATTGAAGTTGACATAATGTTAGGCTTTGTGGACATTTAATTAAACATTTATTCATTTTACAGTTTTCACTTTGTATTCTTGAGCCTATAAATTTTATTTTGTGTCTTAAATATTTTTTAAATCCCTAAAAAGCCCCAGAGCCTTAATCATATGCTCATAGGATATAATGGATAAATTAGCCCTACTTCTATCCCTTGCCTGCTTTAATCCTGCATCAAAAATATGATCAATCATTTTTATGATCTTAGACATAATAGGTAACAATGATTACTGTGTCACAGAAAAAGAAACCAGCCACTTTGATATTGCTGTAATGGTGAATGTGCCTGGTTTGCTCCAAAACGTCAAGTAGGAAGTTGCTCCTCATTTCTGCAGTAGTAGCATACCCATTTTCTTTGGAAATGATCTTTATCACCCAAATTCTCTCTGCCGTTAAGACTTAAGTTCAGACGCTAATTGACATGGATTCTTAAAAAGATGTTATTTAACAAAGTATGAAGCCAAACCAGCTGTCCTTGAGCCTAAATCTAGTCAATGGAATTAATCAACTCTTAATTATCTGTACTATGGCCAAATTTGCTAAAGCTTGAGACTTTCAAACAATCAAAGAGTAGAGAATTGTAAAAATTATTTACATTTGCTTTTAGATGTTATTTTAGTATTTATTTCAGATGTCCTGGGGGCTTATAATACTTTAAAATAATAGAGTCACTCTGTTAGGCTTTCACAGTCTTGTGCCTCCCATACTTTCCCTCAAAGCACCTTTCTGATAATCTAATATCTGAAAACCAAGTAACAGAAAGAAGACTGAGTATTCTCTGAAAGGTACAGAGAAGGAAAGAAGAACACTTTTGAAGGCCTACTGAGTGCTTGACACTCTACCCATCCTCTCATTTAACTTTCAGAACAATCCTACGTGGTCAACATTAGTAATACAGTGTGGAAATAGTCTAGCATCAGTCAGCTGAAGAAGGTGGCAGGTGAATGTTTTAAATCCAAATCTGTATCTAAAGTCAAAACCATATCTTTGCACATCATATCTGGGAACAGATTTTTTTTTTTTTGGTTCGTGTCATACTAGGACACAGAGGTAATTACGTTTACTTAAAATCTTAGTCTACGGTCCCTAACAGACTATTTAAAGATCTCATGTGTATTGACTGACTGATTCAGTAAATAAAGTGGGTGAAATGTCAATATAGTTTTGAGTAATTGAAATCTGATTTTATTATTGGTATCTAATATTAATGAAAATTAATTTAATATTAATATTAATTTTGTATTTCTCATTTCCTAAGAGTTGGCTCAATTTTCCTAGAAAATAAATCTGCTTGTCTCTTCATATTAAGAATTCTTTTTCATGCAATTTTATTAGACATCCACTAATTTATTTGCCACTAAAATATTACTATAACATGCATGATTTCTTAAAATAGAAGCTATTTTTGCTAAAATAATTCCTCCTTAGAAGTCCCATTTGCAAAAGCCTATTTCAGGCATGCCTTTTGAACTTAATTTTGATCTGTGTTTATTGTGTATCACTAGTCTTCTATTTATAGTTAAGGGATTAACATTCCCATGTTCCCTTTGACCTATTATTCTTAGCATCTAATTCCTTCACTGAGACCTAATTAAATATAAATTAAAGTATTTAAGAGTCTGGATTACTTAAGTGATGTGGTCTATGTTCAGTAAGAATCTGAATATTTTCTTAAATAATTGAAAGCTGACTTTACTCACAATTATATTTTCTGTAGTCTTGAAGATCATATCAGTCTTGTGTGATATAAGAGCTATAAAAAGCAGTTGGCCAATTAGAGCAGCTAAGTAAATCTTCAAAGAGTTACTGTCTTAATGTGTTAGGGCTACTATAACCATACCTAGACTGGGTAGCTTACAAACAACAGAAATTTATTTCTCACAGTTTTGGAGTCTGAGAAGTCTACATCAAGATGCCAGCAAAAATTCAATGTCTGGTGAGGGCCAGCTTCCTGGTTCATAAAAGGCCATCTTCCTGTTGTATCCTTACACTGTGGAAAGAACAAGTGATCTCTCTGGGGTCTCTTTCATAGGGGCACTAATCCCTTTCATAAAAGCTCTGCCCTTATTACCTAATCACCTCCCAAAGGCCTCACCTCCAAAAACCATCACAATGGATATTGGGTTTCAACTTATAAATTTCAGGGGAACACATACACATTCAGCCTACAGAAGTTATTACGAATATTTTAAGGTATATTAAGAGGTTAGGTATCAGAGAAGACCTATATAGAAGTTATTTATCCAAGATAGGATGAACACAGGGCAGACTCTGCTAGTTGCCCACTCAATACCCACTCTCTCCTTCTTCCTAGAAGACTCATTTTCTCATGCTATCTTGTAGCAACATTGGCCATATGACACCAAGATGATACTTGTAACATAAGATAAAGTTTTCAGAGAGTTCTGAAAAAGCTTCTGTTCTCATGACTAAAGAAAACAGCTTGGCATGGGCCTTCTCCCTTCTTGGTGCTTTGAATGTGAAAATGAAGCATGAAACTGCAGCACCCATTTTGTGGCCACCCACCAATAAACATGAGGGAAAATCAAGATATCACAGAATCACAAAAGTAATGCTAGCAGCAATCTGCCACCTCTAGATTTCTTGATGTGTGGGAACAAAATTTGATAAGGCACTCTTAGATGTTGTATTACATGTAGCTGAATGCATCCCTAACACTATCTTTTCGATTTTCCTTCTAACACTTTGCCACTCAAACCATGTTCCCTGAACCAGCAGCCACAGTGTCACCTGGGAACTTATAAAAAAAAAAAAAAGGCAGCATCTCAGGCCCACCTCAGACTCTTTGAATCAGAATCTGCATTTTAACAAGATCCCCAAGTGATTTGTATGCATATTAAAGTTTGAAAATCACAGTTTTAAGACATTATGGAAACAGGGAGAGAAGAAAATGGCCTGGGTACACATACAGAATAATAGCAATTTTTCCAAACAAGGAATTATAGGGGGAAGGGGAGGAATGGGGTGCTTAGTTTCCAACATTTGTCTGTATATCTTCTTCTATGTGCAAGGTATCCATTCATTCATCCATTCATTTATATACACACATACATACATATACATACTATAGCTTATAGTCATTACATTATTTAAAGTTCAGATATGGTAAGCATTTAGTCAGTGATCTACATGGAAGAGGAAATGAGGCTTAAAAAGTGAAATGATCCCCAGAGCCATCCAGATAGAGCTGTTTTATGAACCTAGGTCTTCCAGACTTCAAAGTCCACTTCTTTCTGCTATACTGCAATGATTCTCTGGCTACAAGTTGAAAGGAGGTGGAAAATGAATAAAACTTTTGAAGGAAAGGAAGATGTGCTTTCATGGTGAGAGACCAATAGAACGAACTGCTGGGATCTGCATCTTCAAGCAGAGTTCAGGAGATTATGAAATTGACTTGCTCCAGAAACCCTCAGCCAGAGTGCTAAACTCACACAGTTGTTTTCTGGCAGCACGTCCAGGAGATCATTTCTTATCTGAAACACTCATTTCTGTTCATATTTACTGGCAGTTTTTGCTGACTATGCTGTTGGCTTAACATTGCCCATCTGGTCACAGGGTGCAGGGTGAGGGGGCTCATTTGGGCAAGTCTGCACTGCCTAAAATGGTGTTGATTCATGTAACCTGTGCAAATACAGACTGAAATCAATAGGCATTACGAATATTTATTTTTCCTTAAGAATGATAACATTCAGTGGAAATGATCATGGAGGAACATGGACAGTAACTGACAGTGTATGGGTCAAGGGAACACTCCTTTTCCAAAGCCTTGGCCCCTTCTCCAATGTTATCATTAACCAAAACCCCCAAAAGAAACTTCCTGTTGACCTATATTGGAAAGGTGACAACTTGCCTTGAACTCACTATTCTACTTGGATCAAAATCTCTATCATTAGAGATCTTAACTTACAAAATAAAATTAAAGAATAGTCTCCAGAAAAGCTCCATTCAGTAAATGTTTTATAAAACTCATAAGAGGTGAGGAGGCCAGGAGACTCCTCTTTACCACTGGTATTTGTGTGTTTATCAAGTCAAGATAAATGGAACTTCATTAAGACATGGTTTTGATAGTGTTATTTCCTTGCTTTAAAAAACACATATATGTGATTCAAATGTGTCCATAGCCCTCAATCATCGTCTTTCTCATCATCCTATTTCATTATTTTCACCATGATTTCAGTAGCTAAAATGATCTTGTTAATTTGCTTTGTGGTTTATCTTCTGTCTTCCCCTTCTACAACAAAGGCTCCAGGGCAGCAGGGACTCTGAGCATCTTAGTCACTGCTTCATGACCAGCTCCTCAGGACCATGCCCAGCACTCCATAAATTCTTGGTGAATGAATAAATAGTACCCAGTATGGAGAAAATAAATGGCAAATTTGTCCCTATTTCCAAACTCAAGACCTTTCATTGGTTGACTCCAACCTCAGTTTCCCAGGCTTGCTATTTTCCTCCTTTTATGTTTGACCCCAGCCACACTTGCATTGTCACTGGCCCCAAACAGAATGACTTCTTCCTCTCCAAGGTTTCTTACTAAGTATCTCCACGCCTGCTGACCTTCCTTACCTTCTGCTCACCCATTCTGTCCATGGCCTATTGCTATCTTTCCTTCTTTGTGAAGCCACCCAAACTCACACCCATACACACCTTGATCTTCTCTGCATCACACATGGTATCTGTTCACTCCGTGTACTGGGCAATCATATGTATCCTACCTGCATTTTCCTCCTCTTATATTGGTACACTTCATATTATCCATTTTATATGTTACTATTTAAATTTTCACGTGTTTCTATTTTGTTTTACTATGTGTATACTAAGCAGGCATACACTTTTCACTTTGCTTCTCAAACAGCAAATTGTACATGGCTTTTCACATAACAGACTTTAAAAAATATATAAATTGAATAATAGATTGAATTAGCTAATGAACACTTAGAAAGCACAGTTATAAGGGAATGAGCAAAAGTCCCTTGTGATATGGGAATGTTACAAGAGCAATAAAAGAGGAACTTTTGATTGGGGTTGCTCTATACACCAGGGAAAGAAAATAAATTTCCTTTTGAAGGCCACATTGAAAAACAATTCTCAAAAAACAACTTCTTATACCATTTTGCTAAAAGTACCAAAATCAGTTGCATTTTAAAATCAAGCTAGATTTTAAATGAGATTATTCTGGTGACTATCACAAAAATTTTAAAAGTCATACATGCTACGTTTGGCCCTCAAGACTTGCCAATGTATGTTACATGGAAAACAACTAACAGATACTCAATGAAATTGTCAAAAAATTCACCTGCGATCATCTCACCCTCTAGCTCACTGGGAAATGTATTTTATTATAGATGATACTCATTCAAAAACTAGTGTTAGCATGATCAAATCATTCATGCTAACAAATGTCTGAACAGATTTTTCTTTCTGGCACACCATCTATTTTATTGATTGTTCCTCATTTTCTGTTATTTCCTACACAATGGGATATAATTGCTGAATGTATAAATGATATAAAGTTAGTGCTTTTTATCAGGATGAATAGGAAAAGACTCTGATATACTGACTTTCAACCTCTTGGCTTTTTTTCAAAGGTTGCCATCTGTATCTCAGCTTTGTTACAGAGTATGAACACATGCAAAACTGACCACTTGTTTTTAAAAACTGTGGATTTTTAAATCTAGGATTAATCAAAGGTTCCTTTGAATAAGATTTTTAAATTAAATATATTATCAGTCATAAAAGGCTGATTGTGTCCTATTAAATGTGAAAGTAAAAAATTAGCTCCTTTTGCATGTTTGAACTTAAACATTTCTACTTTGCTGCAATCTATGAAAGCATGTTGCTTATGCTTTCAAATTTAGACACAGACTAAGTATAACTCAATAAAACTTCAAAAAATAAATAAATTTTCTATGACAAAATGCTTTGTTTTACTATTAAATGTAAAATTACAGAATTTGCACCATTATATGAACCTCTAATAAACTTTAAAAAGAAATGTATCCTCATTCAAAATATTGAAAAAAAGAATTGCACTATGGACACTGACATTTTTCTTTTCTGTAACTGATAAGTATTTTGATTCCAAATAAGTTTTCTATAGTATATTTTCTATAAATTGTTGTTTTAGAACCTAACAAATAAGAAGTTTCTTCACTCTGTTCATTCTGAAACCATTCTGAAATATTTGAAGCCATACATCTGTGTGAGTTGTGTATGTGTTTTCTTTACTCACTGACATTTTTTTTTTCTATTTAGATGTTTCTTTATGTTTAAAAAAAACAGATGAAGCAGGGGACTGAGTAACTAAATTCTCTGGCTTCCACTAATGGAATACTGTGCAACTGTAAATCCAAGAGTCAGAAAGTTTCCTATGTTCCAGTCTGGGAAGATACCCAGGTAACACTGTTGAGTGGATAATGTAACATATATAACACTGTGTATAGAATAATATCTTTTGTGAAGAAAAGGTGGGAAATAAGAGTAAATATTCATAGGAATAAAACTTCTCAAGTAATAGCATTTCATATATTTGTCTTTTGAACCAAGTAAATGTATGAGCTATTTAAAATAGCAATAAAATCTATTAAAAATCAAGTGAACACCCTGACTTCAGATTATACTACAAAGCTCCTGTAATCGAAAACAGTGTGGTACTGGCACAAAAACAGATACATAGATCAATGGAACAGAAGAGAAAGCCCATACTCTTTAATAACCCACACTCTTATAGCCCATTAATCTATGACAAAGGAGACAAGAATATACAATGGGGAAAAGACAGTCTCTTCAGTAAGTGGTGCTGGGAAAACTGGACAGTTACATGTAAATGAATGAAATTAGAATATTCTCTAACACCATATACAAACTCAAAATGGATTAAAGACTTAAATGTTAAGTGCTGTGATTAGCTGCTCAGTCATGTCCAGCTCTTTGCAACCCCATTGACTGTAGCCTGCCAGGCTTCTCTGTCCATGGGGATTCTTCAGGCAAGAATACTGGAGTGGGTTGCCATACTCTCCAGGGGATCTTCCCCACCCAAGGATTGAACCCAGGTCTCCCACATTGCAGGCAGATTCTTTACCATCTGAGCCACCACTGAACACTATAAAACTCCTAGAGGAAAGTATAGGCAGAACACTCTTTTACATAAATCATAGCAATATTCTTTTGAATCTATCTCCTAAAGCAAAAGAAATAAAAGCAAAAATAAACAAACAGGACCTAACTAAACTTAAAAGCTTTTGCACAGCAAAGGAAACCATCAACAAAACAAAAAGACAACCTACTAAATGGAAGAAAATATTTGCAAACAATGTGACTGATAAGGGATTGATACCCCAAATATATAAAGAGCTCATACAACTCAACACCAACAAAACAACCTGATTGGGGCTTCCCTGGTGGTTTAGTGGTAGAGAATCTGCCTGCCAATGCAAGAGACACAGGTTCAATCCCTGATCCAGGAAGATCCCATATGCTGTGGAGCAACTATAAGCCTGTGCTCTAGAGCCCAGGAGCTGCAACTACTGCAGCCCACGTGCCCTAGAGCTCGTGCGGCACAAGAGAAGGCAGCACAGCGAGAAACCTGCGCACCACAACCAGGGAGCAGCCCCCACTCACCGCAACTAGAGAAAAATTCCACACAGAGACAGAGACTCAGCATGGCCAAAAATAACGAAACAAAAAGTTTTAAAAAATTTTGATTTAAAAATGGGCAGAAGACCTGATTAGATATTTTTTCAAAGAGGAAATGCAGGTACATGAAAAGATGCTCAACATCATTAACCATCAGGGAAAAGCAAACCAAAAACACAATGAAATATCCCTTCACACCTGTCAGAATGACTATCATCAAAAAGAACCCAAATAACAAATATTTGTGAGGATATGCGGAAAAGGGAAATCTCCTACACTGCAGTGAGACTATAAATTGGTGCAGCCACTGTGTAAAACAGTATGGATGTTTCTCAAAAACTTAAAAACAAAACACACACACACAAAATTAAAAACAGAATTACCATGTGACTCAGCAATTCCACTCCTGGCTATGTATCAGAAAACAACAACAGTAATTTGAAAAGAAACATGTACCCCAATGTTCCTAGCTGCAATATTTAAAATAGCTAAGATATGGAAGCAACCTAAGTGTCCATCAACAGATGAATGGATAAAGAAGCAGTAGTATACATATACACAAAGCAATGCTAGTCTGTCATAAAAAGAATGAAATTTTCCCATTTGCAGCAACATGAATGGACTTGGAGGGTATTGTGCTAAGTGAGAGTTCCCTTGTGGCTCAGACGGTATAGAATCTGCCTGCAATGCAGGAAACCAGGTTTGATCCCTGGGTTTGGAAGATCCCCTGGAGAAGGGAATGGTAAACCACTCCAGTATTCTTGGGCTTCTCAGGTGGCGCTAGTGGTAAAGAACCTGCCTGCCAATGCAGGAGACCTAAGAGACAGGAGTTTGATCCCTGCGCTGGGAAGATCTCCTGGAGGAGGAAATGGCAACCCACTCCAGTGTTCTTGCCTGGAGAATCCTATGGACAGAGGAGCATGGTGGGCTACAGTCCACAGGGTCACAAAGAGTCAGACATGGCTGAAGCGACTTAGCATGCATGTACATGCTAAGTGAAATAAGTCAGACAAAGACAAAAACTGTATGTTATCACTTATATGTGGAATCTAAAAAAATAGAACAAACTAGTGAATACAGCAAAAAAGCAGCAGACTCACAGAGAACAGACTACTGGTTACCAGTGGGGAAAGGAAATGGGGAGGGACAAGATAGGGGTAGGGGATTAAAAAGTACAAAGTATTAGGTATAAAATAAGCTACAACATGAAATTAAAAGACGCTTACTCCTTGGAAGAAAAGTTATGACCAACCTAGACAGCATATTCAAAAGCAGAGATATTACTTTGCCGACTAAGGTCCGTCTAGTCAAGGCTATGGTTTTTCCTGTGGTCATGTATGGATGTGAGAGTTGGACTGTGAAGAAGGCTGAGCGCCGAAGAATTGATGCTTTTGAACTGTGGTGTTGGGGAAGACTCTTGAGAGTCCCTTGGACTGCAAGGAGATCCAACCAATCCATTCTGAAGGGGATCAGCCCTGGGATTTCTTTGGAAGGAATGATGCTAAGGCTGAAACTCCAGTACTTTGGACACCGCATGGGAAGAGTTGACTCATTGGAAAAGACTCTGATGCTGGGAGGGATTGGGGGCAGGAGGAGAAGGGGACGACAGAGGATAAGATGGCTGGATGGTATCACCGACTCGATGGACATGAGTTTGGGTGAACTCCAGGAGTTGGTGATGAACAGGGAGGCCTAGCGTGCTGCGATTCATGGGGTCGCAAAGAGTCGGACAGGACTGAGCGACTGAACTCAGAAGTCAAGCTACCACATGGGGAATATAGCCAATATTTTATAATAACTATAAATGGGGTAGAAACTTTTAAAAGTATGAATCACTATATTGTACACCTGTAACATATAATACTATACATCAGCCATATTACAATAAAAAGTCACATGAAACAGTTTACTAATTTCATTAACAGAACTTAAGATAACAATTAAAACATGAACTAAAACTATGATTCAAATTTCTTTAAGTGTAAAAATGAATGGTTTTTAGTATATTCACAAATTGTGCAAGATACATACTAACTCTAGAATTTTTCTATTGTCCAAGAAAGGAAACCTATGCATTAGAAGTCACTATCTAGTCCTTAGTACACTATTTTTAAATTACAAAACATTCAAACACAACAGGAATTCCAAACAGAACTCAAAATTGGTTTTAAATATCACTCCTTATAGTAGCACTTGTGACCAACATTCACAATATGGTTTCTAGCAGGTTTGAGTCAACTACTGAGCTCAACATCCACTGTTCGGTTAACTCAGCGTCTACTTCTCTACTCCTATTCCTCCTCCCCTTCTCGTGTCCCTCCTCATGGTAAGAAAGTGATAGGAAGAGGGCCTCTAGGGGACAGAGACAAGGTGAAATTGCCCCCATCCACTATTTCTATATTTCTCATTTTGTCAAGGATCTTGCATTCAGTTGCCATTTCCCACTTCTCCCAGCTTTGGGTGCTAAGTTTCTTTTGCTTGAAGATTACTGTTTTATTGATTGATTTATTTGATTGTGCTGGGTCTTCATTGCTGTGCAGGGCTCTCTGATTGTGGTGAGCGGAGGCTACTCTTCATTGTGGTACATGGGTTTCTCATCGTGGTGGCTTCTCGTTGCGGAGCACAGGCTCTAGGTGTTTGGCCTTCAGTAGTTGTGGCTCCTAGACTTTAGAACGCTGGCTCGTAGTTGTGGCACATAGGCTGAGTTGTTCCACAGCATGTGGGATCTTCTCGGACTACGGATCAAACTTATAGCCCCTGAGTTGGCAGGCAGATTCTTCTCCACTGTACCACCAGGTAAGTCCTAAGGTGTTTTTTTTAATTACTATAACTTTGGAAAGCTTGCATATCCTTTTCTCCACCTTTACAGCCATCAACTTGGTTCATGGCCTTACCTTCTGCCATCTGGATAAAGACAAGGCTCCCCACTTGGGTCTCACTTAGCCTCAAATTTCCTTCTCTAATCTGACCCCTTCATGGCTACCAGAAGTATTTTTCTAAAGCACAGACCTATTCACCCCAGTTCCCTCATTAAAATCATTCAATGGCTTCCTCTTGGCTGCAGGCCAAATTTTATTCCTTAGCACGGCATGTGTGTGTGCTTAGTCACCCAGTCGTGTCCGACTCTTTGCAACCCCATGGACTGCAGTCCGCCAGGCTCCTCTGCCCGTGGGGATTCTCCAGGCAGGAGTACTGGAGTGGGTTGCCATGCCCTCCTCTTAGCATGGCCACAACCCATGTTTCTCACATGGTTAACCACATACATTGCCCCTACATCTGCATTCCAGGGCAGCCCACACAACTAATTCCCCACAAAGCATTCCCCCAGACATGTCTTCCTCTCCACTCCCATCCACCTAGAATACTTATGTCTATCCCCTAAGATCCAACTCAAATAATACCTTATCTCTGATGCCTTCTTCAGTAAAAATGTACCACCATCAGATGCAACTCTTAGATGGATTAAAGACTCACAGAATGTATTGAGTACTCTCTTTGAAAGTCCTGACATTCAGGAGCACAGTTGGGCTATGCTCTGAGGATAATGAGTTTTTATTTTGTGTCTGGTTGCTCTAGATAATAGGGGGAGAATGGTTGGGCATCCAGTGATGTAGGCTAAAATAATTATGATCACTCATCTCTTATGAACCTAAGGGAGTATTTGATAAGTTTGAAAAGGAACTGAAGGATGCCACCAAAAACTGTCCAATGATTTGGACAATCAAAAGACACGCTGTAAAAAGATTTCCACCGGTGAAACAGAATGTAATCCCATACACGTGATGTTATTCTAAGTCAGCCTAAAGAAACCAGGTATAAAATAGTAGACTCTAAATAACAATACCTATAGCTTTATCTGTTTTCTGGTTAATTTTCTGGTAGTTTTGTTTCTTAATAGAGTTCAAGCAGTGTTGAAACTTACGTTTTTCATACTTCTACATATTGCAGATGAGTATAAAGAACTATACTGTGGCAATCATTTGTAAAAAAAACACACAGATTTAATTTTTCAATCAGGATCCAGTCAGAAAAATGACAATCATACCAGGTATTTTAACAGAAAGAATTAGATATAAGGAATTGGTTGAACAGGTACTAAAGGGATATAAGGACCCACTGAGGTAAGACAGACATAGTAACTGCAAGAAATAGTTGCCACTCGAGGGCTAAGGAAATAAAGAGAAGAGTTTGGGGATATTGGAGCCTAGGAGATCAGAGGAGGTCAGCAGAGAACTAGTACCCAGACCTCTGAAGAGAGGGCACCGGTTGGCCTGTGCTGGTACCTCTAAGGTAGTACAATGAGGGTGGGGGGGAAAAATCTAGAAACTTGGAAACAACTGCCACTGCCAGCTAAACAGTCATTGCCAGGGTGATACTGACAGGAACAAGAAGCAAACAGTAAAGGGCAAGTCCCTTCTGCCTCCTCCAGCTTTGCAGTCTCCCCTGCAGTACCCTCCTTGCCAGTACCCTACTGGCAAAAGGAAAATGAAGTTTTCAGATTCTCAGCTCCAATATCAAGAGGAAAATATAGAAGACTGAGTTTGGGCTGAGAGAAAATAACTTAATGATCGGCACATTTCCTACTTAAACATTCCTACTTAATGTTTAGCTTCATGTTTAAATATAAGAAAAATTCCCATGTAGGAACAAATGAATACAACTTTAAATTCTGAAAACTATTAGTTTTTACAGTGTTAAGGAAATTAAAAGTTACATAGCTTGCATGTTAATGTCCTGGATTCCTGATTTCAAGGCTCCTGTCAATTCTCAGTGACAGATACCTTAACAATTCTAAATCCATTTTGGAAATACAATCAATGTCAAGAACACACATATCTATTGAACACACATTTCAAAATTAGTATCCCTGGCCTCTACCCACCAGATGCCAGAAGCATCCCACTACCAAGTTGTGACAACCAAAAGCTGTCTCCAGACATTGTCAAATGGCCCCTGGGGGCGAAAAATCACCCTGGTTGAGAACCACTGGTCTGCTACCACTTGAGTACAACGTCGATTAAGTGTTTTTGATAATAATAAAGAGAAATGAGAAATGAGCCTCTTTTTACCATTCCTAATTGGAACAGCCTGTCTGCTAACTCAATGTGAAATTTGTAACTAGTTTTCAAATTCCTGTCAGTTTAATTTTGGAAAAAATGATTTCTCATCTTTGAGGAAACCATTCCTACATTTGGGCCAGAGTCTTTTCATCTATGCTTGTAACTGAGCAGAGAAGATTCCTGAATCTGAGTGTGCCTTGCTGCATTCCCAAGTACAAAGCTCAGAATACTGAGGTATGGTTTTTGACTGTTTCATACTATTTATCTTAAGCAGCTGTGGTCAGAAGCCAGAGTTCTAAGAAGTCTGAGTTGTGAAAGATCTCAAACTGAATTTTTTTTAAAAGGTAGTTGGAAGTTGGAATTAATTTCTCTCAACAATCTGTTTTTAGATTCATAGGTAAAGGAACCTTAAATACAAATACAGGAATTTTTCTCTATTTAGCCAAATACCTAAGAATGTTTGAAATAAATATAGCTAATATTTGAAATGTTTCATTTTCGCACACCTTCAAAAACAAAATTGAGCAGAAATAGACACAGCATGAAGGAAATGAAGACTTTCAAAGCACATTTGGTTAGGTGAGCTAGTAATTAATTTTGCTTAAATTTCCTCAAATATGGAAAGAGGGTAATTTATCCCATCAGACCTATTCTGTATAATTAATAAATTTTCCATACAATCAATTAATTATGTACAATTAATGAAGCCAATATTATCAGTCATAAATAGTTTAATCAAAAGTATGTCTCTATTCACTGAATGTGTTAAGAGTTTCCATCCAAGGACATTCTGTCTCTCCCTCTTTGTTTTCCTCCCCTCAGTCTTTTGTAGTGCATAAGCATATTCAGTGTGGAAAGTTTATAAAATAACCAAAATAAAGAGGAAACTTACCTCAAAAACACAATAATATTTTAGTATATTTCATTCATTACATTTTTTCTCTCCACTATTTTTGTCAATGCATTCATTTATAAAGAAAAGTATCACTATGAATTGGAATCATACTTTTATAGCTGAATTTTTAATTGAACATTGTATCATGTACATTTTCTCAAAGGGATAAATATTCTTCAAAAAGATGAAGCATTCTCAACATGTTCATCTTGGAATAATATTATGCTTATTTGTGTTTATGGTTTTTTTCCTAAAAGCATTAGCACTCATGGAATTAAGAGTCTTTGATGATTTATTTAGTGTTTCTATGATTTTTAAATTAAGTTCTATTCATAAGTAAATTTAATGTAAAAAACTGTAAATTCTCTATTTCCTAGATTCTCAATTTTGTACATCAAAAGCAAAACTGAGATCTGGGAATTTGTAAGTCACTCCTGCTTATACAAAGCAGTTACCACAGTGCTTGGCACACGATCAAATTTCATGGAAAGTTAGTATTATTCTTAGAATTCTCAAGATTATTCTATTTGAAACTTCAGCTTTGAGAATAAAGCAAATGCCATAAAAGGATTACCTAAATATGAACTATTTTTACACGTGTTACTCTATGTCAGGGTTTCTCAACCTCAGCATGACTGAAATTTGGAACTGGCTAATTCTCTGCCAGAGGATTGACCTGTACATTGTAGGATGTTTAGCAACTTCCCTGGTTTCTACCTACTAACTGTCAGTTGTCACAGCCAAATCTGTGCCTGGACATTGTCAACCTGCCCAGGGGAGGTGCGTGCAGAATCACACCAGGCAGAGAAATTCTGCTCCAGGTAATATGTCTGAACAAAAAGTATATATGTATATACTCCTTTATAAAGACCTTCTGCCATCACCAAGCCTTTGGCATTAGTGTTTTATTCTAAGATCTCCATACGGAGTGAGATTGCCTTTCTCCTGAGAAGTCTCTTAAGCTTCCTCAGGTTCATGACATTCTAAAGTGCGGATGGTATCAGGACTAGTCACCAGAGATGTCTGAGCCAATAGGACTGAACAAAGAGACACATGATAAAGATATCTGAAAGGCTGAAAGTCTGTGCATTTGGAAACGAAAACATCCTTCTGTTTCCATCCAAAAACCAAGGCAGAACCACATGATGTTGGAATGATGAGTGAAAAGAAAATATCCACAAAGAACACACTGCCTTCTCCATCTCCTTAAACTTCTTCTTATTTGTGCAGTATAATGACTATGACTTACTTCACTATTAATAGCAGCATACAAGTAATAAAAATTAATTTTAAATTTAAATTACTTTGTTGTTATTTTTCAGTTGCAAGTCATGTCCATTTCTTTGTGACCCCTGTGGAGTGCAGCATGCTAGGCTTCTCTGTACTCCATTATCTCCTGGAATTTGCTCAAATTTATTTAAAATTCAATTAATTTAAATTCAGTTAAATTATAGTTAAATAACTAATATATCTGGAATATATACAGACTTTCTACTTTGGGGTAAACTATATCTGCAATGACTCTATTTCTTTCTTTTATTTTTAATGAAATAACTTATTTTGGCTATGCTGGGTCTCCGTTAGTGTACACGGGCTTTCTTGGTTGTGGTGAGTGGGGGCCACTCTCTGCTTGTGATGTGTGGGCTTCTCATTGTGGTGGCTTCTCTTGTTGTGAAACCTGGGCCCTAGGGCACGAGGGCTTCAGTAGTTGGTGCCTGGGCTCTAGAAAACAAGTTCAAATGGTTGCGGCACATGGGCTTGGTTGCTCTGAAGCACGTGGGATCTGCCCAGATCAGGGACCGAACTGCATTGGCAGGCAATTCTTTACCATTGAGCCACGAAGGAAGCCCCACAATGACTCTATTTCTAAAGGTTACATTCTGAGGTACTGGGTGTTAGAACTTCATATCTTTTGAGGAGACACTTCTGAACCTACAGCAATTACTAAGTTTTCTTTTTTTAAAGTGCTTTGAGTTAAAGATGTATATTCATTATGGCAGGATGCTAACTGCCCACCAACAATTGTGCTCCGTTTCCATCATGAGGGGTGATCACTGCAAAGCAACCACCACATCTGGCACTGTTTTGGGGGCTGCCCTTGCTTCTTATGTGACTATGCCATGAGCTCTCACCAGTGATATGTAGATTGGACTAAGTTTGTCAGTTCAAAGTAGCTTTTCCTTTCATTATATTCTCATGGAAGTTGATATTCTGATAAATATACCTTTAAATGCCAAAATGATTTTAAGCTAATAATAGAAAGAAAGCAGTGTACATGTTATCCCAACTTTGGACAAGCTATAGGGATAGATACTACATACAATGGAAAAAAAGACACAGGAATCGTTGACCAAGAAGTGAGCAGTGAAGTAATGCACACCTCTATTCCCCATGTGAAAGGAAGGATCAAGGAGACAAGAATAATACTGGATTCTGTTCCTTTTAAAATTGAACTTAATTCTTTATTTTCATGGCCATTTGTTGCATACCCGTACCAGTTCCTCACTGTGGTTCTAAGACAGAAAAGAAGGATCATGTAAGTAAATGTTGATGAACCTTCATGCCACCATTGGAGTTGCCATCTGGTGGTCATTGTGAGGAATGGCATGTTTTCCTGAGGAAATAATAGTTGGTGCGAAGTGGGGGCACTTTAGATATTTCCTTGGTATCTGAAGGTACTGGCAATCACAGCCTTTCTTTTTTATTTTGTGTGCTCTGAGTTTTCTTCATATCAGCAGAGAATTTTGACATACATCTGTGGACTGTACTTTCACTTTCAAACAGGGATGATCTAGCCTGGCAAAAGTTTTCTGTGAAGGCCCAGAAAATAAACACTTTAGGTTTTGTGGGTCATGTGCTCTCTGTTTCATATACTCAACGATGCCACTGTAGGGTGAGTGCAGCCACAGACAATATATACACAAAAGGGCACAGTGCGTTCCAGTAAATCTTTCTTTATGGACACTGAAATTTGAATTTCATGTCATTTTCACATCACAAAATATTATGTATTTTCCAACCATTTTAAAATGCCACAATGATTCTTAGCTCACTCAATTTGCAAAAATAATCAAGAGGGGGATTTGGCTTATGGGCTATAGTTTTCCAACTCCCAGTCTAGTCTACAAACCACTTGCTAGATTTCCTTCAGGATGACTGTGAGGGATATCGGCTGCATACTTGCCCTGGGTGTCTCTTGTTCATGCCTCCACAGCTGAAGAGATGAAGGGCTATGAGACACCTCATAGAGTCCTGACAAAAATGGCCATCATAGGCAAATAATAGACTGATTATAGAAGATAGACTCCTATAGAAGATCATTTCTTCTAAAAATGAGCTCACAGATAAAACTTATAAAGCATGTAAGGAAAGCAAATTTCATAGAAATAACAAGGACAGATAATAGATGAATCCAATTTGATGATTATAATAAAGGATTCAGTAAATAAGCTGAACATTAGGGTGGATACAGCTGAATAGATAATTGTGAATTAGAAAAGAGAGCTAACAAGAAGATCAGAGAGCAGAAGGATAAATATTTGAAAATTTCTCAATAGGGGCTTCCCTGGTGACTCAGATGGTAAAGAATTTGCCTGCAATGTGGGAGACCCAGGTTCGATCCCTGGGTTGGGAAGATCCCCAGGAGAAGGGAATGGGTACCCACTCCAGTATTCTTGCCTGGAAAATTTCATGGACAGAGGAGCCTGGTGGGCTACAGTCCATGGGGTCACAAAGAGTCAGACACCACAGAGTGACTAACACACACAATAGGAGCCAAGAAACAAGACAGATGAAATGGTGGGCTCCAACATACAATTAATAGGAGTTACAGCTGGAAAGATGGACAGAAGGGGAGAGAAGCAATAATGGAAGGGATAAGGGCCAAGACATTTCCAGAAAATATTCTTGCAGCCATGTGTGAATTTAACTTCAGTATAGTAGGGGGCTTGAAAACATGACCTTTGGAACCAGAGAGATTTTAATTTGAGAGTGGTTCCATATTGGAAATGTTGAGGTCTCAGGCAAGTAGCTTAGGCCTTGATTTTCTCATCTGTCTCTCTACCTTCCATAGGAAGATAATGTATGGGGGGGGTGGTAGTACTTAGCACAGGGGCTGGCTCTTATTAACCATCACTGTTACTGTAACCTAGAAGCACATGAAAGGGCTCAGCTGGGGTGTGGAATTGATTTTAGAACTAAGGGGGAGATTAACACACTAAGGTGGCATCTTGGATTTTTTCACTTCAGTTCTTGAAGTGTTGCTCTTTCCCAACAATGTTCCTGCATAAATCATTTTTATTTGCCTTAATTTCTCTCTCTTCTTTTGGAGGGGGTGTTTTGTTTCCTTTTTACTTTCCCTGCCATCTCACACTGAAGTTCCCATCATGGCCAGATTCCCTGGTGAAAACTGTCTCTGTGTCACTACTGAGGTATTCATTTGGATCCTCCAATGCCACTTCAATATCTGGCATTTTATATGTACAGGGATCTTTTTCTTTGTTATTCTCTGTTCTTGAAGTTTGAGCTTCCTAGGACCTTTAAGATAAGAAGTCCATGTCCCTTAGTGATCTTAGGATAGCAATTAAAAATAAAAATATATTTCTTTGAACACCAAGTGGTTTCTCATTCTAAAGTGACTTTCTTACTTCATTTATTTTCTTTTTATGGTGCTTGCAATACTACTACTCTATCTTATTCTTGTGAATTTCAGTAGGAAAAGATGCCTGGCTCACAATGAGGAACTGGCTGCCTTCACTGTGCCATCATCCCTAAATTAGTACTTCTGCTTTGATCCTTCATGTCCATTTCCACCCCACCTCAAGGTCTTCTATAAACCAAGATTATTCTTTTGCAAAAAAAAAAAAATCAACTAAAATTTTGTAGACTGATAGAAAAAAATCTGTGTCATAACATTGCAATTTTTTACCTGATAATGGCAACACGACATCAGTTTGAGTAAAACTGACATCAGTAAAAAAAAAAAAAAACCACACTTTTGTTCATTATTGAGAATCAAACCAACAATTAATGGCTTTGGTAGACTTGGACCACAATTCTCTGATACTTCACCTCAAATGGAGTTGAAACTGGAGAAGTCCTGAAAATCATACCACCTTCATTCCTTACTTCGCAAATTCAGAAACTAGACATTGCCTCCCACCTCCTCCTGTCTGCACTTGGGCTGCTTTTCCTCTGCTCTGTTTTATTCTCTGAAGAACGCATATTTATATATTTAATTAGTCAAGAATATGATGTGTCAGTACTTAATAATGATTTTGTCTCACCTCCCTTTGACAGCTGTGGACTTCAGGGTTCGCTGAAATGAGGTGCATTCTTATAGAAAGTGCATTAGCTTCCTATGGCAGTTGTAACAATTTACTGCAAACTCAGTGGCTTAAAATGACACAAATTGATTGTAGAAGTAAGAAATGCAAAATGGGTCAGTAGGACTGCTTCCTTCTGGAAGCTCTAAGAGAGAATTTGTTTCCTTGCTTCTTTCAGATTATAGAGATTGTCTGAGTTCCTTGGTTCAGGGCCCTGTCTTACTCTGATCCCCTTTACTCCTCACGTCTCCTTCTCTGCCTCTGACCTTCCTGCCTCCAACTTAGAAAGTCCCTGTGATACCACCGGGTCCACCCAGATAATCCAAAACAATCTCTCCATCTCAATAGCCTTAACTTAATCATACCTGGCAAGTGTGATTTGTTGTGCAAGGTACCATTTCAGTTTCCAGGGATGAGGATGCAGAGATCTTTGCAGGGTGAGGGTTACATTTTTCTGCCTAGTAAGGAAGTATTGGCTGTACCCGTCACCAACGACATGTCTTGGTGTAGAAGGAAAATATTTTTATTGCCATCTAACCTTCTGAAGTATGTCTTCTTGCCACCATCATTAGTGCAGTTTCCTTGAGGGTAGACTCTTTCTTAGGCATCTTTTATACCCTCCAGGGTCAGGACTTTACACATGCTTGGTAATAGTGATGCCCTCAATGTGGGTTTGTCTATGAGTACACTACATTAGAGGATAATCCAGGGGTAAGTCCCTGATAGTTTCTTCCATAAAACATATGCATCAACTTCAAAAATATGTATAATGGTTAGTGCCAACAGAACATTTACAAAATGACTATTGCAGATAAAGGCAAAAAATAGATATTTAATCTTCCTTATTAAGCTGTTTGAAATCTGTAACTCTGTCTTCTTCATTCTTGCATGCTTTCTCTATATTCTTCTACATTTCTTCTGACTGACGGACTCAAAGTCATGAATCAATCCCTCACATGTGGAAAGTTAATTGTCATCTTCACATACTGAGACTTAAGTGATGCTTTATGGTGACAATGATCTATGACTGAAATATGACAATCGACAAATGCAAACTGAGCAGCTCCCATTTGTTAAGTTTCCACATTATCAATATTACTCATGACCCTCTTAAATGTTCTGAAATAAGTGGGAGAAAAGAGAGTCTTAGAAGTGATTGAAAATGGCCCCAAAGCTTGCACATATGCAAAATAGATTTTTAAACAACCACCAGAATTTGGAGAGCCAGTGAGGAACTCTCTCTATACTCAGGACACCCCAGTATCTCGCTTCTACCACTTTGATAAAACTACATGCATCATTTGCCAGACAGACTAGCACCTCAATAGATTCTTGGCTGCTTAGCATTGGGGCTGGTGGAAACTCATGCTGGCCATCTGTGTCCTTTGAGAATCATTTTAAATATATACATATAAAATATATATAAGATATCCTCCCCCTTTGTATATGGTGAGATATGTATATCAGATAAGATATATACACAAGGTAGATATATATAGAGATATAGATATAAGATGCATTTAATGACCCCTTTCACTAAAGGGTCAGTTGAGGATAAGTGGGGGCACCGATTCACCATTGTCTTTTTGCTCCTTCCCATTTGCAAACAAAAATGTGGATTTTTCAGTGATAAGCTGGGATCCACAAAAATGTAATAAAGGGAAGCCCTGTTGTTGCTTAGTCACTCTGTCGCATCTGACTCTTTACAACCCCATGGACTGTAGCCCACCAGGCTCCTCTGTCCATGGGATTCTCCAAGTAAGAATGCTGGAGTGGGTTGCCATTTCCTCCTCCAGGGCATCTTCCAGACCCAGGGATAGAACCCAGGTCTCCTGCTTGGCAGGCAGATTCTTTACCACTGAGCCCCACCTGGAAAGTCCTATACCTAGCCCTGTCCTCACTCACTTCAGTCGAGTCCAACTCTTTGAGACCCTGTGGACTGTAGCCCACCAGGCTCCTCTGTCCATGGGATTCTCCAGGCAAGGATACTGGAGTGGGTTGCCACACCCTCCTCAAGGGGATTTTCCTGACCCAGGGATCAAACCTGTGTCTCCTGCGGCTCCTGCATTGCAGGCAGATTCTTTACCACTGAGCCACCAGGGAAGCCCCATACCTAGCCCTATTTGATATCAAATATAGACTTTTAAAATTCACTAATACCTTAATAAAATCTAAAATAGAACATGAAAAAAGGATGAAAATGTTCACATTTATCTGTTAAGATATATAGTGTCTATGTTCCCATGCATACACATATCTCACAAACCAATTCAAAAAATAAATTGATTTATAGGGCTCTATCAATTAACCTTTGTAAATAATGCAACCAAGAAAGATGACAATAATGCTGAAACTCAAGACACTACCAGTTTATATGAATATCTGTGCATAAAAACGGGCTTAGTTGTAGAGTTCTTCTCAAGTTGCTTCAAGGGTCCTTAGCTCTGGCATGACATTAGTCAACATAATTCACCCTTTCCACCAGATAAACCCTCTCGTTTTGGGAAACTAGACAAACTTCCAGAGCTCTATGTTACAAGCTCCTAAGTAGAACTAGTCAGAGGTCAATAAGCATCATTTTGCTAGCCAAGAACCTGACACAGGTATGTTTTGCTTTCCAATGAGGGAATTCTGAATGATTCAGGGCCCTGCCTTCTTACAAATAAGTCTGAATTTTGAATAAAATGCAAATTAAGGCAGCTTTTCTGCTATCTATTTTCAGCCAGATTTCTTTTCTCCCACTTCTCTTCAACTTATGAGCTATGTTCCATTCTATTCTGGTTCATCTCCATGTTAACTGGTGGCTCAGACAGTAAAGAATCTGCCTGCAATGTGAGAGACCTGGGTTTGATCCCTGGGTTGGGAAGATCCCTTGGAGGAGGGCATGGCAATCCACTCTTAATATTCTTGCCTGAAGAATCCCCATGGACAGAGGAGTCTGGTGGGCTGCAGTCCATAGGGTTAGAGTTGGACACGACTGAGCCGCTAAGGGCACACACACCATGTTAACTAATAAATTGAGTTAGCTGAGTAAGTTGCTTGAGGAACCTTGAATAGAATGTTTTGTGCCATGACAGTAAGCAAAACTTCTAAAGTGGCCATTAGGGTGAAATGACAAGAGTTAGGATGGACAACAGGGCCCGGAGTCCTCTCCAGAACCCCTGAAATCATTCCATGTACACCATATGGTAGCTGCCTCTTCCACTGGTCCTAGAATATGGTTATCGAAAGCAGGCCTGTTTTTATTTTTAATGTGCCTCTAGGAACATCTAGAAGAAGTTCATTTAGAAGAATTACTTTCTTCTCTTATATTACATAAAATAAAGGAAAATAATCAGTTTTATACATTTTAAAAACTTTTGGAATTCCTTCTTTGTTCCAACTACCTTCTTCATTCTCTCATTGAACCTACATTTTTCTCTAAAAGAGAATGATGTTGGTAAGGGACTGGCTGGCATGTACAGACTCAAACATCTGCACGCCAGAATGTAACAGATGTTTTTTACAGATCCTGTTCTGTAGCAAACTCCAGACCAATTCATATGAAGTGAATTAAGCAGAAGACCCAAGAGGAACACCAGTTGAGGGGACACAAAAGTTCACAGCAAGGTTAAATGTCTTTGCTCGTGGTTTTCGCCTGACAAGGAATCTTTCTCCTTATATTTCTGCTGTTCTTCTGTCTCTCCCCTCCTCCTGTTTCTAGTATTAGATCACTTTTCTGCAGTGATAATGAGCACTTCATTCAACAAATGATTTTTTCAGACAGATGCTTTGTACAGAACATTCTTCTCTTGTGAATTCTTCCCTCCTGTGCACTTCAGAGTACAAGGTTTCACATGTTGGCACTCTTAACATTCGGGCTGCAAAACTCCGTTAAGAAGCTGTGCTGTGAACTGTAGGTTGTTCAGTGGCATCCCCGGCCTTGTCCCATTGGATGGCAGCCTCCCCCTCAGATGTGACAAACAAAAATGTCCACATATCTGCAAATGCCCCTGGAGGTCAAGGGGAAGCAAAATTGCCCCTAGTTGAGAACCACTGATTTAAAAGAATATGTTTTTCTTATTCACCCAGGGTTAAAATTAAGTAATTAAAGACATAAAATTTCTACTAAAAGTCTTGTGCTGCACCTGGCTATTGTTAATTCTTAAATCAGAAGTGGTTTCACATCATTTCAAGTATCCTTAACTGTCTTTCTAGTCTAATATGTAGGCCTTATAATGTTAAGAGTGTCATCTAAAGTTCACATCACCATCAAGCTTGATGCTCTTGTATGGTAAAGCCACAGTCCTAATTGCCTCTTCTGTAGCTCATGTGCTAAGTTGCTTTAGTCATGTCCAACTCTGTGCGGCTCCATGGACTGTGGCCCCCCAGGCTCCTCCGTCCAAGCGGATTCTCCAGGCAAGAAAACTGGAGTGAGTTGCCATGCCCATCTCCAGGGGATCTTTCCAACCCAGGGACTGAACCCACATCTCTTATGTCTCCTGCACTGGCAGATGGGTTCTTTACCACTAGCGCCACCTGGGAAGTTTGCACATCAATCTATGTCACAGTCACAATGCAATCATCTGGACTTCTTCCTCTGTTCTTTGAATGCAACCCCATCTTCTATCTATTTTATATTCTGTCTTATTCTAAACTTTTTGTTTTGTTCTCTAGCCAATTTTTCCTTTTCCCATGGTTCTATCAAGCATCCCTGCGGTCTTCGGTTTAGGCAGCCCATTAGATGGAACACTATCAAAGGCTTTCTGACAATTGAGATTATCCATGTTGCATGCATTACCATTCTTCGATGTCTGTAAGCTGCTCCAAAGTATACAAAAGAGCCAGTGAAGTTAGATAGATAACATCTTTCTACGTAAAATCCCCTGACTCTGTCTTCTTGAGGCCAAAACACCCATCTGAAAGGGAGAAAAATGCTTGTCGAATATGTTTTGAATGCAGTCCAAGTATTTGGATGCTTGGCATCGTGTCGACAGCCATCTGGAAGGCTGATAAAATTTTTCTTCTAGATACTTTGGTGGTGTGTAGCCAGAAATTCTGAGTCTTCTTGGAATACTAGTGATTGTGACAGGTTCAGAGTTAACTAACACTTAATGAGCCTTTTCTAAATATCACACAAAGATATCTATTTGATTCCCTTGAGTAGTGCATAAGGTATGTATTTCTGTTCCAATATTACAAATAAGAAAAATTGGCCTTAAAGACTTAGGTCACAAAATAAGTGGTGGACTTAAACTTGAACTTGGGTATTCTGACTCCTACTCTAGTCTCTCTCCTCTACAACACAGAGGAAGAGTATGGAGTCCTGCGCCCAACAGATGAGTTAACTCTCTGAAAGTAAATTTCCATCATCACTGCACAAGATGCAATCCTTGGACCTGCAATGTCAGCAACATCTATCAGCTTGTTAGAAATGCAGAATAATGGGATCCAGTAAAGACCTATCGAATCAGAAGCTGATTCTGATCCCCAGGTGATTTCTATGTTCAGTTCAGTTCAGTTCAGTCACTCAGTTGTGTTCGACTCATTGTGACCCCATGAATCGCAGCACGCCAGGCCTCCCTGTTCATCACCAACTCCCAGAGTTCACTCAAACTCATGTCCATCGAGTCGGTGATGCCATCCAGCCATCTCATCCTCGGTCGTCCCCTTTTCCTCTTGCCCCCAATCCCTCCCAGCATCAGAGTCTTTTCCAATGAGTCAACTCTTCACCATGAGGTGGCCAAAGTACTGGAGTTTCAGCTTCAGCATCCTTCCTTCCAAAGAACACCCAGGGCTGATCTCCTAGAATGGACTGGTTGGATCTCCTTGCAGTCCAAGGGACTCTCAAGAGTCTTCTCCAACACCACAGTTCAAAAGCATCAATTCTTCGGTGCTCAGCCTTCTTCACAGTCCAACTCTCACATCCATACATGACTACTGGAAAAACCACAGCCTTGACTAGACGGACCTTTGTTGGCAAAGTAATATCTCTGCTTTTCAATATGCTATCTAGGTTGGTCATAACTTTTCTTCCAAGGAGCAAGCATCTTTTAATTTCATGGCTGCAGTCACCATCTGCAGTGATTTTGGAGCCCACCAAAATAAAGTCTGACACTGTTTCCACTGTTTCTCCATCTATTTCCCATGAAGTGATGGGACCGGATGCCATGATCTTCGTTTTCTGAATGTTGAGCTTTAAGCCAACTTTTTCACTCCCCTCTTTCACTTTCATCAAGAGGCTTTTTAGTTCCTCTTCACTTTCTGCCATAAGGGTGGTGTCATCTGCATATCTGAGGTTATTGATATTTCTCCTGTACTGATACTTAAATTTTGAGAAGTGACGCTCTTTGGCTCTATGAATAAGGCAATCACCTAGTTGGCTACTGTACTGCATCCCTTTGCAATAACATGTTGACCAGCTCCTCAGCCTCTTCCTGTCACTGCTGCCTATGTTCCTGCACTTTGATACACTTACATTTTCCTGGACATGACAAGAGGCTTTAAGTCTTTGGTCAACACCAATGAACATGCAGTGTTTTCCTAGAGCTTTGTGTTGAGGAGGATTCTGATGTTCTACCTGGCTTAAAGTGGTAAGAGTCTGATGTTGGCCACAGGTTTGGAAAGAGAACGAGGATAACACACATGTCTTAGATTTGCCATTCTTATTCCAGACATTCCCTTCCTTGTTCTATCAATACTTATGCATTTATTACCCCCATTGTCACAACATAGTTCCACGTTAACTGCATAGAAAATCTGATAAAACAATTCTAGCTAAAAGTTTATCAGTGATAACGAATTATTTATAATTCTCAAATAACTGTGCATTTTCATGAGACCCTTTAATTATTTGGTACAAAAGCATAATTAATGGCAGAATTAGGACACATTGGGCCTTTTATCATTTTTCATTTCAATAAACTTAGGGTCTCAATATGCTGGTAGGCACCTCAGCTTCCACATCTTCTTGCAAATTGGCAGCACTGATGAGGAAGGACATATTGTAAGAGAATACAAAGGACCAGTTCATATCCATCAACACTTCCAAGGAGAAATAAATAGGCCCTGCTTAAGGGGAACAAAATAAAAGGTTGTGAGGGACAACAACTCAGCTACAGAAACTGGACCCACCACCGAGAGCAATTCAGGAACTCAGTCTCAGCCTGTCACACAAGACTGAATACTGTAATTACAGATCACATTTGCACGAAGTGTTACCATGTCCAAAATACTTCCCCATTTTCTCTACTGATTGATTCTCTCAGTTCTTTTGTTATACTTTTTTAATCAACATAATTTTTTATTTTCCATATGTGTGCATTAGGCTTAAAGTCAGGACAATGGAATGTGACTCATTTAAGGTATGTTTTTATGAAATTAACAAAAGGATTCATTGAGAAATTGATTCAATTCTAAGAAGTGAATGAATAAATGGTATGGGAATAGCAATAGACACACGGGGCCACAGTGACTATAAAATCTCAAGTAGTATTTATACATTCCTTCTATATCGGTCAGGGTTTTGCATAGAAATAGAACCAATAGGGGAAATGAATATAGAGGTACTATGTATCAGTTCAGTTCAGTTCAGTTCAGTCGCTCAGTCGTGTCCGACTCTTTGCGATCCCATGAATCGCAGCACGCCAGGCCTCCCTGTCCATCACCATCTCCCGGAGTTCACTCAGACTCACATCCACCGAGTCAGTGATGCCATCCAGCCATCTCATCCTCGGTCGTCCCCTTCTCCTCCTGCCCCCAATCCCTCCCAGCATCAGAGTCTTTTCCAATGAGTCAACTCTTCGCAGGAGGTGGGCAAAGTACTGGAGCCTCAGCTTTAGCATCATTCCTTCCAAAGAAATCCCAGGGTTGATCTCCTTCAGAATGGACTGGATGGGTATATATATATGCAAATATTATAATAAATCTCATTCTAGATATCTATCTTGAGAGAGAGAGAAGGTAAGAAAGAGAGATCTAAAATGAGATTTATTATAAGGCTCATGAGATTACAGAGACTGAAAAGTCCCAGGATTTGCCATCTGCAAGCTAGAAACCCAGAAATCTAGTGATATAAATTCCAACCTGAGTCCGAAGGCCTGGGAAGCCAGAGTATCTACGGTGTACGTCCCAGGCCAAGGGTCGGAGAAGACTGATAGTTCAAGCAGCCAGGCAGAGACAGAATTCCCTCTTCATTCACCTTTTTGTTCTCTTCAGACCCTTAACTGGTTGGATGATGCCCATCCACCTCAGACAGGGCAATCTGGCCTATTCAGTCTACCAGTTCAAATACTAATCTCTTCTGGAAACACTCTGACAGACACACTCAGAAGCAATGTTTAAGCAGATATCTGGGTATCTCATATTCCAGTCAAGTTGATATATAAAATCACCCATCACAAGGCCACACCTTGTCAGCTTGACACTAATATGTATCTCCTTTAACCATGCTTAATCTCCAAACACAATAACAAGGTCATAATTCTACCTAACATGATACTGTGTACAACCAAAAACATACTAACTCCTTTCCCAGATGAGGAGATAAGTCCTTAAGTGATGCTTACTCTTTCTCTTAATATCCCATAACTTAAATACTATGATGCAGAGTTACTATATCACATGTTACATGATAAAAGAATAAGAGAAAACAGATCCAATGTGTGTTCATG
Source organism: Capricornis sumatraensis (assembly GCF_032405125.1). Taxonomy (NCBI): domain Eukaryota; kingdom Metazoa; phylum Chordata; class Mammalia; order Artiodactyla; family Bovidae; genus Capricornis; species Capricornis sumatraensis. The sequence goes on along the minus strand of NC_091092.1, from coordinate 135,911,827 downwards.
TAGGCATGCATAATTACAAGGAACTATTCTAGAACCAGAGGAATGAAGATGAATAACAGAGTTGCTTCTCCTTGTATATTTGTGGTATGCCCTGACTCTATTCCAGACTCTTCTTTAGTTATCTTAATATCTAATGTCTCTTTTTCCCTTGATATTCCATCTCTAGGTGGATTATGCTCATCCATGTAAAGGCATCATTTGCTTCCTTTTATCTGGGTTGATTTCAGTGCTATTTTCTTATTGTTGAGGTTTGGGGGTCGTTTTTATCTTTAGTTCCTCAACATTCAGCTTCTCAAATACAGGCATTTTCTTTACAAATTTATTTTTAATTACATCATGAGTACATTAGCACATTTTCATTTGTAAAATGATCAAAATACAGCTCCATTCAAAGTCACCTTAGATATTCTTGCTACCTATACCCACTCTGAGGCCCCTCCACAGTGGTGATGATTATCCTCAGTCATTTTGAACTCTTCAACATCCCTTTAGCAATTTTTGTTACTATTTGGATTTCATCAAACATGAAAATGCATCTGGCTTGGCTAACATTGTCTGTCTGTCAATGCCTTCTAAAAACAAACAAATGCTGTCTTTGACTACAGTTAGAGAATGATAGAACTCTTTGGCTTAAAGGAGCAGGGGACTGGGGTTAAGGAAAGAGATCTTCCGAAGCAAGTGTTACTAAAGGTTCTTCCCCGTGGCCTTGAAAGGAGTCTGTCAATTTCAGTTCCACAGATTCCCCTGGGCAGCAAGAGGCTGGAGTTATGAGTTGACCCTGGTTTACAAATTCTGGTTGTCTGACCATATTGTCACAGTCACAGTATCTTACTGTGGCTTTGGAAGTGAGATATTCAGATGCCATGGGACCAAGCTACACCAGGTGCCCATTTTCAAGAGGTGGGTGGTATCTTAATCTATTCAGGCTGTTACAACACAATACCACAGACCTAATAAATAACAGAAATGTATTTCTTACAGTTGTAGGGGACTGCAAGCCCAGGATCAGGGTGCCAGCATGGTCAGGTTCTGCAGAGAGCCCTCTTCTGGTTTGCTGGCTCCTCCCTGTGTCCTCACATAATGGAAGGCATGAGGGAGCTGTCTGGAGCCTCTTTTATAATGGCACTAATCCCATTCATGAGGGCTCTGCTTTCATCACCTAGTCACCTCCCCAAAGTCCCCACCTCTTAATAACATCACTTTGGGCATTAGGCTTACAACAAATGAATTTTGAGGAGGTACCAACATTCGGACTATATTGCATGTGTTAGATTCAAACCTGCCTTGGCTAGTGTTTCTCCACTTTTCTCCTCTGCCCCCAAGTTAAACTCAGTTCTAGTTTTCTAATGCTCAGTGTGTTCTTACCTTTGGGCATGCCTCACTGCCATGTTCCCTTCTGCTTGAGAATCTTTGCTTACATTTCCCCCCTATTTGAGAAACAGGGACATAACTAGACATTTCATACATTGACAGAAAGGTGTATGGCACAAGAGTCTAAAAGAGACAAAGAAGGTAAGAGTGCCAGATGGGAAAAAAAGAGTCAAAGTTCTATGGACTTCCATCTCTTTCAGTTCCGTCCATCTTTTCAGCAATGCCCCAGTTGTTTGCAATTTTAGGGTAACAGAAGAGAGCTGATCTTCAAGTCCAGTGTGTTTTTCCTTTAACTTTACATAAATGTATCCTGTTAAGACGGGCTTGGATGCTGTATCATCTGGGCCCATGATATCACCTGTTATGAGACTAGCAAATTTGTTAAGTTCCTGAGCTACTTTGTTGCTGCCTTCCCAATGGTATAACATGTATTAGCTTCCTATTGCTATCGTAATAAATCACCAAAAAATTAGTGGCTCAAAATAAGACAAATGTGTTTTGCTATAGATCTAGAGGTCAAAAGGCCTATATGAGTCTTAAGGGGCTAAAATCAAAGTCCCTGTAGCAAGGCTGATGCCTTCTGTAGACTCCAGAGGAAAATCCACTTCCTTGACTCTTCTAACTTCTAGAGGCCATCTGTATTCCTTGGCTCCTGGCCCCTTCCATTATCTTCAAAGTGCATCATTTCAATCTCTACTTCTGTCATTCCATCTCATTCTTTGATCTTCTTGCCTCTCTTATAAGGATTCTGATGATTACCCTGGGCCCCATCAACTTTGGTATGCCCATGTCTGAAGGTAAAGAGAAGGATCTGACTGGACACTTGGGGCTAATGAATATTCAGAAAGTAACTGAAACCATATTGAATAATGGACACATAGAGAAATGGTTAAGTTTGTTTTTTTTTAGAATCTAATGAACCCTACAGATGTTTGCTTCAGAAAAATGAAAATCCATGCACAACTACACATGCAATTTCAGGACTTTAAGTGCTCTATGCATTCATGAATGCCAGGCTAAGAATTCTTGATGTATAGTCATCAATGCTAAATATCCAGTTAGATCCTTATTTCATACTGCTCACCAAAATACATTCTGATCAATCAAAGATTTTATCCTCACAAAACAAAACACGAGTCTTTAAAATAACTTCAAGGCAATAAAAGTTTTTCTAAACATAGGACAATAATCTCTAATTTATGAAACAAAAGACTAACAAAATCAACCAGATAAAAATATGTGTGTATTCTGTATGGAAATTAATCTATAAACAAAAAGGAAAATGAAAAAATGGGGGAAATATTTGCAAAGATGAAGGGTTAGTTTTCTTCCTGTTAAAGACATTCTTAATTTGATAAAACCAGTAATTCAATAGATGTATAATGTATGTTCAAAGAAACTGATGTAAAATCATTTTATTTAATCTGAAGATGCTCAGTTTCATTCATAAAAAAGAAATGCTATTTTCAAATATTAATTTGAAACATATTAAGAAGACTGAGCACAGTCTTAGTGAAGATACTGTGAGAATACCATATGTATATTGCCACTGGGAATTCAATATATACAATCCCTATCCTGGTACTAATCAAATTGAAATGTGTACACAAACCTTGGGAATCTTGTGAAAATGCAGACTCAGGTTCAGTGGGTTGAAGGTGAGGCCTGAGATGGTGCATTTCAAACCACCTCCCAGGTGATGCCAATACTTCTGAGCCACAGAACACACTCTGTGTGAGTGGCAGTGCTTAATAGAAATTTTCAATGTGCATTATCTCTTAAGCCAACAATACAATTCCTAGGATATCTGAGAAATGGTGTGTGCATAAAGATACTCCTCGTAAGACTGGGTGTAATAACAAAAGCCAAGAAGGAACATAAATGTCTGTGATAATAAGTGTGCTAGCACAGAACTTGGAGAACGCAATGGCACCCCACTCCAGTACTCTTGCCTGGAAAATCCCATGGACGGAGGAGCCTGGTGGGCTGCAGTCCATGGGGTCACTGGGAGTTGGACACGACTGAGCGACTTCACTTTCACTTTTCACTTTCATGCATTGGAGAAGGAAATGGCACTCCACTCCAGTGTTCTTGCCTGGAGAATCCCAGGGACGGGGGAGCCTGTTGGGCTGCCGTCTATGGGGTTGCACAGAGTTGGACACAACTGAAGCAACTTAGCAGCAGCAGCAACAGCAGCATAGAACTTCCTCATGCCCTTCTTTGTTCCTACCTTGTATTCATGGGCGTTTAGAGGACTAAAAACTACATTTACCGGACTCTCATACAGCTAGGATTTGTGACATGATTTAGATTTCATCAGTAAGCTGTATGTGTATGAAATTTAAAATAAAAAGAGACATCTTCCTGATGCTTTGGAGTCTGCAAAGTGAAGTGGACATGAGCAATTGCAGTACCTGTGTACCCCACATGCCAGGGTCTACTTACTAGTTCCACGAATGAGAGGCTCAGTTGCAGTGGTGACAGCGACAGTAACTGCTTCCTGCCTTATTAATCACAGCCATTATGGTGTGATCTTTAAACCGTTAGCCCTCCTGAATTCAGCTCTTGCCTTGTTTGCAGTGAGTTTCCTAGCACCTAATTTTCTGTAGTAAATTCCTTTCTAATTGAAATATCTAATGTTTTGTTGTTGTTGCTTTCTGCATGTAATTGACTAAAACAGTATTTGGCACCAAGATGGAGAACTGGGATTAGAATTCTAACCTGTTTGGTTTTCATGGCAGTGGTAAGTTCATCACCATACTGGGTGACATTATCTCACCATATACACAATTCTAACCAGCTGAAATACTATTCAAAGGCAAAAGGAAAGACATGTGTAAACAGCAAATATAACCCCATGATTAGCTGCCAAATTGAGGAATACTGTAGCCACAGATATTTTTCCTTGTCATTTTATGTATATATCTTTATATACTAATCATATTTCTTTTTCTCTCTCCTCCTTTCTATTATTATTTTATATCAAGATGTGTAAACAGTGGTTGTTTTTTTATCACTTAGTCCTTGGGTTATATTATATAAAAGTCCAATTGTGACTAACAATTCAATTTTTGTTTACTTTTTATTGGAGTATAGTTGCTTTACAATGTTATGTTAATTTCTGCTGTACAGCAAAGTTAGTTATACATATTCCCCTCCTTTTTAGCTTTTCTTCCCATTTAGGTCACCATAGAGCATTGAGAAGAGTTCACTGTGCTATACAGTAGGTTGTCATTAGTTATCTATTTCATATATAGTAGAGCGTGTGTGTGCGTGTTAAGTAGTTTTAGTCGTGTCTGACTCTTTGCGACCTCACGGACTGTAGTCCACCAGGCTCCTCTGTCCATGGGATTCTCCAGGCAAGAATACTAGAGTAGGTAGCCATTTCCTCCCCCAGGGAATCTTTCTGACCCAGGGATTGAACCTGAGTCTCTTATGTTTCCTGCATTGGCAGGTGGGTTCTTTACCACTAGCACCATCTGGGAAGCCCATAGTGATGTATATATGTCAACAATTGTGACTAATTTTAAAAGATATTGTGCAAGCTGCAAACAGTCAGACAGCTATGAGTCTGTGTGGTTGTTGGCCTCCATCTCCTAGGGTCTGCTCTCCAGCTTCACAGGTATGAATAAGCAGTGACACTTGTGGCTATGGCAACCGAAGCTTCTGCAACTCCAGATCCTGGCTATGGTTGTGTAACTTTGAAATTAGTAGTACAGTTGCAACTGCATGACTTTCACTCTCCCATCCCTTTCAATTATTTCATCATCCCCTAAATCCTTTTAATAAACCTCTTTATGTCAGAAATGGGATCAATTAAAATGGATTCTGAAAATTCAAACCATTTTGGAGCCCCATACATACTGCTAATACATACATACTAATAAACTGGTGTGATTAAAATGCCTATATGTGTGCTGTGCTTAGTCGCTCAGCCATGTCTGACTCTTTGTGACCCCATGGACTGTAGCCTGCCAGGCTCCTCTGTCCTCCTTTGTCCAAGGGGATTCTCCAGGCAAGAATACTGGAGTCGGTTGCCATGCCCTCCTCCAGAGATCTTCCCAACCCAGGGATTGAACCCAGGTCTCCAACACTGCAGGCAGATTCTTTACCAGCTGAGCCACATGGGAAGCCCAAGAATACTGGAGTGGGTAGCCTATCTCTTCTCCAGTGGATCTTCCCAACCCAGGAATTGAACCAGAGTCTCCTCCATTGCAGGCAGATTCTTTACCAACTGAGCTACCAGGGAAGCCCACATATATACCAGGGAAGCCTGTATATATAAAATGCCTATATACTGCTTGCTAAATGAAATAAAGTCACTTAGGCAAAGCAGCCACATTCAGTGAAATTTAGAACATACCTAACATAGGTTCCATAAGGCTCCCTTGTGGCTCAGCTGGTAAAGAATCTGTCTGCAATGCAGGAGACCTGGGTTCAATCCCTGGGCTGGGAAGATTCCCTGAAGAAGGGAAAGGCAACCCACTCCAGTATTCTGGCCTGGAAAATTCCATGGACTGTATAGTCCATGCGGTCGCAAAGAGTCAGACACAACTGAGCAACTTTCACATTCACACAACATAGCTTCCTAGGAACTAGCTTGCTTGTCCAGTACAACCTGACCATTATCTCCAAATTTTAATCCTAGTCCTTTACTACTGCCTTTATAAAGTCTTTAAAAGGTTGATGATTGCTATTAAGTTGGAAGATAACAGGCATGACTACCTTCAGTTTGTACATTGGAAAATGAGATTAAAAGGATTAATGTGTCCTCAAAGCTAAAGAAAGGGCCATTAGGAAGAAATAGGGATGTTGCGGGTTTTAGATTTATGTTATTTTGATTTCTTCCAGCAAATTCATGTTAAAGCCCACTATCCCCATTTGTCTTCCAGAATAATTACATAACTCAAAGTTTATCAACCACAGTTTTTTGCCCCTTGAAACTTAAAATTTTAGTATAAACAACATTGATATGGATAGTCAGTGGTGCATAAAATTTTAATTATGTAAGTTTTAATCTATATATAGGCCATTCTATGAGTTTATCATCCTCACTTATGAAAGAACTAAAAATTAGAACACTATACATTTTGCTGTTTTCATGCTCCTTTTGGAAGGTCCATTGGTCTCAAGTCTGTAAGAGACTTATCTGTAAAATAATCAGCTCCCATTTAAAAGTTGCCTGGAAAATGTTATAAAACTAATAAAAGTGAATTAATATTTAGGTCCAGTTGAAATGACACAGTTTAAACAATGAGTAAAGAATGCATGACTTGTCCCAAGTGCTATTTTACAACATCAGTTTATTATAACCCTAAAAACTGTTTTTAAACATTGTTGGATGAAAATTGTTAAAGATTTCCAAAAAAGGGAAGTTTGATAGCACAACTCTATTTGGTCAGAGACACTGTCTTTATAGGGAATCTAGGAGCTTTCTGTTTATAAAATAAATCCAGTATTATTTGTATTTTTTTTCCTTTGGGATATAAACAATGAAAAAATGGTAGAAAAGATTCAATACAGTAAACTATAACGTTATCACATTTAATCTATCAATCTCAGTGAGAAGCCCCAGAGCTGTTCATAAGATAAGTGACTTAGATCAGCCACAATCCAACATAAGCATTTAGAAAACATGGCGAGCTAATGTGATATACTTGAGCACATTTTCCCATTGTCCACTGTGGTCAAAAAGACTACACTGGGCATTGAGCAGCCCCCAAAGTGTTCTCTGATGTCTAGACTTCAGGCTAAGTCAGCTTTGGCCACATCTTCTCAATCTTTGCCTCTGCTTTTCTGTTCAGCTCCACAACTAATGTTTCCTCTACAATCATTCTCTTTCAGCATAAATTCTCCTTTAGAAGGCCTTTCTGTGACCTTCAGGCATGAAATTGCTCCTCTGGCCCTCTGTATTTCCTTTATCATTACATTATTTTTTCACTGAGTTTGTAAATTCATCTATATGACTAGTCTCTAGTTTCATGAAGCCAGGAACGTGCTTCTGTGGTTTCATCTCCTTAGTCTCTCCTCTAGGACATGATGCTTACTAATTTCTTTTTTTAATGAGATAGTCATCAGCAATGACCACACTGCATAATCTTCTTTCCTATTCCTGTTGTCTCTCTGTTGCTGTGTTTCTCCTAGGATGCACATCTCTTTCAAAATGCAGAATTTATACTACAAATCCATTGCAAAATATACTTTTCTCCTTTACGTAAAAGTACTGGGGGTAGGAAAGGTTTAGGTCTCTTTAGGACTCTCAAGCTCTAACTGTGTGCCCTCTCCTAATATTTTACGTGTTCATTTCAATATTACATCAGGAAACTACATGTGTTTTGTTTCACACCTCTTTTGTGAGTTTGCTGGCCCATACTTCCTTGCAGGAGACAAATTACATGTACCAGGCACTGTTATAAGGACTTTACAATATATTATTTAGCCTTTTCCGACAATTTTATGAGTCAGATATGAATATCTTACTCAGTCTACATAGGAGGAAACTGAAAGGAATGTGTATACACACAAATTACACAGACTATGGAACCAAATGACCCAGCGTAGAATACAGGCTCCACCTCATGCTGCCTCTATGTGCCTTTCGGAACAGAATCTGGCAAAATGGGGCTTTCTGGGGGCTGACGATGCTGTGTTTCTGCAACTTAATCTTGGTTTTCGAAGAATTTGTTTCACAACAGTTAAGCTGTATGCAGTTTTTTTTAAGTAAATACACTATTTTACACTTTCAAAGGCTGAAAGAGCAAAAGAAGGAAGGGTAGGAAGATGGAAGAGAGAGGGAGAAAACATAATGACAAGAAGGGAGCAGGAAAAGGAAGAGTCTGACAAAGAAAGCATTGTATAACTGTCAGCTATTATCATCTGAAAACAATCCCCAATGCTTTTGGCTGTACTTTTGAATGTAGGAACGAGATATTGATCAAGTTAAGTCATCAACACACACATATAACTAGCTCTTCTTTTCAGAGGGGTTTACTTTTGTGGAAAATAGCCCAGTGTTTCACCTTTTCTTCTGGCTAAAACTTTACTATGAACTATCACAGCTACACAGAAAGTTAGAGAAAATAATATAACAAATAGTTGCATGCTTACCACACAGTTTTATAAATTCTTTATATTCTATACTTTTTGTTTCAGTAATTTTTAAGTAAAAAATTCATTAGTTACACATTTATGCAATGGGAAAAGCCCTTCCCTGAAATGTGCGCCTCCCCTCGTCCTGTGTCTCTCCTTTCCTGGAAAAAGAACCATCATTATGAGTTTGTTGTTTCTGTGCATTTGCATACAAATATTATATACAATATTATTTTATATGCTTTTTAAAATTATGTTTTACTAACTACTATGGTGGACTGTGAAGAAGGCTGAGCACCGAAGAATTGATGCTTTTGAACTGTGGTGTTGGAGAAGACTCTTGAGAATCCCTTGGACTGCAAGGAGATCCAACCAGTCCATTCTGAAGGAGATCAGCCCGGGGATTTCTTTGGAAGGAATGATGCTAAAGCTGAAACTCCAGTACTTTGGCCACCTCATGGGAAGAGTTGACTCATTGGAAAAGGCTCTGATGCTGGGAGGGATTGGGGGCAGGAGGAGAAGGGGACAACAGAGGATGAGATGGCTGGATGGCATCACCGACTCGATGGACATGAGTCTGAGTGAACTCCGGGAGTTGGTGATGGACAGGGAGGCCTGGCGTGCTGCGACTCACGGGGTCACAAAGAGTCGGACATGACTGAGCGACTGAACTGAACTGATGGTCAAGGCTGTATACTGTCACCCTGCTTATTTAACTTATATGCAGAGTACATCATGAGACACGCTGGACTGGAAGAAACACAAGCTGGAATCAAGATTGCCAGGAGAAATATCAATAACCTCAGATATGCAGATGACACCACCCTTATGGCAGAAAGTGAAGAAGAACTAAAAAGCCTCTTGATGAAAGTGAAAGTGGAGAGTGCAAAAGTTGGCTTAAAGCTCAACATTCAGAAAACGAAGATCATGGCATCTGGTCCCATCACTTCATGGGAAATAGATGGAGAAACAGTGGAAACAGTGTCAGACTTTATTTTTTGGGGCTCCAAAATCACTGCAGATGGTGACTGCAGCCATGAAATTAAAAGATGCTTACTCCTTGGAAGAAAAGTTATGACCCACCTAGATAGCATATTCAAAAGCAGAGACATTACTTTGCCGACTAAGGTCCGTCTAGTCAAGGCTATGGTTTTTCCTGTGGTCATGTATGGATGTGAGAGTTGGACTGTGAAGAAGGCTGAGCGCCAAAGAATTGATGCTTTTGAACTGTGGTGTTGGAGAAGACTCTTGAGAGTCCCTTGGACTGCAAGGAGATCCAACCAGTCCATTCTGAAGGAGATCAGCCCGGGGATTTCTTTGGAAGGAATGATGCTAAAGCTGAAACTCCAGTACTTTGGCCACCTCATGGTGAAGAGTTGACTCATTGGAAAAGACTCTGATGCTGGCAGAGATTGGGGGCAGGAGGAGAAGGGGACGACCGAGGATGAGATGGCTGGATGGCATCACTGACTCGATGGACGTGAGTCTGAGTGAACTCCGGGAGTTGGTGATGGACAGGGAGGCCAGGCGTGCTGCGATTCATGGGGTCACAAAGAGTCGGACATGACTGAGCGACTGGACTGAACTGATGGTTTTGATACAATGGTTCCAGTTATTTTATTTGTTGTGTAGTATTCTATTATATTAATATATGCTATATATTTTATCTACTCTCCATTTATCATATATTTAAATAATTTTCATAAGCTTTTGCAGTAACAATTCTATAAAGAACATTCTTATTATGCTTGTCTCTGCTACATAAAGTTAACAATTTTTCTGGATGGCTCCCTAAAAATGGAACTGGTGAATCAAAAATAGTGCATCTCCAACTTTATGATCTATGGTCACATTGTTCTCCAAAGTGGTTTTTCCCATTTGTAGTTCTACTAGCATTTAAGAAATCTCATCTCCTAGTACCTTTACCAGACCTTTGCATTATCTAGACTTTACATTTTTGCCAACTTGATAATGTGAAATCTAAAATTTTTAGTTGGAGATACATTTCCCTAAACACTAATGAGGTTATCGATATTTTCAAATGTTTCTGCCAAATTTCTCCCATGTTAAGTGCTGTATTGCTTTGCCTGTTTTTTTTTTTTTTCTTTTAGGTCATTAATCTTTTTACTTATTGATTTCTAAGCATTCTCTAAAAATTCTTCTCTGACATCTTATTTTTCAGGCCTGATAAACCAACCCTTTAGATAATTTTTTAAATTGACATACACAAATTTTTAAAGTATAGCACAGCTCAGTGACTTTTCACAAAAGTAACTAGTGACCACATAACAAAGTAGAATATTCCTAGAACCTAGAATATCCTCTTTTGTCCCTCTTCCCAAGGGTAAACACTATCTCAACTCTTAACCACTATATACTTTTTCCCCATGTTTGAACTGTAAATAAATGAAATTATCCACCAGTACTATTTAGTATGTAGCTTCCTTCATTCAATAATAACCTTGAGAGAGAAAATACCTGCTAATGATGTGACTGTCAAGGCATTAATATCCAAAATATACAAACAGCTCATATAATTCAGTAACAAAAAAGCCAGACAATCCAATCAAAAAATAAGTAGAAGACCTAAATAGACATTTCCCCAAACAAGACATACATACCGATGGCCAACAGACACAAGAAAAGATGCTCAGCATCACTAATTATTAGAACAATGCAAATAAAAACTACTTTGAGATATCACCTCATACTGGTCAGAATCAGTTCAGTTCAGTCGCTCAGTCATGTCCGACTCTTTGTGACCCCATGAATCGCAGCACGCCTGGCCTCCCTGTCCATCACCAACTCCCAGAGTTCACTCAGACTCACGTCCATCGAGTCAGTGATGCCATCCAACCATCTCATCCTCCATTGTCCCCTTCTCCTCCTGCCCCCAATCCTTCCCAGCATCAGAGTCTTTTCCAATGAGTCAACTCTTCCCATGAGGTGGCCAAAGTACTGGAGTTTCAGCTTTAGCATCATTCCTTCCAAAGAAATCCCCGGGCTGATCTCCTTCAGAATGGACTGGTTGGATCTCCTTGCAGTCCAAGGAACTCTCAAGAGTCTAGCTATCATCAGAAAGTCTACAAATAATAAATGCTGGACAGTGTGTGGAGAAAAGGGAACTCTCCTACACTGTTGGTGGGAATGTAAATTGATGCAGCCACTATGGAGAACAGCTCAGAGTTTCCTTAAAAAACTAGAAATAGAGCTATCATATGATCCAACAATCCCACCCCCAATCGAGAAAAGATGACAACTCTAATTCAAAAAGATACATGCATCCCAATGTTCATAGTAGCACTATTTGCCATAGCCAAGACAGGAAAACAACCCAAGTGCCCATCAACAGTTGACTGGTTTAAGAAGATGTGGTGAGTATACACACAATGGAATGCTATTTGGCCATAAAAAAGAATGAACTATTGCTATGTGTAGCAACATGGATGGACCTGGAGAATATCATACTAAGTCAAGTCAAGTCAGACAAAGAAAAAATATTGTATGATATCACTTACATCTGATATCTGAAGAATAGTACAAATGAATCTATATATAATACAAAGAGACTCACAAATATAGAAAACAAACTACAGTTACTGAAGGGGAAAGGAGGAGGGGAAAATTAGAAGTATGGGATTAACAATAAAAACTACTATACATGAAATACATAACCAACAAGTATTTACTGTGTAGCACAGGGAATTATATTCAATTTCTTGTAATAACCTACAATGGAAAATTATATACATATATATACACATAACTGAATCACTTTGCCAAACACCTAAAACTAACACAATATTATAATTATAATTCAATTTTTAAAAATAGAAAAATGATCATATCCTTGAGAGATTCACCTTTCTTGTTCGTTCTCTGTGCTATATTTTATTAATATATTACAATTTATGTATCCAGTCTACAATTGAATATTTGAATAGCTGATAGTCTAGGTGCTATTACAAGATTGCGGGTCAGAGAAGAAGGGGGCGACAAAGGATGAGATGGTTGGATGACATCACCGACTCAATGGACATGAGTTTGAGCAAACTCCTGGGAGGTAGCGAAGGACAGGGAAGCCTGGTCTGCTGCAGTTCATGGGGTCACAGAGTCGGACACGACTTAGTGACTGAACAACAACAGCTATGAACCTTCTTGTCTTCTGGTAAACTTATGTATGCATTTCTGGAGGGCATAGAGTCAGGAATATAATAGCTGGGTCATAGGGTACTGCCTGTTAGACTTTCCTGAAGCCTTCCAAACAATTTGCAAAAGTAGTTGTTTCAATTTATAGTCCCACCTGCAAGGTATGAGAGTCCCAGTTGCTCCATAGCCTTGCCGAAACATGGTATTATCTGTCATTTCCATTTTTTTTAATTTTAAAAATTAATCTATTTATTTTAATTGGAGGCTAATCCAATACTTTGGCCACCTGATGCGAAGAGCTGACTTATTTGAAAAGACCCTGATGCTGGGAACGATTGAGGGCAGGAGAAGAAGGGTACAACAGAGGATGAGACGGTTGGATGGCATCACCGACTCAATGGACATGGGTTTGGGTAGACTCTGGCAGTTGGTGATGGACAGGGAGGCCTGGTGTGCTGCAGTCTATGGCGGTCACAAAGAGTCAGACACGACTGAGCGACTGAGCTGAACTCAATTACTTTACAATATTGGGGTGGTTGTTGCCAAACATCGACAAGAATCAGCCATGGGTCATTTCCATCTAAAGAACTTGCAGGCATATGATAAAATCTTGGTAATTTGCATGCCCCTGCTGAAGTCAGTCACTTTGCAAATACCCTCTCCCACACTGTGCCCACGTTTTTTTTTCACTATTTTTATGCTGCCCTTTGATGAACAAGAGTTCTTAATTTCAATGTAGTACACTTTTTTCTTTTTAATTAGTGGTTTTTATGTTTAAAAGCATTTTGCTACCCTTAAAGTCATGAAGAAAATTTCTTAAGATTTCTTCTATTTTATTGTTTTTACCTTTTACATGTGTGCCTACAATCCACCTGAGACTGGTTTTGCGGATGGCTGAGTTAGGGGATCAAGATACTTATTTCATATGAACGTACTCAGCATCATTAGAAAGACCATCCTTGCTCCACCACACTGAAACAACTGCTTTTACATAATTCAAGTGACATGTGGGGGTCTCTCAGTGGACTCTATTTGTCTGCTTGTCTATTCTTACATAATTCCACAGTTTCTTAAATACTGTAGGTTTATAATAAGTGACGATATCCAATATCTTCTAATTCCTCTAGGTTTTTTCTTCTTCTTCAAAAGTATTCTTGACTGTTTCTAGCCCTTTTCATTTCCATGTACATTTTAGAATCCACTTGTCAACTTTTTAGAACACTGCTAGGAGTACACTGTATTTATGAATCTATAGATCAATTTGGGGAGAACTAAATTACAATATTGAATCTCTCAATCTATAAACATGATATAGTCCTCCATTTATTTAGGTCTGTTTATCTCAATAATGGTGTTGAAGGAGGAAACAGAACAAGCTCTATCTTGAAAGCAGGACTCCATCTTGGGCTGGACTGTGGACTTTGAGCTATATGCCCAGTATCTATGGAAACGACATACCAACTGGAAAACCAGGCCCCCGGAAGGAAGAGCCCCAGGGATCTCCATTGCTAAAAGAATACCCTAATTATCTGTGTAACTGAATAGAACCATACATTTTAATGCTTATTGGGGTATGACCACAGGCCTATTGATAATTGTCCACTGTTAACTACCTAGGCTTAAGGCATAGGAATCATGGGTTAACTTTGATTGGCAGGGAATTTGGGGAGGTGGATTTGTGCACGTACACTTAGGGTATACATTATATGGTCAGGGTCCTTGGCCAAGAGGAGACTCTGCCTTGGGCCCTCTGGTGTAATAAACTGCGCTTCACTATCTGCATCGTCCTTCTGAGTGAGTTTGTTTCCTGGAACGTGTGGCTACAACAGTGTGTTTTTTGGACCTTTTATTAGATTTTATTCTAGGTATTGGGGATTTTTGATGCTATTGTAAATGGTATTTTAAATTTCATTTTTGCTTATTGCTGGCACATAGAAATAGAACTGACTTTGTATGCAGTAACCTTATTACATGTATTTATTAACTAATTCTTATAGCTTAAATACAGATGGAGCATTAGTTTTGTTCCTTTTTTTTATAGTTGTCATTCGAAAATAATGAGAGCTTTATTTTTTTCCTTCTCAAACTTTTTCTTTCACTTCTTTACTTGCCTTATTGCTCTAGCTAGTACCTCAGTACTGAATAGGAGTGAGGTATAATGGGCATTCTTGTCTCATTCTCCATCTCAGAGGAAGAGCTTTCCAAATTTACTGCTAAGTGCAATGTTCTACCAGAGAAGGCAATGGCACCCCACTCCAGTACTCTTGCCTGGAAAATCCCATGGACAGAGAAGCCTGGTAGGCTGCAGTCCATGGGGTCACTGAGAGTCGGACACGACTGAGCGACTTCACTTTCACTTTTCACTTTCATGCATTGGAGAAGGAAATGGCAACCCACTCCAGTGTTCTTACCTGGAGAATCCCATGACAGGGTAGCCTGGTGGGGTGCCATCTATGGGGTCACACAGTCGGACACAACTGAAGCGACTTAGCAGCAGCAGCAGCAGCAATGTTCTACGTTCTTTTTTTTCTGCAATGATTTTTTAATCCTCACATCTGTAATATTCATTACATGGGTAGCCTGCTTCATTTAAGACTCCATTCCTCTTTTTTTGAAAATAAAATGTAACTTTGAATTTTTTTTTTCCTAATGAACAGTTACTACTTGATAAACTTCTGGGATGTGATTTCCATTTTGAGTATCAATGTAACTTTTACTAAAATCTGTCTATCTCTATTTTCTTGCTTAGGCCTTGCCTTTTTATTACATTTTGAGAAATAAAAGGAAAATAAAAATATATAGACTTGGGTTTCTATCAAAGCTATTAATGTTATTTATCCACATTTTAAAATTTTTATTAAAGTATAGTTAATTTACATCATTGTATTAGTCTTGGGTGTACAATATAGTAATTCAATACTTTTGCAGATTATACTCTATTTAAAGTTATTATAAAATATTGGCTATATTCCCTGTGCTGTACATCTTTGTATCTTGACTATCATATACATGGTAGCTTATACCTCTTAATCCCCTACCTTTTTCTTGCCCCTCTTCCCACTGGTCACCACTAGTTTGCTCTCTTTATCTACGAGCATATTTCTGTTTTGTTATATTTATTTGTTTATCTTTAGATTCTACCTATAAGTGACAACATATAGTACTCGTCTTTCTCTGACTTAATTCACTAAGCGTAATACCCTCCAGGTCCATTCATGCTTTTGCAAATGGCAAATTCTCATTCTTTTTTATGGCTGAGTAATATTCTATTACACATTCTCAATTTAAATTAAATTGAGATCAAGATGACTTTTGAAGGCTAAAGATTCTTTTCTCTTTTATTCAACAAGCAATTCTGGAGCAATTGAATGTACCAAGAAAAACACTAGGTTCTGAGACCTTTGAAGCCTGAACATTCACTAATTAAGTGACCGACTGATTAGTTCACTTGACAAGCATTTTTGGAGAAATGATGGTGTACCTGAAATTGTGCAAGGCCCTGAAGATACAGAGGAGTTCTCAAGGAGGTCCCATTACACAGGAAGAAATGACAGTGGCTCAAATGAGGGTGGCAGCAGCTCAGATGGAATAAAAGATATACACTGGATAGCTATTTAAGTGCTAGGACTTGGTGTATGATTACTGAGGGAGCAGAGAGGAAGAGGGTGTCAAGAATAACTACAAATTTGAAGAGCTACTTAGAAAGTAGAATTGAATGACTGGGTGAGGGGGAAAAGTTAACAGTTGATATTCAGGTATATGATTTGACTAAGAGGGTGGATGGTGATTTAGCCACTAAGATTCATAGCAGAAGTTTAGGAAGAAAGGTGGAGTTTCCCTTGAACTTGTTACATTTGAGATACTTTGCGTACTCGGTAGGTACAGGGGAAGCAGGCAGTTTAGAGACAGGAGTCTGACACACGGGAGTAAAATGTCTGGAGTCATGATTTTGCAGGTCACCAGCTGGCCACCTCAGGGGGACTGAGGTGGCCATCTGGGGAAGTACCATCATGAAGAACTAGGGTTGCAGATCTGACCATCTAATGCATTAATCAGAGTCCAATCTCTTTTTAGTCACATGTTTATATAGCCACAAAATAATTCATATCTTATCTGTGCAACTTCACCAGCTGTAAGTTATACCCCTTCTGAGAATCAGATTCACTAGTTACTGTTTTCCTCCAATGGAAACCAAGTATTGAGTGGAAAAAAGCAGAATTAGTTTCACATTTCAGCCCCTTTTGCATCTTTCTGTTCCTACTTGAGAACTGGTCTTTCACCATCCTTTCTAGCCTCCTCATGCAACATACCAACAATTACATAATAGCATGCACAAGTCAGGATTGAGTGTTACCACACTCAGAAAAGCATTTGCAAACCCAAGATGAGATTAGAATACTCATTTCAGCTAATACTTATTTTTCATTATTAAAACTTTAAGTGGATGCTAATAAAATGAAAAATAAAATTTGGTACAAGGTTTGTGGAATAAATCCTTCATATTAATTTCAAACTCTTTTAAAAAATGTTTGTTAAATAACTTGGCTCACTTTTCCACCTTTGCTACATATAAAATAGTGGCCACATCAGCAAGTTCTTAGCATATTGACTGTTATGTTCATTAGGACTCTTGATTGCAAGTAACAGAAACCCACCTGAAAACCCAGGTTAAAGAAAAAAAAGAATGCATTGCCTTAGATTGAGTGAGCTACCCAGCTATCACAGGAAAAAACTGCAGAATCTGAGAATTCAGGAAACATCATCATAAGGACACTTTACCCACTAGGATTTCAACTTGTTTCTGCTTCTCTTTATGAGTTAGCTTTGTACACTGTTATGAAGATCAGCCTCTCCATCAGGTGGGGAAGATGTCACCCCAGTCCCAGTTTAGTTGCTTCCTTTCCACTTAAGTTGCTTTCTCTCTGTGTCCAAGTAGCAAGAAAGAAGAGGGAATGATTCTATTTGGCTCTGAACAACAACTGTTCAGACTGTTCAGACTTTTTTTTTTTTTTGCCTAATACCTTAGTGGGGAGATGAGATAATACTACATTGGGTCAACCCTGAGTCATGTGCTCAGCCTGTGACCAAAAATAGAGACCTTCTCCCAGAATAAGGAATATGGCAAATCCTGTGAGGCTAACCAGATACAGTCACTGCCACACAATCTACATGACAATGATGCCAAGAATCCAATCTTTTGGATAGCATGGAAACAGATCTGACAATACCTCAGAATCATCATTGTGAATGATAATCCTCACTGGAGAGTATTGTGTACATAGAGTTTAGAGGCTGAATCCTATGTGTCACCGTACATCCCTAGGATTTTGAATGTTCTTCAAAATATCATATTTGTAGTAATTAATCTCTGAAAAATAAAATATGAAAATAATTCTCAGTTACTTTTGAGCCCAAAGTTTCCATTTTTAGTATAATGCAGGATAATCTTAGGCGAATGATTTTTAATCTGATGATTATGTCACTTTTTTCATGATCTGTTCATCATATACTCATATGGTATTCTCTTCCTTAGAGTCTTAAAAACAATATCAACATGACATTTTGTAAACAATACTCATAGATTTGAGGAAAGGGGAAGTAAACCTATAGCCATGACTCCTGGGAGAATGTAAAGCTAATAAGAAATATTAACTGTACCTCAATTCTCTTTACCATGCTCTCTCCAAACACCTAAAAAACTAATTACAGGGACTAAAGGGTCATTTTTCAAACATGATAAAACCAAAGAACACTGCTTTTCTTCTAGATCCACTGATTGGAATGTGAACATTTAAATGGTCAAGAAACTAGTAAGTTTCAGAATATGGTTAACAGCAAAATTTATAGCTTATATGAATTCTGTTCCCCAGTCAAGGTTCACCAATTCACAATATATAATTAACAGAAGCAGATTTTATTATTTATAACACTATCATTTTATTGAAATCAGTCAAGAATATAGTTATTTTACTCAGAAACATCACATGAGCCTTAAGTAAAACAAATTTGAGATAAATAAAACATTCAATGCTTCTGTTGAAATTCTTATGCAAACTTCAATTAGGTTTTAATATTTCAGAGGCCTTGGTATTTGGAGACTCTCACTATTAGGTCAAATTAAGAAAACCTGACTTGATATTTTGGCCCTTGTATAAAACTATTTTCTGTAAATTTATCTGAAATTCTAACTGTAAGGAGACTCATAATCTGGCTATTGTAGCTGGTATGACTCAATATCCTGAAGACTGAAATGATTCTATGACTGTAAGCTCAGGGTCCTTTTTCATGCAAATGATATTCCCTATGCAAGCCCTAATTTGATATGCCACAGGTGCAGAGAGCAGAGATTACATGGCGGCATAAAGACAGAGACATTTAAAACTTTAGACTTTTGCATGCCTTTTTCAAAGCCTGTAAAACTCAATGGGAAGTTAACAAGTAAACTGAGAAAGTAGCAGGACATGGGAACTGCAATCAGAGTGGAAGACAGGTTTACTGACGTGCCACCTTGGCCAAGTCCCTAAAGGTCACTGCAGCTGCTGCTGCTAATCGCTTCAGTCGTGTCCGACTCTGTGCGACCCCATAGACGGCAGCCCACCAGGCTCCCCCATCCCTGGGATTCTCCAGGCAAGAACACTGGAGTGGGTTGCCATTTCCTTCTCCAATGCATGAAAATGAAATGTGAAAGTGAAGTCGCTCAGTTGTGTCCAATCCTCAGCGACCCCATGGACTGCAGCCTTCCAGGCTCCTCCATCTATGGGATTTTCCAGGCAAGAGTACTGGAGTGGGGTACCATTGCCTTCTCTGAAAGGTCACTGAGCCTTGGTTTTATTGTTTGTAAGTGGAGAAAATAGCACCTATCTTAGGGAACATCTCTGGCAGTCCAGAGGTTATGACTCAGCACTTCCACTGCAGGGGCAACAGGTTCGATCCCTGGTCAGGGAACTAAATTCCTGCATGACATGTGGTGTGGCCAGAAAAAAAAAAATTGTACCTATGTTGGAGGACTGTTTATGGGGCTAAAGAAAATGACACATAAAAAACCTGGCACATAGCCACTTCATAAGTGGCTGCTATTATTATCTGGTTCTGTTACAAGGATTAAGCCTCAGCTTCAGACATTCAATCTTGACTAAGAAGATTGAGAAACAAAAGAAAATTTCTGGACTTGTTACTGGCAACAAATCTAATGCCAACAGTGGCTTTACTTAAATTTGCCAATTAATATAGATAATCTGTGCCATCTTCAAAAGCACCAACTGGACCTAGCTAAGGGTAAAGTCCATAGAGAATGTTCAACAGCCATGTTCCACAGCTCTGAAATCATCAGAACCCAAATGTAAGCTGGGTGTTGGCCATGAATGTTCTTGATCACACAACAGGAAAGCCTGACAAATACCTGCCTCAGTTAACCCCTCAAAACACTAGGCTTAACCTGTTCAATAAGCGTTTGAATTCTTGGGTGCACAGATGCTGGAGGCCCACCATCAGTATTTTGTCACAGAGGGTCTAAACTGCAGGTTTAAAAAGCTCCTTGGGTAAGCAGAAATCCAAATTCCTTCTGAAATGATTTTTGTTGTTACTATACCACTAAGAATTTTCCATGTCAATAAGTATCATTATACAGCATAATTTTAAAAGGCTTCCTAATACAGATGTGCTGCTGTTTTTTCATACTTGTGCTTTGTTTCAAATTCAAGCTAGACCTCATATATATTAATAGCCTTATTATTTATAAAGTGACCTTGACTTAAGTCTGATTGCCCAAGCACAGTATTATGGTTTTCTGGGTTTGATCCCTCGCAGGGAAACAAAGATCTCGCATGCCTGGTGGCACAGCCAAAAATGTTAAAATTAATAAATACAAATTTTTAAAAACGAAGTTAATTTTTACCAAAGATAACCTTGACTTACAGTGGCCGCAGTGGAGAACTTTTAACCACCTGAGATGACCTTATCCAGTTACAAGGTGCCCTAGAGAAAAGGGTCTCAGCCAGGCACTCACTATGAAGGGTCAAGAGAGAGTTACTTTTCCTCCTCTACGGTTTCTAGTGACCAGGATGAGACCCACTGGGACGCCCCACTTGCTTGGAATCCTGCAGACGGCATTATGGGAAAACTGGCAGAAGCCTGGCAAAGGGTAACAGTTCTTACCAAGGTCAGATCTCCCGGATCTGTGGAGCGGGGGTGAGAGGAAGGGGAAATTTATTTCACGTTTTCCTTTCCTTTCCAAATTCACTTTAGCAGGAAAACACATCCTTTCCCTCCCAGGGATAGCTGTGAAATGTAAATGATGTTTTTTTCTCTAGGAACCCAGAGGCATCTCATGAAATGCAAACTTCAGAGAAGTCATGCTTATCAGGAAAAAAGAAAAAGCAGCAGCAACAGCAGGTATTTGGAAAGTGAGTGAACGAAGAATCTTAAAACTTTTCCCCACTAATATCAGTAAAAAAATAAGCCATCTGAGCAAGTAACCTTAACTTCTTCTGTCTGCCTGATATGCAATTTAGATCCAACCATTCTTTTATAAACTAGTGAGTTTTGCCTTATTGTATGTATCCCATGGCTAAAAATGTTAAACAAAACCTGTAAGATCTCTGCATCTGTCTGTATGTTCACGTACGTGATAGATGTGTGATATTTTCCTACCTTTGGATAGTATAGCCAAAATTAATTTATAAAGAATTCTAATAGGCTGAAAAAACAAACATTTATATGGATCAAGTGTGTGCTAAGAAATATAGAAACCAACCCAAATGTTTTTCCAGTTCACGTGGTCTAGCATAATCTTTGGTAAATGAAAGCTAGTTTAAGTGTGTTGGTTTAATTAAAACAGGCATCTCTTTAGACTGATCCGTATTAAGTTGAACATTTTTATTCTACCAGAGTTAACTAAAGTTAAATTATGTAAATATAAAGTAAAATTATGTAATCTCTGTTTTGTCAGCAAGAATGGTAACTTAAGATGATGGCTGGCTGTTCAATGTCTCATGGAAATTTTCATGAGTAATCATTTTTAAATATAATTGTTGAAAACAAGTAAATTAAGGAGATGTAAATAATAGTTTTAAAATGTACTTTTCAACAATAATCATATCTTACGATATGTTTACTTAAGATTAGTTTCCAAAGTCTTCTTGGTAACTTAAAACCTTAAAGTTGTATGAGATAAGTTAAATGAAAGTCATTAAACATCTAGATCATTTCCAAGTAAGATAAAATACTGAAATATTAATTACTGAACACAGGTTTATTCACTTTTGGCTTTCTTTGGCAGAGGAACTAAAGATACTCGATCCTAACCAGGAAACATGATTTGTGCCACACTGAAAAATTACTACAAGGAAGAATATACTTCTAGCAATTGTGAAAGGTATTTATAAACATGCCAGTCCACAGAATGCTAGTATAATAGTCCACACTGCTTACTTCTTAGTTTTCACTAGAAATAAAGGATTCTAACAGTCAAGAATTTTAATAAATACATGTAATTAAAACTACTTAGAGATAATAAAGGTGAAAGGAAACAACTGTACCCGTAAACTGAACTGGATCCTGAATTCTTTTAGTTTCCTCAAATATCTGCTACAACTCTCCAAACTAGTGTTTCCAGTTTTCTCCCACTCTTCTGATTTGGAATCACTGAGAACAATGACAACTCTTAAACCTCCTTGGAAGGGACGATAGCAAGTCTTTCTCACTACTCAAACAGCAGCCAAACTTCAGGGAACTGAACCTGGGTACACATCCCCCACTTAAAACGGGCTCTTCCAGACCCTTGGAACTGCACACCAGCTGGAGATGTAAAATTGACTAGGGAGGTTCCTCCCCAGAAGCAGATGGCATCTTGAGGGAGACAGCTCTCCCAAGATCATGGATCAAGATCTTCATCCCCAATATGAAATCTTTATTCCTTTTGCCTTCTTGCTAGTTTCGTTTTCCCTCTGTTAATGCTGGGAAGACAGTGCCGCTTAACTCTGAGCACTATCGATGCATCTGTTGCTAAGGCCATAGTGACACAACAAAGTCCCAAGACTATCTCGCTAAGGTGGTTTAGATACTATAATTGCTATAGATTACTTGTTGGCTGAATAAGGAGGAGTCAACTATCTCCTAGGATATAGCAAATATCTCCGGCTGTATCTGGATCAGCACCTTTGGTATTAGAGCAAATGCAATAAATTAATCAAACCACTTGGCTAAAACAGGTTGATGCTCCTTCTGGTACATTCTTTGATATATTTGATACCAATTGGTTTGATTCATGGGGGCCCTGGACAAAGTGTATACTTCAGGTTCTTGGTATTATCCTCCTATAGTCGGCGTTGTAGAGCCCCTGGTGTGCTGTGTTCTCTCAATAGTCTTAAATGCATGTTCACAGCCATCAGCAGTGTATCAGGTGGTCTCACTGCACTTAGAGAAACAGAAACAAGATGAAAACCGAGATGAACATCAAAAACAGATCTTTCACGGATCTGACATTAAAACCTGTGAGTTTCACGAGACAAGAGCAACTTAACTGTTAGTGACTGAGAGTGGCACTAACACCAAATTGTCAGTCAATCTCTCCTGCATGAGAGGATGAACCAAAAGGGCGAATAAGTTTAATCAATTAAACAAAGAGGCCATTAGACTGAGGTGGTCCTAATGCCTTGGCAGCCTAGGTAAGCAAAACAAAATCTAAGCCTGTAAGTAAGTTCCTCAATGTTATGAAATCAAGATGCTAAGGACAACCAATCAGAAACAGCCAACTGGTCTTTATGCTGTAGCCAATCAGCACTTTCCTTACTTCTGCCTTATCTCTGTGAAAGCCTCTCCGGAGCTCCTGACAATGTAGCACTCCTAACCACACCTGCTGTGGGGCTGCCAGATTGCAATAGATTTCTGCTCTTAAAATGTATATCTTTAGTTTATCATTTAACAAGAGCACTTCCAGTCTGGAGCTTTTTCTGACACTTCCCTCCTCCTAGAGAGAGGTAAGCCCTTGTATCTGTCTTCTTCCAGGGCAGCTTTTCAGAGTACCAACGAGGCTTGTATTTGCTTGCATGCTGCTCTGCCCCTCCTGAAATGTATCCTCTTTGAGGCCAGGGGTAATATCTGGATCCTACGTTGTGTGTCTAGTATCCAGCACACAGGAGGCTCAATAAATATTTGTTGAATGAATTGGGACAAGAAGTGTTCAAGAAGTGCCTGATATTAATAGCAAGCATTGACTCACCACTTCTTATGCACAAAGGCATATACACTGAATAGACTGATTTATTCCTAAAACAACTCTGAGGTAGAAGCCACTATTATTGTCACTTTAAATGTATGAAAACTGCATCCCAGAGAGACTAATCAGTTGTCCAAGGTTAGACACAAACTAGGAACCAGCAAGTGTAGGACCAGATCCCAGAGCCCACCACGTTCTTTACCCAAGAGGAAAAGGATGCTCCACCCACATTAGACATGAAGACCTCTCTAGGGGTCCTAATCTGGATGAGGGCTGCCAGGGGGTGCTCCCATTAGTGGGTTTTGTAACTTTTAGGATCCTGAAGCCTTGTGCATTCTTGGACTTTTTAGGAAGACAGGGGAAAAGGCATTGCTCAAGGACATAAGGGGTAGAAATGGAGAGAAATAAAAGAGCATCCAAGTTTTGCTCTGAAAGCTTAGAGTCTGGAGAGGAAATCTCCATTTACCAGAAAGAAAAAGAAAAACATTAATACTAAATTATGGCTTAAGTATGACATGCAATTATTTGTGCCCAGAGGTCCCCCTGCCATTTATGGGGAACACCATCGTCAAGATCTCATCGCAGTTAAACCACAACCTGAAGAGGAATCATGGCTCTGGTTCTGCTTTCTCCACTGTATTATCCCAACAACTGTTGTTGTTGTTTAGTTGCTAAGCCGTGACTTTTTGCGACCCCGTGAACTGTAGCCAGCCAGGCTCCTCTGTCCATGGGATTCTCCAGGCAAGAATACTGGAGTGGGTTGCCATTTCATAAGTCTGTAATCTAGTCAATCAATTCATCACTATTCATTGTGTGCCAAGAGTATGCATTGGCACGCCTGGCTTCCCTGATGGCTAAGCGGTAAGGCATCTGCCTGCAATGTAGGAGATGCAGGTTCGATCCCTGGGTCAGGAAGATCCCCTGGAGGAGGAAATGGCAACCCACTCCAGTATTCTTGCCAGGAAAATCCCATGGACAGAAAAGCCTGGCGGGCTACAGTCCACGGGGTCGCAGTTGGACATGCAAGCAAGAGTATGTAACGATCAGCTGGATGAGATTCCCTGCAGCCCTGCCTCCCCAAATTTCAGGAGTGGAGCATCTTAAAGACATTTACCAAGTAAACAGCCCTTCTACTGCAGGGCAGTAAATGCAAGAAATGGTTAAGTAGAGGGCTGAGAGGGAATCCCTAGAAGGGTGCATCATCGTCTAGGGAAGGCAGAGGGGTTTTCTCTTGGCTGTGTCCAAACTGAAATGTGAAGGATGTGCATCAGGAACCCAGTGAAGGAGGAGGCAAGTGTACATTTCTGGAGGCAAGAACAGAGACCAGAGTGTGGAGGACCGGCAGTTCACCACCACCTCAGAGTCAGTTCGCAGATGAGTTTTCTACACTGCCTAAAGGCTTTCCACTTCTCAAAAGAAAAGAAACCCAGCACCATCTCTCCTGTTTGCAGAGGTTTGCCCTTCAAGAAAGGGTCTCCCAGCATCCGTCATTCGTCCTGAACATCCCCTCTCTGTCAGTACCTGCTAGTACAGGCCTTAGAACAACTCTCATCTGTAGGGAGGTTTCAGTGTGTTGGAGAAGACAGACCTCGAGGGAGCATCTCTGCCAGTTGTGGGTGATGGAAAACCACGGGGGTAAGCTGAGACATGAGATGTTAACGACCCTGGTAAAGACCCATCAGCCTCGAGACCCACTGCTCGCCCGCTGTCACAGGCATGCTCCAGAGCTGCCACCTGCTCGTCCTGGCCCCGCTATAACCCCGGTGCTTTAATCTCTCTTCCACCACGCTTCGCTCCCCCACCCCCACCCCGAATCAAGCGCACTGCCCCTCTAGACCCGACTCTGGCCCGACGTCCTGCCCGCGGTGGCCACCGCGTTCTGCCAAGGTGGCCAAGTCGGCGCGGCCAGGGAGCTTCCCCGCCGCCAGTGCCCACCCCAGGTTCTCCGGTCCTCGGAGCCGAGACGGCGCGTCGGGCGCGTTGACTTCGTGGGCGCAGCCCGCTGCGGCCGCCTTTCCCCGGAGGGCTGGACGGGCCACGGGCTGCCCGACTCCCAGCCACTCGGGAGCCCGGCGGCGTCTCACAGGGACGCGCTCGATCGGGAGCGCGCGCGCTTGGCCGCTCCGAGGTCCAGCGGTGGCGCGGGGCGGGCAGAGGCGGGGCCGAGGGCGGGCCGGCCACAGCCTCCGCCAGTCCCCGCTCCCTCCCCGCCACCCCGCTGCCGCGCGCCACCTCCCAGCCCCCACCCCCCTCCCCCACCGCGCGCGCTCCGCCCGCCCCGGAGCCTCGCCCTCCGCCACGATGAGCAAATGAGCGCGAGCGAGGGCATGAAATTTAAATTCCATTCAGGGGAGAAAGTGCTGTGCTTCGAGCCTGACCCCACCAAGGCGCGAGTGCTGTACGATGCCAAGGTGCCGCCGCGGAGGGGCAGGGAGGAGGCGCGGGCCGGGAACCCCGGGACGGGAGGCGAACGCGGATGCGGGTGCTGACGGTGCGGCGGAGCGGGGGAAGTGGCGGGGCTCGGCGCTCCTTGCTCGCGGCTCCTCGGCCTGCGCGGCGCCGCACGGGCGGCAGGGGGCGCTCGCGGAGCGCCGCGATGGGAAGTCGGGGCTGGGACGCTTCCGCTTCCGCCCTGGGCCTGGGGCTACGCCGGCGCCGTCGGAAACGTAGCGCTGGCGGTGTCGCGCTGCAGGAGCCGCGGCGTCGGTTTGTGCACCTGAGGGCGGCGGGGGCTCCGCGTCCAGGAGGCCGCTTGCTCAAGGCCTCTGCCTGGAGGTTAACTCTCCCCGTCCTGTGCTGTCTAGGGCCGCTTGGGCTCCCGCGCGATGCCTTGATCGAGCGGCCCCCGTCCTAATCCATAGGTAGCACCGCAGTGCTGGCTGTCAACTGGCGACGCCGTTGCCCTGGGCCCGTCGTGGTCTGGGTTCGGCCCCTCCCTCAGGCCTGGATCCTCTCTGAGAGCCAGGTTGAGCGGGTGTCTTCGTCCTCCAGGGCCTTGCACCATTTAGGTTTTCAGTCGGTCGTGTCGCGCCCCTGCCTGTCCGCCTAAGTTTCGGAGGTTGGGAGAAAATGGAGCCACATCAGCAGCTCCTCCGGTCTAGGTGGCGTGAGGGAGTGGGTCTCGCAGGTCGGGGGTGGGGGCTGGCCCAGCGCCCCTCCGGGCTTTCCGTTCTACTTTGGGGCTCCAACCCGCTGCCCCTGCCTCAGGTTTCTGTTTGCCGTGTCTCCTCCCTCCCTGCTTTGAGTCTCCCCAAGCGTGACACGCCCCTTCATTTGCCCCCGAATTTCCCCCTGGGGACACCGCTAGGCGGGATGGCAGAATCTGCAAGCCTAACTGGCCCTAGGATCCTGCGGAGCCCAGGAGACTACAACTCCCAGAGGTCTATCGGCAGAGGCTCGCTTGTCAGGTCGGGACTCTTTTAGTTAGTGACAACTCGGCTGACTAATGGCTTCAGAAGCTACACCCGGTTCACACACTCAGACCAATCAGGGGGTGGTTGGGGGGATGTTTCCTATTTTGAGGCATCCACTCAGGGGAAAAAATGGAATTGAAAGGGAAAATGTTTCAGCCCAGCTCTCCGTCAAAAAAGGAGAGAATGCTTTCCTTTCTTTTACAAAAATGCCCATGATCTAGTTTTCCTAATCCAGCTTCTGATATTCTGTATGTTCTATTGTTTGTGGACGGTATTTTCTGGTTTCAGATCGTCGATGTTATTGTTGGGAAAGACGAAAAAGGCAGAAAGATCCCAGAATATCTGATCCATTTTAATGGTTGGAACAGAAGGTGAGTGTACTTGTTAAACCTGACTGAAAATTGACCATCTGTGCACAGGAACATTGCAAACTTCTTTGTTAAGTTTTAGAAACACTCCTTGGAAAGTTTCATTTCCTGTTTTTGCTTTTATGTTAAACCTTGCTTACTCTGAAGAATGATTACTTCTGAGTCGACTATATTTGGATTCTCTGTGGGTGGTTTTGGAGACTCCCATTGCTTCTGTGTCTGAATGAGTTGTGGTTTCTCTTTTTGTGATTTAAAATATTTAAATAGTTTTCTGAAAGGTAAGTAATTTTGAGACACATCTGTTCCTGTGTGGTGCTTTTAACATTTGTTTCATGTCAAACTAAAATACTGAATTTTACACTCTTCCTCTTTTGTTTCTTTAGCTGGGATAGATGGGCAGCAGAGGATCATGTCCTTCGTGACACCGATGAAAATCGGAGATTACAGCGGAAATTGGCCAAAAAAGCTGTAGCTCGCCTGTAAGAATACCAGAAACATGAATTTTGCTCAGTGTGTTTTCTTTTAAGGTTTAGAATTTTTGTCAGAGAAAAGTTTAAAAATCTGATAAACGTGGATTATCAAGTCATGTAAC
This sequence comes from Capricornis sumatraensis, assembly GCF_032405125.1. Taxonomy (NCBI): domain Eukaryota; kingdom Metazoa; phylum Chordata; class Mammalia; order Artiodactyla; family Bovidae; genus Capricornis; species Capricornis sumatraensis. The sequence goes on along the minus strand of NC_091092.1, from coordinate 135,883,630 downwards.
GTGAAACATAGTAGCAAATAGTGTTTCTGTTGTATTTGAAATAACTGCTGTGCTTTCAGAGAGATTATCGTGTAGTATTTTGAAATGGAGGTTACCACTTATGTTTTAAAATGTAATTATATCTTTGATACTTAAGAATTATTGTTACTGCATTTTTTTTAACCTCAAGATCCATATCAGTCAACATTTCAGTGGTATTTATCCATTTCAGGAGAAGCACAGGAAGAAAGAGGAAGCGCTGCAGGTTGCCTGGTGTGGACTCTGTCTTAAAAAGCCTCCCTGCTGACGAAAAAGATGAAAACGATGAAAACTGTGAGTGGCTTGACTTATTGTCTCTGGTTAAAAGGAGTTTTACCTAGTTCTTTTATACTGCAGGGTTGAGGGGAAAGATTCACTGAAACTTTAGACAAGGGAACTTTGTAAGCTCATTTCATAAAACATTTGCCCATTTGTTTTTGATAATTAAAGTAGCAGTCAGAAAGTTCCTGATTAGACCTGGTGGGTCTTGCACATGACCCCTGCCTTCTCAATCAGTGTCTTATAGTAGCGCCTCAGAGCTCCATTCTCATGTTTTCTTCATGGTACCTCGCTCCACTTGTGAATGTGACAGCGAACAATAAGATCCTAGGTGACTAAACACTTGCAGATCATTTACTTGTGTGGTTTTTGCACCCCTTGAGGTTGGTATTATATTTTTAAAAAATAAATTTCTATTCTGAAAGGTCCAATATTTGTGTTCAGTGTTTAAACTTTATGCTGGACAGTAGTTTATTATTACTAGCAGTAGGACACCCATGCCGTCCTAAGGAATTGTAGATGTAAGGGTTAAGGAAGTGTGTAATGCAGGTTTGCCTGCTGTTTTTTGTTTTACCTAGCAATAAGCAGTTCCTCTGACAGTGAAGAAAAGGATGGAGAAATAAGTGAAGAGGGTGATATTGAAGAAAAGACTGAAGTGGTATACAGTTCTTATTGTAAAAACTGTTTGGCATATATTTTGGTGGTAAAATTTTCTAGTTGTGAAATGTTTTGTAAAAATCCATCTTTTTAACCAAATGTGATAAAATTGTACTTCATATATAAGGGAAAAAAACTTTTTTACTGTAAAAACTTCTCTGTGGCTTTTTATACCCATGAAATGTTTCCACAAATCATTTCACCTTTTTCTTTCCAATGAAATTGTGAACTTTTTATAATGCTGATTAATTTTTAAATGGTGTGTATCAAGAGTTTAGTGTCTTCTGTTTGCTGAATACAAAGTTAACATGAATCCTACTGGTAAAGTTAAATTGGGAAGAAAAGAAATAATCATTTGCAATGTCATTAGTGCCCTAAAACAAATTAACTTTTGGCCTTTGATATACTTCTCATTAGAACATGTGACATCATTACTGGTGTAAATGTCAAGGATTAACTGGTTTGTTTCATTGTAGGCTGTGCTTATGTTAGTCCTTCTTTGGGTGTAGACTCTCTGTTTTAGGAAGTTAAAATGGGATTGTGATATTGCAGAAGGAAGGACCAGAGCTGCATGCAAAAAAGGAAATGGAAGAAAGAACAATAACGATAGAAATCCCTGACGTTCTGAAGAAGAAGCTTGAGGATGATTGTTACTATATCAACAGGAGGAAACGGGTAAACAAGGAGGACACATAAAACATGGATTTGTAATAGAGCCATATTTTGCAGTCACAGAAAGTTGAGAGCCTTGGAGGAATGAAACTCAGGTTCTGTGCTGAGTTGGGTTTTACACTTCTCTGGCAGTAGTGTTCACCTGATGGAAGTGTGCTCAGTCTTTTCCAGCCCTGGCTGCCTGTTAGAATCTTCTAGAGAGCTTTGCAGAGTCCTGATACCTGGGCTTCAAGCTTAAGGTGAAAACTGATCTGTGACGTTGGGGGTGGCAGCTGTGGATATCTTAGAGGTTCCCCGAATGATTCTAACAGGTCCCTAAGCTAAGAATCATTGCTTGCATTTATTTTTAAAATTAGTTATCAATTAACTTTAAATTGTTATTATAATCTACATGGGGATATGATCAGTAGAAGAAAAGTCAGAGAGTTTCAAAGCACATTTACCTAAAAAATTATCTTCATACACAATTGACTTTATTTTTGAGCTTCAAAAATGACGTACACAAGACCACTGTTTCTTGGAATATATGGTTTATCCAATGGAATGTATACATCAAATGTTTATGTTTTTGTTAACAGTTAGTGAAACTTCCATGCCAGACCAACATTATAACTATTTTGGAATCGTACGTGAAGCATTTTGCTATCAATGCAGCCTTTTCAGCCAATGAGAGGCCTCGTCACCATCATGCTATGCCACATGCCAACATGAATGTGCATTATATCCCAGCAGAAAAAAAGTAAGTAGAGGAGGGAGGGTTGGCATTTCATGGTTCACTCTGGGTATTAGAGAATAAACTTCCATTTAGAACAGGTAACACTGTCTCTGTTTCAGTTACTATGAATTCACATACTGTTAAACTTAATTCACACAGTAACCAGTTAAGTTTCAAAATACTGTTCTTTTCCCAGAATGTTCAGTAACTCTTTAGGAGTGTGATGTGAATCCATTGAGGATATGTACTGCCTCAACACTAGAAGTTGTTTTCAATGATGTAGTTTAGGAAGCGAACTCTCTTTTTTTTTTGGCCATGAGAAGTACCAGAATGGGGAATGAGAATTTTGTTGAAACCTGTTTACAAACATGTCTTTACCCTAATCTGAGTAATTGTCCTCATAGCTTGCCTTGGGAACGTGACCCAGTAGGAGTGGAGTCAGACAAGTAGATTGTTCCAGTTGAAACAGGTGTGTCAGCTCATCACGACCACCCCCTTCAGCTGCGGGTGACTGGGGTGTGTCTACTTCCGTAGCACAGGCTACTTGGGCTCCTTGTGTGGCACTGAGCATATTCACTTGTGTTCAGTGTGTAAGTTACAATTACTTGCTTACTGCACCCTATATTCTAGGTCTGTGCTCCCATTTAATTATTGTTAGCACCTACAGACTTTGTGTTTTGCACACTTAGGTGTAATATATAGTGTTTAAAACTCTTCCTGATTAGAAATGTGCGCCTTCATTGTGACATTTTGAAAAGTCCTGTTATTTTATTGCATCTCTAATCTCTTTAATCCTTCCAGCGTTGACCTTTGTAAGGAGATGGTGGATGGCTTAAGAATAACCTTTGATTACACTCTCCCATTGGTTTTGCTCTATCCATATGAACAAGTTCAGTATAAAAAGGTGACTTCATCCAAATTTTTTCTTCCGATTAAGGAAAGTACCACAAACACTAATAGGTAAGTTAGCTTGCAGTTCAACCATCAGCTATCAGAAATCAAATAGCTAGATCTGTTTTTCAAGATTTCTGTTGGATGCTATGGGGCCAACACGTTTGGAGGAGGGAGTAGATTGCAAACCACTGTCTGTCCTGGTGGTTTTCTTTTTTCTTGGGTAAGCTTGAGTCATCATTCACTTTAAAATGTCTCTGGAAGTTTTTACCAAGTGAAGATTTCAGTGTAGAAAAATTGGCTTTAGAGTAGCCAATGCCCTTCTTTCCAAAGACAGTGGGGTGAAGAGAGCATGGCCTGAGAAGGTTGGGTGTGGGTTTGAATTTATGACTTGGCAAGGTGTCATCTGAGTTTCTTGCTTTTCCTCTAACAATGGAAAGAACATTTGCTTCTGTAGATAGTTATTAAATGAGGAAGTGCATGAAGGGCTGGCTGCCTTAGGTCTTCAAGTAAAGGTTAGTTTCTTTCCTGCTCTGCTGTGTCACCACTGTCTTCCCTCAGTGACCAAGCATTTCCAAATCTCCATTCTTTGGGTTCAACAAAAGTCCCCCCTGCACCTGAGTCCATGCCTCTATCTGTGGAAGCTACTTTCATGTCTGCCTCAGGCCTATCTTCCCAAGCGAGTGGTCTGTTTTCATGATTTCCACCCCTGCGTCTCCTCTTGCCTGTTTCCCGTCTATCTTGGTCTCCCGCCTCCCTCTGCTCCCCAAAGTCACTGACAGTTTCCCACTTGCCGCACCAAGCATTGCCCTCCTTTCCCCTTCAGCCCCTTGCTCCCCTTCCTCCTCAGGTCCTGTCTGGTAATTGTCTGTCTGCCTTATGACCATCTCTTCTTTGGCTGCCTTCCTTCCCCGTTGGTTCCACCCCATTTGGGAGGCCTGTGTGACTCAGTGGGGACCTATGTTGATGTCCCCACACCCTCCTCCAAACCTCAAGATTCCCAGTGTCTAGAGTGGACTGCGTGTTTCCACAAAATGTGGCCAACGTTTGTGGCATTCTAGTCCTGTCAGTAGTTACACTGTGACAAAATGATGTGGTATTCTTACCATGGTTTCTCAGCCTTGGCTCGACCGATATTTTTAATTGGATCATTGTTGGTGGTGGAGGCTGAACTATGCGCTGTAGGATGGCAAGCTGCATCCCTGGCCTCCACCCACTGGATGCCAATGGCACTTTCCAGTTGTGACCATCAAAACTGACTCCAGAAGGTGTCTGTGTTCCCCCCAGAGTGGAATCACCCCTGATTGCAAACCACTGAAACAAAACAAGGACAAAGGATATCACAGCCTTTAATGCCAGGGTGCCTTGAAGAGTTAAAGGGTGAAAATGGTATAATAATGTTTAGGTACCTTTTAAGAAAGTGTTTGTTTTGGCACGTCTGGAAGTGAAAGTTTCTAAGCCTCCTGGAGTGGAGTGGAGGCTGTGTTTTCTGTCTGAAGAAGGACATTGAGGAACCCCTCCAGGCTTGGCAGAGATTCTGTGGACTGGGCGCATCTGATGCATTCCCCTTCCTTCTGTAGGAACCAGGAGGAGCTCTCTCCAAGCCCACCTTTGCTGAATCCATCCACACCACAGTCCACAGAGAGTCAGCCAACCTCAGGTGAACCAACCACCCCCAAAAGGCGCAAAGGCGAGCCGGAAGCCTTGCAGTCTCTGAGGCGGTCCACGCGCCACTCTGCCAACTGCGACAGGCTGTCTGAGAGCAGCGCCTCGCCCCAGCCCAAGCGCCGGCAGCAGGACACGTCTGCCAGTATGCCCAAGCTGTTCCTGCACCTGGAAAAGAGTAGGTCCACTGCCCGCAGGAGGGCCATACCGGGGAGAGCTGATGTGGACTCTGTGCTTGGTCTGGGTCAGGCACCGTGCTCCTGAACCCAGTCCAGCGGGAGATGGGAGCCCCCCCGCCCCCCACGTCTTCAGCTCTACAATCAGGATTCCTGGTACTGACCAGTTTCGCTCTGGCTCACGTCTGTTTGCAGTCCCTCTCTCCAGCCCTGAACTAGTTAACGTCCTGTACGTATGGATCTGCCTCTTCTAGGCATGAATTCATCAGTGGAATCATGCAATACGTGGCCTTTTGTCCGTGGCTTCTTTCACTTAACATACAGTGTTTTCAAGTTTCATCATGTTGTATGTAGTTTATCCCAGTGAAGTGTGAAAATGAAAGTGTTAGTCACTCAGTTGTGTCCAACTCTTTGTGATCCCCCTGGACTGTAGCCTGCCAGGCTCCCCTGTCCATGGGATTTCCCAGGCAAGAATACTGGAGTGGGTTGCCATTCACTTCTCCAAGGGATCTTCCCAACTCAGGGATCAAACCCAGGTCTCCTGCATTGCAGGTGAATTCTGTCTGAGCCACTAGGGATATCTCCGAACTTGATTTCTTTTCTTTCCTTTTTTCCATCAAATAATATTCCAGGTACTGTCCTTGACAGGGAAGTCTTACTGGTAAAAATTAAAAACTTCTCTGCTGTTTGTAAAGGTCTTCCAGCAATCTTTAATTCGGTAGCTGTATGATTAATTAGTGGATAATTAATTGGTGACTAATTAAAGTCTTTTCCTTTTAAAGAGACACCTGTTCATAGCAGATCATCCTCGCCTGTTCCTCTGACCCCTAGCAAGGAAGGGAGTGCGGTGTTTGCTGGCTTTGAAGGCAGAAGAACTAATGAAATAAATGAGGTAAAGCATTAGTGTCTGTTGTTCCCCTGCATTGAACCCTACCTTTTGTGTTTTCTTAAAAAGTCTTACAAGATGAAATCATGTTTGCTTAGAAGAAACATTGTTACTCTTGCCATAGATATTAACAATTTTTTATATGATGTGCAACATTGTATTTGTGGTATCTAAAATGAGACAGTTACCACGGGGATTCAAACTCCTGACCTCTGTACCCTAGACTGCCTGTCTGCCTAACCACTACACTACTGCGGCTCGCTTAAAGGGTCAAGCAGGCGATTTGAACTCCTGATCTACGGAGCCAGATTGCCTATCCACCTGCCCGTCTGCCTAACCGCTACACTACTGAGGCTCAAGGGGATGACCCAGGATGAGATGGCTGGATGGTGTCATGGACTCGATGGATGTGAGTCTGAGTGAACTCCGGGAGATGGTGATGGACAGGGAGGCCTTGGTGTGCTGGGATTCATGGGGTCGCAAAGAGTCGGACACGACTGAGCAACTGAACTGAACTGAAAATGAGACAGTGGTTAGGATTATAGCCCTGTACTTCCATTCCTCTTTTATTTCAAATAAGTCCAAGTATTGAAATAGGAGTATTGTTATTTTATAGAACAGTTGTCAGTACAGTTTTTCTGCAAAAAGCCAGAGAGTAAATATTTTCAACCTTGTGGGCTACATAGTCACTGTCAAGACTCCCCACCTCCAAAGCAGCCCCAGACACTGTGTAAGTGAATGAGTGTGCCGTGTTGCAATAAAACCATGTTTATGGACACTGCCATTTGCATATCAGATAATTTTTCATTTATGTGATATTCTACTTTTGGTCTTAACCATTTAGAAATATAAAACCCATCTTTAACAGTAATATTAATAGCCATCCCTTTGAGGGCATGCTGTATGCTAGCATTGTGCCAGGCACTTGATCTAAATTACCTCAGGTTCTTGAGAATAACCTTACCAGCAGAGTTCCCTTTTATAGACAAGAAAGCTTCAGTTTGAAACTATTTTTAAGGCCAGTTAACTGAGATACATAGCGAGTATTTCAGGAGTTCAGGAGATGTCTTAGTCCACTGGGGTATTGTATGAATCTTGCCTAGCAAGTGGGCTTTCCTTGTTTCTGTGCACAGGGGAGGATGGCTTTACCAGACAGAATGTTTGGTGACAGGGGTTAGCAAACTTTTCTTATAAAGGGTCAGATTGTAAATATTTTCAGGGTTGTGCATCAGCTTGTGAAAGTGGTGTGAATAGTTCATAAAGGGGTGTGCTGGGTGGCCCCAAAATTCATTCACGTGTGCTCGGTCTCAGTGCACTTGCTCAGCCGTGTCCAACTCTTTGTGACCCCATGGACCGCAGCACGCCAGGCCTCCCTGTCCATCACCTACTCCTGGAGCTTACTCAGACTCATGTCCATTGAGTCGATGATGCCATCCAACCATCTCATCCTCTGTCGTCCCCTTCTCCTCCTGCCTTCAATCTTTCGTAGCATCAGGGTGTTTTCCAATAAGTCAGTTCTTCACACCAGGTGGCCAAAGTATTGGAGCTTCAGCATCAGTCCCTCCAGTGAATATTCATGTGTGCTAGTAATCAAATTTCATATGATTTTTATATGTTATGAAGTAGTATTCATTTAATTAAAAAAAAACATTTAAAAACAGTTGTTTTTAGCATGAGGGGGTTGCTTTGGCTCACGGGCTATAAGTTGACTGACCTCTGCTGGAAAACCGAGTTTGTGTTCCAGTGATGTTGAGGGAAGGTTAGGAAATTCCTAGTGCAAGCAGTCCCTAATTTTCCTTTTTTCAGACTAGAAAGCCCTGCAGGTGTTTTTATTCAAGAAGAATCCTGTTTCTTACAGTAGTCCCCAACCTTCATGATCTTAGGCCAGATGAGCTGAGGTGGAGCTGATGTAATAATAGAAATACAGCACACAATAGATCTAATGCACTTGAATCATCCCCAAACTGTCCTCCACCCCGGGGCCATGGAAAAATTGTCTTCCACAAAACTGGTCCCTGGTGCCAAAAAGTTGGGGACCCCCAGAAAACATCTGAATACTGAGGCACAGCCATTCCCCCTCTGGCCACTGTTGCAACGCCGCCATCTGGTGGTGATAGGTACAGCTACAAAGTCTAGTGAAAAAGTGGCTGGGGTTGGACAGGCTCTCATGATGAGACCTTGGTGCATTCCATCTGCATAAAGCCTCCATTGCAGCATGTTTTCCCCAGGGCCCTGTATCCTGACCACCTGAGACTCACTCTCCCAATGTCATTTGCCGCCCAACCGCACCAGGGAGGGTCTGGACTGGCGTAGTCCTGGTTGAGATCACAGGCGATTACTGTGCACACCCTGGTTGAGACTTCCTCCACTGGAAACCTGTTATTTTCCCCCCATAATGCATCTTTGAGAGAGCTGATTCACTACATTGAGCTGCAGAATTGAGGGAGGGAAGTAGCCAGGCTCGCTAACTAACCACATGATCTGCTTTTGCACGTGAGTGTGCCCTTCGTGCCTCCAGTGATGGTGGATTCCCCCATGTTCACTTTGAGTGTCACTGTCAAAACAGTTGCTGAGCTGCAGCTGTGTGCACCGTGGAGTTCAGTGCTAGGGATAGTATAAAGGGGCAGAAACTTACTCCTGCCCTGAGGCTTGTATACCACAGAAGCGTGGGGTTGGTGAGGCACGGGCTGAAGCCTGGGCCTTCAGCATGGAGACAGATGGAACCATGGTGGTGTTTGTTAATTTCTAAAATTTCATTTGATTAAATTGACTACATCAGCCTTTCTGGGCTCATTTTGGTATCCTTCTGCTTTGTCTTATAGAAGTCTTCCTTTGACCCAACTATTTCCAGATTAAACTTGGCAGATCCCAAAAGGCAAAGCAGCAGCTAGGTAGAATAGACCTATAATTTGCTGAAATATTTCTCTGAAAGCTCATCAGAGAGTTTTGAAATTCAACTGTTACTTTAACAAAAGCCCCCAGTCCACCTACACTTCTGGAATTCAAAGTGAAGAAAAAGCATGCAGTTGCCAGGGCTGAAGTCTATTTTCACTTGATTCAGTGGGTGAAATTAGTTTCCAGAGTGACTGTAACATAGCAGAATCTTAGAGAATCTTGACACAGTGGTAACCTTTCTCAAAAAATCTTTTATTGCTTCATTGTCTAAAACATCAGAATTTCCAATAAAGGAGAAGGGGCAGAATGACAAAACAGTTACAGCTAATTTACAGGTAGAAGCTATTGAAAATTAGAAAATCGAATATTTTCCCAATTTTAAGTCCTCCTTCCTTGTTTAGGAGTTTGTGTTTATTTGATACAGTGGCATATTTTTTTCATCTGCACACAATGTCATAATTTTAGGTGATTAGAACTGTCTCCATGTTGCCAAGGAAGGTGGGATGGCTTTAGAAGCTCCACATTGGTTTCTTGTCATTTTCCTGTTCCATGTTTGGTTTCTTCCCATTTTCTGGTCCAGCTGTGAGGCAGCTCCAGAGGTGCCAAATGGATGGGAAGCTCCAGGGTAGAAATGAGACACTTGATGAGCTCTGTCTTTCTGCCGGCTTGGAAATGTCAAAGTGTGTGTATTTCTGCTGGAATTCCAAATGTACAGATCTGTCGGTAATGAAGTGTGAAGATAGAACAACAAAGCATTCTCTGTGCTTTTCCCAGGTCCTCTCCTGGAAACTTGTACCTGATAGTTATCCCCCAGGTGACCAACCACCTCCACCCTCTTACATTTATGGGGCACAACACTTGCTGCGTTTGTTCGGTAAGAAATCCTTTGCCCTGCTTGCTTCTTAACGTTTTTATTTTCCACTTTAAGTTTAACACCTGTAGGCTTAGGTACATCTTGTGGTAATTTGGGGGGTCTAAGAAAAATCACTGAATGTTAATCTCTTAAAAACAATGAATCTTAAACTTCATACAAATTGTGTTTGTAGTATTTGTACTTACCACTCTATGTTCAGTAAGAGTTTTGGTTTTGTTTGGCAGCATAGATGTTAGTTTCAGTTTTAAATAAGATCACAGGGACCCAGAGGATCCCTGAGTGTGTCCTACTGATCGCCAGATTCTGCCGATTGTAAATGATTTTGCTTTTCTTTTTAATGCAGTGAAACTTCCAGAAATCCTTGGAAAGATGTCCTTTTCTGAGAAGAATCTGAAGGCTTTACTGAAGCACTTTGATCTCTTTCTGAGGTATTGTTATTACTTTGTTAAAACTTACTCTGCCACCGTATATATGACTTTTCTGAACTTGTCTTCAGCAGATGTAGAAGCTAGCTCTGGTATTTTGAATGGTAGCAGTATTACGTAAGTATGGTTGGTTCTAATAGTAATTGTAATATGGGGAGTTGGAGCTACTTCATTTTTTCATAGTCTATCTGGTTTCTAAGCAAAGGGTATGGAGGTAAAATTTTTTGTGTGTCACTGGAAGAATCCAGTTGGATAGCCATGTGAGTAGAAAATTAATTTTCTAAAGAAGTGATTGAGATTGATAGCTATTTAATTTTATGTATTTTATTCAAGAGTACCTTAAGCATGTGACTTTTCTTTGTTCCATGTACATACATTTGTAGGTCTGATTTTGGTGTCTGCTTTGGAGTTAAGAGAAATGATGAATAGTCTGTGCTGATACTTTGTGAATTTGGAGAAAGGTAGTGTTTTCTTCACCTGACAGAGCCATTTTATTATATGGTTGGATCATTCACTCTGAGGCTGTGCCCTCTGCTTACCTGGGGCTGTAGATCCCAGCCTCCTTTACGCCTGTGGCCCAGTTCTCCCACCTAGATGTCTATTGACTGGTTTCTCCTGGCGTTCCAGGCTGGTTGTCACTGTGCCTCACCCAGTGTGTCCTGTGTACCTGACCTTGTTTTTTCTTTCTCTTTAAGAGGATACTTTTTCCTTGTATTTAGATCCCAACCTGTAAGAGCTAGTCAAGTAGGATTTACTGGAGTGGAGAACACTCCAGCCAGAGAAATGAGTCTTGGCGTTTGTAAAAGATGCTTTCGTCTGGGTATTTCCAATAATGTATCAAATAAGTGGAATTCAACTTTAAAACATTTTATTAGAAAAAACGTTTCAAAAATGCCCTAATCTCCTTCAGCCTTCCTCTCAAACAAACCTACAACTCTGTTTTGTATAAACATTTTGTTATACTGAAATCAAATAATGCCAAAATGAGACAGCCACTGGTTAGCACAGGCTGCTGCTGCTAAGTCGCTTCAGTCGTGTCAGACTTTGTGCGACCCCATTGACGGCAGCCCACCAGGCTCCCCCATCCCTGGGATTCTCCAGGCAAGAACACTGGAGTGGGTTGCCATTTCCTTCTCCAATGCATGAAAGTGAAAAGTGAAAGTGAAGTCGCTCAGTCGTGTCCGACTCTTCATGACCCCATGGACTGTAGCCTACCAGGCTCCTCCGTCCATGGGATTTTCCAGGCAAGAGTACTGGAGTGGGGTGCCATTGCCTTCAGGAGAGCCTTCTAATTCTGAGATATGCCCAAAACAAAGTAGAAATTAGGGTTTTAGGAGGTTACTTACAAAGATTTACAAATAAAATAGTACAGCTGACCCTTGAACAACATGGGTTTGAACTGCACAAATCCACTTGTATGTGGATTTTCTTTAATAGTAAATACTTAGTACTACATGATCCATGTGGCTGGCTGCATCTGCGAATTTGGAGGAATAGTGAATACGGAGGGCCCAACTAATGAAATTGTTATACAGAGATTTTCAACTCTGTAGAGGGTTGGAGCCCCAACCCCCATACTGTTCAGCTGTAATGGGTTATGAAAATGTATCCAAATGTGTCAACTATAGAATCAGTGGATTGAGAGTTGCTATAAAAAAGGTACAAAGAAGAAAGAGTTAACCTCAAATGAATTTGACTTGGTTTTTACTGAAGAAGGTATTGCAGAGGTATATCCTTACCTTTTTAGGAGTTAGGACAGTTGGGAGGAGGCCAGGGAAACAAACAGGAAGCTAATTACTTAGCGTACTAGTTAATTTGGCCCATGTGAGCCTGTTTGAGCCCTTCATGGTGAAATATTTGATGCTTCAGAGTCAAGATAGTGTCTGTGTTGCAGATTCTTCAGTGACTGGCTACGTTTCAACATCAATCCATAGTCAGGCATAAGGCGGTCTTACATTTTCGCTACTAAGCTGGAACTTGCAGCATCTTTTGGCAACGGCAAAATGCTCTTTACTCAAAATGCTCTTTACTGATTAAACCATTCAGTTTTGTTTTAACTTAGCCCGTGTAAGTACTGTGCACTTCTCAGGTGACATTTATTGAGTTAATAATTTATTTTTTATAGTTTGTTTTTTAAAACAGGAAAATGGAGAAATACTCAGAGGCCTTTTTGCATGGAAGTGTTTAGATAATCAAGACTGCCACCTAGTGGAGTTTAGAAGCTATAGCAATAGAAATTTGTACACTTGCTAGTGAAAGGATTCCAGTGAAACAGTCCTTAACATAGAAGCTGGGTGTGTGTAATGAACATAATCAGTATATAGAAATCAAGATTATATTATTTTTTTCTACCTAATACAAAAAGAGTGAAATGTTACAGTTGTGGAAATTCCTGTTTTGCTTCCTGGTATTTAGTCTTTACTGTGGTGATCATAGGGGCTATTTTTTTTTCCAGGTTTTTAGCAGAGTACCATGATGACTTCTTCCCAGAGTCTGCTTATGTTGCTGCCTGTGAGGCACACTACAGCACGAAGAATCCCAGGGCGATTTATTAAGGTTTCGATGGTCCTAGAAGAACAGCTTTTCTATCTAGTTCTCGGTTCCCAGTAAAGAACTAGGGAGTCAGTGGGCCTTCTTTATGCAGAAAGCAAATGTGACACCCACCCTGGGGGGCTTTGGCAGAGGTGGGCCCATTTGTTTGAGTTGCTTACCTACTGTAGTTATTTCTGTTAAGGATTACTTCCTCGGTGCCTCGATGGCCTCCAACATCTAACCCTTGCCACCATACACGTGATCTGTGATGGCAAGAAAACAGCAGCTATGTTCACAATGAATTGTTAATGAACATGTGATTAGGTTGGGCTGTTTCAGTAGACGGAGGTACTTGTTAGCAGTAACCACGTCTTTTAGTTATTTGTTAGCATTAAACAAAATTGTTTTGCAAACTGTTTTCATTCTTGTGATAAGACTGAGCAACTCTGTCCCACAAATTCTAGTTTTGCTTGGAAACTGCAAAGTAGTCCCTGAATATTTTAGAGGGAATCGATATTGAGAAAATTTGCAGCTATACATTTGCTTGTTACAGTTCCTTTTCTATAAAACCTTATTTTTGGTGATTTAAATAAAGCATTCCCTGAATGTTTGAGAGTTTATAGCTATACTTGGTTGTGTAATATTATGGTTCCTTTTCTGTAAAATGTTATTTTTGGCCATTTCAAATAAATCATTTCCCATCTTATTGGAAAGAACCAGGAGAGAGTTTTTACTCTGGTCTTGTCCTTTTCTCTTTATTTGTTGTAGGAAAACAGTAAGGTCACTTTGATTCCTAAATTTTGTATTTTGTTTTGCTTTCCCTCTGTACCTTTTTTGTTAAGGACTTTTGTTTTCCTTTCCTTTCTTTGATTTTCCTACCTTGGCTGCCTATCTGAAAGGTGGTTCCTGGAAGCTGATACAGCCCATCACTGTCTTTTTGCCTGACTCTGGGCTGGTTTGGGGCCAACATATTTATTGTCTTCCATCATTACATAAAATCTAGCAAGATGATGTTAAGGGACTTGATATCCATTGAGAAAAGGGGTTTCAATAGATTAAGATTAAAAGCAGTAACTTGGGGAAGTCATGTTTACACCCGAATGAAATTAGACTCTTCAACACACCAGTTTTTCTTTCTTTCTTTGTTAATAATTGGAGAGATACTTTTTTTAGCTTCTGCTTCTCTTATGCTTAAGCCAGATTCCTCCAGATGTTCATTTGGGACAAAGCCTTAGTGCATTTTTAGGCTGATTGAATTGTGTTGTGTCTACTTAGTTTCAATAAAAACAATGTTATTTTCTATGTCTCTTTCCTGGAATACATCTTCTAAACTCAAAGTGAATTTGTAAATAACAATTTCTTTGCTTCAACTATCCTTCTGATTGGTGTAAATATTGGGACCAGTAAGCAGAATGTATGTCCCTAGTGAGTATCTTCAACACGTGGGATGACGTGCTTACCCAGCTCTACTCCTTTTGCATCCAGTAAGGGCCCGGCCCAGATCACCTTGCTGGTTGGAAGTGTTGCCAATGTACCTCTGGCATCGAAAGCATACGTATTACATCTGTCCTCACACACCAACAAATACAATTACAATAAATGAGTGAATAAGCAAGAGTTCATGTGTTGAACAGTCTGATTGTGGTCTCAGGGGATGGTGGTTATTTCTGAGGACCAAATGAAAAGCAATGAAGGGTCTGCTTCAGCAAAAGAGGATTGGGGCATGTTTGCTGGGGGACTTACAGTGTAATCCTTTCTTTCATTACCATAAGTGACCGTGGCCAAAATGTCAACCATTCACTTATAGCTTGAGGAGATGGATGTATGCTTTTGACCTTTTTGTGGAGGTGGATTGCCAGGCTGGGACTGACCTCCAGTCAGGCAGGGAGAGAGCAGGGATCCCCCAAGAGTTGGTAATACCAGGTTCATATGTTCTTTCACTCATCAAAAGGTCTAGCAGGAGGCAGACACAAATGACCACATACACTTCCATCTGTGACGTGTCCAGAGGAGGCAAACTATAGAAACAGTAGATTAGTGGTTGTCAGAGGATGGGGAGAAGAGGGAATTGGAACTGACTGCTAATAGGGCTGAGGTCTCTTCAGGGTGATGGAAATTTCTGGAATTAAGACAGTCATGATCATTGCCCCGCTCTGTGAGTTTACTAAAAAACACAGAATTTTATATTTTTTTAATGGTGAGTGTTATGGCGTGTGAATTACATCTCAGTTAAACCGTGGAGATCTAGGGATTGGCTATGCCTAAAACTCAAGCACATATTCCACAGAAATCCATTTTTGAGCACTGAATGGCTGGCCATTTGATCTAATCATTCACATGTCTTCCTTCATGCATCATTGCCCAAGGCTCCTTTCCTCACTCCACTGACTTTACACTTCACCGGAAGGTCAGGAGACCCAGGGCCGTGCCTTCATACAATGTCCTTTATAGGAAAATGGGAAGTTGGCAGATCTTCAAACTTCTCTGACTCCCAAATTCTTTTGCATGGCAGGGCATAAGGAATAATGATATATGGATATTCTGATATGAGCCAAAAAGATTAACAGTTTAGTGACAGCAAAAGTAACGTGGATTAAGAATAATGCAAACCATAGCCAGGTCATCTTTACAAGTCTTCCTGTTCTGGAATTTCTTTGCAACATCAACCTTTATCCTTCTAAAAGGTCATAAAAAAGGGTAAGTGGTAAAGTGCTTGACTGTGTTTTTCTATTGATTTGTACTTCTCTCATGCAGATTTACAGCTTTCAGTGGAATGATTTAATAAGTCATTTTGGAGCTCTGCTTTGGCACAAGGTAAATTACACCAGCCTGCAGGTTCTATTTACTGTTCAATCTTCATTGTCGTAAAGGTGACTTTTGAGACAATTTCGGGTCGTCAGCCTCTATTAGTTACCCATTATTATCCAGAAAATAATTTTGAGTGAGATGATTTGTGAGCTGTATAGAAACACACCTATTAGAGTCAGAGGATGAAGGCTGCTTAAACATGTTTGGGTAGTACATAAACTGAAAACAAAAATGCTCTATTAGCAGGAAAACCTAGTAAGATTTTCTTTTCTTATTTGATAATCCATTTTATCTTTTATATTCTGTAGTTCATAAAACTTAGCCAATCATAGCATTAAAACCCTGTTTTAATTTGGTGGTCTAGAAGAAGCCATAGTGTGGTAGACAGAATGAAGAATGTTTCTAAATCTTTACATACACCCCATCTCCGTGTCCCTCACCCCTGAAATGTAAATTTGCAGTTTCTCTTATTATGAGGTAGGATCTAACATTTAATACTGTAAATCAACTGTACTTCAGTTTTAAAAAGATCAATTTTCCTTCCCCCTTGAATTTGGTCTGGGTGTGTGTGTGTGGGTGTGTGTGTGTAAGACTGACTTTGAGTAGATCTCAACGAGAGAGCTGTTTTCCTACATAGAAAATACCAACTAGTCTGGCTTGGGGACTTGCTTTGGCCACGAAAATGTGCCAGAATTGATTCATGTCCCTTCTTTTCCTTTGATGGACAAGCCTGGGCTAACCTGCTGGATGATAAGAGACATGTTGCCTAGTTATTTTCATCATTCAGCCAACAGCCAGCCAATTGCTCAACATGTGAGTGAAACCACTGTAGACCAACCAACCAACCCCCAGCCTATACCAGCCCACCACAGATGCATAGACAAGTCAGTAAAACCTGCCAAGCCCATCCTAGGTTAACAGAACCATCCAGTTGACCCATATATTATGGACTGAAAATAAATGCTTATTGTTTTAAGTCACTATTTGGAGGTGGTCGAAAGTGAAAGAGGAGAGTGAAAAAGTTGGCTTAAAGCTCAACATTCAGAAAACAAAGCTCATCGCATCCGGTCCCATCACTTCATGGGAAATAGATGGGGAAACATTGGAAACAGTGTCAGACTTTATTTTGGGGGGCTCCAAAATCACTGCAGATGGTGACTGCAGCCATGAAATTAAAAGATGCTTACTCCTTGGAAGAAAAGTTATGAGCAACCTAGATAGCATATTCACAAGCAGAGACATTACTTTGCCAACAAAGGTCCGTCTAGTCAAGGCCATGGTTTTTCCAGTGGTCATGTATGGATGTGAGAGTTGGACTGTGAAGAAAGCTGAGCGCCGAAGAATTGATGCTTTTGAACTGTGGTGTTGGAGAAGACTCTTGAGAGTTCCTTGGAGTGCAAGGAGGTCCAACCAGTCCATCCTAAAGGAGATCAGTCCTGGGTGTTCTTTGGAAGGACTGATGCTAAAGCTGAAACTCCAGTACTTTGGCCACCTCATGGTGAAGAGTTGACTCATTGGAAAAGACTCTGATGCTGGGAAGGATTGGGGGCAGGGAGAGAAGGGGACGACAGAGGATGATTTGGCTGGATGGCATCACCGACTCAATGCACTTGAGTTTGAGTGAACTCTGGGAGTTGGTGATGGACAGGGAGGCCTGGTGTGCTGCGATTCATGGGGTCGCAAAGAGTCAGACACGACTGAGCGACTGAATTGAACTGAACTTGGGGGTGGTCAGTTATCCAGCAATAGCTAACATCGCAATGTGCCTATACATTTTGCACACTACTATGGAACAGCTCAAAGTCCATTGCCTTGGCTGAAATTGCTGAAATTCTGGCACGTTCAGAAGCCATCAGCTAACTAAAAGAACGCGTACCTGCTCTTGCTTCTAACCAGGTACCAAGTGAGAGAATGGACAAAGACAGCAACGCACCCCAAGATCCCAGATCTTGTAGCTAGCACGACCTGGGTTTTATTTTGTAAAAAATTTAAAGTTTCCAGAAAATTTGAAAGGCGAATATAATAAAATATACTTTCACCATAAAATTAACTTTATTTTGTAAGATTTGTTTCCAGCCACTGTTTGAAAAAGAACTAAAACATTTTGGATTTGGCTAAAATTCTTTTTTTACCATTACCTGGATCTCAGTCCTTGACCCTTCTGAGTTTGGTGTAGTGTGGAGAGATATTGTGCACATGAAACTCCCTGCTCTTATACTCTTCATCATATTTTAACATGTAGATTCATATTTACATATATACATATATATACCTGTAGAAATATACATTTGTACCTATACAAAACTGCATAGTTTGTATTCTCAGATAGGCACACACTGAGTTCTTTTAATTGCTGTATAAAAATTTATCATGTGGATATGCTATCCTGTATTAATTCCTTTACCACTGTTGGACATTAGATTGTTTCCAAGCTCCCCTTTAACTAACAGTGCTGCAAAGAACTAGCCCTAGTACAGAGTTCTTGTATTCAAATACAAGTCCTTCTCTAAGTCATATAGCCAGAATTGTTGGATGCTCAGACACGTGGTTTTTTTTTTTTTTTCACATTTTCTAGAGTCTAAAGTTACCCCATTAGACAAAGACTTGGCTTTACTAGAGTTCCTGGGTGTTAAATTTCAGGGAGGCTGTCCTGTGAGACATTTAAAACAGAGGGAGCTAAAGAAAAGAAAATGGATGGAAATTTGAAGTCTCATTGAAACTTTCTCCACATTACCTCATTTCACATCAAGCCTTCCCCCACAACAGTGTTTTTAGGTGGTACTGGGGATTGTTCTTTGATGGGCTCATAGAAATTAGAAATAAAAACTTAACTTCCCAGTGGTAAAAAGCAGAGTAGGAGGTGATGGTCTGGTACTTTGCTCACTCATTGGTTTCCAGAGCAAGTGTTATGGGAAGGAGTTGATTGGTCACCTGAAAAATATTTCAAATGTTGTGTTTAATTGGGCAAATGCACCACATTAGATAGTTTCTGAGGGGCTATGGGTTCCTTAGTCCATAGGGCAAGCCAGTCCTTTGGTTTTCTCAATTGAGAGGGAGGGCAGATTTTAAAACCTGTTTTTTACCATTCTGAGACATGATATGGTAAATATACCATGGTACTGAAGAACTGATGCTTTTGAACTGTGATGTTGGAGAAGACTCTTGAGAGTCCCTTGGACTGCAAGCAGATCCAACCAGTCCATCCTAAAGGAAATCAGTCCTGAATATTCATTGGAAGGACTGATGCTGAAGCTGAAACTCCAATACTGTGGCCACCTGATGAGAAGAACGGACTCACTGGAAAAGACCCTGATGCTGGGAAAGATTGAAGGCAGGAGGAGAAGGGGACGACAGAGGATGAGATGGTTGGATGGCATCACTGACTAAATGGACATGAGTTTGAGTAAACTCTGGGAGTTGGTGATGGACAGGGAGGCCTGGCGTGCTACAGAACTGAACCATGGTACAATCAAGGTTAAGTCAAACAATATTCTCTCTGTAGCCAGGAGAAAATCAACAATACTCCTTGTTGCTTATGGAGTAAGTAGCTAAATGTTCTTAGATTTTACACATCCCCTGTCAAAAGTGCATCAGTCCACAAGAAGCCTATCCTCCCAATAAATACTCTTCTCAACAAATTGTGTGTACCCTTTGTCCTTTGGGTTCAGTCCAGACCAGCAGATCATGACAGGATGATGTCAGCAGCACCCTAGTGCTTTCAATGTGTAACCACATCTGAGAGCTGCCTGAGGTTTTCTTGATTTATGCCAGGTTACATTATAGATGCTCTGTAATACAGCTGCTAGTTTAAAATTCTTATAACTGGCAATAAGAATTGCTGGTTTGTACTAGAAGTAACAGAAGTAATACTCCATCATGCATTTTGTATAGAAAAATGAGGAAAAGTAAAACTACTGGAAAGCTACATCTTTGTCCTTAAAACTTCCAAGCCATCACTCCTTGGCCTTTTGGCTAAGTTCAAGTGTAAAACTTCCAAGTCAGAACGCTCACAAAATCATGATTAAAATAATAATGAAGTAGTAAACTGCTTGCACCCAGAAATCACTCTAAAAGAAACATCTATATGTCTGTTTTTGCTCACTCATGTCCAACTCTCTGTGACCCCCATGGACTGTAGTTCCCCTCTACCCCCAGGCTCCTCTGTCCATGAAATTGTCCAGGAAAAAGAGTGCGGATCCAGGGGATCTTCCCAACCCAGGGATTGAACTCGCGTGTCCTGCATTGCAGGCAGATTCTTACCCTGTGTACCTCCAGGAAGCTTGTTCTGCCCTTGAAGACGTTTGGAATCAAGGCTCTGATTTGGGAAATATCCAGCACATCTTGTACTCTTAAGGAAATTTTTATAAGGAGGTTTCAAGTGTTGCCAGTTTTTCAGTGATTATCTGGCAGTTTCAAATGCACCGCTTTCTGCTGTCCTCTGTTTTGCTGGGGCTTGGCAAACCACCGTTTTCCCTGTGCTGGCTTTGCTTCCTGTTTCCGCCAGTAGAGGGCACTGGAGAAGGAAGACAAAGCGGGGCGGGGCTTCGTCCTGTGGCGCTCGCTTTTCCCGTCTCGGACGAGAGGGCGCCTCGCTCTGGCACCCGCGGCGGGTTGTAGCCTCCGCCTTCTTTCGGCACTTTCCAGAAGCATCCTTGTTGGAGGTCCGCCTTCCTTCAGAAGCCCCTTCTCAAACCCCAGGTCCCAGCAGTAGCCGAATAGCAGCGCTGTCTGCTCCACAGGTATCAACACGTTATAGGCGTTTGGAAAGTTCTTGAAACATTTGCCAAATTGCTTTCCAGACGCATTTTTGTGATTTACACTCTCACTGGTTATGTGTGAAAATGCTTCTAGAAAGCCCGCTCCCGTGCATTTGTTAGCCTTAATTATCTTTGTCTTTTACCTGCAAGGACTTAAATATGTATTATCTAATGCTTTACAGGTATAGTTTCCGAAACCCAATCCACATTTTCAAATTGTGCCTGCCTGTTTGTTTACATTTTCAGAGTTATTCTTCAGTAGTTGTCGTTAGGCCCATTTATTTTTATTTAGTTTTTTGCTTTTTGATGGCACTTCGTGGCATGTGGGATCTTAGTTCCCGCCCCCAAGGATGGAAGGTATGCCCGATGCAGTGTCAACGGGAGTTTAAAGGGAGTTTCAATCGTTGGACCACCAGGGAAGTCCTCTGTTAGGCTCATTTTATTTATTTATTTTATTTTATTTTTGTTATTTTTATTTTATTTTATTTTTTTGGTTAGGCTCATTTTAACACTCATAATTTATTTCGGAGGCATTTTCCTCTTTTTAAAATTGATTTTATTTGTCAAAGTGACCACTTTTATGGGGGAGGGAGGATTCCCACAAATTTGCAGTTAGATTGATCAATAAGGCTATGTATTTCTTTTTCAATATATTTCTTTTTAGGCTTAATTTTATTCCTCCTACTTAGACTGGAAAATCATTTTCTAAAAATGCTGATTTTTTTTATTTTTAAAATTGGAGTAAAATTGCTTTACAGTGTTTTTTCTGCTGTACAACAAAGTGAATCGCCTATATGTATATATATATATACACACATACATACACATGTATCCCCTCCCTTTGAAACCGCCCTCCCAGCACCACCCCCATCCCAGCCCTCTAGGTCATCACAGAGCTCAGAGCTGAGTGCCCTGTGCTAATTATAGAGCAGTTTCTCACTAGCTATCTGTTTTACACATGGTAGTGTATGCGTGTCAACACTACTCTCTGTTTGTCCCACCCACCCTTCCCCTACTGTGTCAACATGTCCGTTCTCTAGTCTGTGTCTCTATTATTGCCCTGCAGACAGGTTCATCTATATAAGGTTATTATTTTTTATTATTAAACCAACCCACCCCTATTTTTTTAAATCACATACTAACACTTTTCAGCCCCCAAAATAAAAGCAAGGTAAAAACTGAAAGGCAGAGACATATCAAAGCATAATTAAAAAGTAGGGGGAAAGATATCATCCATCCTCCCACCACTAGAGCAGGTGCCACAGTCATGTTGGATTTTTTTCTTCCAGCCTCCTCTTTGCTGCTGCTAAGTCGCTTCAGTCGTGTTCGACTCTGTGCGACCCCATAGATGGCAGCCCACCAGGCTCCTCCGTCCCTGGGATTCTCCAGGTAAGAACACTGGAGTGGGTTGTCATTTCCTTCTCCAATGCGTGAAAGTGAAGTTGCTCAGTCGTGTCTGACTCTTAGCGACCCCATGGACTGCCGCCCACCAGGGTCCTCCATCCATGGGATTCTCCAGGCAAGAGTGCTGGAGTGGGGGGCCACTGCCTTCTCTGCTCCTCTTTGAGGCAGTGGTATTTCAAAGGTTAGTTGAAGTCCTTCTGTTCTCTAAGTCATGCCTGACTCTTTGTGACCCCATGGACTCTAGCCCCCAGGCTCCTCTGTCCAGGGGATTTCCAAGGCAAGAATACTGGAATGGGTTACTATTTCCTTCTCCAGGGTATCTTCCTGACCCATGGATGGAACCAGAGTCTCCTGCATTGGCAGGTGGATTCTTGACTGCCAAGCCACCAGGGAAGCCCCTGTTCTATGATATTTAAACTACATTTGCTTAAACGCCCTTTTCCACACTCCCTGGGAAATCTAATCCCCTGCTCTACCTTTCTGTGACACCAGGTGGACTTTTCTTCTCACGTCTGTATCAGTTTCTTCTCAATAGCCTTCCTTTTCTCAATTGTTTTCTCTTTTTTCTGGGAGGAGTTATCAACTTTGATCCTTTTATCACTAGTCAATTACAAGTCACCTCTCATCAGCTGACTTATTCAACAGCTGTGGTTTTGGTTTCTGGGAAGCGTTTGTTTCTCCTGATCCATTTTCTGTTTAATAACACAAGTAGAATGGGAGGAAAAAATGTTTTCTTCAAACATGAAATTCTGAAACCCCTGACATAAGATGATGGATTAAAAAAAATTCTTTGCAACGTTAGGGTATGATTATATTTTATGTCTTATTGCTGTTGCCAGGTGATTTCACTCTTGCTTAGATAATTCTCCATTTCTCACGGGTAGTTTAGGAGAGACATTTTTCATCCAACCTGCTCACACTGCCATCTGAACAGAATGTTTCTTGTTTTGAAGATATTAAAAAAAAAACCAACATGATGGAGTTGGCTTGTTTTAGAATTCTTTCAAAGTAGCTTTAAGTTTTGAAATACCAAATGGGACATCAGAACAGTAAGTTGAGTGCTCTGATTGCTGTGTAATGACAAAGCTTGATGGTTTCAAACAACGGTATTCCTTCTCACCACTCTGCCCGTTACCTAGATTGTCACACGGTTCCCCATGGTGCTGGCTGGCGCTCCACCTGTGACTGCCTTGAGCTGGGAGCTCAGGTGCGGCTGCAACCTCCCAGATGGCTTCACTCAAGCCTGGGGTGCCTGGTCGGTCTGGGGACTGGTGGCTCCTCTCCAGCAGGGGAGACACTTTGACATGGTGGCTCATGGTGCCGAGAACGAAGCAGAAAGCACAGGGCATCTTCCACCACATTCTGCTGTCAAAGCAAGTCACAGGGCCACTCCAGATTCAGAGGGAGAAAAAACAAACTCCATGTCTTGGTGGAGAAAGCAGAATGCAACACAGCCAAGGGAGGGCTGCTTGGTGGCCCCATTTGCAGACTTTCTATCAAAACTTAATGTAAATCCCATGAATTATGTTCACGTAAACGACACCCTAGATACTGAAATGTTACCTAGCTGGTTTTTTTTTTTTTTTTGCGCCTTGGGGACAGTGAGGATAAATAATGAAATGTCTAGTACATCAGTCAGTGAAGGGCCAGATAGTAAATAATGTAAACTTTCTGGGCCATACAGTTTCTGCTGCAGCTGCTCAACCTCCGCCATTAGAGAATGAAAGCTCCACAGACGATATAGACATGACTAGATAGCCCTGAGTTCGAGTACAACCATCTTTACAAAAACCAGGTGGTGGGTAGGATGTGCCTTGCAGGCTCTCTTGCTGTCCCTGGTCTAGAGAAATTCTGTAGTGTTTTTCGTGCTTTCTAAAGGACTTTAATTATCTAGGAAGGAGTTTTCAGATTCTGATAATACCCACAGAAACTATCTGAAACTAACTAAATTAATATAACAATGAACAAGTAGTGAGTTTGTACTTGTTATTTTTATACCGTTAGCATCACCCCCATGCTAATAGCATCAAGCACCATTTGTAGAATCTGTTTATGACTTGAGAGTGATACATGCTTTTTCCTTACTTGATTACCATTGCCTTTTAGATTCTATAAAATCACTTAATGTCTTCAGGGAAAGGGTATTTGATAAGGTAAAATCCTGTTTGGTAAGCAGAAGGCAAACAGTGGGATAGTTGCAATTTTCAAAATACATTCAGTAGCTTTCTATCCTGTGACTCCAAATAGTTGAGTTCTTGGGCTTTCAAATAATGAAGCTAAAGGAAAGTCATGATTTCAAAACCCTCTTTTTTGTAGTGACTGATTTTTTTTTTTACCTCTGCACTTTTCTGTAATCCCTCAATATCTCATATTTCATTCATGATACATTACTGCTGTATGAGGTAATGGTTGGGTTTTTTCACATCCACACATGCCCATATGTGGGTAGGAATTTTGGAGAGTTTTTCATTAGTATGCACACCATTTTTTTTTTTTTTGGTTTGTTTTTTGGAAGGGGGTTTTGGGGGAGGTTTGCATGCCATTTAAAAGTACAAGGGATTTCAGGGAAAGGAATTTCCTTCCTCAGCACCAAAGATACTTCTTTTCATCTGTTTTTATGTGTATGCATTATATAAATCAGATATACCGTTCTTCTCATTGCTACAATGTGACCTATATTAAAGCCAAAGGGAAGTATTTCCTTTTTGAAATTAAAATAGGGAAGCAAAACACTATGCAGTCTGTTAAAAAGTAAATATTGTAACTGTTTTTCAAGCTGATCGTATTGCCCTTTACAGCCATTTCATTCTAGGTCACAGTAGTTTATTCTCTACCTGTGTCTGAAACACCAGAACAGAAAAGCTCGTACTGCCTTCTGGGTTCCCTTTTCTCAGCCTGTAAGAGCTCAGGCAGGAATGCGACCTTTCCTTGTCCTGTCCTCACCGTTTTCCAGTGTGCCCCCTGGATCAGACTGTCACACCCTTCCCCGGAGGTGTATGTCTACTGTATGCATGAAGGGGGTCGAGAAAACCCACACTTCACGGGAGAGCAGCTGTGACTAAGTGTCTGTTTTGTAAGTGTGATGGAATTCCTTTAGCTTCTCCCACGGATCCCTCATTGCTTGATTAGAATAGCATTGGGTGTGCTATGGCTTCGCACAGACAACACAAGTGCTATAGGTCAAAAATTTCAACATGGCTCGGATAGCAGTTTGGAGAAGGCAATGGCACCCCACTCCAGTACTCTTGCCTGGAAAATCCCATGGATGGAGGAGCCTGGCAGGCTGCAGCTCATGGGGTCGCTAAGAGTCGGACACGACTGAGCGACTTCCCTTTCACTTTTCACTTTCATGCATTGGAGAAGGAAATGGCACCCCACTCCAGTGTTCTTGCCTGGAGAATCCCAGGGACGGGGGAGCCTGGTGGGCTGCCGTCTATGGGGTCACACAGAGTCGGACATGACTGAAGCGACTTAGCAGCAGCAGGATAGCAGTTAGTTGTTGCCTCCACCTCCTGCTGCAGAAAGGGCCTTCTCAGCTCGTGCAGCCACCACGAATCTCTCCAGGAACTGTGTCAGAAATGAAAGAAAAATAAATAGGATTCATTCCTCACACCTTTTGTCTGGAAGTGGGTTTTGCCTTCCTCTTTGGCTCTTTCGGATTGGTGCTTGTGCTATGTGTTATCTTTTAGTTTCCTGATTTTTTTCCCTTCAATTCTAGAGCACTCAGCCTAAAGGTGGGCTCCACCCCTCTGATTGCGGAGATCAGGCTTCTAGAACACAGCCCAGAGCCTGGATCTCTGGGAGGGGCTGTTTCTCTTTTCTACTTCCTTAAGGAAAATCAGTCCACGGTGATGCACAGACCTTATTCTATTTCATCCACCAGCCAGCTGACTGGCACTTTTTTTAGCCATATGAAGTTACCATGCATTGGGTTAGTTTCTCTAAGCTTCCTTTTGAAACCATCTCCTTTGATTCTTGTCCTATTTCCTTTTCAACCATCTGTTGAAGTATCTTCTTCAGAGAGACTGAAATTGAGACATTAAATATGCTTGTGAGGCTGATGGCTGATATTGGCGATTCAAGGCTTGAGAGAGGAATCAAGGATCCACTATGAAACAGAAAAGCCCTCTTCCTATATTTTCTAAAAGGCGCAGAATAGTTTGAAAGAGCCAGTGATGAGTTTTTTGAAGACTTAGAAATGACAGTTATTTCATTTCAATTTCCTAGATTACTGTGGAAATTGCCACCTCATAAGGATGTGGACCTTGACAGGGGAAGAGGAACACGCTACAATTGGCTGTCCACTTTTTAGCCTAATTGCCTTCATAGACACATCTAGAGCCATTCTGTGTACACCTCCCAGTATATGTTGTTGAGAAATTATTCTTCCAGTACACTGTTCGATACTTCCAAACTATGATTTCATCTTTAGCATCTCACTGTAAACAGTAATCTTAAGGATATTCTTTTCCTAAGGATAGTTTCCTGTTTCCCCCATTTCCTGTATCTAAATGAACCAAATCAAATCTTTTCCAGGGACACACCACAGAATTAGTGTGCTATCAGGATATTCAAAAAGAGCGATATGATGCATACTGTTTTCAGTGTTGATGACTGAATTGTGTATTTCGATCAAGTCAGCCAAAGAGCATCTGAGCAGATTTTAATCATCTTAAAATAGGGAGTTATTTTTTTAAAAAATGAAACAGTAGAGAATAGCATTGTTTAAGGCAGCGTTACAGAAATAATACATAGTCATTTGTGGCAATCACATAGGTTTTGCTGGAGATTTGCTAAATCGTGGCTTGGCCTCCTGTCAGCTTGAGTAACATCACATGCTTTCAGGGTGCATGGCTCCTGTTGGCCTTCATGATGGACAGGTTGACAAAGAACTGATGCCTGGGCCCCTCTGATGTGGCACCATTTTTCATAGTTGGTTGTTCTGTAGCTAATTTGTCAACATGGAGTCTTCTCTGCAGCACATTAAATTGAATTGTCTAATTGGGCATTCATTGCTACATGATTCTGTAATACTCATTTTGCATTGGTATAACAAGGACAATCTTTCCACATAGGACTCCAACATAAATATATGCTTTCATGGTACCTCTTGGACAAAGAAAGAAGAGAAAATTTGTCCAATGATATATATTTTATGTTTTATAGCAAAAAAGGATGGTATAATGATTTTTTCAGCTCAAATGAAAATTGCAAAATAAGTACTTCTAAAAAAATTGGCTTAGATCTAGGAAAGTCATGTATAAAATATTTATTTTTAAGTGCTTTATTATGGGAAATGTTGAACATATACAAAAGTTGACCGTGTAGAGTACTGAGCCCTGAGGTATGATCATCAGCTTCAACCATTATCAGTTAATAGCCAGTCTTTTTTATCCATACTTTTACCCACTTCTTGTACTACTGTCAAAGTTTTTTGAAGTAAATTTCAGATATCACACCATGTAAAAATACCATGACAAATGGAAGCATTTAAAAACATTGGACAAAATAAAGTATAAACAGGCACTAGGTAATAACAGCTATTATGTCAGCATAAAACAAGACATGGAGTGAGGTCCTGCATTTAAATGTCAACCTGATGGCAGAAAACCAGACTTTTCCAAAATAACAAATTAGGTATAATTTGAGAGCCAGTCAAATTGAAATGTTCTAGTTGGTTAATAAATATTTTGTTTGTATACATGTTTACATATATATAGAAAAAACATGTAAATCAATGAAATTTTAACCCTGGTTGCTTAGAGTAGGGAGACTTTCATTTGCTTTTTTGGTGTTTCTTGTTTTATGGATTTCTTGGAATGAGATTTATTGCTTCAGGAATAATTGTGGAAGTATTAATTATTTTGATGACATGCAAGCTATTGTACAAAGTGCCAGACAGAGGCAAAAAGATCATAGTAGATTATGTCTTGTTTTCAATTCGTCATTTCTTTGGGTCGGTTAGATCTGTACTCATAGAAAGGCAGCGTGGCAGGCATTTTTGCATTTTGCTCCCTCCTTTGCTCCCCCTCCCTCACATTTCCTGTGAGGGCCACCCCACTTCCTCACTGCCAGTCCCCTGTGGCTTGTGGCTTGTATGTGAGGTGAGTGAGTCCCTCTTCAGCTCCAAGGTTGGGCAAAGGACAAAGACTGGCCAGTCAGCTCCTCACAGACTCTTGGCCATCATGGTGCTTGGTTGAGGAAGAACATGTGAACAGGCAAGCCAGTCCAGTAAGACCTTGAGTGGAGTAGACACAGGGAAGATGTACGTGTGGGCAGTTACTCAAAAATTTAAACACAGAGGTACCATGGGACTCAACAATTCTACTTCTAGGTATCTACCCAAAAGAAAAGCATACATCCATACAAAAACTTGTACACAAATGTTCATAGCAGCATTATTCATAATAGCCCCAAAGTTTAAACAGTGCAAATGTCCATCAACTGGAAAAGAGATGAACAGACATGGTCTATCCATACCATGGAGTATTATTTAGCCATGAAAAGTATCCAAGTGCTCATACATGCTACAATGTGGCTGAACCTTGAAAACATCATACTGTGTGAAAGAAGCCAGTCACAAAAGAATGTATAGATTATATGATTTCATCTATAAGAAATACCCAGAATAGGTAAGTCCATAGAGACAGAAAATAGATTTAATAGTTGCCTAGGGTAAGGGAGAGGGCATGGATGAAGGGATTGGGCTCTGGGAAGGGAATGCTAATGGATATGGGATTTCTTTATGGAGGTGATGGAATTGTTCTAGAATTAGATAGTGGTCATAGTTGCATAACTTTGTGAATATACTAAAAACCACAGACTTGTGTGCTTTAAATGGGTGCATTTTATGATATGTGAATTCTGTCTCAGTCTAAATAATGCTATGGAAATAAGAATATTGATTCACACCAGAAGAAAGTAAATGGATCTACTTTGACACTAAAAGCTTGAAGAGTTAGGGCAGGAATATTAATCATGAAGGTAAGATGGTGATATCTTTTGACAACATCTGTTACAAAACCAATACAATATTGTAAAGTCAAAAAAATAAAATCTGAAAAAAAAAATTAAAGCAAAGAAGATAAGAGCATTTATTTGGTGTCTTCTACCCAAGTCAAACTTCAGATTATTTGACTCAATCATCTTTAAATTAATTAATGAATTTTATTTTTACCTGCCCTGGTCTCCATTGCTTTGCACTGGCTTTGCTCAGTTGTGGAGAGCAGGGTCTACTCTCTAGTTGTGGTGCATAGGCCTCTCCTTGGGGTGGCTTCTCTTGCTGCAGAGCATGGGTGTGTGGGCTTCAGTTGTTTCGGCCTGTGGGCTCAGTACTTGTGGCTTACAGGCTTAGCAGTTCTGCGGCATGTGGAATCTTCCCAGACCAGGGATCGAACTTGTGTGCCCTGCATTGGCAGGTGGGTTCTTACCCACTGGACCACCAGGGAAGTCCTAGTTTCTTAGGCTCCTCTAGTTCCTAGTAATGTAGATGGGAGCAGAGGCTTCATCAGATCCAAGTTCAAATTGTTTGACCAGACTACTTCATGGCTGCTGCTGTTGCTTCAGTGGTCCTTCATCTCTGGTCTTGTCTCTCCTCTGATGTCAGTAGCCATGGATGATTGTGATGTCCTTCTGGCTTGTATCAGGGTTGGTGTACATGACCCCTAAAGTATGAGAGAAGTGATGGTATGCCACTTGTGATGCAAGATCTTAAAAGGCAATGTGGCTTCTGCCTCTCGTTCTTGGGCCCCTTGCTCTGAGCAAAGCCAGTAGCCACGTCAGGAGGACCGGGGGAAAGGAACTGAGGCCTCCTGACCACAGCCCCACAAGTGTGCTTGGAAGTCAGGTCTTCACATGGCGTCCTGATGGCAGCTCCTGGAAGATCCTGACCAGAGCTCTGGCTGTGCCGCTCCTGAGTCTTTTTCTTTTTTACTTTTTGGCCCTGCTGGGTGTTCACCGCTATGCACAGGCTTTCTCTATTCTCTAGAGGCAATGCACAGTTTTCTCGTGTTGTGGCACGTGGGTGACGGCATGTGAGCTCAGTAGTTGCGGCTCCCAGGTTCTAGAGCTCAGGTTCCATAGTTGTGGCACACGGCCTTAGCTGCCCCTCAGCATCTGGGATCTTCCCAGACCAGAAATTGAACCTGTGTCTCCTGAATTGGCAGGAGGATTCCTTACCACTGAGCCACCAGGGAAGCCCCAGCCCTGAATTCTTGACCCATGCTGTTTTCAGGCACTAGGTCCTGGGGTAATTTTTTACTCAGCAAAGGTAACTAGTTGGGCATTATTCTAATCTAATCCTTTCATTCAATCTTCATTTATTACCTAGAATACTTCTGTAAAGTGAAACTTTCCTTCAATGACTATTTAATTACTCTGCAGTATTGTTGGTGGGCTTTCCAGGTGACTCAGTGGTAAAGAACCGGCCTGCCAATGCAGAAGACTTGGATTTCATCCCTAAGTTGGGAAGATCCCCTGGAGGAGGAAATGGCAACCCACTCCAGTATTCTTGCCTGGAGAATTCCACAGACTGAGGAGCCTAGTGGGCTACAGTCCGTGGGGTTGCAGGAGTTGAACACAACTTAGCAACTACACCACCACCACCACCACTGTTGTTATAGGAAATAATAGTTATTCTTCTAGTTCAAAAGTATAATCATACCACATATATGCTTTTGTACACATGCATATAATTATACATGTTCACATATGTGTGTATATATATATAGATGGATAAATAGATTGATAGATAAATGTAAAGAATTTAGAGAATTTTCTTATATTTTTACAGGTTGTCCTAAACATCCTATGATACTGGTGGTGTAATAGTTCACTGAGTTTATTTAACCATTCCACTTTATTAGAAACTTGATTTGTTTCCAGTGTGACTGCTAATAGCCTATCAATTGAAAATATGTTTGTTAAGATTATGTTGTTAAATCAGATTCTTAGAAATACAACTGCCGAATCCCAAACCAATGGCATTTTTTAAGATCTGATCCATTTTTCTAAATGACTTGCCAAAAAGAAAATAGAATTTCTACTGGCTCCAGCAAAATCTGTATGGCCATTTCACTGTGTTCCTGTCAGGGATCTGTGTCATTTATCCATTCAGTATCCCTACAGCAAATGCTTGCCACATACCAGGCTCCGTTCATAAAACAAACAAAGGAACACAAACTCAATTTCTTCATTTTGATCCAATAGTACCGCACATATTTTGTTTGAAATTCTTGATATCTGCTATGAAAATGTCTCGATGCCGCTTTGATTTTTGCCCTCTGAGCCAGGCAGGGGTTTATTTGTGTCCACTCACCGCTGTCATCGTTACCCACTCCCTCTCACCCTGCTGTCTTCATCCTTTCCCTGTTCCACTTCTCTTCTCTCCTTAGGCTGCGAAGCCAGATAACCACCCTTGTTAGGACAGTGAATTAAACGAGGTGACTTTGATTCATGTACTCCCACGTACCAGTCTCACAAATGAAAGTATAAATCCTTTTTTAGGCCACCTTTTATTTAGCTTGATTTATTATTTCTCACAAAAATAGCTTTTCCTGAGAGTCCTGGAGGGAAAGCAATCTTGTCAAGATGCAACAAAACATTTTCTAAGAAAGACTCTTTCGTAAGAGAGACTAGTATCCTCTAACCTAAAGAGACACAAACTGCTTTCTCTTTCAGCAACATTTAGGGTGAGAAAATGAAAGCAGAGATTAGCTTTCCTTTAAAACCAGTATCTCATAGATTACACCTTTGAAGCAATGGGTGGTTAATTCCAGACCACATCACCAAGTAGCCTGTTTCTTTTGAGGGGCTGCCATGTGCTTGGTTTCCCACTCATTTTATTTTATTTTAAATGTAGAGGATCTTTTTAAAAAAGTCTTTATTGAAGTTGTTACAGTATTGCTTCTGTTGTTTTTGTTCCAGTTTTTGGGCAGAAAGGTATGTGGGGATCTTAGCTCCCCATCCAGGAATCGAACCTGTACCTCCTGCATTGGAAGGCAAAGTCTTAACTACTGGACTGCCAGAGAAGGTCCCATGTCCATTTTACATGGTAACTATCCCCTCCTCCATTCTAAGGGAAAGGAAGAAAATTGACAAAGTCCAAGAAGTAGAAAGAAGAAAACATCCATTGCCTACAGCCCCACCACTCAGACAGAGATCGCCAGCAATGTCTCAGCCTATATCTATGGCTGCCTCTGGGCCATTCATCAAGATGTGGGATTAACTGGATGTTACATAGTATGGGATAAGGAGCACGTCCTATAGGGAAAGGGCAAATTTATCAAGCCAGGGTTGACAAGACGTGTGAGCACCCCATCCTCCCAATAGAAAGGAGTCTGGCTTTTTGCTGCATATGCATCAGAGGTCCACGTCCTAGCAGAATCACCTTGCCCCTTGTGAGCTTCCCTTCTTATAAGAGAGCCTGAGAGCAACCATGTCAAAGGTGGAATAATCCAAAGGTTGGCGCTCAGAAGGCTAGATATGGGTATCCAGTGTTTGCAGGACTTGTCCAGAAATGTCAGCTACACGAGACCCAAGGCCTTCAGAGTCCCTGGGGACTTATGGCCCCTTCTGTCTCAGGAAGGGAGTCACTGGACCTAGAGGGAGCTGTGTTCAGGTGAGGCCCCTTTCACTGGAGAAAGACTGTAAGAGGCATGCTGCTTCTTACATGAAGCATGAGCGCAGCCTGATTTTAGTCCAGGTGATCCAGCTGGGGTGGGGGGGTAGGGTCCCAGGCCACTCTTTTATCCTAATTTCCTTTTAACTGGTTGTGTGCGTGTATGTAGCACTTCCCAGGTGGCACTGGTGGTAAAGAACCTGCCTGCCAATGCATGAGACATAAGAGAGGCGGGTTCGATCCCTGGGTCATGAAGATCCCCTGGAGGAGGGCATGGCAACCCACTCCAGTATTCTTGCCTGGGAAATCCCATGCACAGAGGAGCCTGGTGGGCTACAGTCCATGGGGGTGCAAAGAGTTGGACACGACTGAGCAACTTAGCACACACGCACACATGTGTGTATGTACATGTCTATTATCGCTCTCCCTCTACACACATACTCACACACACACACATTCTTCACAGTTTCCCAAATGGATTCTAGCTATGAATACTTCCATACACAGAACTCTTCATTCTACCCTCCATGGCTTTAAAGGGGCCCATCAGTTCTGCTTTATTTTAAGCAGGTTCTTGATTTGAGGTGGTTCTGCTAATGTCATATTCTTATTTTTTCAATGAAAACAGCAAATACTCACCTGGAAGTTTAAAACTTTTCATGTGTTTCTGAAAGGTGCACCTTTCCGGGGATAGATCGTTCCAGTGAATCAAGCCGTACATTCTACTCATTTCTACTTTTCTTGTCAGGTCTGGCTGCTTCTCAGCTCTGGGGCATAAAAATGAGAGGAGGGTAAGGTCCAGGCGGGGGCTCCGGCATTTACATCAGCTTATGTCAACACTGGGAGTTTTTCCACAGAAAAACAGGGGGTAATTATAAAACCATTCTCTGATTTCTGTTTAATCCCTCACAGAGGGAACAAAGCAGGGCTGAATTATCTGGCAGGAGATTGTAGAAATTTAGAGGCAAGGTCAAGGAGCAAATCTTGGCTAAGTGCCCTGTGAAATGTCTGCCTGTGTGATCTGGCTGGAGGCTTGTGCCCAAAGGATGCAGGAGGGGGAGCAGGGCTGGTGTTGTGCTTCCTGTGGACCAGAGCCTCGCGCAGTTGTGCTCACTCAAGCCTCCCAGCAATGCCTGGGGGGACCTGAGTCCCCGCTGAGCTGCCCAGAGACTGAGACGCAGAGACAAACAGGCCGCCAAGAAGGCAAAGGCAGGGCTCTGAACCCAGATCTGTCTTCCAGAGGCCATGTATCTCCCACGACCGGGGCGGATGATGCCTTCGTGGGCCCCATCTTCCACCAATGTGTAGTAAAAATTGTATTTTACTACAGTTTTCCCAGAGGCTGCTAGTGGTAAAGAACCTGTCTGCCAATACTGGAGACGTAAGAGATATGGGTTCAGTTCCTCAGTCGGGAAGATCACCTGGAGAAGGAAATGGCAATCCACTGCAGTATTCTTGCCTGGAGAATCCCCATGGACAGAGGAGCCTGTCAGGCTGTGATCCATGGGATCACACAGAGTTGGACATGACAGAAGCGACTTAGCACACACTCACACACTCTTTTGGATTAAAGACCAATCTAATCCAGGCTGCAGTCATTTTTGTACATTATTAGTATACTGCTTTTTTCTTCTTATTTGAAAAGAAATGAAAATGCAAATAATGTGTGTGGGCCTCTAGACATACTGTGAGCTCTGGACCCCAGGTTTATTGTGTCCAGCGGAGAAGGTTGCCTGGTCCCTCTACCACGATTCTTCCTTCAGTGTCTTTGTTTTCTAGAAGAAGTGAAGTTAAAGGAAGCCAGAGCTCTGGGGTTAAGAGAAGGGGGATTTGTCACAGAAAGAGAGAGTATCTGGCACTGAGCCGGGTTTGAAAGTCACTGTGATCCATCATTTTTCAGAATCTTTCATTTTTGCTGGAACCCTTTGTTGTAAAAAGATGTGTATGATATGTATCATTGCTACAGCAAGCCCTCTGTTTCTCTGGTTCTGCATCCGCAGATTCGATCAACCATGGGTCAAAAATATTCTGGAAAAAAAAATGTCTAAAGAGTTCCCAAAAGGAAAACTTGAATTTGCCATGCAGTGGTGGCTATTTACATTACATTGTATTTATACCTATTTATGTAGCATTTGGGGCTTCCTAGGTGGCACAACGGTAAAGAATTCACCCACTAATGGAGGAGGTGCAGGAGATTTGGACTTGATCCCTGGGTCTGGAAGATCCCCTGGAGAAGGAAATGGCAACCCACTCCAGTATTCTTGCCTGGGAAATCCCATGGACAGAGGAGCCTGGTGGGCTACAGTCCATGGGGTTGCAAAGAGTCAGATACGACTGAGCAACTGAGCACCTAGCATTTACATTGTGTTAGGTATTATACATAGTCTAGAGCCGATTTTGAATAGGTATACAGGAGGATGTGTGTAGGCTTAGGCAAAGAGCACACAATTTTATATAAGAGTCTTGAGCATCCTTGGATTTTGGTGTCTGAGGAGGGTCTTGGAACCAGCCTCCTGTCGATATGGAGAGACAACTGTATATAAAATTGGTCAAAATGGACAAGTGCTGACACTCTCATTCCCAAACGCCCTGCCATTCTGAAGGGCTCTTGAGGGACGTTTACTGACCCTGAATGTGCTTTGAAACAAGATGAACCTCACCTCTTTCCCGGGGGAGTTCAGTGAGACTCAGAGAAGGTGAGCTGCTCACGGTTTCTCCGCGGTTCAATAGCATGTGGACCCAGGCCTGGGATCTAGATTATGAGCCTGGGGTATTTCACTAGCTTCCTCCTTCTGATTTCATTAGCCTGCCTGGTACACAGCCTAATCCAGTTTTGACTTCTCTAAACATGATTCAGCTAGAAGGCAAGAGAATATAAGGAGTGATTAATGCTGAAAACGAATGAAAGAGCAAATGGGGAAGACATTCCAACACCAGGAGAGGATTGGGGTTTTTTGGCAGAGTGTCCTTTAGGCTTGACGCTCAGGCCATCAGGTCCTTCTCATCCTCCCTGTGATGGGTTCAGTTGTCCCTGTGAAATTTGCTCCTGGATACCTTGAGAATAATAAGAGGCTGGAGAGGAAGATACTTCATCTGAGGAAGGGGAGAAGATTCTAGAATGTTTGTACAGACTTCCACAGATCCCTCCGTCTCACCGTTCTGTCAGTGCCATTTCTACTCTGGATTTCGTTCGCTTCTACATCTAGAAGCTTCTCAAGAGAAAGTGAGGTGTGAGCTTCAGAAAAAATAGGTTCAAATCCTAGCTCTGCTGAGTAACCCTGGGCGCTGTATGTAATCCCTGGACATTTCCTTTGTTCCTTCTCTACAGTCAAAAACAATGATGCTGAATATCTCACGTTATTGCTTGGAAGACCATTTGTGATAATATCTGAAATAGCACTGAGCAGTCTCTTTCCTGGATACATGTCTCAGGGAAATTCTCACACAGATATAGAAGTAACATTTCCTAAGGTGTTCGTCATGACATTTGTACTAGTGAAGTGTTACAAATGCCACCACTGGTGGGAGTGTGGGAGGCTATTAGTTAACTGGTGAAAGCATACTCTGGAATGTTTCTTAGCATGCCTCTCTCTTTTCTTAGAGAAAGAGCATACTGGATTCACACACAGCAATGTGGGTAGATCTTGAGAACAGTGCTGTGTACAATCAGAAAGAGAATGCTGTGGGTTTAGAGCCCAATGCCAAGCATGTAACATCAAACACATGTACACAGCACCATGACAGTTCCAAGGCGCCATCAAGAGACCAAAAAGATTCCCAATTCCTGGGAATGTGCACCCCTTCCCCAAAACAGTTGGAATAATCCTCCCACTCATTACCATCCCATAAAAGCTAACCACATCTCATTTTGAGGCCACTGCACTCACCCTCTGTGATGGCCCACACTCTGTCTTTGGAGTGTGTTTCACTCTGCATAAATCCACTTCTTACCTTAAAAAAAGAAAAAAAATACATTCACAAACACACTCCTAAGGGCTATCCAAGGTCATATACAAATAAAAGATACACATCAAGTACATTAGAGTGGTCGAGTGGGGGAATAGGGATAGAAAATAAAAAAATTCAGGCCTTGTAGAGTCCAGTGATGAGAATGTGCCATAAACCAGGAACTCTGATTGATTCAACCCTCTGCATCTGAGATGCTAAAATAAAATGACCTAGTCATTAAGCCATTAGCAGGTCACATAGTCGGCCTGGTTATACCTAAGTCTGGAGCAGAATTTCTCAGTCTCAGCACGAGTGACATTTTGGGCTGGATCATTCTTTGTCATGGGGGTGCTGGCTTATGGATTGCAGGACATTGAGCAGCATTCCTGGCCTCCAACAACTAGATGCCAGTAGCATCCCATCCCAAGTTGTGTCAAAATATCTCCAGACATTGCCCAAGACCCTAGGGGTACAGAGTCAGACCTGCTAGAGAACTACTGACTTATAGAGTAGTGATCGAGAAACTGAGGCTATGCTACCAGAAAAATGGTTTTGCTGATGTGTGCTGGCTGAAGTTAGAGGTAAAAAATCTGTATTTGGTATGAGAAAGTTATGTTCAGGCAGAGAAGCAAAGAAATAAGTAGGAAGAACAAATTACCAACCACAATTGGACCTCTGTGTCACTAATAGAGTTCCCTTCTGAGGGCACTTGCCATGGGAAGGCACAAGCATATTCCATTTGTAATGAAGTTAAGGAAAAGCACTTCATCGTTAAGATGTGGGTATGCATGTGCGTGTGTGTATATATATGTGTGTATATATATGTGTGTGTGTGTGTGTATATACACACACATACATACATACATATATGGTGGTGGTTTAGTTGCTAAGTCATGTCTGACTCTTGCAACCCCATGGACTGTACCCCACCAGGCTCCTCTGTCCATGGGATTTCCCAGGCAAGAATACTGTAGTGGGTTGCCATCTCCTCTTCCAGGGGATCTTCCTGACCCAGGGATCAAACCTGCGTCTCCCCATTGCAGGTGGATTCTTTACAGCTGAGCCACCAGGATGTATATACACACTCACGTATATGATTCTCCCTTCACTTAGTCATAAGACGATAGTATCCTGAATATCCTTACTTCTTCCCCGTTGGTTCTGAGTATGGTGAATTATTATACTTTTCTTTTTGAGTCATCTTCGAAACAGGTAGTCCATAATTTGACAGAGTAAAAGGTTATTAATTCTTCAGGAGAAACGTGGAAACTTTCTATCATATAGCAGGTGTTCAATAAATACTGACTAGACAATATCTCCCGTGATATTGTCTGCTCTGTGGTATACATTTTAATGCATCCTTGTGTACCTTGTATTCTGTCACTTGTAATTTATGTCCCCTTGGAAAAGTAGCTCTTCAGTGTAAATATATTATTAGCATCCCTTGAAAACATCTGTTTTGTAAACATCCCATCAATTCTGTTTCCACGATGTGGTGATGATCAAATTGGAAGATATTGGAAGAGGTAAAGAAAAGGGGAATGAGGATGTTACAGCTTTCTAAAACTCTGCTGGTGTTAATTGAAAATGAAGGCACTTTTATTCCCCTTGTCATTTTGATGTATCTCCGAATTTTTTGTAAATGGATTTTCTTTTAAGCTTCAGAGATTACAAGCTATGCAGTATTCCACCTCAGCTGCTGTAATTGATTAGCCACATCTTCCATTTTAACAGTGCAGTGGCCAGGGTAAAAAATAATAGATGATAGTTCCAGGCTTCTAAATTGAACTTCAGTCTTGAATTTCAGCCTAGGACAAAAGAGTTTCCTGAGAGGGTCTAAGTTTCTCTTTGACCTCAGTGTTTTCAAGTGTGATACTTAATTTTGCAGAAACTGTTCTTTTCATTTCAGTCTATAAAGATGTGCTTCTTGGGTTTTGCTATAAACTAAAGCTAGTTCCTACACTCAGCTAGGTAGAAAACCAAAACAAAACCTCTTTTAGGCAGTAAATTTGCTCAGAGTCAATACATGGATCTGAAAGATAGTACTTTTCTCAGATAACAGAAAAGCTCATCATTTTCTCAATCCAGCCCTTTATTTATGAAAATGTATTAGTATTAGTATCCCATAAATGTGGGTATGTGTATGTAGCATTATAGCATTTTAAAGAAAATTGCCATTCAGATATATACCTCAAAACACCAAACTGAGAAAAGGATTTCAATATATCAAAATTCCAGTTTGAGCTGCCTGCCCAAAGTTTTACATAGTTCAGTTCAGTTGCTTAGTCATGTCCGACTCTTTGCGACCCCATGGACTGCAGCATGCCAGGCTTCCCTGTCCATCACCAGCTCCCGGAGTCTACTCAAACTCATGTCCATTGAGTCGGTGATGCTATCCAACCATCTTATCCTCTGTTGTCCCCTTCTCCTCCTGCCTTCAATCTTTCCCAGCATCAGGGTCTTTTCCAATGACTCAGTTCTTTGCCTCAGGTGGCCAAAGTATTGGAGTGAACAGTATAAAAAGGCAAGAAGTTTTACATAAGGTAGGAATTTTTTCAACTACATTTACAAAATAGGAAAATTGCTAAATTGGGGATAGTGTAAACTTGCTAGTCTTTGAGTTCTTTAAACTGTTCTCAAATAGGAGCTTTCCCATCAACATATTACCACTTGTAATCATTCTTCAACTTCCATTCAGTGATCAGTGGTAGTGGAGTGATGGCCCCATACCTGGATCTGGAGTTGGGCCTATACCTGGGCCAGGGTTTGGAATCTGCAGGGCATAACATGGGACGCTGAGAGGCAGGTGGCCTATTAAGGTCCAAGCCAATAGGGAAGCAGCTGAGGGTCAAACTCCTCAAACAGCAGGCTGGGCCAGAGGGTTAGAGGTGGACCAGGCAGATGTCAAGACTTCACAGTTCAGAGCCCAGTAGGGATTAAATCAGAGGTTTGGGACAAAGTAGAATGGAGGAACCATTGTGAAAATAGCCCCTTGCATGCTCTCAAATTGTCCCCCAGCCCAAGTTCATAGACATCCACTGTAGTTGTAGGGAGCTTCTCCTGTGGCTGTTTAGTCACTTTAGTCGTGTCTGACTCTTTGTGACCCCGCAGACTGCACCCCACCAGGCTCCTCTGTCCATGGGATTCTCCAGGCAAGAATACTGGAGTGGGTAGCCATTCCCTTCTCCAGGGGATCTTTCCGACCCAGGGGTTGAACCCACGTTTCCTGCTTGGCAGGCGGATTCTTTACCACTGAGCCACCTGGGAAACCCAATCGTAGGGAGAGTGGACTGGAAATACGAGTCTTTTTTATGTAATGGAGAGCACCCATGTGCTGCTGGAAGACAAGGACTTCTACTTGGATTGCCTGAGGTGGGGGTCACTGGAGAGGCTTAGGGGGCCACAGAGCCAACAACATTTTCAGAGAGGATGACAGCCACCTGGACACAGCCCCACGGCAGACTCCTGAGATCCACACAGCTGTCATGATAGAACACAAACATAAGATGACGCGACATACCAGAGCCAGCGAAACTACACTGACGGGGACAGGTGAGCTGCAAAGAAGGCACGCTGTTAGCGCTTCCTTAGATGGCCTCGTGCCTGGATGCTGGCCACGCTGCCATGGCCCACCTTAGCAAAGAGCAGAGGATTCACTTACTACATTCTGCCTCTCTTATAGAAGCTGAACATTAGTAAAACCATGATAGAGCAGTTGCTGTAGTATCTTAGGATATTGCTCTATCTGGAGCCTTTAAAAACAATCTAACTTACTCTTTAAAATTGTGACTGTCCTGTGTAGATTCTGGAAATTTTCTTATGAATGGGGAAAGCAGGGAAGCAGCAATGTATATTACCCATGAAGAACTTTCTAATAATGTATAGGCAGTAAAAGGCAAAGGTCTTCAGAGCACAGTTCAGGGAGTTTTTACAGAGGAATACGTCCATGTATTCCTTCCCAGGTGGTGCAGTGTTAAAGAACTTGCCTGCCAATACAGGAGACGCAAGAGACATGGGTTGGATCTCTGGGTTGGGAAGATCCCCTGGAGAAGGAAAGGACAACCCACTCCAGTATTCTTGCCTGGGAAGTCCCATGAACAGAGGGGCCTGGTGGGCAATAGTCCATGGGGTCATAAACATGACTGAGCACACACGCATGCAGAGCAGTTCTTTTCAGCATCTGGATTCATGTACTTTGTCATGGATTGTGTATTGCAAATCTTATCCTAGTCTGTGGTGTGCCTTTTCATTTTCTTGGTGGTGTCTTCTGGTGAGCAGAAATTTTCATTTTGATTAAGTGTGGTTAATCACTTTTTCTTTTATGGTTAATGCCTTTTGAGTCCGGTTTAAAGATATCCTTGCTTACTTCAAGGTCAAAGAGATATTTTCCTGTGATTTCCTCAAGAAATATTAAGATTTTTGCTTTTACATTTTAGTCCTATGATCCAGTGACAGTATTTCTCATTTCCTGCATATATACAAATCTGTCAGGGACATGAAAACCAATTTATGTGACAAAACATCTCTTTGTGAAAATAATGGCATGCAAAACATATGTCCTAAAAATAAGTTATTCATAGCAGCCTATTAAATTGCAATCATGTATTAGTAAGCAAGTGATTTAGAAAATCAGCTGCCTTTCATTCTGTTGGGAGAGCTTGCTAATTAACGTAAAACTCGCTTTGTAATAATATGGGAAAGATTATCTAGCTGAATTCAGTTTTGCTAACAAAAGAATGTGCAGGTTTTTCCATACTTTTCTTTTACACAGATGCATTTCACAATTTGAAATAATTTCTTATCAATGGCATATTGTCTCTAGAAATCTCTTTTCTCAGCTTCTGTGCAGAACAACTCATCAACCCTTTTCTTTTATGAGTGTCGCATGGTGAGCCCTCCAAGAGGTGCTGAGGATAGTCTGTATCAGCAGTAAGACCAGCTGCTACAACGTTCCTCTATTTCCAAGCAGAGACTCCAGAAACGTTCACTTTGCAAATGGAAATTCCTCCTTCCCTTCTTCCTTCTTCGATTCATCAAAAATTTGAAACACGTCAGATGTACATGAGGTAGGGTACATAATTAGAGGAGCCCCAAGGTTACTTTTTGATCATTAGATGTAGTTTGCTTATTAATTTTTGCCTGCAGGTAACATGGGAATAATTAACTGAATCAGTCTCTCTTTAACGCTAGAGGAACAATCAATAGGATATATCTGTGTGTATGTGCCTTATACATACATTTCTATATAACATATATTGAAGAGATTTATTTTAAGGAATTAGCCCATGTGATTGTGGGGCTGCCAAGTCTGAAATCTGTAGGGGCAGGTCTAAATGTGTAGGGTAGCCCAGCAAGCTAGAAACTTGGGCAAGACTTCTCTGTTAGAGTCTTAAAGCAGAATTCCTCCTCTGGGAAACCTGTTATTGCTTTTAAGAGCTTCAACTGATTGAATAAGGCCCATCCACATTATTGGAACTCATTATTGGAACACATTATTGGACTCAATGGAAAAGACCCTGATGCTGGGAAAGATTGAGGGCAGGAGAGGGGGACGACAGAGGATGAGACAGTTGGATGGCATCGCCGACTCGATGGACATGAGTTTGAGTGAACTCCAGGAGTTGGTGATGGACAGGGAAGCCTGAGGTACTGCAGTCCATGGGGTCGCAAAGAGTCAGACATAACTGAGTGACTTAACTGAACTGACTCACATTATG
Organism: Capricornis sumatraensis; assembly: GCF_032405125.1. Taxonomy (NCBI): domain Eukaryota; kingdom Metazoa; phylum Chordata; class Mammalia; order Artiodactyla; family Bovidae; genus Capricornis; species Capricornis sumatraensis. Next base: position 135,841,693 of record NC_091092.1, on the reverse strand, counting down.
GAGAATAATTACCTTTACTTAAAGACAACTGATTATAGATGTTAATCACATCTACAGAATACCTTCACTGCTCATCAAGCAACCAACCATAGCCTAAGCATACTGACACATCAGATTTAACCATCATGATAGTATTTAGCAGATTCTGACTAGTAAGTCATTTGAAACCAAAATATTTTATACTAAAGCCCAATTTTTGAAAAGCAATACAATCATTAATTCTTGAGTCAGGCTTTTGTGACTCAGGAGGCCTGGAAGACTACATCTTTTTGACAGAGAAGAGGCAGGCAGAGGACATGGGGGGGAGAGGTCTGTCCTGGAAAGGCCTCATAGAGTCCTCAGTTACATCACTCTGGTCCTGGACACTGTTGTGTCTCCTGTGGATCATCAAACTACCTTCCTCCTGCTTCTCTATTTGCCCTAACAATTCACTCTCCAGTTGCATATTATTTTAATAACTACAGGACTCTGACTTTACTAGATACTAAGGATACGAAAAGACTGTAGGGTTCACTCAAGCCTCTAGAGCTGGAGGAAAAAGTGTTCAGTATATTCATGAAGCAAATAAAGTCAAAACCTCATCAGTTAGATTTGGGGAAGGAATTCCAGGCTTTTATTGGCAGACTCAAAAATCAGATTACATGGAGTTGAGCTGTGAGACCACCCCATGTGGAGAGCATTAGTGTGTCAGCAGCAAAGAGCCTTCAGTGTGTCCATTGAGAGTTACGTATGCTCATCTGTTCATGAGGACTGAGGGAAGGGCCTCTTTTCAGGGAACTCGAAGACAAGCCTAAATATCACCTGGAGAGGTAACCCAACATTCTTGGGAGATGCCATAAATGCTTGAATGAAAACATTAAGATGCTCAATGCTTAAGGAAACAGTTGTGTTTTTCTTAGTGGATAGACATCCTTTAATTCAAGGAAAAATTAGAATTTAGAAAAAAATTTTTTAAGAAAATGAAAACTATAGTATTAATATTTTTGTGGTTAAGAGTAATGATACGTATTTGCTATTTGAGGTGTTTTTTTTCCTTTCTTTTTTTGCGGGGTGGGGGCATGCCACGTGACATGAAGGATTGTAGCTCCCAACTAGGTAGCAAACCCTTGCCTCCTGCAATGAAAGCATGCAATCTTAATCACTGGACCCCTGGGGAAGTCCCTAAGATGTTTTCAATATTTAAGAGAATTTCCCCTATTAAAATAACCAGTCAGCTTTGTGATTTCAATTCAAAATGGATATTTGTTATTGATTTAAGCTTGTGATTCTTAGCTTGAAATCTTATTAAGTTTGTAAGCAGTACTGAAATAGAGCAGGACCCTATGGAGCCCTTCCTGGTACAGATTCTTTCCATGTCCTGACCCCCACCCTACGCCCCACCTCCGTTTCTTATTTGCAGGAAAGAGGCTTCAGCCTCCTTGACCTTTCCTGAGTTCCAAAGGGCAGATTGGAACAGTTGCTAATCAGGGAAGGGAGGGAATGCAGAAACAAAGGAGGAACAGTCAAGAAATAGTAGTGTAGCAGAAGAGGAAATCACAGAGTAGAAGCACAAGGGGGTCAGTACATGAAAAATTCTGCATTGCTGGCTTGAGAGAGGGAGCCATGGGAAAGGACCTAAGAGCAGCCTCTAGGAGATGAGATCAACCCCCTTCCGACAGCCAGCAAAGAAGCTGAATTCTGCTACCTGTAAGAATGAGTTTGAAAGCATGTATTTTCCCCAGAGCTTCCTGAAAAGGACCCAACCCAGTCAAGAACTGGATTCTGGCCTTGTGAGACCTTGAACAGAGAACCCAATCAAGTTTTCCCAGACTATGACTTAAAGAACTGTGAGTTAATAAATGGGTGTTATGAAAGAAAGAGAGAAAAAAAAAGGAAGGAAGAATAGAGCAGCTTTGGGGCAGAGTCCAGCATCCTTTTCAAGGAATATAGGTAACAATATCTCTGAGTTCTGTGGGAACTCACACAGGTGGAGGATGTTAACTTCTAACTGAGCTCAAGATTCCTGGAGCACCGCCCTGTTAACTCACCACCAACCAATCAGAGGATGGTCACATGCCCTGCAGCCCTTACCCCAAATTTTGCCTATAAAAACCTCTCCCTGAAAATCATCTGCAAGTTCGAGGTTTTTGAGGTTGAGCCACCCCTTCTCCTTGCATGGCCTTGCAGTAAACCTTTCTCTGCTCCAAACTCCCACATTTTGATTTGTTTGGCCTGAATGTGCATTGGGCCCACCAACTTGTGTTCGGTAACAGTATTAGAAAATTCAGGAAAGCTTGAGTTTATCAGCATACTTACAAATTTAATTCATTAGATTTATAAACATGACTTAAGTACTTGTGAAGATTTGTTACACAATTGAAGCATGTAAAAAAGACATAGAATGTATTAAAAATTTAGGTGCTGTTTAATATACTAAAGAGAGTCTAATCAACTGCATTGGTGATGGGAACAAGCATTAATTAATGATCCCCCATGAGTGATTATTAGAATTTGGTAGATTTATAAGTACAATAATATGATTAGTAGATTGAGTGGAAAAACTGAGAACAATTAATTTTTGAGTTGGAAACTTTAACAAATTGTTTTTAAATATCAGAGGTAAGTTAAGACATTTTTGTGGGTAAAAGCTAATATGCTGTGCTATGCTTAGTCGCTCAGTCATGTCTGACTCTTTGCGACCCCATGGATGGTAGCCCGCCAGGCTCCTCTGTCCATGCAGATTCTCCAGGCAAGAATACTGGAGTGGGTTGCTATGGCCACCTCCAGGGGATATTCCCAACCCAGGGATCAAACCCAAGTCTCCTGCATTGCAGGCAGATTCTTTACCGTCTGAACTACCAGGGAAGCCCAAGAATACTACAGTGGGTAGCCTATCTCTTTTCCAGGGGGATCTTCCCTACCCAGGAATCGAACGATGGTCTTCTGCATTGCAGGCAGATTCTTTACCAGCTGAGCTACCAGGAAAGCCCAAAAGCTGATTTAAGAATAAGCAAAAAACGTTTATTGATGTTTAATAATTAACTTTACTACTTTCAAGTAGTCAGGAGCTACCCAAGGATTGTGGGTCTGCCCTTAACATAGGTATGTGAACAAGAAGGCTCACTTAAATGGTCCCTCAGACAGCAGGGTCAATTGGAAGGACAAATAACTGCAGCAATTGAGGATGCAGATTTCTAGAAGTTTAGGTACTGCTTCTAATCAGCAAATATTCAGAAGTATTGAGGTTGAGTCGTGCGGCATCTTGCCATACTGTCAAGAGGTGTTTTTTCCAATAATGTGAAAATAATAACTTTTAAAATATAAATTTATTTATTTTAATTGGAGGCTAATTACTTTATAATATTGTATTGGTTTTGCCATACATCAACATGAATCTTCCATGGGTGTACACGTGTTCCCCATCCTGAACCCCCCTCCCACCTCCTCCCTGTACCATCCCTCTGGGTCATCCCAGTGCACCAGCCCCGAGCATCCTGTATCATGCATCGAACCTGACTGGCAATTCATTTCACATATGCTATTATACATGTTTCAATGCCATTCTCCCAAATCATCCCACCCTCGCCCTCTCCCAGAGTCCAAAAGACTGTTCTATACATCTGTGTCTCTTTTGCTCTCTCGCATACAGGATTATCATTACCATCTTTCTAAATTCCATGTATATGCATTAGTATACTGTATTGGTGTTTTTCTTTCTGGCTTACTTCACTCTGTATAATAGGCTCCAGTTTCATCCACCTCATTAGAACTGATTCAAATGCATTCTTTTTAATGGCTGAGTAATACTCCATTGTGTATATGTACCACAGCTTTCTTATCCATTCATCTGCTGATGGACATCTAGGTTGCTTCCATGTCCTGGCTATTATAAACTGTGCTGCGATGAACATTGGGGTACATGTGTCTCTTTCCATTGTGGTTTCCTCAGTGTGTATGCCCAGCAGTGGGATTTCTGGGTCATATGACAATTCTATTTTCAGTTTTTTAAGGAATCTCCACACTGTTCTCCATAGTGGCTATACTAGTTTGCATTCCCACCAACAGTGTAAAAGGGTTCCTTTTTCTCCGCACCTTCTCCAGCATTTATTGTTTGTAGACTTTTGGATAGCAGTCATTCTGACTGGCGTGAAATGTTACCTCATTGTGTTTTTGATTTGCATTTCTCTGATAATGAGTGATGTGAGCATCTTTTCATGTGTTTGTTAGCTATCTGTATATCTTCTTGGGAGAAATGTCTGTTTAGTTCTTTGGCCCATTTTTTGATTGGGTCATTTATTTTTCTGAAATTGAGCTGCAGGAGTTGCTTGTATATTTTTGAGATTAATTCTTTGTCCATTGCTTCATTTGCTATTATTTTTATTTTCTGTTTATTTTATGTTTATATTATGTTTATTTTTTCCCATTCTGAAGGCTGTCTTTTCACCTTGCTTATAGTTTCCTTTGTTGTGCAGAGGCTTTTAAGTTGAATTAGGTCCCATTTGTTTATTTTTGCTTTTATTTCCAGTATTCTGGGGGGTGGGTCATAGAGGATCCTGCTGTGATGTATGTCAGAGAGTGTTTTGCCTATGTTCTCCTCTCAGGAGTTTTATAGTTTCTGGTCTTATGTTTAGATCTTTAATCCATTTTGAGTTTATTTTTGTGTATGGTGTTAGAAAGTGTTCTAGTTTCATTCTTTTACAAGTGGTTGACCAGTTTTCCCAGCACTACTTGTTAAAGAGATTGTCTTTTCTCCATTGTATATTCTTGCCTCCTTTGTCAAAGATAAGGTGTCCATAGGTGCGTGGATTTATCTCTGGGAAATAATAACTTGTTTAACTCACCCAATAACCTTTAAAGTAGGCCTTGTTATTCTCCTTGTTGTACAAATGAGGAAAGAGAGGTGCAGGATGTTTATGTGACTTGCTGAACAACATAGCAAGCAAAGAATGAAACTTGAGATTCACCCTCAGAGCTCCAGAAAATGAGATCTTAAGTGTCTGCCTTAGTATTTCTCATTGTCTAGAGTATGAAGCAAAATTCCAGAAGCAGCTGATCAGTTGCTGAACAACTGGAAGCCCTACCTGGGCAAAATTGTGGGGACGTTGAAGTCCAGTCAACCTAGCTCTCATCCTAACCCTTTTGTGTCCTGTCAACCTAAATAAACCTAGGAGACAATAATCAAGCAAAAAATGTTGCTTGGGGATCAAAGAATGCAATTTGGGGCACACAGATTTGAGTAACAACCCAAACAGTGTCCCACTAGGGAGTAAATGGATGTGAGAGCTGAGCCATAAAGAAAGCTGAGTGCTGAAGAATTGATACTTTTGAACTGTGATGTTGGAGAAGACTCTTGTGAGTCCCTTGGACTGCAAGGAGATCCAACCAGTCAATCCTAAAGAATATCAGTCCTGAATATTCACTGGAAGGACTAATGCTGAAACTGAAGCTCTAATACTTTGACCACCTGATGCGAAGAACTGACTCATTGGAAAAGACCCTGATGCTGGGAAAGCTTGAAGGCAGGAGGAGAAGGGGGTTGACAGAGGATGAGATGGCTGGATGGCATCACCGACTTGATGGACATGAGTTTGAGCAAGCTCCAGGAGTTAGTGATGGACAGGGAGGCCTGGCATGCTGCAGTCAATGGGGTCACAAAAAGCCAGACACGACTAAGTGACTGAACTGAACTGAGGAAGTAAAAGTCAGGAGTTTTAAAGGCAAAGAAGGAAGGTTTGCATTACAAAGTTTGCATTACAAACTCCAAATTTTGGAGTTGGAGACAGAAGCTAGTCTTGGCTAAACCTGATTGAATATGAAGGCTGTTACTAGAGGGAGGTGAAAGTTCCTTACTGTGACAAGTTGCAGAGTCCTTGGAGTATTTGTGGTTTGATCCAGTTCAAAGTTCTTGGCTCCACCCCGTGAGAATGTGCTTATGGTCCACCTCCTTAATGGCCTCCCAGCTCCATTTTAAAATCCCTTGATGTAGTGACTCCATTTTATTTCATATTTCACAGTCCTTTCTCCTAATTCTCTTGGAATCTATCATCCTCTCCCTACATGAAAAGTTTAAGTCTGTGATCTGAGACTTCCCACTGATTGGGTTAGTAAACATTTCCATTTTCAGCTATATCAGTGTTTATTTCAGTTGTCATTTTCTCTGTTGTCCTTTCTCTCCAGATGTGGCTTTCGCCTCAATACTAAAACAATTCCAGCCTTCAGGAAACAGGTGGATAGATATTTGTAGAGTGAAAGTGTTACTAAAAATCTCAAATAATCCCGTTTCCTGCCAGAAGCTTCTCTAGCCCATTCTGAAGGCTTATAGCTGGACCTCTTGGCAGTTGTCAAAAACGGAATAGTTTGGGTTGCTTGTCATTTATAGGAAATGAAGTTTGTCTTAGATCTACTAGCAAGCCCATTCTTGTCTTTGTCTTTTCTCTCTTGCCTTATGTGATGTTTTAAAATATGTCCACAAATTCTTTGACTTGTTCTTCAAAAAGTAAAACCTAATTACTTACCCCTGAAGTGTGGCAGTGACTAAATGTCTTGTTTCTAATAATTCATGTAAGATAGAAAAGTGATACATGACTTCTAGATGATGTCATAAAAGGCATTGTGACTTATTCCTTGCTCACTCTTGGATCACTCACTGTAGCGAAAGCCAGCTGTTATTTTATAAGGGCACCCATGCAGCCCTATGAACAGGTCTACATAGCAAGGAACTGAGGCCTCCTGCCAATTGCCAGCATCAACTTGTCCATTATCGGAGCCATTTTGGAAGCAGATTCTTCATCCCCAGTCAAACTTCAGGATGACTGTAGCCTAGCCAATACCATGACTACAGTCTCATGAGAGACTGAATCAGAACCAGTCCCCTAAGTTGCTTCCAAGATTTGTATCCACAGAAACTATAAGCTAATACTTGCTTGTTGCCCTAAACTGCTGATTTTTCGGGTAATTTGTTATGTAGTGACAGATATCTAATATACTTTCCTTGTTTGAATCCCTATCAGCATTTTTGCCATCTTTACTTACTCCTAAATAACTCCTTCTCACAGTGACTCACTCAAGGCTCCTAAGAACATGTCTGTTTTTTTCTATCATGTTTGAATATCTCATATTTAAGATAATATTTGTATCACAAACTTTCTTACATTATGCCTTGGATTGATTTTTATATAATCAGTGTTATAGTTCTTCTGGTATTAGAGGTTTAAACAATGAAGCCTGTTGTTGGAAATCTTCCTCATTCTTCACAGAAAGATTTCTGTAATTTGGGGGTAGCTTAAATATATTGTGTCTATTCTACATTCTCCTTCTGGACATTAAGAGCTTAATAGACATGACTTCATTCTGATAAAGCCCCTTAGACATGCTGGAGTCTCATCCTCCTCCTTTGTGGTCTGTGGTTAAGAAAGATGAGCGGAGACGTTGTATGCTATATGCTCACATTTTAAATCAGTAGTGCTCAACCTTGCCTACATATTAGAACCACCTGGAGAGCTTCATAAAGATATAAAGCAGTATTTATGTTGGGGTGAGGACAGGAATCTGTATGTGTTAATGAAAGACTTCAGTGTCTCTTTTAGGCAGCCAAGGTTGGGGACAACGCCTTCAGATCCCACCCAGTGTAGAATACAGACTATCAGTCCCAGCTCTAAAGAAAGCACGGTGCTGGTGGTTTTGATACTATTTAGCCATACAGTATTAGGAAAATCACTTAGGGTAGAGCAGTGGTTCTAAACGTTGGCTCTGGTGCTGGGGAGCTTTAAAACCACTGATTCCCGAGTCTCACCCCCAGAGATTCTAATGCAAGTGTTTGGAGGGATGTTCTGAGTCAAGATTGAGAACTAGTACACAGATCATTGCTAAGGTCCTTCCCAGCTCTGTTTTTATTTTTAGTGTCTGTAATTTGGGTTGACATAATCCATAATATTAAAATATTTTACTCTCATGGGGAAAAGGAGTTCTTAAGCTACATAGTTGACTTGACATATATGGAACATTATTCATGAGTAATAATTTGAAGTTATTCAATAAATAGAAGGGTTGGAGCTGGAAAGGGTTAACCCTGGAACCCCTTCAGAGGAGTTAAATTTTTAGTAAAGTTTAGGAAGTCAAGGAGAACTATGGAACAACTAAGACACATAGCTCTTCCGACACCAATTTTAATGGCTGATCCATGAATATAGACTAAAGGCCAACTTACTCAATTTTTCCAAAACTAGACATTGTGACTTTTATGACTGTTCCCCTAACGATCTTATTGTCTTGCTACTGCACCATGACAACAAATAAAGTACACATCATCTTTTATTTTTGTTCCGTAAATAATGCGATGGAGGAAATGTGCTTTCATTTCTAGAAGCAGGAATGGAAACAATTCTGTGGTTGCTTCACAAAATGCTTGTTGCTGGTTTGGAATCAGTGATTTCAGTAGGGGATGCTTGCAGGAGATGTAAGAGACTCAGACTATTCTTGCCTAGAGAATCCCCATGGACAGAGGATCCTGGCAGGCTACAGTCCATAGTGTTGCAAAGTTGGACACAACTGAAGCAACTTAGCATGCATATCACTCTGTGTGTGTGTGTGTGGGGGGTGTGTGGGGTGTGTGTGTGGGGGGGGTGTGTGTGGGGTGTGTGTGTGTGTGTGTGTGTGTGTGTGTGTGTGTGTGTAGGCTTCTCAGGTAGCTCAGCTGGTAAAAAATCTGCCTGCAATGCAGGAAACCCCAGTTTGATATCTGGGTTGGGAAGTTCCCCTGGAGAAGGGATAGGCTACCCACTCCAGTGTTCTTGGGCTTTCCTGGTGGCTCAGACAGTGAAAAAAAAACTGCCTGCAATGCGGGAGACCTAGATTCAGTCTCTAAGTTGGAAAGATTCCCCTGGAGGAGGGAATGGCTGCCCACTCCAATATTCTTGCCTGGAGAATCTGCATGGACAGAGAAGCCTTGCTGGCGACAGTCCATGGGGTCCAAAGAGTTGGACATGATGTAAGTAAGCACAACATATATATATTCTTTTTCATGTTCTTTTCCATTAAGGTTTATCACAGGACATTGAATATAGTTCCCTGAGCTAAACAGTAGTATCTTGTTGCTGATCCATTCTATACATAAAAGTTTGCATCTGCTAAATCTAAAGTCCCAATCCATTCCTCCTCCACCTCTCTCCTCCTTGGCAGCCACTAACCTGTTCTCTATGTCTGTGAGTCTGTTTTGTAGATTGGTTCATTTGTGTCGTATTTTATATTCCATGTGTAAGTGATATCACATGGCATTTGTCTTTCTCTTTCTGACTTACTTCACTTAGTAGGCTAAGCTCTAGGTCCATCCATGTTACTACAAATGGCATTATTTTTTTCATGGCTGAGTAGTATTCCATTGTGTATATTTACCACATCTGTATCCATTCATCTGCCAATGGACATTTAGGTTGTTTCCATGTCTTGGCTATTGTGAATAGTGCTGCCATGAATATTGGGAGTACATGTATCTTTTTAAATTATGGTTTTCTCCAGATACATGCCCAGGAGTGGGATTGCTGGATCATATGGTAGCTCTGTATTTAATCTTTTAAGGAACCTCCATACTGTTCTCCATAGTGGCTGCACCAGTTTACATTCCCACCAACAGTGTAGGAGGGTTCCCTTCTCTCCACACTCACAGGCTGACTTGAAGCCAACTGGAGAGGCCAGCATGGTAAGGAACTGAGGAGAGCCTCTAGGCAACTGCCTGTGAGGCCCTGAGGCTCTCAGTCTAACGACGCTTGAAGGAGTGACTCCTCCCAACAAGCACCTGAGTGAACTCAAGTGGATGCTCTGTCCTCAGTCCTTCAGATGAGCCTTACCCTTGAGTGCAGCCATGCGAGAGACCCTGAAGCAGAGAGCTCAGTTAAGCTGCGCCCAGATCCTTCATCGACAGGAACTATGCGATAACAAATGTGTGATGTTTCAAGACACGAAGTTTTAGGGTCATTTGTTAGCAAGCAATAGATAACTAATAACAGTGCTGATGGCGAATGTGGCTGGAGGAGTTGCCGGCGATGCTCCTTTTTGAGACTTGGAGCTCAGTGAAAGCGATGTTAACAGTTGAGTTCAAGCAAGGTTCACCCCTCTGGAGGTTGACTTCAAGGATCTGATCCCTCATAGGGTCTGTCATTCAGCAATCAGGCTTCATTCTTCCTGTCATGAATGCTCTTCTTGAGAAGTTTGTAACTAGAGAGGTGAATCCACTGGTAAAAGGAGAACAGAAAGAAGGAAATGGAGTGCAGGCTTGTAAGCATGTACTCAGCATTTGGCCCAAACATTAGTCATAAGTGTAAGGTCAGGGGTTTTCCCATTTTTCTAAGGGCGACACAGGCTCCTGGCAGTTATGTCTCTTGGTTGGACCCCAACCTTCACTTTCTTAGATATTTTTTTTTTCTCCATCACATCAAGCTGTGTTTATAATTATCATTGGGATCTAAATGAGTCATTCTCACCTATAATTACTGCTACAAAAATATGAAAAATGACCTCCCTAACACACACCAAATTTTTGCTGAGTTGTAATCATTACCCTCATTGTCATCATCGTGTCTATCATTTCTGTGGAGAGAGCAAGAAGCACTGCAGCATGTTTTTTGACTGTGAGTTCCAACTTCAGTTGGAAATAGGTTTCATTTCCTTTGCCAGTGCCAATGGATTGGTAGTGATTGCTGGAACTCAACGTGAGGAAGAATCCTGGGGCCAAAGTTTAGGTTTAGTCAGAAGACAGTTGTGATCCATTAGAGATTAGTTGGGAGTAAAATAGACAGGATTTTTTGTTGTTGTTTTTTCTTTTTCTTCTTGGCCACGCCATATAGTGTGTGGGGATCTTAGTTCCCTGACCTGGGATCAAACCCATGCTCCCTGGAATGGAAGTGTGGAGTTTTAACCACTGAACCACCAGGGAAGTCTCCATTGCTTTTTCTAATGTCCATCCTCACATTTCTAAATAGGATAACTAATTCATCCTGGTTTGTCTAGAACTTTCCTGGTTTTAGCCCTGAAAGTCCTGTATCTGGGCAACCTCCTCAGTCCCAAGCAAACCAGAATTGTTGGTCACCAGTGACATATCTTTCTAAAAGCCAGGTAGACTGAGAATTGGAGGCATTGTAGTGCCTTGCTACTCAAATGTGATCCAGGGACCAGCACATCAGTATCCACTGGGGGCATATTTACAAGGCACAATCTCAGGCCTTAGCCCAGACCTACTGAAGCAGAATCTGCACTTCTACAAGATCCCCAGGACACAGGCATATCAAAGTGTGAACATCTGCCCTGGGGCATTCAGCCCTGTTCAAGGACCACTGCTTACCCATCAATGGCTTCCAGCCCTTTTCAGCTGAAACACCCAAAGCTCCCCAGGTGGCTCAGTGGTAAAAAAAATCTGGCTGTAGTGCAGGAGATGTGGATTCAATCCCTGGGTCAGGAAGATCTCCTGGAGGAGGAAATGACAACCCACTTCAGTGTTCTTGCTTGGAGAATCCCATAGACTGAGAAGCCTCACAGGCTACAGTCCATAGTCTCGCAAAGACATGACTGAGCACGCATGCACACTGCCCCCTTTGACTGTCTGGATGGTATTCATTTACTATCCTGCCAGCCTACTTTAAGTTATCTTTTTATGTATTTTCTTCATCAGTTGAAAACCATATGTAATAGAATAATGGCCTCTCAAAGATGCCCATGTCTGAATCCCTTGAACCTGGTAATTTGTTGGGTTAAATGAAAACCTGTAAATTAACACTGCAGATGAAACAAAGGTTACTTATTGCTGGCCTTAAATAGAAAGATTATCTTGGATTTTCCAGGGGGGTACAATGTGTCATCATGAGGGTCCTTAAAAATGGAAGAGAGGCCACCACTACTATTCAACATAGTTTTGGAAGTATTAGCCACAGCAATCAGAGAAGAAAAAGAAATAAAAGGAATCCAGATTGGAAAAGAAGTAGTAAAACTCTCACTGTTTGCAGATGACATGATCCTCTATGTCATTTCAGTTCAGTTCAGTCACGCAGTCGTGTCCAACTCTTTGTGACCCCCATGAACAATAGCATGCCATGCCTCCCTGTCCATCACCAAACTCCTGCAGTTTACCCAAACTCATGTCCATTGAGTCGGTGATGCCATCCAACCATCTCATCCTTTGTCTTCCCCTTCTCCTGCCCTCAATCTTTCCCAGCATCAGGGTCTTTTCAGATGAGTCACCTCTTCACATCAGGTGGCCAAAGTATTGGAGTTTCAGCTTCAACATCAGTTCTTTCAATGAATACCCAGGACTGATCTCCTTTAGGATGAACCGGATGGATCTCCTCACAGTCCAAGGGACTCTTAAGAGTCTTCTCCAACACCACAGTGCAAAAGCATCAATTCTCTGGCGCTCAGATTTCTTTATAGTCCAACTCTCACATCCATACATGACTACTGGCAAAACCATAGCCTTGGCTAGATGGACCTTTATTGACAAAGTAATGTCTCTGCTTTTTAATATGCTGTCTAGGTAGGTCTTAACTTTCCTTCCAAGGAGTAAGTGTTGTTTAATTTCATGGCTACAATCACCATCTTCAGTGATTTTGGAGCCCCCCAAAATAGAGTCAGCCACTGTTTCCATTGTTTCCCCATCTATTTCCCATGAAGTGATGGGACCAGATGCCATGATCTTAGTTTTCTGAATGTTGAGCTTTAAGCCAACTTTTTCACTTTCCTCTTTAACTGAAAATTTCATCAAGAGGCTTTTTAGTTCCTCTTCACTTTCTACCATAAAGGTGGTGTCATCTGCATATCTGAAGTTATTGATATTTCTCCCGGAAATCTTGATTCCAGCTTGTGCTTCTTCCAGCTCAGTGTTTCTCATGATGTACTCTGCATATAAGTTAAATAAGCAGGGTGACAATATACAGCCTTGATGTACTCCTTTTCCTATTTGGAACCAGTCTGCTGTTCCATATCCAGTTCTAACTGTTGCTTCCTGACCTGCATACAGGTTTCTTAAGAGGCAGGTTAGGTGGTCTGGTATTCCCATCTCTTTCAGAATTTTCCACACTTTATTGTGATCCACACAGTCAAAGGCTTTGGCATAGTCAATAAAGCAGAAGTAGATGTTTTTTCTGGAACTCTCTTGCTTTTTCCATGATCCAGCAGATGTTGGCAATTTGATCTCTTGTTCCTCTGGCTTTTCTAAAACCAGCTTGAACATCTGGAAGTTCATGGTTCTTGTGTTGCTGAAGCCTGGCTTGGAGAATTTTGAGCATTACTTTACTAGCATGTGAGATGAGTACAATTTTGTGGTAGTTTGAGCATTCTTTGGCATTGCCTTTCTTTGGGATTGGAATGAAAACTGACCTTTTCCAGTCCTGTGGCCACTGCTGAGTTTTCCAAATTTGCTGGCATATTAAGTGCAGCACTTTCACAGTATCATCTTTGAGGATTTGAAATAGCTCAACTGGAATTCCATCTCCTCCACTAGCTTTGTTCGTAGTGATGCTTTCTAAGGCCCACTTGACTTCACATTCCAGGATGTCTGGCTCTAGATTAGTGATCACACCATAGTGATTATCTGGGTCATGAAGATCTTTTGTGTACAGTTCTTCTGTGTATTCTTGCCACCTCTTCTCAATATCTTCTGCTTCTGTTAGGTCCATACCATTTCTGTCCTTTATCGAGCCCATCTTTGCATGAAATGTTCCCTTGGTATCTCTAATTTTCTTGAAGAGATCTCTAGTCTTTCCCATTCTGTTGTTTTCCTCTATTTCTTTGCATTGATCGCTAAAGAAGCCTTTCTTATCTCTCCTTGCTATTCTTTGGAGCTCTGCATTCAGATGCTTATATCTTTCCTTTTCTCCTTGGCTTTTTGCTTCTCTTCTTTTCACAGCTATTTGAAAGGTCTCCTCAGACAGCCATTTTGCTTTTTTGCATTTCTTTTCCATGGGGATGGTCTTGATCCCTGTCTCCTGTACCATGTCACGAACCTCTGTCCATAGTTCATTAGGCACTTTATCTATCAGATCTAGTCCCTTAAATCTTTTTCTCACTTCCACTGTGTAATCATAAGGGATTTGACTTAGGTCATACCTGAATGGTCTAGTGGTTTCCCCTGCTTTCTTCAATTTAAGTCTGAATTTGGCAATAAGGAGTTCATGATTGGAGCCAGAGTCAGCTCCCGGTCTTGTTTTTGCTGACTGTATAGAGCTTCTCCATCTTTGGCTGCAAAGAATATAATCAATCTGATTTCAGTGTTGACCATCTGGTGATGTCCATGTGTAGAATGTTCTCTTGTGTTTTAGGAAGAGGGTGTTTGCTATGATCAGTGCGTTCTCTTGGCGAAACTCTATTAATCTTTGCCCTGCTTCATTCTGTACTCCAAGGCCAAATTTGCATGTTACTCCAGGTGTTTCTTGACTTCCTACCAGTCCCCTATAATGAAAAGGACATCTTTTTTGGGTGTTAGTTCTAAAAGGTCTTGTAGGTCTTCATAGAATCATTGAACTTCAGCTTATTAAGTGTTACTGGTCACGGCATAGACTTAGACTACTTTGATATTGAATGGTTTGCCTTGGAAACAAACAGAGATCATTCTGTTGTTTTTTAGATTGCATCCAAGTACTGCATTTCAGATTCTTTGGTTGACTATGATGGCTATTCCATTTCTTCTATGGGATTCCTGCCCACATTAGTAGATACAATGGTCATCTGAGTTAAATTCACCCATTCCTCTCCATCAAAAACCCTAAAGACTCCACCAGAAAATTACTAGAGCTAATCAATGAATATAGTAAAGCTGCGGGATATAAAATTAACATACAGAAATTCCTTGCATTTTCATACACTAACAAAGAGAAAACAGAAAGATAAATTAAGGAAACAATTCCATTCACCATTGCAACGAAAAGAATAAAATACTTAGGAGTAAATCTACTTAAGGAAATAGTAGACCTATATATAGAAGACTGTAAAACACTGATGAAAGAAATCAAAGAGGACACAAATAGATGGAGAAATATACCATGTTCAAGAATGAATATAGTGAAAATGAGTATGCGACTCACAGAAACCTATAGATTCAGTGCAATCCCTATCAAGCTACCAGCGGTATTTTTCACAGAGCTAGAACAAATATTTTCACAATTTGTATGGAAATACAAAAAACCTCGAATAGCCAAAGCAATGTTGAGAAAGAAGAATGGAACTGGAGGAATCAACCTGCCTGACTTCAGGCTGTAATGCAAAGCTACAGTCATCAAGACAGTATGGTACTGGCACAAAGACAGAAACATAGATCAATGGAACAAAATAGAAAGCCCAGAGATAAATCCACACACCTATGGACACCTTATCTTTGACAAAGGAGGCAAGAATATACAATGGAGAAAATACAATCTCTTTAACAAGTGGTGCTGGGAAAACTGGTCAACCACTTGTAAAAGGATGAAACTAGAATGCTTTCTAACACCATACACAGAAATAAACTCAAAATGGATTAAAGATCTAAATGTAAGACCAGAAACTATAAAACTCCTAGAGGAAAACATAGGCAAAACACTCTCTGATGTAAATCATAGCAGGATCTTCCATGATCCACCTCCCAGAGTACTGGAAATAAAAGCAAAAATAAACAAATGGGACCTAATTAAACTTAAAAGCTTCTGCACAACAAAGGAAACTATAAGCAAGGTGAAAAGACAGTTTTCAGAATGGGAGAAAATAATAGCAAATGAAGCAACTGACAAAGAATTAATCTCAAAAATATACAAGCAACTCCTGCAACTCAATTCCAGAAAAATAAGCAACCCAATCAAAAAATGAGCCAAAGAACTAAACAGACTTTTCTCCAAAGAAGACATACAGATGGCTAACAAACACATGAAAAGATGCTCACATCACTCATTATCAGAGAAATGCAGATCAAAACCACAGTGAGGTACCATCTCACACCAGTCAGAATGGCTGCTATTCAAAAGTCTACAAGCAATAAATGCTGGAGAGGGTGCAGAGAAAAAGGAACCCTCTTGCACTGTTGGTGGGAATGCCAACTAGTATAGCCACTATGGAGAACAGTGTGGAGATTCCTTAAAAACCTGGAAATAGAACTGCCATATGACCCAACAATCCCACTGCTGGGCATACACACCGAGGAAACCAGAATTGAGAGTCATGTGTCCCCCACTGTTCACTGCAGCACTGTTTACAATAGCCAGGATGTGGAAGCAACCTAGATGTCCATTGGCAGATGAATGCATAAGAAAGCTGTGGTACATATACACAATGGAATATTACTCAGCTATTAAAAAGAATGCATTTGAATCAGTTCTAATGAGGTGGATGAAACTGGAGCCTATTATACAGAGCGAAGTAGGTCAGAAAGAAAAACACCAATACAGTATATTAACACATATATATGGAATTTAGAAAGATGTTAACGATGACCGTATATTCAAGACAGCAAAAGAGACACAGATGTAAACATAGACTTTTGGACTCTGTGGGAGAAGGCGAGGGGGATGATTAGAGAAAATAGCACTGAAACATGTATATTACCATATGTGAAATAGATCGCCAGTCTAGGTTCGATGCATGAGACAGGGTGGTCAGGGCTGGTGCACTGGGATGACCCTGAGGGATGGGATGGGGAGGGAGGTGTGAGGGGGGTTCAGGATGGGGAACACATTACACTCATGGCTGATTCAGGTCAATGTATGGCAAAAAAACACCACAATATTGGAAAGTATTAGCCTCCAATTAAATAAGAAAGAAAAGAAACACAATGGAAAACTACTTCACATCCATTAGGACAGCTGTCATCAAAAAGTCAGATAATAACACATGTTGGTGAGGATACGAACAAATCAGAATCCTCATACAATGCTTTGAAGTGAAAGTCGCTCAGTTGTGTCCGACTCTTTGTGACCCCATGGACTGTAGTGTACCACACTCATCCGTCCATGGGATTTTCCAGGCAAGGGTACTGGAGTGGGTTGCCATTTCCTTCTCCAGAGGATCTTCCCGACCCAGGGATTGAACCCAGGTCTCCCACATTGTATGCAGATGCTTTACCATCTGAGCCATAGGGAAGTCCAATATAATAGGGCAGCTGCTGTGGAAAACAGTCTGGCAAGCCCTTGAATAGTTAAACATGGTGTTATGATATGACCCCCAGTGCTTGGTCCACCCCACTCTGTTCCTAGATAGAATAAAAACCCAAGAGAAATTAAAACATATCCACAAAAAAATCTTGTACATAAATGTTTATAGTAGCATTATTCATAATATCCCCTGAAACAATCCAAATGTCCATGACTGATGAATAGATAAGCAAAATATTTTATATACATATACTGGAATATTACTCATCCATAAAAAGGAATAAAGTATTAATACTGCCACAACATAGGCAAACCTTGAAAACATTATGCTAAGTGAAAAAAGCCAGTCATAAAAGACTGTGTATTGTATGATTCCTTTTATCTGAAATGTGTAGAATAGGAAAATTCATAGAGACAGAAAATAGATGAGTATTCATCCAGGAATAAGAGCTTGAGGGGCAAGGGGAAGTAACTGCTAATGGTTATAAGGTTTCTTAGCAGGGGTGATAAAAATGTTCCAAAATTGATTATAATGATGGTTACACAACTCTGAATATGCTAAAAACCAATGAGCTGTACATTTTAAATGGGTGAATTGTATGGCATGTGAATTATATCTCAATAAAGCCATTATTATTGGAAAAAAAATGGAAGAGAGGCAGAAGACGAGTCAGAGGGAAATGTGACTCTGGAAAGAAGCTTTTGCTGACTTTGAAGATGGACGAATGCGCCATCTGCCGAGGAGTGTGGGTGCCCTCTAGAGGTTGTAAAAGGCAAGGAAATGGATTCTCCATCACAGTTCCCAGAAAAGAATGCAGCTTTGAGGACGCCTTGATTATAGCTCAGTAAGACCTATGTCAAACATCTAACCTCCAAAATTGTAAGATAATAAATATGTGTTATTTTTAACCAGCTAAATTTGTGGTGATTTGTTACAGCAACAATAGAAAAATAATGTGCCATATCTTTCATAGTTATGTCCAGCCTAAATATTTTTTAATGTTGCTATAGTTTTATAATTATTCAAATGGCCATCTATCATTCCATGGAGCTGAAGTACTGTTGTTCCTTAACCATAACCTTATTTGAACTTTAGATGTGAGAATAGCTTTCTGCATTTTCCTTTTTTAAGTTTCATTATTTTTCGAAGCATGTTTTATCAGAAATTAAATATTTTCCATATTTAACTTAAAAAAACCTCTTAAATCCACTTGAAATTTAACTTGATATATAGCATAAGGTGAGAGCGTCTTTTTTCCTAATTTGTTTTTTCAACAACATATGGTAAATGATTTTTCCCTTTCTGTTTTATAATGCTTTCTTTATTAAATATTCAATTTTTTACAAAAAAGCTCATTTTCTGGGCTGCTGATTCTCTTCTGCTGACTGATTTCTGTCTGTTCTTGAGCCAGTATTGCATTGTTCAAATTCTTACTGCTTTTTAGTACATGTAAGTTCCTGTGAGGCCTAGTTTTCTTTATTGCACTTCTTTTAAATAGTACATACTTTTAAAACTTATTTTTAAATTTTTTATTGAGATATAATTGACAAATGTGTGCATGTATGCTAAGTTGTGTCCAGCTCTTTGTGACCTTTGAAGAGGAACCTGGTGGGCTACAGAAGCCTGCCAGGCTCCTCTGTCCATGGGATTCTCCAGGCAAGAATACTGGAGTGGATTGCCATGCCCTCCTCCAGGGGATCTTCCCGACCCAGGGATTGAACCGGTGTCTCCTTCATTGGCAGGCGGATTGTTTTCCAGTGAACCAACTGGGAAGCTATAATCAACATCCCAAGTGGCGCCAGTGGTAAAGAATCCACCTGCCAATATAGGAGATGCAGGAGACACGGGTTCAATCCCTGGGTCGGGAGCCTACTCCAGTATTCTTGCCTGAAAAATCTCATGGACAGAGGAGCCTGATGGGCTGTAGCCCAAAGAGTCCCAAAGAGTCAGACATGACTGAACACAAATATAGCTGTAGTATAGATATGTAGATATAGATATCTATAGATAGGTACAGATAGACATAAATATGTATCCTGTATACGGATAGTCTCTATAGTTGACATACAACATTATATTAGTGTCAGGCCTTATTACACTTTTGTTTGATTTTTAATTTTTTTTCAGATGAATTTTGATTTTTTGTTTCCAACTCCTAGAAAAATCTCATTGAGAGTATTCTTACCGTTAAAACCAGTCAGAACCCTCAAACACCCGACCCTATTTCTCCTATTTCCATTTTTCACAGACTTCAATTATAGTGGAGCCATTTCTTTTGTATCTTCCTTATGGATTGTTTTTCTTTTTATGAGTCTCTGTGTATTCTCTTTTCACTCCAGGTTGCACTTCTCACAGTGAAACTATCTGTGATTTGTCTTAGGAGCTTTTCTCAATAGCTTGGTATATGAAGAGTGTGAGCATTGGAATCAGACAGCCTTGGGCTTGAATCTCAGCTCTGTTACTTACTAGCCATGTGGCTTGGAATGAGTCACATACCTTCCTTGCACATCAGTTTCCTTTTTAAAATGAGGTTAACAGTGTCTTCTTTTGCAGTGTTCTCAACTGAATCATAGCTAATATATACAAAGAATCTTGTGAGATCCCTGGTACATAGTAGACTATCAATGAATATCAATTTATATTCATCTCATGGTTTTATTATCCACCCTGGTTAAACCATAAATTCTTTAAGAATAAGGGCCATGTATTATTCTTACATATATACCCCATGGAACCCAGGATATAATAAGTACTTAATAAACATTTACTATTTCAATTTCCTCCTTCCTTTCCCTTTCATTCTCTAAGGCTTCTGCTGCAGCCCCATCTCCTTTATGACTCGTCCTCACCACCTTCACCACACCCAGACTAGGTGGGTGAGTCCAGCTGAATGATGTAAAATGGAGAACGAGGGACAGAAATACAGGTTCATGGGAGACAGTCCATTAGATTTCTACCACTAACTTTTTGTATAGTTTTTATATTTTGTGGGAAGGGAGTTATTATTGCGTTCTTGTTAATGTGACCCAAATGTTGTACATATGCTAGGGCTTTTTATCAGACCATTTCAAACTCAAGTCAAAATGAGAAAATATTTGCAAAAGACATATATGATAAAGGATTGTTATCTAAAATATGGAACGAACTCTTAAAACTCAACAGTCAGAATATAAACAATCCTTTTTAAAAAATAGGCCAAAGACCTTAACAGACACTTCACCAAAGAACACATACAGATGGCAAATAAGCATATGAAAAGGTGTTCCACATCATATATCATCAGGGAAATGCAATTAAAACAAAAATGAGATACTGCTAGATACCTGTTAAAATGGCCAAAATTTAGACACTGACAAACACCAAATGCTGACAAGGTCATGGAGCAACAGGAACTCTCATTCACTGGTTGGAGGGAACAGCCATTTTGGAAGACAGTGTGGTAGTTTCTCACAAAAGTAAATACACTCTTACCATATAATCCAGCAATTGTGTTCCTTGGTATTTACCCAAAGGAGCTAAAAACTTATGTCTACACAAAAGCCTGCACACAGATGTTTACAGCAGCTTTATTCATAAGTGCCAAAACTTGGAAGCAACCTAGATGCCCTTCAATAGGTGAATGGGTGAATAAACAGTGGTAGTTTCAGACAGTAGAATATTCAGTACTAATAAAGAAAGTGAGCTATCTAGCCATGAAAAGCCACGGAGACACCTTAAATGCATGTTCCACCTTAAATGCATGCATGAGTGTTAGAAATCAGTCTGAAAAGATTATTCCAACTAGTTGACATTCTGAAAAGGCAAAACTATGGAGACAGTGAAAAGAGCAGTGGTGCCAAGGGTTGAGGGGAGGGAAGGATGAACAGGCAGGGCAAGGAAGATTTTTATGGCAGTGAAAATACTTTGTATAATACTATGATGATAGATACATACCATAAGTACCACACCAAGAGTTGAACCCTAATGGAAACTATGGACTCTGGGTAATTATGCTGTGTCAGTGTAGGTTCATTAGTTGTAAGAAATGTGTCACTCTGATGGGATGTTGCTAATGGGAAAGGTTATGCATGTATGGGTGGGCTTCACTGGTGGCTCAGAAGGTAAAACGTCTGTCTGCAATGCAGGAGACCTGGGTTCAATCCCTGGGTCAGGAAGATCCCCTGGAGAAGGAAATGGAAACCCACTCCAGTACTCTTGCCTGGAAAATTCCATGGACAAAGGAGCCTGGTAGGCTACAGTCCATGGGATTGCAAAGAGTCAGACATGACTGAATGACTTCACTATGCTTGTATGGGGTGGGAAGAATATTGGAATTCTTTGTATCAATACCTTATTCTCAATTTTGCTGTGAACCTGAAACTGCTCTAAAAAAAATAAATACAGTCTTTAACAGCAGCAACAATAGCAAAAAAATAACAATGTCCAACCGACACCATATTATACTCATTTTTCAGACAAGAAAATGTAGAAACAGAGAAGTTAAGTGGCGGAACCAGGACTTTTATCTCAATTTGTTTGCATTCCAAGCCCATGATCTTTCTGTTCTATCACACTGTAGTGATGCCGACAGTGGCCTGCCAGTGACCTGTTGGTCCTCACCATTCCCATACTCACCTTCAACTTCCTACCTGGAGCACCTCCCTGTGCCTCTCCTTCTCAGATGGCAGAAATGTACATGGTCCATTTGCCAGACAGGCTAGAAGGACCAGGAGTTGATGTGCTGGGGAGCAGCCCTTGATAACAATAGAAATATCAGTGGGTAATAGTCCCGGCCTCCTCACCTAGTAAGAGAGACTGTGGGGCTATAAACTGTAGTGAGGGCCTTGGCTGAGATCAAGAACTCCACCTTTCTGTGATAACTTAGCAGAAGTTCAGAGTGGGCATTTAGAAACTTCCTAAAGCAACTAGACCAAGATATTCTGTGTCTTTTGATTTTAATTAATTTTAAAAGATTTATACTTTGTATGCCTTTTTTTTTTTAATTTTGCTTTTCCAGTGATTCATTTTTGTTGTATTTACAAAAGTCTTGTTCAATGGATTGGATATTTAAAAAAAAAATGGGTCCTTCACCACGAGAGTTTGAGAAACACTTATATAGCAACAGGTTGACAAACTACAGCCATTGGGTTGACTGCCTGGTTTTGCAAATAATGTTTTGCTGAGACACAGACATATCCATTCATTTACATATTGTCTCTGGCTACAATGGCAGAATTGAGTCATCGTGACAGACATTCCATGGCTCCCAAAGCCTGAAATATTTACTCTCTGCCCTTTATAAGAAAAGTTCGCTGACCTCTGTTCTCCTGTCTCTCCCACTTGCCCAGCCAAGTTGAGCTGCAGGGCTTGCTTGTTAACATACCTGCTATTGCCTTCTTTCCCTCCTCGGTCTCATTTTCTCACTCCCTGCCAGTGCTTGTTAGAGCGCCTCCCAAATAAACGGCTTGTACTCACATTTGTGACCCCAGGTCAACTTCTGGGGGAACCCAGAATGCACACCTCCTGTCCTCATTTGTCCTAGTTTTTGGCCAGATTTCCTAGCAGAGTAGGGACTACTTCCTAGCAGCATCACCCTCAGCACAGCAATTAAGCTGTCAGTCCTGTCTCTTCTGCAGCATGGGATGAAAATTCATCTTTGTGGGCGTGCATTTTTCTGATTCATTTACTCTATCTTATCAAGAGGCACCTCGGTGCCAGGGAAAGGATAAAGAGAAGGAGGAGGAAAGAAAACCCCATCTTGCCCTACATGGGGATGCTACCTCCAAGCAGGTACCACAGCACCCAGCTTGGCGCCTATCCCGAGGTGTCCACGCACCTGAGGCTCGGCCTGTGGTGCTCAGCCTCACAGGACGCAGCCAGGTCATAGCCACCCCCACGGTACTGCTGCTGCTTTCGTTTGTCTGTCTGCCTCTCCTAATTACTTAGGTCACTTCAGACTTTAATTCTGTCTCCTAAAGTGTAACACCACCATAATTAGGCCGTATGTTAATTAGCAAGATGACGTCTTGTCACTCATGAGAAATGTGGATCATCCCAGAAGGTACCATAGAAAGGGGCAGTCCAGTGGAAGGAGGAAGTGTGAGGAGGCTGGAAAGGACCCTGTGCTTAGCCAAAATACCTGGAGAGCCGGAGAAAATGGCGGGATGTGAGAGGGGGAAAGGATGGGGTCACACAAAGAAAAAGAGTTAGACTTGACCTCTTTTCCACTCCAGGAATGAGATGTAAGCCAGGAGGCAAGCCTGAGGCCGAGAAGCCCCCAGGGATGGCAGAATCTCCTGCAGGACTGGATGTGGCCAGGGCTGAGGTCAAGGCCCCGAGGGCAGCCATGGGCAAGGTGAGTGTCAACCATGCTCCCATCTCTTATCTTTGGAAGCTTGTGGGGGATGCCAGTTCCAAAATCATAGCCAGGCTCTGCCTCTCCGGCCACACGCAGTGCCCTCTGGGAAATCTGAAAAAGTGGGGTCCTGGGGGTTTGGGGACTGTTTCTACATGCTCTTCACTAACTTAATGTTGGTTTCCCTGTTTTCTGTTAACTAAACTTATTTTCTGACAGTCTTGGGATAAGAAGGTTGGAAAAAGGATGGAGTAGGTCTCGATGGTTTTCTCTTTCAGGTAGTGTCACCTTTATTACTCAGGAGATGATTTTTCCAGAAAACTCAGGGAATTCACAGTTAGGCACAATGTCATATGAGTTGTAAAGATATTAACCACCCTCCAGCTTGTTACCAAAAAACATAATGTGATGGGTACTTGTTCTGTTATAATGCAACTAATGGATGAAAAGGGCTAGGACTTATAAGTTCCATGTTTGCCTGGATTTCAGAAGGCATTTGACACAAAATCTCTCAAAGTGTACCAAAGAGGACATTTTGAGGGGTAAAGTCTGTGGTAATAATAGTATTAGTAAGTAGTATTATTATTATTGCTGGTATTTGTTGAGTTCCTCCTAGTATACTCCAGATCATTACAAGCATTACTTCTAATACTCTTAAACAATCCTTTAAGCAAAGTATCATTACCCTTATTCAACATGAGGGTCATAGACGTTGAAACATAGTCAAAAATCACACTACTGATTGAGATGAAACTGAAATCCATGTTTGTTTGTTTAATTTGGACTCTTAATGTACTGAGGTCACTAACCTTGTTCTATAAAGGGCCAGGTATTTTCAGCTTTGCCCTTCATACAGTGACTGTTGCAGCTTCTCAATTCAGCTCTGTAGCATGAAGGCAGCCATAGATAAAACATTAATGAATGTGTCTGTGTCCCAGTCACACTTGATTCACAGACACTAACATTTGTTTTTAATGTCAGTTTCATATGTCATACATTATTGTTGTTCTTTGAATTCCCCCCCTCCTCAAATATTTCAAGGTGGTAAAATCATTCTGTCCATGGGCCATACAAAAACAGGTGGCAGCCCCGGATTGGCCCTTGGGCTGTGATTTGCTGAACCTGCATTGTACGAAGCTGTTTACATTGACTTCTGAAAAAAGAGAATGCAACTGAGCTATGTATTTTACCCAAGGGAGCCAAGTCAGCTTACTTGGCTGAAGGAAACGGTCTTTCTCATTCTAGCTCTTCTATCAAGTGAAATGTGTAGATGTAGGGACATTGCAAAACTTCTGAATCTTGCTCTCCTCGTCTCCCAAATGAAATCCCTCACAGCTCCACTGTTCTTTGATCCTAATCAGAGTGTTCCTGCAGTCAGAATTTGGGTCTAAGATGACTACTTTGCATGGTTTTATCATCAGTATGGGAAGGACTAGGGGAGAAGCGGGTTTGTGGATGCCAGTACATTCGGTTGTGAACAAGTTAAGTTTGAAGCACGTGATAGATTTAAGTGGAGGCAGTTGTGTATAAGCACCTGGAGATGGGGGAGAGGACAGGACTGGCGATTGAAACTTGGGAGTCAGCAGCATGCAGACTGAATCTGGGTATAGTGTGGCACTGAGTAAGATCTTTAGGGGAAGACTTTATAACGCGGGGACGACCCTGTGTGCCTGTGCTTGTGCTCAGTTGCTCAGTCGTGTCTGGCTCTCTGATTCCCCATGGATGTAGCCCACCAGGCGCCTCTGTCCATGGGATTTTCCAGCAGGAATACTGGAGTGGGCTGCCATTTCCCTCTTCAGGGGATCTTTCCAACCCAGGGATCGAACCTGCCTCTCCTGTGGCTCTTGCATTGGGGGGTGGATTCTTTAGCACTGAGCTGCTTGGGAATCCACAGTGACAGACACTTGGAGTGGGAGAATTCTTTATTGCAGGGACTCTTCTGTCCCACAAGATACATTGTAGGGTATTCATCAGCATCTCTGGCTTCTACCCCCTAGATACCCTTAGCACACCTCTCACCCTGCCCCCTCCCACCCGTCCCTCAACTAAAAATGTCTACTGACAATCCCAGTTGGCCCCTGGGGTGAAAAATCACCCTTGGTAGAGTATCAGTATTTTAGGGAAAAGACTGAGGTTGGTCTCCAAGAGCTTTGAAGGTCAGAAAGAAGAGAAGGAGATGGGAAAAGAGACTGAGAAGGAGAGGCCAGGGAGGTAGGAAGAAAACTCCTATGTGAGGTCCCAACTTGCTTAGGCTGGACTTGACTGAATGGTTGCTGAAAGGCAGAGGTGAAAATTAGTCAGGAAGTAATGTGCCCTAGCCCTGGTGAGCTCCGCCATATTTCCTCTGTGAGCCCCCCAGTGGTGGTAGAAGGGCCAGGGGCACAGGAAGCACTAAGGCCAGGTGCATTTTCCAACTGCGTGGAATCTGAAGATAGTGCAGTGGACAGAGCGTTTTCTGGTAGGGAATGGCAGTTAAACTAAATAGGTTAAAAGTAATGTTTAGAAACCAAAGATAGAGACCTTTACGTGTTTCTTCTTCTTTCACCTCTTATTTTTAGAATAATCCTCAGAGGACAAAAACACTATTGTCTGGGTGCAAGAGAAAAATAAGAACAGAAATAGAGTTGCTGTGGTTTTGAGGAAAAGCAAAAGTGACTTAAGACTTGGAGCTTTTGCCATCCTGAACTGTAGAATGGACTCTCTTTTATCTCTTCCCTTACTTCGTGCCTAATGGTGGCATTTTTAAGAAGTGAATAGATTCTGTGAACTTAATACATTTGAAAATTGGAGAGCTATGACTTAAGAAAGATTGATTATAAAAGTTAAAAAAAATAAATCCCTCACATTGAATTTAGCATCATTAGACAGGAGTGTCTCTTTGCCACACGCCTGATACTGAAAGATGAAAAAACGGGGAAATGTCTGCTTTTTCCTTTTTATTTAAGTCTTCTTTCTCCAAAATGGAGACAATAAATTTACCTCATGAAATTGTTAAATAAACGCACCTAACAGTCCTTTGTGCATAGCTGGACTTCCATAGATGTTTAATAATAATAATAATGTCTATCCTGGTTGTGGTGGTGATTATACATGTCTAAACGTAATAAAATGCCACAGAACTAGACACTGCACTCTTACCTCCAAAAAAGTGAGACAAAGGAGTGAAATCCAAATAGGATTATTAGTTGAGTTAATGTCAGTATATTGTCTCAGTGTCAGTTTCCTGGTTTTGGCAATGGACTATAGGTACTAAAGATGTTCCCACTGGGACAAGCTGGGTAGAGGGTACATAGATGTCTATATTATTTTTGTAGCTTCTTATGAGTGTTAAACTTTTTCAAATAACAAGTGTTAAAAAGAAAAAAAATAATTAGGTGTTGAAATAGATTGGAAAGATTGCCTGTTTGTGACAATTTGTTACTCAGAAGCATAGTGGTTTATTTTTATTTTAATGGCAACTCCTCTCATGAGTAAGCCCAATTATCAGGTTTTATTTATAAACAACAAAACGAAATCTAATCAATATATGTTGAAGCTAATACAATAGGTTATAATCCAGATGATGAACATAAATTGATATTAACTATGCAGTCACAAAGCCCAGTGGAAGGAAGAAGTCTGAAATGAAACAGGATTATCATTTATCTTTAGTTTGGGCATATTTTATCTTTGGATAGTCCAGGATTCATCTAAATTTGCCAGAGACTGAAATCTTTGCCCAACACATCCTTAAATTCCCTGAGAAGTATAAAGTAGAGGTGGCTTGCCTACTTTTCTGTTGAGAATTTCTACTTCAGCAGACTTTGGGGAGGGCAAGCCTCCTCTGTCTTGCTGATATGCGTAAGATGTGATCTATTTATATTACAAACCATATGCAGAGCCTGGCAAGCCTCTCTGTAAATGACATCATTGGCTCTGTCCTAAAATAGAAGGCTGGGAAGGGGGCGCCAAAGACATTAGGGGACCTTTCACAATCATTATGCCTCTTGGTGCTGATGGAACTGGAAGGATGAACAAAATCTATGGGTTCTGATAAGAAGGATAAATAATAAATACCCATCAAAGAGAACAAGATGCCCTCTTTGGTCTTCTTTGCAGGTCGCCAAAGTCAAGTTCTTGAGGCTCGAGTACTTTTTAGTGGGTTTTCCTTTTAGTGTGTGTTGCACAAATGCTGCTGCTGCTGCTGCTAAGTCGCTTCAGTCCTGTCCGACTCTGTGCGACCCCATAGACGGCAGCCCACCAGGCTCCCCCGTCCCTGGGATCCTCCAGGCAAGAATACTGGAGTGGGTTGCCATTTCTTCTCCAATGCATGAAAGTGAAAATTGAAAGTGAAGTCGCTCAGTCGTGTCCGACTCCTAGCGACCCCATGGACTGCAGCCTACCAGGCTCCTCTGTCCATGGGATTTTCCAGGCAAGAGTACTGGAGTGGGTTGCCATTGCCTTCTCTGTGCACAAATGCAGGTACAGATAATTTCAGATTTATTATACTGATGGGCCTCCTTCAAAGTGTGATGAGTTTTATCTAGAGCTTCATTCAAAGCAACCAGTATTTTTAGAACATTTATCCAGTGGTAAGTAATTAGATTTATCTGTAAGGAAATAGAGAAGAGCAGTTGCTGACCTCAAAAGGCTCTTAGACAAGTAGGAAAAGATGAGAAAACAAAGAAGTATATCACAAAATGACAAGCACAGTGAGAAAGGCACATATAAGGTTCAAAGAAAGATATAAGGGAGACATCATTAACTATTCAGGACACCATGGCTTAAACTGGGCCTGAAAAAAAGATGTATTCCTGGGCTGTGTTGAGTTTACTATAAGAATTTAAAATTTCTGTGTTTTCATTTATTTTTAAAAAATATTTATTTCTTTGGCTTCACTGAATCTTAGTTGTGACAACTTCGATCTTTATTATGGTTTATGGGATCTTTTTAGCTGCTGGGTTTTCATATAGGAGGAAATTATATGTTTATATATATACACTTACATACGTATTTTTCCAGTTATCTGGCTAAATCTAACTTAACATTTTTATTATAGTAAGAACATTTAACATGCAGTCTACTCTTTTAACACTTTTTTAAGTGCACAATACATTATTGTTAACTCCGGTCCTGTGTTGTACAGCAAAGCTCTGGAACTTATTCATCTTTTGTATTTGAAACCTTATATCCATTGAGTAGCTTCTGCTTGTTTCCCCCTCCTCTCAGTGCCTGGCAATCACCAGTCAACTCTCTGCCTCTATGGGTTTGACTATTCTCATTTTCTCATATAAATGAAATCATAGAGTATTTGTCTTTTTGTGACTGGCTTATTTCTCTTAGCATAATGTCCGCCATGTTCATTCATGTGGTCGCATTTCCATGATTTCCTTATTTTTTTAAGGCTGACTAATATTCCATTAAAAAAACCAATACAATATTTTAAATAAAAATAATAACAAATAAATGATAAATGGTAAAAAAATTCTATATTAAAAAAAAAATCAGTCCTGAATATTCATTGGAAGGACTGATGCTGAAGCTGAAACTCCAATACTTTGGTCACTTGATGCAAAGAACTGACTCCTTGGAAAAGACCCTGATGCTGGGAAAGATTGAAGGCAGGAGGAGAAGGGGATGACAGAGGATGAGATGGTTGGATGGCATCACCAACTCAGTGGACATGAATTTGAGTAAACTCCGGGAGTTGGTGGTGGACAGGGAGGCCTGGCATAATGCAGTCCATGGGGTCGCAAAGAGTCAAACACGACTGAGCAACTGAACTGAACTGAACTGAATACTCCATTGTATAAATAGGCCACATTTTCTTTATCCATTCGTTGTCTCTGGATATATAGGCTGTTTCCACATGGAAGTTGTTGTGAATTGGATGAACCTGTATCTTACTGAACACTCATGGCCACATGGTTTCAGTGCATTTACATCTATGTACTGTTGCAGTGAGTGTTTTGCTTAAGTTTGAAAGTAGGCAAGAAAACTGAGTCATTCCAGAGCACAGGGTAGTTGGGAACATGGAATTGAAAGAACCTGGGCTAGAGCATTAGTGGTATATTCTGAGCTGCAATGGGTGTTTTGCATATATGCCATCTTTGTCCTAACTAGCAAAACTTCCTTAATAGGAAGTGTAGTAGTATGTACATAGTCAATGAAAAATTTGTGTGCTCCTAATTTCAACCACAACTAGATAAGATACCCTTTGTGCCTGAATAATGCCCAGTGCTTTCAGTGAACACAAAAGCTGAACCTGTGACAGATCCTTTCCCCCTTCTCCATATTCTTGTCATGAGCAAGGCAGCAGCAATTTAAATATTTTAGTGAAAAAGCCAAAGGAGCTATAGATACACTGGCAGTATATCAATCAGAAACTACATTCAACTGCTAGTAATAAAAACCCATAAAAGATGGCTTAAATGACAGTTTTTATTAAGTCTGGAGTCCAAGACTGTTATGGTGGTTATATGATTTAACCAGGGACAGATACTCTTTTGATTTTGTACTTTGTCTTCCTGATCCCTCTCTTCTCAAAATGGCAGCCAGAGCTCCAGCCATCATAGTTTCATTTCAGGCATAAAGAAGGAGAACAGCAAAGAGAAATGAAGGCATATGCCAGCTGTGTGAACCCTTTAAAATTGCCTTCCTGGAAGTTCCCTTCAGTGACTTTTATTTACATCTCACTGATAAGGAGCTTTCTGAAATACTCCTAATTGTAAAGTGAAAGTGAAAGTTGCTCAGTTGTGTCCAACTCTTTGCAACCCCATGAACTATACAGTCCATGGGATTCTCCAGGCCAGAATACTGGAGTGGGTACCTGTTCCCTTCTCCAGGGGATCTTCCCAACCCAGGGATCGAACCCAGGTCTTCCGCATTGCAGGTGGATTCTTTACCAGCTGAGCCACAGGAAATTTCATTTTTAGCTTGTTATATCATCCTTCTAAATAATCTCAAGGTTCATGTAACTCAGAAAAGATAAAATAATATTTGATAGACAGCTAGTAGCCTCTACAACATGGAGATCTTAGTATCAATGAGCTCTTGGTCGAGCTTCAATGACTACCTACTTCCAGATGTCTTGAAATAAACTCCTAAGTGTTTAAGGTATTGTTGTTTAGATGTTTGTTATTTGCAGCTAAACACATTCCTAACTGAAGCCAATATAAGCACTGCTTATTGAAATTTAATTTTTAGAATGGACCATTTGACCAGGAATCGCAAATTCACATATATTCAGAACTAGGTAGGTGATGTGAATGGGTGATAATTGTTGAGGAGGGGGCATGGCAAACTGGAGAATGAGTATCCCATCTGAAGTGGGCCCCCACTACTATGGAGAACAGTATGGAGGTTCCTCTGAAAACTAAAATAAAGCTACCATATGACACAGTAGTCCCACTCCTCTCATATATCTGGACAAAAACATGATTCAAAAAGATACATGCACCCCTATATGCATAGCAGCACTATTCACAATAGCCAAGACATGGAATCAACCTAAGTGTTCATCAACAGAGGAATGGATAAAGAAGATGTAGTACATATATACAAGGGAATACTACTCAGCCCTAAAAAAGAACAAAATAATGCTATTTGCAACAACATGGATGCACTAGAGACTCTCATACTAAGTGAAGTAAATCAGAAAGACAAATGCTATGTAGTATCACTTATATGTGGAATCTAAAATATGACACAAATAAACCGATCTACAAAACATGGTTATAGAAATAGAGATCAGACTCGTGCTTGCCAAGGTGAGGGGTAAAATGGGAGTTTGGGGTTAGCAGATGCAAACTATTACATTTAGAATGGATAAATAACAAGGTCCTACTCCATAGCACGGGGAACTATATCCAGTTTCCTGGGATAAACCATAATGGAAAAGAATATTAAAAAAAATAATGTATATATGTGTAAAACTGAGTCACTTTGCTGTATAGCAGAGATTGGCACAACATTGTGAATCAACTATAGTTCAATTTTGCAAAATAAAATAGAATAGATAATAAGGTGGGCTGCTCCTGTTGCTATTGAACTGAGAGGCTAGTTTTCATACAGGACTGCCAGCCTACTGTTACCAGATTTTAAAAAAAGAATTAAGAGAACTGGAAGGCTAGATCTTTATGCATATCATGGGGTCAGAATTTTTTCATACCACAATATAGAGAGGAAGAAACAGAATCTCATTTCATTCTTTAGTCTGTAATTATGGCCTCTCCCAACCTCCCTGTTGCTGATTAGAAGAAAAACCCAAGAAAATAACACCAACACCTAAAAGTCAATCTTGTGTAAATGCTAGTCCCCTCTGAAAATTTGGAAAATGTTGCTTCTTTTTTAAATCATTAAGGTATAATTCAAATGCCATAATATTCACCCTTTGAAAGTTTATGATTCAGTAGTTTTTAGTATATTCACAAAGTTGTGCAACAACTGTACTGTCTAGCTCCAGAACATTTTATCACCTCAAAAAGAAAAATAATACCCTTTAGGAGTCACTCCCCTTTCCTCAGCCCCTGGTAACTACTAATCTACTTTCTGTCCCTGCAGATTTGCCTACTCTAGACATTTCATATAAATGGAATCATATAATGGCTCTGTTTGGTTTCTTTCACTTGGTATAATATTTTTAGGGTTTATCCATGTGTTACATGTATAATGTTTTTAGGGTTTATCCATGTGTTACATGTATGAATACTTCATTCCTTTTTATGTCTGAATAATATTCTACTGTATTGATAGACCACATTTTGTTTATGTCAGTTGATGGACATTTGGGTTATTTCCACTTTAGGGCTATTACAGATAATGCTGCTGTGAACATCTGTGCACAATTCTTTGTATGAACATATGTTTTCACTTTTCTTAGATATTTACCTAGGGATGATATTACTGGGTTATATGGGAACTTTGGTTTTGACTTTTTGAGCAACTGTCAAACTCTTCCCCAAAGTGGCTACACCAGTTTACATAGTCATTAGCAGTGTATGAGGGTTAGTTTCTCCACCTTACCAACTCTTGTTATTATCTGTCTTTTGATTCTAGCCATTCTAGTGGGTTGCTGTTGTTCAGTTGCTCAGTCATGTCCAACTCTTTGTGACTCCATGGACTGCAGCACACCAGGCTTCCCTGTCCTTCACCATCTCCTGGAGTTAGCTCAAACTTGTGTCCATTCAGCTGGTGATGCCATCCAACAATCTTGTCATTTGTTGTCCCCTTCGCCTCCTGCCTTCAATCTTTCCCAGCATCAGGGTCTTTTCCAATGAATCAGCTCTTTGCATCAGGTGGCCAAAGTATTGGAGCGTCAGGTTCAGCTACAATCCTCCCACTGAATATTCAGGGTTAATTTCCTTTAGGATTGACTGGTTTGATCTCCTTGCTATCCAAGGGACTCTCAAGAGTCTTCCCCAACACCACAGTTTGAAGGCATGAATTCTTTGGCACTCAGTCTTCTTTATGGTTCAACTCTCACATCCATACATGACTACTGGAAAAATCATAGCTTTGACTAGACGGACCTTTGTCAGTAAAATAATGTCTCTGCTTTTAAATACTCTGTCTAGGTTTGTCATAGCTTTTCTTCCAAGGCACAATTGTCTTTTAATTTCATGGCTGCAGTAACTGTCTGCAGTGATTTTGGAGCCCAAGAAAATAAAGTCTGTCACTGTTCCCATTGGTTCCCCATCTATTTGCCATGAAGTGTTGGGACTGGATGCCATGATCTTAGTTTTTTCAATGTTGAGTTTTAAGTCAGCTTTTTCACTCTCCTCTTTAACCTTCATCAAGAGGCTCTTTAGTTTCTCTTCACTTTCTGCCATAAGGGTGGTGTCATCTGCATATTTGAGGTTATGGATATTTCTCCCGGCAATCTTGATTCTAGCTTGTGCTTCATCCAGCCTGGCATTTCACATGATGTACTCTGCATATAAGTTAGTGGTATGAAGTGGTATTTCCTGGTGGTTTTGATTTTTATTTCTTTAATGACTAATAATGTTGAACTTCTTTTTGTGTGCTCATCGGCCATTTGTGTATCTACTGTGAAGAAATGTCTATTTAAATCCTTTACATATTTAAAAAATTATATTATTTGTCTTTTTATTATTGAGCAGTATGCTTTTAACACAGTTTGAAATGTATGTTGTTTTCAATATTTTGTAGGTCACAAATGGTTGAATCTGGCAAGTAAAATGGTTCAAACTAGTATAAAAATACCCAGTATTTTGGCCAAATGTCTACCTATTAAAGTTTCAGTTAAACTTTAATTATATAAATACATATTTTAAACATGTATTCTAAACCTTTTATTATATCAAATATGCTGTTTTACAAAATGCCCCCCCCTTTTTTTTTTGGCTATGCTGTGTGGCTTGAGAAATCTAAGTTCCTGGGCCAGGAATCAAACTCAGGCCGTGACAGTGACAGTGACAAATCTTAACCATTGCACCACCAGGGAAAAAAATGGGTGGAATTCCACCTAGATTCTTTTTTCATTCTCACATTTGATGATGCATTTTTTTTTCAAACTCCCATACATGCACATGGACATACACTTCTCTAGATAGAGCTGCTTGAAAACAGTGCCATGCTCACTTCCAATTGTTCATAGCACTCTTTGAATCTGAGTGTGATGCCGCCAATAGAAATTTTATCATAATTCATGTATTAATGTGTATTACCTTGGATGTGGGGTATCTCTTCATGGCTGCTCCAGCAAACACAGCTGCTGCTCCTTTGGATGAGGGGTATCTCCTCACCAGTGCCCCTGACCTCAAACATGGGGTAGCTCCTCTCGGCCGCTCCTGCACCGTCGCAACCAGGCACTCTCGGCTGCCTCCCCGACCGCGGATGTGGGGTAGCTCCTCTCGGCCGCCTCCCCTGATATCAGACGTGGGGTAGCTCTTTTTGGCTGTCGCCCCTGACCTTGGGTGAGGGGTAGATCCTTTCGGCCATACTTCTGCATGGTCTGTCACAGCTGAGGCGCTTTTGCGCCGCCCATTGCAGCCGATGCACTTCACGTCCAAGGTAAGAGAAACCCAAGTAAGAGGGTAGGTGTTGCAAGAGGGCATCAGAGGGCAGACACACTGAAACCATAATCACAGAAAACTAGTCAATCTAATCACATGGGCCACAGCCTTGTCTAACTCATTGAAACTAAGCCATGCCGTGTGGGCCCACCCAAGACAGGCAGGTCATGGTGGAGAGGTCTGACAGAATGTGGTCCACTGGAGAAGAGAATGGCAAATCACTTTAGTATTCTTTCCTTGAGAACCCCATGAATAGTATGAAAAGGCAAAATGATAGGATACTGAAAGAGAAACTCCTCAGATCGGTAGGTGCCTAATATGCTACTGGAGAAGAGTGGAGAAAACTCCAGAAAGAATAAAGGGATGGAGCCAAAGTAAAAACAATACCCAGCTGTGGATGTGACTGGTGATAGAAGCAAGGTCCAATGCTGTAAAGAGCAATATTGCATAGGAACCTGAAATGTTAGGTCCATGAATCAAGGCAAATTGGAAGTGGTCAAACAGGAGATGGGAAGAGTGAACGTTGACATTCTAGGAATCAGCAAACTAAAATGGACTGGAATGGGTGAATTTAACTCAGAGGACCATTATATCTACTACTGTGGGCAGAAATCCCTCAGAAGAAATGGAGTAGCCATCATGGTCAACGAAAGAGTCTGAAATGCAGTACTTGGATGCAGTCTCAAAAACAACAGTGTTATGCCCAAGTCGCGAAATCTCCCAATGACCACCAGGGAGCCGATATCCGATGCAAAAGCAAGAGAGTTTTTATTACCAAGCTCGAGCTGGGGCTCCCACCGATACCAACGCAGCAGCTATAGGGAGGAGCCCTGAGCTCTGGGTTACATTGCTTATATAGGGTATTATCGCGCGAAAAATTCAAAAAACGGGAGTCTCCGGGTCTGATTGGTCACCTTCTGGTGAAGGGTTAGGTGTAGAGTTCTGATCGGTTCTCCTTTCCCGGGCTTGACTCGAATTTCCCGGGCTGGCCAAGGGTTCTGATTGGTTCGCAGGTGGTGGGGTGAGGTCAGGGGATTTCCAAAGGCTCTTTTCCCGGAACCTTACAAAATGGAGTAGCTTTGAAGACAGAATGATCTCTGTTCATTTCCAAGGCAAACCATTCAATATCACAGTAATCCAAGTCTATGCCCCAACCAGTAATGCTGAAGAAGCTGAAGTTGAACATTTCTATGAAGACCTCCAAGACCTTTTAGAACCAACACCCCAAAAAGATGTCCTTTTCATTCTAGGGGACTGGAATGCAAAAGTAGGAAGTCAAGAAACACCTGGGGTAACAGGCAAATTTGGCCTTAAAATATGGAATGAAGCAGGGCAAAGGCTAATAGAGTTTTACCAAGAAAATGCACTGGTCATAGAAAACACCATTTTCCTAAAACACAAGAGAACACTCTACATATGGACATCACCAATGGTCAACACTGAAATCAGATTGATTATATTCTTTGCAGCCAGAGATGGAGAAGCTCTATACGGTCAGCAAAAACAAGACCGGGAGCTGACTGTGGCTCAGATCATGAACTCCTTATTGCCAAAATCAGACTTAAATTGAAGAAAGTAGGGGAAACTACTGAACCATTCAGGTATGACCTAAATCAATTCCCTTATGATTATACAGTGGAAGTGAGAAAAAGATTTAAGGGACTAGATCTGATAGATAAAGTGCCTGATGAACTATGGATGGAGGTTTGTGACATTGTACAGGAGACAGGGATCAAGACCATCCCCATGGAAAAGAAATGCAAAAAAGCAAAATGACTGTCTGAGGAGGCCTTTCAAATAGCTGTGAAAAGAAGAAAAGCCAAAAGCAAAGGAGAAAAGGAAAGATATAAGCATCTGAATGCAGAGTTCCAGAGAATAGCAAGGAGAGATAAGAAAGCCTTTCTCAGTGGTCAATGCAAAGAAATAGAGGAAAAGAACAGAATGGGAAAGACTAGATATCTCTTCAAGAAAATTAGAGATACCAAGGGAACATTTCATGCAAAGATGGGCTCGATAAAAGACAGAAATGGTATGGACCTAACAAGCAGAAGATATTAAGAAGAGGTGGCAAGAATACACAGAAGAACTGTACAAAAAAGATCCTCACGACCAAGATAATCATGATGGTGTGATCAGTCACCTAGAGCCAGACATCTTGGAAGGTGAAGTCAAGTGAGCCTTAGAAAGCATCACTACGAACAAAACTAGTGGAGGTGATGGAATTCCAGTTGAGCTATTTCAAATCCTGAAAGATGATGCTGGGAAAGTGCTACACTCAATATGCCAGCAAATTTGGAACACTCAGCAGTGGCTACAGGACGGGAAAAGGTCAGTTTTCATTCCAATCCCAAAGAAAGGCAATGCCAAAGAATGCTCAAAGAATGCACAATTGCACTCATCTCACATGCTAGTAAAGTAATGCTCAAAATTCTCCAAGCCAGGCTTCAGCAATACATGAACCGTGAACTCCCTGATGTTCAAGCTAGTTTTAGAAAAGGCAGAGGAACCAGAGTTCAAATTGCCAACACCTGCTGGATCATGGAAAAAGCAAGAGAGTTCCAGAAACACATCTATTTCTGCTTTATTGACTATGCCAAAGCCTTTGACTGTGTGGATCACAATAAAGTGTGGAAAATTCTGAAAGAGATGGGAATACCAGACCACCTGACCTGCCTCTTGAGAAATCTGTATGCAGGTCAGGAAGCAACAGTTAGAACTGGACATGGAACAACAGACTGGTTTCAAATAGGAAAAGGAGTATGTTAAGGCTGTATATTGTCACCCTGCTTATTTAACTTATATGCAGAGTACATCATGAGAAACGCTGGGCTTGAAGAAGCACAAGCTGAAATCAAGATTGCTGGGAGAAATATCAATAACCTTAGATATGCAGATGACACCACCCTTATGGCAGAAAGTGAAGCGGAACTAAAAAGCTTCTTGATGAAAGTGGAAGAGGAAAGTGAAAAAGTTGGCTTAAAGCTCAACATTCAGAAAATGAAGATCATGGCATCCGGTCCCATCACTAAATGGGAAATAGATGGGGAAACAGTGGGAACAGTGGCTGACTCTATTTTGGGGGGCTCCAAAATCACTGCAGATGGTGACTGCAGCCATGAAATTAAAAGATGCTTACTCCTTGGAAGGAAAGTTATGACCAACCTTGATAGCATATTCAAAAGCAGAGACATTACTTTGCCAACTAAGGTCTGTCTATCTAGTTAAGGCTATGGTTTTTCCAGTAGTCATGTATGGATGTGAGAGTTGGACTGTGAAGAAGGCTGAGTGCTGAAGAATTGATGCTTTTGAACTGCGGTGTTGGAGAAGACTCTTGAGAGTCCCTTGGACTGCAAGGAGTTCCAACCAGTCCATTCTAAAGGAGATCAGCCCTGGGTGTTCTTTGGAAGGAATGATGCTAAAGCTGAAACTCCAGTATTTTGGCCACCTCATGCGAAGAGTTGACTCATTGGGAAACACCCTGATGCTGGGAGGGATTGGAGGCAGAAGGAGAAGGGGATGACAGAGGATGAGATGGTTGGAAGGCATCACCGACTCAATGGTTGTGAGTCTGAGTGAACTCTGGGAGTTGGTGATGGACAGGGAGGCCTGGCGTGCTGCAATTCATGGGGTCACAAAGAATCAGAGATGACTGAGTGAACTGAACTGAACTGTACTGAACTAATGTATATTAAGCTCCACAACATAAGCACTTAATTTATTGTAATAAGCTGATTTTTTTAAAAGCTTGTGTGCAGTGGCACCTAGAGCTGCAGTCTGAAGTTGTTTCTTCACAAATGATGACTCAGTCTGTGTTAAATTGATTTACCTTCCCTATATCATGTCAAGTGACCTCTGTAAGCTTTCAGACTGAGTTTGTCTGAGGTCATTTCAGGTTAATGTATCTTCCCCACATAGAACTTTGCTATTCAAAATGAAGTAATTGAGAGACTGCCTGTCATATGAAAGGCTTAATAAAGACTTCATTTTTGATGGGATAATTTTGAGAAAAACTCTTACCTTAGATGTGACTATGTGCAGAATTTTGGGGAGAAGGACTTCTGGGAATTTGGGTGAGGGAAGTTGGTTAAATCTTCATCTGAAGTAGCAAAAGATTAATAGAATTTTGATTTTGATAAACCAAGATATTGTGACATAAAGCATACTATATAAAGATGTTGAGGAAACTACTAGATGGTTTCAGTTAGCAGCTGCCCTAAAAGTCGTCTGTGCTCTGCCTATTCATCTCTTCCTCCCCATAACCCCTGATAGCCACTGATCATTTTACTATTGCCATAGTTCTTTTTGTTCCAGTGTCATCTAGGTGGAATCATACAGTATGTAGCCTTTTCTGATTGGCTTTTTTCGCTTAGTTATATGAATTTTCTCCATGTTTTTTTCATGGCTTAATAGCTCATTTATGTTTAGCACTGAATAATATTCCATTGTGTGGATATTCCATAGTTTATTTATCCATTCACCTACTGGAGGACACCTTTTTTAAAAAAAAATTCATTTATTTCTAATTGAAGAATAATTACTTTACAGTATTGTGTTGATTTCTGCCAAACATGAACATGAATCAGCCATAGGTATACATATGTCCCTTCCTTCTTGAAGTTCCCTCCCACCTCCCTCCCCATCTCACCCCTGTAAGTTGTTACAGAGCCCCGGTTTGAGTTCCCTGAGTCATACAGAAAATTCCCATTGGCTGTCTATTTTACATATGATAATGTATGTTTGTTCATGGTGATGTTTCCTAAGGCCCACTTGACTTCACATTCCAGGATGTCTGGCTCTAGGTGAGTGATCACACCATCGTGATTATCTTGGTCATGAAGATCTTTTTTGTATAATTCTTCTGTGTATTCTTGCCACCTCTTCTTAATATCTTCTGCTTCTGTTAGGTCCAGACCATTTCTGTCCTTTATTGTGCCCATCTTTTCATGAAAAGATCCTTTGGTGTCTCTAGTTTTCTTGAATAGATTTCTACTCTTTCCCATTTTATTCTTCTCCTCTATTTCTTTGCATTGATCATTGAGGGAGGCTTTGTTGTCTCCTTGCTATTCTTTGGAACTCTACATTCAAATGAGTCTATCTTTCCTTTTCTCCTTTGCCTTTTGCTTCTCTTCTTTTCTCAGCTATTTGTAAGGCCTCCTCAGACAACCATTTTGCATTTCTTTTTTTGGGCGCAATGATCTTGATCCCTGCCTCCTATTCAATGTCACGAACCTCTGTCCATAGTTCTTCAGGCATTCTGTCTATCAGATCTAATCCCTTGAATCTGTTTGTCACTCCCACTGTTTAATTGTAAGGGATTTGATTTAGGTCACACCTGAAAAGTTATGACCAACCTAGATAGCATATTCAAAAGCAGAGACATTACTTTGCCAACTAAGGTCCATCTAGTCAAGGCTATGGTTTTTCCTGTGGTCATGTATGGATGTGAGAGTTGGACTGTGAAGAAGGCTGAGCGCCAAAGAATTGATGCTTTTGAACTGTGGTGTTGGATGAGACTCTTGAGAGTCCCTTGGACTGCAAGGAGATCCAACCAGTCCATTCTGAAGGAGATCAACCCTGGGATTTCTTTGGAAGGAATGATGCTAAAGCTGAAACTCCAGTACTTTGGCCACCTCATGTGAAGA
Organism: Capricornis sumatraensis; assembly: GCF_032405125.1. Taxonomy (NCBI): domain Eukaryota; kingdom Metazoa; phylum Chordata; class Mammalia; order Artiodactyla; family Bovidae; genus Capricornis; species Capricornis sumatraensis. The sequence goes on along the minus strand of NC_091092.1, from coordinate 135,801,626 downwards.
GTTGACTCATTGGAAATGACTCAGATGCTGGGAGGGATTGGGGGCAGGAGGAGAAGGGGACGACCGAGGATGAGATGGCTGGATGGCATCACGGACTCGATGGACGTGAGTCTGAATGAACTCCGGGAGATGGTGATGAACAGGGAGGCCTGGCGTGCTGCGATTCATGAGGTCACAAGGAGTCGGACATGACTGAGCGACTGAACTGAACTGAACTGAACTGAATGGTCTAGTGGTTTTCCCTACTTTCTTCAATTTTAGTCTGAATTTGGCAATAAGGAGTTCACGATCTGAGCCACAGTCAGCTCCTGGTCTTTGTTTTGCTGACTGTATAGAGATTCTCCATCTTTGGCTGCAGAGAATATAATCTTTGGTATTGACTATCTGGTGATGTCTATGTGTAGAGTTGTCTCTTGTGTTGTTGGAAGAGTGTGTTTGCTATGACCAGTGCGTTCTCTTGGCAAAACTCGGTTAGCCAATATGGTGATGGAATTCCAGTTGAGCTATTTCAAATCCTAAAAGATGATGGTGTTAAAGTGCTGCACTCAATATGCCAGCAAATTTGGAAAACTCAGCAGTGGCCACAGGACTGGAAAAGGTCAGTCTTCATTTCAGTCCTAAAGAAAGGCAATGCCAAAGAATGTTCAAACTACCGCACAATTGAACTCATCTCACATGCTAGCAAAATAATGCTGAAAATTCTCCAAATGAGGCTTCAACATTAAGTGAACTGAGAACTTTGAGATATTCAAGCTGGCTTTAGAAAAGGCAAAGGAACAGAGATCAAATTGCCAGCATCTACTGGATCATTGAAAAAGCAAGAGAGTTCGAGAAAAAGATCTACTTCTGCTTTATTGACTATGCCAAAGCCTTAAACTGTGTGGATCACAACAAACTGTGGAAAATTCTGAAAGAGATGGGAATACCAGATCACCTGACCTGCCTCTTAAGAAATCTGTATGCAGGTCAGGAAGCAACAGTTAGAACTGGGTATGGAACAACAGACTGGTTCCAAATAGGGAAAGGAGTACGTCAAGGCTATGTATTGTCACCCTGCTTATTTAACTTCTATGCAGAGTACATCATGAGAAACGCGGGCTGGATAAAGCACAAGTTGGAATCTAGATTGCTGGGAGAAATGTCAATGACCTCAGATATGCAGATGACACCACCCTTATGGCAGAAAGAGAAGAAGAACTAAAGACCATCTTGATGAAAGTGAAAGAGGAGCGTGAAAAAATTGGCATAAAACTCAACATTTAGAAAACTGAGATCATGGTATCTGGTCCTATCACTTCATGGCAAATAGATGGGGAAACAGTGACAGACTTTATCTTTTTAGGCTCCAAAATCAGTGCAGATGGTGACTGCAGCCATGGAATTAAAAGAGGCTTGCTCCTTGGAAGAAAAGTTATGACCTACCTAGACAGCATATTAAAAAGCCGAGACATTACTTAGCCAAAAAAGGTCTGTCTAGTCAAGGCTATGGTTTTTCCAGTAGTCATGTATGGATGTGAGAGTTGGACCATAAAAGAAGCTGAGTACAGAAGAATTGATGCTTTTGAACTATGGTGTTGGAGGAGACCTTTGAGAGTCCCTTGGATTGCAAGGAGATCCAACCAGTCCATCCTAAAGGAAATCAGTCCTGAATCATTGGAAGGACTGATGCTGAAGCTGAAACTCCAATCCTTTGGCCACCTGATGCTAAGAACTGACTCATTTGAACAGACCCTGATTTTGGGAAAGATTGAAGGTGGGAGGAGAAGGGGTTGATGACAGAGGATGAGATGGTTGGATGGTATCTCTGACTCAATGGACATGAGTTTGAGTAAACTCTGAGAGTTGTGATGGACAGGGAGGCCTGGCGTGCTGCAGTCCATGGGGTCACAAAGAGTCAGACACAACTGAGTGACTGAACTGAACTGAATGTATGTTTCCATTTTACTCTCTGCATACATCCCTCCCTCTCCTTCCTCCCCCCACACCATGTCCATACGTTTGTTCTCTATGTCTGTGTCTCCACTGCTGTCCTGTATGGAGGACATCTTGATGGATTCTAAGTTTTGGTAATAATGAATAAAGCTGCTATAAACATCTATGTGCAGGTTTTTGTGTCGACATAAGTTTGATATTTGGATAAATATGAAGGAGTAGCATTTACTGGTTCATATAGTGAGAGTATGTTTGGTTTAGTAAGAAATTGCCAAGCTGTCTTCCAAAGGGCCTGTGCCATTTTGTATTTCCACCAGGAGTGAATGAGAGAGTTCTGATTGCCCTACATCCTTGCTCACATGTGCTGTTTAGTGCTTTGGATTTTGGCCATTCCTTGGCTCCTGTTTGAATGCTCAGACAATGGTAAGTCACTATGTCAGAAATTCAGAACATGTGTAATAGCCAGGCAAGGAAGGCCTTACTCGGTGGTAGGCTAGAATAAAGAATGTTTGTGGCACCTCGGCTGGGCAGTACACCCTCCTACCACGCTGACTATCTGTCTCTTCCCCTGTCTTTCCTGGCCTCTCTCATAGTTAAGTTGGGGCCTGTGACTGAGCCCTGGCCAGTGGGAGTAAGAGGAGAGGTGAAGCCTAACTCTAGGTGTGAGTAGTTTAAGAGTCTGTGCACCACCGCCTCTTTCTGTTCCTCATATTCAGAGAACTTGGAGCCTCTGTGACCCAGATGAAGCAGCTACAAGCACCAGAGCTCTGTGGGCTTGGACCCCAGAATACCTGTGTGGAACCGAGCTCCCTACCCACCTGCCCTGGGACATGTATTTTGAGCAAGGATAAACTCTCGTCACGTTAAGCCAGTGAGATTCCAGGTTACTTTGTTACCTCCACATGGTTAGCCTAACCTAACTAGTACACCTCTGTTTGCTGATCTTTAAGGTTGCTCCATCCAGTCAGAATTCCCGTCCATGTCTGTGCTAAACTGTACTTTCCAACCTCTTTAGCTTTCTTTGGGCCCTGATCCGTCTCAACAAGACTTTGGAGATCTACACCATGTCAATAAAGCTTCCCAAGCTCCCACTTCATTCTTTGGCTTTAAACTCTGTGGGAATCTCTGTGTTCACTCTTCCAGCCATGGGGTCTCCACTGATCTCTGAGTCTCACCAACACAAGGGCTCCAGGCATGAGCTCCTTTAGTGACAATGCCCCTCACTTAATTACTGAATGAGGCAGTCCATTCTACTTTTAGAAGGCTCTAACTGACATCAAGTTTTTCCTTAAGTGAGCTTGCTGTGCCTGATGCAAATTATCTCATGTTTGTTCAACTACCATTATCTGAAGTTGTGAAAATATCTCCTCCTTCTATGTGGTAGTTTTCTAGGCAACTGAAGATGGCAAGCTATCATGTTCCTCCTAATTTCTTCTCTTATCTAGAGTGTCTCATTTCATCCAGGTGCATATAAACATCTTTTACAAAAGTGAAACTTTCTTGATTATAAGGAAAAGAAATAATAAAAGGATATATATGTAGCTAAGTACATAAATGTAGCTAATATTATACTTTTAACACAAGAGAGATGAGCTTATTTAAAAAAAAAACCATAACACATGTGTAGACTGTACGATTATACCTATAACCCATCTGCTTTTAATACATCTTTCAGTTTTTTTGGTAAGATTTCACTTGGTGTTGAAACTTGGCAAAGCCTTAGTCTGACAGCATTTTTTAAACGATGGAATGTGAGAAAAGGAGAAAAGGACCTGTCATATTTTTCAATTACAAAGGCACTAAAGCAAGGAAGAGTTTCTTTCTCTTCTTTTCCTTTTCATGAACTCAGCAAGTCAAAAAAGGGAAGGTTGAAAGTTTCAGCTTAAAAAAAACAAAACTTGCTCTAGGTATTTAAATGAGTGAAGTAAGCAAGGACCTCTTGGAAGTCAAGGAGGCCATTGTAATTTAAAATACACTCAGAAGAGCCTATTTAGCCATGATATTTTCCCGGGGTTTATTGTTTTTTAAAACTGGAAGGACTGTGTGTTTCTTTCAAAGTTCAGAGGGGCCCCTGGAGCCTGTTCTTGCCATCTTGTTCCATTTAGCTCAAATGCCTTTTCCTATTTCCATCTTGTCACTGTTGGGCTTTCCCTCCCCTTCCCTTTTCTCCTTATCAGAACAGCCAGATTACTCCAAGGCAGCAGGTCCAATGCAACAGTTTTGTATATAAACAGAGTGGATGAAGAGGTGGAGCATTGGGAGGGCAGCATGGAGCCAGGATGCTCGAGGGTCTGGTGGCTGGAGGAAAGGTCAGCTTGGGTCAGCCAGGTGATGACTTTCCCTTCTGTCTGCCTTCTTCCTTTTCCTATCTTCTTTCCTTGCCTTCCTTCTACTTCATTTTCTCTCCTCCTTTCAACAATTGTCTCCTTTCTCTGCTTTCCTTGGTTCTGATTACTCTCTTTTCCTGTAACTTCTGTCCTCTTTGCCCAGTTTATCCCTTGCCAGGTGTGCAGGGAAGAGTTAACATAGCTGGCTCAAGGTGGCTGTCTTTAAATGGCTCGCTTTACAAGGTTGGCCCTTGGTAGATACCTGGGAACTTTGCCTTTGAAGCGTTCTCCAGGCATTAGGGTGTTTGGCCCATCTGGGCTCCTGGACACCTGTTTCCTTCTGGGAACCTGGAGGTTCAGTAGTGGTGGAAGGTCATCGTGTCTGAGTGACCAAAGTGAAAGTGAAAGTCGCTCAGTCATGTCCAACTCTGTGACCTCATGGACTCTACACTCCATGGAATTCTCCAGGCCAAAATACTGGAGTGGGTGGCCTTTCCCTTCTCCAGGGGATCTTCCCAACCCAGGGACTGAACCCAGGTCTCCCTCATTGCAGGCAGGTTCTTTACCGGCTGAGCCACAAGGGAAGTGACCAAGGCCTGGTATAAACTCTGGACTCAGAGTCTCATGCAGGCCTCACTGGGCAGAAAACTGCCCATCTGTTGTTGCATCTTGTTTTTAGAAGAAACACATTCCTACCTGGTGCCAGGAGAGAATGGAGGAAATCTGGACATAGATTCCTTCAGACTCCTCCTGCAGTGGGTTTTTCCCTTCGGTGATTACTCTAATACCCTGTAATCATGGGTCCAATGGCTTCTGAATTTTGTGAGCTCTCCTCGCACATCAAAGAATGTATGGGCAGTCTTGGGACCCCTGAAACACATGCCAAGGCTAATGGTTTTCCTGGCCCATCTTTGCCTCCTTCAAAGTGGCATTCAAAAGTCAGATCATGACTTCCCTGTGGTCCAGTGGTTGATACTCTGAACTGCCAATGCAGGGGGCACAGGTTTCAAATCTGGGGAACTTAGATCCCACATGCTACACAGTGTGGCCAAAAGACACAACAACAACAACTATATATATATACACACATATTTTATGAATATATATGTATAAACTGGGAAGAAATATTTGTAACATATATAATTTTTAAAAATTAAAAAAAATGAAAGTCTGATAAAGAACTGCTGGGTTTTTTTTACCTTGTGAAAACTATTACTATTTCTCATTGGGAAGAGACCTATTTTCAAAGAAGTGAGGGTGAATGGAGACTATTACACACCAGGCACTGTGCCAAGTGCTTTATATTTGTTGTTGTCGTTGTTCAGTTGCTAAGTCGTGTCTGACTCTTTGTGACCCCGTGGACTGTAGCCCGCCAGGCTCCTCTGTCCATGGGATTCTCCAGGCAAGAATTCTGGAATAGGTTGCCGTTTTCTTCTCCAGAGGATCTTCCCAGCCCAGGGATCAAACCCACGTCTCCTGCATTTGCAGGCAGATTGTTTACCACTGAGCTACCTGGGAAACCCAAGTGCTGTATATACATTGTGCCATCTTAGTCAACAACTCTGTGAGGTTTTTATTATCGCTGCTACTGTGGATGTAGGAAGCTGACTCAGCAAAGATTACAAAGATGGAAGTTGGAGGAGGCAGGACATTAGTGGTTTAGTTCAATGAACAAGCAATGTGCTAGGCAGAAGAGCAAAAATGATCAGTGATGCCAAGACCCAACTATAGAGTTGCTCACTATTTAAGGAGGAAACAAACAGATAAACCTAATTGCTAAGCTCTGGTGAAAGCTTAGGACAAATATATGGGGCGGGGGGCGGTGATATGAAATTTGAATCTAAATATTTTTGATGGCAGAATTTAGAGTTTTTCTTTTTAAAATCCATTATTGATATAACACCACCCCCATTCCTTTCAGGGGAAATGCATATGAGGAAAATGAAAAAGCCCTATTTTGTTCTTGAATACTTTAATTAGGTTTTGAAATGTAAAAGAAGTATATTTTCATGAAAAAAAAAGTCTGACAGTTCAAAAAAGTAACGTGTAAAGTTAAAATCTGCATCCATTTTTTTTTTGCTTTTTTAAAAAATTGGGGTGTAATTGCTTTACAATGTTGTCTTAGTTTCTGCTGTACAACGGAATGAATCAGCTATAGGTGTACATATATCCCCTCCCTCTTGAGTCTCCCTCCCACCCCACATTCCGCCCCTCTAGGTCATCCCAGAGCACCAGGCTGAACTCCTTGTGCTATGCAGCAGCTTTTTATGGTGCTTTCTTTTTGTCCAAGAATCAGACACTTTTTTGATGCAGAAAGATGCATCTTTCCAATCAATAGAACCCCTGGCTGGGTTCCCACTGTTGTACATTCCAGATAATTAAAAAGGAATAAAGTTAATCATCAACTGATATTCAGGGTGTGGTCAACTTAATGCGATATTAGCTTGTATGCTTTTTCTTGCTATATTTTCACCCACCCCTTTCTAAATACACAAGCCAGCATTGTGTACTTCTTTAGCAAAAAGATTTTGGCCAAATCTAAAGAAAATTATCTCAACAACTTTCCTGTAGTATTCCCCAGAGAGACTGTCTTTTCCATTTTCCCATTGTCCCATTCACTCTCTAATACTGGGAAATATCAAATAAAAAGATATGAGCCCAACAATGCTCAAATTTAATCCTTAAAATAATAAATCACTTTCCTCAAAACTTTTGTGGATAGAGTTAGAGCATCCTGACTGCTCGTTGCCATGTTGGACTGAACTTGTGTTTCAGACTATTTCTGACTATAAATTATGTTACTATGAATAATATTTTAGTTTATATTTCACTTCATTTTTAACCTGAAGAGTTCTATTTCAATACATTTCTTTTTTATTAAAAAAAAAACCCTACTGGTCAATTCTTTAAGTTAGCAATCTCAAATATTTATGTTGATATTGGATTTCGAGGAAATTATTTTGAAATGTTCCGAGATTCAGGTTTTTTTTTTTTTTTTTTAAGCTGAGATTGTTTCTTCTGTGCTGGATCTGACAAAAATCTTACTTTCCTAAGGATGTGGTAGAAGAGTGAGACAAAAATAGACTCATGCTCAACTGCTACAGAAATAGGTAATAGTGGGTAGAAATGATAAATAGTAGTCAGGAGTAATACGGAGCTGAGATTTATGTGGGCTTCTCTGATAGCTCAGTTGGTAAAGAATCCATCTGCAATGCAGGAGACCCTTGTTCTGTTCCTGGGTCAGGAAGATCCACTGGAGAAAGGATAGGCTACCCACTCCAGTATTCTTGGGCTTCCCTGGTGGCTCAGCTGATAAAGAATCCACCTGCAATGTGGGAGACCTGGGTTTGATCCCTGGGTTGGGAAGATCCCCTGGAGAAGGGAAAGATTTATGTTAGATCCGCAAGGAAACTTAGAGCTCACCCAGCCTGTCCCCTCACTATGGACTGTCCATATTGCTGGGGCTTCCCAGGTGGTGCTAGTGGTAAAGAACCCATCTGCCAATACAAGAGACATAAGAGACAATGATTTGATCCTTGGGTTAGGAAGAGCCCCTGGAGGAAGGCATGGCAACCCACTCCAGTGCTTGTGCCTGGAGAATCCCATAGACTGAGTAGAAAACTAGAAATGAATATTAATTCACAGTGAGAGGAGTCTATGATTTGGCTTTTGTTTTTAACCTAGAGGCTATTTTTGTTTACCCCTGGATATGAGTATTTCTGTGTATGTTTGGGGAATTTGCAGTAGTACACGCTGAGTAATTAATGAATAAAAAAGCTACTATGTTAGATCTGGGCTTCCCTGGTGGCTCAGATGGTAAAGAATCTGCTTGCAATGCGGGAGACCTGGGTTTAAACCCTGGGTTGGGACGATGCCCTGGAGGAGGGCATGGCAACCCACTCCAGTATTCTGGCCTGGAGAATCCCCATGGACAGAGGAGCCTGGCGGGCTACAGTCCATAGGGTCGAAAAGAGTCAGACACAACTAAGCGACGAAACACAGTGTTAGGTCTGATTAAAGAAAATGGCTCAGTCTCACCAAGCTTATTCCAGTAAATTTAAATCAAGTCAGTTCAGTTCAAAGTAACTCATCAAGAATCTAGCACAAATTTCTTGCCCTATATTCCAAGGCATATTCTTCATTCCATGAGAAATAGGATCCTCAGCATGAAAAATTAGAAATCAATGTCAGAGTTCAAATATGAGACAGAGCAAAAGGGGCTGGAAGACATTCATATGTTTTTATGGGCTAAAGGAAAGCACTTTTCTTATTTGTAAAATAAAGATTTTAGATTAAATGGACCCAGTGGTTTTCTTTTTAATTTTTTGTAAGTTTCATAGAATTGTGTAACCATCATCTCAATCTTGTTTTAAAATTTTCCTGTTATCCTCAAAATTTGTCTTGAGCCCATTTCTAGTTAATTCCTAACCCTTTGCCCCAACCTTCACCCCTACCTTTATCAGGACCAGGCAAATGCTGATCTGCTTTCTGTAGCTGTAGATGTGTCCTTCTGAGATTTCTAATACATGGAATCATATGATATACAATCTCTTGTGTCTGGTTTCTCTTATTTAGCACAATTGTTTTTTGATGTTCATTCATGTTGTAGCATGTATCAGTAGTTTGTTTCTTTTTATTGCTGAGCAACATTCCATTGTATGGATAGAGTGCCTTGAGTTTATGGAGTCACCAGTTGATGGTCATTTAGGTTGTTTTCACCTTTTGACTATTATGAATAATGCTGTTATGAACATTCACATGCAAGTCTTTGTGTAGATATATGTTTTCATTTCTTTTGGGTAGACTCCAGCAAGTAGAAGTGCTGGTTTATATGGGAAGTTTCACTTTTTAAAAAGACTGCCAATTATTTTACAAAGTGGCTATACCATTTTACATTGCCATCAGCAGTATATAAAGGTTCTCCTTTCTCCAAATGACTAATGATATACATCCTTTTATATGCTTATTATTTATCTGTGTATCATTTTTGGTGAAGTGTCTATTTAAGTCTTTTAAAAAATGGTTTCTCTTTTTATTATTGAGTTACAAGAGTATTTTATGTATTCTCAATGTAAAGAACTAAGAAATGAATTGTTAATTTTTAAACTCTTCTTATAGATTTTGCTGGGCTTCCCTGGTGGCTCAGGCAGTAAAGAATATATCTGCAATGCAGGCAACCTGGGTTCAGTCCCTGGGTAGAGAAGGTTCCCTGGAGAAGGGAATCTCTACCCACTCCAGAATTCTTGCCTGGAGAATCCCATGGACAGAGGAGCCTGGCGGGCTACAGTCTATGGGATCTCAAAGAGTCAGACACGACTGAGCAACTAATACACATGGATTTTGCTAACATAGGCTTTGGGGAAATACTTGGCTTTAGCTTGGGTATGATAGCAGTAGAAATTTTTGAGAATGGGTAAACTGACAACTTGGGTAAATCTTTCCTTTTCTCCTTTGCCTTTCGCTTCTCTTCTTTTCTCAGCTATTTGAAAGGCCTCCTCAGACAGCCATTTTGCCTTTTTGCATTGCTTTTTCTTGGGGATGGTCTTAATCATTGCCTCCTGTACAGTGTCCTAAACCTCTGTCCATAGTTCTTCAGGCACTCTGTCTATCAGATCTAATCCCTTGAATCTATTTGTCACTCCCACTGTATAATTGTAAGGGATTTGATTTAGGTCACACCTGAATGGTCTAGTGGTTTTCCCTACTTTCTTCAATTTAAGTCTGAATTTGGCAAAAAGGAGTCCATGATCTGAGCCACAGTCAGCTCCTGGTCTTGTTTTTGCTGACTGTATAGAGCTTCTCCATCTTTGGCTGCAAAGAATATAATCAATCTGATTTCTGTATTGACCATCTGGTGATGTCATGTGTAGTCTTCTCTTGTGTTGTTGGAAGAAGATGTTTGCTGTGACCAGTGCATTCTCTCTCAAAAAAAAAAAAAAACTCTATTAGCCTTTGCCCTGCTTTGTTTTGTATTCCAAGGCCAAATTTGCCTGTTATTCCAGGTATCTCTTAACTTTCTACTTTTGCATTCTAGTCCCCTATAATGAAGAGTGCATCCTTTTTGGGTGTTAGTTCTAGAAGGTCTTGTAGCTCTTCATAGAACCGTTCAACTTCAACTTCTTCAGCATTACTGGTCAGGGCATAGACTTGGATTACTGTGATACTGAATGGTTTGCCTTGGAAACAAACAGTGATCATTTTGTTGTTTTTGAGATTGTACCCAAGTACTGCATTTTGGGCTCTTTTGTTGACTATGATGACTACTCCATTTCTTCTAAAGGATTCTTGCCTACAGTAGTAGATATAATGGTCATCCAAGTTAAATTTACCCATTCCAGTCCATTTTAGTTCACTGATTCCTCAAATGTCGATGTTCACTCTTGCCATCTCTTCTTTGACCACTTCCATTTTGCCTTGATTCATGGACCTGACATTCCAGGTTCCTATGCAACACTGCTCTTTATAGTATCAGACTTTACTTCCATCACCAGTCAGGTCCACAGCTGAGTGCTGTATTTGCTTTGGTCCATCTTGTCATTTTTTCTGGAGTTATTTCTCTACTGATCTCCAGTAGCATATTGGGCACCTACCGACCTGGGGAGTTCATTTTTCAGTGTCCTATCTTTTTGCCTTTTCATACTGTTCATGGGGTTCTCAAGGCAAGAATACTGAAGTGGTTTGCCATTCCCTTCTCCAGTGGACCACATTTTGTCAGAACTCTCCACCATGAACCATCTGTCTTGGGTGGCCCTACACGGCATGGCTCATAGTTTCATTGAGTTAGATAAGGCTGTAGTCCATATGATCAGTTTGGTTAGTTTCCTGTGATTGTGGTTTTCATTCTGTCTGCCCTCTGATGGAGAAGGATAAGAGGCTTATGGAAGCTTCCTGATGTGAGAGACTGAGAGGGAAATGGTCTTGTTCTGATGGGTGGGGCCATGCTCAGTAAATCCTTAATCCAATTTTCTGTTGATGGGTGGGGCTGTGTTCCCTCCCTGTTGTTTGACCTGGGGACAAACTATGTGGAAGTAATGAAGATAATGGTGACCTCCTTCAAAAGGTCCTGTGTACACACTACTGCACTTAGTGCCCCCGATCCTGCAGCAGACCACCACTACCCATGCCTCTGCTGGAGACACTTGGACACTCATGCACAAGTCTGGCTCAGTCTCTTGTGGCATCACTGCTCCTTTCTCCTGGGTCCTGGTGCACACAAGGTTTTGTTTGTGCCTTCAAGAGTCTGTTTCCCCAGTCCTGTGGAAGTTCTAGTGGCTCTATGGTGGGGTTAATGGTGACCTCCTACAACAGGGTATATGCCATACCCAGGCCTGCTGAACCCAGAGCCCCTGCCCCTGAAGCAGGCCACTGCTGACCCATACCTCCACAGAAGATAGTCAAACATAGTTCTGGCTCAGTCTCTATGGGGTCTCTGGGTCATAGTGTGCACAAAGTTTGTTTGAGCCCTCCAAGCCCTCTGGTGGGTATGAGGTTTGATTCTAATTGCTGTTTTGCCCCTCCTACTATCTTGCTGGAGCTTCTCCTTTGCCCTTGGATGTGGGGTATCTTATTTTGCTGGGATCCAACATTCTCCTGTCGATGGTTGTTCAGTAGCGAGTTGTAATTTAGGAGTTCTTGCAGGAGAAGATGAGTGCATGCCCTTGTACTCTGCTGTCTTATAGCCATCTTATAGACAGGAAAGATATACCCATTTGAATGCAGAGTTCTAAACAATAGCAAGGAGAGACAAGAAAGCCTTCCTCAGTGATCAGTGCAAAGAAATAGAGGGAAACAATAGAATGGGAAAGACTAGAGATCTCTTCAAGAAAATTAGAGATACCAAGGGAACATTTCATGCAAAGAGGGGCACAATAAAGGACAGAAATGGTATGGACCTAACAGAAGCAGAAGATATTAAGAAGAGGTGGTAAGAATTTATAGAACAACTATAGAAAAAATATCTCCATGACCCAGATAACCATGATGGTGTGATCATTCATTTAGAGCCAGACATCCAGGAATGTGAAGTCAAGTGGACCTTAGGAAGCAGTGATCACTGTGAACAAAGCTAGTGGAGGTGATGGGATTCCAGTTGACCTAATTCAAATCCTAAACAATGATGCTGTGAAAGTGCTGCACTCAATATGCCAGCAAATTTGGAAAACTCAGCAGTGACCACAGGACTAGAAAAGATCAGTTTTCATTCCAATCCCAAAGAAAGGCAATGCCAAAGAATGTTCAAACTACCGCACAATTGCACTCATCTCACATGCTAACAAAGTAATGCTCAAAATTCTCCAAGACAGGCTTCAACAGTACATGACCCGAGAACTTCCAGATGTTCAAGCTGGATTTAGAAAAGGCAGAGGAACCAGAGATCAAATTGCCGACATCCATTGCATCATCAAAAAAGCAAAAGAGTTACAGAAAAAACATCTACTTCTGCTTTATTGACTATGCCAAAGCCTTAGACTCTGTGGATCGCAACAACTGTGGAAAATTCTGAAAGAGATGGGAATACCAGACCACCTGACCTGTCTCCTGAGAAACCTGTATGCAGGTCAGGAAGCAACAGTTAGAACTGGACATGGAACAACAGACTGGTTCCAAATAGGGAAAGGAGTACATCAAGGCTGTATTTTGCCCCCTGCTTATTTAACTTATATGCAGAGTACATCATACACAATCGTGGGCTGGAAGAAGCACAAGCTGGAATCAAGATTGCTGGGAGAAATATCAGTAACTTCAGATATGCAGATGACACCATCCTTAGGGCAGAAAGTGAAGAACTAAAGAGCCTCTTGATGAAGGTTAAAGAAGAGTGAAGAAGTTAGCCTAAAACTCAACATTCAGAAAACTAAGATCATGGCATCTTGTTCCATCACTTCATGGCAAATAGATGGGGAAACAATGGAAACAATGACAGACTTTATTTTCTTGGGCTCCAAAATCACTACAGATGGTGACTGCAGCCATGAAATTAAAAGACGCTTGCTCCTTGGAAGAAAAGCTATGACCAGCCTAGACAGCATATTAAAAAGCAGAGACATTACTTTCTGACAAAGGTCCATCTAGCCAAAGCTATGGTTTTTCCAGTGGTCATGTATGGATGTGAGAGTTGTACTATAAAGAAAGCACAGTGCCGAAGAATTGATGCTTTTGAACTGTGGTGTTGGAGGAGACTTTTGAGAGTCCCTTGGACTGCAAGGAGATCCAACCAGTCCATCCTAAAAGAAATCAGTCTTGGATATTCATTGGAAGGACTGATGCTTAAGCTGAAACTCCAGTACTTTGGCCACCTGATGTGAAGTACTGACTCATTGGAAATGACCCTGATGCTGGGGAAGATTGAAGGTGGATGGAGGAGGGGTTGACAGAGGATGAGACACTTGAATGGCATCACTAAAATGATGGACATGAGTTTGAGTAAGCTCCAGGAGTTAGTGATGGATGGGGAAGCCTGGCGTGCTGCAGTCCTTGGGGTCACAAAGAGTCGGACACGACTTAGTGGCTGAACTGAACTGAAACTGACCACATGGAATGCGAATTATATGCAGTGTACCCACAGAGACTTATGTATAAATATATACCAGAAACCCCCTCTAACAGATATACAGTGAAATTTTGTTACCAACTTCTAATTCTTTATCACAAGGAAGTTAGTGAAACATCTTTGTCTGGTATGCCTAAGGAGACAGTCCTAGTTTTGGTGGCAAACCTGTTTCTTTACTGGGTGTTAGCTGAAAATAAGAGTGCAGCCCATTGGGCAGAAAAATGGATGATGGGTGAGTTGGGGCCTGGGATATTCCCATTCAGCCATTTTGTGCCATCTGGACCCTACAACCACACTTTCTGTTTGGGAATTACTTATGTGTCAGGAGGAGGAGGCAGCAGACTTCATCAGTAAAGTGGCTTACACTTCAGTACTTTTTCAGAGCCTATGGTGAGAACACATTTTGTATGATCTCAGCCTTTTCAAATTTAGGGGGATGGTGTGTTGGCCCTGTCTGTAGTTTCTCCTGTAGAATGTTCCATGTGTACATTAAAAGAATACTTACTATGAAGACTCCTGTAGAAAAAAATAAGTTGATTCTGAAAAGAAATATTCTGTGAAATGTACTTTGAATCAGTTTATAACACCCCTGTGTAAATGAGCCTTCTTCCTATGCTAAGATAACTGTAACAAAATGATGCATGTTTATAATGTAGATTATTAAGAAAACAAATATACTTGCAGAAATCCTTAAAAATGTAGCTGTCAAAATAATTTATTTTTTCTTACCCTGGTTCTAATAAAGTTGAAGATGTGAAAATCTTATTTGTTTCTTCACCATGTTCTTCAATACTGTGCACATAATAGAGACTTATTAAGGCCATTCCTACGCTTGAACTGAACTATTTGACATTTATTTAATTAAAATAGTATTCATTTATGGCACATGGGAAGAAATACACTCTCAGACAAGGACAAAATTATCCAGGCCATCAATTTTTATTGTCTGCAATATGAAGTTGATAATAGCTAAAAAGAGGAAGCGTAAAGCAGGAAAGTACAGCATTATGCAGTGTTTTGAGGTTTTTCCTGCAGTGTTAAAAAGGAATTTCAGGCTTTCACATGAACAAATTTTACAAAATGTATTCACTTCTGCTTTTTTGAACTTGGGATGATCCTTTGAGACAGACTCTTGAGATGGAGTGGACACTTCAAGGAGAAGGAGACGACAGAGAATGAGATGATGATGGCATCATCAACTCAGTGGACATGAATTTGAGCCAACTCTGAGAGATGGTGAAGGACAGAGAAGACTGGTGTGCTGCAATCCATGGGGTGGCATAAGAGTCGGACACAACTTAGCGACTAAACAGCAACAACTTTTGCCTTGCAAATTACTGAGTATTATTGTTGACTTCGATGAGTCAAATTATCAATTAAATGCAACAGAGACATTTCTCAGGACAATATGAAAGTAAGAACACATTTGCCAGAACACTGGCAATCTACAACAATGGGCATGTATTTTGGAAAGAAGAGTTTCTCAGTTTATTGTTTTATCTTTTAGAAGTTCAGTTCAGTTCAGTTGCTCAGTCGTGTCTGACTCTTTGAGACCCTGTGAACTGCAGCACACCAGACCTCCCTGTCTATCACCAACTCCTGGAGTCCACCCAAACCCATGTCCATCGAGTCAGTGATGCCTTCCAACCATCTTATCCTCTGTCGTCCCCTTCTCCTCCTGCCCTCAATCATTCCCAGCATCAGGGTCTTTTCAAATGAGTCAGCTCTTCACATCAGTGGCCAAAGTATTGGAGTTTCAGCTTCAACCTCAGTCCTTCCAATGAACACCCAGGACTGATCTCCTTTAGGATGGACTGGTTGGATCTCCTTGCAGTCTAAGGGACTCTATTGCTGTGGTTCTTGGTTGTCAATTTTAAGCAAACCTTCTACACATGGTCACTATCTCTTGGGTTAATCATGTTTTGGAGATTGGGTCTAAGGAGAACTTCTTGCTGGAGAATTTTCTATGAAATCTTGGCCTGAAGTTCAGCTTCTTCCAGAATGTATCTGGACTGTGTGATTGAAGCCATACCATGACCCAGGTGGCATTTGCAATCCTGATTCATCTCCTATCAAGCAGCTTATTGAGGCCAGAGAATGTCTCCTGATTATCATCAAAGTTCCCTTTGCTTAGATATCCTTGGTTTTCCCAGGAAAGAGAGTTGGCAACTTCAAGCCAGTTGGCACCTGACTAGCTATTAGTAATATGTTCTTCTCCCTTTGGATGTCTGATCCTTAAGGGCTCCTTGCCAATCACGCTTTAATGATATTTAAAAGAGACAAATTGTCTTGGAGAAATGTTTCTGCCTTGGAAGCATCTTATGAGGTTCTTGAAACCTGATTACAAATGAACTCATGAAAGAGATAACAATTTCATAAGTCGGTTGGATTCTTCCTGCACCAACTTAGGAATAGATGGTTCCTTCATTGCTGCAGGTAAGGTGAGATGAGTTTTAGGGGCTTCCATAAAGCTCAAATTCCTGGTTATTCTCAGATATGAAGGTTGACTAATTATCTTTTACTGCTGGTTGTTTTTTATTGAAAACTTTACAACATTCTGTTGTTCACTTGCCCAGTTGTGTCCCACTGTTCACGACCCCATGAAATGCAGCACGCTAGGCCTCCCTGTCCCCCATCATCTCCTGGAGTTTGCCCAAGTTCATCCCCATTGCATCAGTGATGCCATCCAGCCATCTCATCCTGTGATGCCCTCTGCTCCTTCTGCCCTCAATTTTTCCCACCATTAGGGTCTTTTCAAATGAGTCGGCTGTTTGTGTCAGGTGAGCAAAATATTGGAGCTTCAGCATCAGTCCTTCCAATGAGTATTCAGGGTTGATTTCTTTTAAGATGGACTTATTTGATCTCCTTGCTGTCTGAGGGACTCCAGTCACAATTCAATCTCTGCTATGGGACTCTTAAGCAACTTAAAAGCATTTAATGATTTTATTTCCTTGTATTAATTATGGATGTACAATTGACTCTTGGACAACACAAGTTTGAACCATGTGGATGCACTTATACCAGATTTCTTTTCAATAAATATGTGCTACAGTGCTACACGATGTGCAGTTGTTTGATTCTGCAGATAAAGAACTGTGGATACAGAGGGCCAACTATAAAGTCATACTTAGATTTTCAACTGTGCAGTCTCCGAACCCCCACATTATTCAAAGGTCAGCTGTGTTTGGTATAAAGGAAACAAGAGTCACAAGTTCAAATAGGAGGTTGACTATGATATCTAAGAGAGTGAAAGTGAAAGTCATTCAGTCATGCCTGACTCTTTGCGACCCCATGGACTATACAGTCCCGTGGAATTCTCCAGGCCAGAATACTGGAGTGGGTAGCCTTTCCCTTCTCCAGGGGATCTTCCCAACCCAGGGATCGAACCCAGGACTCCCACATTGCAGGCAGCTTCTTTACCAGCTGAGGCACAAGAGAAGCCCAATAGCTGAGATAAGTGATATCTGAAAAAAGAAATCAAGAAAAAGGAGATAGATAGATGAAGAGGTATTATTAAGATTGTTGAATGATAAATTGAGACATATTAAACATTTTGAGCTCTTTTGAGCAAAAGTCAGTTGGAAGAGGGAAGCCCCAGACTGGAAGTGATTAGGAGTACTCCACTAACAGGAACTCTCGGGGAGACTCATAGAGAAAATGGGGAAAGCAAAGTAAAGAAAGTATTGATTGGCTATTAGTTAAAGCCTAGCTGGCTGTTTGTGATTGGTAGTCCATTGCATTTTGATTTCATAACCTTGAAGAACTTACAAGCTTAAATTTTGTTTGCTTAACTAGGCTACCAAGGCATTTGAGCCACCTCAGTTCTAATAACGTTTTCTTTTTAATGAAACTATTCCCCCCTTTTGGTCATCCTCTCATGCGGGAGACCTTGACTTAAAATCTGGTATTAGAGCCACTTTCAGGCACCAACAGACTTAAGTTGCTCTTGTCTTACTGTGAAACTCATCGGTTATGATGTCTGATCTGTGGGAGAATTATTTTTTATGATCATCTTGTTTTTGTCTAAGTGTAGTAGACCATCTGATGTACTGCTGATGGCTGTGAACACACATTTGAGAACTTTGAGAGAACATAGCACATCAGGGGCTCTACAATGCTGACTATAGGAGGATAATACCAAGAGCCTGATGTATACTTTTTAACCAGGGCCTCCATGAATCAGATCAATTGGTATCAAATACATCAACGAATGTACCCAAAGGAGTATCAGCCAGTGTTAGCCAGGTGGCTTGATTAATTTATTGCATTTGCTCCAATACCAGAGGTGTTAATCCAGGTACAGCAGGAGATATTTGCTATGACACAGACTCCTTGTTCAGCCAACAAGTAATCTATAACAATTATAGTATCTAAACCACCTTAGTGAGATAGTCTTGTGACTTTGTTGTGTCACTATGGCCTTAGCCCCAGATGCATCAATAGCACTCAGAGTTAAGGGGCATTGTCTTCCCAGCATTAACAGAGGGAAAATGAAAGTAGCAGGAAGGCAAAGGAATAAAGATTTCATATTGGGGATGAAGATCTTGATCCATGATTTCGGGAGAGCTGTCTCCCTCAAGATGCCATCTGCTTCTGGGGAATTTTACATCTCCAGCTGGTGTGCAGTGCTAAGGGTCTGGAAAAACCCTTTTAAAGTGGGAGATATGTACCCAGTTTCAGTTCCCTGAAGTTTGGCTGCCATCTGGGTAGTGAGAAGGACTCGGTATTATCCCTTCCAAGGAGGTTCAAGGGTAGTCATTGTTCTCAGTGATTCCAAATCAGAAGAGTGGGAGAAAACTGGAAACATTAGTTTGGAGAGTTGTAGCAGATATTTGAGGAAACTAAAAGAATTCAGGATCGAGTTCAGCTTACAGGTACAGTTGTTTCTTCTCACCTTTATTATTTCTAAGTGGTTTTAATTACATATATTTATTAAAATTCTTGACCCTTAGAATCCTTTATTCCTAGTGAAAACTGAAGTAAGCGGTGTGGAATGTCTGTTAATCTAGCATTCTGTGGATTGGCAAATTTATAAATACCTTTCACAGTTTTTAGAAGTATATTCTTCTTAGCAATTTTAGACACAAAACAAATTTACTAGTAGAACCAAATATCTTTCTTTTCTGCAAAAGAAAACCAAAAGTGAATAAACTTACATTCATTAATTAATGTCTCAGCATTTTATCTATTTGAAAATGATCTAGATGTTCAATTAATCACCATCATTTAACTTATCTCAGGAAACTTTAGGGTTTTAAGTTACCGAAAATATTTTTGAAACTGTTTTTATTGAAGTATAGTTGGTTTACAATGTTGTGTTAGTTTCTGGTGCAAAGTAAACCCTCCCCTCCCTTTACCCTTTGGTAACCAAGCATATTGAAAAGCAGAGATATTAGTTTGCTAACAAAGGTCCGTCTAGTCAAGGCTATGGTTTTTCCAGTGGTCGTGTACAGATGTGAGAGTTGGACTATGAAGAAAGCTGAGCGCCGAAGAATTGATGCTCTTGAACTGTGGTGTTGGAGAAGACTCTTGAGAGTCCCCTGGACTGTAAGGAGATCCAACCAGTCCATTCTGAAGGAGATCAGCCCTGGGTGTTCTTTGGAAGGAATGATGCTAAAGCTGAAACTGCAGTACTTTGGCCACCTCATGGGAAGAGTTGACTCATTGGAAAAGACTCTGACACTGGGAGGGATTGGGGGCAGGAGGAAAAGGGTATGACCGAGGATGAGATGGCTGGATGGCATCACGGACTCAATGGACGTGAGTTTGAGTGAACTCCGGGAGATGGTGATGGACAGGGAGGCCTGGCGTGCTGTGATTCACGGGGTTGCAAAGAGTCAGACACGACTGAGTGACTGAACTGAACTGAAGTGAACTGAAGTGAACCATAAGTTTGTCTTCTATCTCTGTGAGTCTATTTCTGTTTTGTAAATAAGTTCATTTGTATCAGGGCTTCCCTCATAGCTCAGTTGGTAAAGAATCTGCCTGCAATACAGGAGACCCCAGCTCGATTCCTGGGTTGGGAAGATCCACTGGATCTTCTAGTGGATCTGGAGGGATGGGCTACCCACTCCAGTATTCTTGGGCTTCCCTTGTGGCTCAGGTGGTAAAGAAGCCACCTGCAATGTGGGAGACTTGGGTTCTATCCCTGAGTTGGAAAGATCCACTGGAGAAGGGAAAGGCTACCCACTCCAGTATTCTGGCCTGGAGAATTCCATGGACTGTATAGTCCTTGGGGTCGTAAAGAGTTGGACACAACTGAGCCACTTTCACTTTCACTTTTCATTTGTATCATGGTTTAGATTCCACATATAAGTGATATCATATGATGTTTGTCTATCTATCTGACTTACTTCATTAAATATGATCCTCTCTAGGTCCATCCATGTTGCTTCGATTGGCATTATTTCATTTTTTATGACTGAGTGATATTTCACTGTATAAATGTACCACATTTTCTTTAGCCATTCATCTGTCAGTGGACATACAGGTTGCCTTCATGTCTTGGCTATTGTAAATAGTGCTGCTATGAACATTGGGGTGCATGTATCTTTTCTCATTAGAGCTTTCTTCAGCTACATGCCCAGGAGTGGAATTGCTGGTTATATGGTGACTCTGTTTTTACTTTGTTATGGAATCCCTATGCTGTTTTCCATAGTGGCTGTGAAAGCTATTTTTAAGCAGACATACTATAAAGCATGATTATTGTTGAAAAGTACATTTACAAACACTTATGTTACTTCTGTTTCTTTAATTTAGTTGTTCTTAATTCTGTTTAGATTCAGTTTAGTTCACTCAGTCATGTCCAACTCTTTGCAACCCCATGGACTGTAGCACGCTAGGCCTCCCTGTCCATCACCAACTCCCAGAGTTGACACAAACTCATGTCCATTGAGTCGGTGATGCCATCCAACCGTCTCATCCTCTGTTATCCCCTTCTCCTCCCACTTTCAATCTTTCCCAGAATCAGGATCTTTTCAAATGAGTCAGTTCTTCACATTAGTTAGCTGAATTATTGGAGTTTCATCATCAGTCCTTCCAATGAATATTCAGGACTGATATCCTTTAGGATGGACTGGCTGGATCTCCTTGCAGTCCAAGGGACTCTCAAGAGTCTTCTCCAACACCACAGTTCAAAAGCATCAATTCTTTGGTGCTCAGCTTTCTTTATAGTCCAACTCTCACATCCATACATGACTACTAGAAAAACCATAGCTTTGACTAGATGGACTTTTGTTGGCAAAGTAATGTCTCTGCTTTTTAATATGCTCTCTAGGTTGGTCATAACTTTCCTTCCAAGGAGTAAGCGTCTCTTAATTTCATGGCTGCAATCACCATCTGCAGTGATTTTGGAGCCCCCCAAAATAAAGTCTGTCACTGTTTCTCCATTGTTTCCCCATCTATTTGCCATGAAGTGATGGGACCGGATGTCATGATCGTAGTTTTCTTAATGTTGAGTTTTAAGCTAGCTTTTTCACTCTCCTCTTTCACTTTCATCAAGAGGCTTTTTAGTTCCTCTTCCCTTTCTGCCATAAGGGTGGTGTCATCTGCATATCTGAGGTTATTGATATTTCTCCCAGCAATCTTGATTCCGGGTTGTGCTTCCTCCAGCTCAGCGTTTCTCATGATGTACTCTGCATATAAGTTAAATAAGCAGGGTGACAATATACAGCCTTGACGTACTCCTTTTCCTATTTGGAACCAGTCTGTTGTTCCATGTCCAGTTCTAACTGTTGCTTCCTGACCTGCATACAGGTTTCTCAGGAGGCAGGTCAGGTGGTCTGGTATTCTCATCTCTTTCAGAATTTTCCATGTTTGTTGTGATCCACAGAGTCTAAGGCTTTGGCATAGTCAATAAAGCAGAAGTAGATACTTTTTTCTGTAACTCTTTTGCTTTTTTGATGATACAACAGATGTTGGCAATTTGATCTCTGGTTCCTCTGCCTTTTCTAAATCCAGCTTGAACATCTGGAAGTTCTCGGGTCATGTACTGTTGAAGCCTGTCTTGGAGAATTTTGAGCATGACTTTACTAGCATGTGAGATGAGTGCAATTGTGTGGTAGTTTGAACATTCTTTGGCATTGCCTTTCTTTGGGATTGGAATGAAAATTGACCATTTCTAGTCCTGTGGCCACTGCTGAGTTTTCCAAATTTGCTGGCATATTGAGTGCAGCACTGTTTAGATTAGTTGTGAAAATTTCATGAGACATTGAACTGCCAGCCATCATCTTCAATTACCTTTCTTGCTGA
Organism: Capricornis sumatraensis; assembly: GCF_032405125.1. Lineage (NCBI taxonomy): Eukaryota > Metazoa > Chordata > Mammalia > Artiodactyla > Bovidae > Capricornis > Capricornis sumatraensis. The sequence goes on along the minus strand of NC_091092.1, from coordinate 135,779,567 downwards.
CAAATTATGTAACAGAGATTACATCATTGATTTCTAGCTCTATGTCTTTGAGATGTTTTAATAAACTCTTCCACCATGGCTTCAGAATGTTTTTCTTTCCCTTTTGGTGCATAATGCTTGGGCAAAAGGCCTAAAAAATGTTCTTACCAGGCTCTGAATATCAGCTTCCAATTTGGCAAACTTCTGACCATAGAGCTACTTAGAAAAAATGAACAACAACCAAAAACCCACAGAAACTTCTTGAGTATATTGTCAGGAGGTTTCAACTGATCGAAGAGTAAATATTCCCAGCACGTTGAGCAACCCCATGGGTACAAGGGAGGTTCTCAGAGAGGATGTAAATAAGGCTACCCTTTGGAGATCCAGAGCCACTCCCCAAAATAACCAAAAGAAAGAAAGACTTACTTCCTCTGACAGCTGGCAACAGTCAGTATTTCTGTCTGGCTATATGTTTAAGGTCCCCAACCTGATAGTTGGCCAAGCTAAGTTCTCAGGGCACAAAATGAGACAAACAAGAAGGCAGTAGCTATTCCTGGGAAGGAAAGGATCGATAGCCAATGTGTTTTCCTGCCTTTGTGAATTTGGAAAGGAAAGGACAAGGTGAAATTTCCCCTTCCTCTCTCGCCCATGCTCCCCAGATCCAGGAGAGCTGACAACAATTTGCTAAGAATTGTTATCCTTTGCCAGGCTTCTGCCAGTTTCCCCATAATGCCGTCTGCAGGATTCAGAGCAAGTGGGACGTCCCAGTGGGTCTCATCCTGGTCACTAGAAACTGTAGAGAAGGAAAAGTAACTCTCTCTTGACCCTTCATAGTGAGTGCCTGGCTGAGACCCTTTTCTCTAGGACACCTTGTAACTGTATAAGGTCATCTCAGGTGGTTAAAAGTTCTCCACTGTGGCCACTGTAAGTCAAGGTTAGCTTTGGTAAAATTAACTTCATTTTTAAAAATTTGTATTTATTAATTTTAAATTTTTTGGCTGTGCCACAAGGCTTGCAGGATCTTCATTCCCCCACCAGGGGTCAAACCCTGCCCCCCCCCCCCCCACTGCATTGGAAGCTGGGAATCTTAACCCCTGGGCCAGCAGTGAAGTCCAGTAAAGTTGATTTCAAGACAACATTTTATTAACCTGAGGCCTCATACCAGACCCAGTCAAGTTTCTAGGTCAAACCCAGTCCCTCCTGATGGTGAGTTGCACAACAATGTGAATGTACGTAGTGCCACTAAACTTTACAGTTAAATATGGTTAAAATAGTATGTTTTATATTATGTGACTTTTACCACAATTAAAACAAACAAACAAACAGTCCATCCTGGACCAGGCTTCTGGTTTCTTTTAATAAGTTGGACTCAGTCCATCCCCAGACCCATTTCGGTTTCTAAGTCAGAACCAGTTTGTCCCTGGACCCGGTCCAGTTTCTAATTCGGACCCAGTTCTTTGCCGGACCCAGTTCGCCATCAGACCTCGTTTGGTTTCTAAGTCGGACCTGGTCTGTCCTGGCCCATTTTTTAAGGTGGACACAGTTTGTCCCTGGACTCAGTTCGGTTTCTAAGTCGGATCCAGTCTGATTCTGAGCAGTTTCTGGCCCCAGTGTGAGAAAAGAAACGCTCAAAGTGTGAAGGTCCAGGCTCTGAGAGGGACTCGCCCATCACCTCAGGAGGTGGCAGGCGGGCCACCCGTCAAGCGACTTAACAGGTACTTGTTTGCTCACTGCTCCTGGGGGCTCTCGGGGCTTCTTTGGTTCCCTGTGCTGATACCAGAGCTGTTAAAAGGTAAACTGAGGCATATTAAAAGTTTGTAGAATTTCTCTGAGCAAAATCAGTTTGAATTGGGCAGGGCCATGTCAGAAGTGGTTAGGGACATTCCACTGACAGGAGCCTGGGGAAAGACTTAGAAAACAAAAGCAAAGTAAGGAAATTATTGATTGGCTGTAACTTCAAGCCTAGCTGGCTGTTTCTGATTGGTCACTCTTAGCATTTTGATCTTGTAACCTTGAGGCATTTACAAACTTAGATTTCAGTTTACTTAGGTGGGCCTCTAGGGCATTGTCAGTCAGTTCAGGTCAGATCAGTCGCTCAGTCGTGTCCGACTCTTTGCAACCCCATGAATCGCAGCATGCCAGGCCTCCCTGTCCATCACCAACTCCCGGAGTTTACTCAGACTCACGTCCATTGAATCAGTGATGCCATCCAGCCATCTCATCTTCGGTTGTCCCCTTCTTCTCCTGCCCCCAATCCCTCCCAGCATTAAAGTCTTTTCCAATGAGTCAACTCTTCGCATGAGGTGGCCAAAGTACTGCAGTTTCAGCTTTAGCATCATTCCTTCCAAAGAACACCCAGGGCTGATCTCCTTCAGAATGGACTGGTTGGATCTCCTTGCAGTCCAAGGGACTCTCAAGAGTCTTCTCCAACACCACAGTTCAAAAGCATCAATTCTTTGGCGCTCAGCCTTCTTCACAGTCCAACTCTCACATCCATACATGACCAGTGGAAAAACCATAGCAGACGGTTTGACTAGACAGTTGACTAGACAGACCTTAGTCAGCAAAGTAATGTCTCTGCTTTTCAATATGCTATCTAGGTTGGTCACAACTTTTCTTCCCAGGAGGAAGCGTCTTTTAATTTCATGGCTGCAGTCACCATCTGCAGTGATTTTGGAGCCCAAAAAAATAAAGTCTGACACTGTTTCCACTGTTTCCCCATCTATTTCCCATGAAGTGATGGGACCAGATGCTATGATCTTCGTTTTCTAAATGTTGAGCTTTAAGCCAACTTTTTCACTCTCCTCTTTCACTTTCATCAAGAGGCTTTTTAGTTCCTCTTCACTTTCTGCCATAAGGGTGGTGTCACCTGCATACCTGAGGTTATCGATATTTCTCCTGGCAATCTTGATTCCAGCTTGTGTTTCTTTTAGTCCAGCATTTCTCATGATGTACTCTGCATATAGGTTAAATAAGCAAGGTGACAATATACAGCCTTGATGTACTCCTTTTCCTATTTGGAACCAGTCTGTTGTTCCATGTCCAATTCTAACTGTTGCTTCCTGGCCTGCATACAGATTTCTCAAGAGGCAGGTTAGGTCGTCTGGTATTCCCATCTCTCTCAGAATCTTCCACAGTTTATTGTGATCCACACAGTCAAAGCTTCGGCATAGTCAATAAAGCAGAAATAGATGGTTTTCTGGAACTCTCTTGCTTTTTCCATGATCCAGCAGATGTTGGCAATTTGATATCTGGTTCCTCTGCCTTTTCTAAAACCAGCTTGAACATCAGGAAGTTCACGGTTCACGTATTGCTGAAGCCTGGCTTGGAGAATTTTGAGCATTACTTAACTAGCGTGTGAGATGAGTGCATTTGTGCAGTAGTTTGAACATTCTTTGGCATTGTCTTTCTTTGGAATTGGAATGAAAACTGACCTTTTCCAGTCCTGTGGCCACTGCTGAGTTTTCCAAATTTGTTGGCATATTGAGTGTAGCACTTTCCCAGCATCATCTTTCAGGATTTGAAACAGCTCCACTGGAATTCCATCACCTCCATTAGCTTTGTTCGTAGTGATGCTTTCTAAGGCCCACTTGACTTCACATTCCAAGATGTGCAGGCAGCGGCGGCGGTGGCAGTGGCTGGCACACTAGCTCTCGGTGGTAGCGGCCAAGAGCTACCCCAGGTCCGAGGTCAGGGGCCACGGCCAAGAGGGGTGAGGTCAGGGGCAGCTGCTGAGAGGAGCTGCTCCGTGTCTGAGGCCAGGGGCAACGCCCGAGGCCAGGGGCGTCGGCCACCCTACGCCCGAGGCCAGGGTGGCGACCGGGAGGAGCAACCCCATGTCCAAGGAGTGGTGGCCGCCAGGGCACAAGAGGGCCTAGAGGAGCCATCCCATGCTGAAGTTCAGGATGGGTGGCGGGAGGAGATACCCCTCATCCAGGTAAGGAGCAGCGGCTGTGCTTTGCTGGAGCAGCTGTGAAGAGATACCTCACGCCCAAGGTAAGAGAAACCCAAGTAAAATGGTAGGTGTTGCAAGAGGGCATCAGAGGGCAGACACACTGAAACCATACTCACAGAAATCCAGTCTATCTAATCACACTAGGACCACAGCCTTGTCCAACTCAATGAAACTAAGCCATGGCCGTGGGGCAACCCAAGATGGGCGGGTCATGGTGGAGAGCTCTGACAGATTGTGGTCCACTGGAGAAGGGAATGGCAAACCACTTCAGTATTCTTGCCTTGAGAACCCCATGAACAGTATGAAAAGGCAAAACGATAGGATACTGAAAGGGCATTGTCACCTCCATCTAATGGCCTTGTTTAATTAACAGGATTCTATATTTAAACCTCTCACAAAATAGTCATTTATTGGGTCAACTTCCTATGTCAGCTTATTTTACTGTGTATTTCTCTATGACTGCAGCTGTCCTTTCCCAGGTCTATGGGATTTTTAGCCTTGAATGTTAGAATCAATATTGTAATTTTTATTTAGTGGCTAAGTTGTGTCTGACTCTTTTGCAACCCTGTGGACTGTAGCCCATCAGGCTCCTTTGTCCATGAAATTTCCCAGGCAAGAGTACTGGAGTGGGTTACCATTTCCTTGTCCAGGGAATCTTCCTGACCCAGGGATTGAACCCATGTCTCCTGCATTGGCAGACAGATTCTATACCACTGAGCTACCCTTGGGTTTAATAGTTTCTGTTTATCTTATAAAATTTTTAAAAATCAGCACAAGCATAGAACTTAAGATATAAAGAAGGTCTTTTAGCTTTCCTTTTAGACCTGGGTTGTTTAAGATATACACCAGGCCAGAATTGGTCTTTCACTAAGAAATTAATTCACTTATTCAATTTATTTTTTGTGTAATATTACAGGAATACAAATCTGAAGTATGTGCAGTCCTTCCAGGGGTTTGTGATGGTGATAGAATTTATAACAACTAAAGTGATGGACAGCGCTTGACATTCTAAATGCTCATGTCTAAGTAGGTGAAATCCTATGAAGGTTCCTAGATAGGAGAGAGAACCTGTCAACGTGGGTGGAGGTTGAGCAGATGGGGTGGGAGCAAGAATTTTGAGGACAGTCTTAGTAGTTGATTGACATTTCATATGGACCTTATAAAGTGGGTAGGATCTTGAAAAGATAGTTTGAGATGAAGAAGGTATTAGAAGGAGGAAATAACATGAGGGAAAGCATTTTGGTCACCTGTGGGGCAGGTGAAAATGGTACTTAAATTACTAAAACGGTATCTAAAACAAAATACTAGAAATTGTTTGCAGGTGGCTTAGGTGGTGATCAGTGAAAATTTGAGGCTCAAGATTTATTTTATAGGTACCAACTTGAACTTCTGTGTAGTAGTGGTACGTTAAGCCCTGGGAATGCACCTTGTAGACCTTCCTACACTGTGGAACAGTTGTCCCAGGGCCCCCGCTCCTACAGTTCGAATCCACTGTGGATCTTGCTTCCCAGAGGCTGCTCCCCAACTGTGACTGAGCAGGTTGAAGACAATAAGGCATGCTGTTCCAGGAGACACAAACTCCTTTGTCAGTTGACCTTGACTCAAGAACTCCCAGACGATTTTGCTGAACCTTTACTTATACATTAAGGAAGTCTTCCATCCATAAGAAAGTGGGTGCATCAGCTTTCTTAGCCTTGCCTGGCATCATCTGTATTTCTCTTTGCACAAGCATTTTCACTAATAAAATCCTTGTACATTTAGTCTCATCTTGACTTCTACATCTTAGACAGGGGACCAAGACCAACTCAAAGTTTTTAAGGATAGTAACCTGGTTGGAGGTGTATGGCTAGGGAGACTGTCTTGAAGAGGTGTTTGTATGGTGAACACACTGCTTTTGTTTTGATTTCATGGATATCTGAGGAGACTCTGGTAAAACTGGTGAAAACTATGGAGGTCTGTAGCACTCCCTAGGTTACCCTGGATGTTTGTAGGCGGGGAGTCACACAGTTTTTGACTTATTACAAGAATGATGATGCAGTTTATTTCATAGTTTAGTCATAAAGTATGATTAAAGTTGTATATGTAATGTATGACTAAAGAAAATATTATTTGAACTTTAGTTAATTCCATGTAAACTCAAAATAATGGATAATATTAATAGTTTCTGCCTCTAGTTCAGTGCTTCAGACTCAGAACTGATGTCTTAAGTGTTTGAGAAAAACAACTTAAAAATTCTTTTCTCTGTTAATTTTTTTCTCCTCAGTATACTTTTAATACATTTTATCAGGCATTATGACATGGCCATACAACTTCTTAATTTACAGTGTTCCTTCTTTGTATAATTTGTGAAACAACTCTTTGCCACCCAGAAACTAACTCAATTTAATATTAATGAAGACATATGTTAAAGCATGCGCTTTGTTTGCCTGTTCCTCAGCTTTGTGTTATGCTTTGTCTTGTATTGAAATAATTCTATGTTTAGGACCTTGCCATTGGTTGCCTTGGATATCATGGTACTGTCACAAGTTTAGGCTGTGACTTTGCTGCAGGTGCTAACTAGGGGAGATAATAGTCTGACGGGCAGAAGCAGAGGAAGGGAGAACTGGATTCCCACACACGCTGTGGCCTTGGCAATCACACACTTATATGCATCTGTGAAAATAATTTATACTGGGAATACGTGCAATAAATAAATGAAGACTGATCAGATAGTTAACAGGAGTGAAGGGATGTGGGAGCAAGAGGAACCTGGGTGCTGACTGAGGGCACTTAAAGAGCATTGCATTGGCAGCACTAAATGGACGGCCAGACACAGAGGAAACTGCCTAGAGGATCTAGAGCAGTCCTGAGAGTAAGCCAAGACTTTGAACAGGGTAAGTAGAAGGGAAGGGGGAAATGGCCAGTGATTTTGATTTGCTTGCACTATTGGAGAATAAGAGCTTTTAGTATTCTTTGGAGAAAACTCATGCTTTCTTCTGAGTGACTGAGGGGTTATTTAGCAAATGCAACAGCAGTCAGGACTCTTGTCTTTATATGTAAAACTGTCCTGTCATTCTTTTGTTGCTCTGGGATTATTCTAGAAAATTGGTACCTCATTTATCCACGAAGACTTTCACTCATCTGCTAATCCCCTGGCACAACAATGCATTCCAAAATTGGAAGGGATTTAATGGACACTTCCTATTGACCTTACTGCTCTTTGATGTTGTTGGCAATATTGACTTCTGCTTATAGTAAAATGGGGTTTTCTCTGGTAAATGTTTACTCTTATGCAGAAAAATGTGAAAGAAACCTTATAATTCATTGTCCTCAGTAGTTTCATAAAGTTAATCATTATTTAAATTGAGGGTGGTAGAGGTAGAAAAGTCTGAAGAACATCCATCTGTGACATTCCCAAAAGAAGGATTTTTGCCAGTGAGTAAAACTGAGTGAATCACACTGTTCTTTAAAAATGCATAATGTGTTTTGTGCGAAGAAGATAGTCAAACGTGATGTCATTTGTCTTATAGGTGGATGGAAATGAGACCAAGAGAAAAAAATAAGTGGCTTCATAACTTCACTTTATCCAGAGAGTGGAAAATAAAATGCAAGATTCCAATCCCTGCCCTTCCATTTCACCTTTGAAAAATACAGGTGAATGTTTATGAATCATTTTCAAAGTTGATCTAGTGTCTATAGAAACAGAAAGTGACCAAGATGGCAGTGCTGATCTGGCGGAAAGATTGTTTTCATTTTCTTGCAAACATCATTAGGATGGTATTGTTTTCTTATTTGTGAATGTAAAAGTATGTGACTTGATTTTTTTTCTCTTGACAACAAAGAAGAATGGCAGGGTGTGGGGAGGTGGGTCTGACTGCCAGGCTAGTCTGGATTTTGCCAGCAATATGACCAATGACCAATGCTTCCTGTATTTGAACTCCTCTGGGAGATTCTTCCCAGTCCTTGCCTCTTCCCAGTTACCCACAGTGAATGTCTGACCATCTGAGGGCCACCTGGCCTGAGCACTGTTTTATGCTAGTTTGGCAAAATATGCCACCCTCGCTCCTGTGGTAATGGCGTTGGGAAGAAGAGCTGTTTGCCACATTATTCTGCAGGATGGAACACTGGCAGTGTACAAATCTGCGTGCTAGGGAGATATGAGACTACAGCCCTGAGTCACAGGTGACCAGTCAGCCCATCTGACTCTCTCCACCCAAGTCTCCTGGGCTTCCCATTCTATGAACCTCTGGTAGCGAGCAGAGGGGAGCCACGTGCCCCAGCAGTGTTCTCCTGTCATCTGCCACGCGTTCCCTGCTTCATCTGGCCTTCCAGGATGTCATCCTCATCTGGTTTTCATCCTACCCAACCCCTGTGCTTGCTCCTCCTGCTCTGCTTCATTGCCGCCTTTCCCTCTGCCAGAGTGCCAGAGGCTGAACTCTCCCACGCACCTGGCTGGGAATTGCACACACTACCAGGACTAAAGACTTAAGAATTTTTTTCATGTGTATGTGTATTATATATTATATGTATTATATAATACACTCAAAATATTCAAAGCCATATGCATATAACATATACATGTATTTAGTTAAATTCATACCTTATGTGCATATAGATGGACATATTTGTTTATTTCTCTCCTTCATTTTTTTTCAACTTATTGCCCTCAAGGTCCATCTGTATTGTTACAAATGGCAGATTTCATTCTTTTTTATGGCCAAAGAGTATTCCATTGTGTATTTATACTCAGTTTCTTCATCCATTCATTCACTGATAGACACTTAGGTAGTTTCTGTATCTTGGCTGTTGCAAATAATCCTGGAGTAAACATGGGAGTGCATATATCTTTCTGAGTTAGTGTTTTCTTTTTCATTGGGTAAATATCAGAAGTAGAATTGCTGGATCATATGATAGTTTTATTTTTAAATTTTAGAAACCTCCATACTGCTTCCCATAGTGGCTGCACCACCAACAGTTTACATTCCCACCAACAGCATACAGGAGTTCCCTTTTCTCCACATCCTTACCAACACTTGTTTCTTATCTTTTTGATAACAGCTATTCTAACAGTTGTGAGGTAATACCTCATTGTGGTTCAGTTCAGTTCAGTTCAGTCACTCAGTCATGTCCGACTCTTTGCGACCCCATGAATCACAGCACGCCAGGCCTCCTTGTCCATCACCATCTCCCGGAGTTCACCCAGACTCACGTCCATTGAGTCTGTGATGCCATCCAGCCATCTCATCCTCGGTCATCCCCTTCTCCTCCTTCCCCCAATCCTCCCAGCATCAGAGTCTTTTCCAATGAGTCAACTCTTCTCATGAGGTGGCCAAAGTACTGGAGCTTCAGCTTTAGCATCATTCCTTCCAAAGAAATCCCAGGGTTGATCTCCTTCAGAATGGACTGGTTGGATCTCCTTGCAGTCCAAGGGACTCTAAAGAGTGTTCTCCAACACCACAGTTCAAAAGCATCAATTCTTTGGCGCTCAGCCTTCTTCAGAGTCCAACTCTCACATCCACACATGACTACTGGAAAAACCATAGCCTTGACTAGACGGACCTTAGTCAGCAAAGTAATGTCTCCGCTTTTGAATATACTATCTAGGTTGGTCATAACTTCTCTTCCAAGGAGTAAGCGTTTCTTAATTTCATGGCTGCAGTCACCATCTGCAGTGATTTTGGAGCTCAAAAAAATAAAGTCTGACACTGTTTCCACTGTTTCCCCATCTATTTGTCATGAAGTGATGGGACCGGATGCCATAATCTTTGTTTTCTGAATGTTGAGCTTTAAGCCAACTTTTTCACTCTCCACTTTCACTTTCATCAAGAGGCTTTTTAGCTCCTCTTCATATTCTGCCATAAGGGTGGTGTCATCTGCATATCTGAGGTTATTGATATTTCTCCCAGCAATCTTGATTCCAGCTTGTGTTTCCTCCAGTCCAGCATTTCTCATGATGTACTCTGCATATAAGTTAAATAAGCAGGGTGACAATATACCGCCTTGACGTACTCCTTTTCCTATTTGGAACCAGTCTGTTGTTCCATGTCCAGTTCTAACTGTTGCTTCCTGGCCTGCATACAGATTTCTCAAGAGGCAGGTCAGGTGGTCTGGTATTCCCATCTCTTTCAGAATTATCCACAGTGTATTGTGATCCACATAGTCAAAGGCTTCGGCATAGTCAATAAAGCAGAAATAGATGTTTTTCTGGAACTCTCTTGCTTTTTCCATGATCCAGCAGATGTTGGCAATTTGATCTCTGGTTCCTCTGCCTTTTCTAAAACCAGCTTCATGTTTGGGAACACATGTAAGAATTAAAGATTTTAAAATTTAAAAAAAAAATTAAAAAAGCCTCAGGAAAAAAAAAATTAAAAAAAAATAAAACCAGCTTGAACATCAGGAAGTTCATGGTTCACGTATTGCTGAAGCCTGGCTTGGAGAATTTTGAGCATTACTTTACTAGCATGTGAGATGAATGCAATTGTGCGGTAGTTTGAGCATTCTTTGGCATTGCCTTTCTTTGGGATTGGAATGAAAACTGACCTTTTCCAGTCCTGTGGCCACTGCTGAGTTTTCCAAATTTGCTGGCACATTGAGTGTAGCACTTTCCCAGCATCATCTTTCAGGATTTGAAACAGCTCAACTGGAATTCCATCACCTCCACTAGGTTTGTTCGTAGTGATGCTTTCTAAGGCCCACTTGACTTCACATTCCAAGATGTCTGGCTCTAGATGAGTGATCACATCATCATGATTATCTGGGTCGTGAAGATCTTTTTTGTACAGTTCTTCCGTGTATTCTTGCCACCTCTTCTTAATATCTTCTGCTTCTGTTAGGTCCATAGCATTTCTGTCGTTTATCGAGCCCATCTTTGCATGAAATGTTCCCTTGGTATCTCTAATTTTCTTGAAGAGATCTCTAGTCTTTCCCATTCTGTTGTTTTCCTCGATTTTTTTGTATTGATCACAGAAGAAGGCTTTCTTATCTCTTCTTACTATTCTTTGGAACTCTGCATTCTGATGCTTATATCTTTCCTTTTCTCCTTTGCTTTTCGCCTCTCTTCTTTTCACAGCTATTTGTAAGGCTTCCCCAGACAGCCATTTTGCTTGTTTGCATTTCTTTTCCATGGGGATGGTCTTGGTCCCTGTCTCCTGTACAATGTCATGAACCTCATTCCATAGTTCATCAGGCACTCTATCTATCAGATCTAGGCCCTTAAATCTATTACTCACTTCCACCATATAGTCATAAGGGATTTGATTTAGGTCATACCTGAATGGTCTAGCAGTTTTCCCTACTTTCTTTAAATTCAGTCTGAATTTGGCAATAAGGAGTTCATGATCTGAGCCACAGTCAGCTCCTGATCTGGTTTTTGTTGACGGTATAGAGCTTCTCCATCTTTGGCTGCAAAGAATATAATCAATCTGATTTCGATGTTGACCATCTGGTGATGTCCATGTGTAGACTCTTCTCTTGTGTTGTTGTAAGAAGGTTTTTGCTATGACCAGTGCTTTTTCTTGGCAAAACTCTATTAGCCTTTGCTCTGCTTCATTCCGCATTCCAAGGCCAAATTTGCCTGTTACTCCAGGTGTTTCTTGACTTCCTACTTTTGCATTCCAGTCCCCTAGAATGAAAAGGACATCTTTTTGGGGTGTTAGTTCTAAAAGGTCTTGTAGGTCTTCATAAAACCATTCAACTTCAGTTTCTTCAGTGTTACTGGTTGGGGCATAGACTTGGATAACTGTGATGTTGAATGGTTTGCCTTGGAGATGAACAGAGATCATTCTGTCATTTTTGAGATCACATCCAAGTACTGCATTTTGGACTCTTTTGTTGACCATGATGGCTACTCCATTTCTTCTGAGGGATTCCTGCCTGCGGCAGTAGATATAATGGTCATCTGAGTTAAATTCACCCATTCCAGTCCATTTTAGTTCACTGATTCCTAGAATGTCGACGTTCACTCTTGCCATCTCTTGTTTGACCACTTCCAATTTGCCTTGATTCATTCAGCTGACATTCCAGGTTCCTATGCAATATTGCTCTTTACAGCATCGGATCTTGCTTCTATCACCAGTCACATCCACAACTGGGTATCGTTTTTGCTTTGGCTCCATCCCTTCATTCTTTCTGGAGTTATTTCTCCACTGATCTCCAGTAGTTATTGGGCACCTACTGACCTGGGGAGTTCCTCTTTTGGTCTCCTATCATTTTGTCTTTTCATACTGTTCATGGGGTTCTCAAGGCAAGAATACTGAAGTGGTTTGCCATTCCCTTCTCCGGTGGACCACGCTCTGTCAGAGCTCTCCACCATGACCCACCCATCTTGGGTTGCCCTGCAGGCATGGCTTGGTTTCATTGAGTTAGACAGGGCTGTGGTCCTAGCGTGATTAGATTGACTAGTTTTCTGTGAGTATGGTTTCAGTGTGTCTGCCCTCTGATGCCCTCTTGCAACACCTCCCATCTTACTTGGGTTTCTCTTACTTTGGGCGTGGGGTATCTCTTCACGGCTGCTCCAGCAAAGCACAGCCACTGCTCCTTACCTTGGACGAGGGGTATCTCCTACTGCCACCCTTCCTGACCTTTAACGTGGGATAGCTCCTCTAGGCCCTCCTGCACCTTTGCAGCCACTGCTCCTCAGGATGCTCCTCCCGGCCGCCGGCCCTGGCCTTGGGCGCAAGGTGTCTCCTCCCAGCTGCCACCCCTGGCCTCGGGCTCGGGGTGGCTCCTCAGGGTCACCGCCCTTGGCCTCGGGTGCGAGGTGGCTTCTCTCGGCCGCCCCTGACCTCAGATGCGGGGTAGCCTCTCTCCGCCGCCGCCCTGACCTCGGACACGGGGTAGCTCCTCTCGGCCGTTCCTGCGCCGTCGCAGCCTGGCACTCTAGGCCACTGCCCCTGACTTCAGACCTGGGGTAGCTCTCGCAGCCACCCGCGCTTAGTATGCTGGCTCTCGCAGCCGCCAGCTCTCCGATATCCCTGATGATTAATGATTTTGAGCATCTTTTCATGTAACTGTTGGCCATCTTCATGTCTTCTTTGGAAAAATGCCTATTCAGATCTTCTGCCCATTTTTAAATTGGATTGTTTGTTTTTTCTATTGAGTTGTATGACTTCTTTATGTATTTTGGATATCAGCCCCTTATCAGATATATGCCTTACATATATTTTCTCCATTCTGTAGGTTGCCTTTGCACTTTGTTGATGGTTTCCTTTGCTGTAGAGAGCTTTTCTGTTTGATATAGTCCCACTTGTTTATTTTTGCTTTTGTTGCTTTCTCTTTTTTGTGTCAAAAAAATCATAGCTGAGACCTATGTTAAGGAACTTACTGCTTATGTTTTCTTCTAGGAGTTTTATGTTCAGGTCTTAATTCATTTTGAGTTAATTTTTGTTTGCAGTGTAAGATAGCAGTCAAGTTTCATTCTTTTGCATGTGACTGTCCAGTTCTCCCAGTACCATTTATTGAAGAGACTCTCCTTTCCCCACTGTATATTCTTGGCTCCTTTATTATAAATTAATTGACCATCATGTGCGGAGTTACTTCTGTGGTCTATTTTCTGTCTCATTTATCTATGTGTCTGTTTTATGCCAAAACCATACTTTTTGATTTCTATAATTTTGTAAAATAGTTTGAAATCAGAGAGCATGATACCTTCAGTTTTGTTTTTCTTTCTCAGGATTACTTTGGCTATTAGGATCTTTTTTGCTTTCATTCACATTTAAGGATTGTTTATTTCTGTGGAAAATGCCATTTTTGATAAAGATGACTTTTGATAGAGATTGCATCGAATTTGCCTACTGCTTTGGGTTGGTATGGACATTTTAACAATATTAATTGTTCTAACTAATGAGCATGGATTGTCTTTCTATTTATTTGTGTCTTCTTCAATTTCTTTTATTATTGTTTTGTAATTTTCAATATACAGGATTTTTACCTTCTTGGTTAAATTTATTCCCAGGTATTTTATTCTTTTTGATGCAATTGTAAGTGGAATTCTTTTCTTAATTTCTCTTTCTGATATTTTGTTATTAGTGTTTAAAAACAATAGATTTGTGTATTAATTTTATATCCTGAAGCTTTACTGAATTCATTTATTATTTCTAACAATTTTTTTGATGAAGTCTTTAGGTTTTATACATATAATATGTCATCTGCAAATAGTGATAGTTTTATTTTTTCCCTTCCCATTTGGATGCCCTTTATTTCTTTCACTTGTCTGCTCTGGCTAGGACTTCCCATACTATGTTGAATAAAAGTGGCAAGAGTGGGTATCTTTGTCTTGTTCCTGATCTTAGAGGAAAAGTATTATTTTTTTAAAGCACATCTATGGCAGTTGTATACACCATATGAAGATGTGCTACACAGAACTGAATCTCCACAAGAAAATGATAGCCACAATTTATGGAGTACCCATTCTATACTGAGCAATGTGCTAAAGTACATTCTATAGATTTTCTAATTAACCCGTATGCTGTTTTTTCCACTATCCAAAAGTCAAGTGTTCCTGTGAAACTTTTCATAAGCTGAAATGATGTAAAGCGAAGAGGCAGTTACCTTAGGACACATTTTGCTGATGCGTGCACAAAATAAGATAAAGCACAGATGCTCACAGACATAGTTCAAGGCTGTGTTGGCTTGATGCTGAGGTGCTGAGTGTAGTTCCTCAGGAAGGAGGTTGGTGGTACCACTCTCACTGCTTGGGATTCATGCTGCCTCTCTAAGGGCTGCTACAAAGCAAATGCTGAGCACTGTTTTCACTTTTTGGCTTTTTTATTTTTATTTTTGTAAAAGCAGAAATCTTCATATTTCTTTAAGTTAGTGAAAACAAGTAGTGTAAAACATTGTGGTGTAAAGCAAACTTTTGAAAAGCAGGGGATCCCTGTAGTAGGATTAATTAGAGGTATGTATTTTCACCATTTTATGAATATGGAAACAGGTCTAGAAAGGCTAAGACATTGGCTGAGGTTCATATATCTAATATGACTAGACTTGTTTAAAAGAAAGAAAGTGAAGTCGCTCAGTCATGTCCGACTCTTTGCAACCCCATGGACTGTAGCCTACTACACTCCTCCGTCCATGGGATTTTCCAGGCAAGAGTACTGGAGTGGGGTGCCATTTCCTTCTCCAGAGGATCTTCCCAACCCAGGGATTGAACCTGGGTTTCCCACATTGTAGGCACACGCTTTACCATCTGAGCCACCAGGGAAGACTTGTTTATCTCTCTCCAAATATAGTTGTAACTAGAGTAAATTATGTAACTGATAAACTGAGTGTTGATTGGGATATACCAAATCCTTTCACACATTTGATTTTTCTAAAAAGATATCCAGATTGTAGAGTAAGTTGAATCAAAACAAGGCAAATCATACAAGGGTCTGGCATGAGAATAACTACTACGTGGCCTACTCTTTAGAGGTCTTATGTCTATCAGTTACTTGCACTGGGGAAAAGGATTTCACAGTGTGGGTACACGTTCCCCACACTGCCTCTCTAAGGGCTGCTACAAAGCAAATGCTGAGCAAAAGCTTTGCTGATCCCCTGCTTTTCAAAAGTTTGCTTTACACTACAATGTTTTACACTACTTGTTTTCACTAACTTAAAGAAATATGAAGATTTCTGCTTTTACAAAAAATAAAAAATAAAAAAGCCAAAAAGTGAAAACAGTGCTCAGCATTTGCTTTGTAGCAGCCCTTAGAGAGGCAAAAGCTAGTATTTCAGGTAATAAAGGACTGCAACCATTGAGTTTAGGCAATAGTAGGAGAAACAAGGTGGAAAATCACAGTTTTCAGTTCTAGGGTCCTGAAGATCCACAGATGGATAATGAAGGTCCAGGGCAGACAAATTCTGTGAGCTATAATGGTGATCTCCAAACGTATTTAATGTTTATATATCTCCTCAGCCCCCCCAAAAATGGTGAGACTATCTATATATGCCTGTGTCTTTATATGTATATATATGTTTACAGATTTTAAAGAGACTTTTAAGTTTAGTAGGATTTTGTTAAGTGATATATGAGTATTGTCTCATTGTTTTAATAGTACTGAAAAATATGGTAGTGGTTTGTTTTGTGGCCTGGGTGTTTGCATGCATGCTGGTTTTTAAAATATTTTGTGAATTCTGATGACTTCATTGCTACCATTAGCCAACTTCTAAAGGGAAAAATATACTTTTGTGGTGAGATTGATGGTTAACAGTAATGGAGGTCAATCCGTATTTAGATAGTCTGAACTCAATTTTGTGTGGCTGATTTCTCCTCAGATGTGATTGTGTCGGTATTTTTCAAACTGCATATTGCAACCTATTGGTAGATTATAATATTAATAATAACTATCTCTTAAAATTAATAAAACATTTAAAAAAACAAGATAAAATATCAGCATATGTTACTAATAAGTATTGTTTTGATACACTCTTATTTCACTTATAAACCTATATCTATGTACCTGTGTATAGTTACAGGACTCTATATACATATGTAAATACTGAACCATGATGCGAAATGTGGCATGCAAACACTTTTGAAAGTATTGAATTAGATCATTATTGTTTTTACCCAGGAGCTGTCGCTATTAAAGAGAGTATACTAGGGAAAGGAGTAACAATGTAAACTGTACCATTTTCTTATTATTTGACTTATTTTCAGTGCTTGATTCCTTTGCACAGAGCTTTTTAAGCATTCATGTATTTATTTCATTTAGTTTCAGCTGAAGAATATAATCTAAATTCACTTAAGGCACATATCAACTGCAACAGGACAAAAACATTGCAGGTATCCTGCAGACCCTTTGAAAACCCTTTTCATTCAGAAAGTTTCCAGTAACATACCTGGCTCATAACGTTCAGACATCCTGACTAAGAGAGAGCACCAGTGGCAGTCTTTATATGACCTATTAGCAAAGCTTAATTCCTTTCCTGTTATTTTTGATAGAAATATATTCAAATAAAAAATGCTGATTTCTTTATCCCTCACCCCAGTGGATGGTCTGGGGTCCTGCCCTGTGAAACATGTACCCTACTTTGTAAACACTGACTCATAGGCACAGTGGCCAGGGATTGCACACCACTGCCACCTGTTCTGACATCATCTCACACTATTCTTGTGCTTATCTGCTTTCTCTAGTCTAACCACACTGAACTCACACCAAGCAAGTTTCTACCTCAGGACATTTGAACTCAGTGCATTAAGAATCAGTTCTTATTACCATGATCCTTATGAGGCTGGCTCCTTGTCACCATGTAGCATTTATCCCAAATGATACCCTCTTAAAAAGACCTTCCCTGATCACTGTATATTATATAGCCCCCTTCTCTCTCTCCACAGCCCCCATCCCTCTGCATTCAATTACTCTCATTTATTTATTTTCACAGGACTTTTCACTGTTTAATGTCCTCCAAACTCTACTTTAAGCCCCTCTAGAAAGGGATTTTGTCTTTACAGTTCAACCCAGTATGCCCAGAATGTTGTTGGGACTTGTAAATATTTGTGGAAAGATTCAAAACATTTCTCCTGTCCTCTGCTTCACTTGAACCAGTGCCTTTGGATCATTGGTTTATGAAACTGGTTCCTCCCCATGATATCCTTTGGCAGAGACTCTGTATTAGAAAGGAAGAGTTGGTTGTAGGGTGAGCCAAATTCTGTGAAAACTCACTGGAAGAAATGCTCATGATCCAGCAGGAAGGTAGGGGTGCTGATCGTGGAAATCCTGATGGCTTGTTTCTGGGACTAAAATTATCAGGCCACCTATGCATTTGAGAACAGAGACTTACAACTGCAGGTGTATCACGATGTTAGCTCCAAAGGAGATCAAATTTTTGTCTCTCATAGACAGTTTCAATGATCAAAAATTTGATCTCAAAATGAAGATGTTTTCTTGAGACACAATTAGTAGAGACTGCTAAATTTTATCCCTGTAGACAAAATATTACAGTCTGAACTTGGGGTTATTCAACTGTACCAGAATGCCCTACCATTCTGCCTCATGTCTTGCACTTGGTATATTCTTAGTAGGTATTAGTTAGATGACTAAATAAATAAACATAGATGGTTATATAAGCTGAGTCTGGCCTGGCTATGACATTATTCAGCTGTGCAGTCTAGGTCAGGGTTTGGCAAACTACTGCCTAGAGGCCAAGTCCAAGCTCCCACTAGTTTCTGTACATAAAGTTTTATTGGAACACAGCCATGCTCATTTGTCAAAGTACAGTCATCCCTTGATATCTTTGGGGGATAAGGTCCAAGACCCCCATGGATATTGAAGATCTGAGATGTTCAAGTCCCTTATGTAAAATTGTGTCATATTTGTATATCATATATGCACATCCTCCCATATACTTTAAATCATCTCTAGATTACTTATAATACCTAATACAATGTAAATGATATGTAAATAGTTGTAAATGCTATGTAAATAATTGCCAGTGTGCAGTAATTCAAGTTTTGCTTTTTGGAACTTTCTGGAATTTTTTTGTCTGTGAATATTTTAGATCTGTGATTGGTTGAATCCGTGCCTGTGGAATCCATGACTATGGAGGGCCAACCACGTTGCCTTTCACACTACAGTGAGAAAGCTGAGTAGGTATGGCAGAGACCATAGGACCCGCAAAGCCTAAAATATTTACTGTCTAGTCGTTTACAGTAAAAGTTTGCTGATCCCTGGGCTGGAGAACATTATTTAACTTCTTTGGACATTGATTGTGTCATTTGTAAAATGAATTCAGTAGACTCAGTGGTGTGCAAGATCCTTTTCAGAGCTCGTGTCTGAGTTCCCTAGAATTTAAGACACTATGTCCATTATGGTTGATTCACATTGCTGTACGGCAGAATCCAGTATGATATTGTAAAGCAGTTATCCTCCAATTAAAAATAAAAAAAAGATTAAAAAGACACTATGTCCTTAAAGAAAACTCAGAGTGATAGAGACTTAAGGTTATACTCATTGTCTTCTTAGAAAACAATTGATTTCAAGAAGTAAAAGTTCTCATTAAATAGACATAAAGATTTTACCACAGATATCTTGAAGACATACAGAGCATTGCAGGTTGAATTTGTTTCTATGGTTTGGTGTTTAGTGCTTAGAGAAGAGAGTTATCATCTTGCTTGCTACTATCTCACTGCTTTCCCCAACAGCTCTACTAATTAAGAGTAAAGACATTGCAAAGTGACTCTGATAGAGATTTTAAGGGCCTAGATCTGATAGATAGAGTGCCTGATGAACTATGGAATGAGGTTCATGACACTGTACAGGAGACAGGAATCAAGACCATCCCCATGGAAAAGAAATGCAAACAAGCAAAATGGCTGTCTGGGGAGGCCTGACAAAAAGCTGTGAAAAGAAGAGAGGCGAAAAGCAAAGGAAAAAAAGGAAAGATATAAGCATCTGAATGCAGAGTTCCAAAGAATAGTAAGAAGAGATAAGAAAGCCTTCTTCAGTGATCAATGCAAAGAAATAGAGAAAAGAACAGAATGGGAAAGACTAGAGATCTCTTCAAGAAAATTAGAGATACCAAGGGAACATTTCATGCAAAGATGGGCTCGATAAACGACAGAAATGCTATGGACCTAACAGAAGCAGAAGATATTAAGAAGAGGTGGCAAGAATACACGGAAGAACTGTACAAAAAAGATCTTCATGACCCAGATAATCATGATGATGTGATCACTCATCTAGAGCCAGACATCTTGGAAAGTGAAGTCAAGTGGGCCTTAGAAAGCATCACTACGAACAAACCTAGTGGAGGTGATGGAATTCCAGTTGAGCTGTTTCAAATCCTGAAAGATGATGCTGGGAAAGTGCTACACTCAATATGCCAGCAAATTTGGAAAACTCAGCAGTGGCCACAGGACTGGAAAAGGTCAGTTTTCATTCCAATCCCAAAGAAAGGCAATGCCAAAGAATGCTCAAACTACCGCACAATTGCATTCATCTCACATGCTAGTAAAGTAATGCTCAAAATTCTCCAAGCCAGGCTTCAGCAATACGTGAACCGTGAACTCCCTGATATTCCAGCTGGTTTTAAAAAAGGCAGAGGAACCAGAGATCAAATTGCCAACATCCGCTGGATCATGGAAAAAGCAAGAGAGTTCCAGAAACACATCTGTTTCTGCTTTATTGACTATGCCAAAGCCTTTGACTGTGTGGATCACAAGAAACTGTGGAAAATTCTGAAAGAGATGGGAATACCAGACCACCTAACCTGCCTCTTGAGAAGTCTGTATGCAGGCCAGAAAGCAACAGTTAGAACTGGATATGGAACAGCAGACTGGTTCCAAATAGGAAAAGGAGTACATCAAGGCTGTATATTGTCACCCTGCTTATTTAACTTATATGCAGAGTACATCATGAGAAACGCTGGACTGGAGGAAACACAAGCTGGAATCAAGATTGCTGGGAGAAATATCAATAACCTCAGATATGCAGATGACATCACCCTTATGGCAGAAAGTGAAGAGGAGCTAAAAAGCCTCTTGATGAAAGTGAAAGAGGAGAGTGAAAAAGTTGGCTTAAAGCTCAACATTCAGAAAACGAAGATCATGGCATCTGGTCCCATCACTTCATGGGAAATAGATGGGGAAACAGTGGAAACAGTGTCAGACTTTATTTTGGGGGGCTCCAAAATCACTGCAGATGGTGACTGCAGCCATGAAATTAAAAGACGCTTCCTCCTTGGAAGAAAAGTTGTGACCAACCTAGATAGTATATTCAAAAGCAGAGACATTACTTTGCTGACTAAGGTCTGTCTAGTCAAGGCTATGGTTTGTCCAGTGGTCATGTATGGATGTGAGAGTTGGACTATGAAAAAGGCTGAGCGTCGAACAATTGATGTGTTTGAACTGTGGTGTTGGAGAAGACTCTTGAGAGTCCCTTGGACTGCAAGGAGATCCAACCAGTCCATTCTGAAGGAGATCAACCCTGGGATTTCTTTGGAAGGAATGATGCTAAAGCTGAAGCTCCAGTACTTTGCCCACCTTATGCAAAGAGTTGACTCTTTGGAAAAGACTGTGATGCTGGGAGGGATTGGGGGCAGGAGGAGAAGGGGACGACCGAGGATGAGATGGCTGGATGGCATCACGGACTCGATGGACGTGAGTCTGAGTGAACTCTGGGAGATGGTGATGGACAGGGAGGCCTGGCGTGCTGCGATTCATGGGGTCGCAAAGAGTCGGACACGACTGAGCGACTGAACTGAACTGAACTGAAAGTGACTCTGATAAGTGGCTTCACTTACAATCTGTAATGCTTTAAGTGTAGGTCTGGCATATTGAGTTAAGAAGTGAAAAATAATGTTAAATATGACATTAGATCCCAGTCAAATTTCCTTGACCTACTGTGAGGTCATTTATGGACCAAATAAGAAAATTATTAGTTGCTACATATGGCAGGAGAAAAATTATAAGTTAGAATCAATTACATTATCATGGTTGGTTTTCTTGTTTTGGTGTAAATTATAAATGCTTAAATAATTTAAAGCCTCATGGATACTTTCCAAAGACAGATCTGTCAAAATTTCCTTCAGGTCATAAAGTTTGCATTGGGTATTTCTTCCAATACTTGCCATCCTGTTCCTTAACTACTCATAATGCTATCGGTTACACCCTCTATCCCAGGCCATGGAATATGAACATCACCATCTAATCATATAGTCAAGGGTTCCTAGCAAACTGAGCAACAAGTGGAACATATTTATTTTTCAGTGAGAGTAAGCAATAAGTTGCAATTCAAGGACCTTATCATTCATTCATTAAACATTAACTGAGCATCTACTATGTGGCTGTTCTGTGCCAGGAGCTGGAATATCTATTTTATGTTATCTTTTGTAGATTGCAAGCCTGTAGACCTTTAGAGTTTTCACACCATGATTCCACTCGATTTTCACCCCAAATTTGGGAGGGAATCAGAGCAAGAATTCTGTCCACCCCTAAAGTTTCTATGGGACCACTCTGAAGGAATACTGAGATGATGGAGTAAAGAGGTGAGCCTAAGCTGGCACTCCTGGATAAGTCCCATCTTTCCTCAGGCAACTTTCATTATATGAGATCTTGGTGTGATCTGGGGAAGACCAGGCGTCTTGTTGACTTGAGCATTGTTGTTGTTGCTGTTCAGTTGCGAAGTCGTGTCTGACTCTGCGACCCCATGGACTGCAGCACACCAGGGTTCCCTGTCCTTCACCATCTCCCAAAGTTTGCTCAAATTCATGTCCATTGAGTTGAGGATGCCATCCAGCTGTCTTCTCCTCTGTTGCCTCCTTCTGCCCTCAGTCTTTTCCAGCTTTGGGGTCTTTTCCAGTGAGTCAGCTCTTTGCACGAGGTGGCCAAGTATTAGATGGGTGGGAAACAGAAAAAGGGTAGTGACTTGCGCTAGGACAGGGTGACCTCTGCATACAGGGGGCCTGAGTCCTAATGCACACCCTACTCTATTTCCCAGATCCAAGCAGGAGGGTGGTTTCTCAGTTCACAGTGAGGGGGACCCTCTGAGTGTACATAATACCCAGATCACTTTGGTCCTTGCTCAACACCCCATTCCTGACCAAGCTCAAAGTGTTTCTTCTCCTTTGGGTGTGAAATGGTAGGATCTGGGTCAGGAAACGTGAAAATTCTTTGCAACTCATTCATCACTCTTTGATGGTGACCTACAGTAATAGAAACAGCATCTTGGACCTGCCAAAAGTTAACTCTTTCCTTTGGATAAGAAACTCAACGTCCTGATCTGTGAAGTAAGGAATTAGACTAGATTATCTTTGAGGTCTTTCCCAATTCTTACTTGCTGTGATTTTTGGACTTAGGTTCGATTCCCAGATTAACTCAGTTTATACGGGGCTCACCATCCAGAGATAGCACTGTGGCAGATGCTGTCACGGCAGTGCCTATTCCTCTCTGCTTGGCACTCACCATCTCTGCTGGCTTTGCTGCAAGTACCTATCACTCTCTGCCAGAGGCTTTTAGCTGGCTGCCCAGACACGCTTGGCTGGAAATGCAGGGGAGTTAAAATCCCCAGGAGTGATCCTTAAGTGATGCCAAATGTGAGCTGACGAACAGTATCGCAGCATTTCTGTCTCCTGGGGGACACATCTCTCAAGTGGGTTCTCACTTATCCAGAGCAGTAACTTGTTGGTTAATGCACACTGTTTTGGATTCCTTCCCTGCCCTCTTTTATGTCACCTCCCAAATAAACTGCTTGCACTCAGATTCTTGTCTTAGGGTCTGCTTCCAGGGGAACTCAACCTAGAACCAATCCCAAGCAAGTTCTGCTGTGATTCCTCTGGTAGCATGCATGTTAATTCACAGTGGTCAGTTTCTTGAGGAATGTAGTTTATTTGCTGTGACTAGGGTTGCCAGATTAAGCAAATAAAAAATACAGGATTCCAGTTACAGCTGAATTTCAGATAATATCAGATAATTGTTTAGTATGAGTATATCCCATTTGAAGTATTGTGTGGGATATATTTACACTAAAAAATTCATTGTTTATTTGAAATTCAAATATAATGGGAGTCCTAAGTTTTATCTGTCATCCTGAATCCCAGCTTTCACTGGGAACATTGGGCATTACAGCTAGACAGAATTTCAGAGCTGGAGAGAAGGTGGAGGGTGATTGAGACTGGCTTGCAAGATGCAGCATGTGGAAGGAGTGCTATTTAGCACACTTACATAGTAGTGCCCAGGGATAAAGGAAATGGCAGTCCACTCCAGTATCCTTCCCTGGAGAATCCCATGGACAGAGGAGCCTGGCAGGCTCCCATGGGGTTGCAAGAGTCAGACATGACTTAGCGACTAGACCACCACCACCACCAAAGCCAGGTCAGGAACCAAACAACAGATGGATGTGGGGTTGTAGATAAGGAATTATTGATTTGAAGGGCTCAGAAAGGCAAGCAAAACTACAGCCAGCAGTCTCAAACAATGAAGGGAGGGAGTGCTGAAGTCACTGCACTTACCCAGACATTATTCATTTCTCTAGCCCTACTGCCTAAAACAATGCCTAGGTCACCCTTGATAGTCAGTAGACATTGAATGAATGATTGGAAGGAAGATGGATGGAAATAGGAAATTCTGCCATTATGAGTTTTATGGAGAAGGGTGCCCAACGAAAAATGCAGATCCTTTTTGAGCAATGACTTGCATCTGATTATGGATGCATAGAAAACATGAATTGCTATGTGAATTCTAAGTAATGAGCTTTTCTAATCTTTTCCTCATTTTTCATTGCAGGTACAATTGAACTTACTTAAATCTTTCATGGTTAGACAGGTTTTTGAATGCCACTTGTATATTCAAAGCTAATTTACTTAATAACCGACTTATCTGAACCTTGAACAATATTACTGGGAGCATTTAGATTGAGAGAAAGAGTTTGGGAAGAAAAATTTCCCTTCAATTTCAAAAGGCTATAATCAATTTATGTTTTTAATGACATTTCCTTTTCTTTATGCAGGAAGGATAAAATCTCATTCTCTGTCAATTATTTCTAACTATAAGTTCAAAGTTGAAAAAGATTGTTCTTATTCCAGCAAGCTGTGTGGTATTTTCCTTACTGTTTTACAGAGAAAATGACAGAAAATAGAAAAATAAATGACAGTGTATAGATAACAGGAAAGTAGTGTCGACATTTCCTCAATTTTCATTAAAGTCAGCTTTTATTGTTACTGGAGAAAAACATTTTTACAAAACACCAAGGAGGCTGCTCTTCAAAGGGTAGATTTAAAATAATTTATTCTGTGGATGATTTATTTTTAGAGTTAACATGTTCATTTCATGTTAACACCATGTCAACCGCATGAGAAGGGCAGAAATCTGTTTAAGGAGAAGTACTAAAAATGAGCATAGGAATTGAAAATAACATATTTTAATGTAAATTTAAAGATGTTCTTGTTCTTAGCATTCTATCAAAAGTTTCCCCAGATTCTGTAGAGCCAGTGGGATTACTTTGAGATTTATTGTACCAACTGTATGTGACATTGTCATGGAAATTTGTTCTTTAAAAATAAGTGAAAGGTCTCCTGCTTTTGAGAGTGGCAGGGCCAGTTATTGAGACCAGTTCTCTAGATAAAAAAGTTTTATTAAAGCTTCCAATTACTGCACAGCTTACAAAAGTATAAAAGTGAAGGAAACTGTAAAATAACAAGTGTTGGTGAGGATGTGGAGAATTGGAACCCTTGTGCATTGCTGGTGGGAATGAAAAATGGTGCATCTGCTGTGTCAGATAGTTTGGTAGTTCCTTAAAAAATTCAACATAGAAATACCATGTGATCCAGCAATTCCACTCCTAGGTATATATTCAAAAGAACTGAAAGCAGAGACTCACAGTGTTAGTCACAATATCCAAAAGGTGGAAACAACCCATGTGTCCATCAGCGGATGAACTGATAAATAAAATGTAGTCTATCCATACAGTGGGATATATTCATCCATAAGAAGGAATGAAATTCTCATACATCTTACAACATGGATGAACTTTGAAAACATTATGGTAAGTGAAATAAGCCAAAGATGAACAAATACTGTATTGTTTTACTTATACAAGGTACCTAGAATAGGCAAATTCATAGAGACAGAAAGTATAATGGTGATTGCCAGGGGCTGGGGGAGG
This sequence comes from Capricornis sumatraensis, assembly GCF_032405125.1. Classification (NCBI taxonomy): domain Eukaryota; kingdom Metazoa; phylum Chordata; class Mammalia; order Artiodactyla; family Bovidae; genus Capricornis; species Capricornis sumatraensis. Next base: position 135,754,076 of record NC_091092.1, on the reverse strand, counting down.
GAGTGATGGAGAATTATTGTTGAATGGGTACAGAGTTTCTTTGGCGGATAATGAAAAAGTTCTAGAAATGGATAGTAGTCCTGGTTGCACATTGCAGATGTACTTAGTGTCACTGAATTGTAAATTGAAAAGTGGCTTTAAATAGTAAGTTTCATGTTATGTATATTTTACCACAATAAAAGAAAAAAATTTGGCAGGTAAATGAGCACAAAAACTGCTTTTGACCTGACGGTGTGTGCCATTTCTCAGGCCTTTTCTTTACAGCCTCCTACCACAAGACAGAAATCATGCCCAGTGTCTTTTTGTTGCATTCTTAATATTTGTCTTTAATTTTATCCTTAATGTGTTCTTGAGGCTTTCTGAATCAGAGACAGACTGTCGTTAGTGTTACTTGCCTAATAATCACTACATTGGCCCCCTTGCCCCAGACCTTATCCCTGGGGCATAACAATGAAAGTCAGATGGAGAAACGTCTTATGTGAGGGGCCAGATAATCCATAGGTGAGGCATGGAGAAAAATGGATTTTCTCTGCTTGCGTACAAGAGAAAGAGGCAGCTGCCTCCCCCTCTTTTCTCAAAAAGAGGGAATAAAACTTTGGCTCCTCGGATATAGGATGGAAGAATCCTGGGTTCTTACTCTAATCTTTTGGAATGTAGTGAAATCTTTTCAAGGACCGCATAAACCTGAATGTCTCTGGCTCTCTAAGGCCCTGAGCCTCATTTTCCCTTTAAATGTAAACACATACCCCTAGAGTTAGGTCCATCTCTCTGGAATTCTCTTGGTGTGTACCTAGTTTTAAATTACTACTCCCAAGGGTTGCTTTTAGCTCAGGATCCCAGGTTTTCAGCAAAAGTTACTCAGAAACACAACATGTTTTTTGAATTTTCATAAAGTTTGGTTTATCAATTCTTTGTACTACTTAAGACTGCTCTTCCCATAAGGTCAGGAACAGGCAAGGATTTCCACTCTCACCACTTCCATTCAAAATTATACTGGAGGTTCTAACCAGTGCATTAAAGCAAGGTGGGGGTGGGGGATGTGGGGATAAGGTTTCAAAAGGGAAGAAGTAAAACTGATTTAATTTGCAGATCAGCTATATAGAAAATCCTAAAGTATCTGCAAAAACCGTATTAGGACAGTCAGTGAGTTTAGCAAATTGAGCACAAGTCCCTGCAATGGAAGGCAGAGTGTGATAGCTGCTTTTACAGAGGTAACATGTCCTTTGGGTTTCCCAGGTGGCACATTGGTAAAAAACCTGCCTGCCAATGCAGGAGACACAGGAAATATAGGTTTGATCCCTGGATTACGAAGATCCCCCATAGAAGTAAATGGCAACCCTCTCCAGTATTCTTTCCTGGGAAATCCCATGGACAGAGGAGCCTGGTGGGCTACAGTCCATGGGGTCACAAAGGGTCAGACACAACTGAGCATGCATGCATACACCATGTCCTTTATAAATACCCAGGGGAAAAATTAATTCTCCTGGAGAGAGTGAAATGCATCATAGGAGATGAGTTGTGAAACCGGTGTTTGGGGAAGAATTGATTTTGGTCAGGAAGAAGGGAATTGGTGTTCTAATGGAAAGGAAGAGAAGAAACCCAAATGTCTGGAGGTGGAAAATCACAGGGCACTCATTGCTTTCTTTAGTGTAATTAGCACGGAACGTATGAGTAAAAGCAGAAGAGAGGCAGGACCAGAAAGGAAGGTTGGAAAGAGGTGGCAGAAGCCTTGAATGTCAGACCCAGAATTAAGGACTTTATCTGAACAATTCTAAATAATTCTCAACACCTTCCTTTAGAAGAGTATAAAATTATTTTCTCAACTCTCAAATAGTAATCTTCTTTTTGGCTGGGCAATAGAATATAGTCTTTTTCTATTGGCTAGTCAGAAAAGATGATATGTTCATAATTTTAAAGTCACTCAAAGTGTACCTTTAGTTTTTTAAACTAAGCAAAGCAATTCAACTTTATGTAAAAACATAAAATGAAAATATGAATTGAAATCTTTCAAATCTGCTGCTCTTGGATATTTATCATCTCTCTCCAATCCTCAAATGTAAGGTATTTGAGGATAGCAACATGTGCATATTTGCCCTTGTGCAGGCTGTTTGGTAGGTATTTAATAGATCTTTGGTATCCAGCTGTAACATATGGATAAAATTTCTGTACTCCAGGTGGTAGCTCTTGACATTATTAAGGAGTGTTTCCAAGTTTATAAAAAAGAAAAGAAAAATTCACAACACCAAATCAAGGAATAAATATGATAAATCGACTAGAAATAAAGAGATTTTATTTCTCGAAGCACCTGCTCCTGGGTCCCAGTGCTCAGGGGGAGAGTCTTTCCCCGATCCTGGCCACATTGAGCACCCTGGACAGTTACCAAGGCATACAGTTTCCTCCTTGTACAATCAAGTCCATAGAGGGGAGTGTGGTTTAACCATCTCAGAACACCCTTCTGCTTTATTAAAAACTCTTTCTCTGTCTTATCCCAAAGGAAATGGGATGCAGCATTTCTCTTTCCAGACCCACTCATACCCCTTCCCGTAGAAACCATAAAGCGCAAACATCAACCCTTCAGAGACTGATCCCTCTATACTAACTTCCACAATTAGGCCCTGGAGTGGACAGCCAGCTGTCCTGACACACTGTACCATGTGAGAAATTAGTCTTCCTCTAGGTCATTGCTCCTACTCAGAAAGGAACTTCTGAGGCTCTGAAGGTTGTTCCTTCTCCCATGACAACTACCTCATTGCAGGGTTTCTCCTAGGCATGCCAGTCTTCTTAATGAAGAGAGGTCCACCATACCTGTGGAATGGCTGCTCTGTACTTTTGCTTTTGAAACCATGCACCTACTTTTTCTCAGTGTTGAATTTAAGGAGGCTGCTATTATTGTGTTTACAGGCATACCTCATTTTGTTGCATTTCACAGATACTGCATTTGTTTTTTTCTTTTTTTTCCAAATTGAAGATTTAGAGCAACCCTGTGTTGTCAGATGATAGCCTTTTGGGGGCAATCAACTATTTTTAATTAAGGCACACACTTTTTTTTAAGACATGATGCGATGGCACACTTAACAGACTATAGGATAGTATAAGGATCACTCTTATATGTACTCGAAAGCCAAAAAATTCACGTGGCTTGCTTTGTTGTGATATTTGCTTTATTGCAGTGATCTGAAACCAAATGCACATTATCTCTGAGGTCTCTGTGTGTATATATATACATACAGAGATTTACTGATTGATTATAAGGAAAGGGGTTACATGATTATGGAGGCTGAGAAGGCCCGTGACCCGCCATCTGCAAGCTGGAGACCCAGGAGAGCCAATAGTGTAGTTTTAGCCTGAGGGCAGGAGAAGGCCCATGTGCCTGCTCGGAAACAGATGGAGAGTGAATTCTCCCTGGGGTGAGGCCCGCCCACACTGGGGAAGGCAGTGTGCTCTATTCAGTACTGGTTCAGATGTTAATCTCATCTAGATGAAATCTCACACATCCCAAATAATGTTTAACCAAATATGTGTGCACCCCTTGACCCAGTCAAGTTGACACATACAATTAACCATCACAAGTAGGGAGTAGTTTGACAAATGTAAATGTAGAGTTTGTATTCCCCACTTTATTTATTTATTTTTGGCCACTTGTGGCTTTCTTAGTTCCCCAGCTAGCGATCAAACCCATGCCCCCTGCAATGGAATTACAGAGCTCTAACCATTGGACAGCCAGGGAATTCACTGTATTCTCCACTTTAAATGTCCAGTAAAACAAATCAATTGGCCACCTGCATATGAGTCCTCGGGTTAACCCACAGCCTTGACTATTTACCTACCACCTGTCTTTGGCATAAGCCTATCTCAAATGTAAATAACATTCCTCCTATTTTGAAAAGCTTTAGTTAAGAATTGGGTCTGGGACTTTCCTGGTGGTGCAGTGGATAAGAATCCACCTGCCAATGCAGGGGACATGGGTTTGATCCCTGGTCCCAGAGGATTCCACATGCTGAAGGGCAACTAAGCTTGTGAGCCACAACTACTAAAGCCTGCATGCCTAGAGCCCATGCTCTGCAACAAGAGAAGCCACCACAATAAGAAGCTTGAGCACCACAATGAAGAATAGGCCCCGCTCACCACAACTAGAGAAATCCCGTTGAAAGCAACGAAGACCCAGCACAGTGCTTCCCCAATGGCTCAACAGGTTAAGAATCTGCTTGCAATGCAGGAGACACAGGAGACACTGGTTCAGTCCCTGGGATGGAAAGATCCCCTGGAGGAGGAAATGGCAACCCACTCCAGTATTGTTCCCTGGAGAATCCCATGGACAGAGGAGCCTGGTGGGCTACAGTCCATGGGGTCGCAAAGAGTCAGACACGACTGAGTAATGAAGCACAAGCACAATTTAAAAAAAGAATTGGGTCTATAGCAGTGGTTTTGACCCAGGTGATTCTACCTCCCGCTGGATATTTGGCAATATCTGGAGACATTTTTGGGTGTCACAACTGGAGGTGCTGCTGGCATCTGTGGGTAGAGACTAGGGATGCTGCTAAACATCCCCTAGTGTACCGGGCAGCCTGGCAACAAAGAAGTATCCAGCTGAAAATGCCAGTAATGCTGAAGTTGAAAAATCCTGGTCTGGAGAAAAAGAGACATTCCACAGCACTCAACACAGTGTGCCCCAAATGTCCCCATCTGTGTCATTGGAAGCCGATGCTTTCTGAAAGCTTTCTGAATCAGCATTTTCCCACTGAGTTTAAATTACCGGTTAGGCTCTAGCATTAACATTGGCAACTTCAAATGGCTTTAAGACAGTCGTGTTAAATCTCAAATTTGGATGAAACACAAGAAAGCCCTGAGAGAAGTTCACAGCACTTTGAAATCTATGAGAGCTGTGAGAATTGCATGCAGGTGTGGCTTCATTCCAGCTCATAGTGCCAAGTAGCCCATAGTGAGTTTTCAGATGGGGAGGAGCAAATATTCATTTTCATCAGAGGCAGATGCTGCAACTGCAGTTATGGCTTCTTCAGAAGGTGCTGCTTTATTCCCAGTGTAATATCACTTTGATTCTAAACTCACAGAGTTGTCCTGATTCATATGGGTCAGTGGCAGAGCTCAGATCAGAAATCTTGTTCCTTGGCTCGTCGATTTATGCGCTCCCTGCCAAACGTGATTGCTTTTTTTCTGAAATTTGTAACATGTGAATCTTTGCTCATGGTCGGGAAAAAGGTCCCTGTTAATAATTTACAGAAGACAGAGCTACTCCTCTTTTGCATCTTCAAATCTCTCAAAGCACGTGATTATCTCAGCATATCTGGTTTCCAAGTAGCTGAGTGATGAAATACGATTGGCCTCTCAGCATCGATTCTGCCTCTCCTTCCCCCTCACTCTTCTTGTCTGGCAGTTGTTTATTATGATACAAACATTCTTTTTATAAAATAATCAAAAACTGAGTTCTTTCTTTCTATCTTTAGGAAGAGGTGGGCTGTTTTGGCTCCCTACCATGGATAAGGATCTTGAAGGAGGAACTTGGCAGACCTTCTCCATTCCCTGGGGCTTCGGCAAGGCGGTAGAGGAGGAAGGAGCACACGTATGCCAGTGAGTAAGAGTCCTCAAGTGCAAATAGCGGGGGACTCATCATTGTTTTCAGAGATTAGCTTGTGTTTTTTGGTTGGACAAATTTATTTGCACAAGGGTTGAAAGCCATGTGTCAGAATTATACAAGAATGATGCCTTTGATAGAAAAGTGATGAGATGTGTCTGAGGTTTTGTCCAGGAAATTCTAGTATTTCAAAAGAATATTGCAGATGAGGCGGGAATATCCTGTAAAAGAAAAGTACAAAACTCTACTCAACTCTGGTTATTTCCATAAGACTGAATGTCCAAAGGCATTGTGAGGAAAAAGAAACTGATTTCAGCTGCTCGTCCTTAGACATGGTATTATAATAGGCTATAATTTGGTAAACTTTGGACTGCCCTTTTTGAAAGGGAAATTGGATTATGTTGTGTTTATTTTCTTTTTAAAAAAGGTGTCTTCTCAGAGACAGATATATCTGTCTGGATGAAAAGTTTTGATCTTTAAACAGAAAATGCTATGTTGCCTATGCAAATTGGTTTGTATTTAATCTCTGTGTTCCATGGTCTTGATAAATAAGGTTTTCTCCTTTTGAGAAAAACCACGATTTTACAGCAAGTTCAGATCATTGCTGAGCGGATTATGGTTTATATAAATAAGAAATTCTTTCCCGAGGTTGTCAAAATTTCAAGGATGAGAAATTTGTCAGTAATGAATACATTTTGGAATGCTGATTGGAAAGTTTCCAGTCATTCTGCTATTTAACGCTTCCTCATTAATCACTGGCACTGTGTATTTTAAGCCACTTACGAATTTGTTTAAATGATATTCTTTCGGCAGACCATGTGATAATTGAGTGTTTAAGCATTGCTATAGGAACATTGTGTGGAGGCCCGACTATAAAGGAACTGCCACAGATTAAAGAAGCTCTCCAAATGGACAAAATTCATTACCCTTGACTTCTACTACTTGGGACTTTGAGCCAAATATTTTTTAGAGTTGAAATTTTCCACAACAGTAATCACTTGGTGGCACTCTTCCTTTAAAACCAGTTTAACTCATTTGCCTGAGTGCAAATGAAACCTCTCTCTGTTATGTAGTTCACTGTAAGGAAAATTTAGAAAATTATGTCCTTATGTGGGACTAAATCACACAGAACAGTCTGACATTTTGGAACTAGCTATTATGCCCTCCAAACTATTGTTTGCTTATGACATAATTTCATCTGGTAACTTTTTAGTGCACACATTTTCCTGTTGATTTCATTCTTGAAGGATGAAATGATTGAATATTTGGGCTAAGGAAAGTGACTCCTTAAGATACAGGATCCTGAGACTTGTGTCTCTTTCTGGCCTGGTCAATAACATAAAAAGAAATAGATTCAGCTCCAAGCTCATTGAAGCATATTGTTTATGAGTTTGGGAGAAAGTAGGTAATAAAAAAGATAAGAAGTATTTTAAATCAAAAATTCTAATGGAGCCGAACCACTGAATTCCAGTTTGATGGTCTGTTGCCCAGAGTTTTAACTCCATGCATCCAGTGAGAAGTCTAGTATGTCTTGTTTTATTAGAATTAATGCTAGATGTATCTCTAAGGACTGAAGTTCTGTGTTGTCTCTGGATGTACTTAGTCATTAGATGATTCAGGTTAGTACATTACTAATTTTATTTTATATGTATACATATATAATTCCATTGTATTTTTATGACTCAACCTAAAAAGCAACCATTATTATAACTTCAACTCATGTCTCCTGTGGAGGATGCTCTCAAGATTCAGTGGACGGGGATAATTTTTATAGAACTACAAGTGCTGCTCACTTGAGTCCCACTCCTGCTACTGGCTTCACAGGAGTAAGATCTAAAATCCTGAGTCTGTCCTCCATTCAGGCAGAGCAGACTTCCCAGACTGGGGGTCCTTGCACCCCTCATCCAGGTGCCTCATTGTTGATCAGAAGGATCAAAAACTCATTGTTGATTATAAGACTGATATGATGAGGAGAATGGTTTGCTTTCTTGAACTTTGATAATCCTTCAGATTTTAAGTGACTTGAGATAGTTTTTGTTGTTTAGAGAGCAGCTGGTTCCTTTGCCCAGGAAAGCAAGCCACACAGGATGGGGGTTAGAACTACAGTTTCTGGAGCCAGCCTGACCTGGGTGTGTACCCTGATGCTTTCTCTTATTGGCTGTATGACTTTGGGCAAGTTTGTCAGCTTCATTAAACCTCAGTCCCCATGTCTGTAAAGAGAAGATAATACCTATCTTATGGGGTTGGTGGGGTAAATGAATTACTATAGGAATAGCTCCTAGCACAGGGCCTGGCTCACCCAATTATCTGATAACCAATGGTGATTCTTATTGTTAGTACTAGTAGCGGTGATAGTAAGCCTTTTAAAGCAATCTTGTTAGCAGGTCTTTAAGTTTGATTTATGTTTGAGAGAAAGTTATAGATTATATCACTATATCAATCTTCTAAAAGGAACAGTGGGTCCTCTAGGACTTGGGAGCAGTGAGTACAGGAGGGTACAAGGGAGTTCAATACTTCTGTGCAGCTTCTTTGGTTTTAAACATAAAGCTTTCATTATAGAAAGTATAATTAAAATGTTAGTGAACTTGAAACAGGAGTCAAAAAGTGGGACGTTTATTTCAGTTTGGTAAATACTTATTGAGGATCTACCAATGTGCTAAATGCTGGGGTACCAAGATAAATGTCTAGGCTACAATGAGAAACCGCAACACACCTAATAGAATGGGAAAAATGAAAAATGCTGACAATGCCAAGTGCTGGAAAGGATGTGGAGCCACTGAAAGTGTCATTCATTGCCAGCACAGTGTAGCAACAAAACAGTATTGCTGCTTTGGAGACCATTTGTTGGTTTCTCATAAAAGTATATATACATTTGCCATAAAAGCCATAAGATACCATTCCTGGGTATCTACCCTAGAGAAATGAAAAGTCGTGTTCACAGAAAAACCTTTCACAAATGTTTATAGCAGCTGTATTGGAAATTGGCCCACACTGGAGACACCCCATATATCTTTCAGTGGATGAATGGATAAACAAACTGCCTTAAATGCTCACAATGAAATATTACTCAGCAATTAAAAGGACCAAGCTATTGATATACATGACAATTTGGATGAATGTCAGACACATTATGCTAAGTGGAAAGAGTCAGTTGCAAAAGGTTACATACCGTATGGTTCTATTTATATGACATTTTTGAAAAAACAAAAGTACAGTGACAGAACAGACCAATGAGGATTAGAAGTAGAAGGAGGGTGTGATGGAATCCTGTATGATGGAACTATTCAATGTCCTAATTGTGGTCATGGTTGGAGGAATCTATACATGTGATAACAGTTATAGAACTGTACATCCAGAGAAAGGTCAGTTTTTTAGTATGTGATCATTTAAAATGTAAAAAATGAGAATACAAAATTCTTGCCCTTGAGTTCACAGGTGCAATGAGGGACAGACAGAAATGCAGATAATATAGTACAATGGGGTGCATGTGCTGATTGTGCCATCCTGCCAGCAGAGTTTGAAGCATCGTGATGTGCCATACTGGCATACTATGACTCAGTCACAAGTGTACCCAAATGATGCTGCACAAGGACTGTGGTGGACTGAGACTTGGACTCAAGCATTTTCCATGTGTACCAAGATGTGAAAAAATTTGGGAAGGCCTGGCTGGGGATATTATGATGGCACAGGGGAATAACACTTAGCCTGGTTGCCTGGGAGGAGATGGGTACCGGGAAAGGCTTCATAAGGGAAATAGTACCTGCAATGGAAATTAAGGAGTAAGACGAAGCTAGCTAGATCAAAAAGGGCTTTTCCAGGAGAGTAGGAGGGCATTCCAAGCAAGCCATTCCTTGCCTGAGAAAGGTATGGAGAAGAGGAAGAGTGGGGTGTGAGGTGGGAGCTCTAGGGTATTCAAAATTATAGGAATACAGAGTGAACAGATTTATAGATAACTGTATAATAAAGTAACAGTTTGCTTTATGATAGTAGATTTTGAGCATATTTAGAGGTTAATGGGGATGAAGCAGCAGAGAGGGCGATTTGATTCACGAGAGGAGGCTGGAGGGCTGAGATAATGAGAAGAGGTATAGGGTTCGATGTTAACTGTCAAGTGCTGGAAAACCCTCTTGTGACATGTGGAGCATTACTGGAAGACTGCCTTCTGGGAGGATCTTTTCATTCATTCATTTTCATTCAACAAATCTGTATTGAGTACCCACCTGCATGCTAGACACTATTTTAGGTCCTGGGGATTCAACAGCAAACAAAACAACATCCCAGCTTTTATGAAGCTGATATTTTAGAGGCTAAACGAGCTCAGCTTTGGACAGTGTTGGAGTGTAAAGGGCCTCTGAGGTAATAATACCTAGTAGATGGGAACTGTAAAGAGCAGTCTGTGTTGAAAATACAAATCAGGACTCATTGGCACAAAGATAGAAATTAGAACCTGAGAAGTTGGTTAAATACTCAATTTTTATACCTTAATAAATCTGGAGAAAAGTTCTAATTTTTTCACCAAAATTCTCAATAATTTGCTATCAGGATTTGTCCTTACATGAGAGGAAGGAGCCATACATCTAGCATATGCTATAAGTCAAGGATTCTCATCCATCCATATTCCTTTTTTATGACATCCTGGTAAAGGGCTCTCTAATCTTTCTAGAAGATAATTACATCTTAAAATTCACAAATACTTTAGCTATGCACAACATAATACTAATGTGTAGGTGGAGAGTGGGCAGAGAGGATGGCACAAAAAAAGAGTAGACCTAGTGTCTGTTCTGAAAACACTCCCAGTCTACACAGAGAGAGCCTCCAGACTCCTTGTAAACTTTCCTAGTACCTGAAAACAGCCATAAGCAAACAAGTGCAAATTCTCACTGGCTAAGGGGACTGACTCTTCCAGGCAGAGTTCTAAAGTAATCGAGTACACTTCTAAAAGCAGTATGTTCTGAAATCAGTTATTGATGACCTGAATCCACAGTGGCTTGGGATACCATAGCAAGTTCTTGGGTTTCACTTTGAACAATATAAATGGACACTGGTATTTGAAGAGATTACTTTATTGAAGCAGTTTAGACCCAGCTGTGTTTTAGAGCTCTTGTGACTCAGGTACCTATTGATGTCATGGTGTTGCAATGGCCCCAAGAACAAATCATTAAAATTCCAGCTGTTCTGATAACCAAAAAATAAACCAATGGATGCCCTTTCTCCATCTTAGGGTCTCATCTCCCCTGTGGTGGGCTTGAGAAAAGGTGGGAGTTAGAAGTGAGGAGGTAAAGAGTAGGTTCAACATCTCCTGGTAGGCAAACCACCCATAACAGGGAGTCATGTGTTAACCACTGTCCTTGGCTCTTAAAGGCCATTCTCAGCTGAGTGACCACTCATTCTTGGAGCTAACATGGACATCTTGAATAGTCTATGTGTGTGCGGCTCAGTCCCTCAGTCATGCCTGAATCTTTGCAACCTCATGGACTGTAGCCCACCCGGCTCCTCTGTCCATGGGATTTCCCAGGAAAGAATACTGATGTGGGTTGCCATTTCCTTCTCCAGGGGTTCTTCCCAACCCAGGGATCAAACCTGTGTCTCCTGTATCTCCTGCCTTGGCTGGTGGATTCTTTACCACTGAACACCTCATGTTAATTAGTTTCACCTATAAAATTACAATGACCCTACTTTGTTTATGTTCAACAGAGGCTTATACATACTCAACTAAAAATTTGACTTGTTTCCTTTTCCATTTGATAATTAAAAGATATATATCTCTGATATTTGGAGGCTTCTTGAGCATACTTAATTTTATTGGTCAGTGTTATGTTGGATACTAGGGGAAAAAGGAGGAATTTGTGTTCCTATTCGTAGCTCCACACTGCACAGAAAGTCTTCAAATAAAAGTTTCTAGCAGATCTTTTAATATATTATATTAGAATATATATATATATTCTCTCTATATAGAATTCATTTCCCAATATTCACATTATAAATTTCCTTTGAATTGATGGTTTTAAGAGACAGTTGAGAAACTGTTAGATACTTAGTTCTAACAGACTTTAGATAATCTTTATTGCCTTTTTATTATAAAATTAATGTGTATTTATAAAAATTCAAAAAATAGCAAATGAATAAAGTAAAAAGTGAAATTCACATAATTGTGGAGGGGTTAAGTATAGAATAAGGATCAGGGAAGTCTGTCCTATGCATGACTTGGTAACAGAATGCCAATCATACGTTTTGAAGAGTCCCTTTCAACAAGGGACCTGATTCAAAATCGCTAAGTCATAGGTGGCTCAATAGTAAAGAATCCTCCTGCCAGTGCAGGAGACGTGGGTTTGATCCCTGGATCAGGAAGATCCCTTGGAGAAGAAAATGGCAACCCACTCCAGTATTTTTGCCTGGGAAGTCCCATGGACAGAGAAGACTGGCAAGCTATAGTTCAGGAGATCACAAATAGTTGGATGGCTTATTGACTAAATGATCATAACAAGTGTTCCTTGTGTCAATAGGACCCGTACGAATAGCTCCATCAAAATCATTGTGTAAGTCCACTTCCGGGTATGCATCCAAAAGAACTGAAAGCAGGATCTTGAAGAGATAGCTATACACTCATGTTTATGGAAAAATTATTTACAGCAACCAAAAGGTGGAAGCAAACCAAGTGTCCATCACAGATGAATGGATAAGCAAAATGTAGCCTATACATGTGGCTCCCCTGGTGGCTCAGATGGTGAAGAATCTGCCTGCAATGCAGGAGACCCAGGTTCAATCCTTGGGTCGGGAAGATCCCCTGGAGAAGGGAATGGCAACCCACTCCAGTATTCTTGCCTGGGAAATCCCATGGACAGAGGAGCCTGGTGGGCTACAGTCCATGGGGTCTCAAAGTCTATACTTGCAATGAAACGTTATTCAGCCTTTAAAAGGAAGGAAATTCTGATGAATGCTATAGCAAGGATGAACCTTTCGGACATTATGCCAAGTGAAATAAGAAAGACACAAAAAGATAAATACTATTGCATGAGGTTCCTAGAGTAGTCAAATTCATAGAAACAGAAAGTATTGATAGAACAGTAGCTCCTGGGAGGGAGAGGGAGGTAAAATGGAGAGTTGTCCTTTTGTCTAATGCGTATGGAGTTTCAGTTCTACAAGATGAAAAACTTCCAGAGGTTGTACAACAATGCAGATATACTTGACACTACTGAACTGTACACTAAATAATGATTACGATGGTAAATTTTATGTTATGTATATTTTACCACAGTTAAAAAATTTTTTTAATGCTAAAAAAAGCTGTATGTCAACATGGCCTCCTTGAGTATACACAACACCTATAAAATTCAAACTCCTCTAGTGCACAGCAGACCTGAGGTGTTACTGTTGTCACATTCTTTGTCTTGCAGCGTCTGTGAGGCAGGGGGGCCTCAACAACAGACCCAGGAGATTCATAAACTCCTCCATACTTAATTCAGATTCTTATTTGTTTAAGCAGTTTTTTTCTGAGGAAATTTGTTTAAGCATTTTTTCCTGAGGAAAAGGGCATTACTTTCTTCAGTTTCTCAAAGAGGTATATAGCTCCCTCCCCATTAGAAAAGGCTTGGAAGTGCTGCCAGATAGATTGTCTCTACTTAATAGACTTTATTAAATTAACTGTGCACAAAAGCTATTATGTCAAAGCTTTGAGTTGAATATATACTCAAATAAAGCAAAATCTTATTAAGGCTCATTTGTGTGATTGATTATTCCATCTACGCTTTCAGTAGCTGGGATGAATTTATGGCTAAATACTTATGAAACCAGGGTGTCCCTCTGAGATGCCCAGATTAGAGAGTGCTTTACTCTGCAAAGATGCACCTGCCCTGAGGAATCATATTTGTCTTTTTCTCCGCTCCTCTGACGCAAATCAAGAAAGTGAATCCAATAGTAATCAATAATTCAAGCCCCACCAATGCATAGTCCCCATTCATAATTTTCCTCAAAATGTACTGCTATTTTCTGAAGATATTTTAAGATGACAATTAGGGAGTCTTCTACTGTCTCAATAAGTGGGATTTCTAGAAGGAAACAGCTGGAAAACATGTTGGAATTATAGAGAAGAGATTGATTTAGACAAACCATGTTTTTTTTTCTGGTTTCAAAGCCCAGACAAACTCAGTGTTTTGAAAAGCAGAGATGTCAGAAGGTTTTTCCCGAGGCAATTCAACATGCACTTGAAGGACCCTTCTCTGACAAGGACTATGCTTTGCCTTTTCAAAGCCCACTCAGGTAAAGATGGTTATCCTGTATTATAGATAATGGCTGACAGGATTGAACAGAATCCTCCCAGGGGACTGAAGCTAATGGGTTGAAAGTTCTGTGTCTTTAATCTATTTGCCCTGAGAAATGTCATCTCTCCTTCCTAATACAGAACTCAAAACCCCAAAGTGGAGAATATAAACACACACACACACACACACACACACACACACATACACACACACACACTCACACAAAGCCAGCTCCAGTGATCACATCTTTGATTTTTTTTTTATTATTTAACTTTTTGGCTTATTCTATTTCTCTATTTCTTAGTATTAATTTTGTAATCTGTTAGTCATATCTTTATAGTGAGTCTCTGACTCAGGATTTTGGTGCTAATGTCTCCCTTTCTCTGGAATGTTTTACCACTCACATCTCTGCTCAAATGTCTTCTTCTCAGATACAAAATTTTCCTGAACCCTTTACTTAAAAATCGTTCATGCTCACTGCTCTCCTACTCTAAATGCAGCTTTAATTTTCTTTAGAGTATTTGGAGTCATTTAGCATTCCATAAATGTATTACTTTGTTATTGTCTGTTTCTCCCCAGCATGGTATAGGTACTCAACAAATAAATAACCCTTTATTTAGAGTTTAAAGTACTGTAGCGTTTCCAGTATTGGCCTTTAACTTCATTGTTAAATGGATACATGAAAGAGTGTTCGAAGGATTCAACTATAAGAGGTTGAGAAAAAAGCCCTGTATTTTCTTACTTCCTCTCTCCAAAGCTGTCTTTGAGAAAGCTTGCATGCATTGACATGTGTTCAGGTAGTAACTGTTGAGTGCTGACTATGTACCTGACACTGATCTACATGCTAGTTGGAGAGTAACGTTATACCCTTACTAAGCTAGACTTTGCCTTTGTGAATACTTGAACACTCAGCTATGATTTTGGGTTCGAGCTTTTGTCTAAAACAAGTACTATTCTGAGGTCTCATATTACCAGTATGTCAGGATTCTGTTCTTTCCCTTGGATTTTCATGGGGAAAGAGGTAGCAAAATGATAACATAGATAAATGGAGTTTTGAGAGGATGCCTAAAAGATTAATTTCTTGTTCTAAAAAAATAGATTGGTTGATTTATTATCCAGTACAGTTAAAATATGATTTTAAAGGCATAACTTTCTTACAGAAAATGCTTATAAAGAATATTATTAAAATAAGTATAAGTTTATTTTCCTCACATTTTATCCTTAAACACTGAACTCATTTTATTGGAATATTATTGGAAATTTTTAATTCTGAGTTTTCACATTGCCAATAGCAACCACTTAATAGAAAATACTTTTCAAAGTGAAGTGTATTACTACTGGAATTTGGATGAGAGAGCTAAAGATGATCACTACATACATTGAATCTTTTATATTTATTTGTCCCAAGTCTATTTTGTATACACTTTTCACCTTTAAAGTTCTATGTCATCATCTTTTGGCTTTCACACTATTCCATCCCAATTTTTACCTGTATAACATCTCTGAAATTCTACTACTGTATTTTTGTCACATGTATTCTATAACGTTCTTGAATCTCCACAATTTACTAATTTAGTGAAAGTATACATGCCATATGTTATAGCAAATAATTTCAAAGGTCTGTTTAAAATTGTCATTCTCTGTATAAAGACTTTGAGAACTTTCTAGAATGCATTTGTCGATAAGACTGAGTTTTTCATTTTTGTATAGCAGATTTGAACACCATTACTTAATCTTTACATACCTCTTTTTACTCCTCCATTTATCCAGGCCTAAGTTGTACTTCTTCTAGTAAATTGTTCTGTGATAATTCTAGAATACATTGACTGAACTCCTTTTAGGTGTCCATAGAATTTTATTGTTGATATTAAAATATTTTGATTCTCAAATTCAGGCTTCAGTTCAGTTCAGTTCAGGCACTCAGTTGTTTGACTCTTTGTGACCCCATGGACTGCAGCACGCCAGGCTTCTCTGTCCATCACCAACTCCCAGAGCTTACTCAAACTCATGTCCATCGAGTCAGTGATGCCATCCAACCATCTCATCCTCTTTTGTCCTCTTCTCCCACCTTCAATCTTTCCCAGCATCAAGGTCTTTTCTAGTGAGTCAGTTCTTCACATCAGATGGCCAAAGTATTGTAGTTTCAGCTTCAGCATCAGTCCTTCCAATGAATATTCAGGACTGATTTCCTTTAGGATGGACTGGTTGGATCTCCTTGCAGTCCAAGGGACTCTCAAGAGTCTTCTCCAACACCACAGTTCCAAAGCATCAATTCTTCAGTGCTTAGCTTTCTTTAGGGCCCAATTCTCACATCCATACTGGGAAAACTATATCTTTGACTAGATGGACCTTTGTTAGCAAAGCAATATCTCTGCTTTTTAATATGCTGTCCAGGTTGGTCATAGCTTTTCTTTCAAGGAGCCAGTTTCTTTTAATTTCATGGTTGCAGTTACCATCTGCAGTGATTTTAGAAAGTCTGTCACTGTTTCCATTGTTTTCCCATCTATTTGCCATGAAGTGATGGGACTGGATGTCATGATCTTCATTTTCTGAATGTTGAGTTTTAAGACTACTTTTTCACTCTCCTCTTTCACTTTCATCAAGAGGGTCTTTAGTTCCTCTTCACTTTCTGCCATAAGGGTGGTGTCGTCTGCATATCTGAGGTTATTGATATTTCTCTTGGCAATCTTGATTCCTGCTTTTGCTTCATGTAGCCCGGCATTTCACATAATGTACTGTGCATATACGTTAAATAAGCAGGGTGACACTGTGCAGCCTTGACGTACCCCTTTCCTGATTTGGAACCAGTCTTCTGTTCCATGGGATTCAAATTCAGGCTTAGTGTACTATTATTAATTGGTGCATGTTTTCTTATTGTTTTCTTTGTAACATATTACCATTCCCAAATATATTGCGAGTTTCTTGAAATTATATCTCTAAATTCTCTCACAGTAGCCCTGAGTAAGTACTTATTAAATTGAACTGAATATAGAAGAAAGATCTCTAAATGTAAAAGTCAACTCTTGGCATACATTCTGCTGTCCAGTTGGTAGGCATGTTTCTTTGTAGTTCTTCCAGCAGTTCTGGTTTTGAAGGTTGTGTTATCTCCTATGGGAGTAAAACATGTGTATCAACTGTCAATTGCTGTGTAACAAACCACCTCCCAAAACATAATGGCTTTAAAAATAGATTTGTTATTTCTCATAATTCTGGGTTGGGCTCAGCAGGGTGGTTCATCTGTTGCATGAAACCTCAGCTGGGGTCACTTGTATAGCTGCATAAAGTTAGGTGGTCAACTGGAGCTACAATGTTCAAGACAGCTATACTCCCATGTCTGGCCCCTCAGCTGTGGTACTTAGAGCTGGGGCAGGTGACCCTCCTCCTCTTCTCATACAACAGTCTAGCCTGAGCTTCTTTACATAGCATCTGGTTCCTAAGAAGGCAAAAAAGAAAGCTGGTAAGCTTCCTCAGGCCAGAAACTGAAAGTCATACAACTTTATTTCTGCCACGTTCCCCTGGTTTAGGCAAGTCCCAGAACCAGCCAGATTCAAGGGAAGGGGCTCCACCTCTCAATGGGAGGGGCAGCAAAGTCATACTGCTGAAGAGCAGGTAGTGTGGGAGGCCATTTTTCAAATAATCTATCACAGCATGACAGCATGAAAGAAATGTGACATCATCTAGAAAAACTTTAAAAATTTTACATCTAAGAATGCTGAAGCGTAAAAAAGTTAGATTGCTTACCCAGGGTACCACAGCTGTTTTCCTAGACTTTTGCTATACAAATTATAGTCCCTGGACCAGTAGCGTGAACATCACTGGGAGCTTGTTAGAAATACAGATTCTCAGGCTCCCCCAAACCTACTAAGCCAGCATCTGTCTTTTCCCACAATCCTCAGGGGGTCTGAAGACACATTATAGTTTACTGAGAAGTGCTGTTGCTCTTTTTACTTTAAAAAATTGAGACAGAAAAGCTACCACCTACAAAAGAAGAATATTTTACAGTCAGAGGCTTGACTCAGCATGGAAAAGGCTTTGTTTACTTAGTACTTATTATGTTTTTTTTTTTTTTAAAGCACTGCCCTTAGATCTTCACAGTTACTTTTGAATTTAATCCTTACAACAACCTTGAGGGGTAATTATTATAACTTCCATTTTACAAAAGAGGAAACTGATGCTCAAAGACCTGTACTTGTACCTGGTGGAGCAGAATTCAATCCTAGGGTTTTCTGATTCCAGACTCCATGCTCTTAATTATGGGACTGTAT
This sequence comes from Capricornis sumatraensis, assembly GCF_032405125.1. NCBI lineage: Eukaryota > Metazoa > Chordata > Mammalia > Artiodactyla > Bovidae > Capricornis > Capricornis sumatraensis. The sequence continues at coordinate 135,735,963 of NC_091092.1, read as the reverse complement.
ACATTGGCAACTGCCATATGGCAGCAGTGAAGGAGTCTAAATGTTTAGAGGAAGAGCCTGTTAGAGGGGAGCCCTGGTGTGTGGCTGGCTTGGTGAGCTGCCGCTTTTCTCCTGACGCCTCCCACTCCCACCATGCCTAAAATGAAGAGGCTGGCATGGGTGTGTGACAGATGGTACAGCCCTGCTCTGCCATATGTGCACTGCTCCTCATTCCTGGGCACACAGCTGCCTGACACAGGCCTTGCCTGTTGGGCAGCTGCCTCTTGAGGTGTCTCCAAGAGCCATTGCTCAGAGAGTGCAGTCCAGCGTTTTCTCTCCTTTCCCTTTCAGACATATCTTCCTGCCACTCTTCGGGTCTCCACCTGAAGCAGAGAGCCCTGTTTGGGCTCTGACAGGGAGCCAGTGCCAATCTTTGAGCTGCACATAACAGGTGGCATGTGGATGAAGTGCATCCAAAAGTGGGCGAGCCAAGGAGAGGAGCAGGGAACAGCTCCTCCTGGAATCCCGCTTCTGGGAGAGCTTGGTGCCTGCCAGAGCTTCCTTCCACCAGCTGTGCGTGGGCTGGAAAGGCAATTTCCTCCTTGCTGTTCCCTTTCCAGGAATGAGAGAGGAAGGAATGAAGAATGAGGACCAAGTGCAAGCAAGGGCATTCCTCTTCCCAGACCCAGAAGCCATGGGAAGAGAGAGCAAAAAAAGAAAGCTCCAGAATTCTTCCACATTGGAATAAAGAGCAAGATTCACATTTGCTTTGGTCCCATCAACACTTTATGCCACCACAGAATAGGTTAACAGTTGACATCTAATGTTAGTTGTGCAGTATTAGCCCTGGTGCTATGATTACCCTCTCTGGATTCAAATTTATGTGCTGTCAGTTTCTTTGGGTAATTTACTAGATCTTGACAAGCCTCAGGGTTCTCATTTGAAAACTAAGAGTGATAATTTTATCTCCTCATATTGTTGCTGTGAAAGAAATGAAAAAAAAAAACTTGTAAAGGGAATACATAGGCCAATAACTGGCAGTTAATGTTTTTTTGATAAATGTTATTTAGTAATGCTAAAGTTTTTGTGAGTGTAGAAACTTTGACTCATCCACTGTTGTATCCCCAGCTTCCAAGACAGTTCCTGGCACATAGTAGTTGCTTATTATTTGATAAATAAATAAGTTATTTGATGAATGAGTTACTGACCAAATACTATAATATAATATTCTGAGTGTTATTTCTGTGCTTAATCAGACAGCTCAATAGCTTTAGGTAGAGGGTTGAGCACACTTCCATATGTGTGCACGTATGTGTGATTGTGTGTGTGTGTGTGTGTGTGTGTGTGTGTCTATGAGAGTAGACAGAGATTTTTTAGATGCTGCTAAGTTGGTCGAAAATGATACTGCTTTTTTTTCGGAAGCTAACTAACTTTCCCCCTTCTCTCCTCCTCTCTTCCCCTTCCTTCCTTTCTTTTTCTTATTATTTCCTGTTCTTATTTTGGCTTTGGCATTTAAATCCTGCCTCAGGGCTTATCTGAATAGATCGCTTTCATGCTCACAATAGAGCAGAAATGAATAACATAGGTGGAGACCCAGGGTCTTTGCCAAGTGAAATAGTACAACCTTCGTGCTCTGTTTTTCAACAATGCACTTGCTTTTGTTGTAATTCATGCTAAGCACCAGGACAGTTCTTCTGCAGCCCTCCTTGGGAGAATGAGCATCTGAGGGAGTGGAGCTCCTCCAAATCTGGGCTGTTGGAGGCCTGAAGGCTCTGACAGCCACCTGCTCCTTCATTCCTGCATGTGCTGGAAGGGAGACAGGATGAGCAAAAAGACACGTGTGCAAGAGGACACAACCAGAGGCACAAGAATCAGTACATAAAAATCTACTGTGTAGAGAATGGAGTTACTGTGCTCAGTAATCAAGTTCTGAGATGGTGAAACTGAAGGGACTTTCCATAGTTAAAGAAAGGGCCTAGAATAAAAGACTAGCCTTGCATTTCCTAGGGGTCTTCTGCTTTAGGTCAGAGATTGGGGAGCCCAACAAGGATCCTGGGCAGACATTGCTCTCTTGTCCCTCAGGTATCCTCTCTTTTCCTGAAGGGATGATTTTATAACAAGAACTGAGAGCAGGGTACTTCCCTGGTGGTCCAGTGGTTTGGACTCTGTGCTTGCAGTGCATGGGGCACAAGTTCGATCCCTGCTCAGAGAACTGCAATCCTGTATACCATGCAAAAAATAAATGGCAATAGGATATGCTCTTTCAAAAATGAAGCTTGGGAAGACTCTCAGTCCTGGGGTTTGCTTCAAAATCAGTGACAGCTTTGTCACTGTACACATGTCTGGGCCTCAGGATTTTGATCAAAATTCCTGGAGGATCATTCATGTTTGTTTATTATTTTATTAAATAACCCTTTTACTTTTAGAGTAATTTCAGATTTACAAGCATATTGCACAGATAGCCCAGACAGCTTCCATGTAGTCCTCACCCATCTCCTCTCTGTTAACGTCATAGATCTCCATGCTGCCATGGTATTTCTATTAACCAAACTTCAGACTAGATTTAGATTCCACCAGTTTTTCTACTACTACTTCTTCTGTTCAAGGACCCCATTGAGATACCTCTTGGCATTTAGTTGACATGTCTCCCCAGTATTTTCTGCTCTGTGACAGTTTGTCTGTGTTTCCTTGTTTTCCATGACCTTGAGAGTCTTGAGGAATCCTGGCTAAGAGTATATTTACTTTTTAAAAGTTTGGAGTTGACTCTGTCTATAAAGAACACTTTTGTTAGGAACTCCTTTCTATACAGGTGCTTGAGCTTGCACTTTATTTTGCATATATTTTCCCCCTGAGTTCTTTATTAAGCTTTCATACTGTCTGTCAATAATCTATGACATCTTGATGACAAATAATCTATTTTTGGTTAGGGATGAAAATATGTTTTAGCTAATATAAGTCAATGTAAAATTGAAATTGAGAACTCCAGTTTCAAAATATCAAAATGCATTACATGCACAAAGCAGTTTGGTATAAGAATCTTGGACTAAATAAACTTTTATGGCTCTGTTAAGGATAATTGTCACACATATTGAGTAGTAACCATGAATGAGGTACTGTACCCGGTGAGCTGGGTGTGATAAGGCATTTAACTCTGCCATGGCTTTTTGGATGTGTCAACTTGGCTAGGCTCAACTACAGTCCAAGAAATGTATTTCAAAGTACCAGAAAGATTCCCAGATAGTTATTTTGGACCAGATGATTCTTGCTCTTGCTTGGATAGCAGACTAGAGAAGAGCGTGGTTTCTTAACAGCAGCACTAATTGATGCTTGGAACCAGACAATTCTTCTTTGTAGGGCTATCCTATGCATTGTGGGATGTATAGCAGCCTACACTAAATTCTATTAGCACTCCCAAGTTGTAACAACTAAAAGTGTCTCCAGAAATTGCCAAATGTGCCCTGGGGGACAAAATTGCCCCCAGCTGAGATCCACTGGAATAGATAGAAAGTAAGCACAGGGCTGTTGCACTCGGTTCCAAGAGGAAATATTTCAAGCATAATGAAAACTGTTAGGAAGAAAGAATGAGTGGTAGATCCAGTCACTGCCCTGGGAGCACTTGGTCAAGGGGAAGAAGGAGAGGAGTACAAAGGGCCTTGGGTTCATCCAATGTAACAAGCCTGACCCTGTTAAAATCAGAATGAGACGAGGGGGAAACAAAAGAGGAGAGAGCAAGCTAGCCAGTAATCACTTCTTTATGTGTGGTCCACAGTCTGGACTGCTCAGAGATGTTCACAGAGTTATACAGAGAAGAGAAGAGGGAGGAAGGAGACAGAGGTGGCCAGGAGGATAAAAGGGGGAATCAAAAGGAGAGAGAGAGATCCAGCCAGTAATCAGTTCCCTAAGTGTTCTCCACAGTTCAGAACACACAAAGAGATTCACAGAGTTGGATAGAGAAGAGAAGGGGGAGGGAGGAGATAGAGGCAACCTGGTGGAGAAAAAGGAGAGTCCAAAGAGGGAGAGAGCAGTCAAGCCAGTAATCTCTCTCCCAAGTAAAAATGGGTACTGAAGATTGGGTTCTTAAAGGTACAAAATTGATAACAAATACCAAAAAGCAAAGATTAAAAATCTAGAGTAGAGGTTGGATTTTCAAAAATACAATATTAAAGAAAAAAAGAAAACAAAAAAAAACACATAGTCACAAAAATTAGAAAAAAAAATATATATGAAGTTTGCTTTAAAAACTAGGGTCTTTGTTTTGCAAAGTAATAGTAGATTATAAAAATGAAAATTAAAGGAGTAATAGAGGATTTAAAAATATAAAAAATTTAAAAAAATTAAAGAATGATAATAGTAAAAATATATGTAGGACTTTCTCTGGTGGTGTTGTGGACGGTGTGGGGTCAGTTCATTTTTAGATAGTTCCTTGATCTGACTTATACTTCTCAAGATCTAGTTTGGCCACCTTATGCGAAGAGTTGACTCATTGGAAAAGACTCTGATGCTGGGAGGGATTGGGGTCAGGAGGAAAAGGGGACGACAGAGGATGAGATGGCTGGATGGCATCACCGACTTGATGGACGTGAGTTTGAGTAAACTCCGGGAGTTGGTGATGGACAGGGAGGGCTGGCGTGCTGCGATTCATGGGGTCGCAAAGAGTCGGACATGACTGAGCGACTGAACTGAGCTGAACTGAACTGACCTGGCTTATACTTCTCAAGATCTATAGGCCCCTTCCTATATAGTCAGTGCTAACTACAGGGTTTTAATTTATTGCACCTGTCACTTCCAAGGCGGTTCCCTCTGTTTTAGCTTCTTCTGTTTGCTGGACTCTTCAGTGTCTAATTTCTGCCCTGACACAAGGGGGCGGTGGTGATCACTTTTTTAGGCTCACTTGTTCAGTTGTGCTGTGGTGAGGGAGGAACGCTGCAAACAAATATCACTGGTGTCTTGCACAATGTCTCGGCCACACTGGGTTTGCCCCCACTCACGGCATGTGTGCTTTCCCAGTCTACACTGTTTGGGCTCTAGGTTGCTCTGCTGGGAACCGTCTGAGGCCGGCTCTGGGTTGTATGCACTTCCCAGGTCTAAGCCACTCAGGTTCAACAACTCGGGTACTCCACAAAGGCACAAACTTTGGGCCTGCGTTTTGTGTCCTTCCCAGGTCCGAGCAGCTCAGGTGACCAGGTGTTTGGTGAGCACAGTCGCTGCGACTTATCACCTCCCCCGTCCCTGCTGCTCGGTGTTCTGGATGTACAACCAGCGCACCTTCTCAGGCAGATGTTGACTATCCAGAATCCCAAGGAGTCTCGGTTAGCAACGAAGCCTGCTTGCAGTTTGGTAGACAATGCCTCTCTGGGGCCGCAATTGCCCTCTTCTGGCCTTGGCTGCCCTTGCCTGCCTGTCGCCAGAGGGGGATAGGCTGGTCTGCAGCCTGCTAGCTCTGCTCAGTCCTTTGTTCTGTGAGCGGGCCTGGCAGTGTCTTAGGTTAGGGCTTTTCGCATGGTAGCTACCCCACAGTCTGGTTTGCTAGCCCAAGTTAGTTCCCTCAGATTGCCCTCGGGGCATTCAGGCCCGGTCCTTACTCTGAGCAATGCAGCCCTCGCCTCCCTGCCCAGCCCCTGCTTGCTAGTGGCGGGTGCAGGTGTCTGCGCTGCTTCTCCGCTGGGAGTTACCGTTGGGCACATGATCTGTGGGTTTTGATTATTTATTTATTTTTCCTCCCAGTTATGTTGCCCTCTGTGTTTCCAAGGCTCGCCACAGACTCAAAGGTGAGAGTGTTTCCTGGTGTTTGGAAACTTCTCTCTTTTTTAAGACTCCGTTCCTGGGACGGATCTCCGTCCCTACCTCTTTTGTCTCTCTTTTTATCTTTTATATTTTTTCCTATCTCCTTTCGAAGACAATGGGCTGCTTTTCTAGGTGCCTGATGTCCTCTGCCAGCATTCAGAAGTTATTTTGTGGAATTTACTGTGTTCGAATGTTCTTTTGATGAATTTGTAGGGGAGAAAGTGCTCTCCCTGTTCTATTCCTCTGCCATCTTAGGACCGCCTCCTGACCCTGTTAAAATCAACAAAAAGTTTTCTGAACTTCAGAATTGGGCAACTTTAGGCTAACAGAACAAGACTATCTGGCTGCTGATGGTGACACTGCAGAGACCAGTGGATGGGCAGATATACTGTTGCGGTGCATAGGTTCATCTCACTCTAGGTTAAGATGGGGAACATCTGCCTTTTGGTCTTCCATTAGTGCCTACCCAGGGACTGTGTGCCTTGTTGTTCTAGAAACCTCTCAACCATGTAATAGGGAGAGCTCCACCTCACATAGTCTGTTTCCTTCCTGCAGCTGGGTCAATGTTTATGGTTCTGACAGGGTTGTGTAAGCATCCTGAGATTTTATAGCCATTTTAAAGTCACTGTTTATATTTGCACCTGAATCCTTTCCAGTATTTTGTAATCCCCTGTAATCAAGCTACCCTTCTGCTTTAGGTAAATATGTAAGAATTCAAAGATTCTTTCCTCTAAAGAAACTGTGTCTTATGGATGCTATTTGATGTGATTCCTGCATTTCAGACTGTCAGCCATTGAGTTCTGAATGATTTCCCCTGTGTAAATGCACAGACACCCTTCTTGAGCTCTTTAGGCTATCATGGTTTAGATAATTCAATTAGCTTTCCTAAATCTTAGCGGTAGATGTATTTTTAAGAAGGAAATTAAAACTTGACTACATTAGTTGCTTTTTCCCTGCAGTGTTCCTGCCTGATCTTTCTACCCCCTGGTGCCAAGCTGGTGTTTGCAAAGAGGCCAAAGTGATGTTAGGAGTCCTTGCTTATTAGTTCATGTCAAGTGACCAGCGCAGGGAGCCCTGACACAACAGTCTGCATGTGACATGAGGATGGGTCTACTGAACTGTTCCCCCAAAGACTACTTAACCAAGTACTGCTGAAACTAGAAGGTGTCCTGGGGATCTTGTTGAAATGTAAATGCTAATTCAGTCAGTCTGGGGTAGGGCGTGGGATCCTGCATTTCTAGGTTCCCAGAGGATGCCAGCGCTGCTGGTCTCCAACAGAACACACTTTGGACAGTGAGGATTTAACCCTGTCTTTTTGTGGTTGGAAGCTTGGAAGCTGCTAAATTCAGTATCTGACTTAGTCAGGGTGTAAGTCACTTAATATTTTCTGTATCTTGCGTGCATGCTGAGTCTCTTCAGTCGTGCCTGACTCTTTTGCTACCCCATGGACTGTAGCTCACCATGTTCCTCTGTCCATGGGATTGTCCAGGCAAGAATACTGGAGTGGGTTGCCATGCTCTCCTCCAGGGGATCTTCCTGACCCAGTGATGGAACCCTTGTGTCTTATGTCTCCTACATTGGCAGGTGAGTTCTTTACTGCTAGTGCCACCTGGGTGACAATTGCTGTTCCAGTTCTACTTTGAAGTATGGTATGAATCATGGGTGAATTGCAAAAACAGTATGTTTAGCAAAGAAGCCAGTTACAAAAGGGTACATAGAGTCCGATTCCATTTACATGAATTTCTAGAATAGGTGAAATTTAGCTAGAGTGACAGAAATTAAATCAGCAGTTTCCTGGGCCTCTGGTGATGGAGGGGTTGTCTGGATTTGTTAGGGGTGATAATAGTCCTTATATTATATTTTAGAGATAATACTGATATGTTTACAAATAAATGATACAGTTCCTGAGACTAGCTTCAAAATAATCCACTGGGGAAATGGATAGAGGTATAACTAAAACAAGAGTGGCCATGTGTTGAAAATTGTTGAAACTGAGTGTTGGGTACATGGCCTTCACTGTCAGTTCAGTTCAGTTCAGTCGCTCAATCATGTCCGACTGTTTGTGACCCCATGGAATGCAGCACGCCAGGCTTCCCTGTCCATCACCAATTCCCAGAGCTTACTCAAACTCATGTCCATTAAGTCAGTGATGCCATCCAACCATCCAACCATCTCAGTTGTCCCCTTTTCTTCCCACTTTCAATCTTTCCCAGCATCAGGATCTTTTCCAGTGAGTCAGTTCTTCACATCAGGTGGCCAAAGTATTGGAGTTTCAGCTTCAGCATCCAGTCCTTCTAATGAATATTCAGGACTGATTTCCTTTAGGATGGACTGGCTGGATCTCCTTGCAGTCCAAGGGACTCTCAAGAGTCTTCTCCAACACCACAGTTCAAAGCATCAATTCTTCGGTGCTCAGCTTTCTTTATGGTCCAACTCTCACATCCATACATGACCACTGGAAAAACCATAGCCTTGACTAGACGGACCTTCAGTGTACTGTTCTCTATTTCTATATATGTGACTATTTCCTGAACACAAACTTTAAAAAAAAATATTTTCTCTTCAGGTTTTTTTTTGGTCACAGTGAAAGCTTTTCCTTCATGTAGGTGATATTATCACCAAAGATTACTTTCATTCAGTTACTCAACATATGTTCGTTGTGCCCTACACTGTGCTAGGTAATGGGGATACATCAGTGAATGGAGCTGAGAAAATCCCTGCCTTCACAGTGCTTGCATTTTGGTGCAGAAGACAGGCAGTAACTGGTTAAGGTAATAAGTAAATAGACTGTACAGTGTGTAAGATATAAGTGCCATGGGAAAACTAGAAGAGGGTAGGAGGAGCAGAAGTGGGGAAGGGTGTGAGGGACGGATGAGGGCTCACTGAGGAGATGGGTGCTCAGGGTAGGCCTTCCTGAGATGACATTTGTATCAAGTCCTGAAGGAAGTGAGGGACAGAGGACACATATGTTGGGACCGAACATCCTAGGCAAAGAACACCTGGTGAGAAATCTCAACAAGAGCAGCCTGAGGCTCAAGCCAAAAGGAAGAGGACTTTGTGAGTGAGTGGCCTATGGGAAAGAGGGAAGAAGGAAATAAGAGGAAATCGGTCAGTGAGGGTCCAGACCAGTCACTGTAATGACTAACTTGCTCTCAGATGGAGGCCACCTGCGGGTTTTGAGCAGGGCATGGTTCAATCTGACTCTTGTGTTGAGAAGAGACTGTCAGAGCAAGGGCAGAAGTAAGGGGTAGGGGGCAGGCAGGCAGGTGACTCCACTAGCCTGGACTGTCTCCAGTACCTTCTCTCACATGCTGTGTGTCACTGGCTCCATATCCTGTTATTCACAGCCAAGGATACTCTCCTGTTTTCCAATTTCTCCCCCTCTCTCCAATATCCTTCCATTGGAAACACACCCCAAAGCCTAGCCACCCAAGTGTGGTCCCTGGATCGGCAGCATCAACCTCACCTGGAGGAGGAGCCTCAGACATGCCCCGTCACTAATCTGGGTGAGAGACTGTGGGGGTGTTGGACACAATGGCAGCTCTGGAGATAGGGAGAAGTCAGATTCTAGAAGTCATCTGGAAGTAGAGCTAACAGGGTTTTCTGACCACTTGTATGTGAGAGTACCAGTGAGCAAAGGATATCTCCAAGGTTAGAGTCTGAGTGAAGGGGGAAAAAAATGGAGTTGCCTTTGAGATGAGAAGACTGCTTTGGTTGTCTGAGTAAGGGTTTAGAGGTAGTTTGACAAACTCTCCACTCTGCAGTGAACATAACATCTACCTGCCCTAAAGACAGACTTACGTTTGTGCAACAGCTTCATGCAGATGACAAAATGGCTTTTCCATTGTACTGAGGAATGCAGGGAGTCTGAACTATAAATTTGTAGGACATGTCTGTGATGTAACAGCCAACGGCATCATGCTGTACATTTCTCTCTGTGGCACTCTAAATGTTCATGCCAAAAATGCACCTGGGTGACAGAGAGGGTATTTGTTTTCTTTCAGGCTATGGCTGGTGACTGTAGCAAGAGGCATGTTGCAGAATAATTTGTTAGTGCAGAATAAAATGGCTGAAGAGTTTATTGTGGATTAAAACCTGATATCAATCCTAATCTTATTTTCACTTGCTCTGACTCAGAAGTGATGTTGACTTTCTTTGCAGCTGACACTTTGTGCTATCATCCTTCACTTTTATTTGTTTATTTTTGCTTTTGATTGTCACCCCCTTGACATCTTTCTCTCTCTTTTCATGAAAGCTAAGGTTTAAGGCTGCAATGATAGATAATATGTTAATGATTATTTTGTTGTCATCACTGAGTTACCTGATAATACTTTTTTTTTTAGGAGGAGTTTTGAACATGAGTACACATGCACTTAGATGGACTACTATGTGAAAGAATGTTTATGGGTCATTTTGTACTAAAAATAGAGAACACAATTCCAAATAGTCCTTCCTTTCCATCTCTCTGTTATTTGCTACCAGTATAGCATCATCCTTCCCTGAATCATTTTCTGCTATTACCATAATCTCACAATAATGCGAAAGTATTGGGTGTTAAAGAAGTATCCAAATGCTTGGTCTTTGGAAAAATACTCTGTTAGTGACTCAGGGCTCCAAACCACTGAACAATAGTCTTCAGGTCTGACGGGTGCCAAGTTCCTTGTTTATCTTTTGTTGTTTTTATCCAGTCATAAGCAATCCAATATAAAAGATATGATAACTTAACAACTTATTAAATTTCTTTTCAGTGAGATTTGTTATTTAACTCTCACCCCAGAAAAATAGAATTGGTAGGAATTTACTTTGTGTCTACTCGTACTTGGCATGGGAGATCATCTTGTTAAATGGAATTGAAATGGAAATGGTAATGGCTTATTACTCCTCTGTCATACCCACTATGGGGCAGAATTCCCTGAAGGAAAATGAGTGGCTGACAAAAGGGTAAAAGTAAGGGTCAGGAGACTGGAGGTTATTGCAAGAATCCAGGGGAGTGAATAGGGAGGCTGGAGCCATTGGCCTGGTTGTGGAGCTTACAGAAGATGGGTGGATTCTGGACATGATTTTAATATGGGGCTAACAGGATTTGCTGATAGGATAAATATCATGTGTGGGTCTGAGATAAGTCTGAGGTTTGGGGCCTGAATAACTGGAAGAATGTAGTTTATACACAGGGCACTCTTGGAGGCCTATAGAAAGGAAACTGAGGAAGGCAGGATTTGAAAGGCATTGTGCAGGAGATAGCTGCCACTTTTCATTTTGTTTATAGTCTTTAAGTGTGATTACTAGTCTAATGTACCACTGGACATCTTCCAGATCTCTCTAGTAAATGAAAAAGGCTGCAGAGATGATTGCTATGTGTTTTATATGTCAGTCCTGAGCACAGACATCAATCCCAAAATGGAATATATTGCCTTTGTTTTCTAAAGTGCAATATTTTGTTTTAATATTTATTCTAATATAGCACTTTTATTGAAGAATGAATGAAACTTTGGTTGAAGAGCAAATTAAAACCACATTTATGTATATAGTCTAAATTTCTTGACCCAGACATCCATTAAATGAAACATTAGACTATTGCAGGAATGGTGTCATTTATTTCGAAGTGGTTATACTTATCCCCTCTGTCTTTCTCTTTCAAATGAGTAGGTGTATAAATCATTATCATCTGGTTTAAACTGTTGTCATTTTTTGCTTATTACAATATCTATTTCGATGAAAACCAGACAGGAATCTTCATCAGGAAAGGTAGACTTCATAAAATGTTGTCTTATTCACTTAACTCACATCATTAAGAAGAGACTTTGCCAGTAAGCTTGAGGCTAAGGAGAGTATATGTCTCTTTCATCAAATCCTGTTGATCCTTGACCTTTTCAGATGAAGGATAAAGGACAGTCTTAAAATACTGGCTGAAAGGAAGGCAAGAGTTGAATTTGGGTTTTAAATTCAGCGTTCGATTTTGCCCTGCCAACATCAAGTCAAGTGGTTTCACACAATTAGCTGAAACCAATATTGAGCTTCCTGTCTTGGTCCTCACTTTTACCCTTCTCAGGAAGCAAGTTGGAATTGACTCTGCATCAGCCTTGACCTCCAGTACTCATGGGAGGTCAATACTCATCAGCACCTTTTAGGAATATCAACAGTGACCATACTAAGAGTTGTTATTGATCCTTTGATTGCTGTTCTCCCTTTAGTGTTAGGACTCTGAAGTCTTGACCTTGTCCTCACAGCTTCTGAACTTTTATATTATGATTATGTTTAAAGATACATGGTATTATTGACATGTACAGAGTAAGTCTATTTTTGGTGATAATGGAAGTAGCTCCTCAAGTAACAAGACTGTGTTTTCTCCTCCTACTTTCTGTGGCACGCTAAGCTGATCTATCCAAAATAGTATTCCTGCCTTTCCCTTGCCACCAAGAACTCAATTTTACTGAGATGGCAATATGTACTGTACAAGATGAGTCTCAGAAAGTGGTCTAAACTGGTGGTCTAAGTAAATACATAGTAATTCCCTTTCCTTTGGACAAATACTGCCTTTCTCAGCCCCTCTTATTAACTAGGTGGCCATATGACCTTTGACCAATGAGACATACGAGTAAGACTACTAAGGGATATCCAGGAGAGATGTTACTGCCTGGCAAAAGAGGGAGCTTGGAAAGACACTTTCTCTACACTGCACTTTCCCCCTTCTTACTGCCTTGAATATGGTTATAAGATGTAATGCCTGGATTTGTAGCATCCATCTTGTAACCACGAGGTTACAAACTAAGGCAAAAATGCTGACAGTGACAAAGTGGAAAGATAGAAATGATCCTGGGACCTTGGTGATTTTGTTGATCTAAGGCAACAAGCTAGGAACTCCCTACCTTCTTTTATTGAGGTAATAAATTATATCTGCTTTCACATGGTTAATAATTCTATCCCTCAGTAAGAAGCCTTCCTTATTGATTCAGCTTTTGTCATATTCTTCAGGCAAATCATCCATATACTCTACTTTGAGCTGGTTTTAAACCCCCTACAGTGAAAGCAGTATAGAGGCCAGGGTTAACAGAATCATTCAAGTACTCTAGGAGACCCTGGAGTAATTGCAGAAGCTTTGTGGTGCAGAATGCCAAACTGTGACACCATGTTGGGGCATAGGGCTTCTTCATCCTTCTGAATGGACCCCAACTCTGTGCTGACACCTTAGAGAGCAGCCAAAGAGAGACTCTTTGGCATAATTTTGATGGGAACTGATAGGTACTGGCATCAGGGAGACTTCTCCTAGAGACTCAGTGGATAGGGTACAGAGACCAGGTTAGCAAGAGTGTGGAGCACAGGAAAGGCAGCCAGGATGGACTGTAGCTGACAGCCATTTTGGGGATACATGGGAACTGAGAGCTACTGTGATGATAATAGCAGGAGAGAGAGTTGGGGACTTCAGTGCAGCTGCTTCACAAATGAGTGTTATTGAGCATGAAGAAGGTGAGCAGTGCAGAGAAGAGGGGAAGGCTTTCCCAGGCTATGTCGGTTGCAAAGGTGGGCTCCTCCTCAGAAACCATGAAAGAAAGGAAAATCATGGCCCTTGGTCTTCTCAGTAGAAGCTGACAGTTGGGGGAAAGTGAGTTTCTCCAAACCACTCCTAGCCTCTTGTCTTATTTTTTGCCTCTTAGTTTGAAAGTTTTAGTGTAACCATGTTGGCCTCACATCTTTATATTTAGCTCAGCCTTAGATGGCTCAGGAGGTAAAGAGTCTTCCTGCAATGCAGGAGACATGAGTTCGATCCCTGAGTTGGGAAGATCCCCTGGAATAGGAAATGGCAACCCATCCAGTATTCTTGCCTGGAAAACTCCATGGACAGAGGAGCCTGGCGGGCTACAGTCCATGGGGTCACAAAGGGTCGGACATGACTGAGCATGCAAGCAAGCAGCCTTAGAAGGTTACCTTGGAAATGAAAACGCATGGTTAACACAGGACAAATTGTTTTCTCTTCTCGAGATCAAAAAGAAGATCATTTACCAGAAAGATGTTTTCCTCCTGCTTTATGTCTAAATGATTGACACAGTGAACAGACAGTTTTAGTTTACTACTGTTCTGGTAGGTTAGATAGCAAATGACTTGCTGGGATAATAACACACACACAAAAATACAAAGGCTCAGATTTCTCCAAGGACAAAAATGCCACTTGACAGTTGAGTCCACTGGCCTGACAAGCTAGTGAACTTATCTTGATCTATGGAGTAAAAAAGTTCTATGTATACATGATAACAAAACAAGATTTGGGACCCTGCCTGCAGATTTCTTCTGGTCAAATAGACAATTTAAAAATACTCCATCAATCCTTGCAATATTTCTAGATGTGGAAGCACTTTGTTGCTCAATCATGGTTGTAGGACATGACTCCAAGTTGCTTGTTTTCTGATATTTATGGCAGAATAAATGAGATTACACAAAAGAGGCTTCTTCTAGACAATGGCAAATGGGGAAGGGAATTTATGGATCACCAGCTCTGTGATGCTGTGGCTTTATAACATATTATTTCCTTTAATTCTGAGGCCATTACCTTTACCTCATTTTAGAGATAAAGAAACTAATGCTTAGGAGATTAAGAAACTCACCTGTAAAGGGGGCCTGTAGCTTTTACGTGGACAAATTGAGATTAATACCCATATCTGCCTCTAATGCCAGTGGTCCTTGTAGTTCTATGCTTTTGTCTAGCCTGTGCTTTACAGTTTTACTAGGCCTGTATATTTCAGAGAGCTGGGCATATGCAAATTCCTGAGCCCTGGCCCCAGGTATCCTAATTCTGTTGCCCTTTTGGAAGTGTAGGCAGAAATTCTGGTTTTCTTGGGCATCCCCTCCCACTGTGATGCTGACTGTCTGAAGCCAGTACTTGGAGGAGTGCTAGGTTCTCCATGCTGGCTGCACATTGAGTCACCTCAGTTACAAAGTGCCAATATTTGGTGCCTCATCTCAAATTCTCTGGAGTGGAGCCCAGGCATCAGTATGTTTAAAGTACAGTCCTGCCCCTCTGGGTCATGATCATTTTGATGGGTTTGAGGGTTGTGAATCTCTGGTCTAGATGTTTTTTCTCTCATTTTCGGTAGGGAGTAACTACATGATCACTAACAGTCCTTGCTCCTTCATAAGGCATGGGACTGGGATGGTTAATTTTATGTGTCAGTTTGACTAGGCTAAGGGATAGCTGATAAAACATTATTTCAGATTGTGCCTGTGAGGGTTTCTGGAAGAGATTAGCCTTTGAATTAGTAGATCGGGTAAATAAAGTGTGCCCTCACCACTGAGAGTGGGCATCATCCAATCTGTCAAGGGCCCAAATAGAACAAAAGGCAGAAGAAGAGTGAATTCTTGGCCTCCATAACCTCATGAAACAATTCCTATAATAAATTTTCTATTATCTCTGCATATCCTGTTGGTTGTATTTCTCTGGAGAACCCTGACCAATACTGAACTTGACCTTCGAGATCTCTTTGAGTTACCTGAGTCTTAGAGGAAAACTAGTTGATATTGGATGGTTCATGATTCAGTAAATATTTGAATACGTTGTTGCTTTCTGGAATTAAACATTTTGATGTCATTTTTCCTTTGGCATTTTGATGTCATTTTTCCTTTGGCAAATAAGGAAAAACTCAGTATTTGCAGGTTTATAACTGATTGTGTTTCAGCACCTCCTGTAGAAGAAAGATCAAGAATTTCCCCAAAGCTGTGAAATAGGAGAAAGACAGCAGCTGAAGATGGTAGATTGAGTGAGTGAGCAGAGGGGTGGTGAGACCTGAATTCAAGTTTCCTGTTTCACTGGGATTCCCAGCAAACACTGAAGAAAACAGATGTGGAGAAAAGAAAATGGAGGGATTTGTAGACTTGATAATTATAATCATTTTAACTACTGTAGGCAGTAAAACCTGCCAATACATCCCCAAATTCTAGTTCTGCTAGGATTCTGTGACTTGAAGAACATGGGTCTACAACTCTGTATTCTGTAAATATTTCCTGGATGAATCAATTCCTCCAGATTTAGAGAAGGTTCATAAATGCAGGAAGTGAATTTGTCCTTTTTGTTTAAAAGATCAGTAAATCTAACTTGGTGAACTGATGGTGTGTTGCATCCGAGCAGCACATTACACAGTGTCCTTCAATTATGGTATCATTTGAATAATAACTAGGTAAGAATTGGACTGCGGGGGAAAGTGTCTGGGTGCTCTGAGTTAGTGGAATACCGCCTAGCCGGGTGTTCAA
The DNA here is from genome assembly GCF_032405125.1 of Capricornis sumatraensis. NCBI lineage: Eukaryota > Metazoa > Chordata > Mammalia > Artiodactyla > Bovidae > Capricornis > Capricornis sumatraensis. The sequence continues at coordinate 135,719,964 of NC_091092.1, read as the reverse complement.
ACTTAAATGCCTCCAGAGGGCCAAACAGGCGAACTAGATGGGAGTACTGAACAAATATAAAGTAAAAAGGCATGGTGGGAACAATGAAACATTTGAGCATGCAGGTCCTATCTGAAAGCATTCAGATAATACATTTCTTAAAAAAAATCATTGTGTGGGTGAAATAAAATACATCCCAGGGCCACCACTTTGTAACCCCCGATTCAACAAAACCATTTAGTATCCTGCTGCAGGCTTATGTTATATACAGCTTTAAAGCCACAATACTTTGATTATTGGAAAATTCTTTACAACTTTTAACAGTCACGTTCTTGCCATCTCTCTTCTTTCCCTGATAAAGAAAACAAAACTTAAAACGTGCAAACAACCCTGCCTGTTCTTTAAACTGTAGCTAACCATATGGGAAAGTTATTTCTATGGATATTATTATTCTCCATGCATTGTGCTGAATGGGGGAGAAAAATTAACCTTTTTTAATGTATACATTAAATAACATGGTGAAGACAAAACATATGCTGCCTTTGTCACTTAGATATTGTCACACTGATTTGTGAATAGTGTTCAGAAATTTAATGTTATTTCTTGACATGGATATCTTCCAAAGTTAAGCATAAATCTTCATGGGATATGGTGATATATATATATATATATATATATATATATATATATATACACACACACACACACACACACACACACACACACACATACAAAAAATAGCCTTCTAGCAATGCAAAACAAATAGCTTTCAGAATGTGCTTGTGTTTACTGCAGTTGACTTTTATTTCCTATTCCTTGGTGCCATGTGCTGACCTTAAAAATGTTATTAGATGTTGACCTGTAAATATAAAGAAGAATTGTCAATAAGTGGAATTGTATTTCGGAACACAGAGGTCAGATTCTCTTCTAAGCTGCATGAGGTTGCTTTGTGAGCTCATGGTATCAAAAAGTAATAAAACAGCTTTTTTGAGAAACATTTTCAATGAGAGTGGTTAACCAAATTTTCTAATAATAGGAATTGCCTAGCATATGCTGCAGAATGGAACTCAGCAAAAGAGTCTTGTCCCCCATTTGTAAGGGTAGAAAGGCTGCGCTACATTTTTATGGCAGAAAAGGAAATAAGTCTATTTGAATCTAATAATCCTTGAAGCTGGGTCCTAGGGGCATATGAACTAGCTGTAGTCTCTGCCCTTATATGGAGAAGAATATGGTACAGAGCTGTGTTGTCCAGTATGGTAGCCTCTAGTCACATATGGCTGTTTAAATTAATTAACTTAAAATCCAGTTCCTTAGTCACCCTGGTCACATTACAAGTGCTCAATATTCTGTGTGGTTAATGGTTACCATATTGGACAGTGGAGATATGCAACGTGTCCCTTACCATAGAAAGTTCCATCACACCGTGCTGATATAGAAATGATGAACTCACCTCTGGACTCATTGACTGCATTTGAAACCAAGAAGAGTTCTTGAGATCGCTGTGCCTCAGCGTCCCCCACTGTCAAATGGGTGATAATTATAGAGAGGGCTGCTGTGAGGATTCAGAGAAGGCAATGGCACCCCACTCCAGTACTCTTGCCTGGAAAATCCCATGGACGGAGGAGCCTGGTGCGCTACAGTCCATGGGGTCGCTAAGAGTTGGACACGACTGAGCGACTTCACTTTCACTTTTCACTTTCATGCACTGGAGAAGGAAATGGCAACCCACTCCAGTGTTCTTGCCTGGAGAATCCCAGGGATGGGGGAGCCTGGTGGGCTGCCATCTATGGGGTTGCACAGTTGGACATGACTGAAACAACTTAGCAGAGGCAGCAGCAGCAGCTGTGAGGATTAAATGAGTTTCATATAAAAAACTTCTATAAGTACCTGGCCTATTGAAAGTGTATATTAGATACAGTGAGGGAATTCCTCAATACAGTAGAGGCTCAACAGAGCATTCTGAACACTCAGAAGAGGCAGCACATTAATTCTGCCACAGAGAGACTAAGGAAGCTTCATGGATATGGTGACATTTAAGTTGGACCTGAAATGATGAATTTTAACAAATAAGGGAAGTGGATGGGAAGGAAGGACAAGTAGCCTGTGCAAACGCATGGAGACATGAAATTATGTGGCATATCTGGGTAATAGTAAAATCGCCCTGTTTTTCTGTGCAAAAGCTTAAAGGCAGAAGGTGAGGCTAGGAAGGCAGGTGAGGAAAGACTGCAATGCCCTGCCTGGCACACCAAGGAGGCCAGATTGTATTTTATTTAAAAAGTAAGGAGTCAGCAAGCAGTTTTGACGTGACCATGTCTAAGGTTTGGAACAATAACTGTGGAGGTAGTGTGGATTAAAGTCGAGGGGTCCAGCAATCAGGAGGGAAAGTGGGGATGAGATCTTGAACTAAGTCTGTGATCTTGAATTAAGACTGAGAAAGAGGAGCTGGGAGAGAGAGGAGTGTTGACACATATTGAGGGTGAGTCACACGTGGAGAGGTGGAAAGAGGGGATTCAAAGACAACTCCCTGAGCTTCTGACTTGGGTGAGGATGCTCTTTCTAAAACAGGGATTTCAGGACCAAGGTCAGACATGTATCTCCTGTGAAGCCTCTCTTGACCTCTCCAGACAGTGCTGACAGCTCCTGTTTTGTGTTTTACCTTCTAGCTCTAGATGGCAGCAGCGGCCTTGTGCTATTCCGATTCTTCCTGCCATAGGCTGTGAGTTTTCTGAGGACAGAGCCAGGCAGTGTCTACGCTATTCTCTGCCTTCTTGTGGAACCTCCTGAGGCCTTTTCCTTGCCAGCAGACACCCCCGCCCACTAAAATGCCAGAACCTCTGTTCCCTGCCTCCCTTGCCACTAAGGCTTAGACATGGACATGTGATTCAGTTCTGGCCAAAGTGGCCTCAGAAAACTATTGGGCCTGGGGCTAGACAGAAACTTTCTTCCTTGACAGAGGAGCATATGGAAATGGCAGGCTTCTCTCTCCTTCCTGCTTTGAGACATAGTTCCATAGAAATATAATAGAGCTGTGGCCGCCCTTACTGTCACAGTGGGGCAAGTGTGAATAGATCATGGAAGCTGACACCGAATCCTGATGTTGTTGAGACTCTGGACCGAACATGGACTGCCCTTCTCCTCAGACTTCCCCTGACTCCATACATCCTCTTACGCTTGTCCCCTGAGAGGCAAACATGTCCCCCAGTTGGGAACCGCTGCTAGGTGGATGCTGTGATCATATGTCAAAACCTAAAGGGCAAAATAATAGGGATTACACGAATGTCTGTTATGAATCACTGGTGATACATGAGAGTCCATCAAACAGGACTGCGTGGTGGGGAGGACAGGGGCCGTGCAGCGTGGGAGGCTGCCCACAGGGGTCGGGGAGCTAGGTGGCATAGGTGCTGCGGAGGTGTGACTGGTCTGGCTGGGATGTTTCAGAAAACTCTTAGGAACTCAGGGCCAACAGTGGGCACCAAGAAATCGTGCTTGGCAGTTACCATTGGCGGGGTCCAGTGACAGCTCTTGCCTACTTGAAGAGTTGAATTTGAGGATAAGTGACTGAGGAAAATGCTGCCCAAATCAGAATTCCACTACAAAAACTAGTTTATGCTTCTACTTCAAGACTGTTGATTGAAGCTGCCTCATAATATCCTCTTCTTGAGGTTTTAAAGCTAAACAATGGAGCGTATCTTTAGAAAAAGCCCTCCATTCCTCCTCCTTGCTCCTCTTCAGAGTGTCAGTTTATGCATGGTACAGAGCTCAGCATCTGTGACAGTGCTGTGTTATCTGCTGGGTAACTATTAATATTAAACTGGTCTGGAATTAGTACTGAATTACTGGAGGACAATATGGCCATGAAGAATAAGGAAATGGATATTTATTGGTGAGTAAATCTCTTTTTAGCCCTATAATTCCTGAATTAAAAACAACACAGCTGGCATCCTTTTATGAAGCGTTACACAAACACACCAAACTCTCCTCCCTTCCACTGTCTAAATTCCTTATATAATTTCCACACCCTGCTCATTTTGTTTCTAATAAAAATAGAAAAATTTTCTTCCGGACCATTGAGATTCTACATTGCTAAGACCAGGGGGAAAATAAGGGAGGGGAAAAAAAGCCAAGTATGTTTTCAGCTTCTGCAGTAACTGCAGGTTTTAATCAAAATTGATGATTAACACTAACTTATTTATTTAAATGTCAGCTTTGTTATGACAAGGAAACTCTAGTCAGCTACACAGTGGCCCTGTTAACCAAATGCAGTGACCCTGTCTCCTTGCCTGCAGGTTGGCTCCAACAGCCTCCATTCTTCCTTCCCCATCTCCACTCTCTACCGTCCCCATACAATTAGTCACAATATCTCTATACAGTAATTAGTCCTGTTAAGATGAGTTTTGATTCAAAATAATGATTTAGGAAGCAAAAGAAAATGTCTCTTGATAACACTGATACAGGCTAAACTTTAACTTCCCCTCAGGATGAATTTCTTCAGTTCCTAAGAAGGATATAGGAAGACAACAAAATAACATTTAATGAAAACCTACTCTGTGCTTGAATTTTTCTCTCCTTTATTTCTCACAGCAACCCTGGGACACAGTTATCAGTGTTATTTGACAGACAAAGTAAAACTCAAAGAGTTAATGAGATTTGCACAAGGCTACAGACACACACAAAGAAGGCACTGGCACCCCACTCCAGTGTTCTTGCCTGGAGAATCCCAGGGACGGTGGAGCCTGGTGCGCTGCTGTCTGTGGGGTTGCACAGAGTCGGACACGACTGAAGTGACTTAGCAGCAGCAGCAGCAGCACAGACACACAGATGGAAAGAAGAGAAAGCCAATGATTTCTTGGGAAATTTTAGTGGAAAAGCCTAGAAATGGAATATACCATTCTATTTTCATTTCTTTGATGAGAATTAATCTCATGGTCCAAACTTAAATGCAAGGGAGGCTTAGAAACAGTTTTCCAGAATGCCCAGGAAAATGAAATATTGGTGTGCATTTTGTCCCCATCTGCGTGAGCACCTACACTCCAGTGATGTATCCCCATAAGAGGAGAAGAACTCATGTACACAGAGGCCATGTGAGGATAGAGGCAGAGATTGGAGTGATACAACCACAAGCTAAGGGATGACTAGAGCCACCAGAAGCTAGAAGAAGCAAGGATTCTTCTAGAATCCTTGGGCCTTTGAAGAGTGCACAGTCCTACAGACACCTCAATTTCAGACTTCTGGCTTCCAAAACTGTGAGAGACTAAATTTCTATTGTTTTTCAGCCATGACGTTTATATATAGGTAATTTATTATGACAACCACAGGAAACTAATACGCGAAGATGTGGAGAGTCTGTTCTGTGTCTTCCTGAGGAGTTTGGACATCATCCTGGGAGCAGGGAATGGGCGCAGGAGGCATTATTGATAATCTTCAAGATGGAACTCTGCTAACACAATATTGCAAATCAACTGTACATCGATAAAGAGAAAAGGCAATGCTCATGGCTTGGAAAGTTATCAGACAGTTACTGTAAGCCTGCTTGCGCTTGGGAGAGGGGGTGATGAAGAGCTGTGGGTGAGCCCGAGGCACAGTGGAGCTGGCGCTGTGCGTCTGCCTCTAGAGACACTCGCTGTGCCTCGGCGCTGAGGTCCCATAGTCTCTTCTCAAACAGTGGCTTAACCCACCACCCTCTTAGGGGATGTCTAAGAGGCTGCCTTTATGTAGCTCCAGAATAGCCAGTTCATTACTAGAGGAAGGTTCATCCTTTTCAGTGAGACCCTTCTGTAAAGGGCAGAAAGTTTGTAACCCTCTGGCCGCACATTGCCTCCTCTGGAATACTGACCTCAGCCCCCAGATTCCATTGAGGGTTATTTCATTATTTAATGACTGTATAACCAACCATCCCCAAATATAGGGGCTTAAAATAACAGTCCTTTTATTCTTTCTCATAGTGCCGTTGGTTGACTGGGCTCAGCTGTCCAGCTCTTCTGCTGGCCTTTCTTGGGGTTTCTCACAGTTGTGGTCAGGTAACGCTGGGTCCGGAGTCATCTAGAGGCTCACCTGGGACTCTGGGGTGGCCAGGCTTCTCTCACACCCCATGTTGTCTCAGTACCTCTCCCCTCCATTGGCTTCTCCACGTGTTCTCTCCAGAAAGACAGTGGGACTTCTTGTAGGGTGACTTGGAGATCCTAAATGTGAGAGTTCTAAGAGAGAGAAAACAGAAATTGTAAGTACTCTTAAAAGGCAAGTCTGAAATTAGAATGGCTTGACTTCTGCTGCATTCTTAGTTAAAGTAGTCACAGTAGACCAGATTCAACAGAAAATGAGAAATGGAGAAATAACCTCCATTTCTTGATGAGAGAAGACCAAGAATTGGTAGCCATATTTAATCTGTCTCAAGGCTATTTTTCTAAAAAGTTGCACTGTTGTCATCTTCCTTAAACAGAACAATTGGGAGAAGAGGCACAGGGTAAGTATTCAGTGAATATTTGATTAATAGATTTATGACTACATGAATGCACACATGCAAACAGTCACCTGTGTTTCAGAATTCCCAAGTCACTTTAAAAAGATTTGATCATAACAAGAACATTGTAATGAAATTAGCCAGAAATATTGTTTAGGTATTACATTAGAAAAAACAGAAAAGCTTCTTTTCCTGGGGGCGGGGGGGTGTGTGTGCATGTGCGTGTGCACATGCATGCTCAGTTGTGTCTGACTCTTTTTGACCCCATGGATCTTGTCCTGTTAAGAGTATGATAATCAGCATGAAGTAGTGTTATTAATTAAATCATGTTGTTAATTGTAAGGTGGCTATATATACCACAATCCTGAGCCCAGGGAAAACACTGTGTTTGCCCCTTGCCATTAGGTGGAAAACTTGTTATAAAGGGATATTAATGACGTTTAGTTCCTCTTTTAAAAATGAATTCTAATCTAGCAGATAAAACTACTATAGGCATGAATTAAGAAAGATGAAGTATTCACTGAAAAACTTTATGGAATTAAAAAAGCTTTTAAATCGATATATACATTTTCATCTTTACTGAGTAATTCTGTATTCACAATCACATTATTTCCATTGCTTAACTTTTTCTAACCTTTACCTTTCTCTCTTTCCTGTGACAGGAATCCTAGAAGTCATAAATTTTCTACTTTCAGATATCATGATTGCTTTAATTTTGTTTGGGAACGCATGTACACCCGTGGTGGATTCATGTTGATGTATGGCAAAACCAATACAGTATTGTAAAGTAAAATAAAGTAAAAATAAAAATTAAAAAAAAATACTGCCAGTTATATTAATGATTCAGGCAACATACAAAAAGTTTATCAGCAACATTATAAATCAGTCGTACTTCAATAAAGTTTTTTAATTTGTAAAAATATTTTTTAAAGTATATCAAAATGCTGGGGGAATATTAATAACTTTTTGGGAAAATCTTATTCAAATTGAGAGATTAGTCAACTGTTCAAATGATTATGTCATTTTAAAGCAGAAATCTCCAGCTATATAATGTGCAATGAAATTCTTCAACATTCATTACTTTGAGTAGAGTGTCTCAAACCAGGTTCCAGATATTAAATACCCAAGGCAAGTATTGGTCTCCTCTCTGAGCAAATGGAGGTCTCCTACGGACCAGAGAATAATACAAGAAATATTCAAAGATGTCTTGAACTAGACACACATTTTCCTGGGTACCTTCATCCAGCCTACTCTTTGCCCATATTCTCCTCTCCCTGAAACTCACATCTTTGGCAGGACTAGCCCCTGATTGCATTCACAGGCCTGCTTAAATTCTGCCTGTAGCACCAGAGTTACCTTTCCTGACTACCCTTGCTAAAATATCATTCCCATTATTCTAAGTTTCTTCTTGATGTATACATCGAATGATTGGTTTCTTCTTTATAATTTGTCTCTCTCCACTGAGTGCAGGGGCATTGCTTTCCACTGCCACTGTATAGTGTCTGGCATATAGCAGCTGCTCAGTGAATATCTATGTATTATTCATAAGACCAAATCCCCAAACACCAGCACAGGGGTTGAGGGCTTAGACACTCCAAATTCAGGTACGCGTTTCCACAAAAGAGAAAGATAAACGCTGCCAGTGTAAGTCCTAGATTCTAACATGGAGACATCTGCCCCAATTGTGGAAAAGACTGCCAGTTTCAGATTGGCCTCATTATTCATGGATCATAAAAAAAGAATTGTTTCTTCCTCTTGGAAGATAGCTTGTCAGCAGTATTTATTGTTTTGTACTAACCATCCCCTTGCAATGTTCCTCATGAAGATGGGCTTACTGCCTTTCATAGCAGTCCCCTCTCTTCCATTGGCTGTTCTCCTTTTTTGTATTTAAGCTATGAGCTAATCTCAGCAACCTCAAATGATTCGTTGGAAATATCTTTCATTTGGATCACTGAAAGTTTTCCAGATGTGTGGAGTTGCAGTAAACCAGGAAAAAGTCAGCAGAAAATCAAACATTATATTTTATTGCTGCAAAATGATTTTCAATTCTTCCTACACCCAAATCACTGCCCAGAAATTCCAGAGAATCAAAACCCTTACTGTTTCTCAGTACCTCCACCATCAATTCTATTTCAGAAACCAGTTGTACCCACCTACTCTCAATTGGGGAGAATAATTGTGTGCATTTGTAGGACTGAAACTGAGTTTCCAAAATATTTGGTGACATTATTGAAGTTAGTTTTGTTTCTTTAGGGATGATCAATATAATGCTAGAATAAATATAGCATCAAATTACTTTATTTCAGTGGCAGAACTTCTAATTATGATTCAGTTGATCAGTCTGGTGCAAAGCATGCAATAACCTTGCCCTTTTGTTTATGTTTGCCTCTGTGCTAATTTTCTTTTTAAATTAAACTCTTCAGAAGAAAGCTTAAGGTGTGGAATTTTTATTTCAGTTAAGTAGTCCTGGCTTATTCATGGCATATACCCAGCTCTCCTGGCCCATTGCCAGTCATACTTAAAGGGGGATGAGCTTATCAAGATGGTTTGACAATGCCAGGCAACCAGTCTGCTGTCTGATAATCTTTTATTATTATTATTTTTACTTTACAATATTGTATTGGTTTTGCCATACATCAACACGAATCCACCACGGGTGTACACGTGTTCCCAATCCTGAACCCCCCTCGCACCTCCCTCCCCATACCATCCCTCTGGGCCATCCCAGTGCACCAGCCCCAAGCATCCTGTATCCTGCATCAAACCTAGACTGGCTATTCATTTCTTATATGATATTATACATGTTTCAGCAGGATCCTCTATGACCCACCTCCCAGAATACTGGAAATAAATGCTGTCTGATAATCTTAATTTCAAAGAATTTCAACCAAGAGGTGTGGATTTAGTCTACTGTGCTGGTAAGATGAAAAGAACCCTGCATGCTGACTGGGTCACTGCATTGGGTACTCAGACTTGAAATTGCAAGGATTTGGTCTGTTTGCTTGCCTTACTTGAGTCTACCTAACTTTTAAAATAGGAAAGTGTGCTTGAATTCACACTTGAGCATAGTTCTGCCAACCTGCATAGCAGTTTATCTAAAACAGAAACAGGAAGTTTGAAGCTGGAAGGAACATCTTGACATTCAGCATCTCCAAGCACAATACCGGTACAGAATTTGTTGAGAAATGGAGAGCATCTCTCTGGCTGCTTGAAACAGTGGTTTCTAAACTATAGTTCTACCCACTCCCCACCCCCAGGAAAGTCTCCATGATGAGAGTGGTTTACTTAATTCATGAGGGAGACTGACTTTCATTATAAATGTAAACAGAGCATTTGAGGAAGTGTTTTCTCTTCCCACATGAGAAAGTAATGTGTTCTTGACAAACATAATTGGGTAGTATGTAGTATTTTGAGACTGTAACTTGATGAAGGAAGACTGTCTTTTCTAAAACAATTATTTGTTTGTAATTATTTACATATCTGCAAGCTTATAAACTCTTTGAAGTTATGAACCATGACTATCTCTTCCACTTCTGTATCCCCAACCTAGGACAGACTTGCAGTGTGATTAGTCTTTTCTTGTGAATGCTGAAGGTCAGGTTCATCCATATATACAAGTTTGCCAGTAAACTTTGGCCCTTTGTGACACTGAATTTCTAGCAGTACAAAAAGTAATGTTGAATTTTTTTATAGTACATTCAGAAGGTTTTAGGAGATGATTATTATGTGCAGTGCCATATGTTTACCTGTAGGCCATTCTGGTATTTGCTAGTAACCACATTCCCCACAGTCCGGAACACTTGATGAAATATAGAAACATTCTGCCCGTCCTTCCCCACAGTTAGCCATATGCCACTTCAGATCCATAGGTAATTCTTACACATCATCCCTTCCTGAGAGGGAAAAACAGCTTACACATATGAAGACTCATTCCAAAATGAGAATCATGGATGGTGTTTCATTTGCTTAAGAAACATTTCAGCCTCAAGTATTCAGAATCTTAAAGAGAGCAGTACCTTTGTTGGAAAAAATCTAGTGTTCAAAGTTGGAAGAAGTCCAGTCAACTTCAAGCAAGCTTCTAGAGTTACCCCCTAGTTTAGAGGACTTAGGCAAGGGAGATTGAAGGCATGGCAGTTATTTTTAGCACTTATTATGGAGGGATATCTTTATCGCTTTGTAGGTTGAGAAGGCTTTTCTCCTGTGCTGAGAACTTCAGGTCTTCTTCCTTCCTAAGGCCATGCATGTGAGGCCAACAGGAGCCCTGTTAAGCATCAATCCCCAATAGTCAGTTGTGACCAGAGGCATCAGGAAGGACATGTGTGGTGAGGAAATGAGGAAAACACACCACCCTTTAGCATTTATGAATGCTAAACCTTTGGAGGTGAACAAAGGCTAAACGTTATTGCAAATTGGCTTCTGGTTTTGATGCATATAAAATAGCAAGGGAAAAGCTACTACTGATTTTTCCCAGTGTAAATGTATCTTTGAAAAGTTGTGCTGTAGCGGAAATTTATGCTACGGTTTGCATTTTAATAGTAACTTTGCTTCAAACTCTTACCCTGTGGAAATTTTCTGGATGATTATGTTGATTTGTAGTTCCAAGATGGATTTTAAAATATATCATTACCTAAATAATCAGTTCAGTCTCTCAGTTGTCTCAGACTCTTTGTGACCCCATGGACTACAATGCGCCAGGCTTCCCTGTCCATCACCAACTCCTGGAGTTTACTCAAACTCATGTCCATCGAGTCGGTGATGCCATCCAACCATCTCATTCTCTGCTGTCCCCTTCTCCCACCTTCAATCTTTTCCAGCATCAAGGTCTTTTCCAGTGAGTCAGGTCTTTGCATCAGGTGGCCAAAATATTGTAGTTTCAGCTTCAGCATCAGTCCTTCCAATGAATATTCAGGACTGATTTCCTTTAGGATGGACGGGTTGGATCTTGCTGTCCAAGGGACTCTCAAGAGTCTTCTCCAGTTCAAAAGCATCAATTCTTCTGTGCTCAGCTTTCTTTATAGTCCAACTCTCACATCCATACATGACTACTGGAAAGACCATAGCTTTGACTAGATGGACCTTTGTGGGCAAAGTAATGTCTCTGCTTTTTAATATGCTGTCTAGGTTGGTCGTAACTTTTCTTCCAAGGAGCAAGCGTCTTTTAATTTCATGGCTGCAGTCAGCATCTGCAGTGATTTTGGAGCCCCCCAAAATAAAATCTGTCACTGTTTCCATTGTTTCCCCATCTATTTGCCATGAAGTGATGGGACTGGATGCCATGATCTTAGTTTTTGAATAGTATTTAATTTAAAAAGCATTAACTACAAATTAAGGCACAAAAGAAGCAAAGTAGAATTCTGGCTATAGTAGAATTAAGGTAAAATAGTAACCTCCTACCTCGTAAAATCTACTGGAAATGAGAAAATGGAAGCTCCCCCCAAACATAGTGAGATTTATTATCCATTTAGGACCAGATTTTGTGTCTAACAAAGGGGTGTTAAGGATTAGGTTATCTTCAATAATCCTGGTCTCTTATTTTTAGAATAAGTAAAAGGAAATCACATAGGATCCATTTATTTATTTTGGCAAAATTTATAAATAATGACATTTTCATTCCCCAATTTAACCATTTTAAAGTGCACAATTCAGGGGCATTTAGTATATTTCATCAGATTGAGTTAGTTCCAGAATGTTTTCACCACCCCCAAAGGAATCCCCATATCCACTGAGCAGTCCTTTCCTCTTTCCCTCTCCTCCCAGCTCCTGCAACCGAGTATCAAACTTCGGCAGCCAGTAAAATATGCTTTCTCTTTGGATTTATGGATTCTGAACATTTCATGTAAACAGATCGACTTTTTAACAGGATAATCTAAGCCAGCAATCATCATCCTTTGATAAGTACGCTAAAAACGCATGGTTAGATTTTGCAATCTGCGACCTTTCCTTCTGCCAAAAGTGAAGGACCAGCTGGAGAATCTTGATAATTGAGCAGAAAGTGATGCTAGAATACCTAGGTACTGTGGATGAAACTCTAGAATTTCAGGTGAATTCCTGTGTCACAAAACCAGAAATCTGGGCAGAATTCCATACTGGAATCTCAAGTCATTACAGTGACCTGAGTATGGTACATGAAACTACCGATGGTGAGCTGAGAAGTCAGCTTTCTCCATGTCTCTTACCCTTCCTTCCTTATTTTCTTTTTCAAACAAGTGTTATTAAGCACATAGCACGGTCAACACTATGGAAACGATGTACAAAGCAGGCATTATCTCTGCCCTCACAGAGTCTACACTTGTGTGGAGGGAGAGACATAATAAAATAAATAGCTACACTGTGCTTTAAGTGTTATTATGAAGGAAGAGAAAACCATAATACAAGTGAGAATAACTGAAGCAGGAAGCTCCTTTAGATCAAGTGTTCAAGAGTTGCCTCTCTAAGGATGTCATATTCAAGCTAGGAGGTGAAAGATGCAAAGGAGGCAACCGTGTGAAAGTGGTGTACAAGAGTTCCAGGTTTAAAAAAAATGCCGTGTGCAGAAGCCCCATGGCAAGAAGGATCATAACACATTCTGTGAAGAAAAGATCAGAAACTTAGTGAGTGAGGTGAGGCTGGAGAAGTAGCCAAGGGGCCAGTCATGCAGGGGTACGTAGCCAGCCCCTGGGACAGAATTTATTATGAAAGCAATGGTCAGTCATTGGGCAATACCAAGCAGGAGATTGACTTGATGCAATTTTTTTCACTTGTTGCTGTGAGAAGATGCAATTAAGCTGGCAAGAGTAGAGTTACGAGGGTAATGAAAACATCTGGGAACAAGATAGTGTTGGCTGGACAGGGTGGAGGTATACCTATTTATATACTAATCTGGAGTCCTACAGCTGTGCCAGGCAAGATGGAATGAGCATGGGTGTTCATATTCTTGTCATATTTTGTCCATGTAATATTCCTCTAGGGGACTTGGAAACAAAGAAAGTACAAATCAGGAATAAGGTTGGTAATTTGCTGCAGCTTAATAAATATTTATTTAATATCTCTCTGTGCCAAGCAGATGGCACCATTTTCCTTTTGAACTTTGAAGGCATTGCTTCCATGTATATCTATCAGGAGCTGGTACTGCTGTTGGGAAGACCAAAGCTGTTCTGATTCTTCATCTCTTGATTTGACCTGGTTTTTCTCTCTGGAAGCTGGAGAGATCTTTTCTGTTCTGCTCTTTGATGTTGACAGGCCTTTGTTTGGGTCTCTGGTCATCCATTTTGCTGGGCACTCACTGGGCAAATTCATTCTCAACATTCATTCTCTTCAGTACCTGATATTTTAAAAATAATTTCATCAATGATTTCCTGTCTCCCATTTTCTTTTTACTTTCTAGATATCTTATTATATTCAGATACCAAACTACTAGACTAGTCCTTTATATTTTTCCCCTGGTTTTTGAACATTTAATCTTTATCTTCTGACCCATTCATTGAGCTATTTTTAATTTCTATGCACCTCCTTCCCCTTTTGTATTTAATCTCTGGATATCCCTTTTGTACAGGATCTGGGAAACTGGAAATCTAATTGCTTCTTAAACATACTTTTAACCAACCATTTAAAAAAAATAACTTCACCTTCTCACCAACTCCCTGAGTTACTTGATACTGCCAGTTCCTGACCCTCTGGAGTAATGTATGATGGGGATCAGCAAGATTCTCGAAAGGGGCAAATAGTATCTTAGGCTTTGTGGACCGTATAACTGCTCAACTATGAAATCACAGTTGCTCACAACTGCTCAGCTCTACTGATGTATCATGATAGCAGCCATAGACAATCCTGAAAGAAATGGGCATATCTGTGTTTCAGTCAAACTTGGTTTACTGACCCCTGGTCTGTGATATACATTGAGCTGCACTGTGGCTTTTCCCACTGTCAAGTTAGGATGGAGTGTCTTTTGGTCTTTTGCTAACTTTCTGACTTCTTACCCATCTGCTTTCCAGCTTTCAGAATTTTGTTGCTGTTGTTTGTTCCCTGTTCATTTCTTGCTATTTTGAGATTAGTTGTTTTAAATAGTTTTTACAGTGCTTTTATTGGAGTTTCAGGAGTGAACGTAAATAAATATTGGAATATCTTGTTTCTACCAACACCTTTACCTGAACATGGCAGTTAAGCATTAATAAAGGGTAGTATTAGGGGTTTCCATTTCTGTAAGTTGACCCTGACATTGTAGGCCATTTAAATGATTTTACTTGTTTCACTCTTTTGCAGGGCTGACTAATTTGGAGCTTATAATCATTGTTTTCCTTTCTTGCCATACACATTTTACTCTCATTTCAGCTTTTATCAAGAAATCTATTTCCAGCAGTTGGTGGGATGTTAGCATTTGTAATTTCACACAAAATAATAGGACATAGATTTTAGGCCATGCATTTGTAATTTTGTATAAAATTAATAGAACATAGATTTTAGGCAGTATGAGGCTAACTTACAAATGGCAGGTGAGAAAAACAGCTCTCCCAGGGAGAGGCCAGGAGCAGCAGAATATGCTTAGATAATCCAGAGGCTGCTGCTTCCATGACCACCCACCAGGGATAGAACTGAGGCAACCAAGAGCAGTTGCTAGTCCTTACCTTGAACCTTGAGCCATGGTGGCAAATAGGACAGAAAGCCACTCTCTGAACCAACACCTCCCAATGAGCATACCCCACGTCCAAGGTAAGAGAAACCCAAGTAAGATGGTAGGTGTGGCAAGAGGGCATCAGAGGGCAGACACACTGAAACCATACTCACAGAAAACTAGTCAATCTGGTCACAGTAGGACGACGGCCTTGTCTAACTCAATGAAACTAAGCTATGCCCGTGAGGCCACCCAGGATGGGCGGGTCATGGTGGAGAGGTCTGACAGAATGGGGTCCACTGGAGAAGGGAATGGCAAGCCACTTCAGTATTCTTGCCTTGAGAACCCCATGAACAGTATGAAAAGGCAAAATGATAGGATACTGAAAGAGGAACTCCCCAGGTCAGTAGGTGCCCAATATGCTACTGGAGATCAGTGGAGAAAAAACTCCAGAAAGAATGAAGGGATGGGGCCAAAGCAAAAACGATACCCAGCTGTGGATGTGACTGGTGATAGAAGCAAGGTCCGATGCTGTAAAGAGCAATATTGCATAGAAACCTGGAATGTCAGCTCCATGAATCAAGGCAAATTGGAAGTGGTCAAACAAGAGACGGCAAGAGTGAACGTCGACATTCTAGGAATCAGCGAACTAAAATGGACTGGAATGGGTGAATTTAACTCAGATGACCATTATATCTACTACTGCGGGCAGGAAACCCTCAGAAGAAATGGAGTAGCCATCATGGTCAACAAAAGAGTCTGAAATGCAGTACTTGGATGCAAATTCAAAATCAACAGAATGATCTCTGTTTCCAAGGCAAACCATTTAATATCATGGTAATCCAAGTCTATGCCCCAACCAGTAATGCTGAAGAAGCTGAAGTTGAATGGTTTTATGAAGACCTACAAGACCTTTTAGAACTAACCCCCCCAAAAGATATCCTTTTCATTCTAGGGGACTGGAATGCAAAAGTAGGAACCCAAGAAACACCTGGAGTAACAGGCAAATTTGGCATTGGAATACGGAATGAAGCAGGGGAAAGACTAATAGAGTTTTCCCAAGAAAATGCACTGGTCATAGCAAACACCCTCTTCTAACAAAACAAGAGAAGACTCTACATGTGGACATCACCAGATGGTCAACACCAAAATCAGATTGATTATATTCTTTGCAGCCAAAGATGGAGAAGCTCTATACAGTCAACAAAAACCAGACCAGGAGCTGACTGTGGCTCAGATCATGAACTCCTTATTGCCAAATTCAGACTTAAATTGAAGAAAGTAGGGAAAACCACTAGACCATTCAGGTATGACCTAAATCAAATCCCTTATGATTATACAGTGAAAGTGAGAAACAGATTTAAAGGACTAGACTGATAGAGTGCCTGATGAACTATGGAGGGAGGTTCGTGACATTGTACAGGAGACAGGGATCAAGACCATCCCCATGGAAAAGAAATGCAAAAAAGCAAAATGGTTGTCTGAGAAGGCCTTACAAGTAGCTGTGAAAAGAAGAGAAGTGAAAAGCCAAGGAGAAAAGGAAAGATATAAGCATCTGAATGCAGAGTTCCAAAGAATAGCAAAAAGAGATAAGAAAGCCTTCCTCAGCGATCAATGTTGTTGTTGTTGTTTCCAGTAGAGGAAAACAACAGAATGGGAAAGACTAGAGATCTCTTGAAGAAAATTAGAGATACCAAGGGAACATTTCATGCAGAGATGGGCTCGATAAATGACAG
The DNA here is from genome assembly GCF_032405125.1 of Capricornis sumatraensis. Classification (NCBI taxonomy): domain Eukaryota; kingdom Metazoa; phylum Chordata; class Mammalia; order Artiodactyla; family Bovidae; genus Capricornis; species Capricornis sumatraensis. Next base: position 135,703,205 of record NC_091092.1, on the reverse strand, counting down.
AAATGCTATGGACCTAACAGAAGCAGAAGATATTGAGAAGAGGTAGCAAGAGTACACAGAAGAAGTGTCCAAAAAGATCTTCATGACCAAGATAATCACAATGGTGTGATCACTCTCCTAGAGCCAGACATCCTGGAATGTGAAGTCAAGTGGGCCTTAAGAAGCATCACTATGAAGAAAGCTAGAGGACGTGATGGAATTCTAGCTGAGCTATTTCAAATCATGAAAGAAGATGCTATGAAAGTGGTACACTCAATATGCCAGCAAATTTGGAAAACTCAGCAGTGGCCACAGGACTGGAAAAGGTCAGTTTTCATTCCAATCCCAAAGAAAGGCAATGCCAAAAATGCTCAAACTACCACACAATTGCACTCATCTCACACGCTAGTAAAGTAATGCTCAAAGTTCTCCAAGCCAGGCTTCAGAAATACATGAACTGTGATCTTCCAGATGTTCAAGCTGGTTTAAGAAAAGGCAGAGGAACCAGAGATCAAATTGCCAACATCTGCTGGATGATGGAAAAAGCAAGAGAGTTCCAGAAAAACATCTATTTCTGCTTTATTGACTATGCCAAAGCCTTTGACTGTGTGGATTACAATACACTGTGGAAAATTCTGAAAGAGAAGGGAATAGCAGACCACCTGACCTGCCTCTTGAGAAACCTATATGCAGGTCAGGAAGCAACAGTTCGAACTGGACATGGAACAACAGACTGGTTCCAAATAGGGAAAGGAGTACATCAAGGCTGTAGATTGTCACCCTGCTTATTTAACTTATATGCAGAGTACATCATGAGAAACACTGGGCTGGAGGAAGCACAAGCTGGAATCAAGATTGCCGGGAGAAATATCAATAACCTCAGATATGCAGATGACACCACCCTTATGGCAGAAAGTGAAAGTGGTTAGTGAAAAAGTTGGCTTAAAGCTCAACATTCAGAAAACGAAGATCATGGCATCTGGTCCCATCACTTCATGGCAAATAGATGGGGAAACAGTGGAAACAGTGTCAGACTTTATTTTTTTGGGCTCCAAAATCCCTGCAGATGGTGACTGCAGCCATGAAATTAAAAGACGCTTACTCCTTGAAAGGAAAGTTATGACCAACCTAGATAGCATATTCAAAAGCAGAGACATTACTTTGCCAACAAAGGTCCATCTAGTCAAGGCTACGGTTTTTCCAGTAGTCATGTATGGATGTGATAGTTGGACTGTGAAGAAAGCTGAGCACCGAAGAATTGATGCTTTTGAAATGTGGTGTTGGAGAAGACTCTTGAGAGTCCCTTGGACTGCAAGGAGATCCAACCAGTCCATTGTGAAGGAGATCAGCCCTGGGATTTCTTTGGAAGAAATGATGCTAAAGCTGAAACTCCAGTACTTTGGCCACCTCATGTGACGAGTTGACTCATTGGAAAAGACTCTGATACTGGGAAGAATTGGGGGTGGGAGGAAAAGGGGACGACAGAGGATGAGATGGCTGGATGGCATCACTGACTCAATGGACGTGGGTTTGGGTGAACTCCGGGAGATGGTGATGGACAGGGAGGCCTGGCGTGCTGTGATTCATGGGGTCGCAAAGAGTCAGACACGACTGAGTGAACTGAACTGAACTGAACTGAGCACCACATATGTCCACCAACCACAATTATGCTCCAAAACTCCCTCGCTTCCTCTCTTAGAGCTAGACACGAAAGCTTTGTGTGCTGTTACTGAGGAAAGAGACCTAAAAAACAAATACACTGCTTTTTCCAACTAGAGAATACTGATTTCCTGTTTCAGGAAATGCCATAGGAGCAGCAGTTTTCTAATGGCACTGTAACTTGGTGTCACCTGGGAAGCCTTGCAGAATTCTGATGCCCAGGCCCCATCCCAGATTATTTATACTCAAGAAATAAGCAGCAGATCTGGAAGTCCACCTCCAGGGTTGCAAAATTAAATGTTGTAAATAGACACTGTCTTTATGAAAAAGAATCAGATTATAATAAAATAAATATAAAACTGAGCAAAAATAGAAATTTGATCACAGCACATGTCTACTATCTGAACTGAACCAATGTGAGGTCATACATCATCTCTTTTTACAACCACCCCCAGTGTAAATATTCACAGTTTTTGTGGCACAGATATTGGTTTTCTTACTCCTTGCTACGGCAGGCTCTGCTACATAATATATGATGTGGAAATCCAAAGGACTTTGTAACAGACATTTCCTGTTCTTCACTCTTTAGGGACATTGTGAGGCTGGCACTTTGCTTCCCCTTGGAAGTTAAGTTTGACCATGTGACTTGATTTGGCCAAAGAAAACTGAGTGGATGTAATCTATGTCACTTCCGAGTCATAGTTTTAGGAGACAGTTTGCAATTAGCTTTCGTTCTTTCCCCAACTCTGACCAGCAATGCTCCTGACAGTCTCTGTTCTGACCTGAAGAGATGGAGAGCACAGCCCCCATCAACTTATATTTTGGAGACATTCTTTCCTGGAGTATAATCTAGTCTATCCTGACAAATATAGTGGTGTAAGTACCACTTTACCTTTCTAAAATCTGAAAATTTCTAAATTCTGAAACACATCTGGCACCAAGGGTTTCAAATAAGATATTGTGGATCTTTATTTAAAAATTTTAAGTTGGGTGCTTTCCCCCAAAAAATTTGAACTGTGTCAATGCTTTGAGCTCAGCAGTTTCCTGAGGTGAGCAGACTAGCATTTGGGCAATGTCCTCTGGACTGAGCTCTTGGAAGTCAGAGATTGTCTTGGTAGCCTCAGTGCCTGATATGAAGTGAACACTTGGTAATTAGGCACTGAAAAAAGTTAATGGCACAAAGACAGATAATACCTGGACGTCTGCTTGCAATGTGGGAGACCTGGGTTCGATCCCTGTATCGGGAAAATTCCCTGGAGAAGGAAATGGCAACCCACTCCAGTATTCTTGCCTGAAGAATCCCATGGACAGAGGAACTTGGTGGGCTACAGTCCACGGGTCTCAAAGAGTCAGACACAACTGAGCAACTTCACTTTCACTTTCACTTTGAGGCTCTGAGAGAGAGCGAGCAAAAAAGGAAGATATGAGGTGAAGGCAAAAGTTATTTACTTCATCTAGTTCATGGTTTTGCCTTGTTCGAATAATGAGCTGGAGGCAGAGCAAATCTTGTTTGAAAGGACCGTATACTGGCAATAGGTTAACGCTCATGGGTGGATGTCAAGATTAATTGAGGTAATTTGAACAAGTAAGGCTCTTAGCACAGAACTGGTTTACAGTTGTTGTTTAAGTTGCTGAGTTGTGTCCAACTCTTTACGACCCCATGGACTGTAGCCCCTCAGCCTCCTCTGTCCATGGGATTTCCCAGGCAAGAATACTGGAGTAGCTTGCCATTTCTTCTGCAGGGGATCTTCCCCACCCAGAGCTTGAACTCTTATCTCCTGCATTGGTGGGCAAATTCTTTACCACTGAGCCACCAGGGAAGTCCTGGTTTATAGTTAACCTGTAGTAAATGTAGCTATTATTAATATTAATTAAAAATACATTGGGAGTTAAAATAGGTAACCAACAAGGACTTACTATATAGTGGTAAATAAATAAATAAATCCAATTCGTAAAAAAAATAGCAATCCCCCTGAAACTGTATTGGAGAGGGGAAACTGGCTAATAATGGCTTTCAAATTGTACTTTACTCTTCAGTGGATTCTGAAGCACCTCTTTAATACCTCTAGGGTGGATTATCTCTCAACCCTGGAAAGGGGAAGGGGCAGCTATGTGGGTAGGGCCTGAACCATCAATGCCCACTCTAATCTCAACAGCTCTGCTTTGCAGCCATCATGGGTTAGCTTTCACATAGGACTTTGATTAAAGAAGGAGTCCTATAGATAAAAACAACCTTGAAGATCATTAAATAAGATATTTATATATATATATGTGTGTGTGTGGCAATGGCACCCCACTCCAGTACTCTTGCCTGGAGAATCCCATGGGCAGAGGAGCCTGGTAGGCTGCAGTCCATGGGGTTGCTGAGGGTCGGACACGACTGAGCAACTTCACTTTCACTTTTCACTTTCATGCATTGGAGAAGGAAATGGCAGCCCACTCCAGTGTTCTTGCCTGGAGAATCCCAGGGACGGGGGAGCCTGTTGGGCTGCTGTCTATGGGGTTGCACAGAGTCGGACACTCCTGAAGCGACTTAGCAGCTTAGCAGCAGTGTGTATATATAAACGGAATCACTTTACTGCACACTAGAAACTCAGACAATATTGTAAATCAGTTATACTTCAATGTAAATAAAATAATAAAGGAAAAATATATTTCACAGAGACCTTCAGAAGCTAGTGTTGAAAACCAAGGCTTTTTGATAAATTTCTTTTTAAAATAAATGAATTAACACATTATTCGTGGTATCCTGGTATTGTGGCTAATTAAGGTTTTAATGTAGCATTTGGACATACCATTTTAAAAAAATATTTGATTCTCTAGCAATCATGAGCATTTGAATCCTTACAACATTTTCCCTGTGTTCTCAAAAAACAAATAATAGTCTTGAAAATGTATAAGGTTAATCATATGAGAGTTCTGCTAAGCCAGAATTTAATGAGATATTACTTAAAAGTTCCTAGAGTTTCCTCCTTGGCTTGTGAATTAGTTCTCTGAGAGGCTATCAGTATTCCACTTTAAGGTATAATAGAGGCTTTGAGAAAAGGCTGTTGGAGAGTCTCTTTTTGAGGTCCCATTAATATGATAAATGTGATGTCATTGAGTAACAAAAGCCCAGTCTGGCTTTTGAATTGTGTGGGCTGTGAGGTGTATGTGTATGTACAGTTGGCTGTCCTCTCATGCACTGACTGATCCGTGAAGTCTCATAAGAAGGTGCTTTTCCTACTCATCCTTCTTCACTGTTGGTACTTCAAGGATTCCTATTCTTGGGAGCCCTTATGGCAAAAACAAAAAAGAAACTGGAAAGTCACAGAGTATTTGTTCAGGAGGGGAAGAGTTGGGGTGAGGAGCAGCTTCCAACACCTAATCCAAGTTAGAGCCTTGCAGGGAGATGGCAAGTTTCTAAAGAAGAGATCAGATAATGTTGACATTTCTAGAATGAACTCTGTAAACATGTGTACATATATGGTGGTGAAGGCTAGCTTGTGGGGGTGGGGGATGGAATTTTTCCCTTTTCCTCTTTTCTTATATCCAGAATGTGTCTTATTTCCAGGACTCTTAAGTGAGAAGAGTATTATTACAAGTTTACTTGGAGTCAAGGATAGGCTCAGCGAGGACTGTGGTTGGCCTTGGACTATGATCACTCTGTGCAAAAAGATTGAGATATAATTCACATCTGTGAAATTCACCCTTTTTAAGTGCCCAGTTCAGTGGTGTTTAATATGTTCACAAGATCGAGTCTTGGGCATCAAGCCTCATATGCCTCGTGAGTGAGTCAGTCCTGCTTTCATGAATAGTCCAGCCACTGGTCAGTGTTTCAGGGAGACCCAGGGCCTGTGGGAGCCTTATCCCCCCTAAGGGGAGCTTTAAGAGAATAACAGGATGCAGACTCCTTCTCCGTCAGGCTAAGCTTGGTGCTTTTATTTCTTGAAGCTACAAAATCGACACTTCTTGGTACACCAGGATGGGAGCATTAAATCACAGCTGGAGCATACAAGGGAAGTCGTGTTTATCAGGGTAACACCTCCTTAAATTTATCGCAGATGCTGCAGTTTGCATCCCAGGGGAGCAAAACCTAATCTGCCTTCCCCAGAGCCCGATTGTAATCTTTGAAAGGCAGTGGAAACTGGCAGCAATCCAACCAATGCCTCCTTTCTCCTCCCATTGCAGGAAGTAGATGCTTGAGATTGAAGCTGTTACTCAAAGCTCAAAAACGTGTATTTGAAAGGCCTTGGTGTTTTGCATTTCTTCCTGTCCTAGAGATTCTAGAAGGGGAAAAGCTAACCCTGACGATGTATTTGCAGCCATCACCCTACCCACTTTCATACAGCATCTCCCCTGTCACCAACACCTCTCTTGTGGATGGCTGCCCTGGCCAAGGGGGTTGGGACTTCCTGCCTGAGGATGGTAAATAATGAATAGAATCAAGGTGGGGACCATCAGCAGCATCAGTATTGCCCTGAAATTGATCAGGAATGCAACATTTCAGGCTCCACCAAAATCAGAAACTGAGAGTGGTGTCCAGCAAGCAGTGTTTTAACAAACTGCAGGAGATTCTTTTTGCACATTTAAATTTGAAATGCAGTGAGAAGACCAAGATCAGGTGGGGTTCAGAGTGCAAGACACAACGAGATGGCTCTGAAAGCTGGTGCAAAATCCAAACCTTTGAAGCTTGCATATACATGGCCACAAATAGGCACCCACTGTACCATTTTCAGTTCAGGACAGTCCATGGAGCCGCAAAGAGTCAGACACGACTGAGCAACTTAACTCACTCACTCACTCACTCAGTCGCTCAGTCGGGTCCAACTCTTTGCGACCCCACGAACCGCAGTATGCCAGGCCTCCCTGTCCATCACCAACTCCCGAAGTCCACCCAAACCCATGTCCATTGTGTCGGTGATGCCATCCAACCATCTCATCCTCTGTCATCCCCTTCTCCTCCTGCCCTCAATCTTTCCCAGCATCAAGGTCTTTTCAAATGAGTCAGCTCTCTGCATTAGGTGGCCAAAGTATTGGAGTTTCAGCTTCAACATCAGTCCTTCCAATGAACACCCAGGACTGATCTCCTTTAGGATGGACTGGTTGGATCTCTTTGCAGTTCAAGGGACTCTCAAGAGTCTTCTCTGGCACCACAGTTCAAAAGCGTCAATTCTTCTGCACTCAACTTTCTTTATAGTCCAACTCTCACATCCATACATGACCACTGGAAAAACCATAGCCTTGACTAGACGGACCTTTGTTGGCAGAGTAATGTCTCTGCTTTTTAATATGGTGTCTAGGTTGGTCATAACTTTCCTTCCAAGGAGCAAACGTCTTTTAATTTCATGGCTGTAGTCACCATCTGCAGTGATTTTGGAGCCCAGAAAAATAAAGTCAGCCACTGTTTCCCCTGTTTCCCCATCTATTTGCCATGAAGTGGTGGGACCGGATACCATGATCTTAGCTTTCTGAATGTTGAGCTTTAAGCTAACTTTTTCATCAAGTCTTACTTTCATCTTGTTTTACTTTCATCAAGTACCATTTTTTCATCAAGTACCAACTTTTTCATCAAGTTTTACTTTCATCTTGTTTTACTTTCATCAAGTACCATTTTCATTTAGGCTAAAAGTGAATGAGACTTCCTGTCTCCCACCTGCCTCTGTTAGTTTATCATTTATGTTAATATCTTTCTTCCTTCAAGAAGCACTTTATTGTTAACTTCATTGCAAATAGATAAAATTAAGAAATTAAAAAATAGTGGAGAGGGTATGAAAAGAAAGGGAGCTTTTTTTTGGATCCTGGAATTTAGGAGTAAAAAATTCTTAACCGTGGTACTGTTTAAAACTTTTACCCAGATTTCTCTTGTCAAATAGAAACCAAATCCAGATTTAGGTAAGGAAAGACCTTTATTCAGAAGGATTATTGTAATAAATGGAAGGGACCTTTGTGTTAGGGAAACAGAACTTAACAGTAGAGAGAACAATCTGACTATAAGATCTCAAAGGCCGGGGAGAAGATAGTTTTCTTATATAAGAACAGGTAAATAAGGCTAGAAAGAACCCAAATATTGTAGAGAGGGATGAGCAAGTGGTGTGTTCCAACAGTTGAGCAGGATATGTCTTTCTCTGGGGTCAGCTGATTTTCTTGAAGGGTCAAGAGGGCTTGGCATTCCAATGCTATTGGCAGGCATTTTGTCCAGACCAGTCAGTGGTAAACCCAGTCCAGCTAATCATTTATGGCAACGAAAGGAAATGTGGAGGGTCATGTCTCACATTGTCCTAGGTAAATGCACAAGTCTTATGGAAGTCATATGGGGAAGCCATATTAAGTAAGCCATTCCCTGGAAAACAAAAGCATGGAGGTATTTCTTAACCTTTTCTGTATTCCAAGCCCCTATGGCTCAGATAAAGTCTAATGTTGTCACTGTATGTGACTGGAACATTTTAAAACACAAGCCTCTTAGCATTTATTTAATAGAAAGATTCTCTTTAATACAAAACACACTTGTTGACTTTTGTTCAGTTAACTGATGTGTTTTATAATTAAAGAGATGTTGCTTTTTTGGGTGAATGCTGAATTTCTCTTTTAAGAGAAGAATCAGTAACCAAACTTAGCATTAAACACATGCAAATATATAGCATAGATTTTTAAAAAATACTTTGAGGATAGATAGAATTGCATAAACTATTTAAAGCTTGATGGAAGAGTTGCAACTGAAAAAGATATTACATAATTTTCCCCATGTCAGTGAATCTGGTGTACACCAATATGTGATTTTGGTGAACAAAGAAATGCTGGGAAGTCATTAATTACAGTAATGAGAGAAGATTATGGCTAAGAGGGTGTTCACAGATTGTCCCATTATCACCTCCTAAAAATAATCATCATGGCTGAAGTGCTTTTTTTATATGAAAAGCTTAATAATTTAAATTAAGAAACACAACTAAGAGCAGGGGAATCTTTCAGTGGAGGTGAGGGAGGAAAAAAGGTTAATTTTTTTAACACTGTATTTTTCAGTGCCGTGGTCCACTATGACTATCAGCTGACTACAGCCTCTATAAAACAATGCTGCTGCTGCTTCTGCTAAGTCATTTCAGTCATGTCCAACTCTTTGCGACCCCACAGACGGCAGCTCACCAGGCTCCCCCGTCCCTGGGATTCTCCAGGCAAGAACACTGGAGTGGGTTGCCATTTCCTTCTCCAATGCATGAAAGTGAAAAGTGAAAGTGAAGTTGCTCAATCATGTCCGACTCCTAGCGACCCCATGGACTGCATCCCACCAGGCTCCTCCGTCCATGGGATTCTCCAGGCAAGAGTACTGGAGTGGGGGGCCATTGCCTTCTCTGATAAAACAATGCAGATCCTTTTCAATATCATCCTGGAGTCTTGACATAGCATTCTGCAGTTTGCACTGTTGTTTGCTATCATTCTGTCTTTCATTATAAGATCATGAATTACTTGTAGGAACTGCTGATTTCCATTGAGAATTTGTTCTTAACCTTGCTCATGTCCTTGGCAGCTTTTTAACAGAGTAGGAACCCCTGGTGGCTCAGATGGTAAAGAATATACCCACAATGTGGGAAACCCGGGTTCAATCCCTGGGTGGGGAAGGAGAAGGAGAAGGAAATGACATTCTCCCCTGGAGAAGGAAATAACAACTCATTCTGGTATTCTTGCCTGGGAAATTCCGTGGACAGAGGAGCCTGGGGGGCTACAGTCCATTGACTCCCAAAGAGTTTCACTTTTTTCTTTCACAGGAAAGTCTTATCACCAAGGAGGAGGCTACAACTCCTCCCAAACAACCACAGTGACAGCAATAACAAGAAAACCATGTGTTAACAATCAGCCAGACCTTGTCTTAGGTAGTGATAAAGTTAATTCTTATATTGGGCCCCACAAAATGGAGGCTGTTCACATGGCCTGATCCCCATCACAAATCTAAAACTAAGTCAGCCTGCACTTACATGCCTCATGGTCAGGGAAACTTCATACCAATCACAGACCTCCAACTCAGCTTTAACTAGTTTACCTTACTAGCAGTTTATACATTTTATTTCATTTAAACCTCACAACCTATTTAGTGGATATTGTTTCGCTCCACAGATGCAAAATTGAATTTCCAAAAGGATAGTCTCAGTCTTATCACTCCACTACAGGAAACTTCTAAAACACATGGCAAAGAAAGGTGTCCCCTTTTGAGCCTAGATTTCTGAAGGACAAATAAGGGGTCAATGTGGGGGTGAAGGTATTCCCAGCTTCTCTTAGCTATGGGCCTCAGTGGCTTCACATTTCAGGCTCATCTTTGCCAAGTTGCAAAATCAGCTCTGACAGAGGTAAGCAGTATGGCAGTGTTACAGGGTTCAGGATGTGCATGCATGCTAAGTCACTTCAGTTATGTCCAACTCTTTGTGACCCTTTGGACTGTAGCCCACCAGGCTTTTCTGTTCATGAGATTTCCTCCTCCAGGAGATCTTCCCAACCCAGAGATTTAACCCATGCCTCCTGTGTCTCCTGCATTGGCAGGTGGGTTCTTTACCACTAGCATCATCTGGGAAGCCCACAGATTTCAGGATACTCTACCTCAGACTATGATACCTTGGCATATTGAACATTTTAAGCTGAAGAAATTTGAGAAATGGCAGGAGCACGAAGGCCTCTGCCCTTCCCCTGAGTCAGGTCATAAGACCCTCAATTGTGAGGTGCCCCTGGTCCCCATACCCGAGGAGAGGAGCATTCCTTTCTCTGCAAGTGGAACGATGCTGGAGGGAATCTGAAGGAACAGTGCTTGCTCAGTTTTCTCCAGTTGACCACCCTCAGCTCATACCCTTTGTCCTGTCTCATTTCCACAACTTTCCATTCTTCATCAGACCTAGTATGAAAACACTTCATTCTACTTCTGAAACCAAGCAGGACCTCATGGGGCCCTCCTGAATACAAAGGGTATTCTGTGTCCCCCATTTCTTGTTTATTGGACAAAGGTTTCAACCTCCTAGACCTTCTCTGAGTTCCAAAGGGCAGATTCAAACAGTTAGTAATTAGAGAAGTGAGAAGAAGCAGAAAGAAACAATAGTGCAGCCAGTGGCACCTGGCCTGGTCCTGGTTCCTTCTCAGGGATGTGCATAACAATTTGATACATATCTGTGAGTTCTATAGGAATGCAGGCCTCCCACCAAGGTGGAGGATGGTAACTCCAGGCTGAACACAAGTAAGTGCACCTCAAACCTGTTGGAACCGGAAGACTGATAGCTGAGATTTCAGGAACACCACTCTTTTACCTCCCCACCAACTGGAGGAGGGTTACATACCCTGCAGCCCTCCCTTGAGATTTTGCCTATGAAACGTTCTTCACTGAAACCCATCAAAGAGATTTCAGGTCTTTGAGCATGAGCCACCTGTTCTCTTTGGATGACCCTTGCAATAAACCTTTCTGTGCTCCATACTCCGTTTTGGTTGGTTTGGGCTCTCTGTGTTGGGCACTAGAACTTAGGTTTGACATTTCTTCATGTCTTTATTTCCTTATGAAGGCTTCCAGGTCACAGAAAACATAAATGTGGTTGCTTTTCTCTTGTTAATCTGTCTTTTGTTATGGTGGCCTCAGCTGAGAACCTAGAAGAGTAGAAGGAAAAGATATTTTTCTTCCCATGCAATGGCTCATGCCCTCTGAAAGATGTGCTCTATTCTTACAGCCCACCACGTGCTTGATCGCTGGTGTGTCCACAAAGCTTCCACTCTCCCCAGCTCTCTGCACACATTGAACTCATTGCCCAGTTCTACTCCATGTCTAAGCATTCCATTTCCCCCAATGAAACTGGAGGCTACCTCCACTATGTATTCTATTTATAGCTTTCCAAAAGATGGTATTGTAATAACTTCAATGAAAAATGTACATGAGCTTCGAAGAGAGGAGGACTGCTTTAGAGACATTAGCTACTCAAAAATCAGGTAAAGCCATTACATTAGAAGACGCTGAATATAGTAATAAGAGCTCATTTTACTGTTAGTAGAGTTAGATTGACCCTTAGTGGAATTCATGGGTTTTGTGGTCCTATGATACATGTATGCACATTTTGAATTAGTCTCTAGTGTGACCTAGCTCTTCCTTGCTTGTGGACAGTTCCTGTTTTATCACTGTGCTTTCTTTTGTGTAGGAAACTCTTTGAAACATTCTTCTGTACCAGTTTTAAATAGCGTCTTTGTTCTTTTTATCTCTGGCCTTTCAGAAAATATACTTAGAATATTTCAAGAGCATTAGAAATTTTTTTCCATGTTAAAGTTAGAGAACTGAGGTTGAATTGTTGCCAAAGAAAGCAGGCTGGCTACTAACATATGTTCTAGTATCTGGCCCTCAGGTTTGGAGTTTCAGAAATGAGGCTTGTGTGGTACTCAGAGTCAATCAGCCTTATGTGTAGCCTAATCATACTCACAAGAGAATGGTTTATCGTCAGTCAAAATTTATTTGTTCACACTAAGAAATCCAGTTTGTAAGAGGACAAGAATGGCCTGTTGTATTGCCTTTTCTCCCTTATGGAAAAGCTGTGATTGTTGGCAAGCCAGAGAACTAGAGCAGTAAAAAGGTAGATGAACTCACTGGCTGGTATCATCTCCCTCTAGAGATCCTGACTATTAACAACCTCCTTCATAGAACCTGTTAAAGGATAATTTGAAACAAAAGGTAAAATCATGATTCATACAAATACAAACTGAATATGTAAAATATTTTATGTAACTCATTAATTAAATGAGGGTCCCAGAAAGATGTTACAGCCAATTCAAAGTAGCATTAGTGAACTATTGATAACGTATGGAGTAAAGAAGTGTTGAAGCAAATTTACAAATGGACACAAAGCTGCCTTATTTTCGAGGAATGTGGTTGAGGGATTCAGCTGCCTCCAGACAATTTATTTGCATGTCCATAAGCTTACTCCTTGGAAGGAAAGCTATGATCAAACTAGATAGCATATTCAAAAGCAGAGACATTACTTTGCCAACAAAGGTCTGTCTAGTCAAGGCTATGGTTTTTCCTGTAGTCATGTATGGATGTGAGAGTTGGACTGTGAAGAAGGCTGAGTGCTGAAAAATTGATGCTTCTGAACTGTGGTGTTGGAGAAGACTCTTGAGAGTCCCTTGGACTGCAAGGAGATCCAACCAGTCCATTCTGAAGTAGATCAGCCCTGGGATTTCTTTGGAAGGAATGATGCTGAAGCTGAAACTGCAGTACTTTGGCCACCTCATGCGAAGAGTTGACTCATTGGAAAAGACTGTGATGTTGGGAGGGATTGGGGGCAGGAGGAGAAGGGGACGACAGAGGATGAGATGGCTGGATGGCATCACTGACTCGATGGACATGAATCTGAGTGAACTCTGGGAGATGGTGATGGACAGGGAGGCCTGGCGTGCTGCGATTCATGGGGTCGCAAAGAGTCAGACATGACTGAGCGACTGAACTGAACTGAAGGAAGAATTATTTTACATTGCTGTCATCTACAATTTACTGTTGTAAAATAGCTCAAAGAAAATGATAGGCTAGAATCAGATAACCCAGGTTTTGTTCTTCTCAGTTCATTGTTTTCCCATTGGAGATACCCAATAATCTTTTTTGCTTTTTTCGGATTTTCTTGTAAACTTGTTTGACATCTTCTTTTGATGGACAGTCATTATCTTGAAGATCAGTTGTAGAACTGATTTATCCCGGCCTTTATGATGCAGTGGAAGGGAAATATCAAGCTTCTTATATATGGGCTGGATAATTTCATACGCTAACAAGTGGCATTCTTTCCCTACATGTTACTTCATACCCCAGAATAATTTTGTTACGGATAATCAGAAATAAGACTCATCAATTCACTGTAACTCACCTCAGTGTCCAAAAAGATATTATATCTGCTTATTTATATCAATTCGCATGCTACCAAAGATGTTGTCATTTACCACATGCTCTTCCCATTGTTTGATTTGGTAAGTTGTTTCATTCCTTCAGGAGTCCCTAGGCTCTCTGGCAGGATGAGTCCAGCAAAAGCATTCTCTCGTTTCATCGTTGTTGGGAATAGAAATTAGTATTCTTGTGCTAGTTGTACATGGTTCTTGTCTGTTGCTTTCCACTCTCTCAGCATCTTAAATTTAAAATAAAAATCAAACAATACATGAATATAAAAGAATATGGTGTTAGTTGTTTTCACCCCAGTATGGAACTTGAATAGTACCTTGATTTGATTGTTATTTAGAAGCAAACTCCTTATGTTCCATAGTTTTGCAATGCATGTTCTTTTCTCTCTAACAAGGGGAAAATAATAGTTTTATTATATCTTGTCAATGAAAAACTTAAGTAGTCACTCTAAGAAAAGAAATGGAAAATTTTATTCAAGTCAGATTGAGGATTGCAACCTGGAAACAGCATTGCAGAAAGCTCTGAGAACTGTTCCACTTATTAGGAGTCAAAGCACAGATATGTGTTTTTGAGACAGGGCTGTATATTAATGATGAATTATTGACAGTTTACACAGTCTAACAGGTCATGGGTCATCATGGGCCCTTATAAGATCAAGAAAAAAGATAATCTTTTAAGGAGTTGTCTTGGTGCTAGGAGAAGGTTGCCCTTTATGTCTGAGCAGGTGTTTCTGCTGATGGGAAGATTTGGTTGATGCCTAAATGTAGATACACAGTGCACAGTAGAGGCGAACAAGGGGGCCAAAGGGCAGAGAAATTTTTTATGTTTAAAGTTGTTGACTGAAAAACTGCACAACCTAAAAGTGGAGTTTTATGTTTTGTTTGGTGGACTTTCATATCTCCGAGGTAAGAGGTAAGAGGAGGAGGATTTATAGGAGTTTTGCAGCAAAGACCAGGTGGTCAGAAAGTCAAAAGATTATTGTTAATGAAATAAAACCAGAAATCTCAAGATAATGAATTTAGCACTTTTCTTTGTATGGGGAGATGCAGGAGTCTGGGCTCATTGAAATCATTCCTTTGATATGCACTTTATCTAGGGTCAGTATCTTGTTCGTTCTCCTCATGAGTCCCCTTATGGTGCACCATTGGGGATGACTACAGTGGCTGAGGGCCTGGCAGCCAGCAGCCCATTTTTCTCCTACCAAGTCCTCTCAGGGCTCACTGTGGGGGAGGCCAAAGCAGCTTGATGGCTATAGCATCTTTGTTTACTGATAAAGCAGGCAACATTTTTCATTCACAAATTTGTCTTGTCTTGCATTAAAATATGAAATTTATTTCACAGTCTCTCACAATATTGTCATACTTCCTCAACTCTATATTTTATATTTAGTGACTCAGTCAGGTGGTAATTTTTAAGTGCTGTGCTTGAAAATCCATCTAAGACACAAATCCTGCCCAAAAGAAACTTAAATTGAGTGAAAACATATACAAAGTTGGAAGGAAAGAAGCTTTTATACAAAGAATAGAATGAATGAAACCTTTATATGGCACAGACACTTTTGCATCTAATCATAATAATGCTATTTTAGCCTTAATTTTTCTCAATTGACCGTGGCAATGGGTTGAAAAGATAGCATCAGTATATAAAAATAATCTGTGATTTCAAAATGCTTTAACCCAGACTTAATTCTTCATGAATCTAGTATTTTCTAAAGCATAATCAATAAGTAACACCAGCTAAGTCAAATATGCTTTTTTTCTCTTTTTTCTTTCCAGTAATGCCAAGGGAAAATTCTTTAATTCACTGACTCTTGCTTTGATCCATAATCCTCCTGAATGCTTCATCCTTTATGTCTCTACTTTCATTTATTTTTTTTTTTTTGGACAGAAGTATATTTTCTTTTATATACAAAAACAAAGGCCCCAGGTATGATTTGTTGAAGTAGCCATCCACAAGATGTTAGATCACTTTTCCTTTGCTTTGGTTAAAACAGTCTAGGAACAGCAATCAGTTCCCCTTCTATGAAGAGCATATAAACACAGCGACACAACTGCTTTTAGGAGAAAATAATCAACATTTAAGAAAAGAAATTAAATTAGTTTTAAACTAAATTAAACATTTACCAATAAATAAGATTCTTAAAAAGGTAACATCTTCATCCTACAATCATGGGCATAACATATACACCAGTTTAAAAAATAAACTTTCTCCCACAATAATAATAATTACAGGTGTTAATGCAACGAGCTAGGAAATGAAATTACTTTAATGTATCTTAAGAGGAAAAAAAACCCTAGCAACCAAAAATAAATTTTAAAAATCGACATTTTTTGAAAATGGTACATTCTAAAAGAACTAATTCTTTATTACAGAACATAATTCAAACTATTGTTGGTATTTCAATGTATTCCTAAAGAAATGTTTAAAAAGAAATTTTGTACACCAGAATTGGAACAGCACTTATAATTCAGTTTACGGCTATGAAAAGGCAATCATCTTCCACTTAAAACTGTAACCAGTGACGAAATATACTTCAAGAACATAAACATTTGGACAATCTTTAATATTGGTTAAAAACAGACTGATGTTTCTGATGGAGATATTGTTAATCCCATGTGCAAAAAAAGTGCAGCTGTCTATTTGTACTTGAGATACATAAGACCAACGCTTCTGTACTATTTACACAGGTAAAAGATTTTAAACATAATGATTTCCGGAAGGACATCGCATCTTCTTTATGGATAATCACGTGCTACCGAGAGCCCAAAAGCTTGATGACACTCTTTAAGTTACACAAACATACCCAAAGAGGTATACCTGCTCTTGGCCTAATTTTGATCCTAAACAAAAATCTAATTTCAAAATCAGGAATTATTTTGATCTAGGAAATCTTGGACTTGTTGCAAATGTGCAAACCTTGTCTCTGAGAACCAGGTTCCTACACTCCCTTTTCTAACCCTCTCACCACTGGTCCAGCCCACAAACCCCATCAGCTGCAGACTAGCAATACCCCAAATAAGAGTGAAAAAACTCAGCCCTCAAACAACTGACATGCCTTTAGGTCATGTGACATCTTTAGGGGCTGGTAAGGGCAATCAAAAAGGATGAAGAAACACTTCAGCAAAGCAACCATTATTTGTCCACAAAAACCATGAAAAACAAGTGATAGAAAATTAACAAACCAAATATATAAATCTGACAACATTTTGCATTTCCAGAACTTGTTTTCCTATCCGTGCACGCAGGGTTCTTGGTCAACCATCCACCCGTATTTCCTGCGTATACACGAAGTACTTTTACTAAAGTTCTTAAAAATGTCGCTGTGACCTGTAAGTCACACAGAATGGTGATGGTCAGGAAATCAATCCACTCAATTATCACTCTGTACGGTGCACTCCCTGGTGCAGCAGGTGGAGAGGGGGACTTTTAAAAAGGGACAGAAGTCTCTCACTTCTGAACTGGGCCCAGGAGTTCTCAAATTAAAATCAGAAATCATAAAAAAAAAAAAAAAAGGTGGCGGGGGGCTGGGGCCGGGTGCTTACTGGCAACATTAATACAAGACACCAGACGGGACAGTGAAACAGTTTGGTCAGAACCAAGGAACGGTTATTTCCTTGCAAAGTTTTCGAAACACCCAACCAAGCACTGCCTTATGTCCAGCGAGTACAAGTTCTCCGTAAGTTTCTACCGAAATGTGGCGGCTGGCGTTCATGGGTCGGGATGCCGGATGCGGATAAAGGATGCTGAGCATCCCTGCCGCGCGCATGCGCATGCCGGTCCCCCGCCTCTAGCTGCAGGCGACGGTCTCCAGCTGCAGCTCGGCCTCCGCAGCCATGGCCGCCGCCTGCAGCTGTTCGGTCTCGCTCTGCATGGCGCTGGGGGTGACTTGCTTGTGCTCGCTGTGCATGTTGTTCTCGTGCCGCTTCAGGTCGGACGCCTTGGCGAAGGCCTTGGTGCAGGAGCCGCACACAAAGGGCTTCTCGCCGCGGTGACGGCGCTCGTGGTCCTTGAGGTGGGACTTGTGCTTGAAGGCCTTGTCACACATATGGCAGGCGAAGGGCCGCTCGTTGCTGTGCACCCGCTCGTGCTTCTTCAAGTCCGGGGCGCGGATGAACGACTTGCCGCACACCTCGCAGCTGTAGGGCTTAATAGCCCGTGTGGATCTTCAGGTGCTCCTTCAGATGGGCCTGCGTGGTGAAGCCCTTGGTGCACATCTCGCACACGAAGGGCCGGTCGGCCGTGTGCAGCTTCTCGTGCTTCCTCAGCCGACCCTCGTCCGAGAACGTCTTCCCGCATGCCTGGCAGGCGATCTGCTCCCGGTGGTGCCCGAACAGCAGGTACTCGAACTTCATGTCGCTGGCCGCCGTGGTCGAGCCTGGGGTCTGCTCATCCTTCACTTCACTCATCCCGTCGTTAAATGTTAAGGCCTGAGGGGTCTGGGACCCCAGGTCCTTGGACTCGGGGGTCTCCATGGACTCTACCTCCTGGCCATAGCAGTTGACCTTCCGTATCTCCTCGCTGCCCAGCTCTTTCAGGATGGCCTCCTGCACCCTGAGCGTCGTCGTGGGCGATTTGCCGTCCTCCTGACTCGGGAGGGGGGTGCCTTCTACCGTGTCATCCGAGGGGCTGTCGTCCTGGTCTCCGATTTCCTCCACGTCGTCATCCTGAGGGTCAGCAGCATCCCCAATGGGGCGGTTGATCTTCAGGCAGTACTTGCTTTTCGACTGACCATTGTTTTCGTCCGGGCTGGACACGTCCCGCTTCTGAGAGCAGAGTTTATCCAGGAACCGGATGCCGAGAATCTGACCGGATGACATCATTAAGTTAACATCATCTTTTTTCACGGAGATCTTTGCCGTGTACATGTAATTCAGGACCTCTTCAAATATATCGGAACGGAGGAAATCTATTTCTATTACTGAGGAACTATCTACCTCAAGTTTCTTGAAAAGCTTTTTAAAGTAGGTGCTGCAGGCAGCGAGAACACACCTGTGCGCTCTGAACTTCACATCCTCGACCACAATCGCGATGTCGCAAAATTCTCCTTCCAAGCGTTGCTCGTTGAGTGTTATCAGAAACAGAGTTTTATGGTCATCGTCATTATATTTAATGGTTTCAGACATACTAATGAAAAACTCCATGAACAACTCAGGCTATTATCTTAATGCTTTAAACACCAAAATCTTCGGATCAGAATAACTCTGATCAGGGGCACGCCAGTCCTGCAGCCTGGCACAGCCACAGACACTCGCCGTGGGCTCCCCGCGCTCGCTGCACGCAGGCCGGGGACGGGATGGACGCGGGGCGCGGGGGCACGGTGGGTGGCAGTGTGTTTTGGATTTTTTTTTTTTTTTGGAGTTTGGGGAGGGGGCGGGGTGGGGGGGAAATCGTGCACGTCCCTGATGGTAGCAGCCCTCCTCCTGCACGAGCACAGAATGTCTAGCCCGCCGCAAACACCCCCACTGGCACCCCCCTCTTCCCGTGCATGCGCGGTGCGGGCCAGGGGGAAGGCGCGCCGCCGGCTTGCGCAGGCACGGAACACGACCGGGCCTCTAAATGGGCGAGCGGGGAAAGGGTTAATCCAGGACCTTGCGACGCTTTCGTTGGAGTCTATGGGGCCGCCCCCGGAGGGCTCTGGCCTGCGCACGCGCGTGGGTTGGGGCGCGCGCTACTTTCATTTATTTTTAAGAAACTAACTTATAATATTGTAGCCACGTGTTCCGGGAAACAAACTCACTCAGAAGGATGATGCAGATAGTGGAGTGCAGTTTATTACACCGGCAGGCCCAAGGCAGAGTCTCCTCTTAGCCAAGGACCCCAACTAGCATTTGTGAAAATCTTTTATACCCCATGTGTACGTGTCTGAACCCACCACCCCAATTTCCTTGAGACTTACATAAACCAAGGAAAATACAATCCCAATAACCCCATCATTCATGTGCTATGTGCTCATGTGATCAAACAGTCAAACAATTAGCCAATAATCAATAAACCTGAGGTTACACTCCGATAGATACAGAAAAATTTATGGCCTGTCTGGAGGAAGGGGTGATTAGTGTATGTTTTCTCTTACACTAATGATGAGTAACCTGGATACGATCTTCAAGGTTCCCCTGTCTGGAGGGGGTCTTATCCTTCTGTTATTGTTTTCATAGGCACTAAACACAGAGCTCAGAGTCCATTGGAAAGGTGGCTGAGCATGATCAGCATGAACAGGCCTAAGATGGAGTCCAGGCCCTATGAATTCCTTCTTCAATATGAATACAGCTGATTTTTTTTTCAAGTAGGATAGATTAAATATTCTGTGTGCCCATACTTATTTGGATTACACTGGAGGATTCTCTTCTAATTGTGCTCATTTCAGGCCCCACTTCCCTAGCCATCAGAAAGTGAGTAGCTTGGGAGTGAGTTTTAGTCATTTATCTGGATTTCTTTTACGTTTTTCATGGCAAAAGGTAATAGCCATTTAAAAAATAAATTGCTATTACTATTCTGGAATTAGAACTGAGCAAAGACTTTAGATGTAAATATATCTCATCCATGGTGGGATTTCTTCCCAATTCATTGCCTTCAGAAATTGGAGACGCCACCTCCCGCCACTCCCATTACTGCGAAAAATATACAGCATCATGGACTGGTTTTGCATGGATAGTGCTGTTATATGGTGATGACTTGTGAAACTCTGATGGATGCATTCCTTAGTTAAGCTTTAGAGTCGCAATTTGCTGTCTCATTAAAGCTGTGCCTCCCAAGAGTCCCTGAATGACTTTTATTTGCACAATGCATTCATAGCAATAAGGGTTTGAATTTGTAAATTTCTGGTGCCTAGAGGTCTTACTGTGGGCCTTGGTCATTTGCATTTTTACAATGAACACCTGGCCTTGGAGTGCATCAGGACCAGAACTGATCTTACAGACTCAAGAATGGAGGGGAAGCTCTCCAACTTCCTTCAGCTTAGACCCAGACTGACAGGAGCCTGGGATACACTGACAAGTGGCTAACTCCTGGGCATTGTGGTTTCTTTAAGAAGACTGATGAGTGGCAGCTGGAGTGGGTAGTTCATTGCAGATGCTACAGTGACTGATCTGTTGATTTTTCTCATAGAAGTGGAAGATTCACAGGAATCTTCACTGAGGGATACAGCCAATGTCTAGAATTCTGTGTGCTCTGTTTTCTCTGTTTGACTGGGTAGGTCCACCAACTCTTTCTACTCCATCCTCTCTGCTCTTGCATTCTCTGCTCTTGCATTCTCTTTTCCTGTGACCAGCTGGGGTCAACCAGTTCCCAACACCTAGTTTTTGAGCCTTGGGTCTAGTTCATGGTGAAAGTTATTGTTTTATGCCAGACTCTGTACTCATATTTGCAACAGCCCAATGAGATGCTAGTGTGTGAGATGAATGCAATTGTGCGGTAATTTGAGCATTCTTTGGCATTGCCTTTCTTTGGGATTGGAATGAAAACGGACCTTTTCCAGTCCTGTGGCAACTGCTGAATTTTCCAAATTTGCTGGCATATAGAGTGCAGCACTTTGAGAGCATCATCTTTGAGGATTTGAAATAGCTCAACTGGTATTCCATCACCTCCACTAGCTCTGTTCATAGTAAAGTAATGCTCAAAATTCTCCAAGCCAGGCTTCAGCAATACATGAGCCGTGATCTTCCAGATGTTCAAGCTCTTTTTAGAAAAGGCAGAGGAACCAGAGATCTAATTGCCAACATCTGCTGGATGATGGAAAAAGCAAGAGAGTTCCAGAAAAGCATCTACTTCTGCTTTATTGACTATGCCAAAGCCTTTGACTGTGTGGATCACAATACACTGTGGAAAATTCTGAAAGAGATGGGAATACCAGACCACCTGACCTGCCTCTTGAGAAATCTGTATGCAGGTCAGGAAGCAACAGTTAGAACTGGACATGGAATAACAGACTGGTTCCAAATAGGAAAAGGAGTACGTCAAGGCTGTATATTGTCACCCTGCTTATTTAATGTATATGCAGAGTACATCATGAGAAATGCTGGACTGGAAGAAGCACAAGCTGGAATCAAGATTGCTGGGAGAAATATCAATAACCTCAGATATGCAGATGACACCACCATTATGGCAGAAAGTGAAGAGGGAGCTAAAAAGCCTCTTGATGAAAGTGAAAGAGGAGAGTGAAAAAGTTGGCTTAAAGCTCAGCATTCAGAAAACTGAGATCATGGCATCTGGTCCCATCACTTCATGGGAAATAGATGGGGAAACAGGGGAAACAGTGGCTGGCTTTATTTTTCTGGGCTCCAAAATCACTGCAGATGGTGACTGCAGCCATGAAATTAAAAGACGCTTACTCCTTAGAAGAAAAGTTATGACCAACCTAGATAGCATATTCAAAAGCAGAGACATTACTTTGTCAACAAAGGTCCATCTAGTCAAGGCTATGGTTTTTCCAGTGGTCGTGTATGGCTGTGAGAGTTGGACTGTGACGAAAGCTGAGCGCCGAAGAATTGATGCTTTTGAACTGTGGTGCTGGAGAAGACTCTTGAGAGTCCCTTGGACTGCAAGGAGATCCAACCAGTCCATTCTGAAGGAGATCAACTCCAGGATTTCTTTGGAAGGACTGATGCTAAAGCTGAAACTCCAGTACTTTGGCCACCTCATGCGAAGAGTTGACTCATTGGAAAAGATTCTGATGCTGGGAGGGATTGGGGGCAGGAGGAGAAGGGGATGACCGAGGATGAGATGGCTGGATGGCATCACGGACTCGATGGACGTGAGTCTGAGTGAACTCCGGGAGATGGTGATGGACAGGGAGGCCTGGCATGCTGCGATTCATGGGGTCGCAAAGAGTTGGACATGACTGAGCGACTGAACTGAACTGAACTCCAGAAAGAATGAAGAGATGGAGCCAAAGAAAATACAACACTCAGTTTGGATGTGATGGGAGATGCAAGTAAAGTCTGAAGCTATAAAGAGCAGTGTTGCATAGGAACCTGGAATGTTAGGTCCATGAATCAAGGCAAATTGGAAGTGGTCAAACAGGAGATGGCGAGAGTGAACTTGACATTTGAGGAATCAGTGAACTAAAATGGACTGGAACGGGTGAATTTAACTCAGATGACCATTATATCTACTACTGTGGGCACGAATCCCTTAAAAGAAATGGGAGTACCCCTCATAGTCAACAAGAGAGTCCAAAATGCAGTACTTGGATGCAGTCTCAAAAATGACAGAATGATCTCTCTTTGTTTCCAAGGCAAACCATTCAGTGTCACAGTAATCCAAGTCTATGCCCCAACCCAGGATGCTGAAGAAGCTGAAGTTGAACGGTTCTATGAAGACCTACAAGACCTTCTAGAACTAACATTCAAAAAAGATGTCCTTTTTATTATGGGGGACTGAAATGAAAAAGTAAGAAGTCCAGAGATACCTGGAGTGACAGGAAAATTTGGCCCTGGAGTACAGAATGAAGCAGGGCAATGACTAACACAGTTGTGCCAAGAGAATGCACTGGTCCTAGCAAACACCTTCTTCCAACAACACAAGAGAAGACTCTACACATGGACATCACAAGATGGTCAATACCGAAACCAGATTTATTATATTCTTTGCAGCTAAAGATGGAGAAGCTCTACACAGCCAGCAAAAACAAGACTGGGAACTGACTATGGCTCAGATCATGAACTCCTTAGTGCCAAATTAAGACTTAAATTGAAGAAAATAGGGAAAACCACTAGACCATTCAGGTATGACCTAAATCAAATCACTTATGATTATACAGTGGGGGTGACAAATAGATTCAAGGGATTAGATCTGACAGACAGAGTGCCTGAAGAACTATGGACAGAAGTTCATGACATTGCACAGGAGGCAGTAATCAAAACCATACCCAAGAAAAAGAAATGCAAAAAGGCAAAATGGTTCTCTGAGGAGGCCTTACAAATAGCTGTGAAAAGAAGAGAAGTGAAAAGCAAAGGAGAAAACGAAAGATATACCCATTTGAGCGCAGAGTTCCAAAGAAGAGCAAGGAGAGATAAGAAAGCCTTCCTTAGTGATCAGTGCAAAGAAATAGAGGAAAACAATAGAATGGGAAAGACTAGAGATCTCTTCAAGAAAATTAGAGGCACCAAGGGAACTTTTCTTGCAAAGATGGGCTCAATAAAGGACAGAAGTGGTATGGACCTAACAGAAGCAGAAGATATTAAGAAGAGGTGGCAAGAATACACAGAAGAATTATACAAAAATATCTTCATGACCCAGATAATCATGATGGTGTGATCACTCACCTAGAGCCAGACAGCCTGGAATGTGAAGTCACCTGAGCTTTAGGAAGCATCACTACAAATAAAGCTAGTGAAGATGATAGAGTTTCAGTTGAGCTATTTCAAATCCTAAAAGTTGATGGTGTTACAGTGCTGCACTCAATATGTTAGCAAATTTGGAAAACTCAGAGGTGGCCACACAACTGGAAAACATCAGTTTTCATTACAATCCCAAGGAAAGGCAATGGCAAAGAATGCTCAGACTACTGCACAATTGCACTCATCTCACACGCTAGTAAAGTAATGCTCAAAATTTTCCAAGCCAGGCTTCAACAGTATGTGAACTGTGAACTTCCAGATGCTCAGCTGGATTTAGAAAAGGCAGAGGAACCAGAGAACAAATTGCAAACATCTGTTAGATCATCAAAAAAGCAAGAGAGTTCCAGAAAAAACATCTATTTTTGACTATGCCAAAGCCTTTGACTGTGTTGATCACAACAAACTGTGGAAAATTCTTGAAGACATGGGAATACCAGACCACTTGACCTGCTTCCTGAGAAATCTGTTTGCAGATCAAGAAGCAACAGTTAGAACTGGACATGGAACAACAGACTGGTTCCAAATAGGAAGAGGAGTACGTCAAGGCTGTATATTGTCACCCTGCTTATTTAACTTATATGCAGAGTACATCATGAGAAACGCTGGACTGGAAGAAGCACAAGCTGGAATCAATATTACTGGGAGAAATATCAATAACCTCAGATATGCAGATGACACCACCCTTATGGCAGAAAGTGAAGAGGAACTAAAAAGCCTCTTGATGAAAGTGAAAGAGGAGAGTGAAAAAGTTGGCTTAAAGCTCAACATTCAGAAAACGAAGATCATGGCATCTGGTCCCATCACTTCATGGGAAATAGATGGGGAAACAGGGGAAACAGTGGCTGGCTTTATTTTTCTGGGCTCCAAAATCACTGCAGATGGTGACTGCAGCCATGAAATTAAAAGACGCTTACTCCTTGGAAGAAAAGTTATGGTTTTCCCAGTAGTCATGTATGGGTGAGAGAGTTGGACTATAAAGAAAGCTGAACGCCAAAGAATTAATGCTTTTGAACTGTGGTGTTGGAAAAGACTCTTAAGAGTCCCTTGGACACCAAGGAGATCCAGTCAGTCCATCCTAAATGAAATCAGTCCTGAATATTCATTGGAAGGATTGATGCTGAAGCTGAAACTCCAATACTTTGGCCACCTGATGTGAAGAACTGACCCATTCAAAATGACCCTGATGCTGGGAAGTATTGAAGGCAGGAGGAGAAGGGGACAACAGAGGATAAGTTGGTTGGATGGCATCACTGACTGAATGGACATGAGTTTGAGTAAGCTCGGGGGGGTGGTGATGGATAGGGAGGCCTGACATGCTGCAGTCCATGAGGTCGCAAAAAGTCAGACATTACTGTGTGACTGAACTCAACTGAATTTTGCAGTCACATGAGGCCTAACAAATAGACCTGCAGAAACTCATTTGCTGCTATTTCAACCTCTTTCTTATTTTCTGGTCAGCGAGAAGTAAGGAATCAGTGTGGGGGTTTGCTTTCAGATACTGAGGCTAAGTAAAGTTTTACTCACCCCTTTCTGTATCGTATTCATTCCAATTAGACATTCTTTCAACTGACATATGATCCTTTCATAAATATGCTATAAGTGGGAGTTCCCTGGAGATGACATTAGCTATTTTTTAGTCGTTATAGAGAAGTGTCTTTAAAAAGTCATAGGTAGTGCTGAGGATTACAAGATAACCATGAGTTTGTTGGCAGGGAGGGAAAGAATGCTTACTGAGTGATATTAAGATTCCAAATGGCCTTAAACCATTTGTAGGCGGTTGTCCTGCATCTTGGAAGTTGAGTTCACATTTAAAGTTGTCTTGATGCATGGCAGTAACCATCAGCATCAAATAGTTAAGAGCCTAAGGCCATCTTGATATAAACCCACTGATAAATTTATGTGAAATGTTGTAGTCTGTGAAAGATTGGCAAAGTTTGGTATTAGGGAGATGCAGAAAGCCTCGAATCTGTATGATTTAATAAATTATCATTGTTATTTAAACATATATAACATGTCAATTTATTCTTACTGACATCTGTCAAGGTAATTAGCTTTCTAGACTTAGAGGGTCACTCTAGTCAAGGCTATGGTTTTTCCAGTAGTCATGTATGAATATGAGAGTTGGACTGTAAAGAAAGCTGAGCACCGAAGAGTTGATGCTTTTGAACTGTGGTGTTGGAAAAGACTCTTGAGAATCCCTTGGACTGCAAGGAGATCCAACCAGTCTATCCTAAAGGAGATCAGTTCTGAGTGTTCATTGGAAGGACTGATATTGAAGCTGAAACTCCAATACTATGGTCACCCAATGCAAAGAGCTGACTCATTTGAAAAGACCCTGATGCTGTGAAAGATTGAAGGGAGGAGAAGGGGCCGACAGAGGATGAGATGGTTGGATGGCATCACCGACCAATGGACATGAGTTTGGGTGAACTCCAGGAATTGGTGATGGACAGGGAGGCCTGGCATACTGCAGTCCATGAGGTCGCAAAGAGTTGTACATGACTGAGCAACTGAACTGAACTGAACTGAACAGAACATGTCAATTCATTCTTACTGACATCTGTCAAGGTAATTAGCTTTCTAGATTTAGATGGTCACTTTAACCATTTTAACCCCATTTCTACCTCTCTCCACTCCCACCAACCCTCACTGAAATATCTAAAGTACAGTTAGTTTTACTCAAGCCATCTGCTTCCTCATGACTGACTTATAGTAATAAGCTGTTAATTGTACACTGCTTCTCCATCTCAGATCCAATAACTATGGTATTTGGGGTTTTTAGGATACTGTAGCAAAACCAGAGGCAGATATAACTTGCTATATTGAAGGAAACCTTACTAATTTTATGATGCCTATCAGAACCAAGAGAGTAGGCAACTTGGGTTTCTCAGTTCAGTTCAGTTCATTTCAGTCGCTCAGTCATGTCCAACTCTTTGAGACCCCATGAATCGCAGCACGCCAGGCCTCCCTGTTCATCACCAACTCCTGGAGTTCACTCAGACTCACGTCCATCAAGTCCGTGATGCCATCCAGCCATCTCATCCTCTGTCGTCCCCTTCTCCTCCTGCCCCCAATCCCTCCTAGCATCAGAGTCTTTTCCAATGAGTCAACTCTTCGCATGAGGTGGCCAAAGTACTGGAGTTTCAGCTTTAGCGTCATTCCTTCCAAAGAAATCCCAGGGCTGATCTACTTCAGAATGGACTGGTTGGATATCCTTGCAGTCCAAGGGACTCTCAAGAGTCTTCTCCAGCACCACAGTTCCAAAACATCAATTCTTCAGCGCTTAGCCTTCTTCACAGTCCAACTCTCACATCCATACATGACCACAGGAAAAACCATAGCCTTGACTAGACGGACCTTAGTCAGAAAAGTAATGTCTCTGCTTTTGAATATGCTACCTAGGTTGGTCATAAGTTTTCTTCCAAGGGATAAGTGTCTTTTAATTTCATGGCTGCAATCACCATCTGCAGTGATTTTGGAGCCCCCCAAAATAAAGTCTGACACTATTTCCACTGTTTCCCCATCTATTTCCCATGAAGTGATGGGACCAGATGCCATGATCTTCATTTTCTGAATGTTGAGCTTTAAGCCAACTTTTTCACTCTCCACTTTCACTTTCATCAAGAGGCTTTTTAGTTCCTCTTCACTTTCTGCCATAATGGTGGTGTCATCTGCATATCTGAGGTTATTGATATTTCTCCCAGCAATCTTGATTCCAGCTTGTGGTTCTTCCAGTCCAGCATTTCTCATGAGGTACTCTGCATATAAGTTAAATAAGCAGGGTGACAATATACAGCCTTGATGTACTCCTTTTCCTATTTGGAACCAGTCTGTTGTTCCATGTCCAGTTCTAACTGTTGCTTCCTGACCTGCATATAGGTTTCTCAAGAGGCAGGTCAGGTGGTCTGGTATTCCCTTCTCTTCCAGAATTTTCCACAGTTGATTGTAATCCACACAGTCAAAGGCTTTGGCATAGTCAATAAAGCAGAAGTAGATGTTTTTCTGGAACTCTCTTGCTTTTTCCATGATCCAGCGGATGTTGGCAATTTGATCTCTGATTCCTCTGCCTTTTCTAAAAAGAGCTTGAACATCTGGAAGATCATGGTTCACGTATTGCTGAAGCCTGGCTTGGAGAATTTTGAGCATTACTATACTAGCATGTGAGATGAGTGCAATCGTGCAGAAGTTTGAGCATTCTTTGGCATTGCCTTTCTTTGGGATTGGAATGAAAACTGACCTTTTCCAGTCCTGTAGCCACTGCTGAGTTTTCCAAATTTGCTGGCATATTGAGTGCAGCACTTTCCTAGCATCTTCTTTCATGATTTGAAATAGCTCAGCTAGAATTCCATCACCTCCTCTAGCTTTCTTTGTAGTGATGCTTTCTAAGGCCCACTTCACACTCCAGGATGTCTGGCTCTAGGAGAGTGATCACACCATCGTCATTATCTGTATCATGAAGTTCTTTTTTGAACAGTTCTTCTGTTTATTCTTAATATCTTCTGCTTCTGTTAGGTCCATACCATTTCTGTCCATTATCGAGCCCATCTTTACATGAAATGTTCCCTTGATATCTCTAATTTTCTTGAAGAGATCTCTAGTTTTTCCCATTCTGTTGTTTTCCTCTATTTCTTTGCATTGATCACTGAGGAAGGCTTTCTTATCTCTCCTTGCTATTCTTTGGAACTCTGCATTCAGATGCTTATATCTTTCCTTTTCTCCTTTGCTTTTTGCTTCTCTTCTTTTCACAGCTATTTGGAAGGCCTCCTCAGACAGCCATTTTGGTTTTTTTGCATTTCTCTTTATTGGGGATGGTCTTGATCCCTGTCTCCTGTACACAGTCACGAACCTCTGTCCATAGTTAATCAGGCATTCTATCCATCAGTCTAGTCCCTGAAATCTGTTTCTCACTTCCACTGTATAATCATAAGGGATTTGGTTTAGGTCATACCTGAATGGTCTAGCGGTTTTCCCTACTTTCTTCAATTTTAGTCTGAATTTGGCAATAAGGAGTTCATGATCTGAGCCACAGTCAGCTCCTGGTCTGGTTTTTGTTGACTGTATAGAGCTTCTCCATCTTTGGCTGCAAACAATATAATCAATCTGATTTCGGTGTTGACCATCTGGTGATGTCCATGTGTAGAGTCTTCTCTTGTGTTGTTGGAAGAGGGTGTTTGCTATGACCAGTGCATTCTCTTGGCAAAAGTCTATTAGCCTTTGCCCTGCTTCATTCTGTACTCCAAGGGCAAATTTGCCCGTTACCCCAGGTGTTTCTTGGGTTCCTACTTTTGCATTCCAGTCCCCTATAATGAAAAGGACATCTTTTTTGGGTGTTAATTGTAGAAGGTCTTGTAGGTCTTCATAGAACCGTTCAGCTTCTTCAGCATTACTGGTTGGGGCATAGGCTTGAATTACTGTGAAATTGACTGGTTTGCCTTGGAAACGAACAGAGATCATTCTGTCATTTTTGAGATTGCATCCAAGTACTGCATTTTGGACTCTTTGGTTGACCATGATGGCTACTCCGTTTCTTCTGCGGGATTCCTGCCCGCAGTAGTAGATATAATGGTCATCTGAGTTAAATTCACCCATTCCAGTCCATTTTAGTTCGCTGATTCCTAGAATGTCAATGTTCACTCTTGCCATCTCTTGTTTGACCACTTCCAATTTGCCTTGATTCATGGACCTAACCTTCCAGGTTTCTATGCAATACTGCTCTTTACAACATCGGACCTTGCTCTATCACCAGTCACATCCACAACTGGGTATTGTTTTGCTTTGGCTGCATCCCTTCCTTCTTTCTGGAGTTATTTCTCCACTGATCTCCAGTAGTATGTTGGACACTTTCTGACCTGGGGAGTTCCTCTTTCAGTATCCTATCATTTGCCTTTTCATACTGTTCATTGTGTTCTCAAGGCAAGAATAGTGAAGTGGATTACCATTCCCTTCTCCAGTGATACACTTTTCTAAAAGTGTATATCAAGTCTCTTCTCCATTTCCCTTTCAACTCCTCTTACCCGTCTTGTCACTATAACAATCTTTATCCCTAATGAGCAGTGATTATCAGGAGAGTCTAAAGTGGAGAGCTTTCCTGGTGTCTTTTTTTCTCTTCTTGGGGCCCATCAGTTGATCTGATCTTCTTGCAGGCCCTTGGTACTTTGTGGTACATAGATGTCATATCGGCATGGGACTTGCCTTCCTAGATGGAGTCTGATGCTGCCACATCATGTGCAAACTTTTTGATCACTTTTACCTCATCATTGCCAAGAGTCCACATACTGTGATCAGCATAAATGCCTAAACACACTGGCTGCCTAGAAAACAGGGGAGAAGGGCATGCTCTCAGCACTAACCAACCACATTTCAATCACAAAAATTAAATAATAACACTCTGTACAGATGATCTGTTGCAGGGGTCTGCCTTCCTGCAACAAATGGCGACTCTGGTGGGACTCTTCCTCGCTGAGACTGACATTCTGACCACTCGGGGTACTCAGGGGCCAGCCTGCCTGCCAGTGGACCAGACCCAGCGGCCACAACTGGGACCCTTTTGTCCCTGGTCTCCTCCTGACACGGACAACTGGCCAGAGTGCCCCATCCAGTAAGGAACAAGAGACTTTATTGACCTCTCTCCCCTTCCCTCTCTCTTTCCTCTCCTTAACTCTTCCTATCCTTCCCTGTTTTTCTAGTCCCCTGGTCCTGGATGCAGGAATCTGGTCGAAGGGCTTTCAGCCTGAGCTGAGGATTGGAGACTGATCACCTCCTCTTGGCAGAGAACTCGAATTCTGGTTCTGGTCTGGTCTGATTTCTGGTAGGGCCAAGTTCCAGTCCTCCCCTCTCTGGAGGCCCAGGGAAAAGTCCCATAATGCCTGGGCATCTGTAGGTGGCAGGAGACATCTGTAAGGCCACCCCTTTCACCCCCGTTCTCCCGCCTCCTCCCCCTTCTTCTTTCAACCTGGCTTCCTTTCCTCCCTTGAAATCTTTGATGTTAGTACTTGGATCTGAAGTTCTGTGTCTCTATAGGAGGTTTTCTGAGAGACTGTATTCTTATATTTAAGGGCTTCCCTGGTGGTGCAGAGGTTAAAGCGTCTGCCTGCAATGTGGGAGACCTGGGTTCGATCCTGGGTTGGGAAGATCCCCTGGAGAAGGAAATGGCAACCCACTCCAGTATTCTTGCCTGGAGAATCCCATGGACGGAGGAGCTTGGTGGGCTACAGTCCATGGGTCGCAAAGAGTCAGACATGACTGAGCGACTTCCCTTTCACTTTCACAGGTGATCTGCAGGATGCCACTGTTCTTCATAAATAGGAGGTATATAAGAACCACCAGGGAACAGAAAGAGTAGCTGTCAGGAGAAAAATTTCTGCTGACTGCAAATCTCTGCCACTTTGGCTGGGTGAAATGATTTTTCCCGGAAGGTTTTGGTGATTGCCTAAAGCACTTGCTAGTTTTTCTAATGTGGTTTGACCTCACTGGGGCTCTCATCACAAATGCCTGTTATTTATCTCATACTATACACAGCTGAGACAGAGAATTTGTTCCCAGCCAAGAATCTCATAGAAATTGGATAATCATCCTTTGGCTCAATCCAATTCTGTTTTATTGTCCCCTGGTTTAAGCTTCCCCTGAAAATATAGTATTGATCTGATAGTCAGTATGTGTAATTGGCAATTGTTCTTCCCTTCTTCCAGATCATTTGTGTGTCTCACATGGTTTATAATGGCTGAATTTGTCAGGGATTTTTCCACTGGGCTTCCTAGATATCTGCAGGTCATGATCTGATACCCAACATTTCTTTATTTCCTTCCTTTCTGGAATCTGTGAGTCACTGAATGCATCTTAGCCATGGATGCGTCTGCCATTCTTACTCCAAAATCGAAATCTGAGTTGCTGTGTTACATGCTCCAGATTTTGTTAGAGCCAAGGAGACATGCTTCCTTCTCTTGCAGCAAAGCTTTTGGAGCATAAGATTCCATACAGCACTTTATCTGTGGCCTGGCCATTTCCTTTAGCTGATTATTATCTGATTATTATTGGTAGAACATGACTCCAGAGTTATTATAATACTGTAATTGTATTACTTATGTAGAAACATATGTATATATAAAATTTAACAATGTAATAGCAGCAGAGTATGAGCTAGTCAGTTGTAACGTCTGTATCTCAATTATTTATATTCTAATACCTTGAAGAATACCAGCTCATAGTTGGAATTCAATAAATGCTTTCATTTAAGTGAATAAATAAATGATGGGATAAAAGAATGAATAACTTAGCACTAGACTTTTCATGTTAGTACGTGCCTGCTGCGAAGTCGCTTCAGTCATGTCCGACTCTGTGCGACCCTATAGATGGCAGCCCACCAGGCTCCCCTGTCCTTGGGATTCTCTAGGCAAGAACATTGGAGTGGGTTGCCATTTCCTTCTCCAATGCATGAAAGTGAAAAGTAAAAGTGAAGTCGCTCAGTCATGTCCAACTCTTAGCGACCCCATGGACTGCAGCCCACCAGGCTCCTCCATCCATGGGATTTTCCAGGCAAGAGTACTGGAGTGGGGTGCCATTGCCTTCTCCAAGTACGTGCCTAGTAACTTAAAGAACATTTCGATTGTCTTCCCAACGTTTGTTCCACCCTCCCCCATGGGAACTAGCAGTAATGCGTTGGATACAAGGATTGAGGCTGCCGTGGCTCTGGAGATCATTTCTGACTGGTTAGTCCCAGTGTTAGGTACCAAAAAGGACACACTATTTTAGGAACCACTTCCCTGGTGACTTAGATGGTAAAGAATTTGCCTACAATGCGGGAGACCTGGGTTCAATCCCTGGGTCAGGAAGACCCCCTGGAGAAGGGAATGGTGACCCACTCCCATATTTTTGCCTGGAGAATTCCATGGACAGAGAAGCCTGGTGGGCTATAGTTCATGGGTTGCAAAGAGTCGGACATGATTGACAACTAACACTTCCACTTTTGAAGAAAAAAATGAGGAAAAACCCTGACCTAACCATATATGAGTTGTAAGATGTAATTTTAGCAATACTTCAGAGATGTTACAATATGAAAATATGCATCTTATAATGGATCTAGCATAACGAGTTGGTTCTATCATAGTGAAGCTCAGGACTTTGATAGTTTGGGGAAGAGATGGTCCTCCTCTCACGTGGAAATGAGGAAGCAAGTAGCTATCAGAGTCCCTGGCCATCCACATCCTAGAACTCTTAAGTGGGGCAGGCCCCAGATGTGGTCAGCAATTTCAACAGCAATGTGAAATGCTGAAAAGGAACTGGGTTCTTGACCCTGTCCTATCTTGGTAGTTTTCAGTTATGTGGATTAATAGATCCCTTTTATCATTTAGGGCTTCCCTGGTGACTCAGACAGTAAAGAATTTCCCTGCAATGGGGAGACCCAGGTTTGATCCCTGGGTCGGAAAGATCCCTTGGAGAAGGGAATAGCAACCCACTCCAGTATTCTTACCTGGAGAATTCCATGGACAGAAGAGCTTGGTGGGCTACAGTCCTTGCGGTTGCAAAGAGTCGAACGCAACTGAGCAACTAACACTTTATTATTTAAGCCAGTTCCAGCTGTATTTTTAAAATTTTGAAGCTAAAGCATCCTGAATATGACATTTAATATTAGTATTGTAGGGGAAGAAATCCAAACCATAATTCAGTATAGAATGTGGGTGAAAGAACCACAAGTAAGGAGAGTAAAGTGTCCCTTCTATGTTCTCTCTTGAGGTAGGTTCTCAGATCATATTTAGTTCCTGCTCTCAAGTTCACTTGGAGGACTTTTTATTAGAATTCCAGAGGAGTCTTCCAGGGATAGAGAAAATACAGTGTAATTGCCCAGTGTTTTTTTAAACATGTAATAATGAAGAGGCAGGATAGTTAGTGGGAAACTTTGGGCTAGAGTCATATGCTTGAGTTCAAATCCTGCCTTTGTTGCACACTCCTGAGACCTCAGGCACATTCCCTGCTCTCCCTCTCTTCTTTCTTCATCTGCCAGATAGGACTACAAGAGTACCGTACCCTTTGTGTTGTTGAGAGAATTAGCTGAGATTGACTCACAGAAAGCACATATAGAATGCCTTACAAATGCTAGCTATTGAGACTCAAAAAAACTTAGAAAATTTTCAATTATATGCCATATCTAGAAGAGAGAGTAATCAGGTGGCCCTAGCCTTATGAGTATCTAAGATAAATTAGTTCATATTAAAGCTCAAAGATTTAGGTTGATTTTAAAAAGGGAAAACTTTTCAGCCAGTAAAAGCTGCCAAACCTCAATAAACAAGTAAGAGTCTTCCCTGTCTCAATTCAGTCAAGTCCTATCTAGACTTAGCCCAGTGCAACATTCTGAAATGGAGGCTTGACTTCGCCTCCCTCTCACATGGCATCATGTCCTTGGGGGTCTTTTATTCATTAAGCACCAGGATTCAGTAACTTTATTTGTTTAGGTTGCCCAGTAACCACCACTTCAATGCCTCACTTTCTGTCTCCTTTCTCCTCCCCTTGTGGAAAGAAACAACCACTGTGTCTATTAATTCAGGCTCCCATCCATAGCTAGGAATACAGAAATCATTGTTCCATTTGAAAACATTTGGTTTTGTTTACATGCATTCTGTAAAATGTGGTGTTTCTAAGATGAGGGCTAAGGTTTGAGTCAGAGACTAGCTCCATCTAATGTTGCATGTCCTGCTGAAGGAGGAGGCCGGATCTACATCCATCCCCTGATGTCGCTAGATCTAGGGCTTCCCTGCACAGATTGTAGGCCTTGATGTAGTCATCACCAGGGGCCTGCTAGAAACACACCTCTCCCCCTTCACCTACTGAGCAAGAATTTGCATTTTAACAAGGACCTGCAGTGGTTCAGAAAGTGAGAGAAGCAATGCTCTCTAGAGCATATCTGAACAAAAGTGGAGAACTGACTGTAAAGCTCATCTTCTAACTAGAAGAAAGCCTGTGTGTGATTTTTTGCTGATGATAGATAAGTTTTCATTCTCTGCCTTTTGTGTTATTCTCCTTTGTCATTAAGAGAGAAAGCTAACCACTTCATAAGAAAGAAACTGGACCAATAGAGATGCACTTGTGATAAGGAACAAGAACACTAGGGGACAGGCAGTAAAACTTGTCGTCTGCAGAGAAAGCTCACAGGCTCTCAGGATGCTGGTTAAATGAATTCTTCTCAACTCTTGAGAATTAGAATTCAGTCCAGCAGTTGACAGTGGTAGAAGGTTCCTTAGAGTTGGGCTTGACAGACCTGGGTACAGCTCAAAGGGGTGGGCATAGACACAAGTTCCAGGAGGGGCTGAAAGCTGAGAGTCAGACTTGAACTAGAGATCTGGAGTGGTTTAAAGTGGAACACAAGTCATCTAGGAGGTGAAGGATTTTCTGAGATAAAAGGTCAAAGTCAAGAGACAGAGAGTTGCAAGTAGTCTAGGAAAGAGCAAGCTTCCCTGGTGACTCAGACAGTAAAAACTCTGCCTGCAGTGTGAGAGACCTGGGTTCAATCCCTGAGTTGGGAAGATCCCCTGGAGGAGGGAATGGCTGCCCACTCCAGTATTCTGGCCTGGAGAATTCCATGGATAGAGGAGCCTGGCATGCTACAGTCCATGGGATTGCAAAGAGTCAGACACACGACAGAACGACTTTCACTTTTTAGGAAAGTGAAAAGGTAAAGGTTAAAAGTCCAAAGTAGTTATCAGAAACCAAGAGATCCATGGGAGCTGAAAGGTGGCAAAAGTCATGTGGGAGGTCTGGGGGGCAGCCCTCTGAGCAGCTTTGCTAATGAGCATCTATTTCTGAGCCAGCCACATGCCATTGTACGTGCAGGACATTGAGTCCTGTGTGTGGTTTGCCTGGAATCTAGGCTGTTATTAAGAGGGAGCTCCTGGCTGGAGTGAGGAGAGAGGGTCACAGAGAGAGGCTGCTGCTGAGTGGGAGCTGTTGACCCAGGCTGACCCCTGCCGTGGCGGTGGTGGTGGCAGTGGGGCAAGACTGGGCGGGAAACATGAAGTCCACATGGTCAGAAAATCTAGAGCAGGAAAGATTAATGGAGGAGGTCTGGTTTCCCCACTGCACCAGGCTGAGGAGCAGAGCTCCTGAAGGGCTGCTAGGGGCCAGGAAAACCACACTGGGTCATCAGCTCAGGTCAAGAAGGTAAGCACAGTCAGGAGAATGAGACTGTTGGCTTGCGATGCTGAGATTTGACTGTTGTTTCTCTGCTTTATCAGCGTCTGATGAGGCACTGATGACCCTGAGCATAAACCACATCACAAAGGAGGGCAGAGGCCTGTGGAGAACAAGAGCAGATGCCTCGCATCTGTGAGGCCTGTGTCTCCGCCTAGTGCTTTCAGTTGTTTAAGCCTTCATCCAAAGCAAGTGGTACCATTCTGAATATAGGACAAAGCATGCTCTCGAGAAAATTTGCAGGCATTGCAGTCAGACACATTGGGGCTTTGGAAAATTATCTTTGAGCTTTAGTTTCTGGTTCCATAAAATCGAGAAAAATGCTACCTCCTTTGCAGACTTGTTGTTGCTGCTGCTGCTGCTAAGTCGCTTCAGTCGTGTCCGACTCTGTATGACCCCATAGACGGCAGCCTACCAGGCTCCCCCGTCCCTGGGATTCTGCAGGTAAAAACACTGGAGTGGGTTGCCATTTCCTTCTCCAATGCATGAAAGTGAAAAGTGAAAGTGAAGTCGCTCGGTCGTGTCTGACTATTCGCGACCCCATGGACTGCAGCCTACCAGGCTCCTCCGTCCATGGGATTTTCCAGGCAAGAGTACTGGAGTGGGGTGCCATTGCCTTCTCTGTTGCAGACTTGTTGGGGAGGTTTAAAACATGTAGAAAATGTAACTCAGAAACACCAGGCATATAGTGGGGCCTTTATAAGATCCAAATAAATAACCATGGGGCAAGAAAGCAGTCATACTGCTGCCTGAGCCTTCTGCCTACTGCTCCCTCATTATGGACATTTCCTTACTCCTTTAGCATTGTTCTCTGCATGCTAAGTCACTTCAGTCTGACTTCTGACTCTTTGCCACTCTATGCACTGTAGCCCGCCAGACTCCTCTGTCCATGGGATTTCCCAGGCAAGAACACTGAGTGGGTTGCCATGCCCTCCTCCAGGGGCTCTTCCTAAACCAGGGATCAAACCCACATATCCTGTGGCTCCTGCATTGCAGGCGGATTCTTTACTGCTGAGCCACCAGGGAAGCCCACCTTTTTGCATTGAAAGAAAGTGAAAGTGTAGTTGCTCAGTCATGTCTGACTCTTTGCAACCCCATGGACTGTAGCCTGCCAGGCTCCTTCTGTCCATGGAATTCTCTAGGCAAGAATACTGGAATGAATTGCCATTTCCTTCTCCAGGGGCTCTTCCCAACCTGGGGATGGAACCTGGGTCTCCCACATTGCAGGTAGATTCTTTACGGTCTGAGCCACAAGGGAAGCCCTATTTTGCATTGAGGAATACTAAATTTGGGGGCATTCGCTGCACAAAGAAGTGGATTCTATTTCTGATGGGTAATGCATGAGGACAAATATAATTCCTAGTTAAAAATATAATTGATAGAAAGTTGAACTACCTAGAAGCCATGCACAGTACAGCCTTACTTTGCCTGCTTCCCTGTAGGTGAGCAGAGCCTGGAGGGAAATAAGTCTTTGATGCAAGCTCTGAAAATCCATGTCTGTAAAGTGCTGGCCAGTTTCTAAGCTAAAATTGAAGCATTTCTAGTTACGTGGTGAATTACATGAAGTTAGTGGGTATAGTGAGTACCCTTCCCTCTCCATACATGCTGTTTGCATTTTATCAGGGTATTCCAGAGAAAAAGACCACCATTCACAGCAGTGACTCTTACATCGGGAATTGTTGAGGCTGTGGCAGAGCCATAGGGACAGGGAGACTTTATGCTGTTCCTCTCTGTGGCACTCCTGAATGTTCCCTCTTTGGGTGAGTGTCTCTTCTGCCAAGTTAATCCTAAACTTCCCTGATGTTGAGGTGGGGAGTAGGTTCTTTTTAAGTTTTCAGGCCTGAGATGTTAGGTCTTGTGACAGAGGTATCTGAATAATCTGTAGCTTATCACACAAAAAATTTAAAGACAAATTCTTCATAAATAACTAAGGGACAATAGAGGAGGGCCTACTGGCCTTTTTATAGTGAATACCATGAAAGATAAAGGTGCTTTCTCTAAAAGCTATTTTTTTCCTTAAAAAAAAAGTCATGCAGTCTTGATCTGGTACTGTCTTTTATTTTCCCCTTTAAGAAATACCTAAAACGTAACATTCTTGACTACGCATCCTTTTTCCAGTAAGCTGTGACCTTGATCAGTAAACTGATTTTTATTTAACTGGAAAGGGAAATCTACTTTCTGGCCAGGGCATCAATCTGGTTGACCCTTTAAATGTGTTAATTGGAAGACATAGCTTTAAATGTTAGATCAATTTACCAAATATAATGTGATTCCTCAGATCACATACTTCTGTTGTGTATCAAACAAGGCCATCACTATTCAAGTTGTTGCCTAAAGAGAATTACCAATGACTAGACAGTTTAAGAGATTAACCTGGCTCAAAAAGACCCTGAAGGGCTGTGATTCAGCATCTTTATTAGACCCTGTTTATTTCCTCCTTATTTGCCATGACTCATCAGCTTTAATGGGACCAGTTCTGTGATCATTTTCACTTTATTTTGTCCTTTGTTTTGGATTGCATCAGATTTTTATTTTACCTTTCCATTGCACAGGATCATATTTATCACAGAGGTTTCTTTCTTGTCAAACAAACCAACAAACAAAACAGGATAAATCCTGGTACCTGGATTGTACTTGGAAACAGCAGCAAATTGTACTTGACTATGAAGCAAATAGTATTTTTTTTCTCACGTGTAATGAATAAAAAAGTGTCAAGAAGGCATTTAGGTCAATAAATTTTGCTGCTGCTTTTATTAAAAAGCTGGAACTGTAGAAAACAAGCTCTGAGCAAACGGCCGCATTTGTGTAAATTTGCTTTTTGGAGTATTCTGGAATGGTCCTGCAATCTCAGAAATGGCACCTGCGGACACAACGGACTCAAGGACATCTGTCAGCCCACGTGTTTTTGTTCTCTGGGGCTCTGATGGATACTCAGAACAATCTGATGTCATTGGGGCTTCTCATTGGTTTTATTCCTGGAAAACCTCTCAGGGCTGATGTCCTGTGTGATTCAAAAGGGTAGAATGTGTTAAATGGTGTTAAGTGGAGAAGTAAGAAGAGAACTCTACCTATGAATATTGCAGCATAGCTACTTGAGCAAGATTGCGCTATCCAGAGCATTGTACCTCTTTAAAAATAAAAGAAGAAACAAAGTATATTTGGAATTGAAAACTGATTCAAAGAATATATGCTATCCATCTTAGAGAGGAAGAAAAAGAAATCTTTCTGGTAATTACTTCAGGAGACATCTAAACTGAATCACTGAAGTAATGAAATGGTTATTATGAGCAACATAAGTCAGGGCTGCTAGAAAAAATGGAATCTTAATGAGTAGAGTGTGTTTGTAGAGAATAAATCACACCCCACAAATACAAAAATTTTTTGGAAACGATTAGAAAACTCGGGGACAAAAAGGAATAGCTCTACGATGGAAAAAAATTGTTTCCAGCTTTATTGAGATGCAGCTGACAAAAACTGTATATATAAAACCTGCAACATCATATTTTGATATGCACTGTAAAATTATCACCACAGTCAAGCTAGTTAATACACCCATTGCCTCACATAGTTAGCATTTTTTGTGTGCGTGGTGAGAATGTTTAAACTTTACTCTTAGTAAATTTTAAGTACTATACAGTACCATAACTGTCATCAGCCTGCTGTGCTTTTGATCTCCAGAATGTATTTATCCTGCCTAGCTGAAACTTTATACCCTTTGACTAAATTTCCCCATTTCCCCAACCTCCCAGCCCCTGGTAATACCATCCTATGCTCTGCTTTTATGAATTCAACTTTTTTATATTCCCACATAGAAATGAACTCATGCAGGATTTGTCTTACTGTGTCTGGCTTATTTCACTTAGCATAATGTCTTCTCTGTTCATCTGTTGTCACATTTGGCAGAATTTCCTTCTTTTTTAAGGCTGAATAATATTCCATTGTATTTACAGTTCGCCCTTGAACAGTGTAGGGATCGGGGTGCTGAACCCTGCACAGTTGAAAATAAACATGTAACTTTTGACTCCCCCCAAATTTAACTACTAACATCCTATCATTGAGCCTTAGCAATAATGTAAACAGTCAATTGACACTTATTTTGTATGTTATATATGTTATGTATTATATTCTTAGAATAAAGTAAGCTAGAAAAAGAAAATGTTATTAAAATCATAAGCATGACTTCCCTGCTGCTCCTGCAGTTAGATTCCACACTGGCACTGCAGGGGGCACCAGTTCAATCTCTGGTCAGGGAACTAAGATCCCACATGCTGAGTGGCAAAAAAAGAAAGAAAGAAAGGATATCATAAGGAAGAGAAAATACATTTTCAGTATTCTACTGTATGTATCGATACAGTGAGTTTACATCTGTTTACAAAATGAATTGTCAATACCTGCATCAGAATTGTCTTATATTCTACAAAATACTCTAGATGTTATGTGTATTATTAACACTAGATGTCAAAATGAAAAGATAATGTGAAAATTCATATTTTTTTACAGAGCTAATGATTAATAATGAATAAGTAGCAATGTGATTGCTTTATGGTTGCCTTGTGCAAGGACTGATATTGAAGCTGAAACTCCAATACTTTGGCCACCTGATACAAAGAGCTGACTCATTTAAAAAGACCCTGATGCTGGGAGGGATTGATGGCAGGAGGAGAAGGGGACAACAGAGGATGAAATGGTTGGATGGCATCACTGACTCAATGGACATGGGTTTGGGTAAACTCCAGAAGTTGGTGATGGATAGGGAGGCCTGGTGTGCTGCGGTTCATGGGGTCAAAAAGAGTCGGACATGACTGAGCAACTGAACTGAACTGAACTGAACTGTGCAATCGATATGATTGCTTTGATACGGTAGCACTGTACACTAATGAATGAATGTTTATAACATTTTTGTGACATATACTATAAATCATATTTATAACACAGTATTGAAAACACTGTTACATTTACAAAACCCTTCTGATGATAGTGAGAAAGACAGACAGACAGATATACAATACTGTAATTCTTTGAAAGCAAAGTTGCAAAACAGCAAAAAAACTAATTTAATTTTATACTCAATATTGCCTTATGTCTATATAAGGATAAGTGATCCTCTTCAATACAAGTCTTGCACATGATGGTTTTTACATGTATTTTTTGTATATTTATTGAAAAAAATCAGCATATAAGTAGATCCATGCAACTTCAAACTCATGTTGTTCAAGGAACAACTGTGTGTGTGTGTGTGTGTATCACATTTTCTTTATACATTCAGCTGTCAACTAGCACTTAGGTTGTTTCCATTTCTTGGCATCTTCAAGATCTTAATTCACATTATGGTCTGTGCTTTTTCTTGAAACTTAGTATATGTAGAACTGCTATATTTTCTCCTCTCCATAACACACATTGCCAACACCTCACCCTAGAATAGGTCCCTCTTTATTCTCAGAGTACCTTATTTTTTGTAGCATTAAGCACCTCTATAATTCTTACTAATTTTGAAAATGAATTATGCTGAAATATGCCTATACCAGGAGGGTGGGAATCATTGTGGGGTTGAGAGAGTCATTTCCTAGGCAGGTTGATAAGAAGTCTAAGGTAGACTTCTTAGACAAGGAGAGAGGGGTCTGGAATTCTCAAGGAGGAAGAAAGGACAAACTTTTTTTCCTCTATATTCCTTAGGATCATTTAACAATAATGTATCCTGCCTGAGGACAGTCTCTGGATTAAACTTTCTGGCTAATCCTGTTATCTAAAAATGTAAATTAGGAGAGTTCAGTTCAGTTTAGTCCCTCAGTCCTGTCCAACTCTTTGCGACCACATGAATTGCAGCACTCCAGGCCTCCCTGTCCATCACCACCTCCCGGAATTCACCCAAACTCACGTCCATCGAATCGGTGATGCCATCCAGCCATCTCATCCTCTGTCGTCCCCTTCTCCTCTTGCCCCCAATCCCTCCCAGCATTAGGGTCTTTTCCAGTGAGTCAACTCTTCGCATGAGGTGGCCAAAGTATTGGAGTTTCAGCTTCAGCATCAGTCCTTCCAATGAACACCCAGGGCTGATCTCCTTTAGAATGGACTGGTTGGATCTCCTTGCAGTCCAAGGGACTCTAAAGAGTCTTCTCCAACACCACAGTTCGAAAGCATCAATTCTTCGGTGCTCAGCCTTCTTCACAGTCCAACTCTCACAGCCATACGTGACCACTGGAAAAACCATAGTCTTGACTAGACGGACCTTTGTTGGCAAAGTAATGTCTCTGCCTTTGATTATGCTATCTAGGTTGGTCATAACTTTTCTTCCAAGGAGTAAGTGTCTTTTAATTTCATGGCTG
This sequence comes from Capricornis sumatraensis, assembly GCF_032405125.1. Classification (NCBI taxonomy): domain Eukaryota; kingdom Metazoa; phylum Chordata; class Mammalia; order Artiodactyla; family Bovidae; genus Capricornis; species Capricornis sumatraensis. The sequence goes on along the minus strand of NC_091092.1, from coordinate 135,660,864 downwards.
CAGTCACCATCTGCAGTGATTTTGGAGTCCAGAAAAATAAAATCAGCCACTATTTCCACTGTTTCCCCATCTATTTCCCATGAAGTGATGGGACCAGATGCCATGATCTTCGTTTTCTGAATGCTGAGCTTTAAGCCAACTTTTTCACTCTCCTCTTTCACTCTCATCCAGAGGCTTTTTAGTTCCTCTTCACTTTCTGCCATAATGGTGGTGTCATCTGCATATCTGAGGTTATTGATATTTCTCCCAGCAATCTTGATTCCAGCTTGTGCTTCCTCCAGCCCAGTGTTTCTCATGATGTAGTCTGCATATATGTTAAATAAGCAGGGTGACAATATACAGCCTTGACGTACTCCTTTTCCTATTTGGAACCAGTCTGTTGTTCCATGTCCAGTTCTAACTGTTGCTTCCTGACTTGCATATAGGTTTCTCAAGAGGCAGGTCAGGTGGTCTGGTATTCCCATCTCTTTCAGAATTTTCCACAGTTTCTTGTGATCCACACAGTCTAAGGCTTTGGCATAGTCAATAAAGCAGAAATAGATGTTATTATTATTAAATTATGGGAGTAGGTCTCGTCTTTACAAGGATTATATAACAATAATGTATCCTGCCTGAGGACAGTCTCTGGATTTAACCTTCTGGATAATTCTGTTATCTTAAAATGTAAATTATGGGAGTAGGTCTGGTGAAGTCTTTATAACCTCCAGACATTCTTTGGATTCATTGGAGAGTATATAACTCCATTGTTAACACTAGCAAGCGGGTACTCTTTCTGCCCCCTTCTGATGCCTATGTCAGAAGCTTTCTCTATCCCCTTTATACTTTAATAAAACTTTATTATACAAAAGGTCTGAGCAATCAAGCCTTGTCTCTGGCCCCAGATTGAATTCTTCTCCTCAGGAGGCCAAGGATCCTGGAGTCTTTGCATGGTTCAACAACTACCTTTCAGGGTCGCCTTAGGGTCTTTGTGTCACAGAAAGAAAGAAAGTGAAAGTCAAGTCGCTCAGTCGTGCCCAACTCTTTGCGACCCCATGGATAGTAGCCTGCACCAAGCTCCTCCGTCCATGGGATTTTCAAGGCAAGAGTACTGGAGTGGGTTGCCATTTCCTTCTCCAGGGAATCTTCTCAACCCAGGGATCGAACCCAGGTCTCTCACATTGTAGACAGACGCTTTACCGTCTGAGTCACCAGGGAAGTCCTTGTGTCACAGAATCTAATCCTTAACAGCATTTCAAAATAAGGTCCAATGTTTCAAGCATAGACACAAAGTATGATTGCATCAAGTAATTATATAAGACAAGCCCTTTTATTGTTACCTGTGCAGATCCTATGTCTTTGAATCTATTTTATCTTTTTCTTGAAACATAAATGATAAGATGCTTCAATAAAAAGCCAGGTAGGTGCATACTGCAGCAGAATTCCTAACTTTGTACCTCTATTCCAACCACAGATAGAGATTTAAATTTAGACACTAACTGCAGTTGAACAGACTATCAGAGTCAAGCTTACAGATAGTGACTGCTTCTAAGAAGTCCATCCTTCTTACATCCTCTTCAATCTGAAATACTTCTGTGCTTTGAACAGTAGGAAAAATGATTTCCTTTACATTTTAGTCATTTACCCTTTATTTACCTGAGAACATTTTCAAATTTGCTCCTCTAAACAGAAAAGGAGACAACCATACCTTTGACACCAATAAGGCGTGCATCTCAACTGAGATACATTATATTAATACGAACTTAGAGTTGATTTGGGGTTTGCTTGCCCACATTACAAAGAGTGACAATTGAAATCATATTGAAGTTTTCTTACAAGTGTACTCACATCCAGATCACAGGGAACCATTTTATTTTTATATCTAGACTACTATCCAATGATTTAGAAGATAGATCTGCTCTAATTTTATTCAGTGTGTTCTTTTTGAGTGCTATAATGGGCTTTTGTTTGCATGCAGGCACCTAATTAAGAGAGGGGGAAAAAATCCGTTGTTAAAATCAGCTGGGAATAATCAGAATGATCATTCTGAGGCTTATAAATATTACATGAGCAATATGGGTGCATCCGTAATGTATAACTGTTTTCCAGTTCCACTTAAAACTTTTTGTTCTAAAAGTCTCCAAGCCCAGGAGAAGACTGGTGCTTTAAATTCTTACTCATAAGAAGAGCTCCCAAGATTTTTATTTGCAGATATTTGGTTTATTTATATACTTTCAAGGATTATTACAAAAACCAACATGTTATTGCTCTTGCCACGTGTTTAGTCTCTTAGGACAGGGATCTAGTGTGGCTTACTCAGAGTCCCAAGGAGATGCCTGCATTTGGTGGGATATTTCACCACCACCTGTGTTTTGTACTTTAATATTTTGATTGTCCCCTGTTGAGTTTCACTGCCTTTAGAGAATTTGGAACAACATGATAGAATTACATAAATCTTCAAAAAGAATTAAGTGAGATCAGAGCTCTCATTCAAAAATTTTAGCTGGAATTCCTGAAAAGAGATGCAGAGAAAATAAATTCATGGTGAAGAGATTTACTTAAAGAGGGAGAAAGATTCTAGCCTCACTTGAGCTCTCTCTCTTTTTCCTTACCCTGCCCCCACTTGAATTCTGTTTATTACTCACTGTTTGTCCCCACCCTCTAGCATGCCGCCTCCTTTTGCCCTGGGGAGGCCCTTCAGCATTATTGCCTCTCGGGGTAGAGGGTGAGGAAAAGAACTTTAAGCCCCCCCCCCTCGGGGGTTCAAATGTATAACCAACAGATACCAGGTTCCAAAATAGTCCTTGTTTTTTGCAAATGTTACAATTCATCCATTTAAAAGATAGGGTTTTATTCCAACAAGTCTTTAATTTTTCTTAGTTTACCAAGAATGCTTTAATCAAGAAGAATTAAGTGATTTCTTTGTCTTCTCTTTCCAAAAAAAATTGGATTTTTCAAGTAATAGATAAATGGGGTACCTCCAGTAGCTGTATCCCTATCCTCAGCAGCATGGTGAATAAGCAAATGGAGAAGACGTGGGTACCATCTCTTTCCCATAGGTTGTAACCAAATCAGGGGCTGTGTCCGGGAGTTCTAATTATGTGTCTAGACTGAGATTTCTCAGCTTTAGTACTACTGACTTTCGGGGCTGGATAATTGGGGTAAGGGCTGCCCCATGCATTATACGATGTTTAGCAGCATCCCTGGTCTCCACCTACTATATGTCAGCTATATTCCCTCTACTGCCACCTCTAAATATCTTCAAACATTGACAGATCCCTCACCCTGGGGGAGGGAGACAAAATTGCTCCCAGTTGAGTCCTGCTGAACTCAGGAAACCATCAGAAATGGGGATGGGGAGTACCACCCTAAAAATCTTAAGCAAAAATAGCATTCACTTAAAAATCAACATATTCTATAGACCAGTATGTCTAACTTGAGCCAGAAACATGTATTGTACAAGTCAGGGATCTAATATTAGCATTTTTGCAAAAACAAAGCTCTGCCTCTTCATATGTTCTTAAAAGTTATTTTTTCATTCCATCTGTTTTTGTGATGCAGTAATTTCAAAAGCCACAGTGAGTCTGAAAGAATATAGTTGTTTGCCCTTTAATATCTTTCCAAATAGGTATTTGTAAACAAGTCTGAAGGCAAGGAATGTGATAATGTATTGAGTCCTTGTTTGAGAATATTTTCATGTGTAAATTTTTCTCCAATGAGAGAAGAACAAAAGCTCTTGACTGGAGTCCAGTTGTGCTAATTATTTTGTGATGAGCAGGTTTCCTGTGTTGTTTTTTGTTTTCTAAAGAGTAATATATGTACTAACAGCAACTGCACAGGGATAAAAACCACAATCTGAGGCATTGAATTTTAAGATGACTGGTATTTGCAAGTAAAGCCTGTCTTCACATAGACCAGTGCTTCTCGGCTGGATGATTTTGTCCCCCAGGAGACATTTGACGATACCTGGGGATTTTTGATTTTCAAAACTGAGTGAAGGGATGCTGTTGGCCACAGATGCTGCGAAACATCCTACAGTGCACAGCAGTCTTCTGTGACAAAGAGTTCTTCATCCCCAAATATCAGTGGTGCCAGGGTTGGAAGAGCCTGGGATATACATACGGGAAAGGAGAGTTTCATCACATAAGGGGGCTTGAGGGTCAGAGGAAGGTTATTTTTCACCCCAGTTCCTCCCCTACTATTTGTGGAGCTCATTCCTTTGAATCTAGCATTGACTTTTTATTCTCTTTTAAAGGTTGATAGTCTTCGGAGATGTAAGGTGTTGAGTTACTAAATACAGTGAGAACCCACAGATGGTTTGCGCTTATGAGAAGATAGCAGGATAGAGCAAGTTTAACAATACTGTTTGAATTGCACGTTTGAGAGTGGGAGAGGTCTTTCAGATGAGGGAGAAGCTGCCAGGAGAAGCTGCCAAAAGGGGCTGTGGAGTCTGTAAGGTTCGACTCTGTTGCTTTGTTTCCTTGTCTTCAAGAGCATTCTTAAATTCACAGAGACACAAATGGCAAACTGTGTTCAGTGTGTGTGTTTAGATTAAATCTAAAAGATAATTCCTATAAATGAGATTTCTGTGCTTGCTACTTCTCCAGAGAATGGGTGATAATGGGCAATATTCATCCCAATAACTCAGGCAACCTAAAGTTTACATTTAGGTCATAGACTTCTAAAAGATATCAATTCTGTAGGAAGCTCTATGCTTAGTCCTTCATTCCAGTTTTCTGTCTGTGTTCTTTCTTTTCATTCTTGCATGTTTAATGCCATATGTCTGCTCTGAAGTCAGCCCAGAATAATTTGAAATACTGGTATCACTTTAAAAAAAATCCTTTTTTCCCAGTCCCTTTTCCACTTAACACTCCAAAATACTTGCAACAGCTCTCCCTTTTCTCTCAGAACAGATTGAACATGTGGTCTTTGGACCTTTTCTTCCCCCCAAGATTATGTATTTTGCCTTTGTTCTGAAATGTTTCCCACTGCTAAATTATAGTTCTTTACAAAGAAGGTTGGGTTTAATTAAGAGTTTAGAAGAGTCTTTCTAAAGTAACTGAAGATCAAAGATGATCATCAAGAATGTCACACTATAGTGTGGTACTCTGAAGCACCACTTCTGCTCAAATTTGGATTTTCTGACATCTGTTTCTTTGCAGTGGCATACTGTAACACATTTTTTTTTAAGTCACAGATCAGACTGGAAGAGGTCCCAGAGAAATTTAATTTTGTCATCCCAAACTTTCCCACTCTTGCCTGGGTCCTGCTATCTTTATTTTCTTAGGTTTCCCATTTTAGTTGCCAGGGAGCTGTAAATAGAGTTGTCTTAAACATTTCAGGTTTCTTTCCCCACCAAATAGTCTACTTTTTTTGGAAAATGTTCCTTCAAATTGAAAGATTGAGAATTGAAGACAATGAATTCTTGTATGCTCTTTCACCAGTTAGATCTTTAAACATGCAGTTATTTGAAGTATTAAGAGAAACTTAGTCCTCTCTTTGGAGGCACATATACTAAAATTGGAACGATGCAGAGAAGATTAGCATGGCCCCTGCCCAAGGATGACACACAAATTTGTGAAGTGTTCCATATTTTTTATATAACTCTTAGAGTAAAACATAGGCAGAACTCTCAGTGACATAAATCAAAGCAAGATCCTCTATGACCCACCTCCTAGAGTAATGGAAATAAAAACAAAAGTAAACAAGTGGGACCTGATTAAACATAAAAGATTTTGCACAGCAAAGGAAACTATAAGCAAGGTGAAAAGACAACCCCCAGAATGGGAGAAAATAATACCAAAGGAAACAACCGACAAAGGATTAATTTCCAAAATATACAAGCAGCTTATTCAATTCAATACCAGAAAAACAAACAACCCAATCAGAAACTGGGAAAAAGACCTAAACAGACGTTTTTCTCCAAAGAAGACACACAGATGGCTAACAAACACATGAGATGTTCAACGTTGCTAATTCTTAGAGAAATACAAATCAGAACTGCAATGAGATATCACCTCACACGAGTCAGAATGGCCCTCATCAAAAATCTGCAAACCGTAAAGGCTGGAGAGGGTGTGGACAAAAGGGAACACTCTTGTACTGTTGGTGGGAATGTAAATTGATATAGCCACTATGGAAGACGTATGGAGATTCCTTTAAAATCCAGAAATAAAACCACTATATAACCCAGCAATCCCACTCCTAGGCATGTACCCTGAGGAAACCAAAATTGAAAGAGACACATTTTTCACTGTAGCACTATTTACAATAGGTAGAACATGGAAGCAACCTAGATGTCCATCGACAGATGAATGGATAAAGCAGTTGTGGTACATATACACAATGGACTAATACTCAGCCATAAAAAGGAGCACATTTGAGTAAGTTCTAATGAGGTGGATGAACCTAGAACCTATTATACAGAGTGAAGTGAGTCAGAAAGAGAAAGATAAATACTGTATTCTAATGCATATATACAGAATCTAGAAAAATGGTACTGAAGAATTTATTTACAGGGCAACAGTGGAGAAACAGACATAGAGAATAGACTTATGGACATGGGGAGAGGGGAGGAGAGGGTGCAATGTATGGAAAGAGTAACATGGAAACTTACATTACCATATGTAAAATAGATAGCCAACGGGAATTTGCTGTATAGTTCAGGAACTCAAATGGGGGCTGTGTATCAACCAAGAGGGGTGGGATGGGGCAGGAGATGGGAGGGAGTTTCAAAAGGGAGGGGATATATGTATACCTATGGCTTATTCATGTTGAAGTTGGACAGAAAACAGCAAAATTCTGTAAAGCAATTATCCTTCAATAAAAAAGAATAAAAAAAGAGAAACTTAGTACTTTATTAAAATCTCACTGTGTCACCACAAATTAATGTAGTTATCCTTCTTGGTCCTTAGAAGGCTTTTACCCAATGGTGATGTCATCTCCTTTTCTGATTTGGCATCTGTCATAGCCAGGGACCTTCATGGTCTTGGACTAATAAACATGTAGGTAAAATTTTTGACTTATATGGTTAAATATCCACTCTCATAGTTAGTATCAAATTGCATCTGAAATGTCCAACACTGCAACTCTTAATGTTTGCTGAAATGTGGTTGACAACTATTCACAATAGCCAGGACATAGAAGTAACCTAAATGTCCATAAACAGAGAAATGAATAAAGAAGATGTTTACAGTGAAATATTACTCAGCCATAAAAAGGAACAAAATAATGCCATTTGCAGCAACATGGATGGACCTAGAGATTGTCATACCAAGTGAAATAAGTCAGATAAAGACAAATATCATATGATATCACTTATATGTGGAATCTAAAAAAGGGTATAAATGAAGTGAGTTAACAAAACAGAAGCAGAATCACAGATGTAGAAAACAAACTTTTGGTTACCAGGGGATAAGGCGGGGAGGGATGAATTGGGAGATTGGGATTGACATACATACACTACTATAAATAAAATAGATAACTGATAAGAACAAGGAACTCTACTCAATACTCTGTAATGGCCCATATGGGAAAATGATCTTAAAAAAGAGTAGATATGTGTATATGTATAACTGATTCATTTTGCTATACACCTGAAACTAACACAATACTGTAAATCAACTGTACTTCAATGAAAAGCTTTTTTTAAATGTGGCTGACATACTGAAGGCTGGAAGTGGTCCTCAGTTAAATTTCACCTTTGGTAAATGCATCAAGACTATTTTTCAGAATCTTTTGGCAATTTTACTTTAAACTTCTGTTATTGAGTTCTAGTTCATAATCAGTAACAGGACTTTAAATTTTACCCCAAATGTGCCAGGTATAAAGATGCAGTTATTTAGGTACTGAATCTCCATTTATAAAAAGAAAAAAAAGCAGAGTGTATACCTAGAAAATACAATTCCATTAATTAGTTCATTGATTCTGTAATGTGATACACTGACTCTTGGATAAATTACGGAAGTTGCTACATCTTTGTCAGATGACTGGGGTCGGGCGGCAGGGCTGGGGGAGAAGGAAGACTTGTTTGGTAAACTGGAAGACTATAAATAGTGTGCTTTAGCAGAAGATTCCCTCCCAGATGAACTTTTGGCTCCTCCTCACTGCCTTTGTGAGAAAATAAGTAGGGATTGACAATCATGTTCCCAAAGTGGTGGCAATTAGGTCAGGAAAATTCTCTGGGTAAGACATGACTGTGACTTTAGCAAGTGCATCTGTCATGCTCCTCTTTAATCCTTTTAGTCTGGCAATAGGTATAAACAGTTAAAATATATACAACAAATGAAACAAGATTCCTTCAGAGGGAAACAGTGATGCTTCCTTTTGTATATTTGTTGTAGCTGTAAATTGTAAAGCTTTTGAAGCCATAGGTGATGGCTTGTTCATCTTTTTTCAGCCATCACATATCATAATGCCTGGTACATGAGTAGGGGCTTAATCAATGTGTATTGAACAAGTGAAAACTTATTTTAGGGTATCAAACAAATTTCTGTTGCCTATTGTGTCCAGCCACTCTGCAAAGAGTTTGGCAGGGGGTCAAGAAAATGTAGTAAAATTTTATGTAGTTCTGGCTTTCTAGGAGATTTCAAGGTACTTGGGAAAGTAAGATACACATATATACAAAGTCACTGCTTGACAAAGTCTCCTGGAATATAGACTAAAAATCTCACAGAAACGTGTAGTCCTTGCAACTCTTAAGAAGTCTGAGAAGGGTGATTACTACATGGAAGAAAGGTGGCATAAAATGAAGCTTTGTAGATGACTTGAAAAGAAATAGTGAATATTCTAAATGAGGCTGAGGGGGAGAAGTTCTGCCTGAACAAAGATATGGCATAAAAGATTACTTTGGGGTACAAACCGTGAAGGGATTAAACTACTTGGTAGTGTTTGGAAACATCTGCTTTTGAAGCTGTAAGGCTGTGTAATGGGAAGTCTTGCAGATTTTGACATGAGGTATGATGTGAAGGTGGTTAAGAAAAGTAGTCTAGACTAGGCTTCAGGATGCATGGGAACTGAGCAAAACCAGACTCAGAAATACTGATGCGGAGGCTGTTCCAGTAATACAATTCTAACGAGGGACTGTAAGAATATCACCTTGATATTTTGGATTTGGAAGGAGTAGAAGGTTAAATACAAGGTAAAATTTGTCATATTTCCCGACATGCATGTGTTATCTATTGCTGCAGTAATGCTGTATAACATTCGCAAATTTAGTGGTCTGTAACTAAAAGCATTTGGGGCTTCCCAGGTGGCTCAGTTGGAAAGAGTCCACCTGCCAAGCAAGAGATGCAGGTTTGATCCTTGGGTCAAGAAGATCTCCTAAAGAAGGAAATGGCACCCCACTCCAGTATTCTTGTTTGGAAAATCCCTTGGACAGAGGAGTCTGGTGGGCTATCGTCCATGTAGTCACAAAGAGTCAGACACAGCAACTACACCACCACCAACTAAAAAACATTTCTTTTTCTTGCTCGTAAGTCTTTGGATTGGCTAATGTGACTCTTTTTCAGGCTGCAACTTGGTGGTTCTTGGTTCCATGTTTCGGAGTCCATGGCCCAGGCTTTGAATCCCAGGCTTCACGTCTACAACGTGGGTCCCATGGCCCAAGTTGAAGGGATAGAGGCTTCCTAGAGCATGCTCTTCACCTGGCCATCATAGGGCAAAGTGTACTTCAAGCTTCTGTTAGAGTTGTATCCCTTTGTTCAAAGTAAGATACACGACAAAAACCAAGTCAATGGGGCAGGGACATATATACTCCAAGTAGAAGAGAGGTTCAGCAAATATTTTCTGAGCAATAATCGAAACTTTCAAAACTGGTATAACTTGTTTAAATGGATCTGGACAAGTCATTCAAGTGATTCCCTACTGGTATAAAGGTCAAACTTATTAGTAGATAGAATTCTTCATGGTCTGCTCACATTTCGTTCCTTGCGCTTCTAGGTTCCTACATCTGTCTTGCCTTCTGATTCCACTGTGCATGTGTGCTAAGTCACTTCAGTCGTGTCTGACTCTTTGCGACCCCATGGACGCTCCTCTGTCCATGGAATTCTCCAGGCAAGAATACTGGAGTGGGTTGCCATTCCCTCCTCCAGGGGATCTCTCCGACCCAGGGATTGAACCCGCATCTCTTACATCTACCTGCATTGACAGGCGGGTTTTTTTACCATTAGTGCAACCTGGGAAGCCCGTAATTCCACTGACTTATTTGCAATTCACCATGAAATTTTATGCTTCTTTTTCATACCTGTTCCTTTCTGCCAGGAATGCCCTCCTCTCCTTTCAGTCCTTTGAGTCTTGACTTAAGTGTTGTCTTCTCTCAAAGGATCTTCTGACCTCCTGCTGGATGCTGCTAATCTTCATTCCCTGGTACTTTATGCATAATTTTGTCACAAAAATTATGGCACATTTTAATGCTGTGCTCTAGAGGCTGGCCATGTGGCTTATCCATCTAGATCTCCCTTGCACGTGTTGACTGAATGAGGCTATGATAATGGTGGGATCTTTAGAAGGAATTGGAAACTAGGGAAGCAGAACCAAACATTTTCTTTGTTTTGTTTTCATTGCTGTTTTTGTATGGGTATTTTGTATTTCTTATTGTTAATAAGAAAATGAAGAGTTTTCCCTTTGGGCCTTTTCAGATTTGAGGTGAGAGCAGGACATCCAGGTGGCTCTCTGTAGCTCAGAGTCTGGGGCTGGAACAAAGATGAGAGGTCTGGGATGGCAAGTCCAATTTGGTGACCATGTGTATTAACCTTGTACTGAAATCTTGACTATGATAATATAATCTTTTCTGCCTAATTGTCATCTAAAATCTTGTTTTTTAAAGTTCTGCCATAAAAGGGCACCTTTAAAATTTGAAGCCTTTTTGTGGTAAATCCATACATTGTATCTATATCATAGAAAATGTGATTGCTCATGCTCAGAGGAGAAATGATGGTTTTGTCAGCTTGACATATCCTACCTCCAAAACTTTCATTTCTTAGGATTCATGAAAAGTCGTGCAAACTCTGAATGCTTCTTTAGGAAACATCTTGTCTTTCCGAACAGCTTGCATTGGGAACAGCTGCACAGTCACTTAAAAGAACTAGTTGACTAGTGCTTTTCCATTTGTCTGGGAAGATGTCTTTTTTTTTTTTAATAAAAAAGAGAAATCTGCTTTGGTTTTTTAATGTAGGGATGGCTCAGGGTCCTTATCTAGATGGGCTATGAGTCTCTGTAATTTCATCTGTCTGTGTGACATACAGTAAATAACAGTTGATTATCTGACTGCTGGTGTATAAGGATCTCATGGAGAAAGCGCTTCTGCCTGCTGCTTCTTGGGGAGGCCTTGGAAGATGGTTATCTGTGGAACTACCACACCTAGCACATCACTTTATCCAGGGTGCCCATAGCCTACCTCTACCCTTGTCCTCAAGGTTCCCTTGAGAGGCGCCGTATTTGTCCATGGCCTGCCACTCAATCCAAAAGCAATTAAGACATCGCTAGCTGTGCCAGAACAAAACTGAATAGTTTGGCTTATATGGTAAGTGTTCTAAAGAAATTCAAGGAAGAAAATTATATGCCTCCTCAGATTTATTACTTCTGAATTATGCCAAATCATACGTTCCAATGATAGTTTTAAAAACCCACCTTACTTTTTATCTTACCTACTTCAGTTCTTTTACCATCTCTGCTCTGCCCTTCCTCCGCTCCAACCACATAAAATCTTTTCTGTAGGTTTTGATACAAGTGTTCTAAAGAAACTCAAGAAGTGGAAATGGCCCAGTGCCATAAATGAACGTAGAAATACTAACAATTAGATCAGAAAACTTTCAAGTTGAATAAATGTTTTATTTTAGCCCCTGACAAAAGAATGTACATGGAGACAAATAACATCGGGTGTATTGCAGCCTCAAGAGGTCATTAAAGCCTGTTTGAAACCTGATGGGGCACGTTACGGAAGTCACTGACAAATTCACCACTGGCAAGATGAGTTTGCACAGGCAGAGTGCCGTGTGCACCTGTAACAGTCTCATGGGAACTGGATCTGTGCCCCCCGCTGCTGATCACATCAGGGACTAGAAAGGCAGAAAGCGAGTCTGAATGGGAGATTACAGAGGAAGCAATTAGCAAATGGAGCACACCAGCCCCACCAACTAAAAACCTCTTCTTCAAATGGTTATGAGCATCTGTGCATGCCGCTGATGGCTATGTCTGTCTTTGGAGCCCATCAGTGATATTCAGAAAGTGGTAAAGATGAGCCTTTACTTGTCAACACTCAGAGCACATCCTGAAAAGATGTTCTGTGCTTTGAATGCTCTACTTTTTGAAAAAAGATCTTAACTTTTACTGGCATTTAAAAGGTCCGTGTTTGAGACTTAAGCTTGAAGTGATAAAATTATATGCCGCCTCAGATTTATTACTTCTGAATTATGCCAAATCGTACGTTCCAATGATAGTTTTAAAAACCCACTTTACTTTTTATCTTACCTACTTCAGTTCTTTTACCATCTCTGCTCTGCCCTCCCTCTGCTCCAACCACATAAAATCTTTTCTGTAGGTTTTGATACAAGTTTGAATTATTTTTCTCCCATTAGTTTGGCATAGACTAGAGCTGTGAAAATATCCGTGAAGATTTTGAGTTACGTGGAGATAAGGTGACAAAAAAACCAATAAAGTATATTTGGATTTCAATTCTTATTGTAAAATATGCCGAGAACACTGGTTAGAATTACAGGAGAAATAAAGATAAGGTCCAGGAAGAGCCTAATAAAAGGCAGTTCAGTTCAGTTCAGTTGCTTGGTCATGTCTGACTCTTTGTGACCCCGTGGACTGCAGCATGCTAGGCTTCCCTGTCCATCACCAACTCCCAGAGCTTGCTCAAACTCATGTCCATCGAGTCAGTGATGCCATCCAACCATCTTATCCTCTGTTGTCTCCTTTTCCTCCTGCCTACAATCTTTCCCAGCATCAGGGTCTTTTCCAATGAGTCAGTTCTTTGCATCAGGTGGCCAAAGTATTGGAGTTTCAGCTTCAGCATCAGTCCTTCCAATGAATATTCAGGACTGATTTCCTTTAGGATGGACTGGTGGGATCTCCTTATAGTCCAAGGGACTCTCAAGAGTCTTCTCCAACACCACAGTTCAAAAACATCCATTCTTCGGTGCTCAGCTTTTTTTATGGTCCAATTCTCACATCTCTACATGACCACTGGAAAAACCATAGCCTTGACTAGATGGACCTTTGTTGGCAAAGTAATGTCTCTGCTTTTTAATATGATGTCTAGGTTGGTCATAGCTTTTTCTTCCAAGGAGTAAGCGTCTTTTAATTTCATGGCTGCAGTCACCATCTGCAGTGATTTTGGAGCCCAAGAAAATAAGGTCTGTCACTGTTTTCATTGTTTCCCCATCTATTTCCTATGAAGTGATGGAACCAGATGCCATGATCTTAGTTTTTTGAAAGTTGAGTTTTAAGCCAGATTTTTCTCTCTCCTCTTTCACTTTCATCAAAAGGTTCTTTAGTTCTTCATTTTCTGCCATTAGGGTTATGTCATCTGTATATCAGAGGTTAATAAAAGGCAACTTGACATAAATATACAATATTGTTTAACAGAAGAAAAGTTCAACATCATAACAAACCAAAAACAGTTGGTTTACTTGTAGCCAAATTGTCAAGCATGATGCTGAGTTCAGCTTCTGAGTATCCTCTTTTCAGTCCTTCCTGACCACAGTAGCTGCCTTGGAGTACATTTTCCTTGCCCAGAACATTCGTCCATCTCTTCACTTCTTCAGGTTACATTCCCACTTTTCAAGACTGAGATTGAGCATCGCCTTCTTCTGGAAAGTTTTCCCAAACTGCTTCAGATATCTTTTCTCTCTCTGCACCCTTAGCACCCTCTGGCTAGCTCTGTTGTCATGCTGAGTTATCATTCTTTTCACGTATGTGAGTTCCTTCCCTAGGAAATTGTGTCGATTGCTTCTCGAACCCCTAGCTTCATGAAAATTTGTCAAATGAATGGTTCTGTAAATCCTACTTTTCACCTTGATTCAATTTGTAACTCATTGGATGCATTTTAAAGACTGATATGAACCATTTTACAGTTTATGTTTCTCTTGTTCCATGTGAATATTCATACATTTAGCTACAGGAATGCAAGTATGCTCGAAGATCAGGTGTTATTCTGGACTCTACTCATGAGTTATGTAATAAATGATATATGCACTGCTTGTCTTTCTAGAGCAGAAGAAGAATGACTTCAGGCATGCCTCCCACCCTAAGAGTTCACTCCACATGCACGGGGCTCCCTGATACAGCAGCTACACTCAGTGAGCAAGCATTCTCTTTAGTTAAAGTTGGTCATGACAACTGCTGTAATACACTCCGAGAGACAACCATATCCAGTGTATTGTTCCTTATATTCATCTAAGTCAGTTGTCTTTTCTGATGATTTACTTGACAGTCATACAGAAGCATAAGTGAAAATTTAGGAAGGTGATAGGTAATAGATAGTTTGCATAAAGAAAGAAGGCAACCTGGAGAAATAAGAGACTATATAAATGACCGTATATTTCTCAGGTACTTCATGAGTGTGGACAAATGTTGATTTAGGAGAGCAGTGATACCATAAGAAGAGGTGGCAAAAATACACAGAAGAACTGTACAAAAAAGATCTTCATGGCCCAGATAACCACGATGGTGTGATCACTCACCTAGAGCCAGACATCTTGGAATGTGAAGTCAAATGGGCCTTAGGAAGCATCATGATGAACAAAGCTAGTGAAAGTGATGGAATTCCAGTTGAGCTATTTCAAATCCTCAAAGATGATACTGTGAAAGTGCTGCACTCAATATTCCAGCAAATTTGGAAAATTCAGCAGTGGCTACAGGACTGGAAAAGGTCAGTTTTCATTCCAATCCCAAAGAAAGGCAATGCCAAAGAATGCTCAAACTACTGCACAATTGCACTCATCTGACACGCTAGTAAAGTAATGCTCAAAATTCTCCAAGCCAGGCTTTAGCAATACATGAACCGTGAACTTCCAGATGTTCAAGCTGGATTTAGAAAAGGCAGAGGAACCAGAGATCAAATTGCTAACATCCAATGGATCATTGAAAAAGCAAAAGAGTTCAAGAAAAACATCTATTTCTGCTTTATTAACTATGCCAAAGCCTTTGACTGTGTGGATCACAATACACTGTGGAAAATTCTGAAAGAGATGGGAATACCAGACCACCTGACCTGCCTCTTGAGAAACCTGTATGCAGGTCAGGAAGCAACAGTTAGAACTGGACATGGAACAACAGACTGGTTCCAAATAGGAAAAGGAGTACATCAAGGCTGTATATTGTCACCCTGCTTATTTAATGTATATGCAGACTACATCATGAGAAATGCTGGGCTGGAGGAAGCACAAGCTGGAATCAAGATTGCTGGGAGAAATATCAATAATCTCAGATATGCAGATGACACCACCCTTATGGCAGAAAGGGAAGAAAAACTAAAGAGCCTCTTGATGAAAGTGCAAGAGGAGAGTGAAAAAGTTGGCTTAAAGCTCAACATTCAGAAAACGAAGATCATAGCATCTGGTCCCATCACTTCATGGGAAATAGATGGGGAAACAGTGGAAACAGTGGCTGGCTTTATTTTTCTGGGCTCCAAAATCACTGCAGATGGTGATTGCAGCCATGAAATTAAAAGATGCTTCCTCCTTGGAAGGAAAGTTATGACCAACCTAGATAGCATATTCAAAAGCAGAGACATTACTTTGCCAACAAAGGTCCATCTAGTCAAAGCTATAGTTTTTCCAGTGGTCATGTATAGATGTGAGAGTTGCACTGTAAAGAAAGCTGAGGGCTGAAGAATTGATGCTTTGGAACTGTGGTGTTGGAGAAGACTCTTGAGAGTCCCTTGGACAGCAAGGAGATCCAACCAGTCCATCCTAAAGGAAATCAGTCCTGAATATTCATTGGAAGGACTGATGCTGAAGCTGAAACTCCAATCCTTTGGCCCCCTGATGCGAAGAGCTGACTCATTTCAAAAGACCCTGATGCTGGAAAAGATTGAAGGCAGGAGGAGAAGGGGATGACAGAGAATGAGATGGTTGGATGGCATCACCGACTTGATGGATGTGAGTTGGAGTAGGCTTCTGGAGTTGGTGATGGACAGGGAAGCCTGGCGTGCTGCAGTCCATGGGGTCTCAAATAGTCAGATACGACTGAGTGACTGAACTGATTGGTTTTGAATGAAGATTGACTTGCCATTCTTGGCAGACTAGAAGAAACACCTGGGCTTTCAGAAAATATGATCTGGAGTGCACCATGCATGTAATGTCTGTGTGTAACTAGAATTAGGGAGTAAATAGAATTAGGGAGTAAATAGTATTTGTAGCTGTTCCTCTTTCCAGGGGCCTGTGGAACATCCATTGACATACAAATTTCCATGTTAAACTCAGGATTAGGTGGCTCCTCAGAGACCTGTTCTCAGTACTAGAAAGGAAGATGCAAAATGCAGCCTCAGAGCATTGGACTTCCTTCTCAGTGCATTTTGTAGAGCATTTATTACCCAAATTTTGGACAATGAAGAATGTGTTTTAATTAACTTTCTGGATCTCCAGTGAGTTTGTGGGCCCCTCACTCCCCTTTATGTGGCATGACTGATACACAGAATTAATAGCCTGCCTGCTTATGCTCATGTGGGTATGGGAATCTGTTATCTTCTGTTTGTTCATAGGCAGGAGGGTTTGGTTGTGTATCAAGTCAGCAATTCTGAGAAACTCAGTAGCGTTTCTCTTAGAATTGTCCATCTAATCACATGACAATGCGATGGACTCATTTAAAGCAAGTATATAACAGAAAAGCCAAGTTAAGTTAAGCAGTGTTACAAGTCAGAAGTAGTCTTAGTACCTCCTTATTCCTCTCTACCTCATTCCCAGTTTTTAAGACCTTAATCTGAATGCAGTGGAGCTGATAACTGAGAGCCTTTATTGGTGTTTATTGTTGTATCCCCCACTTCCTGGAATTGTGCATTGTACACGGTAGATGCTCAATAAATGAGTGAGAACAATCCCTTGGAAACGAGAAGGAATCCCCTGTGGGGTTAAGTCTAGATTCATGCGTTCATTCAACAGACCGCTACTAAGAAATTACTGTGTATCTTATAGTATTAGGCATTGGGAATGCCAGACTGAGTCCTTTGTGCATGAGTTTCTCAAGCTTTGGGAGGTGGGATTTGGAACATAAAGACACACTGACATAATATCTATCTACAAAGTTGCCATGGTAATCATATATTTCAGTAGTCCCACTAACAGAGAAGGTGCGGATTGGAACTTCTTTCCCAAAGACCCAGGCCCTGAGATAATACTGGGTAGAGTTATAGTAAAATAAGCAGGGACTGAGTAGGTGTCTACTAACTATTCTAGAAGCTACTTTGACTTTAAGTTACTCTTATCAACCCCCCCACCCCCACCTATTCCAGAAACTCAAACTCAAAAACCCAAACTGTGATGGCCCAGGAGCAGCAGCAGCATTGAGCTGGGTTACCCGTTGACATTCCTCCTACCTGTTGTAGCCCAAGACAGTGGAAGAGGGCCTGAGATCTGAAAGGACTGATTTGCTTTAGCTTGTGTCAACCTTGATTTCTTAATCTGTAAAATAGGGATAGGATAGGATTAACAGAGACAGTCACTGGACTAAGGGAAGTGATCTGTCCCAGCTTACTTAGAACCTGGTGTGTGTATTCTCATCCATTTCGTTCAGTTCGACAAATACATATGAGATTCTACTGAGTAGCTGTTGGTTTCCGTCCCCATTTGTCACCTGGTTCCTCTCACTGGTTCCTCTCCCTGTGCCTATTCTATCTACCCATCATCACACAAACATGCATCATTAACATAAAATGTACAATTATTAAAAACTACACCCGATGTCAGGTTGCAGACAAAGGTCTGAGTGTGGGTGTTTCAGGCACATAGGTTCCTAACATAATTAACGTATCTGAGGTTCCAGTCATGAATCTGTCCTGTCTCTCCTTCCCCTATCTCCCCAAGGCAGGCTTGGATTCAGACCCCCAAACCCTTATATTGTTTATCACCTTGGTGTTGAACCACTTAAAAATTTAACCAAATTGGAATAGGTTAGATTGCAAGCTTCTGATTGTGTTTCTGCTTGCTGTCCGTGATCTACACCTGCCCCCTTATATCCGTGTGGACTCTCTGGCCCTGCTGCCTCTCCCTGCCAGGGGAACATGTTCTGTCCAGCCCAGCCTAGCCTCTTGACCTTTGTACTGGGCCCAGGTGTTCCTCTGTCCAGGGGGCAAGACCATGTTCTGCTGGCCACAGCACTCTGCCTGACTTCTTCCTTGTACTATTTAGATCCTTAAACCCCATACATAACTTACATCACTGTTTACTGAAGTGTGGAATACACCTTTAGTAATTTCGGGATGAGTGATTTTAGTAAATGATTTGTGAACTTGTCAAGTTTCATCTATTAGCATTAACTCAAATCCTATCAAACTTTAGGCAATTTCCCAAGTACCTAAATAACACATGAATTATGCCTCATTTTTATTATGCATTCTTGAGAGTCAACCAAATGTGTATTTTGTCATTTTTCCTCTCTCTGCAGTCTGAGTTGGGGCTTGTTGCACACTAGCATGCTTAAGAACCATCTGGAGGGCTAGTAAAACACAGATTGCTGGTCCCCATTGCCACAGATTCTGGGTCTGTAGGTCTGAGATGGAGCCTCAGAATTTGCATTTCTAACATGTCTGGTGATGCTAATGCTGCCGGTCTCATGGACCACACTTTGACTAGCAATGGCCTAAATCATGGACACACCATCTTGGGTTGACAGTTTATATTTAAACTTCAGCTTGACCATTATTGAGACTCCCCAGCACAAAGAACTTGTGACAAGCTAATCGTTTGCTTGGTTCTTTTTGTTTTACCATTATATACATATATATATATATTTTCCAGTCTAGACAGAGTCCATTTTGTTTCTCATGTTTAGTTTAATCCCAAAGTACCTAGAGATGCAGAGCCATTCTGTAGAATTTTATTGTCCTAGTTTTTATCCTGATGAATCATCTTTTAAGAGACATGTGAGCCTTCACTAAATGCATTATGTCATCCTTCTGAGCTGTGCCGAGAGAAGAATTGATATGCCTTTAGGTCTGATGTGAAATGATGGCTTCACTGTGCCCATCCTGAAGCAACTCTGACTTGGGAGGCTTCCCAGAAGTGTGACAGAAAACTCTGTGGCTGGTACCGAGTGGGGAAAGGGTGGCTTATGACCCTATTACTCAAGCCTCCTACCTCCATGCTTGTGGGAGCAAGTCTGTCTCCTCCCAGGCTGCCACATTTAAAAGTGGGATTTATTTTTAGAGAAGAAATCATTAGTCATTAAACTCTCTCATGCTTCCTTTTTCCCTTTGGGTAAAATTTAAGAACCGGAGCTTTATAAGAAAATTTTCAGTCTGTTAGAAGAAATAGCCTTGCTACGATGACCCGCCTTCCCTCTCTTCCAGACAAAGGCAGACTTCTCACAGGAGTCACCACTCTCGGTCCCTACATATAAATCAGCTTTATCTTTTAGCTTTATTTGAGAATCCTGACTCTTTTGATTTTCTGAACCCATCAAATCTAGGATTTAAAAAACTAATTTTATCATATATTGAACATTTGTTCTTTAAGCCCATTATAAAATCTCATAATGGAAATTGGCTCTTAGCAAAATAGCCCTTGGGCTTAGGTATATACACTTTTTCACTTAATAACAGAAGCATTTAATAGATACGATCTATATTGAAGCAGAAATAGCTGAAAACAAGATTTCTCTGATATCTTTAAATTCAGGGTTTTCTTACAAGAACTTTTAACATGTTTCCATTGCCTTGGACTAAATAAATGTCATGTGGATAGTTTTACTACCAGAAAAGCCATCAAAAAAGCAAGTCTTATCTGTAATTAAGTTCTATCTGTAAATATATAGTTGAGAATGTCATCATTTGAAACATATCAAAAATTCAAAGTCACCTAGTGGCCAGTAAGGCCCAGGATCCCCTGAGGGGAACACTGTACATTTAATTGCATCTCTCCCTCCATCCCCATAGCTGTAACATTTTGCTTTTACAGTTTAATCTGACTTAGTGAGACAAAGGCCAATTTTAAGGCAGCAAGAAGTAGATTTTGCAAAGAGGTATCGGCACCCCCAAAAGGAAGGGATTCTAATACATGCCAACTCAAAGACTGAAGGGTTTCTGTGATCTTGAGGCTAGAGAAAGGGCTACATCATTATCAGGTAGCCAGCTGCAGCTCCTCTCCTCTGCTGAGATGATGGAGAAGGAGCAGAGAGGGAGGCTATGTAAATCTTAGTCTACTTCAGACCATTGAGTGTAGCAAGTTAAGATGGCCACAAACTATTTGACACACCTCTCACTGGGGGATGAGTCTGCGTCCTTTCATGATGGTTTTAACTGGTAGGCTACGGTGGCATGTTGCTGTGCCGGTTTCTGGGCCTGAACCTTAAAAGACATGAAACTTCTATTTCCTGTCTTTTGGAACACTCATTCTTGGAACCCAGCCTCCATGCTTTGAGGAAGCCTAAACATCTCTGTGAAAAAGCTCACATGGAGAGGACCGAGCCCAGATTACTACTGACGCCAAGTTCAGCCATATGAATGAGCTGTGTTGGAGATGGATTCCCCAGCTTCAGCAGAACTGCCCAGCTGCCACTATGTGGTTCAGAGACAATCCTTCCTGCTGAGTCCTGCTCACCTTACAGATTCAGAAGCAAAATAAATGATTGTCATTATTTTAAACTACTGAATTTTGAAGTCACCCTTTATGCAGCAATAGATATCCAGGACAATTGGCATCTCCTGTTTCTCTACTTCTCATTGCTTCCCCAAGATGCAGTTGCTCTCATGCCAGAGCCTTTCAGACAAGATCCCTGCCAGAATTTCCCAAACCCAGAATCCCCTTGAATGTGCATTCCCAGTGCCTTTCCCTGACAATGCTGTAGTCCAGAATGCTCTCTGTACCTTCCCTCAGCTCCTTCATTCACGCAATGCTGCCTTCTCTCCTTTGGAGCCCACTGATTAACCAGTGTGTTTGGAATCAAGAGACAGAAGTAGTGGCAGATTTGCAGCACGCTGTTACTCATCATGCCGAGAGAAGGCTTTTATCAAGGTTAAAAGCCACTCAATTTTCTATATCCTCCTTTACATGATAGGAATATGCCCTTAAGGGTATACCTAAAATCTATGATACTCTTAAATTCTGAGTAGGGATTGGTGACAGTCTTCCAAGGGTAAAGCGTGGCTTGTCAGTGACCACAGTATGGGACCCTCCCCCTGAAGAGCACTAGGATGGTGAGAATACTCACCATTGACAAGAGGAAGGAGAAATATACCGAGAAGGCAACAGGAAATGGAGATGGTGTCAAAACAAAAACAAAAACAACTCACGTGGCTTATCCTGACTAAGAGAGATTGCTTTTGAATCACTGTTTGCCAGGCCGATGCTGAAACATTACTATGAGTAGTACTAATACTCCTTCTTGATGGCATGGTGAGGTTTCCTTTGTGCCAGTGACTGTTCCAACACCTTGTTTAACTTAAGGTGGATGTTATTTTAATATCCCTTGCTTCAGCCTGAGGAAACAGGCCTCGAGTGCAGAGGACACTTGGCTAAAATCACATGGCATGGCAGTGCAGAACCGAGTTCAGAACCAGGATTCAATTGCAGGGAATCTGGCTCCATTATCTGTCATTGCTGACATCAGAACTCTGGGGACAGAGGCTTTGGTGAGCCCAGTTTGACGTCACAATATGCTTCTAGTCTTTTTGGTTCGTGTAGTGTAGCATGTCACACAGAGTGAGAGATGCTTCATCTTTTCAAAACACATTTTAATCTCAAATATATATGTGCCTTTGTAGGCTGCTTGAAGTCATTCTCAGAAGGCAGAGTAAAAATAAACAAATACCCAAAGATAGGGTACAAAAACAAATGAAAACAAGACAACAGAGTAACTCTGTGTAATAAGAATTAAGATCTTGGGGTCCCCAGCCAGCCCAGTGGTCTTTACGGTGACGAACCAAGAAAGGAGGTCACATCTGTATTAGACACATGTTTCTGAGTTTATAGACATTCTAATAGCCCTTATTACAGTAGTTTTAAAAATATTAATTTTTGCTTTTTTTTTAAAGTGTTGTTTTTATTTTTAGTCTACAAACATTTATTGGTTGTCCACAGAGAGTTGAATATATACTTGATGGTATATATTTTGCCAATAGGATAGCCTCCAGCTCAGAGAACTACCTTCTTATATTGAGACCTTTCATTTGCATTAAATTGCATGTATAATTTAAGCTGACTCTAACACCTCAAAGAGGCTCAAAAGGAACCCATTTTTTCTTACTGGGCAGAAATAAGTAGGCACTCTATAACTATAAAGAATGTGACCCATTTCAGAGAAGGGGGTATTTCTTTAAAGAATCCTATTTGTGTATCAACAACAATGCAGTTATCTAATATAAGTGCAAAGACATTACACATACTATTTAAAAATTCATGAGTCTAGTGTTTAATATATTCAGAGTAAAGTCAGACAGTTTTTACAGGAAGACATAAAACAAATGTCCTGTATTCTCGCCACTCTGCTTTTCTTCCAGTGTTTCATATTGGATATGTAAACAATCAATACTGAATGGTAAGGAGGTGTTGCTGAACAGATAATGGATTTGAATTAGATAAACTTGGCCTGTGCAGAATGAACATACCAGTGGGGCATATGATTCTTGCTTATGGCTAAATCTGATAGGTACTATTTTGAAGTCAATAGCTTTAAGATATGGAATGGAAAAGAGAAACTGCCTTTGTAAGGAGGACAAACAGAGCAGGGAGAGGCAGTGTGACCAGCGTGGGAAATGTACATTTCCTCTGTCTTCTGAAGTTGTGGGGGAAAAAAAAAAATTGGGGGAATTATTTTCTGTAAAGTTTTTTATATATTAAGTTTTTAATTATTATTATTATCTATTAATTTGAGCAGGGTGGGGACTGTGGCTTGTGGGATCTTAGTTCCCCAACTAGGGATTGAACCTGGGCCCTCACCAGTGGGAGCAAAAACTCCTAACCACTGGACTGCCAGAGAATTCTCTAAACTTAATTTTTAAATAATTTTTTTTTAATTTAGAAGCATAAAAATACTTTAAATGACTAGCTTTCATAAAAATAGTTGCAATTCTGTTAAAAATGAACATGAGTTACCTGAGACATGATTATTAATTTACTCAGTAGATACATTGGACTTCCCTGGTGGCTCAGACGGTAAAGTGTCTTGCTTACAATGTGGGAAACCTGGGTTTGATCCCTGGGTTGGGAAGATCCTCTGGAGAAGGAAATGGCAACCCACTCCAGTACTCTTGCCTGGAAAATCCCATGGATGGAGGAGCCTGGTAGGCTACAGTCCATGGGGTCACAGAGTTGGACACAACTGAGTGACTTCACTTTCTTTCATAAAAGTAGTTGCAATTCTGTTAAAAATGAACATGAGTTACCTGAGACAGGATTATTAATTTACTCAGTAGATACATGGGCTTCCCTGGTGGCTCAGTGGTAAAGAATCTCCCTGCCAATGCAGAAGAAGTGGGTTCGATCCCTGGGTCGGGAAGATCCCCTGGAGAAGGAAATGGCAACCTACTCCGGTATTTTTGCCTGAGAAATCCCATGGACAGAGGAGCCTGGCGGGCACAGTCTATAGGACTGCAAAGAGTTGAACACGACTGAGTGACTGAAAAACAACACAACAAGTCTTATTTGGGGTTCCTTCACCATTGTAAGTCAATTTAGAGGAAAGCAGGAAAGCACAGAGAGGCGGAATAAGGTAGCTCAGAGTCAGAGATGAGAAGATCTGGGTTTATGACCCGGTTTTGCAACTCTCTTTGCTAGCTGTGACCATAGGCATAAGGCTCTTTGTGCCTCAATTTCTCATGGTGTAAAATGTAGATAATGAGACCTACTTTTTCTGTGTCAGGAAGCTGTCTTGATGAGTAAATGAGAAATTGGATGGGATAATTGATATACATAAGCTTCTGCTGCTGCTGCTGCTGCTGCTAAGTCGCTTCAGTCATGTCTGACTCTGTGCGACCCCATAGACGGCAGCCCATCAGGCTCCCCCGTCCCTGGGATTCTCCTGGCAAGAACACGGAGTGGGTTGCCATTTCCTTCTCCAACGCATGAAAGTGAAAAATGAAAGTGAAGTCGCTCAGTGACTGCAGCCCACCAGGCTCCTCCATCCATGGGATTTTCCAGGCAAGAGTACTGCAGTGGGGTGCCATTGCCTTCTCCGGATATACATAAGCAGACACTGTTAATTCCTTATAAACAGAAAATTCTTAAAATATTTATGATGTTACTGCTATATATAGGGCAATACTCTAGGTCTTGTGAAGATTAAAAAAAATAAATCAGGTATGGTTTCTATAGTTCATTCCAAAAGCTTATAGTGATACAGGATCAAACAACTTGCTGTGAGGAGCCAAGTGGGAAATATATAAGGGTTTGAGGGACAGTTTGTTGCAACTACTCAACTCTGACATTGTCGGGCAAAGCAGCCATAGAAAATATGACTGTAAAATAGTGAGCATGGCTCTATTACAGCAAAACTTTATTTACAACACGTGCAATAGACCAGATTTTGTCCATAAGTTGCAGTTTACTGACTGGGTCTAATCAGGGAGAAGATGTGTACATAAAACTATAATATGTGGGTAGAGTATTAAGTGTTGCAAATGAAATAGTTGAAGAGTGAAGGACATCATCTAGCTGAGATAAGAAAGTGTTCCAGGAGATTATAAATTTGACTTAGGCCTTGAAGGATGTGGTCACGTTTGGATTTGTAAGATGGAGGAAGACATTCCCAGCAGACAAGATAGCCTAAGAGAAAGTATAAAGTGGAAACATGAAGGAGGTATTTAAAGAAGAAGAGCAATTCATTTAGCTAATCTGTAGTGGTAGAGTTAGAAGCAAGAATTCACTGGAGTGGGTGTAAGAACAGAAAAACATATATAATCATTTAAACATAAGGTAAGGTTATTTCTGACCTCATCCCACCCCCTTAATGAAAAGAAAGCTGTAGATTTTTAGGAAAGCATTTCTTCTATTTTTGGTTGGTTAGAACACTCCTACATGTTTATATGTTGCAGAGTCATTGTATTTCTGAGGATATACAGCAACTTGTAATTATTCCCAAGGATGGTTTGTCTGTCTTTGTGCTTCTATATATATTCCTCATAGTCAACAACGAATTGCATATAGGTTGGTCACTAGAACGAATTGCATATAGGTTGGGACTAGAACTATGAGGAGTCTCTGATTTAGTTCAGTTCAATTCAGTTGCTCGGTCGTGTGCAACTAACTCTTTGTGACCCCATGGACTGCAGCCAGCTAGGCTTCCCTGTCCATCACCAACTTCTGGAGCCTGCTCAAACTCATGTCCATCGAGTCATTAATGCCATCCAGCCATCGCATCCTCTGTTGTCCCCTTCTCCTCATGCCGTCAATGTTTCCCAACATCAGGGTCTTTTCCAATGAGTCAGTTCTTTGCATCAGGTGGCCAAAGTATTGGAGTTTCAGCATCAGTCCTTCCAATGAATATCCAGGACTGATCTCCTTTAGAATGGACTGGTTGGATCTCCTTGCAGTCCAAGGGACTCTCAAGAGTCTCCTCCAGCACTACAGTTCCAAAGCATCCTTTCTTCAGCGTTTAGCTTTTTTTATGGTCTAACTCTTACATCCATACATGACCACTGGAAAAACCATAGCTTTGACTAGACGGACCTTTGTCAGCAAAGTAATGTCTCTGCTTTTTAATATGCTGGCCAGGTTGGTCATAGCTTTTCTTTCAAGGAGCAAGCGTCTTTTAATTTCATGGCTGCAGTCACCATCTGCAGTGATTTTGGAGCCCAAGAAAATAAAGTTTGTCACTGTTTCCAATGTTTCCCCATCTATTTGCCATGAAGTGATGGAACCAGATGCCATGATCTTAGTTTTTTGAATGTTGAGTCTTAAGCCAGCTTTTTCACTCTCCTCTTTCACTTTCATCAAAAGGCTCTTTAGTTCCTCTTCGTTTTCTGCCATACGAGTGGTGTCATCTGCATATCTGAGATTATTGATATTTCTCCTGGCAATCTTGATTCCAGCTTATGCTTCATCCAGTCCAGCATTTCCCATGTGAGTTAAATAGGCAAAGTGACAATATGCAGTCTTGACGTACTCCTTTCCCAATTTGGAACTAGTCTGTTGATCCATGTCCAGTTCTAACTGTTGCTTCTTGACCTGCATACAGATTTCTCAGGAGGCAGGTAAGGTGGTCTAGTATTCCCATCTCTTGAAGAATTTTCCAGTTTATTGTGATTCACACAATCAAAGGGTTTAGTGTAGTCAGTGAAGCAGAAGTAGATGTTTTTCTGGAATTCCTTTGCTTTTTCTATGATCCAGCAGATGTTGACAATTTGATCTCTGGTTCCTCTGCCTTTTCTAAATCCACCTTGAACATCTGGAAGTTCTCGGTTCACTTACTGTTAAAGCCTGGCTTGGAGAATTTTGACCATTACTTTACTACCATGTGATATGAGTGCAATTGTGCAGTAGTTTGAATATTCTTTGGCATTGCCTTTTTTTGGGATTGGAATGAAAACTGACCTTTTCCAGTCCTGTGGCCACTGGTGAGTTTTCCAAATTTGCTGGCATATTGAGTGCAGCACTTTCACAGCATCATCTTTTAGGATTTGAAATAGCTTAGCTGGAATTCCTTCACCTCCACTAGCTTTGTTCATAGTGATGCTTCCTAAGGCCCACTTGACTTCACATTCCAGGATGTCTGGCTCTAGGTGAGTGATCACACCATCGTGGTTATCTGGGTCATGAAGATCTTTTTTGTATAGTTCTTCTGTGTATTCTTGCCACCTCTTCTTAATATCTTCTGCTTCTGTTAGGTCCATACCATTTCTGTTCTTAAGCAGGGACTAACTCTCTAGAGTTACACTGTCCAACATGGTGACCTCATGTGGTTATTTAAATTTAAATAAAATTAAAAATTCAGTTATTCAGTTGTACTAGCCACATGTCTAGTGTGCAATACCACTTGAGTCTGGTGGCCACAGTATTGAACAATGCAGATACAGACCATGTTCACCATTGCAGAAAGTTCTGTTGGACCATGCTGGTCTTAAAAGACAAGAAACCAAGCAACCATTATGCATTGATTTAGAGTCCTGGAGCTGGAGATTTGGGTGACAACTATGATATTTAGTAACTGGCTTCATTAGCAAATACATCATTTTTTAAGTAATAGTTTTGTCACTTGTGATGTGCATTAATAATAGTACTTACCTTACAAGTGGTTATGAAGATAAAATGATACATAGCTCTTTGGAAGCTGTAAAATGCTACATAAGTATATGACATCAGTATTATTTCAATGATACCATCTCTGTGCCTTTGGGTAATTTCCATTGTTTTCCTTGTTTGCTTCCATGTACAAAATCATGTCATTCGCAAAAAGATAGTTTGACTTTTTCCTTTTCCATTCTGGATGCCTTTTATTTCATTTTCTTGCCTAATTACTCTGATGAAAATCACCAGTAAAGTTTGAATAGAAAATGGTTAGAACAGACATTTGTATCTAGTTTCTGATCTTAAGGGGAAAGTTTTTAGTCTTTCACCATTAAGTATGATATTGCTGCTGCTGCTGCTGCTGAGTCACTTCAGTCGTGTCTGACTGTGCGACCACATACACAGCAGCCCACCAGACTCCCCCATCCCTGGGATTCTCCAGGCAAGAACACTGGACTGGGTTGCCATTTCCTTCTCCAGTGCATGAAAGTGAAAAGTGAAAGTGAAGTCACTCGGTCATGTCCGACTCTTATGACCCCATGGGCTGCAGCCTACCAGGCTCCTCCATCCATGGGATTTTCCAGGCAAGAGTACTGGAGTGGGGTGCCACTGCCTTCTCTCTGTAGGTTATTTGTAGATACCCTTTATCGGGTTGAGGAAGTTCCCTCCTTTTTTAAAATATGTATTGGAGTATTATTGATTTTGGAGAAGAAAATGGAAACCCACTCCAGTATTCTTATATTCTTGCCTGGGAAATCCCATGGACAAGGAGCCTGGCAGGCTGCAGTCCATGGGGTTGCCAAGTCAGACATGACTTAGCTACTAAACAGCAACATATTTGATTTACAGTGTTGTGTTAGTTTCAGGTGTACAGCAAAGTGAATCAGTTATACATATACATATATCCACTATGGGTTTTTTTGTTTGCTTCTTTTCTCATATAAGCTATTCAGAGTATTGAGTAGAGGACCCTACGCTATACAGCCAGTTCTTATTAGTTATCTATTTTATACATCATAATGTGTATATGCCAGTCTCAGTCTCCCAGTTTATCCCTTATCTGCTGATAACCATAAGTTTGTTTTGTACATCCATGATTCTACTTCTGTTTTATAAATAAGTTCACTCGTACCCTTTCTTTTCTGCAAGTTCCCTTCTTTTCTAAGTCTCTTTAGTTTGTCTTGTTTGTTATCATGAAAGTGTGTTGGCCCTTTCTTATACCCTTCTGCTCATTCAGTTTGCTTATCACATTTTCTTTGCTCTTTCACTTTTTTTTTTCTCTCTTAGCTCTTTATAGGTGTGGAAACCAACTATGTCACTGGCTGTACCTAGTAGCATCCCACAAAGAATTTTCTTCCCCAAAAGGTCAGACTAGAGGTATATGGTTGTGTTAGACAAATCCATAGCACCTACATTAAGGCTGGTGCTAAAGAACTAATGCAGAATTCATGTTCTACTTCAGCGGGAATTGTTATTTCTTGGCATAAGACCCATATACCATTAATGTTTGCTATTTATTTATTTAGCCACATGTGCAGCATGTGACATCCTAGTTCCCTGACCAGGGATGGAACTCGTGCACCCTACAGGGGAAGCACAGAGCCTTAACCACTGGAATGCCAGGAAATTCCCTGAGAGTTCTTTATAGTTACAGATTTAGCAGTGTATTTCAGTGTTTCAGAGCCCTTTTCTTCAAGAAAGATAAACAGGTTTTATTGTGGCCTTCTTCCATTTTATCCCCAGCCTTCCCTTATTTTCTGCATATTAGTCTGAGGAACATTCAAGCTCATTATATCCATGGTCAAAGAGAGATTTTATAGTCTCCCAAAGATCTCACAATTGTGGGGTACACAGTGAACATCATCTCCAGGGCCCTTATGTACTATATTCCTCTTTATCGAGCTCAGACTTCCTTTGTTTTCATTGCAGTGCCAATTTGCTGACTCATATTTAATTTACTTGACCAGACTATTTTCTCAAGTTCTGGTGATATCAGGCCGATTCTCTTAACTCTTGCCCATCTCCCCTTTCTAAGACACTGACCATTTTTACAGTTCCCTCTATCTCCTATGTATCAGCCTTCATCTAGTGTCCTCTTGATTCCAAAGAAACCTCACAAATGTACTTACACTGAGATATGAGAAGCTTCATATGTGATCTTTCCCGAGAGAGCAAACATTTAAAAACAGGACAGCCAGGAGTGATGTGGTCGGTGGCTTCTGACATGGCGCCAGGGAACTCTGTCTCCTGATCTTCACTCGCTTGTGTGATTGCCTCCTCTTGAATGTGGAACTGACTTAGTGACTTACTTCTGTTTTCGAACAAGGGCTGGGGTGCCCGTAGCATAGAAAGGCAAACTCTGACAGCAAGTGTTTGAAGTGAAGTAAGGGTTTTGTAGCAATAGATAATTAATACCAGTGGACAATATGTACTCCAAAGTAATGACTTCCGAATGGTGAGCATCCAGATGTGCAGAAAGAAGAAGAGCAATATTTTGGAGCAGTGGCTGTCCCTAGCTCTCCCCCATGGAGACAACTGCCTACTCTTAAACATGAGGTCATCTTTACTTACAGCAGCTAAGAACCTTACAGTCCATAAAACCAACCCTTCACGATCTGCTTTGCTCAATTTACAGTTACTAGTACTATGTGAACCTGACTTAGGCCAGTTTCTGAGGTTATTAGTTTCATCTTTTCCTTTATGATTTGCCCCAGATAAGTTGTCATTGACCTGCACCAGGTTTGTACTCTTGCAGTTCTCCAACTTGTCAGAATTACTTCCACTGCTTCTCTCTAGCTGTCAGCAACATCCCCCAGCTTGGCACTATTAGGAAAATACTGTGTGAGTATACTCTTTAAGCCCATTACCTAAATCATGAAGAAAGCATCCTGGTATAGGAGAACGAATCATTTTGGAACTAACTTAATATAAATCACATATTAGTGCTTCTTTGAAAATCATTCTCAAATCAGATACATTATTTGAACTATATTAATATTTTCCTAGTTTTCTTGAGAAGCATGGACTGTGCTAGACCCTAAAGGTCTCATTTTTCTCCTACATGTCCTCCAAGCCAAGCTTGGGAAGGTGTCTGCTTGGGTTTCCCCCACACCTCCATCCAGATGATGCCAGACTCGGATTTGACAGCACAAGTCTTGGCTGTCAACAATGCAATCAGGCAGACAGGAAACAGTGACAAGAAACTGCGGGGGCAGTGGGGGGAGAGCAAAGTGAGGGGATTTCTTAGGGTCTGTCTCTCTCAGCTTAAAAGAGGGGACAGCTGCTGCCCACGAGGGATGACGCCGCTGTCCCTCTCATTTGTGTTATTCGGCATTCTATTCTATGAGTAGTAAATGGCCTGTCTCTATAACACTGAGATTTTACAGTGCCAAGTGGATGCTCCCTGATCTATAGTTACAAGTTGTTTTGAATGCCGCATTCCAGGTGCTCTGTGAGCTGGAAGCTCACATCCACAAATTCAGAAGTTTGACAGGGTCTGACTTGCATGATAGGATAATAGATATCCCTATCGGCTCAGTGCCTGATTTACAGAGAATTAAGCAAGATAGTGTAGAAAGAAAGAAAGAAAACAAAAGAGAGTATTCTTCCATCAGAGTTTTCAGTACTCTAAAGAGGAAAGAACATAATTTTAAAAGTCTATGGGTCCCCCGAAATAGAAATATATACACACTTGTGTGCATATGTGGTGTGAGTGTGAATGTGTGTGCCTATTGAAGAAATGCTAGAGAGAGAGAGCCGTGCCAGAATTGCTGCTGAAAATATACAGAATCAAGGGCTCTGTGAGTTTATTGAGTGAAGCTTCTCTGAAAGTAGTAACTGTACAAGGATGGCAGGGTGTGATGGAGAAATGGGATAAAGGATGTAGAAGTGTAGTTGTCATGATTAAATTGCAAATCTCCCTCTATTTCCCGATAGGTAACAGTAGAAAATGACATTCTAGACAGTAAAGGACAAATACATTAGCTTAATGAGGGCTTTGTTGTTGGACCTCAAGATATGTAAAGAAAGGCGAGAGTACATGAGTTTTCTAAACTGTTTCTATAACTAGCAGCACTACACTGGATTTTGAAAAAAGAAGAAAAAAATGTTGGCTGCTTTTTATAATTCCAAGAGTGAGTTCAGACAAAGGGATTGATTTTCATGTAGACTAACCTTGAGAAGATTGTCATCTCCAAGTTCAGGGATTTTAAAATATATGCAGCCCCCACCCGTGTTACAGTTCATTCATAATAAAGTTTTTTTTTTTTTTCTTTTTTGACTGTGTGGCTTGTGGAATCTCAACCAGGGCTCAAACCTGTGCCCCTACAGTGGAAATGTGGAGTCTTAACCACTGGACCACCAGGGACCACGAATTTACTGTAAAAAAAGCTTAAGTTTCCAGTTTTGACTCTTTGGTTATTTCCCCAGTTTGGAGATAGCAAGGAGAGAACACAGTGCCCCCTCACCTAGTTAATTCCTATTTATTTCCCAGGTTTCATTCAATAGGTTTTTCATGAATTTCTCATGTTCCACACATTAGATTGCTCTGCTTCAATGTATGCTCTCATATCAACTTGACCTTTTTCATCTTACCATTTATCAAAGCTTGTCATTGTGTATTTTTGTACTTATTTCTTTTTTCTATCACCAGAAAGCTGATATTTATTGTCCTCCCCTTTTTAAACTGAGAAATAACTGGCATATAACATTGTAGAAGTTTAAGGTGTATGGTGTATTGATTTAAAATTTTTATATGTTGCTATGTGGTTACCACCATAGTCTTAGGTAACTTTTCCATCATGTCACATACTTAGCATTTCTGTTTTGTCGTGAGAACATTTAAGCTCTAGTCTTGGAGCAGCTTTGAAATGTATAGTGCAGGGCCATTGTCTATACTCACTATTCTGTACATTAGACCCCAGAACATACGCACCTTCTAACTGTAGGTTTGTGCTCTTTGACCAACATCTCCCTGTTTCCCCACTCCTTAGACTCTGGTAAATAGCATTCTCATCTCTCTTTCTATGAGATCATGTTTTTAGATTCCACATATAAGTGAGATCATAAAGTATTTATCTTTCTCTGTCGGATTTATCTCACTTAGCATAATGCCCTCAAGGTCAATCCATATTGTCGCAAATGGCAGGATTTCCTTCTTTCTCATGGTTGAATAATATCCATTGAGGGCCTCCTTGGTTGCTCAGACCGTAAAGAATCTGCCCACAATGCAGGAGATCCAGCTTCAATCCCTGGATCTGGAAGATTCCCTGGAAAAGGAGGTCATATCTCATTCTGGTTTTGATTTGTGTTTCCCTGATGATTAGTCATGTTGAGCACCTTTTTATGTATCTGTTGGTCATTTGTATGTCTTCTTTGCAAATACATGTATTCAGGGATGTTCTTTAAAATGACAACTGATAGCTGACTTGGGTGGCTTTTGTTTGTCACATTCCCTTTTTTCCTGCTTAGGGCATAGTTATAATGGAAGAGAAGCAGCCACTTCGCAAACATAAGGCAATAAACATTAAATGAAAACCACATTCTATGCTGAGTCTGAGCAAAAAGACAGATGTGGCATAGATTCCCCCGTGGCATCACACAGCCACCATACTGCTTGGGACTTTAGCACAAGAAAAATAACCACTTTGCTGACGTTAATTGTGCTTTTTTTTTTCAGTTTCTCCTGCAGTAGTATAGAAAGATAAGCAAAGAAAGAATGATATCGGCTACTACTAGAGAAGAGAGCTAGTAATAGGGTTTTATTAGACTGGGGTGTGATGTGAAGGAAAGTTATACTGCTTCCTGGGAGCTTGTGATTGAAGAAGTCAGTAGAAGAAAGTTGAGGGTGAAGCCAAGACCCCACTGGAGAGAAAACTGTTCATTGAATAAGTTAAGTCAAAAGAAATGGAAGAGAAATTATGAGAATCTGGGATATCTAATGTGCAGCTTATTACGTGCGGTTGAGTTGGAAGAGAAGCTCAATGTGGTTAGTATACTTATTGTGGTGCATTAAAAGTGGAGTGAATTGATTTTATATAACTATCCTCTGCCATCTTTTAAGCAAAATAATGACTAATACAATGCTGCAAATGTGTTTCTCCGGAAAAGCTTTTGGGGAAAGGAGATTTCTTTGCCGAATCCCTTTCATTATGTCATAGATTACTTAGTATACTTATTTGACCTTGAGAACTATACTTTTGTTAAAGGAAGTTAGTTAGTTAAAGGAATGCTCTCCTAAAAAGAATATTTATATTGAGCATTATCCTTACAAAATCAGCTATTTAGATCAATTGTTTCTACTTCTAAATAAATAGAGTACAGTACCAAAAAAATAGAAAACTCTGCTTAATGCGCAAAGCACAGCACACATTAAGAGTCTCAGAACATGGCTCTCTCTCTACTCTTTCCTCTGGAAATACCTTGCCGAAT
The DNA here is from genome assembly GCF_032405125.1 of Capricornis sumatraensis. NCBI lineage: Eukaryota > Metazoa > Chordata > Mammalia > Artiodactyla > Bovidae > Capricornis > Capricornis sumatraensis. The sequence goes on along the minus strand of NC_091092.1, from coordinate 135,627,079 downwards.
GACTCTAGCGTGGGCCTCAGATTCGTCCACACTCAGGAAAGGCCCAGCTTTCTCGCGAAGCCAGCCAAAACCTCTCATTGGAGGCAAACTCTGGTCTCACTCCTTCAGAACTTGCATCTGACCTCCTGAGTTTTACACGGTTCTTCTATTTTCTCCATTCACTAGGCTACTGTTCGCTTTAGAATAGTGCTTGCCCCATATACCAGTACTATTTATATCCTGCTTCTCACTGATTGACCCAGCTTTGTAATCCTTACTTGCCCTGATCTTTGATGATTGTGTGCACTTCCTCACTGGCTTGCCTTGTGGCTTCTGGTCCATTTCCTACTCTGACTTCCAGTACTTGCTCAATCAATAGCAGATACCCTGTCTCTGCTTCTCTGGTTCCTTGGCCAGGCTCTTATAAACTGTTGAGTTCTTTTACAGGGTTAAGTGCCAAGAAACAGAAAGAGATGAACTGTTAGGCAGGAAATTCATGTGAACACATAACCTTCACCTATGTCAACCATATGGGAAAAGCCAGACTTCCTGTCTGTGACTATTCATAGCATCCCTTTCTTAGTCAGTCAGGAACTGGTTAACCCCTGGAAGCTGATTTTTTGGGCAGGTTTCACTGAGATGTCTGCATTTCAAGCCCCTAACAGTCAATGCCTTCTCTCTCACTCTTTTTTTTTTTTTTAAACACTTATCTCAAAAGAACATCCTCATAGAAGAGCTCGTTCAGGCTGAATAAATGGTCAATGAAGGGTCAAGGGTCTATTGTTCAAAAATAAGGGGAAAATTTATGGTACAACACTATTACTTTCTCTTATATGCTTTTTAAAATATTTTTATTAAGACTTTTAAAATAAATTTGTTATTTATTTATTTACCTGGCTGTTTGGGTCTTAGTTGTGCCACATGGACACTATAGTTGTGGTGTGCAGGCTCAGTGGTTACGGTGCACAGACTTAACTTCTCTGCAGCATGTAGGGACTTAGCTCCCCAACCCGGGATCGAACCTGCATGCCCTGCAAGGTGGATTCTTAACTAACAACCAGGGAAGTCCCAAGACTATTTTTTTAAGAGCAATATTAGTTCACAGCAAAATTGATGGGACAATACAATACAGAGATCTCCCATATACCTCCTACCCCTACACTTGCACTACCTCCTGCATTATCAGTATACCCACCAGAGTGCAACATTTGTTAAAATTGATGAACCTATATCAATATATCATCATCCCCCAAAGTCCATAGTTTACATTATAGTTCACTCTTGATATTGCACATTCTATGGATTTGTACAAATGTATTCAGAGACACCAAGGGCACATTTCATGCAAAGATGGGCACAATAAAGGAGAGAAACAGTATGGACCTAATAGAAGCAGAAGATATTAAGAAGAGGTGGCAAGAATACACGGGATAACTGTTCGAAAAAGATCTTCATGAACCAGATAACCACGATGGTGTGATCACTCACCTAGAGCCAGACATCCTGAAGTGCAAAGTTAAGTAGGCCTTAGTAAGCATCACTACAAACAAAGCTAGTGGAGGTGAAGGAATTCCAGCTGAGCTATTTCAAATCCTAAAAGATGATGCTGTGAAAGTGCTACACTCAATATGCCAGCAAATTTGGAAAACTCAGCAGTGGCCATAGGACTGGAAAAGGTCCATTTTCACTCCAATCCTGAAGAAAGGCAATGCCAAAGAATGTTCAAACTACCACACAATTGCACTCATCTCACACACTAGCAAAGTAATACTCAAAATTCTCCAACCTAGGCTTCAATGGTATGTGAACTGAGATCTTCCAGATGTTTAAGCTGGATTTAGAAAAGGCAGAGGAGCCAAAGATCAAATTGCCAACATCTGTTGGATCATAGAAAAAACAAGAGAATTCCAGAAAAGCATCTACTTCTGCTTCATTAACTATGCTAAAGTCTTAGACTGTGTAGATCACAATAAACTGTGGAAAATTCTTCCAGAGATGAGAATACCAGACCACCCTACCTGCCTCCTGAGAAATCTGTATGCAGGTCAAGAAGCAACAGTTAGAACTGGACATGGAACAACAGACTAGTTCCAAATTGGGAAAGGAGTACATCAAGGCTCTACATCACCGAGCTTATTTAACTTATATGCAGAGCACATCTTGCGAAATGCTGGACTGGATGAAGCACAAGCTGGAATCAAGATTGCCGGGAGAAATATCAATAACCTCAGATGTGCAGATGACACCACCCTTATGGCAGAAAGCGAAGAGGAACTAAAGAGCCTCTTGATGAAAGCAAAAGAGGAGAGTGAAAAAGCTGGTTTAAAACTCAACATTCATCACACAGATGAATGTTGAGTTTTAAGCCAGCTTTTAGATGTATAGAACAGTCTTTTGGACTCTGTGGGAGAGGGAGAGGGTGGGATGATTTGGGAGAATGGCATTGAAACATGAATAATATCATATAAGAAACGAATCGCCAGTCTAAGTTCGATGCAGGATTCAGGATGCTTGGGGCTGGTGCACGGGGATGATCCAGAGAGATGATATGGGATGGGAGGTGGGAGGGGGGTTCAGGATTGGGAACACGTGTACACCTGTGGTGGATTCATGTTAATGTATGGCAAAACCAATACGATATTGTAAAGTAATTAGCCTCCAATTAAAATAAATAAATTTAAATTAAAAAAAACTCAACATTCAAAAAACTAAGATCATGGCATCTGGTTCCATCACTTCGTAGCAAATAGATGGGGAAACAATTGAAACAGTGACAGACTTTATTTTCTTGGGCTTCAAAATCACTGCAGATGGTGACTGCAGCCACAAAATTAAAAGATGCTTGCTCCTTGAAAGAAAAGCTATGACCAACCTGGACAGCATATTAAAAACCAGAGATATTACTTTTCCAACAAAGGTCTGTCTAGTCAAAGCTATGGTTTCTCCAGTAGTCATGTATGGATGTGAGAGTTGGACCATAAAGAAAGCTGAGCACCAAAGAAATCATGCTTTTGAACTGTGGTATTGGAGAAGACTATTGGGATTCCCTTGGGTTGCAAAGAGATCCATCCTAAAGGAAATCAGTCTTGAATATTCACTGGAAGTATTGATGCTGAAGCTGAAGCTCCAATACTTTGGCCACCTGATGCAAAGTACTGACTCATTAGAAGAGACTCTGATGCCAGAAAAGATTGAAGGCAGGAGGAAAAGGGGACAACAGAGGATGAGATGGTTGGATGGCATCACTGAGTGAATGGACATGAGTTTGAGCAAGCTCCACGAGATGGTGAAGGACAGGGAAGCCTGGCATTCTGCAGTCCATGGGCTCGCAAAGAGTCGGACATGACTTGGCAACTGAACAACATAATGACATATATCCCTATTATAATATCACACAGCGTATTTTTTACTACCCTAAAGATCCTCTCTGCTCTACCTATTCATTCCTTCCTCCCCTTCTAACCCCTGGCAACCACTGATCTTTTTAGTGTCTCCATAGTTTTGCCTTTTCTGGAATATCACATGGTTGGAATCATACAGCATGTAACCTTTTCAGACTTCCTTCTTTCACTTTCACTTGTGTTTCTTTTCATGGCTTCATCATTCATTCCTTTTTAGCACTGAATAATATTCCATTGTCCAGATGTCACACAGTTCATCTCTCCATTCACTGCCTAAAAGACATCTTGGTGGATTCCAAGTTTTGGCAGTATTGAGTGAAGCTGCTATAAACATCCATGTGCAGGTTTTGTGTAGATATAAGTTTTTACCTCTTTTGGATAAATATGAAGGAGTTTGTTTTTTGGATCTTATGGAAATCATGTGTTTAGTTTTACAAAGAACTGCCAAACTGTCTTCCAAAGTGACTATACTGTTTATATTCTCACCAGCAATGAAGGACAGTTACTCCACATTTGCTGTGGTCACTGTTCCAGATTTTGGCTATTCTAATAGGTATGTAGTATTGTATATGATTTTGTTTTGTTTTGCTATTAATTTCCTATTGACAGTGCTTTTATTATTACTAGGGAATAGAAAGTAAAGATTATGTGGTTGTGTATGGCTAGTTCAAATTCAAATCTATAGGCCCTAATTCTCTCTCACACATTTAAATTGAAAAAAAAAAAACACAACAGTGATTCAGTACATATAAAGTACTTTGGAAGGTGTAATATAAGCCATGTCATTGTATGGCAGAATCACTACAATATTGTAAAATAATTAGCCTCCAATTAAAATAAATAAATTTATATATTTTTTAAAAAAGCACTGTGTACTGTTTCCTGTTATTTTAACTAAGAATCCATCTGCCCTCATGAAAACTGCTGGCAGCATGTATGTCATGATCCCATTTGGTAGCACAGGAAACTTGCTGAGCTGAACCTTTGTTGGTAGGTAGGCCCCACTCATTCCTTGGTTAAAAAATAAAAAAAAAAGGCACACACATCAAAGATTTTCAACACTGGGATTTCTCTCAGAAATGGACCTGAAGATGAAATACTTGTGGATTCACTTAGCACCTTCTCTTCTCCCTTAAGCAGGAACAGCTCACTCCTGGGTCATTGTGTTGTTAAATCAGCATGGAACTTGGCTGGAACATGGCACCCCACACTTGTCACCCACACTCGAGATATCATCAGCATCATTATGTCTCTCGAAGCCCAGATCTGTTTATCTCCTTGGTCATGTCCCTTAGGATTCAGACTCTCTCCTGTACTGATGCCTTTAATTATAGCATTCTTCACAGTTTTTCCCAGGTCAAGCAAGAGTCAGGTACCAACAACATATTTCTTCTTCTATCAGTTCAGTTTTGCCTTTCAGTAGATTGTTCAGCTCAAACTCTTTTTAAAACCTAATCAGAGTCAAGAAGGAGCCCTTAGGCTCTGGATGCAGCTGTCTGGACTGCTGTGCTTCCCCCATCTCTTCCCTCCCCGCTCAGTCATGGCCTTGATGCCACTATCACTGTGCCTTGAAACCATCAGATCAAATCTCATCTTGTCTTTTATCCTGTTTGAGCCAGGATTCACCAAAAGGAGTTCAGACTCCCCAAGTCATCCTTCATTTCCTGGCCTCTCATCACCATACTTATTACATGTCACAAGTCACCTTATTAGTGAGTGTGTCCCTGCTCATGGGATTTTTAATTCCCAACCCTTCCCCCCTAGTGCTCATCTGCTTTATTTTTCTAAATTAGTACTGATTATCATTTCTTTCATTGCTTATTTATCTGTCTCTTCCTACTAGAATATAACCTTCATGAAGGCATAGACTTTGTCATGTTCGCCATGGTTTCCTCGTGTCAGGAACAGTGCCTGGCATGGGAGGAAGTGAAAGACAGTTGTTAGAGGCTCTCTACCAGTAATGGACACATTGTACATGGGAAAAGGTTCTTAGGACCTTTTGTTCTTGAATCCATCTTCAGGAGTTCTGCTCTGTTCCTCCTTCTCAGCACCAGCTTTCTTGAAATTTCTGTTCAGGGTCTCTGAGCTTGGTTTGCCTTCCCCCTTCTAGTCATAACTACCATGATCATCTTCTTTAGGCTTCTGTGTCAGTCCATCTCTTTTTTCAATTTAAGCAGTTACTGAAGAGATGCCTTCCCTTTTTTTCCTTTATGCTTTTTTTGGGAGGGCAGTAGTGGAAAGGGTAGAGCTGGAACACTGCTTTCTTTTGAAAGTCAAGTAACTGCAGTCAAGCCATGAAGTTTGACTGGCTTCTGAAGATCTTTTTTCTAGTTTCCTTGTACTAACACAGATAGATCTGAATACCACTTGGCAATATTCCCTGCCATTTTCTTCCTCCTTCCATTTTCATTTCTTTTCTCTGTAATCTACATTCTAGCTAAACTCTGAACAATTGTCTTTTATCAGTCCTCACTGTGAAGGTTGAATTATAGCTCTGATTTATTCATTGCCTGCAGTACATTCACCAATGTATGTATATATATTTGTGTGTTTGCATGTATGAATATGTTCATATATCTGTACACACACATACACACCTGAAGCTGTAGCTCCAGTACTTTGGCCACCTGATGCGAAGAGCTGACTCATTGTAAAAGACCCTGATGCGGGGAACGATTGAAGGCAGGAGGAGAAGGGGACGACAGAGGATGAGATGGTTGGATGGCATCACCGACTTGATGGACATAAGTTTGAGCAAGCTCTGGGAGATGATGAAGGACAGGGAAGACTGGCATGCTGCAGTCCATGGGGTCACAAAGAATTGAATATGACTTAGTGACTGAACAACAGCCTACACACTTAAGCATGCATGCATGCACGCACACACACACACACACACACACATCATTTTACAGGTGAGAAAACTGAGCTTCAGAGAGGTTAAATAACTTCTCCAAGATCACTCAGAGGGTGAAGTCCAGCTTCTCAATAGACGAAGTTACCCTTTCTTACCTCTCATTTTCTCTTTAGCACATTTTAAACTACTCCATTTAAAGCTACTTTTAAAAGGTTGCCAAATCTTGTCAATTTTTGTTACTTTAAAATTTTCATTATGAAATATTTTAAATATATAAACAGAAAGAGAAAATTCCATCAGTAACACTCATTTATTATCCTGTAGTTGCTTCAGACTTTTAAAAGTAGTAATTTGTTACAGAGCAGGTGATGTCTGTTGTCTGTATACTTTTTTCTGATTGCATTCTCCCTACTCCCTCCCCAGATATCACTGCTTTCAAGAATTTTAAAAAATAATTCCTATGCTTACTTTACATTATTCCTAAATACAAACGGATCTCTAAAACTATATACTTAGTTTTAGATTTTAAAAAAATAATATAATATCTTTGTAACAATTGCTTTTTAAAATATCAACATTAGGTTTTTGGGATTTTTCCATTTTGATGGGAGTGTCTGTCTTTTTCATTCATTTTAATTATTCAGAGCATTCCATTGCATGAATATACCACAATCTATTTAGTTGGCCTCATGTTGATATATAATTAGATCTTTCTATATTTCTTTTTGGTTTTTAAAACTATAAAGTCACTCTTCTGTCATCATCTTATGCCATGTCTCAGCAACATTTTCCATAGTTAGCCATTCTTTATTCTTCTACACTTTTCTCTCCTGGTTCAGTAACACCCAGAGTCTTTGATTTTATCCTTCTCCTCTGGCTACTCCTTTTGAATTTTCTTTCTCATCCTGCCCTCTTCTATTTAAACTAAAATTTGGGGGTTCCTCAGAACTTCGTATCAAGCCATTTCCTCTCATCTCTCCCTCCCACTTTCTTCCTAGATGGTATTATCTATTCCTATGACTTTAAATATAAACTGACAGTGCTCCAAGTGCCATTTCTTGCCCACATCTCTGAGCTCCAGACTCATGAATCATGACAGTTACCTACTTGACACATCTTCTTGGTTATCTCAGAGGTCACTTAAGTTCAAACTTAAGACATTTTAGGGAAAAAAGAAGCTCTTTATTTTTCTGTCTCTACCTGTGGTAGAGAGTTTCCAATATGGTTCCCAGTGATCCCATCTCCTCATATTCACATCTCTGTGTCTCCTCCCTTGAGTGTGGGCTAAAACTAATGACTTGGCTCTGATAAATAGAGCAAAAGTGATGGGACATCACTAATAATATTAGGTTGCAGAAGACTGACTTCTACACGGCTTGCATTCTCTCTGGCTCTCTGGCGTCCTCACTCTTTGTTGCTGTGTTGTGAGCTGCTGGACGGAGTGGCCTACGTGACTGAGAGTGATCATGGGACTGAGAATGGTCTCTGGCCCACAACCACTGAAGAACTGCTTTCTACCAAAAATGACATGAGTGTGCACTTGGAGGTTATTCCTGCCACAGCTGAACTTTGTGATGACTGCCAACACTGCTTGAGTTCTTTCTTGTGAGAGACCCCAAGAGGGAGGATCAGCTAAGCTACACTGGGGTGCCTGGCCCACAGAAACAATGAGAAAATAAGTAATTTGTTGTCTTAAGCTTCTAAGTTCTGGAATAATTTGTTACACAGTGGTAGACAACTAATACAAATCCTGTTCATGTCCCAGTGATCCTCATATCAATAAACCATCCACTTGGTAACTCAGGTTATAAGCTCGTTTACCTAGACTCATTCCTCTTCGCCATCCCCTATCCTGTAGCTTCTAACTATATATAATGTCTAACTAATTATATGCCTAACATAGCTCTTTAAATGATTACATCTTTTTTCTTCAAAATAATTCTTCAAAATATAAGTATCTTTACTTCTGTCTCCATCAACATATATGAGGCCAAGCCACCTTCATCTCTTGCCTTGACACAGGAAGAAGAGGTCTTGAATGGGCACATTCAGTTCAGTTCAGTTCAGTCGCTCAGTCGTGTCCAACTCTTTGCAACCCCATGAATCACAGCACGCTAGGCCTCCCTGTCCATCACCAACTCCCGGAGTTCACTCAAACTCACGTCCTTCGAGTCGGTGATGCCATCCAGCCATCTCATCCTCTGTCGTCCACTTCTCCTCCTGCCCCCAATCCCTCCCAGCATCAGAGTCTTTTCCAATGAGTCAGCTCTTTGCATGGTAAAGTCATTTTATCTTCCTGACTTTTTGTCTTATTATTTTATTTGCCTATTTAATAGATTTTGATTACTGATGTCCTTTTTTAATATTCTGGTGATGGTGACCAAAATTTAACATCATCCCTCAGTCATGGAGTTTGCAATAAAATAAAGGAGACAAACATTAATCAAATTAACTGAAAAATGTGAACATTCTCTGAAGAAGGGATAACTGGTTCAATGAAAATAAGATCATAGTGTTGCCCATTATACTTAGGATTTCTCAAGAAATTGATATTGAGGATTATTCTTGATCAAAGGTGCTTTCCAACATGTTTGAGGTAGAATTTTCCAGTGTGGTACAGAACATGATGGCTGATAAAGTTATGCACATGTCATTGTATTCAATTATCTAATTATTCCCTTTCCTTCCTTAATTCCCCTCCCCATATATGAATATCTAGGGATGGGGCCTTAAATACCAGAAACTGTGGCTGGGTGTTCTTTCTTCCTTCACCATTAAAGAGTTTGAGCAAACTGTCAAGATTGCATTTTACCTAAGGAAAAGGTGTAAATTTTTTCCTGTAATATGTAAGTGATGTATATATCATAAATCGTGTTCTAATGTAGGCATATAATTGTGTGGGATATCTCTTTAAATGATTACATCTTTTTACTTAAGAATCATAAAAACTCTTAGAATTGAAATGGGGACTTTTATTGTTCTTTGGGCTCACTCACCCATGTAGTGTGGGGATTTGCCCTATAACTTTCATAACTAGTGATATTCCAAGTTCTGCATAATCATTTCTAGGAACTGGCAACTGATTATCATACAAGGCAGCTCTTAATGGTTACAAAGATGAGATTGTTGTAACCTCTTACATTGATTTGGATTCTGCTTCCTTTTGATTTGTGTCTTTTGAGCCTGTTTACTTCTAGAAGAACTGGGTAATTCTAACTTAGGGTTCATTGCTATTCTGTAAATTCATCTTATATTAAACTCCTCATGACTAAGGTTTTTTTCAATGGCTTGTAATTTTAGGTCCTCAAAGTTACTCAGTTTGTTCTCACATCAGTCCAATGGATTCTTTACAGCAAGAAACAATCTTCAGATCTTAAATTGAGAAGCTGTAATTTCCTCAATCATATAGACATTTGATGTAATCATCTAATATGAGTGAGCAATCTATGAGAGGAAAACTAGAATCGGCCTGAAACAATACTTTGCTGTTACATGGAGTTTAACAGAGTGATCAGCAAAAATTATTCGTGAAAGTCAGCACTCATTCCTCAGTCCTAGCCTTCTGAAAACATATTTGCTGGGGTATAAATAAGATAAGCAGTAAGTAAGTAAATGAGAAAGATAGTCTCAATGCAGAAAAAGTCAACCAGAAACATCTCAGCCTTTGCTTCTTTTAAATAGTGAAAGTTTCTCAGTTGTGTCCAACTCTTTGCAACCCCATGGACTGTACCATGGAATTCTCCAGGCTGGAATATTGGAGTGGGTTGCCATGTCCTCCTCCAGGGGATCTTCCCAACCCAAGGATCGAACCCAGGTCTCCCGCATTGCAGACAGCTTCTTTACCAGCTGAGCCACCAGGGAAGCACAAGAATACTGGAGTGGATAGCCTGTCCCTTCTCCAGCAGATCTTCCCAACCCAGGAATTGAACCAGGGTCTCCTGCATTGCAGGCAGATTCTTTACCACCTGAGCTATTAGGGAATCCCTAAATAAGTAAAAAAGATAGTCCCAATGCAGAAAAATTCAAACAGAAACATCTCAGCCTTTGCTTCTTATAAATTGGACCTTGTGATGCAATTATAGATATCATGTATTACTTTGAACTAAATTGTGCCTTCTTTTTCGAGTCAAAAGAAATGTTAGGAAAGCTGGTATCTGGGATGTGTTACCTGTACAGGTAAAATTATTCCTGATTAGCGGTCAGTGTAGTCTTAAATGCTTTGGAATCATTTGCCTATAAACTATACAGTCTTTTTCTATTATTGTTGTTTAAAAATTGGCCATGTCTTTGAAGTTCCCATAAGATGGAAAAAGCAAGCTTATTAAGTAGGTCACTAGTCTCCTTCCATTGCCAAACATTGAATTTTATTTCTCAACATTAAGGATACATTAGTTTTCAACTCCTGCGTAATAAATTGCCACAAACTTAGCTGATAGCTTTAAAACATACAGTTTTTATGAGTCAGGAGTCCATGCACAGCTTAGCTGGGCTCTGTGCTCAGTGTTTCACCAAGTTGAAAGCAAGATGTTGGCTGCACTGTGTTTTTCTGCAGCTCTGGGTCCACTTCCTCATTCATGTAGTGGTTGATGTAATTCAGTTCCATGTGGTTGTATCACTGATGAACCTACTTTCTTCTTGGCTGTCAGCCTAGTGCTGCTCTCAGCACCTAGAGACCTCTGAAGTTCCTTCCCACTTTTTTTTTTTCATATTTCTAACTTCTTCAAAAGCAGAAGGAGAACCTCTCTGACCCCTCTACCCCATTTAAAGGGCTCACCTTTTTGGTCTGGACAAGCCAGTAACTTCCCTTTTAATTAATTTAACATCACCTGATTAGGGACTTTACATCTGAAATACCCTTGACATTTAATGTAATCTGATTGTAGGAGTAACTCTCCCATCATATTCATAGATCATGTCCACATCTAAAGAAAAGGAATTACATGGGGCCTGTACACTAATACCATGGGAATGTTGAGGATCATCTTAGAATTCAGCCTTGTACATTCCATTTGCTAATTTATGGTCCTAGTGTTTCTGAGCCTCATTTGCTCATCTGTTAAGTGAGCACTATTGCAGATCAAATGAGAATTGTTACAGGTATTAGGACCCCACTTCTAGCAGGAACTCTGTCTTTCTCATTATGGTATTGTGGTAAAGATAGAAACCAGTCTGACTTACAGAATCATAGGAAACTTCCCGGACTTCATGAAGCACACTGGCATCCTGCAATGAGAATGTTAGTCTTCGAGATCATTTCAAAAGAACAGGCTTTCCAGAAAAGTTAATATCTACACTGTATCATCTTTCACAGTCATCTAAGAAAGCTTGCTCAGTGCCTCTACCATTAGCACAATATCCCACAATAAATAGAACACCCAAATACAGGATGATGGAGTAAACCTCCAGGTGAGACCTTCCCCAGGTAGAGCTATTGGTGCTTGGGATTCTCTCTAATTGTTTTGGGGCCTCTTGATTATGATCAGCAACATGGAAAGCCTCATCTTGAGGTAGTCAGTGAGGCCTGATTTCATGGTAATTGAAATCTCTGTAAGTCCAGCAGTAATTGATTAGGCAGACAACAAAAACAGTATTTATTTTCTATGGCAAATCTGAAAAATGACAACAAACCACAGGCATCTATCCACTCCTTAGTTACAAAAGGAATATGGGCCATTCTAAGACAAATGGGCATGAAAGTTGTTAGTGTGTGTGTTAGTCACTCAGTCATGTCCAACTCTTTGAGACTCCATGGACTGTAGTCTACCTGCTCCTCTGTCCATGGAATTCTCCAGGCATGAATACTGGAGTGGCCATTTCCTTCTCTAGGGGATCTTCCTGACCCAGGAATTGAACCCTAGTCTCCCGCATTACAGGCAGACTCTTTACCAACTGAACCACCAGGAAAGTTTCTAGAGAAAGCAATATTCATTAGCACTAGGAAGGAGGAGAAAGAAAAGGAAAAACATCAAGTTGGAGATAGCCATTGACTTACTCAAGACAATGAAAGTCAGAATGTTAATTAAAACAAAGCAAAGGGGTAAGAAATGAAGGCAGTGTTTTGACAGCAGACATTTCCCTCTTAAGCTAAGTGCCTATTACTGTATTTCTCTCCCCAAATCCTGAGCATCTCCTTTCTTAAGATACCTTATGGATGTCAATAATGCTTCTATAGAAAAGTTTTGGTGAGGAACATTGATAATATTTGTAAGGTATCTACCATAATACCTGACAAATAAAGAATGCACATAACAAATGTTAACCTGTAGTGCTTATAGAAGAAATAGTTTGAGTGGTCTACAGTGCAGTCTCCCTAGAGGGAAAACTATAAAGTACCAACACCAGTAGTTCACGGTAATTTATGCAAGGACTGGAGAGAGGAAGAGTGAATATAGAAAAGCATATTTCAACATGCCTGACAATTTTCAGTCACAGAAGTAGTTGTGTTTTCCCCTACAAGGTCAGTTTTCTGATAGAAACAGTAGTGAATAGAAGCCTGTATCGTCTGTCTGTGTGATGCATTCTAGTCAGAGCAAAGAATTATTTATAAAAATCTTTTGAAATTAAATCTGCAAAGGATTTTTGGCAGGTTAAGAAGGAATATGGAGGGGTAGAGGAATGTCAAAAACAAAAGCTCAAAATGTTGAAGGTGGCAATGTCCCTCATGGTGAATTTCCCACAAGGCCAGTGGCAAGGTGGAATTGATCAGTGTAGATGATGGACTAGGAAGGCGAAAGCTGAAGAGTCATTTGGTTTTAATTTAGTCTAGGTCACTGGTTCTCAACCAGGGGTGAATTTGCCCCTTATGTGGCATTTAGCAATGTTTGAAGACAGTTTTGCTTCTTATGACCTGGGAAGAGGAAGGGCAGTGCTACCAGCATCTAGTGTTAGAAGTCAGGGGTGCTGCTGAACATCCTACAATGCACAGGACAGTCCCCACACAAAAGAATTATCTGGCCCTAAAGGTAAATGGTGTGGGCTTCCCAGGTGGCTCAGTGGTATAGAATCTTGGATCCCTGGGTTGGGAAGATCCCCTGGAGGAGGAAATGGTAACCCACTTCACTATTCTTGCCTAGAAAATCCCATGGACAGAGGAGCCTGGTGGGCTTTAGTCTATGGGGTCGCAAAGAGTCGGACACAACTGAGGAACTGAGCATGCACACAAAGATAAACAGTGCCATGGCGTGAACCCTGCTGGAAGTATTTTAATTCTATTACTGGACCAAGTTGAACCAGCAAATGTTGTATTCATGGACTCAGTTTAGCCCCCCATGGAATCTAGAGTTGTAATTCAGTGTTTTGCTTTTTACCTTTGTCAGAAGCCACCACAATAAATAAACATACAAAATTTAACATGGTATTTGTCATTTTAATAAAAAATGTTGTTCATGACCTACATGAGACATTTGATTTTAATTTCATTGCTAGTAAATAAAAAGAATACTCTTTCAGGGGGAATTTCCACATATTGCCTATTCAATAAGATTCATATAATAGATCTTCTTTCTCTTTTTGCCTTAGTAACCAGGAAATTTAGGGGAAACTTTGAAGCTCAATCGTGATTTTTGAGCATTTTGAGCATTTTTGAACGTGATTGCTAGAATAATTTCTATCTTTCTTTTCTTTGGTTATTTTCTTCTTACATTTCCATTGAATTTACTGTCATGTATATGAATACATTTATTCATATATGTGATTTTTCTCATAATCAGACAGAATCTCCCTTGCTTTGTAGAGTTTTTAGTCATTCTTAATATGAACTACCTGGATTGTTAATATGTAAGTTGTTATTGTGAGTTCCTTCTAAGCAGTGTTCATTCTTGCAATTTTATGCATTAAATACATTATTGGAATGTCAGACATAGCAGTTACATCTGAGAGTTGCTGCTGTGGGAACTGGATGACCAGAGAAACACAAAAGATTACTAGTCAAAGGAGTTCTGGGGCCCATTTAGGGCTGACTTCCTTCAATATGATGTTACGAATCCATTCTGTTTTGAATTCTCTAGAGCAGTTGTCAGCATCTGGTGAAGATGGTGTCAGTGTAGGGAGTTGCGTTTATCAGGGCTAAGGTTTGGCCAAGTGGATTTGAGAGGAGAGTAAAAGAAGGGTATTGTGGAATAAATGTCCATAAATCCATATTAATTGGAGAAGGAAGTGACAAAAGGGTGGGGTTGGGGAAAATGGGTAAGAAGATCAGTATTCCTCTTGCTTATCGTTCCTTCTGAGCCCTAGTCCATCCAGCTCTTGCCTTTTGCTATTTCCTTAGGGTGGGAGATTGATTTAGCTGAACACATTTTCATCTGGTACATAATCCTGTTTTACATGAAGCTTCAAGTGCAGTCACTAGCTTTCAGTTCAGTTCAGTTCAGTCGCTCAGTCGTGTCCGACTCTTTGCGACCCCATGAATCACAGCACGCCAGGCCTCCCTGTCCATCACTATCTCCCGGAGTTCACTCAGACTCACGTCCATCGAGTCTGTGATGCCATCCAGCCATCTCATCCTCGGTCGTCCCCTTCTCCTCCTGCCCCTAATCCCTCCCAACATCAGAGTCTTTTCCAATGAGTCAGCTCTTTGCATGAGGTGGCCAAAGTACTGGAGTTTCAGCTTCAACATCATTCCCTCCAAAGAAATCCCAGGATTGATCTCCTTCAGAATGGACTGGTTGGATCTCCTTGCAGTCCAAGGGACTCTCAAGAGTCTTCTCCAACACCACAGTGCAAAAGCATCAATTCTTCGGCGCTCAGCCTTCTTCACAGTCCAACTCTCACATCCATACATGACCACTGGAAAAACCATAGCCTTGACTAGACGGACCTTAGTCGGTAAAGTAATGTCTCTGCTTTTGAATATGCTATCTAGGTTGGTCATAACTTTTCTTCCAAGGAGTAAGCATCTTTTAATTTCATGGCTGCAGTCACCATCTGCAGGGATTTTGGAGCCCCCAAAAATAAAGTCTGACAGTGTTTCCACTGTTTCCCCATCTATTTCCCATGAAGTGATGGGACCGGATGCCATGATCTTCGTTTTCTGAATGTTGAGCTTTAAGCCAACTTTTTCGCTCTCCTCTTTCACTTTCATCAAGAGGCTTTTTAGTTCCTCTTCACTTTCTGCCATAAGGATGGTGTCATCTGCATATCTGAGGTTATTGATATTTCTCCCGGCAATCTTGATTCCAGCTTGTGTTTCTTCCAGTCCAGTGTTTCTCATGATGTACTCTGCATATAAGTTAAATAAGCAGGGTGACAATATATAGCCTTGACGTACTCCTTTTCCTATTTGGAACCAGTCTGTTGTTCCATGTCCAGTCTTGCTTCCTGACCTGCATACAGATTTCTCAAGAGGCAGGTTAGGTGGTCTGGTATTCCCATCTCTTTCAGAATTTTCCACAGTTGATTGTGATCCACACAATCAAAGGCTTTGGCATAGTCAATAAAGCAGAAGTAGATGCTTTTCTGGAACTCTCTTGCTTTTTCCATCATCCAGCAGATGTTGGCAATTTGATCTCTGGTTCCTCTGCCTTTTCTAAAACCAGCTTGAACATCAGGGAGTTCACGGTTCATGTACTGCTGAAGCCTGGCTTGGAGAATTTTGACCATTACTTTACTAGCATGTGAGATGAGTGCAATTGTGCAGTAGTTTGAGCATTCTTTTGCATCGCCTTTCTTTGGGATTGGAATGAAAACTGACCTTTTCCAGTCCTGTGGCCACTGCTGAGTTTTCCAAATTTGCTGGCATATTGAGTGTAGCACTTTCACAGAATCATCTTTCAAGATTTGAAACAGCTCAACTGGAATTCCATCACCTCCACTAGCTTTGTTCGTAGTGATGCTTTCTAAGGCCCACTTGACTTCACATTCCAGGATGTCTGGCTCTAGGAGAGTGATCACATCATCATGATTATCTGGGTCGTGAAGATCTTTTTTGTATAGTTCTTCCGTGTATTCTTGCCACCTCTTCTTAATATCTTCTGCTTCTGTTAGGTCCATACCATTTCTGTCCTTTATCGAGCCCCTCTTTGCATGAAATGTTCCCTTGGTATCTCTAATTTTCTTGAAGAGATCTCTGGTCTTTCCCATTCTGTTGTTGTCCTCGATTTCTTTGCATTGATCGCTGAAGAAGGCTTTCTTATCTTTTCTTGCTATTCTTTGGAACTCTGCATTCAGATGCCTATATCTTTCCTTTTCTCCTTTGCTTTTTGCCTCTCTCCTTTTCACAGCTCTTTGTAAGGCCTCCCCAGACAGCCATTTTGCTTTTTTGCATTTCTTTTCCATGGGGATGGTCTTGATCCCTGTCTCCTGTACAATGTCACAAACCTCATTCCATAGTTCATCAGGCACTCTATCTATCAGATCTAGGCCCTTAAATCTATTTCCCACTTCCACTGTATAATCATAAGGGATTTGATTAGGTCATACCTGAATGGTATGACCAATGCATATTTTAGCGCTTGTGAATAGAACACCAGTTACATTACAGCTGGACCATTTGCCTTCACCCTTTCAGATTCTTTCACTGGAAGGCACACACAGCTACTATTCTGGTGGTTTATTCAAGAACTGGATTAGATGAACTCATAAATCAGCATGTAGTCATTACTTGAAGGGAGTTACACTTTGGTTAACTGATATGTTTCATTGCCAGACCACTGTGTGTATACACACATGTGCAGATGTGGATGTGTGTACACGTGACTGATAACAGCAGCCAGTGCTTGAGTGTTTTCCGTAGCCTTATGTGTAGATTGCTCCAGCATCACTCTGAAAGGTATGCAGTAAGCTGACAACCCAACTTGGCAGCTGTTCCTTCTAAAACTGTACTTCATTCCATGACGTCAGTGTGGAAAGTAGTCAGTCTCTTGAGCAGTTTATGTTTGATTCTTGGCATCACTAAATTTTAGTTCTCTTCAATGTTGCTTCATTTGTACAATTGGGATGCTCCATTTTCAGACATTCAGAGCTTTGGAAATGCTTTGATCAATAGATTTTTATTTAACATCGTATCTAAGTGGAATGATTTTTCATGTGGGAAATAATAATAATTGTATTTTGAAGGGCATTTATCCCTCGTTGGCAAATATCTGTAAGTGCTTTATGATTTTCAGAACTCATTAATGTTTTATCACTTATACAACCCTACAGAACTGATACTGGAGCCCCAATTTAAAGATGAGTAACTGAATTTTTAGAAAGGAAAGTGAATTACCAAAGGTTAAGTTTAAATGATGGAGTTAAGATAAAAACACTGGCTGTTTTATATATTTAGTTTTTTTCATTTTTATTTTTACTTTATTTTACTTTACAATACTGTATTGGTTTTGCCATACATTGACATGAATCCACCACGGGTGTACACGTGTTCCCAATCCTGAACCCCCCTCCCACCTCCCACCCCATATCATCTCTCTGGATCATCCCCGTGTACCAGCCCCAAGCATCCTGTATCCTGTATGGAACATAGACTGGCAATTCGTTTCTTACATGATAGTATACATGTTTCAGTGCCATTCTCCCAAATCATCCCACCCTCTCCCTCTCCCTCAGAGTCCAAAAGTCCATTCTATACATCTGTGTCTCTTTTGCTGTCTCGCATACAGGGTCGTCATTGCCATCTTTCTAAATTCCATATATATGTGTTAGTATACTGTATTGGTGTTTTTCTTTCTGGCTTACTTCACTCTGTATAATCGGCTCCAGTTTCATCCATCTCATCAGAACTGATTCAAATGAATTCTTTTTAACGGCTGAATAATACTCCATTGTGTACATGTACCACAGCTTTCTTATCCATTCATCTGCTGATGGACATCTAGGTTGTTTCCATGTCCTGGCTATTATAAACAGTGCTGCGATGAACATTGGGGTACACGTGTCTCTTTCAATTCTGGTTTCCTTGGTGTGTATGCCCAGCAGTGGGATTGCTGGGTCATATGGCAGTTCTATTTGCAATTTTTTAAGGAATCTCCACACTGTTCTCCATAATGGCTGTACTAGTTTGCATTCCCACCAACAGTGTAGGAGGGTTCCCTTTTCTCCACCCCCCTCTCCAGCATTTATTGCTTGCAGACTTTTGGATCGCAGCCATTCTGATTGGTATGAAGTGGTACCTCATTGTGGTCTTGATTTGCATTTCTCTGATAATGAGTGATGTTGAGCATCTTTTCATGTGTTTGTTAGCCATCCGTATGTCTTCTTTGGAGAAATGTCTATTTAGTTCTTTGGCCCATTTTTTGATTGGGTCATTTATTTTTCTGGAATTGAGCTGCATAAGTTGCTTATATATTTTTGAGATTAGTTGTTTGTCAGTTGCTTCTTTTCCTATTATTTTCTCCCATTTAGAAGGCTATCTTTTCACCTTGCTTATAGTTTCCTTTGTTGTGCACAAGCTTTTAATTTTAATTAGATCCCATTTGTTTATTTTTGCTTTTAGTTCCAGTATTCTGGGAGGTGGATCATAGAGGATCTTGCTGTGATTTATGTCGGAGAGTGCTTTGCCTATGTTGTCCTCTAGGAGTTTTATAGTTTCTGGTCTTAACGTTTAGATCTTTAATCCATTTTGAGTTTATTTTTGTGTGTGGTGTTAGAAAGTGTTCTAGTTTCATTCTGTTACAAGTGGTTGACCAGTTTTCCCAGCACCACTTCTTAAAGAGATTGTCTTTACTCCATTGTATATTCTTGCCTCCTTTGTCGAAGATAAGATGTCCATAGGTGTGTGGATTTATCTCTGGGCTTTCTATTTTGTTCCATCGATCTATATTTCTGTCTTTGTGCCAACACTGGCTGTTTTAAACTATAGGGCTGTTTCCATTATAACCTGCTAACTTTAAGCCAGTAGAGTTTCTAGTGGGTTACCAGTTTGTGTTGTAACAAAGTGTGTCTAACTTGATCTCAAATTGTATTTCAAGGTTTACACTTCATAAATGGAACTAAATCATTGGAGCTTAGGCAGGGGGCTGGAAGTTTATTTATTGATCCAGTCTGGCCTCATGGGCTTCTTGATATTTGGTGAGATGGTACATTTGTCAGTACATTGGAAAAGCATTTTGTTTCCTTCAGAATGAAGAGGACTGCTCTTGAATTTTAAATAGGAGTAATGACTGTCCAACAGGGCTCATGGGCACAAAGCATAAACAATAAGCCTCATGTCAGTACCAAAAGAAAATAGGCAATTTCTATAGAGCCATTCTATCAACATCTACTTAAATCTATGCCTTAAAAATAATGGGAATATATGATAACCTCTGAAAATCTGTATGGTAAGTAAACACATCTTTCTCTTCCAAAACTATACCAAATGAGGCTAAATGTGTTTCTTTTTGAAGATATTATGCCTTACAATGTCATATTTTAGTATTAAAATATATGTAATGGAACTATTCAGTTCAGTTCAGTTCAATCACTCAGTCATGTCTGACTCTTTTTGACCCCATGAACTGCAGCATGCCAGGCCTCCCTGTCTATCACATGAACTATCAATGTATTTCTACATGAGTTATTTATTAATTACAAAGGATAAAAGATTCCTTTACCATAGAGAGGTCTGATGGTTACCACCTAAGCTAAATGATCCAACTCAACACCCCCAATACAAGCACAAATGAGCATTCCTTTCTTTCTGATGTGATATAGCACGACCTATGTATAACAGGTCTGTGAGGGACCTGCCTAAAATGCTTGTGCTGTGCTCAGTCATGTTTGACTCATTGCAACCCCATGGACTGTAGCCCACAAGGCTCCTCTGTCTGTGGAAATCTCCAGGCAAGAATACCAAAATGGGTTGCCATTCCCTTCTCCAGATCTTCCCAACCTGGGATCGAACCCGCATCTCTTGCATTTCCTGCATTGGAAAGTTGATTCTTTATCATTGCACCACTTGGGAAGCCCACCTTAAATGCTTAAGCATAATCTAATCATTAGAAACCCAGATTGAGGGATATTTTGCAACAAAACTGACCCCTCTCCTCTTCAAAATGAAAATGTCATGGAAGAAAGGCAGAGGAACTATTCCAGATTGAAGGAGTATGAAGAGACATGACAGTTAGAAGCAATGCGTTGTATCTGGATTAGAAAAACAAAATTGCTATAAAGGATATTATTAGGAAATTTGCAAAGTAAAAAGTTGAACAAGAAAAAATAGTGAATCATTGCAAATAATTGAGAACTGTCTGACATTTCTTTAGAAATAATACAAATTGATTTGAATTTGGAGGGAAAACAATAAAGAGCTAAGAAATGAACAGTTTGTACAGAATCCTTTAAGTTTGCTTCATTATTGCAAAATGCAATGAAAATAAGAAATTCTGCCTACTTCAAGTGAAACAAATTTATTACAGAACCTTATTTCAGCTCAGGCTTTATCTTACTTACACAGATTTTTTTTTTTTTTTACTTGCACAGAATTTTAAGATTTGTTAAAAATTCTCTATTTTGTAAAGTTCTCTATTCTCTCTCTATATAGAGAACTATATCCCCAAAAGTTCTCTATTTTGATTTATCTATCTGTTTTAATCTTTAAGGGAGTCATTTGAAAGACATGTTGTTCTTTACACATGATCGCTTTTTAAAGTGCTTGTCTGTTTACTGATTTGGCACTAAAATTATGCACCAAGATTCTCAAACAATCATCCAGGCACTATTGACTTAGTACTGTGGGGAATTAGATTAATTTATAGCCTCCTTTGTTTTTAGATTTCACCATTTAATATTCCACCTTCATACCTGGCAGAGTGTCTGAGTTTGGCCAAGTATCTTTGTTAGAAACCATTTACTTGTCCATTTGCTATACAAATGTTTATTAGGAAGCTATGAGATTATGGCCATTTGCTGGGTACTGATAGAGAGGGAAATGGCAACCCACTTCAGTATTCTTGCCTGGAGAATCCCATGGACAGAGAAGCTAGCAGGCTACAGTCCATGGGGTCGCAAAGAGTTGGACATGACTGAAGCGACTTAGCACGCATGCACGCTGGGTACTGGGACTGTACAGATAAGTTACACCATATCTTTCTCCTCACACAGCCAATGCACTGTCTTATGGAACTTCTGGGTAGTTCTCCAATGTTCTCAGCTGTATTGTTAGAGTTTTAATTTATTTTTTTAAGTTCCATTCCTTTACTCGACAAATATTATATAGATACTAACTCTTTGTCAGATGGAAAAGTAGACTTTTAAATTATATATATTCAAGAATACAGAGACAGAAACACACAAATATGTTTGCCAGTATATGTGAGGATAAACAAACAGGTGATGCCACTACATGTGAGGAAAAAGTAAAGAAAAATGGAGAGGGTCAGGATAAGACAGTAACTAGCTTATTTTGGAGGAATATGGATGGATTCCTTATTAAAGACATTTTCACTAGAGACTTGGAAGAAATTGGGGGAAATAGCCATCCAAATTTCTGGTAGTAAAGTTTTCACAGGGAGTGAACTGGATGCATGTCTTAAAGTAGGACTGTAGAGTGGCCAAAGAACAAAAATTATAATAATATTGCAAAATATAAAGAATGGCAAACTTTATATGTATGTATAATTCCCCCATGAAGTCATCCAGTTCTAGAATTTTATTTGTAAAGTTTTTTTTAAAAAAGGTTTTTTTGTGTGTGTATGTGTGTGTGTGGTGTGTGTGTGTGTAACAGATTCTGTTTCACCTTTAGTGATCAGCCTGTTCAGGTTATTCATTTCTTCTTGATTCTGTTTTGGTGGGCTGTATCTATCTAGCAGGAACTTCCTCCAATGGCTCAACAGGTAAAGAATCCGCCTATAATGCAAGAGACACAGGTTTGATTCATGGGTTAGATAGATCCCCTGGAGTAGGAAATGGCAACCCACTCCAGTATTGCCTGAAAATCCCCATGGACAGAGGACCCTGGCATGCTACAGTCCAAATGAGAGAGGAGAAATAACAACCAGTACCACAGAAATTTTGAAAAAATCATAAGGGAATAGTATGAACAACTATATGCCAACAAATTGGAAAACTTAGAAGAAATGAATAAGTTGCTAGACAGATGTGTTAGTTTTTAGTGTGAGAGGATGAGGGGACCTACTTCTAAACCTGTTTTCTCATGAAGGTGATATTTGTTGATAATCTTTTTTCCCCCTTTTGTGCCTATTTAAGATGCATGCCGACAGATATATACAGTCATGTAATCATCATCACAATCAAGATATGAAACATTTCTACCATGCCAAAAAGTTCTCTTATGCTGCTTTATGCCCATCTCCTCTCCCCATCACCCCTGGCCTTTGATCTGATTTCTGTCCTTATTGTCTTGCATTTTCCTGTGTGTGATATATTGGAAACATCCAGTGTGTGACCTTTTGAATTTAATTTAACATAAAGCTTTTGAGATTCATCCATGTTCTTATATGTATCAATAATTTGTTCCTTTTTATTAATTAATAGTATCTCATTGTAAGGTTGTACTATAGTTTATTCACCAATTGATAGGGTGTTAGCATTTCTAGTTTTTGAGTGATCATGATTAAGTTCATTATAAATATGCATATGCCAGTCTTTTTTTGACCTGTGATTTCATCTCTCTCAGGTAATTATCTCAGAGTGGGATTTCTGGGATATGTATTAAATATATGTTAAAATTTTCAGTTCAGTTCAGTTCAGTCACTCAGTCATGTCTGACTCTTTGTGACCCCATGGACTGCAGCATGCCAGGCTTCCCTGTCCATCACCAACTCCCAGAGCTTGCTCAAACTCATGTCCATAGAGTCAGTAATGCCATCCAACCATCTCATCCTCCGTTGTCCCCTTCTCCTCCTGCCTTTAAAATTTAAATATGTGTTAAACTGTTTTCCAAGGTAACTACACCACCTTGCATTCTCATTACAATGAATGAGAGTTCCAGTTATTCCGTATCCATGCTAGCACTTAACATTTTAAGTCTTTTTCATTTTAACCATTCAAAGAGTTGTGTATTTGTATAACATTGTGATATTAATTTTCCATGCCAATGTCTTATTGCTGGCTTGAGTTATAACAGTTGTTTATGTACTCTAGATTTGAACCTTTTAATCGATGTGTTTTGGAAATGTTTTTGTCCAGATTTGTGGAGTTATTGTTCATTTTTTAATATTGTCTTTGTAGAGTATAAATTATAAATTTGATGGAGTCTGGTTTACCACTTTTTGTTATACTGTGTGCTTTTTATGTATACATATAGTAAATCATTGCCTAACTTAACTTCACAAAGGAATTCTCCTATGTCATCTCTTAGATTTCATTTCAGCTCTTACATTTAGGTCTATCATTGGAATATCTTCTTAGGAATTTGTCTATTTCAACTAATTTGTGTAATATATTGGTATAAATTTGTTCATAATTCTTTTTGTTCATTTAACTTTCCTAGAATTGGTAGAAATATTCAGACTTTCATTCCTGAGTTTGGTTTTGTCTCTTCTTTTTTTTGGTCAGGCTGACTAGAAATTTATCAGTTTTTATGGTTGATTTTGTTTATTGTCTTTCTACTTCACATTTGATTGACTTCTTTATGATCTTTGTGATTTCTTGCTTGCTGGGTTTGGATCTAATTTCTTTATTTTTCTAGTTTATAATATTGGAAACAGATTATTGCTTTGAGACTTTTCTAGTTTTCTTAGGTAAGTCTTCAGAACTATAAATTATCCTCTAACACTTTCAGTTCAGTTCAGTTCACTTCAGTCGCTCAGTCGTGTCCAACTCTTTCGACCCCATGAATCGCAGCACACCAGGCCTCCCTGTCCATCACCATCTCCCGGAGTTCACTCAGACTCACGTCCATCGAGTCCGTGATGCCATCCAGCCATCTCATCCTCGGTCGTCCCCTTCTCCTCCTGCCCCCAATCCCTCCCAACATCACAGTCTTTTCCAATGAGTCAACTCTTCGCATGAGGTGGCCAAAGTATTGGAGCTTCAGCTTTAGCATCATTCCTTCCAAGGAAATCCCAGGGTTGATCTCCTTCAGAATGGACTGGTTGGATCTCCTTGCAGTCCAAGGGACTCTCAAGAGTCTTCTCCAACACCACAGTGCAAAAGCATCAATTCTTCGGCGCTCAGCCTTCTTCACAGTCCAACTCTCACATCCATACATGACCACAGGAAAAACTATAGCCTTGACTAGACGGACCTTAGTCGGCAAAGTAATGTCTCTGCTTTTGAATATACTATCTAGGATGGTCATAACTTTTCTTCCAAGGAGTAAGCGTCTTTTAATTTCATGGCTGTTGTCACCATCTGCAGTGATTTTGGAGCCAAAAAAATAAAGTCTGACACTGTTTCCCCATCTATTTCCCATGAAGTGATGGGACCAGATGCCATGATCTTCGTTTTCTGAATGTTGAGCTTTAAGCCAACTTTTTCACTCTCCTCTTTCACTTTCATCAAGAGGCTTTTTAGCTCCTCTTCACTTTCTGCCATAAGGGGGTGTCATCTGCATATCTGAGGTTATTGATATTTCTCCCGGTAATCTTGATTCCAGCTTGTGTTTCTTCCAGTCCAGTGTTTCTCATGATGTACTCTGCATATAAGTTAAATAAGCAGGGTGACCATATACAGCCTTGACATACTCCTTTTCCTATTTGGAACCAGTCTGTTGTTCCATGTCCACTTCTAACTGTTGCTTCCTGACCTGCATATAGATTTCTCAAGAGGCAGGTCAGGTGGTCTGGTATTCCCATCTCTTTCAGAATTTTCCACAGTTGATTGTGATCCACACAATCAAAGGCTTTGGCATAGTCAATAAAGCAGAAATAGATGTTTTTCTGGAACTCTCTTGCTTTTTCCATGATCCAGCGGATTTTGGCAATTTGATCTCTGGTTCCTCTGCCTTTTCTAAAACCAGCTTGAACATCAGGGAGTTCATGGTTCACGTATTGCTGAAGTCTGGCTTGGAGAATTTTGAGCATTTCTTTACTAGCATGTGAGATGAGTGCAATTGTGCAGTAGTTTGAGCATTCTTTTGCATCGCCTTTCTTTGGGATTGGAATGAAAACTGACCTTTTCCAGTCCTGTGGCCACTGCTGAGTTTTCCAAATTTGCTGGCATATTGAGTGCAGCACTTTCACAGCATCATCTTTCAGGATTTGAAATGGCTCAACTGGAATTCCATCACCTCCACTAGCTTTGTGCATAGTGATGCTTTCTAAGGCCCACTTGACTTCACTTTCCAAGATGTCTGGCTCTAGATGAGTGATCACATCATCATGATTATCTGGGTCGTGAAGATCTATTTTGTACAGTTCTTCCATGTATTCTTGCCACCTCTTCTTAGTATCTTCTGCTTCTGTTAGGTCCATAGCATTTCTGTCCTTTATCGAGCCCATCTTTGCATGAAATGTTCCCTTGGTATCTCTAATTTTCTTGAAGAGATCTCTAGTCTTTCCCATTCTGTTGTTGTCCTCGATTTCTTTGCATTGATCGCTGAAGAAGGCTTTCTTATCTCTTCTTGCTATTCTTTGGAACTCTGCATTCAGATGCTTATATCTTTCCTTTTCTCCTTGGCTTTTCGCCTCTCTTCTTTTCACAGCTATTTGTAAGGCCTCCCCAGACAGCCATTTTGCTTTTTTGCATTTCTTTTCCATGGGGATGGTCTTGATCCCTGTCTTCTGTACAATGTCACGAACCTCATTCCATAGTTCATCAGGCACTCTATCTATCAGATCTAGGCCCTTAAATCTGTTTCTCACTTCCACTGTATAATCATAAGGGATTTGATTTAGGTCATACCTGAATGGTCTAGTGGTTTTCCCTACTTTCTTCAATTTAAGTCTGAATTTGGCTATATCTAATAAATTTTAGTGTATATAATTTTGTCTTAATTCAGTTCAAACACTTTATAATTTACTTTGTGATTTCTTCTTTACCTATATATTATTTAGAAAAGTATTGCTTAATTTCCAAGTATTTGATGGTTTCCTGAATTCCTTTCTGTTGTTTTCCAATTTAATTCCATTGTGTAGAACATACTTTAAATTATTCATTCCTTTTAAGTCTATTGAGATTTCTTTTGTGGGCTAGGATATGGTCTGTTCTGAGGACAGTTTCATGTATACTTGAAGAAACGTGTATTATATTGCTGTTGAGTAGCATGTCCTTTAAATGTTAATTAGGCAGGTGTGGTTGATGTTCCCTCCGCTCATTTTTTCCTCTAGTTGAGATTTTTGTCCTGGATATATAGACATCACTGCTCTATCTGGAGAACATAATACTGAGGCAGTGATCGGGCAGAGATTGTGCTCAGACACTTCAAATTGTTTGGCTGCCACTCTCCACCAGTGAGTGTGTGTGTGTGGGTTGGGAGCACATTCAGACTTCAGGCAATTTTAAAGTCTGCCTCGACTTTTACTTTCCACTGGGCACTTTCAACTCTCCCTGCCTATACATGTAATTTGCCTAGTCAATTGGAGATGTGTGGAGAGATTTTCTTGTAACACGTTCTCATTTCCAGGACTACCTCCTTGTTAAATTCCTTCCTGGCTTTCCCTCTGCCCTGGAACCTGAGGTTGGGAGGACTGTGGCTTTTCCCTTTTAATTTCCTACAGAGTTTGCTGCTTTCACTGACAACACTGTTGGGGAATGGGTTTTCTGCCTGCTCCAAATCAAGTGAACCCTCTCTTGCAATGAAGCTGCTGATTTTCAATCTAGCCTTACTGCTAGAGCTACCATTCCTGTCTGCTGAACCAGGTAGTGGAGATGAAAGCAGCTCTGGGCAAGTAGCCCATAGACTCCCACAGTTCTCTCCTGAAGTCTTGGGAGATTTTCATCAATAAGTGCTTCTCTATTTGTTGTTTGCCTTTGATCAATTTTTGGAGCTCTGAAATGGTTGTTTGTGACTGTTTTGTCCAGCTTTATATGTGTTTGCTGGGGAGAGGATTTGCCAAAATCTTCCCTCTGTCATAAATGGAAGTTCTGCCATATGAGCATTTTAAAAGAAAACCATATGACTTTTTTTGTGGTAAAAGACATGATATATGGCTAATTAATAAGCTAGTGATGAAAGCCTGTAAATCAAACAGGAAGATAATTGAAATTGATAAAGATGTAGATTAGAAAGCAAATTCAATATCAAGTTTAAGAAAAAGAAAACTTAGAAGCTTCTGAAAGAACTCTTTGGTGACTTATTATGAGGCTTGTTATAAGGAAGAGAAGTATCTAATATATAATGATGCAGAAAAATAACTATGCTAAAAACAGTTACAAGAGACCTTGGATATTGTCTAATTCAGTATTCCTCAAACTTTTTGGGTTATTAGAGCTTTGGGGACCTCTGAAAATCTTTTCTCAAATCTGTAGCACAATATAAAAAACAGTAACTATTTAGCCTTCATTTTAAAAGCTAAATCTATTTAATCTAAAGGATTATATTTTGGGGAATTTCCCGGCAGTCCAGGACTTAGGATTTGTGCTTTAATTGCAATGGCCTAGGTTCAATCCCTGGTCAGGGGACTAAGAGCACAAAAGTTGCAGGGTGCAGCGAAAATTTTTTTTAAAAAATGACTCCAGTTTAACCAGTATAACATTGTTTTCCTACACTTTGATGTTAAAGTGTTCTTTGTTGTCTATGAAATAGTGGTAATAGAGGAATAGACTTATCACAGTGTTATTTAGCAAAATTAAGATTTTTGCACTGCATGTCAATCTCTAGCATTTTGAAAATTTACTGTAAGTCCTTTGAAGTTAAATGCTTTTCTCAGTTTCAACTCAGGTTTTTAAGAGGAGAAAATATTATGAAATTAGAATACAGTTTGTTCTTCATAAGAAAGGCTTTTTATACAACTGACAGGAAAAATAAATTACTGCTTTCCCTTCTGTATAATTCAGCTATTTGAGTTAATTTTTACCAGTTTTCTGAATGATAAAATCTTATTTGGGCCTGAGAAGAAATTTACCCATAGTTCTTAAATCTTTATTTTAAAAATCAATTTTGCAATGATTAGATGACTTTATTGGAGAAGAAAATGGCAACCCACTCCAGTATTCTTGCCTGGAGAATCCCATGGACAGAGGAGCCTGGCAGCTGCAGTCCACAGGGTCACACACAGTCGGACACGACTGAAGTGACTATGCAGCAGAAGATGACTTTATAACCGGCAGTCTAGAGCTATACTCATAATTTTATTATGCTCTCATCACAAAGCTTGTGTTCTAAAGATCTTGAGGTTTGTATGGATATGCAAGGGATTTGCATATCGTATCATTCTTCTTGTATGGTCTGAGAAATGACTAGCTCGTCTTACTCTGTCAGTCGGTTCTGTCTACTGGAAATATATGAGCTTTGCTCTATGGAGACCATATCCATTCATTTAATAATCTTTAAATGAGCCATTTCCAGGTGTTGGCTTCACTGATGTAGTTATGACAGATAGGAGGGTGAATAAGGAATGTTCAAATGAAAGAGAAAAGCAGTGCGCTGAGAGCTGCTACAGGGAGTATGTGCAAAGAGCAGAGTGAGTTCAGACGACAGGGGCACTAACCTTGGACTTCAGGGGAGAGGTCTGTGAGGAGGCGACCGAGTTGAAAGATGAGTAGGGTTTTTTTTTATGCAACTCTCCCAGCGTCAGAAATGGATCAAGTCACTTAAGCATTTCAGGTCTCAGTCATTGAAGTCCTAGTTCTAAAGTCCTGCTTTCCCAGATCAGTGCAGACTCAACCATCTTATTCAGTCAGTAAATAGGAGGCTGCAGTCTCATCTGCTGTGAGCTATTTGACTTTGTCCTAAGTGGTACAATAAGAGGCTTCTGTTGGCCAGTTTGTCAGCTGGGAAAATTGCTATGGAAACAAAAGTATCCTTTAAAATAAGTGATTATTAGGGCTGCTTGGCTTAATTATAATAGCAAACACAAACATTGCTTTTTTTGTATTAGAAAATGTTCTAAACCAGGAGTTGGCAAACTTTGCCTGTGAGCCAAATCTGGCTCTCTGCCTGTTTTCAGACAATCTAACAACCAAGGGTGTTCTTTACATTTATAAGTGTTGAGAAAGAAATAAGAATATTTACTGACATTTGGAAATTATATAAAAGTAATATTTCTGTATCTATTACTAAGCTTTTATTGGAGCACAAACATAATCATTCGTTTATGAGTATCTGTACACTTAGAAATTTAAAAGCACACTTTAACCCATGGATCAAAGAAAAACCTATAATGGAATTAGAAAACATTTGTAATTAAGGAATGATAAAAAATACTGTATTTCAGAACATGGGAAATATAGCAATAGTGGTTCTTAGAAAATTAATAATCTTAAATTCTTATACTAAGGAAAAGAAGAACCTAAAAATTAAAAAGCTAAACATTTCAGTAAAGATGTTAGAATAAACTCAAAGAAATTAGAAAGAACTAATAAAAAGCAGAAATGAAAGAGAAAACAAAGATACAATAGAAAAAATCGACTCAACTGAAATTTGTTCTTTGAAAAAAGCTACACACACAAATATATAAACACATATGTATGTGTATATATATGTTCATGTAAGATTGGTCAAGTACAACCAAGCATGTAGAATTAAACAGGTTTTGCAATATGAAAAGCAAAACTTTAAAATTTCTATATTTTAAATAAAATACAGGAGGCATAATTTGAGGCTTTAGTATAGGGAAAGTTTCTTAAATAAGATTTTTAAAAAAGCACAAACCATAAGATACTAGATGGACACATTAACTACATTAAATATTAAAAGCTTCTAAGCATCAAAAATACTACTTTTGTAAAGAAGAAAAAAGATAAGTGACAAACTTGAAGAAGATGTTTATTATACATGAAATTGACAATAAAGTATTTAGAATATATTAATAGGAAAAATCCCACAAATAACCCAGTTTGGCATGACCACAGTATAAACAGGCAATTCACAGAAAGCCTAAATAAGCTTATTCTTATTAGTAATCAGATGACTGCTAATTAAAATAACATACCAGTACATACCATTGAAGTTAGCAAAAATTAAAAGTTGATAATATTAAATCTTGGTGAGGATGTGAAATGACCAGAACTTTCACATGTTGCTGGTGGGCATATATATTTGTACACTCACTGGAGAGCAGTGTGACAATATTTAGTAAAGTCAAAGACATTAATTTCCTATGACCTTGTAGTTCCAATCCCACCTAAAAATGAATCACGCTTGTGCACAGGTATTTACACTTGTATACAATGTTCATATTAACATTGCCAGAGCCCAATATTATAAACTGCATAAATAGCCATCAAGAGAAGAATGGATAAATAAATTGTGGTACATTACTATAAGGGAATATTACACAGCAGGAAATATAACCCAGCTAGAGCTATATGTGTCAACATGGAAAAAAATCTCATGTTGAGAGACAAAAAGTGCATTACACAAAGATCCATATAGATAATACCATATGGTATAATATCATCTATGTGAATGAAGTTTAAAATCATGCAAATAATACTATCTGTGATTTCAGGATACATGTCTGTATAGTAAAAATATAAAGGTGGGCATGGAAATGATGAACAACAAATTCAGAATAATCCAAACTTTAGAGGGTATAGAGAGAAATGTACACATAAAACTTTAAACATATTTATAATATTTTATTGATATGTATGATGGCTACACAACTGTGTTTTATAATAAATGTCATACTTTTGGGAGGTAGACTGGGTAACAAAAGAAACCTTGCTGTGAAAGGATGTGCTACTAATTACAATAGCCAGGACATGGAAGCAACCTAGATGTCCATCAGCAAACGAATGGATAAGAAAGCTGTGGTACATATACACAATGGAATATTACTCAGCTATTAAAAAGAATGCATTTGAATCAGTTCTAATGAGGTGGATGAAACTGGAGCCTATTATACAGAGTGAAGTAAGTCAGAGAGAAAAACACCAATACAGTATATTAACACATTTATATAGAATTTAGAAAGATGGTAACAATGACCCTATATGTGAGACAGCAAAAGAGACACAGATGTAAAGAACAGACTTTTGGGCCCTGCGGGAGAAGGTGAGGGTGGGATGAATTGAGAGAATGGCATTGAAACATGTATATTATCATATGTGAAATAGATTGCCAGTCCAGGTTCAACGCATGAGGCAGGGTGCTCAGGGCTGGTGCACTGGGATGACCCTGAGGGATGGAATAGGGAGGGAGGTGGGAGGGGGGTTCAGGATGGGGAACATGTGAACACCCATGGCTGATTCATGTCAAGAATGGCAAAAAACACTACAATACTGTAAAGTAATTAGCCTCCAATTAAAATAAATTAATTTTTAAAAAAAGAAAGTGTGTGCTAATTTAAAAGGAAAACCATTGGATAAACTCTTATATGGTGATAGTGGTGATGAAGTGTTATAGATATCACAACCATATAACCATTCATCCATACACCTATCCATGAACTTAGTAAATGCTCAGTGTTGTACCAGTCACTGGGATTGTTAGGGTTCCTTTTCCTCCAAGTCTAGCAGAAAGGAATATAAGAAAGTGGCTACAACTTCATGTGAGTAGAAATATATTACAAATGCTTCAGAAGCACAAAGAGAGAAGTGATATCTTGGTCAGTAGAGACAATTTTAAGCTGTGCAGAGAATGTGAAAGAATTCTTTTCATTAAATGGAACCAGTGATTTTGTCTATTAATCATTTAGACATATTTTTATGGTGTGCCTGGAGAATTAGGCAAAGAGTTGGACATGACTGAGTGACTTTCACTTAAGGATTTTTTAAAATTTTGAAACATATAAGATTTTTTGATTAAACACAGCAATAAGGTCCAATGGCATTTTGCAATTTTGATGTGTTGTGCTAATCAGGATATCAAGATTTTACCAGGATCCATATTCTTGAGGTTATTTCTGCTACTTGGAGGTAAATTCAGATGAGTCCTGTGTAAATCACTATGTCAGATTTATAGAGAAGGGAAGCTTGTAAAAGTGTTTCTTGTGGTCGTTAAATGCCCTTTTTGTCTTCTGCCCAGCTTGCTATATTGATGGTCTAACCAACACATCAAAGAAATTTATGGGATTGTAACTTTGATCTCGCTCACCCAGAGAATCAGAAGGGCATGGGGAGGAGAGCATTTGAGTACTGAAATAATATCTTCATATTTCCACAAATAAAATATTTGGTTTTTGAGTAGGCAAACTCACATAATGAAAGGGAATGGAGGGAATGGAAAGCCCTGAATTGAAAGTCAAGGAACAATTAATTAGTTCTGTTACTCTTTAACAGTGGGCAAGTATGAGCCATTCCAAAGCAGTCACTGAGTATCTCAATCTCTTGATCTGTTTGTCCCACAGCCACTCAGTTACCATGTATTCAGGATTCCCCCAGTGTTTGGAGTCCTTTCCAGGACTCTCACTTAGTCAATCTCTGTTACTTTAGGGCTTCCCTGGTAGCTCAGCTGGTAAAAAATCCGCCTGCAATGCAGGAAACTCTGGTTCGATACCTGGGTCGGGAAGATCCCCTGGAAAAGGGCATGGCAAACCCACTCCAGTATTCTTGCCTAGAGAATCCCATGGACAGAGGAGCCTGGCAAACTACAGTCCGTGGGATCGCAAAGAGTCAGACACAACTGAACGATTAAGCACAGCACAGTTAAACAAACGACAGTGACAAAAAGTCACCTATAATAAATCAACAATAACTCCCCAACATTAATATTAATAAAACCCAAATACGGCAGTGTTTAGGGCCACGATCCAAGGTATCAGGGAAGGCAGAGAAGTGGTTAAGGAAAATGAAAAGTTTAGTCAACATAAGGGTATTCTTAACTTGGACCGTATTTTCTCTTGCTACATCTGTGACATATTGTGAGATTCCAGGTTCTTGTAAAACACTCTCTTAAGAACTGAACTTAAGCTATGTATTCAGGTGGGAAACAGAGTCATGTGGGAGCAAGGTCAATCAAGACCTACACATTACAAAGGAAAAAGGCCCAGAAGAAAATGTTTAGGTCAACAGCCTAACTGTGGCCAGTTCTTAATTGTAAGCCTCTCCAAAGTCTCTTGATGGGAACATTTAGGAAACAGACGAATTGCCTCTCAGTTCCAATTATGGGCTTGCAGTGAGGGGCCTGTCTGCATTTGCAGAGCCATAGACAGTGGTTTAAGGGACAAGCAAGTGGAAATGGAACACAGACATCTCCCCTCCCACAGTCCAGCGCCCTCCCGCTGCTCCTTGGACCTGTGCTCAGTGTGATGGTGAGTCCTTGATTTGTCCTGGCTCCTCACAACTTCCTTTAGTTTCTCTAAAATCTAAGTGACTTGTGCACTCCCCACCCCCAACTTCTCATTACCATGTTCTTCTCTTCCTAGTCCCACTCCAGGTAATTTACTTCTTTATTATGTCTGTTGTTCAAGCCTTTGCCTCCTCTCCCTAGAGTGTAATCTCTTTGAGAACATCCATCTTCATCAGTTGCCATCTTCATTTTGGTCACTAAGTGGTCAAGAAAAATTTGTTGAATTAAACTTAATTAACTCTGATCAGATGAAAATGGAAAGGTTTGAACTGGAACAGATCTTGCTACCAAGAAGCAAATGGGGAAAAAAAGTACATATCAAAAAAAAAAGTTAACCTAACTAAAATGTGTTTGATATTAAAAAATAAATTATAATAGTGTGATGTGATAAGTCATAAATTATTAATGTGTAGATGTTTCCATTCTCTCTGCTCACGTTTATTCAAAGTGGAAAGAAGTTTGCCTCTGTTGGCTAAGAGTTTTGTAGAGGTTTTTGGATTAAACCAAAGAATAGATAAGAAAAGATGAAGCCTGAGGGCCTGAGCCATGGGGGCCAGGAGAGACATGGTAAAACAAGCCACATAAAAGGCCATACGGCAGAAGGAAGGTAGTGGACTAAGAGGATAGAAGGAGAATATGATTCCTGTTTCTGAGGGTTTGTACTTGAATCTGGTTTGATGTTTGCAGGATGTGTAATTAGACATTTTAGAAATTAGATTGAAAGAGAAACATTTTATACATTATTCTGTATCTATGAACCGTGTAGATTCAGGATTCATAAAGATTATAATGAATGAAAGAAGTGCCTCCTTCTTATTCCTTCTCCCCAGTGTAATCTCTTAGCAGTTGGTTTTGCTAAATCTTTGTCCTTTTATTTTCACAAACCTTATATTTTAAATCTTTCTTTGCACAAAATGCAAATAGGTACACAATATTTTTAAAATAAGAGTGTCCTCAAACTGAATGTATTGTGTTACAACTTTTTCCATTCAATAAAACATTATGGGTATGCCCATGTCAGTAAAATCTGACATTCTTTTTAATGACTACATAACATTTATTATATAACATAAACAATATTTAACAATCCCCATATTGATGAGTATGTGAGGCAATTCTGTGTTGATTATAAGAAATAATTTAATGATCATTCTTATATATTTTATCAGTTATGCATTATCTATTCAAATGACTTCTATGTGGTATGGTTTAAATAGTAAAAAAAAAAAACTTATTTGGGAGTAAATTGTTTTCTTCCTTTGTGCAACTGTGTAAGTTTAATTTCTCATGCTTATTTTTAGAAAAAAAAATTTTGATACTATAAAATTCTTTGAAGCAAAGAATACAAATATCATACAGTAATTGTATGATAAGTTTAATGTGTACATAATGAAGACAGGCATTTATTTTAATTACCCAAATTTTGGCAGATGTCCCTTCTGCTTTCATTTGTCAATTAGTTACATTACTGATCATGGTGTTTTTGAACAGAGCATAATTTAGTCTCATCAGCACCACTGAAAAAAGTCAAAATCAGAGTTGGTATTTTTAGATATTTCTCTGGTGTCATTTCTTATCTTTGTTGTAAATGGAATATATTAAAAATTTATATCATAAATTTAGATTTGGGTATACTATCCTGGGTTATGCATTAATGATACATTATAACAGGTGGTGAAATATACAAACTGCCCTCTCATCAAGCCTTTGTTGGGGCCTGAGCTCTTCAAAAAGAATAAATTTCCAGATATGATCATTGAAATTTAATTTTTTACAGGCTCAAATAGTTTAACTATTTTAGTGAAAGTTACCCTAAATTAATATTAGTCACCTCCTACAGTATTAGTTTTCTATTCTGAGTAACTATAAGTAATGGCCTAAAACAATGGGTCAGGAGTACAGTTGTGGGTTTGTTGGGTCCTCTGCTTAGGGCATCTCCAACTGCCATCAAGAGGGTGAAAATCATGGAGGTCACCTTAGAATTCTGCCTTCTCAAATAGACCATATTGTATTTCATATAATATTTCTGAAAATACACAAATAATATTATGAATATCCATTCTTATACTTTGCTATTATGCAGGTATTAGAATTATGCTAGAGAACAGTTCGATATTAGCTTTTGATTCATAGTGACGGTTCTTCTGCCTCTGCTTTATCTTTGCTTTCAGGTTCATTTCCAGAGCCTGAATTTACTAGACTGTTTATCAATAGATAAGTAAGAAATTCTTGTTCTCGGGCTGGTAGAAAAGAATATCTACTTCCTCTCAGAGCATTTCTATAAATCCTTTCTGTTGTCTTGCTCTCACATTTCAAATCCTTCCTAGCAATGCGGTCAGGGCCAGTAAAATGAAATTATACAGGGAACACAGAGGGTGACATCTGTCATACACAAGTAGAAGTTACTTCAAAAATATCACTGCAAAACAGAAGAATAATATTTTATATAAGATTCGGTCATCAAATAAAATGACTAAGCCCATTGAAGGGTAAATAGGAAAATAAATGCTGATAAATAAAAATGGTATACTGTGATGTGGTATATCATTTTTAATGTACTTGATTCATAAATCATTTTTGTAAAGTATAATACACAGGGTAGCATAGTATTGGTGGTATGAAAACATATTTTCTCTCCAAAGGAGTGTGTCTTTGGCTCAGTATTGCTGGAGAATGGAACAAGGGTGCATTTTTTAAATGTTCATGCCTTCTGATTGAATAATGCAACCTGGGAGTTCATTTTAAGGAAATAATCAGTTATCCAACCAAAGAATTTTGTACAGGTGTTTCTTATTTATCATGAAACAAAAGATGATAAAAGTAAAATGCCTAATTATACATAATGCTTGAATTAACTTATTGTATGTTGTGAAAGTGAAAGTGCTAGTTGCTCAGTCGTGTCTGACTCTTGCGACCCCATGGACTCTAGCCCGCCAGGCTCCTCTGTGCATGGGATTCTCCAGGCAAGAATACTGGAGTGGGTTGTCATGCCCTTCTCCAGGGGATCTTCCTGACCCAGGGATCGAACCCAGGTCTCCCGCATTGCAGGCAGATTCTTGACTGTCTGAGCCACCAGGAAAGCCATGTGTTGTAATATTTTAAAATCATTAAAAGATGCATTTAGAGAATATTTCTTGACAAAGGAGAATGTCCATCATTTCGGTAATCACTGATTTTTCAGCCTGGGGCAGTTTTGCACATGCTCCCCCACACCTGGAGGTATTCAGCAATGTCTGGAAACATTTTTGGTTGTCCTAGCTAGGAAACAGGGGTGCTGCTGGCCCTAATACATAGAGGTCAGGGACATTGCTAAACATACTATAATATATAATACACAGGACAGCTGCCTGCAACAAAGAATTATCCAACCCAGTGGTTTATGTGCCGGTCAGTCGTGCCAGGACTGAGAAACTTTGCCCTACAAAGTAGAAATAGCCTACAAACCTATATTAAATGTGATTCCAATGCAGTGGGGGAAAAGTCCTATTTTCTGAGCTATCTCTTTGATAGATTATCTTCAAGGATAAAATTGTTTTCCCTTTATCTGTAAGTTTAAGCAAAAACCATTATTTTACATTAAAATTGGTGGTGAGTGGATCATTGGCCTGGCAAATCCATGTGAAGCTTCTGACTTTCCTTCCTCACTCCTTCTCACCTGCTTTGTGGGCTCCTTTCTCCCCTCTCCCGGTTAACCTCAAATCTGGTTTAAGATAGTGTATTCTGTAGTCATGACTCTCATATAGTTATAATACCTATTTTGTCTTTACATGTAATGAGTCAAGCTTATGTATGTAATTTAATATGTTTTATATCCAAATTGGCTACTGCACGTTTTTCTCTGATTCTGGGAATAATAACAGTTCACATGTTTTAGTGCATGATATCTGCTGTGTGCCTTACTTAGTCTTCCTATGTGGTGGGTAGGGACTTCCCTGGTAGCTCAGATGGTGAAGAGTCTGCCTGCAATGCAGAAAACCTGGGTTCAATCCCTGGGTCAGGAAGATACCCTGGAGAAGGAAATGGCAACCCACTCCAGTACTCTTGCCTGGAGAATCCCATGGACAGAGGAGCCTGATGGGCTGCAGTCCGTGGGGTTGCAAAGAGTTGGACATGTCTGAGTGACTAACACTATCACTTTTCGGTGTTTTTATATTCAGAAAGATGAGAAACATACAATTTGTTTGTCAGTTTGCTTGTATCTGTATATTTTATGTATGTTTTATTTTGTTCTTGAAGAATCAGGTATGTGTTTGGTATACTGGTTCTGAACCAATTTTGGGGAATTTGAATCTGAAAGTATTTAGAAGCTAGCAAACAAGTTCTAGAGCTTCCCAGGTGGTGCTAGTGATAAAGAACCCACCTGCCAATGCAGGAGACATAAGAGAGGGGGGTTCGATCCCTGGGTTGGGAAGATCCCCTGGAGGAGGGCATGGCAACCCACTCCAGTATTCTTGCCTGGAAAATCCATGGACAGAGGAGCCTGGTGGGCTACAGTCCTTAGGATCGCAAAGAGTCGGACACGACTCAAGTGCCTTAGCACGCACATGCAGATGCAAGTCCTATTGTCTTTAATATCCTTAAAGTTTTTAATTAGAAAAATAAAGCTTGTAAAAATCTGAAGCATGCAGTCATAGGAATAAATTAAATTCTACTGCCCTGCCCTC
This sequence comes from Capricornis sumatraensis, assembly GCF_032405125.1. Taxonomy (NCBI): domain Eukaryota; kingdom Metazoa; phylum Chordata; class Mammalia; order Artiodactyla; family Bovidae; genus Capricornis; species Capricornis sumatraensis. The sequence continues at coordinate 135,588,967 of NC_091092.1, read as the reverse complement.
ATCCTACCCCTTCTACTCTCTGTGATACTACTATTTATATACAACCTCTGGCTCTCTGTACAAACAATCACACAACAATGTTTCTTTTGCATTAATGGAATCATTCTGGAAAACATTTCACTTGACACTGTATCATGGTTATTTGTCTTGTCAGTACATATAAATCTGTTTCACTTTTTTGTAGCTTTATGGCTTTCCAAGATACGTATTGTTGTTTAGTCAGTCGTGTCTGACTCTGTGACCCATGGACTGCAGCCCATCAGGCTCCTCTGTCCATGGGATTCTCCAGGCAAGAGTACTGGAGTGGATTGCCATGCCCTCCTCCAGGAGATCTTCCCAACCCAATGGGTTGCCATTTCCTTCTCCACCAAGATCTGTAACCAATTTAATCATTAAAATAGATTATTTTGGTGAGAAATGACTATTCTTGTCGATATTGAGTTTTCTTTTCCAAGAATATGGTCAGGTCTCTTCAATGATATTTTACAGTTTTGTTCATATACATTTTCCACATTTCTTATTGAGTTTATTCCTTGTTTTTTAGTATTTGTTTCTTCTTTTTCTTCATGTAGGTGGGTGAATGAGTGGATGGATAGATGAGTGGACCAGAGTTGTTTGTGCAAAAGCCCTACCTATCTTACCTAATTATATTTTCCAATTAATTATTGGTGGTATATAGGAGCACTTTGGTTTTCTAAGGGTTTCTATCACACCATGTTGCAGATGGTGATTGCAGCCATGAAATTAAAAGATGCTTACTCCTTGGAAGGAAAGTTATGACCAACCTCAGTTCAGTTCAGTCGCTCAGTCGTGTCCGACTCTTTGCGACCCCATGAATCACAGCACACCAGGCCTCCCTGTCCATCACCAACTCCCGGAGTTCACTCAGACTCAAGTCCATTGAGTCAGTGATGCCATCCAGCCATCTCATCCTCTGTCGTCCCATTCTCCTCCTGCCCCCAATCCCTCCCAGCATCATATTAAAAAGCAGAGACATCACTTTGCCAACAAAGGTCCACTAGTCAAAGATATGGTTTTTCTAGTAGTCATGTATGGATGTGAGAGTTGGGCTATAAAGAAAGCTGAGTGCTGAAGAATTGATGCTTTTGAACTGTGGTGTTGGAGAAGGCTCCTGAGAGTCCCTTGGACTGCAAGGAGATCCAACCAGTCCGTCCTAAAGGAGATCAGTCCTGAGTGTTCATTGGAAGGACTGATGCTGAAGCTGAAACTCCAATACTTTGGCCACCTGATGTGAAGAACTGACTCATTTAAAAAGACCCTGATGCTGGGAAAGATTGAGGGCAGGAGGAGAAGGGGACGACAGAGGATGAGATGATTGGATGACATCACCAACCCAATGGACATGAATTTGGGTGAACTCTGGGAGTCGGTGATGGACAGGGAGGCCTGATGTGCTGCGGTTCATGGGGTTGCAAAGAGTCAGACACGACTGAATGACTGAACTGAACTGATCTCACTATGTTACTGATTTTTGTTGTTTTACTGGTTTGTCTATTGAGCCACTGAAATTTTCCATGTATAAAATTGTATTAGAATATTATGCCAAAAATACTTGACAGCTTTATCTGTCATTGCCCACTGTTTATGCTTCTTATATTCTTTATTGTGTTAGATAAGACTTCCAGTCCAATGTTGATTAGTTGAGATGAAGAAGTTGAGAGTATTGCTTTATTCATGGCTTTATGGGAATGTGTCCAATATTTTACCACTGGGAATGAAGTTTGCTATAGTTTTCTGGTAGACATAAATTAAGGAAGTTTCCCACCATTTTTATATTATATAGATTTTTTTTTTGCACAACAGATATTGACACTTATCCAATGCTTTGTGTTATCTATTGAAATGTTAATATGCTTTTCTGCTGTAACATAGTAACATACTAAAATTCATTCATTATAGGATAACCAAATCTACAGAATGACATTTGTCAGTATTTTACTTCATAACTTCGGGTATACAGTAATAAGTGGAAGAGATCTGTATGTAATACTCCTTATTTTATGCTGCTCACTTTCAGAGTGGAGAGGCAATGGCACCCCACTCCAGTACTCTTGCCTGGAAAATCCTATGGATGGAGGAGCCTGGTAGGCTGCAGTCTATGGGGTCGCTAGGAGTCGGACATGACTTCACTTTCACTTTCACTTTTCACTTTCATGTGTTGGAGAAGGAAATGGCAACCTACTCCAGTATTCTTGCCTGGAGAATCCCAGGGATGGCGGAGCCTGGTGGGCTGCCGTCTATGGGGTCGCACAGAGTCGGACACGACTGAAGCGACTTAGCAGCAGCAGCATTTTCAGAGATGGTTAGTATAGTAAAAAGAGAAACATTCATTTTTGCCCCTATTCTGGACTACTTTAACTAATAGAAATATATGATCCTTTTGTGTTTGTTGGGTTTTCTCTGTACAGCCATCTATGCCAGGAATTCTCTGGGAGTCCAGTGATTAGCACTTTCACTGCTGGGTACCTGGGTGGGGAAAGTAAGATCATGAAAGCTGTGCGTAAAGCCAAAAAAAAAAAAAAATCTATGCCTTTATGGAGGTTGATTTTCACTGTATTTTCAGATTCTTTTGTTGATAGGCAGTTCCCAGTATCTATATCTCATTGGATTAATTTTTAAAATTGATATTTTCATAGAAAATTATTCAGTTTATCTAAAATTTCAAATTTACCAGTGTTATGTATCAGTTCAGTTCAGTCCCTCAGTCGTGTCTGACTCTTTGCAACCCCATGGACTGCAGCACGCCAGGCCTCCCTGTCCATTACGAGCTCCCAGAATTTACTCAAACTCATGTATATTGAGTTGGTGATCCCATCCAACCATCTCATCCTCTGTCGTCCCCTTCTCCTCCTGCCCTCAATCTTGCCCAGCATCAGGTTCTTTTCAAATGAGTCAGCTCTTCACATCAGGTGGCCAAAGTATTGGAGTTTCAGCTTCAGCATCCATCCTTCCAATGAATATTCAGGACTGATTTCCTTTAGGATGGACTGGTTAGATCTCCTTGCAGTCCAAGGGACTCTAAAGAGTCTTCTCCAACACCACAGTAAAAAAGCATCAATTCTTTGGCACTCAGCCTTCTTTATAGTCCAACTCTCACATTCATACACGACTACTAGAAAAACCATAGCTTTGACTAGATGGACCTCTTTTTTGGCAAAATAATGTCTCTGCTTTTTAATATGCTGTCTGGGTTGGTCATAACTTTTCTTCCAAGGAGTAAGCATCTTTCAGTTTCATGGCTGCAGTCACCATTTGCATTTTGGAGCCCAAGAAAATAAAGTCAGCCACTGTTTCCATGTTTCCCCATCTGTCTCCCATGAAGTGATGGGACTGGATGCCCTGATCTTAGTTTTCTGAATGTGGAGTTTTAAGCCAACTTTTTTACTCTCCTCTTTCACTTTCATCAAGAGGCTCTTTAGTTCTTCTTCACTTTCTGCCATAAGGGTGGTGTCATCTGCATATCTGAGGTTATTGATATTTCTCCCAGCAATCTTGATTCCAGCTTGTGCTTCATCCAGCCCAGCGTTTCTCATGATGTAGTCTGCATATACGTTAAATAAGCAGAGTGACAATATGCAGCCTTTACGTACTCCTTTTCCTATTTGGAACCAGTCTGTTGTTCCATGTCCAGTTCTAACTGTTGCTTCCTGCCCTGCATACAGATTTCTAAAGAGGCAGGTCAAATGGTCTAGTATTCTCATTTCTTTCAGAATTTTCCACAGTGTATTGTGATCCACACAGTCAAAGGCTTTGGCATAGTCAACAAAGCAGAAATAGATATTTTTCTGGAACTCTTTTGCTGTTTCAGCGATCCAGCAGATGTTGACAATTTGATCTCTGCCTTTTCTAAAACCAGCTTGAACATCTGGAAGGTCATGGTTCACGTATTGCTGAAGCCTGGCTTGGAGAATTTTGGCATTACTTTACTAGTGTGTGAGATGACTGCAGTTGTGCGGTAGTTTGAGCATTCTTTGGCATTGCCTTTCTTTGGGATTGGAATGAAAATGGACCTTTACCAGTCCTGTGGCCACTGCTGAGTTTTCCAAATTTGCTGGCATATTGAGTGCAGTGCTTTCACACTATCTTCTTCTAGGATTTGAAATAGCTCAACTGGAATTCCATCACCTCCACTAGCTTTGTTCGTAGTGATGCTTCCTAAGGCCCACTTGACTTCACATTCCAGGATGTCTGGCTCTAGGTGAGTAATCACACCATCGTGATTATCTGGGTTGTGAAGATCTTTTTTGTACAGTTCTTCTGTGTATTCTTTCCACCTCTTCTTTTTTTAAAATTATTTTTTAAACATTTTAATTGGAGGCTAATTGCTTTACAATATTATAGTGGTTTTGCCATACATGAATCAGCCATGGGTGTACATGTGTTCCCCATCCTGACCCAGCTTCCACCCTCCCTCCCCGTTCCATCCCTCAAGGTCATCCCAGTGCACCAGCCCTGAAAACCCTGCCTCATACATCAAACATGGACTGGCGATCTATTTCACATATGATAACATACATGTTTCAATGCTATTCTCTAGAATCATCCCACCCTCGCCTTCTCCCACAGAGTCCAAAAGACTGTACTTTACATCTGTGTCTCTTTTGCTGTCTCACATATAGTGTCATCATCACCATCTTTCTAAATTCCATATATATGCGTTAGTATACTGTATTGGTGTTTTTCTTGCTGACTTACTTCACTCAGTATAATAGGCTCCAGTTTCATCCAGCTCATTAGAACTGATTCAAATGTATTCTTTTTAATAGCTGAGTAATATTCCATTGTGTATATGTACCACAGCTTTCTTATCCATTCGTCTGCTGATGGAAATCTAGGTTGCTTCCATGTCCTGGCTATTGTAAACAGTGCTGTGATGAACACTGGGATACATGTGTCTCTTTCAATTCTGGTTCCCTTGGTGTGTATGCCCAACAGTGGGATTGCTGGGTCATATGGCAGTTCTCTTTCCAGTTTTTTAAGGAATCTCCACACTGTTCTCCATAGTGGCTATACTAGTTTGCATTCCCACCAACAGTGTAAGAGGGTTCCCTTTTCTCTGCACCCTCTCCAACATTTATTGTTTGTAGACTTTTTGATAGCAGCATTCTGACTGGTGTGAGATGGTACCTCATTTTGGTTTTGATTTGCATTTCTCTGATTATGACTGATGTTGAACATCTTTTCATGTGTTTGTTAGCCATCTGTATGCCTTCTTTGGAGAAATGTCTGTTTAGTTCTTTGGCCCATTTTCGATTGGGTTGCTTATTTTTCCAAAATTGAGCTGCAGGAGTTGCTTGTATATTTTTGAGATTAATTCTTTGTCAGTTGCTTCATTTGCTATTATTCTCTCCCATTCTGAAGGCTGTCTTTTCACCTTGCTTATAGTTTCCTTCATTGTGCATAAGCTTTTAAGTTTAATTAGGTCCCATTTGTTTATTTTTGCTTTTATCTCCATTACTCTCGGACATTGCCACCTCTTCTTAGTATCTTCTGCTTCTGTTAGGTTCATACCATTTCTGTCCTTTATTGAGCCCATCTTTGCATGAAATGTTCCCTTGGTATCTCTAATTTTCTTGAAGAGATCTCTAGTCTTTCCCTTTCTATTGTTTTCCTCTATTTCTTTGTACTGATCACTGAGGAAGGCTTTCTCATCTCTCCTCGCTATTCTTTGGAACTCTTCATTCAAATGGGTATATCTTTCCTTTTCTCCTTTGCTTTTCACTTTTCGTTTCACAGCTATTTGTAAGGCCTCCTCAGACAGCCATTTTGCTTTTTTTGCATTTCTTTTTCTTGGGAATGGTCTTACTCCCTCTCTCCTGTACAATGTCATGAACCTCTGCCCATAGTTCATCAGGCACTCTGTCTATCAGATCTAGTCCCTTAAATCTATTTCTCACTTCCACTGTATAATCGTAAGGGATTTGATTTAGGTTGGACCTGAATGGTCTAGCAATTTTGCCTACTTTCTTCAATTTAAGTCTGAATTTGGCAATAAGAAGTTCTGATCTGAGCCACAGTCAGCTCCTGGTCTTGTTTTAGCTGACTGTATAGAGCTTCTCCATCTTTGGCTGCAAAGAATATAATCAATCTGATTTCACTGTTGGTCATCTGGTGATGTCCATGTGTAGTCTTCTCTTATGTTTTTGGAAGAGGGTGTTTGAAGATACATATCACTTGTGTTATGTATAGTGATATGTATAGTGAAAAACTAAATGGATTTGCTTTTTTTTTAATAAAGACATCTGAATTCCACCCAGACATGTGTAATATTTTCTTTATTGTTGTTGATGATGACTATTGATACCATAATGCTATTTTAGTATGCACAGCATTCTATTGTCTCACATATTAGAGAGTGATCAAAGATCAGGATGAATGATTAGTTTAGCTTTCTCTCTATTTTATACCGATCTGGCAGACCATATTATTTGACCATCCACTTAATCCAGGCATTTTTTGTTCTAGATGCTTTATGTATACAATCTCCTTTAGTCCTCTAAACAATCCTATAAAGTAGAAAATCACATTGATATTATGGTGATGATTAAACTTAGACTTCAGGGATTATTGCATTTGCTCAACATTCCAGGACAAGTTTGCATCAGAGTTGGGGTTCTGACCGAATTCTGTGGTGACAGGAGAAAATTTATGAGACAGTACTGTATAGAAGGGAAAATCTCTTCCTCTACCTATCTTTGGTTCTCCAGTTGGGGGCCTATAAATGAGACTGGCCAAAAACAAATTAACAAGACAAAAACAAACAGGAGTTTATTAATATGTGTCTTGTGGTGTACACAAGGGAGCAGTCAGTTGTGAATAATCCAAAAGAGTGGTTAGAATTTGTGTTTAAATACAAACAAAAAGGTGTTTGGGGCTTCTTTGTGGGAGAGGCAAGTTAAGGAAAGATGACCAGGGAAGATATGGTAAACAAAGGCTGTTTAATAAGGTTTGTTCAGCAGATTTAATTTGGAGCCTTCTCTCTGGATAGGTGTTGGTAAGAGTCCTTAGCAACTGGTAAGGGAGAGGGAGACATCTCTATGAATGGAAATTTCATTTATAAATGGATATTTCTTTCACAAAAGGAAAATTTATGCCCTGTTTTTAGAACTTGGACTGGTTCTCAATGGCCTTAAGCTCAAAATAATCCGTATGTCAAAGAGGCATATTTGGGGGTGGCATAATCTGATACCGTGTCTCTGGCACAGACTTCAATTGTGGTTGGAGATTTTTAGGGATCCAGATAAATCAGTACTCCCAGAATATGCCTCCCTGTTCCCATTTCAAACCTGACAAACACATGACCAAGAAATATGTCTAATGTGTGAATTACTGGTCAGGTGTCTTTTTCTGGACCTGAATCAAAGCATGTTTTAAATCTATCACTGAAAATTCTTAAATATGTAAGTTTGGAACTGTTGATCATCAAAGTCAGATGCAGAGGAATGAAAAGTCAGAAATGGTGGGGCTAACCTACGTGGGAGTAAGAAATCCATCATCTACCTTATTAGGTGATTTCTCTGGTGCTTAAAAAAAAAGTGAAAAATGGTCTTCCCTGGTGGTCCAGTGGTTAAGAATCTGCCTTGCACCCTAGAGGTCTTGCATCCTAGAGCCCCTGCTCTGCAACAAGGAGAAGCCGCTGCAATGAGAAGCCCATGCACTGCAGCTAGAGAATAGTCCTCTCTCCCTGCAGCAAGAGAAAGCTTGGGCACAGGAAAGAAGAGCCAGCACAGCCAAAAATAAATAAATTTAATTGAAAATCCATCTTAAGAATTCCAGACAGTATATCCTGGGAAAAAATTTATTCTAGGGCTTGATATAGTAATTAGTAAAACCTTTTAAAAATGGGAAAAAAATGTTCATTTCAGTGCATTAGTCTGTTTTTAATAAAGATCACTAAGATTTTTCTGTCTGGTTTAACATAAATGAGCTAATTTGTGCAGGAAGTTACATGATTTGAACGCTTCAAGTTAGTAATAAGTACACAGAATTCATACTGTTTTTAAATGTTGGTGTGCATAATTAATAATCTCCATTTATCAAATGAAGATTAGGCGCTTAACATGAAAATAGAGTAATTAGGCTTCTGTAGTTTGTAAAAGGCCATAACGATTCCTATTTGCAAATACTGTTGAATTTTAAATCATTCTCAATTGGCAAATTGAGTGGGTGTTGACTTAGAAGAAGGTAGTGAATATTAGAAGGAAATAAATCATTAAATCTTTAAACAGATTTCTGTGTGACCTCCAGGTATTCTGGTTTATCCCTTTCAAACAGAGCTATCCCTGGCCAGGCTCAGGTACTGAGCTACCATGAGAAGCGGGTAGCTGGAAATGCACAGTGACTCATGGTGGCAGAAGACAAAGAGAGTGTGTCTTTAGCCAATGCCAGTGACTGGTAACAATTTCATTTTGTAATCAGGGGAATCAAGGCTTGTTGAGACGCCTATTTCAGGACCTTGGACAGTTCCATTCAAAAGGCGCGGGCTGGCAGGCTAGCTGTGTAGATGGATCAGGCCCGGGCCGCCTGATCCTGATATTCCTCCTTTCTCCCTCTCCACTTCCATACCTTCCCTTGTGGCAGCATAGAACGTGAGTATCTCTTCTTGCTTTGTATACATATAGCTGCAGCAGTCTACCTAATGTGGCTTCTCTTGCTTTTGGCTTTGTGGTTCGAGGCTACTTTTAATGATTATTTTAAACAAAATATTTCCTGAATACTATATTACAGCAGAAGATGGGGACATAGACACAATTTATGGTTTGCCCTCTTTTCTTATACCTTGAGGAATGGCTCTTTTTGTATCAAAGTAATTTTAATATTTGTGTTTAATAATCCAAATTTGTACCCTGAGACTATGTGAGCAATTATTCTTTTTTTTTCAGTCTATATGAATCTCATTTATGCTATATTTCTAGTCTTAATCCCATTGTTAAGGTTTGTAAATCAGCCACAGTTGTTTAAACATATAAATCTAACTAGATCTAACTGTATTCCTCCCCTGGGAGCTATATTATGCCACAGCCATTGGGTTAAACTAGGAGATATTTCATGTGTTTCAGAAACTTAAATCATTTGGTTTGGGTCCAAGATTAACCTGCTAGAATAACAATATCCTGCAGAGAATTAAGTTTCAGCAAGTTTCCAAATTTGTTTCTTTTTCCTTCTATTTATATTAACTTAAATTTCCTTCCAAAGAATAATATCCATCCCAGATCCTTCTTTTAGGATGCCTGCTCAAGTCATCTTCTGGCCCTGAAATTTACACTATGTAGTTTTAGGATCTTTATCCGTGTGTAGGAGCAAAATGATGAGACACAGACACCAGATTTGAAGAGGTGTTACCTAGGAAACAAATCAGATTCTAAGACTGTCTTTTCTATAATCGTCCATGATTGGAGACAAACGCTTGAAATTTAACTTCCCAGGAATGTGTCTTTTTTGTGAGCATGATGTGCACAGAAACAATTGGAAGGATCAATTAAGCAAATACATTTGATGAGATATTCAGTGTTTCTTTTCTGCTTTTTGCCCTTTAAACAACTTGAGTTCTGTTTGACCTTTAACAAATGTAACTACTTTGGGCTTGTTCACAGGGAAAGAAAAATTAATTTTGGAACATTTAGGTTTTTTAAAAATATTTGAGATGCATGAAGAGCAATAAAGATGTGGGATTCATATATTATAGATGACCTAAGTTCCTAAAATAATGCTTTGTTATAATTTTCAAAATTCTGGATATTTTTTTATAGAAGCAGCATAAAGGAAGCATTATCTGAGGGGAAACACTATTGTAAAAGTCAGACTCTAGTTCCTACAGTTTATAACTCCATGAATCTTACAGAGAAAAACAGTATAAAACACAATCATAACAGCAGCCCCAAGATTTTGAAGAAGCGCTTAGCTCCATAACAAGTTTCTTGCACAGTGAACTTTCTTCACATAAGATGAGAAGATGAGCTCACATCCTTGTCTCCTTTCCTCCACTGGTTTGTAGACATTGACCAGGTCCCAGAAATGCTCATGACCAGTCAGGGCTGCCTGTGTTCACCCTTTCACTCAAAACCAAGCAGCAAGTGAAGCATGTTTTATGTTAATAATATCTAATATTCTTAAGTTCTGCTGTAGTTTTGGCATGCATAAGTTACTGATCTGATGAGTCCAAATACTACATCTTTTCCTATTGTTGTCATAGTGAATGACTATTTTAGGAAGTATAAGGTCCTTCCCCAAAAGATGTCCGTGTGCTAATCCTAAATGTTATTTCAGATGCCATAAGGACTCTGCAGTGTGATTGAGTTAAGAATTTTGAGATGGGAGATTATCTTGAATTATCTGGATAGACCCAGTATATCCACAAGGGTCTTTACAAGAATGCATGAGGGTCAGTCAGAGAAGGAAATGTGATAACAGAGGCAGGACAGAGAGAGCAAGAGAGAGAGAAAAAGAGCAAGAGAAAAAGAGATTCATTGATTTTTTTCTGATTATAATAACAAGCTCAGATTTTTTTAAGTATTTATTCTTCAGAAAAGTATAAAGGGAGAAAAGAAGCCATCACTTGGAGAACACAGCAGTCCTACTGATGACTGATCTGTGTCCAGAGCTTCTGATCCTCAACCTCCCCCCAGTCCTTACTGTCAAAGTCTAATGAACACATTATGCCATAGTGGATTTTAGTTATTGAACTAGACTGCTTATTTTTCTAACTTTAACTATGAGTTCTTGACTTTTAGCAAAATTCTTTACACACAGTAAGTTCACAATCAATAATTGCCAAACTCATTGATTAGTTGATTAATTGATAGAATGCCATTAAAATGTTGTACTCTGTAAGTCTAATGATAGTTATTGAATATCTATTGTGTGGCGGACTCAGTCTCAGGCACTCTATAAAAAAGTCCCTGCCCCTGAAATGTTTATGTTAAGAGGAGATACATAGACAACACAGAAAGGAGCAAAACAAGTGAACGTGCAGTGTTTCTAGCAGTGGCCAGTGCTTCAAGGAAAAATAAATGACATGTGCGAGTGCTGGGTTGGTGCTGTTTATATAGGGAAGCAAGAAAGCCACACCAGCTGGGTGACGTTTGAGTAGAACCTGCGGAAAATGAGGAAGTGAGCACTGTCACTATCTCAGCTAGGAGTGAGAGCCCTGAGCAAGGAGGATGTTTGACATGTTCAATGAGATACAGAGAGATGCCTGTGGATGGAGCCCAGTGAACAACTGGAGGACTGCTAGCAGTGAGATCAGAGAGGTACATTGGGTCAGTCCTGAGGGCCATGGCTAGAACTTGGACTTCCACCCTGAGTGTGATGGGAAACTTCAGGAAGCATCGTGAGCTGACAGTCTAGAAGTAGCATTCTGGCTGCCAAATGGAAATTAGGCTGTAGGTGGCAAAGGCAGAAGCAGAATAGGAATACAGGCTAGTGATAATGGTAGTTTAGAACCCAGTTGCCATGGCCAAGATAGAGAGAAGTTGCTGTGTTATGGATATATGTCTAAGAAAGTACAAGTAGGATTTTCTCATGAATTGAGTTTGAGATATGGGATGTGAGTCTGGATTTCTGAGAAGAGGTCCAGTCTGAAGACACAAATTTTGGCAAGGTCAGTGGATAGATGTGGTTTCAGTCCAGGTTTCATGAGTTTACCTGAGCATGTGTGCAGAATAAGAAGGTCTGGGCCCAGAGCACCCTGATGTTTGGAGGTAGAAGAAATTAAGAGATCGAGAGATTGAAAGATTGGCCACAAAGGAGAAGAGAACCAAGCATGGAGTCCTGGAAGTCTGTGAGGAAAGCATTTAGAACAGAGAGGGATTCCCCATGTCAAATCTGTGGATGAAATGGCAAAGATGGGAGGGGAGTGTTGATTATGGGAATTGGCCTCAGGTGGTCACTGGACTGCCACAGAATTCCTAGGAAAGCTTTATTTTTTGATACTGGAAATATTATAGGATGTTTGAATGTGGATGGCAATGATAAAATAGAGGGTGGAGGGGACTGAAGACACAAGAGAGATGGGTGACAATTACTAAAGTGATGTGCCTGAGTGATCAAAAAGCGGGATGGGGCTAGTATTATCGCTCAAAGTCTAGAAAGCTTATTTTCTTAGTGATTTAAAAAAATATTTTGAATGAGACTTGAAACTTCTAATCTAATTCTGAGAATATAAAATACTATATTTAAAAAATAAATCCAGGAAATTAACATGTGATGCAGTATTATTAACTAAAGTACAGATTTAGTTCAAATTTCACAAAATTTTATACTGGTGTCCATTATTTGTTTTCATACCTTATTCAAGATTCCAATTGTAGTTGCATTGAGCAGCTTCAGCAGCATGCAACAAATTCTCATAACTTCTCTTTTCATCTTTATTGTGTTACAAATATTTTTAAATTTTTCTTATTGTGGCTTCTTAGATACACCCATCATTTAAAAGTGGACATTTAATTTCCAATTATGTGGAGTTTTTTTTAAGTATCTTTGATTTAATTTCTCATTTTGTTCTTAATTTCTCATTTAAGTGTTTTCTTCTCTACAATCTCCCTTTTTTTAAACTTTATTGGTATTTTCTATGGCTAAGTTAAAGATCTCTCTTGGTAAATGTCACATTGCACTTGAAAATATGTGGGTTATTTTCAAATACCTTTTCATATTGATTTCTAACATAAATCCACAGTGATAAGAGAACAGACTCTGTATGATTTCAATATCTTTAGACCATGAAATTTTTGCACCTTGTTTTATGTCCCTGGATATGTTCCAGTGTCTCCTGGTTTATAGTCCATGAGAACTCGAATAGAGTTTGTATCCTGCTGTTGTGTGAAGATTGTATAAATCTTGATTATGTTGAATTGGTTTGTAGTGCTTTTCAGGTCTACTGTATCCTTCTACTTTTCTGTCTATTCATTCTATTAATTTTTGAGAATTTGCTATTGAAACCAACTAAAAATCTGAATTTTTCTACTTAAAAATAATTGTAATATATAGTGGAACTATATGTAACTTTTTTTTGTATTTTCCAAGTCTATTGTAAATCTGTGATCATATTTTCATAATTTAAAAAGTAAATAAGAAAGAAGAGAGGGAGGGATGAAGCCCAAGGGTCCTGTAAAAAACTTGGCTTTAAAAATGGTAAATGGACAGGTCAAATATTTTCTGAACAATTGATAGGGACATATATATGTTAATTGAAATATAGTTGATTTACAATGTTGTGGTAGTTTCAGGTGTATAACAAAGTGATTCAATTATATATTTATATGTATATATGCATATTCTTTTAAAGAGTCTTTTCCATTATAGATTACTACAGGATATTGAGTATGGATCGCTGTGGTACACAGTAGGTCCTTGTTGGTGATGAGGATATATATTTAACAAAGAGTTTTTATGGCACATTTTAGTGTTGGGCCATATATACAGACAACTATCTATTTGAGCAGTAGTTATTAATATCATGTCTGATTTGTTTAACTCCTTTTGTTAGAATGTTAAGTTGACGCCATGGTTCAAGGCTGCAACTCAGGGTTCTGCTGACTTTAAACAGATAAGTGATTGTTCTGTAGCTGTAAATTGCACCTCTAAAATGAGCCATATAAGTAAAGGTTGAGGGAGCATGAGTACACGGAGCTGATTCATTGCGGTAGCCTTCTCACTGCTGCTGCTGCTGCTGCTGCTAAGTTGCTTCAGTCGTGTCCGACTCTGTGCGACCCCATAGACGGCAGCCCACCAGGCTCCGCCATCCTTGGGATTCTCCAGGCAAGAACACTGGAGCGGGTTGCCATTTCCTTCTCCAATGCATGAAAGTGAAAAGTGAAAGTGAAGTCACTGAGTCATGTCCAACTCTCAGCGACCCCATGGACTGCAGCCTATCAGGCTCCTCCGTCCATGGGATTTTCCAGGCAAGAGTACCGGAGTGGGGTGCCATTGCCTTCTCCGAGCCTTCTCACTACTGGGGGAAAAAAACAGGTCCAATGACAGTGCATCAGCACCATTACCTCACATAAAAGATGGTCCTTTAGGCCAAAAAACAGATATATATTGTGGAACTGACCTTTTCAAAGATGAGATACAATTGAACTAAATCATTTAAAGTGCGAGCATTAGAGCTTCTTGGATATTTGCATTGCAAACCTCTCTGTTTCTTCACAGCACTAGGCTGTATTGGTTATTAAGACCGTTCAGGGGAGTGTGTGCTCTGGATTTATTTTGGAGACTCAATTTCTTGTCTTAGAAAATTACTTGGCAGTAGTTTTGAGAGACTGGTTCAATTATCTACATATTGTAGGTGACAATAATAAGATGGCTGAGTTACCTGCCCAGAGCCCGTAAACAGAACTGATAGAATGGGTCCCTCAGTATTGATGAGACCTGGTCAAGATTTTCCTTTGGGGCCCTTAGGCAGGCTTCACTTTTCCCTTCTCCTGTCTCCCTTCCCCACTGCCTTCTCTTCCCTCTCTCCTCCTTCCCTGCTTCCTTCCTAACATGCCTCTCAGCCTCCTTCCTCTTTCCCTTCCTCCCCGTTTCTCTCCCTTCCTCCACTTCCTTCTTCCTGCATCTTTCCTGCCCTCTCCACCCCTCTCTCTCTTCTTCCCTCCCTTCCCACCTCCCTTACTTCTGTAAATCCCACAAAGCTTGGCATATACCACACAGATTAGTGGGAGTAGCTTCACTGAGGTGCACATGACACAAATCAAAGCTTCTGGTAGAACAGCTAATACCTTTATAATACTTAACCCTTTATGAAGCATTTGGCAGAACTTTTCCTTTAAAACATTCCACAATCCTGTGAGAAAAGTCCTTAGCCTTATTAGCTTACAATTTCATTCATTTGGCCTTGGAGAGGACAAGATGCTTACCCAGGTTTGCACAGACAGCAGGTGGCAATGCTGATAACGAAATGCAGGTCACATGGCCCCAAGTCTCTTGCCCTAATACTGCATAATCTCTGTTTCTCCTTGCCTGCTCGTTAGTGAAGGCAAACAGACTGAATCATGAGTTTAAGAGAGCCTGCCAAAACACCCATGTTCCCCACTTTCCCTTTCTCCATAAATTTTTCCTTACAAAGTGGTGAAAACTTTGTTAGTACTCCACCTCCACCCTTACCAGCCAAAGAAAGGACCTGTCAGGCAGGCATTTAACCCAGCAGTGAGGGATGATACAAGCACTGGAGTTTCTGTGAATGCTTTCTGGCCGCAGCAAACCTCAAACTCTCCAATGTTAAGACAGATGCTGTAAGTTCCCCACCACATCTGACATCATTCTTGTTAATATTTGATCATGCTTCATAGCAATGTCCTTCTTGACTTACAGACAGGAACAGCACATTTCTGTTTCTTTTGCTGATACTGTGGTTGGAAACGAAGCTGTTTCTTCATTCATCGTGTTTGGGAAATGCACACTCTATTAACAGAGGGGTAATTGGGAGATGGCTCACTCCTCATGAAATATATTACCCCTGAATTCTTTTCCATTTCCATCTCTGTTCCAGTATTCATAAAACATCTGTCTGGGGTTACAGCAATTATTTTGTCACCCATACCCTAGAGTGTCACCATAATTAGGAGGATAGTCAAAGAACAAGGTTATGGACTATGTAATTAATCATGCCCACTGGTGTGCATCTCCTAGCATCCAACAACACAGGGCTAATACTGACCAAACCTGCATGACTTCCTTTCCCAAGTGTCGTGTAATTCAAAGGGCATTTATAGAAAAGGTTATGATCAGCTAAAAATGTGAACAATTAGAAATAATGGCTACTGGAATAGTTTTGTCACTTAGAAATATTATTTTAAATTGTGAAAATATTTCCTACATTTCAAAGATATAGACTACATTGCAATCAATACACATATACATATAGTAAACACATTGAGTTTCTTAATTTCCTACCAATACTTGTTGTTAAGGCAATAGAATATTATAGTCACAGATGAAGGCCTCTGTCCCACTCTCCTCTCTTCCTCTGCAGAAATAATTGGCATCCTGAGGGTGTGTATTTCTCCTTCTCATCTTTTATATTTTATTCTCTATCTCTCTTATGTATGTATCTATACACCATATACTGTATCATGTAGGGTATTTTTCAGAATGTATGTAAGTGGTTTTATACTGTGTCCTTTTGCAGTCTTTTCCCCCCATGCAACATCAAGTGTTTGAGATTTATATTTAAGTTGTACATGTTGCTCTGTTTTTTTAAATAGAGTTCATTGTGTAAATATACTAAAATTGAGTTATGCAGTCACTTTTTTTCTCTTTGAGGTCCTGCTTTGAATTCTTTAATAAACATTTTTTTAAGTTTTCATTTTTATTTAAGTTGGAGGGTAATTGCTTTACAGTGTTGCGTTGGTTTCTGCCGTTTCAGTGTGAATCGGCCATAAGTATAAATATATCCCCTGTCTCTTGAGCGTCCCTCCCACCCACCCTGCTCCCACCCCTCTAGGTCGTCACAGAGCACTGAGCGGAGCTCCCTCTGTTGCCGCAGCTTCCCACTAGCTATCTGTCTTACACGTGGTAAGGCATGTATTTCAGGCTACTCCTTACCCTCTCCTTCCACCCTCTCCTTCCGTGCTGTGTCCACAAGTCCATTCTCTGCATCTGTGTCTCTATTCCTGCCCTGCAAATAGGCTCATCAGTACCATTTTTCTAGATTCGATATATATGCATTAGTATATGATATTTGTTTTTCTCTTTCTGACTTTCTTTACTCTGTATAACAGGCTCTCCATTTGTCCACCTCAGTTCAACTGACTCAAATTCTTTCCTTTCTATGGCTCATATTCCATGGTATATATGTCCCATATGGACATGTTCTTTATCCATTCATCTGTCGATGGACATCCAGGCTGCTCTCATGTCTTGGCTATTGTAAATAGTGCATGTGGTTACGTCTTAATGGGTATTCACATTGCTCCTCATTTCTTTCCATTGCAAACAGCACTTCAGTGAACACTCTTGCACGTCTCCCTTGCATACATCCAAAAGAGTTTCTCCAGGGCCAGGGTCTGCAAATTATTTCCTGTAAAGTGCCAGATAGTAAATATTGTCAGCTTTAGAGGTCAGATGGCCTCTGTCATAACTGTTGAGCTCTGTTGTAGTAGCATGGACACAATCACAGTATGTGAACCAGCAGGCATGACTGTGTACCAAAGAAACTGTGTTTACAGACGCTGACATACATTTCACATTATTATTTCTTTTGATTTCCTTTCCTCCTTATGAATATCTTAAAAAATGTATTTTGAGCAGTGGGCCATACAAAAACAAGCTTTGGGCCTAATTTGACTGAAGTCATGATTTGTTGACCCTTGCTCACGCTTGTCTTAGCTGAGCCCAGCCTCCTGATTTTCCACTTGTATCTTCCTTCCAGTCCCCATCTCCCAGAATGGCCCCTTCCTCTCACTCTTCTGTGCCACCTCTCTTATGTGTCGTATTAAATCCTGCTCCCAGGTTCCCAGAAGAAGAAGTGTTAGGTGCTCAGTCGTGTCTGACTCTGTGCTACTCCATGGAGCCCACCAGGCTCCTCTGTCCATGGAATTTTCCAAGCCAGAATACTGGAGTGGGTTGCCATTTCCTCCTCCATGAGATCTTCCCAATCTGAGGATTGTACCTGCATCTCCTGCGTCTCCTGCATTGCAGGCAGATTCTTTACCCCTGAGCCACCAGGCTCCCACTTAGAGACAAATCCCCGATACCTATTTAGAGATTTTTCCAAAGAGATCAATGTCTTAAGCTAAAGGGATAATTGAATAATATAAAATTTCAAGCCTCAGTCAGTACAAAAAGAGAGTTTTCTTCACTCCCTGAAATCAGGAAAGTTGGACTGCTGTAGACCTGCCTTACCATTGCAAGATAAATGAGATTATTCCTTCCACACAGCATATTATTGATTCAACATATGGTTCTTGTATTCTATTAATGAGATTTGAGATAATAAGAATGTGTAAATGTTCCAAAAATGTATTACATGTTTTGCTAGCTTTTCTCCAGTGATGAGAGATTGAAACTGTATTTGCTCTGCATGGGTCTTGCACCATGTCGAGTAACATAATTAAGATAATCTCTTTTATCCTATGATTCTTGCAACAATGTTCAGAGTTATTCTTCCCCAAATGCTTTAAATTATGGTTTTCCGAAAGAGAAGAGCAGTCTTTGTAAAGGGAAGAAGGAGCTAGCAGCCTGTGTAGGAAGAAGGTTGTAACCAATCATAAAGAAGCTGACGAGTAATAAGTTTGCAGAAGACAAAGGCAATTTAGTTGGCCACATCGTGTCAGAAACTGAGTGAGTTGATCTGATGCCTATGCAGGCTGTGATTCGAATCCTTCCTTGAGCCTTGATCAGAGATAGTTACAACCTGGAGGCAGTCCATGGCTTTGCCTGGGCACAAGGTGAACCAGCCGATGCTTCACTTTGCTCTTTTATCTTTTGGGCTGGAAATTACTAATATTATTGGCCATCCAGCAGGGCATGTGGGATCCCAACCAGGAATGGAACCTATGCTCCCTGCAATGGAAGTGTGGAGTTTTAACTGCTAGACTACTAAGGAAGTCCCCCCCAATTATTATTTTTATATGCCTGTGCTCATTGAGCATGTGAGAGGTGGCTGGAGATCAAAATGTAGGAAATTCTGGAGAGGAAGAACATTGGAGCAACAGAACTGTCAATGATATGCAAATTTGGGAGGGCACAGGCTGCCGTGGAAATACTCAGGGGCTGCTACCTGGAGGTTTCTAAAAAGAGAACAGGAATGGTGATGGTGAGATCTGTGAAGAAACCAAAGACACCTTTCTGAGAATTCTAGAAGTATCTTTCTTCCTGCCCACAAGGAAAGAAGAATAACACACTTAAGGACCACAGAGTAGAGAGAAGAAAAAATGGAAATCTGGGGAAAAAGCAAGAACAGATCTAAAAAGATTCTCTCCTCTTGGGTCAAGGATGTTCTGGATACCACCAAGTAACTTCAAGGGATGAGAGCAACAGGACTGTCCAGCCTGAGTCATAGAATGAAGGAGAGAAACACAGTCAGCTCAGCAGCCTGAACTGAAAGGTCAGAACAAGATACAAATGTTCATGGTAAAAACGACATGAGGACCCAGGGAAGAAGGAAACTGCTCTTTGCAGTGACAGTCACACGTCAGGGAAGTGGAACTGGAAACTTTTAGCCTTCTTTAGATTTAATGCCTATATCAGTGTTCTGGTGCTGGTGGTGATAAAGTGGATGCTATTGGTGATTGTAAATGAGGACTTCCAAGGGAGGATGGGCAAGACCTTACAGCTACACAGAAAATATAGTACCAGAAGTGCTGAGAATTAAATAAAGAGTAGCTGTGCCTGGAAAGATAAGACCTGTATTAGTGACCCAGCGATTTCATAAGAGAAATGTTCAATACAAGTGATGTTACCAGATATGGTTTTGAAATGGAGACTTGACACTTCTTCACCAAAATTATGCTTTCTTCCCATTCACTCCATCTAACTTGCTGTTATTAAGAAAGCTAGGAGAGAAAGACAGAGTCCTCTCCCTTCATGAACTCCTAGTCTCGAAGAGGAGATAGATAAAGAAACACATAACGATAGTCCATTGGCACAGGTGCTGGATAGGAGCCTGCTGTCCAGCTTTACTCCTAAAACTTCTCCAGCTCCTCTCTTCTAAAACACTCCCTACCGCACCATACACACCCATGTGACAGGTGATTCTTTCCTCATAGATCCTACCACTGGCCAAAATAGGTTAGGAAGATTTTTTGAAAGCCCTGATGGTCTTCTTTTGTAAAATTCAATCACGTTATCAACATAAGCAATTACATCTATAAGGAAATAACAGTTTCGACTAATATAGTAAAGTACTAATAGTCTGCCCAGTGCTCCCCTTAAAGTCTGCCACTTAATCCTTTCATGTTTTAAAGCAGGCTTAGTGATACCTCTTAACTTTATCCTTCACTCATTTTACTTTCTTTGTTTTTAAAAGGTGAGGAAAAGGAGGCATAGTCAGTTTAAGAGACTTGCCGAAGAAAACACAGCTAGTGGTGGTCAGAGTTGCAGACCTGTATCTAATTGCTCTAAAATGCTGTAGCACCACAGTGATGCCACAGGTGTCCTGGGTCTCCCTGTTGCCAGTCAACCAGCATTGTGGGGAAGTTAGCTTTCTTAGCCAGAACTAAATGATAATTGCAGAGCACCAAGTCACTTTTCAGACTTTGTTTAAAATAGCAAATTAGCAGCAAAATAGCCAATGACCACAGTGGTTGCTGAATTAATTTGCGTGTACTGAACTGAGCTTCCCATGGGTCTTGATTGCAAAGAGCACTGGAGGTTGAATCTGAAATTGCAAAATAAGACATATCCTAATTGGCTAATCCTCTCCTTTCCCTACTGTGTTGTTAGTAGTACTTTAACCCCAAACTCTGGCCTCTACTTCATAATAAATATTTCAGAAAATTATTCTATGAATTCTTTTTGAAACTGTGGTTTGTCTTTTTTTTAAAAACATCACTGTAAGGAATGTTTTTCATCGCTTTCTTTTCTGTACTGTATTAAGAATAGACACTTAGGGTAGAGAATTAAGAACATTGCTCAGATCTGTAGGAGGTTGGCTAAAGTATATCTAACACATGAATAAAGCATTTTGGTTCCTCCTCACTGGCTCCATTTCCCTGTAGAGAGTAGCACCAAGTACCATTTTCCATTGGCAAGTTAGTAGTCCTTAGATGGGGTGATACTGGGGAAAAGCACCAACTGCAGCTTAAATTCTTGACAGAGACAGAGACACAGAGACAGAGAAAAGCCTCCTGACCTGTTGCCAGGATTCCTAAGACAGCTTACTATCTCAAGACAGAAATCTCATCTAAAAGACTCTAAAAATTACCCTCAAGTCAAAAGTCCATTTGTCAAAAGGAAGGGTGGTTGGCAAAGACTCCTCTTAACAGCTTAAGACTCCAAGTTGAAAACTACAGATGATCAAATACACCCCTGCTGTTCTCCTTTTGATCTGGGAAGTTCAGATTTCCCCTTGACAGCCCATCAAGATCAAGAACCCTCAAGGCACCACAATGGAAAGTCCTGTGATTTTTCTTCCTTTGTAGAGAGATTTTCCCCCTCTTGGTCTACTCATTGATGACCTTTCCTTAACACTTAGCACTTGACTCTGACTGCCCTTGGATCTAGAAATCTCTTGCTCGAATTCCTCAGAGTGGTTCTGTATTCATTCACTTCCTGCTTACTAAATAGACCTGTTTTTTCTGCATCCCTTCTCTCTCCCCTAAATCTGCGCTCATTCTTTTCCATCCACACTGCCTCTGGCCTTAGATAAGTTCCTATCACCTCATGTATCTTATCTCAATAAACATTACCATTGCTGCCCCTGTCTCTAGCTCTTTTTTAGTCACACAGTGTATCATTTTTCTTATTTCCTCAGCTCTGCCAGCACCCTTTTCTTTTCATTCTGTTTTTTTATTAATTCATTTTTCTTACTATTTTATAGAATCTGTTTTCTTTCATTTCCATCAGGGTTTGAGTCACTTAAATTATTCTTATGTTTACTTGAATAAATCTTCCTCTGATTATTCATGTCACTTGCTTTATCCATCCAAAATTTATTCTTTCCATTACAAGCGCTTTTGTTTAGATCCCACATTTGCTGTGTGTGTGTGCCCACGCATGTGAACATACTTTTAATTGGGACAGTTCTGTTTGCATCCATCCCCCTTTATCCCTGGCGAGTGTCACTGACAGAGGTTCTTTGAGTCACTTCTACTTTCACCTGAACTCTATTTGAATCTTCCTCCTGAAACCCTAGATGAAGGACTGGGCACCACTGCTTATTAATCTATGTTCAGTCCCTCTAAGGGCAGGAGGTGGGCTGTGGGATTTTTGCAGCTGGACATGGAGAATTTCATCTCCTTGAAATCGCCCTCCCGACCTAGTAAAGCTCTACCAAGGGTTCCTATGGCAGGCCACCACGTGGCTGTTTCTCACAGAAAAGCATCTCATGTTTCTTCCCACTTAGGGGTGGGTGATCTGGTCACTTTGGAGAGAAAATAAGTGAGGTTGAAATCTGGAGGCTTTCCATAATTTGTTTGGTAAAACAGTATGGACTTTTCAATATGTGGCTCCTTTTGATTCACTGCTGCCAATTGGCCTTTAGATGCCATTTCAGAGTGATCCTAATCCCAACATCACCTCAGACTCTCTCTGTGTGTGTTAGGAAGTCAGATTAATAAAGAGTGGCATACGGTGCATACTTTCTCTTCAGCACCACAGACAGTGCTCTTCCGTTGTGAGTTCATCCTGGTGCTGAGTAACACATTACCACAACTCAAGATGCTTAAAACAACACGCATTGTATTATCTCACTATTTCTGTGGCTCACGTTCAAACACAGCCTAACTAGGCCCTCTGCTCAGGGTCTCACAAGCCTGCAGTTCTGGCCTCAGCCAGAGCTGCAGTGTCATCTGAAGGTCAACTGGGGCAAGATCCTCTCCCAAGATCCCCCCGATTGTTGGCAGGTTATCTCCTTGAGATTGTAGGACTGAGGTTACTGGCTGCTCACTAACTGTCAACTGGAGGCTATCCTCACATCCTAGAAACCTCCCATAGCTCCTAGATACATGACCCACTTCATAGACAGTTCACAACATGGAAGCTTAATTCTTTAAGGCCAGCAGGATAATGTCTTACTCCAATCTTCTAAGAGTTTTATACAATGTAGCATCATCATGAGAATAGTGTCCCATCTACTTTTCCATGTTCAAGCAACTCACAGGTCCCAGTCACTTTCAAGAGGATGGGATTCTATAAGGATATGACTCATTGGAGATCATTTTAGGCTATGAAGAATAAGACACTTGGCATTTCTTCTTATCTGGGCAGCTCAGAATTTCCTCCTTTCCTTCCTGTGCCAGAAACACATTATAAAGGTCCTTTGAATAAAGAGCACCAAGCTCCAGATACAATACATTCCTGTAGTTGGGAAACTGATTGAAAAGTATCTGGTTTTACAGCCAATAGGCATCAACCTAAATTGGATTGGGTGACTTATCAAATGGAGGGATCCATTTTAGGAAATCACTTCAAAATACACTGTGAATGTTTAGGGCAGGACTTCTCAACTATAACACTATTGACATTTGTGGCTAATCATTGTTGGAGACTGTTCTGCGCATTGTGGGGTGTTTGGCAGCATCCTTGGTCTCTCCTCACTAGATGCCAATGGCACCTGCCTACACCTACTCCCAGGCCCAGGTTGTATCAACTGAAAATGTCTTCAGATATTGTCAAAAGTGTCCCTTGTTGGGGAGAACATAACCAACCCCAATTGAGATCCACTAAACTTGGGTCTTTCCCCCAGGTTTCCATTAAGGAGTCAGTGGGCATCTCCTGATTGCAATAAAATCCATGCAGTGTAATTTCATGGAAATGTAATTAGGATGAAAGTGGTATGAACACAGCTGTGAGTCTATCCAGCTGCATTACAACTAATGATGTAAGGCAGTGGGAAATTCAGCGTCCTGCTTCAAGCAGCTTAATAGGTTCTAAAGGGTTCCAGGCCTCATTTGGACTAATTTCTCTATACCCAGATCACTTCATCTGTAACATAAGCTGAGTTTTCACACCTCTGTAAAATATGGGTATTGTAATCCTAGAAATGGTACTTTGATTTGAAAAGTGCTGCTGTATCCATTGAATGCTTCCCCCTCAACAATGCGCCTGGCAGTTGAAATATCTGTATTTACCATTTAGAGTCTCAGGATATTTCTTTGAACTGAAGAAAGAATGAAATTTCACCACTTATATAATTAAACTGTAATAAAACCTCTTGTGAAAGATACAGTTTGCTTATTGAATCTCTGCACACTATCCATTTTACAAACATGTGTTTATGTCCCCATTTTCACACTTAATTTAAGACTACAATTTTCTAGCCCTTCAAATGATAATAAAATGTACACAACTGGAAATGAAAGTCCTCAGACACATGTTTGGCAATCCATTAGAAATTGTGATTTGTATAGATGACCCCATAAATTTACGTTATTGGCACTCATAGAAGATTATTTCCATTTATTTTGTTTTATTATGTAATATTTTTCATTCAGGCTGAGGTAGTATTAAGTCCTGCCAATTATACAGATATAACCTGATGATTTCACTTGTTTTGTAAGAATCTGTGGTCTTGAACCCACCTCTTCATGTCATTCTGCTACTGGCAGTGTTAACTGAAATATATTCCACAACCAGCTTCTTAAAATAGAGAAAGCCTGTTAATAACCATGACTACAATATAAACTGGCTGGAAACATGAATATCTCTTTACATTCCAGAGTTAAATACAGAGGAAAATTGAAGATATATTGTGCCTTAATGTGCCTTTTGGATCATTAACACATTCATGCAGAAATTAAGTTCTTATATCTTAAATTGTTACTGAACTGATGACTTTTGAAAACTCTGGGAGATCAGGCACCATATCCTTTCAATCAGTAATGTGTTTTATTCTTTGAGTGCAGCTAGAATGAAGACTTCCTCCCCAATGAGGAAAGGACCATCATGTTATTTACCAACTATGCCTCTCTTTTCCCTCCTCTCCACAAGTTAGCAAATTCTATTTCTTGCTTCACTTCAGCTACCCAAGGAACAAATTCACTATTTCTAACTTTAATATCTAGAATGGCCATAGAATGTTTGCCCCGAAGATTCCTGGTTTACATCTGTTTTTCGGTGTCCTTATCTCCACAACCTCCACTTACTCTCAAAAGAATTCTGATTTGGTCAGTAACATGTATGGCCCTCCTCTTAACCATCCCTTCTTGACAGAGACTGGAGGAAGAGTGCTCCGTTTCTTTTCAGGCGGTATCACTGTAGATGTCCACCAGGGAGTGCTCTTGTTTCTGGCTTACATTCCTCAGCCAGAGAAGATTTTTTTTCCTTCTGGCAGATTGTAAGAAAAAGAGAAGAGATGCTAACTCGTGGATATCTGTGAGAAGACGTCAGTTGGGCAGAAAGCTCTCAGTAGCACTTCAAAAACTTGGAAGCCAAAAATAAAAACACAGTCTATGCTGAAAACATCAGAAAATATCAGACCCTGAAGAAGGAATAGAAGACAGTTATTGCTGAGAGAAGAATGAAATAAGAGGAAGAATCTAGAATTCTAAAAATTATTTATGGTGTGATTATTTGGGAATTATAATTCAAAAGGAATTTATGAGCACTTCCCGTTCAGTAGTGATTACAGATGCTTTTCTAGGTAATTGTACAAGGTCAAGGCAGTATCATCATAGATTTCTTGAGCAACCCAGCTAAAACAATGCAAAGCTGAATTATTTCTTTATATAGGCATATATATTGCATTTTATTACCTTCTGAAAATGTGTCAGACTCAACTCATGTGAATTATTTACCTATTTGCTTTCCTTGCCTCCCATTTAAATGGCTGCTTATTTAAAGTTACCCACAGGAGACTTTATCATGGCAAATCTTTCCTGGTTTTCTCACACTGGTTCTTTTCATGAGCTAAATCCTCTTAGACAGAGTGGACTTGCACATGATCAAAAGGTGGACCAGGGCCTGCTGCTCGGTTTCCCACACACTGAGAGCACAGAGGATGAGAATAAGCTTTCCTTTGTTGCATTTATTTTTATCTTGCTTGTGGATACAACCTGTGTGTCGTCACTCGGTTAAGGTTAATGCTGACAACAGTTTCCTTCCCTCTAGGATAATGATATCTTTCTTTTTAAAAGATTTTCTCAGAAGCAGATTTTCCCAGATTTTCCCTTTCTAAGTCAGAAGACTTAGTGTGTAATACAAGCAGAGTGGTCTCAGTCAGGCAGTCTTCATGGTTTCTCTGAATGGTGAACTTGTCATTACTGATGATGTCTATTTTTCAGGGCTTCTTTCACAGCTGTGAATTTGGCCATTGTCTTAGCTACTTCTAAGTACTTAACAGAGAGGAAGAAGGCACACACGTTTAGTAACAGGCTGAGAAGGAACAGCGGAGCTGCCCCAAACCTTTTCCATGCCTGATCTCACTTGGATTGCTGCTTTTAGAATGCCAGTTTCTTTTACTTAATGCTTTCAGTATAATTTTAGATTCTAATGGGGAGGGAGAAAAATACGACTGTGGACTTGTGCTTTTCATTTTTTATTACATTTGAAATCCCCTAATGTCACTAGCATTGACAGAGCCTACCTTCGGAAATTTCATCAGTATTCTTCACTGTGTATGAGACAAATTTCCTCGTTCCTGTGAAATTTATGATGCGAGGAAGGAGCCACCATAAATATTCTTCCCTCTCACTGTGACGTTATTCAGACAGTGGGTGAGTTATACTTGTGAAATTACCTGATGTAGCCCAATTCATGATGTTTTTTGTTTCTTCCAGGAATCAAACACAAGTCATTTTCTAGAGGAGATTAATTAATTGTTAAAGCAGAGTGAGATTTTAACCACATGGAACTATAATATGAAATGCAGTTAATTCCTTATTTATTGTTTGTTGTTTCTTTGAGAAAAGCTAATTGATTTATATGTAGTTTTGTGTGTGTACATTCTGAAGCACCCTTCCTTTTGCAAAAAGCTTATATTTCACAGTGAGGAAATATATGAAAATTTCACATAATTACTGTACTCTGAAGGAGTGATGGGGAGTTTCTGATGTTAATATTGAGTCTTATTTTTGATCATCGAAAGAGAGTTAGACATTTTTGGTGATTCACTATATAAAATAATGAACAATTTCTGACATATCAGAAAAACAAATAAGCAATGGGCTTTAAATTTTCTTTCCTCAACGTGAATGAAAGCAGAATGGTATAATAAGTACTTAAATGAATCTTCTGGCATAGGAAACTTGCAGAAGAGAGAAGCCACACTGGGTGGAAGCTCTGGAAAGACCAGTGGCTTTAGCATGAGATACTCTTGTGTGTAGGGATGTCCCCAGTGGCTGAGCAGTAAAGAATCCGCCTGCAGTGCAGGAGATGCAGGAGCCACGGGTTCAATCCCTGGATGGGGAAGATCCCCTGGAGGAAGGCATGGCAGCCCACACCAGTATTCTTCCCTGGAGAATCCCATGGACAGTGGAGCCCAGTGAGCTATAGTCTATGGGCTCACCAAGAGTCGGACGTGACTAAGCATAGCACAGCACACCTTTGTGTGTGGAGGACTCTGTGGCACACAGGTTCAGATAAGAGAATATGCAGATTGGCAACACAGGAGCCTTAAGACAAGCTCATATAGTAGTTTTAGTTGCTCAGTCGTGTCTGACTCTTTGCGATCCCACAGACTATAGCCTGCCAGGTTCCTCTGTAACATACCTTGAATTTAAGTAGAGCCAGAAGAAAATTGGGGAAAAGTGTTGCTGTTTGGGTATCATCAGTTCTGTTCAGTTCAATCGCTCAGTCGTGTCTGACTCTGTGCGACCCCATGAACCGCAGCACACCAGGCCTCCCTGTGCATCACTGACTCCCGTCGTCTACCCAAACCTATGTCCACTGAGTTGGTGATGCCATCCAACCATCTCATCCTCTGTCATCCCCTTCTCCTCCTGCCTTCAATCTTTCCCAGCATCATGGTCTTTTCAAATGAGTCAGCTCTTCGCATCAGGTGGCCAAAGTATTGACGTTTCAGCTTCAGCATCAGTCCTTCCAATGAACACCTAGGACTGATTTCCTTTAGGGTGGACTGGTTGGATCTCCTTGCAGTCCAAGGGACTCTCAAGAGTCTTCTCCAACACCACATTTCAAAACCATTAATTCTTCAGCACTCAGCTTTCTTTAGAGTCCAACTCTCACATCCATACATGATTACTGGAAAAACCATAGCCTTGACTAGATGGACCTTTGTTGATCTAATGTCTCTGCTTTTTAATATGCTGTCTAGGTTGGTCATAACTTATCATCAGTTCAGTTCAGTTCAGTCACTCAGTTGTGTACGACTCTGTGACCCCATGAATCACAGCACGCCAGGCATCAGGGGATCACAAATAATGGAAGAATAAAAAATTAAAAACAGTAGATAAAATGCTTATGGTCTCCACCCCTTTTATTTTAATACTTGCTGCAGGGGATAAAAGAAATCATGATATAGTAATTTCAATTAAATAATTAACTCTGTTAATGGTGTTTACTAATGTCCCATAATAGCAGATATTCCAGCAGATGGCAAATTTTACCCAGTAAATGTAGCTTCAAAGAGCTCAATTAAACGAAACCTTCTTGTGGGTCTACCATATAGCAATTATTGCCCTAAACATGTGTATTTCTACTTATAAGAGTTGAAGCATAGTTTAAATATACGAGGAGATTCATCTTTTATAAAAACCAATGAGCAACTTTTGCTTTTTGTTTGTTTGTTTTGGCTGCACTGTGCGGCTTGTGGGATCTTGTAGTTACCAGACCAGAGGTCGAACTCCGGCCCTTGGCAGTAAAAAACGTGGAGTTTCAACCACTGGAGAACCAAGGAATTCTTCAGTGGGCATCTTTTGAATATTGAAAAAAAATTAATTGACCTGTTTTATGAATAATCACCCCTTAATTTTGTAAAAAGAATTTCTAGGTTGAGATGATTAATGTTAGCTATTATTCCTAATTTTTTTTACCTTTTAAAAACTATTTGCAAACAATGAAAATTATAGAGGAAAGAAAACACCCTTAAAAAACCCATTATTGTAGAATAACTTCTGCTATAACTATTATCATTTATAGATTTTCTATTTGAGTATATTCTCATCATTGTGTGTGTGTGTGTGTGTGTGTGCACTCTGGGTTGGTATCTGTGAAATTCCACTCATACATACCAAAAAGTGAACGAGGAAAAAAAAAAGTGAACAAGGGAATGGCTCTGTAGTTAAATAAGCTACAGAAATGCCATATGCATATCTTCTTGTAAATGAAGGAGTTTGCTTAACTTTGCTTTGCTCAGCATTTCCCAAAGGTATTTGACCACAGAACTGTTTTTTTTTTTTTTTTGCTGTTTTGTTTTGTTCTGTAGCAGTTGATAAGTCAGAGAATACATCTGGAAAAATTCTGAGTTTTTGAGTGAACAGATGACAGGGTTGATTAATGTCTAATTAATAACCTATTAGAGATTAATGATTAATTTCTTTTAAGGCTCTGGAGAAATAAGATAGTTTAGATGTTTGAGGAAGAACCTTTTTCAAAGATGGGACAAAGATAGGGAGGTCTGAGTGGGAAGTGACTTGAGGGGCCCTGAAAATTCAGGCAAATCCTGAGGGCGCTGTATTTGTTTTCTTTTTTTCTCCAGATGTATTGACATGTAATTGACATATAACATTGTATAAGTTAAACATGTACAATATGTTGATATGTTAATATATTGCAGAATGATTGCCAGTATAACATTGGCTCATACCTCATCCCATTGCGTAATCACTATTTCTTTTTTGTGTTGAGAAAATTTAATATCATCAACTCTCTTAGTAACTTTTGAGTATATAATATAGCATTATTAGTTATAATCCCTATTCTGCACAATAGATCCCAGAACTTCTTGATCTTATAATGAAAAGTTTACACCCCTTGACCAATATCTCAACATTTCTCCCACACTGTCCTTACCCCACACCGCACCCCCAGCCCCTGGTAACTACCACTCTACTCTCTGTTTCTCTGGCTTCAACTTTTTTAGGTTCCACATATAAGTGATATCATATAGTATTTGTCTTTGATTTCCTTCACTTAATATGATAATCTCTAGGCTCATCCGTGGTGCTGCAAGTGGCATTATTTCATTCTTTTCTATGGCTGAGTAGCATTCTGTTGTAGATGTATGTACTGCATCTTCTTTATCCATCTATTAATGGACATTTAGGTTGTTTTCATGTTTTGGCTATTAGCAATAAAGTATTTTAATTAAGGTATGTACATTTTAAAATGCATAGTGCTATTGCACACGTAACACACTTAACTTATTGTAAACATAAGTTTTGAATGCAGGGGGAAACAAAAACATTCATGTGACTCACTTTATTGTGATATTTGCTTTATTGCAGTGGTTTGGAGCCAGAACCACAATATCTCCGTGTATGCCTATACATACATACATGCCTGTTCTTTATAAAGAATCCGCCTGCAAGTGCAGGAGACATGGATTCAGCCCTTGGGTCAATAAGATCCCCTGGAGGAAGACATGTCAACCCACTCCAATACTTGCCTGGGAAATCCCATGGACAGAGGAGGCTGGTAGGCTATAGTCCATGGGGTTGTGAAAGAGTCAGACACGACTTAGCAGCTAAGCAACAACAAATGCCTACTTGTATGTGTGTATACATATATATATCTCCACATCTTCTTTATTGATTCACCTGTTGTGGATGGACACTTAAGTTGTTTCCATATATTGGCTATTGCGAATAATCCTTCATAGAATATGGGTGTGCCATTATCTCTTTGAGATTTTATTTCCATTCTCTATGGATACGTGTCCAAGAAGTGGGATTGCTGGAACATATAATAGTTCTTTTTTAAATTTTTGAGAAACCTCCATACTGTTCTCCACAGTGGCTGCACCAGTTTACATTCCCACCAACAGTGCATAGTGTTCCCTCTTCTCCACATCCTCACCAATACTTGTTATCTCTTGTCTTTTCAAAGATAGTCATTCTAGCAGACGTGAGGTCATATCTCATTGTGGTTTTGATATACATTTATTTCCCTTACAATTTGTTATGTCAAGCACTTTTTCATGTACCTGTTGGCCATTTATATGTCTTTTTTGGACAAATGTCTATTTAGGTCCTTTGCCCAGTTTTAAAATGGTCTATTTGTTTTTTGCTTGTTGAGTTGTATGAGTTGTTTTTATATTTTGGTTATTAACCTCTTATCAGGTATATGATCTACAAATTGTTCTCCCATTCCATAGATTGCCATTTGATATTGTTGAGAGCCTCTTTGCTGTGTAGAACTTTTTAGTCCTGCTTATTTAGTGATATAGTCCCGCTTATTTACTGATGTAGTCCCACTTATTTATTTTTGCTTTTGTTGCTTGTGCTTTTGGTGTCATGTCTAGGAAATTGCTGCCAAAGATAAATGTCAAGGAGCTTTTCTCCTATGCTTTTTTTTCTAGGAATTTTATAGTTTCAGGTCTCATGTTTGTCTCTAATGCGTTCCAAGTTAATTTTTCTGAGTGCTATAAGATAGCAGTCCAACCTCATTCTTCTACATATGATTACCCAGTTTCCCAGCACCATTTATTGAAGAGACACTTCTTTCCTCATCTAGTATTTTTGGCCTCCTTATCAAATATTAGTTAATCATGTATGCAAGGGTTTACTTATGGGCTCTTAATTCTGTTCCATTGGTCTATGTGTCTATTTTTATGCCAATATCACACTGTTTGGATTACTATAGCTTTGTAGTATGGTTTGAAATCAGGAAATGTGATGCCCCCAGCTTTGTTCTTCTTTCTCAAGATTGCTTCAGCTATTTGGGAGTCTTTTGTGACTCCATAAACATTTTTGGATTGTTTTTCTATTTCTGTGAAAAATGTTAGTAGAACTTTTATAGGGGTTGCATTGAATCTATAGATGCCTTTGGGTAGTAAAGGCCCTTTAGCAATATTAATTATTCTGATCCATGAGCTTGGGATGCATTTCCATTTGTGTCTTCTTCAGTTTCCCTCATCAGAATTTTTAGTGTGCATATCTTTTATCTCCTTGGTTAAATTTATTCCTAAATATTTGATTGTTTTTGATGCTGTTGTGAATGGAATTGTTTTATTTCTTTTTCACATGCTTTGTTGTTAGTATATAGAAATGCAGCTGTTTTCTGTATGTTGGTTTTTGTATTCTACAACTTTGCTGAATTCATTGATTAGTTCTAGCAGTTTATTGGTGACATCTTTAGGGTTTTCTATACATAAGATCATACTACCTGCAAACAAAGATAATTTTATTCCTTCTTTTACTGTTTGGATGCCTTTATTTCTTTTTTTCGCCTGATTATTCTGACTAGGACTTCCAGTCCTGTATTGAGTAGGAGTGAGGAGAGTGGGCACCCTTGCCTTGTTCCGGACCTTAGAAAGCTTTCCACATTTCACCATTCACTATGATATTAGTTGTGGGTTTGTCATATATGGCCTTTATTATGTTGAGGTATGTGTCTTTTAAGGGCTTGCCCAGTATCTCAGTAGTAAAGAATCTGCCTGCAGTGCAGGAGACATGGGAGATGCAGGTTCGATCCATGGGTCAGGAAGATCCCCTTGAGGAGGGTATGGCAATCGATTCCAGTATTCTTGTCAGGAAAATCCCATGGACAGAGAAGCCTGGCAGGGTACAGTCCATGGGGTTGCAAAGAGTTGGGCATGACTGAAGTGACTGAGCACATGTGTCTTCTATATCTAATCTGTTGAGATTTTTTATAATGAAAGATGTTGAACTTTATCAAATTCTTTTTCTGCTTCTACTAAGATATATGATTTTTATCTTTCATTCTATTAATGTGGCATATCATATTTATTGATTTGAATGTGTTGAATCATCCTTGCATCCCAGGGATAAATCCCACTTGATCATGGTATGTGGTCCTTTTAACGTCCTATTGGGTTCAATTTGAGAATATTTTGTTGACAATTCTTGCATTTATATTCATCAGGGATATATATATATATATATATATATATATATATATATATATATATATATATATATATTGTGTGTGTGTGTGTGATGTCTTTATCTGACTTTGCTATCAGGGTAAGTCTTAGCCTTATTAATAAGTTTGGGAATGTTTACTCTTCAGTTTTTTGGAGTTTGAAAAGGATTGACTTTAATTCTTCTTTAAATGTTCGATTGAATTCACCAGTGAAATCATCTGGTCTTGGACTTTTCTGTTTTGGGAGGTTTTTTAATATTACTGATTGAATTTCCTTATTCAGTATTGATCTGTTCAAATTTTCTTTCTTCATGATTCAGTCTTGGTAGGCTATATGTTTCTAGGAATTTATCCATTTCTTCTAGATTATCCAGTTTATTGACATATAATTGGTTATTAGTAGTCTCTCGTGATCCTTTGTATTTCTGTAGTATCAGTTGTAATGTCTCCTTTTTCATTTCTGATCTTGAATCATCTCTTTTCTTCTAAGTTAGGCTACCTAAAGGTTTTTCAATTTTGTTTATCTTTTTTTAAAAACTTATTTTTTCTGACCTTTCTAATGTTTTTTCTGGCCTCTATTTCATTTATTTCTGTTCTGATCTTTGTTATTTTATTCCTTCTGTTATCTTTGGACCAAGTTTGTTCTAATTTTTCTAGTTCCTTGAGGTATAAGGGTAGGTTGTTTATTTGAGAATTTTTTCTTAATGTAGGCATTTATAATTATAAAATTCCATCTTAGAACTGATTTTGCAGCATCC
The DNA here is from genome assembly GCF_032405125.1 of Capricornis sumatraensis. Lineage (NCBI taxonomy): Eukaryota > Metazoa > Chordata > Mammalia > Artiodactyla > Bovidae > Capricornis > Capricornis sumatraensis. Next base: position 135,555,587 of record NC_091092.1, on the reverse strand, counting down.
CATAGGCTTTATTTTTCATTTTTTTAACTTTTAATTTTGTATAGGGGTATAGCTGATTAACAATGTTGCGGTGGTTTCAGGTGAACAACAAACATACTCAGCCATACATATACGTGTATCCATTCTCCCACAAACTCTCATCCTATCCAAGCTGCCACATGACATTGAGCAGAGTTCCATGTCCTATACAGTATGTCTTTGTTGCTTATCCATTTAAAATATAGCAGTGAGTACATGACCTTCCCAAAGTCCCTAACCATCCCTCCTTCCATCCCTCCTCCCACCCCTCTACAATCATAAATGCCTTCTCTAAACTATGAGAATCTGTTTTGTAAGTAAGTTTTTTTGTATCATTTATTTTTAGATTCTACATATAAGGGATGTCATGCAACATTTCTCCTATCCCACAGGTTTTAATATGGTATACTTCCATTTTCATTTAAGATATTTCTTGAATTTTCTTTGGATTTCTTCTTTGACCTTTGGTTGTCAGGAGCATGTAATTTAATCCCAACATGTCATGAATTTTTCAGCTTTACTCCAGTTAGTATTTTTTTTTCTATTACTGTGTAACAAATTACCACAAACTTAGTGGCTTAAAGCAATACACCTGTATTATCTCACAGTTTCTGTGGATCCGGAGTCTAGGTGTAGATAAGCTGGGTCCTCTGCTCATTGTCTCACGAGGCTGCCATTGTATATCAGCTGGGCTACCTTACCTTGCTGAAGTCCTCTTCCAAACTCACCTAGTTGTTGGCAGAATTGTTTTCTTGGTACTGTGGAACTGAGGTTGCCAAATTTCTTACTGATGCCAGCTCACTCTCAGAGGCTGCTTGCATTCCTTGCCATGAGGCTATCTCACAACATGGCAGCTTACTTTTTCAAGGCCAACAAGGGAAAGTCTCTCACTCCAACCTGCTAAGATGGACTCTTACCGAATATCCTATCACCTTTGCCTTGTAACGTAACTGTAAGGAGTGACATCTCACCATCTTTGCCACATTCTGTTGGTTAGAAGCAAATCATAAGTCCTACTTGTACCCAGGAGGAGGTTATGCAAAGGTGTGAGTCTTTGAGGGTCACTTTAGGGTATGTCCACCAAAAGCACAAAGGGCCTATGGATGGGAGGTCAGGGTGAGGGGTGAGGGGCTAAGTCTAGGGCAAAATCAGAGAGAGAAGAGAAGTTCAGAATATGGCACAACAGGCTTTCCAGGCCAACTTCCCCTCTTTTATAACTGAACTCAGTTCTCTGCTGCTCTGCAGCTTGTATTTCATGTACAAGTTTATGCACTCAGCACTCTCCTCTTAGAATTCCTTGCTCATTGTTGTTATCACCCAGGGTCAGCATCGAGATTCAGGAGGCCTCCCAGGTAGACGGATTTGTTTACCCAGGCTGGGTTATGTAATACTTTGGCCTCTTTTGTAGCTTCACCTCCTTCTGGCATCAGTATGCACTAAGCAGGGAAGAGATACAAAAGCCTTGTTCAAGGAGAAACAAAAAATACCCACATCGTTAATTTAAACATGTTTTCCTTGAATACAAAATATAGATTTTTTTGGCCTTCAAAATGACAAGGCAAAAAACTGCTGCTTGTAAAATTTTTCTCTTTCTTTCCCCCAAAGCACGTTAACAGTCCTATAGCACAATGTACCATGTAATTACTAACCAAGTACTAGGTTATGATTCTTCTGTTCAGCTATAGAAATTAGCATGTACATATAATCTGAGAGAAACAATTGGCCGCAAAGAAAATTAAGAAATGTATTCTCTCCTATTGGATTCCTATCAAGTTTTCATGGAGAAGTATGTGGATGGCAAACTCCTGGGGCCTTTACTGCAGGCATCCATCTTTTTTTGTACCCCAGGGATGGTCAGCTGCCCTAGGAGACTGTAAACTCTGGACCTTCCCCTTGGAGTCTGCTAATTCCTAGCCAACAGCGGGGACAGGAGTACAGCTGGGAGTCACAGGTTCTGGGTCCAAGCTCTCGCCTTAACTGTGAATTAGCTCTTGCTTGTGAAGTTCTTTCCAATTCTCAAGTGCTGAGCTCTGTGTAAAGAATGACATGTTCTAGTGTGTTTAGCAAAAGACTGGAGGTGGTGAACTGATCTGGAGAATGAAAGGGTTTGTGACAGTGCAAGCAGAAAAACGGTTCTTATGGGTTATGAGTTGGTCTCTCCAGGGAATGGTGACTTTTGTTATCTAAATACCATGTACAAAACAAAAAGCAGTGTCTGGAAATAAAGGAGAATATTGATAATTTACTCCTTTTTAAATCAACCAAAATAATTTTAACTTGATATGGAAAAACATGCTATGTATTGAAGAGGGAATATATTTGAATTACATAGCTCAATGAATTTTCACAAATTGAACACATTCACCAACACTCAGATTAAAAAATAGAATATTAGCAGTCTTCTCTGAGAAGACCCACTCATACTCCCTTCTCCAAGAATAACTGTTTTCTTAACTTCTAACAGCATAGGTTTGTTTCACTAGGATCTGTGCCATATTATACTGGATCAGATGCTAGGTAGCTTCTCCGACTGGCTTCCTTCACTCAACACTGTGAAATTCATCCATATTGATGAGATATTATATGTTGTTCCTTTTCTTTGTTGAGTCATATTCTATTAGAAGAATATAGGTGTTTCTTTATTCATGCTACTATGTATCAGCATTTAGGTGGTTTCCAGATTTTGGCTATTATGAATGGTGTTACTATGAGTATTCTAATACTTACCTTTGAATTAATCTGTGTATGCATTTCTGTGGAAAATAAACCGAAGAGTGGAATTGCTGAGTCATGGGAATGTACTTTTGTTGAGATTTTATAGATACTGCTAAACAGTTTTACAAAATAGTTATATCAATCTGTGGTTCCGTCCAGCGTATATGACAATTCAGTTGCTCTACTCCTTGCTCTCCATCTTTTTTGTTTTAGACATTCTAATGGATACGTCATGATAGCAACATAAGGTTTTAATGTGCATTTCCCTGATAACTCATGCAGTTGAGTATTTACTCATATGTTTGTTGACCATTTGGATAAACTCCTGTGAGCTGTTTAAGTTTTTCATCCATCTAACCATAATGTTGTTTGCTTCTTCAATGATTTGTAGAATTATATCTATATTTATTTACATTAATCCTTATTTCTTTTTTTTTTGCATTGAACAATTTCTAATTGCAGCATAATGTAGCAGCTAAACATACAGTTTCTGAAGAGAGACTGTATGAGTTTAAATCCTGCCTCCACCACTTATTAGAAATGTGACCTTGGACAAGTTGCTTAATCTTTGTAACCCTCAGTTTCCTTACCTTTAAGTTGGTTTCATGGTACTTTCTATCTCATGTGCTTAGTTGCTCAGTAATGTCCAACTCTTTGCCACCCCATGGACAATAGCCTGCCAGGCTCCTCTGTCCATGGGATTTTCCAGGCAAGAATACTGGAGTGGGTGGCCATTTCCTTCTCCAGGGTACTGCCTCATAGGGTTGTGTGGATACATAATTTAATAATGTGAGTCCTTTATTGAATATATGTACTGTAAACAATATAATTTTTAATTCATTAGTTTGGTGCCTACTACAGGCTCCTCCTCTAAGCATAGTGCAAAAGGAGATACACATGAGAAACACAAGGTAAGGTCATTGTCACAAGTCATTTAACATTTGATTGGGAAACAAGGCAGCCACAGTGGGTATGGGATGAAAAGCCTTGTTGAGACATGAAGTCCTCTGAATCCTTCTGGAATTTGAAGTAGTTTGGAGAATATGCCAAGGGTCATGAGAAGAAAAGAAGTACCTATGCTGATTACTTTGCCAACAAAAAGGTCTGTTTAGTCAAAGCTGTGGTTTTTCCAGTAGTCATGTGTGGATGTGAGAGTTGGACTATAAAAAGCTGAGCACTGAAGAATTGATGCTTTTGAACTGTGGTGTTGGAGAAGACTCTTGAGAGTCCCTTGCACTGCACAGAGATCAAACCAGTCCATCCTAAAGGAAATCAGTCCTGAATATTCATTGGAAGGACTGATGCTGAAGCTGAATCTCCAATACTTTGGCTACCTGATGGGAAGAACTGAGTCACTGGAAAAGACCCTGATGCTGAGAAAGATTGAAGACAGGAGGAGAAGGGGAAGACAGAGGATGAGATGGCTGGATGGCATCACCGACTTGATGGACATGAGTTTGAGTAAGCTCTGAGAGTTGGTGGTAGACAGGGAAGTCTGGCATGCTGCAGTCCATGGCATCGTAAAGAGTTGGACACAATTGAGTGACTGAACTGAACTGAACTGATGCTGATACCAGGAGAATAAACAGGAATTAGAGAATCTCAAACAACCCTAGCACATGCTAGCAGGCAGGCAAGAATTTCATTTACTCCTGTGAAATGAGGCTCCAAGTCTAGTCACAGTGAAGGATTTGTGATGGGGCTGTATACACATCCAGGCCCACTTGAATGTGTGGTATTACCTGAAAGCCTTCCTTTTTAGGAGTTTAAAAATAAGACAAGGAAGGAGACAATAAACAAAAGGAAGCATAGCCTTCCTTCATCTGAAGTGACCAGAAAGTACTCGATCAGTTTTACTACAGATTTGTATTTCTCTTGCTGAGTTTTCCATCAGACACTTTAAACTCACATTTTGCAAAGGCCTTTGATTCTCTCCTTTCTTTGAAATTAGCTCATCAAGTATTAGTGAGAGATTATTTAAGGAAGGAGACTAATAAGTTTATTGAGATATTCTTTTCTGGGCTGACTTTACTGATATATAAATCAGTCCCTTGAAAGGTAAGATCACCATGTTTTCTTTGTTTCTCCTTGAAGAGTATTATAATGGCAAACACGTATTGAGTGCCTACAACATTCACAGAACTGTTCAGAGCACATCCCATGTCTTTATTCATTTAATCCTCACAACAACCCTGGGAGTTTGGCACCATTATCATCAGCCTTACTGACAGATTAGGAAGGTGAAGCACCAGGAGGTTCAAGGACCTTGCTGCAAAATGTACTGGTGATAAGCTGAACTAGAATTTAAAAACAAGCAGCCTGACTCCAGAGTCTATCTGTGCTATAAACCAAGGATCTCACAGCTTTGTCTACAAAAGGCCAGATAGTACATATTTTAGGCTTGGCGGGCCGTACAATCTCTGCCACAACTACTCAACTCAGCCTTTGTAGCGTGAAAGCAGGTGTCGATAACATAGAAATGATGAACATGTCTGTGTTTTGACAAAATTTAATTTACAAAAGCAAGGGATGGATTTGACCCGCTAAGCATGATTTGCCTGGGCTTCCCAGGTGGTGCTAGTGGTAAAGAACCCACCTACTAATGCAGGAGACATAAGAGATGTGAGTTTGATCCTTGGATCAGGAAGATCCCCTGGAGGAGGGCATGGCAACCCCTCCAGTATCCTTGCCTGGAGAATTTTATGGACAGAGGAGCCTGGCAGGCTATAGTCCATAGGGTCACACAGAGTCGGACACAACTGAAGTGACTTAGCACACACACATACACCATGATTTGCCAAACTTCCACTGTAAACTGCACAGCACAAAGATAAATAAGGATATGTATACAAATGTTTTAAGTTAGATCTGCTTTTTACTGCTTTCTATTTCCTGTTTTCTGGTCAGACATCCGTGGTTCTCCACTTGGAGTGATTGTTCCTTCCTGAGGATATTTGGCAGTGGTTCCAAATAGGAAAAGGAGTACGTCAAGGCTGTATATTGTCACCCTGCTTATTTAACTTACATGCAGAGTACATCATGAGAAACACTGGGCTGGAGGAAGCACAAGCTGGAATCAAGATTGCCGGGAGAAATATCAATAACCTCAGATATGCAGATGACACCACCCTTATGGCAGAAAGTGAAGAGGAACTAAAGAGCCCCTTAATGAAAGTGAAAGAGGAGGGTGAAAAAGTTGTCTTAAAGCTCAACATTCAGAAAACGAAGGTCATGGCATCTGGTCCCATCACTTCATGGGAAATAGATGGGGAAACGGTGGAAACAGTGTCAGACTTTATTTTGGGGGGCTCCAAAATCACTGCAGATGATGATTGCAGCCATGAAACTAAAAGACACTTCCTCCTTGGAAGGAAAGTTATGACCAACCTAGATAGCATATTGAAAAGCAGAGACATTACTTTGCCAACAAAGGTCTGTCTAGTCAAGACTATAGTTTTTCCAGTGGTCATGTATGGATGTGAGAGTTGGACTGTGAAGAAAGCTGAATGCTGAAGAATTGCTGCTTTTGAACTGTGGTGTTGGAGAAGGCTCTTGAGAGTTCCTTGGACTGCAAGGAGATCCAACCAGTCCATTCTAAAGGAGATCAGTCCTGGGTGTTCCTTGGAAGGACTGATGCTAAAGCTGAAACTCCAACACTTTGGCCACCTCATGGGAAAAGTTGACTCATTTGAAAAGACCCTGATGCTGGGAAAGATTGAAGGCAGGAGGAGAAGGGGAAAACAGAGGATGAGATGGCCGGATGGCATCACCTACTCGATGGACATGAGTTTGGGTGAACTCCTGGAGTTGGTGATGGGCAGGGAGGCCTGGCATGATGTAATTCATGGGGTCGCAAAGAGTCAGACACGACTGAGTGACTGAACTGAATAGACATTTTTGTTTATCACAGCTTGGGGATTTGTCTTATCTGTATAGGCCATGGATAATGTTCAAAATGTATAGGGGAGCCGCCTAGAGTAAAGAATTACGTGGCCCTGAATGTTAACTGTGCCGAGCTTGAGAAACCCTCAACTAGTTGAATCAAATTCATCTTTCAGCCTATAGAGTGTCCCTTCCTCTCTGTTTCTCTCAGCATGATAGTACCCTTCTGTCTTACTGCCTCCTAGGTGTTGATAGATCAACCCTTGCAAATAACAGCGATGATGATGGTGGTGGTGGTGGCAGTGGCGGTGACAGCTGACATCTATTGAGCACCCATTATGGACTGGATAATTATACATATAATATGCTGCTCTTAAAATATCCTGTTTCATTCTAAAATAAATTCATAAGTAGGGATTATGATTTTGTTTCTTCACTAAGAAATACAAATGCTTATATGCAAAGCCTGGCTCTTTCCATTCTGCCTCACTGTCTCATTCTTATAATGAATTATATCTTTGGACATAGGATTTCAAGATTTGGACAGCCCCCCTGAGCACCAGCTGTGCCTAGAAAACAGTGCTAGATTTTGTGTCTTCAGGTTTTATTTGTAAGATCTCTTTTCTAACCATCATTAACTTGAAAATAGCTTTTGTGAAAGTCTGGGATTGAAAAATTGATGTTTGCCTCCTTTTTCCACATCAGGAAATAAGGTCAATGGTCAACCCCATGCCTTCTCTGTTGATAATAGCTTTTTGCCTTCCATTAGTACATGCAGGCATTTTCCCTTTCCATTGCTTTACCTCCTGCTTAATTTGCCTTGGGATCGAGCTCCCGCTGACCAGAAAGGGAGTAACCTGTGGACACAGGTTGAAAAGAGAAAGAGAGCTGAAGAGCAGAGCAAATATGAACTCAGGAGGAGGCCATAAACATGAGCAACAGCCCAAAGGCCAAACAGGAAAGGCAATGCAGCTTGAGGCTCATGAGCCTCACTCCCATCTCATTGTGCTGCCTTGGTTGTGTCCATTCATCCAGCAAACATTCGTTGAGTCCCATGCTGCACGCCTGGCAGGCTTCTAGGTGCTGGGACACAGCAGTGATCAAGACAGACAAAAGCACAGACTCAAAGAGCCAATGAAGTAAAAGTAACTTGTATAGTATAAGAAAGGCAGCAAGAATTATGGAGAAAAATAAGTGAGCAAAATGATGGGGAGTGCTGGAAGGGAGACTACAGGTTGCCAGTGAGGTGGTCAGAATAAGTCTTCTTGTGAAGCTGACTTTTGGCAAATTTGGAAGAGGTGAGAGAGCAAGCCATTGGGATGTCTAGGGGGAAAGTTCCAGAGGAGGGAACCACATGGGTTTAGACCCTGAGGATGAATAGTACATGGTAAATTGGAGGAGCAGTAAGGAGACTGGAATGGAGTGAGCCAGGGTCAGAGAGGTGAGTGAGGAAAAGACCAGCCAGTATACTATCTATAGGTCATGGAAAGAGTGGTAGCTCTTTTTTTCTTTTCCATTATAGTTCATTACAGGATACTGAATATAGTTCCCTGTGTTATACAGTAGGACCTTGTTGTTTATTCATTGTATGTATTCTAGTTTGCGTTGGCTGACTTAAAACTCAACATTCAAAAAACTAAGATCATGGCATCTAGTCCCATCACTTCATGGCAAATAGATGGGGAAACAATGGAAAGAGTGTCAGACTTTATTTTCTTGGGCTCAAAAATCATGGCAGATGGTGACTGCAGCCATGAAATTAGGACGCTTGCTCCTTGGAAGAAAAGCTATGACAAACCTAGACAGCATATTAAAGAGCACAGTCGTCTCTTTGCCGATAAAGGTCTGTCTAGTCAAAGCTATGATTTTTCCAGTAGTCATGTATGGATGTGAGAGTTGGACCATAAAGAAAGCTGAGTGCCAAAGAATTGATGCTTTTGAATTGTGATGTTGGAGATGACTCTGGAGAGTCCCTTGGACTGAAAGGAGATCCAACCAGTCAACCTTCAATATTCATTGGAAGGAATGATGCTAAAGTTGAAGCTCTAGCATCAGTGGCCAGAATACTTGGGGGCAGGAGGAGAAGGGGACGACAGAAGATGAGATGGTTGGATAGCATCACTGACTCAATGGACATGAGTTTGAGCAAGCTCCAGGAGTTGGTGATGGACAGGGAAGTCTGGCATGCTGCAGTCCACGGGGTCACCAAGAGTCGGACACGACTGAGTGACTAAACTAAAGTGACTCCCAAACTCCTTATTTATCCCTCCCCCTCCTTCCCCCTTTGGTAACCATAAGTTTGTTTTCTTTGTCTATGAGTCTGTTTCTGTTTAATGAATTTATATCATTTTCTTTGGATTCCACATGTAAGTGATACCATATGATATTTGTCTTTGACTTACTTGACTTAGTGTGATCACCTCTAGGTCCATCCATGTTGTTGCAAATGGCATGATCTCATTCTTTTTTATGCCAGAGTAGTATTCCATTGTGTATATGTATCATATCTTCCTCATCCATTCATCTGTTGATGAATGGCATCCAGTCCCATTGTGGCTTTTACTCTGGGCAAGATGGGGAATCATTTGGAGGGTTATGAGCAGAGGAATGATAAGAGCTGAATTCTTTGAAAAATGGATCTTTCTGGATGCTGAGTTAGGAATGTCCATTTCATGGGAAGAGAAGGATCTAGTTATATCAATGTCTTTCTCCATTTCATGGGAAGAGAAGGATCTAGTTATATCAATGTCTTTCTCCTTTGAGACTCTGTCTCCTTTTATCCCCCAAACCAAAAAAACAATCACCAATTTGAGACTCGATTTGGGACTTAGAACAGTGGTCTTTATCCAAATCTCAAGACCAGGAGAGACATTAACAACACTCTCAACCTGTTCTCCCATTTTCCTGGTAAACAAACCAAAAACATTTTATTGTTATTGAATGTTTACTGGGAGTCTGCAACCTGCTCAGCTTTGCAGTAGTTGCAGACAAAAGCTTGACAAAAAAAAAGTCTACCAGATGAGCAAATCGACAATTCTGAAAGGGCATATGTAGTATAATAGAGATGTGCTTGGTACTCTTTTGGTACAGAGAAGAGATACACAACTCACACTGTATGTCAGAGAAGGCCTCCTGGATGAGGGAACCAGAAATCAGTATCCTATTTAAATTCTGTCCTGTGACCTTAGCCTAGCCAGGTCCCCTGCCTCGTCTGTTGAGTCCTCTCCTCTCTATAACATGGTACCTTCTAGGAGGCAGAAAACTACCTTCATGTGACAAGAAGAGAGTTTATGCTAAACACAGAGAGTTTATGCTCCAGTTTCTTAGAGAAAAGGCAACTCAGAAGCTGAAATTGGTCCTGTCATTCCAGTGACAGTCATAGGTTGAGAAGAGTAATAAAGAGACTTCAAAGATTGTAGCTCTTTGGCTCTCCAAGACTTGGCCATCACAGTGGCCATCACCACTTGGCATCCAGACTTGGTTTCCTAGAGGGTGGTAGGGATAGTTCTGAGAATAATTAATATATAGCTGTTTATTCAGAAAGTCTCTGGAAGACCAGGAGAGTAGCAATTTAATAAATGCAACAATAAATACAAATCAGCTTCCCTGTTGTTGACTTTTTTGTTCCCATCTGAACACCTCAAACAGTGTATTGGCATTAATTAATTTGCTCAACAACTTTGAGTGAGACTGGTGAGTATTAATACTATCCCTCATTTTACGGAAGACAGACTGGACTAGAGCTCTCCCCTAGGCCCAACTCTGGGACAGGCACAGTGGAATTTTCCTCCTTTTCTAGATTCCCCTTTGAATTCTGTCTTCCTACCTTTCCATGTTCACCTGGTATATCCTCAGTTCCAGAGGCTCAACGCTGTGCCCACCACCATTTCCCAACTTGCCAGTCAATGAGCTGCCCATCTTGACCTTACCTGTGGCAGAGCCCAGCTCGTCTGTTTAACTGACTTCATAATCAGGGGTGGGGCTGGGGGTTTTAGGTATTAAGTGTCTAGCCTCCAGGTCAGATTGAACTCTGCTGCCAGCATTCATCACCTTGTGAATATGGGTGGGTTACTTAACAATTCTGTGCCCATTTTCCTCCATATTATTAACACAGGCATAACCAGACCGCTTGCCTTCTAGGTTTGTTGCATACATTAAATGAAAGAATACACAGAAAAATGATTTTGGGGCCAGGCTGTCTGGGTTCAAATCCCAGTTCACCATTTTGTTGCTGTGAAACATTCTCTATGCTTTGGTCTCAGTTAGTGTTTCCTATAGTAATAATTATTGGGAAATTATGATGAGCTTAAATGCCTTGGGGCTTCCCTGGTAACTCAGTGGTAAAGAATCCACCTGCCATTGCAGGAGACACAGATTCGATCCCTGATCCAGGAAGATCCCACATGCCATGGAACAACTGAGCCCATGTGCTATGACAACTCAACCTGCGCTCTAGAGTCTAGAGCTGCAACTGCTGAGGCCCACACGCCCTGGAGCCCGTGCTCCACAAGAGAGCCCGCTGCAAGGAGAGACCTGTGCACCTCGACCGGAGAGTAGCCCCGGCCAAAACTAGAGAAAAGCCTGAGCAGCAACGAAGACCCACCACAGCCCAAAATAAAAGAAATGAACTAAAGAGGCTCTTGATGAGGGGAAAGAAAAGAGTGAAAAAACTGGCTTAAAACTCAACATTCAAAAACCTAAAAACCATAGCTTTGACTAGACGGACCTTTGTCGGAAAAGTAACCTCTCTGCTTTTTAATATGCTGTCTAGGTTGGTCATAGCTTTTGTTCCAAGGAGCAAATGTCTTTTAATTTCATGGCTGCAGTCACCATCTGCCGTGATTTTGGAGCCCAAGAAAGTAAAGTCTGTTACTGTTTCCATTGTTTCCCCATCTATTTGCCATGAAGTCATGGGACTGGATGCCCCTAAGGGAACAGTTGATAATATCTGGAGACATTTTTTTATTGTCATGACTGGGGGAAGGATGTTACTGACATCTAGTGGGTAGAGGCCAGGACTACTACTGTACACCCTACTATGCACAGGAAGCTGCCTCAACATCAATTCATCCAGCTCAAAGGGCCGATTGCACTAAAGTGGAGAATTTCTGCTTTAACCAGTGCTCCTAAAGGTAGAATAATTACAATCACTTGACATGTTTGTTTCCCATTATTTTGCTTCCTACAAGCAAATGCCACATTATTCCATGACTTCACACATGGGGTCCTAAATCGAGGTGGTGGGGGTTATGGCTGGGCTATGTATTTGTAATGATAAATACAGTTGATTCTGCTACTCTTTCTCCATTCCTTCTCTTTGCAACCCAATTGAAAACTGATTCTATGTATCGGGGTGCTCAATACTTTGTAAATGCCTGTGGCCCATCTTTAAAAAGAACTTAATGTTTATCATAAGTAATTGGAAGAATAGATATCTTCTTATTCCTATTTCTTGTTCTGTAAAGGATCAGTCATTCAGTTTCTTTCTCTGTGATGATGCATTGGATGTCTGGGGCAAATGTTTGGGTTATCAAAGCTCAAACAGGAAAATGTTTTTTAGTGTTTTCCAGAAAACTCAGGTCCAAGTTATTTTATGGCATTCATATAATAATTTTTCCCTTGATTTTAGCAAGACCAGCTTCTCACTGAAATAATACCAACAAATCCTTTTGAGACTGTACATTTTACAATGAGCATGAGGCCTGGAATTTTGATATGTTCTACTTGAGTTATTTGGGCATGGTTTGTGTTATGGAGCAATTGTGTGTTTAGTTGAGCAGAATTTCTCCTCTGAACTATAAATTCTGCTTTTAAATGGTACCATGTCAATCACGACTAAGCATGGAGGAAAGAACGTGAGTTCTGGGACAGATGGTCCTACATTGAGATCCCAGGCCTGCCGCTTAGGAGCTAAGTGACCCAGGACAAGTTGCCTGAGCACTCTGAATAACAGTTTTTCTATTTGTAATTTGGGAATACTAGCTAGCTTAGAGGCAGACTGACTAGTACCTACTAGCCAAATCTGGCTTGCTTTTGTAAATAAAGCTTTATTGGGACACAGCCATGACCATTCATTTGCATATTGTCTAAAATTGCTTTTGTGTTACTGAGGCAAGGTTGAGTAGTTTGGACAGAGACTGTAGGTCTGCGAAACCTAAAATATTTACTATTTGGCCTGTTACAGAAAATGTTTGTCAACCACAACTCTCAAAGAGTTGATGGACTTAAATAGAGTTGCTATATTTAATCTCATGTCATATTGAATCTTGGAAAATAATAATACCTATTCCTTTCTAGACCAAATAAATTGTTTCTGACAACAATAATAATACTGAAGCTAGGATTCATTCAACATCTAATGAGTATATCCCTACATATAAGAAGATACTTAATTCTTACAACAGTCCAACTAGGTATAATTCTCATTTTGTATGTGAACAAGTAGAGTTTCAGAGAGATTAACTTTCTACAGGTTATAGAGCTAAGTAGGAGAATTGGTGATAAAAATATAGATACCACATATGTTTTGGTTTTTCTTTTTCCTTCTATTTAAACAACGCTGTAAAACTTCTTTTAGGACAGTTTTTGAAACATCTACAAAAGTAGGTCATGATTTAAGCAGGTGAATAAACCTCAAAGGCCAGAGTGTGAATTCATTTATTTATTTCTTTTGTAACTGTATTTTCAGTGTTCGCTCTTAGTTGTTCTCTAAACAGGTTTCTGTTTGTATTCACTTGTTGCTGTCTTCCTTGCTCTCCGTACATGATCGTTCCTTGTTTCTCCTCTTTAATCCTGCGTGTCCTTCCTTCCACTTTGAAGCTCCCCTCTTTTTTTCTCAATTGAGAGCATTTTGTAAGGGAGGGTAATGAGTATCCCCTGCATCTGTGAAGCCATAGAGCAGGTGGTTGAAAGGAGGAGCAGCTGAGTATTACCATGCAACTCTTCTGCAGCTAATTGTCACCATGCTGTTGATTCCAAAGCATTCTTCATATTCATGAAACACTCTGTCCCTAAAGACATGCTACCGACTTTATAACTTGTTTTAGGATGACATGCTACCGACTTCATAGCTTATTTTAGGACATGTCTCCCATCCCTGAAGAGTATCTTAAAGATAGAAAGCCAAGTTCATGGTCATATATGAAGGGTTGTGAGCAGGAAGGACATTCAGCATCACAGTGTGTGCCTCTTTGTTCACTGGCATCTGGACGTAGAATTCCATGTATTGTGATTGGCATCTGCGAGTGTTTTCATGTATGGTCATCCAGCATCTGGGGTGTTTCTGTAGATAATCACCCTGCATCTGGGTATGTGTTTCTATAGATGGTTATCTGAGGGTGTGCCTCCACAGAGAGAAAGTGCTGTCAAGCTTTTTAGCACACTATCATTATGGGAAAGGATTTCCTCCTCTACTGAAACTTCCTTTCCTCTTCTGTCTGTTGGTCCTAGTTTCTCCTCTCTGAAACTATCCGGAATAAAGTTTCATCTCTCCTCTACATGGTTGCTCTTCAGAGTAGCTGATAGGTTTTATCTCACCCTTCAAAGCCTTCATTTTTTTCCATGATAAAAATTGCACAGCCCTTCAGATGTTTCTCCTAAGAGAAGATTCTGACCTTTTATTATCTGGGGGTTGCTTATATTGATCTGTTCTAGTGCATTGAGGTTTTCTTTTCCAAGTGTAACTTTTTTCCTGATTTCAAAGGTAACAAATATTAATTATAAAAACCTTGGACAATATATATCTCCAAAAGAAAGAAAGGAAAGGAAGAACAGAAGGAAGGGAGAAAGGGAAAAAGTCACCCCATTATTCCACTGCCCAAATAAATACTTCAGAAACTGCCTGCATGCTAAGTTGCTTCAGTCGTGTCTGACTCTTTGCAATCCCATGGACTGTAGCCCACCAGGCTCCTCTGTCCATGGGACTCCCTAGCCAAGAATACTGGAGTGGGTTGCCATTTCTTTCTCCAGGGGAATCTTCCAGACCCAGGGATCGAACTTGCATCTCTTATGTGTCTTGCATTTGCAGGTGGGTTCTTTACCACTGGTACCATCTGGGAAATCCCTTCAGAAACTGTAGTCCGTAATTTTCCAGTCTGTGTGCGAGGGAATACTGTGGGCTTACCACAGTGCTCATGAATATTGTTTTTTTTTTATGAATATTGTTCTTAATGACTGCATTTCACTCTGTTGTATGGTCATGCGGAAATTGATCTGTGTCCTTTTTGAAGTCTGACTGACAGAGGCCATCCCCATGTCAAGCTGAACTGACCGTGACAGAGTCACTGTCTCCTGCATTGCAGGCAGATTCTTTACCAACTGAACCACCAGGGAAGTCATACGGACTAAATGAGTTAATATGTGAGGCACTCAGAAGAGTGCCTGGTACATAGTAAACACTCAATAAAGGTTTATGTTTATTTATTTATTTATACAAATAAGGCAACTTATGACTTGTCCAAACCATCATAGGTCGGGAGGGGCCCACTTGTAGTAGGTATTCCAGAATGGGCAAGCCATGCTTGAGAATTTCCTTCACACTGATTCACTCTGGGCTCAGTAAACTGTCTCTAAAGGGCCAAATGGTAAATATGTTAGGCTTTGTGGTCATTGAGGCCTCTGTTGCTCCTGCCCACCTCTGCCACTGTGATGCCAAAGCAGCCACGGAGAGTACACAGACAAAGGGGTGTGGCTGGGTTATAGCAAAACTTCATTTACAAAAACAGGGGACCATCAGGTTGGAGTTTGCAGGCCCCTGCCTATTCCCTACCTTAGATAAAATAAGAAGATATTACTTAAATATCTTCTGGTTCTTAGTGCATATGGAATATAAATATTTAGAAAATTTATAAATTATCTACAAACCAAAGACATGTTGAAAATTAAAAATCATATGTAGTCTACCACCCAGCAATAACTAGAGTTTACATTTTGGTGAATATTCAATAAATTTTCATTCATCCAGTAAAAAGATATTCTTAATCTCTCCTGTTTTTGAAGTCTCCCAGAGCTTGGTTTATTTGTGATTTCCTTCTTAACACTATGGCTTAAAGGTGGTCATTAGTGGGTGGGACTGCTATCTGGGTCTAGTACCCATGGCACTGAAGGCCAGGGAAGTGGTGTTGACATAACATATTACAGGTTTCCTCTTTTCCCGAGTTGTCATCTCTCTTTGTGATTGTCACACTAGGTGCTCCCAAACTCTTCAGTATCTGTGGGGCCTGGACATGTTTCATTTTATGACACAGCCACTAAAACCTTTTAAACCGTATCCCTCAAGTTTTATATATAAACAGTTATATTTATTAATGATTATAAAAGTTAATATGGAGTTACACACATGCACTTAACCTTTGTGACTGTCACATGTATCTCTGAGAAATATTAACTATTCAGCACTTTCTGTATACTGTACACCATGCTAAGCACTTTACAGGGGTCATTAAGTTGAGTCCTTTCCAAGCCTTATGATACAGACAAACTGCTTTCATTTTACAGACAAGTAAATTAAGGCTTCTATAGGTTGAATTACTTGTTGAAGACAACAGAGACCTGGGATTTGAACTCAAGTCTGTAGACTCCTTTTTAAGTCTGTGTTCATAGTGTATCTTCGTCTTGCTAATTATCCCTGTTTATTTTTACTTCAGACAGTGGCTTTCTTTATCATAAGGTAACTTAAAATCCCATCGCAAATTACCTTTATCACTTGACAGGCAGAGACACTGAAGACAGTGTCAGGTATTTGCATCAGCTGTTATGTGCTAGTGAAGCACCCCCCCATACACACACACACACATTCGTGATTCCTTCCTTCGTGTTCGCCATTAGGTTTTGCACAGGAGGAAAAGCTGTCTCTCTCTTCTGGAGGATGCTGAGTTTTTGTCTCTGCTTTTGTTGATTGAAACATCGCAGTCCTGCTTTGTTTGGTACTTGCTCCTCCCGTTATGGTGTTGGCACAGACCATACCTGCAGCATCGTGTTACTCTCCTGTGCTAAAAATAACCGAGACCCTGGCTGAGACTTCATATATAATTCATGGTTTTGATTTATTAATCTCTCCATTAAGTCAGAAAATGACATTTTTGCTGGCCGCATTCCAGTCTGCGTTATCTTAGACATCGAGATTTTGCATTAACTTAAATATCCTTCGTATGTGTGTATGTTGTATATTTATTTGTGGTTTTAATATCATCGGAATCATCTCTGTGTATAGCTTCCGTAAACTTTCACTTAACCCCTGACTTCAGGCTCTTTAACACAAAAGTAATGTCTGAAGGAAGCAGATAGCAAATGCTTGCTGATGATAATAAAGATACAGAACCAGAAAGAAAAACAAGAGTTTTGCCTCTTTTATATAAACTTAAAGTTAAAATCTAGGTCTTCATTGCTGGCTCAGATGGTAAAGAATCTGCTTGCAATGTGGAAGACCTGGGTTTGATCCCAGGGTTGGGAAGATCCCCAGGAGGTGGGAATGGCAACCCACTCCAATATTCTTACCTGGAGAATTCCATGGACAGAGGCTACAGTCCATGGGGTCGCAAATAGGCGGACACTTCAGAGCTACTAACATTTTCACTTTCAAAATTAAAATTGTATTCAGCAAGTGATGAACAGCAGCACTTTGAAACCAGTTCATTCATTCAGTATGTATTTAGTTAGCTCCCCCTGACCTCTAGATCAACTTCCATGCTACCTGGTAAGTCTTTAAAGTAAATCACTGCCATATTCACACCAGAGTTGGTTCCTTTCACCTGAGATTTAAAGATATCTTGTAAAGTGTGAACATATTTTTGATGTTTCCTAAGACAATTTTCTGAGAGCTATACCCCAAGGGGTCACTTCACCTTCTTGGATTCCACACCCACCACTTGGCCTTGGGCACAACCAGGCTCGTCAGGACAGGAAGGGAGTACATGATTATAACAGGTCAATAAAAAAGGAGGAAGCCAAATAACCAGAGTCCTGATGATCTGCCATCTGATTCTACCAACCATCAACTCTTTGGAATTCTTACACCCTGGCATCTCAAGCCCCCTTTGAACAGTGACCATGTCCTTAAAGGGGCAACCTTAGCTCAGGTTAAAAACAATGCCACTTAGACATTGCATTTTGCAATTGTTTTACCTGTTATTAACGTAATAATTGTCCTCCTTAATGCTGAGCTGCCAACTTCACTTATTAATATAGAATTTTTTAAGAGTGGGATGGGAGAAGACAATTTAGTTTTATTTCCATTTTAGGGCTGAAGAAGCAGTCATTGGAGTTAAGGGGTTGCCCGAGGTGGCCTCAATATTTGGTGATGGAACTAAAATTTAAATTCTGGACTCTTGACTTCAAGTTCACCCCCCCCCACTTTACTATACCTTTGCTGCCTTTAACCCACGTTTATCAATTTATTGTTTTATCTCAAATACAATGTTTCTTAGGAAATGTCTTTTTTAAATTTTTTATTGGAATATAGTTGATTTACAATATTGTGTTAATTTCTGCTGTATAGCAAAATGAATCAGTTATGCACACACATATATCTATTCTTGTTTAGATTCTGTTTTCATATAGATCATTACAGAGTGTTGAGTAGACTTCCCTATGCTATACAGTAGATCCTTACTAGTTATTTATTTTATATATATAGTAGAGTATATATACCAATCACAATCTCCCAATTTATGTGTCCCCCTTTCTCCCTTGGTAACCATAAGTTTGTTTTCTACATCTGTGACTCTATTTCTGTTTTGTAGATAAGTTCATTTGTACCTTTTTTTTTTTTAATTCCATGTGTAAGCGATATTTGCCTTTGTCTGACTTACTTTACTCAGTATGACACTCTCTAGTTTCATCCATGTTGCTGCAGTTGGCATTATTTCATTCATTTCTGTGGCTGAGTAATATTCCATTGTATATATGCACCACATCTTCTTTATCCACTCCTCTGTCAATGGACATTTAGGTTGCTTCCATGTCTTGGGTAGTGTAAATAATGCTACAGTGAACACTGGGGTGCATGTATATATCCAGAGAAAACCCCTAGCTATAATTGGTTCAAGAAATAGGTGGGGCCTGTAGCACCCAGGTCAGATTCTCGCCTCTGGGTTTTTCTGGAGCTGAGGCAGGGAGCTTTTGCTTTTCTTCTGGGGTTGCTAGTTTTAAGCAGGGCTGCCACACAGTGTAGCTCAAGGGATCCTCATTCACTGAGGATTAAGAGAGCCTTGAACTACCAGTGGTCTTCTTTTCTATGATGTGAGGAGGAACTGCCTGAAAATGAGACAGTACAGAAGAAAGCATTGCTTAGTACTTATTGTAATAGATTCTCAATGTCAGCTAAATCTTTGGATTAAAATGGGCTGGAAGTTAGTTATACTCCTGTAACTTCTTAGCTGCCCGAGTGTCTTCGTTCCCTATTGCTGCTGTCACAAATTATCAGGGGCTTCCTGGGTAGCTCAGCTGGTAAAGAATCTGCCTGCAATGTGGGAGACCCCAGTTCGATTCCTGGGTCAGGAAGTTCCCCTGGAGAAGGGACAGGCTACCCATTCCAGTATAAAAAAAGAGCTTCCCAAGTGGCGATAGTGGTAAAGAGCCTGCCTGCCAACACAGGAGAAATAAGAGACTTGGGTTAGATCCCTGGGCCTGGTAAGATCCCCTGGAGGAGGGCATGGCAACCCACTCCAGTATTCTTGCCTGGAGAATTCCATGGACAGAGGAGCCTCATGGGCTGCAGTCCATAGGATCGTAAAGAGTCAGACATGACTGAATTGATTTAGCACACATGCATGCATTCATTGTCTTATAATTTGTAGGTCAGAAGTCTAAAATGGCTCTGCCTTTTCTACCTGCTAGAGGCTGCCTGCCATCCTTGGTTTATAGCTTCTCATCACTCTGACCTCTGCTTCTGCCATCACATCTTTCTTTGACTCTTTCCACTCTTTTCCCTTATAAGGCCCTTTGTGATTACTCTGGATCCACTGAAGTAATCTAAGATAATCACCCCATCTCAGAATCCTTGACTTAATCACATCAGCAGAAGTCCCCTGTGCCCTGTAAGGAGGCGTATTTTCCAATTCTGAGGACTTAGGATATGGACATCTTTGGGGACCTGCCACAATGAGTGAATTATTTCTTTTTGATTTAGGCTGGTCTGAGTTGGAGTACTGTTATTTGCAACTAAGAACCTTGAAATATACTGTATTAAAGAAAATGATTTTCAGGAGTAATTTAAGAACATTTTATATAGATATTTGGAATTATAAAGCATTTTTGGAAATATGAAAAATTGTGCAGAGAACATTAAATTATACATATAACTTTAAATGACTCCAATATTTTCCTGTCCTTTAATCTCTTTGTACCTTTTTAAAACACTTTTTTTCACTTTTGTTATGCTACCAACTGGGAATTCTCTTTCACATACTCTTGTTCTCAGTCAAGTTCACCTTTAAAATATCTTCCTTCCTACAGCCTATTATATGCTACAGAGACTTTCTTCAATGTTTTTTCCTCCTGTTATTCATTTTTCTTCTTTCATCTCAACTGTCACTCTTCTTGTTTTTCAGAATATTCATCTTTGTCTTTCTTAAATTTGAACTGTTTTCCCTTGTTCACTGTTTCTGTGAATTGTTTTTTTCTGTTTGTGTTTGGGAGTAGGAAATAGTCTCAAAGCTTTTTCTTCTTTTTTTAATTGTGTGCTTCTGCTGTTCTAGAGAGTGTTTTGTTATAATTCTCATGGCTAGTATCAAATAAACATGAATTCCCATTTCACAATAAATGAATAAATAAATCTCTCGCTTTCAGAGTGATTCTTATTCTTTGCTGTTTCCCTATATTACTTTCCTGAAAAGCTTAGAGAAGGGTATTTTTAGTCTTTAAGTACTCATTCTTATTTTAATCTCCTCTTTTTAAAATTGAAATATTTTTGCACCAGGGCGTTTTGACTTTGTGCTTGTAAGAATATGTAGGGGACAAAAAAGTTTTCCTTAACCCTCTCGGTGTCCCTGGCTGGGCCTGGAAAGCAAGCTGAGAGAGACAAATGAACAGGACAAAATCCTACAAATTTATTTGGTGTAAGTTTTACATGATACAAGGGGCTTCATAAGGAAATGAAAAACCACAGAAATAGTTAGACCTGTATATTTGGATGCTAGCCCTGATGAAGATTGGACAGTTGTGGAGAAATATGACAGGTTAAAGGAGCACGAAGTAATTGTAGTAAACTAGGGGAGCTTAGCAAGGCCTGTTTGTTCAGATTCTGTTCAGCTTTTGGAGGATCAGGGTGTTCCTTTCTTCGAAATGTGAGGAGGGGGCCTCTCACATGAGCATCTTATGACCTGTTTCAGGCGGAGGCTATAGTGACCTTCCTGTTTCTGCCAGAGTTTGCTCAAATTCTTTCAGGTTAAAACAATCAATCTACCAAGGTGCCATATTTTCGGGTAGTTTGTCCAAACCCCATCAAGTACATTGTACAAGATCTTTATTTAATCAATGACATTTAACTGTATTATCTGTGGCAATTTAATCCAACAAATGAAATTTCTTTTCTCATTGTACTAACATATGAGAAATAACTGGTTTATATTTTACCATCTAGCCGTCTTTAAAATAAATACAAATAACTATGTTAATGGCTTCCCTGGTGGGTCAGTGGTAAAGAATCTCCCTGCCAATGCAGGAGACACAAGAGATGTGGGTTCAATCCCTGGGTCAGGAAGATCCCCTGGAGTAGGAAATGACAACCTACTCCAGTATTCTTGCCTGGAAAATCCCATGGACAGAGGAGTCCGGCGGGTTACAGTCCATGGGGTTGTACAGAGTTGGACCTGACTGAGCACGTACCTTTTAACTATGTTACTAGATAATAAAAGTACAAAATAACTTTAGAATGTAATCTTATTTTTTTCTGTAAGATTCTATGACCCCTTTCCAACTCTTGTGCTGGTACATTCAAGGTTTATTTTTTTCTTTTCCTTTAATCCATGTAAATTTTCCGTGTATCTGCTGGATCCACAGTGCAGTAAAATGTTGGAGTACAGTACATGGAACCATGTCCCAGCTGTGCTCACTTACTGGGTGTCTCTTCTGTTTTGATTTTGCTTTGTTTGTTTACACTATGAGCACTATGGTTATAACCAGTCTTGAACACATTTTTAAGTGATTCCTTGGAATATATTCCTAAAGGTAGTAGATGAGGCCAAGCAATATGGTCATACCTAATTATTTCTAGTATACTTTTCACAATGTAAGAATAAATACCCCAGAGAGTAAATAAGACTTTGATGGAAAGAAGCTAGCACAAAGAAGCAAAAAGATGAGGTTATTCTCTGTCATACGAACAAGATTGAAGAAGTGGTTTTGTTTTGTTTTTAATGAGCCTGGGATCTGAGGGATTTCAGGGAGAAGAGATGAGATGTATCCCCTTTGGGATGGTTGTTTCTTGTTTTTGAGATTCCTTTCTCTTTCGTAAGTGTCACCTTCCCCCAGTGTTGCCCCCCAACCCCATGGTGTTGTGACATTTTCTTTCTGCCCCATCCCTCTGTTAACTCCTTCCCTCGTTCCATCCCCTAACTCTGAGTATCTTCCAGTGCTGGCCCCTTTGCTGTCTTCCTCACTGCCTTCAGATAGTGCCTTTATGTCACACATAACCCAATCATGCTCTAGGCTCAAGGTTATCTCTTGACCAGTTTCTTAGCCTGGTATCATTCCTACAGTGTCTTCTCCCCATTGTCACTCCCACTTCTTTGTTGTGAAACCTTATCGTTTATCACCTGGACAATTTCAGTTCATTCCTGGATGGTGTCCTTGCTCCCTGGCAATTTCAGTCCTCACTCTTCCCTTGCAAGCTGTGCTGGTCTACAGTAATCATTTAAAGATTTCTGGGTCTTGATTTATGTACCTTGGCTCATGGATGAATAGCCCACTGCTGCTGACGTATCATGTATATAGTAGTTTCCTTACTCTTTGAGTCTTTCCTTCTTATAACTTATCCCTCATCAGTATTCCTATTGTGACAAACAAAGTCTGATCTTGTCACTCTCAAACTTTGCTAACTTCAGTAATTTTTTAGGACCCAGAGGATAAAGTCTAAACTCTATGTTGGAACAAACCTTCAAGGCCTGTTCACATTTACCCACCCCATCTTCTACCATCAGCCCCAATCTCACATCCCCAGCCCCTTTGCCTGTGATGTCATTTCCAAAACAGGTCAACCAAGCCCTTTTAAACTTCTGACTTTGCACGTGACGGTCTCTTTTTGGCAGGACTTTCAGGTCCCCACTGATTTTTTTTTTTCAAGATCCATTTTAAAGCATCTTTTAAAAAAGCCTTCCCCAACTGACAAGGAATTAATCTCAAAAATATACAAGCAGCTCCTGCAGCTCAATTCCAGAAAAATAAACGACCCAATCAAAAAATGGGCCAAAGAACTAAACAGACATTTCTCCAAAGAAGACATACAGATGGCTAACAAACACATGAAAAGATGCTCAATATCACTCATTATCAGAGAAATGCAAATCAAAACCACAATGAGGTACCATCTCACACCAGTCAGAATGGCTGCTATCAAAAAGTCTACAAACAATAAATGCTGTAGAGGGTGTGGAGAAAAGGGAGCCATCTTACACTGTTGATGAGAATGCAAACTAGTACAGCCACTATGGAGAACAGTATGGAGATTCCTTAAAAAACTAAATAGAACTGCCATACAACCTAGCTATCCCACTGCTGGGCATGCACACTGAGGAAACCAGAATTGAAAGAAACACGTGTACCCCAGTGTTCATTGCAGCACTGTTTACAATAGCCAGGACATGGAAGTAACCTAGATGTCCATCGGCAGACGAATGGATAAGAAAGCTGTGGTACATATATGCAATGGAGTATTACTCAGTCATTAAAAAGAATGCATTTGAATCAGTTCTAATGAGGTGGATGAAACTGGAGCCTATTATACAGAGTGAAGTAAGTCAGCAAGAAAAACACCAATACAGTATATTAATGCATATATATGAAATTTAGAAAGATGGTAATGATGACCCTATATGCGAGACAGCAAAAGAGACACAGATATAAAGTACAGACTATTGGACTCTGTGGGAGAAGGTGAAGGTGGGATGATTTGAGAGAATGGCATTGAAACATGTATATTATCATATGTGAAATAGATCGATGAATGAGACAGGGTGCTCAGAGCTGGTACACTGGGATGACCCTGAGGGATGGGATGGGGAGGGAGGTGGGAGGGGGTTCAGGATGGGGAACACATGTACACCCATGGCTGATTCATGTCAATGTATGGCAAAAACCACTACAATATTATAAAGTCATTAGCCTTCAATTAAAATAAATAAATTTTTTAAAAAGCCTTCCCATATACTTGAACTCTCTCTATGCTCCCGGAATTTTAAATCTTAAGCAAATGAGTAATAATATGGGAAGAAAGGGCTTCCCTGGTCGCTCAGATGGTAAAGAATCTGCCTGCAATGCACGAGACCTGGGTTTGATCCTGGGTTGGGAAGATCCCATGAAAGAGGGCATGGCAACCCACTCCAGTATTCTTGCCTGGAGAATTCCCAGTGACAGAGGAGCCGGGTGGGCTACAGTCCATGGGGTCACAAAGAATCAGACACAATTGAGTGACTAAGCACACATGGGAACAAAGTCAATGAATAGTGTGTGGCCAAGGCCATCTTGTGGTGACTTCTGCTCAGCCCCCATCCAGGCTTTCTCAAGTAGAGTACCTCATTTGAGGCAGAGAAAGTGAAAATGATTTGAGTGACAGATTTCTCAATTCTGCCAAAGATAGCATATGACTGGTGCCATTTTAGATGCATAGGAGAGGAGTTAAGTCACTATACTGTATATAACACATGCTATAGGGTGATAGAACTTATTTTCTCATGAAACTTGGGTTAGAAAGACTGCTACAAGGCAATTTTGGATCTGCCAAACTTCTAAGCCTCATTCTCTGAGTTATCATTGATGCTGTGAGCCTCTGCCATTATGATCCATTCCTTCCACACCTGGGATAGCTAGATTCAGTTTTGGTTGCTAGCAAATAAGACCATTGTCTACTATAACAGCACCAGGAATATGTATTTGTTGCTATATATGTTTTATTGAATAATTAATCAGATGAATAACCTTTGAAATTTCTCCATTTTCTTTTTTCCCTATATCAAAGCAGTCACCACACACATCAGTCTTTATTTTCAGCATCGCTCAGAGTCTATCCTTTCTTTACATTTTCATGCCCACCCCCCTCATCTAGTATTTTATCATCTCAGCCCACATTCCTGCAGTCATCTCTTCATGCTGCCCTTTACCTCTTTCATGCTCTCCGCTTAAATGATACTGAATCCAGATCAGTTTTTCCCCAAAACAGAAGGACACATTATCATTCCCCTTATAAGTATCATACCAGCTGGCTTTGAGGCTGCGTTAACCTCATGAGCCTAGCACTCCAGGTCTCCCACCGTTTGGCCCCATAGTCTGCATCCAGCATGCCTCCTTTACTGCACTCAGACATGGCGCTCTTCTGCACATACTCTTCTCCTTTGCTAGACCTACCACCCTTCCCTCCCTGCAACCTGTATTACTGACTTAAAAACTCATTGTCAGATCTTGCCAAACGATCCTCCCAATATTCACGTTCCAATTATTTTGTTTCCTGAACGTCATAAGCCATATTTACTGCTTCTTTTCCTGTTCCCCACATCACATTTCACCTGGATAATTCTTTTTTTCATGTTTAAAATACTCTTATTCTCAATATAACCCACATACAGTGGTTAGGAAGAGTAAGCAAAAAGTGAATTACAGTGTTCATTTTTTTCCTTAATTATTATTGATTTCTAAACGTCCCTAGTACCACTTCAAAATCTACCTCCTCCCAAAAGCCTGCTTGACTCTCTTTAACCTAAATACTCACTCTTTCCTAATTTTCATTCTTACAGTCCATTATTGCCTTGTCTCCATACTAGTAAGTGGAATTATCCACTGGAACTCTCCTCATCAAGAACCAATAATTAGCCTGTTAAGTATACACTTGAGTGGACAGCAAGGAAGACAAGAAGTATTTTTACCTCCATTTTCTTTCCCTTTTTTATACCAGATTGCTGAATACTTTTTATTTTAAAAAAATATACAGGTCCACAGTATGTCACTGCTGGCTATTAACAAACTTCAGTTCAGTTCAGTTGCTCAGTCATCTCCAACTCTTTGCGACCCCACGAACTGCAGCACGCCAAGCCTCCCTGTCCATCACCAACACCCGGAGTTTACCCAAACTCATGTCCATTGAGTCAGTGGTGCCATCCAACCATCTCATCCTCTGTTGTCCCCTTCTCCTCCTGCCTTCAATCTTTCCCAGCATCAGGGTCTTTACAAATGAGTCAGTACTTCGCATCAGGTGGCCAAAGTATTGGAGTTTCAGCTTCAACATCAGTCCTTCCAATGAACACCCAGGACTGATCTCCTTTAGGATGGACTGGTTGGATCTCCTTGCAGTCCAAGGGACTCTCAAGAGTCTTCTCCAACACCACAGTTCAAAGGCATCAATTCTTCAGCACTCAGCTTTTTTTATAGTCCAACTCTCACGTTCATACATGACCACTGGAAAAACTATAGCCTTGACTAGATGGACCTTTGTTGACAAAGTAATGTCTCTGCTTTTCAATATGCTATCTAGGTTGGTCATAACTTTCCTTCCAAGGAGGAAGCATCTTTTAATTGCATGGCTGCAAGCACCATCTGCAGTGATTTTGGAGCCCAGAAGAATAAAGTCTGACACTGTTTCCACTGTTTCCCCATCTATTTGCCATGAAGTGATGGGACCAGATGCCATGATCTTTGTTTTTTCACTCTCCTCTTTCACTTTCATTAAGAGGCTTTTTAGTTCCTCTTCACTTTCTGCCATAAGGGTGGTGTCATCTGCATGTCTGAGGTTATTGATATTTCTCCCGGCAATCTTGATTCCAGCTTGTGCTTCCTCCAGCCCAGTGTTTCTCATGATGTACTCTGCATATAAGTTAAATAAGCAGGGTGACAATTTACAGCCTTTTCCTATTTGGAACCAGTCTGTTGTTCCATGTCCAGTTCTAACTGTTGCTTCCTGACCTACATACAGGCTCTAAAGAGACAGATCTGGTGGTCTGGTATTCCCTTCTCTTTCAGAATTTTCCGCAGTTTATTGTGATCCACACAGTCAAAGGCAAAAAGATAGGACACTGAAAGATGAACTCCCCAGGTCGGTAGGTGCCTAATATGCTACTGGAGATCAGTGGAGAAATAACTCCAGAAAGAATGAAGGGATGGAGCCAAAGCAAAAACAACACCCAGTTGTGGATGGGACTTGTGATAGAAGCAAAGTTCGATGCTGTAAAGAGCAATATTGCATAGGAACCTGGAATGTTAGGTCCATGAATCAAGGCAAATTGGAAGTGGTCAAACAGGAGATGACAAGAGTGAACATTGACATTCTAGGAATCAGCAAACTAAGATGGACTAGAATGGATGAATTTAACTCAGATGACCATTATATCTACTACTGTGTGCAGGAATCCTTAAGAAGAAATGGAGTAGCCATCATAGTCAACAAAAGAGTCTGAAATGCAGTACTTGGATGCAATCTCAAAAACAACAGAATGATCTCTGTTCGTTTCCAAGGCAAACCTTAGTCTTCATCGGATGGCAAATATGGTCTTGGCTACGAATTATTTGGTTGCAAGAGCTAGAAATCTCAGACTAGGTCATGGTAAGAAGGGAATTGTAGTACATTTATACTATGCAATCACTCAGACACAGGAATCAGAAAGTGGCCAAGCTTCTTGAGAATGGAAGAAGATGCTGGGATTGAAATCTCTTTTTTTCTCTTTAACTCTTTGTCAACAACTGCAGCACCTCTCCCATCTCTGCTTTTCTTGGTCTCTGCTCTCCAAAGATGCTGACTTCTTGTAAAGGGCTCAGTTCAGTTCAGTTCAGTTGCTCAGTCGTCTCTGACTCTTTGCTACCCCATGAATCACAGCATGCCAGGCCTCCCTGTCCATCACCAACTCCCGGAGTTCACTCAGACTCACATCCATTGAGTCAGTGATGCCACCCAGCCATCTCATCCTCTGTCGTCCCCTTCTCCTCCTGCCCCCAATCCCTCCCAGCATCAGAGTCTTTTCCAATGAGTCAACTCTTCACATGAGGTGGCCAAAGTACTGGAGTTTCAGCTTCAGCATCCTTCCTTCCAAAGAAATCCCAGGGCTGATCTCCTTCAGAATGGACTGGTTGGATCTCCTTTCAGTCCAAGGGACTCTCAAGAGTCTTCTCCAACACCGCAGTTCAAAAGCATCAATTCTTCGGCACTCAGCTTTCTTCACAGTCCAACTCTCACATCCATACGTGAGGATAAAGGGCTCAGAGGGGCCCAATTCACATAATTTTACTGACTTAATCCATCATCCACTGTTGGCTGATTGCAGATTCTCAAGGCAAGGGATTTGGCTAAACTTTGATTTGTTATGATGGTTGACTTTGGGCCAGGTGTGCATCCTTGATCCACAGCACTGTGGGGCTGGGGGCACACATTATACAAATAAACACTTGGTCCTGTTTGTTCAAGGAAGTTTTGAGTGAGTCACACATAGGTCCCCACACTTCCACTATAAAAAAGTTGAGTGTTACATATGTATTTGAGAATCATCACACCCCAGGGCTGTTTCTTTGCCTTCTTCTAATTTTAATAGCTAGTTTCACTATGATATGGAAGAAGACTCATCAGTCTTAAAATTGTCATGTTACTGATGTCATCAATAGAAAATGAGGAAAAATTATGAACTAGTTCTTACAATCATATATATCATACATTACATGGTTAAAAATCAACCTTATTAGAAGTTCAGTGCAATTTTGGCCTACAAATTTAAAAGAGCATATGGAAGAATTTGAGGGGGTCTAGATTGAAGGCAGGAGAAGGGGACAACAGAGAATGAGATGGTTGGATGACATCACTGACTCTATGGGCATGAGTTTGAGCAAACTCAGGGAGATGATGAAGGACAGGGAAGCCTTGCGTGCTGCATTCCATGGGGTCACAAAGAGTCAGACACAATTTAGCAACTGAATAACAACAATGCAAAACTAAGGAAATGATAAAAGAGAAATAAAATAGCATGTGAGTTTCAAATTAATGCTTATTTAGCCTGGAGAAGATAGTAATGATGTGAGAAGTTCCCCAAACATATGAAGGTGAAATAGAGATATAGTGAGATCACCTCTATTTCCCTGATATAATATGCAATTGAATATAGATTTTAATGACAACATAAACTCAACCTTTTAGGCTGCAGTGCTGTGCTCAGAGAAATTCATGGGCTCTATTTATATAAGATGTATAAATGTATTTGGGCTTCCCTTGTGGCTCAGCTGGTAAAGAATCAGCCTGCAATGCAGGAGACCTGGGTTCAGTCCCTGGGTTGGGAAGATCCCCTGGAGAAGGGAAAGGCTACCCACTCCAGTATTCTGGCCTGGAGAATTCCATGGACTGTGTAGTCTATGGGGTCGGACATGACTGAGTGACTTTCACTTTCTTTTTCACTTTTCATAAATGTATTTATAGGAGCAGATATGTGGTATCATACTCACAGGAGTATAAATTAGAGGACTTTGTTGAGATTGCCTCAAGCTCTATGAGCCTGAGGTTAGTTTTGTGAAACTCAGTAGAAATGAAAGGCAGAAGTAAAAAAAAACTTTTGTCGTCATATTTTTCTTAATGAATGATTCCAGATGTGGCCAAATGAATTGTGCTCTCTAAGGGGCATTCAAAGGAGCAGTAATAGTCACCAAGCACTGAATTTTCTTTTGTAGAGTGGGAATTATGAACTAAGGGTGAAAGCTAAATTTTCCTTCATAATGAAGCAAGTAAGATTCTAGTGACTAGGTGAGAGAAGAGAGAAGGACAGATGAAGTGACCAGAAATGGGGGAAAATGATGGAAATTTCAGTTAGAGAAATTAACAGACTTTCCTGTAAGTAGTGTGTAGTGTGAGTCATCTTTATCCACCCCTTCCCTCAAGATTTCACCAGAAAATTGTCACCAAATATCTGTCTCTGTTATTGAGTCAGGGAGTTGGATCTCTGCTAGGATGCATAGAAAATGCCAAGTATAGCCTCAAGTATGATTGGACAAGAGCTGAGGTCACCTGTGAAAGGTGTACTCTACTCAGATTTTCTGTATTTATCACTATCCTCAAATTATCTGTGTTTACCAGCCCAAGAGTGAACTAAGTAGACATGTCAGTGTAGTATCAGGGCCAAGTAAGAATTTTGATTGGGTGAAAGATAACTCAAGGCTGGAATTCCAGAGAATTTTACTGTATGACCTTGGATGAACAAATAAATTCTTTGTGCCTTAATTTCTCCTTCAAATGAAGACAGTGTATATACCTCATCTACTTCAAGATACAATAATGTATGATTACTTACAAGAAAATATAGTCAATTCAGATTGCAAGTCCTACAGCCCAATAGTGAGAACCATTGAGAACTGAGCAAGCCTTAGGCACTGAGCGATGGCCTACCACTTCTACTTGAAATGTCATTTGGGATCCTGAGGGTCCCCAAAACTCATTCAGGGGGGTTGCAAGGTCAAAATTACTTTCGTAGTAATACTAAAATTTTATTTGTTTTTTTCAATATCATTCTCTCATGAATGCCTGGTGGAGTTTTCTGGAGGCTACATAGTGTGTGATATCTCAGAGATTGAATGCAAAAGCAGATATGAGAATCCAGCTGGCTTCTCTAAGCCAGATCTTAAAGAGATTTTCAAAAATATAAAACAGTCCTATTCTTCTTATTATTTTTTTTTCTTTTGGAAATACAGTTCTTTTTCACTTAAAATATTATTTGTGTTACCCTGATAGCTCAGTTGGTAAAGAGTCTGCTTGCAATGCAGGAGACCCCGGTGCAATTCCTGGGTCGGGAAGATACACTGGAAAAGGGATAGGTCACCCACTCCAGTATTCTTGGGCTTCCTTTGTGGCTCCACTGGTAAAGAATCTGCCTGCAAAGCAGGCAATGTGAGAGACCTAGGTTAGGAAGATCCCCTGGAGAAGGGAAAGGCTACCCACTCCAGTATTCTGGCCTCAAAAATTCCATGGGCTGTATAGTCATGGGGTCCCAAAGAGTTGAATATGACTGAGTGACTTTGACTTTCACTTTTACCATGTAATGGGCTTATTGTTCTTTTTTTTAAAATAAATATTTAAACACTTTCCAGTTTTGATTTCTAATATAGTAAATATCAATACATATTTTTCATACAAACAAAAGACTTTTGAGGAACTTCCTTGGCAGTCCACTGGTTAAGACTCTATTCTTCCACTGCAGGGGGCTCCAGTTTGATTCTTGGTTAGAGACTAAGATCCCACATGCTGCTCGGAGTGGTCAAAAAAAAAAAAAAGATTTTTGAGGTCATTCATTAATTTTAAAAGTGTATTAAGAGTCCTAAAGCAAAATGATTGGAGAACCACTTCACCTTGGCAAAGTGACTTTGAGTAAGGTGATCCATGCATGCTCTAACTTTCCCTCATTCTGCCATGGTCTTATGGTAGGTGGTGGGACCCTCAGGAGAAGAATCCCTCACAGAGTATAGATATTTGGGAATCCTCTCAAACTGGCACAAGTTGAAACTGAACTGTATGTGTGGTTCTCAGGCAATACCATCATATCCAAGCCTCATAACATATTCCATTCCTGTACTGTATGGATTCTCCAGCATTATTCATCTCTGGGTCAAAGACTGATGGCATTTTATGCTGAGGGGAGGGCCCTGGAGATGACCTGGATTTGGTGACAAAGCCTGGTCTTGTATCATTAGCATCGGTATGTCTTTCAGCATATGCATAATTGGTGTTCCACTATCAGCCTCAGAATAGCTGTTACTGATGCTCATGACAGGTGAGACATCAGGCTAGCTAATTTATATGTATTAAATCTCGTAACACACTTGGGAGTTAAGTATACTTATTATGGCAGTTTTATGTCAGAGGAAACTGAGACACACTATTTAGCTAAGTTTGGTTAAGGTCTCACAGGTCAAAAGTAAGAAAAGTCAGATTCGGACACACATCATTTGGCTCCAGGTTCTGTGGTGTTAAAGTCTGTATGCTATCACTCTCCCTATGGACTTGTTGACTAGTTTGCTCTTCCAATGTACTGGGAAGGGTCGACTGACTGCTGTAACAGCCAACCTAAAATTGACAGAAGATTCATATAAAATTAATTCCTTTGTGTTCCAGTGCAAAGTGGGTTGGTGAGGGTTCCATATGGTCACTCAGAGACCCAGGATCTTTCCATCTTGTGGCTCCATCCTTCTGTAAACCCTTGGAATTCCCTACCTTTAGTCAGTCGATGAGGATAATGGAAAACTGCACAAGCCAAGTCAGCATTTCCACCTGTATTTCATGGCTTTTAATCTCTCATATAGCTACACCCAATGGCTAGGGATGCTTGGAAATATGGTCTAGCTGCCCAGAAGGAAAAAGGGGAGAGCTGAACAGTCACATGAGTACTGTAAAGAGTTTGATGTTAAGTAATAATGAGGAGATTGTAGGAATATCGCTAGAGTCTGAGCTCTCAGATCAACTGATACTTTAGAAGGTCTATCAATAATTGGATAGGGATTCCCAGGTGGCACAGTGGTAAAGAATCTGCCTGCCATTGCAGGAGATGCAAGAGACTCGTGTTCAATCACTGGGTCAAGAAGATCCCCTGCAGTAGGGAATGGCAGCCCACTCCAGTATTCTTGCCTGGAAAATCCCATGGAAAGAGGAGCCTGGTGGGCTACAGTCCATGGGGTCACAAAGAATTGGACATTACTGAATGACTGAGGACACACCAATAATTCGATATCCCTGACATGGAAGTTTCTTTACTTTAAGGCCTCCAGGGCCAAGGTCCTCAGATGTAAGTATATATGGGCCTGAGATTAACTATCAAAAACTTTAATATGATACCTAAAACTAAGCAGCCCTTATAACATACTAGTGAAAATTATAATAGAAAAGACTTTATTTTCCTCAGACACTTCAGTGTTAATTTTCTTCAGTGAAAATTTACAAGAAAATTTTCAGAGCAAATATGCAGACCTATTATTAATATAAGAATGATGCCCTCTGAAATTTTGCAGTACATGTCCTGTACAACTACCAAGATGGCCTGCCTTTATGCTCACTAAGGATTTCCACCCCTTTAGTCATTATAGTTCAGCCCAGGTTTCCAGTTGTCTTGCAGGAATGCACCCAGAGAGCATAATTAAGTTATTGCTTGCTTTTCTTTAAATGTTCCTCTTCATGGTTCCTTCAGTTTGTCCCATGCAGAATAGCCTTTCTCATCATTCAGTTCAGTCGCTCAGTTTTGTCTGACTCTTTGCGACCCCATGGACTGCTGCATGCCAGGCTTCCCTGTCCATCACCAACTCCCGGAGTTTACCCAAACTCATGTTCATCAAGCTGGTGATGCCATCCAACCATCTCATCCTCTATTGTCCCCTTCTCCTCCCGTCTTCAATCTTTCCCAGCATCAGGGTCTTTTCCAATGAGTCAGCTCTTCACATCAGGTGGCCAAAGTATTGGAGTTTCAGCTTCAACATCAGTTCTTCCAGTGAACACTCAGGACTGATCTCCTTTAGGATGGGCTGGTTGGATCTCCTTGCAATCCGAGGGACTCTCAAGGGTCTTCTACAACACCACAGTTCAAAAGCATCAGTTCTTCAGTGCTCAGCTTTATTTACAGTCCAACTCTCACATCCATACATGACTACTGGAAAAACCATACCTCTGACTAGATGGACATTTGTTGGCAAAGTAATGTCTCTGCTTTTTAATATGCCGCCTAGGTTTGTCATAGCTTTTCTTCCAAGGAGCAAGTGTCTTTTAATTTCATGGCTGCAGTCACCATCTGCAGTGATTTTTGGAGCCTAAGAAAATAAAGTTTGTCACTGTTTCTATTGTTTCCCCATCTTTTTGCCATGGAGTGATGGGACCAGATGCCATGATCTTAGTTTTTTGAATGTTGAATTTTAAGCAAGCTTTTTCACTCTCGTCTTTTACTTTCATCAAGAGGCTCTTCAGTTCCTCTTCCTTTTCTGCCATAAGGGTGGTGTCATCTGAGTATCTGAGGTTATTGATATTTCTCCCAGCAATCTTGATTCCAGCTTTTGCTTCATCCAGTCTGGCATTTCTCATGATGTACTCTGCATATAAGTTAAATAAGCAGGGTGACAATATACAGCCTTGATGTACTCCTTTCCCTGTTTGAAACTAGTCTGTTGTTCCATGTCTGGTTCTAACTGTTGCTTCTTGACCTGCATACAGATTTCTCAGCAGGCAGATCAGGTGGTCTGGTATTCCCATCTCTTGAAGAATATTCCACAGTTTGTTGTGATCCACACAGTCAAAGGCTTTGGCATAATCAGTAAAGCAGAAGTAGATGTTTTTCTGGAATTCTCTTGCTTTTTCTGTGATCCAGCAGATGTTGGCAATTTGATCTCTGGTTCCTCTGCCTTTTCTAAATCCACCTTGAACATCTGGAAGTTCACAGTTCATGTACTGTTGAAGCCTGGCTTGGATAATTTTGAGCCTTACTTTACTAGTGTGTAAGATGAGTGCAGTTGTGCAGTAGTTTGAACATTCTTTGGCATTGCCTTTCTTTGGGATTGGAATGAAAACGGACTTTTTCCAGTCCTGTGGCCATTGCTGAGTTTTCCAGATTTGCTGGCATATTGAGTGCAGCACTTTCACAGCATCATCTTTTAGGATTTGAAATAGCTCCACTTGAATTCCATCACCTCCACTAGCTTTATTCGTAGGGATGCTTCTTAAGGCCTACTTGACTTCACATTCCAGGATGTCTGGCTCTAAGTGAGTGATCACACCATCATGGTTATCTGGGTCATGAAGATCTTTTTTGCATAGTTCTTCTGTGTTTTCTCATTATTACCTGCCCTTAATAGAAAAGAAAGAGCAGTAGATTGTTCTATACTATTCTTTAGTCCTGGAGTTCCGGCTTCTGGATCTGACAGTTTCTCACCATACATGGTTACTTAGTCTATATAATTATCCTATTATCAGGGTTTGTAAACCTTGACATTATCGACAGTTTAGCGGAGGTAGGGAGGGCGATTCTTTGTGGTAGGGCCTGTCTTGGACAGTGTAGGATGTTTTGCTGCATTCCTGGTCTCTGCCTACTCTGTCACTCTCTCCAGTTGTTGACAATCAAAACTGTTCCCACGGATTACCAGATGTCCTCTGAAGGTCAAAATCACCCCCAGTTGAGAACCACAGGAAGCAGACAGTGGCCTGGAGTGTAGTTGTTATCTCCTAAACTGGGTGGATTAGAGCCCTCCTCTCATAGGCTGTTGTGCTTGTGCTACTTGGGTTAAAACACTGGTGTCGTTGTTGGTTTGTACCTTTCTTCATTCTCTCCTCTCCCACCATGGCCACCCACTTCTGGGAGTATCAAAAGTAGACATGTTACTGCTGTTCTTAAAACACACTCCTATGACTTGCATTGCTCCGAAGATAGAGGCTGGTATCCCTCCAGTGACCCACAGGGCCTCCACCTCTTCTCCGACCCTCCCAGCTACCACCCTCCCACGTACAAATTGTAATCCAAACTGTGGTACATTCCATGTTCTTTCTCTCCTTTGGGACATTGTGCATGCTGATCTATTTTTCTGGAATATTCTTCTTGAGTTCATTGCTCTTCCCCTAGTTTCCATTTAACCTTCAATGCTCAGAGCTTATAATTTCCTTCAGAAAATCTTTCCCTAAGCCGCTTCTCATAAGACAAAGTTAGGTTTTGAGTTAAATACCAATAGAACATTCTGTCCATTCCCCTACTGGCTCTTATAATAGTTAAAAATATGTGCAGTATTAGAAAATTAAGTAATTATTTTCTCTCCTACACTAGAAGGTAAGTTCCATAATCTGGTTGCCCATTGGGGTGCTGGATCTCTTACATGTAACAGACCAAACAGTAAGTGCCTTTGAGATTTTCAAGGGTGTATTTCATAATTTGAGTCTGAAAAAAACAGATATTGGCCTCCAAGAGATGAAAATAAGATATAAAATTAAAAGTAATAAATGTATCATTAAATGTCTACAAAAATTAATATCATGATGGTATAGCAACCAGTTGACAGAAACTCAATTCTTACATAGTTGCATATAAACAGAATTTGAATCACAAAAGCAAACTGGGTATTTTATTATGAATAATATGCATAATTATATTTTGAAATTAATTTTTTTAGTTTTGCATTTACATGTGTATATTGTCATCTTTGAGTACACATAATTACTATGTGTCCTTATTTTCTCTTTTAGTATTGATTCTTCTGTATTTTCTTTTTTTCTGATTGATGTATAGATGATTGTGTTAGTTTCTGTTGTATAGCATTGTGATTCAGTTATACATATATATACATATTCTTTTAAATACTCTTTTCTATTATGGTTTATTACAAGATATTGAATTTAGTTCCCTTTGCTATACAGTAGGACCTTACAGTTTATTTTATATATATTGGTTTGTATCTGCTAATCCCAGATTCCTAATATATCCCTCTCTCATCCCCTTTCCCCTTTAGTAACCGTGAAGTTTATTTTCTATGACCGTGAGGATCTTTGTTTCCTAAGTAAGTTCATTTATGTTATTTTCTAGATTCTGCATATAAGTGATATCATATGGTATAGGTCTTTCTCTTTCTGACTTCACTTAGTGTGATAATCTCTAGGTCCATCCATGTGGTTGCAAATGGCATTATTTCATTATTTTTACGACTGAATAGTACTCCATTGTGTATATGTACCATATCTTCTTGATCTAGTCATGTGTTGATGGGCATTTATGTTGTTTCCATGTCTTGGCTATTGTGAATTGTGCTGCTATGAACATAGGGATGCATGCCTCCTTTCAAATTAGAGTTTTCTCTAGATATATGCACAGAAGTGGGATTACTGGATCATACAGCAACTCTATCTTTAGCTTTTTAATGAGTCTCCATACTGATTTCCTAGAGGAGGAAATGGCAACCCACTCCTGTATTCTTACCTGGAGAATTCCATGGACAAAGGAGCCTGGCAGGCTACAGTCCATGGGGTCACAGAGTTGGACACGACTAAGTGACTATCACTCACTCATACTGTTTTCCTTAGTGTCTGCACCAATTTACATTCCCACCAATAGTCTTAGAAGGTTCCCTTTTCTCCATGTCCCCTCCAACATTTGTTATTTGTGTGCTTTTTAATGATGGTCATCCTGACCAGTGTGAGGTGGTAGGTTCCTCATGGTAGTTTTTGTTTACATTTCTCTAGTAACTAGTGATGTGTAGCTGTTTTCATGTGCTATTGGCCATTTGTATGTCTTTGGACAAATGTCTGTTTAGGTCTTCTGCCCATTTTCTGGTTGAGTATGTTGTCATTGTTGTTATTGAGCTGTTTGTGTATTTTGAAAGTTAAGGCCTTTTTGGTCTCACCATTTGCAAATATTTTCTCCCAGTATGTGGGTTATCTTTTCATTTTATTTATGGTTTCCTTTGCTGTGTATATGGTTATAAGTTTGATTAGGTCTCATTTATTTATTTTTGCTTTTATTTCTATTGTCTTGGTAGACTGACCTAAGAAAATATTGGTACAATTTATGCCAATGTTACCTTTTAGGAGTTTCATATTGTCATGTCTTATGTGCATGCGTGCATGCTAAGTCGCTTCAGTCATGTCTGACTCTTTGCAACCGTATGGGCTGTAGCCCACCAACCTCCTCTGTCCATGGGGTTCTCCAGGCCAGGATACTGGAATGGGTTGCCATTTCCTACTCCAGGGGATCTTCCCAACCCAGGGATAAAACCCATGTCTCCTGCACTGACAGGTGAGTTCTTTACCACCATGCCACCTGGGAAGCCCGGTCTTCCCTTTAGTACTTGGCAAAAGAAGGGAATTGAACTCTTTTCCAATGAGTCTGCTCTTCGCATCAGGTAGCTAAAGTATTGGAGCTGCAGCTTCAGCATCAGTCCTTCCAGTGAATGTTCAGGGTTGATTTCCTTTAGGATTGACTGGTTTGATCTCCTTGCTGTACAGGGGATTCTCAAGCATCTTCTCCATACCACAATTCAAAAACATCATTTCTTCAGCACTCAGCCTTCCTTACGATCCAACTCTCACATCCATACACGACTGCCAGAAAAACCATAGCTTTGACTATACAGACCTTTGTCAGCAAAGTGATGTCTCTGCTTTTTAATATTCTGTCTAGGTTTGTCATAAACTTTTCTTCTAAGGAGCAAGAGTCTTAATTTTGTGACCGTAGTCACCGTCTGCAGTGATTTTGGAGCCCAAGAAAATAAAATCTATCATGGTTTCCACTTATTCCCCATCTATTTGCCATGAAGTGATGAGACTGAATGCCATGATCCCAGTTTTTTGAAAGTTGAGTTTTAAGCTAGCTTTTTCACTCTCCTCTTTCACATTCATCAAGAGGCTCTTTAGTTCCTCTTTGCTTTCTGCCGTTATAGTGGTATCATCTGCATATCTGAGATTGTTGATATTTCTCCTGGCAATCATTATTCCAGTGTGTGCTTCATCCAGCCTAGCATTTCTCATGCTGTACTCTGCATATAAGTTAAATAAGCAGAGTAACAATATACAGCCTTGACGTACTCCTTTCCCAATTTGGAACCAGTCCATTGTTCCATGTCTGGTTCTAATGTTGCTTCTTGTCCTGCATCCAGTTTCTCAGGTAAGGTGGTCTGGTATTCCCATCTCTTGAAGAATATTCCACAGTTTGTTGTGATCCACACAGTCAAAGGTTTTAGCATAGTCAGTGAAGCAAATGTAAGTTTTTTGGGGGAATTCCCTTGCTTTTTCTATGATATAAGAGATGTTAGCAATTTGATCTCTGGTTCTTCTGTCTTTTCTAAATCCAGCTTGTACATCTAGAGGTTCTCAATTCATGTGCTGCTGAAGCCTGGCTTGAAGGATTTTGAGCATTACCTTGCTAGCATGTGAAATGAGTACAGTTGTGTGGTAGTTTGAACATTCTTTGGCTTTGCCTTTCTTTGGGATTGGACTGAAAACTGACCTTTTCCAGCCCTGTGGTCACTGCTGAGTTTTCCAAATTTGCTGGCATATTGAGTGCAGCACTTTAACAGCATCATCTTTTAGAAATTTGAAATAGCTCAGCTTGAATCCCATCACCTCCAGTAGCCTTGTTTGTAGTAATGCTTCTTAAAGCCCATTTGACTTTACACTCCAGGATGTGTGACCACACCTTTGTGGTTATCTGGGTAATTAGGATCTTTTTTGTATAGTTCTTCTGTGTATTCTTGAATCAAGATAAGTTGCATTAATTTTCTAGAAGATTCTCCTGGATCTTCATAATCCTGAGATATCAGGCATCTCGACTTAAAAGGATACCCCTTAGATTTTGCAACACTGGAAGGAAACCATATCTGGGAGGCTTTCCAGGGGTGTTACCAGAAAGAAAGGGATCTCATTTTTGGCTGATCTCAAATATACAGAAAGTCCAAAGGACCATGCCCAAGATTAGTTTTCTTACTAAGTAATCTTACCACCTTCCCTCCCTGGTCATCCTTCTTTTAATTTTCCACCCCTGATTCTTTTCTGGAGCCTTCATGGCAAGCACCTTGGGGTCAAGTGGGTAGAGGCTGTCTTTCCCAACTCTGTTCTGGAAGGAATCCAGTGAATCCTTTCAGACAGGATGAAGTCCTCCACAGATGTAGCTTTACATCCTCTGTCTCTTCAGAGTGAAATGACATAAGGAAAACCTTCCCCTTGCTAACACTGATAGCCCCTCATAATAAGAATTCCAACACCATTAAGCTTAAGCAAAGAAAAACAAAAGAGCTCTTAGAATGAGGAGGCCAAGGATTGAATAAGGAGAGGGACACAGAAAACTCTGCCTTGCCACACTGAACAGCCCTAAAGAATCCAGCTTAGTGACCTTTCTCCATTCCCCATGCTCCTGTCTCCTACCCAAAGTCCAAGGGCATTCCCAGGGCTAATGATTTAGGGAAGAATTTACATCGTTCCATATACCAGTCCCCTAACAATTGTGATGACATTTTGCTAGATTACTTCTGGGTGATGGCAGACAGGGCCTCAGTAATAATACCTTGCAAGTGTAACATGTCTGTAATTAGACTGTCCTGTAATTAGTTAGCTGACAACTAAGCCACAGCTTGCCACTAGCCAGTGACACAGCAGGACACAGGAAGAACCATAGAGAAGGACATCTGTCTGCCAATTGATGGCAAGGATTCCCAGGAAAGCCAGAATGAACTACACAATAATAATGACAACAAAAAGCCATAGAGAGGAGAAGATCACATTTCTTGCTCAGAGACAAAGCTAGTGCCTCAGAAAGAAAGCAATAATGGATCTCCCTCCAATCTCCTGCTCTGAAGGATAGTGTGGGAGAGGTGGATTTTAGCACATCACAAAGCCAGGTACATAACTTAGGATGGATCTGGAATTTTGGTGGTGACTCCAGGAAATGAGACAGAGGTCCCATATTACACATGCAGACAGGGTTAATGGCCCAAGAAAGAACCTTCCAAGTGGTTCTGCGAGTCAGGGAGTGAGACAGTTTGATTTGATTAAATTAAGTGTTCTCCCTAGGATATGAGGGGGCAAGTGGACCAATCATCTCTGTCATTCCCCTAAACTTGCTTCTACTGGATTCTTGGAAGTTTCTC
Source organism: Capricornis sumatraensis (assembly GCF_032405125.1). NCBI lineage: Eukaryota > Metazoa > Chordata > Mammalia > Artiodactyla > Bovidae > Capricornis > Capricornis sumatraensis. The sequence continues at coordinate 135,515,225 of NC_091092.1, read as the reverse complement.
ATTTGGTTCCTCCCTTTTACATCATCTCCTGCACTTGGTAGATAAGTCCCACCACCATCCCAACTCCATCCTGTTTCTTCAATTTTGGATGCCCCAGCTGACTCATTTGAAAAGACCCTGAAGCTGGGAAAGATTGAGGGCAGGAGGAGAAGGGGATAACAGAGGATGAGATGGTTGGATGGCATCACCGACTCGTTGGACATGGGTTTGGATGGACTCTGGGAGTTGGTGATGGACAGGGAGGCCTGACGTGCTATGGTTCATGGGGTCGTAAAGAGTTGGACACCACTGAGTAACTGCACTGAACTGAACTCAGCCCTACTTTAGGTCATCACAAGCTCTCTTATCTGGACCGACTACCGCAGATACCCTCTTTCTGGTTTCTCTGGGCTCTGTTCTCCTTCATCTACCTATAACTGTTGATAAAGCTCAATTTCCTTTTGTAACTGCCTCCATAGTCTCTCTTCTAGAGTTGCAAACAGAGCCCCATTTTCTACTAACTTGGACTCCTTGGCATGAAATTTATGATCTGGTTTCAGAATTCTTATATCCCTTATATCTTTACTTTCTCTCTAACTTCAATTGAAATACTTGTTCAGTGTAACTTGCATCTTCATAATATTCTCTTTTTCTAGAATGGTCTTTCCTCTGATCCCTTTCTAAATTCCCACCCGTCTTTTGGGCTTTCCAGGTGGTACTAGTGGTAAAGAACTCACTTGCCAGTGCAGGAGACATAAGAGAGGGGGGTCTGATCACTGGGCCGGGAAGATCCCCAGGAGGGCATGGCAACCCACTCCAGTATTCTTGCCTGGGAAATGCCGTGGGTGGAAGAGCCTGGTGGGCTACAGTCCATGGGGTCAGGAAGAGTCAGACACAAGTGAAGCAACTTAGCACACACCCATCCTTTAGGGCCCAGTTCAAAAGGTGTCCCTTCTTCAGGTGGCTTCTGTTATTTCCCGACCTGATGTGTTTCCTTCCTCTCAGCATTGTTGTTCACTCCATACCCTCTTCTCTCCACCTCTCATGGGGTTTTCCCAGGCCCCTGGCTATTGTTCTGGTTGAGGTACCTGTGGTATAGTTGAAAGCACAATGCGTTGGAAATTAGGTTGCATCTGTTTGATGCTTCCACCTTGCTTTTGTGTGATGTCTGACAAGTGACTTAACCTCTTAGAACCTCTGTATTATTATTTTCAAATTGGAGGTAATAATCCTTGCCTCATAAGATTGCTAGAAATCCTGAGATGATATATACATAAACCTTTTCTAATTGGGAACTATTATACCAGTCTGGGATATCATAATGGTTATCTATCTTATATTCTAGGTTTTTGCATAATTGCCTTATTATATCTCTTCCATTATAGTTATCTGAGAAATTATTTCATTCCATTCTCCCACAACCAGTGTTAACCTCCTGTATCAGTTATGCAGGCGTTCAGGTGCAAGTAACAGGATATATGATTTTCACAGGTTTAAGCAGAAAAGAGACTTATTTATTTCATAAAATAAGAAATCTGAAGGCCAGCAGTCAAGGTAGGGTCTACAGCTCAACATTGTCCAGGTTCTACCCCACTATCTTCAGTATCTTGACTTTCTATCTTCATGCTTGTTGTCTCATAGTTGCAAGATGATAGCCACAGCCCAAGACTTGATGACCTCGTCTGGAGACAGGATGCACTGTTTGTGTGTATAGGAGGAGGTACTGGATCAGAGGTGGATCCTCAGGTGGCCTTGAAAAGGGACCTCATTTCCACTGAGAAGAGAAAAAGCATACATGTTGAGTAGGCAACAGTGTCTGCTACAGTCCTTGATGCAGGAATCAAGTCTTGTTCATCTTCATTTCCTCTCTGCAGTGCCCAGAATACAGTCGATGCCATATGGTAGCTGTTCAATAAATAGTAATTGAATGAACTAATTAATAAATGAATGATTGAGATTTCAAAAGCCTGAAATAAGCAGTTTCAATGCAGCCGTATTTGTACATTTACCTTCCTTTAAGTTCACCCTCATGGTAGCCTTCAGAACTAGAGCAATTTATCCATCAAGCAGAAGTGTTATTATTTGATTAGTTTTTGTCTAGTCAGGGGCCCAGATGCAGGAACATTATGTGAGAAAGAGCATAAATGTGAGTCCAGATCTAAGAGTTTAAAATGAGTCTGAAGTATTAAAACATGTCTCTGACACATATGAGCCTTTATGGTTTTCTTTTTATACAAAGTTGCATAGGAATTCAAAATATTGTTGCAGGGTATATCATAGTGAGAATCACATTCTGAAAATTATACACTCTTAGAATCTTTTAAATGACCTCCTCCCCGTTTTCTTTCCATACTTTATCAGACAGGAGATTCAGTAGGAAAGCAGTAATTATGATCCTTCCTACTTTGACAGATTTTTGGTATATGCCTGAGCAAAATGGGTGAGCAAGGGCGGGGATTAAAGATATAAAGAAAATTAGGTGACCTAATAAGGCCTACTGAAAGGTACATGTAGCAAATGTGGTTCTTAACTTTGAATAAAGTTAAACTCACAGGAGAACGAGCTAATAATTTTCTATTTCATAGATTTACAATTGACTGGTAAAAGTCTCTGATCATAAATTTGTTCCTGTAAAATCTAGCCTTCTTGATTACAGAATTACCAAAGTGGATAGGATCTCAAAATATCGTGAATCTATTCATCTTTAGGAAGGTGCGCTTGTATATCTGCACTGCACAAAATAAGGTGGAGAAGGAAATGGCAACCCACTCCAGTGTTCTTGCCTGGAGAATCCCAGGGACGGGGGAGCCTGGGAGGAGGCCGTCTATGGGGTCGCACAGAGCCGGACACGACTGAAGCGACTTAGCAGCAGCAACAGCAGCACAAAATAAGGAAGGGAATGGGAATATGCAAAGGTATTTTAACCCATAAAAGTTTACAGATGAGGAAGTCAACACTAAGAAAGTTAAGTGATATTTCAAGGGTCACTTTTGTTTATGGATATGGGAGCAGAACCAAGAAAGCCTAGTGCCTTGTCTGTTGCTCTTTCTAATGCCCAATAGGGCATGTTTAGTTTTTGAATCTCCTTTAAGATAATCAAATATGAGATAAAACTTGAATTATGTTGGTGGAACTTGAGAGACATTTATTCCACAAATCTTTGTGCAAAAGTTACCCTTCTGACACTAGACTTATTCCTAGGAACCAGTGCTGCTCATAATAATCCTCATACTTTATAGAAATTATTGTCATCACTTAGCTTTTTTGATCTTGCCTTTTGTCATCACCCAAATGGGATAGTAATAACTTTCTTGTCTAACATACAGGGTAATTTCAAGGACTAATAGGACAAAAAGAGTTTAGAAAAATGAAAACTTACAAATGTATGGCATGATTCATCATCTTATTTAATACTAATCAAAATAATAAACTTTAAAACCAGCTTGTCTTGCCTTGTTAGCTCTAGTCCCAATACCCAACTCCATAGAATACTAAGACAGGCAAGGTAGAAAGTAAAAAGTAAAGGAAGGAAGAAAAATAAAAGAAGCAATCCTTCCTTTACTGCTCTTATTAGTTTTTTAGCCTCATTTCTCAAGAATCTCTTTTATTTTAGGTGCCAACTCCAGCTCTGAGAACATTGCTCAATTATTTACACCCACTATTCCCTGAAGAATTAACATTTGGTAATTAACATTTTATCATATTTTGTGCCTCATTGATCTGTCACAGGGCTTCCCTTGTGGCTCAGCTGGTAAAGAATCCGCCTGCAATGCAGGAAACCTGAGTTCAATCCCTGGGTTGGGAAGATCCCCTGCAGAAGGGAAAGGCTACCCACTCCAGTATTCTGGCCTAGAGAATTCCATGGACTGTATAGTCCATGGGTCTACAAAGAATGATCTCTGTTCATCTCCAAGGCAAACCATTCAATATCACAGGAATCCAAGTCTATGCCCCAACCAGTAATGCTGAAGAAGCTGAAGTTGAACAGTTCTATGAAGACCTACAAGACCTTCTAGAACTAACACCCCCAAAAGATGACCTTTACATCATAGGGCACTGGAATGCATAAGTAGGATGTCAAGAGATACCTGGAGTAACAGGCAAATTTGGTCTTAGAGTACAAAATGAAGCAGGTCAAAGGCTAACAGAGTTTTGCTAAGAGAATGCACTGGTCATAGGAAACATCCTCTTCAAACAACAAAAGATATAACTCTACACATGGACATCACCAGATGATCAACACTGAAATCAGATTGATTATATTCTTTGCAGCCAAAGATAGAGAAGCTCTGTACAGTCGGCAAAACAAGACCGGGAGCTGACTATGGCTCAGATCATGAACTCCTTATTGCCAAATTCAGACTTAAATTGAAGAAAGTAGGGAAAACCACTAGACCATTCAGGTATGACCTAAATCAAGTCCCTTACCATTATACAGTGGAAGTGAGAAAAAGATTTAAGGGACTAGATCTGAGAGACAGTGCCTGAAGAACTATGGACGGAGGTTCATGACATTGTACAGGAGGCAGTGATCAAGACCATCCCAGAAAAAGAAATGCAAAAAGACAAAATGGTTGTCTGAGCAGGCCTTTCAAATAGTTGAGAAAGAAGAGAAGCTAAAGGCAAAGGAGGAAAGGTAAGATACCCATTTAAATGCAGAGGTCAAAAGAAGAAGGAGAGATAAGAAAGCCTTCCTCAGTGATCAGTGCAAAGAAATAGAGGAAAACAATAGAATGGGAAAGACTAGAGATCTCTGCAAGAAAATGAGAGATACCAAGGGAACATTTAATGAAAAGATGGGCTCGATAATGGACAGAAATGGTATGGACCTAACAGAAGCAGAAGATATTGAGAAGAGGTGGCAAAAATATACAGAAGAATTATACAAAATAGATTTTCATGACCCAGATAACCACAATGGTGTGATCACTCACTTAGAGCCAGACATCCTGAAATGCGAAGTCAAGTGGGCCTTAGGAAGCATCACTACGAACAAAGCTAGTGGAGGTGATGGAATTCCAGTTAAGCTGTTTCAAGTCCTAAAAGATGATGCTGTGAAAGTGCTGCACTCAATATGCCAGCAAATTTGGAAAACTCAGTGGTGGCCACAGGACTGGCAAAGGTCTGTTTTCATGCCAGTCCCAAAGAAAGGCAATGCCAAACAGTGCTCAAACTACCACACAATTGCATTCATCTCACACACTAGTAAAGTAATGCTAAAAATTCTCCAAGCCATGGTTCAACAATACGTGAACCAAGAACTTCCAGATGTTCAAGCTGGATTTAGAAAAGACAGAGGGACAAGAGATCAAATTGCCAACATCTGCTGGATCATCAAAAAAGCAAGAGAGTTCCAGAAAAACATCTATATCTGCTTTATTGACTATGCCAAAGCCTTTGACTGTGTGGATCACAACAAACTGTGGAATATTCTTCAAGAGATTGAAATACCAGACCACCTGACCTGCCTCTTGAGAAATCTGTATGCAGGTCAAGAAGCAACAGATAGAACTAGACATGGAACAACAGACTGGTTCCAAATTGAGAAAGGAGTACATCAAGGCTGTATATTGTCACCCTGGTTATTTAATAATATACAGAGCATATCATGTGAAATGCCAGGCTGGATGAAGCACAAGCTGGAATCAAGATTGCTGGGAGAAATATCAATAACTTCAGATACACAGATGACACCACCCTTATGGCAGAAAGCAAAGAACTAAAGAGTCTCTTGATGAAAGTGAGAGGAGAGTGAAAAAGTTGGCTTAAAACTCACCATACAGAAGACTAAGAACATGGCATACAGTCCCATCACTGCATGACAAATAGATGGGAAAACAGTGGAAACAGTAACAGACTTTATTTTTTTGGGCTCCAAAATCACTGCAGATGGTGACTGCAGCCATGGAATTAAAAGACACTTGCTCCTTGGAAGAAAAGCTATGACCAACCTAGACAGCGTATTAAAAAGCAAAGACATTACTTTGCCGACCAAGGTCTGTCTAGTCAGAGGTATGGTTTTTCCAGTGGTCATGTATGGATGTGAGAGTTGGACTGTAGAGAAAACTGAGTACTGACAAATTGATGCTTTTCAGCTGTGGTGTTGGAGAAGACTCTTGAGAGTCCCTTGGACAGCAAGGAGATCCAAGCAGTCCATCCTAAAGGAGATCAGTCCTGAGTGTTCATTGGAAGGACTGATGCTGAAGCTGAAACTCCAATACTTTGGCCACCTAATGTGAAGAACTGACTCATTGGAAAAGACCCTGATGCTGGGAAAGATTGAAGGTGGGAGGAAAAGGGGACGATAGAGGATGAATTAGTTGGATGGCATCGCCGACTCGATAGACATGAGTTTGCACAAGCTCTGGGAGTTGGTGATGAACAGGGAAGCCTGGCTTGCAGCAGTCTATGGGTTCACAAAGAGTCAGACGCACTGAGTGACTGAACCGACTTACCTGTCACAATAGCCCTTTGGGTTCGGGTGTGTACATCTGACATCCTATGCACATCACCTGAGTGTTCTATAGTCTATTCAAGTTCAACACATCACAAAATGAATTCATCACCTTTCCCAACAAAACTACTACATGAGTACCACTATCTCAGGCACATTTCCATTGGCCCAGGCATCTAAGTTAGGCATCTGGAAGAGTTTTTTCATACCCCTTCCTTCCTGCTCCCCCAAATAATCAGATAAGTAGTCCTGCTAATTTTATCCCCAACCCAATGCTCTATCCCTTCATCTTCTGCCATAGACTCCCTCTGTATTCTCCCAACTGGACTTATGTTCCTTCTTCTTCCTAAAGCCTCCAGAAGGATGTATTTCAAATTGCTGTCTGACCAGATCGTATCCTGCCTTAAGCTAATCTATAACTCCTCATCACTAAAACCATGGTTTTCAAACTAGGTTCATATGGAGCCCATGGGGTGCCTTCGCTGGCAGAGTGAAAGAAGGTGAAGGGGATGCTATCTGAGCTGTGATCTACTTCCACTTCAGACAAGGAAAGCCCACTCTGTGTTTGCTTTCTTCATTGAGATTCTTAGAAATAATTGCTTTTAAATGAAAAAGCATTATGCAATTAAAATTGGAAGCCCACTGACTATAAGATATACAGTTCATGACCTGGTCCCTGCCTACCTCTCAAGGTGCATCTCTCTTCTCCCTTCTCACTATAGAACAAGCAACATCAAACTGCCTACATTTCCTGCACACACAACGCTTCCATGCCCCTGACTGTTTCATTATGTTGTGCCCGCCACCTTGAAAGCCCCATCCTGCCTTTAGATAATGAAATTTCACATATCTTTTAGGACTCAGCATTCCCAGGTATCTCAGTGGTAAAGCATCTGCCTGCCAATGCATGAGATGTGAGTTCATTCCCTGGGTCAGGAAAATCCCCTGGAGAACGGAATGGCAACCCACTCCAAGATTCTTGCCTGGGAAATCCCATGAACAGAGGAGCCTGGAGGGCTACACAGTCCACGGAATGGCAAAGACTTGAACACAGCTGAGCGACTGAGCACACACACACACACATACACACATCACTACCTTCAGGAAGCATTCTTTCTCCCACCTAGTTGCTCTTTCTCTCTTGGAATATCTACTATCCATTATGTGCTAGTTCAGATGCGGGAAGCATTAGTTGACGTAGTGCAAAGAACACAGGGTTCTGATCCTTACTCTACTATGAACTGTGTGTGTGACTCTAAGAAATTCACTTCGTCTCTATGAAATGTAATGTATTCTATCGTTCATTCAATCAACAATATTTCCTTTTTTCCCCTTTATGAGCTCATATTCTGGTAGGGGAAATAGGAAATTAAAAACAACTTTAAAGTATCCTATGATATGAAGCACTATGGAGAAAACTAAAACAGAGTAATATGGAGTCTGGAGGGTGGAGCATTTCTTTTTTTATTGAAGTATAGTTGATTTATAATATTATATTATTTTCAGATGTACAGACTAGTGATTCAATATTTTTTTTAATTTATCTATTTTAATTGTAGGCTAATTACAATATTGTAGTGGTTTTTGCCATACATTGACAATGTAATCAGCCATGGGTGTACGTGTATTCCCCATCCTGAACCCCCCCTCTCACCTCCCTCCCCATAGGTTTTTTTGGTGTGTGTTGTTCAGTCACTCAGTCATGTCCTACTCTTTGCAACCCCATGGAGTGCAGCACTCCAGGCTTCCGTGTCCTTCACCATCTCCCAGAGTTTGCTCAAATTCATATTCATTGAGTCAATGATGCCATCCAACCATCTCATCCTATGTCACCCCCTTCTCCTCCTTCCCTCAATCTTTCCCAGCATCAGAGTCTTTTCCAATGAGTTGTCTCTTCATATCAGGTGGCCAAAGTGTTGGAGTTTCAGCTTCAGCATCAGTCCTTCCAGTGGATATTCAGGGTTGATTTCCTTTAGGATTGACTGGTTTGATCTCCTTGCTATACATACATACAAACTCATATGTTGCTTGTGTATACATACAGACAAAATGGTATGGCCACTTTGGAAAAGAAATTGGCAGTTTCTTATAAAATTAAACACAAAATTTGTCACGTGATGCAGCAATCCCACTCCTAGGTAACATATGAAATGGAGAGTATGTTCACAGGTGCAAGTTTTTATAGGTTATACTCCATTTAAAATTATTACAAACAAATGACTATATTTCCTTGTACTATGCATTATATTCTTGTTGTTTATTTATTTATTTTTGCCTACTGTTTTTAGGTAAATTCATGGTTATTTATTTTGTATCCCAGGCAAAATTCAGTGCTTGGTTAATAAGGATGGAATGCTCAGTTCTTTAGCAAAGAATGTGCACAAACAGGGTGATATAAAGCAATGCCTTAAAGGTGATTATTTGTAAACCATAGAAAGGTGGGCATACCTTTTTATCTCTTAATCTTATACTCCTATCTTGACACTCCCTCGTCCCTCTCCCCACTGGTAACCACTGGTTTGCTTTCTATATCTGAGTCTGTTTCTGTTTTTCTATATATATTTGTTTGTGTTATTTTTTAGGTTCCATATATAAGTAATAACATAGAGTGTTTGTCTTTCTCTGTCTGACATTTCTTTTTTTAACTTTTTAAATATAAATTTATTTATTTTAATTGGAGGCTAATTACTTTACATGTCTGACTTATTTCAATAAGCATAATATTCTATAGGTCCATCCTTGTTGCAAATGGCATTATTTCATCTTTTTTATGGCTGAGTAATATCCCATTGTATGTATATACCACATGTTCTTTATCTATTCATCTGTTGATAGATAACCTCCTTGGAGAAATCTTCTTTGACCATTGGATCTTAGTCATCTCATGACTTCCTTTCAATCAAAATGACTTGAATTCTCTGCACACCACCATCTGCTATTTTTCTATTTTGCTGTCTATCATCTGTCTTCTCTACTAAAATGTAAAGTTTATGCAAACTGAAACTTGTTTTGCTGCTTGCTGTATTCTCCAGTGCCTAGAACAGCAACTGGTTCATAGGAGAATTCCTTAAATAATTATTGAGTTAGCGGATACCTTGCTTTTACCTACTCACTCCTGTTTTGAAGACTGTGACCAGATGGCCAAGATGCTACAGTCCAACTGAGAAATGCATGGGGCTCTCTCTACTGTAATTTGCATCAAAAGAATCCTCAGCTACCATCCTGTACAGAACATCTGGCCCAATAGCAGATTCCTGACACTAGCTTGAAATAAGGTCTTAACAGTAATGAAAACATGCCTCCCTCTTTTCCCTGAGAAGCCCTCAGAGCAGAAAAGATACAACTGCTTAGGGCTCTGGTGACTGACCAGGAAGCAATGAGATTGATTTTAAGGCAAAACACCCACCTCTGATCAATCAAAGCAGATGTTTTCCTCTGATCAATCAAAGCAGATGTTTTCCTCTGATCAATCTAAGCAGATATTTTCACATTCAAAGTAATGATATTATGGACTGGAACTTTTACTGCCAAGGCTCAAGACAGTTGTGAAAGTCCTTCTGGAGTTAATAGCCGTGTGCCTCAATTTACATGTAGTCAATTCTGAATTGGTGTTCAACCTCAAGGACTCATTCTAGGTAAGGTAGAAATACACATTTTCATTTCACAGCTGAGAAAACTGAGTCTCAGAAAAGTTAAATGTCTTGCTCTGGATCTGATGCCCTTAAGTCTCTTATTTGTGAATATGTTCAACAGTGTTTGAAAGTGTTTTGTTCTCAGAAATGACCAAATGCCACTTTGAGCCAAGTAAAGCAAAGTAAACAGATTCTCACGGCTGGGTGGTACAGTTTCCAATGAGTTAATCTCTACAAGATATTTAAGGGGCCTTAGAGAGTCTCCAGGTTGAAAATAAAACCTCAGAAAACCCGTGTATTCAGATGCCACACATTTTTATTTATTTATTTATTTTTAAGCAGATTCATTTCATGCTAGACAAAGAAACCTATCCCAACCTCTGCTGCACACACCTGGCACAGAGAGGGAACAGGGCCTGAAGACCAGCTACTCACATCTTTGTCTCTCTGCCAAGAGAGCTTAAAGATATAAACTGGCTGTGTTAGCTTTTGTCATGGGAGCAGATTCTTCCATTTTTATGTCAATGAAAAACAAAGGAGGAGGGGGGAAATCTCTTTGCTTTAAAATATATATATATATATTTAAAATATATATATATATATATATCAATCCATTAGAAAACATTTTAGATAATTAATGTACCAGAGGAGTATAAAGAACTGGAGAAGCCAGTCGTTGTTTCCCCCTGTTGGCAATTAGACTGTGGAGAGTCGGCATCTGCACCATTCATAACTGTAGTGTGCAAATTGGCAAAGATTGAAAGCTCAACAGCAAGCTGTTCCAGGTAGACCAGATGTCTTGAAGGGAGGCTGTCTCTCTATAAGTAAACACAATACCTATTTCCTGACACTGTCACTGTTGAATAACTAGCTATTTGGTATCTGGCATAATTCTTGATTAATAGGGTTATCTTTTTTAAAAGGGCATCCCAACTGTTCTGTTCTCAGAAGGGAGCACTTTTTCAAAACACATTCTCCCAAGGCATTGCTTTACTTCCCTCTCAAGAGCTGATCTTGTGCTGCCAGTTTTTGATTCTGAGATGAAGGAAGGTGCTTGTGGCTATTCTCTTGGGAAGAGGTAGACAGGGTGAAGGGGATTAATTAGTGAAGACTATGAGGGCCTTCACTGTTATCATCAGTAAACCAAAGGAGGATGAAGGATGCTGGGTGTGGAGAAGTGGTGGGAGATGAACAAACATCAGCAATGAGGTCAGAGAAGGAGCAGTTCCCACTGGGGATGCTTGGCCAGCGCTGGTTTGGCTGTGAATCTCATAAGCATAAAATTCATTCATTCAACAAGTATCTATTAAGGTTCTTCTACATCCAGGGAACTGTTCTAGGCATTTGGGATCCATCAGTAATGGGGCGGGGGCACGAAAACAAAAAACAAAACCAAAAAAGATAACTGCCCTTGTGAAGGTTTTATTCCAGCAAGAGAATCAGACAAGAAGCAACAGACTTAAAAATAAATTATATAATATACTAGTGGGTGATAAGTGCTATGGAAACAAGGAGGAAAAACAGTTAATGAGGCCTCAGAGTCTCAGGGCATGGAGGTCTTGCTGTTTTAAAGAGGTTTTCAGAGGTGGTTTTTTGGAAGGGATATTTGTGCAAAGACTTGACGAGGCAAAAGAGCTGGCCATGCAGATATCTGAGGGAAGAGCATTACAGGCCGAGGGAACAACCATTGCAAAGAGACAGAGGTGAGAGGGTGCCTGCAGAGTTGAAGAACAATTCAAGGAAGCCAGTGTTGCTGGGGCCTAGTAAGGGTGAGAGGAGATGTGAAGAAATTAGATGATGTCAGAAAAATCAAGGTCCAGCCATCTAGGGCCTCACTGGTCATTGGAGGAGTGTGACTTCAGCTCAAAAAAGAATGGAGAGCTTTTGCAGAGTTTGGATCAGACAAGTAATCTTACCTGAAAGTGAAAGTGTGAAAGTCACTCAGTCCTGTCCAACTCTTTGAGACCCCATGGGCTGTACATTCCATAGAATTCTCCAGGCCAGAATACTGGGGTGGGGAGCCTTTCCCTACTCCAGAGGGTCTTCCCAACCCAGGGATTGAACCCAGGTCTCCCGCATTGCAGGCGGATTCTTTACCAGCTGAGCCACAAGGGAAGGCCAATGTTTAAAACTCATCTGTCTAGGGCTGACAATTTATTGAGAATAGATTGTGGCATAAAAAGAAAGATTTCTCTTTTTTAAACATGTTGCCTACTTATATGACAGGGTTGCTATGAGACTCAAATGCAAAAGCGCTTTCAAAATTATAAAGCACAGTACAGACCCAAACGATAATTATTTTTACACAAACAATAGAGGGTTCAAAAGCCAAGGTCCTTCTTGCCGCTTCTGATCATGAGTAGTAACCCGTTCATGAAATTAAACCAGTCTGTCTACAAGAAGCTAAAAGAAAATGGATTCTATTTATTTAAAAAATAATGTAATTTTGTGCCTGAGTCTCGAGTCATTCAGATCTTTAAGGTTGCTACTGATTTTATGTTTAATTTTTGAAAGAAATGCCTTTAAAAAAAAAAAAAGTGGAAGCACCAGGCTTGAATACTGAAGACTTTAAATGCAGCGACAGACCAGGATAGGAGCAGAAGTCTGGGAACTTTAAACCTATTTCCTTTTCTCTAATCCTGTTGGAGAGCTCGAAGTGAGCTGGCCAGATCCTCCAACATTTCGGGGGTGGCATCTTTTCCTCGCGGTGGCCCTGTCATCAGGTGAACGCTTCTGGGTGGGAGAACACACTTTGTGCAGCCATCTGACCTTCACAGAGTCTGGGGAGAAATTTTTAAAGGATTTTGGAGAAGAGGCCTTGAGTCTCGAAGATAAAGAACAAGAAAAAGGGGGCCCGAGGAAGCCTGAGCCTCGGGGGAGATAAAACTGAGTTAATGAAGAGGGGTGATTATCCCAGATAATTATGTAAAAGAGAAGGCTAGGAGTTATAAATGGCTGCAACTTGGAGTTTACTCTGCCTAAGGTAAGTGTTTATGTTTTTGTGTTTTGGTTTTCGTGTTTGGAGTATGGTTTTTTCCTTCTTCACCCACCGCTCAATTTGAGAAAGAGGCTGCTCCGCCTGCCAGACCCCCATTCTCCTCCCTTCTCTTCCTTTAGATTTCGAAACCCCATTCGTATTAGTCTCCGCGCCGCTGGCTCCTGGGACCCTCATCTCTCTGCCCCTCTGGAAAGAAGCAGCTCTGTGTATCACCAGCCCCCCCCCCCCCCCACCGCCGATGCCTCTCGTTCTTATTTTCTTATTTCTCCGACTCCCTCCCGGTGCTGCTGTCCAAAGACACACCTTCCCAGCCAACCCAGCTGTCACGTCTCGCTCCAGCGGTTCGGGGAAGCGGTGGGAACTCTGAGCTCTCCAAATGAGCCCGCCTCGCTGGGCATCTCCCTCCCCTTCCCCTAGAATAACGACCCAGCCTCGACCATCCCTGCTCCTTTCCGACCGCTAGTTTTGTTTATGGAACCCGCCGAGGCTTTGGGCAATCTGCGGTGGCCCGGCTCTCGCTAGGTTTGGGGAGGAAGGGGGCAGCGTTCACGGCCCCCCGGTGTGTCCGAGACTGTTAGATCAGATCTTTCGGATCCGGAGGCAGAGGCAGCGGTTACAGGAGAGCCCCCACCACCACCACCACCACCCGCGGGTTGGGGGTGGGGAGAGGAAAAGGGACTGGGCTCGGGGAAGGAGGCAGGCAGGCAGCTGCAGTGCCGGGAGGGGTGCGCGCGCGTGTGCCGGGCTCGCCCGCCGCCTCCCGGCTCAGTCTGCGCTCCTCGGCACGCGGGGCTGCCGGGGCCGGCGGGTCGGGGAGCAAGAGCAGCGCCCTCCCTGGGGGCGCCCGGCGGTTCCCGGGCTGCGCTCCCCACCCCCGCCCCTCGCACCCGGCCGGGCCCCCTCTCCATTGAGTTTTCCCGACACCGGCGCCCATCAATGGTCCTGCCTGGGGATGCACACGCAGCCTGCGGCCGGAGGGGGGTAGCAGCCGCTGCTTCCAGGTGCGGGCTCTCCCGGGTCGTCGCCGCCACCCGTCGCCGCCGCCACTCGAGCCCCGGGGCGCGCTGAGGTCCCGGCCGGCCATGGGGCTGCCGCTGCTGCCGCTGCTGCTGGCGTGACAAGGGGCGACGGAGCCACCGCGCTCGGGGTCCCCGGCTGCCTGCATGGATGTCTTCAGCTTTGTGAAGATTGCAAAGCTCTCGAGGTAGGGGCCGCGCCGGTTCACGTGCACCCAGGGCACCCGCGGTGGGCAACTTGGTGCTTTATTTTTCGGGAGCCTCGGGGAGAAGCAAAAGCCAGAGAGAGCAGCTGGGCTTAAGCTAGGACGGAAGCGAGGTGGCCAGGGGCTGCCGCGTTCAACTTCTCTCTCACTGGCTAGTGGGGCTTGTGGAGCCACGACTGTAGACCACACACACACACACACATACACACACACATGCCCTCACGCACAGAGCAACCTTCACGACAGTTTGTTTTCCCTAAGAAAAGACCCAGTGGTGTTTGGGGTCACATGTATAATTCAGGGCTAAGAGAAGATGGTTGTAATCGCGCCTGCTAGGGAAAACCAGAAGTGCTTAGAGCTTGGGTTCCTGCTTTCTAAGCAGCAGTGACCAAAAGTGACCCCCTGCCCCCCACCCCAAAACTGGACCTCCACACCCCTGAAAAGTCAGCTTGCAGGTGGACCCAGGTAACCTGTCAGGCGTTCCCAGCAGTGACCTAGATGCTGAAGTCATGGAGACAGAAGAGAAAGACCTTTAGCTTTTCTTTGCGCAACTGTGTAGTTCTAAGCCTGGAGAGATTTAGAAATTTGCTTCCAAGTGGCCATGTTGTCGAAACGGAAGAAAAAGCATCAATTCAGGCAGATGTCTCAGGCCGTGCTGATAGAGGAGGAACGTTCCCACTTTTTGGCTACCTAGGTTTTATCGGTCAGAGCATTCCTCCTAGGTCTCCTGCCCTGCTTACGCTTCCTTCCGGAGACTTCAGCAAGCCCAAGAAGTGGCATTCACTGGGAAGAGCCCAATGTGAGAAGACTTAGAAGACTGTGCCCTACCTCTACTGCCCAGGTCTCTGGAAGTACCGGCCTGAGCTCTTAATAGCAGTTACTACCTCTATCTTAGGAGGGAGACATCAGAGGTCTTTAGGACCTGCTTTATACTCCCTTGCAATCCTGAGAGAATAATTAGTGTCAGGGTGGGAAGTGTCAATTGCATCAGGCAAGAGTGAGTAACGTCAAGTAGTCAGAAATGTATGTTGGCTTTGTTTTGACAGAAATGTATGTTGACTTTGCTTTGCTAAAGTATGTTTGGGTCATTTCAGAAACATTCAGTTTGGATGTTACCTTTCAGATGTGCCTCTCTCCAGCATCCACCAGTCTTTATTTGTTCTTCTTGCCCATCTCCACCTTCCTTCTCTATTCACATTGGGTGGGTCTTAATGTGCCAAGCAGATTTCCCAGGGAGAGGCTCCAGCGTAACTTAGTCTAGGTAGACCTGGGGTATACAGCTGATGGGTAAGTATGTCCACCCCCTAAGAGGCATTGCTCTGCATAACAGAAGACTAGTAAGTTGAGTGGTGGATGGTAGTACTGTGGCAGATTGTTTGATTTCATACCGATGTCATCAAAGGCCATGGCTTCACACTTCTATTCTGTTAACTTCCTGCATGCTGCTGCCTGTGGCTAGATTATAAACAGCTGTCAAATCATGAACCATGGACAGGAAAGGGTTGTGAGCAAGGGTTTAGCAGTTGCCTGGTGCCATCTGTGACGGACAGAGAGATGCCCAAGGGAAAGTGAGGTTCAACAGATAGTATAGTTCAAAGTAACCAAGATCACCATCGATTGCCTCAAATGCTAAAAACGTTAAGATTAATGAAACATCTAGAGCCTAGATTTTGTCCTTAAACTTCAGAGCTTGGGGGAAAACAGTGCTGTGTATCAGTGAAAAGACGTTTTATACTCTTTTACTCAATTCTAGAATGCCTTCATGATATTCACAAATCTGAGCTTTTGCAAAACCCAAGCCAGGCTGTGGGGGATTAGTATCTTATTTTAAAGAGAGGTTAAAATTTAGTAAATGAGTGTGAATTTCACTTTCTATCCTTAACGTGATCCAAATAGAGTGTTTATTCTAAAGAGAGAAGCTGCACATGTTCTGAGCTTATGTGCCGATTAAGAAATCTCCCATCCATAAGAATTCTTCTTGTTTCTCAGTGTGAGCTCAACGACGGTCCCCAAGCTGAAATAGAAATACCTTTAGAGGGTCATCAGCGTGCAGAAACACATGTTTGCAGCTGCTTGTTTCTGCCCTTGAAGGAATAAAGTCTTGTATGTGTGTTTTATATACCGTTATAGAAATCAAGTTCTTTTCTCAAAGGTGAAGTATAAAAGTGCTTACACTGCAGGATTTTCCTGATTTTGGAGTGGATAATCTTCCTAAAGGATTTAGCTTTGATCAGTGTGGTTACTTGAGTGCTTAAAATTCTCCTGGTTTAGAGATCAACACACACAGTTACCCCAGGCCTTAGCCTTTCCTTTGGTTCCTAAGTGAGTTGAACTTGAGTTTCTAAATGTTCATTCAGGAAGTATTTGCTGTCTGATATTTGCTAACTGTCCCACCAGCGAGTAAAGAAAGTAGCAATTACAGAGAATTCCAAGAGAATATTAATCCACACTGGAATTAATAAACAACGTGTTTTGACTTTTCAAACTACCTACATTTAACCGCTTGTTCCCAGAAGCTGTACTCTTTTAATCATGTGAAAAGTCAGAATACAAATTGCCCCTTAAGAATCCAGTTACATCCTATGGCATTCATTAAAAAAGAAAAAAACAAAAACCTGCCAAGTATTGGAATAGCTGGCAAGTTGGGACCCTTTACATCATCTTTTTGTGTAGTGACCCTTGATTGCATCCATCGTGGGTGGCACAGTGTGTCATGGTTCTATCTGGAGATGGTTTTTCCTTGTTCTTCTAATTTTCTGGTTATTAAACTGCTTGATAGTTTACATGCAATTTTACTTCACTGTTTCCTTGGTAACAGTTATATATCATTTTCCATCTTTGTAGATGAGAGCATTACAGATGATTGCCTTATAAACCAGTAATAGTATAAAAATAGGCATATATTTTTTATTGTTACTGTTCTTTGTATCAGCTGGTTCATGTGTAAAGCAGATGCACTCTTTGAAATGTTTATAGAAGAATGTAGTTCAGTAGAAAAACATATGATTATGCCCCCTTTGCCTGAGGGAAGTAATTTGAAACCCAGAACTCATAGGGGTGTTATTAAACTGAGCCACGAGTTCATGAATTGAAAAAATGAAGATTTCTTTTCTTTAAGCAAAATGGAACACTTTGAGATAATTATTTGGTCCCAATTATTAATGTGAATGTTCTTTCATGCAGTGTTAGGTAAATTTGAGGGCTGCTTTATTTTACATTTTCTTGTAGTTTCACAAGTTATTTTGTGGTATATAGCAGTGACAAACAATGTGTGCTAATTTTGTTCCAAGTATACATTTGAGTAAGAATTATATATATATATATATATATACACACACACACACATATATATATATGATTTCCTCACATTTTATATAAAACCTTTTTAGAGACTACTAAACTTCTGTTCTTTACCTTTCCCTTGCTCAGAATTAAATATTTCCTAGGGAAAAAGGGCAGCTAAAGAAGCAATGCTAAGGTCAGATTTTTCCCATCTCCCTTTTCACCCAAGTAATTGCATTAATGTTGCTGATAATAGTGACTCTGGAGGCTAGCAACAAAAAACTCCCAAAGACTCTGGATTTGAATTTTATTAAAAATGCTACTTGCTCATTGTCTGAGTCCTTTCTGAATTCTGCTGATTTTCGTGGCTGTCATGAGGTGAAATGATGAACAGTTTCATAACAGAACTAGATTCCTCTTTTAGGAATATTTAACTCTAGTTTCCCAGAGCTTGCTAGTTTGCAGCTGTGAAAGTCTAGTCGTTAGCTGTTCTGGGAAAAGATGTCTAGTTCAGGCTATGTATATTTCAGGCATCTCTCTCTCTCTCTCTCTCTCTTTGGGGCAAGTGAATTTACCTTCTTGCTATCAGAATTTGATGTAGATTGTCAGATGAAGTGAAACTTACTTGTTTAAAAGCATGACCTGGAAATTCTCACTTTCTGCTTATGAACCTTCCAGCTGTTCATTTTCTCTCTCTTACTGAAGTATAGTTGACTTACAATGTTATATTAGTTACAGGTGTACAGCATAGTGATTCAGTATTTTTACAGCTTGTACTCCATTAAAAGTTATTACAAGCTAATTCCCTGGGCTGTACAATATATCTTTGTTGTTTATCTATTTTATACATAGTATTAAATAGTTTGTATCTCTTAGTCCCATAACCCTATCTTGCCCCTCCTCCCTTCACTGTCTCCACTGTTAACCACTAGGTTTTTTTCTGTATTTGTGAATCTTTCTGTTTTGCTTTCTACATTCATTTGTTTTTTATTATTTTTTTAGATTCCGCATACAATGATATCATATTTGTCCCTCTATGTCTGATTTAGCATAATATTCTCTGGGTCCATGAACTTTGCTGCAAATGACAAAATTTCATTCTTTTTATGGTTGAATAATATTCCATTATACCACATCTTCTTTGGGTTGCTTCCATATGTTAACTACTGAAAATAGTGCTGCTATGAACTTTGGGGTGCTGGTATCTTTTTGAATTAGTGTTATCAGGTTTTTTCTAGATATATATCCAACAGTAGAATTCCTGGATCATATGGTAGTTCTTTTTTTACATTTTTAGGGAATCTCCATAGTTTTCCATAGTGGCTGCACCAATTTACATTCCCACCAACAATGAAGGATTCCCTTTTCTCCTTATCATTGCCAACATTTGTTGTATGTAGACTTTTTGATGATGGCCATTCTGACAGGTATGGGGTGATATCTCATTGTTGTTTTGATTTGCATTTCTCTAATGATTACATACACACTCAGAGTTCAACATTATTGCTTTATTATTCCATTTGGAGTTTGCATGGATGTTTAACTATGAGAGAATATCCATTATTGGTGAACTAGAAAATTTTTCTTTAAGGAATGAACTTAAAACCACTAATTTCATACTTGGCTCCTTGAGAAAAATTGACAGCATTTTTTTGGTTTGTTGAGAAATACAGTTCTTAAATCTACCACTCTTATCATCAAATGATCTTGAACTTTGAAAGCCAATCAAAGCAAGGAAAGGAAATTAATGCGTTAAACCATGGGTTAGTAAACTGACCGGTGGGCCAAATCTGGTTTGCTGACTGTTTTCACATAACCTGTGAGCTAAGAAAAGTGTCAGACTTTATTTTCTTGGGCTCCAAAATCACTGCAGCTGGTGACTGCAGCCATGGAATTAAAAGACGCTTGCTCCCTGGAAGAAAAGCTATGACAAACCTAGACAGCATATTAAAAAGCAGAGACATTACTTTGCTGACAAAGGTCTGTCTGGTCAAAGCTATGGTTTTTCCAGTAGGCATGTATGGATGTGAGAGTTGGACCATAAAGAAAGCTGAGCACCGAAGAATTGATGTTTTTGAACTGTGGTGTTGGAGAAGACTCTTGAGAGTCCCTTGGAGTGCAAGGAGATCCAACCAGTCAACCCTAAAAGAAATCAGTCCTGAATATTCACTGGAAGGACTGATGGAAGCGGAAACTCCAAAACTTTGGCCACCTGATGCAAGGAACTGACTCACTGGAAAAGACCCTGATGCTGGGAAAGATTGAAGGTGGGAGGAGAAGGGGATGACAGAGGATTACATGATTGGATGGCATCACTGACTCGATGGACATGAGTTTGCACAAGCTCTGGGAGTTGGTGATGGATAGGGATGCCTGGCATGCTGCAGTCCATGGGGTCACAAAGAGTCGGACACGACTGAGTGACTGAATTGAACTGAAGAATTGTTTTTTAATTTTTAAATGGTTTAAAAAAAATCAAAAGAAAAAAACATGGAATTAAAATGTTAGTGTCCATAAATAAAGTTTTATTGGAACACAGCTCTGCTTCTGCATCTGCCGATTGTCTATGTCTACATTTGCTGTACAACGGCAAAGTTGAATAGATGCTCCAAGGCCCTTACAGCCAGCAAAGCCTGAAATATGTACTGTCTGCCTCTTTCCAGAAACAGTTTACTGACTCCTGCGCAAAACAATGCCTTTTCCTATGTTCTCTTCTTTACATTGTCAGCACGTGTGTGTGGGCACAAGCATAACCAAATACACAGTGTCAAAGATCAACAGAGCCAGACACTAGCTAAAATCGTATGGACAGATTTTAATCAGTAACATACTATTGCAGTGGGGAAGAGAGACTGCTGTGAACACAACTACGGCTTCCAGTTGTACAGAGGTGACTGGGCATTTTAAAGGGAGAATGAGGGAAGAGGGAGGGAGGGAGCTGGGGCTCAGTACAGGCAGGAAAGTGAAATATTACAAAAAGCAAGAAGAGGGTTGGTCCATGTGAAACCTATCTGGCTTTGTCAACTGGCTCTTATCAAAGTTACGACTCCTGCCCTCCTATAGTGGCTGAGAGACAGAGGCCCCATCTTCAGATCTGAGTTGGAAGAAGCAGTCAATTCATTTGCAGCCTTAAAATTTCTCAGACAAGCACTTTAAATGGAGCTGAAGTCATCCTAGGAGTGTACCCTTGAGTTTAGAGTTTTTAGAAACTGAGGAAATGTTTGTTCAGTTCTTTCTGGGCAGAGGTTGAAACCTAGTCAAGGGAGGGCTCAGAGGAGCCTGGCTAGAGTTTGGTTAAGGAGAGAAGCTTTGTCAACACGTGTTCAGTTTAGTATATTAAATACACGCATTCACCAGTACACATTCACAGTTAATGTAGACCTTGTCTTTATTGAAACTTCTGATCTTATTTACTTAACTGTAGGGACACTGAGCATCAAAAGTTTACGTAACTGCCCTAGTGGTATTTGTTTCACTGGGGACAATTTTGCATGCTTATTCTTCGGTCACTAAGTTGGCCCACTTTCTTTGGACTGGAGAGAGATGTGTTAGAGTGATACTTGCCTTCCATAAAGCTTTCAACTTCTAGTTTAACATGGATGGAAAAAAGAATGGGCCAACAGTACTTGTAGAGCCTCAACTGACGTGTGTGGAGAACTGATAAGTCCACAGGAGAAGGCCTGGTATTCCCTTACAGTATACTTGAGCCACCTGGTCCTGATGGCTCATGACCTTCATTAATCTTTTTCCACATGGAAAGAAAACTAGATAAGTGGATTTAGTTGTAGACAGAGAACTGGAGGTAGGCTGTATTAATTTGCAGTTGAGTTCACCTCAACTTTCTTGTGATTTGATTGAGAGCAGCAGAATGAAAAACTAGACTGCCTTCAGTTCTTTTTTGTTTTTAAATTTTTTTCTATTCTGTTATGATTTATTATAGAATATTGAATACAGTGCCCTGTGCTATATAGTAGGACCTTGTTAATAAAATATTAATAGTTGGCATCTGCTAACCCCAACCTCCCATTCCATCCCTGCCCACCTCCTCCTGAAATAATGCCATTTGTGCCTACATGGATGGACCTAGAGATTATTATACTAACTGAAGTAAGTCAGAAAGAGAAAGATGAATATCATATGATGCTACTTATATGCCTCTAGTTCTTCATGGCAAAGACATATCAAACATATGTAGCCTTGCTTCTGAGCAATTTAGGTCACTATGTACTTCAGCTATGAAAAGTATCTTGAAGAACTCTAAGCCTTAGCTTTAGATAACCAAGTTACCATTCCCATTTTTTCCTGACCAAGAGATAAGAAAGTTTCATCCTGCCCTTTTCTTTTAGAAATGTATTTTCAAGTATGGTTACAGTATTTGGCATCTGATGAATACTCTATGCTAGATAATAAGTGAATAAAGTCATGTACAAACCCACTCTAATACTTCTTAACAAATGAATTACTGTAATTTGTTGAGCTGAACAGTGATCAGGATCAGTAATTCAGGAATGGAAAGGAGTGTGCAAGTTAAGTCTCTTGGATTGGTCTCAGAGAATAAACTTTTATTTTTGTTTTGACATTTGAAGTGGTTTTCTATGATTAATGGTTTAAAAGTCAGCAACTTGGACTTCTAAGAATGCTGTGTTTTACCCTATAAGCTCAATGAGCAAAATCAGTATTATGCTAAAATGAGTTTTTAATAGGTGTCAGTAAGTTTTGCTTTTAAGAAGGCCTTTTTGAATGATAGAAAAATGCTATTATTTTTATGAAAGAAATGTGCCTCAAGTTCGAAAAGGAAAAGCAATTTCCCTACAATTCCAGTTTGCTTTAGAGGTTTAATGTTTATTTTGGTTGTTTC
Organism: Capricornis sumatraensis; assembly: GCF_032405125.1. Classification (NCBI taxonomy): domain Eukaryota; kingdom Metazoa; phylum Chordata; class Mammalia; order Artiodactyla; family Bovidae; genus Capricornis; species Capricornis sumatraensis. The sequence continues at coordinate 135,492,800 of NC_091092.1, read as the reverse complement.
CTTATGTTTCAAAGATAGTGTGAGATTTGCTTAACTGAAAATGAGAACATGATAATTATCTCACAAAGATGAGCTTTAAAGAACACAATAGTCCAAAATTCACCAAATTAACGTAAAATTCACCCATCGAATGTAGGAAGGAGAGTCTTTATATATTTAACTGGCACGATTATTTAACTGGTGGAAGATTGCTAAGGTGGAGAGCATGAAGCCATCTGGCCAGTTCTAGACTGTTCTACATTGGCTCATACATCTAACCATGGTGATTTTGCAATGGCCGTTTAACTGGAGTCGAGAGTGCTTGCCTCTTATAAAAATCACAGTCCAGGTCACCAGTCTTGATGCCAGGGCGGGGGCAGGGGGAGTCTCAAGGGCACAGTGAGTGAAGTCTGGGATTAGTTTTGTCACAAACCCCTCACAAGCCTGCCTGCACTGTGGCCCAGGGCACGGATTAGAACTCTCTAGCCCACCTGATATGTTTACTTCTATTTTCATTTACTTATCTCCTGCCAGTTTTTGTAAATAAAGTTTTATTGGAACACAGCCACGCTCATTTGCTTCTGTGTTGCCCATGGCTACTTGTGGCAAAGTTGAATAGCTATGATAGAAATCACATGGCTTACAAGACCTGCAATATTTACTCTGTGCCTGTGACAGGAGCATTTCACTGCTCTTCCTTGAACTCTGTGCCCAGGACTCAAATTCTGGTCTGGGGCTAGAGCCTTGTCTGCCTGCTCTGCTAGGAGAGGGAAAGGAAGCTGTGACTGGGGGGACATCCCACACCGAGCCCTGGCAGCCCCCTCTGGGGTCTTTAGCTGTTAACACTTACTGTCCCACTTGGAGCTGAATTTAGAAGCTTTCTAAAGTGCAAATGTGATCATCTCTATTCCTCTGTCTCCTTGCTCCTTAATGTCCCTGATGGAGAATCCACATTCTTTATCTCTGCCCTGTGGGGGCGGGCCCCTGTTTGCTTTGTTTCCTTTGGGTATCTTATTTTTGGAAACTTTTATTTCTCCCTAGCCTTAATTAATTAACTTCCTATTCAACCCCCAAACACACAGGTGGACACACTCACAAACAAACACACACACATCCTCTTTACCTCTAACTATGTTGAACTTTTTTAGGCGTCCTGAATTGTGTCACACCTTTGAGCCTTTCAATATACTCTTCATTTTGTCTGGAACAATCTTTACCTTGCCCCCCTTTCACCTAGAAAAGGACCATTTGGTTTTTTATCTTTCAGTTTCTAATCTGTGCTTATTCCATGTAGCCTTTCTAACTCCCCATCCTGGGTTAAATGGCTTGGCGAGCATCTTTTGTTAGTTAAGATAATCTAATTGTTTTAGCAGGTTAACCCCTCAATTTGAGAATAAGTGGCTTATTCTTACTTGGAGCCCCTAACAGGCCTTCCTGCTGGACTGAAGGAGCTCTGCTCTACACACTCAGAGCACCCAGAAGCTGGAGGCTCTCTCCTCTTCAGTATGCGATTCAAGGTTGCCCTGCCCACCACGGTTCAGCGACAGATGACGGGAGAGAAAAGGGGAAGACTGGATGGGAGGTTTTGAAGGGCAATGCCTGGAATTGAAGTACGTCCTTCTACCCACACTCCATTAACCTCAACCCTGGCCATATCTACATGCGAGAGTGGCTGGGAAATTTAGTCTAGCTGTGTATGCAGTCTCTGCTGGGCATCATGTGCCCTACTTTTTTTTTTTATCATAACATTTATTCATTCACTATGTGGTAGATTGTACTTGTGTTTCCAATTCTTAAACCTTCACTGAATTCAAGCCTTTTCTGTGTGAAATTACAGTTCCTCCTCTTAGAGTGTCCTTCCCTGACCCACTGCTGTTGGACTTGTAACTTGCTTTGTCCTGTGGAACACAGGCAGAGGTCAGAGCATCAGTTTTGGTAGACGGCCTTAAGAAGCTGTGCTCATTTCTTTTTTGCTTATAACATTACTATATGAAGAACTGTCCAGGTTGGCCTGCTAGTTCCCGAAGCTAGATTCATGGCACAGCATCATCCTGTTAACCTATGAGCATGAAAACAGACTCTTATTGTTGGATGACACTGAGTTTTGGGGAGAGGTTTCTTATGCAGTGTTATCATGGCAGTAGTTGACTGTCACATATGATATTACAATTCAGTCCAATTTGGCACCGTGTCTCTTTTATGAGCTCTTTGAGGGCAAGCCTCCTAAAGAGGGCTGTTTTTGTTTGTTTGTTTGTTTTTTAAAGAGGGCTTTTATTAAACTTCTTGGTTCAGAATAGATAGTGAGTAAATATTCGGTGAATTATGAATGAATCAGAGTGAAAGCATGCTGCATTCCACACGAGGTCAAGTATCAAATTTCATAGATATACCTGCTTCTGTACTTCATTCAGCAGATCAGATTGCTCCTAGCTTTTAGGATCTGATGCCAGAGCTCATTTATTGTGCCTGTTGGACCCTTGGCAGTGAAGCCCACTGCCCAACCCTACACGTTGAGACCCAGCTCTACATCTGGACTCAGATCCTCACAGTCTCCCTTTGTTTTCTCTCCTTTCTTCTAGTCCTGACTATCCTAGTCTTCTCCAGTTATACACATCTTTCTCTACTGCCAGGAGAGAATTGTACACAATGCTTGTTATCATATTCAGTGATTTGATGTTGAGAGCTTTAGGTACTTTAATGTGAGAGTAAAGAACCCATGACAAGGACCTACTGTACACTACAGAGAACTATATTCAGTATTTTGTAATAACCTGTAAGGGAAAGGAATCTGAAAAAGAATATATGTGTATAAAACTGAATCACTGTGCTGTATACTTGAAACTAACAGGACATTGTAAATCAACTATACTCCAATAAAAAACAAACAAACCCATGATCAGGGTATCTTGCATACAGTATATTGGGAAAAGGAAATAAAGTACTAGAAATTGAAATTGTCACTGTACTAAAGGAAAGATATTGCCTTGTTAAAGTGCACATATTTGACTGAGGGTTAGTTTTTATGTTGCACTTTTAAAATATCTCACTTGAATGAGCAAATTTTAAGAAATAGGTCTATGAGAATTTGGCTTAAAAGTTAACATAAAATGCAGTGTGGCTGGGGGGGGAAAGAACAAGGAACTTCTTTATATGTAGTAATATAAAAAGATCTCTGAATATATTTATTGTTAAGTGCTAACAGTAAGGGAAAAACTTGTATTAAAAAGGAAGGAGGATTTAATACATGTATTTGTTATGTTTGCATAAAAATGACCAGAACACAATTCTATCTTTAAATTTAAAAAAATGTATTCTTGTATCATGAAATTTTTTTACACATATGAAATAAACAGCCATATATACCACAGTTTACTGAATGACTTCCTATTTAATTAAATTTAGATCCTTTCCAGTGTTTTGCTTTGAATAATAATGTGATGAATATCTTTACAGTGAAGTCTTTGGATTTCATGAGCATATTTTTTATGACATTAATAATAGCATACTGGGTATTTCAAAACTCATAAAAGTCAGAAGGTAGTTTGAGATGCCATTAAAATGGTATTTAAATTTTATGCTAAAATTGTGGACATTCTGGTTTCTCAAGGTATTAAAGTTGACAAGGAGCATTTGTCACAGAAGTTAACCTAGTGACAAGACTTGAGGCATTTGGGAATGGAAGACTTGCATAATGGTGGTAGAAACTTCAGGTGGATTTTTAGCAAGCAGATCTTTGTTTCTTCACGTTTGTAAAATGGGGAAATTATGCAATATTCCCTCTAAATTTAATTTGTTTCTAAACTTCTACCATTTTATTGATAGTGGCTCAGATGGTAAAGAATCAGCCTGTAATGCAGGAGACCCAGGTTTATTCCCTGGGTCAGGAAGATCCCCTGGAGAAGGGAATGGCAACCCACTCCAGTGTTCTTGCCTGGAGAACTCCATGGACAGAGGAGCCTGGAGAGCTACAGTCTATGGGGTCACAAAGAGTCAGACATGACTGAGCGACTAACACACACACATAGAATAAGCAAATTCTAAGAAATGCACCTATAAGAACATCGATTAAGATAGCATGAAACACTGCAGCTATAAAAAGTAAAGAAAAAGGAAACACTCTATGCAGTAGTATAGAACCATCTCCCAATGTACTTATTAAGTGAACATAGAAAATTATACAGTGGTATAATTTTATTTATGTTTAAAAATACTGAAAGGATACATAAGAAACTAATGAAAGTGTTATTAAATTGGGGGAATCTAGGGGGAAAAGGAAGTTTACTTAGAAAAGAGAAACAGACTTTAGGTAAATATGATCTCCCAAAATGTGACAAAAATGTTGAAAAATCTGCCCTGGATGAAAGTTTAAATTGCTGACTCAGATAGTTTTAACCTTTAATTAGTTTTCTCTGTTTAGGATGAATGAAGCACAAGAGATGGTCTACTACATTAAGGATATATGTCATAGAGATGTAATACAAATTTCAGATCTATACAATTTTAGTAGTAATTTTTATTTTATATTTTTATATATATATATAAATTTTTTTTTGGCTGCACTGCAAGGCTTGCAGGATCTTAGTTTCCTGACCAGTGATTGAACCCGGGCCCTTGGCAATGAAAGTGTGGAGTCCTAACCACTGACTACCAGGTAGTTCCCTAATAGTAATTTTTTTTAGCAAATTAAGATGAAACTGGAAAAATCATATGATTATAAAAATGATCTCCTACTTTTTGTATAGAATTGAGTACTCTGAAGCAAAGTCCCATCAGTTTTTATATCTAGATAACTCTTTATCTGATAGGAATATAAAATGAAAAAGTATGTTTTCTTTTGTTCCCCACCACCCGACAAACAGTATGTATAAGTTTTTTAAACTTAATTACATTTTGCCTTCCCAGGTAGCTCAGTGGTAAGGAACCTGCCTGCTAATACAGAAGACATGGGATACACAGGTTTGATCCCTGGGTTGGGGAGATCCCCTGGAGAAGGAAATGGCAACCCACTCCAGTATTCTTGTCTGGAGAATCCCATGACTAGAGAAGCCTAGAGGGTTACAGTCCATGGGGTCACAAAGAGCAGGACATGACTGAGCACACACATCACCACATTTTGACAGCAGTCTTAAAAATTGTATCCTCTGACAATCTTCTGTTTACCAAAGAGGACAACTTGGTGTTTTTTGGAGAACCATGTTCTGGGGATATATTGATGGATGTTTCCATTAGGACTATAATTTTATTATGATGCCATTAGTTCATAATTTGGCTTTCCAGTTGAGATCATGTTGACAGGCTGAAGAATAGAGTGCTATTTAACTAAGTTGAGGAAACACACATAGGAGGCAATAAAGTGCCTGGTTCATCTCTACTGGTTAATCCTTTCATTTATCTCATTCTGGTAATGATGTGGTCATGCATAACTCCATAAACTTACATTTCTCTGGAATATAGTGGTGTGTTTAATCAAAGAGTCTGGCTATTATAGGCATATGTGTTAACGTTTTAGAAAGATCATCTGAATGCAAGAAGAAACATACATAAAACTGTACACGGGCATAAGTCAGTTTGAATGCTGACCTAGAAGTCATTTCATATTTTTTCCTGTGTCCTAGGTCAGGGATCAGGGGTTGGCAAATGACAGCCTGTGGGCCAGATCCTACCTCTTGTGGGCCTATATTTGTGTAAAACTAAGAATGGTTTTCACATTTTTAAATGGTTTCCTCGTATCAAAAGAAGAACAGTATTTAATGACATGAAAATTATATGAAATTCAAATTTGTGTCCATAAATAAAGTTGTATTGGCACACAGCCACACCCATTGTGTGTTGCCTGTGGCTGCTTTGTCCATACAGGGTGAGAGTTAAGTGTTTGCTACAGAGACCAGATGACTCACAAGGCTGAAAACATGTACTTCTCTACAGAAAGTTTGCTGATCCTTGTCCTATGTCATCAAACATCATTAAAAGTAGTTCTTGATGGGAAGAAAATCACAAATGAATGTGCAGATACAGAATTTTTTTTTTTTTTTTTTTTTTGCCGCAGTGTAGAGCATGTGGGATCTTAGTTCCCCAACCAGGGATCGAACCTACTCCCTCGGCAGTGAAAGCGAGGAGTCCTAACCACTGGACCGTCAGGGAATTCTCTGTGGATACAGATTTAGGTTTATAAATATTTTTATCTTTCTGGGCTTTGGGGGAAATTCTGCATAAAGGAGAATTTAGATAATATCACTTTGCACTTACAGATGATTCTCTGTATAAATGTTCCCACTGTGAACAGTCTTTTCTCTTCCCAAATAGATTTTAAACAACTTGAATAAGAATTGTGTTGTAAATGTTTATATCCTCCTGCCGTGCTTGCTTTCTTTCCCACAAAGAAGATGTAATACCCCCCACATGCTATGTAGTAAAGGATTCAAAGCGAAAGAGTGATAAACTCTTTAGCCTTTGTCCACTGAGTGCTTTGCTATGATGAGTGGATGCTTTGAAGGGAAGTGTAGAAACCACATTGGAAAAGTAGAATTGCTTTAGAGGATAGAAAAAACACAAGAGAATGTGGACCGCTCCCCCAGGCCAGCCCTATAGCCCTATAAGGTTATCCTACTATGTCCACTTTCTTGGAAGTGGACATCAAAACTCCACTATGCCATGGGTTGTTTATTTAGGGCCACCTGTGGTTTTTCCAGTGGTCATGTATGGATGTGACAGTTAGACTGTGAAGAAAGCTGAGCGCCGATGAATTGATGCTTTTGAACTGTGGTGTTGGAGAAGACTCTTGAGAGTCCCTTGGGCTGCAAGGAGATCCAACCAGTCCATTTTAAAGGAGATCAGTTCTGGGTGTTCTTTGGAAGGAATGATGCTGAAGCTGAAACTCCAGTACTTTGGCCACCTCATGTCGAGAGTTGACTCATTGGAAAAGACTCTGATGCTGGGAGGGATTGGGAGCAGGAGGAGAAGGGGACGACAGGATGAGATGGCTGGATGGCATCACTGACTCGATGAAGGTGAGTCTGAGTGAACTCCGGGAGTTGGTGATGGACAGGGAGGCCTGGCGTGCTGCGATTCATGGGGTCACAAAGAGTCGGACACGACTGAGCGACTGAACTGAACTGAACTGATACTTAGTAGTTCATGTATGTGCTCAGTCTCTTTACTTGTGTCCAATTCATTGCAACGCTATGAAGTGTAGCCGCCAGGCTCCTCAGTCCATGGGATTCTTCAGGCAAGAATACTGAGTAGGTAACCATTGCCTTTTCCAGGGGATCTTCCTGACTCAGGGATCAAACTCACTTCTCTTGCATTGCAGGTGGATTCTTTACTGCTGAACCACAGGGAAAGCCCTTAGTAGTTCATATATAAGCTGAATATGTTCTGTGTTTTACAGTTAAAGATGTCAGCCTTTCTTATTATCCATTTATTGGTCAGGATATTTTAGCTGCAAGTAAAAGAATACTTGAATAACTTTGGCTTAACCAATATATTTCTAGAGGGAGATGATTCCTGGGTTGGGCTTTCCTCAGGCTCTTTCCTTCTTTCTGCTTCACTAGTATCATGCTTATTACCTTATGGTATAAAGTGGTTGCTACAGCTCCAGGCATCATATCATAACATGACTGGGCTCAGAGACAGGAAACAGCATGTGCTGGAGCATTGTGAGTTGTTTTCCTTGTGTGGCTCTTTTTTTCTTTTTGTAAATCATAGAGGAACATCTTTTACAGAAGCTGACTTTCTCCCTTTAGAGTCTCCTTGACTAAAATGGATCACATGGCCACATCTAGCAAAGGGCAATGAGATGTTCATTTCTGGCTCACCTTCCCAGAGATCCTAATGCTCAGAATCAGGGTTCCAGTATCATGGAGAAAGAACGGGAAAGATGTTGAGGAAGTAATCAACATGTAGTTATTCTCTGGTATTTTCTCTTTTATTCAGAACTGTACTTGGAGAACAACAAGGCTATTGTTTGCAGAATAAACACTTGAATTTTGGAGGTAGCTAACAAGTGTCAGTGTAGACACTGCACTCATATGCCAGTAGAAATTAATGTATGCCTCTTACTGCTTTATGATCAACATGTATTTGTTAAGATACTGTCATCAGCGTGTAATAGAAAACACAACTAACATAGCTTAAGGAGGAGGAGAATTTATTTTCTCACATAAGAATTCAGAGGTAGGGCCATTTTAGTGTTGGTTAACTGGATTCCTGGGCTCTGGGTTTTGTTGTTTTTTCTCATGTGCCATCTCAGCATGTAGACTGCACTTTTTATGGTTGCAAACTGACTACAGTAGCTCCAGCTATGATATATTTACACAAAAAAAGCTAAAGATGAAAGAGGGGCAGGATATGTTTCTGTAGTGCCTCCCTTATTTGAGAGTGTGGAAAACTTTCCCTGAAACCTCATAGCAGAGTCCCCTGATCTTGCATTATCCAGAATTATCATGATATCTCATGTCTTTCTTAAATCTGCTTGGTTTGGGGAATTAGCTTGGCTAGTTTAGACTTGTGGACATTGGCAAACCATGACTGGTGGACCAAGTGCAGCCTATGATGTGTTTTGTAAATAAAGTTTTATTAGAGCACCTATGCCCATTCAAAAAATTTATGGTTGCTTTTATACTGTAGTGACTGAGTTGAGTAGTTGCAACAGAAACCATGTGGCCCACAAAGCTTAAAATATTTACCAGGTGGCCCTTTATAGGAAAAGTTTGCTGACCCCTGCTTCTCTAACCAGTGGTTTTCAACTGGCAGGCAGCTGATGGGCAATGACCCTGAATGTGCCAACTGTTTGTAGTGTTGGATGCAGGGTTCCTATGGGCATACAGCAGGAAGGAACCAGTGATACATCCTAACATGAGCAAAACAGTTCTGTATAATGAAGAGCTGTCTCACTCAAAATAGCACTGGCTTCTATGAATTCAAAGTTAGCTTCTAGTGTGGGAGAGGACCTCAGCTCCCACTACCCCCATCCTACCCCCAGCCCTGCACAGAGCCATCTGATGCCTCTACAAAACTGAGACACTGGAAGGAAAGAAGGAGAGGAAATAACTGTTGGTTAGGCCAGCTCTGGAGAGTAGGGAGGATTTGCTAAATTGATCTCCAGAAAGGGATGGTTACATGGATACCTAGTAATTACCGACTGACTCATCGGCTGATGACAGTGGTTGCCCTCACGAGGAACAGCTCATAGGGCCAGAGTTTTCTGTGAGTGGGGAGTGTGCTTCCCTGTGTTTCTTATATGATAGGATTTTAGTAAAATGATCTTTTCTTCCATGCTGTTCTGTAACGAACACATTATTTCCAACAAGAATGTATTAATCATATGATTGAAAGTAAGGTTATAAAGATAATTATAAACAATTAAGTAAATTGAAAGTAATTTTCCTTGGTATTTATACGAAAACCAATTAATTTATTAGGCTCTTTTGTTTGGGTGTCACTGAAAAGAATTTTACAATCATGTATTTCTTATTCCTAAACATCTCATTGATTGGATAAGATGTAATGGTTCATAATAAAAATGTCTCAGCTAAACATTTTTTTGTATTATCTATAGCCATAATCACATTAAATGAAGATATGGGGATAGGCATGAAATATCCACAAAGTATTCCCAGGAGTGGGTAGGTATGTATGCATAGATGTTAAACAGATCTGATGTTTGATGATTGTATTGTCAGAGTATTGTACTACTCTGATTTTTTAAAGCCAATACCCACAGTAAGAAATTTTTCCATTGTTACCCAGTACACACATATACCACACACACATAGCCATAATTAAAACAAAAGTTTCACAAAATAATATTGAGTTGGGTACAGTCTCATTCTGTTCTGTTTATCCTTTTTCATTTTTAATTTCTGCTAATTGCAACCCAGGGATTATTTTCATGACCCCTGCCCTATATAAGTAGCAGCCCAGGTTTGAAAAATACCCGGGTTGTAGATGTGTGATTTTTCCACTTCTGGGACTCCTCCTTCTTCTTGGAACATCCATTCTCTTCCTTTGGGAGCTTCTCTTTCCCCATGCCAGCCATAATACCCATGAGTGGCTGCTGATTGTCAGCCCTCGTGACCCAGACCGAGCCAATGAGAGCTCTCACCCAGAGCTTTTTGAACTGAGCTGGCAGGGAAGTACTTTGTTCTTCGATGAGGATGGCCTTTAAAAATGTAATCCCAAAACATCCTGTAGCCATAAGTGCCAGTCCTGGGGGACCTCTGGCTGAAAGCTTGAGTCAGCATCTAGTGAGAGGCTGGGAAAAAGGATTCTCATGGCATCTGAGCTCTGAATCCAGCCATGCCAGGAGCTAGTATACCTTGGTGGGTTTACTTATACAGGCCACAGTTTTGTTTTTTCTTGATCTAGTCTAAGATGGTTTCTGTCCTGAAAGGGCTCTAAGTAATACACATTAACCAATACAGAAATGGTGAACCCTGGAGATTGAGCCGTATATTGATTCCATGACAGGACCTGAGGGGCAGAGAGTCTTCTTTTGCATCTGGAGTGGCCTAAGCCTGTTGAACTCTACAGCTGATGCTTGTCTCAGTGAGTCAAGAGGTGTGACTGCATTAGAATCTTGTAGGTTCTCCTGTATATGTATGCACATATGTATGTGCATGTGCTCGTGTGTAGATAGAAGGTGAGAGGGCAAAAATGAGGAGGAAGAGGTAGAAAAGGAGGGAGGGTAGGCAAGGAGAGATTTACTGAAAAAAAATTTTCACGTTCTCGTTAGCAGAGAAATCCATTTCCCCCGTAATTCTGCTTGTACAGTTTTTAGTATCTGCAAAAATATGACTCCTGAGGACTCCTAAGGCTTGAGGGTGTACTTAGGTAGTAAATAAAAAAATTTGCTGTTTGAATTGGAGGTTATTGGACTGGGTTGCAATATGAGGAAGTAGGCAGAAGTTCTCAATAGTAGTAAGTGAATGTGAAAGTCACTCAGTTGTGTCTGACTCTTTGCAACCCCATGGACTATAGAGTCCATGGAATACTCCAGGTCAGAATACTGGTATGAGTAGCCATTCTCTTCTCTAGGGGATCTTCCCAACCCAGGGATTGAACCCAGGTCTCCTGCATTGCAGGTGGATTCTTTACTAGCTGAGCCACAAAGGAAGCCCCAATAGTAGTACACATCCCACCAAAAATATCTTTGTCTCTCACTTGCCTAAATGAGTGAGTTGACTCTGTGGACACATTGAGTCTCTGAGGTACATTCTTCAAACTGACGTCCTGACATCAGTAACATTTGTGATTTTGTTAGCTGTTTATTGAAGCATGAAAGTCATGAACAATTGCATCATAAGTGTGGAGACTCACTGAGTTTTCATAAACCGAATACACCCATGTAACCACCACCCACTTCAAGAATTAGAATACAGCTTGAAGTCCAGTGGCCCTTCTTAGATCCTTTTCCTGAAGTTAGTCATTATCCTGACCTCTGTCACTGTCAGTTCATTTGGCTGAACTAAGTCTTTGAACTTAGTATAAATTGTGCTATGTGAATATGTCTGGCTTCTTTCACTTCAGTAACATTTGTGAGACCCACTTATGCTCTCAGGCGGTGGTAGTCCGCTTATTCTCCTTGCTGTAGAGTATTCATTACATGAAGACCCCCAATTTATTTATCCATTCTGGTTTAATGACTATTTGGGGAATTTTCCATTTTTATATTGAACAGAGCTGTCCTGATTGTTCTTATGCCTTCTTAGGATGATCTGATGAACAGATTTCTCTCTCTTCTCTTACTCTTCCTTAGAGTAGAATTTCTTCCTGTGTAATATCTTTTATGGTCACTCATGTTTTTCTCTCCTCTTGCTAGACTGTAGATTCCTTGAAAAGAGAGAGGGGCTTGTTCAACATTATATAACCCCTACACAGTAGAGAAGCTGTCGCACAGAAAAGGCATGACTCTTTTAAATTTATTTTTTAAAATTGAAGTATAGTTGATTTACAGTGTTAATTTCTGCTGTACAACAAAGTGACTCAGTTATACACACACACACACACACACACACACACACACACGTATATATATACACATACATTCTTTTTTATATTTTTTTCCATTATGGTCTATCCCAGAACATTGAATATAGCTCCGTGTGCTAAACAGTAGGATTTTGTTGTCCATCCAAGGCATACACTTCTTAAACACTCCGGAAAGTGCTCCTGCATTAACCTTTTAACATTTAAGCTAGACCAGGACATGTGGGGAGAAGGAAATGGCAACCCACTGCAGTGTTCTTGCCTAAAGAATCCTGTGGACAGGGGAGCCTGGTGGGCTGCCCTCTATGGGGTCGCACAGAGTTGGCCACGACTGAAGCGACTTAGCATGCATGCCTGCATTGGAGAAGGACATGGCAACCCACTCCAGTATTCTTGCCTGGAAAATCCCATGGATGGAGGAGCCTGGTAGGCTGCAGTCCATGGAGTCACTAAGATTCGGACACAACTGAGTGACTTCATTTTCACTTTTCACTTTCATGCATTGGAGAAGGAAATGGCAACCCACTCCAGTATTCTTGCCTGGAGAATCCCAGGGACAGGGGAGCCTGGTGGGCTGCCGTCTATGGGGTCACACAGAGTCAGACATGACTGAAGCGACTTAGCAGCAGCAGCAGCAGGACATGTTGGCCAGTCTGTCTGGATTTAGCAAGTTAAGGTAAAGCTGCTTAACAAAATAACTCCAAATTGTGTGATATCTCTAATACCAGAATCCTTTATGTCTTGCTCTCTTCCAAGTGTTACCAAATGCAAATTTGTGTGTGCGACTCACAGTGAGGCCTAGCAAAACAAAAAGTAGGAGTTTGGAGCAGAAAAGGTTTATTGCAGGGTCATGCCAGGAGATGGGTGGCTCATGCCCTCAAAACCCTGAACTCCCTGAAGGGTTTCATGAAAGCATTTTAAAGGCAAGATGAAGGAGGAGCATGGTTGGTTGAGGCAAACTTCTTGGTGTTGGAATCCTTTGTTCTTGCATCTGTCCTCATAGCTCAGATCACAATGTTCCTGTAAATTTCCAACTAGCCAAATGTTATTCTTTGTTCTGCAACTTTTTATCTCTATATGAATGGAAAAGTTACACTTTTAAAGGTCAGAGTCTTGAGAATGGGCTATCCTATATATTCAGGCCATAGGGATAATTCTCTTTTCTCGCCCTTTTAAAAAAAATTATTTTTGCCTGTCCTGGATCTTTGTTGCCATGAGCAGGCTTTCTCTAGTTGCTGTGCAGGGGCTTCTCTTATTGTGGTGCACGGGCTTAATTGTTCCACCATATGCGGAATTTTCCCAGACCAGGGATCGAACCTGTGTCCCCTGCATTGGCAGGCAGATTCTTAATCACTGGACCACCTATAGGGAAGTCCTATAGGCAACACTCTTAAGAAGCAAAAGCAACAGAATATAAACGTTACAGTAAAAAGAAACGGATCTAATATGGAGTCAGATTTGTTCTTCCCTATTGTGCAAGTGGTGATGTAGGGACCTAAGTTCCTTCTGTTTTTGCATCTGTCGTCTTCAGTATGATCTTTGGTATACATCTTCCAAGACGTCATGTTTGTGTGCATAAAGCAGGCTGATTTTGCAAGGAAGGCAGAGTGAACAAGAAGGTACATGTATCCCCTCTGCTCTCATCCATAGGTGAGAACACATTGTGAGGCTGATCTAACCACAAGAGACACTGGGAATTGTAGTTACGTAGGTATCATAAAGAGAAAAAACTGGCCTCATGGTCAGCTGGCCAGTCTCTGCCTCAGAGTCCATTCTGAAATTCCAAGAGCATCGTCCCTGTTCTTACCCTTCATTCTTGAGTGAAAGCTCGCTGTCTTCTCCGTACTTTGTCCTCATTCCAGGAGTGAGAAAAATCTTGATCTTGGGACTGCTTCAGTTCTCCTGACCATTGCCCTGGGCCACCACAGTGTGTCTCCATGCTCTATATTCTGTTATAGACATTTGGCAGTAAGGTCTCTCAGGCTAAGGAAGATGTGGATGATATAGTCAATTCTGCTATAGTGTTATAGTGTGACATATGTGTTCTTGAAACTATAGTGTGATTGCGAGATCATGTAATAAAAACCCGCCAGGCTTGTGGAGAAAAGTGGTGAAGAGCATGGCACTTAAAATATTAAAAAAACACATTGTCAGGACACAGTTTAAAAAAAAGATAAGAACCTCATAAAAATGCCAGCACATGCTAAGTAGTTAGGGAATACATAAATACCGCAATGCACATGTCACCTTCCCTCCAAAGGCCCTGAAATCAGCCTGTGCATGTGGAGGAAGGCGATCTGAAATCAGGATGGAGGTTGCAGCAGCAGGTGAGGACCTGTGAACTGAGGGAGCTGTACACCTTGAGGGGGTTGTGTCTGAGCACGTTTTGTGTGATCCTATGTGGCTCTGTTCAGCTGCATGCAATTTTCTTAATTCATGGTCCTTCTCCTCAATGAAATGGTGCATCAGGAAACAGGAAATTTGAATTGTCCTCAAATAGTTCCCTAATGGATCAGTCCTGCTGAAACAAATTCACATTTACAAAGCGAGTAGGAGTGTGAGTTTGAAGAACTGGCTGTACCAGGATAGTGCAGATAGTTATAGGTAGACACCAAGTGGCCTCTATTCTTGGTGATAAAGTTCTAATTCGTATGCATGCGTATAAGTCACTTCAGTTGTGTCCAGCTCTGCATCCATATGGACTGTAGCCCGCCAGGCTCCTCTATCCATGGGATTTTCCAGGCAAGAATACTGGAGTGGGTTTCCATTTCCTCCTCCAGGGGATCATCTTCCCCACCCAGGGACAGAACCTGAGTTTCTTATGTCGGTTCTTGGCCACTGGCACCACCTGCCAATTGGTGTAGGTCTTCTTATATGTGGCTATATGTTTTTGACCACCGCCATTCTCAAACCAGGTCACTTGCTTCTAGATAATCAAGAATTGACTGTAATTTGGAAACTCTTTTTGCTAGAGTAATAAGCTCATTTCTGTTGTCTGTTTCAGATCTGTATTCTTTTCAGAGCAACCTTTCCTCCTCATTGGTAATCAACATAAGTCATAAATAACCCCTACTTTAATGATTTCTCTGTGGCTTTCATTCCCTTTTATCTACATGAAGATGAGACTTTTTTCCTAATATTGCTCCAGGATACAATTATCCTCTTTGAAAGGAAGGTGGAAGAATATCACGGTCTTTGGAATACCCCCATGTCCAAAGTAAATGATAATTTCTGGTACAAAATAGACCAATTTTATATTGCATTATTTTTATTGCCTGTGCAGTGATTTTCAGGGCCTAGATTATTAGTATAATTATGAGTACTGGTAATAGCAGTGCTCTTTGTGTTGTCAACCACCAAGGCTATTGTTAGAAATGTTAATATTAAAGTGAAAAAAGTGAAAGTATTAGTCACTCAGTCGCATTCGACTCTGTGACCCTATGGACTGTGGCCTGCTAGGCTCCTCTGTCCCTGAAATTTCCCAGGCAAGAATACTGGAGTGCATAGCCATTCCCTTCTCCAGAGGATCTTCCCAACCTAGCCGTCAAACCCAGGTCTCCTGCATTGCAGGCAGATTCTTTACCGTCTGAGCCACCAGGGATATTACCAGTAATAGTAATATTACTTAGTTCTGCAGTTTTACAAATACAACATCTTAATATTTATATTAGTAATGATTTTTCCACTTCTAAAACTTATGGATAATATTATTCCTGTGTGTGTTATGTGCTCAGTCATGTCCAACTCTTTGCAACCCCATGGACTGTAGCCTGCCAGGCTCCTCTGTCCCTGGGATTTCCCAGGCAGGAATCCTGAAGTGGGTTGCCATTCCCTTCTCCAGGGAATCTTCCCAACCCAGGGATCAAACCAAGTCTCTTGTGTCTCCTGCATTGGCAGGTGAGTTCTTTACCATGGCGCCGCCTGGGAAGCCCAATATTAATCCTAACTACTCTCTTATATTACTCCAGCTGCTACTACTACTATTAATACTAAAATCCTGCTACTACTGCTATCATGACTACTCCTGTTGCCACTGTTGCTTCTACTCCCACAACTACCTAAAATATATTGAGGACTCACTGTGTCTCGGGCACTTTGATAAGCATTTTCTCAACAGTAACTCTGGTATTTAATTCTCACAACAACTTAATGAGATAGCTTGTATTGTTAGTCCTGCTTTACAGAGGGGGCCACTGAGGATCAGAGAGGATCAGTAACTAACTTACCTAAGGAGGAAGCTGAGTCAGGATCTGACCATCACTTCAGAGTCCCCACTTATAACTCCTTCATGTACGGCAGAAATTAATGCCACTCTGATGTGCTGTCGTCATTTGCCTCCTCTGATCACATGGAAGTGCCTTTTTAAATAATAATGCTATGTTATAGCAAAGAGAATATTTATAATCTTCGTTGTATTTTATATATTTCCAGGGGTAATAGTGTCAATTCCAACAATGTGGGTATTAATGAAAGTGGTTTCTTCCCTCGCTTTAACGCAGTATGATTTTTATTGTCACCACCAAAGGAAATAGAGCAATTAGTCTTTCCAAAAATCGCAAGTAACCTTCTGTCTAGATAACCATCCCATTACATATTCCCTTCTTTCCTTTGAACCTATACTGCCTTTGTACATTTTGTTTCTGAAATGAATGCATGCAATCTACTCCAAAGAACAGTAGCTGTCATGAGATGTTAGAGAACATAAAAAAATCTGCATTGTGGAAGTAATCTGAAATTGCAGGTAAAACTAGTTTCTTCTTGGAATCATTGTTGGAGGGTCTGATTAAGAATTCTTAGTGGCATGTATAATGAACTCTAAAGTGGGAACAGGTTTCTCATATTTAACAGTGTTTATCCAGTTGGGAACAATGTAGAACTCAGAATTAATTAGGTGGAGTTGTGCGGTCCATTTTGGGTAACACCATAGCAAGCCCCAGTGAAAGGTGCTGGTGGTTTCTAAGAACAAGATAAAGAGCATTGTAGGAACAGAGGCTTTGTAATTACTGCAGCACCTTCTCCTTGGAACAGATGTGGTTATGTGAGACAAATAAGCTGGAAGACCAGATTCCCCACTCACAGTGCAATAGTAAATCGAATCCAGACTGTTCTTTAAGCAGATGCATTATTTTTGGTGACTTGCTTCCTGTTTATCGTTTTCAATGACATTTACAATTAGTGCCCTTGAAACTGAGGACCATGAGTGCCAGGGTAAATTAGTCTGTGTAACAGTGAGTCACAGTGGTGATGACATATGCTTTGGAATTCACTGCCCACCACAGACACCCTGACAGCAGCATCTGGGATTTAGTCCCAGGCAAACCTGGTAAGACTCCTCCACTTCCACCCCTAGCGGGTGGTATGTCCCCTTCCCTGTGGTGAACATGGCATTTTCAGGTCAGGGAGATTCCTTCTTGACCGAGCACACAATCTGCTTATGTTGCAAAATGGTGACAGTTGATAGATTTCTTCTCCTCTCTAACTTCCAATGTTACAATGAGCCGTAGACCTTATCCAGCTAGTCTTCACCTTTGTGAATTTTTCCACTACTGAAATGTCCAGATTCATCCTGTTAAGTAAAAATGTTTCTTCATCTTATTTTGAATTTCTCACTGGTAACATCTTTTGATGCCTCCTCCTCAGGTCACACATCATGAAAGGAGGAGAAAGGAGGGGAGAGAGGGCATATTTTGGTGCTCTGGCAAAAAGGAAATAGATGGTTGTTAGAAGTTGGTTTTCAAATGATAAATGGAGCCATTAGGTTCCAATTAGGGATTTTGGCCTCCCCAGTATGCAAGTGGCATGCAACAGAGATATCTAGGATCTAATGATATTCGTTGGTGAGATTTTCCCAGGACTTTGAGCAAGATAAACTATCCAATTATGCCTTCTCCTTCTCTGTGGTAGTGTTTCTCTCCATGTTTCCCCACTCTTGCTGTTCAGTCGCTCAATCATGTCTGACTCTTTGCGACCCCAGGAACTGCAGCATGCCAGGCTTCCCTGTCCTTTACTATCTCCCTGAGTTTGCTCAATTCGTGTCCATTGAGTTGGTGATATTATTCAATCATCTCTTCCTCTATCGCCCCCTTCTCCTCTTGCCCTCAATCTTTCCCAGCATCATGGTCTTTTCAAATGAGCTGGCTCTTTGCTTCAGGTGGCTGAAGTATTGGAGCTTCAGCATCAGTCCTTCCAATGAATATTCAGGGTTGATTTCCTTTAGGATTGACTGGTTTGATCTCCTTGCTGTCCAAGGAACTCTCACATGTAAGAATTAAAGATTTTAAAATTAAAATAAATAAATAAATAAACAAAATCATCAAAAAAAAAAAAAAAGTGTCTTCTCCAGCACCACAATTGAAAAAGCATCAATTCTTTGGTGCCCAGCTTTCTTTATGGTCCGCCTCTCACATCTGTACATGACTCTTGGAAAAACCATAGCTTTGACTATATGGACCTTTGTTGGCAAAGTGTTAAGGCTTTTGTGGCTATTATTTGATCGTTCTTGATTGTCATAATTTTTTCACAATTGGGTTTATTGCTTCCAGTGTTATTTTTTGGAAGGAAAAAAGTGGTGCTTGAGACCTTGTGGTTTCAATGTTTGATTTTGATAGTGGTCTTCACCCTAAGTCTCCTGACCTAGGCAAATTGTAGCCATGAGGGTTTTAGTGCATGTTTATACTTGCCAGTGTACTATTCCTTTTTCCTCTAAGACAGCACTTTCCAAAAAATGACTTCAAGGGCTCTAGCATGTGCCAGTTGTAGGGAAAACACTATCAGTTGTAATTATACTACTGTTTCCTAAGTAACCACTAAATGTTGATGGGTACATCCAAAAGACCCAGACCTGTCTGATTACTTTTTAGCAGCTTTGCATCAGCAAGAATGAGAGGTAGTACTGTTTCAAGGGAATTAGGATAATGTAAGTAATTATTAGGGGTCCCAGCATTTTGCTTTAAGAGTCATTTTCACAATCTCATGGGATTTTGTTTCAGTTGTGGAAGTGGTTTTGTACATAGCCCGTTGCCTTCCTTTGGAGCGAAACTGGTAGAATAGTGGATTTTTAAAGGGAGAGGGAATGAATATCAAGGGATACCTCCTGGGGTCTGGAAAAACTCCCAAGGGAACCCATTTTACTCAGGCTTTTAAAGACTTCTTTTGTGACTCATGGATGGCATTTGATCCTGTGGCCAGTGAAATGGTTCTGAAATGCTTGTGAAATAATTCAAGGCAGACGAACAGGGCACTTGCTTTTTATAGAAAAATGATATAATGGACTTTCCAGCTGAAGAACCCTGTGTCCAACAGCTATTGGAATCACGTTCCATGTGTACTACGTGAACAAAGATAACTTGATTTCATATTTTGAAAACTTTTAAATATAAATTTAGTCTCCCCAGAATAAATAGAACACATAATCTCTGATGAGTGATGATAATCTTTTTAAGTAAGTTCCTGGTTCTCAATGTGGAGAAGAAGGACTGTTGTAGCCCTGAGGGGCATTTTGCAGTATCTGGAGACATCATTTTTATTTGTCACAATGGAGTGGGGGGTGTTACTGGTATCTAGTGGGTAGAGGCCATGGATGCTGCTAAATACCCTTCAATGCACAGAACAGCAGCCTACAACAAAGAATAAGCTGGTCTAGAAAGTCAGCACTGACGCTATTGAGCATTCCTGGTCTAAAGGCTTAGAGGAGGCGGAACTCACAGATGGAAGATGCCTGGGACCCTGAAACTGTGCAGGACAAAACACACCAACACACCTACACACCTCTCCCACCCCTTTATACTTTCCTGGACAGGG
Organism: Capricornis sumatraensis; assembly: GCF_032405125.1. NCBI lineage: Eukaryota > Metazoa > Chordata > Mammalia > Artiodactyla > Bovidae > Capricornis > Capricornis sumatraensis. The sequence continues at coordinate 135,473,036 of NC_091092.1, read as the reverse complement.
ATAGGGAAAACTGACTTCGGCTGAGTTACGCCACTGATACTTTGGGCTTGGGGTTGCTTTGTTATGGCAAATAGCCTCTCCTGGTAATAGAAATTCAAAGCTAGATTGAAAAAAAATTCTCTAACCTGCAGTGTGATCAGAATACCATATGCACGCAACTTACATGAACAGTGCACAACCTTGTTGTGATGCCATCAAAGCCAAAACAGCACGAGAATAAAACTTAGGGAGCTTTTTAAATGCTCATGTTGAAGCAAGGGGGATAGCTTTTATTAGAGAGTAAGGAGATGTCACTTTCTGAAAGTTATTTTGCACCATATTGAGAATTTTAGAAGGTAAAGACACTGATTCTTTATTACCTTGTTTCACTTCAAAGTGTTTCTTTCATCTTCTTTGACAAAGCACATCCCTAATACAACTATTAAACTTATTATTCATGATGAGGCTTGCATTTTGATCACATGGAGGTAGCTTTCTAATGCCGGTAGACAAGAATGTTAGAAGAGAAAGTAATAAGGAGGCTAGGAATGTGGATATGTGAGAAGATTACTTAAGTAAGTGGTGACTAGTGAAATGTAGAACAAAGGGGAAGCGCTTTGTATGTATGATCCCCCTGAACTGGAAGGAAAGATGTGGTGGGAAACAAAGATGTTGGGATTTTCCCCAGTTGGGCAACAGTTGGTATCATTGGCATATATATCAAATTTCATGGAATCTGACTTCATCAATTGCCAGACATTTCTATATATGTCCACTAGGAAATGAAGACATCATGTTTTGTCGCTTTGATCATAGGTTGGCAAATTGGCCTTAAGTCAAATCTGGCCCAGTGCCTGTTTTTTTAAATAAAGTTTTATTGTCACACAGCCACACCCATTCATTTACATGTTGTCTGTGGCTGATTTTCTGCTACAGTGTCAGAATTGGATAGTTGCAATAGTGGACTGAATGGTCCACAGAGCTGAAAATATTTGCTGTCTGGCCCTTTACAGAAAGAGTTTGGCAAGCCCTTGTATATATTGCTTTATAATACTTTCATATTTCTTGAGCTAACTTTTAGACTTCAGCATAGACTGCAAGGAGATCCAACCAGTCCATTCTGAAGGAGATCAACCCTGGGATTTCTTTGGAAGGAATGATGCTAAAGCTGAAACTCCAGTACTTTGGCCACCTCATGCGAAGAGTTGACTCATTGGAGAAGACTGTGATGCTGGGAGGGATTGGGGGCAGGAGGAGAAGGGGACAACAGAGGATGAGATGTCTGGATGGCATCACTGACTCGATGGACGTGAATCTGAGTGAACTCGGGGAGTTGGTGATGGACAGAGAGGCCTGGCGTGCTGTGATTCATGGGGTCGCAAAGAGTCAGACACGACTGAGCGACTGAACTGAACTGAACTGATAGATTTTAACCATATAATATTCTGGAGCATATAAAAAAGTGAAATATCAGCAAACAACTTAGTTAAGGTATTCCTCAAACTTTTGTACATATAAAACGTAGAGCTCGACCCATATGGATCATTTTTCAATGCAGTAATTGATGTCCATGATTTTCCACAAAATATTTTCCTCGATGCCATGGAAAGTACTGTTGATGCAGCATTTCTTGAATGAGTACTTCATTATTGCCTCTAGGATTTTCTTCCAAGCTGCTTTGTGCTTTGATGCAGACCCTTTCTTGATAGTCCTGGAAATTTTCAACAGAAATCTTTTTCAGCCTCTGTGATGTCTCCTCTCTACTTCCTCAAATGGAATTTACATAGATTTTGGCTGAAATGGCGAGGAATTGCGATTGTCCAGTCATGACCCTGAGAATAATCAACCAATTATACTTTCTCTGGGAAAGCAGAGATTCCAAAATGACATATATTATAAGATGAACTGGGAGACTTGAAAATGTGAAAGGCCTGTGCTTCTGAGAATTCCTGCAAATATGTTAGCTTGTTTGTTTCCCGCCAGTTGGGGAGCGGCTCAGTTTCTGGTTAGCTGAGGGAAGACAAGGAGATGCAGTCACGTGTTTCTGCAGGTCTTTTGCAACTTGAAATGTCCTGCTCATTCTTTGCTTTACTTGATCAAGCTAAATAGACTTCTTACCGAGGCTCAAAGCGAAACTGCATGGAAACAGTCTTCATGAGTGTCTGGATTTTAAGCCTCTGCACTCTTCCAGGGGCCACAGTTATTTGGATTGATAGCAGCCGTGCCCAGTGCTGACTGGCGCCCTGCTCCCTGGGCCCAGGTAGCTTGGCCCTGGAGTTTAAACCCAGTTCCCGTCTGGGCAGCCACAGAATCCGACTGGGAACTTCATGATTTAACCAATCCCTCTCCTGTCTCTTGTGTGTAACTTCAGTGTCTTGTGAATGTCTGGAAACTCCTTGGTGGGTTAACAGGCTGAGATCATTCTTTGTGTGGCTTTCCATTCTCAGATGTGATTCAAAAGAGTTGGGTCTAATAAGCAGGTATATCCACTGGGTCTCAGATTTCTAGCTGCTGGGGTTACACTGCAGAGAAGTTTCTCACAGCAAATGATGGTTAGAAAGCATCTGAGGGTCTTTTCTTCTGAATTTCAGGACACCCAGCATTTGGGGTCTAGGTATCCCTTTTGTGGGCTTCCCTGGTGGCTCAGAAGGTAAAGCATCTGGCTCTGCCATGTGGGATACCTGGGTTCGATCCTTGGGTCAGGAAGATCCCCTGGAGAAGGAAATGGCAACCCACTCCAGTACTCTTGCCTGGAAAATCCCATGGATGGAGGAGCCTGGTAGGCTACAGTCCGAGTTGCAAAGAGTCAGACACGACTGAGCGACTTCACTTCACTAATCCCTTTTGTTTTTCCCTGGCAATTGGGGTCATAATACTATGTAACCCCAAGTACAATGGAGGAAGGGCTGCTAATTTCTGTAACTCTCCTTGTGGATGCTATTGTTTAGTCGCTGAGTCGTGTGCAACCCCATGGACTGTAGCCCACCAGGCTCCTCTGTCCATAGGATTTTCCAGGCAAGAACACTGGAGTGGGTTGCCATTTCCTTCTCCAGGGAATCTTGCCAGCCCCAGGACTGAACCCAGGTCTCCTGCATTGTAGGCAAACGCTTTACTGTCTGAGCCACTAGGGAACCCCTTTCCTTGTTGAATGAGACCCCATAAACTGAAAAACAAATGATTCAAACCAGCACGGGGGCAGGGAGTGGGGTGGGGGTGCAGGGGGGGCACTAACAAGAGCAGCCAGCCTTGAAATGTGCTACATAAGGACCACAGGCTGACCTCAGGGCATTCTACTGATGGTACATCCCAGTTTGGGCTGTAAGTTTTATTTTTTTCTTTATGCCAGATATGGTTATATAAGCAGCTTTCAAAATGAGAAATCAAGCTTTTGATTTCTCTCTACTTTGCTTTGGTGGGCTCCCTGAGGCCTTTGAAAGAGCCAAGGCCATTTCCCACAGCAAAAACATAGCAGAGAAATCATTTGCGCTTTAGAGGAGAGCCTGGTGTGTGTTCTTCGAACCCATTCAAGTTAAAGAGCTACCTTACAACTTGGCAAGATACTGGAGATAAAAGGCAGGTTTGCAGGCTTACAGTGGTTCCAGATTCAGTTTTCAGAGCCCAACAAAACCAAGCAAAAGCTATTGTAGACTCAGGAGCCAAAACCTGGTTGAACTGTTGTTCTCCATGAAGCTGATGAGCATGGAGCTCACAGCACCTAGTCACGATGACTGAAGGTAACCCAGAGGCTCCTTGGGTTCATGAACTTGGGGAGACAAAGAAAGTCATATCAACAGTTAGCAGAGACTTGGGAGAGGAGCTGGAAAGAGGAGAGTCAGAGATTTAGAAGGTGAGAAAGACCCACAGGGGCTGGGTTTGAAAGGGCCATGAGCCGGGACTACAAATGGCATCTAGAAGTTGAATCTAGAAGCTGTGAGCAAAGGACAGCCAAATCCATCATTGATAAGAAACATTTCTTTAAGGCAGACATTAACTACAGGGGTGTGGCTCCACCTACAGCAACTTTCTTATTGGCCACTGTTGCAGTTGTAGCATTTCAAACCTTTCCTTTACTAATTATAGTCTCCACTTGACATTTGCATAAGTGAACAGTCCATTCAAGCAGCTTTTGCCAAATAAAGTCATCCTCTGTCCAAAGCGTATATTCCCTTTCTCCCCAGAAGAACCTCAAACTGCTGCAGTTCCTGCTTCCAAAGATACAAAATCCTAACTGTGGGCTGAATCCAAGCTCAAGGTCTCTGTGACTTTTTCTCTGACCACGAGTTTCTGGAGAAAGGAAGGTTTTCTATGATGAGGAAGCCTTAAGTGACTTCTGCTTAAAATAGCTATGTTGTATGAGGCAAGTAATTGGAAGATATTAACAGATCCTGCACCCAGAGTGTAGTAGTAAATTAAATCTGGGCTGTTCTCCAGCAGATATATTTGGAGCACGGCATAGCCTCTTTGCAACCAACCACAGTGGATGCTGTGCTGAGATGGAGGCCACAGGTGTGCTTAGACATCTTGCTCCAGGGATCACCAGCTTTCCCCTCTGGCCGTATGTCAGTGGAACCAGAAAGAAAAATGGCTTTGATATTCAAATTCAAGGAGAGCCAAGCAAAGAGAAGGGCATCTGAAGTATGAACAGAATATTGGGAACTAAGGTGCATCAGGAAATGCCACATTTGTTTCTTTTCCTAAAGCAAATTCAACCTGGCTTCGCCACCACCTGCCTGACAGGTGGAGTGCATGGGCTGGGGAAAGAGTCCCTGCTCCTACCTTTAGGCTCATTTAGAATTCCAGGGGTTAAGGGGGCCAGGACTGTTAAAGTGGGGCCTCTGGTCTTCATTTTGTCATGACTGGAGCTGCCATGCTCGAATCCTAGGTTGGCATTTGAAAGTGGCTGCCTTTGCTGACGGCCTGTCTTCCTCCTGGTCAGCTTGGCCTCTGCACCCTCCCTGAAGCACACAAGGCCACAGATCTTGGTGGCCTCTCAGTAGATGGTCCCAGAAGATATGTGCTACTTCTAGGGCTGAGACCAGATCTCTGGGTCTCTGAGGCTCCATTCAACGTGGAAGCCACCAGTTGGGGGCCTCTAACTCTTCTTGGCCTTGGTCACTCCCTTCTTCCTCATCCTTTAGAGGCTTCTGTAGCTCTAGACCTTCACAGGCTCAGCCTTTAGAAGGGGGTTCAGCAAGCATTTCTGTAAAGGCCACTTTACTGACCACATAGTCTCTGTCACAACTACTCAACTCTCTCATTGTCATATGAAAACAGCCACAGACCATTCATAAATGAATGAGTTTGGCTGTGTACCAATAGAACTGCTTCATGGACACAGAAATTTGAATTTCATATAACTTTCATGTATTACAAAATATTATTATTGTATTTTTTCCACCATTTGGAAACTATTCTTACCTCCCACATGGTATAAAACTGGGTGGTGGGCCCTATATGCTGGTGGACTGCAGTTTGCTGGCCCCTGTTTTCAAAAACCAAAGCTTTTTTGACTCTCCTTGGGGTATTGGATGCCCAAATGGCCAGGAGAAGATGTAAGCAATCTCTCAGTTTTTTTAAACATAATCTCAAGTCACTCATTGCAGAGTGGCCCTGGCCTCCTCTCAAATCCTCCTCCTTCCCTCAGGGACTCTTAGTGCTACTCTGGCATGTCACATCTGGTCATGATTCTCTTGGGTCAGTGGTCCTCCAACCTTGGTACAATTACTAGGCCTTACTCTGATTGAATATCTAGATGCTTCTCTTTCCAATCAGGAGGTAAGCTTCTAGACTAGATCTTGTCTCCTTGATCTTTTATTTCTAACATCCTATCCTACCAGACATATAGTATAGACTCAATAAAAGATGGTGATAGGAATGAATGAATGAATGTACTCAGAGAATGGAGGGCAAGTGATAAGGAATGGGCAGAACGTGAAAGGTGTGGATAAATAGAGATATCTAGTATTTAGGTCTTGTTTCCCAGCTTTTATTGTGAGAGGTGATCTATCTGGATTGATTTTGCCTTCTCTCAATTTCTGGGGCTAATAGTTGCACTTGTTAGTTGGTTCACATTCACTAAATGCCCTGGACTGGTGCTTCTCAAAATGTGGTCCCTGGAAAGGTTTCCTTAGCCTCACCTGTTAGAAATGCAGCTTCTGGAGCTCTACCCCAGATCCACTGGATCAAAAATGCAGCCAGTATTTTAACAAGTCCTCCAAGTGATTCTGATGACCTTTCAAGTTTAGGATCACCATGTCTAGAGACAACTGCTTCTCAAACTTGGCTGCACATTGAAACCATCTGGGGAACTTTAAAAAATACTGATACTTGTGCACCCCCCATGTCCCTACTCCAGTGATATGCTGGAAAGTGGTTAACAGTTGATTCCCTGGAAGATAAGGAGCTCTGATTTATAGTATCTGCCCCTTTCTGTGATGTAAATACTTCCACCATTGCCAATTCCTAGCTACTAACATAAGTGTCATGGGCTTCCCAGGTAGCACAGTGGTAAAGAATCCACCTGCCAATGCAGGAGACATGAGTTTGATTGCTGAGTCGGGAAGAACCCCTGGAGAAGGAAATGGCAACCCACTCCAGTACTCTTACTTGAGAAATCCCACGGACAGAGGACCATGGGGTTGCAAAAGAGTCAGACATGTCTTAGTGACTATTATTCATATTAAGGGCTTCCCTGGTGGTTCAGTGGTAAAGAATCTGCCTGCAATGCGGGAGACCCAGGTTTGATCCCTGGGTTGGGAAGATCCCCTGGGAGAAGGAAATGGCAGCCCACTCCAGTATTCTTGCCTGGGAAATCCCATGGACAGAGGAGCCTGGCGGCCTACAGCCCAAGGGGTTACAAAGAGTCAGACACAACTGAGTGACTGAGCACACACACACAACAGCAACTGTCACTGAACACAAAGTTGGAAAGACATATGCACTACTGGCCCTTTGGAGCTGCTGGGAGTTAAGCCAGCTTCAGCATGTATTGGTCCCATCTCTAGAGATCCAGATCATTTGGTCCAAGTTGTGACCTGGGCATCAGGATTTTTTGGAAACACCCCAGGTAATTTCCATGTAAAGTTTGAGAGCCACTACAGTAGAGTACTTGTAAAATACATTTTTAGTGAATGTAATTCCTCTCACCCAGCCATGGGCAAAATGCTTCCCACTCCTTTGATTTAATCTCTTCTGTACTGTGACATGCAAAGAGTTGACTCATTGGAAAAGACTGTGATGCTGAGAGGGATTGGGGGCAGGAGGAGAAGGGGATGACAGAGGATGAGATGGCTGGATGGCATCACTGACTCAATGGATGTGAGTTTGAGTGAACTCCAGGAGTTGGTGATGGACAGGGAGGCCTGGCGTGCTGCAATTCATGGGATCGCAAAGAGTCAGACACAACTGAACGACTGAACTGAACTGATACTGTGACATCACTGCAGATGGTGACTGCAGCCATGAAATTAAAAGATGCTTGTTCTTTGGAAGAAAAGCTATGACCAACTTAGCGTATTAACAAGCAGAGACATTACTTTGCCAACAAAGGTCCATCTAGTCAAAGCTATGGTTTTTCCAGTAGTCATGTATGGATGTGAGACCATAAAAATGTCTGGGCACTAAAGAATTGATCCTTTTGAACTGTGATGTTGGAGAAGACTCTTGAGAGTCCCTTGGACTGCAAGGAGATTAAACCAGTCAATCCTAAAGGAAATCAACTCTGAATATTCATTGGAAGGACTGATGCCGAAGTTCCAATACTTTGGTCACCTGCGAAGAGCCGACTTAGTAGAAAAGACCCTGATGCTGGAAAAGATTGAAGGCAGAAGGAAAAGGGGATGACAGAGGTTGAGATAGTTGGATGGCATCACCGACTCAATGGACAGGAGTTTGAGCAAGCTCCAGGAGATGGTGAAGCACAGGGAAGCCTAGCATGCTGCAGTCCATGGGGTCACAAAGAATCAGATACAACTGAGCGACTAAACAACAACATACTGTGACATAGCAAGTTCTGTAGGGAAGTCACTGATTTGCAAACCAAGAAAAAAAGTTGTTTAAGAATTTTATGCATTTCCTCGAAGTTTATTCTCAAAAACTGTGTAAGTATAGGACTAGATGTGATGTTAAAATCTGTATAATCAAAGTCAAATTTAGTTTACATTCAATAATTTAAATCAAAATTTTAGATCATAAAGTATGTTTGAGATGATAAATTTTCCTCACTACACAAGTGTATTTCAAGACAATGATTGGTGTTATGTTTGCTTTAAAACTGGATTCAGAGGGAGGTGGGAGGGGGGTTCAGGATGGGGAACACATGTACACCCATGGAGGATTCATGTCAATATATGGCAAAACCAATATGATATTGTAAAGTAAAAAAAAAAAAAAAAGAAAGAAAAAGAAAAAAATTTTAAATGAGGCAGAAGGCCTGGGGACTGAAGACAAATCAGAAAAAAAAAAAAAACTGGATTCAAATATTCTAAACATTTAGGATTATTTGGTATTTAAACTTACTTACAAAACAGCAATGTTTTGTATTCTGAACATTAGAATAGGGTACAATTGGGATATAAAATTTGTAAAAGGCACAGAAAATAGAATTGTGGCATTTAAAAACATCTAGTGGAGAAGGAAATGGCAACCCACTCCAGTGTTCTTGCCTGGAGAATCCCAAGGACGGGGGAGCCTGGTGGGCTGCCGTCTATGGGGTTGCACAGAGTTGGACATGACTGAAGCAACTTAGCAGCAGCAGCAGCAGTACAAGGGTCGGATGGCATCACCTACTCAATGGACATGAGTTTGAGTAAACTCCGGGAGTTGGTGTTGGACAGGGAGGCCTGGCATGCTTCAGTCCATGGGGGTTGCAAAGAGTCAAACATGACTGAGTGACTGAACTGAGCCAGGGGAAAGGGTAAACCATAAGATGATTTTCTTTTATGTGATTTGCCATAGTCATGTTTGAAAAATACAATTTCTCAGATGCTTGAGAAGAGAAATGACTTAATGGGAGCAACAAATAAAAAATTGATTAAAATAAAAATGAATCATTTATTTTAGTATGACATTTGGTTTTCTATGGATGAATAAAAAATTTAAAAAGCCATTATGAGTGGGTTATTCTTCATAGACTTAGATGAAATTGTCACTAATTGAGAGATGCCGTTAATTAATATCCATTAAATACAAATACATCTGGAAATCTCACCTACTAGATTATAGGTGATAGCAATTAACTGGCTCTTAAACCAATTATTCATCCCCAAATATTTGTATAGTGTGGAGGAGGTAAGGTAGATGTGATTCTCATGAAACAAGGCTGATCAAGAGTGACTGATATTGAAGCAGGGTGATAGTCACATGGAGATGCATGAACTTATCTCTACTTTTATGTATATTTGAACATTTCCATAATAAAAGGCTTAAAATATTCATTATAGCTTTATTGTTTCTACCTGGTTTGCTTGGCAGAGTAGAAAATACAAAAAAAAATGTGAGAGACCATTCTAGTTTTCACTATGCAAGGAAAAATAGACACATTCTAACTCTACTTATCTGGCTGTCCTTGTTCATATGTTTTTCAGATGAATGAACGGTACTGCTTATATGTCCAAACTTTGAAAAGCAATTTCAATAGAATTTTTTCCAGTATGTTACCTCCTGCCCTGTGTTCTTAAACTTGGCGTAATGAATATATTTTAACCTTTTCCCAATGACTCAGATCATTCTCACTTTAGACATTGAGCTGTTCTGTGTTGTCTTTGATAATTGAAGGTTGTTCATTCAATTCATAAATATTTACTGAACGCTGATGATGGGCTAGGAGCTGGGTGTGTAGCGCTGAACAAAGGAGACCAAAATCCCTACCCTCCTTGCTCTTGCATTCTTCTGGTGGTTGAGACATTTAGGGTGACTTAGGTGAGGACTTTGAGTAAGGCAAGACACCAAATAGCTCCAAGTCCTATATTTTTCCTGCCTCTCCTGTCTGTTCTTTGTAGTTAATTTCATTTATCTCCTTTCTCTTTCTGAATTGTCATTTATGTTACCTTTCAGTTTGCCTACTATGAGTAATTTTATTTTTAATCAATTGATTTAGGCCTTCTTGCTGAGTATTCAGGTCATGGCTGCTATAATCTACACGATATGATCACTAGGTTTGTTATAAATGTGTATGATATGAGATTCCCTAGGCTTTGGGCAAATTCACAACTTGTGCTTGGGTTTGTCTTGCCTTACTGACTCCCACTCCCCAACCTCACCCAGATCACTAGTTATTTTTGCATCTCTGTATTTCCAGATAGCTGAAGTCTCTAAATCCATGATTCATTCATTTGCCATTTAACAAACGGTTATTAAGCATCTAGTATGTGCCAAATACTAGTCGAGGAGCTTGGAATACAGGATCTGAAACAGTATAGTGCATGCCCTGAGAGCTAGGGATTCCCAGGTGGCATAGCAGTAAAGAATCCACCTGCCAATGCAGGAAATGCAGGAGACACAAGAGACACGAGAGACACAGGTTTGATCCCTGGGTCAGGAAGATCTCCTGGAGGAGGAAATGGCAGTCCACTCCAATATTCTTGGCTGGAGAATCCCATGGACTGAGGAGCCTGGTGGGCTACAGTCCATGGGATCGAAAAAAGTTGGACATAAGCAGCTGAGCACACGTGCATGCCCTGAGAGCTAGGAGAAGGCACAGAGTTTGTAATACCTTGTCTTAGCTAAAGAAGCATTTACCAGGACCCCTCACCAGGCTGAGGGTGGGAGATCAAGGAAGACTTGTGGAACCTGGAAGGGACTGGGCATGCATTGACTAATGGACTTGTAAATTTGATGTGCTTCTGAGACGTGCACCTGGAGATGTCCTGGAGAGAGCTGGAACTTCTGTTATCTACTGTTGTATGACAAACCATCCTAAAACTTACTAGCTTAAAATAACAATTTATTATTTCTCACAATTCAGTGAGTTTTCTGAATAGTTCCTCTGCTGATTTTCTTGAGCTCACTCATGTGGCTGCATCCATCCAAGACAGCAGCGAGACTAGGTCTGAGAGAGCCTCATGTGCCTCAGGCTCTTGGCTGTTGACTAGGGCACCTCAGTTCTTCTCCACGTGGTCTCTGATCCTGCAGGGGACACTAAGTTGGCTTCTTTTCATAGTTTCGGGGCAGCTTTCCAGGTCTGCAGAGGGAGAAGCAAGGCCTTTGTAGGTCTGGCTTTAGAAGACGCACAATGTCATTTCAGCCAGTCTTTTGGCCAAGCAGTTTCCAAGACCAGCCCATCTTTGAGAGATTGGGAAACTGACTCATCCCCTTAAAGGGAAGGGGCTTCCCTGGTGGCTCAGACTGTAAGGAATCTGCCTGCAACACTGGAGACCTTGGTTCAATCCCTGGGTCGGGAAGATCCACTAGAGAAGGGAATGGCACTCCACTACAATATTCTTGCCTGGAGGATTCCATGGACAGAGGAGCCTGCCTGGTGGGCCACAGTCCACAGGGTGGCAAAGAGTCAGACATGACTGAGTGACTAACACTTTCAGTTTCACCTTCTTAAAGGGAAGAGCAACAAAGGCACCTTGCAAAGGGTTTTTGCATACAACACAGGGAAAATCATGGCCCTATTTTGTAATCTACCACAGTTGCATATATGTGTATGAATCTCAAGAGAGTAATTTGAATGGAAGATAGAAATTTGCAAGCTATCAATATTTACTGACATAATTGTAAATCATGGCTGCACAATCAGACTCCCCTGTGAACAGGGTCAGTTTTCCATATGTTCCACATGCTGTAATGGCGATTCTTATGCATGAAAGAGATACCCCAAAACATTAGGTGGGAGAACTCACCAAAGAATGAGGAATCCAACCTCGCTTCCTGAAGTGATTTCATGTAGATTAGGGCAACAAATTGGCTTTCATTCCTAGTCCTAACTACAAAGTTCAGTTGCCCACCCAGGAATTTACTATGTTCAATAAAGAATTTGTAGTAAAATGAAAACTTAATGAATTCCTAAGTAGCTTCTGTGGTGTTCTAGTTAGCTTGCTTTCTTGCTAACCTAGCCCCTTTTTATGATGTATTTGTTCTTTCCCAGAATTCTTTCAAACATGAGCCGAGTTGAAAGCCCTCATTTGCCGTTAATTATCATGGACAAGATGGGCTTCAGCCTGCCAGTCATCTGTGGTATTGATTACTGGAGAAATAAGGGAATTCTCTTGTGAGCCCTGCAAGAGTCTTGAGCAAGAAAACGTTGCTTTAGAGAGCATGGAACTTTACTATTGCTTAGTGTTCTTAACTCTCTAAGGCTGTCATTTCCAACATAGTAGCCACTAGCCACATGTACATATTTATATTTAATTTTCAATTCAGTGAGTTATGTAACAGTAAAAATGAAGATTCTTAATTGAACTAGTCATATTTCCAGTCCTCAATAGCTGCACGTGGCCAGTGGTTACCATCCTGGACAATGCAGATGTGTAGAACATTTCTATCAACATGGAGCAGTGGTGGATAGCACCACTCCAATATTTCTTGTCCAGTTAAGAATGAAACTGTTAATGCCAGTGTTAGATCTCCATGTTTTGGATTAGAATTAAGGGTGAAGGGTAATTTCCTTTGTTACCTAAAATGCCCGTTGCAAACTGAGAGAATAGCATTGAAAGGTATACATTAAAATATGTGAAATAGATAGCCAGTGGGAATTTGCTCTATGATTCAGGGAGCTCAGCCTAGTACTCTGTCACAACCTAGATGGGTGGGATGGGGTGGGAGGTGGGAGGGAGACTCAAGAAGGAGGGGACATATGTGTACCTATGACTGATTCATGTTGATGTATGGCAGAAACCAATACAAGATTGTAAAGCAATTATCCTTCAATTAAAAATAAATACTTTTCAAAAATTTTAAATAAAATACCCATTTCAATTTATTATGCATCAATTAAAATTTAGAAAGAAACTGGGGATAGGGAACACAGTACACTTTTGTTTGAGACCATTTGTCTGTGACATGAAAAAGTTTAGATATAGGTCACATATTGATGAAGTTAAAGGAAATCTTACCAAACTAGAATGAAGGGCCCAAACTAATGAAATAAAATCTAACAAAGATAAATGTAAATGCTTATACTGTTGGTGTAAATCAGAGCTTGACATACTTGTTCTCTATAAAGCCAGATAATAAATATTTTTGACTTTGCAGGCCAGCCAATTTCAACTCTGCCATTGTAACATGAAAGCAGCCATAGAGAGGATGTACAAATGGAGCATGGCTACGTTCCAGTGCAGTTTAATTTACCATAAAGCAGCAGTGGCTTGGGTTTTTGTCATTGTTGTTTACTGACTCCTGCACTTGATCAGTTGTTCAAGTGCAAAATGATGAGACTTGGCCTGACCCTGTCCTAAGGGATCTTTAGTAGGTTGGTGGCTTGGCTGGAGCCAGTTGCCTTATGTGATGTCGTTTTAGCCTGTGTTAATAGACATGTTCCGTCCAAAGTCAGGGAAGGAAGAAATCTATTGTAGTTCACAGTAGGAGTTTGCAGTCAATGGATGGTAACAATCTGGATATTACATGAGCTGTTCAAGGATTTGGAAACTGCATAAAAGGAGAATGGAAGAGATTGGGTCTAACTTAATGGTGAGTTACTAAGGGATGTGATTGTAGCTGTCTTTAAGTATTTGACATCCTGCCATGTAGCAGGAGGTACAATTTATCTGAACAATTCTAGAGATTAGAAATGAATTAAGTACAAGTTAATAAAAGGAGAACTTTAAGAACATTATAGTTGTTTGAAAATGGGCAACCTTACAAAGCAGTTAGTTTTCCACAACTGAAGAGTTTTAGGAAAAGGATGGATAATTATTTATGAACTGGTTGAAGAATTGTTCTAGAATTGAGTGGAAGGTTGGAAGGATTATAATTTAATTGTTGTTATATTATCAGATTAGAACTATATTGCATATAGAGAAACCTCAACCCAAACTTGTTTATATAAAAAAGAGTACATGTTATATAGGCTTATACAACTGAAAGGTCCCAGGATAGGTCTGACTTCAGACATGGCAGGATCTAGAGGTCTTGCCAAGGTATTTAGGTAAGACTGGCTACATAATTTGTGGGGCCTCGTACAAAATGAATACAGGGCTCCTGGTTCAAAAATTATTAAGAATTTGAAAATGAACCAGCTATATGTATACATATAGCCCCTCTTTTTTGGGTTTCCTTCCCATTTAGGTCACCACAAAGCACTAAGTAGAGTTCTCTGTGCTCTACAGTAGATTTTCATTAGTTATCTATTTTATATACAGTAGTAAATATGTCTAATCCAGTCCCCCAGTTCATCCCACCCTCCCATTCCCCCTGGATAGCCATACATTTGTTCTTTACATCTGTGTCTCTATTTCTGCTTTGCAAATAAATTCAATGTATGATTTTTCTAGATTACACATATAAGCGATTTTATACGATGTTTGTTTTTCTCTTTCCGATTTACTTTACCCTGTATGACAGTCTCTAGGTCCATCCACATCTCTGCAAATGATACAATTTCATTCCTTTTTATGGCTGAGTGATGTATTCCGTTGTGTATATGTACCATGTCTTGTTTCTCCATTCCTCTATTGATGGACATTTAGGTTGCTGTACAGCAGAAACTAATACAACATTGCAAAGCAACTGTGCTCCAATAAAAATTAATTTTAAAAAACCGATTAAATGATACCCTTAAGGTTTGGGATTTTTCTTGATTTTACCTTTTAAAAAGTCCATAAACAAATTTGAATTCTAGTTAACTATATGAACTATTAAGTATTTATGGGTAAGGCCCATTGATATTTGCAACTTATTTTGAAGGCATCAAAAAATAAGAATTAATTGATGGTTTGAGTAACACATGGATATATGATAAAGTAAATATTGTAAAATGACAATTGAAGATTCTAAAAATATTTCAAATGATGATAGCATCACCTTAAACCAAGGATACGGCCCTTCCAAGTGCACAGCTCTGTGAACTCCTTAAGTTGCATGCCCATGAAGCCAGTCCATTCTTCAAGTTATGGTCTGCCTCTGCCTATCAACTCTCTTTTTTTTTTTTTTCTGAATTAGCTTCATTTTCAGGCAGCCTTTCCTCACTGGCAGCTTAGACTTGTATTTTATAGTTGGAAAAGAGCGTTCCTCTCTTTGGTGATACCAGGAAACGGTAGCAGATAATTTCTACTCTACCAGATAATTGCAGCTCTACTCAAACTATAAGGACCAAGAGAGAAAGTGATAGTTCCAAAATGAAAAACAAGGTGGAGGAAATGGACCAAGGAAGAATGGATACAGGGAAGGCCAGTAAGAAATATCTACTCTGTTTAGCAAATAGCAGCTGTGAGCAATAATGAAGAAATGACTCAAAGTAAGAAAATATCTTAATCCAGAGATCTTATCCAGAAGTGAACAGATTCCTTTCACTCTAAGGTGAAGGTGAAGGTGAAGTCACTCAGTCGTGTCCAACTCTTGTGACCCCGTGGACTGTAGCCTACCAGGCTTCTCTGTCCATGGGATTCTCCAGGCAAGAATACTGGAGTGGGTTACCATTTCCTTCTCCAGGGGATCTTCCCGACCCAGGGATCGAACCCAGGTCTCCCACATTGGAGGCAGATGCTTTAACCCCTGAGCCACCAGGGAAGCCCTAAAGGATTTTCTAAATTTTAAAATTCTGTTTCTCGGGTATATAAGCAAGATTTGTCTTGTTTCATATATATTCAGTGTAATGTTTGTATTCTTAGCATAAGCTACTTAAAACCTGTCAAGATCCTAAGATTGAACACTCCACCTGAAAATTATTTTAATTCAGTGAATATTTTCCCCTGGAACTTAATTTTATTTCTCAAGCCCTATTTTCATCCAAAACTTTGTCTGGTTACTTAGGAGAGTAAACATATATATATATGTATGTACTTGTATATATGTCATCACTTTCTGTCTTGGTCAGTCCTGCTGAACCAGCATATTATTTAACAAGTTCTGCTCAAAACTTGACTTTTTTAGGTGAAATCATGTGTCTAATGCCTGGAAAGGAGGAAAGAACCGGGGAGTGCCAGGCCCATGGAGAGTTTGTTGTAGTTGTAATGGATTGACCAAGCACACAGATCAGTTCAGCCAAGATATTCATTCTAAGCCAGTGAGATCTGACCTTATTTTTCCCGTCAAATTTGACACTTTTGGGGGATCTGAATTAACTAACCATTTGATTACCATCAGTTTATCAGGGGAGGCAGGGGACAATTCATTATGGTGTGGCTGTCATGGTTCCATGCAGCTCAAAGGGAACCTTTTTCTGAAGTTGGCTGTAAAGAGGCAGAAGTTAAATATGGGGTTGGATGCCTGATCCTACCATTCATGAGCTGTGTTTCCTTGAGCCAGTTTACCTCTCTGAGCTTCTTTTTTCTCATCTGTAGGAATGCCATTGCTGCTGTCTTTGTCTAAGCCCACACCAGGAAAATAATAGACGTGCTTGTTTCCCCAGGTCTCCCAAAACTGCTAAGATTCACAGGGTACATTTTTGTGTATCATTCAACTAGGATGTTAAAGTAGAAAATGAGAAGGGAACGCCTTACAGACACATTATAAATTACTGACATGCTTGGCCAAACATATGTTAGTATATATATTTACATTGGTTGACTTCCACCCAAAATCTGTCCTTAGCCTGCAGGGCTCATCCTCCCCAAATCCACAAGGCATAAATTTACACTAATGGAAAGTCCAAGAAGGTGGTCTTTTTTGTCTTTCCCCCATCTGAAACAAAAGTCCTCAGTAGAAGAAAGAAGTCCTAAAGCTTTTGGAAAAAGATAAGACTTTAATTTTCTGATCTTTCACCTAGAGATGGAAATCTGGTCTAATTCTTATATTTAAGAATTTTTCCCCCAAATACTTGAACTTTCCTAGTTTACAGCTTTATGCTCAGCTCTGATTGGGCTTGAAGATTCTTAATTCAATTGCAGAGTATAAGGGCCTGATCCCCTCCTGCTATCTTCCACAGAGGTAAGTTTAACAGGTCTTCCCCCTGATAGGCATTCACAGTTCATTGCTTTTTAAGACTTGCATACCAGTCTAGGGTTCTTCAGAATATAAATAGAAGCATTGAAAATACTCTTAGAGCTTACTAAATTGACTTTCCCAAACTAAGTTAGAAATTAAAGTTGGGCTGAGGTGCCTGTGTTTAGTTCATTAAGTTTTGCAGTCCTTTTTTCTGAAATGGCAGGTCTCCCAGGACAAATCAAGGAAACGTTCTCTTTAAATTCCCTGAAAATCAGAAGGGCATAATTTTCCAATAATTTTTAATTATTCTTTACTAAGATTGCATATTGAAAAGGGAGCATGCCACCTGGGTAGATAAAGAACATGGTTGAAAGGGGAAAAAAAGAGAGAATACATACTTATGTTTGTATTCACTAGCAAAGTAGTTGGCAAAACAGTTGGATTTTTCAAGTCCCAAGCTAACTTTCCCATCTTTGCAAAGAGAACTATCCTGATTTAAAACATACTACAGCTTTAGGGAATAGGAATAAAAATCCTGAACACCAAACGTGTACATTCAAGGGAAGCTTTTCAAGAAATACTTGCCTCCCTAGATAAAGAATCCGCCTGCAATGCAGGAAACCCCAGTTCTTCCTGGATCAGGAAGGTCCCCTTGAGAAGGGATAGGCTGCCCACTCCAGTAGTTTTAGGCTTACCTGGTGACTCAGTCAGTAAAGAATCCAAGGGCAATGCAGGAGACCTGGGTTCAATCCCTGGGTTGGGAAGATTCCCTGGAGGAGGGCATAGCAGGCAACTCCAGTATTCTTGCCTGAAGAATCCCCATGGACAGAGAAGCCTGGCGGGCTGCAGTCCAGTTCAGTTCAGTTCAGTCACTCAGTCGTGTCCAACTCTTTGTGACCCCATGAATTGCAGCACGCCAGGCCTCCCTGTCCATCACCAACTCCCTGAGTTCACTCAAACTCATGTCCATCAAGTCCGTGATGCCATCCAGCCATCTCATCCTCTGTCGTCCCCTTCTCCTCCTGCCCCCAATTCCTTCCAGCATCAGAGTCTTTTCCAATGAGTCACCTCCGCTTGAGGTGGCCAAAGTATTGGAGTTTCAGCTTTAGCATCAGTCCTTCCAAAGAATACCCAGGACTGATCTCCTTTAGGATGGACTGGTTGGATCTCCTTGCAGTCCAAGGGACTCTCAAGAGTCTTCTCCAACACCACAGTTCAAAAGCTTCAATTCTTTGGTGCTCAGCCTTCTTCACAGTCCAACTCTCACATCCATACATGACCACTGGAAAAACCATAGCCTTGACTAGACGGACCTTTGTTGGCAAAGTAATGTCTCTGCTTTTGAATATGCTGTCTAGGTTGATCATAACTTTCCATCCAAGGAGTAAGCGCCTTTTAATTTCATGGCTGCAGTCACCATCTGCAGTGATTTTGAAGCCCACAAAATAAAGTCTGACACTGTTTCCACTGTTTCCCCATCTATTTCCCATGAAGTGATGGGACTGGATGCCATGATCTTCGTTTTCTGAATGTTGAGCTTTAAGCCAACTTTTTCACTCTCTTCTTTCACTTTCATCAAGAGGCTTTTTAGTTCCTCTTCGCTTTCTGCCATAAGGGTGGTGTCATCTGCATATCTGAGGTTATTGACCATGGGTCGCAAAGAGTTGGACACGACTAAAGAACTAAGCAGACAGGCTTAGAGAGGCTGCACTGAGCTTCCTGTGAATTCCTGTTCATACATGGAATGAAGCATGGAGCTTGATTTCAAAGTTGAAGCCTACGTTTCTAGTAGTGTCCATTCACATACTGAAATGGATAAATATCCCCATTACATGCTCAAACTTGAAACAGATCACAATAAAAGGCATCACCCAGAGCTATTATTAAAAATTATAGTAAAACTTCTGTCATTGTGCTTTCCTTCCATGAGCCAGGCTGTGCACCAACATTGCACATTTACCCCAGTAAGTGCTCAGGCCAAAACTAAGGTCTGCATTATAGTAGGATTATTTCATGGCCAAAAGGGTGAAGCAACACTCAACTCTTCAACTCCTGCTTAAAAGGATTTGTTTGTGTCTTAGATAAAGGGTGTACCTGCAGAATTGCCATGGAAGTGGTTATGGACCACCATGACTGAACAAAGAACTCGTGAGTGGAGATTTTATAAAGTACAGAGGTCCAGCCCCCAGCCCACAACCACCTAACCAGAATTCTGGTGCTGGTTTTTGGCCTTGGTACGTTATTAACAACACCCATGAGTTAATCTTATTGAGATGACTGGAATGAGGTGAGGCCAAGGTCTTCTCTCCCACCAATAGACCTTAAGCCAGGGCCCACCCTCCCAATAGTTTTGTATACTCATAACCGTCCATCTTCCCCACTCCCTCCGTTCTTTTTTCCTTGACATACTCATACTCACAATTCCTAGACTAGAAGACATCTCCAAGGGGCAAACTGTTCAGAGTCATTTTTAAAATGTCATTGCAAATGTAAGCACTTCTGGCCTCACATAAGAAACAAGGGGAAAAAATGGAGTGCTAATGGCAGTGATAGTTTAAGGAACTCGATTTATTCCCAGGAGCTCCATTCATCAAATATCACTATAACTTTATTGCCTATTCACCAGAAATCATTACATTTTGGTAGTTTTTGAATTCCATTACCCAGGGCCATAAAATTCCCTAATAAGAAATCATGACTGTCAAGTCCATTCTGATTAAAAAGAATGACAGATGATCTGCAGCCTTAGAGATGATGTTTCTGGCTGCCTGTTACTACACGTAAGAAAGATGGTTAAGTGATTATAAAAGGAAATCCATAGGTACAATTATAGGCCTCACATCATAAATAATTTTAAAGGCAACTAATCTGCACTTTCCATGTCTTTGTTTGCATAGAATTCCTTGAATTGCCTCCACCCCAAGGTATTTCAGTTCTCTGCTTCATGTAAAGTACCTTTTAGAAATCTCACCAGCCATATATAACACCCTGACCATAAAACTTATGAGTTAGATTCCGTCCTGCTAATAACCTAGAATGCTTGTGTATCTTGAGGCACCACCGACTTATCAAACAAGAAAATGGTGATAGGTGCTCCTTCCTCCTTCCTGTCTTACTTTCATAGTATTTGAGAGAGACTGGAATCTTAGTTAAAAAAAAATGTCTCCATAATTATTTAATTTTTTAATGGGATCTCCCAAAGTGCTTGTTGGTGCTGTTACTTATTATTTTACTTATTATATGACATGTAATAATACAATAGTATCCTCAAAAGAAGACTTAAATAATCTTTGATGGTGACAGAATGAGTATATTTTGATACCGTGGCTATTCAGATAGGTAAGTGACTTCCTAACAGCAAAGTGGTAAATAAAGCCGAGGCTCAAATGTGTCTTTGGCCTATGGCGTGGTGATAAGAAGATAATGTAAGAAAAGAAATAATAATGTTTTCATTCATAGAGTGAATTCTGGGGAGGAAAGAAAGCTGTATTATGACTGACATTTTGATGTGGTTTCCTCTCTCCACTTGCACCATTGCGCAGTAGTTTTCTTCAGTTTTTGGCACAAGAGTATATCCATTAATGTGTCAGCACATCTTCATATATTCCTTGTAACATTACCTTTGTATCTCATCAAAGTTCATTTATAGCAGAGGGTACAGTGAACTATACTGAAGAGTATTTGGGGGACATCTAGAGAACCTGAATTTATCTTACCCAAATCTAGCAGTGCAGCATAATTTCCTCTCCTCTAGATGCTGAAAGAGTGGAAAAGGTGGCAATAATGTAAGTGAATACGATTTTTGAAGGGACTGTTTTAGAAGATGCTGACCACCTGAGAGTAAATGAGACATATACATAGGTCTTTCCTTCTTGAATACAGTTGCTCATCCGTCCCATTCATGCAGATTCTTCTCAACTAGATTCCAGTGTCACTCCCCACTCCCATATATTTTATAGTAGCCCTTCATAAATGTTTTACATTATCAACCATATTACATTATATTTTAGTCATTTCCAAGTCAGTCTTCTCTAAGAAATATAAGTTCCTTTCAAGTAGAACTGAATTAAATTTATTTTTGTTTTCACAACAAAACTAAAAGCTGTTTCTTTGAAAACATCAATAAAATTAATAAACCTCTAGCCAAGCTAAGAAAAAAGAGAGAAGATACAAATTATTAATATTAGAAATGAAAGAGGGTACATCACTACAGATCTTATGCACATTAGAAATATTATGAAAAACTCTCTGCTCAAAAATTTGATAACCTAGATGAAATGGGCCAATTTCTTGAAGGGCACACTCTGCCAGATCTCACACAAGAAAAAAGACCATCCGAATAGGCCTATAACTATTAAAGACATTAAATGAGTAATTAATAACCTTCCAAAACAGGAAGCAGCAGGCCCAGATAAGTTCACTAGTGAATTCTTCAGGAAGAATTCTGAACATTTGAGGAAGGAATTATACCAGTTCTTTACAATCTCTTCCAGAGGCTAGAAGCAGAAAGAATATTTCATAGCTCATTATATGTGGCCAGAATTCCCTTAAATCCAAAACCAAAGACAGTAGAAGTCAAGAAAACTACAGACCATTTATCTCTCATGAACATAGATGCAAAAGTGCTCAATAAAATATTAGCAAATTGAACCCAACAATGTATAAAAATAATTAGATACCACAACCAGGTGAAATTTACCCTAGATAAGCAAGGCTGGCTCAACATTTGAAAATTAATGCAATCCATCACATCAACAGGCTAAAAAAGAAAATTCTTCTTTGTATCAATAGAACTCCCCCCTCCAAAACCAACATCCATTTATATGGGAATTCTCTGTACCTTCTGTTCAATTCTGTTAACTGAGAACTGCTCAAAAAATAAAATCTGTTAAAAATTAATTAAACCAAAACATGCTTATGAATCGATTTTTTTTTTTTTTTTTTATGGAAAGCCTTCTCCTGAAGACAGTGTTCTGCTTTGAGTTTGGTTTGAATGAGCTGTCTCTTCTCTCTTGGTTGAATCAACTTTATCACATTTTGAAATACAACCAAAATTTCTGGGCACATTCCTTAAACTGGGGCTCAGAGCCCTGTAGTGGCACTGCTATGACCAGCCTCGATGCCACTGGATACCATGTGACGTGCACATCTATGATGATTTCATTAGCTTGCTTTTGTTTTCTCCCTCTTACTATACAGAAGAGGAGAATCTCATGGGCAGAGGAGCCTGGTGGGCTACAGTCCATGTGGTTGCAAAGAGCTGGACATGACTGAGTGACTAACACTTTCATAGAGAAGAGACGGTATTCTGTACTAACCAACAGGTGTTTTGAAACTTTGCCCATAGCAAGCTGTAGAAAGCAGGCCAATAACTGGAGAGCATGTGCAAAGATGGCAGCTGCACTGATACTGGAGGGAGGTCTCATGTGGTGGTAAAAAAGATTTTGTGAACTTTGTGAAACCACTTTTCAATTTGCCAGTCAAGCATGACAGAAAGATGAACCTCCTTGCCATCTGCTTCCCCTCTCTCTAAAGAAGACAGCTTGGGTACATCTGTAGTCAGTGTTTCCAAGTTTAACAAGGTGTGTGCCAAATGTGATATCCGAACCTCAGTGTTTATTAGAATCACCTGGAAGCCTTTTTATTTTCAGATTACTGGGGACCCACTCCCAGAGCCTCTTATTCATTAGGTCTGGGGGTGGGTCTGAGAATTTGCATTTTAAATTAGTTTACACGTGATGCTGCTGCTGATCTAGGAACCATACTTTAAGAACCTCTGTCCTAGAAGAAGGCCCACCTAAACAACAGAGGAATAACTTAGTGGAAAGTGTTATAGACACCAGAAAGTAGCACGTGTTTATCTGACTTAAAAAAACAAAAAACCACGGATACATAGCTCAGAGCATTTTATCTTGGAAAAAATATAGTGAGTGTTACAGATTTTTTTTTAAAAAAGCAACAACTACAGTGGACAACTTCCTTTTAAGGCATTGGCAAAAAGTATGAAATAAGAATAAGAGCAGGCTGGAGGTGGAGAGCAATGTCAAATATGAAAAATGGTAACTTTTGGTGCCTGGTTCCAAATCAGTTCTCATGTTTCTATGTAGATTTGTCCATCTCAGAATTGTTAGGTGTTTTTTTTGTTTGTTTGTTTTTGTTTTTGTGCTACCTGCCTGGCTTATATGCAATACAGAATATGGCCTGATGGTCTTCTTAGCTTCCCTGGTGCTGCAGATGGTAAAGAATCTGTCTATAATGTGGGAGACCTGGGTTGAATCCCTAAGTTGGAAAGCTCCCCTGGAGAATGGCAACCCATTCCAGTATTCTCGCCTAGAGAATTCCATGGATGTAGAAGCCTGGCAAGCTACAGTCCATGGGATCACAAAGAGTCAGACATGACTGAGACTAACACTTTCACTTTTTCCTATTTTTCCATCAAAATATTATCAAACATTCCTTTAATACTAAAAACATCTAGGTGCTATACATTGGTTATGAAACTAACATATATGCCTTTTGGAGAATATAGCCAGGTCATTGTGAAATAGGGTGAAAGTAGTTGTGAGGGGACTTATGCCAATTGCTGCTGCTGCTAAGTCGCTTCAGTCGTGTCCGACTCTGTGCGACCCCATAGATGGCAGCCCACCAGGCTCTGCCGTCCCTGGGATTCTCCAGGCAAGAACACTGGAGTGGGTTGCCATTTCCTTCTCCAATGTATGAAGGTGAAAAGTGAAAGTGAAGTCGCTCAGTTGTGTCCAACTCTTTGCGATTCCATGGATTGCAGCCCACCAGGCTCCTCTGTCCATGGGATTTTCCAGGCAAGAATACTACTGGAGTGAGTTCCCATTGCCTTCTCCATTATGCCAGTTGGATAGTTTAAAAATGGTTTCTTGGTAAAAGTCTGAGAAAGAGAGATAAAGGAGATCTATATCTCTTTTTTTCCATGACCTGGCTAGTGGGTGGTATGTTCTTATGTAAACATGAAAGCAAGCTTCAGATCCAAGTTTATATGGATATTAATTAGTGAGCTGGCAAAAGGAAAGAAAGAAAATGAAAAAGAAAACAGAACCTAGTTACTATTCTTGGAAGGTCAGTGGAGTCTCTGGACAGGATTGGCCTGAAGAGTTCTCTTGGAAACAGGGATGGTTATCAGGTGTCTAGCTACACCGGGCACAGAGTTTTCTGTCAAGTGGGCAGTGGGTGAGGGTGAGGGATTGTGCTCAAGGCCAGATGGTATGGCAGAATTTAGAGGATTTACTCTTGGGTGTTTAGCTGCTGGTTTGGCCCAGTTCTTATTCTTTCCTCATACAAGGGCAGTAGGGCCTATGTAGTTTTGCTGGCTACAAAACTATAATGAAAAATGAAAATTTTCTTCAATGAAAAATGACTTCTGACACCTCTTATGCTAATTAACAAACCCGCTAGTGCAGATTTAGGTAATACATTTGAAGTGTTTGCCTTGGCCCCCTCTGAAGTGTGGATTCCTGATTAAGAGCTTTTAAAATATGACCTGATTGTCTTTAGGATATGGGTGAAAATTAACTTATATCCCCATATACCTATCACTGTTTCGTGTCAGTTATAAGAAGCAGATAAAAGAGGTGAAATATAAGATTCTATAGGTTAATCATTGAGGAACTTACAAAATTGGGGAGTGCTTTTTCCTTATCGGGTGTACAGGTTATAAGTGTTGGGGGTAGAGAAAGAAGTTTGGGGACTGTTCATGTTTATTGAAGTACCATTCTATAAGATTGGCTATCTCTTGTATGATTTAGGTTAGTATTTAAGAAAATGTTATGAAAATAATTGTGACATTTTCTAATTCTGTCTCAAAGACCCAGGATTTTAGATTCTCTATGGCAGAAAAACTAGCAGGAAGAAAGGCATGCTGATAAAAACGGATGGATCTTTTTCGGATGGAATACTGTTTCTTTTCACACTTTTCTATTCCTAGCACAACAGTGCTGATAGCAAGCCCTGCATATAATTATTGAAAACAATGCCAACATGAAATGGAAGTTCCCAGTGCTGGCTTGCCCCTTTTATTTAAGATCAGTTAATTTGTCAAATAACTGGAATAAAAGATTATGGCTGATAGGTTAATAGAAGCCATGTTGCCCTTGGCTTCATTCTGTCCTTTCTTTTTATGTCTTTTGATGTTCAGCTGACATCTCTGAAATTGAAGACATGGCACCATATATGTATATATTACATATGTGGGTGCATGTTAAATATGGTATAGATTTTCTTATTTTTAAAAACACTGATGACAGGTAGGTGAGGCGAAGTTAAAAAGAACTTGGCAAAGTAATTTCTTTCATCTATTTAAAAATTTTATTTTACCCCCCAGACTCAAATTCACTGACCAGGTGTTTGGAAGGACACTAACATGTAAATACCAATCCAAATGGTAAACTGTTGAAAATGGGATTGTTTGGGTGTCCAAAAAAATCACCCACTTGTTTGGCAGTTTTCTAGAAGGACTTATGGGGACTCATTGTACAGTCCTGTTTATTATTTCACTTATTTATTTATCACAGCTACAGAGCAAGTTTCCACATTGGGACCAGTGAGATGAAAAGGCACAGACCTAGTCTAGAAGAATCCATGCATAGGCTTTCCCTATCGTTCCCAAACACAAAGCACATTTAAAAAAAATTAATTTATTTTTATTTTATTTTTATTGTGGTAGTTTTCCCTATATATTGACATGAATCAGCCCACCCTCCTGAGCTCCCCTCCCATCTTCCTCCCCACCCCATCCCTCTGGGTTGTCCCAGAGCACCAGTTTTGGGGGCCCTGCTTCATGCTTTGAATTTGCACTGGTTATCTCTTTTACATATGGTAATGTACATGTTTCTATGCTCTTCTCTCATATCCTCCCACCCTCGCCTTCTCCCACATAGTCCAAGCACTCTCTCTTGCAGCACAGAAACAAAGCAACTCGCCTACAGCTTGTCTGCCTAATGAAACCTGTCTGAGACTCAGGGCCCAGGGTTTTTATTGGCATTCGGTCACATTATAGCAAGGACCAGCCACAGTTACTGAAGTTCAGGGTTCCCCAGACACAGGTGTTTTGTGGTCTAGGTGGGAAAACAACCTGCTAATGTAGGGAACGTCTCAGAAGCTGGCTTCCCAGAAGGCAGTGCTTAAGGGCCAGGGCTGCAAGATGTCTTTGTTAAAATAACACGTAGATTTGAGAGATCAGCCCTTTCTGGCAGGGATACTTCTCGTGCTCTTGTAGTATCTGTCATATGATCATCCATAAACATATGTTTGTTCAAATAGATGTGTCAGACCATCAACTCCTTGAGGGCAGAAGTCCTACCCTATCTATTCATGTTTTTCTGTCTATTAAGGTTGGCCTGAAGGGAAATCCAAAGACTCTCTCTAGAAACATTCTGGAAACATGAATGAGTGCATCAATGAGGTCATCTTAAGATTATTGTGACCAGGCTGCAAGAATTCTGTTCAGAAGATGAGAATGTTATTATCTATAAATTATGTAGCCACAGTTTAATCTATTACGTGTCCACTTTTAAACAGAGGATTTCATTCAGTAGGTTTGGGTGGGCCTGTGATTCTGTATTTCTCACAAGCTCCCAGATAGTATTTAAATTGCTGCTGTGGAGACTACATTTGAGTTCAAGGGGCATTTTATTTCATTCTTCCATCTGCCACAGATGACTTCCTCTCCCACTGAGATATCTAGCTTCCTTCACAGTTTGATTGCTTTTGCATTTCTTTGACTCTTAAGACATTCAAATGTCATCCCTATTAGACTTTGCAGACTTCTCCAGGCTTTGTGTCTCTCTGGTCATAAAATCAAAAGGACTCTTGAAGACAAAAATTACAGTGACTCATTTAAAGGGAAAACAATTATTGTTTTTCTGAAAATGATTGTTTCGAAATATATGCATGGAAATATTTCACCAGAAAAATAATCAGAAAGGACAGGGGTAAGGTTGTCAGAGTGATAACTTGAACTCTCTTGAACTTTATAAATATAAGGTACAGCATGTTAAAAATTTGGTTCTTACATCTCAGTGATTTTTTTAGATTATTTCTAGGTACTTTTGAGAAATGAAATATTTCCTGCCATATAATAAACAAAGGGTGTCATAATCATCAGTGATTACAGCCACCACTGATGGTGAGCTGGTGAGCCCTGAGGGAACTCAGGATGTGAAAACACAGGATACTGGCCCCACATAGCTGAGGTGATATCAAAGGAATGATTTCAGTGAGCCCAGACTTTAGCATCGTCCCAGACAGAGAAGAGCGCTAAATTGCTTAACCTGAGACACCGGTTTCACAGTAATCTTTTGACATTCAGGCTACCTGCCCAAAACTTCTAGATAACCCAACTCCCCACCTCACCTCCTCAGAGTGGTTTCCTCAGGATTACTTGAGATATTGCCTCCCAGACTTGTAGTCCTAAAAATTCCTGCCAAATAAAATACAACCCTCAACTTTTAGGTTGTATTTTTTAAGTCCACTCTTTGTATTGATTGAAGATATTAATACAGATACAGATTTGGGGAATTTTTTTTTAACTTAATCGCTGCACCTCCTCTCCCCTCCCCAAGAGTCCTTATTTGATTGTCAAGAAATACAGCTTGTTGGGCAACTTTTTCTGTCAGTTATGAGAAGCAAGGCATCTCACAGAGTGAGCTTTTTATTTAAACTAGTTAACGCTAGGCCAAATTTCTCACTAACATTTCTTTATTCAATAAAGTAGACAATTTACATTTTTAGGAAAATGATGGGTATATGTATGTTTTCTTTGAATGAGTTGGTTGCTGAGAGTTTGGGAGCAGGCCCTGAGCAGTGAACACCATTCAGTTCCCATCAGAGATCAGTGCTCTGACAGGAGGCCTGAGTAACTCATCTGTGTTACTGTGCTAGCCTCCTAGGTTGATAAGTTTGCTGCCCTATGAGAAATGGTTCCTCTCTTGTGTTCATAGCCTGCCAGCAATAAAAGCACAGAAAACAGTATTCTGTATTTAGATGTGTAGGCACTTTGACCCAGTGATTCTCCTTCTAGAAAGCTGCCCAAAGAATTAATCGGACAGGTGTGTAATTTTTTTCAAGGATGTTCATTGTGGTGTTGTTCACCATAGCAGAGTATTAGAAATGACCTAAATAGCCATCAGTGTGGAACATGCCTGCAGCTAGAATAATATGCATTCATTACAAATCTATATTAATCGTCTTGGAGAAAGGCTATGATGTATTACTAAAAGAATAAAGTAACCTACAAAGAAGTAGTTACAGTGGGATCACATTATTGAAAAATAATAAAAACGTGTGTTAAAGTGCTATTTTCAAAACAAAGTAAAATCACGAGTCTCAGATATAAAAGGAACACATGTTAACATGTGTTCTTATTTAAGGTCATTATCAAGATCTTATTTAAGTCATTATCAGTGCAGGAACTGGTAAGATGGTAGAATGGAATATTGAAATGAATCTGCAGTAAAGTGGCTTCTCCAACAGGAACCGTGGTCAATTGCACCTTCATCTTACATAATTTATTTGCAAATTTATTTGACAAGTATTATTTTGCACATTACTGTCAGTTATCTGTAGCTGATGGGGTTGCAAAACAGTTCAAAGACAATGAAAGGTTCAGAGCCACCATAGAATCAAAATCATAGAACTCAGAAAGGTATGTTCAACAGTTCAGAGGCTAAGCAATGTGTAATTTTCCCTTAAAACACATTTTCCCTACATGTATGCATACATTAAAGTCTGGGATGGAACTACAAAACGGTTAATTATCTATGGATGATATGATTTTGTGTTATTATTTTTGTATTTTTTCCATTTTTCTGTATTTTCACAGTACTTCTAAATGAGCATGTAATATTTTTTATAACCAGAGAAATACCCACTTCTATATTGAGAAACAATTACAAAGCATCCTCTCATGTTTTTTTTAATAAATCCCTCAAGAGCAACAGCAAAAGCAAGGACTCTGCTCTGAGTCTGCTGCCTGTAGAGTACTGTGATTAAGACAGTAGGAGGAGAGTGGGGAGGAGAAGGGCATGGCACCCCACTCCAGTGTTCTTGCCTGGAGAATTCCAGGGACGGGGGAACCTGGTGGGCTGCTGTCTATGGGGTCGCAGAGTCGGACACAACTGAAGCGACTTAGCAGCAGTAGCAGCAACAGCAGGAGAGGGGAACCAGAGAATGTGGGGTGGCTGACAGTCCCCTGGCTAACCTGCTATTTCTGGTCGGTCCTGTCATTGATGCTTTGTGTTCAGGTCTAAAATAGCCCCATTTACAAGAGATGTGATGAAGCCAAAGTGCATTGGCACATCAGAGGAGCTTTTGGCTTTAACACTAAAAAAAAGTGGCCCACACTCGCTACTGTTTTCTGTGCTTTTATAAGTTGAGTCAAGAAAAAAACCCGGTTTAGTAACAAACAATTTCCTGTGGAAGAAGGGAAGAGGCTGGAGGCTCTGCATGGTGTGTCAGAAGGGAAGATGACAATTATTAATGAATAGATGTTTCCAAGTTCATGTAACCCTTTCAGGTTAATGTATTTGTTTATAAAAGTGATTTGAAAATTAAACAGAGCTGTTTCTTTCCCCAGTTTTACAGTCATAAAGAGATGGTGAACACACTGATGTCTTATATTATTCTATAACACTTGCCTAAGTATTGATTATTGCTTAAAGATTTGTTGTTCTTTTTCTACTCCGGATGTTTTTTTCTTTTTTTTCGCCTCTCATGCCATTGTGCTTCTGGCTGTAATCCTCAATCCCTTGCAGCCTGCCAAACTGCAGCTCCTTTTGGGTGCCAGATTTTTCTTCTAATCCTCATCCTGACTGATGAGAGATCTGCAGAGAAATTGGCCCACATATATGATACAGTGTGTGTCTTATTGACAGTGCCCACAGTACATGTTGGATAACCCTAGAAGGTTATATTCATCACTGTTGTATGAAAATGGTTAAGATGACAGCAATAAATTAACAGTCTCTTGCTTTTCTTTGGTTTAGCTCAGAGCTATGGGCATGTTGGTGCCAAAATATTTTTGTTGAATGAATGAACTGAAAAATGTTTATGTATATCAAGCTATCTATCACCTTCCTGGAGCCAGTATGTGACTGTGTAAGCATCCTGCCCTCAGAAGGAATAACTTCACCTGTAAGAAATGTTGGGGTTGGGGGGAGCAGTGTTCACATTTGATGTGAGGTTTAGTTCTAAGAACATTACATCTCAGGGCAGCAACCCTTCGGGCAAGACTGACATTGGGAGAGAAGAAACAAGAGGCAAATTTGGTCTTTGATGCCTGTACTGAGTGGAATAATGTGCCCCTAAGTTTTATGTCCCGGTACCTGTGACCATGGGCTTCCCAGGTGGCTCAACAGTAAAGAATTCGGCTGCCAAGCAGGAGATGTCAGTTCAATCCCTATGTCAGGAAGCTCCCCTGGAGAAGGAAATGGCAACCCACTCCAGTATTCTTGCCTGGAAAATCCCGTGGACAGAGGTGCCTAGGGGACTACAGTCCATGGGGTCACGAGAGTCAGACACAACAGAGCAACTAAACAACAAAAACAACAACCTGTGGCTTTATTTAGAAATAGGGTCTTTACAGGTATAATAAAGCTGAGGTAAGGTCCCATTGGATTAGTGGGGACCTGATCCAATGTGTGGTGTAAGAAAGACATGTAAAGACGCAGATACACAGAGGGAAGAACACCGTGTAATAACGGAGACAGAGATGAAAGTAAGGCAGCGGCAAGCCAAGGAATTCCAAGGATTGCTGGCATCTACCAGAAGAAGGGAAGAGGCAAGGAAGGATTATTAATCTAGGGTTTTCCCCTAGAGCCTTCAGAGGGTTCATGGCCCTTCTGATACTGTGATTTTAGACTTCTGTCTTCTAGATTTGAGAGAACAGATTTCTGTTGTTTTAAGCCACCCAAACTCTGGTCATTTGCTATGGCAGCGCTAGGAAACTAACCTAGTGTGCCCTACTTCATGGTGCTGTTTCCCTTTCTTCCTTGGGGTCTCTCATGCCCTGGTGTTCAGTGCTTTTATCTTGTGGCCTTATCCATGTAATAGTCAAGATTGAGTAAGTCAAGCAGAAACCACTCTAGGTATATTGAGCAGGAAGGGATTGAATATAGAGAATGATCTGCTTGCACACTGTTGGAGGAATTAAGTAGTGAAGGTCAGGGAAACGTTTGTAGAATCAAAAACTCAGGAGGTGCAGGGAAGGTAGGAAACACTACCTGATATCTTAGGAGCCTTCAGCACTTAATGGAGTCATTCTTAAGACGCTGCTTGGAAGCTCCCAGCAAAACTCTGCGTATATCATCTGTTGATGTCCACACATCTGACTCTCACTGCCACCAGTGAATAATGTCTTCTGTCTCTTCTCTTACCAGGTTTCTGTGAATGACTTTCAGAGGCGAGATGTAGATGGTAGCCTTGCTGCTAAGGGATGCCGGGAAACATAGTCTCTAGGCTTTCAGTCCCAGTGAACTCAAGAGAGTGCTGAAGGGCAGGGACAGAAGTACATACAGGAGATGGTGTCCCACTTACTCATCTTTACTCTTTTCCCTCAAAACAAGAACAAAAGCACTTGCTTCCCTGAAAGTTTCTGATAGTCTATTCATTTATACCAAGGTACTAAGGACCTTTAAATGTCTTTTCTCCCAGGACTGTTTTTACTGTCACAAGATCAAAGATTTAATTTAAAAAAGTGAATCCATTTATTTGACATTTAGTTGGAACAGGGAATCAAAACTGTTTCCTGAGGGGTCCTCAGATAAACAAATAAATTTTAAGTGGAAGTCTAAAATCCTTTTGAGGATTTTAATCCAGTTTGGCTTTTTCTTTGTGCATGAAATGACATTTGGTTGATCTTCTTTCATTTTTACACAAATCAATAAATGAGAGATTCATTCTGGTTAAATGGTTAAAGTCTTTTTTAAATTTATTTCTTTTAATTGGAGGCTAATTACTCTACAATATTGTGGTGGTTTTTGCCATACTTGACATGAATCCACCACGGGTGTACATGTATCCCCCATCCTGAACCCCCCTCCCACCTCCCTCCCTATCCCATCCCTCTGGGTCATTCCAGTGCACCAGCCCCAAGCACCCTGCCTCATGCATCGAACCTGGACTGGCGATCTGTTTCACATATGATAATATACATGTTTCAATGCTATTCTCTCAAATCATCCCACCCTCGCCTTCTCCCAAAGTCTTTTCAATTGTCTATTACTAGTGATTTTCAACAGGGCAACTTTATCCCCACCACCACCACCACCACCACCCCCCCAAGGGACACTGTGTAATGTCTGGAGACGTTTTTGGTCTTCACAGCTGGAGCAGGAGGATGGTACTGGCATCAAGTGGGCTGAGGTCAAGGATGCTACTATTCATCCTGCAGGGCACAGGACAATACCCACAACGAAGAATGATCCAGCCCTCAATATCAGTAATGCCACAGTTGAAAAACCCTCCTCTTTACTCTGTGTGGTTGGAGGGAAAAGGTGAGATAGAGCTTTATTATTTTGACCCTTTTCTAACCTCAGGTGATCTTTAATGCTGCTGCCACCCGTGTCGTCTCCCTGTCTGCTGCCTTACCTGTTTCACTGTCCTCTGAGGTTTCTTGCCAAAAGGGCCCCCTGGCTGCCCAGTTCAGGACCAGGGTGCTGACAGTGCATGCCCTCCCTTTTCAAGGGCTCTTTGGTTTTGTTCCATTCTGAGATTCTCTCTCTTTCAAAGCCTCTTCCTCCTAGTCTGGAAACAGCTGGGCTGTTATTTGCCTCTGTCCTTTGAAGGGTCTCAGGCGATCATCACATGTGTATGAACCTTGTTCTCTTCCCTTTAGTGCTCTCCCCTTCACCCTTGTCCTTTGCCAAATGGTCTGTGCTCTGACATTTTAAACATTCTCATCTTTCCTACATCAGCTAGAGAAAAGCTGATGCCACCGAAATCTGTTCTCCTCCCCAAATCCCACCCTGCTTATCTACATAAACTGGATTCCTCCTGCCCAGGTTATTTGCCCTGAATTTGTACAGGTTGTAAATTTCCCCCATTTGTGATTGAGCTAATTGTATTTCTTTGTTTATTTGCTTAACGGTGAGGAGTCACTTCTCTGGGTTACTAAAGACTAAACTCTGAGAGGATAGAAACCAAGTCCTTATAGTACTCTTTGACCAATGTGGACACAAAATCAGGCTTAACTAGATGCTAAAGAAAGCCTTTGGATGTTGGTGGTGATGGTAACCCAGGCTGGAAGAAACTCTGAAAGCCCATGAAGCCTGTTTCCAATGCACCCAGGTAGGCTCACTCACCCAAGAGAGAAGAAGGTGTGTGTGTGTGTGTGTGTGTGCATGCATGTGTGCGTGTGGGCATACTCAGTCATGTCCAGCTCTCTGTGACCCCATAGACTGTAGCATGCCAGGCTCCTCTCTTCATGGGATTTGCCAGGCAAGAATTCTGGAGTGGGGTGCCATTTCCTTCTCCAGGGAAGGATCTATCCAATTTTCAAAGATTTCCAGAGAGGAACATTTCACAACCTGTTCCAGCTGTTAACTACCCATTTATGAAAGACTTTTCTCTATTTACCTTAAATCTCTTACCTCTTAAGAAATCAACACTGTGTAAAAATTATAGTAATAAATTTTGAAATATGACTTAAGATTTTTCTATTTAAGAAATTTATATTGTACAAATTCCCTTTGAGTTAAGAGGATTTTTATTTTTATCTGAAAAAAAATTGCTAAGGTAGGACTTTTGGCAAGGGGTTTGGAATTCAGAAGAAATGAGTAAGTAGCTTGAAAGGACGATAGACGGTATCAACTAAGAAAAATAGTTGAATTTTTTCTCTGTGCTTTCAGGCTGTTACTGCAAAGCTGACTTAGAGTGCCAAAAGCTCAGGATGGCTCATATTTGGAGCGTTTATTTCCTTAAAGCCATCCTCTCTTCTTCTGTATTAAAATGGCGCACTGTATTGTTTCCTTCATAACTTCCAACAGGGAAGCTGCTAAATTATGCAACTTCACAGGGCAGTTCTGTCTACCTCAGCATTCCACCGTTCATCGCAGAAATGAATTTTCAAGATTTTTGCAATTTATTCAGCAAATAAGGCTTGAGCTTCTTTTGTGTGCTCAGGCACCATGTGGGCTAATTATAGATGCAGAGAAGACGAAGCTGTCTCTGACCTGCACAGGGCTTTAGAGGCCAGCAGGGAATTGAGACTCGTACATATAAGGAAGTTTGAGAAAGGGCTCAAACAGGACAGCAGTGTGTGTAAGCTACAGTGGGAAACATTCGGTACATAACTTTCTAATAAGTATGTTTTCTGCATTCTTCAAGAACATGTGAGTTTGAACCGAGGTAAACCCTGTGAGAAATCTGGTCTTTACCACCGTGTGATCTTTCTGAGCCTCAGAATCAACCCTTGCAAATGGAAAGAAATCATGCCTGCCTTAAAGATTATTGTGGTGATTAAATTAAATTAAATTGAGATAATGTGCTTTAAAAGGGCTAAGCAAGAGGGCCTAGGACTGGGTAGGTACTTAAATGTTGCTTCTGGATTCTTTCTTTGGTGATTTAAGGATATTGTAGAGAACTTTTATTCTTTCCTTTGGGAGAGAGTCACCTCCTGGAATCAAAATGGCCTTCCTGCATGTGGGAACTCTCCCAAGTCATGAGGCTAAGGCAGTGGCACCTCAGAACCTGAAGATGCCACAGAACTACCTTTCGAGCCTTTCTTGCTGCTGGCAGTGGGGCAGGTGTCCCATCAGACACACCAACACCTTTCCTTGAATCTGTCGCTTGTGGTTTAGAGAAGAAAGGGCTGCAAGAGTCCATTTTGCTGATGGGGCATGTTGGCGGTAACCACCGTAGCTGGTCGTGAGAGGTCTCAGTTGCTGTATTTCTAGCAGAGGCAGTTCAAGTTCACTTTGGTGGTTTCTACCCTGCAAATTCCCATGTCTGTCCTCAGTGGCCACAGTAGTGGTATTTTTTGTGTGCTTATCTGTGATATGACTTGTAATATTGCCTCTGTGGGCATTGCCTCCAGCCCTGGTGCTCACGAGCTCCATGAACAGCCTTCACGAACAACTACATTTCATTAGTCCCTTTTGAGCTTGTTATCCACATTCTGTCTCTGTTGCTCACAACTCGAACTTTTGGCTGCTAAAAACATTGTTATAATTATCATAATGAGTTTGTGTGGTTGTGTACTGGTGTCTTACTTGCCATCAAAGAAGGAGACTATTCCCTTCGCCATAAATAGGCTGTTGGAGTGATCCCTTCTCAATTAGGCTGCACTTTCTGTTTATAAACCTGTATACATCTTCCTTAACTGTCACATCATTTCTTATTAGAAAAATAACAGTGTCCCAGAGTTTCCATTCTTTTGATGCTAGATCTACATGACAAGGAGAGACACCTTGTAGAACTGCCAAAACTTATAATGCCATATGCAGGCAGGAAACAATTCCAACTTTCTGTTTTTGGCATTAAAATATGCCTCACTATTCTTCATTAATATTCTACTTTAAAACTTATTAAGTCCCAACCCAAAGCTCTTTGCTCTTGATAGAAATTCCTCAGTATTTTAACCAAGACTGTGAATTAGAAAAAAGGACGACTTCTTTCATTAAAAAACAACAAACAACCAGCCAATCAAAAGTCAGTGTCCGAGGTTCTTGTTCTAGGACTAACCGTGTAGCTGGTATTATATTAACCATTGCTGGCTAACCATTTTGCTGATAACAAATTATAAATTCAAAATTATAAACTGTGAAAACAAGTTTTGGGAAGCTATTTGGAGGACAACAAAAGCAAGCAGAAAGAGCAAGAGATGGGACCCTTCAAACAAGAGGACATCAGGGAGATCCACACTTGACTGGCTTTTCCAGCAAGCCTGCTTCCCAGTTCTCATGGTGCACAGGGGGAGAGCTCACGCAGAAAGTGGCATTCTAATTAAGTGAACAACTCAGAGGTTAGAGTTCAAAGGTTGCCTAGAAATTAAGAAGGAATCTTGGAGATGGGCACCCCCCCAAATCTATGTACACATTCCCAGTTGACTCCTTCACACTACACGTGCACATGTGACTCCAAGGAACATGACAGAAAGCAGTGGTTGGGAAGTTAAAGACCTGAACAGAGATTTTATCAGTTGCCTGTGGTGGGAAAACAGACATTGGAGTGCAAATTTTGTGACGTGATGGAGTTTGGTAAACACTGTGGTTTTCATTGGAACCCAGAGTAGCCATGCTGTAGGCGTAGGAACTGTGTCCCAAGAATGAGGACTATGTCCTTGAAATAAGGACAAAAATGAAATAGGCCCATCCTAAGAAGACCTAAAAACCAAGCACCCACAGAATTAAAGTCATCCTCTAGTAATATTGCCTGCTATTAATACAACAAATGTCAGTACTCTTCAGGGGACGATAACAGAATCCAGACTGTACAGAACATATCATCCATAATGTCAGTATAGGGGGTTCCCTGGTTGCCTAGTGGTTAGGATTCCAGACTTTCACTGCTGTGACCTGGGTTCAGCCCTTGGTCAGGAAGCAAGCCACACAGGGTGGCCAATAATAATAATAATAATAATACTGATGATAATGATGTCAGTATTATATAAGTACAAATTACTAGACCTGTAAGAGGCAGGAAAATGTAACCCATAATCAAGAAAGAAAGTAATCGATAGCTGAAGATCCACATGTCATCCAGATGTTGGAATTAGCAGATAAAGACTTTAAAATACTTAACTATCATGTGTGTAAAATTTTGGAAAATTGTGTAAAATTTTGGAAAAGATGGGTATAATGTGTAAAATGATGAAGAATTTCAGGAGAGTGAAGGAAACTCTACAAAAATAACCAAATAGAAATCCTAGAAGAGAAAAATCAAAATTATGTCTTTGGTAGCCTATTCATTTTGGTATCCTTTTCAATGCCTTTATACCAAATAGAATTGCTTATGTATAGCTGATTATTAATTATATTTGAAAGGTAAATATCTTTAAATTAATAAATTCAGATTTCCTCCTTTAAATCATACAAAAATAGGCAGATAATACCCTACTATGCTATAATAAAAGTTTAGAGTAAATTAAAGTAATAATGTGTTTAAGCAATTTTTTAAAACAGTTGAACCAATCATTTCAATTAAGCCACTCTACTCAATTAAATACAATTATCTGTTGCATTTACTACCTGTATTTAAAATGTAAAGAGTAATATTAGAGAAAAGTTCTATTTAGGAAATACTTAGCAAAATTATGTCATAGTTGGAAGAAACTACAACAATTATGAATTTTTCTGATAGAATGGTTTTCCTGTTTAGAATCAGCTAACTGAAGTAAGGTGACTTTCAATAAGATATTTAATTTGATTTTAATTATTGAATATAAAAACTATTTGTGACATTAAGGATCACAGAATCCGACACATAAACTCGAATGGGCTTTTGCCTTTTTAAATTGTTTTAGCTGCTAAAGTATTTTCTTAGCCTCTTGTGAATCAGTGCAGTATATCTTGAATGAACATATAAATTACTTCCAATCATAAAATATTTCCTTAAATATCTATGATGTCGTATAGGGGTTTTATTTTTTTAATTTAAATTTATTTATTTTAATTGGAGGCTAATTACTTTACAATATTGTATTGGTTTTGCCATACATCAACATGAATCCACCACGGGTGTACACATGTTCCCCAAGCCTGAACCCCCTTCCCACCTCCCTCCCCATGCCATCCCCCTGGGTCATCCCAGTGCACCAGCCCCATGCATCCTGTATCCTGCATTGAACCTGGACTGGTGATTCATTTCTTATATGATATTATACATGTTTCAATGCCATTCTCCCAAATCATCCCACCCTCTCCCTGTCCCACAGAGTCCAAAAGACTGTTCTATACACCTGTGTCTCTTTTGCTCTCTCACATACAGAGTTATCGTTACCATCTTTCTAAATTCCATATATATGTGTTAGTATACTGTATTGGTGTTTTTCTTTCTGGCTTACTTTACTCTGTATAATAGGCTCCAGTTTCATCCACCTCATTAGAACTGATTCAAATGTATTCTTTTAAATGGCTGAGTAATACTCCATTGTGTATATGTACCACAGCTTTCTTATCCATTCATCTGCTGATGGACATCTAGGTTGCTTCCATGTCCTGGCTATTATAAACAGTGCTGCGATGAACATTGGGTTACACGTGTCTCTTTCAATTCTGGTTTCCTCGGTGTGTATGCCCAGCAGTGGGATTGCTGGGTCATAAGGCAGTTCTATTTCCAGTTTTTTAAGGAATCTCCATACTGTTCTCCATAGTGGCTGTACTAGTTTGCATTCCCACCAACAGTGTAAGAAGGTTCCCTTTTCTCCACACCCTCTCCAGCATTTATTGCTTGTAGACTTTTGGATTGCAGCCATTCTAACTAGTGTGAAATGGTACCTCATTGTGGTTTTGATTTGCATTTCTCTGATAATGAGTGATGTTGAGCATCTTTTCCTGTGTTTGTTAGCCATCTGTATGTCTTCTTGGGAGAAATGTCTGTTTAGTTCTTTGGCCCATTTTTTGATTGGGTCGTTTATTTTTCTGGAATTGAGCTGCAGGAGTTGCTTGTATATTTTTGAGATTAGTTGTTTGTCAGTTGCTTCATTTGCTATTATTTTCTCCCATTCAGAAGTCTGTCTTTTCACCTTGCTTATAGTTTCCTTTATTGTGCAGAAGCTTTTAAGTTTAATTAGGTCCCATTTGTTTATTTTTGCTTTTATTTGCAGTATTCTGGGAGGTGGGTCATAGAGGATCCTGCTGTGATTTATGTTGGAGAGTGTTTTGCCTATGTTGTCCTCTAGGAGTTTTATAGTTTCTGGTCTTACGTTTAGATCTTTAATCCATTTTGAGTTTATTTTTGTGTGTGGTGTTAGAAAGTGTTCTAGTTTCATTCTTTTACAAGTGGTTGACCAGTTTTCCCAGCACCACTTGTTAAAGAGATTGTCTTTACTCCATTGTATATTCTTGCCTCCTTTGTTGAAGATAAGGTGTCCATAGGTGCATGGATTTATCTCTGGGCTTTCTGTTTTGTTCCATTGATCTATATTTCTGTCTTTGTGCCAGTACCATGCTGTGTTGATGACTGTGGCTTTGTAGTAGAGCCTGAAGTCAGGCAGGTTGATTCCTCCAGTTCCTCTCTTCTTTCTCAAGATTGCTTTGGCTATTTGAGGTTTTTTGTATTTCCATACAAATTGTGAAATTATTTGTTCTAGCTCTGTGAAAAATACAGCTGGTAGCTTGATAGGGATTGCATTGAATCTGTAGATTGCTTTGGGTAGTACACTCATTTTCACTGTATTGATTCTTCCGATCCATGAACATGGTATATTTCTCCATCTATTAGTGTCCTCTTTTATTTCTTTCAGCCGTGTTTTATAGTTTTCTATATATTAGCCTTTAGTTTCTTTAGGTAGATATACTCCTAAGTATTTTATTATTTTCATTGCAATGGTGAATGGACTTGTTTCCTTAATTTCTCTTTCTATTTTTTCAATATTAGTGTATAAGAATGCAAGGGATTTCTGTGTGTTGATTTTATATCCTGAAACTTTACTATATTCATTGATTAGCTCTAGGAATTTTCTGGTGGAGTCTTTAGGGTTTTCTAGGTAGAGGATCATGTCATCTGCAAACAGTCACAGTTTTACTTCTTCTTTTCCAATTTGGATTCCTTTTATTTCTTTTTCTGCTCTGATTGCTGTGGCCAAAACTTCCAAAACTATGTTGAATAGTAGTGGTGAGAGTGGGCACCCTTGTCTTGTTCCTGACTTTAGGGGACACGCTTTCAATTTTTCACCATTGAGGATAATGTTTGCTGTGGGTTTGTCATATATAGCTTTTATTGTGTTGAGGTATGTTCCTTCTATTCCTGCTTTCTGGAGAGTTTTTATCACAAATGGATGTTGAATTTTGTCAGAGGCTTTCTCTGCATCTATTGAGATAATCATATGGCTTTTATTTTTCAATTTGTTAATGTGGTGTATTTCATTGATTGATTTGCAGATATTGAAGACTCCTTGCATCTCTGGGATAAAGCCCACTTGGTCATGGTGTATGATCTTTTTAATGTGTTGTTGGATTCCGATTGCTAGAATTTTGTTAAGGATTTTTGCATCTATGTTCATCAGTGATATTGGCCTGTGGTTTTCTTTTTTTGTGGCGTCTTTGTCAGGTTTTGGTATTAGGGTGATGGTGGTCTCATAGAATGAATTTGGAAGTTTCCCTTCCTCTGCAATTTTCTGGAAGAGTCTGAGTAGGATCAGTGTTAGCTCTTCTCTAAATTTTTGGTAGAATTCAGCTGTGAAGCCATCTGGACCTGGGCTTTTGTTTGCTGGAAGACTTCTGATTACAGTTTCAATTTCCATACTTGTGATGGGTCTGTTAAGATTTTCTATTTCTTCCTGGTTCAGTGTTGGAAAGTTGTACTTTTCTAAGAATTTGTCCATTTCTTCCACGTTGTCCATTTTATTGGCATATAATTGCTGATAGTAGTCTCTTATGATCCTTTGTATTTCTGTGTTGTCTGTTGTGATCTCTCCATTTTCATTTCTAATTCATATAGGGGTTTTAATCTGGAGTTTTAGAAAACTAAGAGCAGACTTCCCCATGCCTCTTTCTTATTTTACAGAACAATAATATATTTAAAAAGTGTAGTTCTTGATGTTAATTTTTTGCCAGTTCTGTATTGGATATTTGAAATAACAAATGAAAAAGCAATACCGTGTACTATCTCCACTTCTTAAAAGAAATAACTTTACAGAACTAAAAATTAATTTAGGAAACTAAAATAAAAAGAGAAATTGAAATCCTCTGTAAGTAAGGACTGTAGACATTTTACAGCCTCATCTATTTATATATATACACTGCATAGATTTCATTTTTCTTTTTCCACTGAGAAATCCTGGACACTTTCTCACATAACCCCAATCTACAGATTACCATTTTAAAAACCCCTGCTGTAGTGTGATGGGCCTGCTGTAGTGTGATGGGCTTCAGTGTAGTGGCTGGACCTGATGGGTGGGAGTGGCTGGGTCTGTGAGTCCCTTCAGTTCAGTTCAGTTCAGTTGCTCAGTCGTGTCCGACTCTTTGCAAGTGTTTGCAAAAATGGATCTACCTGTACACGTTGCTTGTTTTCTGGGAAGAGGGCTCCTAACTTTCAGGTGATTATCAATAGTGTCCTTGATTCCAGAAAGGATAAGAAGCCTCACGAATAGTACTTTTCAGTTATTGACAAAGGTGAATCTCTTCCATTTCCTCATGTTTAATTCCTAACTTTTAATAATTGACAAGAGAAGTCAGTGTAGAGGGATACTCATATAGTCATTTCTTAGAATCATTTCACTTGTAAGAGATGAGACAAATCTTTTCAGTATCAGATGTTGCTATTGTGAGAAATGAAAGCCACTGCCTTGTCTTCCAAGGTTCCACTTAAGTGACATACAGTCCATGGAATTCTTCAGGCCAGAATACTGGAGTGGGTAGCCTTTCCCTTCCCCGGGGGATCTTCCCAACCCAGGGATCGAACCCAGGTCTCCCACATTGCAGGCAGATTCTTTACCAGCTGCAAGGAGATCCAACCAGTCCATCCTAAAGGAAACCAGTCCTGAGT
This sequence comes from Capricornis sumatraensis, assembly GCF_032405125.1. Classification (NCBI taxonomy): domain Eukaryota; kingdom Metazoa; phylum Chordata; class Mammalia; order Artiodactyla; family Bovidae; genus Capricornis; species Capricornis sumatraensis. Next base: position 135,431,363 of record NC_091092.1, on the reverse strand, counting down.
ATTCATTGGAAGGACTGATGCTGAAGCTGAAACTCCAATACTTTGGCCACCTGATGTGAAGAACCAACTCATTGAAAAAGACCCTGATGCTGGGGGAGATTGAAGGCAGGAGGAGGAGGGGACGACAGAGGATGAGATGGTTGGATGGTATCACCAACTCAATGGGCATGAGTTTGAATAAACTCAGGGAGTTGGTGATGGACAGGGAGGCCTGGTGTGCTGCAGTCCATGGGGTCACAAAGAATCAGACGTGACTGAGCAACTGAACTGAACTGAAGTGACAGGTGTTTGGTTTTCCTTCTGTGGTCATACCTTTGTGAATAATTATTGCCCTGTGACTTTGAGCAGATCAGTGTATTATAGCTCCAACTTATTCAAGAGAGGATTGAAAACATTTCTTAAATACATGCACAAAACCATATGACAAAAGGTAAAGTAAGTGATAGAAGCAAATACAAAGGGGAAAAATTAATTGAGTCAGAGTGGGAGAGAGTGCAGGTCAGTCAAACTAGCTTGAACCAGCAAAATCCAGCATGAATGAGCACCAGTTGACATGGGCTAGCACAAACCAGTGTGAACTGGTTAGAAGCTGCATGAGTTCTGTGTCCTTGCCCCTGTGGTGGAGTGGTTCTGGCTTCTACTCTCCTAGAGCACATCTGGACAGACAGTGGTGTGCCCACACCTTCTCCCACCCCAGCCTATCCCAACCCTCTCCGGCCTCTTCTCTCCACCCCAACTGGTTCCTCAATGCTGCCTCCCTTCCTCTCTCTTTTCCTTTCCTTTCTTCCTCCTCTGAATGTTTCCAGTAAATTTCCTCTCTTCTTCCAGTCAAAGTTTCTGGAAGCCCTTCTTGGTGCCACGTGCTCTGCTAGGCATGGGGATATAGCATAGTGAGAAAATTAGGGCCTCCCCAGTGGCTCAGAAGGTGAAGAATCCGCCTGCAGTGTGGGAAACCTGGGTTTGATCCCTGGGTTGGGAAGATCCTCTGGAGAAGGGAACAGCTACCCACTGCAGAGAATTCCATAGACAGAGGAGCCTGGCAGGGCTACAGTCCATGTGGTTGCAAAAAGTCGGACACGACTGAGTGACTTTCATTTTTCACTTGAGTCCCCAACGAATCAGTCTGGAGAAGTCACCAATGACATGCAGTGTGAACAGTGATCTCCTGAGGGCAGCAGAGGGTACCCTGGGAAACTGCCTTCATGCTCTCCTGGGCTTTTCTGTAAATGATTGGAATATTTGGCAAAGAGAAATACACATATTTGAGGGACTTTAGTTTCTACTGACTGGTACCACTGGAGCCTGAAACACCTCCCCCCCCATTTAAATATGCATCAAGAATCTGATTGGGAGTGTGAGGTGTAGACCTGCAGAAGAAGACTTTTTGGAGGGGCCAGCCAGGCAGAAAGGGTAGACAAGGATGTCCTCATTTTTCCTAAAAGACAAGAGAGTGTAGCTTAACACACATTTATAAAGAGCTTGGCCATGCTCCGAGTGAGCACAGTCTGATGTTCTGGAAACCCTGCTGGCGGTCACCGTGTGTCAGTGTTGGAACCCTCCCCTCGCACACACACACCAACACACACAAGCTCCCAAAAGGGGGAAATAAAACCAGACAACCTGCAGTTTGAATTTAGATGTATGAGAGAAAGTGACAGCCTGAACATTCGCCAAATTTAAAGAGACACCATTCAATGGTAAGTTGTATTCTAAAATATCAAACACCAAAATGTTAGACTTTCAGAAATATGAGGATTTCCAAATGTCAAAACTAGGCATTTTAAAAAAATTCCACGGATATAATTTCACAGTGACAAAATGAAATAGAATCTTTCTCTGAAAGGTACTTTTGTTAAAATAAAACAGTGTTTGATTTCAGTGGGTGATTGTTTCACGGCTCTGGCATTTATTTTACAGTCTCCTCAAGGACCTAGGAGAGAGATTGACTCCATGTAACCTGACAGGCTTGGGCTGCCTGGCATTTTTGTACTTCTCATTAATGAGATTGAGTCCACCAAGCTGAGGAGTGCCGGTTGCTTGAGCCTCTGGCTATACCCAAGTTTTCTTTGATAAGCAACTCCATGAGGAGCTCTGGCAGAAATGGTGGACCGGAAGATTGAGCAAAGCAGCCTGCATCTTCTCTCCACTGGGAGGATATCTCCTGCCCTCCTGCTTTAGCTGCCAAATCCTCCCCTCCCTTTTGCTCCACTTGGCTTATAGATCTGTTTACCAGCCCCTGAGCTCTTTGATGTTCAAGGGAAGCCTCTGCATATGGAAAAGATTATTTATAGTAACTTTGCTTTTAACTTCAGATTCAGTTTATTAGAGCTACCCTTGCAAAAATCCTAGTTTTTCTTGCGTTTTGAAGTTCAGTGAATCAATCTTATTATTCTATTTTTACATCTAGTAAAATAAGGACAGTCACCTTCACATTTTCTTTGAGTAGTATTTCATTAACTCAGATCAAACAAAGGCTACTTATTCCAATGATCAGACTCATTTTCGAAGGTAGTTTATTAAATTCCCTTAAATATGAACCACTACAATTATGCATTTAATATATTATATTTTCCTTTGAAGTGTTTCCAGTGACTGGATATGCAAATAATCAAAAGCTTTCAAAAGGATTTAAAAGTACTTATAGAGAATTCCTTGGCAGTCCATTGGTGGTTAGGACTTGGCACTTTTGCTGTCATAGGCCATGGTTTGATCCCTGGTAATAGAACTAGGATCCTACAAGCTGTGTGGCATTGCCCCCCCCCCCCCAAAAAAAAAAATACGGTACTCTTGTCAGTCAGTTCAGTAGCTCAGTTGTGTCCAACTCTTTGTGACCCCATGGACTGCAGCATGCCAGGCTTCCCTGTCCATCACCAACTCCCGGAGTTTACTCAAACTCATGTCCATTGAGTTGGTGATGCCATCCAACCATCTCATCCTCTGTTGTCCCCTTCTCCTTCCACCTTCAGTCTTTCCCAGCATCAGGGTCTTTCCCAATGAGTCAGTTCTTCACATCAGGTGGCTGGAGTATAGGAGTTTCAGCTTCAGCATCAGTCCTTCCAATGAATATTCAGGGATGATTTCCTTTAGGATTGACTGGTTTGATCTCCTTGCAGTCCAAGAGACTCTCAGGAGTCTTCTCCAACACCGCAGTTCAAAAGCATCAATGCTTCAGTGCTCAGCTTTCTTTATAGTCCAACTCTCACATCCATACATGACCACTGGGAAAACCATAGCTTTGACTCTATGGACCTTTAGTAAAGGTAAAGTAATGTTGGTAAAGTAATGTCTCTGCTTTTTAATATGCTGTCTATGTTGGTCATAGCTTTTCTTCCAAGAAGCAAGTGTGTTTTAATTTTGTGGCTGCAGTCACCATCTGCAGTGATTTCAGAGCCCAAGAAAATAAAGTCTGTCACTGTTTTCATTGTTTCCCCATCTATTTGCCATGAAGTGATGGGACTGAATGCCATGATTTTAGTTTTCTGCATGTTGAGTTTTAAGCCAACTTTTTCACTCTACTCTTACACTTGCATCAAGAGGCTCTTTAGTTCTTATTTGCTTTCTGCCATAAGGGTGGTGTCATCTGCGTATCTGAGGTTGTTGTTATTTCTCCCAGTGCTCTTGATTCTAGCTTGTGCTTCATCCCTCCCAGCATTTCACTTGATGTACTCTGCATATAAGTTAAATAAGCAGGGTGACAATATACAGCCTTGATGTACTCCTTTCCCGATTTGGAACCAGTCTATCATTCCATGTCCAGTTCTAACTGTTGCTTCTTATCCTGCTTACAGATTTCTCAGGAGGCAGGTTAGGTGGTCTGGTATTCCCATCTCTTTCAGAATTTTCCACAGTTTGTTGTGATCCACACAGTCAAATGATTTGGCGTAGTCAATAAAGCAGAAATAGATGTTTTTCTGTGACTCTCTTGCTTTTTTGATGATCCAGCAGATGGTGGCAATTTGATCTCTGGTTCCTCTGCCTTTTCTAAATCCAGTTTGAACGTCTGGAAGTTCATAGTTCACATACTGTTGAAGCCTGGCTTGGAGAATTTTGAGCATTACTTTGCTAGTGTGTGAGATGAGTGCAATTCTGCGATAGTTTGAACATTGCCTTTCTTTGGGATTGGAATGAAAACGGACCTTTGCCAGTCCTGTGGCTACCACAGAGTTTTCCAAATTTGCTGGCATATTGAGTGCAGCACTTTAACAGTTTCATCTTTTAGGATTTGAAATGGCTGGAATTCTGGATTTGAAATAACTGGAATTCCATCACCTCCACTAGCTTTGTTTGTAGTGATGCTTCCTAAGGCCTACTTGACTTCGCATTCCAGGATGTCTGGCTCTAGGTGAGTGATCATACCATCCTGATTATCCTAGTCATGAAGATCTTTGTTGTATAGTTCTTTTGTGTATTCTTGCCACTTCTTCTTAATATCTTCTGCTTCTGTTAGGTCCATACCATTTCTGTCCTTTATTGTGCCCATCTTTGCATTAAATGTTCCCTTAGTGTCTCTAATTTTCTTGAAGAGATCTCTAGTCTTTCCCATTCTATTGTTTTCTCTATTTCTTTGTGCTGATCACTGAGGAAGGCTTTCTTTCTTATCTCTCCTTGCAATGGTATATCTTTCCTTTTCTCCTTTGCCTTTAGCTTCTCTTCTTTTCTCAGCTATTTGTAAGGACTCCTCAGACAACCATTTTACCTTTTTGCTTTCTTTTTCTTGGAGATGGTCTTGATCACTGCCTCTTGTACAATGTCACAAACCTCCGTCCATAGTTCTTCAGACACTCTGTCTATCAGATCTAATCCCTTGAATCTACTTGTCACTTCCATTGTAATCATAAGGAATTTGATTTAGGTTATACCTGAATGGTCTAGTGGTTTTCCCTACTTTCTTCAATTTAAGTCTGAATTTGACAATGAGGAGTTCACGATCTGAGGCACAGTCAGCTCCCGGTCTTGTTTTTGCTGACTGTATAGAGCTTCTCCATCTTTGGCTGGAAAGAATATAATCAGTCTCTTGTAAATATAGTAAATTAAATTTATAAAGCAAACAAGCATGTGAAATATTCTAGTTCTGTTTAAAAACACAATTTTCTTATTCCTTTTAGCTTGAAGTGGCAAGGCTAATATTTTAGAGTTTCTTAAATCACATATATTGATAATAAACACAGATTGTTCATAAAATTTACTAAAAAATACTAACTCTATGAGGTGATGTGATATCCGTTGTTTACTTAATTCTCATTGTTGAAAACACATTTACTGCTGAGGCAGAAACTTCCAGTTCTCCCACTGCATCCATTCTTTCTTCCTCTATAAGATATTGTCAAATGTTTTCTGTAAAAGACTGAATAGTTAGTATTTTAAGCTTTCAGAGCCACAAACAGTATCCTTCTCATATTTATCTTTTGTTTATTTTGTAAACAATTTTTTAAAAATGGTAAAGCCATTCTTAACCCTTTGACCATGAATAGTCAGTGAACTGACTATGGTGGTCAGTGGTCTGTGAACTGTAGTTTGTTGACCCCTGTTCTGCAATTTAAAAATCCCCTGGACTTCCCTGGGACTTCCCAGGTGGCTCAGCGGGTCAGGAGCCTGCCTGCTGCTGCAGCTGCTGCTAAGTCGCTTCAGTTGTGTCCGACTCTGTGCGACCCCATAGACGGCAGCCCACCAGGCTCCCCTGTCCCTGGGATTCTCCAGGCAAGAACACTGGAGTGGGTTGCCATTTCCTTCTCCAATGCATGAAAGTGAAAAGTGAAAGTGAAGTTGCTCAGTCATGTCCGACTCTTAGTGACCCCATGGACTGCAGCCCACAGGCTCCTCTGTCCATGGGATTTTCCAGTCAAGAGTACTGGAGTGGGGTGGCATTGCCTTCTCCAAAGAACCTGCCTACAATGTAGGAAATGCCACGGATATGGGTTCATTTCCTGAGTTGGGATGATCCCCGGGACAGGGTCATGGCAATGCACTCCAGTATTCTTGCCTGGAGAATCTCATGGACAGAGGAGCCTGGCAGGCTACAGTCCATGGGGTCACAAAAAGTCAGACACGACTGAAGTGACTGAGCACTTGGACTTCCCTGGTTGTCCAGTGGTTAGGGTCTCTGCGCTTCCAGTGCCTCCACTGCCAGGAATGCTGGTGCAATCCCTGATCCAGGAACTAAGATCCCACATGCTGCTTGTAGTGTGGCCAAAAAAACCTAAACAAATCCACATTTTCTTTAGTGGGCACATTTCCCCATAACTAGGTGGACGTTAGGCTAATTTTTGTCCTCTTTCCCTTGGAATGGAATGCAGACATAGTAGGACACCATCATGGTGTGGTCAAAGCATGCACTGTGGAGATGGCAGAGCACCAAGATGGAAAGAGGCTGAGCTGCATGGCACTTGGGATGCCAGTACACTCCAACTTCATGGAGCCTGGTTGACATATAGCCTAACCTTTAAATTCTTCCTTGTTTAAGTCATTGTAACCTGAAGCCAAATCAGTTTCTTTATGAATCCATTTTCAAAGGGGACAGATTTCATATCTCAAGGGAGCTCAGGTTGGTGAGTCAAAAATTCATAACCATAACCACCTTATGGTTGTCATTAAACTGATTCTTTAGTGATTGCTAGGTTTTTTCATCCTCTCTTCATTTTCAGGATAAAATCTTACACCTCCTCAGCCAAGTCTAAAGGAATTCTAATTTTATTCCATCTGATTTTTAAATTCTCTTCATAGTTTGTTAGAAAGCCCAGTGACATTTTTTTGGTGCCTTGTTTTATGTGTTTAGTTGTTTGGCTGATTTCTTGATTCTTTCTATTGTAAATTGTGACCTGAGGCCCTAAAAACATTGGGACTAAGAGTCTAAATCAAGCCTCCTTCGCTACCTCCTTCTTGGCAGCCCTGGTACAGACATGGTCATAACTGTGTTTCTTCCTGGTTCCTGTCTTTTGAGCCCCAGTTTTGATAGCTTACTCTGACTTCTCAGGTTCTAGAGCTCTGGCTTATGTTGGCCAATCTCATCTCCAGAATAGAATCCACCCGCAAGTCTCCATCCTATCGTGATATGGCCCCCTTTACGGTGAAGTACCTGGCACATAGCAAAGACAATAAAAGTTAATTCTTTCGTCCCTAATGCTTTTGAAAACAAGAATAAATCCATAACTTTGGGAGACACTTCTCATTGCTGGCCTTAAAAATAAAATATAAATGAATTTTACTAGATTAAATTGGTTCCTTCACACATAAAGGTTGAAGGACGGGTGGAAAGCATCTAGAATTTATGGAAAATATTTTGTCAGAAGAAGCCTGGAAAAAAAATAAAGAAGCTGGGACATATTTTCCTCAAAAGAGGCACTCACTATAGTGTTATAGTTGGGTGGCTTGATTTTCGCTATAAGTTCCAAATGATAGATGGGCCTTTAACCATTTTTGTCTGAAAGATATTTTTCAGTTAAATTTCTTGTTGAATGAATATTGACCTACTGAATACCTTGAAAAATGGCTTGCATCTCAATTTTGAGAATGTGAACTCTACATATTTAGAGAAGCTTTCACGTATTGCTTTTTACCTGCAATCTTGGGATGTTTTACTTTCTCTGTCAGTTGAGAAACGATAAAAATGTATGACTTACCCCACTCTAAAGTACCTCTCATCTTATTTAAGAAACTGGAAATGGCTCAAGTGTCAGACTTCAGTTATTTGTTTCATTTATTAGCCTCTGTATTACTCAGGTACATACTGAAGAGTACACTTCTCTTGGTACATTTATTTGTCTTACCTTGGGCCACATCTTTTTTCAATTGAGTCAAAATTGAAGTTAGAAATATTTATTGAGCATCTGTAGCTATTTTATTTTGGAATGTTGAAATTTAAGGGACTATTATGATACATTTCAATTTTCTCACATTGTTATATGAACTTAATGATTTGTTAAGTTCTGTGTCAGCAAGTTCAGTTCAGTTCAGTCGCTCAGTTGTGTCTGACTCTTTGCGACCCCATAGACTGCAGCATGCCAGGCTTCCTTGTCCATCACCAACTCCCGGAGGCTACTCAAACTCATGTCCATCGCATCGGTGATGCCATCCAAACATCTCATCCTCTGTCGTCCCCTTCTGCCTTCAATCTTTCCCAGCATCAGGGTCTTTTCAAATGAGTCAGTTCTTCGCATCAGGCGGCCCAAGTATTGGAGTTTCAGCTTCAGCATCAATCTTTCCAATAAACATTCAGGACTAATTTCCTTTAGGATGGACTGGTTGGATCTCCTTGCAGTCCAAAGGACTCTCAAGAGTCTTCTCCAACACCACAGTTCAAAAGCATCCATTCTTCGGTGCTCAGCTTTCTTTATAGTCGAACTCTCACATCTATACATGACTACTGGAAAAACCATAGCTTTGACTCGATGGACCTTTGTTGGTAATGTCTCTGCTTTTTAATATGCTGTCTAGGTTGGTCATAGCTTTTCTTCCAAGAAGCAAGTGTGTTTTAATTTCGTGGCTGCAGTCACCATCTGCAGTGATTTTGGCGCCCCGAAATAAAGCCTGTTACTGTTTCCGTTGTTTCCCCATCTATTTGCCATGAAGTGATGGGACCAGATCATCAAGTTAGAAGTTAATTAAAAATGAAAGCCCTGTAACAATATGAATGGCTAAGGTTTTCCTCTGTATATATTTCTTGGTGACTAGCGTTTTTGAAGTAGATTACTTCTGATTATTGACCTGATTCATGTTGATGTATGGCAAAACCAATACAATATTATAAAGTAATTAACCTCCAATTAAAATAAATAAATTTATATTTTTAAAAAATGCCAGATAAATTTGCCTAAGAAGTGCAAGCTGAGGACTTCCCTCGTTGTCCAGTGGTTAATACTTTGCGTTCCAATGTAGGGGATCAGGGAGCTAAGATCCCATATGCCTCATGGCCCAAAAACTAAAACATAAAACAGAAGCAATAGCAATGTTGTAACAAATTCAATAGAGACTTTAAAAATTGTCGACAAAAAAAAAAATCTTAAAAAGTGCAAGTTGAATGCAGTAAAATATTGAGTAAACATAAAATTGCCACTGAGTAAATATAAAATTTTTCTTTTAAAATCTGTGTCACTTGGCTTTACAAGATTCTGAGTTCCAGACTAGGGAAAAGTTGGAACTTTGCCATAGCAACTTAATTTATACATATATTTTTTATTTGTTATGATTTATCCCCTGTTGTAGATCAGCTTAACTACTTACCAATAAATCATGGCTAAAGACATAAAACAAAATTTATTATTTGTTTGTAAGAAATCCAAGTAAAAAGTCAAAAGAGACCTCAGGGCAAAGAGTCATTTTCAAAAAACAGGGCTCTGTAGCACAATGTCACAGAATTCTTCTGTCACCTTTTAAGTTGAGCATCATGTCAGAGTAGTTGTTCCTAAATTCTTGATGTTTCTCATGAAATGATCTCTGCATCTTTACATGGATGATGTTGGGCTGTATAAGGCAATGCACATCTTGGGCAGTAATGAGTTAGGTGGAATGGTAAGCATCCTTTAAAAGTCTTTCTTATAACAGCAACCTTAATTTCATGAGTAAATGCTCAAGAGATCATATTTAAGTAAAAAAAAGATAAGTATACAAATCTGTGACACAATTTTGTTATACTTATTTATATCATTCCTTTATTATAATTGTAAAATATAATAAAATATTTAAAATATTATTTAATTTGTAATTAGACCTAAATTAACATTTACAAGTAAAATATTATTTTCCCTCTTGATATATTTATGTGTATTTGTGTGTATGTATAAAATATCAGAAGGGAAATCAAACAGTATAAAATGGCTGAGTCAGCCTTTCTTTGACCTGAAAAAATGGCAGTTTTGTATGATTCAGAAAAACAGAGTTGGTTATTTCTTCTTTTCTTTATTTTTGGCTGTACCATGTGGGCATGCAGAATCTTAGTTCCCAGACCAGGGATCAAACCCATGCCCCCTGCAGTGCAAGTGCAGGGTCATAGCTACTAGACTACTAGGGAAGTCCTAGAGTTGGTTATTTCTGAGTAGTGAGACTGCAAGAGATTTTTCTCAATATAGTTATATTTCTTTTACTTTATGATGCAAGGACTTTATGAATTGCATTTCTAATCAGGAACAGACTTTCAAGACAGTTGTTCCTAAGAGGCAGCCCCTACCCATCTCCCTCTTTGGGATCTTGCCATCTTCCCATCCTGCTTGGCTATGTTAGCCTCTTTCTAGGAACCAGAGCAAAGGGTCTCCCTAGACACACCTCGGCTCCTTCCTACCCCTTGTTCAGCTTGTTGCAGAGTCTCTTCTGCCTTATTTCCTACATTTGTCTCCTTTTCTCTTTCTGTGGTTTCTCCCCTAGTTAACCACCATAAAAATAGCAGCAGGCATTTAAATAGTACTTCTTCTGTGCCAGCCATCCAAGGCCCACACGTGTCAACTAACCATCATGGTGACCTAAATGTAGATAGTATTAGTCTCCCCCACTTAAAGATGAGATGATGAAGCTGAGGCACCAAGTTGTTAAGTGGCTTGCCAAGAAGTCATTAGCATCCGTGGCCCATAGGCCTAAGTATCAAGCCCTCCTGCTCTCTGAGTACCTTCTTTTGCCTATACAGAAGGTTATGTTATCTCTAGAATGAACAGCCACATCACTGCCTTTGGGCCTAACAATAGGTTTCTTCCTTTGCCTAGAATGTTGTTGCTGTTCAGTCACTCAGTGGTGTCCAACTCTTTGTGACCCCATGGACTGCAGCATGCCGGACTTTCCAGTCCTTCACTATCTCTTGGAGTTTGCTCAAACTCATGTCCATTGAGTTCATGATGCCATCCAACCATCTCATCCTCTATCACCCCCTTGTCCTCCTGCCCTCAGTCTTTCCCACCATCAGTCTTTTCCAAGAAGTTGGCTAGAACAGGGCTCAGTAGACTTTATTCCATGGACCAGATCTGTCCTCCCCCACTATCCCCACCCACCGCCTGATTTTGTAAATAAACTTTTATTGGAACACACTCACACCTGTTCATTTACATTTTGCCTGGCTGCTTTCATGGCATGTGAGCAGACTTCAGAAGTTGTAACCAGGACCACGTGGTCTACAGAGTCTCAAACACTTACTGTCTAGCCCTTTAAAGAAATTTTACTGACCCTTGGCTTGACTAGTTTTTATAACCAGTTGTTTTGGTGACTGTGGCTGTGTAACCAATGACTTCAGATCTTAGTAGTGTCATACAACCATGTATCATGTTCATAGATTCTGTGGGTCAGGAATGCCAATGGGGCACAGCATTTCTTTTCCAGGATGGCTGGTAAAAGGACACAGAAGATTTAAGGAGCTGGGGGACTGAAACAGCAGGGTCACGTCAGCCTGGCAGCTTCAGGCATCCAGACTTCTAATCTATGTGTTCCAAGGGGGTGCTTCCTTGTTGGCTCAGATGGTAAAGAATCTGCTCGCCATTGTGGGAGACCCGGGTTCGATGCCTGGGTCAGGAAGGTCCTCTGGAGAAAGAAATGGCTACCTATTCCAATATTCTTGCCTGGAGATTCCCATGGACAGAGGAGGAGCCTGATGGGCTACAGTCCATGGAGCTGCAAAGAGCTGGACTCAACTGAGCAACTAAACACCTTATCATTTAAGCCAGTTACAGTTGTATTAAAATTTGGAATGTAAAGCATCCTGAATATGACTTTTAACAAAGGATACTGGGCTCAGAGAGGTTCCCTCTGCTCATCTTTGTATCTGGAAGTCACATTTATTTTACTGTTAACCATCCTCTGTTAGTAGAAAACATCTGAAATAATTGTGGTTTATGAGAAATATATATTTCATCACTCAGATGACAAAATATATATTTCTTATATTTTTGGTTTTTATACAGAATTCTAGACTGACAGCTTCTCAAAGCCTTGGCATTTCCTGAAGATAAAAGCAATGGGAGTATCTTCTGTTATAATATTTGGTCTTTTGTTCTCAGTTCCCGAAATCCCTTCAGAGCCATAAAGGTGAAGTGGTTGCCTTGTTATTCAAAACAGATCCTTTTCTTCACAACCAGGTTTGTGTTAATGAGATGACTTTTGGAAAGCTCCTAAGGAGGGGGACAGTTTGCCAGGGGAACCAACTCAGTCCCACCTCCTGATTTCCAGGGAGGAGAGTGGGGCTGGAGGGTGAATCAGTCACCAGTGGCCAATGACTTATCAGTCATGTTTGTGTGATGAACCCTCTAAGAAAACCTGAAAGATTGGGGTTCAGAGAGCTTCCGGTTTGGTGAACACCCGGAGGCGCTGAGAGATTGGAGAGTTTGGAGAGAGCATGGAAACCCCACACCCTTTCCCTAGGCCTTGCCCTCTGCATCTTGTCCATCTGCCTGTTCCTGAATTAGATCCTTTTATAAGAAACCGGTGATCTAGTAAGTAAAATGTTTCTCAATTTTCTGAGCTGCTCTAGCGAATGGATTGAACCCTAGGAGAGAGTGATGAGAATTTATAGCTGATCGGTCAGAAGCACAGAAAACAGCCTGGGGTTTCAGCTAGCAGTTGAAGAGGGATTGGGGTGGGGGTTGAGAGGGGCAGTCTTGTGGAACTGAGCTCTTAACCTTTGGAATCTGATGCTGTCTCTGGGTAGATGGCGCCAGAACTGAGTTGGAAGACACCCAGCTGGTTTCAGAATTGCTTATTGGTGTGGGGACATCTCTACTTTGAAATAGGCTCCCAGAACCCAAATAGCATCAAATTCTTAATCTAAGTCCTGAGAGTTACTCCAAGCCTCTAGCTTTGTTCGTTTTATATGTGTTATAATAAACGCGTGGCTTGTTTTTCTGAGTCGAAATCAAACCTTACAACCTGGAGGTGTTGCCTTGCTCCTTGTGCCTAAGCAAGGCCTCTTCTCGGCCCTAGGGTGAAAATCTTCACTACCCCTATCTGGGGTCTCCAGAAATTCTTTGTCAGTGGGATACAAGTGACAGTCTCTGACATGTGGAACATATATATCTGGGGGGGGGGCGTTCTGGGGACTTGCCTTGAAGCTGAATGTATAACAGTGTTTCGCATACAGCTAAAAATGTCAATGGACATTACTTTAAACATTGTGTTTGATGAAGTTGATGTCTTAATTTCATCTCTGGTTTTGCCCCTGGTTTCTTTATTGTTAGACTAACTTCTTTGTCAGGTGTAATTTTTCATTGTTTTTAGAATGTAAGCTTTGGCGGGGCTATTTTGAGATTTACCAAAAGAAAGGGAGGTGCAAAAGCAAAGTAAGAAAAGTCAATAAGTGTGGTTACTAGAGAAGAAACTTTCCTTTGGTATTTAAATGAGCTCATTTCTTTAAGGAAAGGTATAAAAAGAGGAAATAACATTTCTAATGTCCTACCTGGTGGACTTCCCAGGTGGCGCTAGTGGTAAAGAACTGCCTGCCGATGCAGGAGATTCGAGAGACTAGAATTTGATCCCTGGAGGAGGGCATGGCAATCCACTGCAGTATTCTTGCCTGGAGAATCCCATGGAAAGAGGAGCCTGGCCATGGAGTCGCACAGAATTGGACACGACTGAAGCAACGTAGCTCGCACGCACACATGCACGCAGTGTCCTACGCCATGGGTTCTTGAGATAATAAGCTTGATACTCTTAATTGGCAAACTGCATAATCATTAGCTCATCACAGGAAATAATATTTTGGTTATGTCTTTTCCCTCTCACAGAAAAATTCTCATCTAAGTTAGGGGTCAGCGGACTAGGGCCTACTGGCCAAATCCGGCCCTGCATCTGTTTTTGTAAAAAGGTTACAGTGGAACTTAGTCATGACCATTCATTTACTTGTTATCTGGCTGCTTTCACAGCACAGTGAATGAACTGAGTAGTTGGTCTGTAAAGAGTAATATTTACTCTCTGGATTTTTACAGAAAAAAAGCATATATTGCACTTAAACTAATTTTTTGATTTTCTTTCTATGTACTGTATCATGTAATACATTGAATCACATGACAAGGTTTAGTAGGAATATATTTACCTTTACACTGAATTGTGTGTTTAGTCAACATAAAAGTGTCAGGAGAAACCAAGATCTCTCTTCATTTTGGTTCTTATCTGATTGGACCTGAGAAATAAACACTCTGACAGAGGATTTTAGTCATACATGTTCATGAGTATCCTTGATTTTTTAAAATATCTCAAAAGAATAGAAAATAATAAGAGGTCAAGACAAGAACTATGAGATGAACTCTTTTTAGAAAAAGCAATTAAGCTTAATATCCTATCACGTGCAGTGATATTTGGTTAAAAGAACTTTGTGAAAAGATTTACAGTGACTTTCAGAAATGGTTGCAGTACTGAACCTCCTTGACTGTAACAGCAGAGTATCGGTTAGTACAGAGACCTGCAGACTGGTTCTAGGACTGCACACAGGCCCTGGGTGAGGGGCTAGAGAGGCTTTCACCTCTGAATTGTCACGCAAAATTGGTGTCAACTATGTTACAAGAAGGGTAAGGATCTTTCTAGTCAAGGAATGCAAATTGTCTGAGGGTTTAGTTGTGCTAGTTCAGAGAATTCATAATCAGGGTTAAGAGATTTTGGTTGAATTTCTTTTCTGGAGTTCTAGCATAACCCACACTCTTCCCCAAATGGGAGTAGAGGAAATAAGTCAGCTCTAAAAATAACAAAATGGTAGAATCGACTTTAATTAAAGGCTTTTGAGGATGATAATCATGACTGTCAACATTTCAAGAATGTATAAAGGATCTGAGAGATGAACTAGATCGGAGTTTTTTAAACTCTGCTCCAAGGTGGATGGTTCTGTGCATTCTCTGAGGCACTCGCATGGACTGCGGTAGTTGGAGGTCTGTGTGGGTCAATGTAGTTCTCTCTTTCCATGCTTCCTTTTTTTAAAATTTATTTTAAAATGCCTTTGCTTTCTATGTACTGCCTTACACATAACACTTGCTTCATGATGCGTTTTTAGTTTTTACTCAACTAGTTTTATGTTTTTCTTTTGAAACCATAGATTCTAGGCCAACTCTTCAAGTTTTGCAAATGAGTAAACCGAAGCTACAGTAATTTGAATGACTCTGCCTGGGTCATACATTGAATTACAGTAGAACTACAATTAGAATCTAGCTTTCCTGTGCTCAGTCAAGAGCTTTTTACTTTGATTCTTTAATGAGGAGAAGCAGACTCCTATGTCTTAATCCACTGGAGACAAAGGGTAATTCTTTGTATTAATACCCTCACCTATGGGTATTAAAATTAAAGTTTAGTCTTTAACAGCTATTGTGACTTTTGTTATCATGCTATAATAATAGTTCTCAAATTCTTATATGCAAAAGAATCACCTAGGGAGCTCATTAAAAAATTCAGGTTCCCATTTATCTTTCCTGGAAATTTTGTTGTGGAATATGTACTTTAATCAAACATCCCAAGTGCTCCTGATATAATGGTTCATGAACCAAAGTTTAAAAAATACTGTCTTAAAACTTTTGTAGTTGGATCTTAAATACTAGCACAAGCACTATTAGGAATTCTTTGGTACCATACTCTCTGTTGAGGCAAAATATCGTGCAGCAGATGATGTTAACATATTAGGCTGGTCTACAATAACAAACCAACCCCATTCATGGCATTGTGTAGGAACTGCTTCCATCTCACAAGTCTGCCATCAGAGCATGTCTTCAGAGAAGTAGGAGTGGAAGTGGCCATAGGAGAGGAAGAGGGATGTATTGTAAAATCATGTTCAATAAGCTTATTGCTGAAGTATAACAAAGAGAGATGTGCATAATCACGAGGGTGCAACTCATGCATTTTGACAGCTGGTCACACTCTTGTAACCAGCACCCAGATCAAGAAACAGGACATCTGAAAAAATGTTACGTCCTTTCCCAGTCTCTATCCATCCCTATCCCCAGTAAGTGTAACAAACATGCGGGATCTTTATTTCAGGTTTAGAAGTAGCTTATATTTCTTCTGTTGGCTGGGATACTGACATGGGTGCCACCCTCGCTGCAGAGAGTACTGGGAAATGTAGTCTTCCTTTGTTCCCAGAAAGTGAATCAGAGTGGTTAACATTGAATATTTTTTTCTATTCCAGTTAATATTATAACCTAGAATATAATCTAACGGTCCAAATAATTATACTTTCTATGCTTTTCTATGGCTGTGGCAGTCTAAAAATTTGCATACTTTCTAGCTTAATTTTTCTCCTTTACCTTTTGTTTAATTTTTAGAAATTAAATTTGTTCCTAAATAACTATGTATTAATGATTACTTGAATACTATTATATGGAATTGTGGATGACTGGTAATTTAGAGCAAGATGCAAAGAAGTATTCGTTTTTTAAATGTGCCCTGAATACCATATCAGTTTCAGGGGAATGAATATTAATCCTTGTGGGTTCTGGGCTCCTGACGAATGTCCTGGTGGGCACCAGATGTGTCCTTTAGATCACAGGAGTAATTTCTCCACTTAATTTTCTTACTCTAGCTCTTTGATATTTGAGATAGTTGTCTTTATTGTGAAACACTTCAGCTTGTTTGTTAAGCACTTGCTATTCAGGTATGCTGTTTCACACCTAAGTGGCTTGTTCCCTTTTCATTATTTAGTAATATTCCCTTGTAGGGATATACCATCTTTTGTTTATTTGTTCATTAGATCTTGGACATTTAGATTGTTTCTAGTGATTAGCTATTATGAAGTTGCTGTATAGATATGCATAGAAGTCTTTGTGTGGACATGTTTTTAAATTTTTTTTTTCTTTTGGGTAAATGACCAGAAGTAGAATTGCTGAGTTATATAAGAATTGTGTGTTTAATGTTTTAAGAAACTGACAAACTGTTTGACCAAAAATGAGTGGACCATTTCATATTTTCTGCCAGTGCATAGGAGAGTTACAGTTTCTCCATATCCTTGACAACACTTGTCATTATCTGTCTTTTTGATAGATGCCATTCTAGTGGATATGAAGTGGTATTTCATTGTGGTCTAGTTTGCATTTCCTTGATGACTAATGATGCTAAGCATCCTTTCATATGCTTATTTGTCTTTCCTACATCTTCTTTGCTTAAGTATCGTTTCAAATCTTTTGCTCATTTTTATTTGTAAAATATTTTAAAACATTACAAAATTATATGATTTAGTGGAGGGTTTATCAACCTTGACACTTTTGACATTTTGGATCATTTTTGGTAGTAGGGAGTGGTGGCTGACCTATTTATTGTAGGATATTTAGCAGCATCCCCAGACTCTGTCTAGTAGCATGATCTCTGTCAAAATAACCAAAATTGTCCACGGATATTGCCAGATGTTGCCAGAGCAGAGGTGGGGGGGCAAAATTACTTCTGCTTCAGATCTGCTGGTTTGGAAATGATATGGTTTCAAAGAAGTCAAGAGCAAAGTTATGTGGTAAAAGTGGAACTCAACTTGGGTGTTTTAAATCAGTATCATTAGAAAGGTAAAAAGAAGAGGAAGAATTTCAGGTAAGATATTTCGTTTCCTATAATACATTTTGCTACTAAAGCAGTTTTGTAGTGATAGAGATTTAAGACCAGACAGCAGCGTTGTTTCCTTTCTTGTTTTTCTTTCTGATCTTTACCCGGAAGTCTTTCTTGGTAGGCAGGGGCTGCACATGCCTTTTGTGACACATTTAGTGTGGCTCTGATTTTGTGCTTTTAAATCGGGATTTTTAGTCTGCTTCTCCCTTCAGATAGGTTTTGTTTTCCTGACTTTGAATTATTTCCCTAGAATAAAATCTCTGAATAATATTGCTAGCATTTACTGGAATAAAGGACATAACTTTTCTTTATGGATTTGAATATGTATTACTTCTTTGTTTTCCACATTTGTACCAGTTAGGAAATGTCCAATTTCTACAGGCCTTGTAGTACCAAAGATAGTCTTTGAATAAATCATTCTTTCTCTGCCTCTTAAGTAGCTGTGTCAGTTGTTAGGCATCTAACATTAATAGTCTAATACTTCTCCTTTCTTCAAGATCCTATATATGAAGCAAACAATATGCTAAATCCAAATTCCTGAACTAAATAAAATCCCCATGACAGACTAAGATTTAAAATATGGAAAGATGAGTTAAAAAAGATAAATCTGCTTGTGTGCCGAGTAAGGATACTATTAATAATTTATGCATTAAGCCTCCTTAAGTAAACAGCTGAAGGAAGGAATAAAACCTTCAGTTCAGTTTAGTCGCTCAGTCGTGTCTGACTCTTTGTGACCCCATGAACCACAGCACACCAGGCCTCCATATCCATCACCAATTCCAAGAGTCCACCCAAACCCATGTCCATTGTGTTGGTGATGCCATCCAACCATCTCATCCTCTGTCATCCCCTTCTCCTGCCCTCAATCTTTCCCAGCATCAGAGTCTTTTCCAATGAGTTGGCTCTTCATATCAGGTGGCCAGAGTATTGGAGTTTCAGCCTCAACATCAGTCCCTCCAATGAACACCCAGGACTGATCTCCTTTAGGATGGACTGGTTGGATCTCCTTGCAGTGCAAGGGACTCTCAAGAGTCTTGTCCAGCACCACAGTTCAAAAGCATCAATTCTTTGGTGCTCAGCTTTCTTTATAGTCCAAGTCTCACATCCATACATGACCACTGGAAAAACCAAAGCCTTGACTAGATGGACCTTTGTTGGCAAAGTATGTCTCTGCTTTTTAATATGCTGTCTAGGTTGGTCATAACTTTCTTTCCAAGGAGCAAGTGTCTTTTAATTTCATGGTTGCAGTCACCATCCGCAGTGATTTTGGAGACCAGAAAAATAAAGTCAGACACTGTTTCTACTGTTTCCCCATCTCTTTGCCATGACGTGATGGGGCCAGATGCCATGATCTTAGTTTTCTGAATGTTTAGCTTTAAGCCAACTTTTTCACTCTCCTCTGTCACTTTCATCAAGAGGCTCTTTAGTTCCTCTTCACTTTCTGCCATAAGGGTGGTGTCATCTGCATATCTGAAGTTACTGATATTCCTCCCAGCGATCTTGATTCCAGCTTGTGCTTCCTCCAGCCCAGCGTTTCTCACGATGTACTCTGCATATAAGTTATTAAGCAGGGTGACAATATACAGCCTTGATATACTCCTTTTCCTATTTGGAACCAGTCTGTTGTTCCATGTCCAATTCTAACTGTTGCTTCCTGACCTGTATACAGGCTTCTCAAGAGGCAGGTCAGGTGGTCTGGTATTCCCATCTCTTTCAGAATTTTCCACAGTTTATTGTGATCCACACAGTCAAAGGCTTTGGCATAGTCAATAAGGCAGAAATATATGTTTTTCTGGAACTCTCTTGCTTTTTCGATGATCCAGCAGATGTTGGCAATTTGATCTCTGGTTCCTCTGCCGTTTCTAAAATCAGCTTGAACATCTGGAATTCACGGTTCACATATTGCTGAAGCCTGGCTTGGAGAATTTTGAGCATTACTTTACTAGCATGTGAGATGAGTGCAATTGTGCAGTAGTTTGAGTATTCTTTGGCATTACCATTCTTTGAGACTGGAATGAAAACTGACCTTTTCCAGTCCTATGGCCCCTGCTGAGTTTTCCAAATTTAATGACATATTGAGTGCAGCACTTTCACAGCTTCATCTTTTAGAATTTGAAATAGCTCAACTGGAATTCCATCGCCTCCACTGGCCAAATCTTACTTGGACATAAATCTTTTTTATTAAGAGCAAGGTTGTGTGTATAAGTGAGCACTAATGTACCTGAGGGAAGAGGAGATAGAAGGAGTGATTATAGCAAATAAGATGAGGACAAAACTTTTTCCCTCTTCATCATAAACTGGTGCAAATTTATTTAACCACAACTAAGGAAAAAGAGATGGCCATCCTGATGGCGCTTCACATGCAGAGTAAAGCTAATACTTAATCAGTAGCACCTTTCTCTAAAGGCTCTGAGTGCTCTAAAAACCTATTGTCATTCAGGCATCCCGGGAAAGTGTTTTCTGTCCTCTTTTTTGATTTCCGTAACTTAACTGAAAATGGAACAATAACAAAAAATATACACCTGAGATGGAGCTTTGTTTTTTCAAAATTTATTTTATTGAAGTTTAGTTGATTTATGTTGTTGTTGTTTAGTTGCTAAATCATGTCTGACTCTTTGTGACCCCATGGACTGCAGCACACCAGGCTTCCCTGTCCTTCTATATCTCCCAGAGTTTGCTCAGATTTCATGTCCATTAACTCAGTGATGCTGTCTAACCATCTCATCCTCTGGCACCCTCTTCCCCTCCTGCCCTCAATCTTTCCCAGCATCCGGGTCTTTTCTGGTGATTCAGTTCAGTTCAGTTCAGTTGCTCAGTCTTGTCCAACTCTTTGTGACCCCATGAATTGCAGCACGCCAGGCCTCCCTGTCCATCACCAACTCCTGGAGTTCACTCAAACTCATGTCCATTTAGTCGGTGATGCCATCCAGCCATCTCATCCTCTGTCGTTCCCTTTTCCTCCTTTCCTCAATCCCTCCCAGCATCAGAGTCTTTTCCAATGAGTCAACTCTTTTCATGAGGGGGCCAAAGTACTGGAGTTTCAGCTTTAGCATCATTCCTTCCAAAGAACACCCAGGGCTGATCTTCTTTAGAATGGACTGGTTGGATCTCCTTGCACTCCAAGGGACTCTCAAGAGTCTTCTCCAGCACCACAGTTCAAAAGCATCAATTCTTCGGCGCTCAGCTTTCTTCACAGCCCAACTCTCATATCCATACATGACCACTAGATTTCCGGTGATTGGTTGATTTCTAATTCTGTGCTAATTTCTGCTATACAGCAAAGTGACTCAGTTTATACACATATATCCATTCTTTTCCATATGTTTGCCATTATGGCTTATCGCAGGATATTGAATGCCCTTGCCTGTGCTCTACAGTAGGACCTTGCTGTTCATCCATTCTGTATATAGTGGTTTGCATGAGATGGAGCTTTCTGATTGCAGCTCTGCTTCTTTTGTACAGAGACAGCGGCACTTTCGTGGAAGTCTCTTAGTGTGACCTGAAAGCATTCAGACTAGGAAGACCTCACTCCTCCCTGGAAGGAATTAGGAGTAGGGTTAGCAAGTTACAGCATTTCACAAACAAGTTCCCCTTTACAGGTGTGAACACTGAGGGACTGTGCAGTTAAGTGAGTGAGGGCAATGCACATTAAGTGGAAAGCAGCTCCTTAATGCCCCTTGAGGACAACCAGGAGGGACCTCTATACAAATGTGCAGGTCTCTTTTGAGGTATCCACGGTGGGTACTGCACGGAGGCTAATGGAAATTATTCAGGACTGGATGTAATTGGAGGCAGCTCTATCTTGCCTAGAGAATCCCAGGGACGAAGGAGCCTGGTGGGCTGCTGTCTATGGGGTCGTACAGAGTTGGACACAACTGATGCGACTTAGCAGCTATAAGGAACTGTGGTCTTCCCAACAGTTGGGGAGAGCCAGACCCAACAGAACATGTGTTAAACTGAGAATGGCTTCTGCGCCTCCTGGTTTATATATAGTCCTCTTTCTATAGTGTGGGCTTCCCAGGTGGTGCTAGTGATAAAGAAAGTGAAAGTGAAGTCACTCAGTCATGTCCACTCTTTGTGACCAGGTGGACTGTAGCCTACCAAGCTCCTCTGTCCGTGGGATTCTCCAGGCAAGAATACTGGAGTGGGCTGCCATTTCCTTCTCCAGGGGATCTTCCCGACCCAGGGAACAAACCCGGGTTTCCCGCATTGGAGGCAGACGCTTTAACCTCTGAGCCACCAGGGAAGCCCTAATCTCCTGCCAATTCAGGAAACATAAGAGACACGGATTCAATCCCTGGGTTGGGAAGATCCCCTGCAGTAGAAAATGGCAACCCACTCCAGAATTTTTGCCCGGAGAATCCCATGGACAGAGGAGCCTGGCAGACTACTGTGTAGGGATGTTTGGGTAGAACTGGAAATTTGTTAAGAAAATGTAAATAGTAATAATGAAGTGGTGAGATACAGTCAAACTGATTTGTCCATGCCTACTCATTTTCTGTTTCTGATCCAGGTTTTATCAGTGACATATAGTTATCAATTGTCCATTTTAGTGCTCCCAAAGTATATTTGGAGGAACCCCAGGCTGCCTCTTCAAATACCATGCAAAAGAGAAAACCTTTGGTCAAATACATTTCGAAAATGCTGAATATCTGTATTCCTCCCTCTTGGGGATGTATAGTTAACAATAAGATATTAAAAGACTCAGTTCCCCTGCTCTTTAGGATGCTCTTGAAATTTGTTTAAACCAACCTTTGCTAAGCTCACCTGATCACAGAATCCTGTATTTAACTTCATGAAAGTCTCACAAAGGTCTCTCAGTGCAGAGAATGTTTTATGGTAATGTTATGTCATCACCATCACAATTGAAATACTAATAAAAGGTAAAGAAAACTTTCAGATTCTTTAGGAGTTTATTAGGTTATCAATGATACTTGTTGTTTCACTTGCTACTTCTTTCTAAGGTCAGTTACAAACTCGAAATCTTTCAACTCTGGCACTGCACTGTATTAATCTAGTAGGAAGATGTAGCCCACCATACATGATCACAATTTCCAACACTGACATTAATAATCCAGGGTTTTAATAAGCACTACATTTATCACGTTGAGCTGATACGATTCTGGTGAAAGGCAGCCTTATTGACAGCAGATTCCCGTTTTTCAGCAGATTTTTGGAATATTAAAACTGGCTTACAGACAGCCATTTGTGAATTCCTTGATGGTGTGAAACACAAGGTTGATGACCATTGGACAAGAATGTCTTTTCTTGGGCCCCTGTGTGGTTTTTATTATTTTGTCTTTGTTGCCAGGTGAAATATCAAGAATGCAGCTAAGAACTGGAGAATAGTCTTGGTTTTCATCTTTAGAAGACTGAATCAACGGGAAGTTTTATTGAGTTTTTTTCATTATGTTAAATGGAAGATAAATTAGTTTTTTATCTCTTCTTTGCACAAATCATGCATCAAATTTTAAAAACATGGTATCTGCTCCTTTTATAGTTATCTCTTAAAAAACAAGAAGTAAGATAAGACCAAGTTGGTGGAATTGAAGGAGTTATCCTGACAGGAATTATCACATAAACAATCACATTGGATATTGTGATTAATTTCACAATGGCTAAAATTGTCATGTGGACAAGATGTTTTACCACAGTAACATCTCTTTTCCTTTTTCTGTTTTATCGTGCATTCAAGTTAGGGAGAGAAGGAGGTTTGTGTTTTAACCCTGGGCCCACCAAATTTTACTTGATATCTATGAGTCTCAGGTTCCTCTTTTCCAAAGAAGTACATACTTTTGGCACAGCATGCGAGGAGTATTGAATGAAATGCCAACTATGAAGGATTCAGTATAGTTCGTGGAATATGATATGTGCCCTTGATGTGTTCATTTCTTGCCCTTCATTCCTTCCCGTCACATTTAAAATCCTTCCCATGGAACCCCTTGGTTGAGCTCCATGTGGATCTTCCCTGATTCCCTTTCCCTCCACATTTCTTTTGTCCCCCCCCAACTTTTTTTTGGGGGGGGCTATTCTGCCCAGCATACAGGACTGGGTTCCCCCATCAGGACTCGAACCCATGCCCCCTGCAGTGGAAGCACAGCGTCTTAACCACTGGATCAGCAGACAAGTCTCCTTCATTTTTACCTGAATGGTTTAATCTTCCTTTCCATTGCCCTGTTCTCAGCTTCATCTTTCCCCTCTCCCTGTCTGTTGACCTTTATCCCAGGCTTCAACCCAGCATTGATCTCCTCATCCTGAGAAGGGCTTGGTTCTCTTCTGCTCCTCCCTTGAGCTACTAGTGTTCTTTTTCAGTTCTTTACCAGCAATCCTAGAGCTTGTGGTCTCTGCCAGTTGCTTGCATTTCTCTCCTCTTTCACTCCATTCTTAATTCTTAGCATTTTCTCTGCATCCTGCTATTTTCCTGTAACACCTCTCTTGATGGTTAAAAAGACACCATTCTGCAAAATTCAATAACATTCTTCAGTCCTTATTTTTCTAGACCTTTCTGCTGAATTCAATTCTCTTGATTCCCCTTAAATGTGTCTTTTGCCTTCCACTGAAAATTTATCATCCAAGTCCTTTTTCTCCCTCTCGAACCACTGTAGTTCTGTAGGATTAAATTATGTCTGCAGATGAATTGGACCAGCTGTTTTCCTGTCATAGTCACATTGTTATCACTTGAGAAGTGGGCCACAGGGAAGTGATCCTTTCCAACAGATTTGGCTCTGAGTAAACTTTTGGCACTGCCGTTATCCTCCTGATTTTTGAAATGACTGTGCCAGCCGTCATGGCCATAGTGTATAAGGTGCTGAACACAGGCAAACTGAGACCAGGGTTAATCAGACTATCTTTGGGCATATAAGCAGGAGGCAGGTCAATGTCATCACAGAATCTCCTTTTTTGTTTTTGAACCAAATCGCCATGTCTTGGAAATCCCATCTAGCTATCCTCCCAGCCATCCATGGTATTGCACACAGTAAGCCGAACCTTTGTGAATCAAGATCTGGAGGACCCTAAAGTCTTAATAATGAGGACTCACAAGTATGGTCAGATTAGCTGGTAGGAGGTCATGTTTTTAAAGGGGTTGGTCTGCCTCAGGGACAGTCCTACATAGTGAATGGATGAACTCAGAACATGAAGCAATTGATTTTCTTTCCTATTTGCAGCCCACCATTTAACTGTAATTTCTAGTGATTTCTGGTCCACATAGAACTACTGAATGAAGAAATTTTCTTGACCCTTTCACCTTCCCTCTGTGTTTGTTTCTAGGCTTAACTACAAATCACTGTTAGAAAATATTTCTAATTCAAATATTTTGTACATAGAGAGTATAGTGGGTATTTTCAGACTCTGATGTCAGCTTGAATCTCAACCTGAGTGTTTCCTTTGGATGTCAAACTTAGAGCAAGTTGATTAATGTAGTGTCAGCCTCCTCACTGTAAAGAATTAAATGAAGCAGTGCTTGTAAAGCAGTGAACACACAGCATAGCTATTCCTCCAGTGGTGTGTTTCCTCTTAGCTTGCTAGATCCTTTTTTCCTCTGCTCCACCGAAGCATTGATGAACAGCCTGCCAGGCTCAGATTTACACACAAGGCCCTCATGTGGCTCAACTTCTTCTAAATATCTAGTCCCTTCTAAGTTCTGTATGTTTAGGGGCATGGGTAAGAATAAATTCAAGCTTTTTTAAAAATGTAGTAATAAATGAACCAAAAATAGAATAGAGATAAAAATCTAATCTCTATTGATAATGTCACCAAAATATTAATTTTGATGAAAATTAAACTTTAAAAACAGATTATGTAGTGCAAACTTTACACACTATGCATATAATATTGTTTTTTTAATTGACTTTCTTGATTTGAATTATTGTTTCTCTTTGTTCTTAAATTAAATATATATATTGTAACAATATATTGTAGTATTTGCTACACAGCATTATTTCTTTGGTAATACATTTATTTCTATTCAATTGATAAAAAGCTGAGAAATATATGAATTAACTTAAAAAAACATCTGGTCCATTAACAATGGTAGTTCAGTTGATTAGATCAGGTCAGTAGTTGCCAGATAGCTAACAAAGTGGCACAGAAAACTCGCTTAGGTAAAAATTTTAAAACAAAGGTTTCTTGGCTCTACTCAGATTAGCAAGGTAAGGTGCTCCTCACTAGGAGAGACTACTGTGATTCGCTGCATTTTTAAGACATCCTGGAGCTTAGGTGATTCTTTATGTGCCCCCCATCTTTTCAGCATAATTGGAAACCAACAAATGAGATTGAAAGCCTGAGTCTTTTCTACAGTATGAGTCTGTTATTCTAATTTCTATTTATTGAGCAGAGCAGAAGAGAAGCACTGATGATAATGGGGTAAATGTTTTTATCATGGCCATTCTGAGGACAAACGTTTGTCTGCTCTGTTGGGTATTTCCATGCCGCCTCCCTATTTAAAATGAGTTCTTGAATATTCTGTGAGTGTGATGAGCATTCAAACCAGGGCACTTCTGAGAGTGAAGGGGAAGCTATTAATAATTATTCTGGGACAGTAGACATAAGCCAGAACTGACTCAACAAACAGAGATGCATGGTTGCCCATAGGATCCTGGCCGAAGTCAAAGAAGAAGAGACAAAAGTGAAGGAGGGGAGCCCATTGGAAAAGGTCACATGGGAATAAAAGATCCTCCATGTTTTGTCTTCTTTCTGCTTCTTCTCTTCCCTGATGCTTTCTTTAGTAGCCAGTGGAACATACTGGTCTTGCCTAGAGAGGTTAGATTGGCAAACACCAGTGTCAGGTGGGATTGGGGCAGAGAGGGAGCACTGTTGGGGTGATGTGTGAACTAGATTATGCTGAGTTGTACAGCCTGTCAATTAAATTTGGACATACCAACTCAGTCAACCAAAAGAAGGAGCAAATATTTATGTTTTCTCACCATGTAATCAGGAATGAGCTGAATGAGATGAGAATCAGGAACTCTGGGTCACAAAAATATTATTATTTTTAATATTATCTATTTGGTTGCAGAATGTGGGATCTTTAATTACGGCTTGTTGGGATCTAGTTCTCTGACCAGGGATCGAACCCAGGCCCCCTTTGTTGGCAGCACGGAGTCTTAGCCACTGGACCACCAGGGAAGCCTCTGGGATGCAAGATAGATAAAGAGATTCCTTGCCTTTAGGAAGCTAATGGTATTGTAGGAAGGATAAGTGCACAGGCATTTCAAATATGATATAAGGTTAAGTAGAGGTTTCCTTCAGGAAGAAGTAATACAATAACTCATGCTGTAGGAGTCTACATGAATGCAGAGGTAATATTCAACAGGGCCACAGTTACCACCAGGAACCCCATCAGAATCCCCCATTGTTTACTGGTCTCTTCTTGTGGCCCATTTTTACTTTCCAGCTGTGTTTTGTAATCCTAAATTCTGTGTAGCCTTACCCAATACTAATAATACAAATGCCTCAAACTCTCAGCTTCTCCCACTCTGCACTCTTGTTCTCTATTCACAAATCCAGTTTTCTGTGACTGTTAATGCTGGGTAAAGACTATTTAAAATAATTGCAAAAGGACTAAAATAATTGAGAACTGACTATTTTAATTCAAAAGTGAGATACCTTAACCCAAAGGAATCTCAAAATGGTATATATGTGGAGTTGCCAGACTTAACAAATAAGAATAAAAATGCCCAGTTAAATTTAAATTTCAAAAAAAATGATTTTTTTTAAGTAGGAGTATGTGTCATGAAGTATTTGGGAAGTATTTACTGAATTTCATTGTTTATCTGAAATTCAAATATAACTGGATGTCCTGTATTTTATCTGACAACCCTGCATATTTGGGGAGCTAAGTGTGACTTAAGAACTTCCTGGAACTCTTTGATTTGATCTTCATTTTTATAACCCTAGTCCTAATCATTCCCAACCATGAGATTATTTTCTTTCATTCTGTCAAAAACTATTAATTAAACCTGCAGTGGTTCAGTACTCAGAGGTTCAAAACTCAGGGCAATGAGTCAGAGTGAACAGTGAAGCTGCCACCAGGGAAGTTCAGGTGCAGTTAGTGAAGTTAGCAGCTGTAAGTGGGGTGGTCTCTCTGAAGCCCGCATGGGAGGCCATCATCGACTGGAGCTGGACAGGGCAGAAAGGGGATCAAAGGTAGATTTCAAAATGGAAGCAGACAACCATGGGCCATGGCAGGGAAACTTTTCGAAGGCAGGACTTGTGCTTTGTTTTTTATTTCCAAAGGCTTCCAACAGTCTTTGCACGTAGTGACTGTCCAAATATTTGTTGAATGAAGTGGCCTCTTCCAGGGGGATGTCTTCTGCCTTTTCATTCTCCATATTCCACTGGGAAAATGATTTCTTAGCCAGCTGCTGCATATGATTTGCTTCCCTTCTGTCAGTTTGTGAGTGGCCCCATGGGGTTCAGCAAAAGAATAGCGTGAGTGAGGATGGGCTGGTAGACCACCTGGTCAAGCTAGGCAGAGGGCTGACTGCCTTTTAACATTAGGGCTGAATATGAGTGTGTGTGTGTGTGTGTGTGTGTGTGTGTGTGTGTGTGTGGTAAGAGTGACAGCTTGTGAGTGCTGTGCTAAGGAGAGATTGCTCTGTTGACATTTTACAATATAAATCTTTCATTAGAACCTCCAAAGTACAGGTTAATTACAAAATGAGGCAGAATCAATCCTGAAGGCAGGAACTGAGGCAGTATTGAAGACAAGTTATGCATCAGGTCCTTGAGTGTTTGCTCTGACTTGAACAGAGGGGCAGAAAGTCCACGGAGAGGCCACTGTACTGAGCAGAACTCTTGGATTTCCTCCTACTGCACTTTCTGGCATCTTTGCTTTGCAGCCTCCTGGAACATTGCCAGCCATCTCCAGGGGTGTTAAGGCATATCAAAAGCAAAATTAAAATGAATTAACTTCCATTTAAAATGCAATTATATATATGTATATTTAGCACTTTAGCAGCAGTGGGATTGGGTGTTAGAAAACCAGCCAAAGTGATGGGGCAGCAGTGTTATGAATTGTGAAGTTGGGAAAAAAGGAAACATGCTAATGACTTGTGAAGGCTTTGGACACTGCTGAAGAAGAGAGAGAGACTGGTAGAAAAACAGTCTCTAAATACAGTTTTAATCAAACTCTGGGGAGTCTATCTTTTTGAACTTGCCCTTGTGGTATTTTGATATTTGTGTGTTTATGACTCATTCATTCAGAGTTATTGTATGTGCTGACTCTTGCCTTATGAATGCATAGGGTGGGTTTTTTGTGCGTTCCTTTACTGACCTCATGTTGCCATCCCATCTGCAAATGCTGTGCTGGCCTGCGTAGGGGCTGGAAAGAGGGTACAGCATCAGAGGCTGAAATGCGGTGACCTCAACTGTGGTAACCATTGAGAGAGCCCAAGGATGCAGGCACCACACATCACTTCTGTGTGCAGGACGCTACGGGTGGTGATGGCTTTGAGCATGATGCGTGCTGACCTTGAGGACAAACTGGGGTAAAGCAAGACGAGAAGACTAAAATGTTCTTTCCTTTTACAGACTTAAATTTAATTATAATTAATAGTAGTTCTCTTTTCCCGTGCCTTTCATGTGGGAAGAGAAGCCTTCCACGTTCTGTGTATGATCAAAGCAATAAAGGGGCCAGAGATGTCAAAGATTTGGGGTAATTTTATTTCATCTTGTAGCAAACTTGATTTTTTATTGTCTATCATGTAACTAAATTTTTTTCAGATACCAAATTCATGCTTTCTCAATATCAGAAAAATGAATAAATTATGTTTTTGACATGTATAACTAATATGTAATTAGGATGTTTAACTTGCTTTAGAAGATTAACCATCAGTAATTATGAAAGTAAGTATAAATTAAAGAGCAGTACTTAGACTTCAATATAGTATTTTATATCTACTATTCAATATTATACTTTTTATCCAGTGTTTTTTTTAAATCTGAAGGCTATTTCTCAACACATATATTTGAAATTGTGAAATGTAGAGTAATAGAAAGAGCATAGCTTTTATCAGAAAGAGACAAACAAGGAGAAAAATATGGCATCAGAAAATCACTCAGTAAACATGTACTTATTTTTCAAAAATTATTGTATTTAAATATTCAGTAAAGATAATTTAAAAATATAGTTAAATTTAAAGAGTGATATAATATACAAGCATGTATTCATAATCCAAATATGTGTATGCTTTTATAATCAGGATGCAAAAATGTTATCATGAGTAGGCAAATAATAGAAATGAAAGAGGAGATAATATAAAAGTAATTTCTACATTTGGAAGGTAGGCTAAAGAAAAAAAAAAAGAACCTGCACAGATATGTCTTTTGTATTTTTCTATGAAACAATTATAATGAAAAATTTCCAATGTAAAATATTATTTCATTGGAAAAGTAGAAATAAGTGCTTTAACTTTAAATGATGAACCCTGGTCAAATTTTTAAAGAAGAAAAAAATAAAGGAAAATGGAGAATTTCCAGTCATCTTCTTGGGCAGTGGGATTGGGTATTAGAAAATCAGACAAAGTGATTTTTTTCTGAAATGCATGTGAGGTGCTCTGTCCTTGTCCTGATGTCATGTGTTTCTCTGTAAATGATTGGAATATTTGGCAAAGAAAAATCCACATACTTGAGGGAATTTTGATTTCTACTGACTGGTACTGCTGGAGCCTGAAATAATCCTCAAATTAAGTATGTCCAAGAATCTGGTCAGAAAGAATGCTTGACAACAAACTTAGGTATGTATTGGCATATTCATGACATAGATAGCATTGGTTTCTGTAAGCCTACAGGTCCAAACATATTTCAATGTTTATGGATATTAATTTCTCTTGGATATTAAGATGTGAATTGATCTATACTCATCGTGCTCAACTGGGGCTGATTTTGCCCCCAGGGGACACTTGACCAATTTTGGAGACATTTGGGATTGTCAACCTGGTGGCTCAGCTGGTAAAGAATCCGCCTGCAGTGTGGGAGACGTGGGTTCAATCCCTGGGTTGGGAAGATCCCCTAGAGAAGGGAAAGGCTACCCACTCCAGTATTCTGGCCTGGAGAATCCCATGGACTATAGAGTCCATGGGGTCACAAAGGGTCAGACACGACTGAGTGACTTTCACTTCACTTCACTTCAACTGATGAGGGTGTTGCCACTGGTATCTAGAAAGGAACAGGCTGCGGATGCTGCTGAACATCCTACCATGCACAGGACAGCCCCACATGTCAGTAGTGCCAAGGTTGAGAAACCTTGATCTACACAAAAAAAAGAACAGGGGTTTAAATTTATATCCTAAAATTAACATATAGGAGGGCATTGCTTATGCATAGTCTTTGTTCTGATAATAACAGTGTATTTGATAATAAAAATTACTTTTGAAAAGTTGTCTTTACAGCTAAGACATGTATATTTGTATCATTTTCCAGTATAAGTCTGAGTTTTATAGCAAATGTTCATTTTTTATATTTGTTTTGCAACTGTATCAGAAAATAGATGATTTTGCAAGTTCAGACATGCTCCATTCATCCTGATCATGAATGAAACCTCTGCCAGAAAAGGATCATTTCATACCATATTTCATGTTGGCAAACAGACTTGGACTGTTTCAGTAGTGCTCTTAGCATTTGAACAAATATCTTCATGGGGAGGAAGGTTTATTAAAATATTGCCAATTAAATTCTCTTTCAATTCTTGGTGCCAACACATTTTATTTATCTTTGTATTATATGACTTTCATACTTGATCATAAATTTAGAAAGAGAGGCTATATTTAGATATTAACCCTGGGGATTTCTGGAAAGGTTTTCATTACAATGTTTTCTACTACCTCTTTCTCCTCTATGTTCACCCCCAAAGTTTTTGTTTACCCACATCTAACTCATTCTCAACAATTTTCCTGTTTTTTTAATTGTATCTAAATATTAACAGTAATTGTTTAATAACTATGCATTTAGTGTTCAAATTTTCAGTTCTCTCCATATATATTTTTTTTTTTTGGTAATTTGCTTGTCTGAATTAGAATCCAAATAAGGTCTACACATTGCAAGTGACTGTGTCCATTGGTTCCCCCTTATTATGCTGTCTTTCTCTCTCTCTTTTATAATGTGTTTTTTGAAGAAACTGGGTCATTTATCCTGTAGAATTTCTACTCTGTCTGGGTTTTGCTGCTTTTAATTCCATAGCACTTAACACGTTTCCAAGTTCTTTGTATTTCTGTAAATTGTTAGTTGAGTCAAGATATCATTTAGTCTTAAAATCAAGAAGGAAGAAACATTCCCATATTTTGTTTTTAAAAATCTTTTTAAAAGTCCTTTTTTTGGAGAAGAATAAGAGCTTGATACAAAATTCTGGAAACTGGTCAGGAAACTAAACTATATCTTTCCTAATTATTACCTTAGGACTATGTATTATAGTCCTAATAAATATATAATATTATTATTGTATATTATGCACGTGTGTGCTCAGTCACGTTCAACTCTTTGCGACCCTATGGATTGTAGCCTACCAGGTTCGTCTGTCCATGGGATTTCCCAGGCAAAAATACTGGAATAGTTTGCCATGCCCTCCTCCAGGGGATCTTCCCGACCCAGGGATTCAACTACCATTTCCTGCCTTGGCAGGCAGATTCTTTACCACTGAGCCACCTG
The DNA here is from genome assembly GCF_032405125.1 of Capricornis sumatraensis. Taxonomy (NCBI): domain Eukaryota; kingdom Metazoa; phylum Chordata; class Mammalia; order Artiodactyla; family Bovidae; genus Capricornis; species Capricornis sumatraensis. The sequence continues at coordinate 135,399,257 of NC_091092.1, read as the reverse complement.
GGAAGCTCATTACATATTATATTCCTATTATATTAATTCCTAAATACCAGTGGTTTAAGAGGTGAGACAACTTTTTCTTGATATATTCTTTGGTTGCTACTGGGAAACAGTACAACAGAAATTGATAGAGTAGAGCCAGGCAGGGGCCTGCTTTTGTAAATAAAGTTTTATTGGCACAGAACCACAGGTACTCATTTTACACATTACCTATGGCTACTTTGCCACTGAAATGGCAGAGGTGAATAGTTGCCACAGAGATAGACTGGCCCACAAAGCCAAAAATATTTGCTATACTATCTGGCCCTTTACCAAACAAACAAACAAAAATGAGGAGGGGAAATCTTGTCATTCTTGACAGTCCAAGATTAGGCCTTTACAAAAGTGATCTATAGTCTGCTGTAAGCTGTTGATAATTTTTCTCTATTAATAAAAGTGATCGTGTTACCATTGCCTAAATGTACAATTTAAAAGTGTAATCATTAGTCAGTTATGGTATATTTTGTACTTTATCATCCTAAACTTAGTTTCATATCTCTTTACATCTCAAATATAAAAAGTTTGCCGATTTAAATATTCAGTATAAGAGAAATGTCATTAAAACTTCAGAACAGAATTCTTCAAAAAAACTTATGTATATGCTGTTAGATAATAGAGTCTAATAATCTGACTACAAATATTTTATTAACTAATCTTTTCTATATACTTTTACTATTCTTTAAATGCAGTTTTAAAATTTATAAAGTTAGGAATATTAGGGGCTTAATTACAGTGTCTGTCTGGAGAATTCCTTAGATGGTGGAATAGTAATGCTTTGCTGCTGCTGCTAAGTTGCTTCAGTCGTGTCTGACTCTGTGCGACCCCCCAGACAGCAGCCCACCAGGCTCCCCCATCCCTGGGGTTCTCTAGGCAAGAACACTGGAGTAGGTTGCCATTTCCTTCTCCAATGCATGAAAGTGAAAAGTGAAAGTGAAGTCGCTCAGTCGTGCCCGACTCTTAGCAACCCCATGGACTGCAGCCTAGCAGGCTCCTCCGTCCATGGAATTTTCCAGGCAAGAGTACTGGAGTGGGTTGCCATTGTCTTCTCCGATAGTAATGCTTTAGGAACAGTGTTTTCTGAATTACATGAAATGGTCTCTGTGGTTCCATCTGCAGATAAGAAGATAACTTTTTTGTATTTGTCACTGTATATGAATTATTATATGCTATCAATTTATCACATTAAGTTGGAATTGACACCGTTTGCCCAGAAGGAAACTGTACCTCTTTTTAAGACTAGCCATTTCTATTCTTAGGTATCCATCATATAGAAACTGGTCACTGGCAGGATTTGTCTCAAAAACCCTTGGGAATTATCCTTGACAAATGTTAAAAACTATGAGGGGAGGAGGCAGGGGAGAACAAAAAAATCTCCTTGATTAAAAACTGTAAATTTTTCAACTTCATGCCTGAAACAGTTTGCTTGCTATCTGTTCTTTTCATGGTGGTAAAGATTATGCAAATACTTGTGTATTAAAGTATTCCAACTGCTGTAACAAACTCAGACAACACAGTACAATTTCTTACTCATGTCATTGTGTTGTGCAGTGTGTGGAGTCGAGGGGGATGGGGAAGAAGAGTTTCTGCTCCACACAGTCATACAGGAACCTAGATTTTTCAGTCTAAGGGACTAAGTGTGGTTTTTACATTTTTCCAATGCTTAAATGGCTTAAAAATAACAGGAAGAATAGTGTTTTGTTACACATGAAAGTAATATACAATCTAAATTTCTGTTACCATCATCCAGAGAGTTAAACTGGTACACAGCCACGCCCGCTTGTTTAGTTCTCATCTCTGGCTATCTTGCTGCTGCAAGGGCAGGGTTGAGGGTTGTGACAGAGCCCACGTGCCCTACAGAGTCTAAATATTTTCTATCTGCCCTTTACAGGGAAATGCTTGCCAAAACCCTGGTCTAGGGGCTTGGACATTTTATGGTGTTATGGTACCCCATGCTCAGAAAAGAAGGGAAACCTGGAGGATCTTGGGAGAGATTTCAGGGCAAGGCTGATATGTGGCTTAGAATGCAAACATGTGTCCCTAATACCTGCAAGGGGACCTGGTCAATGCAGACCGGTGAAGCACTGTGGAAGAGAGCAGTTACTGGCGGACAACCACCAATGCCTGCCATTTTATACAAGAAGTGTATTTTTGTAGACTCACCCTTGAGCTGTGGCCCCAACTCTTGTATTCACATGATTTCAAGATCTATAAATGCGTGAGCTCTTTTATTCCCCCTCCCCACATAATCATTATTTCAGCTTATCACACCTTATTTTCTCAATGTGCATAGTCACAAAATGAAAGACAGGCTGTTTGTTGTTTTGTTCTTAATTTTTTTTTTTTTTTTTTTTAGATCAAGATGAGCAATGAGCTGAAAACAGCAGGAGTGTCCAATAATTGAGTTGGGTTTGACAGGCTCATTTGTGTATTTATTGAACTAGTCATGCAATAGGTGTTTGAAATAGTGATCAAAGCAGTGTTTTATTTTTCTGGATCCTGTCGTCTTTCTTTTTGTTCTGATTGCACCTGCCGATGTTTGTGAGTTATTGTCAAATAGGCACCTTTCCAAAGAGTAGTGTTTCATTGGAGTATAAATTTCATGTGAGAGTAGAAGTTTCTATAAATCTAAAGATTGTTATCAGCTAGATTTTCTTTTAAAGACAGAAGAAAGATTCAAATAACATAAAAAGAGCAATCAGAGATTTTAAGATTTCTACAAGGAGGACTTTCATTAAAAAATCCAATAGGAGTCTTTTTTTTTTTTTGTTAACTCCTGAGAATTATCTGACATCACAAATAACTTTTAAAAAGCTGGCAACTAAAGAAATTTCTTTTCCCTGGTGGCTCAGTGGTAAAGAATTTGCCTCCCAATGCAGGAGATGCAAGAGACATGGGTTCAATCCCTTGTTCAGGAAGATCCCCTGGAGAAGGAAATGTCAACCTACTCCAGTATTCTTGCTTGGGAAATCCCACAGACAGGGAAGCCTGGTGTGCCGCAGTCCATGGGGTCACAAAGAGTTGGACATGACTTAGCGACTGAACAACAGAGAAATTTCAGACATTTATCAGCACACCAAAGGCAGTGTAAAGAACTGGTGTTTGACTTTTATTACATTCAGGAGATTTATCTGTTTGGGACTTGAATTGGAACAGGACTGACTCAGATCTTGTCCAAGTGGGTCACTTTTGTGCCATTAGCATTGGGTCCATGACAGTTCTTAGGGAGCCTTAAGCACAATTGCACTGATAGTGGAAGGTAAAGGTACATTTGGAGAAGGCAATGGCACCCCACTCCAGTACTCTTGCCTGGGAAATCCCATGGGCAGAGGAGCCTGCTAGGCTGCAGTCCATGGGGTCGCTAAGAGTCAGGCACAACTGAGCGACTTCACTTTCACTTTTCGCTTTCATGCATTGGAGAAGGAAATGGCAACCCCCTCCAGTGTTCTTGCCTGGAGAATCCCAGGGACGGGGCAGCCTGGTGGGCTGCCATCTGTGGGGTCGCACAGAGTCGGACACGACTGAAGTGACTTAGCAGCAGAGGTGCATTTGGACTAGCAACTCAATGCTGCCTAGAGACAGGCCTCTGGGTGTGTCAGATTGCTTTAACCTTCAGTTCCTTTGTGTAATTTATATTTTAGGCCATCCCAGCCTGGGCTTCCTTCCGTCTACACATGCTGCTTCAGGTCTTTCAGCCTCTTGCAAATACCTCTTCCCAAATCCCTCCAACAGGGCCAAGTTCAGTAGAGCACTCCATACTTTCATAAACATATATTAATAAACAAGTCCCTGTCCGACAGCTTCAGACTCTTGTTCTCTTGAGTAATGGATTCTGAGGTGTCTGGTGGATGAAACTAAATGATCCTCTACAGTATGCAGCTTCTGTCACATCCATTGGTTCTCAGCTGGGGGTAATTTTGTTCCCAGAAGCTTTTTGGGTATATGACTAGCAGAAAGTTATGACCAACCAAGAGAGCATATTGAAAAGCAGAGACATTACTTTGCCAACAAAGGTCCGTCTAGTCAAGGCTATGGTTTTTCCAGTGGTCATGTATGGATGTGAGAGTTGGACTGTGAAGAAAGCTGAGAGCCAAAGAATTGATGCTTTTGAACTGTGGTGTTGGAGAAAACTCCTGACAGTCCCTTGGACTGCAAGGAGATCCAACCAGTCCATTCTGAAGGAGATCAGCCCTGGGTGTTCTTTGGAAGGAATGATGCTAAAGTACTTTGACCACCTCATGCGAAGAGTTGACTCATTGGAAAAGACTGTGATGCTGGGAGGGATTGGGGGCAGGAGGAGAAGGGGATGACAGAGGATGAAATGGCTGGATGGCATCACTGACTCAGTGGACGTAAGTTTGAGTGAACTCCAGGAGTTGGTGATGGACGGGGAGGCCTGGCGTGCTGTGATTCATGGGGTCGCAAAGAGTCGGACACGACTGAGCAACTGAAGTGAACTGAGAGTATTTTCCTGGCATCTAGTGGGTAGAGGTCAGGGATGCTCCTAAACTTTCTCCAGTGCACAGGACAGCTCCCAACACAAAGAATGGTCTGACCTAAAACTGCAAAGTCTAGGGCCAAGGTTGAGAAACCCGGAGTTAGATGATGTTTCTAGACTGAGTGACCTTAGAACCCTCCCGACACTCCAGGTACAGCCAAAGTGAAGCCCCTAGGTACCCGATCCAGTAACTGAATTCCCTGTTGCTTCCCTTTGGGCAGACTTCTGTCCTGTCAGGAACCTGGCCGTGCATCAGGAAGTTGTCATGATGTTCATGATTCATTGCCTCTTCTTCCTTGACTAGTAGCCCTGAAGTGCTGCATGGCAGAATCGCCTGGGGAGTTTTAAAATAACTCTAGTACCTAGGCAGTACCCCAGACCAGTTACGCTGGAATCGTAGAGGAGACCGCAGGCTGGGTATTTTTTTTAAAGGTCCCCATGTGAGTCCAGTGCACAGCTCTAACCCAGGCCTCCCACTGCCCACCACAGTTATGTCATCCTTATTCCTCACATGACTGTGGACCTTAAAAGCATCACCATGGAGGTGCCAGGGCAGCCTCTGTCCCACACAGAAGCAGCAAATGTACCTTGCTTGTCAGTTACAGGTTTGTAACTTACACATCAATGTGATGCTGCCAGACCCCTGTATTTGAGATTTTGAAGTGAAAGCTCCACTTTTGCGTGGAGCTATTTCTCTGGTGCCATCATAGGGAAGCTGACTCCTGTCTGTCTCTGCTAAGTGGTGAGTGTAAGACATCTTGAGGTGGACCCAGAAGATAGAAAGAAGAAATGGCCACAAGTGGATTTTCCTGGCATTCAGTGACCTCTCACAGACTTCATTTCCTGTAACCTTTCAGTAGGTACATCATCTGTATTAAGGCTGTTACTTGGCACAGAAATCATCACTGAAGTTCAGTGTGAACAGATCTATATTTTAAAGGAATTACTATGTTTTAAAATTCAAATATAGTTGATTTACAGTGTTGTGTTAATTTCTGCCATACAACAAAGTGATCCAGTTACACATATGTACACGTTCTTTTTCATGTTCTTTTCCATTATGATTTATCCCAGGATATAGAATGTAGTTCCCTGTGCTCTACAGTAGGACCTTGGCTATGGTTTTTCCTGTGGTCATGTATGGATGTGAGAGTTGGACTGTGAAGAAGGCTGAGCGCCAAAGAATTGATGCTTTTGAACTGTGGTGTTGGAGAAGACTCTTGAGAGTCCCTTGGACTGCAAGGAGATCCAGCCAGTCCATTCTGAAGGAGATCAGCCCTGGGTGTTCTTTGGAAGGACTGATGCTAAAGCTGAAGCTCCAGTACTTTGGCCACCTCATGTGAAGAGTTGACTCATTGGAAAAGACTGTGATGCTGGGAGGGATTGGGGGCAGGAGGAGAAGGGGACGACCGAGGATGAGATGGCTGGATGGCATCACGGACTCCATGGACGTGAGTCTGAGTGAACTCCGGGAGTTGGTGATGGACAGGGAGGCCTGGTGTGCTGTGATTCATGGGGTCGCAAAGAGTCGGACACGACTGAGCGACTGAACTGAACTGAACTGAACCCTAAACTCCCACTGCATTCGTCTCTACCATTTGGCAACCACAAGTCTGTTCTTATGCCTGTGAGTCTGTTTCTGTTTTATAGATACGTTCATTTGTGTCATATTTAGATTCCACACATAAGTGATATGATACTTGTCTTTCTGACTTCACTTAATAGGATAATCTCTAGGTCCATCCCTGTTGCTGCAAATGGCATTCTTTTCTATGACTGAGTAAGGAATTACTATTTTTCAGCTTGTAATTAAGAAGATTTAATGTACCTGCCTACATAGCCAACCTACCATTATTCAAATAATTGTACACTTTTCATAAAATAAATGATCTTGTTAGTTATCTCTGTTCATGAAACCTGTACTTTAATTTATTGCGTCCTTTCCAAACCTACTTGTTCTGAGTTCTGAGAAGTGTGCTGGGTGGTGAGATTAGATAAAAGGAGTCTGTTAATATCATTTTATTTTATAAAGGAAAAATAATACGTTTCCAAGTCAGCCACAAACTGTAAACAATTTTAGCCAAATATCACTAAAATACTCTGTAACAATCCACAATGGATTTCTGCATAACACAAAGCATATACACCAAAAATTACCAAAGTAGTTAACATTTGATGAAGGCGTTAATAGGTTTGTGTGCATATGTGTGTGAATTCACTATAGCAGATTTTCAGTTTAGTTAGTGAATTTGCAGTATAAATGTATTGCAAGTTGTTACAGCAGATATTTGGAAGGAAGAATCAGGGACATCACTTTAAGGCTGTTTCTATTCACAAAATGGAAGATTTTCCTGTCACTATATGGTATCCAAAGGTTCCTCAAATGGAGGAAGCACACTGAGGTTATTTTGATGGAAGCTTTTCTCTAAGACTGCGTGGGAAAGTGAAGCAAGATAAGCATTGATTCCAGTAGCTGTGCAGCCATCCTGGATCCACATTCCTAAAGCAGAGTGAGCAGCAGGCAGAAACAGCTGAACCAGTACTGTCGCCAACCGCTCCCCATTTTTGAGGGGCACTCTGTGTTCATTCTTCCAAGAAAAGAAGTGTGCCCAGAAGCTGCATGTGATTGGTTGGGCTGACTGTCAGAGTCCACCCTCCAGCTCTGTAAGTGACCCTCTATTAAGTTCAAGGCTGGGAGAGGAGTAGTTCCGCCTTCCATGAGAGTCCCAAGAAACAAATAGATGCCTCTTCAGACAATTTACTATTTAGTGGATGCGAGAAGGGTTTCCTTTCTTTCCACTTGAGGTCTCTCTTCTCTTCAGGTAGTGAAAGAAATTTTCCTTTTGCCAGTTAAGAAAGTGTTACCAAATGCAAGTTTGTGTGCCCGATGCACAGTGAGGCCAGACAATATTGAAATGTCAGAGTTTGGAGCAGAGAAATGTTTATTGCAGGGCCATGCAAGAAGAATGGGGGCCTTAGGTCCCCCAAACCCCAGACTCCCTGAAAGATTTCAGTAAAGCATTTTTAAAGGCAAGGTGAGGGAGGGGCATGGTTGGTTGAAGCAAACTTCTTGGTGTCGGAATCCTTTGTTCTTGCAGCTGTCCATGTCAGTCAAGTTCCTGTAAATCTCTGTGGAGGCAAATGTTATTTATTCTGTTCTGTAACTTTTTATCGCTATGTGAATAGAAAACTGTTACACCCTTAAAAGTCAGAGCCTTGAGAATAGATTATCCTGTATATTTCTGACTATAAACAACATTCTTAAAGCAAAAGTACCATAATACAAGGGTTAAAGTCAAAGAAAAAGATCTAATATAGAGTCGGATTTGTTCTTCCCTATTACAGAAGGAGTTCACTGAGGACAGCTCAGCCAACTGGTGGCCTCCTGATTTATTGGAAGGGTGTTTAGTCCTAGCCCATGAATGGTTATGCATTTTGTGGTCAGACCAGGAGGAATAAGAATGGGGCTGAAATCCAGTCTACCTGTGCTTTCTTACTCTGACCACAGCAACAGTGCAGTCTTTAGACCAGCAGGAAAGTGAGGGCCCCACGCAGAACAGCCCTGTCTGGTAAAACTCTATTGCCATCCACAAGTGTTAGTCACGTGTGTAAACACATATGTAAATTGAAATTTTCTTGTAGCAATATTTAAAGATTCAAAACCAGGTAGAATTGACTTTAATAACATTTAAAAAATGTATTTATTTTGGTTGTGCAGGGTCTTCGTTACTGTGCGGGCTTTTTCTCTAGTTGTGGTGCATGAGTTTCTTACTGTGCCGGCTTCTTCTAGAGCAGAGCACAGGCTCCAGGACATGCCAGCTTCGGCGGTCGTAGCATGTGGGCTCAGTCATTGCAGCTCCCTGGCTCAGTAGTTGTGGTGCATGGGCTTGGTTGCTCCGAGGATTGTGGGATCTTCCCGGACCAGGGATCGAACCTGTGTCTCCCGCATTGGCAGGTGGATTCTTCACTGCTGAGCCACCAAGGAAGCCTGATTTTAATAACTGTTTTTTTTTTTTTTTAACCTTCCCTATCCCAAATATCATTTCAGTATCTAATCAGTAGAAAATCAACAATAGAAATATTTTGCTTTTTTGGTACTGTCTCTGAAATCCTGTTTTGCACACAGAGCACATCTTGATGTGGACCAGCCACCACATTTCAAGTGCTCAGTTGCCACGTATGGCTGGTGGCTCCCATTCTGGACCATTTTAGAAGGCCCACTTTGGTTCTCTTCCAGGCACGCTTCTTCCCATGGTTCAGGGAATTTCAAGGACCAAGGGGATGTATCCTCTTGAGTCTATACCCTGCTGCCTTCTCGACTAGTTTCCAGTAAACAGTGGCCTCTGGTCCATTGCCTATGTTTGCAAATAAAGGTTTGGTTTGGAACACAGTCTCACAATTCTATTTATATATTGTCTGTGACTATTTCCTTATAGTAATGGCAGAGTTGAGTAGCTGTGGCAGAGATAATATGACCTGTAAAGGCTCAAATGTATGCTTTAAAAAATTGGCTTTTTTAGGAGAAAGTTCTCAACTTCTGTTCTAGACCATGTGCTGGTTACCTGGGGGCCTGGAATTCCTCACACCAACAATTCATTGCCTGCTTCCAGGCTCTTGAAGGTAGACTCACCAAAGATGGCCAAGTAGGGTTGTTTTTGAAGAGAAGGCCAACAGTGTTGAGGTACATGAGCTCTTGCGTAGGCCTACAGTATGAGTGTGTGTGTGTTTGTGTGTATGTGTCTGTGGCACCCTTGGGCGCTGTCTCCTCGATGCCACATTGTGGAGGGGACTCTGAGGAGTTTCAAATTTTTAAACTTGAAACTGCCTTGCATGTTAAGAAAGTACATTTGTCAAATTAAGAGGATAAAATGCTTATTGATTTAACAGATTATTGGCTGGATTTGGAGCATTTACATATTTAGACATTTAATAATTGGGCCTCCATCCATGTTCTTCCCCAGCCCGTGAATGTTGAGGGTAGGTATGCACTTATATAAGGGCACTTGTGTGCAGAGGGAGACAGTTGACTGCCTGAACCACCCTTTAATCTAGCCCTCCTGACTTCCTTTTAAAACACCCCTGCTTCAAGATGATAAGGAAAGCAGGGAAACAGTGGTTAGAATTCTTCCTTCACAAAAGAACTGTGTCTGTGGCCTGCCCTGAGTACTCATTCAGCTCATAAACTTCTTATCAAGAGGTCCCAAGGATTGAGAAGTGCCAGCAAGCGCTTTGTCACCCCCCAGATAGGTACTGCGTGTACTCACCCAGAACAGTAAAGACACTTGATGTAACCCAGTCTCTTTTTCCAGGCTTTTTGCCTCTGTCACATACTCATCTTTCTTTCTCCTGGGTCCTTGGCTTGGTCCCACAGAGGAGGATGTCCAAACACAGTCACCACGGGTGGACTGGCACAGAGTTGCCCTCACTGTAAAAGATTCCCACCTCTTCTGATGTAGCCACGGATGCCAGTGTGTTCATCCCATCTTGGGCTTTGCAAACAGATGTTTTGAGAGCTCACCACTGCTTCTTGTGATTCATTTCCTTGCAATTACTGAACCCTGGACATCATGTGGGTACTAAAAAAAAAGGCTTCACGGTCTGATTGCTGCTCTGTTAAAAGTTGAAGTCTTGGTTCATGTTGCATCAAAATAAAGTGATCTGTCCTCCTATTTCTAAATGCTGACCATATAGTCACTTGACTGAAATGAAGAATTTCAATCTCCCACCATCTTCTGATATGTAAAGATTGCATCTCTGTGCTCTTAGCAGACAGAATGCAAAAGTGGGAGAGAGATACTTGCAGGACTCTTAGCATCATTTCTTCAGTGATGGCCCAGGGTGTACAGGGACCTGCTTTGGAGCCACTACGAATTCCAGGATGAGCCTGTTAATTTCCCTGGGCTTTTTGCTGTTCATTCCTTGAAAATGGAGTAAGAGTAATTGTGAGGTTATTTTTAAGAATATAGTTTTCACATTCTCTGATAATGCTGTTAAGCCACTTAGAGTCACAGAAAAAAAGCCATATTTTTTCTTTGCATAATTCTTATGGTAATTTCTGTTCTTTTTTTCTGCTGATGAGAAATAGTGCAGACAAAAAAGAGATACATATTGCATGAGATTCCTGAACCAGTTTAGCATTTTTCTTTAGCACATTTTAGTATAATCTTTCCTGGACACCTTAAAATTAAGGTCTCACTTTCCATTAATGTTGATGGCCATAGAGTATCATTACATCTGCCAACAGATGGGATTCTTATGATTTAAAAAGAAAGGGATGAAAAATTCAGAAACCAGATTTGTATCAACCTAAGTCTATGATTTAAAATGAAAAGTGTGGGCAATATGCCTAGGAGAAGATTTTTTTGGTCTAATGGAGCAGTCGTTGGTGCCAACTGGAATCTTATGAGTTGGTGAAATTTGTCTTGAATTTTCTTGCCTCACACTTTCTTTCCCCCACTCTTTTATCTCAAGTGCAGAGATTCTCAGCATCAGCACTATTGACATTTGGAATAGGATAGCTCTTTGTGGCACGGGCTCTCCTGTGCATTGCAGGGTGTTAAGCAGGACTCCTGGCTTCTACCTACTAGATCTCAGTAGCATCCCCTCCCCAGCTATGACACACTAAAATGTCTCCAGACATTTTCAGATGTCCCCTGCTGGGGGAGAGGAGCAAATTCTCTTCCAGTTGAGTACTTCTGCTCCAGTGGCTTCCAGTCTCTGCATGCTCTGTGCTAACCCATCCCCAAGTGCCTTCCTTGGAGTACCCATGCTCCAAAATCATTGCTCATTCTCCCCTAAGGCATGACCCCCAGAGGAAGGGTATGATTAAAGTGGTTCACACTAATCCATGAATGTCTCATGAGCTGAAACCTGACATATCTACACTTTAAAAGAGGAGTTTGTTAAACTAAGTGTCTTTAAAAAACCGTGTATAACTTTACTATTTGTCACTTTGTTTTTTTTTTTAGTGATAAGGTAAGGTTATGGAAGAGGAAATTGAGACTCAGAGAGATTATGTAATATGAACAAGGGAGGCAGCTTGGTATAAAAAATAAGAATGCAGTTTACATCTCTTGGATCGTAATCTTGTGTTCAAGGTATTTTGAAATGTCACGAGAGACTCTCTAGATGTTCCCCAGTTGTCTCAAGCAATCACTAATACTCTTCCTTCTCTATGTCCCACCTAGCATAGAAAGCCATCTTCTTTTATACCATGTTGTGGTTTTTTGTAAATCACAAAAAAAGTATTCAAGAGGTGCAATTCTAAGAGACTGACATGTTAGTTTGAGCTTTATTGAAATTGGAGTGGGGCTAAGAAAGTATAATTTCACCTGATGATACTAAGTAATTTTCTATATAGTCATCTCTTTCTTTTCAGTTTCAAGCCTCACTTATTGCACACAAAAGCAAGAACAAGACTCTTCTTCCTACTCCTCTTATAGGAGATGATATGCTCTTGCCTTAGTCATTTTCACAAGAAGCATTTTGATAATCCTTGTAGATCATCTTTGTAGTTCAGTTGAATACCTTGTGATTGATTTCTTGGTTTCCCAGGGATATGTTATGAGTTTCTGTAACATATTAGTAAACTTCTAAGCACTGGGAAGAATTGTTAAGGGTCATGTGCAAATATTTTCTATTTAACAGCTATGAAAGTATTTTTTAAAGTGTACTGTTTTTGTAATTATACTATAGCAAATTTGCAAACAATGTAAAATGACAGAAACATAAAAAAGCAAATGACGTACAATTCCACTGCTCAGTCATAACCACTGGTGACATTCTGGTATCTGGCCTTTTAGTCTTTTTTTTCTCCCCTAGTTATGTACACTTATTAAGAAAACAAACACAATGGAATTGTGGAAGTCATAGTATTTTTATGCATAAAAGATTGTGAGTATTTTTTAGGATCATTATGTATTTGATCTTAATGACTGTTTCATGTCGCATCAGATACCATGAGTATTTGAATATATTCTTCTGTTCAAAATCTTGACTATTATAGGCACAAAAACATTAAAGGTGTTTCAGGAGCATATAGTACATCTTTTGTGGTATTAAATTATGTTAGTAAAATAGAAGGTAGAGGGAAGCATAATGCCTGGACTTTGGTTTTTGTGAAAGTAGCAGGTCTGACTAGGTTCCATAGAGAAAATGTGGTATGAACTTCACCAGTCATATGCTGTAGGGCAGCAAAGATTGACTGGGGAAGCGTAGGCAGGGCTGGCTGGCAGTGAAGGAAAAGGAAGGATCACCCAAGAAATACGAGCTTGTATTTCCTGGGGCCATTGAGGGGAGTTGGTGCCTTGGAGGAGTGGCATGGAGGGCAAAGGGAGAGCGGCTGCCTTGCTGTTTAATCTCGTTGTCCAGGGCAAGAAGTGCACCTGTCATCAGCCCCCACCCACACTGACTGACTGTTCTGTTTGGTGAAAGTGGGGTGCATTGGAAAGCATCTACTTCATACTCCCAAGTGTATTGGCAGAAAAAGAGGACCACTGGGGCAGCTTTTACAGAGACTTAAGCCGTCTAAGGCATTCCCTCAGAAACTTTTCTAAATTATCAGAAGATAAGAAAGGTGATAATGAGTTATTTAATGTTGATTAAAGTGGATGGTTAGATTTAGGACAAAAAACACAAGCTCATTGAGTTGCATAGTGCAGTTATGTGTGTAATGGGGTGACACTAAAGCCCCTTGTGTATCAAAGTGCTCATTTTGTAGGACTTAGTTTAGAATATAATTTTTTGAATGGAGTATCATATTTAAGTTTATTTTATGTTGATTTTAATTATTAATTATATAGGCTTATATCATTTTTGTGCAATTTTTTTAGTATAGTAGACACAAAAGGCAATTTTTTTTTTTTTTTTTTTTTTGCTATGCTGAAGGTCCCATGTGATGTTATTCTGCCAGAGAGGTTTACTTGGTAACTTCATTTCCAGGAGCACACTGTGATACCAACTGGAAACTGCTTGTCCGTGAAGCATGTTATAACTGAGCATTTGACCATCTCTTCTGCCATTCCTAAATGAAGGATTGTTTTTCTTAACACTTTTATTTTGTAGTGATTATTTTCACAGCAGATCACAAACATATCTGAACTTCTGATGAGTAATAGATATCTGAACTTCTGATGAGTAATAGCATCTTATAAATTCTTAAGGTACTTTTTTTCTCAGAATACCATATGTGAATACTTCACTATAAAATCATTTCCAGGTTTCATTAGATGTTTCTTTAGCAAAAATCACTGCTAATGAAAGGGGTATATACCTTTGAAGAGACTGGTACATATTATAGAATAAATTTCATAGAACAAAATATAATATAAAAATCTCTCAAGTGGACAGTTTCTGTACTTCAGTCCAATTGACTACCCCTATGGTCAGAAAATAAAGACTTCACTACAGTGAAAATTAAAACTCGTTTAAATTAATTTTATTTGTCCAAATTTTAGCATAGAACTGCCCTTAAAAAGAGAGATCAATACTAAAAAATAGAAGCTTCTGCTCTTTTAGTCCTCAGCCAAATGCTCACAACTGACAATCTATCCAATGGTCAAAGTGCTTTGTCTTAATCTTGAAAAAAAAAAAAAAAAAGCCACCCAAGTAGTGGAGCTGAGGTTGGATCGAAGCCTGGCCCCTTGCATGGGGATTGTGGAATTGCAGATGGAGAAGCAGAAAGTGCATGCTGTGTCTAGCTGATGCCTCAGGTCAGATGTAACCAGTCAGAGAAGCCTTTGCTCCTGGACAGTCCAGGCAGGCCCAGGGCCTTCCCTCTCATCGCTTCTGGCTAGGACCAAAGCCCCCAGCTGGAGTTCTGTTCTTCCCTTCTTTAAGCCTAGCCTCACTGTGAGCACCGATTTGCCAGAAAAGGAATAACACTGCCAAATGTCGCAAATGGAATATAAGACTTGGTAAAATGGCCTTATGTTCAGAAACGAGACACAGTCTTAGCCAGTTCCCTCGAAGACTTTGGAGACCCAGCTGGCCACAGAGCAGGTGTCCCCAACAGGCCAGTCAGGCACATGCTCCGTGGTTCACAGGTAGGGCAGACGACATCAGGGTCTGGCCTAGATTCTTTCACATCATTTGCACTGTTTTTGTGCCCTCTGCTCACCCTTTCTTGGTGATTCCCCTTGATTACTGGAACCCAATTTAAACATACTTTGCTTGATTGCAGAAAAGGCTGGAAGGATCTGAAAGTGACAGCCCTATGCCCACCCCTTCCATACAAACACACAGCTCTTGAGCAGTGGCTGGCTGGGGCTGGAGTCAAAGCCCAAATCCTTTGGCTCAGGTCAGGGCAACCCTGAGGTTTGCTTTGCACTTCAGAATCCAGGAATCTGGCCTCAGCTATCCTGTACTGGACATTTCCGGGGAGTCTGTCCCTGTCGGCTTCCTCTCCTTCCCAGTGCTGCCCCCCTCTCAGCAAGTGTTCCTGGGGAGAATTGCCTTCATGGTCTGGCCACACATGCCCTCGGCTCACCATCTGCTTCTGGACAGCCTGCACCCAGACTAGTGCAGTTCCAGACTCTGGGAAACCTTGATGCCTTCGTGAAGCAAAGCGGCCCACCTCTCCGAGCTTCACTTTCCTTAGTGGAGGAAAAATGGAACCAAACGCATGAAGTTTTGTGAAGCTTAAAAAAAGGATGCTTCAAAACATCTGTTCAAGGCACATAATAAACCCTCAATAAATATTAGCTTTATAGAAAATCCTGTTAAGATTCAGCAAAGTCCATATGTTTAGATAATTCTCTGGAGCACAACTCAAAGAAGCTTTGTGAGACAGACCAGGGTCTCCATTTTGTAGGGAAGGGGATGGGCTCAGAAAAGTTGTAGAGTTTATGAGGTCTGTGCCTGGGATCCAGGGCTCTAGATCAGCAGGGCGTTGCTTTATCCACGATACACACAGTCTCTGGGCATCCAGGGGTCTGACATTTTGGGACTATGTGTGCTCATGTGAACCAATGGGCACACTGAATTCCAAGTATAAATATGAACCTGGGAGATTTTTAAAAATCAGAAATAGTCTTTTATTAAGGAAAGACATGTAAGATAACCCAGTAAAAGGATGCCCTCTAACCTTTCTTTGAGTGCCAAAAACAATAATAATATTTCATTACATGAGAGTCTTTCCTAATTTTGAATGATTCCAATCTCTAATATTGATTCCTCTACCATATCTAGAGGAAATGAAAGATTTTAGATGATGATGTTCTCAGAAGCTCTTGAATATGTGAATTTGAAAATGTCACATGGAAAATCTGAAGGTCATGTGCATAAATCTACATACGATTGCATTCATGTATGTGTTAATTACTTCCACAGAAATTCAGATCAGACATATGGAAAACCATATGTACCTGGAGGAAAAGCCTCAGGTGTGTGCAGTATATCAAAGCCCAGAAATCTCACCTGGTCAGACTGATGTGTGGAGGGCATATATAACTCCTGTCTTTAACGTATAACTGCATTTCACTAGTTTAGGTGGGAAGGTTCAGTATAGGAAATCTATTTAGAAGTAGGACTTTGAATAATATATAAAGGACTTCAAATTATATTTGAGTTTCCTGGAGGGAGTGGGACTTCCAGGTCTGAGAGATTTCAGCTATCCCAGTTCTCAGAACAGTTGTGATGGGAAAATCACAAAACAAGTGTCCTGTAAGTCAGGGGGTCTCTATTGTTTTGCTTCTCTGTTTGAAGCAAAGTACATACACAGTCAAGACATGCAGGAATGTTGGAATGTCCTGGGGGGAATGTGATCTGGATGAAGGTGTTGGGTTCTTGTTCAGGCTTCTAGAAGGCAGAACCAAAATTTGAGAAGAGCTTTGGTAAATTAACCCTAGGATGCACTTTCCTATTAGCTCAGCTATAAACACTGGTCCATTACTGGAGGTGTGGGCCTTTATCAAAGACGTTATAGAAAGCTTCAGGTAAGATCTGACTGTCACTGACTTCTATGAATATTTCATTTTAATTTTCAGAACCATTTGTGGTCCTTATAATTGAAACATTATCAATGTTCTTAATAAAATACTTTTAAAGTGTCATGAATTTTATACCCTCTTGATTTCTGTGAGTCTAGTTAAGAAGCTGTCTGTGTTTTGAAGTCAGGTGTACCACACATAATGTCATTACCCTCTACTAAAAGCAGTGGGTATTAATTATTCATGCTACTTCTCGCATCAATTTGAAGATTATATTTTTTCAAATGGACAGGATTATTCCAAGCATATTTTTAGATAAAGTAATTGGGAAATGTGTGTGCGTAATGTAAAAATATGTTGGCTGTGCTGGGAGGGAGAGAGAAGGAAGGAATAGATGAAAGAAGGGAGTGAGGGAGGGAGGGACTCGGCACCAATAATTAGATATCCAGCAAAACCACTCCTCAAGGAGGGGTGAAATAAAAGACATTTTCCAATAAGCAAAACACAAGAGATTTTCTACTTCGAGTTGAGGACTAAAGAGTGTACTCCAGGAACAAGGGAATATTACCAGGAAAGCATGTAAATAAGTTGTTTTTTTTTTTTTCTTTTTTCCTTTCTCCAGAAAGGAAGAGTCACCAGGAAGGCATTTTTTAATAGAATATATGATGGTGCAGTATTCTTGTAAGAACTTAGATTGGACAAAGGTGAGGGTGGCGTATAAATAGCCGATTTGTAGGCTACTGCAGTGATTTTGGCATTGGAGGAAGAGGAGTATTCAAAGTAGAGAAGCAAAGTGGTAGAATTTTTATCACCATCATCATCAGGACTTGATGACTAACAGGCTGTGTGTGAGGAGGGAAAGGCTAGGGGAGGCCAGGATGAGCACCAGGGTAGATGTTTGGTGTCTTTTAGCAAAAGAGGAAATGGATTAACTTAGGGACAAGACGATTTGTCTAGTTCTGGGACTGATTCCAGGATATTTGTGAGACATCCAGGTGAAGGTAGATGTTAGGTGGGCGATTGAATGTATTGGCATAAACTGGAAGGCAGCTGAGGCAACTCGCTTTGGGATTCAAATGAAATTATGTTGAACCCTAATCAGCACACAGTGGGAGACACAGAGCCTTCCCAGTGTCTGGGATTCTTGAGAGCAGGGCTGGTAGTGGGGAAAGCCTGCCGCAAATTGTTTTGTGCTCACCTCAGTCTGAATTTCTGCTTCCATTGAATTTGTTTAGTAGATTGACGGCCTCCTTGTCCTCACGTGCTGTCTTTCTCCTCTTCTTCACTGTCCACTTCTCTCTTCACTGTCCACTTCCCTTGTGGCTCAGCTGGTAAAGAATCCGCCTGCAATGCCAGAGACCCGGGTTTGATCCCTAGGTTGGTAAGATCCCCTGGAGAAGGGAAAGGCTACCCACTCCAGTATTCTGGCCTGGAGAATTCCATGGACTGTATAGTCCACGGGGTCGCCTGAATGACTTTCACTTTCACTTTCATTGATCCAAGTGTGGAACGGAGCCCCAATTTGTTGTTAATCCCTACCTTCTAATTTATCTCTCCCCCGCTTTCCCCTTTGTTATCAGTACTTATTCTTACCTTTCCCAAACCTCATTAATATCTTCCCCTACTCTGAAATCTAGGTTTTACCCTTCTACAGCCCACAGCTGCCATAGGCATTGAGAATTCAGCATTTTCCTTCCCGGGATGAAAGCAGAAAAGTACTTAATTTTCTCCTTCAAGTAAAATGTGGCAGAAGTAGCAACAATTTTGATTTTAGGTAACTTTTGTTCATTCAACACTGAGTCTTGAGTTTAGAAAAGAGACTGACACCAGGGGTAGGATTTGAATTATCAGTGCACAGAGCACAAAAGGAGGGGAGACTGGGATGGGTGACTATACTCCCAGCACAAGGTAGAAGGATAAAGAAGAATTGTCAGAGTTTTCGCTAAGTTGAAAAAGGGGCAGGATTGAGCTTTTATGTGCCATTTTTCCAGGAGAGCCCTGTGTGGAGGTGGTATGAGAAGGAGTAGAGGACAATTTCATGGTCAGAATCTTGAGAAAGAAATACTGTCAAATGACAGGCCATGATTTGTCCACTGCTATATTTCAAATATTCAGTGGATACATGATTATTTTATCTCTGTTTATTTTTTTAATGTAAGTTTGTTTCAAAACTTAAATTCCAATATACTAGGTATTTGAAATGAAGTATTTTTCTGCAGGGTACTTAAAGAGAGTATTTGGCCAGCTAATCAGATGCCCATCCATTAAGGTAATGAATGAGTTTGTAAGTCTTGCACCCTCATGGCATGGCATCCTTGGTTAACCTTGTATCTGGGACCATCTCAATGACCTGTGACCAGGAAACAGTCAAGAGAAGGCCCTATGAGGGTATCCTGTTCATAATGTCCTATTCATGATGGTAGCACCTCATTTATGGGTGTGTCACTGCTTCCCAGCCTTTTCATGCCATGACAAAGGCAGAAATCAGTAAATGAGTGAGGTTATTTGTAATAGAAGGTACAGACCCAGAGGCACCAACTGTCTAGGCTACTTCCTCTGGTGAAATACCTGGTTAAGAATCTCTAGTTAAATATCTCTGCATACTTATAACCCATTTATGGCACAACAGTCTACATTGGCTTTGGACATTATTCTACAGTTCTTCCTAATCCTCTAAATGTTTGCGGCTAGCATTCATGAAATCAAATTATTATCTCAGTGTTCTCATTTAATGACTAAAGAACTGTGGTGTTAGAGAAAACTCTTGAGAGTCCCTTGGACTGCAAGGAGATCCAACCAGTCCATTCTAAAGGAGATCAGTCCTGGGTGTTCTTTGGAAGGAATGATGCTAAAGCTGAAACTCCAGTACTTTGGCCACCTCATGCGAAGAGTTGACTCATTGGAAAAGACTCTGATGCTGGGAGGGATTGGGGGCAGGAAGAAAAAGGGCCGACAGAGAATGAGATGGCTGGATGGACATGAGTCTGAGTGAACTCCGGGAGTTGGTGATGGACAGGGAGGCCTGGCGTGCTGCTATTCATGGGGTCGCAAAGAGTTGGACATGACTGAGCGACTGAACTGAACTGAACTGAAAGTATAGTGACTTTGTAAACATATTTTCCAGCAGATATTTACTGCCAAGCATTAGAAATAACATCCAGCTTATTTAAATTTTGATTGTCATATTAGTTGAGGTGATACTTCAGAGTTGATGTTTCTTGGTTTTACTGATGTAGTGTCTCTTGCCAACATTTTCATTTTCTTTATGCTATAAATGTTTGAAGCTTACAAGTCATTTTGTTTCACCAGTATTTGGCTTTATGACTTTTCCTTGCAAATTCTCAAAGCACATATGCCTAGATAAGGACAATTTCTTAATTGAAAATGAAAATGTTGTCTTAGGCTTTATCGCACTTGTAATTTCTTTTCTTTTCCTTGTTTTTTTTTTTCTTTCTCACAATCCTATAAATTCTAGATGTGATTTACTCATTCCTCCATCTTCTAACACGAAAAATAATAATAAAAAACCCCAACAACAAAAATAAAACAACAGAAAAAGATCATGCTTTGATTCTTGACTCATTTTCCATCTAATGATGCTTGAGGCCAAATACTTTTCTTATTATTTTATTATCTTGCCATTTCCAGCTTCATGGAAGTCAGTATAAATCTTTCATTTACTTTGATTTTTTCCCCCTCTTCTTATTGTGCCCACTGGACTAGGAGATGGTAAGCAGGACTGCATGAGCGACCTCTCTCATCTGCCAAGTGTATTGGAAAGAACATGGGAATTTTTTTTGCTTAAACAAACCTGGATTCCTGTCTTAACTCTGCTGTTTATTAACTGTATGATCTTGGAGGATAACTTAATGCTCTGAGTCATTTCTTCACCTGAAAAAAAGATAAGCCTAATGCCTACTTTATGTACCTTGAAGAATTCTTTTAAGGAGTCCATGGAAAAACATTTATAATTATCTTGCCCTGTGCCAGGGACATAAGTAGATGTCAATAATTGCTGCTTATACTCCTGTGACATTTCCTACTTAGACAAAGCTTCATCTGTGCTTCCCTTCAGTTTCAGAGGATAAGATGTTCCTTCATTTATTGAAATGACCTCTGTACCTGTATTCCGGATCCCAATCCCTCTCACCTTCTTCAGGGTCTTTTTGATGAGCAAGTGGAGGATGGTGGCTACCAGGTGCTGAGTGCCTGCTAACATGCCAGGTACTAGGCAAGATGCTGATGTCTGTTATGTCAAACTCTCACAACAACTCTGCAAAGTACAGATTATTACCTCTTTTCCCAGATGACACTCTCCTTGTAGCATACTTTGTTTTTTTTCTATGATTCTACCAAACTCTCTTGGGTTTCTGTGGAACAATAAAAATGTGTGTGTGTGTGTGTGTGTATAGATATATATATATATAGATATATGTATATATATCCCTCAGCCCTGGGTTTCTGGTACCAAGCTTCTAAATCCCTTGGGATTTCCTGAGTAACAGGAATGTCTTTGGTTTTAGTGAGGTGACTCTTGGTGAGTTCTTGGATAGCACCTGGTCACCAGAAAGACAGCCATTTTTAGAAGCTTGGAACTTTCAGTCCCAACCCCCATTCTCCAGAGAGTGGCTAGGAGTTTGGTTAATGATCAGTCAGACTTACCATGATGAAGCCCTCATAGAAATTCCCAAAGTAAGAGGCTCAGGGAGCTTCCAAGTCGGTGAACATGTGGAGGTGCTGGGAGAGTGGAAACCTCGGAGAGGGTATGGAAAGTCTGCATCCTTTAACTAAATCTTTCCCTAGGCATCTCTTCTATCTGGCCATTCCTGAGTTATGTCCTCTTATAATAAATTGGTGACCTAGTAAGTGAAATGTTTTCCTCAGTTCTATGAGCCACTGTAACAAATTAATTGAACCCAAGGTGGGGGTCATGGGAACTTTCAATTTGTAGCCGGTTGGTCAGAAGTTTGGGTTTGGGATTGGCTTTTGAAGTGGGAGGAATTCTATGGAATTGAGCCCTTAACCTGTGGGAATGACTCTGTCTCCAGATAGATAGTAGCACACCCAGCTGGTGTTGCAAGAGAATTGCTTGGTTGGGGGCAAAACCCCCTGCACTCTGAAATGTCCTGCATGTGGTGTTAGTGTGAGAGTTAAGGAGAACACACTTGAGAAGCAAGTATTTTCCACTCAGTTTCCTTGACTTTGAGTGTTTTCTTTGTTACTCTTCAGGTTCTTCTTATATTAGCATCTTGGACTTCAGTGTCCGTGGTCGTGACCTTGGCCTTTTGTCCTTCTTGATCAACATGCATTCATTTGGTGACCTCATCCTTTTGTGGTTTTACCCACACCTGTATGTTGACTCCAAAATCAGTCTCAATTTCTCTTACCTGAGCTTCAGAATGACGAGTCCAGCTGCGTATGTCCCAGATACCTAAAATGCAACCTCTTGCGAAAATACTTCTCCAATTTCATCCTAAGATTTATTTTCCTTTTCTATTGTCACAGTAAGTGACCTACTCAGTCACCCAAAACAGAAAGCTAGTGATAACATCAATTCTGGCTCTTTACCAATGTTACCTCCCGTTTATAATTTTGAACTCACTTCCTCAACTTCTCACCATCCATTGCCGGGTTCTGGGTCATTATTTTTCACTGGATTTTATTTCACCAGTTCTTGATGATCTCACTTATTAACCTTACCTTCAAATCCATTATCCCCAGCACCATTCTGGCACCAGAATGTTCTCTGAAATGCTAACTGTACACAGCTGTTTCTTGTTCACCCATCCATGACTCTCAATTAACGTACCATTCCAAGCTCCTTAGCCTGGCATATGAGACTGTGAGTGAAACATCTCTTCCTCTTTCTCATTCTACCCTCTGCACTGTACTTTACCCTCTAGTAGTAACAAACTGTTGTCATTCTCCCAGTATGCCATGCTGTCCCACTCCTCTATGCCTTTGCTGAAGCTGGTGCCTCTCCCTAGAGGCCCTGTTCTCTTTTCTGTGTATAGCTACCTCCTCTTCTCCTTCCAGGTGACTCAAGTATCTCTTAGTGGATTGCCATTTCCTTCTCCAGGGGTCTTCCTGACCTAGGGATCAAACCTGTGTCTCCTGCATTTCAGGTAGATTCTTTACCACTGAGCCACCAGGGAAGCCCAAGATGCCTTTAGGTTGGCTCAAATGGTCCTCCTCCCTGTGGTTTTTCTCTTTTTTGCTCTTAAAATGGTATGCAAATCTTCCTATTTCTGGTCCCCTCCCAAGAGTAGCTGCCCTGAGGACAGAGTAGCATGTCTTGGTACCCAGCATAGTAGTTTCTGGAGCATAGTAATTGCTGAATTAACATTTGCTGAGCAGAGCCAAGCTTCTTGCAGAGAACATGCTCACCTGGACAGAGATCTTGAGCCCTGAACATGACCACAGATGATTGCTTGTCATCTCCCAAAGGAGAAAAAAAGATGCCTTACTTAGTAAAACTCTGTGAAAATTGCATTTCAGAATCATTAAAACTGACACGAATAGAATGCAAAATATATGAAGCTCTAAATTCTTTCTGATTCTCTGGGGTTTATTGATTTGAGGGAAAAAAAAAGCAGCAATGTTTTGATGCTTCCTAGAAGCTCTGACTTCAAAAGCTGGTGATTTGCATTTATCCTCTTAAAATGCCATCAGTGCATCTTTCCTGCCCACATGCACACCACCAGGACTTGACCTTTAGGGAAGAGGCTATTGGAAGCTGGAGGACTGGCAGACATAATTTTGGTGATAAAAAACTACAAACAGCTTAGCCCAGCAAGAGGTCAGGAAGAAAACAGAGTTAACCCCCTGAAGGAATTCAAGGTGCCATGCACATTGTATTCAACCATAAGTAAGGCTTTCATGTTTTTAACTGTTATGAAAATTTCTAGCAGGCAAAAAGTAAACCAAGTAGTAAAACAGCACCTCATGTCATCCAGCTTCAACAGTTATCAACATTCTGCCATTTCTTGATCATCCCTGCACCCAGACCATCCCTGTTTCCAGTTGCTTTTTTTCTTTTGTGGTAAAATTGAGGCTTTTTACATATTCAAAAGCATGAGACCAATATACCTATGTTAAAATTTTTTCCATCATGAAATTAATAACAAATGTGAAATACTGAGTTGGTATTGCTTTGAATTATCACAGTATAACTTATTTTTTGCTCTAGTTTACCTAATAAAATGTGGCAAAAAGACTCACAAATATAATCAATCAATTGCTTATATGAATGACCTTATTTGCACTTCTAAATTGTTTCTAGAAGTACTTTCGTTTAGTGGGTTTAGAGCAGGAGCCAGCATACTCCGACTCACAGGCCAAATCCAACCTGTGCCTGTTTTTGAAAATAAAGTTTCATTGGAAGACAGCCATGCCCATTCATCTGTGTCATGTCCACGACTGCTCTTGGGCTGCAGTGGCAGAGTTGAATATCTGCTGCAGACCGAGAGGTCCACAAGCCTAAACCATTTTCTGTCTGGCTCTTTTTGGATGAAATTTGCCAGTCCCTCATCTAGAGCAAGGAGAAGGCAATGGCACCCCACTCCAGTACTCTTGCCTGGAAGATCCCATGGATGGAGGAGCCTGGTGGGCTGCAGTTCATGGGGTCACTAAGAGTCGGACACAACTGAGTGACTTCACTTTCACTGTTTACTTTCATGCATCGGAGGAGGAAATGGCAACCCACTCCAGTGTTCTTGCCTGGAGAATCCCAGGGACGGGGGAGCCTGGTGGGCTACCATCTACAGGGTCGCACAGAGTTGGACACGACTGAAACGACTTAGCAGCAGCAGCATCTAGAGCATGAGCTTCCTCTTACCATCTGTGTGGCCTTAGACGCGTCACTTAACCTTGAGTTTGCGTGCATGCTAAGTCACTTCAGTGATGTCCAATTCTTTGTGACCCTATGGACTGTAGCCTGCCTGGCTCCCCTGTTCATTCTCTAGGCGAGAATACTGGAGTGGGTTGTCATGACCTTCTCCAGGAAGTCTTCCCAACCCAGAGATCAAACCCGTGTCTCTTATGTCCCCTGCATTGGCAAGCAGGTTCTTTACTCCTAGCGCCACCTGGGAAGCCCTTGAGTTTGTTTAATCCTCAACAAACTGATGGGAGTGGTTGTATTGGAGTCACATAAAAACCATCAGCAGAACCAATACAATATTGTAAAGTAATTACCTCCAATTAAAATAAATAAATTTAAATTTAAAAAAAAAACACATCAGCCTTCAAATTGCTGCTTTGGCACTTTAGGGCTTCCCTATTAGCTCAGCTGATAAAGAATCTGCCTGCAATGCAGGAGACCCTGGTTCACTTCCTGGGTCAGGAAGATCCCCTGGAGGAGGGATAGGCTACCCACTCCAGTATTCTTGGGCTTCCCTGATGGCTCAGAGGGTGAAGAATCTGCCTGCAATGTGGGAGACCTGGGTTCAATCCCTGGGTTGGAAAGATCCCCTGGGGAAGGTAATGGCTACCAACCCCAGTATTCATGTATATCCAGTATCCAGTATATATGGCACTTTAAGTTTTGAAGAAGTAAGTTATTGCGGCTGAGCCTGTTTCTGTAAGTGTAAAAGGGCACTTACAGTCCTCTCCCTGTGAGACTGCTATAAGAACTCAAGAAGACAAAGTTGTGGGTCATGGCAAAGGTCCATGCTGTTCTGTGAGTTCCTGTGGTATTCTTTTTTGGGGTGGAAACTGTGGCATGTGGATCTTGTAGCGATCAGGGTAATAAGTGCCCAAGAAACTTCATGGGTTAACTCTCTAAATCTCAGTTCAGTTGCTACAGTCCCAAGTCTAGGTCTCAGCTTTGAAGGTCTAGAAATCTTACTTTGTTATTTCGCCAAGGGTGAGTTTCTCTCTCTTGAGTGGATTTCAGATCATGAGACTAATTTATCAGCCTGGAAATTCAGGTTATACATTTCCTTTAAAATTTGAACTGCTGAAGGGGTTGGCCACTTGTACCCCAAAACTGCATGTTATTGTCCATCCATGGAAGGTTTTGAGGGGATTTGGAACAAGCGTCATCTTCAAAGCATTTGCTGATTTAATGGTTAATGCTTAGCAAGACTCCCTCTCTACCTCCCAGCAGGGCTTGTCCATTTGGGTGGCCTCAGACAGGGCTGGGATGAGTAGGGCCAGGCTTTGATTGAACCTTCACTTCAAGTAGAATTGGGGGTGTGTTGGCAATCTTTCTTTTGTTATATATAAACAGTGAATCAGGTTATGGTCTGCCCCGAAGTGTCCCTCCCCACCTCCCCCTGAACATGTGGCTTGGTTAGCAACGACTCACATGCTGATGTGGAAGGAAGGTGATTTTTCACACTGGAATTTGGTGTACTGGTTGATGAGCAGCATATGCCGTGAATTTTATAAGCCTCAAACTCTGGATGGCAAAATATATCCAGAAAATGAAATCAAAGCCAGTATTCATAAGAGTGGGGAGGGAAAGAAAACTGTTGGGAATTTTACCATTTATCTTCATGAAGCAAACATTTGCCTCTTAAAATGAGATATTTATTTGGAAGGAAAACAAAAACTCCCCCAGCATATCCTTGCAATAATACAAATTTGTTTATGAAGATAGTTGTGGGTAAAATGAGGTGATTGTGGTTTCTGATGTGCATTGCACCTGCTATGCTACCAGTCTTTAATGACAATAAAAGGTATTAAGTATCTTCTCTCCCTCTTGGATGAGTTGTTTATGTCATTAGGATGTTGGTGGTGGATATATTATAATAATTAATTTATATAATGCTTGCGGAAAAAAATCTCAATGTGCTTTCACAAGTATAATGGATTTTAATGCATATGAATGCAAGAACAATACCAAGAGGCATTTTATGTCACACTAACTGCCCACTTTCAGTCCATCTTCCCTAGGTAGACTTTGGCTCAGATTGCAAGTTTATTTTCTCCCACAGTGACTAAATTTTATTTGTGCCATGGATTTTTCTAATTGTCCGTTGATTATAGTTCTTAAGTTAACCAAGAAATAATATTGATCTGCTATTTTCATCTTGAAACAATTTTGTCACCTTGAATCATATATATGTAGAACGTTTATTATACAGTATAAGCAATTATTTCATTCAGCAAACATTTCCTGATCATCTCCTGTGTGCTAGTCACTCTTCCAGATTCTGGGGAATACAGTGGTGGATAAAATAGCCCTCGTGGGCTTACCTATTAGTGGAGGGAGTAGAAAATGAAACCATGTAAATAACTATAGAGCATGTTAAATGATGATAAAGGCTCTGAGAAAGAGGAATTTATGAGATGGAATAAGGATAGGTGGGAGGGGAAAAGAGTCAGTTTTAGCTATAGGTAGTGGCTTCCCAGGTGGCTCAGTGGTTAAGAATCCCCATGCCAATGCAGGAGACACAGGAGACATGGGTTCCATTCCTGGGTTGGGAAGAACCCCTGGAGTAGGAAATGGCAGCCCACTCCAGTATTCTTGCCTAGGAAACCCCATAGAGGAGCCTGGTGGGCTACAGTCCATGGGATTGCAAAGAGTCGGACACAACTTAGCTACTGATCACACACACACAGAGCTAAGACCCAATGTGAAGGTTTCACCAAGGAAGACATCTGGGAGTGGGAAAGGTAGGGTGACCTACTCATCTTGGTTTGTCGCACATGCACTGAAGGTCCTATGTCTTCAGAAACCCCTCAGTCCCTGGTTAAAAAAAATGATGGTTGGTGACCTTAAGAGTGGCAATAGCGTGCCTCGCATGCAAAAGAATTGGCAAACAGACAGGTGTGCGTAGAGTGGAGTGTGTGTGGGAGGAGGTAACAGACAATGAAGTCAAGGTGAGGTGGGCCATCACCTGTGTAGGGCTTCTAAAGACCAGTTTTGACTTTGAATGAAGTGCAGAGACAGTGGAGGGTTAAAATCAGAGTGCCATGGCTTGATGTCACAGCATGGCCCATGCTGACTTCTGTTTCAAGACTAGGGAAAGGAGCAAGGCTGGCATCAGGGAATCAACTTGGGGAGCTCCCACAGTGGCCTAGGCTCAGATGACATGGAGTGAAGAAAGAAGAGTTGGGAGGACTTCTAAGGATTTGTGCTGAGTAACTGAAAGGAGAAAATGGCCATTTGCTGAGACAGAGAACAGCTTTTTAATGAGAAGATCAGGAAAGTGTGAGGTACCTGTAACTGTTGTATAAGCAGTTGGATTTAGAAACCCGAGGTTCAGAGGAGAGGAGCGGGTTGGGTGTTGTCCTGGGGGCTCCAGACACCTTCCACGTTCTCAGTTCTTGATGAGGGGGCTTGTTATCACACTGCAGCTGCTTTCCACAAACACTTTATTATGGTTCTGCCCTATATTAATATGTCCTCAAAATACAATGTGATAATTAATAAACTCATCTCTCCACAACAGGTGTTGAGTAGAATTAAGTGGCATGTAAGTGTAGACAACTGTTTGTTTGTTTTCCCACAAAACTTTAATGAGTTTGTTTAACATAACAAATTTTAAAAATCAAGAAACATTTGATGGTGCCATAGGATGTTCTTGAAGAATCTCTAAAGCTATTGTTTGGTTGGTTTCAAAGCATTCTTTTACTAATTTTCAGGAGACACAATTATTTTAAATTATTCTGAATGGGGGAAGTTCAGATAGAGAAATGTGAAGTTTGGGTGTATTAAGCCTGGTGTGTGTTAAGTTGCTTCAGCCATGTCTGACTCTCTGCCACCCTATGGACTGTAGCCCACCAGGCTCCTCTTTCCATGGGGATTCTCCAGGCAAGAATTCTGGAGTGGGTTGCCATGCCCTCCTCCCGGGGATCTTCCCAACCCAAGGATCCAACCCATGTCTCTTACATATCCTGCATTGGTAGGTGAGTTCTTTACCACTAGCATCACCTGGCAAGTCCATCTAGTTCAGTTCAGTTCAGTCACTCAGTAGCGTCCGACTCTTTATGACCCCATGGACTGCAGCAGACCAGGCTTCCCTGTCCATCACCATCTCCCAGAGCTTGTTCAAACTCATGTCCATCAAGTCAGTGATGCCATCCAACCATCTCTTCCTCTGTTGTTCCCTTCTCCTCCTGCCTTCAGTCTTTCCCAGCACCAGGGACTTTTCCAGTGACTCAGTTCTTCGCATCAGGTGGCCAAAGTTTTGGAGCTTCAGCTTCAGCATCAGTCCTTCCAATGAATATTCAGGACTGATTTTCTTTAGGATGGACTGGTTGGATCTCCTTGCAATCCAAAGGACTCTCAAGAGTCTTCTCCAATACCACAGTTCAAAGGCATCAGTTCTTCAGCACTCAGCTTTCTTTATGGTCCAACTCTCACATCCACATATGACTACCGGAAAAACTATAACTTTGATTAGACGGACCTTTGTTTTAAGCCTAGTATCTCTTGTGAAATCTACTGGTGTAAGAAGCTGTTCTACTCCCCTCATTTCATAAGAAGGCCCAGTGCAAAGCTCTGAGATTCAAAGTAAGCCAGTTTTCAGCAGAGGAAAATGAAGGCCTCTGTTGGCTTCCCTGGTGGCTCAGATAGTAAAGAATCTGCCTTCAGTGCAGGAGACCTGGGTTCAATCCCTGGGTCAAGAAAATCCCCTGGAGAAGGGAATGGCCACTCACTCCAGTATTTTTCTTGCCTGGAGAACTCCATGGACAGAGGAGCCTGGCGGGCTACAGTCTATGGGGTCTCAAAGAGTCAGACATGACTGAGTGACTAACACTTTAACTTTCATGCTGCTGTTCATTACCATGCTGACATACTGCCATAGAAGAAGTTCCTTTGTTGGCTTTGGATTAAAAGAAAAACAAGGGATGCCTATGTTTTGGTTTTAGCCCATAGAAGTTATCAAGGACAAAGTTCTCAACCTTGTCTGCACTTTGTAATCACCTGGGAAGCTTTAAAAGTACCTGGTTCCCACTCCCAAAGATTGTGATGTCATTGGTCCAGAGTGTGACCTGGGCATCAGGATTTTGTAAGTCTTTTCGAGATGATTTTAATGTGCAGTCACATTTAGGAACCTCTGGTATAGAACAGATTCTGATACTGTGATTTGCTCATTAGTTCAACAGTAAAGCTTTTACGGTAAATCAATCAACTTCTAAGAAGGAAGAAGAAGCCCAGTAAGTATAATCAGAGTTTTCTGTGCTTGTATGGGTTCTCATTCCTTAGAAGTCTTCTGTGAGTGTATTTAAAACTTTGAAATAAGATAGGTATGCTTTATGCATCTTTTCATGATTTTGTCCTTTCTTCAGGAAATAATGTGGGAGATATATCTCCTATCATTGTATGTTCAGAATGGCCTAGACCGGATTTGGGAGACTAAATTAGATGTCTGTATAATCAACCACTTGCCTTCTTTGTGCACACTGTACATCTATCCATTTAGACGGGAAAAAATAGTTTAAGCGTGACTACAAAAGCACCTTGAAATTTCCCCCAATTTCTTCTATAATACCAAGTACTGGTAATTTTACCAAGCTTGGTTATTATGACAGCCCATTTTCCTCCCTTTATAATACAAAAAAATGTGTAGTGCTCTAAATAGCTCCTTTTTTCCTGAGACAGATGGGATGCTTGGAAGTGAAATCTTGAAGTATGTTTATTAGTATACATCCTGATAAATTCAGTAACAAATTACTGGTTCACTTTTGGGTTGCTGGCTCTTGGCAGAGTGATGATAAGCTATTATTTTTTTGTGTTGGTTTACACGGATTCTGTACAGAAAATGTTTGGGAGGAGGGGTTCACTTGGATATTATCAGGGTCTCCCAGAGTCATGGGAGAAGAAGCTGGCATTCCTTTTGTCAAAGCTAGCTCTCACTAGAAGTCCTGCTGAAGAGGAGGTTAGCAGGAAAGTCTTTGGGGAGTGAAATCCTTGAACAGAGATGGAAAGGGCTTTATGACAATGCATACTCGACAAGTAGAAACTGGCCTTGGGACTCTGTGGGGAACATCTGTAACTCTTTTCTATACGTGTAGCCCCCCAAAATTGCCTGACAATCTGTGGGACATTACCCCTGAAATGTGTTGCTAACCTAGTTGTTTTCGTCAGAAGCAACAGTAGTAGTTCATTATACCCCAAATCTCAGTGGTTCAATACAATAAAAGCTTATTTCTTACTCTTATCCCTGGTCCATGCAGTTTGGATCAGGATGACCCAGCTCCACAGGGTCATTCTGGAGTCCAGACTCCTTCCATCTGACAGATCGATCTTTCTCTAGATCTGTAGAGACTGGAAAAAAGAGCGAGGACCTCAAGTTGGAGATTTTCAATCGGCCCGGCTTGAAGATAGCACATTCACTTCTCACAATGCATCAGCCTCACACAGACCGATATAAGGCACGCTGGAAAACCTAGCCTTCCTTTTTGCCCAGGAAGCAGGGGAGAACAGGAACACCCATGAATGGTCGCAGGCTCTGGCATAGTTGTGGACAGGAACATTTCAGAAGTACAGAGAATACCAACACCCAAAGCACGAGCCTTCTGCTCTGCCTCTAGGGGCAGCTGAGGTGAAGAGCAGAGGCAGTGGACTTCTCCACGGGGAATCTGGGTTCCAGGCTCTACTCTGCACTTGTGAATGTTTAGGGGTCCAGGCCTCGTTTTTTCACCTATAAAAACAAGGGTCTCAGCCTCTTAAGATGATTTTGAGGATCAAGTGAGCTGGTAGTTGGGAATAATTTTGCAAATATCATCTTCCTGTTGTATTTTACAGTCACTTGCAGTGCCTATAATTGCCTTTTTTATGACTCTGTCACACAGAAGTTTTCCATTTCACTGACAAGGCTAACACATCATTAGTTCCTTAGGGTACACAGCCTTCTGCAGGAAGTTATGTTTCTGATTTGGGGGCTGTAACTATAATACTGAAGGAGTTTTGAAATCAATGTCACTTTGAGTTTTACCGTCTCACTGAGAGTAGTCTTAATGATGCCTCCCTTTTCTGTAAGATATATCTGCAGTTCTTTCCCTCCAGTGGCAACTTGGCCATAACATTCCAAAGGGTGAAATTTGACTGTTCTTTTTGGTTATATTGCCATTTCCATCTTTTTTTTTTTTTCCCCTGCAATTGCTTGCCAGTGTGGGAGAGTGGGGTTGTGGCTTTATGTCACATAACCAGGTGATCTAGAGCTGGTCAATAAATGTAACCTTTTAAATTATATGAAGAAGAATTTGAGAGAAGCCAAGTGGGCTACCCAAGGTCACTGGGCTAGAAACTAGACAGCTTGGCTTGTTGGGTGATCGTGGAGAAATGCTTACCTCTTCAGAGGACCTAAGTTCCTTCATTAATGAGATAAAAATAGTCTCTTCAAAGCTCTTTTAAACCTTCTAGCTCTAGCTTTCTTCTATTATGTTGATTGACTGGAAAGACTGGGAAAATTTTTTGAAGCTGGAATGAAAAACTCATGACATCTTTGGGATCCACTCACATTGATACATACTATTTCTAGTCCCTTCACATTATTTTTAGTTTGTTGTTAAAAGGACTGAGTTTTTGTCTGAAAGTCCATCTAAGAGACGCTCTCAGAGCAGTGGTGATTTTACCCCCTGCTCCTCAGTGGGCATATACAATGTCTGGAAACATTTGTGGTCGTCACAACTGAGGAGGGTGTACTCTTTGCACCTGATGGGTAGAGGTCCTAGAAGCTGCTCAACCTTCTAGAATGCACAGCACAGCCACCACCACCACCCCCTAGCAAAGACTACTGATCAAATGTCAGTACTTCTGAGGCTGAGAAACTCTGAATTTAAGATAGAATGTGGAGACTCCAATTATCCAGCATTGTACCATTCGGGCAAGGGGGATGTACTTTCAGTCAGTATTTGAACCACATGTAACCTAGAGTTTGGGTTAGGTAGATGAAGTGAGTAGAAAATTCGGAGACTAATGAGAAGATGGCTCTAAAACTTATGTATTTATTTAGGTTTGGTAACATTTAATTCCCAAAGTCCTAATGGGCTAGTAGAAAGTTCTCTCTGGTGAAATAACTCATTCCTGGACCCTTCAGAAAGAATTCCTAGATGCAAAAATAACCATGTGCTCACTGTGCCTAATATAATTTACTTGCAGTGGTCCAGTAGACTTTCTTTTTTACTTTAGTTTCATCAGTTTGATGTTTTTATCCTGAGCTTTTCTTTATAATGTCATTCTGATGAAGTATCTTAGTTAGCATGCCAAATGCCATTATCATCTTCTAAAATATGCATTTAAAAATACCTTCTTTGGTTTGTCTTGGATGAACTGCTTAATTGAGCTATGTGTCAAATAATTTTCTAGTCTCTTAAAACTGTATGACCATCTGGTTGATGCATACCTCCTGCAATCTGAAATCAGTGCATTAATTTCACTTAAGGGATTGAAAGAGGGGTGAAGATGCAGAGAAACCCCAATATTGGAGTTAGGCAACTGGTGGGACTAAATGATTATGATCAAGTCATGTGATAAGTGTCATAAACAGGAAAAGTTAATTTGCAGATTCACCTAATGACTGTTTACTGTTCAATTTCAGATATGTACACACACACATATATATAGGTATGTATCTACATAACAATTTATATGTAGATGTGTATATATCCAGATATATATTTATATAATGTATATTAAAAGAATATCTGACAGTCAAAAATTAAGCAACATATATTTTATTGTATTCACTTATGCATCATTGTTTCTTTTGTAAATCTGTGAAGTGGGCCACAAGGTATGACATTGCCAGCCAAGGCAGAATATTTTTTTAATTTATTTTGTATTTTATATTGGAGTATAGTGGATCTACAATGTTGTGTTAGTTTCAAGTGTGCAGTAAAATTATTCAATTATACACACACACACACACACACACACATATATTCTTTTTCAGATTCTTTTCCTATATAGGTTATTACAGAATATTGAGTAGAGTTCCCTGCACCATACAATAGCACAAGGAACTTGTAGGTCCTTGTTGATTATCTGTTTTATATATGGTAGTGTGTGTATGTTAATCCCAAACTCCTAATTTATTCCTCCCCCCACCATCTTTCCCCTTTGGTAACTATAAGTTTGTTTTCAATGTTCTTGAGTCTGTTTCTGTTTTGTAAATGAGTTCATTTGTATCATTTTTTAAAATCCCATGTATAAGTGATATCATGATATTTGTGTTTCTCCAGTTTACTTAGTATGATTATCTCTAGATCCACCCATGTTCCTGCAAATGGCTGTATTTCAATCTTTTTTATGGCTAAGTAATATTCCATTGTAGATATGTACCATGTCTTCCTTATCCATTCATCTATTGATGGACATTTAGATTGTTTCCATGTATTGACTATTGTGAATAATGCTGCTATGAACATTGAGGTGCATGTATCTTTTTGATTTATCATTTTCTCTGAATATATACCCAGAAGTGGGATTGCTGGATAATATGATAAAGCAGAATATTCTTATTGGTGAACTCTTAGTAGAAAGAAGCTGGAGTTGAGTCAGTCTTCTGGTTTTGACAATATATTTATAGAAGATAGAATTAGCATTTGGAGAAGCAGGGTGAAGGGTACATGGGAACTCTCTGGATAATTTTTGCAATTTTTTGTGAGTATAAAATAAAATGATAAAAAATCAAAACATCTAGAATAGTCTTCCTGCTTCCAATAGTAAATAAGTATATATAGTTTTTCTAGAAAGAGAATATACCTTGCTTTTTTGTTGAAAATGTAGTAATTTTCCCATTTAAACTATGTAATTCCTACCAATCTGCTATAAAAACTATTATTTTGCCTATCTGTTATTTAGTGAGACTATTTTATAGAAAAAATTAACATATTTTATGTAAACTTTTATCAACATACAGTATGCTTGCAGAAATCCCAAGTCTACAGCTAGTAAATTTTCAACAAATGAACGTACTTATGTAACCAGCAACTGGATTAGGAACTGAAATATGAGCAACATCCAGAGCTGCCACTGCCACCATCATCACCCCACCAAGGGTACCTTTTTCAGTGCCCACTCCTGCCAAGGGTGACAATAGATGAGCTTTGCATGTTTCTCATTTTGGCCTAGTGAAGTTTCCAGGCCTTACCTTTTCTGCCAGGAGAAAGATATAGGCCAGCAGCCACCATCATACAGGTTTTCATTCTCACACTGGTGTGAAGAGCTGCTATGGAGCTCTTCTCTTAGCAGCTTACTGAGAAATGGAGTATTTCCTGCCATATCAGTAAAAAAATGGATGTCATTGTCATCAGCTATTGCAGCCCTCCTTCCAGAGCTGGTGAGCCCTGAGGAAACTCAGGATGTGAAAATAGAATACTGGCCTCAGCTAGCTGAGTTGCCTATCAAAGGAAGGATTTCAGTGAGCCCAGACTCTTGCATCTTCCCAGACACAGAAAAGTGCTAAATTCCTTAACTTTAGATACTGGGTTTTCTTTAATTCACAATAATCTATTGACTCAGACTACCTGCCCTTTGCTGCAAAACTTCTTATAAGGTGGCTACTCCCCTCGCCTCCTTGGAGCAGTTCTCTGTGGGTTACTTGAGAGGCTGCCTTCTGGGCTTGGAGTCCTAAAAGTTCCCATTGGATAAAACACAACTCTCAACTTTTAGGTTGTGAATATTTTTTAAGCCAACATTACCTGTGCCAGGTGAGTTAAACTAAAGTTGGGCTGAGTACCCCAGATTTTCTTTACTTTTGCAACTTATATTTGTGACTTTGGCTTGTCATTTTAAGATAAAAGGAAAGTGGGAGATTTTGCAGGGTGATCAAAAAGTCTGTACTGCATCTTTTGTCATTAATGAGTTCCTTAGACAAGTGCTTGTTATACTTTGTGGAAATCAGACTCCCTTGGGGATCACTTTAAAATGCAGAATCTCATGCTTTGAGTAGAGCATTCAGCATTTCTGCCATGCTCCTCCCATCCCCCTGACTGACACCTTGAGTACAGGGACCACACTGACACAGACATTTTCTTATAACCAGGGGCAGTGCTCTGGTGGTTGACAACTGGGGGACCCTGCCCAGATTCAAATCCTTGTCCTGCCAGTGACCTGTGAATTTCAAATAAGTTTCCTATTCCTTCTCTGTCTCCGTTTACACATCTGTCAAGTAGGGAAAATTGTAGTAGAGTTTTCTAAGGATTAAATGACATCACGCATGTAAAGCACTCTGGTGCCCGGCTTATAGTAAGCACTCAATAAATGTCATCATCATTATTCACTGGGTGGGCATTTGGGAATATTCTCTGTCAGTCATGACTTTGAACTTGCAGCCACTGGGCCTCCTGGGTAGGTAGTTATATATTTCTGGGAGAAGTGTTGAGGGTAGAGCTAAGTCTTGGTATTGGGATTTCTGTGGGCATCATGAAGGCAGTGACAGCAGAATGTGGCATCAAATAAATGACAAGGGAATGAGTAGAATGATTAAAGTGGTGAAAGAATACAGGCTCTTGATGTCTGAGCAGCACCTGATGAAGTAAACGACCATAGTGTTTGGGTTAGGATGACTCACAGAAGGGAAAGAAGCCTGTAGGACTTTTTATTAATTAATCTTCTCTCGCTTTTAAAAATTATCTTCGTTAAGTATAGTTTTATTTTTTATTTTTATTTTTTTGTCTCCATTGCACAGCTTGTGGGATCTTGTTTTCTCAACTAGGAATGGAACCTGGGCTACCACAGTGAAAGTGCCAAATCATTAACCACTGGACCGCCAGGGAATTCACTTACTGAAGTATAGTTGGTTTAAAATGTTGTGTAATTTCTACTGTATGGCAAAGTTATACATACATACATATTCTTTTTCATATTCTTTCCCATTATATTTTATTACAGGATATTGAATATAATTCCCTGTGCTATACAGTAGGTCCCTGTTGTTTATCCATCCTGTATGTACTAGTTTGCATTTTCTTCTCGTTAGATCATCTGATCTCAAAGTTCAAAGGTTAAACCTTGACCTATTTGAAATCTGTAACATTAGTAATGATTAGCTGACTTGTGGAGAAAGTCATCAAGGTGGGGAATAAATTGGGCTCCTCCCTGGTGGCTCAGATGGTAAAGCGTCTGCCTACAATGTGGGAGACCTGGGTTTGATCCCTGGGTTGGGAAGATCCCCTGGAGAAGGAAATGGCAACCCACTCCAGTACTCTTGCCTGGAAAATCCTATGGAAAGAGGAGCCTGGTAGGCTACCATCCATGGGGTCACAAAGAGTCGGACACGACTCAGTGACTTCACTCAAGATATTTTCAAAGGAAAATGCAATTCTTATGTGAACCACAGCTTAATAAAAGGAAAATGACAGTCATTTTAGTTGCCACTGCTACTGACATACCCATTTAGTCTTTTAAGGAAATTCAGTTCCTGCCCTCTACCATTTGTGGTCTTGTTCTTTTAGAAACACACTAAAAGTACTAAAAAGTAAATGTCTAAAATTGTTAAAAAGATCACTGTCCATTTTACTCAACTTGCTTGTGTTTTATATTTTCTGCCAAAGTACAGTGTGACATTTTTAGCACTTACGATAATTTGGCTTTCAAATCAGACACATTCAGAGACACTAGAAGTTCTGCAAACATAAGTTGACGTACATTTATTTTCCAAATACCAATTGTTCCCTGAATTAAAAAAAATGAAAATGACAGAAATAATATTTTATGTAAATACAATGTTTAATCATATGATGTGTTAAGATGCACTCCTTCTTAGTTTATGGAAGCTTCTGGTTGCTTGTGGTGCCAGTGTCATGCATGGGGGTAGTCTTTTAATAGATGCACTGGTGGCTCAGATGGTAAAGCATCTGCCTGCAATGCGGGAGACCTGGGTTCGATCCCTGCGTCGGGAAGATCCCCTGGAGAAGGAAATGGCAACCCACTCCACTACTCTTGCCTGGAAAATTCCATGGACAGAGGAGCCTGGTAGGCTACAGTCCATGGGGTCACAAAGAGTCAGACATGACTGAGCGTCTTCACTTCAAGGGTATTTTTATGATTTGCTCTTTGTGTGTCTATATCCTGCTGAGATCATGAAAGTCTGTGTGTATCATACATTTCCTAAAAAAAGAAAAATAGAGTTCCTTTTTTATGCTCCATGGACAGGAAATTACTTTGTGAAGACTTCCTCTTTGTACTGCATTTGCATTTCTGGGCATCAAAAATGCTTGCGATTTAATTTGCCTCCTTGACTGGAATGTTTCTTTACTGGGTTGTCACTACACTTTGCTTCCTTCCACAAAGGTGAGGGTATTTCCATGCTGCCTTGTCATTTTTACAAAAGAGTTTGTTTCCCTGTTATGGAGTTGTGTGACATCACAAGATTTCACTCATATATTCATTTATTTATTCATTTGTTGACTCATTTGCTCCAAAACTATTATGAGTCTTTCATGTACAGAGCCAGAGAGACCTACAGAGAGCACAGAGTGTGGAATCAGTGCATTCCCATGGGTTTGGCTAGATGGTATCACCCACTCAGTGGACATGTGTTTGAGCAAACTCTGGACAATGATGATGGACAGGGAAGCCTGATGTGCTGCAGTCCATGGGATCGCAAAGAGATGGACACGACTGAGTGACTGAACAATGACAAATGGCCTCTGGAATTTTTTTTGAGTGATTCAAAAAAAAAAAAAGGCTTAGGTGTCTTCTTGTTCCAATTAAAAAATGAGAGAGAACTAAAATCAGGCACAGATCCATATTTTGTGAAGCCAGAAGCTGTTGCTCTATGAGACTCCCTCTCGGGAAAAATACTGCAACATGATGAACATGAATTGCCAGAACCTCAGCCAGAGCCCCTGAAGGAGGCTTGTAATTAGGGCCCTTAAACTGAGGCAGCATTAGCCTCTCAGTCAGTCTGCTTTGAAACAAAAACCAGCCACTTTGAATAAATGCATGCTCATTCTTAAGTTCTCTTAAAAAAGAAAGAAATAGCATGGATAGAACGATAAAGCAAAGAAACAAGTGACTGAGTTTATAGCTCATGTCAGCTACCAAGTGATCCATTGAATGCGGCACTCCTATTGTATCATGTATGCTTTGATGTGTTTCTGGAGAGGTGGTGGAAGAAGGAAGCCAGAACGGGGTGCTCCTGTCCTCAGTATGCGCCACCGAGCTAGTTCTACTCGGTCCAGTAAGATGGGCCCTGCATTTCTGGAGCGGGTTCCAAAGATGACACACACACGTCAATAGCCACTGCCCAACATAGGAGGCATTTCCTTTTTTTAGAAGGCAGCAAGACATGGTGTTAAACCCAGAAGAGCTAAGATTACTGCCAGCTGAGGAAATGCAGCTCTTACAAGAAAGGTAACATTTCAGCATGACTTTGATTGATGGGTGACATTTGAAGGTGTGGGGACGCACCTATTCGGGATTTCACACAGAGGACTTGCTGTGAAGTACAGAAGACAGAAAGGCATGAGGCCAGCTTCCTGTGACAGTAACACAGAAAACGAGGACAAGAGGCACCATCGTGTCCAGCCAGCAACCATGAAAAATTTTGAGTTGGGAGTGAAAAGGACCTTTGAGGAAGATTAATTGATGGGATTGGATTTCCCTGATGGCTCAGCCGTAAAGAATCCACCTGTAATGCAGGAGGTGTGGGTTCGATCCCTGGGTTGGGAAGATCCCCTGGAGAAAGAATAGCAACCCACTCCAGTATTCTTGCCTGGAGAATCCCATGGACAGAAGAGCTTGGTGAGCCACAGTCCATAGGGTTGCAAAGAGTCGGACATGACTGAAGTGACTGAGCACGCACACATGCAGTTGATACGATTGGGGTGATTTGGAGATCAATTTAGCTCAGTCTTCCACTTTACAACTTGGGCCCAGAAGGGGCAGCAGTGTGTTAAGAATTCAGTGCGAGTTCGGTAGCCAACTTGGGTCTCCACAGATGCACAATTTTCCCTTTTTGCAACCAAGACATTATGAGTAAGGATCCATCTCCAGTCCTCTGACTTGGAGCACAAAAACCTTGTACTTTCCTACATAAAGGAGCGGGAAAGGGGCAAGAGAAAACTATTTGATGGTTAGCTAAAATATGAGATGTTTCTTTGACAATAAAAAATCTATTTTAAGACCTTTTATAGAAAGTAACACTGTCCAATAGAAATAAGAAATCAAAAATTTTCTAATAACCATGTTTTAAAAAGTTATAAAATGGTGCAGTTAATTTTAGTAACATATTTTATTTACCCGGTAGATTGAAAGCATGATCATCTCATCATGCAGTCAATAAAAAAAAAAAATCATGAAGACATTTTGCATTTGTTTAAAGTAGGTCTTTGGCTTTCGGCGCTACCCAGAGAGGGGTCCATACGGCGTTGTCTTGAATTCCCATCGTAACTTAAAGGGAAGCTTTCACAATGTCCGGAGCCCTTGATGTCCTGCAAATGAAGGAGGAGGATGTCCTCAAATTCCTTGCAGCAGGAACCCACTTAGGTGGCACCAACCTTGACTTCCAAATGGAACAGTACATCTACAAAAGGAAAAGTGATGGCATCTACATCATAAATCTGAAGAGGACCTGGGAGAAGCTGCTGTTGGCCGCTCGGGCCATTGTCGCCATTGAGAACCCGGCGGACGTCAGTGTCATCTCCTCCAGGAACACTGGCCAGCGAGCTGTGCTGAAGTTTGCTGCTGCCACTGGAGCCACTCCTATCGCTGGCCGCTTCACTCCGGGAACCTTCACTAACCAGATCCAGGCCGCCTTCAGGGAGCCGAGGCTTCTGGTGGTCACCGATCCCAGGGCTGACCACCAGCCCCTCACGGAAGCCTCCTACGTTAACCTGCCAACCATTGCCCTGTGCAACACGGACTCTCCTCTGCGCTACGTGGACATCGCCATCCCGTGCAACAACAAGGGGGCGCACTCAGTGGGCCTGATGTGGTGGATGCTCGCCCGGGAAGTCCTGCGCATGCGCGGCACCATCTCCCGAGAACACCCGTGGGAGGTCATGCCGGACCTCTACTTCTACAGGGACCCCGAGGAGATTGAAAAGGAAGAGCAGGCAGCAGCTGAGAAGGCTGTGACCAAGGAGGAGTTTCAGGGCGAATGGACCGCTCCAGCTCCAGAGTTCACGGCTGCCCAGCCTGAGGTGGCAGACTGGTCCGAAGGCGTGCGGGTGCCTTCCGTGCCCATTCAGCAGTTCCCCACTGAAGACTGGAGTGCTCAGCCTTCCACTGAAGACTGGTCTGCAGCCCCCACTGCCCAGGCCACGGAATGGGTAGGAACCACCACCGAGTGGTCGTAAGCTGTTCTTCCAAACACTTGTAGAACTTGCATCAAAATGGAAATCTGGCTGATGGAAATAAACTGTTTCTAAAAAAAAATAAAAAAAATAAAAAAAAAATAAAGTAGGTCTTTGTAATTGTACAATTATGACACATTTGTATTTGTTCTTAACCACGTTTTTTATGAGTTCAACAACTACCTGGGGCTATTGAACAAAGATATCAAGCTTTACACTAAGGTTTAAAAGAGGACAGTTTCTGAATTCCTAGCATGGTATTTCATATTTTAATTGGTCTCACTTATGTGTGATCTGAGCTTCCCAGGTGGTGCTAGTGGTAAAGAACCCACCTGCCAATGCAAGAGACATAAGAGACTCTGGTTCCATCCCTGGGTCGAGAAGATCCCCTGGAGAAGTGCATGGCAACCCACTCCAGTATTCTTGTCTGGAGAATTCCATGCACATTGGAGGCTAGTGGGCTTTAGTCCATAGTGTTGCAGCAAAGAGTCGGACACGACTGAAGTGACTTGGCACACATGCATGCGTGTCTGATCTAACTAGTATTAGAAATTGCAAGAAATAACAATGAATGTCCCTGAAGTCAGACCTCCGTGTGAAGTGTGAAACCTCACTTTTTTGTTCTCTAATTAGAAATCTGGGTGAGGTTACGGCATAGATCTCAACTCCCAGGCCACTCTTTTCCTTGACTTACTGATCTCAACAGTCTAATCTTCCAGGAAGGTGCTGAGTTCCTTTCCTTAATAAAATTTTTCCCACCTAAAATTCAGGGTTTGACATTAACGAAAAAGTCCAAAGTACCAAGCCTGTTTTTGGATAGGAAACACCAGGGAATGATTTTTTTTCCAGCTCCTATTTGCATTTTACCCATTTCATTTGCTACTTCTGGGCACAGATGCTCTCAGCCACCTGTTCTCTGAATAAATTCTTTCCCCAACTGGCTTACCCATTTGTTTTGATACAGGGGCAGAGCAGATTCCAGCCATCACTCACATATTATGCCCATTCAATACGAAAAGCTATGTCCACGTGCAGGTAGGAAGACCAAGTCATGGGCATAATTTCCAAATCTAGCTCTAAAATCTCAAAAAAGCTCATTAAGGGATCTAGGCTGCCGCTTAAGTACTAAAGGGAAGATGAGGAGGAAGGAAAGATACTCATCTCTGATTGAAGATGAAGTGCAGGCTATGAGGGGGGGGCTTTAGGAGGCCTTGATTTTTATATCACCCATAGAACTTGGTGCAGCAAGTGCTTTCAGTTGTAGTTCAGTTGCTCAGTCATATTTGACTCTGTGACCCCATGGA
Organism: Capricornis sumatraensis; assembly: GCF_032405125.1. Taxonomy (NCBI): domain Eukaryota; kingdom Metazoa; phylum Chordata; class Mammalia; order Artiodactyla; family Bovidae; genus Capricornis; species Capricornis sumatraensis. Next base: position 135,357,294 of record NC_091092.1, on the reverse strand, counting down.
CTGCAGCACGCCAGGCTTCCCTGTCCTTCACTATCTCCCAGAGTTTGCTCAGACTCACATCCATCGAGTTGATAATGCCGTCCAACCATCTCTTTCAAGGCCTCACACAAACCCCCTGGATGATCAGTGTGACTGGATCTGCCAAGAGCTTCTTGTTACAAACACCTGGAGCTCACTGAGTGGTTGCTTTCTGTGTTCTGATCTTCCAGGGGGCAGGAAAAGTGCTGGGAGGTCGACACAACAGACAGGAGTTGGAGGGTGAATACCCCAGCTCCTTCCCTCCTTGGGTCGACCATCCCAGGGGTCGCCAGCAGGACTGAGCTCCAGCTGCCCACAGTAGTCCCTTATTTATGAACACTCCATTTCTTTCTTTCCCACTCTGTCCATCTGAGCTTTCTGGAATGATTTCCCAGATAAACTGTTCTCACCCAAGTCTTTGCTTTGAGGTCTGCTTCTGAGGAAGCCAGCCTGAAACATCTGCCCTTGCCAGCATTGCTCAGAAGTCGGTTGTGTCTGGTGCTATGGCAAACACGGTGGTCTTAGGCTCTGATTGCCCCCAGAACAACACTCAGTGTCCCAGGTCTTTTTGCTCTGCTAATTCCTTCTCTTCCCAGAAGTGCCCAGGGATGGGCCCAGCCTTCCTTTTGGTGGACCCAACCTTCTCCGGTACCGTCACTTTTCCCGCCCGGGCTCATGGCAGTGCGACATTTGCCACCTTTCCACTGTTCTTTCTCAAGCCTAGAAGGCTGTCTTCTTTCAGGGATTACACTGATTTTTAGGCTTTCAAAGAGTCTGACCTTTGTCTCTGTTTCTTAAAGACCACCTTGGATGGGCTCATGTGAGCCATTCCTGACAGTTTCTCTTAAGTCAGTTGAGGCAAGTTCCCTCAGGGCTGAAACAGGGGACCTCTTGCCTTGCACCTCCCCTGACAAATGTTCTCCTTTGCATAACCCTTTTCTCTTGCATATGAGGTCCCCAAGCCTGGTCCAACATATCCACAGACTTCACAGCTCTGTAGCTCAACATCCCTGGGAATCAACCCTCCTATGTCCCTTTGCCCTGAGAGCTTCCTGGGTGCAGATGAGGCATGCTTCTCTGTGTAGGCCGGGGAGTCTGCAGAAGAGTGGGATGGCCAAGACCACAGACTCGAACCAGAACCAGACTGCCTGGACTCAAAAATCCCTCTCCGTCTGTTCCCAGTAGGTGACCAGGACCTCTATGTGCCCCAATTTCCTCATGTATCAAATGGGGATGGCTTAGCTCCTGGGGTTGTCTAGGAGATGAACAGGGCACACATATCCATCTACCCTAGAATCTCAGACACAGGAGCACAGAGCCTTGCAGTACAAAATAGCCCAAATTGGTCAGGCTTCTAGTCTTCTCTTTTGCTACTAGTGCGTCATATTTAGTAAAACTTCTTTTCAAAAAATAAGAAAAAAAGACAATAAAACTAAATTTTAGAGGAAAAGGCAAAGCTGTCCAAGGAAACACATCTCTAGTATAAATGTTGAACTGGAAGTGGCTTGGATGTGGAGACCTGGGTTATTTCATGAGGAGCAGTCAGGGAAGGAGGAGTTTGGGGTTTGGTTCCTGAAGGAACCCTTGTGCCATTTCTGGGCAGCCAGGGCTCCCCCTCCTGGTAAACATTCATCAGTTCAGTTCAGTTCAGTCGCTCAGTCGTGTCCGACTCTTTGCCATCCCATGGACTGCAGCATGCCAGGCCTCCCTGTCCATCGCCAATTCCTGGAGTTTATGCAAACTCATGTCCATAGAGTTAGTGACGCCATCCAACCATCTCATCCTCTGTCATCCCCTTTTCCTCCTGCCTTCAATCTTTCCCAGCATCAGGGTCTTTTCAAATGAGTCAGTTCTTTGCATCAGGTGGCCAAAGCATTGGAGTTTCAGCTTCAGCACTAGTCCTTCCAATGAATACTCAGGACTGATTTCCTTTAGGATGGACTGGTTGGATCTCCTTGCAGTCCAGGGGACTCTCAAGAGTCTTTTCCAGCACCACAATTCAAAAGCATCAATTCTTCGGCGCTCAGCTTTCTTTATAGCCCAGCTCTCACATCCATACATGACTACTGGAAAAACCATAGCTTTGACTGGACAGACCTTTGTTGGTAAAGTAATGTGTCTGCTTTTGAATATGCTGTCTGGGTTTGTCATAACTTTGCTTCCAAGGAGCAAGCATCTTTTAATTTCATGGCTGTAGTCACCATCTGCAGTGATTTTGGCATGGCCTGCTGTTTAATTAACAGTGTTAATTCATAGCAAAAGTTGACTTATTTCCTGGGAGCCAGAAAAGGCATGGGGTTTCAAGGTTTGTGGGTCCAGAAATCTCCAAATAGGTGAGTGTCTCTAACAGTGTTATTCAGTCTGAAGCCATTAGTCACAGGTGGCTATTAAAATTGAAATTAAGCTGATTCAAATTGATTACAATTAAAAACTCAGTTACTCAGCATCTATGCTGTATGCACAAATTGTTTACAATTTTTGGCTTTGTGGCTTCCTAAGTCACAGACCCCCACAGAGAAGACCCGTTGGACTCAAATCTTGAGTGTGCCTGTGACAGTGGTGCCCTTGCAAAGTTCTGTCTGTTGCTGTAAGAAGCTCTCAGAATCCAGTGTTGAGGGAGAAGGCCAAGTGGCAAACCAAATGGGCATGACTACTTTAATGAAAAGATGGGAATGATTTTGCAATCAATCCTATCATTATTTTTAAGTGAGTGTTTTTCAAGTTCTTGAGATCAGTTTGTTCTTGTGGGCAAATTAAGCATGTCTTCAAAAATCTCGTTTGTGCCATTAAACTGATGAGCACACTCTTCCTGGTGCAGAGATAAATTCCAGCTCTGACAAGGTCAGCCGATGACACATGCTAAATTGGTGGGCTCTTAATTATTGAAGTTTTAGTAGAACTATCATTTTCTCTAGTAAACATTTCGTTTCAGTTGCTTTTTCAGAATTTGAGTTGCCTCAGTGACTAATTAACATATAAGAGATATTGAATTGCTCTGTAACTATGTGAGTGATTTCCATTTTTCCCTCTGCTGGTATTTGCTCTCGCCTTCATTTCCCAGACTGGCACAAAAAAGGGAAGAATAACACCCTAGGCAGGCCCATAAGATCACATGTAGAATTTGTGGTATAATATTAGGGACTCTTGTTGTTGCTATTTCCGTAACATAAATTTAAGAAATTTTGAAAACTCTGTTTCAAACAGTTGATAAGTAACTTTTCCCACACTGCGTTTGAATTACCCCATGGTTCCAGGAGCTATAATAACAGGTTTTCAGAGAAAATTAAGAAAACCTATAGAGAATTAATGTGGGGAACACTTGCATGACTCTAATAAAGTTTCTGTTAAGTACTTGAGTACCTGAATCTATTCAAGATGTTCTTATTCAGCATTTCACGTTTATATGGTTACAGATCACCCATTTTGAAAGTCTCTGAACAGTATGTTAGTGTTGTTTTTTGGAAGTTTGGGGAAATATAATATGGGCCTCAGTGTGAACTAATGAACTGCCCCTCCTTCTGTTCATTGCCTCCCTCTGAAGTAGGAGCCCCCAGTGGGATATTTTTGTTTTATATAAAAGACCCCCTCTGCAAGGTACCCTGGATGCTAGGTGGATTACCTGACTGCCCTTCTCCTTACTCCTCCTGTGCCCGGACACTTCCTATGTTCCTGAGTAGGATCTCTACCCACACCCTTCATAGTGCTAGTTCTTAAGCATCATGATGGGATTTGGGTGCACCTATCTCTCAGATGACAGTGATAATGTAGAGATGTGCAATTTAAGTTCCCAGTGGTACCTAAAGGAAGAAATGAAAAAGCACTACTTCCTGGAAAAATTATACTTCTTACTTTCCAAATTCATCCTATCATTTCAATTTGGGGCTGATTTTTCTTGCTTTAGGGTTTTTCTCTGCCAAGACTAGCAGCTTCAGTTCATGCCAGGCCAGCCTTCACTTGGTGATGAATGAGCTATGATTCGAGATAGAGTATGTTATACTTTTATCATTTGGCCTGGAAAAGTATTAGTCCCTAACAGGGTTTACTAGTAAGCACTACTTGTTCCTTCTTTTAAAAAGAGCACATTGTTAATTTATTGTTTAGTAAATATTTTTCTTCTGACATTCAAATTTGGCTGTGAATCTGGGGTGAGGCACAGGCACATGGATGTTCACCATGGTGCCTAGTTTCTGACTTTGATGTCAAGAGAACAGTGTGTCTCTGGCTGTGTATAAAGTAGAGCTAATAATAGGTCCTGCCTTGCAGGTGTGTTGGGAAAGGAAGCTGATAAAGCACAGTGTTAGCATGAGTGGAAAAAGATGATGAATATTTTTAATATTGTTGTCCATTTATTTCCATACTTTTCTGAACAACTGATTTGTGAGGGAGAGAGTCAGTGGTTTACACTTCATTGTTTTTCTTTTTTGTCTGTATCTTTCTTCCCTTCCTTGACTCCTCATACCCATGGAGTTTCTATTCCTTGGATTCGTTTACCTACTCCTAATGTCACTTCTTTCTTACCCTTCAGTCTGGTTTTCAAAATACAGCCTTACCAGAAAGGTTTTAAAATATGTTAGTCTTGGTATTTTCTCATTGGTTTGTGACCTTTTTCTCATTTGCCTTGCATTTCCTCTCCTATATGTCACTGGAATTGAATCTTTTAAGATTGTTTTATTTTTTAATTGAAGTATAGTTGATTTACAAAATCGTATTAGTTTCAGATGTACAGAAAAGTGATTCCATCATATATATATATAATCTTTTCCATTATAGGTTATTAGAAGATACTGACTATGGTTCCCTGTGCTATATAGTAGGTCCTTATTGTGTATCTGTTTTATATATAGTAGTGTATATCTTTTAATTTCATGGCTGCAGTCACCATCTGCAGTGATTTTGGAGCCCAAAAAAATAAAGTCTGATACTGTTTCCACTGTTTCCCCTGTTTCCCCGTCTATTTCCCATGAAGTGATGGGACCAGATGCCATGATCTTCATTTTCTGAATGTTGAGCTTTAAGCCAACTTTTTCACTCTCCTCTTTCACTTTCATCAAGAGGCTTTTTAGTTCTTCTTCACTTTCTGCCATAAGGGTGGTGTCAGCTGCATATCTGAGGTTATTGATATTTCTCCTGGCAATCTTGATTCCAGCTTGTGTGTCTTCCAGTCCAGCGTTTCTCATGATGTACTCTGCATATAAGTTAAATAAGCAGGGTGACAATGGCCATGAAATTGAAAGATGCTTACTCCTTGGAAGGAAAGTTATGACCAACCTAGACAACATATTCAAAAGCAGAGACATTACTTTGCCAACAAAGGTCCATCTAGTCAAGGCTATGATTTTTCCAGTGGTCATGTATGGATGTGAGAGTTGGACTGTGAAGAAAGCTGACCACCAAAGAATTGATGCTTTTGAACTGTCGTGTTGGAGAATACTCTTGAGAGTCCCTTGGACTGCAAGGAGATCCAACCAGTCCATTCTGAAGGAGATCAGCCCTGGGATTTCTTTGGAAGGACTGATGCTAAAGCTGAAATTCCAGTACTTTGGCCATCTCATGCAAAGAGTTGACTCATTGGAAAAGACTCTGATGCTGGGAGGGATTGGGGGCAGGAGGAGAAGGGGATGACAGAGGATGAGATGGCTGGATGGCATCACTGACTTGATGGATGTGAGTCTGAGTGAACTCCGGGAGTTGGTGATGGACAGGGAGGCCTGGCGTGCTGCGATTCATGGGGTCGCAAAGAGTCAGACACGACTGAGCGACTGAACTGAACTGAGTATGTATCTATTAATCCCAAACTCCTAATTTATACCTCACTTCTCTTTCCCCTTTCTCACTTTTCTATATGTGTGTCTGTTTCTGTTTAGTAGATAAGTTCATTGGTATCATATTCATTTGTATTATTTTCTAAAATATTTGCTGATTGATTTACTTTTGGCTGGACTGGAGTCTTGGTTGCAGCATGTGGGATCTTTTATGTTGCAGTGTGTGGGCTTAGTTGCCCCGTGGCATGTGGAATCTTAGTTCCCTGACCAGGGATTGAACCCACATCCCCTGCATTGGAAGGCGGATTCTTAACCACTGGACCAGCAGGAAAGTCCCTGGTATCATATTTTAGATTCCACATGTAACTGATATCATATGATATTTGTCTTTCTCTCCCTGACTTACTTCACTTAGTTTGAGGATCTCTAGTTCCATCCATGTTGCTGCAAATGGCATTATTCCATTCTTTTAGGAGGAGAGGGAGCTTCATTCTAAGGATGCCATCCCTTAGAAAGCCCTGTGTTCCTTTCTCTACCTTGTGACTTTAATTATAACTTCTTTTCTCCTGTGTTCAAACTTTCTAGCTCCTGGCTATATCACCAGGGTCATTTCGCATCTCAAATTGCCGGTTTGGGTTAAAAAACAAATCAAAATTCCTTTATACTCCCTATCCTTCTATTACCCTTCATTCCTTTGTGAGTAGTTCCCTTAGGAGGTTTTAATTGTCAAGTCCAAAGGCCAGTTTTTGATCTTTATCTTCCTTGAACTACTTTGTAACATTTCTTGATATCCCCTTTACTTTTCAAATCTTTCTCTCTTTGATTTCTAGTTCTTTGCTTTATTTTAATTTTCCTTATATTTCTTTGATTCTTCTTATCATTCTTTGCTGGCTGTTCCATTCCCATCAAACATTATGATTCCCCAAGAATTGTTCTTGGCTCCCTTTAGGGCCTCACAGTACATTCTATCCCAGGAGGATCTTAAATCCTCCTGGCTTCAAATGTCATTTATATGCTAATTACTCTTGAGTCTTGGCACTGGCTTCTCCCCCCAGTCTCCAGATCTTTACTCCAGATATAGGGTATCCTATAGCAATTTCAACTTTACAGTTGCCAACTTGTATTATTGATCTTTTCTCCCTAAACACTTCTGCTTCTCTCGGTGGTAGCAAAGTTTGCTCAGTTTGCTCAGTAGAAATCACAATCATTCTCATTGCCAAGTCCCACCCTCCCTGCCTCAGCAGTGAGTCACTTGTTACTTCTACCTTGGACTTGTGTCTCCCTTCCTCCTGTGGCAATCACTACCTTGGTCTCATTTCCATCTACTCTACAAGGGTTGTTGCTTCCTACTTAGTGTTAACACCAGCAGCATCTTCCCAGTGCAGTTCATTGCCACATTATTATGAGAGGAACTTTCCCAAACAACAACATTTGTTATTTTCAATTCTGCCTTTAAAACCTTCTTTTGCTCCTTGTTGCCTAGGGAATAAAAATTCATAGATCTGTGCATGGCAAAAAGCATCCTGCTTTCCAGACAGTGACTGCCAGGAACACACCTAGAATTAAACAAGTTGGTTTACAGCCTATTGCAATGAGGGAGAGTGTAAACCATGGGGAACCATGGGTGTCTCGGTAAAAGAGCATTAGAAGGACTTAGAGGATTTGAGCTAGTGTTAGGTGATTTGGGGAGTGTTCAAGATGCAGGACTTTGCTGCGGTTGGGATGCTTCAGAAGTTGAGGCAATTCTGTGAGTACACAGAGGATTAACACATTGGATCTCTGAATCTTATCTGCGAGGAGGAAGAATAAAGTAAGGCTAAAATTATTTAGTAAAGAAACAGCAGTCACTTATATTAGCCAAGCTAGAGTGATGACGTTTGGCCATTTTTATGATTTGGACAGTACTCTGGTTTCATCTGAGTTCAGATGTATTTATAGTGTCTTGTGTTTGTCTTGAACCACAACACCCTGTGTGTCTGTGGTCACAGAGTGGCTTTGTCTGATGCTGATGTTCTGTGAAGTTGTCCGTGGTCAACAGGAGAATACCAAGGCCCAGTGGTGAATATCCACCAACTCCTAGATGCTGGAGCTCCTTTTCACTTACTACTTTTTGCCCTCTGGTTCCAACGGGTCCCTGTAGCCTTCTCTTCTACCCTTGACACACTCTTGCCCGCTTCTACTGTTTTTCCTGCTTTGCAGCCTACTAATGCTGAAAGTCGCATAGGTTTCTTAACCAGGCCATGCCATTTCTTACTTTTCTGCTTTTGACTTTTTTTGAAAACAGACTCTCATGATCACTCCTGTATTTCTGGTGGGAAAACACAAAATCAAGTGTCTTATTCTTAGCAGAGTTACATTATGATACTTTCTTGCACTGTAGTAAATTTGCTTCCTTCACCATATTATTCCTTTCCCAATGAATAACTTGCCAGCTTTGTACAACTTTGAGCTACTTATGTATCCTTTAACCTACTCAGTTTGTTTATTTGTAAATTAGGTAGTACCAACCCAGAAGTGTTGTTTTGAGGCTTAATATGTGCAAAATGCTTAGACCATTTCCCTAGGCCATAACAAATAACAAATAGAGTAAATAACAAATAAGTATTCTCTATTATCATTATTATTGTTGGTGGCATTGGGCAATGTTGTCAATTTTATTATTGTTTTAGCAATATTTTCACAATGAATTCAAGGCCTGACCCATAAAATGGCAGTAGAGGAAATGTTTTGTATTTGTATATTTCTTTCTGCTGTAAAGTACTTGTGTGGTTATTATTTGACTTAACTTTAGGACAATATCAGGTAATTCTTTTCATCCTCAGTTTGAAATTGAGGAAACAAGTGTGCAGTCATTAGCTGGTATGCCAATGATCGCACTCAAAAAAGTTGAGGTATGACACTTCAAGGACTTCCCAGGTGGCACAGTGATAAAGAATCTGCCTGCCAATGCAGGAGCAGTGGGTTTGACCCTGAGTCAGGAAGATCCCATGGAAAAGGAAATGGCAACCTACTGCAGTATTCTTGCCTGCAGAAGCCCATGGACTGAGGAACTGGAGGGCTACAGTCTATGGGGTTGCAAAAGAGTTGGAAAACAACTGGGCATGCACGCATGATATTTGAACCAGGGTCTGCTCATATCTGATTCAGTGTTTCTCAAAAACTAGATGCCAGTTTAAATGACAACTTTTCCATGTGCATTGTTGTATTCAAACCATACCTCCCAGGTTGTGTAATCTCTTATCTCTGATTGCAAACACTGAGCCAAAAGATGAATCTCTTCAAGAAATCCAGTCCATGTATAAAGCATTTTGGTATATGGGAGCATACACACAGGTACACATTCTTACATGAAACCTGAAATATAGATTTTTAAAATGAAAGTTTAATAGTAACTGTGACTGTTCTCTCTGTCACCTAACAGGTTGTTCACACTTAGTGACTGTGGTCTGTTGTTATGAAAATTTCAACTCTATCTTTGGCTGATTCAAGTATGTCCTTTCACAAGTTTGCAGCTAGAAGGCTAATGCTAGCAGCTTACAATAATAAGAATATAGCGATGTGGAATGCAGGATTGGAGAAAAGGATACTAAGAATTACGTAGCAGAAGTAGATCAGATCTGGCAAAGAAATTTAGTATTTCAGATGAGTCCATTTGCCTGATTGCAGTTGGTATGCACTGTAAATCATTGCCTAGAAGAAGGGCAACAATTTGAAATCCAATAGCAGAGAATAAATATGTAAATTGTACCATTCTTTGAAATAGCAAGAAACTATTATACCTTAATTCACTTGTGCTGTCACTGTCCATTTTAATACAGAAACACTGGATTCGTTCTACCTTTAATTTGTTCATTGTCTTTCCTAAATTTTCCTTGTTGTACTGAGTGGCTACTGTTATAAAACAAGAAAGACTAATAAATTAGGATTGACTGCCTTGTATTGCATGAGCCAATGCCACAGACTTGGGAATTAAAATTTGGTCATTTTGCTTGAATTTAGTGCAAGTCAACTGTTGTGATATTTAAGTATTTTTGGTTTTAGGATTCATGTGGCAATGCTTTAAAAAATCTTATGTAACATTTTAGTATTAATTTCTACTTTGGTCCTTCAGTTGCATGCTATTGTATTACTTAATGTGGGAATCATTTTACAAACCTAGTTTTTTTCTTTATACCTTGATGAAAAATTTTATATACTTATCAATAAATTTCATTTTCATTAAAGGTCATCTTTGACTAAGAATAGTAGAGAGGCCTCTAGAGCAATGCAGTATGCTTGGAGAAAGATTAGATCCAGTAGTCAGGGAGTAATTATTGGGGACTCACTAGTCTAAGGTGGCGATTAGGTACTGAAACAGAACATAGTCCTCTGAACTCTAGAAGTTTACACCCTGTATCAGTGTTTTGTAAACCCCTTTCTTCTGTTTCTTCTCTTCATGTCCTAGAATCTGTTATTTTAAGAAGGTGTTACTAAACCGTTCTGTTGCAAATAGGTGTGGTGGAGTTGAAGAAAGCCACTGGTTTACCAGATGGCCCTGAAAGGTCCCCAGAACTCTGATGTTCCCTAGAATAAGGTGATGAAATAAGATGCTGTTTTGAAAAGATAATAGCATTTCATGGCAGCAAAAGTTGCACAGCAACTTGCATCACATGGATATGAAGCTCAATAGGAGTTAGACAATGAACCATGAGATCTAAGTAATTAAGTTTGTTCATTACAGAAAGTATTTGAAACATTATATGAATATCAGTATCCAAGACATGGAAGCAACCTAAATGTCCATGGACAGATGAATGGATAAAGAAGATGTGGTACATATATGCAATGGAATAGTACTCGGCCATAAAAAGAACAAAATAATGCCATTTACAGCAACATGGATGGACCTAGAGATTATCATACTAAGTGAAGTAAGTCAGACAGAAAGACAAATATATGATATCACTTATATGTGGACTTTAAAATACCACACAAATGAACTTATTTATCAAACAGAAACAGGCCTATAGACTTTGTTAACTTATGGTTACCAAAGGAAGGTAGAAAGAGAGATTAATTAGGAGATACGGATGAAAATATGCACACTGTGTATGTCTTTTCTTCTGCCTCAGTTATTCTGCTGTTGATTCCTTCTAATGTATTGTTCATCTCTCTTTGTTCTTTAGTTCTTTGGCAAACATTTCTTGCATCTTTTCCATTCTTTTTCTGAGATCCTGGATCATCTTCACTATCATTATTCTAAATTCTTTTTCTGGAAGGTTGCCTGTCTCCAACTCATTTAGTTGTTTTTCTGGGAATTTGTCTTGTTCCTTCATCTGGGTCATAATCCTATTTCTTTTCATTTTGATCAGCTTCCTGTGATTGTGATTCTGAATACTGCAGGATTGTAGTTCTTGTTTCTTCCGTCTACCCTCTGGTGGATGAGGATGAGAGGCTTCTGCAAGCTTCCTGATGGGAGGGATTGGCTATGAGAAAAACTGGTCTTGCTCTGGTGGGCAGAGCCATGGTCAGTAAAACTTTAATCCAATTGTCTGATGATGGGGTGGGGCTCTCTCCCTGTTACTTGTTTGGCCTGAGGCAACCCAGACCTGGAGTCTACAAGCTAATGGTGACCTGCTTCCCTGGTGGCTCAGAGGTTAAAGTGTCTGCCTGCAATGTGGGAGACCTGGGTTCGATCCCTGGGTCAGGAAGATCCCCTGGAGAAGGAAATGGCAACCCACTCCAGTATTCTTGCCTGGAGAATCCCATGGACGGAGGAGCCTGGTGGGCTACAGTCCATGGGGTCGCAAAGAGTTGGACACGACTGAGCGACTTCACTTTCACTTTCAAGAGAAATTATGCCAAGCTGTATCTCCCAGGACTGCTGCTGCCAGTGCCCCTGCCCTGCAGTAGGCCACTGCCAATGGATGCCTCTACAGGAAACTCTCAAACACAGTAAGTCTGGCTCACTCTCCTGTGGGGTCACTGTTCCTTTGCCCTGGGTCCTGGTACATACAAGGTTTGCTTGTGCCCTCCAAGAATGGAGTCTCTGTTTCCCCAAGTCCTGTGGAAGTCCTGTAATCAAATCTTACTGGCCTTCAAAGTCAGATTCCCAGAGGATTCTCAACCCTTTTGCCGGATCCCCAGTCTGAGGAGCCTGATGTGGGGTCTAGAACCTTCAACAGTGGGAGAACTTCTTTAGTGTTATTTTTCTTCAGTTTGTGGATCACCCACCTGGCAGGTATAAGATTTGATTTTATTGTGATAGCACCTCTCCTACCATCTTGTTGCAACTTCTCCTTTGTATCTGAACCTGAGGTATCTTTTTTTGGTGGGTTCCAGTGTCCTTCTGTTGATGGTCATTCAACAGCTAGTTGTGATTTTCGTGGTTTCGCAGGAGAAGATGAGCACACATCCTTCTACTCCACCATCTTGAACAAACCCCTACACATTATATATAAAATAGATAAACAAGGACCTGTATAGCACAGGGAACCACAATCAATATCCTATAATAACCTATAAGTGAAAAGAATATGAAATAAAATATTTATATAGCTACCTATAACTGAATGTAACATATATGTATAACTGAATCACTTTGCCATACACCTAAAATTAAGACAGCATTGTAAATCGTCTATACTTCAATAAAAGAGTGATTAAACACTTTAGAAAAAACATGTCCAATAGCCCATGGCTGTAAACACACACACACACACACACACACACACACACACAGTTCTTATGCTTGGTATGTAGCAGTTAAATAAAATATATTTGACAAAGGTGTTACCCCACAAGTGATGTGCATATGTCACAAAGATTTTACTACATGGTGTATGATATTTGTAGAAATGTCTGATTTTCCAAAAGGTCAATGGTAAGGTTGGTATCTCCTCAGCTGGAGAGGGTGCCTCTGCTAGAGCAGGGACCCTGTCACCTTCGTTATCCCTGTATCCTCACTTGTCAGTACAGTCACTGACAAATACCTATTTGATGAATAAGTGAATTCAGATGGCCAGCTGATAGGCCTGGTCAAGGAACTGTTCTTCAAATACTTAGTCTGAGAATACAATCATGTTCTACTAACATAAATTGGCCTCTCAACGATGGAATCCTATTAAGAAAGTTCATAGAGTTGAACTGTCAATTTACATACTTTATGTAAACACACAGAGATCATATATGTAAAATTTTTTGAAATGACAATGTATAGACTCTACCTTGAGAAAGAAATACATTTCTCAACTAGACTGGAATACTCACTTTCATATCAGTACCTTCTTTTCTTGTAAGTGAGCTATGTGATAAGTTAATTTATCATTAGCTTCCAGTTTATAAAAGTGTAATGAAAACTCTTGAATCAACTGAAGGTTTATGCCAGCTTGTCTTACTCTTCCCTCGCAGAGAAACTACAGGAGATCCAAATTTTCAAAAGGCTGCTTTGTTGAGACTGAAATCAGACTAGAAGTTGTCAGTAATGTCAGTTGAATTGACTCATGTTTTTATAGTTCTGGATATGCCCTCAGGAAAGGGGTATTTTGTTTGAAGGGACCCTGTTCCTTCTAGCCAGTGGATACATGGACTCTACTTTGGTCTGCTTTCCAGAAATAACTATTTCTTAAAATAGTAACACAAAATTTTCATGAGAATCCCATGACATCACTTGTGTAAGGTACTTACTGGGTATATTGTAAATATTTATTACTTAAATAATATGAATTTGGTATTTTTTCTCTGTACCCTCCTTGATTCAGTCTTTTCCTTGTTCATCATCTTATTTTCATCTCTGATTTGGATTACTAGTTTTTCTTCTGATAACCATTGTCTTTCTCTGTAAGTGGTGATCTTTCTAACTCTCTTCAGTCTAGGAGTCTTTTTTTAATCACTATAAGGAGTGTTTACATGTCTCTTGTCTAATTTTCTCATTTTCAAGTTTTTGAAGATTGTGGGAAACTTTGCTTTGGAATCTGCATCAACAGTAATTTTTGTCATTTAGTAGGTTGGGCTGGTTGTGTTCAATGCCTGATGTTGTACCTGGTGCATGGGAGACATTTCATAGACATAGATTGAGTCAGTTGTATCTTTTGAAAACACGTTCCTTTAGAGAAAGCCCTAATGAAATTTTAAATAGAATTAAGGGCTGAATAATTATTGTAGGGACTGCCCTGTGTATTGTAGGATGTTGAACAGTATCCCTGACCTGTAACTCCTAGAAGCCAGTAATATGCCTCCTTCACAGTATCACCAGTAAAAAGCATTTTGAGAGATTGCCACATGTCCTCTTGAGATCATGATCATCCCTGGTTAAAAACTATTGCTTTAGAGCAAAGATTGTACATTAGTGGTGTTTATATCTTTATTACTTCCCTAAATTTGTCTCAATAAAACTACGTGTGAGGGAAGAGTACTTACCTTAATATTAAGTGGTTGCCACTAACCTAAGGGCAGTGAAAGGAAAATAACACATTCTTTTATCAAGAAATTTTTGCTGTGAAAAAATGTCATTTCTATTAAACACTGTGTTTAATCATATACTAGTTTCTTATTCTAGTACAAGTGTATCTCAGGTTGGGTGGGTGGCACTAAAGTGGCACTGGCCTCTATCAGTTATTCCCAGTGCATAAGTGGACAGTCCCTGACATAGTCAGTAAGTGGACATTCAAGACATAAGAGAGTCAATGAATTGTCCAGTAGTAAGCAGTGAGGGTTGCATTCTGGGAAAATGCTCAGATAAGTGCAACCCCCAGCTGGACCATGGTGTGTGAATTGGCCACTGCTGATGGTATGCATTTTGATTAACACTGAGAATTGTGGATGAAAGAGAATTGTGGGAAAACAAGCAATTGTGGGAGAGTAGAGGATTGAGAGAGAGACTAGGAATTGTGGGAGAGAATGGAGGATTGTGGGAAAGAATGGAATGGTAGGAAATGCAAGGAATTGTGGGAGAGTAGGGGATTGTGAAAGTGACTAGGAATTGCAGCAGAAACTGGAGGATTGTGGGAAAGAATGAAATTGTGGAAGAGAGGGGTGATTGTGGGAGAGTAGGATTGGAGGAGAGAAGGGGGATTGTGGGAAAAAGAATTGTGGAGTGGGAGAGAATAGAATAAAATTGTGGGAGAGGAAGACAGATTGTAGGAAAAAGGAATAGTCGTGAGAGAATAGAGGCTTGTGGGAAAGAATGGAATTGTGGGAGAGAAGGGTGACTGTGAGAAAGAATGGAATTGTGGGAGAGAATGAAGATTGTGGGAAAGAGAAGGAACTGTGGAAGAGAAGTGGGGTTAGAATGGAATTGTGGGAGAGAAGAGGGATTGGGGGAAAAAGGAGGAATTGTGGGAGAATAGAGGCTTGTGTGAAAGAATGGGATTGTGGGAGCATAGAGGATTTTGGGAGAAACTAAGAATTGTGGAAGAGAATGGAGGATTGACAGAAAGATGGAAAAGAATGGAGATCTGTGAGAAAATATGGAATGTGGGAGAGAATGGAGGATTGTGGGAAAGCAAGGAATTGTGGAAGAGAATGGGGGATTGTGGAAAACAGGAAATTGTGGGAGATTAGAGGATTGTGGGAGACACAAGGACTTGTGGGACAGTGCAGGGAATTGTGGGAAACAGATTGTTGGACAATATAGGAAATTATAGAAGATGGGATTATGGGAAAACATGGAAGATTGTGGGGGAGAATGGAGGATTTTAGGAGGATGGAGAGATGTGGGAGAGAGAATTGTGGGATAAAATAAGAAATTTGCAGAGAGAATGAATAATTTTGTGAAAGGAGTAATTGCAGGAGTGGAAGGAGAGTGGTGGGTTAGGTAGTAATTAGGAAGATGAGTAATTCTGGGAGAAAAGAGAGAATTGGAAACAACAGGAAAGTAGGAGAAATGGTAAATTACGGGAGAGAAGGGCGATTTGTGGGAGATACGGGGAATTGAGAGATGGAGAATTGTAAGAAATAACAGGATTGTAGCAGAGAAGGAATAAATAGTAGGAGATAATGGTGGGTTGTGGGATAGAATGGAAGATCTTGGGATGCAGCAGGGAGTTGTGGGAAAGAGATGAGGATTGTGGGAGAAAATAGAGCATTAGAGGAAAAGAAAGCATGGTGGGAGAGATAAGATACTGTGGAAGAGAAAAGAAATTGGCTCTTTGGGCTCCATTCCTCTTGTAGGGCCATGTCCTTCTGTTCTTGCCTTGTCACTGGTCCTATGTCCTAACCAATACCTCCCTATGCTTTCCCACTAGAGCTACTCCCCTGCCACTCCCAGTGGGCCTACTGGCCACACCCTTTTCCCCTGACAGATCAGGCCTTCCTCCTGGTGGTAGATCTGGAGAGTTGCTTTTCTCTGGCTTGAAATGATAAGGTAATTAATGTACCTCAAGACACCTCCCTACCCCAATACTCTCAAATTTAGTACTCTAGGTTATGATTAAAATTAATCATTTGAGGGTTTTTTTTTTTTTTTTTGGTGCTGCACAGCTTGCCTGATCTCAGTTTCCCCACCAAAGATCGAACCCATGCCTCCTGCAGGGGAAGCATGACATGAGGTACATCTGACTAACCACTGGCCTGCTAGGAAATTCCCAGGATTAGTCATTTCAGTTTTATTCAAAAATCAAATATTCATGGGTGATGAGAAATGCAAAATGAATGAAGTATTGTCTTTGCCCTCCAGGAAGTTTCAATTGTGTGAGACACAGAAGTAAATCATGTTGGCAAGAGATGTGTGCAGGAATGCGAATAGTATACTGTGGGAACACAGACTAAGGCAAGAATCACAAATAAATGGATTTGACAAGTCACTTATAAAACTCTACAACAAAAGCAAAAGAAAGGAAAGGTTTCAATTGAGGTAGACCTGGAACAATAGCAAAGATATCTAAATGTTAAAAAATGAAAGCTCACAGTATTTAAGTTAAGGAAATAGTGTAAACACATACACAAAGAACAGAGGTAGGACATGGCCCCCTTGCCAGGACTAGCTGGTAGAATGGCTCAGAGGAGGATGGGGAGGGGGCAATAGTGTAGGTACACTGACTATCCTGTGCAGATCTTAGAGGCCAAAGAGATAGGCATTCTCTGTCATAGGCCCTGGGGTGCTAATGAATATTACCATGTGGAAACTTTGTTGTTGTTCAGTTGCTCAGTCATGTCTGACTCTTTGCAACCCCCTGGACTGCAGCACACCAGGCTTCCCTGTTCTTCACCATCTCCTGGAGTTTGCTCCAACTCATGTCCATTGAGTTGGTGATGACATCCAACCATCTTATCCTCTGTCGCCCTCTTCTCCTCCTCCCCTGAATCTTTTCCAGCATCAGGGTCTTTTTCAATGAGTTGGTTCTTCACATCAGGTGGCAAAAGTATTGGAAATTCATCATCAGTCCTCTGAATTCTTCTAAATTACGTGAGCAGAGTAACAGTTTTACCTTTCACTCAGTTTTCGGAGAAGACAATGGCACCCCACTCCAGTACTCTTGCCTGGAAAATCCATGGACGGAGGAGCCTGGTAGGCTGCAGTCCATGGAGTCGCTAAGAGTCGGGCATGACTGAGCGACTTCACTTTCCCTTTTCACTTTCATGCATTGGAGAAGGAAATGGCAGCCCACTCCAGTGTTCTTGCCTGGAGAATCCCAGGGACGGGGGAGCCTGGTGGGCTGCCGTCTGTGGGGTCACACAGAGTCGGACGCAACTGAAGCGACTTAGCAGCGGTTTTCCCTGGCTAGTCATCTGTGGCCGGGAGTCCCTGTAGATTCTGCCTCCTAAAGGTCTCTTGCATCTGCCCCCACTTCTCCACGCCAGCTTGCACTGTCTGCACTGATGCACCAGTGCTGCCTCTGTGACTTGTTACGGCTGGCTTATGGCTAGCATCTTGGCATCGGTCTCCCACACTATGCACTATGCTGGTCCTACAAGAACATCTGAGTGTTTCTCTCATTCCTTGTAAACTTTAACTAGCCTGTCATTGGCCATCAAATGAAGGACAAACTCCTTAGCAGAGTCTGCAAAAGCCCTTAGCATCTGATCCAAACCTTCCCTCCAGCTCTCTGCAAGTCTTCCACACCATCTGGGTTATAGCCGTCACCAAACCACATACACACATTCTGTTCTCCGTGTCCACACAGGCTCTTCTTTGATTTCTTTGGTTTCTTCTCCTTCTCCCCTGGTGGCCTCTTATGCCAGACTCAACTTGCTCATCAGCTTCTCCAGAGACTCACCAATGGACTCCAAACGCAATATGGTACATGCAGTGACTTTCTTCCAAATAAAACAATAGTCTTGTACGTAGCTGTTTGCTAGTTTCATACATTATCCTGGTCAAGGATATTTGTCCCTCTGGATAAGATGCTGCTGACTATACAATAGATGCTCAATGAATATATACTTAAGATCAAATTCACCTAACTTGTGAATGATCCCTAGTAAGTATGGGATACCACGTCAGATACTTAATAATAGAAGCTCAGTGTGAGCCTTTTGGCCTTGGAGTAAAATAGTAAATACTTAAGGATATGATAAATAAGTCAGGTTTTGTCATGACTGTTTAAATAAAGAAAAGCCTATCTACATTTATCATCTGCAGTTGGGTCTCTGGACTCTCCCTGCCCTGCCACACATGTTGCAAGGTACTTCCTGTATTATGGAGACGCTCCCTGCCTTTACACGAGAGACCTACATTGAAGCAGCTGGAAAGAAGGAGAAAGGAAACAGTCCATGACTAACCATATCTCAGTCCTAAGATTACTACTTTAGAAGAGAAGGTTGCCCATTCGTTCGGGTTCTGGCACATAGCCTGTGGTTAAGTAACAGGAGGCTGCTGTGTGGGAGTCCTTCTGCCCTGGGCTGGTTTTGTTACATATGTCCACATCTTTAGCTTTGATTTTAGGTGTAGATTGGAAACTTTTACTCTACTGTTTTGCTTATGAATTCTACTCCTCACCAGTATTTGTTTCATTTTTTTCTCAAACTAGATGATTTATGAGGTAGTCTTTAGACATTAGGTAATTTGTTATTATTGACATTTATTGACTGCCCGCTATTTGTCAGGCAATATGTAAGCACATAGCATCCAATATCTCATTTGATAATCACAAAATCTTAAGAGGAATCCCTTTTGTTAGCAGCCTATTAGAGGTCCAGAAATGCTAAGTGAAGTTGGCAAGTCCTTAGGTCACTCAGAGGAAGCTGAGATGAAGAGTCCTGTATCCAGATGTCACTAACCTTATTTTGAGCTTATCACGATGACTCTTGCTTAGTGAATGTTGCTGTTATTTGGAAGAGCTTAGTCAGTATAAAATCTTAGTTAAAAAACAGGGGTTAGTGAAAGTGAAAGTCGCTCAGTCATGTCTGAGTCTTTGCGACCCCATGGACTATACAGTCCATGGAATTCTCCAGGGCAGGATACTGGAGTGGGTAGCCATTCCCTTGTCCAGGGCATCTTCCCAACCCAGAGATTGAACCCAGGTCTCCCGCATTGAATGAGAGTTATTTCAAAAGCTTAGTCAGTATAAAATTTTGGTTAACAAAACAGGGTTCAGGAATGTCCCAATTCTCAAGAAATTTTGTAAAATTTGCAATCAATTTTCAGTGGGGCCTTTGGAACCATGCAATATATCCAAAGCTATAAAAACTCAAATTTTCCATCAAAAAATATAACTTCATATTGTTACATACAGCCATTAGACACTTATCAAGAGCAAGGTTCAAGCAAGTACAGTATGGTCCGTGGAACACACCATGATGTAGGCAGTGTATATGCATTCTGGTGATGGTGGTAAACAGTAATGTAATAAATGGGGGCATGTTAGGGAAGGGGAGGGGCTCTGCAGCCCCAGTGGGGACAGAGGAGGGGAGAGTACCTTTCCCCCTCGATAGCATATATTGAAATCACCTAATTGGTCCCAAGAGGAAGGAAGGTACTGCCAACATACAGATTCTTTTTCTAAAGATACTCAATGTTAAAAGGAAAATGTTCATTCAAGAAGAATCTTTAAAGAGGATAAAATATTGAGTATACAATTGTTTTAAAAATTCAAGAAAATCTCTTCCCACGAGAGAGAAATAGAAAAGTAAAATGAAAGTTTGATTTTTGGCTGGACAAATAAAGTAGTTGAAGGAAGCCAAAATTAATGTTATAGTAATATTGACTCATTGGGAAAGACCCTGATGCTGGGAGGGATTGGGGGCAGGAGGAGAAGGGGACGACAGAGGATGAGATGGCTGGATGGCATCACTGACTTGATGGACGTGAGTCTGGGTGAACTCCGGGAGTTGGTGATGGACAGGGAGGCCTGGCACGCTGCGATTCATGGGATCGCAAAGAGTCGGACACGACTGAGCGACTGAACTGAACTGAACCTGAACTGAATGATGACATTGAGATTTAAATGGAAATGAAAAGCATAGGTTGGCTTTATTCTGTCTCATTAACCATCTTAATTAGAAGACAATATGAGTAAATAATAAAACGATAGGTTTTAAGTTGAGAGTATATTTGATAACTGTGAATATATATATAAATGTGATTGAACTCTCATTTTAACCATTATCTTTAGGTGTATTAAATTACAGTTTTTAGAGAAACCTTATTTAGGTCTTTAACTGGTACCTTCTCCCTCTTTATTAGTTGGATTATTGGAAATAATCCAAATAAGAACAGGAATTTAAAAACAGAAGCAGAGAAGAATTTGTAAATTGTGAAGATAGGCTGAAGGTCGCACTCTGGGGGGAACCTTCATAAAATTAGAGCTTTCAACAGCCAAAATGCTGTATTCACCAGGAAGGAAAACAGAGTTTAGAAGAGGAAAAACTCAAGTCTATGTAAAACCTCACTTGCACAAGCAGTGTAAAAGGCTAAAGGCAAACTCTGCATTCTGCAATGTGTCCAACTTGAGAACTGTCAAGGTACCAAAGATCAGGTTTACCTTGGTGGCTGCTTAGAAGCTACTGCTTGGGGCGTGCAGTCTACCTTGACAGCTAGGTTTGCTCAGAACATGACATGTGACTTCATTTCTGTGTGAACAATAAAATTAAAGGTGCACTTTACCTAGGTGTCAGTGCCAAATATCATCTATTATGTCTTAGGTCTTAAGTTGCTGATTCTAATCATGGAAAATGAAGAAGGAATTTGGGACCCACTACCTTTTAAAAGCCTTGCTTCCCAGGTGGCACTAGTGGTAAAGAACCCACCTGCCTAAGAGACACGTCTTCGATCCCTGGATCAGGAAGATCCCCTGGAGGAGGGCACTAGGGAACCCACTCCAGTATTCTTGCCTGGAGAATCCCATGGACAGAGGAACCTGGTAAGCTGCAGTCCATAAGGTCGCAAAGAGTGAGCGGGACACGACTGAAGCGATTTAACACACACCTAAAAGCCTTGCACAGTTAAAATGATAACATTAGGTTAAAATAGGGTCTCTCTACCTTTGCACTATTGATGTTTGAGGCCTGATGACTGTTTTTTTGTTGTTGTTTGTTTTTTTAGCTCATGGATTTTTTTGATGTCAGAATTTATTTTTCGCTTTGTACGTTTTGAGTTTTTTTTCTGCATTTTAGGTCGAATGAACTTGCCTGGTTTGGAGAATTGTATATTTATAAAATAATATATTTATATATATTTCTTTAATAATGTAAAATGTTTTGGACAGAAATAATTGCTTTGGTGGGGCTTCCCTGGTGGCTCAGAGGTTTCCAGTACCCACCCCCCCACCCCACCCCAAGGTGTGACAAGGAAAAATACTTCTAGGCATTGCTTTGTGTCTCTTGGGGAGCAGAACCCTCTAGTGGATAAGAACCATTGTGTTATAGTAAGCCTGCAATAATATAGCCTATAGTTTCCTTTTGCTCCCAGGAACTCTGTATAAGTCAGTGATGGAGCCATGGAGGTGTGAATTTCCTGTCACTGTTCATTATTGTGGAGACAGAGTATCCCTATTGTTTGCTTCCGCCCAGTGGAGCCATTTTAAGGCAACCCCACTCATCACTCATTCACTCATTTGAGGCAGAAGCTACCCTGGGAAAAATTGTATTTTACAACCACATATAAAATATAGATGCCTGTTGCATGAGCTTTAATTTTGACTTGATGCGTGTCATATGAAATGAATTATGCATGATGAAGACCTGGTACCATCCACTGTAGAACAATATGCCATAGAGAGAACCTTATTAATTGGGAGACTATCAGCAAGATATGAACAGTGTAATTCAGCTCTTACTCTGCCATTTTGCCAATTAGTTACAGACCACTGCATAATTGTGGGTAAAGATGATTAGAAACTAGAAATGAGGAATCATGACTGATGGGAAAAATTCTTTGCACCCCCTGACTTGAATACAACTCCTCATAGGAAAAGAGATTTTATAAAGATTTTCCTCTGAGTTTTTGCACGGAAGTAGCATCATATGCACAGTTAACTTCCTCAGATCCAGCTCTATTTATTGAGAGGTCAGGCAGGTAGAGGAAGGCAGAATAGGTGAGGATTCACACTGTCCCTGATCCGGCCACCCAGTTTTCTAGCAATTAGCCTGTGCCCACAGGCAGTGGGGGAGGCTGCACGTTAGCAAAGCCTCTTGAAAGAATATTTGAATGACATTCCAGTTTCCTCCATCATTGACAGAAAAGTGAAGTACCTTCTCAGGTTACAGGGAAGTAACCCCAGAGACACACTGACCAAGGAAGAATTAGAGGGAATCTGAAGACTATCCCCAGAAGGCAGTGGTGATGACAGTCTGAAGTCCCCTGTGGGATCTTCATAAATGTACTGAGTGGCTGAAGCAGCAAACTACTTAAGTGATTTTATGGTTGAAATCTCTCCGTAGTTCTTTTTAGATTAAGATATGCACATTTCTACACAGGGTTACTATGCAAAGCAGGAAGACTGTATCTTGGTGGTGGTTTAGTCGCTAAGTCTTGTCCAATTCTTGCGACCCCATGGACAATAGCCTACCAGGCTCCTCTGTCTGTGGGGTTTTTCAGGCAAGTAGGTTGCCATTTCCTTCTCCAGAAGACTCTCTTAGGGGCAATTGTAAGAGACTCCAAGGGTGACAAGATGCAAGCTTAAGACCCTGATGGCCGTCTCTGCTGAATCTCCACTTTACAGTCGAGCAAGTGATCTCGGTCACAAGTTTTACAAACTTTATGTGTGCTTTAAAAAAATCCCCCAAAGCCTGACCCAATAGAAGTGAACTATTACATGTGGGTTCTAAATGGAAAACATCTCTTTTTACAGAAATATTCTGCACAGCCAGAAATACTGATCTCATTTCTTGTTTGTCTCAAAAAGCTTTCCTCATGTGCTTTCTTTTTACTCCAAGATTTTCTCAAATCAGTTTTCCATGGATTATTTTATTCTCATTTATTTTTTCCAATGGACTGTGAGATCTTTGAGAGTAGAGTTTATAGTCTCTGGTCCCTATACTCCACACAGCTCCCAGCACAGGGCCTCACAGTGATCAGTATTTAGGCAGGCAGCAAGGAATAAATATTTGTTGTGACAACACAGGCTGGCTATAACTAGTGACCTTTCCTGTTAATTCTCTTCTTTCTCTTATTGTGTCCACAAAAAATTAATATCTTTTAAATTAAAATTTAATTTTGGGGGGTAGTTAAAATTAACCCCAAACTGAACACCATCTAACTAGTTTATTTCTTTTTTTGCCAAACTCTCTCACTTCTTAAGCTATTAAAAATATTAATTTAGGTGTGTGTTTACTTGCTGAACCAAATTCCAGAAACCCAAAAAGAGATGTCCTTAGGACCATGGCACAAGTAGCATCAGCAGTCTGATTGAGGAAAGCATCCGGCCCTGCATTCCATCCAGTTCTCCTGGAAATTCTTTTGAAGAGGTCACTGTAATCAGCATGACTGTGCTATCGGGAATAGTTGAAGAATCTTCAAATATCATGGACTTCCAAAATGGGAAATAGGATGTGTTTTCAAGACTTATTGGGGGAGCTGGAGTTTTTATATGAGCCTAAAAGGTTGTGGGTGTTTTCCACAGGCATAAATGAATGTTATAGAGACTGGGCATCCAGAGCCCAAGCCATTGCAGAAACAAAGGCCCTCGAGAAGGAAGGTGTGTGCGGGCATGTTTGAGCTGTGGGGACAGAAGGAATTTGACTGAATGAATGTAAACATAGGGGAGAAAGGTGGATGAAATATCCTAGATGATGCATCAAATGCAGTAGCACAGACCCCTGAATGGTAGAACAAGGAGTCTAATTTTGTCTAGAAAGCCAGTGAGATGCCATTGGCACCCATACATGTGCTGTGGAGTCATAGAAGGGGCATGTTGATGTCGTCTCAATGTTCATTTGTGGGCTTGTGCAAGAAGCTGTGATGGGGCAGAGATTGGACATCAGCGACCAAGAATAGGCCACTGTAGGCTTTATCCATTGTAGTCTGAAATAGTGAGCAACTTAAATGTCCATTATAGTAAAGTAGGTAAATACATTGTCATATAGTAGTCCCCAGTGTGAATGTATGTACCGCAATGAAAAAGAATGCATCATCACTGCATGCAACAATGGTGCGTCAACAGCTGGACCAATCTCACAGACCAGTGCTGAGCAGAAGTCCAACAGGAGTCATTCCATTCATGTGAAGTTCAAAAAAACAGGTAAAACTAGCCTTCAGTGTTAGTTATCAGAATGGTGTCTGTGCTTTTGAGGAGCATGGATGAGAAGGGGACAAGGTGGGAGGGGGGTCCTCTAAGGTATCGGAAGTAATCGGCATACGTGAGTGTAACCATATGTGAAAATTCATCAAACTTCAGACTTAGATCTGTGCACCTTGCTGCATGTATGTTGTACCAAAATAAAACACCAAGAAACTAAACCCAGTAAACTAGGAGTAGAAAAAAAGAAACAAACAAAAAGTCACTGTAATAGTTTAATGGGAGGGAAGAGGGTTGAACTAGAGGCCTGAATTAGAGAGAGCTAAACATGACAGCACTTAGGAGGGCTTGGAAAATGATTGGATGAGGGCTCAGAGAAAGGAGAGGAGTTAGAGAGGTCTCTGAAGTTTTCCAGAGCAGGTAAATGTAAGGCTCTGTGCATGTTGCTGTAGTAACTAAAGTGGGGATTGGTCACAGTGTGTTGGGTCACATGTAAATAGTTAGGATGACCATTTGATTTTCAGTGGCATAAGGGGCCTTGGCAGAATATACCTGGGCACTGAGGTCCTAGCTTATTCTGGCATGCCTCTGCTTCCTTTGTTCACATTTATAGAAATATAGGGACTCCCTAGTGGTACTTCGCATTCCAAGATCCTCTGTATCTCATTAACATCCACCTTGGATTCCATCCAACAGATCCACTCTTCACTCTGAGAAAGTTAAATAAAAACTGTCTCACCAAGATCAATGCAGAGCTTAACTCTGTATCCAGAAGATTCTGCAGTGTGCAGTTGTAGGAAGCTTTGTCTTTTGGGGGTCATTATGACCTACAAATGTTGATGCTTGGTAGCTAATGTTAACAGGATATTTGGATCTTATTACTACGACCACAGAAAGAGGTCATGAATATGTGCTCTCTGTTTCTGTTTTCTCATTTCTCTGTGTCCAGCTGGGTCTTGGAGAAATAGGTTTGGGTGCCACATGTGGCCCATTAGCTGTGTTTGGGGTGTGTGCATTTGAATTGCACAGTGAATTCTTGACAGAGTGACTGTCCTGGCAGTAGCTTCAGGCTTCCTGATGAACCAGCAGAGAGTACCATGATAGACACTGTAGGGGGTGGATGACCAAGGAGGCTTTCACAGGAAGGCAGCATGCTCTCTAGGAAAGGATTGGGAACAACATGCACTTTTCTGAGCGGGACCCTGATCCTGGTTCACCAAAGCAGTGAAGGCGGCCCAGCAGCCATTTTAGCATTTGATAAGGGCGAGTGTTCAGATGGTTTAATTATATGATGATAGATGCTTCGTTTTAATAAAAGTCTTTATCACAAAACTCTGTAGCTAATTCCAGGGAGCCATCTTGGCATGCACCAGGTGCTGAAATGGTCTTTCTCTCTGGCTGTTCAACAGTTGTCTGTGCATGGAGGCCGAAACCATTTTCTATATGGCTGAGAAAGTCCCTTTCTGGATTCCCTGTACAGCAAGCTTTTGCTGTAAAGGATCACATAGTAAACATGTTTTCTTTTGCAGGAAATGGGATCACTGTTGCAACTGATCAACTCTGCCATCATAGCATGGCAGCTGCTATATACAATATACAAACCAATGAGCATGGCTGTGTTCAAATCAAACATTTATTTACAAAATCCAGGTGGTTGTGAGATTTCCCCTATGTGTCGTAGTTTACCAGCCTCTCTTCTAGGGGACCTATCATGCTCAGAGCCAAGTTCTGTTAGAGCTTCTGTGTTGTTTCACTTCTATGTGCGCCAGTGGATTCTAGAAACTTCATTTATATGAAGTTATCTCTAAGAGACACCTAGAAAGTCACTCTCCCTGCTTAGCAATTAAAGCTTAAACCATTGATGAAAAATGATCAAGAAATAAGGCCTGGAAGTTCTTGAGGACTAATGTTTACTTAGAAGAGTGGCACCAAAATTACTTTAAAACTTTTGAAACTTTGTCACTACTTAGTAGTAATTAAATTAGTTTTTTTTTTTTTTCAAGGGCTTTCCTCATAGCTCAGTTGGTAAAGAATCTTCCTGAAATGCAGGAGACCCGGGTTCAATTCCTGGGTTGGGAAGATCTCCTGGAGAAGGAAATGGCAACCCGCTCCAGTATTCTTGCCTGAGAAATCCCATGAACAGAGGAGCCTGGTGGGCTACAGTCCATGGGGTGGCAAGAGTTGGACACAACTTAGCTAAATCACCACCACCAAATTAGTTTTTGAGGTGAGAAATTCATATATAATATTAGGCTGATTTGATCACTTGCTAAGCTTATGTACACCATGATGGTAGAGACCACCTTCTAGCTAACCATTCTATACCTGGCTTCTAGTCATAGGTGGGCAATCAATATTTATTGAATGAATTAAGGAATGGGGCATGCAGATACAAAAGTCTGATATCTGAGCATATTTATTTTAGAAGCAAATCACTTATAGTACTATTCCAGTGCACACAACATGCTGTCCTTATATGATGCCTTGGGGCAGCCTTCAGGCAGGACATCCTTGTATTGTGTCTGGTGTTTCAGATTTTCTCTGCTCTGTTGACAGTCTTGCTGATCCCCTTGGTGTAAGAGTTGCTGATTGGATCAGAAAGGACATCTGTGCTTGAGTAGAAGCAAACCTAACTGGTCTCCACAGATTGAATTCTGCTCATTTGTGTTCAGAGCAATCCCTTCTCAGCCTAATGAGCTAAACAATGTCAGCACAAGTCTTACTGGTCTTAGTCCTAGGTAATCCCCTCAGTAAAAATGAAGGAAGAATGTTACAATTCAGAAACCATCACCAGCCCAGTTTCCTCCTTTGCCTTCAGTGAATAAATATCATTGTCATTAAATGAAATCAATAGTTTTTCTTGAAGTATATTCAGCATAAAATAGCATTCATGTGAAGCAAAGGAGGGACTCCTTATAGAAGCAATATTGTCTCCAAGCTAATGCAGCTAGGTTGATGTAATTTAAGAAGTTGGTCGTAATGGATAACTATTTTCAACTTCACTAGTAGCATACCATAATATTACCAGAAATCTTTATCTGCCCAGCAGGAAAGGAGATCAATAGTTGAGATTTTCCACTCTATTTCTGCTGATGGGTAGATGTTCCTCTGTTGATTTCCCTATGCTTTATTTATCCTTTAACTTTTTTCTATTATGTTAAATTTTATAACTTTTTTCTATTATCTTAAATTTTATTTTTCTTACAAGCAGCATAAGGTTGAAATTTTAAAATATTTAATCTTATTTTATTTTAATGTGAGTATTGCTTTCATTTATATTTAATGTAAATGTTTATATTAAAATATTTACATAAAGAAGATATTTATATGCATAGATTTAAATCTACCATCTTATTCTATGCTTTGCATTTGTCTCAATGATTCCATGTTCCTTGTCCATTTTTTCTTGCCTTACATATATATATATTTTTTGGATGAGGAAGGATCTGAGCCTACCAAGGAAGGGCCCATAATTCTTTTCTTTTTCTTCCTATCTTTCTGTATATCCACTGTCATGATGGCTGGGTATGGATGTGACACTCTGGTGGCATTCATTTTCAGGACCAGTTGGTTTGGCAGGTTTCTATCCTTTTAGTGATTACTGTAGAAAATAAAGCATGACTTGTTAGCTATCAAAGTCTAAAGTTAACTAATTCTTTAATTCTCTTCCCACAAAACAAAAAAATATTGAAAATCCATTTGCTTGCTCCCTCAGTTATAAACATAAACGTGGTGGTGGTTGTTCTGCATTTTAATTTATCCCACAAGATGAATTTTACTTGATACAGTTAGTGTTTGTTTACTTAAATCCAAATATTTGCTACTTTATGTGCTTTTCTTTCTTTCCTATATCTTAGAAATTTCCTCTGGCATATTTTCTCTGTTTTTACCTGATTGAAGTACATACTATAGAGTTTCATTTAGTGTGGTTCTGTTGATGCTAATCTATTTTAATTTTCTGAAAGTGTATTTATATTGTTTTTATGCTTAAAAAATATTTTTGTTGGTTTTATTATTCCAAGTTGGCATTATTTTCTCTCAGTTCACTAGAGGTATTATTCTACTGTCTTGGAACTTCCATTGTTGTTGAGAAGTCAACTCTAAGTCGAAATATAATTCTTTTGAAGACAGTCTCTTTTGTTGTTTCCTTTTTAGAAAATATCCATTTGTAGATGTGCATTTATTTGATCCTCTTTGTTAATTTTGGGGGATGTCTTAAAACTGTGGACTATTACGTTTTATCAGAGTAACATATTCTCTGATAATTCTTTGTGTATGATTTCTGCTCAGTACTCTGTAGCAAACAAAGGTTAGGTCCTCTGTATTTTACCCTTTTTCTTTTTTTTCCCCTCTTTCTTTTGTGTTTGCCAACATGTTGTTCCTCTGTGCTACATTCTGGATAATTTCTTCAAATCTATCTTCCAGTTCACTAATTCTTTTGTCAACTCTGTCTGGTCTTCTTTTAAACCTGTTCATTGAGTTTTTCTATTACTATTTATAAAATGTCTATTCGTTTCTTTTCCAAATTTACTCCATTGCTTTTTACAGTTTCTGGTTCCTTGTAGATTTAAGATGATGCTGTTGTTTGTACTTTTTCAGTTTTTTTTTCATACAGAGGACTTATATAAATAAACTTTTTATTACTAGAAACTAGATGGCCTTCCTTTCCCCTTTTTGGAAAACAGCATCATGAAATTCTTGATTTTTATCATCCTAATCACAGATACCCTGCAATTATACATTACCTCTTTTAAGAGACTGAATATTTTCTTATGGTGGGCTTTCTCTGCAAACTGATACCATCTCTGTTTTTACTGCACAGTGGAATAGCAGATCAAGAAACCAACAGTAATAATTTAATATGCATCCATGGTGCAATAGGAAGACAAAAAGAGGATGCCCAGAGCCTTGGCAGGGGATTTCAGCGAAGACTCTCCAGGGGAATGATGGGTGAATGACGGATGAGGTCATCCAGGCTTAGTCTTTCCCTTCTTCCCTAAAGAAGAGGGAATGACTAAGTCTAGAAAATCCTTACATTTTGGGGTGAGATAGAGAAAGAGGAACCAAGAGGAGACTGAGAATTAATATTTAAAAATCAGAAGGACAGTAGAGCTGGACATCAAGGGAAGGAGATGCAAGTTTCAAATTTGAGAAAATGAAGACTGGAATAGGTGATACAATCAGGCAGTTTGGTGGTCATTGATGACCTTTGAAAGAACAATTTCAGAAATAGTAAATAGAAGTCTGAGGTTGGGTAGTAAGATAACAGGATTTATAATTTAAGAAATGGAGCCATGAGATAGGCTAGAATAGGAGATAGGTAGCCTCCCCTGAGGAGGTAACAGCAAGGGCTGACAAACTAGGGCTTGCAGGTCAAATCTAGTCCACTGCCAGTTTTATAAATAGTTTTCTTGGAATGTAGCTATGCTCTTTTTTTTTTTTTTTTTAAACCAGAGAAGTGGCCCCTTCCCAGTAAATGAACTGTGTGTAAATCTCAGATAATCTGTTTAAGAAGTTTAGAGTGAAGAGAGAGTAAATAGCTGAATCAGTTCTACTAGAGGTAATAAGGCAGTGATAAAAGAACTCTGGGGGGCTTGGACATACGAAAGATAGGCATTAAAACCAGCTTGGAGTTATCAAGCCCGCTTCCTGGAGAAGGTGGGCCTAAATTATCTTAAGCTGTGGCTTGCAAACTTTAGGTCACCTAGAGATAGATCTTGCTAAAAACATGCACTTCCAAAGTCTTCCTCCTAGAGCTTCCAAATCGGTTTTGGGAGTGAGACTGAGGATTCTGTGCAGTGGCCTGGCGGTCTGTGGACCATATACTGAGCAAACAGGCCATGAAGAATATGTAGAAATTACCCAGTGGTATTCGAGGTACTATCCCATTGGATGCTCATAACATTAAAATGTCAATTTTAAGTGAGCCTACAGTTGCTTTGGGAAGATCTGAGGTTGTTAGTCCTAAGTGCTTATGGTTTATGTATGTTTTAAGACTTTTGAAAAAACTTGGCCTGTGTGTCTGTATCCTGAATGTGGTGGTGGTCCAGTTAAGAGACAAGTGACTGGGAACAGGACAGCGTGATTAGAGAGGGGCTCTAATTAGTGACACAGCTAACACTGAGAAAGCAGTGGCATCTGCTACTGTTGCTAAATATAATTGTTACAGAAAAGTTTATAAATATTCATTTAAATGTATTTCTCAAAGGCTCATGTTTGGAACCACAGCTGCTGGGTTGCGTAAAGAAACACAAATGCACCACAATTAGTGCATTCTTAAAAGAAGAAAAAAAAAGCTTAATCTTTAATATGCAGGCATTTGAGTAAATATCATGGGTCAGCCATTTCTATAGCTAACATTTTGCCTGTCATATTTATTAGATGGTGTTACAACTTAAAATACTTTAGATATTCAGTAGTTTTCTGTTTATGGCTTTCTCAATTTAACAGTTATAAATTAATCTTATGTCGAGTGACTAATACACTATTTAATGTTTTTGTGTGATAAAGTTTTGACTTTGCTTGCCAGGAAATTTGGCTAAAGACTGTTGAAAATGAATTTCACTTGCTTACAAAGAGAAATCTGGCAAAACCCATTTCATTTTAATATTGCAAGCAAATGAGGTCTTTTGGGTTTTAGGGGTTAATCTTCCATTTTGTTGTTTTGAAAAGAATGTAGTAAGAATTATCCATTGACTTACTTGCACCAGCATGTCTGCAAATATGAATTAAATGATAGCATTCCAGTGACAGGCTCATACTGTAGGAGAGGAAAAAATCTTTCTCTTTCTTTGCTCCCAGGTTCTCTAAAAGGGACCCTGAAAATGGACCTGACAAAAGACAGATTAACAAGAGAAAAGCACACACATTTATTTAGTATGTTTTACTTATGATGATTGCCTTCCTAAGGAAAATAAGACTCAAACAGTTAAACATACACATTTTTATAGTTGCCCCCCCCCTTATCAGTGGTTTCGCTGTCCATGGTTTCACCTAACTGTGGTCAGCTGAGGCCCGAAAATACTAAATGGAAAATTCCAGAAATAAACAATCGTTAGGTTTTAGAATGTGCGCCATTCTGAGGAGTGGAATGAATTCTCCTGTAATGAAATCTCGCGACATCAGCTCTATTCCCTCGGGTGTGAATCATCTATTTGTCCAGCGAGTCCCACCCTGTAGTCACTTAGTGGCTGAGGTTATCGGCTATCACCCTGTTGCACTGCTGTGTTCAAGTGATCCTGATTTTACTTAATCCTGGCCCCAAAGTGCCAGAGGAATGATACTGATGATTCTGAAGTGCCAGGGAGAAGCCGTGAAGTGCTTTCTTTAAGTGAAAAGGTGAAAGAAAGTTCTCGACTCAATAAGAAAGCAAAAGAATTGGATAATCAGCTCAGACATTTGGTAAGAACACATCTTCTCACTGTTACATTATGAAGAAGGAAAAAGAAATCTGTGCTAGTTTTCCTGTTGCACTTCAAATTGCAAAAGTTTTCTTGGAGTGCATAAGTGCTTGGTTACTATGAATAAGGCATTCAGTTTGTACAGTGAGATATTTTGAGAGAGAGAGAAAGCATATTCAAGTTACTTTCATTACAGTATATATTTTTTCCATTTTATTATTAGTTATTGTTAGTTTCTTTCTGTGCCGAACTTATAAATTAAACTTTATAATCAGTATACATGTCTAGGGAAAACCATAGTCTATATAAGGATCTGTATTCCCTGAGGTTTCAGGCATCGACTATGGGTCTTAGAGCATATCCCTAATGGTTAAGGGGGTCTACTTTGCTACGTTTGCTGAGGAGTGGAAAGTTGTGGAGAAGTAGGATAGAACAAAAGAGTGGGAGCTGAGGGTAGTCAACTAGTGAAAACTTATCCACCCTCTTCATTCAGATTCCTTTTAGCCACCCTTGGTCTTCGGACATAAAGGTGTTTCTTTCCTCTGATATGGAGAGGGCATGTCTCCCTTGAGGGTCTTATGAGGGTGGAGGAGCCAGACGGTCCTTCTTGCACCTGCTGTTTCTCAAATTCTTTCAACTTAAAATATCCAGTATACCAAGATGCCCTATTTTGGATAGTGCATTCTGAACCCCACCACTGTCATCTCATATTTTGGTGGATTTGTGGGAAGGACCGTAGGAAAGACCAAGAGACAGTAAGCAGCCTGGGAAAACCAGTTGGTGATTATTAGAGGATTTGTAGGTGTCTGAGAATAAGATGGGCAGGGCCTGGATTAAAAATATACAGATTCTGAGGGTAAAGTAAGGCAAGACACATTACAAGACTGAGTAAGGCCTAAGGTGAAATTTGTGATGGACAGATGAGGATGAGAAATAGGCATCAATAAACAAAATGTTGTCATATGAGCTTGATACTTAGACAAGATTTGGCCAAAGAACGTTTCTACCTGTGGAGTGGTCCTCAGTGGGGTGGTGCTTTTGCCCCTTAGGGAATATTTGGCAGTGTCTGCGTATAGTTTTTGTTTTCACAAAATGGGAAGGGAGTGGCACGTAGTGAGCAGAGACCAAGGATGCTTCTAAATATCCTATATTGCACAGGACAGCTCCCTCTACAATCATCTGGTTTAAATCATCAATTTAAATTGAGGGTGAAATACCGCTCTCCTTAGCTAAAGGGGCTGACAGGACAAAGTGGTATTGAAGGAAAGCCCAGACCTTAAATGACAAGTCAGGTTTAGTAAACTGGGTGACTTTTTAAATTTTAATTCTTTCAATGATTTCAAGAGATAGGCACCATTATCATTCCTATTTACAAAGGAGAAAACTTGGCAGAAAGAATTTAATTATCTCACCTGAGGTAACACAGTTAGTAGGCAGTAGTGCTTTTATATACATTCAAATATATGAAATTTGACTCCTGTATAAACTTTCTTAACTGATACAGTAGTGGAAGTTTTCTAGGAAGGTATAGACCCTATCATGTCCACTCCTCCCAATAATCAAATACCTGAGTGACCACAATACATCCTAAATGTTACATGTCTGTAGCCCATCTACACTGAGTGAATTGCTATAATTTGTGCTCATCTTGACATTTCTTAAAGAGTAACATCTTAGGTGGTAATTGGATGATCTATTCTGGAGAGAAAGAAAAGTAAAAATATTCTCAATCATTGTGTGTTTCCAGTTGATATAAGCATAATAGATTTTATTAAACTCAATTGAAAACGTGATTATAGTATTTGTTTTTTTTATCAAGCATAATGAGTTTTGTTGATGTTTTTCACATTTTCCTTTTCTTCTCATTATTTTAGATCTTCTTCTGAAATGCACCCCTTCACAAGGGTATCCAGGTAAATCCACTGTGTGGTATGCTTGCTTTCAGCATTACAATGAGTACCATAAAAATCCTCAAGGGTTCTATGGCATTCATTTTTACATTACAAAGTCAGTTTAAAGTCAGGAATATAACTGCTAGAATGCAGTGATCGCACTCTGATTTGGAAGTAGAAATCATTTATAGTTACGGGGATCATCATTGTAAATGGCATGCATGGTTTAGCATTTTTTAATGTTACTAAAATCGTTAAAATTTATATTCAATGAAGAATTTTTAGTTCTGATTTAATGAACTTCCTATTGCCATTTTAAGATCTGAATATAGAACCCATTTGAATTTTAAGGCCTTTGATGACTGCATAAATTGGATTGAAAATAAATGGCAAAGACTTATACATTGTCTTGTCACGGATATGAAACATATTTCCTTTATGCTGTTTTGTTCTAATAAGAACCTAGGGGCAAGTGTCAAGAATGTTTAGGTGAAATCACAGATGACTTAAAAATTATGATTTTCTGGATCTCTTTGGCCCGTCTTTTCTGGAAAAGTCTGAGTTATTTGGGATGAGACTGCAATGATTCTGGTTAGTTACCAGGTGTTGACATTTGCAAAGCATAAGCTGCCTTGTTAGAATGGAGGCCAAATGAGAACTGGCTTTCCTGACTGACTGCTGTAGTGGGTGCCTTAGAGTCCTAGAGGCTGAAAAGCTTTCTGGTTGGTGTGCACGGGCAGAGAACAGCGGCTGCTGGCGCACTTTCTGTGGGCTGGCCATCCTTACCAAGCCCCTTCACTCTGCCTTCTGGCGCACTGGGCTCCAAAGTACCAGTGCGTGCAACATGTGAATCCAGGTGTGAAGCTTGATAGTTGCTTTCTATCCCTCCAAGATGAAACTTTTGTACCATACAGTGTACAGACTGATGCTGGAATGCTTATTTTGGTGTATAGCATGTGACCGCATATCACATGTGACCATGTATTTAGAGGGAAGTGTGAAAGTTTTATAACATGGAGGAGTTGTCAGCTGTACTCCTGCTCCTCTCTCTCTCTCTCTCTCTTTTTTTTTTTTTTTTTTGGCTCCCAGTGTTTTGCAGCATGCTGTTGGTTACATCCTGTAGGACATCAGTGCTATGCCTAGTTTAATTAAAACATACCTTCAAACAGTAGACACTTTACCGTCCTTGGTGATGAGATGCGACATGGCCATGAAAATCTTGATGCATACGAAGGCTTGTTCCTTATCTTATGGCAAAACACTTCCTAAAGGTGTTGTCAAGATTTAAAATGTTCTTTATATCTTACAAAAATTATTTTCAAATGTGACAAGAGTGTGTTAATTGTATGCTATCTAATAGACTTTGAGACAGAAACATACTTTATTATTTCAAAATAAAAATTCAAACACTGAAGAAGTAGTTAACTGCTTTTCAAGAGAAACATGTTTTAAGCTTCTAGACCATTTTGCAAATGGATGTTTGTCTGTATTTCCATTGTTATATATTCTTAGGTAGGTGAATATATTGTTGCTGAAAATGATAATTTTATCTATCATTACTCGTAGCTGAATGCTTCAAATTCTTGAAAACAGTTTTCTAACCTACTTTAAAAGCTTCCAGAGTTAAGGTTTCAGTGGACTCTGAACTCATGTATTAAAAATGTGAAAATTGACATGTTCCCATTACGTTCTGGGACAACTGATTGTTGCCATGGAAGATGGACATTTTCTGTCAGAGGTTCAGCAAAAATGATTGCCTAGTTGGTGGGTGGGGGCTGCAAACTGAGATGTATGAGTTGGAAAACTCAGCCAGTCAACATTTGGGTCCTCTGATCCCTGTGAATTTTTTCTTTCAGTCTGAGAGCCACTGATCCCAGTTTAGCAATGAACTTCAAGCCAGACCTTCAGATTGCTGTATCACAGTGTGTGACACCAAGATTTTCAAAATTAATTAAGCATATTAAAACAAATTGCTCTCTGTAAAAAATATTAACAGGAATGGTTCCACAGGAGTGCATTCCGTACTATTAATAATCAAACACACAGTTAACCATACATTTATTCTGTCCATTGAAAATTTTCATTTGTGTGTTTTATGATGTATTTAACATACTAGCACTAAGAGACAGATAATTGAGCACAGTCTAGATCAGGGGTCAGCAGAGTAGGGCCCAAGTGCCCAATCTGGCCCTGGAACTATTCACATATTATCTAAGGCTGCTTTTGTGAGGCAAATGCAGAATTGACTGGTTGCAACAGAAGGCCCTGCAAAGCCAAAAGTATTTACTGTCTGGCCTTTTACAAACAAAGTTTGTGGACCCTTGATGTAGGCAACAAGGCAACAATGGAAAAGAGGTATTCTGCCCTATCTGCATTCATTATTCATTTGGGAGTACCTTACAGCATCCATTCTCAGATATGGCTGTGCATTTGCGATAGTGTTGAGAGTTTTAAAAGAATACTGATGCCTGGACCCACCTCTAGGGATTCTGCTGTAAATAGTATGGTATAAGGCCTGGACTACCACTAATCTTTTGTGCAGCCAAGTTTGAGAACCACTGCCTTCTGGTGCTGGACACTCCTGATGGGAAGTGAGTTTCTGTCTGTAGGCTAAGCTGCCCCCAAGTAGCTTTTCAGCAGCCCTTCTGGGTCTGGCTAAATAATGCTTGAGGCAAGCTGTCCCCACATTTAGTGGGCAGAGGACAGGCTTGGGAATAGCAACCCAAAGTCAAACCTGAAATTTCCTTAGGACTGTGGCAAGAAGAAATGAGATCAGTGCTGTAAAAATGCGTTGATTGGAGAATTGATCATTTGGAGAGACTTGGACGAAATGTAAAACCTAAAGGCTTCTATTGTCTCTGTTTTCAGTGTATTCCTTGCCCGCTGGTGCCTGTTTTTATCACTGAACAAAGAAAATCTACTGGCCACTCTCCTGGCAGTTATCTTTCATTCAGATGTCAATGGAAGATGATCTGAAGTTCTAGAAGTTTTGCCATGGTGGATTTCTTTTCCTCTGTGGTTTAGGAACTGAGGATTATTTCAGTAATAATCCTATTTCTGAATGCTTGCCACATAATGTTATTTTACAGTTCTGTGCATGGCTGTCATTGTAAACACTGTTTATAGAACCTTTATCAGCATTTGCCTCTGGAATTTATAAAGCATTTAGTATAATTTGCTGTGAAACCGCTGGTGTTTTTTTTAGCTTAATAGAGTCGCACATATGGAGTGTTTGGAAGATAGCAGTTACATCCTATAAAATGGCTTGCGAGTCTAAAGCACTTTTATCTTAGCCATTTAAAATGATTGATTAGTTAATTCACACAGCCAGGTACTGTTTGCATTTTCCAAATGAGGGAAGTGAGGCAAAAAGAGGATAGGGGACTTCTTCAAGGCCATGCAGCAAGGTAGGAGCAACTGAGAATTGTATCTCAAGTTTCCTGGCTCCCCAGGCTGAACTTACCCATCATCTGCTGCTTTCCCACAACTCAAGGCAGTGATAATGTGCCTGCATCTCCATCCTCCCAGAATGCAAAGCACCCCCAGCAGGTGCTTATAGTAAAACACAGGACCAAATCAGTGTTCCTGCCTTGAGGAAAACTCCTTCAGACTTTATTATTATATTTTGCTTGGAATGGCATAAATGTAAATAGATCCATTGAGAAACAGATGCTCCGCTTTTGAAAATTAAACCAGGACCCCAGATAGGTAGTGTCATCTACACAGCAGTTAGGAATTAATTCCACCAATGTTTTATACTGTAAGGTGATAACCAGCAGTATGTTTTCTAAATGATATGATTTGCCATGTGATGCTGCTGTGCATTTCATTTAGAAGGCTTTTAAAATCCATCCTTTGAAACCCTAATTAGCTAGAAGACAAGGAAAATAGAAGTGTACCTAATTTAATAGTACCTGGAAAGAAAAAAACATTGAAAAAAACCCTTATTAGGAGTTTATTAAAAATTTTAATTTCCAGACTAAGTACCAACAGAGAACCTGTTTCTATACAATATAATCATGTTTTAATATTCATGACAAAGACCCTAAGGGTATGTGAGACACTCAGTTATCAAACAAGATTCACTTCTCTATATATACTTTTTAAGGCAGGAAAATAAAAAATTTTAATAATCAAAAATATTCCCAAACCATGGCTAAGCCACATTTATTCACCAACTCTAGTTAATGGAGTTTATTGTTTTGATGCTTTAACTATAAGCATCTCAACTATTAGCATTTATTACCTCAAGCAAGACTTTGAGCTAATAAATATGTCAAGCTACATATGTTCTAGAGAACACATGTTTGTAAAATAAGACCTTTTAGACCACTTATAAGGTGGCTAGGAGTTTCCATTACAGGGCCTATCTGGGCAAAGAAGTGAACTGTACGATTTGTGAATTATAAACCTCGTAGATAGAAGTGTACATTTATATTAATAATGACTCTGTTATCACCTGATCCCTGTCCTCCTGAGGCTTACGATCTAGTTGTGAGAGTCTGGTGATAAGCAGAGGACAGGACAAGTCCAGATGTGGTTAATGCTGTAAACAATCAGAAGGAGCCCTTTAGCCGCAATGGAGCTGCCAGGCTGGCCCTCTACACCAGCATAAATTTAATCTGTACGTGAACAGTGAGCCTGAATGCATCAGGCAGTCATTCCTGATGGTGCATGTTTCCCGTGGTTCCTTTGCCCCTAAGTTGCAGTGGGTAATGTGCAGGGGCCTCGAATTGATCCTGGGCGCACAATGGGATTGCATCACAGTTTGCAAACACCCATCTTGGGAAAATCCCAACTCAGAACTGCTGGCACACCTGCTCATCCATATCCCTTCCAAGAGAGGTGCTCCTCATGATGCTTCCAAAGGTGATTACTATTCCAGCACCTGGGGATAAAGCTCTTAGTGCCCACGACATGCAAAAACCCATGAATTATCTCCTGACATTGAAATGAAGTGCCGTGATATAAAGAGACAGAAGGGTGTCGGGACTGGGAGCTGACCTCAGAGATGATACAGGAAGCGAGCCAGTCATAGGGATAAATCAAGAAGGGCATTTCAAGAGGGGACAACATGAGGTGGGCAAAGGTGCTTGGTGTGGTCAGGGGACTTTAAGAACAGCCTGGCAGGAGCCTCATGTTGTTTAGTCGCTAAGTTGTGACCGACTCTTTGCAACCCCATGGACTGTAGCCCACTGGGCTCCTCTGTCCATGGGAGTTTCCCGGCAAGATTACTGGAGTGGGTTGCCATTTCCTCCTCCAAGGAACCTCATGGACAGGCACAAAGGTGGTGGGGCAAGGTTGAGAGATGCCAGAGGCAGGCCCTGTAGGCAATGGTTTGAGTTGGGAGTTCATCAGAAGTATGATGGGAAGCCTGTGCCTGTCTGTAAGCATGTAAGGGACCTTCTCTGTTTTCCAGTTACAACTTTAGGTCATGCAGCTGGTAAATCAGTCTGTATAGCTTGTCACAAGCAGAATTAGGACAGAAAACTATCAGAGTGCCTTATATGTAGTGGTATGAATATTGTTTCACAAAATTTTACTTTTCATACTTTGTTACTGTTAAGTTGCGCATTTTTTTTGTGTTTTGACATCTCAAATCAAGGTGGGTCTCAGAATCAATGACACCTAAGATTTGATGAAAGATGATATCAATGTTTTCAATATGCATATGTGAAATGCGTTCCTTGGCAATGTTTATTTTGAACTGTGGGTCACAGAATATTTTACTACCAGAGTGCTGGTTAATGGTAGCAAGTTTAGGGCAGCCTGGAGTTCGAAAAGCAAGCAGAATTGGATGCCACCATTCTGAATGGGGTGACTCAGAGGAGGTAGATGTAACCTTGGCTCTGGAAGCAGATATAGTTGTCACCCAGAATGCCTCTATCAGATGACTGTGACCCCAGCTGACAGACTCCAGCACTGAGAACCAAATGTAACAGGATGCCCAGTGGATAGAGGGAGCCTGGAGCTGGTAAGACTTGGGGCTGTTCATAGTACCATATCTAGGTTGGAAAAGCAACAGGAGTAAACACTCAGCCTTTAGTGGCTCATGGATTGGAGGATGGTTACCAAGACATGGTCTGTTGTAGTAAGAACAAGGCCCGAGCCTCTTCAGAGGGGTTACTTTCAGGGAATAGTAATCATATGCTCAGGGAGAGATCCCACCTAACTCTGTTTTAGGAGCCTACAGTTTGGGGACTGGGCCTCTGGAAGCCAGGCCAAGGCCCTTCTAGCCACAAGGGCAACTGGAGTCCCACAGTGTTGGCTTGGATTTATGTAAACTCCATCTGTCTACAACTGAGTTCATTTCCTTTAAGAGCAAGGTTGAACCTCTGCAGGAGATGAGTTGTTTAAGGAAGAGGAGTGAATCCTGGTTGGAGAAGGCAATGGCACCCCACTCCAGTACTCTTGCCTGGAAAATCCCATGGATGGAGGAGCCTGGTGGGCTGCAGTCCATGGGGTTGCTAAGAGTCAGACATGACTGAGCGACTTCACTTTCACTTTTCACTTTCACATATTGGAGAAGGAAATGGCAACCCACTCCAGTGTTCTTGCCTGGAGAATCCCAGGGATGGGGGAACCTGGTGGGCTGCCGTCTATGGGGTCGCATAGAGTTGGACACGTCTGAAGTGACTTAGCAGCAGCAGCAGCAGCAGCAGCAGCAGCAGCAGTGAATCCTGGTATAGATTCCATCATCTCATGGTGTGAGAGATGGAAATAACTGATGGGTGCATGAATTGCCACAGGTGGGTTCAGCCAACAAAGAGAAGGAAGAATCTGCATGTCTTGCCTTCGAAGTAAAGCTCTGTGTTGCCTTCCCTCTCCAAGTTCTCTCAGGCAAAACCCTACGTTCCTTTCTCCCAGGTAAACAGGAAGAGACAACAAAGATCTATTTTACAATTTTCAGGCTGGGCAGGAGCCTTGCTTTCACTAATTTTATCCTTCCAGCCTGATAATGTGTAGTTCTCCTAGGTGGTGCTAAGTGGTAAAGATTCCTCCTGCCAATGCAAGAGACAAGAGAGGCAGGTTTGATTCCTGTGTAGGAAAGATCCCCTGGAGGAGGACACTGGCAACCCACTCCAATACTCTTACCTGGAGAATCCCATGGACAGAGGAGCCTGGCAGACTACAGTCTAGGAGGTCGGACAGAGTCACAGCTGAGTGTCTGAGCAGCAGCAATGTGTAATTCAAGTTGTGTAAACTTTTCCCAAGGAACTGAATTTAGTCATAACATATTCTTTCCTAACGCACACTTCAAAATATGCCCTTTATTAATTGTCAGATGATGTCTGAAATTAAGCAAGTCAGTGAAGGCTGCCCAGGACCAGAAAATTAGCATGTGATAATTTGTTCTTCACCTAATTCTTTGTTCAAACCGTAGCTTCTGCCCTTATATGTGGGCCTTACCACATGGAAAAAGCATTTCTTGAGCTTGAAAAAAATGACACATTTTGCTTGTGTTTATTAGTTGTTCTCAAGGATAACAGTTCGGATTTTTAGCATTTTAGTGCATTATGAAGAAAAATTGCTATTGTAATGTATTTTGAAACAGAAATTGCCACTTAACTAAAAGCAGTTTGAAAATAAACATGTCACAGTGAAATTTTCCCAATTTTCTTGTTGTTTTGGCTCATCAGTAATACACTGAGTGCTTTATGTTCTCAAATAGTAAATTCCCAGATTATTTTACTTCTCTTTTTACTGACCAGAGTCTGTGTTCATAAAAAGGTAGGTTGATGCATGCAAATTAATTACTTTCTCCTTAGTCAATATATATAGAAAGCAACTGCTATTAAATTTTCTAATTAAGATAATGGATGTGGGCTTTTTCATAATAGACTTTTTACCACGCACAAACTGATGTCTTATGATCTTACAATATTTGCTTGACAAGGAAAGTTCTACAGACTCAAAATTCTGTGAAGACAGGAAACGGTTTTGTTTGATGCTTTGTCAAAGCTATAAGCACTTTAATGTAGTCTCCATTGGGTTGCATTTTATTTCTGTGATGTTTCCCATATGCAAAACACAAATTAAAATATGCCAGAAGAAGAAAGTATTTTAAATTAATCCCAGCCTGTTTTTCTATGCTAGAGAAATATAATATTATTATAAAATAGTAACAGTTTCATATGCTATTTTTTATATTGGACTCATGTATAATACCTTTTTTAAAAATGTTGAATGAATACAGAAGACATGTAGTGTAAATTCTTGGATCTATTGAAACCTGTCTACACTGATTAACTCAATCTCACTTCTAGGTTGTTGTCCCTTGGAAGGGAATGCTAACAGCAACCATGGTTGAGCACACAAAGCCAAAAATATTGGCTACCTGGCCTTTTACAGGAATTATGATCCAGGCACATTAGTAGAGTCATTTAGGTATTTAATTGGATTCATAGGCAGTGGTCCTATTGTTAAAAGTTTGGCAGTACAGCACTTCCAGTGGCTACCCTGCAGGCCCAGTGGCCTCTGCTTACATCGAAAAAGCAGCCATAGATACCTTGTCTAACAGAACATGTTACACAGCTGGCTTTGGGCTGAATTTGGCCTGGCAGTTGTTTGCCAACCTCTTCAAATCCTTATTATTCAAAGAACGACCCCCCACAATAGGAACAGGAGCATTCCCTGGAGCTCCTTAGAGATGCAGAATCTCAGGCCCCACCTCAGACCTCCTGAATCTGCATTTTAACAAGGTGCCCAGGAGATTCCTAAACTCTGTCTAGTTGAAGAAATGCTGGCCTACACTACTGTTCAAAGAGATGTACCAAACAGCTCCTAGGAGGCTCTGAAGTGGGGCTTACTTCTAGGCTGAGGGGGTAGGGGCAGGGGTAGGGGTGGGGGCTGTTTCACTGTGGACGTCTAAATGCTCAAATATGGAGATCTTTATCTGGGGCACTGGTAACCCCTAGATCTTCTCAGATGATTTATTGTGTTCCTTTAGGGGAAAATCTTCCTGTTTCTTGTTCTGGGAAATAATGGCTATGGGCACTTCTGCATGAGGGTGTGGGTGGGCTGAATTATTTCATGTAGAGATGTTTATTCCTTCAACGTTCTGTCCAGGGCTTGTGCCACCCAGTTCTGTACCTGGCATTTGTGAGTCGCAAACTTCGCCATTTTTTCCAGTCACATCAATTTCCCCCCTCCATTGTAGATGCCTCTGACTGTATCTAAACTTCGTGGCCTCTGTGCCAAGACTCAGTGGTGGGCTGCCAATAGACCATTACAGAGCTTCTCAGCCTTGGCACTATTAACATTTGGGGACAAATCGTTCTTTGTCGTGGTGTCTGTCTGTCCTGCAGATTATAAGGTGTTGAGCAGCATCCTTGGCTTCTCTTTCAGTGCTAATAATCCCCACTTCCTGCCCGCTGTAGGTGTGATGGTCACAAATGTCTCCAGACATTGCTAACTCTGTTTTGAGGGGCACAGTTGCCCTGGGCTGAGAACCACTGAGTCACAGGGAGGCTGAGAAATCAATGGCTGCCTGGTGATTTCAGGGCAACTAAAGGCCCGGGACATTGGCCTCCAGCCTTGTGCATTCTCGCTTTATCCAGTAAGGCAAAATAATGTTATTTTCCATGTGAGTCATAAGATGAGAAGTTCAGGAAGCACAGTAAAAACCCCAGCACCCCTCCCCTGCTTCTCCAGATCCTGCCTCTCCCTCCGCCCTTCATCCTCCCCAAACTTGCCCTCTCTTGGCTGCCGACCCATCCTATTTCCTGTTCTCTCTGTTAGAACCAGTTCTTAGTCTGCTTCTCTTCTTTTATTCACTTTAACTAATCTAAAGTGTAGAAGAGATAAATATATATTGTCCACGAGGCATTTTGAACTGAAATGTCTTTCATAATGTCCTCTAAAGTAGTATACTGTGGACTGGGAAACAAATGGCTTTCCTAGTTTAGGAGCCTTCTTTCAAATTAAAATGTGCCAATTGCTTAGTTTTCATTACATGTCCCTTGGTAGTTTTAAAAGTCCTCACCAGATAGCTTAATTTCTGTAGCTGATTCCTCTGGTAATATGACTGTCCTTTGTGAGGAAGAGAGCTGGCCTTTGCTGAGTTTTCTGAGTAATCATAGCCTTCTGAAATCTTCCCAGTTTGATCAAACCAAATTCACTTACTCCTATAAAAAATCACTTTATATTATGCCACGGTTTTCCATTTGCTTATTTCCTGCGTGCTGTATGTGGTATTTGAATTTGCAGTTGATTCAATTAGCTGTAATACAGGTTGCCAGAGGGAGCAAGTCTGGGTCAGCCAGAGAGTCAACTCTGTAATCTACCTCATGAGATGAAAGTACAGTAGAGGGTCTGATTCACAGTTTCATTTGGATAGTTCATCATTTTCTCTAGAGAGAAAGATTACATGTAGACCAATGTTCCTACTATATATTCCTCGCCTATGTGAGTATTATAGATTGATTGCAAAATCAGTTCCACTTCTCCATCTTTGCCTTTGTCCATGTTGATTGAACTGTGACTTTTCAGCTCCTC
Organism: Capricornis sumatraensis; assembly: GCF_032405125.1. Classification (NCBI taxonomy): domain Eukaryota; kingdom Metazoa; phylum Chordata; class Mammalia; order Artiodactyla; family Bovidae; genus Capricornis; species Capricornis sumatraensis. The sequence goes on along the minus strand of NC_091092.1, from coordinate 135,313,132 downwards.
CCATCAATAGGTTGACACCTATTTCTCCTCCCGTTAAATCTGGGGTAAGCTTGTGCCTTGCTTTGACCAGTGGAGTTCAGGCGAGGTGATGATGCACCTGCCTGACCCCACTATGCTTAAGAGGCCCTGGACACTTCTTTTCTCTTTGTCTTAGAACACTGCCCCGCTCTCTTGAGAACAAGCCAGGGCTGCACTACTGGAAAATGAGAGGCCCCAGGTGATAGGGCTTCCCTGGTGGCTCAGAGGTTAAAGCGTCTGCCTCCAATGCGGAAGACCTGGGTTCAATCCCTGGGTCAGGAAGATCCCCTGGAGAAGGAAATGGCAACCCACTCCAGTATTCTTGCCTGGAGAATCCCCTGGACGGAGGAGCCTGGTATGCTACAGTCCATGGGGTCGCAAAGAGTCGGACACGACTGAGCGACTTCACCTTCACCAGGTGATAGACAGGAGCCATCCCAGCTCAGGCCATCTTACATCACCAGTCCTAGCCAACCCAATATTGACTGCAGATCCTTGAGTGAACTCAGCTGATACCAGAAGAACTGCCTAGCTGGGCCCAGTCCAATTGCCAACCTGCAGAGTTGGGAGCTAAGTAAAGAGATATAGTACATAAGTTGTTGTTTTAAGCCATTCTATTTGAAGATGATTTGTCACATAGCAAAAAGCTAACTAGAATTGGATAAAGTTATCCCCTTTGGGTATATGAGTATGATAATGGTGCCCTTATTCTGGCACAGATCTTCCTTTTTTTTTACTGAAGTATAGTTGATTTGCAATGTTGTGTTCATTTCTACTGTACAGCAAAGTGATTCAATTATACATATACATATGTTCTTTTCTATTATGGTTTATCACAAGACATGCTGTACCGTAGGACCTTGTTGTTTATACATGCTAGTTTGCATCTGCTAATGCTAAACTCCTGCTCCATCCCTTCCACATCATTCCCTCCACCTTGGTAATCACAAGTCTGTTCTCTATGTTTCTCTTCTCTAGATAAGTTCATGTGTGGCGGAGACCTTTCCAGATAGCACACTTTTGCTCTGTCATCTTTCCTCTTGCAAGGCTATAGCGTTCACAGTTGGAAGTGGTGGCCATGAGTTCTCAGCCACCTTCCACCTTGTCACAGCCATGTAGAAGCTTTGTGATCTCCAGGAGGGTACCTTGTCTCCGTAAGCCTCTGTACTGCTTTCCCAGGTTTGGCTATCTGAAAATATTTTCGAACTACCCAGAAAATACTCACATGACGCTTGTGTTTAAAGGCAAATTTTATGGTGCTGCAAGAGAAAGCACATGTGGGCAAGCACTGGAGTCTGAGAATCATTGCCACAAGCCAGCTCTCCAGGGCCCTTTCCCTGGAGACACTGGGCCAGACTCAGTCCTTACCCTGCCAAGGTTATCAGAGCAGTTAGGGCAGTTGCAAATCATCAGTAAAGAAACTGATCCGAGAGGGGGATCCTAAACATAAAAATACCCATCACAAATCCCACTGCCCTTATCTTAGCCAAGAGTCAAAAACCAGATATTCAGCATCCTTGGAGATAAAAATAGAGCTTTTCCCAGGGAACTGTGAACCGATCCCATCTACACAGCCTCAGGTTCTGTATTTGTAAAATGGAGTTAATTATAAACCTTTTCACAGGGCTGCTATGAGTACTACATGGCATGATTCACGCAGAATAGTCACTAGAAGTGCCTGGAAGTTATTAAACACTCAAGAATACATCTACTGTTATTAATTAAATGCACTTCAACCAGGAATCAAGAACTGAATTCAAGTGGTGTGACTTTGGACAGCTACCTGGGTCTCAGTTTCTTATGAAATTGGAGAAGTCATAGGTTGTTCCCACCCTATGAATATGGCATGAATACCTTCAATTGAATTGATGTCCCCAAACCCAAGTAAGAGACCACTTTTGCTATTCCATAGTTCATGCAGGTTAGCAGCTAATAGATGGTAAAGCTATAAAAAAAATCTTAATTCTGCGGGGATAGTACATAATTGGTAGGGTAATCTAGTGAGCTAGCTTGTTCAGAGAGCAGGCAAACTGAAGAGACCTTAACGTTTAGAAAACGGTGCTGAGAAGACAGTTGAGAAACTCTTGGTATTGAAAGTCCATGTATCACAGAGAATAATCTTTTTAGGGCCAACTTGTTCTGGGGCCCTATTATGGCCCATGAAGCATTGGTGATCAGTGGGTTTTCACCAGCTGTCAATGGAGTGCTGGAGAACTTTCCTTGTGATGTCACGTCCTAAGCACCCATGAGTATGTCCAAGTAGAGTAAATGGGTGAGTGCAAAGCCTGATTTGCCATAGTGACCTTCTTAGCTAACACTTAATTTCACCTCTGAAGCCATCTTTATATATGGATGGGGCCAACCTATGGCTTCTCTAATTTCATATGAAGAAACTGAGGCCAGGTAGCTGAGGTGCTATGTCCAAGGTCATACTGCTTCATGATATATATGTATATAAGAAAAGACCTTAATGGTTGGTATTTAATATAAAACTTTTATTTGGGGAGAAATTTTAAATGCTTCATGCTGAAATTTTATTTTCCTGGTTTTCAAAGCAGTCAACATGTAGAAACATTAGCCCCATTAAATCTAAGGAAATAAGTGAGTTGATCACAAGGGCTCCTTGGGCACACAATACATACATGAAATGTGAATATTTGCTGCAATATGATTGAATGTATGGTGTTCTGAAGGTCACTTTAATATTTATATTAGAATTCATTTTCCATTAGGAAACAGATAAATTATAAATTATTTATTTTACCCAAAGTTGGATTGCAACTTATATTAAAACTTAGGATCTTGGGTTTGGGAGTTAATTGAGAATTCTGAAAGTCACTTTCCCCTCCTGGCTTTCTTTGAAAATAGAATTTTGAAATTGCTTAGTTACATAATTTAATATTTATGAAGTAAAAATAAAATTCACTAATAAGCCCACTATATTGTTTTTTCTTTCTTCCTGAAGAGCTTGCTCTTAAAATACCACATCAGGAAGCAAGATGCCCTTGCAGTCTGAAAGCAACATATGGACAGAGTAAATATCATCCCGATTAAGCTCCCTATTTTATATGGAATGCAACGTAGCCAGACATTTTAAATACCTGGAACTTGTCAGCCCTTAATTTGTGGTTTCCCATAGGACTAAGGCAGTCTAGTATATTTTTCCTAACTACAGATGTTTGCCATTTTTAACCATAATAAATGTACGAAAGTTTTTAAAGCATTATATTTTCTACCCCATTTAAAGATAAACATCTGTTTGCTTTAAAATTGGAATAAAGTCTATGAATCATAGAAAAAGTGACACATTTTATGGACCATATGTACAAACTCTAGAAATGGGCCAATTTTCAAAAATTATTATGGACAGACAATTATGTGCTTGAAATTTTGCAAGCACATGTGATTCATTACCTACACCACATTGAGAATTTGTTGGATTTAGAGTGTTTTTGTAAGAAGGCAGCCACTCGGCTGTGTTTCTTTTTTAGGCTCATAGTTACAGAGATATGGCCAAGATAAAAGGTATGTGAAATTGACCTGTGTTTATGAAAAAGGAATTATGATACTCAGCGAAGGTAGCTTTAGAACACTTTGGCCACCTGATGCAAAGAACTGACTCACTGGAAAAGACCCAGATGTCAGGAAATATTGAAGGTAGGAGAAGGGGACAACAGAGGATGAGATGGTTGGATGGCATCACCGACTCAATGGACATGAGTTTGAGCAAGCTCAGGAAGTTGGTGATGGACAGGGAAGCCTGGCGTGCTGCAGTCCATGGGGTCACAAAGAGTCAGACACAACTGAGCGACTGAACTGAGACAGAACACTGTCAGTGCAATGAACCCTTACTCCTTTAAGGATGCCTTATAACCTAGGCTGTGTTTTCACTTGTCAGAATTAAAACCTCAGCTACAGATGGGTACGTTATACTTTACAGTTTATGCAAAATTTGGATTTACCTTTCACAACCCCGTGTGGTCTGTGATGTCAAGCAGAATAAATATGTAAACATAACTCTTTTGACCAAAGATTATAATAATGGCCCTTTCTTTCTATGCTTTAATAAGCCATCTGATTGAAATGTGTTTGGGGGTAAAATTTAATTAAAACTGGGGAGTCTTTTGGCCAGTCCACATAATTTACATCGAAGGCATGTACGTACCTTAATGGAAGAAACATTCAGTTGTGTAATTTCTTATTGTTGTGGTTATCTTCAAATTCTTTCAGTTTAGTTATAGTCCATGAAGGACTTTTCCTGAATCCTTAGATGATGAATTGTCTTTTCCAATGTGTGTTAAGGTGAAACCAAAATCTGTGGTTCTTCATTTTTTTCCTTTGAAAGATCCCTTTTCTGGCCTGTGCAATAATATGCTTTTCTCAGGAGATCTTGGAAAGGATCCTTACCTTTTTACCCTTTAAATCATTAAATGTTACTGAAGGATCATCAGTATCTACCTTCCACTGGAAAGTAAGTTTGACAGTAAACTTTATCCTCTACCTTTTATCTTACTTTCTTATTTCAGGGAGAGAACAACTTCGGCATTAAATTGGTTTAGAAGTACGAATTAACTAGTGTCAACCTAGGTATTTGATCCGTACGCAAATGGCATTGCCTCCAGCCTGCCCTTCTTGGCTCTTCTCTGCCCTTCTCTCCTCTCCCCTCTCTTCTCCTCTGGTCTGGCCAGACTACTATCTCTGTGGTGCTGGAAGTCATCTCCCCATCGAGAATCTGCCTCAGTGGCTGGGATGGGCAGTGTTCCCCGTGCTTACAAAGCAGTGGGTCTGGAGATCAAGTGCAAAGGCAAGACTTGAATGCCCTGTCCCCTCATAATGTCTAAATGTGTGCTTTTTGTAACGACATACACTCTTGAGAAATGAAACAAGGTTCTGAATTGTCTCAGTGATTAAGCCTGTTTCTCCTGCTCTGTTTCAATAGGTATGGTATTTACAGAGCTCTGTACATTGGTAGCGGAGAAGGCAATGGCACCCCACTCCAGGACTCTTGCCTGGAAAATCCCATGGATGGAGGAGCCTGGAAGGCTGCAGTCCAAGGGGTTGCTGAGGGTCGGATACGACTGAGCGACTTCCCTTTCACTTTTCACTTTCATGCATTGAAGAAGGAAATGACAGCCCACTCCAGTGTTCTTGCCTGGAGAATCCCAGGGACGGGGGAGCCTGGTGGGCTGCCCTATGGGGTCGCACAGAGTCAGACACGACTGAAGTGACTTAGCAGCTTAACAGCAGCAGTACATTGATAGACAAGCCGGTTTTTATATAGGTAGGATGCTAGAAGAGGTGTTTTGGCCCTTGAGATTGTTTCCTGACAGCTCTGATTCTTTCAGTTCTGTTCAGCAAGCATTTACTGTGCACCTGTATGTGCGAGCTGTGCTATAAGGTTGACGATACAGCACCTGTCCCCAAGGAGCCCTGAGGAAAGACACACAATGATGGCTCTAGCACCCTTCCTCCAATGACTAGTACTTACTTGTTAAAATGAATGTTTATATAAATGCTGGCTATTGTTTTGAGCCCTTGACATATCATTACCTCACTTAATCCTCTAAATAACACTTTAAAGATTACTGTCCCATTTTAAGGATGATACAATTGAGGTTAAATACTATCTTGAAAGTCAGGCACACTCCTGTGCCTGCTTCACTTGTAACTTTAGCTCAAGGAATTGTTGGTTGGTATTTTTGTGCGGTGGGCGCTTCATTTGAATTCACAGATCTGTATTAGTTTGTGCAACCTCCTTAACTTCTCAGCTTTTTATAAAGGATTTTTCTTATTTTCACAATAATTTCTTTTTAAAAACTTTGTTTTATTTTTATATATTTGCTACAGGTCACACACTCCATTTACAGTTATTGCAAACATTGACTATATTCTCCATGTTGTACAATAAATACATCCTTGTAGCCTGTCTTATAGCCGATGGTTTGTACCTCTCACTTCTCCACCCCTATAATGTCCCTCCCTGCCTCTCCTCACACTGGTAACCAACAGTTTGTTCTCTATATCAGTGAGACTGCTTATTTATTGTTATATTTACTAGTTTTATTTTTTAGATTTTACACAGAAATGATATCACATAGTATTTGTCTTTCTCTGACTGACTTCACCTCACAGTCCATCCATGTTGCTGCATATGGCAAAATATCATTCTTTTTTATGGCTGAATAATATACTATTGTAGCTATATACCACATCTTCTTTATCCATTCATCTGTTGATGGCCACTAATATTCTTTTTTTCAATAATATACATCACCTCTTTCCCACCACTAGAGTCTGTCATGGGCCTCTTTCCCCTAAGACTTTGAGTCTAACATCCTCTCGTTTTCTGGGGTCATCTCTCTTCCCACTGAGATACTTTTACCATCAACTCTCTTCTCCAAATTCCAAGACACTCAAACTGCAGTTTCTATCAGGAAAGTAATGATTGCATCAATATTTGTAATGTGCTCACGCAAAGCAGATTTAGCCTCTTTTTCTCTTAACTTCTTCAGAGAATAAGCCTTGATCTTGTTGTCCAGTCGCTAACTCATGTCCGAGTCTGCAACTCCATGAACTGCATGCAGCACGCCAGGCTTCTGTCCTTCACTGTCTTCCCGAGTCTGCTCAGATTCGTGTCCATTGAGTTGGTGATGCTGTCTAACCATCTCATCCTCTGCTGCCCTCTTCTCCTTTTGCTTTTACTCTTGAGCTTTGCAGAATCTCAGGTTCCGTGAAGGTATTTCCCAAAGTAAGGAGATACTCACTCTTAAGGAAGACCTTGGCTATCCTCTTAGACAAATCAGCTTCCAACACATTTATCTTTGGCAATATTTTTTTCGGTCACCTCACTTGTAACTCTCATTTGCACAAAGGCATTCAGTGCATCTTTTCAAAGGAATTTGGATTCACTTTAATATTTGTTCCTGGTGACTCTGTCAGGTTGAGGTTCTTGATGCAAAGTCTTTGGTCTTGATCTATGATGTTTCCCTATGAGTGGTTAAGTTAGAGGAAATGAATTTCTTCATCATCAAGATTTTTTTTTTGTCATGAAGGAGAAAAATATGGTGGAGACCAAGATGAATGGCCTATTTAAATCTCAGTTAAGAGGCTATATCCAAGTCTGAAGATTGATATAATAAGGCTTGCTTTCTTTGTGTCTTACTTTAGCTCCCTCTTAGGTTGCCATGGCAAAGTTTACAGTTTAGAGGCCACTTGTCATGAAGTATACAGTCTGTTTATCTGTCCATTGTCAACTGGACAATTATTAGAGCTTTGTAAGTTCTTTGTATCCAGCAGCTGGCATAACTCTATGTGGAGACCTGACAGTCCACTTAGCAATGGCATTGCCAAAGCTCGACCTGGTATGCCTATGTTGGGAGGGTTATTTCTCTTTGGGTCACTCTTCCTGAGATGAGGAGGTGTTTTCTGAATAGAGCAAGACAGACACATCTTTTAAATAGGAGCCTTTGGTGGCGCCTGGCACACGGCCAATTCATGGATGGAGCCACATCCGCAGGCACCACAGACACTGTGCAGGGAACATCTCAAATGGGAAAGCTGATCTGGGGAGAAAGGTCAAAAGGATCTTGCCTCATAACATCTCTACAGACTTTTTAAAACTTAGCATGTTTTGGATTTAGCTGAACAAACTAATCCCATGCTGAGCCTGAAAGGTCAGACAGGTGACCTAGGAAAAATGTCCAGCTTCAAAATCAGGCCTTTTTCTTCAGCTGCAAAGACAGGAAAAAGGGGAATCAAGATGGCGAGCATTGTAGCTAAGGGCTCAGATCTTTGACGGTGAAGAGCAGTGGAGTGACTGGAGCATAGCAGGTCTGGGGTGGGAGGTAGGGGTGGGCATTGTGCTGGCAGGGGTCCAGTGAAGCAAACTCTGAGAAATGGCGCCCTCTTCTGTGTGTTGGGAGGGCAGGCAGGAAACAGAAAGCAGAGTTTCAGAGCTTAGGTTGCATAGAACAGACTCAAGTGGGGAAATTCAAAGACACTTTGACCAGTAAGGGAGCAATTAGAGCGATTCAAAGAAAAACAGCCCAGGATTATTATTAAATTCTTACAGTGTACATTCCTTGCTTTATGATTAATGTCAAAATTGAAGATGATATTTTTGTAGGCAAGCATTCGTTAAGAGACTTTTCTGTTATGTTTGTTTATTAGCTCAATATCTGTTTCATTGCGAAAGTAAGATAAAAAATTATCATTACTGCCATTGTCCAAGGATATGGAGCTATTTAGAATTGCTAATTGGGGAGCTAGAGAGAAATTGTATGTACCTGACTAGAAAAATATGGTTAGAATTTATAAGGAATGCACACATATTCTAACAGTATGCTGTGTGATAGTTTTAAGTGTCCAGTTTATTATATTTATTTGGGATATGGATTTGAGGTAATGAACTACACTGTTGTGAACTATCTCAATTATGGAAGCTACGGAAGCTGTCAAGGGCTTCTTTTTTCCCAGGTCTTTACACAAGTCTGCCTTTGAGCCTAATGACAGCATAAATGCTGGGCAAGAGTCATATAAACTGGCCAGTCAGAAAATATTGTGAGGTCCCTTATGCCTTTGTAGAATGAACCTTGAAGAAGATTGACCATTCAAAAAAAGTCACTTAGTGAAAATTATTCTTTATATGGTTATATGCATCTGTGTAACCTGTGTTCTCCCTAAATGATTTGATTCAATGAGGTTCCTTCAATCCTTCTCCTTCCTGTTAGTGCCCGAAAAGGTAATGGCATGTAAATCATGTTAGCTGAGCTGACCAGCACTTGCTGTTGTCAGCACACTGGCGTGAGGGCTGCCATCTCTTGACGGAACTCTTACCTCAGGAGAATTGCAGACTTCATGACTCTAGCCCTCAGCTTAGTTTAATTTGGTAGGGGTTTTTGGCTTGGTTTTTGATTTTGGCTTTCAAGTCAGTTTATTTGTGAGACAACTGGGCTTGGAGTCCATGGTATTTCAGATTCTTTCATCCTTCAATTCTCTGGCTAGGACTATCCTTCATAAACATTTGCCTCCCAGAGCATTCCCCATTATCTTCAAGGCATGAAATAATTCCTCAGAATTGCATTGTTTTAGGAAGTGAATCGAAATGATTGATTAGAAAGTAATGATGCACGGAAGAGAAGCATATTGAAACCGCGCCCTATGCTGAACCATTGGTCTTTTTTCTTTAGGCTGAATTAGTGATTTTACTAGAACCCAAACTGTGATTATCTCTAATTCATGGGGACTTTTGTATCTTGATTACCAACTCAAAAGGTCAGTTTTGTTTTCCCAAATTATTATGATTGTGTCACTGTCATTGTGTCACCACTTACTGAGTGTCTATTACTTTTCCGGTACTCCTGCTATTTTACAAGATAGGCGCTAGTACTTTACTTACAGTTAAAGAAACTGAGGCATAGGGCAGTTCAGTGGCATGAAGTCACCCTGTTGGCAGGTGACCGATTCAAGATTTAAGCTCTGTCAACCTCTAAACCTTGAGCTTTTAGTACTCTGCTGCATTTGACTTTCGCTGGTAGCCTATTGTTACAGCTCTTCCCCATACTCTTATATTATTTCATATCTCCTAACACAGTGGGTGAATAATCCTTGATCGAAGTAACGTTTAAAAAAATGTCCTTTTTCAAATGTTCTAAAGGCTTTTGGAATTAAAATTCAAGAAGTCCAGAAGCAGCATAATTAACCACAACTAGAAGCCATATAGAATTACTTTCTTTTGTAGTCCTTTATGGAAAATTAAAAAAAATTAATCGGAAGGAAAATATTTTATTAACAAAATATTGACTTTTGCCTCTGGATTTTGTCAAATCTCCTATAGTTTTTAGAATTGGTAGTCAATAGAACAAAATAGAATTCAGATTTATGAACCTGACCACACATTTGTTATGTTCCAACAACTAACATAGGACGATTGGCTGATATTCCCTCATTCAACAAAGATCTGGCTCTTGATAGTGCCTGTGTGTGACTAGCTGTAGTACATGACACTGTAAAAGGAATAAAATAGCCTTCCCAGGTTCCACAGTCTAAAAATGTGAGACATATGAAAGCAAATAGACAGCTTTCTGTAGACAACTGCTAGAACTTACTGAGTGTTTCTGTGTCAGGTACTGTCCCGTACATGTGTCTCATTTGATGTTCAAGCCCCTTATAAAGAAGACGCTGTTTTAGTCCGTATTTTATATTTGAAGAAGACAGTGAGGCTTGGGAAGGTTAAATGACTTGCCCTGGTCACACAACTACTGGAAGAGCAGGTGATGGAAGAGAGGACACGGGGGTTTGGTTGTGATGGACAAGTTCACACTTGCTCTCTAGACCCTGGAAGTTGCTCCAAACTGAGGAAATCTTTGGAAAAACAACTAAGACAGAAAGGTACAATGAAGATGTTTGTGGAGCGTTGAAGATTCAACCTGATTGGAATGGCTTGGGTATGAAATGATGTGGCTGAAAGTGGGTGAGGGTCAGCTTGTAGAGGCTGCAAAGGCCAAAGTGAGCAAACAAACTCAGTTTACTTAGCGAACCTTTACACAGAACTAACCGTGTGTCCACTTCTCCTGTATTAAATTGTTTGTTCCTCACAAGGAGATAGTGTGTCATTAGAACTATTCCCATTTCACAGACTGGGACACTAAGGAAAACAGAGATCAATCGCCCATCATTGCTCAGCTCCTAAAAGGTAGATCTGGGATTCGGATTGAGGAAGTGTGGTGGCAGAGGCCAGGATTTTACTGACTGTATAGCTGTAAATACTAATTGGAAGCGGAATGATGTAATCTGAGCTCAGGATCCATGAGAAAGGATCTCTGGATAGGAGAGGAAGAAGAAAGATGAGTGACCGGAAGGAGAGGCAGCCAAGATTACCGCCACACTGCCGTGGGAGGTCAGTGTCATTGGGGTGGGGAGTGGGATGGCAGCATCGAGATGCCCAGGAGGTGGGAGAGATTAATGAGATAGAGTTGCCGTGTGAAGGTCAGAGCTCTGAGTTCAGCTCCTGACTTTATCCTTTATAAGCTGCTGTGTGACCTTGGGAGGAGCCTCTGTGCTGTGACTCCTCGTTCACAAAGGGGAGAGACTCTGCAGAGCTGGGGGAGTTAGTTCTATTTTGGCCTTGCTGATGTCGAGGTATCAGTCGGCTGTCCATCTGGCCGTGCCCGGCAGGTCAGTTGGAAATCTGGGTCTGGAGCTCAGGAAACAGGTCAAGGCTATAAACAGACTCAGGCGTCACCACCAGGGAGGTGAGCATTGAAATTGCTAAGTTGGGTGATTAGAGGGCAAGAGAGGAGGTCTTACGGGAAACCCCTCACCCCACCCCTCGCCTTTCCCCAAGGAGCAGAGGGGATTGATAAAGAGATTGCTGGGAGCATATTCCAGGCTTCTAGATCCCTTGTTCTGAGGTTAATATCTTTTTTGATCAGTGAAGCTGTCGCTCTCTTCCCTCACATCAGCGTTTTTACCTGCACTCGATTCATCATGGGCTTGCGGCTGTGAGTGCTAATGACGCTTCCTTATTGTTCTCCACATTTGCTATGTCCCCATAAAATCATTCAGCAGCATGACCTCAACAGTCATCCCCTGGTTACTGAATCCATAAGGGAAATCTAAAAGCCTCTTCTCCAGCCACTCTTGATGTTCCCAGTTCTTTTTCTCTTTTCTGTGGGGTATCGTATGCTGCCAGTGAAGTTACGATCTTGTTATTTGGTATTTCATAAATGCATTCATTCCTTTAATTTGCAATTCAAAATCATAGTGTGCAGTGAAAGCTGGCTGGAGGAGCAGTTGTCCAAAATTTCAGCAATGACCTTTCAGTTGCCTTCCCTGTATAGCTTTTTGTTTTTGGCTCCAAAGGCCCTTAGTGCACATGTCCCGTGTCTACCTAAGCTGCCTGCTCTTGCCTTAAGGCTCATCTCAGCAGGCTGTGCCATTCAGAAGAAATACAAAAGCAACCTCAAGATGCTTCGTGAAAGTATGGGGGTCCTTGCTGAAGGTCTAGAGGACATGGCTGTGTGTAGATTGGGGGGGAGGGGTGTCACTCGCCCTGCAAATCTTTCCCCATTAAATCCTTCTTTTTCCCACATCCCACTCCTGTCCACATGCCACTCCTGTCCGTAAATGTTCAGATTTCTCCTTTTCTTCTGCCTTCTTCTGCTTATCTCTCTTGGCTTCTCTCTGTTGCCCCTGCAAGCCAGCATACCCTTATCCACTTTTAAAATCTTCGGATATTACACTTACCTCTTCTTCTCCTCCCTTGCATCTCCCATGTGCAGTCTTTGTCAAAACCAACACATCTTCCTTCTTGTTAATCATCTTTAGGAAATGCGGGAGGAGGAATTGTCATACTTTGTTCCTGTCATGGAGATATTAATTTTATCACGCTAATTGTTGAAGTAGAGTGGAGCCACAGTCAGTAAATCATATAGGGACATAGTCCAAGCACATTTGTCATCTTGGATGTAGTGTCACGTCTCTTAGTGTTTCCCCACCAAATTTCCTTTGTAATTCCTTGTGTTGCTAATTTTTATTACTCCCTACTCATTTCCATAGATAAGCCTTCATTTTATGACATGGATGCATGATTTGAGGCTATGAGGGATGGTAGCAAAACCTAATTTGTCACTAATTTAGCCAGTTAAGTTCCATCATGTAAATTCTGTACTATATTGAACACTAAATCTGCTCACATCTTATAAAAATTATTAATGTCTCTAGCTCTTTAAAATATAACAGTGTATGATGTGCTTAAGGCTTAGAAAATTGACAAAGAGCCTGAGAATAATTTTTGCTTTGAATTTATAAAAAGCATTAGCTAAGCCATTTAATGGAGAAGGCAATGGCACCCCACTCCAGTACTCTTGCCTGGGAAATCCCATGGATGGAGGAGCCTGGAAGGCTGCAGTCCAGGGGGTCGCTAAGAGTCAGACACAACTGAGCGACTTCGCTTTCACTTTTCACTTTCCTGCATTGGAGAAGGAAATGGCAACCCACTCCAGTGTTCTTGCCTGGAGAATCCCAGGGACGGGGGAGCCTGGTGGGCTGCCGTCTATGGAGTTGCACAGAGTCGGACATGACTGAAGCGACTTAGCAGCAGCAGCAGCAAGCCATTTTATGTACAAGAAATCTTTAGAAACAGAAAAGGAGGCATCTTTAGTATTTTGCTTAAGCTTCAGAATATAATTTTGCCTTTAAAATACGTTTTCTGAATTTGTCCATATTTTACTAAATATGAGCAAAAGGTTTTTAATGTAGATTGTAAAGGTAAATACTTAATAAAGATTAGTGCAGTTGACTTGAACTACTTAAAATTGTGCAGCCAGTTATGGTAAAGCAAACCAGTAAGCAAAGATGTGGTATGTTGTGAAGATGACAAATTGATGATTAATTGAAAGTTATCATTAATTAACTATCATTATGGTTCACTGTGAAGTAAGTGGAACGTGTTTCTTTGGAAGATAAAATTTTGCTAGAAAAAAAATTGATTACACTGGAATTCTGTAAGTAAAGAACAAAAAAGGCAGAGCCCAGTCTGAAATGGTCCTGTGGGGGGCTTGCTGCATCTTAACAAGGCTTGAGCCTGAAGGGCTCAGAGAGTGTGGGTCTCAATTTGCTGTCTTTCCCTCATTTCTACTGAAACCATGGCAAAGTTATACAATTACTTTGCTTAGATTGCCTTATCTGTAAACCTGGCAAGACCATACCTTCTTCAGAGAATATTTGTGTAGATTATTAATTCTACAGCAATTCTTTCTAGCACACTTCTTGTAGATACTTAGCTGCTTTCAGTCCCCCTTACAAGTATTTTTCAGTCTGCCTCCTAGTTTTGTCAAGAATGGGTGTGGATTTTTATTTTCCATCTCCATTTTTTATTTACCCCTTTATTTGTTGAGGGATGGTACTGATTCTTTGATATTTTTCTTGTATTTGTTAAGAGATATTTTGAAATCACAATTTTTATTATTTCTGATGGTTGCTTTCATTATTTTCCTAAAAACTATAATAAAAATATTCCCTTTAAAAAAGGATAATCTTAAAATTTAAAAGACCTATCATTAATTCATACTAGTAGAATTGGCATTTATAAATAGGATATGAAATTATGTGAAATCTGTTATTCAATATTCTGAGATAAGTAGTTAATGTAAATAATATTTTTCAGGGTCACAAAGTGGTTGTAAATTTTTTTTAAGTAATTGGTTGGGGATAGTTATGATAATATGATGATTCAGCCTCGTGAGGCATAGTCTGTTTAATCGTATCTGATCGAGGGAAAGCTGCTTCTTTGGATTTGGCACAGGAAGGCAGGCTGGATAAATCTGATATTCCTGCTCTTGAAAATATGCCTTTCATATTTGATGTATCTAATCTTCTCTATTGTTGTCTGTTATAAAATTTCTGACAGTATTTATCATCTTTAAAATCTTGAATTAATACTTATGAAATTAGTATAAAAATTGCAGGTGATTATTTTGGGGAAGAAGTATAAATATATAGTAGGTAATACGAAGTTAAATTCTTAATTCCTAATTTTTCCATAGAAGTTTGAAAAGTTTGAATATTTTATTTGTAAACCAAGATAGTATGTATTTATTTAAATTATTATTATTTAAATTATTGATGAAAGTAGAAATAGTTATTTTATAATATATGATAATGAAATATGACTAGTATTATTTTTATTTTTATTTTATTTAAATGTTCTGTTGTATTATACATACATATATTTCATAGTTACTACAATTTTTCCAAGCATCATATGTAATTTAAATTAACATTGTTAATTTTTGTTTGAAACAGAATTTTGTAAGTAAGCCTATGTACATTTGACTCTTGGCTGCTGCATAATCTAATTTATGAACAATCATTTAGAGAAAACACTCAAAGTATTAAGGACAGATTTTACAAAACTAAATTCGTTAGAGCTGGTAATGTAAATTTTTCCTTTATGGTCGTTTAAAATGTTTACATGCATAGCTTTCCACTGCATGGGCAGCAACTTATTTTAACAATGAACCAAACTTGAAAATCAAAGTGTGATTTTACATTGGCAAGTGTTCCTTTCAATGAGCTGATAACCTTATTTAGATGATCAAGACTATGTATCCACTAAGATTGATCTCTGAGATCTCTTAGGCTATAAGTGAAGGAAAATATGAGATATCCATTTTCTTTCCCATTTCCATGTGTGAGAGGGAAGCTGAGAATTAGGCTCCTGGGGGATTCTGTTTCTCTGGATAGGAGGAATCTGTGAATCAGAAAGTGAAGTCGCTCAGTCGTGTCCGACTCTTTGCGACCCCATGGACTGTAGCCTACCAGGCTCCTCTGTCCATGGGATTTTCCAGGCAATAGTACTGGAGTGGATTGTCATTTCCTTCTCCAGGGGATCTTCCCAACCCAGGGATTGAACCTGGGTCTCCCGCATTGTAGACAGATGCTTTACCATCTGAGCCACCAGGGAAGTCCTAGAAAGTAAGAAATTACGATAATGGTGAAAGTGAGTGAATCAGCGGCCCCCAAGAATTCTGGAGCATCCCTGAGAAGAGAGAGATTAGGCAGAACCAAGACACTGGCACTGGGCCTCCCATCTCCAGTAGGTGCCTACAGGCAGGAGGACTTTCTCCCAGCGAAAAGCGGACCTTGAATGAGTGTTTGCTGTCCAGAAGACCGCTCAGAAAGCATTTAGAAAACAAGGTTTGATCATAAACTAAAGAACAAGTGGCCCATAGGCTAAGGCTGCATCCCACTTTACTGAACCCAACAATTTTCTAAATGGAATGATGGAGAAATTTGCTAAAAGATGTCAGAGTTAGGGTGTTCTAACCCCATTCTCCTCCCATCATCTATCTAATGGAAAAAACAGCAAAGAGAATACAAAACTAAGGAGAAAACTCTATTTTTGTTAAAACCAAGGAAGTAAGCTATGAAAGTTTGTCAAACAAATCTGAAACCACCCACCAAGTCAGAGAATTGTGACAATCACTGAAATTTAGCTTAAAGTGAAGGGGCCCTTGAAAAAAGACAAACCTCTGAAGGAAGGGAGCTCTCTGTGAATGCGGGACACAGATGAGAAAGGGCCCGTGAGGGTCTGCAAAAGAGCAGGCCCCGGGTAGGGGTATCTCCTGTCCTTGCTAGAGTGCAAAGGGGGAGGTGGCCTTGAAGGGGAAGTCACACAGACATGCCATGTGTGCAGAAGGCCAGGGGGAGGCGAGGCGGTGGGTGCAGTCAGTTCGGCATCAGGTCATCTCCACGGAAGATAAATAATCAAAACCCACAAAATCACCGCAAACCTTGCGACATGCCAGGCTTCCCTACAAGCCACAAGCAGACCTGCAGTTTATACCAGAAATGGGAAGGAGGAAAAGAATCTTGTAATTCTCGATGCAATGAAAAACAAGTCACTTGGAAGGCATGGGAATCACATCAGCTGTAAGGCTGCCTCCAGAAATTTCTGCAGCGGGGCTCAGGCCTGCGTTTTATCTGTAGTGCCAGGGAAGTGGACAGTGGGAGCCTGGAGTCTCAGGAACAAAGGCAAAAGAGAGACATCTTTGACTGTGGAAATAAGTGTGACATCTGTGAGCTCTTCTGGAAACTAAAGATTTGATTTTGAGATTTCTTTAACCAGGAATTAATAGAGATGCTGAAATGAGGAGTATGTTCTTTTCAATATAAAAGTGGAAACAGTTGTGGGAATTAGGATTACAGAAGAGGATACAAATATTTGACGTCTTCCTAATGAGTCATTAGTAATATAATTTATCTAACACAAGTAACAAAAATGCATAGCTGGAGAGGGGGTGGGAGTTCAGGGATGTGGCTTTCCTCTTGTTTCCTTGCCAGCAGTAAAAATCTACTGCCTAAAATGAATACATTAAGCAACCAAGGCTTCAATTACAAGTATTGCTTGAAAGTACAAAGATAACCAGTGAAGGAACTTAAAACACAATGTAACCAATCAAAATTTTCAAGTGGAGCATGAAGGGAACTAGGGGGAAACATTTATTTCTCTTTAGGTCCATCATTAATAGACCCTGTCTGAAGTTAGTCATGCATGAAACAGATGTTGGGGCATTTAATACACTTACACAGGTGACCACAGGACATCTCAAAAATTGAGTCTAATACATTCAAATTGTCAGGAGCAAAGCAAGGAAGACAGAGCACGCAGCAAGCTACTGTTGATGCATGTGAGGGAGACTCTTTTTTTTTTGTTCCTTTTATTCCTTATTCCCTCTATTCTTTAGGTTTTGATTTTTCATTTTAGGTTTTTACATCCTGGACCTGGTTTATTTTTTAAAAAACCAGGAGAGAATATTATTTTCCAGTCTTCACATTTCAGATTCGCCTTAATGGTTGTATTGTTTTTCAGTGCAAAACTTCTGGCTTCTGCTCTTTGCCAGATTTCAGAAGCAGAACCAGCAGATTCATATGTGAGAATTGTTTATCGAGCCCCACATCTGCCTTGGTCATTGTGATTGTATTTTTATGGAAAAGGAAAGTTGTTTTGGAACTACAATAGTGGGCTGAGATAAACTGTCTCATGTTTAATTAAATTTTCAAGCTGTTTTTTATTAAAATACCTTGATAAGAACTGTATGTTGGAACAGGTCTGACATTTCAGATTAACTTTCTAATAAGTTAAAAACAGGTCAAGAGACAGGAAATGAAAACTGGAGATGAGCAAGGAAAATCTAACTAGAAAAGATTCATGGAAAGTCCTTGCAGAGTGATCATTATTAAAACTCTTGCTTAAACTCTCCAAAAGAGGCTACATCGTCACAGAGCAAAATGTGCCCAAAGTAGAAGATGGCAAGAAATGAAAAAGAACATTTGGAACAAACACATTTGCCTATAATGTGTTATTTTGCTACAGTTTTTTCCAGAGAACAGTGTGTGTGGAGAATCCAGAAATTTGTAGACGTTATTGGTATTTCTAACCCCTTCTCTGGTGCCTTCTTGCATTGCTATGTTGTCATGAAAGTGAAAGTGAAGTCACTCAGTCGTGTCCGACTCTTAGTGACCCCATGGACTGTAGCCTATCAGGCTCCTCTGTCCATGGGGTTTTCCAGGCAGGAGTACTGGAGTGGGCTGCCATTTCTTTCTCCAGGGGATCTTCCCGACCCAGGGATCGAACCTGGGTCTCCCACATTGCAAACACGCGCCCTACCATCTGAACCACCAAGGAAGTCCACTTAAATAGGTTTTCATCTCTAGATTCTGACCAGAGCTCCAAAACTTCTGTAATTTCTTAAAAGATAAACGTACTAAGGGCATCTTATGTTCTAATGTTTGGTCTTTGACCCTGGTTTCTGAGTCTCCACTAAAAATGCAGGAACATGCAATTTTGTTCTTTATGCCTGGGTCTCTTGGTGGCCTCTAGACAAGCAGTTCCCAGCCTTGGGAATCTCACAGTCTCATACGTGAGGTACTACTATAGTGACAGTCTCTTTCATTTCAAGAAAGACAGACCATTTGAAAGTATTACAAACAGAGAAAACTGCACATGTCGTAAGCAAACTCAAGAAATTTTCATGAAGTAAGTAGGCACCTGCAGCAGGGCCCAGAACAAGAAAGAGAACATCCCAGCCACCAGAAGCCCCTCATGCCTCCTTGGTACTACTCCCCAGCCCAAAGATTATGTTAACACCTATCCTGACTTCAAACAACACAGATTAGTGTTGCCTGTTTTTAAACGTTTTATTAATGGAGTCAAACAGCATGTGGGCTTTTATATCAAATTTCTTTCACTCAGCATTATGTGAGTGACTTTACGTAGGGCTGTGTTCATTTATTCTCAGCTTTATAAAATTCCACTGAATGAATATACCACAGATTTCTTAGCCATTCAGTCGCTGATGGACATTTGAGTAATTTCCAAATATTACAAACAGTGTCAAAGTCAACATTCTACTTCCTGCCACTTTGTGACTTTATTTGTATGTTTGCTGCTAAGTCGCTTCAGTCGTGTCCGACTCTGTGCGACCCCATAGACGGCAGCCCACCAGGCTCCCCCATCCCTGGGATTCTCCAGGCAAGAACACTGGAGTGGGTTGCCATTTCCTTCTCCAATGCAGGAAAGTGAAAAGTGAAAGTGAAGTCGCTCAGTCGTGTCCGACTCTTCGCGACCCCATGGACTGCAGCCTACCAGGCTCCTCCGCCCATGGGATTTCCCAGGCAGGAGTACTGGAGTGGGGTGCCATTGCCTTCTCCGTTATTTATATGTTTATGTGAGTACATATCTAGGAGTCTAATAAAGGAATTTTTTGTACATTCAGGTGTACCAATTTCTCCTCCCACCAGCAGTGGATGAGGGTTGCTTGTCTGTCTCCCCACAACGGTTGTCAGTGTTTATCTTTTTCATTGCAGTCATTCTGGTGGGTTCATCGTGGTACCCCATTGTGAGTTTTGGTTTGCATTTCCAAGAAGGCATTTTAACGGCAGAATTAAGAGAATGCAGAAGAAGGTGTAATTCTTTCTCAAAGAGAACAATTGGCAATTTTTGTTGACTTGCAAAATTTTAAACACACCTTTTGAAAAAATGAATGATGAAAAATGACAACCTAAAATTTTCCTTTTACTGTGTAACTACCTTTATTTGTACCTATTTTATATCCTAACTAAAACCCCCAATGTAACTTAGCTAGTTCAGCATAAGCCCAAGTAGGGACATGACATCTGGGCATTGACTGTGCTCTGGTGTTTCCATTGTTATTACATTCATAATTGAGCATGCAGTGAATATCCAAATAGTGGTCCTCTAAGTCTAGACTATTCTGGTCAGACTAAGCAGAGCTCACATGCCTGAGGTCCTTGGCAAGGCCAGGAAGAAGGTGTGGGGTGCCTGCGTAGTTAGGACCTGAGAAAGGGATGTCCACCAGGCCTGATCCTGTGTGTGGCCTGAGGGGAGACGCTGCACTGACCTTGACCCACTGGGCCCAGAAAGAGATGTGTCTCAGATGCAACTGCCTCCAGGGTTCTGCCTGCCATTGACCGTGGACAGGCACCAGTCCACAGAGTGGCTTTTAGAGACAATGGCTCTAGCTGATTCTAGAGGCTGTTTTCATCCCACAAGCACTTATCTCTGCTTTGGCTTCCCGCTTTTCTCCGTCCACTAGACAGGCTTCCCAGCAGAGTGACTTCTGCCTCGTGGAAGGCTGGAAACCACTTGCGCTGCACTCACCCACTGAAGCTCAAAATATTTGGGCTGCTCATCAAGACAGTTGTGTAGAGACAAATTTGCCACGAAGCTAATGACCCTTAATTTTTAGAGCTCTTCACTCACACAAGCCCTTTATGAGGCCCTATACTTAGTTTTGTAATAGCATATCCATAATTTGCTATTCTTGCTCTTTGAATATCTCACATCTTGGGTTTTTTTTTTTTTTTTCTTTTTTTGCCTTTGGGCAAGGATTGGGAGTTCAAACAGAAGAACTCAGCAATGGAATGCTGCAATTAGTTGTGAAGTGGTTTTTGGTTAATGAGGATAGCGGCCAGAATTCATGGAAAACTCATTTTGTGCTGCGGGTCAATGTCAACAGGATTCCATTGAACATTCATGTCTTCTAGGACAAAGATGCTATTATCACCCTCACTTTTCAGAGGAGGGAATTGACCCTCAGAGGGGTTCAAGTAACTTGCCAAGGTCATGTTTCTACCAAGTGGCAATGCCAGCACATTTTGCTTTTTCCAGTAACTATTAAAATGTTTAATTAAATTTGTATCTCAGACCCACTTAAAACATAACTTGACACAAATTCAGAAGTATCCCTATATTGTTTTCATTTGCCTAACAGGTGTATTCTTTGTTGGGAAAGAATTGTTTCTAACCAAAGTCCATCTCATCAACCTGTGCTTTCTGACATGTCCCCCCCAAAGACAGTTTGTTCCCACATAGAAATCAGCTGTTTTCACATGGAGGATGAAATGTAAGAACAGCTGGGCTGGAATATCTGCCTGCAGTCTTCAGATGGGACAGGCATGTCTGCCCCAAGAAGTGGGAGATTGGCTTGCAGCTTGATGCTGTGCCAGTTCCAAACTTTGCCTCCAACTCAGCTGACCTCAGGGGCAACCTTCAGATCTTGACAAGCATGGGGAAAATGGCCACAGAAAGCCTGAACCAAGCTGAAGTCATTTTCTGGGGTTCAACTGTCTTTCGTACTTTATTCAAACATCTTTTATCATTGGACAGTTAGAAGGTTAATCTTGAGCTTTGGGTGTAGGCCAGAACAGTATTCCTTTGCTACCTAATGAAAAACCTTCCTGGGTTTTTAGACGCAAATCTGATACTGCTTCTGGAGCCTTTAGAAAATTTAGTGCACTGTGATCTTGTTTTCAAGTAGCTTTATGATCACTAATATAAATCTTTCTGCTAAGATGATATGAAATGATCCAAAAGAGTTCTGACCAGAACTGATGTCCAGTAACAGAGTCACGTGTCACTGCCTTTCTTCTCTTCCTAGTGAAGGAACAGAGATTAAAATGTCATGAGACTAAAGATGGTTGGGAAGAATATTACCAAATCTCACTTCAGTTTGTGCAGTCTCCGTGTGTGATGAGCTTCTAGGCTTGGCTTTTCCTTGATATAATACACCTGGATTTGATGTCTATGAAATAAAAGTCATTTGAAAAAATTATAGTATGAATAGCATGATACCTCTCTTCTGAAGGAGAGGTAACAGAATAAATTTTCCTTCCTGGTATTCAGTATCTGCTTAGTACATTGCAGTTCTGGTTTTTGCACTAAGGTGTGTATGTGTTGCAATACTAGTCAGACTAGTAAAGTGATGTAACCATTATGCTGCTGCTGCTGCTAAGTCGCTTCAGTCATGTCCGACTCTGTGCGACCCCATAGACGGCAGCCCACCAGGCTCCCCCATCCCTGGGATTCTCCAGGCAAGAACACTGGAGTGGGTTGCCATTTCCTTCTCCAATGCATGAAAGTGAAAAGTGAAAGTGAAGTCGCTCAGTTGTGTCTGACTCTTAGCGACCTCATGGACTGCAGCCCACCAGGCTCCTCCGTCCATGGGATTTTCCAGGCAAGAGTACTGGAGTGGGGTGCCATTGCCTTCTCTGAACCATTATGGATATGGTATGACAATTCCTCATAAAATTAAACATAGAATTTGACATCTGATCCAGTTTAACTTCTGGGTATATACTCCCCCAAAATTGAAGATAGTGACTAGAGCAGATATTTGCATACCTATGTTCATAGCAGCAATATTCACAATAGCCAAAAAGTGGTAGCTACCCAGGTGTCCACATGTCACTGTCTTGCAGAATTGGGAGCATAGGATTAAAGCATACACTGCAGCATCAGATGTGAGAAACCTGAACCAGAAAGACCAGATCTCAGGAAAGAAGGCATTTCAGAGGCACAATTAGTTTGCCATAAGCCTTTGGAGGGCTTCCCAGGTGCCTCAGTGGGTAAAGAATGCCTGCAGTGTTGGAGACCTGGGTTTGATCCTTGGGTTGGGAAGATCCCCTGGAGAAGGACATGGCAACTCACTCCATTATTTTTGCCTGGAGAATCCTATGGACAGAGAAGCCACTGGTGAGCTACAGTCCATGGGGTTGCCAAAGAGTTGAACGGCACTGAATTGACTGAGCATGGAAAAAGCCTTTGGAGCCTTTCTCTTTGTTTTGTTTTGTTTTTTTTTTAATCTCTTTACTGAGGTATAATCTGTATATTCAGTTCAGTTCAGTCACTCAGTTGTGGCTGACTCCTTGCGACCCCATGAACCACAGCACTCCAGGCCTCCCTGTCCATCAACAACTTCCAGAGTTTACCCAAGCTCATATCCACTGAGTCAGTGATGCCATCCAACCATATCATCCTCTGTCAGCCCCTTCTCCTCCTGCCCTCAATCCTTCCCAGCATCAGGGTCTTTTCAAATGAGTCAGCTCTTCACATCAGGTGGCCAAAGTATTGGAGTTTCAGCTTCAACATCAGTCCTTCCAATGAACACCCAGACCTGATCTCCTAGGATGGACTGGTTGGATCTCCTTGCAGTCCAAGGGACTCTCAAGAGTCTTCTCCAACACCACAGTTCAAAAGCATCAATTCTTCTGCACTCAGCTTTCTTTATAGTCTAACTCTCACATCCATACATGACTACTGGGAAAACCATAGCCTTGACTAGACAGACCTTTGTTAACAAAGTAATGTCTCTGCTTTTTCATATGCTATCTGGGTTGGTCATAACTTTCCTTCCCAGGAAGAAGCATCTTTTAATTTCATGGTTTCAATCTGCAGTGATTTTGGAGCCCCCCAAAATAACAGTCAGCCACTGTTTCCCCATCTATTTGCCCTGGAGTGATGGGACCGGATGCCATGATCTTAGTTTCCTGAATCTTGAGCTTTAAGCCAACTTTTTCACTCTCCTCTGTCACTTTCATCAAGAGGCTCTTTAGTTCCTCTTCACTTTCTGCCATAAGGGTGGTGTCATCTGCATATCTGAGGTTATTGATATTTCTCCCAGCAATCTTGATTCCAGCTTGTGCTTCTTCCAGCCCAGCGTTTCTCATGATGTCCTCTGCATATAAGTTAAATAAGCAGGGTGACGTACTCTTTTTCCTATTTGGAACCCATCTGTTGTTCCATGTCCAGTTCTAACTGTTGCTTCCTGACCTGCATACAGTTTTCTCAAGAGGCAGGTCAGGTGGTCTGGTATTCACATCTCTTTCATAATTTTCTACAGTTTATTGTGATCCACACAATCAATGGCTTTGGCATAGTCAATAAAGCAGAAATAGATGTTTTTCTGGAGCTCTCTTGCTTTTTCAATGATTCAGTGGATTTTAGCAATTTGATCTCTGGTTCCTCTGCCTTTTCTAAAACCAGCTTAAACTCTGGAAGTTCATGTATTACGGAAGCCTGACTTGGAGAATTTTGGCATTACTTTACTAGCATGTGAGATGAGTGCAGTTGTGCAGTAGTTTGAGCATTCTTTGGCATTGCCTTTCTTTGGGATTGGAATGAAAACTGACCTTTTCCAGTCCTGTGGCCACTGCTGAGTTTTCCAAATTTGCTGGCATATTGAGTGCAGCCCTTTCACAGCATCATTGTTTAGAATTTGAAACAGCTCAACTGGAATTCCATCACCTCTACTAGTTTTGTTCATAGTGATGCTTCCTAAGGCCCACTTGACTTCACATTCCAGGATGTCTGGCTCTTGGTGAGTGATCACACCATCGTGATTACCTGGATCGTGAAGATCTTTTTTGTCTAGTTCTTCTGCCACCTCTTCTTAATATCTTCTGCTTCTGTTAGGTCCATACCATTTCTGTCCTTTATTGTGCTCATCTTTCCATGAAATGTTCCCTTGGTATCTCTAATTTTCTTGAAGAGATCTCTAGTCTCTCCCATTCTATCATTTTCCTCTATTTCTTTGCATTGATCACTGAAGAAGGCTTTCTTATCTTTCCTTGCTATTCTTTGGAACTCTGCATTCAAATGGGCGTATCTTTCCTTTTCTCCTTTGCTTTTCAGTTCTCTTCTTTTCACAACTATTTGTAAGGCCTCCCCAGACAGGCATTTTGCTTTTTTGCATTTCCCTTTACTGGGGATGGTCTTGATCCCTGTCTGCTGTACAGTGTCACGAATATATAGTGCAGCTCAACCACTTCACTTATACTTTAAGTCAATGTTTTCTTCATAAATTTATGGAATTGTATAAATATCTCTTGTGCTCATTCACAGTTAATCTCTGTTCTCATCTCCAGTCCCTGGCAACCACTGCTCTACTTTCTGTGTCTATAGATTGGCGTTTTCTGAACATTTCATAGTGCTGGAGTCACACAAGATGTTGTCTTTAGTGATCGCCTTCTTCACTTAGCATGATGTTTTCGAGGTTCATCAGTGCTATAGCATGTATCAGCACTTTGTTCTTTTTTTTTGCTGAATTGCGTTTCATTGAATGGATGTATCAATTTGCTGATCCATTCTCCGGTTTATAGATACATATGGAAGCCACCAAGGAAGCCCTAGTTCATTTTCAATGTCATTTTGAGTTCCAGTTTGCAGTACAGTGATATATTCATTTTCATATTCTTTCCCCTTAATGGTTATTACAAAATATTGTGTATAGTTCCCTGTGTGTAAAGTAGGTCCTCTTTGGCTGTCTATTACATATGTAGTGCTGTATATACGCTAATCCCAACCTCCTAATTTATTCCCCTCCTTTTCCCTTTGGGGGGGCTTCTCAGGTGGCTCAGTCGTAAAGAATCTGCCTGCAATGCAGGAGATGCCAGAGACGCAGGTTCCATCCCTGGGTCGGGAAGATCCCCTGGAGGAGGAAATGGCAATGCATTCCAGTATTCTTGCCTGGAAAATCCCTTAGGCAGAGGGGTCTGGTGGGCTACAGTCCATTGGGTTGCAAAGAGTGCATGACTGAGCATGCATGCACTTCCCCCACTGGTAACCATAAGTTTGTTTTCTATATCTGTGTGTCTATTTCTGTTTTGTAAGTAAGTTCATTTGTATCTTTTTTTAAGATTCCACATAAGCAATAGCATATGATATTTGTCTTTCTCACCATGATTATTTTTTAAAATTTACTAGTGTTTTCCCAAATTATGTAGTCTAAGCACAGCCCAACTTATTATTTTTCTTACAAGCTTCTCCCTGTGCCCATACGTCCCATGTGTAGACATGGAATACGTTGAGACCCCGAGGCCAGCAAATGTACCTCCTGCCTGGAGAAGATGAGTTATGAGTAAGTCCATACTCTTCGATGCTAAGATCCAAGTGTTTATGCATTTGGTACAGTGGCTATCTTATTTTATATATTATTCTGTGTTATTTGGTGACAGAGGAAATAGATGCTTTCCATACTAGCAGCTTCATGTTTCCATTTTATAGGATTGCACAGTAAAGGCACTCATCTTGCCAGTTTTGTGGCTTTGTAATTCTGCTTGACGACCCCAAATCTCATTTCTTTCTTTCTTTCTTTTTAAATTGAAGTACAGTTGATTTACAGTTTTATGTTAATTTCTGCTCCATAACTGTGACTCAGTAATACACATTTATACATGCTTTTTTATATTCTTTTCCAGTCTGGTTCACCCTAGATTATTTAATATAGTTCCTTGTGTTATACAGTTGGTCTTTGTTGGTTATCTATTTTATATATAGTAGTGTGTATTTCGGAGAAGGCAATAGCACCGCACTCTAGTACTCTTCCCTGGAAAATCCCATGGATGGAGGAGGCTGGTGGGCTGCAGTCCATGGGGTCGCTAAGAGTCGGACACGACTGAAGTGACTTAGCAGCAGTAGCAGCAGCAGTGTGTATTTGTTAAGCCCAAATTCCTAATTTATCCCTCTCCATCTCTCTTCCCCTTTGGTAACCAAAAGATTCTTTTATATGTCTGTGAGTCTGTTTCTGTTTTATAAAGAAATTCATTGGTATCATTTTTTTAGATTCTACATGTAAGTGATATCGCATGGTATTGTCTTTCTCTGTCTGACTTATTTTGCTTAGTATGATCATCTCTGGGTCCATCCATGTTGCTGCAAATGGCATTATTTCATAGTTATTTGTGGCTGAGTAATATTCCATTGTATGTATGTACCATGTCATCCTCATCCATTCATCTGTTGATGGACATTTAGGCTGTTTCCATGTCTTGGCTATTGTGAATTGTGCTGCTGTAAATATTGGGGTGTATGTGTCCTTTTGAATTACACCTGTGTTCTGGTATTTGCCCATGTGTGGAGTTATTGAATCATTTAGTAATTCTAGTTTTAGTTTTCTGAGGAACCTCCATACTGTTTTCCATCATGGTTGCCAACAGTGTTGGAGGGGTCCCTTTTCTCCATTCCCTCTCCATCACCAAAATCTCAATTCTTAAGGTGATTCTACTCATCCTTTCTAAATCCCTTCCTTTGATCATTAATTTTGGAGTTCAGTCATTGAGGCCCTTTGAGAGAAGTCTTTACTTACCCTAGTTTATATTTAAGGGAAAAAAAGTTGTGAAACATAGAGAAAAAGAATTCAATTACAACTCTCAAAGCAGAAAAGGGATAGTTTCAGAAATTCAATGTTGGATGTCTATGAGAACAGGTCAGGGAGAGTCTACTGACAATGTTCAGAATGTAGGTATCTCTTGCTTGCTCTGTTTTTTATAATTTGATTTTTTGCTTCATCAGATGTGTCCCTCCTAATAATGACTTTTAACTGGATTTCCAGATAGATATTACCTCTCTCATTTCAGCAACATTGTAAAATGTGCCACAAAGCTTGCCCTGAAGGGAATAATTGCCTTTAAAAAAATTTTAAACAAGGGTACAGGATGCTGGAAGCTATCATCAATGCTAGATGGAGAGAATGTGACGCATGTTTCCATGATGCTGGAAATGTGATTGCTGCTAGATCTATTAATAGTCCAGAGTTGATTTTTGACCTTGAATTTATTATAGAAGCTACAAAAATAGAGATGAATAAGATGAAGGAAACCCAGGGCAGGTTCCCCTCTTAACAATTTTTTCTTATGAATATGCAGCATATTGTGTGTCAGGGTGTGCAGACATAATACAGATATTTAGTATTTTGTGTCAGCCATTTCAGAATGTCAATTTTACTTTTAGGTTTATCTGATAGGAAATTCCTGTAGAGTTCATTCCTCTCATCTTTCCACCGTTTTGTTTGTTTGCTTACAAAGAACCTGTGTTGGAGGGCTGTGCGCTGGGCGAGGGTGCAGTTTTCTTCTTGTCCTTCTCTGGCTTATGCAGTTGGCAACAGTCCATCTGCAGAGCCCAGAATGAGTGACCTGACACAGAAGTCTACACTTCATCTGATGATGACCACCACAGACGTTCCATCAAGCCTGGAGAGGCAGCCCCTTCTGAGATTTAAGTTTGATCTTAATGCTACTTTTCTACTTTTCAGTAATATACTTTGATATTTGAAACTATTTTTATTTTTCTGTCAGGCATATCAGGTTGAATGTTTAAAGACTAGCAGTATGAGCCTTACCACTGCCTCTTGATCTTTAAAAGATTTGGATATTTTAGATATGTACCCAATTAAATTGTATCAGCCAGTTATGCTTCCAGAGTGAAGAGATTCATGTGATGATTCTCTTCTGAATCTGATTGAGATTAAGGTTAAGGGGCATTGACACCAAATTCCAATAACTGCAAAATTTTGCAGAAGATTGGCCTACTCAGAGATATGAGCTGAAAAAAAAAAATATACAGTTCATTGGGCTATACAGGGATTTTTTAATGGAGGTTATTGTCCATGTACATACATTGGGAAGCCTGATGCTTTAAGCTTTCCCTGGTGGCTCAGACGGTAAAGCGTCTGTCTACAATGCGGGAGACCTGGTTTCGATCCCTGGGTTGGGAAGATCCCCTGGAGAAGGAAATGACAATCCACTCCAGGACTATTGCCTGGAAAATCCCATGGACAGAGGAGCCTGGTAGGCTACAGTCCACGGGGTCGCAAAGAGTCGGACACGACTGAGCGACTTCACTGCACTTCACTTGTATATCAAAACTAAATATGCAGGGGAAAAAACAAAGGTAAAGAATGATTCCTTTGTCATTTACACAATTTCTAATTCTGAAGAAGTGTGAGTCACTATTGGTCACCAGTATTCTGCGTCATGGAGAGTAGTCATATTTGTCAAGTACATCTGAATAAAGGTGGGCTATGGGGTGGGTAGTAGTCATGACAGCCAACTGATGACATTGCTTTTCATCCTCCCACAAGTACTACATTCTTCTCCTCCTCTGGTTAATCCCCGCAGTTTCTTTACTACTAAAAACTGGTTGCTTTCCAAATGCTTAATTCATGCTACATGTTAGTCCATGAGAAGGTGACCATGTGTTTGGAAAACTAATTCAAGGAATAAGTATATTTAAGAATTAGTTTGTGCTCAGGCAATGTTGGGGCTTCCCAGATGGCTCAGTCGGTAAAGAATCTGCCTGCAATGCAGAAGACCCAGGTTTGATCCCTGGGTCGGGAAGATCTCCTGGAGAAGGGAATAGCAGCCCACTCCAGTATTCTTGCCTGGATTATCCCGTGGACACTCCCCTGGCGGGCTATAGTCCATGGGGTCACAAAGAGTCGGGCAGGACTGAGCAACTAACACACACAGGCAATGTTCTTTTTTTTTTTTTTCCCAATTCTGCTTTATACGTTCATTTCTCTTTCTGCCCATTTAGAGAAAACAGGGTTGTGTATGGCTTTTTTGTGTTTTGTAGCTCTTGTTCTAAAATCTCAAGTCATTTAAGAAGAGACCTGTTTGTATTTTGAATTCTACAGGCTTCAGTGGAGCTTTGAGTTTGGAGAATGATCATAGAAGTCACTCAAAATTATTCTTGTTTTGTCAGCTCAGAGTGGAAAGGTGAAGTTTCTTGGAAAAAATTAATAGCCAGTACAATGGAATAGCCTTGTCTTACAAAATAATGCAAGTCAACTCTTTCCTGGATGATGTCAGAATGTGCAATCCTGATCTTGCATTTTCCTGAACTGATCATGTAAGGTACCTATGAAGAATATTAATGTATCGGTTAAGAGATGACTTTTACAACCAGCCAGAGCAATGAAAGTGCAGTTGCAATATGAAGGAGATCTTCTCTGTAGGACACATAAACAATAAAAGAACATTGTCAGGGGGAATAGTGAGTTTGCTAACTTGGGGAAGATTCCAGACTGATCTTGATGTCACTCCTCTGTGATACTTTAGAAATCAGAGGAGCAGCCTTGCCCTAATGCAGGAGAGAAGGGAGATGAACCAGCAGGCTTTGCTGGGACACTGAGCCTACCTTTCTGTTTGGTGGCACAGAAGATTTTATCATTTAGCCTTTTCTGCTTGCAAGGGAGAGGGCTAGATGCGATAGTTAAACATACCAATTTTCAAATGTTGTGAGACAAGGACACAGTTTGGCATTATTATTTGTGCCTTTTGGACTTTGAACATATGACAGGATGTTAGTGTCCTAGGGTTGCTGTAACAAAGTGTTGGCTGAAAACAACAGAAAGGTCTTCCTTCTCCCACCCTTCTGAAGGTAAGCAGTCCAAAATCAAAATGTTGTTGGAGTCATACGCCCTCAGAAGGCTCTAGGGGAGAATCTTTGCTAATCTCTTCCAAGTTCTAGTGCCTTTCAGTATTTGTTTGCTCATTGCAGCTTGACTCCAGTCTCTCCCTCTGGCTTCACTTGGCCTGCTCCTGTGGGTTTTTTCCTGTCTTCTCTCTTTTTATAAAAACACTTGTTGTTGAATTTAGGGTCCAGACAGTTATCTGGAATGATCTCTCGAGCCTTAATTAAGTATGGAAGGTCCCCTGAAGGATGGCATGGCAATCCGCTCCCTTATTCTTACCTGGAGAATCCCATGGACAGAGGGGCCTGTTGAGCTATAGTCCATGGTCGCAAAGAGTCGGACACGACTCTCTATAAAAAGAGAGAAGACAGGAAAAAAACCCACAGGAGCAGGCCAAGTGAAGCCAGAGGGAGAGACTGGAGTCAAGCTGCAATGAGCAAACAAATACTGGAAGGCACTAGGACTTGGAAGAGATCAGCAAAGATTCTGAAGCGACTTAGCACACAGGCAAACAAAGATTCCTTTTCCAAATAAGGTCACCTTTACAGGTGCAAGATGTTAGAACTTGGACATATTTTGTTGATGGTGACAGTTTTGTCTGGTATAGATAGCTAAGGAAAGTGGAAGTGAAGTCGCTCAGTCATGTCCGACTCTTTGCTACCCCATGGAGTATAGCCCACCAGGCTCCTCTGTCCATGAGATTTTCCAGGCAAGAATACTGGATTGGGTAGCCATTTCCTTCTCTGGGAGATCTTCCCAACCCAGGGATCGAACCCAGCTCTCCCACGTTGCAGGCAGATGCTTTAACCTCTGAGCCACCAGGGAAGCCCAGATAGCAAAGGAGGCTCATTTAAATTAAAATACTAATTAATATTTAGTAGAAATCTGTCCATTGCTTTTCTTCCAGTTCATGTAACCAATCTTAACCTTCTTCAGGTCTGAAATCATTAGGAGGGAAAGGCCATCATTCACAAACATTTTTCATACTACCCTGTAGCAATTACATCCCTACAAGCAGAATGTTTTATTCTTTCAAAGTAATTGCCTCATTGGAATGAAACAGTTCCATAGGCAGTGTGGCATTTAGTAGTAAGTAAATGTTTCCATTTCTTCTGAGTCCTTGGAAATGTAGGACTCCCAGGGCCAAGAAATCAGCAGACCACATCTCAGACTGTATAAGTCCTAAAAGTTCAACCACTGGGCTCAGCTGGTAGGTGGCACACCAACAGCTGGAGTGCCAACCAAATGCGGTTGTGGGTTTCTGCCACTGCTGTTATCTGGCACATGAAACAGTTCAGACACTGAAAGTTTCAGTCACTGTGAGGGGGTCCATTCCATTGTTGTGGCATGTGTGTGTTTTTTAAAGAAGAATTTGACAGCCTCTTTAGAGGTTGTGGTGACAAGTTGTCAGCCTGACAGCCTCGAAAGTGGCAGCTTGCAAATGGAGAGGCAGGTGATGCCCAGGGCATTAGCTCCACGTGGTCAGAAGCAGGAGAGCAGGCTAGGTGACAGAGCACTTCAGGATGAGGGCAGCAGACTCCTGCATCCCGTTCAGACATCTGTGCAGTGAGTTCACTTACAACCTGGTGGAAGCGGCCCTTATTTATGTGTAAAATCTATGAGATATTGAAAAGGTACATGTTTCCATATCAGGAGAAAAATGAAACTCCCATTTTCTCTGAAGACACCTGGAGAGTCAGATTCTCCACCCACACCCATGCCAAAACACACACACACACACACACACACACACACACACACGGTTCTGAAATATAATATACTAATAGAAAATTCTAGATATGGTAAGACCAATGGACAGGAGATGATTGCCATTGAAAACATAGTTTATTACTCACAATTCCTAAGAGTGGCTCGCTGTGCCATCAGGGGCCATGTGGGAAGGCACCAGCGTCAGTTAGGAAGCAGAAGGAGCCAGGGAATTGTGGCAAGAGCTTTTACTATGGATTTTGGAGGAAGGAGGAAGTGAAGAACATGCCTCATGCATGGCATGTGGGTTTAGGATTCACTCATCTGGGTTATTTCAGTAGACTCTGGTGCAGAGGGGCTGGCCCTGGGGTGATTAGGGTAGGAGCATAGTAGCCTGGAGTGTTAGAGTCCATTAAAGGAGGTGGTTAGGGGTGTGGGCCTGGGTGTGTAGGTTTGTATTTGAAAAGCGTGATTCCTGGAGGAGAACTCCTCTGTAGGTGGGATTTGGATGATGAGGGAGACACAAGGCCAAGGCAAGGTGACTGAGGCGTACTCTTGGATTGTCCAAACTAGGATTATCTGGCATGGAGATATTATGGCATGGAGGGCAGATGTTAAAGCACCAGGTTGACAGAAGGTGGAGAGATGGTTTACACACACATGCGCGCACACGCATGTGTGTGCGCACTAGTGCTGTTAATAGAAGAGCTTTCCCAAAAGCTAGAAGCCAGTTTAGATCCTTGGAGTCCCTGTCACAAAGCTGCAGAGACCAGCTTAGTGAGGTTCACACAGCTTTCCTTTGCAGGAGATGACCTGAAATGGCGAAAAACATGTTGACTGGCTGATTCCCGCCTCCCACCCGCCTCCCTGGCCACCTTCTGGGCTTGGAAGCTGTACATGGAGCTGGCCTTCAGCTCCTGCTCTCCTGTCTGCATGTCCTAGACTAGAGGCTGGTGCATCTAGGAAGTTCTGTGCTGCGACATGGGCCTTACTGTGATTCTGTATCTTTGTAAACCGCCTGTGTGAGAACAGTCCAAGCTCAAGAGGGTAGACAGCAAGCAGAAACCCAAAGATACTGGCAAATTTAAATCTACTTCCCAACATGAAGGGTCATTTGAGGCAGAAGACTGAGCTTGAAATCCAGTCCCTGCAGAGCATTCTATGGGACCTTGGGGGAGAGGTGCCCCTTGGTTGTGGTCCCACAGCTCTGAACCTGCGTAACAGTGGCTCCTGCTGGAAGCATTTCTGAGATGTTTTGGGAAATGGCTTTGCAAACAGGACAGGGCTCTAACCATGTCTTCTTCGGTTGTGGCTCCTGCACAGACCTGTAGGAATAGGAAGTTATGAAGCAATGATTTTGCCTTGACCACCCTTGGCTTCTGCCTTGCTGCTGCTGCTCCTCCTCCACGCTGTTGCTTGGTTTACCAGGTTCTGGAGCCTGCCTGCTGTCCTCCACCCGGGTCTGTCTCTTTGGGACAGACCTCGCTTGATCCTCCCACAATTCCATGGCTTGTACATGTCTTTCTTCTCCATTCCTCAGAACTGACCTGCCTTGATCCCATGGGATCCTTCCAGGGAGGAGAGCTGCCTCTGTTTGTGTCGTGTCTTAAGCTTTCAACCTTATTCCTCTACCTTGCCCCCTCTTAGCTCCTGTTAAATTGTTTTCTGTTTCATTTTCTCCTTTTCTGCCATGTTTTTTCCTCCCTCATTCATTCATTCAGTAGCTTCACATGTCAGATTCTGTGCCTGGCGCTGGAGTAGACAGATATAAGGACTGTACTGCCCTTAAAAGCTCAGATTTGCAATGAACAACTAAATAACTGA
Organism: Capricornis sumatraensis; assembly: GCF_032405125.1. Lineage (NCBI taxonomy): Eukaryota > Metazoa > Chordata > Mammalia > Artiodactyla > Bovidae > Capricornis > Capricornis sumatraensis. Next base: position 135,279,527 of record NC_091092.1, on the reverse strand, counting down.
TGGTCTTCCCAGGCATTTTCCCTTATGGTATGGAGTAGGGTAGAGAGTTGTAGAAATTGAAGGCAGGAAGATAATACCGAGACCCCAGGATTCAGGGTAACATTAGTACTAGTACCTTTGGAGCTGAGTCTGTAGTAGGCAAAGGGGTTTGCTGGACGAGGAATGGGTGAGGGCATTTCACCGAAGCTGAAGTGTATGGTCAGCCTTATAAGGGGTGGAGCTGAAGTTTAGCATTGGTGGACATAGGATGGGGCCTGGGAGCCATGGGAATCTTAGGCGCCGACTCAGTTGGGTGATGATGCAGCCCAGACATCATAATCTGAAACTGGAGATGGATCCTGCAGGCCATGGGCATCTGGTGAGATGGAGCAGAGGTGTCAGAGGACTCGACAGGATGACCTTAGTGATACCCGGCCCTACCGGTGGTGCAGAGTACTCAGAGTTCCAGGATCAACGTGGGGTTTTGTGGCAGACACTGGAAGAGAGAGATAAAAGGCAGAAACTAATCCTGGTACTGGCGATCTTCATGCATCTTTTCCTTTATCTACAACCATTCAGGCACCGGATGTGAACGCACCTACTCAGGGTCCCCATGGGCCAGACCCTGTGCCAGCTCAAGGAGTATGACACCGAGCCAGAGTGACGCAGTCCTCGTTCTGATGACTGCACCGCCTCGTACAAGGTGGGCACAGGACCCCAGGAGTGCTCAGCTCAGTGGTACATGCCACTAGCTTTGACAGAAACCTCTAGGGTTTGTGGGGCACATCCCAGGGTCCTGGACCCAGACTGGTCTTCGGGGAGAGCTGAGAGCTGAAGGGGGCATGAGCTGTGTGTCCTGGCCCAGGGAGGCCCTCCTGCTGAGCCCTGAGGAGAGCAGGGCTGAGAGCTGGTCTCTGGAGCCCAACGCCTGGCCATGGCACCGAGCCTCAGGGACAGGAGTGAGGTGTTAAAAACCACAGGACCTTGTAGCCCAATGCTTTGGCCTCTGCCATTTTTTTGTAGCTGGAGATGAGACTGTGTAAGAACTGATTTTTGGAGGAAAAAGAGCTTGAATGCAAGGTACCACCAAAGTTAGCAAAACCAGCTAATGTGAGTTATTCACGCCATAGACTTTCCAATAGAGTGAAGGCTGGCACTCCACTGAGAAGGGAAGAAGGCTACACGGCTGGGTTATAGATCGGGAACATGCGTTACAGTCTCTGCTGAAAGAGACTATTGTTTGTGCAGGTCAACAGATTTTAATCATCATGACTTGTTATGTAAAAACACCATTATATGTAATAAAAGCTGTAAGTTCACACCAAATTTACAAAAAGCATATGATAAATTTGAACCTAATTTAAATGTTTTCTGCCCCTCCTTCTTTCTCTCTCTCCCACTCTTTCTCTTTCTTTAGAAAGTAGCTCCTCAAAATAGAGCTTTGTAGAATTTTATTGAATTTGCCTTCTCTGATTTAGAGACACCATCCTTTTTCAAGGGGCACTGTGGTCAATATAAGGACTTTTACAAACTAAACACAAAACTTATTTTCATTTGGAGAATTCTATAAAAATTTCTGAAACCATGCAAGTGTTTGGAATCACACTGATCCTGTCTCCAAATCAGGCTTAACAAACAGTATTTTAGAGCATGAGTGTATCTTTTAGTTAACTCAGGCCCTTTTTTTTTGGCTGAATTCATTCTAAGTCCAATTCAATGCATCTTTACTTTGGCTAGATAATTGTCTCAGCACTGAGGACGTAAAGGCATAAATCAGAATGAGGGTCATGTAGTACAGAATGGGAAACGTACTAAAACTCATTGTTGTCCATTGTGGGAAATGTCATGGGTTTGTAGCAAATACCATGCTGGGCTAATCACCATGCCTGGAGCATTCTGGGAAGGCTTCATGGAGGAGGTGCTATTTAATCTGGGTCTTCAAGATCCATAGGAGTTCAGTAGTTAGAGAGAAATAATAAGAGTCTCATAGTCAGTGGAAACCATTGTTATAAAGAAGGTCTGAGTGAAGTCGCTCAGTCGTGTCCGACTCTGCGACCCCATGGACTGCAGCCTACAAGGCTCCTCTGTCCATGGGGTTTTCCAGGCAATAGTACCGGAGTGGATTGCCAGGTCTGTGATGTATAAAATGTGTGGTGGATTAAATTTGATATAGTACAACAGTCCATGAGTGAAGGAGGGCGAGACCTTCTTCATATGCTGAAGAGTTGGGCTTAGCCACAGTTAGTAAAGAAAATAATCAATTCAGAATACTGATTTTCTTCTTCTAGTACATGTAAATATGCATGATATATGTTTTGTCTATGGCATAGATGTGTGTGTATGGATAATTTTTGCTGCCCCTGTAAGATGAACGGCTCTCTTCCTGACCAGCTTCAACTTTTGGCATGTTGAAAGCATTTTCTAATACTGAGCGAACGCTCTTTCAGTCCTGTAATGTTCCTGTTTTGAAAAAAAGAAAATCTATGCTGTTCAATAATGAACATAATTCACCAAGAGAATGTCCACAGGGAATTTGCTTCAAATTGGTTGCTTCATTCAAAGGGTTCAAAATGGGAAAGCAGACAAAGAAAAGTAACAAAACGCAAAAGCTGTGTAGGTTGGGAGTTTTTCTAGCCCTTTCTCCCAGGAGGCCCAGAAGCTGTGGCCCTCTGCCCTTGGTCTTGGCCATGTGGCGCGCACACCCCTGGCTCCGGGCAGCAGGATGAGGCACACAGGCAGCCGGGCTGTGACAGCTGTGTGCAGCCTCAGGGCAGTGCCTCTTCCCAGGACCCATCCCATGTGCTGTGAACATTTAGTCTTGCGAAAAGGCAAGGAATCTGGAAGACGCTCACAAAATGTTTCAAGTGTTCTAAAGACAAAGGATGAGGTAAGAATAAAGAAAAATTACATGGGGCGTCATTGTAATTCTTCAGGTTGCCCTCAGCCAGACACCTGGTCATTTCTAAAATGGCTAGACCCCAAACTTTCTTCCTTAAACATATTTTTAAAATTTGTTTCTTGATTGCTTTGTGCTCAGGGGCTTTTTCCTTGTGAATATTTGGAACCCAGGATACTTCTGTATCTTTAGTAAAATCTAAAAATAGACCCAGCCTACTGTGTTGACTGGGGAGCTAGGTAATCTATTAATATTATTGCTGGGAAAATTCCTCTCTCCTGACAGCATGTTTCCTACTCTTAGACACAAAACCCACGAATAGATTGTGTTTCCCTTTTTGCCTGGCCTGCTGGGAAGCATGTAGTTAGGTTGCCATTGTTGTCTTTAGCATAGATTTTCTTGTAAAACTATTCCACCCTCTTTGCTACTTGAATTTTGTACTGTCTAAGCCTGTTTTAGTGATTTTTTTTTGTTTTTAGTATCTGTGCTTCTTTGTATAAGTCATCCAAATAACATGTAGATTGAAAAAAAATACACACTAAGGAATTAGTTACTCATGTAAACATGGCCTGATCAATATCTCCTGCTCCTAGCATGTCACAGACAGATCGCTTGTTCATGATCACATCTGAGAAGTAATGGTGGGAAAGAGGCAGGCGGAATGACAAGAGAATGAAAGAGAAAGCATGGGATGTAAGGGAGAAACGTCCTTAAGTAAATATTGTTTTCAAAACTAATTTACTCGTAACCTAAAGAGGTGAACCGGAAATTCCTATACTAAGAGTTTCTTTTTACTTCAATTTAATATGAGTGTGTCAAAGATCTCCTTGAAATCAACTAGTTAGGAAGTCAGGACAGTAACTGCAACCATTTAAGGAGTCTTATTATATGCCAAGCACGGGACATTGTGCCTTGTAGACTCATAGAGTAAGTCCCCTACATATAAACCTTCAAGCGGTGAACATTCAAAAATGTGAATATATTATAAACCTCATACAGTACAGTACTATATATATAGCTGATAGTGTTAGTTGGGTATCTAGATTAATTCTGTGGGATTTAGGAACAAATTGGATTTAAGAACACGGTCTTGGAATGGAACTCTTTCTTACGTAGGGGACTTACTGTACTTAATTCTCCTTACATCCCACAAGAAGCCTCCATTACCTACAGGGCGTCTGAGGCTAAGAAAGGCTAAATCATTTGTGGCAAGGCCCTCTGAAAGTGGCTGAGTCGATTGTGCACACCTAGGTCCGCCCCCAACACAGTTACTCATCATGAGACAGGAGAGCGCAAGGCCACAAGATTAAATGCTCAGCTGGGAGGCTGCACAGGAGATCAATAAATATGCGCGTGATAACAATGAACACTAAAAATGAGTGGAGTGGCCTGATGTAGTGAATATAAATATAGGATGCACAGCGAGATTGTATTTCAGGTAAATAACACATAGCTTTAGGACAAGTATGACTCTAGCAATATTTCCCATATACTGATGCTAAAAAGTATTATTTCATGTAGTATTTGGAATACATTTATCCTAAAAATTACTGACCCTTGTGATATTTGAGATATTCCTTTACTAAAAATTATTTATTATTTATTAGAAATTCACTTTTAGCTGGGCATTTTGTGTTCTATCACAAGATCTGAAATAAGAACAAATGTATTGATGGAGCGGTGGCACAGAAGAAACGCTGAAGGACTTCCAGAAATCACTTCTCTGTGGACATACCTCTCTCATCCAGCATCTTGGGTGCGGACCTAGGTCAGGCCTGAGCTCCATCAGAATTTCTTGACTTGATTCTAATTTCCATTCTCTATAGTCCGGTCAACTTCAGTCACATGTAGCCCTGGGTTTGACATGTGATAACTTCTGGAAACCGCCGGAAACCTGCCTGCCTTACTTGGGTGACTCCTGACCTCATTAAATGTGAACATAAAATGAGGAGCTTTCAGGTCCCAGCCTAGACCCATTCTGTCAGAATCCCTGGGGTATAGGACCAGACAGGATTTTGTTTACATGCTTCCCACATGATTCCAGTATGCCTCCTGGGATGTGAGAGTCACCACCCAAGTATACAGGTTCTCTGAAGCCTGGTGTCATCAGCCCCTCCTAGCCCCTGTGGGAGTGGTCTTGCTCCGATTGGGTCCTGCCTATTGCCATCCCTGCCATCAGCATCTCCTTGCATTGCAAAGTAGCTGAGTTGGATTCTTGCTTAAACTGCAAATACCCTGTGTTTTGGGTTCTCCCGGTGGCTCAAGTGATAAAGAATCTGCCTGCAATCCAGTAGTCACAGGAGATGTGGGTTCGATCCCTGGGTCAGGAAGACCCCCTGGAGGAGGAAATGGTACCCCACTTCAGTATTCTTGCCTGGAAAATCCCATGGGCAGAGGAGTCTGGTGGGCTGCAGTCCATGGGGTCTCAGAGAGTCAGACACGAGTGAGCACACACTCCCACAGCAGTCTGTCTAGGCCAGGCCATTGCCTTGTTTGCTCTAGCTTTAGTAACTTGGGCCCAGAAATGTTTAAGAAAAACCTAAAAGACTTTAGGAAGATGGTCTTTTTCTCTCTTTGTCATATGCTAACAGAGCTGGCCTTCCCTTCACTAGGGGTTTGAGACACCTCATCACAGGAGAGCGAGCTCGGAATGATGGAAACATTCATATCTGATAAAATAAACACTTCAGTTCTGCAGGACCACAGGGCCCAATATTATCTTTCTGTGACTGGTCCCTGGGAGAGGCCAGGAGCCAGTGGACCCCTGGCCTCGTTGTGCCATGATGTAGCCGAGATGTCCTTTAGAACTTTGTGGAACAGCCTTGCTGAGTTCTCTCTTCTTCCTGCCTTATCAGACAGTTCTATAGTTAAAGGACCGTTTCATTATATTTTGGTCTTTGTTAGATACGAAGTGCAAAAACCTCATGTAGCTTAGCCCTAGATTTGTAAAGTCAGATATGAAACCGCCATATGTGCGACCACGTTTTCTCAGGGCTGGTTCATGTACCCACTTTGCTCTGTATGTTCTGTTGAACTATTAGAATCCTAACTGATTACTTAGTGGAAAGGAAATTATTCATTTTGCAGAGAGACTATTACAGTTCCCATGCTTTACCCTGGGTGTTTAAAAAATGCAAACTCTCAGATGACATTTTGTTGCCTTTTTGCATTTTAATTATTATGGAGCCTTTAAGAGAGTTCAGTCATTAAGTAATAATCAGACGCTGATTGCTTAAACTCTACAAAGTGTTTGCTTTTCAAAACCTCAGTCCCAGATAATAAATTGTGGGAGTTTATCAAAGCAAGTGCCATATACTTTTCTCCTCTATTTTGATTCAGACGTGTAACAATTTCTACCTGCTGATTTAAATTGGCCCAGAGAACGCCTTTTGTGTTAAGCCCACTCACAGCCAGAAGAACCAGCATCAATCTGACAATAGAATAATATTATCTCCCAACTAAACAAAGCCAAAAAGCCAATGGGACAAATTGTTCTGTCAATAATCCAAAGCCAAAACTGTGTGGTCTCCTGCTATTTTTAGAACTTGTGGGGAAAAGAATCCTCCTCATTCTAAAAATGATCCAATTAAATATGAAGTCAGCCACTGGGAAGCTCAGTGTTCCCTTTGAGCACCATTTTGGATACCAGCATTCCTTTTATTAGAACAGAAATCGAAACCCACAAAGGTGATCGTCTTTCAAAGGAGGAACAGAGGGTCTGTGATCATCGGTAACCTGCATCACACAGGTCAGCCGACGGTTCTCACAAGCTGCGTCACCACCTGCGTGGAGTTGCAGACGGAGTTTGACCTCATTAGACGAAGAATACAGAAAAAACCCCAACTCGGACTTAGCTCTCCTTGAATTTCACCAAAGCCTTAAATTCTGTTCATCTTTCTTTATTGATGAGCTCAGTGTCCAGAGTGGGAGCTCTGGAGACTTTTGGAGTGAAATTACTCTGATTTAACAGTAAAGTAGATAAACACTTTGAACAGACTTAAAACTGAGCATTGATACATCTGTATGCAGGCAAGGAAGTGTTGTTAGCATTTGGAGTCCAGCTGCCTAAAGATGCAACATTATCTATACAATCTCAGGCTCTGAATTTTAAGCTTAGAATGAAGCTAGAGAGAATGTCCTCTAATCCCCAAATGAGAAAGCCTATATTCAAATGCAAACAGCTTTCCTGACGATCCCTGCCAGAATTACCCATGTTGAGCTTGGACTAACTCCCGCCCTGCCTGGCCCCTCACTCCCTGGTTCACCCCAGGGTAAGGCAAATGAGGCGTCTCCTGGGGAGCAAACTATAAGAGACTGCCCCAAAATTCCACAATGGAACTAAACAGTATCTTAACACAATATCTTTAAAAAAATAACTGCAAAACATCCAAGATGAACAAAATATGAATATTTTCAATGAAGACGGGATCCAAGAGGGGCGAGACCAGGGTGAGGGTAGCCAGAGAGGGTATGCAAGTGCAATTGGAGCCTGTTTTTATATAAAATACTGATTTTTTGATAGCTGGTAAAAGATAATTTTTCTTGGGGGAGGGTGTGGGTAGTCACACTCCTGGTGGCTCCAAAGGAGCACCCACCCCCACCTCCAGATGGAAAGAATGGCTTTACTCTCTGTTCCTGGAATCTCGCTTAGTTCTGCTTTGCCTTCTAGTTAGTTGCCATGTCTCCTCCATTCTACTGTAACCCCCCCAAGACAAGGAGTTTGGCTTCCTTGCATCTGAACCCCAGGACCTAACACAGTGTCTGGCACTTAATTGTAACATGCCTCCTCTCCTGGTGCTCCGTCTTCTTAACCTCTGGGTGTCCCAGTCCTGGACCTAGTGTCTTTCTAGGCTTAGTATGTCCATCCAGTGATATCTGTGGCCCTGGTAAGGGTCACCCTCCCCATGGACGAGCCAAATGAATGGCAACTGTCTGCAAAACTGGATGGTGAGTTTATGGATGATCACTATCATTGGCCATGGGCATCCCTGGTTTATTAGTTATCTCTTGGCTTTGCAACAAATTACCACTACGTTAGTAAGTTAAACAGCCCCTGTTGTCCGTCTTACAATTTTTGTAAATCAGCTGTCCAACAAGCCCGTGTCTGGATCCTTTCTTAGGGTATTATGAGGCTAAAATCAGGGTGTTAGGGCTGCAGCTGTCAACTCCTAGAGGCTGGGCACTCCCAGCTCCCTGCTTGTTGGCAGAGTATGGTTCCTGGCAGTTGTAGAACCGAGGTCTCCATTTCCCTTCCATGTGCTCTCTTTATCTTCAAGCCAGCAGTGACACACTGAGTCCTTCTCAGGCTTCAGGGGCTGTGACTTACCTTACCACCTCCCTTTCCTGCCTTTAGGGGCTCATGTGAGAACAGTGGGTCCACTCGAATATTCCAGGATAATCTCATTTTTACATCAGCTGATGAATAGCTTTAGTTACATCCGCAAGGCCTCTTGTGTAATCTAACAAAACCCCAGGCTGTTACCAGAAGGTAAAGGTCATGGGAGACAGCCAGTCATTTGTAGTTCCTGCTGGCACTTCAGGAGCCAACCATCCTTGGTGCTTTCTTTCCTTCTTTCTCCCAAGGTGTGTGGGAAGAGCGGGGTCAGGTATTTAGAACCCCATGGACATTCCTCAGGAGTCTGAAATCTCTCCTGTAGAATCCTGCCTTGTCAGTTTCTGGGACTGACAGAAGTATTCTTGGGGAAAAGAGGAAAAGCATCTGAGTACGAAGACCATGAGCCCCTGTGGTCAGGAGGTATGCATATATTATCCATTCCCCCAGCAAGCAGCATGGAGCATGGCCCATGGGAGGTATTCTGGACATGCTTGTTTGAAGAAATGAATGGATAAATGAATCCATCCATCTTGAACATCTTCTAATAGGAATTTTTGAACTGATACTTACAGTCACCATTTTATACCAGCCATTTCCATATTCCCTCAAATGCTGGAAGGTATCTTCCGATTGTCCAGGCTATCTGTGAGTAGTAATAATCATAAATAGCTTGTCTGAGAGCTGGGTGGAACGTTTGCCTAAAAAGAATTTCTTTCGTAATCACCAATGCCAACATACACGTCTGTTTCTCCTTCCCATCACCACTCGTGCTTCCCAGTCTTGCACTAATGGCTTCAAATGACTGTACTAGGATTAGAGATTGAATTTGATGTACTGGGCTCTGTTGTTAAGTCTAAGAATCTGCTAGAGTTCATTTTAACTTGTTGATTGATCAACCGTTTGTAAAATCCCTCAATTTTCCATTGATTTCTAGGATGAGATTTACATAACTTGATATTTATTCCCATGCTATCAGTGTGTGCTTGCACACACACTCACTGTCTTACACTCAATTCCTTAGTCCATGTGGGACAAATTGGCTACAGTTTCAAGGAGGAGTTCATAGGAGTTACCTTACCTAGCAGTGCTCTGAGTGATTTTTGCTAGATTTATTTTTTCTTTCTGTTTTTAAAAAATGTTGTTCTGTGCACTCAGAATTCAAAACATCAGTAGTAGTAAGGCATGCTCTCTCTCAGAACCTAAATCCAGGAGAAAAGGTGGAGGAGAGTTGTATCAAGGTCAGTCAGGAAAAACTCTGGTCTTGTAAAAGAAAGACATTTCCTTTGTCATACATTATTTATGGGATGATGAAGTATAATTTAGAAATTGTAATTTGTTTTTTACCTCATTCTCTTGTGAGTGTGGTTAGTATGACTTCTTAGAGCTCTGCAAAACCCCTGGATATAGTTTTGAGCAGAATTCCTCAGACCTCCATGACAACATGCTGCTTTTCCCAAAGAAATACTTTTGACTAGGTTCCCAGGTACTTCCTTCCAATGGGGTGCTTGCTAGGCATACATACAGCCTCAGTCATTCGTCTACTCCATGACCTTAAGTCTCATCCACTCTCTCTGCTCCATCCAAGTGCATTTGACCCACAGTCAGAAGAGGCTGTGGAAGAAGCTTAAGGAAAGTCACGCACTGCCAGGCCACACCAAGATTCTACCTGAAACTCAGCCATGCAACTCTAATTACCAGACCACGCTAGACAGTTGGGGCAATTTTAAGGAAGAAAAATAAGCACTGTAACAATATTTTCTTTGAAACTCAGTCAACTCAGAGCTCCACGTGAGGAGAAAATGTACAATGAAATGTACTCAGAGACCTGCTTTCCCTCACAGCTGGTCACAGGTCATTGTAATCAGATGGGACTTTAGCAGTAGCCTGCAAGGCACACTTACTGTGTCACATAACATCACACGTTTTTTGAACAGTGGGTTGTTCTTAAGCTTGTATTTAATGTTATATACATCCAAGATGAATTAAAGCTATAGCGACCCCATTTTCGTGAGTCCATTTCTAATGCAGACCCACAGAGCAGTTACTTCTCAGCCTACAGCTGACACACCACAATGCATCTGGCACTCTTCTTTCCCAGGCTTGAAAGTTGCTGATTGAAAGAGAAAAAAGAAGCCTGGCAGAGTTAGCTTGCTCCTCATCACCGTCACCCGGCGTGTCACCCGGTGCAGATGGGAGCTTGCAAAAGGTGCTTCTCTTAGCAGGAGGCATCACAATGTTTCAGGTGTGTGTGTGTGTGTGTGTGTGTGTGTGTGTGTGTGTGTGTGTGTGTGTGTATGGGAAGTTGGCTTGAAGTCATGATGCTCACAGAAGTGCAGCGGGTGCTGGCAGGGGTTCAGGCAGGCAGTGAAATGTAAGCTAGCCTGTAACACAAGCTCCTGGGAATGCAGAGGATGCCTGGCCATTAGGCATTCTCCTCGTGTTTCACATAAACGCATCCTGTTCTCGGAGCGGATGAGCAGCGCGTTTTGCACTGGCTCATTCAAATTGAATGTTGGTAAAAGGAGAGTCCTGAGCAAACACAACAGTCTGGCATCTCTGAAGGCAGGAGCAAGGTTAAGCTGTCGACCGTGTTCTCTATTGTTTATTGGAGGTTTATTTGCTGGCCCCCTGCACATCCCAGGCAAGCTGCTAACAGGCTCGGTTAGGACGCCCGATGCCTGCACCACTCAGGGACCCAGCCAGCCTTGCCCAGGCTTTTCCGGGCCACAAAGTTCAAGGCTTCCTCCATGGCTTCACCTGTTGTCCCTGAGCGTGGCATGGATCACGTTTTACTGGAAGAGAAAGCTCCTCTGGGGAGGCAGTTTGTCCCTTTTGCTTTTGTTCTTTCTCAAGGCGACAGCTTTAACATTGTCACAGCAAGGGTGAGGAGAGCGAGCCTGTACAGAGCTTTTGGCAACATGCTTTTTCCATTAGTTTCCACGGGAGCGGAGCAACCCCAGCAGTGGCGCGCGCTTGCTCCCTGGTCATGTGCTGTGAGGAATAAAGCCTCGTAGGGCAGTGAACCTGAACTTGGCCCGTTCATCCATACTGCATTGAGTGATTGCATGCAGTGGAGTCAAATGCCACTTGGGGGTGAAGAGCACGCCTCATCTTGCATTCCTGCTGGATAGAGTAGGAAGGACCGGTGACAGAATCTGGGAATTTAAAGGTAAAGCGTGCAGTGTGTGCTGTGTGGAGGAGGCACGTGTGGGCCGAGGGGAGATTGCCTGGGGAAACAGGGGGTTATGTTTCACTTTCTTTGAAATGATAGGTTCCTCGGGTTTTCTTGGCCAGTGGGTCAGGAGAAGAAAGGGAGAGATTTCTCCTCGCTGCTGAGAGAAGTTACTTTTATACACGAGGATGAGTTTTCTCATCCCCAAGTACTCAGAGCTGTCCGGACTTCTGGCCCCAAAGCAGACTGTTCTCAGGCACTCCTCATGGAAAGAAAAGTTCTGATCCCAGAAACTGATGGCATACACACACCTTTTACTGTTTCTATTTTCTTTCCAGTGAAATCTCATCTTGAACATTCATTTGGTGTTTTGAAGTACTGGTTCTGTTTATTTTCCCAAAATCTAACAAGGATGGGCTTTCAGTGCTACAAAAAGCCTGAGAAATGAAACATTCCCCTTAGGTTCCTTTCTAAAAGCTTATGTTCTTACTGTCATCCCTTTGGGGAGAATCTTGATGAGAGGCTGAAGTTCTTAGTTAGAACATGTCATCTGCCTAATGAAATTTAAGGCCAGCTTTTGTAAATCATTGTTCCATGTGTTGGCTTTCTGGTAAAAACTCTCTGAAGCAAGCAGTGTCTCTTGGCAGTGTGTGTTCTCTGCAAGTTATTGATGAATTTTGCCACTGGAAACGTAAGTCTTGTCTCGTAAATCTCCTGTCCGGGTGTCGAGCTCTTTTAGAAGCAACATTAAAAATAGAAGGATAGATTTTTAATTAAATTAGGTATTGTGTTTGTCCTTGGGGAGCTGAGATGCAGTTAGTGGGCACGTAGACAATGTGAGTCCGTTGTTTCTAATAGACTGTTCATATAACTCGCAATTTTATATTAAATCTACTGCTCTTTAGATCTCTGGGGCTATTTTCTTTTATCACTCTATACAACTGAATATTTCTTTTAGTTAGCAGTCAAACAAATACATGTGACAATTTGTGATATATATAATATGCCTATTATGTAGTCATTATATATATATATATATATCAGTATTATTAGTTGGTATATACACATATGTATGTATATACATCTGTATATACGTATACACACATGTGTATATATCTTGCAGAAGATTTGTTCAAAAAGTTAGATTGGGAGCAATGCAGTTTGTCAGCAGCAGAGTTGCTAAGACTTAGAAGAGACTAAAGCATACTTGGCACAGAAATATGGGTTCTCATAAAGAAGAGCCATGCCCTAGCAGGCATCACCCAGTGGCACTGTGCTTTAGCAACAAGCTGGTGATTACTGGGGACTCATCATGGCATGACATGTAGCTCATTGTTCCCATGCCAAAAACTGTGCATCTGATCTGAGCATGAGAGAATAGGAACAAGGGCAAAGATTTAGAGGAAGGGATGCAAAACCTTTGGGGACAATTGGTATCGAAAATAGTAGGTTCTACTGAGAGTCCGTGCCGGCACAGGGAGCAACTCTTCTTTTTGCCTTGATACAGAAAGCAATTTTGATTGTTGGCAGATTCTTCCAACAATAACAACAGATTATTTTTTACCTATAAAAGTATGTTTACTATTTTTTTGGTTTATCTGTTTAACTTCTTATTTAAGGTACCAATTAGGTTTTTCCAAGAAATACTTTTCTGGTGAGTTTCTTCAAAGTCCTAAATATTCCATGTAATTCTATGGAATACTTTCTAGTAAAATATCAAAATAAATAGCGGATATATTGCAAAAGGTAAGTTCTGAATTTTCAGAAAGACAGGATTGATTGATGATTACAGTAGTTATAAAACAGCAAACTGGAAAAATACCGTGTACAGGGATTCAAACTAGTTTTCCTTTATTTTCCACTGAAATTTAAATTTTATTATCTTAATACCTTTAGTTAGCATGTGTGCAGCCCTGTAACAATAGACAGTAGGGGAAATAAGCAGGGCCTATATTCCAGAATGTTTCCACTAATTTGGATGAGCAGTTGAGTTTTCGTTGTGTGGAGTATTTTGCTAGAACTAAACCAAGCATCTGGTCTGTTGAAGAAAGGTGTCCAAAATCCCACGGGCACCGAATGGTGCTGCAATTATTTCTTTGAGGGTCCAACCTGCCCTGTGTCGGTAAAGCCGACAAGCAGAGTCCATGGCACTGGAAGCTAGGGATGTCTGTGCTTGATTTATTTCCTAGACTGAACTGTCAAAGCAACTGTGATATCTTGTGTTTACAGAGCAGCCTTTTGTGAAGAGCTTGGAGTGTTTGGGGAACATTATCTAATTATCAGAGCACCACAGGGAAACAGAGAGCTCATGCTATCTCCAATTTACAGTTGAGATGACAGGGCGACAGAGAGGTAAAGCAATCTATCCAGGATGACTCCAAAAAACACTGATGCATAACTAGGAAAGGAGCTAAGATGAGCTCCATGGGTGAGTCTGGGGACTTTTGCCTCTGAAGTCCCCACTACCTTACCAGCTGGCTCTCTGTGTCCTGTGGGGTCCTCAGCCCAAGAGGTGCCTGTTCTAACTGAACTTCATGGACCCCATCCCAACAACATGTGGTTATGGGATTCCGTGACCTGTCCATCATCTGTGATGACCAGCTGGAGTGAAAGCAATGAAGGACATGCCTATGGGCTGCAAAACTGCGGTCTCAGAATTAGCCAGTGTCACTAGAGGTCTTCACCACCCGTGTGGAAAGCCACAGGACACATGACTTCTCCCGTGTTTAGACTTGAAAACCTTTGACCCACTCCAGAAGCCAACTGAGAGAGAACTGGAATGCCTTCTCTCCCTTGATGTAGGAACCATGAAAGTGACAGCCAGGAAATACATTTCCTTTGAGGTTGTAGCTCTTAGGCTAAGCTTGCTCAACGTTGAATAAAAATTATTAAGGAGTTTAGAAGAATATTGTCACACACTCATGAGACTCTGCCCTACTCAGTTGGTTGATGTTCAGTCACTCAGTCATGTCCAGCTCTTTGTGACCCCATGGACTGCAGCATGCCAAGCTTCCCTGTCCTTCCCTGTCTACCAGAGTTTGCTCAAGTTCATGTCCATTGAGTCGGTGATGCCATCCAACCATCTCATCCTCTACTCAGTTACAAGCTTATTTTGGAAAAAATTGTATCCAAGTTACAAAATAAGAAAATTTTCAGATTGAAAATGTACTTTTGATACAGAAATCCAGAGGTAGCCTCTGGGCAGATGGTTCTTAGGAGGAATGTCTGCAAAATGGAGTAACTATACCAGGGGCCTAGATAAAATCATCCTTAAGAAGGTCTTTGCCCTTGGCCTGGCACCCAGTGGTGCTCTTACATACTGAGTCTGAATTTGAATGAGTGAGGGAACCAAGCTGAAAGGGAGGCAGCCTTCAAACAGAGCTCCTGGGGAGAAGACCAGTTCTGAAGGCTTTCAGAGAAGGACCAGAGACCAAAGAGCTAAAAAAGGGCAAGAGAATCCAAACAGATGTGGTTAGGACAGAAGCAAGAAGGCTGGCAGGGAGCCTGGCACTTTGCACCCCCTTGGCAAAGCTGTGGTGATGCAAGAAAATTCCTGAGAGCAGAACATACAGATTCCTGACTGGTTCCCTTTAAAGGATGCAAGAAATTCTACAAGAGGCACTTGGGGGAATAGAGAAGGGCTCTCATTTCCTGTGAGCTTCCCTGGTGGCTCAGATGGTAAAGAATCTGCCTGCAATACAGGAGACCCAGGTTTGATCCCTGGGTCAGGAAGATCCCCTGGAGAAGAGGAGGGAATGGCAACCCACTCTGGTATTCTTGCCTGAGGAGTCCCATGGACAGAGGAGCCTGAAGAGCTACAGTTCATGGTATTGCAAAGAGTCAAACACGACTGAGTGACTATCGTTTCCATTCTTTTCCTGTAATCACAGGTACTGAGTCAAATAGCTCACACCTATCCAGGGGTATAAGGAAGAGGGGCTGACTCACAAATAGAGGACAGAGATCTGAAGTGCCGCGGCCAGCACAAGCAAGAGTCGCACCTGCAAGGGGAGAGAAACGGAGCGTCCCCGCGTGGAAAAAAAAAGAGAGAGAGACAAAAGATGGGGTTGAGAGGATCAGACCCACTATGTCTGATGCCTTCCTTTATTAGGCCACGGTATTTATAGGGTAAAGTACGTGACTTAAGACATGTATAGGGATATTCTTTAATCTCAAAATACAATCACCAGACCCCTATAAGTACTCTATCTTTTAAGACATGTTGCAAGAGCTAGACCTCCTGGAGCAAGACGGCCTGGAGCCTTAAGGGCTGTAAAAATTCCTGAGGGTGGCGGGACAGGGAGCTTAGGTCAACGCCTAAGGCTCCGCATACCTGCGGAGCAGCTCCCAGGATTTAACCCTTCACGGGTCGTCCCCCGCATCTCCCCTCTCTTTATTATTATTATTTTTTTAAAAGCTCCATAAGGTGTCGATGTTGCAACATGTTTTTATGTATCAGAATTTTGACATGTAAAACTTCTTTAACAATACTACGAATAAGACAAGGAGCCAGACAAATCACGATAAGCACAACAGTCAAAACCGCGCCCACAGCAATTATGCTTCGCCACAGTGAATGCAAGCTAGGGAAGTTAGAAAATAAATTTTGCACAAAATTGTTAACAGCATCAGCAATATTTAAAGTAGCTTTAGGAGAATTTTCAATATCAAGAATTTCATTATGTAATTGCAATAAATCTAGAGAGACATTAGTATTAAACCAAATTCCTTGTAGATGTTTTTTCACCTTATCCCAAGGAAAGTCAGATGCATTATAAGCCTTTTTTGTAACACAAATCCATTTATAATTAGCATGACATTGAATTTTCATGCGAAGGCTAATGCTCTGAACTTGTTCTCCTAGAACTCTAACCACATCATATAAAGCTGATAATCTATCTTCTATTTTTTTATCTATATCTTCTTGTGTTCCCATTACTTTAGTAACATTATATGACAAGGAATCTACAGCATGAGCAGCTTGAATGGATTGTGCTAGAGATACAGAAGCAGTAACAGCAGTTGCTATAAGGGTGATTAAGGATACTATACCCAGAATAATCAGGCTCACACTTCTTTTAGTGCGGCTAAGAGCCGTGTTAATGCGTTGTAGCAATTCTAAAGCAGTCTCGTCATACCAAGCTTCAGTTATTTCAACAGGTAGCATTACAAAAGCAGGTTGTTTTACTATTAAAACTTGTTCTCCTTTTGCAACACCTCTTATGCAATTGGTAAGTATGCAATTAGAACAATTTAAATGATAAATATTTGATGACAATGTTATTTCCATAAGGCCTTGTATCAGCATGAATGGGTAAGGGACACAAGCTCGGGGATATAGAAACCCCGTAACTCCTACATTACCATATTTACTCCCACTGACATTGGGTTGCAAATATAGACTATTACCATGACCAAAAGCAGCCAAAAGTTTCCACAGTTCTGTTTGAAATATCTGAGCAGTGTTTACAGAGAGAATGGGTGGATGCTGTCCTCGATATTCAGGAAAATTAGGCTTTCCCCCAGGTGCCCAATCCCATAAAAAGGTGGTATTGGCATTGTTTATGTTGTACACCGACGCAACCCGGGCTCGACATAAAGTCCAAGGAATGTCTATTCCCATGCGGATGCTTAGATGTTTGTCACAAAACGGAATGTCGAGAGGTCCCGCCCCGTCACGGTGCGATCTTTTTCCGGTTTTCTCATCGATGCCAGAAATAGTCACTCGAGGATAGGATATATCAGCTGACACCTGTATACAGTGAGGATGCTGTAATTGATAAGAAAAGCACATAGGATATTGCATAGTAAGACCAAAAAAGGAAATATTAGCTTGCTGAGGGGAAATATGAGTATCGGATTTTCCTCCTAAAAGACTTGTGTCGTTGACATAGACAGGTACTATTTCTTTATCCCAGCCTAATGATTGAATCATAGGCGGGTCAGGGATGTATGCCCAAAAAGCCGTAGCCTCTCCGTTTTGTATCCGCTGTAACAACAACAATAACATGAGCAAGATATTGGTAGGTGTTGCTGGAGGTTGTACATGAGCCTCATTCCAAGCATGTCGCATTAACGCTTCAATCTGCCTTTGGGTAGGCAGCTCACTCGCGGGCTCATCCAATGTCATGCGGTTCATTTGATATGTTAGGGAGTTCCTCCGTCGCGCGTACCAGCCTCTCCGGGATCCAGCGCGGCGCTTCGGCATTCTGTGGAAAAACACAAACATGTCCCCGTCCCCATATTAATACAGGGTCTGGCCCATACCACAGATTGGTAAGTGGATCCTTCCATCGTACAAGTGGTTTTTTGCAGGAGGGCCGTTCTCCCCAAAAACGTTGGGCTGCTGAATTGCCTTCTGCGTCTAAAGTTAAAAAGTTTAGAACAAAAAGAGCATGATTTAAGGCGTTATGCGGTGAGGGACTATACAGTTCATTCCCCTTTTTTTGTTTTAATAATTGATGTTTAAGGCGTTGATGGGCTCGTTCCACAATACCTTGTCCCTGTGGATTATATGGAATTCCTGTCTTATGATGAATTTGAAAAGAAAGACAAAAACGTTGGAAAGAACGGCTAGTATAACCGGGTCCATTATCAGTTTTAAGGGTGTGTGGGGTTCCTGAAATAGAAAAGCAAAAAAGCAAATGTTGAATACAATGACGAGTTGATTCTCCAGTATGAAGGGAGGCCATAAGAAAATGGGAAAAAGTGTCGATAGAGACATGAACATATTTGAGACGCCCGAATTGAGGAATGTGAGTGACATCTGTTTGCCAAAGGTGATTAGGGCGTAAACCTCGAGGGTTAATTCCATATTGAGGGAGAACAAAGAATTGAGGACAGGTAGAGCAAGATTTTACGATTTGTCGTGCAGCTTCACGGGAAATCTTAAATTGCAACCGTAAAGAATGACTATTTTGGTGATGTAAGTTATGAGATTTTTGAGCCGCATCGATAGCTGATTGAAAAAACACCTGTTTAGTAAGAACGTCTGCAATGTGATTGCCTTGTACCAGGGCACCAGGAAGGGTGGAATGTGCACGAATATGTCCAAAAAAACACGGGTATTGACGACGGTGAAGTGCCTGTTGAATTAATGTAAATAAGTTAAGAACGTCAGGAGAGGTTGTGCCAATAATTGGAACAGTTTCAATCATCTGTAAAGCACCGACCACATAGGAACTGTCTGTAAATAAATTGAAAGAAGTGGGTACAGTTAGTAATGCTTGATGGACTGCAAATAATTCTACAACCTGGGCAGAAGAGAAACTGGTATGCGTATAATAGGTTTGATGGTTAATAATTAAAGCTGCAGTACCATTAGAAGATCCATCTGTAAATATAAGTGTTGCTTCAGGAATGGGTTGTCGGCGAACTATTTTTGGAAAAATAAAGGCATGAAGGCTAGCAAATTGTAGCAATTTATCAGAAGGATAATGATGAGTAATCCGTCCTGGGTAATTTGCGAAAGCTATAGGCCAATTATCTGAAAATTGAAAAAGCCAATCTTGTTGTTCCAAAGCATAAGGAATACAAACGAAAGGGGGTTCCATACCGAAATATTGGATGGCTTCATGACGTCCTTTTGCTACAACTTTTGCAACAAGCTCATAGTAAGGAAGCAAATGTTTAGTTGGAGTAGCCGATAGATATATCCATCGCAAAGGCTTATCTTGATAAAGAACCCCTGTAGGTGCTCGTGGGGTGGAAAGTATATACAGACCCCATGATCGTTGGTAATCAAGATAAGTAATCTGTTGTTGTCTAATAGCTTCTTCTATTGATTGTAAGGCTGATCGTGCTTCTAAAGAAAGTGTTCGGGGTGACGCAGGGTCAGAGTCACCTTTAAGGATGTCAAATAATGGTTGCAAGGTATAAGTGGGTAATTTTAAATAAGGGCGTATCCAATTAATATCTCCCAGGAGCTTTTGAAAATCGTTTAGAGTTTTCAAATGATCAGTCTGTAACTTGACTAATTGAGTACTATAAGCCCGAGGATATAGGGAGAAGCCCAAATAATTATAGGGAAAGTGAGTTTGAATTTTTTCATCAGCTATGACAAGACCATTAAGACTCAAGTGTTGTTTTAGAATAAAAAAGGCTTGATACAATAGATGTTCGTCAGCATGAGCTAATAATATATCATCCATATAATGCACTAAATATAACTGAGGAAAACGCTGACGAACAGGAGCTAACGCTGCAGCAACAAACTTTTGACACAGCGTAGGGCTATTAGCCATTCCTTGTGGAAGGACTCTCCATTGATAGCGTTGCATAGGCTCTCTAAAATTAACAGAGGGCAAACTAAAAGCAAATCTTTTACAATCTTGGGGTGCAAGAGGAATAGTGTAAAAGCAATCTTTTAAATCTATAATAATGATAAAAAATTTGTCAGGTATAGCGGAAGGAGTGGGTAGCCCAGGTTGTAGGGCTCCCATATGCATCATTGTTTCATTTACCTTACGAAGGTCTTGTAGTAATCTCCATTTTCCTGATTTCTTTTTAATAACAAAAATTGGGGAATTCCATGCAGAGGTAGAAGGTTCAATATGCCCAAGTCTCAGCTGTTCCTGCACCAGCTGTTGTGCGGCAGAAAGTTTTTCTTGTGTTAGGGGCCACTGATCAACCCATACCGGTTCCTCAGATTTCCAATCAATAGGATCGGCATGTGCCACAGGAGAATCAGAGGTCCCTAGGGAAAACACCCTAAGCCTTTTCGACTCTGATTAGATTTTAAATCAGGGGGTAAAATGATGCCTTGATGTTGTTTGCCTAAACCTTGGTTAGGGAGTAAACCCTGATCTAACATTAAATCTGTTACAGTGGGTGAAGGACTATATAAATATACACCCATTTTACTTAATATATCACGCCCCCACAGATTAACTGGAAGATGGGGCAGAATATAGGGTTTAAATTGGCCTGAATGGCCGTCTTTATCCTTCCAAGTAAGAAGGGACGAACTTTGTTCTGGATTAGTAGTTTGGCCAATACCTTGAAGAGTAGAAATGGCTATTTGTTTAGGCCATGTAGTGGGCCAGTGTTTATCAGAAATAACACTAATATCAGCCCCGGTATCAAGCACTCCGCGGAAAAGCTTACCATTGATGTGCAGTTCAAATTCTGGTCGTGCCTCGGTAACATTTTGCACCCAATAGGCGTCAGAGGACCCGAAACCTTTGTCCTGACGATCTCGGTTAATTGTTCTTCCTTGTATAACTAATGGAACTAAAAGGAGTTGAGCTATACGTTGTCCTGCATTAATTACAATAATTTTATGAGGAGCGGAGGCTAATATTTTTATCTCTCCGGTATAATCAGAGTCAATTATACCAGGATGAATAAGTATCCCTTTTAAAGACGCACTGCTACGCCCCAAAAGCAGTCCAGCAGTTCCTGGAGGTAAAGGCCCAAACACCCCTGTAGCAAGGGTTTGAACCCCCATCTCCGGAGTTAATACTGTGTAGGAGGTGGCACAGAGGTCCAATCCCGCGCTGCCTCTTGTGGCTCGATAGAGGTCTGCAATGGTTCTTTGGGAACCTGCAGTGTTGCCCCATAACATTGTTTCGGGGCCAGGGGCTGGCCCCTCACCCAGTTTCCCGAAAGCGGAGGTAAGGGATTACCTTGAACATCCGTCTTAGAACGACAATCTCGAGCCCAATGCTTTCCTTTTTTACATCGTGGACATGGAGTAGGAGGATTAGCAGGAGTTTGTTGCTGTTGTTTTTGGGGGCACATTACGGCCCGATGACCAAATTGGCCGCAAACAAAACAACCTGAATTACCTGATTTTTGATATCCTTTCCTGTTTTTGGCTTGTTGCTGAAAAAGTACCTCTTTAATGCCTTTTCCTTGTAAAGCCGCTGCCATGGCAATGCCTTGCATGTAGGAAGGTCCAATGTCAGCACAAATGCGAATATAATCAGACAGATCTGCCTTCTTTCTATAAGGTCTTAAAGCAGCTTGACAGGCAGAGTTAGCGTTTTCAAAAGCCAATTGTTTTGCTAATACTATCCCAGCCTTTTCATCTGACATTATCTTACCTATAGTATCTAAGAGTCGTGCCACGAAGTCCTGATAAGGCTCATCAGGTCCCTGTCGGACTTTTGAAAGATCTTCTGTCTTAGTACTGGAGCTAGGAAGTTTTTTCCATGCCTGTCTGGCTGCGTTTGATATTTGTGGATATGCACCAGGCAAAAAATTAAGTTGAGTATTAGTAGCCTGGAAAGCGCCTTCACCAATTAACATTTCATAGGAGGTTTGTATACCTTGCTGCCGATTAATATCAGCTATGTGGGCACATTGTTCAAAATATTCAGATTTCCATAATAAATAATCTCCCCCTGAAAGACAAGCTCTAGCTATTTGTTTCCAATCATTTGGGGGTAGATTTTGAGTACCCAGATTTTCTATCATAGCAATAGTGAATGGAGCGGTAGGACCGTATTGTGAACAAGAGACCTTTAACTCTTTCAATTGCTTGAAAGGCAGTGCTTCATAGAAACGCTGGTTATTATTTTCAAAGACAGGAAAAGCAAGGGAAAAATCGGAGACAACCTCACCAAGTCGTTGTGCTTGTCTCAATGCCTTTTGTAGCGGAGACACCATCTCAGATGGAGGAGGAGGAGGAGGCCCCGGAGGGGGATCGAGACCAGCAACTACGGAAGGAGCATAGGCAGGAGGGAGAAGGGGAGCAGAAGGAGATTTTAAACTGTTACTAGGAAACTTAATTCCTAAGTTCTGCAAGGCAACAGTGAGATTTTTTATACATTCAACTAAATCATCTTTAGATGTTGACGCCCCCTTTTCTTGTGCCAAAAAACCCCAATCTTCTTGATGGCATTTAGCAGCCTCTTCATCTAATTCTGCCTCATCTGTGGAGGAAAGTGAATCATCATTTTCTGGCGGACGCGATAAGTTACAAAAGGGAGGGTCACCTTTAATTCCCTTGGGAACAGCATACGTGGGCTCCGAATCAGGAACATGAAGAGGATTTTCTTCCTGTTTTAATAAATTTCCTAAACGTTTTAATTCATCATTATCAAAATCCAAGCAATCCCGAATTAGTGTCCAAAAAGATAAAGTTTCTACAGGAACCTTTTCAGGGCCATGTAAAGTATAATGAGCCCGAATTTGTTCCCCTACCTTTTTCCACGTCTCTAAGCTCACCGTGCCTTCTCTGGGGAACCAAGGACAAACTTCTTCAATAAATGAAAGAAAATTGGTTAATTTAGGTTTAGAAATAGTAATTCCCCGGTGTTTTAACATTACAGATAGCATATGTACAAAGAGTTGACGACTATGCGTCTGTCCCATATTTATACTCTCAACGATATACCTTACTGCTCCTTCCTTGATAGTCGCTAGTATACCTATATACTCACTCTTTTCGACTTAATATGAGCAGTGGCGAGGAGAAGCTGTCGATCTCGGGCCCCACGTTGGGCGCCACCTGCCGCGGCCAGCACAAGCAAGAGTCGCACCTGCAAGGGGAGAGAAACGGAGCGTCCCCGCGTGGAAAAAAAAAGAGAGAGAGACAAAAGATGGGGTTGAGAGGATCAGACCCACTATGTCTGATGCCTTCCTTTATTAGGCCACGGTATTTATAGGGTAAAGTACGTGACTTAAGACATGTATAGGGATATTCTTTAATCTCAAAATACAATCACCAGACCCCTATAAGTACTCTATCTTTTAAGACATGTTGCAAGAGCTAGACCTCCTGGAGCAAGACGGCCTGGAGCCTTAAGGGCTGTAAAAATTCCTGAGGGTGGCGGGACAGGGAGCTTAGGTCAACGCCTAAGGCTCCGCATACCTGCGGAGCAGCTCCCAGGATTTAACCCTTCACGGGTCGTCCCCCGCACTGAAGGACCAGCCCAGCTGGGACTGGTGAAGCTGGGAGGATTTGTGAGTGGGGGAGGTTCAGAGGGGACTGTTGAAGGCTTTAGTCTCGAGGACCCAGTGTAGACTATGCACTTGAAAAGCCAAGACCCAGGGAGGCTGGGTGCTTTTCTCACCAAACCCACCCAGTGGAGGCTAGCCTCCCCCCGCCCCCCCAAATCATTGTTCACCTAACAAAAGCCACATTTTATGCTGGTGTTGCTTAAGTGCTCTTGGGATTGATCCCTGGGGGATGTGAGGCATGATTGTCCTCATCTGATTTTAAAGTTATGGCACTCCCTAGCGCTCCTCTAGCGCTCCCTGTCCCCTCCCCCTTCCCTGCATCAGAGGCACTGTCCACCGCGTGAGATGCTTTAGGCTTCCACTGTGCATGAAACACAGAATCAGAGGCTTCATCTGGGTCACAAAGATCTTTCTTGCTCACTGCCTTCTCAGAACCCTACACAGTGCCATTCCCATCATAGGAAATATTAATTAGATGAGTGACCTGCTCCTAACTCATTTGTTTATAACCCCTTCTGGAATTTTCTCACCTGACTTATATTGCTTGTATTCTGTGCTTCAGAACAAGATTTTAAACCTTTGAGAGTGACGAATTGTGTCATACTAATGCTAATATTTAAAAAACTCTCAGTGAATAGGATAGCACCTTGAACTTGTGGACATACTTAATATTAAGAAAATTGAACTTATACCAAAAAATGGGACAAGTTGCTAGGCTTAAAATTTTATTGTCAGACTCATCAAGCACATAGCACATAGATATAAAATTCTCAAAAAATAAAAGAATATGTTGAAATCAGTGTTTCTCAAATTAAGATGATTTTGCCTCCTCTTCCCCAGGATATACTTGGAAGCCTCTGGAGGTATTTTTGTTGTCACGTTGGTGTGGTTGGGGTGCTACTGGCATCTAGTGGATAAAAGCTAAGGATGTTGGTAAACATCCTACAGTGTTCAGGGCAGCCCCCAACAGAGTCAAAAAAAAAAGGTCCCAAATGTCAGTAGTGCTGAAGTTAAGAAACCCTGATGCGAAACAAAACCCTTATCACATTGTTATGGAACAGATTTTATTATTTGTCTGTATTTTCCATTAAGCTCTGTGCTTCTGGGTGGCGGTGGTTTGTCTTTCTCAGGCTTGTGTCCTCCAGGGTCAGCACAATGCATGGCATATATTGCCTTTTAATAAATGGCCACCAGATTAATGAATGAAGAAATATTAATGATGCCAAAAACGGTGCTCCAGTGTCCTCTTTGGAACAACATTATAATTAGAAACCGCATTTCTAATCAAGGCCCGGACATGAAATAATCAATAGAGTCAATGTCAGGTTGTAAAAGCAGAGACACAACAACCACACATTCTTATCTTTACTTAAGAAGGCCACTGGGCCCCACATCATGGAATATTAGCCCCGAAGGGAACCCTCTTAAATTCCTCTTCAACCCTCTTAAATTCCAGGTGAAGACATGGAATTAAAGGGAGGTAAATGATTGGTCTAAAGTCTCCTAAGTAAATGGCAGAACCAGAAGTAGAGCAATTTCCGACTGTGTATTTTCTTCTGGCTCAGCTGTCCCCATTTTATCTGTTGGACATAAAGTGGCACAGAAGATTGCTCGCAATGATTCCTTGAGGCTCCACCCCAATGTAATATTGACTGTCACACAGAGAAATAGTATCTTTACAGTATTGTAGAATTTGACCCAACACTAATGTTCAGGGAACCACCATCATTAATATAAGGTATAAATAATGGGCTGAGAGGGCTAGAGAATATCTCAGTAACCATCTGCTACAGCCCTAGATCTGGAGAGAAACGAGCTGGCAGAGGGGTGGTGTTCAGAGATCAGGAGCTTTATTGAGTCTCACAGAGAGGGGTGCTGGAACTGTCCACTCTGCTCACCTTCACTCGAGGAATATTGCCTAAATTGGAATATTAGTTTCAAAGGATGTTATAGGAAAACAGGGTTATTTGGTCGGATCAATTTAGAAAATGCAATGGTAAACAAAAATAAAGCAGATTTGCCAAAGGACATGGCAGAATTTTTCCTGTATAGTACAACTCTCCAAGAGGGAGCTATAATCCACGGCTCCCTGAAAATTTATTTATTAGGAGATCACTTCTATTATCCACCAGTATTCCTCTGAATCTAGTTTGGAAAATGTTCTACTGCTTCTTCCAGGCTATTTAGCTGATAGGTGCCCGGACTGCATAGGTTTCAGGGGTTATATTAGGTAGACTTTTTGATGGCCTATGTTCTCCCGCCCAGGGTTTGAATGGGTATATCCTGTTTCTCATGATAAGTTTTCTGATCGCAAGCCATGGTTTCAGAGTCCTTCCTGTGACCAGTCTTGCAAAAATAGGTACTGAAGCATCCAAGATCAGAAAGATGGGGCACAAAGTCCAAGGATGTTGCCTTGGCAAGTCAGCTAACAGCTTATTGGTTGTCAATGAAATCAAACATAACGGTATTCTGTGCAAAATTTCAATGTAATCAGAGGAGACAATAAGGCTAGTTAGGTTAAAGAACATACTGAGACATTCTATGTCTTCCATTAGACTATACGATGCAGCCTTACAACTTGGAGTAGAGAGGCCAGTTCACTTTCTGACCTGCTGCCTGATTTTAAGAATACAGACCTTATTTTGTAATACCAAGGACCTCAGTCAGTCCTTCAATTACTTGTCTAATTGTCCTGAGGTCAGTATTTAAATTGACTTGAATTTTGAATAAAATTATGCCCTAGTGGAAAAAAATACCAACACCACTTTGCCCTTTACATGCTGAGTCTTACAAAGAAGTAGAATGAATTTTAAAAATGCATATTTGAAAAATATGTTTCCCACAGTGCCTTTGGTAAATTTTAAGGAGAACGTATTAACCTGTATTAACAACAGTGAAAAAGAAGGAGAACCAAAGAACTTCTAAGAGTAATTTTGATTGGCATTGAGCCAAACGGTAGATTAAAAATACAAACATTTACCTACAAGAAAAGTAGTCCAAAGAGAAGGATGGACTGTTGTTTGGAAGAGCAGTACAAGGAGGTTAAAATGGTACCTGGTTTTTCTCCCCAGTTTTCTCTTAATATGTAAACCAAGGCCTTTCAGACCAGTTCATTGACTGTCCTCTCAGAAACTGAGAAAGTGAACAGGTAAACACACATATGTAGGACCCTTTGCTTTCAGATGAGCTTTGAGGACACTCCCCTCTTGCTGCTCTTTGTTAAACGTCTTGCCTTGCAGGTTCACTGGCATCATACGTTCCTTAGAAAACCACGTGAAGAACACTGGTATTCACCTCATGATTGGAAACAAATTCCTCCACACTGAAGCCAGGTTTTCAGCCTTAGATCTTATAACATCTGGAAGAGGATCCACACAGCTGAAATCGCCATCAAATTGAATAACCCTGTCAAATGATGTACAAAGCAACAGCCCATTCCTGTGTGAAGTATGAGAGGGAGAAAAGCTTGGGAGAGTTGGCACCCAAATATAGACTACATGGTTCACTCTGACTGAAAGGAGGGAAAGTGATGAGCAGCCAAGAATGACCCTGTGCGGATGGATTGAGCTGGGGGTGGGTGGCTTTTTCTAATTCTTAAGGCTCTGCCTTATGTTGCATAGACGGGCTTCTCAAATTATTCTGGGGTCTACCTAACCCTCTTGGGGCTGGCTGAGGCTTGATCAGTAGGTACCCCCTTCACCTGTTCAGTTTGCTTTGAGAAAATAAAATGAACCTGAGGGAATTACCTGCTTCTCTGTTTGTTTTACCTGGTGGTGGTGTTCAGTTGCAAAGTCGTTTCTGACCCCATGGACTGCAGCACACCAGGCTTCCCTGTCCTTCACTATCAAACTCATGTCCATTGAGTTGGTGATGGCCGTCTTTTACCTGTAACCAACTCATCATCTTCGCATGAAAATGCCTCTGCCATTTTTGTATGTATACCTAATATGTCAAGAGTCTACAAAGGGGCCTGCAGTGGAGAATCAAAGAAAGAGATTCAGCTCAAAGGCCAAAGGCATTTCATCAAGAGTAGTAAATGGACGTGGTGAGAAATGGTCGTCAGAAAAGGAAGTTTTAATGAAGAGCTGTAGCTGTTCTTATGGGGGATGCTTTCCCTAAAGGTCATCATGGACAATTTGGGTTTTGTGCTGATTACCCATTTCAGGAGAGAAACATTTCCTTAACATTCAGCACTTACACTAGGAATGAATCAAAACATACACTTATTGGCAAGCAAAACATAAAGGAAAGCTTTTTAATTTTATTGAAGGCTATTTCTCCTTACTGTATTTAGTTTTAACTGTAAGTTCATGGAATGTGCTATTCTTTTAATTACAGGTTAAGACTCACAAAACAATAGGGAAACCATCTTTCCTTTGTCTCAATGTGAGAGGAATGTCTAATGATATCAGCAAGCATTTTAGTAACAAAATTTGCAAATGAAATCTTGATAAATAATTTTTTGCTGTTTCAAATACCATGAACATCCCTGGGGGCTCAGGTACATTAAACATAGGTTAATACCATTTTAGGCAAACATGGTGATTAAAGCCTGTTCATTTTTATTTTATGGCATTAAATCTAAGCCTCTAGGAAATTCTAAGACAGATTAAATAATGTGAAAACAGTCAACTAAAAGATGCACAAAGGAGCATGAAGCTTATTGATTAGAAAGTGAAATGAGCCTCACTCAGAGGCAGGAAGCTTGTCGAAGGAAAGTTATGCCTATGAAGATAGCTTTTTAATAAGGTGTCATGATTGAAGAGACAAGTTTAAATCAGGTAAATAAGAAAAACATAATTAAAATGAATTAATCATGGAGTAACATCTTGTTGAAAATCCCTCTTGTTTGAGATTTAACACAAATTATATTAATAATGTGCCTCTAATTGATGTACTTGTCTCGTTTCAGAAACTTCTGTTTTTTTCTTATAATTCATGACTCTGTGGGCTAGGTGAACAGTACTATGTGATATAAAACTGTCTCTAAGCTCATTAAGTACTTTCCCTCCTTTTTGTCCTCTTCCATTCCTCATGCATCCAGTAGATTTGTTGAATATGTCTGCCAGCCAGTGTTTGTGTCCATCAGAGGTGTAACCACCTATTGGTCACCTCAGTTACCTTGTGACTATTCTCTCCTTCCTAGATTTATGTTACCTCTAGAGCATTGGTCCCCAGCCTTTTTGGCACCAGGGACCAGTTTCATGGAAGACAGTTTTTCTACAGACCTGGGTGGGAGGGATGGTTTCAGGATTAAAGTAAATTACATTCATTGTGCACTTCATTTCTAATCTTATGCTGCTGGTGATCTTACAGGGGTATTGGTCTGCAGTCTGGAGGTTGGAGACTCCTGCTCTAGAGTCTAGAAATCTCTGCTCACCACCCCCGCCCAGAAGTAGTATTTTCAACAATGAAATTAATTGCCAGCAAGGAGAGTTCATCATTTGGTGTCCTGTAGCTACTGAGCATGACTCTGCCAAGACTGAACCCCAGATCCATCTCACTCCATCAGAGAAGTTAATGGAATTGTTACTACAGAAGTCAAATTGAAAATGTAGTCTGATAGTTTACTAGCTTTGATGGGTGTAGTTTCCAGTCTTTCTGGAGTTTTCTAGTGCAGTTGACTTAAGTACCAGGCTACAATATTAAACTTCAGCTTTGTGGTAGAGTAATAAAGTTATGTGGGGAAACAACGGTAGGTTACCCAAAGCCAGGCCCATTGCTGTTTTATTTTTTCATTCTGAGGACAGAGCTTATCAATGGCATGAAAGGGAGAGTGTGAACTTTAAAAAGAAAAAAGAGAAAAGAAATGACAACTCCATGAAATATGAATTAAGTAATTTATAAATATTCAAGAGATGAAGTTTTTCTCTTTACTTGGTCATGATCCCTTTTTACCTTTGTGTAGGTTTCTCCGAAGCTCCAGTTTATACCAAATTTTGTTTGTGAGATGATCGTTTCTGTTGTTAATTCTTTAACTTCCAACAAGAATGTAGATTTTTGTTCAGGGTTTAATCTGCATCATTTATGCTCTATAGAATGTCTGACATACCTAGATATTGCAACAAATATGTCAACTTTAAGAGCCTTTTGTACATCACGCTAGAATTGCAAAATGGTGGATGGGAATGAATCCTTAGGAGTTACACTTGGAACCTCCTCATTTGGGAACCTGGAAATTGGTACCCCTGAAACTGCAATACTTTGCTCACAGCTATATTGCTTGGGAGTGATGAAGCCAATGCTGAGGTCTATTGCCTGTGGTGTTTATCATCTTTTTTTGCATCTGCAGTTTGAATCACTCCAAGTTACATTAAGTTTTGAGGGGCTAAGAACAAGGTCTTCTGTATCTTTCAAAAATTCTCTCTTCTTTGCTGCCTTCTTACTCATTTAAAATTTCAATGCCATGGCTCAAGACAACCTTTAAAATGTAATCAAGAGAGTGTTGGTGGAAATCATCTATTAAATTCATTCCTTATTATGTCTCAAAGACTTTATTGTGGGTCCAAGTTTTCCAGATCAGCATGGGAAAGAAGTATCAGTACCTCATAGAATCAGTCAGTCCTTTGGAATAGAAGGCCTAAACAGATGCTCAGTCCAAACCCCTTATCTTCAAGTGAGACCCTCTGGTGCTTAGCATCATGAACTTCTCACAGAATGCTTCTTAAGAGAAAAGTTTCCATTCCCTTCAGTACGGAAAATTCTCAAAAGAGAATGATATCTTGCTTCTAATCAAACCCACCTCTTTATTTGCATCATTGAAATGAGGATGGGGATAGGAGAATAACACAGTTAGAGTCCTGACATTGTCGAGAGAGAGAAAGAGCTTCTTCAAGAGTGATGTCCTGTACAGTAGTAGCTACTATCAGTTCAGTTCAGTTCAGTTCAGTCGCTCAGTCGTGTCCGACTCTTTGTGACCCCATGAATCGCAGCATGCCAGGCCTCCCTGTCCATCACCAACTCCCGGAGTTCACTCAGACTCACGTCCATCAAGTCAGTGATGCCATCCACCCATCTCATCCTCTGTCATCCCCTTCTCCTCCTGCCCCCAATCCCTCCCAGCATCAGACTCTTTTCCAATGAGTCAACTCTTCTCATGAGGTGGCCAAAGTACTGGAGCTTCAGCTTTAGCATCATTCCTTCCAAAGAAAGCCCAAGGCTGATCTCCTTCAGAATGGACTGGTTGGATCTCCTTGCAGTCTAAGGGACTCTCAAGAGTCTTCTCCAACACCACAGTTCAAATGCATCAATTCTTCGGCACTCAGCCTTCTTCACAGTCCAACTCTCACATCCATACATGACTACTAAATACCATAGCCTTGACTAGACGGACCTTAGTCAGCAAAGTAATGTCTCTGCTTTTGAATATGCTATCTAGGTTGGTCATAACTTTTCTTCCAAGGAGTAAGCGTCTTTTAATTTCATGGCTGCAGTCACCATCTACAGTGATTTTGGAGCCCAAAAAAATAAAGTCTCATACTGTTTCCACTGTTTCCCCATCTATTTCCCATGAAGCGATGGGACTGGATGCCATGATCTTCATTTTCTGAATGTTGAGCTTTAACCCAACTTTTTCACTCTCCTCTTTCACTTTCATCAAGAGGCTTTTGAGTTCCTCTTCACTTTCTGCCATAAGAGTGGTGTCATCTGAGTATCTGAGGTTATTGATATTTCTCCCAGCAATCTTGATTCCAGCTTTTGCTTCATCCAGTCTGGCATTTCTCATGATGTACTCTGCATAGAAGTTAAATAAGCAGGGTGACAATATACAGCCTTGATGCACTCCTTTTCCTGTTTGGCACCAGTCTGTTGTTCCATGTCCACTTCTAACTGTTGCTTCCTCACCTGCATACAGATTTCTCAAGAGGCAGGTCAGGTGGTCTGGTATTCCAATCTCTCTCAGAATTTTCCACAGTGTATTGTGATCCACATAGTCAAAGGCTTTGGCATAGTCAATGAAGCAGAAATAGATGTTTTTCTGGAACTCTCTTGCTTTTTCCATGATCCAGCGGATTTTAGCAATTTGATCTCTGGTTCCTCTGCCTTTTCTAAAACCAGCTTGAACATCAGGAAGTTCACAGTTCACGTATTGTTGAAGCCTGGCTTGGAGAATTTTGAGCATTACTTTACTAGCATGTGAGATGAGTGCAATTGTGCGGTAGTTTGAGCATTCTTTGGCATTGCCTTTCTTTGGGATTGGAATGAAAACTGACCTTTTCCAGTCCTGTGGCCACTGCTGAGTTTTCCAAATTTGCTGGCATATTGAGGGCAGCACTTTCACAGCATCATCTTTCAGGATTTGAAATAGCTCCACTGGAATTCCATCACCTCCACTAGCTTTGTTCGTAGTGATGCTTTCTAAGGCCCACTTGACTTCACATTCCAGGATGTCTGGTCTAGATGAGTGATCACACCATAGTGATTATCCGGGTCATGAAGATCTTTTTTGTACAGTTGTTTTGTGTATTCTTGCCACCTCTTCTTAACATCTTCTGCTTCTGTTAGGTCCATACCATTTCTGTCCTTTATCGAGCCCATCTTTGCATGAAATGTTCCCTTGGTATCTCTAATTTTCTTGAAGAAATCTCTAGTCTTTCCCATTCTGTTCTTTTCCTCTATTTCTTTGCATTGATCGCTGAAAAAGGCTTTCTTGTCTCTTCTTGCTATTCTTTGGAACTCTGCATTCAGATGCTTATATCTTTCCTTTTCTCCTTTGCTTTTCGCCTCTCTTCTTTTCACAGCTATTTGTAAGGCCTCCCCAGACAGTCAGTTTGCTTTTTTGCATTTCTTTTCCATGGGGATGGTCTTGATCCCTGTCTCCTGTACAATGTCACGAACCTCATTCCATAGTTCATCAGGCACTCTATCTATCAGATCTAGGCCCTTAAATCTATTTCTCACTTCCACTGTATAATCATAAGGGATTTGATTTTGGTCATACCTAAATGGTCTAGCAGTTTTCTCTACTTTCTTCAATTTAAGTCTGAATTTGGCAATAAGGAAGGAGTTCATGATCTGAGCCACAGTCAGCTCCCGGTCTTTTTTTTGCTGACTGTATAGAGCTTCTCCATCTTTTGCTGCAGAGAATATAATCAATCTGATTTCGGTGTTGACCATCTGGTGATGTCCATGTGTAGAGTCTTCTCTTGTGTTGTTGGAAGAGGGTGTTTGCTATGACCAGTGCTTTTTCTTGGCAAAACTCTATTAGTCTTTGCCCTGCTTCATTCCGCATTCCAAGGCCAAATTTGCCTGTTACTCCAGGTGTTTCTTGACTTCCTACTTTTGCATTCCAGTCCCCTATAATGAAAAGGACATCTTTTTGGGGTGTTAGTTCTAAAAGGTCTTGTAGGTCTTCATAGAACTGTTCAACTTAAGCTTCTTCAGCATTACTGGTTGGGGCATAGACTTGGATTACTGTGATATTGAATGGTTTGCCTTGGAAATGAACAGAGATCATTCTGTCGTTTTTGAGATTGCATCCAAGTACTGCATTTCGGACTCTTTTGCTGACCATGATTGCTGGGGTCCAGCCCTGGTGGATCCAGGGTGATTCAAAGGTGGGGACGGAGTCGGTGTCCTTGGAAATAACTTATTTAATTACAGATAGAGAGGGATTAGAAAATTAGCAGAGAAAAAGAGGCTGAATAACTTGGTTTACATGGAATACTAATCACCACCTACGTAGGCCTCAGGCATCTTCCCGTTCTCCCGAAAGAGAGGAGGCACTGAGGCTCCCCGGGTCCGATCTTAGAAGCCCAGGCAAAATTAGCAGGCTTGGTGAGTACCCTTGCACCAGATGGGAATTCGGCCAGAAAATAGTAGGAGAGAAAAAGAGGCTGAATAACTTGGTTTACGTGGGATACCAATAAAATTCCAAGACAAGGAATTTGCACCATTTACGTTGGGCCACCAGCACCACTTGAATATCAGAAGGTTCCCCTCCTTGGGCTCCTTCTCGTGTGGGCTTGAAAGCTGGGCCAAGTAAGTAGACATGGCAAGCACCCATGCTCCAGATCGGAATTCAGCCAGAAAAATGGGGAGCAAGAAAGAATGACATGGGGGAATCAGTCTTTCCAGAAACTGATCCAATTTCTTTATTTTTAGGTTTGCTTATATACCTTTGTTACACATAGGGATGAATACAGAGTCACGCGGGGGTCAGCAGTCCTGACCTTTATCAAAATCAGGTGCTTTACATAAAAAAATATCTTAGGGGTTTTACATCATCTTCTAGCCATGAGGCCTGCTGACATTTTACGACCCTTTCTTTCTGATAACCAAAAAACTTATTTTTTCCAAGGGTGTTTTTTCTTAAACCAAGCACCACCCTCCAAATAAAGTTGCATTCCTATAGGATGAGGGTGTAGTGAGTTACAATCAAGAAAGGAATTTATTTAACCCAAGGTTAACATGATTAATCTTAAAGGTTAATACTTATTTCTCCTATATGTTAGTTATATTCATTATAAGGGCAGGGAATATGGAGATTTAGCAGCAAACATCAGCCCAACAAATGAAAATCCTTTTACCAATGTTCCCCTTAAGATCTATTTAGTCTTAAGATAGTGATAAAGTTACATTTTTACATAGCAAGGACACAGTGATTTATAACAAAATACAGTGATCTATTACAAAAGAGAAAATTCATTAACTCAAAAAGTCTAGTATTGCTAACCTTAAAAACTACTATATTTCCTTTTCTATATTCCAAATACATTGATTAATATATTCCCAGGTGCCTAAGGATATGGAGACCTGGTGGCAATCATTGACTCAACAATGAGAAAAGCCCTATGCTAATTAAGACTTTCAAAGTACTCCAAACACTCTGTGCTGTTTGTGGTTGAGAGGTAGTAAACAATCATGTGCTTAGTGGCAGGAGTATGGATAATCCTGTCACACAAGCTAGTTTGCCAGCAGAGAGGTTTGACCAGAGACACCCTTGTCACACCCAGGGCAGGGAATTAGCAGCAATTATTGGCACAACAAATGAAAAACCCTTCACCAATATAACTCCTAACCAACCCACTATACTAATAATTTCTAACTTCCCAAAAGAATTTGCCTTTAGTAAGTCTAAAACATCTCGTGCCTCTCAGGTTGGGAGGCTGTAAACAATCACATGTGGCTGGACGAACCTATACAGGCAGGCTAGATAACCTTCAGAGGAGTTTGTAAGTTGAAACACTCTTGTCATGCCCAGGAATTTTTATTGACTTGGAGCTGCACGTTTACTCCTTCTCTGAGAGAACCGGTGGGGAACAGCCCCCCCATAAAGTCAGAGGTGTAGGCGAGAGCATGAAACAGTAAAGTAGATAGATTCTGGTTTTGGGGGTAGATGCTTGGGAACAGGGGGTTTCCTGAGGCTTGATCACACCTTTGCGTATGCCAAGCCTCCTTCCTCATGACCTTTGCCATGGGCGGAGTTCCTCACGCTGACTCCCGGCACATGACGGCTACTCCATTTCTTCTGAGGGATTCCTGCCCACAGTAGTAGACATAATGGTCATCTGAGTTAAATTCACCCATTCCAGTCCATTTTAGCTTGCTGATTCCTAGAATGTCAACGTTCACTCTTGCCATCTCTTGTTTGACCACTTCCAATTTGCCTTGATTCATGGACCTGACATTCCAAGTTCCTATGCAATATTGCTCTTTACAGCATCGGACTTTGTTTCTATCACCAGTCACATCCACAGCTGGGTATTGTTTTTGCTTTGGCTCCATCCCTTCTTTTTTTCTGGATTTATTTCTCCACTGATCTCCAGTAGCATATTGGACATGTACTGACCTGGGGAGTTCCTCATTCAGTATCCTATTATTTTGCCTTTTCATACTGTTCATGGGGTTCTCAAGGCAAGAATACTGAAGTGATTTGCCATTCCCTTCTCCAGTGGACCCCATTCTGTCAGACCTCTCCACCATGACCCGCCCGTCTTGGGTTGCCCCACGGGCATGGCTTGGTTTCGTTGAGTTAGACAAGGCTGTGGTCCTAGTGTGATTAGATTGACTAGTTTTCTGTGAGTATGGTTTCAGTGTGTCTGCCCTCTGATGCCCTCTTGCAACACCTACCATAGATATCTATGAAACACAAGTCCCCGATATGATATGATGAACCATCCTTGCAGAACTCATCCAGGTTCTTTGATGACTGGAAGCAAATCAAGAAAGGATCTTTCTATTTAGTACCTAAATTTGCTCATGCTCCCTGGCACTGTAGTCTTGCTGTGCTGCTTACTCAGAATCACAGCATTTTAAAGCCAGAAGAGTCTTTAGAACTTATCTATTATCTGGTCCTCATTTTCAGAAATGAGGAGAATGAGGAACAAATAGGGAAAGAGACTTGCTAGCTGGTGGAGAGCTTCCTGAGAAGCAGTAATCCTCTGCACCAGAGCCCTGTACTCTTTGGCATCACCCTGCCAGGTGCTTGAAATTTGTAGCTTGAGCCTCCTAGATGGGTTCCTCAGGGATAAGGAGCATCGGGGTAGAGCAGGAGCACAGGAAGTTAAGTGAAGTGAGAGTCATTCAGTCATGTCAGACTCTTTGCGACCTGTGGATTACACAGTCCATGGAATTCTCCAGGCCAGAATTCTGGAGTGGATTGCCTTTCCCTTCTTCAGGGTATCTTCCCAACCCAGGGATCAAACTCAGGTCTCCTGCATTGCAGGCGGATTCTTTACCAGCTGAGCCACAAGGGAAGCCCAAGAATACTGGAGTTGGTTGCCTAGTCAAGAACCACAGAAACAAAATTTCTGACTGAGACGAGGATTGCCTTGAAGCTTGGTGCATCCTGAGCACTGCTTTGTATAACAGTGACCCAGAATGGCATAACTGTGTGCCAGGCAGGGTCTCAGGAGACTCCAGGCCAGCCTTGTCTGATGAAGCTTTCTCTGAGGGTGGAGATAGGTGCTGACCACCACATGTGGATATTGAGTGCTCAAAATCAATAGAGCTGAGCAACTCAAGTTTTTGTTTTGTTTTACTTTAATTAATCAAAACTGGAGGAGCCACATGTGACTACTGGTGGCCATCTTGGACACACTCCCTTCCTTCCTCTTTCTATGAATTTTGAACTCATGTCTACGTGTCTGCATTATTTTCTTTCTACTTCCCATGTCCTGGAGACAAAACCATTCAATGTAATCTTAAGTCTGCTGCTGCTGCTGCTGCTGCTATAGCTGCTAAGTCGCTTCAGTCGTGTCCGACTCTATGCAACCCCATAGACGGCAGCCCACCAGGCTCCCCCGTTCCATGATTCTCCAGGCAAGAACACTGGAGTGGGTTGCCATTGCCTTCTCCAATGCATGACAGTGAAAGTGAAGTCGTGTCCAACTTGTAGCAACCCCATGGACTGCAGCCTACCAGGCTCCTCCATCCATGGGATTTTCCAGGCAAGAGTACTGGAGTGGGGTGCCATTGCCTTCTCCAATCTTAAGTCTACATACAGGTAAAGATTTAAAATATTTTTGATTCCAACTTGGTGTATACACTTAACTTCATTTTTGAAGTTAACAAGCATCATGGCTAAGAGGTGAACAGGATGCACCAGTGGTCTGAAGGCAGAGACTATAAATTCAATTTGAAGCTATCTTCTCTGTCAGTCAGTCTGTTCCTTGGTTTCCCTAGTTTTTGAGGAGAAATAAAGAATCACTAGTAGATCTGCTAGATTTCACAAATAAAAATTAAGAATGGATAGCATGTTTAACTGGGTGTGCTGTATTTTTTCTGGCAACCCTATTAATGTGTATTTTTCAAACATCAATTCTCTTTTATTTCTTTCTGTTGCTTCAAGAGATAGGTAAAAACTGGAAAGCATTCTCAGACCACTTTGTATCATCTTTTTGTCCATGCAAGTTTCCGTTTTCTTGACCAAAGAATTAATTTTTTAAAAAACATGATTAATCTAATTTAAGATAGGCTTGGCCTATCTTGCCTTCTAGTCTGGAAAACAATTAAGTAGATATTGAACTGAAGAGGCCCATTTAAAAATAACCAAACCATTGGTCTGTTTTTCTTTTTAAAGCAAGAGTGTTTGTTTGTTGTTGTTTTTTAGAAGAAACAGCAGCTAGCTTTTCGGGAAAATTACAGAAGTTGACATTGCCTTTTGACTAACGTCTGTCTCTGAGAAGATTGGAAATTTGCACATACTTTTTTCTCAGGGAATTCATTTGTCAAGACAGCATTTTCACCCCTGAGGGAATGCAAGGCAATGAAATATTTCCTTACAGATCTACCAGACACATTTTTAAAGATCAGAGCTTTTAAACAAAATCATACACACTTGACTATTTATGCCAGATGGGGAACCTGTAGCCATTCTGTGAAACTGTAAGTGAATTCGCTGTATGTGTGTGATAATAAGACTAGGCCATAGTCTTGATTTGGAAATGTCATGACTTACCCATTTTGCCATCACTGACTGATGGCTGTTGGAACTTAAAATCACACAGTGGAATCCTAGAATTTCAGGGTGAGAAAGTACGATAAATCTCCATGTTGAACCTGAGAGATGAGGGCATTTTAAATGAGTCTTTAAGATGGTGAGACAGAATGGTGGTTCCTTTTCAAGACCAAATTGACAAATACAGTTTGTTTTGCCCTCCATGCTGTGACCCTTTTTCCTCTTGCATGATCTTTTCCCTTCTCTGTTAAGTATTGCATTTCAAAACCAGATTAAAAATCTAGTTCCTAATAAATGTTTTTAAGAGGTATTGTTGCTTGTGAACCTTTCTGAGGGAGTGCTGTAGCTTTCTTGTTCTCCTGCTCAGAGCTGAAGAATTATACTGTGGACAGACAGTGGGTGTCAGCAGTAATCCTCTGGCTCTCCTTTCTCTTCCTTCCTCTCTCCTTGTCTTCCTCCTCTTCTTCCTTCCTCTGCCAATGCAGTTAAAAAGTCCTTTGTTTTATTCATCAAGTATTACATGCAAGAGCCTGGAAGAGTTGCAGTGCATTTGACGTTTTCACCCCTGTGTTTGGATTTATTTGTGTTCTCACTCAAAACGCTGGTCTGTGGCAGATACACGGGGCAGAATAGTGCTTTATAAAGATTCAGGTGGGTGATGTTGCACACAGATTTTATATTGTTTCACAATTGCTGAGGTAAAGATGACTGAAATGTTGGGGCAGGTCGTGCACTTCCAGCATATTGTAGGTTGGCGTTTCCAGGATTCAAAAGAAGTCTACATCCAGCTAGCCACTTTTGAAGCATGAAATTCCCTACTTATTTGGCTGTGTTGACAAATTTAACTAACAGCCATCTGTTGGTGTCGGTGTTGGGCACTGACCAATAACAATTATGGCCTCCAACTGCTAGTTTAAGGTATCATATAGTGAGTTAAGCTCTATTGACAAGTACACCAGTAGATTAATTAGTCCTAGGAGGCTTTTCAGGAAAACAGGTGGTTGTGGGGTATAAGACATGTAGGTCTCCATCCACACCTTCTCAGAGGGCTGGCTGGAGAATGAACAGAACTTCCTTTGTGGATATAAAAGCTGTTAACTTGGCCCCTTACGTGTTTGGGTTTTTTCCTGCAAAAGTAGTGATATGATATGTTTTAATTATAAGCTAGCTAGGTTTTCAAAAAATTAATGGACAAACTTGTGTCCAGTTACTCATTTAATAAAGAGTGCATCTGATAAATTTTAAATGATCAAGTGGATGTCATTAATAAGTGTTTCATTCACAATATCTGGAATATATCAATTTTCATCCATCTAATCTTCTTTTATTTCCCATGAAACTTTATTTAAGGCTCTGGAGTCCTTTTTATATATTTTATAAAAATATGTTTTATATATTTATATATATTGACATATAGTTACTGTACAATGTTATATAAATTATAAGTGTATAATACAGTGATTTACAATTTTTAAAGGTTATACTCCATTTATAGTTATTATGAAATAATGGCTATATTCCCTGTGTTGTAAAGTATATCCTCTTAGCTTATTTTATACATGGTAGTTTGTACCTCTTAATCCTGTTCTCCACATCTTGCTCTTTTCTCCCCACTAGTTTGTTCTGTAGATCTATGAGTCTGTTGCCTTTTTGTTATATTGACTAGTTTCTCTTTTTTTTTAGATTCCACATATGAGTGACATCATATAGTACTTATCTTTCCCTGACTTATTTCACTTAGCATCGTACTGTCCAAGTCCATTTATATTGTTGCAAATGATTAAATGTCATTCCTTTTTTATGACTGAGTAGTATTCCACTGTGTGTTTTTATATGTGTGTGTCTTTATACATTCATTGATTGATGGACACTTAGGTTGGTTTCATATCTTGGCTATTGTAAATATTGCTTCTATGAACATTGGGTTGCATGTATCAGGAATGAAATTGCTGGGTTGTATGGTGCTTCTTTTTGTATTATTTTTCTTGATTAACTGCCATACTGTCTACTTGGTTCACTGGTCCATATTTAGTACTTTGACTAGGTCCCAGGACTGAGTAGGTTCTATACAGATGTGGATTTATATGTAACTGAAGGAATGGGTTGGGTTTGGGTGGACTCCGGGAGTTGGTGATGGACAGGGAGGCCTGACATGCTGCGGTTCATGGGGTCGCAAAGAGTTGGACATGACTGAGTGACTGAACTGAAGGTATGGATGTGGGTGGGATGTAGAAATAGAGATACAGATACAGTTGTGGATATTATATATATAAAGGCATCTTTCTAGTTTCTCAAGGCCATAAAATGTGAAAACAGTATGGACATTGAAGCTTTCTGCCAAATATTTATGCTGCAGCATTCATTCTGCTTTGACTGCATGTTCTCTGGTGTATTCTTTACATTTCATAATGCTGGCCCACCTCACTTTATCAAGCGCTTATCTGAAAGGTGTGCTCTGGCAAAATAGACTTGCAGGGAACTCTCTGTAAATATTTACATTCGCTTCTGATTCCTCAGAAGAGGAAAGTGACTCAGTCACATGGAGTGACTCATACTCCGTTGGTTAATAAACTTTTTTTGAGAGGGCTGCATGGTAGTGCCCCCAATATTGAGGTGAAATGAGTCCATGTATGATAATTAGTAACATTAACCTTCAATGACATTTTTCAAAAGTAAGTTGAACCATCTGCTTCTTCATATTTGTCATATTTAATTTACCAAGATGGTTTTTTGATTAGAAAGTGGGCAACCACTGTATCCTTTTGGGAAATCTGCCTAAAGCAGAGAGATGACGCCAACTGGCAGAGTGCAAAGCCTAAAATTATTGGAGGAGTATTAATTCTAATCAGTCCCCTCCTTGGATGTCAGTGCATGTTTGAATGTAGCCGGCATCATGACATACGTTATTCAGGTTCATTTAGTTTAAAGGAAAAGGACATTAACTGTCATCTCATGATTATAAAATGTGACTTTCATAGCATTCCTTTGTTGAATTTCCTACCACTATGCTTGATGTTAGTAGTACCCTTTTCGGCCCAGGATAGATGCCAAACTGCCACTTTAACTTATATGATTTTTATGCCCTTTCAATATGGTTTCCAGTTTGGTTATTAAACAAGTTCAGGCCAAGTATCAAGATCACAAAAGAGTTTCATTTCATTTCATTAGAGTTCATTGTATTACTGCTTCTACTTTAATAGTTTAAAGTCATGAAAGATTTTGTAATGATGCTGATTTGAAGAGAACGGTTGGAACTATAATTATGATCCACAATTAAAAGAAACACGTACGCAAAACTCAGAAACTAAAATTTCTCATAATTCCAATTTTAACAAGCCTCAGAGAAAGGGCTAACTCTTCTATTTTTGTTAGAAGAATAATTAAATTGCACATTCCTTAGTTTAAGCCAGACCTTAGCTGAAGAAAGCCTGTCATTAGAAGGAAATTTATTGTTCAAGTTCCATTTTCATTAATTTTTTTCCCTGTAAAAGTTGGACAACTTGTCAGTTGATAGGATGTCCTTCTATCTTGGTGAGTCTTCTAAAGCAAGTTAAATCTCAATCTGTCTGTCTCTCTGTCTCTTTGTCCCTCAGTGGAGCATACAGTTCTCCATCTATGCAAATGAAGTTGTTTATGCGGACGCTGCTTATATCCATGGCTTCTGGCAGGTTGAGTGAGGACAGTCTGAGGACAGTTGCTTCTAAGAGTTTTTGGCTTCTGTTGCTCCCCGTTTCTGCTCCTCACCATGTTCCAGATTTTCCTTGTTATTCTTATCCCCCAGCACTCTCCCTGTCTTTGGAAGGACCAAATGTGCCAGAGATAAATGTAGAAACATGAAAAGAGGAGTAAATATCTACCATAAGTTGGATATGTTAGTTAAATTGGGACAGAGGATGATTAAAGAATATTGGTTTTATACAGCAGTCAATTGGCCTCTAGATATATTACCATTCAGATATTCTTTAGATACCATAATGACTTCTCTGATACCATAATAAATCTGAGGTCTGATGGCTGCAATGTTTAGATTCTTCTATTCCACAAACAGTGTATTTGTGAAGTAGTGCAAAGTGATGCTTGTTAATTTATTTACAGAGTATTAGATGAGGTGCTGTGGGAGATAAATGTTATTCAGAGCTGTTGTCCACAAGTTACCTTCGAGCAAGGGGGGAGGTGACCACAGTTGCCCATTTTTTACTGGAAGGGCAAATTGGGCTTCAGATAGGCAGGCCCTTGCAGGGAGGCC
The DNA here is from genome assembly GCF_032405125.1 of Capricornis sumatraensis. NCBI lineage: Eukaryota > Metazoa > Chordata > Mammalia > Artiodactyla > Bovidae > Capricornis > Capricornis sumatraensis. Next base: position 135,237,591 of record NC_091092.1, on the reverse strand, counting down.
CTGCAAGCCTCCCTGGTTCAGTGCTGGCTGGGGGCCCTGCCCATTCAATGAGTAGCTGTCTGCATGAGTGGAGGCTGAGCCCCTGGCTCCCTGGCCTGTGCTGGGGAAATCGAAGAGCAGACTTCTCAGGTGGCCAAAAGGAGGAAGAAGAGGAGGGGGAGGGGGCGGGGCAGCCAGCGTTGTGCCTAGTGTCACCCTTCACTAATTCTGGCTCTCCCTAACAAAGTCAGTGTTTCCCCAGACTTTCCTCCTGCCCCATCCTAAGAATGTCGATAGACTGGTCAGGACAGAAATCTCTGTGAAAATGCCTCTCCGATGAGACCTGACTAATAATTGAGGGAAGAAACATTCCACAAAGAGGGGATTGAAGTCCGAAGATCCTAAGGCAGGAATAAGCTTCACATGTTCCAGAAACAAAACACCCTGAGGATTTCCTCTGATTCAATTGCACCAGGGCAGACACTCAGGCCAAGCCTCTCGGGGTCTTCCTTCCTTTCTCTCTCCCCCTCACCTCTTCCCCTCCATCCTTTCCATGAACAAGATTCTGGAGTAGGCTCCTTTGATTTGATCAATGCCACGGTAACCAGGGCCCCCATCATTGTTCTCTTGGCTGACTTTAGCTGCTGCTTCACGGCTCTTCGTGCTGCCACTCTTCCCCGTTTCACTCCATTTTTTATGGACCAGCCAGAAAGGTCTTTCAATAAACACAACTCAGATCATGGGCCTGCCCCTGCTGGGACTATAACAATGTCTTCCCATGCCTGAGAATCAACCCTCAAGTCCTCTGCTCAGCCTCCGTGGCTGACCTCACCTGGCCCCTGCCTACCTTCCATGCCGCCTTTGCAACCACTCTCCCCACCCAACTCCACTTCTGGCACAAGAGCCTCTTTATTTTGCAAGTTTCTTCCTACCTCAGACTCATTGCACTCTCTCCCTTCTTCTCCAAACGCCTTTTCCTCCAGGCCTCATTACTCAGGGCTCCTAGAAAATGCCAGAGTGTCCTGGCCACTCAATCTGAAGCTGGTCCCTCTTCCTGTTTGATCGACTCTATCCTGTCTCTCCCTCTTTTGGTTTCCCAGTGTCTTTCCCTAGCCATTCTCATTTATGGTTTACTTGTTTGTCACCTCACCTGCTCTCTCCCCTCATGATCCTAAGGATGTAATTTCCCTGAGAGCCATACAGGTCTTGTTGGTCCCTGTCTCCCTTAGCAGCTCAAACAGGACCTGAGTGCTCAGTAAATACACATTGAATCCCTGAGTAACACTGAATTAGCAGCAGTATGGAAACAGCACAGCTGTTATGCTGAATGGATCCTTTCTGCTCTCCGCTGGCCGTTCATTGGCCTTGACCTTCTGGGAGGTTCAAACTTGCTCCTGATTCCTGTCTTGAAATGTTTTCTTCCCTTCCACTGGCTCATAACCTGGCCCTGTTTGGGTCTGTATTTCTCTTGTGAGTTTGATGTTAGTGACCCAGGAAGCATTCACCAGCCTCAGACCTCAACACTGTTTGTGTCGTTGGTGTGGCCGAGTGTGAACTTTTTTAGATCATTCATTTTGAATATTTGGAAACATCCAAGGGTGCAGAGGATAGTATAAGGACACCTATATGCTCATCCCATCACCCTGTCACATGGATTTAGCAATCATGACAGTTTTGCCACATCTGCACTGTACTTGGAGAAAGTATCTTAAAACAAATCGCAGAAATTAAGATTATATAGCCTAAATACTTCCACTTGAAATTTTATTACACATACAAAACAGCATGCTCATACCTATGCAGATTAACAAGGCCTTCAAAGCATGTAATTCTAACTCCACGTTCAAACTATCGCAATCGTCCCCAACATGACTGTCCAAACAAGGAGTCAAAAATGGCCCACATTTCTAGTATCTCTTTTATTCTAGATTAGCTAGCTGTCTTTTCATTAATGCCAATGACTTGTGAAGGGGTCAGGTCCTGTGAAATGTCTCAACCTTCTGGATTTGACTTGCTTTATCATAGTTTTAAATTTTTCTTTTATCACCTCTAATTTGTTATTGGAAGTTACAAGCAAAGGTCTGAGTGTAGTCCAAGGTGAAGTAGATGAGCATGTGAATAGCTGAATCTAATAAAAGAGTGAAATAAATGTCCAAATAGAACAAGGGGAGCCCATAGAAGGATGGAAGAAGTCAGAGAAAAGTTTCCCTAGAGAGTGACATTGGAGTCATCCTTGCATTTTGAACAGGTTTTGATTGGCACAAAGGCACTATTAATCTCTAGTCAAATTGCTGCAAAGTCCTGTCTCCCTCATTAATGTGAAATCAGGAGTGTAATGAAGACTTAAAACCTGTGCCCAGGAGCTGTTGTTTATTTGCACATTGTCAATTATCTTACCCTTCTGGAATTAATGTATGAGTGACTAAAGGCAAATGAATACTTAAATTGTTATTTCAGGTTTTTGTTGTTGTTGTTTAGGACCTGCATATAAAAATCTGAGGGGGGAAAAAAAGAACTGAGATAAAAATCTGAGGAACACTATAGAGACAATGGGGCAGTTTTATATACTAGCCCAGAATCCATGCTTTCAGTATCATTTTTCTAATGTCACTGGTTCTTTATTTATTTTTGAAAGATGGAGTAGGGTGACATTCTGTGTAGTGATGAGGAGAGTAGAAATTCATCATAGCATGATAGAAGTTTGAAAATATGGTTTGTCTTTGACTATGCTAGTGGTTCTCAACCAGGGGCAGTTTTGTTCCTCAGGGAACATTTGGCAATGTCCAGAGATGTTTTGTCATAATTGAGGGAGGAAGCAATATTGGCAGCTAGTGGATAAGGGCCACAGAGGTTCTTCAACATTGTACAATAACACAGGGCAGCCCCCACAGCACAGAATTATCTTTGGTTCTTAATGTCAATAGCATCCAGGCTGAGAAACCCTAGATGATGCTAATATATTCAGACACACCCCGGTTTTCAGGAAAATTTATGACTAGTATTTCAAGGAGTACTTATATAACCATCCCCATAGGTAAATTTTTTAATAATCTCTGAAGTCCCAGTGATATCTTTTAACAGAGTAGAGGGCAGTGGCATTAACATGGAAATCTAAAAATTGGCTTTGAGATACTAGAGGGAAAAAACAACACAAATTACAGGAAGGCCTGTTCTTAATTAAAAAAAAAAAATCCCCTCTTGCTGTTGGGGTAATAGAGCTCTCTAGGTCTCTCTCCCCTACACAGCTGCATGGGTTAGTATCTGCTTCCAGGGAAGATCTGCTGAACCCAGTGCAGTCAATACAGGCAATCAGTCTCCGAGTTCTTCTTGAGATTCCTGGTAGTTCCTTTGCCCAGAAGCTATTTCTCAACTGAAACCCCACCAAACTGCATTCTTTTGTTCCCTGAAGCTTCAACCACTGGCTTGAATTATAATAATTCCCTGTGTTGCTGCCTTTGTGTGTCTACTAAAGTGTGGCCCAAGTAAGTAAAATATGGCCCTTACATGAGTTTCCTATGGCTGCTATAACAAATTCCCCCACACTTACTGACTCGAAGCTACTAAAATTTATCCTTTTACCATGCTGAAGGTTAGAAATCCAAAGTAGATTTCACTGAACTAAAATCGAACTGTTAACAGGGCTGGTTCCTTCTGCAGGCTCAGGGGAGAATCCATTTCCTAACCTTTCCCAGATCTTAGAGGCTGCCGACATTCCTTGCTTTGTGGCCCCAAATCACTCAGACCTCTGCTTCCATCGTCACATCTCCTCCTCTGCCCCTCCTGCTTCCTATTTCACTTATCAGGAACTTGTAATTTCACTGGATCCACCAGGATAATCTAGGATCATTTTCCCATCTCAAAATACTTATTTACATCTTCAAGTTCCTTTTGCCATATAAAGTAACATATTTACAAGCTCAGAGATTAGGGCATTGACATCTTTTGGGGGGCCAGTATTCTATGTACTGTTGACGTAAAACCAGTAGACAGCAAATGGGTTTATTCAGGATCAGCAAAGAATCACAGTTCTTCAACCATGGTGGTCCCTGTGTGAGTCCCCTGCAAAAATGGAGAGGAGAACTCTGTTATAGGAAAGGAAATTAGGAGGCTACAGTAAACAAACAGGCCATGGCTTTCCATCGGCTGAGTTGTGATAGTCTCTCATTAGCTGAGCTATTGCTTGGAAGGAAGAGGGAGGGAGTCTCCTTACTATCGGGCTTTGCTATCCTGGCATGGAGAATAAAAGGAAAAACAAAACCCCAAATGCCAAAGGAATTTCAATGGGATGAAGTTCCTCCACCACTTAGAGAAAGAATATCTCTGCAGCTGCTGCACCAGCTGGGCCACCATGGTGTCCGAGATGCTGGGGCAGGCCTCTTCCGCCAGGTAGATGGCCCCGTGCAGCTCCTTGATGGACCCCAGGTTGCCTCCATACACCTGGCTCTTCTCCTTCAGCTCTGCAAAGAGCAGAGAAATAATCGTAGATAAACGCAGAGAGAAAAGCCTCTTTGGGATGTCTTTCATCTTATTTCTTTCTAGATCCGACAGCTGGAGAGCTCCATTCTCCAGGACAGCAAAGAAAGACGGAATAAGTGTTCTGTCTTCAACTTATTTGAGTTTACTTTCTGTAAATTTTTTTACACTGCCATAGCTTGAAAGTGACAAAATGCAGTTTAACACAGAGCTGCAGCTCCAGAGTCAACAGACATGAATTACAGCACTAGTTCCAACAACTATGAGCCATGTAGATATGGGAAAGTTACTTTACCTTGCCTCAGTTGCTCTATCTCTAGAATAAGTGTTCCAATAGTACCTCCCTAGTAGGATAATTGTTGAAGGCAGTAAGTGAAACAACGTATTTAAAATTGTATACAGAATTCATCAGTATGCATCAGTAGTTGTTACTCATGGGGCTGTTAACGAGGATTAAACAAGAAAATTCTCTTGTCAGCAGACTTTTTCTATAAAGGGCCACAAAGTATATGGGTTTGGATTTGCAAAGTATATATTTTTGGCCCTTTTATTATAAAAGGCCCCAAAGTATATGTTTTTTACAAAACTAGCATATTATCAAAAGTATCAACCATGCAGTTTATTATAGATGATTTTGGGTATAACAACCATGTATAGTCATTGTTAAATACACTAAAATCTAAGACTCACTGAGTAAGGAAAAAAGGGTGTTTATACTCCAAAGTCTGGGCAGGCCTTATGAGATTACCACCAAATTCCATGGTCATGATACCACATCTAATTTTCAGTTTTTGTTTAACTGAAAGTATAATTCCTCCTGTTTTTTCTACTCATGATTTCAAATTAAGTAACTAAGGACACTGCCTTGTACATAGTACATTTTCAAGAGCACTTTGCTGAAAAACATTGTCATGGCGCATCAAGTCAAAATCTCTCTGTGCGAGACGTAAGCACTTGCTGTTTGAGGAAGCTCTCCGGATGATTCCCGGGCCACCTGAATGGAGAAGATGCACTACACAACCTCGCGTCTGCTTCCTGTAACAAGAGGAGGACCTGTGCCATGCTGGGCCCTGCATTACTAGCTGATTGTGACTGAGGCAACATGTGCCACAGTGCGAGCACAGTGCTCAGGCAAGGTTTTGTTGTTGTTTAGTCGCTAAGTCCTGTCCAAGTCTTTGTGACCCCGTGGACTGTAGGCCCCCAGGCTCCTCTGTCCATGGGATTTCCCAGGCAAGAATACTGGAGTGTGTTGCCATTTACTTCTCCAGAAGATTCTTCCCCACCCAGAAATTGAACCCGGGTCTCCTGTACTAGCAGGCAGATTCTCAACTGTCTGAGCCACCAGTGTAGCCCCATAGTTCAGTACAACAAATGATTGTTGACCAATTGGGATCCTTGGATGGCAAATCCCCAAAATCCAAACCGATTAATTTAGCTAAAGTAGAAAATAAATGAAGGTGCTCTAAGGATTCAAAGAAGACAAGTATCAGAAAGGGTTAAAAATAAGGGCATCTTACTAAATCTGAGAAGGAGCAACAGGTTGGCTTCTCAAGGATTCTTCACGAGGATGAATGGCCTCTGCCCTTTTCCTATCTTTCTTTTGCTTCAATCAAAGAGAGATTATCCACTCACTCCACTGGCTAGGAGTGAGTGAGACAGCTTGGTGGGCAATCCTCCTCCTATTCGTAATTGATGGAGGAGTTTATCTCCATGGAAAAAAATGAGTAGGCCTTTACTAGAAGAAAGGACAAGAGGCAGCAGTAAGTTTTTGATATCTAGTGGTGCTATTTTTGTTGTTATTTTTATTAAACACCTTCATAGTCAGGTAGCATAAAACAGTACTCCCCGTGGTACAAGGCACACAGTCGATGATGCCTAAGCCTTTCCTGAACACAGGTAAGTCACAGTGCTTGCTCTGCAGTGGATTTCAGGATGTTGCCCTTATTCCTATAGAGTAGTGCTTCTCAACTGAGTGATTGTGCCCACTTCACATTGTGGGGGGTTGGTTGCTACTGGCATCCAGTGGGTAGAGGCCAAGGATGTTGATAAACATCCAACAACACATAGGATAACATGCATAGCAGAGTACTATCTGACCTACCCCGTCTATAGTGGTAAGGCTGAGAAACCCTGGTAGGTGGAAGGGAGGTGGATACTTGTTGTGTCGATGCAGTTTTCTTTTTTCTCCAACCAACAGGGATGTGCTTTCTCCATTTCCTAAACTATTTCTCTTTGTGTGCTCCACATCCCTTCTTTAGAAGTGCAACTGAGAAGTATATGAATCTTTCCATTTATTGAAGACAGCAAAGCTTGTAGATGGGTTCTCATGTTGAAATTATTAATATAACAGAGTGACACAGAGAAACAAAAAATGCAGATCACATTTCTAGAATTTACCTCTATGAGGTTACTCCAGAATTTAACATGCGAAAAATAAATTAGCAGAAGAAATGAAGTTTGGGTAAACACATTAAAGAAACACAGAAGAATATTTTAATCATCAAATAGTAGATGAAAAAATTTTTCAGTTTGTGACCCATTATCATCACTTGGCTGAATTGAATAATAGTTTGTTCATTTCTTCTCATCCCTGTACCCCTCCTATTTACACATCCAGGGAATTATTCTCCTGAGTTTAGTGTGGATCTTTTTGCATGCATGTGTTTTCTCAAGTGAGTATCATTGTGTTATATATATATATTTGTTTCAATGTGAAAAAATTTTTTCCAGTATTATGTATCATTGTGTGTGTTTCTCCTGAGCCTTGGGATTTTAAGATCCATCCATGTTACTCTCTGTACTTCTAATTTTTTCTTTTTCATAATTACTATGTAATGCTCCTTGGTGTGGGCTTACTAGGTGGCTCAGTGGTAAAGAATCCACCTGCCAATACAGGAATCATTTGGAATCATGAGTATAAATGATTCCTGGGTCAGGAAGATCCTCTGGAGGAGGAAATGGCAACCTATTCCAGTATTCTTGCCTGGGAAATCTCATGCACAGGGGGACCTGGCGGGTTACAGTTCATAGGGTCACAAAGAGTTGGACACGGCTTAGTGACCAAGCATACTCATGCTCATTGGTGTTCAGCTTCAATAAATAAGCCCCGTTATTGGTTTTTGAGATGTAACCACCTTGCATCAGGAACTTTTAAGTTCTGCTTTTGCCCCTTTTATGATGGAATCATAAAAATGTAATCAAAGCAAAAGCTGCTAGCGGTGAATAGCAGTTAAAATGTCAATTTCAGATCCCTCAAAACTGATCCTGCCCACAATCCCCTAAAATGCTATTACTTTTAACCCTGGTGAAGAAAATTTTCTTTCCTTAATCCCCAACTCTTGCTAAAGGCCGTTTAGTGTATATTTTCTCTGAGGCCGTTACCTCTAGCAAATACCACTTTAAATGTAAGAGTTTTTGTTGTTGCCTTTCCTTCCTTCAGGCCCCTTTCATCTTACTACCGACTTACAGAAATGGTCTCGGAATTTTCCTTTCTGTCTGCTGGTCTCTTCTATGCTTAGAGTTTTGTTTATGTATCACTCTTGAACGTGCAGAAAGAAAAATGACATAAGCAGAATAAATTGTTTAGGGAAGTCCTGAACCTCATATTCAGAGTCCCTTCTGAATACCTTTTTGACTCGTAATCACTGATGTCCACGACTGTTCATTCAATATTGTCTTGTAACATCAATAGTGTTGGTGATGTGGCATTTCTTAATAATCCCCACTTTTGTCTCTGGGATTTTTATCCCAAATTCCTAAAATAACCACTCTGCACATTTTGATGATTGAGTTCTCCTTGCTTGGCCTGAGAGAGGCAATAGTTTTCTAAGTATATATCTTAGTAGCACACTACAGCACAGCTTTGTATACTTGTGTGGGTATTTTCCTGCTGAAAGCATTTGTCCCCTCACTAAAAAAATGTGAAAATCTTTTCAGTTCTTCAGTCATTAGTATTTGCTTTCCTAATATCAAATTCACAGCTTGCTGCTCCGTTTCCATGCCTTTCTGTATACCAGTAACTTTCCATTTCAACATTGAATCATAGTACAATCTTTTGCAAGACATTTAAAATGAGATTTAAACTTAACATGAATTGTATCAATACAGGACAATTCCGTTGAAGTGAAGCCCATAGAAATAGCAGTGACTATATTGTCCACACATCTTCAAGGCAAACAGCAATTACTTAGTAGAGAACAATTGAAAACACTATCAACTGTAAGTCTCATCGCAATTTTAAAGATGTCATAGTGTAGAAAGTATTCATCTTGTATCATTCCAGAGATAGATACTCAAGATTCGATACGGTGGCCCCATAGACTGTATCAGAGGCCTAAGCTCCTTTGCCTGTTTGCCATTCATCCTTAGCACATGACTTCCACTGTCAAGGCCCCTATAGAGGACGAGATGATATTTGTGCTCAATCAGAAAGGGAGGAAGTAAAAAAGGCAGAGAATTTGCAACTCATCAGACACCCCGTAACTTGAAGGGAAGCTGGATGGGAGCTACAGTCGTTTACTTGGGCACATTTATCTCCTGGGAGCAAATTGGGCTGTTGATATGGGGAAGAAGAAAAGAATGATTGCTGAGTAATGAACTAGGGGTCTCTTGACCACATCCTTTTGGAAGGCTTAGTTCCCATGCAACCTGATTCACATCCCCCTTCAGCCTAATGTCTATCACATGATAATTCAATGTGCCATGCTTTGTGACAAATCTTGACACTTTGTTCTTGTCATTACATGTCATCAAAAGTAAGCATAGGTCTATAGTGACTGGTATTTAATATGGCTAAACCACTTCTCCCTAACAGGTCTCCATGTTCTTTGAGACAGATCTGTCTTCCACATCATAGTCACTTCTCCCAACCCATCACCCATCACGCTGCCACTGTCTGAATTAGCTTAGACACAGTTAATGCTCCATACATGGATTCAGTGTCATCCAGTGACTGTGGCCTCGATAAGTGATTGCTGCTTCTAGCTGATTTGGTGTCTGAGTCTCCCTGTTTGAGTCCAGGAAGAATTTTATAGATGCAGCAGTTTGAAAAGAGGACGTTTTTAGAGTCTGCTTATCTCCTTTGGTAATGTTTTAACCCGCGTTCTGGCAGACGTCAGTTCTGGGTCAGGCATTTCTATAGCATTCAGATTGAAGAAATTGCTCTGCTGCAGCCTGCTATAAGGCACTCAGGGTCATGCCTAATAATGGCAGCCAAGGCAGAGGTGGAGGATTTTATGAGGGTAAAGAAAGACTCAGTGGTTCGTGGAAAAGGAATTTCTGTTTGAGGTTGTTGTTGCTTTGCACTTCATCTCATAGGATGATAGTTTGCAAATGCTAATATTCCCTGATTTCTCAGTTTGAGCCGTTTTGGTTGAGTCTGCTTCAACATATTGATGATCATCAAATGTTATGGAATAGCTGCTCTACTGGGAACATCAACAAATGTCCTGGTAGTAGGCTGATGACATAAATATGAGTGGCATTAGGTGATGCCTCTGGGCAAAGTAATAGTAATAATACTGATATTATAAGTAATAGTAAGTAACACTTATGGGACTCTTTCCATCAGCTGTGCACTGGTCTAGACACTTCAGGTACATTAATTCACTCAGCCTCGCCCACCTCATTGTGCAGTGGCAGACTTCAAGCAGCAGTATCTGCATCTTCGTGGCTGAGGAACTTTTCTGGAACTGTTTTTGCTGTTGTACTTTTGTCTGGGAGCACTTTAACTGACAAGTTGTTGGCGTATAAATACCCCAGCTCCTTTGTCCCTCATATGGGTTGTTTCAGAGATGTGAGTTTAAACCATTTCCAACATTTCCTGACAGGATTAAACTCCTAACTGTAGAATACATTCTTTATTGGCTGCTTTCTTCTCCCAGTATATTTTCCCTGCCCCTGCATTAGCATCTTTCTCTTACAGTCTGCTCCTGGGTAAACCCTAACTAAGACGAATACTAGTATCAACCCTGTGAATTAAAACTATTATTATGTGTATTTTATAGATACAGAAATTTAGCAAAGGTAAAGGAAGTGGGGAAGAGGTGGCGTTCCAACATGTGTACTAAGTCTGGATTCAGAGCTCACATTCTAGCTACAACACATAAACGCCATATGAGCTAAGTGAAGGAGTGTAGAGATTTTTCATATCAAGTGGAGACTCCAGTATGATAGGGAAAAGGGTACCTAGTGATCTGTAGATTTAGTTACTTTTCCAAAAGAAAAATGTCTGGTTAAATATGGGGGCAGTGTGTTAAACAGACTATTACAGCTATGACTTGGCCCCTGAACATTGCATGCTGGCTTTTATATGTACAAACTTATTTTTGAGGACTTGGTTTGCCCACTAATTAAGCTACTTGGAGGGTTATTTTTTAAAATCTGGTGCTATTTTGGGGGATGTTAAGCTCTCCCAATCACAGCATTCCAGAATCATCAGCAATCTAAAAGGTGATATTTTTGTCTTCTATTTCCTTCAAGTTCATTTAATGTCTGGATGATGGATGTCTTTTAATTAAAGCCTATAGGACTACAGGCTTGTTTGTAAGATGGTGACTTTCTCTGTTAATCCAAAATTGGTCTGTGTGACTATAAATAAGGGTTTCAGTAGTTTTATATGTGTATATTTTGGCTAAGTGAAAAGGAATTAAAAAGTTATTGCCACAAAGACTTGTTTCAAAAGCACTTAGTCATAATTTAATATGGTTTCAGTAGTTTTATATGCATATATCTTGGCTAAGTTAGAAGGAATTAAGAAGTTATTGCCACAAAGACTTGTTTCAAACATACTTAGTCATAATTTAATATGTGTTGCTTTTACCTTCCACCTTAATGGTAAATCAGAGAGGTCTTCACTATTCCTGCCAACCCAACACACCGTGATCTATTCACAGATTCCTATCCACGTAACTTTTACATGACTGTTTTCAATTTTCCATTTGTCTACTTTTGGCAGATTACAGGTCAAAAGGTATATCGTTGATTCTGCATGAAATTCAATTTTATTTGTGACAAAGACTTATTTGAATTATTTAAAAAGCATTTTATGAAGTGAAAATATTGTTTCTTAGCCTTAATTGATTTATATGTTTTCTTACTTGATCGCTCTCAATTTAATAATGGTATTATACTGAAAATACTTTATATCAGCCTGGAAATCCATGGGATATATATTTATATTTTCCTGATAAAAAAAGAACTACAAAAGTTTGGAACCAAAGGTTCTGTCTCTGTCAGGTGTTGAAGACCCATCAATATGTAGAGACCCTGAAAATCTTCATCATAGGGTAGTTCTTTAGGGAAGCAGGAGTCCAAAAATAATGAAGGAGAAAGTCTAGTTCAGAGAGAAGATCTGACATGTGTTGAGAAGTCACTCCATGCTAATCTCATGTCACTACATCTTTCCCTAAACCATGAAGAGAAGAAGTCATTTTCCCAAGCGGGTAACAAGACTAGAGAGACTTTTGTTCTTTAAATACAGGTCTCTCTGACTTCAGAGTTCTGTTTCCAAACATGGGTACCAGGTTGTATTGAAAGCCTCCATGCTAAGTGGTTGATTTTTTCTCTTTTGGGATTGCGTCCTCCTTCTGGTAGTCCCTTATATGACATCATGAAGGGAACTGTCTCCATATCAGTATGCTGCTACTCTATTTAGGTGGTGAGCACTACAAAGGTAAGGAAGGAGGTGAGGGCCTGGGACAAGCATTGGTCATCCCCAGTTTTCCATGGAAGCTATTCTAGATAATGACACATCTGACCATGGGTTTACTTGTGTTCTAATTAAACAGCAGACTGATGCTCAGGTGGTGTGTCTTCCACTGGAATTGTTGTGGACACAAATGAACCCTGAGATTAAGGGAATCTTCATTACAAGTACAGACCTACTGAGCATTTGGGGATGGCCAAAGTTGCTCTGGATAAATAATATTGCTGGGTAATATGTTTTGGTTTCATAGAGATAGTTCTGAGCCCTACAGCCTTCACCTTCACCATGCATTCGCTCCTCCCAAATGAAAACTCTCATTTCTTTAGTTCTTAGTGTGAACAAAACAATCTGACTAAATTAATGTGTTTGGAGAAAATCTGATTAAAGGATTTTGTACCAGAATTCTTCTAACACCCCTTTTACCCTCCTCCCAGCGCATTTGTTATGTAACCTGAATAATATTTTTTATGGAATTTTCAGGTGATATTCAACAAGATGATTTTGGTCTCAGCAGACAGTATAAATGCTGGAATTTAACCAAAAAAACAGAGATATGCATGGTACCCTCAGAAGGAGTAATTGGCTACCAGACAGTAGTAGTTCAAGATTTTCTCTTTAAGAACTAAATAAAATTATACTATCTGGGCTACTAAGGGGAAAAATTATGAAGTAGGTGAAATGTGACTGTATGATTTTCTATTTCATGTTTTTTTTTTGTTTTGTTTTGACTACAGTTGTAAGGGAGATAAGGTTGATTACTAAGGCTCCTACCATTACTAAAATTTTATGAGTAGCACTCAGCTGCCATTTACATATTATGAGTATAAATATTATTCAACATTTGAAATTAACTTTTTCCTACATTGTCTTTGATTCTACCACCTTGTGTGTATGTGGATGTATCCAAAGTCTTCCTGGTTTATTGCTCATGTTGCAAAACCTATTATTTACAATGGTCAGGATTTAGAGGAAAGTTGGTTATTATCTCCTGAAAATTGTTTGATCTTTTACTTTGAAGGATGTTATTTGTAACACTCTACTATGATTCTGATCATTTCACAGTCATGTTACTTTAGCATTATTCACAATTGCCCTAAGAGGCTGAGCTTTTAGGAATTTTGCTGTTTATCTATAGGTCTTCCTAAAAATATAAAGAAACTTATACATCTTTGGGGAACATATAGAATTTTAAAAGGGAAGAACTAGTCCATCTTCTTTAAAATGCTGAAATGTCAAGAGCAGGCTACTAGGATTTGATAACATTTACTGAGCTTCTGTTCTAAATGTCTTCTTCCCTCTTCCCTTCCCACCCCTCTCCTTCCCTTCCCTCCTGTCTTTCTCCTTTTCTTTCTCTTTCTGCTTTTTAAAAAAATTGGACTCAATTATGAGTTTTGATTTTCAAGAAGTGAATATATATTCTCAGAGGGTATTTTTATTGGTGTCTTATAGCTCTCTTTTTGGAGAAGGCAATGACACCTCACTCCAGTACTCTTGCCTGGAGAATCCCATGGACGGAGGAGCCTGGTAAGCTGCCGTCCATGGGGTCGCGAAGAGTCAGATACGACTGAGCGACTTCACTTTCACTTTTCACTTTCCTGCATTGGAGAAGAAAATGGCAACCCACTCCAGTGTTCTTGCCTGGAGAATCCCAGGGATGGTGGAGCCTGGTGGGCTGCCGTCTATGGGGTCGCACAGAGTCGGACAGGACTGAAGTGACTTAGCAGCAGCAGCCGCAGCAGCTCTCTTTTATTTATCCTTTTTGTTTCTTTGGAGATGGAACATACAATAAAGGTTATTTTGCATCCCTTGTTAGGAAAGAAGAAAAAGTTATCTGTCTTGTTTAAAATGAGCTATATTTCCTCTGTGTTCTAGTTATGTTGGACTTTTCCTTTAGCTGCTTTACAAAGGAGGGAGCTATCATTCATTAACTTATACATTAACATCATACATTAAGTCCTTTGTTTTATGAACTCCAGAAAAATGGTTTTTCAGGAAAATTTTTGCTATTTTTGCATAATCTCTTACCTTACTAATGAAGAGACTGTGCCTACTAAATTGAATTTTTTCTTAATTTTTAGGTAAGTATAACATCTTTATGTCTTGAAACCTCAGCATTGATAATGTCTCCTCATAGAAGCCATTTCTATGCTAAGAGACCCTCCCCAGTATCCCAGAGTATAAGTCTTATTATTCAACCTATTCAACAGATTTCTTTAAAGGTCTGCCTTCCCATTGGCCTCTAAACTATTGCCAGTGGTCAACACTATCCTGGATATATGTAACAGTAGTAGGACTTCAAAACTGTGATAGACTTCTATTTTATGTATTACCTAAGAAGCACACATATATACCTATATTGCAGTATAATTAAATACTAAATCAATCCCTTATGATTATACAGTGGAATTGACAAATAGATTCAAGGGATTAGATCTGCTAGATAGAGTGCCTGAAGAACTGTGTTTGGAACGTAGGTTCCTAGCATTGTACAGGAGGTGGTGATCAAAATGATCCCCAAGAAGAAGAAGCAAAAAGGCAAATGGTTGTCTGAAGAGGCCTTACAAACAGCTGAGAAAAGATGAGAAGCAAAAGGCAAAAGAGAAAAGGAAAGATATACCCATCTGAATGCAGAGTTCCAAAGAATAGCAAAGAGAGATAAGAAAACCTTCTCAATGATCAATGCAAGAAATAGAGGGAAATGATAGAATGGGAAAGACTAGAGATCTCTTCAAGAAAATTAGAGATACCAAGGGAACATTTCATGCAAAGATGGACACAATAAAGGACAGAAATGGTATGGACCTAAGAGAAGCAGAAGATATTAAGAAGAGATGGCAAGAATACACAGAAGAACTATGCAAAAAAGATCTTCATGACCCAGATAACCACAGCGCTGTAATCACTCACCTAGAGCCAGACACCCTGGAATGCAAAGTCAAGTGGGCCTTAGGAAGCATCACTATGAACAAAGCTAGTGGAGGTGATAGAATTCCACTTCAGCTAGTTCAAATCCAAAAGATGATGCTGTGAAAGTGCTGCACTCAATATACCAGCAAATTCGGAAAACTCTGCAGTGGCCATAGGACTAGAAAAGGTCAGTTTTCATTCTAGGAACAAAGAAGGGCAATGCCAAAGAATGCTCAAACTACTGCACAATTGCACTCATCTCACATGCAAGCAAAGTAATGCTCAAAATTTTCCAAGCCAGGCTTCAGTAGTACATGAACCAGCTTCTACGTGTTCAAGCTGGATTTAGAAAAGGCAAGAGAGACCAGAGATCAAATTGCCAACATACGGTGACTCATAGAAAAGGCAAGAGAATTCCAGAAAAACATCTATTTCTGCTTTATTGACTATGCCAAAGTCTTTGACTGTGTGGATCACAATAAACTGTAGAAAATTCTTCAAGAGATGGGAATACCAGACCACTTGATCTGCCTCCTGAGAATCTGTATGCAGGTCAAGAAGCAACAGTTAGAACCAGACATGGAACAACAGACTGGTTCCAAATTGGGAAAAGAGTACATCAAGACTGTATGTTGTCACCCTGCTTATTTAACTTATATGCAAGTACATCATGCGAAATGCCAGGCTGGATGAAGCACAAGCTGGAATCAAGATTGCCGGGAGAAATATCAATAACCTCAAATATGCAGATGACGCCACCCTTATGGCAGAAAGTGAAGAGGAATGAAGAGCCTCTTGTTGAAAATAAAAGAAGAGTGTGAAAAAGCTGACTTAAAACACAAAAATAAAAAAACTAAGATCATGGCATCCAGTACCATCAGTTCAGTTGCTCAATTGTTTCCGACTCTGCGACACCATGAACATTCTTTGTCATTGCCTTTCTTTGGGATTGAAATGAAAACACCTTTTCTAGTCCTGTGGCCACTGTTGAGTTTTCCAGATTTGCTGGCATATCGAGTCAGCACTTTCACAGCATCATCTTTCAGGATTTGAAATAGCTCAACTGGAATTCCATCACCTCCACTAGCTTTGTTCGTAGTGATGCTTCCTAAGGTCCACTTGACTTTGCATTCCAGGATGTCTGGCTCTATGTGAGCGATAACACCATTGTGGTTATCTAGGTTGTGAAGAACATTTTTGTACAGTTCTGTATATTTTTTCCACCTCTTAATATCTTCTGCTTCTCTTAGGTCCGTACCGTTTCTGTCCTTTATTGTGTCCATCTTTGAATGAGAAGTTCCCTTGGTATCTCTAACTTTCTTGAAGAGACCTCTAGTCTTTCCCATTCTATTGTTTTCCTCTATTTCTTAGCATTGATCACTGAGGAAGGCTTCCTTATCTCTCCTTGCTCTTCTTTGGAACTCTGCATGCAAATGGGTATACCTTTCCTTTTCTCTATGGCTTTCACTTCTCTTCTTTTTGAGCTATTTGTAAGGCCTCCTCAGACAACCATTTTGCCTTTTTGCATTTCTTTTTCCTGGGGATAGTCTTGATCACTGCCTCCTATACAATGTCCCAAACCTCCATCCATGGTTCTTCAGGCACTCTGTCTATCAGATCTAATCCCTTGAATCTATTTGTCATTTCCACTGTAGGAATTTCCACTGAAGAGATTTCATTTAGATCATACCTGAATGGTCTAGTGGTTTTCCCTACTTTCTCCAGTTTAAGTCTGACATTCTCAGTAAGTAGCTCATGATCTGAGGCACAGTCAGCTCCTGGTCTTGTTTTTGCTGACTATATAGAGCTTCTCCATCTTTGGCTGCAAAGAATATAATCAATCTGATTTCAGGATTGACCATCTGATGATGTCCATGTGTAGAGTCTTTTCTTGTGTTTTTGGAAGATGGTGTTTGCTATAACCAGTGCGTTCTCTTGGCAAAACTCTGTTAGGCTTGGATGTGCTTTGTTTTGTACTTCAAGGCCAAATTTGCCTGTTACTCCAGGTTGCTCTTGACTTCTTACTTTTGCATTCCATTCTAGTCCCCTGTAATGCAGAGGATATCTTTTTTGGGTATTAGTTCTATAAGGTCAAGGTCTTGTAGGACCTTGTAGAACTGTTCAACTTCAGCTTCTTCACCCTTATGGGTCAGGGCATAGAGTTGGATTACTGTAATATTGAATGATTTGCCTTGGAATCGAATAGAGATCATTCTGTCAGTTTTGAGATTGCATCCAAGTACTGCATTTCGGGCTCTTTTGTTGACTATGATGGTTACTCCATTTCTTCTAAGGGATTCTTGCCCACAGTATTAGATATAATGGCCATCTGAGTTAAATGTTCCCATTCCAGTCCATTTTAGTTCACTAATTCCTAAAATGTCAATGTTCACTTTTGCCATCTCCTGTTTGACTCCTTGCAATTTGCCTTGATTTATGGACCTAACATTCCAGGTTCCTATGCAGTATTGCTCTTTACAGCATTGGACTTTACTTCCATCACCCATCGCATCCACAACTGGGTGTTGTTTTTGCTTTGGCTCTGTCTCTTCATTCTTTCTGAAGTTATTTTTCCACTGATCTCTAGTAGCATATCGGGCACCTACTGACCTGGGGAGTTCATCTTTCAGTGTCCTATCTTTTTGCCTTTTCGTACTGTTCATGGGGTTCTCAAGGCAAGAATACTGACTTATTTTTGCCATTCCCTTCTACAGTGGACCATGTTTTGTCATAACTCTCTGCCATGACCCATCTGTCTTGGGTGGCCTTTCTTGGCATGGCTCATAGTTTTATCGAGCTAGACAAGGCTATGGTCCATGTGATCAATTTAGGTAGTTTTCTGTGATTGTGGTTGTCATTCTGTTTGCCCTCTCATGGATAAAGATAAGAGGCTAATAGAAGTTTCCTGATCGGAGAGACTACCTGAAGGGGAAACTCGGTCTTGTTTTGATGGGTGGGGCCATGCTCAGTAAAACTTAAATCTAATTTTCTGTTGATAGGCCAAGCTGTGTTCCCTCCCTGTTGCTTGACCTGAGGCCAAACTATGGTGGAGGTAATGAAGTTAATGGTGACCTCCTTCAGAAGGTCCCAGGCAGGCATTGTTGCTCTCGGTGCCTCCGACCCTGAAGCAGGCCATCACCAACCCACACCTCCAGCAAAGACTCCTGGACACTCATTGGTATGTCTGGACACTCATGGGAAAGAGAACTTTCCCGCGAAAGGCTCTAACCTAACAACCTAATGTGCAGCCTGGCCTAGTCACAGAATAAAGGATTTATCTAATATCAAAGGAGAACTGGGGCTTTCCTTGTAGCTCACTCGGTAAAGAATCTGCCTGCAGTGCAGGAGACCCGGGTTCAATCCCTGGGTTGGGAAGATCCCCTGGAGAAGGAAATGGCAACCCACTCCAGTATCCTTGCCTGGAAAATCTCATGGACAGAGGAGCCTGGTGGGCTGCAGTCCATGTGGTGGCAACCAGTTGGCCATGACTGAGTGACTAACACTTACTTAAAGGAGAGCTAGCTAGCTTCATACTGCCCCTCCCCATCCATAGGCAGAAAGGCAGGCTTGCTACATTCAGAGCTGGAAGGCAAAGGGCTGTTACAATCTCAGCCCCGAGATGGCATATTCCATCAAACTGTGAGCAGGCTCCCAGCTGCTAACCACGTCTTCCTGGATTCCTGGATGGTTGACGTCTGCCAGGAGGGTCTCAGCCTGAGATCAGCTCTCCAGAGGAGACATACAGCACATCTGAGTCAGTGCTCTCCTGGTGCACCCGGGTCAGTGCTCTCCTGGTGCACCTGGGACACTGAGCTGCCAGGACCGGGGAGGTGATTAAGATGCATGGCCCACCTGTGGCAGTGTGCTCACCAAGCACCTAGTTGCCTGAGCTGCTCAGACCTGGGAACAGCACAAAAACGCATGCCCAACCCACAGATACTGAACCAGAATTCTGTCTGAGTGTCTTCTGTGGAGGTACAGGTCAGCAGTGATCTGCTGCAGGGGCTCTGGGTGCAGCAGACCTGGATATGGCATAAGCCTACTTGGAGGAAGTTGCCATTATCTCTACCATAGAACCATCAGAACTTACACCGGACTGGGGAAACAAACTCTTGGAGGGCACAAACAAAACCTTGTGCATGCACACCAGGACCCAGGAGAAAGGAGCAGTGACCCCATAAGAGACTGACCCAGACATGCCCATGAGTTCCGGTCCCATCACTTTATGGCAAATAGATGGGGAAACAATGGAAACAGTGAGAGACTTCATTTTCTTGGACTCCAATATCACTGTAGGTGATGACTGCAGCCATGAAAGATGCTTGCTCCTTGGAAGAAAAGCTATGACCAACCTACACAGCAAATTAAAAAGGAGAGACATTACTTTACCAACAGAGGTCTGTCTAGTCAAAGCTATGGTTTTTCCAGTAGTCATGTATGTATGTGAGAGCTGGACTATAAAGAAAGCTAAGCACCAAAGAATTGATGGAGCAATGATTTGGTGACTGTGGACTATTCCAGGTCCAGCTGAAAACTCAGACATCCATCAGTTTCTTTCTGTAAATAGTGTTTGTTTCTGTGTGACAAGGCTGAGATATGCTGAGAACTCTGTTGTTGAGCCAGACATAATCATGTTAGTTTCTGGCTGCATCCTCCAATAATATCATTATTGCCAGCTTCCAAACAGCTGGAAATAGCCACCACTTCTTTGACTTTTCTCTAGAAAGGCCAAAGATATTGCATTTCTTCTGTTACTTGTTCTGAAAACCTCTCGGCATGAATTTCAGTTTTCCAGAATGCCAGATAATTTCTCTAATACCGCAGATAAATTTCTTGGTGTTCGTGTGTATTTATTGGAGGAGATTATATTACTTGGTTTTCTTAATTTAGAAAGAATGGTTTGATTATTTCTGATCATGTGTTCCCTATAGTTTTTAAATTTCTGATCCCTTCCTCCTCCTGCCTCAGGATCTGATTTTGCAAGGCAAATATTGGGTTGACCAAAAGGTTCATTCGTTATTTTTCCATGCAATGACTCTATTAGTAAGATGGCTATAGTAGCGCTTAGGTATGTTTAACTTCATTCGAAACAATTTGGTTAGATTGTATTGTGGCAGCTGTCATATCAGTGTGCATTTAAAAAATGCACAAGTCATCATCTGACCAATGGAGACCCTCGTCTACAAGTCCGTTTCGTTCAACAAATATTTATCAGCAGTTTTCTAGAAATACACTGTGTAATATACCAGGGATAGACTTCAGACTTTGATATTTGAGTATAAAACCTGAGTATGGAGCCTTTTCTTCCAATTACCTTCTCTTCCCTCAATCCCCCAAATCTGAAAATATGACCTCATTTCCAGAACTCTTTGAAGAAGGAAATGAGATAATGCAAATAAAGTGTGTGACTCAGTCCCTGGCCCCAGAGAGCCCCTGGAGAATAATGGTTTCATGAACTATGAGAGCAAGATTCAGAATGATCAGGAAAGATTCTCCAGGATTTCAAAATGTGCTAGAAAGAAGTCTTGCATTTTTGTAAGAAGTGAAATATATACCTTACTGCGAAACAAATGAGGAAATACATTTTCATCAAAGTGTGAAAGAGTTATGCCAATCTCACTCTGTAAGTAGCACTCTTGCTATGTGATTTGACCGGTTCTTGATGAAAGTAGTTGTTGGTGGTGGTGGTTTAGTCTCTAAGTCGTGTCTGACTCACGCAACCCCATGGATTGGTGCCTGCCAGGCTCCTCTGTCCATGGGATTCTCCACGCAAGAATACTGGAGTGGGTTGCCATTTCCTTCTCCAGGGAATGAAAGTGGTTAGCAACCCAGAAATTTAACCAAACATTTGACAAGTTTTTAATTTTTATTTTGCTTCTTCATGCTTGCAACTTTAAAAACACAGAATAGGTCCAGAAATGGGAAAGATGTGTCTTTTTTGATAGAGCTGATGTTTACAGGAGGGAGAGGGAAGGGTGATAGACTATGTATTTTGTGTTTGTTCAAAGTGAACTGAGGTTTTGAGGGAAAAGAATTTTCTTGAGAACTGAGTGTTTCATATCCTGCCTGCGGGGAACTCAGTAGATTTCAAAAAGCAAAGTTTAGAGGCAATAAGCTAGTGTTCCTGGTGTTCTTATGTGAAAGGTTTATTTTGGGGCTTTGAGAAAGCATAACACCTTTTTTAAAATTCCAATTCCTAAAATCTCTTGGCACATAATTTCATTCTAAATAAGGTCACAGGGTCCAGTTAGCAGTCATCTAACATTCTTCCAAAGTTGACCCCAAATTATTGTTCCTCCCCAAGGTTTTCTAAATAATATGAGATTATGTTTTGAAGGGAAGGGAAACTTAAAGGAGTGTTTTCCTTAATTACATTTCTGGCTGCCACCACAGGGATTCTGGACTCTAAGCTTCTAATCTTCCACCTTTTTCATATATTTCCTGATACTATATTGTTGTGGCCTAAGTAGGGGGGAAAATACTTCAGAGGAGAAAGAACCCCATCAATATAACTGAAATGTCTTTCTCTGCAATTCAGTTTGACTGGCTTTATTCTTGTTATACTTCAAAAACGATTTTTACAATTGCCTTTTAATTACATGACATTGTTTTTCATTTGTAGAGCTAACTGTATACTAATTATTCATGTTCATTAACTTTGTGCTTGTGGGGCTTCTCAGGTGGCTCAGTGATAAAGTATCTGCCCGCCAACGCAGGAGACACTGGAGACTCCTATTAGATCCCTGGGTTGGGAGGATGCCCTAGAGAAGGAAGTAGCAACCCACTCCGGTATTCTGGCCTAGAAATCCCACGGACCTAAGAGCCTGGCAAGCTGCAGTCCCTGGGGGTCTTAAAGAGTCAGACACAACTGAGCGACTGAGTTGTCACATGTGTGCACACACACACACACATACACACACACACACACACTTTGACTCATTGTTTTCAAATGAGAGAAATCTCAGCCCCTGGTGTTGGTTCCAAAGACAGTTAACAAGGCCTGACAAAGCTTTGTTAGTGAACTCGGGTTCCGCTGCTCACTGCTCAAATCAGTAATTTGAGAGGCAAGTGTCAGTAAAAGGTAAAGTTGCTTTATTCAGAAAAGCCAGCTATCTGTGGGGAAGGTGGACTCACGTCCTAAGACCAACTCCAAAGATTCTGCTCAAACAGGATTGTTTTTAAAGGGAAAAAGGTGCAGTGGGGGGTGTTGTGGAATCTCATTGAATCGTGGAATCAGGAGCTTGGGTTCTTCATCCTTCACTGTCTGCAGACTGGGTGACTCTCTTCAGACGTTATCTTTTGTGTGTTATCTACTTGCAGGATTGCTGAGGGGGCTGTTGAGGGTAGAGAGCTTGTCATTATTTAATTACTTAATTCTTCATTTATACTTCTTTTAATCTAGGAACAGAATCAACAGGTTATGCAAGGCATGGTGTACATTCCAGAGAGCATAAGTCACGAGTTAACATTAAATTGCCTGGTGATCTCTTTCCTATAATTAGATTTTTTTCAAAATTCAAGGGGAACAAAATGGGCAAATAGGAACGGGGCAAAAGAACTGCTTTCGGCTCCTGCCCCAGTAGTCTCAAATCACAAACTCCCTGACCACATAGCCTTCTCAGTTGTCTTAAACTCAGAAGAAAGCAAGGGAGGGAGGGAGGGAAAAAAGAGAAAGGAAAGGAAGAAAGAAGGAAAGCCAACTCGGAATTTTAATTACTTATTAGATATTTGGTACTTATTTGATAATGCTAGGATAGCATTTTGAAGGTTTGTGTGGAAGATCTGAAAAGTGTCACCATGTGAAATCTCTAACCAGAAATATCTTGCTTTGAAGAATATTTACAAGAAGGCTTAACTTGGTCATTGCTGTAACAGTTCTATGTATCTTGTTCCCTATTGTCCCTTTTTGTATGTATAATCTGCTATTCGTGTAATATCAGGAGTTCATTTTAAAAGATACTTTTTCATATTTTCCAGGAAGCACTAAAAAGAATATTTTCCAAAAAAATGTTTCCCATGGTTACCGCAAAAGAATCTTTACAAGAAAGTCTTAAATGATGAAATTGGACTCACCAGAGCATTGCTTCTGAAACTTTTAATGAGCATAATTATTGTTCAGGGAATCTTGCAACAAAATGCAGATTCTGATTAAATAAGTGTAGGTCAGGGCCTGAGCTTCAGTATTTCTCACCTGCTCCCTCATGATGTTGGTGCAGCATGTCCACAGACTACACTTTGAGTGGCAAGGTTCAAGGCCTCTTCTGAAGTTCACATTCACTGGATATACAGGAACTGATTGTGTATCCCATACACTGATTGTCTAGCCTCTCCATCTGGGACATAATTAAATGCTATTTGTTACATTTTGAAAACAGGAATCTCGCAACATTTTTTTAACTGCCTGAAAGTTTTTTGAACATCCCTGATTGCAAGTTCTGCATGAATTACAAAGACTGTAGTTTAAGATTCCCCTGGCCTTAGGTGAATGCAGTGCTTCTACAGTGCTTTGGCTTTCGCAAAGACAAGCCTGAGTCTGAAAACAAGTCGCTCAGTAGCTCAGCTTTTATCTTTTTCCCCAAGTGTTATGGACTGAATGTTTGAGCCCTATCCCCCAATATGATGGGCCTTTGGAGGTCATTGGCATCATTGTGCTTTTCCCTCCCCTCACCCTCCAACCCTCTGTGTGAGGACACAGTGAGAAGATGGACTTCTAAAAGCCAGAAAGAAGCTTCCTCCTGGACTTCCAGCCTCAAGAACTGTGAGAAATAATTGTCTCTTGTTCAAGCCCATAGTCTGTGGTATTTTGTTCGAGTCCTTTAGTCTGTGGTATTTTATTTGAGTCCCATAATCTATGGTATTTTGTTCAAGCCCCTTAGTCTATGGTATTTTGTTATAGCGGCTTGAGCCAAGTAAAATGCCAGAGGATGTTTTTATAGGCTGAATATGTGAAGTCTTTCTTTAAAAAAAAGAATTCCTAAACTACTTTAATGAGATTCTCCCTTTGTAGCTAATTAGGCACTTGTTCTGCCATGATTCAGGAAGACAGAATAAAGAAAAATCAAGTAGAGCCTTGCCTTCTTTGCTAGACAGACGAATCTACTGAGCTCGTATTTATGCTTAGTCGGGTTTCTTTATGCCTTTATTTGTTGAGACAGATCACATTCCTCAAAGAAATGCCACCTTTCTCCTGTTAAATTTTTTTGCTTTGTATTCCACGATGTTCTTCTATCAACTTGTCAGAGCGATTTTGAAAGGTATGAGAAATTGCCAGTCAGCCAAAGTCATATTTCCTGTTCCTTCTTGTCACCTTCTGTGGGGAAAAAAAGGAAAACAAGTGAAAATTACATGTAAATAGGTACTCTTTCTTAGGTTTTCACAGAGCTCTGGGCCAGCTAAACCCTGTTTCCTGTTCTCTACTGAATGTATCTGTCATCATAACTTTATAGATACAGAGTAAATTTGTTCTGTAAAATTAGAATTGGTGTTTAAGTATTTCCTGATAACAGCTGATATATTCTTTATTTCTCCAGCAATGATTCTCAACCAGGGTTGGTTGACCCCAAGGAGACACTTGACAGTGTCTGAAGACATTTTAGTTGTCTGAATGCAGGGTGGTTATGTTGGGAGTTTTGATATGCTGTGGGTCAAGATCAGGAATGTTACTAAACACTTTGTTCTGTGTATAGCACAGTTCCCCACAACAAAGAGTGATAAAGGTGAGAAATCCTGGTCTAATGTTTCTGTATACTGTCTTGCCTTCCTTGTGGGGTTATTTTATTCTCTCCCTAAAGTTCCATTAGACTCTATTTTGTTTTGATGTGTTAGGGTCCTTTTTTTTCCATGCAATTTCCATTGGAGTTATAAGAATTGTGTATATAATCCTTGGCAATGAAATTGGATTTTTTTGAAGATTTTACATATTTTGTACTTTTAAAAAATTTTGTTAACAGTGACTTTTGTATATGGTAAATTTTTAAAAATTATGGCAAGTTATTTTTGAAACCATAAATTCCTTATGACTTTGTCCTTTGAGTACATCTATTTGAAAACACAGTTTGGCAATAAGCATCCTTTGAGAAAGAATATGGTCCCCAGGCTAGAGGAATTTGTCTGTATTTAATATATGTGGAAGGAATATGGACTTGGGTTTCCTGTCAGAGTATTCTCATGTGGCATTAGGCAGGAATGTATTATAGAAACAAAATAACTCCCTTTCAGTCACATTGATCCTGAGTGCTGTGGATAAGATGGCCTGCCACCCCACCAGTGGTTCCAGAATTTTCAGTCCTTGGCTTAGCAGGTGTGAGAGATGGCTGGGAACAGCCCTTTACCTTAGAGAAAAGTATTGGCAATTGGCCATTGATTAGCCATAGCAAAGGGGAAAAAAGATTATACAAAGAGAAAACTGAGCCCTAAAACCCATGACCTAATTTGAGCCATTCTGGACACCCTTGTTTTTTGTTGGGCCGTTTTTTTGTTCTTTGTCATCAGAGCTGCTTATTCTAAGAAGAACCTCTGTGGGCCCCCCTCCTTTGCCTGACTTTAATCAGCTTTGGGAAAAAGCACTGGAGAAAAGTAAACTGATCCTGGCCCACCTCAAGCAAAAGAAAAGCAAAGAAACAAAAATTGATATTTTATATCAAAGTGAGGAAATTAAAAGGAGTGATAGCCCTTCCCCAATCACAGATTGATTTCTTGTTCAGGAAGAACACTCACGTCTGTCTGTTAATTTCACCTCCTCCGGAAATCATCCCTCCAATTCTGCTCTTCAAGCATACACTTGAATCTTGAGAATATCGTGTCTTCAATCCCATCTATATTCCTTTGAGTTCTAGCTATAGAGTTCAGTGTTTTCTGACTTCTTTAGAATCCTGGCTGTCACTACCTATGTAACCTCAGGCAAGTTATGTAACTCCTTTGTCTCCAATCTCTCTGAAAATTGGTTTATTACTAGTCCTAATATTGCAGATCTTGTTTTCATGCTCCTTCGGTCAGTTCAGTTGTGTCTGACTCTTTGCCACCCCATGGACCATAGCCTGCTAGGTTCTCTGTCCATGGGATTCTCCAGTTAAGAATACTGTACTGGGTTGCCATTTTCTCCTTCAGGGGCTATCCAGCTTCTCTTGTGGCTCCTGCATTGACAGGCATGTTCTTTTCCAACTGAGCTACCCTGGGAGCCCTTATATTGTAGATGGGAATGTGCTTATAGTAAGTGTTCAATTAATATATGTTCAGTGAATGGATGGATGATTTTCTTATTTGGATGATAGCCCTCTAAAAGACGAGGACAATGCTTAATTCCTGGTTTTGCCTTTTCTTCTCATGACAAGGTTAGCTTTACCAACCGCTGGAAATTGATATTTTATATGAGAAGATGGACAGGAAGTTGTTGCTGTACCCTCTGTCTAATTAATGAATTACCATTTCGTGTTTCACTGTTTTATATTATGACTGATTTATTTACCCTCAGTCTTTATTTTTCATCTTTAAATTTGTTAAGTACTGTTTGCAAGCATCTCTTCTTCTTTAGGAACAAATGAAGTCTTTTTTAACATGAAAACCATTCTCTGAAGCATTTGACTGGTGCCACTGTTTGCAGAAAAATATTTCCATAACACTCAGGGTTCAGAGGAGTATTTATATCCAAATTGCATAGAGAAATTCAGTCTTATTCTTGAGCTACGAATCAATTTGCATCTTATAAGGACTCTTATCTTTTAGGAACTTATCTTCAGTTAATGTATTCATTCATGTATGCAACTATTTAATGAAATCTTATTATATGCCAAGCAGTTTGGGGGGGTTTTGTTGTTTTTGTTCAGTCACTATGTCATGTCCAACTCTTTACGACCCCATGGATTGTAGCCTAACCGAGCGCCTCTGTGTTCCAGTTGTCTTCTGGAGTCTCCTCAAATTCATGTCCATTGATTCGGTGGTGCTATCTAACCTTCTCATCCTCCGCTGCTCCCTTCCTGTTTTGCCTTCAGACTTTCCCAGCATCAGGGTCTTTTCCAATGAGTTGGCTCTTAGAAATGCATATATAAGTATGTTCTCTGCTCCAAAGAGACTGAGAGGGAAAAGGACATAGATTATAAGCCAAATACAGTGCATCCCATAAAAGTAGATAATGGTTTATGGGACCTTTATCAAAGGAAATGAGCATGACATCTGATGGCATGAGATGAAGAAGGTGGTATGTTCTCATGACTTTTTCAATAACAATATGAATGTGAGTCTGTTCAAGCAAGATTTGGTTTCAAACCCACAAAACATTTATCTGTCACCTGCTGTATGTGAGGTAAGGTTCAGTGCCCAATGTTTAATACATATCTCATGAAACTAACCTGCCCTATAGTTGCATTAATATATAACTAAAACAGAATAGTCATCACTGACTCAATGGACATGAACTTAGGCAAACTCCAGGAAAGAGTGAGGGACAGGGAAGCCTGGTGTGCTGCAGTCCATGGGGTCACAAAGAGACGCGACTTAGTGACTGAACAAGAACAACAAAAACAGAATAGACTAAACCAAACAGATAAATAGAACAGTTGAGAATCCATTGAGAATTTTCCATTTATTTCCATTATCTGTGGGATCTGGTGGTTATCTCAAAAAGCTTGCCCAGACTTGGAGTACAGATACCCTTTTCACCAAGCTCAGTGGCTCTTAGGTTTCAGTGTATTTAAGAACGACTGTACATGGTAGAAAGAAATTCTATTTAGTGTAAATGAAGGTAGGCAATTTTTTATAATATTCTAATGAATATTTTCTGTCTGTATTTTTTTCTTTTTGAAATACGAGACCTCATGTTCATTATTTTTACTCCTTATAGTAGAATTTTTGTGAACTTTTGATAAAAATATAGCCAGATATCCAAATATCTGTATACTCAATAAAGTACATTTAATATCCAATAGAGAGCTTTTGTGACTGAATCTTTACAATAGTCTTTTCAATCATTTAATCACACCTCAAATGGCTTGGTTGTTGATGAATATATTGCGATTAGATAGGATTTCTTCAATGAAGATTTAAGTCTTTTAAAGCTCTGGTCTAAGTTAATTCCTAACAATTGGTAGCTGCAGTTTTATGTAATAGAAAATGAACTGCATTTTTCTGCTATGTGATGTGAAAACTTGCCAGAGGGTGGTGTAAACAGTTTTCCAGAAAGGGAGATTATAAAGTAAATAGCTGAGTTGTGAATATACGTTGGTATCTAAAATAATCTTTTAAAGTTTCATATGTTAGCTCTGGAGCTCTGATTGTTGTTAGTATTCATACGAATGTTGAGCAGCTATGGTAGCTTTTAGGAGCAAGGAAGGGATTTACTAGGTCGGTGCTTGGTTTCATAAACGAAGCCATGGGCAGAACAGAACAGTGAAGAACAAAAAGCAATTTGTTCATGTTTGGGAACACATGTAAGGATTAAAGATTTTAAAATTAAAAAAAAATAAAGTAAAATAAAGAAAAAAAAAAGCAATTTGTTTCTGCTGTCATGGAAAGGAGAGGAACAGGATTAAGCTATAAAGAACAGCCTAGGGAATTGACATCTCCTCTCCTCTGTGGACAGTGCCGGGGGTACAGATGATTTCCTAGGGTCTGAAAACATGGAGATTGAATCAGTTTCTTGCTGCTAGGGAAATAACACTGTCCAGGGGTTGGCCAAAATTCACAGTTGTATCTTCTGAGTTACCTGACCCAAGGAGAGTGAGCAGATTATACAATTTGAAGACATGTTAAGGATACCCAAGAGTGGAATTGGGTCAGAAGATACTGAATGGCAAGAAAATTCTGGTCAGAATGCAGATGGTTCAAAAAACATGATCCCAGAAATCCAACTGATTGAACAATATTTTCTGATAGCTTACTATGTCGGAGAGCAACGGAACATAAAGATACGACTTTTTTCCTGTCCCCAAATGCCTTAAAATCTATTTGGAAAGAAGACAAATATTTGGAAAATTAAACAGCAAGTAAAAGTCTCAGCGACAGCAGAAGAGACCACCTGGCAATACATCTTCAGTTGCCAACTTAGTGATGTCAACCTGGAAGAGCAAGAGATGGCTAGCCAGGAGAAAGCAGGGAAGTATTGGAAACCAGGCAAAATCTCACTGGGGTTTTCAAGAAGAGGATAACTTGATAGATGGAAAGAAGAGGGGATGGAGGTCCACCCAGTTAAAAGAATACTATAAATTTATGAAAAGCTTGGAGGTGACAAAATGCAGTGTCTTCAGATGTAGAGGAGAGAAATGACGTAGGTGAGTAATCGAAGGGCCTGACTTGTAATAAAGCTCTTTTGGTCATGGTAGACCTCGGCCCTCCTGGCCTTTCTCTACACTGGTATCATTTCTTCTGTACTCGGGTATTCCTTCAGTGCATGTGCTTTCATTTATTAGAAATTCCATTCTGTTTTAAAGTTTCCATGAGAAATTGCCATTTAGGAATACCCTGTGATAAATACTTAACTGTGATTGTACCCAAGAAGATACTTTTGTCGTTACATATTTCAGAAATTATTATAAAGGTACTTCTTGTGTTGGTAACCCAGGGCTTGCAACTCTGATTCCCTGTGATGGCCTCTGCTCCTCTCTCCTCCTCAGCATCGGCCTCATCTCACTCTGACAGCAAGATGGCGGCTCACTTTGGTCCAGAAGTCCCTCCTGAAAAATATCAAAGGAAGAGAAGGCATCCATGCCTTTACCTCTCTAGAAACACCCAGGAAATTTTCTCCTTAGTCTCCCAGGCCTGAATTACGTCGTATAGCTTATGCTGAATCAGCCTGGGATTTGGCCTGGCAATGCAATTATCTGATTGGACTGAGACCTGACTTATGAAACCACCTGCAGGACTTGAGAGCTTCCCTGATAGCTCAGTTGGTAAAGAATCTGCCTGCAGGACTTGAGAGATTGAGATCACTCAGGGCCACTTCTGGTGCTGGGTAAATCCCCAAAGCCCAGGGCATCTCCACACTGGAGGAGGGAGAGCATGGATGTGGGGAAATCCAGAAGATCCAGGCATTTATGCTTTAATTGTGGTACTGATAGGAAATTTTATATACAAGGGTCACTTTTTTAAAACCACCATTGCTATTGTTGCATATTTACTAGCCCAGGATACTATTAATTTATTTCAGCCAATTGCCAGCAAGTCTTTCTTATCTTGTGGTTGGGATTTGAGTAAAATTAACTGAGAAGAATTGTCCATTTCAGAGAGGCAATCGTCCTAGAACACGGTGTGCTGCTTACATAGTGTTGTTTTATGTCTGTGGACATTGTATATATCTTCACATATGGTTCCTCACGAATGCTTTCTTAACATACATTTTTTCCATTAGATTCATTCCAAGATATTTACTAGTTTTTTTCTTTCTATTGATAATGGAATCTATTTTACTGTTTATACATTCTAACTGGTTGGAATGTGGCATTTGGGATCTTACATGTTCATCTTGTCACTAGCCAAGTGCTCAGTTCTCATATAAATTCTAATACATACTGATTGTCTTAACTAATTCATTATCTTCGAGAAATGAAAATATTGTCCCTTCCTTTATAATCCTAAAGCCTTCTTGCCAATTTAAAAAATCACTTTGTTAGCTTGAATCTCTAGGACTGTAATGCATATATGTTGAACGTATGCTGACTGCAGTTATTTTTAGCTATTTCTGAATTTTCTGTGGAAGACATCTTAAATGTAACAGATAGGTAGGTTATTTTCTGTACATTTTTTAGCAAGTACCCTTTATTGCCATAGAAGTTTTACTTCTTTCCTAGTTTTGTATCAGTTTAATCATGATTCAGTTCAGTTCAGTCACTCAGTCATGTCCAACACTTTCTGACCCCATAAACTACAGCACACCGGGCCTCCCTGTCCATCACCAACTCCTAGAGTTTACCCAAACTCATGTCCATTGAGTGGGTGATGCCATCCAACTATCTCATCCTCTGTTGTCCCCTTCTCCTCCTGCCTTCAATCTTTCCCAGCATCAGGGTCTTTTCAAATGAGTCAGCTCTTCCCATCAGGTGGCCAAAATATTGAAATTTCAGCTTCAACATCAGTCCTTCCAATGAACACTCAGGACTGATCTTCTTTAGGATGGACTGGTTGGATCTCCTTGCAGTCCAAGGGACTCTCAAGAGTCTTCTCTAACACCACAGTTCAAAAGCATCAATTCTTCGGCTCTCAGCTTTCCTTATACACCAACTCTCACATCCATACATGACCACTGGAAAAACCATACCCTTGACTAGATGGATCGTTGTTGGCAAAGTAATGTCTCTGCTTTTTAATATGCTGTCTAGATTGGTCATAACTTTTCTTCCAAGGAGTAGTGTCTTTTAATTACATGGCTGCAGTCACCATCTGCAGTGATTTTGGAGCCCCCCAAAATAAAGTCAGCCACTGTTTCCACTGTTTCCCCATCTATTTGCCATGAAGTGACAGGACTGGAAAAGGTCAGTTTTCATTCCAATCCTAAAGAAAGGCAATGCCAAAGAATGCTCACACTACTGCATAATTGCACTCATCTCACACACTAGTAAAGTAACGCTTAAAATTCTCCAAACCAGGCTTCAGCAATATGTGAACCATGAACTTCCAGATGTTCAGGCTGATTTTAGGAAAGGCAAAGGAGCATAGATCAAATTGCCAATATCTGCTAGATCATCGAAAAGCAAGAGAGTTCCAGGAAAACATTTATTTCTGCTTTATTGACTATGCCAAAGCCTTTGACTGCGTGGATCGCAATAAACTGTGGAAAATTCTTCAAGAGATGGGAATACCAGACCACCTGACCTGCCTCTGGAGAAATCTGTATGCAGGTCAGGAAGCAACAGTTAGAAGTGGACATGGAACATCAGACTGGTTCCAAATAGGAAAAGGAGTACGTCAAGGCTGTATATTGTCACCCTGGTTATTTAACTTAAATGCAGCGTACATCATGAGAAACCCTGGACTGGAAGAAACACAAGCTGGAATCAAGATTGCCGGGAGAAATATCAATAACCTCAGATATGCAGATGACACCACCCTTATGGCAGAAAGTGAAAAACTAAAAAGCCTCTTGATGAAAGTGAAAGAAAGAGTGAAAAAGTTGGCTTAAAGCTCAACATTCAGAAAACTAAGATCATGGCATCTGGTCCCATCACTTCATGCCAAATAGATGGGGAAACCTGATTCAAAGAACTGACCGACTGGAAAAGACCCTTATGCTGGGCAAGACTGAAGGCAGGAAGAGAAGGAGATGACAGAGGATGAGATGGTTGGATGGCATCACCCACTCAATGGACATGAGTTTGGGTAAACTCCGGGAGTTGGTGATGGACAGGGAGGCCTGGCGTGCTGCGGTTTATGGGGTCGCAAAGAGTTGGACACGACTGAGTGACTGAACTGAACTGATTTTATAAGAGTGTTGGGAGAATATTGCATGTCAGCATATGAGACGTCTCCACTGTGAATTGAAAAAAAAAGAAACCCGTAAAAAGTTCCCACATGTGAATCAGGAAACTGCCAACTCCCGTATGACCTTTAAAAAGTCACTAGACTTGACCAAACTTTAATTTTTTTTCTGTAAAAGCAGATGATGATCTCAACTGGTTGCTCTGAGGGTACAGTAGATAAGGTTTCCAGATTTAGAAAATCAAGACACAGTTACCCAGTTATACTCTTATTTCATATAATTACTCATCACGAGCCAGGGATCGAAGCCAGATTTCCTGCATTGCAGGCATATTCTTTACCATTTGAACCACTAGGAAAGCCCATTTAATATATATGTACCAAATAGTATGTGTGATATATCTGAAAGTCAATTTTTTCTCTTTTTTTTTTAAAAAATAGTTGATTCATAGTGTGTTAATGTCAGGTTTACAGCATAGTGATCCAGTTATAGATTATATATGTTATTTTTCAGATTCTTTTCCCTTATAAATTATTACAAAATACTGAGTATAGTTCCCTGTGCTGATTATTAGTAGGTCCTTGTTGGTTATCTATTTTATATATAGGAGTGTGTATATGTTAATCCCCAACTCCTAATTTATACTCCCTCTCAAATCTGAAATTTAAATTTAACTGGGTGACCTCTAGTTTACTTGAAACCATACAGAGATATAATATATGCTAAAGTGACCCTGCCTTGAGGATTTGTGTTCTGTAATTATTTTTAAGGAAGTGCTTCCAGGGTTGGTTCTGAGAATCTGGAGAGCAGAACACAGGAGAAGAAGAGAAAGGGAAACAGGTTGGCAATTGTAGGCCCTGTCCTTCAGGGGACTCCAGCCTGACCCTGTGGGCAGCTCTGCAGTGTAAGGATCAGTTCAGATGGTTCTCAAGCAGTGGTGGGGAGCTGGGTTTGGGCAGGCTCAGTTACTGGTTAAGGGGCATCGCTGCCTCTCTGCAGGACTCAGCCAAGCAGATCTGAGGGAGCTAGGATACCCACTCTCAGAAAATCTGTTGCCGAGATCATTGAAAAGGCAAGGATATGGTAGCAGGGAGGAGTCAATGGAATCCATGGGAATGAGTGTAAGGAAACCTGGGAAGAGTGCCACCTGTGCCCACTCCAGTGCTATCCAAACTCCAGAATGCTGTGAATGGTCTGTAACAACAGATCGAAGGGCAATGGGAGACAAGACTCTCACTTAAGAAACTTGTTCCATCCAGGCTGTCATGACAGAGTACCATAGACTCAGAGACTTCGAATCCATAGGAATTTATTTCTCACATTTCTGGAGGTCAGAAGGCAGATTTCATGCCTGGTGAGAACCCCCTTCCTGGTTCATGGAGGAAAGTGAGAGAGCTCCCTGGGGTCCCTTCTCCCATTCATGACATAAATCCCCTCTGAATGGCCCTACCCCCTAATACTGTTGCCTTAGGGGTTAGGATTTCAACCTATGAATTGGGATGGGGTGGAGGGGAGGTACAGACATTCAGTCCATAATAGAAACCAAAGAGATTGGGGACCCTATCCCCCAACAGTTGTGTCATAATTCTCTTAACAGTTCTAATAGTTCTTTGCTAGACCTAGAACCTGCTGCTCCTTTTTGACACTGGATAGTGTCTCCTCTCAGTTTTATTTGCATGTATCTATTTAAGAAGAAAAAACAGAGTTTTCCCTTGAATCCAGAGATAGCAGCCCCTTCAGAACAGCCTCCTCCTTACTGTGCTGCCAAAAGCCCAGCTGGAGGCAACTCTAAACATAAAGCCTTTGAAGGGCACACGGTGGGGCAACTACAGCGCATAATTTGAAAGTCCATGAAGTGCTATGTGGTCTTGTCTGAAAAATCTTCCAGAAAAGTTCAGTCTCCTTAAACTGATGCCCAAATTGCACATTTTAAAACCCTGTAATTTAGGGGAAGCCTCCCCAGGGGGCTATATGCTCTGCTTGGCCTATAAAACTCTGAATATGAAAATGAAAAATAGCTAAGTACACAAAATGAAAGAGAAGAAGAACAAGTCTATTGAAATCATCGTTAATCTTGCTTGTTGGCTTTTTGCCCCATCTTTCCTTCTGATAGTACCTCCAGTATCGGGCCCACTCCCCTTCCCTTGATTGGGAGAGTGCGAGGATGTGAAATGATAGGCTCATGGGGTAGGGCATGTTGTCTCTGCCTTGTGCATTATTCAGAAACGAAAAGGAGCACACTGAAAAGCTAGGGTCAGAGGGAAAGAGCCTGTGAAAGGCACATGGAGATTTAATTTTGAGAACTGGGTGTGTAGCAAAAATGACCTCTGTAGGAGTGAACTATGGAACAAGGTCTCTCAACTCAATGGAGAACTAGTTCTCTCAGCTCCCAGGTACTAAGGCTGTCACAGTGATGATGACATGCCTTTCATTGGTAAGACCTTCCCTCTAAGAATTTCTATCTAAGAAGATGATTATTTTACTAACTTGTAACATCTCTCATCAAAATAGTTTGGAAACACGAAGCTCCTTAGTTCCTTTGGCTCTAAGAATGCGGTCAGTTGGCATGTTTCCCAGCATAGTGTAATGCGCTTCCACACTAACGGTTATACTTTTTATTATTATTAACTGTAGCAGTGGGCCTAGAAAGAATGGGGTGTGAAAGACCCCATAAAGCACCAGAAGATATATTATGGGGATTCATTGTGTAAGTTGCTGAAGATAGTCAAAGTCAACTGCAAGTTTTATCCACCTAACAGAGAATGATAAGGGCAGAAGGAAATGGGGAGGCAGGGTTTGATGGCAAGGTGATGAGTTGAGATTTTCAGATAGGATTCAGTCTGAAGTCAGACAAGGCTTCCTTGTGAAAATGTCCACCAACTGCAAAAGATCATAAATTATATGATTTTATTATTTCTAGGTTTTGGGGGTTTAATATAAGAAGGTTATATCTGAAGTATAAAACAACATAAATTTTTGAGTGATTTAGTAGATGTGCCAGGAGAAATATCAATCACCTCAGATATGCAGCTGACACCACCCTTATGGCAGAAAGTGAAGAGGAACTAAAAAGCCTCTTAATGAAAGTGAAAGAGGAGAGTGAAAAAGTTGGCTTAAAGCTCAACATTCAGAAAACGAAGATCATGGCATCTGGTCCCATCACTTCATGGGAAATAGATAGGGAAACAGTGGAAACAGTGTCAGACTTTATTTTGGGGGGCTCCAAAATCACTGCAGATGGTAATTGCAGCAATGAAATTAAAAGACGCTTACTCCTTGGAAGGAAAGTTATGACCAACATAGATAGCATATTGAAAAGCAGAGACATTACTTTGCCAACAAAGGTCCATCTAGTCAAGGCTATGGTTTTTCCAGTGGTCATGTATGGATGTGAGAGTTGGACTGTGAAGAAAGCTGAGCGCTGAAGAATTGATGCTTTTGAACTGTGGTGCTGGAGAAGACTCTTGGGAGTCCCTTGGACTGCAAGGAGATCCAACCAGTCCATTCTGAAGGAAATCAACCCTGGGATTTCTTTGGAAGGAATGATGCTAAAGCTGAAACTGCAGTACTTTGGCCACCTCATGCGAAGAGTTGACTCATTGGAAAAGAGTCTGATGCTGGGAGGGATTGGGGGCAGGAGGAGAAGGGGACGACCGAGGATGAGATGGCTGGATGGCATCACTGACTCGATGGACGTGAGTCTGAGTGAACTCTGGGAGTTGGTGCTGGACAGGGAGGCCTGACGTGCTGCGATTCATGGGGTCGCAAAGAGTCGGACACGACTGAGTGACTGAACTGAACTGAACTGAGTAGATGTGGAGGGCAACGAAAGCTTGCTTAATTGGGTTTTGATTCTCCTTGGGCTAGCTCATTTGTCCTTTTCTTACACTATCTCTTGTGCCTCCAAAGTAGGCATGGGATGCAGATGTTTCTGCTTTTCGAGGAAGAGAGCAAACCCAGAGCTACTGACTAAATGCATTCACGTTCATATTCTGGTCTCCAAGATAAGTGTGTCCCAGTCATGTGATGAATGAGTTTTCCCTGAAGAACTTCAACTTCAGTATTATTTGCATTCTTTCTCCATTTTCTAGAAATTGGCCAAATGCTCCTCTTGGCACTTCTAATTCAGCTCAGCAACCTCTGATTTTTCAGGTTCTTATTTCCTCTCCGCCTGGTGGTTTTTGTGTAGTCATAGGTCAAGAGCATGGCTTAGAGTGCATGATAACTCCCTCTAGATTATTCTGTCCATATTCTAATTTCAGTGACACAGGATTTTCATTAACCTATGAGTAGGCATGGGGATTATTTGGGAAGTGGAGAATGGGGAGGAAAAAGCTGGTCTCTTTCCTAAAGCTGAGGTTTTCTAAGGACAAGGGAAATGATAAGGTTCTGAACAGAAATGTATTTCCCAAACAAAAGCAGAATTATGTCCTTCATTAATTTTGATGAGCCTGTGTTCATGTTGACAGGTGGGAATAAAGGGGGTGGAGAAGTCTATGCAGAGAGGATCATAAATAGCAACTGTGAGGATATTTTCTTATGAGAATGAGATGAGACTGACCTTTGCTACTTACTCCAAAAATGCAGACACAGTGCTTGTTTGGTTTTGTTTTCCTACTAGACAGTGGAGTTTGGGGAGTCAAGTAAAGGGCTTTACCCTCTTCTCTTCTCTTCTCCAGTGACTATTTCATTTATTTTAGGAGCAATTGTTCTGACCGGAGTTTGATTCAGACAAATTAGGATAACTGCGTCCTTATGTTTTATCCTTCAGGAGCGTCTTTGAACCTGGGGCAGCTGGTTCCAGAGCTTTCCTGGTGGATGACCTGGAGCTGGCTGATTTGTATTATAGTGGCCAATGCATTTGTTACCGTAAAAGTCCATGTAGAGCTATGGTTCCCCAAGATTGATCCCTGTATGGGCATTATCAGCATTGGGGAAGTAAGATGCCATAAGGTATAGGAAAAAAGAAAGAAAAAAAAAACCATAAGAATGAAAATAATGGGAAACTTCTAGGCAAAAAAGTTCCAGCTGGAGAAGCAGAGGAAAGATACATAAATCTAGGTTTGGGAGGGCTTCTCTGTTGGGGTGGATAGTAAAGAATCTTCCTGCAATGCGGGAGACCTGGGTTCAATCCCTGGGTTGGGAAGATCCCCAGGAGGAGGGCATGTATTGTTGCCTGGAGAATCCCCATGGACAGAGGAGCCTGGCGGGCTGCAATCCATGGGGTCACAAGGAGTCAGATACAACTGAGCGAGTAAGCACAGCAGGTTTGGGAATAACAAGTACATCACAGGTTGAATGCTTGTGATGTCTAAGACATGTTCTAGCATCTTTTACATACATTCTCTCTAGTCTTGACAGCAACTTCAGAAATTTGATGGTATGTAATCTGAGTGTTTGATGACTGGCAATGCATTTCCTGGTCTCTTTTCTAGCTGTATATATATATACGGTTTGCCTAAAGGATTTTCAATCTCATGTGTTGTGTTTGATGTCATCTCATTTCAAAATAATGAAAATGCTTCATCACAAGCCTTCTTCACTTTTGTTAATGTGTCTTGGGTCTGTGAGCTCAAAGATGAGAGTGTGAGAGAGATAAATCATAAGAAAGGAGATGGTTATCTAGACTAGTAGCTTTTATCCTTTTTGATCAAGACCCACAGTAAGAGATACATTTTTACAATACATTTCAGGACACACATAAATGTATGTACATCTTTATAAAACAACCAAAATTGAACAAAACCATATTTTCCATTTGATAATAAACTCTATTTCCATTTGTGATAAACTCTATCTGCTGTTTTATTCTATTTATTTTTTGAATGCTAGTCAATTCCCACTGTAGTGATTTTGCATTTCACTAGTCAGTAGCAACTTGAAATTTTGAAAAAACAGAAATGTTGCAAAACATTGTCTACTGTGAACATTTTGGAGGACTCTAGCTAGGCTCCTGTGGTTTAAAATTACTAAACTAACTCCCCCAGTTCTGTTTAGTTTTGTTATTTTTTAATTTATTTTATTGAAGTATAGAATGGCAACCACTCCAGCATTTTTGCCTGGACAACCCCAGGGACAGAGTAACATGGCAGGCTACAGTCCATGAGGTCACAAGAGTCGGACACAACTTAGCGACTAAACCACCACCGCATAGTTGATGTACAATGTTGTGATTTCTTTTGTACAGCAAAGTGATTTAGCCATACATATAATACTTATATATTCTTTTTCATATTATTTTCCAGTATGGTTTATCACAGGATATTGATTATAGTTCCCTATGCTATACTGTACGGCCTTGTTGCTTATCCATGTTATATATAATCATTTATATCTGCTAATCCTAAACTCCCAATCCATTCCTCCCTCTCCCTATCCCCTCCCTCCTTGGCAACCATAGTCGATTCTCTATGTCTGTGAATCTGTTTCATGTTGTACCATGTCTCCTCCTGCAGCGTTCCTGAGTCAAGGAGGAAACCAAGTTCAGATGAAAACAATGTTTCAGGGTTTCATGGTGTTTTCCAGTGTGATGGACTAATGATTCTTACACTTTTCCTATTTCTCTTGGCCTCGAGCAATTACCTAATCATTTATATCCTAATTCCATCATGGGTCCAAGACCCTGTTCTATTAACCAACATGTGGGTTAAGTACGTGAATTGTAATTTGCCCAGTTTCCTGGTCAAATGTTGTTTGAGGAACAAAGCATATTTGCAGTTATTAGTAAAACAGTATACAATAATAAGCATCATCCATTGGTTGATTCCTGTTAACTTTCACTGTTTCTTTTCTATTTGATTTCATCACACTAAGTGTAATATAGCTTTCAGAATACAAAGTGTCCCTTCAACAAGAATTCTGCTTTCACCTTTTCTGGGAAACATCATTTGTATTTAGGTGTCATAGGTGATAACTGCCCTTGTTTTACGAAGGTGGTATTTATAGAAAGGTAATTAAGTACATGCAGCAAATATTGCTTGAATCTCTTTAGAATCCACTGATGGTGCATGTCCAGGGAGTAATGGAGAATTTGTGTACTCAGTTCATCAGTGGGCAAGTGTCCCATTGTTTCCAAATAAAATCCGCTTCTCCTACAATTTATTAATTCAGAGTAACTACTCCCGATAAATGAAATGATCTGTGCATTGCTAAGAACTTTGTTCTCTCTTTTAAGGGTAAGTACGTTTAAAGCTGAGAAGAATAGAAATTTATCCTTTAGAATTCATGTTGTTGGCAAATGAGTTAATGACAAGATCTGTATGAAAACAAGACAGAAAATACTACCTGATTCTTGGCTAAGGAACACAAATAAAATTAGCTCCATTTAAAACAAAAATAAACATTGCTATCATGTGTGATATGGACTAG
This sequence comes from Capricornis sumatraensis, assembly GCF_032405125.1. Taxonomy (NCBI): domain Eukaryota; kingdom Metazoa; phylum Chordata; class Mammalia; order Artiodactyla; family Bovidae; genus Capricornis; species Capricornis sumatraensis. The sequence continues at coordinate 135,197,758 of NC_091092.1, read as the reverse complement.
GCAAATTCAACCAGGAAGTACAGTTTAGGTCCTTGTGAATTTTACTATTTCTGCCATTGATTAAGAAATCTTTGGCTGTAAAGAAAATGAAAGAACCTGCCTGCATTGCAAGAGACCCAAGTTCAATCCCTAGGTCAGGAAGATCCCCTGGAGGAGGAAATGGCAACCCACTCCAGTGTTCTTACCTGGAAAATCCCATGGATGGAGGAGCCTGGTGGGCTACAGTCCATGGGGTCACAGTATTTCAACACAACTGAGCATCTAACACTGTCACTTATTCTCTGTTTTAAGGGTAAGTACATTTAGAGCTGAGAAAAATAGAAATTTATCCTTTAGATTTCATGTTGTTGGCAAATGAGAAGGTGACAAGATCTGTATGAAAAGAAGAAGAAAGAATGCTACCTGATTCTTGGCTGAGGAACACTTAAATAAAATTAGCTCCATTTAAAACATAAATAAACATTGCTATCTTGTGTGATATGGACTAGGCAAATTCACCCAAGAAGTACAGTTTAGGTCCTTGTGAATTTTATTATTTCTGCCACTGACTGAGTTAAGAAATCTTTGGCTGGAAAGAAAATTATATTCCTGGCATATGCCAGGGAAATATTAAATTATCCAGGCAAATGGGTTTGCCTATTTCTCATGCAAGAAAAACTGATAGGAATCATTGCTGTCTTTATGGAAATAAAGGGAATCATAGGTTGGACATAGTGAAATGGAGGCGCTTCTACTTTGTGCACTTAACATTTATACATTTGATTTCAAGTTTTGTGATGCATTGCATATTAAACATAGCCTGATAAAATGACTGTGAAAGGCCAAATCTGATTTCACAAGTACCTTTTCCCATTGAGTAGTGGGCTTCCCTGGTAGCTCAGAGGTTAAAGCGTCTGACTCCAATGCAGGAGACCTGGGTTCGATCCCTGGGTCGGGAAGATCCCCTGGAGAAGGAAATGGCAACCCACTCCAGTATTCTTGCCTGGAGAATCTCATGGACAGAGGAGCCTGGTAGGCTACAGTCCACGGGGTTGCAAAGAGTCGGACATGACTGAGCGACTTCACTTTCACTTTCAGTGCTCCTGGGCTAGTGTGCACCCCACCGAGCCCTCCACAGTCAACCCTTCAGAGTCTGCCTCTCTTGTGCTTGGACCCCTCGCCCCTGCTCAGAAAACTGTCTCTCTGATGGCCGGTCAATCTGACTACAAGGCTTAAGGGAATTAGTTCTCTATTTCATACCTGGCTGGGCTATTCAGAGATGCAGAAATTCCTGGGTGAACCATGCTATTTGAAATTGTGAGTTAAGGGATTTTCAGAGAACCTCTTTTAGCCAAACTGACTGTGAGCCATCCATCTGCTCTCTGAGAAATTGTTTGGAAAGAAAAACTATGAGATTAAACTAATATGGGATTTTACCATCAGAAGAATCAAGTCTAAAACTTCTGTCCTCACTTCCCAGCCAGGGATGTGGACAAGTTGCTCCAACTTTTTGATCCTCACTATCCTTTCGTGTTAAGTGACAGTAACCATTTTGCTGCTGTACATTTGAATATCATTGTAAGTAGTTCAGACACTAACACAGTGGAAAATATTTTGGAAGCTGTAAGTGCCTTCAAAATGAAAGACAAGGTTCTCATTTCTTAGTAGTTGAAACCACAGTATCAGAATGAATAGACCCAGAGAGTGAACATTAACATTAATATTTGTCTTAAAATAATGCAGCAAAATGTAATACTGACACAAATCATGAAACTCCTATTTGAAAGGCTTTTCATTTATTTTAGAAGGTTTCCATATCTGTTGCTCGCCCTGTGAAAATATCAGAAGATTTTATTTGATCTATTTTGACTAATGAAATTAAAGGGACACAGATGACTTGAATTGGGGCTACAGTGGCAAAATCTTAAGTGAACATTTATTAAGTTTATACTTTATGTCAAGCTACGGCTCATGATGTAATCCTTGTAGAGATACATGTGTGCGCATGCTCAGTCCTTCAGTCATGTCCAACTCTTTGGAACCCCATGGACTGTAGTTCGCCAGGCTCCTCTGTCCATGGGTTTTCCCCGGAAAGAATACTGGAGTGGGTTCCCATTTCTTCCTCCCGGGGAATCTTCCTGACCAGTGGATCGAGCCCAAGTCTCCTGTGTCTTCTGCATTGCAGGTGGATTCTTAGATGGCAAGTCCCAATTTGTAGTTGACACAGTGCTTATCTGGGGGAAGAGGGATGTATTATTTAAAAGCCAAAGAGTGATGTTTTTTAACAATATTTTTGAAAAGCTAAAGCAGGAAGAGCTATGACAAAAACACCCTAACTCTGTCTGTTAGCCTTACGTTCCGTTACATGTAATAGAAAATGATGATCAGAAGCATAATAGTGATAACTTTAAAATAGTATTTTCAAAACATAAAAGATACTCTCTCCTGTAGAAGAAGTCTGGGAGAAAAGGCTTGGATGGACACCACAGTCACCAAAGGACGCCCTCAGGTCCTTCTACCTTTCCTTCTGTCCGTCTAGGAACGAGCTTTCAATCTGGAGCTCACCTGTTGTACTAATTTGGCCTGGGAATACACAACAAGGAACCCTGCATTCCAGAGATTAGGAAAAGAGTAAAGACGTGCCGAAGGGTTGCATCTCACAGCTTTAAGCAATTTTCACAAAGTCCCACTGAATTCTTTCTTTGCAATCTCATGAATTCGAACTGAATCATGTGGCCTCACCAAGTTCTACTCAGGGAAATGGTGCCTCCAAGCTGTCACTGCATGAAAGAGGGATTTACTGAGGTGGGAGAGAAGGGAGAACAGTTGGGGAGCCTCTAGGAGAATCTGCTCTACTGTCCCCCAAATAAGGGACACTCCACGAAGTTTCGACAGGATGTTTGAGGCAGTTTTTCTTTTCCCCGATGAATCACCACCGAATCAATAAACTGTCTCCTTTTTGGACTTTCGATTTCTCTACTTTTGGTTCAGCTTGCTGTGAAATTTATCCGGGCCAAGGAGAGATGGAAAATCAAAAGAGCACATTCTGCCATTCACTCCCCATCTCACTGCGCAATGTCCTTCCATCGAATAACTGAGAAGACCTTGCAGGAACTGGCCTGTTATCTCACCTACTGTTCAGTTCATTTCAGACACATGCACCTTGAACTTGCCAGTGAGGCATCTGCCTTAGGATCTATGTCCTGGCTGTTCCACTGGGCCTGTTTCCTTCTCCTCCTTCAAGTCTTTGCTGGAATTTACTCTTCTCAGTAAAACCTACTATGATACTGTGATAGATAATAAGAAAAGACAGATTTAGTCTTTGTCCCAGTTTCTGGAGGGTAGCTCCTAAAATTCTTGAGGATGAGAGTGAGAAACGTGTCTCTTGTTATATTAATGAGGTTCATGTCCTTGAGACTTCCAGGGCTGGGGGCAGGATGCCAGGGGAACTGACCTGTGATTCAGCCCCTCCTCCAGGGTGAGGAAAGAGGCTGGAGGTCAATTCAGCAGCCAATGGCCAGTGACAATCAGATAATCAATCTTGTCTGTGTATTGTCTTGTCTCAGAAAAATCTCAGGAAAAATCTTGTCTTGTCTCAGGAAAAACCCAATAAACAAGGTTGGGAGAGCTCCCAGGTTGATGAACACATGTTGTTGCTTGGAGAGCAAAGTGCTGGGGGAGCAAAGAAGCTCCGTGCCATTTTCCATGGTCTTGCCCTCCACATCTCTTCCACCTGTCTGTTCCTGCTTTATATCCTTTTATAATAAATTGGTCATTTAGTGAGTAAAATATATTTTCTCTCAGCTCTGAAAGCCACTTTAGCAACTTACTGAAACCTAAGGAGAGGGTCATTAGAAACTTCAATCTCCAGCTAGTCCGTCAGAAGCCCAGGTGTCAACCTGACTTTATGCCTGGTATCTATAATGCTGAGAGGGCTGGCACTCTTAAACTGCTTTCTTTGGGTAGTTAGTGTTAGAATTGAGTTGAATTGGAGGACACCCAGCTGATGTCCAGAGGCTTGCTTGTTGGAGAGGAGCTCCGCCCCCACATTGGAACTGAGTATCAGAATCCTTAGTCTCCACTGATCCAGAGAGACTAGGAATTTTGCCACCTTTTCTTCATAGTGTTCAGAACAGTAGAAACTCCACCCCTCAAAAAATAAATAATGACACTTTCAACTTTTTCAGACTGTGTTTGTAAATGGTTGAAGAACCTACTTGGGTCTTTCATTGGTTCTCTCATTTTATCTTTTCATTAGATACTTTTTCCACCTTGTGAAAGGAGGCAACTAGGATTTTCAGAGTGTGGCCTTCAAGAAAAGTATCATACATTTTGACGGATAACTTATTTCCATGTATATATCAATAAAAATGGGGCTTCCCAGGGGACTCAGCACTAAAGAATCCCCCTGGTATGCAAGGAGACTCAGGAGATATGAATTCAATCCCTGGGTCAGGAAGATCCCCTGGAGAAGGGAATGGTAACCCACTCCAGTATTCTTGCCTGGAAAATGCCATGGACAGAGGAGCCTGGTAGGCTACAGTCCATGGGGTTGCTAAGAGTCGGACACGACTGAGCAACTTCACTTTCACCTTTCACTTTCATGCATTGGAGAAGGAAATGGCAACCCAATCCAGTGTTCTTGCCTGGAGAATCCCAGGGACAGGGGAGCCTGATGGGCTGCCGTCTATGGGGTCGCACAGAGTCGGACACGACTGAAGTGACTTAGCAGTAGCAGCAAACACACATCACAGTTACTCTAGAAAATGTCTTTGGGTCTCTTGGTCAACTCCTACTCTGAGTCAAATTATATTCTGAGCAGGCATGCACCACATCAATAAAAACATGCTCACAGGACAAAAACAGGGAAAACATGCATTTACATATGTAATGCATTTCTATTTGTCTCCAAAGTTTCAGACTGTTCTCACAGTCAGTTCTTAGATTACGTGTAAAATCCCTTTTTCAGATCCTGTATTCCTTGTAGGTCCCACTATAGATACCCTCGGTGATATGTGGGCATATGTATTTTCCTCTTTTTCATTCTTATCTTTATAACAAGTCTTGCCACAGTTGAGCAGCAATTTTTTCTCAGTGTATGGCCTCACTGGCTTATCTTTTATTTTTGTCTGAATCCATTTCCCATGGCTTCCTTGAAATTTTGTCAAGACATCTTTATTGTCTTTTCTCACTAACCTCTACCATCCTCCAACCATTATATTATGAGACACTTTGTGAGCTCTACTGCACTGATGTCATGCAATTCTCTCAGTAGAGTGTTCTCTTCTCTACTGAGCCCTCTTGCCTAGTGTACAGAGATAATTGAAGTGAAGTCAAAGTCATTCAGTGGTGTCCAACTCCTTGCGACCCCATGGACTGTAGCCCATGGACTGGGCTCCTCTGTCCATGGAATTCTGGAGTGGATAGCCATTCCCTTCTCCAGGGGATCTTCCTGACCCAGGGTTTGAACCTGGTTCTCCTTCATTGCAGGCAGATTCTTTACTATCTGAGCCACCAGGGAAGCCCAACAGAGCTAATTAGGTCAAGCAAAGCCAGCACCCAAATTACAAAACTAACACCAACAAGTGTTACCATATCTGAAAAGATAACCCTAAAACAGAGAAGGACATTATCTTTACAGCACAGATATGGATAGCTTATTTCTGACTTTAAGCCTCCCTTTCAAATTGCTGTTCCTCACTGAATGGCAATTGTAACAGTTTCTCTAAAATAATGTTTTGTATAACCTTAATGTGATGTGCAGATGGAGTTCAATGTCCAGCCATGAATGTGTTGCAGATATTAAATAAAACTTATCCCACAACTTATAATGCAATGCATGACAAAGCATCAATATTACCTTGATAGCTTTTTTTAAGCAACTAGATAAAGACAGCAAGTGATTAAGAAACTTTGCTGTAATCAGCAGAAACATCTGTATTTTTAAAATCTATTTTTAATTGGTGGTTAATTGCTTTACAATGCTGTGTTGGTTTCTGCCTTACAACAATGTGAATCAGACATAAGTATACATATGTCACCTCCCTCTTGAGCCTCCACCCCACCCTTCTAGGTTGTCACAGAGCATCAGGTTGAGCTCCCTGTGTTATTCAGCAACTTCTCACTAGATGTCTAACTGGAAATTTCCCAGTTCCCAACAAGGCACTGGTCCTCCTCATCAGTACCCTGAACTATGCCTGCCATTCTCATCTTTCTCCCTCAGGACTACCTTTTAAGCAAGCATGGAAAAAAAGTACCCTACCATCTCAGAAATGGATTATCAGTTAAAAGCCAAGCCTATTTTTAATATTAATATTCATTTTCTGCTGTGAAATTGTCATAACTTTTTATGTCCACTCATAAATGTTGAAGCAGGTCCATGATTCAGCACCATTAAATCACTTGTAAATTACCACTTGATGAGGCTAAAATTGCAACTTCTAAAAATGCACTGCTGTGAGGGCTTCCTGTAGTTCAGTGAATTACCACCTCAAAACTGCCTTCTGAGTTGCCCAGACTATCTGGTCAGACATGATGAATGCTTGATGGCCTCAGTCCTGGAGCTCCGAGTGGCAAGGCCAAGCTCCCAGCCCAGCATGGGCATAATTATCACCACTTTTGATTTTGACTACAGAAAGTAGAGTAGAATGTTCAAAAAATGTTATTGTGTAATGTCTCTCTCATTTTTTAATAAAACCCAAACACGTATTTGTTATTGTTGCTTCCAGTCAAATCATACAGGAACAGGTCAATGGTGATGTTGAGTTTTCTTGCCCATTGTAAGAGCTTGTGTTTATTTCCTGTTCTTTTTCAAAACTCTCTACAGTTTGTAGAGGAAATTAAGCCAATAATGGAGAGAATTAGGCCTTGGCACATGTCCAAACAGTAAGATGTTCTATTTCTTGAAAAAGAGATATACTTGTAAAACAAAGTAAGAGCAGAAAACCTGTGTGTTCGTGAGAGAACAGCAAGGTTGCTATTTTGGTTTGGTTTGGTTTTGCGTTAGTTGTTTTTGTTTACTTTTGAAGTTAATAATTTACTTAAGATATTTTTATGGGGAAAATGCCTTTTTTGATGTCTTCTTAAAAGCAGCAAGGTCTTCCCTAGTAATTCTGAGAAAGTTTTGATTTACAGGTTGGAGTAATATGGACTCAGAATTTTTTTTTTTAATTCTTTTTTTTAGAAAAGTTTTTTCCAGCTTTATTTAGGCAGAATTGACTAATAAGATTTTATATTTTTAATATGTACAGTTGATGATTTGATATATGTAGACATTATGGAATGATTATAGTAATCAAGCTAATTAACATATCCAGTACCTCGCAGTTACCTGTGTGATGAGAACCCAAGATCTATTTTTCGTTTGTTTTTTCAAATCTTTTCCACATTGCTTTAAAAAATTTTTATTTTATATTGGTCCATAGTTGATTAACAATGTTGTGTTAGTTTCAAGTGTACAAGGAAGTGATTCAGTTATACATATTCACATATCTATTTTTTTTTAATTCTTTTCCCATTTAAGTTATTACTGAATATTGAGTAGATTCTCTGTGCTATACAGTCAGTCTTTGTTGGTTATATATTTTTAATACAGTGGTGTGTATATGTTAATCCCAAGTTCACAGTGTATCCCCCCTGCCACCTTTCCCCATTGGTAACCATAAGTTTGTTTTCTTTTAATCTGTTTCCGTTTTGTAAATAAGTTATTTGTATCAATTTTAATGATACTGGATGCTTGGGGCTGGTCCACTTAGACGACCCAGAGGGATGGTACGGGGAGGGAGAGGGGAGGGGGGTTCAGGATGAGGAACACGTGTATACCTGTGGCAGATTCATGTTGATGTATGGCAAAACCAATACAATATTGTAAAGTAATTAACCTCCAATTAAAATAAATAAATAAAAAATAAAGATTCTGCGTATAAGCTATGTCATATGATATTCGTTTGTCTGCCTTACCTCACTTAGTGTAATCATCCCTAGGTCCATTCGTGTTACTGCACATGGCATTGTTTCATTCTTTTTAATGGCTGAGTAATATTCTAGTATATATAAACACCCCACATTTTGTTTATCCATTCATCTATCCTGTCATTGGAACTTTAGGTTGTTTCCATCTCTTGGCTATTGTAAATAGTGCTGCAGTGAACACTGGGGTGCATTTATCCTTTTAAACCATGGTTTTCTCTGGATATATGCCCAGGAGTAGGAATTGTAGGACCATATGGTAGCTCTAGTTTTCGTTTCTTAAGGAATCCCCATACTGTTGTCCATAGTGGCTGTTCCAATTTACATTCTCACCAATCATATAGGATGGTTCCCTTTTCTCAACACCCTCTGTAGCATTTATTGTTTGTAGACATTTTGATGATGGCCATTCTGACTAGTGTGAGGTGACATCTCATAGTTTTGATTTGCATTTCTCTAATAATGAGCAATGTTGAGCATTTTTTTCATGTGCCTGTTGGTCATCCGTGTGTCTTTTTTAGAGAAATGTCTCTTTAGGTCTTCTGCCCATTTTTTCCCTTTTACTTTTAAAATCTAGGGATAGCAGCATCTGCAGATTCAGCAGAATTGTGTTTTCTGATGTAGAAGAAGCACTTCACTGATCCACGTGGATTATGGTTTTATTGTCCAACGGTGAACTTCTCTTTTGCTTACACAGCTTGTCAGGCTGACATATTAACATACTAAACCATTAAATTGCTGTTCAAATTGTATTCCTTGGCATTTTTGTGGAGTAGTTTTGTCCATGCATATTCTACTTTGAAAATACAGCTGAAATAAATTTGGCATCGGAAATCTTTGGTTGTGAACTGATTTGTACCTGTTTTGGAAAGTGCTTTTTCAAAAATGCAGGAGAAAGATAATTCATTATATCTTAGAAAGTTCAAAATATACATTAGTATTGGCTTAGCTAAAAATTCTGTTTTAGATGTGTGCATTTCTGTGTGAATACTAACATTCTAGACAAGTTGTACTTACAGACATGAATCCATCAACAGGCCTCTCTTGTCTGTACAGTTTCAGTGATGTATCTGTAAGCTTTGATTTTTTTTTTCCAGAAGCTAGTAGGACCTTGGAGGTTTGGACACCGTATTTTCAGACAGGAACATCTGCTAGGCAAATTCCTATTTTCTAAGCTGAAGAAAACCTTGCTTGCTCTATAGTCTTTTCTAAAATTCTTGTGTGTTGTAAACCATGAGATTCCTGGAAGAACTCCAGAATATTGTAAGATTCCACAGTGCAAGTATGAATAATAACATGATCATGGACTACAGTGCATTAAATGTCAAAGAATGGCTGGAGGGAGATTTTGCAAAGGAAAATGACCTCTTGATGATCAAGACCAGTTCTGCCAACATAGGTTTACATGAAAAAGAGATGCAAGGCCACATGAGGAGTCATTTTCTCAATGCATCAATGAAGGATTCTAATAGAACTTGGATGCTGAACTTTGCTGTAGATTATGGGGGATACGTTGTTATCCCTCACTCTATGTCAGTCCATCCAGTAGAATATGAGGCCTCCTTTTTCATAGACAGTAAGATTTAGTGGGATGAAAGAAAGCATAGATTTGGAGTTAAGGTGCCAGGTTGTTCTATCAGCTCTGCTTCTGCTTATTTGAGCAAGCAGACTTCAAGAAGTCACAATTCCCTTATCTTTCCAGTGAAGTATCATTAACCTACTAATCTCACAGGGTTGATGCAAGGCTATAGGAGAAGTTTTAGGAAATGAAAATTATTCATAAACTCTGTAACATTATATATCTCATCTTATTATTTAACACTTACTGCTGCTGCTGCTGCTAAGTCGCTTCAGTCGTGTCCGACTGTGTGCGACCCCATGGATGGCAGCCCACCAGGCTCCCCCATCCCTAGGATTCTCCAGGCAAGAACTCTGGAGTGGGTTGCCATTTCCTTCTCCAGTGCATGAAAGTGAAAAGTAAAAGTGAAATCACTTACTACAGGGTCGTTACGGCAAGTAATACATGGTAAAATTTCATGCTGCAGTAACTGTCTGCAGTGATTTTTGGAGCCCAAGAAAAGAAAATCTGTCACTGCATCCACATTTTTTCCATCTATTTACCATGAAGTGATGGGACTGGATGCCATGATCTTTGCTTTTTGAATGTTAAGTTTTAAGCCAGTTTTTCACTCTCCTCTTTCACCCTTAGCAAGAGACTCTAGTTCCTCTTTGCTTTCTGCTATTAGGGTGGTATCATCTGAATATTGCTCCTACAGAATGTAGCCCTATCAATCATAAATTTGAAATAGATCCTTGTTTTCATAGAGAAGAAGAATAGAGAATGGATATCATATTTTTTTATTGTTTCATGTGGAAGTTGAAATACTGAACCTTTGCAAACTTATGCACTCTGCTGAGGTTAAGATCCTTATATTTGACCATGGGATTAAACTCATCATGACCAACTTTCTACAGTTACTTAATGCTTTCTACAGATTGCTTAATGCCATTCAGGAACATGGTCAAATATTTGCCCACTTGCCATATTCCTATTATTCAATAAACCTCAATTGACAAAGGCACTCTCTTAAAGTGGAGTTAGATTAGTGTACTGTTACATCTGGCTTTTGGCAAGTGAATATTTGAAGTATTCATTTATTAAAAAATCAAATTGAAATTGACGTCATATCTAACAATTACCAAAAGAAGAGTACAATATTTTTTCTATTGCTATTATCGTAAGCTATGAGATTATAGATAGCGCCAAATCCCAAAGCACCCTCCATCCGTAACCAGCAGCCTCCCCCCGCAAAAGAAAGGAGTTTTATTTAAGAATTTTATGAACTGAAAAAAACAATATTAGAGAAGCTTATGAGGCCTCCTGACTCTCTCCTTGTCCTGGCTTCCTTTTTCTCATCAGGGATGCCCTCTGTCGTTACCGTTCACTAAATCCTGAGAGTGTGTTTCAACCAGCTCTTCATAGAGTTTTCTAGAAGGACTCTTTGATGAGCAAAGGTTCTGAAGTAAGCTTGAAGGCTGTTTCTCCAACACCACTTTACTGGTCACCACTCTACCTCCTGGTCTTTCGCTCTTCATGAACCAAACATGCACCTTTACCATACCTTTTTTTGCTTAAATGATATTGATGAGATGCAGAGTATAAAGATGATAGAATTCATTCTGATTCTAGAGTAAACAGAGGTCCTGAACTTGCTGTTTTGTCTTTATTGCATCTTCTGGTAAGCATCCTTTCCTATTTGGGCACCGCAGCCTCTATACAACAGACTTCATTCATGACTTCTGTCAACAGACATTGAGCAAGGCCTGGGCTTGCTACCTGAGATAAGGAGGTGAGGGCAGGTCATTTATTTGGGAGGTGTTTCCAGGAGCAGGACTGAGGAAGTGAAGAAGAGAGAAAAATAAGAAAACTAAACAAATCCGTAAAGAATCTGACTGCAGTGTGGGAGACCTGGGATTGATCCCTGGATCGGGAAGATTCTCTGGAGAAGGGAATGGCAACCACTCCCGTATTCTTGCCTGGAGAATCCCATGGACAGAGGAGCCTGGCGGACTACAGTTCATGGGGTCACAAAGAGTTGGACACAACTGAGCGACTTTCACTTTCTACTTTAAAAACAGAGCGTGGGTTAGCATTGTGAGTATCTGAGGCTCAAACCCACTGGTGAATTGATAAAAAATTTACGTGGAAGAGAGGGCAACAAATTATAGCCTGCAAGCCAAACCTGCCCCGTTTATGTAAACAAAGCTTTACAGGCTCGCAGTCCCACTCATTTGTCTACATATTAGCTGTGGCCACTTTTATGTTATAAGGGCAGAGTTAAGTAGTTGTGCCAGAGACTGTATTGCCTAAAATAGCTAAAAGGACCTCAAAATATCTGGCTCTAAACTGAGCAGAGTGTGCTCCTGCCTGGTGTAGAGTTTACCCCAGATTTGGCCTGATAGATATAAATAAGCTGGAGTATTTATTTCCTGACCCTTCTTGGAGGTCAAGAATTTGCTCCAGTAGCACCTGGACTACACTTGAGCACCTTTAAAAGAAACATCTGAGACAGAACATTGGGAAACCGTTCAACCAGGACCCTGGTGGTGAGACCACCTCCGGCCCTAGCTCTGTCCCCTGTAACTGCATAACTAGCACAGATTGGCCAACAAGCGGCATGAAAAGCAGCTGCTACTGTGCTGGTATCCCACAAGCATTAACTTCTTCTTACCCCTACCCCCTTTCCTCCCACTCTCCCACCCCCAGTCTCTGTTTTTCTTTGATCAACAGGAAAGCTTTGCTGTTGTCTCTGTCCTATCTCGTAGAAAGTTCTGTTTATCCCATACATTTCAATGTCAAATCCCAATACGTATAAAAATTATGGTTATACTATACTGTAGTCTGTTAAGTGTTCAGCGGAATGATGTCTAAAAACCAATGTATATACCTTAGTTTTAAAATACTCGATTATTAAAACATGCTAACCATCATTTGAAAAAAGAAAGTTGGGGGTGCATGTGTGTGTAGATGTGTACACCCCTGCCTCAACAACCAACAGATAATTTCACCTGGTAAGAACCCCCAGTAGGCACAGCCAACTAAGGGACAGAGTTCAGAGGGGCCTCCTCCAGCCAATGTCTGCTAAATAATGTCCAGGCAGGCTCCATGGAGCTGAACGTCTCCTGAAAGAACCGTTTGCCATTTGATGTTACTTTCGATGCTTCTGATCAGTAATTATGTACAAAACTGTAACTGTTTCCATAATCTAATTACAAGACATTTTGGAATTGAATTGTGTAAGAATGACAGGTGGATTAGGGCCACAGTACTGCTCTGGGACTAAAAATAGAGGTGGTCACTTTGAATTGGCAAAGCAATGGGCTGAAAATGAAAAGTGAAAATGAAAAATGGAGCTCCCTCCTTTAACATCACCCTAGATGAGAATCTCTGGCCCAAGACCACTTCACCCAATACTTCACTGTGGGTCATAATCAGTTACGTCACTAAATATGCAATCTATTTCCCAGTAGTTAGTATTTTGAGTCTATATGGACAGCCTTTCTTTGAAGTGATTGCCTCTGAAAAACAGCAGACAGAATCTAGGGTTAAAAGGACTCTGTCACCTACTCTTAACTTCCCCTTTGCCTTTCTAATATTGTCTAGCTCTCGTTCATCTACCAACTCTAATGTATGAACAGAGGAGTAACAAAATATGGCTTATTTGGAAAAAATTACGTAATCCCAAACTTGGAAGCATTTGTCCTCTTGGAAGTGATGATTGAAGAGAATGATGTAATGAGATGGTCTCTGACTGTATTTTGCTTGGTGGGTTAGCGATCTGATATCCTCATGGCCCCCAGTTCAGCTGTACTGATGGATGAATGTCTTGTTGACAAAAAACAGAAAGGAGGTGGATTTGATTATAAAATAGTCAATCAAGAAGCCTTCTGAAATGCTAAAGTGAATGTTCCAACAGCTGGCTTTTCATTGTCCTTTGTGCCTGAGAACAAACATTCTGTTGGATTTCAGTTAGATTTTCTTAGTTCGCTTGAATCCTCTTTGATGCTAGGCTTCTGATAGTTGAAGACCTTAGTTCTGATAAGCATTTGCTTAGAGAGTTGTGAGCTTAAATGAAAGATTAAATGAAGGGATAGATTGAGTGATAAAAGCAGTGCCTAGAACACTTGATTATGGTGGGATGTGTAACTGTTGAAAACAAGCCAAAAGAAGGAAAGGAATATTTAATGTAGAGACCAACTTCTGACAATAAATCATTCTTGCCATGTGTATCTGAAAATACAAAGAGCATACAGAGTATTGATCTCTTTTGCTATTGGATGGAAACCTGGAGTTGTGTGCCTGGCCTGAACCATGACTTCCCTGCCCTTGTTCCTTCTATGTAGAGATGCCACTGGACAGTTGCATTTTCTTCCTAAAAGGTTTCAGGAATCTATAAAACAGTTTGAAATTAGATTCCCCATGGAACATTTTAATTTTTTTCTCCTTGAATGAGATGGTGGCCCCCGGTAGAAGAAGCTAAAATGGTACACGCCTACTTCCAGGCTGAATATTTGGGAATTTATCAACACAAATCTAATCCATTGAAGTGGAGAATTGTTGATAGGAGTGAAACTATAACCTTTTTTTCCCCCTGAATATAAGACTTTTTGGTTCGTGTTCTCAGAAATGCTTGTGAGACTAAACACGGAAACAAAATGTAATGCCAGGATAAAAACCTGTGTTAATATATTTCCCAGTGTTGCTGTTGTTCCCCTTAGAAGCGCCTATAATGGAAAACAAAGAAAATGGTAAGGATCATACTTTCACAGCATGTGATTGTACCTCTTTTGTCTCCCTCAATGCAGCCCTGGTCTTTACTCAGCAGGCCTGACTGAGATCTTCAGTTTTCTTTTTGATATCCATCTCTCCCAAAAGTTGTCTTCCTATGATCTGTCCTTCCTCCCTTCTGTGATCTCTGAAAACACACACATTGGTGTCTTTAGAACTTCACAAGAGACTTGCATTTTGAAATTCCTGCAGTCTTAAAATCACAGAGGAAGAAAGGAAGGAAAGAGCAAGAACCCCTGTGAGTGGAGGATGCAGAGCACACAGATTGTTGTGAGTGCCTGAGGGCCATGCTGAGGGCACTGGGCCAAGAGGGCTAACCCAACCTACTTCCTAAAGGAATCGGCAGGAAAGAATGGCTGAGGATGAGCAAGAGATGCCTTGGTTGGCATTTGAGGGAAGATAAGATCCATTTAGGAGAAGGCAATGGCAACCCACTCCAGTACTCTTGCCTGGCAAATCCCATGGATGGAGGAGCCTGGTGGGCTGCAGTCCATGGGGTCGCTAGGAGTCAGACACGACTGAGCGACTTCACTTTCACTTTTCACTTTCATGCATTGGAAAATGAAATGGCAACCCACCCCAGTATTCTTGGCTGGAGAATCCCGGGAACGGGGAAGCCTGGTGGGCTGCCGTCTATGGGGTCGCACAGAGTCGGACACGACTGAAGCGATGCAACAGCAGCAGCAGCAAGATCCATTTAAGGAGCATCAAAATGTTTTTTAGAAGTGTGGATATATTTGAACCAAGTCATTTCTAGAGGGTTCTAGTTAGTTCCATCTCCTCTCTTTTCCTCTTTGTGTCCCAAAATGGGGAGAATTATGCTTGTGCCTCGATGCGTGTGTGTGTTGCTATGGAAACTTTTATGTGTGCCTGCTACAGGGAAGCATGCTTCATTTCTTGTTCACTCAGAAATACTTATGATGGAGCCCTTAAGCAGTTGGAAATGTCAGTGTGCAGGCTTCAAGGCCTACCATCAGTTTCTTCTGGATGGAAAAAAAAGAAAAGCAGTATACACAGACCTTGGCCAATTGAAGTATCTACAAGAGTTTTACCTCTAAAACATGCTGGCCACCTTCTGCCATGCAATCCAGCTTTTAAATCTGATTTCCAACATGGTGTCCCTTTATGACTGAAGACTACATTTCATCTCCGGCTGAAGGGCTCAACGAATGAAACTCATAGTCTTTTGATAAAGTATTACTTTATATGGTGTGTCCTAAAATAAGCATTTATTTCCTGACAATTGTTCCTTCACATTTTAGTAGCAGAAGATCACTCTGATTGATGTTTTAATTGCTTATCCCTATTGGATCAGCCTCAGTGCTGGGAGATCGTCCAAATAGGGCTTCATTTTTCCACAAGGAGTAGCTGGTCCACAGCCCACATGGGCCTGGTCTGACTTATCAAAATAGATTAAGATGAAATTCTAGTTTATGAGCCATCAAGAAAAATCATCTGTTTACTTTTAAGAAATGGAGAGTATATGTTGGGCTTCATAGTATAGTGCTACTATGGTTTTTTAAAAATTCTTTTTATTCATTTATTTGGCTGTACCAGATCTTAGTTGTAGGGTCTAATTCCCCAACCAGGGGTTGAACCTGGGCCCCCTGCATTGGGAGCCAGAGTATCAGCCAGTGGACCACCAGAGAAGTCCCTAGCACTACTTTGTTTTAATTAAGGTGATACTTCACAGATTTTCATGCAACTTTAAGTGAATCTGTTCCAATTTAATGCAAAGGGGGAGGAGAGCATGCATCCTATTGTACATAAGATCCTTACTATGTGTAATGTCTAATGGAGGGATTTGATTTTATACTGAGTGAATGGTTTGAATTAATGCTAAATCAGAGCTACGTAAATCAAAGTGGGGGGGGAAACAAGATCAAAATGAGGACGTGTGTGTCCCTTGTTCTCATCATGGTTGCATGATGTGATTTCTGTGTCCTTTTGTCATAAGGTAATAAAAAGCACTGATGTACTCTTCCCCTTTCTTTAAGAAAAGATTTATTTGTGTAATAACAGTCACAAATGAAATTGAATGGATCAAAACAAAATGAGTGGAGATGTGAATCAGTGAATTTGTAAGAATGAGTGAATTTTGATGAGTCAGAAATCCCATTTACTAGAGTTACCCCCACACATCATGTTTGCCTTTGAGGCTGTGTATGAATTTCATCTCAGTGGATTGAGTGATTTGAAGGAGTGTTTGCTTCACTTTATTTTCAACAAATGTGTGTAAATTTTTTTTTTGTCAGGAAGTGGTTTGGCTCCAGCTGTATCTACTTGAGATGGTATCAAAGCGCTAGAACAAATTATGCTTTTAAAAAGAAAGTATTTTTGAATAGAACACAAAAGAGATACCATGCAGAGGCAGCAAAAACTAACAGCAAGATTGCATGAAAATGGAGACATAACAGAGAAGCTGGTAGGGAGATGTCACCTGCAAGATAATGCTCCCATCATTATGACTGTGATGAAGGGAGAATTAAGTCGCTGATGCTCGGAGCTCATTGTGTGTCTGTACTCAGGCTCTATGTTGAGTCAGGGTGATAGGAATTCTTGCAGAAAGGAAACTGTTCATTTCAGTGAAGTTGTTTAACTTTTAGAAACTGCTTATCTGCTCTGGCATGTGCCTGACTTGTGGTCTGCAGGTGACAGACATGCGGTAAATGGGGCCCACGTGAAGTCCCATTGTCACCCTCTTACCATAGAATCCCAGGTGTGAGTCACCTTGATACCTTGGACTTGGCAAACACCTGCTCTTTTCCTTCCATGATAGGAGTATAGAAATTTATGGAGAGACATTCATAGAGGATGAAATGTCCTAAAAGCCCTCATTGATCTTGTAAGGAAAGATATGTTATAAATGTGCTTGAATCTGCTGGTTTCACACTGCCTGTGTTAACATGATCAAATCCAAGTCCTTTAATATTTGATACACCCTGATGGTATAATGCAACCAAAATTGAGGGGGGAAAGCAATGCCTTGATTCCTTAAGGGAATGCTCATTTTGAAAGGGATTTTTAACAAGCATGGTTCTTTCTTACTTTAAAATTAAATCGAGTCATGTCATTAACTTAAAGTGACATGGACATTGGGTACAGTTCTTTAGAGCTAAAATTTTGGTGATCTCTAGGAAATAAGTACAACTTAATAGTTTGGATATTTGTAATTAACCTAGATTTATTTTTCATTTCTTCAAACAGTCATTTTATTTTATGCTTAAAAAAAAATTCTTGGCAAACTATCACTCCAGGAAAAAATCTTATTTCCAGAGGTCATGATTTTCCAGGTTGAGGTAGACTGGCTTGTATAATTACTTTTGCTAAGCACTGGCAAGTGTTCAAGAAGAAGCAAGGTGATGAGTATTTCAAAGGCAACCTGAAAATAAGCTAATGAGGAGAGGAAAAAATCTTTGAAGTTATTTCCAATATATCATCCATTGTTGGCTTATAATTGGATATCCTAAGCAAGGGAATATGAAGTCATCTATTAGGTAAAAATATCCACAAATGTCTCAGCTATTATTGGGAGTCCATTCATTCTCTTAGACAGTTGACATGGAATCTTGGGAGTGCTGCTTCCTTTCGAGGCAAAAACTGTCAGTCATTTAATGTGGGACCAGTCAGTTCAGCATCTCTGAAATGTAAATTCTGATTTACCCTCTGTAGTCTGATGGTAAGCATCAGATGAAACACTTTTTAAAAGGAAATCTGTGATCCAGGATACCAATATTACAAATATCTGTACTGTAGTTTTACTATCTACAAAGATGTCATGATTGTGAAATCCAGCAAAGAGCCAATCACAATGGAGCCATGATGAAAACCAGTGTATCGGTGAAGCTAAAGTTCTGCCTTCGTTTAATGACAAATAAAAATCATGATCTCTGAGAAGGGTGGATTTGATCTGGCAATTCCTAAAGCACAGTTAAGAATAGAAGCAAAGTCTGAAGTACGTGTGAGTGGCAGATTTGTTTGGCCAGTGTTTAGGCCAGGGAGTAAGGAGATTCGAGGTCGGTGAGTTTGTGGTGCTCATTGTTGGACTTTTATTCAGAATTGTGCTCGTCCCTTATTTGCTCTCTCCAGAACCATGGGAGGTTGGAGATGGCAATGCACATAGTTGAGGACTCATTTCTGTGGTTTCCCTGACTATCAAGGTGGTTTACCTTAGAGTGAGGGGAGGACACCAATCTCTGAATTTGGCCTCTTCATCTCATCTAATTCACCCATAACCAAAGGAGAAAGGACTTTTCATTTTGAAACAAGGAACTGAAGCTAAGTATATGCCCAAGGAAGAGCCCAGACCCAACACACTCTCAACTCTGCTCCTCCTACTTTTCTCTGCCCTCTCTGTAGAGCAGGGCTTCTTGATTTCAGCACAGTTGGCATGGGCGAGATCGTTCTCTGTGTTGGGGGTTGTCCTGTGCACTACAGGATCTTTAGCAGCACCTCTGGCCTCTTTCCCGACAGGTGCTAGTGGCAGGCCCCCCACTTGGGACCACCAAATGACCAAATGTCCCCTGGGTCGGGATGGGGATAGGGACATGCAAAACCATCCCTAGTTAAGAAGCACTGCTTTTGATTATTCATTATGCGAGTTTTGAAAATGCTTATGTAAACATTTATTCTCTTCCACTTTTCACCAACGGAGAAGGCAATGAGACCCCACTCCAGTACTCTTGCCTGGAAAATTCCATGGATGGAGGAGCCTGGAAGGCTACAGTCCATGGGATCGCTGAGGGTCAGACACGACTGAGCGACTTCACTTTCACTTTTCACTTTCAATCATTGAAGAAGGAATTGGCAACCCACTCCAGTGTTCTTGCCTGGAGAATCCCAGGGACGGGGGAACCTGGTGGGCTGCCATCTATGGGGTCACACAGAGTCGGACATGACTGAAGTGGCTTAGCAGCAGCAGCACTTTTCACCAAACTGAAAAGTGCGAAGGAGAAGATGGACACCAGTGTGAAAGCTAAGTTTGTCCAACTCAAAATTCTTAAGATCATTACTCAAGTTTTTTCCCCAATCCTAGTTAGGATCTCTTGGAAGTGCTCATAAGAATTGTTGCAAGTAAAATATCTGTTATGAGGTCAGCATGGAGTCTGAGAACTCAAGTTACAGAGCAAGGCCATGCACAGGCTTCTCCTGGGGTCTTCCTTCATAGAGCTGAAACCGATACAGGTTTAGATATAAATGATTTGTAAGCCATCATTGCTGGAGGTGTAAAAAATACCTGTTGGGCAGGCATCAGTCCTTTCAACTAGGTTATTTTTAGCTGCCTCACTGAATACAGAAGTGAATTCTGAATACTGAAATCTCCTTGTGATTAGAGACCACGTGTTAGACACAGTGGGGTTATTGAGAAGCACAGCTCATCATTAACAATCAATGAGTCAGTGTTGCAGTGCTCCCTAAAGGTATAATAGTCCAAAGGGTATGGATATTCCTCTTCAATATTATGATGATTTGATTACTTATCCACAGCAATATTTTGATACTGTTTTCATAGTAATAGAGTAAGAAGAGTTTGTAAAGTATTTCCAGGTTAAAACAAAATTATTAGGGAGGTTGTTACCCCAACCCTAGAATGTTGCCCCAGTCTCATCCAACCCAACTCCTGGTACATAGAATTTGCAACATATGTTAACCAAAGTGGACTGGCACCATCATTCCAATCACACCTAAAACATGCCCAACGGAAGAACAGTCTTGTATTTCAGCCCTTGATAATGGATAAAATAAGGAGCTTGAACCGTAAAGTTTATAAGGTGTCAGAAGCACATTTTTAATATGAAAATACCTCATTAAACCTGCCACTTTAACGTGTTTCCACTCATCAGCAATGGGTGATTAGGAAATAATGGTGTTGCTGCTTCAGCACATAGATCTCCAAAATATGACATGTTTCTTAGATTTGAGTCTACTTCTGGTCATACATCAGAGTCCTCATTTGCAAAGTAGGAAATAGTAGTAGTTGTGTGTTAAGATTGGTTTTGTCCATTTGGTTTCAAAGTCCACTAAAATACTGGACCTGGGCTCCCGTTGGTAATGTCATAAATACCCAGGCTCCGGATGCTGGCCCAGAATGTGGGTTTTAAAGGACTTAATTTTATGTAGTTCTTTCTTGCAGAGAACCTGCCTGTATCTAATTATTGAGCTATTACATCTTTCAGGAAATACTGCCCTTGTAGATGATTCTAGGGGAAGATGGATGATGAGATAATTAGATCAGTAGGGAAGGAAATTTTTTTCTTTCTCTAAGATTATATGAAAATTTTTCATATTTATACAGTTCCCTGTTTACTGCATTGTTAATAATTATTGCCCATCTCTTATTTATAGCGGCCCAGTGGTTAATCTTCTTTATATGAACTAACGTGTGTGCAGAGGGGGCCTTGCTTATAGATGAAAAGGGCCGCAAAGGGTCTTGATGGACTTGTCATGTTTTCTTTGTTTTGTTTTTCCTATCTCCAAGCAGAAGTGTAAAGAACTACACATTTGCATTCCCAGTAGAATGCTAAAAGAGTTCCTGCCCTAGGGAACCCCCTGAAAAATTGAAGCAGTCAACAGCCTGTGGCAAGGTAGGGACAGGTGGCACAGGAAAATGTCCCCAGGCTCTTGGCTTCCCCTGTGCCCTTGGCAACACCTGGCCCAGAGAGAATGTGCTGGCAGTACCATCATGCCTCTTATGAACATGCATTTCAAGTTTCAAAAAAAATAATGTGAATGGCATGTCCCTCAGCGGGCATTTCCTGCTCACAGGACGAAGGTCTCCAGTAGGTCAAGCTCTTAGTTCCCATGGAGGGAGCCTTCCAAGGTCAAAGGCTTGTAGGGGGCAGCCCTGCAAAACATGGGTGAATAGCTGGGGAGCTCAAGGAGATAGTAATCCTTTTCTTTAGCCTGTCAAAAAAGAAACAGTTTTGAAAAAAAGTATAGACCCGTGATGTGTATTAGACAAACCTGGCTTATAATGCTGGCTCCATCCACTTAGTAGCTAGATTACTTTGGGCAAGTAAGGTAGCAGTTTCCTCATTTGTGAAATGTGTATAGGAAAAACCTTATAGGGTTGTTTAAATTATTAAATCTGAAACTCTGCTAAAGTGCTTTTAAAAAACCTTCAAAGTGTAGAATGAAAAGTCTAAAGACCTAGCTATGGATCTAATTTGGACATGCAAATCGCTTGTCCTGATGCTGTTAAATTTTTCAGCATCAGTTGCCCCATCTGTCACAATAGGCAGAGGAAGAGAGAACTGGCCAGAAGTTCCTTCATTTACCAGGTTATCAGATGCCATTGAAGAAATCTAAGTAAAACCATTATTAATATAAGAGGGGGAAAAGTAAGCCTTTGTGGAACCGTGTAAGGGAAGCATATGAAATAGAGAGTAAGTTAGAAACAAAACAAGCTAAATTTGTGTTTCTTCCTTTTTGTGCCTCTCCTACTTGAGACAGCAACAGATTTTAAACTACATGTATAAAAGAAAGACTTCTTAAGAGATGAGTCACCCTTTTGTTAAGGGTAAAAATTAAGAGTGAGGTTCAGAAGGAAAGAATGGGAAACCTAAAATATAAAAATCTGAAACTACTGTGATCTAAGTGAGTGATAGTCTGTTCCTGTTTCCTTTTTTAAAAGTAATTAGGTAAAAATAGTGTATAACATTATATAAGTTTCATGTGTACAGCATTATAATTTGACATCTCTCTATGTTGCAAAGTGATCACCAGTAAAGTTCTAGTTACAGTCTATCACTACATGTTTGACCCCCTTCACCCTTTTAACCTCACCCCTGCCCCATTCCCTGGTAACTACTGATCTGTTCTCAGTATCTGTGAGGGTTTTTTTGTTTTGTTTGCTCATATCTTTTTGAATTTTTTAGATTCTATATGAGTGGAATCATATGGTATTTGACTTTCTCTGAATTTTTTCATTCAGCATACCACCTTCAAGGTCCAACCAAATGGTTGTCACAAGTGGCAAAAATGTCATTTTTTATAGCTGAGTAGTATTTCACTGTATACATAAACTACCTCTTCTTTAACTGTTCATCCATCAGTGGACACTTAGGCTTTTTCCATATCTTGGCTGTTGTAAATTAACTCTGTATTTAACATATGAGTGGGTATATCTTTTCAAATTAGTGTTTTTGTGGTCTTTGTATACATACTCATAAGTTAAGTAGGCAATTTATATGGTATATGTATTCTGAACTTTTTATGGGGTTACCATTCTTTTCTCTGTAGTGGCTGTACCAATTTGCGTTCCTACCAACATTGCACAAAGGTTCCCTTTTTTCTACATTCTTGCTAACATTTTTTATAATAACCATTCTGACAGGTGTGAGGTAATATTTCACTGTGGTTTTAAATTGCATTTCCCTGATAATTAGTGATGTTGAGCATCTTTTCATGTTCCTGTTAGCCATCTGTATGTCTTTTGAAAACTGCCTGTTCAGATCCTCAGTTCATTTTTGTTGTTGAGTTGTATGGGTTCTTTCTATATTTTGGATATTAGCTCCTTATCTGACACCTGATTTGTACATATCTTCTCCCATTTAGTATATTGCCTTTTCATTTTTTTTTCACTGTGCAAAAACTTTTTAGTTTGATGTAATCCCTTTTGTTTATTTCTAACTTTGTTTCCCTTACTTTTGGAAAAAGATTCACAAAAGCATTGCTAAGGAGGTTATGGTTTCTTCTAAGTTTTATAGTTTCAGGTCTTACCTTCAAGCCTTTAACCCATTTTGAACTGAGTCTTTGTGTATGGTGTAAGGATGTGGGTTTCTAGTTTTGCCAGCATTGTGTATTGAAGAAACTGTCCTTTCTCTATTGGCTCCCTTGTAACTTGATTGTCAGTATGTGTGTAGGTTTATTTCTATGCTCTCAATTCTGTTCCATTGGTGTGTTTGTCTTATATTTTACCACTGCCATACTGCTTTGAGTACCATAGCTTTGTTTGAAATTAGGAAGTGTGATACCATTAGCTCTTGTCTTCTTTCTGAAGATTTTTTTGGCTATTCGGGATCTTCTGTGGTTCTGTACAAATTTTAGAACTATTTTTCTAGAGTGAATTATAGTTCTATGAAAAATACCATTGTAATTTTGATTGGGCTTGCATTGAATCTGTAGGTTTCTTTGGGTTGTCTGGTGTTCCTGTTTCTTTAAGGCTCAGCATGCAGCTGTTTTACCCTCTTGTTTCCCCTAGGAAATGAGTCTCTCCTTGCAGGGTTTAGGGCAGATCGATGGGATAACGTCTGCAGAGTGGCTTTATCTCCTTGGGTTAGAACAAGAGGAGCCTACCAGAAAGAGAAACTTCTTAGGGCAAGAGATGAAAAAGAAATGTAACAAAGGGTGAGATTTACTCCCCCCCAAAAAAAAGAATAAAAATAGAAAAGTAATTGCAAGAAAGATATGAGAACAATTATATAAACAGAGACTGGCTTCAAGGATACATGGCCAAATCCCAGACTCAGAGAGGTAAAATGGCGATTTCTCCAGGGATGATCAGGGAGGTTCCAGAATAGAAGCTTTAGGCAAGCTACATTTTACAAAGAGAAAAAAGGAAAGAGAAATGAAAAGGGAAAGCAAAATTTCCAATATCCCTTTGCATTTTTGACTGTATCTCCCAGAAAAGAGTTTTTAGCCATAAGGTATTGGATATCAATGGGAGAGTAATATGCATGTGATATGATGGCATATAAATAGTAATTATGGGGTTTGCAGCCTACTAGTTTATTATTTCTCCTGTATGCAGTGCCTCTTCTTTTTCAACTCATGCCCATGTGCTCTAGACAAAGCTACTTTCAGCTCATTCCTTCTTTTCACTAAAATGAGAGTGGCCTGTGTCATGGTGTCTTGTGTGTCATGATTGATGGCTGGCATCCTTTCTGTCAATAAAACCAATGATCTTAATGACTTCAGGAGTCTACAATGGAAACGTTTCACAGCAGTGAAATTATTAACATATTATTAATAATAACTAATTACATAGACTTTGAACCTGCAAGCAATGACAAATTGGACAAGTGGGTTTCGAGTTAAATTTTTTAAAAAGCCAATTGGACAGGTGGGTTTCCAGTTAAATTTTTTTTAAGCCTATGAGAAAAGTATATGTTTTGATGTGGTTATTTTCATTAAATAAATGGAGCAGTTCATTAAACAAAATGAGCAGTTGATCAGGTACAAGCAATGGACTTGCTTGCTCTGGGCAGAAATTAAGGTTTTGGTTTTCTTCCAGAAGCATCTTGAGATCACAGACACTTAAGAGTTAGATGGTCACCTCAGATAGCAATACCCTGCACTTTGCGACAGTCTTGCTTGCTTACTCCTTACTGTCTGGAGGAGGATAAAGCAAAGAGGGTGTGTCCCTGGATACAGCCCTTCCTGAATGTTGACTCCTGTGGCAGCTTCTCAGTGGTGTGGCCTGTGAGGAATTTCCCCGGCTGCTTTAGGGAGCTTGGCAGCCCAACTGTAATCAGTTCTTCTGACCACCCCTCCCTCCTCCCTGTTCCCCCAGGCCCTGCCCTTAGCTTCTCCTCTCCAGGGAAACAGGTTCCACATCTGTACCTGATTTAAGAACAGCCCAACTAAATGGAATGCTTACTCTCCCACATCAGGCCCAACCTATAAAACTCTTAGGCAATATTTTTAGCTTCCTATTGGTTGAATTGATAATGAATTTTAAGGTAATAGTATTTACTGAGTCCTGTGGAAGTTAAGACTTTTTTTTCAAATAACCCAAAAAAATCTGTTGAGGAAGAAGAGACTCTTTTAAATGTCCACGTTCGATATTTGTAGTCAATGAATCTCACTTGATTCTTAGTGTAGTTCTTGTGTTCATTCAGCAAATGTGTGAGTTCCTACTGGGCATCAGTTATGGGAATAATACTGACCAAGACCACATGTTTCCTGCTTAAGGCAACAGAGCCCAAAACATAGACAAGTCACCTAACAGATTAATAAAAGGAATGGAGGATATAAAGACATCCAGCGCTCTAGAGCTGTCCAACAAAATTATAATGTGAGCTAAATGTGTTTGTTATTTTAGTTTGTCTGGTAGGCATATTTTAAAAATAAAAAGAAACAATGAGATTTAATAGTATATTTTGCTTAATAAGTATATCCAAATTAGGTATATCTAAGATAAGTATATCCAAAATAAGTATATCTTAAAAAGTATCTTTTCAATATGCAATCAACATTTTCAAATTATTAACAAAACATTTTATGTTTTTTTTTCCTATTAAGTCTTTGAAATATGGTGTCTGTTTTACAGTTACAGCACACTTCATTTCAAACTCACCACTTTTCCAGTGTTCAGTAGCTACACACGGTGAGTAGCTACCATATTGTCCAGAGCAAGCTGATAAAATGTTTCTCAGAGGATGAACTATTAAGCCAGAAGGATCATACCTCTGCTGGAAGAATGAATGGAGGGTCAGAGAAGGCTTCCAGGCTTGAGGGGCCAGAAAGCTTAAACACTCAAAGATAAAAGAAGGCAGATACCTTTCAGGAAAATTCACTGTAGCTTCTCTTGGAGCACAGGAGTTGCCTTGTATGGGGATTCAGAAGTTAGGCATAGGTGTGGTTGGAGAGAATGAACTTGAGTTCAGTTTTGGATGTGCTGAATGTGAGTTGCCTGTGGACAACTCAAGTGGAGATGGGAGATGGTAAGAACTACAGGAATTTCAGAAACCCCATTGTGAACTGGACTAGAGTGCAAAAGCTTCCAAAAGGAGGTGAGAATTTAACCAGCATTTTAAAGGATGGCTAAAGCCAATACCTTGTACCCCACATGGGGTGTAGGTTCCATTGAGTTGGAGTTTTCCATTTTTGTCATTCAACACAGAAGCACAGACACAGCAAAGTTTCATTATTAGAACCATCGGAAGGTTAGGTATACCAATTCATCCTGTATGTTTCCTGCACACCTCATTATCTTCCGTATACAAAGTAAGACTTCTTGCTGGAATGGCATTTGTACATAGGATGCCAGAGCTTTTATTGGAATATCTATATTCTAATCTTTCATGAAACGAAGGTCTATTTTCTGTGCTTTATTGGAATTGTGTGAATTTTAAGTTATTAAGAAAGAACATTCACTGAAATACACCGTTTTTGCTGTATATTTTTATGGCCCAAGTTTAAATCAACTATATTAAATTTAAGCATCACACTTATTAGTCTTTTTCATCCAAACTGTCTCTAAGTTTTTTTAAAAAATTCTCTAAATTTATATGTGAACTTATGATATAGAATCTGCATATGGGAAAAATTAAATTAAAAAAAAGTTTAGTGGAAGAAAAAGCCAATGAAATAGCTTGCTATACACATAAAAAATTAAATGCATTTATTTGAAAGGGCCAAATACTCCCAAGCATCTGGGAAACTTTTCTGTTATGATCTAGCAACTGGCAAGAGTAGTATGAAGTCACAGTTGCAAAAGTATTGAATCATTGCTCTGGTAGAATGATAGCTAATGCTGAGCATGAGAACATATAAGGGATGGATATGATAGTTTACAAAGCATTTGACTTCGTTTCCTTTGCAGAGGCAATGACAGACAGTGTATATTTTTACTCCGTCCTTAAAAATTGATGAACATAAAGGTGGAAATTTTAAGAGAAAGGAAAAAGTTAATTGCTTACAAAAGGCAATTACTGCCTCTTTTTCCTGCTGGGTCCTTGGAGCCCAGCTAAGACTGTAAAAAACCAGATGAATGGGGCTGCTGGAGCAGAAGGAGAAATACACAGCCCATAAAGCAGCGTGCCAATGGCTGTGTTTCTGGGTTGTTTGCATTGGAAAGGGCACGGACTGAGCTCTTTGTCTTTGCTATGACTTGGAAGTAAAGATTCACCAAGGATTCGTAGTGCTAATATCATGTATTTTATGGCTGCAATTCATTAAGGAGACTCTTGTAAAATCCCAGTCAAACAAAATGGCTGTAAGAGCCATTTTTTGTTTTGTTGCCAAGAGGACCATTTGGTTTCTGCTAATTTCGTTACAGGTATAATCAGATGTTTGCTTATTGCTCTCAGTAATTTCACTGTCCTAAGTACCACAGCTTCAATCATGCCCTAGAAAAACTCCAGAGTTGAGTTTCACTCAACTCTATTCATTAAGCTCCAAGTTTAGGCAAAGCCTTATGTTGGTGGTCCATGGCTTACTTGGATATAAGGAGGTTGGACCCTATGAGGGAACTGTATCTGTGTAGGATATAGGGTCACTTATGACATAAACTGAATGACATCACCTGCACTTGTACTACTGGGTGGCCCTAGTGATCGTACTCTCTTCACATCTCTCTCTCTCTCTCACCACCTATTCTCATGTAATATAGGACCTAGAGAAGTGATGTCCAAAAGGTGCTCATTACTCTAGAGCATATATTGGCATGCTTTTTCTCCAAAGATCCAGATAGTAAATATTTTAGACTTTGCAGGCCACGTGGTCTCTGTCATGTTGCTCCGCTCTGCCGTATTTGCATCAAAACAGCCAAAGACAATACATAAATCAATGGGCACGGCCATATCCCACTAAAATTGCATTCATTAATACAGAGCAGGCAGTGGGCCAAGCCGAGAATCTGTGCTTTTATGACCCCTGGTGTGGGGAACAGAGAGCAGAGACAGCACCGCTGGGTGTTCGAGGCTGGCCTTCATCGTGAAGGGTTCTAAGAAGACGGATACGATTTCTCTAGGGATATCTGTTTTCAATCAACTTTCTTCTTGGTTGCTTTCAAATTATTTTATGGGTAAGTTTCCTGTCATTGGGTTTTGTAAAGAATCCGACTGCCAGTGCAGAAGACATGTGTTCAATACCCAATTCAGAAATACCCAATCCCACTTGCCGTGGAAGTGGCCACGGCACTAAGCCAGTGCACCACAACGATTGAGCCTGTGCTCTAAATCCCAGGAGCCACAGCTGTTGAGCCCACATACTGCAACTACTGAAGCCTAGAAGCCCTCTGCACCAAGAGAAGCCACTGCCGTAAGCCTGCACAGCGCAACTAGAGAGGAGCCCCAGTCTATGCAACTAAAGAAAAGCCTGTGCTGCAATGAAGACCCAGCACAGCCTAAATAAATAAAGTATTCAAAAGTAAAACTTGTGTAATAAAAACCCCACTCCAGTACTCTTGCCTGGAAAATCCCGTGGATGGAGGAGCCTGGTAGGCTGCGGTCCATGGGGTCGCGAAGAGTCGGACACGACTGAGCGACTTCACTTTCCCTTTTCACTTTCATGCATTGGAGAAGGAAATGGCAACCCACTCCAGTGTTCTTGCCTGGAGAATCCCAGGGATGGGAGGGCCTGGTGGGCTGCCCTCTATGGGGTCACACAGAGTCGGACACGACTGAAGCGACTTAGCAGAAGCAATAAAAACATAAATATAGATCTTTCCCATCTGCCAGTCTGTACACTTTGTAAACAGTTGTTCTCCTTGTGGAAATAATCACTGCACGATATAAGAACATTAAATGCTTATCATCTTCCTAGTATTTTCAGCTCATTTCTTCTGAATGACACATCTTGGGAGGTACATGGTGGTTTTTGTCTCACTTTATAAAATGATGGTGTTTGGACGTAACTGTGTAGCAGAGCTTACATGCGGCTATTACTTGAGATCGGACGAAGAATTTCTGGGTCTTTCTCTGTGTTCAATGATAACATGTCTGCCTTTGGAGCAGAGAGAATGAAAAATATGAATGAACTCCAAATGGAAGCTGAGGAAGACGCACAAAAACTAAGCAAGCCTCAGAGTGTTACTATCGGCAACATTTTGAATGCATATTTTCCTTTAGGATCTTCACAGTTGTTTTAAGGACCCCCCAGGCCCCGAAAATAAAGAAAAGTAGTAGGCATGCTGAGTGACAGCTGCCTTTTCTCAAGTGTATCTGTTCATGTGCTCTGTGAGATTTCTTGTGTTCTCTATAGCCTTACACGTTTTGGATGACCTTGAAGATGTGTAGATAATGAGAAATCTAGGGCAATCATGATTTCCCCTTTGTTATCTAAGCAGGAAATATTTTAAAATTTTAAATTTCTGACGTTAGGATCATGTACACTTTTGTTGCTTCTATATTAATTGTTAAGCAAAATGAAGAGAAGCCATGAAACTGCATAGTGCATTCAGACTTGTGACAGGGAGAGGTGATGGTCACGGAAATTCAGTAACAAAGCCATGCATCTCTGTATGAATTGCTATTAAGTGAATAGCCACCAGAAATCTTCCGAATTTTAAGTAAAAATAGAGCACACTAGATGCTTGCCCCTTGGAAGGAAAGCTATGACAAACCTAGACGGCATATTAAAAAGCAGGGATATCACTTTGCCAGCACAGGTCTGTGTATAGTCAAAGCTATGGCTTTTCCAGTAGCCATGGTGTGCGGAAGTGTGCTCTAACCTTCTGGCTTCCTGTGTTAAGGGTATCAGCAGGTGCAATCTAAACACATTACAGCAGGTGCAGTAAATAAAGGAATCTCCAGCAGACACTGAAATAGCAAACCTAAAACAAGCATATTTTCAATTGAAAAGAGACACATGTTAGCTTGGAAAATGAATGGCCTTTGATGGTTTAAAAATGTGAATAAGGCTACAATAGTGGTGGATATTATTAGGTATCATACCTCTTCATATTTAAACCATCTTGCAGCATCACATTTGAAAACCCTAAAAAAAATCAGCTCGTCATACTCTTCTTGCAAGCCCCCCAAAATCTTGATTTGAATTTTGGAAAGCTGCCAGTCTAGCAAGTTTTTCATTACAACTTTAGACTGTCTGCATATTACTTATTTGAAACACCACTCATCTATATAGTGGCCCTATTTAGAAGACAAGATCAATGGTTCAGAGGTTTAAAACTCCGCATAAATATTCAGGTATGTGATGGATTGAATCATAATATGCTATCTTTGGGTCAAATGCTGTGGAAAATAGGAATCTTGTTCACTTCCCTTGAGTGGTGAACTGTTACCCTGTTGCAAAAACAGTTTTGTGTAATTTGTGTGTCTGGGTATATTCCCATCCTGTTAAAGATGATAGCATTTGGAGAAAGAGACGTGTTAAGTTGATGGAGGTGAACATTTTGGAGCTTGACGGGACTTCATGAATCATCTAATCCAGCACCTTCATTCTGTGGATCAGAATCTCGAGGAACAGAAATAGAAATGATTTTCCAAGGTGCCACTGTAATCTGAGGTCACCTATGGGCGATGGGTCAGATACAAATTTGGGGGATAAGTAACATCTTGGAACACAGGCTGTGCCTGTTAGTTTGCACATTGTGGCTACTGCTGCTGCTGCTGCTCAGTCGCTTCAGTCATGTCCGACTCTGTGCAACCCCATAGACGGCAGCCCACCAGGCTCCCCCGTCCCTGGGATTCTCCAGGCAAGAACACTGGAGTGGGTTGCCATTGCCTTCTCCTTGTGGCTACTAGAGTTGAATAAATGCAGCAGAGACCACATGACCCTCGAAGCTGAAAATGTTTGTTGTCACCTCTTTACAGGAAATGTTCCCGATTCTCTGCGACCCCATGGACTGTAGTCCGCCAGGCTCCTCTGCCCATGGGATTTCCCAGGCAAGGATACTAGAGTGGGGTGCCATTCCCTTCTCCAGGGCATCTTCCCAAAACTGAGGGATTTGACCTGTGTCTCCTGTACTGCAGGCAGATGCTTTGCCGCCACGCCACCTGGGAAGCCCAGTGCTCACGGATCCCTGCTGTAAACTGTAGACTTAGAAGTTGTTCGCCTGCCTTCCAGGCCAGCGTTCTTGTGAACCCTTTTTTACTTTTAGTTCCCAAAGGGTACATATATCATTTCTTTTCTTCTCTTCCTTCAATTTTATAATCTCTCTCTTTTTGTTCCTGCTGGTACCTAATTGAAGATAATTTTTAAGTATTATTTAATTATCTTACCCAGAAAGGAAAAAAAAAAAAAAAAACTTGACCGAGAGATAGTTCTGAGATATACTTTTAATATAGGATTCTAAAATTTATTAAGGAAATCTAAGAATATTAAAAAAACTACAGTCCAGATAAGCACATACTTCGTATGTTCATACATAAAAATTTTTAAATGATCTGAATATCCCTGTATTCCCCAACAAATAGCACAAATATAATGTTCAGTTGGAGAGGTAACTCAGAAGATGTCTGAATTTTTTGTATATGTTTCATGAAAAAGTTCCCTGGGAAGCCAATTGGACTTGGTTGATCTTACCGAGTAGCTTGATTAGGTCATGAATCATCTATGAATAAGTCAAATATGAACATGAATGCTGCCTCTCAAAGTGATGAGTGTTTGCAAAAGTGTTTCCACAACACATTTGAAAATTAGACTAGGCCATGTGCTAAGGTGCAGCCAGCCAATGGCTTTCATTCCTTCTGTAATGCTCATTCAGTTCTAAGATGTGACACATTTGCTGGGTCTGGAGCGCATGCTCAGTTTCCATATTCCAGCTCAAAGTGAAAGAGTGGGTCGGAGGTGAAGCAGAAAATGTATTTAATTGTCAGTGTGGATCAAATAGTTGCCCCTGAGGTCTAAATGGAGAAGAGTAAGGTAGACTTCCCTGTCGCCTGATGCCTGAATTTCCTACCATGGAACTCATATCTCAGGAGCATAAATAAACAGTCAGGGCAATACCCAAGGTCTGGACCATGCCTAGGTAGGGTGCACCATGATACCCGCCTTCCTCATCAATGGTACCTTCCCCTATCTGCTTGTCATGGCTCTAGCTGTGCACAAAAGCCCTTGAAAACATCTTTTGAATGATTAATTGAATAAATGAATGTACCATCATGAGGGTACTTGGTGCTTGAAAGAGAGACAGAGTGCTCAGACTGTATTCTAGCTCAGAGAGTAAGAACTGTACTCTAGGGTTGTGACATCAGATGCAAAGCCAGCCCCAAAACCTTGCTGCAAGGCATCA
Source organism: Capricornis sumatraensis (assembly GCF_032405125.1). Lineage (NCBI taxonomy): Eukaryota > Metazoa > Chordata > Mammalia > Artiodactyla > Bovidae > Capricornis > Capricornis sumatraensis. Next base: position 135,165,542 of record NC_091092.1, on the reverse strand, counting down.
ATCCAAGCATCAGTGGATGTTTGCTGATTGACCACATGGGCTTGGCTGTACAATGCACTGTTTGTCCACTCAGTTGGACCATGAGCTAAACCCAGCTGTCCTGTTTTTTCAAGAGATGCCTTTGCCCATTCAGATCTTTTCTGGGAAGAGGAAGGACAAAGGGACAGATAAGTGTCTCTCATTCTCCAGCAAGTGTGAACAACGTATTCTGGCTGTGTCCAGGCCCCTGGCATATCAAGACATCTGTGAGGGATGTCTTGGCGCCTGCTATGTGTCCGTGAGGTCCTCCTTGCCCAATCTGCCCTAATAACCAGAGAGTGAGGCCTCTCATCCCTGACTGGCCCATTTCTTCATCTTCAATTCTAGGACTATTGTTGGGTTATTAATTTATGTTCCATCTTGAACTCTGCCCTTTGAAAAATCCAGGAGTCTTTTGGGCACTGTCCCAGCTGCCTACATTTATGGTCCTTGCCCAAAAGACTCTAACTAAACATGTGAGTCAGCTCAACTCACAGACAATGTCTGGTGCAACACTACCATTGCCAGGCACTGTGTGAATTCCTGGAGTAGTGCTTAAACAACTTCTGGTGTGATTTACCAACAGTGGCCGTTGTTGATGGATGTTGAAGGAAAAGTTTACATCCTCTTTCTCAAGCATTGAAGTTAGGATAACTTTGCACTCTTAAAAAATTATTGAATAAAGGGACAGGATAACTGAATGCTTAGTGTAAGGCTTCATTGGATTCCAAATCAAATCCCCAAAAACCTATGAAAGAACCTTATTAGGATAATTGGGGAAATTTGAATATGGACTATATATTTGACAGTATTATATCAATATTAAGGGCTTCCAAGGTGGCACCAGTGGTAAAGAACCCGCCTGCCAATGCAGAAGACATTAGACATGCAGGTTTGATCTCTGGGTCTGGAAGATCCCCTGGAGAAGGGAATGGCAACCCGTTCCAGTATTCTTGCCTTGAAAATCCCGTGGACAGAGGAGCCAGGTGGGCTGCAGTCCATGGGGTCACAAAGATTCAGACAATGCCTGAAGCAACTTAGCACGGCACGACACATATCAATATTAAATTTGAGTGTGATATGGTATTGCTGTTTTAAAGCACAATATCCTTTTTCTTAAGAGAGATGCTCAAGGATTTGGGGCTGAAATGTCCCTATGTCTATTGGTTCAAGTAAACATTTTACAAATAGAAACAGAGACAGAGGGCGTGAAGAAAGTAGCAGAAGGGGAGGGGCGAAACCCAGTGTTGCACAATAAGATAAATGAGGTTGATGAACCTAGGTCATTGTTTCTCCACCTCCGCATCACTGCTACCTGAGGCCAGATCATTGTTTTCATTGTTTGTTGTGTGACCGTCCTGTGCATTGTGGGATGTATAGTGGCATCCTTGCCCTCTACCCTCTAGATGCCAGTAGCACACCTCCACCACCCACCGCAAGGACCAAAACAGTGTCTCCCATCAATGGCAAATGTCCACTGGGGGACACCATCGCCCCTTCCTGAGGACCACTCCTCTAGGTGAAGTGTATAAGGATGACTGTCGGACTCCACTTTCACAAAATGAGAACGTGGGGGAAGAAACATTCTGGTAGCACTTGGGAACTTGTCCTCAGTGAAGAGTCATTTCCAGCTAAGGGAAACTTGACCTAGAAAAATTAAAACAACCTTCTATCAAGGACACTGATCGAGGTTTCAACACTTAGCAGTAATGAGGCTTAGATTTAAGCCTTTTGATTTTGATCTGGAGACTCTGAATTACAGTTTTGTCTGCACAAAGCAGGAGGCTCTGAGGAATGCCAAGGCAGCAGGTTCCTGTGGAGCCTGGTGTTGCCTTCATGGCTGCAGCATCTGTTTGTAGAAATTCTGGACCTGCCTAGTCACTGTCACGTGACTCCTTTCAGAGGATGCCCCAGAGTTTGAGTGGTGTTCATTCATTTATTCATTCGTTCATTTGTTCAGACTGATGATATTATAAAACAGTTTCAATGTGCCGTTCTGCACTCAGTGCTGATGCAAAAAGTGATTGTGATGGGACTTCCCTGGTGGTCCAGTGATTAAGAATCTGCCTTCCAATGCAGAGGATGCAGGTTCAATCCCTGGTCATTGAACCAGTTTCCACATGTCACAGGGCAACCACTGAGCCCATGTGCCACAACTAAGACCCAACAGGCAAAAATTAATAATTTAATTTCAAAAAACTTATTTTAAAAAACTGTGGTTTTGGACCAGCCACGTAGAGTGTGGGCTTATCAGCCAATGCTGAATTCAGAGGCAAATCCCATGAGGTCCCATGTCTGTACATTTTCTCTGCAGAGACATAAATCTCACACTCACAGCCATTGAAGCACAGACGGTGACACCAAGAAGTTACATTACTGCTTCCATGCATTTATGTTTGCCCTCCAAAGCAATGATAAAATGACTATTTCCATACCAAAATTTGCAGCCCTTAGTAAACCAAGTTTACTTGCAACGCACTCCAGTATTCTTACCTGGAGAATTCCATGGACAGAGGAGCCTGGGGGGCTACAGTTTATGAAGTTGCAGAGCTGGACACGGCTGAGTGACTAATACATACAGTAAACCAAGTGTAACAAGACAAGTCTGTTTACAAACAATAAAGGTTACACATCTACCATTACTAAGTTCAGTGTAGATTCCAGGGACCTAAACATGGGAGAAGGCAATGGCAACCCACTCCAGTACTCTTGCCTGGAAAATCCCACGGGCGGGGGAGCCTGGTAGGCTGCAGTCCATGGGGTCGCAAAGAGTCAGACACAACTAGGCAACTTCAGTTTCAATTTTCACTTTCATGCATTGGAAAAGGAGATGGCAACCCACTCCATTGTCCTTGCCTGGAGAATCCCAGGGACGGGGGAGCCTGGTGGGCTGCCGTCTCTGGGATCACACAGAGTCAGACACGACTGAAGCGACTTAGCAAACATGAAGGAGACACACCCGTGTCCTAAGGGAATCACAACTGGCCGAGGGATTTGACATTATCCTGAGAAAATTCCAATTCAAGGTGGTAAGTCTAATGAGAAGAGTTCAAGTTGCAATGACTGTATTAAGAATTAAGTGTTTATTGAGCACCAACTAAGTGCAACAGGTGGAAGTTTTCAAAATTGTCTACCTTGTCTAATTACCAATAATGATTCACATCATTATTGGTAATTAGACAAGGTAGACAGTACCTCAGTTGTGCAAACAGTGGCTTCCCATGAGTCAAGAGATGTGAGGTCATGATTTCAGGGCAAGGGATTCAGGGCCTACTTTCTGCAGTAGTTCCATTCTATAGGCATTTGAAGAAGGCATCCATTTGGGACAGAGAGCGAGAGGGTAGAGAGACTGAGTGAGGGAAGAAGAAGGTTTAGCCAGAGGGAGTAGCATGAACGAAGACGTGGAAATGTGAGCCTGGGAGACGTGTGTTCAGGGAATGTAGGTGAGTTAGTGTAAAAGTTGCAGCATAGTCTTAGACATAGTCCTAGTGGAATACTAGGGTGGAAAAACAGATCTCTGTCAGGTGATGGGGGCTGTTTATTTTCTGTATTGCTGAGCCTGGCTTTCACTGTCTATTTTGTTCACTATGTATTCCAAGCACCTAGAGCAACTCATGGTACATACTAGGTACTCAACATTAGTTATATGTGTTACTTACCGCTCCCCTTCCCCAACTTAGCTGCCTGCAGGCAGGGAGCTATGGTATTTCTTGTTTGTTTTAGCCACACTGCATGGCATGTGGGATTTCAGTTCCCTGACCAGGGATTGAACCCTGCATTGAACCATGCACCCTGCATTGAAAGCATGGAGTCTTAACCACTGGACCAGTAGGGAAGTTACTGGGAGCTGTGGTTGTAATGCATCAGATTCTGGGCCAGGATCACCACATACCTTGTGTTCCTTTATGAGTACATGTGCATACTAAGTCGCTTCAGTCATGTCCAACTCTTTGCGACACTATGGACTGTAGCCCACAAGGGTCCTTGGTCCAGCTGATTCTCCAGGCAAGAATACTGTAATGGATTGCCATGCCCTCCTCCAGGGGAGCGTTCCTACCCAGGGATCAAACCTCTGTCTCTTGGCAAGCAGGTTCTTTACCACTAGCGCCACCTGGGAAGCCCTTTATAAATGCAGTTCACATTGAACTGGGATTCCCATGTGAAATTTGGGAACTTTGTAATTTGGGGACTTTGTAAATTCATGTAGAATCATCTTTTGTTCATTCTTCTCACTCCCTCTCTGCTTCCTTTACCTCAAACCACATTGCTCATCAGCCTTGAAGGTCATCTGCTTGCATGCTGTGTGAAATTAGGAATTCTGTTGTTTTTTTGCATACCCTGCCACCACTTAAAGCAAAATAAATGAGGAAGTGCTTTAAGTCTTATAATACCATATTTAGCACTCTATAATTTGGGTTATTCTGAAAATCATCTTTGTGAGTCCAGAGAGATGAGGATAATCAAATTCTGGGTCACATTTTATTTTATTGGATTTATATAGAGTCATTCTGTGTCAGGGATGAATAACTGAATAGCTGTAACTTAGGTTATCTCATATCTGAAATGAGCATTGAAATTCATTTCTCCACATCAGGTTCAAAGGATACAGTCATCCTGGCCACTGGTTCTAAGTATTACCAGGTATATGAGGAAATACATGAGCTGAGTGTTAGTCGCTCAGTCGTGTCTGACTCTTTCTGACCCCATGGACTATAGCCCACCAGGCTCCTCTGTCCATGGGATTCTCCAGGCAAGAATACTGGAGTGGGTAGCCATTCCCTTCTCCAGGGAATCTTCCTGACCCAGGGATCAAACTCAGGTCCCCTGTATTGCAGGCAGATTCTTTACTGTGTGAGCTGCCAGGGAAACCCACTTGAGTTGAAGTTACACTTAATTATGACATAGTTTGCATAAGAGAGAATTTGATTGGGAAGCCTCGGGATTCACTCCTGGACACTCACTGTATTAGCTGAGTTTGGGTGGCCTCTGCCCTCCTCTATTTCCATCTCTAGTACATTCTACATAAAACACAACACGTGGTCTCCCAACAAGATTGCTGGGCCTGTTTCACTCCAGTGAAGAAAACCGGTGCCTCCATCAAACACTGGGCAAGTTTTACCTTCTCTCTGAACCTCAGTTTCTTCCTCTTTAAAATGGAAACACTAACTGAAAGACAAAATGATAGGATACTGAAAGAGGAACTCCCCAGGTGGGTAGGTGCCCAATATGCTACTGGAGATCAGTGGAGAAATAACTCCAGAAAGAATGAAGGGATGGAGCCAAAGCAAACAATACCCAGTTGTGGATGTGACTGGTGATAGAAGCAAGGTCCGATGCTGTAAAGAGCAATATTGCATAGGAACTTGGAATGTCAGGTCCATGAATCAAGGCAAATTGGAAGTGGTCAAACAGGAGATGGCAAGAGTGAACGTCGACATTCTAGGAATCAGCGAACTAAAATGGACTGGAATGGGTGAATTTAACTCAGATGACCATTATATCTACTACTGCGGGCAGGAATCTCTCATAAGAAATGGAGTAGCCATCATGGTCAACAAAAGAGTCCGAAATGCAGTACTTGGATGCAATCTCAAAAACGACAGAATGATCTCTGTTCATTTCCAAGGCAAACCATTCAATATCACAGTAATCCAAGTCTATGCCCCAACCAGTAACACTGAAGAAGCTGAAGTTGAACAGTTCTATGAAAACCTACAAGACCTTTTAGAACTAGCACCCAAAAAAGATGTCCTTTTCATTATAGGGGACTGGAATGCAAAAGTAGGAAGTCAAGAAACACCTGGAGTAACAGGCAAATTTGGCCTTGGAATGCGGAATGAAGCAGGGCAAAGACTAATAGAGTTTTGCCAAGAAAAAGCACTGGTCATAGCAAACACCCTCTTCCAACAACACAAGAGAAGACTCTACACATGGACATCACCAGATGGTCAACACCAAAATCAGACTGATTATATTCTATGCAGCAAAAGATGGAGAAGCTCTGTACATTCAGCAAAAACAAGACCAGGAGCTGACTGTGCCTCAGATCACGAACTCCTTCTTGCCAAATTCAGACTTAAATTGAAGAAAGTAGGGAAAACCACAAGACCATTCAGGTATGACCTAAATCAAATCCCTTATGATTATACAGTGGAAGTGAGAAATAGATTTAAGGGACTAGATCTGATAGACAGAGTGCCTGATGAACTATGGAATGACATTCGTGATACTGTACAGGAGACAGGGATCAAGACCGTCCCCATGGAAAAGAAATGCAAAAAAGCAAAATGGCTGTCTGGGGAGGCCTCACAAATAGCTGTGAAAAGAAGAGAGGTGAAAAGCAAAGGAGAAAAGGAAAGATATAAGCATCTGAATGCAGAGTTCCAAAGAATAGCAAGAAGAGATAAGAAAGCCTTCTTCAGTGATCAATGCAAAGAAATCGAGGAAAACAACAGAATGGGAAAGACTAGAGATCTCTTCAAGAAAATTAGAGATACCAAGGGAACATTTCATGCAAAGATGGGCTCGATAAAAGACAGAAATGGTATGGACCTAACAGAAGCAGAAGATATTAAGAAGAGGTGGCAAGAATACACAGAACTGTTCAAAAAAGATCTTCACAACCAAGATAATCACGATGGTGTGATCACTCACCTAGAGCCAGACATCCTGGAATGTGAAGTCAGGTGGGCCTTAGAAAGCATCACTATGAACAAAGCTAGTGGAGGTGATGGAATTCCAGTTGAGCTATTTCAAATCCTGAAAGATGATGCTGTGAAAGTGCTTCACTCAATATGCCAGCAAATTTGGAAAACTCAGCAGTGGCCACAGGACTGGAAAAGGTCAGTTTTCATTCCAATCCCAAAGAAAGGCAATGCCAAAGAATGCTCAAACTACCGCACAATTGCATTCATCTCACACGCAAGTAAAGTATTGCTCAAAATTCTCCAAGCCAGGCTTCAGCAATACCATGAACTTCCTGATGTTCAAGCTGGTTTTAGAAAAGGCAGAGGATCCAGAGATCAAATTGCTAGCATCTGCTGGATCATGGAAAAAGCAAGAGAGTTCCAGAAAAACATCTATTTCTGCTTTATTGACTATGCCAAAGCCTTTGACTGTGTGGATCACAATATACTGTGGAAAATTCTGAAAGAGATGGGAATACCAGACCACCTGACCTGCCTCTTGAGAAACCTATATGCAGGTCAGAAAGCAACAGTTAGAAGTGGACATGGAACATCAGACTGGTTCCAAATAGGAAAAGGAGTACATCAAGGCTGTATATTGTCACCCTGCTTATTGAACTGATATGCAGAGTACATCATGAGAAACGCTGGGCTGGAAGAAGCACAAGCTGGAATCAAGATTGCCGGGAGAAATATCCATAACCTCAGATATGCAGATGACACCACCCTTATGGCAGAAAGTGAAGAGGAACTAAAAAGCCTCTTGATGAAAGTGAAAGAGGAGAGTGAAAAAGTTGGCTTAAAGCTCAACATTCAGAAAACGAAGATCATGGCATCTGGTCCCATCACTTCATGGCAAATAGATGGGGAAACAGTGGAAACAGTGTCAGACTTTATTTTGGGGGGCTCCAAAATCACCGCAGATGATGACTGCAGCCATGAAATAAAAGATGCTTCCTCCTTGAAAGGAAAATTATTATCAACCTAGATAGCATATTCAAAAGCAGAGACATTACTTTGCCTACTAATGTCTGTCTAGTCAAGGCTATGATTTTTCCAGTGGTCATGTATGGATGTGAGAGTGGACTGTGAAGAAGGCTGAGCGCTGAAGATGCTTCAGATGCTTCTGAACTGTGGTGTTGGAGAAGACTCTTGAGAGTCCCTTGGACAGCAAGGAGATCCAACCAGTCCATTCTGAAGGAGATCAGCTCTGGGAGTTCTTTGGAAGGAATGATGCTAAATCTGAAACTGCAGTACTTTGGCCACCTCATGCGAAGAGTTGACTCATTGGAAAAGACTCTGATGCTGGGAGGGATTGGGGGCAGGAGGAGAAGGGGACGACCGAGGATGAGATGGCTGGATGGCATCACTGACTCGATGGATGTGAGTTTGAGTGAACTCCAGAAGTTGGTGATGGATAGGGAGGCCTGGCGTGCTGCGATTCATGGGATCACAAAGAGTCGGACACGACTGAGCGACTGATCTGAACTGAACGCTTTGGCAGGCATTCTGTCATTGCATGCTGAGTCAGGCTTGTGAGTATCTAAAGTAGTTATGTATATACAAATGCTGTTTAAACTCCTGTCAAATACAAAAGTTATTTCCATTACTATCGTGACTATCTCGTACAACACTACTTATCCTTTGATGAGACTGTTCTAAGTGAGGCTGGCTCTGCAGGGCTTTTTGTATCTCATCTATCAGGAGCGCATCACTGTGAACTCGATATCATTACTTCCGTTTTACACGGAAGACCTGAAAAGCCAAGTAATTCACCCAAGGCCATAAAGCTATTAAGTGGCCGTGTGAATTCTGATGTAAAGCTGGATTCTCTCTGATGTAAAGATCCATTTTGCTTATCATAATTCAGCTTTACGTGGAAACACTGAGAAGGCTTTTTTCCCCCCACTAAAGTATGTTGAGCACTCGCCTATGTCAAATACTGTGCTAAGAACTAGACATTCATCACTTGGTTTATTCTTGGCAAGTATGGGGCACTCTTGTCGTTTTAGCTGGATCATTCTTTGTGACAGGGCCATCCTGTGCCTCGTAGGATTTTGAGCAGCATCCTGGGCCTCTACCCACTAGATGCCTGAGGGCACGCCCCCCTCCCCCGGTTGAGGGGAACATTGTGGGAGACCAATTCTATTTCACAGGTGAAGAAATTAAGACACAAAGAATCAAGAGTCCAAAGTCACAAAGCTAGTAAGCGGCAGAATTGGAACATGTCTGATTTGGAACTTGGGTACAAGACACACATCCCCTCTCCACTATGGTGTCCCTTTTTCTGATACTGAGGTGTGTTTCTGCAGGTGCTTGCTAAGAAACTGCCTTCTCCCAGAGCAGATTTGCCATCAAGATTTGGTCCAGGTTTTAGTGGCATGCACCCAGGAAGTGACCATAGGTTGCTTCCAACCGTGGTCTCAGCATAAATAGTTCTACAGTGTCTATACCCATCATAGCTGCTCTGACTTCTTATGAAATATGAAGGTCTTTTTTGTCCTGGGCAGTTTCAATCTGTTGCAAATATAACATAAAGTTGCAAACCAGTTCAGTCAGTTGCTGGAAGTTTCTGGAGTGATTTAAATAGCCCTGCCAATGTAGGTCGCTATTTTTATGGCTGAGCTAAGTGTTTGAAAGTGGTTCACACAGCCCTGCTCTTAGGTTGAAGTCACAAAACATCAGAGTTGTAAGGAATCTCAAGGCCTGGCCTGAGACAAGTGGCAATTGACCCTCAGCACCATGAATCCACGTACACACACATGTTTCCTGATTTAAACAAAAAATCCTTTCTGATACTTTTTTCTATTTCTATTGAACTCATCTACTTGTGACCTCACAGGAAGGTATAACTGGTTAGTGTCAGGTCCTTCCTACCCTGTTCTTGCCAGGCTGGAAAAAAGTAGATAACAGAGCCTTTCACCCTTCTGCTGTTCTGAGGGTTGGGTAGAGACTTATTTAGCAAAGATTTATAGCATGTCCTATAATATGTGCCAGCCAGCATACTAAAAGCTTTACAAAATGCATTGTGACCCCACGATATGGTCCTATTACTGCCATTTTATATAGGAGGGGCTGGGATTAGGGTTTTAGAGAGGTTGAATAACTTGAAATTATGGCAAATGTCAGAGCCTGGATTGAAGAAAGTCTGATTGTAACTCAGTGCTTCTTAGACTCAAGTGGGCACCAGCATTGCCTGTAGGCTGGTTCAATACAAATTGCTCAGACCCAGCCCCAGAATTTTGGGTTTAATAGATCTTGGATCCTGCCCAAGGAATTGCATTTCAAATAAATTCATGGGTGATGCTGCTGCTATTGCTGGTCCTCAGACCAGTGAACCTAGTGCCCCTGCTTACATTTCCTTGACTGCCACACCCTCCCTCTCCTGTGTCTCCTGAGCTAAATAAAAGATGGTAGAATTACTTTGGGTCACAGCGGCCATCTTGGCATATGAAATACTGATTTCTGACTCCAACAGCTTGGCATTGGTCCAGGCATGTGTCGTTTACAGGTTCCCTTATGTGGTTCCGTGTGTAGCAAGGCTTCACGAACTTTCCTGATTTAAGCGGCACTTACCAAACTTGAGTGGGCATATGAATCACCTAGGGCTGCTGATAAAATGCAGATTTTATGCTTTACACAAATACCCAGGAGAAACCCATGCTGATGGACTTCAGCCCAAACTTTGAATAGTAGCAACTAGTCAAGTAAGTATTTCCCAAACTTCATTCTTGCGAGGTAAAACATCGAATCCTAGTTCAATTTGAATTTTGAATAAATACTAAATAATTATCTTTTAATATAACTATGTCCCAAATGTTGCACGGGATGTACTTATACTAAAAAGTATTTAATTTGTATTTGAAATTCTATTTAAGTGGGTATTTTGGCTTTATTGTTGTTTAGTCACCAAGTCATGTCTGACTCTTTACAACCCCATGGACTGCAGCACACCAGGCCTGCTTGTACTTCACTACCTCGCAGAGTTTGCCCAAGTTCATGTCCATTGAGTCAGTGATCCCATCTCATCCTCTGTTACCCTCTTCTCGTGCCTTTAATCTTTCCTGGCATCAGGGTCTTTCTCAGTGAATCAGCTGTTCTCATCAGTATTGGAGATTCAGCTTATTTTGTTTGCTGCTAGTGGTAAAGAACCCGCCTGCCAATGCAGGAGACACCAGAGACGTGGGTTCAATCTCTGGGTTGGGAAGATCTCCTGGAGGAGGAAATGGCATCCCACTCCAGTATTCTTGCCTGGAGAATGCCTTGGACAGAGGAGCCTGGCAGGCTATGGTCCATAAGGTCACAAACAGTGGGACATGACTGAAGCAACTTAGCACTTAGCACTAGCAACTCTACCTGAAGATAAGAATTATTGGAACTAGTTTCAACACTCACTCATGGATTCCTGTTCTCAATTCAGACCTGCTGAATCATAATTTCTAGAGTCTATTCAGTATTCAGTCCTGCTGCTAAGGTCAAGTCCAATCAGAAAGATTCTTGACCATGATATTTTAGCCTCTTTGATATTCTCAGAGAATCTGGGTGTTCATTGATTTGAAGGGCTGGAGTAGGGTTTGCAGATAAAATATGGGATACCCAGTTAAATCTGAACTTCAGATAAATGATGAATGTAACTTTTTACTTAAATATACTTCAAATATTATATGCGATCCACTGATGCTAAAAAATTGATGTTTGTGTGAAATTCACATTTAACTGGGTGCCCTGTGTTTTTCAGTCACTAAATCTGGCTGGAGGAGTCCTTGCAAATAAGCTGGATGGGGCCTACCTCCATGCCAGCAGTTGAGCAGAACCACATGGTTCCTTCTTACAGCACAGTTAGCCTCCATAGAGGGAGTCAAGAGAACCTTTGAAGCTATTAGGTCTTTGCATCAGAAAAGTAAGGCCTCATTCAGAGGAAAGATACTGTAAGAGACCTCAGCCCCTGGGAAGGATGCCCAGGAACTCAGAGTGGACTCTTTCTGAAATGGGGGGCGGGAAATGAAGAGCATGCATCTCACACCGGACGCAAGGGCAGCGTTCCTCCCAGAAGCGAGGAGTTCTGCACAGGATCACTGCTTCATAGCAGCGCCTGGTCCACCCTGGGGATAATGTCTGCCTCCGAGGAGGCTCTAAAGCAAAGCAGCCTGTGGACTCTACTTTTATGTGCGCTGGCCCTGCCTCTGCTCTCCAGGGGGCCAGCTCTTTGCCCTCCTGGTGGAAAAGAGTGTCTGCCAGCAGCTCCGAGGTGGGCAGCATCTGGCAGTGATAGAGGGTTTGGTGCAGCCACAGGGATGGGGGCCACAAAAGGAGGTCCCCAGAGCATCTTCCCAGCAGAGTATAACTGTCTGCTTCCAGGTTGTATATCGCGGTGAACTTCTTGCTCCCACACTGCACAGACCCAGGAGCCAAACCCCTCCAGAATTTGACCTTTGTCCTTAGTGCTTCTTAAGGATGTGTGGTTAGATTTGAAAAGGGGTTATCTTTTAGTTCGTGCTGGCACTTTTAATTGGTTCAGTTCTACAAGTGTCCTTCTGACCCATACATTTTATGTCAACACAGTCACAAACTAACGTGTGGTTATTTCTGATTCTAATTATTCAGTTATTTGTTTTGTATCACTTGATGTCCCTTGCCCTGAATTAACTCACTGAGTGGCTTTTTCCAGCATTAGCACTTCCTTTGGTGTTTTTATGACAAAAGACTTTAATTTGAAAGCATCTAGCTGAAGTCTTGTTTTTTACTACTTCCTGAACATACCTTATTTAGCAGAATGTTGTTTATAATAAAATTCAGTCTCCTTCTAGCTTATTACTATAATTCTGTATTTTACATGTAAATTATATTAGGAAGCCAGTGTATTTTTGTCAGTGATTTAGAGTTTGTGGGAAAAAGAGAATGAGAGGAAAAAAAAAACAAAAACCCAGTTTTTGTTTTTTAATAAGTTCTCTCCCTCTGGGAAAGATGAAGATTTTGATATAAACTGTAGTTTAGTAATCCAGAATAAATTGTTGCATTCTCTCCTTTCACTTAAAAGAATGTTCCATATGTCGCCTCCTATTGTACTTTTGCAAAAGTTTTTAACAACAGAATATACTCTGTTCATACCTTGAAGGGCTTGTTCCGAATAAGACCTCTGGTGCTCTGGAGAAATTGGCAGACTTTTTTTAGCACCTCATCAGGTGGGGGTCGGGGGGAGGGGAGTAGGGGCTCCATGAGTTCTCACTGCAGACAAGCAGTTCACTCTTCAAAAACCACCAGAGGATATTGTCCCTGCTGGATTGTGTGCAGAGAAGGACAGAAACTTGGCATGTCTGTTCTTGTAATAGTCCTCAGGTGGGAATTAGCCCTATGGTGGGATCTATGTTAAATTTGTGAACTCTTTTGCTCCCCACACTTTATGGAGGATGTGGGAAAACTGAAATGGAAGTTAAAGGCAGTGGAGGTAGTTAGAATTCTGCAAGCTAGTTCCTCTTCAGAAACCTTTCAGGAAATGGGCTGGTTTCCCTTGGGGAGAAGCATTGGGTCAGGGTCAAATGTGTGGATGGGGTGGGAGTAGGGGTGGAGCTGAGTTACCTTGCATCCTGTGAAAATTGTCCCCTCCTTGCAGGCAGGTTGACACCCCTGATTTGGATATTTACTGTGGGGGGCCCGCCATAGATGGTTGTACAAGTTGTGCGTGTTATACATGGTACAGGGGAGGGGGCGATTCTTTCTAATATATGAAGGGCTCCAGGTTCACTATTGAGACACTAACTGTGAGACTCTGGAGTTGTTCTTACCCAGCCTCTAACACACACATATACACTTTGTTCCCATCTACAATTTGGAACCACCTAGAAGATCTAGCAGGCCATCTAGAGTAAGAAGTATCACCTAGAGACAGGACAAATGGTGAAGGATGTTGGTTGACATCCTAAAATGACATCGTGTATTTCCTTCCCACAGTTGGGCTCTAAAGGAGTCTCCCATGTTCCTGAGAGAACAGTGGAATTCCTGCAGGTCCCGGGCAGAACAGCACTGGCCAGGATTCAGTGATGCCTCAGAAACTGGACCCTAGGCCTCTGGTTAGCAATTGTCACCAAGCAACGCTGCTCATCACAGCTGCTTGTGATATGGAGTCACTTCCTTGTTCCTCTTGCTCTTGAAAAGACAAGCTTCTAGAAAATTTTCTTTTACCTACGCTTTCATTTTGCTGTTGAGTCACATTTAAGGTGTGAACTAGAAAATGTAAAAGCTAATGTGTGTATTTTCACTGCAACATAAATGGAGAGTTTGTCTAAGGTTTTCTGACTCACTTTGACTGGAGTGTAGTTGTAAGTGGAAATTTTGTAGTTTAGTCAGAGTTCAGAAAACTGAGGCTTGGAGTTATTTGTTTCAGATGTATAAAAATAGGAATTTATTTTCATGTGTGCATTTATATTGTGTTGTGATAGCTGTTTGTTTGTCAGTCCATCCTAATATCTGGTCCCAGAAGTGCCTAGTGTCATAGAAAGTGTGAACGTTCAAAATTGGCTTCTGTGTCTTCAGGGCAGTTGCTTAATCTTTGTGAGCTATTCATCGTTTCCCCATCTTGTGAAACAAGATGTGTATATGTAAGGCTGCTTTGAAAAGCTAACAAGATACTGTAAAGACAGATTGTGAGCCCAGTACATGACCTAAAAATGTCCTAACCATTCATGTAGTCAGCTGAGTATACAGCCCGCAGTTGAGAGGAGCCAGTCCCATGCCCCTTCTGGAATTTGTCAGAGAAGAAATTTCCAAGAGTCTGGTGTAATGATTTTTTTCTTTCCTCCAGCCACAGGACGAAGTCTTCAGGCTGGCCACCTCCCTCGGGAACCTGGGGCTTGAACCAGGTACCACCCTATGGATGGGAGATGACGGCAAACCGGGATGGCCGAGACTGCTTCATCAAGTAAGTTGAACACAACATTCATGAATGGTGCCAACTTTGCCTTCTGGGACATTTCTGTTTTGACCCTTGACTCCATAGAATTAGCATTCTTAAATTGCAGACTCCTGGGCACTTGGAGGCCATGACTCAATCAACTGATTGCCTGGACCTTCCATATCTGGTGATATGAGGTTGCTTTGTTCTTGGGCTCATGCCATTTTAGGCCCTCCTGGGCCACAGCAAAAATGTATGTTATTGAATCTCAGGCCAGTTGTATTCATTGTCTGAGACAAGTGAATAAAGTTTGACATGGAGGAGTGTCATTTGGAAAGCCTTCTTGAAATGATTAAGACAGAAATATTACTGGTTCTTCTCTAATTAGAAATATCATCAGAGAGGATTACATGTGTTATGGGTTGTCCTATAACTTTCTCCCACTAACATTGGTTAAGGTTTTGGATATTTTGTGGTGCTTTTCTTTTTTTTTTCAATTGTGCTAAAATATATATTACATACCAATTATTTAATTTATGTTATATATATAATGGTTATGTTACATATAACATAATGGTAACTTTTATTTACCATCTTAACTGCCTCTAGGTGTACAATTCAAGGACATGAACTATATTCACACTATTTTGCAACTATCACCACTTTCATTTTCCAGATCTTTTCCATCTTCCCCAACAGAAACTTCTGTCCACATTAAACAGTAATTCCCTATTCCCCCTCCCCCCAGTAACTGATATCTCATATAAGTGAACTCATACAATATTTGTACTTTTTTTATCTGGCTTATTTTACTGTGCATAATGTTTTCAAGGTTCATTCATGTTGTAGAATGTCTAAGAATTTCATTCCTTTAAGACCAAGTAATACTGGGTTGGCTAACAGTTCGTGTTTCTCTGTCAGATCTTACTGAAAAATCCAAATGAAGTGTTTGGCCCACCCAATATTTAATTGTATGGATTGATCCCATTTGTTTATACATTTATTTGTCTGCAATCATTTGAGCTGTTTCCATCATTTTGCTCTTGTGAATATTGCTACTGTGAACATTAGTACCTGGAGGAGAGCAAGACAACCCACTCCAGGATTCTTGCCTGGAGAATCCCATGGACAGAGGAGCCTGGTGGGCTACAGTCATAGGGTCGCAAAGAGTCGGTCACTACTGAAGAGATGTAGCATGCACACAAGAGCATTAGTGCACAAGTATCTGTTTGAGTCTCTGCTTCTGATTCTTTTGGGCATATACCTGGGAGTGGAATTGCTGGATTATATGATAGTTAGATGTTCATTTTTTCCAAGAATAACCAAACTGTTTTTCACAGAGAGTATAGTGCTCTGGTTTTTTTGCAGTTGTGTGAAAAAAGTGCTTATATTGCACCTCTAATAATAGCAAGAGGCCACTCTGTTTTCTTCTCCAATCTAAGTGAAATATTCTTAATTATGAGAAATTAGTGAACAAGATTTGAAATCACAAAGCATAGTTGGCCCTAGCCTAATAGAAGTGAACAGAGGTTGTAGGCCAAGGGGAAAAAATGTTTCAATACCACAGGCTTCATTGTTTGTTTCAGCCCAGCGGACTGTGGACTAATTAGCAAATAAAGGATCCATGTGAGATAGGGGATCATTTTTATAAAAAATGGAAACATCTGCCAAGATTGCTATTGAGTATTTGCTCTTCTGGATAGTCCAGCGCATTTAAGTTAGGACTGCTGGCGAGTAGCTCCAGAAAAATTCCTGTGGGTGTTGTCAGTGGTTTCCTAGTCTCTGCAGAGGGGAGAGGACTTCTCCTCAGAGTTCAGTTTGTGACTGTAGGGCTGGCTTCCTGGGTCCTTCCTAAATAGGATGGGGAAGGAATCTCTCAGGAATCTTGAAGATATGAAGATAGCCCAGGAGTTTTTTACACTCTATATTGTTGTTCGCTAATTTCAACAGTTTGCCTGCATCCCTCATAATGGTAGAAAGATGATATTTTTTGATATTATATTATGCCATCTATTTCAAAACATGGATACGAATTTATGTAATTGGCACAGTTGAGGTGGCCTAGATGCATTGACTCAAAACAATAAAAATTTCTGCCAAAGAAATGTAATTTTAAAAACACATGAGTTGTGAATTTTGTGATGGTACAACTCATGCTTCCCTAATTAAAATGGATTTTTCTTTGTCTGTGGTTGGATTGAGACTCTGTACATTAGAGGCCAGTTGATTGACAGATACAAACCCAAACGATGGCCTATTGGTTGGAGATTCTAGGAACCCCAACAAGATCTACAGATATGCATTTCCAACAGTGTCATTGACATTTTTAAGGGCCAGCCCAGGTGTCAATTTAACATTTACACTGGCCTAATGCCAGCTGTTGAAACATGAAGGAGCAGATCAGCAACTTATTAGAGAAGCCTGCACTGATTACTAAATGACAAGTTTTAAAACCAAAGTCACCGGTATCACTTATCTAAATCCACGGAGCTTCTTCCTTGAGGAGTAAATTTCCACAGTCTTCTCAAAGATACTGTTTAAAGATGTCAAAAATGGTATTTCTTTTGAAAGTCTTTGTTATTTCTTTGCACTAATGAGTTTTATAGTATGAGTTTTATAAATAATCAGAATCATTCTGAGTTTTAATCTTACCGAGTAACTGATGTCCATTACAAAGAGATTACAAAGTGTTTCTCTACTCATTAGTTTTAGAAGTTAAAAGAACAATTCGAAAAGTAACCTATTATTAGTAATTAGCACCTTTTCA
This sequence comes from Capricornis sumatraensis, assembly GCF_032405125.1. Taxonomy (NCBI): domain Eukaryota; kingdom Metazoa; phylum Chordata; class Mammalia; order Artiodactyla; family Bovidae; genus Capricornis; species Capricornis sumatraensis. The sequence continues at coordinate 135,148,183 of NC_091092.1, read as the reverse complement.
TTTACTTTTCAACTCTGTTACATTTTCTCTTTGAATGAGAAATGTCTTTTTTCTTATCTTGTCTTGAGATCTAAATGATAACTCGCATCAGACAATCGATTTTGATGGAGATACAACTACTTCTAAGTGATGGACAGAGCTATGGGAGAAACCAAGGTTCACGTGTTTAAAGTTAGTATCTCAGAGTTAATGCTATTGCTAATTCTATTGAGATAATTGAGACAATTTTTTTTAACTTTATTTTGCTTTACAATACTGTATTGGTTTTGCCATACATCAACATGAATCCACCACGGGTGTACATGAGTTCCCAATCCTGAACCCCCCTCCCACCTCCCTCCCCATACCATCTCTCTGGGTCATCCCATAGCACCAGCCCCAAGCATCCTGTATCCTGCATCGAACCTAGACTGGCGATTCGTTTCTTACATGTTATTGTACATATTTCAATACCATTCTCCCAAATCATCCCACCCTCTCACTCTCTCACAGAGTCAAAAGTCTGTTCTATACATCTTTGTCTCTTTTGCTGTCTTGCATACAGGGTTATTGTTACCACCTTTCTAAATTCCATATATATGTGTTAGTATACTGTATTGGTGTTTTTCTTTTTTGCTTACTTCACTCTGTATAATCGGCTCCAGTTTCATCCACCTCATTAGAACTGATTCAAATGTATTCTTTTTAATGGCTGAGTAATACTCCATTGTGTATATGTACCACAGCTTTCTTATCCATTCATCTGATGAACATCTAGGTTGCTTCCATGTCTTGGCTATTATAAACAGTGCTGTGATGAACATTGGGGTACACGTGTCTCTTTCAATTCTGGTTTCCTTGGTGTGTATGCCCAGCAGTGGGATTGCTGGGTCATACATAAGGCAGTTCTATTTGCAGTTTTTTAAGGAATCTCCACACTGTTCTCCATAGTGGCTGTACTAGTTTGCATTCCCACCCACAGTGTAAGAGGGTTCCCTTTTCTCCACACCCTCTCCAGCATTTATTGCTTGTAGACTTTTGGATTGCAGCCATTCTGACTGGTGTGAAATGGTACCTTATTGTGGTTTTGATTTGCATTTCTCTGATAATGAGTGATGTTGAACATCTTTTCATGTGTTTGTTAGCCATCTGTATGTCTTCTTTGGAGAAATATCTGTTTAGTTCTTTGGCCCATTTTTTGATTGTGTTGTTTATTTTTCTGGAATGGAGCTGCACGAGTTGCTTGTATATTTTTGAGATTAGTTGTGTGTCAGTTGCTTCATTTGCTATTATTTTCTCCCATTCTGAAGGCTGTCTTTTTACCTTGCTTATAGTTTCCTTTGTTGTGCAGAAGCTTTTAATTTTAATTAGATCCCATTTGTTTATTTTTGCTTTTATTTCCAGTATTCTGGGAGGTGGATCATAGAGGATCCTGCTGTGATTTATGTTGGAGAGTGTTTTGCCTACGTTCTCCTCTAGGAGTTTTATAGTTTCTGGTGTTTTTTGTGTATGGTATTAGAAAGTGTTCTAGTTTCATTCTTTTACAAGTGGTTGACCAGTTTCCCCAGCACCACTTGTTAAAGAGATTGTCTTTAATCCATTGTGTATTCTTGCCTCCTTTGTCAAAGATAAGGTGTCCATAGGTGTGTGGATTTATCTCTGGGCTTTCTATTTTGTTCCATTCATCTGTATTTCTGTCTTTGTACCAGTACCATACTGTCTTGATGACTGTGGCTTTGTAGTAGAGCCTGAAGTCAGGCAGGTTGATTCCTCCAGTTCCATTCTTCTTTCTCAAGATTGCTTTGGCTATTCGAGGTTTTTTGTATTTCCATACAAATCTTGAAATTATTTGTTCTAGTTCTGTGAAAAATATGGCTGGTACCTTGATAGGGATTACATTGAATTTGTAAATTGCTTTGGGTAGTATACTCATTTTCATTACATTAATTCTTCCAGTCCATGAACATGGTATATTTCTCCATCTATTAGTGTCCTCTTTGATTTCTTTCACCAGTGTTTTAAAGTTTTCTATATATAGGTCTTTAGTTTCTTTAGGTAGATATATTCCTAAGTATTTTGTTCTTTTCGTTGCAATGGTGAATGGAATTGTTTCCTTAATTTCTTTTTCTACTTTCTCATTATTAGTGTATAGGAATGCAAGGGATTTCTGTGTGTTGATTTTATATCCTGAAACTTTACTATATTCATTGATTAGCTCTAGTAATTTTCTGTTGGAGTCTTTAGGGTTTTCTAGGTAGAGGATCATGTCATCTTCAAACAGTGAGAGTTTTTCTTCTTCTTTTCCAATTTGGATTCCTTTTATTTCTTTTTCTGCTCTGATTGCTGTGGCTAAAACTTCCAGAACTATGTTGAATAGTAGTGGTGAAAGTGGGCACCCTTGTCTTGTTCCTGACTTTAGGGGACATGCTTTCAATTTTTCACCATTGAGGATAATGTTTGGTGTGGGTTTGTCATATATAGCTTTTATTATGTCGAGGTATGTTCCTTCTATTCCTGCTTTCTGGAGAGTTTTTATCACAAATGGATGTTGAATTTTGTCAAAGGCCTTCTCTGCATCTATTGAGATAATCATATGGCTTTTATTTTTCAATTTGTTAATGTGGTGAATTACATTGATTTGCGGATATTGAAGAATCCTTGCATCCCTGGGATAAAGCCCACTTGGTCATGGTGTATGATCTTTTTAATGTGTTGTTGGATTCCGATTGCTAGAATTTTGTTAAGGATTTTTGCATCTATGTTCATCAGTGATATTGGCCTGTAGTTTTCTTTTTTCTTTTTTTTTTTTTTTTTGTGGCGTCTTTGTCAGGTTTTGGTATTAGGGTGATGGTGGCCTCATAGAATGAGTTTGGAAGTTTACCTTCCTCTGCAATTTTCTGGAAGAGTTTGAGTAGGATCGGTGTTAGCTCTTCTCTAAATTTTTGGTAGAATTCAGCTGTGAAGCCGTCTGGACCTGGGCTTTTGTTTGCTGGAAGATTTCTGATTACAGTTTCAATTTCCGTGCTTGTGATGGGTCTGTTAAGATTTTCTATTTCTTCCTGGTTCAGTTTTGGAAAGTTGTGCTTTTCTAAGAATTTGTCCATTTCTTCCATGTTGTCCACTTTATTGGCATATAATTGCTGATAGTCACTTTCACTTTCCCCTTTCATGCATTGGAGAAGGCAATGGCAACCCACTCCAGTGTTCTTGCCTGGAGAATCCCAGGGATGGGGGAGCCTGGTGGGCTGCCATCTATGGGGTTGCACAGAGTCGGACACGACTGAAGCAACTTAGCAGCAGCAGCAGCAGCAGCAGTCTCATATGATCCTTTGTATTTCTGTGTTGTCTGTTGTGATCTCTTCATTTTCATTTCTAATTTTATTGATTTGATTTTTTCCCTTTGTTTCTTGATGAGTCTGGCTAATGGTTTGTCAATTTTATTTATCCTTTCAAAGAACCAGCTTTTGGCTCTGTTGATTTTTGCTACGGTCTCTTTTGTTTCTTTTGTATTTATTTCTGCCCTAATTTTTAAGATTTCTTTCCTTCTACTAACCCTGGGGTTCTCCATTTCTTCCTTTTCTAGTTGCTTTATGTGTAGAGTTAGGTTATTTATTTGACTTTTTTCTTGTTTCTTGAGGTATGCCTGTATTGCTATGAATTTTCCTCTTAGCACTGCTTTTATAGTGTCCCACAGGTTTGGGGTTGTTGTGTTTTCATTTTCATTCATTTCTATGCATATTTTGATTTTGTTTTTGATTTCTTCTGCGATTTGTTGGTTATTCAGAAGCGTGTTGTTCAGCCTCCATATGTTGGAATTTTTAATAGTTTTTCTCCTGTAATTGAGATCTAACCTTTTTTATGGTCGGAAAAGATGCTTGGAATGATTTCAATTTTTTTGAATTTACCAAGGCTAGATTTATGGCCCAGGATGTGATCTATCCTGGAGAAGGTTCCGTGAGCACTTGAGAAAAAGGTGAAATTCATTGTTTTGGGGTGAAATGTCCTATAGATAAATCAATTAGGTCTAACTGGTCTATTGTATCATTTAAAGTTTGTGTTTCATTGTTAATTTCCTGTTTAGTTGATCTATCCATAGGTGTGAGTGGGGTATTAAAGTCTCCCACTATTATTATGTTATTGTTAATTTCCCCTTTCATACTTGTTAGCATTTGTCTTACATATTGCAATGCTCCTATGTTGGGTGCATATATATCGATAATTGTTATATTTTCTTCTTGGATTGATCCTTTGATCATTATGTAGTGGCCTTCTTCATCTCTTTTCACAGCCTTTGTTTTAAAGTCTATTTTATCTGATATGAGTATTGCTACTCCTGCTTTCTTTTGGTCTCTATTTGCATGGAATATCTTTTTCCAGCCCTTCACTTTCAGTCTGTATATGTCCCTTGTTTTGAGGTGGGTCTCCTGTAGACAACACATATAGGGGTCTTGTTCATGTATCCATTCAGCCAGTCATTGTCTTTTGGTTGGGGCATTCAACCCATTTACGTTTAAGGTAATTATTGATAAGTATGATCCCGTTGCCATTTACTTTGTTGTTTTGGGTTTGAGTTTATACACCCTTTCTGTGTTTCCTGTCTAGAGAAGATCCTTTAGCATTTGTGGAAGAGCTGGTTTTGTGGTGCTGAATTCTCTCAACTTTTGCTTGTCTGTAAAGCTTTTGATTTCTCCTTCATATTTGAATGAGATCCTTGTTGGATACAGTAATCTGGGCTGTAGGTTATTTTCTTTCATCACTTTAAGTATGTCCTGCCATTCTTTCCTGGCCTGAAGAGTTTCTATTGAAAGATCAGCTGTTATCCTTATGGAAATCCCCTTGTGTGTTATTTTGTTGTTTTTCCCTTGCTGCTTTTAATATTTGTTCTTTGTGTTTGATCTTTGTTAATTTGATTAATATGTGTCTTGGGGTGTTTTGGCTTGGGTTTATCCTGTTTGGGACTCTCTGGGTTTCTTGGACTTGGGTGATTATTTCCTTCCCCATTTTAGGGAAGTTTTCAACTATTATCTCCTCAAGTATTTTCTCATGGTCTTTCTTTTTGTCTTCTTCTTCTGAGATTCCTATAATTTGAATGTTGGAGTGTTTCATATTGTCCTGGAGGTCTCTGAGATTGTCCTCATTTCTTTTAATTCATTTTTCTTTTTTCCTCTCTGATTCATTTATCTCTACCATTCTATCTTCTATTTCACTAATCCTATCTTCTGCCTCCGTTATTCTACTCTTTGTTCCCTTCAGAGTGTTTCTGATCTCATTTATTGCATTATTCATTATATATTGACTCTTTTTTATTTCTTCTGGGTCCTTGTTAAACCTTTCTTGCATCTTCTCAATCATTGTCTCCAGGCTATTTATCTGTGATTCCATTTTAATTTCAAGAGTTTGGATCATTTTCACTATCAATATTCGGAATTCTTTCTCAGGTAGATTCCCTATCTCTTCCTCTTTTGTTTGGTTTAGTGGGCTTTTATCCTGTTCCTTTACCTGATGGGTATTCCTCTGTCTCTTCATCTTGTTTATATTGCTGTGTTTGGAGTGGCCTTTCTGTATTCTGGCAGTTTGTGGAGTTCTCTTTATTATGGAGTTTCCTCACTGTGGGTGGGGTTGTATCAGTGGCTTGTCAAGGTTTCTTGGTTAGGGAAGCTTGTGTCAGAGTTCTGGTGGGTGGAGCTGGATTTCTTCTCTCTGGAGTGCAATGAAGTGTCCAGTAATGAGTTAAGAGATGTCAGTGGTTTTGGAGTAACTTTGAGCTGCCTGTATATTGAAGCTCAGGGCTGTGTTCCTGTGTTGCTGGAGAATTTGCGTGGTATGTCTTGCTGTGGAACTTGTTGGCCCTTGGGTGGTGCTTGGTTTCAGTGTAGGTATGGAGGCATTTGATGTGCTCCTATCAATTAATGTTCCCTGGAGGCAGGAGTTCTCTGATGTTCTCAGGATTTGGACTTAAGCTTCCTGCTTCTGGTTTTCAGTTTTATTTTTTACAGTAGTCTCAAGACTTCTCCTTCTATACTGCACCATTGATAGAACATCTAGGTTAAAGATGAAAAGTTTCTCCACACTGAGGGACACCCAGAAAGGTTCACAGAGTTACATGGAGAAGAGAAGAGGGAGGGGGGAGTTAGAGGTGACCCAAATGAGATGAGGTGGAATCAAAGGAGGAGAGAGCAAGCTAGCCAGTAATCACTTCCTTATGTGCGCTCCACAGTCTGGACCGCTCAGAGATGTTCACGGAGGTATACTGAAAAAAGAAGAGGGAGGAAGGAGACAGAGGTGGCCAGGAGGATAAAAGGGGTGAATGAAAAGAAGAGAGGCGGATCCAGCCAGTAATCAGTTCCCTAAGTGTTCTCCACCGTCTGGAACACACAAAGATTCACAGAGTTGGGTAGAGAAGAGAAGGGGGTGGGAGGAGACAGAGGCAACCTGGTGAAGAAAAAGGAGAGTCCAAAGGAGGAGAGAACAGTCAAGCCAGTAATCTTGCTCTCACGTAAAAATGGGTACTGAAGATTGGGTTTTTGAAGGTACAAAATTGATAACAAATACCAAAAAGCAAAGATTAAAAATCTAGAGTAGAGGTTGGATTTTCAAAAACACAATATTAAAGAAAAGAAGAAGAGAAAAAAAAGTCACAAGAATTATTTTAAAAAAAAAAAATATATATATATATATATATACGAAGTTTGCTTTAAAAATAGGGTGCAAATAAATAAATATATTTTAAAAATAAAAAAATAAAAATAGGGTATTTTTTTTTGAAAAGTAATAGTAGGTTATAAAAATGAAAATTAAAGGAGAAATAGAGAACTGTTTTTGAAGGCAATGAGCTCCTTTTCTGGGTGCCTGCTGTCCTCTGCCAGCATTCAGAAGTTGTTTTGTGGAATTTACTCAGCATTGAAATGTTCTTTTGATGAATTTGTGGGGGAGAAAGTGGTCTCCTCATCCTATTCCTCCACCATCTTAGCGAGACAATTCTATTGTTACAAATGTTTCAGAATATGGCTCAGAGTAGTTCAAGATGTGTTCAAATTTCATCTTTCCTCTTCTATCCTCAGTTATTTACAGTAGGGCTGGGTAGGATGTTTTCTATAAAGAGTTACTATTCCATGGGTTTAAAGACGTTTTTCCCCTTTGGTGTTCATAAATTTGTTCTCTACATCTGTGTCTCTATTCCTGTTTTGCAAATAAGATTATCTATACCATTCTTGTAGATTCCTTATGTATGCATTAATATATGATATTAGTATTTCTCTTTCTGACTTACTTCATTCTGTGTGACAGTCCATGTCTCTACAAACGGCCAAATTTCATTCCTTTTTATGGCTGAGTAATATCCCATTGTATATATATGTACCACGTCCTTTTCCATTCATCTCTTGGTGGACATTTAGGTTCCTTCCATGTCCTCCTGACTGTGGAAAATAGCACTGCTATGAACATTGAGGGTGAAGTGAAGTCGCTCAGTCATGTCCGATTCTTTGCTACCCCATGGAGTATAGCCCACCAGGCTCCTCTGTCCATGGGATTTTCCAGGCAAGAATACTGGAGCGGGCTGCCATTTCCTTCTCCAGGGGATCTTCCCAACCCAGGGATCAAACCCAGGTCTCCCTCATTGCAGGCAGATACTTTAACCTCTGAGCCACCAGGGAAGCCCAACATTGAGGGTACATGTGCCTTTTGAATTATGGTTTTCTCTGGGTATATGCCTACTAGTGGGATTGCTGGGTCATATATTAGCTCTGTTTTTAGTGTTTTTTTTTTTTTTTTTAGGAACCTCCATACTGTTCTACATAGTGGCTGCACAGTTTACATTCCCACCAACACTACAAAAAAGATTGAAAAGGACAAGTTTTGTTGATATGCTTAGAGAATTTTTTTTTTTGAGGTATGAAGAACATTGTGTAAGAAACATGACAGATGGGAAAAAAAATTTCTCAGTTTCTTATTATTAACAATTAAGAGAGACAGCAGAACGGGGGAAGGGAGTGAAGCAGATTGGAAGAGAGAAACTACCAAGAGAAGAGTCTTAGTGAGAAATGGCTAAGAGAGGGAACAATGGGCGGGCAGAGAAATTAGGAGAAACTAGGGAAAGTGAGGTACTCTGAGATGTTTCTTATAATAATAACATCCATAAATTATAAATGAAGTTGGATACGCATTGCTGTAGATATAAATAGAGAAATAGATATGGATATAGTTAAGGAGTATAGATAACCATGTAGACATTGATACAGATATAAATGGCTACAGATATACAGAGAGAGTTGTAGATATAGGTGTCAGATATAGACTATAGATAGGGATGGATAGACATAGACCAGTGACTGTGCAGCCAGGTTTTCCCAGGAGGTTCCTGGTTTATGGGTATTCTTCTGACATAATTTCTGATGGCACCTCCTTTGGTTCTCTGACTATATATCTTATATTATCCAAATCTGAGTGTTCTGATTTGGATAATATAAGGTAACTATATATCACACTACTAAAGTTTAGAAAACTCTTGGAAGATGTAGGATTGCATTTCATCTTGACAACTGTCCTGCAAGATAGTTGAAGCACACAGAGAAATTTCCTTCTTACGGAAGAAGCTGAGGTTCACAGGGATTGGGATCTCCACCTCCTATGGCTAATCAGAACAGTGTTTGTACCACATTGTCAAGACTCCAAGGCCTTTGTGCTTTTGGCTCTTCATCCACACTAAGCTTTGGCCAATACCCCTAGGATTCCCCAGCCCCACCAATGTACTCTGCCATACCCTCCCTACTCAGCATCCTTAAAAATTGCCTGGGCAGCCTGATTGTCTGCTCATGTGTATAAGCACTCCCTGGTTACACCTAACATGTGTCCCCCCAACATATATTGAGCACCACTAAGTGATGAAGATGGGGCTTCCCATGTGGTGCTAGTGGTCAAGAAGCCACCTGCCAATACAGGAGGCATAAGAGACTCAGATTCATTCCCTGGGTCGAGAAAATCCCCTGCAGGAGGGCAGAGCAACCCACTTTAGTATTCTTCCCTGGAGAATCCCATGGACAGAGGAGCCTGGAGGCCTATGGTCCATGGGGTTGCAAAGAGTCGGATACCACTAAAATGACTTAGTGTGACACATGCAAGTGATGAAGATACTAAAATAAGCAAGGTGTATTCTTTCCTTCCAAGCTCTTAAAATGTGGTGGAAGTGATATATGAAATAATAGAATATGCTTTAGATACAGGGGAAGGCCCAAGAAGGAAACCATCTGTCTTTTGGAGCTGGGGGTGAAGATGCAGGCCGTTGCCATGGGTCTCACACTGACAGAGAGGTCAACCATTATTCTCAACCAGGTAGTATCTCTTTTAAGCCCTTTAGAGACACATAATATGTTTCATAGTCAAAGATGAGGGAACAATGTGAGTTCCTTATTTTCCATTTTTGAATTAAATGAAGCAATATATGCTTATTTAACTGTAGAGGTGGGTAGAGATAATGCCAAAATAGATGCTTTGTAAATTGGTTTTTGGAGGCTGAAGAAAAAATTTAAGTGTGAGCAAAATAAATATTAAAACATTTGCCACCAAAATAGATTAGATGAGCCACACTGGAGTCTGGGGAAAGGGATGGGGGGCTGGGCAGTAAGAGACCAGACTGGAGGGTCATTTCCAAACCACATGCCCTCATTTTTCAAGTTCTAAAATCAAGAGGCTTTTTTTTTTTTTTTCTCTTCTTTTTCAACCTACTGGTTTTCTGGCTACCGTCCCCCATAAGTTTGCAAATGTAACCCTGTGTGCATATTGGATAAGATACACTGTTCTATTATTGAACCAGCAATTCTCATGGGGGGTAATTAAACCAAGTCACTATCTTCTTAATGCAGAGGAATTCAATTCTGAAACCTGAATATTGGATACTAGTAATGAGATGTGGAAACTTCCACTTTGTTTTCCAGTATGGCTTTGGCCCAACTTGGGAGTTATATAGCCATTGCTATCTGCCAGTCAATTTAGTGGTCAATGAGAAATGTGTTTTGGGCTCTCTATCTCCAGAAAAGAATAATCTGAAGAAATACAAGTACTTTGTGTGCCCCATCCCTGTTTTTTTATGAACTATAAGACAGTTAAGTCAACATGATAAGAATTCTGTCATCTTGAAAATTACAAATGACAAAGTCTTGTTGTTCAGTTTCTCAGTCATGTCCAACTCTTTGCGATCCCATGAACTGCAGCACTCTCGGCTTCCCTGTCCTTCACCATCTCCCTGAGCTTGCTCAAACTCATGTCCATTGAGTTGATGATGCCATCCAACCATCTCATCCTCTGTGTTTTCCTCCATCTCCTCCTGCCTTCAGTCTTTTCCCAACATCAAAACCTTTCATCATCCTAAAGTGGGAGCCTCTGAGTATTCCCTCCAGTCTTTATCTAGTCTACTTCAAACAATTGATTATTTTCAAATATTTTTGGTAGTTCTAGGGCTAGTCTTTGTATTTTTTTTTACATTTTTACTCCAAGATTTCATAAGAGAGTCTTAGTGTTATTCTGTGGAGGAATCCAATAATCTTTTATTATGTGATGAATGCCCTTGAACTTTTCCTTCTCTAAAATTTAAAGAATACAAATAAGTCAAGAAGAGTTAAGTTATAAAGTTCTGTGTGTATATTTTGGTTGCACCCCTCAACCCCTTGATCAATTTCATATTTGAAGCAGATTTCAATTTCTTACTTTATTAGGCTTACATTTTAAAAACACACTCAACAGAAGATAAATGAATCTGAGAGATTGCTCAAATTGTTCCTCTTTGTTTCTGGCAATAAAAGGCAGAATGTCTTTGTAGAAATTAACAGTTGTGCCAATAAAAGAAATAGGAGAGATCTATTTGAGGTGGGTTGCTCTGTTATTTTGTGTGGTTTTAAATTGAGAGCTAGCATTATATTAGAGTAGAGGCAGTTTGCCTCGTTTTTGTGTTTTTGGTGAAGAATTCTTAAATAAAATGTTTCGCTTCCAAGTACACACAATGAATTCTGCATAAAATGTAAATAATTGCCTCATTGCAAGAGCAAATGCCATTTAGGTAAATGAGTTCCTTAGGATTCCGAGCATCCACTCAAGGGGAGGGAGGTATATTATAATTTTGGAAGTGGAGGAACAAAGTAAACGTGATAGGATCATTACACGAAATGAAAGGTAATTATGTCATGTCAACGCAAAAGCTTCCCAGGCTGAACATTCGGGGCTGTTTATTCCCTTCATTGGAGCAGATTTGTTTTCTTTCGAATCTGACAAAGCACCTCTCCGCTGAGTTAATAATCACTGCTCCCAGCTGGAAGGTAAGTTTGCAGAGCTGATGGAAGGGCTTTTAACAGGAAGGCTCTGAAATGACACCATCATTCCAGATCTACCTTAACATATGGCACAGCAAACTGTGCTCGGCAGACTTCTCCTTTACTGGAGGTTATTTCATTTTCCCTACACGTTTAGTTTTTGAAACTTTGCTGGTGGACTTAATCTGGCCGTCATCTAGGACACGTCCCTAATGCATTTGCTTATTTGTCCAGCAGGCCAAGGTATCTGAAGGGAATGTAATTATTCGAAGTCCCTTGGGCTACTTGATTCTGGCCGAGTTGGGACACGCACATTTGGGAAGAGCTGTTGACAGCCGGCTGGCTGCTGGACAGGGTGGGCTCTCTCTTCTCCTGAGCTGTTATGTAGCCCCTGGGGATGTACATGAGGTGGGTCACAGAGCCCATTTGGAATCCCAGGGACAGGCAGCCTGTGCAAAGGACAAGCACCTGGATGGCCAGGTTTCCATCACAGCCTGTAATTGAAATAGTAGCTTGGGGCTGCCTACCACCCTTTGCTTCCTTTGAGTGGCCTTTGTATCCCTACTTTCTGGACTGAGCCAGCCCTTGCAGAGAGCAATTTTGATCTCATCACCTAGGGCTGGGACCCAGGCAGGAAACTCTGGCCTGTCCCAAATGGCAAGTAGGGGATGTGGCTATTTAGCCAAGGAAATTGGCTAAACTGAAGAGAACAAGGAATCACCTGTAGTGGCAGGTGTCTTTTCATCACTGTCTGCACTGCCACCTAGGAGGGGGAGCAGAAGTGCCTTCCTGGGCCCACCAGGGGGCAGGAGACAACTGTTCCCCACCAGGCCCTGACCTCTATTTCCTCTCAAAACCCGAGTAAAAATGTCTTATTAGTAGCCACCTTCTAGGGAAGAGTCTCTTAGTTGCAAGGCTGAGAGATGGCAATGCTTTTTAGTGGACACTCAGATCGGCCTGTGTCAAGAGCAGTGGTGTCCCATCTCTATGCCCCAGGGTCTGCCACTCACCCACTGCTGGAGCACAGGTTTGGTTGACAGCAGTTCACCGAAGAAGGCTAGGAGAGACTCTCAGGTCCATCTGATATTAAAGTGAAGTGAAAGTCGCTCAGTCGTGTCTGACTCTTTGCGACCCCATGGACTATGTTTTCCATGGAATTCTCCAGGCTAGAATAATAGAGTGGGTACCCTTTCCCTTCTCCAGGGGATCTTCCCAACCCAAGATCGAGCCCATGTCTCCCACATTGCAAGTGGATTCTTAACCAGCTGAGCCACGAGGGAAGCCCATCTGATATTAAAGGACAGAGCTAAAGATGCAGGGCCGGCTACTTCATTTTTGGTGCCCATTCCAAAATGAAAACGTGCCCCTTGTTCAAACAGCAGGATGAAAGTGCTCCTTTTCTCCTATGTCTCTCTGTCAACATGTCATAGTCTTTGATTTTCTATTGAATGCCATTGGAAGTAGCAAAAACCAAAAATTTTTAATCATTATCATGAGTGTTCCCAATCATTTATATATTATGCAGTGTGAGTTTTAGATGCAAATAGCAGGGCAGGTAACTCATATGAGGAACTGCTGTTTCACACGTACACATATTTCATTCTGAACAGAGAGTAGAAATGCACAAAATGAACTCAGTGGTTTTTGTTTTACTTCTTTACATGAGCACACACCACCAAATCTCTCTTCCTTTGGCTTGCTGATGGATAAGGAGAACCAACAGGCGGCTCAGTGGTCAAGATTCCGCCTGCCAGTGCAGGAGACACAAGAGACATGGGTTCGATCTCTGGATCGAGGAGATCTACTGAAGTAGGAAATGGCAACCCACTCCAGTATTCTTGCCTGGAAAATTCCATAGACAGAAGAGCCTATTGGACTATAGTCCAGGGGGTCACAAAGAGTCGAACACAATGGAGCACACTTGCAAGCAAGCAAGGGGAACCAAGAGGAAAGTGAATTATGGGTGCCTCTATTTTTCCCACACCTTATGTGTCATCACCTTGAGTTTAAGGGGTAGCCTGGCCAGTACAGAGTGATCACACGAGGATGAGAGGATAAACAAGGACTCCTTGATCATTCATGTTGCTCAAAAAGCTACATCTGTTCAGAACTAATTAGCCTTCAGTCTTCATCTCCAAACCTCTCCTCTTGAGGTTTTTTAAAAACCATTTCTCATGCATTTCTCAGTAACGGCCTAGGAAAGAGGGAAACTTGCCTGGAGCTAACTATTGACTGCCTCAGAAAGCCGTCTCCATCCCATTTCCAGGATGGCTTTGGTCACCCTAAGGTATATACTTCCGCACTCTTCTCCTGTCGGCTATTAATTCTCTCGGTCAAGTCAGCAAGGTGTGTGCTGTGTGTGCTATGTCACTTCAGTTGTGTTCGTCTCTTTGCGACCCCGTGGACTGTAGCCCACCAGGCTCCTCTGTCCATGGCTTTCCCAGGCAAGAATACTGGAGTGGGTTGCCATTTCCTACTCCAGGGGAATCTTCCTGACCCAGTGATTGAACCCACATCTCTTACATCTCCAGAATAGGCATGCTTTTTCTATAAAATATCAAATAGTAAATATTTTAGGCTTTGGAGACCATTTCTCTTTCAAATGAACAATGCAACTCTGCCACTGTAGTGTGAAAGAAGCTATAGGAAATGTGTAAACGAATGGACATGCTTGTGTTCCAATAAAACCTTATTTACAAAAATTGGTGGCAGGCTGAATTTGGCTCAAATTTTGGCTGAATTTGCCAAAACTTGCTCTAGAATTTCATGCGTTTGGCCACAATCTCATATGAAAAGAACCATGACATTGGTAAAGTGACTTTTGAGCTGCATTGTGAGTCATGTAAGGAGTTAAAAAAGGACTCCAGAGCCCCATTTTTTCCTACTTTTGCCAGAAAGCTCCATGTTGTATCTCTTGTCAGTAAGAGTTCTTGTACAACTCTCACAGTCATTGTTGTTGTTGTTCAGTCTCCCAGTTGTGTCCAACTCTTTGTAACCCCATGGACTGCAGCACACCAGGCCTCCTCCCTGTCCCTCATCATCTCCTGGAGTTTGCCCAAGTTCATGTCCATTGCATCAGTGATGCCATCCAACCATCTCATCCTCTGATGCCCTCTTCTCCTTCTGTCTATTGTCTTCTGACATTTATTGCATGCATGCTAAGTTGCTTCATTCATGCCCAACTTTTTGTGACCCAAGGACTATAGCCTGTCAGGCTCCTCTGTCCCTCACGTCTAAAAGGCATTCTAGGAATAACGTTAAAATCCACTAAAGAAGTAGAACTTTTATTTTGAGCATATCATGATTCTCCATACACACACATTTTCAACCAACACCTTCGCTGTAGGGGGTTTGAGGGACAGGAACTGACAGCAACTTGAAACCCAGTCACAGTGGAATGCTCAATGCAAGCACAAATAATTATTAGGGAGGTGAAAATTACATAGCAACTTGCTCATACTAATGGTCTACGGAGAAACAGCTCAATTGTAATTTCAAAACGTTAATTGTCCATAATGTTTTGAAGAAATTCTACTCATTATCTTTTTCAAATTTTATAAAGCTCCCATATAAAGGTCCCCAGTTTATTTTTGTTCTGTTCTAGGCTGTTCCCTTGGCTTCTATGACACCATCCCACTTCTTTTGTTCCAAACTCAAAGAATATTCCTTCTCATGGCTCCTCAACTTGTTCTTTTTTCTCTCAACATTCAAAGTTCACTTTGTCATATTTTCAAGCCTATATTTCTACTTCAGTTCAGTTCAGTTCAGTTCAGTTCAGTCATTCAGTCGTGTCTGACTCTTTGCGACCCCATGAATCACAGCTCGCCAGGCCTCCCTGTCCATCACCAACTCCCGGAGTTCACTCAAACTCACATCCATCGAGTCAGTGATGCCATCCAGCCATCTCATACTCTGTCGTCCCCTTCTCCTCCTGCCCCCAATCCCTCCCGGCATCAGAGTCTTTTCCAATGAGTCAACTCTTTGCATGAGGTGGCCAAAGGACTGCAGTTTCAGATTTAGCATCATTCCCTCCAAAGAAATCCCAGGGCTGATCTCCTTCAGAATGGACTGGTTGGATCTCCTTGCAGTCCAAGGGACTCTCAAGAGTCTTCTCCAACACCACAGTGCAAAAGCATCAATTCTTTGGCACTCAGCCTTCTTCACAGTCCAACTCTTGCATCCATACATGACCACTGGAAAAACCATTAGAACCCACAAAAAAAGAAAAAACAAGGATACATGAACATAAATACTTTGATACCATTTGATTTGAGTCCAAAAATTTCTAGAGACACATGACTGTCCCACAACAGCAGACAAAAGAGATCAACAGGGCTTGGTTTGCACTGTCTGGAGTATTGTCTTCGCAATAGCAGTTGGTCAATAAGTGTTTGTTAAATAAGTACTTGCATGTGTGTTTGTACAGGTAGATTTTTTGTTGTTTGTTTGGTTAGTTGGGTGGTTGTTTTTAGCTGTGGGGCATGTGCAATCTTAGTTCCCCAACAAGGGATCAAACTCATGCCTCCTGCAGAGGAGGCTCAGAGTCTTAACCACTGGCAAGTCCTTTTGTTTGTTTTTTATTTGAGGAGGTGGGTGAATGCATTATTGGTTGGATGAATACACTTTTCTCTGAAATGTTTTGCTCAGTACATTGTTAGGAAAGATGCTGATATACAAATCAGTGAATGAAAATTCTCTCTTTAACTTATTGATATAGAAATTTCATACCAAAAGTTGGTCTTATTATTTCCTCAGAAGACCTTAAAAGTTCATCAAGGCCTTGTCAGTGAAGTATATCTTAGTGTGGATATTTATGTGTGTGTCTACACTCAGTCAGTGTCCAACTCTTTGCAACCCTTTGGACTTTAGCCCACAAGGCTCCTCTGTCCATGCAATTTTCCAGGCAAAAACAGTGGAGTGGATTACCATTTCTTCTCCAGGGGATCTTCCTGACCCATGGATTCCACCCGTGTGTCTTTCATCTCCTGCATTTGCAGGCAGATTCTTTACCGCTGTTTATATGAGCTCTGATATTCAAGATATAATGAAAAAACCTTTTGGGGGTAGTTTGATTGCAGTATATTCCAGCAACAAGTGTTATATTATCATAAGCAGAGAAATAAAAGAGTAAAACCACCTGTGCTAGAATGCTAGCTCTTAGTACTAGCTGTGTGATGCTGGGCCATCATTTGGACACAATGGGCCTCATTTTTCTCGTTATAAATTAATCTGTATTAGAAAACTGTGTCCACTGGGAACCTTGTGAGTTACAAGAAACAGAAATTCTTAACCAGTTTATCTTACACAAGGAAATGTCTATCTTTTTGATTTATGTATCTAAAAAATAGTGGTAAAACTGTCATGGTCTAAGGAGACATGACAACAAAATATGTGGTATCCTAGCTGGTGGGCTTCCCCAGTGGCTCAGCAGTAAAGAAACTGCCTGCAATGCAGGAGATGCAGGACACTTGGGTTAGATCCCTGGGTCAGGAAGATCCCCTGGAGAAGGAAATGGGTATCCACTCCAGTATTCTTGCCTGGAGAATTCCAGGGACAAAGGAGCCTGGTAGGTTACATTCCGAGGGGTCGCAAAGAGTAGGACAGGACTTTGCAATTAACCAACAACAGCAATCCTGGATGCCATTCTGGAATAAATAAAGGACATTTGGTAAAACCTCAGAATCTTCAACCTGTCTTGCAAAAAGGCATTTGGAAGGCCATGCAGTCTTTTCCCTTTTCCTGTGGGACCTAGTAGTCATAGTAACTTGGCTGCCGTAGCATACTTGGGAAATACAGGACAATAAACTGAAATATTCAAGATACGTACTCTTTCCCTTCACCATTAGTCAAAATTAAAGATGCCTTCACATCTGCAGTACAATTTGTAAGTTGGGTCAAAACCCTGTAATTATTTTCCTATTTTTATTCACCTTTATTTCCACCTCTTTTTCCCTAGCTTAAATATTTAGTAGACTAGAACTGTCTTTAGGATGATACATTTCTTAAAGGCTTTATTTTTCAGTCATCAGTCAGAGTGCTATTATGTAAATGAATGAAGTAAGTATTAGGAATGTGAGTTTGAAGATCTTCAGGGTCAAAGGGTGACCCTGGAGAGAGAGGCTTGGGAAATAGAACTGAATAATAAAGGAGCAAAGGAAGGATAAAGTCAAGGAAGCTTTTAAATTCCTATAGGCAGAGGGTTTGACCACATCTCTGGAGGAAGATGAAAAGAAGACAGGCTTGGGGGTAGAATGCATTGGAAAAGCATGGCACTGGAGGAAGGCAATGATCTCTTTTATAACTAAAACAGGCAACTGTGGAATGATTTGTTCAAATGTATTTTGGCAGCCTTGGAATTATAGTCCAAATACCTTTAGCACGTATAATAACTTTTAAAATGTGTTATTGTTAGCTTGTGATCTGCCTACTTCTAAAAAAAAAAAAAACTCAGAGCCTCATTTAGCCTATGCATTTCTTGTGCAAATTAAAAATGGTACCCCCTTTGGTTGTGTGGACCACAACAAACTTCGGAAAATTCTTAAAGAGATGGGACTACCAGACCCTCTTACCTGTCTCCTGGGAAACCTGTATGTAGGTCAAGAAGCAACAGTAGACCCAGACATGGAATAATGGACTGGTTCAAAATTGGGAAAGGAGTACGTCAAGGCTATGTATTGTCACCTTGCTTATTTAACTTATATGCAGAGTACATCATGAAAAATGCCAAGCAGAATGGATCACAAGCTGGAATCAAGATTGCCAGGTGAGATGTATGGACACAGTAACATGGAAACTTACAATACCATATGTAAAATAGATAGCCAATGGGAATTTGCTGTTTGACTTGGGGAACTCAAACCAGGACTCAGTAACAACCCAGAGGGGTGGGTTGGAGAGGGAGGTTCGGTAGGGAGGTGACATGGGTATACCTATAGCTGATTCTTGTTGATGTTTGACATAAAAAACAAAATTATGTAAAACAATTATCCTTCAATTAAAAATTAAATAAAATTAAAATTTAAAAAAAGATTGCTGGGAGAAATATCAACAACCTCAGATATGCAGATGATACCGCGCTAATGGCAGATAGTGAAGAGGAACTAAAGAACCTCTTGATGAGGGTGAAAGATGAGAGTGAAAAAGCCAGCATAAAGCAACATTCAAAACCTAAGATCATGGCATCACATCCCATCACTTTGTGGCAAATAGAAGGAGAAAAGGTAGAAATAATGACAGACTTTATTTTCTTGGGCTCCAAAATCACTGTGGATGGTGACTGCAGCCATGAAATTAAAAGAAGCTCGTTGGAAGAAAAGCTGTGACAAACCTAAACAGTTTATTGAAAAGCAGAGATAGATATCCATTTGCCGACAAAGATCCGTGTAGTCAAAGCTGTATTTTTTCCAGTAGTCATGTACAGATGTGAGAGTTGGACCTTAAAGAAGGCTGAGCACTGAAGAATTAATGCTTTTGAACTGTGGTGCTGGAAAAGACTCTTGAGAATCTCTTGGACAGCAAGGAGATCAAACCAGTAAATCCTAAAGGAAATCAACCCTAAATATTCATTGGAAGGACTGATGCTGAAGCTCCAATACTTTGGCCACCTGATGCAAAAAGCCATCTCATTTGAAAAGACCCCGATGCTGGGAAAGATTGAGGGCAGGAGGAGAAGGGGATGACAGAGGATGAGATGGTTGAATAATATCACTGACTCAATGGATGGATGGCAATGTATTTGAATAATTGTTCCCCAGGTGCAATTTCCCAATAGAGTCCAAGGGCTGTTTAAAAGGCAAGGCTATGAGGTTACCAGGAGGAATTCACCTGCACTGACACCTATACATATATCAAATGTAGGGTTCATTTGTCTAACTCTTCACAAAAGTAAAATATTCTAATACTGGCAGGCTAAAATTATAAACTCTAGACATTTATTATAGCTGTTGGTTTAATGGCAAGATTTACAAACGTTCAATTCCCTCCTTGTATGCTCTGTTGAATCCCTGTTTTGATTGGTCCTCATTCTGAGTGGGTCCGTGTTGCCTCTGCTGTTTGTTTTCTCTATGGTCTTTGTTGTTTTTTCCTTTCTTTTATGTTCTGTGTTGGCGGACTACCACGTGGCAAACTTCTCACATAGTTTTGGGCTTTAAATCTGCCTTCTAATAATGGCAGCTTGCATGCGTGCATGCTAAGTCACTTCAGCCGTGTCCTACTCTTTGCGTTCCCATTGACTGTAGCCCGCCAGGCTCCTCTGTCCATGGGATTCTCCAGGCAAGAGTACTAGAGTGGGCTGCCATGCCCTCTTCTAGGGGATCTTCCCCACCCAGGGATCGAACCCACTGCTCCTCGGCTCCTGCATTTCAGGCAGATTCTTTAGCACTGAGCCACCAGGGAAGCCCAATAATAGCAGACCCTTCCCCCCAAATATCTAGATTTCTCATTTCTTTTTAATTATAGTTTATAATCTGTTCATGATGAGAAAGCCAGTTTACTAGGGGAGTTTATTCTAGTCTACTGAGATAAAAGTTAATTGACACTATGCAAGTGCCTCCTGTCCCCTGATGAAACAAATGAACCTAAGTTTTAGTGCTCAGGTGGTGTGATACCTCCTTGAGATGCTGAAACACTCTTGGCTGAGATGACCCATATCCTTTCTAACACTTGATTGTTGTGTTCCACATGGGTACATTTATAGAAAGTAACCTCCAGATAATGTTGTAACGGAGGGTTTTTATTACCTGTGAATAAAATCTAAGGTACAGGAAAGCCAGGTGATTAATCATGTGAGCTCTGAAGCTTGGCTGCCTGGAGTTGAGTCTCCTGTGTCATTCCCCAGTTGTATGATGGAGGACAAGGTGCCTAACCTTTTGTGCCTTCTTTTATTCATCTATAGAATGGGCACAAGAGTAGCACTTATTCCAATGAATTGGATGAAGGTAAAATGACTTATTCATGTAAAGTGCTAAGAACAGGAAGTACTTAAGTGTTGATTATTTTATTTATTATTATAATTATTAAGAAGAGAAGGAGGAAAACAACTTGTTAGGAAGCAAGTTCTCCAAACAAACTTCAAGTTAAATATCACCAGTGGGACTGGTGCCTAGAAACAGATGTGTATTTTCCATCTCTGATATTTGTCACTCTGAAATGTACAAAGTTCTGGAGGTAGCAGTGTATTAGATTTATTAGTCAAGGATCTACAGAGACACAGACCCAATAGGGTATATAGAGATATACGTAAGAAGAGACTTATTACAAGGAACTGCCTCAGAATTATGGAGGCTATCCAAGGGCAGTAGAAGAATATTCTCTCTCAAGCAGAAACAGCAAATTCA
Organism: Capricornis sumatraensis; assembly: GCF_032405125.1. Lineage (NCBI taxonomy): Eukaryota > Metazoa > Chordata > Mammalia > Artiodactyla > Bovidae > Capricornis > Capricornis sumatraensis. The sequence goes on along the minus strand of NC_091092.1, from coordinate 135,127,569 downwards.
CTGCTTCACCTCCTGTTTGTTCTGTTCAGACCTTCAGTGGATTGAAGGTTGCTCACATTTATTGGTAAGGTTGATTGCTTTTACTGGGTCTGCCAATTCAAATGCTCATATCTTCTAATGTTTTCCCAATTCTCGGCCATTCCTTAGACTAGTCAATCGAAAAGTGAAAGTGAAAGTCATTCAGTCATGTCCCACTCTTTATGGACTATACAGTCCATGGACTTCTCCAGGCCAGAATACTGGAGTGGATCTTTCCAACCAAGGGATCAGACCGAGGTTTCCCACATTGCAGGCAGATTCTTTACCAACTGAGCCACAATGGAAGCCCAACAGTACTGAAGTGGGTAGCCTATCCCTTCTTCAGTGGGTCTTCCTGACCCAGGAATCTAACCAGTCTCCTGCATTGCAGGCGGATTCTTTACCAACTGAGCTACCAGGGAAGCTAGAATTGTCAAGTTTATGTAAAATGAATAGAGCTGAGAGGGAAATGGACAGCAATGCAATGATAGTAGGAAGCTACAGTGCTCTACTTCCATCAGTGAATGGACCATCCAGGCTGGATCACTGGGGAAACAACAGATTTAACTTAACACCCTGGACCTTATGGGGCTTTCCTGGTATCTCAGTTGGTCCCTTGTGGCTCAGCTGGTAAAGAATCCGCCTGCCATGCAGGAGACCTTGTTCGATCCCTGGGTTGGAAAGATCCCTTGGAGAAGGGAAAGGCGACCCACTGCAGTATTCTGGCCTGGAGAATTCCATGGACAGAGGAGCCTTGTAGGCTATACAGTCCATGAGGTCGCAAAGAATCTGACATGACTGAGTGACTTTCACTTTCACTTTCTGGACCTTGTGGACCTAACAGAGTGTTCCATCCAACAGCATCAAGGAACATGTTCTTCTCAGTCACACATGGAGCTTTCTCAGATCTTGACAAATTTGGGAAGATTGCAATCATATCTTCCAACTACATTGCAATCGTGTCTTTTCCAGTCACATTAGTATGAAATCAGTAGAAAAATGGGAAAATGCACAAATGCGTGGAAATTAGACAGCATGCTCCCAGACAGCCAATGAATCAGGTAGGAAATCTAGAAGATCGGGGAGTATACTGAGTATGGAGATATATTAATACAACTCTAATAGATGTTTTTAGTTTCATTTTTTTGAGGTGTAACTTATTATGAAAGTCATTTGTGTTGAGTGTACATTTCAGTGCCTTTTAGTAAATTCAGTTGTCTAACTATCATCAGTATCTTTTTTAGAATATTCTTATCACTGCCAACTTAATTATGTACTCATTTGCAATCACTTCCTGTTCTCACCCTCCACCCCAATCCCTGGTATCTACTCATCTACTTTCTGTCTCTGGGATTGGCTTTTCCACATATACCATATAAATGAAATCATATTATATGTGATCTCTTGTGGCAGGCTTCTTTTACTTGGCATAATGTTTTTGTTTCATTCATATTATAGCACGTATCAGTAGTTTTCTCCTTTTTATGGTTGAATCCCATTTCATTTTATGTATATATCACATTTTATGCATCTGTTCATCAGATGGTCAACATTTGGGTTATTTCCACTGTTTGAACATTCCTGTAAAAATCGCTTTGTGTGAACATATGATTGTATTTCTTCTGGGTAGATACCACAGAGTGGATTTCCTCGATCGTCTGGTAACTCTGTGTTTAAGTTTTAAAGAAATGCCAACTGTTTTCCATTTTACCTTCCCACCAGCAGTTTTTCCACATCCTCATCAATTCTTGTGATTATCTGTCTTTAATTGAGCTTCCCTAATAGCTAAAGATACTGAGGGTCTTTCCACATGCTTTTTGATCATTTATGTATCTTGTCTGGAGAAATACTATTCAAATATTTTGTCTATTTTTAAACGGGGTCAGTTATCTTCCTATTATTAAATTGTCAGTGTTCTTTCTATATTCTGAATAAAGCATCCCTTTTTATTTCCTGAGACATTTTGAAATACATTTTTTTTTTTCAATCTCAGAGTGCTACTGGGGAGGTAATTTAAAGTTCCAAGGCCTTCATAGTGCCTCATCGCAAAAGCAACCCTGATTAGAAGTTGCCACAAGCATCTAGCCCTCGGCAGGCTCCCCTGCTGGGTCAGGTCCTGCGGCGTGACCAATTCATCAAAGTGTAGTTTGTCTGTGTCAGTCTCCCAACAGCGAGAGCTGGGTGCACAGCAAGAACTAGGTCTGACATTAACAGTCATGTGCCCTGAATTTTAATTTTAAGCACCTTTGGTTTTAATGTTTGCTCCTGAAATCTAGAGCAGCCAGAGTGAGTGACAGGAGCTTATAATGAGATCCTATCCTGGTGTGTGATTCTTCATACAATCCCAAGTTTGCTTCTTGGTTCACAAGGAGCCCCTTGGGGCAAGTAGCATTGTGGGCTGTTGAACTGAGGCGTGCAGAAACTGCTGACTCAGAGAAGTCCATTTCTACAGGACTTAAGAGGAATCCTAATGTCACTTTCACTCCTCAAAAGCCTCCCTCTGGATTCTTTTCCTTGGGTGGGCCTTCCGTGTCAACCCTCATAACACACTCTCTGTATCATTCTCTTGTGTGAGCAGCAGCCATCTGGGGCTCCTATGAGCCTTAGAAATGCCTTTTACAACATTGTTGAAAGTGTAACCAATGAAGCTCCTTGTGTTTTCAAGAGAGATCATCTATCGGTGACAATAAAAAGGTTTTAAATTTCCGAAAGAGTTTATCTTATGAGAGAACAGTTTAATTTTCTACTGAGCCAAAATGATTTCTTATGCTTGAAAATAATATTGTTGCCTTGTACATCAGTGTACATATTAAGAGGAATTACGCATAGGTGGCACTTTTTAAATCCTTCAGCTTTCATGACACATTAGGTTGTTAGTGCTACTCCTGAGATTCAGTCTTAGAATGAGAAGTAAAAAAAAAAAAAATTGGAAGAATGACTTTTCTGATCTACTGTCTATCTTTATCTGCTACATTGAGTCACCTTCATGGGGTATCAGGTAATCAAGATCACATTTCAGAAAGCTGGGAAGACATAGTCAAGCAATCCCTGAAGAAAAGACTAGCCCTAGTTGATCATTTTGTCTCCTAAATTGTAAACTCATAATCTGTATATCTCTTGAGGGATAAATATCTGTTGAGTAACTACAGCAGTCCCAAATACTTCATGGTGCTTTATTAACGCTGTTAGTGACTTTTCACTTGCTGTAAAATGACATGCTAGTAGCATCTCTGGTTGAGCCCATCACCTAGAGAACTCACTAGAGGTGTTTCCACTTATGTCACCTTGTATTTAGCTGCATTTCTTCCTTTGTTAATTAACATTTCTATTTACTATATTGGCACTACTTCTAGTACTGTAAGTGCTTCTTGTTAATCCTTTGGGCTTAGGGCTTGCAATATTAATTGTCCCTTACCCAACATCAGAGAGATCTGAGTTACAGTTTGGTTTTTGTCTTCCTCCTTCATGAAGTCCAAGCAAAACCCCATTCCCTTGGAATCCGGGTGGTTTTGGTTTGTAATCAGTTGGCTGATTTTCTTTTACACTTCTGAGAACTACTCCATGCTAGGAAAATATCCTTCTCCCATTTTAGTCATCTTCTATGTGGCAATCAAATGTAGTTAAGCCTGATCTTCATTAGGTAAATATACTTAAAATACCTATGCAAAGATTAGTTCCAAACTGTCTCTAATGTATCACCACAATGTTTTGGAATATTTATTTGTTGTCAACATCCTTACACAGCTGAAATGCCAAAGTTGAGACTTTTCCTAAGGTATTAAACGAAGCTTCTTAAATTTTCATCCCAAAGACATTTTAAAGCATAAGAAATCTCTTTGTCTTAGTAGGGAAAGTGAAATGTTTTCTCATGTTAAAACTTGTAGCATTTAAAAACCTTTTTGGGGGAGGATGGTTTGGGGGAGAATGAATCCATGTATACATACGGCTGAGTCTCTTCACTGTTCCTATGAAACTATCATAAATTTGTTATTTGGCTGTATCGCAATATAAAATGTTTTTGGTATTAAAATACATTAAATTAAATTATTTTTAAGAAAAGAAAAAAATTACAGATTAAAAAAAAAAACTTTTTGTTGTTACCAACCAACCTGTCAGACAACGGGAATTTATTGGGCAATTACCATGCATTTGGTACTTTTGAAAAATAAGAAAAAATACAAAATATGGCCTTGGTTTTAAGGAGCTTAAATTTGTTTATCTATTTATTTATTCATTTATTCAACCAATGTTTACTAAACATCTAGTGTGTGCCAGCCACATAATCTAGTTGAAGCTAAATCAGCAGAGCAATTATATCTTAAGAGCAGTACAGGAGGAGATCAGAGAGAAGACAGAGCCTCCAGAGGAAGCAGCTGCCCTAGCTAGATGTCTCCACTCCCTCACAGCAGGAAGTCTCCTGGTGGCTTCCTTCACTTCTGATGTGATTACAAAGCCTCCATGACCTGACCCAGCCTGCACTGGGCTCCTCAGGTTATAAACACTTGACAAGCTGGAAAGAAAGATAGGGAGTGTTGCTAAGTGTGAGATTCCTCTTTGAAGTATCTTGACCTTTGTTCCAAAGGATTATTCTTTCCAGCGTGGGTGCACCGTGTATAAAAATCCTGCATTAGGAGTCCTTAAGGAAATCTCACCTTAAAAAAGACTTTTTCCTACTCATTTTTAACCCAGCATGCAGGATCATCCATAAATATTATTATATTGAGTGATTGTTATTTATCAAGCCACCCAGCTTAGTTCTCTCTTTGTATTAGTTATCTTTTGCTGCCATAACAAGTTACTCCCAAACTTAGTGGCTTAAAATAACACAGATTTTCTTATTTCATAGTTATGTGGGTCAACAGTTTAAACCTGACTAAGGTGTAGGTGTGGCTTCCGCGGTGGCTCGGTGGTAAAGAACCTGCATGCCAATGCAGGAGATACGGGTTTGATCCTGCTTGCCCCAGGAAGATCCCCTGGAAGAGAGCATGGCATCCCATTCCAGTATTCACGCCTGGAGAATCCCAAGGACTGAGGAGCCTGGCAGACTACAGTCCATGGGATCACATAGAGTCAGACAGGACTGAAACAGCTGAGCCCACACATAAGGTGTAGGTCCTCTGCCTCAGAGCCTCTGCCTCAGCCCTCAAAGGGTTGGCTTGGCTTGAGGACTCACTTGAAAGTTAGATTGGGGAAGGATGCACTCTCAAGCTCACACAATAGTAGTTATTGGTAGGATTCAGCTCCCCCAGGTTTGATGGACTGAAGGTTTCAGTTCCTCATTGGCTGTTTGCCTTAGACTACCTTCAGTTCTTTGTCATGTGGGCCTCCCAAGACTGCTCACTTCATCAAAACATGCACTCCAAGAAGTCCATAGAGGCAGTCTGCTCTCAAGATGGAAATTGTACTTTTTACAACTTCATCACAAGGGTGATACCTCTCCAACATTGCCATATTCTAATAGTTAGAAGCAAGTTGCCCAAATGAAGGAGATGACACAAAGCAGCTGATACTACCAGGGGTCAGGGATCACTGACAACTATTAGAAGCTGGATGCAAATTATTTTATTCAGCAAACGTTTATCAGTCATCATGTCACTGGTGTGAGCTGTGATAATAAGTGGCTCTTGTGTTTGAGGTGCTCACAGTCAGCTTGGAAACAGGAGTATATCAACCTGTAACTCACATGGAAAATGTTATAGCCGAGTCAGATTCAAAACCCAGTGAGAATATAGAAAAGAGGGATGTCTCTCATCGTTAAAAATAAACACAATGTCACTTCTGCTCTGAAACTTTCTCTGCCAGTCCTCTTTTTCCCCAACTTAATGCCCATGAAAGGTAACATTTCAGTTGACTTTTAAGAAATAAGATAAGTATGAATGGCTTTCCAAGTGTAAAACACAGTGTAATGAAAAGCATAGAAACATGATGTCGTGTGATATATTCCAGAGCTATGGAGCTACAGTATGGCTAGAATGTTGGAAATATGATCATGAATGGGGAATTTTCATGGCAGGAAATGAGTTTAGAAAGATAAATTGAAGTCATATTATGAAAAGGAAGTTGAATGCTTTACCACTGAGCTTGGGCTTTACATAAGGGAAATGAGAGGCACTGAAGATCTCTAATTAGTACAATAATGTAGTGAAATGTATGCCTTAGAGGGCTTCCCCAGTGGCTCAGCAGTAAAGAATCCACCTGCCAATGCAGGAGATACAGGTTCAGTCCCTGGGTTGGAAAGATCCCCTGGAGTAGGATATGGCAACCCCTTCTAGTATTCTTTCCTGGAGAATTCCTTGGACAGAGGAGCCTGGCAAGCTACAGTCCATGGGGTCACAAAGAGTCGGAGAGAACTGAAGCGACTGAGCACACACGCCCTCACACATGCCTTAGAAAGGAACTGTGGAGTCAGGTAGAGAATTTGCCAGAAGTAGTAGATAGAGCCTAAGATAATATTTCAAGGAGAGTTGATAAATAATACAAAATAAAATATAGGGAAAAGATGGCAATGAAACTGGAAAGTTCAAAATCAGATGTTTTCAGGCTAGAATTAACAGGATTATCAGATCTAGGTAAGATCTGAGAAATCAGAGAGGGGTATAGAAGAGCCAAGTATTTCTGTGTAATTTCTATCTCAAGAGAATAAAAGCTTCTTAGAAAGAGGGACATCTAAAATCTCAAGATTTTATCGGTGCCAGGTACTTGATGGTCAGCACTTGATGAATTGACATGTGAGTGGATGGATGGATAGAAAGATTGTGATGAGTGGGTGGGTGATTAGGTGTCTGAGTGGAAGAGTGGTTGGATATAATATGAGTGTTGTTAAGCATCCAAGGAAATGCATGATAGAAATCAGTTTGCGAGACAGGAGAGAATGGGTAGAAGGAAGTAGTAAGACCCTCACATGGCTAAAGTGACAACAGAAGAAGTGGAAGTAGAAAATTCACTAGGGTTTCTTTTTTGTGGTTGTTAGAGAATAATGACTTTACTGTGATGATTTTTGCTGTACAGCAACATGAATCGGTATTAGGGGTACATACGTCCCCTCCCTCTTGATCCTCCCTCCCACCTTCCTCTCCATCCCACCCCTCTAGATTGTCACGGAGCACTGGCTTTGGTTTCCCTCTCTCATACATCAAACTCCCACTGGCTGTCTATGTACATATGGTAATTATATATTTCAGTGGTACTCTCTCAAATCATCCCACCCTGTTTTTCCCCACTGTTGCCCAAATGGTCTGTGTCTCCTTTGCTACCCTGCAAGTATTATTGCTAGTACTTTCTATGTCCCATATATATGCAGTAATATACGACATTTGTCTTTCTCATTTACTTTAGGTTCATCTACCTCTTTTTTATGATAATCCACAGCTTTGATGGTTTTTCGTCGATAATTTGTTATTCCATCTGCTTTAACAAATTTTAAGAAAGAGTAGTTTTATTAGAGAACAAAACTTTGTGCCAGCCATATCAACATTTTGGAATCCCTATTAGATTTCTCAGTGTTTTATCATAAAACATTATGCAAAGCAACTACCAGTCTGGCTAACTGAAGCCAGTTAGCATCCCTTCAACTGCAGTAAGGGATATGGGAATACTAAAAAAAAAAAAAAAATGGTCTCAGAAACTCACATCAAAGTTGAATTTCCTTTCAGATCCTACAATAACCTTACCTTTAACTTTCTATAAATGGTACAGCCATGCTTCTTGGGAACTCTCAGGTTTCTTGGACTTCAGATTTTCTGAAGCAGTGCTTCTCAGACTTGAAAGTGGACCACCTGGAGATCTATTAAAATGTGGATTCTGACTGAGGCCTGGAATGGGGCCTGAGAGTCTCTGTTTCTGAGATCCTAGGCACTTCTGCTGCTGCTGACCTGTGGCCCACACTTTGAATGGCAAGGCTGTGCAGGTATCATTCAGTGTGGGTGACTTGGCTGATTATTGTTGACACAGTCATGTTGTCAACCGCCTGTCAATCCAGAATTTCATTTACCTCCTGCCCTTGTTCGTGGCATCCCTGAGTGATTTTTTATTATCTTTACCCTCTCTAATGCTTCTAGCTCCTCCAACTCAATAATAATATTTGAGTATATCCAAGCCTGCTGTCTTTCCCCTACTCCAGATCCCTAATGAAGCTGTCAAAGCTGACCTCCCCACTCCCTTCTGCTTCCCTTCACCCAGCTTAGTGCTCTGTTTACAGTCCTCTTTAGTCTCATGTTCCTTAAACTCTTCAAATATCCACAATCAATTAAGGTTCGTAGGTCAGGGATCAAGTCCAATTGTTGGGGAGGAATTTGGAATCTGAGAACTGGTAGTGTTTAGGAGGTCAGCAATGTGTGTAAGAAACACAAATGAGAAAAGCAGTCAGTGTGGGTTGCTGGGGGATGATGGCTTAGCTGAAAATAAGGCGGCCCAAATCCTGAGCCTTCTGCTAAGCAACTGCCTGACCTCGAGGAACCTGCTTACCCTACCAGAGTCAAAAGTTTGTTGTAATATAGTACATTCAATTAAATGATCGTCATCATCTGTTAAAATTAATTGTCTACAGGCTGACTTACTCGTGTCATATTTTTATTATATGTCTTAACCAGAAGACAGGTTCCCAACACGAGGTTCATGGATTTCCAAGAATGCTGTGAACAGGCTTCAGGCTTCACAGACTCCATAAACCTACACTGAGGCACAGAGTGGGAGTGGGTAAGGTTGAATTAGGCTTTTACTTTCATTGACCTCTGACTGTCACTGAGCATTTTCTTCACTCAGGAATATACACAACAGGCTAGAGTAGTATTTCAGTGCCTGGTATTTGGTCACCAACAGAAGCCACAGATATGTCTGGTGTCATGTTGGAGGTTTTGTTTTTATCAACATGTCATGATGCTCACCACTGCTTCAAAGTTTGGGCGCTTTGTAGACCCTCCACTCCATCTCCTCATTGAACCTGCTGGTGAGGAAGCACATCTATTAATAGGGCAGTGATTGTCTGTAAGAGACACAGGTCACATTTGACAGTATAGGGAGCCATTTTCATTTAACACAACTAGCAGGGGACCTGCTACTGACGTCTACTAAATGTCCTTCAATGCACAGGACAGCCCCTCCCCCAAGAAAGAATGTTTCACTTCCAAATTTCAGTAGTGTTGAAACTAAGAAGCCCACTATAGCCTTAAGTATATCATTTGATAACCATATTTTAGTATAATAATTTCCTTTGTAATTCTGTGTATTTTGTTTTTAAAAACTCTGTTCTTAGAGAGATTCCATAGCCTTGCTAGACTGTCAAAAGGGTTCCATGGCACAAAAATTCTGTTTTTTTAATTCCAGTATGAGGAAGAGGTAGTAAAGGTCATCGGATTTCAGATCATTTGGTTTGTAGACCAGGAAATTGAAGTCTTGACCCCTACAAGGCAACATGACACCATGGAATCAGGCAAGGTTCACGTGCCTATTCCACCTAAGTCCTATAGGACTTTGACCAAATCATTTACCTTTTCTTTGTCTTAGTACATGGGGCTTCTGTGAAAAGTATCAGAGATTTAGTGCCTTGAACAATAGAAATGTATAATCTCACAGTTCCAGAAGCTAGAAAGTTCAGTATTAAGTGTCCTCACAGATCGGAAGAAGAGGGTCAGCTCTCCAAGTTCTCATTTGTCAGTACAAGGGCACAGATCCCAATCGTGAGGACTCTACCCTCCTAACCTAATCACTTCCCAAAGATACTCTCTCTTAATACCATCACCTTGGGGGTTAGGATTTCAGCATATGAAATTTAGGGAGCACATACATTCAGACTTGAAATCAGTTTTCTCATCTATAAGATAGGTAAAATTGCCCTTCACTTGCAGCAGAAGTCAGCAAACTATGACCTAAGGGAACAAGCCGGGAGCTTGTTTTTGTCTATAAAAGTTTTCTTGCAACACGCTTGCGCCCATTTGTTTACTATTCTCCATGTCTGCCTTTGCAGTGTAGTGGCCAGATTTGGGTTACAACATGGCCATACACCCGACAATGCCCAAAATACTTACTGTCTGGCCTTACACAGAGACAGTTTGTTGAATGCTGATTCAGAGACACAAGTATACTCATGAGGATAAGGGACACACAGTGTGAAAATCTAGTTCCGTGCCTGGTCCAGGCTGAGTCACCTAGTAGGATTGCTATCCCCTTTCAGTTATTGATATAAAGTCTTTGTACCTCTCTGAGCACCTTTTTTTCCCCCAGAAAAGCCTCTTCAAGGGGTTGTTTGGTTTAAGTAATTCTCATGCAATGCTTTACAGTTTACACTTCAAACTAATTTCCCTCTGGCTTTTAAGTTGATTTTCTAAGTAGAGCACTCAGTTTTAGCAGCCTTCAAACAATAGTGTTTCAGTGTATGCACTTTAGTGTTTAGATATCTTCAAAAAGGTAAAGACTTTAATTTGTATGTGTATAATATATGTGTATTATATGTGTATGTATATGTATGCTAATTTCTCTTAAAGTGTGTGCATTGTGTGAATTTATTAAGAAAACCTTCCAGGGTTCAAAATAAATCTTACAAAGCTAATAAACCAAACATATATGAATATGGTGAAACAGAGGGGTTTTTAAAATTTAAAATATGCATATAAATTATAAATAAAAAGACTAAATTGATCATTCACTTGTATACTTTATCTGGGAATCACAACTATCAACTTAACAAGCCAGATTCTCTTAACTCTTAACAAGACAGGACAGTACCACATTTGTTCAGATGCCTTAACCAGGAAATAGTAATATGGTACTTTTGACTCTCTCGGTTATTTCTGTTCTCAATTCTAAAGCTTCTCAGGGTTGAAAGATGCTCAAGCAAGTGTCAGTAAGCTAATGCAGTGTCAGTTACTGAGAAGACTTTAGAGCAAAGATTCCAACTGTGTGTTGAAACTTGAAGTAGACATCCCAGATGAACTCACTGTCATTTATTTTATCCCTTGAAATCTGGGTGTCGCCTTCTCAGCCTACTGGAGGTTTCGAACAACCAGCAGTTTCAGCCAAGTCCTTCTCAGGAACCTAGTGCTATATGCCAAGCTACTACTGTCGGTGCCTAGGGTGTGGTCCTGGAGCCAAACTCCCTGCAGTCAAATTATGTACAGTAACTAATCCTTTCTTCAATAATGCTGCAAATTGCCCCCCATCCATTCATCACACAACTGGATTTAACATAGTTTTGCTTCTATGTAAGTGTAAATACCCTTTCTGTGTAATTTTAACATTTTGGAACTTGGTGAAATATTGCTTCTTTCATAGTCTCAAGACCTACCATGTTTTGTTGTTGTTGGATATCTAAATCTGATCGGGTTGAATTTACCTGACTGTCTCGCCTGTCACCACAACTTATTTGGCTCCTTATATTAAGACACCAGATCACAGAATTTTGTTGATTCTGCAGATGTTCTCCCTAGCTCCTTCAAACTCAGCCATTCCCCCTGGAACAGGTGCAGAATAAGAGCATTTCTTGTTTCTGTCTCACTGGCATCAGGACCAAAGTATAAGATACATCATAGGCTTCCTGGCTAGTGGGTGCCCTAGGGCAGTCGCAGTGAACAACATTCAAAAAGGATAAACCCCAGAGATGTCCAAAATTAATTCTAATGGGCCTAACTCCTTTGGGAACTGTGTGGCATGAGTTGCCCTGCTGGGGAGGAGGGAGGGGCGGTGGGAGATGGATTCTTTGAGCTATTTTAATGTGCTGTCTTTGATGCAGCGTCCCATAGTGTGGCTTAGTTTGGAAAGAGCATGATAATGATGTTTAGTGGTAAACTGCAAGGAGATCAGCAGGGTGGAAGGCAAGGGAGCTTGGAGTCATCTTTTTGCACTTCAGTGCTTGGGCCAACCCTTTATGTAAGTGATTTTTTTCTGACTTGGCTCCACATGTTAAAGAAAACTTGTGAAACTAAACCTGAGCCCCAGCCCTGGGCACATCTTAGAAACAGGAATAAATGCTTCCCTAATTATCACTTAGCTATTTGACTTATATTTATTGTGCAACAACAGTTAGCTGTTCTGCTGAAAACTACTGCTAGTCACAGCTGGAAATGGGGTGAGTGAAGGAAGGGGCATTTAAAGCCATCTTCTTCAGCTGCGGTTTCAGTATGTCAATGAAAGAGTTGTCCAAGCTTTCACTTATCGTTTCCTAATGAAGTTTAGCTGTATAGTACTTATCATTTCATGAAATATATTGTATCCCAAATTGTGAGAATTTTATTTCTTCCCAACTGTTTTTATTCCTGTTTTCTTACTAGCCCACAAGGCAGCTCTATTATAGCCTGTTCTTATGACTAGAATGTTTCCCAATTATTGGTTTGTAAGCCAGAAACTGAACCTGGCTTTGCCATAGAAATGGTATTAAAAGTGGTGGCAAAACTCCAGGCTAGTGCACAAATATACTCGGTTACCATATAATTTAGCTGTAGTTGGGATTATAGGGATTTTCCCTCATGTTTCTCCCATGCAGCAGTATATTATGATCCATTAATTTCAACTACCAGACTTGGAGCTGACTGTGGCTCAGATCATCAGCTTCTTATTGCAAAATTCATGATTAAATTGAAGTAAGTAGGGAAAACCACTAGGCCATTCATGTATGACTTAAATCAAATCCCTTGTTATTATACAGTAGACTTGACAAATAGCTTCAAGAGATTAGATCTGGTAAACACAATGCCTAAAGAACTATGGACACAGGTTTGTAATATTGTACAGGAGGCAGTGACCAAAGCCATCCCAAAGAAAAAGAAATGAAAGAAGGCAAAATGGTTGTCTGAGTAGGCCTTACAAATAGCTGAGAAAAGAAGAGAAGTGAAAGGCAAAGGAGAAAGGGAAAGATATACCCAATTGAATGCAGATTCCTGAGAATAGCAAGGAAGCATAAGAAAGACAACTTAAGTGAACCAGGCAAAGAAATAGAGGAAAACAGTAGAATGGGAAAGACTAGAGATCTCTTCAACAAAATTAGGGATACCAAGGAGACATTTCATGTAAAGATGGGCACAGTGAAAGACAGAAGTGGCAAGGACCTAACAGAACCAAAAGAGATTAAGAAGAGGTGGCAAGAATATACAAAACTATACAAGAAAGGTCTTAATGAGCCAGATAGCCATGTTGGTGTGGTCACTCACCTAGAGCCAGACATCCTGGAATGCGAAGTCAAGTGGGCCTTAGGAAGCATTACTACAGACAAACCTAGTGGAGGTAATAGAAATCCAGCTGAGCTATTTCAAATCCTAAAAGATGATGCTGTTAAAGTGCTGCACTCAATATGTTAGCAAATTTGGAAAACTCAGCAGTGGCCACAAGACTCTAAAAGGTCAATTTTCATTCCAATCCCGAAGAAGGGCAATGCCAAAGAATGTTCAAACTGCCTTACAATTGTGGTCATTTCATATGCTAGCAAGGTAATGCTCAAAATCCTTCAAGCTAGGCTTCAGCAGTATGTGAATCAAGAACTTCCAGGTGTTCAAGCTTGATTTAGAAAAGGCAGAGGAACCAGAGATCAAATTGTCAGTATTGGTTGGATCATGGAGAAAGCAAGGGAATTCCACAGAAACATCTGCTTCATTGGTTACACTAAATCCTTTGACTGTCTGGATCATAATAAATTGTAGAAAATTCTTTAAAAGATGGGAATATCAGACCACCTTAGCTGTCTCCTGAGAAACCTGTATGCAGATCAAGAAGCAACAGTTAGAACAGAACATGGAACAAAAGACTGGTTCAATGGGAATAGAGTATGTTGATGCTGTATACTGTCACCCTGCTTATTTAACTTCAATGTAGAATATACCATGCAAAATGCAGGGCTGATGAATCCCAACCTGGAATCAAGATTGTCAGGAGAAATAGCAACAACCTCAGATATGCAGATATACCACTCTAATTCCAGAAAGCAAAGAGGAACTAAAGAGCTTCTTGATGAGGATGAAAGAGGAGAGTGAAAAAGTTAGCTTAAAACTCAACATTCAAGAAAACTAAGATCATGGCATCTGGTCCCATAACTTTATGGCAAATAGATGGAGAAACAATGGAAACAGTGACAGATATGACTTTCTTGTACTTCAAAAATCACTGTGGACGTTGGCTTCAGCCAGAAAATTAGAAGACAGTTCCTCCTTGTAAAGAAAGCTATGACAAACCTAGACAGCTTATTAAAAAGCAGAGACATCACTTGGCTGACTAAGATCCATCTAGTCAAAGCTATGGTTTTTCCAGTAGTCATGTATGGATGTGGGAGTTGGACCATAAAGAAGGCTGAGCACTGAAAAATTGTTGCTTTTGCATTGTGATCCTGGAGAAGACTCTTGAGAGTCTCTTGGACAGTAAGGAGATCCAACCAGTCAATTCAAAATGAAATAAATCCTGAATACTCATTGGAAGGACTGATGCTGAAGTTGAAGCTCCAGTCCTTTGGCCACCTGATGTGAAGAGCTGATTCATTTGATGCTGGGAAGGATTGAAGGCAGGAGGAGAATGGAGCGACAGAGGATGAGATGGTTGGATGGCATCACCCACTCAATGGACATGAGTTTGAGCAAACTCCAGGAGATGATGAAGGACAGGGAAGCCTGGCCTGCTGTAGTCCATGGGGTCACAAAGAGTCGGACAGGACTTAGCAACTGAATAACCCCAGGGACAGAAGTGGCAGTTGGGTGCACCTAGAAAATACTGTGGAGCTGGGGCCAGCTGAAGCTTGACCTACCACTGACCGTGTTCTCCACTAAAACACTGGTACTTGACCTCTGTGATCTTGGTGGGGTTTACATGTAAATATGCCAAGACAATGATTATAAATGCTTCATAGTCTTCATAATGTTTATTATATGTGTTTTATTTGCACTTCACTGATCAAGTCACCCTCTCAACAATCCTCCGCAGTAGTGATCTTTCCCCAGTGATGTTAACTGCATCGCCCAATGTCATACCGCTTGCAAATGGCAGAACGCACTCAAACCTAGGTTGTCTGGTTCCAGAAGCCATGCTCCAAATCACTGCAGTACAGGGGCCCACACTACATCCCACCACCTTTAACTGTAAAACATGCAAGGTAAGATCTGTTTTACCATTTTTAAAGCATTGGGAGGGAGTAAAGAAGAATATTTTATCACATTTTGATAAGAAATTTGAATTCTAGCATCTATGAAGAAAATTGAATGGGAGCAGGGCCACCCCTTTTTGTGTGTGTATTGTCTGTAGCTTTTTGGGGTCAGGATAACAGAGTTGAGTGGTTGTGACTCTTTGGTCCACAAAGCTTAAAATACTTATAATCTGGCCCTTTTCTGGAAGTTTGTTGATACCTGCTTTAGTGAGCAAAAAGCTGTCAGAGCCAACGTCTGTCTTATTGTAAATCCTCAATACATGTTGGCATTTGGAAGATCAAAATCTTCTTCCTCTCCCTGCTGGGCCTGGTGCTAGAACTCCAAGGTTCCTGCTGCAAAGTCCAGTTTCTCCCATTCAGAGGATGCCAGCCAGCCCAGTCTCCCATTTCAGGACCCCTGTGATAGCACCTGGTTGTAAGCCCCCACTGGCCAGCAAGGTCAGGACTCCATCAAAGGCTTTGCCCTGGAGACTTAGCTTGTATACACGTGGAGGCCAGAATGCCAGCAGTTCCCATAGTATTCACTAGTGGCAGGTCAGGAATGAGGGCTCCAGGTAGGTCAACAGCATCCTCCTGGGGGATTGGAGGAAAGTCCAGAATCCAGAAGTCTGGAAGGGCGGAAGGTATCAACAGCAAGGGAGTCTTGGGACCCATTCCTAACTAGAGTCTCCCTCCGCAGCCTATAGGATCACTTTTCCATAATCAAGGAACTTGCCATCTAGCAGAAGAGGTATGTACGCATGAGAGGAATACAGGTGTACTAGGAGACTGCAGGAAAGTATTTGAATACTGTTCCCATAGCACGAACCTGGGCATCACCCAAATGCTAATGGGTGGGAGAATGAATCAATATATAAATGAGGCTCATCCTGTTGTCTTCTTCAACTCTTTACTCAACTGATAGGTTATCAAAAAGATCTACCCTGTCACACACATACACATACACACACACACACACACACACACACACACACAGAGGGAAAGGAAGTAGCTAAAGGTGCCCTATCAAATACATGACTCCCCTGGGCTCAGATCAAACCTCACAGTTAACCATCCAACCAAGGGCAGGCAGGCAGGGCTTTTGTCATTGATTAAAGAATGACTCCAGGGGAGGGAGCACTTTGACACCTTTTTGTAAAGCTCTCTGGCCAAGGTGCTCCAGTTTCCTAAATAAAAGCCCTCAGGCAGAAAGCTGTAGGTGTGTGGGGTGAATGCCCAGGGACCCTGGATGGAGCATCAACAGTGATTGCTACCTTCCAGCCTGAGGCCATGTTGCCTGGCCCCCCTTCACCTCTGCTCAGGATCCTCTCGGAAATGTAACACACTAAGATTTCATATCAGATGTAACTTGCCTCAACCAAAAACATTACTATCTTAATGAAATTACCCGAAATACCTGAGCTTTGTGTATTTCCACTCTCATCTGGCACCCCCCCAAATTTTTTATATTTGCAATATAAAATTTTGTATATTGCTAATCAAACTGAATGAGGTCACTTACATGCAGTTATTATTTGTAAGCCAGTTATCAAGGGTTTTGAAAATTATGTGGCCTAAAATTATTGTTCTGATACTATATGACTAAAATATACAAAATATTAAAACTGAAAGAAATAAATAATTCATTCCCTTTGGCCTCGTAGTACTATTTCATTTGATATAGCCTCTCTATATGGAGAAGGAAATGGCAACCCACTCCAGTATTCTTGCCTGGAGAATGCCAGGGACGAAGGAGCTTGGTGGGCTGCAGTCTATGGGGTTGCACATGACTGAAGTGACTTAGCAGCAGCAGCAGCCTCTCTATATAATCATGAATGTAAAAATGATTTACTTATGAAACTATTTGAATATTTTTAACAATAGAGAAAACTGAAAGCAACCTTACTATCCAACTTTATAGTAACCTTTAGTGTGATAGACCTGTGAGAAGCTGGTTTTCAACCATTGAAACTATCCTTTAAAGAGTTTTAAATTTTATGAGAAAATAATTATGACAAAATATCTATGAGAGAAGAAAGTATGATTCCACTAATTTATGCAATATACTTTTAAACAGAGAAAATACTGGGAAAATACTCTAAAAAATATAAAATCAGTTCAGTTCAGTCGCTCAGTCGTGTCTGACTCTTTGCGACCCCATGAATTGCAGCACACCAGGCCTCTCTGTCCATCACCATCTCCCAGAGTTCACTCAGACTCACGTCCATCGAGTCCGTGATGCCATCCAGACATCTCATCCTGGGTCTTCTCCTCCTGCCCCCAATCTCTCCCAGCATCAGAGTCTTTTCCAATGAGTCAACTCTTCACATGAGGTGGCCAAAGTACTGGAGCTTCAGCTTTAGCATCATTCCTTCCAAAGAAATCCTGGGGTTGATCTCCTTCAGAATGGACTAGTTGGATCTCCTTGCAGTCCAAGGGACTCTCATGAGTGTTCTCCAACACCAGAGTTCAGAAGCATCAATTCTTCGGTGCTCAGCCTTCTTCACAGTCCAACTCTCACATCCATACATGACCACAGGAAAAACCATAGCCTTGACTAGACGGACCTTAGTCGGCAAAGTAATGTCTCTGCTTTTGAATATACTATCTAGGTTGGTCATAACTTTCCTTCCAAGGAGTAAGCGTCTCTTAATTTCATGGCTGCAGTCACCATCTGCAGTGATTTTGGAGCCCCCCAAAAATAAAGTCTGACACTGTTTCTACTGTTTCCCCATCTATTTCCCATGATATGATGGAACCAGATGCCATGATCTTCGTTTTCTGAATGTTGAGCTTTAAGCCAACTTTTTCACTCTCCTCTTTCACTTTCATCAGGAGGCTTTTTAGCTCCTCTTCACTTTCTGCCATAAGGATGGTGTCATCTGCATATCTGAGGTTATCGATATTTCTCCTGGCAATCTTGATTCCAGCTTGTGTTTCTTCCAGTCCAGCGTCTCTCATGATGTACTCTGCATATAAGTTAAATAAGCAGGGTGACAATATACAGCCTTGACGTACTCCTTTTCCTGTTTGGAACCAGTCTGTTGTTCCATGTCCAGTTCTAACTGTTGCTTCTGACCTGCATACAGATTTCTCAAGATGGTCTGGTATTTCCATCTCTTTCAAAAATAGGAAAATGAGTGTTTTTTTAATCCATATTTTCTACCTTTCTGCAATGATCATGTGTGGTTTTTGCAATAACAAAGCCAACTTTAAAAATTATGTATGTTGGCACAGGATACGTTAATTTTTCAGAGAATAGAAGGAATTCTAAACAAAAACAGACTTTTAATAAATAGATTCTAAAATCAGAGGTTCTGACTACACTATGTCTATTTTAATGAACATTTTCTAGGTTTAAATCACTGTTGAGTACCTAAAAGTTTTCTACACCTCTCTGTGTACCGCTTGAATGAGAAGTAATATACTGGAAACCAATAAGGAACTGGACTACTAGTCTACAGCGTGGAAGTCAACAATTGAAGTCCTGGTAGACAAGCTTAGGTCTTGTGTGGTTGGGCCTTGCAGAAGATGGTTATTTTAATCAGGTCAGGTCAGGCACAGGTCAGGGGAAAGAAAGAAGACAGAAAGTGAGGTCACTCAGTCATGTCCGACTCTTTGTGACCCCATGGACTGTATGTAGCCTACCATGCTCCTCTGTCCATGGGATTTTTCCAGACAAGAATACTGGAGTAGGTTTCCATTTCCTTCTCCAGGGAAATCTTCTCAACCCAGGGATCGAACCCAAGTTTCCTGAATTGCAGGCAGACTCTTTACCATCTGAGCCACCAGGGAAGGTTAGAGGAGGCTGGGTTTTGTTTTTTTGTTTGTTTGTTTTAAAGCAAATAAGATGTTGACAGCTAGGGAGCTTAACTCTTCACCATTAGTTTTTCATGGAGACCAGTCAGGACCATGGACCTGGACCATGGACCAGGACCCCCCCCCCCCCCCGCCCCGCAAAGAGTAGATGTTTCTGAGGTCAACTTTGGTTCCTTCAAAGCTGCAGGTTGATTTTGATTTTTCTTTTTTTTTTTTTTCAAAACTCATGCTGTTTTGAAAACTTCCTGTTCTCTCCTGTGTCCTCAGGGATCTTCTGTTCTGCATTAAAAGAATGGAACTGTAACCAGCAAAATAAGCTTTTGAAAATGTCCATATACACAAGATTTCCCAGATTATTAGACACAAAAGCCAGTACAATTAAGGATTCCATCAGTTGGGTTCAGGGGATAACGTTAGGTCCCCACAGAGCTTTCCTCCCCTGGGTCAACTCAGTAGTACTAGCAACTCAGCCTAGTTCCATCTTTCTGAGCGGAAAAAAAAATGTGATATATTCCACAAATCTGATTCCTACAACATGCACATTCAAAGATTCTCCGTTTCTTATATCAATATTAACTGTTCCTGATTTCCCATAAAATTAGATGGCTCAAATTGTAGATGCTTTTCATTTTTCTTCTATTTCTGATATTAATGTAACTTCTCCTGGTTAATTTTTAAAATGAGTTTATATTTTATGTAAGATCTCTAATACAAAATCCCAGAGTGTATCTTCCTAAATGGATTTGTTTTTTTCCTCTAAATTTGGCAGCTTTTGCATCCAGTTCAGAAAATGGTTCTGAATCAGAGCTACAAAAAGATTTAATGGGCACCACACTGCCAAATCTAATTACCTGTTGTTGGCAGTATCCAGGCACCAATAGACCAGCATTATCCTAAATGTTTTACTGAACATTGATCCAAGAAAAAGTCTGTGAAAGGAGCCTTGGTTTTTTTTTTAGAGAATCAAAATGCATATGTTCTGAGTAAAGAAAGCACTTTCATGCTCTTCAGCCCATCATTTTCCAAATTCTTTGAACCACAGAACCTCCTGCCTTCATTTTAGAAGTTCCCATTAATATCTCCTTGATACGTTACTTACTATAAAACACTTATAGATGTAGGATAGCATTGAGGGAACTAATGTATCTTATACATAATGTTAATTAGTGAGATTTATATCTCTTAACCTGAGGATCTATGATATTTTGTTTTTCCTAGCTTAAATATTTACATATGTGATGGGGCAATTTTAGTTAGAATCAACAGATATTGAATTTATGTCTTCCTTAAATAAAACACTTTAGACCTTGGAAAAATGCTTTTTTAACATATCCAAAAGCAGAGACATTACTTTGCCGACTAAGGTCCATCTAATCAAGGCTATGGTTTTTCCAGTAGTCATGTATGGATGTGAGAGTTGGACTGTGAAGAAGGCTGAGCGCCGAAGAATTGATGCTTTTGAACTGTGGTGTTGGAGAAGACTCTTGAGAGTCCCTTGGACTGCAAGGAGATCCAGCCTCTCCATTCTGAAGGAGATCAGCCCTGGGATTTCTTTGGAAGGAAGGATGCTAAAGCTGAAGCTCCAGCACTTTGGCCACCTCATGTGAAGAGTTGACTCATTGGAAAAGACTCTGATGCTGGGAGGGATTGGGGGCAGGAGGAGAAGGGGACAACAGAGGATGAGATGTCTGGATGGCATCACTGACTCGATGGACATGAATCTGAGTGAACTTTGGGAGTTGGTGATGGACAAGGAGGCCTGACATGCTGCGATTCATGGGGTCCCAAAGAGTCGGACATGATCGAGTGACTGAACTGAAGTGAACTGAACAGGGAAGTAACAAATTATAACTGCATATTGGACAGTGGCAAGCGTGTAGCAGAGGCTTCAGATTCATAGGTTTTTTAAAACCATAGTTAAAACCTATCAATTTGATAGACAATATGTTCTTTTAACAT
This sequence comes from Capricornis sumatraensis, assembly GCF_032405125.1. NCBI lineage: Eukaryota > Metazoa > Chordata > Mammalia > Artiodactyla > Bovidae > Capricornis > Capricornis sumatraensis. The sequence continues at coordinate 135,106,685 of NC_091092.1, read as the reverse complement.
TCTAGAGTAGAGTTCTGTGTTGCATATGGGAAATAACCAAGTCAAGGTATTTCAAAAAATTCTTGCACTAAACTGATGTTTAATGGCCTCAAAGATGTACATCTTCTTTGAAGAATGAAAAGCTCATTAATATTAAAAAATGAAGAAGAGCATTATATCTGATATCTTTCCCCAGAAAAGAGGGGAATGATTTATTTTTGATGCACTGAGGTGTACTATTGAATATTTCAGAATAACGTGTCAAGTTTAAGAACCATAGTACTGCACTGGCAGCTTGAACTTTGAAAGCAGTTTTCCAACTCATTTATTAAAGAGGATTCATTTTCTAAGGCAAATGAGGTAGTAAAAAAAATTGTTCTCTGTATATAAACAGCACTTTTTTTCCCTTTGAGACCTTGAGTCTCAAAGTTGACTTAATAATATTCCTCATCTCATAGAACATTAGTCATTTTTGATGCACATAAATCTCCTTCCTGATACACATACATATATATATATGCATGGTCTAGATGTTTATATTCTGTCCTTGAGCTTTTAAGTATATATGAATGTAGTGCATATGTTCTAATATTAACATATTGCCTCATATATAAGTATATGCAGTTCACATATATCTCATACACATATGTATTTATGTGAATATATATGTATATATATTTCATTTTATTCTCTCCTAGGAGAACACTAGAGAAGTTTAGTCAAATTTCTGTGCTTTAAATTTACTTGAAATGTTTCCTTCCTTTGCACATATGTCATGAACTCAATTCACAATTAGATTCTTTTGTTTCACTTTGCTTTTATTTATAAACATTCCTTTTCAAATTTTATCTTGTTCTATATTTAAAATTTTACCTGGCTCCAAAGTGATATCTACAAAATCAGATGTATACAGAGAAAAAAAGATTTTCTCCGTGTTCTCTCCACCTTGTTTAGCCTCTTTCTCAATAGGTCACAATTTTATATCAAAAATATGATAGAGAAAAAACTATGTGTAATATAGTGTTTTATACAGACTTTTGTCATATTCAAACATTATCTAGCATCACTGCTAAAGAGCATATCCTTGGAAGATTTCCAAAGGCTGTCTGGGACATCACTTTTTTTCAAAAAGTAGCCATGATCTGGGGCTTCCTCAATGACTCAGTGGTAAAGAATCCCCCTGCAGTGCAAGAGTCACAGGAAACGCAGGTTTGATCCTTGGGTCAGGAAGATCCCCTGGAGGAGGACATGGCAACCCACTCCAGCCAGTATTCTTGCCTGAAGAATCCCGTGGACAGAGGAGCCTGGCAGGCTACAGCCCATAGGGTCACAAAGAGTTGGACCTGACTGAAGCATCTTAACATGCACACATGCAGCCATGATCTATTAGTGACTCATGAAATCAATTCATTAAGTCACAACCAGCCTTTAAAACTATGACCTAGATTAGAATAGGAAAAAAAGGCTACGTTCCACATAGTATATATATTGCTTTGGAAAATTTTTGTTTCACTATGAATAAATATATATGTATACACGTATACTTGGTCAATAAATAAAATGTATTTCTTCTTGTGTTCTTGGGTTTGGCAATCAAGAAAGTCAGGAGGCCCCCACTCTGGGTGGCTGTGGGTCACAACCCACCCCACTCCTTGACAAGAATGTTCTGCTTCGTCTCTGTGGGCTGTTTTCTCACAGGGCAAGCTGCTGCTGCTGCCAAGTCGCTTCAGTCGTGTGCGACTCTGTGTGACGCCATAGTCAGCAGCCCATCAGGCTCCGCCATCCCTGGGATTCTCCAGGCAAGAACACTGGAGTGGGTTGCCATTTCCTTCTCCAATGCATGAAAGTGAAAAGTGAAAGTGAAGTCACTCAGTTGTGTCTGACTCTTCGCGACCCCATGGACTGCAGCCTACCAGGCTCCTCCGTCCATGGGACTTTCCAGGCAAGAGTACTGGAATGGGGTGCCATTGCCTTCTCCAGTCACAGGGCAAGAGCTCCATTCAAAATATTCACCATCTTCCTCTCTGTTCTTATTGTTGCTTTTCCTCTTTCTTTTAAATGTTGTATCTTATCACTCTTGATTTGGGGCAAAAAATAATAATATTCTCATTCTGTAAATGAGCCTTCACCTCCACCTTCTACTTCCACATAACTGGTGAATCATAGAGGGCAAGGTGCATCCAAAGGCCCTTTGGATCTTTTCTACTATGTTTATCTGTCCACTCACACTCAACTAAAATCTCCTTTTTCATCCCTCTGTCACTGAACTCGTGTTCCGCTGCTCATAGCTCAAAAGCCAATAAATCGAGAGGCAAGTGTCAATAGAAAAGAATGTTGCTTTAATCAGAAAAGCTGGCTATCTGGCAAGAAGGTAGACTCACGTCCCAAGACCAACTCTCAACATTTTCCTCAGCCAGGAGAGTAAAGAGATAAGGGAAGAATCTCAGTGATCATAGAGGCACAAGGTTGGGTTCTATATCCTTCTCCATTTCATGCAGACTGGCTGACTCTTGAGTTGTTATCTTGCTCATGTGATCTGCTTGCAGGATTGCTAAGGGGGCTGTTGAGAGTAGAGAGCTAGTTATTCTTTGCTTAATTATTCATTCTTCTTTTAATCTGAAAGAGAGCGAGAGGCCCAACAGGGATGGTTTGAGTCCTGGTTCCAACAGTCCCCATGGTTAACAACGCTGATTTCCACCCTGGTGGGCCCTCTCATAGTGCTACTACTGATTCTCACTCTTGGCCCCTGTATCCTAAGTAGACTTATCACATTTGTTAAGGAGCACATCAATATAGTCCAGGTACTAGTACTGAGGCAACAATATCAGGCCCTGCCTCAAAATAAAGAAAAAGATTCCTCTATATAGCTGAAGACAGGGGGGGGAATGTTAGGACCAAACTGGAGCCAGGACAGGCTCTAAGGGGCAGGCTAGGCCTGAGGTTTAGTCTCTAGAAAAGCTGAGGCACTGGGAACTCCCACAGGCAGTGTAGCTAGACCGATCAGAAAAATCCCTGTAGCCCCCCGCCCGCGCCAGACCCGAGCCAATCCAGATAGAGATGCAAGGTTTAAAAGTCCCATGCGCGCGTACAGTTTAACCAATCAGCTATGCTGTTACAGAAACAAAGAACCATCTGTATAAAAGTAGATGTGATTCAAAACTCGGGGCTATTGTCGGATTCCACTGTGCTAGATGAGACCTGGGCCCTAACTCGAGCTAGCAATAAACCCCTTTATGCTTTTGCATTGCTGTAGACGTCTTATTCTCTCAGTTTTGGAGACTCGGACTCTGGGCATAACACTGCTGAAACAATCCACAGGTTAGGCGAGGCATGGTATATATTCTGAAGAGCATAAGTCAGGAGTTAGGTTAAAGTGCCTAGTGATCGGATTCTTTTAAGGTTAGAGAACAGAAATGGGCAAACAAGAAAGGGACAAAAGAGATGCTTTTACTTTTAGGGTTAAATCGGGTTTTATGGTATTATGAATGTCCAGAGACTTCATTATAATATTATATGTTTTTTCAGGTTGAATATATACTCATTAAAATATATCACTCCATTTTAAAAAGTCCAGTTGAAATATATTGGAATAATATATTGTGTATGGCTTAAGACAAAACAGATATATTTAGAAGCATTCTTGTCATAGGGAAGAAAAAATCATTTTCCCTGTACACTTCAAGGTCCTTGGCTGAGACCCCTGTAATAAAAGAGATTTACAATAAAAAAACAAATGGAAGTTTAGTGACACGTAGGGCTCCTGTATACATGGGAAATACCCAGGAAAACTGAGTGAAACTTCCCCAAATGGCTCAAGCCTTTACAGGATTAGATTTTGGTTTGCCCAAGGTGGCCTCGAAGACATTAGAACCACTTTGGACTAATGGCCTCCTTGTTTCATTAATTGAATGCTTTCTATCTCATGAACCAGGGATTTTACTTGTTCAGAAGTAGGCTAGACTTGGAAGTCTAGTAATAGTTATTGTAGTAAATAGTTTAGTGAGCCTTCTACAGATCCAGTTCTGTAACAGCATGAACTCATTCAAATTTTAATAGCATCTTCTGGGTTAGGCATCATTTGCCTGCACCCTTTTTTTTAAAGGAATGAGACAAGTCTAAGAGATGAAGTCAGCTGAAGTCATATGATTAGTATATGGTAGAAACAAAATTTTATCTATGTCTGGAGGATTCCAAAATGCCAGTCTCTTGCCACTACATCCTGTGCAATTAGATATGAACAGTATGTCAAGCTTTGCACATTTTTCCCCAAAGTCACCAACTAAACCATTCATGTGTGATCATAACGGCTACCATTGTACATCTCTTTATGGGCTACAGTGAACCTGTATGTCTTTCATTTGATATTCACAGGGTTGATTGCTGATGCAAAACTGTCATATGCTTTCCCCTTAAAAAAAAAGTTGAAGGTACATTATCTGGAATTGAGAACCGATAGAGTCATGCCTAACAAGTCATTGATTTTATTTATTTTTTTATTTTTTAATTTTACTTTACAATACTGTATTGGTTTTGCCATACATCAACATGAATCTGCCACAGGTGTACACGTGTTCCCAATCCTGAACCCCCCTCCCACCTCCCTCCCCATACAATCTCTCTGGGATGGTGCTCCATCCCAGAGCACCAGCCCCAAGCATCTTGTAACCTGCCTCGAACCTAGACTGGAGATTCATTTCTTATATGATATTATACATGTTTCAATGCCATTCTCCCAAATCATCCCACCCTCGCCTTCTCCCACAAGAGTCCAAAAGACTGTGATATACATTTGTGTCTCTTTTGCTGTCTCGCATACAGGGTTATCGTTACCATCTTTCTAAATTCCATATATATGCATTAGTATACTGTATTGGTGTTTTTCTTTCTGGCTTACTTCACTCTGTATAATCGGCTCCAGTTTCATCCACCTCATTAGAACTGATTCAAATGTATTCTTTTTAATGGCTGAGTAATACTCCATTGTGTATATGTACCACAGCTTTCTTATCCATTCATCTGCTGATGGACATCTAGGTTGCTTCCATGTCCTGACTATTATAAACAGTGCTGCGATGAACATTGGGGTACACGTGTCTCTTTCAATTCTGGTTTCCTCAGTGTGTATGCCCAGCAGTGGGATTGCTGGGTCATAAGGCAGTTCTATTTCCAGGTTTTTAAGGAATCTCCACACTGTTCTCCATAGTGGCTATACTAGTTTGCATTCCCACCAACAGTGTAAGAGGGTTCCCTTTTCTCCACACCCTCTCCAGCATTTATTGCTTGTAGATTTTTGGATCGCAGCCATTCTGATTCGTGTGAAATGGTACCTCATTGTGGTTTTGATTTGCATTTCTCTGATAATGAGTGATGTTGAGCATCTTTTCATGTGTTTGGTAGCCATCTGCATGTCTTCTTTGGAGAAATGTCTATTTAGTACTTTGGCCCATTTTTTGATTGGGTCGTTTATTTTTCTGGAATTGAGCTGCATAACTTGCTTGTATATTTTTGAGATTAGTTGTGTGTCAGTTGCTTCATTTGCTATTATTTTCTCCCATTCAGAAGTCTGTCTTTTCACCTTGCTTATAGTTTCCTTTGTTGTGCAGAAGCTTTTAATTTTAATTAGATCCCATTTGTTTTGGTTTTTTTTTTTTCCTGCTTTTATTTCCAGTATTCTGGGAGGTGTGTCATAGAGGATCCTGTTGTGATTTATGTCGGAGAGTGTTTTGCCTATGTTCTCCTCTAGGAGTTTTATAGTTTCTGGTCTTATGTTTCGATCTTTAATCCATTTTGAGTTTATTTTTGTGTGTGGTGTTAGAAAGTGTTCTAGTTTCATTCTTTTACAAGTGATTGACCAGTTTTCCCAGCACCACTTGTTAAAGAGATTGTCTTTAATCCATTGTATATTCTTGCCTCCTTTGTCGAAGATAAGGTGTCCATAGGTGTGTGGATTTATCTCTGGGCTTTCTATTTTGTTCCATTGATCTATATTTCTGTCTTTGTGCCAGTACCATACTGTCTTGATGACTGTGGCTTTGTAGTAGAGCCTGAAGTCAGGCAGGTTGATTCCTCCAGTTCCATTCTTCTTTCTCAAGATTGCTTTGGCTATTCGAGGTTTTTTGTATTTCCATACAAATTGTGAAATTATTTATTCTAGCTCTGTGAAAAATACAGCTGGTAGCTTGATAGGGATTACATTGAATCCTTAGATTGCTTTGGGTAGTATACTCATTTTCACTGTATTGATTCTTCCGATCCATGAACATGGTATATTTCTCCATCTATTAGTGTCCTCTTTGATTTCCTTCACCAGTGTTTTATAGTTTTCTATATATAGGTCTTTAGTTTCTTTCAGTTCAGTTCAGTTCAGTTCAGTCGCTCAGTCATGTACGACTCTTTGCGAACTCATGAATCGCAGCACGCCAGGCCTCCCTGTCCATCACCAACTCCCGGAGTTCACTCAGACTCACATCCATCGAGTCAGTGATGCCATCCAGCCATCTCATCCTCTGTCGTCCCCTTCTCCTCCTGCCCCCAATCCCTCCTAGCATCAGTCTTTTCCAATGAGTCAACTCTTCGCATGAGGTGGCCAAAGTACTGGAGCTTCAGCTTTAGCATCATTCCTTCCAAAGAAATCCCAGGGCTGATCTCCTTCAGAAGGGACTGGTTTTCCTAAGTATTTTATTCTTTTCGTTGCAATGGTGAATGGAATTGTTTCCTTAATTTCTTTTTCTACTTTCTCATTATTAGTGTATAGGAATGCAAGGGATTTCTGTGTGTTGATTTTATATCCTGAAACTTTACTATATTCATTGATTAGCTCTAGTAATTTTCTGGTGGAGTCTTTAGGGTTTTCTAGGTAGAGGATCATGTCATCTGCAAACAGTCAGAGTTTTACTTCTTCTTTTCCAATTTGGATTCCTTTTATTTCTTTTTCTGCTCTGATTGCTGTGGCTAAAACTTCCAGAACTATGTTGAATAGTAGTGGTGAAAGTGGGCACCCTTGTCTTGTTCCTGACTTTAGGGGACACGCTTTCAATTTTTCACCATTGAGGATAATGTTTGGTGTGGGTTTGTCATATATAGCTTTTATTATGTTGAGGTATGTTCCTTCTATTCCTGCTTTCTGGAGAGTTTTTATCACAAATGGATGTTGAATTTTGTCAAAGGTTTTCTCTGCATCAAATGAGATAATCATATGGCTTTTATTTTTCAATTTGTTAATGTGGTGAATTACATTGATTTGCGGATATTGAAGAATCCTTGCATCCCTGGGATAAAGCCCACTTGGTCATGGTGTATGATCTTTTTAATGTGTTGTTGGATTCTGATTGCTAGAATTTTGTTAAGGATTTTTGCATCTATGTTCATCAGTGATATTGGCCTGTAGTTTTCTTTTTTTGTGGCATCTTTGTCAGGTTTTGGTATTAGGGTGATGGTGGCCTCATAGAATGAGTTTGGAAGTTTACCTTCCTCTGCAATTTTCTGGAAGAGTTTGAGTAGGATCGGTGTTAGCTCTTCTCTAAATTTTTGGTAGAATTCAGCTGTGAAGCCGTCTGGACCTGGGCTTTTGTTTGCTGGAAGATTTCTGATTCCAGTTTCAATTTCCGTGCTTGTGATGGGTCTGTTAAGATTTTCTATTTCTTCCTGGTTCAGTTTTGAAAAGTTGTACTTTTCTAAGAATTTGTCCATTTCTTCCACATTGTCCATTTTATTGGCATATGATTGCTGATAGTAGTCTCTTATGATCCTTTGTATTTCTGTGTTGTCTATTGTGATCTCTCCACTTTCATTTCTAATTTTATTGATTTGATTTTTCTCCCTTTGTTTCTTGATGAGTCTGGCTAATGGTTTGTCAATTTTATTTATCCTTTCAAAGAACCAGCTTTTGGCTTTGTTGATTTTTTGCTATGCTCTGTTTTGTTTCTTCTGCATTTATTTCTGCCCTAATTTTTAAGATTTCTTTCCTTCTGCTAGCCCTGGGGTTCTCCATTTTTTCCTTTTCTAGTTGCTTTAGGTGTAGACTTAGGTTGTTTATTTGACTTTATTCTTGTTTCTTGAGGTATGCCTGTATTGCTATGAATTTTCCCCTTAGCACTGCTTTTATAGTGTCCCACAGGTTTTGGGTTGTTGTGTTTTCATTTTTATTTGTTTCTATGCATATTTTGTTTTCTTTTTTGATTTCTTCTGTGATTTGTTGGTTATTCAGAAGCGTGTTGTTCAGCCTCCATATGTTGGAATTTTTAATAGTTTTTCTCCTGTAATTGAGATCTAATGTTACTGCATTATGGTCAGAAAAGATGCTTGGAATGATTTCAATTTTTTTGAATTTACCAAGGCTAGATTTATGGCCCAGGATGTGATCTATCCTGGAGAAGGTTCCGCGAGCACTTGAGAAAAAGGTGAAATTCATTGTTTTGGGGTGAAATGTCCTATAGATAAATCAATTAGGTCTAACTGGTCTAATGTATCATTTAAAGTTTGTGTTTCTTTGTTAATTTTCTGTTTAGTTGATCTATCCATAGGTGTGAGTGGGGTATTAAAGTCTCCCACTATTATTATGTTATTGTTAATTTCCCCTTTCATACTTGTTAGCATTTGTCTTACATATTGCAGTGCTCCTATGTTGGGTGCATATATACTGATAATTGTTATATTTTCTTCTTGGATTGATCCTTTGATCATTATGTAGTGTCCTTCTTTGTCTCTTTTCCAAGTCATTGATTTTATAAAAAGAACAAGAAAAGAATGCAACCTAGAGACATGTAGATGACTGAAGTTGCCATTTTCTAAACAAGGCACTAGCAATGCATGTTATCTGCCTGTGCAACTGTAAGGTTATAGTGAAAACCAAATACTATATCCTTTTCATTTGAGATGTATTCTCTGGAAATGCTCTGTCTTTAAAATGTAAACTGTATTTACTAAATGATGTCTGTCATAGCACAATAGATATCAACTTTTTTCAAAAGTCATTTTGCTTAAAAGGAGAAGACAGCAGAGAAAAAGCACGGAAATGTTTGAGCAACAGCAATGTCTTTCAGTAAATAGCAGCCTTAGTGATTAAATGGGCTCATTCATCAAAGGAAAATATTAAAATAACCTCCAAGAATAAAAAGGCCAAGGTCAGGGCATGGTACTATTTTATAGGTGTTATGCTTGAATTTATACTCCCCTCCAGGTTTGAACAGGAGGAATCAGTTAAATGTCAGAATTTTCAGTTTTGAAGCTGCCAAAAGTGGCCTATCCATTATCCAAGGCAATTCTTAAGCACAGAAAGGTTATTTGAGCTTCACATCCACTATCCTGCCTCATTTGGCTGAGAAATCTTTTATTGGTTAATTGGCTCATTAATAAACATTTTGTTGTGTTAGTTGTATTAGTTAGAAGTGAAAGTGTTAGTTGCTCACTCGTGTTCAACCCTTTGCGACCCATGGACTGTAGCCTGCCAGGCTTCTCTGTCCATCATGGGACAAGAATTCTGTAGGCAAGATTCTGTAGGCAAGAATACTGGTTGGGTTGACATTCACTTCTGCATGGGTTTTTGCTGACCCAGGAATCTAAACCAGTTCTCCTGCATTGTAGAGAGATTAAGCCCATACCTTCTAGTAAATCCTTACTGAGTCTAAGAAAACAAAAGCAAAAGAGAACTATTGGAGGAAGAGAAAGAATTATTAGAGAGGATTAGTTAATTGAGAAAAGTTAACAAGAATTGGGAGACTTGACAAAGTGGCAAAATAAGTTTATCTTTAGGGCCTACAGTGTTGAAGTCTGCTGAAACTTTAAGAAAGAATGTACCTTCTTCAAACAAGCATTTAGTTATAGAAACTTGTATGATGTGAGGGTCTTGTGACTTGCTCTGTTGAATAATTCTTTTAAATTGCAAATTTAGGGAAGAGAAAGTTGCTGTCTTCAAATTATATTTTATTCTCTTAAGAATGAGAGTATCTAGTCTGTTTTCAGTATGCCCTCCCTGGTTTCAGTCCAGGAAAGCCAAGACTTATTTGAGAAAGAAAGTACGAGTTTTCTTTTGCAAATTCTTTGTGATTACAAAGTTTATTCAATTTTATTGAGTTTAAGAAATGGCAGAAATGATTTAGTAATAGTTCCTGATACTTTTTCTCCCTTTTGGACAAAGTTTATTAAATTAAAAAATAAAATACAATATTACTAAAAAAAACTCATAGTCATAGAAATTGAAAACAATTCTAAATATATAATTAAATCAAGGAAAATAATAAAGGTGATATACATATTTTTTATTTAATTTTTTTTTAGTTTTCTTTTTTCAAAATCATTTGAAGAAAATATTGATTTAACTCTCACAGTGAAATATCAGACAGTATACACAATTAAGAACTTTTATATTCCCCTTTGAAAATAAAAGTCTATGCTTTCATAATTAGTATTTTTCCCTTGTTAAAACTTATATTCAAATATGTATGTCTGTTTTCTTATCTGAAGTTCATTTCTCTCAGAATTGCCAATAACCACAGAGTTGTAAACCCAGGGGATTCAAAAATGAACAGCCTGGATAGACAAAAAGGAAGTCCGCAAGAGAAAATTTAGAAGGGCCCAAAAAAAGAGAAAAACCCGTAGTCACCAGAGGGACTTTAGAGGAGGTGTATTGACAAGGCTTTAAAACAACTTGACTTCATAATGACTCTCAGTACAGTTCAGTTCAGTTGCTCAGTCATGTCCGACTCTTTGCGACCCCATGAATCGCAGCACGCCAGGCCTCCTTGTCCATCACCATCTCCCGGAGTTCACTCAGACTCAACGTCCATCGAATCCGTGATGCCATCCAGCCATCTCATCCTCTGTTGTCTCCTTCTCCTCCTGCCCCCAATCCCTCCCAGCATCAGAGTCTTTTCCAATGAGTCAACTCTTCGCATGAGGTGGCCAAAGTACTGGAGCTTCAGCTTTACCATCATTCCTTCCAAAGAAATCCCAGGGCTGATCTCCTTCAGAATGAACTGGTTGGATCTCCTTGCAGTCCAAGGGACTCTCAAGAGTCTTCTCCAACACCACAGTTCAAAAGCATCAATTCTTCGGCACTCAGCCTTCTTCACAGTCCAACTCTCACATCCATACATGACCACAGGAAAAACCATAGCCTTGACTAGACGGACCTTAGTCGGCAAAGTAATGTCTCTGCTTTTGAATATACTGTCTAGGTTGGTCATAACTTTTCTCCAAGGAGTAAGCGTCTTTTAATTTCATGGCTGCAGTCACCATCTGCAGTGATCTTGGAGCCCCCAAAAATAAAGTCTGACACTGTTTCCATTGTTTCCCCATCTATTTCCCATGAAGTGATGGGACCGAATGCCATGATCTTCATTTTCTGAATGTTGAGCTTTAAGCCAACTTTTTCACTCTCCTCTTTCACTTTCATCAGGAGGCTTTTTAGCTCCTCTTCACTTTCTGCCATAAGGGTGGTGTCATCTGCATATCTGAGGTTATTGATATTTCTCCCAGCAATCTTGATTCCAGCTTGTGTTTCTTCCAGTCCAGCGTCTCTCATGATGTACTCTGCATATAAGTTAAATAAGCAAGGTGACAATATACAACCTTGACGTACTCCTTTTCCTATTTGGAACCAGGCTGTTGTTCCATGTCCAGTTCTAACTGTTGCTTCCTCACCTGCATACAGATTTCTCAAGAGGCAGGTTAGGTGGTCTGGTATTCCCGTCTCTTTCAGAATTTTCCACAGTTTCTTGTGATCCACACAGTCAAAGGCTTTGGCATAGTCAATAAAGCAGAAATAGATGTTTTTCTGGAACTCTCTTGCTTTTTCCATGATCCAGCGGATGTTGGCAACTTGATCTCTTGTTCCTCTGCCTTTTCTAAAACCAGCTTGAACATCAGGGAGTTCACGGTTCACATATTACTGAAGCCTGGCTTGGAGAATTTTGAGCAATACTTTACTAGCATGTGAGATGAGTGCAATTGTGTGGTAGTTTGAGCATTCTTTTGCATTGCCTTTCTTTGGAATCAGAATAAAAACTGACCTTTTCCAGTCCTGTGGCCACTGCTGAGTTTTCCAAATTTGTTGGCATATTGAGTGCAGCGCTTTCACAGCATCATCTTTCAGGATTTGAAACAGCTCAACTGGAATTCCATCACCTCCACTAGCTTTGTTTGTAGTGATGCTTCTAAGGCCCTCTTGACTTCACATTCCAGGATGTCTGGCTCTAGATGAGTGATCACATCATCATGATTATCTGGGTCGTGAAGATCTTTTTTGTATAGTTCTTCTTTGTATTCTTGCCACCTCTTCTCAATATCTTCTGCTTCTGTTAGGTCCATACGATTTCTGTCTTTTATCGAGCCCATCTTTTGCATGAAATGTTCCCTTGGTATCTCTAATTTTCTTCAAGAGATCTCTAGTCTTTCCCATACTGTTGTTTTCCTCGATTTCTTTGCATTGATCGCTGAAGAAGGCTTTCTTATCTCTTCTTGCTATTCTTTGGAACTCTGCATAATGACTCTAAGGGGGGAAAAAGTGAATAGTTCATGATTTCTTTAAAAATGCAAAAAAGCAATGGTATACCTTTTGGAAATTTGCTACTAGCAAAATGAGAAAATAAAATAAAAATTTGGAGGGACTTCCTTGCCAGTCCAGAAGTCAAAAATCCATGCTTCCACTGCAGGAGGCACAGGTTTCATCCCTGTTCAGGGAATTATGATCCCAAATGCCATACAGTGCTGCCAATCAATCAATAAAATAAAATAAAAAATACATATTTGATGGTAAATAGTTTCATTAGCTACAAGTGTTGATTATGTCCAGTGAGTCTCAGTAGATTATTGTTTTATCTTTATAAACTTGGCATGTCACATATCTGAACAATAATTGGTCTGTATATCTTTTTTGTCAATTATCAGCACCTGAGAGTAGGAGTTCTCCCTAGTGTTTGCATCTTTCCTCATCTTTTTTGACAGCTTTAACACTAATTTCTCAGTCAGAGGGAAATTGTTAATATTACTTACCAATTTTTACTTTTCCCAGGCTTTGAGAAAATGAATACATACAAATGTCTAAATGTCTCCTCAAATATTTCTACTTATTCAATCAATTGATGACTGAATAATTTAATATATCATTCACAGTTGAAATGATTTTTCAAAAATATGTCAATAGGTTAAAACATCTTTCCCACTGAATCCCACGTTCCTCTTGGATGTATATTCCTAGAAAAGTTTCTTTAGCTACAAGTCATAATAAATTACAAGCTTCAAAAATCTTGTATTTTACCTCAGAGAATTTTCTGCCTCTGTCATATTATATATTGTAAACACACTTATCTGTATTTAGTTTTCCTTCAAAGTGCTAAATGATTAATGAGTTCACATGATATTTTTAATACAATCATGTCCTATTCTAGATCCTATGAAAAAATTATTTTAAATAACTTTTGTTCTCATAAAGCTTAAAATCTATTTATCATAAACATAAATTAACAGTATAAAGCAACCTGGGATGCATATGAAGAGCATAAGGTTAGCAAAGTGTTAGAGGAGTTTGAAGAAAAGGTCTTTGTGATTATAATAGTTAATATTTATCTGTTCCAGAGACTGTCCTGCTAACAACCGTGAAACCTAATTTTGTTAGTTAAGACTTTTGTTGCAAGTGACAGAAACTCCAATTCAAACTGGTTTGAGAACAAAGAAGGATTTTTTTGCCTATTATTCAGGGGTAGAGATGGATCCAAAGGCTCCAACAATGTTAGCAAAATTCACTAATTTCTGCTCTTTCTTGCCAGCATGTTTTCCTCTGAGCTGGCTTCATTTTCAGGCAGATTCTCTTGGCCACTTTCAGTCTCAGGCTTACCTCTTACAAGCTTTAGGACTGGCAGAAAGAGTGCTTCTCTTTTCTAGCTGTCCCTCCTACACAAAGCATAAGCCTAACAATCATCTTTTGCTTTTGTGTCTGTGCCTGGACCATTGAGTGTGGCTGGAAGTATGAAATGGAGGGCTTACTTCATGGTTGTGTGATCTGAGCAGCCTCACTGGAACTGTGCACTTAGAATGCTCCCATGCTTTTAATTCTCTGCTGCCATTGTGTTGAAATTCTTAGTTTTTGAAACAAGTGTCCTGCATTTTCATTTTCCATTGCATCCCACAAATTGGGTAGCCAGTCCTGATGGAATTAGGACCATTGGCCAGACCTAAGTAAGTCCTGGGCTTCCCTCATAGCTCAGTTGGTAAAGAATCCGCCTGCAATGCAGGAGACCCCGGTTCAATTCCTGGGTCAGAAAGATCCACTGGAGAAGGGATAGACTACCCACTCCAGTATTCTTGGGCTTCACTTGTGACTCAGCTGGTAAAGAATCCGCCTGCAATGTGGGAGACCTGGGTTCAATCCCTGGGTTGGGAAGATCCCCTGGAGAAAGGAAAGGCTACCCACTTCAATATTCTGGCCTGGAGAATTCCATGGACTGTATAGTCTATGGGGTTGCAAAGAGTCAGACACAACTGAGCGACTTTCACTTTCAAGTAATTCCTGCTTCTGCCAAAGGAGCCAGGTTATTGGGGTCACCTCAAATGGGATGAGGGGATGAGGTTAGCTGTTCCTCAAAAGAGAACTGACAAGGGGAAATGTCCCTGGCAAAATCAATAGATACTTACTAAATAAACATTATTGTTATCACCATTACTCAAAATTGAGTTTTCTCATCATGGCGTGGTCAAGACAAACCTACCATCTACCCCAAAGCTTGAAGTCTTAAAAATTATGCCATGCTCTTAGTATATATGTGCATGAACCGTGTCATGGAAGCGAAGGAGAGTTCTAAGGGGAAAACACCACGCCAAAGCTGACAATGCTCTAAATAAGCTGCTGAGATAGAAAAACCTTGAGAGAGCTTGAGGAACAGTGAGTCAGTGACTCTAATATCACCTTCATACAACTGATGGACCAGTGAAATTTATGGTTGTGGGGGTAGATTTCAGGCTAGGACAATGTCCCTGACACACTGCCAGCTTGGGTAGGATTCGAGCTGGAGTTGTGAGCAATTTAGTTGTGACCCTTGCAGACAATGCATTCTCAGTGGAGGCCGATGTCACCTCTGAGTGGGACAAAAATTGCTTCTCAGGGGACAAATTTTGCTTTATTCTTTTTATGTATAAAGCACTAATAACTATTGTACATAAACAGATACATGGTAGATCTTTGATGTTGAAATTTCATGGGGTATGGGGAAGTGTATTAGGAAAACAGGTTTAAAGGGCTTCTTAGGGATGATAATGAAATTAAGGTTAGAAAAAATTACCTTAGACCACAAATGATTAATTTGGGTCTAATACCCTTTGGGAGAATCTGATGGCAGTACTGAACCTGTCCCTAGACTATGCCTGTCCCTAGACTATGCATGCATAGACTTGTGCATATTATTTTGCAGGTTTATGTGCTCTCCATTAAGACTGTAGGCACCAGGTTGGTTTGAGGTTAAGAATAAATCTTTGAGCAAAAAAGTGGCGCTTTCATGGCTCTCACAGCTTTCTCTCACAGCACATTTTATGAACCTGAGGAAGTGGTGTTTGAAAGATGAATATTGGGATGATCCGCATTACAAATCAGACCTAAGGGGAAACTCAGAGGACTTACTAAGTGGCACATATAAAGAAAAAACACGACAGAATATCATAGGTCTGTGAATGTCTTTTTCACTAAAAGCTTTCATTGACTCTATAACAATTAGATGTTAAGTACCCATCAAGCTAGAGGATAAGTAGACTTCTCCAGTCCTAGTAGGTATGTAGAAACTGGGGAGATTTTTTTTTCCCCTATGGGATAGATTTCAGCCAACGCACGTCTACAGATTCCAGTCCTCCGTTCATTGATCAAATGCTACCTATGTCTAGTTCAGTCTGTCTTAGTAAGTGAAGCAGAGTTGTTCACAGAATTCTGTATCATTTTCCATTAGCTTAACGTATGTGATTTAGGCTTAAAAATCTACATCCTGCTTACATGAACCTGTGTATGGGGGAAGAGTGGACTGGTTACTCCCCAGAGAGGTTGGGAAACTAAATCTTTCTGTAACTTGAAAATGTTAAGTTCTGTCTTCTTACTAACTCAAATGAAATATTTAAATTTCTTCACTGTGATATCCAGGACATTGATCCATATTGCTGGTTTCTCATACTGGCCATAGGCAGACATATCTCTGGCCCCATTTTCTTCATCTGAACACTTATGAAAATATTTGCAGTGTAACTACCTCAGAGACTTCTTTCTTTCTTTCTTTCTTTTTAAATAATATATTGCCTCCCAGCTTCCTAAGCACCAGTGTGGCCGCAGGGCTTCCCCAGCCGTCGGGGCTTGCGGACCCTGGTCTGACCCCACTTCCCAGTTTCCTGCGGCTGCTCCTCCCGGCTCTGGTCCAGTGAAAAGCCAGTTTTTGAGACTTCTTTCTTGATCTCTGAGGAACTCAGTGTGAAGTCATTTTAGCTCCTTGGGAGGAAAAAATGTGCAAAAGATGTACAAAGTGTTATGATTAAATCCTTCATTCTCTTCAGATGGTGCTAGAGGAAATAAATTGAAACACAGGAAATTGAGTTGAAAATTCACATAAACACATACCCTGTGAACTGCCCTTACCTGCTGAGACCCAAAGCAAAGCATTAAGGAAAGACATTTCCCACGTAAAACCTTGGAGCTTAGTATGTTTGGCGTTTCTCAACAGGGTGACATCCAAAATATTGTAGCAACATTCATGTTATGGGCACAGAAATATCAGGCAAAAGTAACAGGTATCACCACACCAGTGGGTGCCTGTGGAAACACAGCCCTGGTTTCCTTGGAGTATTGGTGCTGTGTTAGGCCTGAAACTGTGAAAGGTCTGAAATGTTAGCCTCAGTCTAACAAATTAGCCTGTCAAAGTTACATATATGTAAGTGTACAAACACACACACACACCAGACCTCTGGGTTAGAGACAGACTGGTTACAGAGAAACTTTTCCCAAAGTCCCACTTCTTTTCAGAGCAAACCAGTGCAAGCCACGTATGTCTACCTGTATATCCAGGCTTCACATCACAAGAGAAGAACTCTAGAATTATAACCCACAGTTTATATAGGAACTTCTGACACATCAATCATACCTTCTGGAGAAAGAGAGGATCAAACTGTTCTAAAATGGGAACAAATCCTGTCTGGGGAGGAGAGGGGAAGGTCTCTACCTTGGCACACTGACATGTAAACAAATGGCTCCAGGGAGACAGAAGTCTCTATCACTACCAAGGCCTCAGTCTTGAATGTTGCAATTCTGGCCTCCTTTAACCCAGATGCCAGTGCAGACCATGCGGAAACATGAAAATATTCATGGGGCATTACTTGTTGACACACAACTTTAACTGTCAAGTGGGAATCCCAGGGAACTTCACTTTCCCCTAAATGCTCTTTGCTCTGAAATACTTGCCAAGTAATTCTGACCCCACTGTATCCCGACAAGCAGGTTGTGAAACACTGCTGCAAACTACATTTTTAAGTAATGTTGCATGTGGCTAAGAACTGAGTTTTAGTGAGGATGTATCTTCAAGATGCTTGTTAGATGATATTAATACGGTGTTGTCTAAGCATCACACTTCACATTTCATGGGATTTACTTTCCAAATTTGAGTAAGTGTGCTGCTTCAAACATTCATAAATGGAGATTAGTTGAATGATAGATTTTTGAAATCTTAATGGTTCAGTTTTCTATTTTATGGTAAAATAATGACAAATGATGAAACATGGGTTGGTAGAGTTCACTCCATCTGAGAAAAAGGAATTCTTCTACCGTATGTTTCTGTGTGTGAACACTACTTAGTTCTAAGTATTCCGGCTATGGGCTTCCCTGGTGGTTTAGTGGTAAAGAACCCACCTGCCAATGCAGGAGACATGGGTTTGATCCCTGGACTGGGAAGATCCCCTGGAGAAGGAAATGGCAACCCACTCCAGTATTCCTGCCTGGGAAATCCCATGGACAGAGGAGCCTGGTGGGCTACAATCCATGGGGTTGCAAAGAGTCGGGTACAATTTAGGGACTAAACAACAACAAATTAATGCTATAAAACTATAACATTTTTTTCCAATAAGCTTGTCCCTGAACCTGCACTTTCACAATTTAGTACTCAGTTTCACTAAATAGGTATTTACAGAATATAGTGAGTTTTATATTCAATAAGTCATTTTACTTGGAATCAATAAGTAAGATCAACTTTCAGGTTAAGGCACATGACTCCTATAAAAAGCCTCCTCTTAAAAGGAAAGAATTATCCTTTTTCCAATAAAAGGACACAAGGCTCCTTGGAGAAATGGCTGATTTGGGGATTAGAACAGGGAAAGAACAGTCTATGGGATCCTGTAATGCTCGAAAGTAAGGAAATATTAAAAGAAAACAAAAAAGAAAAGTTAAAGGGACATAGCAGCCAATCAAAAAGACCACCCATTGGCCAAGCCTAGAAAATCTGAGCAATAAAATAATTATATAGTATCAATTTTATTTTGAGTTGTTTGTTTTAATTTTACTGACATAGAGTTGATTAACAAAGTTTTGTTAATTTTTACTGTACAGCAAAATGACTCATTATACATATATTATTATTTTTCATATTCTTTCCCATTATTGGATAATATATCAGGACATTCAATATAGTTTCCCATCCTGTGCTATACAGTTAAGACCGTGTTGTTTATTTAGTCACATAGTATTATAACCCAAAGTAAATCTCAAATAAACATGAGTCTATAATAAAAATGAATCATTTAACAAAGAAATTGGTGGGAGAGAGGAGACAAATCTTCCTTACAGAAGAATTCCAAATAATTGATGTAAATACTTTTTCTGTCTAAGATGTAGACCTTAGTGGCACCCCCTCTTCCTTGTCAGCTCAAAGAATAGAGTATGTGAAGGAGTAAAATAATAATAATAATTTTCCAGCAGAGAAAGTTGGCAAGCACCACCTTGGCCAGGTGATCAAGGTTATTGTAATAAGAGAGACACATCACCTCAGTGATATTCTTTCCCCAAATCCATGACCTAGTCTCCTCATGAGGAAAATGTCAGAGCAACCCAATTTTAGACATTCTATCGAATACCCAACCAGTACTCCTCACAACTGTCAAGGTCATGAAAAATACAGGCAGACTGGAAAACTTTCACAGATGAAAAGAGACTAAAGAGACATGACAAATGAAGGCATCCTGACCAGAAAGAGGATGTTAATGGGAAAACTGATGAAATCCAAATACTGTCTGAACTATAGTCCATGCTTACGTACCGTTGTTGACTTTAAACTGGATGAGGGGTAAACAGAAACTCTCTCTGCTATCTTTGAAACTTTTCTACAAAACTAAAACATTTCAAAAATTAAAGATGTAATAAAATGGTGAAGTGACGCTTTAACCCACTAATTCTGAAACTCAAGTTTCCTTCATCATCTTGGTCATTCCAGAAGCCCAGCATTGAGCAGTTGGAGGGTGTGGTGAATGTGTGAACTGGGAGGCCTAGGAAACAGATGGGAATGTAGAGCCATCAACAGAGGAGGAGCTACTGAACACCTAGAAGGCAGGGACTGAAAATTGTGTCTTCTATAGCCTGACCCAGTGTCTTATACAGGATGTAGGCTAGCTATTGAATGCAATTATCATCCAGTAAAAGGTAATATAAATACAATGAGCCCTGGAAAATGGAAGGAAATGAAATGTAGCAAGAGCTAGAGATTTGTCAGTATAATGCATTAAATGTAAATTTCCCAAGAGTTGCCTGGAGGTGAAGCCACTTGCCCTAGGATTTTAACCCAGAGCCTTTCCCCATTGGAGAAGGAAATGGCAACCCACTCCAGTACTCTTGCCTGGAAACTCCCATGGATGGAAGAACCTGATAGGCTACAGTCCCTAGGGTCGCAAAGAGTCAACAGGACTTCACCTCCCCCATAAGCCTCCCTGCCCTTCCCATCAGCCCCTTAGGGCACATCCCCTTGGTAATCTCTTTGAAAACTCACAAATCCTCTCTCTCAGCTCTAAATACTAAACAGGTTCCTACTTCCAACTTTTTCTCCCCAGAACCACAGTACAAAAAACAGAAGTACTGTGCTTTCAGTAAATAAAATAATTGCCATTTGTGTTTTTCATGTCTCCAAGTAATCTACACCCAAACCTCAACTTTGAGGTCAAAATTCTCTACCCAGTCATTAAGTCTGACCTTAATTTATTGAACTGTTGAGCTCTCTTCTTCCACAGTGAATAATTTACTCTTCAGCCAGGCAATGCCCTGTGAAATAACTAAATGAAAACTACACAAATGATCACAACATGAAAATCTTTATTAAATTGCATAGAAAACATATTTATACTAGTTGCTGATAGGTGTTGCTATGGCAACAGGTTCCCCCCCCCTAAATTTCTGGGCATTTTGCACACTAAGTATGGAGTGCTTATAATTTTTGTACGTGTGCATTTATATGACATTGAACCTGTCTTTGACTTAATGGGAACTAAACGAGGGTAGGCTTTCTTCTCTCCTTTTCTGCCTATTTCTCCTTCCTCCTAAGAGCCATTTCAGGATTTCTATCGTGATGAACTGTGTCTTAGTGATTGGGGATTATAGCTCAGAACAGCAATTCTGTGCCATAATTATAGATGATAAATTTTAATTCCACTTTGTAATTGCCCATAATCAGGCCATGTTCTGGCTTTTCTGAAGTGCTCCATTAGAGGCCCTTGGCCTTCTCTTTCTTACCTTTCCATTGGAAGCTTCTATTCCTGACTCATCGCCATCTGAATGATTGTGTCTATAGTTACATGATTTGATACATTTTCCTAGATTTGAAGGACTTTGGAAAGGGATTGCCTAGTTACTGTTGTTCACTTCATGGAAAATTTTGAAGCTTTAAAGCTATGATCTGTTCATTATGAGGTCACCAAAGCTTTGCTTAAAAAGAGTTACTTTGTGTGGTAGACAGTGAATATTGGTATATAATAAATGTGATTTTACTTGTATTTCTTTTTAAAAAATTCACAATTTTATAAATTGAAGAAAATAGTGAGGAAAAAAATCACTGATTGATTGGATTTTCACTTGACATACATGACATTCTGAAATGACTTGCTTTGTCTTAAAAAGACACGATTTCTCCAGGTTTGTTCCTCAGGTAGCCCTGTCCAAAGGTCTCCCTAAAAAAACATAATTCCTGGTCCCCAAATGCCATGCATTGCAGACCTTTTCTGGAGGTTTACAGTGTACTTTAGACTTAAAACCTCTGGTGATTCTTGCAAGAACAACATGGCTTAACCCATGGCCTCCCAGATAGCTTTGATTTCTTTGTTAGTGACATATGTTCATCTGAACATATAATTTCCTCAACCATTTTCAAATCTTATTATAAACATATTAAGATAATCATGTTAGGATTTTATAAACTCCTTAAAAGATATGATTGAAGGAGAAGTGATTAGAGTCCCATTGAGAATAGTTGCTGCCTTTAGGAAAAGATATGCCCATGTACTAAGATATGAACATTTCAGTCATTCTTTAGAACAGGGCTTTTCAGCAAGGAGAGATAAGAAAGCCTTCCTAAGTGATTCATGCAAAGAAATAGAGGAAAATAATAGTATGGGAAAGACTAGAGGTCTCTTCAAGAAAATTAGAGATACCAAGGGAACATTTCATGCAAAGATGGGCTCGATAAAGGACAGAAATGGTATGGAACTAACAGAAGCAGAAGATATTAAGAAGAGGTGGAAAGAATACACAGAATAACTGTACAAAAAAGATCTTCATGACCCAGATAACCACAATGGTGTGATCACTTACTTAGAGCCAGACATCCTGGAATACGAAGTTAAGTTGGCCTTCAGAAGCATCACTATAAACAAAGCTAGTGGAGGTGATGGAATTCTAGCTGAGCTATTTCAAATCCTAAAAGATGATGCTGTGAAAGTGCTGCACTCAATATGCCAGCAAATTTGGAAAACTCAGCAGTGGCCACAGGACTGGAAAAGGTCAGTTTTCATTCCAATCCTAAAGAAAGGCAATGCCAAAGAATGTTCAAACTACCACACAATAGCACTTATCTCACACGCTAGCAAACCAGTGCTCAAAATTCTCCAAGCCAGGCTTCAATAGTACGTGAACCAAAGCACCGAAGAATGGATGCTTTTGAACTGTGGTTTTGGAGAAGACTTTTGAGAGTCCCTTGGACTGCAAGGAGATCAAACCTGTCAATCCCTAAAGGAAATAAGTCCTGAATAGGACTGATGCTAAAGCTGAAACTTCAATACTTTGGCCACCTGATGCAAAGAACTGACATTGAAAATGACCCTGACACTGGGAAAGATTGAAGACAGGAGAAGAAGGGGACAACAGAGGATGAGATGGTGAGATGGCATCACTGACTCAATGGATATGAGTTTGAGCAAGCTCTGAGAGTTGGTGATAGACAGAGAAGCCTGGTGTACTACAGTCCATGGGGTTGTAAAGAGTTGGATATGACTGACCAACTAAACTGAAGCACCTGATATTCAAGGTGGGACAAAATAAAACATTTGAAATTAGTTATTGAATGCAAGTGAATGGCAAAGCCAGGAAATTTCCGAAGTCAACACTGCTAAAGTGCTTTGACCTTGTACCTTTAAAGAATAATAATGCATTCTCTGTTTTACTTATTAAACGGGACCTAAAAATGAAATCAGCTTTTATTCCTAGGTCACTAGCTACTGACTGCTTAAAAACTTTTCAAGCTTGAAAACTCTCAGAACAAAATGCATAATAAGGAGACCAGACCCATGGAGAAGACTGTCCTTGTTCTCAGGCAGTACTGTTGGAGACTGACTGACAGGCCAGAGCCCCCAGTCTATCTCTGTGTCTTACTATTTTAAAGTAAATTTATTTAAAGTGATAATATTTTGAAATTGTAGAATAAAGCTTCTCTTTTTCTCTGACTTCAGCCCCAGCACATATCCTCTGCAGCCCATTCAGTTCATTTTAGTTCAGTTGTTCAGTCGTGTCCGACTCTATGCGACCCCATGGACTGCAGCACAGCAGGCTTCCCTGTCCATCACCAACCAACATCCAGAGCTTGCTCAAACTCATGTCCATCGAGTCAGTGATGACATCCAACCATCTCACCCTCTGTGGTCACCTTTTCCTCCTGCCTTTAATCTTTTCCAAAATCAGGGGCTTTTCCAGCAAGGCGGTTCTTCACATCAGGTGGCCAAAGCATTGGATCTTCAGCTTCAGCTTCCTCTTCCAATATTCAGGACTGATTTCCTTTAGGATTGACGGGTTTGATCTCCTTGCAGTCCAAGTGACTCTCAGGAGTCTTCTCCAACACCACAATTCAAAAACATCACTTCGTTGGCACTCAGCTTTATGGTCCAGCTCTCACATCCATACATGACTACTGGAAAAACCATAGCTTTAATTATATGGATCTATGTTGGTAAGCTGATATCCCTGCTTTTTAATATGCTGTCTAGGTTTCTCATAGCTTTTCTTCCAAGGAGCAAGCGTCTTTTAATTTCATGGCTGCAATCACCATCTTCAGTGATTTTGGAGCCCAAGAAAATAGTCTCTCATTGTTTCCATTGTTTCCCTATCTATTTGCCATGAATTGATGGGACCGGATGCCATGATCTAAGCCAACTTTTTAACTCTCCTCTTTCATCCTCATGAAGAGGCTCTTTAGTTCTTCACTTTCTGCCATAATGGTGGTGTCATCTGCATATCAGAGGTTATTGGTATTTCTCCTGGCAATCTTGATTCCAGCTTGTGCTTCATCCAGCCTGGTATTTTACATGAGGTACTCTGCATATAAATTAAATAAGCAGGGTGACAGTATACAGCCTTGGTGTACTCCGTTCACAATTTGGAACCAGTCCGTTGTTCCATGTCCGGTTCTAACTGTTGCTTCTTGACCTGCTTACAGATTTCTCCAGAAGCAGGTCAGGTGGTCTGGTATTCCCATCTCTTGAAGAATTTTCCAGTTTGTTGTGATCCATACAGTCAAAGGTTTTAGCATAGTCAATGAAGCAGATGTTTTTATGGAATTGTCCTGCTTTTTCTGTGATCCCATGGATGTTGACAATTTGATCTCTGGTTCCTCTGCCATTTCCAAGTCCAGCTTGAATATCTGGAAGTTCATGGCTCACATACTGTTGAAACTTAGCTTGGAAAATTTTGAGCATTACCTTGCTAGCTTTTGAGATGAGTGCTATTGTGCAGTAGTTTGAGCATTATTTGGCATTGCCTTTCTTTGGGATTGGAATGAAAACTGACCTTTTCCAGTCCTGTGGCCACTGCTGAGTTTTCCAAATTTGCTGGCATATCGAGTGCAGCACTTTCACAGCATCATCTTTTAGGATTTGAAATAGCTCAGCTGGAATTCCATCACCTCCACTAGCTTTATTCATAGTGATACTTCCTAAGGCCCACTTGCCTTCAGACACCATTGTGGTTATCTGGGTCATGAAGATCTTTTTTGTACAGTTCTTCTGTGTATTCTTGCCACCTCTTCTTAATATCTTCTGCTTCTGTTAGGTCCATGCCATTTTTGTCCTTTATTGTTCCCATCTTTGCATGAAATGTTCCCTTGGTGTCTCTGATTTTCTTGAAGTGATCTCTATACAATAGAATGATCCCATTCTATTGTTTTCCTCTATTTCTTTGCATTGATCACTTAGGAAGGGTTGCTTATCTCTCCTTGCTATTCTTTGGAACTCTGCATTCAAATGAGTATATCTTTGCTTTTCTCCTTTACCTTTCGCTTCTGTCTTTTCTCAGCCATTTGTAAGGCCTCCTCAGACAACCATTTGCATTTTTGCATTTCTTCTTCGTGGGGATGGTCTTGATCACTGCCTCTTGTACAATGTCATGAACCTGTATCCATAGTTCTTCAGGCACTCTATCAGGTCTAATCCCTTGAATCTATTTGTCACTTCCACTGTATAAGTGATTTGCTTTAGGTCATACTTGAATGGTTTAGTGGTTTTCCTGACTTCAATTTAAGTCTGATTGGCAATAAGGAGTTCATGATCTGAGCCATAGTCAGCTCCTAGGCTTGTGTTTGCTGACTTATAGAGCTTTTCCATCTTCAGCTGCAAAGAATATAATCAATCTGATTTCGGTATTAACCATCTGGTGATGTCCATGTGTATGTAGAGTCTTCTCTTGTGTAGCTGGAAGAGGGTGTTTGCTATGACCAATGTGTTCCCTGGAGCCCATATGTTTCTCATTTATCAAGGGACCATATAGTAGTAATTCCCTGATGAAAAATGTATCTGAGCAGCAATCCTCAAAGTGGGGGCCCTAGGGAGTACTGAAGTCCCATCCTGGAGTATGTGATATCAAAACTATTCCTGTAGTAATACTGCAACATTAGAAGCCCTTGTCAGTCTCATTTGTCACAAGGATACAAAGGCATTTTCTGGATCTCACAAGTGCTTGAATGTAGAAGCTGATATGAGAAAGCCACCATCTTCTGTAAATCAGACATTATAAAGAGATGTGTGAATACAGAAAGCAATATCACTCTCCTCATATTTTTCTTGTTTGGGAAAATATAGTTATATTTTATAAATATGTTGCTTATGTTGCACTATAATGAGTTTATTATTATTGTACTGAATTAAGTATTTTTAATGTCTCAGTTTTTATTTCTAACACGCTTGATATCGATTAATTTATCCAACTCAACAAAACCTGTTTGAGTTCCCAAATAATTTTGAAACATATGAAGGGGTACTAAGACCAACAGTTTAAGAAGTACTGTGGAAGACGAGATCAGGTACATTCAGGGTGGTTTGGCCGTAGACCAATAGGAGTGGTAGAGATGAGAATATTCTGTTGAGTGCACAGGAACTTGGAAAGATCCGACTAAACTCAAAGTAACCTACAGCACAGAGAAGCATTTCAAATACACATGGAAAGGCAGCTAGAAGTCTCGTAACTGGCATTCATTAACATCTTCAACCCAATAAAATTACTCATTAAAAATTAGGCTTCTCTTCTGACACTCTTGTATCTCCTGATGGTACTCATTAAACAGGAAAATCTACCAAGATAAGTCTCCCTTCCTGACAGCTTTTGTATCAGTATTCACTCTGTAATAACTCATAAGAGTTATAAAGAAACTCTCATTTCACAAGAGCTTGGCTGTCTGGCTCTCCTTCTAACTAGATCCATCATTCCCTATGGGAAATGACATATTAAGGAGGTCTCTCCAGTGATGTCCTTCCTCAAGAACCTAATTACTGTGCATTGCTGTTTGGATGGTGAAAGTGTTCTGTATCATCAGAATTGGCTCTCAGTCCTCTCAAGAATCTAGCAAGTCAATTATCCTCTTCTTCTCATTTGTTGTGTCATTAGTAAAAACCATCTAAGACACTTTGTCTTGATGGGCCAAAAAAGAAAAGGAATCAATTAATTTTTATCAGTAAAGATGTGTTTTTTCAGAACCATTCCTCATGTCTCTTGTGCCCCTGTTTATTACTCAGTTAGGACAAAGCTGAGACCCAGGTAGATGGCCTTAAATCCTTTACCTTGGAGCTTGTCAATAACATGAATAGATTGAAGCTGTGTTAGAGTTTCAGGACATGTTGTAGCATGGATCCAGTGGTTCTTAACTTCCTCTTTGGGAATCTGTTGACAGAGAATAACCCCTTTTCCCCAGGAAGATACATTTGGTTAGCCATCCAAAGATGTCCCTGCCTTAATCCCCCAGGGATTAAATATCTTATGCAAAATGACACAAGGAAATTTAGGTTGCAGACAGGATTGAGGGTGCTAATGAGCTCACCTGGAGACGGGGAGAATAGCCTGGCTCAACCAAAGTATGTCCAGTGTCATCACAAGACTCTTTAAATGTGCAAGGGGATAGCAGAAAGGTTAGTGTCAGAGTGATGCAATGGGAAGACGGCTTGACCAGCCATATCTGGCTTTGAAGATGGAAAGAGACCAGAAGCCAAGGAATGTAGGCAGTTTCTAGAAGCTGGAAAAGACAAGGAAACAGATTGTTCTCTAGGCTCCAGAAAGGAACCAGTCCTGCTGGCCCTTTGACTTTAGCCCGTGAGACTCATTTCAGACTTTGACCTCCAGAACTATAAAATAAGTTTGTGTGGTTTTAAGCTTTGAAATTTATGGCTGTTTGTCATGGCAGCAGTAGAAAGCTAAATAGTACTCATCCATGCTTTATAGGCACAACTTTGTGTCTGTTTCTAGGGAAGAGTGGCCCTGGATATGTTCTCAAATCTTATTTAATGTATGGCAGGAGACCCTAAACCCCTCACTTCTAGTCACCAATGCTCTTTCCTTCTAGAAATAGAACTTTTCCTTTCTCACTGATAGCCAAGTTCAGAGTGAAAATAAGGGCTTTGACTTCATTTTGGATGAATTCTTTTTCTTAATGCAACCAAAATAAAAAGAAATTCAATCTAGATATTTAATTAATCATGCTTAAGTTGGGGAAGAAAAGTAAAAAGAGATTCTTGCTCTGAACGGAGCCCCATTAATACAGATAGTTGAAGTGTGTCAGGGTCTGCGAGGATACAGGAGGCAGTCTGTCTCGAGGAGTCTGGGTTTATACCACAGTACATCCTCAGGTGCTTAAGGCCTGCAGGCTAAATTTGTCAAACTAGAAACCTGTCAGTCCCTTCTAGTGCAACAGCACCCTCAGGCTCTCTTCTATGGGAAAGCAAGCAAGCAAAACAAATTCGTTGTCGAGGTCATAGGAGGCAGGTTGTAGGTCAGGGCAGGATGAAATGAATGGAGGGTGCCTTCTCCATGGTGTCCATGGGGCCCTGTGATGGAGCTCTTTCCATACTTCGGCTGTCTTCAACTGAGTGCTACAAGTGTTGGGTCTAAAAGTTTAGAAATCAGCTTCAGCAGTTTCTTTGGAACTTGAAAAGGAAAAGATCATTTAATTTGAAGAATTCGCTGCATTGTAGTCGCTTTCTGTCTATAGAAAGAAAATGTGTAGGAGTGGGCATTCCCTCTGAGGCCAGTTTAATGAGCTGTGTCTGTCACCTGGACTGGCCAGAGGTCTCTGAGGGCCCAAGGATGGCCTGAATTCCCTGATAGCTGTCACATTAAGCCTCTAATTCTTGAAAAATTGTCAATCCATGGACTTAAGACACTACTGAACTCTAAACCCCTTGAAAAAACAAATCCCATCTTAGTCATCATCCTTCTACTCCCACAGAGGCAAAAGTGTCATACATAGTGGGTGCTCAGTAGGTGTTTATTAGTTACTGGGGGCAGATGACCCTTTAGTTTTAATCCACAACAGTTTATTCATTCCAGACATTGTTTTCGGTGCTCTGGATCTCTAGAATAAATCACCAAAAAAACCCTTCTTTTTAGAGAGGACTACACTTCAGTAGGCTAGGGGCTTCCCTAGTGACTCAGACAGTAAAGAATATGCCTGCAGTGCAGGAGACCCTGATTCAATCCCTGGGTCAGGAATATGTCCTGGAGAAGGGAATGGCAACCCACTCCAACATACTTGCCTAGAGAATTCCCTGGACATAGGAGTGTGGCAGGCTTAGGTCCAAGGGGTCGCAAAGAGTCGGACACGACTGAGTGACTGTCACTCACTCACTCACAGTTCAGTAGAATTGACCACCTTTATTGAGACAGCTGCCTGTGAGCAAAATACGACAAGTACAGTGGGAGAAGTAGAAACAAAGCAAGGAGCTTGCAGAGTGGACACTTTCTTTTTAGAGTGAGGCTTAGGAAGGCTTTGGTGAAGAGCCTCTGTTCGAGTTGGGTGTTGATCATCTGTAGGATTTTACTTCAGATGAAGTTGGTGGCAGAGGCTTTCCTCAAGAGAGCTGTGTGGCCAAAGGTTTGAGAGAGTGTGAAGAGCCTGAAACCATCCAATTTCCCCGAGGTGGATGTGCTAGGATGGGGGAGGAAGAAGGAGTTATTAGTCATTTAAACTCAGTGCCACATAGGAGAGCCATTTGGATGAGAGTGAGGACTGTCCACTCTTTGGTGTTGCTGCTGCGATGATCTTGCATTGAGATCTGCCCAGCATGTACCTTAGTGACTGTCTTGTTGGGTTTTATCCACTGTGCGAAGTGGGTAATTAGCAGGTCTAAGATGCGGCATAGCTTTGTGAGATAATCATCGTTTGAACTGACGAACTCACACAAAATCCAAACTGATAGAAACATAATTAGAGATATAAAAGCTCTATATATCTATCTGTCAGTCAATCATATAATTGTAGATATGTTTATAACTAGTATTTATTCAGAAATTCAGAACTACATACATACACGTAGATAGTATGTACATTTATATCACTTTCTTGATTTTTTAATATCATGAATACTTATACTGTTTATAAGTTTATATACGACATGTATACTGATGCTTTGTATATAAAAACAGTAAGATTTTTGTGCCCCTCCCCCTAAGAACCAGTTTTCACCCTCTTGGAAGTGATATCACTCCCACAGAGAATTCATGATATGTATGTATATGGCTATGTCTTTTTGTATACATATGTTACCTTGTTGCACAAAAAATTTAGGATGCCAAATCAGATATTATTTATTAATTCACACTGAAAAGTATAACTTTTCAAGAAATGAATATTCCCATCTTCCATCTAGGTACCAGGAAAACTGAAGTAATAGATGGGGGGGGGGGAAACTGCTTAAAGAGTATAGACACGAGTCAAATATCTTATGTATAGAAGTGCCCAATGAAAACTCCCTCACTCTAACATGTAAAACTTTTCTCTAGTGAAAGAAAATATATCTAACTCTATAGTAGTGTGTACAGGTCAAGAATCAACAGTTAGAACCAGACATGGAACAACAGACTGGTTCCAAATTGGGAAAAGAGTCTGTCAAGGCTGTATATTGTCACTGTACTTATTTAAATTGTATGCAGAGTACATCATGCAGAATTCTGGGCTGGATGAATCACAAGCTGGAATCAAGATTAACTGGAGAGATATCAACAGCCTCAGATATGCAAATGATACCACTCTAATGGCAGAAAGCAAAGAGGAACTAAAGAGCCTCTTGATGAGGGTGAAAGAGGAGAGTGAAAAAGCTGGTTTAAAACTCAACATTCAAAACACAAAAATCATGGCATCAGTCCCGTCACTTCATGGCAAATAGAAGGGGGAAAAGTGGAATCAATGACAGATTTGATTTTCTTGGGCTCCAAAATCACTGCAGACAGTGACTGCAGCCATGAAATTTAAAAAAAAAAACACTTGCTCCTTGGAAGGAAAGCTTTGACAAACCTAGACAGCATATTCAAAAGCAGAGACATCACTTTGCTGACAAAGGTCTGTATAGTCAAAGCTATGTTTTATCCAGTAGTCATGTACGGATGTGAGAGTTGGATGATAAAGAAGGCTAAGTGCTGAAGAATTGATGCTTTTGCATTGTGGTGCTAGAGAAGATTCTTGAGAGTCCCTTGGATAGCAAGGAGATCAAGGAAATCAACCATTAATACTCATTGGAAGGACTGATGCTGAAGGTGAAACTCCAGTACTTTGGCCACCTGATGCGAAGAGCCAACTCACTTGAAAAGACCCTGATACTGGGAAAGATTGAGGGCAGAAGGAGAAGGGAACGACAGAGGATGAGATGGTTGGATGGCATCACTGATTCAATGAACATGAGTTTGAGCAAACTCTGGGAGATAGTGAAGGACAAAGAAGTTCATGAGGTTACGAAGAGTTGGACACGACTTACTCACCAAACAACAAGAACTGTATCACAGATAAAATTTTTCTGTCTCTTTGACAATGCTGAATGAAGTCTCCAAATCTGTTTTTTTCATCCTGCTTTATTTCAACACCCTTCAGACCACCATTCCAATTTTACATGTTACAATGCAGTTGAGTCCTTGATAGCCCTTGAGAACCATCTTAGTTTTTGTCATTGGATTAGTCTGCAGAGTGCAATATCATTGGGGATATATTTCAAACCCATCTACTACAGAGAGTTACTTCAGCAGGTCTTTTCTGTATTGTTTCGAGTAGTTCCAGCTTAAGGGGCAACCTCTTTCTGGCCTTGTTTCCAAATCCTTGTGGTCTCCCAACAGAGCCCAGGTGCAGTGATCATGAGTCGGGGACTGGACTGAGCATGCTCTGTTCAACCTGGCAGCTGATATTTAGCTCTATGTCTTCATCATTATGTAACAATGCTTTTGAGATTTTATTTTTAACATTTCATGGATTTTGTAGACAAAAGCCATCAAGCCCCCTCACACTGCAGGCTGTGACTGCCCTCCTCTTCCAGTTTGCCAGAGCCAAGAGTTGATGAAATACTGGAGAACTGATTTTGGCCAAATATTCAAAAAGCTAAAAATCCACTTGGAAACTAAGCCCAGTCACTTAGAACCTCTGCCAACCAGCTGGTTCCAGGCAGTTAATTTTCAGTCTCAACCTCACTTAAAACTTAGTCTTTGCTGTCATTAAACCCAGGAAGTATGGATCCAATACCTAGGAGACCTTTTCCTATGGCTTCTCAACTAAAGTGACTTCTTTAGGATCTGACATTTGTATCTTGGTCTCTTAGCATACTCTTAGTATTTACTGCAGAGTTGAACATTCTTCAGTGCTGAGTGTTGCCTGTAAGTTTGATCCAGATCAGTGGCCAGTCTTTTTTAATTGAGCTATTGAAACTATTAACCAGACCTTATAGGACAGACTTTAGCTGTCACTTGTTGGCTCAATGATACAAAGAGCTACAAGGACAAAAAGCTAATTCCACAGTAAGGAGTCTGTGGCTCAGAATGACAAACACGATTTATCAGACCAGAAACCTGCCTGAATGTTATTGCAAAACCTTCCATTACCAGGTCATGCTGGTTGTAGCCTCTTTTCTTTCAGATTCTTTTTTCAGAGATACCCTACTCTGTCCTTCCTCTCCCACTCTCTTCCTCAGGGAAGATCTCGTGCATAGTAGTTCAGGAAATTGAATGCTTTTTGCTTTGCAAGGGAGATTTCATTCCTTTTAAATACTGCCCTTCCTCCCTTACCAGTGCCCCCCATAGGAGCCTAGAACAGAATGAGTGAGATTCAGAGAGAAAATTAGTCCCTCAAAAGGAAATATATCTATGCATTTTTTTATTGTCATAAAATACACATAACCTAAAATTTACCCTTAGTGACACTTAGGATATTCATAATGTACGATTCTGCACCCCATTCCACTGTACGGGGATCCCTCACCACCCTCCCAACCCTGCACACAGAACAGTTTTCTGATACCAGCTGGGTCTTTCATTTGAACCTTTTATTGTCTAATGATAATATTCATGAAAGCAGGCAGTGCAGTTACCTTTCCAGAGATCAGGCCACCATCCACTTAACCACTCCTTCACAAATTCTCTGAATTCAAGGAAAATGCTGTGGGGAGAGAACCCAGAGCACAGATATGTGAACAATCTCAGATTTCAATATTTCTGAAATTGAATACAGAAAGGCCTACATTCTGTTTTTCAGTCATAGTCACACAGGAAATATCTTTTCATGCAGCATAGGTAAGATAAAATGTATTAGCAATTATTATTACCTAGAAACCCCAAAATTCTATATGATCTGAAAACAGGTGCTCAAACCCTTTCCCTACCCAAGCTCCATTTTTGTACACTTTTACCCATGAAACCCTTTCTGAGACATAGCTATCAAAAGTGAGTTGTAGCCTTTTCACGCTTAATTTGCTTCTTAATTGTGCATGATTTTATAATGCTCATAAAAGAATACTTATAGCCATAACATTTCAAAGGCAACACTTTTCAGAAAAAGAAAGGTAGATTGATTTCCAGTTATTTACACCAAATCCACAGTTTTCAGGGCTCAATTTGAGACGTAATGAAAGTCTGCTTTGCATAATTATCATATGAGACGATGTATAATTAAATGATGAATTGTGGTTATGCTCCAGTGTGGAGAGGAGACTTTATTTAAACTGAAACCACAGAGGTTTATTTCTTTGCGTTAACTTTGATCTGATGTTTGTGGGGGGAATACAAACAAGCAATTCATTTCTGACAGTTTAAATTCCCATGAGAATCTTTTTTCTTTTAAATTTCTGGAAGGAAGGCAATGTCCTGAAAAATAATGGGAAACTTTAATGTGGTTGCCTCTTCCATGGTCATAGACATGCTCACAAACTTTTAAAAGTGCCAATTAGCAGACTTGCCTGGTGGTTCAGTCCACCTGACAATGTAGGGGACACCAGTTCTATCCCTAATCCAGGAAGATCCCACAAGCCATGGAGCAACTAAGTCCACGTGCCACAGGTAATGAAACCTACATGCCTAGAGTCCATGCTCTGCTACAAGCAATGCCACTGAAATAAGAAGCCCACGTGCCAGGACCAGAGAGCACCCCTGGCTTGCCACAACTAGAGAAAAGCATGTGTAGCAATGAAGACCCAGCACAGCCAAAAATAAGTAATATTTTTTAAAGTGCCAGTAATCAACAATTGCATTTTGGTTCTTTTCCTAAACATATCTTTAATAGCTGTTCACATATCTGTAGAAAAAGACCCATTACTTGTCATGCAATTCTAAAGCCTGAAAGGAGCCTTGCAAAAGTGCAAAGTCACTTCAGTCCTATGTGACTCTTTGAGAACCCATAGACTGTAGCCCACTGGAGTAGGTTGCTATTTCCTACTCCAAGGGATCTTCCCGACTGAGGAATGGAACCCATGTGCCTTATGTCTCTTGCATTGGCAGATGGGTTCTTTACCACCAGCACCCATTTGCAAAAGTTTCTAGCCCTAATTCATAATCTGGATGTACAGCTTCTGTGTTCATCTAACTAGTTAAAGTCAAGTTGACTATATCAAGTTTAAACCTGAAACCACGGTTCTGAAATTTCAAATGGGGCATGGTACCAGTGAAGTTCTTTGTGAAACCCCATGAAATATTGGTAAATGAAACATAAAATAACTGAACAGGTATATTAAGTTTATATTTTCCAAATATTCTTTGCACACCAACTCTGTACTACTTACTGTGGCAGAAACTAAAAGTAAACAGATATTACACAGTCTTCAAGGAGTTCAGAATCCAGTTGTATTCAATTCTAAAATTGCCAAAAGGATGCATTTATCAGTGATTTACATGAAGAGATGCTGGATTAAAGCTTTGATTTTAAGTTCATTTCATCTGTTGACTGTTCTTGTCCTAAGTACCGGGGGAAGGTTACCATTGTCTTGTGTATGTATGGCTGAGTTCCTTTGCTGTTGACCAAAAGCTATCACAACATTGTTTGTTAATCATCTCTGCCCCAATACAAAATAAAGTTTTTTTTTAAAGTTGCCATTGTTTAATCTTAGTAGACCATTTGTGCTCTTCACCTGCCTTTGAACAGCAAGAGAAAGGATTCCTTCCAAATGTTAAATGAAGAAGGAAATTTAAGTGTTAATCTGTAAGGTGTCCCTAATGATAATTTAGAAAATTACTGTCTTTTGTTTTTGTAAATGTGGCAATTTCCCATATAGATCTAGATTCAGCAAATTATGGCCTTTGGGTCAAATATGACCCTCTACCCTTTTTTTATAAATAAAGTTTTATTGAAGCAGTTGTATGAATTCTTTATGACTGTCCAATGGCAGAGTTGAATAGTTGTGATGGAGACCATATGACCTGCAAAGTCTAAAATAGTTACTCTCTAGACCTTTACAGAAAAAAATCTTCCAATTCCTGATCTGAATAATATGCTTAAACTGTTATTTCTAGTATTACCAATTTTAGACCTTGTCTACTGTTACTTGAAGCACAAGCTGGAATCAAGATTGCAGGGAGGAATATCAATAACCTCAGATATGCAGATGACACCACCCTTATGGCAGAAAGCGAAGAGGAAAAAGAGCTTCTTGATGAAGTGAAAGAGGAGAGTGAAAAAGCTGGCTTAAAGCTCAACATACAGAAATGAAGATCATGGCATCTGGTCCCATCACTTCATGGAAAATAGATGGGGAAACAGTGGAAACAGTGTCAGACTTTATTTTTTGGGGCTCCAAAATCACTGCAGATGGTGACTGCAGCCATGAAATTAAAAGACACTCACTCCTTGGAAGAAAAGCCATGACAAACCTAGACAGCATATTGAAAGCAGGGACATTACTTTGCCAACAAAGGTCTGTCTAGATAAAGCTGTGTAGTCATGTATGGATGTAAGTTGGACCATAAAGAAAGCTGAGTGCCGAAAAATTAATGCTTTGAAGAAAACTCTTCAGAGTCCCTTAGACAGCAAGGAGATCAAACCAATCAATTCTAAAGGAAATCAGTCCTGACTATTCACTGGAAGGACTGATGCTGAAGCTGAAGCTCCAATACTTTGGCCACCTGATGCAAAGAGCCAAATTATTGGAAAAGATCCTGATGCTGGGAAAGACTGAAGACAGGAGGAGAAGGGGACGACAGAGGGTGAGATGGCTGGATGGCATCACCAACTCGATGGACATGAGTTTGAGCAAGCTCAGGAGTTGGTGATGGACAGGGAAGCCTGCTGTGCTGCAGTCCATGGGATTGCAAAGAGTGAGACACGATTGAGCCACTGAACTAAACTCACTGTTACATACTCTGCCAGATAAGAGCTGGATTGGTTGCACCATCCACCACCTCCTCCCACACCTCTTCCAGTATACATCTGTGACTTCCACTTATCTTTGTGGTTTTAATTGACTGATTAAACTTTTATTTCTTTTTCCTTATACTGAAAACAGCATGTTCTGATACTAGTAATTTTCACTTAGTATGTTGAAAATATAACTCATTCACCCTTCTTGCTTCCTGCTCCTAACCCTCTTTTTTGTTTTCCCTATTTTTTTTAATAATACAAAGTATGGAAACATGTATAATTACCCTGTAATAATTATTGAGTCTATTGGCCTTTATTTATAGGTTGAAACTAAACTTTAAAACTCAATGAAGTTTTAGTTTTGATTACTAAAAAACAATATTATTCAATGTATACCTAGTTATTGATGTTATATTGCCACTATTTTACTTTTTTTTTCCCCCAGCAGTCTCTGTTTTTCATTTCCCCTTTGCTTATCCTGCCTTAAATACTTTGTCCTTCTGAATAGTAGAACCAGATTTCTCAAACCACCCTCTTCTCAGGCAACTCCCACCTCAATTTCTCCTCCAGCTCTAATCTGGGTTTTTTACTTTCTTCTGTTGTGTTAGTCACTCAGTCGTGTTCGACTCTTTGTGATTCCCATGGACTATAGCCCAACAGGTTCCTCTGTCCATGGGATGCTCCAGGGAAGAATACTGGAGTGGATTGCCATGCCCTCCTCTATGATGCCTTCCTAGGCCACTGCAAAACTGTCTGTGACATGAGGGCTTATCTTATCCCAAGGGCTTCCCTGATAGCTCAGTTGGTAAAGAATCCGCCTATAATGTGGGAGGCCTGGATTCGATCCCTGACTTGGGAAGATCCCCTGGAGAAGGGAAAGTCTAACCACTCCAGCATTCTGGCCTGGAGAATTCCATGGATTATACACAGTCCATAGGGTTGCAAAGAGTCGGACATGACTGAGTGACTTTCACTTTCACTTTTCTTATCCCAGGTAGGAGCCATGGTTTTCTTGGTCTTTCTCTCTCCTGATTTTGTTGGAGCACATCCTCAGATAACTTGCTTAAAAAGATGTGTGGGAAGTAAACTTCCTATATCTTTGCGTGTCTGGAAATATTTTATTTTGTGTTCTCACTTGACATTGAAACCTAGGTTGAAAATGATTATCCCACAGAAGATTTAAGTCAAATTACATTGCCTTCCAGCCTCTAGTCCTGCAGTTAGATAATGATCTGGTTCTCATTCCTTTATCCTCAATGTATCTTTTCTCTTTATGGCTCTAAAGATAATTTCTTTATTCTTGCTGTATTAAAGTTTCATTGTGATGCATCCAGGTGTGAAGGTGATTTTATTGTCAGGCTAAGGGCTCTCAGGGTAAAATCTCAGGTCATTTAGCTTAGAAACTATTGAGATTCACTTATTTGACAATTCCTTTTCTCCCCCTTTTTTTTCTATTTTAGATTTTTTTTAACATTTTGAGAAGAGTTAACACTTTAGGAATTCTTATCAATTGTACATTGGATATTTTGAATTAATAATCTGCAATTGTTTTTCTTTTCTGTTGTCAATGCTTTGTCTTTTTGTTCAACTTTCTGTGATTTAAAAAAAAAATCATTCTTCAAGCATTCCATTAAATTAACTATGAAATTATATATTTAGTTTCCAAGAGAACTCTTTTATTCCCATATTTCTTTCTTCTTTTTCTCCCTAATACAATGCTGCAGTCCATATCCTTGGGTACATAGCTCTACCCAGTTATTATATAAGATATAAGCTTAGAAATGAGATTGCTAAGACACATATCATAAGCATTGAAATTTTCAAAACTTAGAATGACCCTTCAGAAACAGTTGTATACCACCTTACAGTTTGAGGGAAAATAAGTGGTAAATCATTGTTTTTAGTCATGTGCCTGATCATTTGCTTCCCAGGTGGCTTAGTGGTAAAGAATCCACCTGGCAGGAGACCTGGGTTTGATCCCTGGGTCGGGAAGATCCCCTGGAGAGGGGAATGGTAACCCACTCCAGCATCCTTGCCTGGAGAATCCCATGGATAGAGGAGCCCATGGGGTCACAAAGAGTCAGATGTGACTAAGGAGGCACACACACACACTGATTATGTACTTCACCATTTTTTTTAATTGGGTTACTTTTTTTTTTCTTAACTGTGCAAACTCTTTATTTCTTATGTATATTATATATTTTTTCTATATCTTGCAAATGTTTTCTTCCAGTGTGTTGTCTTACAAATTTATGTTTTCACCTCTTTAAATTACTATGTAGTTGAACCTGTTTGTCTTTTCCTTGGAGCTTCTAGATTTCACATTTTATTTAGAAATGCCCTTCCTACTCCAAGATTCTAAATATGGTCTTTAATTTTCTAGTACTTTCATATGCTGAATGTTACCACTCTCTTCCTCAGTGTCCTCAACTATGATTGATAAGAATACCTAAAGTTTGTTGTGAAAATAAATGTAGTAATACATGTATATCAATATAATTGAGAACAGTGTTTGGCAAGTTCAGTGCATGTCAGCAGCACCTGCTGCTATGATGGTACTGGTTCTTTTCTTTAGAGCCTAGTACAGTGCCTGATTTTAAAAATATGACTTAAAACTTAGGTAAATAAATTATTGAAGAGAATGGAAACCACTTGTGAGGAAGATAGATGATCATAAAGTTTTAAAGTCCTTTTTTAAAAGTAGGGAGGGATTGGGGCAAAATCTCCCAGAGTTTTATCTTGGGTCTTTGATTTCTTTCCCCTGTGGCTTGTGTGGCCCAGAAAATAAGTGTCACACTAATAAAGGTTGAAAGTAGCTTTCAGTTAAATTGAATTAAATGAATACTATTGTGACAAGTTAATTAGGCATGTATAAAATTGCTAAATATATGTCATTGAAAATGCCTATGTTCCATATTTTGTTAAACATCAATTATGATCATAAGAAATCTGCATCTAGTAAAATGGATACTGCTGACACATGTTAATTATTCTGGAAAATAATTGAGCTCTTTAAAAATTTCAATATGCCATTAAGCATGCATGGCCTCCGAAAGCTTGAGCTATTTTGAGCTTATTCCAGTGAATCTAACAATATAAAATGAAGTAAAATTTTCCCTAAAATTCTCTTACTGAGACAAAGGGAAATGCAAATTGCCATAGTAAAGGTCCATAAAATAAACTTGGCTTGCACTCCAGATGTTCGGGTAGGAATGTTCCCAAGTCCCAGTACCACCAGTCTGTGTGCAAGCAACACCGGAAATTAAAATGAAGCAATGAAGAGCTGTTTCCTTTGTCCACAAACGATGGTACAGCAGTTCTCAACAGTGGAACATACGAGTTTTAAAACAAGTGCCTTTAATCTATATGCTTTCCAACCCTCAACAGAGCTCTGCATTTATACCCACATAATGGCAAATGTTTATTCAAGTCATCAAATTATTTGTCATCAAGAATTGCTATTGCCTCCCATAAATGCTTCTCCATCTGGGAACTCAGATTCTCAAGAAAGTCACTGGGAATTAAGATGATTGACAGTCCCACCAGCGAGAGGGGGCTGCAAAGTACAAGATATATGAGGTTGACTGCCTGTTTCATCTCTTCAGCTCCCTCCCTGGATGTCTCCCACTGAGCCAGGGCTTTTCAAAATGTAATACTGAACCCTGTACCAGAATCACCTCGAATGCCTTTTAAAAATGTAGATTCCTCAATAATACTAGACTAACTGATGGAAAGAATTAAAGGATGATTTACATTATCATCTAAGTTGGGTCTGAAAAAATGAAATATTTTTGAGCATCGAAGTAGGTATCATGGAAAGATGGCTCAGGTGGTAAAGAATATGCCTTCAGTGCAGGAGGTGCAGGTTCGATCCCTGGGTCGGAAGGATCCCCTGGAGGAGGACATGGCAACTAACTCACTTCAATATTCTTGCCTGGAGAACCCCATGGACAGAGGAGCTTGGCAGGCTACAGTCCATGGGGACGCATAGAGTCAGACACAACTGAAGTGAATTAACTTGAGCCTGATCATAACACTGTTTCACATTCTTTATTTAGTTTAATATTTTTGTTTTGAAATGGAGTCAGGTGGTGGGAAAATCATTACCTTGGAAGATACTGATCATTTTACTCTCAGTGATTTTTCTCTTCTACCTACTGAAATGGAAAGCCTTCCTTGCTTGAATGGGTTCTGGGCAATGAAATCCTCTGGTTTCCTCCCAGTGTTTTCCAGATGAGGTTGAGCTTGCTCACTAGCACCTCTAGTCTAGCTGGAATGCAGTCCTGAAACCACAGGGCCACTCACCAACTGTCATGGAAGGACCATTGACACGATCTCAAGATCCATGCTCCTGGTTCCTACCCAGTAGCTCCAAAGTCAGGGCTGAGAATAAAAAAGCTTGGGCTTGCAGCTAAACTTTTTTCTAATGTGGCTGTACAAATGAAGTCTCCAGAAGTTCCCCTAGTGGTATTTGAAGTATTCTATAAACTTCTCTAAGAAATGGCAACCCACTCCAGTATTCTTGCCTGGAGAATCCTATGGACAAAGGAGCCTAGCAGGCTACAATCCATGTATTCACAAGAGTCAGACATGACTTAGCGACTAAACCACAATAGCCTTTTCTCAAATTCAATTCCCATTAACTTACACTCGCCCAGATCTCACACGGTTCATATTGATTATTGCCGAACAATGCATATCATTCTGAGTGTTCATTATGTGGCTACCTGCCTAGATTACCTATCTTTTAAATGTTTAATCAGCGGTAAATCTCAATCTAAGATTGAGTGGTCTTGGGGGTAATGCATATCCAGAGTTGGTGTGAGGCAAGGTTGAGAGCCACCAGCTCTGTTCAGCATCTCAATCAACTCAAGGATGTGACTTGACTGTTATTGCCTCTGACACTAGAGTGTCATTAACATAAAAGTCATCTCTTAAACACATTGAATTGAACTCAATTAAAGTAATTGATTACCAGTCTAGCTGTAGGGATTTTGCAGCTTTAAGGAAACTGACAAACATTTTACCCTTTTAGATCCTACAATTAGATTCACAAGACACAGTCAATAAGCATTTTGTAGGTGCTAAATTCATCGTCTTTAATGATGACAAAAATCTCTCTGAGTAGATGAACTGGATGTTGATAAAAGACTAATTGTTGAAATGGTTTTCTGTGGTGGTATTGACAAATAGAACTGAGTCCTTGTAGGATAAATTTGATCTTGAATTATTGGGACCTATTTTGGACATTAATTTAAACAAGCCCTAATAGATCCTTGATGTATTGCATCTCATTTGCTGAGGCTGAAAACATGACTGGAAAAATGTTTCAGTCTGAGTCCTTTTAAAATTTTGTGGTCCTTTGAACTATAGCCTTCAAAATGAATAATACTCTGATTCATTAATAAAATTAATAATATGTGTGTTCAAGTTAATATTTAAGAACTATGTTTATCTTATTTTCTAAGATTTCCTACTTTCGTCTCTTAGAATGTGGAGAGAATTTCAGGATTTTTATTCCCTCAACCCATTGCATACCAGATCCTAATTGTGTGATAGATTTTAGAGCCTCTGACCTTTCCAGGAAGGACATGCTCTTGCTTACATAAAGGTGTCTGACTGATACTGGGCAGCATTCTAACACGGCTTGTAGTTTTCCTCTGTAACCTCCTATCTCCTAGATGCTGTGCTGTCTCCTAAACATTCTCCCCCATTATCCAACAAGCAACACTTACAGCTGTCCCAACACCAGTTTCTTTTATGCCTCTATGGCTTTGCTTACTCTTCCCTCGGATGGGAGTATAATTCCGTTCCTGTTGGTAGTCACCACTTCATATCTATAGACTCATTTCATGGGTATCTTCTGTGTGAAGTCTTTCCTGGTCCCCATTCACTGCCCTTGAGGTACCCCGACCACCCTCATGAACTGTCCGCCTGAAGTATGGAGTGAACCCTTCCATCACATTTGCCTCTAGCAATCTCTTATGTATGCATGCATGCTAAACCGCTTCATTCGTGTTCGACTCTGTGACCCTATGGACTGTAGCCTGCCTGGCTTTTCTGTCCATGGGATTCTCCAGGCAAGAATACTAGAGTGGGTTGCCATGCCCTCCTCCAGGGATCTTCCCTACCCATGGATTGAACCCAGGTCTCCTGCACTGGCAGATGGATTCTTTGCCACTGAGCCATCAGGGAAGTCAGCAATCTGTTATACTCAAGTCTTTATCTATCTGGCTCCTCTTACAGGATTGGAATTTCTTTAATGGCTGTGAATTTCTTTGAAAGCATAAAACCAAGGAGAACTTCATAGTAAACTGATGCTCATGAAAGCTTTCTTAAATAAAGGCATTAATGCTTGATTAAAACAATGGCCTTGAGAGAACTCAAGGTCTCATTATGTAGCTATTTATTCTGCCTAGGATATTTTTCTCATTAGTACCTTCCAAGGTTAGTTCCCCACTTCATTCAAATCTCAGAAATAGCCTCCTTAGAGAGGCCTCCACTGCCATCTTGTTGAAACAATCCATTCTCTCTTTCATTCTCTATCCTACTGTATTTTTCTTCATAAAAACTACCAGCCTCTGACAGTACGTGATATATATAGTTCATATTTATTTGATTTTTATTGTCTCAGTCCTTTCATTGGTAGAGGTGTTAGCAATTTTTTTCTGTAAAGGACCAGATAGTAGTTATTTTAGATTTTGTGGGCCAGTCTCTGTCACAACTACTAAAGTCTGCCATGATAGCATGGAAACAGCTACAATGCATAAATAAATGGGTGTGACTGTGTTCCAATAAAACTTTATTTACTAAATCAGGCAGAAATCACATTTGGAACCCATGGACTATAGTTTGATGATGCCTGCACTGTAATATAAGCTTGTTGGTCTGAAACATAGCCATATCCTGGGTACAGTCAGGTAGAAAGCTTCTGTTAAATAGTTGTTGAATAAATGGTTGATAGATTTGATCCACCATAAATAACAAAAGAGACTGATTTTAACTGAATTTGAAAAGTCCTTCTGCCAACTTGAAGGAAAATTGTAGATGAAATCTTTAAATGAGCATATCAACTCTTCTAAAACATAAAAACATTAGTCAGGATCATCCAGCTCTCAAATTCAGTGAT
This sequence comes from Capricornis sumatraensis, assembly GCF_032405125.1. Lineage (NCBI taxonomy): Eukaryota > Metazoa > Chordata > Mammalia > Artiodactyla > Bovidae > Capricornis > Capricornis sumatraensis. The sequence continues at coordinate 135,064,031 of NC_091092.1, read as the reverse complement.
ATTCTCTGTCTTGCAAATTTGACTCTATGTAATATGGACCAAAGATAAAAGTTTACTCAGAACACTTTGACAGAGAGACAAAGAGAGCATACCTCAAGATAAAAAGAGCTTGCATCTCAGTCAAATTAGGCAAATTGAAATGGATTCCACAGTGGTCAGCACATCAGTTCAGTGTCTTCATTGTCTTTAAAGGTTTATATGCAGAAAATATGTTTCATTCAGAAAGAACGTTCATTTCATAAGCAATTTTAGAAGGTTTTTTGTTTTTGTTTGTTTTTGAGAAGCACTGGTGTAAATACACATATGCCATCTTATAATTAAATATCAGTTGAATAATTGATCTCAAAGAAAGTGAAAGAAATAGAAGTCACTCCGTTGTGTCCAACTCTTTACGACCCCATGGACTGTAGCCTGCTTGGCTCCTTCATCCATGGGATTTTCCAGGCACGAATACTGGAATGGGTTGCCATTTCCTTCTCCAGGTGAATTTTCCTGACCCAGGGATCGAACCTGGGTCTCCTGCATTGCAGGCAGACTCTTTACCATCTGAGCCACCAGGGAATCCCCTACAATTGATCTCAATGCTTCTCTCACATCAGAGATGTTTATCATCTCACAGCTAAGAATCAAAAAAGCAGCTAGAATTACATTGATCACTGGAAGCCAGCACAAGGAGACTCCTTAATAGTGCCATCCCAGAGACAGAGTTTGTTTCCTGGGACTTACAAGGTTGCTTCATGGAAGAGAGAGGCTTGATGCATGGCTCTGGCAGGAAATGGATGGATGTGGGCTCAGATAAGGAAACTAACAAGTGTCATGGAGGCACCCAGGGAGTTGCAGCAGCTGGGACCTGTTACCATCACTAGGCTCAAGAGGCCTGCCATGGAGCATGGTATGATCTTGGAGCCATGCAAGGAGCCTGATATGACAGGAACAGTATTCAGAGTGGCTGAAGTCACTTCAGACCTGGACCAAACCAAGGAGAGAACAGGAGGGTGAAATACGCTGATCTCCTTGTCCTCCTCTTTGCTTTCCCCTACAGGCACCTCCATTGGTTGAAACCAATGGAAGCCAGAGAGCAGCAACCCACCTACTGCCTTCCGCAGGAGCAAGATCCCAACACATAGAGCTCACAGAAAAGGAGCCCGGCGTGGATCTAGGGGATGTGAGGCTGAGGTTCTGTTCCCTTGTAATGGGGCTTAGAACAAGGGGAATACAAGCAAACAAACCTAACCCAGAACAGAATAGATGTGTAACCCTGAGCAGTCAGGTAGTTTTATGTCTAAGAAAACTAAATGCTCTAAGTAGGGGGTAGGAATGATTATTTTAATGAAGAAAAGATTAAGAGGTCACAAGTTTTTAATTAACACAGGACTGTTGGCTTAAACCTTTGATTCTGTGATTTCCTTACCAGTGCCTTTTAACTTCCATCATAAGTTCTTAGTCATCAAAGTGAGCCCTTACCACTTAATCGCTTTTTGAAATCCTTTGTATAAAAATTAGAAAATCATGAAATTTATAAAGTGTGCCTAATCGTCTCTCTAAAAATATCTTTTATTAAAATTAATTCATGTTTTAAAATATTGTCTTAGATCAGGGTTTCTGTTATACACATTCTTATAGTTTGAATTTGAAAGAACCATGGGATTGTTTTCACTTTCTAAGTACAAACTTATAAAACAAATTTTCAAATATGCATAGATCACAAGGATATACAGCCACCCCTTGGGCTGGGGAGGGGGCCTCCTGTTTCTTCACCAACCCCCACATACTACACTAAAATATGGGTAGAATCTAGTTTGATGGAGACAAACTCTCAGACCTAAAGTGATGATTTTAACATGTTTGACAAAGGCTTAGCTCATTGTTATCAAGTCTTTTGTTCAAAAATATTTTTTCCTATGTATTAAAAAAAGAAAAGAATCCATCAAGAAGAAAAAGTCTGTCCAGCCATGCAATACTTCATGCTTTGTACGGAACGGATATCCATGACATCTTCAATTTGGGATGGTTAGATTTCCAAACCCCAAAGGGTTCAATCTAGTGAAGCCCAAAGCAAGAGCACATGCCAGAACCATCAACTTGTCTGTGCCTTAGGCACTCAAACCCAGGGCCACTCTGTCTCATGTTGGTGCCTGGGGTAGGATCCGATAAACTGGGAGGAAAGGCACCATTTCCCATCAGCAGCATTCCGACTTCCTTTTTTGGTTTCTAAGAATGCTGCTGAATATTTCTGAATGTGAGAGCCGGACTTTTCAAGAGCTGTGAGCAGCTTTGGGATATCGGTGATTCTGTCCATTCTGTTTGAGTATATAGAACACCTTTTACCTTTTCTTTTTTTTAATTAATTAATTTTAATTTCAGGCTAATTACTTTACAATATTGTATTGGTTTTGCCATACATTGACATGAATCTGCCATGGGTGTACATGTGTCCCCCATCCTGAACCCCCCTCCCACCTCCCTCCCCATCCCATCCCTTAGGGTCATCCCAGTGCACCAGCCCCAAGCACCCTGTCTCATGCATCAAACCTGGACTGGTAATCTGTTTCACATGTGAGAATATATATGTTTCAATGCTATTCTCTCAAATCATCGAGTATATAGAACACCTTTTAGAGCCACACAATAAGTCAGGAGCCCCCTAGATCATACAGAACAGAAATGTCCACATTTGTAGCTTTTGTATGCCTATTAGTAAAAAAAGTTTTAAACACATACCCCTTTAATATATATTCTTGTATTCATGTTATGTATATATAATATATATGTGGCTATAAAGAATAGATGTTAAAATGAGATGAAGACAAAATACACATTTTGATGACTTGCAATCATTTTTGCTACTACCACTGCATTAACAAGTATTTAATAATTTAAATGACAACAAAGTCATTCAGGGTGTTTGAGCATTTTGATTTACCGCTTCATTGGATAAATTTTGAAGGTTTGGCTACAAGTTCAGCCTATTTCTTTACTTGGTTTCAATCACTGTCAGTGGAGAAAAGAGGGAACTATAGAAACATAAGAAGAGACAAATGGACAAAGTGTCTCACCAGCTTGCTTATTAGATCAGGAAATACTGTTTTTCATTTCTGTCCATGCAAGGGATTTTGTTGAAATTCAGCTGGAAAGCTTCTATATTCCTTGATGTCCTTCAGCTGTTCTCACAAACAAAATGGAAGATGTTGCCATTTATCATATTTTCACAAATGAGTCCACTGAAATGCTTCATTTGGAGGTTTTTTAAACAGGTTAGAAAAATTCATATTCAGGTTTTCAAAGGCTGCTGTCCTATAGATACATATTTGCATAATTTTCAATAAAACAAGCACATAATGCTAGAATCATTTGCAAACATCTGTTTCCCTATATTCTTACCACAATCCAAGTTTCTTTTAAAAAATAAGCTACTTTCTCATTCATTATTATAATACCCCCTTTACTCTGAAGAAACAACTCTTTTAGTTCACTGTTACCAGGTAGTTACCCTCGAGTAGGACAAAAGATTTTCATAGTCACTCTATTGCACTTAATGGTTTTGTTTTGAAAGCAACCATATTGTTGACATGTTAAAGTACTTCACTTTCTTTGGCGCCAAAGCTTGCACTGAATTCTCTCAAACAGGCATTTATCCCTAAATTTACCCTGGAACCTTTGTTTTGTCATAGTCAAAGCTGCTACTCCATCATTTTATACTTATCTTTATTTGTCCCAGTGTCTCAGGATCCTGTAGGGTTCTACAGCCAGAGTATTTTTCTTGTTCAGAGTGTCTTTTATATTATCATATAAAATTTAGAATTCTCTTTGTTGAATTCTTCAAAAGAACTGTTGAGTTATCTTTATTTGATGGTATAAAATCTATAAATTAATTTGAAAAGAATTGATTTTTTTCATCTTTTGTATACCCTTTAAGGAAAAACCCCATTTTTTTTTTTCAAACCCTCCTAAAATTCTCTAACAAGTTTAAGTAAGGATTCTGGATTCTCTTGGCTTTTAAAGTACTATGTAAGTTTCCAAGCTTGACTAAACAGTTCTAAATCTTTAAATACTCCTGACATGTTGTGGGAATTGACTGACAGTGGCTTGTGAAATTGATTAGTGAAAGTTAAGTTCCCCTGAACTCATAATCTGCCTATATATTCATGAAGGCAAAAAGCCTGAGACTTACTGTGTTATGTGACCTGGAAACACATCATGTCTGGTTATCTGTGCTTATATTAAATTTTACTCACCTCCAGGGGTGGGATTTGTTTGGGCTCTTTTCATTCCAGAAGACAGAGGCTTGTCTGGATTTGTTTTTTTTTTTTAAAAAAAAAAGGAAGTGGGGGTTGTTGAATATAAAAATACATTATATCCTAAAAGACATGGAATCCCATGGATGTATGAGAATGGAAATGCAGAGTGGTAGAGCCTCCTAGCCTCATGAGAAGCAGCTCTAGGAGGTAGTTCCAGATTCAGAGAAGTTTTAGGACCCTCATTAGCAATACTTCCTGAATTTCCTAGCTTGACATCACTCCACAGTATGGTTTCTCTCCAATGGCATCACTTCTCTTTCAATTCTCCTTTCACCTTTCCCTCAAAGATGCTGTTTACTCACATAGCCAGTATAAATCTTATCCTTCAACTCATATGTATTGTCATATTAGCTTTCTGCTGATTGGCAATTCGAATATAATCACGTGGAATATTCAGAAGTCCCTGAAATCTCTGCAGAGCAGAAATTCCAGCAGGCCTTTTTGTGGTCTTCAGTCCTAAGATACTGTATTCCAAGCCTTCATGGTCCCCTGAAGTTCACTGACTCTGACATTTCTTTAGGCTCAGCCTATGGATCTTGGTGCTTTGCTAGACTTACCACCAAGCTAACTTTCCTGAACTTTCTGTCACCTCACAGGGGTCCTCTGCCCTTGACTCCTAACCCCAGTTGCTCAGACTTTAAGGAAACAAGTCAAGAGAGAGAGTTTCTGGTGTCAGCTTTTGCTCTGGGCCCTTGTAAATGCATCTTCCCTAAGGCAAGGAACTGAATGAAGGCTGTCTACCTTACTAGTTATGGAAGAGAAAAAACCTCAGTGAGAAGAAAGCAAAAATTCATTTCAGTGTGTTATTTTGCACACATCATCCTAATTTTGACTTACTGGACATATATCCTGGGGGTCTAATCTACCTCATGATCCCCTCTGAGTTGTGACCTATCAACTTCAATAATTCACACTTCTGCTTTCTTTTTCCTTCCTACTGACATTCGTATTCTGGGGAACTCTAGTTGGTCTGACTCAGCACTTTTGCTCAGAGCCTTTCTTATTAGGGCCCCTCACAGGTCACAACAGGGCTTCTGGAATGTTGGCTTGGGAGCCACCACTACTCAAGTCCAGTCAGAGATATGAGAAAGTCATGCAGAACAGAGCAGGAAGTGCCTGTGCCTGCATGTCAACTGGGATATTGAGGGGAGAAGTTTTCTTTGGAAGTGTCTGTAATGTTTGTAAAATGTAATATATTTAGCCATCAGTGGTATGGAGAATAGGGTTGGTAGAGAGAATCCTTTTTGAATGTGATATTTCAGAGTTTTTAAATACTACTGAAAATACCAACTACAGATAGTATGAGTGAACTTTTGGTGCATAACAAACATCCCCCAAAGTAGGTGTCATAAAACAATCATTATTTGTTACCCTTCATTCAGCTGGCTGATCTAGGCTGAGGGGCAGCTGTGTTTCACTTGGCTCCTCACTGAGGTTCCACTTCTGGTCTGTTCCACATGTGTCCATTCCAGAGCCCAAGCTGAAGGGGAGACAGAGACCTTGAGAATGTCTTCTCATGGTGACAAGAGAAAAGCAAGAGCTCATTTCCACCCACACAGGTGTGTTTTGTTTGTCATTCTGGGCTCAACCATGTGACACACTTTGGGCAATGAGATGTTAACAGAGTCAAGGGGTGGAGAAGTGTGTCATGCATCCAGTGAGAAGGCCCTGAAAAGCACTGTGGCATCCAGTGGCAAATCAAGAATGCCTCTGTCTCCACCCCATACTAGTGCTAGCTAGATGGGAATATTATATGTTGATGCTTAATGCTCTCATGGAATCACAGTTGCCCATCCCTGAAAGGTAACATGAACAATGACCTTCTCAATCACAACTGAGGCACGTGTGTTTATTTATACTCCTTTTCATTCCAGTCTTAACTTCCTAGGGATTCCACCTGCCGCCATCTTTCTATATTCTTTAACTCCTCACCAAACGTAATGGCTTTTAATTTTGCTTCTTCCAAGATCTTTCTGCTCAGCACGTATTCCAATAAAGGACCTCACTGGCTCTAATAAGTGAATGGAAAACTGAAATTACTGTATTAATGGGTTTTCTTATAGGGCACATTTTACTAGTCAAAGTAGTCCTTTGTGATACTTTGGATGTATCAGTCTTTTATTTCTGCTGAGGAAGAAAAGCTTCTTGAGTTCAAAGAAAGCCCTTTCCTTTTGTTTTGAGAAGTTAGGCAGCAGAATTCCTATCATTCCTTTTGAAATGAATCTGTCAAAGACAGGAAGATTGTTCATTTAATCTCAGTGGACACATTTTCCATCTCAGTTAATACACTATGGATTTTTAGGTCAGAGATGTCTAGCTTATTTGCGTGTGTTTTTTGGAGAAGATTGGGGCAGGGGCTGAAAGTTTGTGTAGCTCATCAGTTGTATTCCTCAAGGCTCAGCATCAGAATTCACTGAAGCATGTTCAGCAGGTAAAAAGATGTTGCTTTTTAAGCTCATTATAAAAAAACTCAAGCATCTTTATAAAAACTATTGCAGGGAGAGAGCCAAAAAATACTTGCATAACCCAAAGGGCAAAATGATGTTTCATGGGGAAACATTTTAGTGTGAATCCATTCTTACTGGAAAAGAGACAGGGGTTGATTATTTATAGATAATGTATTCTGAAAATATAACCTGTTTAGCAAGAAAATGATCATAACAGTGGAAGGTTATCCACTAAGTGCAAGCAAAACAAATAGAATTAAAAATAATAATAAGCAAAAGAGAAAATACTAGAACAGGCAGCAATCACAAAATACACACCTGCTTGTAAGTTTCAAACTTTATTGGGGTGGGGAAGTGTTAGGGACTGAGGGCAGATCCTCTGTGGGATGAAAGGGCCTGCTCCTACATCTCACTCATTCACTCCAAGGTCACTTAACAGTCTTTGAAACACAGAGGAGGAAAACTTACTAATCTTGATTCAGTTGCTAGAGGAGCCTAGATTTTCTTCTTCTGTATTCATGCACGTCGATGTATATTTGTGTTTACTGTCATTGCATTTGATACGATTCTTCAAATTGAAGGCCTCAGAGCTTACTTAGGATTTATGAGGCATCTCACTGAGCATTGGGCTATAGGCAATTGAAACATTGAGTTTGTTTTCATATTTTAAGATTGAATGAGTTCATAATGTCTGAAATCTATGCCTTTCTGTTTATTGCACTCCAGAGATGAAAATAACAGTGGATGCTTTTTGAGTGCTTCCCACATGTGAGAGAGTTTGCAAAGTGCTTGACGTTTGTTCATTCATTTAATTTTCACAGCGATCTGATGAGATTGTGTCCTTTATTATCACCTTTCTTATCCTTTATTATCCTCGATAAGGAAACTGAGGTACAGGATGATGAAGTTATTTGTCCACATGACACTGCTAGATAGTGGTAGGGCCAGGATTTGAACTCAGAGAGTCTGGTTCCAGAGGCTTATTCCCAGACTAGCATACCAGTTCCCTTATTGGCCCTATACCTGAGCATTTGTGTGTTTCCTGTAGCTCCTTAAAGAGTAAATGTCTCCTGCAATTTGGGTACATCAGGACTCAGGACCTGCATTAGATAACATGCTTATAGGTCCATCCTCACTGGGACCCTCCTATGTGTGCAGAAAGAATATTCCAAAGTAGGAGCCCAACCCTCCTCTGTCAAAGTGGCTTCCAAATATGTTAAAAGTCCAAGGACGTCTTGCCATATCTGCCCCCATCCTGTTCCAAGGCACCGTGATAATTTGTCAGGACTGATGCAGTGGGACCTGAAATGCCCTCCCTGCTCACTGGGGTGCCCTCAGTCTGTTCTCAGTATGGTATTTGGCACATCATCTCCATTCAGAACCTTCCAACCGCTTCCTCTTTTACTCAGAATGAAAGACAGAGTTCTTCTTAGAACCTGTGTCATCTTCGACCACTCATCAGTTCTTTACCACTCCCCTCACTGCCTCCACCTCCGTCGACCACTGGCTGCTCTCACTTGTCCTTAGGACCTTTGCACTGCTGAAATGTACCTCCTCCAATCATTTTCTGACGCCTCGTATAACTTGGCAATACCCTCACCCACCAGCGCTGTAGCCTTCCTGCATCATTTGTCTCCTTAGTGCTTATAATGACCTGATAAGCCATACGTCTTATCCATTAGTTTATTCCCTGTCTCTGCCCACTAAAGTAAACATATTTTTCATTCTGCTTTCATTCCTGTTGTGTCCCCAGAACTGAGAAGCCGGTGGGTGTACAATAAACATTTGTTAACGAAATGAATAAATGAATGCATTTTAGAGTTGTTTTGGAGAATTAAATGAGCTAACATATGGAAAGCATCTTGAGAAAAGGCTTAGCATGAAATTAGTGTTTAATAAATGTCAGATATTAATAAAATGATATTGTAGTACTTATTAAGTGAATGATGAATTAAAAATTGGAGACTTACTTCATCATGTAAGTGGAAAGAAGATAATCTTTCTAGAGATGCTGTAAATATTTTAACTTACATTTGCAGTGGATGCTATGGGAAGTTGTTAGGGACGTTAGTTGTGGCCCCTTTTCCTGTTATCTAGAAGGTACTAGAACATACCCTTCCTTGCACAGATGAATGATCCCTAAACATTGCTACACTTTGGAATCCCCTGGGAAATCTTTTTTGAAAAGTGATCCTGGCTTTCACCCTTAGGTATTCTCATATAGTTAGTCTAGGGTGAAACCTGGGCATTAGGGATTGTTAGTGCTCTCCAGATGATTCTACTATGCAGTAAAGTTTGGGCACCACTGCTGGAAGCTTCTCACAGTACTGGCAGCAACATGGGGACTCATCTTCCCCAGTCCCACTCTACACTTGGAACTGAGTTATGCCAGCCTGAATTTGATTCTCTGTAACACAGCTCCTATGACTATTAGAAAGCTACGTCACCTCTGCGACCTCTTCATCATTTAGAATATGTCTTCTGTGGATTGTGTTGCAAACTCGGAGCTCAGGGCCAAAGAATGTGGATTTCCTCTCCATTTTTTCCTTTCTTCCTTCTGGGGATAAAAGGAGAGATGCATTTCGAAAAATAGCTAGAGTACAGCACACTCATGTTACTGAACCCAAGCTTGAACCAATTGCCACACAACAGGCCAGTAAATCAAGGGACAAGTTTTGGGGACAAGGAATAGCAGCTTCATTGAGAAAGCTAGCAAACCAAGAAGATGGTGAACTGGTGTCCAGAAGTCCCATATTACCTGAGTTAGAATTCTTTTATACTAAAGGGAATAGGGGTGTGGCTGATTGTCACCAACTTCTTGGTGTCAGTATTCTTTCTTCTTACATAGGTCTGGTTACAATGTTCTTATAAACCTTCAGCAAGGCAATGTTCTTTTACAAAGGTGCAGAGGCGGCTTGACTAAGCAGAGACAACAGGGCACAAGGGTTAGAGCTAAAGATACAGATCCAACATGGAGTCGGGTTTGTTCTTCTCTCTTGTTACACTCTGAGATGGAGCCCTCTTACAGAGGACACAAGAGAACAGCACAGTGGCCACGCCCCCCCGGTAACCCCACTCACCCACAGGCACAAACAGCCACACCTGTTTCCGGCCTGGGAGACGAGTTATCAGAGCAAGGAATAACTTAAATCTGAAAGCTGGCAGAGCACCTCAAAAAACCACCTTCCCTCAGTCATAATTCAGGCTCCTTTTATGTCAGAAGGAGGGAGTGGGGCCCACTGTGGCACCGACCAATGGCTGAGCTGGGCCACTAAAGCCCCCTGCTTGACAGTTACTGCTGTTCCCTCACTTGGGGGAGGCGCTTACTGTGGAACCAACTGATAGCTGAGCGGGGCCACTAAAGTTCCCTGATTGACAGTTATGATTGTTCCCTCAGTTGGTGGAGGAGCTTACTGTGGAACCGACCAATAGCTGAGCAGGGCCACTAGCAGTCACTGGTTGACCTGTTGCTCACCCATGAAGTCTTGCTTGGGCCAGGGGCCCACTGTGGCTCCAGCCAGTGGCTGCAGGAGGCTGCTGTAGCTGGTGGCTGCCTTGCTGCCACTACATCTTGAGCACAAAGGTACAAGTCCAGCAAGGGACTGGGTCTGAAGAAATACCCAGATGCTCCAGCAATGTCCACCTCCAGCCCTCCGTGGAGGAGGGCCTGCCGGCGGCAGAGACCACGGTGACCAGGTAGAGGGTAGTAGACGAGCCCATCAACTAGGATTACTGTCGGAGGCAGCAGATGCCCCCGGAGCGGGCCAGTCTGGTGGCTAGGCATGGCTGTGAGCTGGGGGGTGCGGGAAGCAGCCCCTGCCTCAGTGGAGTGCAGGGCCGGCACCAGGGAGGGAAGGGACCATCTGCCTCAGGTACTGCTGTGGAGGCCACCACTCCAGTGAGACATTGGAGATAGCACCCAGCAAGGCCGGACTCATGGGCGTGTGATGCTACAGTCACACAGGACCCTGGACCGGGTTTCACCTTCTGCTGCCCTGAAGTTCTCAGTCCTGGTGGAAGGAGGGCCCCACGTTCTCCTTCTGCACTGTCCTTGCCAATGATGTAGCTGGTCGAGCACATGACGCTTAGAATCAGAAGACCTGATGTGAATGGCACCTGGCTTTACACCTGAGAAGAGTGTGATTCTGGCCCAGTTCCTCTTCCTCTTTGGGCATTTACAAAGAGGAGGTGGTGGGGTCCAACTCCTTCTATCAGTGGGCTTTGTGAAGATGAAAGGAGGTAACAGATGAGTGTCAGCACGTGACCCACAACGGGTTAGCTTGCGACTAACACTTCTCTTTTTGCTGGTGTTCCAGATCACCAACTGCTGGATCCAAAAGACATTTCCTTCCTTTCTGTTTCAAAGGGATTTTAAACTTCTATTTTCCTAGCCAGTGATATATGCCAAAAAGAGGGTTTTCACTGATTTTTCTCAACTCTTAAGAATTACACTGAAGGACCACAGTGTTCCTCCTTCTCTTTCCTTCTTGATTACATTTAAACAATACATTGTCCAGATGGTGTGTAGAGTAGCATCTTTTCAAGGTATTTTAAAATGATCTTTCCCTTATTGAAGAAGATTAGAGAGAGAAAAATTGAATTAAGTCTGTGTCACTGAAATAATCTTGGCTTACATATTTAAGGAGATTTCTAGTGTTCACACTAATAACTCTTCTCCAGTGAAGTCTGCCTTGGATGATGTGCATGAGTGAAGACTTACAGGAGCTGATTTTCGACCTGACTCTCTGGCACATGGGCCCTGAGTGACAATAAGCCACCATTCTCAGTTTCCTCCCTGTACAATGCAGATAATAATACCTGCTCTGTTCTCTCATGCTTAAGGTTGTTTTCTGGATCAAATGAGCTGTTTATGGAAGCATTTTGAAAATTTTTGAAGGCTGTACAGATTTCAAGTTTAGATTATCGATAAGCCTTCCAACGTTTAAGTGTTAACAAAAACATTTAAATCATTTGAATGTTTTTCTGGAATAGAAACACCAAGAGTCAATTCCTCAACTTTGAAAAGGGGGACTGTATTTGACACCAGGATAACACATTGCCACCCAAATGATCCCCATCACTTCAATTTCACTGGAGTCAGAAGCCATATGTGTTACCCACTAAAGGTCCAGAATATTCTGAGATTCTTTCTCAGCAGATCAGTTATACTTTGATAAAGAGTTGTCTTTTTGGGCAGATATGGGCCTGGGGTGCTCAAGGAAGAAGCATGGCAGTGCATCTCCCCACATCTTCCCTGCTCTCTCCCCAACAGAGAATAGACGGTTTTGCAGCTAGAGAAGGTGCTGTGACCTGAAACTCATACACTGATGCCTCGTCCCTCTTGTGTGTGCTTTGCCCACAGTCACATGACGCAAGCAATCCCATTTGATGACCCTCGGCTGGAGAGCTGCCCAGTCATCCCTCCAGCCCCACGGAGGGTGGAGATGAGGCGGGACCCTGTGCTGGGGTTTGGTTTCGTGGCAGGGAGTGAGAAGCCCGTGGTCGTCCGCTCAGTAACACCAGGTAAGCACCCAACCCCGCTGCTTGGTCTCCAGGACCTTTTGCCACTCCATGCCAGCACGACCACTGTTCCATTTCATAAGTTCCATACTGTTCCGTCTCAGTCTGTGAAGTATAGTTAAGTTTTCCCAGCACCTGGATAAAGCCAGACCAGCAGAGGTACAAAAATGGCTCTGCAAACGAGCTTTTAAACTTCCAAATCCATCATATTGCCAGACTTAGCAAAACACCAATCCATCATTTGTTACCATGGAGATGACCCACTTCTTAATGTATGAATGCATGTATTAAGAGGCAGGCATTGTGCTGTTTTCAGTCAGCTCTGGACAAACTTCTTACCAGAAAGTTATAGTTAAGTTTCTCTAGGATTTAGGTCTTTGGGGGTGGTTGCATTCTTTTACAAAAATGTACTCCCCTCTCTTCCCACTAGAGGCAGAAGATATTTCACTACCCCATAGCTGTTGGGTTGAACCAGATGATTGACTTTGGCCAGTGTCATATTAGATGATGACATAAAGATGACATAAACAAAGGCTTGGAATGTGCTTGCCTAGTTGAGCTCGTTTCTTGGGTTTCTGCCATAGACGTAAGAAGAGTTTCCCTGAAGCGGCTGCTACCCCTTCATCCTGAGCTCCTAGATGAACCTGTAAGGCAACCAGCCTGCAGCTGAGAGCTAAGTTACAGACTACCTTCAGTGTACAGCACAACTGCCCAGCTAACTTTGCCCTTGATCAGCCAATCCACAGTCATTCTAAAGACCCATAAGCATGAAAGGAAACCCTACTGAGTTTGGGGATGTCTTGTTATACTGTAAATGCTAACTGATGCAGTATGTGGCAAATCTCTTAAATTCTATCATAGGATCAGGGAATGAATGTACTTGGTCTCAGTCATTCTCAGTGTAGAGATGTCCCACTATCAACACAGTTGAATATAATGGACTGTGGTATCATTGTCTGATATGGGCTGCCTTTGCCTTTGCCAGAAACCATGCTCTTTCTATTATTTATTAATTATGTGTATTTATATGCTTATTTTAATGAACTTATACTGGATTTATTTTCAGACAAAAGGAAAGTATCTTCTATGCTGTTTTTCTCCAGTATTTTTCAAGTCAGTAACAGAGTTCAAACGGAAAATGCTGTAGTCAAGAGTGCAGACTCTGGCATCAGACTGCCTGGGTTTGGTGGACTTGAATCCTGCCTCTGCTCTTATTAGGTTGTTTTTAGCTTCCGTGTTAACTCCCCTCCATTTCAGTGTGATGTAACTTCTCTACATCCTTTGGATAAGGAGGACCATAGGGAGGGAACAAAATGCATTGGAAGGATGCCAGATTAATATCTGTTAATGTTAAACTATAAAATATTCGGCCAGTTGAGTCTGTCAGTTAGGGGGAATGAAAGCCAACTAGTGGGCTAGTATAGATCATTAAAGTGGATTTCATTTTTCCTCATTTTGACACAATATGGCCCAGAGCAAGGACTGCAGACACAGTTAACCTCTTTAGACTTGTGCAGAGAAGAGTAAGTTTCCCGTTCACTCCTACCACAGCTTCATCACACAGCTTCATACTTTGTCTGCTGACCTTTTTATCTTATTAGCTATAGATTATAGTTTTTGAACTCGATGCACTTGAGAATTTTATTTTCAAAATAAAAGAGATTTTTTGTATTTTATAATAATGAAATAATCCATATGCTCTTCTTAAAAAAAAATGTAGGTAGTAAGAGGATAAAGGTTTTTTAAAAATCACCTGAGTTCCAGCTACTGAGTGTTAACCATTATTAACATATACATGGAGAGCGTACATATAGTAAGACCATTCTGTTTATACTTTTGCATGTATTATGTATCATTCATATATAAACATATATATAGTACTATATGTATGTGTGTGTGTGTACACACACATTTTTTTCCTCAAAGGGGTCCCATTGGATATGCAATTTTGTCATAGGGGGACACTTTAACATCTCTGTGGAATTCTCCAATGTATATGTCCTCCTTAGTGCTAACTGGAGATTCGGGTTTGGTTTTTCATTTTCTTGTATTGACTTACTGTTCCTTTAGCCTCTTCCCTTCCTTGCCCTCAATTTTCCTACACTCTTACCTACTTTAAGACAATTTTGAGAAGAGTAGAAAAAGTGAAAACTAAAGTCAAAGAGCACTGTTTCCAGTCATTTTTAAGAATTAATGCAGTCATACAAGTCATATCTCTCATAAATATGGAAGTCAAGTGATTCCAATGGTAAGATCAGATTATTCTATAGCAGACCAGCCAGCCTTCAGAGTAAAGGGCATGAGAGTCCTCTGAAGTTTTCCCCCACTTCATGTTCTGGAAGGCACTGTATATTCCTTCCTCCTATAATTCTTGCTTAAGAAAGAGTATTTCCATGTAATCAAAAAACATAGGTCAAATGTAAGACTAAGTCTTGTTCATCTGCATATGGTTTTCTCATCAGATTAGTTAACATCCATTCTGCAAACAGTTACTTTGGAGATTTTTCTGTATTTGAACAGCATTTGACTTCTAACCATTTCTTTGAATTTGAGTGATTTGCTCATATGTAATCCAGTCATCATCAAAAGCCTCAAGTGACTTTCGGAATTCCTTCTGTGTGCAAACACTGAATCTCAGTTCCCACGGAAATGAGTATTTCTATCACTGATACAGGGCCACATAAAGGTTCTCCCCTCTCTCTCACTCCACAGAAAGGAGACAAATGTCTCCTCCAGATTGAGAGACATGTATGCCAAATATCGGGTGGGTAGACAACAGCTGAATTACTTTGAGTTTCATGTTCTGAGTGTTTTGTCCATTTCAATCACTACATGAATTGACAACATTTGAAAAATAACCTTTCAGTTGCACCTATTATCCAGATAGACCTCTGGAAAAAAATTAAAATTCCAGTACCTTATAGCACCAGATCAGTATTTAGGGGCTAATTCCATTAGACATGTGAAGGCAATTCATATTATCAAAGTATTTGCTTTCAGGTTTTATTTAGTACAAATGTGTGCTTCATGCAGCTATGTCTTTAAGTTTATGTGTCAAGAGACCTGTCAGTGACCAGTTTTTGAGTTAGAGGAGGAAGTTCAAAAGAGATGCTGGTCACCTTGAACATGGAAGCATTCACAGACCTAAGCTGAGACCCAGTCCAACCCTTCCAGGCAATTCTTTTCCCTCGTGTAAACCTCAGTCATGTCATTATATGGAAGGGATTATAGCATTCAGTGAGGTTACTAGTTAAAGCACTTAGCCTGTTGCCTAGTACACAATAAATGCTCAACAAATATTTATTCTCTACTTGCTCCTTGGAAAAACAATTGAAAGAGGCTGTGATGGATGACAAATCCTCTGCAATCACATGTGAGCCCCACCACAAACATCCTGACACAGTCCAAACCATAGAAACAACCCAATGCCCTCATCTCCCAGCCTTTCATGGTGGACCATGGCTTCTTACCAAAGCCAGCTTCCTTCCTCCCACTTGTCAGGCAATATGTATTAAATGCTCATAATAGAATTCCCCCTAGTTGCTGAGAGCAAAGCCCTGCTTCCTTGAACCCTCTTCCCCAAAACCCATAACACAAAGTTGAATCCCGTAGGTCCTTCCTGGCACCCTCATGTTCAGCTGTCTTCCAGGCCCCCACAGTGTGCCGTCTCCCTGTTGTACAGAGGAAGCAAATGTAGCTGTGTTCAAATCCAGGTGTGCTCAGGTGGTCGAAACTTCAGCTGCCAGGTGAAATACCTTCTTCTAAGGGCCCTGACACTCAGAGTGTGGGCAGCTGGCTAGCAGCCTCAGCAGCCGCCAGGACCTTGTAGGACAGGCGACCTGTCCCCCTGCTGTCTTCCTCACCTACACAGTCAGTCTGCAGGTCAACACATTCCCATGTGATTCATATGCCTGTTAAAGTGTGGGAAGCATTACCAGTCTCCACCTTGCCTGGCAAGTTTAAGAGCCATGTTGATTCCTGAATCCCACCTCCAGAGCTTCTGATTTCATCAGCCCGGGTGCACCCTGGGCCTCGGGCGCTTCCCCAAAGCTCCCACCTGCCTCCCCAGTTCTGTCTAATGTTGGCAAGGATATTGAAGAGAACACCCATGTGTGGGTGGGGTTTGTTTTTTCTGATAACATCCATTGCTCACAAGAAGTCATGACTAGGAGCAGAGGCTACACATGGACGGATGACCACTGGGCTTCTTACCTGCTCTTCACTCTCCTTTGTCTCCAGGTGGCCCGTCTGAAGGCAAGCTGATCCCGGGAGATCAGATTGTAATGATCAATGATGAGGCAGTCAGCGCCGCACCAAGGGAGCGAGTCATCGACTTAGTCAGGTAAGGGACTCGCTCACCCGGGCTCCTTCAGGAGGCTGTGCAATTGAGACCTCACTCTGCAGAGGGAGGGCTTCCCGTGGGCCATTTCAGAGCAGAAACACAAGCTGACCCAGTCACCTTGAAAGTGCTGTTGACACTGAGCACTAACATAAATCACCAGGCTCTGTAAACAGACACCTACTTGTCTGTTCTGTTAACATTTGGGTTGCAGACGCTGAATGAAACAGTCCTATCACCACTGCTCTAACCAAGTGTTGCATTTTTGTTTCCTTTCAAAATAACTAACACATTGATATTCCATAATCAAGGAGATCAACATGACGTTGCTGAGTTCAATTTAAGTGGTGAATACTTTTCTAAACGTAATCGCATGGATACAGAAACATGCAGTTCACTAATTTTTCATACTTGACTGAGTGATTCATTACTGAATTTTCAGATCATCAACCAAGGTAACAGGATAATTAGGTCAAAAGTAGAACAGTTTTTAAAATGTGCTTGGTTTATTGCTTTAGTTTCAGCATAGATGTAAATCATGTTATGTGATATTCTTAAAGGGGTGTCAGAAAATGTTTTTTATATGATGTTAAAATATGGTCAACAGTCGTCTTTGAAGCCCACGAGAGTTCTACTTCCATGGTGAATCTAGTGCAAAGGGGTCTTGCGAAGCTTTCCAAATGAAGCTGTATCTGTCAGATGAATGGACCCCCTCATACTGCCCAGCATTGAGGGATACTGATGAGCTTGTGTGACATCTTTTATAAACCGATCTTCTGAGGCGAGATGGAAGCAGAAGGCTCTCAGGACACTTTAAATAAACTGAGATAGGAATCTTCTAACAACGCTCTCTCATAACAGAAAGGTACATTTGTACCCTGAGAAAGGCAAAAATGTATTTCTAGGGTTTTCTGGAGAAACTTTCTTTCCCAAGCTTAGTTCAGCTTCTGCTTTACCCCGAAGTGCTGTCTGGTCACACCTTCTGGGAGGAACTGGGACAGTGGTGAGAAGACAGAGAAACAGAAATAGACACTTATTTTTAGGGTAACCAACCATCCCAGTTTTAGCAGCAAAGGGCCCACATCCTGAGATGGTCCTTCTTCTGAGGTGGTTGGTCTGGTCACCCTACTTAAGTGCTGGCCTCAGAGTGGAGCCTTCCCAACTGGCTGGCAAAGTGCCTGGGCTCGTGGGGTGTCCAGATCCCCTTGAGTCCCTCCTGGGGAGCCAGCACTGAGGTGCATGTCGGTCACCCTAGGGCAGGTGCCATTCTTCCTGGGGACCAGGAACACGGGAGTCAGGAGTGCTGCCGCCATGTAGAGCCCTTGGGGGGAGCTGGAATGTGACCGTTTAGAAACCAGTCTCTCTTGAGATACATGTGGGTGTCGGGGGGACACACCTCGGCCAGCAGGCTCTGAGCCTTCTGTGGGCTCACGTCCTGGAGTGGTGGGGCTGATGACAGGTTGCACGGCCCTCATGTTGTCCCCTAAACACACGCTCCTGTGATCAGTCCTATTGATTTCTGTGCTCAGAGGATGACAGAAGAAATAAAATATCTCTGTTTGTGTTTGCTGTGACTAAATCGCCTGCTGCAAGACAGAGATGGAGAAAAAGTCATCTAAGCGTGTGATCATGTTCTAGCCATCCTTTCAGGGCATTTAGAAAGATTTTTTCTTTTTTTTCAGAAAAAGATTTTTCCCTTCTGGTTTAAAACATCGTGAAAGAAAATGGCATCTCTGTAAACAAAAATCTGTATCGCACTTTTTATATAATGGAGCTCAGTGAAGAGTTGTTGAATAGATGAACCAATTAAAAGAGCGGAGAGCAGACGACAGCTTGCGATCCAAATCCAACCGCCACCTGTTTTGGACAGCCCAGGAGCTAAGAATGGTTTTTACCATTTTAAAAGAGTTGGGCAAAAAATAAAAGAATATTTTGTGCCACAGAAAAATAATTTGAAATTCAAATTTCTGAGCCCATAAATAACATTTTCTTGGAAACCAGCCACACCCGTTCATTTAGATAGATCAGGATCTAAGAAGGTCTGCTCCCGGTACCTGCAGAGTGACCTGGGGCCCACAGGGAAGGAGATATTGACTATCTGATCTTGTCAGAAAAGGTTTGACCCCTGCTTTAGGAAACTTTAAGGTAACCAATCACCTTTTCTTTGGTTAAGTCAAATTTAGATTGAAATCCAAATGATATATGTATTGGATTTTACTCAGGATGGGGTTATGATTACCGCAAGATTCCCACATTCTTGATGATGGGGTGTGGTGTTTGAAATGGGTTGACTTGGAAAGCACTCATGCTTTTTAAGCAGGTACATAAAACTCTCTTGCCATTATCTCAGCCCAGCCCCCTTCCACATCCCTAAGGTGGCCGAGGGTGAGCTGAGGTCACAGTTCAAGCCCTTTCGGGGTGAACTGTGGCTTCTCCTCTGATTAGCATTGGCTGTCACCCCCATTGTGTTCCTGAAGTGCCCATGCTGGCTCTTCCATGAGACTCACCTGTGGGTTCCTTGGGGGCACAAGAGGGGGGCAGCATCTTGGCATTAGCTTTCCTGCAAGACCTCTTGGGTACAGTACCAGGCAGACTGGCTATATTTCAAGATGTCCACTTGAATTCATCCCTGACAGAGGGATGTGAACTCTCACAGCCTCATGGCCCTTCTCACAGCTCCTTGGTTCTCCCCCACTCTTTCTAGAAGAAGGAAAGAAGCGGCATCGCCTCAGACTATATTCTAAAGTCAATTGCCTCCTTTAGAAAGTTCTGGCGAATCCCGTTTGTTTGCAATTGACTTTAGAATGCAGTCTGAGCATCCTTTGGCTGCTGTCTCAGTGATGGATGACAGGGACACAGTTTGATTCAGCAGTGATGCTTGATGTTGTTGAATCAGGTGACCTGGTTCCCTAGTTCCGTGAGAAAAGCAACCTTGTCCGTGTTGTCCTCTGCTGTGTCCCCACAGCAAGGTCCAATGCCAGGCCTGCAGGAGGTGCCCACTAACGATGTGTTGAAAGGGAGTGGGCTCTGAACAGCACTCTTTGCAAACGATGATTTAGATGGTTTTCTTCAAGCCCTCCTACAGCTATTCTGTGAGTTTCAATGGGAGATAAATGAATCCATCCCTCAGGAAAACATGCATTTTTTTTCACCAATTTATCATACGTTTTTACAGCACCTACTTTAGATGCAGGCCACTGAGCTAGGCACCCGATCTACAGGGACAGGTGAGCCAAAGCCAAGCTTTCAGGGAGCTTACATCACATCTATTTATTTGGAACCTCTCAAGACAGACAAGCCCCCACATTAGCCACATGTGGGAATTGTCAGATTTGAAAGGGTTTTGTTAGTGATAAAAACACATAGGCCCGGGGCTTCCCTGGTGGCTCAGTGGTAAAGAATCCACCTGCCAATGCTGGAGACATGGGTTGGATTCCTGGTCTGGGAAGATTCCGCATGCCACGGAGCAACGAGGCCAGTGCACCACAGCTACTGAGCCCAGGTGCCGCAACTACTGAAGTCCTCAGTAGGTGAATGTGCTCTGCATCAGGAGAAGCCACTGCAATGAGAAGCCCAAGCACACCGAAACTAGACAAAAGCCTGCACAGCAACAAAGACCCAGCACAGCCAAAAATAAATAAAATACATTTAAAAAATTAAAACAAACACACACATAGGCCTGGATGTACTGAGAGGGTGAACACATCATCCTAAAACTTACTCCCTTTTAATCTCAGGGCAGTAAATGTACCTTTATAAAAGAAACAGGGTACTTTATTTTAATCAAACAAATCTGAGTACAGTGACAGTGCAATTCACAGAGGTGAGATGCAGCTAAGTTGTGTAGTTATTGTAGCAGATACCTTCAAACTCATTAAACCAGAATTTTCAAATAGTGCATTTCTCACTAATGAAAAAGTTCATCCATTAGAAAATTTTCATGTGTCTTTCCAGCAGTTTAGTCTTCTATCTGCCATATGTATACTCCACTGAAAATCCAGCTCTTATAAAAGAATCTCTTTTTTATTGGGCTTCTCAGCCGATACGTGTTTTAATGTCTGTGTCTTACACAAGATGAATTCCCTTTCTGTTTGATAAAATATCTCATTTTCTTACCCATTGAGGAAATTTGGGAAAACCCTCATCTTTTTAATAACACTGTAAAATTCTCTCTTTAAAAATTGGCATTCACTTACTTGCCTACATGGTTTGGTCTCATTTTGGTCTTTTTTTTTTCCCATTGCCACTTTTGCTCATGGATCATTTTTTTGTTTCTAGATATATTTGTGTTTCTTTGTGGATTATTTTTCTTATCATTTGGCTGCTCTATTGTAGAATTTTTTTTCTTGAGAAAATGAAAGAGTTTCTGGGAGACCAATTTACTGCTATAGTAACCACATTTGGGTTTTTTCATGTATCCTCAAAAAGAACTATAATTGCAGCAACTGAAATTAGATGAATTCCGTTCATTTCAGTTTTCTAAATTGTTAACTTTAACTCATACTTTCTAGTGGTGGTAGACGGAAATCTTTGAAGAATTCATGCCCTTTGCAAGTTATCATGCCTTTCCTCTTTAGAAGCATCCAAGGGTAATTTCCCTTGGCTTTTCACAATTAGACAAATTAACTTAAAACGGTCCCCAAATTTTTATTTTTAAAAAACTGTGGCATATAATTGCTCATAAACATTAGGAATCATGCTCCATTCCCCCAAGGCTAGCCAATCCAATTAGATTCATTTTTTATATTTCTTTAATTAATTTATAGGGCTTACAATTATTGAGCATTAAGGGGATAGCAAATGTCATGTAGAATGCTGGTAGTGTATAAATACAGAACTTCTGCCCTCACGGAGGAGACTGCTAAGTAATTGCACTCTATTCAGTGGGAGGATCGTGTTGGGTGTTGGGTGGGAATGTTCCATGGGGGTGAACAAGAATTCGCAGGAATGTAGTGACGGTGGTGGAGGGTGGCTGTTGGTCCTGCCTGGATGGGCAGGTTTATACACAGAGAGGGAGTTGTAAAATGGATCTTCCGCTTGTCTCTGGGAACTCCAGACCCTCCTGAGAGACACTCACTTTTCAACTGGCAGACATGGAAATATCCATCGCCTAGATAAATGTCCTGAATCACAATCTCAACGTTTGCTTCTGCCCTCCCTTATCAGTGCTTCCCTGGTAGCTCAGCTGGTAAAGAATCCACCTGCAGTGCAAGAGACCCCAGTTCGATTCCTGGGTTGGGAAGATCTGCTGGAGAAGGGATAGGCTACCCACTCCAGCATTATTGGGCTTCCTGGTGGCTCAGCTGGTAAAGAATCACTGAGTCAGAAAGATCCCCTGGAGAAGGGCATGGCAACCCCCACCAGTATTCTTGCCTAGAGAATCCCATGGACAGAGGAGCCTGATGGGCTACAAGTCCGTGGTGTCGCAAAGAGTCAGACACAACTGAAGCCACTTAGCATGCACAGGATGCACAGATGGGGAAACTGAGATACAGGAAAGTTAACAAATATGCCCAAGATCCCACAGCTAGTAAGCAGTGGAGGGAAACCAAGTCCGGCTTCTAAGTGAATGCTCTTAACTCGCTCCTCCTGTGTAGCCTTCACAATAGCCAAGCAGGCACATAGTATTTATTCTACCCTCAGTGGAAACTGAGGCTTAGAGAGGTTGAAGCACTTGCTTAACCTGGACAATTGCTCAGGGCCAGGAAGGGGACATGCAGTGGGAGTAGTAGAAAGCTAGTACAAATGACTGGGCCCTGGTAGTTCAAAGGGACCAAGCCAGCTATCTAGTGCATTAGGTTCTTAGTGGACCCAGCAAACAACAGAGCTGGAAAGGGGCCCATCGACACCTCCACTCCAATTTTAGGTTGGACAAAATAGCCTGTCTCCTATCACCAGTTGGCCCAATGCTTGTCTTGATTTTTGTAGGAAGAGCTCAGGAGTACCTGCTCGCTGTGATCAGTGGGAGCCTGGTAAGCTTAATGAGAGTGAAATGAAGCATTTAGAAGGGACCCATCTAACAATGATATCTGTCTTTTTGTCAGTCCCTCCTCATCAGATCATGTTCCCAGAGCATTGTGTCTGTAGAAGAATATATTCAGAAGGTCACCTTCCTAATTTCAGCTGGGCTTAGATGCCTCTTGGTGCTGCGTAGTAAAATAACAAAGCGATGAACATCTACTGAGCATCTCGCACATAAAATATGCATGATGGTGTATGACATAATAAAGCCTCCCTGTAGTAAAACCAGCAAGCGCTTTCAGTGAAAGCACAAAGGAACAGCCCCTCGGTGTGCTGAGGTTACAGATGGTGGTCTCACCTAATCCACACTTGCAGTGTACACATTTTCTGACAATTGTAAATTACAGTGCCTGGGGAGAAAGAAGTTTGGGATTCTAGAAAATGGAAAGTGTGGGGAAACATTCTAATATGGATAAAGTAGAAAAGGAGATTTGAGTCCATAGTTTATAAAGGTTATAATAGCAACTCATGTATGGAAAATCAACGTTGGAAATGGAAGAAACAGAGAAAAATGTAAGCTCGGGCATGTTTTCAGTGATCTCCTATGTTTGAGACTACTGAATGTCTTACCTTGTAAGAACAAGTACTTTACTTGAATTAAGAACAGAAATGGAAAAAGATAATTATTGGCTTTATGCCATGTTCTATTAATCCTTTAGAACTAACAATTTATAAATTCTTCCATGCCCTTTGTACAAGTAGCTGAAAAGAAAAAAAAAAATTATCTTGGTGAGCCTGTGGTCAGAACATGCTCAGGATCAAGCTATAAACCTAATTCCCTAGATATTTTAGTAGAGGGTCTCAGGTGTTCAAGGCCAGATTCTGTTTTTACAAGCAACACAGTGGAGGTTGTGGTTGGCAGGAATCTCAGGCCATTCCCTCAGATGTGCATTGTTATTTATCTGTTACGTGTAATAATCTAAATTTTATTCCAAATCCTTATCCTAGGGCATGGTCAATTCATCTCATTTGCTGTGGTGCAGAATCTACATTTGCAGGGCTTGGTGCAGTGGGAGAAGGCGTTGGAAAGATGAAGTGTGTGTCCTGTTTTTGGCTTCATCATCGATCTCACTAGAATTCACTGAGACATCTTTGTGCCCATCTGGTCCACTTTTGATCCCTCACATAGGCAGGGAGCTACTTGTTATCCCTTGTTCACCACCTTCAACCCTTCCAAAGCCATGTCTCTGTCATCTTGGGTACACTTGCTCCTCCTGAGCCATAATGGGACACTGAATAATTCCAAAGCGAATTCCTTCTGTGATCTTGTCACCTTCCAGGTTCTTGCTAGGAAAGAAGACATAGGTCACTGTACTCTTTAATTTCACAAGGCTATGTGGTGGTTCCCAAGTGATTCTTCCCAGAGAATCAGCTTCTCAAACGACGGGAAGCACACCCGTCCTTTCCCAGGCACCCACAAGTTGGTGCTCTTCTGCTTTCCCCAAGACACTCCCCATCTCTCCCAGCCTCTCGCTAGTCCCCATTCTGGAGAGGAAGGAGCTTCACTCTCATTTATAGAATATCCTTCCTAGCCCTTGTGAGTGTGAAGTCGCTCAGTCGTGTCCGAGTCTTTGCGACCCCATGGACTGTAGCCTACCAGGCTTATCTGTCCATGGGATTTTCCAGGCAATAGTACTGGAGTGGATTGCCATTTCCTTTTCCAGGGGATCTTCCCGACCCAGGGATAGAACCCGGGTCTCCCGCATTGTAGACAGACGCTTTACCATCTGAGCCACCAGGGAAGTCCAATCTAGGTATTTATCTAGGTATGTTGTCTTGTCCTGCAGTCATGATTGCATGTTGTCTGGCTGACCATAGAAAAAACAAAACAGCAGACCATGCAGAGTAAAGAAATGGGCTTGGAGGTGAACATCAGTGAATATTTCAAAATATTGTCCTGCTACTCACTGAAAGCTGGATTTAGAAAAGGCAGAGGAACCAGAGATCAAATTGCCAACATCCATTGGATCATCGAAAAAGCAAGAGAATCCCAGAAAAACATCTATTTCTGCTTCATTGACTATGCTAAAGCCTTTGATTGTGTGGATCACAACAAACTTTGGAAAATTCTTAACAAGATGGGAATACCACACCGCCTTACCTGCCTGCTGAGAAACCTGTATGCAGGTCAAGAAGCAACAGTTAAAACGGGACATGGAAAAATGGGCTGGTTGCAAATTGGAAAAGGAATACATCAAGGCTATATATTGTCACCCTGCTTATTTAACTCATGTGCAGAATATGTCATGTGAAATGCTAGGCTGGATAAAGCACAAGCTGGAATCAAAATTCCCAGGAGATACATCAATAACCTCCAGTATGCTGATGACACCACCCTTATGGCAGAAAGAGTAGAGGAACTGAAGAGCCTCTTGATGAAAGAGAGAGAAGAGAGTGAAAAAGCTGGCTTAAAACTTACCATTCAAAAAACAAAGATCCTGGCATCTGGCCCCATCACTTCATGGCAAATAGATGGGGAAACAATGGAAACAGTGAGAGACTTTATTTTCTTGGGCTCCAAAATCACTGCAGATGGTGAAATTAAAAGCAGCCACGAAATTAAAAGACGCTTGCTCCTTGGAAGAAAACCTATGACAAACCTAGACAGCATATTAAAAAGCAGAGACATTATTTTGCCAACAAAGATCCATCTAGTCAAAGCTATGGTTTTTCCAATAGTCATGTATGGATGTGAGTTGGACCATAAAGAATGCTGAATGCCAAAGGATTGATGCTTTTGAACTGTGGTGTTGGAGAAGACTCTTGAGAGTCCCTTAGACTGCAAGATCAAACCAGTCAATCCTGAAGGAAATCAGTCCTGAATATTCATTGGAAGGATTGATGTTGAAGCTGAAACTCCAATGCTTTGGCCACCTGATTCGAAGAACTGACCGACTGGAAAAGGCCCTGATGCTGGGCAAGATTGAAGGCAGGAAGAGAAGGAGATGACAGAGGATGAGATGGTTGGATGGCATCTCCCACTTAATGGACATGAGTTTTGGTAAGCTCTGGGAGTTGATGATGGACAGAGAAGTCTGGCGTGCTGTAGTCCAGGGGGTCACAAAGAGTCAGACATGACAGTGCAACTGAACTGAACTGAAAACTCTTAGTGGGGTAAGATCAGAAACCCAACTCCTCAGAAATTGGAGTTCCTTTTGCCTTTCTTCAGGTTACCATCAGCATCATCACTTAGAATTTTCACTTGGAAGGCTTTGCCTCAAGGTCGAAGGAGGTGATGTACAGGGGAGCACTTTGTCACTTGTCGCCTGCTGTTCTCTGTGTGTCAGATACCGTCATTGCTGCTTCTGGGGGATCAGAGCACAAACCCAGAAGTCAACTAAAACCAGAGAGGACCCTGAGTAGAAGTCTCATCTTTCAGGTTTAACATCTCTTGGGGGAGCAATTTAAAACCCCCAAATCTCAGAGTTTTCAAAGGTAGCTAGGGCTGTTGCTGCAGGTGCTAGAACCCAGAAATGATTGGCGTTGAACTTGACTTGGGGGACCACACAGGCAGGCAGTGGTGGGATGAGGTATGCAGTGTATTCTGGCTGGAACAAGAGTGTTTTGTCAAATGGGAGGATGGGGTGTGGAAAGATGCAGGGGTATTTGGCGTGATATTTTACTCTCCTGAGGTTGAGAGTAGGTTACGAATAACCTAAACCAGGGGTCAGCAAACTTTTTCTACAAAGGACTAGAGAGTAGATATTTTAGGCTTTGCAGGCCATGGTCTCTGCTACAACTCAACTCTGCCATCTAGCACATAAACAACCATAATTAATATGTAAACAAACATACATGGCTGTGTTCCAATAAAACGTTATTTACACAAACAAGAGTGCCAACCAATTTAGCCTATAGGCTTGAGAGACCTCACCCATCAAAACGTGGGGATAGAGAGCCATAGGCATTCCATCCGAGATCATGTTTCATTGCACAGCTCTGTCTTTGAATGGAAGGACATTTAACAACTGACCTCATTCACTAAATCCTGGTAGTGCTCCCTGCATCACTGGGAACATGCCCACCCCATTGAGGACCACTGGAGATGATTATTATGAAATGTTTCCAGCGTGAGCTCCCTGTGATCAATAGACAGAGTGCATCATACCTTTTCCTCAAGAGGGTGCAAATTTCAAATTCCTGCAGATGATTGGTTCCAGTGGGTGGAATGTTCCAAGATGGCACCATATCCAGGAGATGGTTGAGAAGAGAGGAAGGAGGTAATGAGGAAAGTCCTGTCCCTGTTCCCAAGCAACAGAGCAGGGAGTAGGGAGCAGGGAGGTAGCAATTATCAATATCCACCCTCTCCCTGCTGGGAACCCAGCTGGTGTGGTAGCAGAGACCCCCATGTTCATAAACAGAATGGTAAGATAGTGGATTTTAGTTATAAATAGGATCTATAAAAATGTACTGACATAAATCTGAGGCAAAAAAGGATTCTTTGAACAAGTAAGATACAGAGAGATTTTGTACTCCCCTGACACTCTTTGCTACCTTTTTTTTTTTTTTTCGTGGAAACAGAAGCTGTTGAAAGAGGCACTTGTTCGGAAATATCTTTTTAAAAAAGCGAAAGGAAAGCAGCCATCATTTATTAAGCCTTTTTCTGGGCCACATACACAAATTCTGGCACATTTCTGTGATTGGACTCATTGATAGTTAAGGGCTTCTCAGGTAGCTCAGTGTTCAAGAATCAGCCTGCCAATGCAGTATACGCAGGAGATATGGGTTCAGTCCCTGGGTTGGGAAGATCCCCTGGAGGAGAAAATGACAACCACTCCAGCATTCTTGCTGGACAATTCCTTAGACAGAGGAGCCTGGCGGGCTACAATTCATGGGGTCGCAGAGTCAGACACAACTGAACGACGGAGCACACACACACATAGTTCAGGAAACAGGATTAGTGCCAACTAAATGCAAGGCTCTGAACTCAACTGGAAAGTGCTGTGATTCGGTCATGGTCAGTTGAGCAATACTTGATGAAGCCAGGAAGTCAGCCCCGTGCTTCCTTGGTGTGCATGTTCTCTGACTCCTTGCTGCCACTCAGTGCCCAAGGGACCATTTGATATTGAGCGAGCCAGTCTGTGGTGGATGTGTGGATTCAGCCATCAGAGCATCTTTGCTGAATGTTGAGAGCTGATTGTCATCCCCAGGACCCTTGCAATGACCCAGCCAAGGGGGGGAACTCTTCCAAGACATAAGTGAGAATGTGTTACCCACCAGCCAACTAGTCAGGAGTTCAGAGTAAAGATGCATTATTTAGTAATACAAAGAAATGGCATGTTCTTACCACCAGTGTAAACACCTAGTCTTTTTTAAAATGTTGGATGATATGCAGAAGCAAGGAAAATGGGGACTTTCTTTAGTGCCATTTGTCCACTCTGAAATACTTTTCAATTCCACATCCATACATATGAGCTCATGTCTCTCAAATTGGCCTTAATTGCAACACCTTTGCTTATTAGTATTCTGTATGTTTTAAATCAGTCTTTATTAAGTGTGCCAAATTTATATATCACCATGTAGTAGACATTAAAAAGCAGTCAATAAAGCCATTTGAAAACAACTGAGAAGATAAACCATAGACATTATCTCCATGTGATATATACGGTTAGACAAAAAAAAAAAGGACCCCCAAAGTGTAGATCTTGCCATTTAGACAGAAGCAATTGTAATATGTTATGATTCCAAATAGGATTTCAAGTTTATTTCAACATCTGTGGTTTTTTGTATTCTGAGAATTTCCAGCCTAAACAACCAAGGTGAAATTTGTTACCGATTCTAGGTCAAATAATAAAAGACCTTGAAAACAAAAGATTTGTTATTTTCCCCCCATGTGAAAACTTATCATTGTTAAACATCCTTCTTTCCCTTTTAGCTTCTTGCTGCTGTTCTATTTGTATTTTTATGAACAAAATAGTCTACATCTGTGTGTCTAATAAAATGGGATTGCTTTGTGGGCTGACATTCTTGGATTTTTACAAGAAGCATGTCGGAGATGAGTTTTCATCACAGGCTCCGAGCACCCTACCCTAGGGTGTTTTCATTTATATTTAATGTTAAATCAAGGATATTAGAGGTGGAACAGGCTGTTCTTCATTGAACCCGATCAACAGCATCAGCTCACTCTGAATTCAGGAAATAACATTCGGAATGTTCTTTCTGATAGAGCACTTTGGGGTATTCGGGTAACTTAGAGCTTGGTAATTTTAAAACTGAATAGCTAAACACAATAACAAAAGAAACCTCTTTTGAGATTTATAATAAAAATTACCACGTTTGGAGAAAGCTTCCAAAAGTGCGAAGATTTAAAAAAAAAATACAGCACACATTTCTCACCCTTTAATTTCCTGTGTGTATTATGTTTCTTAAACACTATGAGGTACCAGTTTCCATTATTTGACAAAGTAATAAAATATGTGGGAGGCCCTTAAAAGTAGCCTTCCCCTGTAATTTGTTTTCTTTCCCTGTGAAGTCCCTCTCTTTGAGCTCTCAAATATACAGTATATATCTTCAAAGTAGCCTAGCTGTGATTAATAAGAGCCTTTCAGGCCAAGCTGAAATGGAATTCAATCTGGCTTAAACAAAGAAGGGAATCTGCTGGCTGGTGGAACTCAAAAGGATGTGGCACAAGGAATCCTTTGCCCTCCATCTCTTAGCTCCACCCACTTCCTGTCCTGGCTTCTTTCTCAGGAGAGCTCTATCCCAGTAGCAGTATGACTACTTACCTCAGCTCTAGACTTGCATTGTTCACTCAGTCGTGTCCAACAACACACCACCTGATGAACTGCAGCACACCAGGGCTCCCTGTCTTATACTATCTCCTGCTTAAACTCACGTCCATAGAGTCGATGATGCCATCCATCCATTTCATCCTCTGTCGCCCCATTCTCCTCTTGCCCTCAGTCTTCCCTAGCATCAGGGTCTTTTCTAATGAGTCAGCTCTTCGCATCAGGTGGCCAAAGTATTGGAGTTTCAGCTTCAGCATCAGTCCTTCCAATGAGTATCCAGGACTGATCTTTACAATGAACTGGTTAGATCTCCTTGCAGTCCAAGGGACTCTCAAGAGTCTTCTCCAACACCACAGTTCAAAAGCATCAATTCTTCAGCACTTAGTCTTCTTTACATTCCAACTCTCACGTGAATACATGACTACTGGAAAAACCATAGCTCTGACTATACGGACCTTTGTTGGCAAAGTGATGTCTCTCCTTTTACACTGTCTAGGTTTGTCATAGCTTTTCTTCCAAAGGGCGTCTTTTAATTTCATGGCTGCAGTCACCATCCACAGTGATTTTGGAGCCCAAGGAAATAAAATCTGTCACTGTTTCCACTTTTTCCCCATCTATCTGCCATGAAGTGATGTGATTGGATGCCATGATCTCCATTTTTTTAATGTTGATTTTTAAGCCAGCTTTTGCACTCTCCTCTTTCATCCTCATCAAGAGGTTCTTTAGGTCCTCTTTGCTTTCTGCCAATTGATTGGTATCATCTGTATATCTGATGATACCGGCAATCTCCTGGAAATCTTGATTCCAACTTGTAACCCATTGAGCCCAGCATTTTGCATGATGTGCTCTGCAGGGTGACAATATACAGCCTTGACATACTCCTTTCCTGATGTGCAACCAGTCTGTTGTTCCATGTCCAGTTCTAACTGTTGCTTCTTGACTTGCATACAGGTTTCTCCAGAGACAGATGAAGTGGTCTCTTTAAGAATTTTCCATAGTTTGTTGTGATCTACACAGTCAAAGGCTTTAGCTTAGTCAATGAAGCAGAAGCAGATGGTTTTCAGGAATTCTTTTGCTTTTTGTATGATCCAACAGATGTTGGCAATTTGATCTCTGGTTCCTCTGCCATTTCTAAATCCAGCTTGTGAATCTGGAAGTTCTCAGTGGATGTATTGTTGAAGCATAGCTTGAAGGACTTTGAGTATTACCTTGCCAGCATGTGAAATGAGTGCAATTGTGCAGTAGTTTGAACATTCTTTCAATTAGTTCAGTTCAGTCAGTCGCTCAGTCGTTTCCAACTCTTTGTGACCCCATGAACTGCAGCACACCAGGCTTCCCTGTCCATCACCAACTCCCAGAGCCTG
This sequence comes from Capricornis sumatraensis, assembly GCF_032405125.1. Classification (NCBI taxonomy): domain Eukaryota; kingdom Metazoa; phylum Chordata; class Mammalia; order Artiodactyla; family Bovidae; genus Capricornis; species Capricornis sumatraensis. Next base: position 135,033,314 of record NC_091092.1, on the reverse strand, counting down.
CTAAAACTTATGTCCATCGAGTCGGTGATGCCATCCAACCATCTCGTCCTCTGTTGTCCTCTTGTTCTCCTGCCTTCAATGTTTCCCAGCATCAGGGTCTTTTGCCCTTCTTTGGGATTAGAATGAAAACTGACCTTTTCCAGTCCTATGGCCACTGATGAGTTTTCCAACTTTGCTGGCATATTGATTGCTGCTGCTGCTGCTAAGTTGCTTCAGTATTACAGCACTTGTTATATCATCTTTTAGAATTAACATCATCTTTTTGAATTTTAAATAGCTCAGCTAGACTTGCATTCCACTATCCTAAAGAGCCAAGTGGATGAAAGACCATCACTGCCTACTAAATCCACCCGTGCTTCCCAGACAGGACTTTCATTGGCCAGGTATGTTGGCACACCACTCCTAAATAAGTCACTATCACCCAGGGTGTGGACTATGCTCTGGCTGGGTGGTAGGGGGAGGGGGGCCAGTTTCAGGTCATGTGATGCAAATGGGATCAGCCCCACCTGGATTATCAGTATCTAAGAGCCAAAGAACGCTCAAACTACCACACGATTGCACTCATCTCACACGCTAGTGAAGGAATGCTCAACATTCTCCAGGCCAGGCTTCAGCAATATGTGAACTGTGAACTGCCAGATGTTCAAGCTGGTTTTAGAAAAGGCAGAGGAACTAGAGATCAAATTGCCAACATCCGCTGGATCATGGAAAAAGCAAGAGAGTTCCAGAAAAACATCTATTTCTGCTTTATTGACTATGCCAAAGCCTTTGACTGTGTGGATCACAAGAAACCGTGGAAAATTCTGAAAGAGATGGGAATACCAGACCACCTGACCTGCCTCTTGAGAAACCTGTATACAGGTCAGGAAGCAACAGTTAGAACTGGACATGGAACAACAGACTGGTTCCAGATAGGAAAAGGAGTACATCAAGGCTGTATATTGCCATCCTGCTTATTTAACTTATATGCAGAGTACATCATGAGAAACGCTGGGCTGGAGGAAGTGCAAGCTGGAATCAAGATTGCCGGGAGAAATATCAATAACCTCAGATATGCAGATGACACCACCCTTATGGCAGAAAGGGAAGAAGAACTAAAGAGCCTCTTGATGAAGGTGAAAGAGGAGAGTGAAAAAGTTGAGCTTTAAGGTCAACATTCAGAAAACTAAGATCATGGCATCCGGTCCCATCACTTCAAGGCAAATAGATGGGGAAACAGTGGAAACAGTGGCTGACTTTATTTTTCTGGTCTCCAAAATCACTGTGGATGGTGATTGCAGCCATGAAATTAAAACACGCTTGCCCCTTGGAAGGAAAGTTATGACCAACCTAGACAGAATATTAAAAAGCAGAGACATTGCTTTGCCAAAAGGTCCGTCTAGTCAAGGCTATGATTTTTCCAGTGGTCATGTATGGATGTGAGAGTTGGACTGTGAAGAAGGCTGAGCACCAAAGAATTGATGCTTTTGAACTATGGTGTTGGATAAGACTCTTAAGAGTCCCTTGGACTGCAAGGAGATCCAACCAGTTCATCCTAAAGGACATCAGTCCTGGGTGTTCATTGGAAGGACTGATGTTGAAGCTGAAACTCCAATACTTTGGCCACCTGATGCCAAAGATAGCTGACTCATTTGAAAAGACCCTGATGCTGGGAAAGATTGAGGGCTGGAGGAGAAGGGGATGACAGAGGATGAGCTGGTTGGACGGCATCACCAACACAATGAACATGGGTTTGGGTGGACTCTGGGAGTTGGTAATGGACAGGGAGGCCTGGCGTGCTGGGGTTCATGGGGTCGCAAAGAGTCGGACACGACTGAGTGACTGAACTGAACCAAACTGAAGAGTGGGGAGGTTGGTTCTGCAAAGGAAAAACTGCCACTACAAGTAGTCAGTCATGGCTGCAGGTTGTTTTGGACACATTTATTACTTTATTATTATTTTATGAAAAAGTTTGAACAAAATCCTAAGTGTAGAGAATAGCATCGTCAATCAGTGTTCCCATCACCCAGGCTCAGTTGCCATCAGCCCAGGGCCAATCATCCATACCCAAGACACTTCCCTACCATTTGATGACATTGAAGCAAACCCCAGGCACTGCATCATTTCATCTGTAGTAATTCAATATGTATCTCTAAGGAATAGCATTCTTTATAAAAAATAAAATTCACAATAGCATTATCATACCTTACAAATTAACAGTATTTTCTGAATCAGATATTCAGTCCTCAAATATCTTCCTTCGTTTCATAAAGTAATTTCTTATTGCAGTATATATGTGTGTGTGTGTGGTTTTTTTTACTCAACTATTTATTTCTGTAGTTTTACTTTTATTTTTTAACACCAAAAACACTTTGTGTTACGGTATAGCTGATTAAGAATGTTGTGATAGTTTCAGGTAAACAGTGAAGGGACTCAGCCATACATATACATGTATCCATTCTCCCCCACACCTTTATTACAGTATATTTGAATCAAGATCCATATAAAGTCGATATACTATGATTTGCTGGTATGTCTTTTAAGACTCTTTTAATCTGTAGTTTTCCCTCCCATCTCTTTTTCTTTAATTGTCTTTGGATATGATTTATGTATATTTAAAGAAATGACTTATTTATCCTGTGGAGATTCCCAGAGCCCAAATTTTGCTGACTGTGTCCCTGAGTGTCATGTCATGTGTTCTGCCCTCCTGTTTCCTGTAAGAATCTCATCTGCTCTCTTATGGAGGATGCTGTGTATTTTCATCATCTAAACGTCCATGGTATCTGATAATATCTTTCTGTGATGTAAGCAGTCGTTAATAATCTTGCCAAGAGCTATCAATTCATGAATGATTACGAAGAGGTGATACTCTAATCCCATCATTTCTTCTTCAGTTATAAGCTGAATAACTCTATAAAGTATTTGGTTACCCTGAGGAATAATTCATAGGAAAGGAAGAACAGTCACTTGCTTCCATCCCTTTATTTACCACTTTGCAAAACCAGTTTTAAAAATAATTAGTTGTTTCGTCAGCATTCCCACAAACCATGTTTGTTTTTATGTGTCTTTCTGAATGCACGGATTTAATTATATTTGACTATTTAAATCCATTGATATTATTATTCTTGTTGAAGCTCAGCTTGTCTCCTCTTTGGTAAGTGAGAGCCTCTCACAGAGGGCTGTTGAATCCTCCCTACAGGACCCTAATAGTCTCTGTTAGTGCCTTGACTCTGATAAGGGAAGATACTCACGATCCCGCTTGTTTGTTTGTTGCTCCACATCTGAAATCTGTCATTTCTCCAAGGAGCCAGGACTCCTTCTAGTTGGAAATTGTATTTAGTAACCTGAGCGCTAGTGTGCTCATTGATAAGGACAGAATGAAGACATTTGTTAACTTTTTCAAGATAAAATACATCATGAGCTCATACCGAAATGATATGTCTGATTCAAAATCAGGACCAAAAGCTATTATGTAACCTCATCTGTCTTAAATCTTTGTCTCCTTTTTCTCAAGCTCTGAGTCCCAATTCTCATCATAATTTCTCCACTTTATCCCACTCTACACACACACCAGTCTCAGCATAACAGCTCTAGTGCAAATAATCCAATTACTAAACACATTGTAAGATATTTTTATTGCAGTTCTATTTGTCTTTATGGCATATCCCACAAGGATGTTCAAAGTACTGTTTTAAAATCACTTGAGGTTGTTCCTCTCTGTGTCATTCTGCCTCTAACTGGATTCGCAAATTCAATTATTTCATTTTACTTACAATTGTTAGGGATGGCTCTTTTGTTTGATTTTGTTTTAAAAATATGTATAACTATAACCATGCCACCCACTAGTTTCACAGGTACTTTATTAAATTTTGCAATCAATTTTTAGGGATTTTCTTTAACTTTGCTTTATAATTATGTATATTTTCATGATTCCCAAGTCAAATATACAAAATGTATATTCAGAGAAGTATGTGTAAATTCTATCTGTCCCGCCTCGCTGTTTCCTTCCACTTATTTAACACTTTCTTTAAAAATTTCATTTTATGGTTCATTCTTGCATTAATATGAGCATATAGTGTAATCTATCTCCATTCTTAGAAATGATATTAAACAAGACACTTTTATTCACTTTGCTTTTTCACTTAACTCTATATCCTATCAATCACTGCATCTACACACTCACACAAGTAGTAATTAGGAAGATGTATATTTTTGTTCTAATGGTTGTCATTAGACTAATGCCTTTGTGTAATAGCTTTGTCTACCCCCACCCCCACACTTAACTTACCTTTAAAATTTTCTAGCTATTTTCTCCTGCTTTCTTATTATGAACATTATTTGAAATTAGCTAAGTAACCTTTTCTTTGCCACTTTGCTCACTCCTTGGACATTTGATTTGAAGTAATACCTTTATACTCATTTATTGTTGTTTAGTCGCCAAGTCATGTCCAACTCTTTGGGACCCCGTGGCCTGCGCACTACCAGGTCCCTCTCTCCATGGGATTTCCCAGGCCAGAATACTGGAGTGCGTTGCCATTTTCTCCTCCAGGGCATCTTCTCCACCCAGGGGTCAAACCCACGTCTCCTGCATTGGTAGGTGGGTTGTTTACCACCGAGTCACTAGGAAAGCCACTTTATACTCATAATTCATGTTAATGCCTCTAAGGCCAGAAGCTACCTACCTCTGTTCTTCATAAACTTTCTAATTTCTCCCCCATTTGTTGTGAATCAGTGCGCTACATCCACTTTGTCAGAATGGAGCCAATGTGGCTGTTGCCTGGCCCTCTTACAGCGTCAGAGTGGCAGTTATACAGGGAATTACGTGCTTGTGCCTGACTGCTCTGCCTTGATGCCTGTCAACTCTGTTGATGAGGGATGCCCGCATCTTGTTCCCCCTGGGTGCTCATCTCCTACTGCTTGTGAGGACCTGTAGGCATTCTGGGTTATCTTATCAGAGCTCCTTTTTTCCCTTCCCTCCATTAGACTCCCAGACAGGTGCCTTGGTGGTTTATCTCCACCAGCTTCTAGTTGGTGCTCATAAAGATATCTCCTCACCTTGTTTTGCTGGGGATGTCTCTAGGTTTTGGACTTTGCCATCCTCATTACTTTCTCTTTTATTTATGGGAGAACTCAAGGCTGCTCAATATTTATTTTACCCATTTGACATCAGCCTCCAATAGCTATAAATTTTATCAAAAAGTTTTAATAGAAAACTTTTTTCTATTAGAAAAAAAGAAAACGTATTTATAAACATAAAGTATTTCTTATGGTCATATAATACTTTCAAATGCGAGTAATTGTTGAGCAGACCTAGCACACAAATATAAACAAATAGTGATTCTCCCAGGCTAAAGTGTAATCCTGTGTTTTTAATAAAGAGGAAATAATCTTATATTGTGAGAAAATACAACATAGATGCTCTGTTGACAACTAAGTGGCTTATATTTTTCTCAGAAGTGAATACCAGATCACTTTTTATGGTGCATGTGTGATTTGCTCTATGAGATTCAAAGGTTGAGAATGTAACACTTGTGGATATCAAAGCCTAGATTTTAAAAAAAATGACTTCCTGCAAAAGTATCTGTAAAGTAACATGGGAAATATTTGATCCACAGAAGGTATTGCCTCTGCCAGTATTATTTTCATGCTATATGAATCTTCCATGATTAATATGTGAATAGAGGGTACCTTCGGAGAAGGCGATGGCACCCCACTCCAGTACTCTTGCCTGGAAAATCCCATGGATGGAGGAGCCTGGGAGGCTGCAGTCCATGGGGTCGTGAAGAGTCGGAAACAACTGAGCAACTTCACTTTGACTTTTCACTTCCATGCAGTGGAGAAGGAAATGGCAACCCACTCCAGTGTTCTTGCCTGGAGAATCCCAGGGACGGGGGAGCCTGGTGGGCTGCCGTCTATGCGGTTGCACAGAGTCGGAAACGACTGAAGTTACTTACCAGCAGCAGAGGGTACCTTTCACCTTCACAGAATGCTGCATTAACAGAAAAAGTTTTCTTTATGCTCTACGTGAGGCTCTAGAGGCTCAAGGAATGGAGTATTTTCCCAGAGCCAGTAATTAGCAGAGTCCAGAGTCAAACATGGACGCCAAGAGAACCTGACCACACAGAAATTGTATAGCACTGTTTTCAACACAAGAAATGATCGAATCATGACCATTGGAGAAGAAAACTTCCACTTTGTTTCCTTAAAGGACAGTGAGGAGACGAGGCAGCCGTAGAAGGTATTACAAGGCTTGTATAGTCTCAACATTACAATTCAATAGATCTCGGGTTTTTTTCTTCTAAGTTTTATAAGCTGTAATTCAGAGAGGCACCAGGGTGGTATCTGCCCACCTCTGAATTGAAAAAGAAACACAGAATCAAGGCTATTTTAGGTACCTGTCAGGCTATAATTACCTCTTTGCTCAGAGAAATCTTTATGTAAGACTAATGCAGATTGGCATTTCTTTGGTTTAAAAGAACATTTCCAGTCATTCTTTTAAAAGAATGATCCTTATTAATGATGGTTATTTCAATATGTTTTGATAGAGAGAAAATGTTCCCACCATGACCCTGACATAGGAGATTTTAGTTTTAATCTGGTCTGTTTATTTACTTGCAAGCTCCAAATACTTTGAGCTTTCTTTTCCCACTCTTTATTGTCCAGAAATTGTTGAATGGCATTTAGTTAAACTTTTCAAGTAAGCTGGACTTGTCTGTGTATACCTTCCACAAGAAGTTTACCCAAAATTTGACTATTAAGACATGGGATAGAAATGACAATTATAAAATGAATACCAGATTTTCTTCATTGAGCACTTGTTCAGTGTCTTGGGTTGGGCTCACAGAAGCTTACCCTGAGATGAGGATTCATGTGCAAATGATCTAATGGAAAGAGTTCCCAGGAAAAATAAATTAGGAAATGTCAAAGAAAAGGAAGCCAAAGATGGCAAGTCCCAGGTGGATAAGTTTGGTTCATTCCACAGGGAGTTCTGGATATCTCCTAGGTCACACCGAATAGGTTTCCCATCAGAGGCCAAAAGAAGGAATCTTTGTATTCCTCCTCCATCACAGGGCCTTCCCTGGTAGGGACTGCCCCCTGGGGCATATAAATTTCCAGGTACTTTTAGCTCACTGTGCTCCCTCCATGCTCTCTGGCAATAGTGGACTCAGTAGTGTAAGGATATTTCTTCAACAAAGAGTCAAGTCCAGGTGCTGAATGAGAGGAATGAAAGCCCTTGGGATCAATGTGTGTGCTCTGTATACTGATCACCTTGGTGCTTTCACTGTCCTTGCATTTGATTTATCCCTGCTGCTTCCATCAACACATCCTAGACTGTACAAGGACATCTTAAGCAGACAAAGGTGCATAAGAAGTCCAAGTTCTGTTGTGCTCTCTAGAAACCCATCAAATCCAATATCAGAGACCACCTGTACCTAATCCAGCATTTGTTTCTAACCTAACATTCCAGTTCACTGACAATTAATCTCTAGAAAAAAAGACTTGAGAGTGAATTGATTGAATAACTATAAAGTTTTCTTCTATAAAAAGAAACTATGGTTTTTTCATCTTTAACTCAGATTATGAATATGCAGCTAACGTAGCTTGAATGTTCTGACTGGATTGATAGACCACCAACCACCAGAATGTTGTTTGAAAAATAAAATGGGTGGAAATCATCTGGTCTCTAAAAAGCTGTACACAGGAGAGAACCAAATGCACAGGAGATGTCTGGGCCTTGGAACTTACCTGGGTGCTTCACATATTCAATCAACACAGCGATCCGCTAGGGCAAGTATTGTTACTACCATTATAGAGGTGGGGAAGTTAAGACTCAAAGAGATAAAATAATATTTACTCAGGAAATGTTTATTAGGCACCCGCTGTGTGCTAGGCAGGGCAGTAGGTGCTTGTTATGGACTGACAACGTGGTCCATTCCCTCCTTAAGCACATGGTCTAGAGAGGAAGATGGAGAATAAGAGATGAAGCAAGAAAACACATAGATAACAACAAATCGTGTTATGCAACAATAGCAAATTATGTTAACGTGACATGAAGGATTTGAAACAGCTCAACTGGAATTCCACCACCTCCACTAGCTTTGTTCGTAGTGATGCTTTCTAAGGCCCACTTGACTTCACATTCCAGGATGTCTGGCTCTAGATGAGTGATCACATCATCCTGACTATCTGGGTCGTGAAGATCTTTTGTGTACAGTTCTTCCGTGTATTCTTGCCACCTCTTCTTAATATCTTCTGCTTCTGTTAGGTCCATACCATTTCTGTCCTTTATCGAGCCCATCTTTGCATGAAATGTTCCCTTGGTATCTCTAATTTTCTTGAAAAGATCTCTAGTCTTTCCCATTCTGTTCTTTTCCTCTATTTCTTTGCATTGATTGCTGAAGAAGGCTTTCTTATCTCTTCTTGCTATTCTTTGGAACTCTGCATTCAGATGCTTATATCTTTCCTTTTCTCCTTTGCTTTTCACCTCTCTTCTTTTCACAGCTATTTGTAAGGCCTCCCCAGACAGCCATTTTGCTTTTTTGCATTTCTTTTCCATGGGAAACTCAGCAGTGGCCACAGGACTGGAAAAGGTCAGTTTTCATTCCAATCCCAAAGAAAGGCAATGCCAAAGAATGCTCAAACTACTGCACAATTGCACTCATCTCACATGCTAGTAAAGTAATGCTCAAAATTCTCCAAGCCAGGCTTCAGCAATACGTGAACCATGAACTCCCTGATGTTCAAGCTGGTTTGAGAAAAGACAGAGGAACCAGAGATCAAATTGCCAACATCCGCTGAATCATGGAAAAAGCAAGAGAGTTCCAGAAAAACATCTGTTTCTGCTTTATTGACTATGCCAAAGCCTTTGACTGTGTGGATCACAAGAAACTGTGGAAAATTCTGAAAGAGATGGGAATACCAGACCACCTAACCTGCCTCTTGAGAAATCTGTATGCAGGTCAGGAAGCAACAGTTAGAACTGGACATGGAACAACAGACTGGTTCCAAATAGGAAAAGGAGTACGTCAAGGCTGTATATTGTCACCCTGCTTATTTAACTTATATGCATCATGAGAAACGCTGGACTGGAAGAAACACAAGCTGGAATCAAGATTGCTGGGAGAAATATCAATAACCTCAGATATGCAGATGACACCATCCTTATGGCAGAAAGTGAAGAGGAGCTAAAAAGCCTCTTGATGAAAGTGAAAGAGGAGAGTGAAAAAGTTGGCTTAAAGCTCGACATTCAGAAAACGAAGATCATGACATCCAGTCCCATCACTTCATGGGAAATAGATGGGAAAACAGTGGAAACAGTATCAGACTTTATTTTTCTGGGCTCCAAAATCACTGCAGATGGTGATTGCAGCCATGTAATTAAAAGACGCCTACTCCTTGGAAGAAAAGGTATGACCAACCTAGATAGTATATTCAAAAACGGAGACATTACTTTGCCGACTAAGGTCCGTCTAGTCAAGGCTATAGTTTTTTCCAGTAGTCATGTATGGATGTGAGAGTTGAACTGTGAAGAAGGCTGAGTGCCGAAGAATTGATACTTTTGAGCTGTGGTGTTGGAGAAGACTCTTGAGAGTCCCTTGAACTGCAAGGAGATCCAACCAGTCCATTCTGAAGGAGATCAACCCTGGGGTTTCTTTGGAAGGAATGATGCTAAAGCTGAAACTCCAGTACTTTGGCCACCTCATGGGAAGAGTTGACTCATTGGAAAAGAGTCTGATGCTGGGAGGGATTGGGGGCAGGAGGAGAAGGGGACGACCGAGAATGAGATGGCTGGATGGCATCACGGACTCGATGGACATGAGTCTGAGTGAACTCCAGGAGCTGGTGATGGATAGGGAGGCCTGGCGTGCTGCGATTCATGGGGTTGCAAAGAGTCAGACATGACTGAGCGACTGAACTGACTGAACTGACATGAAGGAGAAGAGCAGGGCCCTGTAGAGGAGAATGATGAGAATGTGACATTTTTTTTGCTGTGACTAAGAGGATGGTAAAAGTCAATCAGGTGAAGAAAGAATTTAGAGGGCTTGAAAAAGAGAAACAAGAGCATTGTGGTCATCCTTGGCCTGCAACAGGGAAAGTGGTGTGAAAAGATGAGAGAGGGAGATAGGAACAGCGTGATGGATGATCTTCTAAAGTAGGAGTTGGCAAATTGTGGCCCATGGACCAACTCTACCCTGTTGCCTGTTTCTTGTTTTGTTTAACTTTTTTTGTCAAAATATAGTTGATTTACCATGTTGTGTTGGTTTCTGGTGTACAACAAAGTGATTCAGTTATCCATATGTACTCTTTTTCAGATTCTTTTCTTTATAGGTTATTGCAGAATATTGAGTAAAGCTCCCTGTGCTCTATAGTAGGACCTTGTTGATTATCTATTTTTTGTATTCAGTTCAGTTCAGTCACTCCTTTCCCTATCTGGAACCAGTCTGTTGTTCCATGTCCAGTTCTAACTGTTGCTTCCTGACCTGCATATAGGTTTCTCAAGAGAGAGGCCAGGTGGTCTGGTATGCCCATCTCTTTCAGAATTTTCCACAGTTGATTGTGATCCACACAGTCAAAGGCTTTGGCATAGTCAATAAAACTGAAATAGATGTTTTTCTGGAACTCTCTTGCTTTTCAGTGATCCAGTGTTGGTTATTTGATCTCTGGTTCCTCTGCCTTTTCTAAAACCAGCTTGAACATCTGGAAGTTCATGGTTCACATATTGCTGAAGCCTGGCTTGGAGAATTTTGAGCATTACTTTACTAGCATGTGAGATAAGTGCAATTGTGTGGTAGTTTGAACATTCTTTGGCATTGCCTTTCTTTGGGATTGGAATGAAAACTGACCTTTTCCAGTCCTGTGGCCACTGCTGAGTTTTCCAAATTTGTTGGCATATTGAGTGCAGCACTTTCACAGCATCATCTTTCAGGATTTGAAATAGCTCAACTGGAATTCCATCACCTCCACTGCTTTGTTCGTAGTGATGCTTCCTAAGGCCCACTTGACTTCACATTCCAGGATGTCTGGCTCTAGGTGAGTGATCACACCATCGTGATTAGTAGTGTGTATATTAATCCCAAACTCCTAATTTATCGCTTCCCCTCCTTTCCCCTTGGGAAAAGGAGTTTATTTCTATGTCTGTGAGTCTATTTCATAAATAAGTTCATTTGTATCATTTTTTAAATTCCCCATATGAGTGTTATCATATGGTATTTGTCTTTTTCTTTCTGACTTACTTATCTGTAAGTAAGTAAGTGTATCTGGCCCCTTGCCCATTTTTGTAAATCAGGTTTTATTGGAACATAGCCACAGTTGTGTGTCTACATGTCGTCTATGGGTACTTCTGTACAACACCTGCAAAGGAGCATAGTAACAAGAGATGATCTGTCCCACAAAGCCTAAACTGTTGGCTGTCTGATCCTTTCCCAAAAAGATATGCTGACCCCTTGATATATTCCTTGAATAGAAATCCAGATTCTACTGTAGGAAAAAGAGGGAACCTTTGAGAGGCTTTAAACAGTTGAGTAAAATCGTCCAACTTGCATTGTAAACTATCACCCTGGCTGTTTGCTTCATGGAGAATAGAATAAGGAGAGAAGAATGGAAACAGAGAAGCCATTAGAAGTTCTTGGAAGAGTCCAGCTGAGGAGTAACATCTGACTGGCACAGATCATCCTGGGAGTAGAGCAAAGTATGTCATAGAGGAATAATTAGTAGGACTTGGTGTTGTATTTGATGAGGAGATTGATGGATAGTGAGGAATGGATGGTAAGTTCCAAAAATTTCAAGCTTGATCTCCAGGTAGATAATGGTGCCAGTCAATGAGATGAGCCAGCTGGATTTGATGGAAATAATTTCAGTCAGTAAATAAGTTTATGTTGCTAAGAATTCTGTTAGTAAGTTATGGACTCTGCACTGAAGACCATGTCATCATGCTGTTACCATAAGCAGTATGGCCTACCATAGGAATCGTCACAAAATGGTTTAACTCTCAATTGAAGGAGTGGCTTTCACACAAAACCACCAACAATAAATCTTTCACACCAATATTTGGGGCAATTGTGTAATTGGGACACAGGGAAATGGTCAAAGTGACCTGATTTAGAAAGATACGCCTGTAATTGTGTAGCGTTGTTCTTTATATTTGACAAAGTTTATATATCATTTATATTGTGCATAAAATGAGCTAATTTTGAGCTTTGTCTTACTATCTCAGGCACTGATTAAAATCTTTCAGGTGTGAGTTAAATGTTTAACCACATACACTATGCAGAGAGCTTTGTTGAGGATGTACAGTATAGGATTCAAAATAGTTATGGGGCTCTTGTTGTCACCATAATGTATTTTGTCTCCAGTATCTCCGTGGACCCACTCCCCAACATTTCTCAGGTCATGATTCACCATCAGGAGATTCTAGTACTGTGCTTAGCCATAGACTGGATGGCAGTAGCTCTGAGGGCCCCAAGCTTGAACAAGACCTCCCACAACTGACTCATCTTCTCATCTTGTTGCTGAGAGGGCAACAAGAGGCCTCTCTTGGTGGCCTTGCTACTCCACTCTAGCCGAGTGGAATCTTAAGCCCCAGCCACGCCCAAGCTGCAGACCCAGCCCAGGTTAGAATCTGGCACAACTCAGAAGGTGAAGGATTACCAGATAGTCACATTTCCAATCGAAGCTCCGAGTACCATTCCTGTTTAATCATTTTCTGGGATCTACTTGGTGGACTTTTATTTCCCTTTCGTTAATTGAAGAACAGTCTATTTATGTGGAAAAACTACATGTGAATAAGGGCAAAGCATGTAGAGTGAATTACTAACTATGCAAATTGACTCCTTCAGCTGTTCTGTTTTTCAGACTTTTCCTAACAGTTCTACAGGGCATATGTTTAAAGACATATTTATATGATACATTACCTGAGTTTCAGAGAAGCCAGTAAGGTCTCATTTGGGCAAAGAAAATGAATTTTGTAAAAGAACTCCTAATGTGTGTTTGTATAATTGTGTTTTCTGGGTTTTTTTAATGTTGCTACTGTTCATCAAATATGAAAAATTAAACTTTATAATATTATCAAAATAATTTTCACATAGCATTAGTCTCCTACCTACTTTATATTTCCTGCTAATCACTGACCAGTGTTTCTAACATATTACGATCCATTCAGGCCTTGTTAAATTTTGTTCCATACTGTTTTCCTATACATAGTAGTTTTGTATTAGACATCAAGTAATTTTGAAAACTCTCACTCTTTAACTCAGTTTCTGCCTTTTATCTTCTCACCACTTTACGGGACATTTTTCTGTTTTGCCTAGTTTGCAGATTAATGAAACTCAAGAAAAGCATAATTAGGGTGAAACACAAAAAATTGTTCAGATTTTTAAAAGATTGTTGCATATGTTTTTCATTTGCATTCTTTTTAATTAACTCTGGTTCTGGAATGAGATTAAGCTTCCATATGGTGGTAAGAATAGAAAATATAGGATGATTAAAAATGGAGATCACCAGCCTATACCCTCTTTGTTCTACATAGCCTTGAAACTAAAAAGAAGAAACAACAATGATACTGCCAAAACTCTGATCTGTTACTATTTGGGGACATGTAATAGAGGGAAATGACCTTAGGTTCTATAGCATGGAAGCTATTCCACTACTTCTATTTGCTTGTTTTTTCTTGTTCTTATCCCCAATGGATACCTGCTTTTGAAAAGCTATCTTTTTATGATTCTTCATGTAGCAGTTGGAGAGGCTGTGTGAGTGAAATACATCCTTTCTTCATATAGTCAGTCCAAGTACAGCCTATAAACCTATTAATACAAAGCAGAAAGGTCTCAGAATTCAGTTGCAAGGTTAGTACGGTCCAAGTTCATGTTCACAGCAGTATTTCCCAATAGACAGGAAAACAGGATTTCTCTACACCTTGTCATGGAGAAATTATAGCCATTGATTACAGTAAATCGTTTTCATAGGTTGAGGCTAAATTCAAACATGGAAGGCACACTTCAAAAATTTAATAGAAATCCCACAACCTCTTTCCATCAGTGAAAGTATGATCATCATCCACTGACAATCTGTCAACTCTCAGAGGATTAGAACATTGCTAGATTTCATAAGATTTGAGGTGTTGTTTTCAGGTAGCTTGAGCTATGTACCTATTCTTCCTCAACCTGATTTTGCCTCCTGGTAAGAGGGTGTATTTTGTCCTGTAGTTGTTTACAGGCTGTCACTGGATGTGCCATCATTGAATTATTTTAGGGGCTCAGTCATGTCCGACTTATTTGTGACCACATGGACTGTAGCCCACCAGGCTCCTCTGTCCGTGGGATTTCCCAGGCAAGAATACTGGAGTTGGTGGCTATTTCATTCTCCAGGGATTTTCTCAACCCAGGGATCAAACCCGGCATTGGCAGCCAGATTCTTTACCACTGAAACACCACACGAAGCCCTCATCTTTGAATTACAGCTTCTTTAGTGGCATCATCTCTATTCCTTACCAAGGTTAGAAATAACATTTCTCTGTTTTACAATTTCCCCCTTCCCTAACATGTATGTAAAAGTTATCAACTGAAACAAGAGTTCAGAGCCCTTACCGTCGCCTTCTTTTTTTATCTTTCTTTGGTTGACTTTTTAAAAATATTTGAAATATAGTTGATTTACAATGCTGTGTTAGTTTCAGGTGTAAAACAAAGTGATTCAGTTATACGCACATGTGTGTGCTTAGTCGCTCAGTCATGTCCAACTCTTTGTGACCCCATGGACTGTATGTAGCCTGCCAGGCTCCTCTGTCAGTGGGGATTCTGTTCCCTTATAGGTTATTACAAGATATTGAATATATTTAATAGTTCCCTGCACTATACATAAGGTCTTTGTTGTTTGCCTAGTTTATATATTGTAGTGTGTACCTGCTAATCTCAAACTCCTAATTATTGCCCTGCTTTCACCTTTGGTAACCATAAGTTTGTTTTCTATGTCTCTAAATCTAATTTTATTTTGTAATGAAGTTCATTTGTATCATTTTTTTTTAGATTCCACATGTAAGTGATATCACATGATATTTGTCTTTCTCTGACTTATTTCACGTAGTATGATTATCTCTAGGTCAATCCATGCTGCTGCATATAGCATTATTTCATTCTTTTTTATGGCTGAGTAGTATTCCATAGTATGTACATACCACTTCTTTCTCCATTTCTCTGTCAGTGGACATGTAGTTTGTTGCCATATCTTGGCTATTGTGAATAGTGCTGCTATGAACATTGGGTCCATGTATCTTTTTAAATTAGAGGTTTCTATGGATGTGTGCCCAGGTGTGAGATGGTAGGATCATATGGCAACTCTATTTTCAGTTCTTTAAGAAATCTTTGTACTTTTCTCCATAATACCACTTGCTTGATTATTGATATTCAAGGACAAGTTCAATCACATTAGAGTTCTTCATATTTCCAGTTCTGATCCACGTGAGTTGGAAGGTAGTGGCTATGATTACTAACTGCTAGGAATACCCAAGAGCTCTAGCTACTTCTGGTACCAGAACAACCTCTTTTGTAGTTTCCATTTCATTAATTCCATGGGCCTTTTAACTTTTCATTTGCAGACACCATCTAGGTGGTGAGGCCTCTGGACATGGGTTTCCTCCAAATCATGTTTGTATCTCCCTTCCTCTTCATCACCATTTTTACATACTTCATTTAAGCCATCATTCCACCTTCTCTGAGGCATTACCATGGCTTCATCACGGAGTCATCTTCTCCCCAACAACCTTAATATTTGCCTGCACTGTTGGCTCAGGCAACTTTTCAAAATAAAACTGATTTTACCAGTCCCAGTTGAAAGCACCCACCTCAGGGTCACAGCCATCTGAGATCAAGTGCACATGGCTTACATAGCTTGAAGACCTTCTGTGATTGCGCCCACACTCCTGGTCAACCTCTTTCCCTGTCTGTTCTCTGCTATGGCCTTATACCCTCCTTTCCACAGCCCCCAAGTGGACCATTTTCCCTCCTACATTAGTTCCTTTGGACTTATTTCCACAGCTCCAAAATTCCTTCATTTCCCTACCCACCTGGTAAACTCCTCCTCCATCCCTGAAGACCAGTTGAAGCATCTCCTACTTTGCAAATGCTTCCTCGAGTGTATCTTTCTTCACATAAACCCTGAGAAGTGTTGACCTTTCCCCCTTCATACCACCATGTTCCCATGTATGCTTCTACATGACACCTTCATTACAGTGGTGCTAATTCTTCAGTCTAGACTGTGGGCTTCTTGAGGACAAGGAGCCTGATATGTTCTTCATTTCCCTGTAGTGTAGCATGGTCCCAGGTACCTATATGTTTGAATGAAAAGAAAAGTGAATGAATTTATGAATGAGTGAGATCCCGGTTTGGCTGCTTGGTTTTCAAAACCTTTATTCTGTGTCTGGCCTCCTGAAAAAAATGAATGGGTTTCGTAAATTCCTGTAGTAGCAACAGGCATTTTAGAGCTTTCTTTGCTGTAAGACACCCACTAAACACAACTCATACATTTAAATTTTCACCTGTAACTTCACTTCGTTCCCTGCACAGAATGCTTTCTGCCGGCTGTTAGCATTTGATGCTACCCTCTCCCTCTATAATGACTCTACTCTACTCTAGAGTGGTTCTCTCCAGGATTCCTTGCATCAACAGGGTCTTGCACTCAGCTCTCCCAGGCATCCCTTCTACCTTCTCTCTTCCTCAAGAACCACCACCCCAACCTTGTGTGCTAGTTATGCTTAGAAATACACTCTTCCCTAAACAGACCCAAAGCATTCCTACCTGCAGAACTGTTGGGTCCTTTGCTGCACCTGTGAACCCCTTTCCTTGTCAGGCTCCTACCCATCCATCAAGACCCAGCTCCAAAGCTGCCTTCCCTGAGGCTCTCTGTCAACTGCCCTCCCATCTCCCACAGGTTAAAGTTGCTCTTTCCCCATTCTGCATTTCTCTGCTTTACAGCTGTCCAATCCTGCCCTTCTGGGTGAAGTGATCCAATTGCTTAGCCTTTCTGCTCCACAGTTTAGTCGATTACCAAATGGAAGAAGTGAAACTTACCTGTCACTGGCATTATGGAGATTAAAAGACACAATATGGAAACATGCTTTGCAGCCTGTCAAGGTGAACACAGCATGTATCCTTTCTGGGAAGCTCAGATGAGCCAACAGAGAAAGGCAAAACTTGGGCATGTGGACACTCTGATTACTGATAATGACTTTACCAAGGACAGAGAGAAAGAACATTGACACAGGCAGTCTGGGTTGGATTCCTGACTCGACCTCGAATGAGCTGAGTGGCCTTGGACAAGATACTTAACCTCTTTAAAGAGAGCCTGTTTTCTCACATGTAAAATGGAAATAATGAAATCTACCTTGCAGAGTGATTTTAAAGATTAGAAAGGATGAGGGTCAAGCAGTCCATCAGAGGACTGGTGCCGTCAGTGATAAATAATGAATGAAAGCTGACATAGCTCTGATGACTTGAACTCAGATGGTTTCCGATCTTGCCTTACCATCTCCCTCGTGGACCAATGCTGATCAGGATTTGCACCCAGGCAACAGACAGTGTTACATGACTTGACAAGGCCTGAGACCTGGGAGACTGAATTCTATCCTGGGAGGCTGCCGACCTGGACAGGTGTCAAGATCTTGCTTTAGAAACCTGCTTTGCAAAACACCACACTCCCAGGCTATCCAGACTCACGGCTGACAGCAGTTTAGAGCATCCTATCTTCTCCTGCAGGAGTTATTCTCGGAGCCTCAGCGACGATGAGCTCAGACAGAAGCCCAAAGGAAAAAAAAAAAAAAAAAGAAGCCCAAAGAATGTACAGCGTGCATGGGCGGGGAGCAGTTCTATCCACTGCAGTGACATGAGCCAACTCCATCACTGGGCTAGACTCTCCTCTGTATCTTCTGACACGCTCTCCCTCAGGGCTCTGGAAACTGGAATTAATAATAAAAACAATAATAGCTTAACAACAATAGCAGGCAAAAGTGTTTATGAAGACATGTGGGTCAAGGTATCTCTCATCCCTTATCCTACTTTATCCAGCCTTGGGGTCATGCTAGCAAGGACCCTCTTCCTGCAGCAAGAGTATATGTACTTTGGTAAATGAGTATTTTTTTTTTTTTATTTCTGGCTCCTGGGCTCAAAGTATTTTACTTTTCAGAGAATAATAGCACCCAAACCCTAACATACTTGAAGGAGTACATGAGAAATACTGGGTACAAACTGCTTTACACAGTCTCTAGCATACAGTAAAAAGCCTCTTAATGAGGGTGAAAGAGGAGAGTTAAAAAGCTGGCTTAAAACTCAGCATTCAAAAACTGAAGGTCATGGCATCCTGTCCCAGCACTTCATGGCAAACTGAAGGGAAAAAAGTGGAAACAGTGACAGAGTTGATTTTCCTGGGCTCCAAAATCACTCTGGACAATGAGTGCAGCCATGAAATTAAAAGACGCTTGCTCCTTGAAAGGAAAGCTGTGACAAACCTAGACAGCGTATTAAAAGGCAGAGACATCATTTTGCCAACAAAGTTCTGTATAGTAAAAGCTATGGTTTTTCCAGGATTCATGTACAGATGTGAGAGTTGGACCATAAAGAAGACTGAGCACCGACGAATTGGTGCTTTCAAACTGTGGTGCTGGAGAAGACTCTTGAGAGTCCCTTGGACTGAAAGGAGATCAAACCAGTCAATCCTAGAGGAAATCAACCATGAATATTCATTGGAAGGACTGATGCTGAAGCTGAAACTTCAATACTTTTGATGTGAAGAACCTACTCATCGGAAAAGACCCTGATGCTGGGAAAGATTGAAGTTAGGAAGAGAAGGGGATGACAGAGGAAGAGATGGTTGGATGGCATCAACTCAATAAACATGAGTTTGAGCAAACTCCAGGAGATAGTGAAGGACAGGGAATCCTGGCATGCTGCAGTCCATGGGATCGCAAAGAATCAGATACGACTCAGTGACTTAATGACAACAGCAAAGCATACAGTAGGTGTGAAATAAATGAACCACTGTTGTCTCCACAGAGATCCTGACCGTCCCCGTTCTGATGCATATTGAAACCTTCTGATAAAAGCCATGTGGCTTCACAGAGCCAAACAAGTTATTTCTCTTCTTTTCCTATTTGTTTCCTCTTTTCTTTAGGGAAAAGCAGAGTCTTTCCTCCCACCTGCCCCTGCAGGGCTGTCTATGGATGTTGACAGGTTGCCATCGACACCAATAGGCCTGGAACTAGATGAGGTAATCTGGGAAGACTTCAAAGGAGTGATTCCTAGGAAGTGTCCTGAAGTAAGAACGTAGGGTATCACTTGTTGTTGATGAGGTCATAAGAAGTTTTAGGTGAATGATATTGAACAAAACAGCTTGATTAATATAAGGAACTCATCCACTGGAAGGCTAAATAGCTTTGGGTCTCTAGGAGAAACTTGTCATTTGAGGTTTGGTCCCGTTTCTGCATCTTCTGAATGAGAAAACAGGTGGCCAGAGGTGGAAAGCCTCACCCAGGCCACTGCCAGCCAGCTTAGGCATCCTCTTTTCAAATTCCCAAGTCCTGGATAGTTCCAGAGAATGACAGTCCCAGACAAGCAGGGGCTGTTTTCTCTGTTCACTAGTGTATCCATATAGCTTAGAACAATCATCAGTGCATAGGATGGGAATGTCAAGCACTTGTTTAATCAAGTCCAGTGGTCTTTAAAGCTGAAATGTAAGTGGAGAGCTAGCAGGGGTATCCACTACTGGGATAAAAATCTTTCTTTGAATCTGAGATGCTTTTGGAAATTGTCATATTTTGAGAAGGAACATGGTGTGACTCAGTAAGATGGTTCAAGATTGCTTCCAAGTAGATCAAGGAGAAAGGAGACAGGAGGCATTCCACTGCTTGATGAAAGAAAAGTCATTTTCCCCAAATGTGGTTATTGAATGAATTCATTTTTTTACTTTTTTTAAAACCATTTTTTAAACCAAAGTGGCACAGTAATAAAGAACCCTCCTGCCAATGCAGGAGACATGGGTTCGATCCCTGGGTCAGGAAGCTCCCCTGGAGAAGGAAATGGCAACCCACTCCATTATTCTTGTCTGGAGAATCCCATGGACAGAAGAACCTGTTGGGCTACAGTCCATGGTGTCACAAAGAGTTGGACATGATGAAGCATGTGAGCGATAGTGATAGTTAATTTACAATGTTGTGTTAGTTTCAGATGCACAGCAAAGTGACTCAATTATATATATAAATATATCTTTTTCAAGCTTTTTCCCATTATAGGTTATTAAATGCTAACAACCATGAGAGGAGAAATCAACAGTAACACCATAATAGTAGGGGACTGTAACACACCACTTATAGGTTATTATTGAATGAATTAATTTGAAAAACAATTCATGTCCTGTTTGTCATGAAAGCCGTAAGCTTCTCATTACCATCTCACTTGGCAAAGTTGCCCATCCCCATGGAGTCCAACAAGCTGCCTTTCAGCCTTGCCTTCTGAAATGCTAAGTTCCAAACAACAGGTGCACATACGGGCCTTTGCTCACTGATTCTCTGCCCTGGAGCCCCAGTATCCATGTCTGCCCCCGGGACCTGGCATGTACAGTTCCCTGGGAGGAATATTCTCAGTCAGTGCTAAAAACACAGAGGACAGTGATGGAAGTGAAGGCAATAGCCACATCAACAAGAAGGAGTGAATGCTCTTTAAAAAATGAACATAAAATCTAGTTATTTCCCGGCTAGGAGCAAGAAGGGGGAATAGAATCCCACAATCGTCCCCCACCTACATAGCTATGTGGCTAGGTGGATGAAGGTTATTAAAGCCAAGGCAATGGCCAAGTAGTACTTCCATCACTTGCTTCTTTAAATTATTTTCTCTCCCCTTCCTCCCTCAATCCTGCTCTCATCCACCCACTTGGATCTTTTTTTTTTTTTTTTGGCAGTATTTAAAGAAAAATAACAAAAAGAAAAAGAACTGGAATTTACATTGCACCTTTCTTCCAAGATACGAAAAGCAGTTCCCTCATCTATAATTTCTGCTCACAACAATCCTCTGAACAAGCCTATTATTATGATTATTACCATTATGATTATTATTATTATTTCCATTTGCAGTCACATCTCTTGCTGCTGAGACTTTTGGCGACTGCCTCCGTTTTTGAACAATCTCGTACCCCTCAGTGTATGTATAAAAAAGGCTTCAACTGCCACCTCCCATTTGGTGATTGTGCCACGTATTCCATGACAATCCCTGGACCTCTGTTTCATTTTTTTGCTTAAAAAATATATTAAATTCCTGTACTGAGCGAGCACTACAGGACTGTTGAGCAGAAGGTGAAGTCAGCACTGATAGAGCAGAATCAAACATAAATGTCTTGAGAACTAAGAGGGAAATGGAAAGCGGCTGTCAAGCCTAATTGACTTGAATTGCATAAGAATATGATTTTTTTTCTTCAGGAATTGACTCAGGATATGAACTATGCTTTCTAACAGCTTCAACTCAGCATATGACACTACCTGTCTTTTTCTAGTCTCTTTTAGGCTACAAATGTGTATGGGCTTCAAACTGTTTAATGTTTTCAAAGTGTTTCCAGCTTACTGAATTCCCCTGGTCATGTCGCATAACCCATAACAGCAGCGCATCCGTGGTAATGACCCTGAGATGGCATAAGCCACTGATAAATGGTCTCTGTTAATTGGCCCAGCAATCTGTTCCTTCCATGGCCCACACCCCGAGTTATTTTTAACATGGAGAGATTTCATTTGGCAGACCAGACAGTGAGTCTTTCTTCTTCTCTTACTCATATTCATTGTCCCATCAAACTCTCATTCTTTTCCACATGACACCTGTCACACAATTAGATAGAGGATGTATCAATCAGTCAGTAATTGCTTCATAACAAATAACCACAAGATCTCAGGGGCTAATAACAACAAACATGTCTCTTTTATTGTGGTAAAATACATATAACATAGAATTTGCCATGTTTACCACTTTTAAGTGTACGATTCAGAGGCATTCGTTACTCTCACAATGTTTTGTAACCTTCATTACTACTTGTTTCCAAAACTCTCATCACCCCAAATAGAAACTCTGGACCCACTGAGCAAGAACTCACCATTCTTCCCTCTTTTCAGTCCCTGGTCAGCTCAGTGTACTTTCTGTGTGCATGAATCTGCCTATCCCAGATATTTCATCTAAGTGGAATCATCCACTATTTGTCCTTTTGTGGCTAGAAATAAGCATTTCTTTCTCACACATCTGGAAACTGTTGAAGTAGCTCCGTTGGCCTTGGCTGGGCCTGCCTGGAAGAGGCAGGCTCGGTGCAAGTCTGCATCACAAGCCTCTCATCCTCTTAGAACCAGAGTGTGGTGTGCTTCTGCTTATGGAAAGAGTGAATAAGCAAGCAGGAACACACAAGGCCTTTGGAAGTGGAAGCTCGACCTGGGATCTGGCATTCTGGTCAGTCTGCACCTCTTCTTTTGGCCAAAGCCGGGCCTTGGCCAAGCCCGAACTCTAGGGTTAGGGAAAAAAACACCCACTTTCCAGACATTTGACTTCATTAAAAGTGCTATAACCTTTCTGAGCCTCATTTTCTTATCAGTAAAATGAAGATAATAATATTACCTAGCTCCTAGGGTGTCGTGATTATTACTGAATTGCTCTACAATTGCAGTATAAAATTGCAAGTAATATTATTGTCATTCTTAAAATGTAAAGAATGGAAAAGCAACAAAATCCAATAAACCTTTGTTCTTTGTGCTTTTCATTGAGGAAAAGAATTTTAAATTAGCAGAGGATGCTGGACACCTTCGTGGAAACTCAAAATAGGATTTAGATTTGCAGGTTAAGAAGGCTTACTGGAATTCGATGAAGCAATAGCAGTCATTTTATCCATTGGTTTTCCTACTGCTTTTAGCAATAGTACCCTTTTTTCAATAGAACTTTAACCCACAGTCTCAATGCATAAATCAGTGGAGGAGTTCCGGTTGAAGAAACACAGGGGTATACAGGGCTCTTTCCACTGACATGTGTCCCTGTCGGAGAAGGGTTGCATGGACCACAATTTGGAAACTAGTGATTTAGTCCAAGCTCCCTGCTCTTATAGATGTAAGATGTATATTGATGTATATATTGATGGACTGCAGCTTGTTCCAGGAGTCAGCAGAATAGAAAGCGCTTGGTCACACACTTAGAAGAGTAGAAGAAATAAGGTAAAGGAAAACTATCAGAATAGAATTTAAGACATAGGAATATCACGAGCTCTGGAAAGAATGATGTAGCCCCATAAAACAAGGTCTTGGCCTGAACACATGCATACCCTATGACCTGGCAGTTCCCACTCCTAGGAATATACCAAACAATAATGCCTACATATATTCACCAAAAGACATAAACAAGACTGTTAATAACAGCACTATTCTTTGTGACCTCCAATTGAAAATCACTCAAATATCCCTCAATGGTAAAATGGATAAGGAAATTGTGATACATTCACATAGTGGCACAGAACAACTTCAGTTCAGTTCAGTCGCTCAGTCGTGTCCGACTCTTTGCGACCCCATGAATCACAGCACGCCAGGCCTCCCTGTCAATCACCATCTCTCGGAGTTCACTCAGACTCACGTCCATCGAGTCCATGATGCCATCCAGCCATCTCATCCTCTGTCATCCCCTTCTCCTCCTGCCCACAATCCCTCCCAGCATCAGAGTCTTTTCCAATGAGTCAACTCTTCGCATGAGGTGGCCCAAGTACTGGAGCTTCAGCTTCAGCATCATTCCTTCCAAAGAAATCCCAGGGCTGATCTCCTTCAGAATGGACTGGTTGGATCTCCTTGCAGTCCAAGGGACTCTCAAGAGTCTTGTCCAACACCACAGTTCAAAAGCATCAATTCTTCAGTGCTCAGCCTTCTTCACAGTCCAACTCTCACATCCATACATGACCACGAAAAACCATAACCTTGACTAGACGGACCTTAGTCGGCAAAGTAATGTCTCTGCTTTGGAATATACTATCTAGGTTGGTCATAACTTTTCTTCCAAGGAGTAAGCGTCTTTTAATTTCATGGCTGCAGTCACCATCTGCAGTGATTTTGGAGCCCCCCAAAATAAAGTCTGACACTGTTTCCACTGTTTCCCCATCTATTTCCCATGAAGTGATGGGACTGGATGCCATGATCTTCGTTTTCTGAATGTGGAGCTTTAAGCCAACTTTTTCACTCTCCTCTTTCACTTTCATCAAGAGGCTTTTTAGCTCCTCTTCACTTTCTGCCATAAGGATGGTGTCATCTGCATATCTGAGGTTATTGATATTTATCCCGGCAATCTTGATTCCAGCTTGTGCTTCTTCCAGCCCAGCGTTTCTCATGATGTCCTCTGCATATAAGTTAAATAAGCAGGGTGACAATACACAGCCTTGACATACACCTTTTCCTATTTGGAACCAGTCTGTTGTTCCATGTCCACTTCTAACTGTTGCTTCCTAACCTGCATACAGATTTCTCAAGAGGCCGGTTAGGTGGTCTGGTATTCCCATCTCTTTCAGAATTTTCCACAGTTTATTGTGATCCACACAGTGAAAGGCTTTGGCATAGTCAATAAAGCAGAAATAGATGTTTTTCTGGAACTCTCTTGCTTTTTCCATGATCCAGCGGATGTTGGCAATTTGATCTCTGGTTCCTCTGCCTTTTCTAAAACAAGCTTGAACATCAGGGTGTTCACAGTTCACATACTGCTGAAGCCTGGCTTGGAGAATTTTGAGCATTACTTTACTAGCATGTGAGATGAGTGCAATTGTGTGGTAGTTTGAGCATTCTTTGGCATTGCCTTTCTTTGGAATTGGAATGAAAACTGACTTTTTCCAGTCCTGTGGCCACTGCTGAGTTTTCCAAATTTGTTGGCATATTGAGTGCAGCACTTTCACAGCATCATCTTCCAGGATTTGAAACAGCTCCACTGGAATTCCATCACCTCCACTAGCTTTGTTCGTAGTGATGCTTTCTAAGGCCCACTTGACTTCACATACCAGGATGTCTGGCTCTAGATTAGTGATCACATCATCATGATTATCTGGGTCGTGAAGATCTTTTTTGTACAGTTGTTTTGTGTATTCTTGCCACCTCTTCTTAATATCTTCTGCTTCTGTTACGTCCATACCATTTCTGTCCTTTATCAAGCCCATCTTTGCATGAAATGTTCCCTTGCTATCTCTAATTTTCTTGAAGAGATCTCTAGTCTTCCCATTCTGTTGTTTGCCTTTATTTCTTTGCATTGATCACTGAAGAAGGCTTTCTTATCTCTTCTTGCTATTCTTTGGAACTCTGCATTCAGAACAACTTGGATGTATCTTAAACACAAGTAAAAGAAAAAAAGAAAATCGTTTATGCTATGTGATTATATTAAGATAAGTTCCCATTGGGGATCAAACTATTCTGTTGTGTTCGGTGCCAGGATAGTAGTTTTCCTGGGGGCAGGGGTGGAGGTACATCGGACGTAGCCTAAGGTTTCTCAGTCTCAGCACTACTGACATTTTGGGCCGAAATTTCTTTGTTGTAGGTGGCTGTCCTGTGCAATGTCAGATGTTAACAGCATCCCTGGTGTCTGTCCACTAGATGCCAATAGCAGCCACCCTCATTGTGACAATCATAAATGTCTCTCAGCACTGCCAAATGCCCTCCTGCCATATCCCAAATGCCTCTCCTCTGCTAGATACTCAATATTTACTGAAGGAATGAATGAGGCGAGAACCATTTAGTTAATTATGCTGCTGCTGCTGCTGCTACTGCTGCTGCTGCTAAGTCACTTCAGTCGTGTCCGACTCTGTGCGACCCCATGGACTGCAGCCTACCAGGTTCCTCCATCCATGGGATTTTCCAGGCAAAAGTACTAGAGTGGGTTGCCATTGTAGATGTGTGAAATAATTTTTATCGCAAGAGATCCTGCTGCCCTTTTTCAATCTTAAATGCAAGTACCAGTTTCATCCATTAAAGATTCTTCAAAGGCCAAAGATAGTATTCATTCATTAAAAAAAAGAAATGAATTAATTGAACACAAAGTTTAGGTCAAACCAAAACCAAATATTCTTATGCAAATAAAACTGCTAGTAGTAGCAGTTTACAAAGTCAGAGTGCCTAACCTGAAATTTTAGTGCAAAGGTTTAAAAAACGCAATTTAAGAAAAGGACTTGAAATGATCCAATTTCATTAGAATGTTAATTTTGATAATCAATGCATCATTTATATGGATTTTAACTCAATAGCCTAATATTCTTTGAAAGAAAAGCACAGCTTAAGCCTTTAACACAATCTGTCAAATGTGAATTGGACTATTCAAAGAATTCTGGTCTCTCCCTAGGTTTATATTCAAGACATTGATTGTATGTAAGCTATTAATTCTAAACCTAAAATTATAATGTGCTTTAATCCTTTCTCTAGCAAGTTCAAATACATACCCCACAAAGTAACACCAATCGTGCCTTCAAAATTCTTTTTTGTAGTGAAGCATTTTTAGTCCAAGACTCTGATTGGATCTTTTCCTCTCCCCTGAGTTTTTAGTTCTTTTCCCCACTACTCCAATCTCCAAAAGCCCATAGTTAATGTTACAATTGTGCTAGCCCCACGTCCAACAATTAGAGCCCCCCTTTCCACATTTCCACTTATGTTTGTAGGACAGATTTTTTTTTAAGTGTCCATTCCAGATATCCTGTGGAGTCATTAGATTGGATACTGAACCTTCCTTGATAAGGGAGCCATGTTCAATTTCAAATCCCTTTGATTCCTTTGGCTGTTTTTTTTTTTTTTTAAATAGTTTGCAAACTCTTTATGGACAGCTGATGTTTCAGTTTTCTGTCACCACCCAACAAATGAAATGGCTTAAGAAAATAGTTTCTGAACTCATGATGCTGTGGGTTGACGGGGCTCATTCACATGGTTCTCACTCCTGTGGCTTCAGTTCAGTCGACTGCTGGAGCAGGAGCTGGATAAAGACTTGTTTGGACTGGCTATCCAAGGTGGCTCTTTCACACCTGTGTTGTCACGTGGACTTAGACAGCCGACACCACTGTGTCTGACCAGGCCAGTTTCCCTCTCCCCACGCTGCTTCTCCACAGGGCTAGCTTCCTCAAAACATGGTGATGGTGGGGTTGCTGAGCTTCTCTGACAGCTGGCTTCTCACAGAGTGAACGTTCCAAGATACCCCTGTGGACACTGCAGGGCTTCTGGGATTCTTCTAATCAAGGCCTGGAAACCATGCAGTGTCACTTCCATAATACTCTATTTGTCAAAAGTACATCACAGAACTAATCCAGATTCAGTGGGAGAAGACTACACAAAGTTATGTGAGTCCCCAAAAGCGTGGTTCATTGAGGACCGTCTTTGGAGCCTCCGTACAGATGGGAAAGGATAAACAGTATGATTATACAGTTGTTCAGGGTGAACCCTTTAACATAGTACTTAATAAGAATCTTTCCTTAAATTCTCTTCACTGTTGCTTTGGCTACCAAACTTTTTCTCACTTCAAATCTGGTGTTCAATCACTAAGTCGTGTCCAACTCTTTTACGACCCTATGTACTGTAGCCCGCCAGACTCCTCTGTCTGTGGGATTTCTCAGACAAGAATACTGGAATGGGTTGCCATTTCCTTCTCCAGGGGATCTTTCCGACCCAGCGATTGCACCCGAGTCTCCTGCATTGGCAGCCAAATTCTTTACCACTGAGCCACCAGGGAAGCCCCTCAGATCTTTTAGTGTATGCTTAGTGTATTTCAGTGCTCTGATATTGGATGCATATATTGGGTTGGCCAAAAAGTTCACTTGGATTTTTCCATTACATCGTATGGAAAAACCTGAGAGAAGTTTTTGGCCAACCCAATATGTTTATGATTATTATATCTTCTCAATGAATTGATCCTGTTTATCATTATAGTGATCTTTTTTGTTACCTTTGTAGCCTTACAGCCTATTTTGTCTGATATGAGTATAATACCATGCTCTGTTTTGGTTTCTGTTTACATGGAATATCATTCTCCATTCCTTTACTTTGAGCCTTTGTGCATCCTTAAAGCTGAAGTTCCTCTCTTGCAGGCAGCATATGGTTGTGTCAGCAATATCACCCCTCATTCAAGGAGAAAATGGTAGTGAGAGAGATCATAGAATTGGTAGAAGGCAAGCCAGTGCTCCCGGACAGGTGAATTCTATGATTCATCGCCTCTGTCTTTGCTGCTCTGAAAACTATGGTGGCTTCATTATGCCTGTTTCCTTTCTCCGCATCCCTTGAACCTTAGTAATAAAATGACAAGTAATTCAGTTCCTCCCCTTTGCAGTTATTGAAGTAAAGGCAATGTGCAGCAACAGTGAGGAGAGTGTTGATGTTTCATGAAGTCCACGACAGATCACACTTAATGTGTTGACCCTGTTTGCATGATTGATTGTTAGCTGTTTCCACCCTCTCCAGCTAATGGCTTCAGTACCTGTTAGGAACTGATACAGTGGATAATTGCAGTCTCTGTTGAGAATGGTAGAAAGGTCAACTGGATGAAGCATTAAACCTCCATTTCAAATAGTCCTGTGGTGACTTTTCTGAAACAGAGGGACATTATTTCCTCCAGCTTTGCCAGCAACTGACATTATATTATGACTAGTCATCGGAAATCTGTTTTTTTTTTTTTTTTCATGTCTCCAGGTTCAGGTAAGAAGAGAAAATACTGGGTTAGCCATAAAGTTTGTTCAGATTTTTCTATAAGATGGTACAGATTAACCTGAACAAACTTTTCAGCCAACACCTAGGATTGCGATGTTCTTCTGAGAAAAGCATCATTGGAGAAATACTGTTTATCTGTTCTTCTTTTCATAAAGAGTGACTATCTACCAGCAGAGAGTTTAAGGGCTGAGATGCACTAGCTAGCTGAAAAGGATATTTTTCTATCTTCTTTGAAAAACTCTGAAGTTCAACAAGAAGAAAGACTTATGTGTACTTAGAAGTGAGAGTTCAAACACCATTTCACTGTGCCTTACCACCTTTCTTTCCAAATAAAAATACTGCCTATCAGTCTTTTGAATTATGTTAAGATGTGATTTTACAGTTCACAAAATCTTTCATATATCACCCTAAATTACCTCTTTATTTTGCCTTTTAAAAGCCTAACTTTTCAGCCTTCATGAATTGATTCCTGACTTCTACTGGAGAAGTTGAAAATCATATTGTTCACTTGTTTAGACCTTTAAAAAACAAAAAACAAAAACAAGACTCCTCCTGAATTTTGACATGGAATATATTCTTTACATTTTAGTTTGTTTTGCTTTTGCTTCATTTTATTCTGTTTTCCCAATCTTTGAGGAAGTCTCATTGCTCGTCACACGTAAATTCGTGTTGATCTCTGTATTAGTTAAGGAAATCTGTTTATTCGGCCTGTGAGGGAAATATACAATAGTGCATGCCAATGTGATTATATACTGCAGTATTAAGATCATGTAAATATCAAGTGGGAAAGTCTAAGAAAGGTGTCAAGCTATTCTACTCTAAGAGAAAGCAAACAAAAACTTTAGCTTCATTGTTGAAAGGGATTTTAATACCAAAAACCTCATTAGATTCTGAGATTCTTCGCTTGCTGCAACAGAATCCCATCCAATGAAGTTTTTAAAAAATTTTTTAATTGGAGTATAGTTGCTTTATATCCAATGAAATTTTAAAATAGGCGGTGTCAGTTTTCATTTGCTATTATTTTCTCCCATTCTGAAGGCAGTCTTTTCACCTTGCTTATAGTTTCCTTTGTTGTGCAGAAGCCTTTAAGTTTAATTAGGTCCCATTTGTTATTTTTACTTTTATTTCCAATATCCTGGGAGGTGGTTCATTGAGGATCCTGCTGTGATTTATGTTGGAGAGTGTTTTGCCTATGTTCTCCTCTAGGAGTTTTATAGTTTCTGGTCTTACATTTAGATCTTTAATCCATTTTGAGTTTATTTTTGTGTATGGTGTTGGAAAGTGTTCTAGTTTCATTCTGTTACAAGTGGTTGACCAGTTTTCCCAGCACCACTTGTTAAAGAGATTGTCTTTAATCCATTGTATATTCTTGCCACCTTTGTTGAAGATAAGGTGTCCATAGGTACATGGATTTATCTCTGGGCTTTCTATTTTGTTCCATTGATCTATATTTCTGTCTTTGTGCCAGTACCATACTGTCTTGATGACTGACTTTGTAGTAAAAATATACAAGCAACTCCTGCAGCTCAATTCCAGAAAAATAAACGACCCAATCAAAAAATGGGCCAAAGTACTAAATAGACATTTCTCCAAAGAAGACATACAGATGGCTAACAAATACATGAAAAGATGCTCAACATCACTCATTATCAGAGAAATGCAAATCAAAAGCACAATGAGGTACCATTTCACACCAGTCAGAATGGCTGCGATCCAAAAGTCTACAAGCAATAAATGCTGGAGAGGGTGAGGAGAAAAGGGAACCCTCTTACACTGTTGGTGGGAATGCAAACTAGTACAGCCACTATGGAGAACAGTGTGGAGATTCCTTAAAAAAACTGGAAATAGAACTGCCTTATGACCCAGCAATCCCACTGCTGGGCATACACACTGAGGAAACCAGAATTGAAAGAGACACGTGTACCCCAATGTTCATCGCAGCACTGTTTATAACAGCCAGGACATGGAAACAACCTAGATGTCCATCAGCAGATGAATGGATAAGAAAGCTGTGGTACATATACACAATGGAATATTACTCAGTCATTAAAAAGAATACATTTGAATCAGTTCTAATGAGGTGGATGAAACTGGAGCTGATTATACAGAGTGAAGTAAACCAGAAAGAAAAACACCAATACAGTATACTAACACATATATATGGAATTTAGAAAGATAGTAACAGTAACCCTGTATGTATGTGAGAGAGCAAAAGAGACACAGATGTATAGAACAGTCTTTTGGACTCTGTGGGACAGGGAGAGGGTGGGATGATTTGGGAGAATGGCATTGAAACATGTATAATATCATATATGAAACAAATCACCAGTCCAGGTTCGATGCATGATACTGGATGCTTGGGGCTGGTGCACTGGGATGACCCAGAGGGATGGTACGGGGAGGGAGGAGGGAAGGGGTTCAGGATGGGGAACACGTGTATACCTGTGGTGGATTTATGTTGATGTATGGCAAAACCAATACAAAATATTGTAAAGTAATTAACCTCCAATTAAAATAAATAAATTTGTATTTTAAAAAATAAATAAAATACAGGTCAGATCCTGATTAAAAAAATAAAATAAAATAAAACTGCTTAAATCAAAAATAAAATAAAATAAAATGGGCTGTGATGCCAAAGAACGACCTGCAACCAATGACGTTGGGTGTCCCAAACATGTTTCAAGGGATTTTCCATCAAAAAAATCTAAGAAAAGACTTTTGTTAAAAGAATGAAAAGAGAGGAATAAAACAAATTTTATAGGAGTGTTTTAGGGTAGATTAGACTATATTTTCCTGTGCAGGTCAGCACTGTGATATAGGGATTAAAGTGATATTTTCACAAATTCAATCATTTTAAAAAATATTGGCACTCTAATTTGAGATTAATCTTTAAGAGTAGAAAATTCACTTGGCATTCGGTATGAAATTGTACTTCTCTAAATGTGCTCCTAACTGGATTTGTTTCAAGTCCCTAGCTGTTTTAAGCCTTCATAAAAAGACGTTATCTGATTACTTGAATGAGCCATTTTTCATTCCAAATTCTAATTTGTCTGTTGTGGCTATTTTTAAATGGCTTTGATCTTCTTTATTTTCTCCTAGGATCTTAGGGTTAGGAATTCTAAGGAATTCAAAACATTATGGAGTTCTTGTCTGGCAGATTATAATTAAATAATTATAGGTGAGAGAAAACAGACTAAAAACACATCCCTAGTTCTAATGGTAAATAACATATTGGAATATTTTATTTCAATTGAGACAGCATCATTTACTTGTTAAGTGGTAAAATTAAAATCAATAAAGGTTATGTTTCAGATGAGTAACAGGGAATTAGTATAGACACAGAATTTAAATGCTGTAAATATAATAGACACATTTTGGAAAATGGTTTCCATTTTCAAATGAATAATGTATACTGAGCAGTGCTTCTTTCTGACATGCTTGACAGGAAAATATTCTGTGTAAGGTGAAGTCATACATGGACACTACCTTTGAGACACTTACAGATTAATTGGTTGTGAATCTTTCTTTGTTGGTGTTGCAGACAGAATCTTAGATGGCCCCATGGATGATGCCTGTCTCTTAATGTTCGTAATTTGTGTATTTCCCTCTCTTTTAATGTGGGTGGTACCTGTGATTTGCTTCTTGCCAAAAAAAATATGGCAAAGGTGCTGGGATGTCACTTCTGTGATTATGTTACATAAAATTATACCTTCCATTTTGGCAAAGGATTCTGTCTCCTTTTCCTTTGCTGACTGCCAGCAGGAACTGAAGCCCTTGGTCCAACAATCCCAAAAGAAACTATTTAATCCTGCCAAAAACCGTAAAAAGTCTACCTGGAATTGGATCTTTCCCAGTGGAGCTTTCAGATGAGACCTTAGCCCTGGGTAGCACTTAATGGCAGTCTCATCAGAGAACTTGGATAAGATGACCAAGTTAATTCATACTCATGTGTCTGACTCATAGAAACTGTAAGATAATAAATGTGTGTTGTTTTAAGCTGCTAAGTTTATGGTAAGTTGCTATGCAGCACAAAATAACTAATGAAGCTGGCTTCTGTGATAGGACAGAATACTGATCCACATCATAATGCCCAGATCCTGTGGCTCTGCAGAAGTGATTCAGTTAAGGATGGAGCAGTTTTTCCTGAATTATCCAGGTGGACCCAATGTAATCACAAATGCCCTTATAGGTGAACGAATAAGGCAGGAGACTCAGGGAGAAATTGGAAGATGCTACATTGCTGTTTTTGAAAATGGAGGAAGGGGCCACAAACCAAAGAATATAGGAAGCCTCCAGAATCTGGAAAAGGTTCCAGCATGAATGCAGCCCTATTAACACCTTGATTTTAGCCTAGTGAGGCCCATTTCAGACTTTTGACCTCCAGACTTGTAAGATAACCAATTTGTGCTGTTTTAAGCCACTAATTTATTACAGCAGCAATAGGAAGCTAATGCAGTCTATGCTTATTCTGTTAGCATCTAACATGAATAATGAGTCCTTCCCCAGGGGTTTGTCTGCTCCTAGCAGACTGTACTGGAGCTGTGAATATTCTTTTTCTTTTTCTGGAAATGAACAAATTACAAATACAGTGCCAGTGAGCATTGCTGTAGGGAAAATGAGCATCTTTTCCACAGCCTCATGGGCCCATTCACTCTCCCCCACCCCACCACATCAGACCTCTCATTCTTGCACTTACCATTTTATTGTTTATTCTTCAGATTTTAAGCACTCACTGTCTTAGTTAAGAACTGTTTGGATTCAAATAATCTGATCTATTCAAGTCAGTTTTAAATAAAGTAAAGTTGGGAGTAAATGTAGCAGTTAGGTCTCAGGATAAAATTGTAAAGCAACTGTTCTTTTCCCTCTTTGCCTGTTCAGAACAGCTCTCTAGGGCCAGGTCTTCATTCAAATCTCAGGCAGGTCCACAAATATATTAAGCATGTTCAGAAAATTTCTCCAGTCATTCGAATACTTATAATCACAACAACTCTTACTCTGTCATCAATATGTTCATTTGTCACATGATAGTCAAAACTGCCAATGCCACAAAATTTCTCCCTTGCCCATATTTCCAATCTGGGAAGCCTTCACTGTGTTAAGGGGCATTCCCCAAGATTTTTCTCCAGCTTTGGCACCTTCCACATTGAAATGAGGACAGGACAGTGAGGTAAAAAGCAGGAAATTCTCACTGTTTTGACACCAAGGTAATCCAGTATTGACTTCCTCTATCCATGGAAGATCATGACAGTTGATTTATGGGTACCTGTGCAGATTTCTAGAAGGTTTCTCTGTCGGGTTGTTCCAACTGCAGGTCCCTTGAATCAGATAGTACCCAGTGACTGGCTGTGTCCAACACTCCTCAGCTTCTACATCTTTCCAATAAGGCCCTCTTGCCCTGGAAGAAGCTCAGTTGAGCAATGCCTTTATTAAATGACCCCAGGGCACCATATCTACTGTGTCTTCCAGATATCATCACAGGAATTGCACACTTAGAGTCTGTCTCTGTGGAAGGGTAATAATCTTTCAAATGTAGCCTTTGCTCTTCGGCCATGTGTTGCTTGCACTGGCCTTTCCCTATTATCTTTGTTTCAGTTAAGTCATGATTAATACCCCAAGATGAAAAAGGGTCCCAAACTCTGGTTTTAATCTCGCCTTTGAAAGTATGTAACACCCTGTTTTGGCACGTAGGGGTGACTGGCATCAGGCCTCAGCTGAACCTGCCTCAATCATTGTGGCATTCTCTAATATGTGAACATATGTGACTCCCATCTTTTTTTTCCTTCTAGGATTAGAATCCTAAGGGACCCAAAGCACTATGGAGTTAATTCTTCTTGTCTGGCAGGTGATAATTAAGTACTTACAGATGAGTGAAACGAAAAATAAAAGCCCATTGCCAGAACTGACGACAGATATCATACTGAGATATTTGACTTCAGTCATTTTATTGATGTAAAATGATGAACAACCAGCCCTCAGGAATGGTGGGAACTAGGCCTGCTCAGGGGACCCTGGCATCTGTAATCTTTCCTCTTATTCAGTCATGATTGTAACTCAGCTTCCAGATCTTTGTCTGTATCTCTTAGTTCTGATTCTGGAGAGAGGACATCCAGTGGCCTCATTCCAACACTTGGGTCCAATCAGCTATGTCCCCAGGATACGTTCTGAGCCTATTGCCTACTGCTAAGGGTTCTGGGGACAGCCTTGGGTAGAGCAGGCCAGGCAGGACCAACAGGCACACACCACGGCTCAGTTCAGTTCAGTTGCTCAGTCGTGTCTGACTCTTTGCGACCCCATGAATCACAGTACGCCAGGCCTCCCTGTCCATCACCAACTCCCGGAATTCACTCAGACTCACGTCCATCGAGTCCGTGATGCCATCCAGCCATCTCATCCTCAGTCGTCCCCTTCTCCTCCCACCCCCAATCCCTCCCAGCATCAAAGTCTTTTCCAATGAGTCAACTCTTCCCATGAGGTGGCCAAAGTACTGGAGTTTCAGCTTTAGCTCATTCCTTCCAAAGAAATCGCAAGGTAGATCTCCTTCAGAATGGACTGGTTGGATCTCCTTGCAGTCCAAGGGACTCTCAAGAGTCTTCTCCAGCACCATAGTTCAAAAGCATCAATTCTTCGGTGCTCAGCCTTCTTCACAGTCCAACTCTCACATCCATACATGACCACAGGAAAAATCATAGCCTTGACTAAACGGACCTTAGTCGGCAAAGTAATGTCTCTGCTTTTGAATATACTGTCTAGGTTGGTCATAACTTTTCTTCCAAGGAGTAAGCGTCTTTTAATTTCATGGCTGCAATCACCATCTGCAGTGATTTTGGAGCCCCCCAAAATGAAGTCTGACACTGTTTCCACTGGCTACCATACTCTGATTCTTCCTGCCACATCGTTCCATGCACTCAGTCCACACATTCACATGCCCACCCTCCTAGAGATGGATGCCCACCTTGCCTCCAGTGTTTCACATCCATGCGTCCCCTGACTGGGAACATCCTCATCCACTTTCCCTCAGAGGCTAATGGGAGGATTTCTTTGGGATATAAGCCGGAGTGGAATGGCTCGGTCCTAGTGCTGTGAGGCTGAAGTTTGCCTAGGTGTGCCAGACTGCTCCCCAGAACTGCTCCACAAGGCTCCATGGCCACCAGCCATGCACTGTCATTTGTCTCATTCACCAAATTCTCATTTGATTACACTGTTGTTCTATTATTCCATCTAATGGGAACACGGTCTTGCCACTCCAGTTAGTGGGGCTTTCTGTCAACCCTTGGCAACTAGGAATTGATGGGATCAGACAGGCCTCTCCCACCATCAACATCATTCTAAATGTTCTGATTCTTCATCCAGTTCTTGAGTTCTAGTCCTCTTTCTCTTCCCCATTGATTTCTCTTCTTCCCCACCCCTACTCCCTCCATCAGGGCCCAGCTGCCACCGCTCCTGTGGCAAATCACATGGTCCTCCCCAGGCAATGGGCTTATAGTGAGGGGTTGAAGAGTACTTAATGCTAGAAATGCAATTTGTCATGACTTCTCCAAAGGAACAGCACTGCAATAGATCCCCTTGTCTTGAATCATTTGGGCAGGATGTCACAAAAGCAGGTAATTAATTACCACCTAAACTATAGAAAAAGTCAGCCCCTGCTCAACGAAATGGCAACTGACCTTTCTCCTACTCAGTATAAA
Organism: Capricornis sumatraensis; assembly: GCF_032405125.1. Taxonomy (NCBI): domain Eukaryota; kingdom Metazoa; phylum Chordata; class Mammalia; order Artiodactyla; family Bovidae; genus Capricornis; species Capricornis sumatraensis. The sequence goes on along the minus strand of NC_091092.1, from coordinate 134,996,963 downwards.
AAAGGAACAAAGGAAGGAAGAAAAACTATTGCAACCTATAATAAGATTTTTCCTCAAAGGGTCAAGTTATTTGAAAGGTTTGGCTTACTTGGGGGAAATTAAATAAACCATGACATTGTATTACGTTGTCCTGCTCTTGGCTACACAGTGTTCACTATGGTGAACAATATATCCCAATGAGTGCCCTTCTGAAATGTTTATCAGCTCAAGATCCTAGGCATTGTTACCTTAGCCATAGAAAGCCACACAGCATGGGAAGTCATATTTGCTGCGATCCTGTTTTTACATAAGAAACCTATGATGACATTTTTCTTTTCCTGATGCTGACCCTAAGAAGATAATGATGTTCAGTGAATTGATACCATTTAAAAAAATCTATCCCCTTCCAGAAAATTGCACAGACATTTTAAGCAGCTAAAGGAAAGTCAGAAGGGGAGAATCAATTTTGAGAGGCTCAGTCGATGCTTTTAAAATCCGACCTTCCTTCAGCGAGTTTTATTTTAGGGCCCTGCTGTTCAGTGTTGCAGATTATATCACCCAATATAAATCGAACAGGAGGCTTTCCACTGGGTAAACATTTGATTCTGGTTTTCTCTGTGGTCTGAAAGCTCACTTCTGAGCCTTTTGAATCTCTGCCCTGGGAGTCCAAGAAACACTCGCCAACATCACACATTTTGTTTCAAAAGAGCACCGTCACCGGTAGACCCAGGCTCTGTGCATGTCATAAATACTTTTTTTCCTCTCTCTTACAGAAGCTGCAAAGAGTCGATACTCCTCACTGTTATTCAGCCTTACCCTGTAAGTGTCCTGTGAGTAAAAGTGCCTGTGTCTGTTTTCTCAGATTTCCAGTCTCCTCCTGCCACTCCACTCCAGGGAATAACAGCAGAGAGAAATAGCATGCATTCATAGTACCAGTTCCAAAATCTTGATTATATGTATTTTGTACTCTATGATAAAAACCCTTCATTGGAGAGAAAAGAAAGTGATGCATTTCCCAAATATCTTGGAAATCAACTTTTCAGTCCTATGTGCCTCTCACATCTGGAAATGACACAAAACTCAAGAATTTCCTTGTGATTCTTTTAAGTTTCCAGGTTAAGAATCACAAGTCTAAAGGGAATATCTAATTGTAAGAAGTTAAAGCATGATTATTTTCCTTATCCCCACCTAAATAATTTGGTGGGACTTTAAAGTTGAGAAATAACTGGAATATACTGATTGCTAATATATCCCAGGAAGCAGATGATCAAGGTTGTGGGAGTAATTCCAGTGAGAAATAATTGTGATCTGAAGTAGAGTAATGATGGGAAGAGGTGGATGGATTTGAAAATATCTTGGACTTATACCTGATGGGCCTTAGTAAGTGGTTAGGACAAGTATGAAATTTTAAAAAGTATAAAATAATAAAGATATCATTCAAAACAACTATTTACAATAGCTAGGACATGAAAGCAACCTAGATGTCCATCGACAGGTGAGTGGATAAAGAAGCAGTGGTACATATACACAATGGAACATTACTCAACCATATAAAGAAATGCATTTGAGTCAGTTCTAATGAGGTGGATGAATCTAGAGCCTATTATACAGAGTGAAATAAGTCAGAAAGATAAAAACAAATATTATATATTAACACATATATATGATATCTAGCAATGGAGGCTCAGACAGAGAGAACAGACTGTGGACACGGGGTAGCAGGGAAGCAGAGGGTGGGTCAAATGTGGAAACACGCACACTACCATATGTAAAATAGATGAGCTAGTGGGAATTTGCTGTATGACTCAGGGAGCTTGAACCAGGGCTCTGTGACAACCTAGAGAGGTGAGATGAGATGGGAGGTGGGAGGGAGGTTCAAGAGGGAGGGGATATATGTATACCTATGGCTGATTCAAATTGCTGTATGGCAGAAACCAACAGAATCTTGTAAAGCAATTATCTTTCAATTAAATAAACTTTAAAATATATATAATTAATAGCAAAGAATAATAATAATTTGGTGCAGATGTTGGACAGTTCAGTAGGTTGTCAGAAGGGTGGAGGATGATTAAAATTATACTGCCTTGAGTTCCCATGATTTTTTTAAAACAACTTTATCATGGTATAATTTGCATATCACAAACTTCATCCATTGTAAGTATATAATTCCATGATCTTTACAAAGTTTATTGAGGTATGCAACTGTCACCACTATCCAGTCTGAGAACACGTGTATCACCCCAATAGGATTCCTTATTCCCATTTACAGTAAATCCCTTTTTCTACCCTTAATCCTGAGCAGCCACTAGTTAACTATTTATTTATTTCTATAGATTTGCCATTGCTTGTGAATTTCACACATGGGCAGTGAACTGAAAAATACCAAGTCCAATTCCTTCAGATTTTTTTCCCCAAATGTCTGCTGTCAGTACCTTGTGTGGCCTTCAGGTGGAAGAACAGAAATTCCAGCCTGCTTATACATCTTTTTTCTTCCCCATAAATATTTCTACATCAGTTCAAAGGCTCTGGTATTTGCCAGTCTCCATCTTCTGACCAAACTCTTCATCTCCCCTGTCATAAAATTTTCTTGCTAAGCACTATAGACTAGGCATTTTAGGCAGGAAAAAATATGTACTCAAGTTTGTAGTAAGATCACGAGACACCAAGTTATGCCATGGGGGAACATTGCTACATATATTAAAAGCAATTTAATACTGAGTGTTACTTTTAGTGCTGTTTGACACAACTAGACACACACACACACACACACACACACACACACACACACACACACACACACTTGGATTTGAAATCTAAGGACACAGTAGGATGTAAAAGCCGGAGAAGGCAATGGCACCCCACTCCAGTACTCTTACCTGGAAACTCCCATGGACAGAGGAGCCTGGTAGGCTGCAGTCCATGGGGTCGCTGAGAGTTGGACACGACTCAGTGACTTCACTCACTTTTCACTTTCATGCATTGGAGAAGGAAATGGCAACCCACTCCAGTGTTCTTGCCTGGAGAATCCCAGGGACGGGGGAGCCTGGTGGGCTGCCGTCTATGGGGTCGCACAGAGTCGGACACGACTGAAGTGACTTAGCAGCAGCAGCAGGATGTAAAAGCACCAGAAGTTGAGATCTAGCTCCCAACAGTATAACAGGTGACTCCCACAGCTGTTCCAATCCCAGTTTCCTCATCTGTGTGAGGAGAGGGTCAGATGGCATCCCATCTAAGGGCCTTTCACATCCACTACCTCATGACCCGGTGATTCCTTCCTTAGAAAGTACAGCTCATCTGTCTTCAGATTATTTCATTTAAACCAGTAATCACTCACACCCACTTCAGATCTATCCATTCTTCTTCATTTCTCTGCAGTGAACAGATACATTTTGGCAAAGCCAATGTAAATGTCTGTCATATGTAAGTGATTGACCAACCAGAAATTCCTGGTAAAACTTTACATTTACATGGTCTTTCCTGAATTCTCTCTCCCTACTTTATAACCCATTAGCAATGCAAGATCAGAACTATTTTACTCCAAACCAGGTTATTTTTCCAACGTGGGATCGCACTTTACCTGGCACAGTAAGCCTAGAGGAGTTTTACATATAAGTCAAGGGTTTTGTCTTATGGCTTTGCTTGCTGTTTTTGCCTTTTCAGTCTGCATGACTTGTTATTCATATCAATACTCATTACTATTCATGAATCATGGAACTTACTTTTAACAGATAATCTGGAATTTTCTGGGAGTTCAGTTGGCTTCTGCTGTTGTGCTATATTAACATTCAGGAGTGTTGCTTGGTCTTGCAGCCAGCAGTTGCACCTTTCAGAGTCACTCGCTCCTGGCCAGTTATTGTAGGTGCATGCTCAACTTTGACTTTCCTCTGACCAACCCTCCTTCCTCCTGAAATGCTCTTCACATACTCTACCTGCCACCTCCTCAGCCTCACCAAATCCTTCTTACCTTTCAAGTCTTAGTACAGATTCTGCATGCTACCTCGGAGTTTCTCAACATCAGCATCATTGGGCTGGAGAATTCTCTGTTGGGAGGTGTGTCTAGCAGCAGCCCTGGCCTCTACACACTAAATGCCAGTAGCATGCTGTCCCAAGTGGTCACAACCAAAAATGCCTCAGACACTGTTATACATTCCCTGGGGACCCAAATCACCCCTATTTGGGAACCAATGTGTCACCTAAAGCCTTCTCTTTTTGATCCAGTCCAAAGTGGCTTTTTCCTCCTCTGAACTGAAAGAATTGAAACCTTAAAGTTACTTAAATAGATATATCAAATGAAGAGAGGAGTGCAAATGAGAAAAGAGACTGCAGATTTTTACTTTTATTTTTGTGTTTGGATTTTCCTGCAAGCAAATGGCTTTTTTAAAAAAATCAGATTTTATGTATTTGCTAAACATTTTCTTGGCAACCAAAATTGACAGAAATGAAGGATCCACTAGACCAAAAGAAAGTCAATTAATCTACTTTTATTACAGACAAGAGAAATTAGCATTTTAATTTCTTCGCAACTTATTGGTCGGCAGTTTTTATGTTGTATTTCTTCTGTGTAATAAGATCCAGTCAAGACAGAGAGCCAGTGTTTACACCTTTTGGCACACTCCATGTGTTCCCAGGGCACCCCAACATGACCCAGCCATAGCAATCAACCTCCAGTGAGGTTCAGGTCAATGGGGTCTGGGAGAAAACTAAGGATTCCCAAAATTCTTTGATGAGAAATAATTCTTAATGGGTTTTGCCTTCTTATTTTAAGTATTATGGAGGCCTCAGTTGCCACCATTTTTACCTTATTTCTTAGAGAAGAATCATGGAAGAGCAGAAGGAAATACAGAAGCAGGAAAATATGTGCTGGCAATACTTTTCCTCAAAGACAACCAGAGTAAACATTTTGGCTTATTTACTTCCAGTCTATCAGTAGTTATATCATATTATATGTACATTTTTTTCTGCTTCATTTACTTAGTATGTCAAGCATTTTCCTGTATCATCAAGGTTTCTATATAAGCATTATATATAGTCTAGAAAACACTACATTGAACCAAGATCCTTAACCAGCATCCATCATTAGGCCCACTGTCTCTCATATGTTTCTATTATAAATAAATCCACAAAGAACATCTTTGTGTGTAAATCTTTATCTGTATTTAGTCACATTTCCTCAGGATGGAGTTTTAGAAGAGGAATATTTGGGTTACTTGTGGATTTTATTTGTTTTCTTCTGACATACCATCTTATTCCCTTATACTGTTACCATTTTTAATCCCAAATCTTTCTTGGCCACCTGCTCCCTTCTTTCCTTTCCATAGTTCCCAAGTCTAGAACTTTCAGAGCGTCCCAATCCAACATTACCTGAGACAGTGAGTATTTAAACAGTCTCTGTAATCTCCCCTCACATAACCCTAGATCATTTGGATTGGGCTAAGTTACTCTCATTTCTGGCATCCCTATGCTACCATGTTTCTCCTTCCCTCTAGGCCAAAGAGCTGAGAGATCTACTTGTCTGCCTCTCACTTCCTGTCTACCTTCCACTGTGTTCCACATGCCTGAGCGAGGCTACACACCTCTTCATGGAAGCTCCTCTGTAGTAGATGCTATCAGGACCCAGAACATATCCCCTTGGCATGTGAGCATGGTGGCCCAATTTCCAACTGAAAGCACCAGGGATTCTTTGCCTGTGGGCCCTTTCACCACAGGGCCATGCTCCTGGAGCAGGCCAGAAATGCTCTATGAGCACTCCACTAGGAATTCTCACTCCCAGAAGAACAGCCATCTCTCATCACTGATTGACAGGAGCTGGTAGATAAATAACCCAGTTCCCTCTCTCTTCAGTCAACTTCAAGGCATGTAGCCTGCCATGTTTTTCAGATCTTCCCAGCATGGTTCAACTCCAGTTGCTGACCGTGGTGCCTGACTAAACAATGAATGGTTTGTTGGCTTCCTCACCCTCCCCTGCTCACCTGCTCATGCTTTCTAGGAGCATCTCCCAAATCAGCTATCATCTTATGAATTCTGGTCTTAGGGTCTGCTTGGAAGAACTCCAGTCACCCAGTGATAACTGTAGGCTAGTTAATCTTCACTATACAAGTAGTACTTTAGAGCTACAGAATTGCAAGTTCAAGATCTTACACTTCAGCTTCAGGAAATTTATCTTATGTAATTTTGTTTCAAACTAAGTCCTAGTGACTTAGAACATCTAAGAACATCAGAAGAATGTCAGCCATCTATCATGGCCATCTTTGCAACAGGGAATTTGAAAAGAGGTGCAGGGGTTGATTAGAGGCGTTTTAATCGTAAAATTAATTAACAGCAGGAAAATCTGATTATTCTAAATAGTGATTATTTGTCATTTCCACCACAGGATATGAAGTGCTTGTGATCAGCACCTCCTGGTCAGCATGTTGCCAGGAATTAATTCATCAGGTTTTTGGATGGTGCACGTTGTCTATTTTTTAGCCAGAGAGAAACACTTCAGTCAAAACTGTAGTCATGACTAGTTTACATACCTCATGTACCAGAAGTAACTCTAGTCAGTGGAAGAAATCATTACTTTATTGATTCAAATTCAATAACCTTCAGACTTGAAGAGCTTATGTTTTTATTGTCAAAAAGTAGTTTTTAGAATATGTATCTATTATATGAAATAGTCACAAATCCAGAACAACAACAACAAAATGCAACTTGTGTAGATTCTTGGACTTTTATCCTAAGTCTAATAGAAATACATATAAAGTCTTCAAAATACATATAAAGTTCAAAATACGTATAAAGTAACATTTACCTTGGCTATCTAGTTTCTTTTCTGGTTTTCCTAAGTTACCAGGATTGTTATTAGGGCATGGGAAACTTTGGGTTGGCCAAAAAGTTCGTTCAATATTTTTCATAAGCTGTTATGGAAAACCCAATCAAACTTTTTGGCTAACCTAATAAATTCCGGAATGGATCTCCAAGAGGTAGGCATGCATTAGCTATGAAACAACCTTCCCCATCTTGACCAATTCTGCTCTAAGGGGCCACTTTTAAGGGCAATAACCTTATGTACTTCCATGGGACCATCACTGCATTCTAAGATTATGCAGCAAATGAGATGTGTGGAAAACTACATTCTGTTAAATATACTTTTTATTGAGGCAAGGAATTATGTAGAACATTTTAGAAAAATGAGGTAAAATATTACATTTAGAAATTCAGATACATAATGGAATAAACCTCAGCATCTGGTGCATGGAACACATGTGAAATACATCATTCCCAAACAATGCTGAGAAAGTGGGGTGTTCTCACATTCAAATATCTCTAATTAGCAATGCCTGTTCTGGGTAGCTTTATTACAGCCACTTCACTCAAGCTAAACACATTGTGCCAGTGTAAATATCCCCTGCTTAAAATCATTACCGGAAAATAATGTTTTCCCTTTAGCTAAAAAATGGCATATCAAAAGCAAATGAACTCACTACTGTATGATTTGTTCATTCATTATGACTAAGCTTGGCCTGTAATTATGGTACCGAAGAGAACACCTCTGTACCACGACTTCTGCTTTGCAGTAGGACTTTTAAGTCACGTTGAGCATGCTCAAAGCTTTTCTTTTTAGGAGCAGCCATTCAGAGATTCTTTTGCAGGGCAGCAGGTATGTTTCACTTCGTTTTGTTTTTAAAGGGCAGCCATTCCCTTTAACATCTTGCATAAATGGGGGAATTGAAATTCTGGAGGCCAAACCATCCATCCATACCGCCCTTAAGACACAGGGGAACTTTTGAAATAACAGAATTTTCTCAGCATTAAGGCAGACTCCACCCAGGAATACACACACGTTTTATAATGGGTTTTTCCAACAATGATTTTGTTTTATTATCACAAAAAAAACATATAACATAAATCTTCCATATTTGAGTGTACAGTTCTGTGGCATCGAGTACATTCACAATCTTGCGCACCCATTGACACTCTGGAATTCCAGGGCATTTTTACCACCCCAAAAGGAAACCCCATAGCCATTAAACAGTCACTCCTCATTCTCCCCACCCTCTCAGCCTCTGGCAACCACTAACCTGCTTTCTGTCTCTGTGGATTTTCTTATTCTGGACATTTCATGTAAGTGGAATCAAATCATAAAATACGTGGCATTTTGTGTCTGGTTTCTTTCACTTACCATGATGTTTTCAAGGTTCATCCATGTTGTAGCATGTATCAGAATTTCATGCTTGTTGTAGCTAAATAGTATTCCATTGTATGGATGTTGTTGTTTCTGTTGCTAAGTTGTGTCCAACTCTTTGCAACCCCATGGACTGTCGCCTGCCAGGCTCCTCTGTCCATGGGATTTCCCATGCAAGATTACTCAGTGGGTTGCCATTTTCTCCTTCAGGGGATCTTCCCAAGCCACAGATTGAACTCCTGTCTGCTGCACTGGTAGTCAGATTCTTTACCACTTAGCCCCAGGGAAGCCCATTGTATGGATAGAGCACACCTAACTTATCCATTCCAACGTATTGTTTTTAAACTGATCTCAAGTATACTTGTATTTGAAAAAGATGGAAATCTTTTTTTTTTTTCATTTTATTTAAAATTCAAAATATGGGATACTCTAACTGGCTTTCATGCTTTGAGATGATTGCAGTACACAGGAGGTTGAGCCTCCATTGATTCTAGAGTTAATTACTAGAATTCTTTACACAACATTCTCAATCTCTTAGAACTGTATAGTATGAAGAACGTTAGATTGAACTACGTGGTATATCCAGTATTTGCAATTGTAGGATTTTAAAATTGCAATTGTATGATTCAGGCTAACTATTTACCTCTATATAAGGTTCAATAGAGAATGCAGAATAAACAGGTGTTGCTTGCAACATGGTAGACACCTACCATGTGAGTTCCCTTCCCCTTGGGCTTCATGAAAACTGTTCAAAGAGGCTACTTTTCAGATGAAGTCCATTTCCCAAGATCATATCCTCTGAGCAGGTTTCCTCATTGTCCTTTGCATTTCTAAGGGGGAACAACTGAATCTCTCAGCCCCTCTTTCCAATGAAAGACAAAGGGCCTATAAGGTGAGGCAGAACATGAAGTTGACTTCCTATTTTTTTATATTATTTCTTATTTATTTATTTTATTGAAGTATAATCGACTTACAATATTGTGTTAGTAATTACTGCTGTCAAGCAAAGTGATTTAGTTGACTTTCAATCCTAAATCAAGGCCTCTTTGCTACCTTGCCCAGTAAGATTATAGGATCACAGGTTACTAACAAGAGGCTGAAGCTCAAGTTTTGGGCTCATAAAGCGTGGCACCTTTCGTATGTGTGTGTGTACCCTTTCCTGTTCACATTCCCATATGCCCTTAATATAAATAACAATGAGATTATCAGTTATTTTAGAACTGTCAGTGGCTCTTCTCCACCGTGTTAAAATAGATTACTAATGATCAACTTGTTATAAACTGAACATGAGATTTGGCCACCCCCTCACCTTCTATTGATACATTGCCCTCAAAGCTCTGTACTGAAGGCAGGATTTACATACTTCCACGACTGTCATTTTAAAAGATCCTTGGAAATGTGCTCTGGAAGAACATGGAACATGCTGTTTATAGTTCTGGTCTGGTGGCTAAATCAAACTTACTACTTGATGAGCATGACAGGGTTTTGATTGCATCCATCATTCATACTTAGTCTTTGAATTGGGCATGTACCAAACCCTTTTGAGCAAAAATGTTAAATAGCTAGGAAGATAAAGATAAAAAACAGCTTTTATCAGGTTGACCTTATGTTACCAATAATCAGATCAAATATTTTCTTTCTTTTTTCTAGTCTCCCAAATCAGCATTTATTAGCGCTGCAAAAAAGGCAAGATTAAAGTCCAATCCAGTCAAAGTACGGTTCTCCGAGGAGGTCATCATCAATGGCCAAGTGTCGGTGAGTTGACAGTCACCTACTGGTGACTCACAGAGAGCCAATTGCCCCACTGGAATGATCAGTTCAAAATGGGTTGTTTGCTTTCACAGGGTATCGAATCTCAAGATTGTGAAGGGATTGAGAGATCACCAGGTTGTGCCTGCTGTGTTCCTCTTCCTTCTTCGTTTTTTTAAAAGATCGATTTATTTTATTTTATTCTTTATTTTGTGTTTTGGCTGTGCTGGGTCTTCGTTGCAGCACATGGGCTCTCTCTAGTTGAGGTGAGATGGCTTCTCATTGTGGTGGCTTCTTTAGCTGGGGAGCATGAGCTGTAGGCCAGAGGGCTTCAGGAGTCGTAGACCATGGGTTCAGTAGTTGTGGCCCCCTGGCTTAATTGTTCCTCAGCATGCAGAATCTTCCTGAACCAAGGATTGAACCGGTGTCTCCTGTGTTGCAAGGCGGATTCCTTTTATTTTTTTAATTGTGTAAGGTGGATTCTTAACCAAACCCAGAATACATAGTAGTCCATTATTTCCTTCAATGTTTCTAGGCTTAGGGACCTCACTACTTTGCAAAGGAATTCATTTGATTTGAGATCTCTGACCTCGCCTCCTGTTGAATAGACTATGCCCCTTTGAAACTTTCACGTACTTCTCCCCATTCTGCCAACTAAGCATTCTTCCATGTGACAGCCCTTTCTATATTGTGAGAAGGGTTTCCTCTAAGTTTTTTTTATCCAAAATAAAATGTCTCTATTCTTTCAAATAATCAAAATGGAAAGAAGCTAAAATGATGGAAAAGTCTCCTGTATTCAACCAGGACTGAGGAAATACTGCTCAAACCTCCATCAATAAGTCTTGATAGGAATCATGGCTACTCAGGCACATAATTGATCTTCAAAATGAATAATGCAACTATCGATGGCATGCTTATTTTCAGTTTTCTCCCCAAAAATAGAGCCCAGTGTTTTTTTTTTTTTTAATTTTTTTTTTTACTTTATTTTACTTTACAATACTTACTGTATTGGTTTTGCCATACATTGACTTGAATCCACCACAGGTGTACATGCGTTCCCAAACATGAACCCCCCTCCCACCTCCCTCCCCATAACATCTCTCTGGGTCATCACCATGTACCAGCCCCAAGCATGCTGTATCCTGCATCGGACATAGACTGGCGATTCAATTCTTACATGATAGTATACGTGTTTCAATGCCGTTCTCCCAAATCATCCCACCCTCTCCCTCTCCCGAGCCTAGTGTTTTTAGTTTTTAGAAAGCTACCCTCCAGGGCACTCATATTTTTTGGACCTTTGAAGTGCCAGCTTTTGGTGTTGAGGTATTGTTGTTTGAGTAAACTTACAGGGATAAAATGGCATCCATGATATACTTGCTATGGGCCACAGACTCTTCCCTGAGGGTGGTCCTGGATGTGAATTTGAAGATACAAGCCTTCAGATCCTTTGGCAAGTGTCTTCTTGCCAAAACTTGCTGCCCTGCATCTGTTCTGCTTGGACGTAGGATATAGGACAGCTCTGGGGGTCGATCATCTCCTTCATCCGCCATGGGCTAACCACAGGCTTGAACATGGCAGGGACATTCAGTCTCTTGTCTGCTGCTCAGCCTTGTGACTGGCTTCCTTTCCAGTCTCCTCTTGCTCTTCTGAGTCATTGTGTGGCCTTCCTTTTAGACATGGAGCCTCACTCACTCAATGAATAAGGCAGCAGGAAAGTCATGTGTGAAACCCACAGGAGTAGAGAGGAGGAGAGGGGAGTCAGAGAAAGAAACAGGAAGTGAAAGGCCAAAGCCTTTTTCAGGCATACCTGGAAACTGAATTCTCATGGACCAACTGATGGACATTAGCAAATCTGTGGCCATCTGGTCTCCATTTCCTCATCTGCAACACAAGGGACTTATGCTTTCATGATTGCTGGCTTTCCCTCCATTCCTAAGACTTCTTGACCAACCACATGTTTGTGGAACTCACCCACATTGGCTTCTTATTCCCCATTTCATCCCTCCCTACTTCCAGTTAAAGAGAATTCAAAGAAACACATTTCTTTTATTTACTTTTGGTTGTGTTTCAAGTATCTCTTTTGACTTATTTTTAAGTTATCTGTTTGTTACATTTTTTTTTTAATTTTAATTTTTTATTTTTTTTAATTTTAAAATCTTTAATTCTTACATGCATTCCCTTAACTCATATATCCCTTGGAGTTTAAGGAACATGCCACTCATTCATGTCTGACTTTTTGTGACCCCATGGACTATACAGTTCATGGTATTCTCCAGGCCAGAATACTAGAGTGGGTAGCCTTTCCCTTCTCCAGGGGATCTTCCCTGCCCAGGGAATCAAACCCAGGTCTCCAGCATTGCAGGCAGATTCTTTAGCAGCTGACCCACCAGGGAAGTCCAAGGAACATGTTTAAGTGGCTTAAAAATCATTTTGCAAAGTTACTTTAAACTCGAAGCTTATTAATGTTTATGATTTGCCATCATGACTCCTGCCAACAGGCATCACGTGAAACATCATCATTTCTGGTCCTGATTCTGCTCAAGACATGTTGCACTGCTAAAATCTGGCCTTGTGGTCCCAAACATTGTGCTTTAATTACAAAGGAATTATTTCTGTTATTGTGCTTTCCAGTGGGAGGCCTTGATTTAAATTAATTTAAAATAAAGCCTCATCTGATTGATCTTCTGATAGGAAAAGGTCTTTCAGTTGAATCAACTGAGTTATCTGTAGCTAGAGGAGAAGAATTTTGCTATAAACAACTGAATTCAGATATCACCAGAGGGATAGTTTGGTTGGCCTTAGAAAGTTTGATTTTTTTTGTATGTTGTGATTACAATAAATTGCTGCTTCTACAAGGGGCAGAATCCTAATTCGACTGATGTGTGACTCTTTTTTGTTTGTTTGCTTGTTAAATAGGAAACTGTTAAGGATAATTCACTTCTTTTTATGCCAAATGTCCTGAAAGTCTATCTGGAAAATGGGCAAACCAAATCATTTCGCTTTGACTCCAGCACCTCCATAAAGGTAAGAGGACCCACTGAACTCTGTACCTGGAGACTACCAGGTATCACATGAAAGTCCCACTGTGAGTTTTGTGTGGGTATAGCTTCATTTAGAATTATCTGTTTATATCTGAGATTGTTTTGGTTGTTTCCAAATACAGTAGTGTGTGAATACTTAAATACAGACCCAAACAAAAAATTTAAATGAAGAAGATTCTGCTCTGTGTTGCAAACCAATATAATATGCTATCAGTCATGAAATACTAGGACTAGTCATTTTAATGCAATTGAAAATTAATTAAAATAGTGTGACTGTCACCAAGAAGCCTTGGCACCCTGCCCAAAGCCAGCATGATTTCTCAGCCATGTCAGCCACAGAGAAGATTAAGATGTTAGCTGTTAATTAAATGCCTTCTACTTTAGTGTCCAGCAAAAATAAGGGATAGAATAATGTAAAGATAACATTTACTTTGAATTGCTGTAACCAATTTCATGGAAATGATACATAAAAAGGCAGAAGTGAGTCCTGCTTTTAGGGCAGGGGTGAAAAGAGGAGTCACAGAGCAATCCTCTTATTTCAGAACCACAGGTGAGTTCTCCCTAATGGGGATTATTACAAAGCGTATGGATTCTTTTCCCCCATGTTTCCTTCCTGGGGGAAAAAAGTGCATATTCACTATTTTATTGGGCAAAAGAGTGTTCAGAAATTGATTCCTCCCTAATGTTCCATCAGCCTAAATTAGGCTTTCTTCAAATGACACAATAAAAAAGATTTTATTGAGGTAAAAATAAAAGATACCTAGTGATGAGCTGTATCATAAAGTATCAAGAGAATATACATTTTGTATTAAAAATGTCTATCAATAGTCAGCCTCTAATTCTCATTATTTTTTTAAATTAATCAGCATAGACCTTATGAGTGGAGTCATTTCTGCCAAGGCCAACTTGCCGTGCGTTCTTATTGCTATGCTACCACAAGCAGCTTGTTCTGAATTGCTTTAAATAGGTAGTGATTTAGCAGGTAATAGAGCAGACAATATTAGATTGATGATGGAGCATTTAAATCACCTTTAAGTCATTGCAGATGAAATATTAACTTCCTTTGTATAAGACTGCTAATTTTAAGTGGTGATGACTGAAAAAGTCCTTTTCCTTTTTTTCCTACTCAAAATCAATTTATGGGGAGATATGACTCCAATTATTGATCAAGTAACTTAGAGGTCAGCAAACTTTTCCTGGAAAGGACCGCAGAGTGAATATTTTAAGCTTTGTGGGCCAGCTGTTCTCTGCTGCAACTACTTGACTCAGTTGTTGTACCATGAAAGCAGCCAGAGACAGGTAGGTTCAGAAGGTCACTCAAAGGACTTACAGAACGCAGCTAATTGGTATACTCACAGTTACAGTTTATTACAACGGAAGCCTACACATAAGAATCAACAAGGGGAGAAGATGCCCAGGGCAGCAGAGAGCAGGCAGAGAGCTCGCAGCCATATTCCCCCAATGAAGTTGTGCCAGCAATGTTTATTTCTCCTGGCACTGACCTATAACAAAACGCACAGAGTTCTGCCAACCGGAGAAGCTTGCCCAAGCCTTGATGGTCTGAAATTTTATTGGGGATTGGCCACTTAAACACAGCTGCCCACCTGTGTGGCTGACCTTAGTACCCTGACCCTCTAGAGATATGCTGATAGCACATGACTCAAGGCCCCCACCATAAATCCCATTTATAAATCCCATACCCATAAATCCCCATCATAAATCCCATAGACTCTCCATTATAGCCCAAGACTCCCCAATGAACAAAAACACCCCTATCAAGCAGGACCTGCCAAGAGCTTAAAGGTTACCTCCCAAGAGCCAGGGGCAAAGAAGCAAACCTTTCTTTAGGCCAGACTAATCCTTTACTACACAGATAAAAATATATAAATAAATGGCCATGGCCAGATTTGAAATGAAAGGGCCAGGCTCTAGTTTGAAGACCCCTGACCTAACTCCAAAGAGATACTCCCTCTGATATTGTGTCTTGTTCTATGACACCAACTGGTCAGAAAAGCTCCTTGCCATTGGACCCCTTACCCATCTGAAGATATGGGTGAAGATTTGAATGCATGTCTTAACTGAAATAAATTTAAATTTAAAAGAGAGCCCTAAAAAAAGAGAGAGAGCCCTGTTGTTAATTCCTTCTGGCCTCTTTATTGTAGGAACCCACCCCAGATGAAGTTTGATTTCCCTGAGAATGGCAGATGAGAGTGAGAAGATGGGGAGCAATGTGAAGAATTCACACCAAATTAAAGTTATCGTAGCTTATGCCTGATAGCCTTATTATCACAATAGATGCAGCCTGGTAGGCATAAAATGGAAATAGTATAGGTGTGAAAGGGATATGACACTGTTTAAGAAAAATTGCCAAAATTTTTGCTTACAGATTCACAATAGGGTAATGTTATTGCTATCACATGTCCTTCCCGGTGATTCAGAAAAATGTTTTATAAAGAATGTATTGCCACACAGAGGCTGGTTTTGTTTTTTTTCTGAGACTTGAGCAAAAATTCTGAAAGAGAATCCCTTTATGAAATCCATAATAGTCATGGAATTTCTGTTGAATGATTTTTTTTTCCTGGTGAGTAGTTATGGGGATCTTTGTTTTAAAGGGGCCTGAATAAATTTAAAACGATCCACAGAGAAAAATCAAAACCTCAAGAAAGATCAGTTTAAAAAAAATTTTTTTTTCTCTATGGCAGGGGTTTCTCTCTCTTGACATTGGCGATACTTTGGACCAGATAATTCCTTTCATGCTAATAGCATCCCCAACCCCAGTGTGACAACCAAAAGTATCTCCAGAAATTGCCAAATGTTGCTGTGGGGCAAAATTTCTCTGGGTGGAACACCACTGCTCTATGAGATTTTCAGCATCTGAGTATTAATTATCTTTGAAGAGAGATCATTTACTTGTTTTCAAGTACATGAAAAAGTAATGGTTGACGACATTTGTTTGCATTGCAGTACACTTGTGTTTGTGTATAGAACACCTTTCTGATCATAAGTGTTTAATTGTATAAAGGATTACTGACACAGCTTGTTCATTCTACCCTCCTCAAAGATTTAAAATAGAAGCTGATCATGCTTGGGAACACATGTAAGAATAAAAAAATAAAAAATAAAATAAAAATAAAAAAATAGAAGCTGATATATGTATATTGTTACATCAATGAAAATAATCAATAAACAATCAAAAATCAGAGTAGAAAACATTTTTATTTGAGCCAAACTGAGGACTATAGACCTGAAGCCAGCTTCCCAGAATGCTTTAGGAAAAGCATGGTTTTCAGCACAGTTTTATATCTTGTCAGAAAAAAAGAACATTAAACAGGTCAGCAATACATTGCTTCAGAATTTCAAAACAAACCCAGACCAGCATGTACACAACGAATCAATCTGGCCTTGCCACCCAGGTAGGGAGTCCTATCATCAGAGAAAGACCAGCTTTGGCATCCCAGGAAAGGATACATTTCATCTTTATTTTTAACCTAGGCATTCATGACTTCTGGTCAATGGGCCCTTTACTTTAATAATTAAAGCAGGTGCACAATGTTTGCTAGGCCACAGACAGACTGTTCGAGTTAGCAAAATTCAGGTTAACTCATGCATAAGCTGGAATGACTTCCCAAGACCTCATTATGTGAAAATTTCTTTTATCAACTTGATACCCTAACTGTGCCAAGCAGTGCTGTAATCTGTGCTGTCTATGAATTCGTGTAGTCCTGGTATCTGTTCTGTGGCAGATATCTTTATGATCCCTGGTTGACAGACAAGGACACTAAGGTACCTCAAAGTGAAGTAACTGGCCCTAAGCTGCCAGCGGAAACAGAAACCCGACTGTTTGCAGAACCCATTTCCTTACTACCACCATGTACGCTTACAGAGGGGTTGGCAAGCTTTTTCTTTTTTCTGCAAAGAGTCAGATAGATAGCAGATATTTGGGGCTTCCCAGGCCACACAGTCTCCATTGCCACCAGTTTCAGGTCTGCCCAGGCAGAGCACAAAAGTAGCCCATATATAAAGAGATGAATGAGACTGGCTTCCAGCTGGATTTGGCCTGCAGGCCAAGCCCTGGGGTAGACCACTTTCAGGGATGGTTCAGTTGCCTCCCCATTTAGAATGAGGGTGTCTGAGCCAACTCCACTGCACGATCTGTGGCCAGGCTCTCTAAGACCTTAGGTTATAGGTAAGATCCTCTTCTAGCCGTGTACCAGACTGCTTCTCCGTGTCTGAAGTCCATAAAGAATTGGGGTGGGGGGTTGGCCAGGAAAAGGGCAAACAGAGAAAGAAGGCCCCATATCTGTATCTTTCGGGGGGTCTTTGGAGCATCAAGCTTAAGAATCAATCAAAGGTACAAAACAGAAAAATCAGCCTATTTGTACACTTTTCAGTCATGGTAAACTCCTTGGCTGTCTTGACTACTAACTCCAGAGGGTACCTGGATTGGTTTTAATTGAAGTAGAATTGATGTACAATCTTATGTTAGTTTCAGGAGTACAGTACTGTGATTCACTTATATAGAGAGATATAGATATGTATATATCTATGTATATTGTTTTTCAGATTCTTTTCCCTTAGAGATAAGTACAAAATATTGAACAGAGTTCCCTGTGCTACACACTAGGTCCTTGTTGGTTATCTATTTTATATATAGTAGGGTGCATAGGTTAATTGTAATCTCTTAATTTATCCCTCCCCCCTCTCCCCTTTGATCACCACAAGTTTGTTTTCTATGTCTGCGGGTCTGCTTCTATTTTGCATATAAGGTCATTTATATGTGGAATCTAAAAAGGCTACCTTGATTTTGATCACATATCTTCAATGTTTCCTCTGTAAGGATGTCATCTTAACCCTTCAAGAGAAGCTCTCCATCAAAGGCATCGAACATTTCTCCCTCATGCTGGAGCAGAGGACGGAAGGGGCTGGAACAAAGCTGCTTTTGCTTCATGAACAGGAGACCCTAACTCAGGTGCGTGAATGCTGCCCGTGGTCCACGCTGCCTGGCCAAGCAGAGGCCACCCAGCCCCGAGCTCCCTTGTCCTTGAATCGTTTCAGCACCTTCCCCACAGCCCTGGGCAGCCCCACTAAAGGAAGTGCTGGCATTCATAATGGATTTTACACCTCAAGGTGATGTTTCCCTTTTCGTCAATTTTTCATAGACTGTCAGTTGCTCTCACAAGCAGAATTGTCAAAGGCTCAGCAGTGACTCACTGGGGGCGGTGGCTCTGCAGAATTATATGTTATGTGATGGTAATGACTTATTCACCTGTTCCAATAATTGATCTCTAGAAACTATTAAAAAGAAATGTTTTCTGAGATGATTTAAATGAAGCCCAAATGGTATTTCGTTCTTTTAAGTTCCGAGTGCCTACCTTGGAGTTTTTTTTTTGGAAGCCTGAAATCCTTGACCCAGTCCTGCCCACTATAAATATGTAACCCACCAATGTGTCCCTGGTGGCTCAGGGGGCTTCCTGGTGGCTCAGATGGTAAAGCGTCTGCCTGCAATGCAGGAGACCCAGCTTCGATCCCTGGATCAGGAAGATCCCCTGGAGAAGGCAATGGCACCCCACTCCAGTACTCTTGCCTGGAAAATCCCATGGATGGAGGAGCCTGGTGGGCTACAGTCCATGGAGTCACAAAGAGTTGGACACAACTGAGCAACTTCACTTTTCAATGTGTCCCAGCTCCTGGTCACCAAGGTGCCACCCCCATCTGTTAGCTGGGGAGCCAGGCAGGCTGCTTGGCTGCTGAACTCAGCACAGCACCGTGACTTTCCCTGTGATTCCACACAGGCATGGTCTTTGTTGTATGTACAAGGGATTTCACCAAATTTCTCTTATGTAGGAGAGTTCAACGAAGAGGGGACTTTTTGCACAGGGGTGTGAGCAGACACCAGGAGAGGCAGGCAGTCAAGCCACCCCCACATGGATGGAGTAGCAAAAAGTGTCATCATGCTTAGTTGCTTTTTGGTTGTCACACAATTAAAAGCCATACATCGGGACCTGGAGGTATCCTCAACTCTCTCGATTCAATAAAACTTAATGTGATGACTTTCTTACAAAGTCAGTATTTGTGTTCATTTATATTCCTCTCTCTAAACTTGACCTTTTATTTTTATCTACCTGTTGATATTTTAAATCTCATCTAATTGTTTATTATTGTTTGTTATTATACCAAAACACACTTGGAACCAGATGACTTTTTTATTCGTTGTACGGGAATGACATTTGTCATTATAGGGGAACGACTCCTGATATATTCATCATTATAGGGGAATGGTCCCTGATATAGTCGTCGTTATTGGGTAATGACCCTTGATATATTTACCGTATAGGGGAATGACCCCTGATATACAGAGTCCCACATGTGAAAGGCCAGTGTTTTGTTGAGTTCCCCCATAAGCCAATCTTTAGACAAGGATTTGGACTCCAGTGGTTTATTTGGGAGGTGACACTGGGAAATACTGGGAGAGGAATAGGAGGGGAAATGGGATAAGGGGGTGCCACTAAAGAATGTTTTCAAGCCAGTTTCCATTGTGGACAGCTGGAGCTCAGTCCCACTGGGGACACTGGGAACCAGAAGAGAGCACGCCTCAGAGGTTCCCCCTCAATGGGAAAGGGGACTGGGGTTTTGTCTGCTAACATCCTGTCCATAATTGGGGGCGGGCTTCTCCCAAGGACAGCTACTCCCTGGCTGTGCTGGTTTGCCCTGGACTGGCAGATGGTCACAGGTGTTTGCAGTACCAGCCTTCACCTTGGAGCAGTAAATGCCAAGGGGATGTGGGTGGACAGCCAGTTACTATGAGTCTAATGGAAACCTCCCACAACTTTTTGATATTTCTATTTCTGCCTTCCCCCAGAACTTCCATCTACCACCTAGAGATTCTTTCAAAAATCTTTTCTGATGCTAGGTAATCATAACTTCTCATTCTAGGTTGATTTCCAATTTTTAAATTCCTCTTAAAACATTAGAAGGAAACAAAAACCCTCTAACGATGATTCTTCCCTTATCTTTCTAAAAGACGCTTTGTTTTGTCTTTCATCAGAACTAATAACAAAGTGCTGAAACTTGAATATTCTCTCTAGACAGAAAATTGACAGTATAAATATCCTGAAACAAATTGGCTATATGCCTTTGAATTCAATACATTTGAAAACTTGACCCATAAAATATTTATAGGCATGATAGAAAGGAGGAGTAAGTATAAGAAATATGTCCAATAACAAAAAATTGTTTTAAAACATTTACCTGTGATGAAAACCCCCAAGGAACTGCTAAGCAACTCTACCTGAATTTTTAGCAGTTTGACACTAAACTTCTATCTAGAAAATAATATTGTTATTTACATACTACCTAAAATTTCCAAGAATTTGGGTTTTTTGCTTGTTTTAGAGACTGTAACTATTATGGACTGCCATTTTTAATGAGTCTAATTGCAGATGGTGACTGCAGCCATGAAATTAAAAGATGCTTACTCCTTGGAAGAAAAGTTATGACCAACCTAGATAGCATATTCAAAAGCAGAGATATTACTTTGCTGACTAAGGTCCGTCTAGTCAAGGCTATGGTTTTCCAGTAGTCATATATGGATATGAGAGTTGGACTGTGAAGAAGGCTGAGTGCCGAAGAACTGATGCTTTTGAACTGTGGTGTTGGAGAAGACTCTTGAGAGTCCCTTGGACTGCAAGGAGATCCAACCAGTCCATTCTGAAGGAGATCAGCCCTGGGATATCTTTGGAAGGAATGATGCTGAGGCTAAGGCTCCAGTACTTTGGCCACCTCATGGGAAGAGTTGACTCATTGGAAAAGACTCTGATGCTGGGAGGGATTGGGGGCAGGAGGAGAAGGGGACGACCGAGGATGAGATGGCTGGATGGCATCACTGACTCGATGGACATGAGTCTGAGTGAACTCGGGGAGTTGGTGATGGACAGGGAGGCCTGGTGTGCTGTGATTCATGGGGTCGCAAAGAGTCGGACACGACTGACTGAACAGAACTGAACTGAAAGCATGCTTTTGCATTCCATTCATTTATTTCCCAAAACTAGTGTAACCTACTACTGATAAAAATAGACTCAAGGTGGTTTATGGAAAATTCAGGACAGATTGTGAAAAGTGAGACTGTTAGTCACTAAGTCGTGTCCGACTCTTTGCGACCCCATGGACAGTAGTTCGCAGGCTCTTCTGTCCAAGGGATGCTCCAGGCAAGAATACTGGAGTGGGTTGCCATTTCCTTCTCCAGAGGATCTTCCCGAGCCAGGGATCGAACCCCAGTCTCTACCACTAATTAAAGGAGCCAGAGATACGATGACCCCTGACTTTCTACCATCAGAGCAGATCTTCTGGCAAAACACCCTGTGACGTCACTGTTACATGCAACAGCAGCCGTGCCAGCACCCAGTTCTCTTAGGGTCCCACATATCCTCCTTCCTGGTTTGCTTTATGATCAGCCAGTGATGACCAGCCTAGAGCTTATGGGCTCCTGAGTTCACTCAGTTTTGCAATCCTGCCCACAGCTGGAAAGCTGGTTCTCAGGATGCCCAGTGTCCCTTTACATATGGGATGTGTTTTTCCTTTGAAATTCTTCTGTATAGCAGAGTCAGCGATGTAAATTCTCAGAATGTGTGTGTGTGTGTGTGTGTGTGTGTGTGTGTGTGTGTATGAGTGTGTGCGCATGGAAACCAGGGACTCAATGAAGCTGTTATTAATACTATTTTTCTTTTGAACATGTTTTTCTTTTTCTTTTCTTTTTTTGGCTTCACTGCACGGCTTGCAGGATCTCAATTCCCTGCCAGGGATTGAACTCACCCAACAGCAGTGAAATCCAGGAAACTCTCTATTTTGAACTTTTATTTATTTATTTACTTTTTGTCTGCTACAGCATGTCCAACCTTATTTCCTCTAAGGAGTTGAACCCGTGCCGCCCTGTAGTGGAAGCACAGAGTAGTAACCACTGGACCATCAAGGAAATCCCCATCATATTTTGAACTTTTAAATAACAGTTCACAAACATTTTTTTTTTTTGCCAGATTTTTCTGCTTCAGAATAGTAGTTACAAGTGCATGAAACTGCATGCAAGTGCATCAGAACGTACACCCAGATGCACAAAGCTACAAGTCAAACAACTGTGTGGGTTCATGCTGCACGCTTTTAATTTCATTGCACTGACCTCCTCTTTAAGGGAAGTTAAATATACCTTCTTTTTAAAAATATTTTTTGTTTTTATTTTATTTTTTACCTTTTTTCTTGAAGTCCAGTGTCTTTCATTCATTCAGCTGTATGTGAACCACCTACTGTCCATTGACTGATTCCCTTTTGTTACAGAAAGAATTAAGAAACTAAGACCTAGCAGGTGTCACACACTGTGCTGGGGGAAAGGAAAGCAACTCAAAAGGATCCACGGTCCTTGACCATGAAGGACCTATATTATATTCTCAGCCCCTTTGAACAATCTGAAAATTCATGAGAGTAGAAATTGGGGTAGTTTTGGAAACTTGTGGACTCCAGATTTAGTGACTAGGCCAGAACAATTGTCCCCCAGCCTTTCAGTTGGATATCGTGCAGGTTGTCACTGTCACGTTTTCACTGCTACCGTCATCCTAGAGTCTAAGGGAGAAACCCATGACAGTGGTATGCAGTGATAAACAGTAGTGGACAGTCTCTGCGCTTTTCCCCTGGGGCTCCTTTTGCGCCCTGCCCCCAGCCTCCCTTGAGTGTGTGACTGTCACTTACAACAGCCAGCATCTTCAGAGGACTGCCCTCAGACAGCTAGCACCCATCCTGTCCATACCTGGAAATTCACATCCCCCCGGGAGAGGCCAAAACCAGTGACTTATCTGTGCACCCAGGGGATCCATGGGGTAAGCTTCCCACTAGAATCCCCCCTGGGACACCCCACAGCCACCTCTGCTGAGCTGACCTGAGCTGGTTCCTCTGCTGTCTGGTGTCCTTCCTCAGCTCCCTCACTGGCCTCTACTGGGAACAGTTCCTTTTTGAAGTCCCTCATTTCAGGGACTGCTGTGGGGGAACATGACCTAAGTCATAGGTGTGTGCAGTTTTCAGGGAATGAATACGGATGATAGATACTAAAATAACCTCAACCACTTCCTTCTTCAGTGTCCAGAGAAAGCTGCCTTTGCTTCTGGCCCACAGACCTTTCTGCCAGCACTGAAGGAGTCTTGTCATTGGTCTGTTCTTCTAGGTGACCCAGAGGCCCAGCTCCCATAAGATGAGATGTCTTTTCCGAATCAGCTTTGTCCCAAAGGATCCAATTGACCTTTTAAGGCGAGATCCAGTTGCTTTTGAGTATCTGTACGTTCAGGTACGTGATAACTGGGGCATGTTTCATACTAACATTGTGGGATGAACAGACTGTGGGGTTTTCCTCCCTGAATTCTTTCATTTGGGATCTTCTTTCTCTTCATCCCTCACCCCCCACAAGCTTAATGTATTATAAAAGGATTCCATGGTGCTTTTATTTTAAATTGAAGTATAGTCGATTCACAATATCATGTTTCAGGTGTACAGCACAGCGATTCGGTTATATATATATTTTTATATAAAGTATATATATACACTTTTTCAGATCTCTTGCCTTATAGGTTATTATAAAATATTGAGTAAAGTTCCATAGTGCTTTTAAAATTTTCACTTGATTTTGATTTCATCCTTGTGAAAAAATGGCAAGAGTAGTAGATGAACTCTTTCATATCCGTCACCTAGATTCACCAGTTATTCCCATTATACCACATTATTCTTATCTTCAGTGTGTGCACACATTCTCCTCGGCCCCCACCACACACAATATTTTTTCTAAACCATATGAATGTCAGTTACTAAAACCATACTCATTTACCCCAAAATATGTCAGTGTATTTTGTAGTAACAAGGACATTTTCCAATATAATCATTACACAATTAACCAAATAAGCAAATGTGACACTGATACATTTCCATTATGTGATCTACAGTTTTATATCCAAAGTTTGCCCATTGTCCTAAAACTGTCCTCTATATCAATTTTTTTCTAGGATAGAATCCACTCCAGGATCTCATTTTGTATTTAGTTGGCATGTCACTTTAGTCTCCTTCAATCTGGAGCATGCCTCACCTCAGCCTTTCTTTAATTTTCACAACCTTGACAGTTTTGCAGAATGCTGATCAGTTATTTTGTAGAAATCCCTCAATTTGGGTTTCTCTGATGTTTTCTCGTAATTAGATGCAGCTCTGCACTGGGGGCAGAAAAGCAACACAAGTGACTCCACGCCCTCTGTAGTGCATTGTATCAGGAAGCACATGGTATCATTCTGTCCCCTTTGTGGTAAGGTTCACACTGCCTCTTTTTTTTTCTAGGAAGTTTTACACATTGACTCTTGTCAACATAAGCATTAAGTGATCTTTTCCAGAAATTACTACTTTCCCTTTTCTAGTTAATAAGTACTTTGCAGAAAGTCACTTTGCAACTCCCTTTTTATCATTTCACCTGTTCATTTTAGTACTCATTGATGATGCTTGCCCAAATCATCATAATATTATTATTGTAATGGTTGAAAATGATTTGCCTAATTCCATTATTTCTTCTTCAGTTATTCATTGGCATTCTCCTGTAAGAATTCCCTTCTCTTTTATTTATGTATTTTGTTCATTCATTTATTTGATGCTTAGATTGTTCTAAAACATCATGATATTCATTGTAGGAGAATTACTAATTTCAAGGCAGTAAAACTTTAAGAAGATAGTATGTTTTGCAGTCTCTGTCTGATTCTGGGATATAATTTTCTAAAAAATAAGGCTTCCAGAAATGAGAATCTTTGCTAGTTTGTCCCAAAGGGAATTGATCCACTTGATATTTAGGCAATATTCCTATATTTCTCTATAACTGCTTCCCATTACTCTTAAATTACCAATATAATCACATTAAACAGTAAGAACCCACTTACCTAATACTTAAGCATATACATTAGAATTACTCAAAGAGGTTGTAAACCTTAATGTAACCTTCCCCCAACAGTAAAAGGAGGTAAAAAAAAATGCTGCTCTCTTTGACTAAGGGATATCTGTTAAGTCAAAGGTTGTTGGAGCCCTAAGTAAGAAATACAAAGCAAAGAATGTAGGAAAAAGAAAAGAAATATTCCTTTACTCTGGGTAGTTGATAAACTGGTATTTTTTTTTTACTATCCCTAGTATTTACTTGTACACTGCAAAGCTTTTGTGATCTTTAAAAAGTTGGGTGTGAAAAGAAAATAGAAGTTGGCAGAGAGATGTAGAAAAGATAAATGTCAGAGGTTAGGAATAGTGACAAATTAAGTAGCAATAAGCCCTGGAGAGCAGAAATTAAGTGGGAGAAGAAAACCAGAACATACTGGAATATTTCAACCAACGAGGGCACTCACACTGTTAAATGTGTCCCACCTCTTTGGAGGAGACTATGGTATTTAGAGCTGAATGTGGAATGAAGCAGGGCAAAGACTAACAGAGTTTTGCCAAGGAAATGCATTGGTCATAGCAAACACCCTCTTCCAACAATGCAAGAGAAGACTCTACACATGGACATCACCAAATGGTCAACACCAAAATCAGATTGATTATATTCTTTGCAGCCAAAGATGGAGAAGCTCTATGCAGTCAACAAAGACAAGACCAGGAGCTGACTGTGGCTCATACCATGAACTCCTTATTACCAAATTCAGACTTAAATTGAAGAAAGTAGGGAAAACCTCTAGACCATTCAGGTATGACCTAAATCAAATCCCTTATGATTATACAGTGGAAGTGAGAAATAGATTTAAGGGCCTAGATCTGATAGATAGAGTGCCTGATGGACTATGGAATGAGGTTCGTGACATTGTACAGGAGACAGGGATCAAGACCATCCCCATGGAAAAGAAATGCAAAAAAGCAAAATGGCTGTCTGGGGAGGCCTTACAAATAGCTGTGAAAAGAAGAGAGGCGAAAAGCAAAGGAGAAAAGGAAAGGTATAAGCATCTGAATGCAGAGTTCCAAAGAATAGCAAGAAGACATAAGAAAGCCTTCCTCAGCGATCAATGCAAAGAAATAGAGGAAAAGAACAGAATGGGAAAGACTAGAGATCTCTTCAAGAAAATTAGAGATACCAAGGGAACATTTCATGCAAAGATGGGCTTGATAAAGGATGGAAATGGTATGGACCTAACAGAAGCAGAAGATATTAAGAAGAGGTGGCAAGAATACACAGAAGAACTGTACGAAAAAGATCTTCACAACCCAGATAATCACGATGGTGTGATCACTCATCTAGAGCCAGACATCCTGGTATGTGAAGTCAAGTGGGCCTTAGAAAGCATCACTATGAATGAAGCTAGTGGAGGTGATGGCATTCCAGTTGAGCTATTTCAAATGCTGAAAGATGATGCTGTGAAAGTGCTGCACTCAATATGCCAGCAAATTTGGAAAACTCAGCAGTGGCCACAGGACTGGAAAAGGTCAGTTTTCATTCCAATCCCAAAGAAAGGCAATGCCAAACAATGCTCAAACTACCACACAATTGCACTCATCTCACATGCTAGTAAAGTAATGCTCAAAGTTCTCCAAGCCAGGCTTCAGCAATACGTGAACCATGAAATTCCTGTTGTTCAAGCTGGTTTTAGAAAAGGCAGAGGAACCAGAGATCAAATTGCCAACATCCGCTGGACCATTGAAAAAGTAAGAGAGTTCCAGAAAAACATCTATTTCTGCTTTATTGACTATGCCAAAGCCTTTAACTGTGTGGATCACAATAAACTGTGGAAAATTCTGAAAGAGATGGGCATACCAGACCACCTGACCTGCCTCTTGAGAAATCTGTATGCAGGTCAGGAAGCAACAGTTAGAACTGGACATGGAACAACAGACTGGTTTCAAATAGGAAAAGGAGTATGTCAAGGCTGTATATAGTCACCCTGCTTATTTAACTTATATGCAGAGTACATCATGAGAAACGCTGGACTGGAAGAAACACAAGCTGGAATCAAGATTGCCAGGAGAAATATCAATAACCTCAGATATGCAGATGACACCACCCTTATGGCAGAAAGTGAAGAGGAACTAAAAAGCCTCTTGATGAAAGTGAAAGTGGAGAGTGAAAAAGTTGGCTTAAAGCTTGACATTCAGAAAATGAAGATCATGGCATCCGGTCCCATCACTTCATGGGAAATAGATGGGGAAACAGTGGAAACAGTATCAGACTTTATTTTTTGGGGCTCCAAGATCACTGCAGATGGTGACTGCAGCCATGAAATTAAAAGACACTTACTCCTTGGAAGAAAAGTTATGACCAACCTAGATAGCATATTCAAAAGCAGAGACATTACTTTGCCAACTAAGGTCCATCTAGTCAAGGCTATAGTTTTTCCAGTAGTCATGTATGCATGTGAGAGTTGGACTGTGAAGAAGGCTGAGCGCCGAAGAATTGATGCTTCTGAACTGTGGTGTTGGAGAAGACTCTTGAGAGTCCCTTGAACTGCAAGGAGATCCAACCAGTCTATTCTGAAGGAGATCAGCCCTGGGATATCTTTGGAAGGAATGATGCTGAGGCTCCAGTACTTTGGCCACCTCATGCGAAGGGTTGACTCATTGGAAAAGACTTTGATGCTGGGAGGGATTGGGGGCAGGAGGAGAAGGGGACGACCGAGGATGAGATGGCTGGATGGCATCACTGACTCGATGGACGTGAGTCTGGGTGAACTCCTGGAGATGGTGATGGACAGGGAGGCCTGGTGTGCTGCGATTCATGGGGTCGCAAAGAGTCGGACACGACTGAGCGACTGAACTGAACTGAACTGAACTGAAGGTCCGTCTAGTCAAGGCTATGATTTTTCCAGTGGTCATGTATGGATGTGAGAGTTAGACTGTGAAGAAGGCTGAGCACCGAAGAATTGATGCTTTTGAACTGCGGTGTTGGAGAAAACTCTTGAGAGTCCCTTGGACTGCAAGGAGATCCAACCAATCCATTCTGAAGGAGATTAGCCCTGGGATTTCTTTGGAAGGAATGATGCTAAAGCTGAAACTGCAGTACTTTGGCCACCTCATGTGAAGAGTTGACTGATTGGAAAAGACTCTGATGCTGGGAAGGATTGGGGGCAGGAGGAGAAGGGGATGACAGAGGATGAGATGGCTGGATGGCATCACTGACTCAATGGACGTGAGTCTGAGTGAACTCGGGGAGATGGTGATGGACAGGGAGGCCTGGTGTGCTGCATTTCATGGGGTTGCAAAGAGTCAGATGCGACTGAGCGACTGAACTGAACTGAACTGAACTGAGGATGTTTACTGTTCATGTAGATAAACCGCAATCATCAGGAAAAGGTAATCCTACTCCAAATAGATGTGCGGTGCACTTCACTCCATTTTCTGTCCAGATCAATGAACTGCCATGAGTTCGGCTTCCTTAAATGTTAAACTTTGGTTCCCTGGACCCCTCAACAATATTCCCTCTTCCCCAAAGGCCAGGTAACCCAGACCTGAGTCCATGGGACAGCCTGATTCTCAGCTGACCTGTTACTGCATCTTCCCCATATTCCTACTGAGAACTGACCCAGGGCTCTGCCACTGCAACTCACATCACATATACTATGTTTTAAGCTTATTAGTTGCAAATACACAGTTACAGGTGCCTATCAGTGCATGGCTCTAGAACGCGATATGCATTCAGTTGTCATTCTCTATAATTATATTCTCATCCCATTAACAAGATAATGCTTTAAAACCATTTACTCGGCTTCTGTTTTAAACATCACAAATTTATTGCATTTCTAAAAGAACACAGTTGTGTTTGTCTTGGGGAGGGGAGACCTTTTAAGTACCCTGGGAGTACTGCTAAGCATGGTTCTATTTAAGTCTGTTTACTCAAATCTAATGTAGTTCATGGAGATCTTTCTTATTCTAAAAATACGTCCTTTATACCTGTGGAACTGTCCTGAGAACAGGAAAACCTGCTGGGACTCTTGCCCTGGGACTAGCTGAAGACTGAAGATATATCTGCTTTCTTACCTTGTGTGTTGCTTGGCTGGTGGATTAGCTATTCCTTCAAGGAGTAGCCAGTGATGGGTGGTGGGGCGGGGGTGGGGACCATGTTATGGTGGGTGATAGAGACCAAAATTAATCTATCATCATCTCATTTATCCTTCACTGAGAACAGGAAATGAAAATTTCTTGGACTTAGACCCCTGTTTCAAAATGCCTTGTATCATACAACATGCAGTCTGTCTAAAATTATGTATGTGTCTAGCATGAGTCCATGGACCTGCAAATGGTTCTATGTCCCAAGTGTTGATTTGAAGGTACTAAAAGGATGCAATAAAATTAGCCTAGAGAACAAAAGAGGAAGTAGAAACAGTGTCTATCACATTACACAGCCAAAAATCAATTCAACTTAGTGAGCTCTTACTGAGGGCAGTGGCCATTGATGAGGTGAGCCATGACAATGACCACAGAGGTTTCAGTAGTGACAATATATAGAAATGTCTTAACCATTAATGGACCATGAAGTATTTTACAGATTTTAGCATATCTAATAACACTAAGCCCTAATAATCCAGACTCTTCTAATTCATAATTATAATAAGCTCTTCTGACATTTTACTGTCCACCATCTAGTTTTTAAAAAGATGGTACACCAATTGGTAAACAGGATAATCAGGCTACAAAATGTGTTCAAACACTTTAGCAGTATTTTTTTTTTTTAGTATCTCACATGTTCATTATAAATGAATTTTTGTAGGTCTAAAGTGGAGTCTGTTGAGATCTCTGTTAAGCAAATCAGCGACCGCCATTTGCATGCGTAACTATTTTAAATAATGCACTTGAGAGTAATAAATGCATAATTTGTACCAAAAATATGTATAAGTCATATGTCACAGTAGTTCTCTGGGATCAGTCTGAACTAATTATATAATGTAATTAGTGACTAATCACCTAGACAAAAAAATTCACCCAGAAGTCTGGTTAAATACAGGAATGGGAAACAACAACCTCGGTTGCAATTCTGAGAAGTGATAGTGATGACTCACCTTTATAAAGCACAGTCCGCATCATGAAACATCCTCACAGGTATACTAGCAACCTTGAGAGTTAGCTGTTGTTAGCTTAATTGTTTTTTCAGATAAGAAAACTGAGACTCAAGAGAGATGGAATGCCAGGTCCAAAGTCATTTGATTAGTGGTTGACAGAGCCTAGGATCCCACTTGGACCTTGTGTCTCTAAATTCTATGCTAAAATCCTGTTTCACATCTGTTGGGCAAGTCCTTTTAGCAGTCCTAAAATAAAGTAATTTATAAAAAAAAAAAAAAACTGGTTCTTTGAATGCCTTTTATGGCCTGGCACCCTATCCCTCAAAATGACCCTAACTGGACCCTGAAATGCATGGTGCCCCATTGTGGACAGTCCTGAGCTCTTGGAAATAACTGGTAAATCTAAGGCCACAAAAACGAAATGGCAGCTTGGAATTGCTCCCAGAGGCTGTCTTCCTTCAGAGCCACCCTGTCTCCTGCCTCTAATCACACCCATTTCCAACCAGAGTGCAGTCCAGTCCAGACAGACGTAGACTGTTAAGGAGAAGTGGAGAAGGAAAAGCATATGAAGAATGCAGGGGAGGGAATGTGGCTTCACTCTTGGGGGTGAGGGGTGGGTTGAGAGGCAGACAGCCAGAGCAGGTGGGCAGGGCATACCTCCATAGCGCCAGAGCGGCATGGGGAGGTATTCGAAGGGCAGAAACCATCAGTTCAGTTCAGTCCTTCAGTCGTGTCTGACTCTTTGCAACCCCATGGACTGCAGCACGCCAGGCCTCCCTGTCCATCACCAACTCCCAGAGTTTACTCAGACTCATGTCCATTGAGTGGGTGATGCCATCCAACCATCTCATCCTCTGTCATCCCCTTCTCCTCCTGCCTTCAATCTTTCCCATCATCAGGGTCTTTTCCAGCTAGTCGGTTCTTCACATCAGGTGGCCAAAGTATTGAAGTTTCAGCTTCAGCATCAGTCCTTCTGATGAATATTCAGGACTGATTTCCTTTAGGAATGACAAGTTGGATCTCCTTGCAGTCCAAGGGACTCTAAAGAGTCTTATCCAACACCACAGTTCAAAAGCATCAATTCTTTGACGTTCAGCTTTCTTTATAGTCCAACTCTCACATACATACATGACCACTGGAAAAACCATAGCCTTGACCAGATGGACCTTTGCAAGAGTACATGTTCCCGTTCAGTCAAATCAATGCATGAAGTGGTCATAAATGTACTTACTCAGAAAGGAGCCAAGCAAGTCCTGATACAGTTTTCTGTTTGAATTCTTTTGGGAGGCAAGGCGAAGAATAAAAGAAGGGAGAAAGAGGCTGTATTTTTTAGCCCAAGAGTTTAGTTTCCCATAACAAAGATAAGTAAACACATATGCATAATATGCTTATACGGGACGATGTTTCTCATCACCATTCGGTTCAGTGTTTGATCCATGAGGAAGTGAGAATGGCACCCTCAAACCGTGAGGTCCTGGAGGGCTTGGCATGTTACAGCACCCTCTCAGCACCTCTTCAATCTGATGCTCACCCCAAACCCTGTGAGGTAGGTGTTGCCCTTTTACATGTGAACAAAGTAAAGCCAAGAGATTCCCTCAAAGTCACAGTGAGGGTACTCCCTACTGGAACGGACTGGCAATTTCAAGAGCCACCCCCCACTGAATGCACCAAGGCACTGTGACAAAGCGTGCATCTCACATCCTCACCCCCCTCCCTATTCCGGCCACGTTGTTAGTATGAATTCCCATTGTACAGATGAGTAAACTGAGGCTGCAAGAGCAAAGTTAACTGCTTGAAGGTTATACACAGAAGTAGCCATAGTGAAGCCAGGACTCCCAAGCAGGTGTAGGTCCGGAGCTGCTGCTCTCCATCGCCTTCTAATTCTGCCTCCCTGAAGCCTCTCTGGATGCTAGGAAGAGGGTGATGTTGATGATGACAGCTCTTAACATGTATGAGAGCTTCCGATTTATTAGATGGAGTTCTAAGGGCTTTACCCTGTTAACTCATTTAATCCTCATCACAACTCAGTGAATGGGGAGTATTATCCCCAAGTCACAGAAGAGGAAACTGAGGTACAGAACAATTAAGGGGCTTCCCCAAGGTCACACGGTGAAAATGGAGAAAGAGGATTGGAACCCAGGATTCCAATCCCGATAGTCTAGCTCCACAAGCCGCATCATGCTTACCAGGGTTTCACGTTTTCAGTCGTGACACCTGTGTTTGGGAATTCCATTCCTAAATTCCTCGTTATTTTTACAAAAAGCTAAATATTTAATTAGCAGCTCGCTCGTGATGAATGTTCAATGTTTGTGTGGTCTGTGTGCGTATACTTAAATACTGACTCAGTTCCAAGCAGCTTCTCTGGTGGCTCAGATGGTAAAGAATCTGCCTGCAATTCAGGAGACCCAGGTTCAATCCCTGGGTCAGAAAGATCTCCTGGAGAAGGGAATGGCAACCCACTCCAGTATTGTTGCCTGGAGAATTCCATGGACAGAGGAGCCTGGTGGACTACAGTCCGTGGGGGTCGCAAAGAGTCGAGCACAACTGAGTGACTAACACAGTCACTTCACTTTCACGTGGAAGTGAAGGTGGGACACAGAAGAAACGCGTGTCACTCTAAGGCGACATGATGCATCCTTTGACAAGCTGCGCCCTCTGCTGGTGTCTTTTCAGAGTTGTAACGATGTCGTTCAGGAGAGGTTTGGGCCGGAGCTGAAATATGACATAGCCCTGAGGCTGGCAGCACTGCAAATGTACATCGCAACCGTGACCACCAAGCAAACGCAGAAAATCTCTCTCAAGTACATCGAGTAAGTGCTGACTCTCCGAACCATTTTGAAGACAAAGATGCTGTCTCCTTAATGCCCAAGGGTATTTTTGATGTGTATGTCCGTTTCCAAAATTGATCTTGTTTGTGGCAGAGCATCTGTTAACCAGAGGCAAAATATATGAATGTTCTGTTCGTTTTCAGTGGAAGAGACCATTTCTTTTGTAATCCACCTTCAGAGAATTATGGTTAAATTGAAGGTCACATTGCAAATGAAGCATACATTTTAAAATTCCCAAATGAACTTGGCTCCAAGCCAAGGTCTGGTCTCAGCACTTTTCAGACATTAAGCTATTTGATTCCCGCAACCTCCCTATGAAAAGTGTAGAACTGTCGCTCCATTTTACAGATGAGCAAGCTGAGAATAGTTAAGTAATTTATCCAAACCACACTGGCTATTAACCAGGGAGGGTAGGATTTGAACCAAGGCGGTGGGACTCCGCATTGCACTGTTGTTTGTGTGATCATTTGAAGACCTGTGTTTAGAAAATGGTGTGCATAACCAGAGATTACCTTCAGTTGATCAAAAGGCCATATAAAAAGCAATTTTTTGAGTCATAATCCACCTCATCTTCATGTAACGCTGAAAGCCTTAGTGTCTGTTCCACCTCCAAGTGGCATATGGCTGATTGAAACCCTCCATCCCAAAGAAGTTTCCCATGGGCTAGCTGCCTGCCAAGCCTTCCCAGGTTCCACAGTGGCAGGTTGACCCTCCCACACAGCAAAATGGCTTCTTCTCAGCAGGCTTGAGAGCCTTTTGGGGGGAAGATGAGAGCTTCCAGCTTGTGGACTCCCAATGCCCTCATCTTGCCATTCTCAGTTGTCCTGTCACTGCCTAGGGACAGATCCTTGTGTGCAGTTTGAGAACCACAGGCCTTCCAATCTCAGTGCACTTCTTTTTGCAGATGGTTTGTTTCTTTCTCTCTTAGTTTCTCTGAAAGCCAAGAGAGATTCAGCTCACAAAGAGGTCTCACACCCAAGTGGATCTCTTCACGCCCTCACTCAATCCCCTTTCTGAGGTTTTTGGGGACAGATGAAATTGGATCCCATTTGAAAATGTGGCCTGCACAACTTGCGATGATTTTCAGACAACCAAAATGCATCTCTGTTCCTACTCTCTGTACCCATATTTTACCAGGTTGGACATGGTACAGTCAAAAACTTCCAGAGATATCTAGCTTGCCTAAGAATCTTGCAGAGCCTGTGATGATTAATTAATGTTCTCATTAATTAATTCATTCACACAACAAATGTTCACTGAGTATTTTATATGATATTTCTACTAGGAGAAAAGAAAATAGTAATAAGTATAAATTGTTATCTTAACCTTTGAAGAATTTGTGATCTGATTATAAAGACAAGACATAGAATGTAAAATAATGATATAAGTAGAATTACAAGGTAGCCCATAAGAAGTGCCAAATGATGGACGAAAATAAGTACAAGTTGAGGAGAAGGAGGAGGAAGCAAGTGGTGATCATGAAAAACACCATCTTAACTAGGGAAAAGCATGTGAATGGCCAAGTGGAGGGAGGCTGACTTCCTACTCTTCTTTAGAGAGAATCTGGAGCAGGAGAAATAACCAGAACCTTCTCAAAAGTCTTCATATAATTTAGAAGATACTGGTTGGGCACATGACCGATCAGGATAAATTTCCTAGAATTCAAAACGTGGAACCGTCTTAGGATAGGATTCTAGTCATTGTTGGAGAACTAGATTCTTGGCAAGAATATACTAACCCAGTCCCATTGTTTGTTTTTTCCTAGTATAGCCACACCTATGAGAGATGGTTACATCTCCCTTTCAGTACCAAACACACTTAAGGGTCCTAAATCCTACCCTGACTCCATACCAGAAACCTGCTCCCCACCTCAGCAAGAACTATTGATGGAAGGAGTTAGATAGACATTATCTGGGTGGGAGAAAAGAGGATTATGTGTTTCTAAAGAAATCACCATTGGTGAGGGAGATGGGGAGGAAAGAATGGTTTGGGACCATGAAGGAAGTATACTCATCCTTCTAAGGGAATAGAGAAAGACGACCGTGGGCAGACAGGGGGAGGTGACAATGAGAATAAACAAAGGGATGGGGAAAAGTTGTTGGAAGTACAAACTCAGACATGTCAATGAGTTTTAAGAGACTCAGAGGTGTGATGGATAAAGTGTCTCTTCAATTTCCATTGATCCCAAATGCTCCTCTCTGGACAGTGAGGAATATATTTCTTTTAAAATGCAAACATATGGATTAATGATCAAATAGTATGTTTTCTGAGTGTAAATTAAAGGTTGCTTCCCTAATTGGGGACTTGTCTCCATTCTCTGCCTTCCTAAGAATTCGTTTGTTCCAACAAACATCAGAGCGCCATTTTGTCTTAGATAACTAATCATCACGAGAATGTGAAATTAAAGATCTGCTCTTTATTGCAGAAAAGAATGGGGATTAGAGACTTTTCTTCCCTCTGCTGTGCTGCAAAGCATGAAAGAGAAGAACATAAAGAAAGCACTTTCACACCTTGTCAAAGCAAATCAAAACTTGGTACCACCCGGTAAAAAGGTATCACATTTGCATCTTAATAGAAAATGGATTTTAAAGAGAGAGCTTGCATGCATTTTTTTAAATGTTTAAAATTAGCCCATGAATAAAATACTCAGCACCAGATTTTCAGAAGCTGTAACACTATATAACCTTCTCTTACTTTAACTATTCACATGTTTCTAAGACTAATGAAAAAAAGTATTCTTATGGAGACCTCTTTATTCCTTGCACACTATAGACTCCTTATTGTACAGTTTGTGTGCATTCACATGTACATGCAGGAGAACCTTGCAAAGCCTCTAAGACCTTGAGATTAAAGGACAGAATTGCCAAATAATTTTATATTTTCCTCATAGTTTTGCATACCACTCAGACCAGCTTAAGTGCACAGCAGTCAGTAAGGGTCCCTGCAGACTTGATGCCACATTAATTAAGCCGAAGTTTCCCTCTCTTGGCTCTCTTGACATTTGGGATCAGATCATTTTTGGTTGGGGAGAAGGGCTGTCCTGCACACTGTGTGATATTTAGCATTATCTCTGGTCTCTATCCATGAGATGTCAGCACCCATCCCCTCAATCATGACAAACAAAAATGTCTCCAGATTTTGTCCAAATCATCCCAATTGACAACCACTGACCTGAACTGTACTTTTAGAGAGAAGATAAGTTCAGTTCTGTCACTCACCATCATTAGCGTTAAAATCTTTTTTTAAAAAAAATCGAGCAGAAGAAACAGAAAGAACATTTAAAAACATACTGTTGGTCAGAATAGAAAGTTATGTTTATTGGTAATAAAAAACAAAAGGTTTTAGAAACTAGAGAGAGAAGGAGCCTTATGTAAACTGTAAAACTGAAGGCAGCCTGCCAAACCAAGAACATTTTCTCAATGATATTAGCCATCGATATATGTGTGACTGGAGTACAAATTATTTCTGTGGGTAGTTTCTTGGTCTTAGTATCTGGTTTTAAGTCCTTTTTATTGGCTAACACATACTTATTTCTGCTCCCTCATCACCCCAATGACTATTTTTAAACATGTAATCAAGTTCGACACACTACCAGTCACCTTTGACTTACTTCTCAGTTTCCGTAAGTATTCAGCCTATGGAAATATAGTAGGATGTCATGGGTCAAGATGTTCTAAATGTCAGTTCTGATTTGCCCAAAGCTACTTTTCTTTTAATTGACTTGGTGTGATTTTTTTCCCCCAAGCCTGGCCCACTGGTTTTGTAATAATTTGGATAACGGCTCTAAGATTGGTCGATCAATGTCCTTCTATAAAGGTCATTTTTTCTAGTTAAGAGTGAGAGGTTTGCTTTCGCATCAATTTGCAAAGTGCTTTGGATTTTTGAAAGGAGTAGACTGGATGATTGGTCCTAAATTACAATTATATGAAGGATAGCGCGTTGAGGTACAGTTAACAAATGAGTTGGCAAGTTATCTGCAGTTGAAAACAGAGTTTTACAGCCCTTGCCACTTGATATTCTGCACCTTGTTGGAAAATTTCACCCCTAACAAACTCTTCTGGAACATTTGTTATGAAATGTGAACTTTTTTCTTTCTTTCATTTTTCTTTAATTTAAAAAAGATTTATTGAAATATAGTTAATCTAAAATGCTTCACGTATGCAGCAAAGTGATTCAATTATACGTATATGTGTGTGTATATATATGTTTTCAGTTTCTTTTCCATTATAGATTATTACAAAGATATTAAATATAGTTCCCTATTCTCCACAGTAGGACCATGTTGTTTATCTATTTTATATTTATATAGTAGTTTTATATCATATTTTACATTGAAATGTGGACTTTTTTCAATCAAGTATTTTTTAGGATATGGGAATCTGCATTTTTAAGTCTTCTTAAGGATCAATTTTACTGGATAAAATTTCATTTGTCAATCATTTATGAAACTCGCTAGATTCTTGGAATTACATTACTAGAGACTTAGATAGGAATTTAAAACATTTCCACAATGATGCTCAAAAAGCTCATTTTCCCTAAAATCTTACAAAGACTGGAAGAAACAAAATGGGATGGTAGAGCCTGTTTAAAAGGCTTTCTATGGATTGAAGGTATGTATTCAAAAGAGCTCCCACAAACTCTGCACACCCCATTTCAGTGGAGAATTTTATTATCTTGTTCTGACTTGTTGAATGCCCTGGCTCAGCATATCTATACTTCCCCCACGCCAATAAAAAAATATTTAAGCTAGATGTCCTGTTACAGCCCTTGATCAGCTTACTTTCGTTCCTCCTGAAGAGCCCTTGTCACACCCCATCTGCTGGCAGTGGAAGCATCCTTCTCATTTGCCTTTACTTTCGGCTGGTCTCCAGCAGAAACAAAATCACACCTGATGGAGTGAACACCTGAGGTTTCTTTTCTCTCCTCAGCTCTCTGCACTGCAAGCCAAGGTCCATTATCTCAAGTTCCTCAGTGACCTCCGACTGTATGGGGGCCGTGTGTTCAAGGCAACATTAGTGGTAATTTCTTTTTCTTGCTTTTTTGTGGAAGTCACAGAAGCCTTCAAAATATCACTGCCTAGGCTGTCTTGAATGAGCTGCCTTTGATGACAAAAGCAAATCAGCTGTGAATCTTTTCCAGCCCTCATTTCTAATTGACTGCACCCTAGTCTGAAAATATCAGAAGAAATGTTAAGCTAGATAACACCACTGCAGAATGCCCCAGAAAAGGAAATATGAAGAGCTGAGAGAATTGGTGCACTCTCACAATGGCCTCCTTTTAAATCATTGGACCAGAATGATTTGAAAAAGAAAAAAAAAATCCTCATTTCTGATAGCCTCTCATGATAATGAATATGCATGCTATGATAACATTTACTTCCTACATTATTCATAATTTATCAGAGCCTTGCTGTAATCATATATCTGGTTCTTCTAATTGGATGATTTAGTACAATATAACCTGGGAATACTTTCTAAAGAAAATGTAATCTTAGAAAAACAGACTCTCAGGTTCAACTATGCCTGGTGCTTCAGAGCATTTTCATTGTTATTTTATTTATTTATTTGTTTTGGCCACATCATGAAAATTGCAGAATCTTAGTTCCCCAACCAGGGATGGAACCTGGACCACAGGCAGTGAAAGCATGGAGTTTTAACCACTGGACCACCAGGGAATTGCCAGAGGTCTGGTATTTTTAAAATTTTGTGGACATGTCTTTCTCAGCAGGCAGAAAAGCGCTCAGAAGTGACCCTCTTGGTGGGACCTCGCTATGGCATAAGCCATGTCATAAACACCAAAACCAATCTGGTGGCTCTTTTAGCTGACTTCAGCCATGTCAACAGGATTGAGATGTTTACTGAAGAGGAGAGTTTGGTGAGGGTGGAGCTCCATGTGCTGGACGTGAAGGTAAGTCTTTCAGATATTGACATATGACCTTGCTTCCTGATAGTGCTTCTGATATGTACAAAGCAAGCAAAATTTCAACCTGTGCAGCCCATTAGTGGTGAAATGGGTAAAGAAAAAATCCACTCAACTCAGACATGAGGGCTCCAGTCCTCACTAGACGGCTCTGTGATTAGGGGATAAGTCCCTTTCTTTCTCTGAGCTCCATCTCTTCAGCTCTATATGAGAAAGCAAATGAGTTTGGGTCTAAGGTCCTGTCTGGCTCCAGAGTGATGGGGAGTAGGGGAAATGTTTCCCTGCTTACTTTCTAGAATATGTGATTCTTGTGTAGAGAGTCAGGGAGAGTCTTCCCAACTTTGTTTAGATTCCCCATTCCCTTTTTGATGTAGCATGCATATGTGCTCATTCTTTTGGAAAGACTAAGTATTTCAGTCAATCTGTCTTTTCA
Organism: Capricornis sumatraensis; assembly: GCF_032405125.1. Taxonomy (NCBI): domain Eukaryota; kingdom Metazoa; phylum Chordata; class Mammalia; order Artiodactyla; family Bovidae; genus Capricornis; species Capricornis sumatraensis. The sequence continues at coordinate 134,957,826 of NC_091092.1, read as the reverse complement.
CGCTGTAGCAATTAGTGGTGGCCGAACATCTGGCCCCTTGAATATCATGGCCATTTCACTGGAAACAGCCATCTGAGTTTGTCCTCAGAGGGCAGACATTTCCTCCCCAAACAGAAGTTGACAGGAAGCAATCCAGGTCCCCTGTCCCCACTGTCTTGTCCCAGTCATAGATGAGTCATTGGATTTGGACAGCATTAATGTATGTGACGTTTCTGTAGAGAAAAGGCCCAGTGAGTCCACAGAGGAAACAGGTTGAACTGCGAGAAGTCGTATTCTAAGAATGGGGGAAGGACCCACTCCCAGCTTCACCCCCACCCCCAGTGCTGTGGGAGGGGCAGATTAAGAGTAGAGGAGAACGTGGAAATGGGCTTCTACACAACAGAAGGGACACGTCAAGGGAGAGCGTAGAGCTCAGGCACGCCGACCATGGCCCATGGTGTTTCATGGGCTGAATCCAGGGCACTGCACTTGACTTCATGGCAACGAATGTCCAAGGGGAGACTTGGCACACCTGTCCTGGTCCATGACCAAAGATGCTAAGAGCAATATAGCCTGTCATGTAAAAGGGGCAGAAGAATGGATGTATCGGGTGCAGTCATCACAGACCTGATAACAGGGATAATCCATCTCAAACAGAAGGAGGTGACAAGACCCTGTGGATGGGTTCCTGTTTATATAAAAGAATTGCAGGGCTGCTTGGAGGGAGACTGCCATTGAAATGGAAGGAAAAGGCAGCAAGTCGAGTTGATCAGGGCCTTGGGGCGGAAGTTAGGTTTCATCACCCAAGGCCACCGTCCTGGCCAGTGTCCTACCCCTGGCAGTGAAAGCAAGGGACCTGTCATCTTGCTGCTTCTGTGCCTCTCCGGTTGTCTGCTTTTTTCTTGCTCCCTTATTTTCCTCTCACTTTCTCTCTTTTTCAACAAGAACACACCAGAATATCCACCCTTCCTTTCTCAACGAGGATAGGTGCTTCCCCGTATGCCCAAGATCCTTGGCCAATTATGTTTCCAGAAAGTTGGGGCAAGGCCTTTTCTCAATTCCTATGTCTATTTTCCCCTCCCTGTGAATTTACAGTTTCTTTTAGAAGTATCCTTTTCCTGGATCTCTTCAACACTTTTCATTCAGTCTTAACAGTAATTTCCACTTGATTTTTACTTCAGTTCAACACAAATTTTCACCATGAACCCAAACTTAGTCTTCCTGTGATTTTTTTTCAGATAGTGAATTCGTATCTGTTAACTGACTCCTTACCTGTGACTTTTAAAAAGATTAACGATTTGAAACAAAACCAGTGTTATTTGTTTTAACCCAAGATAACTTGAAAAAGACTCCAAATGTCTAGACTTTCAAAATGGTGTCACCTGAACTTTTCTCAGTCAGGCTCTCTGTTATGCCTGACCTTTCCCTCATTTGTGTTTCTCCAATGAAACAGTCACTCCAAAAGTTCGTTTGTTCACATTTCATAAACACAAATGCCACTGTTGTCACTTGAGGGAGGTTATTAAGGGGGGATGTTTTAACCAAAGCGTTCTCTTCTGTGTAGCCCATCACACTCCTGATGGAGTCTTCAGACGCCATGAACCTGGCCTGCTTAACGGCTGGATACTACCGTCTGCTTGTGGATTCCAGGAGGTCAATATTTAACATGGCCAACAAGAAAAATGCAGGGACCCAGGACACAGGTATTCTCTTCCCAAACTCAGGAGGCACCGACCTCCCTTCCCCATGCCAACTGACAACAGTAATAAGGATGTTTCCTTTTAAGGAGAGATGAGCAGATTTAATCATTATAGATGTACAGGCTAATATAGGAAGAGAGAGAAGTAAAGGATTCCATATTTTGAGACCAGACATTGTATTGCTGATATAAACTAGGGGTGAGTTAGCACTGCAGAAGCAAAATCTAGTATGACAAAGCAATCTGGTATAATGCTGTTGTTGTGGTTTGAATTATTAAAAAGAATGATCTAAGACATGATGACCAAACTTGTTTAAAGTGATTATTTCAAAAAATAATAAAATGATATTTCTTGAAAAATTAAGAAGTATACCCATAAAAGCATCTAATGTCCAAATTTAACACAAAAACATCCAAATACTTCTGATATGTTCTAATATTTTTTTTTCTAATATTTTTTTAATGAAATTTTTTTTATCACATTTTACATGGGGCTTCCCTTGTGGCTCAGCTGATAAAGAATCTGCCTGCAGTGCGAGAGGCCTGGGTTCGATCCCTGGGTTGGGAAGATCCCCTGGAGAAGGGAACAACTACCCACTCCAGTATCTGGCCTGGAGAATCCCATGGACTGTGTAGTCCATTGGGTCGCAAAGAGTCAGACACGACTGAGCGACTTTCACTTTCTTTCACATGTCATTTGGCAAATATGGTACCTAGCTCCAAAGTGGAGAAGGCAATGGCACCCCACTCCAGTACTCTTGCCTGGAGAATCCCATGGACGGAGGAGCCTGGTAGGCTGCAGCCCATGAGGTCGCTGAGAGTCGGACACAACTGAGCGACGTCACTTTCCCTTTTCACTTTCATGCATTGGAGAAGGAAATGGCAACCCACTCCAGTGTTCTTGCCTGGAGAATCCCAGGGATGGGGGAGCCTCGTGGGCTGCCGTCTATGGGGTCGCACAGAGTCGGACACGACTGAAGCGACTTAGTAGCAGCAGCTCCAAAGCAGTGATTTAATTATTGTGAAGGGTGTAGGTCTCAGCCTTTATGTCTGATTTTTAACTGCATCATTCTCCCAGAGCTAAGTCAGGGTGCAGAGAATTCAGGATGGAATGCCCAGTAGTTGTGAGCCTCCAAATTTATAAGCAGCTGACCCCTCATTAAGGAGCCCTACATCCAGACGCCAAGTGCCTCCTCCCATGTCAGACTCATGCCCAGGGTTCTGGGACTTCTATCTTGGGAAGACATGGAAATTGTCCAACCCTTGGACTTGGGGCTCTAGAAGGGACCCTGGACATCATGTTACCTTTTTAGCAGAAGCATCAAAATGGCAAAAATCAAATAATTCATCTCAGCCCTTTGACAAGAAGAAATAGCCCCAAAAGTGCAGATAAGGGGGGTTGTAGCTGTTAAACTGAGAGTTTCTTTGAGGGAAGATGGTTTTCATTTATTCTAGAACTGTTTTCTGAAATGTATTTTATTAGAGTATAGTTGACTTACAGGGTTGTGTTAATTTCCCCTGTACAGCAAAGTTATTCACACATATATCTGTGTGTGTGTGTGTGTGTGTGTGTGTATACATTCTTTTCACATTCTTTTCCTTTATGGTTTATCCCATAATATTGAATATAGTTCCCTGTGCTGTACAGCAGGACCTTATTGTTTATCCATTCTATATATAATAGTTTGCATATTTTTCTTCAGTGTTTGAACTTTTCCTCTATGTATAGTGGACAGTCAGTAAATGTGGCTGATGGACAGAGCCTACCATTCAAGTCAGAGATACTGAGCCATGAAAAATGTATAATTAGAGGCTCCATAATTAGAGTTATTTTAAAAGAAAAGGAAATTCTGGGAGAACAAATTCCATTGTCAGTTTTTGAAAGAAAATGGAAGAGAAAAGAAGGGAAGGAAAATCTACTTTTAAACTTATCAGGAAACAAAAATTATTATTCCCTGAAAATATAGTAATATGCAGCTAGGCACACATACAGATAGGCTGGTACACAGTTTATTGTGACAGCTTGTTGAGTGGAAAAAGTTACAGTCAAAGGGTAAAGGAAAACCAGAGAGTTGAGCAAGGCATGATGGAAGGTGACTGGGACTTTCAGCCAGATTTCATCCCAACCCACCTTGAAGTGTCTGTTTTATTAAAAATACATTGAATCAAAGAGGAGGTGGATGTGTGTGCTGGGTTCAGTGGTGAATATCTTTATGACCACATGCTTTCATTGAGCAAGGAGATTTAGAGCAATTGAACTGTGACTTTTGAAATTACAAAGAGCAGTTCCGCAATTTAACATATTTCTTTTGCGTTGGAAAATCTTAAAATCCTAAAGTGTATTGTTAAAATCAAACCTTTTCCCCATGGACAGTTAAGATTATATGGCTGCAAGAGGAAAGCCAAAGCTACCATTCTACAGATGGTTACAGTAATAGGGGCCTCAGTTCTGTCCAATTTATAGCAACTCACAATGTGTTGTTGAATAAAGTTTCATGAGGCAAAAACTTAGTTCCAAAAAGTATCATATCACCATCGGGAAATAATGGAGCTTCAACCTTTTGGTCATTTCTCTTGGTTCGACAGAGAGCCTGAGGGTGAGGGCACATGTTCCAAATAGCACACACAAGCCTGCATGTATGCATGCGTGTGTTTAATAAGAGAGGATGAGGGAGAGAGATGGCACACTCCAAAAAGCAACTAACTGGTTGACCCAAGCAGAGCTGCAGCTCGGAGCTCAGCTTCCTCTAATGGCTGAAAAGCCTCCCTTCTCTTCAGAAATTCCTCCAACGATCTCCTGAGACTCAAAACACTGTAAAGTCTGAAGTCTGTTAAGGCCAGCTCATCTGTAGGAGACATCCTTCTGTGTCTCCCAGATCATTCCAGAAGCCAAATCAGTACACCCTTCTAGAAGAAAGCTGAGAGAGTGTGTGTGTTTTTTTCTTGTCTCAAACTGATCAGAGACCTTCATCAAGACCTCTAGCTAGGAACAGTAAACCCCTCTTTCTTCTTCACTGTCTTGAAAATTAACCCTTCAAGTACTTTGCAAATCCCTGAACTTATGTAGTTAGGCATCTCTGGACCTTAGGAAAGTCTTATTAAATTGCTTTTAGCCTGCTGACCTATTCAGTTTTCTTGTTGGTCTAAACCAGGGGTCAGCAAACCATGGCCCGTGGATCAAGTCGTGTTCTTGTGAATGAAATTTTATTAAAACTCAGGCATGTACATTGTATTAAATATCTAGAGTAGCCGTAACAAATTACCAAAAGCTTGAGGACTTAACAGAAACTTGTTCTCTCACAGTTTGGGGGGCTAGAGGTTCAAAACCCAAGCACTGGCAGGGTCAGGCCCCCTCCAGAGATTCTAGGGGAGAATCTTGTTTTGCCTCTTCCGGCTCCGGGTAGCCACCTGCATTCCTTGTAGCCGCATGACTGCAGTGTCTGCCTCCATCTTCACTCAGCCTCCCCCTCTTCTATGTATGGCCCAAGTGTGCCTCTGCTTTTCTCTTATAAGGACACTTTCCGTTGGAGTTAGGGTCCCACACAGATAATTCCAGGTGATCTCATCTCAAGATCCTTACTTATATCTGCAAAGACTCCTTTCAAATAAGGTCACATTCATAACTTTTGCAGTGTCGCCATTGAAGTCACTGCATTTGTTTGCTTATTTGTCAGCTATGGCTCCTTTCATGTTACAACAGTTGAGTTGAGTAGTTGCTGAATGGAGCTGTTGACCCCACAAAACCTAAAATATTTACTCTCTGGCCCTCCCTTTACAGAAAAAAATCTGCCAACCCTTGGGTTTAAATCCAGAGCTCTCTTACATCCTTGCTCAACCACTCTCCCTCCCCACAACAACCTGCACTAGTCACACACACACACACACACACACACACACACACACACACACACTCTCATACACAGAGCCAGTCATAATTCATGTCATTGTTAATAAAACAATGCTGAACCCCCACAGGTGTATTTATTATTAGGTCACATGTAAATATGCCTGTTGTGTAACTCAGTGTCTTCAAATTTTATCTTTACTTGGTATTCATGAAAATATCATTTATGAAAATACTGAGTAAAATGACTTGGAACATTCTTCAACATTGAGTCCATTATATATTTGGGAGAGAGCCAAAACCTCTTCAGTAAAACTGTTTTTGTTTTTATTTTTCCTATATCTCTTGTATATCTGATATTGACATTAATCAAACTTGGGCCAGAGGGCAATTTGAGGAAACAAATGGGAGAATATGTGGCCCTAACATTTCCTCAAAATGTCACCTCTGGAATTGACAAAGCAATATTGACACAGTGACTCACTGCCCTGTCTTAGTAAATATCAGAGCAAAATTTCCACAGCAGAATTCTCTATTGGAAGACCCTTAAAGATCAAATAACACAATGCTGTTTAAATTAGGATTTTGCCATTTTAATTCTGGCGGAACATTAAACAAATCTTCAGGAGTTTTCATGGTACAAATAAAGATGGAAATTCATCAAAGTATTAACTATGCTTAGAAATAGCAGAGAGGAGTACACGACTTGTCGATGCTCCACCTTCTACATCCTGCCTGTGTGTGCATGTGTGTTTATGGGCATGCGTGCTGGCACTCATATGTAAAAATATGCAAACCCACTAGGACAGGAAAAGGCTAAAGAGGAGTTTTAGTACTACCAGTGCAATATGTAGTATTACAGTTTGTGTTACTATACATTCTATATATATATTTATTATTATATTGTCATAATATTTTCTGAAATACATGGTAGAAGTATGAGGATCCTTGACCTTCTCTTAACTCAATGAGGAAAAAGTCCAGGATCTCCCTGTGCAAAGTGGGAAATGTTCGATTTCGCTTTGCAAAGAAAAGGGCAATCTTTCCCGGAATAACAGCCCACTTTTTTAAAGGTCTGTTGTATATTCACATCTATAGACATAAAGAAGGTCTTTTACATACTAGAACCAGAGATCAGATGGAATGAAGCTGTAGTGCCCTGCTCTCAGATGGTACTCTATTTTATCAGGTAGCAGTTCTATTTTCTGCAGTGTCAATTCTCCTAACCAAGAAATCCGTACACCTGAAGCCTACTACTCCCCTGTTTGGAAAGCTGAACAATAACCATATTCACAAAAGTGATGCTACAAGCCATTAAGTTAAGAAACAGAGACAAAGTGCCCCCAGAAACCAGCCTGCACAGTAATGTGTCTTTGCATGACTCTTTCTCTTTAGGAACTGAAAATAAAGGAAAGCACAACATGCTTGGTCCCGAGTGGAACTGTATACCCCAAATGACCACCTTCATTGGTGAAGAGGAGCAGGAAGCACAGATAACATACATAGATGCAAAGCAGAAGGCAGTTGAGATTCCGGATGGCACCTTGTGTCCAAAAGACCACCACCGGCACTTGTATGTGGACAACACCTATAACTCAGATGAGCTGACCCAGCAGCTGACCCAGCCGGGTGAGGCTCCGTGTGAGGCAGACTACAGAAGTCTAGCTCAGCGGTCCCTGTTGACCCTCTCAGGCCCAGAAACTCTTAAGAAAGCACAGGAGTCTCCGAGAGGAGCCAAAGTGTCCTTTATTTTTGGAGATCTCGCCTTGGATGAGGGGGTCACCGCCCCCACGCTCGGCTATGAAAGGCTATTGGACGAGAGTCCAGAACTGCTGGAGAAGCAGAGCAACCTCTACATAAGCGGTGCCAACGACATGAAGAACCTGGGTCTCACTCCAGACGCAGAGAGCGTCCAGTTCATGGCCAATTCTGTGTATGCAAACATAGGCGACGTGAAGAACTTCGAGGCCGCGGAGGGCATAGAGGAGCCCCTGCTGCACGACATCTGTTACGCGGAGAACACAGATGACGCGGAGGACGAGGATGAGGTGAGCTGTGAGGAGGACCTCGTGGTGGGAGAGATGACTCAGCCGGCCCTCCTCAGCCTCTCTGGCTCAAGCGATGACATCATCGACCTCACGTCCTTGCCCCCTCCCGAAGGGGATGACAATGAGGATGACTTTCTGTTGCGTTCCCTGAACATGGCCATCGCCGCGCCCCCACCTGGCTTCAGAGATAGTTCTGACGAGGAGGACTCTCAGAGCCAGGCTGCTTCCTTCCTCGAGGACAAGGAGCCAGGCAGCACCCTGCAGAATGACGAGATCCCCGTGTCTCTCATCGACGCTGTGCCCACCAGCACCGAGGGCAAGTGTGACACGGGCCTGGATAACACTGGAGTTTCCACGCTGGACACTCTGGAAGCTCTGTCCGTGTCAGAAGATCCGCAGACCAGTGACAATTCAGGTTCTTTCACGATTGTTACATTTATTCACTGATAGCCATATCCTTCCATCCCTTCAAGCCATCCGCCCTTGGAATCCTGTCATATGTCCTTCATTTCACGCATGTCCCATTTCCCAAATGTGCTGAAACTACCATCATGGGTTTTTCATGTATGTGGTTTCCTTTTTTTTTTTTTAAACATGTGGCACGTTTTTTTTCCCCTATTTCCGGAACAACTGTGCAATAAACTCAGAGTCCTTACTGAAAAGGGAAAAACTTGGTATTGTTTTTAATACTAATGAATCCCATGTTCTTACGTGTCTCCTAGTGCCTGTGATGCATCCATTAACCGCTTCTTGTTTTTTACGGCCTGCAGGTGTAGCCATCTTGCGGGCTTATAGTCCCGAGTCCTCCTCTGACTCGGGCAATGAGACTAACTCTTCTGAAATGACGGAGAGTTCTGAACTGGCCACGGCCCAGAAGCAGTCAGAAAACCTCTCCCGCATGTTCTTGGCCACTCATGAAGGCTACCACCCTTTGGCGGAAGAGCAGACAGAGTTCCCCGCCTCCAAAAGCCCTGCTGGGGGCTTGCCTCCAAAGGCCTCCCACACTCTGGCCGCCCGTCCAGTGAGTGACCTCCCGCCCAAAGTTGTGCCTTCCAAGCAGATGCTTCACTCGGACCACATGGAGATGGAGCCCGAAACCATGGAGACCAAGTCAGTCACTGACTATTTTGGCAAACTGCACCTTGGGCCGATGGCATATTCCTGCACCAGCAAAAGGAAAAGCCAGCCGGCCGATGGGGAGGGGAAAGCACCCCTTAACGGGAGCATGCCGGGGAAAAAACAGCAGGGGATCAAAACAGCCGAGGCGGAGGAGGACGCCAAAGGCGGTAAATTTGCTACTGTGTCTTCAAGGGACAGTCAACACCTCAGCACTTTTAACCTGGAGAGAACTGCCTTCCGCAAGGACAGCCAAAGATGGTACGTGGCCACTGAGGGCGTTGTGGCTGAAAAAACTGGATTGGAAGCAGCACCAGGCATCACCTTTCCCAGAGCTTCGGGTGTGGGGAGCAGGGACACCGAAGGGAAGGATGACGGGGCTCCTGAGGGAGAAGCCATCGAGGTTTCAGGACTTGGCCCGCGGGACCACTTCTTAACAGATGTCACCTGTGTGTCTTCCGCCAAAGACTTAGGTAACCCAGAGGATGCCGACCCGTCCAGCTGTGACCGTCCCGCCAAGCTCCCGGAAGCAGAGGAGGGCGTGGGCCGTCTTTGTGACTACCACTTGGCCAAGCGGATGTCGTCATTGCAAAGCGAGGGCCATTTTTCTCTCCAGAGCTCTCAAGGCTCCTCAGTGGACGCAGGCTGCGGCACGGGCAGCAGCAGCAGCACGTGCGCCACTCCGGTGGAGTCCCCCCTCTGCCCCGCCCTGGGGAAGCACCTGATGGCCGAGGCCTCCGCAAAAGGCATGAGTTACCTTCCCTCCGAGGAGAGAGCCCCCGGGCTGCCCAACCATGGGGCCACCTTTAAGGAATTACACCCACAGACAGAAGGGATGTGTCCACGGATGACGGTGCCTGCCCTGCACACAGCCATTAATGCTGAACCCCTGTTTGGCACTCTGAGAGACGGATGTCATCGACTCCCCAAGATTAAGGAAACCACAGGTACAGCAATGATGGATTTAGCACTTTGCGGTACCTGCCAGGAGCACGTAAAACAAATTTACCACAAGCCTAAAACTAAAAATCTGGAAAAAAAGTAAAAGTTAGGGTTTTATTCTTGAAAAAGCTGCCGAACTGCGGCCAGGTGAAGTGTCAATCATCAGTCCCCCAGTGTTTAATACATACTGATGTTTCTAGATCTGGGCAGTAGTGGAAATGGCATTTGCCCTTTAGATTCCTGCTCTGTCTTGCTTTTAGAATTTAATGGAGCAATATTTTTTTTTCCTGAATTCTAAATGTAGACTTTTAGCCAGGCCCAGTGCTACTTTTAAGTTATAAGAATCACAAAAGGTTGATTTCCTTCTCTAGATATCGAATTTCTCATTTTGCCATTTCATTTTTGAGAAGCAGGAAAGGATAATAGAGCAGGGGATCTGGGAGTTGGGAGGGATTGGGGGAGATCATTTGCCTTTCAGCAATATTTCCAGATTCTCCGTACTCTGTAAAACTCTCTAAGATGAGTATTCTGAGGTGTCAGGCCTACTGCAGTGTCAGGAAGGTCTGGGGGTACATGATGAGCTGTTTTATTTCCCCCCAAATAATAAAATAATAAGCACAGGTAGAAACATGAGCACAGCTATCTTCTGTGCTCATCTTCACCATTTTGCCACCAGGTGGGCCCTTAGCGGTCTCCAAGATCCACTTGTCTAGCCATCGTGGGGCAAAAACAGACACTCGTTCATACTTTCCAATTTCAAATTATGCCCTCAAATAGTGTCTTTTCCTAGGTCAGTAGATGTCAGTGAGACCTTGTTCTTGTTCAGTTGCTCATTTGTGTCCATCTCTGCGACCCAATGGACTGCAGCACGCCAGGCTCCTCTGTCCTCCACTGTCTCCTGGAGTTTGCTCATATTCATGTCCATTGAGTCAGTGATGTCAGTTAATTTCCATTCGTGCCCTTTTAAGATTATCTCCTTTGTCAAAACTCACCACTAGTTTCATCTGCCTTGGGAAACCCATCTCTGAATGTTACTTAACTCATCTCCTAGCTAGCATCTTTTCCTTTAAACTCGTTAAAGGATACTTTGCAGTTTACAAAGAGCTTTCACCTAATTTACCCCTTGCTTCTCACAAAAATTCTATGAAGTGGAAATTGTGCTTTTCACATGACAACTTTTCTGGCACTTTCCCAGTGTCTCAGCTTCAAACCCTGTAGCAGGAAAACCTCATGGGGTCCTCTTTAAAAGATTAGTATATTTAATTTGCATTAATTAAATTAGGCCACTTCTTTTTAAAAAGATAGCCAATGCCAGGATTAATCTAACTCCTTAAAATGGAACTTCAAAGTCATAAATATGCTTGAATAATCTCTGTAAGACGTGTGTTCTCTCGAATATATCCTTGGGAGATCACAGACATCACATAGAGATTTAGTAAAAATGACCACCCATGAGGTGCTTAATGATTCTCTGTTTTTCTGCTACCCCTAGTGTAGCTTTGACAGAGCCTGGGAAGGAGAGACGAGGAGGCATGCCTTCAGCTTGGTCTCAATATCCTGAAGCTGATCCCACCCTGCTACCATCAAACATTCACTCGGAATCAAAGGTGCCAATTCCAAATCAAGACCCTAACGATTTCTCCCAAGCAAACCAGGCCTACGGAGAGGCTGTGAGCTGGTGGCCACTGGATCTGAGAAGGGGGAGCCTCAGGACATCCCCCAGCCAGAGGGCTCTAAGACGGAGCAGCAGTATCCTCTCAGGATCTGTCAGTTTGGAGACCTTCCAGGAGAGAAGCCAGGGTGCGGTCAGCTTAAAGTGTCCAGGTATCACAGAAGCACAGGAGACCAGTTCAGAAAGGCGAGCAGAACTCCCCCTAGGGAAGAAGCTCACCAAAAGTTTTTCCCAAAGCTCGATGCACTTTAGCTCTGAGGGGAAAGTTCACAAAAGGTCCCTGGTGGCTCACAAAGACTCAAAGCTGTATAGGACATTGCCCTTGCGGAAGCTGGAAGGCAGCCATTGGAGATGCCGGGGACCTTTCAGCTACTGCTTCCTGAACCGAGGGCAGGATGAAGATGGTGATGAGGACGAAGAGGAGGGAGAGGCCACCCACCAAGTCTCTTGCCTCTTTCGACCACAGATGACTCAAGCCATGCCAGACCCAACCAGCCCACCCCTGGCTGTTGGAATTCAGAAGCAAGGAGGAGAGCTGTCCAGAGGTTCAGTGCTAAATGTCTGGGCTGAAGACTTGAGTGGCCCAGATGATGTGGACTTCAGCAACCTAGCTTTTGATGCCCGGATTGCAAGGATAAATGCCCTTAAGGAGAGCACATATACAATGCCTGATGGGTTCCTCGCAGCCCAAAATGATGCCAATGAACTGCTCTGCCTTGTCAGGGCAACCAAGGGAAAGAAAGAGGAGTCACGCCCTGAAGCATATGACCTAACACTTTCTCAGTACAAGCAGCTATTATCCATTGAGTCCAGACAGTTGGGAAGTGCCTGTCGGAAAATGGCAATGGCTGAGAAAAGCCCAGAAGAGATGCTCCTAGCTATGACTTCCAGCTTTCAAGTGCTCTGTTGCCTAACAGAAGCCTGCATGCGATTAGTTAAAGTCGTGAACTCCGAAACACAGCGGCAGGAAATAGTAGCAAAGATCGATGAAGTGGTCATAAACTACATCTGTCTCCTGAAAGCTGCCGAGGCAGCCACTGGAAAGACCACTGGTGATCCTAATGTTGGACTCTCGATGCGACATTCAACCACCATGGCCGCTCTCGTAAGCACACTAACACGTTCTCTCAAGATGCTTTTAAATAAATAAAGTATGAAAGTCACGTCATAATCTACCTTTGCAAAGCCATACATGAACTTTTATTTACTTTATGTGTACGATGAACAGACGTCTCCTTTCTTCTCTCTGTATATTTTGTTATTTTCTATGAAATAGGAGATAAAAGTCACATTGATGAAAAGTTGAAATGTACTAATCCAGATGTATTCTGTTTATATTATACATATATATACATGTAAAAGAAATATACAAGAAAGTGGTGACATTTGGCTATTTTTCACATAGTCAAAACTCCAGGTATGTGATGTGAAATTTTAATTTCTGCTGTGTTGGAGCAAAACAATGAATCCTATCCCTTTTCCTTCCAAGCTGATACTTGGAGACCATATCATTCATATTTAGAAGTAAAAAAGAAAAGAAAAGGAAAGAAAAATCACAATGTATATAAAACAGTACTTATGTTTTAAAGCTATGATTTTTAAGCATTGGAAATAGCAAAAAGACATTTAAAATTCAAAAAGCTATTATGAATTATTAGCGAATATATATAATAAATTAATTTTTGCTCATAGTGTTTGGTTATCTGATGCTTTTTTCCAAGAATCCTACATATTTCCTTTTGGCTTATGCCATTTGGGCTAGAAATGGGGTGGGAATGGATTCTATTGTGTCAACACAAATACTCTTCATGATGTTTCTAGAATGAATGTACTTCCCAAATAGAAGAACAGAGGGAACGATGGGCAGGTTTCTGGATAATACCTACTTATAGACTGATTATGGAAAATGAGAGTAATTCAGAATACCAAAATTAAATTGTTTGATGAAAAGAAAGCTCTGCTTTGACTCAGTGTCAAACTATACAAACCAAAGACAATCTCTCTGCCCACCATTTCAGCCATGAAACATAGGATTTCCTTCAGAGTGACAGAGCATTTAGAGAAGTATTTTCAAAATTACAAAAAGGAACATAAAATGACCCTCACAAGTAAATGCAGGTCCAGTAACATGAAGCAGACCACTCACCAGGCTATGAGTCACATCGCAGATCACAGCTCTCAGCAAAGAGCTTCATGCATCCCCTCTGCAGGAGCCCATGCTTCCAACCAAATTTGTGATGACAGCCTAACACTGGGACAAAGTTTTGAATCTGGAATGTTACAGAAAATCAGGGAAAGATAGTTACTGTAATATGGAAGCCATACTGAAATAAATAATGAAGTATTTATGAAATGTTCTAGTCTGGATTGGCTGATAGAAATATGTAAGCTGGGAAAAAATTTGTTTAGAAAATGAGTGGTAAACTTGACCACTTTAAGTGAACCTGGTGGAATGCAAAGAAGTTTTCAGAACCGTCGTCTCTCTAAAAATGTATCTTTGAGTCAAAGCAAAAGGATGCCAATTCTGCAGTTGTAAAATAAACTTGATAATGTACATATGTACTTCATGGCTCTTTTAGTGTTCAAGCTACACACACTCTTATTTATGTAGGTGGCTTCTTAAAATATGACAGGAGTGTGCCCAGTGCAAATATTTCCATTTTTGTAGGCATAACACAGTCCCCAGTTGCTATCTCTCTCATCATTCGTTCCATAGAGACTCAATAAAAAAAGCCACACATATTTATAGGTGGTAGCAAACAAAAGAAGTTTAGACATGTGTTATTACAATGTTTAATAAAACATTATTTGATTACAATTATAAATATTGGTGTTTGATAGAAGTATTAATGGTGTTTACTGTGGAAAATTTTGGTAAATATTCTGTGTACTAAAATATTAATAGGATTGTGTTCTATGTCAGACAATGTGTGAAACATATATATTATCTCATTTAATCATCACAATGATCTCATGGTTTGGACGCTATCATTAATTCCATATGGAGGCAATATGGTTTCATAGTTAAGGACATGGAGTTTGCAGTCAGACACTTCTTGATTTAAATTTGGGCTCTGCCATTTTCTATTCCTTTCATCTTGGGAAAGATAGCCAATTTTTCTCAGTCTCAAGTTCCTTCTAGTAAAATGAAAGTCAATAATAAGACCTATTTCCATAGGATTGTCATGAATTTTAAGTAAAATTATGTATATGAAGTTCTTACTGCAATACCTGGCAGAGAGTAAGCACTCAGTGTTATATATCACTATCATCATAAGCATTGCATTAAATATATTGCCCAAGATAACACGTGGGGGCTGTTTGTTTTATATGCATATTGTATCCTGACTGTGCAGAATACATTAATGTATTGCATATGTATAAAAGAACTATACAAGAACGTGACATCTCCAGTTAGAACACCGTCCCAGTCCATTTCATTTCTTTGGGAGGCCTCAGTGAAATAGCTCTGGGTCTTTCTAATCAATCTCTCAGAACCTTTGGGTGCACCAATAAATTTTTGTTTCATATAAACAAACTCTTTACTACTTAGAAAACCTCAAAAGCTCCCCTGTTGCTAAACGTGCTTCTCCTAAGTGGGGTCCAGATCCACTAGAGTGTAGGAAGAATGTATTAGAATGATCCGTGTGTTTATTTTTATCTAGCCTTTTTTACATTTGTGTATGTTTTATAACAGCCTAAGAGCACAGTGGTATATGTACATCATTTTCAATAAATCAGTTAAATAAGCATATGCCTGGTGCATGTATGGGATATTGTCACAGACAGTTGCACTCACTGAAGTGTGCAGACCACTGAACCAGAGAATGAAAGTTTCTTGTCCCTTACACTTAGTCCGCAGCCTAGTTTTCAAGGTGTATCACCTATTATTTTAATTAATCTTTTATTATAAAGCTTTCAAACATATACAGAGGTAGACACAATCATATAATGAATCAATATGTACTCATCACACACCAATTCATGTCCAATCTTATTTTCTCTATTTCTAGGCACCTCCTTCCACAGCGTATGTAGAAGCCAATCCCAGACATCATAGCATTTAATCCATGAATATTTCGGTAAGCACTTACTATAGATAAGAATTTTTAAACATAATCATAATGCCATTTTTACACTTTTTAAAATTAAAAATTCCATAATATCATCAAATAAATGTTACAGAAATAATGAAGAAACCCCCAAAGACAATCCTTGTCAACAATTTAGGACATCTGCTTTCAATTTTTTCAATATCTATGCTAATGTTATTATTATTGTAGGGGTTTCTGAGTGTAACTTTTGACTCAATCTGAACACATTTGTCCCGTTTCTGAGTCTCATTTTCACCATATCTTATGTAAGTGGATTGGCTGGAAGAATCTGATTGACATGGAACTACAGAGGGCTCAGATGAGTCACCCTCACAGTATTAGGCTGCCAGTAAAATCCAACGACTTATGCAATTGCATTAGACATTAAAATTAAAACAGACCCCTCAGCCCAGCTGAAGTTAGTCTAATCACAAAAGAAATTATGTTTCAGAGAAGAAGAACTGACTATATTGAAATGACCAGCCACAACAACCTTACAATAGATCGATTCCTTTTGCTGTGAATTTCCTCTTTCATCATGCTCCATCTTTGGAAAGACAATTCGCATTTCTGTTCTTCTTTTATATAGTTCTAAGTGTCAGTTATTCTCTGAATGTTATTTCTGAGCTACTCAGGATGGCACTCTTAATTTATTTCTCCTGGTTTACTCTTAATTTGGCAATGTTTGTTCTCTTGGACTGATTATCACCATTTGTAATTGTGTTAACTATTTTTGAAATTGAAAAACAAGGCAAATTAGCTATGTTCAAGTGATTCCTTCTCTGTTCTAAACAGTTGAGAATCTTCACAGGAGTCAAAATATATGGATATTATTACATTGTTTCTCTAACCTGATTTTGTGCTGTGAAAGGGGTTGATTTTAGCGGCGGGGTGGGGGGGGGCGGGGAGGATGTGTTTGAGATATAGAGGTGTAAAAGAGGTGTTTGAGTATATAAATGTGTGTGTCTCTGTCTGTGAGTATAGTTTTCAGTTTAGTTTTGTGGATTTCAGTGCAAGTTTCCCCTCTGGCAGTCCAAAAACTATGATAAAACTTTCAAGTCAGATTGCAGAAATAGCTTCTCAGCTTTGAAAGATCAAAGGGTTGGAATCTTACCTTTTGAACTGAATTTTATTCATACCAACTTGAACATCACTAAGTTGGGTACTTTTTATTCCACCTATTCCCTAGCCTACCCTTCTCACTTTTTCATTTCAAAGCTTGGAAAGTAACCTTCAGAAATTGTATTAGAACTTTTTTAATTTAATAAATAAATAAATTTCAAAGCCTATACATAGGAAATTCATGAAAGAACAATCCATGTCTTTATCAACTGTTTCTGCTGTAGAAAAGAATGGAATTAAATCCTGCATAGCTGAAAGAAGTAGATAATCAATTATCCCAAGTATTGGGATAACTTATTTCACCATTCAACTTGAAATTAACCCACTGCCTTCTGCTGAACTTGCCCTAATCTTTCCTCCATATTTATAATCGCATCTCAGTTTTCTGTTGCTTTAAAATTAATGTGCCACACTGCATGGCTTCTGTGATCTTATCTCCCCAACCATAGATTGAACCCGGGCCCTCGGCAGTGAAAGCATGGAGTCCTAACCAATGGACCAGCAGGGAATTCCCTTCATTTTTCACTCTGCAGTCTAAACCAAAATTCTTGACTAGGATGTCCTTTGCAGTCTCGTCATTCACAACGTTAGGAAGAATTAGCTTTGACTGTCAATATAGGTGGGATTGGGGAAGCGGAGTCTTCTTGGTTAACTCCAACCAAGTAATAGTTCTGTTTTCCTGTTGAATTAGTACCCTTGGCACATCTTGCTGTTTGACTACATGACCCATAACTCCTTTCTGTCTCCCAGCTCCCAGCGTGAGTCCGTTCATTTGTTCAAATAGCTGTTAACAATGTCCTAGTCTGGGCACACACTCTGCTAGGTTCTGGAGGCGGGGTACAATATGATTGATGTGGTCTCTGCCAAAAAGGGAACACCCATTCTAGAATGGGTAATCCTTTGTTATTTCTCAAGAAAGAAGGGGCTCAGAGTAAGTCAGTGCAGGCAGTCTTCACTTTGTATGGTAGTACAGGACTGCAGAGAAGACCATGCAGGCCCAAAATGCATAAAGTGATCTTAATACTGTGAAAAAATTACAATTGTTCTGTGATCCATAAAGACTTTTAGTCAAAATATTCTCTTATCAATTATTAATGTATAGGGATATGACCATATAATAGAATGCCTATTTATCCAGTACACAGTCATTTAAAACATTAGAAACTCTGAGAATTAAAATGAGTCTTTTTGTAAAACCTTATAAAGAGTAGTTTGAACAGTACTTGCCTTTTTTGCATCATGTAACTTACAGTATGGGATTCCCAGGTAGCTTAGTGGTAATGAATGTGCCTACCAAGGCAGGAGATGTGGATTCTATCTCTGGGTCAGGAAGATCCCTTGGAAAAGGAAATGGTAACGCACTCCAGTATTCTTGCCTGGGAAATCCCATGGGCAGAGGAGCATGGGGGCTATAGTCCATAGGGTTGTAAAAGAGTCGGACATGGCTTAGCGACCAAACAACAACAACAACTTACAGTATGGAATTAGCATCTTTGTATGCTTCAGCAAGTTGCCATACTCCTTTCTCAGTATGGATCAACTTCCAACATTTTATCATCAGCATTTTCTTTGTTGTGAAATGTCTCTAAGAGTTCCTTGATGTGACTGTTTTTCCCCAGTGTCACTTCCTCGGTGACTGCTGCACCCTTTACGTCACAGCCACTTCCCGTTTTTATGTCACTAAGTTCGCCTTCCCTGCATCCCTCCAGACGACCTGCATATCTGTAATCCCAAATGAGGACAGTGATGGCATTCCCACAGTCACCTGCTTCTTCTATTACTCCGTTTACATTCGATTATAATTCTACTTCCAGAGTAACCACTTTTATTTCTTTGTTGCACTTTTGCCTTTATTGGCCAGTTCCCTGTTGTAATCATCCATTTTTTATAAAATGTTATATGGTTCTGTTTCATCACTCAGAAGAAAGGGAGGAAGCACAACTTCATGCTTTGCTGTCTGTGCATGAACTGAATACCAGATGTCATATTGACTGATCAGTGGCAGACTTTGAAGGAGATAATATGATTAGTCATTGATCATCATGCACATCTTTTATCATTTATTTCTATTTATTTATTTGGCTGCATCAGGTCTTAGTTGTGTCACTCGGGATCTTTAGTTGCAGCGCATGGACCCTCTAGTTGTGGCACGTGGGCTCAGTAGTTGTGGGACAAGGACTTATGTGCTCCGCAGCATGTGGTATCTTAGTTATCGAACCAAGGATAGAACCCATGTCCCCTGCATTGTAAGGGGGATTTTAAACCAGTGGACCACCAAGGAAGTCCCCATCTTTTATTTATATAGTGGTTTTTTGATTCAAGAGTTAGTAGCGAAATTTGTACTTTATGGAGTTACTCACAGTTAACATACCATGGTAACCAAAGTTTAAACCATGTTGTTGGGGGACTGGTGTTTAGCTAAACTGTGTTAATGGAGATTCACATATATCAGAGCCATCCAGAATGAAGACTTTCTGTACTTAGGTGTTTAAAGGGTCTGAAGCCTGTGGTAAAAATGACTGAACGGGTAGCATTCAGTACTGTCCAATAGAATTTTCTGCAATAATGGAAATTTTCTAAATCTTTGAAGTACAATATGATAGCAAAGAGCCATACGTGGCTATTGAGGATTTCCAACATGGCAACCGAATTTTTAACTTCATACAATTTAATTAATTTAAATTTAAACACCCACCCATGGCTAGTGGCTACCATATTGGGCAATGAAACTCTAGCAGACAAACAGACGAAAAAAAATGTAGAAAAATAAGCATAATTGTGACAGATTGCAGTAAAGTCTAAGAGGGAAATTGATAGGCTGCTAAGGAAGATTTTCCTAGATTTGGTAGGATGGAGCTAACTCTGACCATTTAGTACACATGACCTCCATTTCACACAGGCCGTGCTAAAGACATGTAAAGGGTGTATGTAATGGAACAGTAGCCCCTAAAGAGTATCCCTCATTAGAGTGCCCCTGAACAATGCCAACACACACAGAGACTCAAACAACACTCACTTGTTCTTAGCCTTTGGATGCCTTAGATGATCATGTATGATTTACATGGATAACTACACTTTCCTCAAGATCTGAAAATCTGCTGTGAATTTTGACCACAGATTATTTTATGACGATTACCACATACGATGGTATATGCCAATTGTGTCAAGTACTGACCTAACAGGCAGCATATGCAGTTTGTTCCCTGAAATATGTCTCTCCTGAAAACAGTCTGATGCCACACCAACCCTCAGTCCAGAGCTGGAACTTTCCACTGCTTTTCCCCATCTTTCCACCAGTTCTTGGGCCCAACTTCCTTCTTGGTTAGGTTCCAAGCTGGATCCCAAGTCCACTCAGATGTGACCCAGTCTTTCTGAGGTTTAAAATATATACAAGGTAGAAAGGAATAAAGGAAGCTGTAAGCTCAGAGTTTGATGAAAGCCAATTCAACTTGAATCTCCACTATGCATTATTGTCTTCATTATTGCCTTTGTCTTCTTTCCCCTCTTTATCTCCCTGACACTCCCTACCCCCACCTTTCTGTACTACTTTTCTATTGCTGAGTAACACATTAACACAAACTTAGTGGCTTGCAATAACACACATTTAGTATCTCACAGTTGTTGGAGGTCAGGCGTCTGGGCACAGCCGAAGTGGTCCTCTGCTCGGGGTCTCAAAATGTTGCAAACAAGGTTTAGGTTGGGCTGCATTCTCATCTGAAGATTTGGTTAGTGATAACTCTGTTTCCAAGCTCATTCAGATTGCTAGAATAATTCATTTTCTTGCAGCTTTAGGACTGGCCATTATTCCTGCTGTTTTGCTGGCTGGAGACCAGAGGCTGCCCCAGGGTCATAGAGGCTGCCCACAACTGCTTGCCACAGGGCCATCTCCAGCGTGGTTGCTTATTTTGTCAAGTCTGCAAAGAGGTTTAAGTCAGGTCTTCCCAGAATAAACTCATTTAATCAACTCAAAATTAAATTGATTTGGGACCGTAAGTACATCTCCAAAATTTCTTCACCATTGCCATATTCTGTTGGTTAGAAGCATGTTCCAGGTCTTGTCCACACTCAAGGGGAGAGGGCTGGATGGGGCGTGAACGGCAGGGGCAGGAATCACGGGGACCACCTTGGGGGCTGTCAGCCCTGCCGTCTAAGGCTTTTCCTTCAGCCTTCAAACAAACTCAACAGGTCACATATTCCTCTGAACAGAATATACAGTGTAGACACTTGAAATACAAACTTCAAAGGCTTTCAGAACCCACAGCTCTGACATAAGTCATCAAAGGCCACGTGGACAGCCTTTGGCCAGCTCTGTCTTGGCCCTGGCCCATTCTCTAGATTTATTTCCATGTTAATATGCCAAGCTTCTCTGGGGCTGGAAACTCCAATAATTATGATGCACTGACCTGTACAGATCAGGATTTCATTAGTGGTGAGTCCATAGGTAAACTTTCTGCAGCAGTATGACTTTCTTCTTTGCATTCATTTTAGAGTCAAGTATGACTTTGAGGTCAGGTTACATCAAACAATTAAACTGGCAGATGAATTAGTAAAGATGCTAAACTTTAGCCAGCATAACCATGCCTTTCTCATGTATTTATGGGAAGGGGGATGAATAGGCTCCAGGTCACCTGCTCCTCAGTTATTCATCTGAAGTGGAGCCCACACAGTGAAGTTCAGTTGGCCTCCATGCCCACTTGGCACTGCTGGCCAGAGTACCCTGAAAGGATGCTCTTTCCTTCATGTGGGCTTAAGCAGAGATGAATATGGAACAGGGCTCATTTCTTTATGGATTCTCTCCCTTTGTTTTGCAAAGCTATGTAAAACTATATTGTTGAATCAGGCTATACTGAAGTATTCTGTTCATACGCCCTTGATTTCTGAGAAAGCTGAGACAAGGCAAACAGACACACACACACCCGTGCCCATGCCTGTGATGTAAATAAACGTAGTGTCACATCACCCAGAAATACATGCCTGTCTTTTCTGCCTCCTATCTGCCTCTGTTCCTCACTACTGCAAATGTGGTTTCTAATCTGTTACCAGTATGATTAGAATGACATTAATAAAAACACCTAACATTTATTCAGGCAAATGTGCCAGGTACTATGCCAAATGATTTTCGTGCATAGTTATTGCATCTATTTCCTAGAACAACCTCTGAGAAATTATTATCATGCCTTGCTTATTTTTCATTTTTTGCTATATCCCTCGTGTTGTGCAATATCCTCTTGTAGCTTATTTTATACCTGATAGTCTTTATCTTTTTTAAGAAAGAAAATTGAGGCTAGAGAATCCAAATATAATTGGCCCTAAATCATGGATGTTGTCAGAATCAAGATTTGAACTCAGGAATTGCAGTTTTCTTCACCAGGTTTGGGCCAAGTAGCTAGCTTGATTGTTTTTAATCAAATAAATACAGCATGTATTTTTTAAACACTTAAATTCCACCAAAGAAATTACAGAATAAAAAGCAACCATCTCCCATCCCAAACTCCCCACTAAGTCCCAGTTCCAAGAGACAACCCATTTCACCAGTTCCTGTTTTTAGTTTTTCTAGTGATTTTCTCACCCCACTCCAGTACTCTTGCCTGGAAAATCCCATGAACGGAGGAGCCTGGAAGGCTGCAGTCCATGGGGTCACTGAGGGTCAGGCACAACTGAACGACTTCACTTTCACTTTTCACTTTCCTGCATTGGAGAAGGAAATGGCAACCCACTCCAGTGTTCTTGCCTGGAGAATCCCAGGGATGGGGGAGCCTGGTGGGCTGCCCTCTGGGGTCACACAGAGTCGGACACAACTGAAGTGGCTTAGCAGAGCTTAGCAGAGTGATTTTCTCCTTAATTCTAAATAGTACGATTTGTTGACTTACCAACTATGGACAATCGCTGCCAATCACCTCTCGAACGATGAGGAATTCACTTATTTATGTTACCGCTCACCTTTCTTTCTCCTCCCCATCCCATATCTAATAGGGGTGTTACTGTGTTCTAGTCTTCATTATCTAACTTTAAATATTATAGTTAAACCTCTGCTTCTTGTTCAGTCATCTTTAGATGGTCTCTGTTGATTCCTCATTGATGTGGAATGGAGCAAATTATTTCCCCAGCATATCTTTCTTTGCCCCTCACCACTTCTTCACTCATTCCTCCTATTTTAGGCCATGAGTAGCACCACTCCAGTGCTCTTGCCTGGCAAATCCCACGGATGGAGGAGCCTGGTGGGCTGCGGTCCATGGGGTCGCGAAGAGTCGGACACGACTGAGCGACTTCATTTTCACATTTTACTTTCATGCATTGGAGAAGGAAATGGCAACCCACTCCAGTGTTCTTGCCTGGAGAATCCCAGGGGTGGCAGAGCCTGGTGGGCTGCTGTCTATGGGGTCGCACAGAGTCGGACACGACTGAAGCGACTTAGCAGCAGCAGCAGCAGCACCACATTGATATCATTTACACTGTTATTAAAAGCAACATTGGTCACAATGTTTAGGGACCAATGTTTTGTAAACCACTACAGCCTGGAAAACCAGCATAGTTGACTGCTTTTGTGAAAACCACGATATTATCCAGAACTCTTCTAGAAGGTGAAACAGAGACCCCTATATGTGGAAGGAAAGAAGAAAGAGTTTACTATGAATTCATTGTATCTTAAATTGGTGATTCTCAAAGTGTGGCCCTTGAACCAGCAGCAGCAGCACCTTCTGGTAACATAGAGATGTGGATTCCTGTGTTGTGCCTAGACCCACTGACTCAGGTTCTGGGAGGCGGGGGGCGGTGGGGGGTGCAGTCCACCAAGAGGATTGAAGAAGCCACCATATAATTCTAATGAGTGCTCACGTCTGAAAATCACTGTTTTTTCTGCACTAAACCTTGTCTTGTGACTGAAGCTTAAATTACTTAAAATGTGTTTAAACATTGAAATACACACAGAGTGGCTATGATTAATAGATCCAAAAGAGATGACAACAGCCACATACATATTTAAGAGAACTCTCACCAGATTGGATTTTCAACATCAGGAGACATTAAGGGAAGAAGTTTCATAAGACGAGAGAAAGTAGACAGAGTGCAATTTGAGTTGCATTCAACCTGGAGAAGTTCTATAGCAGCCAGAATAGTCATAGATATGCCAAAGCAAGCTAGTTTTCTGCCCTGCACTTGCCTAACAGAAGTTCAGTGTCATTGCTTCACAGAGCCCTTTTAACTAAATCAGATTCCTCCTCCTTATAAGTGCAAGCTTGTCCTACTGTTTCCTCTTAGTCAAGATTGGTAGCATTTTCATTTCTCTCATGAAAATGAAGTCATTCATTAGACTTAGATTGGCGGTACAATTTACAAGCCAATAATCAGCATTTGTATTGTGATGATAAGAGGATTCATTTTATCCACCTTCAATATCATGGCTCCCAAGTCACTTGAAAGAATGTTCAAAGCATCAAAATAAAATAGACTCTTTCCTTAAATAGCATTGATTTTTCAAAATCATATCATAGCTGCCTTTGTATTTAGTTTCTAGGTTTTTTAAAAAAGTTTTTCTGAAGTTCCTATAGGTTTTCCTTTTTCCTTTCTCATGAAATTAAAATAGGCTATTCTGAATATCTAGCACTGTATTAAAAACCACCTCAAAATGTAGGAGTTTAAAGAACTGTTAGCATCCCTCCTGGGTCTGGGGTTGGACTCAGCTGGCTGATTCTCACTTGCAGTGTCTCATGCAGCTGCGTTTAAGTGGTGACTGAGGCCAGAGTCACCTGAGGCTTGACAGGGCTTCACAATGACTTCTTACGTGGCTAGCAACTAGCCAAGAGTTCACTGGAGGCTGTCAAACAGAGTCTTCATGAGACCGCTCCGTGAGGTTTGGGTTTCTCACAACATAGTGATTTCAAGATTGCAGCACCTTTACATGGTGGCTGGCTTCCAAGATGGAGCATGTCAGGAGCGAGGGTCCCAAGAAAACCAGGCAGAAACTTCAAATCTTATGACCTAGTCTGGAAAGTCAAACAGTAAATTTTTACTGGTCACCTGAGAACCAGGTCCCAAGAGAACTAGGCAGAAACTTCAAATCTTATGACCTAGTCTGGAAAGGCACTCAGTAAAATTTTATTGGTCACCTGAGGCCTCACCATTGTCAAGAAGAGGAGAATTAGGCTATAGCTCTCAGTTGGAGGAGTGACAAAGAGCCTGCAGCCTTCTTTAATCTCTCCCTCATGCTTCCATCAAAGCCTTAACAGATCCAATACCTCCATTGTGTTGTCCCATGGAATAAGCTCTTCCTGAAGGCATTCCTCTTTGCTAGAGCCGTCTGACTTCCTTTTTTAGTATAAACCTATTTTTATCTGAATAAATATCATCCTAGGACCTTTCCTTGCCAACTTTCTTAGAATGGACCCCACAGTTTCCTGTATCCAATATTACTAGGGGGATTTTCTCATAAAGATTTCATGGAATGTAACCTTCTTGAATGTTGCATATCTGAAAATACCTTCACTTTGCCCCTTTGCTCGATTGATCATTTGGCTGCATATGGGATTCCAGGTTCAAAATGACATTCCTTGGATGGATGTCATTGTTCCATCATCTTTTTACGTCAGTTTGCTGAATGTTCTCATTCCTTTAGCCGATCTGCCATCTCCCCACAGATCTGTTTCTTCTGTTTACTCACAATGTGAATTTCACAAGGTTGTCTCTAGATCTGGAATTCTATTTTGTTCAATTTGCTTGGAATTTAGTGCATCTTTTCCTTCTGAGATGTCATGCCTTTCTTCAATTCTAGATTGTTTTCCTTCTATTATTTTTTTTTTTCCTCTCAGTTTTCTCTATAGTCATTATTTAGTGTTTGGTGAACAGAACTGATATTTTTTTCAGAGATATCAGCTACATTGTTTTCATAAAATTCTTTTTAATGAACTACAGAGTGCTGGTTTCACACTTCTCTGATTTGGTTACAGTGTGCTCAGTGGACTGTGTGGAGGTCATAGGTGAATAATATGACCTGGCCATATTCTAGGTGTGCACAACTACATGTGTGGGTTACTTTGTTTCTCTCTCTACTTTAACACATTGATTTAATATTGTGATTTTTTGTATGACACACCTGAAGCATACATTATTATCTAGAATATTCTGCAGTCAATTCCTGTGTACCTGCCACCCAGATTTGTCAGATCCTAGCAAATTACAATATGGCTTTGGATCTTGATTAAATGAAATGAGTATCAGAGACAGTTGGACTACTCTGAATAACTTTCCTCAGTGCCCTATGTCTCCCTCCTCAGATATCATCTAGCCTGATTTTGCTTTTGTACCCGTCCCATGCAGTTCTTCATATATTTACCACATGATTACATGTCCTTAAAAATGTGTAATATTGTTTGGCATGTTTTTAAACTTTATGTAAATGGTATCATACTGTACATATCCTTTCCACACTTTGATTTTGTTATTCAACATCAGTTTCAAAAGATCTATGCCTTTTAAGAGAGAGAGCTTTCATTCATTGACCTTTATGGCTTTACAGTCGTCTATTGCATATTAGAATTTAGATTATGCTGTTAATGGATATTTAGGTTGTTGTTTTTTTGCTATTAAAAACACTGCTGCAACGAACATTCTTGTACCTGTCTCTTTGTGCATACGTGTTATGATTTTTCTCAGGAGGTATGCTGAAGTGTGGAATTTGAGAAATAGGTTTTCTTCAACTTCACTAGAGATTGATTCCCTCCTAGACAGGCCCAACGATCCATGATGATTACAAGAGCAGGAAAAGCAATCAGAGGAGCAGGCTAAGATGGTCTGAATCTGCTTTCTCTGAGGTTTCCTTCTAAGCAGGCTACCAAATTAGGCTGGCTGATTTCTTAGGGAGAGAGAGAGATTAGAGATCGAGATAAAGGTAACGATAGAGATAAAAGAGAGAAAGAGATTGATTGCTCTCTCTGCAATAAATTATGTATTCCCCAGTACTAACCCAGACCTAAGAACCCATAAGTACTCTTGAGTATCTAGGCTCACGTTAAACTCTTCTATACATCATTCTATTCCTCTTCATGATGGCATGACTAGAGTGTAGAAAAACATTCCTAGTGGATGTTTACTGACAGTTTCACACACAATTTGGATAAATCAAACAGATCAAGACATGGGAAGGAGAAGGAGAGGGGAAAGGAAGGGAACAGAAGAAATTAAATCAGTTCAGGAGGTCCATCATCTGAATAACACGTCTTCTGGTAAGTTCAAAGAAAAAGGGAGTGTTGTTTTGTTTGCATGTATCATGACTTAATCAAATGGTATTGTACAATAGATCTCATTCTAATTATCATCTTTTTTCTTTGAAGATTTTTTTTAATTTATTAATTTTTTAATTGAGGGATAATTACTTTCCAGTACTTTGTTTTCTGTCAAACATCAATGTGAATCAGCCATAGGTGTACATATGTCCCCTCCCTCTTGAACCTCCCTCCCATCTCCCTCCCCATCCCACCCCTCTAGGTTGATACAGAGCCCCTGTCATACAGCAAATTCCCATTGGCTATCTATTTTACATATGGTAATGTAAGTTTCCATGTTACTCTCACCATACTTCCCACACTCTCCTCCACTCTCTCCGTGTCCATAAGTCTGTTCTCTATGTCTGGTTCTCCATTGCTGCCTTGCAAATAAATTCATCAGTACCATCTTTCTAGATTCCATATATATGTTAGTATACAATATTTCTCTTTCTCTTTTTGATTTACTTCACTCTGTATAAAAGGCTGTAGGTTCATCTACTTCATTAGAACTGACTCATATGTGTTCCTTTTTATGGCCAAGTAATATTCCATTGTGTATATGTACCACAACTTCTTTATCCATTCATCTCTCAGTGGACATCTAGGTTGCTTCCATGTTCTAGCTATTGTAAATACTGCTGCACTGAACATCGGGGTACATGTGTCTTTTTCAGTTTTGGTTTCCTCAGGGTATATGCCTAGAAGTGAGATTACTGGGCCATATAGTGGTTTTATTCCTAGTTTTTTTAAGGAATCTCCATAATGTCTTCTATAGTGGCTGTATCAATTTACATCCCCACTAACAGTGCAAGAGGGTTCCCTTTTCTCCACACCCTCTCCAGCATTTATTGTTTGTAGACTTTTTGATGATGGCCATTCTGACTGGTATAAGGTATCTCATTGTAATTTTGATTTGCATTTCTCTAATAATGAGCGATGTTGATCATCCTATCATGTGTTTGTTAGCCATCTGTATGTCTTCTTTGGAGAAAAATGTCTGTTAGGTCTTTTTCCCACTTTTTGATTGGGTAGTTTGATTTTCTGATATTGAGTTGTACGAGCTGCTTATATATTTTAGTGTGTCAGTTGTTTTTTTTTTTTTTTTTTTTTTTGCTATTCTTTTCTCCCATTCTGAGGGTTGTCTTTTTACCTTGATTATAGTTTTCTTTTCTGTGCAAAAGCTTTTAAGTTTAATTAGGTCCCACTTGTTTACTTTTGTTTTTATTTCCATTACTCTAGGAGGTGGGTCTTAGAGGATCTTGCTTTGATTTATGTCATCGAGTGTTCTGCCTATGTTTTCTTTTCCAATTATCATCTTGATCTTTATTTTCATATTATTATTGAAAGATCTGCCCCATGTTGCTATGTGTACTCTTTGGTCAGATCATGGTTTCTTATTGCTATAAAATATTCCACAGTGTACATCTACCACCTTTATTTATCCATTTCTTCAGTGATGGACACCTAATGATCTTCAACTTTCTGCTACAAACAAAGCTGAGACATCATTCGTCCTCCTATGTAAAACATCATTTTTACACAAAACATCATTTGTCCTCCTATGTAACAGCAACAGCACCACACACCCACATAGAAACACAAAAATACTGGCTCATAAGGTATGTGTATCCTTAATGTGACCAAGATGGTGGCACCTGTCTATATACTGACAAGACGTTGGTTCGTGTACCCCACTAACAATGTGCACTGTCCAGCTTTCTGACTTTGCCTGGTTCATGGATTTATCTTTCTTTATTGTTTGAATTTGCATTCTCTGATACCTAAGGAGTTTGAGCCTCTTTTCATAGATTTGTTGACCATATGGGTTCTTTTTCCTTTAATTTCCTATTATGTTTCTTTCAATCAAGTTTTTTTAATGTTCAATCAAGTTTTTTTAATGTTGATTTCCAGATATTTCTTACGCATTTAGATATAAAGCATTGTTTTGGGACATTGCCAATATTTTCTCCCAATCCATTGTCTGTAATCTTTGTCCATAGTTTCCTTTAAAAACTGAAAAGCTTAGTATGGAAATAAGCCCATCTGTCTCTAATCTTATGATGTTGGCCTTGAAGGTTTTCTTTAAAAGTCCTTCCTCGATTGTTCATGAGAAATGTATCCTCACACATTCTCTTCTACTTGCTTTGTAGTTTCACTATTCATATTTAGGGTTTTTTTTTTTAACATTTGCTGACATGTATTTTTAGTTTTATTTATTTATTTAATTGAAGTATAGTTGATTTACGATGTTGTGTTAGTTTCACGGTACATCAAAGTGATTCAGTGATATATATACATATACATACACATATATATTTTTTCAAATCCTTTTCCATTGTAGATCATTGCAAGATATTGAATGTACTTCCCTGTGCTATACAGTAGGTCCTTGTTGTTTATCTATTTTATATGTAGTAGTGTGTATCTATTAATCCCAAACTCCCGATTTCTCTCTCCCCTCCATATTTAGTTTTTAATCCATCTGAAACCTGTCAAAACTTTTTTTAATATGAAGGAAAAGTAGGAATCCACTTTTATTTTTTTCCATGGGTGTAGACGATTTTCCTCAGCGTCAGATCTCTGATCAGATCCTATGGAACAAGCAGCATATTCTGAGGCTTAGAATAGCACAGGGTGGACAGATTGGGGATGGTGATGTGTATCCCATCTAAGTTATATACTTTCTGCTTCTGGTTCACTTGGGACTCCCTGGAGGGAACACCCGTGGCCAGATTCCATTGTGGTGACGTGGCATGGGGTAAGCCTGAGGTGCTGTCCGCCAGATTCCAGGGAGCAGATCATAAGAACAAATGGGGGCAGAAGAACAGGCAGACACATTCTGGTCAGACCTGTTGGTGAGCTTATGTGAGATACTATCAAGAACTCCCAGGAAAAACCGGATGAGACATTAACAGGGAAGAAAAAGCTTACATTGTCAGGTGGGCACAAGAGCAGCCAAGCCATGGTTAAGTTCCATTAAGTTGATCCCCTTTATTACCACACAGCTGATGGGGTCAGGGGAAATTGAATATATGTAAATTGCATTCTCTAGTGTGTGATGGGGAGAAAGTACTATTTTATTTTCACATTTATTAAATAAGAATTACATTCCTGGGAGTAAATTACAATTTGAAAAGAAAAAAAATTATTTTTGAAACCCAGCCTGTGTATGTCACCCATTCATGTTGTTATAAGTGAAGGATTGCTCTATATTTTAGAATTATTTTTCTATTATACAATATTCATACTGTTAAAGGCAAATGGATGTGGAATAAGACATAATTATAACATTTAATCTTGTAAAAATATCACTAAATCACACTTGAACGTATCTTAAATGAAAAAGCAGAGTGGAAAGAATAACTAAATCCAGGAAGACATTTTTATCTGTCTTTGAGACTATAGAGCAGAAGACAGAGCAGTGTTCCTAAGTGCCTGAGATAGGAATAAGTACAGATTAAAAGGATAGTAACAATTCGTTTTTGATAAATACTTCTTGAATTTGTAATCACCTTATTAAGTGACCTTTTCCAAGGAAATTTGCTCTCTGTCTTGAAGTTTTCCTCTGCTTTGTCCAACTAATGAAGTCCTATTAGTTTTTCCAATCAGACTTCAGAGGTCACCTCCCTAGGCAGCCCTCCATGATTGTACCTCCAACCCCAATCAAGAGCAATGCTTCCTCTTCTGAGCTCCCCATGTCTTAATACTTCTATTACTGCCTTACTCACACAGCATTAGGTCTTTGGTTTTGTTTT
Source organism: Capricornis sumatraensis (assembly GCF_032405125.1). Classification (NCBI taxonomy): domain Eukaryota; kingdom Metazoa; phylum Chordata; class Mammalia; order Artiodactyla; family Bovidae; genus Capricornis; species Capricornis sumatraensis. The sequence continues at coordinate 134,927,296 of NC_091092.1, read as the reverse complement.
TTAATCTGTTCTGCTTAAGGAAATATCAGAATCTTACTCACATATGTCTTCCTGGTACTCAGAACAATATGCAGCACACAGCAGCACCAAACAAACGTCTTGTTTTAAAAACTGAACTGAAGGAATTCCCTGTCGGTGCTGTGGTTGGGACTCTGAACTTCCACTGCAGGGAGCACAGGTTCAATCCCTGATCAGGGAGCTGAGATCCTGCATGACCCGTGACAAGGCCAAAAAAGCAAAAATAAATAAAATAATTCTTTTTTCTTCTGAACATTTTTATTTTGTATTGCAGTATAGCCAATGAACAATTTCATGATAGTTTCAGGTGAACAGTGAAGGGACTCAGTCATACATATGCTAGTGTCAAATAAATAAAATTTTTAAATGAACTAAAATACCAAGGGCTTTTTAAAAATGTATTACCACAGTGATGAAACAGTTCCAGGGAGCAGGGGGAAAGTTGTATTAAAAAAAAAATCTTTCAATACAATCTGATTTGTGACCACATTTAAACTCACAGAACTATACAACCTGAACTTTGGAAATGGGTGTTATCTAGCCCAGCACCTCGCCAACTTCAACGTGCACATGAATCACCTGGGCATTTGTTAAATAGAGGTTCTGATTTAGGAGCTCTGGGGCAGCCTGAGATTCTGCAATTCTAACAAGCTCCTATGTAACAGGATGTTTTTCATCCACCAGCCACACAAACAGCAAGACCCGAGTCCCTGCTACTAACCAAAGGCATGAAATATAGCTCCAACATTTGGACAACTGGTCAGCAAGCAAACAAATATGAAAGCAAGTATTGCTAAACATCTCTAAAATGGCAGTTCTCAAACTTCAGCTCCATCGGTATCACCTGTAGGACTTGTTAAAGCCCAGCTCAGTCAATGTTCTGTGAGCAGGTCTAGGGTGGGGCTAGGGTGCTTGGATTTTACCAAGTTCCCAAGCTGGGGTGACACTGCTTGTCCAGGGTTCACACTTGGGGAACCATTGCTCTAAGACTCACCTTGCAACCATTGTGCTCAACGACCAATTCCCTCGTGACTGCCAGAATCCAAACATCCCGACAGGTGATATGGGAGGATCAAACTGGAGTGCCTTGGAACCATCTGTCATGTGCGAGTCAGTTGTCCATTACACTTGAGAGTCGTTCTCTTGTTGATAAAGAGGAAAGAGCATTGGATCAGGTGGAGAAAGACCTGGCTTCCAATTCTGGGTCTTGAAGCTGTCATTTACAATCCCTAGGGGCATTTCTGAGCCTCCTCAAACGTCAGTCTCTCTGCCTGAACTTCACGACTCGGGTGAAGCAGGCCCTGCTCTCTGACCTTCTCGGATCTCCCCCAGGGAAGTCTGGCCTCCCATCTCCCGAGACCTTTGTCTTATACTCTCATGAACTGCAGTGGTATGTCTTTATTGCAGTAAAACTCTGAGTTCCTTGAGGGCAGAGATGAGTTTTATCTGTATTTATTCTCAAGTAACCGGAGATATCCCTGGCAAAGAGCAGATAACTCATTAAATGTTTACTATTGAGTGAATAAAAGTAATAAACCTGGGTTCCAAATAGCCCTTTTTTTAGGCCCTGGCTTTATGCTAATTCTCTAATTTTAGCTGCTTTGAAGTATGATTAGAATAGAATACCCCACCAGGTAGGTCTGGGAACACAGACACATAATTCAATACTTAATATGACTCTCCAGGGACAAATCCCTGGTTAGGCTGCTGAGCTATAAATGATCTTTTTAAAAAAAAAATTTGAGATTTAATGATACATGGAATTATTTTTGCAGGTAAGTATTTTTACTGCTGCTCTTTATCATAAGCTTTATTCAGAAAAGTTTTCCTGTAGGGCCTTGCTTTTATAAATAAACTGTCTTTTATTTCTGTAAAAAAATTTAATTAATAAAAGAAATCTTTTGGTACTTAGGTGTTCGTTTTGTAGATTTTAGAACTTATTTTTGAGTCAGAAACACTTTTCCAGTTAGTAGAATTAAAAATTAATATTTCCCTTTTTCCTAGCTCTTAGCACATCCCAGGCTTGACTTTGGGTGAGTTCACGTAATGTTTGTGTGCCTCAGTTTTCTTATCTGTAAGATGGGGATAAAACAGCTGCTATCACAGAGTTTTCATAAGAAATACATGAGTTCATTGATGTCTTTAGGAGAGTGTCTGACCTGTAATAAGCCCTGATAATGTTAGCCATTAGTGTTTTAAGATGAAGTAAAATGAACACATTCGTGGGAAAGTGCAGGCTTTTTTTTAAATTGAAGTATAATTGATTTACAATGTTGTCATTTTCTATTGCACAGCAAAGTGATTCAGTTATGTGTATATATGCTTTTTCATATTCTTTTCTATTATGGTTTATCACAGGATATTGAATACAGCTCCCTGTCCTATACAGTAGGACCTTGTTGTTTATTCATTCAATATATAATAGTTTGCATCTGCTAATTCCAAACTCCTAATCCTTCCCTCCCCCATCGCCATCAACCTTGGCAACCAGGAGTCTGTTCTATCAGACTATTGCATAGATATGTTCATTTGTGTCATATATAGATTCCACATATAAGTGATATTATATGACATTTGTCTTTCTCTGTCTGACTTAGTTCACTCAGTATGATAACTTGTAAATCCATCCATGTTGCTGGCATTATCTGATTCTTTTTTATGGCCAAGTAACATTTTATTGTGTATATATCCACTACATATGTTTCTCCATTCCTCTGTCCATGGACATTTAGGTTGCTTCCTTGTCTTAGCTATTGTAAATAGAGCTGCAGTGAACACTGGGGGGCAAGTATCTTTTTGAAAGTTTGTCCAGATATATGCCCAGGAGTGGTATTGCAGGATGATAGGGTAGCTCTATTTTTAGTTTTCTAAGGACCCTGTATACTCTTCTCCATAGTTGCTACACTAATTTCCATTCCCACCAACAGTGCAGGAAAGTTACCCTTTTCTCCACACTCCTCCAGGCACCTTTTAAAACCATCACCTGTCAGTCATTTTTGTTTCAAATGACTGCTTGCTTGTCCCAACAGGACAAGGATACAGTTGCTGGAAAGATCCCAGTAATCCCTGCAGTGTGGCTACATAATACAGAGGACCCATGAGTGTTCCGGCCACAAAAGGAAACCAGGGCACCCCCAAGGGGAGGGACAAGCTTCACTGAGCTCTGCAGTCCCCCAGGTCGTCCAGCCGATCAGAGACAGCTCGTTTCAGCCTTCCCCAAGTTCATGTTTGCTGTTCCCACAGCTCCAGCGGGCACCCCCATCACCAACTGCTCTGGAGTCCTGCTCAAGCTGATAACAGCCCCCGCGTATTGCTTTTTCCTCGTATTTATGGCAAGCCCGAGTGATCAAAGGTCACTACCAGCCTCGCTTCTGTGCACTGACCCTGGCCTCCGGGCTGCCTGCAGCCCTTCACGCACCTTCTTATCGCAAATCTACACCCAGCCGGTTTCCCAAGACTTGGAGGCTGTGCACATGATCAAGCCAAAGGCACAGTGGGGTCACTCGAGAATAAAGGGCCCCGTGGGAGGGGGACAAAGGGAGTTCCGTCAGCTTTCTGATGGTGGAGCCAGTAAGGCTACATTAAGTTTCTATGTGTGTTTTTAATTGAAGGAGAGTTGATTTACAATGTGTTACTTTCAGGTGTAGAGCAAAGTGATTGAATTATACATACATATATATTCTTTTGATCCTTTAGAAATAATTAAGGCTGTACTATGTCACGTTAGGCTATCTCCCCCAATATTGTATGTCTTAAGTGATTCTTTCTTAGTTTTCTTCTCTGAAAATTTTATTAAGTATCTTCAGTATGTCAAACACTGCGCCAGGGGCTTAAATAGCCGTCAGTTTACCCCGAAGTCCTCCAAGACAGGGCTTTTCCAACTGGAGCATGCAACATGATCCCAGCCCCAGGACTTTCAGAAGCCTAGGTCTGACTTCTAGGTCCGGGCGGGGCCCAAGAGTCTACTTCTCTGACAAGTTTCCAGGTGATACTAATACTGCTGGTTCAGGGCCCCCACTTTAAGAACCAGTAGTCACCTGTCCAGGGAAGTGTTTCAAAATAGGGTTTTCTGTTTGATATAAGATTTGGCTCTGAGACTTGAAAGAAAGAGGAGTTTATGGAATCCACATTCATCTGAGAAAGATGAAAAGTCCAGCTTTATCTCCAGCTACATGGATTATCAACTCACTTTCTGAAAAGTGTGGGAAATAGGGGGGCCCATTTGAGGAGGAGCAGTAAGTTTTCTCAGCCAAAAACTTGGAATATTTTTAAAAGATATATAAGGCCCTACAGTTGCTGCCAAACAGTGTGGAAGAGATGCTATTTGGGTTGAAGATCATTTGAAACATCTGTTGCTTTCTCATAGCATACTCAACTTAAGAACCTCCGTGTCATCTCTATGGATATTCTAGCTTTATGAAGCACACCATCTTGATGGACTTGTGAGAATCAACGAAGTGCAAAATGCACTCACGTGGGCCAAATGAATTGGTTATTTAAATGGAGGCTAAAACATCAAAATGCTTTCTGGCCAGATGTTCTCCAGATAATTATCATGAATCCATCATTTGCTATGTAAACTTTAAAGAAATACATTCAACCACAATGAGATATCACCGTCCACCTGTTAGAATAGCTATTTATTAAAAAAAAAAAAACAGTGTTGATCAGGATGTGGAGAAAAGGAAACCCTCATATACTGGTGAGAATGTAAATTGGTGAAGACTGTATGTATGTATGAAGATTCCTACAAAGATTATGATCCAGAAATTCCACTCCTGGTTATTTATCCAGGGAAAATGAAAACACGGAATAGAAAAGGTATATGTACCCTTATTGCAGCATTTCTTATAATAGCCAAAATATAGAAGCAAACTTAGTGCCTTGTTGAGTTGCTCAGTTGTATCTGACTCTTTGTGACCCCATGGACTGCAGCACGTCAGGCTTCCCTGTCCTTCACCATCTCCCAGAGTTTGCTCAAACTGATGTCCATTGAATCGGTGATACCATCCAGTCTCATCCTCTGCCTCCTCTTGCCCTCAGTCTTTCCCAGCATTAGGGTCTTTTCCAACGAGTCAGCTCTTTGAATCAGGTAGCCAAAGTATTGGAGCTTCAGCTTCAGCATCATTCCTTCCAATGAATATTCAGCATTGATTTACTTTAGGATTGACTGGTTTGATCTCCTCTCTGTCCAAGGGACTCTCAAGAGTCTTCTCCAACACCACAGTTCAAAGCATGAATTCTTCAGCACTCATCCTTCTTCATGGTCCAACTCTCACATCCGTACATGACTACTAGAAAACCCATACTTTGACTAGACAGACCTTTGTCGGCAAAGTGATGTCTCTGCTTTTTAATACACTGTCTAGGTTTGTCATAACTTTCCTTTCCAGAGCAAGCGTATCCTAATTTCATGGCTGCAGTTACCATCTGCAGTGATTTTGGAGCCCAAGAAAATAAAATCTGTCAGTGCTTTTCCCCCTTCTATTTGCCATGAAGTGATGGAACTGGTTGCCATGATCTTAGTTTTTTGCATGATAAGTTTTAAGTCAGCTTTTTCACTCTCCTCTTTTGCCCTCATCAAGAGACTCTTTAGCATGAGACAGGGCGCTCAGGGATGGGATGGGGAGGGAGGGGGGAGGGGGGTTCAGGATGGGGAATACATGTACACCCATGGCTGATTCATGTCAATGTATGGCAAAAACCCCTACAATATTGTAAAGTAATTAGCCGCCAATTAAAATTAATTAATTTTTTTAAAAGAGGCTCTTTAGTTCCTCTTTGCTTTCTGCCATTAGAGTGGTATCATCTGCATATCTGAGGTTGTTGATATTTGATTCTGGCAATCTTGATTCTAGCTTGTGATTCATCCAGCCCTCAGTGCCTATCAATAGTTGAATGGATAAAGGAATTATGATCTGTTTGTCCACATATATCTATATTCACATATGATGGAGTATTAGTCATAAAAAGAATTTTGCCATTTGTGACATCATGGATGGACCTAGAGATTATGCTAAGTGAAATAAATCAGATGGAAAAAGACAAATACTTTGTTTTCACTTATATATGAAATCTTAAAAACTAAACAAATGAACAAATAAAACAGAAACAGAGTTATAGATACAGAGAATGAACTAGTGGTTGCCTGACGGAAAGGGGAAGTGGATGAAGGAAAGAAATAGGTGAGGCAGATTTAAGAAACAGTAACTTTCAGTTGCAAAATAAGTGAGTCAGGAGTATGAAATGTAAAGTGTGGGGAATATAGTCAATAGCTACATCTTATCTTTGTATGGTGACATATCCTAAGTATGTTTATTATGACAATCAGTTTGAAATGTATAGAAATATCAAATCACTATGTTGTGCACCAGCAAATAACACAGTAGGTCAACTGTACTTTGAAGACAAACAAACGCACTCGTAGAAAAAGAGGTTAGATTTTTGATTACCACAGATGGGATGGGGGAGGGGGAATTGGATGAAGGCAGTTGAAAGGTACAAACTTTCAGTAATAAGATAAAAAGTTATAGGGACTATAATGTACAGCATGATAAATGTAATTAACCCTGCTGATTATATATCTGAATGTTGAGTAAATCCTAAGAGTTCTGATCACAAGGAAATTTTTTTCTTTGATTTTGTATCTATATGAGATGATAGATGTTCACTAAACTTACTGTGATAATCACTTCATGATGTATGTAAGTCAAGTCATGCTGTACACCTTAAACTTATACAGTGCTGTATGCTAATTATTTCTCAGTATAATCATAACACATGTATCTCAATAAAACTAGAAGGAAGAAAAGAGGTTGAAGGAGGTTGTGCAAATGGCACCTCTGGGTATCAGGCAGTCTGATGGCTCTGGGCTTCTGCATCAGAAAGACTTGGTATAAAATGTTAACCCTGAAAATTCCCTAGCACTCTAGTGGCTAGAACTCTGGGGTTTCACAGCTGGAGCCCAGGTTCAGTCCCTGGTAGGGAACTAAGATCCTGCAAACCATGCATCATGCCCAAAATAAAATAAAGTGTTAACTCTGCAAAAAGAAAACAAAAAAGAGAAAAGAAAGAAATACACAGACTGGTTACTCACTTTAAAGCTTTTAATATATTTATTAGAATGCTTAAAATGGAATACAAGACCTAAGTTGACTTATTTTCAAAGGGATACTAAGTTTCAAAAAATCAAATTTTCATATTATTAATTTCTTTTGGTCTCTACTGAAACACACAAATATCAGTTTAATGACCGGGGTTTCCAATTAAACGTAGCCAGTTAAATGAAGCACTGTTCCATTCCAAACCCCACTAAGCAAAAAACAGGGTTTTCTTTTAATTTTTCATTTCTATTGAGATATAACTGACATTTAATATTGTATTAGTTTAAGATGTACCACCTAATGATTTATGTTGCCTGCTTTCCTTGACCCACAGCCCTGCCTCATCTCAGCCTCTGCTTCCGTTGTCACATCTCTTCTTCCTCTGCCTAATCCTGGTTGCCTCCTTCACTTATGAGAACCTTTGTGAATACATCTGGCTGCCTCCCCACCACAGAGTGGCAGAGTTCAGTAACTGGGATAATCCACGTGGCCCAGAAAACCTTAAACATGTCTTATCTCACGCTTTGCAGAATAAAACTTTGCCAACCCCTGTTCTAAACCATCACTGTTTAACTGATAAAAAGTAAAACTCAATTGAAAAAAAAAAAGACGAATGATTAGAGTATTTGTGACTATGTTGGTTTTTAAGTGAGAAAACTTAGGTTCTGAGAGGTGACATAGCTCATCTGAATTCTAGGGAAGTGAGAAACCTAGGAGAACTCTCCAGGTCATTGATTCCCTTCTCAAATCCATACCCACCGCCAAGCTGCTATCTCTCTCTCATCTATGGCTGTATTCAAGTGGCTTTCCATCTAGGTAAGTCTTTAAAAGTTACTGAAGTAAGGTATTCATGAATTAAAATCAGTGTGTAATTAGGGCTCACCAAGAATTCTAATTTAGCATTCTACAGTGAAAGCTGTGAACCGTACAGCTTGCATAGAGCTGACTTTTCAAAACTCTTCAGAAAGAACACTGATCTGAGCACACAATCATTGCTGCCCTGAATGTGATTTTCTTTGCTTTCCATCGTAAAATATTACTCTAGCTTGCTGTCAGTAACACTTCATCTGCAAAAGTGTGTATATGCTGATGAGAGATCTATCATTTTCCCAGAATGAGGTTTAAGGTGCCTAAGCTTGAGAGTTCCAATAGGAATCATCCACTTGGTTTTTTTTTTCCTCCTCCCTCCCCTTACCATCCCTCTGGGTTGTCCCAGTGGTTTTTTTAATAAAATTTTATGTATTTAATTTTGGCTGTTGCTGGGTTTTCGTTGCTGTGCGGGCTCCTGTTTTGTTGCAGAGCACAAATTCTATGGCACACGGGCTCAGTAGTTGTGGCTCCCAGGCTCTAGAGCACAGGCTCAGTGGTTGTGGTACATGGGCTTGGTTGCTTCATGGCTTGCGGGATCTTCCCGGACCAGGGATCGAACCTGTGTCTCCTGCATTGGCAGGCGGATTCTTTACCACTGAGTCACCAGGGAAGCCCCATCCACTTGTTTTTGTTTCCAACTCTTTGTGATTTTGTTTTTAATTGAGATATAGTCATCCACATGGGGAAGGCAATGGCACCCCACTCCATTACTCTTGCCTGGAAAATCCCATGGACGGAGGAGCCTGTTAGGCTACAGTCCATGGGGTCTTGAAGAGTCAGACATGACTGAGCGTCTTCACTTTCGCTTTTTACTTTCATGCATTGGAGAAGGAAATGGCAACCCACTCCAGTGTTCTTGCCTGGAGAATCCCAGGGACAGAGGAACCTGGTGGGCTGCCGTCTATGGGGTCGCACAGAGTTGGACACGACTGAAGTGACTTAGCAGCAGCAGTCATCCACGTCCTTTGTTATAAGCTAAATTGCTCTAACAAGTAGATCTAAAATATAATGACTCCCACTGAAAGGAGAGAGGTAGAGCTCCCAGGAGGCGGAGCAGAACCAGGAGGCGGAGCAGAACCAGGAGGCATGCAGCCGGGTGGGGTCCATTTGTACCTGATGGGAGCAGAGCCCCCAAACATATGGGGGAAAGTGAAATCTAGAGGCATCAAAGATAAATGACGTTTTCTTAAAACACCACCTAAGACTGCCCCATCCTCACCTTGGGGCCATTGATTTGTTTTTGTAGAAAGAAAGCTCTGATTTACTGAACTCGGGCTTAAGATTCCTGCCATCTAGTGGCCAAAGTAATAGCACGTCTTCTCTGTTGAACATGCTGTGCTTTGTTCAAGACTTGTGATCTGATTTCCAAAATGTGAAATTTAAGTGCCTTATGCAGAGCAGATGGTCAAAAACATTTGATGCAAAGATGAAATGTAGTTCCACTAAAAGTTTCAAGCTGGTACATGACACACTAAAGGAAAGGAAAGGAAACAGACATTAGACGAAATTGATGGCTACGCTCTTTTGTCACGTGTTTTATAATCCAGTAAAGGTCTCTCCTAAGAAATCCTTAAGTGGGCAAGTGTCCTGAGTTATTCTATGCACTTTCATCATTATTGTCATCGTCATCCAGACAAAAGGAACCAATGATAGATTTGCCTGGAGAACGGGGGAGAAATGAACTGTGGCAGTAGTTCTGACATTTATTAAGCCAAAATGAGGGACCGCTGGCGTGGATGGAAGCTAAGTTTGCAGAGCAAGCCTGTTCCTGTCTGCACATTAACATCACCTGAGGATCTTTAAAAAATGCCAAAACTAGACTGCATCCCAGACCAAGGAAATCTCCATGTCTGGGAGGGAACCCAGACATCAGAATTTTTGAACTTTCCCTGGGGATTTCACATGCAGACTCCCATGGGGTCTACTAGCCTGTGGGTCTTTAGCCTGTACTTCCATGCAGTGGTGTCTTTAATACTTATTTGTTTGGCTGTGCCGGGTCTTAGTTGCAGCACACGTGATCTTCATTCTTTGTTGTAGCATGCAGGATCTTTCGGTTGCAACCTGTGAACTCATAGCTGCAGCATGAGGGATCTCATTCCCTGACCAGGGATTGAACCCAGGCTCCCAGCATTGAAAGCATGGAGTATTAGCCACTGGACCACCCAGGAAGTCCCCATATAACGGTGTCTTACGTGAGTATGGCACTTCACTGGTGGCAAGAGCATTTGGCAGAGGTTTTCTCACCTAATCTGCATGCAGCAAGCACAGCCATCTCCTTGGCTGCTCTAAGTATCTGTATAGGCGCCTCATTTTCTGGACACAAGCTACTCACAGAGGTAGCACTGTGATGACTGAGAGCAGGAGGGTCTGAGTGGGAGTTTGGTTGACTGAGTGAAAAGGTCAGAGCGCTCCACTCACAGAGTTGGAGCTACGCTTTTCAACGGCCTTCGTTTTAAGCAAATTGAATGTAGGAAAATCTGGATTCTTCTAATTATATGAGATGATTTCTTACTCTGTGAAAGGCTTCCTCTCTTTATGCCAAAAATTGCCACAGCATCTCTTAAGATAACAAACCCTTTTCTATATTTTTAGTTACTCAATTTAAAAACCCAACTCTTCATTCACCTTTTCAGGATCACTTTTGATTAAAGGCTAAGCTCATTGAAATATTGTCCAAGTCATGGGCTCTTCACATGTATACTTATTCATCCAGCAGACAGTAAAAAAAAAAAAGAACCCAAAGCCCCTTTGGGTTCCCCTCTCTCTGGGTTGCCATGTATAGTTGCATAGGTTGTACACTGCACAACTCCAGAAACCACGTGGACAGTGATGTGAGTCACAGTGCCCCCTAGTTTGTGTAACAGGGTGGGGCTGCTGTGATTCTAGATCTTGCAGAAGAAATAGAAACGCCTGCCCTGACCTGTGCTTCTGACCTGAGAGCTTGTAATTCACCCGCTTAGTCTTGGAAGACCCCACAGCCAAACCTAATCATTGGCACTTCAAAGCCAGTGCAGCTTCTCCTGTGATGGCTTCATGCTGGTTCTAGGTTACTCCTCCAGGCATATGAAGAACATCTTTTTTTTTTTTTTCCTTCTTTTTAAAAATACTTTCTCTGAGAACATTTTTTTAAAGGCTTGTTTCAGCTCATCTGTATTCAAAAGAACACCATGCCTATACTCTTAACATGAACAACTCAGCTAATGGAAAGATCTTGTTTATTCCCCTGAGCATCCACACTGATCCTTTCTCAACCTTCAGCATCATTCTCGCCTTTCTTTTCCTTTGCAAAAACTGTTTCTCTTCAAATACATGTTTGATCTCTTCTCAAAATATTGTCAGCTTTGTGTTTCAAATGGCCTTTGAAGTGTGTTTACTTCTGAGCATAAGCCTCCTTCAGCTGGGGATCACCCAGCAATTCCTGGGAAGGAAGGGAGTGAACCTTTTCGTTTTTTTGCTGCCTTGGATTATCTGTCCTCATGTATAACAGCTCGTAAAATTGATGGGTTAAGAACAGAGCTGCTGAGTTTGTCCAGCTTCAGGCCAGTGGTCCTTTCATTTCTTCCTACAACCAGACCTTCAGTAAGTATCAGATGCCTTCTTTCAAAATCCTGAGTCTGGAGATGTCCCTTCACCCCTGCAGTGTTTCTCAGGAGAGTCATGTACACGACTTTGCCTTCCTGGCCTCCTTTGCCCACCCGGAAGCTCAGAGCTTTTTTAGGTTTTGAATGTTCTCTTTGAAATTGGCTTTCTAAGTTAATTCTTCCAAATCCACTTGGTCTTTTAAAACTTGTATTAGTATGTTGGTTTTTATCTTTCTGTGCTGCCCCAGATCCCTTTAGGAAATGGAATAGAATAAACAAGCACATGAATCAAAAATATGCATTTACTATATTTCCAGTGCTGAGCCTTTGAGATCTAGTCTGGAGGCAGGCACCAGGGAAACCAGAGGCCAGGGGATCCCCGAACTCACCTTCTTGCTCATGGTAACGGCAGGGGTGGCTAGGGTTAGGGACAAAAATTTGCTTTTGTGTTCCTTTTTATTTTTTCATTTCAGTTTAGTCACTCAGTCATGTCTGACTCTTTGCAACCCCATGAACCACAGCACGCCAGGCCTCCCTGTCCATCACCAACTCCCGCAGTCTACCTAAACCCATGTCCGTTGAGTCGGTGATGCCATCTAACCATCTCATCCTCTGTCATCCCCTTCTCTTCCTGCCCTCAATCTTTCCCAGAATCAGGGTCTTTTCAAATGAGTCAGGTTTTCACATCAGGTGGCCAAAGTATTGGAGTTTCAGCTCCAACATCAGTCCTTCCAATGAATACCCAGGACTGATCTCCTTTAGGATGGACTGGTTGGATTTCCTTGCAGTCCAAGGGACTCTCAGGAGTCTTCTCCAACACCACAGTTCAAAAGCATCGATTCTTCGGCACTCAGCTTTCTTTATAGTCCAACTCTCACGTCCATACATGACCCCTGGAAAAACCATAGCCTTGACTAGATGGACCTTTGTTGGCAAAGTAATATCTCTGCTTTTTAATATGCTGTCTAGGTTGGTCATAACTTTCCTTCCAAGGAGTAAGCGTGTTTTAATTTCATGGCCGCAATCACCATCTGCAGTGATTTTGGAGCCCAAAAAAATAGAGTCAGCCACTGTTTCCACTGTTTCCCCATCTGTTTGCCATGAAGTGATGGGACTGGATGCCATGATCTTTGTTTTCTGAATGTTGAGCTTTAAGCCAACTTTTTCATTCTCCTCTTTCACTTTCATCAAGAGGCTCTTTAGTTCCTCTTCACTTTCTGCCATAAGGATGGTGTCATCTGGATATCTGAGGTTATTGATATTTCTCCCAACAATCTTGATTCCAGCTTGTGCTTCCTCCTTTATTTGGCTGCACTGGGTCTTAGCTGCGGCATGTGGGATCTAGTTCCCTGACCGGGGATGGAGCCCAGGCTCCCTGCATTGGGTGTGCAGTCTTAACCACTGGACCCCCAGGGAAGTACCTGTGTTTTTTTCTTAATGCGTAGGAAGTATGGGACATAAAGCCATCACAGTGGGCAGGGACAGGAGAGCGCACACACATGCATTCTAATCCCAGCTCTCTCCCTGCCAGCTGTCCATCACTTGACCTACTCTCCCCACCCTGCAGTTTATGTGCCTGTAAAATAGGGATGCTGTGTGTTCAGTGACTCAGTCCTGTTCGACTCTTTGTGACCCCACAGACTGTAGCCCACCAGGCTCCTCTGTCAGTGGGATTTCCCAGGCAAGAATACTGGAATGGGTTGCCATGCCCTCCTCCAGGGCATCTTCTGCACCCTGGGATCATACCTGCATCTTCTGCATTGGCAGGTGGACTCTTTACCTGTTGAGCCATCGTGGAAGCCTATAATTCACAATTCTTCTGCTCTTGGGAGGGTTATTGGAGATAATGAATGCAAACACTTAGCACAGTGCTTGGGGAATGCATAATATGGACTTAATATACATTAAAGCCAAATATGATAAGGATAGTTTTATAATTTTGTTTCCAGAAGAAAGCTTGATAACAGTTTGTGACGGGCAATTTTATCCTTCATCATTCAAAGTAAGAGGCACAATTCAAACTGTTCTTTATAAAGAAGTGTGGGGGCTGTGGAAAGAAAAACTTTTAGGAAAAACCTTTTTTCTCTCTGTAGAAGTCTCTCCAGTATTTTTTCTGAATTTTTCTATCTTTGCAATGTAATTTTAGTCAAAGACTAGTTTATTAAGACAGTTCAAGGTCTGATTTGCATGCAGTAATCTTTATTTATTTTGATTTAATTAAAAATTTTTTAATATAAATTTATTTATTTTAATTGGAGGCTAATTTCTTTACAATATTGTAGTGGTTTTTGCCGTACATTGATTCAAGACAATAAGATGCTATTCTTTTGGAGTTTTTTTCCCAGTTTTAAAAATCAACAGAATATGATCTTAATAGATACCACTGAAAGAACCAAGAAGTGAAATATTTGTAAATTTCCTTTACTGTTAGAAAAACAAGTTCACTGGAAGTCACACTATTTCAGAAAAATAGGGAGCTATAGTTCCTTCCCTTTGATCGGCTTCTCCATGAGACTAATATACTTTCCATATTTTAGATTTTCTAAATTATACAAAATATGCGCAATAAAATGGAAAATTATTACCAAAACAATGATGATACAATAAAAAAAAACAACTTTCTCTGAAAGAACTTGAAAATATAAACGTATTTCTAAACTAAGGATTATTTGGGGAATTAAACTAAAATGACAAATCTCCAGTTCCACATGCATACAATTCAAATGAAAAGGAGAATTGTCAACCAACTGTATCTGAAACAAAACTCTACAATTCGGCAGTGCTACTGGTACCTGTTTCTTGGGGCTGCATCATTCACTTGAAAATTGAGATGTTATTTAATTCTCTACAAGCATTTACAAGGCAGGATGCAGGTCTTTGGCCGTGAGGAGCGCAGCCCAGGTCTCCATTCCCCCGTCTCAGGCCTGACTGCCAGGCTCTGCTGAGGCCGGTGCAGAATCCCCTGCTTAAAAACAGACTCCATCTTAAGGCAACATAGATACAGACCTGTGTGATATGCTCTTTGGTTTTTTTTTTTTCCTTCAACAGTGAAAACACTTTCACTGTCTAGGAGGATAATTAAATTTCTCCAGATTGCAGGCATGTCCTGAGTTGCAGGCCTAAGATAATTGGAGCCAGGCAGCTATTTGCTGTCTAATTTAAGTGGGTCCTAAGGCTTGGAGGTAGACAAACGAAATCAGCTGCCTGCAAGAGCCAAGACAGCAAAGGAAATGTGTGACGAGGGCCAGGTGGAATGACAAACAGAGGCACAAACGGATGGAAAGTGACAAGTGACATTCGGCCTCCATGGGGATAAAATAAAGCCTGTGGAGACATGGCAGGGAGGAGATTGCTGCCCCTCAAAGGGGTCAGCCTCGACTCCGGAACAAACAACTGTGGCTCAGCACAAAAGCGGGCCAGCAGTGCCAGATCTTCTGACTTTTCAAGTGAACTCAAAGATCTGGGTTTTAGATGAAATTTTCTCTATTTTAAAAGTCAGCAAGGCATTCAAGTGAAAGGCAACAATGCAGTGACATCATTATGATGACCAAAGAAAAATAGGACGGTAATTACGACAGTGATTTCCTCACTCAGGCCCAGACTATGAAGTTTTCTTTCAGGTTGCGTTTCGCCTTGAAATAGAAATTTGAGACAATTGTTATTCTGTCAAAAAACTCTTCTCTGTAAGAAATATTGAAGAAAAAAGAACCTAATGAACTGCATAGCACAGGGAACTATACTCAATATTTTGTAACAGCCTATAAGGGGAAGAATCTGAAAAAGGTGTACACCTGAAGCTAACACATATTTCACTTCTTGGTTCTTTCAGTGGTATCTGTTAAGATCATATACTGTCGATTTTTAAAATTGGGGGGAAAAACTCTAAAGGAATAGCATCTTATTGTCTTGAGTTAAAGATTACTGCATGCAAATCAGACCTTGAACTGCCTTAATAAACTGGTATTTGACTAGAATTACATTACAAAGATAGAAAATTTCAGAAAAAATACTGGGGAGACTTCTGCAGAGAGAAACAAGGTTTTACCTAGACGTTTTTCCTTTCCATAGCCCCCACACTTTTTTATAAAGAAGAACAGTTTGAATCATGCTACTTATTTTGAATGATGAAAGATAAAATTGCCTGTCACAAACTGTTATCAAGCTTCCTTCTGGAAGCTAACAAAACATTGTGAATCAACTATACATCAATTTAAAAAAAAAGGAAGCTACACTAAATGCAATGTGATGTCCTGGATCCAATCCTGGAACCGAAGGAAAAAACAAAACCATAATGGTACAGTAGTGAAATCACATCAGGTCTGGAGTTTAGTAGTAGTGTTGAAACAATGTTAGTTTTGACAAGTGGGCCCCAGTTTGTGAGATCTGAATGTGAGCGGAGACTCAGTGAAGGGTTTCTGGGAACTTTTATGCAAGCTCAGTAACCTTTCTGTGTATCTAAAATGATTCCACAACACAGGGTTTATTTTTCAATGAACTAAAGTTGACCTTTGAACAACATGCAGGGGTTAGTGGCCAGACCCGCCTCACAGTTGAGAATCCACATATAACTTCTAGTTGACCCTCCTGATCTAAGGTACCTCTTCGTCTGTGATTCAAGCCACCTCTTACTGTGATATTTACTGTTGAAAAATATCTGCTTAGAAGTGAACCCACACAGTTCAAACCCATAAACTGTATATAAAAGAACAGGTGTGAAATACATCCAACAAGCCAAATGTCCATAAGCATTATTGTAGTATTGGCACAAATAAGCCAGAAATAAGGGCTAATGTACAACTGACTTTGGGTGGGGGGGTGGCTGAAAGTGAAAATTTCAAAAAGAACAATACATTGGGTTGGCTAAAAAGTTCATTCAGGTTTTCCACGAAACCTTACAGAAAAACCCAAACGAACTTTATGGCCAACCCAATATCTTCAGACGATTGGGTAAACCAATGTTGGTAGGTCAGAAGATGTATTAGGGAAGGTTGTAGGTGACAACTCTGAAAGAAAATGAGAGTGCACTGGCACAGAGCAGATCATGGCATCACTCATTTCTCTTAAAACACCCTTTCATAATCACAGGAAAGCTTCTGTATTCATCTGTGGCCTGCCAATTTCCTAACTTCTGATTTTCAACGGCTTTTCCTTCACCAAGTTAATGAAATACAGGGTGTGTACTACGAAAGATTAAGCATGACTAAAGGGCCAGGAGAAAAGGAGAAAACTGTAGCTGTAAGACACAGCTACACACACGTACATGACTGTCTAGTCTCTAAATCCACCTCGAGCCGGATTTCTCAGCACTTTGCACTAGATACTTCCAGGGGGGCTATCCTGTGATGTAAGATGTTTAGCTGTGTCTGAGACTGGTCTCTGCTCACTAGACAGTGTCACGTGTCCCCTGGGGGGAGAAATATCCCTGACTGAGAACCGCTGGCCAAGAGAAAAGCATATTTAGGAGGGAGCATGCTGCACAGTACTGGTGTTCGAGTTGTTAGAACTACCAGGTAGAATCACAGGCCAGAGCTGTTTTTGTGGGTCATAAATGGTTCAATATCAGTCATTTCATGTCTCAACCTGAAATTGCTGTACTTTTCTACTAAATGGTAAATAGCAAGATAGTAGCTGCTATGACTGGAGAAGGCAATGGCACCCCACTCCAGTACTCTTGCCTGGAAAATCCCATGGATGGAGGAGCCTGGTGGGCTGCAGTCCACGGGGTCGCTAAGAGTCAGACACGACTGAGCAACTTCCCTTTCACTTTTCACTTTCATGCATTGGAGAAGGAAATGGCAACCCGCTCCAGTTTTCTTGCCTGGAGAATCCCAGGGACGGTGGAGCCTGATGGGCTGCCATCTATGGGGTCACACAGAGTCGGACACGACTGAAGCGACTTAGCAGCAGTAGCAGCAGCAGCTGCTATGACTAATAAGAATCATTAATAACATGCATTCCAATATAAACTTAGTGACAGGTTTTGCCATGTCATTGAATGTCCTGAAAACCAATCGTCAGGGTGGCTGTGCAACTTGGTTAATTAATGGAGATATTAAATATGTTCACATCCCAGCTAGAAAAAGTGGCTGGAAAATGTTTTTATTAATTTGCTATTGCTTCATCAGAAGTTGAAAGTGGATTATGCACTGAGAATAGTATGGTTGCTATTAACATATATACTCTGCTGATTAGATAAGAAATCCCCAGACAGTATGGCTCTCTGGCAGCTTTGAAGGCGGGTGAGGGTAATGCCAGTGTAGGCTGCCTGGCTGGCTGGAGCAGGGAGTTTTGGTGGCCCCATGTCTGAAGAGCCATGGTTCTCACAGTCCATACCATTGTCGGAAGCTCTGGTATCCACAGGCTGAGCCAGCTGAGATGTGGAGCACCCAGCCTGGTGGCCCCTGGGCTGCAACAAATCCAGGAGCTACCCTTGGGCCCTAGTGATACCCATTTAAGGGAGACATCATTGGATGAGTTAGATGCGGTTCCTTGTGTCAAATTACAGCTGAGACAGGGGCATCCTTTAGCTGGTCATAGCTGCATCAAGCAAAAGATCATGTGGACAATTTTTAAAAATCAGGAACAATTTGGAAAATATTAGAAAATTAAGGAGCAAGATGGTACCCCTTAGGTTACTTGGTAAACGCTCTTGGATGATACAACTTAGTTTATTTAGAGACTAAAAGGGAACACATGTATAATTTTATATATGTATGATTTTTATATTAATTGTATTCCCATCACAGTTGTAAGATATGTTCATCTCATCAGTGACCTATCGTCAGATATTTTGCATCCCACGAGTTTCCAAAGGAATGCTTACCCTACCCATTATTTAAGAATGAGCAATTATCTTCTATGTGTCAATGTTTAAAAAACAATCAAACTTATACACAGATAACAGAGAGTTTAAACCCTTGCCCACCTCTAACTTTGGCTGCTTTGCTTTTTTTAAATTAAACTGATACAATTTATACTTGATGCTTTGTATTTCACACAAGATGGGTGTTTATTAAATGTATTTTACTGGATTAATTTAAAGCACCTGCAATTTAAGGACCTAAATATTCCAGAGGAGTGCATTTGAACTAAAATTTGTGATCATGGCTTGCAGCAGCTTTCTCTTGCTATGATAGTGTAACCCTGAAGGAGTGCCAATGGAGTTAATAATTGACAAAGTATGGCTCTTTCCCCAAAGACACTTGAGCTGAAGCTTTTTCAAGCCCGTATAAGGTCACATTATTCCTCTTTTAGAAGATTAAGAAAATCACTTCATGCTTTTGAGGACTGATGAGTTATCATACAGTTGGCATTCAGGGAAATAAACATCTTTTTTGTTATAAAACTATGCTCATAGATCAGATTCTTACATATGATAAACCTTCAGAAAGTACATGCTGAACTCATTGACGTACTTTAGAATTTTATTTTGGAGAAAAAGAAAAAGGCTTCCAACAGTATTCATTTTATCTTTTTAAGAAAATAAACAGCTTTTCAAAACAAAACACTTTTTCAATAAACACCAAGAAAACGTTGATTTCAACATTTCCCTGCTACCTTTGCTAAAATAATTAGGTAGCATAAACAGTTTGTATCTGTTTAACTGACTCCTCTGAGCCTGAGAAACAGGATATCTGTAATACAGCAGCATAAGGAGAAATTGTATTGTATCACAGCCCTAATGGCATGACTGATGGCAGGAAGAGAGGATGGTGGTCCACAGAACTAAGCCAAGAATAAAATGACCCCAACTAACAGCAGAAGCACCACTAAATTGGGTGCCATTTTGGGGTTCACTACCAATTCCTCCAAGGAAAAGCAACTCAGTATTCTGGGGAAAGAGAAGAAAAGGATCCAGAGAGACAAAAAGTCACTGCTAGAACTGGAAAGATGAAGGATGTGTTTGTGCACGAGTGTCCCTTATTACAGGATGATCAGAAAAACATGTTTTGTTGAGTTATTCCTTATCACTTCTAGGGGTCATTTGATACTATAATAATTCCCGTTTTATCCCTGGAATGTTTATGAGAATGGCTGTGTCTGCACAGCATAAAGAGAAGTGAATCTTTAGGAGGATGCCAAACGATGAGGGGATTTTTGGTTGCTGTCTGTGTTGATCATGTCAGTTGCAAAATAATTATGTTTTCATTTCACCATGTGTTTGCTCTATCCACATGCAAATTTAAGGAGTATTGGTTGGAGAATATTTCTAAGTTCTTCCCAGTCTGTCTTCTTTATTCCCCTCAAAAGAAAAAAAAAAAAAAAAAAGATGAGAATCTGCCAAGCAGTGTGCTAGATGAAGGATTGGCAAACTCCTTATGGCCTACAGGCCAAATCTAACCTGTTCCCTGTTTCTGTCCAGCCTCCAAGCTAAATGGTTTTTACACTTTAAAATATTGGGGGGAAAATAACATTTTGTAACATAACAAAAGTTAAATTTCAGTGTCTATAAATAAATTTCTATTGAAATGCAGCCATGTGCATTTATTTACATGTATGACTGCTTTTGTGCTACAATTGCAGGCTTAAGTAGTTGTAATAGAGACCCTAT
Organism: Capricornis sumatraensis; assembly: GCF_032405125.1. Taxonomy (NCBI): domain Eukaryota; kingdom Metazoa; phylum Chordata; class Mammalia; order Artiodactyla; family Bovidae; genus Capricornis; species Capricornis sumatraensis. The sequence goes on along the minus strand of NC_091092.1, from coordinate 134,907,173 downwards.
GGTCCATAAAGTTGAGAATATTTACCATCTGGCCAACCCCAGTGCTAGACTCTGAGGATGAATCTGTGGCCAAGACTGACTCAATCCCGGACTGTGTTACTTATGGTCTAGTCAATAGGCAACATGCAACTGGAGGCAGCACAATGACAATTATATATTAAGATAAATGCTATGAAGGCAGTCAACACAGGGAGCAAGGAGGTAAAGAAAAAGTAGAGTGGAAATGAGGAGAGGAAAGAGAATTGTGGTTTGTGGGGAGATTAAAGAAGTGACATTTATAAACTGAGCCCAAGAGAGCAAAGTAGCCAAACCTGTGATGGAGGAGTCAGTTGAAAGAGCTTCCTAAAGAAAGGAAGACACATGTGAAAAGGTCCTGTGGCCAGAGAGCTATTTGTGGTGTAGGCAGGAGATGAGAAAAGCTGAAGGTTAGTGAGGGCATGTGAAGTTGGAGGGTTAGGCAGGGCCAAATTCCAAGCGCAATAGGAAGCCATTGACAGGTTGTAAGCAGGAAAGTGACATGATACAATTGGCTTTGATTTTTAAAAAATATCATTCTTATTGTTGTGTGGAGAGGGACCAGAGAGGCAAAGATCTTAGTATGAATATCACGGAGGCCAAGGCTGGGGCTGACTGGTGGCTATGGCGATGGACAGAAGAGATCAGACTTGAGATTGAGACTTTACAAACAGAACCAACAACCTCAGCACATGAAAAGTGATGAGAAGATGAGAATCAAGGTCTGGGGAAGTAGGGGGTGGAGGAGAGAAGGAAATATTAGCCATAGGAACATACTTTCAGCTGTAAGATTAACCAGATCTGGACATCTCATGTGCAGCATAGTGATTATATCTAATATTGTGTTGCCAAAAAAGTCCATTCAGGTGTTTCTGTAAGATCATATGGAAAAACCCAGATGAACTTTTTGGCCAACCCAATACTACTGTATTATATATTTGAAATTTACTGGGAGAGTGGATTTTAGTTCTTCTCGCCACAAGAAGGAAATGGTAATTATGTGCTGAAGGTGTTAGCTGACACTATAGTGGTCATCATTTTGTAATATACAAGTGTAACAGACAATACATTGTATATGTCAAGCTTACACAAGGTATATACCAATTATACCTCAACAAAGCTGGGGGTGCGGGGGGTGGGAATAAGACTTCTTATCAAAGAGGCCCAGCTTTTTCTGTAAATATAGTGAATATTGAGGCCTTAAATTCACATGATCTCTGCCACAACTCTTCAAATCTCTTCTTGTGGCACAAAGCAGCCATAGACAACATGTCAATGACCATTTTCATCTGTATGTGAATGTGTAAAGCTTAATTAACAAAACAGACTATGAACAGCATTTGGCCTTGGTTTGCCCACCCATTATAGAGTTGGATGTTCACACCTAGCCCTCAGGAGAGAGGTCTGAGCTGGAGATGTGAACATGTAAATCATCAGGATTTTCCAGGTCACCACGGGCTTGGATGATGGTAAAGAGAGCTTATAGAAACATCAAAGGAGACAAGGCAGGCCAAGTCATTCCAACAACATCTCAAGAAATGTTGGGTGGGCAGGATCATCTTTATCAAAATTGTGTTACTGTGATTTCTTTAGAAGCAGGAAATAATATCATAAGGAAGAAGTCCGTTTCTTGTACATCACGTTGATCTAAAATGGAAAGCCTTCTTCAGTTTCTCCTACTGACATGATGCAGTGATGTAAGAGGCAGTGGGTACAGTAGTAAAAGCTTCCTGACTCCACTACATAACTGTGGGACCTTGGGCAAGTTACCTAACCTCTCTGTTTCCCAGTTTCTTTGCCCGTGAAATGGAGATGAGAGTTATAAGACCAACCTCATTAGGGTTGAGGTGAAGGCCTGCCATGTAGCAAGTGCTATGTCAGTTCAGTCGCTCAGTCATGTCCAAATGTTTGTGATCCCATGGACTGCAGCACGCCAGGCCTCCCTGTCCATCACCAACTCCTGGAGCTTACTCAAACTCATGTCCATTGAGTCAGTGATGCCATCCACCCATCTCATCCTCTGTTGTCCCCTTCTCCTCCTGTCTTCAATCTTTCCTAGCATTAGGGTCTTTTCCAATGGGTCAGTTCTTTGCATCAGGTGGCCAAAGTACTGGCTGTATGTATGTGTGATATTATTCCTTATCTCAATGACCACCTTATTCTAGAAAGGGTTTTGCAACAACTTGCTTTTTTGGTCCTTACTTAGTTTAGACCTTTCCCTTCTCTATCTGTTTGGCTCACAGTAAAATGAAACTCAATTCAGTTTAATTGACTTTGTGTTGCTCCTCTCATCAGAAAGCTCCCCCACCTTCTCACCACCCTGAAAATCCTCTATCCGCTTGAAGAACCTCTGGCGCTGCCATTATTAAACTTCTTCACACTCCCATCTATGCCCTGGTTGGGAATTCCTGTGCTGCTTAACTTGCTGGACTCCACTGCTTGAATTATGTATGCCATATCCAGCTCTCTTAGGATCAGTGAGGGCACTGAAGTCTTTATCTTTGATCTAATTTCCAGAAGTGACTGATCCAACCTACATGAAAAGGAGGTTCCCCTGGGCAGCATCAGATTATATGTAATTATCCAAGAAATCAGCTAATTCTACCTTCACCTCTCCTCTCAAGAATGCAAACTCTCTAATGACCAATTTTCATGGAAAGGAGTTAGTTTAACATTCACCTTCCTTGGGTCCTAGTGAGATTGACTTCTATTCCTGTTTTGTTCTGGTTTTCATTTTATTGCCTATTATTCTGGACTTGTTAATTTTTAGATACTTTGTGTATTTCAGCCCATTATCCTTCCATGACTTTTTGCTGTTCACACAGTCGCACCTTTGATGAGAGTAACCACTTTAATGGAGAAGGCAATGGCAACCCACTCCAGTATTCTTGCCTGCAGAATCCCAGGGATAGAGGAGCTGTTGTCTATGGGGTCGCACAGAGTCAGACACAACTGAAGTGACTTAGCAGCAGCAGCAGCAACCACTTTAAGCCAGCTCCCTGATCCTGCAGACATAGTCCTCTCTCCTTGCCTTGGAAAGAGCTGACACAGGGTTTCCTGGCTTGTGTTGTCCGTCCTTGCTTGGGACCTTAGACCTGCCAGATCTCCAAAGACCCTGGTTCCTTTCAGTGGCAGATGACATTCTTACTGAACTCCATATTCTTAAAACTGGTCATTAAAAGGAAGAAAATGAAGTCTAGTCTTGATTTTCTAGTACAAATTATATTTGAGGGTAACTACGTAGCTTCAGAAGATAAAGGATGCTCTTTTTTACTGGAGAATTCCAGTGAATATTTGTAGACAGGAAGGGATGACAGAATTAGGAAATTAGCATTTGCAAGGGTAGAAAAGAGCATTATAATGAAGAAATCGGACTATCACCACCTTAAGCCAGGGTCATCCTCAATATCACTCATAGGAGGGCAACCTGACATGTTAATATGTTAGATGACAGTTATATGTTAGATAATATGATAGTATTGGAGTCATAAAGAGATGGCCTTTTAAAAATATCTCTAGAGATATAATTCACACACTATTCATCATTGTAAAGTATAAAATTCAATGCCTCTTAGTATATTCATCAGAGAAGGCAATGGTACTCCACTCCAGTACTCTTGCCTGGAAAATCCCATGGGCAGAGGAGCCTGTGGGCTGCAGTCCATGGGGTCACTAAGAGTCAGACACGACTGAGTGACTTCACTTTCACTTTTCACTTTCATGCATTGGAGAAGGAAATGGCAACCCACTCCAGTGTTCTTGCCTGGAGAATCCCAGGGACGGGGGAGCCTGGTGGGCTGCCATCTATGGGATCACCCAGAGTCGGACATGACTGAAGTGACTTAGAAGTAGCGGTAGCAGTAGCAGCAGTATATTCATAGAATTATACATCCATCTCCATAATCAATTTTAGAACATTTTCCTGACTCCCAAAGAAACCTCACAAGCCTTAGCCATCACCCCCTAGTCCCTCCATCCTCCCATGCCCCAGCCCTATGTAACCTTTAATGTACTTGTCTATAGATTTGCCTGTTCTAGGCATGGAATCATGCAATATGTGGTACTTTGTGACTGGCTTCTTTCACTTAGCATACTATTTTCGAGGTTCATCCATGTCACCACATGGATCAGAACTTCACTCCTTTTTATGGCTGAATCAATATACCATTGTATGGAAAGATCATGTTTTGTTTATCCCACTCATCAGTTGATGGACATCTGGATTGTTTTCACCTTTTAGCTCTTGTGAATAGTGCTTTTATAACATAAGAGTCCCTTGGACTGCAAGGATATCCAACCAGTCCATTCTAAAGATCAGTCCTAGGTGTTCATTGGAAGGACTGATGCTAAAGCTGAAACTCCAGTACTTTGGCCACCTCATGTGAAGAGTTGACTCATTGGAAAAGACTCTGATGCTGGGAGGGATTGGGGGCAGGAGGAGAAGGGAATGACAGAGGATGAGATGGCTGGATGGCATCACCGACTCGATGGACATGAGTTTGAGTGAACTCCGGGAGTTGGTGATGGACAGGGAGGCCTGGCGTGCTGCAATTCATGGGGTGGCAAAGAGTTGGACATGCCTGAGCAATTGAACTGAACTGAACTGAACTGAAACATTCACGTAAATTGTTTCTCTGAGTACCTGTTTTCGATTCTTTCAGCTATATACTTAGGAGTGGAATTGTTGGGTCATGTGGCAATTTTGTGCTTAACTGAGGAATTGCCAAACTGTTTCCTAAAGCAGCTGTACCATTTTACCTGCCTTCAAGCAGTATACAAGGGTTCCAATTTCTCCACATTCTCACCAACATTTGTCACTGTCTTCTTGACTACAGCCAAACTAATGGGTATGAAGTGGTATCACTGTGGTTTTCTTTTGCCTTTCCCTGATGTCTAATGCTGTAGATCATCTTTTCATGTGTTTATTAGCCTTTTGTTCCTTTTCTTTGGAAAAATATCTGTTCAAACCCTTGGCCTATTTTTCTCATTCTTTTAATAGACTTTTTTTTTTTTTTAAGAGCAGTTTTGGGTTCACAGTAGAATGGAGTGGAAAGTACAGAGAGTTCTCAACATACCCCCTGCCTCTTCAACTATCAACATTCTGTACCCAAGTACTACATTTATTACAACTGATGAACTGAGGTTGACATGTCATCCTCAGCCTAAGTCAGTAGTTCACATAAGGGTTCACTGTTGGTGTTGTGTAGTCTATAGGTTTGGACAAATCTATAGACATGTATCTACCGTTATAGTCTCATACAGAATAGTTTGCCTAAAAATGTCCTAAAAATCATCTGTGCTCTACCTATTAATTCCTCCCTCCACCCAGCCTCTGGCAACCACGGCTCATTTTACTGTCTCTGTAGTTTTGCCTTTTCCAGAATATCACCCAGTTGTAATCATACACTATGTAGTCTTTTCTGTTTGTTTCTTTTACTTAGCCATAGGCCTTTGAGGTTCCTTTGTATCTTTCCATGACTCCATAGCTCATTTGTTTGTATCACTGGATACATACTGGTATATAATTTGGACGAACCACAGTTTATGTATCTATTGACTTACTGAAGGACATCTTGGTTTCTTCCAGATTTTGGCACTTAGGAATAAAGTTGCAGGTTCCTTTGCCCATTTTTGAATTATTTGTCTTTTTATTGTGTTGTGGTCATATTTATATGTTCTAGATACAAGTCTTTCATCAGATACATGGATTGAAAACATTTTCTCCCATGCTTTGGATTGTCTTTTCAGTTTCTTGACGGTGTCTTTCAAAGCACAAAAATGTTTAATTTTGATGTCCAACTTCTCTGTTTTTGTTGTTGTTGTTGCTTCTGTTTTGGTGTCATAATAAAGAAATCATTGCCTAATCCAAGGGCCTGATGTTTTCTTCTGAGAATTTTATAGTTTTGGCTCTTATATTTAGGTCTTTGATCCATTTTGAGTTAATCTTTGTTTATTGTGTGATATCTATATCTTTTTATAGATGCAGACTAAATAATTTTGAGGTCAGTATGCAATGACTGTAATGTAGAACACTTCAAAAAGAAACAGATGACGCAAATACAGCAAAAGTGTGACAGCTGCTCAATCTAGGCGATCAGTTTGTGGGTGTTCAGTATTTAGAAAATATTCTTCTTTAAATAATAGAAAGTAAAAGGAAAATATATCAAAATAAAAATTGGAAAAAATACTTGATTATGAGTGAAAAATACCACTACTCGAAAAATAAACTTACATTCATTTTAACTTATACTTTGTTATTTCTAAACATTGGCATTTTATGATTAGCTGTAAATTATTTGTCAGACTCCTAATAAAGACACAATAGAATGGATGAATCAGTGTGTCTTGGCACTGCTCTTAGGAATCAGTGTTCTAGAGATTCTCTCTCTAATATGGCAACTACTAGTCATGTGTGGATATTGAGTACTTGAACTATAGTGAGTCTAAATTGAGATGTGCTATAGGTGAAGTGTATGATTATACAGTGGAAGTGAGAAATAGATTTAAGGGACTAGATCTGATAGATAGAGTGCCTGATGAGCGATGGAATGAGGTACGTGACATTGTACAGGAGACAGGGATCAAGACCATCTCCATGGAAAAGAAATGCAAAAAAGCAAAATGGCTTTCTAGGGAGGCCTTACAAATAGCTGTGAAAAGAAGAGAAGTGAAAAGCAAAGGAGAAAAGGAAAGATATAAGCATCTGAATGCAGAGTTCCAAAGAATAGCAAGAAGAGATAAGAAAGCCTTCTTCAGCGATCAATGCAAAGAAATAGAGGAAAAGAACAGAATGGGGAAGACTAGAGATCTCTTCAAGAAAATTAGAGATACCAAGGGAACATTTCATGCAAAGATGGGCTCGATAAAGGACAGAAATGGTATGGACCTAACAGAAGCAGAAGATATTAAGAAGAGGTGGCATGAATACACAGAAGAACTGTACAAAAAAGCTCTTCATGACCAAGATAATCACAATGGTATGATCACTCACCTAGAGCCAGACATCCTGGAATGTGAAGTCAAGTGGGCCTTAGAAAGCATCACTATGAACAAAGCTAGTGGAGGTGATGGCATTCCAGTTGAGCTATTTCAAATCCTGGAAGATGATGCTGTGAAAGTGCTGCACTCAATATGCCAGCCAATTTGGAAAACTCAGCAGTGGCCACAGGACTGGAAAAGGTCAGTTTTCATTCCAATTCCAAAGAAAGGCAATGCCAAACAATGCTCAAACTACCACACAATTGCACTCATCTCACATGCTAGTAAAGTCATGCTCAAAATTCTCCAAGCCAGGCTTCAGCAATACATGAACCATGAAATTCCTGATGTTCAAGCTGGTTTTAGAAAAGGCAGAGGAACCAGAGATCAAATTGCCAACATCTGCTGGACCATTGAAAAAGTAAGAGAGTTCCAGAAAAACATATATTTCTGCTTTATTGACTATGCCAAAGCCTTTGACTGTGTGGATCACAAGAAACTGTGGAAAATTCTAAAAGAGATGGGAGTACCAGACCACCTGACCTGCCTCTTGAGAAACCTATATGCAGGTCAGGAAGCCACAGTTAGAACTGGACATGGAACAACAGACTGGTTCCAAATAGGAAAAGGAGTACGTCAAGGCTGTATATTGTCACCCTGCTTATTTAACTTATATGCAGAGAACATCATGAGAAACGCTGGGCTGGAAGCGCAAGCTGGAATCAAGATTGCTGGGAGAAATATCAATAACCTCCGATATGCAGATGACACCACCCTTATGGCAGAAAGTGAAGAGGAACTAAAAAGCCTCTTGATGAAAGTGAAAGAGGAGAGTGAAAAATTTGGCTTAAAGCTCAACATTCAGAAAACGAAGATCATGGCATCTGGTCCCATCACTTCATGGGAAATAGATGGGGAAACAGTGGAAACAGTGTCAGACTTTATTTTTTTGGGCTCCAAGATCACTGCAGATGGTGACTGCAGCCATGAAATTAAAAGACGCTTACTCCTTGGAGAAAAGTTATGACCAACCTAGATAGTATATTCAAAAGCAGAGACATTACTTTGCCAACAAAGGTCCATCTAGTCAAGGCTATGGTTTTTCCAGTAGTCATGTATGGATGTGAGAGTTGGACTGTGAAGAAAACTGAGTGCCAGAGAATTGATGCTTTTGAACTGTGGTGTTGGAGAAGACTCTTGAGAGTCCCTTGGACTGCAAGGAGATCCAACCAGTCCATTCTGAAGGAGATTAGCCCTGGGTGTTCATTGGAAGGACTGATGCTAAAGCTGAAACTCCAGTACTTTGGCCACCTCATGCGAAGAGTTGACTCATTGGAAAAGACTCTGATGCTGGGAGGGATTGGGGGCAGGAGGAGAAGGGGACGACAGAGGATGAGATGGCTTGATGCCATCACCAACTTAATGGACATGAATTTGAGTGAGCTCCAGGAGTTGGTGATAGACAGGGAGGCCTGGCGTGCTGCGATTCATGTGGTCACAAAGAGTCGGACACAACTGAGCGACTGAACTGAACTGAACTGATAGGTGAAGTGTACATCATGTTTCAAAGACTTGGTATAAATATGGAAAATATCTCAATAATTTAAATATTGATTATAAGTAGTAGTAATAATATTTGGGGAATATATTTGATTGAATAGTGTATTAAGACAACTTCAGTTGTTTCTTTTTACTTTTTTTACACATGGCTACTAAACATGTAAATTACATACATGGTTTGCATTACATTTCTTTTGGACAGCACTGTTCCAGAGCACAAAGGACTGAGCTAGAAGGCCTGCATTCTAATCCCCTTGCTGCCTTTTACTAGCCATGTGACTTGAGCCATTTTTTCCATTTCTCAGCCTTAAGATAGTTGACAATAAATTCATTCAGCAAATACTTAGAGCTCTCACTATATAGACAGAAAATGGCTAAAAGATTGGCAGGAAATATAAGGTAAGAAACAGTTCACAAAGTCAAATCAGTGTTTTCCCATTTCAGCCCTATCCATGGGTCAGTGAAAATAGAAGTCAGCAATGGAAGTACCTTATCATTTTAATTTCCTCCATTAATATTTTATCCTAAAATAATATTTTATAATATGTTTGTTGTCTGAGATCAGATGTAAACATAGTTGATGTTCTTTTCATCCTCTGAATCTTGAATCTTTGAACATGTGTCCCATTTTCCTGGAGGCTTCCTCAACCCCACATTCTGTCCGAGAAGTCAGTGTACTGGAGTAGACATCTGGTGGACCTAGTATTCATGCCTTTATGTTGTCCCATACCACATGGATGCTGGTCTCGGCCATGTGACTTGCTTTGGCCAGTGGGACCTCAGCAAACAGGATAAAAGCAGAGGCTTGATAAGCTCTCACTCATTGAGAACTCTTTTGTGACCCATCTTGGAACCCTGCAGCCATGCTGTGAGGAAGCCCAAGCAGTTCCAAGGAGAGGTTCATGTGGAGGAAGAAAGGGACGGTGGTTCATTCAGACAAGTGGTTCTCAACCTGGGGTGATTTTACTCTTCCAGGGACATTTAACAATGTCTGGAGACACTTTTGGTTGTCACAACTGGTGGGAAGTTGCTACTGGTAGAGGCCAGGGTTGCTGCTAAACATCCTACAAGGAACAGGAAAGAGCCTACAACAAAGAATTACCCAGTCTAGATGTCAGTAGTGCCAAGGCTGAGAGAGCTGCTCTAGACCAAGATTTCCGCACAACCTGGGTGTTATGCATCAAGGATGAAGTGGCTTGGGAGAGAAAGTATTCACATTTAAATAAAAATCAGCTTTCCGGACAGTCTGCTACTCCTAGTGGTTTTAGGTGGCTCAGATCCATCCCAGTGGTACATTTCACCTTGTTTACGCTCAGCATTTAAGCAGAGTAACTCATCCAAGTGTTGTGCCCACAACCATTTTTATTAGTTGCCCCAACTCAGATATTGCTTCTCCCTGGTAGTATTGAAGTTGTGGCTTGTGACACTTCAATCATAGCTTCCAAATGCCCAACCATGAACAGACTTTGAGGACTGGGGCTTTAATTTCTCCTGTTTTATAAAGTCCATATGTTTTGTTATCAAAGAACTGCAGCCCCACCACGCTAACAAGAAGCCACTCTCTGAGAAGAATGCGTATATATTTTTGTCTGTGAGAGAAATTTTAAGGACATAAAAATTATAGTAATACTGTTGGTAGTAAATTTTATTAGGAGAGCTTAAAATAATTACATTGGCAAAGTCATTCAATGAAAACTTTAAACACATGGTTGAGTATGAGTATGAATCTCATTGCTACGGTGATTATCCATAAAATAATAGATAAAAAGTCATTGCAAGTAGGGTTTTTCCTCCTAAAACAATAGAGCACATGCACATCTCCAGGCAGAATGAAAAAGGGGCAGAGGTGCTGCCAAAATTAGTGCTTTGGCCAATTTTTTGGTGAGCAGGCAGATGCAGGAGTTTAAAAGAAACACTTGATGCGCTAGGTAGTCTAATTTGCAGAGTATATGGACCCAGATGAAAATTTCCGATGGTATGAATAATCCCAACAATCACCCATAGCCCAAGAATATGAAGTTGAATTAAAGCAGGCTACCCCCTGCCTGCAAGTGGCCTTCTCTTACTGATGGAGAGTCAATTCTTGGCAACATAAGGTAAAACCTAGCCATTTATCCACCCTGTTTAATTTGTTTACATTGAGAACGTTAAACTGACTAGCATCATGAACACATAGGCCCTCTACCCCTCTGTAACACACTCCTTTCCCCTGCATTTGGTTTGTGCCCAGAGGTTGGCTTTAGGACTGTATTTGCTTCTTTGCTTGTTGTTGTTTTGTTTTTAGAAATTTTGCTTTTTATTTATCTTTTTAAAATTGCAGTGTAGTTGATTTACAATGTTGTAGTAGTCTCTGATGTATAGAAAAGTGATTCAGTTATATATATACTTTTTCACATTCTTTTCCATTATGGTTTATTACAGAATATTGAATATAGTTCCCACAAACATTCTTAAATAGTGAACTACTGCCATGTCCTTTAAAAAAATATTTTGTTATTTTTTAAAATTAATTTTTTGTTAGAGTATAGTTGCTTTACAATGTTGTGTTAGTTTTGTATTTGCTTCTTGAGAAAACCTTTCTTCTCTGTCTGCAGGGAGGGAAGGGAAGGCAGGGCCTCCAGGAATGTGGAGGGCTGTGGCTGGGAGTCACCTGGGCCATCTTGCTCCTGGGGTCAGGCCCTTGAGAAAGCAACAGATAGGAGGCTGTGAAGCTGATACGAGGGGCACCGGGTCGACCTAAAGATGGGTAATCTGGCGGGGCCTTGGCTCCATCCAACATCGAAAGCAACTTTGCCCCTTAGCTGCTGTCAGGGCTCAGATGATCATTGATATTGTGGCTTTTTCAAGGACCCCGGGCAATTCTGCTCTTTAAAGAAGGACTGAATGGTAAATAATTTAGTCTTTGTGGGCCAAGAGGCAAAATGAAGAGGCTATTATGGAGGTACTTAAATATCAAGAGAGGAAAAACTTCACAATGTTTTTATTGATGAAATCCAAACTCTAATAGTACATTTTTTTGCAGCAGCAGCAGCAGCAGCAGCAGACACCCATTAATGAGAGAAAGGAAAATACTTCTCTTAATTGGGGTTCAATGGCATGGTAGCTGTTATCAGGTACATCCAGAAATGGTCAAGTGTAAAGCGATGCTTAGCTCTCTGGTACAAACAGGCAGGATGTGGATCTCGTCTGCAGGCCAGTGTGCAGACCCTAGTAAACTGCCCTAGCGATCTGCAACGGGTTTGGGGGTATTTCAGGTTGGGAGGCGCTCCTGCTGGGAGGCATCTCCCTCCCCCCTTCCCGCACCCTCCGTCTGTGCACAGTTCAGCAGGTTCACCGACTCTCCCCCGCGAAGCTGGACGGAAAGATCAAGATTAGAGCCTGGATCTCTCCCACGGAGCCAGGCCACCCAGGGTTTCTCATCCTACCGCCCTCGGTGTGCAGCAGCCTCCGCCTCGCAACACCCTCGGGGCTCTTCTTCCTGCTCTCCGCCCCCGCCCCGCCCTCCCTCGCTCCTCCAGCTACCCGTCCGGCTTCCATCCTCTCAGCGCCTCGCGCTCCTCCTTCCCCGCCCCTCTCCTCCAGTTCCTCCGCCTCCAGCTCCTCCTCCGGGTCCTGCCGCCGCACTTTCCCACTCCGCGTCCTCTTGCAGCTCCTCCTCCCTCAGGCCCGCCCCTCCAGCTCCGCCTCCGGAACTCACCGCGGCGCTTAACCCACGCTTCCCACCGCGCGACTCCTCCTCCTTCAGATCCACCTCAGGGACCGCGGCGGCGCCTTGTCGCTCCTCAGCCCCCCCTCCTCCAGCTCCTCCCTCGAAGACCGCGGCTGCGCTTTCCCACTCCTCCCACCCCCGCAGCTCCACCCCTTGAGCGCCACCGCCTCCAGCTCCTCCTCCCCCAGGCTCCGCCCCTCCGCCCCGCCCCCTCCAGCTCCTCTTTAACTCGGCTCCTCCCGGGTATCCGCCAGTCGCGCTTTCCCGCTCTCGCCACGGGTTGCCGAGTGACCGCCGCCTCAGCCGCCCAGCGTCGCTCGGAACTCCGCGCCCGACCATGCCCAACATCGTGCTCTTCAGCGGCAGCTCGCACCAGGACCTGTCCCAGCGCGTGGCCGACCGGCTGGGCCTGGAGCTGGGCAAGGTGATCACCAAGAAGTTCAGCAACCAGGAGACCAGGTGGGGGCCGGGCCGGGGAGGGCGCTGGGCGCGCGGTTGCGCGGCCGGGCAGGGGCCGGCGTCTGCCTGAGACCCCCTCTACGGCCGCCCGCTCCCCCTTCCGGGGCGGGCCGGCCACGACGCGGCCTCCGCGCCACTGCCGCGGCGTCCGTGAGAAGCCAAGGAGAGCGGCCCCAGCCCGGAAGAGCGACCCCCCGGACGGCCCGCGGGGCTAGGTGGGTGCAGCCGGCTGGAGCCGAATCGAGTGCGGGGCACGCGGGCAGGGACATGGCCCGGGGCGTGCTCGCCCCGGGGTCCGCGTTCCTGCCTGCAGCGCTGCTCGCAAACCCAGGGTGCGCTAGGGAACGTCCCGCCCACGTCCCCAGTCCCGGCGGCGCGCTAGGTTCGCCCGGGGCTGTGGAAAACACCCAGCTTCGCTGCGCTCCCGGAGAATTCTTCCGAGGGCTGTGAGGGTCCGCATGTTGAAAGCTCCCCAGGTGATAGTCCTGAGTTGCTCGGGTGCCAGCTCTTGAGTTATCCAGCAGGTGTGGTCCTGCAAAGGGTTTAAAGAGCCTGAGAACTTCAGGGCTCACGTGCTGGGATCCCTTGTGCTAACTTTTCTGCCTCAGAGATGATGGACTTTTTTTTTTTTCCTTCTCCAGCTTCTTCATCGTCCTGGGACACTGCGTTGTCCAGGAGCAAGGCCATGGCTTGACTGTAACTGCTGCCCCCCATGTCTCAGGTCCGCAAGAAGCGGTGACCTCCGTTCAGTGAGGTCAGGCTCGTGGCCCCCTCAGAAGCCGGGCCAGGGGCTCCTTTCTTTCCACTTGCCGGCTTTCACGCAGCTCTTAATTCATTTCAACTTGGTCCCATTCCTTCCCGCTCCCCCCTTAAAATATCTACCATTATACTCCGGTACTGATCTTTTTTTTTTTTTTTTTTAATTTACTGATCATTTTGATATCTTTGGCAAAGACCCAGTTCAGCCAACATTTCCAACAAGCAGGGCTGGAACAAGTGTTGGTGAGCTGCAAAAAAAAAAAAAAAAAACCTCAAACAACTCCATCCATACTTCCTACCATTTCAGAAATGAACTTGAAATCCTAAACCTAAATGTAAAACCTACAACTGGAAATTTCTAAGAGAAAACACGGGAGAAAAATCTTGATGACCTTGGCATAGGCAAAGATTGCTTAGCTGCAGAGGAGGGGTTGTTATGACATAGAAGGTGGTGTTTGCTATTGAGTCAGCTTTTTAGGCTCCGTGAATTCCTTCTTCCATTACATGACCCTGGTGATAATATAAGAGAAGACACATTTGTGAATGAGTAGCAGCTAGTATTAATGCAGGAGTCTTTCAGCTAAAGAATTCCACTTTGCAGAGTTCCATACAGAAGTCTCCTAGGATTGTCAGGGCTCTAGCAAAGGATAGTATATTTAGGTTTGAATACGACAATATTTAGCAGTCCTATTCAAGTTTCAGTAGCTTTCAGAAGAAAGGGATAACAGTTTGTGTTCCAGAGGTGGTGTCATATAGGTCAAGAAGAAATTATTGTTTCTGAGTATTTTATAATTACCAGGTAATTAGAAATCATGAGGTGTCAGAAACCACTCACCATGAAGTCTGGGAATTGCTGTATAGTTATATTTTATTTTTTAATATCTAGACTATCAGAGGTTAACTTCCTGACTTCCCTCTTTCCCATGAACTGTCTAGGCCCAGAGGTTGAATTTTTACAAACAGGCCTCCCTTTAATCTGGTAATCTGGTTTTTACTGTGTGGTCCTAAAGATGAAAAGCAGAAGGGCGAAAGGAAGAGAAAAATGCTTCAGTTCAGGTCTAGGGGCCCCTTCCTAAATCTCTCCCTGAGCCAGGACCATAAATCTGGTTTGGCGTCTGCTGGTCCTCAACTCCTCCTATTACCCATTTAAAAAGCACTGTCTAATTGGACACAGAGCCTCATGATTTTACCTTCTCATCTCTAAATCATTTAAGCTCCACAGGGAGATGTCAGTTCCAGCTTTCCAGTTGACCATTGAAAGGCTGTGATGACGTCCTAGAACAGCACTGATGATGGCGTCTGTAACCCTTTCTGCTGGTCAGTTAACCTGCCCAGAGTGGCTACCTGGATTGTAAGACCCAAAGTCCTGGTTATTTATTGTGTATGATCGTTATTTCTTTGACTCTCACAGTGACTTGAGCAGGGCTCAGCAAGGAAGGCTTCTTTCTGCCCCACGTGTTGGCATCTGGGGCTGGAGAATCCACTTCTGAGCTGGCTGGCTTGCATGGCTGGTAAGTTGGCAGTAGCTTTGGCCTGAGAGCTTGGCTGGGAACCTCTGTACCTCTCCCCACAGGGCTGCTGGAGCTTCCTTATTAGAGCGTGAAAACTAGCGTCCAAGCACAAGGACTTCAAAACACAGGAAGTCAGAGCTCCCAGTCTGTGAAGGCCTGGACCCCGACGTCAGGGCATCGTCACTTCTGTCACGTTGTGTTGTCAAGCACAGAGTCCTCCCAGGTCCAGGGGGAGGGGCCGTAGAGTGCCCTTCTTGGCGGAAAAAGTGTTAGTCTGTGGCTGTCTTTTTAATTACCACACCCATTCGTTGTTGGCTCAGATAAACTCATCAGCCTTATTTCAGGATCAGTGAAGAGCAGTGGATGCTGCCTTCTGCCCACAGTTTTTGAAAAACCTAGAATAAAGATCAGTCGTGACCATCTATATGAGTAGAATCAGGAATAGCTTTGGGAAAAAGTTGCCATGGTGATCGTACATAGTTTCTGTCTTCCCCATGGGGATTGAGGTTGTTCCTTGGGAAAAATAGGGCAAAGAAGTTTATCCCCCTGAAATTTGGGGCTAAACAATCATAACATCAGGAGTTGTTGGCAAACTTTTTCTGTAAGGGGCCAGATAACACTTTAGGCTTCATGGGCCCATAGCGACTCTGTTGCTGTTGCATCTTACAGTTCTGTGGGTTAGAAATCCATCATGGGTCAGTGTTCCTTCTGGAGGCTCTAGGGCAGGATCCATCCATTGCTTTCCCAGCTCTTAGAGGCTGCCCGCTTTCCTTGGCACTTAGCCCATTCTTCCATCTTCAGGGCCAGCCACATAGCACATCTCTGACCCTGCTTCAGCCCTCAGATCTCTTTCTCTGACCTCTCTCCCTCTGCCATCTTTAAGGGCCCTTGTGATCAAATGGGCCAACTAGAATAGTCTAGGATAATCTCTCTTGTTTTCAGGTGACCTGACTAGTAGGCTTAATTCCATCTGCCACTTGGCTTCTCCTTTGCCCTGTAAATGAACATATTCGAAGGTTCTGGGGATTGGGACATTGATGTCTTTGGGAGGCCACCATTCTGCCCACCACACTATTCTCAGCTCACGGGCTGTAGATTGTTAACCTCTGAGCTATAATACTGGGATTTCCCAATCAACTTCACCTCACATTTGATGCAATGTTCACAAAGGAATTACATTTAGCTCCTTAGTACTTGAGCTCGAGAGGAGTACACTGGACTCTGTCACATGCTCATCCTGAGGCTGGCATTGTACCTTTTCCATCCATGGCAGAGCACAGAGTATGTGGGAGGCCGACCCACTATGATCAAAACTGTTTCCAGATCACGTCAAACTGAAAAATGGCATTTTTATCTTCTAATTATTTTACTTGAAGTTGGATAGAAGCTTCCATTGGTTCAGATAGCTTACTATATGGTATTCCAAATACCATTTATATTTCCATTTTCTTTAGAAATAATCAGCTCTTCCAGTGCTATTGGGTATAATTGGCTTCTGATCGCAAGAGAAAGGGCACAGCTAATTGTATATGTTTGCCAGTGTTGTATTGACTCATTCTCTTGTGGAACCCCCAGAATCCTACACTTGGAACTTCCTGGCAGGCAATTTTCAAAGAATTAAGCTCCTGTTTGCTTTTTTCAAGACACTACCAGAGGATGTCCATCAGCAAAACCAGCAAGTGCACCAAGAAAGGGTACAGAGAGCAGGAAATCAAGGGCAGGAGACAAGGGAAGGGAATCCCCAGGAGGAGCTGTGCACAGGGAGGAAGAGAACCCTGGTCAGCCAGCTGGGGGGCAAGCCTTGAGCAGGCCGCAGAATAGAGGTCACGCTTGAGGCCTTGACCTTGACATTGTGGGGTTTCGTTTGTTAGCTCAGTGTCGAGGCTGCCATTTGAATTGGAAAACTTAGTAGATGAAGAGGTAGGATCACTTCCTCCAAGGTGAACAACCCACCCCCCAAAATTGTGTACAGAAAGGCACCGTGAACTTGGTTCAGTTTACTGTATGGCTTGGCTCTGAATGGCACCGACACAGTTAACATGCAGCCCTCAGATTTGGTTGGCAGATAACTGATCTGTGCTGGGAGGATGGCAACATGAGATGGGAGGGCTGCGCTTGATGCAGGGGGTGGGATGGGGAGGGGACAAGTCAGTCCTCATGGTCTGGAGTGAGAAGTCAACCCGTGATGCCTAAAATGAAAAATCCAGATGAAGCAATCCAAGCATTAGTGAGGGTCTTTGAAGATAAATATGTCAAAACCACATCAAGAGATGAAATTGGCTGCCTCTGGGCTTATTTTATTTGCTATAAGCCTTACAGAATGGTTGGAATTTTTAAAGCAATGTATACATGTAACGGTAATGAAAGTAAACTAGAATACAGTATTGAGCCAAAAAAGAGTTAACGTAACAGGCCAGAGACAGTTTCTAAAGAGCATATTAGAGTCCCTCGTATATGAAAAAGGCCCCTTTATAGGATGACCCTTGGCTGGCTTCTGGGAACTGAGTTTGCGCAAAGTTTCCCCCATTGCCCATGGGAAAGGGTCCCTGCTGAACAGTGAACCATGTGGTTAACACTGAGTCCCTGGCCCCCAAGAAAACCCAAGGCAACAGAGCTCTCCGATGAGCTTCCCAGGGCAACAGAGCTTCCCCTATGATTGTGTTGTCACAGCTGGTCGCTGGGGGAATTCACATGTCCTCTGCAACTCCACTCGGGTAAGAAGTGTTGGAAGCTTGTGCCTAATCTGCCCAGACCTTGCCTGTGTGCCTCTTCCCTTTCGCTGACTTTGCTCTGTCTCCTCTCAGTGGAAGATGCTCTGCCTGCAAGGACCACCGCCTGCTGAGTACTCGCGAGTCGCAGCCCTTAGGGGCGGTCCCAGGGAGGCTTAGCTATTAACAGTGGCACCTTCCTTTCCCTAGCGTGGAGATTGGCGAAAGTGTGAGAGGGGAAGATGTGTACATCATCCAGAGTGGCTGTGGCGAAATCAACGACAACCTGATGGAACTGCTCATCATGATCAACGCCTGCAAGATCGCGTCGTCCTCCAGGGTGACCGCTGTGATCCCGTGCTTCCCCTACGCCCGGCAAGACAAGAAGGACAAGGTATGCGTGCGGGACAGCTGCTGGAGGAACCGGCTCCGGCTTGATGGCTGCGTTTATTTTCTCACTTCATACCTCCGACTCCCTGGGAAATGTTGCCCTTCTACTGTCGTGATGGAGTAAACATGCTTTCTTGCCCTTATCCAAAGTTTATCTTTGAATCAGCCATCATGTTTGTTGATATAGAAACAGGTAAAAAGTATTTTTGCAGGTCTGAAAGTACTCTTACTATAGTCCTTGTGATGAAACTGGTGTGTGTCTTTGTGGTGGTGAGTAGAACTAAACACATATACACACACACACTCTCTGGTGAGTGTAAAACGCTGATGGAGTCCCAGGCAGACCCCTGGATTGTATCCATGTCAGCATCCCGGTTGTGATTTCCTCCCTTAGGGCTGCAAAATGTCACCATGAAAAGCTGGGGTAAGGACGCACCATCTCAGCACTGTTTCCTACAGCTGTGTGGGAATCCTCAGTTCTCTCAGGATACCAAGTTAAATTTACACCAGTATCCCTTTTTAACCCCCCCACAGGAATGAAGTTGGTATTGTTGAATTATCCTTTTTGCAACAGTGGCATTGTAGGAGGCCCTGTGAGGTTGCAGAAGAAACTGAAGAAGATATGGTCTCTGCCCTCAAGAAAAATCAGGGAAGGTGGAGGGGAACTTGAGAAGGGATCGTATTACTCTGCTAGGGCTGCCGAAATTAACTGGAAGGCTTAGAATGACGGAAATGTGCACCCTCATCGTCCTAGAGGCCAGATGTCAGAGGTCAAGGTGCCAGCAGGCTGCACTCCCTCTGAAGACACCAGGGGGAGCTTTCTTTGCCTCTTCCGTTTCTGCGGGCTCCTGGCATTCCTTGGTGTCTGGTAGCGTCATTGCCATCCCAACTCGTCTTCACATGGCTACCTTCCTGTGTCTGTGTGTCCTTTCCTCTTTTATAAAAGGATAGTCATTGGATTTAGGGAGCCCACTAATCCAGAATGATCTCATCTTGATCACTGTCTTCCTTTGAAATCAAATTGCAAAGACTTGATTTCCAGATGGGGTCAGAGTCTGAGGTTCTGGGTGAATGTGAGTTTTGGGGTTACCGTTCAACCTTCTATGGGAACAACACTTAAGCTGTTGCCCTCCTTGTGTTTTATGAATAGATGGTCAGTTCCAAGTGAATCCTTCTGGTTCATCAGCCACACTGTTGTCCTGTGATGGGATAACTAGTTACGAGAGAAACTTTTCTTCAGTGCACCTCCATTTGTTTCCAGAATTGATTTTCTGAAACAATGCAAATTTTTCAACAGTACATAAGATTCCCCTCATGTGAAAAAAGTCTGTTTATAAATATGGATTCCTGTAGCAAGGTCCCTGTAAATTTTAATGTCAACTCCTTCAGGTGTGGTTTCCAGACTCTGCTGAACACAGCTTAGTCAGTAAATTGCCCACTAAAAATTTGATCTCCAGAACTCCATTCTGCACTTGAAATGTGACTTAGCATATATGTTAGAAAGGGTCAGCAAGCTTTTCCTGTGAAGGTCTGCATGGTCTCTGTGGTAACTACCAAGCTCTAGTTTTATGCCAGAGACAGGATGTAAATGAATGGACCCGGCTGTGTGTCTATAAAACATTTATTTATGGACATTGAACAGCAGGTAATTGCCATTGCCATGAAATATTGGAGTGTGTGTAGTATGCGGGGAGGTGTGTGTGTGTGTGTCTTTCACTTTGTGACTTGGCTTTAGCTTATGTGTAGGTCCCATCTGCTCCAGTGAGGCATATGACCTCCCACGTATCATTTGTCAAGCTGCTTTTATTCCAGACTTGATTTGCAAGT
This sequence comes from Capricornis sumatraensis, assembly GCF_032405125.1. Classification (NCBI taxonomy): domain Eukaryota; kingdom Metazoa; phylum Chordata; class Mammalia; order Artiodactyla; family Bovidae; genus Capricornis; species Capricornis sumatraensis. Next base: position 134,887,257 of record NC_091092.1, on the reverse strand, counting down.
TTTATGTGCGTTTTTAGCTGCTAAATTTAAATTGATTTCTTTTGTTCCCTCAGTGTAATCTGTTGTCCTAGCTCTTCCTCCCATTTGTGCGTTTCCATGGGATGATTCAGCATCTTCATTCTTGTCTGTGTCCTAGAGAAGCTAATATTCTGCTACCATCTCTCTTCTACATAACAGGAGGTTTAGTAAATTCTGTATTCTGCCATTTGTCATCAGATTTTCCTTTTATTTCTAGTAGCCTTTGCACTTGACACTGAGATATTTGATACATTACTGCTTTTTCAGTAAATTACTCCTTTTATTATTACTTGGCCATCTCCCACTGTGTTAACAGTTTGGAACCCTAGCTGGTTTTTTGGTTTTTTGCTTTCTGTTTTTTACCCTAACTTTCTTTTTAACTGATACAAATGCTGAGACACCTGCATTTTTTGTTTGCAAGTATCTGATTGGCAGTTACCTCTTGTTCCAAGATTGTATTTTCAAACTTTGTTTCTTCCATTTGATCATCATGATATAGAGACACCAGCAGGGTCTGTGTGGCTGATCACCTGCTCCCACAGGGGGTGTGAGGTCACTCCTGGCCTCTGGCCTCCACTTGCCATCATGCTGGCAAAGAGCCCTCCAGAGCCCCCAGTGGGCTTAACTATCTCCTGAATCTGCTTTGTCCGACTATCTCTTGATCCAACTTCCATTGTTGGATATTTAGATGGGTTTTCTTGTGGAGGCCATTTTGAACATCAGTTTCTTTCCTTTCTTTCACTCTTACTTAGTCACTTCGCTGTCGGTACATTTCTTGGATACAAAACGGTGGTCACTTTTCTTTTTTACCTCAATCGGACAATCCCACGACTTTCTGAACTTAACCACTGGTAGAAGAGACAAAGTGATCACTGTCAGCAACACAGAAGCAAGGCCACGATAGCAGTTGAGAGCTGACACCAGTAGTAGTAGAAGGAACCCAGAATTCAGAAATGGTACACTGTATTGTTGGAGAAAAACTGATAGCAAAAAAAGGAATCACAGAGGGCTGTTTTTCAAAATTTTCAAAGTTATGATCTATTTTCAATGATCACACTGTTTCTTTTGATTTCTTAACTGGAAAAATTGAGGACAGTTGTGCTGACACAAATTCTGTAATCTTGTCCATTTTTAAAGCTTGTGAAGTTTACGCTTTTTATCAGGGCAGCAGCTAATATGCTGAATGAAATCTGGACTCTCTGGAGAATCTTTGTCCAGACTGGTCTGGCTCACAAAATATTTGATTTTTAACCATTTTTCATTAGAGGAGTCAACCGTTTTATTTGCAGTGGCTGTACCTTGACTACCTTTGTTGAAATGCCATACTAATGTTTTCTCTTTCTTGGCCATAAAGTCAGTTAAAACTTGTGAATCATTTTTCTTGCAGAATGCAGTTGGGTGTTAAGGCAAATTGTGAAAGATGGTCTGAAAATTAACTTCTAAAACAGAGTGTGAAGGAGAGCAGAAAGTATGGATTTAGAAATTGCTCCTGTCTCTAGCTCTCAGAAGTAAGAATGGCTTGATGCTGTGGAGAGACAGAGGAAGGAAGTTGATCAGCATAGTGAATCGCATTCCCAGCGATGGATTTGTTCTTTTACTTACCCTGGAATTTTGTTAGGCTAAATAACTCTCTCAGTCAGTGAGGTGAATGACTAAGCCTTGGAAACTCGGTGTTCTAGAGATCCTGTTATGAAATATTTATTGAAGAACTATCATATGCAAGGTACAGAGCTGGGGTTGCAGGTGATGCAGAAATCTCCAAAACCAATCCTTTGCGCTTGAGGGACACATAGTCTAGTTGTGAACTATGCATTCTACGTAAACTATCTTCTGATGTCCATCTTTAAGCAGGTGGCTTATGGTGGTCCCATGTGGTGGGGGCCAAATGCTGTGTCCCTTTATGACAGATCATTCCTCTCTGGAATTGTCCAAGTGCCTTAAAGTTTGGAGACTGGAACCAGATCTGGAGGATCAGACATACAGGGTCTGCAGAGATGGGGGCAGATTAAGGGTAAAGTGGGAGTGCGGGTGTAGACAGCAAGAGTTACAGTGTTCTCCACAAGAGGGGGGGCCAGAGCCCATTCTGGGGAGGACCCCTTCTTCAGGCTGAGGGTGCAGGACAGACCACTTCTAAGGAGCTAGAGCCACACTGGCGGGAGGGCTTTTTATCTCAAGGACAGTGTGGAACAGAGCAGGGGGGTTACATGATGAAAAAACCTGAGTGAGTTGAGCAGGTTGAATGATTCACAAAAAGTTACAAAACTATTTCCCCATCATCTCACTTTCTGGAAACATTTACTGTTAACATTTGGGATGTTTCCTCTCATTCTTTGTGTGTGAAAAAAAAAAGTGTGTATGGGAGGGGTGTGAATTATCGTAAGAATGATACTAGAGAAAATAAAAATAATCGGTTCACATTTTGATTTAATTCCTGTGTGTGTTTTTACAGAAATATGCTGTGTGCGTGTCTATGTATGTTTTTACAGAAATATACTGTGTGCGTGTCTGTGTATTTAACAGAGATCATTTATTACTATTTTGAAGGAAATCTTTGTTTTCAGCTTTGAGATATAATTGAAACTTACATAACATAACATTGTAAGTTTGAATTAAATCTTCTATTAAGCTTACATTTTCTTGTTGTATGTAGGAATGCTTGGTTTATAGCAAAGTACTGAACTCTTTCCGTAGGCCTAATCATGCCTGTATAGTCCCTTGGATTGTTTTGATGTGGGCAGAGTTCATGTCCATCACTTATGGTGTGGCAGCTAAAGCTATGAAGAACTTAGCTACCTTCAAGAAGATACAGTGTCACACTGCAGTCTGTTTCTCTAAATATCAGCTGATCCATCACCTTAAGCTGTTCTTTCTTCCTTCTGGTTGTTGTTGAATTCATAACAGCCTTTGCTCCTAGCTGTAGTGCAGAAACTCAGCTTTCAGGACTGGCCTTTGGGGCTCTGAAGGTGTAGCCCTGCCTCCCTTCAGGTATCCCCTTGCGCTGCATCCTGGCCCATAGGTAGCCACACTAGGCTCTGTCCGTCCCTGGATGTGAGTGACCTCTCAGCCTCCATGACGTCACATGGGTTCTTTCTGCACCACTAGTCTCCATCTCTGCTGGCCTCGCCTTAAGAAGCACTTTCCTGTACAGCCGTGGTGGATTCATGTTGATGTATGGCAAAACCAATACAATATTTAAAGTAATTAGCCTCCAATTAAAATAAATAAATTTATATTAAAAAATTAAAAAAGTTAAAGTTGCTCAGTTGTGAACTTAAAAAAAAAAAAAGCAGCCCTTTCCTTAGAGGGGCCTCTGACAACTAATGTCTGTTGACTTCTTGTCCATGCTGTTGTCTGTCTGTGTCTCTCTGTCTCCCTCTCACTTTCTCTCTCAGTACCTTTTATTCTACCTAGTTGTCACAATTGCAATTACATAAATTGTGATATTATGTGTATTTATCTTTAATTATTTGCTTCTTTGATATTTGTTTTCTGTATCCAGTGTCAGGCACACTATCTCCCAATAGTAAATAATTAGTATTTGGTGAATAAAACTGGGATGAGTCTCTTTTGCTGTTATAACCTATAACTTTCTTTATTAAATAAATTACTAAGGTCAAATTATTGAGGAATTAAATTATTAATGTTACTTCTCTTCACGTGTAATAACCCATCTGTGATTCATCTTTCTCCTGTAGATCTCAGTGGGAGAAATCTGGATGTCGCCATCTCTCCCTTATTATAAAAGTTGTGCCTTTGTATTTTAGAGTCGTGCTCCGATTTCAGCAAAGCTTGTGGCCAATATGCTCTCTGTTGCTGGAGCGGATCACATCATCACCATGGACCTGCATGCCTCTCAGATCCAGGTTCCAGCATTTTCTTTGTTCTTGGTTATAGTGAAGGCTTAATGCAAGTGGTTAAATCCTAACTCTCTGTTAGGTTAGTTTTCAGAGAAGGTAACACTACTTGTGTTTTTAAGTTTGTATATGGCGACTGTCTGGGATTTTCTTCTTTTTTACCGAACTTAGATAATTTAACATTGATATCGCCTGTCTCCACCACCACCTTGCCTCCACTCACTTTTGGAGGAGCGGGAATGGCTTCTTGGTAGTAAACTCTGTAATTCTACCTCAACTTCTGCCAATAATTCAAATGGGAGAGTTGTTAAGTTTTTAAATACTCTTTATAACTTAGTTCCTTCATCTATAAAACAGGCCAAATGACAGTATGCCTGCCCTGCAGTACAGTGAACTGTGAATTATTTGGCTTACAATAAGATGCTTAAGATTTGCTTTAAGCAAATCTTTCCCCCACTGATCTACAAAGCCAGTCTCCTTTTCTTAGAAAAGAGGTGATCATAAGGTAATAGACCATGTCCCCAGAGATACCAGCTGAACTGAAATCTGCTTCTGGAACATATCTGTCTTTTGATTTAATTCCATTTGAATTAAGAAAAGGGAGTCTGTACAGACATAAAAAAGAAACTTACAGTTACCAAAGGGAAGATGTGGAGGGAAGGATAAAATATAAAATAGATACACAACAAGAACCCACTGTATAGCACAGGGAACTATATTCAGCATCTTGTAGTAACATATAACAGAAGAGAATCTTAGAATATATCTATATATGTCTGAATCACTTTGCTGTATACCTGAAACTAACACAGCATTGTCAATCAACTATACTTCAGTTACAAAAACATTTTTAAAAAAGAAATACAATGTATACTTCAATTGAAAAAAATATTTTTAAAAAGAAGTAAAAGGGGAATCTGTTGAAAAGGCTTCTTTTGAATAAAAAATTCTGATTTTATTTCATGGCAGAGAAGATCTTTTTAAAAAAGCCCTGTTATAACATGACACCCACTTCTCCCCTTAGGGCTTCTTTGATATCCCCGTGGATAACTTGTACGCAGAGCCTGCGGTCCTGCAGTGGATTCGGGAGAACATCACCGACTGGAAAAATTGTATCATTGTTTCACCTGACGCCGGGGGTGCCAAAAGGTATTGCACAGGCTCAGGTGGTACGAGGCAGGTTTCTGGGTTTGCTAACTGCTTTTTCCTTGCTGTATGTGTTAGGTAAGGAAGCATGTCTTAATTGACTTACCAGTTTATTTTGCAGATGACCAAGTAAGCAGCCAACAGGCTTCACCTCCAGAGCAGAGAGCTGTCATCTTTAACATTTCATCATTAACGAAAGAAAAAAAAATACACATAAACATTTATTTTCAGCAAAGAATGTTCTGAGTTTTTTAAAAAAATTTATTTCTGATGATAGAAGCCATCAGCCTAATTGGAAAATAAGGCTTTCACTTCACAAACACTTAGCAATGGAAGCCAAAATAAAACAGTTTTAAAATCCCTGTCCGCAGAGCAGCCCGAGAGAAAGGGAGATGAGTGAGTGAGTGAAAGTCGCTCAGTTGTGTCTGACTCTTTGCAACCCCATGGACTATAGAGTCCATGGAATACTCCAGTCTAGAATACTGGAGTGGGTAGCTTTTCCCTTCTTAACCCAGGGATCGAACCCAGGTCTCCCGCATGGCAGGCGGATTCTTTACCAGCTGAGCCCCAAGGGAAGCCCAAGAATACTGGAGTGGGTAGCCTGTCCCTTCTCTAGCGGATCTTCCCGACCCAGGAATCAAACCGGGGTCTCCTGCATTGCAGGTGGATTCTTTACCAACTGAACTGCCAGGGAAAGGGAGATACCTGTGGCCAAGAAATAAAAACGGCTGAGAGCTGCGCTCAGGGTGACCTGGGTGATGGATCAGATCCAGGAAGAGACGGGTGGCTCGGCAGAGGCTAGTGCCCACAGGGGAGCCTCCGGAGAGAAGGGAGAGGGCAGGGAGAAAGGCGCCACCTGCGAGAGCGCCAGCCCAGGGTCTATGCCACGGCTGGATGTGTGGTGGGATTTGCACTTGCACCCTGGTGTGGGGGTCCCAGTGCTGGGAAAATGGACCCCAGGCTGCAGAATGGCAGAGGGAGAATTCCACAAGCCCAGCTGTTCAGGAAATACTTCCTGCCGAAGACCACCTCGTGCGATGGAGACCACCTGATGATCCAAGTTAGGAAAGCAAGAGGGTGCAGCCATCGGAGAGCCTGTGCTTGCAGATGACTGGGCAGCGGGCAGCCCACCTCGTGGGGCACAGAACAGTGCCAGGCTGGAAAAGGAGGATGCTGGCCAGAAACTGGCTTGGCACTGAAAGCACCAGAGCGCAGGCCCACCCAATGGCCTCAGGAAGGGTACTGAGCAGTCAGTAGAGACAGTTGAGGATCAGGGTGAAGGCGGTGGAACGCTGATTCGATAGAGTGCTGTAGTGCGCGCCGCGCCTCCAGACTCAGTCCCTGGATAGAAGTGCAGCTGCTTCTCTGGTGGGGAGAGGGCTCTCCACCAGGAAGGGCGAGGTGAAGAGAGCTCCGTCCACAAACTTGTGTGGCCTTGTCTTTTCCCATCCCAGCCCCCTTCCGTTTGTTTTTTTATTTTTGGATGAGGTGAAGTCTTTCCAATAGCATTTGGAAATGCTACTGAAACATGTATCTCCCTTTTTATTTCACACAGATGATAATACGCTGCACATACTTCTTCTCTGTGCTTTTTAAAAACGTGTTCCACCTTTGCAAGCATTCCACAGCTGTGCAGGAGCTCGGCTTTCTTGGTTTTTGTGGCTGGGTAAAATCCCAGGGACGGGGGAGCCTGGTGGGCTGCCATCTATGGGGTTGCACAGAGTCAGATACGACTGAAGCGACTTAGCAGCAGCAATAGGCCCTTGTGTGTAGGCATAGGGATTCCTTTGGCCAGTCTCTCATTCCTCTTGAGTTGGTGCTGTTGTTGGTGTTCTTAGGCACGTTCCTACAGCACGACACTCACTTTCACATTTCCTATACATGTGCAGGTAGTGGAAGTACAAGTGTCCCTAGAACTACTGTCACCAGGTCCAAGAGCATGAGCTATATTTCGGTTTTGATGGACAGGGTCAAAATTGGGTCTTTCAAAGAAGATAAAACATTGGGATCAGCAGATAAAACTACTGTGTATAAAATAGACAAGCGAGAACCTACTGTATAGCACAGGGAAGTATATGCAATATCTTATAATAAACCATAATAGAAAAGAATCTGAAAAAGTATATATATATATATATATATATACACACACATATATATATATACACATATATATATACACACACATATGTATTACTGAATCACTTTGCTGTATACCCAAAACTAACACACCACTGTAAATCAAGTATACTTCAGTTAAGAAGGAAGCGACCAGTTGACATTCCCGACTATGCATGCCAGTGACTTCGTACACAGGTTCATTCGCTCAGCACTTGATCAAACTTCTTTTACTTTACAGATCAGCTGAGTGGTACAGAGCATGTCTTCCTGTTAATTCCAGTTGCTGTGCATAAGGTTGAGCGCTCTTTCCAGCATGTTTATTTTTTGTTCGTACCTTTTGCTTGTTCTGTCAGCTGGAGGCCTCTTCCTCTGGTTTGTTAGAAGTTCTATGCAGGCAGGAAGTGACATCTTTGCTTCTCTGTGTAGCAAATAATTCTCCCAAGTTTTTCACTTCTTGTTGTGTTTTTCTTCTCTGCAAGACTCTTAAAGCATTCTTATGTAGTCATATTTATCTCTTTTTCAAATTATGGCTTCTGGGTTTATGAAAGATTCACCCTTAACATTTTTCCTCTCCTCTGATTTTACATATTTTAAGGGTTGCTTTTTTCCTTTTTAATATTTTGATTTTTCTTCCATCTGAAACATGTTTTGGAATAAACAGTGAATGAAGAATCCAAGTTCCCCTGTCCCCAGCTATCTAGATTGTCCCCAAACTGTTAAGTAATCAATTCTTCTCCCTTTGACTTGAAGTACCATCTTTTATGATATTCTAAGTTCCCTCATGTACTTGCTAACCCCTGCTAAAAAAAGAATAATAACAGAATCAGCTAGCTAGGCCAGCAGCAAGATGTTGTTTTTGTTCAGAGCCCCTTCAGATCAGTTCCACTCAGACTACCCTGCTGCTCCCTCTCTGCCGGGAAAGGCAAACTTTTTAAGGGCGTGCATTTCGGAGTTCTTGTCACCTCTGTCTTTTCCCTTAAATTTTTGCTACACATCTCGCATATCCTGGAGTAAACTGTTCCCCAACCAACAAAATAGCCTCGCAAGTAACACATGATACATGCAGTTGACATTATCTGTGACTTCTTTGCTTGATGTGATTAGTTGTTTTTCACACACACAGATAAAAATAGGTGTCTGAGAAATTGGGACTTGTTGCTGTAGAAAAAACTTTGAAGCTTCATTTGTTCCAGGTAAAACTTAATATCACCACAAGAGGTCACTTGTGGGTAGTTTTTGAAGCTGAGAAAAAATACACCTTAGGAAGGAAGCACGCCATTGTTGAGATGGTCAATATTCACATAAAACTGATTCGGGAAGTTGGTGCAACTAATTCAGATTTGCCTTTTTTTTTTCTTTTTCTTTGGTAAAGACTGTAATGGTGTATCCAGAAGAAATAGAAATCAAACTATGTATTTTTGTTGTTGTTGTTCTAGCTTTTTCCACCCGAGATTTCTGTATGATACCCTGTCTCAACAACCGTATGTTAGGAATAGGCAGTAAGTCACAGTTGTACACCTGGAAGAGAAGCGTTGGAACCTGTGGAGAAATAGGGATATTGTCGCAACCCTGGAGCTTTTTTGCAGGAATAGTTTCCCTGATTGTCTGCTTCTGACGTTACCATTGGGTACCTGAAGTGGCTAGGGCTCCCCACTCATGTTCCATGCCTTCCTCTGTCCCCCTGACGCCCACCCTACCCACCGAACTGCATAGCTCAGCTTCCTTCCCACTCAGGCCGCTGCGCCCCCTGCTGGTGTGTTTTTTCGCTGGCTCAGGAGAGCAGATCACCTGGCAGACATGTGAACACAGGTGATGCCACCTTCAGCCCACGTGGTGGCGCATCCCCGTGTGAGGCTGTGGACCTGGGCCCTGCCGTACCGAGGTCTTCCTGATCCTTACATAGAAACAAAATTTTAATATATATGCTCATACGTAAGGTGTTCAAGAGGCTTTTCTTGGCAAAATTTGTCTTATGTTCTGAGAAACTAGCTTTCCTTAATTGGAGTTTAAAGGGCATATCTTTTATGAAATTGGCATACCGAGAGTAGTATATGTTTTAAGGTGATTACGGGGCAAAATTTTTGTCAGCATTCAAATTCTATTAGGTATACATACCTCTATGTATATAATATGTATAACTTTTTCTACCACAGTTAAAAATGATACCAGTTGTTGAATGTTCTCAGAAACAAGCAGGGGTAACCCGTGGTACACAGTCCCCTTGTTCTATCAGCTGCTGTCCTCTTGGCCCCAGAAAGTGGGTTCTTCTCAATGATTTGGTAAGGCTCTACTTGGTCACCATTTTGGTACCAGGACTTAAGCATCCAGAGGTTGTATCCTCTAGTCACTGCATACTAAATTGGGTTGTGTCTGAGTCTGTGTTTTGGTCCTTCAAAAAATTTTTTTTCAGCTGCATTGCATAATAAGAGACTGTCATTTTAAGAAGTGAAACAGGATATTTCATGTTCCCTTATGTCAGTGGGATTATTTTATGCTAAGTTTCATCATTGAAGTCTATTCTTCACAGGAAAAATGTAGAATGTCCTGGGCTCAGCAGCAAGCCTAGCCTGCCAACTTCTCCTTTAGCCAGTTCAGGCCTTTCAGGGCTGATGACTGAGCATTTGCTGTAGATGGGCAGAGGCCTGGACTGTGATTACAATCTCAGAGGCCTCAAGTGCAGCCAAGCCCTTTGTCATAAGCCTGCAGCTTACGTGGCTTCACTAAACAAGACTTTGTCCCTCATGGCTGCTCCCCAAACTAAGCAGTTAGTAGTTTCTAAATAATTTACTTTCATTCGGGCCTCTGACTTTAAAAGATGCCCGAAAACACCAACCTGTTGAGTGTCAGGAGTTTTAGACCGTGGTCAAGGCGCCCTGGCTTTCTTCCTCAGCTGCCCCCAGGCACAAGGCCGTGTCCTGGCACATTCCTCCCTGTCGGTTGCTTAACACATACCCCACACCAGTCCCAGCTTTGCAGGCGAGGCCTGATTCCTGCATTATCTTGAGTGGGGCTGGTTACAATAGTGCTAAAATACAGCTGTGAAGAGCACAGTCTTTTTTGTTTTGACAATACTTGACACATCTATGTTTTTTTTTCTTTCTTATTTTGTAAACTGAGAGTTTTCTAACATAATTTTGGGAATGAGTTTTCAGACTTCAGGTGTAATTCTTTTCCTTCTTTTCCCTATGTATCTTTTTAACTTTTAATTTTATGTTGGAGTATAGTTGGCTAACAGTGTTGTGTTAGTTTCAGGCGTACAGGAAAGTGATTCAGTTATTTATTTACACGTTTCTATTCTTTCTCAAATTCTCTTCCCATTTAGTTTGTTGCATAATACTGAGCAGAGTTCACTGTGCTATACAGTAGATCCTTGTTGGTTATCCATTTTACATACACCAGTGTATACGTGTCCACCCCAAACTTCCTACCTATCCCTTCTTCCCAGCCTCCCCCCAACCCCCTGCAATAACCAGAAGTCTCTGTTCACTAAGTCTGTGTTTCTATATGTCTTTGAGCAGGGTCACATCAATTGCGGACAGGTTGAACGTGGAGTTTGCACTGATTCACAAGGAGAGGAAGAAGGCGAATGAAGTGGACCGGATGGTCCTGGTGGGCGATGTGAAGGACCGTGTGGCCATCCTTGTGGATGACATGGCCGACACCTGTGGCACCATCTGCCATGCTGCGGACAAGTATGAGGGTGCTTCCGGACCCTTCAGGAGAGTGCTAGGCCATCCCATGAAGAAAGGAGAAGCGTCAGCTGCTAAAAACCAGGCTTCATCCTCCTAATTATTACTGATTGCTTAGTAGTGGATTTTCAGACCGAAGTCAATTTCTAGGCCCATTTCTTTTTGTCTTGGTAGGGAAAAAACCATGGTCCTTTATGGCCCAGTGTTCCTTTTCAAGGTTTTACTTGCAGTGTATTTTTTAAAAAGTTCAGAGAAGATGCTTGTGAAACTGAGCACAGAGGGGAAAAGATAGTCTTTCGGCCTCTTCAGGCCCTCCCTTATGCTCACTTTCACTCCAGCTTTCTCAGCTGTGGGCTTCCAGAGACTTAGAGCTGGGCTATCCTGCCTAGGAGCCGCTGCCCACCTGTGCATGGCTGCAGAATGCATGGACTGAGATGTGCTGGGAGGGCACAGTGCACAGCAGGTTTCTAAGACAGAGCAAAACTAAGAGTGTAGAATAGCTCACCTTTTTGTATTGATTGTATGTCAACATGTGACGTTTTGGCTTTGCTCTTTTAAACCTGGGCAGTTTTGTTTCCTGGGAGACATTTGACAATGTTGGGAGACATTTTTGGTTGTGACAACTGAGGGGAGGGGCGTTGCTATTGGGTAGAGGCCAAGGATGTGTGCTTCACAACAAAGAATTGTCTGGGCCCAAAGCCAAGGGTGATAATCCCTGATGTAAGGAAATACAAAATGTTTGGTCAGCACATAGCTTAAAAGATCATGTTTTAGACTAATAAATGTGAGTGAAATTGGTTTCATATTTTCCTATATGGAACACACTATTGCTTCTAAATTCACACAAAGGGGAGAATGTTTCAAGAATATTTGTGTGCACTTGACTTTTTTATCTTTTATTTTATAGACTACTCTCAGCTGGAGCCACCAAAGTGTATGCTATCCTTACCCATGGGATCTTCTCTGGGCCAGCTATTTCCAGAATAAATAATGCTGCCTTTGAGGCTGTTGTTGTGACAAACACTATTCCCCAAGAGGACAAGATGAAACACTGCTCCAAGATTCAGGTACTGGCTATACTGCTGGCAGAGCCATGCAATGAGACACTTAGCTCACATCTCGAAAAATAGCATTGCATCTTGCATGTGTGACCCCTTGCTAAGGCAGATGTTGGCAGAGGTTGTAGCTTCCTGTAATGGGAAGGTCTGATACATGTTAGATATCTGGGAAAAGCTGGGGTCAGCAGAGGTCAAAGTTATAAATAGTAAGTGAATAAAGCCACAGTGAAGACCATTAAGAAACAGACTGTGCTAAAGCTAAACAGAATTACCATGTGATCCACCAGGTCTGCCTCTAGGATTATTCCCCTGAATCTGAAAATGGGTGTTCAGCAAAACCTTGTACACAAACATTCATAGCAGGCCCTAGTTGCAGTAGTCAAAAGGTGGAAATGACCAAACTGACCGCTGCCAGTTGAATGGGTAACCAAAGTGTGGTCTCTTCATACAGTGAAACATTCCTCGGTCTTAAAAAGGAAGGAAATTCTGACACATGCAGTAACGTGGATGAACCTTGAAAATGGTATGCTAAATGAAAGAAGCCAGTCACAAAAGGGCAAATGCTGTGTGATATTTAAACTAGATTCCACTTAACCTGAGGGCCCTAGAGTAGTCAGATGCATAGAAAGGGGAAGTAGAGTGGTGGTTGCCAGGAGCGGCATTAGGGAGTTAGTGTTTAATGGGTGCAAGGTTTCTGTTTGAAATGATAAGGCTGTACCAAGGGTTTACTCCTAGCCCTCCTGACTTGGGGGCCCCCAGAGAGGTGGCAATGATTGCTGTATACCAGTTGGCTTGAAATAAGTCAAAGGGTTTGAATTCTTGTTTGGCCTCTGTACCTTGGTGAACCTTGACAAGTCCTTTCATTGCCGGAAGCCTCCATTCCCATCATTAGAGCATGAAGATGGATCAGAGTGATCTGCCTTGTGATTTTTCATCTATCAGAGAGCAATGCAGTTCATTTGGCCCCAGGAGATTTGTTTGAAAATGGTCAAAAATAGATTTTCATGTCTGATTCTCAGTAGTTGAGAGTCAGTAAATTAAGGCCCGCAGGCCCAATCCAGCCCACCATCTGCTTTTTTAAATAAAGTTTTATTGTAACACAGCCATGCCTATGCATTTATGCATTGTCTGCTGCTGCTGCTGCTAAGTCGCTTCAGTCGTGTCCAACTCTGTGTAACCCCATAGACGGCAGCCCACCAGGCTCTGTCATCCCTGGGATTCTCCAGGCAAGAACACTGGAGTGGGTTGCCATTTCCTTCTCCAATGCATGAAAGTGAAAAGTGAAAGGGAAGTCGCTAGTCATGTCCGACTCTTAGGGACCCCATGGACTGCAGCCTCCCAGGCTCCTCCGTCCATGGGAGTTTCCAGGCAAGAGTACTGGAGTGGGGTGCCATTGCCTTCCCCATTGTCTATGGCTGTTCTAATGCTGACCTTGAAGTTAGGTGATTACAGCTGTATTGTTAGATGCTATAGTATCTGTGTTTTCAGAAACCGAGAGACAAAAATCTTCCATGTGATGACTGAGTAAAAATAATTTAAAAACAACAAACACCCGAAGAAAAGGATGTCTCTGGTTAACAGCAGCCCTGAACAGCCTTTGAAGTATCTACGCTGAAAAATCTCACTTCCAGGATCCCTCACCCAGGATTGTACTCTGAAGACAGGCGCAAACTGTCCTCTCAGAAGAAGTACATGTGGGGTGGGGGTTTACTATTAGCACATCTTATGTGCTGGAGAAAGCTTTTCTAGGCTTTCTGGCTTCTGCGTTTCTAATTAAACATCACTGAGATGTCCCACTTTCCTCTCCCCTTGTCTGTCTTTTCATTGGTGTTTAGGTTATTGACATTTCGATGATCTTGGCTGAAGCGATCCGAAGGACCCACAATGGTGAATCTGTGTCTTACCTGTTCAGCCACGTCCCACTGTAAAGATGTGAGGTGTGGAGCAAGCCTGCTCTGGCTTCTAACTTGCGTGCATTTGTCTGATTTTTTTAGCTTTGGGACTGAGCAGTTATGTTAATGCAAAAACATCAGGTCTATGTATACTCCAAGGCCACTGTTTTCCCCCTCTTAAAGATCTCGACCATTTATTTTCACTTTAGTGGGGAGGGCAGTGGTTATTTGATCTTTTAAGTGAACAATCTTAAAGGAGAGATGTTTTTGTTACCTTGACTTGTTCTGATAAGTGACCTTTTTCTCCCCCCTTTGTTCTGTCAGTACTTTGAGGCCACAACTTTCAAGTTTATAATTTCATTGTGGAAGTTCATAGTTTAAGAATTTCGGGGCTACCAAAGGTCACTTCAGATTAAAGCCTTTTTGTAAATATAAAATGATAATGTCTATGGACATTTGGGTGAAACCCTGTAGAAAATTAGTCTTTCACTTTTGAGTGAACCTTAGAGAATTAATAATACCCTGAATTTTGAATATTTGTTTTTAGTGCTCAGGTTTCCAGGAAACCATTTTAGTCATTATGCTTAATTAGGACAAAATGCATCAATAGCTGAAGATGGCCACTGGCACTTTTATTTTTGGTAAACAATAGACACCTCAGAAGCAGTGTATTTTTTTATTGCCACTTCTGAAAAGCATGACTGTCATTTTCGTGAAATACACTGTTCTAAGATTCCAGAAGTTTGTTCAGCAATAGATCTGACTGAGAAACTCTTGAGATAATCTCCAGGTTCATGGTCACGTTCAAGCTCTGTCCATCCGGATGCGCCTCATGTTCTGCCATCTTGTTTTTTTTAACATCCTGTTTTTAGCTCTAGCTTTTACTCTGCCTTTTTCCCCAAGAGTTTCATGTTGTGGATCTCCACCGCAACAAAGACTTCTTCCCTAAGTCCTCTCAGCTTTACTAGTCCCATCTCTATTTTTTTGTTTTGACATGATAAAAGGGTACATTTTTGGTGGGTGCCTCCAAATACACGTTTAAATGTTATTTCCTTAGTGGTGACCTCGCGGTCTTTGGTCTTTTGTAATCACAAGTAGCAGACCTTCTAGGCAATAGATTATTTTAGCTAGAGCTGTTACATAGGTGAGAAGGGCCTACCAAATAAAGGACAAATAGGTAAGCATTAGTTGCTCCATGAAGTGAATGTTCAGTGGTGGCCCAACGAGATGGTGGAGGGAAGAGAGCTTTATTCACAGGTGACCTTTGACGGCTCCTGAGTGAGGTGCCCCCTCCTCGGTGGCAGGCAGCGAGCAGCAACTCTGAATTGTACTAAGGGCACGTTGGTGGACGACCAGCTGAGTGCTTCCACCCACAAAAAAGAAAATGTGCCTACATAGACAAAGCCCAGGAGAAAGAAAGAAAAGTCTCCTCCTCCTGCTGGATCTCAAAACTCAGAGGAAAGTCTCGGATCTAAATTCAGTGGGTGGAAAAATGAGGTCTCTTTAAATGATTAACAAACCTGAATAGCAATCTTTAAGATTTCAAACTTCATCACAGCAGAGGTTAAATCAAAGTTTTAAAGGATTGTTTTAATCATTGTAGAAACTAGCATTTTGCTGTACCTTAAAATGGCTAAGTCAGCTATGTGATACAATGGACTCTATCTAGACAGAGTTGATTTGAGATATATAAAGAGTCTATTGAGATGTATGTAATTTTTCTTTTTGACGAATGATAATCTGTATTTCTTCAATTTCTGTGGAGTGAAAATGTAGTTATGAATGCACGCAACTAGACATCTTGGCATCCCATCATAGACACGTTAACAGTGACTAAAACCAGTTGATTTGAAGTAGTAATTTCATCGAAGATTTAGTCCAACACATAGATCTAAATGTGTTATAGAGCTGACATATAATTTTAAAATTCATTTTCAAAAATGATATTCAGATAAAGATATTAAAAAAGTGATATTGTCATTCTCTAAGAGCTGATTGTTTCCATGGTTATTTAGCTTCACTTTTGTATTTTAAAGTACTTCTGGTACATCTGTCAACTAAGTAGACTAGACTTAGCCCTACGCAGTGGCATTTGATGGTGCATTTCAAAGAAAGAGGATGAAGACGGCCTTGAGAGCTGCTTAATTTGAGCTCATGCAATCCCTTGCTGCTCGTGCAGAAACATTTCAATGAAACCACCAAACATGCTGGTTCTGTCCAACTCTGCTGAATGGCAATTGACTTGGTGTACATCTAGCCAAAAAGGGGATCCAGAGAAATACGAATATACCAAAGTTGCTCCATTGTCAACTTAAATTACATCCATCAGCTTCAAGAGATTTGTATGATAACTTTCCTGTGGTAGAGATGTCAACTAGATTCAGGAACTACATCATTTGCAGTGCTTGTATTGCTTTAGAATATAGGATTCGAAGATCTTCCAACACTGTACTAAAAGATTTCAATAAAATCATGCTCCTTTTTTCTTTCATACCTTGTATAATCATTATGGAGTAATATGTTTTGATGGAGTGACCTTTTTTTTTTTTAATGGGGTACCTTGAAGTGTTTGCTACAGCATGGCTAGAGCCCAGCATATAAAATTATAGAAAAAGCAGAAGTTCATTGAAGTCAGCTCTTCTCCATTTTGAAGGTGTTTCTGAAGAACTGGTGAGCAGTTTCCTTGCCCCAAAGCATAGTATCTGGGCCACTTAAGAATTCTAGATGTTTCCTATGAAATTGAAGACTGCACTGTGTGTTTTCACATCAGAGTAGTGGTGTTCATAGTTGGAACTGATCAAACCTAAATGTAGGCCCCTTAAAAGTTTTTCACATGCTTTGATTTCAGAAGCACCAGGAAGAGTTTTGTTCTCACATAAAACAACTACCTGTTCTGTGATGCTTTAAGTTACTTTTGTGGGGACAAAGTAAATTTCTAATTACGGTTCTCCCAGGAAAGCTCAGCTTTAATGTGTGGCTAATGCTGAGAGTGGCACCATTCTGTGTTAAATGGTGCCAGTGAAATACATTCCCAGGTAAATATAAAGAACTAAAACGAAGCCTGCTGCAGAAGATCACAGTTTAAGACAGAACAGGATAGAATGTACTAGAAGGGAGGAAGAAAATTGAGAGATGGAAATATCAAAATCACTTCACCAACTTGCCAGTTTCACTTCATTAATGCTGTCACACTTCTTCAGAAGTGTTTGATTTCATGTGGTAGGTCCTGTCCAACCCACTGGCTGAGCTCCTGGGTGAACGGGCTAAAAGTCAAAGGGGAAGATGCAATACTAAGAGGTTCAGAGGATCAAGTGAGGCTGGGGAGCTGAGAAGGAACTCTGTGAAGGGACTGTTACCGATGGTACGTCATGGTGGGATTTTCCAGTACCAGTGGCTGTACTCCAGCGTGGACTAATGCAGGACAGCGTAAGGTGTTTGGTACTTACTATGGTTAAGTGAGGATAGCCGATGAAGATGGAGGTCGGGCCGGAACATAGTACGTTATCCTTTGTGTGCACTGCACGCAGAAGTCAACAGAGTTGCTCCTTTTACTGCAGATTGTCACCATATTGGTTTATCTCCTGCACCCCAGGAACACAGCCCTCCGCCTTTCCTCTTGCCTGCCAGAGTCCACGTTCTGGATTGGTTTGCTCTCCTGAGCTCTTGATTTCTCTTCTGAAAGAGCGTGAGGCTCAGAACCCTCCACTACTTACTAGAGTTAAAACAACAACAGAACCTTTGGGGGCTGGCTTATTACCCCGCTTTGCCTCAGTTCCCTTGTATGTGAAATGGGATGATAGTAACTCAGAGGAGGTGATGAGGATTAAATAAGATGATACCTGTAAAGTGCTTAGAACTGATTGTTTTCTACCTTAACCTCAACTTTGTAGAACAGGCATCTTATGTCTTCCCCCTGAAAGAATCTAAGGTATGAAGAAGCAAGATTTTCATGCACTTTGTAGATGCTAAATTGTGTGCCTGTGAGCTAGTCACAAACCAGCCGGTCACCCAGAGGTACGTCATCCTGGCATGTGATCATCTCCACCAAGGGTGGCATCTCGTGATGACTAGTGGTTGTGTGTTGAAGATTTTTCACTGGGCTGTAAAATGACAGGAATGGATGCCATGTAGTAATGGGAATGGCCAGTTGAGGCCAGTTACAGCCTCCTGATGCCATTCACTATCCCAACATGAAAAAAAAAAAGTGTTGCCCAATATAAACAGCAATTTTCACTGTTTTAAAAGCCAAGTCCTGTAAGAAAATTCAGATGAACTCATTCTACAAGAGCAATAAGAGCAAAGCAAAAAATGTGATGCAGTGGAAAGTGCCCTATATTGGGAGTGTCACATTCCAGGATCTGGCTCCTGATACACCAGCAAGCTGTGTGACCCAGGGAAAAGGTTGACAACCACTCTGAGTCTGGTATCTTTGTGCAAATGAGGAGGTAGATGATTGGTCTAGTCCCAGCTATTTTAATAGGCTGTGACTTCCATGCTAGATTTAGCTGGACTGTTTCTACTAATTGAAGGCTGTGGTACTAATGTAGCAAAGATGGTTCCTTCCCCATCAGGTGAATAGCATGTTTGGGCTTGCAGGGGACTTGCTCAGTGTTAGCTCTGGAAGTCCTACATCCCAGGAAATCCTGCAGTCCTGGGCATGTCAGGTTGGTCACTCGAATTCTCTTTCTTCTGACGTGGATGGTTCTGGATCCCCAGCATCACCTTGGCTAAAGGATACCATGCTCGTGGCTCTGAACTGGCTTTGTGCCAGTTGCAACAAAAAGGAGGCTATATGACAAGCCTAACAATGTGCCAGCGGCCTGTGGCATCACAGTTTTTAAAAAAACCCATTGTCAATTACCTGTAGAAGCTGAAGGCTTTAGTCAGAAGTAAAAGAGGGACAAAGGGGTACTCTTAGGAAAAATATTCAAGGTCTGACTTGACTGCCAGTCCTTTGGCAGAGCTGCCTTTAAAGCTGTAAGTGACCTTTAGAGACCCCGGGGAACAGTCCAGGTAGAAGGCAGAAAATCCCAAATGTTCACTGACGGACTTCACCCTCCCCTGCTTTGAAGGGAGTATTCAATGTAGTATCTTCCTGCCTCGACGCCAAGACTGACCATGAATTACATAAAAATAGTGAGGCCTTACACTGAATTTGTGTCACATCATCAGAGTGATCCTTTGGGGGCACATTTTCACATACGTTTGCTATAGAATGAACTCATGGGAACTTCCCTGGTGATCCAGTGGTTGAGACTTCACCTTCCAATGCAGGGGGTGCGGGTCTGATCCCTGCTTGGGGAGTTAAGATCCCACATGCCTTGCGGCAAAAAAAAAAAAAAAAAAAAAAACCATCAACAACAGAAGCAATATTGTAACAAATTCAATAAACACAAGTAAGTAAGTAAGTAAAGTGACGCAGTCGTGTCTGACTCTTTGTGACCCTGTGGACTGCAGCCCACCAGGCTCCTCAGTCCATGGGATTCTCCAGGCAAGAATACTGGAGTGGGTGGCCATTTCCTTCTCCAGGGGATCTTCCCGACCCAGGGATCAAACCTGGGTCTCCCGCATTGGAGGCAGATGCTTTAACCTCTGAGCCACCAGGGAAGCCCCACACTAAACAAAAAAGAACTCAGAAAGTGCCACTGAAACTCATCCAAGGAACCCAGGAAGGGTCCCAAATTTTTTGAAGTCTCAGAATATCCTGTTTTTAGGACCAGGTCTTTGGAGCAACCTCCTAAAGTACTGAAAGGGACAGACCCCACTCCCCGGTAACCGTGCACTCATTTCCCCTGATGGTTTTCATAGCCTACAAAGAGCAGCGCGTCCATGAAGACACAACTCATGGACAATGTCCTGTGAATAAAAGAGCACATGGAGGACAACCAGTTAGCACAAGAAGGCTGGTGTTTGCAGTCAGTAATTCCTTACTGATTTGCGTTGGTGCAGCCATAAATGGAGTCTCAACCTTTGTCACTGGAGATGTTATATTTGTGCAAGTTATAGGAACTATAATCCATCTGAGAAATACGTCTTACTTCTCTGTGTTTTGACTCTTAGGAACATTTCGTTTCAGACAGATGTCAAATGGAAGATTTGTATCTGGAGTCCCGCAGCCTGCCTTGATGGTTTCTTCCACCGGCAAAGTGAAGAAGGGGTCTCACTCACTCACCCGTTCATTCTTGGTGGAGCAGTTGCTAGAAGATCACTGTGTTAGGATGGGCTTCTGATGAAAGTACCAGATAAATGGAACGTGTCATGGACTGTTTCATACACAGGCGTGTGATGTGGGCAACACGGAAGGATGATTGCCTCACCCTGGTAGACATGATCCTTCATTTGGAGCAAGGGCAGTGCTGTGGGGTGTTTTTCTGTTTGTTTTTTAATATTGTTGGTGTATTTTTCTTCTTTCAGTATTGTAAAAAAACAAATCTGCGATCAGAATTGTTTATGTTGAGCCTACCAAGATGCCCATACCCAGCATTACGTGTAAACAGAACAAAGGCAAGCTTGTTTCAAAGGTGCGTGACTACATCTCTACCAGGTTAAAAACCTGCTTTAAGATACTCTGTTGTTTTCATAGCCATTTCTGGTGTGCTTCTGCTGCTAATCATTTTTTTCCTGTGTTTATTAGCTTCTTATGTTTAGTACATATTTTCCTCAGAACCAATTTTAACTTCAATCAATGTCCCTGATGGAAGCATTTCAAGATGGGGTGGTGGAGGGAAGCCAGATGTACAAAGGAGCACAGCCTTTCTCTGGGGTCAGACACCTCCCCTCAGGGACAGAGTCTGTCTGCTTCTGCCCCTCTTCATCCCTCTGGCCATTTCCTTTTGCCTCCAGAAAATCTATTTCTTTTCCTTTTTGAGGGGGCGGGGGAATTGCACATATTTATTAATTTAAAATTATTTTTATTGGAGTATGGTTGATTTACAATATGTTAGTTTCAGGTGTACAGCAGAGTGAATCCACTGTACATATATACATATACATGTACATACACACACACACACACACACACACACACACACACGTGCTTCTCTGGTGGCTCAGTGGTGAAGAATCCGCCTGCCAATGTAGGAGAGATGAGTTCGATCCTTGGGTTGGGAAGATCCCCTGTAGCAGGAAATAGCAACCCACTCCAGTATTTTTCCCTGGGAAATCCCATGAGAGGAGCCTGGTGGGCTATAGTGCATGAAATCACAGAGTTGGACACGACTGAGCAGTTGAGCATGCACATATATATACCTATATATATACATACGCACACATACCCACTCTTTCTCATATAGTCCATTACAGAGTATTGAGTAGAATTCCCTGTGCTGTACAATAGGTCCATATTAGTTACGTATATCAGGATACATTTATTTCAGGGTTTCTCAACCTCAGTGCTGTTGGCATTTTGGACTAAATAATTCCTTGTTGCGGTGCTGTCCTTCCCATCATGGGATGTTTAGCAGCATCCCTGGGCTTCTGCTGTCTGAAAGCCGGTGGTAGCCTGCCTCCTTCCTTTGGGCCAAGACACACATTTTTGACAACCCAAAAAATGTCACCAGATATTGCCATGTATTCCCTGGGGGCAAAATTGCCGCTTACTGAGAACCATAGATCTATTTTAACCAGGACCTTCTTTGTTAATCCTCTGTCCTGACATTAAGGTCAGAATTCCAGAGGAGCTGCATCCCTTCCGCTGGTTCAGTCTCAAGTAAAAAAGCATTTTAAAACAAAGTGGATAAGACAATGGTAGTCATAAGTCACACTTTTGAAATGTCTTTATGAATTTGTTATAATATTGCTTCGGTTTTGGTTTTTGGCTACAAGGCATGTGGATCCTAGCTCCCCAACCGGAGATTGAATCCACACTCCCTGCATGGGAAGGTTAAGCCTTCACCACTGGACCACCAGGGAAGTCCCCATAAGGCACTTTAAATATATTAACACCAGTACTTGCTACGACGTGACATTTACATCAAAATAATTGCATTATCCTTTTGACGCAGGGCTTCAAACAGTGATCCCTACGTCGGCCATGAATTATGGTGATTTTAATAAATCACAAAGTGCTTTCTCGCTCCCTCCACTTCCTCTCAGAATGGTTTCAGCTTTAGAATGGATCACAAGGTGTGTTTGTTTTTGTTTTTTGAGTCAAGAAACTGGTTAAGGTAAACTTTAAAGAGGTGGCTGGATGTTAGTCTGACTTCAGTGACATCCAGAGAGCAGAGATCCCTCTTCACTGCCCAGGTGATGGGAGTCCTGGGCCTTCAGTGATTGAACTCTCATGTGACAGGTGGCCAGAGTCTTCCGTGGTCACATCCTAGAGCCCATCACCTCTCTTGTCAAATGTCATGGAATTGATAAGATTTCAGAGTTAGATGAAACATTCTAGACTCATTTTGCAGATGAAGAAACTAAGGCCCAAGGATGAAGTGACTGGCTCAGTTAAGGCCATCCTGTTCCTTAAAAGAAATGCTGTAGTTGGTCAGTGGGCCTCGTGCTCTTCCACTGGAGGCCTTTCCTCTCACCCAGGTGTTTCCTCCAACATTCCCATCACAAAGTGACAGGTAAGAAGTGCATTGATTTATTTGGAAAGAAACACACTCCACAGAGTGTGGGCCATCTCAGAAAGCAAGTGTGTGTCAGTTGCTGGAAATACGTGGGCTGGGTAATGAGTGGGAGGATTATTCCTGCTGTTTTGGGGAAGGGGTGGAGATTTCCAAGCACTGGGCCAAAATTTGGTCTTTGATGTTCCTTGAAGGAGTCTATCATTAAGTCTCAGGGCAGTAAAAAAAAAAAAAAAAGCACAAAATAGGGTGCGGTAACTTCCATCAGCCTGGGATGCTTGCTTCTGCAGATTTGGTTGTTCACTTTCCTTCTTCCAAAATAAAAGGTCTTCATTGCACACATGGCATTTGCCTGGTCCTTTCTCAGAGTCATGCTAATGTGGGGAGATTTGAAATAACCACCCTGGGGGCATGGATGTTTTTAACAAAACCATAATTCTGTAGGGAGTGGGTCTCAAAGTGTGGCCCTGGACTAGTGACATCTCTATTGTGAGGGAGCTTAGGAGAAATGCAGATTCTTGGGTCCCTCCCCAGACCTATTGGATCATAAACAGATGTGGCAGGCATGAGGTTCCATACAGTAAAGTTTGAGAGCTATACCGCAAGGCTAAGTCCTCTAGTTTAGTAGCTGGCAACTTGGTTGCATATGGGGCCCCCAAGGAGCTTTTAAAATATTGTTTAAAATGAAATTAATTTTAAAACTGTGTAGCTCTGTGTGGTGATGGATGTTGACTACACTTACAGTGGTGATCATTTAACAACATATACAAGTATTGAATCATCAGATTGTATAGCCAAAACTGATAATTCTGCATGTCAGTTACAAAAAAGAAAGAAATTGATGCCTGGGCCTTGCCCCTGGAGATTCTGACTTAATTGGCCCATGGAGCATCCAAATATTAGGATTATTAAAGACCTTCAGTGACTTGATTCCACCGTGCAGCCAAGCTTGAACCATCCCTGATGACTGAGTTCATGCATTGCGTAGAAGATCCTTTCCTTCTTAAAGAAGATGGTTCTGACTCTAGTAAGTTACAATCAATTTAATTATATTTAATCGTAATTCATATATTCAGCTGAAAAGTTATGCCTACTCTGGACATTTATGCCTACTTATGGACATTTGGAAAGAATAGCAGCTTTCAATTTATCTGAAGATTCACATGTACCTAGATTAGAAGTTTTTGATACTTGTTTTCACTTACCTCCAAACTATAATTGTCAGGCACTTAGTAGCTTGGAATATTTGAGTTGTTAATGCTTTAGTTTTATGGATGGAAAAAAGCAATGCTTATTTTCTACAAACACAAAGTATAAGATTCCATTTGCAAAAATACAGTTATTACCAAAAAAATGTTAAAAATTACCAGTACTTAATCATTTGTAATAATGGGTTCAACACACACTTCTTAATGTCTAAGGAATTTCCAATGGTTTTATTAATATGAGAATCTCTTTTACAAGAGTGTTATCTTTAGAAAGGAAGCTGGAACCAAGAGAAAAATAATAGAAGCAGTTTTATTGAATACTATTTTTTTCAATACTGTTGGTCAGTTAAACAACAACAACCAAAAGTCAATTAAATCAAGGATTCTTTATTTTTTTATTGAAACATAGTTGTTTTGCGGTGTTGTGTTAGTTTCTGGTATAGGGCAAAGTGGTTCAGTTTTATAGTTGTGTGTGTATATACATATATTTTCAGATGCTTTTCTGTTATAGCTTATTATAATGATATTGAATATAGTCGCTGTGCTCTACAGTAGGACTTTGTTGTTTATCTATGTTATATAAAGTCGTGTGTATCTGTTAGTCCCAAACTCTTAATTTATCCCTCCCCCACCATTCCCCTTTGGTAACCATAAGTTTGTTTTCTATGTCTATGAGTCTCTTTCTGTTTTATAAGTTCACTTGCATCATGTTTTTAGATTCCACCTATAAGTGATATCATGTGATACTTTTCTTCATCTGGCTGACTTCACTTAGTATGATAATCTAGGTCCATCCATGTTGCTGCAAATAGCACTATTTCATTCTTTTTTGTTGCCGAGTAGTATTCCATTGTATATATGCACCACATCTTCTTTATCCATTCAGCTGTTGATGGACTTTTAGGTTGCTTCCATGTCTTTGTGATTGTAAATACTGCTGCAGTGAACACTGGGGTGCATACATCTTTTCAAATTATAGTTTTGTCTGGATATATGCCCAGGAGTGGGATTGCAGGATCATATGGCAACTCTTGCTTTTAAAGGAACCTCCCTACTATTCTCCATAGTGGCTGCAATTTACATTCCCACCAACAGGGTAGGAGGTTCCCTTTTTTCCACACCCAAGGCAAGGACTCTTATTAAAAAAGGATTCATGTCAATGTATGGCAAAACCAATACAATATTATAAAGTAATTAGCCTCCAATTAAAATAAATACATTTATATTTTTTAAAAAGGATCTATATATGACTTAAATATTGTGTTTTAACTTGAATTATATAAATGGACTCATTTGGGGATACAATTCTCCAGAGGTCTCTTGCAGTTCTCTACATCTCCTTAGCAGAGGCATTGAGAGCATTGGTTCCGGATCATCTTGTCAAGGATGTTTGTATAGCAAGCAGAGGATAGTGGCTAGTTTTGGAAGACAGACACAGCATCCCTTTCTGAGGCAGATGGCAGGTTTGTTTGCTGTCCGGTCTAATAAGGACAGCATTTCCCTCTGGGCAAAGTTCAGCTAGGTTTGCTTTCAGCCCATCATGAACGTTAGGGTTCGCTAGACTCGGGGGGCCCTCAGCTGTGTTGCAAACCCACTTCATGTATGGCATCCACCCGAGGCCACTCTGGCATTGGTGAGATAAAGGGAATCAGTGCCTGCTGTGCTATGAGTGCTAAAGTCCTTGTCCCTGACCTCGCGTCTCATATTCCCTCAGCATCCAGGAACCTGTGGCAGATGAACTTGTTAGCTGGCAAGTACAGCACCACCTCCAAGCTTTCACAGTGCCTGGCTCTTATATTCACCACTTGTCTTCAGGTACAGCCAAGACCCCTTGAGTACAGGTCCATGATTACCTGTCTTCCACAGACTGTGCCTGGAATACACTAGCTATTATTTACCTTTACTTTTAAAAATTTTAACTGGAGTGAGAACTTAAATACATGTGTACAACAGTCTGAGTACAGAATCTTTCCAGATACTTTCCCCTTTTCATTTATCTCACCCACATCTCATTTGACAGCTTTTAGTCAGAATTCTTTGGAGACTGAACCAGTAAGATAAATAGATACAGATATGAATTTGCTGTAAGGTGTTGGGTCAGATTATTGTGAGTGCTTGCGAATCTGAAATTTTCTAGGCAGGTGGCAGGCTGGAAACTCAGGCAGGATTTCTGTGTGACAGTCTTAATGCAAAATTCCTTCTCCTCTGGAAAAGCTCGGCTTTTGCTCTGAAGCCCATTCAGACTATCTGGGGCAATCTCTTACTTCAAATCAACTGATTGTAAAGCTTAATCGCACCTACAAAGTACCTTCACAGCAAGATCTAGCCTGTTTGACCAAACAATGGATCACTGAAGCCTGGCCAAGCTGACACAGAAAATGAACCATCATGAAAATAAGTTTTTAAGAAGAGAAGAAAAAATGAACCATTGTGGTTTTCTTTTCTAAGCAGCTTGCTTTGGCTGCCAGTCAAAAACATTTAACTCTGTCTCTGCTTATACTCATATTTATTTAAAAACATACAACTGGCATAAAAACATTTAGAAACCAATACAACTGAATCTTGGAAATAACTCAACTGGTGGACACATAAGAGCAAACATACTAGTAGCCGACTGACTTGAAATGTTAAATAGTTCCTGGAGATGAGTCAATAATTTTTTTAATAGAAAGGAGAATGCAAGTCAACCAATCATATTTTAAACATAGGTCAATTCAGAGAATTACTGTGCCTGTTGATCTCAACCTTGTCTGTCAATTGGAAATGAATTGGGCAGCTTGGAAAACTCTGGGTAACCTAAGCCTCACCCAGGAGTAGTGAAATACAAATCTTTGGGTGCCAGACATCAGTCACTTTGTACTGATCCCTTTCCAGTATGTAGCTGAGATTAAGAACCTCTGGTTTAATGTCATGGCCACAAAGAAGCTCTCAAGTTTGGCTGGCTCTTCCTAACACATGAGTGTATCAGCATTTATACATTTAGAAAATATAAAGAGCAGAGGAGAGTATATAAAAAAACAAAGCACCACCATTAATGCCACAAATCAGTACAAGCTAGCTCGTACATTTTGGAGAATTTTAAAATATTTTATCCTTGTTAGAATTCCTATGAATAGAATTGCTCCATCAAACCAATTCCTGTTTTAAATTATAATATATTTCATGCATTTGTAGTAATAAGTCAAATTTGTTCCTAAGTCCTACAAAGTTAGCTTAGATACCCAACTAACACAATCAGCTATATAGTACTGTACTGTTATAAATTTATAATACTTTTCACACAAATAATACATAAAAAACAGAAACACAAAAAATAAAACATTTTTAATCTTACAGTATAGTACCTTGAAAAGTACAGTACAACAGCTGGCATACAGGAGCTGGTATCAAGTGAACAGGCAAGAAGAATTACTGACTGGGGGAGGGAGAGGAGGTGGGAGATGGTAGAGCTGCAATGTCACTTACGCCTGATGTTGATGGCACAGGTTCCGACTCTCTGCTGGATTCAATTCTATCTGCCCTCTTGAAAAAACTGATCCAGTGATTTCTGGATGGTGGTGGTGGTGTTTAATCATTAAGTCATGTCCGAGTCTTGAGACCCTATGGACTATAGACTGCCAAGCTCCTCTGTCTGTGGGATTTTCCAGGCAAGAAGACTGGAGTGGGTTGCCATTTCCTTCTCCAGGGGATCTTCCAGATCCAGGAATCGAACCAGAGTCTCCTACACTGCAGGCAGATTCTTTACCGACAGAGCTGTGAGGGAAGTAACTCCTTTTCTCTAGTCATAGATGACACGGTAGAACTGGACTGCGTTCTGAACAGCTGCTACAGCCTTTGTGTACTGTTCTACATTTGGGTTCTGTGCCTCAAAAACTAACAGTGTCTCTTCAAGTAAAGAAAATCCCCTGGTTGTGCATCTCTTTGGTTCTTCAGTTACTCCTTCCTCTAGTCCGTCTTCGTCCTTTCTCTGGGCACCCAATCCCATCAAGTCCTCATTAGTAAGCTCCATGTTTTGCATTTTTGAAAGTTCGAAACTTGGAGGTTTGTATCTAGGGGACTTACTGTAAATAAAATATTAGGAAGGATGATGCAGACAAGGCTTAGTAGTGCTTGCATATTAGGGCTTATCTATACTGAAATGCTAATTTTTAGGACCTAATACTTTAGCCACCTGATGGGAAGAGCTGACTCATTGGAAAAGACCCTGATGCTAGGAAAGATTGAAGGCAAAAGGAGGAGAGGATGGCAGAGGATGAGATGGTTAGATAGCATCACTGACTCAATGGACATGAACTTGAGCAAACTCTGGAAGATGGTTGAGGGAAGCCTGGTGTGCTGCAGTCCATGGGATCATAAAAAGTTGGATATGACTTAGCAATGGAACAACCGCAACAGGACCCAATCACCATGAGAAGAAGCCCAAGCTAGCCACATGGAAAGTAAAAGAGCAAAAGGTCACAGCCTCCCAACCGTCCCCACTGGGGCACCAAACTTGTGAACAAAGCCACCTGACTCCATCCACATGAGAGACCTCAATTGAGACAAACAGAAGAACAGCCCAGCAGAGCCCCAGCCAAACGACAGAAGGGTAAACAAATAAAATGATCACTGTTTTTACGTTTTGGAGTGGTTACACAGCAATAGATCATCGAAAGATGACCACTTCTAATATGAATAGTTACATCACATATGGAAAATAAACTCAAAAATCATACTTTTTGTTCTTATCTGGTTAAATTGCAACTCAGAAATCATACTTTTTGTTCTTATCTGGTTAAATGGCTGAGGTCTTCACTGTTTAGATGACTTTCAGAAAGAACATGGGCAGTGGAGTCAAGAAGACATGAATTACAACTGGTTTTGCATATTAGATATATGATTTCTTAGAGTATCAGCTTCCTTGTGGGCAAACCAGGTTTTAACAATAGCTATCTCTCAGGTGTTTTATTCTTAGACTTTTCGAGTGATGGTGCTTCTGACTCAAACATGAAGAAATGTATAGGTGTGAGGTCACATATTTACTACAAAGCTATGTCTCGAATCCCAAGCAAGTGTTCTTGCCACTGTACCTCACTACTAATGAATCCACTTATGAATCTGTGCAAACCAGATGGTGAGAGGGATTATCTGTGATGCCCACCTGGCAAAACTGCTTCTGATTTTCCAAGGCAGCAGGCAGAACTGCTTAGCGACCACTACCTCCATAAATAGCCTTTCTCTTTCTAACTAAGCCATGCCCTCCAGTATTTGCATCAGGGCCTTCTTTCAAAGCAGTTGACCCTTTGGACTCATCTGGTAAACTAATATTTACATGGGGCCAGTCCTCAACGTGAAAGAAGGTTTTTGTTGTATGAATTTGCATATCCTGTCAAGGACTTTTTCAGAACACTTTCATTTCAAGATAAAATGAAACTTACAGGACTAAGCAGAGAACTGCCTCACATTTCAGTTTAAAGGAGGAGGGGGGATGAAACAAAAGACAAGTTTAATTATGACACTGGGACTTTACAGTACTAAAAATATACTATATACGAAGGAACTATGGAGGCTGTGTTCTGTTTCCACGTGTCGTTTATAAAGAGCACATTCACGGTATCTGCAAATTCCTAATAAAGGTTTTTATTTGAAAGACATTTATGGCTATATCTAACTGAAAGGGTTAAAATTTCAGCCTCGTTATAAAAATACTATGACGCTTGTTGTTAAAAGTTCTTTTGCTCAAGCGAGCCCTGACTTTAAGTATGCAAGAGTGGAAACAGGCAACAGAAATTGGGGAAGCGCTGGGGTCTGTCACTCCCATCCTCGCCCAAATAAAGAAACGTTAAGACGTTCTACTTCTCCATGCTGGGACCACAACCTTAGGTGGACTAGAGCAATTGATTTAAGGATTTATTAGGTTCTCATCTGCTTTAGGAAAGTATGTATGTTGTTAAGTTTCCACCCAACCTCTTTGATGTTCTACATCCGTCAAATGGCAGCCTTGGGGCTCAAACCTTGGGTTTCTGTCCCCAGCTGTATACCTGTTCACTGAGCACTCTGGATGCTGCAGAAGTCTGGCCTGCCTTTTCATTTCAGAAACTTAATCATCAGTGTTTAATTCTCTAGATGAAAGTATGACACAAAGCTTGGACTGCCAGGTAAGATACAGGATACCCAATTAAAGTTGAACTTCAGACAAACAACAAATACTCTTTTAATACCACATGTTCCAGTTTGCTACATTTACCAACCTTTTGTGGCTCAGCTGGTAAAGAATCTGCCTGCAATGCAGGAGACCTAGGATCAATCCCTGGGTTGGGAAGCTCCCTTGGAGAAGGGATAGGCTACCTACTCCAGTATTCTTTGGCTTCCCTTGTGGCTCAGCTGGTAAAGAATCTGCCTGCAATGTGGGAGACCTGGGATTGATCCCTGGGTTGGGAAGATCCCCTGGAGAAGGGAAAGGCTACCCACTCCAGTATTCTGGCCTAGAGAATTCCATGGACTGTATAGTCCATGGGTCACAAAGAGTCGGACACAACTGAACAACTTTCACTTTACCCTAAACCTTAACTACCCACCAAGGGCAGTTTCCTTTCAGATGTAAAAGGGGCTTCCCAGATGATGCAGTGGTAAAGAATCCACCTGCCAGTGTAGGAGACGCAAGAGAAGTGGGTTCAGTCCTTGGGTAGGAAAGATCCCTTGGAGGAGGAAATGGCAGCCCACTCCAGTATTCTTGCCTGGGAAATCCCATGGACAGAAGAGCCTACAGAGGGCTACTGTCCATGGGGTCACAAAGAGTAAGACATGATTGAGCATCCAAAAGGAAAAAACAAATGTGTTGAGACTTAGAAAACCAAGTAAGAGGTGTCCCAGCCAACGAGAGGCCTGTTCTTGCAAGATAAATAGAAGCACTCTATCCCCTTCATCCACAAAGAATCAGACACAACTGGAGTGACTTAGCATGCACAGCACATCCTCATCATCCAGTTGTTTCTCTTGAGCTAACTAACCTGCGGGAGTCTGGGCCCATGATGTCACCCAGATGCGGGTAGCTCATGGGGGCCACCCTGACTCCTCTCAAAATTGACTTAAGAGATCGAATTATGCGGGTTTTCATGATCACTTTCATTTTATCATCATGAAAATGATTTGTAAGTACCAATTATGGATGAGATGCTGGGGACAATGCATTCTTGACTCAAGGGGTCTTCAATATCACTGGGGACCTAGGAGATAGAATCAAAGATGAATAACAATACAAGAACACAAAATTGTATCATAATCTCTCAAGATCTTAGAGTATAAAACATGAATGTGTGCCCTTACTGATCACATGGCCTCATTCCTCACTTTTTAGATAAGTAAGCAGATATATTTTTTGTAGCTAAAGTTTTTGATGTTTTCTTTCGGACTCTGGTGTTGTTGCTGTTGAGTTTTTGTTTGTTCTTGTTGTCATGCTTAGAATGGCTTTACTATATCAAGAGTATATAAACATTTATCTGTGGTTTCTTCTAGTATTTTTAATATTCGGTGTCTTGTTCAGTCACTTAGTCATGTCCAACCTTTGCAACCCCATGGACTGCAGCACACCAGGCTTCCCTGTTCATCACCAGCTCTCGGAGTTTGCTCAAACTTGTGTCCATTAGGTCAATGATGCCATCCGACCGTCTTGTCCTCTGTCATCCCCTTCTCTTCCTGCCCTCAATCTTTCCTAGCATTAGGGTCTTTATATTTAAATTTTTGAGCTGTCTGAAATTAATTTTGATGTAAGATACAAGGTAAAACTACAGCTTAATTTTTTCCCAAACTTTAAGCCAGTTGCCCAATGTTATGTTAATATTTCCTTTTACCATTGATGTGACTTTAATACCCCAGATGTGCTTTAAAAAATTTTTTTATTTATCTATTTGGCCACGTGGGGCCTTAGCTATACCATGCAGGATATTTTGTTCTGGTGCATGGGCTTAGATGTCCCGTGGCGTGTGGGATCTTAGTTCCCTGATCAGGGATTGAACCCACGTCCTTGGCATTGGAAGGTGGTTTCTTTACCTCTGGACCACCAGGGCGGTCCCCCCATATGTGCTTTTACTAAAATTTGCTGTCTCATCCCCTTTCATTGATGTGCCGGCACTATGCCATTGTAGGCAGTGCAGTATTATGAAGCATTTAGAGATCAAGAAAAAAAATCCTCCCCTTGTTACTTTTCCATTCTGGCTGTTCTCACTGGGGATCTTAACCCAGTCAGATCCAGTGGCTCATTTTTATAAGAGCTATCTGGTCATGTACCCTTTACTATCCAGAGGAGATAACATTTATGGATAGCATAACCCTAATCTTTGTGATAAACCAAAAATGCCTCGCTGTGACCTCTAGCCCTAATAATGATCTATTTCTCTTTATCTTTTTACATCTTCTCTGTGTCTTCCAGGGTCCTGACGAGAAAAACATGTGGCACACTCAGAATAAGAAACTGATGAATTGGAAAAAGTCACTATTCTTGATAGTGTGCACAGAATATAGGGAAATCAGAAACAAGGGTTCAGCATTTCAAGGATTGAGTCTTTACAACCCCAGGCCTAAAACGGCGAGGTGAGGAAACGGTAGAATTCACAAAGAGTGGCCCTGGAGCATCACCTGATGAGAGCCTCATTGGAGGGTTGCAGCCAACCCACAGCCTCAGAGAGGAAGGGAGCCCAGGGCTGCTCCGACCTCTCTCTGCATTGGCCGAACTCAACCAGAAGTGTGCCAGCTAGTGAAGTTCATGCAACTCAGCCTGCCCAGACACATAGCTGGGTAGGAAGGCATGGAGTGTGGATTCGGAGGGGCAAATAAATGGATAGGAAGCAGCCTGCGAGGTAAGGCGTCATTGACCCCTGCCCATCTACCACCTTCTTCATTCCCAAGCATTTCATGTCAATTTTCTTCCCAAATATTTCATATTTTTTGTTGCTCTTTTACGTGGAAGTTCTATTATGCATCTGGATTAGTTACTATTTATATGTGAGAAGGAAATGTTTATTTGGAGAGGGAAATGGCAACCCACTCCAGTATTCTTGCCTGGGAAAACCCATGGACAGAGGAGCCTGGGAGGCTACAGTCCATGGGGTCTCAAAGAGTCAGACTCATCTTAGCAACCAAACAACAAAATATGTGAGAAAGCTATTAATTTTTATGTATTATTTGCATGGCAAAGTGGTTTGATAAGAAGGCATTTAATTTTTGCTTATGTGAATATCATTTACATGGTATGTGACCTGAGAAGCGTCCAGTATCTTTTCTGCATTAATTCCATTATTTGTAAAAAAAAAAAAAAAATGTTTAAGGCTAAGAAGATATTTCTTCATTCTTTTTAGTAGTCAATGAAATAATACATATTAGTCAGTTAGAATAGTCCGGTTCAAAATAAACTCCCAGTAAAGATCACTTATTATTGTATCTAGCAGTTTTTCAGCTGATCTAGGGCACTGCTTGCTTTTCAATCCAGTAGATAACACTGATAGTTAGCAACTGGTTTTCCTGTGGCACACTTGGCAATTTTCAAATTCTCTCTGGATCAACTAGGTGGACTTTTAAACATAACCACTGATATTTTGACTCTACCCCTTAAAAGGCCCAGTAGTCACTTCAGAAGGGAATGAGTCTCCCAGAAACCCCACTTTGAGAAACAGGTTTTACCTGACCCTGGACTGCGAGTGTAGCTGCCCTCATTGAACCAAGTCTGCCCCTGCTTAGAAACCAGAGTCCCTTTCAGCTGAGCCTAAGAGAGAACAAGGGAAATGTAGACATGTCTCAAAGATACCTGTAGAATGACAGTTCTCAGTCAGGGGCAGGGGATGTGTTACAATTTCTAGAGACATCTGTGATTGTTGAGGGGCAGTGTGGCTGGCATCTCATGGGCTCAGGTCAGGGTTGCTGCTCAGTGTCTTACATGCCACAAAGATGTATCTCACCAGAAATGGCAGGAGTGCGCCAGTTGAGAAACTTCTAGAAAAAAACATCAGCCAGCCAAGTTGCTTGAATTTAGACATGAGGTTGCCCTGATTGTGGTGGTAGAAATAGAAGGAACCTGCTGCTTCTGCAAACCTCATGTCTGAGATGGCATAAATAGTCACACTCCTCCCCCCACCCCCTAACCAGTCTTTGCACTTGGAAAGTTCACGACTGGCAGCCTGCAGTCTCCATGACTTAAGTAGGTTTGCCACAGC
Organism: Capricornis sumatraensis; assembly: GCF_032405125.1. Taxonomy (NCBI): domain Eukaryota; kingdom Metazoa; phylum Chordata; class Mammalia; order Artiodactyla; family Bovidae; genus Capricornis; species Capricornis sumatraensis. Next base: position 134,853,523 of record NC_091092.1, on the reverse strand, counting down.
TCATCTCTTCACCTCAGAAGACTCCAGACCTGGACTCACTCCATGCAGCAAAGAAAGGTATGTTAAACATTGGGAAAAACTCAGATCATTTAAGTACCTAGATCTGTGAGCCATTCTCAGAGAGAAGGGGAGAGAGGGGAAGGGACCGAAATCATATGCAAAACAATTTTTTTTTTTTTTAGAATCTAAAGAAGAGTTTTGGTAGTCTCAAATGTCACTTCTTTGAAGATAAAGTCAGACTTTTACAATAATGCTGGAAATGGTTTTCTGGAGTGTATCTCTCGTCTGTATAGTTTTGAGGAAGTAAATACTATTAATAGGTGTTTTCAACAGCATATATTAAAGCAGCCTTTCCAGCACATTTTGAAGCGTCAATCCTTTGCTGTCTTTGCAAGGTAAAGTTTGGTGTTTTCTCTTTATCTTAGTTGATGCTACTGGGTCCATCTCAGGCTGATCTTGACACCTTCCATGTTCTGCTCTCTTCAACCAGACTTGTCTGTTTCATTTTGGAAGAAGACTAAAAATGGTAAGGACAGCTAAGAGATCCCTAAAAAGTGTTATTTGTCCTTTTTTGTGGGAAGATCTAAAACTGGCTAGCAAGAGAGATGTTTAAGTTATCTGTACTTCAGTTATTTACTGAAGAAAACTTTCATGATCTTTCATAAACAAGATTAATCATGGGGGTATTGTGTAATTTCAATTAATTAAGATTAATCAATACTTGCTGTGTTCTCCTTCCTATGGACTTCCCTAGTGGCTCAGATAGTAGTAATTTCAGTTAAGATTAATTAAGATTAATCAATACTTGCTGTGTTCTCCTTCCTATAAGAATTAATGCATCTTGCCCTGAGGAGGAGCAAATGTTTGAATTGGGGAAATAGCTTCTATGGGTCGAACTTTTTTCACCCCACGTTTTTGGCTTTGAAAGTTAGTCATATAGTCGTGTCCAACTTTTTGTGGTCCCATGGACTGTAGCCTGCTGGGCGCCTCCATCCGTGGAATTCTTCAGGCAAGAGTACTAGAGTGGGTTGCCATTTCCTTCTCCAGGGGATCTTCCTGACCCAGGGATTGAACCCAGGTCTCCTGCATTGCAGGCAGATTCTTTACCAACTGAGCCACTAGGGAAGCCCTCATTTTGGGCTTTATGACCATACAAATTACTGAGGTTTCTTTGTGTTTTTCTAGCATTTGGCGGTGTCTAAACGAGTATGCAGGGGAGGGAGGGGGCAGGATGCATAGGACTAGGAATACAGGGAGCCTGGGCTCCCATGCAGTCCAAGAATACCAGAACTGGACAGTAGATAAAGCTGTAAAAACAGATTGTGTTCAGGAACTGTTGCAATCGGGGAAATGAGACTGCAGTATAGGACTGGGATCAGTTCCAAATAGTGCGGAGGCATGTGCGGATTTATAGTCCAGGAGCAGAGTGGAGGCCAGCGGGTGGAAAATTACTAAGAGGAAATATCAGGGGTGGCAGGGCATGGGGTGGTTCTGACTTGACCCACCTGACAGGGTTCTTGCGAAAGCAGGCCAGGAAGATGGACTGTCCCCTGGGGGGTGGTAGAGATGGGGTATTTGATCAGATAGCAAGGATAATGAAGCTATAGTGAGGGGCTCTTCCTAAACCAACCTAACACGATCCTTGTGAAAACTGGCCACATGAACACAAAAGCCCAAATATCAAGGCCGAGTCAGAGGAGCTTGACTAAAGTTTAGTCAGGGAGAGACTCTGTCCGTGTTTGCTGTCCCAGTTACTAGTTGGGGATCCTTAGGTTTATCACTTAAGCCCCCTGAAACTCAGCTTTTTTTTATACTATAATATGAACATTACTATGGCTCTCTAGTTGCCTTGCTGGGCCATTGTGGAGGCTCAAATAACAGAATGTATATTCAGGTCTTTTGCACGTGGTGTGAGTTATCAGGCATGCCACAAAATTCATCAGAAAAAGACACCAGTGACTTCTTGCTGAAATTATTTTGTCACCCCAAGTAGACACAATGAAGTACTTGCCCCAGGAACCCACTCTGACTTCTAGATTGGAAGGTGGGCTCCCGGGCTCATTTCATGTCTAATGAAGACTTAACCACAGGACACTGTGTGAAGAGACAGAGAAGCAACAGCGTAGAGTTTCATTTCCTAGAAACTCAGATGTCTGTTTTTAGGCAAACCCAGGCCCACATCTGTCTGTGTCCCTTCAGGGATGGCGTGATAGGATTGATGGTAGTAAAGAGTGCTCACATTTATTGACTGCTTACTACAGTGAGCATCGTGCTTAGGGCTGGACGTCTCTGTTTCGATTTCACCCTCTAAGCAGCCTTGTAAGTCATAGATGAGGGAGCTGGAGTTTCAAGAGTCTAAGAGCTTCTGGTTTTGGCTGGGCAGCTCAACCCTGGAAACCGTGCTGGAGACCCCTCTGTTCTACCTAGACCGAGCCCAGCACACACTCCTACTCAGGACATGGTCAGTCAATGTGGGCTTCAAGTGTGATAATGTAGTCCTTAAGAAAAATATTGGGATATCTTTTATAAGAAAAAAAAAATAGCAGTTTAAAAAAAAACAGAAAAGGTCAAAAAGCATAGGGAAATTATTTGGTCTTATTAATAGTTATAGTTCAGACCCTTTGACATGGAAACTCCACTTCTAGAAACTCTTCTTAAAGAAATGATCAAGGATGTCACAAGCAATTTATGAAGGTAGTCTGTGCAGCATAGCAAAGAAAATACCTCATGTCCAGTGTTGGGAAAGGGTTCATTAATTGTGGTCCCCCAGAGACATTACTTTGCCAACAAAGGTCCGTCTAGTCAAGGCTATGATTTTTCCAGTAGTCATGTATGGATGTGAGAGTTGGACTGTGAAGAAAGCTGAGCACCAAAGAATTGATGCTTTTGAACTGTGGTGTTGGAGAAGACTCTTGAGAGTCCCTTAGACTGCAAGGAGATCCAAACAGTCCATTCTAAAGGAGATCTCCTGGGTGTTCTTTGGAAGGAATGATGCTAAAGCTGAAACTCCCGTACTTTGACTACCTCATGCGAAGAGTTGCCTCATTGGAAAAGACTCTGATGCTGGGAGGGATTGGGGGCAGGAGAAGGGGACGACAGAGGATGAGATGGCTGGATGACATCACCGACTTGATGGACATGAGTTTGAGTGAACTCAGGGAGTTGGTGATGGACAGGGAGGCCTGGCGTGCTGTGATTCATGGGGTCGCAAAGAGTCGGACACAACTGAGTGACTGAACTGACTGACTGACTGACATTAAATAGCATGTTATGTAACCATCAGATCATCTGTTTATTTGTTTAATTTTGTTTTTTTGGCTGTGCTGGTTGACATACAGGATCTTAGTGCCCCAACCAGGAATTGAACCTGTGACCCTGCATTGAGAGCATGGAGTCTTAACCACTGGACTGCCAGGGAAGTCTCATAGTTTTTAAAAGAAGACTGAATGACATAAGAAAGTACTCGGGATAAAATGGTAAATGGAAAAAGCAATCTAGTAGTGAAGTATTGTTTATTCCTGATGTTTTTAATGCACATACTAGATGCTTGCTAAATGTTGGTTCATCTGGAATGACAGTTTGCATAAATCGTTTTTCTCAATAGTTTCTCAATAGTTTTTCTCAATAGTTTTCTTAATAGTTTCACAAAAGAGCCCTGTATTCAAACCATTTTATACTTGAGAAATCAGAGGCTCATGAGGGAAAGTGATTCACTAATGTCAGAGAGAGCTTAGGTGACAGAATAAGAACTTAAAATCAAAACTTTACTAGATGAAGCACCTGTCAGTATTGAAGTGCTTCTCAACTTTTGAAATAGATACAGAAAGGGGGAGATGAGTGTTAGAGGCAACATGCCAAGATGTAACAGTAGTTAAGCGATTTTACAAATAAAAACATTATTCTGCTCTTAGTTATAGCACACTCCTTCATGGCCAAACAAAGCAGTCCATTAACTAATCCAAACTGATTATTTAAAAATAGGGAAAATCATACTAAAATTAAAAGCAATCGTTACAGATCAACCAACCAACCAGTGTCTCTGCACCCCAAGAATAGATCATTTTTATATCTCAGAAGTCCCTCAAAGTTTAGGTTGCAATGGCAAATAATGGGTGTGGGTCATAGCCAGTCTGCCACCTGTTTTTGTATAGCCCACAAGCTAAGAGGTTTTTTTTAAATCTCTTTAAATGATTGAAAAAGTCAAAGGAAGTATACTGCTTTGTGACCCTTAAGAGTTATATTAAATTCAAATTTTTGTGCCGACAATTAGCTTTAGTATTTGCATATTTGTGTAAATATTGTCTCTAACTGCTTTTGCACTGCAGTGGCAAATTTGAGTAGCTGTGATACAGACCGTATGGCCTGCAAAACAAAATATTTACTGACTGGCTCTTTATTGAAAAAGTGTGCCAAGTTGACAGTTTTCCTTTATGGAAAAAAGAGGGTAGGGTATGAAGTCAAGTAAGATGTAATTTCTTCTGGTCTTTGGTGCCTGTTATGATGCAAAGTAGCTGTTGAATTTCTAATTTATATAAGATTCCTTTATATCATTTGACTCTTTTATTTTGAAAACTAGGTCTGTTGGCCTAAAATGGGAGAGAGGAAATGATAAAAAGTCTCTTTATTTTTTAAGTAAATGGGTTATGTCCTTGTACTTAATCTATTGGTTGTTATATAGTGAAATTTTGATGTCCATGGTAATTACACTTTTCAGAGGTTAGCCTAGAATTAGAAATATTTCAAAAATTTGCTAAAAGGGGATATTTGGTCATTGTAAGTCTAGTAGGGAAATTCCCAGTGGAGTCTGGCCTATAAAACAATATCACATCTGTTAAGTTCCATTATTCGCAGACCTCGGTTAGCCCCTAGGGTGATATATACAACACTTATTTAGTTATCAAACAATTCAGTGTCACGGCAATGTGACAAAAGGTTACTGAATTCGAATTCAAGGATTTCCCACAATTGCACCCCACTCCTTGTCTCTTCCTGGTCCCTGTCTCATGATTCTCCAGCCCGCCATCAGCCAGCTCATCTACGTGGAGGAACCCCACTGCACCATGGTCTGCTTTCTTAGTAGCTTGGCTTCAGTGACTCCCTCCACTGGAAATGCATATTCCAACACTTCCTTTTCAACTCAAGCAATGTGGCCCTTTTTTTTTTTTTTTTTCCTGCTCTGTCGTCTTAAAAATAAATGGGAGGAGCATCTGAGGGCACCGACCTGTGGTCCCCTGAAGGCTGGCATGTCACAGCCCACAGAGGATGCCTGGTATGCTGGCCTTTCAGTCTGTTGGGTAGATGAGCGAAGGAGGGAGCAGATCTTCTCTTAGTTGAGTGTAACCGTGAGTGTTCCCTGACCTCACTCGTTCTCACCTTGAGGTCAGTTTCCTTCTGTGAAGAATTTTTCTCTAGGCCTTTCACCCAACCAGATCAGGGGCTATGGAAAATTACATAATAAAGACTGTGAGGGGAATGAAGATGAAATACCAAAAGGTGAAGGGTTTTTCCCTGCCACCAGGTAATCACACCTGATTTCCTCTGCCTAGAGGACTCTCTCCGCCTTCCCCTCTCCCTTCCCTCCCCCCCCCCAGCCCCTCCTGCTGGCTGCTCACTGTTTCGCTGAGACCCTGGCTTCCTGTTTCCCCGAGAGCATCACAGCAATTGGAAGAGATTTCCCACCTGCTCCTCCCCCCTGTGTGCCCACCTAGAGCTTCTGCACCTGACCGTCCTGCTTGACTTACAGATCACCCCCAAACCCACTGGCTCGAAACAACCACTGTCCTCGAGTGTTAGGAGTGGCGGGCCCACGGGTTGACTGGGCTCAGCAAGGCTGCTCTGGCGCTGGTGTGTGTTCCCCCTCGCCTTGCAGGCAATGTCAGGGGCTGGGCTTCGCCCACACAGATCTGGTGCCAAATGGGTGGTCTCCCCAACATGGCAGCTGTGCTGTCCCCGGGCTTCTTCCAAGGCTGCTGGCTCAGGACTCCAGTTCAGGTGGAGAGAGAGACAGGGAAAGATGGAGCACCGGGTGCCATGAAAGTCTCCCACCTTGTCTGTCCCTGCCTGGGAGGTTGTGCAGTCCTGCTTTGCTGCTATCCTCCAGACAGTCCCCAAAGCCTGCCCAGCTTCTAAGGAGGTGGGAGATAGCTGAACAGTTTGCAGACTCTTATACTAAGGATGGAATATACTAGGCTCCTTGCTAAAGCCAAATCTCTCCACTAGTGCACTGGGTCACCTCCCCGCTTCCCTCCCTGGGCTCCATGCACCAGCATTCTCCCATCTCTCCTGCATTGTCATTGGTACTATTATTAATGATGGGGTTTTTGTAAAAAAGTTTTTTTCCCTCTCACCATGTGCCGTTATTCCTCCCATCCTCAAATAAATCCTCTTGACCCCCTTGGCCCTGGAAACTACCGCCAGCATCTTTGTTCCCCTTTGCAGGAAGCTTCTCAGAAATGCTGGCTGCCTCCAACCCCTCTTCTCATTTTCTTCCAAGAACTTGAAAGTCCTATTTGATTTGGCTTCACCTTCCAAATCTATCCAAGTATCTGGCTAGTTCTCACCACCTCCACCCCAGCCAGCTGGGGCTTTTGCTTGAATTACTGTCATAGCCTCTTGACTGGTCTCCATGCTTCCAACCTCACCCCTCGTTGTCTTTTTCAAGGCAGTAACCAAGATGATCTTTGTAACATGGAAGTCAGACCACAGCACTCTTTGGCTTAAAAATTTGCAATGGATCAACCTTCCATTCCTTGTTGGGATGGCTGACAAGGCCCTGTAGGAACCCTCAACGTGGGACTACAGCTCCTCCCTCTTTGACTTCATCTCCTTTCACTCTCTGTTCCTCCTTTGTTGCCATTTTTGTGGTGATTCCAGCATGTTTGCACCTGGGGGCCTTGGCATATATTTCTTTATTAGAAAGCTAAAGCTCAGTCTGCCTTTAAATTTATAAATCCATGAACTATGCTAGCATAGCATTACTGAATATGAATGCACACCTAAGAACTATATGATCCGAAAAATCTCTCTTTTTTTTTCCCTCGAGTTGGTCCCACTCAAATCATAAATACCTTTTCATAATATTTGGACATTTTTATTATGAAAACTCTAAATAGCACAATATCAAAACATTAGATGGCCAAAAATCCTTTAACTGAAAAGGAAATTAACCAAGATGCATGTATATAGCATACCAAGTGCATTTGTTGGAACAATATGAAATAACTGAAAGATGATTGGTCCAAATGGAGTTTGAATCTTGGTTTGAAACTGCCTTTCTGATCCCTGTTTTCTCATCAGTGAAATGGGAATATTTATGTCTTTTCAACTTCATTGTCAGGGCTCAGTGATGTAAAATAAACAAAGTATCTTCTTTGGCATCTAAGAACGCAATAAATACCTGGTAATAGACAATTATAAAAAAACATAAATGATTATCTGATGACTAGTCAATGTGAATTCTACATTTTCCATTTTAACAAAAAGGTGATTTACTGAAAGAACAGAACACCTGTGAGTACAAAATCAAACAGTCCCATTTTTACCATAATTAGCTTGCTAATTGAGCATCCAAATTTACCCAGTATATTTGCAAGTGTAATCAGCTATGATTCATGACTAAAGCCAGGCCTATTATGGTGAATTATGGTATTTTACAAATCAAATTCCTGAAAGATGTATGTCTTTGGCAATTATTGCAAAAAAAAAAATAACGTGGGTTATTTGTATGAAATGAAGAAACAGACCTCATATCATGCTGAATGAACACTTACCTTTAAAAATAGCCATTAGTTGAAGCGAAGGTCCTAGCTTCATTCTGAAGCCATGTAGTTCCCCATGGTTTAAAAGGGGAAGTTTCCATACTTTGGGAAATTTAAATGGGAATAAAGGACTATTTCACATTTTACAATTATCTTCTCAAACATACCTTTTCTGTTTGGAAGCCTGAAGGTATTATTTCTCATTAACACATTTAAAAGGCATTGTTCATTGACTCAGTTTTCTTCCTCTCCTGCTTGATCAGAACCCATCTGTGAGTTCCAGGCAGCTGGCGCAGAGAGCCGAGAGAAGGCTTGTCTGGCATCCAGCTTGCCTGGGCTGGGACTCAATGATTGAATACAAGTCAGGGACAGTCCTATCCTGGCTGTGCTTGTTCCCAGGAGAGACAAATGAGTTCTGTGCTCCCACTCAGGTTTCAGGTTCCAGGGGGCAGAACTTCTGAGAAAACAGATTGCAGAGGAGTCCCTCTGTAGGTCTGCTCTCCAGGGCCTCCCTTGGATACCATCCCCTTTTCTTCTGTGGCTCTTTTCCGATTTCAGACTTCCCTGGTGGCTCAGATGGTAAAGTGTCTGCCTACAATGCGGGAGACCCGGGTTCAATCCCTGGGTCAGGAAGATCTCCTGGAGAAGGAAATGGCAACCCACTCCAGTATTCTTGCCTGGAGAATCCCATGGATAAAGGATCCTGGTAGACTACAGTCCATGGGGTCACAAAGAGTCGGACATGACTGAGCGACTTCACCTTCCTTCCTTCCCTGAGAAGCCCCCAGCCCTCCTGGTCCCTCCTTGCTGCCTTATCAAAAATCTGATCTTTGGAAAGACTTTACTGTTTGTGATCATTGAATGTGAGCCTTCCACAGGATTTTAAGAACGTTCAAAGCCTTAGTTGACTTGCCCGATATTTGTCTTGTGCTCACTAGGTGGCAGGCATCATCAGAAATGGTCAAGACAGATAAAGCCACGGCCCCTAGAGTGTTTTACCTCCTAGAGGGAGAGATGGGTGAATTGATGCCTAGACTTCTGGGAAGGTAAGCCAGGAGAATTGCTGAGGGCCAGCACTGCATCTGAGTTACCTGGATCTCCCGGCAGACAAGTTCTATAGTCTCTGCATCTCAGTGTCCTCATTGTCAGTGAACCTATTTCTTGGGGTAAGGATAAAATAATTGGCTAAATGCTCTTGGTTGAAATTAGTGGCCCATGAGGCAACTTAGAGGTTTCCAGGTGATATGATTTCTTCTCATATTTGGCAGACTTGAACTGAATTTGCTTTGAGGTAGTTCTATGTGCAAGTGGAAGGTTTTGCCCAGACCAGGGCCCTGAAAACTACGACCCATGGACCAAATCTGTCCTGTTACCTGTTTTTGTGAGCTGAGAATTATTTTTTACCACCTTGATTCATTATGCTCTAAGTGGTTATTTAAATACCCACATTAATAGCCTCAATTATGCTGGGAAAGATTGAGGGCAGGAGGAGAAGGGGACGACAGAGGATGAGATGGTTGGATGGCATCACCGACTCAATAAACATGAGTTTCGGTAGGCTCTGGGAATTGGTGATGGACTGGGAGGCCTGGTGTGCTGCAGTTCATGGGATCACAAAGAGTCAGACATGACTGAGCAACTGAACTGAACTGAGTCTAAAATATTAACTGTCTGGCCCTATAGAGAAGAAGTTTGCCAAGCCCTAGTCAAGACCATCTCTGTCTACTAGAACTTTGCACAGTGATGGAAAATGTTCCGTATCTGTGTGCTTGAATACGATAACCACGAACCTGATGTGACTTTGAGCACTTGAAATGTGGTATGACTGATAGACTGATTTTGAAAATTGCACTTCATTTTAATTCATTTAAATTGAAACAGCTACACGTGACCAGTGGCTATCACATTGGCCAGAGCAGCTTTAGACCACTTAAGTCTGAAGATTCTGTATTCTCTGTGTTCTTGTCTCTCACTTTAATCAACTTCCCAGAGGCTGTCTGAGTCAAGAGGAAGGCAGCACTCCTAATCAGATTTCAGGGGCCCTGAACTGGCTTTCACTGTCTGCTAGAAAATGCTTAATGGAAAGTGCTAGAAAAATGCGTGTGAACATACACTTACTTCCTCTTAAAGCTGTATCCATGACATCTGCTGTTGTTTGGGGTAAGGCAGTTGGCTTTTTCAAACCCAGAAGGCCCCAAATTAAGGAAGTCTTAATCATCTTTAGAATTCAGGCTGCAGGCAGTGAAAACCTCACTTAGCGAAGCTATATTTCCTTCCATCCCTGCTTACAGAACTAAAACTAAGGTTAGCTTTCCAGGGCACCCAAAACTGGTGCTCTGGGACAACCCAGAGGGATAGGATGGGGAGGAAGGTGGGAGGGGGTTTCAAGTTGAAGGGGGACACATGTATACCTGTGGCAGATTCATGTTGATGTATGGTAAAAACCATCACAATATTGTAAAGTAATTATCCTCCAATTAAAATAAACAAATTAAAAAAAATAATAATGAAGTTAGCTTCCCATCCCCCCTAGGCTAACTTCAGCCCTAGGGCATTTCTTTCGTAAGATTGCCTAGAACAGTTAGGAGTCATCACCACATGTCATCATTAGGAATATTGTTAAGCAATTTCCCCTTAGAGTAAAACTGCAGTTGGCATTCTGGGAATGTCATGTAAGTATGGTGTATTGTGTATTTGAAAGTTGCTAAGACAGTAGATCTTAAAAGTTCTCATCAGAAGAAAAAAAACTTAGAACTATGTGTGGTAACTAAACTTACTGTGGTGATCATTTTGCAATATATTAAATCATTGTGTTGTACACCTAACCTACTCCAAGGAGAATTTCTTTTAACTATTTTGCTGTATTTCACTGTTCATTCATTTATGCATTTATTCTTTCACTCGTGTATTTTACAAACATAATCAGCATTAAGTGCGAGACATTGTTTTACATGAGGGCACACAAAACCCTGCTCTCTCGAAGCCAACATTTTCATGCAAAATAGATATAAAACAAGCACACAAACCAAAAGTGCATAAATGATCCACAGGATTATTCTGATTCTTCTAAAGACTATGAAAGAAATAAAGCACAGTAGTCTAACACAGAGTACCTATACCCCTCTCTGCCACAGCTAACTTATCAGTAAAATGAGGATAATAATAGAGGTCTACAATTCCAGAATCCCTAAACTGAAAGCTTTGTCCTAACTCAGCTGATGGTAAGCACAACTTAATCTGAACTCATTTGGAGGTGAATCTTAGACCAGAACCAGATGATCTAGTGTTTGTTGTTTTTGTTCTTTTTAAAATCCCACTTAGAGTGGACAATCCTGTGCTTTGCTGCACAAATTTGTATGTGTTTGATTATGAGATACTGCCCCAGATTCCAGTTGGAGTGTTACATAATATGAGGTACATGCATTACATTGCCTTCTAAAATCTGAAAAAATCTAGTTGCAAAGGTTGTGGATAAGGGATCAAAGACCTGTAATGCTGCCCTCATGCGGTTAATATGAAGATGAAATGAGTGAGTTAATATATGTAAAGCACGGCAAACTTTGCCCAGCATATGCTAAATGCTATCTAAGTTAATTACTGCTCCTGTCTTTATCACTGTTATTACATGGGAGGGTGTTTAGAAAAGTTGCTCAGAGACGGCCTCTCTGGGGATATGTCATTTAAGCAGACACCCAGGGGATGAGAATGACCCTCCTCTGGCTGTGGGAAGAGGAGGAGAAAGATCATTTCAGGAAGCGGGAACAGCAAGTGCCAAGACTGGCTCAAATGAAGAACAGAAAACAGGCCGGATACCTGCCGTGTGGTCAAAGAAGGGGAAAAGTGGTTCAAGGTCAGTGTGGTAGGCTAGAGTCAGAACATGCATGATATAAACAATGGCAAAGACTCTGGATTTCATTCAAAACGTAATGAGTGATCATTGTAGTTGATCCGATTCATGTTTATAAAGACTGCTCTGATGCTCTTGATGGATGAATTGTAGAGGAAGATGGGAGTCAAGGAGACCAGGTTTGAGTCCAGTGTGATGATAGTCCAGGTGAAACCTCATGGCGAAGTGGAGTAGGGGGTGGGAATAGACAAGGAGAAAAATGGACAGGTGCAAGAAAACATATAGAAATGGGAGGAAAATACTTAATAAAATGATAATAAATTAACAAGCTTTAGGTGTGCAAAGATGTGTGAAGAAGCTCTTTGAACTCCTTCTTTAACCATCTTGCCATAGAGAAAATGCTGAGGGAAATTTTTGCTTATTTATCCCCTATTAAAGGAAGTAAGGGAAGTAGGCAGTGGATTTATTAGATATGAGCATGACTGGTTGATTCAGTCAGTTGAGGGGATGAAAAACATTAGTTGAGCTGGAAAATTGTTGTAGAGACTCAGGCTAGATCATCCCACGGATGAACATAGGCGAAATGAAAACCAGTGTTCTGGAGGAAAATATTGATAGAAATTCCGAAACTTGAGAATGAGTCTATGGTTAAACCACCCCCTATGCAAGGCAAGCTCGCGTTAATAGGGTGGTTAGTAAAACTCTTCATTATGTCCCATATTCCCCCTTAAGGTCTTTTTTGCCCAGGGTCCAGGTGTTTCTCATACTAAACATAGATGCCCAACAATTACCCGTAAGAGTAGGTTCCCACATGTCCCAGTTGGTCTGAGAGAGTCTTTGTGCCTGTAGTCTTGGCATAAATTATTAAAGCTCCTCCCCTTTCATTCCCATGAGTATCCTGTTTGATCAATTGGGGATCACCCAGGCGGTACCCTACTATATTATCCCCTTTCCAAATCTGTGTAATGTAAACCCGATGTGTAGGGAAAATTCTCATCCCCAAGTCATCTTGGAGATGATTTCCAAAAATAGTCCGAGAGGAAAGTGGGCTTATAGATAGCAGTGCCAAAATATCAGGAGTTGGGTGACCATAAACAGATCAGTTAATATCGCTGAGCTGTGTCTCAGTCTGTAAAATGTTTCCCTGCTTAGCATATTAAGAGGCTCAGATGTGGTAAAGGACTCTTGTAACGTGTACCAGAGTGGGCTTAACAAGCAAACATTAATTGCACTAAAGGTTTTCTCACCAGATATAGTTGCATTTCAGACTTTGGCAGCATATTGATGGCTCTTCCATTGTAACATTCTAAGTAACAGGGAACAGGAAAATGCTGCTTCCCCCATCTGAAAAGCGATATAACAAAAGCTAAGATGCTGAAAGAGAAATATGTAAGTTTTTATGAACCTCAGTAATTGGCAACTACAGTCATGGGGTGGGGGCGGGGATGCTATTTAGACAGTTGGGAACAATAAACCTGAACTGTTGATTTTTCAAATGGAGCAAAAGAGAGGCAGCAAATGGGAGTTTTAAATTCTGGATCTTGGTGTATTTTAAACGGGTGATTTATTCTTTCTTATACTTTCAGGTGTTTCCAATGTGGACATTGAAGAGACAGTTTCCTATCCTTTTTAACATGATCCTAATTTCTGAACTCCTTGGGGCTAGATGGTTTCCTAAAACTCTGCCCTGTGATGTCACTCTGGATGCTCCAAATGCCCATGTGATTGTGGACTGCACAGACAAACATTTGACAGAAATTCCTGGAGGTATTCCTGCCAATGCCACCAACCTCACCCTCACCATTAACCACATAGCAGGCATCTCTCCAGCCTCCTTCCACCAGCTGGACCATCTGGTGGAGATCGATTTCAGGTGCAACTGCATACCTGTTCGACTGGGGCCAAAAGACAACGTGTGCACCAAAAGGCTACAGATTAAACCCAACAGCTTTAGCAAACTCACATATTTAAAATCTCTTTACCTGGATGGAAACCAGCTTCTAGAAATACCTCAGGATCTTCCTCCCAGCTTACAGCTGCTGAGCCTGGAGGCCAACAACATCTTCTTGATCATGAAGGAGAATCTAACAGAACTGGCCAACCTAGAAATACTCTACCTGGGTCAAAACTGTTACTATCGTAACCCTTGTAATGTTTCATTTACTATCGAAAAAGATGCTTTCCTAAATATGAGAAATTTAAAATTGCTCTCCCTAAAAGATAACAATATCTCAGCTGTCCCCACTGTTTTGCCATCTAGTTTGACAGAACTCTATCTTTACAATAACATCATTACAAAAATCCAAGAAGATGATTTTAACAACCTCAGTCAACTACAAGTTCTTGATCTGAGTGGAAATTGCCCTCGTTGTTATAATGTTCCATTTCCTTGCACACCCTGTGAAAATAATTCTCCCCTACAGATTGATCTAAATGCTTTTGATGCATTGACAGAATTGCAAGTCTTACGTCTACACAGTAACTCTCTTCAGCATGTGCCCCAAAGATGGTTTAAAAACATTAACAAACTTAAAGAACTAGATCTTTCCCAAAACTTCTTGGCCAAAGAAATTGGGGATGCCAAATTTTTACATCTTCTTCATAACCTTGTCAACTTGGATCTGTCTTTCAATTATGATCTTCAGGTCTACCATGCAGTTATAAATCTATCAGATGCATTTTCTTCACTGAAAAAATTGAAAGTTTTGCGAATCAAAGGCTATGTCTTTAAAGAGCTGAATAGTTTAAATCTCTTCCCATTACGTAATCTTCCCAATCTTGAAGTTCTTGATCTTGGCACTAACTTTATTAAAATTGCTGACCTCAGCATATTTAAACAATTTAAAACATTGAAATTCATTGATCTTTCAGTGAATAAAATATCACCTTCGGGAGATTCAACTGAAGGTGGTTTCTGCTCTAACATGAGAACTTCTGTAGAAGGCCATGGGCCCCAGGTCCTTGAAGCATTGCATTATTTCAGATATGATGAGTATGCAAGGAGTTGCCGGTCCAAGAGCAAAGAGCCTCCTTCTTTCTTACCTCTTAATGAAGATTGTTATATGTATGGGCAGACTTTGGACCTTAGTAGAAATAATATATTTTTTATCAAGTCTTCTGATTTCCAGCATCTTTCTTTCCTCAAATGCCTAAACTTATCAGGAAATAGCATTAGCCAGACGCTTAATGGAAGTGAATTTCAGCCTTTAGTGGAGTTGAAATATTTGGACTTCTCTAACAATCGGCTTGATTTACTCTACTCAACGGCATTTGAGGAGCTGCACAACCTGGAAGTCCTAGATATAAGTAGTAACAGCCATTATTTTCAATCAGAAGGAATTACTCACATGCTAAATTTTACCAAGAACCTCAAGGTTCTGAAGAAACTGATGATGAACTATAATGACATTGCTACCTCCACCAGCAGGACCATGGAGAGTGAATCTCTTCAAATCCTGGAGTTCAGAGGCAACCATTTGGATATTTTATGGAGAGATGGTGATAACAGATACTTAAAATTCTTTAAGAATCTGCTAAACTTAGAAGAGCTAGACATCTCTGAAAATTCTCTGAGTTTCTTACCTTTGGGAGTTTTTGATAGTATGCCTCCAAATCTAAAGACTCTCTCCTTGGCCAAAAATGGGCTCAAGTCTTTCAGTTGGAAAGGACTACAGAGTCTGAAGAATCTAGAAACTTTGGACCTCAGCTTCAACCAGCTGAAGACTGTCCCTGAGAGATTATCCAACTGTTCCCGCAGCCTCAAGAAACTCATACTTAAGAATAATCAAATCAGGTGCCTGACAAAGTATTTTCTCCAAGGTGCTTTCCAGTTGCGACATCTGGACCTCAGCTCAAATAAAATTCAGGTTATCCAAAAGACGAGTTTTCCAGAAAACGTCCTCAACAATCTGAACATTTTGTTTTTGCATCACAATCGATTTCTGTGCAACTGTGATGCTGTGTGGTTTGTCTGGTGGGTTAACCATACCGAGGTGACTATTCCTTACTTGGCCACAGATGTGACTTGCATGGGACCAGGAGCACACAAGGGCCAGAGTGTGGTCTCTCTGGATCTATATACCTGTGAGTTAGATTTGACTAACTTCATCCTGTTCTCACTTTCCATATCAGCAGTTCTCTCTCTGATGATGATCACAACAGCAAACCATCTCTATTTCTGGGATGTGTGGTATAGTTATCATTTCTGTAAAGCCAAAATAAAAGGGTATCGACGTCTGATATCACCCAATTCTTGCTATGATGCTTTCATTGTATACGACACTAAAGACCCAGCAGTGACAGAGTGGGTTTTGGACGAGCTGGTGGCCAAATTGGAAGACCCGAGAGAGAAGTGTTTTAATTTATGTCTTGAGGAAAGAGACTGGTTACCAGGGCAGCCTGTTCTGGAAAATCTTTCCCAGAGCATACAGCTTAGCAAAAAGACAGTGTTTGTGATGACAGACAAGTACGCAAAGACTGAGAATTTTAAGATAGCATTTTACTTATCCCATCAGAGGCTCATGGATGAAAAAGTGGATGTAATCATCTTGATATTCCTTGAGAAGCCCCTTCAGAAGTCCAAGTTTCTCCAACTCCGGAAGAGGCTCTGTGGCAGTTCTGTCCTTGAGTGGCCAACAAACCCACAGGCTCACCCGTACTTCTGGCAGTGTCTGAAAAATGCCCTGGCCACAGACAATCACGTGACCTACAGTCAGGTGTTCAAAGAGACAGCCTAGCCCGTCTTTGCCGAATGTGACTGCTACCAAGGAGAAGCTCAGCTGCCTTGATCAGCTCACCCATGTCTTGCCAGAAGAGTGTTTTAAGATTCTCCAAGCCCTGGGATTGCCCATATTGGAGAGGAGTCACCAATACATGACAAAGGAAGCGGAAAAATGGGATTTATATAAGCATCAAGTCATCTTTCTCAGCTCTCTCTGTCTCCATTTGCACTTGAGTCTTTGTCTTCTGCCCTTGCATAAAATACTGTTGGAAGAAGGGTGGCAAGTAGAGGATGTGGGACTTTGATTCTCCTGTAATTGTGATTATTACATATACACATAGTCACCAAGAACTGCACTTCTACCATTAAGAGGTACTGGTATGTATAGAAATAGGGTTAAAAAAAAGGCTCAGAGTCTGCTTATATGGCATTAAAATGTACCAGTTAATTAGTGGTAAAAATAAAGACACAGTTAACTCCTCAGCCAATTGACTCAACCATCTAGTGCCCCGTTCTGTGCAGACCAAGTGCTGGCCCCCAGCAGGTGGTACAGCTCAAGCGCTCCTTGCTCTTTCTCTCCTGGGCCTGTTACTGGGTTTTTTGGGGAAACAGAAACATCTTTGTCATCGATAGACATAGTCTGCTTACAAGTGGGAGAAGAATAAAGTCATGCTCTTTACTTTTGATGATAATTTACCTGCTTAAATATGGCTCTGGACTAAATGTTGAAATCCTAATCCCCCAGTGTGATGGTGTTGGGAGGTGGGAGGTGGGGTTTTTAAGAAGTGGTTAGGTCATGAGACTGGAGCCCTCGTGATGGGATTACTGCCTTAGGAGAAGCAGTCAGGGGACTAACTTGCTGTGTTCCCACCATGTGAGGGTATGGAGAGAGGCTGGCAGTCTATAACACACAGGAGGACCCTCAGCAGAACTAGATCATGTTGACACTCTGATCTCCTTCAGACTGGCTTCCATGCTTCAGACTTGTGAGAAATAAATGTTTGTTCTTTAAGTCATGCAGTTTGTGATGTTTTGTTACAGCAGCTGAGCTAAGACAGATTTTTTTATCTGCATGGCAAAGTACTGTTTCCAAAGAAAAGTTGCCTCATCCAATGATCTTTCAAACTGCTTTATTAACTAATACTGTATACTTGTAATTATCTGAAAACTTGATCCATCAATGTCAGACAGCTTTGATGATAAACTCTAAAGGAGAACCCAAGAGCATATATTTATTTAGAGTTAGCAAGCAGGGATGACAGTCACATGGATTCCTTTAAATTTGGAGGCTGGGGGAGGAACAGAGGTTTACCACCATTAACACTGAGAAAGCTTCAGTCTTGAGCTTTGGCTTCAGTACTCAAAAAAAAAAAAAAAAAAAACACACCAGAAAGGACCAAGATGTTCTGAAGACACACATACTTTCTAAGTGTCTATAAATTTGCATGAGTCCAAAGTCTGAAATGTGACCTGTTTGTTTTTATTTCATGAAAGAAGTTATCTACAGAGGTGTCTGCGCCCTTTGAAAGATAGCTTCAAATCCCAGACTTCAAATTATCTGGGAGATAACTGTGTTTTCTTCATCTATGGAAAAGCCAAAGGTTTTACTCTGAGGATGGCTATATGTATTATTTCCAAAGGACATGTAATCAATAAGGGTCACAAACTCCCAAATTAATCTCTGGAATCAACAGACCCAGCGGTCTGATAGCCTCGGTAAGCTTGATTGTACTTCATAGGCGCCTACGTGAAAACACAGATAACGCCATAAAAACTGGCTGTTGGCATCATCAGTTTCTTCTATTAAAACACATAACTATACAAGGTTTAAGTTATTTTGGTGATGTATCAACCATGAAGCACTTGAAGACAAACATCTTCTGAAATGAACCAAGAGGAAGGGAAACTGACAACACAACTCAGAAACTGCAGTGTATTTCAACATGAGGCTGTGCACAGTGGTTTGTTGTAGGAAATGACCCAAAGCACAGTAACAGGTGGTTTTCATTCTAGTTCCTTTGTATCTTGACAAGTCACTCTGTTAATCTCCTGAGGGTCCTCTGTGGAGTCCTGTACCATTAGAGCCATTCATAGATGGCTCGGCTCGAAAGCCACCAACTCAGGCCACCAGGAGAACATGACTGCTAGGTCCCCTGCCAAGCTCTGAGTATGGAAGAGACTCCAGATTGTCCATGGATCCCATGCTACCATGAAGGGGTTCCCAACCACTTCCAGCCCTGAACCTGTCCTTCCTCCTCGGATAGAGACTGTACCTTAGCATGACTTGGGCGTTTGTAGGATCCAAGCCAAGAGAGGCATTGGGCAGGTAAGTGTTATGGCTGCGAAAAAGGCGAAACACACAGCTGCAGTCCGTAGAGCAGAGAAAGGCTGAGTATTACTGCAACCCCATGGCTGAGTCAGGGTCTCTTAAGGTCTCTTGGCCCATCCTCACGTCTGCTCCCAGCTCTGCCCAGTCTTAGGTCCAGCTGATCTCTTACATGTAGTCAGGGAGTACAGAGTACATGAGAGGGGCTGCAGTGATGTAACAGTCTGGGTGTCGTCTTGTCTTGTTCCTGCGGAAGCTGACGGGGACAGCAAGGATGCACTCGCCTCTTTTTCAGGAGGCTGTCGCTGCCCTCACCCCCAATAAAACACGCTTTTTGTTGACCTCTCATGGTCCTCACCAAGAGGATCCAGCTTGCATCTCCTGTAAGGTATTTATGGCCCCGTTTTACAATGGGGGGTGGGGACACCTCTTCTGCACACACTCAAGTGAGCAGAGAACCCTGGCTAGGGGGCAGATTGACCAACTGGGCCGTGGGATGCTGGACCTCAGGAGAAGTTGGTAGTGGGACACGAGTCCCCTCTCCTGGAAGTCTGAACCCTTGAGCCTAAGAAGCACTGGGAATTCCTTGTCTCTCCAGAAATACAAATATCAGTGTGGGAGGAAAACGACCACAGAATGTGATCGAGGGTGACTCCAAAGGAGATGTTCTCTGGAGAACACGAGGCCTGAAAATGAATCCATGTCACTGAGTTAATGTAACGAAGGCAAACATGAGATGCGCCAGCTGACCAACATAGTGGGGGGGAGGGCTACAAAGAGCGAAAAAGCCCCAAACTCGTGAGGAGCTTGTGTGGTGGAAGGCCTGGTGACACGGGGGCCATCCACGCTGGTGACGGGGAGATGGCAGCAGGGCACTTGCACCCTGTTTGAGGGTTTTATATCTTCTTTTGTCTCCCTCTCCCTCTCAGCTCCCTTTTCGGCTTTAGGGCCCACAGCCAATCCCGTGTCCTGCACAAGAATGAAGAGAAAGAGCCGCCATTGCAGGTGGATTCTTCTGTTGGGAAGCACTGGTTTGGTGTGTTTAACATCCTGGTTTAACACTGGTCTCTTTCCCACACTCGCAGAGTCAATCCCCACCTGCTTCAGTGAGCCTGAGCTTCTGAACTGGCATGGTGGAACTTTCCCTGGCCAACATGGGCCAGACTCTCCGTCACATTCAAATTCATATTCTTTCAACTTATCTCAATTTTCAAGCATGTGGGCTAAGAAACTGGATGAGATCCGGTGCTCTGCCTTCAAGATTACCCTGCTCTTGGGTTGTAAGTATTGACAGTTTCTAACATGTTTGCCATGACACTTCAGTGGTTGTAGTTCTTTGTATAAACATCCCATCTCCCTCTTGGTAATTTACATTAACAGTTTTGGAAGAGCCCAGACTAATTGACTGAGGAGGTTTGAGTGCCAGTGTCTCACAAACACCCTCCAGAAACAGTCTGTTAGTTTCTGGAGGGTAAGAGGAAGTCCCTGTGGCCTTATGGCAATTTTCATACATCCCTAGAGCCCACCAGTGGTCACAGTGAGATGGGCAGATGCTTCTAACACAAGAAAACGGTTCTCAGAATCCTGGCTGGTGATGCCCCTGAAGCAAAGGCCAGAGACAGACAACTAGGACACCGTCTTTGTCTTGTATGATACACATGACCGCTTCACTCGTCACTGGCCAAGGAGATGCAGCGGGTCAGACATCCCAGAGGCTTTTACAATAGTGAATTGCATGAGCCATAGAACTTGGAAGGAACATCTCCATGAACCCATATCCGAGGCCCTTTGTCCAGGGGGACTGTGCTGCTTAAAAAACTGGCAGGGAATGGAAAGAGTGTGGACTCTTTTGGCAGTTAGAACCAGCCTGCTGTCCTGAAGTCACCTTGAAACAGTGGATAATACTCCTGGGCCAGGTCCAAGCGGTGGCCCACCAAGCAGGACCTTGTAATCAGGTGGTATGCAGTAAGTGGGCCTCCCTGGTGGTTCAGTGGCTCAGTCTCATAAAGAGTCCACCTCCCAAGCAGGAGACATGGGTTCAATCCCTGATCCCGGAAGATCCCCTGGAGAAGGAAATGGCAACCCACTGGAGTATACTTGCCCGGGAAATCCTATGGACAGAGGAGCCTGGTGGGCTACAGTCCCTGGGGTCGCAAAAGAGTTAGACATGACTTAGCAACTAAACAACAAGAAATGCATTAAATAACAATCTTTTATAGGGCTCATCTCTCTCCCCTGGGTCCTCATTTCCCACCATTTAGTTGCCCTTCGATGAAAGTGGAATGGGAAGAATGAACTGTAAAATCATCACCAATTTGCTCTTCCTCTTGAGGGCAGGCCCCCAAGGGAGTGACAGGTGAGGAGAGAGCAAGAAGGATCTTGGGAAGAAGGGCATAAGATGAAGTCACTGGTACCTGGACAGCGTTATCTAGTGGGGTCTGGAGAGGGAAGTGGAGGGGAAGGAGTCACATTTATAAAGCAGCCAAGTTCAGCGCCTAATTTATTCCATTAAATCTTCACAGTGGCTCTATGAAGGTGGTATTAGGGGCTCCATCTTAAAGAGGATGGATTAACTCAGAGATGAACGTGCAATCAGATGTGTTAAGTCAACCGCCAAGATCCATGAAGCTGGAAATGGCCCTACCCCAAACTGACCCAGCTCTGTCCACTCAGACCAGTTGGTTCTCCCAATTTTACAGGGGCTCAGAATCACCCAAGGAGCTTAGATATCATGTGGATTGCAGTCCTTCATGCCAGAGATCCTGGTCTCTGGTACCCAGGACATTTTGGAAACTCCCTAAGTGCTTCTGAAGCAGCTGGTTTGTGGAGCCCATGCGGGAAGCACCACATCTTCCTTTGGGATACCAGGGAGAGTCAACATGGGGATCCTTTCAGCAAGGAAAGCTCGAGCCCCCAGATATGCTCGATTTCTCTTTCTCCTGCATCCAGACCTCGGCGCTCTTAACCCACTGCCCTTCAACTCAAATTGCTTCCCTCTTGGCGCTTGTTTTCAGGAGGGACATAGTCTAACCATATAGGATTGGCAGTTCTGTTCAGGGCTAACATGTGAAGACGGTTTGGGCAGGCACACCGAACAGATTTGAGTAGTGACAGAGACAGGTGGCGAAGTGATTTGAAGTCCTGTGGATCCTGACCAGTAGAGTTGCTGCTTGTGTTCAGGGTTTCAAGAATGTCTTAACTGCCATTTTCCTAGTGTCTGACTGAGTTAGATGCTGACTGTGGTTGTACATATGCGGTGCAGAGCGCCACCTAGTGAAACTTCATGTGTGTTGCTGGTCTGCTACTGAGACCCTTGGCTGGGTCCCAAAGTGGGGTGTGGACAGAGAATATAATAGATATAATCATCTTTTAGAAAGTGTGTCTGTGGCTATTTTATCATATCCCCAGTGTGTTAACACAGAAATATGTAGGGTTGTATGTTCAATGTTGTTTATTGATGAGAGGGCAATTTGAAAATATTGAGGACCATAGACAATTAACTCTTTGTTTCAACCACTTATTTCCATTGCTTGGCTTGCTGTCTCAAGATGGGGCTGGCCATGCATTGCCATTTGCATGTGCGGGTGTAGAAGAAAAACCTGAGTTAACCAGGTGAGCGGCTTTCTTTTCCCTTTGACACATCTCCTCTTTCCATATAACATGGCCGCCATGTTGAACTGTGGTTTATGTAGTAGTGACACCCTTTAGTCGCTCTCTTGACTCCAATCTCACTCACTAAGCACTCTCTCTCTCTCTGTCTCCTGTTTCTGACTAATCTACCTGTTCTCCCCCACCACCTCCTCATCACCCCCCTCAGCCCGTGTATGGCATCTTTAAAGCCTGCTGTAATTTAATCGTTTGAGGATTAGCGGTCTTTCCCATCCTACTTAACTGTGAGTTGATGAAAACTGTCTCTGGGTGGGCACGATGCTTGGGGGTTTCATGATCACTTCCCACAGGCAGCATTAAACAAGTCAAAGATGATGGCATGCTCACTTGCTCTTCTATTTATAGAACATTCCTCATGTTCACTAATTCATTCCTCATATTCACTAAGATTTTTAGTCTTTTGCTCTTAGTGTACAGTATCTGGAAATATCCTTCTTTTGGCCTTTTCTGCTGTGTAAAGTTTATGTATTTCACGTATTATGTTCATATAATTAAATTTTTTTATTCAAAGGGTGATATTTCATTTGTTAGCACTTTCATGCGTTACATAGTCTCACTCACAGTTTGGTCTCCTCTTGCTTTCTTTGAATTGAAGTCCATCAGACTTTCCAGAAATGTCTCAGATATCCAGAGCTCATTTCTTCAGGCCTTTTTCATAAGTATTAGTTTTCATTTTCCATAATCTTCATATCATGAGAATGCTGACCACTTCCTGCTCAAAACTTATCAGAGGAAAGTCCCTTTTCGTTGATCCAATTTCCCATATGTCACCAGTTCTGCTTTTTCCTATGATCCTACAAGATGAAGAAAACCCACAAGTCTGAAGGAGCTCCGTGTTCATCTGCATAGGAGCCTGTGTGCTTCTTTACTGTCAAAAATCAGGATGCAGCTTTTCCCGTTCTTCCCCTCCCCCACCATCTCCTGATATTGTCACTGACTCTGGATATAATGGGTTTTTTCCATTGTCACATGTGAGTTTACAATTTTCCTGATATCGCCTGTTTTCCAAAAACTTCTTTTAAAAAGCCCTGTGGAGAGAGACCGTATCAAGGTTTACATACAAAAGTATAAAGTACTCTCTTCTGAGAATGTGATGGGCAGGGTTGATCTCTCCCTACGAGGTGCTAGATACCAAACCTGCATCAAGTCCCACCTTGGTAAGGTTCACTTGGACATTTAGGATTCCATTTAGAATGTGATGTTTGCAGAATTGTTGGGGTCTGGGGGAGCCGAATTCCTTACACTTCTCTCCTGCTGAGCTGTACATTCTGGTGTCAGGTGGGGTTAAGACCCAGCATTTGCTAAATTTGATGCCCATGGCATAGACTTGTCATCTGGGGTTGTCTCTCCAACCCCCCAACTCCATGGAGTTGGCCCACCCAGCTACAGGCAGAAAAGAAGAAACTTCAATCCAGAGTGAAGGTGCCCTGTTATACAGGGCTTACCTCAGGGTGGTAGAAGCAAGGGTGGGGGGGTGTGCCCTACTATTGGCAGGCTGTCCTGAGAGAACAAGAGCCAGGGGACCGAGACAGACAGGAGCAGTTACCATTTTCCAACCATCATCAATCAGCCCATAGCAGACCACACGCCCCACTTCAGGACTTGATGTCACTGAGTAAGGAGAAGATCTTGTTGGTTGTCTATTTTATATATAGTGGTGCTATACATCTGGAACTGTAGCGCTCCCAAGAATAGCAAGGAGAGATAAGAAAGCCTTCCTCAGTGATCAATGCAAAGAAAGAGAATGAAAAAGACTAGAGTTCTCTTCAAGAAAATGAGAGGTACCAGGGAACATTTCATGCAAAGATGGGCTCAATAAAGGACAGAAATGGTATGGACCTAACAGAAGCAGAAGATATTAAGAAGAGGTGGCAAGAATACACGGAAGAACTGTACAAAAAAGATCTTCATGACCCAGATAATCACGATGGTGTGATCACTCACCTAGAGCCAGACATCCTGGAATGTGAAGTCAAGTGGGCCTCAAGAAGCATCACTACGAACAAAGCTAGTGGACCTGATGGAGTTTCAGTGGAGCTATTTCAAATCCTAAAAGATGATGCTGTGAAAGTGCTGCACTCAATTTGCCAGCAAATTTGGACAACTCAGCAGTGGCCACAGGACTGGAAAAGATTGGTTTTCATTCTAATCCCTAAGAAGGGCAATGCCAAGGAATGTTCCAACTACCACGCAACTGCACTCATCTCACACGCTAGCAAAGTAATGGTCAAAATTCTCTAAGCTGGACTTCAACAGTACATGAACCGTGAACTTCCAGATGTTCAAGCTGGATTTAGAAAAGGCAGAGGAACCAGAGATCAAATTGCTAGCATCCGTTGGGTCATGGAAAAAGCAAGAGAATTCCAGAAAAACATGTACTTCTGCTTTATTGATTATGCCAAAGCCTTTGACTGTATGGATCACAACAAACTGTGAAAAATTCTTAAAGAGATGGGAATACAAGACCACCTTACCTGCCACCTGAGAAATCTGTATGCAGGTAAAGAAGCAACAGTTAGAACCAGACATGGAACAGCAGACTGGTTCCAAATCAGGAAAGGAGTACGTTAAGGCTGTATATTGTCACACTGCTTATTTAGCTTATATGCAGAGTACATCATGCAAAATGCCGGGATGGATGAAGCACAAGCTGGAATCAAGATTGCCAAGAGAAATATCAATAACCTCAGATATGCAGATGGCACCACCCTTATGGCAGAAGGTGAAGAGGAACTAAAGAGCCTCTTGATGAAAGTGAAAGAGGAAAGTGAAAAAGTTGGCTTAAAACTCAGCATTCAAGAAACAAAGATCATGGCATCCGGTCCCATCACTTTGTGGCAAATAGATGGGGAAACAATGGAAACAGTGACAGGCTTTATTTTCTTGGGCTCCGAAATCACTACAGATGGTGATTGCAGCCATGAAATTAAAAGATACTTGCTCCTTGGAAGAAAAGCTATGACCAACCTAGACAGCATATTAAAAATCAGAGACATTACTTTGTCAGCAAAGGTCTGTGTAGTCAAAGCTATGGTTTTCCAGTAGTCATGTATGGATGTGAGAGTTGGACTATAAAGAAAGCTGAGCACCAAAGAATTGATGCTTTTGAACTGTGGTGTTGGAGAAGACTCTTGAGAATCCCTTGGACTGCAAGGAAATCCAACCAGTCAATCCTAAAGGAAATCAATCCTGAATGTTTATTGGAAAGACTGATGCTGAAGCTGAAACTCCAATACTTTGGCCACCTGATGTGAAGAACCAAATCATTGATAAAGACCCTGATGCTGGGACAGATTGAAGGCAGGAGGAGAAGGGGACGACAGAGGATGAGATGGCTGGATGGCATCACCAACTCAATGGACATGAGTTTGAGCAGGCTCTGGGAGTTGGTGATGGACAGCGAAGCCTGGCGTGCTACAGTCCATGGGGTCACAAGGAGTCAGACACGACTGAGTGACTGAACTGAACTGAACACCTGAAACTAGCACAACATTGTAAATCAACTAGATTTCAATTTAAAACTTTTTTTAGTGTAAGTAGAAGAGGAAACTCCTTCCAGAGTATCATTCTGAATCAATAAGACATGAATAAAGTCTCAATTAAATGCACTATATTAATAAATTAGCCTCTACAACATCAGGCCATGCTTGGACTCATGAAATGAAGAAGACTCTTCCTTTTAGAGTCTAAGACCAAAACTTAAAGGTTTCTCATCCTTTCAGGAGACAGACAGAGTCGTTACCTTCAAGGGCACTAAAGATATCATTTCTAAGACTCCTTATTATTGATTCAGTTCAGTTCAGTCACTCAGTCGTGTATTATTGATTGGGTGCCATAATTTCCTTTTAAGCATTTATGAGATAGTGCAGATTAAGTTATTTAGAATTTGTATTCTGCATTATACTGATGTATTTAGAAGCTGTCAATTATATTCACTCACTCACTCATTCATTTATTCATTTTATTCAGGTATTCAGTAAATATTATTATGGACCAGGCATCATTCTAGGGCCCAAGGAGATGCTGATCAGCAAAAATAGAAATATTTCATTTCCTTAGAGCTTATTCAGAAACTCATTACTCAGATAATCATATTGGGGGAGATTCAAGTACTTTGAAGGAAAGGAAGAATGTTCTAGAAGATTATATAATTCTCACATTACAGGTCAGAGAACTGAGTCAGATTGGGGAACTGGAGGAGCAGGCAGCCTAAGGAAGACCACCAGAGCTGAGATGTGAAAATGAGTTGACTGAACAAGACAGCATTGAAAGAAGACAGCATTTGGAGGTAGGAGGTCGCAAGTGTGGCTTAGTAATATTGATTTGGGGACGTTTCCAATACCCACATTGGAGATGCTGAGTCAGTAGTTGACCATCGTCTATGGAGCTCAAGAAAGAGAGCTGTGAACTAGAGATATGTAGTTCAGGTCTCCTGTGGTGGTGACAGTGATGGACGCCTTGCACAGAAATGATGTAGTTTAGGGCCTTTCTATCCAAAGTGTGGTCCCTGGACCAGCCACATTGGCACCTCCTGGAAGCTCCTCAGAAAAGCTCACTTTGTACCTCCTAAATCAGAATCTGAATTCAACAACAGACCCAGGCGGTTGCCAGGCATGCTGCAGTGTGAGAAGCACTGCCCTAGGGTAGAGCTTATTAACCTCAGCATTACTGACCAAAAGGCCTTTGTTGGGATGAAGTGTGTAGGGGGGATGCTTTTGAGGGGAGAGCCGTCCTGTGCATTGTAGGGTGTTCAGCAGCATCCCCAGCCTCTACCCACTAGATACCACGAGCACCTCCCCTGCCCTCAAGCTGTGGAAACCATCCATCCCTGCCAAATGTCCTTTGGGGGACAAAATACACCTCAGTGGAGAGCCACTGACCTAAGGGCAATGTTTGGAATAGATGGAAAGCTGATGGGAATTGAGCTTTGAAGAATTCTAATTGTTCACAGCTGGCAGAAGATGAGCCTGAAAAGGACAGTGAAAACGAGGAGACAGAGAAGAAAAATCAGGAGAGCAGTGTCCAAGATATCAAGGGAGCGAGGGTGATGAGGGCGATGTCACATGGTGCTGAGATGAAGCGGACGATGAGGACTGCAGAGTGCCCATTTAACTGAGAGAGATGGAAGTGACCCTCTGGGATTTGTTAGAAATACAGAGTCTCAGGTCCCAACCCAGACCTCCTGAATCAGGTTCCCGGGTGATTCCTGCACATTAAAGTCGACTAACAGGCAAGTCTTCAGTCTGATAGTCAAAGAGAAGAAAAAGACATTGTGCAATTTTATCTACAACTGGTTTGCTACACATGACTGCCTTAAATATATTTACCGTCTATAAATAGATTTAAAGGAACCACATATGGTTGAACATGGCACATGTTTAAACAGGAGCATATGCAGTTTCCAAACTCATAAATCAGAGCTCTGGTTGTACTCCTATTTTCAAGAGTTGGTGGCTTCAAAATTTCATGATTTCAAGTCTTAAGTACAGTTGTTACTTTATGCAGGCAATTAGTGCCCAATAACGAATATGTGTTTTGCACCTAGTTGACTTTCTTAAACAAAGAATATTTAGTATAGTTTGGTGTAAACAGAATCCTAATGTTTTTACTAATTGCATTCGTATTCGTGTATGTTACTCTAGACAGATGGGGTTTTTTTTTCCTTCCTTTTTCTTTTTCTCCCTGATTTTATTGAGACAGAATTGGCAAATAAAAATTGTATACATTGAAGGTCTGCAATGTGACGGTCTAATATATGCATATATAGTGAAATGATTACCACATATCCACCACCTGACATAGTTACCATTTTGTGGGGGCGGGTGTGGTGAGAACATTTAACATCTACTCTCTTAGCAAGTTTCCAGTGTAAAATACAGTATTATTAATGGAATAATCATGCCTTGCATTTGATCCTCAGCTTATTCATCTTATGACTGGAAATTTGTACCCTTTGACCAACATCTCCCCATTTGCCCCAGCCACCTTATTCTAGCCCCTGGTAAGCACCATTCTACTCCCTGAGTCTATGAATTTGACTATTTAATTTTTATATTAAAAATAAAAATAAAAAATTTTAATTCATCAAAAATTTTAATAGGCAAAAATTAATTGACTGTTTTCTTCTTATAACTTATCTATGTATTTTGTGGCTGAGCTGGCTCTTCGTTGCTGCATGCGGGCTTTCTCTAGTTGTGCTGTGAGCTTCTCACAGTGGCTTCTCTTGTTATGGAGCACAGGCTCTAGGCATGTGGGCTTCAGGAGTTATGGCACATGGGTTTAGTTTTCCTGCAGCATGTGGGATCTTAGTTCCTAGACCAGGGATCAAATCCACGTCCCCTGCATTGGTAGGCAGACTCTCTCTCTCTTTTTTTAAAATATAAAATGTCTCTAATAACTTTATACTGTCATACATTTTTACATAATATTTTTGAGACACTGGGTTAGGCTGTGGTTGTGTTAGTCAGTAAGTCGTGTCCAACTCTTTTTTTTTTTTTTTTTACCTCACAGGACTCAGGTTTATTATAAAGATACGTGGCATAAAAGAACTCCAAGAAACTCTACAGCTGCATGGCCAGGCCTCAGAGATCTGGAAAATCACTCTTCACCTTTCAGGCTATTGCAGCCATAACCTGTCATATGGCCAAACAGTGTTTGTCTGCCTGTCACCAACTTCTTT
The DNA here is from genome assembly GCF_032405125.1 of Capricornis sumatraensis. Taxonomy (NCBI): domain Eukaryota; kingdom Metazoa; phylum Chordata; class Mammalia; order Artiodactyla; family Bovidae; genus Capricornis; species Capricornis sumatraensis. The sequence continues at coordinate 134,824,525 of NC_091092.1, read as the reverse complement.
TTTTTTTTTTCTTTTTTTTTTAATTTTAAAATCTTTAATTTTTACATGTGTTCCCAAACATGAACCCCCCTCCCACCTCCCTCCCCATAACATCTCAGTGAGTCATCCCCATGCACCAACCCCAATCATGCTGTATCCTGCGTCAGACATAGACTGGCAATTCAATTCTTACATGATAGTATACATGATAGAATGCCATTCTCCAAAATCATCCCACCCTCTCCCTCTCCCTCTGAGTCCAAAAGTCCGTTATACACAGCTGTGTCTTTTTTCCTGTCTTGCATACAGGGTCGTCATTGCCATCTTTCTAAATTCCAGATGGCAATGACGTGTCCAACTCTTTATGACCTGGTGGACTGTAGTTCACTAGGCTCCTCTGTCCATGGGATTTCCAGGCAAGAGTACAGGAGTGGGTTGCTATTTCCTTCTCTGGGGATCTTCCCAGTTTGGGTATCAAAGCCACATCTCCTGCATTGCAGGTGAATTCTTTATTGCTGTGCCACCAGGGAAGCCCATATTGAGTTATATATGTTATTTTAATGAATTTTACCTGTTTCTTTTTACATTTTAATTGTGGCTGCTGGAAAATTTAAATTACATATGTGACTCATTTTTGTTGGACATTGCAGCTCTAAAAGCCGAAGAGCCAATGGGTATTTGCTGATTTTCTTGGTGAAAAAGTGGCTTATTCTTGTTGGTGTTTGATAGAAAACAACAAAATTCTGTAAAACAATTATCCTTCAATTAAAAAATAAATAAATTTTAAAAAGACCTCCCCCCACCCCCGAAGTGAACTATTTGATTTCTTTGTTGAAAAGGAACAGACAGATTCTTATTGATTCAGAATGATACTCTGGAGGAAGTTTCCTCTTCTCCTTACACTTAAAACATTTTTTTCACTGAAATAGAGTTGATTTACAGTGTTGGGCTAGTTTCAGGTATACAGCACTACTATATATAAAACAGATAACCGACTGAGTCTTAATCACTGGACCACCGGAGAAGTCCTGAGTCTGACTATCCTGCTGCTGCTCAGTCACTTCAGTCGTGTCTGACTCTGTGCAACCCCATAGACGGCAGCCCACCAGGCTCCGCCGTCCTTGGGATTCTCCAGGCAAGAACACTGGAGTGGGTTGCCATTTCCTTCTCCAATGCATGAAAGTGAAAAGTGAGAGTGAAGTCTCTCAGTCGTGTCTGACTCTTAGCGACCCCATGGACTGCAGCCCACCAGGCTCCTCCGTCCATGACATTTCCAGGCAAGAGTGCTGGAGTGACTATTTTAGATTCTACTTATAAAGACATCGGACAGTATTTGTTTTTCTCTCTTTGACTTATTTCACTTAGCATAATGTCCTTCACAGTCATCCATGTTGTTCCAAATGGTAGAATTTCCTTTATTTTTATGGCTGAGATAGCTGTATATATATGTGTCACATTTCTTTCTCCATCCATCCATCAGTGGACATTTACCCTCCCTGCTGGGATAGCCTGTTTCTGTATCTTGGCTAAAGTAAATAAGGCTGCACTGAACATGGGGGAGGGGAGCAGACACCTTTCCAAATTAGTGTTTTCATTTTATTCATATAAATACCCAAAAAATGGAATTACTGGAGCATATGGTATAATTTTTTGAGGTACCTTCAAGTGTTTTCCATAGTGGTTGCCCCAATTTACATTCCCATTAACAGTGCACAAGTGTTCCTTTTTCTCTATATCCTTGCCAGAATTTGTTCTTTCTTTTTTTTTGATGATAGCCATTCTAACTGGTGTGAGAGGATATCTCATTGTGGTTTTGGTTTGTACTTCCCTTTTCACATACCTGTTGGCAATTTGTATGTTTTCTTTGGGAAGATGTCTGTTCAGATCCTCTGTCCATTTTAAAATTGATTGCTTGCTTTTTGCCATTGAGTTATATGAGTTCGTTATGTATTTTGAATAGTGACCCCTAATCGGATATATGGTTTGCAAACACTCTCTCCTACTTTATAGATGGCCTTTTCATTTTGTTGATGTGTTTCTTTGCTGTGAAGAAGCTTTTTAATTTGATGTAATCCCACTTGCTGATTCTTGCTTCTGTGGTTTGTGCTTCTGGTGTCATATCTAAAAAGACATTGCCGAGATCAGTATTAAGGAGGTGTTTCCTGTTTTCCTCGAGGAGTTTTATGGTGTTAAGCCCTACATTTAAGTCTTTAATCCATGCAAACACACAGGTGTAAGGTGACCCTATTCCATCCATAATAAGGACTGCAGAGAGTCTCAGGCTGGGGACAATAGCAGGCTATCCCAGCAGGGAGGGTTTATTTATTGTGAGACAGTCCTGGTGATACCTCAGTTTCCCCACTTCCTACAAGTGGTTCTTAACTTTGGCTGTCCTTGAAATTACGTGAAAGTTGCTCAGTCGTGTCAGACCGTTTGTGACCCCATGGACTATACAGTTCATGGAGTTCTCCAGGCTAAAATACTGGAGTGGGTAGCCGTTTCCTTCTCCAGGGGATCTTCCCAATCCAGGGATCGAATCCAGGTCTCCCACATTGCAGGCAGGTTCCTTACCAGCTGAGCCACAAGGGAAGCCCAGAAATTACGTGAGGTTCTTTGGAATCTTAAACCCTGGACTACCAGGGAAGTTCCTCAACCTTTTTTGGGGGAGAGAGAGAGAAGCCAAGAGGGAAGGGAATTGGAGGGCTGAGAAGTCCTGTTGATTCCAAGAAAAGAGAGGACCTGCCCACTTTCTGTGGAAAATGCTTAAATGGATTGTGCCTCCTCTCACATGCATCCCCCACCCCCGGGTGTTACTATATTAGACCCAGAAGCTGTGTACAAGTCCTGGAAGGCAAGGCTCCTCCGGTCCTTTCTGAGGGTCTGGGTTGGCGTTCGGGAGACCTCAGGTAGGATGAAAGCTCAGTGACAGAAACAAAATCAAATCATCGAAAATGAAGCTGTCTTGCTGTGCATCCCGATTGGTGGACTGACACCCACGCCGGGTGCATTAGCTATCCGCTGCTCCTGGAACATTTCCTATCCGGCCGTCTTTCTGCTGTAATATGGTTTTGTTTTCTCAACATCTAACTCAGTAAGTGGGCTGAGTATTGTTGCTGTTGTTCAGTCACTCAGTTGTGTCCGATTCTTTACGATCCCATGGGCTGCAGCACGCCAGGCTTCCGCGTCCTTCACTATCTCCTGGAGTCTCCGAGCTTTGTTTCATTCAGTTTCTTTTCTTTTCTTCTTCTTTTTATTTTTTTTTTTAGTGTACTCATTTCGCTGTACTGGGTCTTAGTTCTTCGTTGTAGCATGCGGGATCTTTTAGCTGCAGCTTGTGAACTCTTGGCTGTGGCATGTTGAATCTAGTTCCTTTGACCAGGGATCGAACCCAGCCCCCTGCATTGGGAGTGCGGAGTCTTAGCCAGTGGACCAGCAGGGAAATCCACATACACTTTCTTCATTTATGAAATTGACCAGCCTCTAGCTCATTGTTTAGTTAAAAGTCTCTATCTGTTCCCAGATGGAGGGGCAAAAGCTTATGGCTTCATGGTGTTTGTTTTCCTTGAATCTTAAACCTTTGAGACCCATAGGGCAAATTGTGCATAAACATTGTTTTTATTTGGAAACTCGAGTTGCCTTAACTGAAATGGCCCCTACATGAGGAATAAACCTTTTATACAGGTGTAGATTTTAGTAACCTTTGCAGCAGTGTAAAATTTTATACTCATTTTATCCCATACACATCACACACAAAGGACCCCTCTGCCTAGTCAGAAATCCAAAATACTGGGTGGAGAGCGCCACCTGGTGTCAGGATGGTTATTAGCTCCTTTGCCATGGGCTGGATCTTCCAGAAGGAATTTCTGACCCTGGAGGAGTACTGAAGTCCTTTGAGGGGCTGGGAGGGGGTAGGGAGTGTGGAGTGCAGACCCAGAAAGGGAGAAACCAAAATGGTTTTCTACGACACTAGAAGCACCACATTGAGAGAGGTGAAGACTGGAAAAAGAATTAGAAGGCAAGAGGAAAGAAGACAAGTTGGGGTGAAGAGAGGGAAGAAGGAGTTCTGAGGATTGTGGGAAATCCCTTGATGACCTGGAGTCTTCCTCTCCACACCCAGCCTGGGGCCTCAAACCTGAGAGCATGTCCTCATGTGTTCAGGGTGCCCTCATCTGCGTGAATTACGTGGCTGTCCCCCAAGTCTTTTCACATGTTCTGAGCCTCTAGTGCCGACACGTGCCCCTCTACCAGCTGCGCTCTCTCCCAGTAACCAACCTCACCTCCTATATCCATCAGAGAAATTGGAAGCCCCCGACATGCACTTCTCCAAATCTCCTCCCCTCAACATCGAAATATGTTTTACGTGACTGTCTTCCACACCAGCTCACAAAACCGAGATCCTTTCCCCAAAGAGCCCATCCTGTTTGCAAGGAGTGGTGGCCCCCTCTTTAGGTGCCCCCCCTAGGTGGCCCTTCCTAAGATACAGCTCCACCCACCTCTGCTCCTGGTTCACTCCCTTTGGCCTACTTGCTATATCAGATATGCTTCATCATCCCTCTTGTCCATCTTGCTGGCACTTCTCCTCACTTGAACATAGTTCTTCTAAAATGACCTTCCCCCCAAAGGTGTTTATTGTGGCATTGTTTGTAATGTTAAAAGATCAGGACAATACTTCATTCTTTTTTATGGCAGAGTAATATTCCATTGTGTGTATATGCACATATGCATATGCATACAATGGAACGTGTGTGTGTGTGTGTGTGTGTGTGTGTTGTGTGTACACACCTCATCTTCTTAAGCCAGTCATCTGTTGATGGGCGCTTGGGTTACCTTCTTGTCTTGGCTATTTTGAATAAACCACCTGAAGCTAACACAGTATTGTAAGTCATCAATACTTACAGCTCAGGGAAAAAAATGATTAGGACACCCAAGAGTCAATCAATAGGAGATTCATTAAATAAAATGTTACGTCCATACAGTGTATACAGCAGAGAGCCATTAAGAAACAAAACCTGGAACTTCCCTGGTGGTCCAGTGATTAGGACTCCACGCTTTCACTGCTGAGGGCGTGGGTTCACTTGCTGGTTGGGGAACTAAGATCCCACAAACCACACAGCACAGCCAAAAACAAAAACCCAAAAACCCAGCCCTTGGGTTCAGAAGGTTTACTGTCTGATAGAGGAGGTAAAATGGACCTACCAAAATACAATACAAGACAGAACGTGACAAGTTCTACAGAGCTTTTGGTTCATTGGGGCGAATTACTGGAGCTTTGCAAGCATGCTTCCATCTCTAAAAGTGGAGATTTTACCAACCACCAAAGCACAGTGTGAAGTGTACATGGCTGGAGCCTCAGGTGGGTGCCTAGGATGGAGGAGATTAAATGCCACCAGAGGCAGGGAGGGGCTTGGGAACTGAACACAGGGCACACATCTGCTGGGCGGGCCTGGCCACGTGGGTGCTGGCTGAGATGAGCAGGCTGCTGACAGCTGTGCCCCAAACGCCTCTGGCTAGGAGGCACCCATCCCAGGAGGTGGGGGCCAGCGCAGAGCTCACCATGAAGCAGGAAGAAGGCTGCAGAGGCGAGCAGGGTGTGGGGCCTTCTCAAGCAGTGAGGGGCAGTCATGTCAACCTGAGGAGGAGGACTGGTGTCCAGGGCTACAGAGAGGGAACATTGGGAAAGACTGGATCAAGATTGCGGAGAAATTTGCTTCTCAGCACAGGGGTTCCAACTCCACCATGGTGAGGATCATCAGTGTGTTCCTTCTGGAAAGTTCCTCTGGCGTGCTGGGGTTGGTGCTGGAAGGTGACCATGTTTATTGTCATCCCTCACTACTTGTTTAGCCCTTTAGAACCCAGCGTTTGATTCTGCCACAATGGAAGCTACTTTGTTGAGTGTCACCAACAATCTTCTCTTTGCTAAATTAGATGGCTTTTATGAGTCTCTGGGATCCTGTGCATGGCTAGAATACTGGATAGTGGATACGAGCACAATTCTGGAGCCAGAGGAACATGACTTTGTGTGGGCTTTCTCTGGTTGTGATGAGCAGGGGCTTCTTATTGCAGTGGCTTCTCTTGTTGGGGAGTATGGGCTCTAGAACACCAGCTTCAATAACTGTGGCACATGGGCTTAGTCGCTCTGCGACATGTGGAATCTTTCTGGAGCAGGGATCGAACCCGTAACCCTATACATTGGCAGGTGGATTCTTATGCACTGGACCACCAGGGAAGTCCAGAAGATGACACTTTGCTTAACCTCTTTGTGCTTCGGTTTCTTCATAGGAAAATTGGAAATTGTCACAGTCCCTCCATCATGGGGTTTCTGGGCAAGGTAAAGAAATTAATCAAGGAAAAATTCTGGGCCCATAGTAAGCCCTGCCTAAGTCAGCTGTGGCTATGGAGCACCTCCTTTCTTAGGAGGTTAACAAAGGGAGAAGTTGAAAGGACACAGGAGCAGAAGTGGAGCCACGAGCGTTCTTTCCAGCACTGTTGCACTCTTGACCTTTGGCTTCAGTTTCCTCATCAAAAAATAAGGGGCCCTTCCAGCTGTAGGGTGCTATGGGTTTTTCTGATGTCTTGGCCAATTATATGGGGGGACACTGACTTTAGGAAAGACAGGAAGAGGTTTCAACTGATGGAAAGACAGACTGTCACAGGTAATTGGGCTGCATGCAACCTGTCCCTGACTCAAGAAGGGAATTTGCCAAGAACAGCAGAGACCTTCCCTTGTCCCCATTCTTGGTCAGTCAGATGTGCTGTTGAGGGGAGATGGTCCCATTCAGCATGATGCAATGAGTTGCATTTAGCTGGGCCGCCATGTATACTTGCATAAGTTGTCCACTGCTCAAGGGTAGTTGGCCATATGGCCAAGCAAGCCTGGAATCCAGCCCTCCCTCCTCTTATCCAGCTCTGCGCCCTGATGTGGCCTACATCAGCCCACAGGAAGCATGCTGTCAGCAAACTTTGGTAACTGTGGCACACGGGGCTTAGTTGCTCCATGATACGTGGAATCTTCCTGGACCAGGGATCGAACCCGTAACCCCTACATTGGCAGATGGCTTCTTGTGCTGTCATTTTCTAATTGGCACTGGGGAGTTATCTAGACTAGTTTTAAGCTTTCATTTAAAACGAGAAATGATAGCACGGCTGGAGAAGAACTTCTGTGGTGGGGATGTGCACAGTGGAGGCAGTATAAATCAGGCTGAATGCTGAGACTGAGAGGGCTCGGGAAGAGTGGGTTATGGGGCTCAGGATTTAGGGAGCCAGAGGAGGAGGTCCAGGAGACTGACAATACCTGCTTCCTGTGGCCTGTGTCACCTGTGTCCCCTCCAGTCAGGAAGGGGAACTTGCTGTCCCCTCAGGAGCTCTGCACTGCAGTTTAAAACCAGAATGGGCTCACGTCACGTCTGATCGTTGTAGAGGAATCCTCTTGTGTACTTCTTCATCTGAATCCTTTGCTTGAGAAATATTTCTTTTAGGAAACACCTTCCACTTTATCCTTTTATATATATATATATATATATATATATATATATATATATATATATATATTTCACATTGATTTTTTTTTTCCCGGACAACTCATTCCCAGCACGTGGTGGTGTCCTAGGTCTTGGGCCGTGTCCAGGGCTCCATGGGGTAGGTCCACACGAGGGACTTTGCTGCGTCCTTGATGGGGAGAAGCCGTCCATGGCCCTGTGAGTGTGCTGATGCTCATGGACGCCAGAGGGAAGGGTCATGGCCAGACCTGGAGTGGTCCTCTGGCCTACTTCAGGCAGCAGTCCAGAGATGAGTGAAGTCCATGACAGTGAGAGAAGCAATAATCCGCTCCACTTGTGGAGCGCTTACTCTGTGCTAGGGACTGTTCTGAGGGTTCTGGCTCATGGTGACTGTTTTGACCTGGTGTCGATTCCATTTTCATGCTCATCTTTTTTAGTTACTGGCTGTGTGGAAAAACCTGTGATGGCTCATTTGATTTGAATAAGTAGCTCATTTTTCTGATCTGCCTGGCACAGGCACTGGACTGTTGGCAAGTATAACGCAAGTGTGTGCCATGCTTTGTGTGATCTCAGCTGCCTAGTGGGTGATTTCTGTAGCCTGGGGCCAGGCCACGTGTGTCTGGCTTTTTCTCGAAAGGCTGAGCATGCTCCACTGCTCTACTACTGGCGGTCACGCTGATTTACTTTCTTAAACTTTATTTCTAAGCAAATGTTTTAAGGGAAACCAAGAGACTGGGTGGGGCTTCCCTGGTGGCTCAGTGGTAAAGAACCCGCCTGCAATGCAGGAGACACGGGTTCAATCCCTGAATCAGGAAGATCCCCTGGAGGAGGAAATGGCAACCCACTTCAGTATTCTTGCCTGGGAAATCCCATGGACAGAGGAACTTGGTGGGCGTACAGTCCACGGGATTGCAAAGAGCCAGACACGACTGAGCACACACACTCACACACACGCAAGAGGACTGGGTGGTAGCCAGATGAGGCCTTCGTGTTGATTATAACCCAGAGTTTTGGTGAGTCCGTGAAGCCATGGGCCGTGTTCTCTGATATCGTAGGAATAGCTGTGATATCTTTCTAACGCCATGTGTCAGGCCATGACTCACCTGAGAGACCGGTGGAGGGCAGTTCAGGAGCTGCCGCCAAGCCTGTGTGTTCTGAAAGGCATGCCTTTGTAACGAGGTTGTCATCTGGAGGTCATGCACGAGAGGCAGACTGTGGGCCTGAGGGAAAATAATAACGGTAAAGTGTGTGTGTGTATGTGAGAAAATGTAACCTCCTACCCACTCTGCCCCCCAAGTGGCTCCCTCCAATTCAAGGAGAGTCAGGGGAATGTGAACCACATTATATCTCTTTCAAGACTATTCTTTTGGCCAGGGGTTAGCAGATATTTTCTTTTTTTTTTTAATATAATTTTTTAAATTTTAATTGAAGGTTAATTACTTTACAATGCTGCATTGGTTTTGCCATACATCAACATGAATCTGCCACAGGTATACACGTGTTCCCCATCCTGAATCCCCCTCCCTCCTCCCTCCCCGTACCATCCCTCTGGGTCATCCCAGTGCACCAGCCTCAAGCATCCAGTATCATGCATAGAACCTGGACTGGCGATTCGTTTCATATATGATATTATACATGTTTCAATGCCATTCTCCCAAATCATCCCACCCTCTCCCTCTCCCACAGAGTCCAAAAGACTGTTCTATACATCTGTGTCTCTTTTGCTGTCTTGCATACAGGGTTATCATTATCATCTAGATATTTTCTGTAGAGTAAATATTTTAGGCTTTGCAGGACAATAGGCCAATTGAGGGCATTATGTAGGTTCTTTAAGAAAAGAGATAGGAATTTTATCAATATTAACCAAATGCAGGGTTTTTTTATGTCTATTAATAAGAATGGAATTCTCTGGAATTCTTTTGCCTCATGGCAGTTTATAGATAGTGTTCTTTCTCAACTGATCAATGGCAAAGTTCATCCGTGAAAATCATTTTCTACTCCCTGCCCAGGTTTGGCCCACATGCTGGAGTTTGCTGACTCCTGCTGTTGGTAAACCTTCTAGAGCCTTCTCTCTGAGAGCTTAAGAAGCAATCCACTTATCAGCAGATCAGGAAGTAAAATTTTCCTGCCTCATGCTCCTGCTCATCCCTTCAGTCATTCATCAAAGGTGTATTGAGCTTATGCTACATGCCGGGGACTGTCTGGGGGTGCAGGGACACCCAGGAGAAAGATGGTGGGGGGGACCCGCGCCCACCACACCAAGGGCTGTCCCAGAGATGGGCAGAACAAAGATGAAGCCATTCAAATGTTATTTAACATGCATGTTATGCAATGTTATTTAACTGCATCCATGAGCAAAACGAGTGTGTGCAACTGTAAATCAAGTATACATTTGTGGTAAAGCTGGGAAAAAACACTCAATGTTTTTTTAAGGAAAAATTTCCCCATTTCTCCCTCCTTTCCCCCTCATCCTGCTCCCCAGAGCTCACTGCTCTTAACATTTCGCTGGGGATCCTTGCAGCAACCACCCACCAACCCACCTGGTCAAACAAATGAACCCAAACTCACAAAGAGGTGCCAGGTCAATCTGGCTTGGGTTATATTTAGATCATTTTATAAATGCCTTTTTTCCACCCCCTCCACTTCAGTTTTGAAATTGTACAGCCTAGTCAATAAATGATTTGGCAACAGTTAAGAAATCACGAGTTCCTTTCTTCCCATATAAGCTTCTGCAAACCGTAGGCGAGGCTCTGCTGCTGGTAAAGCGGCCAGTTTTAGGAAGTTGGTTAGTTTCTTTGTGCGCATACACCCAACAGCACAGAGGTTGCCACTCGGCAGCACTGCAGGTTCTAGAATGACCAGTTAGGACACCACCAGAGGTGCGGTAAGCCCCTTCTATTCTTTTAACAAAGCTTTCCAGCAAAATAGAGGATTTCTGGCCATGAAACAGGGTTTGGTGGCAAATAACTGTGACCAAAGAAGTGGAGAACGGGCAGATGAGCATGAGAAGGCGAAGTCTTAAAGCAGCTCTAAGTGTAGGTGGAGTGGTCCGGTGTGCAGGAAGTGTAAGAAATCCAGTGCCGTGGTCTTAGCATTTTCAAGAGGAAAAGAAGCAAATTCCAAGTTAGGAATTGATCTGGTCCTGCCAGAAATAGTATTCTCATCTAAAGCCAAAAGGCCGGAGGGGAGGTGTTCGTTCTTTGCTATTTCTACAGAAAAGGACAAGCTCTCTTTGTTCACTCAGGTTGCTTGCTGGTGCCTAGGCAAAACCCGAACTTCATCTCCTACCAGGAGCTTCAGGTGCATTCAGTATTTCTGTTTTCTTGTTCAGAATGCTTAAGTGAAGATGTTACTGTTGCTATAATTATCTTCTGTAGTGTTTAGACATAGAAGGTGGTAAGTTTTTGTTACTGTCAAGAACTGTCAGGTTGAAAAACTAAACAATTTTTAAAAAATTTTGTATTTTCTTGAAAATTGAATGCGATTTAAGCACCACTGCAAAGACTGATTTCCAGAGAATCTCATGCAATGTTTACTTTAGTATATTTTTTCTGTGATCATTTAGTGCCTATTAAAGTTCTTGGAGTTATTTTTTTTACCACTATTTAAAATATGTAAGTTCTTGAAGTTCATTTTTTTATATCCAGTGACTGCCCATTATAGATCTTGAAAGTAAATTAAGTCTGCCCTGAAATTCTCTGATGCTTTGCAGAATGACTGCAAAGGCTCAGAAGGAATTAGGCCAGCAGGGTCAATGATATATAGGGAATTGCATTTAAACTTATCCCATTTCGACTTGATATTTACAAACTGTTGTGATAGCCAATATAATTGCATTAGAAGAAAATGATATTAGAATGAAATCAAACTCAACTTGGAAAAATGCCCTGCCTCCCTGTCATTGGTGGTGGGTGGAAGGCAAGGACCTCGCTGACTCCTGGTCTCAAGAGTAGAGGTTCTTAGGCTTGACTATGTGTCAGAACCGCAGAGTGAACTTTAAAAAATCCCCCTGTCCAGACTGAACCACAGACTAATAGAATCAGCATCTCTGGAGTGGGCCTGGGCATTGGTAGCTTTTCAACTTCCCAAGTATCTCCACGAGCAGCCAGAGTCAAGGACCACCACCTTAGAGAAGCATCCGAACATCCCATTTGGTCTTTTCCACAAGGAGCACAGACTTTTGGGAGTGGGACTGATGAAGCCTCCAGGAAGACCTGAAGCTTATTCATTAGCCTCTCAGCTTGATTCCAGAAAGCAAAATAAAAGTTCCACGTATACCTTATCCAAAAAGCTGAGGCTGTGGATCAGGGCAGGGACACTTGATGCTGTCCACTCTTCTTTCTGCTTCTCATTCTTTCATGGAATAATCCTAAAAAGTGCACAGGAATTGATGAGAGAGAAGTCAGTCCTGTGGAAACCCAGACTGACAGAGTATCAGGGTATGTCTGACATGAGATGGTGTCACGACCCAGGGTCAGCCTTGGAAACTCAGTTGGATATTATTTGTAAGTGTGTCTCAGCGTCACCTCTGGGGTCTATTGAGGGGGATGTCATTTCAGTGAAATATCATTTGAGTTCAGCTGACCTATTGAATGGTGCTGAGGGATTTGTTGTTTTTTAAATTATTACTCCCAATTTATAACTTCAGGGCTATAGAGACGGTGCATGTAAATGCATAACCCATGGTTCTGGGTCAACGTTGCCTAGCACAGACTGGGCTGACTTTTCAGCTGATTGTTAATAGCCACTTATTGGCTAATATGTCTAGAATCAGTGGATTTCCAGTTGTTCTATGGAATTACAGAGCACCTGTAAGTACTCTGTGGTATCAGTGGAAAGGCAAGGTGGGTAATACCCCCAGCCATTTAAGTCCAGAAGGTTCCATGTATGGCTGTGATGTTTCTGCTGATAATTGAAACCAGATCATTGCTTGGTACCGCCTTGTTACCTACGTGGCTACCTCTAGACTCAGTTTCCACTCTGCCACCTACCATCTGATTGACCTTGGGTAAATGAGCCTGAGTCTCAGGCTCCATGTCTGTAAAATGAGGGCTTACGACAGCACCCACCTCACTGATTTTTATGAAGATCAGACAAGAAAATACTTGATTTGTGTTCCCAGTGTTTGCTTAAAGCACTCAACAAATGTGTGCTACCATATTTGCTACATTTCAAATAGCATAATTTTTCATATTTTTATGTGTATGAAATCAGGCTTCACCTCTGTTGATACGTGCATTTAGTGGTAGTGGTTTCTTTGGTCTTCCAAAGGTGTTAGTGAATCCATCAAATGTGGAATGGATCAAGTCAAGTAGCTAGTATTTACTGTAAATTTCATCTCAGGTGACAAATTCTCTCTGCCACTTCTTTATCAATTTACTTTCATAATGTATCAGTGGTCAACATAGTCAACTACGAAGACATCAGAACCCATGCAAAATTAGAAAATGTTTCCAGTTTGGCAAGCATTTAGTTCCGGTGGAATCCTGCATCACAGCCAAATGGCTCAGTGATTCAGTTGGGCGGATTCATCTTTTACAATCCATAGGTTCCTTTGACACTTTCGTGTCAGGGGGCATCAGCAGGATCCATTCTGAGAAAGCAGTGCAGCTAGGGAGATGGCATGAGGCAGATCACATCTTAGCGAAGGAGGCTTTCAGAGAGAGAGGTGAAGTCGTCTACTCTTCGTGACTCCATGGGCTGTAGCCTGCCAGGCTCCTCTGTCCATGGGACTCTCCAGGCAAGAATACTGGAGTGGGTTGCCATTTCCTTCTCCAGGGGATCTTCCCAACCCAGAAATTGAACTTGGGTCTCCTGAACTGGAGGCAGATTCTTTACCAACTGAGCTATGAGGGAAAAAGAGGACTGGATTATTGTACACCGTGGACCCAACCAGAGGACTGATTTGCCGTGGAAACCAGGAAAACAGTTGTGAAATGACTGCCTCAATAGTGAGCAATGCTTTATTCGGCATGGAGAGGGACGTGAAGCAAATTTCTTTTGTTGTGTGTGATTCATATGCTTTTTTTTTTTTTTTTAAAGAAATGGGTTCTTGATTTTTTTTCCCCATTGGGTATTCCAAAGCGACACTCAGGGAGACTGTGTAGACTGGACTGTTGTTGGCAGAGTGTGCTGTGCAGAGAGCTCACTGCCACGGCCAAAGAGCTGTCTCTAGCAGATCAGACTCAGCTCAGCCGTGGGGTCTGCTGGTCATCTCTTATTCCCCTGCTCTCTGCTCTTCCTCTCTGTTTCCTGGGGCTGCCACCAACTGGGTGACGCAAAACAACAGAAATGTATCCTCTACCAATTGTGGAGACCAAAAGCCTGAAATCCCGGTGTTACCAACAAGGTTGCCTCCTTGTTGGAGGCTGTGAGGGACAATCTGGGCTGTGCCTTTCTCCCCAGCATCTGGTGGTGGCTGGCAATCCTTGATGTTCCTTGGCCTGTAGACATATCACTCTGGTCTCTGTCTCCATCTCCACATGGCTCTCTTCCCTTGTCTGTGTCCAAATTCCTCTCTTCTTATCAGAATAGCAGTCATTGGATGAGGGCCCATTCAAGTCTAGTATGGGGCTTCCCTGGTGGCTCGGTGGTAGAGTCTGCCTGCCAGTGCAAGATACACGATTTCGATCCCTGGGTGGGGAAGATCCCCTGGAGAAGGAAATGGTAACCCACTCCAGTATCCTTGCCTGGGAAATCCCATGGGCAGAGGAGCCTGAGGGGCTACAGTTTATAAGGTCGCAAAAGAGTCAGATACAGCTTAGCAACTGAACAAGTCTAAGTATGACCTCACCTTAGCTTGATTCCAACTTCAGAGACCCTATTTCCAAACATAGTCACATTCGCATGGAGAAGCTAAAATGTCAACATATCATTTTGGGGTGACACGATTCAACCTGCAACACTGTCCTTTTCTGGTCCTCTATTCTGCCACTTCCACTCAACCCTAGGCCTCCCCTTCAGCCTCTCCCAACCTAATACTTACCTTACTTTTAAGCAAGTATCTCCTATTTATCTTGACTACTTTTCCGGGACTTGGTCTGAGCCCCAGGATACCGTCATTGACAACCAGGGCCAGTCTCTCTTTGGTCAGAAAAGACACAAGGCCTTGGGCCCATGACACTTTAAGCAAAGACTTTAGTTGTTTTTAAAATCTGCAGAAGAGTGAATATATTCCAGTCTGGGTTATATTTGTCTTTATGCCAACGTGGTCATAACATATAATTTTTTACTAATTTTTTTTTTTTTTTTTTTTTTTTTTTTTTTATGGAGGAAGAGGCTGTAAAGGCCAAAGCATCTCAGGCCCATGAAGTTGTAACTCAGTGCTGTTGACAACCTCGTTCTCTTTTCTGATCTGACATATGCCAACCACAGTTCAGGAACTGCTAATAGGTTTCCAGCGAAGGAGCTTTAATTGTTGAATCACAATCCATTGCCTGCAACCTGTAGGCTAGAATTGTGTCAAAGTTCAGAATTTGCACTGTAGCGAGAGACGATAGTTTTGTTGTTCAGTTGCTAAGTCGTGTCTGACTCTTTGCGATGCCATAGACTGCAGCGCTCCAAACTTCCCTGTCCTTCACCATCTCCTGGAGCTTGCTCAAACTCATGTCCATTGAGTTGGTGATGCCATCATAGTACATAGAGGATTTATTATAAAACACTTTGGATGGGGCCACAGAAGCCCTGACGATCACGCACGTGGTAATTTCTGCTCTGAAACCAGAGAGCTCCCATAAGTGGATAAATAAAAATTTTAGTAGCCTTAGCTCAGTTCAGATCAGCTTTTGCTGTCAAATAAGTTAGAAAAAAAAAAAAAAACCCCAATCTTCTGGTGCTCAGATTTTTAAGGATTTCAGAATTGCGGAGAGATTATTGAGCACCCATACAAGACAGGACCTGCATTCAGAATATAAACCATCAGCCACTGTCCTGGTGACCAGAAGACCTGATTCTACCAATTCCTATGTTTGTGATTTTCCTTTTCTTTTTTTTGCTTGTGTGCATCTCTCTTTGATGCTGGGTAAATGCCAGGTACTGACTGTTACTTTGTAACAGGTACTGACTATTACTTCCTACTCAAGCATGAAGCCCCAAACAGCTGATGAGCCGTTTCAGTTGCAAGAACAGGCCTTCCAAAGGATGGGTCCCGGCCTAGGATGGGAACAAACTTCTGGGCTTGGTGCACCACTGTGACCACAGGTCTCTTTTGTGGTGCAGGGTCAGGCGAGGGGAGTGAGGCCCTAGCTTTGGGTGCAGAATTGCAGGCAGGTAACGTCCCCAACAGCTTGGCCGTCAGGACACATAATATTTTAGCGTTCTATTTTTAAAAGTCATAGTGGGGAACTCTGGCCCACAGGCTGGGGGCCTATTTTGGTCAAGTGAGTTTTCTTGGAACCAGAGCCGGGACGGGGGAAGGCAGGGAA
Source organism: Capricornis sumatraensis (assembly GCF_032405125.1). Classification (NCBI taxonomy): domain Eukaryota; kingdom Metazoa; phylum Chordata; class Mammalia; order Artiodactyla; family Bovidae; genus Capricornis; species Capricornis sumatraensis. The sequence goes on along the minus strand of NC_091092.1, from coordinate 134,808,627 downwards.
CTTACTGCATGGCACGTGCAGGGCCCGCCTCTGTCATTATTTCATAGTGATGTATGGTCCATCAGGAACTTTCATTGTTTTGTAAACTATTTTCATCTTGATGACTACCTTTTGGGGCATCCTCTTAATTTTTGCTACTGTGGCCCTGCTACTGTGCCTTTCCATTTTCCCAATGAGTTGCTCCAGTCTCCTGCTTGGGGGGGGTGGAGTGGAGCACTAATGAACCAGGTGGATGTCAGGGGCCCCAGGGCCAGAGGAGGGAAGAGAACGGGGATCTGCGCTGCAGAGACACATGGGGCTTTAACCTTCCTGTTTTCTTTATGACAGTTCGCCCCTGCCTTCACTTGGTGCCTGAATTCCTGAACCCAAGGCTCTGGATTCAACCTTTCAAGGTAGTAAGTCTCAGGGAGGGACTCAGGTGGGGTCTAACTTCTCATGCAGACTTCCAGCCCGTCCTTTGTGCAGCCCCACCTGGCACTCCACTGGTGACACTATGACTGCTGTCTGCAGCTCCCGAGTCTTTTGTGGGCTTGTCTGCTATGAATTGACCTCACTCTCATCAGCTTTAGCCCTTCTCCGCTCTGCTGTACCACCTACCACTCATCCATCTGCTTTCTGTCTTCCTCAAGTTCATACACAGTCCGTGTCTCCTGTGCTTTCCTCTTAATGCCCTTTCTCACCTTGTACAATCCTAACCCTTTGCTCTCACTTTAATGGGTACCTTCAGCTGTTAGCCTCAAACAACAGAAGTGTCTCTGTCTCTCCCTCTCTTTCTCAGCTTTATTTGCATAGTTTTGCTTTCTATCCTATTTGCATAATTGACCCTTTCCCTTCTATTTTCAGAGTTGCTATTTCTCTTTTTTTTTTTTTTTCTTCTTCCACGTAGTTGCCATTTCTCTATTTTATTTGCGGTGTTGCCATTTTTCTTCTGCCAAGCTGAATGTTTTTTTTCATTATTTATTATTCATTTATCCACTAAGGGAATAAATTCTCTCAAGTACCCTTCTTAATTCTCTGGGATCTGGTTCCCTTTGAAGACCTTTTGGAGCCAAGACTTTTGGAAGCCAGAGGCATGGGTGTGACTAAGAGGAAGAACTTGGCTACCAAGGTGGGGCTTTTGCTGCCCAGGGCTTTAGGCTCTGCCCTCTCACCTCAGAGGCCAGTGGATGTGGTGAGCTAGGGTTCGCTCTATGGATGATGAGCATTTGCAGTCCGTTTTGCCTCTCTGAGGCCCTGAGGTAGATGGAGACGCTTGAACTATTGGGCTTTCTCTTTAAGATCTTTGCTAGTTGCCTACTTCCCACCTCCCATTCTTCCCATCCATGTACTTCTTTTCAAATTGAAGTTATTTGAAATTTGTCAAATCCTGTTTTTACCTCAGGACACTCTTTGGGGAGGCTGGAGTTAGGAACCTCAAGCTCTTCACTTAGAAATCCTCTCTGCAATATTACGCTCATTTCCATGGCCTAGCCCCTAAGTTGCCTCAGATTCTCTGGGAGGCCATGGTGGTGCTGTTCAGTCACTCAGTTGTGTCCAAGTCTTTGCGACCCCGTGGACTTCAGCACGCCAGGCTTCCCTGTCCATCACCATCTCTCGGAGTTTGCTCAAACTTATGTCCATTGAGTCGATGACGCCATCCAAGCATCTCTTCCTCTACCGTCCCCTTCTTCTCTTGCCCTCAATCTTTCCCAGCATCAGGGTCTTTTCCAGTGAGTTGGCTCTTTGCATCAGGTGGACAAAGTAGTGAAGCTTCAACATTCATCGGCAAGTGTTAAAGGGCTCTTCTCGTGGTCTCTAGCGCCACCTAGAGGCTGTTCTCCTCAATTGCTCAGTGTTGTGTGATTGAGTTTGGAATCAGATGTTGAGGAGTTAACGAGGCTGGGGAGGCTGCACAGCACCTCCCTGTCCTGGGGACACCCTCATCCCACCCCCACCCGAGTACCCACATAGAAATGTCTCACCTACTAACAGTACTCTGTGTACTGCATGCAGGGAAGAGTCTGCAACCAGCCTGCCTTGCCACCTCCTTTAAAAAGGAGACTTTTTAAAAATATATATATTTTAATTATTTATTAATCTATTAACAGGAAGCTGACAGGCACTACCTCAGCCAGGTGATCAAGCTCCGCACCAACAGTGAAAGTCCTGCATGTGCCATTGCTGAGCTGTGACTCGAGTGGCCTTTGACCTCTGTGATTGCCCTCCCCCAAGCCCATTACCCCAGTCTAATCCTGACAAAGACATCAGACACATCCCAACTGAGGGACAGTCTACATGACTATCCCCTTTCCCATCATTTTCTCCCTAGTACTTTCCACCATCTAACATACTGCTCCAAATGGGAAGATATTTTCATCTGTTGTGTTCATTGCCGTATTTCCCCCAATAAAGTATATGCTTGGTAAATATTTTTGAATGAATAAATGAATGTAGAGCTACCCTTTCCCTTTTAATGGCTGTATAGTATTCCATTTATGACTATAACACCCTGCTTTATTTAACTGGAGCACGACTCATAGGCATCTAGATTATTTCCAATCTATTGCTATCACTGAGAGCCCTGCACGGAATATCCTTGTAGACAGGCATTGGTATATGTGAAGGTCTCTCTTGTGGTCTACTTCTAGAATTGAAATTGTTAAGTTCTAAGTATGTCTAATTTTGGTAGATATTACAAATTTCTCTCCACCTAATTTAGACCCCTCCAAGTAAAATATAGGAATACTTGATTCCCCACAGCCTCACCTACACAGTAGAATCAGTGAAAATTACACTCTCCTGAAGGTCTGTGCCCTCTTGCTAGAGACTACTATAGAATAATGAGCATGGCACCACCCTGCTTAAAACCTTCAGAGGCTTGCATTGCTCCTCAGATCAAGATCAAAATCCACACTCATGGATTCTTACATCCGTGACTTTCTTTCAGTCCTTTAGAGTCACATGCTCATTCAGATGAGACTTGAGAAATGTCTGCTGATGGTAGTGACATGGAGGTGCTGAGGATCTCTGCCCATGTCGTCTCTCACATGCCCTTCCAGTCCTCCTGGCCCTACTTATTCTGAGTGCTGCTGTTGCAAGCAGCTCCCCTCAGGTTTCGGTGGGCTTTGAAGGCTCTGAAGCCTGCTGCGCTTTGTCTCTGGCCCACACCATACCCCTCTTGTGTGCTGTCCAAGGCTCCTGTGGCGGCACTGCGTGGGAAACTCAAAGGAATGCTCGCAGTGCCTTTGCATATGCTGAGACATTCTTTTGACATCTTTCTGTCTTTTTCATGCCAAAGCAACCTGAAAATCCCAGCTCAAGTTTCACTTCCTCAGGGAAACCTTTCCCAGCCTCCATGAAGAGGTGAAATCCTCCTGTTTTAAGGCTCTTCTAGTCTCACTTCTTTGTGTCATCACTAAGTTCTTGTAATGTGGTTGCGTTTCATTTATGTCTGTGAGTTAACTAATAATCTGTGCGTGCATGCCTTCTAAATTGTTTTGGTCGTGTCCAACTCTGTGCAACCCCATGGACTGCAGCCTGTGAGGCTCCTCTGTCCATGGGATTCTGCAGGCAAGAATACTGGAGTGGGTTGCCATTCCTTGCTCCAGGAGATCTTCCCGACCTAGGAATCAAACCCACGTCTCTTATGTCTCCTGCATTGGGAGGCGGGTTCTTTAACACTACCACTGCCCCACCCCCAACAGGCCACCCACTAGCTAGGAAAGGACAAGGAAGAGTCAGGAAGTAACTTCCAAATCTAGTGATATTCACACTTGAAAATCACATGGGCTGAGATCTGCTTAGGTGGCAAGCAAACACAGTATTGCCTGGGTCACCTACCCAAGCTCCTTGCTTCTCCAAGGTTCATTACCCTCCTGGCATATGTGTCTCTCCCAATGGAGACGTTGAACTTGGAGACCTGGGGTGGACTCCGCAAAAGCTGCATATTTTGAAGCCATGAAGCATCTTTTCACACACGTTTTCTAGATGTATTAGTTTTCCATTGCCACATAACAAATAATCCCCATGTTTAAACCCTTCAAACAATGCTCATTTATTAGCTTTCATTTCTGGGCATTAGAGATTGGGTGGGCTTAAGTGGATTCTCTGCTCTAGGTCTTGTGAGACTCAAGTCAAGGTGTTGGCCAGCTGGACTCTTATTGCTAGGTTCTGGCTTAGGAGTCATTTCCAAGTTCATTTGGGCTGCCCCTCAATTTCAGTTCTTTGGGTTGTCAAATCAGGGCCCCTGTTTCCTTGCTGTCAACAGGGAGCTGCTCTCAACTTTCGCAGGATGCCTACATTCCTTGCCAGGGACCCACCCCTCCAGCTTCAAATCTGCAATGATGTGTCTATTTCTTCTCTGGCCTCCCATCCCTCTGATGCTTCCCTTGGCCACTAGCCAGGGGAAACGTTCTGCTTTTAAAGGCATAGTGGCACTAGTGGTAACAAACCCACTTGCCAATGCAGGAGACAAAAAGAGACATGGGTGTGATTCCTGGGTTGGGAAGATCTCCTGGAGAAGGAAATGGCAACCCACTCCAGTATTCTTGCCTGCAGAATCCCTCGGACAGAGGAGCCTGACAGACTACAGTCCATGGGGTAGCAAAGAGGTGGACACGACTGAAGCGGCCTTGGCATGCACACGTAATTAGATTAGGCCCATCTAGATAATCTTTTTGTCACATAATGTAATTACAGGAGTAATACCAGGGGGCAAAGGTCATAGAGATCGCCTTAAAATTCTGCCTACCCCATGTAAAGCCAGGCTTTCTTTCAGTAAAAGCTAAACATTAAACAGTGGTACCTTGATGGTGCTGTATTGGGGAGTAACTACAGGTAACTGAAAATGCCTGCAAGTTCTGTTCCACTATAACTTTCATCTCATAAGGAGCTGGCCTTTCCTTGGCTCTTATGAATGGGCAATAATTATCAATCCTCAGAATTCTCGACATCCATATGCAAGTTTTTTATATTGTAGGAAGGGTACAGTAGTGACTATTAGTTCACTAATCCTAAATTTTAGGAGAATTTAAAAAGAGAGCACGTGCTTGGTATAACTCACACTAAGGAGATGAGTTGGATTTTAGTGAAAAATACAGTTTAGTAAAGATTGGTCTCCACATCCAGTGAAATACGATTTTGAGAGGTTTTTTTTTTTTTTTTTTTTTCACTATGACCCTTGATCATACCCGGAGGAGGCAATGGCAACCCACTCCAGTACTCTTGCCTGGAAAATCCTGTGGACGGAGGAGCCTGGTGGGCTGCAGTCCATGGGGTCACTAGGAGTTGGACACAACTGAGCGACTTCATTTTCACTTTTCACTTTCCTGCATTGGAGAAGGAAATGGCAACCCACTCCAGTGTTCTTGCCTGGAGAATCCCAGGGATGGGGGAGCCTGGTGAGCTGCCATCTATGGGGTCACACAGAGTCGGACATGACCAAAGTGACTTAGCAGCAGCAGTTGATCATACCAATCACATTAATCTTTTCATTGCTTTGTATAATTACCAAAATAATATTTTCAGCCTCCTGTTAAGAATTTCAGAAAGTGAGACACTCTACTAAACATTATAGAGTGCATACAAAAACACTAAATGCTGTGTCTTGCCCACAAAAGTTTACAAAAGCAAAAGAATGGCTATTAATACCAGTGTCTGTATGATAAGGGATATATAAGTGGTAGCCTCCCTACAAAAGCTTTTTGAGTGTTGTCTACATTTGAATATGTAGTCTAACATACAGATTTCAAAATGAGATTGTGTAGCATGATGGTTACTGGTTAAAAGCACCATGTTGGAATCTGATGGACTCGTCTCACTTCTGCAGTGTATCATCCTTCTGAAAAGTAGTTAAGTCTCTGAGTTTGAGTCTCACTTACAACCTATGGATAATAATGGAACCTATTGCATTGTATTGTTGGGAGCATAAACATGGGTGAGAAAATGTTCGTGTTTAGCATAACACGTGACACTTTGCTATTATTATAAACGGAAAGTGTCCACCTTCCTGTCATGCTGGGACACGAGGGAATTTGATACATACCATCATAGAGGTATAGATAGATTGTGGGAAATATCAATAAAATATATGGTTGTATAGATAAGGTAGAGAGACTCTAGCTTGGAAATCTTGAAGGATGGCCTAGTAGAAGCTGGATCTGGACTCTCCTTGGGGCTGGCCACAGTTTCCTTGAGTTATGCTAATAGATTGAAGCAAAAGACATATACCTTGCTCTGCTATAGGTCTGGCATGAACCATAGCCAGGATCCAATGTCAGGCCCCCTGTGATGGTGGGGCATCTTGATGTGTGCTTCTGCCAAAGCTTTTCAGGTTTTCTTGTCATCACATCTCAGATAGCTTCATCTTTTGCTTCTTTGAACATCAGGAAGCTGAACAGGGTGAAAACTAAAACCATTCTGAACTTAACTTACTGCACTTTCTTTAACCGTTCAGAGAACTCCTACTTCAGAACTCATTCAAAGTATGATCAAAGCACTGTGAATTTCATCCTGAAATGCCTAGAAAATTTTGCCGGTCTAACATTGTGACTCCACTTTGATTTTTCTTAGGAAAACATGACCCTTCGCTTTTTGCTTCTGACCTCCCTTTTCCTGCTCATCTCTGATTCCTGTGAGTTCTTCACTGAAGCCAGTTATCCCCGAAGCTATCCTTGCGATGTGAAAAACAAAAATGGCTCTTTTATTGCAGAATGTAACAGTCGTCGATTACAGGAAGTACCCCAAACAGTGGACAAAGCTGTGACAGAAGTAGACCTGTCTGATAATTTCATCACACGTATATCGAATGAATCCTTTCAAGGGCTGCAAAATCTGACTAAAATCAACCTGAACCATAATGCCAAGTCCCAGAGTGGAAATCCCGCTGTAAAGAAAGCTATGACTATTACAGACGGGGCATTTCTCAACCTCAAACACCTAAGGGAGTTGCTGCTGGAAGACAACCAGTTACAAGAAATACCGGCTGGTTTGCCAGAATCTTTGAAAGAACTTAGTCTAATTCAAAACAACATAATTACGTTAACGAAAAAGAACACTTCTGGACTTGGGAACCTGGAACGTCTCTATTTGGGCTGGAACTGTTATTTTGCTTGTAATAAAAAATTTAGCATAGAAAATGGAGCATTCCAAAACCTTACCAAGTTGAAGGTGCTGTCATTATCTTTTAATCCCCTTCACAGCGTGCCACCGAGTCTGCCAAGCTCGCTAACAGAACTCTACCTTAGCAATACCCATATTGGAAACGTCAGTGAAGAAGACTTCAAGGAACTGAGCAATTTAAGAGTACTAGATTTAAGTGGAAACTGCCCGAGATGTTTTAACGCTCCGTTTCCCTGTGTACCTTGCCAAGGAGGTGCTTCAATTCAGATACACCCTCTTGCTTTTCAAACCCTGACCCAACTTCGCTACCTAAACCTCTCTAGCACTTCGCTCCGGAAGGTTCCTGCCAGCTGGTTTGACAACATGCACAATCTGAAGGTGTTGGATCTTGAATTCAACTATTTAATGGACGAAATAGCCTCGGGGGAATTTTTGACAAAATTGCCCTCCTTAGAAATACTTGATTTATCTTACAACTACGAACTGAAAAAATATCCTCAGCACATTAACATTTCCAAAAATTTCTCGAAGCTTATATCTCTCCAGATGTTGCATTTAAGAGGTTATGTGTTCCAGGAACTTAGAAGGAAAGATTTCAAGCCCCTGCAACACCTCTCAAATTTAACGACTATCAACTTGGGCGTTAACTTTATTAAGCAGATTGATTTTAGCATTTTCCACTGGTTCCCCAACCTGAAAATCATTTACTTGTCAGAAAACAGAATATCGCCCTTGGTCAGTGATACTGAGCAACATGATGCAAATGGGACCTTTTTCCAGAATCACATCCTGAAGCGACGCTCAGCTGATATTCAATTTGACCCACATTCGAATTTTTATCATAACACCCATCCTTTAATAAAGACAGAATGTTCACGTCTTGGCAATGCCTTAGATTTAAGCTTGAACAGTATTTTCTTTATTGGGGTAAACCAGTTTAAAGATTTTGGAAACATTTCCTGTTTAAATCTGTCTTCAAATGGCAATGGCCAGGTGTTAAATGGAACGGAATTTTCACGCTTGTCTGGTATCAAGTATTTGGATTTGACAAACAATAGACTAGACTTTGATGATGATGCTGCTTTCAGTGAGTTGCCGTTGTTGGAAGTTCTCGATCTCAGCTACAATGCGCACTATTTCCGAATAGCAGGGGTAACGCACCGTCTAGGGTTTATTGAACATTTAACTAACCTGAGAGTTTTAAACTTGAGCAACAATGACATTTTTACTTTAACAGAAACACAACTGAAAAGCGCGTCCCTAGGAGAATTAGTTTTCAGTGGGAACCGCCTTGACCTTCTGTGGAATGCTCAAGATGTCAGGTACTGGCAAATTTTTCAAAATCTCACCAATCTGACCCGGCTTGACTTAGCCCATAATAACCTTCAGCATATCTCCAGTCAGGCCTTCCTTAACTTGCCCAGGACTCTCACTGACCTATATATAAATGATAACATGTTAAATTTCTTTAACTGGTCATTACTGGAATACTTCCCTCACCTCAGGTTGCTTGACTTAAGTGGAAACCAGCTGTTCTTTTTAACCAATAGCTTATCTACATTTGCATCTTCTCTTGAGACGCTACTACTGAGTCGAAACAGAATTTCCCACCTGCCATCTGACTTTCTTTCTGGAGCCAGCAGCCTGATACACCTCGATTTGAGCTCCAACCAGCTCAAGATGCTCAACAGATCCACGTTTGAAACGAAGACCGCCACCAAGTTAACCATTTTGGAACTAGGGAGTAACCCTTTCGACTGTACCTGTGACTTCGGAGATTTTCGAGAATGGATGGACGGAAATCTGAACGTCAGGGTTCCCAGACTGACCGATGTCATTTGTGCCAGTCCCGGGGATCAAGAAGGCAAGAGCATTGTGAGTCTAGACCTCACCACTTGTGTTTCAGATACCATTGCGGCCATATTCTGTTTCTTAACCTTTTCTGTCACCATCTCAGTGATGCTGGCTGCCCTGGCCCACCACTGGTTTTACTGGGATGCTTGGTTTATCTACCACGTGTGCTTAGCTAAGGTCAAAGGCTACAGGTCTCTGTCCACATCCCAGACTTTCTACGATGCTTACGTTTCTTATGACACCAAAGACGCTTCTGTCACGGACTGGGTGATCAATGAATTGCGCTTCCACCTGGAAGAGAGTGAGGACAAGAACGTGCTCCTGTGTTTAGAGGAAAGGGATTGGGACCCGGGTCTAGCCATCATCGACAACCTCATGCAGAGCATCAACCAAAGCAAGAAAACAATATTTGTTTTAACCAAAAAATATGCCAAAAACTGGAATTTTAAAACAGCATTCTACTTGGCCTTGCAGAGGCTAATGGAGGAGAATATGGATGTGATTGTCTTTATTCTGCTGGAGCCAGTGTTGCAGCATTCGCAGTATTTGAGGCTGCGGCAGAGGATCTGCAAGAGTTCCATCCTCCAGTGGCCTGATAACCCCAAGGCGGAAGGCTTGTTTTGGCAGAGTCTGAAAAATGTCGTCCTAACAGCCAACGATTCACGGTATAACAACTTGTATGTCAATTCCATTAAGCAGTACTAACTGATGTTAAGCCCGGGGTCACAGGCATAGTCAAAATGCACAGCAATGCTCCTTTTGTTCTTAGCTGTCACTTGCTGTATAACAGAGTACTCCAAACTTAATAGCTTAAAATGATACACTTTGTTGTGTCATCGTCTCTGTGGACCAGGAATCCGGGCTTGAGTTCAGGCTCAGGGCCCCTCAAAGGCGGTAATCTCTCTGTCAGCCAGGGCCACAGGCATGTTACTATGGTTAGCATCCACTTCAGAGGCTGCATTTGTGTGGTGGTTTTCAGGACTGAGTTCTCCCTGGGCTGCCGGCCCAAGGCTACACTCAGCTCACGGCCACATGGACGGACCCTTTCCTGTGGCCGCTTGCTTCAGCAAAGCCAGCAAGAAAGACAGGTTGCTGACACAATGGAAGTTGCCATCTTTGTAACCCAATCAGGGAAGTGATAACACCTCACTCTGGCCATATTCTGCTGGTTAGAAGTAAATCAGTGGCCCTGCCAGCTCCATGGGAGTGATCACCTCAGTCCGGGGAAACTAGCCTATGACCAAGGTGGGCAGTCATGGTAAGCTCGCTCAGCCTGCCATCTCGGTCGTAAATGGTGAACACCAGGAGCAGGGATCACTGTGGCCATCCTGACAGTTGGCCTGCTTTGCCTTCTTTTCAGTATCTCAGAACTTTTGTGACTGTAATAGTTCTGATGTTACGTTGCTGTTTAGATTTATCATATATCCACGGCTATGTGGTTATATTATGTTATGGTTGCATTAGGCCTTCTTTTCTAATTACTTTTTATAAATACTGGCTATAATATTTCACTTCTAAGGTTTAGATACCATTTAAAGGCTAAGATGGATGGTAGTTAAGTTTGTTTGTTTGCTTAACCATTTTTTAAAGTCTGCAGCTAAATTAGAAACATTTGGAGTTATCTGTCAATCACCATTGCTGTAAATCATGAAGTTAATTATTAAAATGCTTCATTTCACATCATGAGTGTATAATAAACATGCAGGGAAGTAAATATATAATATAAAATAAATTACCTGAATGTCCATTGACAGATGAATGGTTAAAGGAGAGGCAGTACATATGTACAATGGACTCAGCCATAAAAAAAGAATGAAATAATGCCACTTGCAGCAACATGGATGGACCTAGAGATTATTGGACTAAGCGAAGTAGGTCAGAAAGAGATGTCACTTATATGTGGAATCTGAAATATGACCCAAAGGGATCCATCTGTGGAGCAGAACCAGACTCACTGACATCGAGAACAGACTTGTGTTTGCCAAGGAGGGTGGGGGGAGATGGACTGGGAGTTTCGGGTTAGCAGATGCAAACTATCACATCTAGAATAGATGGACAACAAAGTCCTACTGCAAGGCACAGGGAGCTATATTCAGTGTCCTGGGATAAACCGTAATGGAAAAGACTATGAAGAAGAGTGTATATATGTATATAACTGTCACTTTGCTGTAGACAGAAATTAACATGACATTGTAAATCAACTATAGTTCAATTTTAAAAATAAGTAAGACCTCAGTTCAGTTCAGTCGCTCAGTCGTGTCCCACTCTGCGACCCCATGAATCGCAGCACGCCAGGCCTCCCTGTCCATCACCAACTCCCAGAGTTTACCCAAACTCATGTCCATCGAGTTGGTGATGCCATCCAGCCATCTCATCCTCTGTTGTCCCCTTCTCCTCCTGCCCCAATCCCTCTCATCATCAGGGTCTTTTCCAATGAGTCAACTCTTCACATGAGGTGGCCAAAGTATTGGAGTTTCAGCTTTAGCATCAGTCCTTCCAACAAACACCCAGGACTGATCTCCTTTAGAATGGACTGGTTGGATCTCCTTCCAGTCCAAGGGACTCTCAAGAGTCTCCTCCAACACCACAGTTCAAAAGCATCAATTCTTTGGTGCTCATCTTTCTTCACAGTCCAACTCTCACATCCATACATGACCACTGGGAAAACCATAGCCTTGACTAGACAAAGTGACCTTTTCCAGTCCTGTGGCCACTTCTGAGTTTTCCAGATTTGCTGACATCAAAGTAAAACCTAGGGGGATTAAAAGATAAAATTACCACCAACACTGAGTTTTTGGAGAATTCTTAGGGAAAAAGAAAACCTTTAATAGATATCAAAGGTGGAAAAGTTTTCATGAAGTGTGTACAATTGTTAACACAGAAATTAATTCTATCTTTACTTCCTATTCCCTGGGGATTGGACTTCCCTGGTAGCTCAGATGGTAAAGCGTCTGCCTGCAATGCAGGAGACCTGGGTTCGATCCCTGGGTCGGGAAGATCCCCTGGAGAAGGAAATGGCAACCCACTCCAGTACTCTTTCCTGGAAAATCCTATGGATGGAGGAACCTGGTAGGCTACAGTCCATGGAGTCGCAAAGAGTCGGACATGACAGCGATTTCACCTTCATTATTCCTACTTTCACTACTTCCTATTCAGAAGACATAAGATCACGATGCGTACGTATCGGTGCCCTTTATGTAGTTCTCCTAAGTGAAACAGTGATGTCCCTCCCTAGCACCTCTGCTAGCCCTTTGTTCCTCTGCATCTGTCCATAGGATCTTCTGTCCGTTGCAGTATGAATCTTGAAGAGGAACCTTATGAAACTGACCTGAAAATAACTGGAAATCATTAGAGCATAAGAAAATAAAATCCCTTTATCTCATCTATCTTCTTCAATTCACAATTTCTACTTAATGGACAGATGCTTTTTGAACAACCAATATGTATTGAGTCCTAAGGTGGGTTCTGAAATGCCCAATATCTATCAGCTGTTGAATGGATAAATAAAATGGGCTATCGCCATACACTGGAGTATTATTCAGCCTTAGAAAGGGATGGAGTATGACACACAGGACAACATGGATGTGCCTTGGAAACCAGATGCTCAGTGAAAGATGCCAGTCACAAGAAACCACATGTTGTCTGATGCCATATATAGGAAATGTCCAGAATGGGCAAATCCATAGAAATAGAAATTGGGGAAGTGGTTCCCCCGGGGCTGGGGGAGCCAAGAGAAGATGGGAAGTGACTGCATATGGTCACAGGATGTCTTGTTGGAGTGAGGCGACATTCTCAAATTCATGATAGTGATGGCTGCATAACTTTGTGAATCTCCTGACAGCCTTATTTCTCTTCTTGGCCATTTTTTCAGTGGCTTTTCCAGCATGGCCTCACCATGTCTGAAGCTCCAGCATTTCTGTTCTACTCCTGAAGTCGTCTCTATCAGCTCAGTTTTGTCTTCCTCTTTTGCGGGGGAAGCTGGTCAAGATTCGCCAAATCCCTGTTTGGCACTGATCTCTGGTGGTTGGCCTCTGTAAAGAACCCTGAACCACAGGAATTAGAAAGCCCAGGTCTGATCATAGCAAATCACTCTGCGTTTCTTTTTTTTTCCTTTTTCAAAAAATTTATTTGATTGTACTGGTCTTAGTTGTGACATGTGGGATCTAGTTCCCTGACCCCCTGGTCAAACCCGGGCCCCCTGCGTTGGGAGCACCGAGTCTTAACCACTGGACCCCCAGGGAAGTTCCCGCTCCACCTTTCTGAGCACGATTCCTCATGTCTAGAATGAACTACGTGATCTCTATGTGATTTTCCAACATTACAACTGCATTCGTTTCCTAGCATCACCAAAACAAAGTGCCCCAGACTGGGTGGCTTAAAACAATCAAAGTTTATTGTCTCACAGTTCTGAGGGCTACAAGTCTGAAATCTGAGTGTCTACGGGCCCATGGTTCCTCTGAAACTTGTAGCCGATGGGTCCTTCCTTGCCTTTCCCAGCTCCTGATGTTGCTGGGAGTCCTCGGAGTCCCTTGGCCTGTCGCTGCGTCACTCTGGTCTCTGCCTCCGCTGTTGCGTGGCCACCTTCCCTCCCTGCCTCTCTGCTCTTATAAGGACGTTAGTCCTGTTGGAGTCAGGGTCCACCCTCCTCCAACATGGCTATGTTTTAACCAGTAACATCTGCAGCAGCTCTGTTTCCAAATGAGGTCATAGTCTTCTTTTTTTGAAGGAAGTAGTGTTTTATTTCTTTTAATATTTATTTTTCTTATTTATTTGACTGCGCTCTTAGTTGCGGCATGTGGGATCTAGTTCTCTGACCAAGGATCAAACCCCAGCCCCCTGCCTTGGGAACGTGGGGTCTTAACCCCTGGACCACCAGGGAAGTCCCTCCAAATGAGGTCATACTCTGAGGTACTGGGAGTTACGACTTCAACATAAAATATGGGAAGGACACAGTTCACCTCCTAACAACAACTGTGGCTTTGCTTCTTTAGAAATTACTCAGAACTCCGTGAAAGTTGAAAATGCCCTTGTGAAAGGGAAAGTCATTTATGAATATTGGAAGAATAAAGGCAATTCCCCTCTCAGCTATTAATAAAGCTATAATAGTGATATGGCCAGGTTTCACCCTCATTATCCTTGAACTTAAAGCCATAATGGTATCCATTATTTCCCGTGAGCATAAAAGAAGGTCGCGCAGTTGTGTTCTCTTTCTGCCCTTGAATGGGAGAATCGGTCAATCCATGTCTCACTCAGCAATCACGGTGTAGTCTTGGAGGAACAAACCGAGGGAAAACTGGGTTTTGAACCAGAAGGGGCCATCACGGGACATCCTCTGCCAATGACCCCAAAGAGAAAATAGTCTTTATAAATGTCCCTTCAGTGTGTGAAGAGATGAGAGGTACAAAGAGAAAAACCCCACTTATGATAGCAGAATATTGCCATGGGGAAGCTCTTTGGGTTTTTTTTGAGCCTTTTTATTTCTAGTGAGTTGCATTTCTAGGAGAGAAAAGAAGACCCCTCTGTTTTCCCAGTCTTCCTCTCCTTTGACATTATACCTGGCCTATTTTAAGTATAACTCTCTATCTCAGTAATGATGATACCAGAAACTCAGAGCTGATCAAGAGTGATCGATGTCTGGATTTGTAGAAGCTCAGAGGCAGTTCCCCAAGCCAGACACCTGAGGCTCACTGTTGACTACTCCATCTTACTCCCATACCCAACCATTCATCTAGCAGATTTCCGCCCCCCTCCTTGGCTGTTCCAGGTCTTAAGTATGGCATGTGGGATCTAGTCCTCTGAGCATGGATCGAACCCAGGGCCCCTGCATTGGGAGCAAAGTCTTAACCACTGGACCACCAGGGAAGTCCCCATCTAGCAGTCTTGACCTCTTAAATTTCTCTCCCATCCATCCTCCGTCTCTGTCTCTATCATCACCATGCCTTATCCAAGCTACGAGCATCTCTTATTGGCTTGCTGGTATCTACTCTGATCCCTCCCCCAGTTCAGTTCCAGCAGCCAGTGATTCGTGTAAGAGATGCAACTACTGAATTAAATTTAAAATCTTAATCCTAAACAAGGCACACAGGACTCTCTGTAACCTCCCATTGGCCTGCCCCTCAGGCCTCCTCTCTGTGCATCCCTGTCACTAGCTTTTGGTTCATGCTGAGAACACACCGAACCCTCTTGCCTCAGTACCTTCACACAGGCTACTGCCCTGAGGCCCCCTCCTCCTCCAGGCTTCAATTTCCTAACTCCTGCTCGTCCTACAGAGAGAGGTTCACTTAGAGAGGCTGTTCCCTAACCTCCAAATCTCACCTAGACTATCATCTTAGCATTGATCACAAGTTTTATTGTGAAGACCACAGAGAAATGGATAAAGTGCTTTTAACACATGGGTCTTCCATTAGACTGTGGCCTCTAGAGATGAGATAAGGTTCCTTTCAGTCCATCATTGTGTCCCCAACATTTATGACTGTGCCTGACATACAGAGATTCTCAGGAAATACTTCTCAAGTGAGTGAGTGAGTGAATGAATGGATGCATGAATGAAAGTTCAGACAGATATGGGCAGGAGGGCCCACTGTCATATGTCACAGCACAGCATCTATGGGGGGAGCTCCTTAACCCTCCATTTCCCCCTTTCCCACTCGCAGTGGCAAGCATGCCAGTTGTCCTTTGGGTCCTAGATAGCACCAACCATCTTGGATGCTGTGATGCTGAGTCCATGAAGCTCAGCACCCGGACAGAAATCACTTGCCTTCTTCTCTGAAGGCGGGGCTGTGGTTCAGAGCAAGTGCAACGCAGACGAAGAAGAAGGCAAAGGGAAAACATTTATCAGTTCACTTGCCAGAATTTTCCAGAATTCCACTCTACATTTATTAAATGACTGCTCTAAGATGCTCTGTGCTTGGCACTCAGGAGGATACAGGTGTGAGTATGCTGTAGTATAAACGTGGAACAAACCTTCTCTCTTTTTTTTTTCCTCCCCAGTTTAAGGACAAAAGTGGGCAACTTTTTATAATCTGTAGCCAATGGATAGAGACTTGGACTCTAGGAATTTATTATGTTTTTTCCTTGATAGATGTAGCATATAAACTGTGGGAGAGGGTGCCAGTGGCATGTAGTGAGCAGAGATCAGGCTTGCTGCTAAACATCCTATGATGCAGAGGACACCCCTCCCCCAACAAAGAATTGTCCAAAATACTGGCAGTGCCAAGGTTGAGAAGCCCTGCCTCACACCTGTATTCCCCAAGTGCTAAGCACAGGGTATCTTAGAGCAGTCGTTTAAGACAGGCAGAATGAAATTCTAGAAAGTGATCTGATAAATATGTTTATTACATAAATAATGCACACATTAGCCTTTCCAGAGATTTCCAGGGTTTGTTTCCTGTTGGCAGTATCTTAAATGAATGTGTCCCTAATGATGTTCGTTTGAGCAATGCTGAGAGGATATAGTTTGAGCAAACACCTACCGACTGAACCACCCAAGCTGTGACAGTTTGGCTACTTCTAGTCTCCCTGCTCCTCCAGTTCCTCAGGATGGGTTTTTCACACCTGCCCAGCTTCCAGTGGTCAAAAGTATCAAGTTTGGCCCTAATCTAAACACACAATCATGATTTTCTGATCATAGAACATGAATGATTACAAAAAGAAGGCTCATTTAAGTTGCAAGTGAACATGATCCAAAGCTCATGTGCTTTGATGCGTGTGTCTCCCTATCTGCATTACCCTATCTGATATGTTTAAGGAAAAGTTCTTTCTGCCTGCAGCACTGCTGGCGCATATGGAGCAACGGGGTCAGATGGCTGCAGCTAAGGATTGACCTCCACCAAGGGGTGTGATGGTTTCACAGGAGTCAATTACCAATCACTGCCGACAGGTGGCAGCCACGATCTACCAAAATCTCTTTCGCAAGGATCTTGGGGTGTGGAATTCTTATTGTTTACTCTGAGACCTGGCTTCTCACCTGCCTGGGGAATCAAATCCTCCTCCACCCACAGCCTCAGAACAAATGTGTTGAGACTAAGCAAGCTGATAGACGGCTGAATCAGTGCACATCAGAGAATAGGCTCTCCTAAAAAGAGAGCGTCAGGGGGCGTCAGGGGGGCATAACCCTACATGGTTTGTCCAGTCAGTTTTCGGTTAATCAGTTTAGACAGGAACCGGTCAACTCAAGTGCAAGTTTTCCATTGGCTCCTGGTGATGTCAGATGAGGCTGGGAGAACTGGTTTTCTAGGTGTGGGGCCGCTTTCTTCCCTGAAACATCTAGAAAGTGCTGATGCCTTTCACCTCCTGCCCAGCCAGGGCCTCCAGCTGTAACTGGATACTAAGCTTTTCTCAGACACTTTATGAAGAACAGGAACCCCCAGAAATTGAATGGAAAGTGGGAGTGAGAAAAATAAACTCAGCAGCAGGGAGTCTCTCCTGGGCTGCACGTGGGGATCAGCTGGGGATTTCCGTGGGCATGTATGACTCCAGGATCCTAGCCCAGAGCTTCTGATGAACTGCTCTGGATGTAATATGGGCAGCTGGAGCTTGCAAAGATCCCCAGGTGATTCTGGTATTCCGCCAAGACAGAACCACTGTTAGATGTGAGCCTTTGCTCCTGTGTTAATGAAATCCACTACTAGATTCCTCATGCCTTGAGCTCGTTTGAAATAGAAGCCCAACCTTAGGAAGGAACACTTAGTGCAGGGTCAGAGACATGGGAACCTGATTTAAATGGAACATAAAGCAAAGTCAGGTTTTTTTTCTCTCTCCAATTGCCTCCATTAAGTGCTCCCCCAAATACCAGCCTGCTATTTACTTTATCCATCTGTGAATGAAGGGATTGTATTCATATTGGCTGACCTTCAAATACTTCCAGGTTGTCTAAGAGGAAGCCATGTGGCACTTGGACTTTTGAGTGACTTGGCAGCTTGGTGGTGCCACATCTCTTTGAACCTTTGCATTGGAAGGTGATGTCACCGTTTCCATATGTTGCTGAAACTCTGGAGCTGAAGGCTCTAGGCACAATTTAGGTCAAGTCTGTTTAAAGGTTAGTACACAGGGGCCACCACTGGAGGAGGTGATTTGGGTGAGCCCCAGGACACATCACTTTCACAGCCAAAAAAATGGTCGTCTAGCACCTTAGGTTGATGGTTACATTTTTAAGTATGCGGTAAGGTCCCATGACTCTTTTGGATGGTTAGACTAACTGCCCTCTTAAGGGCAGGCAGAATTGGGGGGGTGTAACATGGTCACGGGGTGTGCTGGACGGGCTGGATTCTCGGAGTATGTGACAAGCTGGCCTCACCTCCCTCTCACCAGGAGTGTGATCTTACACAGGTTTATCACTGGCTTCGGGCTTCATCTTGCTCTTCTGTATTCTAAAGCAGGGACCTCCAACTTCCAGGATCTAATGCCTGATTATCTGAGGAGGAGCTGATGTAACAATAATAGAAATACAGTGCGTAATAAATGTTATGCACTTGAATCATCCCCAAACCATCCTTCTACCTCAGTCTGTGGAAAAACTGTCCTGCGCGAAACTGGTGCCGGGGGCCAGAAAGGTTGGGGACCCTTCCTCCAAGGTAATGATAATCATGTCAGATGGTTTCTCTTAAAGAAATGGGATAAAGCTGTGATGTGCTGGGAATATTTAAACACGAGTGGGGGCCGGGAGGGGCATGTGAAGCACCCTGATCGGTAGTGTTTGCCTATTTCCATGATGTAACTGCTCCCACCGTGGCTGATTTCCAGATAAGTGGGACGTCACTGAATGTGGAATTGGGAAGAGATGTGTACCACCTAGGAGAAACTATCTTGCGGTGCCTTCCTAGAATGTCACAGACACTCACAAGAGGTTATGTCCTGGTCATCCCACCGCCCCATCCCTGGCCATACAAACACATATGCTGCCATGCCCTCAGTCACTCTGTGCGACCCATGGACTGCAGCCCTCCAGGCTCCCCTGTCCAGGGGGTTTCCCAGGCAAGAATGCTGGAGTGGGTCCCCATTTCCTCCTCCAGGGGATCTTCCCAACCCAGGGATAAAACCCGGGTCTCCTGTGTCTCCTGCATTGACAGGTGAATTCTTTACCACTGAGCCACCACATACAGCGACATAGGGCTTTAGTATTTTTTCTGGTACTTTCACATACACTCATTAAATTCTCAGGGCAACACTGTGAGATGGGCTGGGTGGGTGTGATTTCTACCGTTTACAGATGTTATATACAGGCTCGGAGAGTCTAGAACAAACTACTCAAGGCCACACTGTAAGTAATCTATGAAATGGGTGCAGCAGGCAGAATAATGGCCTGCAAAGCTGTTTGCATCCTACTGCCTGGAACCTGTGACTGTGAAGGTCATGTGCCAGAAGGGAATTGACGTTGCAGCTGGAATGAAGGTTGCTAGTCAGCTGACCTGAAAATAGGGACTCCTGAATTACCCAGATAAAGCCAATGTAATCACAAGCGTCCTTACAAGTGGAAGAGGGAGGGTGAAGCGGAGGGAATGTAGCTAGAGGGAAAGGGCCAAAGAGAGGCTGCGTTGCTGGAGTTTTTTTCCTTTTTACCGTATTTATTTTTTGTTGTGCTGGGTCTTCATTGCTGCGCAGGCTTTTCTCTAGTTGCAGCGATTGGGGTGTGTGTGTGGGGGGGGGGGTTGGGGCTTGGAAACGCTGTTCTTTGTTGCAGGTGTACAGGCTTCTAGTTTCATTGGCTTCTCTTGTTGCCGAGCACTGGCTCTAGGCTCCCAGGCTTCAGGAGTTGCGGCACGTGGGTGCCGGGACTTAGTTGCGGGTTAGTTGTATCCGCGGTGGTGTGGGATCTTCCCAGACCAGGGATGGAACCGGTGGCGCCTGCATTGGCCAGTGGATTCTTAACCTCTGGGCCACCAGGGAAGTCACTACCTTCCTGTTTTGCAGATGGAGGAAGGAGCTGCAAGCCAAAGAGTGCAGATGGCTTGTAGAAGCTGCAAAAGGTAAGAAAGCAGATTCTTCTCTAGCGTCTTCAGACAGAAACACACCTCCAGCACCTTGACTGTGGCCCCGTGAGACCTATGAGGCACTTCTGATGTCCAGAGCCGTAAGAATATATTTGTGGTGTTTAAGCCGCCGAAATCGTGTCATTTGTTACAGCAGCCGTCGGAAGGGAATACAGTGGACTGGCTTCCACCGTCTGGGAGAGGCTTTTTTTTTTCCCCCCCTCTCGCCCTTTCTATACCGTTGCTTTTACCCGCTGAGTTTCTCGTAATACCTGGCTTTTAGCGTTTATGTAGGTCCGCAACCTTTTTGGCACTAGGGACCGGTTTCGTGGAAGACAGTTTTCCGACCAGAGAGAGGGCGGGATGATTTCCGGATGGTTTCCGGATGATTCAGGCGCACTAGGTTTGCTTCTAATCCAATGCTGCAGCTCATCTGACAGGTGGTACTGGTCCGTGACCCGGAGCTTGGGGCCCTCTGGTATACTGCTACTGCTAAGTCACTTCAGTCGTGTCCGACTCTGTGCGACCCCATAGACGGCAGCCCACCAGGCTCCCCCGTCCCTGGGATTCTCCAGGCAAGAACACTGGAGTGGGTTGCCATTTCCCTCTCCAATATGGTTATAATTCTTGGCCTCCCTGCCCGTCTTCTCCCTAATCCCTGACAGCAGGAGAGTTTGCTCCTCACTTTTGCATCGCTTTCTGCCAGCGTGGTACTTTCCCCAAGACCAGAGCATAGTAACTCGATTCAGAGTGAAATTAATGTGTGAATGAATGCTAGACTCTGATATTAGCAATATTACTGTGCCTCATCATCACCAAGAATCATAGGGCTGGGCTATCACAGCTGCACGACGGTTAAAAGCATCTCTTGGTAGCGTCTAGAGCTACCTCCCTCCCACCCTCATTTCCCTCAGTGCAGTCTGGGAGCTGCAGGAAAGATCGAGACTACCTACCCATCGGCCCCAGAAGTAGCCTTTCCCCCAGACCAGTGTGTGTCCTGTTGGGCAATCTGCAGGGAGGAAGAAAGGTTCTGGTTCCAGACAGCGTTATGAATGAGTTATAGGAGCCCCAGACTCTGATGTCACCATCTTTGTCTCAGCAAAGCTGATAATTGGATTTGAGCCTTTAGGCTAGTCACTTATTTACTCTGCCCTCATTTATCAAATGTGAGAAATGCCAGCTCTGTGCTTGGATTACTTTCAAGGCTTTATAAAAAGGAGTAAAAAAGGTATGAACAGGTCTTGGGTACTGTCACACAGTTAATGCACTGAGAGCAGATGTGATCACGTGCTGAGAAAAGTCAGGGCTACCTAGGAAAGTTCACATTCACAGAGAAGTGAAAGTGAATTGCGTCACTTTCTGTCACGTGACATCCATGGGCTGCTGATGAACTCACTGAGGCTCTGTTTCCTCTTGTGTGAGACAGAGTGAAAAGATGTGTCTCATTTATTGCTCACTCCTAGTGTTGCCCACCCTGTTCTATGCCCTTCACCATTATTTTTATTTTATAGTTACATGGCTTGTCAGTGTCCGAGTCAGGACAATTACAGGTTGGAAGTGAGCATGCTTTTTTTTTTCTCAGGCTAATTGCTTTCCAATGCTGTGGTGCTCTCTGCTGCACATCAAGGGGAATCCGTCAGAATCCTATCTATGTCCCCTCCCTCTTGAGCCTTCCTCCCCCCGCAACCCACCCCACCCCCCAGACTCATGCATTCTTAGCAGCGGGAATGGTGTATGCAGTGGTCTGGAAGTGGAGGCAATGGAGACGAATATGCATGAGGGATGAGGTACCCTTGTGACTGCAGGTCTGCGGACTTGCAGGAAGCAGAAGCATGCTGGTAAATAGCATATGTTCGAAACATACTGGAAGGTTTAGACGCAGGAGGTGATGTAGACACAGGTCAGAGAACTCTCCTGAGGGGTTGTGTGGAACAGGGCAGGCCTGGGCATGAGCATGGACTGGAGGAAGCTGTTCTGATGACACCCTAGGAGCACAATGATGAGGGGCTCTGGGGGCAGAGGCAGGGAAATGGGGAGAAATGGACAACTTCTGTGTGTGTGTGTGTACTCACAAAGTCGTTTCAGTCATATCCGACTCTTTGTGACCCTATAGATTATAGCCTGCCTGGCTCCTCTGTCCATGGGATTTCCCAGGAAGAATACTGGAATGGTTTGCCATGCACTCCTCCAGGGGATCTTCCCAAGCTCAGGCAAGTCAAAATGATGAGTTTGGGTTACCATCTGCATATGGGGGGAAAAGGAAAAGCTGCTGAGGCCTGATGACCTGGCCTCTCATTTTGGGGACCTCAGGGCTGTCTTGGGGTGTCATCACCTACACACACTTAGCCTTTGAGCCCGTAGTAAACAGGATACATTTCTTCAGGAAGAAGAAATTCTTTGAGAAGACAAAAATTGATTTCACTTCCTGAAAAGAACACTGTCACTGGCTATACATTCACTTATTTCTCAATTTGGATTTTTCCCTCTGAATATTCCAGTTTCCAGAGGTATTATCAGTTCTTTGATTGTGTTCCTTGTATGTAATTATATCATATGACAATAATTGTCAATTTCAGAGGAAAGAAACTATGCAGTTAAAACAAAATCAGAAAATGAATTTAAAAAGGAGTGTTCTTCCGAATCTCTCCCAGAGTCTTCTCTTACATGTGGGAGGGGCCTGGGTAGTGGCCCACCTCACGCCCAAATGCCTGGATTGAGATCCCAGCTCCCACT
Organism: Capricornis sumatraensis; assembly: GCF_032405125.1. NCBI lineage: Eukaryota > Metazoa > Chordata > Mammalia > Artiodactyla > Bovidae > Capricornis > Capricornis sumatraensis. Next base: position 134,785,975 of record NC_091092.1, on the reverse strand, counting down.
TCTTAGCCATGGGATTTGGACAAGTTAGGTGGTTCCTTTCTATGAAGGGTGTGTGTGTGTGTGTGTGTGTGTGTGTGTGTGTGTGTGTGTGTGTGTGTGGCGGGGGGTGGTTAACAATGCTAGTTCTTACCTCATGCCTACCACATTACCTTGTTCTAAAAATGAAATGAGCATTGCTTGAATTGGTCCCTGGCATGCTTGATAAGCAGCCCATAAATGTCAGTTATCATATTCTCCAGATTTTCTACAATGATCCTGAATGACACTGAAGATCAGAAGCATCTATATAAGTTATATCATCTTTATTATTACTTCTCTGTTGTCAGTGGGAATGAAGGTACCATCAGCTGACACTATGGTCACGAGGGTGGATTAAGCCTTTTGCTTGTCCTGGAAAGAAGGACTCATGGGCTGGTCCTTCCACATGGGGTTGTTGACTGGAAAAAAAAAAAAAAGAGAGAGAGAGAGAGAGGGAAAGCACAACCTAAAAGCTGAGAATTAGGTTTTATTCAGCGGACAAACTGAGGACTTAGGCCCAGATCACAGCCGCTCAAATCACTCTGCAGAAGTGCTCTCAAGAGGTAAGGGAGGAGCCAGGAAGTACAGGAGTTTATGCAAAAATGCCAAGTAGTCAGCACGTCAAAAGATTACTGATAAAGAAAACCAGACATCTCCAGTTAATGAATTTGGTGCTTTCCTAAGTATGAGAAGATACAAGAGTCTGGGCTCACTGAAATCATTCCTTTGATGTGCACCTCAGGGCCAGTATCCTGCTTGTCTCCAGCCTGAATCCCCTCAGTTGCACAGCTTGGGGCGGGTGCAAGGGCTTAGGGGTTGATGCTCGAAACTTCTTTTGTTTACTGATACAGGCTCCTGGTGAACAGAGACCACTAAAAGATCAGAAATCTGCGTTGAGCCAGGTCACAGGGGAGAGGGGAAGACGACCCGATCTCTACATGCCTTGGAAGAGGAACTATCTGGATTCATCATCTTCCTACTTGCAGGGTTCGACTCTGCCCTGGAAGCATTCAGCAAGCCTTATTCCCTCAGGGCTGATAGGTGTCTGTCCCAGAGATAGAAACAGAAATAAAACCTAGGCCTGCCCCAAGGAAACAGGCCTGATAGGGAGCAAGCAGACAGATGGCAACAAGGGGAGCAATCGTCACACCAGAAGATTTTCCCGAGGCAGGGGGTGTGGGGAAACTGCCTTCTGCTTCAGGAAGTCAAAGCTTCACCCAGGAGGGCGTCATTTAAAGCCAAGTCTCTCAAATGGCCGAGAGGCAAGGAACTTTCTAGGGCCACGGAAATATTTTGTATCTCCAGCAACCGGGATAATGGCAACACTGGCGCACATGGTCATCCACATCCACAGACGGAAACTTAAAACGAATGTGCTTTATTTGATGTAAATTCACTGTCCATCGAGTCCATTAGGAAGAGAAGTCTGCAAGGGCAGGCGCCCTGCGGTCATGTGAGCATGCTGCCTGGCGCTTGGTGGCCTCTCGCAGCCGTTCTCTGCCCCACGAGAGCTGGAAGGCACTGAGGGGCGAGAGGACAGAAACTTTCTGTGTCCCCAGGAGCCGGCTCTCCCTGGCCGCCAGTTCTCAATCCTGCCTTTGTGCGGCCACCAGAAGCCCGGGGTGGGGCCAGCCTCTGCGGGAGGAGGAGCCTCAGCTCAATGCACAGATCCCGCTGGGCCTTAGGCAGCACAGGGAAGTCTTTTGGCTCATTTGTCTTGAAACACAGGAGCTCTGGGTCTGATCGTGGGCGTGATTGGTGGACCAGCTCCAAGCCTCGCAGGCCTGTTTGTGCTGTTGGTGGCTCCCATCTGCTGGGCTGTCTGCAGCCTCCTCTGGGCTGCTGCCCCTGATGCCAGAGTTCTCCCCGCCGCCCCCCCCCCGCTGCCCCCCTCCGCTGCCCCCCCCACCCCCCGCTCCTTCCCCTCCCCCTCCCTCCTCTTTCAGAGGACCCGGTGGGGCAGGGCTGGCAGGAGGCCCTAGGGGAGAACTGAGAGGCCTGAGACTTACTAAGGGCTCTTTGTGTGTGTGTGTGTGTCTGTCAGTCTGCCTGCCTGTGTTTGGGTGGATCTGGGTGGACAGACAGCTCTTCAGCTGTCTGGTGGACAGGTCTAAGTGTCCCCTCTCAGGGTACGATTGCCAGATCAACTCTCCAATGCCCCATTAAATTGGACTTTCAGATACACTAGGAATCACCTTTAAATTTAAGTGTCTTGAAGACCGCATTAGATAACTTAGACTCCAAAAGCTATCTGTTATTTATCTGAAAGTCCAGTCTTGGAACACCCTGCTTTTTTAACCAACTGATAAATGGAGCATCCGTGCTGGCGTGTGGTGGGAAACAGTGGGGAAAAGGAGAGGATGGGTTTCCTTTAAGGCTACACAGGACACAGTCTTCACCAGGGCGTCAGAATCCTGTCAGTATCGGCAGTGATCATGGCGATTGTAGGGCAGGTGCGGGCAGCTTCTCTGCTGGGCTTCCATGGAGGTGAACATCCTGCCGGGAAAGCCACAGTTGGCTGATGTCAGAAGGAATGAGCTGTGAAGATGCTCTGTTCTATCTCCCACCCCCACCTCCTCCTCTGTGCCACCCTTTTTCATCTCCCAGACCCTGAAGCCCACAAGGTCACCAAGTGGGAGTCACTGGGGATTGTGGGCATGGATGAGAGGCAGAGAGGGAAGGTTCGATGCCGCCCGCACATCACCTGTTTTCCCAGGCTCTCCCCTCATCCACTACACACGTGGACCCCGCCCTGGTTAGAACTCCCACAGCCACGCTTCATTGGCACTTAACGCTCGAGGCAGGCACAGGAGAAGTCAGTGGAAAGTTACTTGCACATAAACGGTCGGACGGATGATGAAACCCCAGGAAACCACGGCTCCTCCCCTGTGGGGGCACTGGGCCAGAGGCCAACCTGCTAGGCTTGGGATCTGCTTGTGGGCTCGCTACACACCCAGAGACCTTGGGCAAGTCGCTGGGCATCTGTCCCATTCCTTCCCTTCTAAGTGGGATGCTGGCTGCCCTGTCACACACTTGCTGGGCTGTCAGGAGGGCAGGAATGAGTGAGCAGATGTAAAAATAATAGCCGCAGCTAAACACGAAGCCTCTGCACCCGTGTAAGCTTTTATCATGGGCCAGCCTGGCCCCTGGGACCTCCACTTAGAGAAATCCAACACGTGGATAACAGACACGCACATACACCATTACATGAGTCCAGGGCTGGAGTGTCATGAAAATATAGTTCAGTCCACCGAACTGAAATGTGGTGTTCACACCTTACAAGGAAACCTCCAATACAGAACTGCTCTCCAGAAGGATGGCTCTGAACTGTGCCTGCGCAGGGCTGGCTAACTCAACTGTACTTGAGTTGCCTTCTAGAATGGATGTCCGCTGGGGACCTGTCTACAGCCAGTTTGATTTTGGATTGTAAGAACCATGGTTTGGAGAAAACTGTCCTCCTGCCCCTTTAAGAACTCAAGTTCCTTCAAGTGCAGCTAAGCAGGAAGTGCCCCTACACCATCCTGAGGGCCTGTTTCACTTCCTTTCAAAGGTGTTTTCTTACTAAAGAAACCCCAAGTCCAAGATCACATTTGATTTTTTTCAAACGCATACTCAGCTCCCATTTGTGTTGGTTTTATGAAATTTTGGGGGGCAGGAAAGGGTACAAATAATATATATAGCTCTTTATATTTTTCAGTAGGCTTTATTTTTGACAGCAGTTTTAGGTTCACAGCAAAACTGGGTTAAAGGCATGGAGATTTCCCATATACCCCTGCCCCGCCACATAGTAATACATAGCGTCCCCCACCATCCCCATAAAGAATATTTTAAAAATCTATAAAAGATGAAAACATAAAATGATATTTTAAATATTTTAAAATAGAAAGGTATAGTACATGCTTCTGGGAAAAATGTAAATAATAGAGGATTGTCCATTTTCCTTCCCCAGAGGTAACCTCTATTCACTGTTCTTAAAACTCCCTTTTGGCAATTGTCTCAATACACCTCACTTTTTTATTGCACAAAGGAGATCATACACTATTTCTGAGGTTCTCTTTTATTCATGTAAGTATATTTTGGACATTCTTCCAGGACATTGTGAATAAACCTGCCCCAATCTTTTTCTAACAGCCACATCATTTTCCATTGTTTGGGTATTCTCTCCTGTATTTAAGTGATCTCCTAATTAATATACACTTAGGTTGACTGTAGGTTTTCCTCTTAGTAACAGTGCTATGGGGAAAAGGCTATTAATATATATGTATATGGATGTAGATCTCTCTCTCTGTGTGTCTAAATACAGCCATTGAAAACAGTTTTAACAGTGGAATTGCTAGATCACGTTAGAAATGCTGGGAAATTTATTGGTGACTCTGAAAAGCTGAATTTATACTTCCCACCAGGACCTGGGAGAACTGCTTCCCACTCTCCTTACCTTGCGTTCTGACCAACCTCAGGTTGGGAGGTTTACCCCACCTTCTCACTTTGCCAGTCTGAAAGGGACACACGAGGGTTCCTTATTTGATTTGCATCTGAAAGCTTCCTATGGAGGGGGCAGGTGTCTCCTCACATCAATTCTGACTCAGTGAAAGGGGCTTCAAGACCAGACTGTGGAACCAGATGAGCCATTTGCCAAACTCTGCAGCCTCAGTTTTTCCATCTGTGAAATGAGCATCCTAAGACCAAGTTCTTGGGGTTATTAAGAGGATCCAACAGAGAGTATTTAGAACTACAAATGTTAGTGTGTTCCCATCAAAGCAAAACAGACAACAAAATGTGCCCCAAAATAAAAAACTGATGTCAATTGACCTAGTCAAAACGACTTTTGCAGTATCTGAGGCCTCACCTCCTTACTTGCTGCTCCTGTTTGAGGGAGGAAAATGCAAATCAGACGCTGAAAAAGAAAACTGAAACTGTCACATTAAATGGTTGGTTTCCCTCACCAAGCATCCATGGGCATGCTACATCTCTGAGCCTCAGTTTCTTCCACTGTAAGATGGATGTTTTGGGTGTTTGCTCTGCCTACCCAGCCAGATTGTTAGGGGAATGCTGGAACACATGGGATAGTCCTCTGGGGATGAGCTTTGTATTGTTACCATCAGCCACGAGTCCCCCCAAAGGCTCAGTCCACGTCCCCCAGCAGGGTAGATGGACAGCAGGCTCCTCTCAACTAACAAATGATTCTCGAACACATATTCAATGCCAGGCTAGTCGAAGACGCTCTGAGACTCTAAACACTGCATAGGGCACTGATGGAAGGGAATCCTTCAACTTTCTGGTCTGCCTTTTGAGATCAAATTATATCCTATGAGGTTCAACAAGCAGCTCCCATTACCCCATACCCTAGCATCTAATAAGAAAAGACCTTCATGAGTCTACTTAATGAAAATATATTTGCCATGTTTTATCTTTTAAAATTTTCTCCTTTGGAAATGGTGTAGACTCTGAATACTGTGGTACTGTTCAAGTGACAGCCAAGTTACCTGTAAGCTGGGATGGTGCTCACATGGTTTCTCCAGATCCTTCAATGTCGTATAGAATCTCAGCTGGGTTTGTGTATGGTGGGGAGAGTAATTCACCTGCTTGGAGGTTACAATTAATCCCACCATGAGTGATTGGTATGGTCTGAACGTGTCCTCTCCAAAATTCTTGTGTTGAAATACTATCCCTCAATGTGATGGTATCAAGAGGTGGAGCCTTCATGAATGTTATTAGTGCCCTTATAACAGAGGACCCTCCCCCCCCCCCCCCGCAACATACACACACACAGAGCTCCCTAGCCTTTTTGCCATTTGAGGCTACAATGAGAACTCCGTGGCCCTGAAGAGGGCCTTCACCCAACGATGCTGGCACTCTGATCTCAACATCCAGCCTGCAGAACTGTAGGAAGTAAATTTCTGTTGTTTGTAATCCACCCAGTCTGTGGTATTACTGGGCTAAGAGTTCTTTTCGAGGACCGCTAAAAGAGCCACACCATGTAAGGAACAGAGATACAATCAAAAGCACGTCTCATAGCATAATGGCTTCTCCATGGAGGAATCTGGCAGAGAACACCTTAGTCCGGTGATCAACATTAACATCCCCAACAATGGAACAAACCAGTACCACGTGCCTCCTGATGGGAGACACTGAGAAGGCCACAACATCCCTTGTGTAGTATTCCTGCCAAAAAGGCAAAGCCCCAATCTAATCATGAGGAAACATCAGGCAAACCTAATTCAAGGGAAATTCCACAAAACAACTGGCTTGTCGTCTTCAAAAATATTCGTGTCATGAAACACCGAGAGAGACTGAGGAAGTTCTAAATTAAAATACACTAATGGGACATCACAACTAAATGTGATACATGCTCCTGGGTTGAAACCTGGATCAGAAAATAAAATGTTATAAGGATCGTCTCAGGCTAATTGGCAAAATGTGAATTAGGTCTGTAGCTAAGATAACAGCATTGGAGCAATGTGAAATTTCCTAGTACTGATAATTGTCCAGTGGCTATGCTGGAGAAGGTCCTTGCTCTTAGTAAATGCACACCAATTATTTGGGGGTAAAAAGTGTCATATTTGCAAAGGGTTTAGGAGATAGATGACAGATAAAGAGTGAGAGAGTCAGAGAATGATAAAGCAAAATATTACCAATGGGTGAATCTAGATGATGAGTAAACAGGAATTCTTCATTGTTTCTTCATTGTATTTTTTCAACTTTTCTGTAAGTCACCTTGTTATCATAAACAAGTGGGACTGGTCCAAGGGGTCCATCAGGAATAATAAAGACACCCCAAACACTTGGGAAATGCCAAAAGTTTCGAGGCTCCCTCCCAGGAACCAGGGACCAAGGCCAGCTACATTCTTTCATATGCAAAACCAGATCAAGTATTTTAGCTAAAAAAGTAAGGCGTTTCTGCAAACATAGCCATAGAGTACAAAATAGAAAACTCAGACATTAAAATACCTCCTCCTGGCCCAAACTAAAATTATGTCCCTGTCTGGATGTAGACAGAAAAAGAGACTGAAGTCCAAATGTACGCTTACTCTCTGTGCCAAGGACCGTGAGTAGTAAAATAAGAGTTGGGGGAGAGCGTGTGTATAAGTATGTTGGGTGAGCCACTTTCATGAATGAGGAATTCCCCATGGACTATACAATTCGTGGAATTCTCCAGGCCAGAATACTGGAGTGAGTAGCCTTCCCCTTCTCCAGGGGATCTTCCCAACCCAGGGATCGAACCCAGGTCTCCCACATTGCAGGCAGATTCTTTACCAGCTGAGCCACAAGGGAAGCCCCATCCTACAGTTAGTTATATTAATAATACTGCCCATAGATGACTGTGTTTCACAAGTGACTGAATTTGGTTCCTTGTCATCCTAGATCTCAAATCTTTCTCGTGAAGTATGCATTGTCTGAGCTCTAGACACCTAAAACCATGCCTAGAGGACTGGGGCCTACAGTTTCAAGTCAGGAGTTAGTTTGTAGTCTTGGCTCAGCTAACCAACTGAATACCCTTGGGCAGGTCACAAAAACTCTCTGTGCTGAGTTTCATCCTCTGGGAAAGATTGATTCCAGCACCTCATTCCTTTATCTGCATAAGGGTGCTTGAAGGATAAAATGATGCCAGAATGAGAAAATGCATTGATAAAGTGTAGAAACATCAGATAAATGTGAGTTGTATTACATAAGAATTACCGCAGCCCAGAATGTAAAGTGACACCTGTAAGCTGTTAGCCAGTCGTGTTAGTTTAATTTTTTTCCCAACTGTTGTCCAATATGCTGGTTCCCCTGAGCTAGTGCCTAAACCTTTTTAGGTAATCTATTCTCTACTGTGGAATTTAGGCCATGCAGACAGCATGCAGGGGGAAGGAATAGATTAAATTTCCACAGCAGAGTTCTTCAGTGGTTTATCTGATACGTGTGTGCATGCGCGCTAAGTCTCTTCAGTCGTGTCCGACTCTTTGTGACCACATGGACTGTAGCCCTCCAGGATCCTCAGTCCATGGGATTCTCCAGGCAAGAATACCAGAGTGGGTAGCCATGCCCTTCTCCAGAGGATCTTCTGGACTCAGGAATGGAAGCCGGGTTTCCTGCATTGTAAGTGGATTCTTAACCATCTGAGCCACCAGGGAAGCCCAGATATACTGGTAGCCATCTCTTCCTGTCTGTCTCAGAAACCCTGCCGGGGACTTTCTCTAGTTCGAGAGACATCTCTTTTAGATAGACTCGGGTCCATAGACATTCAAGTGATCTCTGGAGAGAATACATGAACTTAGACAAAAATCACATCTTTATTTGCATCAACCTCTAACCAAGTGTTATTTTAGCCTTTCCTTCAAGGGTAGGTGGAGGCACATCTCTTAGCTTCAACAACAGACATTTTAAAAAATGTTTATTTATTTGGCTGCGGCAGGTCTTAGTTGTGGTACGTGGGATCTAGTTCCCTGACCGAGGATTGAACTCAGGCCTCCTGAACTGGAAGTGTGGAGTGTTAGCCCCCAGACCACCAGGGAAGTCCAACAAAAGACATTTATTTCTCACAGTTTGGGAGGCTGGGGAGTCCACACAGTCAAGGTGCTGGCAAATTCAGTGTCTGGTGAGAGCCCACTTCCTGGCTTATAGACACCCGCCTTCGTTCAAACATTCTGTCCGTAATAGCAAGCAACCCCTGTTATCAGCAGTTCCTGAGATTGTGGCAACAACAGAAATCACAGGTATTTTTATACGTGTCCACATTTTGCAGATTATCTACACACTCATCTCCAGTTTGAATTATGATGGGTGTGTGACCTCCTCCTAAATTGTGTTATTTAATGCAGAAAGAAGCATGTATATCACTACATCACAGTGCTTACAACCCTTGCGATAACTGTATGGAAATGGAACTGCTTTCATTCGTGGTCCCAGGTTTTTTGTTTTCTGCATTTATATAATTCTGAGCGTCTAGGGGTTTCCTCAGTTCGCCCTGGCACAAAAAGAGTTAAGAACCCCTGAAGCTTACTCCACCCTGACTCCCCTCCCATTTCCTCAGAACCAGACCCTGGGGAATGAGGAAATGGGACTAGATTCACTTTTCTTCTTTTTTTTCATTTTAAAAATTGAGTTACAATTCACATAACATTAACCATTTAAAAGTGAACAATTCAGTGGCATTTAGCACATTCACAGCCTGGTGCAATCACTGCCTCTAATTAGTTCCCAAACATTTTCATCACCCTAAAAGGAAACCTTGGACCTGTTAAGTCACCACTCCCTTTTCCTCCCTCTCCAATTCCTTGGCAACTTCTAATCTCCTTTCTCTTTCCATGGAGTTGTCTCTTCTGGATGGTTCACATAAATGGAATCATACAATACATGGTCTTCCGTATCTGGCTTCTTAGCAGGTTTTCAAGGGCCTCCCATGTGGCAGCATGCGTCAGTGCTTCATTCCTTTTTATGGCTAAATAATATTCCACCATATGGCTAGACCACATTTCATTTATCCATTCATCCACTGAGGGACATTTGGACCGTTTCCACTTTTTGGCAATTGGAATAGTGCTGCTGTGAACCAGAGTACAAGTATTTGAGTACATGCTTTCAGTTCTTTGGGGCACATACCTAGAAGTAGAATTGCTGGGTCGTATGAACATTAACTATTTACCTCTGTGAAGAATATGATTAACTTTTAAATATTTAGTCAAATCTATTTGCTAAAGTGAGATTTGGTCATTGTGGTGTCTAGGAATCCCAATTGTCCATATCATCTTGACCCTCTCAGACAGTTCATTCCTGTCTAAAAATGTTGTGGCATAAAGCTGGAACTCAGCTCTCTCTTTCCTGGTGCTTTCATTTGCTCCATGTGTTGCCTTTGGGTGAAAAGATGACATCCTCCTCCTCATCTTCTTGCTTTGATGGAAATGATGCCTATGAAGTTCTTTCCCTGGGAAGGCTCCAGGGAGACTTGGGGGAGTGGGTGGAGATGCTGGGAAAGGCTTGTTCCTTCATTGGCCTTGGTATGTGCCAGTCAGTTCTGATGCACAAGTAGGCCGATCACTGCAGGCATCCCTCGAACAGGAAAAATAACGTGGCAGAAAAGAAGGGAAGAGAGCCGGCATATGCATCAGGCATAGCTCCTTGAAAAAAGGCGCTGACTACCCCAGGCCACCAGCTCCAAGTGCAACTTTGAAGCTTAGCAGAGGAGGGAGAGGCTGAACCGTCTCATGTATACACTCAAACCTTTCCACACCTGGGCGGCTGAGTGGTCAAGATGAGAGAGAGCATTCCAGGCAGAAGAAGAGACAGATGAGTCAGTGGACCCCAGGAAAAGCCAGGGGCATTGGGAGCACAGAGGGAATGAGAACGAGAGAGGCAGGACTGGCTTCATAACTTGGGGACACAGTGCAGAATGAAAACATGGGGCCCTTGGTTCAAAATTATTAAGACTTTCAAGATGGCGGTGGCAGAGCGTTAAGCGAAACACAGTGCCTCTGTGAGTGTGGGCCCTCGTGCAACAGCACACATCACAGGCCCCAAAAATCCAGCCTAGGGGAGGAGCAATGGTAAGTCATCCAAGAAGCCTGATTAGGGCCCATGTGAGGTGTCCCCCCAAATTTGGGCCACCCGTCCATTGCCCACCTCAGCTTCATTTCTCTCACCATAAAGCCATTAGCCACCTTCTGCTGATGATGTGGGAACTATATTCTATAAAAAAGCTTTGACGTCCTTCATAGAAGCACATTAAAATACATGAACACTTCCTACATGCTAATGATAATTCGACTTCACAGTGGAATAAAGTTTCATTTTTAACACAGGAGGCCATGGGCTGTACGTAATACCTCCCTTTTCAATATGTTATTTGACCTACTAATTTTTTTTAACCACCATCATATGAACGTCTGCGGGAAAAAATATTAAAGTAGTGAAAAGCTATGTGAAAGTGTCAGTGTTCATGATAAAGAATCCTCATTACCACAACTGTGTCAGGCTGTGTCGGAGGAGGCAAAGAGCAGATTGGGTTACTGTAACAAAATCATTTGAAAATTGGAACAGGCAAATTTTTAATTGATATGATCTATGACTATGATATGTATGCTTCAACGTTATAGTGCTGGAAACCCTGGATGGTTTCTTGCAATGGAACAGAACTCTACCCTGAAGTGGCCTACAGACGACAATGAAAGGCCTTAGGGTAGGTTTTTAGAAAAGTGTTGTGTTTCAATGAGGCAGTTTCTGAGCCAGCTAGTCTGAGTTCATATGTCGCCTCAGGCTTTCACTGTGTGGTTTGGGGTAAGTTATCTGATTTCTCCAAGACTCTTTCATTGGCAAAATGGGGAACCTTAGGGTGCCTCTGTCAGAGATGTGTGCAAGGATTTGGGGAGATACATGGAAAGCTCCCCTGTTTATGGCGAGCCCTCAAAAGAGTCTTGGCTATTATTATGGGCGTGACTACTGCTGCCGTTGGTTTTTTGTGCTGGTTCTGGCTGTTGTTTTTGTTATTATTATACCCTCTGGCTCCTGCCTGCCCCACAACTTTATTTCCTGTCAGTTTTTCCCATTCGATGCAACCCCGGGCGAAAATCCTTGTCCCCTGCGCGAACTGGAAAGTTCTCTGCCTTCTTATTGTTGCCCTTGCTGTGAGGAGGCCAAGTAACCACTTGGAGGGGATGTTGTAGAGGCAAATTCAAGCCACAGAAGGGAACTGGGCGGAATGAGATCCCCTGGAAAGTTCCCCTGGGCTCTAAGATTCCATCAGATCAACAAAGCGGATAGGGAAGTTAGCAGCCTCCGGGCAGACCTTCTCAAGAGTGTTCTCCGACTCTCCTCTGCTCTCCTGGCAACATCCCCTCCTTTTCAGCCTCTCGCTAGGGGCGCCTTTGGTTCCCTAGCACTGAGTGCAACGTGGAGCCGCCCATGCTGGGGACTCCGGTAGAGATAGGCCTCTGTGGAGGGGAATGTAGACACGGTAGACAGATCTTGGGAGATAATCTCCAGCAAATTAGATTCCCTGAGCCTCAGCTTCTTCAGCAGTAAAATGGGCATATTAGTAGCCCCTGTGCAGGGTGAGAATTAAATCAGATGTTATACACAAAGGGCTTTTAACCGAGGATCCAACGTACATAGCGAGATCACTAAATATCACCTCCCTGTCATCACGGTGGGGTGGGGTGGGGGCTTGGGCTGTGTGTTTAAGGGGATTTGGATGAACAGATGCGGCTTGCAGGGCCACAGGGGAAGGTGGATCGAGGCAGGTGGGGGAAGATGGCAGGAGGCCCCGAAGCATGGACCAAGTGACCTGGGCCTCAGAAAGCAAAGAGTTGGGAGCCCCCGCTTCATCTCCATTCCTTTTCCTCTTCTCTGGTCAGTGCTGTGTGCAAAATCGCTTAAAAATAATAGGATGAATTTTCCTGAACTCAACAGACTTCAAGGCCTGTTTCTCCAGTTTTGGAAATAGCTCCAAATCTGTGTCCGGCCCGCCCCGGAAAGCAACATGAAACCCAGCGTGCCCTGCCACCGCTTCCTGGTTCCACTGGGCACGGACTTGGAGCTGGCCACGTTCCAGGGCAGGCTCTCTCTCGGCACTGTCTGCATGGGGTCTGTGACCCCAGGATGAGGAAGGCAGGGCCAGGGCTGGGTGGGCTGTCTCCTCAGCTTTTGCTGGAGAGCACCAGGCACATCCTGCTTGCTGTTCCTGCGTGCTCCAAACCACGAGCCTTTTCTTGGTCTTGAGACCTCCCACCTCCAGTGGTGGCCCAGCACATGCTAACCCACTTACAGACAGCAGCTTCTAGGAGGCAGGAACGACCCCCTGACGTCTAAAACATCAATACTGAAAGGACTGAAGCGAAGAAAGCACAGTGGCCTGAGTCACAGGGGCAGAGTGGAGTTGAGTCAGGCATCAGTTAGTCCCAGGTCGTCTTTCACTGTTAACTAAGCAACTACTACATAACCAGACATTGTGGGAAACAAGACAGCTTGCCCCACGCTCTTCCTGATGGGTCTCAGGTGCAGACTTGGGGTCTGGGGCTGAAGGATTTTCTCAGCATAAGTACCACAGAGTTGCTACTGGCTGAGTTTTCACAGCCCTGGATCTCTAAGCCTCAGTTTCCCCACCTGTAAATCTCTCCTCATGGAAAGTCCCTGGGCAGGAAAGGTGAAAACACATGTAAAGCCCCTATTACAATGCCTCCCCGGAATTATTTTTTATTGGCTGAAAAATTAGCAAAAGATCCCACGAAAATCTCAGTCAACTGGTCCTTTATAAGACAAAGAACTAATACAAAATATGCAGTCAATTCCAAACACTAATCTTTTTTTTTTCCTCAACCTTCCATCCTAAATACTAATAATATAAAGCAAAACCATAACAACAGTGTCACACACTGTCTGAAGCATTTTGGTCTCCCAGCAACCCTGAGAGGTTAAGGACTGACCAAGCCCATATCGCAGACTAGAAAACACAGAATTCATAGGCCAGGGTCACACAACTCTGAGGAATATTCCTTGAGTTCGCATTTGCTTCCATCTGCCTCCTGCTGCCCCTTCCATTCTTTCTAGCACCCCAGGCAAGTCAGGACGTCAGGGCCAACACTCGGCCCTCTCTTCCTTTTAGAGAGCCGCCTCCCACTCTCCCTTCCTTTGTATCGGTATCTAAACAGACAGGCAGCAGGAAAGCTGCCATTACCTAACTGGAAAAATGCTCCAGGCTTCTGCAGACTTCTGCATTGCCTCTGCAAGGCCTATCCCTCTCTGAGGAAAAGGTCTCAGGGAGAAGCGGGGAGCCTTAGTGGCGTCCCCTTGTGATCGGGAGAATGAGGAGGAAAGAAGTGATTTTTGACAGCGGCTGGGTGAGGGGAACTGGACTCTCCAAACCCCAGAGAAATGGTGTTGGCACGAAGCAGCTGCCGCTGAAAAGGGCCCCAAATCCACCCTGAGTTTCCACGATGAAGTGGACTCACCAACCAGTCAACTAGGGGAAGGTCAGAGGGACGCGGAACCAGAGAGGTGACATCCTGTGCCTGCCTGAAGGCTCAGTGCCCCCAGTTCGGGAGCAGAATGGCTGCCCGCCGACGGAGCAGGAACTGGGGAACCAGACGGTCACCTGCCCCCCACCACGAAGAAGGAAGTCTAGTGGATGAAGAAATGGGGAAGTCGGAGGTGCTCCTGCAGTGGCTGTTAAGTCTATAGAACAATTGATTTTAATCCCCAGTGAGACAAAAGCCTCTGCCATAAACGAGATTAACAAGAGGTTTCTAGAAACATTTTCTGAGGGAGAAGGAGTGGGGCAGCATTGCGTTAACTGCTTTATCTGAAAACCCAACCTGGCTTTTTTTCCCCTTCACAGGCCTCGGGCAGCCCCACCCCCATGGTATTTGTAACTTGTTTCAGCCGCAAGGGGCGGGGGTCCCTCGTGTTCACAGAGTCAGGTGCCATTTTGAAAACTGCTCCAGTCTACCTCGAGCTCCCATGTTTCCGGATATAACTCAGATACGCACCTCAAAATGGAATCCTGCTCAAAAGACTCCCTTCGAGATAGAGTTCGCCTTTTCAATTTAATATTCAGGTTTTAGACATAATGGGATCGCAGCCTTTGGCCTTGTACCCGGGCCTCCTTAGCAATCACTTTTATAATTTAGGGAAATAAGGAACAGGAAAGTAAAGGAACTTCCCCCTGGTCCGGCAGCAAGTCCATAGCAGAGCTTGAACTTGAGACTTAATTTTTCTAAGAGGGAGGCGACGTGCTCAATAAACCCCGAAAAATTCACTACCAACTCGCAAATATTCCGGTTATTTGGTTTGGGTGCCCACCACAATTACAGCATTGAAAAAAAATAGCCGTGTTTCAGTGAGAAACTTTTCTTTTAAAAAATCACTTAAGGGTGCTTTACTTCTCAGTCAAGTCTAGGAGAATGCTAGCGAGACAAAGAGGGCCAGGGTGGGGCGTAGGGCTTCCACTGGTCTGAAAGCTGAGTCACAGGAATCGCAGCCCTGCAAGTGGGCGAGGCCGCGGGGCGAGGCATACTGCACCCCGGCTGGGGGATGTCTGCCACGGACAAAGGCAGTTTCACAGTAAAGGAATGCCTGTCCCGCTAGGTACCACCCAGGCCCTTAGTTATCACGCTCGGAGCCCCAAGGGCCGGTTTTCGCGGCCGCTGCAAAAATCCACGCAGCTAGAACCGACATAAAGGGGTGGGGGATACGTTACGAAGGAAGTGCGGCGGGGAGAGGGCGCTTTACGCGCTTTATTTTGCCGCCCTCGTCGTGGCTTGGTGCATGGGTGGACGCGGGGCCCCCCCAAACGCCATGCAGGCCCCGGACGCCGTTCCGGAGACGAAACCCGGCGCTAAGGAGTTAAGCGGGCGGGCAGATGACGTCATCTCATTTGCATAGGAGCGGGCATATAGCTGCGCCCGCCGCGCCCCGCTCGACACTCGGCGGCGGCCACAGCGCAGACCAGACTTCACTCGCTCGCAGTTCGCTCCGGTGAGCCCCGGGGCCCTCTATCTCCTGCCTTCCGCTCCCCTTCCCGCCCCGCGCTCGCCCCCCTTGCCGCCCGCAACCCCGAAACCCAGCGCGAGGGGTCGTCTGGGAAAATGCTGCTCTTCGGGAACATGGGGAATGCCAGACCGTTCAGATGGGTAACGGGGTCGGGAATTCGGTGACTCTTAAATATGTTTTTTAAAACTGGCTTTTTGCTATTGCCGTTTGGAAGGGAATAGTTTTTTTCTTTCCTACCCTCAAAGGCATTCTGCATAGCTCTTAGGCGGTGATGAATCAGGAATAGAAAGATCCTTTGTTCCAATTCACACCCACCCAAGCCCGGAGCTTCAGACTCAGTTATTTCTCTCGCCTCCGGTGGCTTCGTGGGCTGTATCTGTTAGGTTTAGGGCTGCGGGGCTATATTATGAAATCTGGAAAACGTCCTTTTTGCAGGGGGACGTGTGCAGGGCTGCCGAATTGCTCCTAAATGGAGATCGTAATCGATCTAGCCTTGTGTGCGGCTGGCTGCATTGTTGGCGAGAGGGAGGAAGCGGGGAGGGCGGTGGTCGGTGGCGCCCGGCCGCAGCTGCCGCCTTTGTGAGAAGAAAAGAAAGCCGCACGGCTCGCATCTTTGGGGAAGAGGCCAAGTATAGAAAAAAACATTTTGTGCAGCCTTCGCTTCATTTTTAGAAGTCTTACTCGATTTTCTTCCCCTTAAACTTGAAATGACTTCACTTTTATGTTGAAACGCCGCCATTAATCGGCGGTGATTAATTTCACGCTTGCGAGAGATTCCGCCTCCTAACGTGGGCGGTCTTCCCAATTTGGCCCCTCGCGTTTTGAAATCCTAAAGGCAGCGGGAAAGCGCTCTTTTTTTTTTCCTGTAGAAAGAGGAAGATGTTTAGCCCTGAATGAAAGTGGAAGGAGTTAAAAGTGCGTCTTCAGGCAGGAGACAGGAAGGCAGAACGCGTTTTCTGAGCCCAGAAAGACGAGGGGTAGGTGGCTCACCCTCAACCTCTTGGCTTTGTACCCGCAGCGCCCTCTGCAACCATGTCTGACAAACCCGATATGGCTGAGATTGAGAAGTTCGATAAGTCGAAATTGAAGAAAACGGAAACGCAAGAGAAAAATCCACTGCCTTCGAAAGAAAGTAAGCCACCCCCCCTTCTTTCGAAAAGGCTGAGCGGGAGTGGCCGGGTGGGTAGGAGAGGATGGGAGGGGCTGGGAGAAGAATTGTGGTGGGGGTAGGGAGTGCGGGAGGAGCCAACAGCTTTTTGATTCTGGTGACTTGCAAAGGTTAATTTAAAACTGCTGCAGCCAACAAACAATAGGGTTTAATAATTTAATGCAGTGTTTAATTTTCCATATTAATATGCAGATGCCGGTATCCTTTTATCTGTAAAAATGTTCTGTTCGTAGAAGCATTTCATGATGGAATGCCTATTGGTACTTGATAGAATTTGTATGATAAGGAGAGATCTTTTCAGAAGAAAGGACTATAATCCTATGTTACGCTATACTGAATTCGCATCTTCACCCGCTCCATCTTTTTTCTTTTTCTCTCCGGTCACAGCGATTGAACAGGAGAAGCAAGCAGGCGAGTCGTAATGAAGCGTGCGCCGCCAGTATGCACTGTACATTCCACAAGCATTGCCTTCTTATTTTACTTCTTTTAGCTGTTTAACTTTGTAAGATGCAAAGAGGTTGGATCGAGTTTAAATGACTGTTGCTACCCCTTTTCACATCAAAGAATGGAGAACTACTGACAACGTAGGCCGCGCCTGCCTCTCCCATCTGCCTGTGTGGCTGGCAGGGAAGGAAAAGAACTTGCATGTTGGTGAAGGAGGAAGCTGGGTGGGACGACAGTGAAATCTAGAGTAAAAAGCTGGTCCAAGGTGTTCTGCGGGCTGTAAAATGCAGTTTAATCAGAGTGCCATTTTTTTTGTTGTTCAAATGGTTTTAATTATTGGAATGCACAATTTTTTTAATATGCAAATAAAAAGTTTTAAAACCTGGCTGGTGTGACGCTTTGGTCTCTGGAAGGAGTGGCTTACTCAGATGAAATCTTGGTAAAAGGGTCTAAAGTGGGTGGCCTGGGGAGTGATAGATGACAAACATCTGGCAATTTGGGTAAAAGATCAAAATGGGTTTCATCCAGGTATGCGAAATACCTCGTCTACACTGGGTAATTGGGAAATGGTTCATTTTCTTAGGCTGATTGAATTCCTGGTGTCTGGAGTTGAGTGAAAACTGACAAAAATATTTGCAGTCCTTACTTTTAAAGGATTTGTTAAGCCTACGTTGAACCTCTCATCTCAAGAAATTGAAGGTGGTATAATTCACAGCACGCTACTTCAGGTGTCAAACTTGGTGTATTTAGCCAGTTACCAGTCTTATACGGAAAAACGACATTTTAACAGCTGCTTTATAAAGGATTGAAGACGTGCTTCCTTCTTTGTCTAATGGCTGATTCCAATTTGAATCCAATATTTAAAATTGTTTTTTGTAAAATAAGTGCACTTAGGATTAATAAATATGACAAAATTTAATCTAGATAATGAAAGAAAATCTTCAAATTTAAAGCACAGCAGCTGGGCAAGGATGAAAATCTTGCTGTGCAAGTCCAGTAGGATTTAATGGGCTCACCCTCCAGAGCTTTACCTTTCTTGAGTCCTTGATAACTTCTCAATTACTTGACTACCTATATTAATCGATGGGTAAAAAACCCCAAGTCCTTGTTCGAGGGGCATTTTAGGTGCAGAAAGGGAAATGAGCAGGGTTTTAAAGGAGAGGGGATGGCTTAAACGTCTTTAATGGATTCCTCCTTTATATAAGGAAGGGTGCAAGTATTTTTTTAAATAATTAAGTGGAAACAGCATTTAATGATAGTTGATTTAATAGTTGAGCAAAGCTGAGATTCACAATGCAAATGTCCAAGACAAGCTATACCCCCACCAAAAAAAAACTGACTTAGAAAAATAACCATTTTTAAGGAGAGGGGCTGGAGGGCACATTGTTGGTGATTAAATCGGTTGATTTCGTTTCCTTTTGCTCAACACTTATTTTGAGAAAGGCACAGGAAACCATTTACCTGTGGTTTATAGACAACCAGATCATCACCAAGAAGCCTTTATCTGCTTCACAAGGGAAGGGATAGGTGCAAAACCGGTGGCTGCAAAAGCTGGAGGGCTTCACCCTACTGGATCGATCAAGAACGGAGCAGTGAGCACAAAAGTCCGGGAGCCTTCTCAAGATGGAGTCCGCCCCCCCAGCCCTGTGTGTTCTCTTCCTGCCTGTAAGGAAGGGTGTGGGCAAAATGAAAATGTCCAAGGCACAAAGATAAAACCAAGCCCAGGTGTTTACTGAGTGCATTTTTCAAACAATGCCAAGATGAAATCAGATGGTAAGAAATGCACACAACTCCAGTCTTCCTCAGTTTTAAAATAAAAATGAGCATTTAAGGGGAAACGGGTGAGTCATGAAATCAAGTGATGGGAGAGAAGACCTCTCTCTCCCGGGACAACAAAGCCCAAACGTAGCCAGAAAAAAAAAATAAAAAAAAAAGTGAAATGAGAAATTTGGTAAGGATTGAATTTTGCCTGCTTGGTGTGTGGGATGGCGAAACCCAAAAGCTTCTGCATGTATCTATCACATTGTACACTTTGCTGCTGTACATGGATGTGGGGGTGGGGGAGAGAGGCTGCTTGTTTTGTTTTTTGCTGGGAAACGGAGAATTCTCCCCCCAAGTGAGGATCTTTGCAGAGGGTTTGGGGTATTTATGAATCAGTTTGGGGCTTTATACCCTCAGTATTGCGTTTGAAGTGGACCGTGCTTTTCACAAAGGGGACCTGAGGGTCACCGTTAGAATGACGGTGAGGGTCTTAGACCCTCCTCCCCCCAAACCCCCAGAAATAATACAAGCCAAGGGAGCTTATGTAAAAGTTGAAGGTTGCACCGTCCAGTCTGGGCTGGGACTTCTGCAAACTTTGAATTGAGCAGGAAGAATAAAGCAAAAATAGAGGAAGTAAAAGAGGCTCACAGACAGAGGCTTGGGACCGAGTCTTATTTATTTCTAACTCTTACAAATGCCTCAACCATCACAGCCACCCTTTTCAGTCTTCCATCAGATACAGTTTTCAGGCTAATTCATTCAGGAGAACAGCATAGTCTTGGGGCCGATCTTGGAGGATTGTGTATATGGGGGAGCTGGGGGGATGTGTGCAAACTTACCAAACGTGGAGCTCCCTCGGCCCCCAGGGCCTCTTCCACGCCTGATAATCATTGCATCCTCCTCACGGCCTTGTGAATTAGACAGCATATCCTTGAAATGTACCGGGAAGATTTATTTGCCTCAAGAAGCGTCTAACTCCTCAAGACACCAAAATAAAAGAATTTTCTATCCTTTCTAAAAACGTATGGGGCCAATTTTGTGCTTACTTGAAAAAACAGTGCATTTAGCAAACAACATTATGACCAAAAAATAAAAATAGAAATCTTGAGCTCTTTTTAGTTCAATCATGTAAATTGAAAACATTGTTTCATAGCTTGAAAAGCACTTCACGCTTATTTACGCTGGTAGCATTCACTGGCCTGGCAAGAGAATAAGAAAATTACCCTCCCCAGTCCCTCACCCCAATTTCTCACTTTTTAAAGAGTGGCTTACACACCAATCTAAGAGAATGACATACACCAGTTTGAAGTTCAACTATATTTTATTTGCATGTAAGGAGAAGGGATTGAATTACAAATTGCAGATACAGATGTTCCATGAAGTAAGCTAAGAAGAAAATATGTGTCTGTGACCTCTATTTACCTGGCTTATTTTATCTTGGATACGTGCATTTTTTTTATCCCTCTAGTCACACACTCATGCTGGTACCAGCCCAGCTCTTTTGTGAGCAGGGTCCATGTAGTCTGTGTTCCCATTTGTGTATTTTTTCTTCTACATCCAATAGCATGCCTTTTGTAGTGGTGGATAAATACTAGGGTTTCAGCAAACCCTTTTTCTCTATTAACTGATGGCGATCTCATTTAACATGTTTTTGAACATACTTTTGAGTATGTGAATAGCATGCTCAAAACACAATTTTAATATATATATATTAATATAATATATGCAATTTTATATACAATAATGTATATACAATTAAATATATATATAAAGTCTTGCCTGGAAAATTCCATGAATGGGGGAGCCTGGAGGGCTATAATCCATGGGGTTGCAGAGAGTCGAACACAACTGAGCTACTGAACATATATATATATATATATATATATATATATACACACACACACACATATATATATGTTTGCTTAGTCGCTCAGTCATGTCCAACTCTTTGCTATCTCATGGACCATAATCTACCAGGCTCCTCTAGCCATGGGATTCTCCAGGCAAGAACACCGGAGTGGGTTGCCATTTCCTATTCCAATATATATGTATATGTATATGGTAGTGGTGGTTTAGTAGCTAAGTCATGTACAACTCTTTGCAGCCTCATGGACTGCAGCTCGCCAGGCTCCTTTGTCCATGGGATTTTCCAGGCAAGAATACTAGAATGGGTTGCCATTTCCTTCTCCAGAGGATATTCCTGACCCAGGGATCGGACCCATGTCTCCGTGTCTCCTGTCTTACAGGATTCTTTACCTCTGGGCCACAAGGGAAGCCCTGTGTGTGTGAGTGTGTATGTGTGTGTGTGAGTTTATGTGTGTGTGTGAGTGTATGTGTGTGTGTGTGAGTATGTGTGTGTGAGGGTGTGTGTGGGGGGCCCTAAATGGAAAACCTTGAAAAAGAAGGGCTAGCTTTGCGGTTTAGAGCTAAGATGGCGCCTGGCAGTAGAGATGAGGGCGTGGCGTAAGTTGGTTGTTAAAACTTTTGATTGGCTCTCTTGATTTCCGTGCACGTGGACAGCGCGTGATCACCATAGACTCTTGTTACAATGAAGCGCATGATGACCTTTAACGTGATTGGTGCAACTATGGTATATTAAGATTTGACCTTTAACGTGATTGGTGCAACTATGGCATATTACAATTTGACCTTTAACGTGATTGGTCCAACTCTCACAACCCCCCCTTGCTTGCCTATATAAACCAAGAGTTTGTGGCAATAAAGCGGAACTGCTTAGACAGAACCCTTGTCGCTTCCTCACCGAGGGGCTGGGTTGGCGGACAGCAGGCTCACCTCTCCTCGGGACCCGGGAAGTTCCACTGCCTCTCTTTTTCTGCGGAGCGCCCCCCGCATGTGTATGTGTGTAAAGTTAAGTTGTTAGTCGCTCAGTTGTGTCCAGCTCTGTGAACCCATGGACTGGGGCCTGCTAGGCTCCTCTGTCCATGGAATTCTCCAGGCAAGAATACTGGAATGGGTTGCTATTTCCTTCTCCAAGGGATCTTCCTGACTCAGGGATTGTACCCCAGTCTCCTGCATTGCAGGCAGATTCTTTACTGTCTGAGCCACCAAGGACGCTACATATATTAATGTCTCCTTATTAATCAAGGAGATTATACAGGGACATTCTTGTCAATACTTATTGCTAATACACACCTAAATACAATGAAAGTAAATTCACAGGTAATGTGGAATCTCCATTCGTGAAATTTAATACTTTTACAAATATATTTAAAGAGCTTTGAATGCTAATTTGCCACCGTCTGTTGTGAGGTGGTTTTCAATCAGTACTTGTAACCAATTCCATATTATTAAGCCAGAGTGCTGGATCATTCATTCACTCCATTGATGTTTTATTGCTTGCCCAATACATGCCAGGTATTTTATTTGCCACAGAGATTGTCATAAATAAAGTGTAGCCTCTGCCCTTGTGTTTCTTCCCTTAGTTCAAGATATCCTTTTAATCTCAACCTGAGTAAAAAATGCTAAGAAGTTATTCTTTTCCATTTTTAGGGTGAATGTAGAACCTAAGGGCTTTGTATTTTTAGGTGAGTGTGAAGATCTATTCTCTGCTTTGGTGTGGACTTTTCCCCAAAGGTCTGTATAATGACTCCATTGAAATCCCTCCGAAAGCTCAAGGGTGAGTGATATTTGATGGAAACCACCTGATTCTTTTCATCACAATCAAATGTTTTTCAGCATAGAAAGATTAGGTATAGTATCTCTTGCCTCTCATCTGACAATCTTTTATGAGAAATGCCCAAGTTTTAGGAATGGACTGGCTGGATGTTGTTTTAAATTCAGTTCTACGATTTTATTATTTAGATGCTGAATTTCCAGAGGAAGACTTCTCTCTTTTTTTTAAACTTTATTTTATTGAAGTATAGTTGATTTACAGTGCTGTTACTTTCAGATGTACAGCAAACACAGACACACATATATCTTTTTTTTCAGATTCTTTTCCCTCATAGGTTATTACAAAATACTGAGTATAACTCCCTGTGCTATACAGTAAGTCCTTATTGGTTATCTATTTTATATATACTACTATGTGTATCTGTTAATGCCAAGCTCCTAGTTTATCCCTTCCCTTCCCCTCAGCTTTTTCCTTTGGAAACCATGTTTGTTTTCTATGTATGTCCAGAGAAACACTTCTTATTGCTAAATTCTTACCCTTCCTCTGTCAACCTTCTTTCTCCAATTTGACCAAGACTGACAGGGGCAAAAACAACAGTCATTCAAATTTTGAAATCCCTCAGATGGTGTAGCAAAATGGTGAACACATGAGAATATCTTTAAGCCTAGCACCTGGCTGATGGACAGCTGGGTCACTTCCATTTAGTAGGACCCCAGAACTTTGAGCCTCAACAGAGAGGGACAAGTTATGTTCATAATCTATTCAAAGCAGTTGAAGCTATTCTTTTTTTTTTATACAATAGAATTTATTTATTTATTTATTTTAAATTTTATTTTTACTTTATTTTACTTTACAATACTGTATTGGTTTTGCCATACAGTGACATGAATCCACCATGGGTGTATATGAGCTCCCAATCCTGAATCCCCCTCCCACCTCCCCCCCCCCATACCATCTCTCTGGATCATCCCCATGCACCAGCCCCAAGCATCCTGTATCGAACATAGACTGGCACTTCGTTTCTTACATGATAGTATACATGTTTCAATGCCATTCTCCCAAATCATCCCACCCTCTCCCTCTCCCTCAGAGTCCAACAGTCCGTTCTATACATTTGTGTCTCTTTTGCTGTCTCGCATACAGGGTCATCATTACCATCTTTCTAAATTCCATATATGTGTGTCAGTATACTGTATTGGTGTTTTTCTTTCTGGCTTACTTCACTCTGTATAATCGGCTCCAGCTTCATCCATCTCATTAGAACTGATTCAAATTTATTCTTTTTAATGGCTGTTCTTGTCCCATTATTGTCAAACCACAGGAAATTATGCTTTTCTTCATTACCACCCTGAATTTTGTAAGTGGCTAATACCTTTGGCTATGTAGAGACTTTGTCATAGAGTTTTCCTAATCTAAGAACAAAAATATTTCATGAGGTTAAATATATACACTATATATACATAATATTATGCACATATTGATGTCATCCTGTTATTGCAACCTAAAGTCATGGCTTGCATGGAGGGTAGAAAAAAAGTTTTTCTGAAAACATATATTGAGCACTTCCTGTGTTCCCAGCTCTTTCCTAGATGCTAGGGATAGAAATCTGAATCCGAGCTGGGCCTGATGGGAGAGGCAGACCTGTGTACATGAAAAGCCACGTAGAGCGTGAGCCATAGATCGGTTCATTTACCCAACAATTTCACCGAGCTCCATGTTTGCCATGTGATACTTGGGTTGGGAGATCCATGACAGCAGACGGTTAAGGGCCTGTCTGCTTCACTAAGGAGTTTTATAAACTCCCCTTCGGCAACTGGGGCTTTTCAGAAGTAAAATCACTTAGCCCACATGAGATAGTTTCTAGATTCTTCCTGTGTGAAATGAAGCTATATGGAGGATAGGGCAAAGAATGGACTGCCCATGCTTGCCATCAACAAAGCCAATTGTCATTAACAATTAATTAATTGACATTAACCAAGCATGAGAAGGTAATATATCAGACTTTTATTGGTGTTTCTTAGTCTACATTTCAACAACACAGGCAGTCACATCTCCATACTGGAAAATCATTTCATGTTGATTTGCTTCCAGTTTTTATACTGGTGTAGACAGAGGTTAATATATTTGAAATAATTAAAATTATATTTATTTATTTTTGGTGGGCTTTGTGTGGTTTGCAGTGCCTTATTCTAGGGTTTGCACACTAAAAGCTGGTCTTCAATCATGTATGACTCTCTCTGTGCCTTCTCCTCTTCTTAGGCCCACCTGGGCAATCCAGGATGGTCTCATTTCAAAATCCTTAAATCTGTAAAAGCTCCTTTTCCAAATAAGTCAACATTCACGAGTTCCAGGGATTTGACATGAGTAGAGCTGTTGGGGAGAGGGGCAAGGCACCATCTAACCCACCAGGAATCATGACCCATAGATCCAGTTATACCTCAATGGTTGAAGTAGCAAACTGGTGATCAGCTCTGTGGGCAGAGACAAAAATCTTACTGAACAAATGGGTTTGTGGGAGGAGAGAGAGAGGATAATTGCAGTTTTTTTTTTTTTGCATCCATCAGAAAGTTATTTCATGATATAAGAAGTCATAAGGAAAAACTTCTCGGAGCTGTGAATCAGCAGGGACCAAGGGGAATAGAATGGAAGGAAAATCAAAGGCTTGGGATTGGTTGTAGATTTACTGTAATGACAGAGATGAGGAGCCCAGGTGGCCATAGGAGAAAACAATGGTGCTGCTGCAGCAATTGGAAATGTGCACAAGGCGAGAGCAGAATACCATGTGGGAAACAAACATTAATGCCCCGGGCTTCCTTGGCGGCTCAGTGGTAAAGAATCCGCCTGCCAGTGCAGGAGTTGCAGGTTCGATCCCTGGGTCAGGAAGATCTCCTGGAGGAGGAAATGGCAACCCGCTCCAATATTCTTGCCTGAGAAAACCCACGGACAGAGGATCCTGGAGGGCTATGGTCCATGGGGTCCCAGAGTCAAACACGACTGAGCGACTGAGCATGCACGCCCACAGCATGACAATAAATGACACTGCTTAGTTAGGAAAGAAAATAAAGCTACTTCTCATTGAAGTCCAAATAGCATTTTCCTTTTTTTTTTTTTAATCCAAATGGCCAAGTAGACAAGATCTGTCCTCCATCATCCTGGAAAATTTAATCTCTCGTCCACCTATCACTTTTTGGGTGGTGATTCCAGTGTCCCCCCGGTCCTGAATTCTCCTGGAAAATTTAATCTCTCGTCCACCTATCACTTTTTGGGTGGCGATTCCAGTGTCCCCCCAGTCCTGAATTCTCCTGCTTCTCTTCACTCATCTTTTTCTCTGGTTCTGCTTCACCTGCCCCTTAGATATTGGTTTGTGCACAGAGCTAACCTTGACCTTATAGTCTTCCTCATCTATGCTCTTCCTTTCCCCATGGCTTCGCCTAGAAAGTTTCTTTAACCTGATGACTTTACGACTCCTTTGAACTCCATCTGGCTCTCTTTCAGGCTCCATTGCTTAAAGTCATCCTGTCTACAAAACTTGTCCTCCCAACTTGGTCAATGGCATCATTGTCATTTAAGACACTTGAAAAGACACCTGTATCTCGTGACTCGCTGCTCACGTCCATCATTCACCAGCCCTGGGAATTTAATGCAAACATTGGTCTACAAGCTGTGTCCTTGGGTTCAAATTTTTCTTTCTGTCAAGTTCTCACTTCCCTATTTGCCCCATCCTCATCCCAGTCATTTTCCAAGGCCCAGTTCCTTTCACATCCTCCAAGGAGTCTCCTTAGACCTAAGCTCAGATTGATTCTGCCCTTCCCCAATGCCTGCTGCATCCTACTGGTACTTTCTATGAAGACTTTAGAATCTACACCTCACTGGAATAGAGTGATGACCTAAATCTCGGTTTCCCTTTCCAGATTGGAGGGTTTCTCGCATGGAGCTCTGTGGAGTACGTGCCTGAGAAATGTGAGTTGAACTGCTTTCTATTGAATTTACACACAACATATAGGAATCTTGCCAATAAAAGATGCAAGGTATAGCTAGTTTTCCCCACCCCTGGGGTCGGAAATTCATGTGTTTACAGGTGCCCAGCAGGTCACATAAATAACCGGAGAGGTCAAGCTCTGTCGAGAGAAACGAGGCAGCCCTTTCAGCTCCATAAGGAAACATGGACCCAGTGTTGCCAATTCCGATTTTTCAAGAGAATGCAGAAATAGAGAACTTTAGATGTGCAGTCCCCAAGGTTTTAATTATTGGCAACTAAGTAGAGATATTTTAACCTTTTGTTGTAAAATTGAAGAAAGTAAAGAAAACTACAAAAAAAAAACACACAAACCTATAGTTTAATGTGTTGTGAGGCAGATATCCAGCTCTTATAATGGAAACTCAGGTCGAGAAACAGAACTTGGTCACCCATCCCAGGAGCCCCACCTGGGTTCCCTTCCAGTCTCAACACCTGCATATGAACCTCTCCTCTGCATTTATACTAATAATCTGCTTTCATTTTCTTATGGTTTTATCAATTGTATGTGCACCCTGAGGTGCTATACTCTAACAATACAAATTTAGTCATTTTTGAAAATTTGTGTCTTTTTATCTACATCTTCTGCCAACCCTTCCTTTTCCTTACAATTTTTCTGTTGAAGTACCTGGGGTATTTGGAGAAGGAAATGGCAACCCACTCCAGTGCTCTTGCCTGGAGAATCCCATGGATAAAGAAGCCTGGTAGGCTATAGTCCATGGGGTCGCAAGAGTCGGGCATGACTTAGTGACTAAACCACCACCACCACCTGGGGTGTTGGACTTGTAAAGTTTCTCACAGTCTGGATTTTGCTGATGTTTACTGAGCGGTGCCGCTCATGATGTGATCTGCACTTCCTGTACTTTGGCATCGAGATCCAGAACTCATGTTCATTAATTGAAACACTATTTTCAATTGTGAACATCATCTGGTTGGCAGCAGCTTACCTCTGCATCCTCTCCCTTGCTCTCTCTCCTTATTTGTTTCTCTCTCTACTTATTTTGCCCTGACTATGGGAAAGATTGAGGGCGGGAGGAGAAGGGGACGACAGAGGATGAGATGGTTGGATGGCATCACTGACTCAATGGACATGAGTTTGGGTAAATTCTGGGAGTTGGTGATGGACAGGGAGGCCTGGCGTGCTGTGGTCCATGGGGTAAAGAGTTGGATACGACTGAGTGACTGAACTGAACTGATGAATAAATCAGTCAACTTCTTTGCCACTTTCCATGTGGAGAGGATGACAATGTATTCTCATCTAACAGAATCAAAGTCTTCCTAATACTCACATGGCTTACCATAAACTTTCAGCATCGTGGTTCCTTGGATCCTGTAACGTGGGCCACATAGGGATGTTTAAAGGGAGAAAACAGGCAACCTCCCAGAGACCCATTGGTTTCCTTTCCATCAGATAATCCACCAGGTGGGAGTCAGCCAAGACACTTGTCTTTCCCCCACCAGATGACAGGATTTCCTCTGACCACAGCACATACTGGTTTAAAGGAGAAGTCTAGAACCACTTCCCACATGGGGAAAGGAGGTAGGGAGATATAACTCTGAGTATAGGTGCCAAAAGTCAGAGTGCGAAAGACAAGGGAGCTGTGTCTTCCATGGGAGTAAAAGGAAACAGGATTTGCAGAGAGACATCCAGGATAGAAAAGTTCTGGTGAAAAAAAAATCTATTAAGAAATCTGCAAAATCCCGTGGAAAAATACATAAGAAATGGAGAACAGCAAAAACAACAAAATGAGAAAGAGGCAAAAAAAAAAAAAAAAAAAGGAATCTAGACAGTAGAACCAAGATGACCTGTTGTAGATCAGAAAACATTTTCCCAATCAATGAAAGGGCCTGGTGAGCAAAGCTAAAATTGTACATCCATGGTAGTACCTGTAATTGATTATAATCATTTAAACGACTTAATCATTTCAGTTAGACTCTATCCCTAGTGTTAGATTGCTGCCCAGATAAAGCTCTTTTTATTACAAGTCAGAGATCAGGGTGGTTTAATACTCACTGTGGTCCCTACTAGACTGGATGCATAAAGCACAATGGCTATTGATTAGCCGGTTAATAACCAGGCAAAAACCTGTCTCTAGATTCAGTGACTTGAAGAGCTAGTGACCTAGGAGGAATTTCCTCTTGCTGAATGGGCAAGTCTCTTGCTGAATGGTGGAAACTAACTCGTTACACCAGTGGGGGCACTTCAGCTGACCTGACCCTTTCTTTTCCTTTCCACCCTTGTCACCCCTTTTTACCCTACTCTTTCATTGTTATCCTACCTCAAGTCCACTGTTAGTTAGTGAAATGTCTGATTTTACCCAGATGGCGAGGTAAAATTTTCCTAAAAGAATATAGCATCCAGTGTCTGGCAACAATTGACTTGCATTCAAACGGAATGTTGAGTTTCAAAAGACGTTTTCTCTAAATGAAAATTTGCCTGGTCACCATGCTTTGGGCATGAAAAGATAACATCATAGGGGAGAAAAGACACATCTTCCTTACAGAATAATTCCAAATGATGTATGAAGATATTCTCTGTCCAAGAGGGAGAGATTAACCCCTCCGCACCTCCCAGCCACACTGGGCTAAATTTAGTGACTCCTTCCAAAACTAGAGTATGACAGGGGAGGAAAAAACAGCACTATTATAGTGGAGAAACCTGCCAGATAGCACCTTAACCAAGTGATGAAGGGTAACATCGTCAGCGATGTTATATAGATCTTAGGTACCTTCTGATGTTTGCCACGAGAAGGGAACTTTGCCACTTTCCAAAAATGAATAACCCCAGTCTAATGAGACAAACATCATGCACTCCCAGATCAAGGGACATTCTATTAAATTCCTATCTGACTACTGAAAATTGCCAAGGTCCTGAAAAAATATGGGAAGATGCAGAAACTGTCAGTTCTGAGGAGACTAAGATGATTACTAAATGCAATGTGGGATCCTGGATTGAATTCTGGAACAGAGGAATGGAAATGTGGGTGAAACTGGAATAAAATCTTCTGTTTAGTTAACAGTAACACAGGCTTGTTAATTTCTTAGGTGTGACAAACATTATAAAGTTTATTGAAAGAAAGTAAACGACAGAAGATAACATCTTTAAATTGGGTACCAAGTATTCAACCTAGATTTGTTTTTAATAATTTAATACTCCACGTATCTCGTTAGTACACAGACCATCTGTTAACGTGGTGAAGTCTTCTGTAACAGTTCATGGCAATCTGTTTGGTGTATAAAGCAAGAAAAATCAAGGCTCTAGATCTGATATGGCTGCATAGTTCTGTGTGATTCTTTAGCTGTAGTCTCAGTCCTAGTT
Organism: Capricornis sumatraensis; assembly: GCF_032405125.1. Classification (NCBI taxonomy): domain Eukaryota; kingdom Metazoa; phylum Chordata; class Mammalia; order Artiodactyla; family Bovidae; genus Capricornis; species Capricornis sumatraensis. The sequence continues at coordinate 134,756,154 of NC_091092.1, read as the reverse complement.
TTGTCTAGAGAGATCTTGAGCAAATGTACACTGTTTGAATCGGGGTGGTTTAATACTCACTGTGGTCCCTTCTTCCCAACCCGGGAAAATAACTGAAAACACGTGGTGTGTTGAAGGTGACCCAGCAGTGCTATCTTTCCATATGAGGAACTGCTTGATTATAATTAAAGCTTTCATTTGACTATTAAAATTAAAGAACAGCTATAAATTAAAGTAACAATATTAAAACCTCTGGGGAGTAAGTCTAAAGCTCCTCTTTAATTAGAGAGCTACGAAACTTAAGGCACACTAATTCTTTTCAGCGTCAAGGTCTCATTTTGCACAGAAGCTGGTATTTTGTAAATCACAGTTCTTCCAGGGCTGAGGACAAATTTTGGTTCTTGCCTAGGATTATGGCCTGAAATATTTTAAGAACTAGGCTATAAGTTGGAGGACACTAATTTCTTATCCTTATTGAACATATGAGAATCTAGGTGGTCTTGGCCATGTCACAATTTTTCTCGACTAAAGGTCCCTTAGTTCTATAGTTAGACATTGGATTATTAACCTTACTTGACTGTTATAGCTGAAAAAGTTTGAAATTTTTGTTGTAATCATGAAATACCCACCTCTCCATAAAGAATACAATCTCTCCTTAACAACAGAAGGCATTAGTTACAGGTGGTGGATTTGCTTATTAATTGCATATTCTTCTTTGTATTTTTCTTTATTTTACAGATGTGTGTATATATATAGTCATACAAACAGAAAGCTGTGTTTGAAAACATTATAAGGACGTATATTGGGTTGGCCAAAAAGTTTGTTCAGTTTAAATATACTAATAGATTTTTCATTAAGAGTTACTGAGTTTAACTAAGATACTGTGCTCAGGTGAGCCTTAATCCTTCACTATAATCAGTTTTGCCAGGACAATCTGAAAGTTGAACTTGGCTTTCAGTCCATCCCCTGACTGCCTGTTTCCCCTTGCCAGTCTTAATATTTGTGCTTTCTCTTTATAGACCTTATTCTTCAGTTTTTATCTTTTTTTTCCATTGGATTAAAACAAACAATGAGCTTTTAAAAGAACATTCCTCATGGTAGATATCTCCAGAGAGCTTATATTTACTTTAAACTGAGTTTTGCCAGACCGCCCAAGTGGATCCTCCTCATTTTTCATTATCCATCAAGATATTACACTGTAGAGGATACAATGGCATAAAATTGGGGTTGTTGTTCAGTTGCTCAGTTGTGTCTGAGTCTTTGTGACCCCATGGACTGCAGCATGCCAGGCTTCCCTGTCTTTCACTATCTCCTGGAGCTTGCTCAAACTCATGTCCATTGAGTTGGGGATGCCATCCAACCACCTCACCCTCTGTTGCCCCCTTCTCCTGCCCTCAGTCTTTCCCAGCACCAAGGTCTTTTTCAATGAGTTGGCTCTTCAGATCAGGTGGCCAAAGTAATGGAGCTTTAGCTTCAGCATTGATCCTTCCAATGAAGATTCAGGGTTGATTTCCTATAGGATTGACTAGTTTAATCTCGTTGCAGTCTAAGGGACTCTCAAGAGTCTTCTCTAGCAACACAATTTGAAAGCATCAATTCTTTGGTGCCCAGCCTTCTTTATGGTCCAACTTTTACATCCATACATGACCACTGGGTTAGTCCAGCAAAACTCTGATAACCCAACAGGACAAGACAAAATCATGACAGTAGTTTTCTGTCTAGCTCTAGAAAAATGATTCATACTTTTCCTCCCTTTCTTCCTTCTTTCTTTCATTCCTTCTTCTTTTGAGGTTTGTAAAAAGACAAAATTATATGTGTGTGTGTGTGTGTGTGTGTGTGTGTGTGTGTGTGTGTATATATATGTAGCATTTTGGTGCCCAAAAAATTGAATTTTGGAAAGTGGACTTGCCATTTGCCATGTTTCCCATCGGCTAAAGAGATACTTTTTATAAGAATTTGCAAACTCTAGTCCAGTCTTTTACATCTGTAACATTATACTTGTTTGTTTTATAACATAATACCAGCATGACATTATAGTTAGCTGTATCTGAGACTAAAATTATATATTTCAGTGCGATGAATGAGGACATAGGGAAACTGGACATTTGGAGTTTGTCCATGATTATCTGAAGATCGCCGAGATCTGGGTTTGCTGAGTCACTTCAGTTTAGTTATCTTGGCTGATTGCCACCAATCACATTTAGGGATTCTGCCATCACCTGGTCCATTTTTAATACATAGTAACGTGTGTATGTCAACTATTGCAAAGGACTGCATGGTAATTTTAACCTACTGCTTGGGTCTTTAGTTGTAAGAACCACAAACTACACCTGGGTTGACTGAGTTTCTTGTGTAGAATGAAATGCACAAGTGCCCTTGTCAAAAATAATATCAGCCTCCTCTATAAAGATCTGGCATGATTTATAAACCTGACCACTCTAAACACATCTTTGCTAATTTAATACATATGTATATACTTACTCCTGCTTTTTCATCTGTAAAAATTTTCATTTCAAAAAAAGAGAAGAACCTTTTATAATGACTAATTCATTAACTCTGATAATGTCTCTACATATCAGAGTCATCAAGCTCTGGCTGGAGGGCCAGGTTTGGCCAGCTACCTGTTTTTCTATAGTCTGAGTGCTAAGGCTGGTGTTTATATTTATAAATGACTGGAAAACAAATCAAAGGAATAGTATTTCTTGGCATATAAAAATTATATGACCATCACATTTCAGTGTCCATAAAGTCTGATTGGTACCCTCATTCACATGTGGCTTGCCTCTGGCTTTTATGTTCAGTGGCAGAAGTGGGTAGCTCTGTCAGAGACGCTGTCCTGCAAAACAGAAAATATTTACTATGTGAAAAAGTTTGCTGCTTCCTGTTCCAAATAAAGTTATTTTGGGAAGGAGAACTGAACCCCAGCATGAAGTGGGTAGACATAGAAAAATGATTGCAATGAAATGGCCTGGGATATAAACCAAGCTTCACATGTGATGTCATTTCTAGTGCAGCATCTTGCATAAGTGGGGGAAATTAAAATCTAGAGATAAAAGTAAAAACCAAAAATCTAAATTTCGCATTGTGGGGAAGTCTGGAGAATAGAGCCCAAGGATTGAGGGCATATTTTATATATTGTCAAAATGTGCCTTTTCTGGACCAGCCTGCTTCCCTTCCTGGTTGCAGAGCTGTGCAGCACTAGGCCATCACAAACCCTTGCTGACTGACTGTTGGATGAGGGTCACTCACCTCTGACCTTGGTCAGTGTAGGCAGTAATCAGGGTGATCTTTGAATGTTTAGCATATCAAAGCACACATACTTTGGTGGTGGGCATGTAAAGGCTGAGTCTGTGTAAATTCCGTAAATGGCCTCCGTAGAAGTGCTATAGTCAGGGTTTCAAAAACCCTTCCTCTTCCTTTTATTTTGGGCAGATTTTCATCCATTTGTGAGGGTATAATGAAGATTAGAATTTCAGTACTTGTATTAACCTTGGCCATGGTGGAGAACGGACCTGGCTAAGAACAGTGGTTATACTTTGTAATTTCTGGTTTGTGTGAGTGAGTATCTCATGTTTTATTTGGGGATAATCTCCCGTACTGGGGGCTTTCCTGGTGGCTCAGATGGTAAAGAATCCTCCTGCAATGCAGGAGACCTGGGTTCTGTCCCTCGGTTGGGAAGATCCCCTGGAGGAGGGCATGGCAACCAACTCCAGTATTCTTGCTTGGAGAATCCCCATGGACAGAGGAACCTGGCAGGGGCTACAGTCCATGGGGTCACAAAGAGCTGGACATGAGTGAAGGACTAAGCACAGCACACAGCAACCTCCTGTATGGGACTTCCCAGGTGGTGCTAGTGGTAAAGAACCCACTTGCCAATGCAGGAGACATAGGAGATGCGGGTTCTATCCCTGCGTCAGGAAGATCCCCTGGAGGAAGGCATGGCAACCCACGCTATATTCTTGCCTTGAGAATACCATGGACAGAGGAGCCTCCAGGGCTACAGTCTATGGGATTGCAAAGAGTCAGGCATGACTTAGCAACTGAGCACACAATCTCCTGTATATAATTTAAAAATGCATAATACATTTTTTACATACTTGTGTGCTCAAACTCTAAAATTTTTTTTATTGAAATATAGCTGATTTACAATTTTGTGTTTCAAGTGTACAGCAAAGTGATTCAGTTATACATATGTGTGTGTGTGTGTGTGTGTGTGTGTGTGTATATATTCTTTTTAAGATCCTTTTCCCTTATAGGTTATTAGAAGATATAAATTTTTTTGGGCTTCACTGTATGGTGTACAGGATCTTAGTTCCCCAGCCAGGGATGGAACCCATGCCCCCTGCAATGGAAGCACAGAGTCCTAACCACTGAACTGCCAGGGAAGTCCCAAACTTTTCATTGATAGTTTTATTTGTGTTATCAAATTGTTCACATACTTATTGGCTTAATTTTCTACTGTTGCATAACAAATCACCACAAATTTAGTTGCTTACAGCAACACATTTATCATCTCACAGTTTTTGTCCATGAGGAGTCTGGGAATGGTTAGCTAGATCTTTGCTCAGGATCTCACAAAGGTGCAGTCAAGGTGTCAGCTGGGGCTTGTGGTCTCATCTGCAAGCTTGGGTCTTCTTCCAAGTTCAAGTTGGTTTGGGGTTAGAATTATTTTCCTTAAAGCTATAAAACATGTGGTGGCTGGCTTCTTCAAGGTTGTGAAGAGTCTCTGACTCAGAGAAGGCCTAAGCCCTCTTTTAAAGGATGCTCGACTGATTAAGTCAGGCCTACCCAGGATAATCACCCTCTAGATGACTTGGAGTTCACTGATTTGGAACCTTAATTACATTTGCAAAGTCCCTTCTGCCTTGCCAGCTGATGTTACACCATCAAGGGAGCAACATCCATCATCTTTGGCATATGAAGTGAAGTGAAGTTGCTCAGTCATGTCTGACTCTTTGTGACCCCATGGACTGTAGCCCATCAGGCTCCATGGGATTTTCCAGGCAAGGATACTGGAGTGGGGTTGCCATTTCCTTCTCCAGGGGATCTCCCCAACCCAGGGATTGAACCTGGGTCTCCTGTGTTGCAGACAGACACTTTACCATCTGAGCTGCCAGGGAAGCCTCCTTCGTCATATAACATAAATCTAATCATGGCACAACACCAGGACCCGAGATGGTAGATATCATCTTAGAATATCACACTGAGTGAGGAAAGCATGACTTGCAGCGTCACAGGGAGCCAACTTTGAGTCTTCACTCTTCCACTAGCTAGCTGTGTGAATGTACAAGTAATTAAACTTCTCTATGCCTCAGCGCTCTCAGCTGTAAATTGGAGATCATTCTAGCATCAGTTTAGCATTCTTGCATCTATCACTTTGGGGCTGATGGCAGAATTAAATAAGATTACACTTATAAAGGGTCTGGCACAGTGACTGGCAAATAGCAAGTGGTGGATAGGTGTCAGATATTTTCATTCGATATTCATTTTCATACATACAGGTGTTTTATTCATCCAACAGAAAAAACTATGCTAGATATCATCAGAATGTGCATCCCAGGATCTTCAAAAAGCTAGACAAGAGGAAGGAATTAGGAATGTAAGTTATTCCTGGTTTTATAATACAAATGACTTACTGAGAACAAGCTAGCTCAGTAAATGGTATTTGAACACAAAGTGAGATAAGTCTGTGAAAGTGTCTGCACCAAATAAATATGGAGTGAATTTAAATCTGGACAAAAGTACATTGTAATTGTACATAGCAATTGTCTGTGGATTGATAGGATTATCTTCTTTTTAAAGTCAAATCGCTTGCTTCACCAAATTGTTTTTTTCTCTTTATTGTTACCCCCAGAGCTATTTGAACTGACTGACACTTAATCTGCCATGTGGCCCCTGCCGCCTTCTTTCATCTAAGGTAAGGTCTATTAATATGAAGCCAATAGAGAAAGTCAGAGTGTAAGAACACTTGCCAAAGATCTTGATAAAGTATATGTAGCAAAAGGAGAAATACAAATATTCTACCCAGCATCTGTAGTTCCTGTGTTAGTTGCTCAGTCGTGTCCGACTCTTTGCAACCCCATGGATTGGAGCCCGCCAGGCTCCTCTTTCAATAGAATTCTCCAGGCAAGAATACTGAATAGCCATTCTCTTCTCCAGGGGATTTTCCCAACCCAGGGGTCAAACCTGTGTCTCCTGCATTGACAGGTGGATTCTTTACCACTGGGCCACCAGGGAAGCCAGTAATTCTTACCTACCTCATAGTCTTATGCTGAAGGGTTCTTTTAAGTCCTTCTTCTCTGAAGGAAAGGAAAGGAACAAATAAAAACAAAACCCCCCAAACATGAAGACTCTGCACAAAAACACCACTCTAAATTTGTTCATGTCCTTGGAGAAGGAAATAGCAACTCACTCCAGTACTCTTGTCTGAAGAATTGCATGGACAGAGGAGCCTGGTGGGCTACAGTCCATGGGGTCTCAAAGAGTTGGACACGACCGGGCAACTAACACTTTCACACTTGGAAGTAAAGTCACATAGATTCCCTGGATTCCAGACTTCCTGATACGTGCAACACCCACATCCCCACGTTGACGCGTGCTTACTGCAGTGGGCAGACAGAAATCACACAGTCTGGCCTTTGTCTTCTCCTTGTATTGGCTTCTTGTTCTCCAGAATGGCTGCTGCCCTGGTAACAGGGAGAGGGCGTGCTGACTGAGGAAACCTCTTCAGAGTGGCTGGTGTGGCTATGGGCTGTGTCTGGGGAGACTGGGAAAAGAAAATTCCTGGGAGCAGGGCCTGTGCCATAGGTCCAGAAACTCTGCCATCTTAGGATTCTTGACATGGTTGGTGCTTTGGCCTCCTCAGAGTTCCCATCAGAGTGAACCAAAGAACTCGCTGTTCTAAAATTGTATAGAAAAGAGAGGGAGGGAAATGACATCAAGATGCAGTAATATTCTGAGTTTCATTGTCAAGTACTAGCAAACCATCCTAAGTGGCAGATCCAGATCTTGCTCAGTTTTTCATAAAATAGGAATTATTTTAGACTACAGAACAGAATGACTTAATAGGCTTGGTAGATTATTTTTGCCTTACTTCAGAATCTATCCCAGTATATAATCTATTTTTATCATTAAATCATTGGAGGAATGTAGAAGGATGCAGGCAGTGATCCAGAAGTTTCCAAGCATCCAAGTGTTTGATGTAGTAGAAGTCTGTATACACATAGATTGTCTGGGCTTTACATGGATTCATTGTTTATCCTTTTGGTTTATTTGCTTATTGATAACACATGTATTTGGAAGGGGTGGGGCTGATGGGCCATGCGCAGATTTCATTTATTCAACACACACTTAGGAGGCATCTATTGTGTGTAAGATACTGAAGGGCACACAAATGAAACACAGAGGGACTTTGGCCATGAGAAATTTGCACTCCTATTCCAGGCACTATAAATCTCGTGACAAGCGTTTTTCAAAGTTGTGGTGACATCTATACGCCTCACTCTTCTCCTGGAAAGCTGGTCCAAACCATTCCACGGGTTACCTAATTCTAGAAGAGAACAAGAGTGAGGCTGAATTGGCTGGTCATTCAGCACATGTGTTTAGCTTGATTTCCAGTTTACCAGCAGCCAAACCAAGGGCTTCTAGTCGGAGTAAGCCAGCTTTCTGTTGCTCTCTTCCACATCTCTTGGAGGGAAAAACAAGCAGCCCAGCTGCCATCAGAAAGGTAGAATTGCCAGCAACCAGTCAGATGCAGTTTTCACCTCTGAACCAAGTGTTCGGTTTCTCCCACGCATTTCCTCCCACGTGCGTTTCTCATTCAGTGATCGCCAGCTGTATTTTTCCCCATTCAACTCTTCTCACTTTCTTTTTAATCAGTGACAAAACAGGATAATTGTTATCTGAAGCTCAGCATTACACCTGAGATTCCTCTCTTTAAAACCTGGAAGCCTTTGCCTTTTTCAAAACAAAGAAGCAGTAGATGCGACTAAGGGTTCATACGGTCAGAGGGTATTACCCATGATACTAAGAGAATCTGAGAGCGAATGTCTTGTGCTATTCGCTTCTCAAACCTGATGACTTTTGTTTTATGCATTCCTTCTTTACCTTCCAGACATTTTTCTTAAAGTATGACCAACTAGCTCCCTCTCTCTCTCCCGATATGTATAATATTATGTATATAATACTATTATTTGTATATACACATTTATATATTATTTGTGCCACTTGCACTGTTAAAAGGAATAATCCACGTGGTGCTATTGCAGTTTTCGTCTTATATTTCTGGACTGTGGGAGCCATTTAAGCAGCTGGCCCGTGGCTGGACTCCTTGGAGCACATTTAAACACCTGAGGTACATTTTATCTGAGGCGGCACCATCTTTTTGGTTATCAGAAACCCTGAAATGTTCAGGAGAAGATGTTAAGTCAGCACTCCACATTACTTAATTGTCTGTGTCTGTGAAAGGCATAAGAAACCGTGCTTCTCTGTACTGTCTGAAGATGGGTCACCTGGCAGGGTCTCTCTTGACAAAGGCAGCCAGGAAGTGACTCTCTTCTCCCCAGAGACACCATCTTCAAGTTGTTCTTTTCCGTTCAGTAAAGGTTAAACAGGAAGTGAAACCTTTTGTACTCTTCTACACTGCTGTGTTTTATTTTTCCAGACAGAGCAGGAACACCTGCCCATACATTCTTCTAAGGCCTTGCTAAGAAAGTCTTGAACAAAGCAGGCAGAAAGTGTCTGTGTTTGCTGTCTGTTCTCTGGCTAAGGAATTAAAAAAAAAAAAAACACTGAATCTGGCATTTGAAACAGCAGTGCTGTTGTGGCTGTGATGACTGCTTTGACAGGCCCACAGTTTTCTAGAAGCATGAGCCTGTCCCCAGGAGCCAGCTCAGCCGTTTCTCAAGAATGAGCTGGATTGGGGACCCACAACAGTGTTTCCTCTTGCCGACCTTTCCGCCACTGGCAGAAACACATGCAAATAAAAATTAAGAACCCCAGAGAATAAGGAAATCATTTCCAGACAGGCTGATAATGGACTCAAAGCCTTCAGCTCAAATATCACTGATTTAAATCCATTTGTTCTAGCTCTTAAATAGAATATGAGGTTAAATACACAAACTCATATTTTTAGAATTCTCTCTTGCCCTCACACTAGCATGCAACGTTTTTTAAGACAACATAAACTAGAGTAATTTTTTTTTAATCTAACTTTTATGTCTTAATAAAGCTGGGGCAAAAATTTGGCATAGCATGAGAAAATAAAAAATGCTTTTGGATTCCCTTTCCTTGATTTTGAAGGTTTTCTTTTTCTTTTTTTCCTTTATTAATAGACCTTAAAGATTTTAAGATGTAAGTTGGCTGTGAGCTCTGAGGGAGAAGGACAGTGCATTTTATGTACCTTTGTATCCCAGACAACCAGAGATGGCAGGGTTCGTGTTTGTTGAATGCATGCATGAATCTTCTGCCTCCTTATCCTTCTATTTTTCTAACCCACCCTTCGAATTCTTCTGTTTAGGATAATGTTAGGTTTGAATCATCAGTTCCTGGGTCAGTGGTACAGTTTGTACTGCCAGGATTACATTGAAGAGAAGTTTACAAGACCATGCATCTCTAAAGCCCACTTTTGCCTTTTTTCCATGTGTCTGGAGATTTTGTGAGAAATCTGCCTTCAGCCACCTTGGTGGGCTTGGCAGCCCTTGGTCCTCCCTGACTTCCTGTTAATTATTTGCATTTCTATGGCCTCTTAAAGCTAAACATTTCAAAGAACCTCGTAAAACTGTAGCGATTCATTTCATCAAACTGTACTTCTCTGTCTCTGGAAGGAATATGACAGTGCTTTGCTCCTTTTAGAACCGGAAGATTAAGGCCCCAAAGTTGCAAAGCCGTTTCTTCCTTTGTCATTCTGTGTGTATATGCAGTATATGAGTAAACCATTCAGTACAGCAAAAAAAAAAAAAAAAAAAAATCCAATTTTTTCCCTCTGGGTTGGAAACAAAAACCCTTTTCAGAGATTTTGATGATTCTTCCTGCAAACCTTAGCCTAATTCACATATTCTGCTAACCAAACCGTCCTGCTAAAACCAAAAGAAACTTCCACCTTTGTGGCCACAAAGAAACTAGCAGAAGAATTAAAAATCTCCTTTTCCAGAACTTTCAGCATCTTTCTCCTCTCTGAAAATCCCTTGGTTTTTCCTTGTCTGTTTATATTTTTCTTTATATTGATAGGTTTCATTTCTATTGCTCTGTTGGCATTTCTGAACTTTTTAAAAAAGGGACTCCTTTTTGGCACCCTCAATTTTTTGTGGCCCGCACCCAAGATACTATGAGTTTTGAAATTTATTTTAAAAGATGAATCTTCTAGTTAGGGCATTGCATTCATTTGGTGGGACCCAGTGTCGAGTCTCTGCTTGTTTTCACTCAGCCATTTGGGTGACTCCAGGCCTTGTTTTCTAATTGCTTCTCAGTGTCTCATTTCCAGGGATGGGAATTAAGCACCAGCTGTTCATGCATTGCTTGGTCCCTCCTCTTGATCGTCTTCTGCTTGGGCAGAACGAATGCGCAGACCTTTCAAACAGATTTCTGGTTGCAGCAACTCATTTTATGTGTTAGTACAAAGTGAAGGGCCTCCAACCTCCATCTAGTGAGAATCTGACCACACATTTGTAAATTAACACTTTCCATCTTTGCAGACTTTGTCCTTTGCAGCGCATTTTGCTTTCTTTTCTTACTGCTGCAGAGTCTTTCAGTTTCCTTATGAGCATAGAGATTGCAGAGACCTATTCCCTCCTGAAAGGACCATCAGGGCCACATGGCTGGATGGATAAAGGATCTAGACCTGACCCATGGACTGCTGGAATAGTCATGTGAAAAAAAAATGCTCTCAATAACCACTTTTTCCACCTGTACTTTAGTCTTGCTTGAAAATCACTTGTTTCTTACGTCTTTTCATCATAATTTTTATGGTCATCTTGTCAACAGTTCAGTTCAGTTCATTCTCTCAGTCATGTCCGACTCTTTGCAACCCCATGAGTCACAGCATGCCAGGCCTCCCTGTCCATCATCAACTCCCGGAGTTCACTCAGATTCACGTCCATCAAGTCAGTGATGCCATCCAGCCATCTCATCCTCTGTCGTCCCCTTCTCCTCCTGTCCCCAATCCCTCCCAGCGTCAAGGTCTTTTTCCAATGAATGAGTCAACTCTTCCTATGGGGTGGCCAAAGTACTGGAGTTTCAGCTTTAGCATCATTCCTTCCAAAGAAATCCCAGGGCTGATCTCCTTCAGAATGGACTGGTTGGATCTCCTGGCCGTCCAAGGGACTCTCAAGAGTCTTCTCCAACACCACAGTTCAAAAGCATCGATTCTTCGGTGCTCAGCCTTCTTCACAGTCCAACTCTCACATCCATACATGACCACTGGAAAAACCATAGCCTTGACTAGATGGGCCTTAGTCAGCAAAGTAATGTCTCTGCTTTTGAATATGCTATCTAGGTTGGTCATAACTTTTCTTCCAAGGAGTAAGCATCTTTTAATTTTGTGGCTGCAGTCACCATCTGCAGTGATTTTGGAGCCCCAAAAAATAAAGTCTGACACTGTTTCCACTGTTTCCCCATCTATTTCCCATGAAGTGATGGGACTGGATGCCATGATCTTCATTTTCTGAATGTTGAGCTTTAAGCCAACTTTTTCACTCTCCTCTTCCACTCTCATCAAGAGGCTTTTTAGTTCCTCTCCACTTTCTGCCACAAGGGTGGTATCATCTGCATATTTGAGGTTATTGATATGTCTCCCGGCAGTCTTGATTCCAGCTTGTGTTTCTTCCAGTCCAGCATTTCTCATGATGTACTCTGCATATAAGTTAAATAAGCAAGGTAACAATATACAGCCTTGATGTACTCCTTTTCCTATTTGGAACCAGTCTGTTGTTCCAAGTTATCCTAAAAATTGTTGAAAAGTCTCCATTTATTCTCAGCACAGAAGCTCCCCTTCAGATTCCTTTGTGACTGTCATTGGCTCTTAGCTTGTGGCTGATATGAACTTGTTTGGAAAATCTTGACCGACTAGATTCATGGATACCTTCCTCACCGGCTGGTTTATAGGGATTTTATCTAAGTGGCAATGACCTCCAAACCTTACCTCTACCGAGAAAATGTCCCAATTAACTCAGTTCCAAAACCTCATTAGTACTTCTTCTCTAGGTGGCTGGATTTTGAACACACGTCACCTTAACTGTGGTTGCATAGAATTGCTTGGGAATTATACAGATCTCTCTGTTTAAGGACTACTAAGAACTCTTCATGGGGTCTAGATCCTAGCTTATGTTGCCTTCTTTAAAAATAAGTGGAGATGCTTTTTCATATTAAATAATGCACAGAGACTTGCCACTGTCTCCAGGTTTTTTGTTTTTGTTTTAAATTGCATGGTTCTCTGACCTTGCTGTCAAATAGTGGACCAAACAGATCTAGATATGGGCACCCAACTGCTGCCAAGACGTATGGGTCTGCCCTTGGCTGGCTTCTAAATAGCCCAGTGACTTTGGGAGGGTTACTCTCTCTGGCTTTGACTTTCTCATTTGTAATATGATGGAATTGGATCAGGTTCTCTCCAGGCCTCTTTCTGGCTCTCTCCATCTCTAAAAGTCTATGGTGACTAGGCAAGCTGCATCACCACAGTTTCCAGCACAGCATCTCAGAGCCTTCTTGCTCCTGGTTCCTGGCACGCATGCATATCTCTGTATAGAGCTCCCTGGTTTGTGAAGAAGGGCAAATGGAAAAGGAGACCTGAAACCCACACAGTTTCAGTTCTGACTTAGTGAGTTTTGAATTTAAATGCATATGAAACAGTGAGTAGGCAGAAGAATCCTGCAAAAACAGAGCCCTGAGGTTGGATGAGCAATGTACAACTTCTTTCTATGGTGGTTCTCTTTTGGAACAAAACACATCACTGCTCAAAGCCAGAAAAGAAAAAATAAGAATAAGTAAAGGTGTTGTTAAACAAAGAGAAATAGAACGTGATGGCGTGTGTATCCACTTAGGCTTCTGGCAGACCTACCTCCTCTCTTTTTTTGCTCTGTCATATTCCTTTCTTTTTTTGCATCTTTTTTTTTTTAATTGAAGTGTAGTTGATTTACAGTGTTGTGTTAGTTTCAAGTGTACAGCAAAGTGATTCAGTTATGCATATATATATATTCTTTTTCAAATTATTTTCCATTATTGGTTATTATAAAATCTTGAGTATAGTTCCCTGTGCTATACAATAGGTCCTGATTGGTTATCTACTTTATATATGAAGTGAAGTGAAGTGAAAGTTGCTCAGTCATGTCTGATGCTTTGCGACCCCATGGACTATAGCCTGTCAGGTTCCTTTGTCCATGGAATTCTCCAGGCCAGAATACTGGAGTGAGTTACTGTTCCCTTCTCCAGGGGATCTCTGCAACCCAGGGATTGAACCTAGATCTCCCACATTGCAGGTGGATTCTTTACCTTATGAGCCACCAGGGAAGCCCACTTTATATATATTGGTGTGTATCTGTTAATCCCAAACTCTTAATTTATCTCTCCCTCCCTTTTCCCTTTCAGTTCAGTTCAATTCAGTTCAGTTGCTCAGTCGTGTCCGACTCTTTGCGACCCCATGAGTCGCAGCACACCAGGCCTCCCTGTCCATCATCAACTCCCGGAGTTCACTCAAACTCATGTCCATCTAGTTGGTGATGTCATCCAGTCATTTCATCCTCTGTTGTCCCCTTCTCCTGCCTCCACTCCCTCCCAACATCAGCGTCTTCTCCAATGAGTCAACTCTTCGCATGAGGTGGCCAAAGTACTGGAGTTTCAGCTTTAGCATCATTCCTTCCAAAGAACACCCAGGGCCGATCTCCTTTAGAAAGGACTGGTTGGATCTCCTTGCAGTCCAAGGGACTCTCAAGAGTCTTCTCCAACACCACAGTTCAAAAGCATCAATTCTTCAGCGCTCAGCTTTCTTCACAGTCCAACTTTCACATCCATACATGACCACTGGAAAAACCATAGCCTTGACTAGACAGATCTTTGTTGGCAAAGTAATGTTTCTGCTTTTGAATATGCTATCTAGGTTGGTCATAGCTTTCCTTCCAAAGAGTAAGCATCTTTTAATTTCATGGCTGCAATCACCATCTGCAGTGATTTTGGAGCCCCCCAAAATAAAGTCTGACACTGTTTCCACTGTTTCCCCATCTATTTCCCATGAAGTGATGGGACTGGATGCCATGCTCTTCGTTTTCTGACTGTTGAGCTTTAAGCCAACTTTTTCATTCTCCACTTTCATCAAGAGGCTTTTTAGTTCCTCTTCACTTTCTGCCACAAGGGTGGTGTCATCTGCATATCTGAGGTTATTGATATTTCTCCCAGCAATCTTGATTCCAGCTTGTGTTTCTTCCAGCCCAGCGTTTCTCATGATGTACTCTGCATATAAGTTAAATAAGCAGGGTGACAATATACAGCCTTGACGTACTCCTTTTCCTATTTGGAACCAGTCTGTTGTTCCATGTCCAGTTCTAACTGTTGCTTCCTGACCTGCATATAGGTTTTTCAAGAGGCAGGTTAGGTGGTCTGGTATTCCCATCTCTTTCAGAATTTTCCGCAGTTTCTTGTGATCCACACAGTCAAAGGTTTTGGCATAGTCAATAAAGCAGAAATAGATGTTTTTCTGGAACTCTCTTGCTTTTTCCATGATCCAGCGGATGTTGCCAATTTGATCTCTGGTTCCTTTCCCCTTTGGTAACTATAAATTTGTTCTCTATGTCTGTGGGTCTCTTTCTGTTTCTCTTAAGTTCATTTGTATCTTTTTATTTTAGATTCCACATATAAGCTATATCAGATGATATTTGTCTTTGTCTGACTTAGTTCACTTAGTATGATAATCTCTAGGTCCATCCCTGTTGCTGCCAATGGCATTATTTTGTTCTTTTTTATGGCTGAGTAGTATTCCATTGTATATATGTACCACATCTTCTTTATCCATTTACTTGTTGATGGACATTTACAGCCTACCTACTTCCAATGCTGCCACACCTCCATGTATCAGGATGAGTTCTGGGTCTCAAGATTTCAAAACAAAAAACGAAACAAACCAAAAAACAGTGCTAAGAGGGGAAACTGAACCGATGTTACATGCAATAACATCTTCCAAGTAGCTCTGCGGGATGAGTAACACTTGAGCTGGGCTGTGTGACCATGCTGGGACCAAGAATGCTGGACAGTGGTGCATCACCATTGCTTCCTACGGCCTCCAACCAAGGCAGAGATCCATGTCATTATTGGGTCTAAGCACACTGCCAGCAAATCCTATGCTTACAGCTTTAAGTTCATTTGAATCCCAGTTGACAAATGTGTTCCAGGCAAGTGATTATCTGTGTGAGTTTCCACAGGATTTTGTCTCACCATCCTTTAGATATAACAACGAATCAGGGAGTGAGGAACATCTGAAATGTGCCTGGGAGTGTGAATAGAAGATGGAGAGAAATGCTAAGGGTTTAAATAGGAACAACTAATGAGGAAAAACATATGACACTACTACAGGGAAATTTTTCCTTTTTTTGACATCCCTAAATTTCCATAGTTGTCACCATTCATCTCAAGCTAGTCCTCTGATATTTTTACATCTTAGAAAAATGAAGAGTCTATGAAAGACAACATCTGATAGGCCTCGAGCATTTGTATAAGGACTTTCTGAAAGATGTTACTAATCTGCCCGTAAGTACCTTTCCAAGCTTTCCATGAAGTTTTGGTGGGAAGGGAAAATTAGTTTTCATTTTGAAATACTGGATCCCAAGTGGAAGAGCTATTTCTCAGTGAGTGATAAAAAAGGAGAGGGGATATGATGCATTCAATAAATTTCTTTTGAATTGAAGTATAGTTGATTTACAATGGTGTACTTGTTTCAGGTGTATAGCGAAGTGCTTCAGTTTCATATATATGGGCTTCCCTGGTGGGTCAAATGGTAAAGAACCTGTCTGCAATATGGGAGACCTGAGTTTGATCCCTGAGTTGGGAAGATCCTCTGGAGGAGGGCACAGCAGTCCACTCCAGTATTCTTGCCTGGAGAATCCCATGGACAGAAGAGCCTGGTGGGCTACAGTCCATAGCATCACACAGAGTCGGACACGACTGAAGCGACTTAGCATACAAGCACTCATATATATATATATACTTTTTCAGATTCTTTTCCCTTATAGGTTATTACAAAATGTTGAATGTAGTAGTTCTCTGTGCTATACAGTAGGTCATTGTTGTTTATCTATTATATATAATAATTTATATATGTTAATCCCAAACTCCTAATTCACCCCTCCCCCCTTCCCCTTTGGTAATGGTGTGTTTTCCATGTCTGTGGGTCTCTTTCTGTTTTGTATATAAGTTCATTTGTATTTTTTTTTTTATGATTCTTCATGTAATGACATCATATGAGATTTATCTTTCCCTGTGTGCTGCTGCTACTAAGTCGTTTCAGTCATGTCCAACTCTGTGCGACCCCATAGATGGCAGCCCACCAGGCTCCCCTGTCCCTGGGATTCTCCAGGCAAGAACACTGGAGTGGGTTGCCATTTCCTTCTCCAATGCATGAAAGTGAAAAGTGAACGTGAAGTTGCTCAGTCGACCCCATGGACTGCAGCTTACCAGGCTCCTCCATCCATAGGATTTTCCAGGCAAGAGTACTGGAGTGGGGTGCCCATTGCTTTCTCCGTATAATATGCTAGACGTATTGATAAATGCTTTGGAGAAAAGTAAAATAGTGTAAAGGAGACAGAGCATGGGAGGGTGGGGACCTGTGCTATTTTAAACAGATTAGGATCATAAAACTCAGTAAGTCTCGTCACCATTCTCCCTCTGTACAGATGAAGAAACAGGGGCATTGAGAGATGGCCCAAGTGTCCCCCGCTGACTTGTATCCTCTGGGAATAAAACCAAGCTCTTGCTACCCAAGATCAATAAAACCAAGCTCTTGCTTCCACACTCGGCTTGCTCCCAGTTGGAAATTGGTTGCTATCATGAGATTTCGAGGTTTATCATTTCTTCCCTTTGCAATCAATTTGTACTGATTTTCTTATGAGTACAAAATAAATTGTCCAACACTGTTCCCTTACCAACTTATGCCAGCAGTAATGGTACCTAAGATGTTGTTGTTCGGTCACTAAGTTGTGTCTGACTCTTTGTGACCCCATGAATTGCAGCATGCCAGGCTTCGCTGTCCTTCACTACCTCCCAAAATTTGCTGAAACCCATGTCCATTGTGTTGGTGATGCCATCCAACCACCTTATTCTCCATCTCCCCTTCTCCTCTTGCCCTCAGTTTTTTCCAGCATCAGGGTCTTTTACCAATGAGTCAGCTCTTCACTTCAGGTGGCCAAAGTATTGGAGCTTCAGCTTCAGCATCAGTCCTTCTGATGAATATTCAGGGTGAGTTCCTTTAGGATCTACTGCTTTGATCTCACTGCAGTCTAAGGGACTCTCAAGAGTCTTCTCCAGCACAATAATTCGAAAGCATCAGTTCCTTGGCACTCAGCTTTCTTTATGGTCCAATTCTCTTATCTGTACATGGCTACTGGAAAATCAGTTCAGTTCAGTCACTCAGTTGTGTCCGACTCTTTGCGATCCCACGGACTGCAGCATGCCAGGCCCCACAGACTGCAGCATGCCAGGCCTCCCTGTCCATCAGAAACTCCCAGAATTTACACAAACTCATGTCCGTTGAGTCAGTGATGCCATCCAACCATCTCATCCTCTGTCGTCCCCTTCTCCTCCTGCCCTCACTCTTTCCTAGCATCAAGGTCTTTTCAAATGAATCAGCTCTTTGCATCAGGTGGCCAAAGGATTGGAGTCTCAGCTTCAACATCAGTCCTTTCAGTGAACACCTAGGACTGATCTCCTTTAGGATGAGCTGGTTGGATCTCCTTGCAGTCCAAGGTACTCTCAAGAGTCTTCTCCAACACCACAGTTCAAAAGCATCAATTCTTTGGTGCTCAGCTTTCTTCACAGTCCAACTCTCACATCTATACATTACTACTGGAAAAACCATAGCCTTGACTAGATGGACCTAAGTAGAAAGGGTTAGTATACCAATTGGTGACTTCAGAGTGGTCCAGAGTTGACCCCACCAACTGGACGGTCCTTAAGCGCTCAGGGCACTGCCTACTGTCTTGTGCATGAGAGTCAGCTGGGAATCTTGTGAAAATGCAGATTCCGATTCAAGATGTCTAGCTGGGGATGAAGACTCTGCATTTCTAACAAGCAGCCTGGTGATGCTGATGTTGCTAGTCCACGGACCACACTTTGAGTAGCGAGAGCCAGATGCCCCTGATCCAGTTTGCCTCAGCACAGCTGCAGAAGAACCTGAGTCAAAGCTAGCATTCCCTTTCTTTCCTTCCCCATTACCCTCCTCCCCTCCCTTGGAAGAATCCAGCTTAAAAAAAGAAAACGTTATGAAACACCAGTGCCAAGCCCGAATTACAATGTTAAGCACGTAATTATCTGGGCAAGAAACAGATGTTTCAGACCCAGAGTTATCTCCGCCAGCTGCCCGGGCCACGTGGTCAAGTCACTTGATCAAAGAGGCGATGGAGGCCACACGGTGTGTGCCACAAAAGGGGTACATGGGTCAGAAACCCGGGGAGGGGAGAAGTGAGCAAGGAGGACCGTTGCATAAATAATGTTGGAAGCGTCTCCACACCAGATTGCAAGCTGAGACTCCTGCATGCTAATCTCGGCTGCAAGGGTGACTCAGTCTGTCAGCAAATGAAAGCGTGCATCCTTGACTGGGAAATAAAAATAGCCAAGAGCTGGTCTGATGCTGAGGCTTTTCCTCTGTGAGGGGCTGCCATCACCCACTGTTCAATCCTTCGCTTGAGCCACCCTGAAGGGAGTAGGGAGTATTCGCAGGGCCCTGGTTTGGGATAGATGGCAGAGCCCATCTGCAGAGAGCAAGGTTCTTACAAAACCCACCTTCTGTGGCTGTTGACATCTGGACCAAGTCACTACTGGCTATTGCAAGTCTTGGGGTCCATCGCCTGGGCTGAATCCTCACATGTGAATGCACGTCCTGGAGCCCCAGAGATCTGTTCAGGAGGGAAAAGCCAGGCACCCAGCCTGTGAGCTGGCTGAGCCGGAGAGGACTAAGCCCCCCAAGTCATTTTGCGAACTCAGTTTTTTCTCAGAGGAAAATGATCTCAGTGATAATAAGAAAAAAGTAAACTTACAGCTCTAAGCGGACACAGGCTGAACGGTTCCCGTTTTTTCTTGTGAAGGCAAAAGCCATCATGGTGTACGTAGGGTTTCATTGCTACAAGGGGCTTCATCTCAGTCTGAGAGACTTGGGACCATTTGTCTGTATTCAGTAGGACTTGGTGGGAGTTGTGAAGATGGGGTGGTGAGTGGGTGGTGGAGAGCTGACATTGGATTTCTCTGCATTTGCCAGAATCTTGCAGACTACCTTCCTCCTTCTGGTAGTTAAGACTTGTCACCAACCAGATATGATGGTTGTTCCATCTCAGGCCAGTTGGACTCCCCCCGGACACTCTCAGTAAGGACAAATGGAGCCCTCTGAGCCACCCAGCAGTGGCCCAGCAGTTTGGACTTCACTCGGGGAGTTCTCATCAGTCTCTTTTGTTTGGAGTTGAACTCGAGGGGTGGCAAGTAAAGGCGCCTTTCTCTTATCAGTTACTGAACTGTCTTCTATGACCTGGATAAGCCACCCAGAGAAACAGACTAGTCTCCTGGTCAATATCAGGTCCAGCCTATAACATCCTCCCAGCCTCGGGGAAGGGAATGGTGAAGGCAAACGCCCTTCTCTCCATCACCAGATCTCAGTCCATTGCAGGGTCTTAAGGCTGAGGCTGAGGGGTGACCTGGCATTTTCCACGTGAGACTGTGATCTTGGCTGGGTGAACGCCAACACTTTCCAGAGGTATTCTCGTAAATCAAAGGAAAACACCCCTTTTGATTCAAATGGCCCTTCTGACCATCACTTGGAATGGCTAAATCTTTTGTACTTTGAATTGTGCCCACTTCCAGATGTGGGGGTAGAAGAGGACACCCACCGCCCATTCTACACCTCTAACCAGTGAGCCAGGACCCAGGATGGGGGGAGTAAAGAAGGGAGGGGCCGAGAAAAGGTCAAACCCACTTTTCTTATTGTGCCACTGATCTTAAAACATCTCCATGTCTTTACCGGGAGGGAGGAAGGAGGGGGGTTCAGGATGGGGGACACATGTATGTATACCTGTGGTGGATTCATGTTGATGTATGGCAAAACCAACACAATATTGTAAAGTAATTAACCTCCAATTAAAATAAATTTATATAAAAAAATCACTAACTTGTTCTTTTTGTTTGAGCAAACTTTTTGTTCTGCGGTTACGTTTGCCAAAAAGTTGCAAAGATCATACAGAGGGTCCCATATATCCCTCCCCCAACCTCCCCCAGTGTTAACATCTGACATTTTCACTGTCTGTAAAACAAAGAAACTGACATTGGGACAGTGCTATTAACTCAACTCTAGATTTTATTTGGGTTTCATCAGCTTTTCCATTAATATGCTTTTTCTCTCCCAGAAGCCAATCCCAGGCACAAGATGGCATTTGGTAGCTTTTTTTTTCTAGCAAACCTCCACTTGTACATGTCTAGCTGATCTTTTCACCGGCCTCCCTGAGCATCTATTTTATGCAGGCCCCTGGCTGGACTGACTCTGAGAGACAGGGTTGAAATGACCTCAAGCAGTCGCTGTCTAGTTGTTGAGCATGTGTGCGTGCTAAGTCACTTCAGTCATGTCTGACTCTTTGCGACCCCATGGACTGTAGTCCACCAGGCTCCTCTGTCCATGGGATTCTCCAGGCAAGAATACTGGAGTGGGTTCCCATGCCCTCTTCCAGGGGATCTTCCCCACCCAGGGATCGAACCCATGTCTCTTACATCTCCTGCATAGGCAGGCGGGTTCTTCTCTACTAGTGCCACCATATCATGGGATGCACACAGCTAGTGTGGTTTGCAGACAGAAACTCTAGGTTGCAGAAAGAGGTATCACTGAGGACACGTTTGCTATGAGCCCAGGAAAAATCAGAAGTCATTCCTAGCTAGTGAGTGGGCTGGGAGGGAGATCTGGAAAGGTGATACACAGGGCTCTGCCCAATTTGACCTCACTAAGGAGGAGAAAATACTGCAGGGGCGTTGAGCTAATCATGGGAGATATAGACTCTTCAGTTCAGTTCAGTTGCTCAGTCGTGTCCGACTCTTTGTGACCCCATGAATCGCAGCACGCCAGGCCTCCCTGTCCATCACCAACTCCCGGAGTTCACTCAGATTCATGTCCATCAAGTCAGTGATGCCATCCAGCCATCTCACTCTGTTGTCCCCTTCTCCTCCTGCCCCCAATCCCTCCCAGCATCAGAGTCTTTTCCAATGAGTCAACTCTTCGCATGAGGTGGCCAAAGTACTGGAGTTTCAGCTTTAGCATCATTCCTTTCAAAGAAATCCCAGGGCTGATCTCCTTTAGAAAGGACTGGTTGGATCTCCTTGCAGTCCAAGGGACTCTCAAGAGTCTTCTCCAACACCACAGTTCAAAAGCATCAATTCTTCGGCACTCAGCCTTCTTCACAGTCCAACTGTCACATCCATACATGACCACTGGAAAAACCATAGCCTTGACTAGATGGACCTTAGTCGGCAAAGTAATATCTCTGCTTTTGAATATGCTATCTAGGTTGGTCATAACTTTTCTTCCAAGAAGTAAGCGTCTTTTAATTTCATGGCTGCAGTCACCATCTGCAGTGATTTTGGAGCCCCCAAAAATAAAGTCTGACACTGTTTCCACTGTTTCCCCATCTAGTTCCCATGAAGTGATGGGACCAGATGCCATGATCTTCGTTTTCTGAATGTTGAGCTTTAAGCCAACTTTTTCACTCCCCTCTTCCACTTTCATCAAGAGGCTTTTTAGTTCCTCTTCACTTTCTGCCATAAGGGTGGTGTCATCTGCATATCTGAGGTGATTGATATTTCTCCCGGCAATCTTGATTCCAGCTTGTGCTTCTTCCAGCCCAGCGTTTCTCATGATGTACTCTGCATAGAAGTTAAATAAGCAGGGTGACAATATACAGCCTTGACGTACTCCTTTTCCTATTTGGAACCAGTCTGTTGTTCCATGTCTGGTTCTAACTGTTACTTCCTGACCTGCATACAGATTTCTCAAGAGGCAGGTTAGGTGGTCTGGTATTCCCATCTCTTTCAGAATTTTCCACAGTTTCTTGTGATCCACACAGTCAAAGGTTTTGGCATAGTCAATAAAGCAGAAATAGATGTTTTCCTGGAACTTTCTTCTAACTGGGCAATGTCCTGGTGTCCAAAAACCCTAATACTGGGAGAATTTGTGTGTGTATGATTTTCAAGCAGGGCTCATTAGGAAGAGACTCCAGCAATCTTATTCTTCTTTATCACATGGTAGTCGGTTGAACTGTTTGATTTTACAGCAAAGAACTCACAAAAAGAGTGCGTTTATCCCCAGCTAAAAGCACAGGAAAACAGCCAAAACGTGTACCACGTCAGCGCCCAAACAGAAAAGCTGTCGTTTTCAGTGGTTGGTTATTCGTTTTGTTGGCGGTGATCATCTCTGCTCTTGCCTCACTCTGCCCCTGCTGACTCTCATCCATGTAGGGACTTGACTCGCGGGGCATGGCCCCATTTCCTCCACTGAAACCAAAGGGCTGCAGGGAAATGGGACCAGCTGACTGACACACAGCCTCAGTTTGGTCCCCAGAGAGGATCTCTCACGAGAGAGAGACCCAACACAGAGTTGAAAGCAGCGTTCTCCAAAAGCAGGGCATCCACTGATGTCAGAAGAAATTGCAGTGTTGAAAACCTATGGGATTTCAGGTGGGGTTCAGCCAAAGGGTCCCCAAGTTCTGCTTTCCATATTCAGAGCTTCTGTTCTCTCACGAGGATTTGCTTTTTTGATGCAAAGATGGCTGAGATGTAGCACTGATGCTCTAGCAGTTACATCTTCCACAAAATTTTCAACGTGCCCAGACCACCAGCAACCCCAGACTTCAGTATTGGGAGCAGGGGTGGGGCTGATGCCGAGGACCAGCCAGGACTTGGAGGGCTGTCAGGATTCCAGCTGTTTAGTTCCAGGACTTACCAGGCAGCTGGGCTTAGCTTCAGGATGAGAGAAGGAGAGGCTGGGGGAGAATGGGGGAGGCCTCCCTGGGTGAGGGCCTGGAGGTTGAGAAGGCAGGAAAAAAAAATGTGCCTTTCGTGGCTCATTGGAAGCCAGGGTGCCCACAATAGCTGAATGAACCTGAATCTCTCTGAACCTCAGATTTTTTTCAACTGAACATGAGAATATTATCATCCACACTGTCTATTTCACAGGGTTCTGGTAAAAACTCAGAAAACACAGGTATATAGAGTAAGTATTGGGTTGGCCAAAAGGTTCATTCAGATTTGCCCATAAGGTGCTATGAAATAGCCTGAACGAACTTTTTGGCCAACCCAATATATTACCCGATATAACAGAGGAGCCCGGCTACAGGCTATATGGTCGCAAAGAGTCGGACACGACTGAAGCGATTTAGCATGCCCACGTGCATAATGAGTACTGGAGTGGCTATTATTTATATGACTTCATGTATCTTAACATTTTCCTGCTTTTGAATTGCTAGAAATGTGAGGGTCTTGTCACAGTGCAAAGAGAGCAAATGTTATGTTACTAAGGAAAAAAATATATATATTGCCTGTTGTGGTAGAGAAAATAATGGTTCTGCAAAGATGTTCATATCCTAAACCCTGGAAACTGTGAAAACGTGTGTGACAAGGCAAAGAGGAATTTAGGCTGCAGGTGGAATTAAGATTGCTAATCAGGGGAACTTAAAATGGGGGGATGATCCTGGAGTACTTGGGTGAGCCCAGTGTAATCACAAGAGTCCTTACAAGTGAAAAAGGAAGATGTGACTATGGAAGAGAGAACCAGAGAGATGGTGGCATGAAGAGGACTTGGCTGGACAGAGTCAGCTTTGAAAGCAGAGGAAGGGACCGTGAGCCAAGGAATGCAGGCAGCTTTAGACGCTGGAAGAAGCAAGGAAATGGATTCTCCCAGCAAGCCTCCAAAATGTAACGCAACATAGCTAACACCTTGATCTTAGCCTGGTGAGATCCACGCCAAGCTTTTGATCTATAGAGCTGTGTGAGAAAAAAAAAAAGTGTCTTATTTTAAGCCACTAAGTTTGTAGTCATTTATTACAGCAACGAGAGAAAACTAATGCACCTATCCATAGAAATTCTGGAGCAAGTGCGTTCTTGGATCTAGGAATGAAATGTTTATTAGCTGCATGCTTTTTCAGGAACCTCTTTCCTTCTTCTCATGTATAATCACAGACACATTAGTATTTTTTCCCCATTTGCCTGGCATGAATTGTAGTCGCTGAGCTTGAACAGCTATTTACAGAGCTCTTTTTACACTTTCTATTATGTTTGCAAAGATTTATATACAAAATACTCTTGCCTGCTTCAGGCTCCCTGGTTGGATTTTGAACTGGGCGTGCCAGGGCTAAATTAAAAGGGAAATTCCAACTCAAGGGCAAAGTGATGTTGATAAAGCCCTACTCAAAATATTTACAGAAGAAAGATGGGGACAGTCAAGTGAGCTTTTTCCCTATGATGTCACGCTTTCCGTGGGAACAAGGCAGATAGTATTGCTTGTCTCTTTGCTTGCTTCTAACCTGAAGAAGGAAATGGCAGCCCACTCCAGTATTTCTTGCCTGGGAAATCCCATGGACAGAGGAGCCTGGTGGCTACAATCCATGAGGTTGTGAAGAGATGAATATGACTGAACACACTCACACACACCCACACCCACACACCCTAAAAGGAGGGGTGAATTACAGAAGCCCGATTCATACTGTTTGACCCCTAGAGGAGCTCAGAGAGGGAAAGGGAAACCTAAGGTCCTAAGTTGACATCTGTAAAAGGATTTGGAACTGAGGAGAAGGAAGTTCTGGGGCTGCTAAAAGGGAAGGAAGGGCTTTATGTACTGGCCATGGATCGTACTTCCTGTTGTGAAGCTCAGCGGTGTTTCATAACAGCTGAGGGGCTGCAGTGCGTCGTGCGACAATGAGGAAGCAGCACTCTTGGTTCCCCACATTACACAAGTGAGGGAGCTCTAAGGTCCAGTGACACAGATGTGGGAAGACGAATGGAACGCTTGCACTGGCTCTTGCAGACATGATCGTTTTTTTTTTTTAATTGCAGAAATATCTTTTCATATATAACATGATTGAATAGCAGCATCTCCTTTGTTCCTGTGAATGCTCTTTGCTTGTCCGCGGATTGAAAAGGCTGAAAGGGATAAGCACCCACTTAGGGCGGCACCATGGTGTGTTATTTGTTGTCACTGCACAGCTGGGAGCTACCAAGCCAGTGTGGTCTGTGAAAGAAGGCAGTCGATTTATGTCTTTCTTATCATAGAAGTTTGTCACAAACGCCATGAAAACTGTTCCTGCAGCAGATTTGCCTGGCAAGTCAGCCAAGGAATCGGGAAACATTTCCAGCTTAATGGGAGGCAATATCCCCTGCCTGTATTGGCACCTTCTGAGGATCAGGGCTACTGTGGTCAGGCTTGCATGTGTAAAATGAATCAACAAACTACATAGACCTCCTGGATATCTCATTGGATGAATACTCAGCAATCTGGATTTCTTTTTTTTTTTTTTTTCCCTCAGCAAGAGGATCTTTCAAGTTAGAGGATAAGGATGGGGTTCTATCATCACACAGTGTGGGTTCAATCTCGGGTTGGACCACTTTCAAGCTGTGTGACCTTGACTAAGTTAACTAACGTCTCTGTGCCTCAGTTTTCCCATCTTGAATGGAAGGAGTAGTTCAGTGTATGCCACATGGCTGTTGTGAGGATTAAGGAGGGCAATATATGGGGCCCACAGAATGGTGCCTGAAGCTAGAAATCGCTTGATCAGCGGTGGCTGTTTTGATTAGATGGAATAGATGTATATTGACGATGGTGGAATGAAAGGTACAGAAACAGTAAGTCACCACAGGGAAGCAAAGCATTTGAAATTTGGGAGATGCCATACATCACTGTGACACGTGGTCCCATTTATATCCCATGTTCAGGGCTCTGTATCTTTTCCAGTCTGCTGCCCCACCATCATCTTTCAGGAAGCTTCTGCATCAGCCACCCGGATCTCCAGGACTTGCCCATCTCCTTCCCTGAATGCAGACATTTTTTCCCTCTCACATCCATGGCTCTATCAATTCTACTGAGAGTTCCTCTGTTTCTCTTCAACATCTCCCTCCTTTGAGCTGACACAACTAAAAGTCACAGGGCCTTTTTGCAAATACAATTATGTGAAGGGACTTCAGTTACCTTGCTTATGTTACACATTTACAAATCTGGACCAGAAAAGTTGCATGGTTTGACAGTTTTTGAATTTGGAACTTGGAAGATATAGACTATGGACAAAATTCCAGATTTTCAACTCCCTTAATCACTGGGCCATAGAAAATATTGGGGGACCACTGTCCAAGCAGTCAAACTCTGCCCTGCTATTAGTACCTTCTTTCCTCCTTAAACTTCAGGATTTGGTTTCTTATTTCTCCATTGGAATCTAAGTGCTCTAGGGCAGGCATCAGATATAAGCCTTGGATTGCCAAGGATAGCTCTCAAATCTCAGGTCCTTGAAACTGTTGAGAATCTTTATTAGAAGTATCCCTTGACATTTGCATCGATTCAGCAATGAGGTGGCTTATTCTCTTCCCTTGCCAACGTCTCTAAGAGGCAGACTCTCCCCCTGACCGCAAAGTGCAGCCATCTCAGAAGTGACCCCTGACTACTGTGACTTCTGGCTGCTTTCGTCACAGCAGGTGGCATTCTGGACTCTTTCCCCTGAACTTGGGCTCCATCATGAAGTCCTGTCCTTTGCGTTCTGTCCACTGACCACACTGGAGAAACCATAGGCTCATTTTTTTCATGGCGGGACACAGTGGATGAGGAAGTAAATAAAGGCAAAAAGAGAACAGAGCTGCTTTGTTCCCCTTTAACCTCAGGTTTCGAGGGTTGTGGATTTGGGGGCAGGCCCTGGAGGCCAGCAAATTATACCATGTCACCTCCT
This sequence comes from Capricornis sumatraensis, assembly GCF_032405125.1. NCBI lineage: Eukaryota > Metazoa > Chordata > Mammalia > Artiodactyla > Bovidae > Capricornis > Capricornis sumatraensis. Next base: position 134,729,038 of record NC_091092.1, on the reverse strand, counting down.
TTGTAGACTTCAGGGCATGTGGATTCCAAGTTCCTTTTGCAGGGACTGACGGTTTGCAGTGTTCACCGGTGGGCATCTTGCCTTGGAACCATAAGGAAGGCAGGATCCTCACCTGGCATGATGGGGCACTGGGCTCTGGCAGGCATAGCTAGCACAGCATCTTCCCAGGTCTGCACTGCTTCTGGATGAAGACGTCCCTGTGTTGAGGGAAAGTTCCCTCTATTGCCTCAATTAATGGCACATTATACTTGCCTTTCACGGCCCAAAATGTAAACCTCTGGGACTTTCTCTCTGCCACAAGCTCATGGTAGAATTAGATATCACTCTTGTTATTCATATTGACTGGTCTTTGACAGATCCCAGATACCCCAGAGCCATTGTTCTGCAGTGCACGGCAATTCCAGGGGGGAAAAGCACAGCCAGGCCTTCTATGGAATGCCTCCCCAGCCCCGCCATTAATAGCCTTTCACTGACGAAGTCAGGTCCCACTTTGCATTAATGTTTGGAAACATTAATTCCTGATCCCAGAGCAAGATGACGGAACAGAAGGACCTTGAGCTCATCTCCTCTCACACAAACACCAACATCATATCTAACTGCTGAATAACCATTGATGAAAAAGACTGGGACCCTTCCAAAAAAGATCTTCTACAACTAAAGACATAAAGAAGGAACCTCAATGAGATAGTAGGAGGGGTGCGCTTGTGATAGAATCAGAAATGTGATTACCTCCCATCCCTTTAGAGAGAGAAGGTTGAACTCAGCCCACTCCTATCAGACCCAATACCCCATGAGTCTCTTTTCTCTGGTGTGGTGTGGTCCCGGGAAAGAAGGCTGGATATGGTTCCAGTGGCAGCAGTCCTGCTTTCTGGCTGTGTGGTATTAAGCGAGTTTATTTTTCCAAGGCTCAGTTTCCTCATCTCTAGAATGAGAACGATAAGGGTAGGCTCAAAGCATTGTTGACAGACTTCCCTGGTGGTCCAGAGGTTAAGACTCCACGCTTCCAATGCAGGGGGTGCAGGTTCAATCCCTGGTCAGGGAACTAAGATCCCTCAAGTCACGCTGTGTGGCCAAAAAAAAAAAAAAAAAAAAAGTGTTGAAAAAAAGTTAATGAGGTTGTGCATGCAAAGCATCTAGGACAATGCCTGGAACACAGAGAGCACTGAATGCCTTTAGTTATTATAATTATTATTGTGTTAATAACATTAGTGTCTTTCATGGGAAAAGAAAAAGAACTGGTCAGGTGAATCCTTACAGTGACATGTTAAAACACTAGGAAAGAATAAATGCCATTCGCTGTCATGGATCTGCCTGTGCTTCTCCTTCCATTTGGGGCCCCAAATCACAGCCCATTGTTACTGCAAGATTTGTTGTTGTTCTGATTTCCACTGTATTTCACTTTGGCATGTAATGTATAGAGTCTGACCAAGGGCATGGTCATGTATTAGAAAATACATAATATACTGAACTGATCGTTTTATATTTAACCAACCTGTATCCTATGGCAAATAATCGGGAGGACAGTTTCCTCCCCTGTGACCCAATCTCAGGGTGGTCTAATCAGCCAGGGAAGTGTGTGAGGACTGAGCCGCACACTCAGCAGCTCCCCCAAGTTTTCCACTGACAACACTGAGGAGAGCTTTGAGCTACACGGACCGAAGCAAAGCCTTCTGGGGACTGTTGGGAGCTGGGCCTGCAAGAGGCGCAGAGGGGGAGCAGGAGGAAATAAGTCCCCCCTATTGGGCAGCCATCCTTCAGGCAGGGCCTTTTGTCTTCCATTTTCATGAGGAACCTCAGATCTGGAAAGATGAAGTCACTGTCTACGAGTCAAGTGCAGGAAGCACAGCTTGCTCAGAAGGTGTGCTTCAGTTTCCTGAATAACCCCCCTATTGGGCAGCCATCCTTCAGGCAGGGCCTTTTGTCTTCCATTTTCATGAGGAACCTCAGATCCGGAAAGATGAAGTCACTGTCTCCGAGTCAAGTACAGGAAGCACAGCTTGCTCAGAAGGTACGCTTCAGTTTTCTGAATAACTCACTTGTCTCTGAGCCATGTCAGACCTTTGGACGACAGTTGTTCACTCATATTTTCATCTCCCTATAGCCTTCCTGGGCTTCTCTGATAGTTCAGTTGCTAAAGAATCTGCCTGCAATGCAGGAGACCCTGGTTCGATTCTTGGATCAGGAAGATCCCCTGGAGAAGGGATAGGCTACCCACTCCAGTATTCTTGAGCTTCCCTGGTGGCTCAGATGGTAAAGAATCTTCCTGCAATGTGGGAAACCTGGGTTTGATCCCTGGGTTCGGAAGATCCTTGGATGGGTCCAAAAGTCATTCATGGCATGCTTTCTGAAATGATAGGGCTTGACTGATGTAGGCTTGCAAATTCTGACTCATTTGAATGGAATGAAAATATGCCACCTGATGCCTTACCCTGTGCTCCAAGTCCAAGTGAAGTGAAAGTTGCTCAGTCATGTCTCACTCTTTGCGATCCCATGGACTGTAGCCCACCAGGCTCCTCTGTCCATGGAATTCTCCAGGCTGGAATACTGGAGTTGGTAGCTGTTCCCTTCTCCAGGGGATCTTCCCAACCCAGGGATCGAACTCAGGTCTCCAACGTTGCAGACGGATTCTTTACCATCTGAACCACAAGGGAAGCCTCCATTCCATCTCCAGTCAAATCTCTTTTCAATGGAATCTCATTTTAAGACCTGTGTTTTTGCTTAATTCACATTCAGTAAAGCCACCTCTCCTTGCTCCTACTACCTGAAGAACATTGGGCAAAGAAGTTAGACACAGCTTTTTGGAGCAGACATCCACTTCCATGACAACCAAACAAAAACAAAAAAGGAGAAACTATCTTAAAGCCACCCCCTGTAATTCCGTTCTGCTAAAAACTGGGGTACCGTGTAATTTCTGCTGACAATGTTGTTATTTTTATGACTGAGATCAAGACCGACAGAGTTTAAAAGGTCTTTCTTTGCCTCTGTTTTACCTCTAAACTGGTACGGAGATCCTAGTACAAACTCTCTTCAATGAACGAATTGCTGAACTGACTCAATAAAGTTGACTTAACTACCTAGTCTATATTGTCAGTAATTGTTTTGACTTTTTCTGCACACTTTGATCTTCCAATAACCTGTATCCGTTTCCCCCAGTGGAGCTGTGGATAGCTCTTAACGACACAGTGAAGGTGCAGCTGATACGGTGTAGGTCACAATGATCCTTCTATTTCTGGTTTCCCCCTAAAAACAACTCTCACTGTAACATTAGTGATCACAGTGAATGGCTCTGTTCTGAAATCAATTTTACATTTATTTTGCTACACATGGTTCAGTTCCCAGCCACGTTGTTACCAAGGCTGACTCACAGTTTCAATTCTGAGGAACATGCACTTGTTCCCAAGGTGGAAAGAGAGGCTTCATTTGATTTGTCATCCTCGCCTCCACTGGCCTCTTTCAAAGCTTTCAGTCGGGATGCTGTGGGACAGTGACCACGTGGAAATCTCCCAGCTCTTTGCCCCCATCCCCGCTTCGTTTCCTTCTTCTGTACCCTAGACAAGGAACATAGGAGGTTTCCTGCCCAGGAAATTCTCCATGTGGGCTTATCCCTGGGTAGTTTAGGGCTTCCCTGATGGCTCAGCTGGTAAAGAATCTGCCTGCAGTGCAGGAGATATGAGACACGCGTTCAATCTGTGGGTCGGGAAGATCCCCTGGAGGAGGAAATGGCAACCCACTCCAGTATTGTTGCCTGGAAAATCCCATGGACAGAGGAGCCTGGCAGGCTACAGTCCATGGGGTCTCGAAGAGTCGGACTGAGGGACTAAGCATGCATGCTAGGTAGTTTAAAAATCAGCCAGGGGCCACACTTTTCTCTCTGTAAATCACCATGGAGTCAGTCTCTCTCACAGATCAGCAGCTGGAGGGACTCCCAGCCAAGCCTGGGGTGATTCCTTTTTTAAGAAGAAAGGCATTCCATGTCCCCAGGCTACACTCTCTGTTAGCAGAGGAACCGTGCCATGGATGCTGGCTTTTAATTACCTCACTAATTGTGCCACCTCTTTCATTCTCTGATTCCCTGGTGGCTCAGGTGGTAAAGAGTCTGCCTGCAATGCAGAAGACCCAGGTATGATCCCTGGCTTGGGAAGATCCCCTGGAGAAGGAAATGGCAACTTACTCCAGTATTCTTGCCTGGAAAATCCCATGGACAGAGGAGCCTGTTGGGCTACAGTCCATGGGGTTGCAAAGAGTTGGACATGACTGAGTAACTTCACTCTTTCATTCTCTGTATGATGCGGTGTGTGTTCTAGTATAAGAGATCCATCTCCTCCTCATCTTTTTTCTCTTCACGGAGGCTCTTCTGTGTGGATTCTCCACAAGAATATTCATGTCTCCAGCTGTAGTAAAAGAAAGTTTGAAATAACCTGAATAGCCAAGCAAAGGACATTAGGAGAGTAAGCATCATTTTAAAACACGGTGTCTGAAGGATATTTTAATGTTATGGAAAGTTGATGATGCTACAGTAAACATCCTTCTACTGGATTATGTGCATTTATACAAGAGATTCTGTAGGATGTATTTCCAGAAGTGAAATCACTCGTTCAAAAAGTTTAATCATTTTTTATTTAATAGATATTCAGGATGGGAGAAAACTTCAAAAAGACTGTACAAACTTATCACCCAGCAATAATCAGTTGCATAAGATTTTTCCAAGGGATCATTTTTAATCCACCTGACTTGGTCTAAGAACAAGCTGGAATGCTCTACGAGAAACTCTAAAACACCAGCTGGTCCTTTCACTCAAATCTGTATCGTTTTACTGGAAAGATGTGTAGAGAAGCTGTGTGTAAAAATTTCTGCTCATAAAGCATATTTTTGTTACTGAATTAATGGTAAAAACGTTTCAATACATAGTTGAAAACTTTTTAAAAAAACATCCTAAAGGCTTTGGTTTGTGTAAAGACAGAGCAGCTTTGTGTTTGAATGCTGTGTGTCACTAATGTGTTCTGGCTCCAGTTTCCTTATTTTTAAAAAGAGGGATTGGAATCTGATTGTAATGACCAGGAGAACTTCCTCTCATAAGAACAGGCATCTTGGATTACAGGTTCTGTTAGATCCCTGGGTCAGGAAGATCCCCTGGAGAAGGAAATGGCAACCCACTCCAGTACTCTTGCCTGGCAAATTCCATGGATGGAAGAGCCTGGTGGGCTACAGTCCATGCGGTCGCAAAGAGTCGGAGGTGACTGAGCCACTTCACTTTCACTTTTTTCACTTAGTCCTCATAAAAGCCTTTTGACGTCTAAGTATCATTGCATCTATTTTGCAAAGAGGAAAGTAAGGCAAAGAAAGGTTAAATAACTTGCCTGAGGCCAGCAGACCCAAGTTCTTTCTCTTTCCCTCCCTTCCTCCTTCCCTCTAGTCAACAGAAACCAATGCCAAAGTCGATCCCATGGAATTGTTACCATCGCATGCCCTGGCTTAGACAGACGATGTTTATTTCCATGTTCCAAGGGAGAAGATTCTCAAATTATACCCAGTTGGATGTATAAATCCAAATTTAGCTTAGCTTCTCTATGCTTTAAAATTAAGAGACTTTTTATGTTTTATAATTTTTACAGGCTGCTGAGACAGAGGCAGGAAAGCATCATAAGGGAAATCTCCTTAAGGTCAAATTGAGTCACTTTCCCTGGCAGATCCAAATGAATATGCTTTTGCAGGCAGATCGCTGTGGCTTACACAGAGGTCTGCACTGATTCTGTTTTCTTGTTGATGAAGGGTCATCGCTCATTCGAAGGCAGGGGTTGTGTGAGACTAAGTGTGCAGGGTGCATTCACAATACATGCTGGCTCCTGCTTTTCCCTGAACCCCCGCCTCACCAGGCATCTGGACACAGACAACTCAGGACAGCTTAGCATTTTGTGCCAGGCAAGAGCCCAAGACTCTCCCCTAAACCTATATCATGTAAGAAACTTTTTTCTCCTTCAAATCATTTGAATGTTCTACATCACCAAAAAGCAAAAAAAAAAAAAAAAAAAGCAAAAAGTAGCAGCAGCACTTGACCTTTCATTTTAAACATTTTTGCTTGTTGATCCCAAAGGTTCTTAAGAAAATACTTTGCTGATCATCTTCAATACCTCAGTCTTCTCCAGATGATGAGCACCTCCTTCTTTCTAGATTATTCCTTGGGTCTTTTGGTGTACACTCTGGAGTGGATAGGTTGGCTCTCCCACTTGCAGCAAGTTACTCAGCCTCTGTGAGTCCCAATTTCTTCCTCTCCAAGAAGAAAAGAATTCTGATATCTACCTTGAAGTATTTTAGGGCTAAACAAAGCAATACCTTTTAAGGATCTTTGCCAGGTAGGTGCCAAATCCAACCCACCGCCTATTTCTGTAAATGAAGTGTTCCTGGCACACAGCCCAGCTCATTCCTTCCTGCTGCAAGGGCAGAGTGCAGGAGCTGCAGCAGAGATTGTATGGCCTGCAAATATTCACCATCTAGGCCTTCCCGGAAAATGTTTGCTGATTTCCAGTAAAACCCGATATAAAAATAGACCATCAGCTGTGCTAATAAGCCCCTTTGATTCCTTCATTAGTTTATTTATGGAGCCAGCAAGTGTTTATTGAGCACATGGGCCTAGCATAAGCCAGAGATTCACATATGCATCAGACATTCAAGAATTGGGGGGAGATACTGCAATTCCACATGTTAAGTGTGAATCAAGGTATATCCAGGTCTCCTCGAGAGTGAGATGGTGGGGTAGGATGAGATAGTGTGAGAAAGGTATGTGTGTGTGTGTGTGTGTGTGCAGGGGACAGAGATGGTGGTTGAGGGGGACGGAAGTTTCTAGAGACGGAAAACCTCTAAGTTGAATCCCTCCTGGGTAGGGAGGCAGCAGGAGATGGCTGACCTGTGTGTGTCTATTTATTCATTCAATAAATATAGCTTGAAAAAACCAAGCAAGTTCTCTGCCCTTAGGAGAATAAACTCAGACAATCAGCTTTGAGTCAACGAAAGAAAATAAAAAATAAGGTAAACAGATGGAGAAGGAAGAAGGTAGCAGAGCAGTGCATTTGTCTCGAGTGGTCTGGGAAAGTCTGGCTTCGAGAAGGAGAGCTTGGGCTCAGACAAGATGACTGGAGTGAGTCAGCCGTGAGAAAAATTGGGGGCCAAAGTGTCCCAGGCTGACAGACATCAAGTGCAGAGGCATTGGAAGTGGGAGGAGGGTGCGAGCCTCTCACTGGACTGCAGGGAAGAGAGAAGACATAGGTGGATGGTTGGTGGGCACGGGGTGCAAAGGATGGGGAAGAAGCCCATGGGCCTTGTCCTGGTGCCATCTGATTCTCAGGTGATGGGGCTGCCAACAGCAGGGAGTGGGATAAATGTTTCATAATAAGAATGTTATAGTATACCAATTAGGGTCATTTTCGAGATCATCCTTTCTTTCTTTCTTTGGCTACGTTGAATCTTGGTTGCAGCACATGGGATCTGCATTGTGTCATGTGGATTTTTTTCTTGTGGAGCAAGGACTCTCTCGTTGTGGCCCACCAGCTCAGTAGTTGCAGCAGGAGGGATCTTAGTTCCCTGACCAGGGATTGAACCCATGTCCCCTGCATTGCAAGGCAGATTCTTAACCACTGGACCACCAGGGAAGTTCCTTCTCCTTCTAATAAGTTTGGGAAAGAGGCCTTGGACTGGACATCTAGATCGGGAGACTTAATCTGGGATTAGGTGGAGATGATGGATTAACATGGGAGGGTGGGGACTGAGAACCACAGATATTGACCGTGGGCTGCTGAATGAGAGCCTGTTCTGATATCATGCTCTGATGTTTGCTTTTCTTTAGAGTCACCACTGCTCTGCCTTTGGCCTTGATAAAAGATAAGAGTAACTTGAAAGGAAACCCCCCCCCCACCCCACCTCCCCGGCCCGCCCCAAACAGCAGCTTGTTTACCTGAAATGGAAAATTCCTTGGAACGTGACTGGTTCCCAGGAATTCTCAAGTTGTGAGGTCAACCTGCATTTCAACCTGAGTAAGATCGGGATAAACTAAACCGAGACTTGGATACCAGTTAAGGCTCCCATTTTCAGCATCGATTCTTTCCACTTTTGCTTTAGACTTCCTATAAACTGTTGCAACTCTCTTTCTTTTTATCTCATGATTCCATAATGATTTGAGGATAACATTTCCACAACTTGACTCCCAACACAAATTTTGCTATGAAGCTGTTTCCACAATGAAATCACAATGGATCATTTCAGTCAAAAACTGCTCCATAGAAGGGAAGGGAACCCAGTCAAATCAGGGATTTGGTGTCAGACAAACAGAATAACAGGCTTTTTGTTTTGTTTTACTGAAGTATATTTGATTTACAATGTTGTGTTAGTTTCAAGTGTACAGCACAGTGATTCAAATATCTATGTATCTATCTATCTATAGCTGTTCTTTTTCAGATTCTTTTCCCTCATAGGTTATTACAAAATATTGATTATAGTTCCCTGTGCTATACAGTAGGCCCTTGTTGTTTATTTGTTTTATATATAGCAGTGTGTATATGTTAATCTCAAACTCCTAGTTTATCCTCCCCATACACCATGTTTTTGCTTTGGTAACCATAAATTTGTTTTCTGTCTGTGGGTCTGTTTCTGTTTTGTAACTAAGTTCATTTGTGTCCTTTTTTTTTTTTTTAGATTCCACATATAAGTGATTTCATATGATATTTGTCTTTGTGTCTGACTTACTTCACTCAGTATGATAATCTCTAGGTCCATCCATGTTGACACAAATGGCATTAGTTCATTCTTTTTATGGCTGAGTAATATTCCACTGTACATATGCACCACCTCTTTATCCACTCATCTGTTGATGGACATTTAGGTTGCTCCCATGTCTTGGCTACAGTGAATAGGGCGGCAGTGAACACTGGAAGTAACGGGCTTTGAATCGGACACATCTTTTCCTTTTTAGCAAGTCGCCTTGTTTGCAAACAGCTCAGCCTGCCCAGATGGGTTTTCCTCTTTCCCCAACAACCCCTCTCTCTTATCCTTCTGGGTTGCTCTGCGGGGTCATCCATGCTGTGTTCCCTGGCTCCATGCCACAAGCTATCTGAGACATTGGAATTGCGGGAAACTAGAGGGAAGAGGTGGAGAAGGCAATAGCACCCCACTCCAGTACTCTTGCCTGGCAAATCCCCTGGATGGAGGAGCCTGGTAGGCTGCAGTCCATGATGCACAGAGTCAGACACGACTGGAGCAACTTAGCAGCAGCAGCAGCAGAGGGAAGAGGAGTCAGGAGTACTTCTGTCAAGCAGCTTCTTCACCCCATCACTGATAAAGGATGGGCCATATGGAGAGAGGGTGGTTGTGGGGGACAGGAGGTGATTGACGTTGGCCTTTAGGTTTCTATGATTCGCTTGCTGAACAGTGCTGGGCAACTAGACAAAAGCAAATATGAAAAAAAAAAAAGCAAATATGAGATCTCCTCCCATTAGAGGGGATGAGCCAACTGTTTACCAAGCTAATAGAGTTCCCGGTTCTACACTCCCTGTTCTCAATGCAGGGCCTTATCTTCAAGGGATGCAGCGGGTCTCTTCCTTTTTCCTCTCCCACATCCCACCTGTTCTCTTTTCCGTCCTCCAGAGGCGAATAGGAGGATACCCCATGTGTGTTTTCAGTCTTAGAATGAGCAGGCGCACTGGGGGCTGACACATGAAAAGAATCCCATCCCTTGTCTTGCACATCTGGGGGAAGTGCCTGTTTTCCTTTGAATTCAATAGGCAGCTAACGAGTTTCCCCGTCCCTTCTGCTCTCTCTGGGCTCTGCCGTCTTGTCTACTGGTGGGCGTTCGCAAATATTAAGTGGTAAATATCCTTCTTCCATTGCAGAAGAAGACCTTCAGGTGGACGTGGATGGTCATTTATGAAGGTTGGACTGGACTGCAAACATAATTTAGAACTTTGTGTGTGTAAAAAACAAACCTGACTGACATGAAACCATGGGTGCTGGGAGTAGATCTGGGAGCCAGAAAAAAAAGATACTGACTGGCCAGTTGAGAGAGAGAGGTGGATTGGCAGGAAAGGGAGTTGACTCTAGCCTCTTGCTTGGGCCTTTTCAAGGATCTTCTTTTTCAACAGTGGGAGGTTACAGCAGATCATAAGAGTCACCCTTGTCAGATTCTACAGCTCGTGAATGTGGGCCACTTTATTTTTTAAAAAGAGAGAGAGACTGATTGATTTTGATATAAGAATACATACAGGAAATCATTTTATCCACAAAGCTATTTAATCTGGACCACAGCCGTAAAGCACTCCTTACTAGTGATGAGAGCAAGGCAAAAGCAGACTTGAACACAAGACTAATCGCTCGGACACATATTTGATTCCCTGTAAGAAATTTGCAGAAAACCCATGACCTAAATCTCTGAACTTGGGTATTTCCAAGGAAACCACCCAACTTCCCCACGATCTTAGATATAACACAATTAATGAAGTGCCTGGCAGGCCTCAGAGGTCTTTGGCTAATTAGATTAGAGCCGTAAAATTCATTAGCATCTGAAATTTACAATTCTCTGTAGGCTAAGACCCTCTGAGGCTTAGTAACCGTCCAAGTAGAAAGAAAGGGGGGAACTCCAATAAAACAAACAAGAATAAACAAACTACGGATGCAGTGAAGAGCTGAGGATTTTCCCAAAGGCAAATGGCTGAACTCACCCTACCAGTGAGAGTGAAAGGAACCCATTAGTCAGCCTTTACTCAGCATTGGGCACAATTCATTCTTGCTGTTTTAGAAAACATGGGTCAGTAGCAATAAAGTTCTTGTATTGTAAAAAAGAATTTACAAATGCAGGTTAGTATTATTGCCTCCTTTTTTAGATAAAGAAACGGAGGCTCTGAGAGTCATCAGCAATTCTGAAGTCTCCAAGGTTACAAGGCCAGGACTCAAACCTGGGACCCGGGACTCTAGAGTCATTTGTTGTCTCCTGAGCAGTCACCCCTTAACTAGCCTCGCTGGGGAAAGATGATTTCACATAGAATTTTTTAAAAGTGAGGGTGTGGGGGAAATGAAAATGTGGCCCAAGAATGTCTGAAAAGGAAACCAGCTCAGTGGTACTCCAGGTCAAGAGATGACCTTGGTGGGAATATGGACTAGTAAACCACCGTGCGTATGGGAATGGCCCAGACATGATGGACTGCACCATCTGGAAAAGTGGGGAAGCCTAGCAAGAAAGAAAGTGATCAGGGTTTGTGTCAAGAAAATATCAACATCTCATGTTTCTTTTCACTTTAAGTAGTTATTCCCACTTACGCCATCTCCCTCTCCCTGAGCTGACACAAGTTTATTGGTTGAGTGCAAAACAAGGCGAGAGCCAGCTGGGAACAGACATTCTTTGTAGATAGAGCTTCTTCCGGTGAGACTTGCGGCAAAGCTCCAGAATTTCCGTGACAGAGATTGCTTTCTTAGTAAACAGCTGGGGAATTCTTCCTCATCTTCTTTCACAGCCCTGGTGTTCTTCATCGCTTTATCAAGGATTTGTAGGTCGGAAGAGAAAAACCCTAGATTTTAAGACCCCTAGATTTTAAGATTAGCTTCTGGAGAGGAGGATGGGAGTAGAAGGTGGGTACCTAGCAACTTGGAAGACAGGACCCCAGTTCAAAAGAGATCAGAGGAGATTGATAGAGAATTCACCAACAAAACAGTACAACAAACACTTGTTGAATGAGTGTTAAAATGCAAGGATGGAGGGGGAGATGGAGAAGCGGGTCTATGGATAAAGCAAAAGGTCTATGGATCATAGTTGTGGTGACTTTGCTTCTGAAATAGAAACCTATGATGTATCATGACAAGCATAAATATACTACGTTAACATCACTTCATTGAGTGCATATTGGATTAATTCTCTTGAATTAATTAATGAACTACTCAGATGGTAGTTCTTGATTGGTACATTGGAATGTACTCGTTTTGCATTTTTCAACTTTATTGAGCAATTGACATACAGTAAACTGCATGTTTACTATATGAATATGTATATGTACAATGGACATGAACTTGGGCAAACTCCAGGAGATAGTGAGGGACAGGGAGGCCTGATGTGCTGCAATCCATGGGGTAAGAGTCAGACACTACTTAGTGACTGAACAACAGCAGCAAACTGCATGTATTTAAAATGTGCAATATGATGAGTTTTGATTTATATGTGTGTGCACTAAGTTGCTTCAGTTGTGTCCAACTCTGTGAGACCCTATGGACTGTAGCCCGCCAGGCTCCTCTGTCCATGGGATTCTCCAGGCAAGAATACTGGAGTGGGCTGCCATTTCCTCCTGCAGGGGATCTTCCCGACCCAGGGTTAAACATGCATCTCTTACATCTGCATTGACAGGCGGGTTCTTTACCACTAGCGCCACCTGGGAAGCTGAATACTAGAGTGGGTTGCCATGCCCTTCTCCAGGGGGTCTTCCCAACCCAGGGATTGAGCCCAGGTCTCCCGCATTGCAGGTGAATTCTTTACCCTCTGAGCCACCAGGAAAGCTCATGAATACTGGAATGGCTAGTATATCTCTTCTCCAGGGGATCTTCCCAACCCAGGAATTGAACTGGGATCTCCTGCAGGCGGATTACCAACTGAGCTACCTGGGAAGCCCTTTGATTTATAAACACACCTGTAAAACCATCTCCACAATCAAGACACTGAGCACTGCCATCATTCCTAAACATTTCCTGATGCCCATCTGCAATCCTTCCCCCTCCACTCTCAGTATCCAGGCAACCACTGACCCATTTATTATTACTATCAATTGTATTTTGTAGATTAATTTTATATAAATTAAATCATGCAGCAGATACTCTTTTAAACCCAGCCTCTTTTACTCAGCATAATTATTTTGAGAACCATGTTTCAAGTGTCATTATTTCTTTTTCTCCTGAGTGATATTTCATATAGTTTTTTTTTAAAGCTTAGTTATTACTTCCCTGAATAGACAGTTGACACATTCCTACTCTCTTTATTCTATTTGTTTGTTTGACTCATGTCATAGATGCAGTAAATACTTATACTGATTTATTTAGGGATTTGGTTAAAAAAAAACCCAACTCTACAAGAAGATTCTGTGAGAGGTCATTAATTAATTCACTTATTCAGTCATTCTGCAAAGATTGGTTCAGCCTTTACTAGTATTAAAAGATAAACAGAGATAATCTGCATTTAACTGAGGGAAAAATTCTGTTTGAATGGGGAGCATCAAACCGAAAGTGGTTAGGAACCCTCCACTGACAAGAGCTTGGGGAGAGAGTTTTATAAAGAAAAGGCAGAAGCAAAATAAGGAAATGATTGGTTATAGCTTCTAGCATAGTTGGCTGTTTGGGATTGGTTGTCTTTTGGTTTCAATTTGAGGCCTTCACAGACTTCGATTTTGGTTTGCTTCCATAGGCCACCAGGGCATTAAAGCCCTATCCATCTAAGGCCTCCTTGTTTAATCAGTTCAACACTAGGTCCCAGGCACTGTCCTAGGCACTGGTATTGCAGTAATACAGGAAGCAGATACGAGTCCCAGCTCTTATACCTGTATATTCTAATGCGAGGAGATGGATATTCTGCATTTTTCAGCTTTACTGAGGAGTGATTGATTTTCCTGGTCATTTTGATTCTTCTTCTTCTTTTTTAAAAACACAATTAAAAATGTTGCAGTATGTTAGGAATTAACACGTGCAATTTAGAAATAATAGAACAAGGTAAAGGGTCATCAGACGATGATGCAGTACACATTGCCACTGGCTTCTGTAAACTGGACTGTGGAGCCTTAGGTGTGGCTTCCTCAGTCAGTCCCACAAGCTTCCGTGGAAATCAACTTGCCAATAGGACTTCAAAACAAAACAAGTCAAAACCAAGGCTGCCAGTAATGGCCAGGAGTCAGGAATCTGATCTCTTTGTGGGACCTACCCCCATGTATGAAGCTTTTGTGTCCACCAGGAGGAGAAAGGAGAGACTGGGCACTGTGGTTGTCTCCTCCCTCAACTGGGAATCAAGCCAGAGAGTTTCTTGTTTCTTTTTTTTATATAATTATTTTTATTTTTAATTGATTGAGGATTGCTTTACAATATTGGTTTGATTTCTGTCATACATTAACACCAATTAGCCATATTTGTATATATGTCCCCTCCCCCTTGAATCTCCCTGCCACCCCTCTAGGTTGTTACTGAGCCCAGGTTTGAGCTCCTTGCGTCAAACAGTAAATTCCCACTGACTGTCTACTTTGCATATGGTAGTGTGTATGTTTCCACAATTCTCTCTCTATTCCTCCCATCCTCCCCTTCCCCCATGGTGTCCACAAGTCTCTTCTCTCTGTCTGAGTCTCCATTGCTGCCCTGCAAATATATTCATCAGTACCATCTTTCTAGATTCCACATGTATGCGTTAATATATAATATTTGTTTTCTCTTTCTGACTTAACTTCACGCTGTATAGCAGGCTCTAGGTTCATCCACCTCATTATGAACTTACTCAAATGTGTTCCTTTTTATAAGCCAGAGAGTTTTACAGGCGGGGGAGCACTCTCCAAAAACTCAATGCTGGTCACCCTGTGCGAGTGAATGTCCCATTTCAGTCCTGGATGTAAACCTGGATCCAGGAAGGTGTGTGCTCCACTAATTCTCAGCGTTCGGGTATTTGGTTTGGGGGAGGAGAGACGTGGCAAAGCAAACAAAGTTCAGCCAAGCCAAGATGTCTTGCTCGAAAGTTGGCTGAACAGAGCCCCCAGTCCATAACCGAAGAGTGCTGGACTCTCCCCAGCTATAGAAAAGTTTTCACCTTTAAGCTCAGAAAGGTTTAAGGGAGGAATGTAAGGAGAGACTCTGTAATCAGAGGAAGAGAACCTTGTATGTCTGCCCTGGGTGCTCCTACTCCAGTGCCATCTGGCAACGTCCAAGGCAGCATGAACTTTCTGAGAAACTTGACTTCTGGTTCCCACAGCCTCTGCAGACCGGGGCGACTGAGGTGGGGGAGCCCGACTGCATGTAAGCAAGGGGTGGGAACTCTTTGCTCTGACATGCTTAGCAAGTCCCTTAGCAGCAACTGTGAAAATGAAACTTTGAGCTCCAGAAGCTTCATTCTTTCAACAGCAAACTTGACTCATGCAATTCTTTTTATTTTTTTGACTGTGCCATGCAGCCTGCAGGATCTTCCCCAACCAGGGATCAAACCCAGGCCCCCTGCCTTGGGAGCACAGAGTTTTAACCACTGGACCACCAGGGAAATCCATTTCTCCTGTGATTCCTAAAGATCTTTGAGGAAGACAAGTTTTGGGGTTTGGTTTTGTTTCGGGGTCTTTTAGAACATAAAAGTATGAACTTAAAATCTAAAGGGAGTCTTACCATCACCTAGTTCAGCTCTTAGATTTTACAAAAGAAGCCGTGCAGAGGTGAGAGTTATTAGGTGACGTTGATGGGGGTGGGATGGCAACAGGGTCCATGCTTCCTAACTCTGAATGTGATGCAGTTTCCTCCAAGGATTGTAGAAAAGTGCAATTCTAAATACCAGGCCTTGGTGTTTTACCATGTGTAAGTTACACCTTACCACCCAACTTTTAAAAACAAAAGTATATGTTATCCAAGTGAAAGAAAAGTGTTAGTCACTCAGTCGTCTCTGACTTTTTTGTGAACCCATGAACTGTAGCTTGCCAGGCTCCTCTGTCCATGGGGATTCTTCAGGCAAGAATACTGGAGTGGGTAGCCATTCCCTTCTCCAGGGGATCTTCCCGACCCAGGGATTGAACTGGGATCTCCTGCATTGCAGGTGGATTCTTTACCAGCTTCCCTAACACATATTATCCAGGCCTCCCCTTGAACCCAAGTCTGACTCAGGGCCTGGGTGTCCTTGCGTTTTGCCTCATGGTAGCATTGCTATCACTCCAGTGAATCCACAGTCCTTTCATAGTTTGTGTTTGAGGAAGCTGAGGACTGATGTGGCTATATAGGACTAAGACATTGACTGTGCCGATTGGGAAGAAAAGCTTGCTGAGTCCTGAGCTGGACAGGTCAAGGGCTTCTGAGAGCACTGTGCAAATTTCACTTGCCCATGAAATTAATCAGTCTTCGCCAAGAGGGGTGTTATATCCGGGCCACTCACCGCTTGGGGTTCAGGATAGAAAAACAAAACAGCTCTGGTTCCCTGATGGGAAAGGGACATTTGGTATTCTTGTTAGCTTCCTGGCTAGTTACAAAGTGTCAGTGACATTCAAAAGAAACCTGTCTGCCTCAGTGATCCACATATAAGGAAGGGCAACAGAAGGTGAGCCAAAGAAAAGACAAGGTCCTCCAGGGAAGTACAGAGCAAAACCAGTCAGCCCCAGTAATCACTAGAGGGGAAAGCATCTTCCTTCATTCACAAAGGAAATGGACACCACAGTAACTTGGAGAAGCGACGCAGGCTGAGATCAGGTGGGACCCAGAACTCTTAAACTAACCATAGCTGCCTTTCATACCTCAAGGATTTGTTACTACAAACCATTTCTCTAACAACAAGCTGGTAGAGTGACTGGTCTCTTGCTTAATATCCAGTGTAAACACATAAACATGCAATACAAATAGTGTGTGTAAGAGGAGTTTGGGAACAAGAATGTGGGCTTTTCTCTAGTTGCAGAGAGTGGGGGCTACTCTAGTCGCAGTGCATGAGCTTCTCATTGCAGTGGTTTCTCTTGTTGCAGAGCAGGGGCTCTAGACATGTGAGCACAGTAGTTGCAGCTTGCAGGCTCTCAAGCCCAGCAGTTTTGGCACATGGGCTTTGTTGTTCTGTGGCATGTGGGATCTTCCTGGACCAGCAGTTGAACTAGTATCTTCTGTATTGCAAGACAGGTTCTTAACCACCGGACCACAAGGGAAGCCCTGATGACTTTTTAAACACAGGATCAAGATATGTACCAGGGATGTCTTAGGCAACAATTTCTGGAAGTTCAAGTTCATGAAAATAGGGGTCCAAAGATTATGAAGGGTGTTCAGTGTGACAGTGAGAAGAATGAAACAAGCACGTGGTTTGAGGACTGGTTTGCTTTAAGGTCTCTTTGAGGATGTGTTCATTCTCTGCTTTTCTAGTACTCTTGCCTAGAGAATCCCATGGACGGAAGAGCCTGATAGGCTGCAGTCCATGGGGTCGCTAAGAGTCAGACAAGACTGAGCGACTTCACTTTCACTTTTTACTTATGAGAAGGAAATGGCAACCCACTCCAGTGTTCTTGCCTGGAGAATCCCAGGGACGGGGGAGCCTGATGGGCTGCCGTCTCTGGGGTCGCACAGAGTCAGACACGACTGAAGCGACTTAGCAGCAGCAGCAGCAGCACAAAGCTCAGGAGGGCTTAAGTATCAGGGTGGAGGACCTGCCATAGACTCAGGGCCCTTGATTTGGTCCTTTGCTACTTCATTCACTCACCCAGGCCTGACATGATTCTCTAGTCAATTTATGACAAAGCCGAATCTAATACAAAGCTGTAGACTTGCCCAACCAATGGCTTGCAGGCGCTTGGAGCAGACAGACTGTTGTTCTAGGAGATGTGTTCGGTCTGTTTTCAACTCGGGTTTGCTTCAGCCTGGTGATGAGTTCGCCATCATATAAACAGAATTGCTTCAGGACAAAACAAAGAACAGGAAACCACAACACGGGCGCCCAGAGCACACCCTTCTCCCTGCCTGTCTCCTGGACACCTGCTCCTCCACTGTGGAGTCCTTTCCCCACCAGTGCTGACCCTTTGCCTGCACCATCGCTGGAGCCTGGAGAACACACCCACCCACCCAGCTCTGGCGGCCGAGGGTGCCTCCCTCCCCCACCATCTGACATCAGGCAGGAAAAGCACCCAGCCTGAGGCCCCTTCGCTGCAGCCGTAAACCCATTTCCTCTGCTAAGAAACTCTCAAAATCCATCTCCACCTTCTTGACCAGCAGTGCTCAGGATGGATTTGAATCTATCCAGGCCTTTCATATTTCACTGGGCGAAGTATCCATTCTGCCTAAAGTGATAGGCTCGGAGATATGCGTGTCCCTAGCCTCAGAGATGAGGAACGATCATGTCTAGAGCTCTTTCCCCGTCTCCACGTGGGTCCCCAAGACCGCCTATGCCTCCTTCATCATCACTTGGACTCCCTTGCTCATCCCAGACAACCCCCACCCCCAGTGTCGGTCCCCTCCCTAGGCACAGGCACAGTGACACCCTGGAAAATTCTACACCAGCCTGAAACTCAACCTTCACACCTTTATGTCAGGATTTCTTTGGACAGGACCATTTCCCTTGCTGGGTTAGATGCCATTTTCCCCTGTCAAGCCAGCCTGCCTTTATATCCGGGAGTTCTCAGTAACCCAAACGGAATCCCAGCCTCCTGCCACTAAACACCACCAGCTCACCCCATTTCCCCACCATCCACTTGACTCCCCAA
The DNA here is from genome assembly GCF_032405125.1 of Capricornis sumatraensis. Lineage (NCBI taxonomy): Eukaryota > Metazoa > Chordata > Mammalia > Artiodactyla > Bovidae > Capricornis > Capricornis sumatraensis. The sequence continues at coordinate 134,710,634 of NC_091092.1, read as the reverse complement.
TTAACCAGTCAGACATCTTGGGCAATTTTAAGCCATAATGGCCTCAGGTTTCCCTCTGTTTCAAGCTAAAGATGTGTAACAGTTAAGAAAGAAGACACATCTTGCTGAGTGCTTTGTGCAACCATCCTGACTACTTTATAGCCCATCTGGAGAAATAAAGTTTACAAAGGCCTCATCAAGGAGTTGGGCTGAAAATGGTATTCCAGGCCTGTGGTGTAATCGGAAAAACACACACATACACACCAACAAGCAGTATTCAGCTAAGAATTCAATGCCAGCTCATTTTTTTTTTTCTTTAAAAGAATATCAAATCAAGGAACAATTCTCCATCACAAAGCAGGATGAGAAGTCAGGTGGAGACAAGGATTACAGAGCCACTTATTTGGGACAGTCACCTAGAAACAAACCAAAAATGATTTTTTTAAGAACTCCAAGTGTCCAAACTAGAAACCCCTGAAGAAATGGGGCAATTAACTTCTTTTCCAAGCTAGAGTATTTGTGAGACATCTCTCAGAAAGAAACAACTCAATATGCAAATCTTTAAGCCTTTGTAAAGGCAGGAAGTGTATTTGAGGCAACAGTGGCTTGAGGAAGCTAAAGACTTGAAAACACGTTTTTTCACATAGGTTTTGTGTACTTACCACAGTGTTTAGGATGAACATGGTCACTTTAGTTTTTTTTCCACTAGAGGTTATCTGCAAAGACCACAGGAAGTGTCTAAGCAAACTTAAAGGCTATTTCTCAAAAGTTATTAGAGTAAGTATAGTAATTTAGTTACCTGGTTTCTAACAACTCAAGGCCTGAGCCCTCCCACCCTCAACACCATTCTTCACACAGTTGTGTGAATAGGCCAACAAATAGTAATAATGCTGGCTAACGAATTAGAAATGGCTTTTTAAAATGTCCGCTCTTTTGTCGTGCTCATTGAAAATGAGCTCAAAGAAATGTACAATTTGAATTAGTAGGTGGACAGAGGAGAAGGTGAACAGGTGGATAAGGAAGTATAGCAAAAGTTGATGGTGGAATCTTGGTGGTGGGAACATGAGAGTATTCTCTATAAAATCCTTTCCTCCTGATATTATGTTTGAAATTTTTCATAAGAAATGTTATGAAAAAAATCTACCTCTCATTTTGAGAACATCTAGAATTCTAAGATGTGCCTATTGGGCTCAAGCCTGGGAGCATCCATGTTCTGTTGCCTGACTTAGTGATTTCAGCTCTGATGGCCAATCAAATATTGCAAATTTATCAAATGGGGCTGATAGTGCAAGAGATGAGGGTTCACTCGCAGTAATCCTCTAGATGCTCAAATGTTTCATGTTCATTTAAATTTCAGAAATTTTTTCCAGGTCTTAGACTCTTGGCAAAAATTGTGTGTGTTTTTAAATAAATTTATTTATTTTTAACTGAAGGATAATTGCTTTTCAATATTATGTTGGTTTCTGTCATTCATCAACATGTATCAGTCATAGGTATACATATGTCCCCCTCCTTTTTTTAAACCAAGTCTCTCTCTCCTTTTTTCCCCCCAAACAACTTTTTACTGAAGTACAGTTGATTTTACTATGTAGTGTTAGTTTCAGGAGTAGAGCAAATTGATTCAGCTATACATGTAACTGAGTCAATATATATAATGTGTGTGTGTATATTCTTTTTTTTAATTTTCTTCCCATTACAGGTTATTAAAAGATACTGAATATAGTTTCTTGGGCTATACAGTAGGTCTTTGTCAATTTTATATACAGTAGTGTGCATCTGTTAATCTCAAACTCCTAATTTATCCCTCCCCCCAATTCCCCCTTGGCAAGTTTTTACTGGAAGGCGGCAGCACGTTTTAGGTTCTGGCTGTTTAAGAATAAAGACCTGCATTCATCAGAAAGCTTCCTCTCTCTCACACCCTTCCGCCACCACTGCCCCTCCTCTGTGTGCTTCTCTGTGCAAACTCCATCGGGGTCCTTCATAATGGGCTTTTCTGGAGTCTCTGTAGCAAGTAGATTAGAATTGCCTGGAGGACAAGACCAGTCTCGGGCCATCAGCAAATGCTGCCTTTGTCTGTGGGTGGATGAGAGCTGCGTACACAGGCCCTGGCCTTCCCTTCCAACAACAGAGCTAATCTGCCCAGTCCTGAGAAGGACACGTCTGCTCAGAGCAGAGGGTCCCCACACCCAAGCACCAAGCTGCCTTCGTCCTCCTTGCTGAGTTTTTGATGACCTGTGCTGGCGTGTCGCCTGGGCCTCCCATCGTTCAGAATCACCCCAGGGACAAAAAAGGCTGGCAGCACCCAGAACTCCTGGGTTGGAGCTTCAGGGGCTGCCAGATCCTTTTGCCTTCACTCACTTTCTGTCATTTAATTTTTAGGACAGGCTAGCAGGTCACCGGGGGACACTGGTTTCCAACTGGGGCCGATTTTGCCCTGAAGGGGACAGTTGGCAGTGTCTGGAGGCTTTTGGGGGTGTCACATCTGGGATGGGGGCGCCTAGTGCATAGAGACCGGGCTTCCCTGGTGACTCAGACGGTAAAGAATCCGCCTGCAACATGGGAGACCTGGGTTCGATCCCTGGGTTGAGAAGATCCCCTGGAGGAGGGCGTGGCAACCCACTCCAGCGTTCTTGCCTAGAGAATCCCCATGGACAGAGGAGCCTGGCGGGCTGTAGGGTTGCAAAGAGTCAGACACGGTGTGTAGATGCCAGGGATGCTGTTGACACCCACAGAGCATGGGACAGCACCCTGTCCGGATGTCAGTGGGGCTGAAATGGAGACACCCTTGTCTCTAGTAACCTGCGTCCGGCTGGGGCATCTTCGTCAAACCAATTTCTTCTCTGTTACCCCTCTGCACATGCCGTGCCCCTGCCCCATACGAGACAGACACACAGCTGTGGGTTCCAAAGCGTGTCTGAGTCACGGTTGATGTTGCAGGTGGGATTGTCTCCACCAAGTGAGGGAGCCTACGTTCAATGAGAGTGTTTTGTGCTCAACCCTTCCTTGCTGGGTCAGCTGCTTCTCCTGGGAGACAGAGATTCTAAACACAAAGTCTCAATTCCTTTGACACATCACACGTTTAATGAAGGGCGTGTGCACCAAGTTTTAAAGACAACAAGTTGCCTCAGATCCCCAGTAGATCTGAGTTGTCTTTGTAGAGAACGAAGGATCTCCCATGGTTAAAAAACCCCTTTGTTTGACAAACTCAGGCCTAAAACCTTCATCTTCCTGCTGTCATGAAATGGAATTGAGGTGTCATAGAAACCTAATCGTTAGCCAGGCACATTGATCCCTCTTCCTGGGACTCCCACCTCCCCCACCCCACCCCACAGGAATTCCCAAAAATGCGTTTTAAGGCAAAATCTAAATCACTTTTGCATTATCGGAGCTACCTCTTTATTATTGTGGACAATTGAAGTCACTGTGCTAATGGCAACTTATGAATAATGAGAGGTCAGTTAATACAGTATTAAATGTCACAGTTAAAACAAAAGGTACAGTGCTTGTAGCTGTATTGCTGGACTGAACACAATTCCTGGTGTAAGATTTATGCTTAATAAGCATTGGCTGGATGAAACAATGAAGTAACTGAGTGAATCAGAATAAGACACAAAGATTCAAGTGATGTATAGAATGGAAAAGGTAAAGCGCTTTTGTTTGACGTTGATGTCTTTAGTGGTTGCTGAAAGAGGTGATAGCGGGCTTTCATTTTAATTATTAAAGCGTGAATAAAGCATATCAATATTTATTTTATTGGAGGACCCTTAACACCCTTGGTAGGAATGTCAATTGGTGAAGACCTTATGAAAACTGTATAGAGACTCTCAAAAAATTAAACATTGACCTTACATATGATCCAGCAATCCCACTTCTGGCTGTATTGGCAGAGGAAATGACATCAGGCTTAGGGAAAAATATCTGTACCCCCATGTTTACTGAAACACTATTCACAATAGCTGAGAAATTGAAATAATCTAAATATCCATCAGTGGATGAATGGATAAAGAAAATGAGACATATATATATAATACATGAATGTCGTTCAGCCTGGATGCTCGGGGCTGGTGCACTGGGATGACCTGGAGGGATGGTACAGGGAGAGGTGGGCGGGGGGTTCAGGATGGGGAACACATGTACACCCGTGGCAGATTCATGCTGATGTGTGGCAGAACCAATGCAATATTGTAAAGTAATTAGCCTCCAATTAAAATAAATAAATTTAAATTTAAAAAAAGAAGGAAATCATGCCATTTGTGACAACATAGATGAAACTTGAGGACCTAATGTTAAGTGAGATAAGCCAGACACAGAAAGATAAATACTGTGTGATCTCACTTATAAATGGGATCTAAAAAGGATGAACTTACAGAAGCAGAGAAGAGAATGGTGGCTACCAGGGGCTGAGAGTTAGGAGAAAGGAGGAGACGTTGGTCAAAGGGTACAGTTTCAGTTATGTAGGATGAATAAGTGCTGAGGGTATAATGTACAGGATGGTGACCATAGTTAATAATACTGTATTGTATACTTAAAATTTGCTGAGCTGATCTCAGTTGTCTTCAACACAAATGACAAAGACAGAAATAAAACCACACAGTGGTAACTAAATGAGGTGACGGAAATATTAATTAGCTTGATGTGGCAATCATCTCATAATGTATTCAGTTCAGTTCAGTCGCTCAGTTGTGTCCAACTGTTTGTGACCCCATGGACTGCAGCATGCCAGGCCTTCCTGTCCATCACCAACTCCCAGAGTTTACTCAAACTCATGTCTGTTGAGTTGGCGATGCCATCCAACCATCTGATCCTCTGTCATCTCCTTCTCCTCCTTCCTTCAATCTTACCCAGCATCAGGGTCTTTTCAAATGAGTCAGCTCTTTGCATCAGGTGGCCAAAGTTTCAGCTTCAGCATATGTATATCAAAACATCATATTGTATTCCTTAATATATACAATTTTAATTTGTCAGTTATAAAGCTGGGAAAAAGAAATAACTTACAGCATCATCAGAATGCTGATTTACTTCTATCAATAAATTACTTTAACATATAAAAATGATTTTCTTATCCTTATATCAGTATCTGAGTTTCACCAACTATTATATGATATGAATGAATATAATCTCGATACTCATATTAACATTTCTTTTCCTGTTGGCAGACATTCATTACATTTTTCTTTAAAAGAAGAATAAACAGTTTAAAACAGGAAATATCTGACAAGATTAGGTTTTATTTTTAAAAATAACTTTTGTGCTTTTATCAACATCTGACAAACATTTTTAGGAGCGATTTTTTCCATTAGGCACAGAGCTGAGGGCCCACAAATTACTTCATTTTCTTCTAAAAATCAGAAGGGGAAAAAAAGCCTAGACTGTAGTTGCCATAAAATATAATTTTAAATATTTTTTTTTGGTGAGGAAGGGGCTCATGAAGGGACAAGTGCCTATAGTCTTTGAAAGCTGTCTAGTGGTCTGGGATGTCACCTCCTTCCATTCCAATACTCTCCTCTTTTCAAGGAAATAGTTGTTTTTCTCACTAGCTTCTGATTTCAGTTTTTCAGAGAGTTTCATTTGACTGTCTGTATGACTGTCTGGGTCCTTCAGTGGAGGGTGTTTCACAGCTGAGGACATTTATATCCATGCAATGACAGGGGACTGACTCAGGGAGTAGGGGAGGGGAGAGGCAATATATGAAGTGGGAATATACCAGCTTGCAGGTCAAAGGTGAGGGGTCAAGGATGACTTTGTGACGCTCAGCTTGGGGGTGGGAGTAGATGAAGGTGCAGTTATCTAAGAGATCTCAAGGCAATACCATGAGAGCAGACATGGTTAATAGATGTATCAGGGAGAATGAGTCAGAAAATGGCTAAGGCTGACCCTGGCAGAGATGAAGGAGAAGGAAGCAGCACTACAGACCACGACACAGCAGCTGGAGGTGGGTGGACAAGCCAGAGAACTGGGTCCACAGTTCTAGAGAGGACATAGTTCTAAGAGTTGTGGCGAGGTCAGTCAATTCAAAGCCCTCAGAGAGGGTTGAGGCTTGGATGGCCACTCCCAGATTTGACCATCCAGAGGTCACCAGAGTTCTTTGCTTGGTAGTTTCTGAAGGGCTGTGTAGGGAGTAGTTAGACTGCAGTGGATTGAAGATATGGAGACAGAGACGGAAAGAGAGTTCCTCCCTCCAGGGCCAGGACAGTTTAGAAAAAGAAGTTAGTGCCATGGAGAAAGAGAGCAAACTGGTGTTTTAACTTCTGTGTCTCAGAAGTATGCTTTAACAGAAAGAATCTGTTTTAAATAAAGTTTTATTGGAACACAGCTCTGCCCAAGGAGATCCAACCAGTCCATCCTAAAGAAAATCAGTCCTGAATATTCATTGGAAGGACTGATGCTGAAGCTGAAACTCCAGTACTTTGGCCACCTGATGTGAAGAACTGACTCATTGGAAAAGACCCTGATGCTGGGAAAGATTAAGGGCAGGAGGAGAAGGGGACGACAGAGGATGAGATGGTTGGATGGCATCACCGACTCAATGGACATGAGTTTGAGTAAACTCCGGGAGTTGGTGATGGACAGGGAAGCCTGGCGTGCTGCAGTCCATGGGGTTGCAAAGAGTCAGACACGACTGAGCAACTAAACTGAACTGACTCTGCCCATTTGTTTATGTATTGTCTGTGGCTGCTTTTGTGATATAGGACAGAGTGGAATACTTGTGACAGAAGCTGTCTGGCCAGCAAAACTGAAAATGTTTACCATCAGGCCCTTTAGAGGACATTTGTCAACCCCCTTTCTAGATCAGCTTCCTCGATGTAAGAAACAGACATTCCATTCTATTTCTATACCTTTTTTCTGTCTTGTTCTGACAAAGCAGAAATGCCTCCTGGAATGACTGGTTGCCTACTACAGCTCTCATCACCCACTGAATTTCCATTCTCATCAGGGTGGGTTTTCCTCCCCTTTCTAGCAACAGATGGAAACTCAAGCCAAAAGGCATGTCTGGCCTCTGTTCGGGCCTCATTTCAAGAATGTTTCTTGGGCACAATAATGAACAGAAGTGATTTAGCTTTAGCACTGTTTCTGAAAACGTGGTGATTTCAGTGAACAGGAAACATTTTTGTTTTTACCTCCCTCCTTTAGTGTGAATCAGAGCTGGTAGCTCACATCAGGTTGCCAGTTCACAAGAAAGGGAGAGGTTGCCAGAAAATCAAAATCACACAGTTTCCTGTTTTTGAAGATGATTTCAACAATGTCACTGAGGGTTTCAAAGACAGTGATGGCTGTTTGCCAGAGCCAGACCGGCTCCAAGGGCCTTTGTTTTCATGATTGTTTGATGCTGAGGGGTCGATGCATCCACGCCATTGTCTTCCTCTCTCTGCTCCCCACCTCCGCTCTTTTTCTTTTATGCTATTAGGTTTCCTGCAGAAAATTAAATCTCCCGATTTCCTCTTTGTTGATCCAAGCAACCAATTATAGAGCAATTAGAACCGATTTGTGACTCTAGGGGTTTTTTTGAGCTTGCAATTGGCTATACACAAAGGTGGTGGAACAGTAGTCTTGAAAAAGGAAAGCTATTTGTACTGATTTTTTTTCAATCAATATTTACATATCTTGGCCTCACAATTCCTCCTATTCATCCCATTTGAACAGGAAAAGGTGCCTCTTCCTGGAGCTGTAATCGCCTTCTCCCACCATCCTCTCCCTGCTCATCCCCACACATTCCCCACGCTATTTAAAAATTATGGCACTGGACTCATATGGGCCCTGTAATGCAGGTGCCAAGGCCAAAGCCATGCTCCCAGACTACCTAGCATGTCATTGCCACATTCACTCACCACTTCAGCCTTGTCATGGTTGAGAATTCTTCCAAGTAATGTCCAAGAGGGACAGTCCCCCCCCACCCCCCAGGGTGAGACTGCTATACCAACTCAGAGGGACATGGTACATTTTGATAACATCTCTTGGCACAGAATGTAGGTAGGGCAGCCATGGAAGGATTGGAAGACTCACTGACAGGAGGGGGCTCCCAGGATGACTTTATGTGACATCAGACTGCTAAAGAAACTTTGAAATTGTCCCAATGTCCTGAACTTTGGTTCAGATCCATGGGACCGTGATGGACTTGAATGGTTTGCCCTCTGGCCACCGCTGTTGAAAATCAGACTCTTGAAGAGGGTCAGAGTTTCTGGAGTCTCTGTGTGAAGTAGGGACTTTGGGCCTGGATCCAGTGCCTTGAAGGTTTCCCTTGGGAACCATTTTGGATACGGTGAACACATGGTCTGAATTTAAATGCAGGAGGCATGAACAAATATCCATAGACATGGACCAATAGCCATAGAGTATTTGAAGCACCACTGCCTCAAACCATGATGACTTCCCAGGTGACATGGCATTTTGTAATTTCTCATTCTTGAGTCTCCTATGAGAGGAACATCTTTTTGGGCCCAGTCACTCCTGTCTAGGTTTATGATCAAGATCCATGCACTTCAGAAACAAGATCTAGGATCTGTGATGTCACACAGGTGGCCTCAGGGGGAGGACAGAGCGCTATAGGCATCTTGATTTAAGGTAAAGGCATGCAGCCCCTGTATTGCAATGAAGGGGTTGTGTTATCTGAAGTCATTGTGCTAAAATGGAGTGATTGCCACAGTTATGTGATCATACTCCTCATTCCTTGCTAAGTAGCCATCAACTACAGTTGGCCTCCACTAACATTCTAGTTAGGAAGATTTTTCTGTATTTACCTAAGGCCATCCCAGAAATGTTTTCTTTTTTTTTTTAACAGTGCTTTATTCATAGACATTTGCCGTCCTCTTTATGATTTAAAATACTTAATTATTAATCATTTAGACTTAATCAGTGTTTGCTATTGAACTCTGAATCACCAGTGTTTTCTGTTCAAATTTCAAGTGAGTCAGAATTCATCAACATACTTGAACTTTGAATCTATATGAGTGCATGAACACAAAAGGAACTGGGACACAGAGAGAATCTTTGGCCATTAGCATTCACCATAGCAATTACTGGGATGATTTAAAAAAAATTTTATATTAGAGTATAGTTGATTTATAATGTTGTGTTAGTTTCAGGTGTACAGCAAAGTGATTCAGTTATACATATACATATATCCACCCTTTTCAGATTCATTTCCCATATAGATTATTACAAACTATTGAGTAGAGTTCACCACACTATACAATAGATCCTTGTTGGTTATCTATTTTATATATAATAGTGTGTCTCTATTAATCCCAAATTCCTAATTCCTCCTCCCACCTTTTCCTTTTGGTATGGGATAATCTTAAAACATCATAAAAACCAGGAGTTTTTAGCTTAGTCCCATAAAATTGGAATTACAATTTACTTCAAATCAGTATTGCTCTAAATCAGCATAATCCATTCAGCACACTAGTTATGAGTAATAACTACTCATTTGGAAGAATTTCCTGAAGAGTCCACAGCCTCAAATCAGTGTTTTCTATTTAGTACAATCATGGCATTTGGGATCTTTTTTAAAATTTATTTCTAAAAGTAATATGGATTTAGAATGAAGAAATGACAGTTCACCCTTTCTTAGTCCCATTCCTTAGAGGGATATTAACACCACCTTAGATAAGTGTTCAGATTGGTGGGTTTTTTTTTTACTCTCAGTTCAGTTCAGTCGTTCAGTCGTGTCTGACTCTTTGCGACCCCATGAATTGCAGGCCTCCCTGTCCATCACCAACTCCCGGAGTTCACTCAAACTCACGTCCATCGAGTCAGTGATGCCATCCAGCCATCTCATCCTCTGTCGTCCCCTTCTCCTCCTGCCCCCAATCCCTCCCAGCATCTACTTATCTGTAAATGACATCAATGAATTGAAATCAGCTGGTTTTCTCTTTGGCCACCTTGTGAATGGAAGCATACCAACTGACATTTCTTTGTTTTCAAATAAATAGGATCACACTGCACATCTGCACTTTTATTTAATCTAGTGACAAGCCTTGGGGGTTTTCATGTTATAATCACATGTATATTTGCTTTATTTCGTGGTTGCACAGTATTTCATCATATGGAGGTAGCATTTTTTCATCAGTTCCCTCCCGGTGGCTATTTATGTTGATTCTATCTGTTTTGTCCTTTGCTGATATAAACATGGTATTTTGATGTCATTGTTTAGTTGTGCAAATTCCTAGAGATTTTAAAAAAACTGGATTCAGTTCAGTCGCTCAGTCGTGTCCGACTCTTTGTGACCCCATGAATCGCAGCACGCCAGGCCTCCCTGTCCATCACCAACTCCCGGAGTTCACTCAGACTCGCGTCCATTGAGTCAGTGATGCCATCCAGCCATCTCATCCTCTGTCGTCCCCTTCTCCTGCCCCCAATCCCTCCCAGCATCAGAGTCTTTTCCAATGAGTCAACTCTTCACATGAGGTGGCCAAAGTACTGGAGTTTCAGCTTTAGCATCATTCCTTCCAAAGAAATCCCAGGGTTGATCTCCTTCAGAATGGACTGGTTGGATCTCCTTGCAGTCCAAGGGACTCTCAAGAGTCTTCTCCAACACCACAGTTCAAAAGCATCAATTCTTCGGTGCTCAGTCTTCTTCACAGTCCAACTCTCACATCCATACATGACTACTGGAAAAACCATAGCCTTGACTAGACGGACCTTAGTCAGCAAAGTAATGTCTCTGCTTTTGAATATGCTATCTAGGTTGGTCATAACTTTTCTTCCAAGAAGTAAGCGTCTTTTAATTTCATGGCTGCAGTCACCATCTGCAGTGATTTTGGAGCCCCCAAAAATAAAGTCTGACACTGTTTCCACTGTTTCCCCATCTATTTCCCATGAAGTGATGGGACCAGATGCCATGATCTTCGTTTTCTGAATGTTGGGCTTTAAGCCAACTTTTTCACTCTCCTCTTTTAGTTTCATCAAGAGGCTTTTTAGTTCCTCTTCACTTTCTGCCATAAGGGTGGTATCATCTGCATATCTGAGGTTATTGATATTTCTCCCGGCAATCTTGATTCCAGCTTGTGTTTCTTCCAGTTCATTAACTGGGGTATATTTTAAAATCTAGTGATCTGTTGCATGTTTTGTGTTGGCATGAAAGCCAATGCTAATATTTAGGAAGATAAGGCACCTTTGTGAGTGGGGGTGTCACTGGAATAGTTTAGAATAGGAGCCTCTGCCCTTGTGTGTGACAGTCCGTATTTCTAGCACTTGGCGGCAAACTGAGTGCTATGATTCTACCTGATTTTATCCCCATTTTAAATTATGGGAAACTCTTCACAGACACACTGAACTTTGATTGTGAAGATGGGGCTTGATGATTTCAGGAATGTAGAGAAAAGATAAATGCTAAAGATCACTATTTGGAAACCTATCATGAATGTGCTTATTTGGCATGTTAGAATAATGTCTTGTGACTAGTATTACAAATACTCAGGCAAGCCTTTGCCCTGAATTATTAATTATTCCTCAGGATTCAAGCCATTCTAAATGTCTATTGGATGGTCTTCCTCCAGTGACACAGGCCATCAGAAGTGTCTTTTATAAAATATCACATCCAACTCTGGATTGATGTTGTTCAGTCGCTAAGTTGTGTCTGACTCTTTGTGACCCCATGGACTGCAGCATGCCAGGCTTCCCTGTCTTTCACTCTCTCTCAGAGTTTGATCAAACTCAATGTCCACTGAATCAGTGATGGCATCTAATCATCTCATCCTCTGCCACCCTCTTCTCCTTTTGCCTTCAATCTTTCCCAGCATCAGGGTCTTTCCCAATGAGTCAGTTCTTCGAATCAGATGGCCAAAGTACTGGAGCTTCAGCTTCAGCATCCATCCTTCCAGTGAATATTCAGGGTTGATTTCCTTTAGGATTGACCAGTTTGTTCTCCTTGCTGGATAACTCAAGAAAAAGGGAATTGATTAGAAGGACATGGGTCGTTCATTATAATCACCAGAAAATGAGAGATCAGGTACAGAAAATAAACAACCACTAACAGTGAGCCTGATGGCCAAGACCAAGGGCAAGCTGTATTCTCATTAGGGCCTTACTGCTGACACCTAGTATACCTAGACCTCCCTGCGCCTTTAGGCTCCTGACTTCACTGCTACCCTCAAGAATAATCTAATGCCTGCCTCCCTGAAGACTCGAAATCCTAACTGGGACTTTCTGATTGGCTGAGCCTAGGTCATGTGCTCAAGTGCCAGTCCCAGAAGACTTGGGAGAGGGAGTTATCTGACACCTTTTGCCTTTCCCCTTGAGAAATCTACTAAGAGCCACACAATGGGGAACTGTTGATAAATAGAGAGTTCAATGATCCATAGCCAGAAAAAGAAGAAATGAGGACTAGTTACCACTGTGAGTTCTCTACTTCTGTTTCTGGAATAGAATTATAAGGATTTATTATTCTCTTTACTGGTGCCTCCTTAAAAGCAGCAGGTCACACCTCCCAGAATACTGGAAATAAAAGCAAAAATAAACAAATGGGATCTAATTAAAATTAAAAGCTTCTGCACAACAAAGGAAACTATAAGCAAGGTGAAAAGACAGCCTTCGGAATGGGAGAAAATAATAGCAAATGAAACAACTGACAAACAACTAATCTCAAAAATATACAAGCAACTCATGCACCTCCATTCCACAAAAATAAACAGCACAATCAAAAAATGGACCAAAGAACTAAATAGACATTTCTCCAAAGAAGACATACAGATGTCTAACAAACACATGAAAAGATGCTCAACATCACTCATTATCAGAGAAATGCAAATCAAGACCACAATGAGGTACCACTTCACACCAGTCAGAATGGCTGCAATCCAAAAGTCTACAAGCAATAAATGCTGGAGAGGGTGTGGAGAAAAGGGAACCTTCTTACACTGTTGGTGGGAATGCAAACTAGTACAGCCACTATGGAGAACAGTGTGGAGATTCCTTAAAAAACTGGAAATAGAACTGCCATATGACCCAGCAATCCCACTGCTGGGCATACACACTGAGGAAACCAGAATTGAAAGAGACACGTGTACCCCAGTGTTCATCACAGCACTGTTTATAATAGCCAGGACATGGAAGCAACCTAGATGTCCATCAGCAGATGAATGGATAAGAAAGCTGTGGTACATATACACAATGGAGTATTCTCAGCCATTAGAAAGAATACATTTGAATCAGTTCTAATGAGGTGGATGAAACTGGAGCCGATTATATAGAGTGAAGTAAGCCAGAAAGAAAAACACCAATACAGTATACTAACGCATATATATGGAATTTAGAAAGATGGTAACGATAACCCTGTATGTGAGAGAGCAAAAAAGACACAGATGTATAGAACAGACTTTTGGACTCTGTGGGAGAGGGAGAGGGTGGGATGATTTGGGAGAATGGCATTGAAACATGTATAATATCATGTAAGAAACAAATCGCCAGTCTAGGTTTGATCCAGGATACAGGATACTTGGGGCTGGTGCACTGGGATGACCCAGAGGGATGGTATGGGGAGGAAGGTGGGAGAGGGGTTCAGGATGGGAAATACGAGTACACCCGTGGTGGATTCATGTTGATGTATGGCAAAACCAATACAGTATTGTAAAGTAAAATAAAGTAAAAAAAAAAAAACAAAAAAAAAGCAGCAGGTCAGCTCCTTATAACGTTGCTTATTCTCCATCCCTTGGCATATGTTATTACTCTTAATGATTCCCAGCAATAGTGGTAATGCTTCATTATCACCTAGTGCTTGTGGTTTTCTGGATGTAGGTTCCATGGAGGGCGACATTTAATTAACTAGCCTCTATGTGGTAGGAATAATACCTCCCTGTGTTTACTTTGTGTGACATACCTTTTTTTTTTTTTTTAATCCTCTTCCTATCTAAACACTAACCACCATTCCCACTTTCTTCCTCAGCAACATTCAAGAGCTCCATTTTAGTCATTGCAATGAAGACTAGGCTTTTGTCTCTAGATTTCAGGACCCTTCTTGATCCCACCTTTTCCTGCCTATCAAAGCACTGCTCACCAGCTCAAATCATTCATCCAGCCAGAGGGGTTCCTCCTGCCCTACCTGCAGCCCTTATGCATATATTGCCCATTGCCCTGAATGGAAATAAGGCCCTGCATTTGAGTGGGGAGAAAAAAACCATATCTGTATTATTTTCCATGTTTAGTACTCCGGAAATGTGCAAGTAGCAAATAATTTCCAATATCTCATATTTTCACTTGTCTTCTATGCTCATTTGTTTTGTGAGAAAAGATGAAATGGAATGTAAATATTTTAGTGAATTCTGTAAGAACTTACATGCAACCAGCTGTATGTTTTTTTGGAAAGTAGAGAAGCTCCCTGGGTCTCTTCTGAAAGGGTAAATGTTGGACCAGATGATTTCTGACTTCTTCTAAAAGTGTATAATTCCTTGCATTTTAAAAATTGCATGAACAGAAGTGGGGGCTGACAGAGAAGGGGGTTCCAAGCACCATTACAGAGTAATATTTCTTTTATTGACTTTATCTGAAAATGAGAATCGTAATTGATACTGTTGGAGTAGCTTGGGGGTAGATGAGTTCATTGAGGCCCCGTGAGTTAATTGTTGGAAGGATTTATTTTTAATTGAAGGATAATTACACTATTGTGTTGGTTTCTGCCTATGGATCAGCCATAGGTATGTATATGTCCCCTCCCTCCCAAGCCTCCCTCCCACCTCTCACCCCATCTAGGCTCACCCCTCTAGGCTCAGACTAAGTCTTGAACGGTTGCACTGAGCTCCTTAACCAGCCTTGCTGGCATCTGTCTACTATGATAGTTCGTTCCTTGGTTATCTGGACCAGCTTTAGCCAAACTGAAGACTGGAAGTCCATGACTCCTGGAAGCCTTGTGTCCTCCTGGTGGCCAGCAGGCTCCTCACATAGGCCGTGTTCATCAGTGTTGCTGTGTCTCCATCCTGCTGCCTTCAGGCCTGATGCTTAGAAATGGGCTTCCCTTAGTAAAGCCTCCTGAGCATGGCCATGCCCAGTGAGAAAGAGGAAGGGCAGGCTGAGCCTGGGTGAAGATACCAAGAGGGATCCAGTTAATAATGCATAATTACCATTAGGCCCGAGATTTTCTTTTTAGCCTGAGAAACATAGCTGGTGCTTCGCTTGAGACTGGGCAGAGCAGTTTCCAGAACCTTTATTTTGAGGCTAAGAACTGGGGTGACCCAGACAGAACAGGAGCAATCCAGGAGTCTTTTGGGGATGACGGTGTGGGGACGGGTGGTAGAAATGAGGTTGGGCGGATGGGTGGTAGGATATCAAAGGGATTCTTTTTATATTTTCCACTCCGGTATTCTTGCCTGGAGAAGTCCATGGACAGAGGAGCCTGGGAGGCTACAGTCCATAGGGTCGCAAAGAGTCAGACATGACTGAGTGACTCACACACACACATTCTTTTTATATTTCAGGGAAATAATCAGTGATGTCTAGAGAAACTGGGAATCCATAATTCTCGCTGACACAGAAAAAAATGCAGCCGCAGCTGATTTAGTCGAGTCCAGGGCTACTTCCAGTTTTGATGATGGTAGAAGGTGGGGCTAAGAGATGCAATTCTACCCTTTTAGAGGCATGCTAACCTTAGTAAGGCAGGTCACTGAACCCTGATAGACCTCCTCCTCCTCATCTGTAAGTCCAGGACAATAACAGTGCTCATCTCTTAGAATTGTTGTGAGGATTACATGAGTTAGTCCACTAAAGGGTTTAGAATTATGCCTGGTACAGAGTAGCAATAAGTGACGGTGACTTTTAGCTTGAACTAGCCTTTTCTGGCCAGACAGCACAAATGTCATGTAGGCCGACAGTCTGAGAGTCTGGGAGAAAAGGCCTCCTTCACTCAAATGTAGCGATCATTAAGGGCCATTTCTTTGGGTTAACAAATTTCTTGCTTTTCCCATTTTGGAGAGGGTTGGTGTGGAGGGATGTTTATTAAATTCCCTTTGCCTGACAGCTTTCCGATTGAGTGGTTCTCAGGGGATGGGAACGTGGCTGAGGTGAAGGTAGGAGGAATAAGGGGACCTCTGTGATGGAGGCTCTGCTCCTGAGGTGGAAGCCGGGTGGGTCCTAGAGGGACTGAGATTTATAAGATGGAGGTCAGAGATGCTGGGAGATGGGTAAGGGGTCCCCAAAGGGACATACACTGTTTCAGAATGATTTTTGAGCTAAGAACCTGCTGACTCAAAGTAACTGTGCTAAACTGCACGTGTTCCATATCAAAAGGATCAAACTCTCCATTCAGGTTTATCTTTTTGTGCTGTTCATTTATTAAAGACTCGCAAAAACTCTGTCCCTTTGAGATACGTGTGTGTGTGTGTGTGTGTGTGTGTGTGTGTGTGTGTTTTAAATGCTGTCTCCCAGATGGCATGCAGACCCTTTTTGGTGTCATTTCAAATCTGGGAGTGAATCTAGTAGTTATCTTTGTTGCCAGAATTTTCTTGTTACATGAGATTACAAGACATTTGAATGCACCATATTTATGTGCTTTTTATTGTGCCTTTGACGTTTTTCTTTTCAGCAAGGAAATTATCTTGGCTTTTATACAAATACCTCTCCAGGTCGGAACAAGGGCTTCTTGTCCCTTCCAAGGGCTGACCCATGCATTGTCTGATTTTGTTGCTCTCTCTGTGTGCTCTGTAAACAGTTTTACCACATTAACCTCTGTTCCCACAGGTGTTCTCAGCCCTCTCCCATCAGAAACCCCCTGGAGTGTGAATTTAAGTTGCTGTTTCCTGACTGTACCCCAGATCTACCGAATCTGAATTTCTGAGTAGGGTTCAGGAAACTGTATTTTTACCAAATGCCCCAAGGGATTCTGACAAACACTGATGTTTGGGAACCGTGTGTCTGTCCACCTCCCTGCTAGCAAATTCCTCAGCATCCTTATTTTCAGTCTTCTTATCCAGCCAGGAAGCTCCCTTCCTAAGTATGTATCCTGCATTGGTGTCAAGTTTGCTTTCCTAGGAAGGAAGGTAGGCTCTTGACATGAGCTTTGCGGTGAGGCGGGGAGAAAGCAGTTGTTAGCTAAAGTTCAGAGTTTGTATCTTGTAAACAAGACGAGTCAGACAGCCTTGTGAGTCTGACTGCATGAAACCATGCTCTTGAGTCAGAAAAGATGGTCAGAATGACACCAATGATTTACTGATAGAGACATGGTGAGACTGGTCACTTTGTTTATCTACCTGTGGATGCTCTCCGACCCCAAGATTCCACTCATGACAGTAAAATAGCCTGTATCCTCTAAGCTAACTGGGTCTTGGCTGTGACTCAGGCCTCGTTGCTGTTGTTTTATGCATAATTCCAAGAAGATGGATTGTCAGACTGCTCAGGCTCTTGCACATGGCAGACTGCTGATTGAAAGTAATTTGTGAGAACAAGGGGAATAAGCAGACACAGGCACTTTGGCAAGAGGTGAAACTGACAGATGTTAGAATTCAAGAAATTTGGTTAAGTGAGGCTCATCATTCCACAATTCTTATATATATTAGGTGGGAATCCAATGATACTTGCAAAAACTGAGTACCCCCAACTTGAAGACTTTATCTTGAGAATCTTCGAGTACTTAAAAGAAGAGTAGGCCATTGGTGATCAAGTGCAACGTTGACTACTTAGTGATGGAGAAATAGAAATTAAAAAAAGGTCAAAAGCCTTGCGCAGGTCATGGAATCGAGTCAGTAATGATCTAGTGGCTGAGACTAGGTCCCATCAGGTCTCTCCAAATTTATAGATTTTGTTTCATTAAAAAAAAAATGGAAGCCTAAAATCCTGTACTGAGTCTCTCTTCTATTTGATTGTCCTAAATTTCTTTTAGCCTTGGCTGTGTACCAAAACATTACATTAGCAAAATGCTTCCTGCAAGTGTACAGACGTTTAAGCTGGAAATTCAGTACTCAAGTGATTAGAATCAGTGTTCTCTATACAGTATAAGTGATAGCCTGGGTGTTTTTCTGCATCCAGGGCAGAAATAAAATCCAGTTCTGGCGTCCTTCTGTGAATATTAGCCAAGTTGAGACATTTCCAATAGTGCCATTGTAAGATACAGGATGTAAAATCCAAATTCTAAAATCAAATAGTCTTATGCCTGATTGTCTAACCCTTATATTTTAAGTTATGTTAAGAGGAAAAAACTTAGTGTTTGCAGTTATCTGAGGAAATGAACTAAATAAGGAAGGCAATAACATTGTGTTAGACGGAGTAGTGCCTCTCTGTGATTTTTGTCACATAAAAATGCAGGGGGGAAATAGACAAAGGAAGAAACATGTGGAGTCACCATGGCAACATGCAAACCTGCTCAGGTCCCAGTGGCTCCATTGATAAGCTGGGAATATTATTGCTCACATAACACAGTTCCCCCAAGGTTAATGATGATGACACATGGCCCTCAAACTTGAAACATGGTTTCCGAGAGGATGGATAACAGGTGAATGGAGGACTGGGGTTTTAGATCAGGAAGAATCTTCGGTTATGCAGTGCTATACTCATCCAATAGGTGAAGGACCGAGGTCAGAGAGGTCAGGTGTCTCCACTGCCTCTTTTTATGAACTTTCCGTGGTGCATCATAACGGTCAGGTTGTGTTCCTCTCAGTTCTGGAAGTCCCTGCAAGGCAAGAGGTGTATATGAACCATCTTGATGTCCCTCTGTTCTGAGCAGAGTGTTGAGAACATACCAGATGTTTGCTGTTTATTAAACAAGTTGCTAAGGCAAGTCAGTGATAGAGTGTCTCCAGTAACCAGACTCCCAAGCAGCCCTTCTTTTACGAAATCTCAGCTTTGTAAACATTCTTGAAAAATATGTCAGTTCAGAACGTTCCAAACTCAATGATGGATTTGTCTCAGCAGCATCTCGCTGGAGCAAGATGTTTAAATTCTTTTCATGAAGGTCCTGGCCAAGTCCACACACACGTGATCCGTTTCACTGGGCTCTTTCTGCCTGCTGTGGGTCCCTTGAGGATGCTGATCCTGAATTTGTCATCTCTGTGTCACTAGAGGCTAGCACAGCACCCAGAGCCCAAGAGTGCTTCTGTGAGTGTAGGTTAATGTTTTCTTGCTAAATCACTTCCGTCGTGTCCAACTCTTTGCGACCCCATGAACTGGAGCCTGGCAGTCTCCTCTGTCCGTGAAATTCTCCAGGCAAGAATGCTAGAATGGGTTGCCATTCCCTCCTCCAGGGGATCTTCCCAACCCAGGGGATGAACCCGTGTCTCTTATGTCTCCTGCATTGGCAGGTGGGTTCTTTACCACTAGCACCACCTGGGAAGCCCTAATATTTTCTAATGCTTTCTGAACACTAACCAGGCACCAGGCACCTTTCAGAAGCACTTTCCCTGATTAACGCTTTAATCCTTGCAGTGGCATTATTACTGTTATTTCAACTGTATAGATGGAGGAAATGGTGACAGAGAAGTTCAGAATCTAATCCAAGGTCACAGAGCTTAGTCATTAGAGGAGCGAGGATTGGAGCCAAAGAATCTGGCTCCAGGGCGGACCATACCTACAATTCCCCAAGTTTTGGTCTCAGCCCCACTTCGTACTCTTAGAATTTATCAAGGACCTCAAAGAAACTTCCTTTATGTGGGCCAAATCTCTCCAAATTGACTGCAGTAGAAATTCAACCCAAGAAAATTTAAAATATTAATGTATGTCAATATAACAATAAGCTCCTTGCCTGTTAAATGTGATCTGTTTTTATTTGGGGAAAAACCCAGCTCTATGTTCCTAAACACAGAAACGTGTCACGAGAAGGGTGGCCAGGTTGTACATTAGATTTGTTTCGTAAATGACATCTCAGCAGACACCTGGATTTGCTCATCATCCACTCTGCGTTCAGTCTGTTGACGTTCGCCTCTGGGAAACTCCACTGTCCACTTGAAAGAGGAGAGAGAAAAAGGCACAGTATCTTGGCTGTTCGCAATCCCTGTGGCTCCCCCTCAGTCGAGTTGGGAGTGTAGGTCATCCCCTCTCTGTGTGGGCCTGGGGCTGGGATGAATGTCACACAGATGAGCCTCTGCAGTCCAGGGGGCCTTCCCACTGCAGAGGCGACCAGTGACACATCCTCCTCTAACCTGAAGCTACCCGTGGTGGGGGAATCCAGTCTCATAAAACCAATCCACGGGCTTTCCTGCCTCTGTGCCTGAGGGCTCACTGCGCCCCCTTTGCAATTTGTTCTTTCCCTTCAGGCCGCTTCCCGGGCGCCTGGGCTGGACTAACTGCCACCCTTTTCTGGGCTCATAGCTCCCCAAATAGAGTTCCATGATGGTCGCCACCCTCCCCGCCACCGGACGTCACATCTCTCTACCCTGGACCAAGCACTTACTCTCTAAGAGCAGGGATTTAGAATTTCCTCCTCTTCCCATTTCCAGCACTGAGGGCAGAAGTGCAGAGCAGAGTGCTGGGAAACATGGGGATGGAGGAGAAAAACTTGACCTAGAGATCAACGGAAAGTTCCTGGAGGCGGGGGACTGGACCGGGGTCAGAGGCAAGTCCTGTCATTTGCAATAGTTGGAGCCTGGGCTGGGCATCTCCTGGAGAAAGAGCGAGGTGATAGATGTGGTCAGAGGGCCCGTGGAAAGGGGGCTGATGGAAGGCAAAGCCAGGAAGGTGAGAGAGGGCACAATGTCACCTGTGTATAGAAATCACCTGGATGAACGGAGCTCATCTGATGTGTTCCAGAATGTTCGGTAGTACTGAGGCAGGCTGACGGCAAGAATGAGTACACAGGCATTTTAGAGAAGATGAAAGTGGTTCTCCCTAGCAGCAGCCAGCAGACATCACATTCGAGAGCCTCCTGGCCCCAGAGTGGCTGTCAGATTGGTTGTAGCAGAGAAGGTCTTATATAAAAGAGGCTCACGGCCACTGGCAGGGTCAGTCTATTTATTCTCAAGGATGCAGGCTGTACTCCTCGGACAAACACAAGAGAAGCTACATGACTAGGAATCAGTAGTTAAGACAGGCATTTATTTTTAGTTGACAGCAAGAAATATTATTTCTCCTCTTGTGCTTCAGCTGCCATTGTGGCTAGATTTTATTACTCTGGAGAGAAGCAAAGCCAAGAATTTCTTGTAGACATTGTTTCCCAGCAAGGGTCATCTTTTCAAATGCATGGAAACAGCTTCCCCTTGATCTATTAATTCCAGACATTCACTGTGGCACCACTTAATAAATTATTATTATGAACTTAAGCTCATTGAAAAACTACTACTGATACTATTATTATTAACATAGTGCTCGTTGAAGAATTTAAAAGTACAGAAAAACAGAAAGAAGAAGACATAATATCCCCTCGCTTATAATTCCAAACCCTAAGATGCTGATCCCTCTCTGGTGGGCTCCCGAGTTATCTGCCCTGAGTTCCTTCTCTCCGTGGATGCACATGCTCTTCATCTATCAAGAGTTGGGGGTCTCTCCCCCTGGATCCTGGGCTGATGTCCTGAATTGCTTTGACCACCAGAAGTCTACAGAGGTGCTGCTGTGCCCAGAGTTGAAGAGGCCTAGCAACTGTTACTTTCCCTCTGGAAACCAGCTGCCATGAAAAGTCTGACTACATAGAGACTCCATGCTGTGAGGAAGCCCAAGCTAATGATACGGAGAGGCCACCCAGAGGAGAGCCAAGGTGTCTGACAGGTGAGGAAAGCCTTCTCGGACCTTCCAGCCTCGCCCAGCCAGCAGTTCAGTGCAGTTGAATTTGTGGCCTCAGCCAATGTTTCATAGAGCAGAAAACCACCCAGCTAAGACCAGTCTACCCACAGAATCATGAGAAATAATAAATAATCATTGTTTTATGACACTAAATTTTGCAGTTTGTTATTAGGCAGCAAGCTATAACTGAAACACCCCATTGTATCTTAGAATATTTTCTTAATATCTTTTTTCAAAGCGGTTCTAGAGGAGTCACACCCATGCAATAAATACAATGGGTTGTTTGGGTTTTTTTTTTAGCACTTTTCACTTCACGTTGTAGAACATGAAGTTTATAATTGTATCAAAGTGCTGTGACAGTGTTGAAGAACTACACACTATTCGACTGTAGGGAGGGGGAGGTATTATCATCTGGGCCAATCAGACTCCCACCCAGGAAGGTAGAATGGGGACCAAGTGATTCTTGTCAGTGTTTGTGACTGGGATGGCCACATTTGGGCACTGTACAAGCAGAAAGAGAAAATTAGCTATAGGGACAAAGAAGGAAGGAACAGGAACAGAGAGAGGAAAGGAAAAGGACACAGGGAATCTCCCCAGAGTCTGCTGCTATTCTAGTTCTAACTTTTGTATGCATCCCTCTGTGTTCCAGGAAATACTTGAACATTTGTTTCTAATAAAGTCTTCACTTACTGTTAAACCACTTTGAGAGACTTTGGTTTCCTTCAACCAAATGGCTTTTGAATAAGGCCAGTGGTTTTGGAAGAAGAGCAGAAAGGTTTTAGAAGAAGAGCAAAAAGGAATATCACCTGGAAGAGGCAGGAAGGGAGGTATTTGGGGGTAATGTGTGGAAACCAAGCATTGGCAATGCACAGCTGTTCTATAAGGGAGAAGGCAATGGTACCCCACTTCAGTACTCTTGCCTGGAAAATCCCATGGACGGAGGAGCCTGGTGGGCTGCAGTCCATGGGGTCGCTGAGAGTTGGACACGACTCAGTGACTTCACCTTCACTTTTCACTTGCATGCATTGGAGAAGGAAATGGCAACCCACTCCAGTGTTCTTGCCTGGAGAATCCCAGGGATGGCGGAGCCTGCTGGGCTGCTGTCTTATGGGGTCGCACAGAGTCAGACACGACTGTAGCGACTTAGCAGCAGCAGCAGCAGCAGCTATTCTATAAATAGATTAATCTTCTCTCTGCTGAAGGCTGTGTTAGCATTCTTCCAATCAATGTTATTTGGGCACAAATGGACTCCCCCTAAAATAATCTCTACCAATTTCCACTTCTGCCCCTCCACTCCTGGCCCCATATCCTCTTCCTACATTAAACATCTTTAAAATTCAGAAGGCAGTGTTATTGACCCAGTGACTTATGTTGCACGACCATCCATCAATGTTTTTAGCTGTGCTCCATTATTGATGGCTTGCTCCCCTTTGGAGGGTCATGTTTCTTCTCCACTCACTGTGTATTTAATATACATGAGCACATCCCCAATGTTCTTGAAATTGTGAGGTATCTTTCCTATGTGTACAAACAGGCTCTCCCCATGTTGTTCTGCCAGTCTAGGGCTTCTCCTGAAGGACGATGATTCCATGAGCAAATCCATCCTGCTGCGAATAAATAGCAGGCCAGGCCCTTGGGGAAGTAGATTCAGGTAGGGAACCAGGCTTTTTTAAAGAGCCCCCCTCAACTAACCCATAATCCATAAATATTAGCTGAGACTAAAAGAGGTTTATTAAGCAATTTCCTCAGCTACAGGATTATATTTCAGGGAGTTTTGGAGGATAAGTACATCTTTGTTGGGAATCACTATTAATATGGTCAATAGCTTTCACATTCTTAAGGGCAGTTATGTTGAACTCCATATTCATCAGAAAATAATTGCAGAAAAAAGCACACCAGTTTTTTTTTTTTTTTTTTTTTGAGGTATCAGCATTATAAAAGGTGGAACTCAAAAGTAACATTTCTTTTTTAGGTAGTATTTGAAAATCGTGCCGTGGCGGTTTGGCAGGACTAATTCATAGATTGGCTTATTTATGCCTGATGTTACATGAGCATCAAATTATCCAACTTCTCTCTGATTCTTTTAATCTATTCCTTGCAAATGGATGTATGCTTCTTGCTGCCAAATATATCACACACACACACACACACACACACACACACACACAGTGATTAGTAGTTCACTATTGAAAGACTCAACCAGTTAAAATAGGGTGATCTGTAGATGGCTGTTGATACCCTAAGGCAACCCCTCATGAGTTACATTCTTATTTAATCCTCTTACCTTAAGTGGCAGGGAAACCTGTGACCTGCTTCCATGCAGTAGAATATGGCAAAACTGATGGGATGGCACTCTCTTTTTAAAAATTGAACTATAATTGATTTGCAATATTGTGTTAGTTTCAAGTGTACAGCAAAGTGATTCAGTTATACATATATATGTGTATATCTATATTCTTTTTTCAATTATTTTCCATTTCAGTTATATAATTAAAAATTATATTCCAGTTTTCAAGTATTTTCCATTGGAAATATTTCCAATTATTTTCCACTTTCCATTGTTATAAGACATTGAATATACTTCCCATGCTGTATAGTAAATCTTTACTGTTTATCTATTTTACATATAGCAGTATGTACAGTCCATGGGGTCGCAAAGAGTCAGACACCTCTAAGTGGCTAACACTTTCACTTTTCATGTATCTGTTAATCCCAACCTCGTATTTTATCCCTCGCCCCACCCCTTCCCCTTTGGTAACCATAAATTTGTTCTCTATGTCTGTGATTCTGTTTCATTTTTAAAATAAGTCTATTTGTACTATTTTTATTTATTTTCTGTTCCAGTTCTTTATTGATGCACAGCAAATCACCCCAAACTTACTGGCTCACAACAGTGACAACATTCGTTTTGAACTTGCAATTTGGACAGGGCTCAGTGGGGACAGCTTGTTTCTGCTCAGTGTGGTGTCTCCTGGGATGGCTTGAAGGCCGAGGCCCACAGTTGTTGGCCAACTAATCCTCCTCTGTTGCAGGCCAGCATCCACAGGTGCATCAGCTGTGGCTGTAGCCAGAACTTCTACGCTTGAACCTTGCATGTGGCGGCTGGGCTGCCTCACAGACTGGTTCCTGCTTTCTCATGGTGAGTGTCTTGAGACGACTGAACAGAGGCTGTATCGCCTTCTATGACTTGATTTGCTAAGCCTCATAGTCCCCCCAGATGGAAGGGAGAGGACCTAGAGCCCATGGCTTAATACAGGAGGGCAGCATCATGCACTATTTTTAGATTCCACCTATTAGTGACATCATGTGACATTTGTCTTTGTCTGACTTCCTTCACTGAGTATGATTATCTCTAGGTCCATCTATGTTGCAGCAAATGGCAGTATTCCATTCTTTTTTAAGGCTGAGTAGTATTCCATCACACATATGGACCACCTCTTCTTTGTCCATTCCTCTGTCGATGGGCATTTCGCTTGTTTCCATGTCTTGGCTGTTGTAAATAGTGCTGCTCTGAACATAAGGGTGCATGTATCTTTTCAAATTAGGGTTTTCATCTTTTCTGGCTGTATGGGGGTGACAGTCTCTTGATTATATTACATAAGACCTTGTATGAGCGGACTGAAGTAACAGTCTCTCCCTTGCCAATCTTGAACAAGTCAGTTGCCATGTTGGGAGAGCGTCATGTGGCAGTGAACTCTGGGCAGCCTCTAGGAGCTGAGAACAGCCCCTGGCTGGCAACTAGGAAGAAAGTGGGGACCCCAGTCCTATAGCTTCAAGTTACCAAACTCTGACTGAAGGCCAGCTGTCACCTTTGTTGCACCCTTGTGAGACTCTGAGCCAAGAGCCTAGTCATGCTGAGCCCAGGCTCCTGACCCAAAGAGCTAAAAAATGCATGTTATTTTGAGCCACTAAAGTTGTGATAGTTTGTTATACAGTATAGAAAACAAATGCAGTGAGTTTTCCAGTAATTTCTATGACACAGTATTTATAAATTTATTTTTAAACCAATTATGCTCAAACTCTCTGTGAAGAACCAGTGTTTTAATCTCCAGTCTATTTATGCAAAAACATTTTCATAAAATGAAGTAAAAATGAATGACTAGAAAAAGTAAATCAAAAGACACACAAAATACCAGTCCTTAGAGCAACACTTCTATAAAGTGAAACAAAAATGAGTTAGAAACATTCAATGAAAAGACACACAAAATGCAAACCTGAGTTTCATTATTAGATTTAATAGATGTATAATTTCTCTGCCAAATAAGTATAAAAGTTTCTCAACATTTACTCTCAATTTACATATCTAATTGAAAGTGAGAGTGAAGTCGCTCAGTCGTGTCCGACTCTTTGTGACCCCACCAGGCTTCACCATCCATGGAATTTTCCAGGCATGAGTACTGGAGTGGGTTGCCATTTCCTTCTCCAGGGGATCTTTCTGACCCAGGGATTGAACCCAGGTCTCCCGCATTGCATGCAGACGCTTTACCATCTGAGCCACCAGGGAATCTCCCATAATAAATAGTCCACAGACTGGCACCAGTTTACAGTTCACGAATTTGAATGAGATCGAATCAACTTATAAAATAACTGATATTTATGGAGGGCTTCCTAGGCCCTGGAGAGGGAAATGGCAACCCACTCCAGTATTCTTGCCTGGAGAATCCCATGGACGGAGGAACTTGGTGGGCTACAGTCCATGGGTCGCAAAGAGTTGGACACGACTGAGCGACTTCACTTTCACTTTCCTAGGCCCTGAACACTGTGAACATTCCTTTTCATGAATTTCCTTCCATTCATGTTTCTTATACCTCTATGAACTTTTACAAAGTCCCCCATTCATGTGTGAACAAGCTAGGATGCTTGGGGTGAAGGTACTCACCCAACTTGGTCACACAGCTAGTAAATACAGGAAGCTGTGATCCAAACCCAGACATCCTCGCTGAACAGTGTAATCCTGCAGAATTCCTTTATCATTCATAATGATGGAGATAATGTCATCCTCAAGGTATAAATATGAGCTATCATTAATTTCACCCCAGTCAAATATGCTTCAAAGTCCAATGTAGGGAGTTTTCTATGCTCAGATGCTCTAAAAATGAGACCAAACCCTGGTGCCAAACATGAGCTCTAGAGAGACGAGACATGGTGATTTCTAGAAGGAAATGAACCTTGTTCTTGTTGGTCTGTCTTCTCAAAACCTGGTGGTTCTTAGTAGCAGAGTCAGAGGTGCAGCAGGGGGAAACTGGGTGTACTTGCTTGATTTATGCTCTGTCTACACTCCGAAATGGCTTTCACTTCCTTCACCGAGGTCCATCTTAAGGGTAACAGTTCCCATCAGAATGACTGGGGGGATTTTTACAGCTACTGATGAGTGGGCCCTGCCCCTGGGGATTCCTAGGCCACTGGTCTGCAAGAGCCCTGTCAATCGAGAGTATTTCCAAACCCTCTCCATTGATTCTAATGTGTAGCCAAGGTTGAAACTGGATTCTTAAGGAAGGGAAGCATAGGAGGAGGTATAGCTGAGTCATCTCTGCTCCACTGCTGATGCCCTGTTGCCCAGGGCTGTGCAGAAGCCGCCTGGAAACAGCTTTCTGTCCATGGCAGTCGTCCATGGGGAATGCCCCGTTAGGACTAGGGCAGCTCAAGTTCCCCATTGCATCTGAAGCTCAGGAAGTCTTCCACCAGCAATTTAGCCCCTGTCAGTTCAGGTCTTCATTAGCTTGAGACTCATCTGTTTTGCAAAATCACAGCCAATTGGTTTTAGCATTGGAGGTTATCGTTTATGGCAAAATTAGCATTTCATTAATACTTGGCTCTCATTCATGATTTTTACCTACACTGGAGGAAATACTTCTGTCATTTTAGGCCTTCCCAGGAATTGTAGGATTTTAAAATTTTATGTTTATTCAGCTTCAGGTGACCAGAATTATACATCACTGAGAAGTTGCTTTCGAGAATTTTCTGTGGGTTCCCTCCACCTGTGTTAGACTGGACACAGTAGCTAGGGTTGAGACTACTCTCACAGCATGTTTGGTGGAATCCAATCTTGTGAGAAGTTCCTGCAAAAGACAGTTTTTCAGCCCCTCATGACTCAAGGTGTGATGCTTGGTAAGTTGAAGCACCCACAGCTCCTGGCAGCCTGCCAGAGATAGTCTTGGGCCCCACCCCAGATCTAAATGTGGAATCAGAATCTGCATTTAACCAGACCTTCAGCTGATTTGTATGTATGTGTAGGAAGGCTTTGAGAAGCAGTGAATGATGAGAAATGACTGCAAATTTGTTGTCTCCAGTTTTGAAGATATGCATTAGCATATGAAATATTCTGTTAAGTCCAGTGGTAAAGAGAACTGTTCACTCTGTATTTTCCCAAATGTATTTGACCTTATAACAACATCTTTTTTTTCCAGGTAGCACTTGAAAAAACTTTTTTGTCACAGTGTGACATACCTCAGAAAGTGCCTAGTCCCTCAGTCATGTCCAACTCTTTGAGGCTCCATGGACTGTAGCCTGTTAGGCCCCTCTGTCCATGGAATTTTCCAGGCAGGAATACTGGAGTGGGTTTCCATTCGCTCCTCCAGGACATTAGAATAGTATCCATATTGTTGGTGAGGGACCATTCTCCATGGGGCTCTCACCTTTCTGCTAGTCTTGGAACCAGTGGCACGGACTTCGTTTATTCTGAAGTCTCTTCTCAAGGATGTTTGTAGAGCAAACAGCCTGGGAAGACAGAATTAGGATTGCCCTCAAGAGCAAAGATCAGTCCAGTATAATAAAGACAACATTTCTCTCCAGGGCAAGGAATCAGATGGGCTTACCACCTATTTTAAAAGACTTGGGTTCCCTCCAGTGTGGGTTCTTCAACTATGACACAAACCCACCACATGCAATGCATCCAGTTGGCCCTCCACTTCACCCAGAAGGGGAGCTGCCTGGACAGAAGCTCGTGCTGCCTGCTATGCTATGAGCAATCAGGTCCTTGGTCTCTGACTCAGGAGGCTCATGTCTCCTGGCGACACCCACAGGGCTATGGCAGGCCACCTTGTCAACTTGCAGGCAGAGTCAAACCAGTCCTTTGACAGTTCTTGGTGATCACATGGGATCATCTTGAGAGATTTTTACACACTGTACATGACCAGGGAACTGGTTACCAGATCAGGAAAGCTAATATCAGCGCCCACCAGGCCTTCTTGTGACCATTGCCCATAAGTACTCTCCTCAACTCAGGTGAACTAGCAGTGACCTCATGTGTGTGCAGGGAGCCGTTTTCTGAGCCAAGATGGTTTAAGCTGACATTTACTAGCATTTAGTATGAGTCAGGCACCCTCCGAATCCCTTTACATGTAGTTAACAGTTTAATCTTCATAGCAACCCTCTGAGATGAGAACTAATTATGCCTATTTTGCATGCCTGCATGCGTGCTCAGTTGTGTCCAACTCTTTGCGACCCTATGGACTATAGCCTGCCAGGCTCCTCTATCCTTGGGATTTCCCAGGCAAGAATACTGGAGTGGGTTGCCATGCCCTCCTCCAGGGGATCTTTCTGACCTAGGGATCAAACCCACATCTCCTGCATTGCAGGTGGATTCTTTACCACTGAGTCACCCGGGAAGCCCCCATATACTCATGTTTTATAGGTGATAAATAAGTACAGAGGCTAAGTGATTTGTCAGAGGTCTCACAGCTAGAATTTGAACCCAGGTAATCTGACCTCAGAGCTAACTCTTAACCCTGTCACCACACTGGACCTCATGCTCTGAAACTGGCAAAAGATTTCTGCAACAGGAATCATTCTGGGATGTCTGGGTATGCGTGATTTTATAAACACAACCAGGCCCCAAATATAGACATGCTCTGTTCAAAGGATTTGTTCATAACCAATCATCTTTGCTGTATGGTAGAAAAAGTACTGAATTTAGCATCTGAAAAATCTAGATTCCATTCCCACCTCTTATCCAGCAGCTCTGTGACTTTGGGGAAGTCACTTAACCTCTTTGGCTTTCACTTTCCCCATGTGTAAAATAATGGAGTTGGCCCAGAGGAGCATGCCAGACTTCTTTTAACCTTACATTCCTGTATTTTGATATTCAGTATATATTCTCTGTAGGTTTCAGTTCAGTTCAGTTCAGTCGCTCAGTCATATCTGACTCTTTGCAACTCCATGAACCACAGCATGCCAGGCCTCCCTGTCCATCATCAACTCCCAGAATCTACCTAAACCCATGTCCATTGAGTCGGTGATGCCATCCAACCATCTCATCCTCTGTTGCCCCCTTCTCCTCCTGCCCTCAATCTTTCCCAGCATCAGGGTTTTTTCAAATGAGTCAGCTCTTTGCATCAGGTGCCCAATACATACATATATAGGATTAATGTGATAAATTCCAAGGCTAGCAGCATAACATTTATTTCAAGTAAAATGAATCTGAAAATTGTAAATATACATAGGATAATATACAGAACAATATTTCCATGAATTAGAACTTGACTTTATCACTGATGACTTGGGCAAGTCATTTATAGTGTGAGGCTGCTATTAAAATAAAAGCTTGAAATACTTGTTCTGAGAGGGGATTATGAACTCCGATCAGAGATCTATCTAGCTCTATCTATCTATCATCTCTCTAGCTCAGTGTTTTGTAAGGGGATGTATATTGTGCCCACAAGGAAATTTGTTTATAGCTTCATTCATCCATTTATTCAGGACACATTTATTGAATAGTTGCCCACTTCTTGCCAGGTACTCTATCACTGGTGAAGCTATCATACTAGAGTACAGTGGGATCAAGTTTCTGAGAAAGGCAGGAGCCTCCGAATGGGTACCTAAACTAATCAGCAGGTTTTGTGTGTTCATTTGTAGGTGAGGGGAGCAGGGGAGATTCCCCTGTAAAATTGATGTAAAAGTTGAGACTTGCCAGCCAGCGCTGGCTGGGCTGCTGGAAGCCAGGATGGAGTGTGGGTCGGTGACGCTATTCTAGGCACAGGACACAGCCGGGGCCAAGGCCAGGAGGCATGAGAAAGCCAGATTCTTTGTCAGTGGAGTCAAGGCATATGGTCTTCTCAGCATCACGTTATCTCCAACAAGTGGCCTGCGGGTGGTATGCAGAGCCCCAGATTATAGGATGGTGCAGACAGGTGGCTTAGATGGTAAAGAACCTGCCTGCAATGCAGGAGACCCAGGTTCAATCCCTGGGTTGGGAAGATTCCCTGGAGAAGGAAATGGCAACCCACTCCAGTATTCTTGCCTGGAGAATCCTATGGACAGAGGAGCGTTGGGGGTGGGGGTGGGGGAGTACAGTCCACGGGTTCGCAAGGGTCAGACACGCTTAGCGACTAAACCAACCACCAGACAGTAGTATTTTGCAAACTTTCAACCCATCTTTAGAAAAGAAGCCTTTCTTAAGCAGCCCCTTCCCGCTTCCAAATTGGGGAAATTAGGAAGGGGCTCCTGGAGCAAGCTCCCAGCTAATTTTCCTGTTCCTCTGAGAGTCACTTTGCCCCTCAGAGGGTGTGTGGAAATCGTGTTGAGGGACACTCTTTCCTCTTCAAGACTGGATGCTTTCACTGTGACTGCACCTGGCTAAAGGTGTTGGGGTGGCACTCTCACTATTTGCCCCCCCAACTATCCCTCTTGCCCCCAGGAAGCTCACAGACACACACTGCTTCTCCAGAGCAGATGGAGGGGCACTGCTGGCATAGGAAATGCCATGGAGTCATTCTGCTCCAGCCTCGGCTTCTTTGCAGCTTTCACGGGAGGAATCTGGGGGCAAGGAGGGAGTGGCGCTCCCTGTGGGAAAAGAGAAGATCTTCCCATTTAGGCTTTGATTTCAGAGATCATCCAGGCCACCCACCCCTGCCCCCAGCCCTTCCAGCCACCCCAGACATCGGGGAGATGCTGTCACCGGACCACAACTCATTTTCCTTATCAGAACGGTATCTGTGACTCAAAATGGGATGGAGAGCCAGGGAGCCGGAAGCTCCTTCTAAACTGGGGAAGAGGCTTGATGCCTGGGGCTCGGCTTCCTGGGGCCCCAAGGGCTGGCATCTTGGCCCCCTAGTGTTTTCACAGCTGCTTAGTGACTGACAGGAAAAATGTTTCATTGTTATTTGGTCTCTGCCACCTAGTAGTGTCTGGAAGGTCAGAGGCACTCGAACTATTTGGTGGAGGAGGAAAAGGGAATGCAAGTGTTGAAAACTCTCCATCTGAGTCAGGCACTGCCTTGCCCTCAGGAGCTCAGGGACACCCCTGCTGTCTTTTTGTTGTTGTTGTTCTGTTTCAGGATCCATTCCCAGACACCACGATGCATTTGGTTCATTTTTATTTTTAAGCAAGAGTGGTTTCCCCTTTTGGTTGGAGAAAAAGGTTCATTTTTCATCATCATTGCTTCTCCTTAAAAATCCCTGTCAGTTTTGGAAAACCTGAATTCTTTGAATAATGAGAGGATTCTGGGATTTAACAGTCAACTGGCCTTTAATTGCCAATGATAGGGAAATTGTTCAAAAAAATATAGTTCTGGAGGGATTACATGGCATTTGAAGAAGCCAAGCAGGTGGTAGCACATTGCAGAGGGATGGGTCTAATGAATCTCACTTGTTTACTTTTGCCGTTTAAAATTGGATTTACAAATTTGGGCTACCAGATCACTCATAAAGTAGAACTGCATGTATTGTATAAAATGCAAGTGAGATCATGTTCCTTTGTTTCTTAACAACCTACAGTGTTTATAGCAGCATACTCACAATAGCCGAAGGCCCAACTGTCTATTGGCTGATGAAGAGATAAACAAATTGTGGTCTCCTCATACAATGAAATATTATGCAGCCATAAAAAGGATGAAGTGCTGACATATACTACAACATACATGAACCTCCCAAACATCATGCCAGGTGAAAGAAGCCAGTCACTAAAGACCCATGTATTGATTTCATTTGTGTGAAACAACCAAGAGAGGTAAATCCTTAGAGATATAATGCAGATTGGTGGTTGCCAGGGATTGACAAGGAGGATGAAGTGCAGAATGACTTCTTATGGGGAGGGTGGGTTTCCATTTGAGATAATGAAAGCATTCTGGAACTAGATAGAGGTAGGGTTAGGCAAGAACATTTTGAGTGTCTTAAGTGCCATTGAATTGGTCACTTTCACTTTTGTGACTTTGACCCCAGTAAGGAAAAACAAATTGTTATTGAAAACCTGCACTGGCTCCCCATTTCCTTGAGAGCAGAAGCCCAGTCTTTTGAGTGGCCTGCCAGGTCCCACAGGATCTGTGGCCCCCTGGCCTCATCCCTTCCTGCTGCCCTTATTCTCTTAGTGGGCACACTGGCCTCCATGCATACTGTGGCTCCATGCCAGCCATCTCCCACCCTTTGCCTTAGCTGCTCCCTCTGCCTGGAGGGCACCTCTCCCCAGCCCCCATGGTGCTCCCTCCCTCACCTCTGTCATTTCTTTGCTCAGATATGTTACCTCTCGAGGAGGCCTGTTCTGACCACCCTGTTTCCAGTTATATCAGCCCCAAGGGCCCTTCCCTTTATTCTGCTCCACTTTACTTATTACCTTCCAATGAACTGTGGACTTTCAGTGATTGATTCTGATTATGGTTTGTTCTCTTTCTTCCCCCGCCTCCGCTCCAGTCCCCCCGCCCTGCCCCCCCCGCCCCCCACCCCCACCCGCACCCCCAGCCACCACCATTACACTGTAGCTCCACTAAGGGTTTTAGCCTGCTTCTGCATTCTGGGTTCAGTTTGTGCTGATTTTTTACAAAGTTTCCACAGAATCAAATAACAAACAATTACATGTTCAAACAGATTCAATTAGGTGCATTCTGACGGAAACATCCACAGAAAATGAAGTATCAAATCTAAAGTGCCTTTATGGCTTTTTGTTCTCTGTCAATATTTATACTCGTGGAGGCAGAAAAGCGTAAACTTTCAGAAACTCATCTGTCCCTCTCTTCCCTTCTCTCTGTTGTCACAAGCCACTTGAATTTTGAACCTGAAGGAGGACCTTTGGATTGAAAGTTATTAATTATAGAAGGTGGTGGAACTAGAAGACATTTCCTACTGGTTGAAATTACCATATTACTATTATTATTTTATGTATTTATTTATTTATTTTTTTACCAAATAGCATTTTCATCTTTCTCAGGGCTGATTGCGGTTGTTACAGCTTATGTGGGGTGGCAAGAGGGGCAGGGGAGAATATATTGGATTTACCAAAAAGTTCATTCAGGTTTTTCTGTTATATCGTATGGAAAAACCAGGCCCACCCAATAAAACATTTTTCTTTTTTAAAAATACCTGTTTCCTGTGCTTGCATTTATTTACCACATATGTGTAAGGCCTGGGTGATTGGAGGAGGTCCAAAGAAATGCATATTAGCGTTTCAAGTAAGAGAAGTGGATTTGTCACAAGGGGAGTGAAAGTCTGAGAAAGGGAAAAATAAAAAAGGAACAGAGAGAAAAGAAAGGACGAGAATTTAGAAATAGACCTCTGCCTGAAATATTTTTGTCCCCAACCAGGAAGTTGCTTTCAGAAAGCTGGGCCCCAGACTCTTGCACACAGACCTTACACAAGGAGCTCTATGATTAGAAAATAGCATCATGAGCTTACAGCGATGACATTTTGTAGCTGGGATGTCTCTGTTCATTTGGATCTGTATGGTGGCTGGCAATGCCCCTGTCTGATGCAAAAGCAAACAAGACATTCTACCCCCCCTTTCATATTTTTATGTGCATCTATCTCAAGCATAACAAAACTGAGGATCAGAGTACCAGAGTTTGTCTGGTAGGTGAGACTGAGTGGGGAATTCTGATACCAGAGCTCTTGAATCCCAAGTTTCAGCTTTGGACATGAATGATTTCTCTCCATCAGTTACCACGCTCTCATTGGGCTTAGGGGCGTGCCTCAGCAATCCGCATTCCATCGTCCTGGCATTGACTTGGACACACCATC
This sequence comes from Capricornis sumatraensis, assembly GCF_032405125.1. Taxonomy (NCBI): domain Eukaryota; kingdom Metazoa; phylum Chordata; class Mammalia; order Artiodactyla; family Bovidae; genus Capricornis; species Capricornis sumatraensis. Next base: position 134,676,090 of record NC_091092.1, on the reverse strand, counting down.
CCATATGGATTCCATTTGAAGGGGAAAAGAAAAATTCAAGAAGCAGAGGGGAGGTGGGATTTTTTGTGAATGTTGTAATTTCAGAGGAATGCAAAAGTAGCATGACCCGATATTAGCGACTCCTGCACTGCAAAGCATTCTGACCACAGCCACATAGGGAACGCTGCATTTCTGAGGCAGAAATGGCCAGTTCAGAGACCAGCAAAGACGCAGGAGCAAAAAACCACACACATAACCATATCTTGTAATCAAGAGAAACAATTTGCCTGCTGCTGAAAGAAAAAGGACTGTTGTTAATTTAACGTAAAGCACTTTGATGGGGATATTTTCCTTGATAAACTGATGCCTCCTCAATTAATAGTGGGCACTTGTGTTGTCACAAGGGGAGATAGATGGAGGAATAGTAATGCTGTGAGGTTGACATCATCACTGAGAATTTTTCATATGTCTTTGGAGCATGAACTGAGCAAAAAATATCCAGATAAGCCAATTCCTCTTAGAGCTCTTATGATGTACAAGTGAAAGCTGCCTGGGAGAGTCCAAAAGTTGCCCAATTCAGTGGTTCTCAACAGGGGGCAAACCAGCAGGGGCACATGTGGTGATATCTGGAAACATTTTTTGGTTCTTACAATATGCGAGGGCACTGCTATTGTCATCAAATAGATAGAGGCCAGGGATGCTGCTAAACATTTTGTCAAACACAGGGCAGCCCCTTAACAAAGAATGATCTGACCCAAAATGTCACTAGTTCCAAGGTTAAGAAACCCCCATCGCAACCCACTTCCTAAATATAAACCCATTTGAAATATCCCCCAATTGGTAGAATCAACCAGAACAACAGTCTGATAAAAACAAAACTCAAGTAACCTAGTTAGTAATATTTCCTTGTTCCTCTTTTCCACCCCACAGAAAATCATTGAATAAATGTGAGCCTGACCTTTAAAGAAAAAACCCACTTTGTAAGCAATCTCCCTAACTATGTCTTGCTGCAATGTCTGTCATTCTCTAGAGGCTATTCTGTTCCCAATAAAATTATTGAAACCATTGGAATAATAAACATTTATAACCACATTAGCATCTCTTGGCTAAACTTGTTGAAATGGCAAGGGAGGGTGAAACATTAAAAAGACTTTTTAAAAAGAAATCTAGCTTACTTGATCATTCCTCCCCAGTTGAAGGAGAAAGACTGAAATTTGTGCTAAAACTGGCTTTAGATGCAGGGCAATAAATGACATGGGCTTCCCAGCTGGTGCTTGTGGTAAAGAACCCACCTATCAATGCAGCAAACAGAAAACATGTGGGTTTGATCCCTGGGTTGGGAAGATCCCCTGGAGGAGAGCATGGCAACCTACTCCAGTATTCTTACATGGAAAATCCCATGGACACAGGAGCCCAGTGGGCTATATAGTCCATAGAGTCGCAAAGAGTCAACATGACTGAATCAACCTTGCAAGCAAGCAAATAAGTAAGCATTAAGTGTATATACCAAAAAAAAAAAAGTGTATATACAAATACAAGCCCAGCTCGGCAATGCCTGCTTCAGTCAGCCTGAACTCTTGGTTCTTCTAATTTGCTGGCCAGAAGAGGGAACTGAGCTTGGGTTGTTCTTCCTAGTGAGGAAACTTGATGACTGTTATTGAAATATGAAGCCTTTGAGAATGTGAATACAGAAAGTCCTGCCTGTGGCATGGAGAGTTTTGTGCATAGAGCAGTAATTGTGAGATTGGGGCTTTTAAGACAATTGGGGCCACCATTTATCTGTGTGACCTTGCAAGTGAACAACAACAGATTACTCCTAAATTGAAGTTGGTCTTGCAGACTCTGCTCAGATATTAGTATCAGTCTGAATGTTAAAGTTCATGAATTTAGAATTTTCCAAGTAAACCTCTATGCAAAATAGAGCAGTGTTTCAGGGTCGAGGGTCTTCTCTATGACGGGCCCTTGAAAGCTGAAAATGGGAGAATTCACAGGACAAAAGCTCAGAAACCATTAGATGTTTTTTTCCTCGACAGGAAGTCTCTACCAGAAGTCAGCCTGCAGGGAGCGAGGCAGTCGACACTGGGCCTGCTGGACCCCCGAGAAGGCAGGGTTTATTTGTTTCTCTGTCAGTTTCACTCCCGGCCCACACCCTCCCACCCAGAACACTTGGCTATCTAGGTTACTCCTTCTGCATCTGCTTTCAATTATTTCAGGAATAGTTTTACAGTCTCTGTTTTACTCATGACTTTGTCTTGCCTTCTTTTTGGGGCTTAAATTTATATGAGGCATGAGGACAAAAGGGCGTTGAATCCCAAACCCAAATCCTGTTTGATGTATTCATTTATTCATTTATTTTCATCTCAGCAACAGGTGAGAGAGAAAGAAGCTTAATAGGAGGACCAAAATGTGAGTGTAGAAAACCATTAGTGACTTTTAAGAGGCAGAAAGCATTGGCTGTTTAGGGCAGTTATTAAGAACTGAGCATTATCTATTTAGAAATGTTGCTTGGGTTGTTTATCAAGGTGTGTGACTTTGAGAGTGAGGAATGGAAAAGTCAGATGGAGAAGGAGTGAAATCACCCTCCATTTGACATCTTGTGAACCAGCTGTTTCCTTTGCTAACTCTGTCTAAAGTTTAGAAGAAAAAAAAAGTCAATGAGGAAATATTATATATTTACAAAGGCTCCCCCTCGATCTTCAGTACCCTTGTGCAAAATCCATCATCTTGCAGTCTTGCAGTGTGGTTGGATTTGAAATCAGTGGTGTAAGCGGGGTTTTTTTGGTTTGGTTTTTTTCTTCATAATGGGAGGGTAACCTGCTTGCAAAGCCTATGGACTTGCTCTGCCTCAGAAGGGGAAAAGTTGGTCCAGTGCTGCTAGGATCTGAACGAGTGATTTCTAGGAGTCTGAACATCTTTGGGCCTCTCCGATTCGCCATTAATGCATGTTTGGTCGTGATGAATAACAATGATTGGCACTGAGATCAGATTCCTAAGAGAAGACGGCTAAAAGATGTTCTCTTTCAGCTTTGTTCCCCAGGAGGGCTCACTCAGTTGCCCTAGTAGAGTGAGGCTCTTCCTTCCCTAAGTGGTCTCTTTAGAAGATTGAGCGACTGTGGCTCAAGGGAAAATGACTCAATCTGAAGAATTCTTTAAGAGCAGCTGAGAAGAGGCCCCAGACCCAGGGCTCTCCGCTGCTGGATCCAGTTCATGGTCCTTTTCATGACTGCAGTCAGGAAAAATACATACAGTGTAAGAAATCAAATTGCTTCTTTTCAGAGTGGAAAAAGGACAGTGTAACTAACACTAGACTTAGACAGAAGCCAGAAAGTGTGTCTCATGCGAATGTTTCCGGATGCAAGAACTACCTGACTGTTGCCCTAAAACCACAGCTAGCTATCACATGCTTGCAGGAACCTCCCAGAAGCTTCCTGTTTCATGTGGCTCCTGAGAAGGATTGCACAGTCCAGTACAAGTTACGCTGTCTGTGCTGTTTCCAAGCTAGGAGACAGCAGAACTTGTACTTTGTATTCAGGGTACAAGTTGTATCCAACTCTTTGCAACCCCATGGACTAAGGCCCGCCAGGCTCCTCTGTCCATGGGATTTTCCAGGCAAGAATACCGGAGTGGGTTGCCATTCACTTCTCCAGGGGATCTTCCCGACCCAGGAATCGAACCTGGGTCTCCTGCATTGCAGGCAGATTCTTTACCATCTGAACCACCAGGGAAGCCCATTTCGTATTCTAAGATATTTATAAATACATTCCATCAGTAAGTCTCTCCATCAGCACACAGACAATATAAAGGAGATTGTAGATCCAGCTTACCCATTCCATTGAGACCTCAGGGAGGAGCTGGGACATCTCCAGAGCTAAAAGCGGTATGGTTTGGCAGCGGAACCTCAATGCAGCATTGACGTGAGGCCGGGGAACATGACTGACTGATGGTAAGATGGTTCTCCAAGATGGAGCCGATGGGACAGGCAAGGGCAAGGTGGTTTGTGAGGCCAGAAGCCTTGCAGCCTCTTCTGCTGAGTCTGATACCCACCAAAGACTAATTAAAGAGCAAGGAGGAGAACGTGGCCTCATGTAACATCCACATCAGTCCTCCCAAGTCAACTGTGTATCCCTAAGGCATGGGGGAGGCTTCTCTTTTTACAAACGACAGTTGACATGTATTCAGTGCTGTTAAGGACAAGCCTCTGGTGATCAGTGACCAGCGTTGTCAAAGTTCTGAGCACATGGTGAGCAGTTTCCTGAAGACTTCAGAGGGCATCGTGGCCATAGCCACGGGTTCCCAGTTGGGGCTTCTGGGGCCCCTTCTCAGGCTTTGCTTCAGTGTGCTCTGCGGTTGATGAAGACTTCCTCTTCCCCTGTGTGAACTCAGGGAAACAGAAGGCCGTCTTGGCCGGACACCAGCCTCCCTGGCCTTGTTTGTCGGCTGTCTCTGCTGGTCAGCTCGGAATTCCTGCATTCTCTCAGTCAGCTAGGAGGAGGCTTGTGGTCCATCATCCCTCAGCTCACATGCAAGAGTGGCCAACCTCCTTCTCCACAGGTCTGGGCGTGCTTTCAGTCTCCATATCTGAGTGTGAAAGGAGGGCCTGCCCCCTCCCCTCCCCTCCAGCACAGGTTCTGTGGAATCACCATGACCCTGTAATAAGCAGCAGAGTGGAGAGCTTACACGTGGCCTCAAGGCCTCCATCATGTCCACTGGACTATTGGCCCCTTGCTTGTCTCTCATTTTCATGTTATTCTTTAACCAAGGATATTCTTTTTCTAAATGGATTTTTAAACAATTCTTAAGACCTATAGGGAATTTGAAACACACGGAAGAGCACGATGATGACAACAAAGGCAGAAAGCCCTTCTGAACTTTATCCTCAGCCAAGCCAAAGTTGCTGTTAATATTTTGAAGTATTTCCTTTTAGTGTCTTTTCTCTATGTCTGCATATTTTCATAAACACTTGTCCCTCTTTTACAAACCTAGGTTATTCTGGATATGTAATTTTGTTTCCTTTTTTCATGTCATGAGGTCATTTAGCTACATTACCCCCCATCTCCTACAACCTGGTTATTGATGGCTATGTTCACTGTAAGAACATGCCATATGTATTTAAAAATTAGTATTGAGGGATGCTCCAAAGGTCTACAATTTTTCTCCAGGATAAACAACACTGTAATGAACATCTCTTTTTCAGAGACTTTAGCCTGTTTCTCCGAATATTGGCCAAGCATAGGACCCTGGAAATAAAAATTCCAAGTACAAACAGTGTAAATACTTTTGAGGCTGTTGATGTAGATTTTCAGATCACCGTCCAAAATGGCTATACCAGTTTACAGTCACTTAAAGTTTTCTTTATTTTTATTGTCAAATGATCCTTGATACTGAGGACTAATAGTGCCCATGCAGTGTCTCAAGAGAAGGAGCTGGTTTGTGCTTTTCAATAAGGAATTTCAAGATCCAAGAGGAAAACTGATCAGAAGTGCAGCTGAGGGTGCTTCCTAAGATAGTTTTAGAAGGAAATGACCCTTCCAGGACCATTTCGGCAGAATGACTGACTTTACCAAAGAGACTGACACAAAATACCCTCAACGTGAACGTGAGTAAGATATATACCTCATCCAAAAGTTCCCTTAGGTCCTCCAAAGCCATACTTCTTTACTCAAGTCAGTGTTCATGACAGGTAGCCAGTGAGGGTTTGAGGTTTCAGTAAGGGGAGGGCACATGCGTTCCTGATGAGCTCTGGCATAAAGGGAAGCAAATGTACAAGCTGACCTTTGAGGTCATTCAGTTGGTGCACCCCATGTACTGGGCAGCTCAAGGTTGGTCCTCATCCTCTTTTGCTTCTGGCCACAACTGACTGCATCAGTGTTTTTCCCCTGGGGATAATAAAACCCATCACCTTCCCAAGGGATCCTTGGGGTTGAATTGGTTCTTATCAAAGGTTTAAAGGAGGAGACCCAACAGTGTGTGCAAATGGTTGATAGGGAGTCCCAGCCCATGGCACAGTTGTCTAAGGAGGTCTTGGGTTGCTCACAGAACCAGATTGGGGTTAACAGCCTGCATCCTTTCAGAGTTCCTGGGGGTGATTGTGCAAGAGACCCGTGATCTGATCACAAGAGCAAAGAGAGTGCTTGTGTTGCCGATAACAAAGAATTACACAAGGCTTGGAACAAATGCCAATGTTTTAAAACACTTGGCGGAAATTTAAACTGCAAGGCATTTTATCATCTCAGGCCATCACTGAGAGGGGCCAGCTGAAGCTACCCGGTCCACAGCCTTTTACAAGCACTGGCCTTTGTAAATGGAGCTTTGAAAACCAGCTGAACTGTAGCTGGCTTTGCAGAGTGTTTAAGCTGGTCGGCTTACAGCAATACAAATTGGCAGCGTGGCAAGAAAGAAAACTGAAATTCAACTCAACACTGGGATCGAAAAAGAGACTCAAATGTCGCCGACACTGGGGTGTGGCTTTTCTGCTAATTATGTTTTGTCAAACAAGGGTTGAAAATGTCAGCCTTGATCCAGGGTTCAGCTCCTCTGGTGGCCAATAGCGATGGGGCCCCAGTTGAAATAATGAGAAGCAAGTTTGAAACACCATTTGGTTGATTTCAAGACTTCCTGGGGCTGACGTTGAAACCACAATGTTCTTTCTGGGGCACTGAGAAAAGCCAATCACATTTGAGGTTTCGCAGCCTCTTCTGCCCATATTTGGCTGTAATCTTGCTTCATTCAACTAGATTTATAATACATGCACTTGAAAAGCAAGGCTTTGAGAAGTATGCGTGTGTCTCTCCCCATTATGAAAGATGTTTTATCTTGATGCCTTTGGGCCTGCCCGCCAATGTCCAGGGCAGCTTCAAAGTGAAGAAAGGAGCCAGTGTAGAAAATTTAATTTTTACTTATATTTATTTATTTTTAAAAGTTTCCATCGCAGTTTCTGGCTTTATAGCATTTACCTGAAAATACATGGAAAACAGAAACTAGGTTTGTTTAAATAACCAGAGGTGGCTTAGGAGATGATGGGGATGTGGAAGGCATGTCACAGGCTTTATTGCATTTTATCTATGATGTGAGGGGACTTGTTCCTCAGAGCCTCTGGGAAATAAATGCATCCTTTAAAGTTTCTGCTTAAGGGTTGATTTAAAAAGCATGATCAAATCTTGTAGAGCGGTAATGACACAAATAGGATAAACTGCATTCTGTCTTTTTCCAGTGAATATTAATATTTATCAGCCAGTTTATATGCACTGTTCATTTCAGTCTCACCACAGTCCCACAAAGATCCTGTGCTTCTCCACATTTCACAAAAACTTTCCCAAGGGGTCTGGGCGAGTTAATAAGCAGTGGAGGTTAGTGGCCACTGCAGCTGTCAGCTGCCCACGCCCCTCACCCTTAATGCTCTGTCACTCTACTTCATTGACATGTTTTCCTGTGTTTACAGGTCGGAACAGAGAGGCCTTGTGTGTTGCTCAGTCGTGTCCAACTCTTTGCGACCTCATGGACTGAGGCCAGCCAGGCTCCTCTGTCCATGAGATTATCCAGGCAAGAATACTAGAGTGGGTTGCCATTCACTTCTCCAGGAGATCTTCCCGACCCAGGAATCAAACCCATGTCTCCTGCATTGCAGGCGGATTCTTTACCATCTGAGCCACCAGGGAAGCCACAGAATGGTGCCAGGGACCCCCATCTCTAAGACATTGACCTTCTCCAACTCTCAGGACCCTGTGGAAAGAAAGTGGTGAGGTTGTTCAGCTTGTCTCAGGCCTGAGGGTGGGAAAGTTCTCAGTGATCCCCTAGGAGATTGTGTCCAGAATTGTCTGGTCAGAGAGGAGCCTGCCACCCAGGGCCCCAGTCTCAGGAAACCCCCTCTAGAAGGTCGTCCTCAGTGATTCTAGAGATACAGGGGCTACAGCAGAGACCCAGCAACATGGTCCATCTGTGTTCTCAAAACTGAGGAAGAGGAGGGAGGTAGCCAGCTAGCCCAACCTCCCCTGTGACCACACGGGCCCCCACGTCCTGCCTGCAGAGCAGCGGTGCTCAGCTGGGGCAGTTTGGCCCCCTGGGGGACATTTGGCCATGTTTGGAGACATTTTGGGTTGTCACAGTGGTGGAGAGGGTGCTACTGTCACCTAGTGGGTGGAGACACGGGATGCTGCTTAATAGCCTATAGTGCATAAGGCAGCCCCCATCCTCTACCACAAAGAGTGATGTGGCGCCAGGTGTCACTAGTGCTGTGGTGAGAAAGCCTGCATGAGAGTCTTGGTTCGGTGCATCCCACCCACAGCTCTGAAGGAGCCCTATTTGGGGCTTCTTCAAAGAGACATTCTGCAACCAGGAAGCCAGCAGCCCATACATCTAGGCAGAAGGCAGAGCCATCCCTACGGATTTTAACTCATTGCATCTTTCTTCCTGACAGAGAGAGGTCAGTGTTCACCTCTGGTTACAGTCATCAGGACCAAGGTAGGGGCTGACCCTAGGTAGTAGGCTACGTCATGCCCCACAAAGATCAGGTCCTAATCCCTGGAGCCTGTAACTGTTAGCCAATATGAAGGAAAAGAATGGTCTTTCTGGTTGTGGTTAAGCTAAGGGTCTTGACATGGGGAGATGATCCCTCATTATCTGAGTGGGCCACACATGCCATCGTGAGTGCCCTTATATGAAGGAGAGAGGGGAAGGCATGACACATGATTTCAAAACGCGAGGGGCCAAATTGGGAAGACTGCTCATGTGGAGCAATGGGGCCACGAGCCAAGGGATGCAGGCAGTCAACAGAAGCTGGAAGAAGCAAAGAACAGATTCTCCCCCAGAGCCTCCAAGGGGAGCATGATGCTATGACACCTTGATTTTTGCCCAGTGATACTGCCTAGAAACTTCTGGCCTCCTGAACCATGTGAATAAATTTATGTTGTTTTAGGCCACCAAGTTTATGAAAATTTTGTACAGCAGACCTGGGAAACTAAAATACCCTGATAGTCCTTGAGCCCCCATGTGGATCAGTTGAGGCTGAGGGACAAACTCTTCCAGCACAGACAAAGCCAGAGCCCTTCTGGGGTAGGATTTGAGGGGGAGAATGGCCATTGTCTTTGTATTACCCTCCCTTTGAGTTACCGTCACCTGTGACAACATGGCACTTACCTTTCTTCCGCCCCTCTCCACCAACAATTTCCAGTAAAGGCTGAGCAAATCACTGCTAATCTCTGTGCTTGGTTTCAACCTCTCTGGAGCCACCTGTTACTTTCTACCTCGGTTTTCTATCATCGTACGTGCGATAGGCCCTATACTAGATTGTAAGCACCCAGAAAGTCGGAACCCGGTTTGATTGATTGTGAAGCCTCCCAAGGCATCAAACATAGGGTGGGTGCCCAACCCATGGAGAATGTGTGCTTTCTCCAGCCTATGAGGAATGTTACTGAAATGTTACTTTTTATTGCCTGGCGGTCAAGCAGCTCAAAGCTAGGTCTGATGCTTAGAAACAGGAATCCCTACACGTTCTGTCAGGCCTTCAGCACCTGGCCATCGACACCATCAGCATCCTTTGTTTTTCAACGGGAGTAAAATTTACATACAGTAAAATGCATGTATCTTAAGTGTACAGCCTGATAAGTGTTTGCCTGTGTATATCAATGCCCCCTGGTAACCACTGCCTGTATCAAGATACAGAATCTTTCCAGTTACCCCAGAAAGTTCCCTGGTTCCCCTATCCCACACTCCTCACACTCCAGTGAGCCCCATTAATGATTTTTGCTGGTTCGTGAACTTCATAGAAATGAACTCATACAGAACATAACTTTGGCATCTGGCTTCTTTCTCTCCACACAATGTTTTTGCAATTTATCTGTGTGGTTGCATGTATCAGTAGTTTTTTCCAAAAACCACTGTGTATTATTCCATTGTAAGGATGTGCCATAATTTGTTTATCCATTCTTTTGTTGATGAGCATTTGAATCCTTTCCAGTTTGGACTGATTGGAAATAAAACTGCTCTGAGCATTGTATTCTATAGCCCTGTGCTTCTGTCTCTCTTGGTTATGGGAAGGGCCATAGGGAAGGTGTCTGTTTAACTTTATAGAAATTAGTATCACTAGTCTTGATTTAGATACAAGAAAACAGATTTTTAGAGAAGTAGCAACAGTCTGTCTGTACTTATTTTCCCAATTCCATCCATTATAGTAATTTCTTAAAGAAATAGGATGTCTCGTGCTTGGCTAACTGTATCAGTGGTAGAGGAAGTTGGAGGGTCAGGAGGCATGAAAATACTGATAGAACAAATACCCATCCACTTAAAACATCCTCAGGTCTTTTTCTGCTTACTCACACCAACCCATATCATGCCAGCAGCTGCGCTTTCCTGGCATTGGGATTGATCACAGTGCTCACACGGACAGGATTCTTATGAAAGAAAATATTGTAAGAGGAAAATGTGCTCTGTAGTGAAGCCCTGATTGAAATGGCAGCTGCAGGCAGCGAGGAGTATGTGGCATCTGTAGACCAAGGGCAATCAGATACTTCTCTGGTGTCTGTTCGGAGCATTTTTTAAAAATTGGAGTACAGTAGCTTTACAATGTTTTATTAGTTTCTGCTGTATAATAAAGTGAATCAGCTATGCGTGTATGTGTGCTGAGTTACTTCAGTTGTGGCCGACTCTTTGCTACCCTATGGACTGTAGCCCGCCAGGCTCCTCTGTCCATGGGATTCTGCAGGCAAGAATACTGAAGTGGGTTGCCATGCCCTCCTCCAGGGATCTGCTGTATGTACACATATATCCCCTCCCTGTTGGACCCCTCCCACCTCCCCTGCCGATCTGAGTACTCAAAGATGTCTTCTTTCTCTGACACAATCTCCTTCCACATCCATAGCTCTCCTGATGCCTGGGCACAAAGAGATGCTGGGCCTTCTCAGCTGCCAGCTCCCTTCAGAAGTGAATTTCTGAGCACTGGCTGCTCCCTACTCGAGTACCGCTGAGTTCTAGAGACCTGAGATAGCTCTGCAAAAGTGACTAGAGAAGGGGAAACTTTTTTAAGGCCCTATAATGTCATCATAACACTACAGAATGAAGGTTGGGATGGCAAAGGAAAGACCAGAGATGTCCAAACTTGTCTTTCCAGGAGGTATACTTTATGATGGCCATTAGTCATTGTGAGTCAAATTCCTTTCACCCAAGTAGATGTTTCATCAAATTTCTCTAATGATGCACCATGTTTGTTTTCAGATTAACTTCATCCCACCCTTTCTGCTATTTAAAACTTCTCTCTTCACCCCTGAGTTGCATCTTCTTTTGTGTGTAAAGTCATTCAGTCATGTCCGGCTTCTTGCGACCCCATGGACTGTAGCATGTCAGGCTCCTCTGTCTGGGATTCTCCAGGCAAGAATACTGGAGTGAGTTCCCATTTCCTTCTCCAGGGGATCTTCCCGACTCAGGGATCGAACCCATGACTCTTATGTCTCCTGTGTTGGCAGGCGGGTTCTTTACCACTGAGCCACCTAGGAAGCCCGAGGTGCATATTATACTTCCCCAAATGACAGCTTGGTGTAATTATACACTCCTTGGTTCTTCCTTTCAGAATCTGAGATGCCACTTCTGGGATCCAATCTATTTCATCTGTGTCTCATAATTTACTTGGTTTCCCTAAGTCCTCATACTGTCTTTTGCCCCTTTCTTCCCATTTATGGGGAAAAATTGGCCATGTCTTTGTGGCATCAGTCAGACTGGTTGATATAAGAAATATCAATCACCCAGGTTGTATTTTTCACACCAGAAAATTAAAATAATGGGGTTCTTCTTTCTTTTTAAAATTTTTTCTTATTCTTTTGTTATTGTTATACATTTATTTTTCCTTTGCTCTCCTCCTGTCCTGAAGTTTTTTGTTTTTGTTTTTTTAATGGGGGAGTAGGCAGGTCTGTTTATAAGAGCACAAATTCTATTCACAATGACTCTATCCTCATGACCTAGTCACCTCCCAAAGCCCTACTTCCAAATGCTATCCCACTGGGGGTTAAGATTTCAACACATGAATTTTGAGAGGACACAAAATTTGGTCCACTGCATGAATTATTCCTAGAAATGGGAATGCTGAGTTGCATGCTAAGTGCATGTTCAGCTTACAGGAAACTGCCAGTTTTCTAAAGTGACAGTACCATTTAAATTCCCACTGGTGATGTATAAGATTTCCAGTTGCTTCACATCCTTGGCACTATTGTCAGTTTTTAGAAAAAATTGCAGACATTCTTATGGGTTTGTAGTGGCATCTCCTTGTGGGTTTAGTTCATATTTCCCTGATGACTAATGATGTTGAACATCTCTTCCTGTGCTCATTTGCTATCTGCATCTCTTCTTTAGTAAAGTGTGTGATCAAATGTTCTGGTCCTTTGAAAACTGAGTTGTTTGTTTTTATTACTGGAATGTGAGAGTTTTCCAGATGTTTCTAGATGTGAGTCCTTTGTCAGATAGATGATTTGTGAATATTTTCTCCTACTCTTGCTTTGACTTTTCATTTTCTTACCAGTGTCCTTTTGTACACTCATCTTCAGAGCTTGGGATTGTTTCTTGACCTACTCTCAACCCTTTCACCATCTTGGACAGCAGGGCAAGGAGCTAGGAGGTGCCACCGGCTTTGGTCCAATTCATAATACTCTGGCTTTGTGGTAACATCAGTCTCCTGAAAGAAGAATATTGGCCTCAACAGTGGAGACTCCAGTCTCTAACTACAGTGTGCACAGAATAATCTGGAAAGTTTGGTGAACATGCAGATATCCAAGCTCCACACCTGGAAATGTTTATTCAATAAATGTGAGGTGAGCTGCAGCTTGTTGCAAGAGTCAACAAGCAGTCAGATTTTTGTGATAGAGGTGGCTTCGGGATGATCTTTGAAAAAACCTTGAAACTCTAAGGCCACTGACCTTGTGTGGTTTCTACTGTGGTCATGATTCAAAGTCTACGTCCAGGCTACACAAAATGGCGTGGAATGTCAGAGGAGAGAGATGTTATCACACAGCTTGACAAAAAAAGAGAAGAAACACCAAGAAGGCAGGAATTTTAGGACATTTTTACTGAACATTCGCCAATTGCTTCATTCATCTTTCTCTGCTATTTTAGGCACACTTTAATTTGGGCAGACATCTTTTAAAAGTGCTTTTCAAATGTGATACTTTATTTGTATCACAAATAAAGGGAAAAGGTAGCTGGTAAACAAGTAAACGATTACACATGAATAAATAAATAAATTCTTCGCCTTGATCCTGAATAATATCCTTTTCTCCTTACATCAAGTCCTGGGCCGCCAGAGATGGTGCAGCAGATTCCAGTCCATGTTTCTTCAGATCCTCTAGACTTACCGGAAATCATCCTGAACTTTTTCACCAGAGACGTGTGGAATGTCTTTGGTTTTACAGTAAACATTTCTTTTGGACAAAGGCAGAACTTATTCTGTGCGTTTTCAAACAAATCCATGGAGGATGTTGGGGTTTGAATCATTACCGTTCTTTACAAAAAAAGAAAACACAGACAGTAGCAACAAAACAGCAACTTCACAGAATCCAGTCAGCCAGCTGTGTGGACTGTATAACACAAAACAATCAGTCGGTCTGAAGTTTTTCCCGAGTTGAACAAACTATTCTGACGTTGCATAATTACAACCAGCATGATTTAAGTTTTAGCTGCAGACAGAAACCAATTGGGACTGACCTTTCTACCTTAATTAATCAAATGTTACTGTTCAAACTTGTTGTACCTCTCAGCTAAAATCATTCTCAAAGCCTGTTGTTTTAATACTCTGGTGGGTTGGTTCTTGATACACAGCTAGTTAACGAATCTTCTAGGATAATTAGGGCACCTCACACTCTAGCAGGCACTAGTGATCAATGATGGTTAATTAAAGATGGTGGAGTACGAAGACACCTGCAATCTGGAGGCAGGGAGTGTGGATTCTACTGTTTGGTTGAGCTGAACTGTGCCTTCTTAAGCTTTCATGAGTGGAGATCCTTACGGAAACATAAATTTATAAGAAGACTAAAACCAAAGTGGTTATCCGCTCTCTCCAAATATAATCCATCCCTCCTGAAAAGCTAGCAAACAAAACAATCCTAACAATAGAATTGTTTATGTAATTCCCATACAAAGGGGACCCAAAACCAGGAAGCTGAAGGATTCAATGAGGTAAGCAGAGAATTATTTTCTTCATTCTAAAACATTATTCAAGTTATATATAATTCATGTTGAAAATGAGAAAATAAAGAAAAGACCAATCAATCAATGAAATCAATTAAAACTCTACTACTCAGTGAAAACTGCTGTTACCCGTGGTACGTATTCTCCCATGGATCCACATGTTTATGATATATGTATGTTTCAAATGACTGCTGTCCTGACATCTACTACTTTGAGATAGTGCTATATTGCCAAGTTTCTTGCACTCCAGTAAATATGCATCTTCATCATCTGTTTAAATGGCCAAACTGTATTCCATGGTAGGCTTGTAAATATTAAGAACTAACTACATAGAGTGCTTCCTATGTGTCTGGCTCTGTTCTAAGCACCATACCATCTCTGTGAGGTCGATATTATGACTACTCCTGTTTTACAAACTGGGAAACTGAGTTAAGAAGAGGTTAGTTAACTTGGTTTCCAGGGCTCAACTCCAGATGGCCTGGCTTTTGAGTCCAAGTTCCTAACACCCGGCCATACTGCTACTCACCTTATTCCCTTTGGTTGTTTAGGTTATTTATAATGCTTTTCATTTATTTTTTAAAAAATCATCTTGAAGTATAGTTGATTTTACAATGTCGTGTTAATTTCTGCTGTACAGCATAGTGATTCAGTTATAACACATATAAACATTCTTTTTCATATTCTTTCCCAGTATGATTTATCACAGGCTATTGAATATTTCATTCTTTCAAACAGCACAGATCAATTTAAACCCGTGTTTCCTCACAAGACGGGTGATGAAAGGTGGCGGCAAAATGGGGAACACTGATGATGAGTGTTCAGTAACAAAGTACTAGCGGGAGATTCTGTTGGGTAACATTAGATTAGAAGGTGTTCACTCTCATGGTAAAAATGAGAAAAGTCTATAAAATCTGCCAGTACTCAGTGGAGGGGGGATTTTCAGGCCATGCAGAGGCACATTTGCAAGACTGCAGGAGAGATGGACTCTACTTGTGTCCTTGGATCTATGTAGGAGAAAGGAGCAACTGCCAAGTGTGAGAGAGCAGCCATGGGGATCAAAAGACAGAATTAATATTCTTCAGGCTGAACCTTAACCTATTGCAGAGAGAGAGAGGAGAGAGAGTAAAGTCTTCAGCAATTAGAATATCAGCTTTAAGAGGAGGAAGTGAGCATTCTTTTGGGACTGGGTGTGTCAGAATGTGGAATTCGAGCAAAGGATGACTCACAGCGGATCAGCAGATGGTGGAGGTTGGGGGGTGGGCAGGGCTGGGAGAAGGGAGGGGCCCCCAGAGAGCCAGGGTCACAGGCATTACTAGTGCACTGTGGACACAGGGTTTTCTTTACTTATGTCTGCATATTAAGTTACAGAACAGACAGAGGGAGGTGAAGTGGGGGAGGTCACTAGTAAACAAGTGAATAGCTAAATACATTCACTATCAAGAGTGATGAGAATCCCAATAGACCTTTCTCCAAAGAAGCTCTTCAGATGGCTCATATCCCCAGGAAAAGGGGCTATTACACAAAACTTCACACTCATGAGGGTGGCTGGACTCAGAAAGACAGATGATAAGCAATGTTGAAGATGTGGAAACACTGGAACCCTCATACACTGCTGTTGGTGCAGCCTTTCTGGAGAGTGCTTTGGCACGTCCTTCAAGAGTTAAAGAGAGTCAGCATGTGACCAGCAAATCCCCTCCTAGAGAGAGGAAGACACGCCACACAAAGCCTTGTAAACAAATGTTCATAGTCGCATTATTGATAATAGCCAAGACATGGAAACAGCCCAGATAGCCATCAGTGGATAAATAAACAAAATGTGGTCTATTTGTATAATGGAAGATTTTTGAGTCCTAAAAAGCAATGAAGTACTGGAACATGCAGCACCCATGGCTGTGATGGGTGAACCTTTAAAACGTGATGCTGAGTGAAGGAAGGCCCTCACCAAGGCCATGTATTGTGATTCCATTTATATGAATGTCTGGAATAGGTAAACCCATAAAGATAGATCAACTCTTTGTGACCCCATGGACTATACAGTCCATGGAATCCTCCAGGCCAGAATACTGCAGTGGGTAGCCATTCCCTTCTCCAGGGGATCTTCCCAACCCAGGGGTCAAACCCAGGTCTCCCGCATTGCAGGTGGATTCTTTACCAGTTGAGCCACCAGGGAAGACCAAAATCCATAAAGACAGATTGTAGATTGGGGATTGCCAGGGGCTGGGGATATGGAAGAATGAGGTGCGCGTGTGCGTGTGTGTGTGCTCAGTTGCTCCAGTCCTGTCCGACTCTTTTGTGACTCCACAGACTGTAGCCCGCCAGGCTCCTCTATCCATGGGATTTCTCCAGGCAAGAATACTGGAGTGCTTTGCCATTTCTTTCTGCAGGGGATCTTCCAGACCCAGGGATCAAACTTGCATCTCCTATGTCTCCTTCATTTGCAGGCAGGTTCTTTACCGTTAGTGCCACCTGGGAAGCAAGGAGGAGTGAGCAGTGGTTACTAATTGGTGTGTTTCCTGTTGGGGTGATAAAGATGTTCTATTCAGTAGAATTGATGGCTGTTACAGTTGCACGTGACTGTGGATATACTAACAAGCATTGAACTGTACACTTCAGAAGGATGGATTATATGGTTTGTGAATTTTATCTTAACAGAGGGCACTGTGCTAAGTGAAATAAGTCAGATAAAAAGACAAATATTGTGTGATCTCACTTATTTGTGGAACCTCAAAAACTGAACTCATAGAAACAGAGAGTGGAATGGTGCTTGACAGGGGAGGGCAGGGATACGGAGCTGTTGGTCAAAGCATACGAACTTCCAGTTATCAGATGAATAAGGACTGGAGATCTAATGTAACGAATGGTGAGTAAGTTATCAATACTGTAGTGTACACTACAAATTTGCTAAGAGAGTAGATCTTAAATTTCTCTACCAAAAAAAGAATGTAATTACGTGAGGTGATGGAGCTGTTGCCTAACCCTATTGTGGTAATCATTTTACAATATATACATATATCAAATCAACCCATTGAACATTTTAAACTAACACAATGTTGGATGTCAGTGATATCTCAATAAAGCTGGGAAAAGAGGAGTGATGAAGTGAATGGAGGGAGAAACACAGCCCCTCAGGCATAAATGGCCATGTGTGGTCCAGGGATGAGAGAGGAGGCCTGGGTGATTCTGTGCCAAAAGGCTGAAGGAATATCCAAGAGCTGAGGTTGAGGGTTCTGGCAGTTGCCATCGGTAATTATGGATACTTTGGGATTATGTTCAAAGGACAATGAGAAGTCTTTAAAGGCTACAAAACCCAGCAGTTACATAATCTAAGTTGTATTTTAAATAGCACTCTCTTCTTGAATTGCTAGGGCAAAAATAGATCGCTGTTACAGCTGATAAAACCAGATAGACATCATTAAAGTTAAAATTTTAGAGTTAAAATTAGTACACGGTTTTCTTCCTTGAATTTATTATCCATGCTCAGAAAATGAGGCCAGCAAAATTCTTATCCACTAGTAGCACAAAAGGAGTGCATTGTTACGTAAATAATAATGTAAGCTTTTGACTTTTTACCTGGACTTTATTCTGTTGCTTCTAGAAATTAATAGCTACCAAACACAAGTGAAGAATTACACTCTTTCATCACTGTTCAGCAGCATATGAATATCAAATACAGATTTGGTTTAATTGCATTTAATAGAAAGAGTGCAAAGAAGCATCCCTGGCAGAGGTCATGAGGGGGAGTGCCAAAGCTTAGCTGCTTGTTGAATGCAGAATCCTTTTGGCGTCTTGGTTGAAACTGTGAAGAAGTTACTGGAACTGACTGAATTTCAGAGGTTCTGAGGTTCACACTCCCAGATGAGAAGAGTTTGGCTTTTGTGGCCCCAGGGAGGGCAAGAGAAGATCTCAGACAACAGGGAACACAGCTGCAGTGCATAAAGACAGCTGAGAATGTGCATACATCCTTGGGCATCAACTCAGGGCCCAGGCAATGGGAAGGGACAAGCTTGGGGGAGCACCAGCCAGGGTCCCAAAGATGTCCAGGTTTTTGTGCATCCATTCCTAGTTTCTTCAGGTGCTAGGCCTATGAAGCTTCTGGAAAAGCCAGGTTCTCTTTTGCAAATGGCAGCGTCATTGGGAAGAAGCCTCTCTTTAAGGCTCCTGACTGTGACATTATCAAAACAAACAAACAAACAAATGCAGGAGCCGCACTTGAAAATAATTACAATAGAAGATTTAGGTACCCTCCTCCCCAACCTGCCTCACACAAGCACCACTCTAGGGAACCTTCAAATACACTGAAACCTGATGAAGAGAATCCACAGGGCTGCAGAGAAGGAGCCTGAATCCTTCTTAAGTTAATTACCATTATCTTTTTTGAAATCATCTTTATTGGAATATAGTTGGTTTACAGTGTTGGGTTAGTGTCAGGTGTACAGCAAAGTGAATCAGTTATACGTATACATATATCTATTCTTCTGTAGATTCTTTTGCCATATAGACCATCACATCTTAGAAAAATGAAGAGTCTCTGAAAGAAAACATCTTGTAGGCCTGGAGTGTTTGTAACAGGCGCTTTTTTTTTTTTTTTTTTTTGAGGCAAGGGAAAACGACTTTATTTGGAAAGCCAGCTTGTAACTGGCTTCTTGAAAGATGTTACTGATCTGCCCATGAGTGCCTTTCCAAGCTTTCCTTGGGTTTTTGGTGGGAAAGGAAAATTTGTTTTCTTATTAAAATACTGGACCCCAAGGCGAAGAGCTATGTCTCAGTGAGTGATAAATAAGGAGAGGGGATATGATGCATTCAACAATTAAAAAAAATTGAACTGTAGTTGATTTACAATCTTGCATTAGTTTCAGGTATATACAGTAGGTCTTTGTTGGTTATCTACTTCAGAAATAGAAGTGTGTATATATTAACCCCAGACTCCTCATTCCCCACCTAACCCTGCCCCCCCAACCCATTTTCCTTTTGGTAACTGTAAGCTTGTTTTCAAAATCTGTGAGTCTGTTTCTGTTCTGTAAATAAGTTTATGTATGTGTGTGTGCATACTAAATTGCTTCAGTCGTGTCCCATTTTTTGTGATCCTATGTGTGACTGTAGCCTACCAGGCTCCTCTGTCCATGGGATTTTCCAGGCAAGATTACTGCAGTGGGTTGCCATGCCCTCTTTCAGGGGATCTTCTTGACCCAGGAATCGAAACTGCATCTCTTTCATCTCCTGCACTGGGAGGCGGGTTCTTTACCACTGGTGCCACCTGGGATGCCCGAAGTGTATTTATATCTTTAAAAAAAAATTGGATTCCACATATGAGTGATATGATATTTGTTTTTATTTGTTTTATTACTTCATTTAGTATGATAATCTCTAGGTCTATTCATGTTGCTGCTGCTGCTGCTGCTAAGTCGCTTCAGTCATGTCCGACTCTGTGTGACCCCATAGACAAGCCCACCAGGCTCCCCCGTCCCTGGGATTCTCCAGGCAAGAACACTGGAGTGGGTTGCCATTTCCTTCTCCAATGCATCAAAGTGAAAAGTGAAAGTGAAGTCGCTCAGTCACGTCTGACTCTTCGCGACCCTGTGGACTGCAGCCTTCCAGGCTCTTCTGTCCATGGGATTTTCCAGACAAGAGTACTGGAGTGGGGTGCCATTGCCTTCTCCAGCATGTTGCTGCAAATGGCGCTATTTCCTCTTTATGGCTGAGTAACATTCCCTTGTGTATATGCACCACATCTTCTTTATCCATTCCTCTGTCGATGGACATTTAGGTTGCTTCCATGTCTTCGTTATTGTTAAAAGTGCTGAAATGAACATAGGGGTGCATGTATCTTTTCAAATTATAGTTTTCTCCGGGTATATGCCCAGGAGTGGGATTGCTGAATCATATGGTAGTTCTAGTTTTAGTTTTTTAAAGAACCTCTATAGTATTCTCCATAGTGGTTGTACCAATTTACATTCCCACCAACAGTGTAGGAGGGTTTCCTTTTCTCCACGTTCTCTCCAGCATTTATTGTTTGTAGACTTTTAGATGATGGCCATTCTGACTGGTGTGAGGTAATACCTAGTTGTACTTTAAATTTACATTTCTTTGATAATTAGTGATGTTGAGCATCTTTTCATTTGCTTTTTGGCTATCTCTATGTCTTCTTTTAGGCCTTCTGCCCATTTTTTTGATTGGGTTGTTTGGTGTTTTGACAGAGCTATATGAGCTGTGTGTACATTTTGGAGATTAATCCCTTGTCAGTAGCTTTGTTTGAAAATATTTTCTCCCATTTGGTGGGTTGTCTTTTCATTTCGTTTATGGTTTCTTTTGCTATGCAAAAGCTTTTAAGTTTAATTATTTGCTTATTTAAACTTATTTGCTTATTTTTGTTTCTATTTTCATTAAGAGGTGGATTAAAAAAATATATTGCTGTGATTTATGTCAAAGAGTGTTCTGCCCATGTTTTTCTCTAAGAGTTTCATAGTGTCTGGTCTTACATTTAGGTCTTTGATCCATTTTGAGCTTATTTTTGTATATTGTGTTAGAAAGTGTTCTAATTTCATTCTTTTACACGTAGTTGTCCACATTTTCCAGCAACACTTATTGAAAAAACTGTGTTTTCTCTATATACTCTTGCTTCTTTTGTCATAGGTTAACCATAGGTTTGTGGGTTTATTTCTGGGCTTTCCATCCTATTCTATTAATCTGTTTTTGTGCCAGTACCATACTGTTTTGATTACTATGACTATGTAGTATAGTCTGAAATCAGGGAGCCTGATTCCTCCAGCTCTGTTTCTCTTACCCAGCATTGCTTTAGTTATTTGGGGTATTTTGTGTTTCCATACAAATTCAAACTTTTTTTGTTTGTTTTGGGGCTCCTTTTCTTGGTGGAGGATATCAGAGATGGTATCTTCTTATGTCTATGGATTCCTTATACCACACATAGCCCTAATAACAAGCTACTTTACTCCTGTTTCTAAAAAATTACAGTGGAAAATGAAGAGCATTCTGAAACCTTATAAACACAAAGAGTTTAAGTTCATGGAAACTTATGTAGAAGCTCGTGAAGTCATCATCAGGTTGTACTTAAGTACAAGTCTAGAAATTAATTAAGGAAAAATAGCATCACAGTGGTTATGGCTTCTATTTCATGTCAACAGGACTTGGAAGTTCTTGCAATGAGTGAGTTGGCACCCAGGATATTACTGACTTGTGGTTCACTTCTTTGGGCACAGAATTGTAATAGACAATGAAATATGAAGTCTACTTCAGTTTAGGTCAAGTTATATCGCATCCTTGGAAGAGAAAGAATTCAGGGTATTATGTTTTGCTCACTTCTACCATCTTCTCGCTTGTTTACAGAAACCCTTTATGCCTCTGTGAACTTTCCAAAGCATTCCACAGTGCTGTTGGGTGATAAGTTCTCTTTGGTTGTTTTTGTATCAGAGCTCATGAAAAATGGGGATTGGCAGTGTTCCCCTATCACAGTCCAAAACCTAAAACGAGCAGTTAAATTCTACATGTCCATGCTTCTCTCCCCCTCATCTTCCACTCCAGACTTTGAGTAGGAATATACTCTGCTTCTCCCTGTAATTTCTCCCCAGACTGACTATCTTCCTTGTGGGACAGGGGTCACTACGCTCTAGCCCAGGGCCCAAACCCCGCCCATTGTCTGTGTTTTTATGGCCTGTGAGATGAGAAGGGTTTGTACTTTTCGGAATGATTTTAAGAAATCAGAAGGTGAATATTCTGGGTAACAAAGAGTCGGACACGACTGAGCGACTGAACTGAACTGAATATTTCATGGCATATGAAAATTATATCAAATTCCAGTCTGTGTCCACAAACTTTATACTGTAACCCAGCAGGCACAATCACTTACGTGTTGCCTAAGGCTGCTTTCAAGCCAGAAGGCAGAGTTGAATAGTTGTGACAGAGACGGTGTCCCCACAAAGCCAAAAACATTGACTAACTGAACTGTTACAGAAAAAGTTTACTGACCCCTGTTCTAGAAGTTTTATTAGATCCTGAAGGTTTGCTGTGAGCCGCTAACATGGCCTAAGAGAGATCAGTGGTTCAAAGTTGGAGCACCTGATCCTCATCTACAGTGACTCACTACTGTGGCCCTGACTCCCCAACAAGTCTCATTTCAGGCTCTCTCTGCTCACTAAAATATTACGTCCTTCTCCGCTGGGAAAGATGCTGAAAGGGGATGCACAGAGGGCTGCATGTAGGAGAGAAAAGAAGGATGTAGTGAGCTAATGTCCTTAGCAATATGGTCTAGACGATGCTTCTCAAACTGTAACGTGCATTTCTATTACCCAGAGATCTTGTCAGAATGCAGAGTCTGATTCAGGGGGCCTGAGGTGGGGCTTGAGATTCTGCATTTCTCTAGCTGCCAAGTGATGCTGTTGCTCTTGGTCCACACCACACTCTGAATGGTCAGGACGTTCTCTACCCCTGCCTGTCCCACTGACCTGGTCCCATTTTCATCTTTGAATTTCTGGAATACCCATAAATATGTTCCTAGGTGGTGATGGATGGCTCATATATTAGATCTTCTTATTTCATCTTCTTACCTCATGCTTTATATATCGTATCAGAAATAGTGTTTTCTAGAACTGGGATAATAAGTCTCTCCTCCATTAACTGAATCATGAAATGGGCTAAGTTTGCCTTCAGTCCCTGATCCTCTTGTCTTTTCTGATCCCCTAGTTTCTTAGGGGCCCCAGGCAGAAGCCTCTTAAGGCTTCCTACTGTCTTTTTATTCCTGGCATGGATCCTCCATTCTAGTTCCTTCCATCACTCTCGGGCCTCCACGAGGAGCATACAGTGGAATATTATTGTATTGTATTGCTGGGAGCAAGCGTACCAGCTCCCTCATTTGGCTGGCAGGCACACCAGGACCTAGAGAATTGGGGTGAGGCTCCCAAGGCAACCAAGCAGAGACCAGGAAGCCAAGGCGGCTGACTTTCAGCTCTCCAACTTTACTCCCTCAGCCCTCTTTTTCTATCCCAGAAGAGCTCATCAAGATGGCCTAAAAAGTTGCCAACAGTGAAATGGCCTCTGAACATCAGGGTGCAGATACGTCAGACTCCCCAGTAATGTGCTTGTGGTGAAACAGCATCTTTCTGAAGTGACTCTAATGGTCGTGACTGTAGATTTCATGATGGGCTCCCTGGGGACAATAGCTTTGATGCTCTGGGCCTTTTTCCACCTCCGCATCTTCACTGAATGGGATTGCTTACCTGGCTTCTTATGTTGGAATGAGAAATTGTGGTAAAATTCACAGAAAATTAAAAAGCGAGCAATTCAGTGGCATTCAGTACATCCACAGTGTTGTGCGACCATTGCCTCTGTCTATTCCAGAACGTTTCATCACCCCCAAGGGCAACCTCATACACATGCGCATTTACGTCCCATTCTTCCGTACTCCCAAGACCCTCACAACCAGCAGTCAGTTTACTGTCTCTGTGGATTCACCTGTTTTGGACATTTCGTGTAAATAGAATCATACAATGCATGGCCTTTTATGACTGCCTTTTTGAGGTTCATCCAAGTTGTACCATATATCAGTTCTTCATTCCTTTTCATGGTGGAATAATATTCCATTGTATGCATAAACCACAAATACTTTCTCCTTTCAACCACTGATGGACATTGGAGTTGTCTTCACCTTTTCACTGTTGTGAACAGTGCTGCTGTGAGCACTGCCGTTTAAGTATCTGTCTGAACCCCTTTTTTTTCAGTTCTTCTGGGTCATATACTTACTTCAGTGTGGAATTACTGGGTCATATGGTAATTCTGTGTTTAACTTTTTGAGGCTCCGCATTTCATTTGAGTGGTTTTACGATTCTCCCATTCTGTCCCACTATTTCACAATAAGGACAAATGAAATAATCATGCAATGGAGAAATATCTTACTATTTATCTGTACCTGTCCCTCACCAAATGCTTTTAGTCAAATGAATATATTTCATTTCATATTATTTATTTTCCGAGTCCACAACTTAATGTAGGAGTTTCTGAAGGACCAGAGATTTGTCCCAAGTCAGCAAGCAGGGAAGTGGATAAGGGAACACACAAATCCTAGAAAGCCGTCAAATTGCCTGTGAATAGTTCAGAATCGAGGTGGGTTTCTTGAGCATGGGATGTGTTTTGTCATGCAGGGCCTTGCATGCAGAAGGACCCCACAGTTGGTTTATTCATGGGCTCTGGCTCTGTCTTGACAATCTTGATAATTTTTGAACAAGGAGCCCTACATTTTCATTTTGGTACTGCACCCCACAAATTATGTAGATGGCCCTATAAAGGACTGCAAGTCTCTCTGGTGGTTGCCAGAGAAGCAGGAGATGGGAGGAGGGGAGAAATAGATGAGGGAGATTAAGAGCTACAAACTTTCAGTTACAAATTGAATGAGTCACGGGATTAAGTTTACAGCATGGGGAATATAGTCAATTACATTGTCATAGAAATGGCAACTCACTCCAGTATTCTTGCCTGGAGAATTCCATGGACAGAGGAGCCTGGCAGGCTTTAGTCCATGGGGTTGCAGAGTCAGACACGACTGAACAACTATCACTCACTCACTAATATTTTGTATGGTGAGCGATGGTAACTTGACTTATCATGGTGATTTTTAGGAATGTATATAAACACTGAAACCCTATGTTACACACCTGGAACATAGTGTTGTAGGTCAGTTATATTTCAGCTAAAAAAATAATGTAGACACTGGAAGGAAATGCATCAGAATACTAATGGTGATTATCTCTGGGGGTGTGGAGATTGTGGGTGATTGTTATTTTTTACATGACACTTTTATGTCTTTCTAGTTGTCTGCCATGAACACATATTGCTTCTGAAATTAGAAAGAAAACAGTTGTTGTTTAGTCGCTAAGTTGTGTCTGACTCTGCAACCCCATGGATTGCAGCACGACAAGAAAATAATAATATCATTTAAAAAAAAAGAATTGATAGTTTCCATCTTATATAAATCCTGCACCCTAAACAACAAATTCTAACATCTTAAACAAATTCTAAAATGAGAATAAAAAAGATATGACTGTCACTCCAGGTGGAGGCATTCCAAACGTGGGTGGGTACTAAGTAGAATGGTGATAAAATAGCTCAATGATATTTAAAAATACAGACAACAGACCAAAGCCAGACAGTTTCCACAAATGAATTTGCTGCATCAACTCTCGTTGGCCTGAGAAACAAACTCAAAAAAACGTTTGCAGGAACCCGAGCCCAAAAAAGGACAAACAGAGAACACATTCCCTCTGTTGTGTTAGTCACTCAGTCATGTTGGACTCTTTGCAACCCCACAGACTATAGCCCACCAGGCTCCTCTGTCCATGGGATGCTCCAGGCAAGAATACTGGAGTGGGTTGCTATTTCCTCCTCCAGCAGATCTTTCCCACCCAGGAATCAAACCTGGATCTCCTGTATAGCAGGCAGATTCTTTACCATTTAAGCCACCAGGGATTCCCTCTGCTCTCCAGGAAAAGGTGGGGAGGTTTCTATTCTTTTGCCTTCAAGAAGAACTGAGCAATGCCCCACAGGCTTGGAAGGGCCTGGTAAAGTTGAGAGCAGAATCCAGCCTCAAGAGATGAACTTTATAGAAAACAGAATAGTTTGGCAATAGGCTGCTAAGCCTTTCCATTATGTTTTGGCTGCAGAAGTGATCAGCCTTCATGGGCTCAAAGAAAAATTAATGTGTGTCTGATAAGCCTAAACCTGCCCTGCCCTTTCCAGTAGAAGCAGAGAGGAGGGCCTGGTTTTTTCCTAAGGGTAAACAGGTTTCAAGTTCAGGATGTAATCCCAACTGGCCAAAAAGCTGATAGGAACTCCCTTATCTGCTCCATCTGCTGGCTCTCAACAACCTTTTGCAATTGCTCAGTTATGACATGGTGAAAGAAATCTTGCCAAGAGCACCCTTTTCCCAAGCTTTCCTTAGTTAAAACAGTCTGCACAAGACTAAGAGTGAAGAGCTGGCCGCCTCTGTATTTACTCCAAGTGGGTAAGGAAGGTTTCCTAGGAGGAAGATCTTCCAGGAGAATGGTTGGCTAAGTGGTTCTGTCCAGAGGCCTTCCAACAAACCAGATGAGCTGTGATGCAATTATGGAGTTCCATGGTGTGTTTCAAGGAGAACTCATAAATGGTAGTTAGGCATCAGGCAGCCATTTGGGGTGAACTCTGTTTCAGGAAAATCCAAGCTGGATACCAAAAGCAGAAAGACTCACTTTTATAGGGAAAGATGAGTGGAGGGGAGTATTTGGTGATAGTAAAAAATATATTTGCAGTTCTTATAATGAGTTTTCTCACATGTTTCCTACAATATCTATCTACAGCCCTGATTTGCCTTTACAGTTCATTGCCTGAGTTTGTGGGGTTTTTTTTTTTTTAAGCTTAAGGGAGAAATAACAGGAGCAGGCTCATCTATAGTTCATAATTTTGTCGAGTTTTGTGAGAGGGAGATCCTGTAACATGTTTGTCCTCCATTCTCTTAACCTCCACAGCACAAGTTTGGGCTGTTTTCACACAATCTCTTGTTGTTCAGTTGCTAAGTCATGTCTGACTCTGCGACCCCATGGACTGCAGCATGCCAGGCTTCCCTGTCCTTCACTATCTCTCAGAGTTAGCTTAAACTCATGTCCATTGAGTTGGTGATGCCATCCAAGACTGCAGCACAAAAGGCCCATCCTGTATCTTTGCATGAGTAATCCACTCCTCAGGTTTTTCAAATGGTATTGATTCTGATCTGCCTGGAATTTCTTGAATTTGATTCTGTTGGAAGGTAAAGTGACACTAGAATAGCTTTTCTACTTCTTTCTCCCTCCTTGAGGGCATGTATCTCATATTGACTGTTGTGTTCACAGGGCCCTGTACAAAGCTTAGCATACAGTAAGTGCTTAATAAATGTTTCCTGACTTACCATTGGATTAAGTGAGCAGACAGAGACGCTTTCAAGATCTTTCATAGCCCGGTAGCTATAGCATCATGGTTCAGAGCAGAGATCATAGAACCAGCTTACTTGGTTTTGTGTCCTAATTCTGTCTCTTCCTACTTGTGACTCTGGTGAAGTTTCTTAACCTCTTGTGCCTCAGTTTCACCATCTTTAAACTGGGTATACTAATAAGATCTGTCTTGCAAAGCTATGGGGATTAAATGAGTTAAAACTGACAACAATGCCTGGAAAATTGTAGGCATTCAACTGTTGTTAGCTTCATTATTTACAAAAATGTCCTGATGGCTCACTTCCATGTTCTCCAGCTTTATTCTGTCCCCACTGTTTCCCAACCAAGTAATCTTTCAGTGAAATACTTTCCCGTAATAAATCAGGATGTATGCCCTCATCTCTCTTGAGATGGCTGCATTTTGGAGGAGCCAGTGTCTCCAGATATACCCTTGATGAGGTGTGCGTGCTAAGTCACTTCAGTCATGTCTAATTCAGTGCGACCGTATGGACTCCAGCCTTCCAGGCTCCTCTGTCCATGGGATTCTCCAGGCAAGAATACTGGAGTAGGTTGCCATACCCTCCTCTGGGGGAATCTTCTCAACCCAGGGATTAAATCTGTGTCTCTTATGTCTCCTGCATTAGCAGGCAGGTTCTTTACCAATGCTTAATAAATATCCAACTGGCAAAAAAGAGAAGGGGAAGATGGTCTTTGGCAGCCATTTGAAGCTCTTAGGGACTTAGGGATTTATATTTAATACATTTTGATGAATCCTTTTCAGTTATCCAACCTAAGAAGGATTTGCTTATGCATGGCTTTGCTTGAATGGCTTTGGTTGATAGCCTGTATTTTCCATTAATTCTAAATTTTAAGATGGGAACCAAGTTAGGAGAGTGAGCTCAAGCTCTTTGACAATACATTTCCTCACATCCCCACCACGTCTGAAAATGTCTGCACATGTTTCTTGTGGGAAGTTTGAGAAATTATAAATATGCCAAGTGTATCTTGACCCATTCTTCCAAGCATATCTCTTAGGCTGCTGGGAAGATCTAACTCTGAATTGTACTTGACATCCAGGGGAGAAAGGACCTGGAAGTGAGCTGACACCTTCCAGTGCAACCCAGATCTGGAAGCTGGCAGAGGAGAGGCCGAGACCCAGGTGGTGAGTGTTTATAGCTGAAACTTCTTACTGGTTTTTGAAAGAGACGTTTGTTGGTTTGTGCACCCTGCCAGCTGTGGTCACCCCTGAACTCCATCCACCAACACCAGCTCATCTCCATGGTTTACCATATACTTCTTTCTTCACATGTTATCAGACTCCACAAAGAGCGATCAGGTAGCACTAAATGAGGGCAGGAAGGGAGAAGAAGCAGTATGTACAAAATGGTCCACATTGTGGAAGAAAAAAGCAAATCCTACTGGGCTGTAAACTGGAGGAAAAGACACTAAAAATTAGCAGAGATTACAACAGGGGTTTAATGTGTAGCTGATTTTTATTTTCTTTGTTATGCACATCTGTATTTTCTTTAAATATCTGTAAAATACTTCTACTTGAATCACATAAAAAGGAATTAAGTTCTATTTAGAAAGCACTCCATGTGATATGGGAGAACTGGTTTCTCTAGCACCCCTTGGAGCCAATTTTCAGCCTCAGATACCAAGCGGTATCTTGGGGGGAGAAACCCCATCACCTCTTAGTCAGGCATGCTCACAAGGACTTGTTGGGCATCTGTACGTCAAACTCTGTACTTGCTGCTAATTTCCTGAGAATGCATCCCCAGCCCTTCCCTGTCACCCTCCTCGAGAGATGGAGGCTGAGCTGCATCTGAAGCTTGGAGCAGAACCTCCCAGGAAAGAAGCTGTGTGCTTCCAGCACCCCCATTCTGCCCATTCCCAGGGCCCTAGAGAACCCCAGAGGGTCAGACTGACCCCCGTGGTCCAGGGGAGCCGGTCAGAGCCTGCCTTCTGCAAATGATTGTGCTTTGCTGGTTAGTTTTAGCTTGGTAGGTCAATAATGGGGAGCATCCATGTGGTCATGAACCACCATGATTTCCTTTCTTCAAGATAGTTATGATTTCACAAAAGCTACCTCTTGGGATGGAAGGTTAGACTTGCTGCAGACATTTTCTTTCTTATGAACTTGTCTCTTTGTCTTTTACTTTGGGGAAAGGTATTTGGTGGACTACAGTACAGCTTATTTTTAGAGCTCCAATGTGGAAAACAAGAGTTACAATTTCAGTATCTGTTGGGCATCCACAGATCCTGTGAGTCAGAGACAGAGCCATTTGAACAAATGCTATGATTTACCAAAATATGGCTTTCAAGGGATTATTATTATTACCTGTCTAACCAAAACAAAATCCCTATCTAGGGAGAGGGATTCCATTTACTCCATAGATTTCTGACCTGGCTTAAGAGCTCTTCCTCATCAGCTCCAATGCAGTTTGCCATTATTTCTTGTCTAGCCTTCTATCCTACAACCTCCAAAATCTCTCTTGGACTAAAGCAACTGTATACGTGTCTTATCTTCCCTGTTCAACTAGAGCTCATCAGGGACAAGGGTCAGGCCTGCTATATTTTCAGAAAGTCTACACCACCTGTCTCACCTCCTGGCACACTCTCATAGCTCCATTCCTTATCAGCAAACACATGAATTTTAAATCTATCCTTTGGCCACTATTTCATTCATTCAATTGGTCACTCAGTATATATTTTTTGAGTACAGCTATAAGCCAGTCATGGAGAAGGCAATGGCACCCCACTCTAGTACTCTTGCCTGGAAAATCCCATGGATGGAGGAGCCTGGAAGGCTGCAGTCCATGGGGTTGCTGAGGGTCGGACACGACTGAGCGACTTCACTTTCAGTTTTCACTTTCATGCATTGGAGAAGGAAATGGCAACCCACTCCAGTGTTCTTGCCTGGAGAATCCCAGGAACAGCGGAGCCTGGTGGGCTGCCATCTATGGGGTCGCACAGAGTCGGACATGACTGAAGTGACTTAGCAGCAGCAACAGCATAAGCCAATCATGTTCAAGGTGCTGGGGACACAAACTGAAAGTGATCAGGTGAAATCTGACCCTTTGGAAACTTGTATTCTATTGGGTTTGACTGATTACTGTGCACATGTTGAATTTCTTCTAGTTGCTGATCCTTGGTGGTTCATCTGAAAGGAGGAGAATACTTTTTGGTGGCTTCTCCTTTCTCTAAGAATGTGATCAGGATCAGGAAACAGATAAAGTCTTAAAGAAGACAAGTAATTTCAGTTTTGGCCCAGAACCTCAAGAGGCTTAAGGCAATGCCCAGACAAATCCCTCTCTCATGGAGGAATTGGTGTGATGTGGAGGGGATGGAACAAAAGGCGGTGGCTGGCCTGTGTAAGAACAACTTCAGTCATTTCCCTCCTTCCCCTCATGGTCCTCAAGTTGAGAATTTGGGAACTCTTTGACCCAGAGAAAATGAGGAGCTAGAATGAAGGGGATGGTAGATGGCCACTGCAAAGGTGGCAAGAAGCCTAAAAAGGATGTAGGATGAGGAAGCCAGCCATAGGACCTGGGGCTGGAGTTGGGAGCAAAGAGAGGAGATGACCCAGGAGGAGAGGGGTGATGTGCCAGCCTTGCTATGGGATGTGTGATGGAACCCTGGGCTCTTTTGTTTAGATATTAAAGGCCAGCCTGGGCCGAGAAGACTGTGCTGCATGGGGAGTTCAGATTGCTCTGTAGTTGTGACCTCTTCCAGTTGGAAGAGCAGTTCATTGGCAGATTTTTAGAGAATTCCCAACAGGATTATTGGGTTGGTCTTTATGTTGCCACACTTCCCCACAAATCCAAGAAATTTTAAAAGATCCCTGGAAATTTGAAGGTCTCATTTAAAAGCCATTCACTCATACTTGGAAACAAACTTTCCCGAAATGAAAAGTAGACAGGATATAAATTGGAGCTGACGTCATGTAACCCTCTGAACCAATCCCCATAATTTTGTGAAACTGTTTGCAGGATACGTTATTTGCAGCGGCCTCATGGGTCTCAGCAACCCACTATTTTCCGATGAGATCTAGAACTAATCCCCGGAAAAGGCAGAAAGGCTTTTTAAGCACATGGTTTTGACATGTTCCTTGCCTACCAAGAAAAAAGTGTTATCCTCAGAGAAATGCTGCTTCAGTGAAAAGCTGATTTATCAGCAATCTATTTGCGCCCACTGCTTTGTGTACATAAGAAACGAGGGACACTGATCAAAACTCCTAGCAGTGGGGGCAAGCGAAGGATGGATCCTGCTGCTCTCCCTTCCAGCCTCTACCCAACCCCTCCATCCCCACCCACAAAAGAGCAACTAAACCCGAGGGAAGCCCAGTTTTCACTGAAGAGACAGATTCACTTTCATCAGAACAAACTCCCACTTTCCCCAAAAGACACACACCCATGCACAGTGCAAGCTCTGACTTTAAACTTCGGGAAGGCAGATGCCAAAAGTTGCACCTTGGTTTGAGAGAGCCCCAAGTGGCAAATTTCCTCTCCTGTGTGTCTGCCAAGAGTGAAGATGCAAAGGAAACTTGGACCCCCCAGACTGTCTCCCCCAAAATGTAAACTTCTGTGAAAGAGGTTGCTGTCTTCACATCAAGGACCACAGCAGGTCACCAACCATAGCAGCAACCAGGCAGGTCAGCCACGTGCTTGTCCATCTTCAACATGCGGTTTAGCCTCTGCACCACTTGGGCTTAACCTCTTCTCTTTGGAGGGTGAAACACAAATTGGATAATGGCGAATGGTTAGCATCAGAGGATTTCATAAGCTTTTCATGCACTGGCTCTCCTAAAGCTGCCTGGAAGACTGGAGAAGCTTCGCCTGTTATTACCCTTTAGCTCCTTACCTTGGTGCTCTATTTTGCTCCCTTAAAGCTTTTAATGGTCCCAGATAAATCAGAGCTTTTACATCTCTCCCACTTTTTTTGCAATCAGACTCCTCTGCCTCCTAATCTAGGACTGAATGTGTCTAATGGCTCATTTAGTGGTGATCACTCTCTGCCGTGCTTACTCCCCAGCAGAGAGGTTTTCTGATGAGTTCCCAGTCCAGCTCAGCTTGCAATCAGGTTTTCCAAAAGTTGCCATTGATCTCCTTAAGGATAGAAAAGGGGAATGCCTTAGAGGTCAAGACAGAAAGCAAGCAATGGGGTGTGCCAGAGCTAAAAACATGTCTAGGCCTTAGCAAACAAAAAAACTAAAAAACAAAACCCAAGCCCCATGCTGCTCTATTTCTGCCCTGCAGGTTCTTTTTTTTTTTTTTTTTAATTGAAGTATAGTTGATTTTTTTCAGATGTCAGTTCAGTTCAGTCGCTCAGTCATGTCTGACTCTTTGCAACCCCATGGACTGCAGCATGGCAGGCTTCCCTGTCCACCAACTCCCAGAGCTTGCTCAAACTCCTGTCCATTGAGTCAGTGATGACATCCAACCATCTCATCCTCTGTCATCCCCTTCTCCTCCTGCCTTCAATCTTTCCCAGCATCCCCTTAGGGTCTTTTCTAAGGAGTCAGTTCTTCATATCAGGTGGCCAAAGTATTAGAGTTTCAGCTTCAGCATCAGTTCTTCCAATGAATATTCAGGACTTATTTCCTTCAGAATGGACTGGTTGGATCTCCTTGCAGTCCAAAGGACTCTCAAGACTCTTCTCCAACACCACAGTTCAAAAGCATCAATTCTTCACACTCAGCTTTCTTTATAGTCCAACTCTCACATACATACATGACTACTGGAAAAACCATAGCTTTGACTAGATGGAACTTTTTCAGGTATAACAAAGTATTATATACATGTGTATGTATATGTGTGTATATATATATTTATAAAATCACACTCAAACATATATACACACACATATATTCTTTTCATATTATATTCTACTATATGTTATCACAAGATACTGAATATAGTTCCCTGTGCTATACAGCAGGTCCTCACTGATTATCTATTTTATACATAGAAAGTGAAGTCGCTCAGTCATGCCCAACTCTTAGTGATCCCATGGATAGTAGCCTGCACCAAGCTCCTCCGTCCATGAGATTTTCAAGGCAAGAGTACTGGAGTGGGTTGCCATTTCGTTCTCCAGGGAATCTTCCCAACCCAGGGATTGAACCCAAGTCTCTCACATTGTAGACAGACGCTTTACCATCTGAGCCACGAGGGAAGTCCATTTTATACCTCAGTTCAGTTCAGTCACTCAGTCGTGTCCGACTTTTTGCAACCCCATGAATTGCAGCACGCCAGGCCTCCCTGTCCATCACCAACTCCCGGAGTTCACTCAGATTCACGTCCATCAAGTCCGTGATGCCATCCAGACATCTCATCCTCTGTCGTCCCCTTCTCCTCCTGCCCTCAATCCTTCCCAGCATCAGAGTCTTTTCCAATGAGTCAACTCTTCACATGAGGTGGCCAAAGTACGGGAGTTTCAGCTTTAGCATCATTCCTTCCAAAGAACACCCAGGGCTGATCTCCTTCAGAATGGACTGGTTGGATCTCCTTGCAGTCCAAGGGACTCTCAAGAGTCTTCTCCAACACCACAGTTCAAAAGCATCAATTCTTCATTGCTCAGCCTTCTTCACAGTCCAACTCTCACATCCATACATGACCACTGGAAAAACCATAGCCTTGACTAGACGGACCTTAGTCAGCAAAGTAACATCTCTGCTTTTGAATACGTTATCTAGGTTGGTCATAACTTTTCTTCCAAGAAGTAAGCATCTTTTAATTTCATGGCTGCAATCACCATCTTCAGTGATTTGGGAGCCCCCAAAAATAAAGTCTGCCACTGTTTCCACTGTTTCCCTATCTATTTCCCATGAAGTGATGGGACCAGATGCCATGATCTTCGTTTTCTGAATGTTGAGCTTTAAGCCAACTTTTTCACTCTCCTCTTTCACTTTCATCAAGAGACTTTTGAGTTCCTTTTCACTTTCTGCCATAAGGGTGGTGTCATCTGCATATCTGAGGTTATTGATATTTCTCCCGGCAATCTTGATTCCAGCTTGTGTTTCTTCCAGTCCAGCATTTCTTATGATGTACTCTGCATATAAGTTAAATAAGCAGGGTGATAATATACAGCCTTGACGTACTCCTTTTCCTATTTGGAACCAGTCTGTTGTTCCATGTCCAGTTCTAACTGTTGCTTCCTGACCTGCATACAGATTTCTCAAGAGGCAGGTCAGGTGGTCTGGTGTTCCCATCTCTTTCAGAATTTTCCACAGTTTATTGTGATCCACACAGTCAAAGGCTTTGGCATAGTCAATAAAGCAGAAGTAGATATTTTTCTGGAACTCTCTTGCTTTTTTCATGATCCAGTGGATGTTGGCAATTTCATCTCTGGTTCCTCTGCCTTTTCTAAAACCAGCTTGAACATCAGGAAGTTCATGGTTCACGTATTGCTGAAGCCTGGCTTGGAGAATTTCGAGCATGACTTTACTAGCATGTGAGATGAGTGCAATTGTGTGGTAGTTTGAGCATTGGCATTGCCTTTTTTTGGGATTGCAATGAAATCTGACCTTTTCCAGTCCTGTGGCCACTGCTGAGTTTTCCAAATTTGCTGTCATATTGAGGGCAGCACTTTGACAGCATCATCTTTCAAGATTTGAAACAGCTCAAACTGAATTCCATCACTTCCACTAGCTTTGTTCATAGTGATGCTTCCTTCCTAAGGCCCACTTGAGTTCACATTCCAGGATGTCTGGCTTTAGGTGAGTGATCACACCATTGGGATTATCCGAATCATGAAGATCCTTTTTGTACAGTTCGTCTGTGTATTCTTGCCACCTCTTCTTAATATCTTCTGCTTCTGTTAGGTCCATACCATTTCTGTCCTTTATCGAGCCCATCTTTGCATGAAATGTTCCCTTGGTATCTCTAACTTTCTTGAAGAGATCTCTAGTCTTTCCCATTCTGTTGTTTTCCTCTATTTCTTTGCATTGATCGCTGTAGAAGGCTTTCTTATCTCTTCTTGCTATTCTTTGGAACTCTGCATTCAGATGCTTATATTTTTCCTTTTCTCCTTTGCTTTTCGCTTCTCTTCTTTTCACATAGTGTTATGTACATAGTGGTATGTATATGTTCATCTCAAACTCCTAATTTATCCTCCCACTACCACCCTTTTCCTTCTGGTAAGCATAAATTTGTTTTCTGTGTCTGTGAGTCTGTTTCTGTTGTGAAAATAAGTTCATTTGTATCTGCTTTTCAGATCTCATGTATGAGTGATAGATCACATTATGGTATTTGTCTCTGTGTGTTTTACTTCACTTTAGTCTGACCATCAGATATGCAGATGACACCACCCTTATGGCAGAAATTGAAGAGGAACTAAAAAGCCTCTTGATGAAAGTCAAAGAGGAGAGTGAAACAGTTGGCTTAAAGCTCAACATTCAGAAAACGAAGATCATGGCATCTGGTCCCATTACTTCATGGGAAATAGATAGGGAAACAGTGGAAACTTTATTTTTTGGGGGCTCCAAAGTCACTGAAGATGGTGTCTGCAGCCATGAAATTAAAAGACGCTTACTCCTTGGAAGAAAAGTTATGATCAACCTAGATAGCATATTCAAAAGCAGAGACATTACTTTGCCAACAATGGTCCATCTAGTCAAGGCTATGGTTTTTCCAGTAGTCATGTATGGATGTGAGAGTTGGATTGTGAAGAAAGCTGAGCACCGAAGAATTGATGCTTTTGAACTGTGGTGTTGGAGAAGACTCTTGAGAGTCCCTTGAACTGCAAGGAGGTCCAACCAGTCCATTCTGAAGGAGATCGGCCCTGGGTGTTCTTTGGAAGGAATGATGCTAAAGCTGAAACTCCAGTACTTTGGCCACCTCATGCGAATAGTTGACTCATTGGAAAAAACTCTGATGCTGGGAGGGATTGGAGGCAGGAGGAAGAGGGGACAACAGAGGATGAGATGGCTGGATGGCATCACCGACTCGATGGCTGTGAGTCTGAGTGAACTCCGGGAGTTGGTGATGGACAGGGAGGCCTGGCATGCTGCGATTCATGGGGTTGCAAAGAGTTGGACGCGACTGAGCAACTGAACTGAACTGAGTCTGACCATCTCTAGGTCCATCCATGTCTCTGCAAATCTCTGCCCTGCACATTCTGATCTGTGGTGAACCTGCCCCCCTTGGTGTCTCTGACTCAGCCCTGGAATCCCTGTGAAGGCTGTTGGCACTTGTCCCTCCCATTGTACCTTTAAGCACCTTGCACTCTTTTCAATCCAGCACATTCCTCCTGGTTTTCTAACTGTCTACTTGTCTGTCACATCTAACATCTGGCACCTTCTCCTCTGGTCTGTGGTTTTTGTGCATGTTCTTAAGTAATGCCCAGTAAATGCCATCTACCCTTATTCCTACAGAACAGGGTTTGTTAACTTCAGTGTTAGTGACACATGGAGCCAGTTCATCCTTTGTGGTGGGTACTGTCCCATGCGCTATAGGATGTTTAGTGGCAACCCTCACCTCTAACTCACTAGATGCTGGTAGCAACCCCAGTTCCCAACATCCCCAAGCAGTGGTGATCGAAACCATCCCTGGGCGGGGAGAGGGGGTGGTGAGATGGCCCTTCTTCCCCCGATGCTGAGAAACCCTGCCCCAGAATAAGACTAAAAATGTGGGTGCAGTGGTTTTGTCCACGTGGTCCTTAATCACATGGACTCTCCAAAGCTATGATGTACCTGTATGTATGCTAAGTCACTCAGTCAGAACTGCCCTTTATTTTTTCTTAAAGATGAAAACACCAATATTTCACCAATGCAGCTTTTAGGTCCTCCTTTAAAAATATATTTCATAATCGTATTAAGGGCTTTCCTGGTGGCTCAGATAGTAAAATCTGCCTGCAATGCAGGAGACATGGGTTCGATCCTTGGATCAGGAAGATCCCTGGAGCAGGGCATGGCAACCCACTCGAGTATTCATGCCTGGAAAATCCCATGGACAGAGGAGCCCAGCGGCCTACAGTCCATGGAGTCACAAAGAGTCAGACATGACTGAGTGACTAACACTTTGATTTCACTTTCAACCATACTAAAGTCAAAGTAAAAAAAAAAAAATCCCTGAGAGGTAACTTTACTCACAGGCTCTCTAGTGTAATAATAAGAGTAGGGAGTGTGGGCCCAGTGCTTCAATTTGAAATCCAGTTCTACCAGATACTATTTGTGTGATCTTAGGAGCATCACTTAACCTATCTGTGCTTCCTCAGCTAAATAATAACCCAATTGATCTAAATCATAATCTGGAATTAATAGTACCACTTACCAAAATAGATTGTTGAAAGGGTTAATACTTAAGTCAATATTTGAAAAACTCTTAGGATAGTCCTCAGTGCAAAACAAGCAAGCTATTAGCCCAAAGCCAAGAAGTAGGGGGATTTTTAAGAGGTTTCCAAATGATGTTTGTTTAGAACCATCTGGAAGCTTAAAGTTTCTGTTGCCATAGGAAACAGAGTAGACTCTGAAAAATACACAAAATATCTTTATAGCTGAAACATTTTGAAGCTAAATTGTAAGGTTAGGGTCAGCTCTGTAAGTTTCTACACTAAAGACTTTATCTTCCTTCAACTGTGACAACTAACTTTTGTAAGTCTAAGACACAGTGTATCTCAATGGATAACCCAGGCATCTCCTGGCACTTTGCATGAACCCCAGTCATCGAGTTCACACTTACCTACTAGAAGCAAAGTCACGGACCCCAGCTGGCCACCATTTTTGATAACACATTCAGGTTGGTTTGGGTGTTCAGGGACTTTGCATCATTAATCTTCAGGGTACGTCTCTGTTTAAAGTTTTCTTCCTTTTGCATAGATTCAAAAGCAGAAAGAGTTTAAAACATGTTTATGCCTATGTTCTCACTGTGCAGTGGTTTTTTAAACTGTCCTTTGTGATTATAATTTCATATTCCCACTGGTCAGTATTGTATTTTAGAGGCAGTGTAGTTCAGGGGTAAGACATAGCCTAGGGGCTCAAACTCCACTTCTGGGACGGAAGAGATGTACAACCCTGGGTGAAGCACTGAATTTTGCCATGGCTCAGCTTCTGTATCTATACGGTGAAATTGACAGGATTACTCTTATCAGACAGTTTTTGTGAGACTGAACTGAAAGCTCCATCTTCAGGAGTCAGTGCAGTGCAGAGCAGAACACATGGTTGAAGTCTGGAGATGCTGACCATTAACAAGATCTTGTCACCATAGAGTATTTCATACTCTTTAAAGCAGGTTCAAGTTCATGATTTCACGGGAGTGAGAATATTGGTCAAAAATTAGAGGAAGGTGATTTTAGGCTCACTTGAGAGAGAAGATGACTGAGGCCACAAGATAGTGAGGAATTTGTCCAAGGCTACCAGTGAACTGTGTTGTTGGAGAAGACTCCTGAGAGTCCCTTGGACAGCAAGGAGATCCAACCAGTCCATCTTAAAGGAAATCAGTCCTGAATATTCATTGGAAGGACTGATGCTGAAGCTTCAACTCCAATACTTTGGCTGCTTGATGCAAAGAACTGACTCATTGGAAAAGACCCTGATGCTGGGAAAGATTGAAGGTGGGAGGAGAAGGGGATGACAGAGGATGAGATGGTTGAATGGCAACACCGACTCAATGGAGATAAGTTTGAGCAAGCTCTGGGAATTGATGATGGATAGGGAAGCCTGGCGTGCTGCAGTCCATGGGATCACAAAGAATCAGACACGACTGAGCAACTGAACTGAACTGAACTAGTGAATTAGCACCATTTGAACCTGGAACTGTATCTCTGCTCTCCTGGTAGCTATGATTAGTGCATCTCAAAAATTCCCATATATGCAAATGATCTGGGAATCCCTTTCACATGCAGATCTGGGAGGGGGAGGGTTGAGATTCTGTATTTCCACAGAGCTACCAAAAGATTCTGACGCTGCTGGTCCATGGAACCCACGTGGAGGAGCGAAGGTCTATAACCACTTACATCATCCTTCGGCATTTCTGATGCCTTGATGCTCATTTTCATTTGAATTCAAGGAAAGAAAAAAAGTGTGTGAAAGAATCACAAAACCTGCCATAAGAATAATCCTCAAAGTTACCATTCTCTCTGTATGGAAATTTGTTACCAAAATACCCATTGACCTTCATGGTATCAGTACAAACAGGGAACTCTAAACTTTGCCACAGCTCACAATCAGTAATAAAATTCTGTACTCTGTTAGCTGTTCAGAAGTCCCACTGGGACCCACAAAAGTCCTTCCACTCCCTTCCCTTCATTTAACACCAGGCATCTCATTCCCAATGGGGCACTCCATCCGAAAGAACATTTCTCTTTCTTCTGAAAACTGATTGCTCCCTCTCTGCATATATTTGTTTTTCATTTACACAGATTCTTCAGCTATTTTTGGTTTGTTATGTTACCTAGGTAACCTCAACCAGCTGAAATAAGAACTAATTCCAACTTTTGCATCAAATTTCAGACCACACCTGGGCTTTCTGCAGATCACATAACAGAAAGACTGACAAGGTTTGCAGGGAGGGCACTCTCTTTAATTGGAGATGGCCAGGGTATCATGAGAGCAGGTGCAGATATGCAGGACAGAGTCAAGTGCAGCTTATGAAAATCAACTCATGAACAAGACATTTTTCTCTCTCCTTTTTCCTCCATATTGGTGGGGTTTTTTGTGTGTGTTTTTTTGGTACTTTTACTTTCAGATTAAGCTGGTCTTTAACATATTAGAGGAGCAGTCAGGAAATGTTTTCGGTAACGGGCCAGGTAGTAAATATTTTCTGCTTTGCAGACCATAAGAGTCTCTGTTGGAAGGACTCAACTCTGCCTTGTAGCTCAAAAGCAGCCAGGGACAAAATGTAAACCGTTGGGGAGGGCTGTGTTCCAAACGGGGTTTCCCTGGTGGCTCAGATGGTAAAGAATCTGCCTGCAATTCAGGAGACTTGGATTTGATCCCTGGGTTGGGAAGATCCCCTGGGGGGAGAAATGGAAATCCACTCCAGTGTTCTTGCATGGAGAATCCCATGGACAGAGGAGTCTGGAGTGCTACAGT
Source organism: Capricornis sumatraensis (assembly GCF_032405125.1). Classification (NCBI taxonomy): domain Eukaryota; kingdom Metazoa; phylum Chordata; class Mammalia; order Artiodactyla; family Bovidae; genus Capricornis; species Capricornis sumatraensis. The sequence goes on along the minus strand of NC_091092.1, from coordinate 134,635,980 downwards.
CCATGAGGTCGCAAAGAGATTCAAAGAGACTTCATTCATGGATCTTCAAGTTCTGATTGCAATTGATTTTCATGTGTCATAAAATGTTCTTATCCTTTGACTTTTCTTTTCACCATTTAAAAATGTAAGAAGATTTCTCTCCTCTCAGACTGAACAAACACTGGTGGTGGGCAGGCTTTGGCTCACGGGTCATTACCTAGTTTGCCGAGCTCATTGTGAGAGTTCTGTGAGCCCAGCCAAAGGCAACATTTCTCATATATTGTAATGATAAAACTTCTATGTAAAACAGGCTTCCAGATTTCCTGCGTTTATGATGGTGGCTTTAAAGGAAACCAAAGCTGTGTTTTGGAAAGTCCTGTAAGTGGTCTGCAAATGTTTTCCCCCATGAGCTTTCAGTATGTGATACATGCTCATATTCTAGGGCTGTTTAGTTTGTGAATGTGAAACCATCCACTTCCTGTGTCAACTTCAAGTAGCTGAATTTCCCTATTTGTTTGAATTCCTTTAGTGGCCCCTCATCTTGTATTTATTTCTTTTATCTCCAAAGGCTGACCATAGTCATAATAAGAGTTTGGAAACATGAGCTGTCATTTTCTGCAAAGGAATATATTCTGAATGATTCCTTTCACGGAAACCTCCTAAACTATGTACTTTTATTCTAGTAATACTGATAAATGAGGGCTCATAGTGAGGCTCTTTAAACCTTTGGTTCGTACATGTAGCTACAAGAATGTAGTGGGGGTGTTTTTTCATGGGGAAATTCCACTCATAGCTCAGAAACCAATTTCCATGTAGCATTTATCTTTATAACTTGCGTCTTAAGTGCACATGTGCTTTTTGAGATTACATGATTATTCCGATCCTCTGTTAGATATTCTAAGCTTACCTTTCTTTTGCAGTCACCTATCAGATTCCCTTTTACTGTCACCATGCACAGGCTCATTAACCTCCATGACCTTGCTGTAGGAATTTCTCTGAAGTTACCAAATTCATTTTCTCTAAACACCTCCTTTGTGTGGTCCTTCCCTTTGTAGCACTAACTTCAAATGAGATACATGGGCTCTTTGGTCTGAGATTCTTCTTTTGAAGCTTCTGTAAACCATCACATAATAGTTCATCTGACAGATTGTAGATACAGATCAAGTTTATTAACCAGACCATCTTTTTGTGATCTCATAAAATTAATTTATTTCTCCCAAAAGAGATTATTTGGGGAGAGGGTCAGTAAAAAAAAAAAAGTCAGAATCATAACCACTTTTGGGCCAGATGTTGTATTCCATTAAAATCACAGTGACTCAGAATCACTTCAGTGGCCTGCACTCCTTCAGGAGGTGGGGTGATGGGATCGAAGGGCACCAGCTTGCAGAACGTGGGAGGATGCCCGCAGACCTGGCAGGCAGTACATCTAATGGTGGTGGTTTTTCAGTCGCTCAGTCGTGTCCGACCCTTTGTGACCCCATGAACCACAGCACGCCAGGCCTCCCTGTCCATCACCAACTCCCAGAGTCCACCCAAACCCATGTCCACTGAGTCGATGATGCCATCCAGCCATCTCATCCTCTGTCGTCCCCTTCTCTTCCTGCCCCCCATCCCTCCCAGCATCAGGGTCTTTTCAAATGAGTCAGCTCTTCGCATCAGGTGGCCAAAGTATCGGATGTGATGGTGGGGAGGAGCACTGGTTAGCTCCTCTTCAGATAATTGGCTTGTGTCCTGTTGCACCTTTGACAGCAACAGTGGGACATAGAGAGAGTGAGGGTGAAGGCCGCAGCTGGGACCCCACTAAAGCACTCTGCACCAGCTTTCTGGCCTCCGACACCTGTGCTTCCGTGGCTATGGGACCATGCTCCCAAGAATTCAAACCCTGCCACAACACCCTGCAGAATCAAGGACCTCCCTGGGTGGTCTGACAGTAAAAGCAGAGAGTGTTCCAGAGGAAAGAAAAAATGGGCAGGAACTGTAAGTGAGCAAATCGACAGTGTTTTAAGGGCCAAGCTCTTTGCTGTCTGTTTCACTGCCAGTTCATAAAATAGAAACAAAGGTACATTCAGTTGGCAACGTCTTTCTCGCTTTCAGTGACTCAGTGCTTTGAAGAAAGTTGAATGAAATCAAAGCAGAGCTATCTTCAAATATAGACATGCAATTTGGCCTTATGGGCTACAGTAGTTCAGAACTCCAGGCCCTTCAAATTCCTGCCCACGTGGCGATCATGCAGAAGGAAGAGCATCCCAATATCTCCCAATTAGCTGCACTGCTGGGGGGAGGCAGGGACACACACAATACAAAAGCCATTTCTCCTGAGCTCAGCATGAGTTCTGTGGTGTCTGTTGCACAAGAGTTACCCTTCTGGTCTGATGAGGTTTGACTTAGGCTGATTTTAAATGTGCACATATTCCTTGCATCCACCTTCCAATGAAATTTACCCCAAACACAGAGCTCCCAGCACTGTTTCATTGCACCTTGCACAACTTTCCACCCTCACAGCATCGGTTAGCCGGTGAAATTCCTCCATTGAAGACTGTGTCTCAGGAAACGTGCATTTTCCGTGTTTGTTTTTCTCATGGTAGTAACCTTCATTCCCTGAGTGTGTCAGGCAAAGCAGGAAACAGTACACAAGCATGTACAGAGCCCTTTACTCACGTGCAGGGCTTGTCATTCTCAGCACTGTTGATTTCTTGGGCTGAACCGTTCATGGGGGGCACTGCCTCGCACCATGTCATGGTTATTGTTAATAACACTGCAATGAACATAGAGTCCATGTATCTTTTCAAATGATGGTTTTCTCTGGTTATATATCCAGGAGTGGGATTGCTGGATCATATGGCAGTTCTGCAGGGCTTTCTTGGCTTAGATGGTAAAGAATCTGCCTGCAATGCAGGGGACCTGAGTTTGATCCCTGGAATGGGAAGATCCCCTGGAAAAGGGAATGGCCACCCACTCCAGTATTCTTACCTGGAGAATTCCATGGACAGAGGAGCCTGGTGGGCTACAATCCATGGAGTTGCAAAGAGTTGGCCATGACTGAGTGACTAACACTTCCACTTACACTTGCTAGTTCTAGTTTTTAAAGAACCTCTATCCTATTCTCCCTAGTGGTTGTACCAATTTACATTTGCATACACTAGATGCCAGAAGTATCTCCTGCTCCTCCAGGTATGACAACCCAAGTTGTCTTCAGACATGGCCCAATGGCCCCTGGAGAGCACAGTTGCTCCTAACTGCTTGCCATTGCTCTTCTGTGTGGGAACTGTGGGGCGCACTGGACTGCTGATGCCGTTCCTTGTAGTGTGGCTCAGTGTGGGACATGAGTCACTCTTCTCCCTTCTGATATGCAGGCAGAACAGGCAGCCATTTGAGCTCCACGAGGAAAGTGTCCCTGCTTTATCCCTAGCTCCTGGCCTCGTTTAAACAATGTAGAAGCTCAATGAAACTGACAAATTGAGTTAGAGTTTCCTTTACCCTGCTGTTTCCCCTTCTCACTCTGCCTGGAAAGTCCAGGGCTGGTGGCTCCCTCAGCCTGGACTCTGGAAGGAGAAACCACTTGGGTGTTGGGTCCCAAGTCCTAGGCAGTTTCAGATCTCTATTTCCTTTTTGTAAACACCAGATCTCAGCTCCAGGGCACCCTAAGAATCTTACTTACAGTGTTTGTTTGAATGACTATCTCTGTGCTGAGTAAGGCTAATCTCACATTTTCTTCATCAATAAAGTTTCTTCAACTTTCTCCTTGATCCCAACTCTTCACCATTTGTCCGTGGCCTTCACTGGCCATCAGTGACCTCCAAGTCTCTGTTTCAGCTCCTCAGATCCCCACCACTTGGGAAGTCCCTTTTCTGGGCCCTCCATCCCTGGCCTTGTCTTATCACAGATTCATGAACAGTTGAGACCAGAGGCTCTTAAGGTAGAGCTCATGGATGGAACTTAGGGAGTCAGTCAGTCTCTGAAATCTCAGCTGACCCTTTGAATGTGGGCATTTAAACCCTGCCTGCGCAGAATGTCTGTGGCCTTCACTGCATATCCAGAGGAATTTAGGACACTCAAAAATCTGCAGATCCGTGACTCTAAACCCTGGTCCAGAGAAGAGATCTTTTATTTTTTTTTTAGAAGAGATATTTTAAACAAGTTAGTGGCTCATAGTCTATACATGATTTTTTTAAAATTGGAGTATAGCTGATTTATAATGCTATGTTTCTGTTGCACAGCAAAGTGAATCAGTTATATGTATACATATATGTATCATATGTATATACTTTTTCATATACAAATCAGTCATATCCAGTCATATGTACATACTCTTTTTTAGATTTCTTTCCCATTTAGGTCACCACAGAGCATTGAGCAGAGTTCCTTATGCTATAGAGTAGGTTCTCATTAGTTGTCCATGTCCATTTTATGCATAGTAGTGCATATGTGTCAATCCCAATCTTCCAATTCATCCCACCCCCCATCCCCCCCCCCACACATGATCTTCAGGGAAGGGACTAATTCATTGTCTCAACAAACAGAGATTGAGGACTACTATATACTAGGCAACTTTCACTTTTCACTTTCATGCATTGGAGAAGGAAATGGCAACCCACTCCAGTGTTCTTGCCTGGAGAATCCCAGAGACGGGGGAGCCTGGTGGGCTGTCATCTATGGGATTGCACAGAGTCGGACACGACTGAAGTGACTTAGCAGCAGCAGCAGCATATATATACTAGGCAAAGAGTTGGACACGACTCAGCGACTGAACTGAACTGAACTGAATATACTAGGCACTGGGCTAGGTATTAGGGGCTTCCCAAGTGGCTCAGTGGTTACGACTCCTCTTGCCAAGGCAGGAGATGCAAGAGATGCAGATTCGATCCCTGGGTCGAACTGACAAGCCAGTTGGTCGAAATGGCAACCCACTCCAGTATTCTTGCCTGAGAAGTCCTATGGACAGAGGAGCCTAGTGGGCTACACAGTTTATAAGGTCACAAAAGAGTCAGACACAACTCAGCGACAGCACATGCGCATGCATGGGCTAGGTATTAGAGATATAGCAGAAGCAAGAGAGAAGTAGACCCTCCCCTCATCACCGTTGGGATGAGCCAGCTTAAGGAGAAGACAAGGAGGGCTAGCACACAACTCCAAATGCAACCAGTGTCTCTGGCCATTTTGGAAAATGGAACACAAAATCTGTGCTGTGTGGAAGTTTCACGAGAGAATCCTTCCGTGGGTCTTTATAGGGCCAAGGCATTACTAACCAGAAGCAAGTATCATAAGAAATATGGAGTCTAAGAAACCAAATGGACAAACAGGCATGTAAGCCTTTTGTATGGGGAAAAAACTTACAAAGACTTTTGGTCCAGTGTGAAAGAAGCATTTCTTAGGAAAGTTTAAAGGAAATTTGAAGAATTTATTGAAGTAACAAATTCAATTAGAACAGAGAAGGCTTCCGTAATAACACAGCGTATTTCATTTTGTTTTTACCCTTTCATCTTAAAGTGCTAGGAAAAAAAGAGGGAGGAGGCTGTTAGGAGATTTTGGTGAATGGTAAGGTCTCCAAAAAGCCTGGAGCGTTTTGGTCTAACAGCCCTTGGTGACTTTATTCCACATGGGAGGTGGTAACTTCATTCCACATGGGAGGTGGGTGGCTGTGGAAAAATGATGTTGACCATTACTTTTCATGATTGAGTCATATAAAGAATGATATTGCAAAAGGAGTCAGAAGTTGTGCCAGAGATGATTATGTAATTGATTGTCCCATTTTAAGAAGAATATGGTCAAAAGCCATTTCACAACCAGATTTTCATTTTTCAGTATGCTATGCCTTGGGGAATATGTAACAAGGCACACAGCCATCTCATCCTGCCCATTAATTTTTTAAGAGAATATTGTCTAGAAAGAAGAAAACACGGAGTGCAATTATTGTGTCCTAGATCAGAAAGGCAAACAAAAGAACTAACATGGTTATTTCAATTTTAAAAAGCCTTAAAAGGACTTCCCTGGTGGTCCAGTGCTTTAGAATCCATTCTCCCATTGCAGAGGACACAAATTCGATCCCTGGTGAGGATCAGATCCTGCATGCTATGCGGTGCCAGCAGAAAAAAAAAAAAAAAAAAGCCTTAGGAAAGAGGAAAATCTCCTGTCTCTAGACAAGAGAAGGAAGTATTCAGCAGGAATATGTGGGAATATTAGTTTATGAGGCAGACAAGAGATTTATAAATTTCCATGAGAATCATATGGTATACTTGAAAGTGGTTTGATTTTCCAAAAATTCTCAAAATTTATGACTGATAGCTCAGAGGTTAAAGCATCTGCCTGCAATGCAGGAGACCTGGGTTTGATCCCTGGGTTTGATCCCTGGGTCGGGAAGATCCCCTGGAGAAGGAAATGGTAACCCACTCCAGTATTCTTGCCTGGAGAATCCCATGGAAGGAGGAGCCTGGTAGGCTACAGTCCACGGGGTCTCAAAGAGTCGGACACGACTGACCAAGTGACTTAACTAACTAGTATTTGTAAAGATTTTCAAATCTCCTTATTGGGGCAAGAGATATCTTATGGAACTGAGAAGATTTAGCCTGAGCCCTCTAACTCACCATTGAGGACTCAGAAAGAATGGAATAAGCACCAGAAAACTGAAGGCCAAACTTTGGATTCTGAATACCTTTGACCAGTGGATAAAAGTCTAACACAATTATTGAAGGTTTGATTTCTGAACTCTTAATAAAAAAGCCAGTTTTCATTGGCATCCAGCAATGACCTTTTGGAAGGAATAATGTCAGATCAATCTAGTGTCTTTAAAAATTTTTTAAATTAAAATTTATCTCAATGTTTATTTATCTTTAATTTCTTCTTTTAATTAAAGTAATTAATTAATTTAAAGTGTTTAATTTAATTTTTTATATTGGTGTTTAGTTGATTTACAATGTTATGTTAGTTTCAGGTATACAGCAAAGTCGTTCAGTTATACATATACATATTGTCATTCTTTTTCAGGTTCTTTTCCCATATAGGTTATTACAGAATATTGAGTAGTCTCCTGTGCTATATAGTAGGTCCCTGTTGATTATATATTTTGTATATAATAGTGTATATATGTTAATCCCAAACTCCTAATTTATTCCCCCCAACCCACCTTTGGAGAAGGCAATGGCACCCCACTCCAGTACTCTTGCCTGGAAAATCCCATGGATGGAGGAGCCTGGGAGGCTGCAGTCCATGGGGTCGTGAAGAGTTGGACACGACTGAGTGACTTCACTTTCCCTTCTCACTTTCCTGCATTGGAGAAGGAAATGTCAACCCACTCCAGTGTTCTTGCCTGGAGAATCCCAGGGATGGGGGAGCCTGGTGGGCTGCCGTCTGTGGGGTTCACACAGAGTCGGACACGACTGAAGCAACTTAGCAGCAGCAGCAGCAGCCCACCTTTGCCCTTTGGTAGCCATAAGTTTGTTTTCTATGTCTATGAGTCTGTTACTGTTTTGTAAATAAGTTCTTATATCATCTTTTTAGAGTCCACATATAAGTGATATCATATTTGTCTTTCTCTCTCTGACTTACTTCACTTAGTATGATAATCTTTAGGTCCATCCATGTTGTTGCAAATGGCATTACTTCATTCTTTTTTATGGCCAAGTAATATTCCTAGATAGCATATTGAAAAGCAGAGACGTTACTTTGTCAACAAAGGTCCGTCTAGTCAAGGCTATGGTCTTTCCAGTGGTCATGTATGGATGTGAGAGTTGGACTGTGAAGAAAGCTGAGGGCTGAAGAATTGATGCTTTTGAACTGTGGTGTTGGAGAAGACTCTTGAGAGTCCCTTGGACTGCAAGGAGATCCAACCAGTCCATTCTGAAGGAGATCAGCTCTGGGATTTCTTTGGAAGGAATGATGCCGAAGCTGAAACTCCAGTACTTTGGCCACCTCATGCGAAGAGTTGACTCATTGGAAAAGACTCTGATGCTGGGAGGGATTAGAGACAGGAGAAAAAGGGGACGACAGGGGATGAGATGGCTGGATGGCATCACTGACTCGATGGACGTGAGTCTGAGTGAACTCTGGGAGTGGGTGATGGACAGGGAGGCCTGGCGTGCTGCGATTCATGGGGTTGCAAAGAGTTGGACACGACTGAGCAACTGAACTGAACTGAACTGAATATTCCATTACATTTATTTGCCAGATCTTTATCCATTCCTCTGTTGACAGACATTTAGGTTGCTTCCATGTCTTGGCTATTGTAATTAATGCTGCAATCAACATTAGGGTACATGTATCTTTTCAAATTATGTTTTGTCTGGATATATGCCCAGGAGTGGAATTGCCACTCATAGATCATATGGTAGTTCTGGGGATCTCAGGTGGTGTTAGTGGTAAAGAATCTGCCTGCCTATGCAGGAGATGGAAGAGACATGGGTTCAATCCCTGGGTCAGCAAGATCCCCGGGAGAAGGAAATGGCAACCCATTCCAATATTCTCTCCTGTAAAATCCTATGGACAGAGGACCCTGGCAGGCTACAATCCATTGGGTGGCAAAGAGTTGGAGGTGACTGAGTACACACATATATGGATGGATAGTAGTTCTATTTTTAGTTTTTTAAGGAACTTCCATACTATTCTCCATAGTCATTGTACCAGTTTACATTCCCACCAACAGTGTAGTGATTTCTTACTGTCGTTGTTGTTTTTGTTTTTTAAATTTATATATCAAAAAATTTTTATACTATCTTTTAAAAGTAAGTTACTACACTGGTGGGCCAGTGATCTGAGAACATTGGGGAAAAGACAGATGAATCCATTCCCTTAGAATGGACACAATTCAGATTCTTTGCCATGTATGTGCGGAGAAGGCAATGGCACCCCACTCCGGTACTCTTGCCTGGAAAATCCCATGGACAGAGGAGCCTGGTGGGCTGCCGTCTGTGGGGTCACACAGAGTCAGACACGACTGAGCGACTTCAGGTTCACTTCTCACTTTCATGCATTGGAAAAGGACATGGCAACCCACTCCAGTGTTCTTGCCTGCAGAATCCCAGGGATGGGGAAGCCTGGTGGACTGCCGTCTGTGCGGTTGCACAGAGTCGGACACGACTGAAGCGACTTAGCAGCAACAGCAGCCATATATGTGACTTCCTACCATGTGGCATGTAAGACTATAACATAATACTCAAATTATTCCTTGTAGTGAGAGAGAAAAGAAGGCCCTATATTAAGCAACATCAATGACTTAAAGAAATGTGGTTATGTGTATAGTTCATAGTATTTTTCTTTGAGGGAGAAGCAAAATATTTGAGAATCTAGAATATGACAGAGACAGTTAATGGATTGCAGACATAAATGATAATATTGGCACATGGACTCACTATTTACAGGCATTTGTAAGTTGCATACAGACTAAATAGCAGAACTCTGACATGGATTATCCCAGAGCTCTTTCCCATGACCTATTTGGAGGAAATTTTCCTGGAAATCTCAGGAGTTAGGCATTATTCTGGGAGGAATATCACTATTCTGGTTAAACCAATTGTTCTGATACTCCCAACCTCCCCACATGAAACTGCCTTAGCAGTGGAAATGTGTGGTCAGAGACTACAGAAACTAGTGTACTGATGCAGTCTAGATGGTCAATATTTTTATACAAGTATATCAACAAAACACACAGTCTAGTCTCTGTATAAGTTTCAGGAGAAATGCCAAAACTGAAGAGTAGCCTCAAACAGGAGCCCTCTTTTGTGCACACATACACCATAAATAGTAGGACATATTTGTTTATTTCTCAACAAATCCTCTCCCCAGACTCTGTCAGCTCCACTACCAAGATGGTTAAAAGAAAGAAATACACTTGTAATCTTCTATTACTAGATTGCAAGCAATTGTCTCTAGAACCTGGATGTTACTGAGTCCCTGCTGGTGGACTCAAGGCCTCAAATGGGACAAAGAAAGGTTGTCTGAGGTTGGTATCCATTCAAGAAGGCACTGAATCTTTGCAATGATTGCTATGGAGATTAAGGTAAAATATACTTGAGGCAGTTTGTTTTTCTTTGCACAGGAAATTCCATCCAATGCATGGGACCTTGAAAATAGGCTCTAGGCTTGGGGAGAAAGCAAGTACCTATAGAAAGATAGAATTAGAAGCAAGAAGGGTGCTCTCTGGGTGGCCGCCACCACCAGGTTCCATTTCATTTCAAAAACTGTAATTTCTCTGTTCATCTACCTGTTTGCATAGGGCTTTCTCATTATGCATTGTTTTGTTTATTTTGATTTTGTTCTGGAGTCCAATATCAACACACTGTGAGGAATAGCTTCTAGACAGTGTTTATGGACAGCTATAGGCAAGGATCAAGATAAATAGCATATATACTCCCAGTGGGATTTTCCTCCTTGCACTTTATAGTCTTCACATTGCTAAATTCCTTAAACTACAGTTGCTTCTCTCCCTAAGAATTGCCCAGGCACTGCCAAAGGAAACACTGAAAAGCTAGAAATAGGATCTTAATACAAATATATGGAGAGCATCAAAGCCATATTTTAATTCATTAATGAGGAAATGGTATACAGGAGAGGCTGGATATATGTCAGTGGAAAAAACAATGTTAAAATATGATTGCCAAGTTAAATACAGAATGGCTTTATGTCATACAAGGCAATAAAACTGAAACTTTTGAGGTTATCTTTTTCACCGAAGTGAAATCGTTTGCAACTGTATTGGACAAAAATCATTTGTAACTTATCAGTCCACATGTTAATATCCAACTTGGTAGAGTCCAGTCCTAATCAGTGGTAAATAATAAGTCAAGCAAAGATGCATTTCCGTAGAAAATGAAATACGCTTGGCTTAGCAGACAATGGTTCAGTATGACTTTGAAAGGACATGTTGTCTTCCTTTTGCTTATTGCCAAGCATTGTAGAATTATTCTTCACGGGGCCACACATAAGGTATGGTGTCTAGAGTCCAGTGGAAGGGGAATTCATGGGTCTTGGTCTCTGAAATCCCCTCATAATTCTCCCAAAGCCCTATGTCATGAAAAGCTTCAGCAATCAAAGGAAAATCCTGATATTTCAATAAAGAGATCTCCAAGGGTTTGTCTTTCTAACAGCAAGCTTTGGCCATGCACCAAGGCAGAGGTGGCCTCCTCTTCGCCCAGCAGCTTGCTAGATTGCAGACCAGCAGTCTGCAGGGGAATGTGTGCTAATGTTCTGTTGTAAGCTGAGGTTTTGAGGGGTGTGACTGCCCACAGCTGGCCACCGCTCCTCAGTCGACATTTTGCTGACCCACGCCTGCAGTCAGAAAATCCTCTGGAATGTGGCAGTGAACAAAACCAAAAGGCCGCAGGGCATCTCAGACAGAGGAAACCACAGACAGACTCACTGCCTTCCCTGGGCTCCCAACTTGAGTTGACCCCATTCATTTCTCAGTGTTTGAAGTCCTGTGACCTTAGCAGAGGTTCAGCATGCATTGCTGACTGAGCAGGCAGACACAGAATTGCAGTTCTTGACATAAGCTTTGGAGGTGCAAGAATCTGATTCCAGTTGTGTGTCTACCACATCCACATAGCTGTATCTGCCCTGTCTTGGTTTTCTCATCAGTTCAGTGTGTATGAAAAGACTTAACGTACCTACTGGGCAGAATTGTTGCAGATGAACCAAAAGTGGGTGTTAATTGTCTTCTAGAGGACTTGCAGAGTAGATTCTGTTGTATGATGGAGGTGCCTTTCATGCTTCACTTTCTTTTCTTTCTTTAATGGAAATGCTGTAGAATTTACAGGTTTCCCAGGTGGCTCAGTGGTAGAGAATCTGCCTGCCAATGCAGGAGATGCAGGAGACGCAGGAGACTTGGGTTCCATCCCTGGATCAGGAAGATCCCCTGGAGGAAGAAATGGCAACCCACTCCAGTATTCTTGCCTGGAGGATTGCATGGGCTGAGGAGCCTGGCGGGCTACAGTCCACAGGGTCGCAAAGAGTTGGACATGACAGAGCTTAGGAGCATAAGCATGTGCAGAATTTACATCCACCTTGATTTTTATTGACCCCTGTCTTGTGAGTTGTGTTTCCTTTCTTGCATGGTGACCTTTGGTGAGCATTTTTACAACTTTATTCTGGAAGTTTAAGAAATGCCAGAAAACACAAAGCCTAAGATACCTGGTGGGGGGAGGGGAATTGGCTCTCCTTCTAAAATAGAGTCATTACTTCATTTTTCTTTTTCTCTTGAAGTTTCACGGGTTGATTTTTCAGAAGGTTTGATCCAGCTTTGCTCCCCCTCCTCCCCGTTTCTTTCTCTAGTTAGAGGCCCAGAGAGCAGTAAAACACGCCCACTGCCTGCAGCACCGACAGGTGCAGTGCAGGTTGAGTAAACATAATTATCAAGAGAGAGGCCTGGCCAAGAAGGAGGCTGAGAAAGCCGGGCTCCGTTTCCTGGGGGCATCTCCCACTGGGCATGGGGCTGGCCAGTCTCTTCAGAACCACAGCTCCAAGACACTCTATTAGGAGAGTACCGCTGGGATGAATCCTGACCCTGGTGTTCTGCACGCCTCTGGGCTGTGTGGTTTTAGATAACGTAGCCCCAGGGTCTCAAGCCCTTGTTTTGCATTGCATCTGAGGTGGCCTTGCAAATAGCTAAAGAAAGAAGAGAAGTGAAAAGCAAAGGAGAAAGAGGCAGGAATATCCAACTAAATGCAGATTTCCGAAGAGCAGCATGGAGACACAAGAAGGCTTTTTCAGCGAACAGTGTAGAAAACTAGAAGAAAGCAGCAGAAAGACTAGAGATCTCTTCAGGAAAATTGGAGATACTAAGGGAACATTTTGCCCAAGGATGGGCACAATAAAGGACAGAAATAGTAGAGACCTAGCAGATGCAGAAGAGATCAAGAATAGACAGAAAGAATACACAGAAGAACTGTATAAAATAGATCTAAATGAACCGGATTGCTACAATGGTGTGGTCAGCCACCCACAGCCAGACATTCTGGAAAGTGAAGTCAAATGGCCCTTAGGAAGCATTGCTGTTAATAAAGCTAGTGAATGCGACGGAATTCCAGAAGAACTATTCAAAACTCTAAAAGATGATGTCTTCAAGGTATTGCATTCATTATGTCAGCAAATCTGGAAGACCCAGCAGTGGCCACAGGACTGGAAAAGGTCAATCCTCATCCCAATTCCCAAGAAGGGGAGTACTAAAGAATGTTCAAACCATCAGACAGTTGCACTCATTTCCCATGCTAGTAAGGTCATGCTCAAAATCTTGCATGCTGGGTTTCAGCATCACGTGAACCAAGAACTTCCAGACATCCAAGTTGGGTTTAGAAAAGGCAGGGGAACCAGAGATCAAATTGCCAACATTTGCTGGATCACAGAGAAAGCTAGGGGATTCCAGAAAAAACGTCTACCTCTGTTTCATCGACTGTGCCAAAACCTTTGACTCTGTGGATCATAATAAACTGTGGAAAGCTCTTAAAGAGATGGGAATATAAGACCACATTGCCTGCCTTCTGAGAAACCTGTATGTGGGTAAAGAAGAAAATCAGAACCCTGTATGAAACAACTGATTGGTTCAAGATTGAGAAGGGAGTACAACAGGGCTGTCTGCTGTCACCCTGTTTGTTTAACCTGTATGCTGAGCACATCATGAGAAATGCAGGGCTGGATGAGTTACAAGCTGGAATTAAGATAGGTGGGAGAAGCATCAACAACCTCAGATATGTGGATGATACCACCCTAATGGCAGAAATTGAAGAGGAGCTAAAGAGCCTCTTGATGAGGGTGAAGGAGGAGAATGAAAGAGATGGCTTAAAGCTAAGTATTGAAAAAACTAAGATCAGGGCATCCGGCCCCAGCCCCATTCCTTCATGGCAAATAGGAGGGGAAAAGGTGGAAATAGTGACAGATTTCCTCTTCTTGGGCTCTAAAATCATTGCAGATGCTGACTGCAGCCATGAAATCAAAAGACAATTGCTTCTTGGCAGGAAAGTGATGACAAACCTAAACAGTGTGTTGAAAAGCAGAGACATTACTCTACCAACAAAGGTCCGTATAGTCAAGGCAATGGTCTATTCAGTGGTCACGTACAGTTCTGAGAGCTGGACCATAAAGAAGACAGAGCACTGAAGAATTGATGCCTTTCAACTGTGGTGCTGGAGAAGACTCCTGAGAGTGCCTTGGACAGCAAGGAGACCAAATCGGTCAATCTTAAGGGAAATCAACCCTGAATACTCGTTGGAAAGGATTGATGCTGAAGCTGAAACTCTAGTATTTTGGTCATCTGATGTGAACAGCTGACTCATTGGAAGAGTCCCTGATCCTGGGCAGAAGGACGGCAGAAGGAGAAGAGAGCATCAGAGGATGAGATGGCTGGATGGCATCACCGATGCAATGGACATGAACTTGGGCAGACTTTGGGAGATGGTGAGGGACAGGGAGGCCTGGTGTGCTGCAGTCCATGGGGTTGTAAAACGTTGGACATGACTGGACAACTGAACGACAACAACATAGCGTGAAGGTTGCCTCCTGCACCTTCCTTCATTGATGGAATGAGGAGCATTTATTTCCAGGTTCTTGGGCACCTGTCTCTTGGAGGGCACTTTTGTCTCAGGTGAAGAGCTTGATAAGGATCCACACTCCCTTTGCCTGCAAGGTTCTGGACATTTTAACTCTCCCAGGCCCTCTGTAAAGCAGCAGGAACACTTCCCCCAGGTAGCGACAGGGCCATAGTTCATGCAACAAATGGAAATGGAGAAGACACTGAGACCTCATAAATCAGAAATTGGGAAAATTGGGATTATTTGAAGATATCATTGAAGTATTGGGGTGGCCAAAAAGTTTGCTAGGTTTTTCCATAATACCTTCTGGAAATATTATGGATATATTCCATAATATCTTTTTTCCACAAGGTATTACGGAAAAACCCAGAGGAACTCTTTGGCCAACCCAATATGTCCACACAGAGAAAAGATGGGAGAGTGGGAGCAGGTGGGTGAATGTTTTGTGCCTTTGATAAACTTGAAGTTGTGTGAAGTTAAGACACTGAGTCTTCTTTATCATTTCACTTTCTTTCCCCAGCTCCAGTGTCCAGGACACAGGAGGAATTGCACAGATATTTGTTAAATGGACATGTACATGAGTGTTACATTATTTCCATTAATAGTCAAAATATCTTCTCTAAGTAAGTAGTGTCATTATCTGTTTCTACGTGAGGAAGCTGTGGCTGTTGAGGGTTAGCTAATTCGCTTAGTATCATATACAGCAGGTGAGAGCTGGAAAGGGATTTTAGCCCAGATCTATGACTTTTGTGCTGTGTGCTCAGTTGTGTCCGACTCTTTGCAACCTCATGGACTGTAGTCCACCAGGCTTCTCTGCCCATGGGATTCTCCAGGCAAAAATACTGGAGTCGGTTGCCATTTCCTTCTCCAATGAGTTGTGAGTCAATGCCAAAATTGAGGGAGGCAGGGAAATACTGCTCCCTGCCTAACCCATCCTACCACTCAGGTATAACTTAGAGTTAACCACCGTTCAGCTTTTAAAATATTGGTATTGATTTACCAAAATAGATTTAAAGTAGTTTTTGCCACATAAATTGCCTTTTCAGACTAATACATAGAGACCATATACCATGACATGTTCTTGTATGGCAAGCAGTGGTTCCCAAAATGTGGTCCCTGGACCATCAGCATCACCCTGAAACATAGTAGAAATGCAAAATCCCAGACTCCATCCTAGATTTACCTAATCAGGAACTCAGAATGACGCACAGCAATTTGTGTTTGGTTTTACAAGCCTTCTGGGGGATTCTGATACACACTTTGAGATGAGTCTTCTTTTATCATCTGGATATAACATATATTTTTATTGCCATTCTTCTTTTTATTGGAGTCTGAGGAGTCCCTGAACAATTGTTTTTTCTTGTAAAAGTCACAGTGGTAAACAACCTTCGGGCGTATCTCTGATTGTTTCTGTAGCATAGCTATAAAAAGTACAATTACTTAGTCAAAGGTTATGCGCAGTTGTAAGCACCCATGTTCTTTCTTGCTGTATGATCATAATGTCAGCACAAGGTGGACTGTGGTCTTGACCCAGTGTCTTCGGTCCCACACCTCATGGTGCCCTTGTGCAGGTGACCTCATGAAAGGTAGGAACGTTCCATGGGAGGATTTGAAACAGGCTCTGGATATCCAGACCCCAGGGCAGGACACCATTAAATAATGAGAAAAGTTGTGAGGCTAGA
The DNA here is from genome assembly GCF_032405125.1 of Capricornis sumatraensis. Taxonomy (NCBI): domain Eukaryota; kingdom Metazoa; phylum Chordata; class Mammalia; order Artiodactyla; family Bovidae; genus Capricornis; species Capricornis sumatraensis. The sequence goes on along the minus strand of NC_091092.1, from coordinate 134,619,809 downwards.
GAGGATGGAGGAAGAAGAGGAGATGAAAAGGAGAGAGAACTCCCTATAAATCTGAATGGCAAAGGAAAGGATCACAAATTCAGCTCGTGTGATCATCTGTGGATCAGCTGTGATTAAACTGAAACATGAGGATAATATAAAGCAAAATTTAAACTCCACAATGAGGAGGAATTTCATATTAGCTATTTCATTCAGATGCCTTACTGCATCCAGATCAGGAAATTATTAAAACATTCCAAGCCTTGTAAATGTTTCCAGAGACATTTGAGTCATTTTAATAAAAATAGACTATGTTTCTCTTATTACGAAGAGTTGCTATCAAAAGTTAGAAAGAAAATCAGAAATCCCACACCAGGGCCAGCAATTCATGACAAAGAACTTAAATATTCCTTGAGCAAAAATAGTTATTGAGGAATATTTAATATTCCTTAAATATTAATATTTATATTTAATATTCCTTAAATATTCCTTGAGGCTCGAATGGAGGTCCTCATACGAGGGACATAGGGCAAAACCAAATCAATGACATTGGCCTTGTGATCAGTAGACATACAAGGCTAAATGGTAGCTTACTATTCAATACCTCTTCTGACCCATAAAAGAGGTGGTAGGTACCCTGGGAATAAGGTTTAGTCTCAACTCTGTTACTTCCAGATATGTGACCTTGGGCTGGATCATTCTCTCAGCCTCCACGTCACAGGCACACAGATGTTGGCCTTTGTCTATCTCCCAGGATTATGCAGGTCATCATATGAGATCATAGCTCTGAAAGTTCTTTTAAAGGATGGTGCAATGGTAGGTAGTCCCATTATAAAAGAGTGGATTTGATGAGTTACTGGCAAGGCTGAGAGACAGGTTTGAGTCTTGACTGTGAGGACTGATGCTGAAGCTGAAGCTCCGATACTTTGGCCACCTGATGTGAAGAGCTGACTCACTGGAAAAGACCCTGATGCTGGGAAAGACTGAAGGCAGGAGGAGAAGGGGACAACAGAGGATGAGATGGCTGGATGGCATCACTGACTCAATGGACATGAGTTTGAGCAAACTGAGAGACAGCAAAGGACAGGGAAGCCTGACATGCTGCAGTCAATGGGGTCACAAAGAGTCTGACACCACTGAGCAACTGAACAACAGGTGTCAATGACTGGGATGTGGCTTTGGGTAAGCAACGAGAGTCAGTACTTTGTTGGGCTAGTGCATCCTCCCCCAGCTGCTGGATGCTCTGAGCTCTCCTCTCATCCAGAGAATTAATTGCTCCTTTTCTCCTGAGAGCACTACTTGTACCTCCATAATTCCCATCACCTAGATCCCAGTCCCAAGTTCTGCTTCTGAAAAATCCACTGAGGACACTTGATCTTTCTCCCACTCCTTGCTATTGTGTTCCATAGTGATTTCTCAGTCCAGAGTTGAAAATGTCTGATCACCAGCATGCTCTGTGATTCCTGTACATGAGTGAACAGTCTCCTGTTTAAACATTCATTCTGACACAAAATGGTGCTCTTCCCAAAGACCTTGGTACTTCTCATGTTACTTACATCCTGATGATAACCTGCTTTTCATGCAGACTAGTCCCCAAAATGATTCAAAAATGAACTCTCTATGGACATCACACAATTGTTCCTGAGCCTTTCGGAGCTTAAAAGGTAGTCAGTTTTGCTCATCCAACTAACTCATAGCCTTGTTGGTTTATTTTTTTCCAGCAATGTAAGTGAATAAACACCCGGTTCTTTTAGTTTTGTTTATAAGATGTTCTTCCTGCCACCAGGCTGTCTTTCTACAGCTCAGATAATATCCCAGAGGACCTGTGCCTGAGGATAATAGCGTTGCTGTTGGAACCTTCCAGGCTGCAGACATGACTCATGGATCAGTAGGGAGTGTTTCCCATAGTAACCTTCACGTGGGACCTATCAACAGGGGAAAAGGCAGGAACATGGTCTAGACTGTGCCATTTAAGAGAAATCTTCCCATAGTTCCCTCACAGGGGCTGACAACAAACACAGCAATCGTATCTGACATGTTAGCACATCACATCATTCTTTGGTTGATTTGTTAATACCTAGCAAACATCATTCACCGGCAAGCATCTCTGTTGGCATTCCAAGATGGACAGTAAGGTTGTGGGGCTGACAGGTTGATGGATTTCCAAAATCTCTGAACCTCTCTTGAGTTTCACAGGCTTGTACAAACAACACCTGCCCTGCTGCCACTTACAAACATGCCTTCAATCCTCTGTCTCTTCAGCCAAGAAAACACAGACTAGAAGAAAATGGGAATAAATAATTCTGAGTTTCTCACTTCTCCTGAATCCTAGAGTCATTTCTTCCTTTATCCCTTTCTTCCTCCAAACACCAGTTCTGCAAGTATTTCCTTAGCTCATGAGATGCTCAACAGGTAACATGCAGTTTGACCAAAGGGACCAATGGCTCTGTCTTTGCTTTCATATTGCTAATGGTCAAGTTGAAGGGATGAGTCATGGCTAAATTGGGTGTTGTTCTGTATAAACCCAGTTCTCCTGGGTTTCCTTACCCTACTGCTCTCCACCCCGGTGCCCTTTCCCAGTAAAATCTCTTGCTTTGTCACCACATGTGTCTCCTCAGACAATTCATTTCCGAGTGTTAGACAAGAGCCCAGTTTCGGGCCCTTGAAGGGGTCCGCCTTCCTGCAACAAATGGCGACTCTGGCGGGGACTCTTCTTCACTGAGACTGACATCCTGACCACTCGGGGTACTCAGGGGCCAGCTTGCCTGCCAGTGGACCAGACCCAGCGGCCGCAACCAGGACCCTTTTGTCCCTGGTCTCCTCCTGACGTGGACAACTGGCCAGAGTGCCCCGACCGGTAAGGAACAAGAGACTTTATTGACCTCTCTCCCCTTCCCTCTCTCTTTCCTCTCCTTAACCCTTCCTATCCTTCCCTGTTTTTCTAGTCCCCTGGTCCTGGATGCAGGAATCTGGTCGAAGGGCTCTCAGCCTGAGCTGAGGATTGGAGACTGATCACCTCCTCTTGGCAGAGAACTCGAATTCTGGTTCTGGTCTGGTCTGATTTCTGGTAGGGCTGAGTTCCAGTCCTCCCTTCTCTGGAGGCCCAGGGAAAAGTCGCATAACGCCTGGGCATCTGTAGGTGGCAGGAGACGTCTGTAAGGCCACCCCTTTCACCCCCGTTCTCCCGCCTCCTCCCCCTTCTTCCTCCCTCCTGGCTTCCTTTCCTCCCTTGAAATCTTTGATGTTAGTACTTGGATCTGAAGTTCTGTGTCTCTATAGGTTTTCTGAGAGACTGTATTCTTGTATTTAAGGGCTTCCCTGGTGGTGCAGATGTTAAAGTGTCTGCCTGCAATGTGGGAGACCTGGGTTTGATCCCTGGGTTGGGAAGATCCCCTGGAGAAGGAAATGGCAACCCACTCCAGTATTCTTGCCTGGAGAATCCCATGGACGGAGGAGCTTGGTGGGCTACAGTCTACGGGTCGCAAAGAGTCAGACACGACTGAGTGACTTCACTTTCACTTTCTGTATATTTCTCAGACAAAGAAACAGAGACTGAAAGAGCTTAACTGGTGGGTCTAGAGTCATCCAGCTACCCAACACTGAACCAAGACTCAAACCCAGATCTGACTCCTGGTCAGCTCTGCTTCCACTGCTTCCAATTGACTCAGTCCATGAGGCATGTTGTCATTGTTCAAATGCTCAGTTGTGTCCGACCCTGTGGACTGCAGCACACCAAGTTTCCCCATACCTCATAATTTCCTAGAGTTTTCTCAAACTCATGCCCATTGGGTTGGTGATGCCATTTAACCATCTTATCCTCTGTTGTCCCCTTCTCCTCCTGTCTCCAGCCTTTCTCAGCATCAGGGTCTTTTCCAGTGAGTCAGTTCTTCGCATCAGGTGGCCAAAGTTTTGGAGCTTCAGCTTCGGCCATCAGTCCTTCCAATGAATATTCAGAACTGATTTCCCTTAGGATTGACTGCTTGGATCTCCTTGCAGTCCAAGGGACTCTCAAGAGTCTTCTCCAACACCACAGTTTGAAAGCATCAATTCTTTGACACTCAGTCTTGTTTATGGTCCAGCTCTCACATCCATACATGACTACTGGAATAATCATAGCTTTGACTGTATGGATCTCTGTCGGTAAAGTAATGTCTCTGCTTTTTAAAATGCTGTCTAGGTTTGTCATAGCTGTCATAGCTTTTCTTCTAAGAAGCAAGCATCTTTTAATTTCATGTGCACTTTTCTTGAAAAGCACTTTTATGAAACTTCTATGCCATGAGGCATAGAAAGGCTATATTCAATAGCTGTAGAATAAAATGGATTAAGAAGAGAGCCTCGGAGTCACAAGAAAAATCCAGGGATGACATCATGGTTATAATATGGTTGCTGTAGAACCATTAAAGATATATATTCAAGGCAGCACTTTCTCATTAGTGACTAAACCAATTCAACCATCCAAAGACTCGGCTATGTACTCTTTTGAGTGAAAAAGAAAACTACATTGTGAATGAGCTGTGTTCAGCCTTGTGCTGTGAGGAGCTAAAGTATAGAACAGCGTGGCATCAAAGAATGTGCACTTTTCTTGAAAAGCACTTTTATGAAACATGCAGTTGCCAGGGAGAATTCCTCTAATAGCCAACCCGAGAGCTGTATGATTGCACCACTCACATTTGTATAGAAGACAAGCCAGGTGGTTTAGTCCTATTGCAAGGTTGGGGGCAAGAAGGGGGGTTGTCAGTTGGTCCATGTTAACTCTTGGGAGAATTTTTAAATGACCCATCATAGAAGCTTACTGCTTGACACCCATGTTCTATGTGCCTGCCCACCAGCAAATATATCCTGTTTTATTCTCAAGCAATAGGACCATCTTGCCTGTTGCTTTTGTTCTAGCAGACGATTTAAGGTTGGACTGGCAAGTCTAGGTCAAATATCTGAATAATCGTCAGGAGTTGCTCTAAGCAAGCTCAGCCACGCAGGTCGGCATCTGTGCTGTGAGACCCATCTGCGCTGGGTTTGGAAGCAATAACCAGGGAAACAGAACTTCTCTTTCCCTCCCTTCCACCAGCTAAATATTCAGTGAACAGTCATCTTCCCAGGTACTCCGTGAAACGGCATCTCAGGACACACTTTAAGATGTCAGTAAATTGGATTTCATTCCTTAGAATTTATACTATGGTATTTTTATTTGAAAGCTGTTATTATTTAGACTTAGTTCTGGAAAAAGGAAAAGAATGTAGGAATAAATATTGCCACCGACAGTGTCTGGAACATTTTGTGAAGTCTCCAGGGGCCTTTCCCAAGTGTGTCTGTGCAAAAGTTATTTTTCTTATCCTATTGCATCTCCCTCCCTCATGTCTTCAGGTACTAAATACATGCAATGATTGGTCAGTACATTTTATCTAAGGTGAGTGGTGTCATGGTTCCATGATTCCTGACCTGGAGCTTTTTCCGGCTCATTCTGGCTCAAGCCAGCCCCAGCAGCCTTCCCTCCCACCTTCTGAATCCCGTCCACCGTAAGAGCACAGCCTCAGGCCCTCCTCTCAGAAGCAGCACAGGATGGAGAGCTCGACAGAAGGGTCTAGACTCGGCAGGGTCCCAGGCTCACTACATACAGAGTGAGGCCCTGGTGGCTTTTTATTAAAATACTTTCCGGGTGATTCTGATGATCAGCCAGTGTTGGTAACAACTAGTTTAGTTTATCTTTGGCTCCCAAAGTGTGGTGAAGTATCAGCCTCATGAGGATCTTGTTAGAGATGAACATTTTCAGGTCTCCACCCTAGACTCGCTGGATCTGAAACTGGAAATGGAGACCAGCAATCTGAGTACTAACAAACCCTAGGAATTCAAGTCTGAGAAACTCTGCTTAATCTCTCAGGGGCCTTTTCTCCAACCCTAAGGGCGTTTCTGTGTTTGGAGTGTTCCATAGACATGGGTGATGGCAGTTCAGTCTGGGAAGCACTTAGCAAAGAAAACCAAGACCCAGAAAGTTAGATGGCTTGACCAAGTTCAGAGTCATGTGGTGAGTCAGTCAAGGAGCAGCAGCCCTGACTCTCTGTTAGTACTCAGGCTTACTCTAGACCCTCGTTCAGCCTGCAAGGAGTCTGGGCTAGAAGAGCTTTGCTACCTGTAAACACTGTAAGCATTTCAGTTCAGTCAGTTCAGTTGCTCAGTTGTGTCCAACTCTTTGTGACCCCATGGACTGCAGCACGCCAGGCATCCGTGTCCATCACCAATTCCCGGAGCTTGCTCAAACTCATGTCCATAGCATCGGTGATGCCTTCCAACCATCTCATCCTCTGTCATCCCCTTCTCCTCCTGCCTTCAATCTTTCCCAGCATCAGGGTCTTTTCCAATGAGTCAGTTCTTTGCATCAGGTGGCCAAAGTATTGGAGTTGAAGCTTCAGCATCAGTCCTTCCAATGAATATTCAGGACTGATTTCCTTTAGGATGGACTGGTTTGATCTCCTTGCAGTCCAAGGGACTCTCAAGAGTCTTCTCCAACACCACAGTTCAAAAGCATCAATTCTTTGGCCCTCAGCTTTCTTTACGGTCCAACTGTCACATCCATACATGACTACTGGAAAAACCATAACTTTAACTAGATAGACCTTTGTCAGCAAAGTAATATCTCTGCTTTTTAATATGCTGTCTAAGTTTGTCATAGCTTTTCTTCCAGGGAGCAAGCATCTTTTAATTTCATGACTGCAGTCACCATCTGCAGTGATTCTGGAGCCCAAGAAAGTAAAATCTGTCATTGTTTCCATTGTTCTCATCTATTTGCCCTAAAATGATGGGACTGGATGGCATAATCTTTGTTTTTTGAATGTTGAGCTTTAAGCCAACTTTTTCACTCTGCTCTTTCACTTTCATCAAGAGGCTCTTTAGCTCCTCTTCACTTTCTGCCATAAAGGTGATGCCATCTGCCTATCTGAGATTATTGATATTTCTCCCAGCAATCTTGATTCCAGCTTGTGCTTCATCCACCCTGGCATTTCACATGATGTATTCTACATATAAGTTAAATAAGCAGGGTGACAATATACAGCCTTGACATACTACTTTACCAATTTGGAACCAGTCCATTGTTCCATGTCCAGTTCTAACTGTTGCTTCTTGACCTGCATGCAGATTTCTCAGGAGGCAGGTCAGGTAGTCTGGTATTCCTATCTCTTGAAGAATTTTACACAGTTGGTTGTGATACACATAGTCAAAGACTTTAGCCTAGTCAGTGAAGCAGAAGTAGATGTTTTTCTGGAATTCTCTTGCTTTTTCTGTGATCCAATTTACTATACCCTTTATCGCTCCTTTGAACTTCTTGCCTTACTAATTCATTTTTCCATGAGATTCCAGCTGAGGCATGGTGTGGCGTCTTGGACCAAGGGATGCTGTCCGCATTTGTCTTCCACCATGCTGGTGGCCCTTTGGGCAAAGCAGCTCTCCCAACTACCCCTAGTCCCTACTCCCCCCAACCCCACCCACCCTACCCTGTTCCCATCCCCGTCACAGCCTGGTGAGCTTTATTTCCATGTCTTTCCTCCTCTAGTAGAGATATAGAAGGCTAACTTAATATTAACTGATTTGAATACATCTGCTTTGATAGGCTGCTTTTTTTAATATCTTGTTTTATACATATATACTTTTTATTGAACTATCATTGGGATACCATATATACTAGTTTCAGGTATAAAACAAAGGGATTCAGCATTTATATACATTCTGCGTTGATCAACACAGTAAGTCTAGTACAGGCTGCTTTTTTAAAAAATAGTAACTGATTCTTTGATATTTTATTGTTGAATGCATTATTTGTATTAAAGTTTTTGTGTGACCTTATGACACTATTATGACTCAGAAGTTTTAAAATTTGAGGTAAAATTCCCATAAAATGGACCACTTGAAAGTGTACAATTCAGTGGCATTTAGTAAATTCCCACTGTTGTTAAACCACCACTTCTATCTAGTTCCAGAACTTTTGCATCACCCTCACAAAAACCCCAGACCCGTTCAGCAGGCACCCCCAGTTTCTCTTTACCTCCAGCCTTGGGCAGCCATCAACTGCTTTCCGTCTCTGTGGATTTGCCTCGTCAGGACATTTCCTATAAATGGAATCATACAACGTGTGACCTTTCGGGTCTGGCTCCTTTCATTTAGCTTTAAGTCTTGAGGGTCATGCATATTGTAGCATGTGTCAGTACTTCATTCACCGTTACAGCCAAGTAACACGCCGCTGTGTGGCTAGACCGCATTTTGTTTATCCATGCATCCACTGATGGACATTCAGGCAGTTTCTACCTTTTGGCTGTTGTGACTAGTGCTGAATGAACATTTCTGTATACATATTTTTTGAGTATCTATTTTCATTTCACTTGGGAGCCTGTTCACTTTTACATGGAGGGCAGGCATGTGTTTTGGTGGGTGGTGAGAGACAGCAGGCTGCATTTCACCAGAGAGGTGAGTCCAAAATGGTGCCTTCATGCCATGGTTACCCTCCCACACATAGTCACATTTTTTAATCCTCTTTTGGAGGGAGTCTCACATCATTATTCTTTTGTAAAAGTGGAGAAGTAGCATGACCAAAACTCATCTCCTGTAACCCAAGAGTGGGGACACTGCCTGGCTTCCCAGTTACGTGAGAAACTTGTGCTCATGAGGGACTTTCAGTTTAGTGCAGCGTTAAGGGAAGGGCTTTTTGGTTTTTCTACTTAATCTCAACTTCCTGTTTTTGCAGAAGGGTAAAAAGATTATTGTGAATATAAAAAAACACTAGATATTAGCTGGGCACCAAGAAAGCATGTTCTGAGGGTGGTATTTTTTAATGATTGAGAAAAAATAGTTGCAATCGAATATTTCTGCTCATTGCAGCATTCCAGTGCTGGGCCTATGCCCCCAGCTGTGGTAAATCAAAACTCGAGTAGTTTGGCAGTGTGGAAAAAAACACATCTGTCTCCAGTAGCTACTGAAAGGAAACAAACGCAGAGGGAAATGGAAGCTGCACAGTGGTAACATCTCTTCAGAGACTTGCAGCCCTTTTCCAGAAGGCTGTGGTTCTCTTTGTCGTCTGGTTGCTATGGCTGTAAAATGCTCTCAGATAGACTCCAGTAAGTGGTTCACTGAAAGAGTTGCTAACTAGGGAGGTACTCACAGATCCCTATCTTTCAGGCTCCCCTCCCATCCCCAGGCTTTCTGACTAAGCCTTTACACCCACCTTCTCCGGCTTCTGGAGCTGCCAGTGATTTATGTTGCACAGGAAGAAATCAAAGAAAATGCCACTAGGAACACATTAGCCAGTTCCTGCTGAGGCTCCGAGTGGCTCCACATGACAGGAATATCAAACTGACAGTGGGCTGAATTTGGAGGTATGTGAAGATTAGACCTCACAAATCTTCCACCTGGAGAGAACACATGGTGGGTTAAGATGTGGCCATAGGAGTCTCTCTCTTCAGGTTTGAATTGATCTCATGGTGATTGACATGGATTGTGCATATTCAAAGGAGACTCTGCTGGGAATAGGAATGCAGGGAGCTTTTGCAAAAGCTTTCAGACATATTGTTGCTGTTCGGTTGCTCAGTCAAGTCAGACTATTTGCAACCCCATGGACTGCAGTATGCCAAGCTTCCCTGTCCTACACTATCTCCCAGAGTTTGCTCAAACTCATGTCCATTGACTCCGTGATATCATCCAACCATCCCATCCTCTGTTGACCCCTTCTCCTCCTGCCTTCAGTCTTTCCCAGCATCAGGGTCTTTTCCAGTGAGTCAGCAATTGGCTAAAGTATTGGAGCTTCAGCTTCAGCAACAGTCCTTCCAGTGAGTATTCAGGATTGATTTCCTTTAGGATCGACTGGTTTGAGACATATGGATGGTGGCTAACCACTCTCTTCTCTCTCCACCTATGGATGGATCTGAGACTCTCTCTTCCTTGGCCTTTTTCCCTTCATCTCCATGAAAGATATGTTCCCCTTCCAGTCCACAGGACCCAAAGGAGCCTCCCTGTCTCTTTGTAAATCAGCTTTATTGAGGTATAACATATATACAATGAATGCCTTCCATTTAAAATGTACAGGTCTTTGAGTTTTGACATCATGAAACCACTGCCACAAACAAGATATGGAACATCTCCATCACCTCCAAAACTTCCCTTGTACTTCTCTGCTGTTCATTCCTGTCTCTGCTTCTAACCTTAGGAATCCACTGATCTATTTTCTGTCCCTCTAAATTAGTTTGCATTTTCTAGAATTTCATGTAAATGGAATCAGCAGTCTATACTCTTTGGTGTCTGTCCTTTTTAACTCAAGTTAATGATATTGAGATTCATCTACCTTGTTGCGTGTAGCAGTGGGTCATGCCTTTTGCTCACTGAGTTGTATTTTGTTGTATGGATGTACCACTTCTTGTTTATTTCTCTGGTGGATGGGTTGTTTCCAGTCGATGACTCTTGTTTTTCTTTTCTCTGTCTTTAATTGCTTCCATTCTCCTGCCTCTATCCCCAGAACACAAAGATATATGCTCAAGCCTCTTCCATCTTTAAAAAACACTCTCTGGCCCCAGCAACTTATGTGCCCAGTCTCAAACCAGTGATGAGCTGAGTTTTTCTGGAGTACTTTGAGACTTTCTAGGCATAATACAAATAAACCAGGCAGGCAAATTCAAGTGGTCTGCCATAGTCCTGGGATAAGCCAGCCTTTGCAGACATGGTTTATCCAATCTGGATGCTTCCAGGGCTGGCTCACTGTCTCTACAACTGGCTGCCTTAGACTGGGTTCCCCCTGGATTATTTTTCTTTCTCTTTCTGGACCAAATAGCTATTCTGTGCCCCAGTGTCCCTTGAAAATAAGAAAGAATCTTTACTTATAATTTCCTAAAATTAGCAAAACAAGTAAAAGTCAAAGACTGTTGGCTTGGTAGGGAAAAAGATAGTGACTAAATCTTAAGTATCTGTATCTCATGTTCTCATGCATTTTAAATACCCTGGTAATTAGAATCAGGGATAACTACTTTTTTTAAAGCATAAAGTATAGGACAAGTTGTACTATTACAATTGTAAATGTGTGGCATCAACAATATACAGGCATCAGTTCAGTTCAGTCACTCAGTCGTGTCCGACTCTTTGCGACCCCATGAATCGCACCATGCCAGGCCTCCCTGTCCATCACCAACTCCGGGAGTTCACTCAGACTCACGGCCATTGAGTCAGTGATGCTATCCAGCCATCTCATCCTCTGTCGTCCCCTTCTCCTCCTGCCGCCAATCCCTCCCAGCCTCAGAGTCTTGTCCAGTGAGTCAACTCTTCGCATGGGGTGGCCAAACTACTGGAGTTTCAGCTTTAGCATCATTCCTTCCAAAGAAATCCCAGGGCTGATCTCCTTCAGAATGGACTGGTTGGATCTCCTTGCAGTCCAAGGGACTCTCAAGAGTCTTCTCCAACACCACAGTTCAAAAGCATCAATTCTTCAGCGCTCAGCCTTCTTCACAGTCCAACTCTCACATCCATACATGACTGCTGGAAAAACCATAGCCTTGACTAGATGGACCTTAGTCGGCAAAGTAACATCTCTGCTTTTGAATATGCTATCTAGGTTGGTCATAACTTTTCTTCCAAGGAGTAAGTATCTTTTAATTTCATGGCTGCAGTCACCATCTGCAGTGATTTTGGAGCCCCCCAAAATAAAGTCTGACACTGTTTCCACTGTTTCCCCATCTAGTTCCCATGAAGTGATGGGACCAGATGCCATGATCTTCGTTTTCTGAATGTTGGGCTTTAAGCCAACTTTTTCACTCTCCACTTTCATCAAGAGGCTTTTTAGTTCCTCTTCACTTTCTGCCATAAGGGTGGTGTCATCTGCATATCTGAGGTTATTGATATTTCTCCCAGCAATCTTGATTCCAGCTTGTGTTTCTTCCAGTCCAGCATTTCTCATGATATACTCTGCATATACATTAAATAAGCAGGGTGACAATATACAGCCTTGACGTACTCCTTTTCCTATTTGGAACCAGGCATACATCTCAGATATTGTGGATTTGGTTCCAGATTATCACAATAAAGTCAGTATCACAATAAATCAAGTCACACAAATTTTTTCCATATAATAGTTATGTTTATACTATACTGTAGTCTATTAAATGTGCAATAGTATTATGTCTAAATAGAATGTATATGCCTTAATTAAAAAATACCAGCTATCAATCTCAGCCATCAAAGAGTCGCAACCATTTTGCAACAGTAACATGAAAGATCGTCAATCACAGATCACCATAACAAACATAATCATAATGAAAACATTTGAAATACTGTGAAAATTCCCAAATGTAACACAAACACATGAGCAAATGCTGTTGGAAAAATGGCACAAATAAACTTGCTTGATGCAAGTTTGTCCCTTGCATACCTTCAATTAAAAAAAAAATGTCTGTGAAGTGTAAGTAAGCAATTTAAAAAGTGCAAAGTACAGTAAAATATGTTATGCCTGTACAGAATGATTTGCCATAAAATTGAGCTGCCAGGGCCTGGTATCATGCCTAGTACATAGAGGGCGCTCAATAAATGTCACAGGACTGAGTCGACTCCACAGTGAGGCAGACAGATGGGTTGGATGCAGTGTTACCCTTATCCATCCAGGTTTCTGCTGGGTCCTGGGCTGGCAGCGAGACCTGGGGGCTGCATGAGACTGAACAGGAGAAGGTGGGATGATGAGGACATAGTGTTTTCCCATAACCCCAGAAGGAAGTGGTTGTAGTGACCTTGAGACGCCAACCAGAATTCCCTAACAGGGTTTTCAATCACAGCCTTTGCAGTAAGAGGTGCCAGGACTCAGGGCTCTGGGACTCTTGACAAGTCATTAAGCCTCCCAGAGCTTCAGTGTTAGCATGTGTGAAATGGCGGAGCCAGCATTCCACTCCAATGTTAAGAACAACACGAAGTGATGGGTGGAGAGTGCTGACTGCCCGTATCCAGACTGTTGTAGGTGTTTAGAGGCAGTGATGATGGTGATGATGGAGGCCTCAAGGAGGCCACCTCTTTGTTGCATTTCTGTGGTAGAATAATGGCCCCCAAAGACATCCATGTCTCAATCCCAGAGTCCCATGAATATGTCACTTCACATGACAAAAGGGTTTCTGCAAATTGCTTAAATTAAGGATCTTGACATGGTGAGATTATTGTGGATTACCCTTGTGGACCCAGTGTAATCACAGAGCTTCTTGCACAAGACAGGCAGAGAGAGATTGAAAGACATGATGCATTGAAGAACCAAGAAGAGGCCATGAGCCAAGGAATGGCAATGGCCTCCAGAAACTATAGAGGGCAATGAGATGGAGTCTTCTCTAAAGCCCATAGAAGGAACCATTCTTGCTGACACCTTGATTTTAGCCCAGCGAAAGTGAATTCAGACTTTGGGCCTCTAGAATTGGAAGATAACAAATGTGTGCTGTTTTAGGCCACTGAGTTTATGGTAATTCATTACAGTGGCAATAGGAAACTCATAGTCTTTAAGGCAAAGCCAGTGTGATGAGTGAGGATTCCATCTGAATCTGTAGTCACCACCATTAATGGGTTCTCAGAGCAGATACATAGAAAGGTCATTCCAAACGAGTCAATGCAGTTTTTTACTAACTGTAACCATGGCCCCACACCTCTGGGTGGGAACTCTAGCTTTGGCAAGCTTGCCCAGGCCCTGGGTGGTCCTCAAGGAAATGAGGAATCTTGAAAATGAGATTGTGAAACAATCGATGGGAAGTTGATCTTCCAAGGGTTCTGCTATGCCTACAGCTTTGACTTTGCATTTTCGCTTGCTGAGAGTTAGCTTATTCAAATTAAGATACTTGAGAGACAAATCATTTCTGACCTTTCCTGAACGGATACTTCCCTGACATGAAAATTTATCATAATTTACTAGATTGCTACATCTTTACTCTGGATAGTATCCTAGAGTAGAAAGTTCTTTTGAGACCCAAGAATGCTATTAATGTACCTTAACTCTTGTGTTGAGAGCATTTACTTGGATATAATTTATGTACTGGATTATGTATACTCTCCAGAGAATGCTAAACCCAAACAGTACTCTTATTTTTTCCCATATCCTTAATTTCTTGCTGACCTAGTCAATATATATTGATTATAGACCTATAATGCACATTTTAATATTTTACTAATTGATATATTTCCAATAACCATATCCCAGATATAAACTTCAAAATTGGCAAACAGAACTTACCATATCTTGTGCTTAGTATATAGAAATCTGACAGCTATGGTCATTAATGACTTACTGAATTTGCTTGAATAGTCTTTGGGCCCAACACTGTACACATAGTAGGTTGATAGGTGTGTGTTTGCTCAGTTGCGTCTGACTCTCTGCGACCCCATAGACGTAGCCCTCCAGCCTCCTCTGTTCATCTGATTTCCCAGGCAAGAATATTGGAGTGGGTTGCCATGCCCTCCTCCAAGGAATCTTCCCAACCCAGGGATCGAAACCATGTCTCTGGCATCTCCTGCATTGGTAGGCGGATTCTTTACCACCAGTGTCACCATTAATAACTTAATATGTATATGTATATGGTTCTGTCTACTTTGGCTTTTTATGAATGGGAAAACTGCAGCATAAGCATAACCAGATATCTTAATTTTTAGGCACTCTGCTGTGGATCCGAGGCAACCTGCTCCCAATTAACAATGTCCAAGTACTAAAAGCACAGCACATCAATTCATGAGTGGAACTGAAGATTGTTTTCCCCACTTCATCATTTCACATCAATGGCCCTTGCAAGTTGTGTTTGTCACGCCCACACTGTGTAAGCTATCATCTCCAGCTCTGGTTCAATTTACATCATTTTAACCAGTGGGAATTGTCTTCTGAATTAAATAACACACACAGGCATTGATATGCAAAAGTATGAGAAAGTACAAGGAGTTGGGAAATTAAAATATAAGCATAAAGAATTACAAGGTAGTATATAATGTCAGATGAGTGGAACAGATGATAATTTAGCTACAAAATGAATATAATTTTTTCTTTGATAACTTACAGTGATCTGATTTGACATGAGCCTTTCTTTAAAACATAAAACAGCTTTATTGAGGTGTAATTCATAGACCATATAGTTCAGCCATTTAGAAGTGTACAGTTCAGTAGGTTTTCAGCTCCTTATACATGAAATTGTGTATCACCATCATCGGTTTTAGAACATCTTCATCAATCCTGAAAGAACCCTATACCCATTAGCAGTTACCCCTAATTTCTCCTATTCCTTCAATCCCACCCCAGTCCTAGGTAACCAGTAATCTACTTTCTAGCTCTATAGACTTAGCCTGTTCTAAACATTTCATATGACGGAATCATACAATATGTGACCTTGCATGTTTATCCATTCATGAGTTAATGATCATTTGGCTTGTTTCTACTTTTTAACTACTGTGAACAATGCTGATGTGAATTTTGTGGGCAAGTTTTATGTGTGGACCTATTTTTGTTTTTTAATTTGTATTGGAATATAGTGAATTTACAATGTTGTGTTAGTTTCTAAGGTAATGTGTGGACCTATATTTTCTTTTTTCTTGGATGTGGAATTGCTTAACCTCTTGAGGAACTGCCAGATTATTTTCCAAAGTAACTACACCATTTTATATCCCCACCAGCACTATATGAGGTTTCCAATTTCCCCACCTTCTTGCCAACACTAGTCATTGTCAGCCTTTCTATGCTAACCACTCTAGTGTGTGTGACATGATATCTTATAGTGATTGGCCGTGAGGCTTTTGATAGGTCCATGGGTTTAGGAAAGGAGCTCAGGGCTGGGGGAAGAGAGGAGGTGATGAAAAGGAAAGGCATAGAGCTACAGACCCCCGTGCTTCAGCATGTTGTTGTCGCCTGTTGAAGGCTGGTCATTTTGGTTTGCACAGAGGATCTGCATAGGGAAATAGCAAGGGATGAAATTAGGAAACTCCATCAGAGGGGAAACTGCACGTAGAAAGACGGAGGATCCTGCAGGCTAGTTCAACACGTACAGGAGTTCTATGATGGAAGTGTTGCTATAGGATAATTAGTTTGTATACACAGGACATCTTGCACAGGAGAGATCGACAGATGCTGGAAGCATTGAGGATGGGTCAGCGGTTGGGTTGGGATGCTAGATTTGCACATGGGATGACAAATGGGAACTACACAGACCCTCAGAGTTCCAGCCTGGGTTCCTGGGAAAACTCTGGTATCCTCAGAGAAATAAGGAAGTTAGAAGCAGTTATTTTGTGGGGTGGGTAAAGGACAGGGCAATTTTCATATTATAAGTGTCAAGGCTGAGGGTGTTTTTGGACAGCGGGAGGAATGGAATTTGCAGGGTGGTTAACCCACTCCCAACTTGGGCCAAATCCAGGTCCCAGAGGGTCACAGTCTGCCTTTTGTAAGGTCTGTGAATAGTTTTTACATATTTAAGTGGCTGGGGGGAAACATCTAAAAAAGAAGATTTTGTGACAAGTGAAAATTACATGAAATTCAAATTTCAGTGTTCGTAAATAAAGTTTTATTGGAACACAGCCATCCCTATTCACTTACAAGTTGTCTCTGGCCGCTTCCATGCTGTGAAGATGGCATTTCGCTAGAGATAGATGTCCCAAAAGGCCTGAAGTACTGACTCTCTGGCTCCTCACAGTAAAAGTTTGCCAACCCTTGGATTAGAGAGTCACTGGGGAGGTGCAGCCTCCTGATGGTGATACTTAGAGCTGAAAAAGTGAGGTTTTCCCAAATGGAGAAAGGGGGTAGAAGAAAAAGGGAGCTGGCAAGTCCCTGGAGCTACTTCTGTTTAGGAAACAGAGGGAGGCAGAAAAAATCAGCGAAGATAGCAGGTAAATAAACATGAGTAAACCTCCACTTAATTAAACATGTCAACTCCCAGAATATTTAGTGCTTGGTATTTCAAACACACTCCCAAGAGGAAAATGAAGGAATCAAGTTGCAACCTGGGGTTAGCTAGTCTGCTGAAAGCAAGATCAGTTCCCACCGCTTACCCCCTACTCCGCCTGTCTTTTCTTCTTTTCCTTCCTTCTCTCACAGCCTAGTAGGCTCTCATTCCAGGAAGGGCTGTATGTGTATGTGTTCAGTTGCTCAGTCATGTCTGACTCTTTGCAACCCCATGGGCTGTAGCCCACCAGGCTCCTCTGTCCATGGGATTCTCCAGGCAAGAATACTGAACTGCGCTGCCATTTCCTCCTCCAGGGGACTCTTCCCAACATAGGGATTGAACCTGCATCTCCTGTGTCTCCTGCATTGGCAGGCAGATTCTTTACTGCTAGCTGGCTTCTGCCTAATTCTCTCAGAAAGGGGTAAGAGGAAGAATATTCCACTAAGGTAAATGTCTGATAAGAGCCCAAAGTGCTATTCCTGCCCTAAGACTTGAATCTGAATTGGCAGACCCTATGTACAAGGAATGACTCTAATCTCTGGACATTTCAGGCACTTGCAAAGGGGCAGCAGGGAGTCGTGTAAGAATTAGGGGGTGAGGGTGGAAATCCTGGCCTGGTTCCTCCCACCAGGCCTGGGTGTGTGCTAAAGTCTGCAGGCCACCAGCTTGCCAAGTGGCCTTGGATGAGGCCTTTCAGCATTCTGTTTTGTTAAGTCCCGTGGAAGCAAGGAAGCCGTTCCAAGGCAGTGCTAGACAAGAGGCACAAGGGCATTGGAGTGCCCAGTCTTTGCTTAGCGTATCACAGCAGGCTGGCCATGTCAACAGTGAGGGTATCTGGAAGAGCCCACCTTCATGAGGGTTGCGGGTGAAGTTGTTTTGCGGGGAACAGGAAGCCATTCCCAGGCACTGCCTTCCCTTCCCACCCCTGAGGGTGTGGCAGGGTAGCAGCTGTGGCTGAGTGCCCAGGCCCGGAGCCACGAGGACTAACTTTGCCCTTGAAAGCAGGAAACACATTGTCTTCGCGGCCCCTGGTCTTTGGGAGCAAACACCACAGCTCTTCTAGGAGGCCCTCAAGGGCCCATTCAGTGGAGTGTCTGCTCTCTCCCCGTTGCTCCATCTTCTCTTTGTTTCTGGGGTTATTCAGGAAGTCCCACCTGGTGCTATGGAGTATGCACGTAATAAATTATCCTTCACATCTGTCTATACACACACACAGCCTTACTCACCTAGCTTATCTCACGCAGGGGATGAGGAGAGACACAGAGGCCCAACATGAGCAGACTGTACAGCTTCACTTGGGGAAATCAGACCCTGGAATCTCCCTCCACCCAACTCACCCACCCCCAAATTAGTATCTACGCAGGTTCCTGGTGGGTATGTACCCATGGCAAGTCCACTGTTGACTGGTGGTTCATGAGAAGAATGCCTCCATGTCCATCAAGGATGGGGCCATTAGAATCTTCAGAGAACAACGTAACTGCTGATCTGGGAGTGATCTCAACGAGCATTTGGTCCCCTAGGTATTGATCCTCTCTCCTTCCCTTATGTAGATAGGGGAAACTGAGGCCCAAATAATTGAAGTGCTGGTAAAAAAAAAAAAAAAAAGTTGAGACGTTTGGAATAGAACTCAAGACACCTTGATTCACAGTGCATAAGTGCTGAGTTAATGAATGTAAAAATAACTTTGAAAAAAATCATAACACCTATCCAGATGTCATTGTTCAGTTGCTCAGTTGTGTCTGACTCTTTGTGATCCCATGGGCTGCATTATACCAAGCTTCCCTGTCCTTCACCGTCTGCCGGAGTTTGCTCAAACTCAAGTCCATCGAGTCAGTGATGCTGTCCAACCATCTCATCCTCTGTCGCCCCCTTCTCCTCCTGATCAAGATGTTAATCACCATTATTTTTTTGTTACCAATCAAAAAATACCCTTCATGATGCCTCTGTGGGGATCTTGGCTGAGACGTTTCCAATCCTGCCCTGAGAAACTATCTCTAAGGCAGCAGTCCCAAACCTTTTCGGCACCAGGGACCAGTTTCAATGGAAGATAATTTTTCCACACACCGGGGATGGAGGGGGTGGTTTCAGGATGATTTAAGGTGGTTTCAGGATGATTCAAGCACATTGCATTGATTGTGCACTTTATTTTTATTATTATTACATCAGCTCAACCTCAGATCATCAGGCATTAGATCCCAGAGGTTGGGGACTCCTGGTCTAGAGATGAAGGAACAACCAGGGGCCCACATCTGGAGGGATATGAGAGAGTAAGGAAAGACAAGACTGTGTGATGAAATTCTGCAGGCAGAAATTAAAAAAAAATCTTTAGTACAAACTCATCAAGTTCTGGGTGATCTTCTGTTTTTGTTTTAGTTACATTAAGAAAAACAGCAGCTTCTTGATTGCAAGGAATTTGTAACAGAGAATAAAAGGCCATAAATTCCCATGGGCCACCCTGCCTAGCAAAGCCAGAAGAGCCCACAGATTAAAGGTTGCACATAAGAGGGTAAGAGTCAAAACATCTGAAAATCAGTAACAATGCAAAATTTATGTAACAAACTACAGAGATGTAAAACTATTATACTTATATAAAGGAATAGATAAATAGCTGGATAAAAGGGCTATGTAGATGATGGATGCATGGATGGATGAGAAGGAAAGAAGAAGGGAAGGGAAGGAGAAAGGAAGGAGGAAAATAGGCCAGATTGATTGGTTGTAGTAGATCCCTGGGTGGCAGGCAATTTTAATTTCCTAACTTTCTCTTCTCTGTATTTTACAAATTCTTGTGTTTTCTTATAATCAGGAAACAACAGCAATGTAATGATAAATGCAATGTGTTAAAAGGGTTGATTGACAATGAAAAACACAAACCCCTGGAAATTTCCAACTCCCTTTCCCAGCAATACTGTCATATCTCAGCTTCACGAAGAAATTCTCAAGAAATCCCTTTCAACTGAAAGCCAGCCCGCATCTAGATTGAACCCCTTGGACTAAAACCCTTCTCCGAGCCTTTTGGCAACTTTGACTTGCTGGAGATAACCCAACAACCAGCCCACTGTTTCGTTTTCCTTTAGATTCAGTCAAAGGAATCCAAGATCCACTGCCCCATTTGGTTTTCGTCAATACAGGTGCAATTGACTCAAGTGAAAACCTCTTTGAAATGAGGACCTGTTACAGTCAGCACCTCCAGCTTAACTTCAGAGCCCTGATGGAAGAATCTGAAACCTCTTAACAAACCTAATTTGAATCGTAAAGAGCTGCTGGCCCAAATCCAAACCTTATCTCAGCGCCCTAAGAAAGGAGCTGTTTTGATATGGTAATCATTTAGCTAATACGATCTCTCCCTTTGCAGTTTTATCTTTTATCTACCAATTGCTCAACAAAAACTCCTCTATAGTACTTTGTTATTCTTTTTACACTCTCCAGTACTCTTTAGGCTAAAAGAGATGATGTATATTCCAGCTACTAAAAAAAGTCAGAAAATAATAAGCTTTGAGTCTAAAAAATGTGAAATCAGGAAAATGAAAGTTTTAGTGGCATTTGAATCTAGTTCATTTTTAGACCCAGATCGAAGAAGGCTACTTTTATCCTGCATGTTCTGGAAAATTCATTTTAGGGCTTCAGGTGGGATTGTAGGAATCTGAGAATCATGAACTGTAATTATCTTTTTGTGGTGTAGAATTTGTGACATTTGTGTTTAATATTGTTTGGTTTCAGAGACTGAAACGATAGATATGAGTGTGCTTAGTTGCTCAGTCGTGTCTGACTCTTTGTGACCTCATGGACTGTAGACCGCCAAACTCTTCTGTCCATGGGATTCTCCAGGCAAGAATACAGGAGTGGGTTGCCATTCCCTTCTTCAGGGGATGTTCCTGACCCAGGGATTGAACCCTGGTCTCCTGCATTGCAGGCAGATTCTTTACTGTCTGAGCCACCAGGGAAGCCTATTGATAGATAGATATGTTCAGATTGTTTTATCTATCTGTAGGACATTCACTGTCACCTGGTAACACTCCACGGTTTGTTTTTCAACTTCCCCAAAATGTTGGCATCTGCATTAGTGGGCAATTGCTATAGACACAGACACCCTCCAAATTTCAGTGGCTTACTGTTTTTGTTTTCTTGTTTGTTTGTTTTGGTCTAAGTTATGTGAGGGCTGTTTCTCTGCTAGGCTCTGCTGGGCTCGGTTCCATGTGTTTTTGAAATCCAGGACTCAAGCTTAAGAGCAAACACCGTCTGGGGAATTTAATTCTCCTGGTGAAGGACAGAAGCACCACGAAGAGAACTGAACCACAGAAATGCATGAAAGCTCTGCTGAGACATGTCTTATATATTATTTGCTTACAGTACATTGACCAAAGCAAGTCAGATGGCCATGTCCAGAATACATGGGGTGGAGAAGTATTTCCATCTGTAGAGAACAGGGCAAGTACAGGCAGGAAACAAATAACTGTAAACAAATAATAAAACCTGTCAGGGTATCTCATGCTGCCTGTTTTCACTGTTCTGTTCTCTGCATCTTTGTGAAGTTTTACTGTCTCTATCTTTTGCTGTCATTTTAATGGGTTTGTGGAAGGATCAGAGAGAAATGTCAGCGTTCAGTCTTTAATTAAAAGACTGCTGTTAATTTAAACTCTAGATACTATCAATATTGTTGGGCCAAACTTGAGTGTTTGTCAGAAGCAACTCTTGTATAAAAATTGGGCAATAAGGATCAACATTCATATTTGTTTGCTGGAAAATCTGAAAAAAAGATGCATACGAAAGAGCAGTATTTACCTGGGGGTGGGAGGAGATGGAATATGACAGACAGGAATGCCAGGGAGATTTTCCCCTGCATAACAACCATACATGCTTGGTTTTGTATTGTGCAAATGTGTTTCTTCCTCGGAACACTGAATTTACTATTAATAGTAAACTCTAGAGATGCTAAACCTTAGAAGAATTAATATAAATTTTCAGTATTTTTATGGCTAAACTAGCCAATCAAATTGGCTTTCTTCTCCAAAGCCATAAGCAATGTACATGCAATCTTTCTGTTTGTTACCCTTGTTGCCTAGTATGTAAAGTGAAAGTGTTTTGTTTAATCTCGAATGTTCCTCCTCTTTCCTATTGATAAAATTTGAATTCCTGGTCAATGAACAATGGATTTTCATGTCAGAGTAGAGAAGTAAATCCTTCCCTAAACTAGCTGTCATTACTCTGTTTTCAAGTGTGCTTTAAAAAGTCACATATTCCCTTTTTTTCTAAATTTAAAAATATAAGAAAAAAAGAAACCCAGAAATAAGAAAAACAAACAAACAAAAACTTATTGGGTTATTTCTAGCATATTAGCAGAAAGCACCAGAAGGCAAGGGGAATTTAGTAAAAGGATTCACTTCAAATATCATTTTCTGAAGACTTTCTGAACCTATTCCCCACCCACTCCTGCCCTGGAAGAACTAATATTTTGTGTCTCTGAGTGAGCAAAGATTTGTTCATGTCTATACTATGGCACTTATAAATCTCTAATGCAATCATTGATCTGTATGTCTCTTTCCTCTACTGGACTGGGTTTCTGATGGCTTTGTAATGTTAGGATGTATTGAATAACTTGGTGCCTGGCACTTAATCAAATGTCAATGAATTGTTAATGAATTCATATACAGAATCTCATCTAGTAAAGTGAACAAAATACTAACAAAAGATACCACCGTCTTACTGTTTCATGACACTCTCAGTTTCAATGCTGACATTTTAAAGGTTTTATTTTATTTCTCCTACCTGGATTCTTTTCTATTCTGCTTTGTTTTGCTGAATAACCATAGGAAATGTCACTGATAAACTAATTTTTTTTTCAAAATAAATTTTTTCAGATTATAAAAATAGTACATGTATATTAAAAAATGCAAAACAAAATATTGAAACAGTAGAAAGTGTATGAAGTAGAATGTAAATAAACCATGGCATTTTCCTACCAAAGAGTGAACAACTAGTATCAGATATGGAGACAGCTGCAATTAACAGATACAGATGTGCTACCCCGCTCCCTCCCAACACACACAGTAAAAATTGGGAAATAAAAATATAGCTTTTAAAATACAAACTCAGTAAATATACTGTTCTTCTGGTTAAACACAAGAAATTGAACACTCACAGTTACCTCTACTCACAAAATCCTACTAAAATGGAAATTAAGACTTTTTTTTAAAGGTGAAAACATGTAAAAAAAGATTATTACATTTTAGAAGGTGGACAATGGTTATATGAGTAGAAACTGACTTAAACACCTAAAAGCTGAAACCTAAGCTAGCGGTGGGAGAAGCCCTTGAACATGATTGCTGTGTGCAGCCCCAGCCAGGCTCAGGACTGGAGCCACCAGCCGCCTCCACAAGTGAAGATGTAGTGGCGCTTCAGACAGGAGGACTCACAGGGAGGGAGCTAGGATCCAGAATCCCTCCCTATCAGGGCGCCAGACTGTGGGTAAGAAGCCGGGAGACCTTGAACTTGAGATTTGAAACAGAGCTAAGGAAAGGATTTAAGCATTAATATATACTGACTCATTTGAAAAGACCCTGATGCTGGGAAAGATTGAGGGCAGGAGGAGAAGGGGACGACAGAGGATGAGATGGTTGGATGGCATCACCGACTCAATGGGCATGGGTTTGGGTAAACTCCGGGAGTTGGTGATGGACAGGGAGGCCTGGAGTGCTGTGGTTCATGGGGTTGCAAAGAGTCAGACAAGACTGAGCAACTGAACTGAATGCTTATATTATATAATATGTAATATATATTATATATTAGTGTATATAATATATATAATTGACCTCTTAACTTCTTCCTCCATAGAAAAATAAGTATATATAATATATGTTATATGTTATATATTATGGTATATATTATATATTGTATTATATATAATATACAATGCATATTGTATATATTATATATTTATATAATAATATAATATAATGACATATGTTTAATATATATTAGATATATTGTATATTGATATGCAGTATATTATTATATTTATATATATTACATATATAATTATATAACTATATATATTATATACATAATATATGTTATATATATTTTTTAAAGAAAAAGATGTTGAGGTTATATAATGTTATATAAGTGAGCAACTCTGCTGTTACCAGTGACATGCCCAGTTTTCTTCCCTGCTTGGAGCTCAGAACTCTGTGGGCAGTCTTATATACCCCAGGCAAAAATCAAAGATTTCTTCTCAGGAATCACTGATCAGCACAAGAAAAATTCCTAAAGAAACTGACAGCCAGGAAGGATCCCACAATTGAGTGCCTCAAACAGAACATCCTATATTCAAGTCTGCTAAGAACAAAAAATATTTATCCATGAATCTTCTAATCTGCCACACTCTTAAAAATGAGAGGCAGTCAAAGGTCATGAGATGTCTGAGGGAAGCTAGCAATAGAAAAGATAGAGACCAAAACAAACAAGGAACTTGGAAGAAACAGAGACAGTACAGGGAGCAGAAAATAAAAATAATAAGGAAGCTATGATTAATATTTTCAAAGGTAGAAGAGAAGATATTCCAACTGTGAAGCAAGAATAGCACACTACAAAAAAGAAACATTCACTGAATCCTTAGAAGTTAGAAGCATTAAAAAAAATTTAAATAATAGAGTTCTGCAAAATAAAATTAAGAAAATCTTTTAGGAAGTAGAAGAAAAACAAAGAGATGGAATGGAAGAGAGAACAGATTTTAAAAACTCAGATGAGCAGGCCAGGAGATGAGCATCTAAATAGCAGCCATCCCAGAAACAAAAGGCAAAGAAAATATAAGGGAAGAAATCTTCCAGAAAATATTACAAAACTTCTGTAACTGAAGAACACAGGCCTCCAGATTGAAAAGGTTCCCCTAAGTGAGCAGCATAGTGAAAGAAAATCAACCCAAACCAATTCACGTCGATAGGAAATTTTAGTACACCAGGCTTAAAGTGAAGATTTGCAACATTTCCACACACAAAAATTATACAGCAGATCATATAATAGCACAGAGGATAAATAAGACACCCAGTCTTCTCAGTAGCAACCTGGAAGACTCAGGGAGACAGCTCGAAAGTCCTGCGTGGAAATCCACGGCTATGTTTACCCTGCAATGAGGCAGTCAAGTGTGAGGATATGAATGATATATTTAGACCTGGAAGGTTTGGAAATTTTCATCTCCTCTTTTTTTTTCTTTGAAAGTTACTAGGGGAGCAGTTCCACCAAAATGAGGTACTAAACCAAGAAAGAGGAAGTTTGGGGACTTAGAAACCCCTGACTCTACACAGGATGGCTGCCCAGGTGGTCCCCAAGATGCACCCGATGATGGAGGCAGAGCCTAGTATGGCTGATGTGCCGCAGACCCACAGTACAACCCGTCCAGACTGATGGCTGATGTGAAGTGTTAGGATATATTGAGAGAAGAGTTGTCTTCTAGCAGACATCTAAGAGGACGAATCAGTGGCAGATACAGATATGCTACTTTCGGTTTTAGCAAAGTCATATATGCACAAAGCTATACATGAATAGTTAATTTAAAACGTCACTCCTAGGATGTGGAGAAAAGAGAACCCTCCTACACTGTTGGTATAGCCACTATGGAAAACAGTATGGAGGTTCCTGAAAAAAAGTAAAAATAGAATTGCCATATGATCCAGTAGTCCCACTCCTGGGCATAAATCCACAAAAGATGAAAACTCTACCTTGAAAAGATCCATGCACCCCAATGTTCATAGCAACACTGTTTACACTAGCCAAGACAGAAAATGAACTCATGCACCCACCACCTAGCTTGAGAAGGTGTGTGTGTATACATATATATCCACACGTACATACCTACATGCAATGAATATTAGCCACAGAAATGAGTGAAATATTGCCATTTGTAGGAATGTGAATGGACCTTGAGAATATCAGGATAAATAGAGTAAGCCAGATAGAGAAAAATAATAAATGATATCACTCACATGTGTACTCTAAAAATACCAATGAGTCTATATACAAAACAGAAGCAGACTCACAGACATAGGAAACAAATTTATGCTTACCCAAGGGGAAAGAGCTGGAGAAGGAAATGGCAACCCACTCCAGTATTCTTGCCTGGAAAATCCCATGGACAGAGGAGTCTGGCAGGCTATAGTTCATGGGGTCTCAAGAGTTGGACATGACTTAGCAACTA
Organism: Capricornis sumatraensis; assembly: GCF_032405125.1. Taxonomy (NCBI): domain Eukaryota; kingdom Metazoa; phylum Chordata; class Mammalia; order Artiodactyla; family Bovidae; genus Capricornis; species Capricornis sumatraensis. Next base: position 134,593,751 of record NC_091092.1, on the reverse strand, counting down.
AACCACCCCAGCACCACCAAGGGGAAAGGGAGCAAGGAGGATAAATTAGGAGTTTGGGATTAACAAACTACCACTATACATAATGAAACAGATAAGCAACAAGGATTTACTATACAGCACAGGGACTATATTCAATATCTTTTAAAACCTATAATGGAGTAGGATGAGAAAAATAATCTCTATCCATCCATCTAGCACTGAATCACTTTGCTGTATTGCTGAAACTAACCCAGCATTATAAATCAACTCTACTTCATTAAAAAACAAATTACTCCTCTGTCATCACTCATCCTACATAGTCTGTCTTCCCAGAAGCAGCCCTTTTCAAATCTTTCAGCTGTTTCTTCTGGTATTTAATTCTACATTGCAAACAAAACAAGAATAACAAAGTTTTGATTATTTTGCTATTTCTTAAATACTCAGTTTTAGGTATTATCTCTTCATTTCCTAATAAGGAAATCCTTTCTTCCTCCCTTATCCTCCTAATGTAATTACATGAACATTTTTATCCATCATTGTTTAATATTTATACTTTTATGGCTATGTAAATATTATTCATAGATATGATTTCATTTCCTTTCTGTAATGCTTATTTCTAAAGTTAATAATTACCTTCTTTTCTTTGGTGTGTGTGTGTGTGTGTGTGTGTGTGTGTGTGTGTGTGTATGTGTGAGTGGGGGAAGTTGAGAATTCTAAGACAATTGGGGAAAATTTGATTGTAGACTAGGTCTTGGGTATTTATTTGGTTTAGCATGAATGTGGTTCTATATAAGAAAACATCAATTTTTTTCAGAGATGAATATGGAAATATTTAGAGGTAATAAGATATAGCATTTAGGATTTGTTTAAAATACTTCAGCAAAGATGAAAAGGGACATATAAATCAAGTGTGGCAAAATTTGATAATTGCTGAATCTGGAGGTAGGGTACATGAAAGTTTAATTCCCTACTTTGGTGTATCTTTGACATTTTTCCTAATTAAAGTTAATTGTATCTTCATAGAGTTTCAGTAGAACCACATTCAACAAAAGCTTACCAAAAAAGTTTAGATTTGCGAGGAGTGACTATGATGTGGAAACTATAATGTTCATTAGATATGTATATCGCCTAAAACCACACACACACACACACATGGACTGGAAATACTGAAATTTAAGCTCTTAATCTCAGTTTTGCCACCACTACCTACAATATATGACTGGGCCATCATCAATAAAACTGGACCTGGTCTCCTCAACTGTAAAATGAGAGAAATGGACAAAACGATCTTTGGGGCCTTTACTGCTCAAAGCTTCTTAACTTCAGAGAACTTCATCTAATATATTTACTTCAGTATAAAAATTCACCCCACGGGGTATAAACAGCTGTCAAAAGGCAGACTGTAGATGTCAGGGAATCCTAGAAACTTAGACTCCAGCTGTCCCTTACATGTCAGGTAGCTCCTGTTCCTACCCATTGTGAGAATGTTCTCTCCAGCAAATTTCCATCAGCCTTGAATTCTTCCAGAAACATATATCTCATTGCTTGGTGAAGCTGCTCATTTCTTTAGATATGGCTTTGATCCTTAAACTTATAAATTATATTTTTTTAGCTGTCTAAACATGGGTACTCTCTCATTTTGATAATAAAACCATTATTTCATTATGCTAAAAATTTGTCATGGCTTTCTGAAGCACTGAGTTTAAAATAGACAGAAATCTTTTTAATGCTAAGAAGCTAATTCTGTTTGTACCAAGAAAGTTGATCTTGGTCGGCTTCCTTCTGACAGTTTCCTCTTTCTTCAGCCACTTTACCCCATCCTTGTCAATTTTTGAATTATCTATAAGCTAGGTGTGGATTCACAATTACTTTTAAATAAATTCCATCAAGGAGTGCTGTATCCAGGCTGCATTCTAGGTATTTGTCATTTGTTTGAGCCCAGACCATAGTCCATTCTGATTCTGCAAACCTAAAGTCTCTTTACTCCGCAAATTATGGATCCAAGCTTATGCATTAGACAATCATTTTTTATTCATTGCCGATTCCCCCCTATGGAGTAGAAGCCTGGGTTTCTCAGTTCAGTATTCTCCATGAGAAACAGGCAGGCTCTAGGATTGCTGTCTATAATTGACAGTTGTAACCCAAACACCTTTAGTGAAATGTGTGAAGAAAAAGTTTCAGTCATTTGTAGCTTCTTTTGATCATTTCTCATCCTTTGCCTCTATGAATGGAGAGAAGTGAAGGGCTAAGTTATACTGACTGGTCAGTCAAAGCCTCTGTGTTTATAACCTTGAAGGACAAGCTCAGTATAAAATATCCCCTAACAGAGCAGATAGCACTTACTCTGTGGGGTTGCTCTGAGCACAGACTGGCCCACATTTGAGGATTTATCAGTAGCTTAGAATAGTCATCAGGGCTTCCCTGATAGTTCAGTTGGTAAAGAATCCGCCTGAAGTGCAGGAGACCTCAGTTCGATTCCTGGGTCGGGAAGATCCCCTGGAGAAGGAATAGGCTACCCACTCCAGTATTCTTGGGCTTCCCTTGTGGCTCAGCTGGTAAAGAATCCGCTTGCAATGTGGGAGACTTGGGTTCGATCCCTGGCTTGGGAAGACCCTCTGGAGAAGGGAAGGGCTACCCACTCCAGTATTCTGGCCTGGAGAATTCCATGGACTGTATAGTCCATGGGGTCACAAAAACCGAGCTACTTTCACTAAAGTAGTCCAGAGCTGAGGGAGGTATTGATCCTTTCCACTGATATGTTCTTAATTTGCCTTCCTCACATGATGGCTGTGTGACATCATGATGAATGTGTGGACATTCATTCAAACACTTGTCTTGAGTTGGCATTTGCCATTTCCTAAGATGACCCAAACTATACCCTCTTTTTGATGGTTGAAGCCTATGAATCATCCTTTAATTGGCCACAGAAAATGTCTGGCTCCATGTTCTCATCAGGGATATTAACCCTGAACAACATTGTGCTGTTAACCTTATCAAAGGTACGTTTACAAGGAGCTTCCCTGGCAGCCCAGTGGTTAAGACTCTGTGCTCCCAATGCAGGGGGAATGGGTTCCATCCCTGGTCGGGAAACTGAGATCCCGAATAGCACACGGTGCAGCCAAAAAAGAGCACACTTACAAGAATTGGTATTGTTGGAAGACTGCTTAAAAGAAATGAAGCAGGGAATTGATTTCAATATCTTGTGATAAACCATAATGAAAAAGAATATGAAAAACAATGTATATATATGTATAACTGAGTCACTTTGCTGTACAGTAGAAATTAACACAATATTGTCAATCAACTATCCTTCAATAAAATAAATTTTAAAAAGAAGAAAAAAAAAATTAAACAAATCCTCAGGTATTTTAAAACCTACCCTTGCTCCAAGCCAAGCCTAGCAAGCTTTGTACTTGATCTTCATTGCTTGTACCCTGCATGGGTCACTTAGCAAATTTCCTTCTGCCTTATGTGTTAATTATACAATGAAGGGTCCTTCTAAGAAACAGCTCTGAAGCTCATGTTTATGTGTTGCAGAAAAGTTGTCAAAAGATGTCAGACCTACTTAAATTTTCAAAGTGTGGTTCTGGCAACAGAAGTTTTGACAACACCTAGATATTTGTCTGAGGATCTTGGGCTCCACCCCAGACCTGTTGAATTAGAATCTGCATTTTTAAAAACTTGAGGTATAGTTGATTTACAGTATTATGTCAGTTTCAGGTGTACAGCAACATGTGTAGAAATGCATAATTTGCATTTTAACAAGATTGTCAGGTGATTTGTGAGCACAGTCGAGATTCAGAAGCACTGCCTTAAAGTATGTTCCTTTTGACCAGAAAGCTTAGGCAAAAATAATAGCAACAGAACCCTCATATTTCAGAGCCTAATAAAGCTTTGGTTCTATCCACACTCTTCTTATTCCTTGCCTTATTATTTTTCTAATCTGATTTTCCTCTTACCTAATTCTTGTAACTATGGAATAAGATTATACTAGTGTTTCAGTTATCTAGTGCCATGGATCAAACCCTCTCCATACTTTGGTGGCTTAAGACAGCATCCACATTTATTTTGCTCATAGACACTTTGGGGATGGCTTGACAGAAGAGCTGGTTTCTGTTACACTTGGCATCAGCTGGGGCTCCTCAAAGGCAATGGGCTGAAATCATTCAAAGGTTTGCTCAATCAGATGTGTGGAAGTTGATGCTGGCTGTTAGACTGGAAGAAAAAAGCAGCTGGGATGCTGGGCAAAATGCCTCCATGTTATTTCTCCATATGGCCAACATGGTGGCTGAGTGCCAAGGGTGAGCCTCCCAGGATAAGGATAAGCTGGGCAGAGGCTATATTGCCCTTTATGACCTACTATTGGAGGTCACTTCTGCTACATTCTCTCCTAAGGGTTGTCTCACAGTCTTTCCCAAAGAAAGGAAATCGATTCTTTTTTTTAATTAATTTTTATTTTTAAATTGATTTATAGTTAATTTATAATGTGTTAGCATCAAGTGTACAACAGAGTCATTCAGTTATGTATATATTGTTGTTCAGTTGTTAAGTCATGTCCCACTCTTTGCGACCCCATGGACTGCAGTGCACCAGGATTTCCTGTCCTTCACTATCTCCCAGAGTTTGCTCAAACTTATGTTCATATATATGTATGTGTGTATTTATATATATATGCTGCTGCTAAGTTGCTTCAGTCATGTCCAACTGTGCGACCCCATAGATGGCAGCCCACCAGGCTCCCCCGTCCCTGGGATTCTCCAGGCAAGAACACTGGAGTGGGTTGCCATTTCCTTATCCAATGCATGAAAGTGGAAAGTGAAAGTGAAGTTGCTAAGTCTTGTCCAATTCTTCGTGTCCCCATGGATTGCAGCCTACCAGGCTCCTCCATCCATCGGATTTTCCAGGCAAAAGTACTGAAGTGGGTTGCCATTGGCTTCTCCATCTAAAACAGTATACATTCTAATAAAAGGTTTTTTAAAAAGAGAAGCATTAATATCAAGATTTGGCCTTGGAATACGGAATGAAGCAGGGCAAAGACTAATAGAGTTTTGCCAAAAAATGCACTGGTCATAGCAAACAGCCTCTTCCAACAACACAAGAGAAGATTCTACACATGGACATCACCAAATGGTCAACACCAAAATCAGATTGATTATATTCTTTGCAGCCAACGATGGAGAAGCTCTATACAGTCAACAAAAACAAGACTAGGAGCTGACTGTGGCTCAGATCATGAACTCCTTATTGCCAAATTCAGGCTTAAATTGAAGAAAGTAGGGAAAACCACTAGACCATTCAGGTATGACCTAAATCAAATCCCTTATGATTATACAGTGGAAGTGAGAAATAGATTTAAAGGCCTAGATCTGATAGATAGAGTGCCTGATGAACTATGGAATAAGGTTCGTGACATTGTACAGGAGACACGGATCAAGACCATCCCCATGGAAAAGAAATGCAAACAAGCAAAATGGCTGTCTGGGGAGGCCTTACAAATAGCTTTGAAAAGAAGAGAAGTGAAAAGCAAAGGAGACAAGGAAAAATACAAGCATCTGAATGCAGAGTTCCAAAGAATAGCAAGAAGAGATAAGAAAGCCTTCTTCAGCGATCAATGCAAAGAATTAGAGGAAAAGGACAGAATGGGAAAGATAGAGATCTCTTCAAGAAAATTAGAGATAGAAAGGGAACATTTCATGCAAAGATGGGCTCGATAAAGGACAGAAATGGTATGGACCTAACAGAAGCAGAAGATATTAAGAAGAGGTGGCAAGAATACACAGAAGAACTGTACAAAAAAGATCTTCATGACCAAGATAATCACGATGGTGTGATCACTCACCTAGAGTCAGACATCCTGGAATGTGAAGTCAAGTGGGCCTTAGAAAGCATCACTACGAACAAAGCTAGTGGAGGTGATGGAATTCCAGTTGACCTATTTCAAATCCTGAAAGATGATGCTGTGAAAGTACTGCCCTCAATATGCCAGCAAATTTGGCAAAGTCAGCAGTGGCCACAGGACTGGAAAAGGTCAGTTTTCATTCCAATCCAAAAGAAAGGCAATGCCAAAGAATGCTCAAACTACCACACAATTGCACTCACCTCACATGCTAGTAAAGTAATGCTCAAAATTCTCCAAACCAGGCTTCAGCAATATGTGAACCATGAACTTCCTGATGTTCAAGCTGGATTTAGAAAAGTCAGAGGAACCAGAGATCAAATTGCCAACATCCACTGGATCATGGAAAAAGCATGAGAGTTCCAGAAAAACATCTATTTCTGCTTTATTGACTATGCCAAAGCCTTTGACTGTGTGGATCACAATAAACTGTGGAAAAATCTGAAAGAGATGGGAATACCAGACCACCTGACCTGCCTCTTGAGAAATCTGTATGCAGGTCAGGAAGCAACAGTTAGAACTGGACATGAAACAACAGACTGGTTCCAAATAGGAAAAGAAGTACATCAAGGCTGTATATTGTCACCCTGCTTATTTAACTTATATGCAGAGTACATCATGAGAAACGCTGGACTGGAAGAAGCACAAGCTGGAATCAAGATTGCTGGGAGAAATAGCAATAACCTCAGCTATGCAGATGACACTACCTTTATGGCAGAAAGCGAAGAAGAACTAAAGAGCCTCTTGATGAAAGTGAAAGAGGAGAGTGAAAAAGTTGGCTTAAAGTTCAACATTCAGAAAACGAAGATGATGGCATCTGGTCCCATCACTTCATGGGAAATAGATGGGGAAACAGTGGAAACAGTGTCAGACTTTATTTTTTGGGGGTTCCAAAATCACTGCAGATGGTGATTGCAGCTGTGAAATTAAAAGACGCTTACTCCTTAAAAGGAAAGTTATGACCAACCTAGATAGCATATTGAAAAGCAGAGACATTACTTTGTCGACTAAGGTCCATCTAGTCAAGGCTATGGTTTTTCCAGTGGTCATGTATGGATGTGAGGGTTGGACTGTGAAGAAAGCTGAGCGCCAAAGAATTGATGCTTTTGAACTGTGGTGTTGGAGAAGACTCTTGGGAGTCCCTTGGACTGCAAGGAGATCCAACCAGTCCATTCTGAAGGAGATCAGCCCTGGGATTTCTTAGGAAGGAATGATGCTAAAGCTGAAACTCCAGTACCTTGGCCACCTCATGGGAAGAGTTGACTCATTGGGAAAGACTCTGAGGCTGGGAGGGATTGTGGGCAGCAGGAGAAGGGGATGACAGAGGATGAGATGGCTGGATGGCATCACTGACTCGATGGCTGTGAGTTTGAGTGAACTCCGGGAGTTGGTGATGGACAGGGACGCCTGGCATGCTGTGATTCATGGAGTCGCAAAGGGTCGGACATGACTGAGCAACGGAACTGAAATGAATACCAAGATTAAAGAATCTCATAGGGAAATATTAGATATCTTTAAAAGCACATAAAGTAAGGTGATTTTGGCTCATTAGTTCATATTTTTATATATCTATATCCACAATTTTCTATTAAAAATTTTTTACTAAATGTCACTGCAGTGCATCACCTATACTTGGCAACAGAAGGGCAGGCATTTCATTTCAAAGATTTTTATCGGTAGTATTTGCAAATGTACCTAATTTACATCCTCGGCTTCCCTGGTGGGTGAGATGGTAAAGAAGGGTTTGATATGCACACTACCATGTATAAAATAAACAAGACGTACCTACTGTATAGAATAGGGAACTATACTGTTCTATACAGTAGGTCCAGCTTGTTTATTTTATATACGGTAGAGTGCATATCAAATCCTTCTTTAAGAAGGAGTATGACAAAATTATGGAAAGGATGAGAAGTATTTCTGCGGCTGATTTTGGAAAATAAAATCTGCTACAACTACTCGTATTTTTTAAGTTGTTGTAAATTGTTTTAGAAGATAATAGATAAATTAATGATTAATAAATTAATACAGAATATTTTTCAGAATTAAATAGATTGTAGTTTTTTTTCTAAGCCTCTTGTACATCTTTACTTTCTAGTAAAGCAAATGGTTTGAAATAAGCAGAAAAACAGTAAAAAAAAAAAAAAAAGATGGAAATTGATCTCATGCTCCTGGTGTTGGTTTTATTGTTTAGTCACTAAGTCCAACTCTTTTACAACCCCATGGACTGTAGCCCACAAGGCTCCTCTGTCCGTGGGATTTCCTAGGCAAGAATACTGAAGTGGGTTGCCATTTCCTTCTTCCAGACCCAGGGATCGAACCCACGTCTCCTGCACTGGCACATGGATTCTTTACCACTGAGCCACCAGGGAAGCCCTCCCTGATGTTGGAGACTGATCTAATCGTAACAGGTTCTACTTGGTGTATTATTTTGAATACACTAGAGTGTCTGCTTTAGAGTCTCATGTTTAATGTGCATATAGATAATCTGGGAGGTCTTGGTAAATGCAGATTCTGATCCAGTTGAGTTGGGGTGGGGCTGGAGACTCTGCGTTTCTAACAATCTCCCCAGTGGTGCTGGCACTGCTGGCATTACAGTGAAGAATCTCTAAGATGTGCATCTGTGAAAATCATATTTGCCAGGACCTCTGCCCTGTCCCTGGGAAGCTCAGGTGGCACAGCGGTAAAGGACCTGCCTGCCAATCAATGCAGCAGACGCAAGACATGCAGGTTCCATCCCTGGGTCAGGAAGATCCCCTGGAGAAGGAAATGGCAACCTACTCCAGTATTTGTGCCTGGGAAATCCCATAGACAGAGGAGCCTGATGGACCCATGGGGCCACAAAAAGTTGGACACAACTGAGCACTGTCTACAATGCCCTGTCCTTAGATGGTAAACAGGAGGAAAGGACTCTTTACCAGACTGAGATCACTCCCTGCCTTAATTCTGAGGGCAGACCAGACACCCATTAGAGATGGTGCGTTCTACCCTAAGTCTACCCAGACAATGTGGTTCTTGCTTCCTCTGCTGACCCTAAAACCTCCTACTTGGACCTGAAGAATGCAGGCCGAGGTGATGGGGAGTGGCAAGAAACCCACATCTCATCTGTTCCCCCTGACTGACTACAGGTCCTTCCCGGATTTTCTTTGCTGGTGTAAATCTTGCCTACTCTGGTGTTTCTGCCCCTAGACTGTGAGCTGGGCCAGCAGCTGTGCAAGCACTGGTCTTTTTACTAGTGCCTTCTTACCCATTTACACTCTCCTCACTGAGCCCACGTTTAAAGAGTTCATCTCTGCCCGGGGCTGTCCTCATATCATGTGCATCCTCTGCTTGAGACAGAGAGGAGTCTCGAGGGCCAAGTCATCTGGTCCCCAAAGACCCAGGAGATTCGGGCATGATTTCTGGATTCCCTATTTTTTCATTTTTCACTCAAGAATCTGATGTAACACGGCACTGACACTGTGCTCTTAGCAGTGTTTGGACACTTACTAATATACGTGAAGTGCTGTGAGCCTCAGCGTCTTTGCCTGTAAAGTGTCTATAAAAATTCCCACCTCAAAACATTGTTAGAGGAAAATTATAGCAAGTCATAGGTGCAAAGACTCTTGAGAGTCCCTTGGACAGCAAGGAGATCAAACCCGTCAATCCTAAGGGAAATCAGCCCTGAATATTCATTACAAGGACTGAAGCTTCAATACTTTGGCCACCTGTTGTAAAGAGCCGACTCATTGGAAAAGACCCAGATTCGAAGAAAGATTGAGGGAAGGAGGAGATGGGAGCAACAGAGGAGGAGATGGTTGGATGGCATCACTGATGCAATGGACACGAGTTTGAGCAAACTTCGGGACGTAGTGAAGGACAGGGGAGCCTGGCGTGATGCAGTTCATGGGGTTGCAAAGAGTCGGGCACGAATGAGCAACTGAACAACAACAGTAGGTGCAAACGGGTTTTTAAGATTAAAAAGACTATATAAGTGAAAAGGTCCAGGTTAATGACCTAGCTACCACTGAGACGGTTATATGTATGATAGAAGAAAAGATAAAATTTTATCTTTTTATGTCCAGCCTTCCTCAAAGCATGGTTCAAGGACCAGTGCATCAGAATCACCTGGAATGTTTATTAAAATCTAAATCCCAAAGCCCCTCTTGAACATTCACTGAGTATGAATTCCTGAAAGGAAGGTACAGTCATCTGCATTTTGATCTCTTCAACTGATTCTTATATGAATTAAGGTTTGGAGAGCCAGGCTGCTGCCTCCACTTTACGGGATTTTCTTGACCTCTGCTGGGTTAAGCTTCAGGGGTCAAACTCAGTGATAGTTTGGATTTTTCCTGCTCCTTCTCAAACCCCAAATAGGGATCTCCCAAGCTCCAGTCCTGGCTTGGTTTCCCACCGCCTCCCACTTGGATGTTCCAAGCTTGGTTGTCATTTCTCCATGTCAGGCTCTTATTCTAGACCCTCTCCTGTGGGTCCCTTCCAAAAGCCTCAGCTTTCAGCCTTCCTCCAGCTCTCAGTCCCAGAGTGTGCCCTCTGGCTCCTGAGAGTAAATCCTCAGGCAAGTTTCTGCCGCCCTTGGGGAGTAATTGTCACAGCCTGCTCTTTCTGAGCTAGCTCTTAGGGTGTCTTGGCTACAGTACATCCCATGAGTCAGCCCTGTCAGGGAAAAGGAAGACTCCCCAACAAGCCAGCTCCTGTGGAAATCAGCTCTTCCCTTTGAAAGAAGTGCAGCTGGCCCTCCCCCAGTGCTTGCTGGGAAACCAGCAATCCTCTAGCGAGGGGCCAAGAAGTGGCCTGAGTGCCCACCCTTCTTCTCCTGACCCATTTCAGAGGGAAATTCCAATGTCTGGAGAGTTCCAGAACTGATCCAGAGCAAGGTTCCTGTTCATCTTCACGTCCCTTAGAACCAGGAGAAACTGGGGACCACTTCGTGTGACCAAGGGGGCATCAGGGAGTGTCAGCCACATCAGCCCCAGCAGTGTTCTATTTCCTTAGCTTTCACAGAAAGAAATACACGTTAGAAAAGCAAGGGTTTGTCTCAAAATAAGAACTAGCACAGCTTCCAGATGTTCGAGATAAGTTCTAGTGCTAACTATGAATCTGAGCATTAAGACCATCCTTTTTGGCTTATTGTCCTGGAAGCATTTCCCAGGACATATATTTGTCCCTGTTGATATGAGAACATTTGACAGTGTAGACTTTATTCCCAGAAGCACTTGTTCATCTTTTTCTCTCATGATGTCTCTACAGGATAATACTGTTGTCCTTTTCAGTCCTTACCAAGTGAAAGGATGGTAGATTAAGGTAGGAGAGTGCTTTTATTGGTTGGCATAAAAATGCTCACTTGTTGGTTTTGTTTAGATTAGGGATGGGCAACTCAGCCTGCATGCTTGTTTTTGTAAATAAAGTTTCATTGAAATAAAGCCACACCCATTTATTTACATACTATCCATGGCTGCTTTCCCCTACAATGGTCAGAGTTGTGTAGTTGCAACAGGATGATATGATTCTCAATGCCTGAAATATTTACTACCTGGCTTTTCACAAAAAAATGCTTGCTGACCCCTGGTTTAGACTATAAATGTCAAGAAGTTTCAGGACAGATACCATTAGGCTAATTTGATAAAGAGATGAGCACAGTTCAGCGTGCCTAATAGGTACGTCTGGGTGTGTTTGATGATTTCTGGAGGTGCAGTACATAGGACTTTAAACTTTCCATGTGGAAGAAAAGAAATTGAAGAAACAAAAAATGTTCATCATGCTTATCTTTGATTAGTAGGATTGTAGATCAGTTTAATTTTCTTCCTTTCCCTTCCTGGATTGCCCCAATTTCCTTCAGTGAACAGTCATTACACATACACTAACACACACACACCCCAAAACCCCTCACTCTAGGTTATTTCATGAGGTCTAGTTCTTTAAACAAAAAAGATCTAAACATTATAAAAATTATTTTTTTCTAAAGCAGAGACAGAAATAGAGGGAAAACCTTTTTCATAATCAAGTCAAAACAATAATATGTAAAATCTCTCTTTTAGCTTTTATGTCCCTGTGATAAATATTCATGGGAGTCTGTCAATCAAAAGAAAAGTTAATGGATTAGGATTATTTTACAATGTATTTTGCAATCCTAAATCCAGGACATAATCCTCAGCAGGTGCTAGGCAATCCTGTTTGCCAGATTACAGTTGCCGAGTTGTGTATCAGTCAGGACTTTGTGGTTGCAAGTGACAGAAAGCTGAGTCAGATAACCTAAGGCAAAAAGAGGAGGCATTTACTTGCCCTCACATGCAAACCACAGGAAGGACGTAGGAGTAACTGGAACCAGCTCCAGTATCATCAGCTTTCCCTGTTTCTACCTCTGCTTCTTTCTGTTTGTGGGAGTCTTTCTCTGGAGCCAACTTACTAGAGCTTGTTTGAAAGGAGGAACCTGATTGGTCAGGCTTGAGTCACCTGGTTGGAGGAAGAGAGGTAGGTAGGAGGTGAAGAGAAAGTGAGTGAGAGGCAGAGGAGGGGGCAGAGTCACAATCATGGGGGAATTCTATTGAAGCAGGCAGCCACTGTAATTGACACCTATTCATTATAGACATGGTGGTCCAAATGTTTTAAGACAGCCTGGATACTATACACAGGTAGACCTCTGAGATATTGTGGGTTTGGTTCCAGATCACTACAGTAATGCAAATATTGCAATAAAGCAAGTCACATGCACTTTTTTTGTTTCCCAGTACACACAAAACTTATGTTTACACTATACTGTGGTAAAGTGTACAATGGCATTATGTCTAAAAAATCAGTGTACATAGCTTAATTTAAAAATACTTTATTGTGGGACTTCCCTGGTAGGGCAGTGGTTAAGACTTCAGGCTTCCAGTGCAGGGGGTGTGGGTTCGATCCCTGATCAGGGAATATGATCCCACATGCCACTCGATATAGCCAAAAGATTAAAGAAAAAAAAAAAAAAACCCTCCCCCGCCAGAACCAAAACTTCATTGCTAAAAAATGCAAACCATCATCTGAGCCTTTAGCCACAAATATTCAATTTGTAAAAACCTCAATATCTGCAAAGCATAATACAGTGAGGTATGGCTGTCCAGATTGGCAGTGAACAATGTTCATCTCAGGGAATCTGTATTATTTAAATCCTTAAAGACCATTCACCAAATGCCTTAAAACCTAGTCTTCCTTTCTCTTCTTTTCTTTCTCACTGATGAAAAATGAAATGCACTTCTGTTCTTCCTCCAGCATTTTGCTCTGTCAGTCAAAATCCTAATCACCCCCATTTATCTCACCTTCGTTCAGCAGGGCAAGAGCTTGACTTGCTCCCCTAAGATCTACCCCAGTGCTACTGAGACTTCAGTGAACTTCAGTCACCCTGATGGCCACCTAAAACACTGATTCCACTGCCCCATTCCCACAGAGTCTGAGTCAGTAGGTATGAAGGGGGGCCCATGAACTTGCATTTCAAACACACTACCAAGTAATGCTTTTGCTGTGAGTCCATGGACCACACTTTGAATAGCACTGAAATAGCTCATGCCTCAAACCCATGTTTCCGTAGTAATCTCACAACCTCGGTGGTTTTCACTCAGGGGCAATTTTGTCCCCATAGGGACAATTTGCAGTATTTCTGGTGCTTGTAGATACCTGGCGACATTTTCTGTTGCCACTACTTGGAGAGTGGAGGTGGGCACAGCTGGCATCTAATTGGTAGCAGCCAAGGATGCTACTAAATGTAAAGCACAGGACAGCTCTCCAAGCCAAAAATTATCTAGCACAAAATGTCAGTAGTGCTGAAGTGGACACACCTTACTTTAATCCAGAGGATGAACTCATGAGCCAAGATGAACTTCACAAGTGGTTTTGTTTGTCTTCTACTTTTTTCTGAAAGGCAGCGTAAGTGAAAAGATGTTTTATGTCATCTTCATGTCATCGGGGGAATGCAGATTGAAACAACAATGAGAGACCACTTGACACCTATTCAGTTCAGTTCAGTCGCTCAGTCGTATCTTACTCTTTGCAACCTCATGAATCGCAGCATGCCAGGACTCCCTGTCCATCACCAACTCCCGGAGTTCACTCAGACTCTCGTCCATTGAATTAGTATGGCCCAAATCTAGAACACTGATGACACCAGGTGCTAGTGAGGACATGGAACAACAGGACTCGCTGCTGGTGAGAGTGCAAAGTGGTACAGCCACTTTGGAAGACAGGTTTATAGTTTCTTGCAAAATTAAGCATGCCTTTACCATACCACCCCAAAATCACACCCTTTGAAATTTTCCCAAAGGAGCTGAAAACTTATGCCTACACAAAATCTTGCACACAGATGTTTATTGCACTTTTATTCATCATTGCCAAAAGTTGGGATCAACCATGATGTCCTTCAGTAGGTAAATGGATAAACAAAGTGTGGTACATTCAGACAATGGAGTATTTTTCAGCTCTAAAAAGAAATGAATTCCCAAACCATGAAAAAAAAAAAAAAGAACATGGAAGAACCTTAAATGCATGTTACTAAGTGAAACAAGCCAATGTGAAAAGGCTGTGTGCTGTATGATTCCAATTGCACAATATTCTCAGTAAGGCAAAACTATGGAGAGAGTAAAAAGATCAGTGGTTGCCAGGGGTTAAGGGAGTGGAAAGGATGAATAAGTGGAACACAGAGGATTTTCAGAGCAGTGACACTGTTATACCCTGTAAGATAATATAGTGATGGATACATGTCATTATGCATTTGTCCAAACCCTAGAATGTACAACACCAAGAGTGAACTGGAACATTGTCGTATGAACTGTGGACTTTAGGTGATAATGATGCATCAGTGTAGGTTTACCAATTGTTGACCAATATACCTCTCTGGTGGGGGAATACTGATGTTGGGAGAGGCTGTGCATATATACGAGCAGGGAGTATGTGGGAAATTTTCATATCTTACCCTTGACTTTGTCATGAACCTAAAACTGCTGTAAAAAAACTTAGTCTTTTGGTTTAAAACCCACAGAAGGAAGCAGATTCTAGTAGAATCAACTTAACATTGATGTTGTATTCTGTGCTTACTATCTCCTTATGGGCCTAGCCCCAGAGATATCAGAGTTACAGCCCTCTGATCTCATTCAACCTTTTGGTTTTATAGATGAGGGAGGAGCAGCAGGATGGTCTAAACAAGTTGCCCAAGGTTCAATGTCTTGGAATGTCAGGTCCATGAATCAAGGCAAATTGGAAGTGGTCAAACAAGAGATGGCAAGAGTGAACGTCGACATTCTAGGAATCAGCGAACTAAAATGGACTGGAATGGGTGAATTTAACTCAGATGACCATTATATCTACTACTGCGGGCAGGAATCCCTCAGAAGAAATGGAGCAGTCATCATGGTCAACAAAAGAGTCCGAAATGCAGTACTTGGAGGCAATCTGAAAAATGACAGAATGATCTCTGTTTGTTTCCAAGGCAAACCATTCAATATCACGGTAATCCAAGTCTATGACCCAACCAGTAACACTGAAGAAGCTGAAGTTGAATGGTACTATGAAGACCTACAAGACCTTTTAGAACCAACACCCCCAAAAGATGTCCTTTTCATTATAGGGGACTGGAATGCAAAAGTAGGAAGGCAAGAAACACCTGGAGTAATAGGTAAATTTGGCCTTGAATGCAGAATGAAGCAGGGCAAAGACTAATAGAGTTTTGCCAAGAAAATGCACTGGTCATAGCAAACACCCTCTTCCAACGACACAAGAGAAGACTCTACATACGGACATCACCAGATGGTCAACACCGAAATCAGATTGATTATATTCTTTGCAGCCAAAGATGGAGAAGCTCTATACAGTCAACAAAAACAAGACCAGGAGCTGACCATGGCTCAGATCATGAACTCCTTATTACCAAATTCAGACTCAGATTGAAGAAAGTAGGGAAAACCACTAGACCATTCAGGTATGACCTAAATCAAATCCCTTATGATTATACAGTGGAAGTGAGAAATAGATTTAAAGGCCTAGGTGTGATAGATAGAGTGCCTGATGAACTATGGAATGAGGTTCGTGACATTGTACAGGAGACAGGGATCAAGACCATCCCCATGGAAAAGAAATGCAAACAAGCAAAATGGCTCTCTGGGGAGGCCTTACAAATAGCTTTGAAAAGAAGAGAAGTGAAAAACAAAGGAGACAAGGAAAGATATAAGCATCTGAATGCAGAGTTCCAAAGACTAGCAAGAAGAGATAAGAAAGCCTTCCTCAGTGATCAGTGCAAAGATAGAGGAAAAGAACAGAATGGGAAAGACTAGAGATCTCTTCAAGAAAATTAGAGATACCAAGGGAACACTTCATGCAAAGATGGGCTCGATAAAGGACAGAAATGGTATGGACCTAACAGAAGCAGAAGATGTTAAGAAGAGGTGGCAAGAATACACAGAAGAACTGTACAAAAAAGATCTTCATGACCAAGATAATCACGATGGTGTGATCACTCATCTAGAGCCAGACATCCTGGAATGTGAAGTCAAGTGGGCCTTAGAAAGCATCACTACGAACAAAACTAGTGGAGGTGATGGAATTCCAGTTGAGCTATTTCAAATCCTGAAAGATGATGCTGTCAAAGTGCTGCACTTAATATGCCAGCAAATTTGGCAAACTCAGCAGTGACCACAAGACGGGAAAAGGTCAGTTTTCATTCCAATCCAAAAAAAAAGGCAATGCCAAAGAATGCTCAAACTACCGCACAATTGCACTCATCTCACACGCTAGTAAAGTAATGCCCAAAATTCTCCAAGCCAGGCTTCAGCAATACATGAACCATGAACTTCCAGATGTTCAAGCTGGCTTTAGAAAAGGCAGAGGAACCAGAGATGAAATTGCCAACATCTGCTGGATCATGGAAAAAGCAAGAGAGTTCCAGAAAAACATCTATTTCTGCTTTATTGACTATGCCAAAACCTTTGACTGTGTGGATCACAAGAAACTGTGGAAAATTCTGAGACAGATGGGAATACCAGACCACCTGACCTGCCTCTTGAGAAACCTATATGCAGGTCAGGAAGCAACAGTTAGAACTGGACATGGAACAACAGACTGGTTCCAAATAGGAAAAGGAGTACGTCAAGGCTGTATATTGTCACCCTGCTTATTTAACTTCTATGCAGGGTACATCATGAGAAATGCTGGGCTGGAAGAAACACAAGCTGGAATCAAGATTGCCGGGAGAAATATCAATAACCTCTGATATGCAGATGACACCACCCTTATGGCAGAAAGTGAAGAGGAACTAAAAAGCCTCTTGATGAAAGTGAAAGAGGAGAGTGAAAAAGTTGGCTTAAAGCTCAACATTCAGAAAACGAAGATGATGACATCTGGTCCCATCACTTCATGGGAAATAGATGGGGAAACAGTGGAAACAGTGTCAGACTTTATTTTTCTGGGCTCCAAAATCACTGCAGATGGTGATTGCCACCATGAAATTAAAAGACGTTTACTCCTTGGAAGAAAAGTTATGACCATCCTAGATAGCAGATTGAAAAGCAGAAACATTACTTTGCCGACTAAGGTCCGTCTAGTCAAGGCTATGGTTTTTCCAGTGGTCATATATGGATGTGAGAGTTGGACTGTGAAGGCTGAGTGCCGAAGAATTGATGCTTTGGAACTGTGGTGTTGGAGAAGACTCTTGAGAGTCCCTTGGACTGCAAGGAGATACAACCAATCCATTCTGAAGGAGATCAGCTCTGGGCTTTCTTTGGATGGAATAATGCTAAAGCTGAAACTCCAGTACCTTGGCCACCTCACGCGAAGAGGTGACTCATTGGAAAAGACTCTGATGCTGGGAGGGATTGGGGGCAGGAGGAGAAGGGGACAACAGAGGATGAGATGGCTGGATGGCATCACTGACTCAATGGTCGTGAGTCTGAGTGAACTCTGGGAGTTGGTGATAGACAGGGAGGCCTGGTGTGCTGCGATTCATGGGGTCGCAAAGAGTCGGACACGACTGAGCAACTGGACTGAACTGAACTGAGACCTGGAATTCAGCCCTGTGACAGTGATCACAATGCTATTGTGAGTCAATATAAACATGCTGATACCCTCCAGTACAGGGATCCCCAACCTCTGGGGTCTCATGCCTGATGATCTGAGGTGGAACTGATGTAATAGTCATAGAAGTAAAGTGCACCATAAATGTAGTGCCCTGGAATAATCTTGAAACCATCCCCCTCCCCCACACCCCCACATTGTATTTGTGAAAAAATTGTCTTCCACGAAACTGGTCCCTGGTGCCACAAAGGTTGGGGATCACTGGCTCCTATACATTCGGGTGAAACCATATTATTCGTCATTTATTTATTCTTTCGGCATCCATTCACCACGTTCTTATTTGCACACACATGATTAAATATTTAGATACAGAAATCAGAGATTCTTGTGTATTACCTAATGACGGCATTGGACACGTGATGTATTTGGCACATGATATTGCTTTAGCATCCCCTCCAAATGCTTAAGGACAGAGATGTTTCAGCAACAAGTTCTATTTTTGAAATACCACACTGAATCTCGGAACTTGTTATGAGACCCGATGGCTTTTTCAACTAGCAATGCAGACTGAAAACAGCTGGCCTCTGCCCTTCAGAGAAGATCTGCACAATCTATGATTTTTTTTTAAATCTTCATTATTATAACAGTAAAATATTGTCAAAAACAAAAGCAACGAACAGCAACAAAACCAAAATTTCAAAGAAGTAACTCTAGATCAGGGGCTGGTAAACTGTGGCCTGCGTGCCACATCTAGCCTACCATTCATTTCTATAAGGAAGCTTGATTAGGATACAGCCACGTCCATTCATTTACATATTTTCTGTGGCTGGATTCATGGTACAAGGGCAGAGGTGAGTAGCAGGCAGAGGCCTTATTTCCCGCTGGCAGGGCCTAAAGTATTTACTATGTGGCCCTTCAGGAAAAGTTTGCCAGACCTCCTCTTACTATATATTGGGTTAAACCATCTGAAATTGCCAGCATTTGGCAGTTTTGACCTCTACTTTCATATGATCCACTCCAAAAACCAAAGGATAACGGTCCCACTGAAGAATGTCTTTTCCCCACCCCCCTTGCAAGCAAAAACTTGGAGCAACTCCTGAGGCTCCGAACAGATTTTCACAATGGCCAAGTTTAGCAATAAAATCACTTTTTCACCTACAAAAAAGAAAATATATAAAATCATCCTTTTCCTAGAAAATGGACAAAGATTAAACTGCCTCGCTGGGCCTTAAAACAGAATTTTCTAGTGAAAGATTTGGCAGCTCTCTGTGGGTGAAGATCTACCCTGCCCCACCTATAAGATCTCTCTCAACTGCAGTTAGTCATTCACGAGGCCTTTTTATGAGCTCCATCTTCTGCAAACACTCCAAGGTCTGTGCTTCACTTAAGAGCTGGCACTAATGTGTTTGCATAACGTGGGTCATTTCAGGTCACTGCTGATCTAATGGAGTAAACCTCTGTTTGGATGGCCTCAAGTTACACCACACCTGTAGCTGTCAGTTTCTATCTTCCTATAGAAATAGCCAGTGTGGTGAGAAAAGTAGCCAGTTGAGGTGTGTGACTTGGGCCAGTCTACTTTGGAACTTTGACACAACCTCTGACCAGTGGTATGAACCTGAGTTAGGTTCGTAGTTTTGATGCCACTCACTTTCCTTAGCTGTAAAATGGGAGTCATGCCTGTTTTGCAGGACTTGTTGTAGGGAGCCAAGTGCCTGATCATTAGCACATTGGTAAATGATTTTAAGACAAACTATATGAAGTCCCTGAAAAAAAGTGGCAATGGCATGTCCTATAAGCTACAATTGTCATTTTGGGGATTGTTACCATTCTTATGTGTACATGGGCCAGGGCCAAGTAACATGGCCAAGGTACCACATGCCCCTTGGAGCTTCTAGCCAGGGTTAGGACAAAGGTGAGGCAAGTTACACATCTAGGACACAAAATTTAAGGAGGCCCTCATTCTCAAATGCAGAGCCCGCCCAGCAGAGCCATGTTCCCCAACCCCAGAGAACTGTGGGGCCATCTGACTGAGCTGCGGGTGACGCTGGCACCCAGAGGGGGCACCGCATAGCATCAGAATTGAATCAGCTTCAGCCATACACAGCAGCAGGGCTGTGCCTCCCAGACAAGATGCTGAGCTTCTAGGGGGCTGGTGATGTCTTTTTTTTTTTTAATTTTGTAATCTGGGCAAGGCTACATGGACGGGTTCCGATTGTACCCGTCTGTCTAACTGTAAAAAAAGATCTTGAAGGCGCCCACTTTCTGAGATGTGTTGAGAAGGTTAAAATGAAAGTTGCTCAGTCGTGTCCAACTCTTTGCAACCCCACGGACTATACGGTCCGTGGAATTCTCCAGGCCAGAATACTGGAGTGGGTAGCCTTTCCCTTCTCCAGGGGATCTTCCCAAGCCAGAGACTGAACCAGGGTCTCCCGCATTGCAGGCGGATTCTTTACCAGCCGAGCCACAAGGGAAGCCCAAGAATACTGGAGTGGGTAGCCTATCCCTTCTCCAGGGGATCTTCCCAACCCAGGAATCGAACCACGGTCTCCTGAATTGCAGGCGGATTCTTTATCAACTGAGCTATCAGGGATGAGAAGGTTAAGACACTCCCAGTTCAGATCATCATCTTGCGGTTCTGAAGTCGCAGCATAGGGTAAGGAAATGGGGCGGGGAGCACCTGTTCTCTAATTCAGGCAGGGGGCCAATTTCAGTCTGCAGCAAAATCCAGCCAGCCACCTCTTTTTGTAAATAAAGATTTATTAAGGCACAGCCACACCCATTTACTTGTGTCTGACCTATGGCTGCTTCCACCAGGCATCAGCAGAGCTGAGTGGTTGTGACAGATTGCCTGGCCCACAAAGCCATCTGCTTTGATTGAGAAGCTGCCAATACTGTTGCCTCTCTCACCTCTTTATCCTCTGCATCCTTTAGCCTCCCTTCCTCTGGCTCATGCCTGTGCATCAAGGCTTTTTCCAAATGCAGAACAGCTCTGATTGTCTAGATAAAGGACAAGTGGGGTGCTTGCCATCACCCTGCCTTTGTCATTTATCTGAGCTGTCTACTGGGGCACAAGCCAGGTGTGCTTTTGTTGTGTGCCACGAAACAGAATGATCAGATTGGTTCATTACAAGAGTGCTACTGAAGATAAGATTGAATTTGACAACAATGGCATGCCAGTTCGTGCGGAACACCTGCACACATTCAAGCTGCTTAACCAGAAAAAGATCTCTAAGTGAATCATTTATGGAAAGGGACATCCAGACAGAACCATTTTGATTACTAACTTCAAGTCTTCTCTAGCACATGATCATATATGGGCTCTGGATTCCCACAGTGCAGTGTTAAGAGTATATGACACCTACCAGGTGTTTGGTGATAACATCTTGCTGAATGGGATCACTAGCATGGAAATAGAAAAAGCATTCACTGTTGATTAAAACAAGAAAATTGTCACTGCCCCACATTTCTGCAGTATTTTCTCTCCTCCATTTTTAATCAGTCATCTTTTTGGCATCCTCTTTCCTTAAGAAAGGAGACATCAGAATGGAAGAAAACAGCTTTGAGAGGGATTGTCTGATAGATAAAACTTTTTAAGTTTCAGTTGAAAATGTTGGCTCTTTTCTACATTCTTCCAAGGACCTTCTCCATGACCTCGGGTTTGCATAGCCTATTTATTCTTCCATCTGCAGAAAAATAATAATGTTAGGTCATGCCCACTTACTTCCTCAGTTCATCTAAGGAATGATTATTGTCTGTGAAGTTCTTTTAGATGTCTCAGTGAAATAGATGGTGGAATTTGAAAACTAAGCCCTGACATGGGCCAGTACATTTCCACTGCCAGTACTTTGTGATAAAGAATGAAGATTTATGTCCATACTTGGTCCTAACTTGCTCGGTATCTTGAAGTGATGCAATCACCATGTGACTTTCTGTACCTTTAACTGTGGGAGGAGAAGAGAAATCTGAGTAAAGAGAAGAATTTCCTTCAGAGAGGGAGAAATTGTACAGAAACATCAAAGGAAGGACCTTCCAGAATTATTGCTTCATTGTTTCTTGTATGGGTTGAATTTTCAGGGAATTCACCAGAAACACATATTGAACATATATACTATTAAAGGCACTATTGTGGATACAAAGACATTTTAGAAATCCTCTTTGTGGGACTTTCCTGGTGGCACAATGGATAAGAATCCTGCCAATTCAGGGGACAAGGGTTCGAATCTTCCACATGCCATGGGCAACTAAGTGTGTGTGCCACAGCTGCTGCACCTGTGCCTTAGCGCCTGGGAGCCGCAACTACTGAAACCCACGCACGCCCTGGAGCCTGTGCTCCGCAAGAAGAGAAGCCCCTGCAGCGAGAAGCCTGCGTACTGCATCTAGAAAGCAGCCCCACTCTCCACAACTAGACAAGGCCCGCACACAGCAACGAAGAGCCTGTGCAGCCAAAAAGAAACAATACAATAAATAAATAAACCGTCTTTGTGAGATGTGTAGCCTTTTAGAGCGAGAACCCACAAGCTCAAATTGTGTCCACATCTTTTCCTGGATACATGTCCTTGAAGAAACTACTTATTTTATCTGGAAAAACTACTTATTTTACTCAATTGTTGACTTAAAAACTACTTATTTTACTTAATTTTCTCATCCTAAACTGGAAGTAATCACTAGCCAGCCCTCCCTTAGCTTTGCAGTGAGGAGGAAATGACATGGTAATGTGATCCATGGAGAACCTGGAAAGGAGCCAGCAGTAAATATTAGCCAGGTGATGGTTGTTGTTATATTAAAAGGTATTCCACAATTGAATTTACGTTTGTTAACAACAACAACAACAAAAGTCCCCAAATGTGGAACCCAGAAAGATTTACAGTGTGCCCTTTCAATGCCATTCTAGAACAGTTTTTATAAGCCTACCTGCAGGCCAGATAATGTAGGCAGCTTTGACTTATGTTCTGCTTGATTATACCCAAGCTTTTATAAAATTGAATGCTAACCTGTACAAAAATTGGTAAATTGAAAAAGATGTTTGTCAAGTAAGGATAGAAATGATTTCTAGCTAGTAGAAAAGTACTATGGTTTTACTGCACCATCGGGTATTTATCATTTTGTCTCTAACTTGGAGATCTTATTTCAGCATTCTTTCTTTTGGAGATTATAAATACTTAAGTTTTGGTATTCTTCTTTAGAATATCTATACTATACTGCTGGCTCCCTCATTTGTGAGTTAAATAAATCTTTAAAACTTGCTTATTCATTATAGGGATGTTAGCTATGTTTTTACCTTATTGAAAATTAGAATTTGATAGTTTCTAGCCTTACCTTTTTTCTCTCATCTTCAAATTGATTAGGAGAGGAGGGTATTTGAGTCTTCCAGGGCTAGGGTCTTTCATAACAAAAGAGCTATGCATGTGGCATGCTAAGTCATTTCAGTCCTGTCCGACTCTTTGCAACCCCATGGACTGTAGCCCACCAGGCTCTTCTGTCCATGAGATTCTCCAGGCAAGAATATTGGAGTGGGTTGCCACGTCCTCCTCCAGGGGATCTTCCTGACCCAGGGATTGAACCCACATCTCCTGTGGCTCCTGCATTACAAGCAGTTTCTTTACCACTGAGCCACCAGGGAAGCTCCAAAAGAGCTAAGGCCAAAAGTCACTGTACTTCAGCACCTAATGTATAGTAGATTAAATGTACTCACCCACTGCCAACACCCACTGCCATCCTTAAACATTAGCATAGCTTTCAATTTTGAATCTAAAGTGTGTCTCCTATGGACAGCATACAGTTGGATCTTGTTTTGTTTATCTGACAGACACTGCTTTGGGATTGTAATTGTCTAACCCTTTTATATTTACACTTAGTATTGATATGGTTGAATTTACCTCTACCATTTTGTCTCGTTTCCCATATGCCTCTGGTGTCTTTTGTTCCTATTTTCCCTCTTTACTACATTTTATTATAGTAAGTGGATATTTTCTACTGTATTATTTTCATTTCTTTAATGATATTTAAAATTTTTTTATTTTAGTTTTCTTCTTAAGGCTTATATGAAGTCATTAATGGCTCTAGAACTTACAAAATACCTCTTAATTTATCAGAATCCACTTCAGATATACTAACTTAATTCCACTAAGATATAAAAGCCTTTTTCCACTTATAGTTCCATCCCCTACCCCTATTTTGTACTATTACTGCCATACATATTATGTCCATATATGTTAGAAACCAAACAACACATTGTTATAATTATTGGTTTATATAATCTTATCTTTTAAAGAAGCTGAGAGATAAAATGAAAGCAAGTATATATTTATAGTTTTTTTTTAAAGAAATCGTGGTATCAGCTTGTTATTTATCTATATATTTTAGTATTATTCTTATTAATTTATATTTATTTGGCTGTGTTGGGTCTTAGCTGCAGCACACAGAATCTTAGTTGCAGCATGTGGGATCTAGTTCCCTGATCAAATCTGGCCCCCTGCATTGAGAGTGTGGAGTCTTAGCCACTGGACCACCAGGGAAATCTCTGTAGTTTCTTGCATAATCCTTCTTATTTATCATTTTTGGTTCTCTTCATTTCTTCCTGAGGATTTGACTTAGTGTTTGGTATTATTTCCTTGCTGCATACCCTCACAATTTAACTCCTTTATTAAACATAGAGTTTATAGTCTTAGCCTCTGTCTGTTTTGTAGAGTTTTAGAGAAATAACCATGCTTTCTCTGGTTTAGTTTAAGATCTTTGTCAATAAACTTTAACCTCATATCCTCGCATCCAAAATAAGAATATCTGGGTGCTAGCTCTTCCACACACAGGAAGACAAATACAAATATATCATTATTCTTACTGAATCTCATTCTCAATCCTTTCTCTCATAAACATACTTTTAAAACATGAAAAAATCAGAGGTCTTTTTGTGGACACTGGCTTATTTGGACAAACATAATAGAATATTCTTTGACTCTTCAAGCTAAAAGAGTTTTCTGGGAAAAGACGAAATTAGTTTTTTGGGAATTTTGATAAGCAACTGCACTGTCCCCTAGCACACTATGCTTTTTAATTTCAAACACTCTAGCACTGGTGACATATTTCCCAGTTTCTCCAAAATAAGGCCTGTGTTTCCACCTCTAGCAGTGTTTGCAGTGAGATAAAGAGGTGGGAGAGGGGAGAAGGCATGTTTCCCTTGGGCTGCAAAATGAGGTATAGTCCTAGTGTTTCTCCTCAGAGAGAGGCCATGCTGAACCAAGGGTTTAACAGTGGTTCCCGAACTCTTTATCTGCGTGCTATTTACCTGGAGCTTAGTTACAATGCAGATTCTGACTCAGTAGACGGAGGGTGCAGCCTGGGGATCTGCAATTCTAATAAGCTCCCATGTGACACAGATGTTACTGGTGGTTGGGGGTCCAAACTTTGAGTAGCAATGGCTACTAGGGCACTCATTCTCAAAACTTCCTGCACATTGTAATCATTTGTCTTTTTTGTTTGTTTGTTTTTTGTTTTTAATTCCTGATAACTGGAGCCCATGTTCAAAGATTCTGATTTGATTGATTGTGATTTTAATCATCATGTGCAGACAGGTTTGAGAACTACTGGGAGTTACAAGTAAAAGTGCAAGAGACTGTGGTCAAGCCAGGAATATCTTGACTCAGTTTGTGCATCACCAAAACCCAAGTCAGAATTTTTCTGTAGCTGAGTCTCTTCTTTGCTAGCATGTCCTGCCCATGGCTACCAGGTAAATCTAATTTCTCTCTCCTTTTTTTTTTTAACATCTTTCCCTGTTCAGTTCAACATTAGTACAACTGTAGCCAGATATCTTTATAGCCATGGCTTAGTAACACCATTATCTGCCAGGGTGCAGGCAATAAGGGATGCAAGTACAGTATTTGGAAACAATCGAGAGACTGAATATACAGATGGATAGTGGCCAGACCATATATAACAAAAGAACTTTGATCCACAGTTTCTGCAGCATTCAACTCAGCAAGCCAAACCATAACATCTATAGCCATCGACCCAGATCATCAGGACTTGGTCCCTGAGTGCCAGCTTCCTTGTTTTTTGCCCTGACTTCCAACCCAAGATCAACCAGAGTAAGCCAAGAATGCTCCCTGAATCAATCACATTATATACCCCACTTCTAATTATTGTCCCCCAATTTCCCCATGTCAGCACACTCCCATCAGGGCATACGTGGAATCTTATTTTTCACAAGAAAGCCTCCCCATCCTGTCCCTGTCTTTGAATCTCTGTAAGAGATAGTGGCTGACTCCCTTGCTCTGAATAAAGAGCCTCTGTCTGTTCTCTTTTGGGTAATCTTCACTGATGTCCACGTAATAATAAAACCAAGAGTCAGTCTGCTCTTTATTATCACCACACACCAGTGGTTCAAAATCATTTCAGTGAAATAGAACTCTTCGGCTAGGGCTTCCCTGGTGGCTGAGATGGTAAAGAATCTACCTGCAATCCAGGAGACAGGCTCCATTCCTGGGTTGGGAAGATTCCCTGGAGAAGGGAATGGCAACCCACTGCTGTATTCTTGCCTGGAGAATTCCATGGACAAAGGAGCCTGGTGGGCTACAGTCTATGGGGTCGCAAAGAGTCGGACATGACTGAGCGACTGAGCACACACAACAACAAACTAAGAGGCTCTTTTCTATGAAAAAAAGTGCACGTGCATTCTCCATTAGCAAAGCATGCTATTTAAAGTCAAAATACGGTTAACAGGCTGCTTTCAAACCAGAGTATCAGTTTCTGATAGGGCTCATTAAGCCTATAATTACAGTTAGAGTTTTCATAAAGCCACTTACCTTGATTGTTCAGTTTTGCCTGCGTCTCCCTCCCCAACACCACCTAGTCTCACCCCCAAAATGCATCCATCTGCGTTCTTCACATGTCTGCTGTGTATTGAAAAGTTGCACATGGTAAAGTCTCAGTTCAGTTCAGACGCTCAGTCGTGTCCGACCCCATGAACCGCAGCACGCCAGGCCTCCCTGTCCAACACCAACTCCCGGAGTTTGCCCAAACCCATGTCCATTGAGTCGGTGATGCCATCCAACCGTCTCATCCTTTGTCGTCCCCTTCTTCTCCTGCCCTCAATCTTTCCCAGCATCAGGGTCTTTTCAAATGAGTCTATTTGCCAGTATATTTTTCCCATTATCTTGACTATGAATCAAAATAGAGCAGGAAAGTAATAATAAGTAAAGTGTTAAGAAAAATGATCTAAATTTTGGAAAGAAGGCCAGGAGGGCTCAGACTCTCCCTTCAGTGTCATTAACTCTGAGCTGCTTAACAAGCTCACCCCAGGACTACATACATGGTGTGGGAAGTTACCTTTGTGTGACTTGCTATTTACTCTTTATTAAATAGGATCCCAGATTCTGTGAAGTTATGTGTTAACATGTATATGTTGCCTGGTTGAGATGCTATTCGTCCTGGATGGGTAGGAAAGATAAAGATAATACCAGAGATTTTTATAAAAGTTTTATTGCCTTGAAGGACTTTAAACAGTTTCATTTATAAACTAGTAATCTCCTTCGAACTTTCTTCTTTAATCCCTTTAAGTACATAGTTCCTCCAATTCTCCTTGAAATACCTTTATAGTCTCATTGATTCCATCATAAATTTTATTGGCTTAAATCTTTGACATGAGCCATGTTTTTAACTGTTTAGAAATTATATTTTGAGAAGAGTTCAGAAAAGTCAGCATACAAGGCCAGTCATGGTAGATGTGGTGAATGTGTGAATCTAGGTTCATCAGGTTAGAACAGCTCTTCTAATCCTTTCATAGATTCCTCCATCCAGAGTTGGATTTTTGTCTGTGTGTGTTTTCCAACATACTATTAATTTCACTTCAGGAACCATAGCCATGGAAAAAGCTTTTCCACAACATTCCTTAGAAGAGGAATCTGAAAGTGCAAATGACATTTGTGGCCTCCAACCTGTCTGGCACAGCACTGGTGGGAGGCCTAGGGGTTACAATAGTGACTTGCACCCAATGAAAGCTGCCCTGGAATATGGGGGGAAGGTGTCTGTGGGGCTGGCCCACCATTTCCCAGAGAGCAAAACAGGACCGGTAACTGGGTTTTCCAAATTGATGAAGAATAAAGCAGACTGAGTCAAGGCTCCGTGTCAGCCTCAAAGACATATGTTAGACTAGAAGATATTTCATAACAGTCTGGAAAAGTCTAGACACCCAGCAAGTTCTAATATCCAACCCAGGAGAAACCTTAGCCTCCATGAAGGGGAACATACTTGCCTGTGAAATTTGTTGGCAGTAAAATATTTGAACAGCTGGGGCCCTGGGTATAGTTCTGACATTGGGTGTTTTATACAAAGGAGCCTTTTTGTTTTCCCCATTCAGAAAAGGGGAAAGATATTTTCATGTTTTTATGTAAAAAGTTGTTATTTTTACTAGATCAGTTGGTCTGCTTGTTTTCTGGCTTCATATTTAACAAAATTTCTTATCATTAACTATGTGTTTTCAGTCATCTAGCATATATTTAAGTGGCTTTTTCTAATTTGAAAAGGTATTTGCTTTTTTGAAGATACTGTAAGACATGTTTGTCTCATCAGTATAGTATCGGCATTCAGGCTGCTGTTTGTGCTGTGGTCCACTATTTTATGTGCTATTTCATATTTAACCAGCTCTGAAGTGTTGAATCTATCTATCTATCTATATAAACTACTGAGAAGGTATAGACTGATAGTATTGATCTAAATCATTAAGATGTCAAACATCATGGAGGATTTTTCATTTTGTTTTGGTTTGAAACATTAAGGTGACTGAGTGAGAACATAAATTGAGTGAAAATCTTATTTTAAAAAGTCTCCTTTGCTAAAAATATCCAGAGTCATTCCATATTTTAATAACTCTTCCATGAAGCTATTTTGTAGTTATTAGCAGAAATGCAAAAGGGTTATCCAGGGCCTAGAAAAACACCATTATAATTGTTGGATGAATTTTCTTAAATAATAAAAACAACCCAAGTGGTCAGTTTGTACATAGTTTGTTTTGCCTTAGTCTAAGAATTTATCTGTACCAAAATAAATCTGGAAAGCAGAGCTGAGGAATCGAGCTGGTCAGGGTTTTACTATTACAGCTCTGCAGGGCTAAATGATTACCTCCTTCTCTCTTTCGCCTGATAAAGGTTTCCTGAGCAGGGGTCTCCCCACCCCTATGGTCAGTCCCTAGATCAGAGGTGTGTTCCCCACCCCAACTCCCAGATACTCACTGCTTTGTGAGCCAGTAACAGGCTCGAAAACAGTCTTGCCCTGGCTTTTTCTCCCACATACCAGTGCTATCTGTCAGCAAAGAAACCCAGAGAGGAATATAAAGAAACTAAATGTACAGTATTTTCCTTAAATGGCCTGAATGCTGGTTATTTTGCAATAGATTGAGAAAATCTCTCTGAAAAACTGCTGCTCCCTTTTGGAGGTTTTAGCTCAGGCCATTCCCTTGCATTTTCTGGAACATAACATCGTCAAAGAACTGAACATGCTTGCTCTGCTTAAAAGCTCCAGGGTCAGCCTTACCTCCTCTGGCTCTCGTGCTGCTTCTGACACTCAAAATTACTTGTTCTACCTCAGAAAGACCTTCACTTGCTGCTTCTCATTGGATTTGTAAATGGTGCATTTACTGAAGAGGAGAAACTTGTCTGCCTTCTCCTTTAGCCCAGCTGTGAGGCTGAGATTAATGGCCCCTCATAAAGGGTGTGTTCCTGTACCTGCCATACCTGTCCGTTCTGACCCCATAACACACGTAGTGAAAGTGAGTGGGAGCAAGTCACCATCAAGTGGGTCTGTTCTTTGAAAGAGTTCACTTTGTTGTGTTTGTCTTGAACTGGCGGAACCACTGCTCTGCCCCTTCCGGTCCTGAGGTGCCCCTTCCGGTTCTGAGGTTCTCCTTCTGGTTCTAAGGTGCCCCTCGCCTGGCCCACACCTGTTCCCTCCGTCAGGCCAGGCAGCTGTGCCCTGAGGGCCCCCAAGCTCCTTGTCTGCTGGTGGCTATTTTATTTTCTGATGGGCCCTCCCTTCTCACAGTCCTTTGAACTTTTCAGAAGAATCCTGGATTCCTCTCACTCTGCCCAGAGGCCTAGCAGAAAGGCTGACCTTCAACTTCCATGGCAGTGCTTCAGCTTCTCAGCCATGCTGTCCACTGTGGTAGCCACGAGCCTTACTGAGCATCTGAAAGGCCGCCAGTCTGCATAAGATGTGCAGTAAGTGTAAAATTCTTCCCACATTCCAAAGACCTCATACAAAATAAATAAAAGAACAGCACATACCTCAACACTTTTTACATTGATTAAATGTTGAAGGGATAATATTTTGCAGGTATTGGGTTACATAAAATGTATTATTAACAATAACCTCTATATAAAATAGGCTTCCCTAATGACCCTGGAGAAGGCAATGGCACCCCACTCCAGCACTCTTGCCTGGAAAATCCCATGGGTGGAGGAGCCTGGTGGGCTGCAGTCCATGGGGTCGTTAAGAGTAGGACACGACTGAGCCACTTCACTCTCACTTTTCACTTTCATGCATTGGAGAAGGAAATGGCAACCCACTCCAGTGTTCTTGCCTGGAGAATCCCGGGGATGAGGGAGCATGGTGGGCTGCCATCTCTGGGGTCGCACAGAGTCGGACACAACTGAAGCGACTTAGCAGCAGCAGCAGCCGCAGCAGCAGCAATGACCCAGATGATAAAGAATCTGCCTGCAATGCAGGAGATCCAGGTTCGATCCCTGGGTTGGGAAGATTCCCCTGGAGAAAGGAATGGCTAGCCACTCCAGTATTCTTGCCTGGAGAATCCCATGGACAGAGGACCCTGGTAGGCAATGGTGGTCCATAGGGTCACAAAGAGTCGGACATGACTGAGTGACAAACACAACTGTATAAAATAGAGCACTAACAAGGACCTAGCATAGGGAACTATATTCAGTATCTTGTAATAATCTATAATGGAAAAGAACCTGAAAAAGAGTAGATAGGTATATGTATGCCTGAATCACTGCTGTACACCTGAAACATCGTAAATCAACTATACTTGAATTTTTAAAAAATAGAAAAATAAAATGATGACAATCAGAAAAAAAACACATTAACCTCACCACTTAATGTGGCCGCTAGACATTTCAAATTTTATATTTGATGCACATTTGTGGCTCGCATTCTATTCCCATTCAGTAGAGTCAAACTAGGCACTTACTGTTGCCAGGTATTTTGAAACTCTGGATCTCTATGTTTTTAAGAGTAAGAAATAGATTACCAAGAACATATAGTCTATTGAGGGAGAAGGGATCATGGTAAATGAGAAGAGTGCTAGAACAGATATAGGTATACAGCTCTATTGGAACCAATGCGAGGACACTTCTGCCAGTGGTTATCAGAGGAAGCGTCAAGTGGAAGCTCTGAGTGAGGGAGACCAAGTCCAAGGGAGCTGACCAAAGTCCAAAAGAGGTGGAGTTGGAAAATGCCTTTTGGGACAGATGATAGAGCTTCACGAGGCCATGGGAGCTAAGACTGCAGAGGTGTGATGGGACCAGTTGATGGATCTGGCTGCGGCCCTGGTGATCCAGCTCAGAGGACCAGATGATGGTGGGAGTAGACGACAGGGCCACAGGGGCCCTGGGTAGATAAGGCCACAGTCCTGCCAACCACGGAAGCAGGAGAAGGGAGTTCTGGTGGTGATGCTGGAGCAGGGCAGGGCATGGCGCAGAGGCTGTTACAGAAGGAGGGGTGGATTGCTGATGGTCTCAGTTCCCCGCGCTGGCTCAGTCTTGACTCTGGTCATGTGCGTCTCTTTGGGCGCACCTGCTGAGCACTGCCAGGGAGCAGGAGCCTGAGAGCTTGCTAATGCAAGGGTTTTCTGCAAGGGTTTGCAAGTCTGCTCTTTGCTGGCAGAGCTGCATTTGCATGGGAAACTATAGCATAAACAATGACCTAGTTCATCTGCCTTAAGGCTGGCTGGCCTGCCAAGGCAGAATGCTGGACATTTATTCAAAGTGAAAATGCATTGTCCAGTTAAACGCCTTACTCGTCAGAACCTTCACCTCTGTGACACACCAAATACAGGGGAACAAGCGGTTACAGAGCACATATATTTTCTTCGCTCTTGAAACCCAAAGTCAAAATGTTGGAGGACCCTTTCCACTAAGGGGTGTTGCCTGGGACCCCCAGGACTGGACCCCAAATAGCAGGCAGCTCCCTGTCTGTGCGCCCAGCACTAACACTCCCATTCTTGTTGGCTTCACCATCACATGTGGGGAGGGCACAGGTGGTTTGGGGTAAAGGAAGCTCAGAGAGGAGAAATGTCTTACTCCAAAAATACCAACATTTGGGGCTATGGTTATTTTATACAGAAAACATTACCAAGCCAAGGCCACAGCCTTGATTCTCTGCTAGATTTTTGCCGCATGGGATTACACTGGGAACTTAAAAAAAAAAAAAAAAATAACAGCAACAAAAGCCGCACCCCTGGAGACTCTGATTTAATTGGTCTGAGTCTTTTTTTTTTTTTTTGAGAGCTCCCCAGGTGATTCCAGTGTGCAGCCAAAGTTGAAAACCACTAGGTTAGATTTTTTAAGTCCACCTTTTTTTTTTTTTGCTGTTGACTTAGCACTAATTTTCTGCTTAAAGTGGGAGAAGGGAAAATTGAGGCTACCGACTCAAGGTTTGGGAAAGCCAGTGGGCAAGTACACAGCAGTTGAGTACAGAGAGCCTTTGGTATGTCTTGGGGTGAGAAAACACGACAGTAGAAGGAAACGTCCCTTGGGGCAGGCTCCTCACTGGCTCAGCTGCTTTGTTGTTCCGCAAGAGCATAGCAATTGTCCTGAAAGAGCCAGCAAGAGACAACTGCTTCGCTCCTGTTTCTCTAAGGCTATGTTTCTCAAGTAGATCACTTGGGGGAGAGGGGGTTGGGCTTAAGACAGATTGGTAGATCCCACTCCCAGAGCTTCAGGTTCAACTGATGGAGTAGGGCCAGAAAATTTGCATATCTAACAAGCTCCTGGTGGGTGATGATGCCGCTTGTCCCTGGAAGGCAAGGGAGAAGAGGATCACTTTAAATGAAAATGCAGCAGAGAGGAGCAGGGTTCTTCAGTGAGCACCTACTATGTGCCTGGTCCCAGGTGAGACCTGGGAATACAGAGGCGAAACCACAGCTTGCGCCCCCCCCTTCACTTGGCAGTCCAGAGACCCCTGGACACCTCGTTATATTTTGGTAGGTTCCGAGGAAGAGACCTCCTTTTGCTTCTTGGAGATGTACTAGGCTAGGAAGCGTATGGCTCCCACCTTTAGACTATCAAAAAGCCAAGTCGCAAGTTTCAACTTTCCTTGAATTCATAAGACAGTGAGGTCACAGGTCAAAGAACTAACCCAGAATGAAAGGCCAGACAGATAGATGCCTACAGGAAGAGACAAGACAGAAGCTCTTGCTTACTTAGAGCAGACGCTGCAAGACAGGGGTCAGAATTCGCTAGAGTTCTGTTTAGTTTGTAAAATTATTTGCACTGAGGTCCCATGTAGGTTTGGGGCCACAATTTGAAGTCCATTTTGAGACGAGGCCCCCAACTCTGCCACTTCCAACTTCCCCAAATGACAGCCCAGCCGTAGGGGGATGTGAACAGAACCCAAACCTTCCACTGTAACGGGGTCCTTTAAGCCAGCCATGAAACTGAAGGAGTTTTAACTGTTGGAGGAAGCCCCTGGTTTGGGGGCCAAAAGGGTCAGAGGGAAGAAACCCAGTCAACAGCACCCTTGCTAATGCTGCAAATGATATTTCTGTCAGCAAGGTGTCTGAGGCCTGAAAACTGGGTCACAACCTTATGGAGCAACAAGGATTGTTTTTATTATTATTACTTATTATTGGTTAGCATAGTTGATTAACAATGTCATGTTAGTGTCAAGTGTACAGCAAAGTGGTTCAGTTATCTATATACATGTTTCTAGTCTTTTTCAAGTTCTTTTCCCATTTAGGTTATTACAGAGTACTGAGCAGATTTCTCTGTTCTTTTTGTCAACAATTCTTGCCACAGGTGGGCTTGTCCCTTGGCAGATCAGGGGACATCCATAGAGCTTTTATCTCCTGTTTCCATTTTAGCACAATCCTATGCCGAGCCTCAGAGTAAATTCAAACTAAGTTTTCTGACAATAAAAGAAGCCAAGTGAATAAAGTCTTTTAAAAATTGCCAATCATTGGGAGACTCCTGTATCTTTTTCTGTACATAAAAGTTATAGTCCTGTAGGTCTGAGATAAAACTAGAATGTTATTGGAAGTTTTGAGACAGGAAAATATTTTTACTGCCCTTTCTGAAATCTTTCATATGAAGCCCATAAGTGTATATCATTTTTCTTTCCTAGGGACTTTTGGATAACATCAAAGAGTTCGATGGAAAAAATGTTCACCTCCTGAAAATGCTAATAACTAAGATTTGCTGCTTCTTAATGATAGGCCAACAGGAGTCAGGCTAACTTGAGAGGAAAAGGGTAATTCATCTACTTTATGGTCCTTATTTATTATATCTTCTTCTTCATAGTTTTCAGGATCCCTGGGTCTCTCTCTGGCCTATATTGACTGGTGTGTGTGGTATGGTGTGGAAGTCGCTCAGTCATGTCCTCCTCTTTGTGACCCCGTGGACTGTAGCCTGCCAGGCTCCTCTGTCTGTGGGATTTCCCAGGCAAGAATACTGGAGTGGGTTGCTATTCTCTTCTCTAGGGGATCTTCCCTACCCAGGGATCGAACCCAGGTCTCCTGTATTTTAGGCAGATTCTTTACCATCTGAGCCACCCAGGAAACCTATATTGACTAGAAAGATGACTAACTCAGCTCTTTTTTTCAGAATTTGTGTGGACAGCTTTACTTCCTGTGAATCCTTCCCTACCGAAACCACCTCTTTTCAGCCATCACAGCTTTGCCCACATGCCAGGAACCTGGGGAGAGATATAGGCCCTGAATTAAGAAATGTTATTTCCTTGGTTGTCAACATAAACTTTCTAGTAGTTCCAGTAATTCATCAGTAATTTATGGCCCTCGTTTCCCAAAGTCCCTTTTGCTGGTGAATTCTTGGTGTTTCTTAGAATCATTCACTTTCAGTCATCTTCCCTTCAAGCTAATTTGAACATTCAGAGGGGAATCAAACCCATTTTCTGACTATCTGGAGTTGTCTTTTTAATTCTGTCCCTAAACTGAATTAGCTGGCTGTCCCATGGGTTGTCCCAAAAGCAACCTTGGTTTGGATCTGCTGAAGGAGTCTCACAGCTAGAATCTTTATTTTTTTCAAAGATATTTATTCATTTGGCTGCACCAGGTCTTTTTTTTTTTTTTTTTTTTTTGCACCAGGTCTTATTTGCAGCACAAAGGATCTTTTTTCTTTTCTTTTCTTTTTTTTTTTTTATGCAGGGTCATTAGTTGTACCATGAGAACTCTTAGTTGTGGCATGTGGGATCTAGTTCCCCGACCAGGGATCAAACTTGGGTCCTGTGCATTGAGAGCATGCAGTCTTAGCCACTGGACCACCAGGGAAGTCCTTAGAATTTTAAACTAAACAGTTGTGATCCTAATTCCCAGCCCCATATCCTCACCTCCAAATTAAACTGCCCAGCACACAGATTGACACTTAGTTCCAGAACTGTCCTGGAGCTGGGCAACTTCTTCCCATCAGTAATTAACCCAGGATGTCATGAGCTACCACTGAACTCAAGTTAACCCTTTGTGTCTGCTCTTAACCTCAGTACTGAAGCTTGGTCATTACTGAGATTCGAATGAATACATTTCCTCCACAGTTTCCTGGCAGTTGTCTTACCAATTTGGTTGGAGATCACCTTTGTAAGTAAAAATCATCCAATGCACATGTGCTTTCACCAAAACCAGCATGACATATGATTTCTTTCCCTTGAACATTCACATAGATTTTTCTAGAAGACCGAAAAGTCTCATGTTCCAGGAGAATACACACACACACACACACACACACACAAATGAGTCACAGAAGAGTATCACTGCATGGGAAAGGGATTACGTTAGTGAAATATTAAACCAAGTAGCAGTGTCCATTTGCCCATTCTTGTTAAGATTAAACTAAAAGCTGTTTATCTGCCGCTAGTCTCACAGGGATACATTTTGGCTCTACTTTCAGAATAAATTTTTGGCACAGTTTCATTGTTTGGGATACAGGATCCGAGACCCCCCCACAAAAAAGGTCTTTAAGGAGTGTATAAGAGTTATGGCCCTCAGATCTTTGTCTCTCCTGATGTTTTGGAAACTTGCTTTAAGACAAATAACATAGGCCTGCAATAGAGGGACAGGAAGGAAGGGGTGGGGTGGGGGCTGAGAGAACAGCCAGGAAGCTGGGGCTAGCAGCTGCTGTGTTTTTGTGAGCAGGGGAATAACTAGACAAGAGTTACAAATGCACGAGTGTAAAATAACAGCATGTCTGAGCGGGGCGGGATGGCGGTGAGTCCATTTTGTTTCATTAGTTGCTCAGTTGTGTCCGACTCTTTGCAACCCCGTGGACTGTAGCCCGCCAGGCTTCCCAGTCCTTCACCATCTCCTGGAGCTTGCTCAAACTGCTGTGGGCAAAGGACAATTAAGATCAGTTCACGGAAAGTTCATCAAGAGGAACACAGTGAATGTGCTTGGCAGGGTCCTGATTTCTCCCAAGTGCAGGCTCCTCCTGCTGGGGATGTGAGAAAAGCGTGCTGACGTTTACTCCGTTCTCCCTCTCTGTCGATTTCCCCTCAGCCCTCAGACTGAATACCACTTCTTTTCACTTCTGCTTTTCAACATTAAACCAGGGTGTTGCTTCATGATGACAACAGCGCCACACAAGAGGCCACAGGACAGCCTTTGAGGCCTGAGTGATTCCTGAGTGATGCATCCACCCAGGTTCATCTTTATGCCTTCTTCCTTGACTCTTGCTCCAAACCCAATGACTGTACACTACATAAAATGGCTCTCTGTTTATACTCTACTGTTTGAAATCAGAGTCAAGTAAACAGTCCTCTTAGACATTTGCTTCTTCAGCATAGACTCCCTAAGTGTGTATGCTCGCTTGTGTTTGCTTGTTTCCCTTCCCTCTCCCCCCAACCCTAGACCTGTTGTTATCCAAATCATAGTGTGAAGAGTATGCTTTAATGGGGGAAATTCCTACTAAAAGGAGTCCTTTGGTGAATTCTTTTTCACATTTGCAATGGATCAAATGCTATTTAGTCATTTAACAAAATGGTTGAGTCCATAATACATACTAGACACCATTCTAGGCACTGGGTACAACACAGGCAATGAAGTAGACATAAATCCTGCCCCCCTGAAACTTACATTCTACTAGTGATATAGGGGGAAAAAATGAAAGAAGGGAAGTGGGTAAAGAATGGCAGGGTTTGTAGTGTTAGTGTAGTTTTATCGAGGTTGGTCCATACCCATGATATTTGCAGAGGTGTTTGAGCAAAGAACTGAAGGAGAGAGGAGCCAGGTGGATGCCAGGGGGAGAGCATTCTTGGAAGATGAAGTAGCAGATACCAGGGCTGCAGAGTGAAAGCCTGCCCTGGTGCAATGGCAGAGCTGCATGGATGTTAGGACCGCTGCAGGGGAAAAGGGGGGGAAGCAATACATAAATGAAAAGTGGCAGTTGCTCAGTAATGTCTGACTCTTTTGCAACCCTGTGGACTGTAGCCCATCAGACTTCTCTGTCCATGCGATTCTTCAGGCAAGAACACTGGAGTGGATTGCCATTCCTTTCTCCAGGGGATCTTCCCGACCCCAGGGATCAAACCTGGGTCTCCTGCATTGCAGGTAGATTCTTTACCATCTGAGCCACCAGGGAAGCTTGAACTAATAACTAAAATTTCACAACACAGTGTTCTTTCTCAACTCAATTCTTACCTAAATTATTTTTTTCTTTTTTTCCCTCTCCATCAAGACAAGATCAACATTTTGAGGGGTCAGGAGTCTTATTACTACAAATGTTAAAAATAATAATGTCGTGTTACTGGATTTACTTCTAATTGTTACCTTGAGTATTATCATAATCATGCTCATCACCACCATGACCACCAAAAACACAGTGGCTCCACAGTTTACATCATCTCATTTCACCTTGTGGCAATGCCTGGATAAGTGCTATTTCCCCCATTTTGCAGACAAGGAAACTTTTCAAATGCATTATGTGACTTGCCTAAAATTGCTCAGCTAGTAAATGCTGATGGGCTCTGAATGAGAATCCCAGTATTATTTTTGCTGTATCAGACTACTTCAGTGCCAGCAGCATCGCATATACCTACTCCCAGCATCTCCTACTGTCTACAGTTTCTCCCTTTTGTCGCTGGAAAAGATGAGTTGACGTAACAAGGGAAAAGTAGATCAAATGATAAACAGATTACAATGGTATGTATCATAGCGAAAAATGAGAAACAACCTGAAAGTCCAAGAATGAGAAATGGATAAGTTTGGTAGGGAGTATAACCACTGCCCAAAGATGTCTGATTCCTGGAACTTGTGAGTATGTTGCCTGCTTGGCAAAGGGGGATTGAGGTTGCAGATGGAATTAAGATTGCATATCAGGGAGATTCGGAGTGGGTTCGCAGTAATCACAGGGGTCCTTAAAAGGAGAAGAGGGAGAAAGTGACAGCTGCAGTATTGCTGACTTTGAAAATGGAGGAAGGGTCACAAACTGTGGAACAGGAGGCCTCTAGAAGCTAGAAAAAGCCAGGAAACATTGTCCCCTAGAGCCTTCAGAAGGGAACACAGCAGTGCCCTCACCTGGATTTAGCTGTGTGGAAACCTAGGCTGGACTTCTGACCTCCAGAACTGTCAGATAATAAACCTGTGTTATTGTAAGCTGCTACCACTTTCCTTGTAGCTCAGTTGGTAAAGAATCCCCCTCCAATGCAAGAGACCTGGGTTCAATCTCTGGGTTGAGAAGATCCCCTGGAGAACGAAACAGCAACCAACTCCAGTATTCTTGTCTGGAGAATCCCATGGACAGAAGAGACTGGCAGACTATAGTCCATGGGGTCGTAAGAGTCAGACACAACTAAGCGACTAAACCACCACCATTGTAAGCTGCTAAGTCTGTGGTGATTTCTTAGAGCAGCTATAGACAAATCAATAAAGTCAGTCAAGAGGAACTGTGTACTTGAGGGTCTGTCATGTAGACATTTAAATGATATGTGTGAGGTCTGAGTGATAACATGGGAAATATTTAGGATCAACATTTACAAAGCAGTATGTAGACATATATACACAATGTGGTTAACACTACGTTTGAAAAACAAAGAAACCAGAACTTCAGTGCAGTGAATATAGAATTTGGGAGAAAATTCACAGGAATGTGAACAATGAGTCATACAAGGGATGGAATGGTGCTGATTCATTTTCTTTTCTTGCAACTTTTATGCATTTGCCAAATTTCCTTTAATGGGCCTATATGGAGAAAATACTAAAGTGAAGTTTGAAATTGATTTATGAAAGTCAAAATCCTGTTAAGTTCAGTTCAGTTGCTCAGTTGTGTCCCACTCTTTGCGAACCCATGAATTGGAGGATGACAGGCCTCCCTGTCCATCACCAACTCCTGGAGTTCACTCACACTCATGGCCATCGAGTCAGTGATACCATCCAGCCATATCATCCTCTTTTGTCCCCTTCTCATCCTGCCCCCCAATCCCTCCCAGGATCAGAGCCTTTTCTAATGAATCCACTCTTCGCATGAGGTGGACAAAGTATTGGAGTTTCAGCTTTAGCATCGGTCCTTCCAAGAACACCCAGGACTGATCTTCAGAATGGACTGGTCGGATCTCCTTCCAGTCCATGGGACTCTCAAGAGTCTTCTCCACTACCACAGTTAAAAAGCATCAGTTCTTCTACGCTCAGCTTTCTTCACAGCCCAACTCTCACATCCATACATGACTACTGGAAAAACCATAGCCTTGACTAGATGGACCTTTGTTGGCAAAGTAATGTCTCTGCTTTAGAATATGCTATCTAGGTTGGTCATAACTTTCCTTCCAAGGAGTAAGTGTCTTTTAATTTCATGGCTGCAGTCACCATCTGCAGTGATTTTGGAGCCCAGAAAAATAAAGTCTGACACTGTTTCCACTGTTTCCCCATCTATTTCCCATGAAGTGATGGGACCAGATGCCATGATCTTCGTTTTCTGAATATTGAGCTTTAAGCCAACTTTTTCACTCTCCTCTTTTACTTTCATCAAGAGACTTTTGAGTTCCTCTTCACTTTCTGCCATAAGGGTGGTGTCATCTGCATATCAGAGGTTATTGATATTTCTCCCAGCAATCTTGATTCCAGTTTGTACTTCTTCCAGCCCAGCGTTTCTCATGATGTACTCTGCATATAAGTTAAATAAGCAGGGTGACAATATACAGCCTTGACGTACTCCTTTTCTTATTTGGAACCAGTCTGTTGTTCCATGTCCAGTTCTAACTGTTCCTTCCTGACCTGAATACAGGTTTCTCAAGAGGCAGGTCAGATGGTCTGGCATTCCCATCTCTTTCAGAATTTTCCACAGTTGATTGTGAGCCACACAGTCAAAGGCTTTGGCATAGTCAATAAAGCAGAAATAGATGGTTTTCTGGAACTCTCTTGCTCTTTCCATGATCCAGCGGATGTTGGCAATTTCATCTCTGGTTCCTCTGCCTTTTCTAAAGCCAGCTTGAACATCTGGAAGTTCAAGGTTCACGTATTGCTGAAGCCTGGCTTGGAGAATTTTGAGCATTACTTTACTAGTATGTGAGATGAGTGCAATTGTGTGGTAGTTTGAGCATTCTTTGTCATTGCCTTTTTCTGGGATTGAAATGAAAACTGACCTTTTCCAGTCCTGTGGCCACTGCTGAGTTTTCCCAATTTGCTGGCATATTGAGGGCAGCACTTTGACAGCATCATCTTTCAGGATTTGAAATAGCTCAACTGGAATTCCATCACCTCCACTAGCTTTGTTCGTAGTGATGCTTTCTAAGGCCCACTTGAGTTCACATTCCAGGCTGTCTGGCTCTAGGTGAGTGATCACACCATCATGATTATCTGGGTCGTGAAGATCTTTTTTGTACAGTTCTTCTGTGTATTCTTGCCACCTCTTCTTAATATCTTCTGCTTCTGTTAGGTCCATACCATTTCTGTCCTTTATCAAGCCCGTCTTTGCATGAAATGTTCCCTCGGTAGCTCTAATTTTCTTGAAGAGATCTCTAGTCTTTTCCATTCTGTTGTTTTCCTCTATTTCTTTGCATTGATCACTGAGGAAGGCTTTCTTATCTCCCCTTGCTATTCTTTGGAACTCTGCATTCAGATGCTTATATTTTTCCATTTCTGCTTTGTTTTTCACTTCTCTTCTTTTCACAGCTATTTGTAATGCCTCCTCAGATAGCCATTTTGCTTTTTTGCATTTCTTTTCCATGGGGATGGTCTTGATCCGTGTCCCTTGTACAATGTCACAAACCTCCGTCCATAGTTTATCAGACCCTCTGTCTATCAGATCTAGTCTTTAAATCTATTTCTCACATCCACTGTATAATCATAAGGGATTTGATTTAGCCAGGGGCGGTGGCTGAGAGGAGCTACCCCACGTCCAAGGCCAGGGTCGGTGACCTAGAGGAGCTACTCTGCATCTGAGGCCAGGGGCGGTGGCCAGAAGGAGCAACCCACATCCAAGGAGCAGTGGCTGTGCAGGTGCAGGAGGGCTTAGAGGAGGTATCCAGCGTTGAAGGTCAGGAAGGGTCAAGAAGGGCGGTGGTGAGGAGATACGCTTCGTCCAAGGTAAGGAGCAGCGGTCGTGCTTTGCTGGAGCAGCCGAGAAGAGATACCCCACGCCCAAGGTAAGAGAAACCCAAGTAAGATGGTAGGTGTTGCAACAGGGCATCAGAGGGCAGACACACTAAAACCATACTCACAGAAAACTAGTCAATCTAATCACACTAGGACCACAGCCTTGTCTAACTCAATGGAACTAAGCCATGCCTGCAGGGTAACCCAAGACAGGCGGGTCATGGTGGAGAGGTCTGACAGAATGTGGTCCACTGGAGAAGGGAATGGCAAACCACCTCAGTATTCTTGCCTTGAGAACCCCATGAACAGTATGAAAAGGCAAATGATAGGATACTGAAAGAGGAACTCCCCAGGTCAGTAGGTGCCCAACACACTACTGGAGATCAGTGGAGAAATAACTCCAGAAAGAATGAAGGGATGGAGCCAAAGCAAAAACAATACCCAGCTGTGGATGTGACTGGTGACAGAAGCAAGGTCCCATGCTGTAAAGAACAATATTGCATAGGAACCTGGAATGTCAGGTCCATGAATCAAGGCAAATTGGAAGTGCTCAAACAAGAGATGGTAAGAGTGAACGTCGGCATTCTAGGAATCAGCAAACTAAAATGGACTGGAATGGTTGAATTTAACTCAGATGCCCATCATATCTACTACTGCGGGCAGGAATCCCTTAGAAGAAATGGAGTAGCCATCATGGTCAACAAAAGAGTCCGAAATGCAGTACTTGGATGCAATCTCAAAATTGACAGAATGATCTCTGTTCATTTCCAAGGCAAACCATTCAATATCACAGTAATCCAAGTCTATGCCCCAACCAGTAACACTGAAGAAGCTGAAGTTGAATGATTCTGTGAAGACCTACAAGACCTTTTAGAACTAACACCCACAAAAAATGTCCTTTTCATTATGGGAGACTGGAATGCAAAAGTAGGAAGTCAAGAAACACCTGGAGTAACAGGCAAATTTGGCCTTGGAATGCAGAATGAAGCAGGGCAAAGACTAATAGAGTTTTGCCAAGAAAATGCACTGGTCATAGCAAATACCCTCTTCCAACAACAGAAAAAAAGACTCTACACGTGGACATCACCAGATGGTCAACACGGAAATCAGATTGATTATATTCTTTGCAGCCAAAGATGGAGAAGCTCTATACAGTCAACAAAAACAAGACCAGGAGCTGACTGTGGCTCAGATCATGAACTCCTTATTGCCAAATTCAGACTTAAATGGAAGAAAGTAGGGAAAACCACTGGACCATTCAGGTATGACCTAAATCAAATCCCTTATGATTATACAGTGGAAGTGAGAAATAGATTTAAAGGCCTAGATCTGATAGATAGAGTGCCTGATGAACTATGGAATGAGGTTCGTGACATTGTACAGGAGACAGGGATCAAGACCATCCCCATGGAAAAGAAATGCAAACAAGCAAAATGGCTGTCTGGGGAGGCCTTACAAATAGCTTTGAAAAGAAAAGAGGTGAAAAGCGAAGGAGAAAAGGAAAGATATAAGCATCTGAATGCAGAGTTCCAGAGACTAGCAAAAAGAGATAAGAAAGCCTTCTTCAGCAATCAATGCAAAGAAATAGAGGAAAAGAACACAATGGGAAAGACTAGAGATCTCTTCAAGAAAATTAGAGATACCAAGGGAACATTTCGTGCAAAGATGGGCTCGATAAAGGACAGAAATGGTATGCACCTAACAGAAGAAGAAAACATTAAGAAGAGGTGGCAAGAATACACAGAAGAACTGTACAAAAAAGATCTTCACGACCCAGATAATCATGATGGTGTGATCACTCACCTAGAGCCAGACAGCCTGGAATGTGAACTCAAGTGGGCCTTAGAAAGCATCACTATGAACAAAGCTAGTGGAGGTGATGGAATTCCAGTTGAGCTATTTCAAATCCTGAAAGATGATGCTGTCAAAGTGCTGCCCTCAATACGCCAGCAAATTGGGAAAACTCAGCAGTGGCCACAGGACTGGAAAAGGTCAGTTTTCATTTCAATCCCAGAAAAAGGCAATGCCAAAGAATGCTCAAACTACCACACAATTGCACTCATCTCACATGCTAGTAAAGTAATGCTCAAAATTCTCCAAGCCAGGCTTCAGCAATACGTGAACCTTGAACTTCCAGATGTTCAAGCTGGTTTTAGAAAAGGCAGAGGAACCAGAGATGAAATTGCCAACATCCACTGGATCATGGAAAAAGCAAGAGAGTTCCAGAAAACCATCTATTTCTGCTTTATTGACTATGCCAAAGCCTTTGACTGTGTGGATCACAATCAACTGTGGAAAATTCTGAAAGAGATGGGAATGCCAGACCACCTGACCTGCCTCTTGAGAAACCTGTATTCAGGTCAGGAAGGAACAGTTAGAACTGGACATGGAACAACAGACTGGTTCCAAATAGGAAAAGGAGTACGTCAAGGCTGTATATTGTCACCCTG
Source organism: Capricornis sumatraensis (assembly GCF_032405125.1). Lineage (NCBI taxonomy): Eukaryota > Metazoa > Chordata > Mammalia > Artiodactyla > Bovidae > Capricornis > Capricornis sumatraensis. The sequence continues at coordinate 134,549,647 of NC_091092.1, read as the reverse complement.
CTTATTTAACTTCCGTTCAGAGTATATCATCTGAAACCCTGGACTGGAAGAAGCACAAGCTGGAATCAAGATTGCTGGGAGAAATATCAATAACCTCAGGTATGCAGATGACACCACCCGTATGGCAGAAAGTGAAGAGGAACTAAAAAGCCTCTTGATGAAAGTGAAAGAGGAGAGTAAAAAGTTGGCTTAAAGCTCAACATTCAGAAAACAAAGACCATAGTATCTGGTCCCATCACCTCATGGGAAATAGATGGGGAAAACAGTGGAAACAGTGTCAGATTTTATTTTGGGAGGCTCTAAAATCACTGCAGATGGTGACTGCAGCCATGAAATTAAAAGACACTTACTCCTTGGAAGGAAAGTTATGACCAACCTAGATAGTATATTCAAAAGCAGAGACATTACTTTGCCGACTAAGGTCCGTCTAGTCAAGGCTATGATTTTTCCTGTGGTCATGTATGGATGTGAGAGTTGGACTGTGAAGAAGGCTGAGCGCTGAAGAATTGATGCTTTTGAACTGTGGTGTTGGAGAAGACTCTTGAGAGTCCCCTGGACTGCAAGGATATCCAACCAGTCCATTCTGAAGGAGATCAGCCTTGGAAGGAATGATGCTAAACCTGAAATTCCAGTACACTGGCCACCTCATGCGAAGAGTTGACTCATTGGAAAAGACTCTGATGCTGGGAGGGATTGTGGACAGGAGGAGAAGGGGATGACCGAGGATGAGATGGCTGGATGGCATCATTGACTCGATGGCCGTGAGTCTGAGTGAACTCTGGGAGTCGGTGATGGACAGGGAGGCCTGGTGTGCTGCGATTCATGGGGTCGCAAAGAGTCAGACACGACTGAGCAACTGAACTGAACTGAATGATCTAGTGTTTTTCCCTACTTTCTTCAATTTAAGTCTGAGTTTGGCAATAAGGAGTGCATGATCTGAGCCACAGTCAGCTCCTGGTCTTGTTTTTGCTGACTGTATAGAGCTTCTCCATCTCGCTGCAAAGAATATAATCAGTCTGATTTCAGTGTTGACCATCTGGTGATGTCCACGTGTAGAGTCTTCTCTTGTGTTGTTGGAAGAGGGTGTTTGCTATGACCGGTGCGTTCCCTTGGCAAAACTCTATTAACCTTTGCCCTGCTTCATTCTGCATTCCAAGGCCAAATTTGCCTGTTACTCCAGGTGTTTCTTGACTTCCTACTTTTGCATTCCAGTCCCCTATAATGAAAAGGACATCTTTTTTGGGTGTTAGTTCTTAAAGGTCTTGTAGGTCTTCATAGAATCACTCAACTTCAGCTTCTTCAGTGTTACTGGTTGGGGCATAGACTTGGATTACTGTGATACTGAATGGTTTGCCTTGGAAACGAACAGAGATCATTCTGTCAATTTTGAGATTGCATCCAAGTACTGCATTTTGGACTCTTTTGTTGACCATGATGGCTACTCCATTTCTTCTAAGGGATTCCTGCCCGCAGTAGTAGATGTAATGGAAATCTGAGTTAAATTCAACCATTCCAGTCCATTTTAGTTCTCTGATTCTTAGAATGTCCACGTTCGCTCTTGCCATCTCTTGTTTGAGCATTTCCAATTTGCCTTGATTCATGGACCTGCCATTCCAGGTTCTTATGCAATGTTGCTCTTTACAGCATGGGACCTTGCTTCTGTCACCAGTCACATCCACAGCTGGGTATTGTTTTTGCTTTGGCTCCATCCCTTCATTCTTTCTGGAGTTATTTCTCCACTGATCTCCAGTAGTGTGTTGGGCACCTACTGACCTGGGGAGTTCCTCTTTCAGTATCCTATCATTTGCCTTTTCATACTGTTCATGGGGTTCTCAAGGCAAGAATACTGAAGTGGTTTGCCATTCCCTTCTCCAGTGGACCACATTCTGTCAGACCTCTCCACCATGACCTGTCCATCTTGGGTGGTCCCACACAGCATTACTTACTTTCATGAGTTAGATGAGACTGTGGTCCGTGTGATTAGATTGACTAGTTTTCTGTGAGTATGGTTTTAGTGTGTCTGCCCTCTGATGCCCTCTTGCAACACCTACCATTTTACTTGGGTTTCTCTTACCTTGGGCGTGGGGTATCTCTTCACGGCTGCTCTAGCAAAGTGCAGAAGCGCACCGGCTGCAACGGACCACACAGAAGCGTAGCCGAGAGGAGCTACCCCACGTCTGAGGCCAGGGGCATTGGCTGGGAGGAGCTACCCCACATCTGAGGTCAGGGTTGGTGACTGGGAGAAGTAACCCCATGTTCAAGGTCAGGGGCGGTGGCTGAGAGGAGCAACCCCATGTCCAAAGAGCAGTGGTTGCGTGGGCCCAGGAGGGCTGAGAGGGGCTACTCCACGTTCAAGGTCAGGAGGGGCAGCTGTGAGGGGATACCCCTCGTCCAAGGTAAAATCCTGTTCAGAGAGTCCTAATAATTATACATGTTGGCCAGACAGGACACCATCAATTATTACATCTGTAGTCGAGCCACAGTACTTTTTCTTATTTTATCTTATGGCCATATGGAGAAATAGTTATTGTTTTAGCAGAATTCCTCTGTCAAGCAAGCCCATCTTAACTGGGACATTGAAATGACTTGATTAAGTCCACTGGAGGGAAAGAAGTCCTCAGACCTGAGTGTTAAGCCAGCAATCAGATTTCATATTAGAGAAGGGAGAAGGCAGAGCAAGGGAACAGAGGTTGCTTGGGACTGGAGGCAAGAAAAGATGAGGTTGGCAGAAGACATTTGAAGGAAAACATGGACCTACAGCATGTTTTCAAAGAATTCAGTGTGTTGTAGGTTGGATGGCTACTTGTTATCCCCAGTTTTCAGCAAAACTGTGCCTTCTCCATGTCTGATTGGATTTCCTAGGGAAACCAATAAAGGAGGTGAGACTGGTGTCAAGGTTGACTTGGAATTAAAAGTGGGCCAGCCTGTGTAGAGGGGGAGAGAGTGTTCAGGTCTGAATCACGTGTCCCTTCACAGCATGGGTGACAACCACCCATGTGCTTTCAACTTCACTCAGTCCCCGTGCCCCTACCTGGGCGCTTACTGCCTTACTCACCATCTCCCCTTCCTAGGGTAACTCCCAGCCCCTGTGCATGGCATGAATCATCACCAAATAGCAAGTGTTGGCAGAGCTCTCTTACTCCCTGGAGTTGCAGTTCATGTACAAGACACCCTTAGAGGCCAGCCCTTGAATCACCTGGGATTTGGGCCAGCTTGCTGCAAAGCAACCACTAAATGGATCCCCTGAGAACCCATGGAAGGTTCCTCACCACTGCTGTTCCCTGGGGACTGAGCAGCTACTCATTCTCCAGTGTGAGACAGTTTCAGAGCTGGGAGCCTGCAGTTCCTCAGAGGAGCTGCGGCACTCGGGCTGTCCTCCAAGGCCCAGAAGATGCCAGGAGGGGGGTTTGTTAGATGATCCACTGGGGAGCCTACATCCTCCAGGGTACCCTTGCAATCCGAGCCAACTTAACTCCCCCAGACACTGCAGAAAGAGCTCAGAACTCCTGAAGTGCCCATGAATATAAACAACGAGTCTTCCCTGGAGATGCTTTGGGCCAAATCCAGCTTTGTTCACAGTGGTCTCTCTAGTGACTGTAGCTTCTTGCTTTTCTCTAGTCCTGTTCAGTGAACCAGAACTCCCTTGGGGTCACGTGATATCCAGAGGTCTAATGTCTGCAGTGGGTAACAAAATCTGGCTCCAAGAGTGTTCTGGCATAGCAGTAATGATGCTAGTGTGTGTGTGTGTGTGTGTGTGTGTGTGTGTGTGTGTGTGTGTGTGTACTTATGCCTGTTAGGCAGGTAGGATTGAATTCAGATTTCGTGGGCCTGAAACTTAGATGATTTTGAGTCTTTCAGAAAAAAGGAGGAGTTTAAAATTAGGCACAAGAATTCAAATATGTGTTTACAATGAGAAAAAAGATTACAAACATTAACAAGTTAGCAAATAGCGAAAGCATCTCATAATGTAGAAAAATAACATAACTAACTCCCTGACACAGCTCTGTGATTTTTTTCTTATGTATTTTAGCTGTAATTTTTTTGATCAGCTTTTCAAATGACTATGAGTTTGTAATTCTTTTCTGAAGCAGGGATTGAAAGCCTTTCCTCTGTCTAGCATGATTGATTACATTAAAAAAAAATATTGACAGGTTAGAAATTGATTTTCAGCTTCCTATTTAATTTTCAAGTTGAAATGACATTTACTGCCAAAACTGTCGTGTAAATTTTTAGGATCTGTTGTTAAGATTAGAAAACCTGTCACATTTCTTTCATATGTAAGCTCTCAGATTTTAGGGCATTTCAAGTTCTTTATACAGTGACTAATCTGAAACATTCTTTGAACTGATGACACTCATTTGTCACTGATGTCCTTATTTACTGCTACATTCAGATTTTTGTGTTAATCATTGTTAATATTAATATTTCTTGTCAAATTGGCATGAAATTGAATTTTCTTCAAATATGCTTATATGATTCACTTATTTTCCTTAACTGGATTAGCAAACTTTTGATCCAAGAGTCTGCTCATCACTTCTATTCAAAATGTATTTCTTCCTTTTCATGTATTATTGATTTTGTTATGATCTAAAAGAATCTTTCAATTATAATTTATTTCTCCCAATCAGTATAATTTCTGTTGATTTCAAATATATATCATATGTGTATTTCTACTGAGTTCATATATATCACTTTATCTATATTTCCTTAATTATACAGTAAAATGACACGTGAAATATATATTTGTATATAATGAAATACATATATAGCATGTTAAAATGTTTCACATATTTGAAAATATATCAAACAAAATATATCTTATATATTTTCACTTTATAATGAGTTTACAATTGTGTCTACTGGACTGTCAATCTATTTCTGATGGGAAAGAACTTCCATTTTGCTTAGAGTTATTGAGAACTAAATCCTCTACTTATAAGGAAGATTAGGGTTAGGATTCCACAGACTACCCTCTGGCTTTCTGTACTTCAAGCCTTCTTTCTCCTCTGCTACTCCTTACTTCTGGTGTTCCTACATGTGACAGCATGCATTAATATTTTTTGCCTCTGGCCCTCAATGTCATGATTTTCAGGGAGTCCTCCCAGGAGATGGTAGAAGTATCCTTAAAAGCCATTTCTACATCAGGATGGCTTGTAATAACTTAAATATGAAGTACAGATATATCCCACTAAAACCAAACTCTCTCTAATTCAACTCAACCTTCATCAGATTTCAAAAATGCCATGGCCATCTCTAAGGCCACCCCATATAAGAAAGGAAAGTCATAGTGGAAAGACACATTCTCACGGGGAAGATATATTACTTTTGCAAATTTTATAAAAACATATGGCCATGTGAACATATTGCCTTGAAAGGGGCCATATGTGCCGTGGACCCTTAAACTTCCTTGCCTCAGGAAGCGAGAATAGGTAACCAGACAATGCACGGTACTAGCGCTTTCTCTAGCTCATGACTGAATCCACCTATATTTTTGCATCCACATATTTTTTAGTTCACACTCATCTATGCCTTACCTCTTTCACTCATTGTTCCAATATTTCCAATGGAAACAGCTATGCTACAACCATAGCTTAAAGCTACCTGTAATAAACAGATCACAAAGAATTGGACACAACTGAGTGACTGAACTGATTATAAACAGAAACAATTTTTTGGCAAAGAGTTATTTTTCCCAAATGAAGCAAGAGTTTGACTTTTAAGCTGACAAAGAATTTTTATCTGATGACTTCGATAAAGCTAATATTTTGCCAGGAATACATGAGACCATAAAGGAAATAAAATTACTTGTACCACAATAATAGTTTCTGCTTGTTGTGAAAACAAGAGTTCAAGTATAAAAGAAGCCACCAGAAAATTGTTTAAAAAGGCTTTATTCTTCTGAATAACATTGCTTGCCAGTTTGAATAAGATTAGCTTTTCTTTTAAAATCTCATCTAGAAAGCTTTAGAAAATGAATCTAAGTTTATTAATCATTTCTGTATCTTTGATCAGTGGCCCAAAAAATCTTAATAAAGAGTCTACTGACATTAGTAGACTCACAAGAATAACTATTCTTTGTGTAGATTCATACTGGGAGAAAGTAAACCTGTGTCTCCCAGTTCCTGATGAATTCTTTCTGGTGTGTGTGTGTGTGTGTGTGTGTGTGTGTGTGTGTGTTTGCACACATGCGTGCATGCGTGCATCTGTGTCTTTCTTTCACACGTAACCCAACCAGACACTTCCTTTTCCAAATATTATGATCATCATTATCTCTTGCACCAGGGGAATTTTAAGCTTTCTAAAAATAATTTCAATTCTGTGGAGTCAGAGTGTTTTTAGTTATGGCTGCACAAACAATGGGGTTTCACATTAGTTCCATTTTGAAATACTCTAAAAGACTCAGAACGTGATGGAAACATGAAAAATGCTTTGGATGTTAGGTTAACTAAACCTGATTAAACTCAAGTTCTTCAATAGTCAAAGGATAAAATCCTAGTGTTAATGACTGATCTTAGGGACTTGCTAGGAGCCTCTTTCCTTTCCCTCTTCAACCTCTGTTTGCCTTGAGTCTTTTATTCTGCACTATAACATCATCCAGGCCTGGCTCCAGCCCCTTGATTACCCCTTTTTCAACCAGTCATCATGAAAAATCCTAAATCTAGGAGTAAGAAGCTAGGTATGCTGTAGGCAAAAGGTCTGCCTAAGGCAAATTTATTTTCTTCCCAAGTCATCTGCTTTTGATTCTACATTTTTGTATAACTGAATTAAAATATCCTTTCTTGTATGTGTATATATATATATGTGAGAGATATAAATGATTTGCCTTATTACCGTTTTGAACCATGCAAAATTAAGTTTTCCAATTTGATTCTTGTCTCTTATACATACTAGTTTATGAAGACTAGCTACTGAATTCTAATAATTGCACAATTCTAATGAAAAGCTTGGTGGTAAAAATTATTATTCATGGACACTGCTTAAGGAAAGTACAATCCACCGCTTACTGTTGATATCCGTGGACTCCAAATTAAGCATGTGTGTTGTGACTGATTGCTGCCCCCTCCGTCCAGTTCTCAAGAATCTGTAACAGTAAACATCTGTTTGGTCATGCACTGATGTATGGGTCAGTTCTAGCTTGGTTGGATTCCCCTGGGCTTAGGAGGGCTTGGCTCCAGGCTGCAGGTTGTTTTTTTGGTCTGCTCCATATGTTTCTTCATTCTTCTTGGACCAGCAGCTACTTGAGGCACATTTTTCTCACGGTGAATCATAGGAGCTTAAGAGGTCAAACCCAATCAGTTATGTGCCCTTAAAGCTGTAAAGCTCCAATCAAGTTTGCAATCTTTCCACTGATTGTTGTTGTTTAGTCACTAAGTCCTGTCTGACTGTTTGCGACCCTATGGACTGTAGCCTGCCAGGCTCCTCTATCCATGGAATTCTGCAGGCAAGAGTACTGGAGTGGGTTGCCATTTCCTTCACTGGCTAAGCTCAAAGTCAAGGGGCAGGGATGCAGACTTTGCCTCCACTATTGCAATACTAGGTCACAGGGCAGAGGACCAGAGGGAAGAGTTAACAAATAAGAGAGAGAAGTTAAGCCTATGAATAGCCATACTTTGGACCATTATGCAGCCATCAAAAACAGCTATGAAGAGCTGCAATAATCTGGGAAAATGTTTTGGCTTTCCTAGTCGGTGAAAAAAAGCAACATATGTAAAAATATGTAGATGTGAACCCAATAGTATAAAAAATCTATATGAATCAAAGATGTAAAGGAAATCATTAAGGCAGCTGATTCTGGGAGGTGACTGTTTTCTTCTATTTTTCTATACTTCCCGGTTGTCTATAACAACATGTATTTTTCTCTAATAACAGTAAGTTTTAAAAACATTGCTAAAAACATAAAGAGATCTGGAGTTTGGGCCCAGAATAGGAGTAGCTGATTCTATCATTAGTTTTTTGTCTTGTGTTTTGGGGTAATTTTTCATCTCTGTACTTGTTTTTCATCTTCTTCTTAAAAAACAATATAATTAGCTTGATCATTTCAAATATCCAGTTTCTTTCCTGTTACATCTGGCTTTGGATTATTTCAAAAGTTAAATGGGGCACTTTTCATGATTGGAAAGATACACAGCAGGGTCTGTAAGCTTAAAAATGCAAGAAGATGACAACTGAAGGTAAAATAACACAATTTGTCTGAAAACCTGATAAGTGCAAGGGAGATATTTATAGGTATTAGCCAATTATCCTTACATTATTTTTCTGTTTCAAGTATTTATCTTTTTCTTGAGTCCCTATGAATAATGGTACTGATTGTGAACCTGACCTTTTTAGAAAAATGCTGCAGTTCTTTAATTATATTTTAGAGATACAATATCATTTGAATAGGCATCTCAATATTATTCAAACATATTGTAATATTACCAGGACTCAAAATCTTGGAATGATGCAAACTTTCCTGACATTACTCATCACAGTGTAGGCAGGTTGAATATGGGCATGTTTTTAGCTCCTTTTGGTAAATTAAATTGAATTGTATTTTTCTATGATCTTGGATTTCTAGAACATAACTATTTTCTGAAATCTAAAGTCTACTTATATTCTTGCTTGAAAATACATCCATAAATTCTTTGGTATTGCTTCCTTTAAAAGCTGGAGCCTAATTCTTCTCCCCTTGAGTGTAGGCTGTACCTGGTGACTCACTTCTAGCAAATATAATGACTAAGGTCATGGTGTGTGACTTCCAAGACTAGGTCATTAAAAGGCATTGCAGTCTCCTCCTTGCTCTTTGTTTAATCACTCATTCTCAAGGAAGCCAGAAGCCAGAAGCCAAGCCCTATGGAGAGACCCACATGGCAAGGCACAGAGGACTCCTGCCAGCAGCCATGTGAGTGTGCCATTTTAGAAGCACATCCACCAGCCCCATTCAAGCTTTCAGATGAGTGCAGCCCTGCTAATGTCCTAACTACTACCTCACAAGAGAATCTGAGCCAGAATCACCTAGCTAAGCTGCTTTCTATTTCCTAACCCACAGAAACTGTGAGATGATAAACGCTTATTGCTTTGAACCGACAACTAGGAACGAGCCAGTTATTTCTGACCAGAGCAGCTGTCCCTCACTGAATAATTGGGGCTCCTTGATTTTTCTCTTGTTATGATGACCATCACTGTATATCACACTAAAATCTGGCAGTGAAATGTACTAGAAGCATACATTTTTCATGTTTTTCCAAGTTCATTTTTGTCATGGTTTCATGTAGCAGTCAACATGAAACACTGATTTGAGCTGAAAAAATCATAAAGACATATTCTCCTACTTTGAGATTGAGAACCAGCTTCTGTGACTGAAATATCAATTCACCATCAAATGGAGTCAATACATTGCCAGCAATCAGACTCAAAGAAGAAGGGAGAGGAATTGCACGCAGCTGTCCTCTGTGGAGGTCACATGCATCAGTCACTCTCTGATATAAGCAGAATCAGTCTTCAGATTGCAGACTGCAAGAATGTGGGGAGATTTCAAATGAGGGGTGACATTTTCCCTCCTGTTCCACAAGGAATAGGTAAATGTTGAAATTCACATGCTGCTGTCTGTTTAATTCATATGGTAATATTGGGGGCTTCTAGATCCAAGACTGGTTGCCTCTCCCCTCTCTTAGTGTTTTGCACTTTGATAAGATACATTGTTCTCTTTATCAGAGTTGCTAGCAGTTCTGATCATGGGAAGTTAACCTGTAGCTAATAGTTAAATAAGGAGCACTGAAATTGATTTAAAATAAAACTTTCAGTAACCTAATTCATGAACTCCCAAGGATGCCTCCTGGAAAGAATTTTACATCAACTGTTCATATCAGGAGAAAGACCCACATCCATATACCTGACACATTTACTTCATGACATTACTCCTTTTTCTCCAGGGAAAGGTTATATAACTGGAAATATAACAAATGGAAGTAGGACACAGAAAACAGCCTGTTGGTGAGTACCTTGCTGACCTGGTGTGAATTTTTACAAACATTTCTTAGTTGCAAACCTAATAGTTATTTTCCATTATTAATATTATGATAATATTCATTGCCATGACTAGAATGTATTATTAAGAATCTGTAGAGAACTCAGAGATTTGGAGTTTTAAATATGCTTTTTCAATGTTGGAGAGAATTTTCTGGTTACAACATCCTTGCTTTATTATTATTCTTTTTTCACGCAAAGAGCATTCCAATGAATGGACCAGTCTTGTTAGAATACAGCTTGAGAAGGGGGAGGGATGAATTAGGAGTTTGCAATCAACAGATACACACACACACTACTATATATAAGAAAGATCAATAACAAAGACCTACTGTATACCACAAGGAACTATATCCAATATCATATAATAACCTATAATAGAAAAGAATCTGAAATGAATATATATATATATAAAACTGAATCACTGTGCTATATACCTGAAACTAATACATTGTAAATCAACTATATCTCAGTAAAAATAATAAAATAAAAAGAATACAGCTTGAGAGGAATGAAAGATTTTCTTTTAATAGCTAAACTGTTCTAGGATCAAATTTATGAACTATGGACATAGAAATGAAAATAAATCTTAAATGAATTAAAATGTCCTTGAGCTAGTAAATAAGACAGTATGGAGTAGTGAATGTCATCTGATTTATTTTGCTTCAGTTCAAATACCATAAGCAAACCCCAGCTACTCAGTGGCCTTGTTGAAGAAATATCCCAAACTATGACTATGGATTGCTGAATTAGACCACAGCAATTGCCAATTGGTCCACCATAGAGGAAACTGCCAACGTAGTGAATTTCCAGGATGGATCTACAGTGTAGTCAGAGAAAATTGCCCTATGCCAAGACAACTAGCGTCTGACTTTCCTCTTGAGGAGTCATGTCAATCAAGCTCCAGATTAAACAGGTTCCACTTTCCTACTCAGTCTATTAAACCAGGGACTGTGCTCTTGGTACCAGGGCACCCAGCCGTGATGCCAGATCACAGCGGACTGAGGTTCACGCTGCACTGTGTCTATTAGAACATTTGCATCACAGCCTGAAGTTCCACCTGACAGGGCTGTTTTAGATGCAGAGCAAGTGATAAAAATTAATCCAGGTTCATGGTATGGTTGTAGAAATATTGCTTGAAATAACATACAAACTTTGAATGCTTTCCATTTGACAGCATCTTAGAAAGGAAACATCGACATGTTTTGATGGCTAAGGGAAAATAAGGAAAAGAAGATTGCATCCAATAATAGTAAAAACTTAGAGAATATTTTTTAAACTTTAAAAAATGTATTTGGGGATGTCCCTGGCAGTCCAGTGGTTAAGACTTCACCTTCCAATGCAAGGAGTGTGAGTTTGATCTCTGGTCAGGGGACTAAGATCCCACATGCCTCATGGCCAAAAATCTAAAACATAAAAGAGAAGCAATATTGTAACAAATTCAATGAAGATTTTAAAAATGGTCCACGTCAAAAAAAAATCCTTTAAAAAATGTGGTCAATACAAATGTGTGACTCCTTCCCATACCACTGTGCTAGGTATGGATGCAAAAATAAAGAGAAATACACCCTAGCCTTGGGCTTCCCAGGAGCTTTAGTGTGGTTAAGTATCCACCTACCAATGCAGGATAAATGGGTTCAGTTGCTGGGTCAGGAAGATCCCCTGGCATAGGAAATGGCAACCTGCTCCAGTATTCTTGCCTGGAAAATCCCATAGACAGAGAAGCCTGGTGGGCTACAGTCCATAGGGTTGCGAAGAGTTGGACACAACTGAGTGACCGAGCACGCATCCTGGCCTCACAGTTCAGTTCAGTTCAGTTCAATCGTATCCAACTCTTTTCGACCCCATGAATCGCAGCACACCAGGCCTCCCTATCCATCACCAACTCCTGGAGTTTACTCAGACTCACGGCCATCGAGTCAGTGATGCCATCCAGCCATCTCATCCTCTGTCATCCCCTTCTCCTCCTGCCCCCAAACCCTCCCAACATCAGAGTCTTTTCCAATGAGTCAACTCTTCGCATGAGGTGGCCAAAGTACTGGAGTTTCAGCTTCAGCATCATTCCCTCCAAAGAAATCCCAGGGCTGATCTCCTTCAGAATGGACTGGTCAGATCTCCTTGCAGTCCAAGGAACTCTCAAGAGTCTTCTCCAACACCACAGTTCAAAAGCATCAATTCTTTAGCACTCAGCTTTCTTCACAGTCCAACTCTCACATCCATACATGACCACTGGAAAAACCATAGCCTTGACTAGACGGACCTTAGTCGGCAAAGTAATGTCTCTGCTTTTGAATATGCTATCTAGGTTGGTCATAAGTTTTCTTCCAAGGAGTAAGCGTCTTTTAATTTCATGGCTGCAGTCACCATCTGCAGTGATTTTGGAGCCCAAAAAAATAAAGTCTGACACTGTTTCCACTGTTTCCCGATCTGTTTTCCATGAAGTGATGGGCCTCACAGTGGATTCTAAAGAACTTGGAACCATCAGCATGGCCCAGGTCTCAGGAACAGGGCAGTCCCTGCCCAGCTGCTGAAAGTTTTACCTGCTGACACCCTTCCTGGAAGCTCAGCACACCTGATTAGCCACATGTCTACATAGGAAATCTATACGACTATAAAACGATTTCTCCCCTTCCCTGTGGCCTCCCAGAATCATCAAGCCAGTGGGCAGCCAGCCATAGAGCAAAGAGAAAATTCAAGGTGAGAAGTGATGAATGTCCCCAAGAGGGAGGGCATAGTAAAAGCAGGTTTTTATTATTTGATGGATCTGGTTTTATGAAGTTGAAGGCTTGGCATTACAAAGGAAACAGCGTTGAGAGACATGGGGAATTCAGAAGGAAAGTCTGGTATTAGCTGGGGAAGGATTAGAGGCTCAGTTGAAAAGGATGGAACAAGGCCCCCCCTCATCCCTGTGATGGAGAAAGGCCTTTCTTGGGGGAGTGTCGCACTAATCCTGCTGAAGTCAAGTTCATGGGATAGTGAGGAGAACAAGTCAAAGCAGGTCACAGCAACCCAAGCATGTTTATCAGTAGAGCGTGTTTATCACTCAGCTGCTCCTCTCTACTGAACCTGAACTTGGAACGCAAAGGAACTGCATGTTCTCTGGGACCAGGTATTCTTCCACAAGAGTCAAGTGGCTGGTTGGATGCGCTATTTCATAGAGAAGATGGACTGGCAGGGCCCCCATCCCCCACCCACGCAGAGAAAATATGGAGCAAGGCTGTAAGTCCCAGGGTCTCTGCAGGAGAAATATCTCCATTTTGGGCTTCCCTCGTGGCTCAGGTGGTAAAGAATCTGCCTGCAATGCAGGAGACATGGGTTTCATCCCTGGTTTAGGAAGATCCCCTGGAGAAGGGGATGGCAACCCACTCCAGTATTCTTGCCTGGAGAATTTCATGGACAGAGGAACCTGGTGGGCTATAGTCCATGGGGTTGCAAAGAGTCAGACATGACCGAGCAATAACACACACAGAGTACATGTTTCCATGTTACTTTCTCCATTTGAGCCTCTCCTTCCTCCCCTCTCCACCCCGCCCCTGCTGTGTCCATAAGTCTGTTCTTGGTGTTTGAATTTTTAGATTGAATCCCAAGCTTTCTGGCTGGAGCCAGTTCTGCAGTTTAGTTCAGGAATGTACTCTGCTTCTTTTTCCATACCCTATCTGTTATGTTGTGCTGTGCTTAGTCACTCAGTCGTGTCTTGGCGACCCAGTGGACTGTAGCCCATCAGGCTTGTCTGTCCATGGGGATTTTCCAGGCAAGAATACTGGAGTAGGTTGCCATGCCCTCATCCTCTGCCTGTGAAGTGTAAAGCCTACAGACAACATTCTCCCCACTGGAGGGAAAGACCATCTACTTCCTTGCTGCTCAAAGTGTGGTCCTGGGCCTTGCAGTACCAGCAGAACCTGGGAACCTGCAGCAAATACATGATTTCATGCCATTCTCTGGACTCACAAAATCACAAGCTGCATTTTAACAGGATCTCCAGGGATTCCAAGGAGATCAAACCCGTCCATCCTAAAGGAAATCAGTCCTGAATATTCATTGCAAGGACTGATGCTGAAGCTGAAACTCCAATACTTTGGCCACCTGATGCAAAGAACTGACTCAATGGAAAAGACCCTGATGCTGGGAAAGACTGAAGGCGGGAGGAGAAGGGGACTACAGAGGATGAGATGGTTGGATGGCGTCACCGACTCAATGGACATGAGTTTGAGTATGCTCTGGGAGTTGGTGATGGACAGGGAAGCCTGGCGTGCTGCAGCCCATGGGGTTGCAAAGAGTTGGACACGACTGAGAGACTAGACTGAACCAGGGATTCATATGCATGGTAGAGTCTGAGGCGCAGTGACCTAATTCAGTGGTTCTCAAAGGGGAAAGTGGAACAGAACCACCCAAGGTGGGGTGGGGTGACCTATTAGACTGTAGATTGCAGCCCGCCCCCACTGCCTGACCTTCTGCCTCCTCGCTCCCATCCAGGGAGATTTGATTGAGTAGATTTGAGTCGGGGCCCAAGAATTTGCGTTTTTGGCAGGTTCCCAGGTGATGAGCATGCTCTGAGAAGTCCCACTTTAATTCACAGCCCTCATTTCCTAGGGAACCAGATACTCCTGGGTTCAGCTTTCTGCTCTGATGCTCACTAGCTGTGTGACGCTGGGCCTTTTCCTGACTTCTCAGAGCCCAAGTTTCTTTCCACGTTGTACCAAGTGACACCAGCAGCCTCAGCATCCCCTGCGAGCTTGTGAGAGATGCAGGGCCTGGTGTATCGGAATCTGCCTTTTCACAAGACCCTCAAGTAGGAATTGTATGCGTTGAAGTGTCAGATGACTTCCAGATGCACATGGGTCCTCCTTTCCCAGTTCTAGCCGAGGATACTGAAGCTCAGGGAACAGGGTTCAGGCGTTGGAAGCGGGAACCCCTAAATCTCTCTCCAGCGTTCCCACCCTCCACTTCCAGCCTCACACTGAGGGTCTGAGTCCCCACCTCAGGCTGGACACGCGCCAGGAATCCCTGCACAGTCCTGGGAGTCACTAAGTGCAGAAAAGATGCACTCTTGTGACTGTCTCCTAACCTGGAGTTCACTCAGAAACAGATGACGTTTTCTATACCTTCCTGCTTATGGATTTTGTGATTGCTTCTTTTTTTTTGTGGGGGGGGGGAGATATTCACATTGAGGTTCTACTTGAATCCTCATGGGCTGGAGAGGAGTAGAAAGAGAGGGGCTGGAAGCAAAGGCTACGCAGGGGACACAGATTCCAACAGGGAGAAAAAGGAGGCTCTGGTTTCCCTGGGCTGCCAAGCAGAATGGCTCCCTCCCAGGCAGAGCTGGTTTCTGTCAGAACAAATGGTCCAGCTGAGCTCCCACCACAGAAGCCAGCCCCCTCAATGTTCTGACGTGTGATTCCCTGGGAACAAAGTACTGTTTGGGAATCATTACCATTTGCAGCTATTTTATTGTGTGAACCAAATAAAAATGGATCCTTCCTGAACATTCTAATGAACAGAACAATACAGAAGCGACTTCAGCAGAGTTAGGAAGACACATGGCTTTTTTTGCATATGTATGACTAATGACATCTGAACGATAATCTGGCAGGAAAGATAAAATAAGCAGATTTATCTGATAATGAATAAAATTGTGAGAATTCTGCCATCCCTCCTGAAGGGGCCCTTGCATTTAAGGGTAATTTTGTCATCGAACCTGCTCTTCAATGCTTCTTTACTGGGATTGAAGGAACTTACTTTCATTTCATTAGACATCATACACCAGGATCACTTTTTCTTTCCTTGAAGCTGAGGGAGGCTGGACTATGCACATAAACAAGCCATTGTCCCCAGTTCTGTGGCTGCGAGATTTATGCTACCCATTAGAGTGGGAATCAATACAGCAATATTCACTTTATAGCTGGAAGAAGTTCAGGGATGGGAAGTAATTTATCCAAGGTCATAGCTAGTCCAGGGGACTAGCTTAAAATTTAGATCTCCTGTCTGCAGCCTCTTGTTATAAAACATGGACATAAAAATGATGAGTTTCAGGAGGAAGGTTCAGGAGGGAGGGGATGCATGCATACCTATGACTGAATCGTGTTGGTGTATGGCAGAAACCAAGAC
Organism: Capricornis sumatraensis; assembly: GCF_032405125.1. NCBI lineage: Eukaryota > Metazoa > Chordata > Mammalia > Artiodactyla > Bovidae > Capricornis > Capricornis sumatraensis. The sequence goes on along the minus strand of NC_091092.1, from coordinate 134,533,537 downwards.
AATATGGTAGAGCAATTATCCTTCAATTAAAAATAAAGAAACCTTTAAAAAATGATAAGTTTCAAAGCAGAGCTAGATTTTAAACTTTGAGTCTTGATTTCCTTACTTAGCTATATATTTTCCTCCTTGGCCCTTAAGCACTGACATCTCCTGGATATAGTGCCAGGGTTATGTCCATGGAAACAGAAGTAACTTGAAGGGAAATGGATTTCAGTTAGACCTTAATCAAAAGCTCATTTGTGAGAATTTGGCCTCCAGTTGGAGACTGGGCAGAGTCCCTTAGGATAAATCCACAACTCAACATATCTAGTGAATAAGAACTCTCAGAACTATGCTTCCTTGCTCACCAGTTCCCAGATACACTTCAAAACTCAGTAAGATGGGGAAATCAAACTGAATGCCTCTAAGGAGAAGAGGGTAAAGATTGGGGCTGGGAAGAAAGGAGCAAGGGGGATCTTTCTAGAGTGAAAGTAATGACCAGTTTCACAGGATTAGGTGGCATGGTATGCATTTGTCAAGACTCATGAAATGATACATTGAAGATCTGTCTGCTTTGTTATACGTGAACTTTACCAAACATAAAGGCCCATATGTATAATAGAACAAACTCCCCAGGAAAATATTTGGGACAGTGATAGGGTTAAGAGCTGAAAGTATTAGAGTAGCATTTTTTTAAAATCAGTTCTGTCATCATCTTCACCAACAACAAAATACAAACATCTGTAGAGGGGAGCCAGTGGAAGGTCTCAGAAGCTGAAATGGCTGAAAGTGGAGCGTGTAGGTCCTGGCACCATGGCCGGCACTGCCAGGAAACCAAATCTTTGCCCGTGAACTAAGCAGGCTTCCGTTAGCAGTCAACCCTTCTATAAAAACAATCACTAGGGCTGTGAGTGTATGTGTATGGTGTGTGGGTGGGGGGGCGGGCGCTGAAGACTTGGGTAGAGCTCTGTCATAAATGCCTTGGAGGACCCCCATGCACGGAGGTGGGAGCTGGACATCTGGGGGGTCTCTGCTGTCCTCCCCTGAGTAAATCCCCAGAGACAGGGGTCCCAAAACTGATAGCTGGGAGGAGAGGCCTGGCTTCCAGATGAAACCTATTCTATTATAGGTTTGGGAAAAATTGTGAAAGCACATGGATAAAGAATACATTTATTAAAATTATATGGTTTGGAAGACTCTACCCTTTAGTTCCCACTTTGTTTAGTTCAGTCGCTCAATCGTGTCCAACTCTTTGCAACTCCACGGACTGCAGCACGCCAGGCTTCCCTGTCCATCACCAACTCCCAGAGCTTGCTCAGACTCATGTCCATTGAGTCGATGATGCCATCCAACCATCTCATCCTCTGTTGTCCCCTGAGTATCACTTAATTTCCCCAATTTATAAGCATGGTTTGCTTCTTTTATTTTATCAAGAAATATTTCAAGCATAGAAAATATAGAGGCTAATGTAACAAAGAGCAGTCCATCCATGGACCAGTCTTGTCAGATTCTTTTTTTTTAAGATTTATATTTATTTTTGGTTGTGCTGGGTCTTTGTTGCTGCGTGTCATGGGTTTTCTCTAGTTGTGGTGCACAGGCTTCTCATCGCAGTGGCTTCTCTTGTTTTGAAGTACGGGCTCTAGGCTTATGGGATCAGTACTTGTGGCATGTGGGCTTAGTTGCATGAGGCTTGTAGAATTCTTCCCAGCAGGGACTGAACTCATGTCCCCTGCATTGGTGGATGGATTCTTAACCACTGGCCCACCAGGGAAGCCCAGGTTACTTTTTTTCAAGATCAAAAGTGTATTTTATGATTAGTACTTTTATTATTAGTAACTAAATAAATGAGTTGTCCTTCTATTGACATTTATCCTTTGACATCTTCCCTCACCTTTATGTTATGCATACTATGAAACAGGCGTTGGTACATGATAACTGTCACTTAAAATAACTGTAACAAACACGTAATGTGTTAACATATTTTTATGAAAATAGCTATTTTCTAAAATTAAAAAAAGACTTATTAAGAAGAAAGGCATTATAATACATCTTTGTAGTCTGCCTTAATAGAGCCAGCTGGATTCTCATATTTGCTTTTGTATTTAATACACTGTGAAAGTGTTTTGGTTGAAAAATATGAAAAAAAAACTCAGTTTCACACAGATATGTAGTTGGAAATGGGAGGAGTATATTAATAGCTTTTTTAGGTAGTTGTGGATATTTTTAGTACCATGCCAAGTTGGGAAATGTGGTAATTTTTTTTAATTGAAGCATATTTGATTTACAATATTGTATTAGTTTCAAGATCAGTTTATCTCTCCCCCCCTTCCCCTTTGGTAACCATAAGCTTGTTATGTCCGTGGGTCTATTTCTGTTTTGTACATAAGTTCATTTGTATCCTTTTTTAGTCCATATATAAGCAATATTATATATTTGTCTTTCTCTGGTTTGCTTCAATTAGTCTGATAATCTCTAGGTCCATCCATGTTGCTGCAAATGGCATTATTTCATTCTTTTTTATGGCTGAGAAGTATTCCATTATAAAACCATACCAAATGTGGTAGTTTCTTAAAGAAAAGATGCATTATGAGATTTAAAACCATAATAATTAACTTTTCATACTCGGTTACGTTAAAATTCATTAGTTTATCTGACATTTTGAATGAATATTTTAACCATGCATGATTTTCTAGCATCATATATTGGTCAAGGAAATACTGGTTTGTTGAGTTAGGCAGATCTTCCTTATATAATTTAATAAAACACACCCATTAATAGTACTGCTGATCTCATCAGAGATGCCTATAAGTTTTGTGAAGCTGCTAAGCCCATGGGAGCAGATTCAGATTTTCTGAAATTTTAATTGTCACTTGAAAACTCAAATTTTATTACTGCCAACAAAAACTGTCAACTGTTTTCCTTAAAGTGATAGACTCATTTTGTTCATTCGTAAGAAAACATCTGTCTCATTCCTCAGTCTCCAAAATCATTGATTGTCAGTTACCTTTCAAGTTAAAATGGCATTACATGAAAACAGCAGCTAGCTTAACTGGCAACTCAAATACTGGCACCTCAGTCACTGAGTGCATTTCCTTGAGACAATATATGAACACTGGTATGCAGAAATGTTATAGACATGCTTCTCATTTCGTCACTCAGAATTTAAGATGTGTAGGCAAGAGTTTAAAGGTAAAAGTAATAATTAAAAGTACTCATTCTTACCAGCATTTGTTTTTCCTTCAAGTGCACAATTACCACTAGTCCAGTTTGGTGCTATCACCTTGATTCATGACCGGGTGCCTGCAAGTTGACTTCCCATCGCCCTGTAACACTAGTGCAAATACCACACAGTGAAAAAGACAAATACCATCTTTGAAATATTATGAGAATAGTTTTGACTTCATGGAACCCTTGAAAATGCTGGGGAGTTCTGGGTTTCTGGGGCCCACTCTTTGAGATCCACTGATGTAAGTCTTTCAATAGCATGCTTTCTTCTTTAGGTAAATTGAGTGTCAGAATTTTACATATTTAGCATTACAGATGAATTTTGCCTTCTTTCATTCAGAAATTACATGTGTGTATACACTATAATGTGTCGGCAATACAGTGATAAAGCAAAAACAAAGTTCTTGCCCTCTTAGAATTTTTATTCTGCTGAGTGAGACAAGCTATGATTCAAATCAGATAAACTGTAAATGTATAATTGTAACAAGTACAATGAGAATCATAGTAGGAAAAGTTCACTTAGCCTGTGAGTAGGAGGTTAAGATATTTTGTTTCTGAGAGTGTGATGTTTGACTTAAAACCTCAAAGGTCAATTGGAGTGAGCAGGTGAAGGAGATAGCGGTGGGGAGCGTTCTGGGTAGACAGACCAGCATGTACAAAGATCCTGAGGTGGGAAGGAGCTTGGCATGCTTGAGAAATGGGGACTAACTCTAAAGAGATGTGAGGATGGTGGGAGATAATGCCAGAATGGAAAGTATATAAAGTGGAATATAGAGTATACTCTGCTACCATTTTGGCTTTTATGCAGAGAACAAAGTGGTGTCACTGAAGCCTTTCTAGAAAGGTGGCTTCATCAAGTTGGCAGTGTAAAAAGATCACCTGGGCAGTATTGAGAATCAGTGGATGCTGTTGAGGAATTAGGGACATGAAATGCACGGGGTCATTTAGAAGGCCGATTTTGTTGTTTAGGAGAGAAAGAAAGAGAATGGGAGAATTGTGCTAGGGCGCTATCATGGGAAGGTAGTGATATGGATTCAGTGGAAGGGCGGTTGTGGGTAGGAGAGAAAGGGGCCTCATAGATAACACTATGATTTTCTGGCTTGCCCAGCTGGATGGATGATAGTGCCCTGGGATAACCATTCTTCTTTAACTCCAGCTATCTAGGAACAGAAACTGGAAAAAAAAGAAAGAAAGAAAGAAAATAACAAAAAACCAAAACTGATCAGCACCCAAGGGCAGGAGTGGAAGAGAGACTCAAATTGTTAGGAGAGGGATTTGAATTTATTAACTTAATTATATCAGTTTTCTCCTAAAAATGAACTATTTTAAGAGAGGGAATTCCCTGGTGGTGCAGTAGTTAGAACCCTGCCCTTTCACTACCGAGGGCCTGGGTTTGATCCGTAGTCAAGGAATTAAGATCCCACAAGCCACACAGCTTGACCAAAAAAGAGATTATTTTGAGATTTCTTAGACTATTAAGTGCAGTTTGCTTTTCTATGTCTATTTTTAGCAGCCAAAGAGTTTGCTGTGGTGCTTGGTCTTCTCTACAGAAGACAAGGCATCAAGACACAATCACTAAAGTAGAGAACTTGGAGATGTTCTGAGCACAGGTTGATGATCTCCACCCACCCACCCCCAGGGAAGTCTGCACATCTAGAGCAGCACCGTGTCCCAAGCTCTGTTCCATCCATCTTAGGTCACAGAGATGACCTGACTTCATGATCACACAGGGTGACAGGTCTTGTCACTGCTTCCACTTTATACACAGGGAAGCTCAGAAATGTGGATGTTTGCCAAGAATCACATCACTCCCAAGCATTAAAATGAAGACTTCCAAACTATTCTTTTTTTTTCAACTTTGTGAAGGTATAATTGACAAATAAATTTGTAATATGTTTAGCCACACAATTTTTTCTTTTTTTAAAACACTATTTTTTCTTAAAGCAACTGAATGATATTTCTAATGCAGAAGTTTCCAGGTTTGGGGGAGTCATAGACCCCTATGAGATTCTACTGAAAACTATTAATCTTCTCCCTAGCAAAGTTCACATTTGCACACACAGAGAATTGACACCCCGTTTCCAGAGGTTTTTGGTTCTCTTGAAGCCTATCCAGAAACTGCCAAAGACCATTTGAAACCCAATGTTGAAAAGGCTTATTCTAGGGTGTTTCAAAGCCACATTGATGTTGTTTTCATGTCTGGTCCCTGCTGCTAGGTCGCTTCAGTTTCATCCGACTCTTTGCGACCCTGTGGACTGAGCCCACCAGGCTCCTCTGTCCAGGCAAGAATACTGCAGTGGGTTGCCATTTCCTTCTCCAGAGGATCTTCTCGACCCAGGGATCAAACCCATGTCTCCTGAGGCTTCTGCATTGCAGGCAAATTCTTTATCCCTGAGCCACCAGGGAAAACCTATTTATAATATCAAAATCTGGTCCCTGATAGATTTTTTTTTAAATAATCGTAAAAAAAAATCAACCTCTTTAGATTTCCAGATTAAAAATTGGTTATTCTTCATCAAATTACCATCTAACCTAGCAATTTCACTCCTAGGTATATGCCTAAAAGAATTGAGAACAGGTATTCAAACAGGGTCCGTCTAGTCAAGGCTTTGGTTTTTCCAGTAGTCATGTATGGATGTGAGAGTTGGACTGTGAAGAAAGCTGAGTGCCAAAGAATTGATGCTTTTGAACTGTGGTGTTGGAGAAGACTCTTGAGAGTCCCTTGGACTGCAAGGAGATCCGACCAGTCCATTCTAAAGGAGATCAGTCTTGGGTGCTCTTTGGAAGGACTGATGCTAAAGCTGAAACTCCAGTACTTTGGCCACCTCATGTGAAGAGTTGACTCATTGGAAAAGACTTTGATGCTGGGAGGGATTGGGGGCAGGAGGAGAAGGGGATGACAGAGGATGAGATGGCTGGGTGGCATCACCGACTCAATGGACCTGAGTTTGAGTGAACTCTGGGAGTTGGTGATGGACAGGGAGGCCTGGCGTGCTGCGATTCACAGGGTTGTAAAGAGTCGGACGTGACTGAGTGACTGAACTGAACTGATTCAAGCAAAAATGTGTACATACATGTTCATAGCAGCTCTATCACAATAGCCAAAAGGAGAAACAGTGCAAATGTCCTGAGGAAATGTAACTGAGTAAAGGATAAAGAAAATGTGGTAAATCCATATAATTGAAGATTACTCGATGAGTAAAAAGGACTGGGGTCCTGATACATGCTATGACATGAATGAACCTTGGAGAGATTATATCGAATGAAAAAGCTAGATTAAAAAAAAGGCTGCATATTCTTTGATTGTATTTACATGACTTTACATGAAATTCCAGTATAAGTCAGACCACAGGCAGAGAGTAAGTGAGTGACTGTCTGGATCTGGGCAAGAGGGAAAGGGGGCAGCTGCCTAATGGGTGCAGATTTCTTTTGTGGTGATGAAAATGCTCTGAAATTAGAGGTGATGGCTACCCAACATTGTAAATGTACCAAAAGCCATAAACCATACACTTTAAAGTGGTTAAAATGGTGACTTTATGTTGTGTGAATTTTACCTCAATTAAAAAACAAATGACTCGCAAGAAACTAGTGGCTTTCCAACTCTGCCTTCTTAGTACCTTCCTCTCCTGTGCTGGGCTAGTTAGAGAGGCATGGGTTCCTTACCCTGTTCTCAGGCATGGCCTTTGCATCTACAGGCTGCAGCCTGGCAGCCTTCTCCAGGGGTCCCCAAGGCCACCCACCTAGGGGTCTGGCAAATAATAGGGACATCTCTCTGCAGAGATCCTGTGCATATGCCCTACAGCCTGCATTTTTTGTGTCTTGTTGGTGCTAAAAAGACAGTAATATATGGCTTTTTTACACCTTTAAACCTGAAATGCCATTCTTTGTATTTTTGCCTATTCCCTAGTTCTCTAGATCAGAGACTTCTGTTTGGCTGACTACAGCAGTGGTTCTCCAAGGTAGGGGGTAGGGAGAAGTGGGGATGGGTTGTTGTAAGCCCCCAGGAGACATGTGGCAATATCTGGAGGCACTTCAGTTGTCATGATTTGGGTAGTGCTACTGGCATCTAGTGTGTTCAGATGTCAGTAGTGCTAAGATCGAGAAACCCAGGATGATAGTATCATTGATATCATATCACTGAAAATGCCAATTACGATGTATTATGGGCATTCTCTTGGAGACAGTTCCTGTTCTCTTGATCTCTGTGGCTTGTGACACCAAAAAGTAAAACAGCCCCAAGGAGAGGATGCTAGAACTCTGTAGGGAAATCAAGGACCTCAGCCTTGCAACCTGGTGAGCCCACAAAGACCGTATCCCATAAGGTCCTGGAGCTATAAAATAGAAGATAGTCTTTCCATGTCCAGAGCTGTGACATATACATGTGGTCTGCCTGGCAGAGATGAGCAGGTAAAGAATTCGAGGGCTATTCACAGCATAAGAACAACAGGATCTATAAAGGAAGGAAATTAAGCACATTTATTGTTACATTTTTCTTTACCATTTCAGATTTTCTAACAGTGGTATCATTAGTAACTTCATCCTGAACCAAGGTTTATTTATTGACTTGTATTAACCTTTCTTCTTGCAAGGGAGACACTGGCTATATGGATCAGCTTCATTTTCTTCAACGCTGGTCCAACAAATGTGAAAACAGCCATGATCCTGAATGAAAGTCAGATCCTTCAAAAGCCTTGCCACAGTCTCTCCTGAAGTGAGCAAACACATGCTATTAATATATAAAAAATCAGCAGATTCTTAAATGTTTTTTTTATCTTTCAGAGAGAGCACATGTTCAAAACCCCTTTAACTATACTTGCACATGTTACCTTGGAAAACACCTTGGGGGAAACGCTCAGTAATTATTTACTTGCTGGAAGGTTTACTCCCTGAAAAAACAAACTTTGGCCAGTGCCTAGCTGCAGGAACATGTCACGGTGAGGAGACAGCATCTGAACATGCCATTTGGTGATCTGGCGGTCATAAGTGGAAGGGGCTCATTACAGTTGCTCTATAAGGAATTTGCCAAATGTATCTGCACCTGCCCCTACAGTGGGAAACTTCCCAGCAGTAGGCATCCAGAATAAATGAAAAAATCAGGTCTGAAAATGGGGGGTATTTGATTATGTGGACTCATGCTGAAAATGCCACAAGGTGAAATTCACATCTTCATTCATCTAGGGGTTTGGCCAACCACTTCTGATAACAGTGCATCCTTCTGTGAAGCCACTGAAGCCAGCACTTCATAGGTTTGTGATGAAACACTATTACTACAATAGAAAGTGACGTATTTGGAAGATATTAACAAATACACAGGAGGGTGTGTGTGGAGTTTCTCAGCTTGGAAATGGATCATGTCCCAAAATGGTTGCCTGGAAATATCTGTTTCAAACCACTCTGAGTTAGGAAATATGTGGTTCTCCTAGAAAATGCTTGCCTTACAGTCTTGACCTAACAGATGGCATCTGAACAGGGGAGGAAGGAGAAGTGATGTTGGAATCACATCCTCCTCAAAACAAAACAAAAACTATGTCCTGACACTTTTTGGGAAGGTTTTTTTCAGAGCATGAAAAATTCCCCGAATTTCCCCTGTTTATTTTTTAACAACTCACCCAGTTTTCCCTTGGTCAACATCTTCATGACTGTGGCATATTTGGCAAAATGAAGACACTGACACTGATGCATTTTACTTCACCAAACCCCAGACTTTATTTGGGTTTCACCAGTTTTTCCACTAATGTCCTTTTTCTGTTCTAGGATCCCAGCTAAGACACTGCATGTAGTCATCATTTCTCCTAGTCTTCTTCTTGCCTGTTGATAATCCTCCTCTCTTCTTTTTTGACTGAAATGGTGAACTTCAAAATGGGCTCTTAAGAAGCCTTCCTAAACATACCAGAACCAACTTTTCAGTTGTGTCTATTGCAGGGGAGGAAAAAAAAAAAAACTTCTTCTACCTTTCTAGATTCTGCAGTTGGGGCCTTGGAAACAGATCTGACAAAAGACAGACTAACAAGAGAAAAAATTAATACATCAGAGTGTATAAATGTGGGAGAAACTCAGTGATGAGTGACTCAATGCGGGGGCTAGAACTTGGGGCTTATATAGCATCTTAACAAAGAATAATAAATATGTCAAAAAGTGACAAGACAAAAAGCAGAGGGGTATAGGCTTTTATGGGTGGCAAACAATGGGAAAGTAAATATTGAGGGGGGAATCTAATAGCAGATAACAGTTATTTAGTAAAATTTGTGATATAGATTCCTCTCAGTGATGTCTCTGGGCTCATAAGAGTCTAGAGTTGTCTTCAATGATTAAGAATCTAAGAATTGTCCTTCTCTTCCTGGTATGAGACAGGGAGACACTTTTACAAGTGGAACTTTATGTCCCACTTTTATGCAAATGGTGGGGAAGGCAGAAAATTTTTTTTGTATCTGCTGTTTCTCACTTTTCAGCCCAAATAAGTCTTATGGGGTGGGGGTTAAAAAAAAAAAGAACAAATAAGTCTTAAGCCAAAGTGACAGTTTGGGGATGGTATACTCTAATCCCCTACTGCTACTGCTGCTGCTGCTAAGTCGCTTCAGTCATGTCCGACTCTGTGCGACCACAGAGACGGCAGCCCACCAGGCTCCCCCGTTCCTGGGATTTTCCAGGCAAGAACACTGAAGTGGGTTGCCATTTCTTTCTCCAATGCATGAAAGTGAAAAATGAAAGTGAAGTCGCTCAGTCATGTCCGACTCAGCGACCCCATGGACTGCAGCCTACCAAGCTCCTCCGTCCATGGGATTTTCCAGGCAAGAGTGCTGGAGTGGGGTGCCATTGCCTTCTCTGAATCCCCTACACTATAGCTCAACAAACAAACAAAACCCAACCAAAAAGAATCTGGAAAATTGAAAAATTAACTGAAAGTCTCTCATGGCTGTCATTTTTATCTACATAAAACCAGCCATTTCCACTTAATGAATCTATTTCTCTGTGATTTTATTGGCTGCTCTGGCCTAACAACATATAGCTGGATCTATCTCATGGGTCAGAACAAGAGGTTATCGGGCAATAGGAAGGACTAGACTAGGAGAAGCAAAGTCTTAGAAGCTAGACTTCCAGGCCAGGAAAAAACAGAAGTTTAGACCAGGCTACACTTAACTGTATGCAGGGAAGTTCAGAAGGTTATGCTATAGAACATGTGGCGACCCCAGACAGGGATCTGGCAAAGAGCAGTGATCTCCAAACAGTTTGCTGCTTCAATCCATGTGAATGTCTTAATTTCATGCCACATTGTATCATACACTGTGGTTGGCAACTTCCAAAATGGCCCCACGATTCCTACTTGCTGGTGGTCACACCCTATGTGATCCCCTCCCCTTGAGTGAGGGCTGGACCTAGTGACTTACTGTTGTCAAATAGAGTATGCCAGAAGCAATGGGATATTACTTCCAAGATTAAGTTTTGAAGATTGTTACTTCAACTACTTTCTCTCTGGCTTTTCTTGCTTGCTCTCTCAGATGAGGTTGTATACCATGCTGTGAGGTAGCCTATGTAAGGACCTACAAGACAAAGAACAAAGAGAGGCCTCTGGCCAACAGCCAACAGAAAGCTGAGACCCTCAGTCCAACAGCCTGCCCGGAGCTGAAACCAGCCCAGAACCACTTGAGTGAACTTAGAAGTGGGTCCTCCTCCACTTGAGCCTTGAGTTGACTATAGCTTTTAGCGAACACCTTGATTGTAGCCTGTGAGAGAACCAAAGAAATTGTGAGATCTAAATGATTTTTGTAAGCTGTTACCTTTTAGGGTAGTTTGTTACACAGAGCCAGATGACTAACACATACACTAAGGCCATTATGCACTCAAATCAGTGGCATAATGTCATGTCATCAAACGTAGCAGCTTACAGCTATGATGAAAAAACAGTTAAACTTGAACTCCAGTTCCTAATGGGTAAGAAGGGGCCTGAGGTAGGGGAACAGCAACTGACCATGATACACAGAATTTAAGGCAGCTGAGAAATGAAAGAGGACCTACTTCCTGGAAACAGGGAGTTTCTCATTTCTAGCCACAAAGCAAAAAGACCCAAAGTATTTATAATCTGCCCAACAGGGATATGCAAAAGCAAGCAGAAAACCAAAGAGTAGTGCTATGAATATTATGCAACGTCTCCATTGCACAGTGGGAAAGGAGCACTGGAAAGAAAAAGATTCAGAGTTAAAGGAGAACCAAGGATTCGCAGAATTAAATGGGGATTGTGGTTTCAGTGGAAATGTGAGACATGTTAAAAATATATTTCCAAAATGTGATGTGTGATAAAAAGGTAAACAACCCACACAACACCCCCAGAAGAAGAAGCCTCAGCCTCTCAGCCCTCTATGTGATGAAACCATAGCTGGATTTTCTGGACAATTCCATAAGCCCAATGGGACAAGAAAGAGCCTTAGCTGATGGAAGAAGGGGAATCAAGGATGGCAGAGTCCATTATTCATAGTTGAGCAAAAAACCTCAAAAACAGGAGTACCATTTTTTGCAAGGCTTCCCTGGTGGTTCAGTGGGTAAAGAATCCACCTGCAATGAAGGAGACACGGGTTCGATCCCTGGGTTGGTTTGATCCCTGGGTCGGGTTCAATCCCTGGGTCGGGTTCAATCCCTGGGTCGGGAAGAGCCCTTGGAGGAAGAAATGGTGACCCACTCCAGTATTCTTGCCTGGGAAATCCCATGGACAGAGGAGCCTGCTGGGCTACAGTCCATGGGGTCGCAGAAGAGTCAGACACAACTTAGGGACTAAACAACAACAGCAGCTATCTATTGCTCGTGGTGCAAAACTCTTGACAGTTTGTTTAAACTTCATGTTTTGCAGGTGAGGAGCCTAAGACCTCATGACAAGACGTGTAAATGGTGGAGCCAGATGAAACCCAGGTCGTTCGATCCCTAAGCATAAACTTGACGCAGGGTGAATATTCAGAAGATGGAACAACCACCCAGCACAAGGTGAGAGCAATCCAAACATGGTGGCCTTGGAGCCGGGCATCCTGCAGAGGGTGTGCTAGGCCACATGGGCTGGGTCTCAGGAGGTGGGCGCAGGGACCCGGGAGGTGTGGGCAGCTCTTGATTCCTGCCTGGCACTGAAGTTCTGTACTTCACCATTTAACCATCTGTCCTGGTGCATGCGACTTCCCTCATAGCTCAGTTGCTAAAGAATCCGCCGGCGATACAGGAGACCTGGGTTTGATTCCTGGGTCGGGAAGATCCCCTGGAGAAGGGAAATGGCAACCCACTCCAATATTCTTGCCTGGGAAATCCCATGGACAGAGGAGCCTGGTGGGCTACAGTCCAGGTCACAAGAGTTGGACGTGACTTAGCGACTGAACCACCACCACCACCACCATCTGGTCCATGCAGACCGAGTATGGACTTTGTTAATGACCGCTCTTCTCCAGAGCCTCCTTTCTGTGGAGTTCTGCCTAAGCTGCTCAGATAAAACATGGAAGTTTATTTCCAGCACATACTAACTAAAAGTGAAGGCAAAACCAGATTGTCTGCTCCCTCCAGCGTTCTCATAGACAGACACATTTTAATTAGAAGCACACATGTGGGACTATTGAAAGCTGCCTGGGAACAGCGAGTGCCAGTCAGAGATCCCTCTCGAAGGAGGAAGTCATGCTTCTGTCTTACCTCTTGAAAAGGGGGTGGGCGTGGGGGGTGGGATTTGGCCTGTTCAGCCAAAAGCTGGTCTATGTTTCATGTGAAATTGCAAGATCATGATGTAAACTTTAAATGGTCATATGGTTGACCTGTTCTGGCCTGACCGGTTAACTTATTTGAGTGCAGATTTGAGCAAGAAAGGTGGATGTCTGGCCTGAGGCTGGGAGATAAGGCTGGATAGAAGACAAACCATCCTCTGCTATGCTTAGGGCTTCCCAGGTGGCTTAGTGGTAAAGAATCCACCTGCCAATGCAGGAGACTCGGGTTCGATCCCTGGGATGGGAAGATCCCCTGGAGAAGGAAATGGCAACCCACTCCAGTATTCTTGCCTGGGAAATCCCATGGACAGAGGAGCCTGGCGGGCTATCGTTCATGGGGTCGCAGGGTCAGACAAGACTGAGTGTGCACACACAAAGAGCACAGAGCGGTGCTTCTTATCCTAGAGTTGGCCTCCAGGGGCTCATGGGATTAAGAGCTTTGCTAGGATTGCACCGCCCCACCCAGGGTGGGACTCTCTCATCTGGGCGGGGGGCGGATGGCAGGACCTCTCTACAGGGACCACAGCTCGGTGGAGTTCCAGGTTTGCCACTTACTGGCTGGGTTGAGCAAACAACCCAGTTAACTCAGTTTGTTTTCCCAGTCAGCCACTCAAGTACTAGCCTAACTTTGCCCCTCTGCACAGAGGGAATTTTACAATTTTTTCTCTGTGACTTGGCTCTCTGGGTTGAATCCTCTATTTGCAGTCAAAGGGGTAATTAATGATGTAATCTCTCAGTTTTAACATCTTAGAAAGAACGGTCCCTACTTTACATGGCGGGTGTTGAGTGATCAGGAGTTACTGTTTTTGTGGTAGTCCTGGCGGGTACATAGCTGATCAATGTGTGAGAGTGCTGCTCAAGCAGTGTTGCTTGGAGAAAACTTACAGAGATGGGAAGAGTAGCAAGTGTGCGGCGAACTACTGTTGCCTGTTGAGTTCTGGCATTGACTGTGTGGACCCTGGAGAGGGACCCACAACCTTCAGCTAAGCAACAGGGTTAGGAAAGCCCAGACCCCTCTTGGTATGAAGTGTTCCGATTTAAGTGTCATGTGACAGGGCAGAACCTTCCTGGTAATTTATAATTAAACTGATGCATGTGAAGATGCTTCAGTTACTCAAGCATTATACAAAGGAGGATGTAATGATGATGATGATGAAAACACAGCCTTGTGTTTTCACGCATACCAGAGTCCTCCACATCTTTAACATTGCTCCATGTTGGAATTTTCTGGGGCCATTTTCCAACTAGCATAGTACACAGCTTCTCAAAGTCTAATGAGCATGCCAGTCGCCCAGGGCTTCAACTAAAATGCGGGTGGATGCCTGTACGTATGGCTGAGTCCCTTCGCTGTTCTTTCCTACCTACACTTGCTACCACAGAGCCTCAAATACTATGTTCCCACCAAACCCAACTCCTGGCCCCCAGCTTTGAGCCTCTGAGTCACAGTGGCTCCTCCCCATCTCTGCTGGGCTGTCTGTTGGGAGGGATCTCAAAACCCACAAGCTCAACATCTCTAACCCACCATCTCTCCCTCTGTTCCACCAATTTCTCCTCCAAAGTCTTGTGTCTCAGTATAGGTCCCTGAAGCTAACCACTGCAGAGCCATGTGGGTGCCAATCTTCCCCCCACACACCCTTTGCAGTCCATCCACTGGCCTTGGGGCCTCTCTCTCCCCGTGTTGCTCCAATCCATCCTTCCCTCTTACTCCCACTGCTAAGATTCACTCTTGCCTGGACGAGTGCTGTGGATTTAGCGACTGTCAAATCTCTTCTTATTTCTCTTCTCCCCACTTCCGACACAGAGGCCAAGGACCGTCTCAGAGCAGCAGTCAGGCTGCCTCACTCACCGTGTCCCTCCCTGCTGCATACGCTCCAAGTCTTCCAGTAGTTGCCCTCTTGGAATTATTGGCTAAAAGCTGGGAGGTTGGCAACGGAGGTGCTGAACTAGAATGATTTCATCCCCCTCTCCCCAAATTGGCAATTTTTGGAGACATTTTTGCTTGTTACCAGTATGGGGCGGTACTGGAAGCTAGCAGGTAGAGAGCCGTGTGCATGTGCACATGTGCTCTGTTGTGCCCAGCTCTTGGTGACCCAGAGACTGCAGCCCACCTGGTTCCTCTGTCCGTGGGATTCTCCAGGCAAGAATCCTGGAGTGGGTTGCCATTTCCTTCTCCAGGGGAATCTTCCCGGCCCAGGGATTGAACACGTATCTCTTAGGTCTCCTGCTTTGACAGGCCAATGTTTTACCACTGTGCCACCTGGGAAGCCAGGTAGAGACCAGGAATGCAGCTAAACTTCCTGCAGTGCACACAGGACAGCTCACCAACAATGCCAGAGAGTCTAGTCCCAAGGAGGCTGAGAAAACCCCAGCGTAAAGTATCACGGGTTTAAGATGAAAATGTCAGGGACGCTGCCTCCAACTCAACTGGAAAGTTCTGGAGCTGACAGCTGGCCCCTCCACATTAATGGATGCCTTTGCTTCATTCAGCTGCCCCAAGGAAGGACCAAACATGTGAACAGACAGATGAAGCAAAGACAATCTGGGCTGAAAACCTGCGTGCCGCCACCAAGTAAGCCAGCGTACCTGACTGCTTCGAGTTTACATAACCTTGAGCAAGTCAGACCTGTAGTAAAGAATAAAACAGCTAAAAACCAAAGCCGTTCGCACTGGGGGCTTATGCTTCCCAACGTCCCAGGGAAGCAGCCTGTGAAAGCCATGCACCGCTGGCCTGTACACAGCTGCCCAGGGAATTTGCAGACAACAAAGGCCTCTGATCTCCCCCTCCCCCGCAGGCTGTTAGCTTTAAGTGAAACCTGGGTAAGAAGGTTCTCTTTGATGACTCTTGACAACTAAAGGACGCTGTAAGCAGTGTTTTGATCCCTTAGCAAAACTATGAAATGTTTTCTCTTCTGTGGAAATATCTTTTCCAGTGACATTTCAACAAATGAACAAGGGCAACTGCAGAATGTGTATTTTCTTTCCACCTTAAAACAAATGCAGAAACAACTGTTGTTCTTTTCCACTTCATTAGGCTAAACAGACTTGATAGAAGACTGGCCTTTCCTGCTACTGAGTAATCCCCAGTAATATGAATACAGCCACCAAAGAACTAATAGTTGCTAATTATCTCCCTCAATTAGCTTTCCTGTCAACCATCTTTAACTTGGGCTCCCCTGGTGGGTAGGAAAAACTATACAGTGTGGCTAATCAGTGGGGCCCTCTGTGACCCCCCCCCCGCCCCCACAAATCACTTGATAGGCAAAGTCCAGTCCTGTCTTTGACCAACAGGTTTTAGGAACCCCACAGTGAGAAGGTAGGGTGAAAGGCGAAGAGGGGGCAGAGTTTTGGCAGAAGACTCCATGACAGACACAAAATGGATGCTTGTAGGAGTCAGCTCTTGGGGAGAGGGCAGGTTAGGGTGTTGAATACAGCACCCTCTCTTTATGCTAGTAGTTCTCAACTCGAGGAAAATACAGCAGTTATTGCAAGGAGTCCCACACAGTGCTCACAAGACCCAAAGTCCCCGATGGCTTTCAACAAGGCATTTTTAGAGGCCAGGTGAGGGAGGGATATCCCACGGTGTGTGATCAGCTTGTGAGCAGTTCTCTGATGAGTTGATAGTGAGGTAACAGGGCGGTGTCACAGGGGTTAACATTATCAGACCTTAGGCTCCAGGGGGCTTCCATGGTGGCTCAGTGGTAAAGAATCCACCTGCATTGCAGGAGACACTGGTTTGATCCCTGGGTCAAGAAGATCCCCTGGGGAAGGAAATGGCAACCCACTCAGGTATTCTTGCCTAACAATTCCATGGACAGAGGAGCCTGGAGGGCTATAGTCCATGGGGTCGCAAAGAATCGGACGTGACTGAAGCGACTTAGCATGCACGCAGGTTCTAGCCTGAAAAACAGCTCAGAAAATGTGCATCAGATTCAGTAATCTAAGTATTCCAGAGAGGAGCTAAAGCAGAGGATACGGGCGAGGAGTCTGTCTCGTGAATGCCCCATGGGGTCCTGCTGGGTTACAGACAGAGACATTTCCATCACGCCAGAAAGCTGTTTTGGACAGCACTATTTAACCAGAGAATTTATAGAGCCATTCTCATGCTTAAAAACCACTGTTCTCACCCCCACTGCCTCTAGGATCAATTTCCACCCAGTTAGCCTGAGGTGCTTTGCTATCCAAGCCCAGCTGTCTCTTCAGAACCTCTTCTTCCCCTCCGCCTCCTCTGTACAGCTCACCACGTCATAGGAGAGACAGCTGCATTGTCTGCCTCCAGACCTTTGCCCCTGTTGTTTTCTTTGCCATAAATGCCCTTTCTCTACCTTCCTCAGTTACAAAACTCATAGTTGATCCTTGGGTTTGGTACAAACCTCCCTCCAACCCCCCTTACCAGTCCAGCCCTCTGGAGCCCAAATAACCGCTCCATTCCCTGTTGCCCGTCAACAGTGATTACCTGTCTGTCCCATACTTGCCACCTATCATAAGTGGCTATTTCCATGGGTTTTTCCTATGCCTAACTCTGAGCTCCTTAAGGTTGAGGGTGGCCTCGTTCCTCTTTGCATCACCAGAGGCTCGCACAAGGTGGGCAGTCCCATTTCAAATGAGACAGTTCATCAGCTAGCTAATGAATGAAGTAGCCCAGATAGACACATTTCACACTACAGAATTCCAACAACCCACATGTCCATGAAATCGATGTCATCTCCTTAGGGTAAGATCATTTGCCTTCTATTTGCAGAGCAGAATGCATATATCTGGTGCCTAGAAGGCTTTTTACTGGGATCAAAGATAAATGCATTTAAAGGTTATATCTGATGGGTCGATAGTCACAAAGAATAAGAAAGAATAGAAAGAAGAAATTTATTATTCCCTTACATGGATTTTATCTCTTGTGTCAGTTAAACAGAAATATCTTGAGATGAAGAACATTTAAACAGGAAAAAACAGCAAAAAACCAGCTTAGCATTATTGCTACACAGTGCTTCTTCTTTGACATATTCTTGACTCTCTGAAGGGTAGTTTGTCAACATTGCCAAATGTAAAGTTGAATCTTACACTTTCCTTTTCTTTCCCTTGGCACATAACACAGTGTGCAGCCCACAGCTGGTGCTCAGCTCACCCACCTCCTCTTGGAAGCCTTCCTTGATTCCCTCCAACTGGTTTTACCCCTCTTTAGTGATCCCTCAGCACCATGCACACTGCTTCATAATGCACTTACCACATTGTATTACTTATTGTCTGCTCAACAAGTCCATGTTTTTCCTGAGATTATATCTTATTCTGCTTTGCATCTTCATGGCCCATTAGAGTGACTGTCACCACAAATAAAACTTTGTTAAATAAATAAACCTTGGGCAGCGAGAAGTCCAGGTTTTAATGGAGAACAACAGCCTTTCTTTGCAATGGTAAGTAGCGGGAACTTTTAGAATTTGGAATGAAAAGTGGGGAAATGTGTCTACAAATGAATCTATTTGGATGAAAAAAAGAAACCTTTGGTGTTACAGGGCCTGAGTAAAGGCACAATAATCATTAAATGATTCTAGAGAATAGAGAGTTCTAGATAAAGACTTGCAAGATTCCTTTTAAACCTGTTGATTTTGAGCCAGTGAATAAATATTGAAGTCTTAGTATAAGCAAATAAGAGTGCCAAAAAAGAAAGGAACAAGAAAATGCTTCTGCCAATTCACATTTCATAATCCTGTGACCTTATGATTCTGAACACCTACATAAGGTATTTTTAAACCTTGGCTGTCATGTTGGGTGAATTTCCATGAAAAAGCCAGGCATTATGGAGTCAGAACTTGCATGGATTTCTTTCATCCAAGTTTCCATACAAACTGATGCCACTGGGTCGTTTTCAGATCTAGGCATTGGTTTATGGCTTCTTCCAGGAATGGACTGCACGATCATGTGCCACTTGGCAGTTTTCAAGGTGCCTGTTATTTTTGTTTTATAATCTGTCCATTTTTCTAGCAACCAGGTAGTTAACCACTGTCATTTTCAAGTGGAGATACACTCCAGGTGGCTCACCAATGAAGAATCCACTTGCCATGCAGGAAATGTGAGTTCATTCCCTGGATTGGGAGGATCCCCTAGAGTAGGAAATGGCTAACCATTCCAGTATTCTTGCCTGGAGAATCCAAAGGACAGAGGAGCCTGGTGGGCTACAGTCCATGAGGTTACAAGAGTCAAACACGACTGAGTGACTAAACCACCACCTCTACCACACTCACAGAAAAGGTATGAGAAAGGACCCTGGAAAGAGGAGCCTGTCTTGGTGCAGGCTGAGCCGCTGTATAGAAGGTGGGACCGGTGACCTACTGAGTGGGCCTGAAAGCCTTTTCAGCGCACAAAACCCTGAGCTTTTCCACTAGTATATCAGAGGTGGTGCAGTGGTGGGAAGGGTAGCAGGCCATAGAGGACATTGCTCAGTGGCATTACCTCATTGGTGCTTACAGAAGCATAAAAAATAATAATCAGGGCAGGCCTATAGTGATGGACAGATGTTGACATACTTTCTTGGGTGACTGGCCTCTTGTCCCCCCACCCCCTCAACTTGATCTGGCCTCAAGCTCATCCCGCACCCCTATCCCCCCACCCCGGCCCCCGCCACACACACACACAGAGGACACAGGTCCTGGACCAGGATACGCAGAAGAGCCATGTCCCAGTCAAAACCTCTCTCTCTAGCTGAAATGAAGACAGCTTTAACTTCAATCAGGACTGGGAAGGATTGGACATTTTTTCCCCAGACTTGAAAGCCATACTGGGGACATAAGTTGAGGATAAATAGGAGAGTCAGTTGCCAGTTCCTAATACCATCATGGAGCACAAAGCATCTTCTCAGGAGTCAGCTGCCTTATTATTTTATACTGAAAGGGAGGAAAGACGCTCAGTGGAAAAGGTACTTCACATTCTCACTGTCCTAAATGCTTTCCCTTCACTGAACATAGGACACTGGGCTCGATGTTAT
Source organism: Capricornis sumatraensis (assembly GCF_032405125.1). Taxonomy (NCBI): domain Eukaryota; kingdom Metazoa; phylum Chordata; class Mammalia; order Artiodactyla; family Bovidae; genus Capricornis; species Capricornis sumatraensis. The sequence goes on along the minus strand of NC_091092.1, from coordinate 134,513,638 downwards.
AGCAGTGGTTTTCAACCAGCAGTGATTGTCCCCAGTGGACCCTGGGCAGCGTCTGGAGACATACCGCGGTTGTCACATCCAAGGGTGTATGTGTGCTGGCATGTAGCGGCTTGGGCCAGAGATGCTGCTCAACAGCCTGCATGGCCTGGCACAGCCTCCCACAACAAAAAATTATGTGGCTCAAAATTTCAGTAGTGCCAAGGCTGAGAAACTCTGGTCATTAGCCTTCTTTGTAAATACAACTTACACATTCTTATCAAGGTAGATTGCTATTGATACATGAATACCTTGAGAAATTTATATCACCAGCTTGCTATTTCAATTGTGCATGCTTAGTTACTCAGTTGTGTCCAATTCTTTGTGACCCCCATGGACTGTAGCCCACCAGGCTTCTCTGTCCATGGGGATTCTCCAAGCAAAAACACTGGAGTGGGTTGCCGTGCCCTCTTCCAGGGGATCTGCTCAACCCAGGGATCGAACCTGAGTCTCTTCCATTGCAGGTGGATTCTTTACCGTCTGAGCTACCAGGGAAGCTTTTTATGGAGAAGACGGAAAGAGGGGCTTTACTACTTTGCCAGGCAAGGGGGGGAACACAGCAGGCTAGCACCTCAAGAACTGTGCCCCCTAATTGAGACTGTTGAACAATTTTTGACAAAGAAGCAAGGCCCAAATTATAATTTCTCATCTTTGGCTACATCATTGAAAGATTAGATCTAAGCAGTGGGTGTAAAATTTTGGAGAATTGTATATTGAGCACAGAGCAGCACACATTTTCCTGCACACAGTAATTTGCCTTTCTTACAGCCAACAACATGTCTTTTACTTCACGCTCAGCTGAGTCTTAAATATACTCCAAATGGCAGAAAATTTGAAGAGTTCTTCCTCCTCACTTGGAGATATTTATAACCTTTTAGAAAATGACATATTGGGAGTATAATATATATTGTTCAAACATACATATATAGAAAATCAAATTTACATTTAAAATCACATATTGTAGTCTGTTTGTGTTATTTATTATCATGTTTTCCTGGATCAAAATATTTTCAGTTCAGTATTTGCAAATCAGAATGTTTGTAATCCTATAGATACTTATACTTAAGAATACATAAATAGATATAGATATAAAAAAATAGATTATTTTCCTTAGATGCCAGTTCTTTCCAAGTAGCTGCATGTCAACCAAACCACTCCAGATCAATACTGTGAAGACTATTGATCACTGGTTATTGTATCCATTGGTATACAATTGGTATACAACGGAGACCGAATTGAATTGCTTTCATCCATCTTCAATTATCTTATGTCATAGTCTGCAAAATAGGCAGTTTTTTCCCTAAAAGTTTTGAATTAAAATTACTCTCTTCTTTAAGAATCAAGCGTGCCAGACGTATATTCACAATGAGAGTTATGCTCGGGTAAAGATATTTCACCATTTGTAAAAATAGTTTTACTTTCTGTAAAACATAGTATCATATGTTCTACCACAGTGGTTCACATTAGAAATGATTCGAGCCTTCAGTTCAGTTCAGTTCAGTTCAGTCGCTCAGTCGTGTCCGACTCTTTGTGACCCCATGAATCACAGCACGCCAGGCCTCCCTGTCCATCACCAACTCCCAGAGTTCACTTAAACTCATGTCCATCGAGTCAGTGATGCCATCCAGCCATCTCATCTTCTGTCGTCCCCTTCTCCTCTTGCCTTCAATCTTTCCCAGCATCAGGATCTTTTCAAATGAGTCAGTTCTTTGCATCAGGTGGCCAAAGTATTGGAGTTTCAACTTCAGCATCAGTCCTTCCAATGAATATTCAGGACTGATTTCCTTTAGGATGGACTGGTTGGATCTCCTTGCTGTCCAAGGGACTCTCAAGAGTCTTCTCCAACACCACAGTTCAAAAGCATCAATTCTTCGGCACTCAGCTTTCTTCACAGTCCAACTCTCACATCCATACATGACCACTGGAAAAACCATAGCCTTGACTAGACGGACCTTTGTTGGCAAAGTAATGTCTCTGCTTTTCAATACGCTGTCTAGTTGGTCATAACTTTCCTTCCAAGGAGTAAGCGTCTTTTAATTTCATGGCTGCAATCACCATCTGCAGAGACTTTGGAGCCCAGAAAAATAAAGTCTGACACTGTTTCCACTGTTTGGCCATCTATTTCCCATGAAGTAATGGGATCGGATGCCATGATCTTCATTTTCTGAATGTTGAGCTTTAAGCCAACTTTTTCACTCTCCTCTTTCACTTTCATCAAGAGGCTTTTGAGTTCCTCTTCACTTTCTGCCATAAGGGTGGTGTCATCTGCATATCTGAGGTGATTAATATTTCTCCCAGCAATCTTGATTCCAGGTTGTGCTTCATCCAGCCCAGCATTTCTCATGATGTACTCTGCATAGAAGTTAAATAAGCAGGGTGACAATATACAGCCTTGACATACTCCTTTTCTTTTTTGGAACCAGTCTGTTGTTCCATGTCCAGTTCTAGCTGTTTCTTCCTGACCTGCATACAGGTTTCTCAAGAGACAGGTCAGGTGGTCTGGTATTCCCATCTCTTTCAGAATTTTCCACAGTTGATTGTGATCCACACAGTCAAAGGCTTTGGCATAGTCAATAAAGCAGAAATAGATGTTTTTCTGGAACTCTCTTGCTTTTTCCATGATCCAGTGGATGTCGGCAATTTGATCTCTGGTTCCTCTGTCTTATCTAAAACCAGCTTGAACATCTGGAAGTTCACGGTTCACGTACTGCTAAAGCCTGGCTTGGAGAATTTTGAGCATTGCTTTACTAGTGTGTGAGATGAGTGCAATTATGTGGTAGTTTGAGCATTCTTTGGCATTGCCTTTTCTTTGGGATTGGAATGAAAACTGACCTTTTCCAGTCCTGTGGCCACTGCTGTGTTTTCCCAATTTGCTGGCATATTGAGTGCAGCACTTTCACAGCATCATCTTTCAGGATTTGAAATAGCTCAACTGGAATTCTATCACCTCCACTAGCTTCATTCATAGTGATGCTTTCTAAGACCCACTTGACTTCACACTCCAGGCTGTCTGGCTCTAGATGAGTGATCACACCATAGTGATTATCTGGGTCGTGAAGATCTTTTTTGTACAGACATATTTATTTCTTAGGGTCTGCTCAGACTGGTTGAATCAGAGTATCTGAGGATGGTATTAAAATAAGAGTAAAACAGACAACAATCACATACACACAAACACAGATGCATATCAGGCAATTCTAACATGCTGCCCAGGCAGGAAGGCTGGCCTCGAACCCAGGTCCAAAGCACAGACTATCACAGGCAAGCAAATCAGTGGGTAAATTCGGAAAATAGTGCCCCATAGAGTTTGTAGGGACTTCTGTCTGTCTTAGTCTAATGGGGATGGCGTGTGGGAATTGTCCAGGAGGATACATTGGTGTACAATGATTTAGCAATGATTCATTTTAAAACTGCCATCCTGGCTCATGAATGAGATCTCTTTGGGCAACGAAAACAGCAATGTGGTATATCATGAGGAATGCTGGTGTCCACGGAGTGGTCTGAGTTCTGGCTTTTGCCCCAAATAGCTGTGGGTGAGCTCTGGAGGACAGCATCCTCTCTAGTCTTGGTTTACTCACCTACACAATGAAGGGGTGAGATTTATAGTATTTTCTTGTGTCTTCTAGTGATTTCTAGTGTTTTATTTAGTTTAGAGAAAAAAGCCAGAGAAGGCGATGGCACCCCACTCCAGTACTCTTGCATGGAAAATCCCATGGACGGAGGAGCCTGGTGGGCTGCAGTCCATGGGGTCATGAAGAGTCAGACACGACTGAGAGACTTCACTTTCACTTTCATACATTGGAGAAGGAAATGGCAACCCACTCCAGTGTTCTTGCCTGGAGAATATCAGGGACGGGGGAGCCTGGTAGGCTGCCATCTATGGGGTCGCAGAGTTGGACACGACTGAAGCGACTTAGCAGCAGCAGCAGAGAAAAAAGCAACTATGAGCGATAATTATGAATTTAGGAAAAAAGTAAATAATTTAACATTTTATATTTGTCATTAATTTATAAAGCCCTCTATGCACTTCCCGGGTGGCGCTAGTGGTAAAGAACCAGCCTTCCAATGCAGGAGATGTAAGAGACGCAGTTTCAATCTCTGGGTCAGGAAGATCCCCTGGAAGAGGGTATGGCTACCACTCCAGTATTCTTGCCTGGAGAATCCCATGGACAGAGGAGCCTGGGAGGCTACAGTCCATAGCATCGCACAGAGTTGGATATGACTGAAGCGACTTACTACAGCACAGCACATGGCAGAATAATAAAGAATTTATAACGGCATTTTGGACAGTTTGTAATTAAGATACAGATTTTATTATATAAAAAATAGGCCTAGTGTTTTGGGTATATTTCTATAACTAAATACATCTTAAACTATAGATCAGCGAATTTTTCTATAAAGGAGCTGACAGTGAATATTCTAGGCTTTGAGGAGCAGGCTCCAGAAAAATCTTTGTTGCATCATTTTCTTAATAATTTAAAAATGTGAAAAACAGGTGAAGGGCAGGATTTGCTGACCTCTGCCATAAACAATCAAAATGTATACTTGCATAAAAACAAAATGCTTGTTTTTACATAACTATAGCAACCCCTGAACCTGCTAGAAGCTATGGTTACATGTTGTTACATGGAGAGATTGAATCTGGGCAATAAGAAACCTGCAGAGGAACTTTTTAGTGAAGGCCTACTGGTGACAGCCATCTTGTCCTGGTGCGCCTGGCATTTGTCTGGCACTGGCCTGCTTTTAGCACCGAAGGCCAGAGCCTGGGCAACACTGGCTGCTTTGTCAGCATGCATCTAGAACACTTAGCCAGGTTTCTTTCAAGGAAAGGGAAGGTGTGCGTGGTGCCGTGTCCAACTCTTTGCAACCCTATGGACTGTAGCCCTCCAGGCTCCTCAGTCCATGGGATTCTCCAGGCAAGAATACTGGAGTGGGTTGCCATTTCCTTCTTCAGAGGATCTGAACAATTCAGGGATTAAACCCACATCTCCTGTGTCTCTTGTGTTACAGGCAAATTCTTTACCACTTGAGCCATCCATCTAAAATCAAATTGAAAGGTGAAAAGCTTGAAATGGAAATACTTTCAGGAGCTTTAACATGTAAATGACAGGCAAGAAACCCAGCTGGAAAACCTTACAGGGAAAATTGTGAGAGAATATTTTATAGTCTTTTTTGGATTAAGCTCAATGGAGCCTAAATCCACCTTTCCGTTAACCATCCCAATGCAACTGGCCAAAGCTGAGGAAACCACTTACTCAGAGGTGTCCGTTGTTTTGTAATGCAAGTTTATACATCCTCTGAATGTGATCATTGCTCAACGTGATGATGAAACACAGCCTGACCTTATTACTCAGAAGTGACAGAGTTCAGAATTACTTCCTGGATTTGTCTAAAGAAGACACAAGACATGAAACTAGCTATGAGCCCAACTATGAACAGAAAAAATTACTAGTAGGGACTGCTTTGGAAATGGCCAGGAATAAAAGAGGGAACAAATTTCTCAACATGCGTTTGTTTTGTGCCTTATTATCAGTTATTTGAATCTTGAAACGGCAAGTTCAAAGCTCAAAAGGCTATTTTCTGTTAGGAATGTGCCCTAAAATTAGGTGTACTGCCACCGGGGGAGCTTTGTTATGACCACATGGTTTTTTCTGGTTGTATTATACTTTATCAAAACAAAAGCCCATGTTAAAACATAAATATTAAAAAGCAGATATGATAGGTTGACAAAGGATGCCATTGAATAAAACAAAATTTAGGATATAAGGATATAATTTAGAACCTTTTGCAATATCTTTTCATTGTTATACGTTTGTTCCAGTTCTAATCCTGTGATTGGAACTCTGGTTGTATCTTTATGACTCATCATCTTTGGGTCATAAAAGCATCTTTTTTTCTGAGCTTCAGGTCAGCTTGGCCTTGTAAGTGCTTGCTTCCTCTGAAGCTGTGGCTTCAGGTCATTCTGTTTAGAATCTATTTCAGCAGACTCAGTGAGGCTGGAAAATAATCACACATTTCTCTTAATGGATCTTCCTTCCCCTTCTGTGGTAGAAAATCAAGGAGAGAGAGGGAAGACCCATTTAGGTAGTGGCTTGATGTCTTGGTTCTACAGGAAGCCCAGTAATGAGTATCTTTGCCTGAGTGGAAACAAACTCCCCTTTACTGTAAGGGGCGGGGGGGGGGGGGCGCGGATTGGCTTTAAGGCCGTCTAACTAAGAACATTGGAAATTAAGTATTAAATTATTGCGTTACCAGCTGTCTCCCAACATATGTGAATATGTACTACCACACAAATACAAATACATGTGTGATATTTGTGTCAGAGGTTCTATTGGTTCCTACTCACCCAACCCCATTCACTCAAATTCAGGATATAAGTGGACATCAACTTGCTATTTCACTTAGTGACAAGTCAGGACACTCTTGATCATTTTTCACAGCATTTTAATACCAAAATCCCACCACCATTGGATGTATGCAAGTTAAATTTTTCTAAGTTATTTTCTGAGCTAAGCCTAAGTGTAGGAAGTTCTTTTTCTTAATGGCCTGCTAAGCTGCTGCTGCTAAATCACTTCAGTCGTGGCCGACTCTGTGTGACCCCATAGACGGCAGCCCACCAGGCTCCCCTGTCCCTGGGATTCTCCAGGCAAGAACACTGGAGTGGGCTACCATTTCCTTCTCCAATGCAGGAAAGTGAAAAGTGAAAGTGAAGTCGCTCAGTCGTGTCTGACTCTTCACGACCCCATGGACTGCAGCCCACCAGGCTCCTCCGTCCATGGGATTTTCCAGGCAAGAGTACTGGAGTGGGCTGCCATCGACTTCTCCGTCTTAATGGCCTATATAATAATAAATGGATGAGGCCTTACCCTCCTCCTTCACAAAATTTTTCCCTGAACAATGGCTGAAATTGAGCCCCGTTCAAACCCAACGTTGAGGCCTACACCAAACGGCTCTACTATCCCAGGCCCCCATGCCTTCTGCTGCCCCCGGGGCCCATCCCTGAATTGCATGTCGTTCCCATAAGCGTCTGTTCTTGGCTTCCGCCGTCCCATTACCAGTGCCAGTCCTACAGCTCTTGGCTCCTAGCTTCACTCAGGACTGAAGCCCCCTCTTTTGTTTAGTTCTGTCTAGTTATTAAATCATAGTCCCTGAGCTCAAGCCCCCCCTTTTCGACTGTGCTCTCTGATGCTGGGGCTGGACCTCTGCAAACATCCTCGCCCCTTTGCCATCTGTCTCCCTGTTTGGCTCTGCCAGGAAGGGGTGCTCGATGGAGGCAGAAGCCTTGCAGACAGGACAGAAATTCTCCCCCTTTGCTTGCTGCCCTGTCAGTGTCGCCCTGGCCATGCTTCCTTGCCATGGCAGCATTGCTTCCAGTAAGAGTTGTTCGCAATTCCCAGTATTACTCTTCAGCTCTTTAAAGATATCAGTTCCCGCCACCTGGCAGCTGCCTCCCCAGAGGTCTGAGCCCAAGCTCTGTGCAGAGATTTTCGGTTCTGATAATGTCACTTTCTTCCATTTGCTCCTGCAGGCTTAGGAGGGGCATTGTCTCCACTTGCAGTGATACCTCTATATTAACTCAGTCTTTCCTCCTTGTCTTCTAGGTCCTTTGCAACCGAGTCCCCATATTAAATTTTCTCTGTTGACTGGTGTTTCCTCCAGGGTGTCCTTCTTTCTCAATTGCATCTTGACAGATACTTGTCTGTTCTGATTCCTCAAGCATGCTACCTATCAGTAGAAGGGACCCTGGAAACGTCACTTCCAACTTGTCCAGGGTTTATTGTCCCCTCACCAGAATCTGTGTGCTTATATAAAATGGCCCCCGAAAGTCCACAAACACACACACAAGTATTTCTATCATTGCTTTGTGACTCCTGCATGGATTGTTGTTGTTTAGTTGCTAAGTCATGTCTTGGCCACACACTAAGGGTTCTGCCCAATGATTCCCTTTGATAATTACTCAGAAAAATGAGCCTCCCTGCTGTGGAACCCCAACAAAGAGCCTAGAGTCCAGGACATTCCTGTCATTAATTCCATCCTTATCAGGATAAGTCCAACTCTTTGCAACCCCATGGACGACTATACAGTCCATGGAATTCTCCAGGCTGGAATACTGGAATGAGTAGCCTTTCCCTTCTCCAGGGGATCTTCCCAACCCAGAGATTAAACCCAGGTCTCCCACATTACAGGCAGGTGCTTTACCAGCTGAGCCACAAGGAAAGCCCTTATCAGGATAAGCTGTATCTTATTCAGGGTCAGTCTGTTTTCCATTCTGACTGCTAGGAGAGAGTTGACCTGTCCCCAAAGGGTCAAAGGATTTCCAGACAACCCCTAAGATTCCTCATTTTAACCTCACAAGTCACTTCTTAGATATATTTACATCCTTAAAGGTAAAATGGACCTTAAAAATTATCTAGTATCTATTCCAACCTTTCATTTTAGGGAGGATAACAATGGGGCAAGTAAAATAGACCAAAAAAAAAAAAAAATTGGCTGACTATAGATAATTCACAGAATTCTAATTTCCCTCTGCCTGATGGTGTAAAGCAGCCAAAATATTCAAAGGAAATCTTATAAAATACATTTAGATTGTATTTTGAGCTGTAACATGGGTCTACACATCTTCAAGCATAGGATTACAGTCTCAACAAAAGCCAGGTTTGGTAACATGTAAATTTTATAGAAGAGTACTAAAGCAATTTTCCCATAATTATTCAGCACCTGTCATCCCTGAAAACTGTAATTGCAATAAAATAGAATGTTCCCAAATCATGAGGGGAGGCAATGTTCTGTGATCTGGAGCATGTGATGCCAGTGAGGAATGTAGCATATAATCTGAATATCTCAAATATGAAATGAAAATATCATGAGGGCATGTGAGGTCAACATTTTTCAGTTGTTCAAAATACTTTATTGTTGATCCTTTGTGTAGCAGTGGTCACCTTTTTATATGATCCCATATAATCCTCTGTGTGTTCTAGTTTTGATATTTGACTATGTCATTTTCACCATGATTAAAAATGAACTCTTTCTTTTCCCCATAAATGTAAAACTGTAGCTACAGTTGAAAATCAGGGATGACTCTCTGTCATTATGTTTGAAGGTCCTCATTCCATTCAGAATGGTAGTGCTAGAGTTATCTGCTGGTTTTCTATCGCTGCATAACAGACTTCCCGAAATCTTAGTTTAAACCAGCAAGCATTTCTTATTTCACCATTTCTGTGGATCAGGAATTCAAGAGCATCTAATCTAAGGTGAGTGGTGATTCACAAACTTGTATGAGATTGTAATCAAGCTGTTGACCATGCCTGCAATCATCCAGAGATTTGACTGGCGCTGAAAGATTGGTTTGCAGATGCACTCAAGTAGTTATTGGCATGCCTCAAGTCCTAGTGGGCTTTTGGCCAGAAGCCTCAGATCCCCCGTGGGCCTACTTAAAATATAGCAGTTTGCTTCCCTTGGAACAAGGAATTTTTGAGACCCTGCTTTCAGTTCTCTTGGATATATATACGCAGAAGTGGGATTACTGGGTCATACAGTAGTTCTATATTTAATTTTTTGAGAAATTGTCATATTCTTTTCCATAATGGTTGTACCATTTTACGTCAACAGTGCACAAGAGTTCCAATTACTCCACATCCTCACCAATGCTTATTTTCTGTTTTGTTTGTTTACATTAGCCATCATAATGGATCTGAGGTGGTATCGAATTGTGTTTTTGATTTGCATTTCTCTAATGGTTAGTGATATGGAACATCTTTTCATATGTGTGTTGCCCATTTATATGTATTCTTTGGAGAAATGTCTAATCAAGTCCTTTAACCATTTTAAAATCATGTTACTTGGGTTTTTGGTTGTTGTTGAGTTGTAGGAGTTCTTTTTATGTATTAGATATTTATTCTTTATCAGATATATGATTTGCAAATATTCTCTCCCACTTTATAGGTTACCTTTTTACTCTGTTGATTGTGTCCTTTAATGCACAGATTTTTAAGTTGGATAGAGTTCCATTTGTCTATTATTGCTTTTGTTTGCTGTACTTTTAGTGTCATGTCCAAGAAATCATTGTCAGATCCAAAGTCTTGATGCTCTTCCTTCTGTTGCCTTCTGGGAATTTCATAGTTTTGAGTCTTAAGTTTAGGTCTTTAATCTATTTTGACTTAAACTTTTAAACATTTTATTGAGGATTAGTTGATTTATAATGTTTAATTTGTACTGTACAGCAAAGTGATTCAGTTATATGTATATATTACATATATTCTTTTTTTTATATTCTTTTGCATTCTGGTTTATCACAAGATATTGAATATAGTTCCCTGTGCTATACAGGAGGAGCCTGTTGTTTTCTCTTTCTGACTGACTTCTCTTAGTGTGATAATCTCTAGGTTCATTCATGTTACTGCAAATGGCATTATTTCATTCTTTTTTATGGCTGAGTAATATTTCATTGTGCATATATATATATATATATATATATATGTACCATATCTTCTTTATCCGTTCATCTGTTGATGGGCATTTAGGATGTTTGCATGTCTTGGCTGTTGTAAATAATGCTGCTATGTACATAGGGGTGCATGTATCCTTTAAAATTGTAGCTTTGTCTGGGTATATTCCCAGGAGAGAATTGCTGGATCATATGGCAACTCTATTTTCAGTTTTTTTGAGGAACCTCCATACCGTTTTCCATAGTGGCTGCACCAGTTAACATTCCCATCAATTATTTGTGTTTTTAATTTCTTTCAGCAGTGTTTTATAGTTTTCAGTATATAAGACTTTCCACTTTCTTGGCATTTTATTATTTTTGATGCTATTTTATATGAACTTTTTTTCTCAATTTTATTTTCAGATTTTTCATTCTCAGTGTATAGAGACACAACTAACTTTAGTGTGTTGACTTTATGTCCTGCAACTTTGCTAAATCATCTATCCTGATAATTTTGGTGTGGAATCTTTAGAGTTTTCTCATATAAGATCATGTCATCTGCCTTTAACTCTTCCTTTTCAATTTGGATACCTTGTCTTTATTTTTCTTACCTGATTGCTCCAGCTAGGACTTCCAATGCTATTTTAGATAAAAGTCTTGATAGCAGGTATTCTAATCTTGTTTGTGATCTTAGAGGAAAAGCTTTCAGCCTTTCCCTAATGAGTATGATGTTAGCAGTGGGATTATCATGTGTGGCCTTTATCATGTGGAGGTAGTTTCTTTTTATTCCTGGCATGTTGTTTTTCTCATGCAAGGGTGTTGGATCTTGCCAAATGGTTTTTCTGCACTATTTGAGATGATCATGTGGAGTTTTTTCCCCCTCTTTGGTCCTTCCTTCTATTAATGTGTTATAATAACACATCAATTTTCATATATTGCACCACTCCTACATTCCAGGAATAAATCTCACTTAGTCATGGTATATAATCCTTTTAATGTGCTGTTGAATTGGGTTTGCTAGTATTTTGTTGAAGATTTTTGAGCATGACCTCATCTTAGCTAATTACATCTGCAGTGATCCTATTTCTAAATAAGGTCATAGTCTGAAATACTGTGAGTTAGGACTTCAACATCTCAAACTCCTGTGATTTCTGCTGAAAGTACCCACATGCTTTATTGATTTTGAGCTCTACAATCCCAGAGATTTGCTTTTCATTGGTTATAGAGATCCTCTGAATGCAAACCATTTGTATCATTCTCTTGATTTTTTCCCCTCCTGTGGAAACCAGTCACTTTTGTACAGTGAGTTCATTTCTACTTTAGGAAAATAAAGAAAATAAATGATTGGTATGTAGGTCAGTTCCTAGTTCTGCCTTGGTTAGAAAACAAAGGATCAGGGCTCAGCTAGAACTTGCATAGTTCAGTTATTTCTTAATATGGCCTTTTTACAGATGGCTTGAGGGCATTTTACCCTTCTCTTTCCTTATGACCTAGAGATAGTAAGCCTTCAAAGATCTGGCTTGAGGCTAGGTTAAAAAGTCTCAATTTATTGTCTTGTGCTGTGTTTAGTCGTTCAGGCATGTCCAACTCTTTGCAACCCCGCGGACTGTAGCATGCCAGGCTCCTCTGTCCATGGGGATTCTCCTGGCAAGAATACTGGAGTGGGTTGCCATGCCCTCCTCCAGGGAATCTTCCCAACCCACGGATCAAACCCAGGTCTCCTGCATTGCAGGCAGATTCTTTATCAACTGAGCCACAAGGAAGCCCTATTATGTGTCAGGTGAATCTTATCTGAGTCTTTGAGAATCTCTGACCTCACTCAACCAGTTTCCTTTCTCTGCATAGACATGGATCACTTTTAAATGAGCTTCATATGGTTATTTAAGAGAATGTGTTTTTCTGCCAGCCAAATGATTACTGTAAGATTTTAAGCATATTGTTGAGACTTTAGTACATAATCTCTCAAAATAGTCAAGGAACATATAGTTGCTTTGCAGTCCCTGTCTCTTTCGGAAATCTCCCTGGTGCCCTGACTATCCTCCCACCACACCCTCAAGCTCTGATGAATTACCTACAACTTGAAGACCATTCCCACACACCTCACTGATGGAGAACCTTCTACCAAAAGCTTTAACAGGTTGGAAATAAAGTTTCTACTACAGGAACATTTTTCACATGTAAAACTCAAAGTGCAGCACAGCTCTGGTTAGAAGAGTAGCATTTTTTTTAACTAAGGTGATATCAAGTCACACATGATACAGATGAATCACTTTATGGTTTTTGCCATATCTGACAGAGCAAGATGCTTCAGAATAATTAGGCACTGGCTTCTAACATTTGTCCATGTAAATCTATTTCTTGAAAAATGTTCACATCCAGGCTTTTTCTGGGAGATTAGGAAATAACAGAATGACTTTTCCATAATCAAATAGCACATTTCACATTTTTCTGATGAAGCAGGAAGAAGGTTATACTGTTTATTTAAAAAGATGTGTTTTTTTTTGGCTTTACTGTGTGGCTCATGGGATCTAGTTCTCCAACCAGGGATTGAACCCAGACCCTCAGTAGTGAAAGTGCTGAGTCCTAACCACAGGATCACCAGGGAATTCCCTTAAAAGAACCTCTTATTTATAAAATTTTGTCTAGTGGTGTGTGTGTGTGTGTGTGTGTGTGTGTGTGTGTTAGTCGCTCAGTCATGTCCAACTCTTTGCAACCCCATGGACTACAGCCTGCCAGGCTCCTCTATCCATGGTGTTCACCAGGCAAGAATACTGGAGTAGGTGGCCATTCCCTTCTCCAGGGGATGTTCCCAACCCAGTGATTGAACCCAGGTCCCCTGCATTGAGGCAGATTCTTCACCATTTGAGCCACCAGGGAAGCCCCGTAGTGGGGTATTAGAGCCAATTCACACTGGTCCATAAGAAACAATTGTTTAAAAAATTAAATAATTTTGTGAGTTAATTGACATCATGTTGATAACTTGAAATCAGCCATGATGGAAGTATTTACACCAAGGGAATTAGCAAACACTATAAATAAAGACTTTTACCAGCACACCACTGATTTTTGTCCCTTATTTAAAAAAAAAAAAACTCTCAAGCAAATCAACATTATGCATGAAATGCCTACCATGTCCTTTTTAAGATGGTCAACCCCTCCTCCAGCACCCCACAAAAGGACACTTATTTTTTTCATGGAGTTTCTAACTTTCTTGAGGGGTGAAAAAACCAAACAAGGAACATCAAACAAAAAACTGTAACATGAAACATGAGGACAGGAGGAGTCCAAAGAGAGAGAAAAGAGTGGGCACACATATGACAGAAATGTCATGAAAATGTTGGACTTTCAGCTTGGGCTTCCCAGGTGGTGCTAGTTATAAAGAACCCGCCTGCCAACGCAGGAGACATAAGAGACGTGGGTTCAATCCCTGGATCGGGAAGACCTGCTAGAGAAAGAAATGGCTACCCACTGTACTGTTCTTGCCTGGGGAATCCCATGGACAGAGGAGCCTGGAGGGTTACAGACCATGGGGTTGCAAAGAGTTGGACGTGACTAAAGCAACATAGCACCTTGCAGGAAAGGCAGGAAAGGAAAATGGGCAACTGGGCAGAAACAAGGGCAGAGAGCAACAGCAGGAGGCAGAAGAATAAAACCTCCTGTAAATATGCAAAGCAGATGTGGAAGGTGAGAGAACCATGATGTGAGGACAGCTAGCAATGGCAGAAAACCACGGTTCATGAAGCCTTCCTTATACATCATCTCATTCTGCTTTTCAAAGCAAGCCTAAGAGACAGGGCATCTGAGGCGGAGAGAACTGGTGTGCGGCAGCTGCCTAGGCCTGTGTTTAAAGCGAAATGTTTGTCTCTGAGCCCCTGTTCAGCGTTCTTCCCACGACACCGTGTTGAATCTGCTCATCTAACATTGTAAAGTGAGTGACACAGAAAAGCAGCAATGAGAGAAATAATTTTAAACAAGTAATATATTTAACACAACCTGGTTTACTTTAAATGTGTAGATATGATGTTCTGGTGGTTCTGAATGACAAGAAACTAACTTCTAAGTATCATTGCTTTCAAGAGTTCCAATATTTTTCTGCAAGGCATCCACAGCTTTGTTGAATTCAACCCTAACTCTTGACAGGAAATAAAATTAGGCTCGATTTCTAAGAAAAAGAAAACGCAGAACACATTAAAAATAGTGCAATCTAAATTCCAAGGGCAGGGTTTTTAGGTCCCCTGAAGGTCAACTTTCCTAAAAGAAATATTTTTGTTCTTCTCCCCATCCTGAACACTAACACTCTAGAGGGATAAACAAGAACTGAACTTTTGAGTTTAAAATTTTCCAGGAACCTAAATCTCACAAACGTCATGTTGAGCGAAAGAAGCCAGAAACTAATGCATGTCTATAAAGTAGGGAAAACCAGGCAAAACCAGAAGCCAGGCTTGTGGTTACCCTCGATGGAATGGGGTGGCATGAGGACAGGAAAGGGTGGCCAGAGACCCCCTGGGTGTGGTGATGTTCCATTTCTCCATCAGGGTGCTAAGTACACAGGTCTATTCATTCTAGAAAAGCTCATCCTACTTCTACATACATAGCTTGTACATTTTTCCTTACATCTGTCATACCTCGATTTTTTTAAAGTAATTAAATATTTCCTGGAACCTTAAACAGGATAGAGGCAGAATTGCAATACTTTGAGAGACAAAGACTGTTGGATGCAGGAAACATACTTGATGGTAAGAGAGTGAAGTATTAGAGGTCTGGTTCCAGCAGATGTTGGGGGTGGAGCCGTCTTAGGAGGTGTGACGGGATGAGGGCCACAGACACAGGAACACTGGTCCAGTCTGGCCCTCCAGACGGGTGCCAGAGTGGAGCTGAGGGAAACTCAAAGGATTAGATGCAGTAGGCAGCCCAGGAAGGCATATAATCAGTTCAGTTCAGTCGCTCAGTCGTGTCTGACTCTTTGCAACCCCATGAATCGCAACACACCAGGCCTCCCTGTCCATCACCAACTCCCGGAGTTCACTCAGATTCACATCCATGGAGTCCGTGATGCCATCCAGCCATCTCATCCTCTGTCGTCCCCTTCTCCTCCTGCCCCCAATCCCTCCCAGCATCAGAGTCTTTTCCAATGAGTCAACTCTTCGCATGAGATGGCCAAAGTATTGGAGTTTCAGCTTCAGCATCATTCCCTCCAAAGAAATCCCAGGGCTGATCTCCTTCAAAACGGATTGGTTGGATCTCCTTGCAGTCCAAGGGACTCTCAAGAGTCTTCTCCAACACCACAGTTCAAAAGCATCAATTCTTCATCGCTTAGCCTTCTTCACAGTCCAACTCTCACATCCATACATGACTACTGGAAAAACCATAGCCTTGGCTAGACGGACCTTAGTTGGCAAAGTAATGTCTCTGTTTTTGAATATGCTATCTAGGTTGGTCATAACTTTTCTTCCAAGGAGTAAGCGTCTTTTAATTTCATGGCTGCAATCACCATCTGCAGTGATTTTGGAGCCCCAAAAAATAAAGTCTGACACTGTTTCCACTGTTTTCCCATCTATTTCCCATGAAGTGATGGGACCAGATGCCATGATCTTTGCTTTCTGAATATTGAGCTTTAAGCCAACTTTTTCACTCTCCTCTTTCACTTTCATCAAGAGGCTTTTTAGTTCCTCTTCACTTTCTGCCATAAAGGTGGTGTCATCTGCATATCTGAGGTTATTGATATTTCTCCTGGCAATCTTGATTCCAGCTTGTGTTTCTTCCATTCCAGTGTTTCTCATGATATGCTCTGCATAGAAGTTAAATAAGCAGGGTGACAATATACAGCCTTGACATACTGCTTTTCCTATTTGGAACCAGTCTGTTGTTCCATTTCCAGTTATAATACAGTATGTAATACAACTATCTGGCCCACTCTTGAGGCCACTTTCTCATAATTCAGCTGATTGGGTGCCCTTTGAGATCTTAATTCAGAGGAAAACATTTTAGATAAAGATGGCAAAAGCCATGCTCATACAGACAAAGTGAAATGTTTGCCCTTTAGTCACTCAATAATTAAAGTGAAAGTGGGGACTTCCCTGGTGGTCCAGTGGCTAAGGCTCCATGCTCCCAATGCAGGGGGCCTGGGTTCGATCCCTGGTCAGGGAACTAGATCCCACATGCCATAACCAAGACTTGGTGCAGCCAAATGCATATTTTTTTTAAAAAAAGCAAAAGTGTTAGTTGCTCAGTCATGTCCTACTCTTTGCGACCCCATGGACTATAGCCTGCCAGGGTCCTCAGTCCATGGAATTCTCCAGGATACAATTTAAAAGGTAGGGCATAGGGCCTTGAATTTCACTCACTGATTACTGTTCATAACCTTAGCAGATATTCAGAATCAAAGGATTTTTTAGCAGAAAGAGGTGTGTAATTTAAGTAATGTGCTATCTTATCTTCCTTTTAGATTTTCTAAACCCTATACTTATATCAAGGGCTTCCCTGGTAGCTCAGAAGTTAAAGCATCTGCCTGCCATGTGGGGGACCCGGGTTCAATCCCTGGGTTGGGAAGCTCCCCTGGAGAAGGAAATAGCAACCCACTCCAGTATTCTTGCCTAGAGAATCCCATGGAGAGAGGAGCCTGGCGGGCTACAGTCCATGGGGTCGCAAAGAGTTGGACATGACTGAGCGACTTCACTTTCACTTTCATATTTATATCAAGTTAGATCATCCGAAAACTCTGGATCATGTTAGGTTTGTCTCTTACCTCCTTGAGGCAGGAGTATGATCTTTTACTATGCTTCAGAGCCCACTGGTGGTCTGATGAAACCCACAGGACTCTTTTCAGAGTAATTACTTCAATGCATAAAGAAAATGCAGGGACTTAAAAAAACACATACTAAAATTCAGTTATCAAATATTTCAGTATAGCAACATACATGCCTCTTAACTAAAGCAGTACAAACAAGAACTGCCTGAGGTTTACTGCAACTGTAATTTCAAACTAGCAAGGAGAAGGGATGAAATTTTGAGACATCTGCAACAACTCTATCATGATAACAAACATCTGTGATTTCTATCAATGAGAGAGAGTTACAGCTAATGCTGTGCCAGCTTCATGCACAGTGGGAGAAAGTGCTGAAAAATCTCAGAAGTTGATGAAAGTAAGGATGTAGTTCTCTTCCTTCCAAGCCCGTATGTCCCATGAATTCTCCACACAGACTTGGGATTCAATCTCAAGTTAACAGTCTCCAACTGTTGACTTATATTTGGGCTTACTTAAGCCATTTCACCATAACGTTTTTGATTTCTAAATCTTGATAAAATGGTTTAAACCCTTGTGTAATGGCGTACTTCAGGGTCTCCTGAATAAAGGATTTAGATTTTAGCAGTAAGAGAAACCACCTCTATACACTCAGAAGAGTATTTATATGTAACCATCTTGCTTACATTTTTACCTACATTAAGTTTTCCATTTATTGACAGTAACTATACTAACCTTTGTGGCTTCCTTATCAGGCATTCTACCTTTTCAGAAGTTTCGTGTTCTATGGCTGTTGCGTGAACCCAGTTTTATGTGTGTTTGTATTCTAAGCCATCTTGTGTGTGTGTGTGTGTGCGTGTTAAGCAATGTGGTAGAAATACATAAGAGCCATCATCCATCACAGCTGGGACTGCAGAGCCCCCAGCAGGACCTGGGGGTCCAGGTCTGCAGACCCTGTGATCTTTCTTAGAACCCAGTACTAGCTTCCTGTTTCATTGTTTATTAGGACAACTAATCAATCCATTTGATATTTAAGCCTGGAAAAGCGAGTGTAAAAGTTCTTATTTCTGGAAACAAGTGAAAATGACATACTTTCAGGAAGTTCAGAGCTAAAAATCCATAGGAGCAGGCAGGCCGAAGGACTAGAATCTGCTAAGGCTAACTTGTTCGCCAAACCTCATATCACTCAGGTGTATATGTGGAGGGGGTATTTCATTTATGCCCTCCATGCTAAAGAGAGGGCAGAATGCTGAGAGACTATACCAGCTTGGCTTTTATGTCATCCATCCATCACATAAAGGTTCCCAGGTGTCTGGTGAAAATTCTGAAGTATTAGAACAGCAGCTAGTTTAGAATAGACTATCATGCTCAAGAGAGCATCAGTGAGTTTCTCTGTTCTTTCCAGAACCTTCTTGAGATTGGAAATTTCGTGGGGATAATCCCATCCCCAATTGCAGTTCATTTTACTCCTCCAGTTTGACCTCCTTCGAATAAACACACAGGCACATAGCACAAACTGGTTTATCCCAGGATCTGAACATTTTGAAAGAAATTCATGACCAAGAATAAGAGTTTACCTTGGGATTGGAGGAAGGAAAAAGAAACCAGGATGAGCTCTTCCTGAATGTTGCATTTCCAAATATTTGAAAACTCTGGCGAAAATTAATAACAAGCATAAGATTTAGAACCAGCTTGTACTGGAATTGAGTATGGATTTATAGTCACGTGGGGGAGACTGGTCTCTAGCAGACAGGAATTGCCTTTGTAAAATAGTCAAATGCAGACTAACATTTTGTATGTGGAGTAATCCATGCCCGTGACCTGTCACTGAAGGACACTTTGGAGGGTCAGCCAGGACTCATCTCTAGGCACCGGCAAATTTCCTCATATGTTCTAATTGTCCCACCCCCCACCATCACCCCCATTTAAATGTGATTCTTTTTCTTATATTGATTTCAATTTTAAAACTAAGGCTTAGGGAGAAAAATTAGAAGAGTAATGCATTCATTATTTTTAAAGACATTGGAGGGACAGAAAAAATCTTATTCTGATTGATTAAATTCATTGTACTGCTGCAATAATGTCTAACAAATCTATTTGCTGGATTGGAAGAGGGCCTCACATGGCAGCTGAGAGAGGAGATAGATGAATTGCGTGATAATTTTCTGTGCCCTTACTTAGCAAATGCTATGGGTGTGATTTTCTTCACTATTCAGCTTGAGAGTGACCGTGACAATAAATGACTCCAGTTTAGAGGCACAACCATCTTTAAATACAGTCTCCATCCTTCTGCCTCTATGAAAGTGACAGTGGCAGTACATGACTCCTCCTTAGAGGCAAAACCATCTCTGAGTGTTCTCTCCATTCTTCTGCTTCTACATTTGATGCAAGAGCTATATGGATCATTTATAATCAGGTTTTGGGGTAATCAGGCTTCCGTGGTGGCTCAGATAGTAAAGAATCTGCCTATAATGCAGGAGACCTGAGTTGGCTCCCTGGGTTTGGAAGATCCCCTGGAGAAGGGGATGGCTACCCACTGCAATATTCTTACAGAGAATTTCATGGACAGAGGAGCCTGGCAGACTACAGTTCATGGAGTCACAAAGAATCGAAGACGACTGAGTTACTAACACTTTTTTCAGCACACCTTGGGGTAACCATCAAAGTCAGGGCCATAGAACTTCTGGATCTGAATGGCTACCCTAGCCAGCCAAGAAAGGCATAAGAAGGGCTTCACATCCTTTAAAATGGTCCCCTCTTGGGCCAAGGATTAAAAAACATTTTAGAGTTCCCTTGAGAAGTTCATGATTCTGGGGTAGGCATTTAAACATTTTTTTCAAAGAAGGAAAGTTTTCTACCACTTTTCCCACCTGTTGTATTTAAACCTACACTCCATATATTCTACAAACCTCTGGGATCTCATGAGACTTGTGCCTATATAACTGGCACATTTGAAACCAGAAGAGCTTTAATACTGAAACAAACTCACTCTGCTGTCCTTCATTTCTATACAAGACACAGTTTTTAAAGAGAAGTAACTTTCTTCCAAATGTGCCTGTCATTGATGAATTCTTTAGAATATAACTTCAGGGAATAGCAAAAACTGCTTAATCCACATCTTTTCAAGCCATCTCCGATCACTTTCAGAGGAGGAAGGGGACTTTTCTTCTAAAATAGCTATTTTTAAAACGTGGTTCAATGTATCTTACTCATTTATCACAATCAAAAAATACATATAAAAAGAAATAAAATGTGCACGTTCCCTTCAGAATCAGTCATCATGTGCATTGGGGAAAAGGGTTTATAACCCAGTAGAGTCCCTGTTTACTCAGTTATGGCAGCTGACATTATGGCTTCCTCTTCCTGGAAAGGCTGCCTTATTAACTCACCTCACACAAAGGTATTTAGAAATGACACTAGAAGAAGAAATAAGATGACTTTCCAAATACTCCCTGTCATTAATGTACAGCCCATGAGATTTCCTGATCTCATTCATCATAAACAGAGAGGTGGTTGCAACTTTAGAAATTCAATGGATAAACTCCCCATGACACAGGCAAAAAACGACCCAGTTCCATTCCACCTTTTCTCACTCCTTTTGGCTACTGTTGTGTAAGGTCTGCTTTCCTAGACCCTTCTTTTTTTCCCTCAAAACACTGGCTCTGCATTTACCCAGGAAGCCTTCAGACTGTTGGAAGACTAGCCTGGTACATCTTAGGTTTAATCACACAGCTCCACTCCCACACAGGCCCTTCGCTCCTTGGGCTTGTGATTGCCCCCTTACCCCGCCCCCACCCCCAACTGAGTCATTCAGTCACAATCACAATTTTGCCTCCACCTGAGTGACTTTCTTCGGGCAGGGTGCATTTGTCAAGCGTGAAGTGGCAACATTTACTTATGCCACAGCATTTCTTAGTATCCAAGGTATAAATCAACCCTGCAGGCTTTGCAGGCATGAATTAAAGTGACAGCTCTCCATGTTAACAATGACAGCAAAATTTGAGTTAGCTGCAAGTCACAATAAATAAGTGTGTTTTTATTTAATTTTTATCCAGCTCAGGAAGAACTTTAAAAAAGCATTCTGTTTTCATCCCTGGTTTCATGCTTTACTAAGTGCCATGCATTAATTCAATAAGGTTTTTCTTTTGACAATTAAGTCTTTTGTAGTGTGAGTTCATAATGATGACCATAATTTTTCACTGACTAGGCCTTCAGGAATTGATAAACAACATGCAAAAGACCAGACCTTCTTGGCATAGACTAACTAGTTGTGGAAAAAACCCCTGTCCTCTTCCTCTTGGGCACCCACATTTCCAAGCTGCCCTTGTAGTTACATATGGCCATGTGATTGCATCCTTGCCAGTGAAATGTAGACAGAAGTAATGTGGGTAAATTCCAGGCCTGGCTCATTAAAACTCTCTAAGCACCATTTCCATATTCTTTCCCATCATCTCATGACCTTGGAGGTCATATGTTGAAAATGGCAGAGACACATGATGGAAAAAGCTTCAGTTCAGTTCAGTCACTCAGTTGTGTCCAACTCTTTGCAACCCCATGGACTGCAGCACGCCAGGCTTCCCTGTCCATCACCAACCCTCAGAGCTTACTCAAACTCATGTTCATTGAGTCAGTGATGCCATCCAGCCATCTCATCCTCTGTTGTCCCCTTCTCCTCTCACCTTCAATCTTTTCCAGCATCAGGATCTTTTCAAATGAGTCAGTTCTTTGCATTAGGTAGCCAAAGTATTGGAGTTTCAGCTTTAGCATCAGTCCTTCCAATGAGTACTCAGGACTGATTTCCTTTAGGACGGACTGGTTGGATCTCCTTGCAGTCCAAGGGACTCTCAAGAGTCTTCTCCAACACCACAGTTCAAAAGCATCAATTCTTCAGTGCTCAGCTTTCTTCACAGTCCACCTCTCACATCCATACATGACTACTGGAAAAACCATAGCTTTGACTAGACGGATTTTTGCTGGCAAAGTAATGTCTCTGCTTTTTAATATGCTGTCTAGGTTGGTCATAGCTTTTCTTCTATACATTCTATACATTTGAAATAATTTCAAAATAAAATGTTTTAAAATAGTTTTTTTAACATGTATAATCAAGTGGCATTGATATTCTGGCAAGAAACATTTCCATGCAGTGGTTGATGCCAAAGCCAGTTTGGGTGGGCTTATGGAGCAAGATTCTTAACATAAGACTCTTGAGAGTCCTTTGGACTGCAAGGAGATCCAAAAACTCCATCCTAAAGGAAATCAGTCCTGAATATTCATTGGAAGAACTGATGCTGAAGCTGAAACTCTAATACTTTGGCCACCTGTGCAAAGAACTGACTCATTGGAAAAGACTCCGATGCTGGGAAAGACTGAAGGCGGGAGGAGAAGGAGACAACAGACAATGAGATGGTTGATGGCATCACTGACTCGATGGACATGAGTTTGAGCAAGCTCTGGGAGTTGATGATGGACAGGGAAGCCTGGCGTGCTGCAGTCCATGGGGTTGCAAAGAGTCAGACACGACTGAGTGACTGAACTGACTGATGGCGCAAGAGATGGAAAAAGTAGAGAAAGTAAGAGGTGACTCTTGACCCTAAGATACAAATATTGTACCTGTTTGAGTTTTGGATGTTCACAGCTTGAGTTTTCATAGAGAGAGCCCATATTTAGGTGATTAATATACTCAGATATATTTATTCCATGCTATAATGTAACACAACATAAATTCTTCAGAGCTGTCATTATTGTAAACAGGAAATTCCAATTAATTCCCACACAAAATTAGAATTTTGGCCAAGATACGAGAGTGCCAGAAAAACATCTATTTCTGCTTTATTGACTATGCCAAAGCCTTTGACTGTGTGGATCACAGTAAACTGTGGAAAATTCCGAAAGAGATGGGAATAACAGACCATCTGACCTGCCTCTTGAGAAATCTGTATGCAGGTCAGGAAGTAACAGTTAGAACTGGACATGGAACAACAGACTGGTTCCAAATAGGAAAAGGAGTACATCAAGGCTGTATATTGTTGCCCTGCTTATTTAACTTATATGCAGAGTACATCATGAGAAACGCTGGGCTGGAAGAAGCACAAGCTGGAATCAAGATTGCCGGGAGAAATATCAATCACCTCAGGTATGCAGATGACACCACCCTTATGGCAGAAAGTGAAGAGGAACTAAAAAGCCTCTTAATGAAAGTGAAAGAGGAGAGTGAAAAAGTTGGCTTAAAGCTCAACATTCCGAAAATGAAGATGATGGCATCTGGTCCCATCACTTCATGGGAAATAGATGGGGAAACAGTGGAAACAGTGTCAGACTTTATTTTTTTGGGCTCCAAAATCACTGCATGTGGTGATTGCAGCCATGAAATTAAAAGATGCTTACTCCTTGGAAGGAAAGTTATGACCAACCTAGGCAGCATATTAAAAAGCAGAGACATTACTTTGCCAACAAAGGTCCATCTGGTCAAGGCTAAGGTTTTTCCAGTGATCATGTATGGATGTGAGAGTTGGACTATAAAGAAAGTTGATTGCCAAGGAATTGATGCTTTTGAACTGTGGTGTTGGAGAAGACTCTTGAGAGTCGCTTGGACTGCAAGGAGATCCAACCAGTCCATCCTAAAGGAGATCAGTCCTGAATATTAATTGGAAGGAATGATGCTAAAGCTAAAACTCCAATACTTTGGCCACCTGATACAAAGAGCTGATTCATTTGAAAAGACTCTGATGCTGGGAAAGATTGAGGGCAGGAGGAGAAGGGGACGACAGAGGATGAAATGGTTAGATGGCATCACTGACTCGATGGACATGGGTTTGGGTGGACTCTGAGAGTTGGTGATGGACAGGGAGGCCTGGCGTGCTGCAGTTCATGGGGTCAAAGAGAGTCAGACACGACTGAGCGACTGAACTGAACTGACTGGTAACAGGCAAGGAAAGAGAAGTACCAGCATCTCAGAGATGCTGATGTTTGTTACCAGTGACCAGGTTGCTGCATTCCTACCAGCCCCTCTCTTCCCTGGAAAACGTTTAGTTCCTGCAAGTCTGGGCAAGATTCTTGAGTACAGAGGAGTGATTGCTTTGTTAGCTCTGGCCCTCAGTGGCTACATAATTATACTCTTTACTCATGAAACAAAATGGAAGTGATTGTGTAAACACATTGTATGTCATTAGCAAAAATCACAGTATGGCTTCTTCTTGGCTGTCCAGCTAAATATCTAAATTACCCACTCTGCCAAGGAGAGTAGAAAACTGGATTGCTTCTAAGTTCATCAAACTATACATATATATTATACATTTATAAATTTTATACATTATGTAACATTATTTTAGAAACACCCTTGATTTTATACTTTGATCATAAATTTTTAATAACCATGTTACATTCCATTTACTTATGCATAACCTATATACTTTTTTAGTTATTTCCTTATTGGATGAAATCCTGTTTCTTTAATTATGAATAACTGCTATAAATATCTTCATACATAAGAATTTTTCTCCTTTTGAATTTTCATATTTCCTGAACTCCAGGATACAAATTTTTCTTCCTTTATTATATATCAGGGTATATTTTGATATAGGTGCTCAGTCTCTCAGTCGTGTCCAACTCTGTGCAACCCCATGGACTGTAGCCCACCAGGCTTCTCTGTCCGTGGAATTTTCCAGGCAAGACTATTGGATTGGGTTGCCATTTCCTCCTCCAGGGGATCTTTCCAACCCAGGGATCAAACCTGCGTCTCCTGGGTCTCCTACATTATAGGCAGATGTTTTACCCCTGAGCCACCAGGGAAGCAGCAATACTAGTTCTTCCCAGGTAGCTTTTTCTCTTAAGTTATTATTAAAGATTTTGCTTCTTAAAATTGATAGTCTTAGAAGTGGAGAAATATAATAATTCTATAATATGAATTCAGAATGGGGTTTTACTGCGTCAGAACAGATTTATGGTATTTGATATGTGTATTCAAATGTTCTTTACCAATAACAACATCAGGAATGTATATGTGTTACTATTCTCCTACATCTTGGCCAGGGTATGAGATGGAACTTTCCTCTTGATTTTTAAATAATCTTAATAGATGCAAATTGTTTTTTTTTAATTTTAGTATATTTAACTGTTCTACTTTTTGTATGTGAAGGAGCTATGGGTATAAAGAGAGCTAAAAGCAAAATTTGACAACATCTCAGAAACCATTCAGTAAAAAGGCCTTGAGGTTTAGTCAGTAATTTAGAAAGGAAAATGTGAGAGGCATCATTCTTCTTCTTGGCTCTCCCCCTCCCGTGTTGTTACATGTGTGTTGTGCTGCCATATGCAAAAGAGGGCTGCAGTTTCTTTACAGATTCATTGGGTTTTTGAGTTAGATGAACCCTTAGGAATCATCTGGTCAGACCCCTCATTTTACAAATGATTAAATGAAAATCCAGTGAACTTCAAGTTACTCAAGATTTCACACCTAGGAAGTAGCAGGACTGAAATTGGAGACCAGCTTCTGGACCTTTTCACCAGGCACACTGTCTCTCTGGTGTAAATTTCATTCAAAGGCTGATGACACACCTGCCAGTTTTTGACAGGCTGGGTAGAATAAAATTTAGGTTTAGGATATTACTAATTCTTATTAAATAAATTAGTCAAGAAGGAGAATTCCTATGATCTCAGGTTTAAGATTACAGAGACAGACGTGAAAAAATGTGCCTATATTCAAATATGTTGGACACAACTAGAAGCACATATCATGCACTTCCTATAACTGGCTTGTGTAATGAATTCTGACTAAGGTGTCTTAAGCCTCCAAATTCAGATTTGTAGGTGATTAAGCCCTCTGGGAAACTGAATCACCATGCTGTTGAATTTTTCTCACAGTAGAGTCAGTCTCATTGCTATTAAATATTGATGCTGTGCTTACCTTTTCCAAACCAAATCAACACTCAAATTTTATATATCAAGAATGGCATATTTTAATCCCATCATCTTTATCATTTTTATTTCCAGTCTTTCATAATTTTATAAAATGTTCTAACAACAGTTAACCCAAGTCTCAGGCTTTATCAGTCTGTGACAACAATATCAAGTCACCCTTGTTAGTATCTCAAACCCAGACTGCTCTGTCTGACCCACACTGGAATTCAAATCCCATTGCCTCCTCCCCCCACCCCAACTTAGAGAAAGAAGAAATTCTCCAGACTTTCTCAAGCCCTAGCCTGGCTTCGTTTTCCTGCCCTGGAATTGTCCTCTTCTCAGAATGACGGACAAGGGAAATACCAGTACCCTTTTGGAGGCAGGTATTGGTGGTAGGAGG
Source organism: Capricornis sumatraensis (assembly GCF_032405125.1). Classification (NCBI taxonomy): domain Eukaryota; kingdom Metazoa; phylum Chordata; class Mammalia; order Artiodactyla; family Bovidae; genus Capricornis; species Capricornis sumatraensis. The sequence goes on along the minus strand of NC_091092.1, from coordinate 134,487,145 downwards.
CTGGAAAGGTGATCGTGGAAATCCTATAGTACTCTAAGGATTGACCTGGTCATTTGGACTTCATAGCTAAACAAGATAATTGCAATATTAACAGTAGGCAATATGCTTTCCAAAGCCTGGTTTATATAGTCTTAAAATTACCACCTTGTGGGGAAATATTGTGCTTCAGTGGGAAACTGAATTTTCTAGAGTATAGGGCACCTCCCTGGGTCATCCAGTTCTAAGAGGACTATCTTAAACCCTGTAAATTGACAACTGATGGATGCAAAATACTTGTTTGTAGACGTCAAGTTATATCCTGTCTAGTAGAGGGGTAGAGCATCAAATGACTTCTCTCCTACTGTGGAAGAAAACAATTTTGCCTCAATTTGCATATTTATTTCACCTTTTTTCTCATCTCTAGCATCTTGCACTGATACCACTTCTGATCACCAACTAATGACTGTGATTCCCATTCTGAGGTGCCTTTGGTGGTAGGAGGTAGAGGAAGAGGATTCCCCTACACAACCAAGCAATTTTCTGATACCAGCTAGGTGTCCTGCAATTCAACTCACTTCTGAAACTCTCTACTGAGAGGTAGCATCAGATCCCCCAGGTTAAGGGCTGAGTTCTGTAAGATTGCCCCCACCCCATTTCAGACATCAAGTTCAGGGTGTCACCTTTACTTCTGATGAACTGGCTATAAATCAGAGGTTTCATAGATCCCCCTCCTTGAATTCAATTAATTTTCTTTAGTGGCTCACAGACCTCAGAGAAATATCTTACTTATTAGATCACTGAAAGAATGAAAGTGCAAGTCACTCAGTCATGTCCAACTCTTTGCAACTCCGCGGACTATACAGTCCATGGGATTCTCCAGGCCAGAACGCTGGAGTGGGTAGCCTTTCTCTTCTCCAGGGGGTCTTCCCAACCCAGGGATTGAACTTGGGTCTCCTGCATTGAAGGCAGATTCTTTACCAACTGAGCTATGAGGGAAGCCCCGTTAGATCACTGGTTTACTATAAAAAGATTTAAGTCAGGAATAGCCAGAGGGAGGGGAAGGGCAAAGGGCATGGAGCTTCCATGCTTTCTCCAGGTGCAGCATTCTCCCTGAGTTGCCCCAACCCAAAAGCTCTCTGAATCCTCTCCTTCTGGGTTTTTATGGAGGCTTCATTACAGTCATAATTGACGACATCATTGGCTATTAGCAATCATTTAGCCTCCAGCACCTCTGCCCATTCCTAAAAGTCAGGAGGGATGGACTAAAAGTTCCAGCCATCCAATCACATGGTTGGTTCTCCTGACAGCCAGCTTCCTTCTATAGGTGCTTTCCAAAACTCATCTCATTAATATAAACTTAGGTGTAGTTGAAAGAAGTTTGTTATGAATATCAAGACACTTTTGTAAGCTTTGATTGAGACTCTGTAACTCAGATTAGTATTCGAGTCCCCATGCTGTAATTCAAACCCAGCCAAAACCCAGACTGGAACTTGAACTCACAGTCTTTTAACTGAGATCACACACTTGATCTGAGGACTTAAAATGAAGCTCAGATTCTTACCTGTCTCATCATAGAAAGAATTCAGTGAGCGACAAAGCGATGGGTAAGAAGTGAATTTATTTAGAGAGAAACACACTGCCCAGAGTGTGAGCCATCTCAGAAGGCAATTGTGGGGGTAGTTTGAACGTTCTTTGGCTTTGCCTTTCTTTGGGATTGGAATGAAAACTGACCTATTCCAGTCCTGTGACCATTGCTGAGTTTTCCACATTTGCTGGCATATTAAGTGCAGCAGTATGACAGCATCATCATTTAGGATTTTAAATACCTCACCCCCATCACCTCCACTAGCTTTGTTCATAGTAATGCTTCCTAAGTCCCTCTTGATTTCACACTCTAGGATCATGTCTGACTCTAGGTGAGCAACCACACCATTGTGGTTATCTGGATCATTAAGACCTTTTTAGTACTGTTCTTCTGTGGATTCTTACCACCTCTTCTCAATCACTTCTGCTTCTGCTAGGTCCTTACTGTTTCTATCCTTTATTGTGCCCACCGTTGCATGAAATGTTCCCTCGATATTTCCAATTAAAGAGATCTCCGTATGCTGTGCTTAGTCACTCAGTCATGTCCGACACTTTATGACCCCATGAACTGTCAGGCTCCTCTGTCCATGGGGGTTCTCCAGGCAAGAATACTGGAGTGGATTGCCATTTCCTCCTCCAGGGTATCTTCCCAACCCAGGGACTGAACCCAGGTCTCCTGCGTTGCAGGCAGATTCTTTACCATCTGAACCACCAGGGAAGAGATCTCTAGTCTTTCCCATTCTGTTGTTTTCCTTTAAGTAAGGGTACATGTATATTCATGAAGAGATTTGAGCAGAGGATAATTCAGCATAGAATTGGAGCCAAGGTTGACAGAGTCCAAGTTTTAGTCTGTTGAAGTCATGAGGGTCTGAAGAGGTCAACATCACCATTCCTTAGGTGATCTGGTGGTTGAGCACTTGAGGGGAATTTGAATTCTGCAGAAGAGCTCAAGAAAGTGCTTCAGTCTAATCTTTACTGTTGAAACAAAACTGGGAGTCTTTACAGCTGATTTATTATCTTTGCTGTTGTTACTTCTCTTGCTTAGTAACAGTCCTTTGTTCCTGCATTCTTTTTTCCCCAAGATCATTAATTACTGAGACTTGTTCAAGGGAAAGCATTGTGACCAAATGCTTGGTCACATTTGGTCCAAAATGGCTTAGGTCAAAAATGGCTTCTCTTATGTCAAGGAAGCCATGCTTGCTTCTCTTTCTCCAGGGACACTCTACCCTATCTGTTTACAGTTAGTTTTCATTCAATCAAATATAATTCAGTTTCTTGTTGTATTTTTCTATCAGCATGAGTGATAGAGATCAAGTGTGTGAGCCTCACCACCCAGCATAGTGTACAGACACACACATAATACATATGCATATGCACACAACTCCCCAAAATAAGCAATAATTTTTAGCCATAAAGCAGGCTAAAATCCACACTCAAGAAGAAAATGCTTTAATGCAATAGAAACACAGTTCTGATGATCCAACAGGCAGAACATGTACTGTCTCACCTTGAAAGGTCAAAATTTAGATTGTTCTCCCATTCCCAAAAATTCTTCAAGAATGTAGAACACTTGGCTTTCATCTATATCAAGGTTTGTCAGCCTCAGCATTGTTGTCATTTTAGACCAGATAATTCTTTGCTTTGGGGACTCTCCTGTTCATTGCAGGATGTTTAGCAGCATCCCTGCTCTGTAACACCCCTGCTCCACTCATTACAACCTAAAGTATTTCCAGACATTGCCAAGTTTCACAGGGGTGGAAGTGGAGTGGCGAAATCACCCCTAATTGAGAACCGCTGGTCTATTTTATTAAAAAGTATCCCACAATTCTTTCAGAGTAAAGGGAGGATGGTTCCAAAGGTAAGTCAATGTAGTCAACTAATATGTATCAACATGGATGGGTCTCAGTAATAGTGTTGCATGAACACCTGATCTGCCTCCTGAGAAACCTGTATGCAGGTCAGGAAGCAAGAGTTAGAACTGGACATGGAACAACAGACTGGTTCCAAATAGGAAAAGGAGTACGTCAAGGCTGTATACTGTCACCCTGCTTATTTAACTTCTATGCAGAGTACATCATGAGAAACGCTGGGCTGGAAGAAGCACAAGCTGGAATCAAGATTGCTGGGAGAAATATCAATAACCTCAGATATGCAGATGACACCACCCTTATGGCAGAAAGTAAAGAAGAACTAAAGAGCCTCTTGATGAAAGTGAAAGAGGAGAGTGAAAAAGTTGGCTCAACATTCAGAAAACTAATATCATGGCATCCAGTCCCATCAGTTCATGAGAAATAGATGGGGAAACAGTGGAAACAGTGGCTGACTTTATTTTTCTGGGCTCCAAAATCACTGCAGATGGTGATTGCAGCCATGAAATTAAAAGATGCTTACTCCTTGGAAGGAAAGTTATGACCAACCTAGACAGCATATTGAAAAGCAGAGACATTACTTTGTCAACAAAGGTCCATCTAGTCAAGGCTATGGTTTTTCCAGTGGTCATATATGGATGTGAGAATTGGACTATCAAGAAAGCTGAATGCCAAAGAATTGATGCTTTTGAACTGTGGTGTTGGAGAAGACTCTTGAGAGTTCCTTGGACAGCAAGGAGATCCAACCAGTTCATCCTAAAGGAGATCAGTCCTGAGTGTTCATTGGAAGGACTGATGTTGTAGCTGAAACTCCAATATTTTGGCCACCTGATGCAAAGAGTTGACTCATTTGAAAAGACCCTGATGCTGGGAAAGATTGAGGGCAGGAGGAGAAGGGGACAACAGAGGATGAGATGGTTGGATGGTATTACCGACTCAATGGACATGAATTTGGGTGGACTCAGAGTTGGTGATGGACAGGGAGGCCTGGCGTGCTGTGGTTCATGGGGTTGCAAAGAGTCGGACATGACTGAGCAACTGAACACAGAAAGTTGCAGAATGCTTTGCATAGGAAGACACTATGAATCTTAAAATCACAAAATCTTGTAATATGCATTGTTTATAGAAACATGCTACAGAGTAAAATTATAAAACTATTGTCACGAGAAAAAACTGTACCCTTCTAGGTTCCTGTGGCAACTCTAAGAAGTAAATTGACATGAGATATATTAACTGGAGAAAAATCATTTAACAACACATATTTAATAATATTGTTTAAAATATGTGTTAATATATGACATGGATGAAGCACAAGCTGGAATCAAGATTGCTGGGAGCAATATCAATAACCTCAGGTATGCAGATGACACCATCCTTATGGCAGAAAGCAAAGAACTAAAGAGCTTCTTGAAAAAGTTGGCTTAAAACTCAACATTCAGAAAACTAAGATCATGGCATCTGGTCCCATCACTTCATGGCAAACAGGTGGGAAACAGTGGAAACAGTAGCAGACTTTGTTTTTTTGGACTCCAAAATCATTGCAGATGGTGACTGCAGCCATGAAATTAAAAGAAGCTTCCTCCTTGGAAGAAAAGCTATGACCAACCTAGACAGCATATTAAAAAACAGAGACATTACTTTACCAACAAAGGTCCATCTAGTCAAGGCTATGGTTTTTTTCAGTTTTCATGTATGGATGTGAGAGTTGGACCATAAAGAAAGCTGAACACCGAAGAATTGATGCTTTTGAACTGTAGTGTTGGAGAAGACTCTTGGGAATCCCTGGGACAGCAAGGAGATCCAACCAGTTCATCCTAAAGGAAATCAGTCCTGAATATTCACTGGAAGTGTTGTTGGAAGGGGGAGGCCCCCCTTTAGGGCCCCAAGAGCAGACTCTTGTCTAACACTCAGAAAAGAATTGTCCGAGGAGACATGTGCTGACAAAGCAAGAGATTTTATTGGGAAAGGGCACCCAGGTGGAGAGCAGCAGGGTAAGAGAACCGGAGAACAACTCTGTCACATAGCTTGCAGTTTCAGGTTTTATGGTCATGGGATTAGTTTCTGGGTTGTCCTTAGCCAATCATTCTGACTCAGAGTCCTTCCTGGTGGTGCACGTCTTGCTCAGCCAAGATGGATGCCAGAGAGAGGGATTCTGGGAAGTGGTCGGACAGATGGTGTCTCCTTTTGACCTTTCCTGAGCTCTTCTGGTTGGTGGAGGCTTATTAGTTCCCTGTTCCTTACCAGGACCTCCTGTCATAAAACAACTCATGCAGATGGTGACTGTGGTGCCTGGCCAGGGTGGGCGGTTTCAGTGTGCTTCCCCAACAGAAGGACTGATGCTGATGCTGAAACTCCAATACTTTGGCCACCTGATGCGAAGAACTGACTCACTGGAAAAGACACTGATGCTGGGAAAGATTGAAGGCGGGAGGAGAAGGGGACGACAGAGGATGAATGGTTGGATGGCATCACCAACTCAATGGACATGAGTTTGTGTAAACTCTGGGAGTTGGTGATGGACAGGAAGGCCTGGTGTGCCTCAGTCCATGGGGTCACAAAGAGTCGGACATGACTGAGCGACTGAAATGAACTGAACTGAATTAATATTTAATAACACATATACGTGGGAGGTCAGGAAGATGCCTAAGGAAATGACAACCCACTCCAGTAATCTTACCTGGGAAATCCTGGCAGGCTGTAGTCCATGGGGTCACAAAAGTCAGACACAACTACACATGCACGCACACACACACATACACGGAAGAGACCCAGGAAAACTGAGTAACTTGCCAAAATGGCCAGAGCCCTCACCCTAAATATCAGCCTCAGCTAAAGACAAAGGAGAATGTTGAGGGTGGAGAGTCAGTTGTGCGATGTTACCAGGAAAAGCGTAGTAAACAGGGGTGATTGTGATCGAGATTAAGTCATTGCCTTCTCCTTTGATAAGAGTTTCTAAAGGTTTGGTCATCTACCCCTTGCAGTTACAGAGAAAGAGACACCCTTACAAATGGAGATTTCCTTTACAAATGAAGATATTTCTATCAAATAACAGCTCTTACTTAACTGGGCTTTATGTGCCCTTCCAGTGTCTGCTGTTTCTTAGCAAATAAGCAGTTTACGACAATGAGTATGCCAGGTGGCATATATATATTTCAGGGTGGCAAATTCTGCTCCCCTATACCACAAATATGAAGAGTACACACCAGTTTAATGAGTGTGGTTGTCACTGGGAAAAGAAAGAGGCAATTGGGACAGCTAGGACTATAAAAGAAAATCCAACTGTATCTGCAATGTTTTGCTTATTTTTAGAAAGAGATCTAAAATGAACTGCAAAATGTTATAATTTTTTCCATTCTACTCGTGCATTTTATGGTTATTATGTTACTCTACAAACACTATTTTTGGAAAAAAATCATAGTAAAATATGAAAACTACTGCTTAAATTTCACATAATGTTCTTTGAAGCCATGTGTTATTAGTTTTTCAGTCATCTACTGTTTTGTACTATTCATACTGCTGCTTGCTTCCACCATCACAGGTAGCCGTGAGCTGGCAGTGTTTTATAGTGAGCTTTCCCGGTTCAGACTCTAATAACAACCAAAATACTAATGTTCTCACCTTGCATTTGTGGAATGCTTTATCTTTTCACAGTACTCTTACATACATCTTTTCATTTCATATTCACAGCTTCTATCACCATCAATCGCAGTTTTGACTGTATTCACTATGGCAATGTATTAAAAAGGCTTCCATGAAAGTCTTTTCTTTGGCAACTACTTTAGCTTGGGTTACCCTAGAAACTAACTCTGAGACAAGGATTCTATTTGGGAGGTGACGCCTGGAGGCATGCATAGGAGAAGTGACAGGGAAGAGCAGGAAGCTAATAAATGACACATCATAGGGCAGGTAACAGTTAAGAGCAATGAAGGCTAACTACTGCTGGGGAACTTCGAGAAACAGCTCAGAGATCTCCCTACTGAGAAGCTAGACTTAGGCATTATTTTGCTTCTGACTCTCATCTCTTATTGACTGAGGGCTGCTCCCAGAGATGAGATATTTCCCTCCCTTCTGGGGTCAAGCAGAAGCCCTCAGATGTAAATACCGGTAACTGGATACCTGTGGCATATAGGTAGAGCTAGGAGGGTAAGGCAAGAGCCCCCAGAATATCTGATGCAACCCTTTCTATAGATGTGTCCTGAAGATGTCTTACATTTATACCTTGCATAGCATTTTCACAAATATTCATTTCCCACAACCCCTTCAGTTTTAATGATGATTTCACCTTGATGTGGGTGAAAGAGGAAAGTGAAAAAGCTGGTTTAAAACTCAACATTCATAAAACGATGGTCATGGCATCCGGTCCCATCACTTCATGGCAAATAGATGGGGAAACAATGGAAACAGTCAGAGACTTTATTTGGGGGGGCTCCAAAATCACTGCATATGATGACTGCATCCATGAAATCAAAACAAGCTTGCTCCTTAGAAGAAAAGCTTTGACCAACATAGACAGCATATCAAAAAGCAGAGATTACTTTACCAACAAAAGTCTGTCTAGTGAAAGCTATGGTTTTTCCAGTAGTCATGTATGGATGTGAGAGTTGGACTATAAAGAAAGCTGAGTGCTGAGGAATTGATGCTTTTGAACTGTGGTGTTGGAGAAGACTCTTGAGAGTCCCTTGAACTACAGGAAGATCAAACCAGTCCATCCTAAAGAAAATCAGTCCTGAATATTCATTGGAAGGACTGATGCTGAGGCTGAAACTCCAATACTTTGGCCACCTGATGCAAAGAACTGACCCATTGGAAAAGACCTTGATTCTTGGAAAGATGAAGGCAGGAGGAGAAGAGGATGACAGGATGAAATGGTTGGATGGCATCACTGACTCAATGGATGTGAGTTTGAGCAAGCTTCAAGAGATAGTGAAGAACAGGGAAGCCTGGCATACTGCAGTCCATGGGGTCACAAAGAGTGACTTAGTGACTTGACAACCTTCAGTTTTAATAACTTTTTAGAGTAACTCACTGAAATCCCTGAAACTGTTATACTTAGAAGTATGTTTTATTATACAAGACACACAAAAGACAAGGTCCAGAAGGGCCCTGGATGAAGAGCTTTCGTGCTTTTCCCGTATAGTCAGGATATTTCACTCTCCTGGTACACTCCTGTGTCCATCAGCCAGTGAACATTGTGGAGCTTCAATGTTCAGAGTTTTATGTAGGGTACCATTACATGGGCATGATTGAATAAATGATGGTCACATGATTGAGCACAATCTCCAGCTCCCTTCCTGTCTCTGGAGGTCAGAGTGGTCTAGAGTTCCAGCCTTATAATCAAATGGTTGGTCTTTTCTGGTGACCAGTTCCCATCCTGAAGCTAACTAAGGGTGTACCACAGATGCCTCATTAAAGTAACAGACATTTCTATTACTCAGGAAATTCCAAGGATTTTTGAAACTCTTTGCCAGAGACCAGGGAGGAAGACTAGATAAATTCTTTATTATACTACAGAGCCCTTAATATACTAATCATGATTATTTTAAAATTTCTTATATGATAATTTCAAAATTTGTGTCATGTCTGAGTCTGGTACTGATGGTTGCTTTATGTCTTCAGAGTGTATGTTTTTTCTTGTCCTTTAACATACCTCACAATTTTTTGTTAAAAGTGGTCATCGTCTATCTGATAATGGGAACTAAGGTAATCAGCCTTTCATTGTGAATCTTTATGTAAATCTGGACAGAGCTGGGCTATATTTAATGCTTATTAGGACTGTATATTGGAGAAGGAAATGGCAACCTACTCCAGTATCCTTGCCTAGAAAATCTCATGGACAGAGGAGCCTGGTGGGCTGAAGTCCATGGGGTGGCAAAGAGTCGGGCATGACTGAGCGACTAACACTTACTTACATACAACACTTACTTCTCTAGTTTCTTTTTTATTTTTCTGCTTCTGTATCATCTTTAGGTTTCCCACAGAACACCTTCTTAAGTAGAGTCTGTATCTTACAGGTCTCTCAGTTGAAATCACTATTATTATCCTGGAGTCCTGCCAATGTGGTGCTAAGGTAATAACGTGGGGAAGCACTCTATTATCTTATAATTAAATCTCAGGTTTTTTTGAGTGGGCCTACATCATTGAGCTGTGACCTGTAGAAGCACTTATTTTCCCCTTTTCAGTTCAGTTCATTTCAGTCTCTCAGTTGTGTCCTACTCTTTTGTGACCCCATGGAGTGCAGCACGCCAGGCCTCCCTGTCCATCACCAAGTGCCGGAGCATGCTCAAATTCATGTCCATTGAGTCAGTGATGCCATCCAACCATCTCATCCTCTGTCGTCCCGTTCTCCTCCTGCCTTCACTCTTTCCCAGCATCAGGGTCTTTTCAAATGAGTCAGCTCTTCGCATCAGGTGGCCGGTCTGCCTGGGTTGCAGTCTGTGGGACATGGTTTCCCCCTCACATGCCCCAGTTTGGGTGGCCTGAGAAGCCTGAGGGCCACTTGGGTCCTGAGCACCTGGCTTCCTCAGCCATGACAGCTGGGCAGGATCTGGGGACCTAGCCTTGGGGAGCTGCCAACTGAGATCTGCCTCCTCTTAGCCAGGACCTGGACCTCAGAGGGTGAAAGTTACACCTTGGGACCTTGCTCTTCCTTATCAGGACAGAGAGTAACATTTGTTTGGTAGAGATTTATAGGAACATTGTTATCTGACCATGACTTGACTTCAAGGACAAAGGATTTGACTGCATGAAGTTTGTAATAACTAACCATGCCCCTCCCTTACCTTTCTTATAAAAGGCCTTTGCTGAAAGCTTTCGGTGACTTTGGGGTTCCTAGGGCACGATCCCGCCATCTCCTTGCATGGCCCTGTAATACACCTCTGTTCCAAACTCCAATGTTTTAGTATTGTTTGGCTTCACTGTGCGTTGGCCACACAAACTTGCCTTTTTTGGTAACATGCACATATGTATGTATTGGAGCCCCACGAAGATATGAGACTCAAAAAGGCAGCCAAGCAATTTAGGCTTATATACCATCCTGAGCTAAGGGAAGAGACAGCTCTGGGGCTTCCAAAGGGAGGAAGACAATTTATTGGAAGGTGAGAAGAGGAAACAAATTGTTAAAGAAGTTTGCCTTGTAGGCAGATAAATCTTTCAGGTGAAAAGGTGTGGGTTTTAACCAAGTGGACTTCAAAGTATTTTGTAACTATCCAGTAAGTTATCATGGCATCACTCACCACAGTAGAGACCATGGGATTTTTCAGTTTCCAGTCAGTTCAGTTCAGTTCAGTCGCTCAGTTGTGTCCGACTCTTTGCGACCCCGTGAATCGCAGCACGCCAGGCCTCCCTGTCTATCACCAACTCCCGGAGTTCACTCAGACTCACATTCATCGAGTCAGTGATGCCATCCAGCCATCTCATCCTCTGTTGTCCCCTTTTCCTCCTGCCCCCAATCCCTCCCAGCATCAGAGTCTTTTCCAATGAGTCAACTCTTCCCATGAGGTGGTCAAAGTACTGGAGTTTCAGCTTCAGCATCAGTAGATGATGGTAAACTTAATAATAGGAATAAATGTTGGACTTTGCTAATACCCAAGTAAAAGATGATGTGGACTTTAAACACATTAGAAAACATACGATTTTCAGATATCTAGAAAAGTAATGATGTTTTCCCAAACTCTTAACATAACCATGTTTTTGTAGAAATTAATGTCCCTAACAAAAGTCGCAGGCATCAGAATTTACTGTTTCCTAGTTCAGGGATGATTTTGTCTTAAAATTTAGTAGTGACAAAAATATTTGCAAGGATCCAGATAAGATATCTCAGAGTCCTAACTATAGAAGCGACCATGGATTTTTGCAGGTATTCTTTGAATAGAAGGCGGTGTCTGAAACTACAGTGTTGACCTTAGACTTCTCCAGGTATCCAGGTGGAGTTGGTGGTTGCCATAACTAATGCAACGGACTGCTGGAATTAGCAGGGTCCAGATGGAAGAACAAATATTCCTAACCAGGGTTGCCACCATGTGTTTTTACAGGTCCCAGTCAAGAGATGATGGTGTCTCTAACGACAGTACTGACCTCAGAACTAAAGGATCCAAGTAGAGTTCATGAGTCCAATAATGGTAGCAGTGATCATAGGAGTGTTTGAAGTCCGTGTGGAAGATATATCCCTAATCACAGTTGCCACCATGTGTTTTTGTAGGCTCCAATTCAGGAGATGAAGGTGAAAATCATGGAATCCAGGCAAGTGATGATGTGGACCTTAAACATTGCATAGGCTATATGATTTTCATAATTCTAGGTAAGCAATGATGTTGTCCCCAACACATGTTGGTATCATATTTTTTTTTTGGCAAATATTCAGATAAAAAGTGATACTGGGCCTACAAATACCAATAACTGTGAGATCTAGTTTAGCTAGTTTACTGGTTTAGAGATAATGTGTATTTAAACATAGGAATGAATGAGAGATTTGCAAGTATCCAGATAAGTGAGCTTAACGTTCTCCATCATAGTATTGAAAAGGAGATTTTTATCGGTGCAAAGTCAAGAAATGATGGTGCCTGTAACCACAGTGTTAACCTGTAAGTTCTGCCAGTGTTCAGGTAGCATGGATGGGCCCATAAATATGGACGTGACAAAAGTTTTTTGTCAGTGTCCTAGGAGGAAAAGTTATGTTGTTAAATGTATCTGTCACAGTGTTGTTGTTGTTGTTGTTGTTTGGTTCTATTCAGGGAAGCACAGTGACCCTAACAATGGTCGTTAATAAGACTTTGCTTGATCCAGTAAGTGATTATATGAATCTGACAACACTATAGCCCTTCTGACCTTCAGAAATCTAGGTAAATGATGATGGTATCCCTGACATTTGTGTTACCATGTTTTGTTTTGTTTTTGAAAATATTCAGGAAAGAAATGTTCAGTTTAGTTCAGTTCAGTTGAGTCGCTCAGTTGTGTCTGACTCTTTGCAACCCCATGAACTGCAGCACGCCAGGCCTCCCTGTCCATCACCAACTCCCGGAGTTCACTCAAACTCAACGTCCATTGAGTCAGTGATGCCATCCAGCCATCTCATCCTTTGTCATCCCCTTTTCCTCCTTCCCCCAATCCCTCCCAGCATCAGAGTCTTTTCCAAAGAGTTAACTCTTCGCATGAGGTGGAGCAAGTACTGGAGCTTCAGCTTTAGCATCAGTCCTTCCAAAGAATACCCAGGACTGATCTCCTTTAGAATGGACTGATGGGATCTTCTTGCAGTCCAAGGGACTCTCAAGAGTCTTCTCCAACACCACAGTTCAAAAGCATCAATTCTTCTATGCTCAGCTTTCTTCACAGCCCAACTCTCACATCCATATATGACTACAGGAGAAACCATAGCCTTGACTAGATGGACCTTTGTTGGCAAAGTAATATCTCTGCTTTTTAATATGCTATCTAGGTTGGCCATAACTTTCCTTTCCAGGAGTAAGTGTCTTTTAATTTCATGGCTGCAATCACCATCTGCAGTGATTTGGGAGGCCAAAAAAATAAACCCTGACACTCTTTCCACTATTTCCCCATCTATTTCCCATGAAGTGATGGGACCAGATGCCATGATCTTCATTTCCTGAATGTTGAGCTTTAAGCCAACTTTTTCACTCTCCTCTTTCACTTTCATCAAGAGGCTCTTTAGTTCTTCTTTGCTTTCTGCCATAAGTGTGGTGTCATCTGCATATCTGAGGTTATTGATATTTCTCCCAGCAATCTTGATTCCAGCTTGTGCTTCTTCCAGCCCAGTGTTTCTCATGATGTCCTCTGCTTAGAAGTTAAATAAGCAGGGTGACAGTATACAGCCTTGACATACTCCTTTTCCTATTTGGAACCAGTCTGTTGTTCCATGTCCAGTTCTAACTGTTGCTTCCTGACCTGCATACAGATTTCTCAAGAGGCAGCTCAGATGGTCTGGTATTCCCATCTCTTTCAGAATTTTCCACAGTTGATTGTGATCCACACAGTCAAAGGCTTTGGCATAGTCAATAAAGCAGAAGTAGATGCTTTTCTGGAACTCTCTTGCTTTTTCCATGATCCAGCGGATGTTGGCAATTTCATCTCTGGTTTCTCTGCCTTTTCTAAAACCAGCTTGAACATCAGGAAGTTCACGTATTGCTGAAGCTTGGCTTGGAGAATTTTGAGCGTTATTTTACTAGCATGTGAGATGAATGCAGTTGTGTGGTAGTTTGAGCATTCTTTGGCATTGCCTTTCTTTGGGATTGGAATGAAAACTAACCTTTTCCAGTCCTGTGGCCACTGCTGAGTTTTCCCAATTTGCTGGCATATTGAGTGCAGCACTTTGACAGCATCATCTTTCAGGATTTGAAATAGCTCAACTGGAATGCCATCACCTCCACTAGCTTTGTTCGTAGTGATGCTTTCTAAGGCCCACTTGACTTCACATTCCAGGATGTCTGGCTCTAGGTGAGTGATCACACCATCGTGATTATCTGGGTCATGAAGATCTTTTTTGTACAGTTCTTCTGTGTATTCTTGCCACCTCTTCTTAATATCTTCTGCTTTTGTTAGGTGCATACCATTTCTGTCTTTTATCGAGCCCATCTTTTTCATGAAATGTTCCCTCGGTAGCTCTAATTTTCTTGAAGAGATCTCTAGTCTTTCCCATTCTGTTCTTTTCCTCTATTTCTTTGCGTTGATCGCTGAAGAAGGCTTTCTTATCTCTTTTTGCTAGTCTTTGGAACTGTGCATTCAGATGCTTATATCTTTCCTTTTCTCCTATGCTTTTCGCTTCTCTTCTTTTCACAGCTATCTGTAAGGCCTCCCCAGAGAGCCATTTTCCTTTTTTGCATTTTTCCATGGGGATGGTCTTGATCCCTGTCTCCTGTACAATGTCACGAACCTCATTCCATAGTTCATCAGGCACTCTATCTATCAGATCTAGGCCCTTAAATCTATTTCTCACTTCCACTGTATAATCATAAGGGATTTGATTTAGGTCATACCTGACTGGTCTAGTGGTTTTCCCTACTTTCTTCAATTTAAGTCTGAATTTGGCAATAAGGAGTTCATGATCTGAGCCACAGTCAGCTAGCTCCTGGTCTTGTTTTCCTGACTGTATAGAGCTTCTCCATCTTTGGCTGCAAAGGATATAATCAATCTGATTTCCGTGTTGACCATCTGGTGATGTCCACGTGTAGAGTCTTCTTTTGTGTTGTTGGAAGAGGGTGTTTGGTATGATTAGTGCGTTCTCTTGGCAAAGCTCTATTAGCCTTTGCCCTGCTTCATTCCGTATTCCAAGGCCAAATTTGCCTGTTACTCCAGGTGTTTCTTGACTTTCTACTTTTTTTTTTAATTTTTATTTTTACTTTATTTTACTTTACAATACTGTATTGCTTTTGCCATACATTGACGTGAATCCACCACGGGTGTACATGCGTTCCCAAACATGAACCCCCTCCCACCTCCCTCCCCATAACATCTCTCTGGCTCATCACCGTGCACCAGCCCCAAGCATGCTGTATCCTGCGTCAGACATAGACTGGCGATTCAATTGTTACATGATAGTATACATATTACAATGCCATTCTCCCAAATCATCCCAACCTCTCCCTCTCCCTCTGAGTCCAAAAGTCCATTATACACATCTGTTTGACTTCCTACTTTTGCATTCCAGTCCCCTATAATGAAAAGGACATCTTTTTTGGGTGTTAGTTCTAAAAGGTCTTGTAGGTCTTCATAGAACCATTCAACTTCAGCTTCTTCAGCATTACTGGTGGGGCATTGACTTGGATTACCGTGATATTGAATGGTTTGCTTTGGAAACGAACAGAGATCATTCTGTCATTTTTGAGATTGCATCCAAGTACTGCATTTCAGACTCTTTTGTTGACCATGATGGCTGCTCCATTTCTTCAAAGGGATTCCTGCCCGCAGTAGTAGATATAATGGTCATCTGACTTAAATTCACCCATTCGAATCCATTTTATTTCACTGATTCCTAGAATGTCAATGTTCAGTCATGCCGTCTCCTGTTTGAGCACTTCCGATTTGCCTTGATTCATGGATCTGACATTCCAGGTTCCTATGCAATATTGCTCTTTACAGCATCGGACCTTGCTTCTATCACCAGTCACATCCACAGCTGGGTATTGTTTTTGCTTTGGCTCCATCCCTTCATTCTTTCTGAAGTTATTTCTCCACTGATCTCCAGGAGCATATTGGGCACCTACCCACCTGGGGAGTTCCTCTTTCAGTATCCTATCATTTTGCCTTTTCATACTGTTCATGGGGTTCTCAAGGCAAGAATACTGAGGTGGTTTACCATTCCCTTCTCCAGTGGACCTCATTCTGTCAGACCTCTCCACCATGACCCGCCCATCTTGGGTGGCCCTGCAGGCATGGCTTAGTTCCGTTGAGTTAGACAAGGCTGTGGTCCTAGTGTGATTAGATTGACTAGTTTTCTGTGAGTATGGTTTCAGTGTGTCTGCCCTCTGATGCCCTCTTGCAACACCTACTGTCTTAGTGTTCTCATAAATACTACAAAGAATTAGCCCTAAAAAAAGAGAGAGAGGAAAAATTAGCGCTTACTTTTCACTAGAATTTTTCCAAGTATCCAGTCAAAAGAGAATATTGTTACTAACAAAGATGTAAACTGTGGAATACAAATATCCAAGTGGAGTTGATAGATCCTACAATAAAGAAAACAATCAGCTTTATTTATAGGCACCCAGAAGAAAAAAGATACATATGTGGAAACATTAGTAACAATGTATTTATCACGTTTCAGTCAAGAGAGTATGATGAACTTTACCATGGCTGTTGACATGGATTTTTCCAGTGTTCAGGTAAATGATGATGTGGGTCTAAATCAGCACAGACCATCTGATTTTCAGATATCTAAATAAGTGACAGTAGCATCCCTAACACTTAACATTTTTAAAAAATAGCTCTTTAGGTAAGAAATGATAAGAGTCCTTACCAATTCTAGAATCCATGAGTCTTCACATTTTTATTTGAGAGAAACTTTGTTTTGCCCTCCAAGGGTCCAGAAATTGCAGGTACACAGGTAATTATGGTGTTCCTGTCCACAGTAGTAAGTATGGGATTTTTGCAGGTATGTACTTAGGAAATGATGGTCTTACCCCAAAATGATGTTGACCTTGGAATGTTGCTAATAAACAGGTAAAGTTGATGTGTCCCATAATGACAGACATAAACAGGATTATTTGAAGGTATCTTGGCAGAATATATTGTTTCCTTTGATGCATATTTCATAATATGTTTTTCAGGTTCCTGTCAAGACATTGTGGTAACAATGCTTATTAATGGGGATACTGCTGTTATCCGGGTAAGTGATGATGTGGGCCTAAACCGTACCACAGGCCATCTGACCTTCAGAAATGTAGAGAAGTGGTGATAGTGTCCCTAACACTGCTTGCAGCGAGGAAGCCAGTTCTGAATCCCATGTTGGAACTGTTTCTGTGACTTGCTTTTGTTATCATAATCATGCAGAATGGTTTGCATCAGAAAATCCTGCCCCTTTGCCTGTTAAACTAAAGTGCCTTTGTTCAGAACCATGTCCACCTGTAGATCGCAGGAAGGAAGAAATGAACACATCCCCTGCCTGAGACTTGCCATTCTAGGATATATTTGCAAGATTAATGGCCTTTTTACTTTGCTTCCTTACCTCCCCTCATCATCTCTGATCTATAAAAGAACCTGGCATCCAGACCCCATAAAGTGGTTATTTTGACAGAGGATGAGATGGTTGGATGGCATCACCAACTCGATGGACATGAGTTTGAGTAAGCTCTGGGAATTGGTGATGGACAGGGAAGCCTGGCGTGCTGCAGTCCGTGGGGTCGCAAAGAGTCAGACACGACTGAGTGACTGAACTGAACTGAGCCTGCCATCTTTTCTGTCTGCCAGCTCTCCAGTTAAAGTCTCTTCCTTTCCTCAACGCCTCATCTCGCGGATTCGTTGGCTTATTGTGCAGTGAGCAGAGCAAGCTTGGACTCGATAACAATTGGATTTAGCCAGCCAGGAGCCTTGCTACTCGTGGCTAGCTGGCCCTGAACAGGGCATACTGGGGCAAGATCCTAGCAGCTGCTGGGACCATTTGTTGTCCTGAGGTTCTTTCCTTCAAGATTGCCTGAAGTGGCACCGACTGCCCCTAGCACTTGGCAGTTGCGACAAGGAACTGACAAACTTTTAGAGTCAACAGACTGAATTTCATTTGTAGGGTAAATCTACCCAGTTTGATAGCTGGTTCAGCCAGTTCACTTATTTTGTGTGTCCTTTTGTATTAAGAGCCGACAGGCTCAGTTTTGAAGGTTAAGTTGCTTCAGTGTGCACACCGGAAACATTTTTTCCCCTCAATCTGGGCTTTTGCTTTACAGGATTAGCCAACCTAATTTGGTACCCATTTGCAGAGGGGAGGTGTTATTGGACTCTACCCTGAATTGGTTCACTGGGAACTAGTCCTCGTGGGGCAAGCCCACCCTAGTTGAAATTAGCTCATTTGTAGGGTAAATTTACCTCATTTGGGAACTGGTCCAGTTGGAACAGGTTCATCTGGGAGCTAGTTCTTATGGGAGTGGGGACGGGGGAGCCTGGTGGGCTGCCGTCTATGGGGTCGCACAGAGTCGGACACAACTAAAGTGACTTAGCAGCAGTAGCAGCAGCCTAGTTGGAGTTAGTCCATTTGTTTTATAGGGTAAATTTATTTACCTTATCTGGGAATCGGTTTGTCTGGATGCATCGATGCTGGGATCTGTGCCTTTTTTGTTGGAATTTGTCTGTCTGTGTGTTTGGTGCTATACAGCTTATAAAAGTGGGAACTCTTTCATCTATCCTGAAGGAAAGATCTTTCGGGGTTCACGTTAGGCATGTTAAGATCAGAAGAACAATGGCCCCTGAAAGGACTCACAACTAAACAATCAGGCAGTTACAAAGAGCTGATAATAAACATGCCCGGGAGATTCCCTCGGACCTGAGGCATCCAGTTCTACTTTCGCCTACTGGAGCCTCAGGTGATTTTGACAGTGGAGAACAAGTTGATTGTTTCTCTAATAGATACTACTATACTTAAATAACCTTTTCCCCAGAACAGCTTGACATCAGGGTGCCACAGTGGCCTTTTTTGACCTTGTACAATCTGGGGAGCTTCGGCTCCCATCTTGGGGGCTATGGCTCCAATTTGGAGTGTTCTCCCCATGAAGGGAAACTCTGTTTATAAGGCACTTTGGAGAAAGGTTGCCAGTCTAATGGGACTGGGAAGTCATGTTACTGTGACTTTGTGGATGGTTAGGTTTTGGTTTATTCTGGTTACTTTGGTGATGTGGAGACATCTGGAACTGCTTCTGCTATGGCTTCTCTATGGTTTTCTCCCCTTTTCTTTCTCCTCACACCCTCTGCAAACAGGCCAGTAGCCATGGAAGCAACTGAGGAACTCTGGCCAGGACTACCCTCTGGTGTATTCCAAAGGCCCCACTGCTCACTAGGCCCCAGTAGCTGCTGTCAAGTGGGTGAGGGTTTCTCCTTTTGACTCCTTTCTGAGGACCAGCCCAGTGGATCACAGGGTGGATTTCTCGGTCTTCCCTATCTTTCCTGTTACATTTGCCTCTTTCTTGTGGGATCCTGGGTGTTGCTCCTGGGCCTTCCAGAGAGGCCTTCTCCCTTCTTCTCTTCCAGAGAAGAGGAGAGGTGAAGCTTTCCAGCATGGATGGACAGATGTGTCAGTCCTTGTTGGAGAGGACACCCAATTCTTTTGGAAAAGGAGGGAAAAACAAAACTGTCTTTGGTTTACAAATGTAATCTTTACAGGACCAGAAGGGTGGTTCCAAAAATCTTCACCACCCCCAAAACCTTCCCTGTTCATCTTGTGAGGCTCCTAAATACTAAACATGGGGAAACTATCCTAAGAAGAACTTGCCTGTGTCTTTAAGATGCAAATATCTTCTCTGGTCTTCCTTGGAACCTTATCTCTGTCTTTTTGAAGCGCAAATTTTAAAGAAGGTAAAGTAATTTAGAATTGGGCTTGTCCAAAGTAATTAGAAATTGTTTTTTCTGCAAATATAATATTTAACCATCTAGCCAAGTAAGCCTGACTTGTTTTATCTGTGAAAACCCCAATTTTAATCCAGCCTGTTTTGTAAACAGATGGGTTTTACTTTGCTGTACCTGACTCAGAACTGAAATCTTGAAGAACTGAGGCTTCACTATTTCTGTGTTATGTACATATATATTGTCAACTAAAAAAAGATGTACAACTTGAGAGTTGTGAGTTAAGTTTTATTTGGAGGCAAAATGAGGACTGCAGCCTGGGAAGCAGCATCTCAGAAAACTTCTCCCAACAACTCAGAAACTGCTCCAAAGCGGCAGTGGGGGGAGGTCAATATATAAGGCTTTGGGGAAGGAGGGGTTTAATACCATTAAGCACTCATTTTACAAAAGATGTTTTGTTAGTCACGAGGATCTGATGTCACCATGAAGGAATTTAGTGCTTCTCTAGATATGATTGAGATCATAAAATCTGTTCCCAAAAACATCCAACTGTCTGAAGACCTGTCCCACCAAATTCTCTGGAGCATAGAGTGCCTCACTCCACCCTGAACTCCCTCAGGGGTTGTTAAAGGTCAATAGCTATAGCAGCACAGAGTTCAATCTCCATAGAGGCAGATGGGAAATGCCTTTGTTGTTCAGTCATTGGTATCGCTCTTGGTCAGTGCCAATTTGTAGTTGACACGGACACCTTGTGGTCATTAATCCGACCACACTTTGGGGGGCTTTTCATGACCATTTTGTCTCGCATTGCTGGGAAGGCTCTTTCCCAGTTCTGAAGGTTTTGCTGATAGGCCACTCAATGTGCTATTACTGCACTAGGTCTTAATAGTCAAAGATTCCTGGACACCTGTCTGCTAGTTATGGTCCACCAAAGTATTCCCTTTCATTGCGTCTTCCCATATCTAGAGTTACACTATTACAATCATTGATCACATATCAAGCTATACATTTGATCAACTGCTTCAAGTCTAGTCATCATTATTTTCACTGGAGGCTCAGTCATACACTTGGTAATACAAGAAATAATAATCTTGTGAAACAGACAAAATAGTTAATAACATTAGTAAAATTAAGAGGAAATATTTTAGCCATGAGCCTCCTACACCAAACCAGTAAAAGATCATCAAGACTAGGGAATGAGTCACTTAAATCAGAAATCTGATTTTTCATATGGTTCATCAAATGTGTTACACTAAAGGATTTATCAGGTATGAAAATATAGCATTCATTTTGAATTATAGCACAGATATCTCCCTGAGACGCTGTAAGGTGTCAAGGGGCTTACAGTTGTGTAGCACTGCCTTTCTCATCATAGAGATCAGAATTCAATAGGCTAATAGCCCGGTTACTACCATTTAAAGTTTATGAAAGTTGTTAAGGCTTCAATATGGCCAATTACATCCTCCAATCCCATTGAAGTCACAAAAAAATAGCTGCTAAGTGGTCATACCAATAGAATACAGATCTTTTGAGCCATTGGGATCATATCAATGGTAGATTGGTTGGAGTTACCTCTATTTGTTAACATGTATGAACTTAAATTCATGGGAATCCCAGGCTATACCTTTGTATCCATGCTTATAGATGCCAAGGCCTTAAATTAGTGTCACAGATCCACTGAGTTCCATACCAATCACTCTCTCTAAGGATAATAATAGGCATAGTTCATAAAGCACCTAGCCTTGTCTCATAATATTACCAGGTTATCACTTTTAGTATGATTTAATTGTCCCCAACATAGAGGAGCTTTTAAACTTAAATGACCATGAAGCTGCTGCTGCTGCTAAGTCACTTCATTCGTATCCGACTCTGTGCGAATGACCATAGCCTGGTGTTAACCATATAGATCCAGCCCATAATTGTGGGAGTTTTCCTTTTAATAGACGAGAGGTTAATATTTTGATTGGGACTTTGCAGCCAAAGATGGAGAAGCTCTATACAGTCAACAAAAACAAGACCGGGAGCTGACTGTGGCTCAGATCATGAACTCCTTATTAACAAATTCAAACTTAAATTGAAGAAAGTAGGGAAAACCACTAGACCATTCAGGTATGACCTAAATCAAATCCCTTATGATTATACAGTGGAAGTGAGAAATAGATTTAAGGGCCTAGATCTGATAGATAGAGTGCCTGATGAACTATGGACTGAGATTCGTGACATTGTACAGGAGACAGGGATCAAGACCATCCCCATGGAAAAGATGCAAAAAAGCAAAATGGCTGTCTGGGGAGGCCTTACAAATAGCTGTGAAAAGGAGAGAAGCGAAAAGCATAGGAGAAAAGGAAAGATATAAGCATCTGAATGCAGAATTTCAAAGAATAGCAAGAAGAGAAGAAAGCCTTCTTCAGCAATCAATGCAAAGAAATAGAGGAAAAGAACAGAATGGGAAAGACTAGAGATCTCTTCAAGAAAATTAGAGCTACGAAGGGAACATTTCATGAAAAAGATGGGCTCGATAAAGGACAGAAATGGTATGCACCTAGCAGAAGCAGAAGATATTAAGAAGAGGTGGCAAGAGTACACAAAACAACTGTACAAAAAAGATCTTCATGACCTGGATAATCACGATGCCAGACATCCTGGAATGTGAAGTCAAGTGGGCCTTAGAAAGCATCACTACGAACAAAGCTAGTGGAGGTGATGGCATTCCAGTTGAGCTATTTCAAATCCTGAAAGATGATGCTGTCAAAGTGCTGCCCTCAATATGCCAGCAAATTGGGAAAACTCAGCAGTGGCCACAGGACTGGAAAAGGTTAGTTTTCATTCCAATCCCAAAGAAAGGCAATGCCAAAGAATGCTCAAACTACCGCACAATTGCACTCATCTCACATGCTAGTAAAGTAATGCTCAAAATTCTCCAAGCCAAGCTTCATCAATACATGAACCGTGAACTTATAGATGTTTAAGCTGGTTTTAGAAAAGGCAGAGGAACCAGAGATCAAATTGCCAACATCCACTGGATCATGGAAAAAGCAAGAGAGTTCCAGAAAAGCATCTATTTCTGCTTTATTGACTATGCCAAAGCCTTTCACTGTGTGGATCACAATCAACTGTGGAAAATCCTGAAAAAGATGGGAATACCAGACCATCTGACCTGCCTCTTGAGAAATCTGTATGCAGGTCAGGAAGCAACAGTTAGAACTGGACATGGAACAACAGACTTGTTCCAAATAGGAAAAGGAGTACATCAAGGCTGTATATTGTCACCCTGCTTATTTAACTTCTAAGCAGAGGACATCATGAGAAACGCTGGGCTGGAAGAAACACAAGCTGGAATCAAGATTGCTGGGAGAATCAATAACCTCAGATATGCAGATGATACCACCCTTATGGCAGAAAGTGAAGAGGAGCTCAAAAGTCTCTTGATGAAAGTGAAAGAGGAGAGTGAAAAAGTTGGCTTAAAGCTCAACATTCAGAAAACGAAGATCATGGCATCTGGTCCCATCACTTCATGGGAAATAGATGGGGAAACAGTGAAAACAGTGTCAGGCTTTATTTTTCTGGGCTCCCTAATCACTGGAGATGGTGACTGCAGCCATGAAATTAAAAGATGCTTACTCCTTGGAAGAAAACTTATGACCAACCTAGATAGCATATTCAAAAGCAGAGACATTACTTTGCCAACAAAGGTCCATCTAGTCAAGGCTATGGTTTTTCCAGTAGTCATGTATGCATGTGAGAGTTGGACTGTGAAGAAGGCTGAGTGCCGAAGAACTGATGCTTTTGAACTGTGGTGTTGGAGAAGACTCCTGAGAGTCCCTTGGACTGCAAAGAGATCCAACCAGTCCATCCTAAAGGAGTTCAGCCCTGGGATTTCTTTGGAGGGAATGATGCTGAAACTGAAACTCCAATACTTTGGCCACCTCATGTGAAGAGTTGACTCTTTGGATAAGACTCTGATGCTGGGAGGGATTGGGGGCAGGAGGAGAAGGGGATGACAGAAGATGAGATGGCTGGATGACATCACTGACTCGATGGACGTGGGTCTGAGTGAACTCCAGGAGTTGGTGATGGACAGGGAGGCCTGGGTTGCTTCGATTCATGGGGTCACAAAGAGTAGGACACGACTGAGCGACTGAACTAAATTGAACTGAACTGAACTAGCTCGTCACTCTGTTTTTGAATGACCCTAAGAGAAAACTTAAATCTATGGCCAATATCAGAGCAGATATTATTAACTGGCCAGGTGGGAGGATCCCATTTAGTAATATCATGAATAGACAGAACACGACTGAACTCTCATCTAAAATAAATTTCCTAGGGGGTATCCAATCAGAGCCCTGAAGGACAGAAATCCACCCAGGTAACCCAGAAGTACTAGACACAGGTAACTGGCCACAACTCAAAAATTGGATTGAGTTTTAAACTAGCACAGAATCGTGTCCATGATAAAACATTTGTTTGATAGGCATAGGCCCAAGAAATCAAGAAAACATTGTAATCATATGAATCAGATCAACATCTTGGGCAAGCTGGCTATGTCTGATGTCATCGCCTTCTCATCCTAGTGTAGTGCAGTTTCCTCTGTTTGAGCATCATTTGAAGGTCAGTGTGAGGACAACAGGCCTCGCTATACACCAGTCCAGTGTAGGGGCCTTTAGAAGTGGGAGTTAATCCAAACGTCAGTTTCCCTTCAATTTCACTGTGCAGTTGAGAGTCAGTTACGAGTTTCTGACATTTTGCATGCAGGTATTTAGGTAAGAAATGACAGAGTTTTACCAAACCTTAAAACAATATCACAATATTGACCAGCTGGTCTTCAGACATCTTGCTAAGTGAGGATGTATAATACCACAAGCACAGTCTTCCCATGTGTTTTCCTACACAGAATCCTGATACACTGTTTGATAGTAAAGGTATGACATGTCAGGTAATTTATTAGGCATTCACATAAGTATGTAACTAATGGAATTATGGACACTATATAATTTAAAATCTAGCAAATTGTATTAACTATATTTTGGGTTTGAATACAGTCAAAGTATGAACCTGTCCCTAGAAACACTAGTAAGAATAATGTACTACTACTATATTACTACTGCAAGAATCATCTACTCTTCTCCTGATATACTGTTTTATACACTCCTGTTGACAACAGGATCCAGTAATTTATCTTGTTGTTCATGAGCACAAATATGACAGTGAAGTTTTAAGATGTCTCTTCAAGGTAACAGAGTATCACTTCCTAGGGTTTAATGGTACAGTTTTGCAAGCATCAAGACAGTAAAGAAATTGTTGGGGTGCAGGTATGTGGATGATGTGTACTGAACACATATGGCACAATATGTTTTTCAGATTAACGTCAAGTTCTCTAGGTGAACGTGTTGAAGGTGGTTCCCATGTGACCTGGCCGGTATCCAGTTAAGTGGTGGTTGTGGCCTCACCCACGGCACGGGTCCTCAGGTCTTCATCAATCTAGGTAAGTTAGGATGGGTTGTCACACTGATGTTGCCAAGAATTTTTTCATGCAGGTACTCAGGTAAGAAATGCTAACTGAGGTGAAGTGAAGTCGCTCAGTCATGTCTGACTCTTTGCGACCTCATGGACAGTAGCCAACCAGGCTCCTCCAAGAATATTGGAGTGGGTTGCCATTTCCTTCTCCAGGGGATCTTCCCAAACCAGGGATTGAACCTGGGTCTCCCACATTGTATGCAGACCCTTTACCATCTGAGCCACCAGAGTCCTTGCTCATTGTATTAACTGTAAGTTTACCCTGTTTCCAGTTTAGTGAAACCACCTGTTTCATCCAGTAGGTAATGATGACTCTGTCCAGGTAGTTGTCCTGAAGTTTCTGCCATGTCATAACTCTAGCATTTTTGCACATATCCAGAGAAGTACAACTGGTCTCTCCTGACCGCAGTGGTGAGCATGAATGGCTGCAAAGATGCAGGTAGAATGGCTGTGATGTGTAATAAAGGAGGTGAAAAATGTCAGGGCAGGCATCCTAGTAGCACAAGATTTATGCTAAACCCATCGGTTGCATGTGTTTCTTCAGGATCCTGATAGGAGAACGAGGTGAGCCGATTCACCCAGAAGAGACCACTTAACCAGGTAAGTGTTAAAGTGGATCTCAGCAGACTGCAGACCCTCTGAACTTTCCTACTGAGATAAATAAGGATGCTATCCCTACAATCTCTGATCATATCTTCTTTTTCCTCTCTCTCTTTTTTTTTTTTTTTTTCCTGCAGGCCTCATGTTCCCATCTTTGTTCTCCCAATATGAGTTCGTGCTATATGACCTGATGAAAGATGTCTTGATCGTGAGATAGCTCTGTACATCATGATTCCAGTCTCTTGTGTTGACTTTGTTTCTGGCATGTCGTCGATGAGGAATTTCACGTTTCCCTAATGATACCGGTAGAAATGACATCTTGCTTTGTTCCTCTTTAGCGTTTGGTATGTATTCAACATAGCAATGAAGGAAGGAAAGATTTGCAGGTGGAACCTGGTTGGTGTCCAGGTAAGGGACACAGTGGGCCTAAGCCCCAGTGATGGCCATCTGATGTCCAGATGTCTGTGTAGGTGATGGTGTGTCCTAACCCTTCTTGTTACCCTGACTTTTTCTTTCAGAGATCAGGGTAAGAGACAAGAGTGTCTTTGAAAGTAAAAGTGAAAGTGACTTAGTCGTGTCCAACTCTTTGCAACCCCATGGACGATACGGTCCATGGAATTCTCCAGGCTAGAATACTAGAGTGGGGAGCTTTTCCCTTCTCCAAGGAATCTTCCCAAGCCAGGGATCGAACCCAGGTCTTGTGCGTTGCAGGCAGATTCTTTAGCAGCTGAGCCACAAGGCAAGCCCAGGAATACTAGTGTGGGTAGCCTGTCCCTTTTCCAGTGGATCTTCCCCACACAGGAATCGAACTGGGGTCTCCTGCATTGCAGGCAATTCTTTACCCACTGAGCTATCAGGGAAGCCCAAGCGTATCTTTCGTGATGTGAAAATGCAGCACTTTGCCCTGTTTCTCTTTTGGAAGAAGTTGAATACTCTTAGGCATGAATGTTTGCACACATGCAGATATTGATCATGGTTTTGCCATCACAGTGCTGCCCATAGGCTTTGAATAGGTGTCCAGTGAGCCAACTATGGCTTTCCAACCTGGGCCATGACCTTGGAAAATCTCCAGGTAGAGTGGATGTGTCCCCTAATGATGACATGACCCAAGTGTCCTGGTTGAAAGGCACATCAGGTACGTGGATGATGTGGGCTAACCCTCAGCACGGGTTCCCTGAACTGCACATGCATAGCTGAGCGAGCATTGTGACCCTCCCACTGTGACCAAGACTTCTTTGCTGGTCCTCAGGTAATGAGGGATACTTTACTCATTCTTAAGACCTTCAGAGAAAAATGTTTACTCTGAGAGTTGTGAGGGATGACACAGGTCAGGTATTTCTTATAATATGCCAAGTACTGTTCTGACCATGGACATTCTGCAGGTACCTTGTAAAGAAGTGTAATTAACCTGACAGGGGTCTTGACTTCAGAGTCCTACAAGCACTCAGGTAACATTGATTCGCTAAGGACAGAAATGACTCGGGTGGTTTTCTGGTGTCCTGGTCATGCAAATCGTGACCCTTTACACAGATCTCTTCATGTGTTTTGCAGATTCCTTTCAAGGGAGGAAGCTTCCAATGGTCACTCTCTGAGGACCTTGCTGGTGTCCAGGTCAGTCATGAGGTGGGCCTTTAGCTGCCTGCAAGCAAACTGATCTCCAGCAATGTAGGCAAATGTGGATGGCATTCCTACCTATTCAATTTTAGGTTTTTTATTTTTCAGGGGAGCAAGTTTTCAGTCAAGACATGACATTGTCCACCACCAATGCTAAGTATGTCTTCCCCCCTCCCTTTTTTTCCCCTTAGAATTTCACTATAAAGTGTGTTTCCGCTAAAGAGTGACAGAGGGTAATGCACATCCAGGGAATTGATTCTGCTGTTGAAATACTCACCAGGAGATTTCTCCTGGTATGCCTCCAAGAGGTGACTCTGTGCCTAACAATGGTGTTGACCTTCAATTTGTCCAAGTCCAGGTTGTGTTTCTGCTTGCCTTCTTGATGGAAGTGACTGATGTTATTGGCAAGGGTAAGCTTATTTCACAGGTAAGCCACTGTGTCCTTTAAGACACAGTGGAATGCATTTCTCAAGGTTCTAGCCATTTTGTCATCACAATGAACCAAATGATAGCTGTCCTTGGGACCTCGCTAGCAACCAGGAGTGGGATGAAGTGGGTCCTTGCCTGGCCATATCATTCCATTTTCTGATGTTTCCATGTCTGAGGTGAATGGGGATGGTGTCTTTAACCCAGCATGTGAATATTCTTTGTTGCAGGTTTCCCATTCAGTTCTTTGCGTAGTATAGTTGTGTGAGATTATGTGACATGAATTCATTCGGGACCTTTTTATTTTCAGATTGATAGTAAATTCATGATCTTCTGAAGACTCTTAAATAGACCTTGATTTGGCATGGAGCATTTCAGAAATTCATTGGTTCCTCACAGTGTTCATCAGCATGAGAAACTGACTATGAATATATTCTTGTTCAGAAATGCTTCTTTTTCCCCACTCTTGTGATGGTATGGATGCAATTCATTGGATTTCCCATACCTGTGACATTGACCAGGGGAGTTTTGCAGGGGAGTTTTGCTCAAAAGAGGAAGGTTCTCTGACTAGGCCTTGACCTGATGTTCCTGTAGTTGCCCAGGTAAGGTTGATGCATCCATCACTGATGTACTTCATCAAGTTAGCAGTCACACAGGTCAACCGTGATACCTAGTGAATGCGTTTTGCCCGATGCGTTTTTCAGATTCACGTCAAACACTCTAGGTGAACGTGTCAAAGGTGGTTCCCATGTGACCTGGCAGATATCCAGTTAAGCAGTGGTTGTGGCCTCACCCACGGCACAGGTCCTCAGACCTTCATAAATCTAAGTAAGTTAGGATGGGTTGTCACACTGATGTTGCCAAGACTTTTTTCATGGAGGCACTCAGGTAAGAAATGACAGTGATTTACCAAATCCTCCAACACATGGTTTCCACTCTTTATCTTAGAAAAAGCTTCTGTCTCATCCTGTGATAGTTGAGGGATTACACCTCCCTAGATACTGATCATGGTTTCCCGACCCCAGGAGTACCCATATGTTTTTCCCAGGTTTCCAGTGAAGTCCTGGTGATTTTATCTGATGTCAGTATGAATCTCTTATTCCTGACAAGATGCAGGTTGAGTCTGTGTGTTACATACTGATGAAGATGCCAGGTGAGATGGTATGTCTTTGTTAGATTGAGTCCTGCACTTGTACAAGCATCCAAATGGTAAAACTGACCAAGAGAATATTCAGGTGTCCACACCTAGAATATTATGTTTATTGCATTCATTCTCTTAATGTGTTTTCAGATTCATGTCATGTCCTGATGGTGAGCTTTCATTGGTAATTTACTTGGGACATGGCTCATGTCTACCTAAGTTGGGATGGTTGCCTTTTCCTCATCACAGACCATCTCTTCTCCATGCATGCAGGTAAGTGATGATAGTGTTCTGAACAGTTCTTTTTAGCATGATTTTGTTTTAGATCTTCAGGTGAGAAATTCTAAGTTTTCTTACTAATTCTGTTACTTATGAGTTTACATTTTGTATGTTTTAGGTATAACTAATATTTAATCCTTTGAGTGTTATGTGACCATATCTTTTAATTTTCATATAATTCCCACTGGAGTACTCACCATATGATTTTTCACATATCCTGTTAAGAAGTCAACATTTCTCCTGAGAATGATATTGACTTGAATTAATTCAAATACCTTTACGTGTTATTTCCACAGTCCGGGTAGAAGACAATTTTAGATGTAGGTGTCCTGATGGCATAGATTGTATCTTTAAATACATTTGTTAGATGTATTTTGTCATGTTCCTGTGAAGAGAACAGTGTGAACCTAGCAATGGTTGCTAACGGAACCTTGTTCTTAGCCATTTAAGCGATAAAGTGGGTCCTACCACAACAAGACCATCTGAACTTCAATATGAAGATAAGTGAGGTTGGTATCCCAGACACTTGTGTTACCATGTGCATCTTTAGGTATCCTCATGAGGTCTTTACTCATATACAGGTATGATATTATATGACATTACCCTATTAAGGACATTTTCCTTTTCAGATATCTCTGTAATCTCTGTATCTTATATTTACCTTGTTTTTGGCATGTGTGTAGTTAAATTTATTTGACCCTATATGAAGCACAAGCTGGAATCAAGATTACCGGGAGAAATGTCAATAACCTCAGATATGCAGATGACACCACCCTTATGGCAGAAAGTGAAGAGGAACTAAAAAGCCTCTTGATGAAAGTGAAAGAGGAGAGTGAAAAAGTTGGCTTAAAGCTCAACATTCAGAAAACAAAGATCATGACATCTGGTCCCATCACTTCATGGGAAATAGATGGGGAAACAGTGGAAACAGTGTCAGACTTTATTTTTTGGGGCTCCCAAATCACTGCAGATGGTGATTGCAGCCATGAAATTAAAAGATGCTTACTCCTTGGAACAAAACTTATGACCAACCTAGATAGCATATTGAAAAGCAGAGACATTACTTTGCCAACAAAGGTCCATCTAGTCAAGGCTATGGTTTTTCCAGTAGTCATGTATGGATGTGAGAGTTGGACTGTGAAGAAAGCTGAGTGCCGAAGAATTGATGCTTTTGAACTGTGGTGTTGGAGAAGACTCCTGAGAGTCCCTTGGACTGCAAGGAGATCCAACTAGTCCATTCTGAAGGAGATCACCCCTGGGATTTCTTTGGAAGAATGATGCTAAAGCTGAAACTCCAGTACTTTGGCCACCTCATGCGAAGAGTTGACTCCTTAGAAAAGACTCTGATGCTGGGAGGGATTGGGGGCAGGATCAGAAGGGGATGACAGAGGATGAGATGGCTGGATGGTATCACCGACTCGATGGACATGAGTTTTGGTAAACTCCGGGAGATGGTGATGGACAGGGAGGCCTGGTGTGCTGTGATTCATGGGGTCGCAAAGAGTCGGACACAACTGAGCGACTGAACTGAACTGAACTGATATAGATTATTACCAATAAGATGTTTTTTCCTTTCCTGGTTAGAGATAATATATACTTAATACTTGTACTGAGTAACAGATAGGCAGTGATGCAGATATTCTTTCACATTGCCATAATCATAGTACTGACCATGGAAATTTTTTCAGGTGTCCCTTCAAGTGAAAATGGTGTCTCTTCCTAGGAATTGACCTTCAACTTCTGCAACTGGCCCTGTAGTGTCAATGGGTACCAAAATGAGCAAGTGATCAAGGAAATGTGCATCTTTAGAGGTTGAATGATTTATATTCTGCAAACTTTCCCAGGTGGCGCAGTGGTAAATAATCCATCTGCAAATGCAGGAGATTCAGGAGATGTGATTTTGATCCCTGGGTCGGGAAAATCCCTGGAGTAGGAAATGGCAACCCATTCCAGTAATACTTGCCTGGAAAATTCCATGGACACAGGAGCCTGGCAGGCAAGCTATGGCCCATGTGGTCACAAACGAGTCAGACACAATTGAGCAACCGAGTGTGCACACATGCACAAACGTTGTCCACAATGTGTTTCTCAGATTCATGTGAAGACATCATGGTGAGCCTATTAATGGTAGTCACCGGGGATTATTGCTGGTATGGAGGTAAGTACAGACATGGGCCTATACCATAGCAAATCCCATCTGACCTTCATATATCCAGCTAAGTGATGATGTGTCCTCATACTTCCTGTTACTCCAATTTTTTAAGATATTGAGTTAGAAAGTGATAGTCTTTACCACTTCTAGATATCCTGTTTTCATTTGTTATATTTCTGGAAATGTACATTTTTACTTCTGTGAATGCTGAGGTTTTATGTGAGTATAGTTATTTTCATGGTATTCCCCATCTCAGTACTAGTCATAAGATTTTTACAGGTCTTCAGTCAAAGAGGGAGATTTTATCTTATACTGGTGTTCACCTTGGCTTGCTATAAGTATCCAGGTAGGTTGCTGTGTCTCCTGATGATGAAGTGACCAAAATTATTTGCAACTGTCATGGTAGAAAAAGTTATGTCCTTTAACAAACATTTCATATGATCATTCTAGGTTCATGTCAAGAGACCATGGTTAAACTAACAGTCCTAGTTAGTGGTGACCGTGGCTTGTGTGCAGGTAAGTCAGGATATAGGCGTAAACCTATATCAGGTCATTTGATATTCACAAAACTGGGCAACTTCTGATAGTTTCTCTGACAGTTGATGTTACCATTGTTTCTTTACAGGTATTCAGGTGGTAGTAGTAGTGCTCATACACTCAGTTGTGTCCAACTCTTTGCGACCCCATGGACTGTAGCCCTCCAGGCTCCTCTGTCCCTGGGATTCTCCCAGCAGTAATACTGGAGTGGGTTGCCATTTCCTCCTCTAGGGTTCAAACCTGCGTCTCTTAGGTCTTCTGCATTGGCAGGCAGATTCTCTACCACTGCACCACCTGGAAAGCCCTAGGTAGTCAGGTAGAAAAGGACTGTTCTTATCAATTCTAGAAACCATAAGTTTTCCATTCTTATATTTTAGAGAGAATTTTGGTTGACGCTGTGAGGTGTGTTTGTCATTTTCAGATGATTCTCATGATGCTCTTAACCATGATAGTAACCATGAAATATTGCAGGTGTCCCAGAATGAAATGTTGTCATATCTGCAAATGCCGACAACCTTGCTATACTGCAGGTATTCAGGTAGAGGTGATGTTCTCAAAATGAAGGAAATGTCTGAGGTCATTTGAAGGTGTCCTGCTACAAGTTCTGGCTTTTGGAACTGTAGAATGTGTTTTTCAGATTCCCGTCAAGAGATCAAGATGAACTTACTGGCTGTTAAAGCAGTCCTTGCTGATGTCCAGGTAAGTGACGACGTGCACCTTCCTCACATCACAGCATCCTCCATTCACATCTCTAGGTAAGTGGTATTGATTGGCTTAACTTGTTGTACCATGTTTTTAATTTCAGGTCTTCAGGTAAGAAATGATAGTGTTTTTATTAATCTCAACAATTATGATTGTCTACTGTTCTATATTTTTGAGGGTTTATTTTTAACCCTGTGAGTGATGAGCAATTCCTGGGTGTGCAGGCAGTAATGACTGTGTGGCACAATTGTGAACATGGCATTTCTGCAGGAGAGCAGGGAAGAGAGGATGGTATTTATAACAATTATAACAATAGCATAGACCTTGGAGAACTGCATGCCCCAAGGGAGAGCGGAGGATGGGTTCTTTGGTGAAGGCAGTGTATGAGGTCATCTGCAGTGTCCAGACAATTAATCGTGTCCATAGACACATTTGTCACAATGCTTTTTCCAGGTTCCTGTCTAAAGATCACGGTGCACTTCTTCATGACCATGAAAAGAACATGGCCTTAATCCAAGTGAGTGACACTGTGGGCCTTTCGCAGAAGCCAGGCCATCTCGTCTTCAGATATCTGAGTACATGGATAGGATTTCCCTAACAGCGTGTTACCCTGTTCTTTTGCACGTGATCCATTAAGTCCTTTCCTAACGTGCAGGTATGAGGTTATATGACTTTCCCTCATTACAGAGCTTCTTATTTTCATATGTGTGAATGATGATGCTTTCAGGTCTCTGTGTTAAGTATAACTTTGGCATGTTTGCCTTTCAGAATTTAAATTGACCCCAGCAATACCAGTAAGTTGGATATTTGACTGTGTTCTTGTTCACAAGTTATGTGTTTTATGTACGCATAGTGATAGATATGGAGAAGGCAATGGCAACCCACTCCAGTGTTCTTGCCTGGAGAATCCCAGGGACGGGGGAGCCTGGTGGGCTTCTGTCTATGGGGACGCACAGAGTTGGACACGACTGAAGTGACTTAGCAGCAGCAGTGCTAGATGAATCGGTGGATGATTTGTCATATTGTCCATCAGTGGTTAACGTTCACTTTGAGGTTTTTCCAGGCATCCCTGCAAGAGAGGAAAGAATCTCTTTTTATTAATCTCAGATTTCCACAGTTATCCATGAAACAGCAATGTGTCTTGAAATGGTAGAATTGAACAAAGAATTTTCAGGTGGCCCAGTGGAGTAAGATGCATACCAAACACATTTTACACAGTTGTTTTCAGCTTCATGTGAAAGCATCACAGTGAACTTATTCACAGTAGTTATCAAGGCACATTGCAGATATGGAGGGAAGTGATGACTTGCGTCAAAGCCACAGCCTAAATCATGTGATCTTCATGCATAAAATTTAGTGTTGATGGTGTCCCTAACACTTGTGGTTCCCTAATTATTTTTGCAGGTGTGCAGTTCAGGTCTTAAGTAGTACACAGGTATGAGATGATGTGATGTAAACACATCAGTGAAAATCGCTCAGTCGTATCTGACTCTTTGCGGCCCCATGGACTATACAATCCGTGAAACTCTCTAGGCCAGGATACTGGAGAGGGTAGCCGTTCCCTTCTCCAGGGGATCTTCCCAACCCAGGGATAGAATCCAGGTCTCCCTAGTTGCAGGCGGATTCTTTACCGGCAGAGCCACCAGGGAAGCCCATTAGAAGGGTGCTTATTTTCAGATATCTATGTAATCATCTGATATTTACCTTGTTTGGCACAAGTGTAGGCTAAATTAACTTGTCCCTAGTAATACTAGCAGATGACAGTTTTTTATTGTAATCTCGTACAGATACAATGTGTGTTTCTCACTTGAGCTGGTAGACAGATTGCAAGCATCCAGGCAGTTTGTTATATTGTTCTAATGGCTTTATTAACCACAGGATATTTGCAAGTAGCCCTTCAGGGGAGGAAGGCATGTGTGTTACTCGAGTTTATCCTCAGAGTTCTCCAAGTATCCAAGTAATATTGATAGATCTCAAAATGATATAGGTGACAGAGGGGCTTGCAGGTGCACAGGCGACATGCAGCATTATACCAAGCACATTTTTCACAATGTGTTTTTCAGGGCTTTCCAAGAGATCAGGCAACAAGCCAGGCAGTGGCAGTTGATAGGTGGACACAGCTGGTGTTGAGGTAAGTGATGACATGGCCTAAACCACATCTCAGACCATCCAGTCTTCCTGTATGGAGGTAAGTGACGGCAGGTGTCAAGAATGCTTGTCAGTATGACTTAGATGCAGATGTTCAGGTATGAAATGATAGAGTCATTACCAAATCTAGAGACTGTGAGTTTTCACTCTTTTGTTTCAGGTGAAATTTATGTTTAACACAGAGGCGCTCAAGGCTTGCAGGTATACAGGTACTTATGGTGGTTTTCCCCACCACAGGACTACCCACAGGATTTGTACAGGTGTCCAGTCAAGAAATGATAGTTTTCCAACCTTGGTGTTAACCTTGGATTCCTGCAGGTACCCAGGTAAAGTTGATGTGTCTCCTCATGAGGAAGTGACCAAGGTTATTTGCAGGTGTCCTGGTAGAAAAAAAACGTTGTGCCCTTTAACATATGCTTCATAATATTTCTTTCATGTTTTCTTCTAGAAATCTCAGAAATTGGTTGTTGATGGGGAGACATGGTTGGTGTGCAGGGAAGTGATGGTGTGGGCCTGAGCCACTACATAGGCTTTCTGGTCTCCAGGTAGCTACGTAGGTGATGGTAGTGTTCCTCACACTTGTTACCATGATTTCCTTGCAGCCTTTCAGATAGGAAACAGTGGATCTCTTACCAGTTCTAGAAACCAGGAGTTTTCATTTATTATTATTTTTTTTAATTTTGTCTTTCTCTGAGTATTGAGTAATTTCACATAACCAGAGGTAATTAGCACAATGAACCTAGCTAGCCATGATAGTGACTGTGGAAATTTTGCACATGTGTCCTTAAGAAATGTCTGCTTACCTGGGAATATTCCTAACTTGGATTCCTGCCAGTATTCAATGAAAGCTGATGTTCTTATAACGATGAAAGCAGTGTCTTCAGGTGTCTTGGTAGAACGAATTGTGTCCTTTTTACATGCATCATAATGTTTGTTTCACCTTTGTGTCAAGAGATCATGGTGAACCTTACAATGGTTGTTCTCAGAGGCATATCTGGTATCCAGGTAAGTGATTACAGGCGACTTCATCACATCAGAGACCGTCCAGTCTTCAAACGCTTAGGTAAGTGATATTTGTTACTGTTTTGCCATGGCATTTGGGGGCTAGGTTTTTCAGGTAAGAATTGATAGTATTCCACTAGTTCTAGCAACCATGTCACCCTCCTGTTTTATATTTTTAAAAAGATTTCTATTTTACCATGTAATTGTTGAGAAACTTTTTGTTTACCGTGGCTTTTTGCAGTTTTCTTGTCAAAGACAGGATTGTGTCTAACTAAGGTGTTGATCTTAGACTTTTGCAAGTTTTCAGGTATATTTGATTGGCCCCATAAATTTAATGGAATTTTCCCACATGTTCAGATAATACATGTATTCCTAATTCACTATTTATCATTTGTCTTTATAATACCAAATAAAGAGTGTTGTCTAATACCAAAAGAAGGCCTCACATTATCTCTTAACTGAACCACCAGCAAAATGCAAAATTGAATCTTAATATTAGTTGGGCCATCATCTCTTGATTGATATTTTTGCAGATGTTTACTGAAGAGATATTATCTCTATCCAAAGTCTTCACTTGCCTTTTTTCTTTTTTTTTGCAAATAAAATATCCT
Organism: Capricornis sumatraensis; assembly: GCF_032405125.1. Taxonomy (NCBI): domain Eukaryota; kingdom Metazoa; phylum Chordata; class Mammalia; order Artiodactyla; family Bovidae; genus Capricornis; species Capricornis sumatraensis. The sequence goes on along the minus strand of NC_091092.1, from coordinate 134,451,001 downwards.
GGTAGACTTAATGGTTCCCTTTAAGTTTGTAGTGCTCATAGGATTTTCCAGTATCCAGATTGTAAAATTATCCTTAAACACTAGTGTCTCTTTAGTTTTTGCACAATCCAATTAAAAGACTGTTGAGAAGCTCTGTACAGTATCGGAGGCAGAATTTTGCTTGCGTCTAACTATAAGATGATGATGTTCGTACCAAAGTTAGAGCTCTTGAGATTGTGCAGATATCCAGACAGACACCAGTAGGGATGCATGATATCTCACCTGGATATCTGTAAACTCCCAAGGTCATTATCTTGATTAGGAACACCATCTACTCTTGCCTGAAAATTTCAAGAAAACACATTAGTTAGAGACACCTTCATAATGTGACAGGATATCTGAAATTTCCTTAATCACTGTGATGGTTGGTCAACACAACTTAAAGGACACTTGCAAATAAACATGGTCACTAGGTTGGCTGAAGGACCTTGGGAGTCCTTTCACATAAATAATTGGTTGCTTGAGGCTGCTCTGGTTAGCAGGACTGTATATAGCACGCCAGCTACCAAACCTGTAATCTCAAGCATCACCTTCCCTGGCACCTGGAGTCCTATTAGGACCTTCATCATTTCTTCCATCACCCTTGGTACTTCTAGTCTTTTCTCTTTCCCTCAGAACTGGTTAAGACAGATGCTAATGTGCCAGTGAGCTTTTGAAAATAACACTTCTCATAGCAGTGGTTTGAGCTAATAGTGATTTTCATCTCAAATGTCTTATAAACACTCATTAACCTTCTAGCTCCCTAGTAGTCTTAGGCCAGTCTGGAGTGAGTTCCCACTTTCCCCTCAAGCTACTGAAAGTCCTCTAGGAAACAGAAGGCCAGGGGGCTAGAGCCTGGCAGCCTTTTTCTTGAAAGAGGGTTGAATAAACTTTTAGAACTTTTGTGATGCTTAGAGAGTGAAGTCTTGGGGTGCTTTATCAGATGAAACCCCTTGGAATGTTTCATTAAATGAAGTCTAGCTAGTTTAAGCCATCTGTCAGAAAGATATTTATTTTTTTATAATTTATTTTTAATGCATTTTAAAAATTGTTACAGAAAAGTGTATACCTATTGAGTTAGTGCAGAAGGGAAATAGATTAAATCACAAACCTAAATCAGTTCATTAAGACAATAGTTATTTCTCAATAGAAAGAGGAAAAAAATACCGCTGGCAGGTGTGACTGAAAAGAAAGATGTGAGAAAACAGGAGGTCCTTGAGAGCATTCTGTCCATTTCCTTGTTCTGATCAGAAATTCAGACAAAAGCTTTAGAAAAAGCACCTGAAAAAACAGTATCTCCAGATTCAAAATGCAGAAGCACAGGCATAATGCAATGGTTAAATTCATTCATGGACCTTTTCATCAGAATCAATGATTCTCATTCAGGTGTGTGATGTCTGGAGACTCCCAGGGCAGGTGAAGTGACACTGGCATCTAGTATGCAGAGATGAGGGATGCTGCTATGAATGTCCTACAATGCACGTGGCAGCTCCCATCACAAATAATGATCCAGCCCCCAAAATTAGCAGTGCTAAGGTTGAAGAACTCTGCTCTAAATCCCTCCCTTGTTGGAGCGGTAGCTCTAGTCTCCCATGCAGGTACATGAGTGATATACCATTGATATGGTTGACCTCAACCTCCCCCAGGGCTTCCCAGATGACTCAGCATAAAGAATCCACCTGTCAGTGCAAGAGACATGGGTTTGATCCCTGGGTCAGGAAGATCCCCTGGAGAAGGGACTGGCACCCACTCCTGTATTCTTGCCTGGAGAATCCATGGACAGAGGAGCCTGGTGGGCTACCATCCATGGGGTCACAGAGTTGGACACAACTTAAAGATTAAACCACCACCAACCTCCCCCTCCTCAACTCCAGCAGGCCCAGCCTGATGATCTTCCCACTGCTTGCTCTAGGACACTGTCATCAGGCCTGGCAGCCCAGTCTGTGCAGTGTCTAAACTGGAACGTGTTCCTAACTGTAACACTGTGGATTTTCTCAGAAGGTAATGGCTATGCTTTTATTTTGAAGTGATCTGAACTTCTTTTACTTAGGAAGACATATGCACATTTCTTTTCAAATCTATCAGCTAGTTCATGTGATTTGAGTAGAACGTCAAATACAGATCAAAGAAAGCCCCCTCTGATAAAACATCTATAGCACATCATGTTAACTTTTCCAGGCTAACTAACATTGAACAAGGGCTGGCTTTCTATTCTTCTTTTGCTCCTTGCTCCCAGTCGTCTGTTGGCCTACTTCTGGCCTGCTGCTTAAACAGTCATGTGCTGAAGTTTGTAGAGCATGCAGTCCAGGCGAGAAAGGGGACACAATGCGGAAAGATAAGAGACATCTTTAACTTCAAGTGCAGGAGCATAGAACTACCCCGTTCTTATTTACAAATTTTACTGTGAAGCAAAAATATACGGATGATAACGTCCTCCAAAATTATATCCAAGTTAAAAAAGATCTGGGAACCATCCCTGTTTCTAGTTCTTGTTCCATTACTGTCAAGACTTTGTATACTCCCTAAAACATAAAAAGGACTAGAAAAAACTTCTAGTCTTTGAGTTCAGTTAAGCAGGGTGGTAGGTAACAGTATAGCTCTCTGAGACAGCAAGTAGAACAGAGATTCTCAGGGACTATGGGAGAAGGAAGAGAGGTGATCCTGCTGAGTCTGTTTGGGGTGATAAAAACATTTTGGAGACAGATAGTGGTGATGGCTGTACAAGTTTATGAGTGTAATGAATGCCACTGAGTTTTATACTCAAACATGGTTGAAATTGCAGATTTTATGTTCTACATATTTTGCCACAATAACTAGCTATCTTTGAAGGGTAGCAAAAGCTATAGATGTAATTTATGTCAAAGATCTTAAGAATAAAGAGAAGAAATCATCATTTAAAAACAAAACGTATTGAGTTCACACTTTTTCTTAGACCCTTTTCTGGGCACTTGATAGTCTGTGTCAGTCCAGGTCTTCCAGGAAGCAGACGCTAAGGGGACATGAGGAATTAAATGTGCTACAGACTCTGGGAAACACCTATGCAGGGCAGAGATGAGGAAGGAGGAAAGGGCAAAGGGAGGCTTCTGGCTCAGAACGGGTCTGACACATGGGAGAGGATGAAAGGAAGGGAGCCCTCAGACAGTGTGGTCTAAGAAGGCTTGGGCCAGATCGATGGGAAGTCTTCATCTCCCACTAGAGGAATCTCTCATTCCCCAGCAATGGGCCTGTGAGCGTCTCTCTGCTGTGCTTCATTGTTGACCACTTGCAGCCTGGGGGCAGCGTGGCCTCAGTGCAAACCCCCTGGAGGATCCAGAGCCGAGGCTGTGAAACACTTGGGCTCCCTGCAGCAAGTTCTTTAGAAGGAGCTCCATCTGGCGCACTTCCCAGGTCACCACACATCCATCTTGTTCAGAGCTCACAACCCCTCCTCCAAGCATTTTATAATCTCCAGTTAACAAAAGGGGAAACGGGCCTTAAATAAAATTCCCCGAAGCACGTGGCCGTTAAGTGGTCAAGTGTGAAAGTTTTAACCACTCAGTTGTGTCCGACTCTTGGTAACCCCATGGAATGTAGCCCACCAGGCTTCTTTGTCCATGGGATTTCCCAGGCAGGAATACTGGAGTGGGTTGCCATTCTCTTCAGGGATCTTCCCAAACTAGGGATCAAACCTGGGTCTCTTGCATTGCAGGCAGATTCTTTACCATCTGAGCCGCCTGCTGCTGCTGCTGCTAAGTCGCTTCAGTCGTGTCCAACTCTGTGCGACCCCATAGACGGCAGCCCACCAGGCTCCACCGTCCCTGGGATTCTCCAGGCAAGAACACTGGAGTGGGTTGCCATTTCTTTCTCCAATGCATGAAAGTGAAAAGTGAAAGTGAAGCCGCTCAGGTGAGTCTGACCCTCAGCGACCCCATGGACTGCAGCCCACCAGGCTTCTCCATCCATGGGATCCTCCAGGCAAGAGTACTGGAGTGAGGTGCCATTGCCTTCTATGGTGGAGCCAGCTTCCAAAGCAGAGTTTGAAAAATTGCCCCCTCCAAACCAGGGTTTTGTTGTGTGGTAGATTATTGTTCAGCAAGTATTTAGTCTCCCATTTCCACTTGTCTCCATGGAAGGAATCATTCTCTGCTGTATTGACATGAACTTGGTGTGTCTTGTTTGGGCCCTGGAACGTGAGTATGAAGGACTCTGAGGCAGTTCAGAGACTCAGCTTTGAGAGGCATCATGTGTTTGCACTCAGGTCTTCTAGAAGAAGGTCATATCTGGAGAAGATCTGAGGCTAAGAATGAGAGCAACCCAGGTAAACTCTCCCTGAAGGAAAGCACTATACCCCCTACCTAGTGAACCTGCAGACCCCAAAGTGAGCAATAAAGGCTTGTATTTGTAAGTCATCAAGATTTGGGGTGATTTGTTGGGCAGTATTACTTTGGCAAGAGCTGACTGATACATGCATTTTTCCTTTACAGAAGGAGAAATTGATGCTGCTGGAGGGAGATCGTAATGACTTTATGGAGGAAGTAATGTGTAGGCAGATTATTTTAAAAATAATAAAAATTCTTAATTCCACTTTTGAAAAAAATCGTTTATCTCTTGTCATTGTCAAAATTCTGGAAAATATAGCAAATACTGAAATGAAAATCAGAGATGACATCCATTGATATTTTTTGTATTAGTCCTGCATGCATACTATGCCATTATACACTCTGGGGCTTTGCCTTTTATGGCCCAAAATCTATTGGCATTCTTATATATGATCAAATATTCTTTGAAAACATAGTTTGTAATGGCTGCATAGTATTCATGGCAGTACTAACTTGAGCTTTAAAGACAAGTTGTAAGGACACCAGAAAGACATGTTTCCATTTATTCATTTAAAATTATTTATCGAGTATTCAGTAGTTCCGGGCAGTGTTCAGGGCACTAGTAAAACAACTGTCGCAAATAGACAAAGCCCCAGTATCTGTCAACAGATGATCAATAAAGAAATCATAGTCTATCCATACAATGCAAAACTGCTCAACAATAAAAAAGAACTACTACTGATGGGGCTACAATATGGATGAACTTCAGAAACATTATACTGAGTAAAAGCAGCCAGACACCAAAGGCTCTATGTTATGACTGCATTATTATAAACCTCTAGATGATTCAAACCAATCTGTAGTGACAGGAAGCAGACTAGCAGGTGTGGAGAAAGAGGAGACAGGGTTGGCAGAAGGGAGTTGCAAGGGGCATGAGAAACCTTTTGGAGGTGAGGGATATGTTTATTATCTTGACTGTAGTGATGAGGTCATGAATGTATACATAAGTCAAAACTTTAAAACAAGTTTTTATTTTATATTATAGCTGATTTACAATGTTGTATTGCTTTCAGGTGTACAGCAAAGTGGTTCAGTTATACATAATACTGTTCCTTTTCCAATTTTTTTGCCATGTGTGTTATTACAGAATATTGAGTAGAATTCCCTGTGCTATACAGTAAGTCCTTGTTGGTTATCTATTAATATTTGAAATATAGTAGTGTGTATATGTCAATCCCAAACTCTCAATTTATTGCCCCCCCACCTTTCCCTTTGGAAAGTTTGCATATGTCAAAACTTCAAATATGTGCAGTTTACTGTATCAGTCACGCCTTCATAAAGCTGTTTAAAAAGCCATAGGCATGGGGTGGGGGCTGAAAAAGTGGAGGATAAGCATCTGAGCAGCAGGAAAAGCACACACAAACATACAGAGGAATTTTATTTAATAAAAGCGTAAATTTTACCTTCTCAGGCAATGTTGCAGACGTGTTACAGATATTAACTCATTTTCTCCTCACAGACTCCCTAGGAGGTAAGTACTGTTAATGTCATCCCTATGTTGGAGTAAAGGAAATTAAGGCACAATGATATTAAATAATTTGCCCAAAATCATGGAGTAATGGTCATAGCTGGACTTTGTATCCTCAAACCAAGATTTAGAATCATACTTTAAATAAGACAACAAGCTAACTTCCAGGAACATATCTAGTAGTAGTTGCAGGTGTATTTGAAGAGCCAGGTGAGTGTAATCAAAAGTGAAGGGAGAAGAGAGGAAACAGAAGACCTTGAAAATATAGGTTGGGGTTTGTTCATAATGCAAAGGTGTATTTGGAGCCTTCTGAACGGTATCTGTATTTTGCATGAACTAATTTTCATTTATCATCATATACTAATTATTAATATATATTCAGTGGAACTCATCTGGAAGCAATTTTTCCATCACTTCCTCTGGGATCCCAGCCTTGAAATAGAAGGCTCTTCCCAAGTCTTTTTCTCTCCTTTTCATTTCCTGCTAAAACATGTCTCTAGAATCCTACAAAGGTGAATGCACTGTTGGTAGGGTTTCCTTGAGGGGCTCAGGAGCTCATCCCTCACAGGGGCTAGGAAGGTGGACTAATTTCCCGGGATTACTCTACCCTGGCTTCCATAATGAGACACCGTAGGCTGCCTGGCTCAAAAGGGAGAACTTGATTTCCTCAGTTCTGGAAGCTGGCAGTCCTAGACCAGAGGGCCAGCAGGGCCAGGTTCCGGTGAGAGCATTCTTCCAGCTTGAAGACAGTATCCTCCCAGGGCTTTTCTTTGGTGTGTATACAGGGAGAGAGATGGCCTTCCTCTTATAAGGCCACCAATCCTATTGGATTAAGACTCCAAAAAAAAGAAAAAGACTCCACCCTTATGACCTCCTTTGACCTAAGTGAAAGTGTTAAATTGCTCAGTCTTGTCCAACTCTTTTGAGACCCTATGGACTGTAGGCTCCTTGGCCCATGGGATTCCCCAGGCAAGAATACTGGAGTGGGTTGCCATTCTCTTCAGGGATCTTCCCAACCTAGGGATCAAACCCGAGTCTCCTGCATTACAGGCAGATTCTTTACCATCTGAGCCATCAGGGAAGCCCTAAATTACCTCCTAAAGCCCCATCTCCAAATACAATCACATTCGAGATTGGGACTTCAGTGTATGGATTTGAGGGGGACACAGTCAGTTCATAGCACTCCCCCTCCCCCAGATTCTGTGTTGAATCCATTTGATAGAGTAGGCCCCAGCCTCTCCTTTGGGAAAGCTACCCTCCCCCAGCACAGACATTTGAGATTATAAACTTGAGACCCATGTGCTAGATTCAGTTTTCACAAATATTTTGTTTAGTGCACAGTTTTTAAACAAATTTAAATTAGCTGTCAGTATTTAAAACTTGGAATATAACAAATCACACTTGCATTCCCAGCTTTCCTCAAAGGAAATCTGCAATGAACTGTGTGTTAGTCTTTCTATTGGCCTTGAAAACTCCAAGGTAAGCTTGTATACAGTAGCCAAAACAGAAGGACAGAACCTTATGGGATATATGGGTGGTGGGTGGAGCCGAATTGCTTCTGTACTCATTTTATTTCTTCCACCACTAATTACGTTTTTCTCTCATTTCATCAAATTATCAAATTATTTATCTTTTATTTTGTTGTACCTCATGGATATTTATAATCAGCTTAAAGTTTCAGTTCAGTCGTTCACTCGTGTCCGACTCTTTGCGACCCCATGAACTGCAGCACACCAGGACTCCCTGTCCATCACCAACTCCCAGAGTTCACTCAAACTCACGTCCATCGAGTCAGTGATGCCATCCAGCCATCTCATCCTCTGTCGTCCCCTTCTCCTCCTGCCCACAATCCCTCCCAGCATCAGAGTCTTTCCCGATGAGTCAAGTCTGCATGAGGTGGCCAAAGTATTGGAGTTTCAGCTTTAGCATCAGTCCTTCCAATGAACATCCAGGACTGATCTCCTTTAGAATGGACTGGTTGGATCTCCTTGCAGTCCAAGGGACTCTCAAGAGTCTTCTCCAACACCACAGTTCGAAAGCATCAATTCTTCGGCACTCAGCTTTCTTCACAGTCCAACTCTCACATCCATACATGACTACTGGAAAAACCATAGCCTTGACTAGATGGACCTTTGTTGGCAAAGTAATGTCTCTGCTTTAGAATATGCTATCTAGGTTGGTCATAACTTTTCTTCCAAGGAGTAAGTGTCTTTTAATTTCATGGCTGCAGTCACCATCTGCAGTGATTTTGGAGCCCCAAGGAATAAAGTCTGAGACTGTTTCCACTGTTTCCCCCATCTATTTCCCATGAAGTGATAGGACCAGATGCCATGATCTTAGTTTTCTGAATATTGAGCTTTAAGCCAACTTTTTCACTCTCCTCCTTCACCTTCATCAACAGGCTTCTCAGTTCCTTTTCACTTTCTGCCATAAAGTTTAAGAGGACATAAAACCAGGTATATCTCTGTGTGTGTGTGCACATATGTATGTGTATGTATATATATACATATACTCTCAGTATGTGCTTGCTGCAAGAATGAATGAATGGAAATGTGCATGTATCTGTATGTGTATTCTCAAATTGTCCAAAGAGAACTGCTTATTGAATTCAGAGATAAATATAGCATTTGAAGGGCGACTTATGGTTATAACAAAACTTGAAAAGGACGAATACATAATAAGGGGAAAATGTCACAGTTTATAAATTGTGAAATTTGTATGACACTTCACAGTTTACAAGGCATGTTCCCAGATACTATCTTCTATATGGTTTGTATCTGGGAACCATCAGGGAGAAGAGGGCTTGATGCTTACAGCCCAGCTAGAAAAATGAGCAGATGAACTGCGGCTCACATCAAGCCCATTAGATGGTTTATCCCCATTCTGACACAGGCTCAGAGAAGGGACTCACAGGCAGTGCAGAGAGATTTAGGACTCCGATAAAGACAGATCTTCTTAAAATATTTGTCCAAGGCTGGTTCCTGGCATATGTAAAACATTTTATCATTAAAGGAGTATTCACATTAATGATTTCACTAGAGGCTCACAGGCTAACATATTTCCATTTAACAAATGTATAAATTAAAAGAAAATTATGAATGATGTGCCAAGTTCACATGGTTATTTGGTGAGAGGGGTGGAGCTAAAACCCTGGACTTGACCCCAAGCCCAGTTTCACTACAACAGTCTAGCCCAAAGTGTAGCCAGGGAACATAGTGCTGTGAGATGCCAATAGCTATTATGCAAAACAAACCAAGTTATGGAAAATAACTAAAAGCTGCATGATGAAATATATTTGGAAAGTTTGAGATTAAAGTCCAGCATTTTGTAAGACTTCTCAGAGATTTGCACATACTACCATCTGTTTCCAAGTTACAAGGGAGAATCTAGTATACAGTGTTTTCCCAAATCATAAGACCATTCAAGCCATTCTTTACCAACGTCTCACACAACTAGGATGCATTTTGAGAAACATTGTCCTCATCAATCATCAGTTACATCCCAGTGTGAATGACATCATAGCCCTGTGAACTGTTCATTTTATTTTAGGTGTGTTTTTTTTTTCTATTTTGTTTTTTTGGCCATGCCATCATACATGCAGAACCCTACTTCCCCAACCAGGGATGGAATCTGTGCCCCATGCAGTGGAAGCGTGGAGTCTCAACCACTGGACCATCAAGTTAGTCTCTGAACGGTTCATTCTTAAGTTTGTGTGTTACTGGGTATAGGGGCACAGAATTAGAGTGCAAGTTCATTGGAAATATGGCAAGTTTTCTGTGTTCATTGCCATACTCTATTAACATCACGCTTGGTCATATTAAGTTAATTTGGCCAATGCACATAGAGTGAATCTGCCTAATTTGACTTCTGTGCAGAGGTTCTAGAGCTGGCAGGTGATTGGCTATGCACTTTTGCCTCTGCCATGATGACTAGCCATGATTCAGATAGAAGTAGTGCCATCAGCCTGGGGCTTGGAATGAGGACAATATGCAGTGGAGGTGTTGACCAACCCAACTGTTCCCACTAGCTAGAAATAATCCTTTCCTCTTGTAAGTGACTGAGATTTGGGGGCGTTTATTACTGCAGCATAACCTACCCCATCCTGACCATTATAATTTCCAAAAATGCTCTTGATCCAGGTCTATGGTTCCTTTTCTTTGTACAGTTGACCCTTGAACAGCATGGATTTGAACCCTGCAGGTCCACTTACACACAGAGTTTTTTCAGTAGTGAATACTACAGTCCTGCACCATCTGCATGTGGTTGGTTGACTCTGTGGACATAGAATGGCAAATACAGAGGAATTGTTCATATGGAGGGCAGACTTTAAGTTATGTGGATTTTCAACTGCACAGAGGGTTGGTGCCTTTAACCCCTGCTTTGTTCAAGGATCAATTGTGTTTCATTAATTTTATAGCAAGGGACTTTTAATTTAATGAATATTAAAGTTTTTCCATCTTTTAGCAGGGTGCTTTGGGCTCTAAGGAAAAGAAATCCTGACTCACAGACTTGAACAAGAAAATATTTCGTCTGACAACCACTGTGCCCAGAGGTTGGGCAGTTCATAGATAATCAACTGTTTGATGAGGTTAAAGACTCACACTTTCTCTGAGTCTCCTTTCCACCGTCCTCACGCTAGTTTCATCCTAAAGCTGAGGTTTTCTCATGGTCACTAAGTGGCTTCTGGAAGAAATCACATCTATTATCTCCTTTGGTTGCATCAGATGAGAAATAAAGATACAAACACTTCACTTGCACAAGCTTATAAGTCCGTCTTCAAGTTACCAAAAACATGTGCCAAAGGCTTGCTGAACTAACGGTGGAGGAGTCAGCTCAGGATCTCAGATGGGGATATCAAAACAAAATCAAGGAGTGTTAAGAAGGAGGAAAGGAGAAAGTGGCAAAAAACTAATATTTTGCAAGTTTGCGAGCACAACGGGAAAATCCAGCACCTCGTGCATTTCCACAGACCTGCAAACTGTTTAATGTTCAGATTTGCAAACCTGATAGTTGGGCATAAGTAAGATCTCCTAACACTTAGCTCTACCATCTGTTGCTGACATAACAATTTTACATAATATGAAAAATGCCAGATGGAAACTACGCATTAACTGTGTCCAAGATGTTTTTTGTTCACAACATACACGGAATAGAAGGAATTAGCTTTGTTCCATACACTCTTGAGCTCATAATTCTCCAGTTACATTCCTGGCCATTAATGGAGAGGGGCAACTCCAGAACTTCCTAATCATTTAGTTACCATGGTGTTTTGAGGGCGCATGAAGTGGTAGCCCTGGAATTTCTATGCAGGACAGACTTAGAAGCTACCATTTGTAGAGCTGAGGCCTAGAAAGGGGGAGGTGCATATCTAAAATTATGTTTGCACAGCAAAGACACAGTTTTTAGCTTAGAATTTATATCGTTGTAAATAAGACTAGTAAAGTTTTCTAAAGATGTTTTTATTTTTACTGTACATAAGATTGAGAAACTGTTAGTTGTCCAGGTTGTAGAAGAAGTCAAGTAATCACTGTTGTTTGGGAGCAAAGGTGATGGCAAATGATGTTTTAGGGGAAATAAAATTCCTACCATAAACCTACAAGCAGGAAGAAATTTTTAAAGTACAGGCAACAATTTCCCCATTTTTGTTATAAAATGCTTCAAATATATATTAATTTAGAGAGTATATAACTGACACCCAGCCACACCCTCAACACTCGGATCCATCAAATACTAACATTTTGATGTTCTCTATTTCCACCTTTTGATGTATTCCCTTTCTTCCTCTAACTGTTAGCCCGTCTGGTATCAATCTTTTGCATATTTTATCCTATTACCATGTATGCATGTATCCATAATAAGATCATAGTTTTGAAAATGGCCTCATAGGGGATATCTTTCAACAGCTTGTCTGTTCTTTCATTGTTTTGATGAGTCTTACCCTTGTTGATCTAGTTCCCTCTTTTTTATCTGCTCGATAATATTCTGTTACTGAATAAAATACAATCAACTCACCTGTTCTTCTGCTCGTGAACATGGGAGTTATTTCCAGGTTTCACTATCATAAACAATGCTGCAAAGGAAAATCAGGTACATGCTTCCTCATGCACAGGTCAGAGACCTTCTCTAGGCTATAGACCCACAAAGGTAGAGTGAGAAATCCTTCTCAGTCCTGATTTATCAAGTAACATTTACACCCACAGCGTATGAAACCTACCTTTTCTTCATTTTGCCAATCTCTTGGCTATGAGATAGCATTTTCTACATAGCTAAAGAAATAGAGCAACTTTTCATTTATTTGACATTCATATTTCCTCCTCTTTGAATGTGTTCCTTGGTATATTTTGCCCATTGGGGGATATTTGTCTTTTTCTTGACAAATTATAAAAATACTTTTACATATTTTAGATACTAACATTTGTTAGGGACATGAATTTGAGCAAACTCTGAGAGACAGTGAAGGACAGTGAAGGACATGGGGTTGCAAAGAGTGGGACACGACTGAGCAACTGAACAACAACAACATTTGCTGATTATATGTACTCAGTATCTTCTTCCTGGCTATGACTTATCTTTTCACTTTTGTTAAAGATGTTTTTTTTTGGTTGTATTTAAGTTTATCACCTTATTGTAGTTATATTTGTCTACCTTTTCCTTAATTAAGGGTTTTTTTCTCTTGTGCTTATCTATGAAATCCACAAGATTTATTCAGGGTCATCATCAGAGGTCTTCCTTTATTCTCTTCCAGACGTTTTTGTGGTTTCTTTTGTACATTTGGATAGTCTGGAATTTGTCTTTGCAAGGTGTAAGATAGTGACTTAATTTTCTTTCCAGAAGGATAACGAATTTTCCCAGATTCATTTTGTCACTAGTTCATGCATTCCACCCTGATTTGTAGGGTCCTCCCTGTCCAGCATCAAGTCTCTATAAGTGTCTGGGACCTATTTTGTCCAACTCAAATAGCATTGCTGTCTACATTACTATTAGTAAGTAATTAATAAGTAAATAATTTATAAGTCTAAGTATCTGGGAGAGCAAGCCCTCTGGCTGTGTCTTGGCTATTGTGGTGGTTAATTTTATGTGTCAACTTGACTGGGCCATGGGGTGGCCAGATTAAACATTGTTCCTGGGTGTGTCTGTGAGTGTATATTAGTGAACTCAGTAGATTACCACCCACAGTGGGTGTGGACATCGTCTTGTCCCTTGAGGGCCTAAATAGAACAGAAAAGCAAATGAAGGGAGGATTTGTCCCCTATCTGCCTGTGTGTTTTAGTGAGGACCTAGTTCTTGGGACTGGAATTAAACCACCAGCTCTTCTTAGCTTCAAGCTTGCAGACAGCAGATCGTGTGACTTCTCAGCTTCCATAATGTCATGAGCCAGTCCCCAATTCCACATAATACGTCTCTTTTTGTATCCCATTGCTTCTGTTTCTCTGGAGAGTCCTGACTATTGTGGGCTCTTTTCTCTCCTGCACAAGTGTTGGGGTCAGCTTGTCATCTTTCCTAGGAAACTCAGTTGGGATTTTAATCTTAATTCCATGGCATTTATAGATTAATATGGGAACAAGTGTCATCCTCCTGATCTTGTCTTGTCTTCCGTGAACCTGTTATATCTCTGCATATATTATCATCTTTTATATTGTTGAGTGCTGGTTTTTTGTAATTTTCTCCATAAAGGTTTTACACATCTTGTATAAATTTATTCTTAGGTATTATAGCTATGGAACATACTTCTTGTAGCTATGAAAAATGAGAACATTATTTGAAAACATTTTCTTATTTGTTATTACTATGTGTAAGAATGCGAAAATGTTAATATGTTGGTTTTGTATCCAGCACATTGCCAAACTTTGTTATCAGCCTAAAAGTTTGTTTTAAAATCTCTTGAATTTTCTATGGAGATAATCATGTTGTTTACTAATAAGGATTGTTTTATCGCCTTTTAAAATTTTCTTAGACCTCTTATTTCTTTGCTTGTCTGGAATCTCCAATGAAGAATTGACCAATGAGTTTATTCTTTCAATCCTATTGTAAATGGGAATGATTCCACACTTTCTGATGCAGTATGATATCTGCTAAAAAGGTTGATAACATATATAATTTGTCAGATAAAGGAAATTCCCTTCTATTCCTGGTTTGTTAGAAGCTTTTATCACAATTACTTTCGTTGAATTCTTTTATTAATTGCAAAGAATATAGTTTCCATGCTCTAATCTTAAAACATGATATGAAACATTAATTGAATTCTAAAAGTTAAAATATTCATTCAATGCTGGGAGAAACCCTACTTTGAAATTATAGATATATATCTTACTATAAATCTATAATCTTTTTGACAAAAACGAATTATATCTTTAATAGTCAATATAATAATTTAATTTATTTTCTTAAGGAAATAATCCTATTTCCTTATTCTGTAATAGTCTTATTCCTTTTAACTTTCCTCTCTGACTTTTGCTTAAAAAGTTCTTCCCCGATTCAGTCAATCATCAACATTTCCCACTGTTTTTTGCAATTGTTAAAAACATTTGCATTTTGTTCTTTGTAGGATATGAAACCTAGATATAACCCTTTTCCTCCAGTCAATTATTTTTAACTCTTTGATGAATTATCTCTTGACCACTGGGTTATAATGCTTCTTTTGTTATATATTATCTTATCTTGTATACTAGGATTCTTTCTTTATAATTGCTTTGCTTCCATAGATGAATATATCCATTTTCATGTTAGTGTCATGATGTTCCTGCCTCTCTCTCTATTTTTTAATATGTGTGGCTATGTGTGCATACACATAAAAAGTAGAACAATAAAATAATGCATCTTCTTCTAAAGGTACTGTTGAACCAGGATCCACTGACATAATTTTTTAAAATTTATATTGTGCTTTAATATCTAGCAGTGCAGCTCAAGTAATTACTCTTGGAGTTGCGCTAAATCAATACACTTTCTTGGAAAAAACATACTTCTGTAATGGTCATTCTTCTCACCCTGTTATGTGGGATATATAGTCATTTATTTTTATGATTTTATATATATGTCTTCTTTGAACTCAGTAAATTTTGTTACATTCCTCATATACTCAATTTTAAATTTAGTTTTCATATGTTCATTTTTAACATTAAGGTTATACCTGGATGTTTTGAAATGGGGCAAAACCTTATGTATTTTTCTGTTAGCTACTTTGGGGAGGATAGGAAGGCCTGCTACTTTAGTACACTTATCTTTAACCAGCCATTTTACTAAACATCATAAAGATAATCAGTTTTTAATTATCTTGGGATTTCTTAATAGACAATTACATCATCTCCAAATAATGCTTTTTTTTTTCTCTTTGTCAGTAATAATGTTCCTATATCTGTACTAGAATTGTATTAACTAATATAATGGTGGAGAGATCCTTGTTCTGTTTCTGATTTTGATGGGATCCTGCCACTTAGTTTGGTTATTTGTCCAGTAATGCTGGTGCTTATTAAATTATATCATTCATGTTTTGGGTGGATTCTCTAGGCAGCTATTAAGTTCCTGGGAATTAGGCCAACCTCTGCCAATACAGCTAACTCTCTGGGTCTGGTTTCAGCATCCCCTGCCACTGAGCGAGGAACTTGGTCAGGGCCAAAAATGAAAGCTGTCTTATGTGGATTCTGTGATGACCATAACAGACTGGGGCTGCTTCTCTCTGGATATGGGCAGGTGTCTAGAAACTTCTGCCCCCCCCCACAAACCACAGAAGAACCTTGACTAAGCAAAGAACAGAAAGTGGGTCTTCTAAAAAATTCTGTGCAAAGATACTAATAGCACCTATTACCCTCTGCAGTATACTTTTCTCCTACTCCTATTATAGTTCAGTTCCTCACTCAGGTCAGAGTTAGTCATTGAAAAATGCCCAGTCCAATTCTAGGCCTATACAAGCCACCCAAGTTGGGAATCCAAAGGACTCAATAGCAGTGCCAAGGACAAGGGTGTGAGTGGAACATTGACAAGTCGGGTGGCTTTATTTCCCTCCTCAATCTCCATCAGATTCCCTCCACCTTTTTTTTATGTGCACCAATAATATTTTGTCAAGATAATATCAATTTATTTGCCAACATATCTCTGAGGCCTTGCAAAGCCGCCAAATAGGTCACTGTTCTTAAGTTCCTTCTGGAGCTGCCATGGGAAGAACTGAAAATTTGGAGAGGACCACCTTGAGTCATTGCCATCATGAGAAATTTTCCAGAAAGCCTGTTGAGATGTTAAAATACCTTCAACTTGCCCTCTTTTCTGCAAGGATCCTTAGCCATCCTTGAGCCTGCATTAATAAACTCGTATAACCTTTTTGGAGTCAACCCCCTGGGGCTTGGGAGGGCATGTGCCATGAGCTAATTGCATGTGAGACCATGAGTGGGCTTTGCAGAGACTCAACCCAAAGTCTCCAAGCCAACACATGCTCCATGAACCAAGAGGAGGGGGAAAGGGACATGCACAGGTGTTTATCCTCCCCTGGATCCTCATAATCCTAGCTCTATACTGGACAACATGTTTTTGCTAGCTTTGAAATCTGAGGGAAGAACCTCCTTGTTAGGTTAGTGTTTCTAAGACACTGAGAGCTCATGACAGCCAAGGACGGGGAGAGCAGCCAACTCATCTCATGGGTAATGGCTACTTGCAAGGCTTTTTTTGGTGATAGCAGGGAAGCGGCACCTCAGGTACCATGGAGTACTCTCCATGGAGTGTTGGGTCTCTGGAAAGCATTATACTTCAAGTAAAATGGTTATGAGCAAGTGGACCTCAGAATGACTTAAACAACATTTTAATCTACTTGAACCTGGTTCTGATGAAAACAGGGAAGTATGAGTCTAACCCAGTCCTCCACTGGGGCCAACTCAGATGTGCCCTGGAAGATTTAAAAAGAAGCACAGCTGTGGACCCGGAGTGAATTTCTGATTTACTTGCAGGAAATAACCACATTCTTTTTCATCTCACTCGAGAGACATTCCTGTTAAAATCACAGCTTTAAATGTAGCCTGTAGAAGCAAGAAGTGTCAGTGGAATGCATTGATATTTCTCAGTTTAGAAGAGAGTGAATAGTTAAATTTAGCCTTATCAAAAAAAAAAAATGCTCCACTTATTCCTGTTCAAGGAATTTTAGTAACTCTAACATAGGATAAAGCAGTGGAGCCATTCACAGGAGACCCCCATGAACATTGTGAAATGGGGAGGATTAATATCTATGCACACGTGCAGCCCACTCAGGACCAGGGAAATCTTGATGCTTCAGGTTTGGTTACAGCAGGGGTCCCCAACCTTTTTGGTACCAGGGACTGGTTTTGTGCAAGACAGCTTTTCCACTGGATGGGGTTGGGGGTCATGGTTTCGTGATGATTCAAGCACATTAAACTTATGGTGCACTGTATTTCTATGAGTATTACATCAGCTCCGCCTCAGATTATCAGATATTAGATCCCAGAGCTTGGGGACTCCTGTTGTGGCAGGACTGCCTAGCAGTTCTACAGCAGGTATTTTCAACTTTGGCTGCACATTGGACTCACCTGAGGGATTTTAAAATACTGATGCTGAGGTCCCACCCCCTGACCCTCAAGATCCTAATTTAATTGGCCTGGGTGTGGCCTGTGAGCCAGGAGTTTCCAAAGTTCCCAAGGTGATAGTGATGCACGACTCCAGTTGAGAAGCCCTGTAGAGAAGTTGAGAAGCAGGGCTCACTACACTGTGTTTGCAAATAAAGTTTCTTTGTAATATAGCCACCCTTAATGTATATGTTGCCTGTGGCTGCTTTCCAGCTATGATGGCAGAGTTGAGTAGGCGCAATGGAGGCCTTAAAACCTGCAATGCCGAACATCTTTACTACTTGGTCCTTGAGGAGCTGCTTTGAAGAGAAACTTCAGGAAGACGTTCATTGTCACATGAAAAGCCACTTTCAAGGGATGCTTGCTCAAGGTAATGGCCGAATTCCCTTAAGCGTTTCTAACAGAGACAAAAGGTTCAGAATCCATGAATGTTAAGATACCATGAAGGTAAAATCATCTTCACAGCTGTTCCTGCTTCCTCGACCTAGAGCAGCAAGATGGGCACCAGGAAGAAGGAAAGGCTAGGCGGTCTGATGTTGGAAAAGCGGGAGCTGTTTTGGGGAAGACGTAATCCTGAAAGGAAAAGGCTATGAGGCGGAGACAAGCCAGGGAGCTTCAGGGAAGAATTTCAAGAGTTTCTAGGGGGTTGGGGCTGAAGCTGTCACCCTGTGCTGGGTGACCCTGCAGGGGTGGATGTCTCTGGTGATCTGTAGAAATTTGGCTGTGTGCTCTCAATCATATTGCCCTTAGTCTAAGAGACTTCTGTGAAGTTACATGTGGTTTCCATGCTTTTTAAAATGTCAGTTTGTTTTTCGTGCAGTGTGACTCTGTACTGATTGGTCTCAATGGAAGCCAGAAATATTTGGATTACAGAATGGATGTGTCTTTTTTTTTAAGGTAATTAATTTATTTTTGGCTTCACTGGGTCTTCGTTGCTGTGCACAGGCTTTCTCTAGTTGCAGCGAGTGGGGGCTACTCTCTAGTTGCTGTATGCAGGCTTCTCATTGTGGTGGCTTCTCTTGTTGTGGAGCACGGGCTCTAGGCACATGGGCTCCGTAATTGTGGCTCATGAGCTCAGTAGTTGTGGCACGTGGGCTCCGTAGTTGTGGCACATGGGCTCTGTAGTTGTGGCACGTGGGCTTAGTTCCATCCATCTTCCACAGCCTAATTGCAGTAAGAATAGAACATCTAGAGAGTCACCAACAGGAAAGGAAGAAAAGGAGTAAGATGGCAGAGGTAAAAGCTTGCAGAAGAGCAATGTAAAATTACTAGGTCAGTTTTCCCAACTCTGAGCTCTAAGTAACTCTGATATGACACGTACAAAGGAGCATCTGCTCTGCTTCTAGTCACTGGAGTCCAAGACTGTTTTATCCATCCATCTCCACTGCACTGTGAGGAATGAAACACCAGCACTTTAAATGATTGTCCAATCCAATGTTACTGCCAAAGTCAGCCTCTTTTAGATCTCAGATTTCCATCACTCAGAATCAAGACTTTTAAAATGTAGAGGAAAGGAACTGGAATGAACACAAATGCTTGTCCCTGGAGAAGGCTTTCTAAAATTACCAGCAAACACTCCACTCTTTCCCTGGTTTGTCAGTTCTCACAATGAGAGAGAAGTGGCTTAGGAACCTGCATTCCTCAAGACCCTGACTGATCTGGCAAATATGGAGGTGACCTAGGATAATGTGAATGGTGGGACTATCAGTCTTAGAGCAAAGGGTCAAATCACATGTCAGAGTCAGGAGGCAAATCTCCAGTTAAGAGACATCATCATTGTCACTTTCCTACAGGTGGAACCCTGACAGCATCTAACTCAAAAGAGTATCGCAGTAAAGTATCCATAGGAAACATGCATGCCTAAGGGTATATTTCAAAAGTAGAATCCTTCAGTTCCAACTCTTCTGCCATTTCTGTCTGTACTTATCTCTTTATACATGTTTATCATATTGTTTCATAAATATTGGAAGCCTTTATTATCCACAGATAATTTATATCTCAAAAACATAATTTAAAACAAATCTATCTAAAATAGGGACCAAATGTCATAGTAAGTACTAAAATGTCATAGTAAGTATTGGAAAAAAGATTAAACTAGAATTTCTTTCTGAAAAAAATTTGTTTAAAACATAAAATAATTTTATATACTCTCATATACTAAAAATTCAATGTAATTGCCATATATTCTTAAAATCAACAACAGTGACAAGTGTGGATTTTTCTTTGACCATAATTGTTCTGGAAAAACTGTATGATAGTTTTGTTTGGCCCTCTCTTCACAGTTGACTTTCAGACACAGTCACAAAGAAGGTCTTTACAAAAATATTTCATCAATTTCCCCCAAAGACCTCTCTAAAACTCTTGATATTCAAATCTTTTTTTTCCAGACCCCATATTCTGACATTGTAAGGGAGGACAAATGATTTTCCCTCTACCCTTCTAGGTTCTTGGCTGAGACCCCCTCCCCATCATAAAAGACAGGTTAATAAGAGAAAAACAAAGTCTCATAACATGCATACCTCCTATATTCACAGGAGAGACCCAGGAAAACTTGAGTAAACATAGTCCAAGCCACCACCTGAAATAACTGTCTTCAGCTAAAGACAAAATAAAGATATTGAAGGGTTAGGGAATCAGTTGTGGGAGGTGACCAGGAAAAGCATGGTAAACAGGTATAACGCTACTCTCTCCGTTGGTAACTGTTTATCTTCCTGATACTGAGAGGGAGTGTGTGCGTGCATGCTCAGTCGTGTCTAACTCTTTGCAATTCCATGGACTGTGGCCCGCCAGGCTCCTCTGTCCATGAAATTCTCCAGGCAAAAGTACTGCAGCAGGTTGCCATTTCCTTTGGCAGGGGATCTTTCTGAGCCAAGCATCAAACCCACATCTTCTGCATTGGCAGGCCCATTCTTTACCACTGAGCCACCAAGGAAGCCACAGAAAGGGAGACACCCTCACAATGAAGATTTCCTTTATAAATGTAAATTTCCCTTGCTGCTGCTAAGTCACTTCAGTTGTGTCCAACTCTGTGCTACTCCATAGACGGCAGCCCACTAGGCTCCTCCATCCCTGGGATTCTGCAGGTAAGAACACTGGAGTGGGCTGCCATTTCCTTCTCCAATGCATGAAAGTGAAAAGTGAAAGTGAAGTTGCTCAGTTGTGCCTGACTGTTAGCAACCCCATGGACTGCAGCCTACCAGGCTCCTCCATCCATAGGATTTTCCAGGTAAGAGTACTGGAGTGGGTTGCCATTGCCTTCTCCATACAAAAGAGTAAATTCTCCTCTTTTTAGTTTTATTGTATCTGCTTTTTCTCCAAAATAGCTCAAAATAATCTTTATGCCAAAGAGGCATATTTTGGGGTGCTGTGTTCTGTTAACCTTCACTTGGAGAGCAGGGTGAAACTGCTGCTTCGAAGTGAGAAATGGACACAGAACAGCCAGTCTGAATAACTTTCATCCTGGACAGTATTCCATAACATCCTTGTTCATTTTCTCTTCTTCCAATGTTAACTCCAGCATTCTTATTTTGGCTTTGCCAGCAATTTGAGCCATTCTCCTGCATCATCAGCTTTGCAGACTCCTTCATGTTAGCAAGCTATGTGATTTCAGTTAAAAACTACTTGTATTATTTTGTCATATTTTACAATGTGAAGTGAAGTGAAGTCGCTCAGTCGTATCCGACTCCTTGCCGACCCCATTGACTGTAGCCTACAAGGCTCCTCTGTCCATGGAATTTTCTAGGCAAGAGTACTGGAGTGGGTTGCCATTTCCTTCTCCAGGGGATCTTCCCCACCCAGGGATCGAACCCAGGTCTCCCACATTGCAGGCAGACACTTTACAGTCTGAGCCACCAGGGAAGCCTATACACCAGGCTCCTTCACTAGATTCAGTTCAGTTCAGTTCAGTCGCTCAGTCGTGTCCAACTCTGCTACCCCATGAATCCCAGCACGCCAGGCCTCCCTGTCTATCACCAACTCCCGGAATTCACCCAAACTCATGTCCATGGAGTCAGTGATGCCATCCAGTCATCTCATCCTCTGTCGTCCCCTTCTCCTCCTGCCCCTAATCCCTCCCAGCATCAGAGTCTTTTCCAATGAGTCAACTCTTTGCATAAGGTGGCCAAAGTATTGGAGTTTCAGCTTTAGCATCATTCCTTCCAATGAACACCCAGGGCTGATCTCCTTCAGAATGGACTGGTTGGATCTCCTTGCAGTCCAAGGGACTCTCAAAGAGTCTTCTCCAACACCGCAGTTCAAAAGCATCAATTCTTCGGCGCTCAGCCTTCTTCACAGTCCAACTCTCACATCCATACATGACCATAGGAAAAACCATAGCCTTGACTAGACGGACTTTAGTCAGCAAAGTGATGTCTCTGCTTGTGAATATGCTATCTAGGTTGGTCATAACTTTCCTTCCAAGGAGTAAGCTTCTTTTAATTTCATGGCTGCAATCACCATCTGCAGTGATTTTGGAGCCCCCCAAAATAAAGTCTAAACTCTTTAATGGAGAGGATGTGACTTGTACCACCAATGACTGGCGTAAAGTAGGCATCAGTTAACATTAGCCAAATTTAATTGCTTTTGATTTAAGATCTTAATCTGCAAATACTGACTAGTGTGAAAGGCAAATAAAAATGGGAGTCAGTGTTGCTAAGAGAGCTCTCTAAAATGGAGCCAGGAGGCCACTGAGAAAGTATGATTTATGTACATTTCAGCTCGGATGGAATCTGACCTTTTGACCATTCATTGTCTTAACACAGTCATCCACAACATCTGGACAGTGTTCCAGAAACTCAAGATACTTGTTGGATGCTTACCCTAA
This sequence comes from Capricornis sumatraensis, assembly GCF_032405125.1. Taxonomy (NCBI): domain Eukaryota; kingdom Metazoa; phylum Chordata; class Mammalia; order Artiodactyla; family Bovidae; genus Capricornis; species Capricornis sumatraensis. The sequence goes on along the minus strand of NC_091092.1, from coordinate 134,428,774 downwards.
AACAGCTAGTTGCAGCCTACCCTTAAGGACAGATATTTCTTTTCTTGTGTCAGAATACATCTTTGTGGCTTTCGCCTTTATAAGCTCCTGATTCTTGCTCTTACCCAGAACCCTCTTTTGGCTTTATCCAAATTTGTCTCTCCCAAATTTCACTTCTTAAGACCCCAAATAAAGTCTTGTTAGCAGACATCTGCATTGTTTTGGTTGACATTACCAAAGACACTGACCCAATAGACAGGGATATGCATTAGTAACAAAGAAGGATGCTTGGTTGGGGACAGATTTTACTAAGTAGTCAGTTCCTACTGTATTTTTTAAGTATTATGTTGACTTTTGCTTCCCTGAACAACCTGTATTTGAATAATAAATATTTTGACACAAGCACACTGATAATGTTTAATTATCAATCTCCTCATTGGAGAGGCTGTGACTCATGTTTTACCTCCAATGACTATCATAAAGTATCAATTAATAGCAGTTGAAATGACTGTCTTTTCACATAGTATCTTCATCTTCCAATATTTCCAGGCCAACCAGAACCACATAATAAGCAGCATGTAGGCCCCAATCAGTCCATTCTGAAGGAGGTCAGCCCTGGGATTTTTTTGGAGGGAATGATGCTGAAGCTGAAACTCTAGTACTTTGACCACCTCATGTGAAGAGTTGACTCATTGGAAAAGACTCTGATGCTGGGAGGGATTGGGGGCAGGAGGAGAAGGGGACAACAGAGGATGAGATGGCTGGATGGCATCACTGACTCGATGGACGTGGGTCTGAGTGAACTCCGGGAGTTGGTGATGGACAGGGAGGCCTGGTGTGCTGCGATTCATGGGGCCACAAAGAGTCGGACACGACTGAGTAACTGAACTGAATTGAACTGAGGCCAATTAGATTATTAGCAATGTTAGACCATCAGAAAGTAACTTTGGGAACATACAGTGTATTTTATAAGTGTTATTTGTTGTTGTTGGGGTTTTTTTATTTGTTTTGTTTCCATTTTTTAACTTTTATTTTACATTGGAGTATAGTTAATCTATGATGTTGAGTTAGTTTCAGGTGTACAGCAAAGTGAATCAGTTGTGCATGTACATACATCCATTCTTTTTCAAATTATTTTCCCGTATATATTACTACAGAATATTGACTAGAGTTCCCTTTGCTGTACAGTAGGTCTTTGTTGATTATTTTATACATAGCATTGTGTATGTTAATCCCAAACTCCTAATTTATCACTACCCTCCATATTTCCCCTTTGTACATTTTTTCATCCCCTCACTGTGTCTGTATGTGTCCCTAGATCTGAAATGGGTCTCTTGTAGACAGCATTTATATGGGTTTTGTTTTGTATCCATTCAGCCAGTCTGGGTCTGGGTCTTGTTCCTCTGTTGTGCAGGGGCATGTTAAGGAGTGTGTCTTCAAGGTGGTTGTGAGCTCAGTATGATTGTAGGCAGACTGTCTGCTGATGGGTGAGGCTGTTCCCACCCTGTTGGTTGCTTGGCCTGAAGCGTCCCAGCACTGGAGCCTGCAGGCTGTTGGGTGGGGCCTGTTCTCAGTGTCAAAATGGCAACCTCTGGGAGAGCTTATGCCAGGGAGTTTTCCCTGGGGCCTCTACCACCAGTGTCCTTGCCTCCACAGTCAGCCACAGCCAACCCACACCTCTCCTGGAGACCTTCCAAGACCCGCAGGTTGTTCTGGCTCAGTCTCCTATGGAGTCACTGCTTTGTCCTGGATCCTAGTACACATGAAAACTTGTGCATGCCCTCCAAGAGTGGAGTCTGTTTCTCCCAGTCCTGCACGGCTCCTGCACTCAAGCCCCGCTGGCTTTCAAAGCTAAGTGCTCTGGCGGCTCCTCCTCCTGATGCCAGACCCCCAGACTGGGGAGCCTGATATGGGGCTCAGAACTCTGACTCCTGTGGGGAAACCTCTGTGATATAGTTATTTTTCCAGTTTATGGGTTGGTCACCAAACAGTTATGAGATTTGATTATATCTGAAAAGTGCCCCTCCTACCATCTCATTGTGACTTGTCTCTGGATGTACAGTATCATTTTGGGTAGGTTCCAGTCTTTTTTGTCAGGAGAAGGCAATGGCAACCCACTCCAGTACTCTTGCCTGGAGAATCCCATGGACGGAGGAGCCTGGTGGGCGGCAGTCCATGGGGTCGCTAACAGTCGGACACGACTGAGCGACTTCACTTTCACTTTGCTGCATTGCAGAAGGAAATGGCACCCCACTCCAGTGTTCTTGCCTGGAGAATCTCAGGGACGGGGGAGCCTGGTGGGCTGCCATCTATGGGGTCACACAGAGTCGGACACGACTGAAGCGACTTAGCAGCAGCCGCAGCAGCAATAGTCTTTTTTGTCAATGGCTGTTCAGCAGTTAGTTGTGATTTTGGTGTTTTCATGAGAACAGGTAAGCTCAAGTCCTTCTACTCTGCCATCTTGTCTCCTCCCTCTATCCATTAATGTTCTTTGAATTGAATAATGGATCTTTCAACAAGATAGAGAAGACATTATTTTACCTACTAACTTGAGTGTAAGTCTTGAGTGTGACCGTACTAGTCATTCCTAGTTTCCCTCTCCCTCCCTCCCTCTCTCAGCGTTGACATCCTGAAGCACTAAGGGAATGCCTTATGTTGATAATACGGTAATAGAGATTCACAATGCTTCCAATGAGAGTATTTGCTGATGTGGGCATTCGGTGTACTCAATTTTAGTGGGCACAGCATGCTCATTCATTCCTCCTGTCTTCAGGAGAGTCTCTAGCCATTTGACTCACTTGCTGACTCTTGCTCTTTGAGGAAGCAGCCATAAAGGCAAAGCTCTCAAAGGGGAAAATCTGTTGGTCTCATTTCAACCCTTTAGTCAAGATAAGGAAGATAGGAGATAACTATCCTCTTCCATCCCTCTTGATTTTGAATATACAAGCTAAAGAGCCCATTAACCCTTTGTTTAAAAAGAAAAACCGGAGTGTCACAAAAGACAGGAATAATTCAAATGCAGTTTAGGCTAATAAGGGAGCTTTATCCTTTCACTGTTTTGTTCTGGGAGCTTTTCAATCAGCTTTGGCAAAGCTTCTGAACAAAGACAGTAATTACCAAATAAAAATTGCCTTCAGTGCATTGTCTAACTGTGTTCACAGTTTGGCATGAACGGATTTATGATCCTTTTATTCCAACAGGAACTACCAGTCCTCCCTTCACTTCAAATAGCCTATTCATCTCAGCATAAAAACGACTAAAATACACCCAAAGAATATGCTGCATCTGCACCCAAGAAGCGGACAGCAGGAGTCAGCTTCTACCAACAGTCACCAATATAGCTGGCTTTGAAAAGCTCCATCCAAAACAAAGACTCTAAAAAGCTCTTAAATATTTAATTTTAAAAGACAGCAATTATTTGGTTTCACTTCTATTTACTACTCTGGATGTTTTGTTCAAAAGTAAATTCATTCTATTTTGTATAAAATCGTCCAAAATGAAGATTATAATAGGGAATTTAAGCTTAATTAATGACCTGTGGCTGCTACTCAGATACGTGGATTAATGCTTTCTATTCCTGGGAGTAAGTGACATAGATATATATGTATATATCTTAGAGACCACCTAATTGGTGGCATCATCAAGCAATTTACTTCACTCCTAACACCCATCTGCTAAGCATTCTCTTTTGCTACCCTCTAGCTCATGCTTAATGTAGATATGTATATACATGTAAACCACATGTCCAAATCCTAGAACAACATTCATGTAGAATGGAGTTGCAAAGAGCCAGACTCGACTGAGCAACTGTCACTTTCAGAAAGTCTCTATAAAAAATTGAGACCTTTGCACAAAACTTTGTTGTTGCAGTATAATACAGGTCGTGTTAATACACTGATATGAGTCCCTGGTGGCTCAGGTGGTTAAAAAAAAATCCACCTGTAATGCAGGAGACACGGGTTTGATCCCTGGGTGGAGAAGATCCCCTGCAGAAGTAAATGGCAACCCACTCCAGTATTCTTGCCTGGAGAATTCCATGGAAAGAGGAGCCCAGTGGGCTACAATCCATGGGGTTGCAGGGTCAGATACAACTGAGCGACTAGCACTTTCAGTTTCACAAATATAATGGTTATAAACGTCAGGGAGGAAGAAATTTTCGACCTTTCTAGTTCTTCCAGCTGACCTAGAATTAAATTGACATGAGGCAGATTAACAGAGAAAATCAAACAAAAGTTTAATGACATGCAAACATGGGAGAGACCCAGGAGAACTAAGTCACTCACCAAAATGGCCAAAACCCTCACCTTGAATAGCATCTTCAGTTGAAGACAAAAGAGAAGGTTGGGGGTAGTCATTTGGGACTTCATTAGGGAGGAAGGCAATTGACATGGAGATGGAAAAGCACTCATTCGGTAAACAAATGTTTGCTGGGTCCTGCAGACACAATGGGATACTGAGTGGACTCTGGTCTTTTGGCCTGCCCAGTTGTCCCGACTACACCTCACCCCATAATCTTTGAAGATATGTCTGGGGACTGCTTTATTCTGGTCCTTTATATAAATTCTTTAAATAGCTAAAAGTGTTAGTTGCTGAGTTGTGTCTGACTCTTTGCAACCCCATGGACTGCAGCATGCCAGGCTTCTTTGTCCATGTGATTCTCCAGGCAACAATACTGGAGTGGGTTGCCGTTTCCTTCTCCAGGGCATGTTCCCAACCCAGAAATTAAACCCAGGTCTCCTGCACTTCCCTGGTGGCTCATACGGTAAAATGTCTGCCTACAATGCGGAAGACCTGGGTTCAATCCCTGGGTCGGGAAGATCCTCTGGAGAAGGAAATGGCAACCCACTCCAGTACTCTTGCCTGGAAAATCCCATGGACAGAGGAGCGTGGTAGGCTGCTACAGTCCATGGGGCTGCAAAGAGTTGGACACGACTGAGCGACTTCACTCACTCCTGCACTGCAGGCAAATTCTTTACCATCTGAGCCAAGACCGGGAAAGGGGCGAATAAAAGAAAACTTCCTGAGTTGTCTGTTTCTTAAAAACAATCAGCTTACATTAATCCTCATGCCAAAGAGATGCATTTTGGAGTAGCAGATTTTTCTCTCCTGTGCAACATTAGTTCCAACCACAACTTTTTCATTGGTCACTATCGCATCATGTCCTCATGGCATTGCAAGCTTAGCAGTTGATCCCTTTGACTTTGGGGTCCTCAATATTGCTCCACTGGGTGTATTCCAACTATACACACTGGGTTGTCCCAAATGTACAGTGGACGTGGTGACTGTTTGTCTAAAATGGGGGTATAGCTTTCACAGAGTGGGGGCCTGAGAAGGGCACTCTCCATAGATTTGGGAGACTTGTTTCTACGCTTCAGTGTTTTATTGTCTGTATATGATGTTAGGTATCTCTCTTTACCTCACTAAACTTGAGATGCTGTTGTTTAAAGATAAATGAAGGAGCTGGTCTAGATCATTCCCTTTGTCTCAGAGTGTATTTCATAGAAAAATGATCTGATGAGATACAAGAATGCATCTGCTTGACCCTATGCCCTTTGGGAAGAATGAAGCCACTGAGAATCCTTGCAATAAGTGAATCTGTATAACTTTTTAACTCAGGATTATATAAATTTATAAGACTACAAAATTCCTTCTTATTATTTTTTCAGTGTTTTTTTTTTTTTAAACATGGATCGTTTTAAAAATCTTTATTGAATTTGTTACAATATTGAGGCATGTGGGATTTTAGCTCCCTGACCAGGGATTAAACCCACACCCCCTGCTTTGGAAGGTGAAGTCTTAACCACTGGACCACCAGAGAAATCTCCTTTCTTTTGTTCAGAAGAAAACTCAGGACATCCCCACACAGATTGTTTCTCAACCACACTTGGAGAAGCACTAGACTAGCTCCCTTCCAGATCTAACATTCTGTGATCTGATTCCAAGCTGTCTCCACTTAATGGACCAATGATAGTGGACCTCCATCATGGCCAACTGCTGGAGAACCTAAGAATTTTTTAAAACTCACTGCAATTTGTTCTGTTCTCCAGCATTTATAGTCGCTTCAGTTGTGTCCGACTCTGTGTGACCCCATAGACGGCAGCCCACCACGCTCCCCCGTCCCTGGGATTCTCCAGGCAAGAACACCAGAGTGGGTCGCCATTTCCTTCTCCAATGCATGAAAGTGAAAAGTGAAAGTGAAGTCGCTCAGTCATGCCCAACTCTTAGCAACCCCATGGACTATAGCCTACCAGGCTCCTCCATCCATGGGATTTTCCAGGCAAGAATACTGGAGTGGGTTACCATTTTAGGCAGACCCTTTACCGTCTGAGCCACCAGGGAAGAGTGGTGAGATGATGGTATCTATGTAGATATTTTTAAGGTATAATTTGCATTGATATGACAGGACATAGATAAGGCAAAATATTATTGCTTCATATATATTCAGATTACTCAGGGCTAACCCCCTATCTATATCTACCAAGGAACAAAAAAGATCTTTCCTTATGAGAGAGATCATGTCCATCCTCCAAGCACATGAAAAATGTCTATAATCACCAGGCACATGTGAATCTACATTTTGCAAATGTATCATTGTTTGTGAGTTTGAGCAAGCTCTGGGAGATGGTGGAGGACAGAGAAGCCTGGCGTGCTGCAGTCCATGGGGTTGCAAAGAGTCAGACACGACTGAGCAACTGAACAACAGCAATCCTTGTTTGTAGATTTAAATCCTAACTGCTCCCATTTTTGCTCACTCCCATTTTTCTCATTCTGGATGTACCCAGAGAACAAGAGTCAGCTACAACTCATAGAATAGCGATTTTCATATTTGAAATCTTATTTCCCCCTCAGCCTTCTTTATTTCATTTACCATTTTTTTCTAGAATTCCACCACTGAACTTTTAATGGTTTTGCTTTCTTTTCTCTGGACTCTATCCAAGTTCTACCGCTCTCTTTTGAACTAAAAGTTCCTAATTTGAACACAGTGCTTCCATGGAAATATGACTAATAATACATCGGCTCTTAAATCTGGCTGAACATCAGACTCATATTTTTTTAAAAACTATAGATTCCTGAATTTCACACAACTATGTATGGGAAACCTGCAACTGTTACCATGTTGACTTTGATTGGCAAGGTTTCCTTCCAAAAGTCCATACCTGTCTCAATTGTTACCTCTTTGGGAAGCTTTCTCTCATCTATGCAGCTCAAGTTAACCAGTATCCCTCACAGTTTATAAGACCCCTTGGGCTTTGGACCATATTGGATTGCATTGCTAGCCATATATAGTAGTATCCCTTTGGGGAGGTTTTAGATTGTAGAGTTCCTTACTCTTGTGTTTGTCTTCCAACCCCAGTACTGGGAATAAACCAGTTTCATTTAGAACCAACACTTGAGACAAGTCTTCATTAATGTTTCTCTGCACACATTTCCTCCCAAACAGCAACCAAAATGAAGTTCCCTTCAAGTCTGAGCATTTGTAATCTGCCTTTCACCACCGCATGACATTTTTTGTTAATAGTTGGAATTTTTTTTTCCCAATGAGGTTTGAAGCATTCTGAAGGTCGGTGTTAGGTTGTAGAAAATTTTGCATTTCCTATAGGAACTGTACCTAGTACATAGTCATTAGTAAATAGACTATCAGAATGAAAAAAGCCAGAGTAATAAAGAGTAAGCATTCTAATACCAAAAAAGAAGCAGGCTCACAGATATAGAGAACAAGCTGTTGGTTACCAGTAGTGGGGAGAGAGCAGTAATATAGGGGTGAGCTAGGCTCAGGGATGTACCGTACGACATGGGGAACAGAGCCAATATTTTGTAATAACTATAAATGGAGTATAACCTTTAAAATTGTTTTTTTAAAAAAAGCTTAGCATTCCAAACCCTCATTTTACAGATGAAGAAACTGAGGCACAGAGAATTGAAGTGATTCACTCAGATAAAAATAGGTTTCAAACTGGACCTCAGGCTCCCCTCTCCCCTGAGCGCTTTCTGCTTATTCCTTGTGTCCTCTGCTAATTGAGTGGAGTTGATTGATTGCTTTCCTAACTCTGACTCCAGGAACTACAAGCAGTTCTCCACCACTGAACTCTCGAAAGGTATGTCTTCTGAAGGCTGGAATTTCCCACCAAGGAAACAGGGAAATGCCACTGGCAATAAGCTAAAGACTGACTTTGATGTACTCTACTAAGCATGAGTTCAATGGGCAACCACTTGTACACACATGCAGGCCCCCACCAACCTGGGGTAGATTTGAATACATTAAGTCATTGAGTATGAAAATATAAGCACAAATGAGGCCAGATTCTAATACGTGGCCTCAAATCAGTTAAAACCATCTTATCTAGAATAAAAAATGGAAAGAAGATGTCGCTTCCATTGAATTCAGTTGGACTCATTTGCTTTCCAGTTTCACATTAGCGAAATTTCATCAGAGGGGTTCTCCTGCAAACTGAGTTCCATCTTACTGATATTGTTTGGATTCTTGGGGGTAAATGTATAGTTGTGGAATATCTTAGTGTGATTAGTGTGGTTGCTATCACTGTTGTATCTATTTTTGTTGGATGCTGGGACCTTCTATTTGCCATGAAGTATTGGGACCAGATGCCATGATCTTAGTTTTTTTTAATATTGAGTTTTAAGCCAGCTTTTTCACTTTCCTCTTTCACCCTCCTAACTCTTAACCATGTTTTTACCCAACTGGGTAGCCTCCATATCACCCCTTGAGGTGATTCTCTGGGCCTCAGTTTCTTCATCTGTCATCTAGATAGATTCTCTTAAAGAAACACCCACTGGGAGAGGATGTGGAGAAAAGGGAGCCCTCTTACACTGTTGGTGGGAATGCAAACTAGTACAGCCATTATGGAGAACAGTGTGGAGATTCCTTTAAAAACTGGAAATAGAACTGCCATATGACCCAGCAATCCCACTGCTGGGCCACACTGAGGAAACCAAAATTGAAAGAGACACGTGTACCCCAGTGTTCACTGTAGCACTGTTTACAATAGCCAGGACATGGAAGCAACCTAGATATCCTTCAGCAGGTGAATGGATAAGAAAGTAGTGGTACATATACACAATGGAATATTACACAGCTATAAAAAAGAACGCATTTGAATCAGTTCTAATGAGGTGGATGAAACTGGAGCCTATTGTACAGAGTGAAGTAAGTCAGAAAGAGAAATACCGATACAATACATTAACACATATATATGGAATTTAGAAAGATGGTAACAATGACCGTATATGTAAGACAGCAGAAGAGACACAGGTAAAGAACAGACATTTTGGACTATGTGGGAGGAGGCAAGGGTAGGATGATTTGAGAGAATAGCACTGAAACATGTATATTACCATATGTAAAACAGATGACCAGTGCAAGTTCAATGTATGAAGCAGGGCACTCAAAGCTGGTACTCTGGGACAACCCAGAGGGATGGGGTAGGGGAGATGGGAGGGAGGTTCAGGATTTGGGGACACATGTGCACCCATGGCTGATTCATGTGGATGTATGGCCAAAACCGCCACAATATTGTAATTAGCCTCAAATTAAAATAAATTAATTAAAAGAAACACTCAGTGATGAAGGGGCAACCAAGGTGGCCACAATGCAGTTCTTGTGAGCCCGGAACCTGAGCATAAAAGATTATGTGATACACGTTTAAAGGATTTCCAGCTGAAAAACAAGCAAATGTAGCAAAGGAGTCTTTAGCTTATAGAATATATTCTTTAGAGGTGGTAGCCAAAGCCATGCTAGACCCCCTCTCTTGCAAAGGTACTGAAAACCCAGAACAAAGCTTCTTGTTAGCTTCCCCTGTTTGGTAGGGACAAGGAGGCAGGGGAATGGCTCAGACAAAGTGTGGCTTCTTAGGCATTATGTGCCTGCAAACTTACTCAAATCCAACACCAAATGAGTCAGCAGAGTTTGCTGGAACAGCCAAGGAGAGGATGCTTTCTTTAGGAGACTATTTATTTGGTTGCTACATAATAATGTCAATTAATTAGGAGTCAGAATGAGTGATATCTTTCGGAAAAAGTGATAGGAGCTTGAAAGTTTCACCGCTCATGACCTCATGGAGGAAGAAACATTACAGTTCCCATGGAACTGAGTATTTTGAGGGAGAGTAAGAAAGTGACATCAACCAAAATGTTATTGTAAACTCTTTGACCATACTGGCCCAGATATCAGCCTTACAAGGCCAAGATTTTAGAAAAAGAAAATTGATTCACAATTTCAATAAGCCCTTGACATATAAAGAAGGAAAGTATGTCCAGTGTGGCTCCCAATATGTTAAGTGCATCAAGATAAAAATCAAGCCAAAGTATAAATTAATATGGCTTAGAAACATCTTTCCCCCTCTTCTAAATGTCTCCACATCTGGCAAAATGGCCAGAGTGGAGGGAGATGTTTTCAATACGCTCAAGGATCAGGCTGAATTTATAGGGATTACTTGAGACATTCTAGTCTCTGAAATCTACCTCCTATCCCATCATGTCTTTTCAAAATTTTTCATTTTATATTGGAGCAGTGTTGATTTACAATGTTGTGTTAGTTTCAGGTGTACATCAAAGTGATTCATTTATACATACATGTTTCCTTTTTCATATTCTTTTTGCATACAAGTTAATAGAATTGAGTACAGATCCCTGTACTATATAGTAGGTTCTTGTTGATTATCTACTTTATATGTACACGCTCAGTCACTTCAGTCATGTCTGACTCTTTGTGACCCCATGGACTGTAGCCCACCAGGCTCCTCTGTCCATGGGATTCTCCAGGCAAGAATACTGGAGTGGGCTGCCATTTCTTTATATGTAGTAGTGGGTATTTATTAATCCTAACCTCCTAATTTATCCCTCCCACCTCTTTCCACTTTTGTAACCATAAGCTTGTTTTCTAAGTCTGTGAGTCTGTTTCTGTTTTATAAGTAAGTTCATTTGTATCTTTTTTTAGATTTCACATAGAAGTAATAATCGTGTATTTGCTTTTCTATTTCTGACTTGCTTCGCTTAGTATGATCATCTCTGGATCCATCCATATTGCTACAAATGACATTATTTCATTCTTTTTTATGGCTGAGTAATTTATGTGTGTGTTAACACATACCACATCATCTTTATCCATTCATCTGTCAATGGACATTTAGATTGCTTCCATGTCCTGGCTATTGTAAATAGTGCTTCTATGAACATTGGGGTGCATGTGTCTTTTTGAATTATGGTTTTCTCAGGGTATGTGGCTGGTAGTTGGATTGCTGGATCATAGAGTAGCTCTATTTTTAGTTTTTTAAAGGAACTTCCATACTCTTCTCCATAGTGGCTGTCCCAATTTACATTCCCACCAACAGTGTATGCTGCTACTGCTGCTGCTAAGTCACTTCAGTTGTGTCCGACTCTGTGTGACCCCATAGACGGCAGCCCACCATGCTCCCCCGTCCCTGGGATTCTCTAGGCAAGAACACTGGAGTGGGTTGCCATTTCCTTCTCCAATGCATGAAAGTGAAAAGTGAAAGTGAAGTCACTCAGTCGTGTCCAACTCTCAGCAACCCCATGGACTGCAGCCCACCAGGCTCCTCCATCCATGGGATTTTCCAGGCAAGAGTACTGGAGTGGGGTGCCATTGCCTTCTCCAACAGTGTATGAGGGTTCCCTTTCTTCCACGTCCTCTGCAGCATTTATTGTTGTAGACTTTTTTTGATGATGGCCATTCTGACCAGTGTGAGGTAATACCTCACTGCAGTCCATCATGTCTTAAATATTTTTTTTGTTAGGCCATTTCCTTTCTCTTCTTTGTCATCAATTACTCCCAGTCCACTGGAGCATTTCGATTAGAATACATACACCTTCATGTATTCATCATCAGTTTAAAACAGTTACAAACTCATGGCCAACTTCATTTCATCCATACCTTTTCTCCTGAACTATTTTGAAGCACTTTCCAAACATTATATTGTTTTAATCCATAAATAGTTAAGAATGTAACTCTAAAGATAATTTTAAAAACGTACCTAAACACCATCATCCCACTTAAAAATACAGCATCCTTAACAGTCTATTTCTTCCTGAGAACTAGAAGCTATACTAGAAACTTTCTAGAGATAAGAATCACCTGGTTCTTTTCTTGAACACTTGCTTGAAAAGCATCACATGTCCACCAAAGAAGGCCTGGCCCTGTATATTCCACTAGTAGGAGCAGCATGATATTTCGGAGAGACTAAAACTGAACTGTCATCCTTGTATAATGCTGTAATCTGGAAATGCTGATCCCAAAATGTGGGTTTTGAGGTTTATTGTTCGTTTCATTTTTAAGAGAATATATACTGATCACTTTTTTTTTTAATGAGAATGAGAGCTTACGACAATTAAAAAAAAAAACACTCCCTTGAACATTGGCTCTGAAGATGAACGAAAATGGAAATTCATGGGTGAGGCTGGCTTTGTAGAAGTTTCATGACTTAGAACAAAAAGAAGGCAAATTGACCTATGAAAACCTTCACAGGGTCACAAGTTCCTCCCAAACCCAGCTGGTACCACTAGTACTTTTTTACACCAAAGAAATCAGTCTTATAAGATCTCGCATTTGTTTTCTGCATATTGCTGACCTGAAATAATCAGACTGCCAGATACTTCTCCAGGAAAGATGGGTTTATTAGCTATCAGCAGAGAATTGCAGTTCAGGGTCTGCAACCTTGGCAAGCCATGGGTAAGCCTCCACATGTCAGGGGAGGAACACTTTTGGAGAGGTGATAGAGCTATAGTAAACAGAGTCCGTGCTTTCCATTCGTTGAGCCCTTGCCAGGAAAGAGGGGTCTTCCTCCTGTTGGAGTGGGCTGTCATTGAAGGCACGAGAGCGCCCCCTCTGGTCTCCTGACTGTTTAATCGAGGTGTCTCTTGTTATTATACACAATTCTGTTTGTTTCTTAAGGAGTATGATTAAACTGTACCAAGGAACTACAGGCTAATAAAATCCTTAAGTAAGTGCTCAGTTGTGTCCGACTGTTTGTGACCCATGGACTGTAGCCCTCCGGGGCTCCTCTGTCCATGGGATTTCCCAGGCAAGAATACTGGAGTGGGTTGCCATGCCCTCCTCCAGGGGATCTCCCCTGCCCAGGGATGGAACCCATGTCTCCTGCATATCCTGCATTGGCAAGCAGATTCTTTACCACTCACGCCACCTGGGAAGCCCAATAAAATCCTTCAGTTCAGTTCAGTCACTCAGTCGTGTCCAACTCTTTGTGACCCCATGAACTGCAGCACACCAGGCCTCCCTGCCCAATCCTTAGTCTTGGAAAAAGCTCTGAAGAGGAAGAGGAAGGCCTCAAGCTCCAGAGACCTACCAAAATTAAATAGAAATCTTGTTGGTGCCTAGAAGTTAGCCAAGATACAGGTACAGCTTTAGGTTTCTAGGGTGAGACTTCACCTGGCTCAAAACATTTTGTAAGAAGCATGGCCTCACACCTGAAATCCTATACTCTTGCGTGCTTAGTTGCTCAGTTGTGTCCAAGTCTTTGCAGCCCCATGGACTATAGCCTGCCAGGCTCCTCAGTCTACAGTCTTAGGTGCTCCTTTATAAGGAGCAGGGCTTCATCAGATGGTGTAAATAATTCATAATCTGATAGAGCTGGGCTTCTCAGTCTGGACACTGTTGACATTTGGGCCAGGCAGTTCTTTGCTTTTGGTGGAGGTTAGGCTGACTGGGCACTGTAGGATGCTGAACAGCATTCCTGACTCCACCCATTAGATGCTGGGTAGCACCTCCCTGCAGGATGGGTGGGGAAGGTGCAGAGTCACCCCTGGCTGAGAATCCCCGCAACAGAAGTAATAGTTTTTCACATATATGAAGCATAAAGATTGCCAAGGGAAGCCAAGTAGACTATATTAGATATTGTCTTAAAGAGAACTGCTTTCATCATCATTGAAAAAACAGTGCTAACTATCAGACCTAAAATAGTAAATGAAAACTACTGTTGCTTTAAAATATTCCCTCAAGGAAGTGACACATTTGTATCAGTTACGCCCTTTCATCCATGAAGATGACTGTGATCATCGCAGGTGTGGTGAAAGACATTATTCAGAAGCCCAACCCGTGGTTTGCTGGTGAGAACAGTCATTGGCTCAGGGCTCCAGCTGCCAGGCAGAGTCTGGGAGCTGCCACGTCTTTCTCAACCACTCCTGAAAATCCCTACGTTGTTGGAACTTGAGTATTGTAATTATGAGCAAGATTTCCCAGAGCCAAAAATGAAGTTGCTTGACCAGATCAACAGGATATAGAATAGACCCTAGGGGCTGATAAACTTGACTTTTTGTAGTTTCTAAGTACTCAAGTGTAGTAGAGAAGGGTTTTGGAGATGATCCTCAACATGTCAGAGGCCCTGTTTCTATCCACAGCCACTGTAGAGAACCCAAGTTCAAGAGTATTGAAGAAATACTGTTTCCGAGCCTGGGTTGTGGGGTGTGTGAAAATCAAAAAGAATGAAGTTCTATATGTGTGTGCATTGTGGTCACTATGTACATGCACACACGTATGCATGTGTCATGGAAATCAGTCTCTAAAAATGCCGAAAGGAATGAAAGTGATGGAGGTGGTTTGAATTGTTTGTTCAGCACAGATTGGGGCTGAGACATTGATCAGAGAAAAATGATCTCTGATACCAAAAAAGAGCCATCTGGCATGGCTGGAGGCTCAAGCAGAGAAAAGTGGGGGGGCCCCAGGAACAGATGAGGAGGCTTGAACCCCCACACAGAGCAGAGAGTCTGGCAGCTGGAGTTGATGAATCCAGACGGCTGACAATGACATCATGTGTCAGGTTACACCCAAGTGAGCAGCGCAATGTTCCATGCAAGTTCAGGCCAACATCACCTTGGAATTCCAGAAGGAATGGAAACACTGCTCAGCCCTGTCTTGTGTCCTCTATGAAAAGAGTAGGAGGAAGACGTGCAGGCCCTTGCTACCACTTTTTAATTCTTTTTCATTCTCACATTAGAAGGGAATAGAGAGGGAGAAGGGGCTTCCCTGGTGGCTCAGTGGTAAAAGAATCTGGTGCATTGCAGGAGACACGGGTTCAATCTCTGGGCCAGGAAGACCCCCTGGAGAAAGAAATGGCAACCTGCTCCAGTATTCTTGCCTGGGAAATCCCATGGACAGAGAAGCCTGGTGGACTATAGTCCATGGGGTCACAAAGAGTCAGACACAACTTAGCAACTAAACCACCACCACCAGAGAGGGAGAGAAATTGTGCTCTTAAGAGGAAGCTTGCTGAACTCGGTCTTTGTTCTCTGCTTGCTTTGTTTTCTGTGTGTGTGAGAGTCTGTTTTGTAAATAAATAGGAGTCGTATCCAACTCTTTGTGACCTCATGGACTGTAGCCCACCAGTCCATGTAATTTTCCAGGCAAGAATGCTGGACTGGGTAGCCATTCCCTTCTCCAGGGCATCTTCCTGATTCAGGGATCAAACCTGGGTCTCTTGCATTGCAGACAAACTCTCTACCTTTTCAGCCACAAGGGAAGTCCCAAATAAATTCGTTTGTCTCTTTCTTTCTTTCTTTTTTTTTTTTTTTTAGAGTCCATATGTAAGTGACATCATATAGTATTTGTCTTTCTCTGTCTGGCTTACTTCACTTAGTATGATAATCTCTGGGCCCATCCATGTTAATGCATGCACTGTACATTTTCTCTGGTGGTGGTGGTTTAGTTGCTAAGTTGTGTCCAACTGTTTGTGACTCCATGGACTATAGCCCACCAGGCTTCTCTGTCCATGGGATTTCCCAGGCAAGAATACTGGAGTAGGTTGCCATTTCCTTCTCCAGAAGGAAAACACCACAGAAGCCTAGGTCATTATTTCTGTCATTTTTAGTACAACTATGTTAAACTAAAATGAACACATACATTAGGAATTTCTGGGGAAAAGCAATATTTGCTCTCTGTAAATGGTCATTTACTTTTGGTCACTTTGAGGAAATAAACCAGAGAAGAAATTAAAAAGTGAAATATCCCCTATAGCCTGTATTGACTCCTTATTAAGTTAATAACTGAGTCACAAATAAAATATTCCCTTTTCCAATACTATGTTGGTGCTCAGTCTGTTTTCAAAGAGAAATTATTTGAGAAATGCCCTAGTGGCTACATCAATTTACATTCCCTTTTCTCCATATCCTTGCCAATGTTAGTTACTTGTGTTCTTTTTGAGGGCTTCCCTCATAGCTCAGTTGGTAAAGAATCTGCCTGCAATGCAGGAGACCCTGGTTCTTTTTGATGATGGACATTCTAACAGGTATAAGGTGATAATCTCATTGTGATTTTGATTTGTGTTTGCCTGGTGATTAGCTATGTTGAGCATCTTTTCATGTGCCTGTTGGCCATCTGCATTTCCACTTTGGAAAAATGTCTATTCAGATCTGCCCATTTTTTAATTGAGTTGTTTGTTTTTTAATGTGAAGTTGTATGAGCTGTTTATAAATCAGTTGCAAATATTTTCTCCCATTAAGTAGATGGTCTTTTCATTTGGTCTGTGGTTTCGTTTGCTATGCAAAAGCTTTTCAGTTTAATTAGGTCCCATGTGTTTATTTTTACTTTTATTTCCTTTGTTTTAGGAGATGGACTCAAAACATTGCTATGATTTAGGTCAGAGAATGTTCTGACTATGAGGAAAACTCAGACTTTTTAAACTTATCTCTTGAAGTTTTGAATCATACTCTCTTTAGTCTTTGGGTTTCCCTGGTAGCTCAGCAGTAAAGAATTTGCCTGCAAATACAGGAGGCTCGGCTCGCAGAGTCAGACACGACTGAGTGACTAAACAGCAACAGCAGGAGCCCTACCTCTCCACTGCAGCTGCTGACCCTCAACACCCCCTGAAAGGAGTTCAAGGTGGAGGTCAGGAACGAAGCCTTCTGTGCTCTGGGAAAAACTGGCAAAACAAGTCCTCAGATAGTTACATAATTTTCAGAAGACTGTATGAGCCCAAATTCCTGCATCTTCTCATATCTAGAAAAGCTTTAAAATCACTAATGGTGACCTCACCTTTGCCTATTGAGAAGAGAAATGTATTTGGAAGTAAAAATGGAGTATCTGTGTCAGACTCCAACACTACCAACCATTAATGTGGGTGCCTCTGTGAAGCTTATGAGTAACTTCCTTACCTGAACCTTTATGCCTTTTCTTGTTCAAAGCTTATTCCTCAAGATTGAGGAGTATCAGAGAAAAGGGGGAATTGTAACTGAGCAGGACCCCTTGGGGCCTTCTTCCATATCCTCCGCTTTAGCTCCCCTTAGAAGTGTCTAGATAGTAGTATTTGATGTACATTTCCTGAGTTGTTTTACAGATGTAAAAAATCCCCCTCCTCTCCAACAAATGGAAAATCTTAACTGCTTGATGCACATGAGCACATAGCCAGGCCTCCTAATTATCAGGTTTTCCTCAAATAAAGACTTCTTTATATTTTTAAAATGACTGTCAAACATTGTAAATTAACTATACTTCCATAAAAAAGAAACATTTCCATTACACAAATAGATAAAATAAAATGACTCTGAGATGTTATACAACATTAACCAAACGGGAATTATTCATAAACAGCCTTCCATCATTTTTTCTGGATATTTCCAGGAAGACCAAAGGTAAACCAAGTATATTCCATCTTTCACAGCTGAATAGTTTGTCTTCACAAACCCAACACTAATTGAGAAAAGCTCTCGTTTACCAAGGAGAATACTTGTGAAAACACCCAAAGAAAACAATGTGGATCCATTCACTTCAAGGATTGGAGGCTTTTACAACTGTCTGGAGGAATTAGTGTCAGAGCCAGAAAAGATCTGAGAAAATATTTTATCTGCATTTGCAGATAGAGAAACATTTAAAGTGAAGGGACACAGCTTGTTAGTAGTAGAACCAAGACTAAGAGAGAGACAAGGATCTCTTTGGCTTCAGATCACTGGTGCTTTCCTTTTCGAAGCCCAGCCAGAGCAGTGGACGTCCTTTGCTGTAGAACAGCATGTCTGGGGTGTCTGTTACATCCCATATCAGGTTCAGCCCTGTCATGTAATTTCCACAGATGGTGGTTGACAAATTCCTGACACAACATAAGTCTCCAAACAAAGCCATTCTATTTCCCAGCTCACAGTGTCTTGAGAATATAGGGATCAGCCCCTTATGCCCTGCAAAACCTTCAGCTGCTTCCTTCAAAGGAGGCAGAAATTCAAAGGAAAGTAGCCCTGTGGAGGCCCATTGTTTAGGCACAAGCTGGCAGGGTTTCCAAGGCATCCAGGGAATGAGGGGTTGAGGACCATGTCAAGTTGATTAGGCCTTCAAACAGCCTTTCAGGAAGCAGTCCTTAAGAGGGCCTCTTTTCGGAGCCAGGAGAGCACCTTCTCCCGGTGCTCAGTGCCTTCTATCTATGCCCCTCTTAATGGCTTGCTTTGTCTCTTCTACAATGCAGAAGTCATCAGATATTTATGAGAAAAATCCACAAGACTTTTACTGTTTCCCCAAATTTGTGTACATCCCTAAAACATAGCATTTCAATTCCCATGACTTTGAGGTCAGGCAACTAGTACCTACATCATAGGATCATTGCAGGATTAAATGCAATCCTTTGTTGAGTTGGAGGTTCTGGGTTTACAAACTTCCTAAAGGAGTTTCTGTCACTAGAATACACACAGGCCAAGTGGTGCTCCTCCCCCACATGGAAAATCACTTCAGCAAAAACCCTTTTGACTCAGCAAGGGAATAAAGAGTCATGTGTTACATCCTCCAATACCAGGAGTTCGGGGAGGTTTCTTCAGTGCCTCTTCCTATATGAAGCATTATATTGCTGTTAGATAGGAGGGTGAGAGGAGAAAACCCCAGACCCTGAAACTGGACCCACATAATGACACACTGAGACCCTACCTTAGTTAGGTACCACCTTGTAACAAATTACCCAGAAAAGTTTTGGCTCAAGATAATAAACGTATCTTAGCTCACAGTTTCTAGGGGTCAGGAAGCCAGGTGATTCTGTCTCAGGATCTCTCATGGGGTTGCATCATCCGAAGGCTCAACTGGGGCTAGTAGATCCCCTTCCAAAATGGTGTACTCAGTGGTGATTGGCAGGAGGCCTTAGTTTCTCACCACTGGATTCTCCATAGGATTGCTTGAGCATCCTAATAACTTGGCAGCTAAGCCATGAGAAAGAGAGGAAGGAGGAAACCACCGTGCTGATACCATCTAGTCTCAGAAGTCACACAAGTCACTTTTGGCATATTCTCTTATTGAGAAGTGAGTCATTAAGTTTAACCTACACTCAAGGGGAGGGGAATTAGTCTCCATGTTTTGAAGAGGGGAAGTTTCAAAGAATTGGTGGATACACTTTTAATTTTTTTTCTTTTCCATTATGGTTTATTATAGGATATTGAATATAGTTCCCTATGCCATACAGTAGGACCTTGTTGTTTATCCATCCTTATGTTTAATAGTTTACATCTGCTAACCCCAAACTTCCAATCATTCCCTCTTCCTACTCCCCTTCCCCCTTGGTAATCCCAAGTCTGTTCTCTTTGTGAGTCTTTTTTTCTTTCCTAGATATGTAATTTGTATCATATTTTAGATTCCACATCTAAGTGATATCAAATGATATTTGTCTTTGGCTTCCTTCACTTAGTATGGTAATCTCTAGGTCCATCCATGTTGCTGCAAATGGCATTGTTTCATTATTTTTGATGGCTGAGCAGTATTCTGTTGTGTAGATGAACCACATCTACTTTAGCCATTCCTCTGTTGATGGACACTCAGGTTGTTTCCATGTCTTGGCTATTGTAAATAGTGCTGCAGTGAACATAGGGGTGCAAGCATCTTTTTGAACCATGTTTTTCTCTAGATACATGCCCAGGAGTGGGATTGCTAGATCATATGGTGGCTCTATTTTTAGTTTTTTGAGGAACCTCTATAATGTTTTCCATAGTGACTGCACCAATTTAAATCCACCCAACAGTGTAGGAGTCTTCCCTTTCCGCCACATCCTCTCCAGCAGTAACATTGATTTTTGAAAAGCCTCAGTGTTGTTGGCCATCACATTCAGAAGCCCTTTGTAAATGATTCTTTCCATCTCTGCCCTTCCTTCCTATGACTTCAAGTTTTGTCTGTCCTCCCAATAAGCGTGTTTCTGAATTATACGTTTTCCATTACAGACTGACATTCATAAGTCTAGTGCCTTCTAATGCACAATTTGTTCCCCATTTCAGTGTACTTCTTTCAGCAATAGATTTGTTTTCAGAGCAGCAGCCTTTAGAAATAGCCAGCATAATATACTGCCCATCAACCAGAGAGCTTATTTTTCAACAGCCCACTCAACATGAATCATACAGCAATTATTGTAACTGATTGGCTCAAAAAGTTTCATTTGATCTTCAGTCCAATTATTTTGATTAATAAAAGTAAAATGGTGAATGGTTTCTTTTCTCTAAACTTGTGAAAAAAAAAGGAAAAATGGTGCATACTAATGAGCCTATTGGACTTCCCTGGTGCTTATTAAAATAGTGAAATTCATGATATGATATGTTTGTTTGATAAAAATGATTATTTAAGAAACTAAAGTAGCTTCTCTCCCCAATGAGAAAAGTGCTCGAATTTAAGAGCCAGTGACAGAAGTCTTGGCAAGACTAAATCCAACCTTTGGCTACCTTCACCAGGGACTCTGGTATCTCTGTCCAACTTGATAACTGCAATTCTAAATGTGTACACAAAGATAGTTGGAATTTTCAAGGAAGCAAGTAACTTATTCATGACCAGAAATGCCTGCTTATACAATCTTTCACCTTTATACCTTCCAGGAAACTCTGATTTTGCCTTCTGAAAAAATTTCAAGTATCTGTGAGAACGTCTATTGTATGAAACAAAGATGATAACGGATACAGGGTTAAAGCGGCAGAGAAAGAGGAAAATAATTTTAAATGGTACATCAGAAAATAAAAGCCTTTCTTTTTATGTGGACTTTGGAGACAAAAAATAAATAGGTAGAAATTTGTGTAATCCTTATTATATTCCATGAGCTACGATGTATTATTAGTACAGATTGATAGGAAACAATGATTAGTTATGGTTATAGGCTTGCCTGGTGGCTAGACAGTAAAGAATCCGCCTGCACTGCAGGAGACCTGGGTTCAATCCCTGGACTGCAAAGATCTCCTGGAGGAGGGCATGGCAACCCACTCTAGTTTTCTGGCCTGGAGAATCCCCATGGACAGAGGAGCCTGCAGGCTATAGTCCCTGGTGTTACAAAGAGTTGGACACGACTGAGTGACTAAGCACACATGGGTGTATAGGAAAAAGCAGTCTTGCAAAACTGTAAATTAAACCACTCACTGAATATTCTTGGATATGTGAAGTTGAATCAAAGGGTTAATGACACAGATACAAATGTGGCTTGTAAGGACATGACAGAGTAAAACAATCTAATAAAAAGAGAAAAGCAGAGAGTGCCTCATGTAAGATTATCAGCACTGTTCTTATGAGCCTCCTGCATTCATGTTGGAGATAATTTAGAATAGTCAAGAATCTCCTCTTGTGGAGGGAAGAGGTGATCATTGGTTTGTGCCTTGTGACTCAGGTTCACTGTTCAAGAACCTTTCTATTAACCGAGTGTGTAAATGAACACCCTGTGATGGAGAAAAAGTAATAAAGGGTTAAACAAGGCCACAGAAAGAAGCAAATTGCCATCATATCAGAGTCTCAAACTTACAACATGATACTGCAACCCCTTTCTAAAAGTAGAGTTCAGAAACTCCAGATATAGGCAAAAGTGAGTCACTTAGTCTTGTCCAACTCTTTGCGACCCCACGGACTTATATAGCCCATGGAATTCTCCAGGCCAGAAAACTGGAGTGAGTAGCCTTTCCCTTCTCCAGGGGATCTTCCCAATCCAGAGGTCAAACCAAGGTCTCATGCATTGCAGGCAGATTCTTCACTAAGCTGAGCCACAAGGGAAGCCCAGGAATACTAATGTAGATAGCCTATCCCTTCTCCAATGGATCTTTCCGTCCCAGGAATCGAACTGGGGTCTCCTGCATTGCAGGTGGATTTTTGACCAACTGAGCTATCAGGGAAGCCCATTACAGACATGGATGATTTAATATTTATTCTAGAAAGAATCAGCATAAATTTCCCAAAGAATGTTTATACAGATTCATGTGGCAACATTGGGCTCTCACAGTTGCTGAAAATGTTTCAGGGTCAGGTTTTGGGGGGCCAGGCTGGTTCCACTTTTACTGGAAAGCTGAGTCATATGTTAGTCTACCGGGTGAGGAGATCATACTGACTTCCTGTAGTCTTCTGTTTGACACAGACCAGGCACAGCAGCCACCTGACCAAAATTCTAGCAAGATTCACAAGCAGATAAGAAGAAATTATTTCAGTGTTCAACCAAAGAAAGACTGAACCTTTTTAAACCTCCAACAAAAGAGCTGAAATAAACAATTTTCTACTATAGAACTTTTATAAGGCCAATAACTTCTATGCATCCCCAAAAGTATTTAAGAAACTATCTGAGTGTCAAATCTTGACTCAGTTCAGTTCAGTCGCTTAGTGGTGTCTGACTCTTTGCGAACCCATGAATCAGAGCACGCCAGGTCTCCCTGTCCATCACCAACTCCCGGAGTTTACCAAAACTCATGTCCATTGAGTCGGTGATGCCATCCAGCCATCTCATCCTGTGTCGTCCCCTTCTCCTCCTGCCCCCAATCCTCCCAGCATCAGGGTCTTTTCCAATGTGTCCATTCTTTGCATGAGGTGGCCAAACTACTGGAGTTTCAGCTTTAGCATCAGTCCTTCCAATGAACACCCAGGACTGATCTCCTTTAGAATGGACTGGTTGGATCTCCTTGCAGTCCAAGGGACTCTCAGGAGTCTTCTCCAATACCACAGTTCAAAAGCATCAATTCTTCAGCGCTCAGCTTTCTTCACAGTCCAACTCTCATATCCATACATGACTACTGGAAAAACCATAGCCTTGACTAGACAGATCTTTGTTGGCAAAGTAATATCTCTGCTTTTCAATATGCTATCTAGGTTGGTCATAACTTTCCTTCCCAGGAGTAAGCGTCTTTTAATTTCATGGCTGCAATCACCATCTGCAGTGATTTGGGAGCCCCAAAAAATAAAGTCTGACACTGTTTCCACTGTTTCCCCATCTATTTGCCATGAAGTGATGGGACCAGATGCCATGATCTTCTGAATGTTGAGCTTTAAGCCAACTTTTTCACTCTCCTCTTTCACTTTCATCAAGAGGCTTTTTAGTTTCTCTTCACTTTCTGCCATAAGGGTGGTGTCATCTACATATCTGAGGTTATTGATATTTCTCCCAGCAATCTTGATTCCAGCTTGTGCTTCATCCAGCCCAGCATTTCTCATGATGTACTCTGCATGTAAATTAAATAAGCAGGGTGACAATACATAGCCTTGACGTCCTCCTTTCCCAATTTGGAACCAGTCTGTTGTTCCATGTCCAGTTCTAACTGTTGCTTCCTGACCTTTATAGAGATTTCTCAGGAGGCAGGTAAGGTGGTCTGGTACTCCCATCTCTTTAAGAATTTCCCAGTTTGTTATGATCCACACAGTCAAAGGCAGTCAAGATTTCAAACACTGAAATAAAGAGTTAGACATGAGGGGACAATCCATGCTAGTCATTAATTTATAAACCTTTACCTACACTAGTCTATTTGATACATAGGTCAATCAATCTTGACTATAATGACAGATTTTACTTGTCTAAGAATACATTTATAGCCCAGACCAAGTTTTCCTAAAAAGTTATTTTCCTGTAGTAGCTCTATAAAAATAGAGAGACATTTTAAATGTTAGAGGATTTGGGAATTATTTGTGAAATCTCAAGCCACTAGGGTTAACATAATTGTTTCATCTAATGCCTTGCAGGCTGTTGTATAACGTTGATATATTGATGAGGAAAGGAAGGTTCTAACCGAACACAGCCAGCCATTTTATATAGAGAGGATGCTGAAGAGTAGGCATGAAGAATTGACTACACAAATGCCTCGAGCCAAATGTATTGATTGAGACGGTCAGCATATTAGTAGGAGCCTCAGACATTCTCGGAAACCAAGGGGAAATGGAACACTCTTAAACAATGAGTTGACTTTTGTCTTCCCACAATGAGACCTGAATATTTATGTCTCCATCCTTGGAGCATTATCACTGGAGCCCTAGGATTCTTGACTTGGGTGGCTATCACTGTATGAAAAATGAGAGGTCCATTTTGCAGCACAGCTAAATAGAGAAAGTTTACCGAAGACTCACTAGTATGCATAATCAAATGAATCACTTGGTCACAAAAATAATGAATAGTCTTTAAAACTAAGGCCTTAAGAATTTATAGATAATGACCCTCAAACAAGGTTAATATTATATTTAATACATATAATATCACTGACCTTCCCTGATGGCTCAGTTGGTAAAGAATCCACCTGCAGAGCAGGAGACCCTGGTTCAATTCCTGGGTCAGGAAGATCTGCTGGAGAAAGGATAGGCTACCCACTCCAGTATTCTTGGGCTTCCCTTGTGATTCAACTGGTAAAGAATCCTCCTGCAATGCGGGAGTCCGGGGTTTGATCCCTGGGTTAGGAAGATCCCCTGGAGAAGGGAAAGGCTACCCACTCCAGTATCTGACCAGAGAATTCCATGGACTGTATAGTCCATGGGATCGTAAAGAGTCAGACAAGACTGAGCAACTTTCACTTTCACAGTGCCTTACAAATTAACCATATTTATCCAGGTGTAAGGCAGCCTGCACAGAGAAGGCAATGGCAACCCAGTCCAGTACTCTTGCCTGGAAAATCCCATGGACGGTAGAGCCTGGTAGGCTGCAGTCCATGAGGTCGCAAAGAGTCAGACACGACTGAGCAACTTTACTTTCACTTTTCACTTTCATGCATTGGAGAAGGAAATGGCAACCCACTCTGGTGTTCTTGCCTGGAGAATCCCAGGGACGGGGGAGCCTGGTGGGCTGCCATCTGTGGGGTCACACAGTGTCAGACATGACTAAAGCGACTTAGCAAGGCAGCCTACAAGAGCTGCCTGTAGGAAGCAATTCAGGCCAAGCAGTCCTGGCCAGGACAATGCCATTGAACTGGCAATGGGTATGGTCCTTAGCCTCCCTGGTCTTTGTGAACCCATATGGACAAGAGAGACTCACAAGACACTGCTGGAACCAAACCAGGGCTTTGCTAGTTTAAGGGTAGAGAAGGCTTTCCTCCCTTGCCTCCTCTTTCTTAGGTTTTAAAGACCTCACTTTGAAAGAATGAATAGACCAGAACCTCAATTCACCACCACTTCCCAGGCCTTCCCACCTTTCTTTTCTGCTGTTTGGATTACTCATCCTCTGCTCCTTCTCAAATAGGTTTCATTCAGATGAAGTCCAAGCACATATGTTCAAGGGTCCCTAAATTCTCTATGGGAATCATTAAATGTTCTCTTCTAAGTTGGTCTCCCACAGGCAAATTCTGGGTTATCTGTCCAACCACCTTGTAACCCTAGGCTGCCATACAATTTCAAGGTCCACGCTTGCACTTCTCTGGATGATTACATTGGTGCCAAGTGATCTGCTTACATGACAGGTTTCATGTAAGGCTTCCTAAACGAGGGTTAGCACAGACATCTGCAGAGATAAGCTTGGGAACTGAAAATCCTTAAAATTTCACCCTCCATCATTTATCCTCTCAGGCCTTGGGTGTGTTATCCTAGGCAGCTATTTGAGTTAACACGACCTCTGTGGAAAATTTTTAATGTCTAATTAATGTGGGGCTTCCCAAGTGGCACAGTGGTAAAGAATCCACCTGTCAATGCAGGATATGCAAGAGATGTGGACTTCCCTGGTGGCTCAGATGGTAAAGCGTCTGCCTACAATGCAGGAGACCTGGGTTCAATCCCTGGGTCGGGAAGATCTCCTGGAGAAGGAAATGGTAATCCACTCCAATATTCTTGCCTGGAAAATCCCATGGACTGAGAAGCCTGGTAGACTACAGGCCATGGGGTCACAAAGAGTCGGACATGACTGAGCAACTTCACTTTCACTTTCAATGTGGGGCTTTCCAAGTGGCGCAATGGTAAAGACTCCGCCTGTCAATGCAGGAGACGCAAGAGATGTGGGTTTGATCCCTGGGTTGGGAAGATCTCCTGGAGTAGGAAATGGCAACCCATCGCAGTATTCTTGTGAAAACCCTATGGACAAAGAGGAGCTTGGCAGGCTACAGTCCATAGGGTCACAGAGTCAGACACAACTGAGTGACTGAACACTCACAGACACACATAATGTCTGTCAACATCATCTCTCACATAAAGATGTTTATTTCTTGGACACTGTGTCTTCAGTGTTTTGTTTTTTTCTTTCTTTCTTTCACTGTCCTGTATTTGATATGCTATAAATTTTGAAAGATCATCATGGCCAGATTAAAAGACTTGGTATGGCAGCTGGGAATGCCACATGTGAGAGAAAAAGATCAGTGAGACAAGAGAGGGGTATATTATTCTTGTTTGCTTAGGAGGAAGGGGACAACATGAGAGGAACTGACGATGTTCTGTCACATTCACAATTGCTATCGAAAGTACTGTGGTGAGAGGAAAAGACCGTGGAGTTTGGAGTCACCCAGACAGTCACATGGCTGGGGCAAAATGCTTGGCTTTTCAAGTCTTGCTTTTTAAAATAATAGGAATAAAAATATTTTCCTCTTTATCACTGGCACTAGAACTACTAGAGTTACATATTTTAAAAAATAAGAATTTGGACTCTTACATCTTATGCAAAAAATTAATTCAGGGAGAATCATAGACTTAAACGTACATGTTGAAATTATCAAGCTTCTTTTTTTGTACTATCTATCTGGTTTTGGTATCAGGGCAATGGTGGTCTCATAGAATGAGTTTGGGAGTGTTCCTCTCTCTGCAATTTTTTGGAAGAGTTTAAGAAGTCTAGATGTTAGCTCTTCTCTAAATGTTTGGTAGAATTTGCCTGTGAAGTTGTCTGGTCCTGGACTTTGTTGAAAGTTTTTACCCCAACGTTTCATTTTCAGTACTTGTCATCGATCTGTTCATATTTTCTATTTCTTCCTGGTTCAATCTTGGAAGGTTATAAATTTCTAAGGATTTGTCCATTTCTTCCAAGTTGTCCATTTTATTTGTGTATATTTGCTTATAATAGTCTCTTATGATCCTTTGTATTTCTGTGGAGTCAGTTGTAACTTCTCCTTTTTTATTTCTGATTTTATTGATTTGAGTCCTTTCCCTATAGAGCTTCTAAAATAAACACAGGATATCTTTGTAACTTGGAGATGAGTGAAGATCTCTTAGGGCTCAAAAAGCTTTAAGTGTAAGAGAAAAAAATTGATAAATTGGACTTCATTAAAATTAAAAACTTGTGCTTTTCAAAGGACACTGTTTACCTCTCAGTAAAGTTACAGTAGTTAAATTATCCCTTTAGCAGTTCAGATATTCTATATTATGGAGAATTGCAAGGTATCTCCAGAGAGCAATCCCAATGATGAATGATGCTAATGAACAGGAAGTTTTTCTTTGAGGTGCTCTTGAAAGGGAGGACAACTAAGAAGCTGGGGCAGCATGAATGAAGCAGGGGCACGGGGGGGGGGGGGGATTTGGGAGGAATGAAGTTCCCTCAAGTTGTCACGAAAACCAAGTATTTACTTTGTTTTTCAAAACCATTTTCATGTCACATTTGCTGAATATGCACTGTATGTCATTGCTATGGCAAATGGGGCAAATAAAGTATTTCTGAAAACAAAGTGAAAGACCTATGGGCAGCTCAGAAGCAGCCAGTTGAATTTATACTACAAGAGCCAGAGTGAGGGTTAAGTTTGGGGCTAAGTTCCAAAACTTAATTACTGAAATGTGCATACTTAATTATCCTCACAAAATAACACTCCTGAAGTCTCAACAGTTGCAATAGACAAATTTCATAATACTTCCTGAAATATTGATGATTTTTTATTGATCTCTTTTTAAAGCTCTAAATAATTTAAATGTTTCTATAATATTTGCGAACACAGAGTGATGATAATAATTGTTTAGTCCATGCTCTCCTGTTTGAAAAACTCATGCCCATATTAGCAAAACTATCTCATGAGTTTGATTGCATGTGTGACAAAGTGACAAGGTGAAGTGAATGATCTTTTTATTATTTTCCATTGTTGAGGAGGAAGGAATTTTCCTCTGCCATTCTAGGTTCTTCTGGCTGGTCTAGGAATTTTAAATTGACATAAGTCAGAGTAATAGGAGAAAAATCCAACCAAAGTTTTAATAATGTATATGCAGAAAAACAGCTTAATGACACATATATGAAGAAAACTGAGTAATTCACCCAAATGAACAGAACCCTCACCTTAAATACCATCTTCAGCTAAAGACAGAGGATGTTGGGGGTAGGAGTTTGGGACACCAAAGGGGAGGAAGGCCATGCACATGGAGATGGAAAAGCAGTGCTTGAAAAATATTTACTGGGCCACACAGAGACAGTGGCACCAAGAGAAGAATCTTAATAAACAGACTTTGCTGGGTTCCCCCTGTGCACACACCTGGTTCATACCATAGTTATCTATGGCAATGGCTCCCTGGAACAGGTCCTCTGTCTACATTCTTCAGGCAGCTTGGGGGAAGCCATGGTCTTCCTGAGTCTTTGGGGCCTTGATTGTTTTCAGCTAGAAATAATCCACATGCCAAAGAGACACTTTGGGGTGGCAAACTTTGCTCCTCTACACCATATTCCCATCCAGTGAAAGACATCCAGTAGGGGAGGGAAGGATTGGAAGTTTGGTATCAGCAGATGTAAACTATTACATACAGGATGGATAAACAGCAAGGTCCTACTGTATAGTACAAGGAGCCATGTTCAGTATCTTGGGGTGAACCGTAAGGGAAAGAAATATGAAAAAGAATATATATATGCATAACTAAATCACTTTGCTGTATAGCAGAAATTAAACACAGCATTGTGAATCAACTATACTTCAATAAAATTTTTTAAAAAAGAAAGGAAATTTGTTGGGGTCAGGGGATGGCATCCAAGTCTAAAGTTTAAGGTTGGATTATAGCCAGGTTGGTCAACTTTTTCTGTTATGGCCCAGACATTAAATGTTTTAGGCTTCCAGAAACATATGGTCTCTGTCAGGACTACTCAACTCTGCCAGTGTAGCATGAAAGCAAATATAGATAACATGTAAACAAATGTCCATGCTGTGTTTCAAATAAACTTTATTATGGTCACTAAAAATTGATTTTCACATAATTTTCATGTGTCATAGAATGTTATTCTTTTTTATTTAACCACTTAATCATGTTAAAACCATTTTAACTCGAGAGCAGTGTAAACAAGTGACTGCCTGGGTTTGACCCAAAAGGGGTAGTTTGCTGATTCCTGGGTTAAAGTACTGGTATTTTCCAGCCAAGTGACTTTTACTAAGTCATTTGACTTTCCTGAGACTTAGTTTTTTTATCTGTGCAGTTTGGGTTGTCAGATACACCTTAGAAGTTTGCCAGAGATTAAATGACTAAAAATATGGAGAGGTTCTGTGTATTCTGGAAAGCACTAAAATTTAAATAGTAATATATTTTAATATTATTAAATCATATGTTTATTGTTCTATTGAGTATTATTATATGCCATCAGTCACATTATTGTTATCATATTATCAAAGCAAAACACAATAACCAAAACTGGCAATGGAGAGCCTAATATGAATTAGCCTAAATAAAATGGGAATTTTTTATTTTTACCTTTGAATACATTTGACATGGAACATTGTGTAAGTTTGGAATTTCACTTTTAACCAAAGAAAGCTTGCACTTTGACTCTTCACGTTCTTGTTTTCTTTTTCTTCATTGGGTGGATAACCTGATAAGTTGGGGACATTTGGGGAGTTAGGTGAAAATGAATGATGGGGGAAAAATTGACTTAAATTCCTGTTTGAAACCTCTGGTTCACCTATGCAAGCTGAATTTTCTTCCCTGAGATCTTGTAGGCGATAAAGGACATCTGTTCTGGATGATTCACACCTTTACCTGCCTCAAGGCAGAACAAGAGGAGCTCTTAATACCTTTCTCCTGTCAGTAGTAAGCATGACCAGTTGCTAAGTATAATTAAACTTCAGTTGTTTAGCACTGATAAGATGACTGCAAATATTGTTGCTCTTTATATAAGAATTTCTGTTTAGGGAATATCCAAACGAAAAGCCAGCTTTCCTTTATGAACTTTCACACTTAGTTTTTGAAGGCCTGGTTTATTAGACTGTATACAGATGGAAATGTCCCACGTTCTTCACCTGCTGTTTTCTGAGTCCTATAGCTACACAACACCACACAACCAACTTGAAGAAAAATGAATTCAATTCACAGACTTATCTACTTACCCAGAAGCACTAAGGGGCTTGAACACTATAGGAACTTAATAATACTAAGTTTGAAAGATTTCTTTTAATAAAGTAACTAGTTCATATGGAACAAATAAATAATTTTAAAACTATGCAAACTCACAGTTGATGTCTTTTTTTTGGTTTGTTTTTCTGGTAAATTTTTTTATGGTGGTTTATTATAGGTCACTGAATACACTTCCCTGTGCTGTACAGGAGGACCTTGTTGTTTATCCATCTTATATTTAATAATTTGCCTCTGCTAGTCCCAAACTCCCAAATTACCTTTTTTCCTATGTCTTTGTATCCCTCTGTATTCAACTCTAGCAGCCATTCAAGCCAGAATCACTAGAACACTTTGGTGATTTAAAATGGACCCACGGGTCTTGGTTTCCCACAAACAGTCTAGACAGAGATGTATATGGAAGCTTCTAGCAGGAATTTCCTCAGAATTTTATTGTATTCTGTTGAAAAAACCACACAGAAACATAATCTTGATTTCAATGATTTTTCTTATTTGTATGTTGTCATTGCTTTTAACAGGCCTTCCTGAAATCTATTATTTTATGAACAGAAAGTGAATTAAATCTTTTTAAATGGCATAAATTCACTCTAGCCTTAGAGTTAGTGTCTTTATACATTGGCTTTAAAGTAGGAGTTTCAATCATGTGTATTTCCATTTCAGCTACTTTGAGACATGATAATTATTCCTGCAAGCGGTAACTGGTTAGTATAGCACTGGTAAGAACAGTGAGAAATACTTTAAGGACATATGTTTGAGATGGGAGTAAGCAAAGGGGGAAAACGTTTGAGACGTGTAACAGACACAGCTCTGACATTGAACAGTGCAAATATTAGACTGTTTATCACTATGCCTCCCAGCAGGCCCTTACACTTCCCAGGCAAGCCCCTGGGCTGAGTATGGGTACAGAAAAACTCTCAAAAGCTGTTAAAATCTAATTCAGTCCACCTTAACAATATAAGAAAAAAATATATGATTAGACTTCATTAGTTTGGGATTGCCTCTCATGGAAGATTTAATCTATCCATGACAGCCACAGGGTATCCCCATCTGGTGGGGGGGGGAGGGGGGGACAGTACTTTTTTGTTTTACTTTAATTTATTTATTTAATCGAGGTATAGTTGACTTACCATGTTGTGTTAGATTCAGGTATACAGCAAAGTGATTCAGTTTATATATATATATGTGTGTGTGTATATATATATATATATATATTTTATTATTTATATATGTTCTTTTTCATTCTTTTCCCTTATAGGTTATTACAGAATATTGAGTCGAGTTCCCTGTGCTCTATTTTATATATGGTAGCATGGATATGTTAATCTCAAGGAGATAACATTTCTTGACTCCCACTGACCCAGCTTTTATTTGGAGCCAGGGTCTGTGCTAGGTACTTTATATTCAAGATCTATCACTTACTCTTTACAAAAATCCACTGCAGGAACAGAAGTTCATACACGGGTGTTGGTTACATTGTTCTCTGTATTTTTAAATCAGACTAATGGCCAAAATGGTTCTTCAACCGATGAATCCAGTCTATGCATATAGTAGAATATTCAGCAGCAAAAAGGGATGAAGTCCTAATATGCTCTACAACATGGATGAACCTTGAAAACTTTATGCTGAGTAAACGAAGCCAGACACAAAAAGTCAAAGGGGATAGAGCAGAAGGGGTTGAGGGTCAATCAGGTGTGACTGCTGATAGATAAGGGGTTTCCTTTGGAGGTGATGAAAATGTTATAAAACTGATTGTAGTGATGGTTGCCCAACCCTGTAAATTTACTGAAATACTTTGAATTTACATATTAAGTGGGTGAATAGTTTAGTTTGTGAATTATATCCCAATAAAGCTGTTACTTCCCTGGTGGCTCAGATGGTAAAGCGTCTGCCTACAGTGCAGGAGACCTGAGTTCGATCCCTGGGTCAGGAGGATCTCCTGGAGAAGGAAATGGCACCCCACTCCAGTACTCTTGCCTGGAAAATCCTATGGATGGAGGAGCGTAGTAGGCTACAGTCCATGGTCGCAAAGAGTCGGACACGACTGAGCGACTTCACTTCAC
This sequence comes from Capricornis sumatraensis, assembly GCF_032405125.1. NCBI lineage: Eukaryota > Metazoa > Chordata > Mammalia > Artiodactyla > Bovidae > Capricornis > Capricornis sumatraensis. The sequence continues at coordinate 134,396,323 of NC_091092.1, read as the reverse complement.
TTCAAAGCCGTTACTAACATTCATACAGTTATTTACCAACATACTAACATACAGAGAGTTAGATGCGGGACTTGAATGCCTTGGGAAGACATTTGGATTGTCCTGTTGTCCATGGGCAGCCATCAGTATTTTCACCAAGTAGGATTAAATAGAGTTTTGGTTTAGAAAAACCACTGTTTTAGCAATGTGCATGATGGACGAGAGCAAGGAAACCCCAATGCAAAGAAAACAGTGAGGATCTGCCATATTTGTGGAGATTTTATGAAAATAGTAGTGTGTTTTGTTCTCATGGAATTTCCCCCTCCATATCATTAAGGTAAACTCACCATTTCATCACCCACAGGAGGATCTGTCGCAAGGATAAGAGAAGAATTTATTTGGAGACAACTCTCAAACAGCTCTACCTCCTTGCCAACACTTGGTATTGTTTGCCTATTCGATTCTAGCCATCTGAGTGGGTATGAAGTGGTATCTCCCTGTGGTTTTGATGTGCATTTCCCTGATGACCAGGGATGCTGAGCATCTTTTCATGTGCTTATGGGCCATTTTCTGTCTTCACCCTCTGCTTGCTAAAGTGGCAGTTTTACAATTAGAGATCAGTTCCTCTGTTCTTTCAAAGTGGAAATACCTAAACCTAGTGATTCTCAAGCCAGGCAGTTTTGCCCATCTCTCCCCACCCCGCCCCCCAACCAAGAATGGTCACCAGGTAAAATAGAGATGCCCACTTAAATTTGAATTTCAAACAAATGGCTAAATTGGGTGGAACATACATACACTAACAAGTTATGAGTTGTTTATTCAAAGTTCTCAGTAAACTGTGCAGCCTATATTTTTATTTGCTAAATCTGGCAGCTTCACCCCAGGGAGACATTTAGCAATGTCTGAAGACATTGTTGGTCATCATAACTCAGTAGGGTGGGGAGGGGTGCGTTGCCAGTGAGTAGAGTCCATGTTTACTGTGAAGCATCCCACAGTGCTCTAGAAAGTTCCTCACAACAACAAATGGCTATGTCAGTAGCTTGGAGGTTGAATAATAACCCTGAATTAGTGGTTTAGTGAGAACTGAGTCTGAGAGATGAGTAGTTGATGGCCTCAGGGAAAGGAGATGCTCTGGAGAAAGAATCGGAGTGAGTGGCTGGGCTGAATAGATGGAAGATTGAACTGAGTTGGGGCTTCCTAGGTGGCGCAGTGGTAAAGAATCCATCTGCCAATGCGAGAGATAAAGGTTCAGTCCCTGGGTTGGAAAGATCCCCTGGAGAAGGAAATGGCAACCCACTCCGGTATTCTTGCCTGGAAAATCCAGGGACATAGGAGCCTGGAAGGCTACAGTCCATGGGGTTGCAAAGAGTTGGACACGACTGAGCACACGCTCAACTGAGTTTACCCCATGTTCTTTAAGGGCTTAGAGACCAGTGTTGACTGCTCTTAGAGTCAAAGAAGAGGCAGGCAGGGCGGGACCGCTTGGCCATCCGAGAAGCTGTTATCAAACGGATCCCCAAACAGCATCAATGTGCTGCCTCTGGAGGTTGCTGCTGCAAACCAAAACAGAGCCTCACCTTGGGAGCTGAGAAGGATCTGAGCCCACAACCCTGGGCACCACCAGCCCAGCCTCCCACTCTCATGCCAGACCTCCAGTCCACATGGCTGATGAGGCCCTCGCGTGGCTCTGTTGGCATGAAATGAACAAGTCTGATTTGAACAGCAGACCAGCTAAATGAAAGATCGCATCCCCTCTCCAGGCAGGATTGCTGACCCTGTATATTTTGCTTGTTGTCTCCATTTTCTGTTCCCCCGAATATACATGAGAGTAGGTGACAATCTAGCATTTATCAAATTCCTGTGTGTGAGGGTCGTTTCCAGTAGTGTTATCATGAGCATTAGCTTCTTCTCCCACAGAGAGCAGAAATGAGAGTTAATAGAGTTGATTAACCCAAAATCCTAGCACACAGGTTCTTAGAATATTTGTTCTCAAAAATGGCCTCTGTTCGATTCTCCATCTTTACTTGCCATTATTCTGCAGCATCCCTGGGGTAGACTGGTTCATGGGAGGAATTCTGTGTGCAGGAAAAGGAGCAATTCAATAATTCAGAGAGAGAAGCTCGTCCTCAACCGGATAAGCTGCCTCCAGCACTTCTATCAAAAGTCATTGAATTGCTCAGAGCCATCTTCATACTCCCGAGACGTCAGACAATTGTGTCTTTCAAGTCACACAGTCAAGCACAAGGTGCATCTGTCTAAAAAGTACTCATGATCCCTCATGCTGTAGACATTCTTTTGAATGATTTTGGTGTTTTCATGGTCCCTGTGTTTGGAGCCATGTTTTATTAGGATGTTTGGCTTTCGTTTCATGTATCTCTCATGGAAAGCAAAGGAGATCTCCAAGATGATAACAGTGTTTCAAAAAAATGAGTATTAGGTCAAATTGCTATTGGTGAATAGTAGAATACTTGTGCCTGGCATAAAATTTTTTTAAAGAAAATAATGCATAATTTCTCTCCTTTAAGTTTGCTCTTTTTTCTTCTACTAAACATTTTTTGAGCTTCCCTGGTGGCTCAGATGGTAAAGAATCTGCCTGCATTGCAGGAGATCCAGGTTCAATTCCTGGGTCAGGAACATACCCTGGAGAAGGGAATGGCTACCTGTTCCAGTATTCTTGCCTGGAGAATTCCATGGACAGAGGACCTTGGGAAGCTACAGTCCATGGGGTTGCAAAGAGTTAAACATGACTGAGAGACTATTTTCACTTTCACACATTTTTTATTCCTGACTACCTCAGAGTTCCCATGTTTCTGTGATGTATTTGGATAGCAAGTCGAGGGTCCAAGAGGAATCTGGTAAGTCAAAAATTAAAAGTAAACAATAGTGTACTATGCAAAGAGGTGGACCCTGAGCCATAGAGCTGCTCTTCAAAAGCAGGTGGCTTTTCTGTTAGAGAACGGAACTTTTGATGGGGCATGAAAGCCCTTACATCAATCAGATGTCTGCTCCCACTGGACTTCATTCATGATAGCCGCACTGACTTGTTGCAAGGTGGTGCTCAGCAAACTGGGACAGAGGTTGTGTTAGAATCTGTCAACGCAGGCGATGTGGGTTCAAGGGTCTGAATGAACACTTCTCTGGGTAATGCTGTTTCAACCCATGCATGAATTCTTCATCCCCTGGACCATGCCCAAACTGGGAATACACCTCATTTGCCCAGATGGCACTTTTCTTCTATTGTAATCAGATAGAAAATACCAGACACCAAGAGACAAAGTTTGTTACTCCTGTATTCCCCCATCATAGGAAGGGCCATCTTGAAGGGATTCCCCAGGCTGCTCTTGCCTCTGCCTGAGGGCAGAGGTCTTGAAGACTCTTGAGGCTGCAAGGAGATCCAACCAGTCCATCCTAAAGGAAATCAGTCCTGAACATTCATTGGAAGGACTGATGTTGAAGCTGAAACTCCAATACTTTGGCCACCTGATACGAAGAATTGACTCACTGTAAAAGACCCTGATGCTGGGAAAGATTAAAGGTGGGAGAAGGGGACAGCAGAGGATGAGATGGTGGGATGGTATCACCGATGCTATGGACATGAGTTTGAGCAAGCTCTGAGAGTTGGTGATGGACAGGGAACCCTGGCATGCTGCAGTCCATGGGGTTGCCAAAAGTCGGACACGACTGAGCAACTGAACCGAACTGAAGCTGAGACTCGGCTCTGCTTTGAATGGTTGTGAGCCCTGGGATGCGGAGGGGTAGCCCCCTCCACACCAAGGACTGTGGCCCCAAACAGGCCCATGTTCCAAAGGCCAGGGCATGGAGCCCTCCTTCTGTTATTCCCTGGACCCACACGTAAACAGATGATGTTGGTTAGATTGCCTTCCCATAGGCCTTAGGTCAGTAACTACACAAATTGATCTCAGAGCACACCAGAATCTTAAGTGCCAGGAGAGCAATTCTTGGTCCTCTCTGTTGGGGAAATCCAGGCATGGCCCTGCTTTGTAATTTTCATGCGAGCACCACCTCTGAATACCAGTGTTTCAGCTCAGCCCCTGAGCACAAAACCACCTGCTGGGGTTCCGTTTTCTCCTTTTATTACTCCCCCATTCCACTTGCTGGAGAGCAGAAATAAAACTCTATCATCCATAAAAGATTCCTCCTTGACTGGGCCGAAATACGCCTCCTTTGTATAACAAAAGAACGGAAAAAAAGAAAAAAACGCTTGTGTTTTGAAAGTCTGGTGGAGGAGACAGAAAGAGCTCCAGGGAGAAGGGGTTCAACCCGGCCCCACCCCCACTCGCTCCCGGAGAGCTGCCAGCTGCCAGCAAGCAGGGTTCACTGTAAATGGATGGTGACAAGAATGTGGGGGAGGTGACTGGGAAGATTAGTTCCGCTGAGACAGGCTCTAAAGGGAGCCCCCTGGAGTGCCGCTGCTGTTTTCTACAGGATGGCCGCCCCCGCCAGTCCCTTCTAATGAAAGTGGCGGCCGTGGGTCTACACTCCTGGTATGTCTGCCCGCATAAACCCCCTCACTCATCACAACAGCGATTGGCATGCGTCTAAAGAAGGCCAGACTTCCAAGAGAGCCTCCATAATGCCTTTGTTTTAGAACATGATGAGGAATCATCTTCAACTGCCCAATTTCCTGAGTTTTTTTCTTATCAAGCCTCTTGAAAGACAGTCCTTGTATTCTTAAAGCAGAATGGTAGAAGCACACAGAATTATAGGAGAGACAGTGCAATCATTGTTGGGAGGACTTAATAGATGGAAAGAAAGGGCAGGGCATGGTCTCGGGGCCTGTTTTGCCAGGTGCCAGGGGTCAAGAGTCACTGTGGACCAAGTTCCCCAGTTGAAGAACTTTCTTTTGTGCTTGAACACCATCACACGATGGCTGGAAGCTTAACTCATGCTGGAATAAATGGACTGTGTAGATAGGCATGTGGAAATAAAAGCCAGCAACCAAGCGCTACCTGAAATGACCATCTTGCCCAGTTTGTCAAAAGATTACATAGCAGAAGTAAATTAGAATTGAATACCCACTTCGCAGGGACATAAATCTGAAGCTGTGTATACTATAAATTAGAAAAAGAAAAGATGCTGTGATCCAAGAGCAATATTCTAACCAAGGGAGGCAAGGTTGAAAGAAGTATGCACACACAATAGCAATATATATATACATATACACACTCATTTGTTGTTGGTAAGGTCCTTGGGTCTCAGTACACAAAGACTTGCTCCCTAAAGGAGAAACTGGGGCACTTTTGGTCTCCTTTACCTTTCTGAGTATCACAGAAGAGCCTACAAAGAAAACCTCAATAATCCTAGAAAGATGCTAGTAATCGGGGACTGGCCAGCAACAAAGGGCATTTAGGAATGACCTCTTGCTTCTTGATATATGCCTCTGGTTTGTTCTTCCTCTTAAAGGTGAATTAGTTATCAGGTAGCATTTCAGATTTGCTTAGAATGTAAGCTTCCAGAGGCAAGGGTGGTTTCATTTTTTTCTTGCTGTAACTCTTCATTGACGGTCTTGGCTCTCTATTTTAATCAGTGATTGATGACCATGGACGAAAAGCCAGTGCAAAAATCTCCATGATTTGCCCCAAAGCCAGCCCTACTTTGATGCAGCAGAAGTTCCTGGGAAGACTCTTAGCCAACTAGCTCTAGAGGTGAACCCACCTCTGCTCCCTCTTATATCCCTACATCTCATAGATCATTGTACCCCTTGAGCACTGTCCCTCACCAATGGACTTACTTAAAGTTAGCTTTATTTGTTCCCAAACCTGTTGAAGCCAGTTATGCTTGGAACTATATTCTGTCATTTTGTCCAGCTGTACTGAAGTATGATTGACAAATAAAAATTATATGCATTTAGGTTGCACAATGTGATTTTTTTCCTAAAGGTGTAAAAAGTGATGATATCTCTGTGTGTGTTTGTGTGTGTGTGGGGGGGGTGCATGCACACACTCACGCATGTGCTAAGTAGCTTCAGTCATGTCTGACTCTTTGCAACTTCATGCACTAGCCCACCAGGCTCCTCTGTCCATGGGATTCTCCAGGCAAGAATACTGGAATGAGTTGCCATTTCTTCCTCCAGGGAATCCTCCCAACCTGGGGATGGAACCCATGTCTCTTATGTCTCCTGTATTGACAGGCAAGTTCTTTACCACTACTGCCACCTGGGAAGCCCATCATCCGAGTATACACTGTCAAATGATGGCCTCCATCCATTAATTAGGACATCCATCACCTCACATATTTACTTGGCTGCATGTGTAGTATACACTTAAGATCTACTCTCTTAGCAAATTGTGCTTATGTAATCTGTACTTTTATGAAAAGTGATATGAATGTGATTGTTTTTACACAACACAGAGGAGGACTCTGAAAATGAAGCAGAATGTTCACAGGTTCAGAAGAGCTGATAATCTAATCACTCAGTCACCCTCCTATGTATTCTATTGGTCCTGAGGGAAGATGGCAAGAGACGCCACAGTGGGGGCTGCTTCTGAGCTTTCAGTGGCTCAGCCAGTCTTCCAAGCAGCTCTGAAGACCAGAAGGGAGCTCTGCCATGTATTCTGGAACCTGAAGTTGGGAATCAGATTCACAGCCCCCAATTTCTAAAAGCGCATGAAGTAATATGGTCTATTGGACCTTGTAACAGCAACAACAACAAAAAAGGAATGTTTCTTTGGCTTACAAATTAGAGAAGAACATTTGTGTTTATTAAAATGATTCAAACTAATTAATTCATAGCTATCACTGGGAAACACTCAAAGGGGAAAGGTCTGTGTTTCTGTTTAAAATTGCAGAACAGTGAAATATTTTGGATGCCAATCCACAGCTCTAGCAAATCAATATTAGTGAATATTTCTGCAAGATTGCATGATATTTCTTTTAAAAACTGGCATTAGGAACCCCCCCCACATTCAGTATAAAATATAAAAATTATATATCAAAGCAATAACTAGTAAAAAATTATTCTGGATTTAATTTTATTTCACATGTAGTTGTTTAGTTGCTAAATTGTGTCTGACTCTTTGCAACCCCATGGACGGTAGCATGCTTCTCTGTCCTCCACTGTCTCCTGGAGTTTGCTCAAATTCATGTCCATTGATTTAAAGCATGATGTGGCAATCCAATGCTATTTATTGTGGGAAAAGAAAAGTTGACCTTGGTAGACTCTTTGGTATTTTGAAATGAATGTTGAAATATGGCTCTGTCATAGACATTGGGTTCTATGTGCTCCAAGTTTAGCTGCTACATGATTTCTATCATCGAAGTACCCTTGAAATCAGAAATGGAAATGTTCTTTCAGGATAGTCATCTATTCCTGGGATGTGATACAGAACTGTTACTTCCAAAATGTTTCCTTGTTCTTGGTACACGACAGAGTCTTTTAAGAACAAAGAGTTATTCTCAATTCAAGCTGTACTGAGCTGCGCCAACTGAACCCCAGCATTATTTCAGACATTCTGTATTCACTGGGGAGGATGGAACAAAGTAATTAAGAGATGATGGCCCAGAGACCTTCAGAGAAAGGCATTCTTCTTGTGTTCTACAGCTTTTTCTATTTGTTTCTCTATCTTTCGCCATCTCTCCCATCCACTCTTCAGGCCAGCATATACAGAGTCCTGGAGAATAAGAATATTGTATATTCACTAATTAACTTACTTGGGGTTAGCATCCAGGCATTCAGGGGTTTCCATCATATTTTTTACAACCTGCTAAGTACAGCTGCCGGTAAGAACTACTGATTCTGCTTGGTTGACATACCACTTGTAACAGGGCATAACATACCACATCTTGCTTCCATTTTAGCTACTCTGTATTGAATCAGACACCATTCGTCACTTTCAAGTTCTGACTTCTGTCTCTTACACATGAGTATTTAGACTTCCATAGTTCAGTTCAAGGGCCTCCCTGGTGGCTCAGACGGTAAAGAATCTGGCTACAGTGCAGGAGATTCAGGTTCAGTCCCTGGGTTGGGACGATCCTCTGGAGAAGAGAATGGCAATCCACTCCAGTATTCTTGCCTGGAGAAGTCCATGGACAGAGAATCCTGGTGAGCAACAGTTCATGGGGTTGCAAAGAGTCTGAAACGGGTCAGCAACTAATACGTAGAGTTCAGTTCAAATGCTATTTCCTTTACGGCCTAGCTTCAGGGAGCGCTACAGGCAGTGCTATTAGAATAGAAAACCATGGCAGTGGCTCTTTCTGAATGACTGGTTTGGAATTAGGGCGATTCATTAATTCAACATTTCTTACGTACTCACTATGTATCAGGCGATGAGCTAAGTAAGCCCTGAGGATCTTTAAAAGGGAGTATCTGGGAGTTGTAGCATCTTAACAAAGATCACAGTCTGTGCTTTATGGAAATTCATAGTCCACCTGGGCAACAGACACCAAAAAAAGTAAGAGTATGGGTGGTAGTGGCGTGAAAAAGGAGCCCCCAAAGTGTTAGGAGCAGGGGGAGGGAGGGACGCTGGGACTGGGCCTTTGTGGCATTCATTCATGAATCTTCTTGTGGGTGTTTGTTTTCATTTCTTTTTTAAAAACTTTTTTTACTTTTTTATTGAATCATAGTTGATATACAGTGTTGTGTTAGTTTCAAGTGTACGGCACCAGGATTCAGTTGCACATATGTATCTATATCTACTCTTTTTCAGGCTCTTTTCCCTTATAGGTTGTTGCAAAATATTGAGTACAGTTCCCTGTGCTATACAGTAGGTCCTTGTTATTTACTTGTTTTATATATAGAAGTGTGTATATGTTAATCCCATCCTCCTAATTTACACCTCCCTTTCCCTTTGGTAACCATAAGTTTGTTTTCTATGTCTCTAGAGCTCTGTTTTGTAAATAAGTTCATTTGTATCTTTTTTTTTTTTTTTTTGATTCTACATATAAGCGATATCATATGATATTTGTCTTTCTCTGTCTGGTTTGGTTCACTAAGTATGAGAATCTCTAGGTCCATCCATGTTGCTATAGCGAAAGCGAAAGTCACTTAGTCGTGTCCGACTCTTAGTGACCCCATGGACTGCAGCCTACGAGGCTCCTCCATCCATGGGATTTTCCAGGCAAGAGTACTGGAGTTGCTATCAGTTCAGTTCAGTTCAGTTCAGTCGCTCAGTTGTGCCCGACTCTTTGCGACCCCATGAATTGCAGCACGCCAGGCCTCCCTGTTCATCACCAACTCCCGGAGTTCACTCAGACTCACGTCCGTCGAGTCCGTGATGCCATCCAGCCATCTCATCCTCTGTCATCACCTTCTCTTCCTGCCCCCAGTCCCTCCCAGCATCAGAGTCTTTTCCAGTGAGTCAACTCTTCGCATGAAGTGGCCAAAGTACTGGAGTTTCAGCTTTAGCATCATTCCTTCCAAAGAAATCCCAGGGTTCATCTCCTTCGGAATGGACTGATTAGATCTCCTTGCAGTCCAAGGGACTCTCAAGAGTCTTCTCCAACACCACAGTTCAAATTCTTCAGTGCTCAGCCTTCTTCACAGTCCAACTCTCACATCCATACATGACTACTTGAAAAACGATAGCCTTGACTAGCCGGACCTTAGTTGGCAAAGTAATGTCTCTGCTTTTGAATATACTATCTAGGTTGGTCATAACTTTTCTTCCAAGGAGTAAGCATCTTTTAATTTCATGGCTGCAGTCACCATCTGCAGTGATTTTGGAGCCCCAAAAAATAAAGTCTGACACTGTTTCCACTGTTTCCCCATCTATTTCCCATGAAGTGATGGGACCGGATGCCATGGTCTTCATTTTCCGAATGTTGAGCTTTAAGCCAACTTTTTCACTCTCCTCTTTCACTTTCATCAAGAGGCTTTTTAGTTCCTCTTCACTTTCTGCCATAAGTGTGGTGTCATCTGCATATCTGAGGTTATTGATATTTCTCCCGGCAATCTTGATTCCAGCTTGTGTTTCTTCCAGCCCAGCGTTTCTCCTGATGTACTCTGCATAGAAGTTAACTAAGCAGGGTGACAATCTACAGCCTTGACGTACTCCTTTTCCTATTTGGAACCAGTCTGTTGTTCCATGTCCAGTTCTAACTGTTGCTTCCTGACCTGCATACAGATTTCTCAAGAGGCAGGTTAGGTGGTCTGGTATTCCCATCTCTTTCAGAATTTTCCACAGTTTCTTGTGATCCACACAGTGAAAGGCTTTGGCATAGTCAATAAACCAGAAATAGATGTTTTTCTGGAACTCTCTTGCTTTTTCCATGATCCAGCGGATGTTGGCAATTTGATCTCTGGTTCCTCTGCCTTTTCTAAAACCAGCTTGAACATCAGGGAGTTCACGGTTCACATATTGCTGAAGCCTAGCTTGGAGAATTTTGAGCATTACTTTAGTAGCATGTGAGATGAGTGCAATGGTGCGGTAGTTTGAGCATTTTTTGGCATTGCCTTTCTTTGGAATTGGAATGAAAACTGACCTATTCCAGTCCTGTGGCCACTGCTGAGTTTTCCAAATTTGCTGTCATATTGAGGGCAGCACTTTCACAGCATCATCTTTCAGGATTTGAAATAGCTCAACCTGAATTCCATCACCTCCACTAGCTTTGTTCGTAGTGATGCTTTCTAAGGCCCACTTGACTTCACATTCCAAGATGTCTGGCTCTAGATTAGTGATCACATCATCATGATTATCTTGGTCATGAAGATCTTTCTTGTACAGTTCTTCCATGTATTCTTGCCACCTCTTCTTAATATCTTCTGCTTCTGTTAGGTCCATGCCATTTAGGAGTTGCTATAAATGGCATTATTTCATTCTTTTTATGGCTGAGTAATATTCAATTGTGTATATGTGTGTGTGTGTGTGTCTGTGTATATCCCATCTTCTTAAGCCAGTCATCTGTCAGTGGACATTTTGGTTGTTTCTATGTCTCGGCTGTTGGAAATAAAGCTGCTATGAACATTGGGGTGTATGTATCTTTCTGAGGCTTCCTTGGTGGCTCAGAGGTTAAAGCGTCTGCCTGGAATTTGGGAGACCCAGGTTCGATCCCTGGGTCAGGAAGATCTCCTGGAGAAGGAAATGGCAACCCACTCCAGTACTCTTGCCTGGAGAATCCCATGGAGGGAGGAGCCTGGTAGGCTACAATCCATGGGGTCGCAAAGAGTTGGACATGACTGAGCACTTTCACTTTACTTTTCTGTGGATATGTCCAAGAGTGAGATTGCTGGATCATATGGTAAATCTATTTTTAGTTTTTCAAGGAACCTCCATACTGTTCTCCATTGTAGCCGTACCATGTTTTCATTTCTTTTGGGTAATACCTAGGAGTGATAAAGCTGATCAGGGGGTAATTTTAGAAACTTCCAAACTTTTCCATGAGTTTGTACCATGTTTCATTTCCCCCAGTGCTGCATGAGTTCCATTTGATCTACAATCTTACCAATACTGGATCTTGCCAAATTTTTACCCATTCTCATGTGTAGCAGTATCTCTGTTTGGTTTTAATTTATATTTTCCTAATAACCAATTATAAGTTATATATTATTATAAGGTAGACATAGATATGAGTATATGCATAATATAGATATAATTATATTTCTGATTATATTATATATTGAATATATTCATTATGAATGTAGTTATATCTTCAGTTCAGTTCACTTCAGTCGCTCAGTCCCGTCTGACTCTCTGCAACCCCATGAATTGCAGCACGCAAGGCCTCCCCGTCCATCACCAACTTCCGGAGTTCACTCAAACTCATGTCCATAGAGTCAGTGATGCCATTCAGCCATCTCATCCTCTGTTGTCCCCTTCTCCTCCTGCCCCCAATCCCTCCCAGCATCAGAGTCTTTCCAATGAGTCAACTCTTCGCATGAGGTGGCCAAAGTACTGGAGTTTCAGTTTTAGCATCAGTCCTTCCAAAGAACACCCAGGACTGATCTCCTTCAGAATGGACTGGTTGGATCTCCTTCCAGTCCAAGGGACTCTCAAGAGTCTTCTCCAACACCAGAGTTCAAAAGTATCAATCCTTCGGTGCTCAGCCTTCTTCATAGTCCAACTCTCACATCCATACATAACCACTGGAAAAACCATAGCCTTGATTAGATGGACCTTTGTTGGCAAAGTAATGTCTCTGCTTTTGAATATGCTATCTAGGTTAGTCATAACCCTCCTTCCTTCCGAGGAGTAAGTGTCTTTTAATTTCATGGCTGCAATCACCATCTGCAATGATTTTGGAGCCCCCAAAAATGAAGTCTGACACTGTTTCCACTGTTTCCCCATCTATTTGCCATGAAGTGATGGGACCAGATGCCATGATTTTCATTTTCTGTATGTTGAGCTTGAAGCCAACTTTTTCACTCTCCTCTTTCGATTTCATCTTATAGACTATATAATAGTTAAATAGTTATTATAAATATATGTATAATATAGATACAATTATATCTCTGGTTATATTATATGTTAATAAAATGTTAATAATACAATCATAATATACATTATAGAATATATATTAGTTATATAGTTATATGTATAATATATAATATCTCTGATTATATTGTATATTAATAGTATTAATATAGTTATAATGTATTATAACATATATTAGCTATATTGTTGTTATTATATGTTGAAGAACTTTCCACATGTTCATCAGCCATTAGGATATAGAGATTATAGAGCAATCCATTTCTGCTACTGAATTGTGACACCTTTTAAGTCTGGGCCGTTTCTTACTTGTCTTTGTGTCCTGTTGTTCAGCTAGCAAAGTTCCTAGTATAGAATAGCTTCCTCTACCTCTCAACCCCCCCCAAAACATAATTACTGAACTGAATCAATCACCACTTCAGCCTCTACAGGCTCTGTCTCATGCTTTTCCATCGTGGTATGTGCTGCCTGATGTTTATACTTTTGCCAGTATTCTCTGGAGGCTGGGCCTGCCCTGCTTGCCCATAGCAGCAGGCTAGAATTCCGTGAGGAGGAACGTACCAATGGCCACTCAGCAGCCCTCAACCAGGGCCTGAAGAGATGGTGTTTAAATAGCCCAACAAGCTCATCCCATGGGGGCCCCCTCTGAGGCATGTGATGTTCTATGCTGACAGTTCCTTGTGGGATGAAGTTCCTGTTACCACAGTGGGAAGATGCTTGATCGTACACTCCCTGTTGGCTTCCCTGCCTTGCCTTCTCTTCAGTGCTCACTCCCCAACTTCCTTAATGGAATTTCCTTGAATCACCTCCCACATACACAACTCTTTTGAGGTTTCTTTATGGGGGAATGAAAACAAAGACAGTAGCCTTCTTTTCCAAATGAAGAAACCAAAGTGCAGAGAAAATAAGTGAAGTATTCACGGCACAGCTAGTAATTGATGACATACATCCTCGGGCATCTAGAAACATGCTCTTTTAGAAGAGGAGTTTGTTTTCATGAGCAGTAATAACAACCATTGATACATGAAAGAAGAGTGCAAGAAGGAGAAGAAGAAATATCTATCTACCTGCCTAACTACCTATGTCTCAGAAAGCTCAAGGCTATATAAAATGAAAGGTAAATAAGTGAAATGATTCTCAACTACAGAACTTACTGTGTGCCAGCTACTATTTTAAGTGTTTTTTGTGTGAATCAACACACAGCGTCATTTAACACAAAGCACTATAAGACAGGTGCATTGTTATCATTATCTGCTGTTCATGGATAAAGAAAAAAGGACACAGAGAGCTTAAGGAACTTGCCAAAGGTCACACTTGCAGAGGTCTGACTCCTGGGTTTGTGCTCACAACCATCAAACTACATTGACTTTGGGGAAGTGGCAGAGAAATTCTAGAAGTAACAGATTACTGTTGGCTTTTGGCAGCAGTGGTCTTGAAAAGAGAACATGGGATTATGCTTAATTAAGGACTAATTCTTCCTAGGGCCATCAAAGAACTCATTCTAGTCAACTAGGATATTTTCAGGGACAGAAATTAACTACCCAACTGAAAATGACTTAAACAGCAGGGAGTAACTAATAAATCTCACAAAATAAGAGATCTGGAGCCAGGGGGCTCCAAACTTGGCTTATTCAGAATTTAAATGACATCAAAGGAGCAGTGACTCACATACTCATTCTTTATTTTCTACCCAATTTCATTTTCTTTGTGATTCTCTTGGTTCTCTATCAGGGTCTCAGGAAGGTTGCCTCAACTCCATATAGAAAGTATCATCAGAAAGGGAAGGAGGAAATTTGTCCCAGAATCTTCAGGAAAATATCCCTTTTGGTCCTATTGGATAGGATTAGGTCACATGATCTAGGCACAGGGGAAGCTAGGAAAGTGAGTTGGATGTTCTCTGTCTCCATCTCGCAAGTCAGGTTCCACTGAAAACAAAAACCTGGACCAAGACTGATTGAGAAGGCAATCAATCATGATGCACGTCACTTAAATCCCACATGAGAGCCGCCTTTTCATGATATACTTAAATTTGGAAAAGCCAGAATTTATCTGCTTTGTGTCAACTAAAAAGATGTATAACTTGCGAGTTGTAAGTTAAGTTTTATTTGGGGGCAAAATGAGGACTGCAGCCCAGGAGACAGCAGCTGAGATAGCTCTGAGAGGCTGTTCCAGAGAGGCAGTGGAGGAAGGCCAATATATAAGATTTTGGTGAAAGGGGAGTTCAAGCAATCAAGCGCGCGCTTTACAAAAGGTTTTCTGCTAGTCACAAGGAGCTGATGTCACCATGAAGGGATTTAGTGATTTTCTAGATATGAAGTGTTGTAAGGGTTGGAATCATGAAGTCGTTTCCTGAAAATATCTACCTAAAGATCTGTTCCACCAGTTTCCCTAGAGCACAGAGTGCCTCACTCTCCACCCTGAATTCCCCTTGGGGGGTGTTGGAAATGGGCAGCTGCTGCAGCACAGGGTTCAATCTCCACTGAGGTAGATGGCAAATGCCATTGTTGTCTTTTGGTCACTGGCAAATGCTCTTGGCAAGTGCCAATTTGTAACATTTGCAAAGACAGCCTTGCGGGACAATGTGAGGTAACACTCAGGGTTGAAGCTGGAGATGGCCCCAGCTGTTAATGTCATATTTTGGAGCAGAACATCAGACAGGACCGGAAGCAGTCTGTCCCAGTCAGAACAGGGAGGTACCATATTCACCATATTTTGCAGGCCTCAGAAACTGTCTTCTAAATCCAGAGCAGAAGCAGGAGAATTGGAATTGCTGGACTCAGCCAGTCAGCAGATGTTCTGTGAGTGTTTAGTCTTAGGGTGGTGTATTAATCATTGTCAGGGAAGGAGGGATACTGAGATATCAAATGTGTGTCCCGACCTCAAGAAAGACGTAAAAATCTGATAATAATCAACACAACTGAGCACATATTCTGTCTGTGAAGCCTGTTTAAAGCAAATGACATTGTTCTAGACACTAAAACGTACTTTTAATCTTCATAGTAGTCTTGTGAAATAGGTCATATTTATTAGCTTCATTCACCAATATGGAAACTGAGGCCAAGTAGGTAATGGAGACTTGGAGAGTTAAAGTTATTTTGAGATTAAGATACTCAATGTGTCTTGCATGATTTTACAAAGTAAAAACCCAATTAAGGAATGAAGACACTGGCTGTAAACTTAAAAAAAAAAAAGAGTGTGTATAATTAATATTACATGGCACTATAAAGATTGAAGCGCACTGTCAAAATCACTTTCTTAATTGAAATATAGTTGATTTATAATCAACAGGTGTACAGCAAAGTGATTCACTTACTATTTTTTCAGATTATTTTCCATTATAGGTGTATAGTTTCCTTTGTTATATAGTAAATCTTGTTGTTTATCTATTTTATGTGTAGTGGTATGTATCTGTTAATTCCATACTCTTAATTTACCCCTCACCTTCACCTTTCCCTTTTGGTAGTTGTAAGTTTGTTTTCTATGAGAGTCTGTGTTTTATAAATAAGTTCATTTGTATCACTTTTTAGATTCCACATGTAAGTGATAATCATACAATACTTGTCTTTCTGTCTTACTTCACTTAGTATGATAATCTTTACGTCCATCCATGTTGCTGTAAATGGCAATATTTCATTCATTTTTATGGTTGAGTAATATTCCATTCTGTGTGTGTGTGTGTGACTACATACACACATATACCCACGCCACATCTTCTTAAATCAGTTGTCTGTTGATGGATACTTGGGTTGTTCTTTCCATGTCCTGGCTGTTGTAAATAGTGCTGCTATAAACATTGGGGTGTGTTTATCTTTTCGAATTAGAGTTTTTATCTTTTCTGGATATATACCCAGGAGTGGGATTGCTCTATTCTATGGTAACTCTAATTTTACGTCTTTAAGGAACCTCCACACTGTTCTCCATAGTGACTGCTCTCATTTACATTCCCACCAACAGTGTAGGAGGGTTCCCTTTTCTCTACATCCTCTCCAGCATTTATTATTTGTAGACTTTTTGATGATAGCTGTTCTGACTGGTATGAGGTAATACCTCAGTGTGATTTTTATTTACATTTCTCTAATACATTGACTTTACAAGAAGATAAGGCTCAGTTCAAGACATACAGGCAGAGAAATCAGCAACCAGCATGATAGACCAGACAGTATTCTTAGTTTCCTTGACTATTACGGGGAGCTACAAACACAGAGCTACAAACGGTAGTTGGAAGGAACCTAGAAGGTCATATGCATGTCAACAGTGTCGCTTGTTTCAGGGAGTTAGAACAGTAGCCAGGAGCCCAGAGGGACTTTTGGAACATTCGACAGTACAGTATAGCTGGGGTTGCCAATCTCTGGTATCTAAGGCCGGATGATCTGAGGTAGTGCTGATGTAATAATAATAGAAAGCACACAATAAATATAATGCGTTTGAATCGTCCCGAATCTCCCCCTGAACCCACCTGCCCACTCCCACCCTGTGGAAAATTTGTCTTCTGCAAAACCCATCTCTGGTGTCAAAAAGGGTGGGAACTGCTGCAGCATAGCAAAGCCTGCTGCCCAGGCTCCAGGGATAATTCCCAGAATCCCAGGTTGACAGAACGTGAAGATCCAAAGTAGCTTTCAGAGATGCTCGTGATTTACAGCTGTTGGTCTATAAGTAAAATGGAGTACTACTCAGCCAGAAAAGAATGAGATTTTGCTATTTGCAACAGCATGTATGGACTTGGAGGGTATTACGCTAAGTGAAATAAGTCAGAGAAAGACAGATACTGTATGATATCATTTGTATGTGGAATCAAAAAATAAAATGTGAATATAGTTTTAAAAAAAAAGGAAAGAAAGAAACAGAATCCAAGACATAGAGAACAAACTAAAGGTTACCTGGGGAGAGAAGAGAGGGGTAAGATAGAGGTAGGGGATTAAGAGGTACAAACTACTATGCATAAAATAAACAAGTACAAGCACAGGGAATATAGTCAATGTTTTATAATAATATGAAGGCAGGAGGAGAAGGGGACGACAGAGGATGAGATGGCTGGATGGCATCACCGACTCGATGGACATGAGTCTGAGCAAGCTCCTAGAGTTGGTGATGGACAGGGAGGCCTGGCGTGCTGCTGTCCATGGGGTCGCAGAGTCAGACACGACTGAGCGACTGATAGCCTCTAAAAACTGTGAATCACTGTGTAGTATACCTGAAGCTTATATAATATTGTACATCAACCATACCTCAATAAAAAAATTTTTTTAAGACTTACAACTGCAGATAGGCTCTTCCTCCTGCATTTAACCTTTTCCTCCAAATGCAGGGCGAACAGTTCATTGTAGTTTGCTGAGGTCTCTCCCTGTGTCAGACTGTCCTCCACACTGGAGAACTTCTCAGTCCTGTGCAAACCAGAAGGTTTGGTCATTTTACAAGCAGTAAACACACTCATTCTAGGTTGCTCTGACAACTGAACCAATGGATAATAGAGAATGAAAAGTTAGAGAAACAGAGATTTGAGAGAGGGAGTTTGCTCTTCTCTCAGTAATAAATTCCCTTAACAAAATCCAAGGAAGTCAAAGTAAAGAGTTTCTATAAACACTGGATTTTCTTGCAGTCAGGAGATTCTCTGCTTCCTAATATTAAAGTACCCACACTGTCCAGCATGGTAGTCGTTGGCCGTAGGTAGCTACTGATCACTTGGAATGTGTAAGTCCAAACTGAGATGTGCGGGGAAAAAATCAAGTGTAAACCATCTTGACTTGAAGACTTAACTACAGGAAAAAAAAAGGATATAAAGTCGCAATAATATGCTTTATATTGATTACATGTTGAAATGATAATATTCTAGACATATTGGATTAAATTAATGTCATTAACATTAATTTACCTGTTTCTTTTTATTTCTCTTAATGTGTAATTTTTCTTATCACATGTATTGCTTACATTACATTTCTGTTGGATGGTGCCCTTCTGAAAAGATAATTATAGGAAGACTGTCTCTATTAAGAGAGATTCCCTTTGTTTACTGTTCCTTTTGCTATCGTTTACAAAATCAAGCTAGAGCTTAATTAGTTAAAATTATGCAAATCTCGCAGAGGCCTCAGAAGAGGTTCCAAGGGAAATTTCATTGCCTTGTAGGCATTGCCCTGGAGCTGTTTAAGGCAGAAAAGCTGCTGGGAACACACTCAAGCTTTCTTGTAGCCAGGGGTTCCAGGCCAAGCTACAGTGCATATACAAATAACACTGATGAGTTCATTGTTCTGAACTTATGGCCAAATGGGCTGCTGGCTCTTTCTGTAGAGTGTGAAAATTTTATGACTAGGAGCTACAAAATGCAATTCAAAAAACAATATCAAATGCAATCTATCTTTTTTTTTAACTTTTGAGAATTGAGCAAGATTTGTTTCACTGAGATGGTAATGGTGATAATGCCTAATACTTGTTTCAATTTTTCATGTTTTCAAAGATCTTTACAGTTTTGCTTTTGTTATTTCCATTTTAAGATGACTGTATACCCCATGAACAGTCTGAGTGGTGGTTTTGTTCATATTTTATGGATGAGAAGCCATCCCATGTCTTTTTAATCCTGCTTAGTGTTCTTTTGACTACATCTGTGATTGACTGCCCAGATTCTGCCCTGTCCTGAAAGGCAATCAGGGACATCTTTTCACAGCTCAACATTCACATCATGGCACTAGCTTGAATTGGCCATGGTGTGAGTGTTTACTAGCGTTAGCAAATGCTATAGATCAGGTTTGTTTATTTTGTTGTTGTTTTTCTGGGGAGCCAGGTTTGAATCATTTTATAGCCTGTCTAGATGTGCCTCCAAGAATGAAAGAAGTTGAGGATTAGAAAACATATTCTAGAGTACCTGAATAGATAACACAGATTCTCTTAGTTCAACAACTGATTTCTATAGAGATACGATTCTTTTAAAGTGGAAAAAGTCAGGCCACCCTCAGTTTGTGGAAGTGAAAGCTGCTCAGTCGTGTCCGACTCTTTGCAACCCCGTGGACTGTAGAGTCCATGGAGTTCTCCAGGCCAGAATACTGGAGTGGGCAGCCTTTCCCTTCTCCAGGGGATCTTCCCAACCCTGGGATCAAACCCAGGTCTCCCATATTGCAGGCAGGTTCTTTACCAACTGAGCCACAAGGGAAGCCCAAGAATACTGGAGTGGGTAGCCTATCCCTTCTCCAGCAGATCTTCCCAACCCAGGAATCAAACTGGAGTCTCCTGCATTGTAGGCAGATTGTTTATCAACTGAGCTATGAGGGAAGCCCACCCTCAGTTTGTACATTGTAAGAAAACAATGATGCTGCTGCTTTGGTCAGGTAAGGCAAGGCCCAGATCATTTAAACCTGAGCCAGCCTTCCTTTGGAAAAGATGGAAACCACCCTCCCAGCTCTAACACGATTGCTTGCTTCTGTCTTCCTGTTTGTTTTTCTCTCTCTCTTTCTGCCTCTGTCTTAGTTTCTCTCTTTTTCTCCCCTTCTGTTCTTTAAGTCTCTTGGACTGCAAGGAGGTCAAATCAGTCAATCCTAAAGGAAATCAGCTCTGAATACTCATTGGAAGGACTGATGCTGAAGCTGAAACTCCAATACTTTGGCCACCTGATGTGAAGAACTGACTCATTAGAAAAGGCCCTGATGCTGGGAAAGATTGAAGGCAGGAGGAGAGGGGACGACAGAGGATGAGATGGTTGGATGGCATCACCGACTCGATGGACATGAGATTGAGCAAGCTCCGGGAGTTGGTGATGGACAGGGAAGCCTGGCAGGCTGCAGTGCATGGAGTTGCAAAGAATGGGACATGACTAAGCAACTTAACTGAACTGATTCTTCTTTTTGTTTATCTTTTTCTGTCTTTGTACATGTGTCTTGTAGGAAGGAAAAATAATTTTCTGCGTTCCTAGCTCAGACCTCTGTAATGAAACAGATTGACAAGAGAAAAATGAGCAAGTTTGTTTGTTTATTTATTTTAACATGTATACCTCATATGTCCATGGGAGACAGGGGAAAATGAATAACTGTCTAAAATCCTTCAAATTCAGGCTTAAATACCATCTTAATAGGAAAAGGGGAGGAAGGAGCTTGGCCTCTTAGGGGAGAATAAATGATACTTACGAAGATGATTGGGCTCTTAGCAGAGATGAGGGACATGATGGTTTGTGACAAAGTTTATCTGGCTGTGGTGTTGATTTCTAGTGTCTTCTCCTGTAATAAGAGGCAGTCTTCCTTGTTTGATGAAGCTCCCTGGATGAGGATTTGATTCTAAAGTTCCTTTTGGAGGATTTGACTTTAGACAGATAAGCAGAATTCAGAGAAAGTCTTTTCTTGCTGTTTTTCAAGTGTCTTCAGTTCAACGTAACAATACACCAAAGCAGCGTGTTTTGAGGTGGCTTGTCTTGAACCCCGGCACTCATATTTTGGGCAGCATGTTCTGTTACCCTTTAGTCGCTATCATAAACACACACACCAGTTTTACTACATAGGTTGCTATGGGATAGAGCTATAAATTCAAGAAAACAAATACCACCACTGCAATGCCTTCGTCCAAGAGAGCTGACACAAAATGCTCCATTTTCTTCAATGGAAAAACAATCAAGCACTGAATTCACTGGTGGGTGCTGAAGTCTTTGAAACCAAAACAGAAAAGAGATACTGGACATAAAAATCTATACATACCTAAAGTGAAACCACTTCAATCATCTGTGGTTGTCTCATATCAAATCAAGCCCAGCTTTTTCTCAATTTCTTCATTATTTCCCAACAAGAGAGCCAGATTAGATAATCACGTATGAATTTCAGATTGTGCTTGCTAACTGAAATTTGTTATTGGTAGTCACTTGAAAAGAGCTGCTCTAAGACAAGCTATTCTAAATGAGTGCCTTTGGAGAGTCATTGCCTTTAAACTCATCCCTTCCCTCCCTACACACCAATAAACTGAGTAAAATGCTTCCCAGATGGTTCTAACTCTGAACCTTGAAGAATTCTCAGGGTCACCTATTAGAAAGCCTGGAAATCAGTTGGTGCTGATAAAATGAACCAGGAACCAGAGGCTTCAACAACAGTATGGAATCCGTTGATAAAAGTATGGCTAAGTGTTGTATTTTATTACAATGCCTTTCTTTTTTTCTTTTTATTATTATTATTATTTTTATTTTTTTACTTTACAATATTGTATTGGTTTTGCCATACATCAATATGAATCCGCCACGGGTGTACTCATGTTCCCAATCCTGGACCCCCCCCTCCCACCTGCCCCTCACCACACCATCCCTCCGGGTCATCCCAGTGCACCAGCCCCAAGCATCCTGCACCCTGCATCAAACCTAGACTGGCGATTCGTTTCTTATATGATATTATACATGTTTCAATGCCATTCTCCCAAATCATCCCACCCTCTCCCTCTCCCACAGAGTCCAAAAGACTGTTCTATACATCTGTGTCTCTTTTTCTGTCTCGCATACAGGGTTATCGTTACCATCTTTCTAAATTCCATATATATGTGTTAGTATACTGTATTGGTGTTTTTCTTTCTGGCTTACTTCACTCTGTATACAATGCCTTTATTTAAAAAAAAAAAGAAATATGACTTTGAAAAATTAGGAAGCTTTCCATAAAAATACAGATCTAGGGTTTTCTTTAGGAGTCAGAAGCTGTCACAGTGGGCAGGAGTTCCCTCAGAATTAGTCCCATCACGTGGCTTTTGGATTCTCAAGACCTTCTATAGTCAGTGGCTTTTGTTCCCAACAGGCAACTCTAATCCAGCCACAATCCAGATTCAAGGTCTCGGGTTCACCTCCCCTGTACACCCTTCTGAAATCAAAAGGTTCTCTGAGCCAGAAGCTTTCTTGTAAATCCTTTGGTGACAACACCTGGCATGAGCTGATGGGGAGGCTGTCGTTTTCGTGTCTCCCACTTAGTGTGAATATTTGTGCATGTAGTTGCAAAAATGGGAATTCATTGGATTCTTTTTTTCTTAATTTCCATTGGAGTACAGTTGATTTACAGTGTTCATTTCTGTTGTACAGCAAAATGATTCAGTTATACATATATATAAAAATATATACTTTTTAAAATTTTCTTCCATTATAGATTAATTCAAGATATTGAATACAGTTCCATGTGCTATACAATAGGTCCTTGTTGGTTATCTGTTTTATATATAATAGTGTGTATACTTTAGTCCCAAACTCCTAATTTATGCCTCCCCCCTGAATTCATTTGGTTCTATGATGTTGCCCCCAACCCTGCTGGTGGATATTTGGGTACAACACAGTGCAGGCACTGGGCTTCCCTGGTGGCTCAGATGGCATGGAATCTGACTACAATGCATAAGACCCAGGTTTGATCCTTGAATCAGGAAGATCCCCTGGAGAATGGAATGGCTACCCACTCCAGTATTCTTGCCTAGAGAATTCCATGAACAGAGGAGCCTGGTGGGCTATATAGTCCATGGGGCTACAAAGAGTGGGACACGACTGATCAACTTTCACTTTCACTTTTCAGTGCAGGGAACATACTAGCTATTAAAAATACCCTAAATCCTGCTATCTGAGCATATGTAGCTCTGAAGGTTTCTGACAAGGGCCTTGATATCTAAATATATAAAGCACTTGAAATTGTGTCATCATTTAGGAAGCACTAGGTAAGCAATTGCTTTTTTCCCTAAAAACTAACTTTTATTATTATTTTTTTAATTTTATTGGAGTCTGGTTGATTTACAGTGTTGTATTAGTTTGTGCTGTACATCAAAGTGAATCAGTTATATATACACATATATTCACTCTTTTTTTTAGGTTCTTTTCCCATATAGGTCATTATAGAATGTTAAGTAGAGTTACTTATGCCATACAATTCAGTTCAGTTTCTCAGTCATGTTCGACACTTTGTGACCCCATGGTCTGTGGCATGCCAGAGACCTGTCCATCACCAACTTCCAGAGTCTACTCAGACTCATGTCCATTGAGTCGATGATGCCATCCAACCATCTCATCCTCTGCCATCCCCTTCTCCCACCTTCAATCTTTCCCAGGATCAGGGTCTTTTCCAGTGAGCCAGTTCTTCACATCAGGTGGCCGAAGTATTGGAATTTCAGCTTCAGCATCAGTCCTTCCAGTGAATATTCAGGGCTGATCTCCTTTAGGATGGACTGGTTGGATCTCTTTGCAGTCCAAGGAACTCTCAAGAGTCTTCTCCAACACAGTTCAAAAGCATTAATTCTTCGGTGCTCAACTTTTTTTATGGTCCAACTCTCACATCCATACATGACTACTCGAGAAACCATAACTTTGACTAGATGAACTTTTGTCAGCAATTCTGTCTAGGTTGGTCGTAGCTTTTCTTCCAAGGAGCAAGTGTCTTTTAATTTCGTGGCTGCAGTCACCATCTGCAGTGATTTTGGAGCCAAGAAAATAGTCTGTCACTGTTTCCATTGCTTCCCCATCGATTTGCCATGAAGTAATGGGACCAGATGCCATGATCTTTGTTTTTTTTCTTTTTTTTTTTTCTTTTTTTTAATTTTAAAATCTTTAATTCTTACATGTGTTCTGTTTGAGTGCTATACAGTAGGTTCTTATTAATTATCTATTTTATATATAGTAGTATGTGTATATCATTCCCAATCTCCCAATTTATCTACTCCTTTCCCTCTTGGTAACTATAAGTTTGTTTTCTACATCTGCAACTCTGTTTTGTAAATAGGTTCATTTGTATCTTTTTTTTTTTTTTAGATTCCACATCTGAGCAATATCATATGATAATTTGTCTTTCTCTGTCTGACTTCATCTAATATCACAATCTCTAGGTCCATCCATGTCGCTGCAAATGGCACGATTTTTCTCTTTTTTGTGGCTGAGTAATACTGCATTGTATACATGTACCGCATCTTTATGTATTCCTCCGCTTATGGATGTTTAGGGTGCTTCCATGTCCTGGCTATTGTAAATAGTGCTGCAATGAGCAATGTGGTGCATGCATCTTTTCAAATTATGCTCTTCTCTGAATACATGCCCAGGAGTGAGACTGCTGCTACCATATGACCCAGTGGTTGCTTTTAATTAGAATAATACTGTTCCTGGTCCTTACGAAGGTTGTGAGTAGGGGACAGGAATCATAAATATAAGAATGACAGTATTGTGGCTGGAAGTGAAATACAAGTGCTGACCAATGGTGGCTCCTTAGTGGCAAGAAGAGGGAAGGAGTTTTAAGCAGAAGGTGATCGAATATCTCATTTTAAGTTGCTTGTTAACTCTGGTCTCTGATGTAATCAATACAGACACACGCACACATTCACTGCCATTCCCCGCAGCATTCAATACAGTCTGTCAGAAGCAGACTCTTGACTTGGGAGCGCTGCTTGAATGGAAAGGAGAGCGGGACCACCCCAGTGCAGGAAAGAGGGACTGTGCACAAGGGAGAATGGCAGAGACAGGCCATGGATTCAACAGAGCCAGGAGTGTTAAAAGGTGGGACACTGGGCTCCCAAAAGTAGCTGTGAATTTTCAGTACCATTTTAGAAGGCGAGCTGGAAGTTTAGGGGACTTCCTGGTGCTGGCACTTGGGTGGTTCACACAAATAGCCTCATTTCATAACCAGTGTCACCAAGTGTGAAAGAACTGTAACATTTCCACCTCACTGCCCTGAAGGGCCAGCCCTTTCCTTTTTTAGTGCTTTGGAAGCACTTTAAACATATTTAACTCTGACAGTAACCTGTGTTACAAATATTGGTGCTATATATGCATTTGTGTGTGAGTATATCTATATATGTTTTAATGTGTGTCCATTCAAAAGCAGAGACATTACTTTGCCAACAAAGGTCCGTCTAGTCAAGGCTATGGTTTTTCCAGTGGTCATGTATGGATGTGAGAGTTGGACTGTGAAGAAGGCTGAGCACCGAAGAATTGATGCTTTTGAACTGTGGTGTTGGAGAAGACTCTTGAGAGTCCCTTGGACTGCAAGAGATCCAACCAGTCCATTCTGAAGGAGATCAGCCCTGGGATATCTTTGGAGGGAATGATGCTGAAGCTGAAACTCCAGTACTTTGGCCACCTCATGCGAAGAGTTGACTCACTGGAAAAGACTCTGATGCTGGGAGGGATTGGGGGCAGGAGGAGAAGGGGACGACAGAGGATGAGATGGCTGGATGGCATCACGGACTCGATGGATGTGAGTCTGAGTGAACTCCAGGAGTTGGTGATGGACAGACAGGGAGGCCTAGTGCACTGTGATTCATGGGGTCGCAAAGATTTGGACACAACTGAGCGACTGAACTGAACTGATGCATATACATTCATATTTCATATATTTTTTCTTTTGCTGGACTAGAGTAAATATTTCTTAAGACAGAGATAACTTATTTATTTATCTTTGTCACTCAAAATCTCATGGAGTGTCACTCCAAAATCTCGTGAGCGTCTCATAGATGACGTTCAGTCAGTGTTCACTGAGTGCCTTACAAAGTCAGCTTGGTTTGGTTCATCTTCCTTTTACTCTGCCTCATACCCAAGGACCAGGAACTCTAGCCCCTGAAGGACCGATGACCCCTCTAGCTGACTGTGTATGGGGCCACGTAACTCAAGCTGAAACTGCCTTGCTGGCAGCTCCCTAAGGCCCTGCATTCGAAGATCAGTCCCATCTGACAGCAGTCTTATAAAACAGCTCTAAAAATCATGGGTTCTGTCTTTTAGGGTCTTCAGTTTGGGTGGCCGTCAACTCAAGAGGTTTCCTTGTTCTTCGTCTGATTCATGTTAGTCCCTTTCTTGCTGTAACTCCACCTTTACCCCTTTCTCCCTAAGAACTGTCTTGAACACCTTCCCATTCCTGCTGTCCCCACTGTGTCTCCTCCATTCTTGTTTAGTTTCCTTGCACATAGTTCTGGGCCAGTGCACAGACCCATCCCCTAAGTCAGCACTGGTCATTCATCAGCTGATGTAACAAGTATGCAGCACCTCCTATATGCTGATGAGGAGAGCAGAAAACATAGGCCTGCTTCCCATATTCATAGAACTTGAAATTACATCAGGGATTCAAGCATCCATCAGATAAATAACCAAGTGAGTGAACAATCACAAACCAAACAAGAAAGAAGCAGAAATTCTTGTATGAAAGCTGACCTAGGCCCAGGGTGGGGCTAGGCTTGCTTGAGCAAGTGAAGTATAAACTGAGCTATGAAGGGTAACTAGGCACTCTGAGGGCCGAAAGGGGAGAATATTCCAGGCTAAAGGAAGACTGTGTGTTTAGGCCCTAACAGCAGGCAAAAGAGCATGACCACATGAGTGGTCAGTGTGGTTTGAACCCAGAGAGCTGGACTGTGAGAAAACAGGGGCAAGACACCACTGGGTCTTATCATCATGCTTAGGACTTTTAGAAATGAGACATTTCCAATGTACCACCAAAGGAAATAGAACTGCAACACACATATGGCTACTGAAAAGCACAACTCACTTCAGAAGGAAGAGTGACTAGAGAATGGAAATTCATTTTATGTAGTTTTCCATGTAATTACGACAGATTTACTTTCCTCCTTGTGTGAGGGGGGAGTCTAAAAAATTACTATCTTGCTTGCTTTAAAAGTATTCTGTTTAGTTCTCATGTGTTTGAAATGCTTGGTCGGAAAATGGATTAAAACCCACTTACCACCCCTGTGGGAGTCAAATTGGCCTGGGCAGGCTATAAAAATACAGGCTTTAGCAAAATGGGGGTCTCTGTGTTGATTGCCTGTTAATCACAGAAGAGAAAGAAAATTAAAAGAAGTGAGTTAACATCTTTGCTAAGAAAATGTCTTTTCTTGATTGGGAGATCATTGTAACAAGATCGCACATGAGCATTTTATGTATGTAGCATGACTGCGGTGTGAAAACCATCTATATTCCCTAGTGACCCACTCTGGACCACTGATGACTGAGCTTGTAATGCAATCATTCCACTTAGAAAGATGTGTGGGGAGGAAATCCTGGCTGAAAAAGTTTGCTTGTGTTAAAGGATATTCTCATTTTATAGCTTCTACTGATTCTTTGTGCCGCTAGAGGTCAACATTTGGTGTCAGAGGCCATTTTGTTTATGGCAATGTCTAACTGTAAAGTTTGCCTCTAGAGTTTGCACGTGGGGAACAGGAAACAGCTTGACTGTTGTAATTAATAAAGTAAAAGACTGGCAACATTGGGGCAAGGAATGTCCTTGCAGCTTATATTTCCTTTAGGAAAATGTTTCTGTTATCTGAAGTATATTGTCTACAATAAACTGGGTTCATCCACGGGAGGTATGTTTTGTTCGAGACCTATTTTTGCCTCATCCTAGCAGAGGGTATCAGAGCGCCAAAGTCCATCCATTCCAGACTGTTCCACTAAGGTCCTGCAGCCTCCTGGGGTAGTATTCAAACTGAGAAAATCAGACTCAAGTAGACTATTGTAGATTAGCATATATCTACAGCTACCCAGGTGGAAAGTGACAGTGAATCATAAGATGAAACCAAACCCTGTAGACTGGGGAAGGGATTACTTGGAAAGTGGGAGTGATGGAGATTCAGACAGTAAAGAAGGGCTCTCTGAGGATGAGAGGAGAAGGTCATTCTCATCTGAAGGTTGAACTGGAGACGGATTGTTTCCCAGCTCACACAGCTGTTGGCATCACTTAATTCCTTCTGGGTTGCTGGACTGAGGGCCACAGTTTTTTGTGGGCTATGGCTGGAGGCTGCCCTCCACTCTTTACTGTGTGGTCCTCTCCATATGACAGCATACAAAATTGTGGCTTGCCTCTTCAAAGCCTGCAGAAAAGAGAGTCTCCTAGCAGGACACATTAAAATCTTCTGTAACAATCACATCCATGTATTCAGACATCCCATCACCCCTGCCATATTCTATTGCTTAGAAGCAAGCCCCATGTCCTACCTACACTCAAGGGGAGGGTCTTATATAAGGGCATGAACACCAGGAAGTGGGGATCATGAGAGCCACCCTAGAATCTGTTTGCCACAGGTAGAAAAGTATGAGAAACAAAACTTTAAGCTATTGCTGGCTATTAGCATCTTAAGTGTTAGCCACTAAGTCATGTCTGACTCTTTGCAGCCCCATGGACTGAAGCCTGCCAGGCTCCTCTGTCCATGTGATTTCTGAGGCAAGAATACTGGAGTGGGTTGCTATTTCCTTCTCCAGGGGGTCTTCCCGACCTAGGGATTGAACCAGTGTCTCGTTCTGTGGCAGGTGGGTTCTTACCACTGCACTACCCACAAAGCTCCACGAACAGGTGGAATCTTGATCCATAAAAGGGAGTGGTCTTTCCTACTGCTTTTTTGTATCCTGCATCTATAAGTAGCACATGAGCTGTTTCTTGATTTATTTCCCTGGTGGCTCAGATGGTAAAGAATCCACCTGCCAATACAGGAGACACCAGTTCAATCCCTGGGTCAGGAAGATCTCCTGGAGAAAGGAATGGCAACCCACTCAAGTGTTCTTGCCTGGAGAATCCCATGGACAGAAGAGCCTGGTGGGCTACAGTCCGTGGGGTCACAAAGAGTCAGGCATGACTGAGCGATACAACAGCAACCTGTTCACAGGGGAACAATGGCACTTAATGGATATGGTCCAGCCAATTTATTTTCCCCCTCTTCAAGAAGAAAAAGTAAGGTCCACAATCCCTCTTCTATCATTGAGTGCAGTCAGCCTCTTCAGTGTGCTGTCATGTAAAATCACTGACCTGTGATGTAAAGTCACTCACATCCATAGTAGTAGTCGCCCTTTCTACAGTCTGACCACGAAGTTTCACCTTCTGTTTATGCCTCATTTTCTGTCTCCCTTGGAATTTAAAATCAGAATCATGATTGTAATTCCAATATTTTAAAATATTTAGTCATAGTAACCCCTAGGGCCTAGAGATATCATGAAATCTGATGATTATTACTCAGTCTGACCTAGGACCTACTGTGTGCGTGCTCAGTCATGTCCGACTCTTTGCGACCCCATGGACTATAGCCTGCCAGGCTTCCCTGTCCTGACCCAGGGATTGAACCTGCATCTCTTGCATCTCCTGCATTGGCAGGTGGATTCTTTACCATTGTGCCACCTGGGAAACCCCTCTCGGTCTGAGGATATATATAACTCGACATAATATCTCTCTCCTCTTTCTGATAGCTCTCAAACTACATTCTCAGTTTTATTTTATCTTTGCTTTATAGAATCCTTCACCTATTGCGTTTCAGCAAAGATTAGTTTGAAACAGTGCTTCTCAAACTTCAGGTGTGCGTACTTCCCCCTGGAAGTTGTTCAAATTCTGATTGAGAAGGTCTGGAGTGGGGCCCAAGATTCCACATTTCTGACCGGTTCTCACATAATGCCCGTGCTGCAGGGCAAAGGACCACACTTTGAGTGGAAATGGCTTAAAGAACAGATAGATGCCAAAAGTGGTTACAAAATGTAACTTAGATGAGCCTCTTGAGAGATGCCAAACCACTCTCAACTGTGAAGTCAGCTCCCAGTGCTGAAATTCCATCCTGGTTGCTCCATGAACTCCATCTGTCATGGCGTTGCCCAAGCCAGAGGTGTCCTGTGGGTGTCCTGTGGGTCCTAAGAAAGCATGGTGGCTTCATACGTAATCAGCCTTTTGAAAGTAAAAGCTGTCTTTAAGCCACCTTCTATTTCTCATTGTAAAAATTGGGAGGTGGGGGTGAAGGGGAAGAAGGAGAAGTTATATCATTGATCTATTTAGGCTCAAAAAAGCATATGCATCCTATCCCCCAGCTCTGACCTTGAGATTGTGTTTTTTGAGAGCAGGTGTTTTTTCACCTTATGCCAAGAACAACAGATGACCATGGATGTGCCCGGAGATGAATTTGAGCTTTGACCTTTCAGAGCCCATATGAAGTGATTGAAAAAATTGCCCTGTGATATCAGTGGGGTGAATAGTTTTGAAGTCAGTTCCCCACAGTGGGGAGGAGACGATGACCTGGACACAGACGTGATCACTGGAGCCCCAGCTCAATATACTTGGAGAAGAGAAGAGAATGCAACAGTCCTTTTAGGTCTCTGTGTCATAGAATGGGTGCATATCACAATCCCGGGAAGATTAAAGACTGAGTCCTGCCTCCAGGGTCTGACATCAGTGGTCTGGAGTGGGCCCAGGTGGTTCTGATGTGTGGCTAAGGAACACTCTTCTAGACTAGTGGATCCAAAGTTGAGTCAGCATCCAAACCTGGAAGTCTCAATAAAACAGACTCCTGGATTCTACCCTCAGATTTCCTGATTTAGTTGGTTTGGGAGTAAATCTGAGGATTTGTGTTTCTAATAAGTAACCATTTGATGCTGCTGGTGGTCTCAGGCCACACTTTAGCACCATTGTTTTAGATTAGGGGCCAGCCAGTTATGTCCCTGGGACCAAATCCTGCCCTCCCCTGTTTTTGTAAATAAAGTTTTATTGGAACACACCATCGCCCATTTGTTTACCTAATGCCAGGGGCAATGTTGAGTCCTTGAAACAGAGACCCTTTGGCATTAAGTCCTAAAACTTTTGCTTTCTGGTCTTTTACATAAAAAGTTTGCCAACCCCTGCTCTAGGTGTAAAAGGTTAAGGAAACTACATTATCTGCTGTAACATTTTCACTCTTTAGAGAGATGGGTTATAGGAAGTGTTGGCATCCAGGAGTGGAAGAGGGAAGGGGAGTCAGGGAAGGGGATTGTGAGGACACTTTACAATTCATGCAGCTACAGTATCACCCTCCCTCTCTTTAAAGAAACCCATGATGATAATACTTTAAGTTTGTTTAGCCCAGTGGTTCTCAAACTGTGGTCCCAAGCAACATCACCAACACACAGAATTTGTTGGAAATGCAAATTTTTAAGCCTGACCTGAGACAGACTGTTGGAGAAACTCTGGGAGTGGAGCCCAGCAATCCATTTGAAGAAGGTGGTTTTGATACACAGTCAAGTTTGAGAACCAGCTATGACCAACCTAGACAGCATATTAAAACACATGTAAGAATTAAAGATTTTAAAATTTAATAAAAAAATAAAAAAATTAAAAAAAGCAAAGATATTACTTTGCCAGCAAAGGTCCATTTAGACAAAGCTATGGTTTTTTTCATGTATGGATGTGAGAGTTGGACCATAAAGAAAGCTGAGTGCCGAAGAACTGATGCTTTTGAACTACAGTGTTGAAGAAGATTCTTGAGAGTCCCTTGGACTGAAAGGAGATCCAACTAGTCAGTCCTAAAGGAAATCAGTCCTGAATATTCATCGGAAGGACTGATGCTGAAGCTGAAGCTCCAATATTTCAGCCACCTGATGTGAAGAACTAACTCATTGGAAAAGACCCTGATGCTGGGAAAGATTGAAGGCAGGAGGAGAAGGGGACAACAGAGGATGAGATGGTTGGATGGCATCACCGACTCAATTGACATGAGTTTGAGCAAGCTCTGGGAGTTGGTGATGGACAGGGAAGCCTGGTGTGCTGCAGTCCATGGGGTCACAAAGAGTCGGACATGACCGAGTGACTGAACTGAACTGAGCATAGTACTCAGAGTTTAAAGACCCTGGATCTTATTGAACTCACCACAGAATGGAAAGTTTAGTCCACTTTGCTCTTTGAGTTAATTCAACACTAAGTTCAACTTCTGAATGTATCATATTTTAATGAAAATGTTAAATTGTATGACCTCTTGAAGGAATAGTTGGGTGAATCCAAACAGCTGGAAGTTAAAGGAAGCCACTAGTTAGAGCAGGGTCTCAGATGCTAGGGTATCCGCATCAAATGAAGAGTTTGTGAAAACACAGATTCAGTAGGTCTATGGTGGAGCCTGAGAATTTGCATTCCATCCGCCTGCCAATGCAAGAGATGTGGATCCCATCCCTGGGACAGGAAGACCCACTGGAGAAGGGCATGGCAACCCACTCCAGTATTCTTGCCTGGAGAATCCCATGGACAGAGGAGCCTAGTGAGCTACAGTCCATGGGGTCACAGAGTCAGGCACAACTAAGCGACTAAGCCCACAGCACAACAAGTTCCCTGGTAAGGCTGATGCTGCTGGGTCAGGGACCATTAAGATGAGTTTGAGCAAACTGAGTTTAAGTATTATCTTTAGCCTTCTATAAAACTTGACTGCCTTTCTTTCTTTTTAATTAATTGCAATATAGTTGCTTTACAATGTTGTGTTAGTTTCTGCTGTACAGCAAAGTCTATTACCTCCATATATACATGTATCCCCTCTTCCTTGGATTTCCTTCCCATTTAAGTCACCACAGACCACTGAGTAGAGTTTCCTGTGCTTTCTGTTCTCATTAGTTATCTACTTTTTAAATGTATTTGTTTTTAATTGGAGAATAATTGCTTTACAATATTGTGTTGGTTTCTGCCATACAACAACATGAGTCAGCCACAGGTATACATATGTCCCCTCCATCTTGAACCTCCCTCCCACTCCTTCCCACCCCTTCCCACCCCCGAGGTTGTCAATGAGCACAGGGTTTGAGCTCCCTGCATCATACAGCAAATTCCCCCTGGTTATCTAATTTTACATATGGCAATGTGTGTGTTTCAATGCTGCTCTCTCAGTTTGTCCCACCATCTCCTTCCCTTCCTGTGTCCAAAAGTCTGTTTTCTGTGTTATCTATTTTATACAAACTGGGCTTTCTTACAGGCTCTGAGTGTCTAAAAAGAGGAGTGCGAATGGGTATATCATGGGTCTCATGAAGGCCAGGCCTCGTTCATACATCCTTGTCACAGGGTGGGAGCAGAAGAGAAAGGTTGAAAGGTTGCTTTGGGCTTTGAATCAGGAAAAAGCCTCAGTTGCAAATTCCCATATTTCTTCTTACAGGTACTAGATTAAAAGTCAGAGCTAGCTGCAAGAGGCAAATTCTTTTCTTCTCTGGAAAGCTTTAATTAATGATGACTTGACATGTTAGATGCTTTAGATACAAAACCTCTTGGTGAAGCAGGTGAATATAGAAGGAGAAAACCCTGAGAGGCCTGCCATGAAATCAAGCATATCCCAAACGTGGAAAGCAAAAGTGCACAGAAATAGGGATCGAGAGCAGATAAGTCCAGAGAAAAGCAGTCTTGGTGAACTCCTTGTGTTTCCTGTTTACTTAATTGCTCCCCATCCTTTGACCCTGCTGCTCTATGAAGTCATTCACCCATGTTGTCGACAAGCTTCCTCTCTCACTCTGTCTCATCTGGACTTTTCAATGTAGTCCCTTCATTCTTGGTGGCTGCCAAGATTTCCCAGGCTTCTGTCTTCACAGCTCAGCAACCCCAGCTAAAGAGAGCTTCTCTTTCCCAATAGTTGAAATCCCAGTGCAAGGATCAGCTTTGACTTCAATCTGTGCCTCTCCCCAAGTCATTCACTGTCAAGAATGGAATACCCTGGGATTGTCCCTGGTTGCTTGGCATGGTGTCAACCCTACTCAAACCCCTTGGACTGAGAGTGACAATGGTATGGTCCCTAGAAGACCATCAAGGGGAATAGGAGCTGGAAAGTACAGCCACAGAGGCCCTCTTTAGCATCTCTCCACTGAGGAATGCAACTGATTGCTTTCTTAAGAGTCAAGAGCAGAGTGCCCCATGCTAGCCTCCATTTTTAGAACTCTCAGGTCTGGGCCAGTACATGGAAGGCTTTGAATGGCAAGACAATAAGAAAGAGCATGGACATTACTGTTACCAATGGAGAGCCAATAACATGGTTTTGGAGCCACATGATGGTGTGATGGAGTAATATTTTGAAAGAATTCACTGAATTCATCTCATAAGGAAGCTTGAAAAGCAGAGGAACAGTTTAAGGACTATTGAAACATGACAGAAGTAGGACGATATGAAAGAGGGCTATGGAGCCGATGGGAGGAAATGAACTTGGTAGACTATCTTGTCTCTCTAGGAAGTTGGTAGACTTGTTAGACACAGGTGTCAACTCCGTGTATTCACTCACTAGGGCTGGAGTTGCCAGGGGCGGGTGTCAGTCTCCCTGACTTCGCTGGGAAAGCCACCACCAAACCAGGTTCTGCCCCTCAGCCCTTGTGGGCACTGCTACTCCCTCCACCCCCAAACTCCTATCCTCTCTTCCTTTTCTTGATCTCGGTTCCACCTGGATCACCAATGTCTATTTCCGTTCCATTTCTGCCCCGCCGAGATGTTTAGCTTATCTAGAGTATGGCTTTTTGTTTCCTAATGTTGTTTATATTTTTAACTTCATGTGAAATGTTTAGAACTGAGGAGCCCTCAAGCTGTGAACTTACAGTCTTGCCATCATGACCAAAGGTCTGCCAGCTGACTCTTCCTAAAATTTTTTCCAAGCATTTTATGACATGTTCCAATCATGGCTGCCCAATGTGTTCCTTTGTCCCTTCCAAAAGTAAAATGAAAAGTGGAGAAACTATATCTGTTTTACTTTATAAAAATATAGTTGGAAAACTTATTTTATACATGTAAATCAAAAAAAGAATACACTGATTAGAATCAGAGCTATAACAGATCTTGGTAATTTTCAAAGTGTACCTTCTGATTTGTGATTAATTGTGTTGACAGTGAACAAGGAAGACATGGAGAATTTTACTAAGAATATGAGAAGCTTATGGTTTTCATTAGTAGAGGAATGAATCCAGTATAGTGTGTCCTGAGAGGGGAGGGACAAGTGGCCATCATCACTGCTGAGTTTGCTACTTGGACCATCATTCAGTAGTGGGTTTCACTCTGGGCTTTTCAGATGTACATATACCAGAGGGACATGGTCCCAGGTCTACCGGTAGCACTCAACCAGTGTCCTGCTCTGTCCCATTAGTGCCTGTGGCTTTTGCTGTCTGGTTCCACAGGATGCCTTCGTGGGTGAGCGTAAATGGAGGGGAAAGCTGGATAGGTTCTACTGTGGGTGTACTTTTGCAAACGTGGTATTTCGGCAGCCTGGAGCATTACCAAGACACATCTCATGCCTTTTAAAGAAACAGTTCCACATCTCAAATGAGGTTCTTATCGACTGTCTCAGGTGTTTAGACAGGTTACTTTCACTTGAAAGTCAGCTTAGGGGAAAGAATTAGGACTGATGTAGGATTTCTCAAAGTCTGTAAATTACAGAGGTACTAGAGGCTTACCAAAAAAGATGCAAAACAGTGGTTTGGAAATTAGAAAATGCAAACCTTCTGCTTGCTGAACTCAACCCTTACCTTCTAGGGTAGTTTGTGGAAACAGTTTTCAGCCCATCTTCTGTGTATATGTCGATATCCATAATGTATCTCTAAGTATCCCTGTAACTATAGCAGTGGCTCTCAACACGGGTGGTTTTGTCCCCAGGGGCCACTTAGGAATGTCTGGGGACATTTTCAGTGGTAGCAACGGAGCAAGGGGAGAGGCTATGACATCCCACAGTACCTAGGACAGCCCCCACCACACTGAATTATCCTCCCCAAAATGGTGAGAGGGCCATGGTCAAGAAATCCTAATCTACAGAGTTGCTTCATATAGGAAGACTTTAAGGAGGAATGATGGTTTTAGAAAATAACAGTTCTGAGAATTAAAGCACCTTGATTTCTTAGAAGTTTTCATATGAGGAATCTACCCATTCATGACCTAGATTTGTTTTTTTCTTTCTTGTTACAAGTCTTTA
This sequence comes from Capricornis sumatraensis, assembly GCF_032405125.1. Lineage (NCBI taxonomy): Eukaryota > Metazoa > Chordata > Mammalia > Artiodactyla > Bovidae > Capricornis > Capricornis sumatraensis. Next base: position 134,360,399 of record NC_091092.1, on the reverse strand, counting down.
AATCATTTTTAGAGCCGATATTAGAATACATTTACTCCCAGTTCCATTCATTCATTTGAGCAGAGGTCACCTTAAGGATGTGGCCAGGTTGTTCCTAAGCTGGGGACACTCAGGACTACAGACGATGGGGTTGGGGCTCTGCAGCTGGGTGGAGGAGTTGTCCCCAGACCCTCACAACAGAGGTGCAGCGGGGGAAGGGGGGCTCCTGGCTGAGACTAGGCAGAATCTGAGGCACAGTCACCACCTTCCTTCTTTCCTTCCTTCCAGAGAATAATATCTTAGAAAACTTTCAAGTTCTTAGGAAACTACTTCCAGAAAAGAACAAATAGGCAAAATGAGGAAAGGTCAGCCTTTACCATTCTATATGGTAGAGAGCAAAGGGAACAAGATGGAGGAGAATCAAGTTCGAGGTCGTTTATGAGTATTTTGAAAATCTTGTTACATAAATAGCATGTTTTTTTTAATGCATTTCTGTTTCAAACTATATTAAATCATTAATTAGCATTTTTGTCACCAATAGATACTTATTAAGCACTTAATGTGAGCCTAACATTTTGCCAGACACGATGCATATTTATTCCAGCCTAGTAAATGTGAAAATCCTTCCTGTGACCTTTATCAAATACCATGATTTGTCACTCTGCATGAAATCTAAATGTTCTTTAGCCCACGTTTAATTTAACTTTGTCATTGAAACAGGTGTGTCGTTAAAGAAAAGAACTACAGAGTTTTGAGTCAGGCAAATGAGCTTGAATTCCAAATCCCACCATTAGATTGTCCTAGATTATTGTTGCAATTTTCTGTGATGAAAACATTCAAATTTTACCCCCAATAATATCATGCACTCAATACCTTTCTCCCAGCTCTTTGCTTCCTCCACTCAACTTCTAAGGAAATCACAGCAGAAACAAAAACATCCAAAATCTGACCATTTCCCAACACTCTTGCTGCACCTCCCTGCTCCCATGTACAGTCCTTTCTTGATTAATCCAGCTTCTTCTCATCCCTCTTCCTGCTTCTGCTGGGGGTTCCCCCTGCAGTCTCTTCTTCACAGAGCAAGTAGAGTGATTTTCTCAAGAAGGAAGAAAGACCATGTTACACTTCTGCTCAAAAGCCCCCAGTGGCTCCCTGTTTCACTCAATGCCAATGTTTCATCTTTAGCTCCCCCTTCCCCAGGGCTTTTGCACATGCCATCCCCCCCACCTGCAAGGCCTTCCCCCCGTAGATGGTCAAGGCTCACTTTCAGCTCTAACATGACTTCATCAAAGAGGATTTCACCAACCCGATGGCCACTGCCCCAGTACTCCCTATGCTCCTTTCTCGAAAATGGTCTCTCCACATCACTTATAACTCACTCAATCCACTTTATTTTTTATTATCTATTTTATTATTTTTATTATGATTGGTCTGCCCAACTCGAATGAAAATTCCATGTGGACAAGAGTTTTTGTCTGTTTTATGCATGGCCATATCCCCCATGGCCAGAACTATGCCTGGAACAAATAATTGTTTAATGAATGAAAAATAAAACCTATACCTCTTCAATAAATGCTTCTACTTTTCTGCCCCAATGAAAGGAATACATGTGTGCTGAGTCACTTCAGTCATATTCAACTCTGGGCAACCCTATGGACTGACTATAGACCGCCAGGCTCCTCTGTCCATGGGATTCTCCAGACAAGAATACTCGAGTGGGTTGCCATTTCCTGCTCCAGGGGCTCTTCCTGACCCAGGGATCGAACCCAGGTCTCTAACATCTCCTGCATTGGCAGGTGGGTTCTTTACCACTAAAGCCACCTGGGAAGCCCTGGAAGGAATACAGGTAGACAGAATCATGAGAAATGCTGAGCAGATAAGGATCCATCCATATTTCTTTATATCCAATTTCAAACTAAAAATATCAAGTGAGGGTTCTTTGATTAAGTGGCTCATTACAAAATATTTTTGATAATAGGTTAGTATATGCAGCATGCATAAAAATGTAGCCAGATGTATTACATATGTGCAGCTAACTGCAGATACATCCTTATATTTGCCAAAGCAAGTCTTGCCATCAGTTAATTCATCCTCTCCATCCTCTCCAGTGTTTTGCCAACCTGTTGGAAGGAGGACCCAGTATCGAGTGATCCCTTGATTTTTCTTTCTCGTTTCCGTCTGCCAGCCAAACTCACTAATGGCAGGTCTCTGAGTTCTGTATACGACTCCTTGTGTGGATGTTGAAGAGAAGCACGCACACCAGCACTATCCAGGAGAAACATAATGTGAGCTACCTTTAGAATCTTCTAACATCTTAATTGAACATGTAAAAGGAAACAGATGAAAATTATGTAATTTTAATATGTTTTATTTCACCCAGAATATCTAAAATATTATTGTTTCAGAAAGCAATCAGTATTAAAAAGATTCTTGAGGTATTTGGCATTCTTTTTTATACTAAGTTTTCAAAATCCAATGTGTATTTGATACTTACATCACATCACAGTTTGGACCTGTTCAAGTGCTCAGTTACCATGTGGAGCTAATGGAGCCTCTGTTCTGGATTGGATGTTTGTTGGCGCCCTGAATTCATATGTTGAAATCCTTTCCCATGGTGTTCCTAAGAGGTGGGGCATTTGGGAGGTCATTAGGATGAATGAGGGTCATGAGGGCAGAGCTTCATGAATGGGATTAGTGTCCTTATAAGAGTCACAAAAAAGCTCACTGCTTTCTGTTCTCTGTCATGTAAGGATAAAAGAAGACGGCCATCTGTGAACCAAGTGGGTCCGCACCAGACACCAAATCTGCCAGCACTTTGATCTTGAACATCCAGCCTCCAGAACTGTAAGACATGCATGTTTGTTATTTAAATCTCTCAGTCTGCGGTGTTTTGTTACAGTAGCCTGAGCTAAGACAGCTACCATATTGGACAGTGCAGAGGTGGACTTCTCTTTAAGTGTCTCAGTGGCCCAGTTTTAAAATGTTAGTACTTATTCACTCAAACAAAACAAACTTTTGAGCACCTACCACGTGTCAGGAGCTGTTCTAGGCTACCAGCAGTGAACAAAGCTGACAAATTTCCCTTCCCATCCTGCAATGATTTTGTAGTTATGGACAGAGTAAGTAGTTTTATAGGGTCTGTAGGAGAAGGCAATGGCACCCTACTCCAGTACTCTTGCCTGGAAAATCCCACGGATGGAGGAGCTTGGTAGGCTGCAGTCCATGGGGTCGCTATGAGTTGGACACGACTGAGCGAATTCACTTCCACTTTTCACTTTCATCCATTGGAGAAGGAAATGGCAACCCATTTCAGTGTTCTTGCCTGGAGAATCCCAGGGATGTGGGAGCCTGGTGGGCTGCCGTCTATGGAGTCACACAGAGTTGGACACGACTGAAGTGACTTAGCAGCAGCAGCAGCAGGGTAAGAGAGTTAGAGAAGGCGAGATTCAGAAAAAGAATGAGACAAAAGAATGAGACCAGCAATTTACAGGAACAGATCACCTTTAATGAGGCGAGAAGGGGCAGCAGTCAGATTAGAGACTAAGTATATATAGGCATGTATGTGGAAAGCTACTGTCTTAAGGGGGCCTGTTCTTCTCTAAGGTGGTTCGGAGCAGTTATCTCTTAAATGGCTGGGGCAAGAAATTTTGGAGATTGGCTAGAGGCTGGACTGGCTGGGAGCTGGGCGTAATCAACCTTAATGCCCATTTTCTTCTTCTGGTGAGAGAGTTTTTTGTTTTGCATAGAATGGTGGGAAGGACCTGGAGGGGAGTTTTAACTCCGGGCTATTTTGAGCCGTGTAACTTTCCTTCAGAGTCTTAGCAGGAGAGACAATGGATAGTGCCGTGGAGAGGGGCAACAGGAAGAGTCTGAGGTGGGTAAGTTTGTGATTGTAAGGGGATGGTTCTAGAAGGCTTTGTTGAGACTGTGGCCCCTGAGCAGCCTGAGGGAGGTGAGGGAGTCAGGCACAAGGACATCTGGGGAAGAGGGCTCCAGGTAGAGGGAAGAGGGGGTATGGAGGCCATCTTTGAAGTGTCTCAAAATCTGTCCTAGGATCACTGTGGCTGGGGTTGGGGGAGAGAGCCAAAGGCGGTGTGGTAGGAGGTGAGGTGGGGGAGGGGAAGAGAGCTTCACCAGGAAGCGGAAGGACTTTGGCTCTTTCCCTGAATCTGAACGGGAGCCCTGCAAGGCTTTCAAAGGTAATAAGACCTACTAGCACCTTCCAGCCCAACCCATACATTTGCTGCAAATCCTGGTGCTTTTTCCCCCTATGTGTATTGATAGAAAGTCTTCAGTTCAATAAAATATTGTATTCGCCCATTTTACAAATAAACAGAAACACAGAGTGGTTAAGAGACCTGCTCAAGGTCACATAGTGAGAAGGGCTTGTGATGGGAACACAGGGACAAAATTCAAACCCAGGCCCTCTGATCCTACATCCAACATGTTTCACCTATACTATCTCATAATGTAATTACAACAAGATTAAACCTAGCACCTTATATATTTAGCATGATGTGGGTTAGGTTTAGTGAGAAGTATGTAAGGAAGAGACCGAAAAATGCCTAGTCTCTGGGTCCTGAGACCGCGGGCTCACCCTCCACTGCATTACTCAGCACAGAGCTAGCTTTCTGTACGTTCAGTGATCATCCCTTTTCTGATCACAAAACTGAAGGGATTAGAAAGTTCGCAGGAGCCACACACTCGGTAGCTCTTTGGTTGAAACTCTGAGCAGGGGTGCACTGCCCTTCTGTGGCTGCTCCCAGAATCCTCTGCCTTCTAGGGCAAGGAAACTGCTCTCCTTAGTAAACCATCCCACTCTGTATGTAATCAGTCCTCTGCAATGACTGAGAATTGAGTAGGGAAAATGAAATGAAAAAGGTGGAAAGAAAGTGAGGGATTTGGTTTTCAAATGCATGATGGAAATTAGGCACATTCTGGAGACAGAGCACCTACAGGTTGAAAAAAATGTCATCTTTCAATTGTAAAGCTGTTTCAGCCACTTCTTACTGATGATGACCACCCCCCTCCTTTTTTTTTTGCACCATCAGAAAATGCCAAAAAGGAAAAAGAGATTTTATTCAGTGGTAGGTTGAAGCTCAGTAAGGTGCTTATTACTACATAGGCCACCACCAAGAAAAGAGGGAATTAGTTTAACCAGATGAGGTATATACAAAAATAATTGCAACTCACAAATTTCAACTTTGCTTCCTGGGTAGCTCTTTGAAATCCTAATCTCTAACTTGGGGCTAACAACCAAAAAACACTTCTGGTCATCTAAGGAAGCAGGGTTTGGGCTCCAGTTGCCTTGTATTCTAAATCCAATATGAAATAGCAGAGCTGGTTTAAAACACACTCAGTCTTCCTTTCATCATGCTTTCTTTGATATGAGCTATTTTGTGGGTCGAGAAATGCAGCAAAATTCAGAAAAATTTTAGGTCTGTTGCTAAGCGAAATGCAGTTATCTAGACCCACTGGGAATTTGTTGATCTGGGAATCGTACTTTCTGTATGATCACTTATTTTGTGTCTAGGCTTGTGTGGTCACATAATACACTTGAAGCAAGAAAGAATGATTTTATCAACTTACCCAAATAATGAGGGGCCAAATACACCAGCGTTTGTTTGGAGCCAAGGTCCAATTTGTAGAACTTGGGAGACAGAGGGTGGCAAAGGGCAATGGAAGAACTGTCATTTATCTAACACTGAGCTCCAAGCCACATCATTTCATCACCTCCCACAATAATCCCCCAGGTTAAATGCCATCATTCTCGTTTTACAGATGAGGAACTCCATCTGAAAAAGGTAACGTAATTTATCTCAGGCCATACTGATAATAAAAGGCAGGTCAGACTCAAAACCATTCTCTCATATGTAACTCATCATTTCTGTATCTCAGTTTTAAACATGTAAATACGTTTTTCAAAAATATCTACTCCTAATAATTTGGGGCCTGTATTTTATTACAATTCTGATTAATATCTCTAGTATCTCAGGAATTAGATTTCAGTGACATGAAAAATCCACCCAGGAGGTAATAGGGTCCGTTTTCTGCTATGGGGTCATATGACTATGGCGTTTTGCAGAACCTGCCCTGTTGGGGTTAACTGCACAAAGGCAGGCTTTGCCCATGGAGACCTGAATTTTCTTTTTTTCTTTTAGAAAGGTAGTACAGTGTATATCCTGTCTATTATTAAGTCCCTTCAGCAGTGTCAGGGGTTGTACCCTATAATCAAACACATTAACGTTTCTATAGTGAAACATAGGAATATTCACCCTCAAAGTAAAAAAAGAATATAATTAGTTCTCAGATAATTGAAGGCAAGTTTTGCTAATAAATCACTGATTTAAAAATTTTTTGAATTCTCTAAGTGTTTAGATCATGGAATCGTGCACAAGAAATTTGTAGACCTATATATTACCTACTTCTTTGCCATTTAGAAGGAGAATTCTGAGGAATCTCAGTCACTGGCTTCAGAAAATTCTCTTTCCCTGTAAATATTGATATATAGCACATTGGATTTCCACACCATGGGGCCCCTTCCCAGGTGTGTGTAATTCAGAAGGTGCTGCCCTCTGCAAGGTCACAAGAGCTTGAGATGGATGGACTGTGTGCAGTCTGCTTGTCATCTTTTTGAAGTCTGTCTCCCAGTGAAACCTGTTTTATATTTATATTGTTACCTTTTGGTACTAGTGGTGTGTGTGGCTGTGTCCCCTCTGCAAAAGACAATAGAACCACTCAATGAGGAGGAATCTTCAAGTTCATCTAGTCTCGTTCCCTGTGATGGCAGCATCCAATGGTCCCTACCTTCTGGAATTAACACTAATTAGTCCCCTTCACAGAGAAGGCGATGGCAAGCCACTCCAGTACTCTTGCCTAGAAAATCCCATGGACGGAGGAGCCTGGTGGGCTGCAGTCCATGGGGTCGCTATGAGTTGGACATGACTGAGCGACTTCACTTTCACTTTTCACTTTCACCCTTGGAGAAGGAAATGGCAACCCACTCCAGTGTTCTTGCCTGGAGAATCCCAGGGACGTGGGGGCCTGGTGGGCTGCCATCTCTGGGGTCGCACAGAGTCGGACACAATTGAAGCAATTTAGCAGCAGTAGCAGCAGTCCCCTTCAGCACTGTATCACTACAGGAAAAATCACTGTAATGTCACCTCAGAGGTTAGGTTATAAAAGATGCTGTGACTTTGCCCCCTTCCTCTACCTTTCCTTTCTTCCTCATCTCTGCTCTAGGGGGAGCCTAGTCACCATGACATGAGGAACTCATGTCATGAGTTCTCCTGGAAACAGCTATGTGGAGGTGCCATCTGGGAAGCATATCCTCCAGCCCCAGGCTAGCCTTCGGATGACTGGAGCCTTGGCTGGTGTCTTGACTGAACACTAATGAGAAACCCTAAGCCAGAACCGCTCAGTTCAGCTGCCCCCCAATTCCTAATCCACAGAAAATGTCAGATAATAAATGTTCATTGTTTTAAGTGACTAAATTCTGACAGCATTCCGTCCTACAACAATGCATAATGAATATAGTCCTCCATTTTCCAGGTGAGGAGATTGAGTGTGGAGACATGAGGAGATGCTCCAGGACCCATCCAGTCCTTTGCCTCCAAGGGCCAGACCAGCTCATTCTGCTTATGTGGAATGAGTAGGATTGTCTCTAATTTTTTTTTTATGATCTTAGGTGCCATTTCCCAGAATCTTAAACTAGAAGCCCCTGGAAAATCTGGCCAGTAACTTAGCTGTCAAAAGAAAAGTTTGGCACAGATGTCCTGGTTCTAGAGAGAGTCTACCCACTTGCTAACTTTCTCAAAATAACCTTCTTTTGTGGGTTTTTCAGGAGATGATTTTTTTTTTCCTATAAGGTTGGAACTTTCTAGACTGCAGTTGTTAAATCACAGAAAATTAAAAAACGCCTTAAGTGCCTTTCCTTTCCTTGGTGTTGTAGGGCATGTTCTTAGAAAACTGTCTACTCTCTCACAGGCTTTATCTCACTGTTGGCTCTGGCCTAGCCTATGAGGTTGCATCGGACAGTGAAGCTGCAGCTGTCATCCTGGTGATGTCACTGGATGAATGACTCCATTCCCTGCTCTAATGCTGAGTGCCTTCTCTCACCAGTTGCAGTTTACATACAAGATGCATTTCCTGTCTGAAGCCCCTGTCTACCTCTCATATCTCCCTCAGCCATATGCTTATGTGTTTTAAGTACAGATGGAGACATTAGTCATGTAACTCATCATAGGGGAAAATTCAGAGGCTGGCTTTTTTATTTCAATATAACTATTTGTTTCTAGCTTTGGTACTGGTAGAAAAATCCAATAGATAACCACAGGCACTGTAGGTAGAATATCTGCCCTGCTTAATTTTACTGCATTCTTCCTTTTAAGGTTAAAATGTGACATAGCACATCCAGAAATGTAGCAAGATACAGAAAGCTAGTGTGCTAGATTTATTGCAGTGCCTTGCTTTGGGCAATAGAATGTGGCAGACTGACTGTGAGGCAGTTCCTAGCCTTGGCCTCAAGAGATCTTGGAGCTTCTCTTCTGTCTCTCGGAACCTTACATCTACCATGAGAGCATGCTCAGGCTAACGAATGATCGACTAACAGCCAGCCAATCCCTAGACATAGAAAGCGCAGCCAAGATCAGCAGAGGTGCCAGCTTGACCTACATTTGACCATAAATGTGTGCTGAAACGCAGTAAAAAAAATAGTCATCCTATAGCCTCGTGAGCCATAATAAATGGCTGGTTTTTAAGTTTGAGTTTTGGGATGTTTTGTTATGCAGTATTATTTGTGGCAGTAGATACACATAGGACAGTTGCTTGTTTGTTCATTATTTTGTGTGGCATACTTAGACCCCAGACAAGGGCCACGCTATAAGAGGTTTTCAGAGCGAGGACTTTCCATGTCCTGCCTGGCACCTATAAGTCTGATTGACAGTCTGAGATCCCAGTATGAGGCAGGGATCTGCCTCTTTCGTGTTTCCCATCTGAGTGTAGACTGTGTTTCCAGAATAATACCCAGAGTCTAATCCCACTGATTCACCATTTCTGGAATAAAAGCCTTCTACCCTCTGCTGGGGGTCTGTTGCATCTTGTTGAGATATTTTTCACAATATCTTACGTTTTGCTACACCAAAAAACAGTCATCCTATAGCCTCATGAGCAATAGTAAATGGTTGGTTTTTAAGTCTGAGTTTTGGAGTGTTATGCAGTATTATTTGTGGCAGCAGATACACGTGGGACAGTTGTTTGTTCATTGTAGTGTGTGACATACTTAGTTCCATCTCCCAGTTCCAGACATACATGCTTCCACCATTCCTGAGCATTTGGTATGGTTCTGGTACTGACGAGTTGGTTTTCCACTTTCTCTCTTGCCAACTTGGAGGTCTCTGCTTAGAGGAGATAAAAGCGTGAAGACAGAGCAGACTCTTCGGCTTCCTCCCTGGAAAGGACTGGTCATGTGCATGAGACAGGGAAAGCCTGGGCTCTGGGGTTTCTCAAGGCCACTGGCAAGAATGATCCATGGGGCAAAAGAGGATTGACTAAAGCAATGTAAGGGGAAATACCCATGGAAGAGAGGTTTCCGGTTTTTACATTTAGCTTCCGCAGCATTTTCAGTAACTAATAGGGAAAAAATGCTGAATTGAAAGTTATAAACAAGGACCTGCTTTGATGAACTCTTTCAACCATTTACAACCCATATCTTCACAATTCCATCCCAGGGGCCTAAAGTTCACTTACGCCCTAACACTATCCTTGTGTATTTTTGGTCTTGAGCTTTTCCAAAAGTCGAGTTTTCTATCATTGGTCATAGTTAGATTTCGTGGGGGAAATAGTACATGCTCAGTGTTTTTATTAGGTATTATTCTTGCTTGTGCTTTTCTTCAAAACTGTTTCCTGGGTGGTGTCCCCCAAAACAACCAAAGAAGCAAAAAATAAAGAGGAAATTGTTCATGGTCACTGCACAGTTCCGATAACTCCCTTCCCCTTCTCATTCTTCCCCCAGACTTCTTTCCCCACTGGATCTGGCTCCTCAAATATTCATTTAAAAATAAGTGATATGCAAAAATAAAAATAAGTGATATACAGCGAAGAAAACACATTCTAGACTACGATGATCAGACCACCTCTTGCAAATCTCTATCAAGGGACAGACAAATTGTTTGAGATCAAGCACACAGTGCTTTTGCAGTAGATACACTATCAAGGTCACCAGGTTTCTGTTTATTCATCCAGGGGCTGACACCAGGAGATCCATGCTGCAAAGTCTCATGGGACTTCTCCCCCAGCCGCTCCCTCTGTCTTTCATGCTCTGACCTCATCATGTTGTCTGTTTGCAGTATTTTCTTAAATAGTTAGAAATGTTGTTTCCCTGCTCATTTTGCTTTTGCACATTTGATAAGGGCCAGCTTGCCTTTCTCAGTGATCCTATATCTGGGTCTTCCATGAGCTTGTCACCAGAACCAACATTTTAATTGCTCTCTTGTAAACCCTAACCCATTTCAGACGAAACAGGGCACATTCAGGATAGTATGGCCATAGTCTAACCCCATTTCAGAATGTAAGCTGCTCTATAATTTATGTAGTACTTCTTTTTTTATTGAGGTATAACTGACTTACAACATTATATTAGTTTCAGGTGTACAACATTAATGACTTGTTGTTTGTATATATTGTAGAATGGTCACCCCCAATAAGTCTGTTAATATCCATCACCAATACACAGTTAGAAAAGCTTTTTCTTGTGATGAGAACCTTTTTTTCCCTAATCAAATAAATTTAATATCTAGGGAAATGCTAATGTGTACATGTAAAAATTTATGGTTCAGAAATTTTTTTTCAGGGGGGGGTTGCTTAAAACAACAAATTTATTCTCATAGTTCTGCAGGCTAGAATCTGAAATCCAGATGTCAGCAGGGCTGTGCTTGCTCTGAAACTTCTGGGAAGGGTGCTTCCTTGTCTCTTCCTAGCTCTGAGTAACTCTGCTTGCTCACTGGCCTGTTAGCATAACTCCAGTCTCTTGCCTTCACATGGCTAATCACATGGTCATCTTCTCCCTGTATTTTTGTGTCTTTTTTTCATTGTAAAAAGATGATTTTATTTTATTGTTTTCTTTTTGTTTTAATTGAAGGATAATTGCTTTACAGTGTCATGTTGGTTTCTGCCATACAACAACAGGAATCAGCCATAAGTATACATATGTCCCCTCCCTCTTGAACCTCTCTAGAACTGACTCAATTTTGTTCTTTTATATGGCCGAGTAATATTCCATTGTATATATATGTACCACAGCTTATTCATTCATCTGTCAATGGACATCTAGGTTGCCTCCATGTCCTAGCTATTGTAAATAGTGCTGCAATGAGCGCTGAGGTACATGTGTCTTTTTCAATTTTGGTTTTCTTCAGGTATATGCCCAGTAGTGGGGTGGCTGGATCATATGGTAAGTTTCTTCCTAGTTTTTAAAGAATCTCGTTATTGCTTTTCTTAGTGGCTGTGTGATGAGAACTTTTAAGATCTAGTCTCTTAGCAACTTTCAAGTACAACATTATTAACTATAGTCACCATGCTATACATCCCCAGAACTTATTTATTTTCTACCTTTTGACCCCCTTCACCCATTTTTCCCAATCACCAATTGGTTCTCTGTATCTATGAGGCTATGAATTTTTTGTAGATTTCACATATAAGTAAGATCATACTATATTTGTCTTTTCTGACTTATTTCACTTAGTATAATGCCCTCGAGGTCCTTACATGTCAAAAATGGCAAGATTTAATTCTTTTCTATGATTAAGTAATATTCCATTGTGTGTGTGTGTATATACACACCACATTTTCCTATCCATTCCTCTGATAATGGACACTTAGGTTGTTTCCATATCTTGGTTACTGTAAGCAACACTGCAATGAACATGGGAGTGCATACATGATTTCAAGTTACTGTTTCTGTTTCCTTTGGATAGATACTCAAATACTTAGATAATCCCGAAGTGGGATTAGTGGATCATATGGTAGTTCTGTTTTTACTTTTTTAGGAACCTTCATATCCATACCGCTTTCCACGGTGGCTGCACCAATTTACATTCCCATCACCAGTGCACAAGGGTTCTCTTTTCTCCACATTCTCACCAACATTTATCTGTTTGATAATAGCCATTCAAATAGGTGTGAGGTGATATCTAATTATGGTTTTAATTTGCATTTCCTTGATGATTAGTAATGTTGAGCATCTTTTCATGTACCTGTCATCTGTATGCCTTCTTTGGAAAAATGTCTACTATTGACCCTTGGACAACATGGGAATTAAGGGCACTGATCACACAGGCATACTTTTGACTTCTCAAACTTAACCACTAATAGCCTACTGTTTACTGGAAGCCTTACTGATACCATAAATGATCAATCACCTACTTTGTATATTATGTATATTATGTACTATTTTCTTAGAATGAAGTAAGCTAAAGAGAATGTTATTAAGAAAATCATAAGGAAAAGAAAATACATTTTCAGTACTGTACTATGTTTATTGATACAATAAGTTTATCGTCTGTTTACAAGATGACTTGTCTGTCAGTACCTACATCATTATTATCTTATATGATATGAAAGACTGTTGATATTATACATATTACTAACACAAGACTTCAAAAATTAAAAGGTAATAGGAAATAGAAATTTTTATTTATTTACAGGTGTAATAATTCATGCATTGATAACAAAGAAACAGCAGTATGCTTGCTTTATGGTTGCCTCATTAATATATATAGTTGCTTCCTGGTAGCCTAACATATATTAATAAATGAATCATTAATAATACAATATTGGCAACATTTTTACTTTTTTAAAAAACAACGTGATACTAGGCTGATAAAACTTCTCCAATGGCAAGAGAGACACATACTATATAGTAGTTAAGCCTTTGGAAGCAAAGTTATAAAACAGTAAGAAAAATAATACATTACTAATTTTATATTAAATATCTCTCACCTTATGCCTGTATAAGGATAGACTAGTAGCTACATATATCTTAGGATTCATGACATACCTAACTTTTGCTGAGTTTTTTTCCATATTTCTAGTCTATACAATTCTTCTGTGGGTCTTTTCAAATTGTCACAAATCTTGACAATTTGAAAGTCCAAAAAATTGTGCAGTATGTTTATTGAAAAAAAAACACAGATAAGTGGACCCATGTAGTTCAAACCCATGTTGTTCAAAGGTCACCTCTATTCAGATCTTCTGCCCATTTTTAATAGTGTTTTTGCTGCCGAGTTGTATATTTAGTACTTTTATTAAAGATGAGTGACAGGTAGTTTGATAGAGGTTTTCAGGATTAGGGATAATTATAATGCTTATGCTATATTTTATCTCTGTCTTGATATCTAAACGATGCCAGATGGCTCCCTAGACTTCCTAAGATGAAGTAGAGATAAAACTTGAAACACAGGGCTTGTAAAAATGCAGATAGACAAAACCATGGGAGAGATAGGGAAGAAAAATTATTCCAGCTCCTTTCCAAAGATGAGCCAAAAATTTGGCTCTAAGCCTTCTGATGGCCCACTCATAAAAGGAAAATATAGTTCAATGTGTGATTCATGTTGTCTAAGAAATAAAGCCTGCCAGTAATTCTGAGGAAGTCAAGATTCTCCTAGTACATAGAACTCAAAGAACATTCCCATGCAGGTCTTCACATGGGGTACATCATCTCTGTAATAAATGAGATTTCTGGTAAGCTAGAGGTGTTTATTATGAGATCTCTCTATGTGAAGCTAGAAAGGGTGAACATCCCTGCATTTTCCGGCAAAAGCAACTGCTCCACAGTATGATTGAAGTGTTCAGCTCTCCAGTGGCCCACCAAGAATCAAACAAAGAGTCTCTAGAAATGAAAAGCAGGCTAATCCTTCAAATAAACTCCCATTTATATAATTTCTCTCAACAGAGTTTTGGCTTTTCCTCCTAGTGCTTTGAAGCAGGAAATCTCAGTAGACAGACCTGCAAAGACTAACTAAAATGAAATTAACTTAATTTGCAAGGTGAGATGTTCAGGTTTGTTAAAAAGAATGTCCTAACAGTAAGAACTAGCTTTTACAGCATATTCCTAGGAGGATAGATTCTTTTAAATATAGTTTTGTCTTGTTCGTCTTAAAAGCTGAAAAATTTACATGAGTCTTTTCCCAACCCTATGAGGTGGTGATGGTGACAATTTGTTGCCATCATTTTGGAAACATAAGACTGTTCCACTCCAATTCTTGACTCCAGAGCTGATCAAGAAGAGCAAGGAAAAAGAAACATTAGAAAAAGTGCCTCCTGGCCAACCTAGAGGTAAATTTCACTTGGGGTGTGGCTCAAGTTCCAGAAGCCCAGAATCAAACTTGCACCATCTGTGTGAGGTTTTGTGGGAACCCAGAATTCCAGGGAGATGAGAGATCATCCCAGGAAAAGACTCTTCACTGAATCTTGGTTCCAGTCCGTGATGGAGAACTCCCCGGGGCTTCCTTCCTTCATGATGTTAAGGCTGGGAGAGGCACTCAATAGGCACCTTTGGAGCTTAGACTTGGACTTCTCGTGGCCCTTTCCCACAGAAGAACTGACCCTTGGACCCAGACCTTCAGACATTCCATATGCGTCTCCTGAGACGAAATGACCCAAAACAGATACAGTGGATCTCCCTAATGACTACATTGAATTCACTGTCTATTTCCAACCTCAGGAAAACCAGACTGCATAGCACACTTCTACCAGCAACTCTGACTCGTTAAAAGGAGACCATCCATCAGCCAGTTTGTCTCACCTGGAATCAACCCAAATGAGATTGAATTGCCGTGTAGTCAAGGAAAGCTTCAACATGTAAGGTGAAATATGACAACTGTGGACACAAGTCTCAAACCAATGTACATGCGTTGCCCAAATCTCAGTAGATATGCTTATTCACCCGGGTCCACATGTTCATCCACAAGAGGACTATCTTTGAAATGAACTTGCTCCCTTGGGTCACATTCCCCAGAAGCAGAGCCTCGAATGGGGGTCCTTGGGCATGGGATTTATCGGGGGCTGCTCACAGGAGAAATCTGCAAGAGAATGAGAAAAACAGAACTGTGAAGAAAGCAAGATGTAATTTAAGGAGTAGCCTCTCCTTTCTCTTTGCTATTCTTTGGAACTCTGCATTCAAATGGGTATGTCTTTCCTTTTCTCCTTTGCCTTTAGCTTTTCTTCCTTTCTCAGCTGGTTGTAAGGCCTCCTCAGACAACCATTTTGCCTTTTTGCATTTCTTTTTCTTGGGGATGGTCTTGATCACTGCCTCCTAAACAACGTCATGAACCTCTGTCCATAATTCTTCAGGCACTCTGTCTGTCAGATCTAATCCCTTGAATCTATTTCTCACTTCCACTATATAATTGTAAGGGATTTGATTTAGATTATACCTGAATGGTCTAGTGGTTTTCCCTACTTTCTTCAATTTCAGTCTGAATTTGGCAATAAGGAGTTCATGATCTGAGCCACAGTCAGCTCCTGGTCTGTACAGAGCAGGAGCTCTATACAGGTCTGTATAGAAGCACTGTATAGAGCTTCTCCATCTTTAGGCTGCAAAGAATATAATCAATCTGATTTCACTATTGACCATCTGGTGAGGTCCATGTGTAGTCTCCTCTTGTGTTGTTGGAAGAGGGTGTTTGCTATGACTAGTGCATTCTCTTGGCAAAACTCTGTTAGCCTTTGCCCTGCTTCATTTTGTACTCCAAGGCCAAATTTGCCTGTTGTTCCAGGTATCTCTTGACTTCCTACTTTTGCACTCTAGTCCCTTATGATGAAAATGACATCTTTTTTGGGTGTTAGTTCTAGATGGTCTTGTAGGTCTTCATAGAACCATTCAACTTCAGCTTCTTCAGCATTACTGGTTGAGTCATAGACTTGGATTACTGTGATATTGAATGGTTTGCCTTGGCAACGAAAAGAGATTATTCTGTCATTTTTGAGATTGCATCCAAATACTGCATTTTGGACTGTTGTTGACTGTGATGGCTACTCCATTTCTTCTAAGGGATTCCTGCTCACAGTAGTAGACATAATGGTCATCTGAGTTAAATTCACCCATTCCATTCCATTTTAGCTCATTGATTCCTAAAATGTTGATGTTCACTCTTGTCATCTCCTGCAAAGATGCAGAGTTCCAAAGAACAGCAAGGAGAGATAAGAAAGACTTCCTCAGTGATCAGTGCAAAGAAATAGAGGAAAACAATAGAATGGGAAAGACTAGAGATCTCTTCAAAAAAAATAAGAGGTAGCAAGGGAACATTTCATATAAAGATGGGCACAATAAAGGACAGAAATGGTACGGACCTAACAGAAGCAGAAAATATTAAGAAGAGGTGGCAACAATACACAGAAGAGCTATACAAAAAAGATCTTCATGACCCAAATAACCACGATCACTCACCTAGAGCCAGATATACTGGAATGTGAAGTCAAATGGACCTTAGGAAGCATGACTACAAACAAAGCTAGTGGAGGTGATGGAATTCAGGTTGAGCTATTTCAAATCCTGAAAGATGATGCTGTCAAAGTGCTGCACTCTGCCAGCAAATATGGAAAACTCAGCCACAGGACTGGAAAAGGTCAGTTTTCATTCCAATCCCAAAGAAAGGCAATGCCAAAGAATGCTCAAACTACCACACAATTGCACTCATCTCACAGGCTAGTAAAGTAATGCTCAAAATTCTCAAGCCAGGCTTCAACAGTACATGAACTGTGAACTTCCAGATGTTCAAGTTGGATTTAGAAAAGGCAGAGGAACCAGAGATCAAATTGCCAACATCCGCTGGATCATCAAAAAAACAAAAGAGTTCCAGAAAAACATCTACTTCTGCTTTATTGACTATACCAAAGCCTTAGACTGTGTGGATCACAACAAACTGTGGAAAATTCTGAAAGAGATGGGAATACCAGACCACCTGACCTGACTCTTGAGAAACCTGTATGCAAGTCAAGAAGCAACAGTTAGAACTGGACATGGAACAACAGACTGGCTCCAAATAGGGAAAGGACTACATCAAGCCTGTATATTGTCACCCTACATATTAAACTTATATGCAGAATACATCATGCGAAATGCTGGGTTGAATTAAGCACAACCTAGAATCAAGATTGCCAGGAAAATTATCAATAAACTCAGATATGCAGATAAGACCACGCTTATGGCAGAAAGTGAAGAAGAATCAAAGAGCCTGTTTATGAAAGTGAAAAAGGAGACTGGAAAAAATGGCTTAAAACTCAACATTCAGAAAACTAAGATCATGGCATGCAGTCCCATCCCTTCATGGCAAATAGATGGGAAAACAATGGAAACAGTCAGAGACTTTATTTTGGGGGGCCCCAAAATCATTGCAGGTGGTGACTGCACCCATGAAATTAAAAGATGCTTGCTCCTTGGAAGAAAAGCTATGGCCAACCTAGACAGAATATAAAAAGCAGAGACATGATTTGCTGAGAAAGGTTCATCTGGTCAAAGCTATGGTTTTTCCAGTCATCATGTATGGATGTAAGATTTGGACTGTAAGAAAAGCTGAGTGCTGAAGAATTGATGCTATTGAACTGTGGTGTTGGAGAAGACTCTTGAGAGTCCCTTGGACTGCAAGGAGATCCAACCAGTCCATCCTAAAGGAAATCATCCCTGAATATTCATTGGAAGGACTGATGCTGAAGCTGAAACTCCAATTCTTTGGTCACCTGATGTGAAGAACTGACTCATTGGAAAGACCCTGATGCTGGGAAAGATCGAAGGCAGGAGGAGATGGGGACAACAGAGGATGAGGTGGTTGGATGGCATCACTGACTTGATGGACATGAGTTTGAATATGTTCCAGGAGTTGGTGATGGACAGGGAAGCCTGGCGTGCTGCAGTCCATGGGGTCACAAAGAGTCAGACGTGACTGAGCGACTGAACTGAACTGAACTCCCCTCTCTCTGCTGAATCCCATGTGGAGTTCTGGGATGTAAACAACATAATGGAGTCTGTCCCATCTTAGGGCAAGGGGTCTTTAGTAACCTAGAGCAATCAGTCGTTGGCCACCCTGTGTGTGTGTCTGTGTATGGTGTGCCTCTCTAGTGGAGGCAACACCAGTTGCCCAAGAGCATCCTTGGGAGAAGATGTCAGATGTGAGCCCTTAGCTGCAGCACTTAGTGAAATGGATCCCAAGGTATGAAGCAAGACTCCAATAGCAGCCGCTAAACCAGCACTTTTCCACCTTAAGCGTGCACCAGAATCTTCTGGAGCACAGCCCCAGAGTTTCAGATTCAGTAAGAGTTTCAGATTCAGTAAGTCTGGGATTTAGTAAGCATATTTCCCAGGTGCTCCTGCTGCCACTGGTTCAGAGACCATGCTTGAAAACCACTGTGCATCGCTAACATTTTACAAAAGCAATCGTTTACCTTTGGAAAACTAGGTTTAGGAAAGCCAGCTACTTGGGCTGCAGGTCTTAGTTTCTCAGTCTGTGAAATGGGTATAGTGTACTCAGTTCTCTCCAGGACTTCCAGCTAGTTTCCTTTGAGCATTCTACCTGGAACATGTTGACGACCCCAAACACTACTGCCAGACTCTTTCTCCCCAACGGAAAAGGGTCAGAGAAAAGCTGTAAGACCTGAAAGTACTCGTCTGAGTTTGCTTTGTGCTACCAAAAGAGGAAGCAAAAGGACTTGCTGTCTTGTTGGACGCTCTCTAACATTTGATAAGATCGCAGCTCCTGGAGTCTTGTGAATTGTGATCATTAATGTCCAAGCTAACTCAGGGGCCTGACAGATCACAAGGCTGGGTCGCTTCCCATAAGCTCTAAGACCTTGCTTTAATCCTCTGGGACTCTCCATGGAAATCCACATGGAGTCTTTGGAGTGGTGCAGCCTATTGTATGAATGTGTACTTGGGGATCCCCAGGGAGCAGATTAGGAGCACAATGGACCCCATCCCATGAATGGAGACACTCCTGCTTAAAAATTAATAAACTCGGTAACTCAGAGGAAGCACCACTGCAGTGTTGACCTTCAAGGTCCTTGTGAAGCGGAAACAACTATACCTTCAGTCCCTTTAGTTTTTATATTGATGCTGACAAGTCACACAAGTACATGGAATGCAAAATTTTTCTTCCTTCAGCTGTTCAGTTGGATCTCAATCTGTGCATGTGTGTGTGTGTGTGTGTGTGTGTGTGTGTGTGTTAGAGGAAACAAATAATGGCAAACAATAAATATCTAGTACATGCTGTGTAAAAAGAGCTGTTTGTGAAGTGAGGCAAGGCCAAAGAAAGGAGAGTCGGTAGGTAGTGCTGGGCAGCCAGGGGAGCAGGCAGGAGGACTTGTGGGATGGGAAGAGTTACTCTCTCATTTAGGGGTGTCAAGCAGACTCTCAGATCCAGGGAACTTTGAGCATAGCCTCAGAGGCAGCGAGGGGTGAGCCCTTAGGCCATGTGGAGGGACAGTGCTCCAGGCAGAACAGAGCGGTACACAGCCAATGGAGGGCTCAGGAAACCACGCGAGGTCTGCGGGGCAAGAACAGGGCAAAATGGAAAAGGACCCGGAGCACAGGAACTAAGTGAGCTGACAAGAGTTCTTTTTGAAGGGATCCCTCTGGCTCTATGTGGAGACCACCCTGAGGAGGGAACAGGGAGACCAATGAGGAGACTGTGGAGAACCTAGGCTAGTAAGGTGTAGCTTAGCTGGTTGTTATGCCTGAAGGTGAGGTGTCCAACTCAAGATCGATCGATGCTTTGAATGAACAGAATTTACTAATCATCTGATAGAGGCTGTGAGAGCAAGAGAATCAAGGATAAATCCAATATTTGTAGCATGAGCTGCTGGAAGAATGAAGCCACCATTTGCCAACATGTAGAAAACTGAGGGGACTAAGCATGGAAAGGGTGGGATAGAAAACAAGGGTTTGATCTGGAATATTCTAAATTTGCCTATTAGACACCCATGGAAAGATGTCATGTGGGCAGTTGCAGTCCATAAGGGAGGTCTGAGTGAAGACAGTACTGAAGTCTCCCAGTCGTGTCCGACTCTTTGCGACCCCGTGGACCATAACCTACCAGGCTCCTCTGTCCATGGGATTTTCCAGACAAGACTACTGGAATGGGTTGCCATTTCGTTCTCCAGGGGATCTTCCTGCCCCAGTGATTGAACCTGGGTCTCCCACATTGCAGGCAGATGCTTTACCCTCTGAGCCAAAGACAGGGAAGCCCAAAGACAGTACTGGGTGGTGTCAACTCCATCTTTTCTTAAACAACCATGTATTCTATGCCCCAGTGGTAAATGACATATTCCAGTCCAGAAGCTCTAGATTTAAAATAGAGTTTCCTAACCTAAGACAGGTAAAACATAAAACCATGATGGTTTTAAAAAATTCATCTTCAAACAAAACCCATAGGTGCAGTTTTACAGATAGGACAAACATATTCCAACAGTATTCTGAGGGTCAAATAAGACAGCTAGTCAGCTAGACCCAGAAATAAGTAGCCCCTTTCCTCTATATCTTCATGCCTTTGTGGAAGAAAAGACCAGTGAAATTAGACCTCATGAAAATTAAAAAACTTTTTTGCATCAAAGAACATAATCAAGAAATTGAAAAAAACACAGACAGTGATAAATTAGGAGTTTGGGATTAACATATACATATACTATGTATGAAATAGTTACATATACTATGGATGAAATAGGTGGCCAACAAGGACCTACTGTTTAGTACAGGGAATTATACTCAATATTTTGTGATACAAGGGAAAAGCATCTACAAAAGGAAAGAGACATAATAACTGAATCACTTTGTTGTACACCTGAAACCAGCACAACATTATGAGTCAACTGTATTTCAATTTTCAAAAAATGAAAGGACAACGTACAGAGAGGGATAAAATATTTGCAAATCACACATCTGATAAGGGGGCTAATGTCCAGAATGTATAAAGAACTCTTAAGATACAACAAAAAAGATAAGTCAGTTTTTAAATGGATGAAGGACTTGAATAGACCTTTTTCCTAAGAAGATATACAAATAGCCAGTAAATACCTAAAAAGATATTCAGCATCATTCGTCATTAGGGAAATGCAAATCAAAACCACAATGAGATGCCACTTCAAACATACAAGGATGGGTGTAATCAAAAGAGTGGCAGAGAACAAGTAGTGGTGAGGATATGAAGAAATTGGAACCATAGTGCATTACTGGCAGGAATATAAGATGGCACAGCCATTATGCAAAACAGCTTGGCAATTCCTGAAAAAGTGAAGCAAAGAATTACCATAAGACCCAGCAATTCTACTCCTAGGTAAATATTCAGGAAAATGGAATTGGAGACTTAAACAGATACTTGTACATCAGTGCTTACAGTGGGATTAGTCATAATATCCAAAAGGTAGAAACAACACAGATGTCCATCAACAGATGAATGGAGAAATAAAATGTTGTATATACATATGATAAATATTACTCAGTCATAAAAAGGAATGAAATACTGATATGTACCACAACATGGGTGAACCATTTCACTGAGTGAAGACAGACACACAAGATTATATAACATATGATTCTATTTATATGCAGTATCCAGAATAGGTAAGTACAAAGAGGACAAAAGCAGAATGGTGGTTGCTCAGGGCTGGGAGGAGAGAAAGGAATAGGGAATTAGAGCTTAATGGCCAGGAGTTTCTTTGTGGGTGGTGAAAACATTTTGGAACTAGGCAGAGGTGGTGGTTGCCTGATATTGCAAACATACTATTATAATAAATTGTTCCCTTTATACTAAATTGTTCCCTTTATACCAAATTGTTCCCTTTAAAATGGTTGATTTCATGTTCTGTGAATTTCTTTTTTTAAAACTAAAAATCAGAAAGGATTGGCAACAGAAAAAGCCTTCAAAAGCAAATGTCAGGGGCAGACCGTGCCATTGAAGGAAGCTATTTTTCCATAAATCTTCAGAAATAAGCCCCAGTGTCTCCAATATCGTTTTTGCCTGAAGAGTCAACACTCTCTAAAAAAGCAAGCATCACAAGTTGGTTGTTTCCCTAATTTACATCCATTGCATTTATATATTCCATTGCTTACCCTGGTCAGAGCATTTTGAAAATAACTTATAACACGTAAGCAGAATAGCCTGATTCCTTGTTTACCAAAAAGGAAAATGAAAGAAATGGAAAGGCAGGACTGAGCAAACAGTGCCTTTGAAAGCACAGACTGTTCGGGGAGGGACACGCTGCTATTTCCAGTCTTGTGTGGGTGTGAGGATAACAGGCCTCTGGAAACAGCTGTTGAACAGCAGAATGTGAGAAGTCTCCCAGGACTCAAAGACCCACCCTCCACAAGGAACCAAGGGAAAGTTCTGAGAGCTGGGAGAGTTCAGTGCATTGAAACCATTTGAAATGGGGATTCAGCACCGGGGTTTGATTGAGCTGTACTATTTAACTAGGCTTTGCTCCCTCTGCTCAAAAGAATGAGTCCAGGAAACTGAAAAGCCAAACCAGAAACAGACATGGTGTACTTTCCGGAAGAATAGCTATCCTCAAAGCCCCTCCTGCAGGGGTCCATCTCCCCTCCCAGGGTCTGACAGTCTGCCTGCTTCTGGAAGGAAACCAACTTGGGTGGGGGACAGTTGACCCCTGCACAAACTTTTGTTTCGGGATCCAGCATTAAATACAAACTCTTTGTTATGATGAGGATAGAAGATGATTTGAAGACTAAACTTGCTTTCTTTTTTTGTTTTACTGAATCGTGATATCCTCTTTTCAAAGCTTGTCCCCATGCAAAAGTAAAACCAACTCATTTCCACCCAGCTACAGAGAACACTCTATAAATAGGACCCCCAAATGGTTGTTCCTTAAAAGATGGGGAACAAGTGGATCCATTTGTTTTTGTTTTTCCTTTAAAACCTTGAGAATGAGAATAATGAGAATGAGGAAGAAATCTTGTAACTTAAAATATAATTACTTTAGGATGGTATCTTTAGCCATACTCTGTCAACAGCTTTAGCTTTTATTCATTCTTTCACTCATTCATTCAGCAAGTATGTATTTATTGCTTATAGCAATAAATTGCTTATAGCGTGGAGATACAGTGATAAGCAAAGCAGACATGGTCTCTGCCTCAGGGAGCAGGTGACAAAGAAGAATATAGAGAACTGCTTACCCAGATAGGGACTGAGACAGTCGGTGGGAGTATTTTCCATCACCCAAGTTCAAGGTCTCCTTCCCCAATCCTTATTTTCTGTTCTAAAATTAAACTCCACCCATGATGAAATACACTGTGACCATCCACTCCCTAGAAACGTGGGCCCTCAATATCATCAGAAGAAAATAGTCTAATTATAAATATCCCAAGTTGAGGGGCATTTAAGACAGCAGGTCAGTCAGGTGGGCCAGGAATGATTGTGGCAGGATAGTGGTATCAAGTGGGGAGTGTGTGGGGTGCTTTCGTGTCCTCCACTAGAGCTGGTGTGTAAGGCAGTGACCCAAGCTGAGCTGGAACTCATGCCTGCAGGCTCTTCCCTCAGTTCTCAAGTTCTCAACCTTGGGTCTCCTGTAAACAGCTACTAGACGGAGAACACACAAGACTCCTCCCAAACAAACACTAACTTACAGTTAAATTTACCGAGAAAACTCACAGCACATTCCCCAGAAACTGTGAAGTCATCAGAGAACTAGCCCAGCTGAAAGATGCACGCAGTTTATATAGCCAAAATGCATGCGGCGCACACAATCAAACAGGAGTCCTGGGATCTCCATGAAAATCTAGTTTCTGGATCATGTTCTAGCCTTCCCCGATAACAGTAGATGCCACTTGCTTAGAAGGCCCATGGTAATATTTAAAAGCAAAGGGACAATTTGTCTCAAGTGTAAGTCCACATGTCTACCTTTTAGGAAGCAAAAATCCAATCCCTAATGTTTAGTCATCTATTTTTCCAGAATCTGTTCTTCAAGTTTCTCCCAAAGCTGTAAATAAAATCTACTCCTAACCAGGATCACCGTGTTACACTGTTTTACAAAATTCACACGTAGTACAAAGCTGAGTATTGGCTGGGGGAAGGGCTGAAAGGCAGGGTTCATGTACCAATATTACCCAGACTACCAGTAACCTTGAACTAAGGTCCTCCATTTCAAGTAGAGAACATCAACCTCAAATGGATCAGATTGGGAGGCTGCCACTTAGACTTCAGGCTGAAATTGACCTGAAATTCTATATGATATAACAATTTAACAGGAGGACCACAACTTTGGGGATTACAAAATAAGAGTTTTCACCCTCTATTTAACCTTTCTCATATTGTTTCTTTAAATAATAGCGTAATGATCACCCCTTACTGCCCTTAACTTTTCTGAATTTAGTAATTTGGGGGTATTTTTACTCTCTTCAACACTTGGGAAATATGTTATCTCCTGTGCTATAATACTAAATTATTTTGGTGAATATTTGAGTCATGTAGTATAAAGGCAGATGCCTTAATATTAAATTATTTTAGTGAGTATTTGAGTTGTAGTATAAGGGTTTACATTCAGAAAACTAAGATCATGGCATCTGGTCCCATCACTTCGTGGCAAATAGATGGGGAAACAGTGGATACAAGTGTCAGGGTTTATTTTTGGGGGCTCCAAAATCACTGCAGATGGTGATTGCAGCCATGAAATTAAAAGATGCTTACTCCTTGGAAGGAAAGTTAGGACCAACCAACCTAGATAGCTTATTCAAAAGCAGAGACATTACTTTGCCAACAAAGGTCCGTCTAGTCAAGGCTTTGGTTTTTCCAGTAGTCATGTAAGGATGTGAGAGTTGGACTGTGAAGAAAGCTGAGCACCAAAGAATTGATGCTTTTGAACTGTGGTGTTGGAGAAGACTCTTGAGAGTCCCATGAACTGCAAAGAAATCCAACCAGTCCATTCTAAAGGAGATCAGTCCTAGGTGTTCATTGGAAGGACTGATGCTAAAGCTGAAACTCCAGTACTTTGGCCACCTGAAGTGAAGAGTTAACTCATTGGAAAAGATTCTGATGCTGGGAGGGATTGGGGCAGGAAGAGAAGGGGACAACAGAGGATGAGATGGCTGGATGGCATCACTGACTCGATGGACATGAGTTTGAGTGAACTCTGGGAGTTGGTGATGGACAGGGAGGCCTGGAGTGCTGCAATTTATGGGGTCACAAAGAGTCAGACATGACTGAGCGACTGAACTGAAATGAACTGAACTGAACTGATAAGGGCTTAACCTTAAGTTTAGATGGTTCAAAGCCAACTGGGCAATAACTGAACAGTTTAACACAGTGAACAATTGGCCTTCCTAAATTTAGATGTCAGAATTGTTAGAGGCCCTAAAGGAAGTCAGGGACAGGGTTACATGGGCTACAGAGCTCTCCTTGAAAACAATTTGCGATGAAGGAAAGAAAAAAAGAAAGCAATTAGTATTAAAAAAAAAAACAATATGGAGCAGGGGGCATATGGAAAATCCCTCTACCTTCCTTTTAATTTTGCCATGAAAGTAAAATTGCTCTTAAAAAAATTAAGCATTGGAAAAACAATCACTCCCATCAGTGGTCCACAGCCTGCAGGATGGCCTCCCTTGTGTAATCCCCTTTCCTTAATGGTGAGCTGGACATAAGGACTTCTAACTACATATCTTCTAGTGCAGAGGATACAGCAGAAATGAGGAAATGGCACTTTCAAGATTAGGTTGCAAATGAGACTGTGGCTTCCCGTCTTACTTCCCGCTCTTCCTCTTTCACTGGCTCACTGTTGGAAGCCAGTCACCATATTGTCAGCTGCTCTGTAGAGAGGATGACATGGCCAAGATCTAAAGGAGGACTCCAGCCAATAGCCAGTGAGGAACTGAGGCCCTCAGTCCAGCAGCCTATGAGGAACTGAATCCCACCAGAGTCCCTTGAGTGAGCTTGGAAAAGAGTCAAAGAATTTGCTTATGTAAAGTTTCATGGGTAATTGATAAGACAGATCTAAAACCAGAAATATACCCATATTCTCCTGTTCTTTGAAAAAGAACATGGACTATGCCAAGGTGCAGGCTTTTCTTCCTCCGTCTCATCTTCTTCCTTCTGATGAAATCGAGCCCAGAGAAAGAGCTCACATTTGTTGCAGAGTCAATGAGGGAATCTGAGAGTGGAGAACAGAATGGGACACTGGGGCATACCCAAGTGGACACCTCGCAGGAGAGCCAGACAGCCTGGAGCGATTCATCTTTTTAAGGCTGTACAGGAAGACAAGAATGATGACTGACCATTACACACTTGGCAGCCTTTCCATCTGAGTCAGCTGCTGGATTTATTCCCAGTTGTCAGAAATCCCATCTCCATCCAATTTGTTACGGACAACTGTTCAGATCACCCGGGCAGGCTTCTCAGTTTCTTCTTGGCTGGACACAAGAGGAGGGTCAAAGCCTGAATGGATGTGCATGTGTCCTCTGTCCATCTGTCCATGATGTGCATCTGCCATTGATAGCATGATCCTGAAAGTCAGGGTCAGGCTTTCAAGAGGTTGTAGGCCGCCTTAGGTAGATTCATCTCTGGTGCCTAGACAACCCAAAGGTTCAGAGATGCTCAGTCAGTTCATAGCACAAGGGCTAGTGCTATCAAACAAAAATGGGTGAAATAGCACTGCCACATTAGCAGGAATGCAGTAGAATAGAGACAGGGAAACACACCCAGTTCTTAAAATTCTAGTGCCAGATCTGCGATGATCAGTTCTGTGCTTTTATTTCTTCACCAACTGTATAATCATAACATCTGTTTATTCCAAAGGAGCAATGTCAGGTTAACCTTGTAAACACATCTTATGTTAACACTTTTATGCTCATAACGACAAGATCTGTACTAGTCCAACCCAGGCCTGTTTAATTATTACACTATGAAACTGTCTTCTCCCTTATATGGCCTCCTGGACCTTAGACAACCTTATTACACTACCCGTGATTTACTAAGCACTTCACTTTCAAAATAATTGTCATTTAATTTTTGCAAGAACCTTAAATGGAAGATCTTTCTATCACCAGTTGACAGATGAGGACACCAAGGTTTACACAAATAAGTAACATGTCCAGCCATGAGTAATAGAGCTGAGATCCAAACCCAACTAGACCCTAACGCTTCCAAGAAACCATAAAGTGAAAGTCACTCAGTTGTGTCCGATTCTTTATGACCCCATGGACTATACAGTCCATGGAATTCTCCAGTCCAGAATACTGGAGTGGGTAGCCATTTCCTTCTCCAGGGGATCTTCCCAACCCAGGGATCAAACCCAGGTCTTCTGCATTGCAGGAGGATTCTTTACCAGCTGAGCCACCAGGGAAGCCCAAGAAACCATAAGGCCCTTCCATTTTAATGGAGGGGGAGTCTCCTTACTACTCTTCCATGAATCAGGACCATAAATCAAAGGGACTCCATCACCCAGGAAAAGAGGTCATTAGTCCCTACAATGCTGAGTAAAGGAAAGATACTCAGACACTGTCTTCAGTATGCCTGTCATTCATTAGCAGCATCTGGGCACAGATATGGCCTGAGCCATCTACAGAATTGTTCCTTCACAGTCACTATCTCAATGTTATGGCCTGGGAAATTGCTGATTATCTCTTCTGGAAAAACCTGACTTTACAAGTTGGTATCTTAAAAGTTGCTTAGAAGGAATCAGAGTACTGCACAGAGCCTTCATCTCTTCCCCCCAGTGCTAAATCCCCTCAGGTCACGTCTCAGCAGGTTTGCTTTGAAGCCCTCAAATTTATTTCACACGGAGTCTTTTGGCTGCAAGAAACTTTTACATAGAGTCTTTTACATGATTCCTCAAATTCTTTTACATCGAGTCTTTTGGCTGCAAGAAGTTTTTTGCTCCTTCAGTCTACTAAAATAAGAGAGGTTGGATATGGGAACATACCTGGAACAGGTAGGGGAGATAGAGGGCCACAGATGCCAACACTTCTGTGTCTCAGAGCCTGTACATTGCTGTCCCAGCCCTGGGGTCTTCATTCAAGTCCTCCACCGCTAACACAACCCCGCTAGTCTGCACAGATTGCCTCAGCTGTCTTTCTACACTTCAAACTAGCAGATTCTTGGTTTTTTTTTTCTTTTTTAATCTCTTCTTTTCTTTATGTAGTGTGTTGCATTGATTTGTGTATTGAACCATTCTTGTGAACTTGGGATGAATCGTACTTGGTCGTGGCATATGATCTTTTTTATGTATTGTTGGATTTCATTTGCTAATATTTTGTCAAGAATTTTTCATCTATTTTCCTCAAAGATATTGGCCTATAATTTTCTTTTTCGGTGGTTGTCTTTGTCTTGTTTGGGTACCAGGGTGAGGACAGGTTCTTTCTATATGGCGGGTTCCAAATCTTGAAAGGTGAAATCTCAGTGGCTCAGTGCATCTGTTCCCAGCAGACCTATTCTAGACTTCTGGCCAGCCTCTGAATTGTCTCATTCCTAGGCCCGTCTGTGAGCAGAGAATAGCCTAATTCAGCTTCCTGGATTGAAGAAGAGACGTGAAAAGTGGTGCTTTCCAGGAGAAGAGGGCAGTGGGCATTGGCAGGTAACACATCTGGGGCAGATTTGTGACAGTGTAGAACCCAGAAATCAGAGGTCATTTTTGACTCACCTTATTTTTCCAAAAGAAGTCTTTCCTTTAGGATTTTTACTGGGTATAACGAACAGATTGTGATAGGATTGGGAGGAAGGGTAAGAGTGCTAGAAGAAGGGAAAGGGGGTACTATCGGCTCCTTAGGGCACCTGGGCAGGAGAAAAAACCCCAACATTTACTCAATTCCAGCTATGAACAGGCTCTGCATTAAGTATTGTGAGAACAAATAATAAGAGCAACTCTCATATAGCACATATTCTGTGTCAGGCAGTCTAGGACAGTGCTTGACATACAAGAACTCACCTCAGCATCTCAACACACCTATAAGGAAAATGCTATTACTATGGGCACTTCACAGAGAAGGGATGTGATGCAGAGAAGTTTAGCAACTTACCTTAAGTCAGACAGCTTTCAAGTATCAAGGCTGGGATTTGAACTCCATCTGGCTCCCAAGTGTTTGCTTTAACTACTATGCTATGCTCCCTCTCCATTCTTTCAAACAGTGTCATTTAATTCCCACAGACTCTGTCATGGATATAATTACTTAAATTTTGCATGTAAAGATGCCAAGGCTCAAAGAGGTCAAGTACTTTGCCCAAAGCCCACTAGCAGAAACCGTCCCTCTCACTTCATTTCCATCTGTCACACAAGTCAAAAAGCAGATTGTTACTGAATCAGGTCCAGCCACTCGCTACTCGGAAATTGATACTACAGGCAGAGAGACAAATGTTGGTAGGGAGGAAAGTTGCTTTTAAACAGAATGCCGGCAATCTGCAGAGATGGTAGACTCAGTGTCCCCCCAAAACCACCCCCGAAGATTCTGCTTAGCCATGAAAGTTTTTAAAAGGAAAAAGAGACATCATCCCAGTTAATGATTGAGATGGGGAGTCAGAATCATCACCTCTCCCCACTGCATTCAGGCTCATTGACTTCTTGTGATTTTTCTCTAGAGGCTCTCTTGTTCATGCAGGCTGTTGTTCCCCCAGGTGACTGAAGGAAGGGAAGCTAAGAAAGAGATCTGGTCATTTGTTAATAACTTATCCTTCATTTCTGCTTCTTTGATCTAGAGAAAAGAACCAACTAGTTTGGCCAGGTGTTGTGTGATCAAGAGATTTGAAGGATGTGCTAGAGCGTGGAGGTGCCTGGTTTAAGGTTAGTGACAAGACAAAGGGCCCTCCTGCAGAGAGCACTTTCCTGCAAAGAGCTTTTTCCTGCCGAAAGCTGCTTATAAATCCCCACTTGTGAGAACATCACTCCATTTCTGTATGATCATGGATGAAGATCTGTAACTTCGTGCTGACAGGGCCCTGACTTCACAGAGTGGAAGCTGTTGATGTGGGTCTATAGAATCTCTTTGCGGACAGTTGTACTTGCCCGTTTACAGAGATGGGCAAAACAAACTACAGTGATCTTGACACCCACAAAGATGTAATTGTTATAAGCAGTCATGTTAATCCCATTCTCTTTTAAGGCCAGTTCTTGGAAACTGCCATGAACTCAGTGCTGCTCTGGATGGAAGAGTTTATGGCGTGGCTGCAGTCTGCTCATCATGCAGTCAGCTTTCTTTCTGGTGTCTGTTATGGTATGTGTAAGACAGCTTGGCAATGTGCATTGGACACCGGGTCTGTAGCTCTGTTGTCCTAATTACCTGCTGGAGCCTGCTCCTCTGTGAGTCAGGGAGGCTGGGGAGACCTCAGCTTTTCTACAAACAAGAGGCTGGAGACATAACGATCCCAGCTTCTCTCAACACTGTGCTTACAACCGTGGCTGAACTATGTCACCTGAAATATATGAGTAAACAAAGGAAGTTGCAGCCATCAAGCCCTCAGCCACTGTAGCTGACCCCACGTGTCCACCGAGAAGGGATGCAGGGTGGAGAAAAACAGGATACTGGCCCTGAGGTGCACATCAAAGGAATGATTTCAGTGAGCCCAGACTCTTGCATCTTCCCAGACAGAAAAGCTGTAAATTCATTAGCCTGAGATGTCTGGTTTTCTTTAATTAACAGTAATCTTTTAATATTCTGACTTGACCTTTGTAGCAAAATTTCTATGTATCCTGACTCCTCCCTTACCTCTTTTTCTTAAATATAAAAATATTTATTTTAATTGGAGGCTAATTACTTTACAATATTGTATTGGTTTTGCCATACATCAACAGGAATCCACCACAGGTATACACGTGTTCCCCATCCTGAACCCCCCTCCCTCCTCCCTCCCCGTACCATCCCTCTTTAGAGCAGTCCCTCAGAGCTGACTGAGACACTGTCTTCTGGGCTCAAGTCCTCAGTTTTGTTCACCAGATGAAGCATAACTCTCTACTTTTAGGTTGTGCATTGTTTTTTTAGTCGACAGAATAATATTTCAAACACAATGCCCAACACTGGGTATTGTAAGTCCTAACATTTTATGATTGGAAGCGTCACTGGAAAGTCACCAAGTCTCCTCATGTCAAAAGATTACTCAAGAGCCACCAACGTGCATTGTCACCTTCCATGTGGCAGGCACGGTGCCTGGCACTGGAGGTACAGTGGAAATTCAGAAAGAGATCATTCAAGTCACTCCTCAAGAGGAGGAGACAGAGAGGAAACATGAGGCCAACACAGTGTGTCCAAGAAAGCGCAGCAGCAGAGAGAAGGGGCCCTGAGCCTGATGAGAGGAAGAAAGGGTCTCAGGGAAGACTTCACAGTGGAGGGGATCCCTGTATGGAAGAAAGACCTGTTGACCCCAAAAATAAGGAAGAAAAGAATTTCCAGCCAGAGGCAGCTAAAGCCAGACCCAGAGACATTTCAAATACTAACTGCACACATTTCAGAATAATGAGATGGAATGGGCGCTAGACCAGAGCCGATTTGGAAGGTGCATAGTAAATTTTGTTTTGACAAGTGGAGTTAGAGTGGCTTGCAAGACTTCATGGGGAGAGATCCAAAAATAACTTCAGCTCGTAACTGTAAGAATGTGGGAATACTCAGCATATTATAGATGAGGACCTGAGACTCACTGTAGTTATCAGCGCATGAGGCCTGGAGCCCAGGTCTCCTTCCAGCAGCCCAGGGACCCTGCCATCCCCTACAGGCTCCCACCAAGCCCGGCCTCCAGGCTGCAGAGCAGATGTGTCCTGTTCAAAGGCCTCACCACTTGCACCTCTCAGGTTCCTGACTGCCTTTCCACAGAGCAGTGTGTTCCCCAGGATCATGAAGAAGCCAGTGCTGGACTACGGATTGGAGTAAGATGCTATCATCACTAATGTGACTTCAAGATTCATTATAGTGGGTGACCACCCACACACTGATAGTTATCCAACCTGTTTAAAAATCTCACCCCACCACCCCCACCAAGAGAACAGGCTCTGTTTCATTTTGAAGGATGTCAAATTTTAATGATATTGTAATTACATGAAAATATAATTACAAGTGGTAGGATAAATTTAAGCATAGCACTGTTTATCTTCTCTAGTGCCTCTGACTTAGAATCTGCAAAGTGGCCCTTTTCATATAAGCCCTAATTTGTCATTGGCATATGCGATGGACACCCAGATAACTGCCTTGTGAAAGCCTTGGGGGAGATGAGCACCATATTCCCTGGCAGACGAAGGTCAGATTGCTGGTTGACATCCAATATCTGTTCTGCCTTTCTTCCGGAATAACAAAATGCCCAGTCTTTATTTGATTCATGGCTACCTAGAATAAAGAGTAAAAATCCAGATTTCTTCAGAGCTAGATATGGCCAAGTGGCTAAATTCTGGCTAGTGGGATGAGAGAAGAAATGATGTACCTTAAAAGAGAAAGGCTGTACCCCACCGTTTCCCTTTTCCATGCAGGCACAGGTGACAAACTAATGTCACAGGGCCATGTGAGAAGGAGCCTGGATCCCTATGGTGCAGAGCTGCTGGGAGAGAGATAAATCAAGCTTCTCAACCACTGCTAGACAAACCTAGACAGCATATTAAAAAGCAGAGACATCACTTTGCCAACAGAGGTCCATCTACTCAAAGCTATGGTTTTTCCAATAGTCACGTACAGATGTGAGAGTTGGACCATAAAGAAGGCTGAGCACCGAAGAATTGATGCTTTTGACTTGTGGTGTTGGAGAAAACTCTTGAGAGTTCCTTGGACTGCAAGGAGTCCAACCAGTCCATCCTAAAGGAAATAAACCCTTAATACTCATTGGAAGAACTGATGCCGAAGCTCCAATCCTTTGACCATCTGATGTGAAGGGCCAACTCATTGGAAAAGACCCTGATGCTGGGAAAGATTGAAGGCAGGAGGAGAAGGGGACAACAGAGGATGAGATGGTTGGATAGCATCACTGACTCAATGGAGATGAGTTTGAGCAAACTCTAGGAGATAGTGAAGGACAGGGAAGCCCGGCGTGCTGCAGTTTGTGGGGTCACAAAGAGTCTGACACAACTGAGCAACTGGAGAACAACAACCACTGCAGTGTGGCTTCTTGTTACAAGTTGCTGAATCAATGCCTTATCTGTGGCAGGTACCAGTTTTTGTGTGTTTTTGGGGGGGGGGGGTGGGGGTTTCACCACACTGCACCTCTCATGGGATTTTAATTCCCATAGCAGAGATTGAGCCTAGGCCCTCATCAGTGAGAACATGGAGTCCTAACCACTGGATCTAGGAATTCCCAGACACCAGTTTAAGAAGAATTCACCAGATGATCTATGACACTGTGTCTATTAAAAAAGAAAAGTTTTATCTCATTTCTTTAAAAAAAAATGAAGTCATAACATTTACATAAATGCACAAAATCTTATGTGTACCATGGCTTGGTGGAATTTTTCTTAAGTATATGCAATTGCCCCATGGTATCCGTAGGGGCCTGGTTCCAGGACCCCATGCTGATACAAAAGTCTGTGGTTGCTCAAGTCGTTTACATAAAATATTTGCACATAACTTCTGTACAGTCCCATATACTTTAAATCATCTCTAGAATACTTATACATAATACAATGTAAATGCTATGTAAATGATTATAAATACAAGACAAATGTCATATAAATGGTTGCCATCACTCAGCAAATTCAAGCTTTGCTTTTTGGAACTTTCTGGAACTTTCAAAAAATATTTTCATTTGGCAGTAGGTTGGATTCATGGATGTGGGCCCTGCAGATAGGAAGGACTGACTGCAATTATGAAGCCATCATTCAGTTCAAGATGTATATAAGGGGTGGGCAACGTTAAGCAGACTAAATCCAGCCCACTACTTGTTTATGTAAGTAAAGTTTGATGGAACCTAGACATGCCGATTTGTTTATGTATTGTCTGTGTCTATGTTATATAGAGCTGAGTAGTTGGGAGGAAGACTGCATGCCCACAAAACCTCAAATACTTACTGAAAAAGTTTGCAACCTCTGTTCCAGAACTTTCGGAGCAAACCAGAAGACTCCTTCATGGCCTAAAAATGGATCTTACCCATTAAATATTAGAATTGATGAGCAAGAAAATGATGATAGGAAGAGGAATATATGCCCAAAAGGTTGCTCTTGCCACGCAGGCTAGAAACTTCTCTCGGTTTTCTCCCCCTCATTGGAACAATCAGTGTCTAACAGTTTTAACTTGTCAACAAGTAGCCTGCCAGTGCCTTGCAGATCTCCTATTTTTAAAATTATCTCACAAGAGTGACTAAGAATTTTATTGAAATGAACAGGAGCAGGGAGGGAAACAGATTTCCTGGGCAGTTGGACTCCCTCATTTGGTCTGTAGCTCTGCGACTGAATTCAATTGCGGCGTGGTTTGTGCTTTCTTTTGTTGACATATTTGAACTTCCAGGACACTGCAAGTGAGAAGCAGGGTAAGCATTCATGAGTTTACTTTGGCCCCATTTCTTATATAATTGTCCTATTCATTTGACTTTACAGCATCCGTCATGTAATTTGTGTGCTTTTTGTAGTTTCTTCACCTTCAGTCTGCCACTTGAAGTTAGTTCTCTACAGGGTCTACCCTCTTGGCAACACTAAGAAAGAGCCAAATAAATCAACCCAACAGTTCAGTCACACCTGTCCTTCTGCCTGGGCAAGAACACACACATCCACAGTACATCACCACTGCCCAGCAACAGCACGACCCAGATTAATGAGAAACTTGGCCTTCTGTCCAGAACACCCCGAGAACATTAAACAGGTTGGGATGACAAGATTGCTCCCCTGAATCAGTGACAGGGAACAGGTGCTCTCCTCTGCCAGAAAATCTTGGAACCAATGCTTCAAATTCTAAAGCACCTTATTCTTCACTGCACCCCATTTATGCAAATACAGACAACCAAAGGGCTACTGTAATAATAAAGAGGACATCCTGGACACATATACCCCAGAGCACAGGCCGAACCAAGGCCACAGCCAGCTCACAAAGAGACTGTGTTCCAAAACATTGTGTTAATATTTTAAGAATTCTAAAAGCACAGTTTCATCGGAACAGTGATTCATGGGTGATAGGCTCTGAGCCTACCTCTCCAACATCTAGTCATCCTAGTGCCAAGCTAAAAGAAAAGAATTCTTTTCCCAGTGTCTGGGAAACTTTAGGAAACAGCCTCCTTGGCTAGCCTGGGAAGCCCAAGACTATGTGCACTGTTGTTTCAACGGAACACTGGAGGATGGCAAGGTGGAGGCGCAGAACACAGACAGCTCCAGCTTCTTCTGGCCACAGCCTTAGGCTTGGGCTGAGAAGGTGGGGGAATGTGCAGGGTCCTGGTCACAGGGCTGAGGAAAACATAGGACGTGAAGCGTTTATATATATGTCACTTACTGCTTGCTTGCTAAGTTGCTCAGTTGTGTCCAACTCTATGGACTGTAACCCACCAGGCTCCTCTGTCCATTGGATTCTTCAGGCAAGAAGACTGGAGTGGGTTGCCATGCCCTCCTTCAGGGGATCTTCCTGACTCAAGGATAGAACCCAGGTCTCTTATGTCTCCTGCATTGGCAGGTGGGTTCTTTACCACCAGCACCACCTGAGAAGCCCAGGAACACCTCAGTACCTAGGAAACAAAGCCGGTGATCACACCACTCCAAACAGCAATGCCATTTATCCTTCATTTTTACCTTTGGCTATACAAAAGCTTGGCTCAGGACTTAAATCACATACTTCTCTTTACTTGGGACTGGAACAAATTCTTAGGCCAGGCTCCCACCCCCTTCTAGTTTCTCTAAAGCAAAGGAAAAAATATAGAGATTCATTTTTCCCTTTGCCCAGAGCAAAGAGTAAGGAGTAGTTCTTCTAATTATGTTATTTCAACACTTGTCAATTGGGCACTCACAATCTATAGCTGCTGGACACTGAATGTAACCAAAGAAATATAAATCTGGTCTTCTCTTTAAACCAATTATAATCAGAAGAAAAAATTGCTGGAGAGAAAGAAGGCAAAAAGGAGTGATGCCCTATGAATAACTGGTCCTTGGAGCAAAGTTTAAAATAACGTTTTAGAAAGAGTTGAAGAAGTTTGGGTCATGCCTAGAATTCATTTAGCTGTTGTTTCCAAAAACCACCAAACATGTTACAGGATTTTCCTTTATATGCTGCAGCAGTCTGCTTATACCTTATAAGATCTATAGTGCATGCGTGCACCCTAGGTCAATTGTGAGTGAAAGTTGCTCAGTCATGTCCTACTCTTTGCGACCCCATGGACTATACAGTCCATGGAATTCTCCAGGCCAGAATACTGGAGTGGGAAGCCTTTCCCTTCTCCAGGGGATCTTCCCAACTCAGGGATCAAACCCAGGCCTCCTGCATTGCAGGCAGCTTCTTTACCAACTGAGCTACAAGGGAAACCCAGGTCAACTGTGCTGGCCCACTTCCACTGCCATCAGCATCTGAACAAGTTTAGGGCAAGAGCTTTAGGAAGGCCTAGTGTTTCTAGAAAGGGCTACCAGCATTTTTAGGAAAACATGTTGTAGTAGGAGATCACACAGATGGTGACTCTCAGGACGTTTCCACTGCCCAGGCACATTCATCTTTGGTTAGCAGATGATGTCATGATAAGAAAGAGAGTACCAGGCAGTCCAATAGGAGAGAATACTGACAGGAGACATTTCTCATGTGTTGTCTCCCCAGATTACAGGAAGCATGCTAAATGAATGCTGGTAAATACACACCCTGCTCTGATTGGCAACTTTCGCCGCTAAACCTGTAAGTTGAAAGACATGTAAGGTAAAATTCATCCTCCTCTCAACCTTGAGGGGATGAGTCACCGAAGCAGTCCTCACATTTCTGCATGCAGAAAGGCAGGAGGCCTTCCAAAAAAGGTTGTGGTTTTTCTGTTTCCCTGGTTCCCTGACACATAGCCCAGCCATGATCACATGCAGTGACAGGCAGGAACCTGTTGCCTTATTTGGGAATCCTATAGCCCTCTTTGTAGGGGGAAGAGGGCAGACTGAGAAGTCCAGATCAAATGACAATAACACAAAAATAAAAAGAATCCAATAAAGGAAGTGAGCATTTTATCTAGAATAAATATAGAAAGCTGCCTGACCCAAAGAACAAATATTTTCCTACCCATGTCTTTGCCTTGTGAAGGTCTGCTAGGAAAATATGTCAAATCTCCCATTTTCCGTAGTGATTTCTCCCATTTTCCTTCTGGCCATAGTGCTCTCTGCATTTCCCAGCTGCTGCAGGGACAGCTTTTCTACTAGGGGAGAGTTTGTGAGTTACATGCACCCACGATTCTCAAGTTGCTTCTCAAGTGTCCCTTATGCTGACCCCGACATGTGCTGTGTGACATTTATTGTGGCATAGAGACAGCAGGAACAGATGGGGAGTGGAGGCTAAGGGCAGGAATGCTCCGGATTTTACAGCTTCCTGTCTGAGTTCCCTTAGGGTGATGGGGGGCACACCCAACACAGATCTCAAGCACACAGTTTGGCCTCTGTAGAGAAGTAGGACTTCTAGCTCCTTGTGAGCACAGGAAGCTCTACAGAAAACATATCTTCCTCTGTTCAGGTATTCCTCCACCAAGGCTGCTGCCAGCCACCATGACTTTCTGATCTGTGTTTTTCCAAATATGAGATCATCCAGCTGAGAACAAAAGGGGCAGTAGAGAAAGGGAAGGAGACAACAAAACAGTAATGGGTGTGTTAGCTCAGGCTGGAATGTGTGCCCATTGTCAACCTCAGGAACCGAGAAAAACAAACACAAGTTCACAATTCCTTCCCAGAGGCGGTGAGTGGCATAATGTAGGAAAGAGTGCCCTCTGCTGTCACCTGTGATTTTTTTTTTCAAACTCCCTGTGAAACAGATTGAAGAAACAGTCTGCGTAGTAAAAAAGGAAGCCATCTTGGGGTTTCAGCTGTTTTAACCAGACTGTGTCCTGTGTTGGGCGAGACAGACTTGAGGGATAGCACAGGCAGCCATGAAAATTCCATGTCACCAGGTGCTGAGAGGAGATCATGCCTTGGGAGGAGGCCTGTGGGCTGTGTAGATGAAGGACAGATTGCCTGGAAGTAAAGCCACTTCTTGGAGCAGGGCTCTTCTTGGGTGGCAACACACTGGCCAGCATCTCTATTTTCCCATCCTTTCCCAGTAAACCAATTTAGACTTGTTGTTAGATTCCTCTGTTTGTTTCTCTAGGAAGGGGGCAAAAAATACCCACAGTTTTCACATAGGGAGATGAAACTCAATAGGTTGAAAAGTTACTCACTTGGTCACGTCTAACTCTTTTGTGACCACATGGTCTGTGGCCTACCAGACTCTGTCCATGGGATTCTCCAGGCAATACTGGAGTAGGTTGCCATTTCCTTCTCCAGGGAATCTTCCCAACCCAGGGGTTGAAGCCAGGTCTCCTGTGTCTGCTGCACTGCAGGTGGATTCTTTACCATCTGAGCCCCCAGGGAAGCCAATGGCTTGCCTCACAAATATTGCATGAAGACAAGAATTTAAAATAATAAAATTGTCCAACTTAGATGAAAAATTAGTTATGTAACTCAATGTATTTCCTGGGAATAGTAACTGATATATAAAATAATTGACCCAGATATTCACCTTTGAATTAATTTATATGCAGTTTACAAGGGGAGCTTAATCATGGTTATAATTAATGTTTTACAGATGGAAATGTCTGCACATGAATGGCCATAAACAACATCAATGTTAACGCTTCAGTATTTGCTCTCTTCCTAGTTTTTACATTCGAAGTTGTTTTTTCCCCCTATATTTTAGAAGGCTTTGGGAAATGTAATATTTCCTGCCACGTGAATAAACAAACGATGTCACAGTCCTCAGTGTTTGTAGCTGTCACCTCCCTGGTGAGCTGCAGAGTCCTGAGGGAGCTCAGGAGAAAAAGAATGCCTGCCATTCAGCATCCTTCCGACTGCAGCCACTCCCTATGGTGAGCCCTGAGGGAACTCAGGATATGAAAACACAAGATGCTGGCCAGATAGCTGAGATGCATATCAAAGGAAGGATTTCGGTGAGCCCAGACTCTTGCATCTTCCTATACACAGAAAAGCACGAAATTCCTTGAGCTATCTGGTTTTCTTTAATTAGTTGCTGCTGCTGCTGCTGCTAAGTCACTTCAGTCATGTCCGACTCTGTGCGACCCCATAGATGGCCTCCTACCAGGCTCCTCTGTCCCTGGGATTCTCCAGGCAAGAACACTGGAGTGGGTTGCCATATCCTTCTCCAATGCATGAAAGTGAAAAGTGAAAGGGAAGTTGCTCAGTCGTGTCCAACTCCTAGCAACCCCATGGACTGCAGCCTACCAGGCTCCTCTGTCCATGGGATTTTCCAGGCAAGAGTACTGGAATGGGGTGCCATTGCCTTCTCTGCTTTAATTAGCAATAACCTCTTAACATTCAGACTACCTGCCCTTTGTGGCAAAATTCCTGTATATCCTGACTCCTTCCTTCATCTCTTTGGAGTAGTTCTCTCAGGGTAACTTGAGATGCTGCCTCCCAAGCTTGAAGTCCTAAAAATTCCCACTGAATAAAACGTAACTCTCCACCTTTAGGTTGTGAAAATTTTTTTAGTTGACAGCTTCAAGAAACTGTATATCACTATACAAGTTTCTTTCACTTCTTGGAGAAATGCAGTTCCACAAATGGTCTTCTAATGGGAGGGACAAAGGGAGAGAAAAGTGGGGAGTGGGTGGAGATCCGTCTTTCATCACCATCTTCCACAAATGTCACAGTTTCCTTGATGAGTCACCTTAATACACTAGCCTCTTTCTTAGCTGAATTAATCCACCTTTCAAAGGGTCATAGTTGGAGTGTCTACCTTAGATTTTTCTAAATATTTCTGATTGAAATATATGTATCTTTTGAACCCAAGAAATAGAATCCAACTTGGCAAAAGGAGAATTTATTGGTTCTTGTTAATCAGTGTTAAGATCTGAGGCATGGCTAGATCTCAGAGAGGACAGGAACCAAGGGTCTGAATTTCATAAAACTTTTCTCCATCTTTTGTTGATATTGATTTCATTCTCTTTTTTCTTTAGAATGATTTTTTCCATGAGACAGAAGCCATGGTTTCTGGCCAGTCTTGGGTTCACACTTCCCCAGTCCCACCTTCCAAGGGAAAGAGATTGCCTTCTCTTAAGCCCTATTTGGAAAGTCCCATGGAAATTTTCTAATGGCCCTTTCCTTAGTTGAGTTCAACTATGAGGCCAGGGTGGATGGGGTATTAAGATTGTTGACTAAAAATATATTCACAACATAAATGTTTACAGTTTATGTTTTATTCAGTGGAAATTTTAGGACTTTAAGCCCAGGAGGCAGCATCTCATGTAACCTTGAGAGAACTGCTCCTCCAAGGTTGGGGGCAGGGGTGGAGCCAAGATATATATGAGTTTTGCAACAAATAGCAGATAGTTAGGAACAAAAGATTATTGTTAATAAAGGAAAACAAGATATTTCTTGTTAAGGAATGTAGTGCTTTTCTCTATATGGGAATATGTAAGAGTCTGGGTTTGCTGAAATCCTTCCTTTTATATGTACCTCACCTATATGGCTGTGTTTTCACAGCCTGAGTTCCCTCAGGGCTCACCATGAGGAGTGACTACAATCTGATGGCTGCTAGATAAGCAGGTGCTCTTTTCCTTCCTGAGTTCCTTCAGGGCTCGCCAGCTGAGGGTGGCTGGTGGCTGCATTCCCTGATGACTGTGACATCCTTTGTTTACTGATATGGCAGGTAGTATTCCATTTCTCAGTTCCTCCTTTTGGTCCCAAATTCAACCAATATTTGGGAGACATTTCATGATCAATTTTTGTCCCACAGCACTGGGAGGCTCATTCCAAATCATGTGAAAATTCTTATTGATAGGCCACTCCAGTTGCTAATTTCTGGATTAGGCCCTGTTGATAATTACGATTCTCTGGATCCTATGTCTTACTAGTCTATTATGATCCAGGAAATGTTTTCCCTTGTTGCTTCTTCACATACCTCAAATCATACTATTACAATTATTCTATAAAAGTCATACATGTGATTTATTTCCTCAAGATGCTTCAGTTCAGTTCAGTTGCTCAGTTGTGTCCGACTCTTTGCGACCCCATGAATCGCAGCACGCCAGGCCTCCCTGTCCGTCACCAACTCCTGGAGTTTACTCAGATTCACGTCCATCGAGTCAGTGATGCCATCCAGCCATCTCATCCTCTGTCGTCCCCTTCTCCTCCTGCCCCCAATCCCTCCCATCATCAGAGTCTTTTCCAATGAGTCAACTCTTCGCATGAGGTGGCCAAAGTACTGGAGTTTCAGCTTCAGCATCATTTCCTCCAAAGAAATCCCAGGGCTGATCTCCTTTAGGATGGACTGGTTGGATCTCCTTGCAGTCCAAGGGACTCCCAAAAGTCTTCTCCAACACCACAGTTCAAAAGCATCAGTTCTTCGGCACTCAGCCTTCTTCACAGTCCAACTCTCACATCCATACATGACTACTGGAAAAACCATAGCCTTGACTAGACGGACCTTTGTTGGCAAGATGTTTAGTCATCATCAATTTTCTTGGAGGCCTGGTTATACACTGGGTACTGTGAGAGACAAACAGTCTTATAATATAGGTTATAAGTAATGTAGCTAGTAATATTGACAGAGTCATAGTGTAGCAGGCAGATACAAATCAAACTATTTGGAAACAAAGAACAAATTAAAACTGATTAGTATAACTAGTTATGATCCAGTTATAATAAACCATCAAGTCCACAGGAGACCAACTGGAGAAGCCAAATTCTGGACAGATCAGATAGACAAAAAGATAAATGTTTTATCTTTATTTACAAAGGTATACTTTATCAACTTGTCATAGGTCATGGTATAAGAGGAAAGTTTTTCTGGAAAACAAAAATTAAAGCTACTATAATTTCCCCAAAATTCATAACATAAATCATATTCATCAGTTAATTTGGTCTCATATAATTCCTGTTGATCTGGATTAAAAAACTTATATTTATTTTGTTTTTTTAAAAAAGCCCATTTTATGAGTCTTCTTAAAAAAACATCAATGCAAAAAAAATGATTATTTTCTATAAAAGACAAAACTTAGCATGGTTGAAAATCTGAGTACAATGCAAATAGAAAGAAACTTGGGTATTTCTGTAATATAACATTTTAAGATAATAACTAGAATCATAACTGACAACATTAACTCAGGGCATATCAGATTTTAGGAATCCATATAAATTTTGGAATATCTGTGTTAATGATATTATCCATACACTATAACCTAAGATTCATCTCCAATCACTTGACAATATTTTTGAAGTAATTTAACATACCATGTAAACTTCGTTTAACATTCCTCACTGAGATGTCTCAGAGACACTCCTTTGAAGCATCCTAGAGTCAGCTGGAGGCTAAGAGACTTTTAGTTAGATTTTAATATTTGGTAAGTTGGTTAAAAATATCAAAAAGGTTTCAAAACACAGCAGGATCATAGGTCACTGTGAAACAATACATATTCATTTAACTAAAATCAGAAAAAGATTTTTTAAAAAAAAATACAGATTACTTAAGGACAAAAACACACAATCTGTTATCAAAAAGAAGCATTCTAAGAAACTTCATTCAGGGACTTTGCCAGTGGGCCAGTGGTTAAGAATTTGCCTGCCATTCAGGGGATACAGGTTGCATTCCTGGTCCTGGGAGATCTCACATGCTTTGGAACAGATGGGCCTGCACGCCACAACTCCTGAACCCGTGCATCACAATTATTGAAGCCCACCTGCCCTAGAGCCCATGCTCCACAACAAGAAAAATCACTTCAATGAAGAGCCCGCACACTACAACTAGAGAGTAGTCCCCACTCATCACAACTAGAGCAAGTCTGCATGCAGCAACAAGGACCCAGCGCAGCCAAAAAGAAATAGATAAATAACTAAATAA
Source organism: Capricornis sumatraensis (assembly GCF_032405125.1). Lineage (NCBI taxonomy): Eukaryota > Metazoa > Chordata > Mammalia > Artiodactyla > Bovidae > Capricornis > Capricornis sumatraensis. The sequence goes on along the minus strand of NC_091092.1, from coordinate 134,317,507 downwards.
AAAGATTAAGTTTCTGATATTCTAAGGAAAAAGAAATTTTGTTCAAATTTCAGTCTTGTACTCGCTCATGTAACAATGAATTTACTTAATTAACTTTAAACTTAATAAATACTGACCATGAATACATTTTTTTCTCAGTAAAATGTAATTTCATCCCTCATACCTTCTTTACTGAAAACACACATTCTACTTTCCTACTGTATACTGAGATGTTTCCATTTGCTCCTTTTAGCTTTAATTGCATGTTTAAATTAGAATACTCAACTCTTAAAAACACTAATTTCTAGTGAAAGCTAAGAAGTAAGCAATTAGGAACTGTTTTTTATATTAGCATTTTGTAGACTGGAGAACATAAACATCAGTGATAATTTCTAAAAACATTTGTTTTCTTATAGAGAACGTCTCAGGGTGGCACCTCTAGACATATTCATTGATAGTCCTAAATACCTTTAGTTTCTGTTTAGTAATTGCTCTATATCAGTATCTTTTTTTCTTAATGATCTAGCTATTCAGCAAATTTCCATAACTTAAATTAGCACAACTCTGGAAGTCTGAGTTACCGAATTATCTAGAGAGATCATTTCGGGTTCAGTTCAGTTCAGTCACTCAGTTGTGTCCGACTCTTTGCGACCCCATAAATCGCAGCACGCCAGGCCTCCCTGTCTATCACCAACTCCTGGAGTTTACCAAAACTCATGTCCATCAAGTCGGTGATGCCATCCAGCCATCTCATCCTCTGTAGTCCCCTTCTCCTCCTGCCCCCAATCCCTCCCAGCATCAGAGTCTTTTCCTATGAGTCAACTCTTTGCATGAGGGGGCCAAAGTACTGGAGTTTCAGCTTTAGCATCAGTCCTTCCAAAGAACACCCAGGACTGATCTCCTTTAGAAAGGACTGGTTGCATCTCTTTGCAGTCCAAGGGACTCTCAAGAGTCTTCTCCAACACCACAGTTCAAAAGCATCAATTTTTCGGCACTCAGCTTTCTTCATAGTCCAACTCTCACATCCATACATGACCACTGGAAAAACCATAGCCTTAAATAGACGGGCCTTTGTTGGCAAAGTAATGTCTCTGCTTTTTAATATGTTATCTAGGATGGTCATAACTTTTCTTCCAAGGAGTAAGCGTCTTTTAATTTCATGGCTGCAGTCACCATCTGCAGTGATTTTGGAGCCCCAAAAAATAAAGTCTGACACTGTTTCCACTGTTTCCCCATCTATTTCCCATGAAGTGATGGGACCAGATGCCATGATGTTAGTTTTCTGAATGTTGAGCTTTAAGCCAACTTTTTCAGTCTCCTCTTGCACTTTCATCAAGAGGCTTTTTAGTTCCTCTTCACTTTCTGCCATATGGGTGGTGTCGTCTGCATATCTGAGGTTATTGATATTTCTCCCAGCAATCTTGATTCCAGCTTGTGTTTCTTCCAGTCCAGCGTTTCTCATGATGTACTCTGCATATAAGTTAAATAAGCAGGGTGACAATATACAGCCTTGACATACTCCTTTTCCTATATGGAACCAGTCTGTTGTTCCATGTCCAGTTCTAAATGTTGCTTCCTGACCTGCATACAGATTTCTCAAGAGGCAGGTCAGGTGGTCTGGTATTCCCATCTCTTTCAGAATTTTCCACAGTTTATTGTGATCCACACAGTCAAAGGCTTTGGTATAGTCAATAAAGCAGAAGTAGATGTTTTTCTGGAACTCTCTTGCTTTTTCCACGATCCAGCAGATGTTGGCAATTTGATCTCTGGTTCCTCTGCTTTTTCTAAAACCAGCTTGAACATCTGGAAGTTCATGGTTCATGTATTGCTGAAGCTTGGCTTGGAGAATTTTGAGCATTACTTTACTAGCATGTGAGATGAGTGCAATGGTGCGGTAGTTTGAGCATTCTTTGGCATTGCCTTTCTTTGGGTAGACATTTCTAAAACATAGTTAATTTTAAAGAGTTTACCCAAAAACTCTTTTTTTTCCCTTTGGTTTTGGACAAATTTTTAAAAGTCTTTATGGCATTTGTTACATATTTCTACAGTCTTATGTTTTGATTTTTTTTTTAACCACAAGGCGTGTGGGATCTTAGCTTACTGAACAGGGATTGAACCTGCTCCCCCTGCATTAAAAGGCAAAGTATCAGTTGCTGGACCACCAGGAAAGTCCCAACCCAAAAATACTTATCTCATTTTCATTTCCTTTAAAGTTTCATCATATCAATTTTTTTTTCCTTGCAACAGATATAATAAGGCCTTATTTGACTTTTATTAGACCTAAGTACAATAAAGTGTTATGCTTAATGTTGATGACTAAACATATGTCTAATTAATTAGATCAACAAACTTTAACACCAGATAACAACTTAATATTAAATATTCCCCACTTCATGTGAACCTGAAAGTCATTTTGGTCAGTTTTTTAAAAAATATATTTAATTTGTAAGCTATTACCTTTAACTTGCACTCTTTATAAATTCAATTTTGATAATATTTTTAAGAGGTAGAAATATCTCACAGGTATAATGTGTACACAGACATATTCATTCAGCTTCATCTTTGGGGGCCATTGATTGGGGTTCTCCCCTTTTGGACTGACGGGGCATTGGTTGGGAATCTTCCTTTTTGGAACTAGGGAACTGTCACCCTGAGAGACTGATTTGAATTGTTTGCTTTATATTTGATAACACCAGCCATGAATAATTAAGTATGGATGATCAGAGCTCTGTTCCATCTTATAGTCCCTTGAGGTATTTTTGCAAAACTAAGAGATGCTCCCATTAATGAAAGAAAATGCCTCCCATTAATGAAAGAAAAGGATTCCCTAAGATCTTAACAGCTAATGGCTCAGCTATTATATCATAGTGAAAGCGAAAGTCTTGTCTGACTCTGCGGCCCCATGGACTATACAGTTTGTGGAATTCTCCAGGCCAAAATACTGGAGTGGGTAGCGTTTCCCTTCTCCAGGGGATCTTCCCAAGCCAGAGATCAAACCCAGGTCTCATGCATTGCAGGCAGATTCTTTACCAGCTGAGCCACAAGGGAAGCCCAAGAATACTGAAGTGGGTAGCCTATCCCTTCTCCAGTGGATCTTCCCGGACCAGGGTCTGCTGCATTGCAGGCGGATTCTTTACCAACTGAGCTATCAGGGAAGCCCGTGTCATAGGGCCTTTTGCAATTACTTTTATCTTAGGGGAGTGTCTATGTACATATCTCATATTTGAGTCCAAATCCCTTTCTCTCTTCCTGGTTTTGCTGAAAGTGGGACATGCAAATGTGAGCAGATGATTACTGTTATTTGTTTGTTTAAATAGAAGCGGATATTTGGTACCTGGAAAAAAAAGTTCCCTGAAAATAGCCCAAGATGACTGGGTGTTGTATAAGCAGTTAGAGGATGAATTTGCATTTCTCTTCTTGTGCCTTTGAGATGCAAATAATCTACCTGGGCTCTCTGGAGTTTATCTAATCAGTTTGTGTTATTTGAAACTAAAGGGGGGGAAAAGGATGCAGGAATAACATTTAAAACAACCTCATAACTACTGGGAATGCTCCCTCTGCCAAACTTTAATTCATAAGCTTCCTAAGAGTTCATCAAGAATAAATGATGACTAAGGCTTTACTTAGATGGAAGCAACTTTAATGTATTCCTACTGTTCTTTGTAAGCTAGTAAGTTTATATTGGTCGGGCTTCCGCCTGCCAGTGCAGGAGAACTAAGAGACTTCAGTTCAATCCCTGGGTCGGGAAGATCCCCTGGAGGAGGAAATGGCAACCCACTCCAGTATTCTTGCCTGGAAAATCCCATGGACAGAGGAGCCTGGTGGGCTACAGTCCATAGGGTCACAAAGAGTCGGACACAACTACAGTGACTTAACACAGCACAAGTTTATACTGTAATACCCAATTCATAACAGTTTTTTAAAGAGAAGCTATGAGAGCTCTAGTATTTCTTGTTTGCATGCTTGTGTACGTATATACATATGAGATAGCTCTACCTCTGGAAAGTATTGTCAAAATTAAATTTATAAAGAGCTCTATTTAATTGACTTAATAGTAGGTGCTTACAAATTATATATAAAAGAAGCTAGACAAAATGAATTTCAGGTTCCCATGAACAGGGAAATATTCTATTGTTAATACCTGACATTAAGGTTAGTTTGTTGATCTAATTAATATAGGCATATCTTTAGAATCATCAAGATAAATATAATACTTTTATTGCACCTGGGTTTATTAGAATTTCTATAAAGTCTTATTATATCCGTTGCAAATATGTCAACAAGAAAAATAACTTGATATGATGAAATTTTTGAGTGAATTAAATGCAACTAAGATAAGAGCTTTTCAGTTCAGTTCAGTTCAGTCCCTCAGTCATGTCCGACTCTTTGCAACCCCATGAATTGCAGCAAACCAGGCCTCCCTGTCCATCACCAACTCCCGGAGTTCACTCATACTCACGTGCATGGAGTCGGTGATGCCATCCTGCCGTCTCATCCTCTGTAGTCCCCTTCTCCTCCTGCCCCGAATCCCTCCCAGCATCAGAGTCTTTTCCAATGAGTCAACTCTTTGCATTAGGGGGCCAAAGAATTGGAGTTTCAGCTTTAGCATCATTCCTTCCAAAGAACACCCAGGACTGATCTTTAGAATGGACTGGCTGAATCTCCTTGCAGTCCAAGGGACTCTCAAGAGTCTTCTCCAACACCACAGTTCAAAAGCATCATTTCTTCGGTGCTCAGCTTTCTTCACAGTCCAACTCTCACATCCATACATGACTACTGGAAAAACCATAGTCTTGAATAGACAGACTTTGTTGGCAAAGTAATGTCTCTGCTTTTGAATATGCTGTCTAGGTTGGTCATAACTTTTCTTCCAAGGAGTAAGCATCTTTTAATTTCATGGCTGCAATCACCATTTCATCACTGCAATCACAGTGATTTTGGAGCCCAAAAAAATAAAGTCTGACACTGTTTCCCCATCTATTTCCCATGAAGTGATGGAACCAGATGCCATGATCTTCGTTTTCTGAATGTTGAGCTTTATGCCAACTTTTTCAGTCTCCTCTTTCACTTTCATCAAGAGGCTTTTTAGTTCCTCTTCACTTTCTGCCATAAGCGTGGTGTCATCTGCATAGCTGAGGTTATTGATATTTCTCCCAGCAATCTTGATTCCAGCTTGTGCTTCTTCCAGCCCAGCGTTTCTCATGATGTACTCTGCATATAGGTTAAATAAGCAGGGTGACAATATACAGCCTTGACATACTCCTTTTCCTATTTGGAACCAGTCTTAGGTAAACTCGATAGGAATACTTATGCTCTGAAAATTATCTGAAATAGTTGCTCCAGATTTTGGTAACCATTACTTGCCTCCTGATTTTCACTAGAAATTAACATTTTTAAGATTTGAGGATTCAAATTTAAATATGTAATTAAAACTACTAAAAATAATAAAGGAAACATTTTACTACAGTGGGAAAGTGGGATAAATGTTTTGAGTAAAAAAAAAAAGGAGTTTTATGCATGGTTGGGCTGAGATTAGATTAAACTTAATTGAACTACTGGATTTTCTTATTAAAAGTTTGGAATTGCCTGGCAGTTGAGTGGTTAGGCACCTTCACTGCCAGGACCCAGGTTCCATCCCTGGTCTGGGAACTAAAATCCCACGAGGAACATGGCGCAACCAAAGGAAAAAAAAAAAAAGAAGAAGTTGACTGAGGAGCTGCCCTAGGGTCCACACCATGCATGCCACCGCTGCCTCCTGCCTCCCACGCCAGGTCCAGAAAGGGGCCAAGGGGTTGGGGTGGGAGTGGGGAAGTGTCTGGAGAGGGCCTAGCAGATGTGCCTTAGTGGAATAGCCCTGGACCCCCAGGGAACATGGGTGTGCTCCAGGCCAAACCGTGCCTGCGCCTCATCCAGGACATGGTCCAGCTCCTGCAGAGTGGGGGGATCAAGACAGTGGTCAACCTGGTTTCTGCAGACCTGGGGAAGGTAGCCCAGAAAAGTGGCTTGTCTTAAAGGTCTTGGTCACCCTGAGGTGGGCACTGCTGGCTCAGTTCTCAGCTTTCCCCTTCAATGGTGCTGATCTGTTCAAGGAACTGAAGACCTCCACTGCCATCCTGTCCATCGGCATTGGAAGCCTGGACAAACTGCTTGATGCTTATCTCTGTACTGGAGAAGTGACTGGAATCACAGGAGGCCCAGGTAGCAGTAAAACCCAGGTATGTCTTTGGATGGCTGTAAACGTGGCCCACGGCCTGCAACAGAATATCCTATACATCGATTCCAGTGGCAGCCTCACAGCCTCCCACCTCCTCTACCTGCTTCAGGCCAGAACCCTGGATCAGGAAGAGCAGGCAGGAGCTCTCCAGAGGATCCAGGTGGTGCCTGCATTTGATATCTTCCAAATGCCGAAGGTGCTGTAGGACCTTCCAGGTGCTGTGATTCAGCAGGCAAGCGTTTCTTCAGGGGCTCTGAAGGTGGTGGTTGTGGACTCTGTCCCTGTGGTGCTCATCCCACTTCTGGGAGGTCCACAGAGGGAATGCTTGACCTTGACACTGCAGCTGACCCAAGAGCTGCAGACCGTGGCCCGGGACCTCAGCTTGGCAGTGATGGTGACCAGCCACCTGACCTCAGACAGAGACAGCAGGCAGCTCAAACCTGCCCTCAAATGCTCCTGGAGCTTTGTACCCAGCACCCGGCTTTTCCTAGACATTGGCCAAGGGGCAGGAGCCTCAGGCTGCTGGCACCCGGTGTGTCTGACCACATCTCCTCATCTGCCAACAGGTTTCCAAGAAACAGTGAACACGGGGACCCACGGGGTACCAGAGCAGAGCCCAGCTTTACGGGGAGATCACACATGACTGAGATATTGACTGGAAAAGAGAGAGGTATCAAGGCCTTCAAGTCCCCTGTGCAGTGCTGTTCATTGCCAGCAGCCCATGGGGCTGCAGAGAAACTCTCAGGCTGGGCAGCCATCTCAGTCCTTAGGTCCTCTCTCCAGAAACTGTAATTGGCAAGAGAGGATGCTACATATCTATACGTCTATATCTATAGGTAAAACTAGGATTGGCTGGTATGTTAAACTACATGGAAAGCATTGTCAAATGAGTGATAAGCCTCTTCAGATTATACATCATGAATAAATGATATTAATATAGGCATTCTAAAAAGTATATAAAGTTTCTGAAATTTGGATATGTCCTACTATAATGTTACAATCTTCGTTGTTATCTTAAAATGTCAAATGTCACAACAGCGGGGATAAGTTTCTTTGTCAGGAAGCACTGTGATGAGATTTTCAACTTTGCCTTTCTAAGAACTTTATCATTCATAGACAGCTAAGCTGATGCTTTGCAGAGATGCCACATCTTCAAGAAGAGTCACAGAAAGGACATTTTGAGGACAGGTGTCTGATGACTTTTAAATCATACTGCTAAAGTAGGTTGGAGAAGGCAATGGCACCCCACTTCAGTACTCTTGCCTGGAAAATCCCATGGACGGAGGAGCCTGGTAGGCTGCAGTCCATGGGGTTGCTAAGAGTCAGACACGACTGAGCGACTTCACTTTCACCTTCCACTTTCATGCATTGGAGAAGGAAATGGCAACCCACTCCAGTGTTCTTGCTGTTCAGCCCTGGTGGGCTGCCGTCTATGGGGTCACACAGAGTCGGACACAACTGAAGCGACTGAGCAGCAGCTAAAGTAGGTAAGATGTTTTAAAAGTCTAATGGAAACTCCAATTTCATAAAACTGTTAGTAAAAAGGATTAATGGATAGGACTGAGTAAACTGATGAATATGGTTATAATTTTTTGGTTTTGCCTGAAATGTCACTAGCTTTTAATTCATATTTTCACAGATGTTAGGAGACCTTTCCCCTTAAGTACAGTTATGACACAGTCAGAAAGTTGAAATTAATAGATATGTATAAGAACTGGTCTCAAAGAGTCAGACATGACTAAGTGACTGAGCACAACACAGCAGAATGGAAACTGGAGTCAAAAGCCTCAGTCCAGCTACAAATGACATAACACCAGGGCTAAGGGGTTCGTCAGGTTAACATAACTGTAGATAAAGAAGGAAGGAGAATTGTGCTATTTACAAAAGATTCTAAGGAATATTCCCTGCCCACAACTAATCAGTTCCTTTCCACAATCACCCCTCATCACCTCTGTTCAGTAAAACTATCATCACCCCTTTCCCACAAGACTGGATGGACATTGACAACGGGGAACTGTAGTAGGGAATGGCAAATTAACTGTATATTAGATCTGTTTCTTTTACTTTAACCTGTGTATTTTGTTGCATTTGCTACAAGTTGATCACTAAAGGGATGCTGGCTATAGCTTAAAGTATACATAATGGTCCATCTCAGGGAACCTTGCCCCCATTCTTGAATGTTAAATTAAAATACCTTTGTTCAGCTCACAGGGAAGATCCTGACCCAGCCCACCTGTAAATGGCTGCAGGAAAGAAGAAATTAAAATTTCCCCTCCTGAGTCTGGTTGAAATTAGGAGATATTTGCAACAACTCATGACCTGTTTTACAAAATTGTTGTTTCTTGCATTAGCAAATATATAACTGAGCCTCTGTTAAAATGGTGATATCTAGTTCCATTTGAGATCGATGATTGTAAGAGTGTAATTCTAGATATACAAAGAAGCAACAAGAGGGAATATTTTCCTGGACCAAAGGAAACTAGCAAGATAAGTGGTCCAGGGACTTTTGACTACTGTTAATAAGGCCTTGTCCAGTAATAGCACATTGAGTGGCCTATAAGTAAAATTTTTGCCAACCTGGGGATGAGCACTCCTAGCATTATGGGACAAAATGGTCATGAAATGCTCTCCAAACCATGGTCAAATTTATGACCATAAAGAGGCCCTGCCAACTAAAAATCGGCACTTGCTATCTACCTCTGTGAGGGTTAAATCTTGAGCCACTGCTGCTGCTAACCTTCAGTACCCCCTGAAAGGAGTTCAGAGTGGAGATTAGGAATGAGGCATCTGTGCTCTGGGAAAAAAGTGGCAGAACAGGCCTTCAGATAGATACTTTTAGATTTTATGAGCCCAAATCCTTACATTTTCTCCTGTCTAGAAGAGCACTAAAATCATTCATTGCAACATCTGCTTTGGCCATTGAGGAGAGAAATGCATTTTGAAGTACAAATGGAGTGGCTGTTCTCAAAGCAGTGTCTGCCGGTGAAAGCGAACAGGACCCTGTGGGGACCTCTGCGAGGTTTATGATTAACCTCCTTCTCTGAACCTTTACTCCTTTTCTTGTTCAAAACTTGTTCTCCTCAAGATTGAGGGGTAGCAAAGAAAAGGGGACAAGATGTACAATAGGAAGGAAGTGAAGCTGAGTAGACGAAATAATAGGTGTCCACTGTAGCATTCTCTTAATAGCCCATCGTTGGATCACTGAAGGGCAGGGAGGGGAATGGAGCTTTCTTTAATTGGGCTTTTCTTATGTATCAGGCACAGTGCTAAGCATTTTTCATTTTTCATACAGAATTTCCTTTAATTGCCACAATAACTCTATGAGGCAGGTGTTAATTTTAGATCCTGGAGTTGAGATTCAGAGAGGTTTAGTGATTTGTCCACATTTGCACAGCTGGTAAGTTGAAGAATGAAACCAAGAACATTTTGATTCCAGAGTCCATCATAGTGACTACTATCCTATATTTCTTCCCATTCAGCTAACAAGATGCGTTGGCTTATGCTTCAGAAAAAAATAATCTCCGGAGTTTTGGTCAAGAATACATGCAATCTATTAATACTCAAATTATGAATATAAAATTTCTCTTTGAATCAAGGACAAATAGGCTGATACATTCTTCAGTATAAGGACTGGATTTTGTTCAGTTTTATTTTCTTGTTAACATCTCATCTAGTGCCTCAGACATAGGGTATAGTGAAAGGCTTTCCAACTACACCTCAAAATGCTGATGCAATAAAAGATGGATAAATTTGGCATAAATATAAACATTTTTTTTTTTTTGCACAGCAGAAAACAATGTAGGTAAAGTCAAAGGACAAATGGCAAGCTGAAAAAAAGCATTTGCAACATATTTCAGATAAAGTGCTAAAATTTGTAATATGCAAAGAACTTTAATAATTGAGCTTAGAAAGACCAATAATCCTATGGGGGGAAAATATACAGAAGATAGGGACAGCCAACTTACAAAGGAAATGTAAAAATGACTCTTAAACTTAGGACAAGATGCTCAGCTTCACTCATAATAAAAGAAATACAAACGAAAACTCCCTGAAACACCACTCCCACCCATCAGAGTGGCAACAGTTCAAAACACTGACACCACAATCTGTTAGTCTCCTGTGGACGCTCCAATTGCTGGAGGGAATGCAAAATTGTATGGTGTCTATAGAGGGGGATTTGGCAACATCTAACAAAACTGCATACGTGCTAACCCTTTGACGCACCAATGCCACTTGTCAGAATTTACCCTGAAATACACTTCTAATGATATGAAAATACATGTGCACAAGGTTCTTCATTGCCTCATTTGTCCAAGAATGGGAGACACGTCGAATAAACTATGGGCATGCACACAAAGGAATGCTATGCAGATAAACTTACATCACCAGTAAAGGACAGATGTACATTGTCTGCCTCCAGATGGGTTTCGCTAAGAAGAACACAGCATCACTTATTTAATATTCTGACCTAAAAATGCTTTAACATTTTCAGATTTGCATACCAATGAGTATGAGACCCTCCCTTCCCTGTGGATTCAAAAGCAGTTCCTGGAGGGCTTCGAGAGGGGCATCTTGTTTGTATTCATATGTGAAACAGAACTTATTTCTTCTGCAGTCGTCCCCCATCTTGATAAAAGGCAATTCCATGCTTCCAGGTGTTCAGACCCAAAGATTTTATGCCTCAAGTTTCAATAACCACTTCTTGATAAACCATAAGAAAAACCTGAAATTGGAGTTAATCTTTTTGCATCAACATTTGACTTGGAGACCCTCTGCTCAGACCTCAGGTTTTGGGGAAAGAGGACAAAGATCTGACGATAGGCAGATAACACCTACTTCAAACCAAATATTGGCACTTTCAATACAGTATAGCTGGTACCCCTTACAAAAATCATGATATCATAATAAGTTGAGTGTTAGTTTAAGGAAATCCCTCATTTATTTCCCAGTGATATCTATAGCACCAGAAGCTCATTGGGTGAGGCAGAGAACTTCAAAGAGCAGGTGATAGAGCAGTGATAGAGGCCACACTTCCCCTTACCTTCCACTCGCAGCAATCAGTTACATGGCCCCACCCAACTGCAAGGGAGGCTGGGAAATGTAGTCTAGCTGTGTGCCCAGGAGAAGGGAAGTGGTTTGGTGAACAACTAGCCAGTCTCTACCTCCTTGCTGATATTAGATTGCAGATAATGTCTATATATATGTCTATATAATATGATAATAGATTACAGATAATGTCTTCGCTCCACATACTGATTCACTAATATGAATCTACAATTATCAAATATTATGTATACTTTGCAAATTAGGATGAACTGGTTTATTTTTAATTTATTAAATGGATGACCTACACGAAACTCCTGACAGTGTAGAAAACCCATTAAGGACACTAAAGACGCCAAATCTTAAGTAATGTGGCACTCAAGCCATATCAGGCCATTTCTCAGAAACTTTCCCTGGTGATGGCAATGGAGAGACTCCAAAAAGAAAGCTGGTGCCTACAGTGAGGAAAAAAATTAAGTGTTGCTGAAGCAATTCTCAAGTGGTAGCTGATAACAACTGCACACTCGCTGTTCCCATTACACTTTTCCATAAAGGCCCAGATTTCAGCTTTGTCATTTTTTTTTACCCTTTTCTCTCTATAATGGAATTTGTATATTTAACTTACATGGAGGCTCAAAAGTGATCAGAGTAAGAAGGGATTCTCAGATTGGAAAACATAACTGTTTAAAAAAATGAAAAGAAAAAAAATAGTAACAGAACTGTAGCTAGGGTGGGCGTGATAGAAACAGCATGTGGTCACGTGATTTTGCCGTTGCCCATTTTCTCTCTTTGAGCTTCCACTCTGGTCTTTTCCAAATTACATTCATTTACTCAGCAGGTTCCTGACGTGCTGGAAAGTCTTAAATCAGAGATCCTGACTTAATTGCTCTGGGGGCTGGAGTCTTAGGCTTTGAAATTGTTCAAAAGCTTCCCTGGTAACTCTCCTGTACAGCAGAACTGAGAACTACTGATTTCCTCTGTGCATTGCCTTTTGTTTGGCTAATTTGGGTACTTGACCATACCTCTGATGGAAATGACTCAGATGAAATTGAAAATCCATACATTTAAAACTTGTAAAGAAAAATACACCTACCCAGGACATGGTTAGAGTTATGACCTGTGCTAAAAATAACCTCTGGTCAGCCAAAAATAGTGATCACAAAGTTCCTGCCCTGAAGTTCAGCTGATCTCTTCTCATGGGAGGCTCTAAAGGCCAAGATATTTCTAAATTATCTGGTTTCCTCAGTTATGTCCTTCAACAACTTTGTACAAAGATGGCATGGAGCTTAATCACCAGTTTTAGTGACTTGGGTATCTTATCAAGTAGGCAACTTGGGTACCTCCTGACCTCGTCAGTGAAAATTTAGCTGGTTGGTTCTTTGCAAGCACAAGCAGAACAGGTGGTCACTGGCATTGGTATGACTATTCCCCTTTTTTTCTGTTTGACTGTGATGCCCAGTATGTGGGATCTTAGTTCCCCGACCAGGGGTTGAACCCACGCCCTTGACAGTGGAAGTCCAGAGTCCTAAACACAAGACCGCCAGGGAATTCCCAGGATGACTATTCCAAATGCCATTGTTTGTGAAGGCTGTTCCACAAGTGTGGCGGGTTGTCCTAAGACTTTGTCAAGTCCAATTGAACAACATTCATATAAACCGGGTTGCTCCAGAATATCAATAGTGCTGAGGCTGAAAAGCCTCAATTGAAAGCAACCATGTCCAGAAAGTCCAAAAGGAAGAACCATTTGGGGGACCTTTAACTATATAGATCAATTGCTGTCCATCACTGGGCATGGTTTTGCCTTCCAGGGATATTTGGCATTATCTGGAAACATCATTTTTGTTTGTTACAATGTCACAGTGGGGTGGGGACTGCTCCTGGCATCTAATGGATACAGGCCAGGCATGCTGCTAACCTCCTACAATGCACCAGACAGGCCCCTCTCAACAAAGAGTGATCCAGCTCCCAATGTTACGGTGCCAAGCAGGGAGAAGACCTGCCCTAAGATCACTTCTGTTGTGGCTATTGGAGCTGCTGGTTTTGCCACCATCACTTGGCTTTGTGCTTTTGCTCTTACCCTTCACGTCTGCCCTTGTATGGCCAACTCAGTTTGGACTGTCTAGACCTGATGCAGCTTTGGCATAGCAATAGGGTGGCTGTGAGGAGGGAACCTTGGCACAGAACCCAGCCCCCAGAATAGATCAACACTGGGGAACAGGCCAGTTAACATCAAAGGTTCAGCCAGGCTTGGGGGAGACAAGCCACAGTCACAATTCAAGCTGACAGTTAGCACAAATGACCCTGCAAAAGACATTTTGTTCTGCCAGGCATGGGAACAGAGAGACTGGGAATCTGGGGCAGTAGAGACTTTTACTGTAAAATCAGGCCATTTTCATAAAGTCAGGCAATAGGGAAGATGGCTCCAGCTAACCAGCTGGGGACTGGGCGAGATCCTGAGGTGAGGCACCTTGCCAGATTGAGCCAGAACCCCAGGGAGAGGAGGGAACCCGGGTACTTTGCAAGCCAGCTGAGGGAGGATTTGAGACCGAGACTACAGCACAACTGCGATGCAGGGCAGGTGGGAGGTTTGGGCTCAGTTCAGAGAGAGAATGATGGATGTTCAGTAACAGAGTGGGAACGCCATGAGGGGGGGCAGGTAGCGGTGTGGAAAGGGCTGCCAAGCCCAGTGGTAAGCAGCGGGACACTGTAGCCGAGGACTGAAAAATAGTACTGACTCCATAACAAAGAGCAAGTCTCCTTTCCCCAATGCCACACACGCATGTGCAGGCATGCCAGGACACACTCGTGTTCACATACATGCACATGCACAGCACTGCCCATCTCCAACACCACGGTAGGGGGTGTTGACACAGTTCTTGCCTGCACAGAGGAGTGGTCTGCTTCATGCTGAAACAAAAATTGCTTAGTGAATAGAGCACAAATGATGGTGTGATCACTCACCTAGAGCCAGACATCCTGGAATGTGAAGTCAAGTGGGCCGTAGAAAGCATCACTACGAACAAAGCTAGTGGAGGTGATGGAATTTCAGTGGAACTATTTCAAATCCTGAAAGATGATGCTGTGAAAGTGCTGCACTCAATATACCAGCAAATTTGGAACACTCAGCAGTGGCCACAGGACTGGAAAAGGTCAGTTTTCATTCCAATCCCAAAGAAAAGCAATGCCAAAGAATGTTCAAACTACCACACAATTGCACTCATCTCACATGCTAGTAAAGTAATGCTCAAAATTCTCCAAGCCAAGCTTCAGCAATACGTGAACTGTGAACTTCCAGATGTTCAAGCTGGTTTTAGAAAAGGCAGAGGAACCAGAGATCAAATGCCAACATCCACTGGATCGTGGAAAAAGCAAGAGAGTTCCAGAAAAACATCTACTTCTGCTTTATTGACTATGCCAAAGCCTTTGACTGTGTGGATCAGAATCAACTGTGGAAAATTCTGAGAGAGATGGGAATACCAGACCACCTGACCTGCCCCTTGAGAAACCTATATGCAAGTCAGGAAGCAACAGTTAGAACTGGACATGGAACAACAGACTGGTTCCAAATAGGAAAAGGAGTACGTCAAGGCTGTATATTGTCACCCTGCTTATTTAACTTATATGCAGAGTACATCATGAGAAACGCTGGGCTGGAAGAAGCACAAGCTGGAATCAAGATTGCCGGGAGAAATATCAATAACCTCAGCTATGCAGATGACAACACCCTTATGGCAGAAAGTGAAGAGGAACTAAAAAGCCTCTTGATGAAAGTGAAAGAGGAGAATGAAAAAGTTGGCTTAAAGTTCAGCATTCAGACAACTAACATCATGGCATCTGGTCCCATCACTTCATGGGAAATAGATGGGAAAACAGTGGAAACAGTGTCAGGCTTTATTTTTTGGGCTCCAAAATCATTGCAGATGGTGATTGCAGCCATGAAATTGAAAGATGCTTACTACTTGGAAGGAAAGTTATGACCAACCTAGATAGTATATTCAAAAGCAGAGACATTACTTTGCCAACAAAGGTCCGTTTAGTCAAGGCTATTGTTTTTCCAGTGGTCATGTATGGATGTGAGAGTTGGACTGTGAAGAAAGCTGAGCGCCAAAGAATTGATGCTTTTGAACTGTGGTGTTGGAGAAGACTCTTGAGAGTCCCTTGGACTGCAAGGAGATCCAACCAGTGCATCCTAAAGGAGACCAGTCTTGGGTGTTCATTGGAAGGAATGATGCTAAAGCTGAAAGTCCAATACTTTGGCCCCCTCATGCAAAGAGTTGACTCATTGGAAAAGACTCTGATGCTGGGAGGGATTGGGGGCAGGAGGAGAAGGGGATGACAGAGGATGAGATGGCTGGATGGCATCATCGACTCAATGGACATGAGTTTGGGTGAACTCTGGGAGTTGGTGATGGACAGAGAGGCCTGGCATGAGGTGATTCATGGGGTTGCAAAGAGTCGGACACAACTGAGCAACTGAACTGAACTGAAACCAGTTGAGACCAACCATGTAATTAATTATTTATTTGTATTTTTCTGTTGTAAATAGCATTGACTTCATTTCAAAATTATATTTCTCTGTAAAGAATCTGCCCACCAATGCAGGGGACAAACCGACATGGGTTGAATCCCTGGGTCAGGAAGATCCCCTGGAGGAGGGCATGGGAACTCACTCCAGTGTTCTTGCCTAGAGAATCCCCAGGGACAGTGGAGCCTGGCAGGCTACAATCCATGGGGGTCACAAAGAGTCAGACACAACTGAGCGACTGAACACACGTAACATTTTAAACATAACATGTTCCTTATAGAAGATCTGGAACCTACAAAAGAATAAAAAGACAAGGAAAATATTTGCATTTTCATGATACATCTACTCATATCTCTATTAATGCTTCTATTAAAATTCTTCTAGTCTGTTTTTTCATGTGAAGATTCTATTCCTTTTCAGAGAAAATACTTTTCTCTCTGTAGCTTTGTATCCTAACATTAGGATAAAATCATTTCCCTTGCTATTGCAAACTCTATATGATTATTTTTTGTGACACTTCTGGTTTTGTCTGATCATAAATTCAACCCATGCTCACTGTCAAAAATTTGGGAAATACAGAAAAATTGAAAAACATTTATATAATCTGGAATTCTACATTCCAGGGATAATCACTCTTGAGATGATGGTGGGTTTTTCCTGATCTTTTTTTGCTTTAATGGCATCATTTATTCCAATGGTCATTAACTGATATTCACCTTAACAAACTGTTTGACATTTACTAACATTTCAGACAAATGTCATCTCCTTGAATTTTTCCATGGCCAGACCCTTGTCTCATTTGAATCCATAAGAAAATGCCTGGCAATGCAGGAGTTGCAAGAGACACAGTTTTGATCCCTGGGTCAGGAAGATCCCCTGGAGGAGGAAATGGCAACCCACTCTGGTATTCTTGCCTGGGAAATCCCATGGACAGAAGAGTGTGGTGAGCTACAGTCCACAGGGTCTCAAAGATGCGGACATGACTGAGCAACTGAACAACCACAACAGCATGCATTGTCAGCATGGAATTTTATGTCGCTTTGGACTCCTCCAGGTGATGAGCCACCTACCCAAGAAGTAGTGAACAGGGAAGCCTGCCTTTCTTGTTCATCGCTGCTTTTGGAGATAATATTTTTTCTCACCCTTCTTAGTGGAAATATTTTGTGATATATTACATTTGGTGGCATGAATAAAGCTATTCAAAATACTGAGAATCCAGAGCTCAAATCTCACTAGGGGTTTTGGTGATCCTTGTTTTGCATAATCCAAACCTTACTTTCTACATGCAAATCCATGTACAAACAAGAATTTTTGCTCCAGCAAATCTGAGGTTTTTGTATCTAAAACTGCTAGTAATGGAGATATTTAACTGTAACACAATGTGTTGGGAGGAAAAATCAACATAAAGTCAGAAGGCTAGAATTTGACTTGACTTTGGTTACAAAACCATGGAAACTTAGCAAATTGTTTATCTTCCCTGAGCCTCAGTTTTCTTCTCTGTAAGATGGGGTTACTAGCTACTGCACAGAGGATTAACTGAAACAACAAATACAAACAACAGTGTCTGCCAGAGGAACCCCTTTATTAGATGCTGGCAGTGAGTCAAGCAAAGTGCTGCATCACAGGCTGGCAACGTATAGTTCAAGGACTGAGTCTGGCATGTTGCTAGTTTTTATAAATAAAGTTTTACTGAAACACAGCCAAACCCATTCACTCACGTATTGTCTATGGCTTTTGTGCTGTGCTCCAAGAATTGAATAGTTGTCAACTCTTAGGACAATAGCTGCAGGACCCGAGATGTCTAAAATATTTACTATCTGGTTCTTTACAAAAAAATTCTTCCAGCCCCTGTGTTAAGTACATGTGTGTGCTCAGTTACTTCAGTCGTATCCAACCCTGTGACCCTGTGGACTGTAGCCCACCAGGCTCCTCTGTCCATGCAATTCTTCAGGCAAGAATACTGGAGTGGGTAGCCATTTCCTTCTCCAGGGGATCTTCCCAACCCAGGGATTGAACCTATGTCTCTTACGCTTCCTGCAATGGCAGGCGGGTTCTTTACCACTAGCACCACCTGGGAAGTCCCACCCTGTGCTAAGTGCCTCCCCCAAAGCCAGGAAGTGGATTCTGTTGTCTTACAGTTTCACAGGTGAGGAAACTAAAACATCAAGAGGTTAAGGACCATCCCAATGACAACAGCGCTTATGGAGTCAGACCTTGATCCCAAGTCTGTCTGAATTGGAAGCTTGTGAGCTGAGTAAGCTCGCTATAATGCCTCTTCAAAAGGAAACTGAGTTAGATCTGAACCCTTGTGATCTTGACTTCTACTTCTGTCAGAAAACCACCCTTTCAACCTCCAATAATGGTTGGGCATTGAAAACAGGCGTCGATGTCTTTCACATTGATCCCAGCATGCTGTAGCCTGATGTTCAGTTACAAGAAGCAATAACAAAAACTGCTTCTCTGTGAGGGATCCTGTGGGTCAGGCTGAGGCATTTGAAGGGACTTAGGGAAATGGAGCGCTGAGGACTTTTGAAGAGCAGGGCTTGTGGTTTTATATCCCAGTCCCTCTTGATGGTTTCCGATGTCAGCAAAAGGGGCAACACAGAGTAAACGTGCTGCTATGTGGAGAGAATACCGAAAACGTTCAGAGAATTGGGACATGATAGGTTCGCTAGCTACTAATTTGTGATGCTGTAAAGAGCAATATTGCATAGGAACCTGGAATGTTAGGTTGGAGAAGACTCTTGAGAGTCCCTTGGACTGCAAGGAGATCCAACCGGTCCATCCTAAAGGAGATCAGTCCTGGCTGTTCATTGGTGGGACTGATGTTGAACTTGAAACTCCAATACTTTGGCCACCTGATGCGAAGAGCTGACTCATTTGAGAAGACCCGGATGCTGGGAAAGATTGAGGGCAGGAGGAGCAGGGGACGACAGAGGATGAGATGGTTGGATGGCATCACCGGCTCAATGGACATGGGTTTGGGTGAATTCCGGGAGTTGGTGATGGACAGGGAGGCCTGGCATGCTGCGATTCATGGGGTTGCAAAGAATCAGACATGACTGAGAAAATGAACTGAACTGAATTTGTGATGACCTATGACTACTCTAGGCTTCAGGAGGTTACAAAGTAACTTGAAGCCCTATATACCTGTAAGGAACTGATAGACGAAACAAGACAATGGGGAAAATGTATTTTATATAGGTAGGTATCATCAAATGGACAGATAACACATTGTAGGGAAAATTAACCAGCAATGTGAGAGTCCATAAAACATAGAAACTAAGTCCTAAACAATTGAAAAAAGTACATCAAATACAAGAATATCAAAACAGAGATGTCACCGGTGAACAAAATTGGCCTTTGCTGCTGAAACACACAAAACAGGTGGTGCTTGGGAATTCCTTGGTGTCCAGTGGCTAAGACTCCACACTCCCAATGCAGGGGACATGGGTTCAATCCCTGGTCGGGGACCTAAGATTCTTAATGCCAAGGCACAGCCAAAAAATAACATAGTACTTTTCTATATGCCATTTTATGTACACTTGAACGGTTCAGTGGCTAATTGAATGTAACTTTAAAGTGCAGGTTCTCAGTAATATTAGCCACATCCTAATGTTCCACATGTGGCTAGCAGCTACCATATTGACATATTAACAGCAAGGCATAGACCTTTTGTCATCACAGCAGGAAGTTCTGTTAGCACTGTCTGAGGGCTATGGTTATTAAGGTTGAGAGGTGGGCCTAGAAGATCATGAACCCTTTGAGAAACTAACAAAAGTCACTGGCCCTTTCCTAAGAAAATGTGAAAATACATATCCACATGCTATTTTATATGTAAATTCAGGGTTGGGGTTTATGACTTCCTAAAGCCTATTCCTAGGTCATTTAGGGATTCATGAATTCAAGTTAAGAAATCCCTGAAGCCTTTTAAATATTTTAGTTTCGGCTCATAATCTTATTCTTCATGCCAAATGCTATCAGATTCCCAGAAGTCTAACATTCAAGTGAATGTCACATAGAAAATCCTGCCTCTAATTCTCTTGTTCTCTTCTCCAGGATGACTTTCTCTTCTATTCCACACTGGCCATATGGTCACTTCCTAGAGCTGACTTTTGTCTGGGAGGACATCTATCAACTCTGAAGTCTCAAACTCAAATATCTGGCACTTGAATTAAGGACTCCTTTCTTCCAACTCTCTCTCACTCACTCCCAATACGTCTCGGTTCCTCAGTTTTATCAAGACTCTAGCCCATTGGCCCCTACACTTTCTCCCTACCAGCCCCCTCTTTCTCTGTTCACCTCCTTCCCTATTCAGCTCAGGTAACCTGGAGCAACATGTCAACCACTCTACTACCAAGGTCTTCATTCCCCCTGCCTGTTGACCAGCTCTCAACTCAGCCTCCCATAACCCCACCCTCACTGGGTCCACCTATCTGCCTTTCCCCAGCTTCTCCTGAGGCTCTGAGCAGCTTTAGAGAAAAAGCAGAGAATGTGTCAGATTCGCACCACAGCATATTTATGATGTCTCCAGTCAACTGGGTCTCAGTGTTGCTGCAACCCTATTGGTTTCCCTTGTCAAATCTTTTCTCCATTTTCCACATCAACCACTTGAGACATTCTCCAGTTACCATATTATCATAAAGATGTATGTGCATAATGGCAAGAGAGTAGAAATAAGCCATGTCCGTTTTAAAGGAACTAATACTTAAATAACTTATGATGCCTCTGCAAAATGGAACAATCCTGCTTAGCTTAGTTGCTCAGTTATGCCTGATTCTTTGCAATCCCATGGACTATAGCTCGCCAGGCTCCTCTGTCCACAGAATTTCCCAGGCAAGAATACTGGAATGAGTTGCCATTTCCTGCTCCAGTGGATCTTCCAAGCCCAGGGATTGAACCTGTCTCCTGCATTGCAGGCAGATTCTTTACCCATTGAGCCATAAAATGGAATATTGTGTACCTATTAAGAAAATGGAAAGGTCTTCAGGATATATTGTTTTAAGTAAAATTAACTGAAGGTTCAGATTAATATTGTTCATGTCCTTTCTTCTCGTGGGCACACTATGGGCAGTAGCAAACTACAGTCAGTCCCCTACATATGAACAAGTTCCATTCCGAGAGTGTGTTCATAAGTCCAACGAAGTAGCCTAGGTACCCAGCTAACACATAGTTACTATATGCCGACTATAATGGGCTTATAATATTTTTTGCACAAATAATACAAAAAAAAAACAAACACAAAAAATTAAACATTTTAGTCATACATTACAGTACCTTGAAAAGCACAGTAGTACGGTAAAATAGCTTGCATCGTGTCAGCAAGCAAGAAGAGTTACTGACTGGAGGAGGAAAAGGAGATAGAAGATGGTTGAGTTAAAGGGTCATCAGCAATAGGAGATGGAGGGCAGGCTGCAATGTCACTCACACCTAATGTTGATGGCCCAGGTTCTCATTCCTTGCTGGAATGAGATACACGTTAGCATCTGTGGAAGTTCACAACTTGAAGGTTCACATGTAGGGAACTGACTGTATGACATCTCAGCAGCTTAACATAATCCATATTTATTTCTTGCTCATGGCACAACTCAGTGTGAGTCAGGTGACTCGGAGATCTACATGCCACCATCTTAAATCTGTAGCCTTTGAAGTCATAGCCAAAGAGAGAGACTGCAAACACCGCTCAGGACTCATGGCGGTGGGGGTGGGGATGGGAGGTTGGCGCAGAGATGGTGTAATCAACCTCTGCCCACCTCCTATTGGCCTCAACCTAGCAGCAAAGGAGGCTGGGAAATATAGTTTTCCTGTGTTCATCAGAGAGCAGAAAAAAGGGGGAACTTGGTGAGCACAGAATATTGTCTCTGCCACACTTACATTTAATTAAGAAAGGGGAAACAGAAGAGAACATTTAGTTAACTTTGCTTGTATTCACACTTAAATACTTAGTATAGAAAAATTATAATCATGGGGCAGGAGGAAAGAGATGGACAGGGCCAGGGGTAGAAGTTAGACATCTCAGTGTGTGTGTGTGTATGTGTGTGTGTGTGTGTGTGTGTGTGTGTGTGTGTGTGTGTGAATTACTAAGCCAGATGATTGTGCTTAAATATTCAGCACAATACCATTTTTCAAAGAATGAAACAACATGGCAGATGAGTAGAACATTCTCCACTCTTCTCAAACCTGCTACCATGGTGTTGGCTCTCTGCAGTTGGCTCTCCTCCAACTTCATAGAGAAAACTGAAACCATCACAGATCACATCCTCCTGGCTAAGTTGTTCTGTGGGCACTAAGGTCTGATTTTAAGCTTTGTGTCCCCGGAGAAGCCAGAACTCCCCAGGTTTGGTGACACACCCCTCCCACGATTCTAGAGCATGGTCCACCTCACCGTCCCTGTGCTGTGTACGCATGTCGTACTTGTCAGTTTCTAGTCTGTCTCCTCTGTGATACTTTACACTCCTGGAGGACAGCAGTCCTGCATACTCTGTGGATGCCTCTATCCCCGCAGAGCTGGCCGCAGTGTCCCCAGCCAATAAACATGTGTTTGAATCAATGGAACAATGAATTAACCCAGTAAAGGGTTAGGACATGGCTATTTTTCAACACGTGAAGTGTTTCCCTGCTGAAGAATAAGTCTAGTTTGTGACCACATGAAATACTGTTTCTATTTTCTTCTAAGTGTAAACTGGTGATTTTTGCATGAGTCACATCCCATGCTCAGAAATAATGACTGTTATGATCATAACAGATGACAAAATAAAGCCTACAGTTTCTTCTTTGAGGGTTGAAATGTTCTTGGGAAATCATAATGAACAATCTGATTTACAATAATTTTGTAAAAATATGCATAAAGCATACAGTTGATATAAATATTTTAT
This sequence comes from Capricornis sumatraensis, assembly GCF_032405125.1. Taxonomy (NCBI): domain Eukaryota; kingdom Metazoa; phylum Chordata; class Mammalia; order Artiodactyla; family Bovidae; genus Capricornis; species Capricornis sumatraensis. Next base: position 134,294,871 of record NC_091092.1, on the reverse strand, counting down.
TAGTTTCTGGGGTATATCAGTAATGCAAATATATATATGTGAAATATATCAGTAATCAGTAAGTCTTTGTTGATTATTTTATTTGCATTAGTGTGTATATATATATATATATATATATGATAACCCCAATGCCCTAATTTATCCCTTCTACCCACCATCCCTCTTCAGTAACCATACCTTTCTTTTCTCAGTCTAAGTCTGTTTCTATTTAGCAAATTAGTTTACAACTATCAATTTTTACACTCCACCTAAATGTGAAATCATGATATTTGTCTTCACTCTCTGACTTCATTGAGCTTGCTCATCCCAGGTACATCCATGTTGCTGCAAATGCCATTATTTCATTCCTTATTACAGGTTTGTAATATTCCACTGTGTATATATACCACATCTTCTTTTCCATTCATCTGTGGGTGTACATTTTGGTGGCTTCCATTTGGGCTATTGTGAATTCCACTGCAATGACTGTTGAGGTACATGAGTTTTACTGACTTATGGTTTCCTTGGAGTATATGAATAGGGTGAGACTTCCGAATATATGGTAGCTCCATATGTAGTTTTTTAAGTCACCTCCTAACACTCCTCCACGGTGTCTGTTACAAATTGCATTCCCAACAATGAAGTAGGAGGATTCCTTTTCCTCCCGCAGTAATTCTTTGTAGACTTTTCGATGGTGTCAAATCTACTGGTGCAAAGTGACACCTCAATGTAGCTTTGATATGCATATCTCTAAAAACTAGTGATGCTTTGCAATGTTTCATGGGTTTTTAAGAGGAAAGAAGAACATTGCAAATATATGCCTCTTAAACTTGGTCTTGAAAGACAGCCCTGTTTTGAATTCTTTTTCCACACCCTTCGCCAGTGCATTTCTTGAGGGCAGGTGATTTTTAGAGCCCCGAGTATGTGCCTGCTAAGCAGGGTGACAATATACAACCTTGATGTACTCCTTTCCCAATTTGGAACAAGTCTGTTGTTCTATGTCCGGTTCTAACTGTTACTTCCTGACCTGCCTACAAATTTATCAGGAGGCAGGTAAGATGGTCTTGTATTCCCATCTCTTTAAGAATTTTCTACAGTTTGTTGTGATCCACATAGTCAAAGGCTTTAACGTAGTCAATGATGCTGAAGTAGATGCTTTTCTGGAATTCTCTTGCTTTTTCTATGATCCAACAGGTGTTGACGATTTGATCTCTGGTTCCTCTGCCTTTTCTAAATCCAGCTTGAACATCTGGAAGTTCTTGGTTCACATACTGTTGAAGCCTAGCTTGGAGGATTTTGAGCATTAACTTGCTAGCATGTGAATCAAGACTGCCCAGAGATATATCAATAACCTCAGATATGCAGATTATACCATCCTTATGGCAGAAGTGAAGAGGAACTAAAAAGCCTCTTGATGAAGGTAAAAGAGGAGAGTGAAAAAGTTGGCTTAAAACTCAACATTCAAAAAAAGAAGATCATGGCATTTGGTCCCATCACTTCATGGCAAATAGATGGGGAAACAGTGGAAACAGTGTCAGACTTTATTTTGGGGGGCTCCAAAATCACTGCAGATGGTGACTGCAGCCGTGAAATTAAAAGATGCTTGCTCCTTGGAAGAAAAGCTATGACCAACCTAGACAGCATTATTAAAAAGCAGAGACATTACTTTGCTGACAAAGGTCCATCTAGTCAAAGCTATGGTTTTTCCAGTAGTCATGTGTGGATGTGACAGTTGGACCATAAAGAAGGCTGAGCACCGAAGAATTGATGCTTTTGAACTGTGGTGTTGCAGAAGACTCTTGAGAGTACCTTGGACTGCAAGGAGATTCAACCAGTCCATCCTAAAGGAGATCAGTCCTGAATATTCATTGAAAGGACTGATGCTGAAGCTCCAATACTTTGGCCACCTGATGTGAAGAACTGACTCGTTAGGAAAGTCCCTGATGCTGTGAAAGATTGAAGGTAGGAGGAGAAAGGGGTGACAAAAGATGAGATGGTTGGATGGCATTACCGACTCAATGGATGTGAGTTTGAGCAAACTCTCGAAGATAACGAAGGACAGGGAAGCCTGGTGTGCTGCAATTCATGGAGTCAGAAAGAGTCAGACAGGACTGAGTGACTGAACAAGTCCAGAAGGGTCCCATTTTTTAAGGATGTAGTTACAGGAAGTGTCCACAAGGCGACAGCATTTCACACTGCCCCACTGTGTCTAGATGAGAAACCAGAGGTTAGGGAAAGTCATGTTCCTGGTTTGTGAATTCTAGTGTACTATGCCAAGATAAACATCCAAGGGCTAGGGTCTCATTACTTGCATTTCAATATTTTATTGGCATATAGTGGGTTTAATATGATGAGTTTATTTTAGCCACACAGCATCTTGATGGAGGTATATACGTACACAGGTATACTCCTTTGGTTTCTGTTTCCAGATCAGTTATTACAGAGCGTGAAGTGGGGTGGCCTTAGCTAAAGAGTAGGCTTTTTGGAATTCTCTATTTTCAGTATAATAGTGGATGCGCCTTCATAAGGCCATCCTGATTTATGCCCCCGCCCCACAAAAAACATCCCCTTTGATCACCTACAGTTTGTTTTCTAAGGCAGTGAGCATTTTTCCTGTCATTTTAGACTCCAGCTATAAATGGTATCATATGATGTCTGTCCTTCTCTGTCTGACTCACCTCACTGATTTTATCAGGTCTAGGCCCCTCCATGTCGCTGCAAATGGCATTATCTCATTCTTTTGTATGGCTGCATGACATTCCATTCTATAGATCCACCACATTCTATATTTTCCATTCTGCTATGGATTCTGCTATGGATGGGTACATTCATGGTTTTCATGTCCTTGCTGTTGTAAATAGCGCCACAATGAATATAGGAGGGCATGTGTCTTTACCAGTTATAGTTTTCTGGGAATATGTGCTTAGGAGTGGAATTGCAGGATGATAGGGTCTATGGGCTTCCCTGGTGGCTCAGACAGTAAAGAAACTGCCTGCAATGCGGGAGACCTAGGTTCAGTCCCTGGGTGGGGAAGATCCCCTGGAGGAGAGCATGGCAATCCACTCCAGTATTCTTGCCTGGGGAATCCCATGGACAGAGGAGCCTGGCGGGCTACAGTCTATGGGCTTGCAGAGAATTGGACACGACTGAGCGACTGAGCACCACAGCACAGGGTACTCTATATGTAGTATCTCAAGGTACCTCCGTTCTGTGCCCCGTAGTGCCTGCTACCAATTTCAGCACAGAGTGAAAGTGTTGCCTTTTATCTCCAATCCTTGTCCCACATTTATTCTTATTATATTTTACATGATAGCCATTCTGTCTGGGGCCAGCTGATACTTGATGAAGTTTGATATGCATTTCGCTAATAATGAGAGATGAGAATCATCTTCTCATGAGCTTTTGTAAAAGAAAAGGAAAGAAAAGAAAAAAGAAAGACCACCCATACAATGTACATCTTTAATTGACTTCTGGAAGATTGGCCCTGCTTTGGATTTTTTATTGTCACCATTGCCCAGTATATTTCTTGAGGGCAGGTGATTTACAGAGCCCCGTAAGCCCCCTATGTTCCTGCACATGGCATTATTTCATTCTTTTCTATGACGGAGTGATATTATATTCTTTATACGAACTCTATCTAATTAAAAAATCAATTCGTCTCTGAATGGGAACATTCATGGCTTTCCTGTCATGAATCATCTTCTCATCAGCGTTTATTAAACAAACAAAAAAAAACAAGAAAGAAAGAAGGATCGCCCATACAATTTCTCTCTTTAATTGACTTCTGAAAAACCCGCCCTATTTTGAATTCTTTCATAGCACCCTTCCGCAGTATATTTCTGGAGGGCAGGTGATTTTTAGAGCCAGACAGGCCTTTTGAATGCCCAGAAGTTCCCGTTTAAAAAATGTAATTACAGAAAGTGTCCACAAGATGGCAGCATTTCCTACTGCCCCACTCTGTGTAGATGGGAAACCAGAGGTTACGGAAAGTTTGTTCCTGGGTTGTGGATTCTAGGGTATTGTGCTCCGATAAACACCCAAGGGCCAGGATCTCATTACTCTGCATTTCAATATTTTATTGGCATCTTGTGGGTTTAATATGATGTGTTTATTTTAGCGGTTCAGTTCAGTTCAATTCAGTCGCTCAGTCGTGTCCGACTCTACTGCAGCACTCTAGGCTTCCCTGTCCATCACCAACTCCTGGAGCTTACTCAAACTTATTTCCATTGAATTGGTGATGCCATCCGACCATCTCATCCTCTGTCGTCCCCTTCTCCTCCTGCCTTCAATCTTCCCCAGCATCAGGGTCTTTTCCAATGAGTCAGTTCTTCGCATCAGGTGGTCCCAAGTATTGGAGCTTGAGCTTGAGCTTCAGCATCCGTTCTTCCAATGAATATTCAGGATTGATTTCCCTCAGGATGGCCTGGTTGGATCTCCTTGCCTTCCAAGGGACTCTCAAGAGTCTTCTCCAACACCACAGTTCAAGAGCATCAAGTGGCGGTACAAGCAGCTTGATGCAGATATATATGTACACATGTGTACTCGGTTTGCTTCTGTTTCCAGATCAGTTATTAGAGTATGAAGTGGAGTAGCCTCAGCTAAACAGTAGGTTTTTTCTGATTCTCCATTTTCAATATTGTAGTAGATGTGCCTTCATACAGACTACCTTATTTATTCCCCTCCTCCCCCCCACAACAATGCCATTTGGTCACCTTCAGTTTCTTTTTGAAGGCTGTGATTTCTCTTCTCTTTTGTAAACGAGTGTATTTTATTTGTATCATTTTAGACTCCAGCTATAAGTGGTATAATATGATAAAAGTTGTTCTGTGACTTACCACACTGAAGTTTATCGAGCCTAGGTTCCTCCGTGTTTCTGCAAATGGCATTATTTCATTCTTTTCTATGACGGAGTGATATTCCATTCTACATACGCACCAGACTCCTCTGGCCATGGGATTCCCAAGCAAGAATTCTGAAGTGAGTTGCCATTCCCTTCTTCAGGGGATCTTCCCAACCCAGAGATCTAACTGGTGTCTCCTGCATTACAGGCAGATTCTTTACCGTCTCAGCCACCAGGGAAGCCCCATTTCGTGAAGACAGGTGATTTTTACAGCCCCGCAGACCTTTTGAATAAGAAGTGTCCTTAAGGTCGTGTTTTAACGATGTAGTTATAGAAAATTTCCACAAGGTGGCAGCATTTCCTACTGCCCCACTTTGTCTATTTGAGAAAGCAGAGGTTAGGCTGGGTTTCCCTGGTGGCTCAGATGGTAAATAATCTGCCTGCAGTGCTAGAGACCTGGGTTCGATACCTGGGTTTGATCCCTGGGTTGGAAGATCCCCTGGAGGTAGGGCAGCTGCAACCCTCTCCAGTATTCCTGCCTGGAGAATTGCAGTGGACAGAGGAGCCTGGAGGACTACAGTCCTTGGGGTCCGAAAGAGACGGATGCAACTGAGCACACACACAGAGGTTAGGGAAAGTCGTATTTCTGGGCTGTGGATTCCAGTTTATTGCTCCCTGACAAATATCCAAGGGCTAGGTTCTCATTATTTGCATTTCAATACTTTGTTGGCATCTAGTGGGTTTAATATGATGTGTTTATTTTAGCGGTACAGCAACTTGATGCAGAATTACATGTACACATGTGTCCTCCTTTGAGTTCTGTTTCTAGATCAGTTATTACAGACTGTGAAATGGAGTAGCCTCACCTCAAGAGTGGGCTTTTCATAATTCTCTATTCTCAGTATTGTAGTGGGTGTACCTACATAAGGACATCCCTGTTTTCCCTCTTTCCCCTCACACCATCCGCTTTGATCACCTTAAGTTCATGTTCTAAGGCTTTAGTCCCCTTCTCTTTTGTAGATGGGTTTATTTGTGCCATTTGAGACTCCAGCTATAAGGGGAATCATCTGATCTCTGTCTTTCTCTGCCTGACTTACCGCACTGACTTTTCTCATGTCTGTGTCCCGCCAGGTTGCTGCCAATGGCATTGCTTTATGCTTTTGTATGGCTGACAGATATTCCATTCTATAGATGCGCCACATCTTCTCTTTATACACATCTGTTGATGGGCGTTTCGGTTTCCTGAACTCTACCCGTCAGTGCAATAACACCCTCCCCTTTTCCAGGTTTCCTGACATTCCCAGATGCTTTGGGACATCAAAATCTTCATCCTCCTACTCTGAGTTCAGGACTAATCATTTTCCCTAATCTGAGGTTATTTTGAATATATCAGCGAGTCCTACTCGGTTTTGGTGTATGGCCCACCAGACCCAGCAGACATCTTCTTGCCAGGATAATTCCTCCCTGGGGTGGGGCCTGGTGGGCCTTCAGATCAGGTACAGCCAAGCCTGCCTTAGCCCTCAGTGGTTTTCTTTGGTCAATGCTCACTGAAATCCTGGTTTTTGTTAGATCTAAAGGAAACAGAAAACATAATATTGAAAAAAATGCCCTCTGAGTTGTCATGCAGAGGTAAATCTCAAGTTTACCTTTAAACATCTCATTTTGGGGGAAGTTTTTGTTGTTGTTGAAGTCATTTATTGCTGAGACAGTTCTACTCACCGTATCTCCCCCTTTAAGCCACTTTCCTCTCAGTCCCTCTTTAGTGGGCCTGAAACCCATTCGGTTGACACCCACTTGCCCTCTGTACTGAAGATGAGAGCTGGGCCCCTCTTGGCCCCCAGGCTTTGGGGACCCACTGTTACCAAAAAAGTGAGTTGCCTCTTGATCTGAGTTCAGTGAAAAACACAACCAAGCCAAAGATAAGGAGAAGGAAGACTTTATTATTACTTGTTTCAAGTAAGCAGAAAACTGGGCTTCTTTCCCAAAACAATGTCTCCTGGAATAGCACATCTGGGAAGTTTTAAGCTAAGGGTACATGCATATTCATGAAGGTGCTTGAGCAAAAGCAGAATTCAGCATAGAATTGGGGCCAAGGTGGACAGAGTCCAGGCTTTAGTTGATTAAAGTCAGAAGGGTCAATATCATCGTTCCATCCGCCACCTGGGTGGGGACGTTAGTCCCTGCAGAACCCAGAGACTGGATCAGATTGTGATATGTATCCCTTGAGGAGGAACTAGAAATCTGGGAGATAGTGGAGAACAGAGGAGCCTGCCAGGCTACAGTCCATGGGGTCGAAAAGAGTAGAACAGAACTTACTGACAAAACAATTGTCTCTTGACTGCTTTCCCTTCGTTCCTACATTCCCTCACTTCCCTTAAGATCATTCATTGCTTAAATGCTGGAGAGGGTGTGGAGAAAAGGGAACCCTCTTACCCTGTAGGTGGGAATGCAAACTAGTACAGCCACTATGGAGAACAGTGTGGAGATTCCTTTAAAAAATTGCAAATAGAACTGCCATATGATCCAGCAATCCACTGCTGGGCATACACACTGAGGAAAACAGAACTGAAAGAGACATGTGTACCCCAGTGTTCATCGCAGCACTGTTTACAATAGCCAGGACACGGAAGCAACCTAGATGTCCATCAGCAGGTGAATGGATAAGAAAGCAGTGGTACATATACACAGTGGAGTATTACTCAGCCATTAAAAAGAATGCGTTTGAATCAGTTCTTATGAGGTGGATGAAACTGGAGCCTATTGTACAGAGTGAAGTAAGTCAGAAAGAAAAACACCAATACAGTATATTAACGCATATGTATGGAATTTAGAAAGATGGTAATGATGACCCTCTATGCGAGACAGAAAAAGAGACACAGATGTAAACAACAGACTTTTGGACTCTGTGGGAGAGGGCGAGGGTGGGATGATTTGGATAATAGCATTGAAACATGAATATTACCATATGTGAAACAGATCGCCAGTCCAGGTTCGATGCATGAGACAGGGTGCTCGGGGCTGGTGCACTGGGATGACCCTGAGGGATGGGATGGGGAGGGAGGTGGGAGGGGGGTTCAAGATGGGGAACACGTGTATACCGGTGGCAGATTCATGTCAATGTATGGCAAAACCACTACAATATTGTAAAGTAATTTGCCTCCAATTAAAATTAATTAATTAATTTTTTTAAAAAGGAAAAAAAAAAGATCATTCATTGCTGAGGACCTGTTCAAGGGCAAGCATTGTGGCCAGGCTTAGATCACAAAATGGCTTAGACCAAATATGGCTTCCCTTAGGTCAAGAAAGCCTTGTCTGCTTCTCTTTCTCCAGAAAGTGAAAGTCATTCAGTCGTGTCTGAATCTTTGTGACCCCGTGAACTATACAGTCCATGGAATTCTCCAGGCCAGAATACTGGAGTGAGAAGCCTTTCCCTTCTCCAGGGGATCTTCCCAACCCAGGGATCAACTGGGGTCTCCTGTGTTGCAGGCGGATTCTTTACCAGCTGAGCCACAAGGGAAGCCTGCCTTTCTCCAGGGAACCCCCTATTCTATCTGCTTGTACCAGAGCTTGTGACTGGTGCAGTCAAACAGTTGGCTATCTGCTCTGTGGTCACCATCTTGAAATTCTTAATTTGTGAACAAGCAGCCCCCACATTTTTATTTTATCCTGAACCCTGCAAACTATGTCGCCAGGGCCACCTTCATCCTTTGTAGAAACCTAACTCTGACTTAAGCCTCCTACCCAAGACTTACTATATGTTATGAACTATATATGCATAAGAACCAATTTTTTAAATTTTTTTGTGTATTTTACTTATTTGGCTGATCTGGGTTTTAGTTGAGGCACGCAGAATCTTTTAATTGAGACATACGGGATCTAGTTCTGTGACCAGGGATCAAACTCGGGCCCTCTGCACTGGGAGTGAGGAGTCTTAGTCTCTGGGCCACTAGAGAAGTCCCAGAAACAATTTTTAAAGTAAAAAACAACAGCCACGACAACAACAAAGACCATTTTTAAAAAGGAAAACCTTCTGTGGCACTTTCCAAAGTAACAGTGTCTAATGCTGGCCAGCAGATGTCACTGTTGCTGCGTGACAAGAGAGGATTTTTAACAGCCAACTCATCTGAAAAATTTTTGAGTCTTCAGGGAGGCAAATCTACAAAGAAGCTTGATGTAAAAACTCTTTATAACATATTGCTTTTTTCTGGTGAAAATACTACTACAAAGACAGGAAACTCACCATCCACCAAATCTAAGTGAAAGAACTGCACATAATAACAAGGTATTCACTGGGTTAAATAAAAAACACATAATGCAATTAAATGCCACTTCTTCAGCTAAGTGGACATATTACTTTAATACTGCCTTGTCGTTTCAGACTGGGGGTTAACACAGGGGATATGCCATACTGTGCTTTAGATGAAATAAAAATTTGGGCTTGGTCCCCATTTCTAGTACAGAGATGTTAAAACCTGTGGAATTTCCTAAGTGAAAAGAGCCGTTAAGGTGTTTTTTGTTATGCTGATAAGTAACTTCTGGGAAAGATCTGAGAGGGGAGGGGCGGTGTTGCAGGGGAACCAAGCTGGGGACTGGAAGGTTGGAACTTTCAGCTCCCCATAACTTCCAGGGAGAGGAGAGGGGCTGGAGGTTGAATCAGTTGCCAATGGCCAATGGTTTAATCAACTGTGACTAATACAATGACGCTTCCATGAAACCCCAAAAGGATGGGGTTCGGAGAACTTCCAGTTGGTGAATACGGGGAGATTTGGGGAGAATGGGGCATTTGCAGAGGACTTGGAAGTTCTGTGCCCTTTCCCCATACCTGCCCTTGGTGTCTTTCACCTGGCTATTCCTGAGTTTGCCTGCGACCTCCTTAGTCCCTCAGTTGTATCCGACTCTGCGACCCCATGGACTGTAGCCCGCCAGGCTCCTCTGTCCATGGGATTCTCCAGGCAAGAATACTGGATTCTTGTATTGCCATTTCCTCATCCAGGCGGATTCTTTACCACCTGGGAAGCTACCTGGGAAGCCAGTTCCTGAGTTTACATCCTTTTATATCCAATAGGCCGTTTAGTAAGTAGAATATTTCTTGGAGTTCTGTGAGCCACTCCAGCAAATTAATTGAACCCAAGGAGAGAGACATGGAAACCACTGGTTTATAGCCCATTGGTCAGAAGTACAACCTGGGCTTGCAGTTGGCATCTGAACTGGAGGTGGGGAACCACACAGCAGGAATTCTTAACCTGTGCCATCTGAGGCTGCCTCTAGCTCGATAGTGTCAAAATTGAGTTGAATTGTAGGACCCTCAGCTGATATCCGAACATTTGCTTGTTGGATGTGTTGGGAGAGCACCCCGGATCCTCACCCCGCCCCCCACCGCCCCCCCCCCGGCCGGCATGCCTTGAAACTGAGTATCAGAACACCCAAAGAGCTTAGTAAAGACATTTGCCCAGTGGGTTCACTTACTGTCTTGAAGGGTTGGATTTGTAGCCACAAAAAAGTGTCAAAGGTTAAAGTCCAGCAAAGAGTTGATACCTTTCATTCCAGTGAAAGTGAAAGTGTTAGTTGCTCAGTTGGGTCCAACTCTTTTGCAATCCCATGGACTGTAGCCCACGAGGATCCTCTGTCCATGAAATTCTCCAGGCAAGAATACTGGCATGGAGTGCCATTTCCTTTCATTCCAGAGCTCATAGCAAATATGGCAGAATAAATCCAGGGTTTCCCTTGGATGTGTTTCCTAATTTGCTGAAAGGTCCCAGCTGAACATATATACCCTGCTCAAAGTACGTCAGTTCAGTTCAGTTCAGTTGCTCAGTCGTGTCTGACTCTTTGTGACCCCATGGACTGCAGCACGCCAGGCCTCCCTGTCCATCACCAACTCCCGGAGTCTACTCAAATTCATATCCATTGAGTCAGTGATGTCATCCAACCGTCTTATCCTCTGTCATCCCCTTCTCCTCCTGCCTTCAATCTTTTCCAGCTTCAGGGTCTTTTCCAATGAGTCAGTTCTTCCCATCAGGAGGCCAAAGTATTGGAGTTTCAGCTTCAGTGTCAGTCCTTCCAATGAATATTCAGGACTGATTTCCTTTAGGATCAACTACTTTGATCTCCTTGCAGTCCAAGGAACTCTCAAGAGTCTTCTCCAACACCACAGTTCAAAAGCATCAGTTCTTTGGTGCTCAGCTTTCTGTATAGTCTAACTCTCACATCCATATATGACTACTGGAAAAACCATAGCTTTGATTAGATGGACCTTAGTTGGCAAAGTAATGTCTCTGCTTTTCAATATGCTGTCTAGGTTGGTCATAACTTTTCTTCCAAGAAGCAAGCATCTTTTAATTTCATGGCTGCAGTCACCATCTGCAGTGATTTTGGAGCCCAGAAAAATAAAGTCTGTCACTGTTTCCATTGTTTCCCCATCTATTTGCCATGAAGTGATGGGACCGGAAGGCATGACCTTAGTTTTCTGAATGTGGAGTTTTAAGCAACGTCATCCCTGTGGAAATAGACAGCAATGAAGTGAGATGAGTCAGTTGCTAGAAGAAAGATTTGTTGCTAAGTCCAAACTCCCATTTTTAGGTAATGGGACCAGTGTGCTCAATATTAAAATGTCACTACCACTCAGGTAACAATTCATCATAGGAAGACATTCAAATAGCCCTCACAGTCTCTCAGATCAGTTATTTTATGTGGTGAAAGATTAGAAAGCATTCTTTCTGTTGTTACCAGAATTCATTAGTGTGTACAACACTGCAAGATCAGCAAAACTGCAGTACATAAAGCAAATGCACCCGCAAATAATAACGCAATAGCAAAATGGTAATGCTGCCTGGGTTTCATTAAAGCAAATGGTTAGTCCGTCATGATCCACCAGCCTGGGAAGCTAGCCCTCCAAGTTTCTGGGCTTGGACCCATTATCCATGATTTATGTGCAACGGACATGTAATTTACCATATGTTGTTTTAGCAAAGCCAAACAATTACACTTACAAGAGGATGCTGAGTACACAACTATATTACATCCATGAAAGGTGGAAGGCTAATTAAACTATGCATAACCCTACAAAATGGACTGTAGGCATCAGTATGTACACTCAGAGTGGAGTGGTGGGGATAAGATCTCTTCAGAGATCTCCCATCAGTGGCCATTTCTGCTCTGTATCAGTAGCCCCCTTCCACAGCCCTGCTGTGGATCACGTCTAACTCATCATCGCTCCTTCCAGCCCCTTAAATCTCAACCACAGTGTCCTTGACCTTGCCTCATGTCTAACACACCTTCTCCTCATGCTTATGAAGATCCATCTGTCTTCCCCCCGCCCCCCACCCCATCCAGCAGCCCAGTCCTGGCCTGGTTTCCCTATCCAGTGCAGAATACATGGCTGGCCTTGAACATCTTCTCATCAACACATCCAGCTTCCTCGTGCCATTGCCCTGCCACCATATGGAATGGGCAAAACTCCAAACCAGGTTCCTTAGCCTGCCCTCACAGTTTACCCCTGCTGAAGCTCACCCACTACCCGCAGAGGGGCAGTGTGGAGCCCACACAAAATTGGGGTTGCTCTAGCTCCATGTCCCACAGACTGATGGAAGCCCTCTTCATGACTGTCTGAGATATTTAATACCCTGCTCAATCCTCTCACTTCGCAATCTGCAATATTTAATATGTATGAAATAGTATTTAATATTTAATACTATGCACTATCCAGTGAACACCTTTTGGCCAAAGAGATTGGCTCCAGAATATTATTCTCGTGCCTGTTAGAATCACCTCCACTCTGATAGATGCTGGACACTTTCCAAACAAATGAGTCTGTGAACAATCAAGTTCCCTTTTTACAGAACCCTCTTGAGAAACCTGTATGCAGGTCAGGAAGCAACAGTTAGAACTGGACATGGAACAACAGACTGGTTGCAAATAGGAAAGGAGTACCTCAAGGCTATATATTGTCACCCTGCTTATTTCACTTATATGCAGAGAATATCATGAGAAATGCTGGGCTGGATGAAGCACAAGCTGGAATCAAGATTGCTGGGAGAAATATCAATAACCTCAGATATGCAGATGACACCACCCTTATGGCAGAAAGTGAAGAGGAACTAAAAAGCCTCTTGATGAAACTGAAAGAGGAGAGTGAAAACGTTGGCTTAAAGCTCAACATTCAGAAAACGAAGATCATGGCATCTGGTCCCATCACTTCATGGGAAATAGATGGGGAAACAGTGTCAGACTTTAATTTTGGGGCTCCAGAATCACTGCAGCTGGTGACTGCAGCCATGAAATTAAAAGATGCTTACTCCTTGGAAGAAAAGTTATGAGCAACCTAGATAGCATATTCAAAAGCAGAGACATTACTTTGCCAACAAAGTCCATCTAGTCAAGGCTATGGTTTTTCTAGTAGTCATGTATGGATGTGAGAGTTGGACTGTGAAGAAGGCTGAGCACCGAAGAATTGATGCTTTTTGGTGTTGGAGAAGACTCTTGAGAGTCCTTTCGACTGCAAGGAGATCCAACCAGTCCATTCTGAAGGAGATCAGCCCTGGGATTTCTTTGGAGGGAATGATGCTAAAGCTGAAACTCCAGTACTATGGCCACCTCATGCGAAGAGTTGACTCATTGGAAAAGACTCTGATGCTGGGAGGGATTGGGGGCAGGAGGAGAAGGGGACGATCGAGGATGAGATGGCTGGATGGCATCATGGACTCGATGGACGTGAGTCTGAGTGAACTCTGGGAGTTGGTGATGGACAGGGAGGCCTGGCACGCTACAGTTCATGGGGTCTCAAAGAGTCGGACACAACTGAGTGACTGAACTGAACTGAATGTGGTCTTGGAGATATGAAAGCTCAGATAGGACCCAAGTCAAGGGTCTGCTAAACTAATTGCTTTTCTATTTGCTTTTTACATTTTTCTGTTTCCTGATTTTTCTCCAGCAGATCTGCATTATTCTAGTCTAAAGCTACTATGTGAGAACTAGGTTCACATCTATCCATTAGTCCTTCCACTCTCGCGGGCCTTTCTTCCTTGTTGGTAACATGAGAGGTTTGGACTCTGTGATGCTTAAATTCATTTCAGCCCTGACAAACCAGAATTCGAGGACTCTAAGGAAATGGGAGTCAAGATTGAGGAGGAAACCACTTAAAATAACAGGAATAATGTGGCCATAAATCTCTATATGTTAACATGGAATGACCTCAAAATAAAATTTTTTTAAGGGAGAATGCAGAATACTGCATAGTTTTGGTGTATGTACAAAGAAGTTATCTTGAATGATCTGAAAGAAACTGGTTACAATAATTCCTCTGAGTTAGGGGTAGGTGTGGAACTGGGGGTCATTTTTTTTAAGTTTTTAAAAGAATATTTATTTATTTAGGCTGCTCAGGATCTTAGTTGCAGCATGTAGGATCTAGTTTCCTGACCAGGGATCGAACCCGAGCCCTCTGCAGGGAAGCCCTCTAGGGGTAATTTTATACTCTTTGGTGCACTTGGGATGTTTAGCAGCTGAACTATATTGCCTTCTCAAATCAAGAAAAAAAGAAGTAGGAACATGTCATACCAACTTCCTGCCATTTAACTTTACAAACATCTAGAGCATTTAATATATGCCAGATATTTTCTTTGCATCCTCTCCCTTCGACGGCACCTCAGCTTGCAAATTAGGTATTATCTCTATTTTACAGATGATTCAGAGAAGTTTTATCACTTCCTAGGGTCATTCAGCTTATCAGCAGCAGAGCTAAGATTTGGGCCCCAACTCTGCTTGTCTCGCGAGAACATGTTTGTATTTCCAGGGTATTTCACAAAGCAAGATGGAGGCTACCAGTTCTAGATGATTCTGACCCAGAGTGATGAAGAGAGCATACGGTTGTGGAGTGTGTGCATAGCAGAGGGATTGTGGGTACCAGGTGTTGCAGGGAGCCCACACTTGATTTTTATTACTGGGTGTAGCCAAGGCGTTGCTACACCTGCCCTCTGCCTGCCTCTCCATGTGCCAGAAGCTGCTTTCTGGCAGTGCCTGTGTTCTCAGCCCGAAGGCTATTTTTCTTCTTGGGTGAGATGGTTTGACCCCAGCTGAGCACCGATGAATTGATGCTTTTGATCTGTGGTGTTGGAAGACTCTTGAGAGTCCCTTGGACTGCAAGGAGATCCAACCAGTCCATCCTAAAGGAAATCAATCCTGAATATTCATTGGAAGGAAGCTCCAATACTTTGGCCACCTGATGTGAAGAACTGACTCACTGGAAAAGACCCTGATGCTGGGAAAGATTGAGGGCAGGAGGAGAAGGGGGACGACAGAGGGTGAGATGGTTGGATGGCATCACTGATCCAGTGAACATGAGTTTGAGCAAGCTCCAGGGGTTGGTGATAAACAGGGAAGCCTGGCGGGCTGCAGTTCATGGTGCTGCAGAGTCAGACATAACTTAGCAACTGAAAAACAACGGGCAAGCCAAAGTGTTGGAGAGGGAACATTCTAGGGAGAACCTTCAGGCACATGAGCTGGATAGGTGTTGCAGCTCCCTTGTCTCGTGGGTTAGGCTCACTGGCCGGCTCCCGAGGTCCCCGGCAGGATTGACCCCCAGCTGCCTGCTGCGATTGCTGGCTCACCACCACTCTTTATTGTCTTCCTTCTCTCCCAACAGCCTCTGCTCCTCTGTGGCCAAGTTTCCTGAGATCACCTCCCAGACCAGTCACTTGTGTTTGCTCCCTTGCTTCAGGGACTGCTTCTGGAAACCTAAAACTGCGGCGACAGGAAAAGCCCTGTAGAGGGATGACTCCAAGCAGAGAAGCCCACCCAGCATTTCCTATTAGACTGAAAACAACATATCACTCTTATTTTGTGTGCACAGCTGATTTCCTGTGCCAGACTCTGATGCATCATTTTGAGTAAGTGCAGGACGCCTACACTTTGCATCGGCAGGCACAAGGACATGGGGACACGTCTTGGACCTGTGTCCACATCACTTACAGCCAGGCCACCGGCCAGGAGATGGCATGGAGAAGCCTCTGTGTGGTGGAGGGCTGCCATCCATGGCCGGGTCCAGAGAGAGGAGAGGGGTCGAGCTCGGTCCAGTTTGACTGCAGCCATCCACCCAGAGATGGAGCGGGCACGCCACCTCTTGCTCTGGGCCTGACCTCTCCTTGGGGGGCTCCCAGACCCATCCCTGCCTGCTGCTGGCTCTGCCAGAGCCTTCTGCCCCTTAGGGCTTTTGAAATAGATTCTTTCTCTTGTTTTTAGCAAAATATAACCCAACGTGACTGGGAATTGCGTACTGGAGTAATGGAGCAAGTCAGAAAAAGACGAATGCCCAGCAATCTTGCTCTATTTGCACTGTTCCAGGCATCATGACCTCCATCTGTGCACGTGTGCAAAGGAAGGAAAGCCACGTGGAGACTTGCACACATGCCAGGTAAGCAGGAGCGTGAGGGCTGCTGTCAATTAAGACAGATTGTTTTCACGTGGGTGGCAAAGCTTATGGCGCTGAGTCGTGCTTATTTTTCACCCTCTCTTACTTTGAATTGGGCTCAAATTGAAGTGTGAAAATGAAATGGCAGATGGATTTAACAATTCCTTCCCTGTTCCCACTAACTGCTCTCTTGGGTCAATACCTCCAGACTAGAAATTAAGCCTGAAATTTTCTATCAGGCCCCTTCCACAGCTTGGTCTCATCTCGATTCAGACTAATTTGGTTGTTGAGTTTTAAGGAGGTCCCCTCTACTGACCCCACATTTCTTTTCAAGGTTGACCCGTCCAGATCTCAAAGGCTTGAAGACTTTTGGTATTGTTTTTCTTCTTGATCACTATCTCATCGAACTCTCCACTCCATCACTCTTCGGGGGTTTGTCCTTCACAGCACTTTTCAAAGTCACATTTCCCTTTCGTTTTCCACCGTCTGTGTCTCTTAATACGAGGACAGAAGATGGCTGGTTTATCTGAATTCTTGTACTAATATTCTAGTGGATTTCCTTACCGGAGCTGAAGCACTTCCTATAGAGCAGGGTCCTATTAATCTTCAAAGCTGCTCAGGACTTCCCTGGCAGTCCAATGGTTAGGGCTTTGGGCTTCTATTGAAGGGAACACAGGTGTGATCCCTGGTTGGGGATCCTCATACTCCCCCGTGTGGCCAAAAAAACCCTTCTCTGTTAGTAACTTTCAAATATACAATACAGTTTTATTAACTGGACTTACCATGCTGACATGACATCCCCGTGACATGTTTATTTTCTAGCTGGAAATTTGTACCTTTTGAGTCCTTCACTCATTCTGCCCAACCCACTGCCTCTGGCAGCCAACATGGTGTTCTCCATGTCTGAGTTTGCTTTTTTGCTTTGGATTTTTTAAAAAATATTCCATTTTTAATGTGGTCTTTGTCTTTTTCTAACATATGTCATTTAGCGTAATGCCCTCAAGGTTCATTTATGTTGTTACAAGTGGCAAGATTTTCTTTTTATGGCTGAAAAGTGCTACATTACATATTGCATATTATATATATATAGATATATATATCTCACAGTTTCTTATCTATTCATCAATCAGTGGACATGTAGGTTGCTTCCATGTCTTGGCTATTGTAAACATTAGTACATTGAACATTGGTGTACATATATCTTTTCAAGTTAGTGTTTTCATTTCCTCTGGGTAAATAACCCAGAAGTGGAATTGCTGGATTGTGTGGTAACTCAATTTTTAATTTGTTGAGGACCCACCATCCTGTTTTCCATAGTGTCTGTGCTAATTTACATTTTCACGAAGAGTACACAAGGGTTCTCTTTTCTCTGACTTACCTTAGTTTGTATGATCATCTCTAGATCCATCTATGTTGCTGCAAGTGGCATTATTTCATTCTTTTTTGTAGCTGAGTAGTATTCCCTTGTATACATGTCTGACATCTTTTTTGTCCATTCACCTGTAAAAGGGCTTTTAGGTTGTTTCCATGCCTTGGCTATTGTGAAGAGTGTTGCTGTGAACATAGGGGCGCTTGTATATTTTTCACTTACAGTTTTGTCTGGCCATTTATATACCCAGGAGTGGGATTGTAGAAGCATATGGCAGCTCTATTTTGAGTTTTTTTTTTAGGAACTTCCATACTCTTCCCATAGTGGATGCACCTATTTACATTCTCACCAACAGTGTAGAAGGGTTCCCTTTTTTCTCCACACCCTCTCCAGCATTTATTGTTGGTAGCTTTTGGATGACGACCATTCTGACTGGTGTGAGGTGATACTTCATTGCAGTTTTGATTTGCATTTCTCTAATAATTAGCAATGTTGACCATCTTTTCATGTGCCTGTTGGCCATCTGTATGTCTTTGGAGAAGCATCTATTTAGGTCTTCTGCACATTTTTTGACTGGGTTGTTTTTGTTGTTGTTATTAAGTTGTATAAGTTATTTGTATATTTTGAAAATTAAGCCTTTGTTGGTTGCATCATTTGCAAATATTTTTAAACAGTCTGTAGGTTGTCCTTTCATTTTGTTTATGGTTTCCTTTGCCATACAAATGCTTGTAAGTTTTATTAGGTGCAATTTGTTTATTTTTGCTTTTATTTCTAGTGCCTTGGGATACCGACCAAGGCAATAAAAATAAGCATTAAGTACAGTTTGTGTCAGAGAATATTTTGCCTATGTCCTCTTCTAGGAGTTTTATGGTCTCATCTCTTATATTTAAGTCTTTACGGCTTGATGTTCTTCACACATCAATGTAGAAAGAGATTCTTCATTTTTCAACCACACAGATGTAGAGCATTCCATTCCATTCCATTATTAGTTACTTATCAATCAACATTTAGAGTGTTTTAAATCTTTAGCTGTTTTAAATAAGTAGTATACATTCTGTCTAAATTCTAATATTCTATAACATGTATCTTTACATTTATCAATGTTGTGACTTCAGATTTTACTATATGTGCAATGAGAAAATATTGATAGATTTGCAGTGAAAGAGAGAAATGATCCCATTTATTTTTGCCAGCGAGGTTATCTAGATTGAAAGCAAAGAACCTGAACGCAGGCTAATGAGAAAGATGGAGTATGACTCAAAGAAGAACCAAAAAAGAGCAAAGTTACTTTTGTCAAGAAGTTTGGCTATGTGTCAGGACAGAAAAAGAGCGTCTCTACTGCAGTTCTCAATAACTGAGTTTGTGTCGTGAAATCGAGCAGTTCCTCTGAGACGCTGAGCTTCTGGAATTTCGAGCGCAGGCTGCTTGTTGCACGTCGCCTGGGCGGCCCTCCAGGGAGGAGCCAGTTGTGTGCTCTCATCATACGGTTTCCACACCACAGGCAGTCAGTCTGTTAGCCGACACAAGGGCCACTCACCATCTTGGCCTATCGATACCCCAGTTCTGAAAGTTTGCAGAGTTACAGGCTGGATTTTTCCCAGCTCTAAAAGCAGGGCCATCAAAGGAGGGCTGACAGCAGTCCCCTGAAAACAATCTAAAGTCACCCAAAGAATGTTTAAATTCCTAAGCTCTTGCCAATGTCTTTTCAATTCATGCAAGGCTTGCTTAATATTTAGTTGAAGCTTTGAAGAGAATTACATGGTGAAGGCTTTGTTAGGTGGAAGCTGGGGTCTGGCAACAGGGCAGGAGTTCTTCATTTCTTTTGCCACTACACTGTTTCATTTTAGAAAAATATTTTGTAACCCACTGACACATCTGTTGGCCACATGGAGGTCAAAGCCAGATGAGAATGAATTAGAATTATTTTGCCTCCATCTCAGGAAATTAGGTAATTAAAATAAAGGTGAACTTCAGGAAAGTTGTGTCTCTGTTCTTAGAGATATTAGTACTAGTGTCTGATTAATGAGCCTTGGGTCTGAGTCTGGGGGCCCTTGTGTGCTCTTGGCTCTTATAGAATTCAGACCCTTTGTGGTTCCACATAAGCGCCCATGTGTTAAGGAACCAAAGCTCCCATTTCTAACTGCACAAGTGGAGACCACCCAGGCCTGGGAGAACTGCTGGGGTCCAGTCGCTCAGATGTGACACTGTAATTATTCAAAGGATATTTGCATTCGTTTATTCTTAGTTTTAGAAAGTGAGCTCAATATGTGATCTGAAATTGTTTCTCTGAGCTGTCAGGAGTGGCTGCAGGCCTGGCCTGGCTCAGGTGATGCTGTCTTTGGAACATGGAGGTGGGGTCCCCTTTTCCAGTCAGGAGTGTGTGTGTGAGAGGGACAGAGTGTGACTGAGTTCAGCACAGTCCCTTCTCACTCTTACAGGCCCTGGAAACACAAGGCATTGATTCCTGACTTCCCATATCCTGACCTTGACCCCAAACCCCAGTGGGACCCTAGTTCAGGATCCCAAGGATGACTCCTTGACTTGGTGTGCCTCCTGAGTTGAGAAAAGACACCAACAGCCATGCTTTCCTTTCAAATCACTTACAGCAAGACAGAGGGACTATTTTTGTGGATGATGATCTATATTAAATCACACTCCACAGACCTCCTACTTACTGAGCTGTTGTTCTAGAAATGATGAACTTGGGAAGAGAAGCAGGAAATATGCTTGCGCTGTAAGCAAACCAGATCCTAAAAATCTTTTGGTCTCATCCTAGGGCCTTAAACAGTGACTCTTAGTGCTGCCATAGCAGAGTTGGAAATGGTTATTATATTCTGCTGAAATAATATTAGACCGTGTGATAGTGAGTCACAGCACTTAAACCAGTCCAGTTTCCCCCATCTTCACATCAGCTCCTGTTCTATAATGACAGATTGGTGCAGCTGGACAGCAAAGACCACTATCTTTCTAGTGATGCCACAGGCTTCATGCTGAGGACAAACAGCTGATGGCAAGGAGCAGTGGAAGAAGAGGAAAAACACAGAGAACACTTGGAAAGAAGAAAGAGGGGCTGAGCATGCAGCACAGGGCTTAATGTCTCGGACACGGGAACAAAAAGCAGGGGGAAGAGGGGAAAGAGGCAGGAAGACAGCAAGGAGGAGGAAGCAGGGCTGCAAGGCACTTGGACCTCATCCTTAATGCCCACTCTAAAGAGCTGGGTCATTTACATTTGTACATGAAGTGAAGACACATTTTACAGAAGGAAAAAGTGAGAGTTCTCCGTGACTAGGGTGTCCCTATAATTCATCTTCTAAACCAGGACTCTTGCGTGTAAAAGGGTGTGCCCAGTGAGATCCAGGGACACGTGGTTACCCCTGCAGGCTTGTGAGAGACCAGGAAGGAGTGGCCATCTAAGGGACATGTCTACGTGTGGGTTCATTTTCAAGTTCATGGTTTGGCGCTTCGGGTTAGCTTTGCCCTCGGTAAAGATTGTCTACTGAACCAACCAATAGACTTTACTCTTGTCGTTCTTATTGAAATTGAAAATTTAGGGAATTCCCTGGTGGTTCAGTGGTTAGGACTCCACACTTTCACTGCAGAGGGCAGGGGTTCAGTCCCTGGTTGGGGAACTAAGATCCCACAAGCTGAGGGGCGAAATAAAAATGAATGAAATGGAAATTACTCTACCATCGCATCTTGAGTTTAAGGAAATTAATTCTCAAAAGCATCCCTTGTGGGAGGGTGAAAGGAGTCATGTTATATTTGAGTTCATATGAAGCCTTTCATATCACAAAATCCTCCCTAAATTATTTAACAACAAGATATTTTTAGTGGAAGACCTATCAGCCCGAAATGACCACAGTCAGTCCTGATTTGGGATACCTATGAAAGTCACTAGTAAAACACATTTTAATACAGATCTGGCCATTCTTCCTGGACATAAGATGATATCTAATATGTTTTGACTGCTTACTGGGGGCCAAGCACTGGCTAAACCTTTTACTCATATCAGCTCATCAATCCTCTGAAAACACCTATGAGATAGGAACTGTACCCTCCCTCCACTTTGCAGAGGGAAAAACTGAGGCACAGGAAGGATCAGTGCCCTGCCCTGGGTCATGGACAGCGGAGTGGGAAAGCCAGAGAAGGGCTACAGGTGGCCGGCTCCAAAGCTCAGATTCTGGCCGCCGCACCACACTGCCTTTTGCAATCACTGTCAGTGCATGTCAATGTGAACAAGCCTTTCTAGAAGCACTGGAAAAGCAATTACATCAAGTCTGAAGATCACAAATGTCTACACAGTGAATGAAGAAAAAAACATGACTGAGAATAAAGTGTTCAGTGGCCCCAAGATACAAGTGGCCGTATCGCAAAACAACTTAGAATGATGATGGAAGCCTGGAAGCTTCCTTTAGGTGATTCCAAAAGTGCCTCCCAAAATGATAAAGACACCAGTATTGGAAGGTGCGTGTGGAGAATCTGCATGAAATATCTTCCACAAAATGTGAACAGGGAAAAATTCTGATAGTATTTTATATTACTTGTATATTTAAATATATATATATTATTTTTGTCTTTCCTTGGTCTTTGTTGCAGTGGCTTCTCTTGTTGAGGAGTGTGGGTTCTAGGGCACGTGGGCTACCATGGTTGTGGCATATGGGCTCTAGAGCACAGGCTCAATCGTGGTGCATGGGATCCTCCTGAATCATGGATTGAACCCTTGTCTCCTGCATTGGCAGACAGATTCTTAACCACTGGGCCACTAGGGAAGTCCTATTTAAATATATTTAATGTTACTAAATAAGTAGTTCTCAGTGGGGGACAATGTTGTCCCCTTGAGGACATCCGGCAATATCATTCATGACTGAATAACCCACAGTTGTTGCTATTGTTCAGTTGCTCAGTTGTGTCTGCCTCTTTGCAACCCCACAGACTGCAGCACACCAGGCTTCCCTGTCTTTCACCATCTCCCAGAGCTTGCTCAAACTCATGTCCATTGAGTTGGGGATGCCATCCAATCATCTCATCCTCTGTCATCCCCTTCTCCTCCTGCCTTCAATCTTCCCCAGCATCAGGGTCTTTTCAAATTAGTCAGTTCTTCACATAAAGTGGCCAAAAAATTGGAGTTTCAGCTTCAGCATCAGTCCTTCCAAAGAAATCCTAGGGTTGATCTCCTTCAGAATGGACTGGTTGGATCTCCTTGCAGTCCAAGGGACTCTCAAGAGTCTTTTCCAACACCACAGTTCAAAAGCATCAAATCTTTGGTGCTCAGCTTTCTTTATAATCCAACTCTCACATCTATATGTGACCAATGGAAAAACTATAGCTTTGACTAAGAAAATGTTCCTCAAATTTGCCCTCAACACTGGTTGTATGAAATATTCCTGAAGAATAGTTTGCCTGGTCTTTGTGACTTGGGGGAAATCTGTATAGGAAATTCTCCCTTGTAACTTGGCAATGGACAGTTTGTATAAGTCTCTGAGAAGTTTGGGAAAATTCTGGATTTTGGATTTAATCCAAAACTTTCCAAATTTGTTTGATCATGGAACCTTTAAAAATTTCTAATGGGCAGAAGGCAGTGATGCTTCTAGTGTTGTCACGCTTGACTGTTTACAAGTTGCTATGTATTTTATGAAAAATTACTTTCCTTTTATTAATTTCTATATGACTTTTAGAGCAGTGAACCATTTTGAAGGGGAGATAGATAAGGGTTATAGTGTCTGTGAATTTCATGTGAGGAAAGGAAAGTGGGCACTATAAACAGTTTGTCAGAAGTTACGGGTCCCATTGGGTGGGGAACGCTTGCAGAGCAGCGAGCCTTGGCATGTGGGAGAGTGAGGTTTCAAGCTACCACTCCATCAGGGATAAGCCCCAAGGAAAGAGAATGTGGGCCACGGAATCCTGCTGGAGGCCACCTACTTCCCTTAGCCCCACCTCCTCCCACTTTACAGACAAGGAAACAGATGGGGTCGCAGAGTTGGACACAACATAGTGACTGAACAACGACAAAATAGATTCTGCAAGGTCACAGGCCTTGCCCAAGGGCCCGCTCAGTCACCACAATACGAAGGGTCTTCTTGTACAGCCTGGCCAGACCACATTCCTTGAGTGGGTGGACTGAAAGTTCTGGAAGCAAATATTGTATCATCGTATTGTTTCCATAGAATTTACTATGTCGGCTTATGTTCACAAATCCCTGAAGAGCAATAACATGTTAACCATAGTTCCCTGGGAATCCTCCATTCCCTCAAAGTATATTTACCCAACCTCACAGCACAAATTTTAAATCACTTCCCTGGAGACAGCTTGATAGTTTGGAAGGGAATTGGCCAAAGAGCCAGGAAACATCAACCCTCCTCCCACACCAAAATCAGCCGGATTCTCAAGGAAGTATTACATACCCCACTTGGCAGAATTTGTTGAAATAAAATGCAACTCTTTCAGACAAATCTGTCCTGAAAGGATCAAAGTCTGCCACAACTGAGCAGTTTTGAAAGTGAGAAGTCAAGGGACTCAGAGGCATGGCTTTTGCCCTAGTTGGTTCTGAATGCTTGAGTTTGTCACCTCAGCTTCTTGTCTTAACCATCTATAGACTAGGGATGGAAATGTATTTTCATGTTTTCTCGGGGTTATTTTGAAGGTAAAAAATATAAGGTATTTGAAAACTCCTTTAAGATTTATAAATTTGTTGTTCAATCACTCAGTCATGTCCAGCACTTTGCAGCCCCATGGACTGCAGCAGTCCAGGCCTCCCTGTCATTCTCCAAAGGACCATCTCTGGGAGTTTGCTCAAACTCAGGTCCATTGAGTCGGTGATGCCATTCCATCACAAATATGAGGGACTGTGCCTATGATCTGTGCAGGTAGCTTTTTTCACCCTGAAATGAACATGAATATTTCAGGTGACTTCTGTGTTGGGTCCCACACTAATTCTGATTCCTAAGTTTGTTCATTGCCAAGTGGCTTCAGATTGACTTACTGATTTGTCTAAAGCAGTCTGGCTTCCTCCCTGTGGGTGAAACCAGCAGAGAAGTCAGAGTTTTGGAACTTACATCCAGATGTTTTCAAAATGCTTTCCAATGTGCACTCAACTGCCATGGTGTTTCTCCATTTCCCCAAAGATTCAGGAAATAGAAATGTTTCCACACACAGCAGTGTATACTCTCAGTTACAGCCAATATGCACGTTGACTATTTTGCCTTGAAGAAGTTTCTGTATACTTGGAACATTCTAGACAGACAGTGACACTTAGCTTCTGAGCATTTTTCCCCCTTTTCTTTCTTTGTTTCTTTATCTTATC
This sequence comes from Capricornis sumatraensis, assembly GCF_032405125.1. Classification (NCBI taxonomy): domain Eukaryota; kingdom Metazoa; phylum Chordata; class Mammalia; order Artiodactyla; family Bovidae; genus Capricornis; species Capricornis sumatraensis. The sequence continues at coordinate 134,269,982 of NC_091092.1, read as the reverse complement.
CAAAGACCTCCATTCAAGGACCACCAGAAACAGCTGTAGTTGACATGAACTTGTTGTAGAACATGTTGGATTTATTGCTCTGTGCAGAGACTTCTCATCATGGGGAGCCAGTGGCATTTCATTAAGAGGTTTTAAAAAAGGATTTATTTTAGAATATGGGCTTGTGTTAGGTGACTTGGAGGAGAGTTTGAGGAAATAGGGTTTTGCTTTAGAGTGGATACTGAATAAGTGAGGGTCCTTCATTGGATATTTTAATCTTAGTTATAAGGCAGAAGAACTACATCAAAGCCAAAGCTATAGTTGGTAGAAGCCACAGTCATTTGAGCAAGATAGGACACATTTGGTCATTTTTTTGACCTTACAATGCTCATGTTTTGTCTCCTATATTCAGGACAGTCTCAATTTTGTCTTGATTACTCCTGGTCATGGAGTGGCCTTGTCTGATGCTGATGCTCTGTGAAATATTTCTGTTCAGAAGAACACCCAGAGCCAGCTTCTAGAAACATCATTGCCTAGTTGATAAGGGACTGCTTTTCTGTTTTTCAATCATTACTATGAAATCCAATGTACCTTAATGAATTTTTACAAGATAAGCACCCTTGTAACCACCATGCAGGTCAAGAGCTCAAGCTGCACCAGCCCCTCCCAGTGCCCATCTCAGGCCAAGTCCCAAAGGACCCAGTGCTCTTTCACAGCAATCACTTCCTTTTGTTTCCTTATCATTTTATTACACAGGGTCTTCTCCCTAGTCGTTGTGATTTGGTCTAGCTCATTTTTAAAAACTTAATGTGTCTTTTGAGTCTTTGAATCCATAGACTCCCTTCTGTCCCTTTCTTATAATTTATCTGTTGAAATACTCTGGCCATTTAACCCACACCATTTTTCAGTGTCTGGGGTTTGCTGTTTCCTCTTCTTGGGTGACTCAACGTGGCCTTGTTTCCTTTATTCCCTTCTGCTGTCATGTGGATCCAGAGATCTGAATGGTCTCAAGTTCAATATCTTTGGCAAGTCTGTAGGGTATGGTGTGATCTTCCCTCGGGAGGCATATCCTGTCTCATTGTCCCTTAAGATATTTTTATTAGAAAAATGAACATTCTCTATTTTCAGGTGTAAAATACTGACCTACTACATCCCTGGAGAAGGCAATGGTACCCCACTCCAGTACTCTTGCCTGGAAAATCCCATGTATGGAGGAGCCTGGTAGGCTGCTGTCCATGGGGTCGCTAAGAGTTGGACTGAGCGACTTCACTTTCACTTTTCACTTTCATGCACTGGAGAAGGAAATGGCAACCCACTCCAGTGTTCTTGCCTGGAGAATCCCAGGGACGGGGGAGCCTGGTGGGCTGCCGTCTATGGGGTCGCACAGAGTCAGACACAACCGAAGCGACTTAGCAGCAGCAGTAGCAGTATATCCCCCAGCCCCTGAGGAGGCCAGCTGTGCTTAGCAACTCCCACAGAGGAAACCCAGGAGACATGGCTGAGGATGGCTTCTGATAGCACAAATTCTTTCCATGTCTTGGCTATTGTAAGTAGTGTTGCTATGAACTAGCATGCATCTTTTAGAATTATATTTTTGTCCAGATACATGCCTGGGAGTGGCCCGGGAGTGGGATTGCTGGATCATCTGGCAACTCTATTTTTAGTTTTTAGAGGAATAATTTGAAATTTCATGCGTGCGTTCCCAAGGCCTTTTGTGCCCTGCCTCAGAGGTCTGATGACTTAGGAGCACTTCCATACATGCTTGTTGGGGCCTGGAGCTTTCTCTGAAGATAAGCCCAGGACTCTGCCCATTTCCCTTCTGTGTCCTTGCCACCAACAGGCCGAAATGGGATTTCTGCTTTAAACCGTGACCTTGGATCCCAATCTTGGCAGGACTTTTAAGAATATAAGGTGACTGAGGAATCTGAGCACTCTGGGTTCAGTTCAGTTCAGTCGCTCAGTCGTGTCCAACTCTTTGCAACACCATGAATCGCAGCACGCCAGGCCTCCCTGTCCATCACCAACTCCTGGATTTCACTCAGACTCATGTCCATAGACTCCGTGATGCCATCCAGCCATCTCATCCTCGGTTGTCCCCTTCTCCTCCTGCCCCCAATCCCTCCCAGATTCAGAGTCTTGTCTCTTCGCATGAGGTGGCCAAAGTACTGGAGTTTCAGCTTTAGCATCATTCCTTCCAAAGAAATCCCAGGGCTGATCTCCTTCAGAATGGACTGGTTGGATCTCCTTGCAGTCCAAGGGACTCTCAAGAGTCTTCTCCAACACCACAGTTCAAAAGCATCAATTCTTCGGCACTCAGCCTTCTTCACAGTCCAACTCTCACATCCATACATGACTACTGGAAAAACCATAGCCTTGACTAGATGGACCTTAGTCGGCAAAATAATGTCTCTGCTTTTGAATATGCTGTCTAGGTTGCTCATAACTTTTCTTCCAAGGAGTAAGCGTCTTTTAATTTCATGGCTGCAATCACCAGCTGCAGTGATTTTGGAGCCCCCCAAAATAAAGTCTGACACTGTTTCCACTGTTTCCCCATCCATTTCCCATGAAGTGACGGGACCGGATGCCTGATCTTCGTTTTCTGAATGTTGAACTTTAAGCCAAGTTTTTCACTCTCCACTTTCACTTTCATCAAGAGGCTTTTTAGTTCCTCTTCACTTTCTGCCATAAGGGTGGTGTCATCTGCATATCAGAGGTTATTGATATTTCTCCCGGCAATCTTGATTCCAGCTTGTGTTTCTTCCAGCCCAGCATTTCGCATGATGTTCTCTGCATATAAGTGAAATAAGCAGGGTGACAATATACAGCCTTGACGTACTCCTTTTCCTATTTGGAACCAGTCTGTTGTTCCATGTCCAGTTCTAACTGTTGCTTCCTGACCTGCATAAAGATTTCTCAAGAGGCAGGTCAGGTGGTCTGGTATTCCCATCTCTTTCAGAATTTTCCACAGTTTCTTGTGATCCACACAGTCAAAGGCTTTGGCATAGTCAATAAAGCAGACATAGATGTTTTTCTGGAACTCTCTTGCTTTTTCCATGATCCAGCGGATGTTGGCAATTTCATCTCTGCTTCCTCTGCCTTTTCTAAAACCAGCTTGAACATCTGGAAGTTCACAGTTCACGTATTGCTGAAGCCTGGCTTGGAGAATTTTGAGCATTACTTTACTTGCATGTGAGATGAATGCAATTGTGCGGAAGTTTGAGCATTCTTTGGCATTGCCTTTCCTTGGGATTGGAATGAAAACTGACCTTTTCCAGTCCTGTGGCCACTGCTGAGTTTTCCCAATTTGCTGGCATATTGAGGGCAGCACTTTCACAGCATCATCTTTCAGGATTTGAAATAGCTCAACTGGAATGCCATCACCTCCACTATCTTTGTTTGTAGTGATGCTTTCTAAGGCCCACTTGACTTCACATTCCAGGATGTCTGGCTCTAGATGAGTGATCACACCATCGTGATTATCTGGGTCATGAAGATCTTTTTTGTACAGTTCTTCTGTGTATTCTTGCCACCTCTTCTTAATATCTTCTGCTTCTGTTAGGTCCATACCATTTCTGTCCTTTATCGAGCCCATCTTTGCATGAAATGTTCCGTTGATATCTCTAATTTTCTTGAAGAGATCTCTAGTCTTTCCCATTCTGTTGTTTTCCTCTATTTCTTTGCATTGATCGCTGAAGAAGGCTTTCTTATCTCTTCTTGCTATTCTTTGGAACTCTACATTCAGATGCTTATATCTTTCCTTTTCTCCTTTGCTTTTCGCCTCTCTTCTTTTCACAGCTATTTGTAAGGCCTCCCCAGACAGCCATTTTGCTTTTTTGCATTTCTTTTCCATGGGGATGGTCTTGATCCCTGTCTCCTGTACAATGTCACGAACCTCATTCCATAGTTCATCAGGCACTCTATCTATCAGATCTAGGCCCTTAAATCTATTTCTCACTTCCACTGTATAATCATAAGGGATTTGATTTAGGTCATACCTGAATGGTCTAGCAGTTTTCCCTACTTTCTTCAATTTAAATCTGAATTTGGCAATAAGGAGTTCATGATCTGAGCCACAGTCAGCTCCTGGTCTTGTTTTTGTTGACTGTATAGAGCTTCTCCATCTTTGGCTGCAAAGAATATAATCAATCTGATTTCGGTGTCAACCATGTGGTGATGTCCATGTGTAGAGTCTTCTCTTCTGTTGTTGGAAGAGGGTGTTTGCTATGACCAGTGCATTTTCTTGGCAAAACTCTATTAGTCTTTGCCCTGCTTCATTCCGCATTCCAAGGCCAAATTTACCTGTTACTGCAGGTGTTTCCTGACTTCCTACTTTTGCATTCCGGTCCCCTAGAATGAAAAAGACATCTTTTTTGGGTGTTAGTTCTAAAAGGCCTTGTAGGTCTTCATAGAACCGTTCAACTTCAGCTTCTTCAGCGTTACTGGTTGGGGCATAGACTTGGATTACTGTGATATTGAATGGTTTGCCTTGGAGACGAACAGAGATCATTCTGTCGTTTTTGAGATCGCATCCAAGTACTGCATTTTGGACTCTTCTGTTGACCATGATGGCTACTCCATTTCTTCTGTGGGATTCCTGCCCGCAGTAGTAGATATAATGATCATCTGAGTTAAATTCCCCCATTCCAGTCCATTTTAGTTCGCTGATTCCTAGAATGTTGACATTCACTCTTGCCATCTCCTGTTTGACCACTTCCAATTTGCCTTGATTCATGGACCTGACATTCCAGGTTTCTATGCAATATTGGTCTTTACAGCATCGGACCTTGCTTCTATCACCAGTCACACCCACAGCTGGCTATTGTTTTTGCTTTGGCTCCATCCCTTCATTCTTTCTGGAGTTATTTCTCCACTGATCTGAGCACTTGGGGTGCTCCCCATTATTAACCAGAGTGTGTGGGGTAATTCTTTGGAGAAAAGTTAATAAGTATATACATGGACTTCTCCAGTGGCTTAGTGGTAAAGAATTTGCTTGTCACACAGGAGAGGCAGGATACCCGGATTTGATCCCTGGGTCGGGAAGATCCCCTGGAGGAGGATATGGAAACCCACTCCAGTATTCTTGCCTAGAGAATCCCATGGGCAGAGGAGCCTGGTGGGCTACAGTCCATGGGGTCGCAGAGTCAGACACAAGTGAGACAGCATGCAGGAGTTGACAGCACTCCACAAATGCACTGATGTGCTCAGGGCAACAGAACTTTCTGGTGCTTTTTACTCTTCCTGTAGCATCCTCAGCTGACACTGACTTTCTAGTTGCAAGTGCCTCCAGTTGTCACCCATTGCCCATTCCCCTTTCCACAGGCCCAAATTAAGAGGATCCAAGTTCCCAGGGGGACAATGAATAATCCTGCTGAATCAGATATTTCTCACAGTCCATTTCAGAGTGTGCACTCTAGCAAGCACAGAGGCAAGGCTTTCTGAGAACCATGTTACATGTTCACGAGCTTTTTCTGAGGTTCTCAGGCAGCATCTAAGGGCTGGTGTGCCCACCCTTAAGGCTGTGAAGGCTGGATGGATGATGATGTGTTTATGCACATAAACCTAAATAACAAAAATCATTTAAAAGGTAAATAGAGCATCAAACCATACTAAGTCTTTAAAGCCTATTTTAGGTGCATGGAGTCAATATCACACAAGAATTAACAATATCCATCTATTTTGCGATTACAGCAGTTGATGGCAAGTAAGTCCAATCCTCAGCTGACCTTGCCAATCTCAGGAGGTTGTGTGCTGCTACCATGCACTTGTCACAGTGGCAGAATCTCCTATACGCAGAAGTGCCAACTTACACCAAGTGACAAGGCTCAATGTGTCATATCTGAAAATTAAAAAAGCTTATCTTTTAGGAGATAAAGCAGCTATTTGTACTCATTGTGCCTTCAGATGCTCTGTTATAACCAAGATGGTTGTGCACAATCAAAGTAATGTTACAGTGCTAGAAGCTTCAATAGCACATATACTAAAACTCGAGTGATACAGAGATTAGTATGGCCTCTGTGCAAGGATGACACACAAATCCAGAGAAGTGTTCCATATTTCTTATAGTTTTGAACATTAAAAAAAATAATATCATGAATAGGATTCACAGAATATTTTTAAAGTTTACCAAAAGAAAACTTAAGATTACATACAACTTGCCATTTTTTATTTGCCTTCTTGACTGCTTTAGGTATTAAAAAATAGGACTCTGTGTGTGCTTCTATAGTGTGAATTATTTGGTAGGTTGCTCTTTCTGGTAAATTTTCCCACCATTTTAAAGTAAAGATACACATCTTTCAACCCTGAAATTAGGTGCATTCAATTTTAAGAAATTATTTTTGAGTTTTAAAAAATATGTGGTAGAAATTTTGATATAGTTAATACACTCAATTAGTTTCATTAGGAGAAGACAGACTATTTTCATGAATGATTAGTTCATGAAAGTATCTAACTATGTTGATAAGAAGAAAATAAAATGACAAAATGCATGTTACAGTGCCCCCAAAGATGCTTGGAAAACTAGTAAGTCATGGCAGATGACATACATTCATGAAGCTTTAATTTCATGCAGTTATGCATTTCTCACAAATCACTTTGGTTGTGTGATCTTCACACTGAGGGATTTGTTTAGATAAAGCCATTTATGATTTCAGTTGTTAAACTACAATATTTTATAGCATTTATTCAGTGCATCCTGATTTCTTTAAGGTTTAAATGTTACTGTTTTTCCTGAAAACTAAAAAGTCTCTCCTGGTATAGAAGACCTCTCAGCTCCTATTGTTAGAGCTGAAACTGCCCTGAGATAGTCTTGAGTTTTAAGAACACATTTTATTTGCATTGTCAGTTCAGTTCAGTTCAGTTCAGTTCAGTTCAGTCGCTCAGTCGTGTCTGACTCTTTGCGACCCCATGAATCGCCTCACACCAGGCCTCCCTGTCCATCACCAACTCCCGGAGTTCACTCAGACTCACATCCATGGAGTCGGTGATGCCATCCAGCCATCTCATCCTCTGTTGTCCCCTTCTCCTCCTGCCCCCAATCCCTCCCAGCATCAGAGTCTTTTCCAATGAGTCAACTCTTCACATGAGGTGGCCAAAGTACTGGAGTTTCAGCTTCAGCATCAGTCCTTCCAATGAACACACAGGCCTGATCTCCTTTAGGAAGGACTGGCTGGATCTCCTTGCAGTCCAAGGGACTCTCAAGAGTCTTCTCCAACACCACAGCTCAAAAGCATCAATTCTTTGGCACTCAGCTTTCTTCACAGTCCAACTCTAACATCCATACATGACCACTGGAATAACCATAGCCTTGACTAGTCAGACCACTGTAGACTTCTCAAATTCAGTAACCTGTCCTTCATTATAAAACATCACTGTAACCCAGTCACCATCTTTTTTTTTTGGTGGGAGTGGCTTCACTCAGCTTGTAGGATCTTAGTCCCCCAGCAGGGACTGAACCCGCTCTCTCGGCAACGAAAGCACAGAATCCTAACCACCAGAGAATTCGCTCCACACAGTCCTTTACTCTAAATCTGTTGTAGGATTTTCCCCTCCTTCTGTCACGATGATATATATTGACCCATCTTGTTCTTTTCTGATAACCATGATGAGCAATGACTATATTTTTGCAGGCTAAAGCTAAAACTCAGCAAGACTAACCAGCCCCTCTAAGAATTAAGCCTGTTCTCAATAAGGCTTTGCAGGGCAGGTTATGGGGGGCGGGGAGGGGGCTAATATAGTGCTTGCGGCTGCGCTCAGTCGTGTCCACTCTTTGCGACCCCATACAGACATTGGATCAATTCATAATAATGGAGGGTTTTGGTGACTATGACTCAAGTATCCACGTTATAATCACAATAATAATCATTAAGACCATAATATTCTCCGCCATTACTGTACTCCAGCCATGCAAAAATCCAGATACAGGAAAATGGCCACATCACTGGACAGTTTTCACTCTGTCACGGCGACTTACTGCAGAGTATAAGTGTGATGTGGACTGAGCTAAATCCTGTGCCTCTGCCAAATGAGTGTGGCACGACAATACTATGTTAACGCCACTGTGGGCTTCCTTACTCAGATTAACAGAAGACATGCTTATGAAATTAAAGCATGAAAATAGACACTATTCGGAATCTAGACAACACACAAAAGTAACTGCATAACAAGAGCACGGGATGGATTACGGTCCAAATATTGCCATGCTGTTATAAACGGGCTAAACCAGTGAGCTGCTTAGCCGAGAACAGTGACTCTGCACTCCAGAACCACTTAAGAGCTTTAAAAATGCTGATGCCCAGTCCCCTCACACAGAATAATTTAATTGGCCCAGCGTGGAGTCCTGGGCATAGGATGTTTAGAAACTCCCTGACTCCTTTGGTGGACTGCCATGATTGTGAAACGCTGGGCCCTGAACAAAGAGGCCCCGGGGGAAATAAGGGGCCACAGACTGCTTTGGGCAGAATATTCCAGAAGGGGGCGCTCAGCTGATTCCATGTTTCTTAACATCCGTCCACGCCCCACTTGTTAACCTATTTTCGGAGAGGCCTTTCTAACATAGATGCTACTCTATTTTCAGGTTTTTTTTTTTTTTAAGTTTTCTAAAAGTAACGGGAATTCCCTGACGGCCCAGTGGTTGGGACTCCACTTCAGGGGCAGAGGCTCAATCCCTGAATGGGGAACTAAGGTCTCCCAAACCCTATGCTGCTGCTGCTAAATCACTTCAGTTGTGTCCGACTCTGTGTGACCCCATAGACGACAGCCCACCAGGCTTCCCCGTCCCTGGGATTCTAGCGCAACCAAATAATAATAATTATAATGATAATAAAATCTACAGTATCTTCAGATTCCAGGTTGAATATGGCAGATTAGATATATCCATTTATCTCTACTGTGTCCACAAAACCCCACTAAATGACAGTAAAGGAATCAAAAGAAAAGATATGGTCTTATTGACAAAACAGGAGAGCAGGTAACAGCAGCCAAGTGGGGACAAGGACACTTTAATGCTTCAGAACCCTGGAAAGCTCAGGAATTCTAAGCTATTTCTGAACGTTGAGGAAAAATTGATATCAGAGTGGGCATCTAACCTGTCTGCTACAGTTTAAAACAAAGCAAAGGAAGAGCTGTATAAGCATACTAAAAGTTATAGAAGCAAACAGATGAAACTGCTAAGGACTGAAAATGGTTGTTTCTGGGAAGTGGGAACTGGGATGCGAAAAAGCAATTATAGGTTTTGCTCTTCTGAGAGCCCTGTGTCATTGGCCTTTAAAATTAAATTCTGAAAGCAATTATCCTTCAATTAAAAAATAAATTTTAAAAAAGCAAAAAAAGAAAAAGAAAATATTAAGCATATATAAAACTTAGTTTGTTTTTTTTTTTTTTAAGCTGCTTTTGAAATGCTTTTGGGACTAAAGGTGTGCAAATACTGCAGATATGAATGTAAAGTTGTAAAATCTTTCCAGGTGACAGGTGGAAAATATAGGTCAAAAATTTCAATGTGTGGAACATTTAGTCCAGCAATTTCACTCTTCAAATTTGTCCTGAGGAAGTAATTGGACAACCACTGCTTCGAGCATAAAATAAAAATTGGAAACTATCTATACACCCTACACCAGAAATTTGATTTGAACAAGTGATGGCTCCTCCATACAGTGAAATTATATGTAAATACTTTAAATGATGGGTTGCACACCTCCCAGATGGTCAAAAATCCTAAAAGCCTGAAAACAAAAGTTGCTGGGCATGTGAAACAGTGAAATGTTGATATAGTGCTGTTGAGTGTGCACAGGTACAGTCTTTGGAGGAAAAGCAAAAATTGGCATTACATAAATGAAAAGTTAGATATACACTTTGATCAGCAATTCTCATAGGGTGTCTAAAATGACTCCCATGAACTATAAAGTGCATGGAATTCTCCAGCCCAGAATACTGGAGTGGGTAGCTGTTCTCTTTTCCAGGGGATCTTCCTGGCCCAGGAATCGAACCTAGGTCTCTTGCATGGAAGGGGGATTCTTTACCAGCTGAGCTACCAGGGAAGCCTGAGAACTTCTATGAATTTTTACCGATATTACATCCTGGAGTGGGAGGGGGGAGAAGAGAAAGAACACATCTACCACATAAGTTTACGACCTACCTACATAAGTTTATGAACAAAGAAAACGAGCCTATATGAATAATGCAGCTGTGAAAGTTGACTACCACTAAATCCAGCAGTAATAACTGGATTAGGAAAAAAAAAAGTGTGACTCACATGGTAAACAATTGGCCTGCAATGCAGGAGACTCGGGTTTGAAATCTGGGTCGGGAAGAGTCCCTGCAGAAGGGAATGGAAACTCACTGCAGTATTCTGGCCTGGAGAATTCCACAGACAGAGGAACCCGGCAGCTTACAGTCCATAGGGTGGCTAACAGTCCCACAGGACTGAGTGACTGACACTACAGAAAACAAAGCACAGCCCAAAAGACATTTACACGTGTGACAGAAACGCGGGATCACACAGAAAGAGTTCTCCTTTTTCCAGGTGGCTCTCTCTGAAAGTCGCTCAGGCGTGTCCGACCAGAAACTGTCTGACTCCTCTGTCCATGGGATTCACCAGGCAAGAATACTGCAGTGGGTAGCCATTCTCGTCTCAGGAGAATCTTCCCCAGGAACTGAGCCTGGGTGTACCGCATTGAAAGCAGGCTGTCTAAGCCATCTGCTGCTGCTGCTAAGTCGCTGCAGTCGTGTCCAACTCCGTGTGACCCCATAGATGGCAGCCCACCAGGCTCCCCTGTCCCTGGGATTCTCCAGGCAAGAACACTGGAGTGGGTTTCCATTTCCTTCTCCAATGCATGAAAGTGAAAAGTGAAAGTGAAGTCACTCAGGCTCCTCCATCCATGGGATTTTCCAGGCAAGAGTACTAGAGTGGGGTGCCATTGCCTTCTCCACTCTAAGCCATAAGAGAAACTCTAATCAGCAAAAGAAAAAAAAAAAAAAAGCCGTCTGCCAATATTACAAGGCCCGGGTTCTGTTCGTGGGTAGTGAAAAATCTGTCTGGTTTCTTTGCTCAGTTGTGTCTGATCGGCCATCCTGTCTTCACTTGAAAAAGCCTATTGTGGTTTTATGGATATTGGGTTTTTCCCTTGTATCTCAGCTGGAAAAGAATCCGCCTACAGTGCGGGAGACCTGGATTCAACCCCTGGGTTACGAAGATCCCTGCAAAAGGGGGAGCCTACCCACTCCAGCATCGTGGCCTGGAGCATTCCATGGACTGCATAGTGCATGCGGTCACAAAAAGTGAGACACGACTAAATGCTTTTCACTTTAAACTCACTGAAAATCAAACCTGCAAACTGAAATGATAAACAAAGAAAGCTTCAAGAACCTAAAAAACCTGCCCGAAATCATTTATTTCTCAACTTCTACTTTTCTACACAGGAATATTGATCTTGTTTAGTCTCACAAGACCTCCAAAACTTGTTTGGTAATGGAAGTAGTATTTCTTTCTTGGCCCTACTTGACCTAGTCTCCACCACAACACAAGAGAGGAAGTTCAAGCAGAAGCAAGAAATGGAGTATGGGTATTACACTGCGCCTGGGCCATACTGATAAGAGGGAGCTCACTCCTAATACACTGAGGATGAGAAGCAAAAAAAGGGTACGTCCCCATGAAGAGGTTGTAGCAGATCTTTCAACATAGGGGGATGAAGGCTCATTCTTCAAAATACGTTTAAATCTACGATAAACGGAAATAATAAATTGAACGTACTGCAAGGAGTGCATTCTGGTTATGCAAATGAATGCTGAATCCCCACCCCCAAGATTCACCCCTTTCCCACCCCAGCTCCCACGAAGCCAGCTTCCAGTCCATTGTTCCCAGGCCCTTGACTCCATGTATTCTCTTTAATGCTCTTGGTCTGATTTCTTTCGAATAAAGTATTTTGTTGATGGCTTAAGAAACTGATATAGGAGCGCTGCATTTGACACGAAGTTCACTATACTGTCAAATGAAACAGAGTGCCCTGAGTGCACAGGCCTGCCAAACTATTTGTGACCCCATGGACTGTAGCCCTCCAGGCTCCTCTGTCCATGGAATTCTCCAGACAAGAATACTGCAGTGGGTAGCCATTCCCTTCTCCAGGAGATTCTTCCCCAGGAGCAAACCTCTTTCTCCCACATTGTAAGCAGAGTCTTCACTGTCTAAGCCACCACAGTGACTCTAATCACTAATTTTTAAAAAAAGCTGTCTACCAATATAGGAGGAGCTGGTTCCATCCCTGGGTCATAAACATTGTCCAGTTCCTTTGCTCAGTCTTCTCCAAACAGTTCTCCTGGGGCTTGTTCAAACGCATGTCCACCGAGATGGTGGGTGCTATATAATGAGTCAATGTCGTCCCTTTCTCCTGTCTTCAATCTTTCCCAGAATCAAAAAACCAAAAAAAAATCTCATTCAGGATTATGAAAATCTTACTGACTAAAAATCTAGGACACGATTTCATGTGATAAATACACATCAAACTCTTAACTGCTGCAGCTGTAGAAAAACTGCCCAAAGCCCTCCACGTTTCAAATTCTATTCTTCCACACAACAATATTGGCCTTGTGTATCTCACAAGGCCTCCAAAAATTATTGGAAGCTTGCCTCATCCTTACTTGGGCCTACCTCACCGAATCCTCAGTGAGACAAAAGACTCAGTTCCAGTAGAAACAAGGATAAGAGTAAACATACCATAAAGAGCCTGTGAACATACTGATGAGGTGATGCTCACTCCTAACACAGTGAGGCTGAGGACCATCAAGTGTAAGTCCGGGTCAAGAGTTTGCAGCAGATCTTTGTGCCTAAGAGGATGAAGGCTCATTCTTCAAAATACTACATTAAAAAAATTATGATAAATTGAAATAATAAATAGAAACTATATTGCGTGCATTGCATTCTGGTTGTGCAAATGAACACTGATCCCCGCCTCTGAGATTTGCTCCTTTCCCCCAGCTCCTGAGAAGCCCGCTTCCAGCCCCTTGTTCCCAGGCCCCTGACTCCATGTCTTCTGAGTCTGATTTGTGTCAAATAAAGGATGTTGTCGACAGCTTAAGAAAATGATGTAGGAGCGCTGCATTTGACACAGAGAAGGTTCACTATAATGTCAAATGAAATAGAGTACCCCGTGTGCTCAGTCCTGTGCAGACAATTTGTGATCTCATGGACTGTAGCCCTCCAGGCTCCTCTGTCCATGGAATTCTCCAGGCAAGCATACTGCAGTGGGTAGCCATTCCCTTCTCCAGGAGAAGTTTCCCCAGGATCGAATCTGGGTCTCCTGCTTTGTAAGCAGACTCTTTACTGTCTCAGCCATCAGGGTGACTCTAGTCACTATTTAAAAAAAAAACCCCAAAACAAAAAAAGTGCCAAAATTGGAGGGCCCGGTTCCATCCCTGAGTCGAGAAAACTGTCCAGTTCATTTGCTCAGTTCTGTCCAACCAGCTTTCCTATCTGTCACTAACTCCCGGGGCATGCTCAAACAAATGTCCACTGAGTTGGTGATGCTATCTAATGGTTTTCCCCAATGTAATCCCTTTCTCCTCCCATCTCCAATCTTTCCTGGCACCAGAAAAATCTCCTGGAAAGCGCATTCACGATTACGAGAACCATACTGGCCAAATACCAAGCAATTTTACTGACCTAACAACCTTACCTGCCCCCTGAGAAAACTGTATGCAGGTCAGGAAGTAATAGAACCAGACATTGAAACCCAGACTGGGTCCATATTGGGAAAGGAGTAGTCAAGGCTGCATATTGTCACCCTGCTTATTTAACTTATATGCAGAGTACATCATGTGAAAAGCCAGGCTGGATGAAGCACAAACTGGAATCAACACTGAAGGGAGAAGCATCAATAACCAAAGATATGCAGATGACACCACCATTATGGCAGAAAGTGAAGAACTAAAGAGCCTCTTGATGAAACTGAAAGAGGAGAGTGAAAAAGTTGGCTTAAAACTCAAAATTCAGAAAAGGGAAGATCATGGCATCCAGTCCCATCACTTCATGGCAAATAGATGGGGAAACGATGGAAACAGTGACTGACTATTTTTTTGGGCTCTAAAATGACTGAGGACGGTGACTTCAGCCATGACATTAAAAGGCACTTGCTCCTTGGAAGAAAAGCTATGACCAACCAAGACAGCATATTAAAAAGCAGAGACATTACTTGGCTGAAAATGGTCCGTCAAGTCAAAGCATTTTTTTTTTCCCAGTACTCCTGTAAGGATGTGAGAGTTGCACTTATGTAAAGAAAGCTGAAGTCCGAAGAACTGAGGCTCTTTGACTGTGGTCTTGGAAAAGACGCTTGAGAGTCCCTTGGACTGTAAGGAGATCCAACCAGTCCATCCTAAAGGAAATGAGTCCTGAATATTCATTGGAAGAACTGATGCTGACACTGAAATTCCAATACTTTGGCCACCTAATACAAAGTACTGACTTACTGGAAAAGACCCTGATGCTAGAAAAGACTGAAGATCAGAGAAGAAACAAGAAAACAGAAAATGAAATAATTACATAGCACCATGGATTCAAAAGTATGAGTAAGCTCCCAGGACGGGTGACAGGAAAACCCGAAAAGCCACAATGTACGGGGTTACAAAACAATCAAACAAGACTGAGTTCAACTGAGCAGACCAAAACCTAACACAAGGAACAAACACACAGAAAACTGTTAACTCTAACAACCCCAGCAAAAAGGCCTGTGTCAAAAAAATTTCGTCTCCCACTTCATGGGAAATAGATGGGGAAACAGTGGAAACAGTGTCAGATTTTATCTTTTTGGGCTCCAAAATCACTGCAGATGGTGACTGCAGCCATGAAATTAAAAGACGCTTACTCCTTGGAAGGAAAGTTATGACCAATCTAGATAGCATATTCAAAAGCAGAGACATTACTTTGCCGACTAAGGTCCATCTAGTCAAAGCTATGGTTTCTCCACTAGTCATGTATGGATGTGAGGGTTGGACTGTGAAGAAGGCTGAGTGCCGAAGAATTGATGCTTTTGAACTGTGGTGTTGGAGAAGACTCTTGAGAGTCCCTTGGACTGCAAGGAGATCCAACCAGTCCATTCTGGAGGAGATCAGCCCTGGGACTTTTTTGGAAGGAATGATGCTAAAGCTGAAACTCCAGTACTTTGGCCACCTCATGCAAAGAGTTGACTCATTGGAAAAGATTCTGATGCTGGGAGGCACTGGGGGGCAAGAGAATAAGGAGATGACCAAGGATGAGATGGCTGGATGGCATTGCCTTGATGGACATGAGTCTGAGTGAACGCGGAAGACGGTGATGAACAGGGAGGCTTGGCGTGTTGCGACTCATGGGGGTTGCAAGAAGTCGAACACGAGTGAGTGACTAAACCGAACTGAACGTCTGTTTTTGTATACAACCATATTGGCTTTGTTTAGCTCACAAAGCCTCCAAAAATTGTGGGAAGCGCAGCTTATATGTCTATCAAAACCTACCCGTCACGCCCCACAAAAGACCCACCTTGAGAACGAGCACTCCTGATACAGTTAGGGTGAGCACCGTCAAGGGTAAGTCTGGGTCAAGAGTTTGCGGTAGATCTTTTCCCGTAAGTGCCTGAGGGTTCATTCATCGAAATATTACGTTTAAAAGAACTCTACAATGAATTAAAAGAGTAAATTCAATCTATATTGCGTGCAATGCATGCTGGTTATGCAAATAAACGCTGAGTCTCCGCCCCCGAGATTCACGCCTTTCCCCGCCCCAGCTCCCAGGAAACCAACTTCCTGTCCCTTATTCCCAGGCCCCTGACTCCATGTTTTCTCTTCCTCGACACTCTGAGTCTGATTTCTTCTCAATAAAGATTTTGTTGACAGCTTAAGATAATGATATATGGGTGCTGGATTTGACACAGCAGAGGTTCACGATAATGTTGAATGAAATAGAGTGCTGAACCTCGTCAATCGTGCCCAGACTATTTGCGACCCCATGGACTATAGCCCTCCAGGCTCCTCTGTCCATGGAATTCTCCAGGCAAGAACATTGCAGTGGGTAGCCATTCCCTTCTCCAGGAGAAGCTTCCCGAGGATTGAATCTGGGTCTCCCGCTTTGTAAGCAGACTCTTCACTGTATAAGCCATCAGGGTGACTCTAATCACTATTTAAAAAAAAGGTGACTTCCAAAATAGGAGAACTGAATCATCAGAAAAGACCCTGATGCTGGGAAAGATGGAAGGCATGAGGAGAAGGGGACAACAGAGAATGAGATGGTTGGATGGCATCACTGCCTTGATGTACATGAGTTTGAGCAAGTTCCCGGAGTTGGTGATGAACAGAGACCCTGGCGTGCTGCAGTTCATGGGGTCGCAGAGTCTGACATGACTCAGGGACTGAACTGAACTGAACAGGGCATGGCTCATAGTTTCACTGAGTTAGACAAGGCTGTGGTCCATGTGATCAGTTTGAGAAGTTTTCTTTGACACTGGTTTTCATTCTGTCTGCCCTCTGACAGATAAGGATAAGAGGCTTATGGAAGCTTCCTGCTGGGAGAGACTGACTGTGGGGAAAAAACTGGGTCTTGTTCTGATGGGCGGGACCATGCTCAGTAAATGTTTAATCCAATTTTCTGTTGATGGGTGGGGCTGTCTTCCCTCCCTGTTGTTTGACCTGAGACCAAACTAAGGTGGAGGTAATGAAGATAATGGCCACCTCCTTCCAAAGGTCCCAGGCAGGCACTGCTGCACTCAGTGCCCCCAACCCTGCAGCAGTATACTGCCGACCCACGCCTCTGCCAGGGACTCCTGGACACCCGCGGGCAAGCCTGGGTCAGTCCCTTGTGGGGGTCCCTGCTCCTTTCTCCTGGGTCCTGGTGCACACAAGGTTTTGTTTGTGCCCTCCAAGAGTCTGTTTCCCCAGTCCTGTGTAAGTTCTGTAAGCAAATCCCACTGGCCTCCACAGTCAAATTCCTTGGGGGTTCTCAGTTCCCTTGCCAGATCCCCAGGTTGGTAAATCTGTTGTGGGTCCTAGAACTTCCTTAACAGTGCAAGAATTTCTTTGGTATGATTGTTCTGCAGTTTGTGGGTCGTCTGCTCGGGGGCTCTATGGTTGGGGTTAATGGTGACCTCCTCCAAGAGGGCTTATGCCACAGGGTGTGTGACCAGGGCTCCTGCACACAGAGCCCCTGCCCCTGCGGCGGGCCACTGCTGACCCACCGTCCCTCCACGGGAGACACTCACACACAGTTCTGGCTCAGTCTCAGTGGGGTTTCTGAGCTCTGCTGTGCACAAGGCTCTCTTTGAGCCTTCCAAGTGTCACTGGCGGGTATGGGATTTGATTCTAAACGAAATTTCACCCCTCCTACTATCTTGTTTGGGCTTGTCCTTTGCCCTTAGACGTGGGGTATCTTTTTTTGGTGGGATCCAACATTCTGTTGATGGTTGTTCAGCACCGAGTTGTAATTTTGGACTTCTCCCAGGAGAGGATGAGGGCACGACCTTCTACTCCTCCATCTTGTATGGGAATCTTTGGTCAGATTCCCGTAACACTGAAAGGGGATATCCAAGAGATTTTTTGGTGCTGGGAAAGATTGAAAGCAGGTGGAGAAAGGGACCACAGTGCAAAAAGCAATTAGATGGCATCACCAACTGAATGGACATGAGTTTGAGCAAGCAAGGAAGGCTGGTCGGATAAGACTCAGCAAACGAACTGCACAATTTTCACGACTCAGGGATGGAACTGGGCCCTACTATATTGTACTATATTGGCAGTCACCTTTTTTGTTTTTTTTAAAAATAGTGATTAGAGTCACTGAGAGCAAGGAGTCCATTCACAAAGCAGGAGACCCAGGTTCGATCCTGGGGAAGCTTCTCCTGGAGAAGGGAATGGTTACCCACTGCAGAATTCTTACCTGGAGAATTCCATGGACAGAGGAGCATGGAGGGCTATAGTCCGTGGGGTTCACAAATAATCTGGGCATGACTGAGGAGGTTCGGCACTCTCATTCGACATTATAGTGAACCTTCTCTGTGTCAAATGCAGCGCCCATATATCATTATTGTAAGCTGTCAACAAAATCCTTATTCAAAAGAAATCAGACTCAGAGTGTCGAGGAGGAGAAAACATGGAGTCAGGGGCCTGGGAACAAGGGACTGGAAGCTGGCTTCCCGGGTGCTGGGGCGGGGAAAGGGGCGAATCTTGGGGGCGGGGACTCAATTAATATTTGCATAACCAGCATGCACTGCATGCAATATATTTTCAATTTATCATAATTTCTTTTAAATGTTGTGTTTTGAAGAATGAGCCTTTAGTCGCTTAAGAGAAAACATCTGTTGCAAACTCTTGACCCGGACTTACCCTTGACGCTCTTCACCCTAACTGTGTTATGTGTGCTTGTGCCCAAGTGGGGTCTTTTTGCCATGCGTTTAGTATTCGATAGGTTAGGATTGGGGGAGAAACATCACTGCGTTACTCTCAATTTTTGGAGGCCTTGATAGAAGCAAAGCCAACATCACTGTATGGAAAAACAGACTTTGCAAAGTGAAAGCTTTGAGTCAGGCTTTGTTTCTGGGCTTCTTATATTTAAGAGCTCTCTGTGCGACTATCGGGGTGAAATTCCGAGGTTAGGCTTCGCTGTGCTCAGTTGACTCTGTCTGTCGTGTCCGACTATTCTGTAATCCCATGGACTGTGACACTTCAGGATGCCTTGTCTATCACACATTCTTGAAATTTACTCATACTCATTTTGTTCGAATCAATGGTGCTATCTAACCATTTCATTTTCTGTCGTCTCTTCTCCTTCCACCTTTAGTCCTTCCCAGCATCAGGGTCGTTTCCAGTAAGTCAGTTCTTTGCATCAGGTCGGCTAAGTATCGGAGTTTCAGTGTCTGCATCAGTTCTTTCAAGGAATATTCAGGACTGATTTTGGTCAGTAAGGTTCTCATAACCGTGAATGGGCTTTCTAGGAGATTTTTCTGGTGCCAGGAAAGATTGAAGATGAGAATAGGAAGGGACAACATTGGGGAAAACTATTAGATAGCATCATCGACTTGGTGGACATGAGTTTGTGCATGCGCTGGGTATTAGTGATGGATAGGAAATCCAGTCGGACAGAACTGAGGAAATGAACTCCTCAATTTTCGTGACCCACGGATGAAACCAGGCCCTCCTATTTTGGCAGTCAATTAAAAAAAAAATAGTGATTAGAGTCCCCCTGATTTCTGGGACAGTAGAGAGTCTGTTCATGAAGCAGAAGACCCAGGTTTGATCCTGGGGAGCTTCTCCTGGAGAAGGGAATGGCAACCCACTCCAGTGTTCTTGCCTGGAGAATCCCAGGGACGGGGGAGCCTGGTGGGCTGCCGTCTATGGGGTCGCACAGAGTCAGACACAACCGAAGCGACTTAGCAGCAGCAGTAGCAGTATATCCCCCAGCCCCTGAGGAGGCCAGCTGTGCTTAGCAACTCCCACAGAGGAAACCCAGGAGACATGGCTGAGGATGGCTTCTGATAGCACAAATTCTTTCCATGTCTTGGCTATTGTAAGTAGTGTTGCTATGAACTAGCATGCATCTTTTAGAATTATATTTTTGTCCAGATACATGCCTGGGAGTGGCCCGGGAGTGGGATTGCTGGATCATCTGGCAACTCTATTTTTAGTTTTTAGAGGAATAATTTGAAATTTCATGCGTGCGTTCCCAAGGCCTTTTGTGCCCTGCCTCAGAGGTCTGATGACTTAGGAGCACTTCCATACATGCTTGTTGGGGCCTGGAGCTTTCTCTGAAGATAAGCCCAGGACTCTGCCCATTTCCCTTCTGTGTCCTTGCCACCAACAGGCCGAAATGGGATTTCTGCTTTAAACCGTGACCTTGGATCCCAATCTTGGCAGGACTTTTAAGAATATAAGGTGACTGAGGAATCTGAGCACTCTGGGTTCAGTTCAGTTCAGTCGCTCAGTCGTGTCCAACTCTTTGCAACACCATGAATCGCAGCACGCCAGGCCTCCCTGTCCATCACCAACTCCTGGATTTCACTCAGACTCATGTCCATAGACTCCATGATGCCATCCAGCCATCTCATCCTCGGTTGTCCCCTTCTCCTCCTGCCCCCAATCCCTCCCAGATTCAGAGTCTTGTCTCTTCGCATGAGGTGGCCAAAGTACTGGAGTTTCAGCTTTAGCATCATTCCTTCCAAAGAAATCCCAGGGCTGATCTCCTTCAGAATGGACTGGTTGGATCTCCTTGCAGTCCAAGGGACTCTCAAGAGTCTTCTCCAACACCACAGTTCAAAAGCATCAATTCTTCGGCACTCAGCCTTCTTCACAGTCCAACTCTCACATCCATACATGACTACTGGAAAAACCATAGCCTTGACTAGATGGACCTTAGTCGGCAAAATAATGTCTCTGCTTTTGAATATGCTGTCTAGGTTGCTCATAACTTTTCTTCCAAGGAGTAAGCGTCTTTTAATTTCATGGCTGCAATCACCAGCTGCAGTGATTTTGGAGCCCCCCAAAATAAAGTCTGACACTGTTTCCACTGTTTCCCCATCCATTTCCCATGAAGTGACGGGACCGGATGCCTGATCTTCGTTTTCTGAATGTTGAACTTTAAGCCAAGTTTTTCACTCTCCACTTTCACTTTCATCAAGAGGCTTTTTAGTTCCTCTTCACTTTCTGCCATAAGGGTGGTGTCATCTGCATATCAGAGGTTATTGATATTTCTCCCGGCAATCTTGATTCCAGCTTGTGTTTCTTCCAGCCCAGCATTTCGCATGATGTTCTCTGCATATAAGTGAAATAAGCAGGGTGACAATATACAGCCTTGACGTACTCCTTTTCCTATTTGGAACCAGTCTGTTGTTCCATGTCCAGTTCTAACTGTTGCTTCCTGACCTGCATAAAGATTTCTCAAGAGGCAGGTCAGGTGGTCTGGTATTCCCATCTCTTTCAGAATTTTCCACAGTTTCTTGTGATCCACACAGTCAAAGGCTTTGGCATAGTCAATAAAGCAGACATAGATGTTTTTCTGGAACTCTCTTGCTTTTTCCATGATCCAGCGGATGTTGGCAATTTCATCTCTGCTTCCTCTGCCTTTTCTAAAACCAGCTTGAACATCTGGAAGTTCACAGTTCACGTATTGCTGAAGCCTGGCTTGGAGAATTTTGAGCATTACTTTACTTGCATGTGAGATGAATGCAATTGTGCGGAAGTTTGAGCATTCTTTGGCATTGCCTTTCCTTGGGATTGGAATGAAAACTGACCTTTTCCAGTCCTGTGGCCACTGCTGAGTTTTCCCAATTTGCTGGCATATTGAGGGCAGCACTTTCACAGCATCATCTTTCAGGATTTGAAATAGCTCAACTGGAATGCCATCACCTCCACTATCTTTGTTTGTAGTGATGCTTTCTAAGGCCCACTTGACTTCACATTCCAGGATGTCTGGCTCTAGATGAGTGATCACACCATCGTGATTATCTGGGTCATGAAGATCTTTTTTGTACAGTTCTTCTGTGTATTCTTGCCACCTCTTCTTAATATCTTCTGCTTCTGTTAGGTCCATACCATTTCTGTCCTTTATCGAGCCCATCTTTGCATGAAATGTTCCGTTGATATCTCTAATTTTCTTGAAGAGATCTCTAGTCTTTCCCATTCTGTTGTTTTCCTCTATTTCTTTGCATTGATCGCTGAAGAAGGCTTTCTTATCTCTTCTTGCTATTCTTTGGAACTCTACATTCAGATGCTTATATCTTTCCTTTTCTCCTTTGCTTTTCGCCTCTCTTCTTTTCACAGCTATTTGTAAGGCCTCCCCAGACAGCCATTTTGCTTTTTTGCATTTCTTTTCCATGGGGATGGTCTTGATCCCTGTCTCCTGTACAATGTCACGAACCTCATTCCATAGTTCATCAGGCACTCTATCTATCAGATCTAGGCCCTTAAATCTATTTCTCACTTCCACTGTATAATCATAAGGGATTTGATTTAGGTCATACCTGAATGGTCTAGCAGTTTTCCCTACTTTCTTCAATTTAAGTCTGAATTTGGCAATAAGGAGTTCATGATCTGAGCCACAGTCAGCTCCTGGTCTTGTTTTTGTTGACTGTATAGAGCTTCTCCATCTTTGGCTGCAAAGAATATAATCAATCTGATTTCGGTGTCAACCATGTGGTGATGTCCATGTGTAGAGTCTTCTCTTCTGTTGTTGGAAGAGGGTGTTTGCTATGACCAGTGCATTTTCTTGGCAAAACTCTATTAGTCTTTGCCCTGCTTCATTCCGCATTCCAAGGCCAAATTTACCTGTTACTGCAGGTGTTTCCTGACTTCCTACTTTTGCATTCCGGTCCCCTAGAATGAAAAAGACATCTTTTTTGGGTGTTAGTTCTAAAAGGCCTTGTAGGTCTTCATAGAACCGTTCAACTTCAGCTTCTTCAGCATTACTGGTTGGGGCATAGACTTGGATTACTGTGATATTGAATGGTTTGCCTTGGAGACGAACAGAGATCATTCTGTCGTTTTTGAGATCGCATCCAAGTACTGCATTTTGGACTCTTCTGTTGACCATGATGGCTACTCCATTTCTTCTGTGGGATTCCTGCCCGCAGTAGTAGATATAATGATCATCTGAGTTAAATTCCCCCATTCCAGTCCATTTTAGTTCGCTGATTCCTAGAATGTTGACATTCACTCTTGCCATCTCCTGTTTGACCACTTCCAATTTGCCTTGATTCATGGACCTGACATTCCAGGTTTCTATGCAATATTGGTCTTTACAGCATCGGACCTTGCTTCTATCACCAGTCACATCCACAGCTGGCTATTGTTTTTGCTTTGGCTCCATCCCTTCATTCTTTCTGGAGTTATTTCTCCACTGATCTGAGCACTTGGGGTGCTCCCCATTATTAACCAGAGTGTGTGGGGTAATTCTTTGGAGAAAAGTTAATAAGTATATACATGGACTTCTCCAGTGGCTTAGTGGTAAAGAATTTGCTTGTCACACAGGAGAGGCAGGATACCCGGATTTGATCCCTGGGTCGGGAAGATCCCCTGGAGGAGGATATGGAAACCCACTCCAGTATTCTTGCCTAGAGAATCCCATGGGCAGAGGAGCCTGGTGGGCTACAGTCCATGGGGTCGCAGAGTCAGACACAAGTGAGACAGCATGCAGGAGTTGACAGCACTCCACAAATGCACTGATGTGCTCAGGGCAACAGAACTTTCTGGTGCTTTTTACTCTTCCTGTAGCATCCTCAGCTGACACTGACTTTCTAGTTGCAAGTGCCTCCAGTTGTCACCCATTGCCCATTCCCCTTTCCACAGGCCCAAATTAAGAGGATCCAAGTTCCCAGGGGGACAATGAATAATCCTGCTGAATCAGATATTTCTCACAGTCCATTTCAGAGTGTGCACTCTAGCAAGCACAGAGGCAAGGCTTTCTGAGAACCATGTTACATGTTCACGAGCTTTTTCTGAGGTTCTCAGGCAGCATCTAAGGGCTGGTGTGCCCACCCTTAAGGCTGTGAAGGCTGGATGGATGATGATGTGTTTATGCACATAAACCTAAATAACAAAAATCATTTAAAAGGTAAATAGAGCATCAAACCATACTAAGTCTTTAAAGCCTATTTTAGGTGCATGGAGTCAATATCACACAAGAATTAACAATATCCATCTATTTTGCGATTACAGCAGTTGATGGCAAGTAAGTCCAATCCTCAGCTGACCTTGCCAATCTCAGGAGGTTGTGTGCTGCTACCATGCACTTGTCACAGTGGCAGAATCTCCTATACGCAGAAGTGCCAACTTACACCAAGTGACAAGGCTCAATGTGTCATATCTGAAAATTAAAAAAGCTTATCTTTTAGGAGATAAAGCAGCTATTTGTACTCATTGTGCCTTCAGATGCTCTGTTATAACCAAGATGGTTGTGCACAATCAAAGTAATGTTACAGTGCTAGAAGCTTCAATAGCACATATACTAAAACTCGAGTGATACAGAGATTAGTATGGCCTCTGTGCAAGGATGACACACAAATTCAGAGAAGTGTTCCATATTTCTTATAGTTTTGAACATTAAAAAAAATAATATCATGAATAGGATTCACAGAATATTTTTAAAGTTTACCAAAAGAAAACTTAAGATTACATACAACTTGCCATTTTTTATTTGCCTTCTTGACTGCTTTAGGTATTAAAAAATAGGACTCTGTGTGTGCTTCTATAGTGTGAATTATTTGGTAGGTTGCTCTTTCTGGTAAATTTTCCCACCATTTTAAAGTAAAGATACACATCTTTCAACCCTGAAATTAGGTGCATTCAATTTTAAGAAATTATTTTTGAGTTTTAAAAAATATGTGGTAGAAATTTTGATATAGTTAATACACTCAATTAGTTTCATTAGGAGAAGACAGACTATTTTCATGAATGATTAGTTCATGAAAGTATCTAACTATGTTGATAAGAAGAAAATAAAATGACAAAATGCATGTTACAGTGCCCCCAAAGATGCTTGGAAAACTAGTAAGTCATGGCAGATGACATACATTCATGAAGCTTTAATTTCATGCAGTTATGCATTTCTCACAAATCACTTTGGTTGTGTGATCTTCACACTGAGGGATTTGTTTAGATAAAGCCATTTATGATTTCAGTTGTTAAACTACAATATTTTATAGCATTTATTCAGTGCATCCTGATTTCTTTAAGGTTTAAATGTTACTGTTTTTCCTGAAAACTAAAAAGTCTCTCCTGGTATAGAAGACCTCTCAGCTCCTATTGTTAGAGCTGAAACTGCCCTGAGATAGTCTTGAGTTTTAAGAACACATTTTATTTGCATTGTCAGTTCAGTTCAGTTCAGTTCAGTTCAGTTCAGTCGCTCAGTCGTGTCTGACTCTTTGCGACCCCATGAATCGCCTCACACCAGGCCTCCCTGTCCATCACCAACTCCCGGAGTTCACTCAGACTCACATCCATGGAGTCGGTGATGCCATCCAGCCATCTCATCCTCTGTTGTCCCCTTCTCCTCCTGCCCCCAATCCCTCCCAGCATCAGAGTCTTTTCCAATGAGTCAACTCTTCACATGAGGTGGCCAAAGTACTGGAGTTTCAGCTTCAGCATCAGTCCTTCCAATGAACACACAGGCCTGATCTCCTTTAGGAAGGACTGGCTGGATCTCCTTGCAGTCCAAGGGACTCTCAAGAGTCTTCTCCAACACCACAGCTCAAAAGCATCAATTCTTTGGCACTCAGCTTTCTTCACAGTCCAACTCTAACATCCATACATGACCACTGGAATAACCATAGCCTTGACTAGTCAGACCACTGTAGACTTCTCAAATTCAGTAACCTGTCCTTCATTATAAAACATCACTGTAACCCAGTCACCATCTTTTTTTTTTGGTGGGAGTGGCTTCACTCAGCTTGTAGGATCTTAGTCCCCCAGCAGGGACTGAACCCGCTCTCTCGGCAACGAAAGCACAGAATCCTAACCACCAGAGAATTCGCTCCACACAGTCCTTTACTCTAAATCTGTTGTAGGATTTTCCCCTCCTTCTGTCACGATGATATATATTGACCCATCTTGTTCTTTTCTGATAACCATGATGAGCAATGACTATATTTTTGCAGGCTAAAGCTAAAACTCAGCAAGACTAACCAGCCCCTCTAAGAATTAAGCCTGTTCTCAATAAGGCTTTGCAGGGCAGGTTATGGGGGGCGGGGAGGGGGCTAATATAGTGCTTGCGGCTGCGCTCAGTCGTGTCCACTCTTTGCGACCCCATACAGACATTGGATCAATTCATAATAATGGAGGGTTTTGGTGACTATGACTCAAGTATCCACGTTATAATCACAATAATAATCATTAAGACCATAATATTCTCCGCCATTACTGTACTCCAGCCATGCAAAAATCCAGATACAGGAAAATGGCCACATCACTGGACAGTTTTCACTCTGTCACGGCGACTTACTGCAGAGTATAAGTGTGATGTGGACTGAGCTAAATCCTGTGCCTCTGCCAAATGAGTGTGGCACGACAATACTATGTTAACGCCACTGTGGGCTTCCTTACTCAGATTAACAGAAGACATGCTTATGAAATTAAAGCATGAAAATAGACACTATTCGGAATCTAGACAACACACAAAAGTAACTGCATAACAAGAGCACGGGATGGATTACGGTCCAAATATTGCCATGCTGTTATAAACGGGCTAAACCAGTGAGCTGCTTAGCCGAGAACAGTGACTCTGCACTCCAGAACCACTTAAGAGCTTTAAAAATGCTGATGCCCAGTCCCCTCACACAGAATAATTTAATTGGCCCAGCGTGGAGTCCTGGGCATAGGATGTTTAGAAACTCCCTGACTCCTTTGGTGGACTGCCATGATTGTGAAACGCTGGGCCCTGAACAAAGAGGCCCCGGGGGAAATAAGGGGCCACAGACTGCTTTGGGCAGAATATTCCAGAAGGGGGCGCTCAGCTGATTCCATGTTTCTTAACATCCGTCCACGCCCCACTTGTTAACCTATTTTCGGAGAGGCCTTTCTAACATAGATGCTACTCTATTTTCAGGTTTTTTTTTTTTTTAAGTTTTCTAAAAGTAACGGGAATTCCCTGACGGCCCAGTGGTTGGGACTCCACTTCAGGGGCAGAGGCTCAATCCCTGAATGGGGAACTAAGGTCTCCCAAACCCTATGCTGCTGCTGCTAAATCACTTCAGTTGTGTCCGACTCTGTGTGACCCCATAGACGACAGCCCACCAGGCTTCCCCGTCCCTGGGATTCTAGCGCAACCAAATAATAATAATTATAATGATAATAAAATCTACAGTATCTTCAGATTCCAGGTTGAATATGGCAGATTAGATATATCCATTTATCTCTACTGTGTCCACAAAACCCCACTAAATGACAGTAAAGGAATCAAAAGAAAAGATATGGTCTTATTGACAAAACAGGAGAGCAGGTAACAGCAGCCAAGTGGGGACAAGGACACTTTAATGCTTCAGAACCCTGGAAAGCTCAGGAATTCTAAGCTATTTCTGAACGTTGAGGAAAAATTGATATCAGAGTGGACATCTAACCTGTCTGCTACAGTTTAAAACAAAGCAAAGGAAGAGCTGTATAAGCATACTAAAAGTTATAGAAGCAAACAGATGAAACTGCTAAGGACTGAAAATGGTTGTTTCTGGGAAGTGGGAACTGGGATGCGAAAAAGCAATTATAGGTTTTGCTCTTCTGAGAGCCCTGTGTCATTGGCCTTTAAAATTAAATTCTGAAAGCAATTATCCTTCAATTAAAAAATAAATTTTAAAAAAGCAAAAAAAGAAAAAGAAAATATTAAGCATATATAAAACTTAGTTTGTTTTTTTTTTTTTAAGCTGCTTTTGAAATGCTTTTGGGACTAAAGGTGTGCAAATACTGCAGATATGAATGTAAAGTTGTAAAATCTTTCCAGGTGACAGGTGGAAAATATAGGTCAAAAATTTCAATGTGTGGAACATTTAGTCCAGCAATTTCACTCTTCAAATTTGTCCTGAGGAAGTAATTGGACAACCACTGCTTCGAGCATAAAATAAAAATTGGAAACTATCTATACACCCTACACCAGAAATTTGATTTGAACAAGTGATGGCTCCTCCATACAGTGAAATTATATGTAAATACTTTAAATGATGGGTTGCACACCTCCCAGATGGTCAAAAATCCTAAAAGCCTGAAAACAAAAGTTGCTGGGCATGTGAAACAGTGAAATGTTGATATAGTGCTGTTGAGTGTGCACAGGTACAGTCTTTGGAGGAAAAGCAAAAATTGGCATTACATAAATGAAAAGTTAGATATACACTTTGATCAGCAATTCTCATAGGGTGTCTAAAATGACTCCCATGAACTATAAAGTGCATGGAATTCTCCAGCCCAGAATACTGGAGTGGGTAGCTGTTCTCTTTTCCAGGGGATCTTCCTGGCCCAGGAATCGAACCTAGGTCTCTTGCATGGAAGGGGGATTCTTTACCAGCTGAGCTACCAGGGAAGCCTGAGAACTTCTATGAATTTTTACCGATATTACATCCTGGAGTGGGAGGGGGGAGAAGAGAAAGAACACATCTACCACATAAGTTTACGACCTACCTACATAAGTTTATGAACAAAGAAAACGAGCCTATATGAATAATGCAGCTGTGAAAGTTGACTACCACTAAATCCAGCAGTAATAACTGGATTAGGAAAAAAAAAAGTGTGACTCACATGGTAAACAATTGGCCTGCAATGCAGGAGACTCGGGTTTGAAATCTGGGTCGGGAAGAGTCCCTGCAGAAGGGAATGGAAACTCACTGCAGTATTCTGGCCTGGAGAATTCCACAGACAGAGGAACCCGGCAGCTTACAGTCCATAGGGTGGCTAACAGTCCCACAGGACTGAGTGACTGACACTACAGAAAACAAAGCACAGCCCAAAAGACATTTACACGTGTGACAGAAACGCGGGATCACACAGAAAGAGTTCTCCTTTTTCCAGGTGGCTCTCTCTGAAAGTCGCTCAGGCGTGTCCGACCAGAAACTGTCTGACTCCTCTGTCCATGGGATTCACCAGGCAAGAATACTGCAGTGGGTAGCCATTCTCGTCTCAGGAGAATCTTCCCCAGGAACTGAGCCTGGGTGTACCGCATTGAAAGCAGGCTGTCTAAGCCATCTGCTGCTGCTGCTAAGTCGCTGCAGTCGTGTCCAACTCCGTGTGACCCCATAGATGGCAGCCCACCAGGCTCCCCTGTCCCTGGGATTCTCCAGGCAAGAACACTGGAGTGGGTTTCCATTTCCTTCTCCAATGCATGAAAGTGAAAAGTGAAAGTGAAGTCACTCAGGCTCCTCCATCCATGGGATTTTCCAGGCAAGAGTACTAGAGTGGGGTGCCATTGCCTTCTCCACTCTAAGCCATAAGAGAAACTCTAATCAGCAAAAGAAAAAAAAAAAAAAAGCCGTCTGCCAATATTACAAGGCCCGGGTTCTGTTCGTGGGTAGTGAAAAATCTGTCTGGTTTCTTTGCTCAGTTGTGTCTGATCGGCCATCCTGTCTTCACTTGAAAAAGCCTATTGTGGTTTTATGGATATTGGGTTTTTCCCTTGTATCTCAGCTGGAAAAGAATCCGCCTACAGTGCGGGAGACCTGGATTCAACCCCTGGGTTACGAAGATCCCTGCAAAAGGGGGAGCCTACCCACTCCAGCATCGTGGCCTGGAGCATTCCATGGACTGCATAGTGCATGCGGTCACAAAAAGTGAGACACGACTAAATGCTTTTCACTTTAAACTCACTGAAAATCAAACCTGCAAACTGAAATGATAAACAAAGAAAGCTTCAAGAACCTAAAAAACCTGCCCGAAATCATTTATTTCTCAACTTCTACTTTTCTACACAGGAATATTGATCTTGTTTAGTCTCACAAGACCTCCAAAACTTGTTTGGTAATGGAAGTAGTATTTCTTTCTTGGCCCTACTTGACCTAGTCTCCACCACAACACAAGAGAGGAAGTTCAAGCAGAAGCAAGAAATGGAGTATGGGTATTACACTGCGCCTGGGCCATACTGATAAGAGGGAGCTCACTCCTAATACACTGAGGATGAGAAGCAAAAAAAGGGTACGTCCCCATGAAGAGGTTGTAGCAGATCTTTCAACATAGGGGGATGAAGGCTCATTCTTCAAAATACGTTTAAATCTACGATAAACGGAAATAATAAATTGAACGTACTGCAAGGAGTGCATTCTGGTTATGCAAATGAATGCTGAATCCCCACCCCCAAGATTCACCCCTTTCCCACCCCAGCTCCCACGAAGCCAGCTTCCAGTCCATTGTTCCCAGGCCCTTGACTCCATGTATTCTCTTTAATGCTCTTGGTCTGATTTCTTTCGAATAAAGTATTTTGTTGATGGCTTAAGAAACTGATATAGGAGCGCTGCATTTGACACGAAGTTCACTATACTGTCAAATGAAACAGAGTGCCCTGAGTGCACAGGCCTGCCAAACTATTTGTGACCCCATGGACTGTAGCCCTCCAGGCTCCTCTGTCCATGGAATTCTCCAGACAAGAATACTGCAGTGGGTAGCCATTCCCTTCTCCAGGAGATTCTTCCCCAGGAGCAAACCTCTTTCTCCCACATTGTAAGCAGAGTCTTCACTGTCTAAGCCACCACAGTGACTCTAATCACTAATTTTTAAAAAAAGCTGTCTACCAATATAGGAGGAGCTGGTTCCATCCCTGGGTCATAAACATTGTCCAGTTCCTTTGCTCAGTCTTCTCCAAACAGTTCTCCTGGGGCTTGTTCAAACGCATGTCCACCGAGATGGTGGGTGCTATATAATGAGTCAATGTCGTCCCTTTCTCCTGTCTTCAATCTTTCCCAGAATCAAAAAACCAAAAAAAAATCTCATTCAGGATTATGAAAATCTTACTGACTAAAAATCTAGGACACGATTTCATGTGATAAATACACATCAAACTCTTAACTGCTGCAGCTGTAGAAAAACTGCCCAAAGCCCTCCACGTTTCAAATTCTATTCTTCCACACAACAATATTGGCCTTGTGTATCTCACAAGGCCTCCAAAAATTATTGGAAGCTTGCCTCATCCTTACTTGGGCCTACCTCACCGAATCCTCAGTGAGACAAAAGACTCAGTTCCAGTAGAAACAAGGATAAGAGTAAACATACCATAAAGAGCCTGTGAACATACTGATGAGGTGATGCTCACTCCTAACACAGTGAGGCTGAGGACCATCAAGTGTAAGTCCGGGTCAAGAGTTTGCAGCAGATCTTTGTGCCTAAGAGGATGAAGGCTCATTCTTCAAAATACTACATTAAAAAAATTATGATAAATTGAAATAATAAATAGAAACTATATTGCGTGCATTGCATTCTGGTTGTGCAAATGAACACTGATCCCCGCCTCTGAGATTTGCTCCTTTCCCCCAGCTCCTGAGAAGCCCGCTTCCAGCCCCTTGTTCCCAGGCCCCTGACTCCATGTCTTCTGAGTCTGATTTGTGTCAAATAAAGGATGTTGTCGACAGCTTAAGAAAATGATGTAGGAGCGCTGCATTTGACACAGAGAAGGTTCACTATAATGTCAAATGAAATAGAGTACCCCGTGTGCTCAGTCCTGTGCAGACAATTTGTGATCTCATGGACTGTAGCCCTCCAGGCTCCTCTGTCCATGGAATTCTCCAGGCAAGCATACTGCAGTGGGTAGCCATTCCCTTCTCCAGGAGAAGTTTCCCCAGGATCGAATCTGGGTCTCCTGCTTTGTAAGCAGACTCTTTACTGTCTCAGCCATCAGGGTGACTCTAGTCACTATTTAAAAAAAAAACCCCAAAACAAAAAAAGTGCCAAAATTGGAGGGCCCGGTTCCATCCCTGAGTCGAGAAAACTGTCCAGTTCATTTGCTCAGTTCTGTCCAACCAGCTTTCCTATCTGTCACTAACTCCCGGGGCATGCTCAAACAAATGTCCACTGAGTTGGTGATGCTATCTAATGGTTTTCCCCAATGTAATCCCTTTCTCCTCCCATCTCCAATCTTTCCTGGCACCAGAAAAATCTCCTGGAAAGCGCATTCACGATTACGAGAACCATACTGGCCAAATACCAAGCAATTTTACTGACCTAACAACCTTACCTGCCCCCTGAGAAAACTGTATGCAGGTCAGGAAGTAATAGAACCAGACATTGAAACCCAGACTGGGTCCATATTGGGAAAGGAGTAGTCAAGGCTGCATATTGTCACCCTGCTTATTTAACTTATATGCAGAGTACATCATGTGAAAAGCCAGGCTGGATGAAGCACAAACTGGAATCAACACTGAAGGGAGAAGCATCAATAACCAAAGATATGCAGATGACACCACCATTATGGCAGAAAGTGAAGAACTAAAGAGCCTCTTGATGAAACTGAAAGAGGAGAGTGAAAAAGTTGGCTTAAAACTCAAAATTCAGAAAAGGGAAGATCATGGCATCCAGTCCCATCACTTCATGGCAAATAGATGGGGAAACGATGGAAACAGTGACTGACTATTTTTTTGGGCTCTAAAATGACTGAGGACGGTGACTTCAGCCATGACATTAAAAGGCACTTGCTCCTTGGAAGAAAAGCTATGACCAACCAAGACAGCATATTAAAAAGCAGAGACATTACTTGGCTGAAAATGGTCCGTCAAGTCAAAGCATTTTTTTTTTCCCAGTACTCCTGTAAGGATGTGAGAGTTGCACTTATGTAAAGAAAGCTGAAGTCCGAAGAACTGAGGCTCTTTGACTGTGGTCTTGGAAAAGACGCTTGAGAGTCCCTTGGACTGTAAGGAGATCCAACCAGTCCATCCTAAAGGAAATGAGTCCTGAATATTCATTGGAAGAACTGATGCTGACACTGAAATTCCAATACTTTGGCCACCTAATACAAAGTACTGACTTACTGGAAAAGACCCTGATGCTAGAAAAGACTGAAGATCAGAGAAGAAACAAGAAAACAGAAAATGAAATAATTACATAGCACCATGGATTCAAAAGTATGAGTAAGCTCCCAGGACGGGTGACAGGAAAACCCGAAAAGCCACAATGTACGGGGTTACAAAACAATCAAACAAGACTGAGTTCAACTGAGCAGACCAAAACCTAACACAAGGAACAAACACACAGAAAACTGTTAACTCTAACAACCCCAGCAAAAAGGCCTGTGTCAAAAAAATTTCGTCTCCCACTTCATGGGAAATAGATGGGGAAACAGTGGAAACAGTGTCAGATTTTATCTTTTTGGGCTCCAAAATCACTGCAGATGGTGACTGCAGCCATGAAATTAAAAGACGCTTACTCCTTGGAAGGAAAGTTATGACCAATCTAGATAGCATATTCAAAAGCAGAGACATTACTTTGCCGACTAAGGTCCATCTAGTCAAAGCTATGGTTTCTCCACTAGTCATGTATGGATGTGAGGGTTGGACTGTGAAGAAGGCTGAGTGCCGAAGAATTGATGCTTTTGAACTGTGGTGTTGGAGAAGACTCTTGAGAGTCCCTTGGACTGCAAGGAGATCCAACCAGTCCATTCTGGAGGAGATCAGCCCTGGGACTTTTTTGGAAGGAATGATGCTAAAGCTGAAACTCCAGTACTTTGGCCACCTCATGCAAAGAGTTGACTCATTGGAAAAGATTCTGATGCTGGGAGGCACTGGGGGGCAAGAGAATAAGGAGATGACCAAGGATGAGATGGCTGGATGGCATTGCCTTGATGGACATGAGTCTGAGTGAACGCGGAAGACGGTGATGAACAGGGAGGCTTGGCGTGTTGCGACTCATGGGGGTTGCAAGAAGTCGAACACGAGTGAGTGACTAAACCGAACTGAACGTCTGTTTTTGTATACAACCATATTGGCTTTGTTTAGCTCACAAAGCCTCCAAAAATTGTGGGAAGCGCAGCTTATACGTCTATCAAAACCTACCCGTCACGCCCCACAAAAGACCCACCTTGAGAACGAGCACTCCTGATACAGTTAGGGTGAGCACCGTCAAGGGTAAGTCTGGGTCAAGAGTTTGCGGTAGATCTTTTCCCGTAAGTGCCTGAGGGTTCATTCATCGAAATATTACGTTTAAAAGAACTCTACAATGAATTAAAAGAGTAAATTCAATCTATATTGCGTGCAATGCATGCTGGTTATGCAAATAAATGCTGAGTCTCCGCCCCCGAGATTCACGCCTTTCCCCGCCCCAGCTCCCAGGAAACCAACTTCCTGTCCCTTATTCCCAGGCCCCTGACTCCATGTTTTCTCTTCCTCGACACTCTGAGTCTGATTTCTTCTCAATAAAGATTTTGTTGACAGCTTAAGATAATGATATATGGGTGCTGGATTTGACACAGCAGAGGTTCACGATAATGTTGAATGAAATAGAGTGCTGAACCTCGTCAATCGTGCCCAGACTATTTGCGACCCCATGGACTATAGCCCTCCAGGCTCCTCTGTCCATGGAATTCTCCAGGCAAGAACATTGCAGTGGGTAGCCATTCCCTTCTCCAGGAGAAGCTTCCCGAGGATTGAATCTGGGTCTCCCGCTTTGTAAGCAGACTCTTCACTGTATAAGCCATCAGGGTGACTCTAATCACTATTTAAAAAAAAGGTGACTTCCAAAATAGGAGAACTGAATCATCAGAAAAGACCCTGATGCTGGGAAAGATGGAAGGCATGAGGAGAAGGGGACAACAGAGAATGAGATGGTTGGATGGCATCACTGCCTTGATGTACATGAGTTTGAGCAAGTTCCCGGAGTTGGTGATGAACAGAGACCCTGGCGTGCTGCAGTTCATGGGGTCGCAGAGTCTGACATGACTCAGGGACTGAACTGAACTGAACAGGGCATGGCTCATAGTTTCACTGAGTTAGACAAGGCTGTGGTCCATGTGATCAGTTTGAGAAGTTTTCTTTGACACTGGTTTTCATTCTGTCTGCCCTCTGACAGATAAGGATAAGAGGCTTATGGAAGCTTCCTGCTGGGAGAGACTGACTGTGGGGAAAAAACTGGGTCTTGTTCTGATGGGCGGGACCATGCTCAGTAAATGTTTAATCCAATTTTCTGTTGATGGGTGGGGCTGTCTTCCCTCCCTGTTGTTTGACCTGAGACCAAACTAAGGTGGAGGTAATGAAGATAATGGCCACCTCCTTCCAAAGGTCCCAGGCAGGCACTGCTGCACTCAGTGCCCCCAACCCTGCAGCAGTATACTGCCGACCCACGCCTCTGCCAGGGACTCCTGGACACCCGCGGGCAAGCCTGGGTCAGTCCCTTGTGGGGGTCCCTGCTCCTTTCTCCTGGGTCCTGGTGCACACAAGGTTTTGTTTGTGCCCTCCAAGAGTCTGTTTCCCCAGTCCTGTGTAAGTTCTGTAAGCAAATCCCACTGGCCTCCACAGTCAAATTCCTTGGGGGTTCTCAGTTCCCTTGCCAGATCCCCAGGTTGGTAAATCTGTTGTGGGTCCTAGAACTTCCTTAACAGTGCAAGAATTTCTTTGGTATGATTGTTCTGCAGTTTGTGGGTCGTCTGCTCGGGGGCTCTATGGTTGGGGTTAATGGTGACCTCCTCCAAGAGGGCTTATGCCACAGGGTGTGTGACCAGGGCTCCTGCACACAGAGCCCCTGCCCCTGCGGCGGGCCACTGCTGACCCACCGTCCCTCCACGGGAGACACTCACACACAGTTCTGGCTCAGTCTCAGTGGGGTTTCTGAGCTCTGCTGTGCACAAGGCTCTCTTTGAGCCTTCCAAGTGTCACTGGCGGGTATGGGATTTGATTCTAAACGAAATTTCACCCCTCCTACTATCTTGTTTGGGCTTGTCCTTTGCCCTTAGACGTGGGGTATCTTTTTTTGGTGGGATCCAACATTCTGTTGATGGTTGTTCAGCACCGAGTTGTAATTTTGGACTTCTCCCAGGAGAGGATGAGGGCACGACCTTCTACTCCTCCATCTTGTATGGGAATCTTTGGTCAGATTCCCGTAACACTGAAAGGGGATATCCAAGAGATTTTTTGGTGCTGGGAAAGATTGAAAGCAGGTGGAGAAAGGGACCACAGTGCAAAAAGCAATTAGATGGCATCACCAACTGAATGGACATGAGTTTGAGCAAGCAAGGAAGGCTGGTCGGATAAGACTCAGCAAACGAACTGCACAATTTTCACGACTCAGGGATGGAACTGGGCCCTACTATATTGTACTATATTGGCAGTCACCTTTTTTGTTTTTTTTAAAAATAGTGATTAGAGTCACTGAGAGCAAGGAGTCCATTCACAAAGCAGGAGACCCAGGTTCGATCCTGGGGAAGCTTCTCCTGGAGAAGGGAATGGTTACCCACTGCAGAATTCTTACCTGGAGAATTCCATGGACAGAGGAGCATGGAGGGCTATAGTCCGTGGGGTTCACAAATAATCTGGGCATGACTGAGGAGGTTCGGCACTCTCATTCGACATTATAGTGAACCTTCTCTGTGTCAAATGCAGCGCCCATATATCATTATTGTAAGCTGTCAACAAAATCCTTATTGAAAAGAAATC
Source organism: Capricornis sumatraensis (assembly GCF_032405125.1). Classification (NCBI taxonomy): domain Eukaryota; kingdom Metazoa; phylum Chordata; class Mammalia; order Artiodactyla; family Bovidae; genus Capricornis; species Capricornis sumatraensis. The sequence goes on along the minus strand of NC_091092.1, from coordinate 134,233,983 downwards.
AGACTCAGAGTGTCGAGGAGGAGAAAACATGGAGTCAGGGGCCTGGGAACAAGGGACTGGAAGCTGGCTTCCCGGGTGCTGGGGCGGGGAAAGGGGCGAATCTTGGGGGCGGGGACTCAATGAATATTTGCATAACAAGCATGCACTGCATGCAATATATTTTCAATTTATCATAATTTCTTTTAAATGTTGTGTTTTGAAGAATGAGCCTTTAGTCGCTTAAGAGAAAACATCTGTTGCAAACTCTTGACCCGGACTTACCCTTGACGCTCTTCACCCTAACTGTGTTATGTGTGCTTGTGCCCAAGTGGGGTCTTTTTGCCATGCATTTAGTATTCGATAGGTTAGGATTGGGGGAGAAACATCACTGCGTTACTCTCAATTTTTGGAGGCCTTGATAGAAGCAAAGCCAACATCACTGTATGGAAAAACAGACTTTGCAAAGTGAAAGCTTTGAGTCAGGCTTTGTTTCTGGGCTTCTTATATTTAAGAGCTCTCTGTGCGACTATCGGGGTGAAATTCCGAGGTTAGGCTTCGCTGTGCTCAGTTGACTCTGTCTGTCGTGTCCGACTATTCTGTAATCCCATGGACTGTGACACTTCAGGATGCCTTGTCTATCACACATTCTTGAAATTTACTCATACTCATTTTGTTCGAATCAATGGTGCTATCTAACCATTTCATTTTCTGTCGTCTCTTCTCCTTCCACCTTTAGTCCTTCCCAGCATCAGGGTCGTTTCCAGTAAGTCAGTTCTTTGCATCAGGTCGGCTAAGTATCGGAGTTTCAGTGTCTGCATCAGTTCTTTCAAGGAATATTCAGGACTGATTTTGGTCAGTAAGGTTCTCATAACCGTGAATGGGCTTTCTAGGAGATTTTTCTGGTGCCAGGAAAGATTGAAGATGAGAATAGGAAGGGACAACATTGGGGAAAACTATTAGATAGCATCATCGACTTGGTGGACATGAGTTTGTGCATGCGCTGGGTATTAGTGATGGATAGGAAATCCAGTCGGACAGAACTGAGGAAATGAACTCCTCAATTTTCGTGACCCACGGATGAAACCAGGCCCTCCTATTTTGGCAGTCAATTAAAAAAAAATAGTGATTAGAGTCCCCCTGATTTCTGGGACAGTAGAGAGTCTGTTCATGAAGCAGAAGACCCAGGTTTGATCCTGGGGAGCTTCTCCTGGAGAAGGGAATGGCAACCCACTCCAGTGTTCTTGCCTGGAGAATCCCAGGGACGGGGGAGCCTGGTGGGCTGCCGTCTATGGGGTCGCACAGAGTCAGACACAACCGAAGCGACTTAGCAGCAGCAGTAGCAGTATATCCCCCAGCCCCTGAGGAGGCCAGCTGTGCTTAGCAACTCCCACAGAGGAAACCCAGGAGACATGGCTGAGGATGGCTTCTGATAGCACAAATTCTTTCCATGTCTTGGCTATTGTAAGTAGTGTTGCTATGAACTAGCATGCATCTTTTAGAATTATATTTTTGTCCAGATACATGCCTGGGAGTGGCCCGGGAGTGGGATTGCTGGATCATCTGGCAACTCTATTTTTAGTTTTTAGAGGAATAATTTGAAATTTCATGCGTGCGTTCCCAAGGCCTTTTGTGCCCTGCCTCAGAGGTCTGATGACTTAGGAGCACTTCCATACATGCTTGTTGGGGCCTGGAGCTTTCTCTGAAGATAAGCCCAGGACTCTGCCCATTTCCCTTCTGTGTCCTTGCCACCAACAGGCCGAAATGGGATTTCTGCTTTAAACCGTGACCTTGGATCCCAATCTTGGCAGGACTTTTAAGAATATAAGGTGACTGAGGAATCTGAGCACTCTGGGTTCAGTTCAGTTCAGTCGCTCAGTCGTGTCCAACTCTTTGCAACACCATGAATCGCAGCACGCCAGGCCTCCCTGTCCATCACCAACTCCTGGATTTCACTCAGACTCATGTCCATAGACTCCATGATGCCATCCAGCCATCTCATCCTCGGTTGTCCCCTTCTCCTCCTGCCCCCAATCCCTCCCAGATTCAGAGTCTTGTCTCTTCGCATGAGGTGGCCAAAGTACTGGAGTTTCAGCTTTAGCATCATTCCTTCCAAAGAAATCCCAGGGCTGATCTCCTTCAGAATGGACTGGTTGGATCTCCTTGCAGTCCAAGGGACTCTCAAGAGTCTTCTCCAACACCACAGTTCAAAAGCATCAATTCTTCGGCACTCAGCCTTCTTCACAGTCCAACTCTCACATCCATACATGACTACTGGAAAAACCATAGCCTTGACTAGATGGACCTTAGTCGGCAAAATAATGTCTCTGCTTTTGAATATGCTGTCTAGGTTGCTCATAACTTTTCTTCCAAGGAGTAAGCGTCTTTTAATTTCATGGCTGCAATCACCAGCTGCAGTGATTTTGGAGCCCCCCAAAATAAAGTCTGACACTGTTTCCACTGTTTCCCCATCCATTTCCCATGAAGTGACGGGACCGGATGCCTGATCTTCGTTTTCTGAATGTTGAACTTTAAGCCAAGTTTTTCACTCTCCACTTTCACTTTCATCAAGAGGCTTTTTAGTTCCTCTTCACTTTCTGCCATAAGGGTGGTGTCATCTGCATATCAGAGGTTATTGATATTTCTCCCGGCAATCTTGATTCCAGCTTGTGTTTCTTCCAGCCCAGCATTTCGCATGATGTTCTCTGCATATAAGTGAAATAAGCAGGGTGACAATATACAGCCTTGACGTACTCCTTTTCCTATTTGGAACCAGTCTGTTGTTCCATGTCCAGTTCTAACTGTTGCTTCCTGACCTGCATAAAGATTTCTCAAGAGGCAGGTCAGGTGGTCTGGTATTCCCATCTCTTTCAGAATTTTCCACAGTTTCTTGTGATCCACACAGTCAAAGGCTTTGGCATAGTCAATAAAGCAGACATAGATGTTTTTCTGGAACTCTCTTGCTTTTTCCATGATCCAGCGGATGTTGGCAATTTCATCTCTGCTTCCTCTGCCTTTTCTAAAACCAGCTTGAACATCTGGAAGTTCACAGTTCACGTATTGCTGAAGCCTGGCTTGGAGAATTTTGAGCATTACTTTACTTGCATGTGAGATGAATGCAATTGTGCGGAAGTTTGAGCATTCTTTGGCATTGCCTTTCCTTGGGATTGGAATGAAAACTGACCTTTTCCAGTCCTGTGGCCACTGCTGAGTTTTCCCAATTTGCTGGCATATTGAGGGCAGCACTTTCACAGCATCATCTTTCAGGATTTGAAATAGCTCAACTGGAATGCCATCACCTCCACTATCTTTGTTTGTAGTGATGCTTTCTAAGGCCCACTTGACTTCACATTCCAGGATGTCTGGCTCTAGATGAGTGATCACACCATCGTGATTATCTGGGTCATGAAGATCTTTTTTGTACAGTTCTTCTGTGTATTCTTGCCACCTCTTCTTAATATCTTCTGCTTCTGTTAGGTCCATACCATTTCTGTCCTTTATCGAGCCCATCTTTGCATGAAATGTTCCGTTGATATCTCTAATTTTCTTGAAGAGATCTCTAGTCTTTCCCATTCTGTTGTTTTCCTCTATTTCTTTGCATTGATCGCTGAAGAAGGCTTTCTTATCTCTTCTTGCTATTCTTTGGAACTCTACATTCAGATGCTTATATCTTTCCTTTTCTCCTTTGCTTTTCGCCTCTCTTCTTTTCACAGCTATTTGTAAGGCCTCCCCAGACAGCCATTTTGCTTTTTTGCATTTCTTTTCCATGGGGATGGTCTTGATCCCTGTCTCCTGTACAATGTCACGAACCTCATTCCATAGTTCATCAGGCACTCTATCTATCAGATCTAGGCCCTTAAATCTATTTCTCACTTCCACTGTATAATCATAAGGGATTTGATTTAGGTCATACCTGAATGGTCTAGCAGTTTTCCCTACTTTCTTCAATTTAAGTCTGAATTTGGCAATAAGGAGTTCATGATCTGAGCCACAGTCAGCTCCTGGTCTTGTTTTTGTTGACTGTATAGAGCTTCTCCATCTTTGGCTGCAAAGAATATAATCAATCTGATTTCGGTGTCAACCATGTGGTGATGTCCATGTGTAGAGTCTTCTCTTCTGTTGTTGGAAGAGGGTGTTTGCTATGACCAGTGCATTTTCTTGGCAAAACTCTATTAGTCTTTGCCCTGCTTCATTCCGCATTCCAAGGCCAAATTTACCTGTTACTGCAGGTGTTTCCTGACTTCCTACTTTTGCATTCCGGTCCCCTAGAATGAAAAAGACATCTTTTTTGGGTGTTAGTTCTAAAAGGCCTTGTAGGTCTTCATAGAACCGTTCAACTTCAGCTTCTTCAGCATTACTGGTTGGGGCATAGACTTGGATTACTGTGATATTGAATGGTTTGCCTTGGAGACGAACAGAGATCATTCTGTCGTTTTTGAGATCGCATCCAAGTACTGCATTTTGGACTCTTCTGTTGACCATGATGGCTACTCCATTTCTTCTGTGGGATTCCTGCCCGCAGTAGTAGATATAATGATCATCTGAGTTAAATTCCCCCATTCCAGTCCATTTTAGTTCGCTGATTCCTAGAATGTTGACATTCACTCTTGCCATCTCCTGTTTGACCACTTCCAATTTGCCTTGATTCATGGACCTGACATTCCAGGTTTCTATGCAATATTGGTCTTTACAGCATCGGACCTTGCTTCTATCACCAGTCACATCCACAGCTGGCTATTGTTTTTGCTTTGGCTCCATCCCTTCATTCTTTCTGGAGTTATTTCTCCACTGATCTGAGCACTTGGGGTGCTCCCCATTATTAACCAGAGTGTGTGGGGTAATTCTTTGGAGAAAAGTTAATAAGTATATACATGGACTTCTCCAGTGGCTTAGTGGTAAAGAATTTGCTTGTCACACAGGAGAGGCAGGATACCCGGATTTGATCCCTGGGTCGGGAAGATCCCCTGGAGGAGGATATGGAAACCCACTCCAGTATTCTTGCCTAGAGAATCCCATGGGCAGAGGAGCCTGGTGGGCTACAGTCCATGGGGTCGCAGAGTCAGACACAAGTGAGACAGCATGCAGGAGTTGACAGCACTCCACAAATGCACTGATGTGCTCAGGGCAACAGAACTTTCTGGTGCTTTTTACTCTTCCTGTAGCATCCTCAGCTGACACTGACTTTCTAGTTGCAAGTGCCTCCAGTTGTCACCCATTGCCCATTCCCCTTTCCACAGGCCCAAATTAAGAGGATCCAAGTTCCCAGGGGGACAATGAATAATCCTGCTGAATCAGATATTTCTCACAGTCCATTTCAGAGTGTGCACTCTAGCAAGCACAGAGGCAAGGCTTTCTGAGAACCATGTTACATGTTCACGAGCTTTTTCTGAGGTTCTCAGGCAGCATCTAAGGGCTGGTGTGCCCACCCTTAAGGCTGTGAAGGCTGGATGGATGATGATGTGTTTATGCACATAAACCTAAATAACAAAAATCATTTAAAAGGTAAATAGAGCATCAAACCATACTAAGTCTTTAAAGCCTATTTTAGGTGCATGGAGTCAATATCACACAAGAATTAACAATATCCATCTATTTTGCGATTACAGCAGTTGATGGCAAGTAAGTCCAATCCTCAGCTGACCTTGCCAATCTCAGGAGGTTGTGTGCTGCTACCATGCACTTGTCACAGTGGCAGAATCTCCTATACGCAGAAGTGCCAACTTACACCAAGTGACAAGGCTCAATGTGTCATATCTGAAAATTAAAAAAGCTTATCTTTTAGGAGATAAAGCAGCTATTTGTACTCATTGTGCCTTCAGATGCTCTGTTATAACCAAGATGGTTGTGCACAATCAAAGTAATGTTACAGTGCTAGAAGCTTCAATAGCACATATACTAAAACTCGAGTGATACAGAGATTAGTATGGCCTCTGTGCAAGGATGACACACAAATTCAGAGAAGTGTTCCATATTTCTTATAGTTTTGAACATTAAAAAAAATAATATCATGAATAGGATTCACAGAATATTTTTAAAGTTTACCAAAAGAAAACTTAAGATTACATACAACTTGCCATTTTTTATTTGCCTTCTTGACTGCTTTAGGTATTAAAAAATAGGACTCTGTGTGTGCTTCTATAGTGTGAATTATTTGGTAGGTTGCTCTTTCTGGTAAATTTTCCCACCATTTTAAAGTAAAGATACACATCTTTCAACCCTGAAATTAGGTGCATTCAATTTTAAGAAATTATTTTTGAGTTTTAAAAAATATGTGGTAGAAATTTTGATATAGTTAATACACTCAATTAGTTTCATTAGGAGAAGACAGACTATTTTCATGAATGATTAGTTCATGAAAGTATCTAACTATGTTGATAAGAAGAAAATAAAATGACAAAATGCATGTTACAGTGCCCCCAAAGATGCTTGGAAAACTAGTAAGTCATGGCAGATGACATACATTCATGAAGCTTTAATTTCATGCAGTTATGCATTTCTCACAAATCACTTTGGTTGTGTGATCTTCACACTGAGGGATTTGTTTAGATAAAGCCATTTATGATTTCAGTTGTTAAACTACAATATTTTATAGCATTTATTCAGTGCATCCTGATTTCTTTAAGGTTTAAATGTTACCATTTTTCCTGAAAACTAAAAAGTCTCTCCTGGTATAGAGGACCTGTCAGCTCCTATTTGTTGGAACTGAAACTGCCCTGAGATAGTCTTGAGTTTTAAGAATACATTTTACTTGCATTGTCAGTTCAGTTCAGTTCAGTTCAGTTCAGTCGCTCAGTCGTGTCTGACTCTTTGCGACCCCATGAATCGCCTCACACCAGGCCTCCCTGTCCATCACCAACTCCCGGAGTTCACTCAGACTCACATCCATGGAGTCGGTGATGCCATCCAGCCATCTCATCCTCTGTTGTCCCCTTCTCCTCCTGCCCCCAATCCCTCCCAGCATCAGAGTCTTTTCCAATGAGTCAACTCTTCGCATGAGGTGGCCAAAGTATTGGAGTTTCAGCTTCAGCATCAGTCCTTCCAATGAACACACAGGCCTGATCTCCTTTAGGAAGGACTGGCTGGATCTCCTTGCAGTCCAAGGGACTCTCAAGAGTCTTCTCCAACACCACAGCTCAAAAGCATCAATTCTTTGGCACTCAGCTTTCTTCACAGTCCAACTCTAACATCCATACATGACCACTGGAAAAACCATAGCCTTGACTAGATGGACCACTGTAGACTTCTCAAATTCAGTAACCTGTCCTTCATTATAAAACATCACTGTAACCCAGTCACCATCTTTTTTTTGGTGAGAGTGGCTTCACTCAGCTTGTAGGATCTTAGTCCCCCAGCAGGGACTGAACCCGCTCTCTCGGCAACGAAAGCACAGAATCCTAACCACCAGAGAATTCGCTCCACACAGTCCTTTACTCTAAATCTGTTGTAGGATTTTCCCCTCCTTCTGTCACGATGATATATATTGACCCATCTTGTTCTTTTCTGATAACCATGATGAGCAACGACTATATTTTTGCAGGCTAAAGCTAGAACTCAGCAAGACTAACCAGCCCCTCTAAGAATTAAGCCTGTTCTCAATAACGCTTTGCAGGGCAGGTTAGGGGGGGCGGGGAGGGGGCTAATATAGTGCTTGCGGCTGCGCTCAGTCGTGTCCACTCTTTGCGACCCCATACAGACATTGGATCAATTCATAATAATGGAGGGTTTTGGTGACTATGACTCAAGTATCCACGTTATAATCACAATAATAATCATTAAGACCATAATATTCTCCACCATTACTGTACTCCAGCCATGCAAAAATCCAGATACAGGAAAATGGCCACATCACTGGACAGTTTTCATTCTGTCACGGCGACTTACTGCAGAGTATAAGTGTGATGTGGACTGAGCTAAATCCTGTGCCTCTGCCAAATGAGTGTGGCACGACAATACTATGTTAACGCTGCTGTGGGCTTCCTTACTCAGATTAACAGAAGACATGCTTATGAAATTAAAGCATGAAAATAGACACTATTCGGAATCTAGACAACACACAAAAGTAACTGCATAACAAGAGCACGGGATGGATTACGGTCCAAATATTGCCATGCTGTTATAAACGGGCTAAACCAGTGAGCTGCTTAGCCGAGAACAGTGACTCTGCACTCCAGAACCACTTAAGAGCTTTAAAAATGCTGATGCCCAATCCCCATACAAAGAGAGAAAAATTTAATTGGCCCAGGGTGGAGTCCTGGGCATAAGATTTTTAGAAACTCCCTGACTCCTTTCGTGGACGGCCATGATTGTGAAGCGCTGGGCCCTGAACAAAGAGGCCCCAGGGGAAATGAGGCCACAGACTGCTTTGGGCAAGATATTCCAGTAGGGGGCGCTCAGCTGATTCTATGTTTCTTAACATTGATCCGTGTCCCAAGTGTTAACCTATTTTCGGAGAGGCCTTTCTAACATAGATGGTACTCTAATTATTTTCAAAGTTTTTTTTTTTTTTTCTAAAAGTAAGGGGAATTTCCTGACAGCCCAGTGGTTAGGACTCCACTTCAGGGGCAGAGGCTCAACCCTTGAATAGGGAACTAAGGTCTCCCAAACCCTATAGCACAACCAAATAATAATAATTCTAATGATAATAAAATCTACAGTATCTTCAGATTTCAGGTTGAATATGGCAGATTAGATATATCCATTTATCTCTACTGTGTCCACAAAACCCCACTAAATGACAGTAAAGGAATCAAAAGAAAAGATATGTTGTTATTGACAAAACAGGAGAGCAGGTACCAGCAGCCAAGTGGGGACAAAGACACTTTAATGCTTCAGAACCCTGGAAAGCTCAGGAATTCTAAGCTATCTCTGAATGTTGAGGAAAATTTGATATCAGAATGGGCATCTAGCCTATCTGCTACAGTTTAAAACAAAGTGAAGAGAGTTGTATAAGCATACTATGTTATAGAAGCAAACAGGTGAAACTACTAAGGATTGAAAATGGTTGTTTCTGGGAAGTGGGAACTGGGATGCGAAAAACAATTATAGGTTTTGCTCTTCTGAGAGCCCTGTGTCATTTGGCCTTTAAAATTAAATTCTGAAAGCAATTATCCTTCAATTAAAAAACAAATTTTAAAAAAGTGAAAAAAGAAAGAAAATATTAAGCATATACAAAACTTAGTTTGTTTTTTTTTTTAAGCTGCTTTTGAAATGCGTTTGGGACTAAAGGTGTGCAAATACTGTAGATATGAATGTAAAGTTGTAAAATCTTTCCAGGTGACAGGTGGGTATTTCACTCTTCAAATTTGTCCTGAGGAAGTAATTGGACAACCACTGCTTCGAGCATAAAATAAAAATTGGAAACTATCTATACACCCTACACCAGAAATTTGATTTGAACAAGTGATGGCTCCTCCATACAGTGAAATTATATGTAAATACTTTAAATGATGGGTTGCACACCTCCCAGACGGTCAAAAGTTCTAAAAGCCTGAAAACAAAAGTTGCTGGGCATTTGAAACAGTGAAATGTTGATATAGTGCTGTTGAGTGTGTAGTGGTACATTGTCTTTGGAGGAAAAGCAAAAATTGGCATTACATAAATGAATAGTTAGATATACACTTTGATCAGCAATTCTCATAGGGAGTTTAAAATGACTCCCATGAACTATAGAATGCATGGAATTCTCCAGCCCAGAAAACTGGAGGGGGTAGTGTTATGCCCAGCGTCCAAGTCCCCAAAACTGAGAGAATAAGACATCCACAGCAATGCAAAAGCATAAAGGGGTTTATCGCTAGCTCAAGCCAGGGCTCCTGTCACATCCAACACAGTGGAGGAGAACAAGAGCCCCGAGCCCAGATTCACAGCAGTATTTATAAGTTTAGAACAAAGACAGGGAGTTGGCAAGGGTTGATTGGCTGCAGGGGTTTCCTGGTATTTACTGAATGGCCAGTTATCATCCCTCTGATTGGCCAGAGTTATCATCTCTCTGATTGGCCAGAGTTATCATCCCCAGAAGCCCTGGAAGCATGACTCAGGGATTATTTTTGGCCTAGTGCACCTCTCTGAGCCTGTCATGGCTCTGGTGAGGTTGTAACAGTAGCTGTTCTCTTCTCTAGGGGATCTTCCCAACCCAGGAATCGAACCTAGGTCTCTTGCATGGAAGGGGGATTCTTTACCAGCTGAGCTATGAGGGAAGCCTGAGACCATCTATGGATTTTTACCAATATTACATCCTGTAGTGGGAGGGGGGAGAAGAGAATGGACACACCTACCACATAAGTTTACGACCTACCTCAATAAGTTTATGAACAAAGAAAACGAACCTATATGAATAATGCAGCTATGAAAATTGACTACCACTTAATCCAGTAATAATAACTGTGGATTAGGGGAAAAAAAAAAAGGTGACTCACATGGTAAACAATTCACCTGCAATGCAGGAGACTCGGGTTTGATCTCCAGGTCCGGACGAGTCCCTGGAGAAAGGAATGGAAACTCACTGCAGTATTCTGGCCTAGAGAATTGCACAGACAGAGGAACCTGGCAGGTTACAGTCCATAGGGTGGCTAATAGTCCCACAGGACTGAGTGACTGACACTACAGAAAACAAAGCACAGCCCAAAAGACATTTACACGTGTGACAGAAAATGCGGGATCACGGAGAAAGAGTTCTCCTTTTCCCAGGTGGCTCTCTCTCTGAAAGTCGCTCAGTTGTGTCCGACCAGAAACTGTCTGGCTCCTCTGTCCATGGGATTCACCAGGCAAGAATACTGCAGTGGGTAACCATTCTCTGCTTAGGAGAATCTTCCCCAGGAACTGAGCCTGGGTCTACCGTATTGAAAGCAGGCTCTCTAAGCCATCAGAGAAACTCTAATCAGCAAAAGGGGCGGGGGGAAAAAAAAGCCGACAGCCAATAAACAGGCCCGGGTTCCAGTCGTGGGTAGCGAAAAATCTGTCTGGTTTCTTTGCTCAGTTGTGTCTGATTGGTCATCCTGTCTTCACTTGAAAATGCCCATTGTGGTTTTATGGATATTGGGTTTTTCCCTTATATCTCAGCTGGAAAAGAATTCGCCTATAGTGTGGGACACCTGGATTCGATTCTTGGGTTAGGAAGATTCCTGCAAAAGGGGGATACTACCCACTCCAGTATCGTGGCCTGGAGTATTTTATGGACTGCATAGTGCATGTGGTCACAAAAAGTCAGACACGACTAAACGTCTTTCACTTTAAACTCACTGAAAATCAAACCCGCAAACTGAAATGATAAAGAAAGCTTCAAAAACCTAAAAAAAACCACCCGAACTCCTTTATTTTTCAACTTCTACTTTTCTACACAAGTATATTGGTCTTGTTTAGTCTCACAAGACCTCCAAAAATTGTCTGGTAATGGAAGTATTATTTCTTCTTGGCCTTACTTGACCTAGTCTCCACTGCAATGCAAGAGACTAAGTTCAAGCAAAACCAAGAATTGGAGTATGGGTACTGCAGTGTGCCTGGGCCATACCAATAAGAGGGAGCTCACTCCTAATTCACTGAGGATGAGAAGCAAAAAAAGAGTACATCTTCGTGAAGAGGTTGTAGCAGATCTTTCAACGTAAGGGGACGAAGGCTCATTCTACGAAATACATTTAAAAGAAATCTATGATAAACTGAAATAATCAATTGAATGTATTGCACGCAGTGCATTCTGGTTAGGCAAATAAATGCTGAGTCCCCGCCCCCAAGATTTGCACTTTTCCTGCCCCAGCTCCCGCGAAGCTGGCTTCCAGTCCATTGTTCCCTGGCCCCTGACTCCATGTATTCTTTTCAATGGTCTGCGTCGATTTCTTTCGAATAAAGTATTTTGTTGATGGCTTAAGAAACTGATATAGGAGCGCTGCATTTGACACAAAGAAGGTTCACTATAAGGTCAAATGAAACAGAGTGCCCTGAGTGCACAGGCCTGCCAAACTATTTGCGACCCCATGGACTGTAGCCCTCCAGGCTCCTCTGTCCATTGAATTCTCCAGGCAAGAATACTGCAGTGGTTAGCCATTCCCTTCTCCAGGAGATTCTTCCCCAGGAGCAAACCTCTTTCTCCCACATTGTAAGCAGAGTCTTCACTGTCTAAGCCACCACGGTGACTCTAATCACTAATTTTAAATAAAGCTGTCTACCAATATAGGAGGAGCTGGTTCCATCCCTGGGTCATAAACATTGTCCAGTTCCTTTGCTCAGTCTTCTCCAAACAGTTCTTCCAGGGCTTGTTCAAACGCATGTCCACCGAGATGGTGGGTGCTATATAATGAGTCAATGTCGTCCTTTTCTCCTCCTGTCTTCAATCTTTCCCAGAATCAAAAAACCAAAAAAATCTCATTCAGGATTATGAAAATCTTACTGACTAGAAATCAACAACACGATTTCACATGATAAATACACATCAAACTCTTAACTGCTGCAGGCGTAGAAAACCTGCCCAAAGCCCTCCACGTTTCAAATTCTATTCTTCCACACAACAATATTGGCCTTGTGTATCTCACAAGGCCTCCAAAAATTAACGGAAGGTCGCCTTATCCCTACTTGGGCCTACCTCACCGAATCCTCAGTGAGACAAGACTCAGTCAAGTAAAAGCAAGGACAAGAGTAAACATACTGTAAAGAGCCTGTGAACATACTGATGAGGTGATGCTCACTTCTAACACAGTGAGGCTGAGGAGCATCAAGGGTAAGTCTGGGTCAAGAGTTTGCAGCAGATCTTTGTGCCTAAGAGGATGAAGGCTCATTCTTCAAAATACTACATTAAAAAAATTATGATAAATTGAAATAATAAATAGAAACTATATTGTGTTCTGGTTATGCAAATAAACACTGATCCCCGCCTCTGAGATTTGCGCCTTTCCCCCAGCTCCTGCGAAGCCCGCTTCCAGCCCCTTGTTCCCAGGCCCCTGACTCCATGTCTTCTCCTCGACGTTCTGAGTCTGATTTGTATCGAATAAAGGATGTTGTCGACAGCTTAAGAAAATGATGTAGGAGCGCTGCATTTGACACAGAGAAGGTTCACTATAATGTCAAATGAAATAGAGTACCGTGTGTGCTCACTCCTGCCCAATTTGGGATCCCATGGACTGTAGCCCTCCAGGCTCCTCTGTCCATGGAATTCTCCAGGCAAGCATACTGCAGTGGGTAGCCATTCCCTTCTCCAGGAGAAGCTTCCCCAGGATCGAATCTGGGTCTCCCGCTTTGTAAGCAGACTCTTTACTGCCTCAGCCATCAGGGTGACTCTAGTCACTATTTTTAAAAAACAAAAACAAAAGAAGTGCCAAAATAGGAAGGCCCGATTCCATCCCTGGGTCCAGAAAATTGTCCAGTTCATTTGCTCCGTTCTGTCTGACCGGCTTTCCTATCCGGCACTAACTCCCATGGCATGCTCAAAAAAATGTCCACTGAGTTGGTGATGCTATCTAATGGTTTTCCCCAATGTAATCCCTTTCTCCTCCCAGCTCCAGTCTTTCCCGGCACCAGAAAAATCTCCTGGAAAGCGCAGTCACAATTTTAAGAACCATACTGGCCAAAGACCAAGCAATTTTACTGACCAAACAACCTTACCTGCCCCCTGAGAAACCTGTATGCAGGTCAAGAAGTAACAGAACCAGGCATTGAAACCCATACTGGTTCCAAATTAGGAAAGGAAATAGTCAAGGCTGCATATTGTCACCCTGCTTATTTAACTTATATGCAGAGTACATCATGTGAAAAGCCAGGCTGGATGAAGCACAAACTGGAATCAACACTGCAGGGAGAAGCATCAATAACCTGATATGCAGATGACACCACCCTTATGGCAGAAAAAGAAGAACTAAAGAGCCTCTTGATGAAAGTGAAATTGGAGAGTGAAAAAGTTGGCTTAAAATTCAAAATTCAGAAAAGGAAGATCATGGCATCTGGTCCCATCACTTCATGGCAAATAGATGGGGAAACGGTGGAAATAGTGACTGCCTTTATTTTCTTGGGCTCTAAAATGACTGAGGACGGTGACTTCAGCCATGAAATTAAAAGACACTTGCTCCTTTGAAGAAAAGCTATGACCAACCAAGACAGCGTATTAAAAAGCAGAGACATTACTTGGCCGAAAGAGGTCCGTCCAGTCAAAGCTGTGGTTTTTCCAGTACTCATGAAACGATTGGAGAGTTGCACTTATGTAAAGAAAGCTGAAGGCCGAAGAACTGAGGCTCTTCTTGGACTGTGGTCTTGGGCAAAACGCTTGAGAATCCCTTGGACTGCAAGGAGATCCAACCAGTCCACCCTAAAGGAAATGAGTCCTGAATATTCATTGGAAGAACTGATGCTGACATGGGCCAAATTCCAATACTTTGGCCACCTGATGCAAAGAACTGACTTACTGGAAAACACCCCGATACTAAGAAGGACTGAAGTTCAGAGAAAAAACAAGACAGAAAATGAGATAGTTACACAGCACTATGGATTTGAAAAGCAAGAGTATGAATAAGCTCCCAGAATGGGTGATACAAAAACCCGAAAGCCCGCAGTCCACGGGATTATAAGACAACCAGACATGACTGAGATGATTAACTGAGTAGACCAAAGCCTAACACAAAACACACACACAAAAAAACTTGTTAATTATAGATAACAACCCCAGGAAAAAGACCAGTCTCAAACATTTTGTTTTCTAAGGTCTGTTTTTGTATACAACCATATTGGTTTTGTTTAGTTCACAAAGCCTCCAAAAATTGTGGGACATGCAGTCTATACGACTGTCAAAGTTTAACCGTCGGACAACGCAAAAGACCCACCTTAAGAACGAGCACTCCTAAATCAGTTACGGTGAGCAGCGTCATGGATAAGTCTGAGTCAAGAGTTTGCCGCAGATCTTTTCACTTAAGTGCGTGAAGGTTCATTCATCGAAACACTATGTTTAAAAGACATCTATGATGAATTAAAATAGTAAGTCAAGCTATATTGCGTGCAATGCATGCTGGTTATGCAAATGACCGCTGAGTCTCCGCCCCCGAGATTCACGACTTTCCCCACCCCAGCTCCCAGGAAGCCAACTTCCTATCCCTTATTCCCAGGCCCCTGACTCCATGTTTTCTCTTCCTCGACACTCTGAGTCTGATTTCTTCTCAATAAATATTTCGTTGATGGCTTAAGATAGTGATATATGGGTGCTGGATTTGACACAGAGGAGGTTCACTATAACGTCGAATGAAATGGAGTGCTGAACCTCCACAATCGTGCCCAGACTATTTGCGACCCCATGGACTATAGCCTTCCAGGCTCCTCTGTCCATGGAATTCTCCAGGCAAGAACATTGCAGTGGGTAGCCATTCCCTTCTTCAGAAGAAGGTTCCCAAAGATCGAATCTGGGTCTCCGGCTTTGTAAGCAGACTCTTCACTGTATAAGCCATCAGGGTGACTCTAATCACTATTTTAAAAAAAAAAAAAGGTGACTGCCAAAATAGGAGAACTGAGTCATCAGAAAACACCCTGATACTGGGAAAGATGGAAGCCATGAGGAGAAGGGGACAACAGAGAATGAGATGGTTGGATGGCATCACCGCCTTGATGTACGTGAGTTTGAGCAAGTTCCAGGAGCTGGTGATGAACAGAGACCCTGGCATGCTGCAATCCATGGGGTCGCAAACAGTCTGACATGACTCAGGGACTGAACTGAACTGAACAGGGCATGGCTCATAGTTTCATTGAATTAGACAAGGCTGTGACCAATGTGCTTATTTAACTTATATGCAGAGAACATCATGAGAAATGCTGGACTGGGAGAAACACAAGCTGGAATCAAGATTGCCAGGAGAAATATCAATAGCCTCAGATATGCAGATGACACCACCCTTATGGCAGAAAGTGAAGAGGAACTAAAAAGCCTCTTGGTGAAAGTGAAAGTGGAGAGTGAAAAACTTGGCTTAAAGTTCAACATTCAGAAAATGAAGATCATGGCATCCGGTCCCATCACTTCATGAGAAATGGATGGGGAAACAGTGGAAACAGTGTCAGACTTTATTTTGGGGGGCTCCAAAATCACTGCAGCTGGTGATTGCAGCCATGAAATTAAAAGATGCTTACTCCTTGGAAGAAAAGTTATGAGCAACCTAGATAGCATATTCAAAAGCAGAGACATTACTTTGCTGACTAAGGTCTGGCTAGTCAAGGCTATGGTTTTTCCAGTAGTCATGTATGGATGTGAGAGTTGGACTGTGAAGAAGGCTGAGCACCGAAGAATTGATGCTTTTGAACTGTGGTGTTGGAGAAGACTCTTGAGAGTCCCTTGGACTGCAAGGAGATCCAACTAGTCCATTCTGAAGGAGATCAGCCCTGGGATTTCTTTGGAAGGAATGATGCTAAAGCTGAAGCTCCAGTACTTTGGCCACCTCATGCGAAGAGTTGACTCATTGGAAAAGACTCTGATGCTGGGAGGTATTGGGGGCAGGAGGAGAAGGGGACAACGGAGGATGAGATGGCTGGATGGCATCACGGACTCGATGGACGTGAATCTGAGTGAACTCCTGGAGTTGGTGATGGACAGGGAGGCCTGGCGTGCTGCGATTCATGGGGTTGCAAAGAGTCTGAGCGACTGAACTGAACTGAACTGTGATCCATGTGATCAGTTTAAGTTTTCTTTGACACTGGTTTTCATTCTGTATGCCCTCTGACAGATAAGAATAAGAGGCTTATGGAAGCTTCCTGCTGGGAGAGACTGACTGTGGGGAAACTGGGTCTTGTTCTGATGGGTGGGACCATGCTCAGTAAATGTTTAATCCAATTTTCTGTTGATGGGTGGGGCTGTCTTCCCTCCCTGTTGTTTGACCTGAGACCAAACTAAGGTGGAGGTAATGAAGATAATGGCCACCTCCTTCCAAAGGTCCCAGGCAGGCACTGCTGCACTCAGTGCCCCCAACCCTGCAGCAGTATACTGCCGACACGTGCCTCTGCCAGGGACTCCTGGACACCCGCGGGCAAGTCTGGGTCAGTCCCTTGTGTGGTCCCTGCTCCTTTCTCCTGGGTCCTGGTGCACACAAGGTTTTGTTTGTGCCCTCCAAGAGTCTGTTTCCCCAGTCCTGTGTAAGTTCTGTAAGCAAATCCCACTGGCCTCCACAGTCAAATTCCTTGGGGGTTCTCAGTTCCCTTGCCAGATCCCCAGGTTGGTAAATCTGTTGTGGGTCCTAGAACTTCCTTAACAGTGCGAGAATTTCTTTGGTATGATTGTTCTGCAGTTTGTGGGTCGTCTGCTCGGGGGCTCTATGGTTGGGGTTAATGGTGACCTCCTCCAAGACGGTTTATGCCACAGGGTGTGTGACCAGGGCTCCTGCACACAGAGCCCCTGCCCCTGCGGCGGGCCACTGCTGACCCACCGTCCCTCCACGGGAGACACTCACACACAGTTCTGGCTCAGTCTCAGTGGGGTTTCTGAGCTCTGCTGTGCACAAGGCTCTCTTTGAGCCTTCCAAGTGTCACTGGTGGGTATGGGATTTGATTCTAAATGAAATTTCACCCCTCCTACTATCTTGTTTGGGCTTCTCCTTTGCCCTTGGACATGGGGTATCTTTTTTTGGTGGGATCCAACATTCTCCTGTTGATGGTTGTTCAGCACCGAGTTGTAATTTTGGACTTCTCCCAGGAGAGGATGAGGGCACGACCTTCTACTCCTCCATCTTGTATGGGAATCTTTGGTCAGATTCCCATAACACTGAAAGGGGATATCCAAGAGATTTTTTGGTGCTGGGAAAGATTGAAAGCAGGTGGAGAAAGGGACCACAGTGCAAAAAGCAATTAGATGGCATCACCAACTGAATGGAGATGAGTTTGAGCAAGCACAAGTGTTGGTGACAGACAGGAAGGCTGGTCGGATAAGACTCAGCAAATGAACTGCACAATTTTCACGACCCAGGGATGGAACCGGGCCTTAGTATATTGTACTATATTGGCAGTCACCTTTTTTTTTTTTTAAATAGTGATTAGAGTCACCGAAAGCAAGGAGTCCGTTCACAAAGCAAGAGACCCAGGTTCGATCCTGGGGAAGCTTCTCCTAGAGAAGGGAATGGTTACCCACTGCAGAATTCTTACCTGGAGAATTCCATGGACAGAGGAGCATGGAGGGCTATAGTCCGTGGGGTTCACAAATAATCTGGGCATGACTGAGGAGGTTCGGCACTCTCATTCGACATTATAGTGAACCTTCTCTGTGTCAAATGCAGCGCCCATATATCATTATTGTAAGCCGTCAACAAAATCCTTATTGAAAAGAAATCAGACTCAGAGTGTCGAGGAGGAGAAAACATGGAGTCAGGGGCCTGGGAACAAGGGACTGGAAGCTGGCTTCCCGGGTGCTGGGGCGGGGAAAGGGGTGAATCTTGGGGGCGGGGACTCAATGAATATTTGCATAACCAGCATGCACTGCATGCAATATAGTTTCAATTTATCATAATTTCTTTTACTGTTGTGTTTTGAAGAATGAGCCTTTAGTCGCTTAAGAGAAAACATCTGTTGCGAACTCTTGACCTGGACTTACCCTTGACGCTCTTCACCCTAACTGTGTTATGTGTGCTTGTGCCCAAGTGGGGTCTTTTGCCGTACATTTAGTATTCAATAGGTTAGGATTGGGGGAGAAACATCACTGCGTTACTCTCAATTTTTGGAGGCCTTGAGAGAAGCAAGGCCAACATCATTGTATGCAAAAACAGACTTTGCAAAGTGAAAGCTTTGAGTCAGGCTTTGTTTCTGGGCTTCTTATATTTAAGAGCTTTTTGTGTGATTATCGGGGTGAAATTCCGAGGTTAGGCTTCGCTGTGCTCAGTTGACTCTTCTGTCGTGTCCGACTATTTTGTAATCCCATGGACTGTGACACTTCAGGATGCCTTGTCTATCACACATTCTTGAAATTTACTCATACTCATTTTGTTCGAATCAATGGTGCTATCTAACCATTTCATTTTCTGTCGTCTCTTCTCCTTCCACCTTTAGTCCTTCCCAGCATCAGGGTCGTTTCCAGTAAGTCAGTTCTTTGCATCAGGTCGGCTACGTATCGGAGTTTCAGTGTCTGCATCAGTTCTTTCAAGGAATATTCAGGACTGATTTTGGTCAGTAAGGTTCTCATAACCGTGAATGGGCTTTCTAGGAGATTTTTCTGGTGCCAGGAAAGATTGAAGATGGGAATAGGAAAGGACAACATTGGGGAAAACTATTAGATAGCATCATCGACTTGGTGGACATGACTTTGCGCATGCCCCGGGTATTAGTGATGGATAGGAAAGCCAGTCGGACAGAACTGAGGAAATGAACTGCTCAGTTTTCGTGACCCACGGATGAAACCGGGCCCTCCTATTTTGGCAGTCAATTTTTTTAAAAAACAAAATAGTGATTAGAGTCCCCCTGATTGCTGAGACAGTGGAGAGTCTGTTCATGAAGCGGGATACCCAGGTTTGATCCTGGGGAGCTTCTCCTGGAGAAGGGAATGGCTGCCCACTGCAGTGTTCTTGCCTGGCGGTCCAAGGACAGAGGAGCCTGGAGAGCTGTATTCCATGGGGTCGCAAATAGTCTGGGCACAACTGAGGAGATTTTGCACTCTATTTCATTTGACATTATAGTGAACCTTCTCTGTGTTAAATGTAGCACCCATATATCATCTCAAGCTGTCCAAAACATCCTTATTGAAAAGAAATCAGACTCAGAGTGTCGAGGAGGAGAAAACATGGAGTCAGGGGCCTGGGAACGAGGGACTGGAAGCTGGCTTCCCGGGTGCTGGGGAGGGGAAAGGGGCAAATCTCAGGGGCGGGGACTCAATGAATATTTGCATAAGCGGCATGCACTGCATGCAATATAGTTTCAATTCATCATAATTTCTTTTAAACGTTGTGTTTTGAAGAATGAGCCTCAGTCACTTAAGAGAAAAGATCTGTTGCAAACTCTTGACCCGGCCTTACCCTTGACGCTCCTCACCCTAACTGTGTTATGTGTGTTCGTGCTCAAGTTGAGTCTTTTGGATTGTCCTTAGTATTTGGTTGGTTAGCTCTGGGGGAGAAACATCACTGCGTTACTCTCAATGTTTGGAGGCCTTGTGAGAGAAACAAGGCCAACATCGCTGTATGCAAAAACAGACCTTGCAAAGTGAAAGCTTTGAAGCAAGCTTTTTTTTCTGGTCTCCTTATATTTAAGAGCTTTCTGTGTGGTTATCAGATGAAACTTCAAGGTTAGCTTTTGGTCTGTTCAGTTAATTCCATCAGTCGTGTCTGACTATTTTGTAATCCCATGGACTGTGACACTTCAGGATGCCCTGTCTATCACACATTCTTGAAACTTACTCATACTCACGCCATTCTAATCAATGGTGCTATCTATTTCATTTTCTGTCGTCTCTTTTCTCCTCCCACCTTTAGTCCTACCCAGCATCAGGGTTGTTTCCAGTAAGTCAGTTCTTTGCCTCAGGTGGGCAAAGTATTGGAGTTTCAGTGTCTGCATCAGTTCTTCCAAGAAATATTCAGGACTAATTTTGGTCAGTAAGGTTCTCATAATCGTGAATGGGCTTTCTAGGAGATTTTTCTGGTGCTGGGAAAGATCGCAGACGGGAGTAGGAAGGGACGACATTGGGGAAAACCATTAGATAGTATCATCGACTCGGTGGACATGAGTTTGTGCATGCCCCGGGTATTAGTGACAGATAGGAAATCCAGTCAGACAGAACTGAGCAAATGAATTGCGCAGTTTTCGCCACCCACGGATGAAACCGGGCCCTCCTATTTTGGCAGTCAATTTTTTTTTTAAAATAGTGATTAGAGTCCCCCTGATTGCTGAGACAGTAGAGAGTCTGTTCACAAAGCGGGAGACCCAGGTTCAATCCTGGGGAGCTTCTACTGGAGAAGGGAATGGCTGCCCACTGCAGTATTCTTGCCTGGCAGTCCAAGGACAGAGGAGCCTGGAGGGCTGTATTCCATGGGGTCGCAAATAGTCTGGGCATGACTGAGGAGATTTTGCACTCTATTTCATTTGACATTATAGTGAACCTTCTCTGTGTTAAATGCAGCGCCCATATATCATTATCTTAAGCTGTCAACAAAATCCTTATTCAAAAGAAATCAGACTCAGAGTGTCAAGGAGGAGAAAACGTGGAGTCAGGGGCCTGGGAACAAGGGACTGGAAGGTGGCTTCCTGGGTGCTGGGGCGGGGAAAGGCGTGAATCTCGGGGGCGGGGACTCAATGAATATTTGCATAACCAGAATTCACTGCTTACGATATAATTTCAATTTACTATTTCAATTTATCGTAGATTTCTTTTATAAACATAGTATTTCACTGAATGAGCCTTAGCCCACTGAAGAGAAAAGATCTGCTGCAAACTCTTGACCTGGACTTCCACTTGACGCCCCTCAGCCTCACTGTGTTATATCTCTCTGTACTGTACAATATATTCTTGTTGATTCTTTATTTCATGTGTAGTAGTTTGTATCTCTCAATTCCGTACTCTTATCTAGTGGTGTTTTTTTAAACTGAAGTATAGTTGGTACACAGCGTTGTGTTAGTTTCAGGTGTACAACACAGTGACTCAGGTACACATACATTAGGCCACTCAGTTTTGACAATTAATTTGGTCTCAAAGACACTGAAGGAGGCCCTTGGTTATTAGGAGACCCTAAAATGTCAACCCACTCCAGTACTCTTGCCTGGAGAATCCCATGGAGGGAGGAGCCTGGTAAGCTTCAGTACATGGGGTCACAAAGAGTCGGACACGACTGAGCGACTTCACTTCACTTCACCAAACCATTATTTCAGCACATGCTCAAGACTGCCATCTTGGTGAGATTAAAATCAAGAGTGCTTTGAAACAGAAACAACTGAGTTAAGAAAAAATTCTTCCATCTATCACTAAACACTACAAAGCACTGAGAGAAGGCAAGCATTAAGCATCATCTAAATAGATGGTAAAGAGCTTGCCTGCAGTACAGGAGACCCAGCTTCTATCCCTGAGTCGGGAAGATCCCCTGGGGAAGGAAATGGCAACCCACTCCAGTATTCTTGCCTGGAGAATCCCATGGACAGAGGAGACTGTCAGGCTACAGTCCATGGGGTCAGGAAAGAGTCGGACATGACTGAGCAACTAACACTTTCAAACATCTGCTGGGTTAAATTAAGGATGTGCCATGGGGTCCCACAGAAGGCTTAAAGCTACTTATCTTATCAAATGCTGTGATGAGCTATGAAATGAGTTCTGGCACATATTCTTTGACATTAGCAAGCCATGCTCTTTTTAAAGAAATGTCTTATTTCTTATGCACTGTAGAATTATGCACAAGAATAGAAAAAGGGTTTGGCAGCCAAGTCCCTTGACAAATCACATCAAGGTGAAGAAGAACAAAACAGCTTCTACAGACACATTTGCAGTCTCCAAGCAACAGTTACAGTTTTTAACAACAGAGGGGCAATATAATGAGATTTGACCATCAGAATTTTCCCCAGGTCTTTGCAAATTCATAACAAGTTCAGCTGTATCTACTTGGCACACCTCCAAAGAGGAATAGGACTAAGATAGCCTTGTGTATCAGACATATTACAACTCTCTATGGACACAGTGCTATCTTTCCAGGAAAGCCCAGCATTTTCCAGTAGTTTTAAACTCAAAATCCAGCCCCAATAATGAGAAAGAGATGTTGTTATACAGTTGTGCAAACCCATAGAAGATATCACACCAAGAGTGAATGCTCATGTAATCTATGGACTTTGGGTGATTATGATGTATCAATATAGGTTCATCAATTGTAGCAGATGTCCCACTGTGGTGGGGGTGTTGATAATGGGGAGGACACACATGTGTGAAGCTAGGGAGTGTATGGAGCCCTCTCTACCTTCCTCTGTGAACCTACAACTGCTGTTTAAAAAACTGTCTTAAAAAAATCCAGCCCCACATGGAAGAGGGGCTAGATTAAGTGAGCAATGATTTGGCCAACTCTGAATTAAAGATTCAAAGAGAAGGCAAATCAGCTTGCTACCTCTTTTCCGGTCCTCATCTTATGGGTCCAGTAAGCTCATAACAATGATTATCGTAGCACCAGGGTGCAGGAAGTTCACACTATACCACATTAACTGGCATCAGAGACACGTCTCCAGTGCCTACCCCTCCCCTGCATATCCCAAATCACCCTGCATTCACTGTGTGCATTTACAAATTAAGGGTGATGATCAAGAGGCAAAAAGGCAAGCTAGAAGGGCTGGAGTGAGCCACAGCAATGTCACTGAGCCCCAGAGGAAGCCTTTATGATGCTCCTGATGGAGTGAGGCAGTGTGAATGTTTAACAGTTCTATTGAGGTATAATTTCAGAAATACCATCAGCTTCTCCCATTTGGAATGTACCATGTAACGACCTTTGGGAACCATCCTGAGTTGGGCTACCATCCCCACAGTCCTGTTTAGGGACACTTCCGTCACCCTGCAGAGACCCCTGATACCCATTTACGGTCACCTCACCCCCAGCCCTGTCTCTGTAGATTTGCCTTTCTGGATATTTCACACAAACAGAATCATATACTACGTGCTCTTTGTATCTGGCTTCTTTCAGTGAGCATAATGATTTTAAGGTTCATCCATGGCAAAGTAACATTTTGCTACAAGGAATTTTATGTCCAATCCTTAGGATTCTTAACAAAATTCATAAACCACAGACCATGCAGCTCATGAGAAGCAGAGTTTGGGTTATTCTCCTTTCCTTTTGTTTCCTATTCCATAACATTCCTTAATAGCTCAAAAACCATGGGGACATCATCACAAACTAAAGTTCAAGGATCTTATTACAGATTTGGTGCCATCACATGCGAGGGCCAAAGAGGCTGTGTCAGAGCGAGTGATGTAGTGATCTATGTCTTCCTGATACAGAAGTGCCTTTGTCCCCAAAGATACCTTGGTGAGAATGGGTTTTGAGTGATCATCTCCTAGATACCACTATCCTCTGATTCCATTTTAGTTAAGTGATTGGATTCTTTCTTCAGGATAAATAGCAGTATAAATCCTACTGGATTTCACAATCATTTGCATGGACAAAATAATGCTTTCCCCTTACACTCACATACAGCCTTTTGCCCTATGGATTGTTTCACTTTTTTGCAGTTGCAGCCATGCCACCCCCCTTCCCTAACCCCGACCCGCCCACACTCCCACATTGCATTCTTTTCTCATCATCTTGGTTAAGCTGGGCACTAAGAGTCTCCGTGACTTACTTATGGTAGGCTAACAGATTACATGTATGTACATTGGATCTTATTTTTAAAGAGCATTCCTTCTAAAACTGAAATCTGTCTTATGTATCTATACATTTTATACACCAACCAAGTGGCAGATCTGCACAATTCTTACTGTATCTGGATCCAGCTTTTTGTCTCCTCTTCCTACTTCGATAAATAGAACACCAAGGAAGAGAGCATCACCCTGCCTTCATGGGGACCCTTGATTCTCAGAGAGAGTAGCTATCAAGGAACCTATAATAGTCAGCTGAGGTCTAAGGAATCCCAAGAAAACAATTTGTTACCCTTGTGTTGTCCTGTAGGTAGGGCCAACAGCCAGCCAGTCTATATAAATAACAACCAGGAAGACAATAAATCAGTCCGTTCTGGATTGATTTATTGTCTGGAATTTACTGTCTGGAATGTTTCTCTGTCACATTGGCCTGAGTTAGCCTTAGAAGATGGTAGATGTGGCCATCTTGGAACAACGACATGAGGTGTGATTTAGATGCCACTGTGGGTAATTGTCTATGTGAGCAAATTCAGGAGCTGGCAAGAGGCACAGAGAGGTGGCATAACTTGCCCAAGGCCGTACAACTGGTTGGGATTCAAACCCATGACAGGGAAGAGCCACAGGCCTTTCATTCAAAGACCGTCTTGTCTCTCTGCATCGCTAAAGGAGTGACACAGAGGCCAGAAGGGCAGAAGCCACCAAGATGGACCAGCAGAAGCTCAAGGCTCAGAGCAGCAATTCCAAGGAGAACTCAGGATGTTGGGAGGGTCAGGAAGAGAGTGAAGAAGGGCTCCTAGCTAAAGCAAGAAGAAAATGCTACAATGACCCTCCAGAAATTGACTGATTTCTCTTGAGGGAAACTTCAAATGCCAGGGCAAGTGAGGGAGAGGAGAAAGGGCTGGCCAAGCTGTGGTCCAGACCAGCACTTGGGTGTCTCCTTGGAACAGGGATGTTGACTGGGCCAGAGCTTCTCAATCTGTGCCATGCACCAGAATCACTGGGGGCTCTCTAGTGCAGACTCCAGTCCAGTGGGGCCCAAGACTCTGCACTTGTGACACGCCCAAGGTGGTGCTGGTCCATGCACTGCACTGAGTAGCAAAGGACTAGGCTGATAGAAACATGTTGTTCAGTCGCTCAGTCACTTCCAACTCTGATCCCAGGGACTGTAGCACACCAGGCTTGCCTGTCCTCCCCTGTCTCCCAGAATTTGCTCAAACTCATGTCCAGCGAGTCGGTGATGCCATCCAACCATCTCATCCTCTGTCGTCCCCTTCTTCTCCTGCCCTCAATCTTTCCCAGCATCAGGGTCTTTTCCAATGAGTCAGCTCTTTGCATCAGGTGGCCAAAGGATTGGAGTTTCAGCTTCAACATCAGTCCTTCCAATGAACACCCAGGGTTGATCTCCTTCAGAATGGACTGGTTGGACCTCCTTGCAGTCCAAGGGACTCTCAAGAGTCTTCTCCAACACCAGAGTTCAAAAGCATCAATTCTCTGGTGCTCAGCTTTCTTCACAGTCCAACTGTCACATCCATACATGACCGTTGGAAAAACCGTAGCTTTAACTGTACAGACCTTTGTCAGCCAAGTGACTGCATAGGTTTAAAATGGTGGCTTAGGGCTTCTAATGGAGGCCTCCTAGGGGCAGTCCCTCCAGGATTCAAAAGGGCCTAGCCTTCAACAGGATGAGATTCTTGAGTGGGAGTTTCTAAAATCAACCTCCCAGCAAAAACACCCAGGGGCCTCAAAGCTCTAAGTCTGAGACGGTTTCACAATCAAGACCCAAATCGGCTGAAAAGGCTCCCTCTGGAGGTTTCCAGGTTTAAGAGAGAAAGATGTTCTGGAGCACGTGGAGAGATACATGTTTGTGGGAGAAAGGGGGAGCCTGCGTCTGGACTTTGTGGCCGTTCCATACATTTGTGTCCATGCGGGCACAGCATTTATTGAACTAACCTTGTTTATTGTCCATTGAGCTCTGCGCTGAGCACTGTTTGTCACCACTATAAATACAGTCTGTAAGGATACATCACATAGTTAGCAGTGGCCGTCTACAGAGCATGGAATTTGGAGCAAAATATTTCATGTGCCTTTCTACTTTAGGCAGTTCTGTGTGGCCTGAGTTGTTGAATAAACTGGCTTTACACCCTGAGGATCAGGATATGCCACCTGACCTACTCCAGACACACCAAGTGTTTCTTACTTCTGTGCCTTTGGGCAGATGCCCCTGTCCCGAACGCCCTTGCCCACTTGGCAAACTCCTACTTTGCTGTCACGGCTCCCCCTTGTGGCTCAGATGGTAAGGAATCTGCATGCAAAGTGGGAGACCTGGGTTTGATCCCTGGGTCGGGAAGATCCCCTGAAAAAGGCAACGGCAATCCACTCCAGTACTCTTGCCTGGAGAATCCCATGGACAGAGGGGCCTGGCGGGCTGCAGTTCCATGGGGTCACAGGGAGTCAGACACGACTGAAGCGGCTAAGGAGCAGCACCCCGCTCCCATGCTGCTGCCTCCAGGAAGCCCCCTTGGTGAAACCCCAGGTTGAATCCAGGCTCTTTGATGTGTTCTCACAGCATTTCGCCTGCTCTTTCTTGAGAGTCCTTACCACAGTCTATGACAATATTGGGGTTTTTCTGCAATTTCTTTTACTAGACAGTGAGCAGCTTGAAGGCAGAGGCTTGGTTTCCTTTCTATCTGTATTTCCAGCTCCCAGCTTGGGGCCCGGCATGTAGGAACCACTAATCCCTGTTCTTCAGTCATTCTGTTTCTAGATACACTCGCCTGTTTTTCAAGCATTTTGGGTCGAGTTTTCATTTGCTACCATCAGATGTGGGGCTTTGCTGGCCCTGCTGTGATCCAGATCAGCACTGTAAATTGTGGTCAGGCGGGTTCACCACAGCTTGTGTTTTGGGTCAAGTTCCTTAACTGGGCTTAAGACCACCAGAGTTCCCGCTTGCGAGGCATTAAAGTGACTTAGTGAGCAAGCCCAATTGAGGGTCCTGTCTTGATTTTCAGCCATCACACAGCCTGGCTTAAGTGCAATTAGAAGTAACAGTTGTCAAGCTCCCAGTCTGTTCAGGCTCTCGCCCTTGTCACTGACCTACATTCCTCATCTGGAAGTGATTTAAATTCACCTGACATTTGTTTGGAGGAGGTAGCCAAGTCGTGTCAAGGCAGATGGCTCCAGCCCTGTGCCAGAGAACTCTGTCTCAGCCGATCCGCCCTGAGGGACTCGTTCTCAACCTTTTGAATTAAGCCTTGAGGTTGAGTGCTAGCAGACAGCCTTGTCCTCTGGCATTATGTGGAAGAAGCTGCCTGGGAAGGAAGAAATCAAGTTTATTTGCAAAGGAGGAAGCAATAGCAAGAATGACAGAGATGGACAAGCTGGAGCGCAGACACGGTTATTGTGAGTGATACAAATCCTCAGGGACCACACCTTAGAGATGGAAAGTACCTAAGAATTACAGACTGAACAGGCCGAGCGTTTTGCACGTTGGTGAGCCAAATCATACTCCATTATCCTCACCAAACTGTCTAATCGAGTAGCCACTACCCACATGTGGCAATTTAAATTTCAGTGAATTAAAGTGAAATAAGGTTAACTGGTTCTCATGTCGCACTAGCAACGTTTCAAGGGTTTCATAGCCACAGCGTCCATGTTGGACGGCATGGACCTAGAATGTCTGCTTCCTTGCAGAGACTTCTGTTATCCAGCACACGTCTAAGCATGCAGCAAAGTGGTGTCTGTGCTCTCTTCTCTAAATATGCCCCTGGAGCCTTCTTTCTGGTCATTTTCCAAACACTCTGGGGGCACCTTGCCTATTAAGCTCAGCTCTCTGAATGGAATGGAAGGGAGCTAGAAACAGCTAAGCCGACAATCACCGTCAAGTACAAGCTCATTATTTTCCATGTCTTTTATTTCCAGCCAACCCCTCGCTGCCTTGCCACCTGCTCACAGGGTCTCAGTAGCCCCCGAGCAGCTCGCATGCTGTTTCCACCAGGACCCTTCACATACTTGAAAGCAGGACTTCCAGACTGAAGGAGAACCGAACACTTCTGTGATGAGGTTTTAACAGCTTCTCCATATGTGAGGCTCAGGCCATTCCTCTGGGGACTGGCCTCTGATGTTATGGTTTCCAGCATTTTGAAGGCAGCTTTGAATACTTCTGGATATTTTATAGGCTGAGGAAATTGGGGTCTCATTTTATGGTGTATTATAAAGGATCTCACCAGAGCAAAGGAGAAAATGTGCCCAGATTCAAAGCAGTTATTTATAGAATGGCCATTCTCTTATTTTTAAAGAACATACATGCGCCATACGAAATACATACCACCACGGTCAGGTAATAGGAATAAGAAGAAGGAATAGAAGAATTGATAAAGAATTGCTCCTTTTTAAAGGTTATTTTTCTTAAAATATACTTTATATAACATATAACATGCATATGTGTATATATATGTATGTATGTGTGTTTGGTGTATGCAAAAAATTGTTTGTGTCTGGGTTCGCCATTAATATCAAGAAGACACTAGAGACAATCACGAATCAGACATCCACGAGAACCCGGAAATCTAGAAAGGACCATCAGTTTGGATGGAGCTGAGAAAACAGCCCTGTTATTCCAGTTTCCCCAAGTGATTCCATTTTGGAAGGCCCTAGATGAGAACCATATGGAAAAGACACTGACTAAAGTAAACTGTAGTCTGCTTATGGACTCTACTTCCCCCACTCATAGTCAGCCATACTCCTATTAAATTACCAAATATTTCATCAGTATATCTAGGAAACAGTAGTGTCTGTCTGTTGTTTTGTTTGTTTATAGCAGGCTATCCTTCAAGAGGACTTCCCTGGTGGCTCAGACGGTAAAGCGTCTGTCTACAATGCGGGAGACCTGGGTTCGATCCCTGGGTTGGGAAGATGCCCTATGGATCTAAGAGAAATACAAAACATGACATACTCTTGAAACTCATCAACTGCTACAAATATATCAATCATTACAAATATACTGTTCACTAGTATACTTGTTATACATTGTGTTAAATGTATTGATTGTTATATCTCAGAAGTATCCATTGAACAGTGTTTAAACATAAGAGGCAAAGTCAACTTTAAAAATAAGTGGAGGGACTTCCTGGTGGTCTGGCAGAGAGACTTCACCTTCCAATGAGGGCGATGTCAACAACAACAACAACAAATGCACAATGTGAGTGTTGCGAGTTAAGTTTTATTTGGGGCAAAATGAGAACTGTAGCCCAGGAGACAGCATCTCAGATAGCTCTGAGAAACTGCTCCAAAGGAGCAGGGTGAAAGGTCAGTATACATGTGATTTTGGTGAAGGTGGAATACGTGCAATCGAGCACATATTTTTCCAGAAGCTTTCTGCTAGTCATGAGAAACAGTCATCACCATGAAGGATTTCATACTTTTCTAGATATGAGGATGTCGACTTAGAAGAAAAAATGCACCACATGAGAGTAGCAAGTTAAGTTTTATTTGGGGCAAATGGAGACTGCAGCCCTGGAGCCAGCACCTCAGATAGCTCTGAGAAACTGCTCCAAAGAGGCAGGGGAGAAGGTCAGTATATGTGTGATTTCGGTGAAGGGGAAATCCATGCCATGAAGCACTTTTTCCAGAAGGCTTCTACTAGTCTTGTGAAATCTTCACTAGTCACGAGGAACAGTGTCACCATGAAGGATTTTGGTGGTTTTCTAGATATGAGGAGATGCAAGAATTGGGCTCATAAAATCAGCTCCTGAGAATAACGAACTATCTGAAGACCTGCCCAGCCACTTTTCCCAGAAGCAGAGGGACTCATTTCTGCTCTCCACCCTGAACTCTTTTGGGGGCGTTAGAGGTCAGCAGCTGCAGCAGCACGATCTAATCCTTGTAGAGATCGATGGCAAGCACCCATGGCAAGTGCCAATTTGTAGTTGACAGGGATGTGGGTTTGATCTCTGGTCAGGGCTGGGATCCCCTGTGCCTTGCAGCCAAAAAAACCAGAACAGAAACAACAGAAGCAATCTTGTAACAAATTCAATAAAGACTTTGGAAATGGTCCACATTAAAAAAAAATCTTAAAAAAGAAGTAAGTGAAGAAATTGGGCAAAAGCAAATAGAGTGAACTGCTCAACAGAATTAGTTCTAAACTTCCAAACAGCCAAGACAAGAAGAGAAACACAGGCAGTTACATGATCCAGCATTCAAAAAGCATGGACTAATTCTTAAGGTGTTCTCTTCCCCCCAGTGCTGGCAGAGAGAACAGCATAAAGTGAAGAAGGACCTCATCAATGACCCCACGAAAAAAATTATTTGGTATGTTTGTTCTTCTAGTAGGCCAATGGAAATAAAAAAGCAGTTCTGAAGCAAACAGCTTAGGGATCAAAACAATTTTGTCTGGATGAGAATCTTTCTGATGGATCTTTTCGTCCAAGGATAAATGGTAGAGGTGTGGTTCTTAGAATAATTGGGAAAATGATCCAGCTGTTGGAATCAGCTGGGGATCTTTTCAAACTCCATAAGCACCTCCCCATTGCCATCTTCTGTGAGATTTCCTAAGACTCTCGGATTTTTTTAATGGAAATAATATCAATTGACAATGTTGTATTAGTTTCAGGTGTACAGAAGAGTGATTCAGATATATATTCTCTTTTTACATACTCTTCCAGTATAGAACTCTAGGATGTTTGTCCTGAAATTTACTAACAGTGGGCCTGAACTGCATCTCTCCTGTGTGTTGGGGCAGGAACCTCATGGAGAATAGAGGTTGTGGTGAGAGCGTCATCCGGAGCAGACACAAAACCACCTAGGGAGCGTTCTCCATGAACTGTCTTGATGTCACCCTAGACCTGGGAATCTGTGTCCCAGATGGAGCCATGCCCATGTATTTTTAACTCCCTTACCATGTGGTTCTGATGCAAAACTCCCTTGAGAAATGCCAACTAGAGCAATGGATGGAACATGTAGTGTTTGAACAAGCTCCCCTAAATATTTTTTTCCAAGAAAATTTTTCCGAAAGACTGAATTCCAAGCTATACTCCCTAGGAAACATACCCAGCATGCCACTCTGTCATTTCAGTTGATCAGTCCTGTGATGGATTTACCAGGTAGCTCATCTCAACATGGAGGAGGCGTCCGCTGATTAAAGCAGAGGATAGCAACAGAGGGGCATTCCTAACAGGCAATCTTCCTCCTCTGCCTACTCACGTGTCTCTGAACACAAGTAAGATAGTCTGTGGGTCAGAATCCAGATTCCACCTGTTTCTTTGGATCCTTGACCTTTGGAGGTGCCCCGTGGTGTGTGAATCTACTTCTGTACCTCCAGGCCTTGCTCAAAATGCCACTGATGGAAAGAGATCATATTGATATTGTACATTTGATGCCTGGAAAGAAAAAATCTGATATCTAAAGTATTTTCAGCATTCACCAAATTGATTTAGATTAAATTTATATATAACAGTGATGTGAATGACATTCACTGTTCTCAGACAACACAGATAGAGGAACTACCCACCTGGCCCAGATAATTTGACATGCCTTGAGATTCCTGAACCAACATGTTTGAGAAGAGTCAATGTCATTCACAGCACCATCATTATATATAAACATTATTACAACAATATTACATATATCATTATATATGTTTTATATTACATATATTATTTAAAAATTGTATATAATTATATAAATATGTATTAAATTTTACTAAAGTTTAATTACTATACTATAAAAAGAGGAGGATGAGGAGAAAAACGGTGCAGGAGCGGCGGCTGTGACGGCGCAGGTGTGGCCGAGAGGAGCTACCGCACGTCCAAGGTAAGGAGCAGTGGCTGCAATTTGCTGGAGCACCCGGAAGAGATACCCCATGTCCGAGATAAGAGAAACCCAAGTAAGTTATGACCAACCTAGACAGCTTATTAAAAAGCACAGACATTACTTTGTCAACAAAGGTCCGTGTAGTCAAGGCTATGGTTTTTCCAGTGGTCATGTATGGATGTGAGAGTTGGACTATAAAGAAAGCTGAGCACCAAAGAATTGATGCTTTTGAACCGTGGTGTTGCAGAAGACTCTTGAGAGTCCCTTGGACTGCATGGAGATCCAACCAGTCCATCCTAAAGGAAATCAGTCCTGGGTGTTCATTGGAAGAACTGGACTGACGCTGAAGCTGAAACTCCGATACTTTGGCCACCTCATGCGAAAAGCTGACTCATTTGGAAAGACCCTGATGCTGGGAAAGATTGAGGGCGGGAGGCGAAGGGGACGACAGATGATGAGATGGTTGGATGGCATCACCGACTCAATGGGCATGGGTTTGGGTGGGCTCCAGGAGTTGGTGATGGACAGGGAGGCCTGGTGTGCTGCGGTTCATGGGGTCACAAAGTGTCGGACACGACTGAGTGACTGAACTGAACTGAACTGAGGAGAAAAAGAGTAAAAGGAAAGAAAAAAGGACAGAAAAGCCCTCAGTTTGCTGTGGAGGCAATGCAGGCTTGGCCCACTCCTGACAGACACACGACAAAGCTCCAGAAACTTCTTCTACTCTGGCCCAGTCTGTGAGCGTCCCAGAGAGACTTTCATTAGGGCTCTTCTTCCCTTTTTCGTACCCAGTTTATAAAAACATTCCTGAAAATGAGGGTAGGGCATACATAACAGGGAGGTAAGCACACAGGAAATTCAGCTCACTGTGACTGGCTGAAGGGACATTGATCAGAAACTGGCTGCTTGCCACCAATAATGAGCGGCCCTGAACTTGTAACAGCCTTTAGAAAACTAAAAGATACCCTGTGGAAACAGTTCACTCAGCCACTCACCAGTAAAATTTACCTGGTTTTCACCGCAAAATCATTTTCACTTAAGAAAAAAGATGGATCTGATTGGATTTGCCTTTCTATTTTAGTTCCAATAGCTAAGTAATATCCTGAGATTAGAGTAGTATGTTTTCTGTTTTCTTTTTCTCGGGCTTTATAAGGAACTATGAGAATCTACATCTTTAGTTGGGAGGTTATTTCTTTTAATATTTTCATTGCAGGCAGATTATTTACTGTCTGAGCCACCAGGGAAGCCCCCAATATTTTTGATGCCTGCCAAGTCACTCAGTTGTGTCCAGCTCTTTGCAATCCCATGGGCTGTAGCCTGCCAGGCTCCTCTGTCCATGGGTTTCTCCAGGCAAGAATACTGGAGTGGGTAGCCATGCCCTCCTCAAGGGGATCTTCCTGACCCAGGGATCGAACCCACATCTCTTGCACCTCCTGCATTGGGAAGCGGGTTCTTTACCACTAGGGCTACCTGGTAAGCCCAGCTTATTGACAGAGGAGGTAGGGGGAGATGGATTTCATTCTTTTCTTCAAAAGGCAGGCCTGGGATACTGGTGCTACTTGCATTGAGTAGTCCTGTCCTGAAAAGTGGGTGGAAGGACATTCCATCACATTTGATTTCCTATTTCCATTTCAAATACAACGATCTGGTTTTGAGGAAAGAGAATAATTGTGCTTATACAGTGTGTTAGGAGTTATCTGAAATTTCTTATTTTTACTACTGAAAAAAAATTCTTATTTTTACTACTTGAAAATTGGTGGAAGGGAAACAAAACTGTAGGAATGTCGTAAATATGTTGGCACGCTTGCATTTCCTTTTGTACTTCTGAAAATTTTCATTAACAAAAAAAAAGACTTGTGGGGACTTCCATGGTGGTCCGGTGACTAAAGACTCCGCACTCCCGATGCAGAGGGCCAGGGTTCGATCCCTGGTCAGGGAGCTAGATGCCACATGCCACAACTAAGAGTTTGCATGCTGCAAGTAAAGATTTCATGTGCCTCAACTAAGATTTAGTGCAGCCGAATAGGTAAATGGGTAGATAGATAGCCAGACTTCTGTTCTGGCCTCCTACTTTCTAGCATTGAAAGGAACTGTGACTTTTGCACAAACTTCAACAAATATCTTTAGGAAGATTTAACAGTATATCTCCAGGGCTAGGATTTCTATTTCTTAAAATTTTTATTGTCAGATAAAGCATAAACACAAGAAATCACACAAAGCAAACATATGTCTTACTGAAGTAGTCTAAGTCGAGCACCCTTGTGCTTGTAACCATTACCACATCCAGAAAGATTTTTGCGAGCCAACCCAAAAGCCCCTTCTTTGTACCCAGTCCTCATCTCTTCCCACCCATTCCCCATAAGAAACCACTTTGGCTTTTCTAGTAATCACTTCCTTGCAATTTTTCATAGTTTTGTTATCCAGATAGATGTACCTAGATATTATATACTTTTGCTGACATTTTAAAATTTGATGGCTTTCATATCTCTTTCAATCTATAAGTTCCCTGCTCATTCCTTTCTTTTGGTTGTAACTCATCTGATGAAGTTCATAGACTATTTGATCAGTAGTGTTTTGACAGCATGGCATTTGCTGATGGCATGCTCGTGGTTTCCAGCTTTCAAGATGGGTGCCAATGACCCGTACTTCCTGTCATTCATACACATGTATAGTCCCATCCTACACGGTATCAGGGTTGGTCTGTGTCACCAACAAATACAGCCAAAGTGATAGTGTGGGGCTTCTAAGGTTTTGCCATCGATGACATTGTGCTGTGTCTCTTTTCCTTCCTTAGATTACTCAGCAGGAAATCAGCTACCACGTCGCGAGGACATTTCAGCAGCCTGGGAGTGGCCCATGTGAGGAGGAGCTGAGGCATCCCACCTACAGCCAGAATTAGCTTAGCTGCCATGTGAATGACCCACCTTGGAAGCAGGTATTCCAGCCCTGGTCAGGCCTTCAGATGACATCTGCCTCAGCTAACATCTTGACTGTGACCTCATGTGTGACCCTGAGCCAGAAGCACCCTGCCGAAACACTCTAGGATTCCTGACCCAAGGAGACTGTGAGTATAACTGCGAACTGTTGTCCTAGGCCACTGTGTTTTTGGGTCGTTTGTTATGCTGCAGTAAATAACTGACAGCAGTAAATAACGAACATAGCACTCTTGACTCACACAGCTCAATATATTCCTCTGTCTTCCATATTTCTGCAATTCAACATCTGGATCCTGAGATTTGTCAGACTCAAGTCACTTCTCTTTGGCCCAAACCGTAGGATGGCAAGGTGTTTTCCTGTCAGGAGGCTTACAGTGTCTGTCTGTCTCTGTTTCAGTGACATCACCAGCCATTGATGTCTAACACCTATACATTATCTGTGTATTCATCAGGGGTTGCAAAGTGGTTATTTTTTTTAACTTTATCTGTTCTTTTTCATTTATTAGTTGGAATTCTTTTATAGAGAAAGACTCTCCTCATTTACTCTCTGTTACCTACTGGTATAGTTCATAGATGCTTACTCCTTGGAAGAAAAGTTATGACCAACCTAGACAACATATTAAAAAGCAGAGACGTTACTTTGCCAACAAAAGTCTGTTTAGTCAAGGCTATGGTTTTTCCAGTAGTCATGTATGGATGTGAGAGTTGGACTATAAAGAAAGATGAGGGCTGAAGAATTGATGCTTTTGCACTGTGGTGTTGGAGAAGACTCTTGAGAGTCCGTTGGACTGCAAGGAGATCCAACCAGTCCATCCTAAAGGAAATCAGTCCTGAATATTCATTGGAAAGACTAATGTTGAAGCTGAAATTCCAACCCTTTGGCCACCTGGTCCGAAGAGCTGACTCATTTGAAAAGACCCTGATGCTGGGAAAGATTGAGGGTGAGAGGAGAAGGGGATGACAGAGGATGAGATGGTTGGATGGCATCAGTGACTCAATGGACATGAGTTTGAGTAAACTTCGGGAGTTGGTGATGGACAGGGAGGCCTGGCGTGCTGCAGTCCATGGGGTGGCAAAGAGTCAGACATGACTGAGCGACTGAACTGAACTGAACTTTATAGTTCATAGAGGAAAGGTCGGATAAATCTCTGATTCACTTCATTTATCATTTTTTAAGACTACAAATTAGTGTCCTATCCTCCTATAAAGTTGGAAATCATCATCATTCTGAATATTATTATGAACTGATCTATTTAAACATTTCATGGGTTTCAGTCCATGGCAATTAGTATTATTCTTAGAGCTTATATTTGGCCAGTGGGAGCCTCATCAAGTTGATTTCTAAGTCGTCTGATGTGATCCTGGATGCTTTTGAGAGTGTCCTTGCTATCTGGTGTCAGAAGATGTTCCAGACTCTGTTGTGTCAAGTCAGCCTTTTGATAGTGATGCTATTGTCCAGAAATGCCTGAAGCACTCACCTGGGCCCCCAGTACCTGTGGCAGCCCCCATAGACACTTCCCAAACCAGAGCCAATATTGTGTCTGGACCAGCCTTTGTGGTTCTTATGATTATGAAATGTACCTTAGCACCAAGCCTCAGGGAACTTTGAAGAATGTGATTTATTACTCACAAATCTGGGAAGGTACCTGACATGTCCAAGGACCATACAGCCAGATCACCAGTAGAGAGAGGAGGGGGAGGGGGTGCAGTCCTGGGGCTCTCCCTTTATTAGGGTCTGAAGGTAGGGACCTAGGGTTTCAAGGATTCACTCTTCAGCGGCAGATGGAAAGCATAAGAGTGGCAGTGAGGGAGTGTGAAGGGAGAAACGGGGTCACTCAAGGGGTCAGTTGTCTAGGCCACACAGGGCCTTTCTAAAAGGTGAACTGCATGGGTCAGGGTGGCCTGACTCCTTGTCTACTTGGTTTATCTACTTGTGTCATTCAACTGGCACTGTGTTTATTCGAGATGGCTGCCTTTTTTTTTTTTTGGATTGGAGGATAATTGCTTTACAATGTTGTGTTGGTTTCTGCCATGAAAGTGAAAAGTGAAAGTGAAAGTCACTCAGTTGTGTCCGACTCTTTGTGACCCTATGGACTATACAGTCCATGGAATTCTCCAGGAATACTGGAGTGGGTATCCGGTCCGTTCTCCAGAGGATCTTCCTAACCCAGGGATCAACCCGAGGGATCAGGTCTCCTGCTTGGGAGGCAGATTCTTTACCACTGAGCCACCTGGGAAGCCCCGGTTTCTGCCATGGATCAACATGAATCAGCCATAGATATACATACATGTGTCCCCTCCTTCTTGAACCTCCATCCCAGCCCTCTAGGTTGTCACAGAACACCAGGTTTGAGCCTCCCGTGCCATGCAGCAAATTCCCACCATCTATCAATTTTACATATGTTTCAGTGCTACTCTCTCATTTCTTCCCACGCTCTCCTTCCCCCATCATGCCCGTAAGTCCATTCTCTATGTCTGTGTCTCTATTCTTACCCTGCATATGGGTTTATCAATACCATTTTCTAGATACCATATATGTGGGTTAATATATGATGTTTGTTTTCCTCTTTCTGATTTACTTCACTCTGTATAACAGGCTCTAGATTCATCCCCCTCACTAGAACTGACTCAAATTTGTTCTTTTTTATGGCTGAGTAATATTCTGTTGTATAGATGTACCACGACTTCTTTATCCATTGAGATAGCTGTCTTTGAAATGGGTACCCTGACAATCAAGAGCCTTACATCAGGCAGTTATCGGACAGGTTCATCTTGTTTATTTCCTGGGCCAGACTTGGAGTCAGTAGTTTCTCCAGGAAGTCCTGGGGTTTTTTAATGAGAAATAATTAATCAGTTGAGTCTGGTCACTGGGGATATTCATTGCTACTGAGTCAGTCACTGTTTCTAGTCCATTTCAGTGACTCAAGCCTGGGAGTAGGATGGGGTAATCCAAACATGTGCACACACACATAAAATCTCATGAGCTCATAATGATACTTCCAATTCAGATATACAAATACAGAACTTTGACTTTAGCATTTCTCCATTACATTTATAACTCCTTTGTTCCACACCAAGCATCCTGGTTTTCCAAGACATAGGACATAATGTAATTAGAACACCCCAAATACAAGTTATAATCGTTTGCTTCATCTCATATTTTACATCAAATGACCTCAGAATAACAGTCCTCACATGCCCACCAATATGATTATTGAAACATTAAAAAAATCCCACAAATGCTGTCTCTATTTTCTCCCAGTTTAAAAAATAGCTGTGCTGTACCTTGTCAGAGCATGCAGGCTTTACATACGATACACTGTCACTCCGTCACATTAGGCCTCATTTGGTCGGCTTTGTCTAATATAGGAATCAGCAACTATGTGGCTGTTAGACACTAAAAATGTGGGACTAAAGAATGGAATTTCATTTTACTTTATTTTATTTTAATTAATTGTAACTTAACCTTTTTCCTTTGAGCATGTGAAATATCACTAGTGAACCTGATGAACTAAATTTCTTCTTTTATTTTCATTTAAATTATAATTGTATATGTAGCTAGTAGCTACCATATTGGACAGCACAGATCTAGAGAGAGAAAGAGATGAACGCATCTACAAGGGTATCAAAATAAAATAAAAACTATAAAGATAAATCAGTCCATCCCAAAGAACTCACAAGTGAGTTTGAGCTGGAGGGTAAGAAGGCTTGAATGAAGTGGTGCTCAATTCTCTGAAATAGTGGATGACCTGAGATGGCCAGAGCCTGCCCCCAAGCAGTCTGATTCAATTGGTCCAGTGGGAGTCAAGGGACTCTTCCACACTTGGTGGAAACTTTTTAAAGGTCATTGAGATATTAAGTGCAGAAATATTGACAGGAGTGAAACAGAGAAAACAGAAAGGGAAAAACCACAGGACTTATTTCAGCAAAATGGAAATCTTTAGATGGTTGCTAAAAACTGGGGTGAATAGAAGAGACAGAGATGCGGTTAAAACAAAAGTTTTCCTACAGCACTCCCAAAGGTCGTGCAGGCCAAAGGCACGCCCTCTTAGTCCGCCAACGTTAAATTACCTGACTCCAGTCTCTGGCTGGATGAGAACCACTGCTCTGGGGGCAGTTTCTCAAGCCTGAAGGAGCAGGCAGATCACCTGGGGCTTTGGCAAAATGCAAACTCTGATTCAATAAATCTGAGCCGAGACCTGAGATTCTGCTTTTCTTTTCTTTTTTTCTTTTTTGGTCAGTGGAATGTAAATCGACACTTTGGGCTTACTAGAATATTCCAGCACAAGCTACCAAAATTAAAAATATCTATTTGCCTGACCCAGAATTCCCCAAAGGTATTATTGCCTAAAAACTAGGTTCCCCTCTCGGTGGGTATCAAAAGGCACAACCGAGCCAAAGATCATGAGAAGGATTTATTAACTGCAGCAAGTAAGGAGGACACCAGGGACCTTTCCCAAAGCAGTGTCTCCCCAACAGCAAAACTGGGGCAATTTTAAGCCAAGGCTTCCTGTGTATTCATGAAGGGGCTTTGGGCAGTCAACAGAGTTCAAGCTTGATTGAAGTCATGAGGGTCACACAGGTCAACATTATCATACCTTAGATTCCAATTGATCTGGTGGTTGAGTGCTTCAGGCTACACTTTACTATTGATGCAGAACTGGGGATCTTTACAACTGATTTTTAAAAATTCTTCTTTAATTGAAGTACAGTTGAGAGTCCCTTGGACTACAAGGAGATCAAACCAGTCAATCATAAAGGAAATTAACCCTGAATATTCATTGGAAGGACTGATGTTGAAGCTGAATCTCCAATCCTTTGGCCACCTGATGCAAAGAGTTGACTCACTGGAGAAGACCCTGACGCTGGGAAGGATTGAGGCCGGGAGGAGAAGGGGGCAACAGAGGATGAGGTGGTTGGATGACATCACTGACTCAATGGACATGAGTTGGAACAAGCTCTGGGAGATGGTGAAGGACAGGGGAGCCTGGCGTCCTGCAGTCCACGGGGTTGCAAAGAGTCGGACACAACTGAGTGGCTGAACAACAATAGCAGTCAATTTACAGTGTGGCGTTAGTTTCAGGTGTGCGGAACAGTGATTCATATATATTCTTTTTCACATTCTTCTCACTGATCAGTTAGTACACAGCATTGAGTATAGTTTCCCAAGCTATACAGTAGGTTCTTGTTGGTTATCTATTTTATATATGTATACAAAATACATATATATATATATATAATATATATAATATATATAGTAGTGTGCATATGTTAATACTAAACTTCTATTTTATCCCTTCCCCCACCTCTTCCCTTTTGGTAATCATAAGTTTGTTTTCTATGTTTACTGGTCTATTTCTTCACCTGATCTTTGCTGTTGTTACTTCTCTTGCCTTATGGCAGGCATTGTTTCTGCATTCTTTTTTTCCCTTAAAATCATTAACTATTGAGACCTGTTCAAGGGCAAGCATTGCGGTCAGGCTTAGATCACAAAATGGCTTGGGCCAAATATGGCCCCTGTTATGTCAAGAAAGCCTTGCCTGCTTCATTCTCCAGGGAACCATTACAGTCTTTCTCTTGTGGGTATACACAGGTTTAAAAATGACAAACATATGCATAAGTCGTTGCGTTATAGTTTGTACAACAACCTAAATGTCCATCAATAGGGAACTGTAAGTAAATGATGGTGCACCCATAGAATGCCGTAGAAAACTATAGACTTCAAACACAATAAGGCCATTCATGTGTACTAACAGGGAATAATTTGTAAATGATGCTGTTACATGGAAATAAGGAAGTAGAAACTATGTAAATTTTGACATTTTTATTGATACAGACCAGGCAAGAATTTGTAAGAATCTGGGAATAGTGGTTGCCTCCAAGGGGAGACTTGGGAGATGGGTATCAAATGAAAACCAGATCCAATAATTCAAGGCTTTATTCAGAAAGATTGTAGTGATGGGGTGCAAGAGATGATTATAAGAGGAAGAACACCTCAGCACAGATCTGCCGGCTCTCAAGGGTTAAACAGGAAGGGATCTTGCTCCATAGGGAAGGACCAGGTAAGGCAGGACTCGGGACAGTCCTCCAAGAATACCTGCACCGGAAGCCTCGCCTATCCTCAGGAGGGTTATCTATTGGTTCAAGCTGATGGGATTCCAGGGTCTCGGGAAAAGAGAGGAATTTCACCAAAGTTTGACTGTCAAACATTTTGTTCTGATGGATCATTGGGAACAACAGTTCAGAAAATCATTTTTAAGGCAGAAAAGCATTTCAAGCCTGTATCTGGCCTTGTAGTACATCACAAGGGTTTTATGCACAAGTCTTATCTAAGTCCTATGGGGAAAGGTGGTTCTTTGCTGTAAGCCTTTTCCTGGAATACAAAAGCATAGGGATATTTCTTAACTTTCTACCATTTTCCATGCACACAGGGCTCCAGTAGAGATCAATGCCCTTGTTGCAGAGAGAAGAAACAGGGTGTGTTTTTCATGGCATATGTACTTCATACTTGTGGATTTTATCTGTCCAAAAATTAGAAGTTTATGGACTTCCCAATGGCACCCCACTCCAGGACTCTTGCTTGGAAAATCTCATGGACGGAGTAGCCTGGTAGGCTGCAGTCCATGGGGTCGCTAAGAGTTGGACACGATTGTGTGACTTCACTTTCACTTTTCACTTTCATGCATTGCAGAAGGAAATGGCAACCCACTCCAGTGTTCTTGCCTGGAGAATCCCAGGGATGGGAGAGCCTGGTGGGCTGCCATCTCTGGGGTCACACAGAGTCGGACACGACTGAAGCGATTTAGCAGCAGCAGCAGCAGCAGCAGCATGGACTTCCCTGGTAGTCCAGTGGTCAAGACTGTTTGCTTCCACTGCAGTGGGCACAGGTTTGATTCCTGATCAGGGAAGTTCTACATGCCACGTGGTGTGGCAAAAAAAAAAAAAAAGAAGAAGTTTAAACAAATACAAAATTTAAAAATAATCTTTAAATAAGAGAAGGCCAAAAATTTCAGCAACCTCTTTCTTGGGCAATGGTTCTTTTCTTTTTAAAAACTTTTTATTTTATACTGAAGTATAGCAGATTAACCATGTGGTAGTTTCAGGTGAACAGTGAAGGCACTCAGCCATGTATATATACATGTGTTCATTCTCCTCCAAAATCCTGTCCCACCCAGGCTGCCACATGACTTTGAGCAGAGTTCCCTGTGCTCTACAGTAGGTCCTTCTTGGTTATCCATTTTAAATACAGCAGTGTATATGTGTCCATCCCAAACTCCCAAACTATCCCGTTTCCTCACTCTTCCCCCCTGGTTACCATAAGTTCATTCTCTAAGTCTGTGAGTCTGTTCCTATTTTGTAAATAACTTCATTTGTATAATTTCTTTTTAGATTCCACACACATGGGATATCATGCGATATTACTCCTTCTCTATCTGACTTAATTCACTCAGTATGACAATATCTAGGTGCATCCATGTTGCTACAAATGGCATTCTTTCATTCTTTGTTATGACTGGGAAATATTTCATTGTGTGTGTGTGTGTATCCACCTCGTCTTCTTTATCCATTCACCTGTCAGTGGACGTTTAGGTTGTTTCCATGTCCTGGCTATTGTAAACAGTGCTACAGTGAATACCAGGGTGCATGTATCTGTGGCATGTCCTGGCTATTGTAAACAGTGCTACAGTGAATACCAGGGTGCATGTATCTGTGGCATGTCCTGGCTATTGTAAACAGTGCTACAGTGAATACCAGGGTGCATGTATCTGTGGCATGTCCTGGCTATTGTAAACAGTGCTACAGTGAATACCAGGGTGCATGTATCTGTGGCATGTCCTGGCTATTGTAAACAGTGCTACAGTGAATACCAGGGTGCATGTATCTGTGGCCAGTGTTTCTTAGAACTTTGATGAAAGCACTGAGGTTAGAAACTTTCCTATTATTTTGTGGGCTCAGCTCTGAGTTTTCCTGCTACACAGGGGAGGGGTGCTGTGTGGGTGAAGGTGGCACACTGCTGGGTGCAGAATCCACCCCCTCTCTCTGCGTTTGATTGGACAGATAGGCATTCTACTCCCCGCGAATGTGCCGAGTTTGCTTTTCTTATCTCCACTTCAACACAAGAACAAATCATGAAAGAGGAGACAAACTGCAGCCCAAGTATATGTGAATAGAGCATTCCTGGTCCTCTGTTGAAAGGGATTTGCTGAAGCCCTGTGGTTGTCACATGGAGCCCTTGTGAAGCTGACTGAAGACAATTTGGCAGAGTTGGAGGATTTTCTCTCCCCACTGGGGACTAATCTTTTGAACTCTTCGTTTTTGACCTCAGCCAGAAGTCTGGCCATGCCCTCATCAGTGTGTCAGTGTTCCAGCCGACAGGGGCATAGGCAGCATTTGCACTCCTACAGATGCTGGTCTTGCCAGGACCCAGGTCGTGTAGAGCGTTTGTTCACTTCATCTACCTCTTCTGAGCACCAGAAACTTGATATCAGTCACCAGTTGACGCTCACCAGCCCAGTTGTCTTAACAGTACTTTAAAAGTTTCTTTTACTAAAGATATCATAATAGCTGAATAAATAAACCTACTCAATCCTTCCGTAAAGTTTAAATCATCTCTGCTGCTGCTAAGTTGCTTCAGTCATGTCCGACTCTGTGCGACCCCATAGACGGCAGCCCACCAGGCTCCCCCATGCCTGGGATTTTCCAGGCAAGAGTACTGGAGTTGGGTGCCATTGCCTTCTCCTAAATCGTCTCTAGATTACTTATAATACTAACACAATGGAAAATGCTGTGGAAATAGTTGCCGGACTGGCAAATTCAAGTTTTGCTTCTTGGAACTTTCAGGGATTTTTTGTCTGAGTATTTTTGACCCATTATTGGTTGAATCCATGGATTTGGACCCTGTGGATGCAGAGGGCTGATTGTAGTGGGCTTGAGCAGATAGAGATTGATCAGAACAAGGCTGGAGATGGACTAGTACGTATGCGTGCTCACTTGCTTCGGTTGTGTCCGACTCATGTGACTCCATGGACCATAGCCCTCCA
Organism: Capricornis sumatraensis; assembly: GCF_032405125.1. Classification (NCBI taxonomy): domain Eukaryota; kingdom Metazoa; phylum Chordata; class Mammalia; order Artiodactyla; family Bovidae; genus Capricornis; species Capricornis sumatraensis. Next base: position 134,189,995 of record NC_091092.1, on the reverse strand, counting down.
GGCTCCTCTGTCCATGGGATTTCCCAGGCAGGAATACTGGAGTGGGTTGCCATGCCCTCCTCCAGGGGATCCTCTCCACCCAGGGGTCCAACCTGCAGGAGATGGACAAGTTGTGACATCAACTTCCAAGTCAGCTTTCGATGGGAATGTTGATTCTGACCCAGAAGGGCCTGAGAATGTCATAAGCACGGGCCTTGCTGACCTCTACCTGCAGGAGCCTAGTTAACTAAGGCCCCAGCGGCTGTGCTCTGAACACCATCTCAGCATCTGTGTTGAGGCCATGCCTCCTGGGCGGGGCTCCCTGCCAGTGGCCAAGTGTGACAGGACCCTGAGGCAGCCTGTTAAGGGAGACACACTTTCCTCTGTTGGTGGACTTGGGCTCCAAGACACCCGAGCAGCTTGGGTGACCCTTTCTTAGTCTGCACGGGAGTCTAGGCTGTTTCCATCAGCCTGCCCTCCTGATCCCCTTCATCCTCCATCAAGGACCGAAGTGGCTCCAGTCTTCCCCAGCGTCCTTCTCAATTTCTCCCACAGGCGTTTGCCCTCATAAAATCCTCACATGTTTAAGCCCATCACGAATGCTTCCACAGAGGACCTACACTAACACAGGGCCCCACCCAGATTCTTGGTTCTGTTTGTGGGCCTTGGGCCCCATGTTCCCACACTGGGGGGTGTTTTGTGCCAGCCTCACCTGTATGCTTTCTTTTATTTAAATGCTCTGTCTCAATTATAAGGGCCCCTGGTGGCCCAGACGGCGGTAAACAATCCACCTGCCATGCAGGAAACCTGGGTTTGATCCCTGGGTTGGGAAGATCCCCTGGAGAAGGGCATGGCAACCCACTCCAGTATTCTTGCCTGGAGAATCCCCATGGACAGAGGAGCCTGGTGGGCTTCAGTCCACGGGGTCACAAAGAATCAGACATGACTGATAACAAGTCTTAGTCTGTGATTTCTTTTCAGAGAGCGTACATCCTTTATTGGTTGTGTTTCTAAGATTTAGATTCTGCTGTCCCTAACTGTTATGGTGCAGATTTGAGAAATTCTAGCACATTACGTCTCAACTTTGATACAGGCTGGAAAACACTGGCTGCCGTTGCCCAGTGACTTAGCAGGTCTTTTGTTTGTCTCAGGACATTCTGGGCTTTGCCTTTCTAAGTTGGACTGAAGCTGTTGAAGTGGGTTAAAGTGGTAGGAATTTTTGGTGCACGTGAGAGCAAATTACAGATTGAAAATGACCCCCGAAGTATGTACAGGCATGAAAGTACCTCAGAGAGACCGTAACTATCCGTAACACGGCAATGTTCTTCCCACTGAAAAGGTGAAATATCCCTATGCCTTTAAAAGCTGTTGGCATTTGAGAGGGGGAGAGGCTGCTGACAGAGAGGTACAGCATTTCTAAACTAACATATGGAAAGCATTATTGACCAAGAAGTGAAAGAGTCCTGAATTACATCCAGGAGATCTCCCTGGTTATAATTATAAACACAAAATCATCGATGTATAAATGAAGCAATACAAAGCCCTCAGCTCTTGGCCAGAGGTCAGCAAAGATTTTTTTTTCCATTCCAAAGCCAGTGATTTATATTTATAACATTTCCAAGTTGAAACTAGCATTCTCATTACATTCATTTATAAAAATGATAAATCGGCCATTTCGTGATGAATGAGCAGATTTCCTAGTTTCATGGAAAATAAAGTACAAAAGAGGGAATATGTCACTGAGCAAAGACCTGTGTTCCTTTTCTTTCCGGACTGATAACTCAGAGGGACATGAACAATGGGCATGGGGCACACATTTCTGGGCTCCTCAGGGTAGAGTTTCAAGTGTGGCACAGTGCACTAAACCGCTGCGTTTACCTTTCTGAATGGAGGCCGAGCCAGCCCTGTGAGGAGAGGAGCAGCGACACGGTCTGGACTAATAATACCAGACCTTGGAACACGTGAGGCAGTGCCTAGGAGGTTGCCAGCCCGTGACACCGGGATAGGAGCTGCCGCTGTCAGACATGAAGGGATAGCAGAGGTCAATCAGCCACTTTCTGGGTTGCTAGCTCAGTTTAGGGTTGGTCCTTGTAAAGTGAGTTGCCTTTCCCAATCTATAGCTTTTCATCGTTATCAGTGCTCCTTTTGTACTTCTCCAGCTTCCACAATTCCTTCTCTCTCTCAGTTCTTCATTCTCTTCTGGAATTCTCCATTCCCTCCGCCAATTTCCTATAGATCCTACGATTCTTGATCTCTCCGTGATTCTTTTTGCTCTTTTATAATTCTCTTTTCCCCCATTTCCTACTCACTCCCACATCACTACTTCTCCGCTAAGTCCTCGTTCTCTGGCCCAATTCCAGGCAGCCCCTACGATTCCCTATTTTTCCTCAATTCCACAAAGCCCTCTCTCTCACTCATCACTGTTCCCCTACAGTCCCCAGTGGCCCCATAATCCCCATCACTCCCACAATTCTGTGTACCCTCCACTAATCCCCACGGCCCCCACAATCCCCCACTTGCTCCCACAACTCCATGCAACCTCTCCACATAAGTTTCTCCCACAATGCCATCTAGCCACCACAATCCCTTACTCGTGCCCTCAAATCCTCATTGTCTCCACAAGTCACTGTTTCTCCCCAAATCTCTCATTCTCTCCCACAATTCCATCTTTTCTCTCCCATTTTTTCCTGTCAGGCAGTTCTCCATTCTCTTTCCCAGTTATCTATTTTCTAGCAATTCTTCATTCTTTCTCACAATTCCCAGCTCTCACAAGTCCCTATTTTTTCCACAGTTCCATACAGCTCCTTCAGTCTCCATTCACTTCCACAGTTCCACATCTCATCTATAATCCTCTATCCTAAAATCCTCCCTGATTTTCCCATTCTCCCACACAGTTCTCCATTTTTCTCTCACAATTCTGTTTCCTCTTAATATTCTCCATTTACTCTCACACTTCTGTTTCTCTGTGTTGGTTCTCCATCCTCGTTTAAAATTCTGTTTTCTCCCAAGGCTCTCACAATTTTCCATTCTTTCCCACAATTCCTTATTACTCCCACAATTCCGTGTTTTCTCCCACAACTGTTTATTATACAACTTGACACTGAATTTGGTAATTGTGTCTTAAACTGTGTATTTCTCCTACCTATGAGTTTTCTGAAGTGAGAAAATGTATGTTATTAGTTGTGTAACCCCTATGTCTGTGCTGGTCACAGTGCATCCTGAACACAGGCACCAGTGCACACACTGCTTTATGAGATAAGCTTGTGCTAGAATGGAGCACAATTTCTTTCATCAATAAAATCTTACTATGGAAAAAAAAGTCATCCTGATAATCACTGTGCTGAGTGGCATATCAGATGTCCATTTTGGTGTAAGCTTTGTGTCTCAGCTTAGACCAGTAACTCACACTTCTTGCACTGGCAATCGGCTAGCACTGCCCTCTACCACTTATAGTCTAGATCCTGTGGTGTGAAGGAGCAGTCACTGAAGCAGAAAGGGGCAGTAAAGGGATAAAGGAATTGCTCTTGAAAAGCCTCATTCATTCACCTGTACTTATGGAACATCTGTGACCTGCCAAGTTCTGTGTTAAGCGCTAGGAATACAGAAGTGAACACGCTGAACAGAGTCCCCGCGTGAGGGCCAGTCCTCTGTACCAGGGCCCAGGGTCCCTATCTCCTTGCTCAGAACTGTGTCTGCACTGACCACGGCCACCTTCTGGTGCTCAATACCGAAGCCGGGGCGTCCACTGTGGGCCTGGACACATGAAAGTCTCCCGCCCCCAAAGTAAGGAGCCTGTGAAGGAGGCCATTGGTGCAGGAAACCACCACATTGACTGTGCCTGTGTCTTATCAGAAGAAGAATAAGATGGCGGAAGCCATCTGAGAGAAGGTTGTGAGGCACGGGGACCTCTTTATCATGAATAAGTTATAGTCCATCTTCTTTGAGAGAAGCTGGTGAAGGAAACTTGTCAGAAGATCCTTAAGGACTGAAAACTGGACCATCTGGACATTTATCTTAATGGCTGGGATTCCAGCCTGGGGAAGACTTTTCCCCAAACACAAGAAAGGTGATGTCCTCACCAGTAAAATAGCATTCTTGGAAGCCTGAGAGACCATGGTGGGGCTGGTGGGTGAGGGGGGTTGGTGAAGGCCATTGGAATCTCTAACTTCAGCAACTTCCAGATCAAAGGACTCTTTGCTGCTGCTGCTGCTAAGTTGCTTCATTAGTGTCCAAGTCTTTGCGACCCCATAGACAGCAGCCCACCAGGCTCCTCTGTCTATGGGATTCTGCAGGCAAGAACACTGGAGTGGGTTGCCATTTTCTTCTCCAATGCATGAAAGCGAAAAGTGAAAGTGAAAGTGAAGTCGTGTCCGACTCTTAGCGACCCCATGGACTGCAGCCTACCAGGCTCCTCCGTCCATGGGATTTTCCAGGCAAGAGTACTGGAGTGGGTTGCCATTGCCTTCTCTGGAAAGGGCTCTTTATTTAACTTAAAAAAAAAACCTTTTAAACATTGAAGTATAGGGACTTCCCTGGTGGTTGAGTGGTGAAGTCTCCACACTCCTAATGTTGGGCGTCTGGGTTTGATCCTTGATCAGGGAACTAGATCCCGCATGCCACAACGAAGACTTCACATGCTGCAACTAAGAACCAGCACAGCCAGATAAATAAATTAAATTTTTTTTTAAATGAAGTATGCTTGACCTACAATGTTGTATTAATTTCTGCTATATAGCAAAGTGGTTCAGATATATATATATATTCACAAATATACATATTAATATATATATATACACACACACACTCACACATCTTTTCTGAAACTTTTCCATTATGACTTGTAGGATACTGAATATGTTCTCTGTACTCTCCCATAGTACCTTCTTGTATGTTCAGACACACAATGCTGTTGAGCAGACCCGGAATGAAATACAGTGACTATCCAGACTGTCACCCCTACTTCATACAGGAAGGAGGAATGGAGCCAGTAATGCCACTCCAGGGGCATAACTGTCATACTATACAGCCCTCTGGTGTGTGTACGTGTGCTCAGTCGAGTCTGACTCTTTGCAACCCCATGGACTGCAGTCTTCCAGGCTCCTCTGTCCATGGAATTTTCCAGGCAAGAATATTTGAGTGGGTTGCCATGCCCTCCTCCAGGGGATCTTCCTGAGGGGCCCTGGGTCTCAGCTCCTGTGTCTACTGCATTGGCAGGCGAGTTCTTTACCACTAGTACCACCTGGGAAGCCTGCATAGCCCTCTGGGCTCTCCAGATAAACCTCAAGCCAACCCAGAGGACTCTTCCCTACTGCAAGATCCCAAGATTAAGGAGATTGCTGCAAAGCACAAAAACTGAAGGCCAGGTTCTGATCTAGTCCCCCATCCAGAGAAATGTGGTTTTAATGCCCAAGTCTGTGACACAAACATGTGTTGTTGAGAATTTTCAGGCCTTGACTTTTACATGGAACAATGAGATAGTGATCATACTCAGCTTCAACAGAAACTGGAGGCCCTGCACCATTTGTCCCATTTGGAGGATTTTCCCTTCAGTGCAGAATATTGCAGCTGAATCTCCCCTCAAAATTGCCCAGCAGATATTCTATGCTCACTGAAGTCGCACTCTCCCCACCAGAGTCCTCACTTAGCTGTGCTAATCTGAGATCATTGGAGAAGGAAATGGCAACCCACTCCAGTACTCTTGCCTGGAAAATCCCATGGACAGAGGAGCCTGGAAGGCTGCAGTCCATGGGGTCGCAAAGAGTGGGACACGACTGAGCGACTTCACTTTCAATCTGAGAGCATAGTGAGCCTGGCTCCGTGAAGCCAGAATCTAGGCCATGCTGTATCTAATATGTTCCACTGGGAGCAGACTGTCACAGGAGGTAGGATTCAGATCAGCAAATTACAATATTTTTTTCCACTTACTTGATTTGAACACCAGGGGAACTCTGCTAATGCTGAGAATACAAAGATTAAAGAATAAGGAAGAATCATGTGAAAAAGAAGTCCCCGCTCTTATGCTCTTATGGAAGTTACTAGTGGACGAAAAGATCAGCCCACTCATGAACAATCCGGTACACAAACAGATAAGTAATTTCAAAATGTGAAGTATCATGAGAAAAATGAAACAGGTAGTGTGACAGAGATGAAGGGGTGGTCCTACCCAGCTCCTGGGATCTTGTTAGAAATGCTAACCTCGGTGCCTCCCCCCACTACCCCCAGTTTGTCCTCCACCACCGCCACCCCCACCCCCACCCCCGACCGCCGACTGAGTCCAAGTCTGCCTTGTAACAGGCTCCCAGATCGGCTTGCACAGGACCGATTGAGATCCTGAATACAGCCTCAGCTATGGACACCAGGAAGACCTCTCTCTAAGTCTCCAAGATTTGATAACAAAATCAATATAAGTAGTAAGGGGGAGGGGTATTTTAGCTGAGACCTGAATGATGAGAAGGACCCAGCATATAAAGATCAGGACAAAGAGCAGTCCAGACAGCGGTAACAGTAAAGGAGAGCGTCCTGTGATTGGAGTGAACAGCAGGCCAGTGGGGCCTGCATAGGGTGAGCCAGGGCGGAACTAGGAGAGGATGCAGGGGCTGGAGCGCTCTGGGCAGGGAGAGGGGGTGGGGGCGGGGGGTGTATTTTCTTCTAAGTGAGATGTGAGCTGGAGGAGGGTTTTACAAAGAAGAGTTACTCACCTGACAACAGGGAGAGTTTGCTTTCTCAACTACACTCTTCACCACTCTCCAGTAAGGTCCAGGGACCTTCCCTTGGCAGTGCTGCCCATGACCTTCCCGGGCTTTGCTGAGGCCTGAATACACGAGGGCAAGTTGCTAAGACAGAGCTGGTGAGCATCCTTGTAGCTCAGGGCTGCACAGGTCTGCCCGGATTCACCGGGGCTCGCCACATCTGTGCTCAGAGGGACCAGGCCCACATCATGTCTGTCTCAGGGGCCGGGGCTGCCTCGCACTCTCTGAGATCAATGCCCCTTTTCATCAAAGGAATTTGTTGCCAATGATGTTACATGTGGCCAGAAATTATCGTTCTGTTGAACATTTTCAGCACCGTTAGAACAACTTCAGAGGATGGGCTATTGCTAAGCAGTAAATCTCAATCTTTTCGTTTATGAATGATAGTTCAGAGTCTCTTCTCAAATGTCTACAAAGAAAATTAATTTTCACTCTATACATCTGAAGAATGCTCTAAGATTGTGGGTAACTAGCTTTCAATGTGGATCAGTCTCAACTTAGTATCTGACCCTAGTTCCATGCTTCTAGCTGTTCACTGGACATCACTCTGAATAAGTTTCTCTTATTTCTTTCTCCTACAGATGTGATACTTTTTTAAAACTTGCATTGTAGCAATGAGAGGTTCCCAAATGAAAACCTTAGGATTGTCTTTAACTTTTGTTTCCGCTCTCTTACTACTTATATTGATTTTGTTATCAAATCTTGGTCCTTTCCCCCGCCTCCCCCTTCTTTGACTCCTTTCCTTCAGTTCCTACTGCCAGAATCCTATAGGCTTCGTTTTTCCAACAAAGTCCAGGCTCTCCATACCTATGGAAGAGATCTAGTCCCTGGACGACAGTTCTAGGAATGAACAGGACACTATGATGTAGTCTTCTTAGAGCCATTATTGTCACTTAGACTTCAGGATGAAATGATTTGTCCTGTGCCTCTCCAGAAGGAAATAGCAGGACAAAATCCTTAACTACAGCTCTAAACTCAAAATAGCATCTTTATAGCATAGGAAATACGTGCTGCTGTTGAAACCCATATTTTATTTAAAACGCCAGTCCTGTCTCAGCCAACTTCAAACTCTCTTAAAAAAAAACCTTTAAACTCCCGAAGGTCTGGAACCATAACCTTCCTGCCAGTGTGTTTCCCTCCAGATATATATTCTTTCTTGCCACTTAAGCCCCAAAGTCTCCTCTAGGCTTCTTTCATCTGCTTAAATGATTGATTTTGAATATCAGCGTTTATAGTACCCAGACATTGACATTTACAAAGTCTTTGGCTATATTTTTGTGTGTCATATACAACTCACTGAACATGTATAATTTTTGTTTTTGTTTTTGTTTTCTGGTTTCAAGTATTTTAAAAAATCTTTATTGAAATATAGTTGATTTACAATATTATGTTTCAGGTATATAGCAAAGTGATTGAGTGATATTTATTTTATATGTGTATTTTTGTCAGAGTCTATTCTCTTATGTTATTACAAAACACTGAGGATAGTTCCCTGTGCTCTACAGTAGGGCTTGATTTATCTATTTGGTATATAGTAATTTGTGTCTGCTAACCCCAAGCTTCTTTTTTTTAAAAAAGTAAAAGCATTTATTTATATTTATTTACTTGGTTGTGCAGGGTCTTAGTTGTGGCACGTGGGATCTAGTTCCCCAACCAGGGATCAAACCCAGGGCCCCAGCATTGAGAGCTCAGAGTCTCAGCCACTGACCACCAGGGGAGTCCCTAACCCCAAACTTCTAACTCGTTCCCTCCCTTCCCCTTTGGTAACCGTAAGTTTGTTTTCCTTGTCTATGGGTCTACCTCTGTTTCGTAAATAAGTTCACTGGTGTCATTTTTCTAGATTCCACATATATACAATATCACATGATATTTGTCTTTCTCTGTCTGACTTACTTTTCTTAGTATGGTAATCTCTACACGTGGGTCATTTGTGACTTTGCCTGTCCCTATATACTAAGGACAGAGTGTTTACTAAACATCTATTGTGGGTGTACAATGGGGAAAGCATCTTGACAGGAAATGGAACATTGCCTATGATGTCTGATGAGGCCCTCACTCCCGAAATGTTTAACACCCAGTTAAATGTTTGAAATTGTCAGTTTGAATCACCTACTGTTCTGTCTCTGGTTACCTTTCACAGACAAATGTTCAAATGGTTTTAGAGTTTCCCGTATCTTCATTCTCCAGAACTCAGACGAATGACATGGTTACTCACTTAAGTTTCAGTTTCCAAATATTTTTGTGCTCTGATTCTATTTGGGGAGAAAAAGGTGTATATTTGGAATGGATTCATTAATTTTGGGGAAATAACCTTCCCTTCCAATCTGGAATGAAGGTTGCCGGGAGAAATATCAATAATCTCAGATATGCAGATGACAGCACCCTTATGGCAAAAAGTGAAGAGGAACTAAAGAGCCTCTTGATGAAAGTGAAAGAGGAGAGTGAAAAAGTTGGCTTAAATCTCAACATTCAGAAACTAAGATCATGGCATCCAGTCCCATTCCTTCATGGCAAATAAATGGGGAAACAATGGAAACAGTAAGAGACTTTATTTTTTGGGCTCCAAAATCACTGCAGATGGTGACTGCAGCCATGAAATTAAAAGGCGCTTGCTCCTTGGAAGAAAAGCTATGACCAACCTAGAGAACACAATAAAAAGCAGAGACATTATTTTCCCAACAAAGGTCCATCTAGTCAAAGCTATGGTTTTTCCAGTAGTCATCTATGGATGTGAGAGTTGGACTATAAAGACAGCTGAGCACCAAAGAATGGATGCTTTTGAACTGTGGTGTTGGAGAAGACTCTTGAGAGTCCCTTGGACTGCAAGGAGATCCAACCAGTTCATCCTAAAGGAAATCAGTCCTGAATATTCATTGGAAGGACTGATGCTGAAGCTGAAACGCCAATCCTTTGGCCACCTGATTCGAATAGCTGACTCATTGGAAAAGACCCTGATGCTGGGAAAGATTGGAGGCGGGAGGAGAAGGGGACAATAGAGGATGAGATGGTTGGATGGGATCATTGACTCAATGGACATGAGTTTGAGTGAATTCCAGAAGTTGGTGATGGACAGAGAGGCCTGGTGTGCTGCACTCCATGGGGTCACAAAGTGTCAGACATGACTGAGCAACTGAACTGAACTGCACTGCACTGATTTACATTCCCATCAACAGTACACAAGGGTTCCCTTTCCTGCACATCTTTGCTAACACTTGTTATTTGTTGTCTTTTTAATAATAGCTATTCTGACAGGTGTGAGGTGGTACCTCATTGTGGTTTTGATTTGCACATCCCTGGTGATTAGTGATGTTGAGCTTCTTTTCATGTACTTGTTGGCCATCTATATGTCTTCCTTTGAAAAATGTTTATTCAGATTCTCTTCTCATTTTTTAAATTAGGTTGTTTGCTTTTTTTGGATATTGAATTATATAAATTTTTTTATAGTTTGGACATTAATCCTTTATCAGGTATACTGTTTGCAAATATTTTCTTGCATTCAGTAGGTTACCTTTTTGTTTTGTGTATTGTTTAGTTTTGTGTGCAAAAGCTTTTTAGTTTGATGTAGTCCCATTCATTTATTTTTGCTTTTCTTTCCCTTGCCTGAAGAGACATATTGAAAGAAATATTAGAAGTCATGTCAAAGAGCTTACTGCCTATGTTCTTTTCTAGAAGTTTTCTGGTTTCAGGTCTTACATTTAAGTCTTTAAGCCACTTTGAAGTTCTTTTTGTGCATGGTGTGAGAGAGTAGTCCAGTTTGATTCTTTTGGCACATAGCTGTCCAGTTTTCCAAACACCATTTATTGAAGAGACCGTCTTTTCTCCATTGTATATTTGTGCCTCCTTTCTCATAGATCCATTGCCTGTATATGTGTGGGTTCATGTCTGGGTTCTCTGTTCTGTTCCCTTGATCTATGTGTATGTTTTTATACCAGGACCATACCGTTTTGATGATTAGCTCTGAGGTATAGTTTGAAAACAGGGAGTGTGATATCTCCAGTTGTTTCGGCTATTTGAGATCTTTTCTGTTTCCATATCAACTTTAGAACTGTTCATTCTCGTTCTGTGAAGAATGCCATTGATAATTTGATAAGGATTTTGCATTGAATCTGTATATTGCCTTGGTCAGTATGAACTTTTCTTTTTAAGAAAAAAATAACATTTACTAGCTCCTTTAATTGATTAATTGAGAGGGAATCTTTCAGATGAGGCTTTATTCTAGGCTCTAACGATGTCTGTGACCTAGTTTTTGTTTTCATTTTTCCCCCCTCTCCATTAAAAAAAATTATTAAAAATTGGAGGCTAATTGCTTTACAATGTTGTGTTGGATTCTGCCATACAACAGCGTGAATCAGCTGTTAGTATACGTATATCCTCTCCCTCTTGAATCTTCCTCTCAGCCCCTAGTATGGACTTTTTAACAATATTCGTTCCTCCAATCCTTAAATGAGTTTCCCACATAGCTCAGTTTGTAAAGAATCTGCCTGCAATGCAGGAGACCCTGGTTCGATTCCTGGGTCGGGAAGATCCACTGGAGAAGGGACAGGCTACCCACTCCAGTATTCTTGGGCTTTCCTTGTGGCTCAGCTGGTAAAGAATCCACCTGCAATGTGGGAAACCTGGGTTCAATCCCTGGGTTGGGAAGATCCCCTGGAGAAGGGAAAGGCTACCTACTCCAGTATTCTTGGGCTTTCCTTGTGGCTCAGCTGGTAAAGAATCCACCTGCAATGTGGGAAACCTGGGTTCAATCCCTGGGTTGGGAAGATCCCCTGGAGAAGGGAAAGGCTACCCACTCCAGTATTCTGGCTTGGAGAATTCCATGGACTGTATAGTCCATGGGATTGCAGAGTCAGACACAACTGAGCAACTTTCACTTTCCCTCTGTTTTTCTCTTCCTTAATTTCTTTCATCAGTGTCTGATAGTTTTAGATTTAGTCCTAGGCTTTATTCTTTTTGATGTGATATGATACATTAATTTTACTTTATTTTTGATATACTAATTTTAAAATTAAATTTTATTATCTCTACTTGAACAAATTTGAATGGGAGAGACATTTCGTATTATTCAAATTTAAGAAATATATTTGAGTTAAGTGGAAATAAATTGTGACCAAGAAAACTGGTTAGGGAATCTAAGTTGATAAAAGTAACATAGACTAGAACAACAGCAACTGGGAATGTTTTAGTTAGTAAATCTATGCCTCACAAATAAAATAAAATGTAAATATGTGTATGTTTGTATTATATCTCAAATATTTCAACTAATATGTCAGATGGCTCTTAGTATAAAGGTTAAGATCAATTAAAAATAATTTTTTAAAAGGTGAGACGATAAAGATATAAACACATGTTAAAGATTTTATTTTATTACTGTGCGAACTAGTAAGATATTACACCTAGTTCAAAGGAGAAACCAAAGAACAGACACATATAAATCAGAAATGTTGAAATGAGCTTGCAAATGGAACTAAAACTGCCCTCTTCAACCATGAGGGAGGGAAGTCGCTTGAATCTCCAGAAGACAGGATGTACATGTCTGTAGATATGAATGATTTTGCATTGTTATATTAGTAACTTATAGCTTGCAACAAAATAGCTCAAAGACAATGAAAGGCTAGACTCAGAAAACCAGGAAGGGTGTGATCTAAACAGTACTTTTCACTGAAGCATAAATGTTTCTCTACACCACCATGAGATAATACATTTTTTCCATTTACTATTTTTTAAATTGAAGTATAATTCATTTACAGTGTTGTGTCAGTCTCTACTGTACAGCATAGTGATTCAGTTATATACATATAGTCAGTTTTGTATATATTTACATATATTCTTTTTCATATTCTTTCCCATTCTTGTTTATTACAGGATACTGAATATAGCTCCCTGTGCTATAGAGTAGGACCTTGTAGTTTACTGTTTTATATATAGTAACTTGTATGTGCAAATCCTGAGCTCCTTTATACCTGTTCCCCTCCCTTCCCCCTTTGACAACTAGAAGTTTATTTTCTATGTCTATAAGTCTCATTCTGTTTTGTAAATAAGTTCATTTATGTCATATTTTAAATTCCACATGAAGTGGTATAATATGATATTCGTATCTCTCTGTCTGACTTACTTCCCTTAGTATGATAACCTCTAGGTCCAGATGGCATTGTTTTGTTCTTTTTTATGGCTGAGTAATAGTCCATTGTATTATGTACTGCACCGTCTTTATCCATTCACCTGACTTTGGACATTTAGGTTGCTTTCATGTCTTGACTAGTGTAAATACTGCTACTATGAACCTTAGTGTGTATGGATAGTACACAGTGAGTTTTCTTTTTTTAGAAATAACATTAAGAAAAGAACTAACATTTTTTATTTGTGCATGTTTTGGCTGCAGTGGGTCTTTGTGTTGCTTTGCATGGGCTTTCTCCAGTTGCAGCGAGTGGTAGCTACCCGTTGTTGCGGTATGCTACTTCTCATTACGGTGGGTTCTCTTGTTGCATAGCACAGGCTCTTGGCACACGAACTCAGTAGTTGCGACATGCCTCCCCTAGAGCATGTGAGCTTCAGTAGTTGCAGCTCACAGGCTTGGTACTTGGGGCTTGTGGGTTCTAGAGAGCGGGCTCAGTGGTTGTGGCATACAGGGTGCGTTGTTGCTCAGCATGTGGAATCTTCCCAGACTGGGGATCAAACCCATGTCCCCTGCATCGGCAGGTGAATTCTTTTCCACTGTGCCATAGGGGATGTCCTAGGCTGAGTTTTTTATTGGTGTGATTGTGTTTGGGATCTAACATAGCTGAAGAATAAAGCTTTAGAAGATTTATTATAGAAAATAGGAGGCTACAGAAGACAACTTTTAAAGAATCGTTTTATGTTAGAAAGCATTAGCAGAATTCTTACATTTAATATTGACTCTGTATTTGTCATTATGCACAAAGTTAGGTCTACCAAATACATACCTCTTTGGTGTCCAGTTCAGTCCCTCAGTCATGTCCGACTCTTTGTGACCCCATGGACTGCAGCACACCAGGCCTCTCTGTCCATCACCAACTCCCGTAGTTTACTCAGACTCATGTCCATCTAGTCAGTGATGCCATGCAACCATCTCATCCTCTGTCATCCCCTTCTCCTCCCACCTTCAATCTTTCTCAGCATTAGAGTCTTTTCCAATGAGTCAGTTCTTTGCATCAGGTGGCCAAAGTAAAGGAGTTTCAGCTTCAACATTAGTCCTTCCAATGAATATTCAGGACTGATCTCCTTTAGGATGGACTGGTTGGATCTCCTTGCAGTCCAAGGGACTCTCAAGAGTGTTCTCCAACACCACAGTTCAAAAACATCAATTCTTTGGTGCTCAGCTGTCTTTACATTCCAACTCTCACATCCATACATGACTACTGGAAAAACCATAGCTTTGACTAGATGGACTTTTGTTGGCAAAGTAATGTCTCTGTTTTTTATTATGCTGTCTAGGTTGGGCATAGCTTTTCTTCCAAGGAGTAAATGTCTTTTAATTTCATGGCTGCAATCACCATCTGCAGTGATTTTGGAGCCCAAGATAATAAAGTCTGTCACTGTTTCTCCATCTATTTGCCATGAAATGATGGGACCAGATGCCATGATCTTAGTTTTCTGAATGTTGCATTGTAAGCCAACTTTTTCATTCTCCTCTTTCACTTTCATCAAGAGGCTCTTGAGTTCTTTGCTTTCTGCCATAAGTGTGGTGTCATCTGCATATCTAAGGTTATTGCTATTTCTCCTGGCAGTCTTGATTCCAGCTTGTTCTTCATCCAGTCCAGCATTTCTCATGATGTACTCTCCATATAAGTTAAATAAGCAGGGTGACAATATACAGTCTCTTTGGTATACTAATCAACAGTATAACTGGAAGGTGAACTTCTGTTTAAGCCCCAAACTCCAAACCCAATATTAGCTTTATAGTGTGGTATAATGGAAAGAACTTTGGGCTGGGAGTCAGAAGTCCTGGCTGCCTTTCTCTAGTTGCGGTCCTTGGATCCATCTCATAAAAAACTTTTCCAACCCCAATGTCATCTTACAGTTAGTGGGTGCTTGCCCCGTGCCAGGCACCATTCCAAGGGCTGTGTGTGAGTGCTAAATTGCTTCAGTTGTGTCTGACTCTTTGTGACCCTATGGACTGTTGCCCGCCAGGCTCCTCTGTCCCTGGGATTCTCCTGGCAAGAATATTGAAGTGGGTTGCCATGCCCTCCTCCACGGGATCTTCCCACCCAGGGTTCGAACTCATGTCTCCTGCAACTTCTGCATTGAAGGCAGATTCCTTACCACTGAGCCACTGGGGAAGCCCGTTCTAGGGCTGAGTTTATATCAACTCATGTAACTTCTCAATGACTCTGCAAAGTAGCTTTTTCCTGTTTCACAGTTAAGGAAATTAAGAAAAAAACCCAATGCATCCCATGTGATACAGTTAGTAAGAAGTGGGGCTTTAACCTCAGTTCCATATTTGTGGAAGTGATCCAGATCATGCGCAAGGTGCCATCTAGCTCTGAAATTTTATGTCATAAAGTCAAAACACAATAAAGATGGAGGATAATCAGGTAAAATGAGGTCTACTTCTGTAGAAGTTTATTTTCCAAAATTTGTCTTAGAATTCATTATTTCTCATGTCCATGCCTTTATGAATAAGAGTGGAAACCAGAACTTCCAGCTGGCCTTGCATCAGTTTGAGTAGGACAGAAAGGGAAAAGCACAGGAAGAGATTCAACCATGGATAGCAAACTTGGGGAACTTCCCCGGTGACTCAGTAGGTAAAGAACCTGCCTGCAATGCAGGAGACACAGGAGATACGAGTTCAGTTCCTGGGTTGGGAAGATCCCCTGGAGGAGGGCATGGCAACCCACTCCAGTATTCTTGTCTGGAGAATCCCATGGACAGAGAAGCCTGGCGGGCCACAGTCCATAGGTCACACAACTGAAGCAAGTAAGCACAGCACAGTACAGAAGACTTGTCACCTCCTTCAGTGACAGTGTCTCACATGTATTTGCACTTACACTCAAATCAGAGCACAAGCTTTCTCAATGTCAAACATCTAAGAGTGTTCTCATTGACCCTTGAAACTGGTGAAGAAATACCATGATCAAACGATTCACTTTCCCCAAGAATTAGTAGCGGCTTGAGATAGATCACTTGATTTGTAAGTCTTGAAAGTCCAGGCATATTTGATCTCAGAATTACATGCTTGTGATGCTCTCATTACAAGAAAACAGATCATGTCACATTCAGGGTAAGGACACTGGAGCTGGACTGTACTTCAGTAGCAGTGTTGACATCCAGGTGACAGTCATTTGCAGGTTTGGGTCATGTCTTTGGTTCAATTCATTAAGAACAGAGGAAAGAAGATTCTTAGGTTAGCTCCCCAAAGTGGAAGCAAAGCTCATAATGTAACACAGCTGGGCTCCAAAATCACTGCAGATGGTGACTGCAGCCATGAAATTAAAAGACGCTTACTCCTTGGAAGGAAAGTTATGGCCAACCTAGATAGCATATTAAAAAGCAGAGACATTACTTTCCCAACAAAGGTCTGTCTAGTCAAAGCTATGGTTTTTCCAGTGGTCATGTATGGATATGAGAGCTGGACTATAAAGAAAGCTGAGCGCCGAAGAATTGATGCTTTTGAACTGTGGTGTTGGAGAAGACTCTTGAGAGTCCCTTGGGCTGCAAGAAGATGCAACCAGTCCATCCTAAAGGAGATCAGTCCTGGGTGTTCATTGGAGCGTCTGATGTTGAAGTTGAAACTCCAATACTTTGGCCACCTGATGGGAAGAGCTGACTCATTGGAAAAGACCCTGATGCTGGGAAAGATTGAGGGCAGGAGGCAAAGGGGATGACAGAGGATGAGATGGTTGGATGGAGTCACCAACTGAATGGACGTGAATTTGGGTGGGCTCCGGGAGTTGGTGTTGGACAGGGAGGCCTGGTGTGTTGCAGTTCATGGGGTTGCAAAGAGTTGGACACGACTGAGTGACTGAAGTGAACTGAATTCTAAAGGCATTTGACTTTATTTGAGAAGTAGGAAGTCTTGTGCTGCTTTATTGCTGAAGTTTGCACTTTTATTATTTCTCTGCATTTCCTGATGTTGAATTATCCATGACCAGTTGGGACTTAGTAATGTTAAGCTTTCAACAGCTATTTTGCATGAGGTCAAAGTCACATTTGAAAAATACACATGCTGTGATTAATATCCCTCTCCGTGTCTCCAAATGAGACCAAATGAATGTTTTGTTATTTGAAAAAATCTTAATTAAAATGTTACTTTGAAAGACAGGTTGTTTTTTTTTTTTTTTCCCCACACCATGCAGCATGTGCTGGTCTTATTTCCTTGCCCGGGGATCAAATTCAGCACTCCAGCATTGGAAGGGCAGAATCTTAACCACTGGGCCACCAGGGAAGTCCTGAAAGATAGGCTTTAAAAAGCAGTTGCAGTTTAAATAAATGACATGTAAAGCCAAACACAAGTAAATGACTTGACTAAAATCTCCAATTTTGTTTTCCTGTGATTTATAAAGCCAAATCAAGAGAGGGCCTAGGTAGTAACAAGATGTCCAGATTATTTAAACATTTTTTCTACACCTAAAAGCACGTTATATTACTTGTGCATTTATGTACATGGTTTTAAATTTTTATAGTTTTTGAATGAAGTTTATTTGATTTATAGTGTTGTATTAGCCTCTGGTGTATAGCAAAGTGATTCAGTATTTTGGTAGATTATATTTCACTATAGGTTGTTACAGGGTAATGGGTATAATTCCCCATGCTTCACAGTACATGGTTGTTGCTTATGTATGTATGTATTTTGCCTCTGTTAATCCCATATACCAAAGTTGTCGCTCCTCCCCTTCTCTCTCCTCTTTGGTAACCACAAGTTTGTTTTCTATATTCCGTGAGTCTGTGTCTGTTTTGCATATACATTCGTGTTATCCTTCAGAGTCCACATATAGATACTATCGTATGGTATTTGTGTTTTCTCTGTACAACTTATTTCACTAAGCATAGTATTCTCTAGGTCCGGCCACATTGCAAATGGCAATATTTCGTTCTTTTTTATGGCTGAGTAGTATTCCATTGTGTGTATACACACACACACACACACACACACACACACACACACACACATATATATATATATACCCTGCATGTGTGCTAAGTTTCTTCAGTGATGTCCAGCTCTATGCAACCCTATGGACTGTAGCCCTCCAGGCTCCTCTGTTCATGGGGTTCTCCAGGCAAGAATACTGGAGTGGGTTGCCATGCCCTCCTCCTAGGGGATCTTCCTGACCCAAGGACTGCACTTGGGTCCCTTAAATCTCTTACATTGGTGGAATTTTTACCACTGGGGTCACCTGGGAAGCATATACACACACACACACACACACACACACACACACACACACACTACATCTTCTAAATCTCATTGTCTGTTGATGGACACTTGGGTTGTTTCCATGTCTTGGCTATTTTAAATAATGCTGTTATGTATATTGGGGGGCATGTATGTTTTCAAATTAGTGTTTTTATCTTTTCTGGATATATACCCAGGAGTTGTATTGCTGAATCATATGGTGCTCTATTTTTGGTTTTTTAAGAACTTTCATACTGCTTTCCAGACAGTGACTGGAATAGTGGCTATGCCAAATTTTCATTCCTACCAATAGTGTAGTATAGGAGGGTTCCCTTTTTCAACATCTTCTCCAACATTTTTTATTTGTGGACTTTTTGATGATAGCCATTCTGATGGGTGTGAGCTGATATTTCATTATGGTTTTGATTTGCGTTTCTCTAAATGAACAATATTGAGAATCTTTTCATATCCCTGTTGGCCATCTGTATGCCTTCTTTGCTGAAATGTCTATTTAGGTCTTCTTCCCATATTTGACTGAGTTGTTTGGGTTTTTTGATATTGAGTTATATGAACTGTTTGTATATTTCATATATTAACCCCTTGTCGGTCTCATAATTTGCAAATATTTTCTCCCAATCTGTAGGTTGTCTTTTCATTTCATTGATGGTTACTTTTGCTGTGCAAAAGTTTAATGAGGCACCATTTCTTTTTATTTCTTTTGCCTTAGTAGACTTACACAAGATAATATTGCCACGATTCGTGTCAGAGAGTGTTTCACCGATGTTCTGTTCTCAGAGTTTTATGGTTTCAGGTCAGTTAGGTCTTTAAATCATTTTGTGTTTATTTTTGTATATGGTGTGAGAAAATGTTCTAATTTCATTATTTTATGTAGCTGTCCAGTTCTCCCAGCACCACTTGTTGAATAGACTGTCTTTTCTCCATCGTATATTCTTGCCTCTTTTGTTGTAGATTGATTGTAGGTGTGCCAGTTTATTTCTAGGCTCTCCACTCTGTTCCATTCATATATGTGTCTCTTTTAGTGGCAGTACCATGCTGTTTTGATTACTGTAGCTTTGTAGTATTGTCTGAAGTCTGGGAGGGTCATATCTTCAGCATTGTCCTTTTCTATCAAGATTGCTTTGGCAATTTGGGATCTTTTTTGGTTCCATATAAATTTTAGGATTATTTGTTTTAGTCATGGATATTTTGATAGGAATTGCATTAAATCTATAGATTGCTTTGGGTAGTATGGCCATTTTAATAATTTTAATTCCTCCATTCGAAGAGCATGGGCTATCCTATTTCTTGAAATCATCAGTTTTCTTCATCAATGCTTTTAAGTCTTAAGAATGTAGGTCTTGTACCTCCTTGATTAAATTTATTCCTAGAGATTTGTCTGACTACTGTGGCTAGGACTTCTAATACTATGTTGAATAGAAGTGGTGAGAGTGGCATCCTTGTCTAATTCCTGAATTTAGTGAGAAGGCTTACAGCTTTTTACTATTGAATATTACATTGGCTGTGAGTTTGTAGTAAATGACTTTTATTATGTTAAAAAATGGTCCTGCTCTACCCATTTGGAGAGTTTTTAATCATGAATGAATATTGTCAAATGCTTTTCCTATTCCTGTTGAGATGATCTTGTGGTTTTTGTCTGTTGTTGATGTTGTATATCACACTGATTGATTTGCCTATGTTGAGCTATCCTTGTGACCTTGGAATAAATCCAGCTTGATCATGGTGTATGATCTTTTTAAGGTATTGTTGGTTTTGGTTTGCTTTTATCTAATTGTTAATTGCCTGCTTTCCCTCATTATAAAGAAGCTGCAAGAGCAGGAATTTTCTCTTATTTCCTGCTTTGTCCCATGGATCTGTGCCATGTAAACCTTTATTGACTGAAAGCAAACAACATAGACTTTTCAACAGTAAACTCTAGGCACACTCACATATTTCCATCAGATATATTGTATTGTTAATTCTTGAGAATATGCAGTCATCTGAAATGTTTTAGTAATTAAGTCATCTTAATGGAGCCTAGTAGCAAACATGGGATAGCTTATTTTTACAATCTGAGGAGTAGTTAGCATCAAAAAAATTACATATTCTTTTTCTGTTTATCAAAGAAATATATAATAGTTGTCATATTGTGTTTATACCATATGCTTCTCATTACATAAATTCATGTCCCTGGCATACAAGAAGTACCATGCGTTTGACAAAAGAAGGAAATACTAGAATTCACATATGTCATAAATCTGTCATTTAGGGAATTTATAGTGTACTTTGTTGCACTGAAAACAAAATTTGTAAGATGTATTTTCTTCATTTTCACACCATACTAATTTTATACCATAGAGAAAATACCACATTCTTACAAGTTCACTAAATGAAAGGTGTGTGACCAAACAATGAGTTTAGGATTAGACTCATGGGTTTTATCCCCTTGGTTATAATCAGACTAGAATAAATGAATGGGTCATACAAAAATGACCACTTCTCCATCTCAAGAAGGGCAAAACACCCCACTCTTCTCAAATTGGCCTTGGGGAACCTCAGAGCTCACACATATAATAGAATTTATGCTAGATGGATTTAAAAGGAGATTCTGCTTCCAAAAATGCCATAAGACGTAATTCAAAGTTAGAGTGGAAATTGTTTCTACCAGAATATATAAATGTCTTGTTTGGGGTTTCCCTGGAGGCAAGAAGGTGAAGGCCAGCAGGTATTTGGAAGGTGATTCCTGGGAACACTGGCAAGGGAGGGGAAAGTGAGACAAGGAAAAGAAGGAAGCCATGGGAGAGTAAGTTATGAAGCCTGTTTCCTCTCTGGGCCTCTGGACATCATTCCCCCTGGGGATCACTAAGGGAGGATGTACGATATGACTCAGTTTTCCCAAACAAGGGGTGAGGTGGCTGGGGTATTGACTCACCAAGTCCCTATCCGTCAATGGTTTGGGGCTGCTGTCAGTAACTAAGAAACTCTCAAAGAGTTGCAGGTGTTCACAGTAAGAAGCCTTTGGCAATTAATGGATTCAGAAGTCTCGGTGCCCTTAAACACACATATTTGATCATGTATCATGCTCAGTTCAGTTCAGTCACTCAGTCGTGTCCGACTCCTTGTGACCCTACGGACTGCAGCACACCAGGCCTTCCTGTCCATCACCAGCTCCTGGTGTTTACTCAAACATATGATACCATCCAACCATCTCATCTGCATCCCCTTCTCCCACCTTCAGTCTTTCCCAGCATCAGGGTCTTTTCCAATGAGTCAGTTCTTTGCATCAGGTGGCCAAAGTATTGGAATTCCAGCTTCAGCATCAGTCCTTCCAATGAATATTCAGGACTGATCTCCTTTAGGATGGACTGGTTGGATCTCCTTGCAGTCCAAGGGACTCTCAAGAATCTTCTCTAACATCACAGTTCAAAAGCATCAATTCTTTGGTGCTCAGCTTTCTTTATAGTCCAACTCTTACATCCATACATGACTACTGGAAAAACCATAGCTTTGACTTGGCAGTGTAATGTCTTTGTTGGCAAAGTGATGTTGCTGCTTTTTAATATGCTGTCTAGGTTGGTCATAACTTTTCTTCCAAGGAGCAAGTGTCTTTTAATTTAATGGCTGCAGTCACCATCTGCAGTGATTTTGGAGCCCCAAAACTAAAGTCTGTCACTGTTTCTATTGTTTCCCTATCTATTTGCCATGAAGTGATGGGACCAGATGCCATGATTTTGGTTTTATGAATGTTGAGTTTTAAGCCAACTTTTTCACTCTCCTCTTTCACTTTCATCAAGAGGCTCTTTAGTTCTTCTTTGCTTTCTGCCATAAGTGTGGTATCATCTGCATATCTGAGGTTATTGATATTTCTCCCGGCAATCTTGATTCCAGCTTGTGCTTCATCCAGCCCAGCATTTCTCATGATGTACTCTCCATATAAGTTAAATAAGCAGGTGACAATATACAGCCTTGATGTACTCCTTTCGCAATTTGGAACCAGTCTGTTGTTCCATGTCCAGTTCTAACTGTTGCTTCCTGACCTGCATACAGATTTCTCAGGAGGCAGGTCAGGTGGTCTGGTATTCCCATCTCTTTCAGAATTTCCCACAGTTTGTTGTGATGCACACAGTCCAAGCCTTTGGCATAGTCAATAAAGCACAAGTAGATGTTTTTCTGGAACTCTCTTGCTCTTCGATGATCCAACAGATGTTGGCATGTATCATGTTGCTGCTGCTGCTGCTGCTGCTAAGTCGCTTCAGACATGTCCAACCCTGTGTGACTCCATAGATGGCAGCCCACTAGGCTCCCTCGTCCCTGGGATTCTCCAGGCAAGAACACTGGAGTGGGTTGCCATTTCCTTCTCCAATGCATGAAAGTGAAAAATGAAAGTGAAGTCGCTCAGTCGTGTTGGACTCTTAGTGACCCCATGGACTGTAGCCCACTAGGCTCCTCCTTCCATGGGATTTTCCAGGCAAGAGTACTGGAGTGGGGTGCCATTGCCTTCTCCAATGTATCATGTTAGTCCCTGTTTAAAGTCCCTCAATGGCTCCCAGAGCCCATAGGATGAAGTCCAAACCCTTCAGCCAGGCTCATGAAGCTCGTCAGCATGCTAGGCCAGTGGTTCTCACCAGGATAGTACCACTTTCATGAGGGTGTTTTGAAAATTCACAATGGCTTTAAAGGTAAGCATGATGACTGGGGGCACTAATGTCAGTTAATGCTAGACATCCTGAACTTTATATCACCAACCCAGGCATTGTTCCTGGCCCCAAATGGATACTCAACAAATCAATGTGTACATGTAACAGCTCTCACAGGCTGTGGAATAAACTCTAGAAGCAAAGCTGGATGGATCTTAACCACAAGGGAAGAAAAAAAAAGTCCACTCATTTGTCTATCCATTGATTCTTGAGATCAAGTTTCCTTTGCTGAAGTTAACCCAACTTTGCCATTTCAAATACAGTCTTTGGGGACATAGATGATTTTTTCCCACCCTCCTCCCAAACAAAGTGTTTGAATCAGGCAACTTTGGAGAAAGACAGTGATGGGTTCAGAACTCTTTTGTTGTTGTTTAGTTGCTCAGTCACTCATGTCTGACTCTTTTCTGACCCCTCGGACCATAGCCTGCCAGGTTCCTCTGTCCATGAAATTTTCCAGGCAAGAATACTGGAGTGTGTTGCCATTTCCTTCTTCAGGGGATCTTCCTGACCCAGGGATCAAACCTGCATCTCCTGCATTGTAGGCAGATTCTTTACTGTCTAAGCCACCTCAGATGGAGAAGGCTGCTCCAGTGTTCTTGCCTGGAGAATCCCAGGGACAGAGGAGACTAGTGGGCTGCCGTCTATGGGGTTGCACAGAGGCAGACACGACTGAAGCACCTTAGCAGCAGCAGCAAGCCACCTGGGAAGCCCCCAGAATCCTTTGCAAGCATGATATAGATGTAGAACGTGAGACTCAAATAGGCAGACTGGATTGAACTTGGCACTAAATTCTGATTCTTCTCATTTCCAGTTCTGGGCTTTTCTTCTTCTTCTTCTTCTTCTTTTTTTTTTAACCAAATAGTGCCTCACTCAAGAATAGCAGAGCTCCTGTGAGTCAGGACAGTGGGTTTGGGGCAAGTTATTTTCTGAATGAATGCAGTTGTCAGGGTTTTCTATTTTCTAGAAATCTTGCCATTTAAAAATCATTTTATAAGACGATTCATAAATGCAGGGAGTCAAACAGGGACAAACATTTGCATGTAGAGAACACAAAGAATTCATCTCTTCCCTTTTTTATTTCTGCAGGCTTTCCTTGTGGCTCAGCTGGTAGAGAATCAGCCTGCGATGAGGAAGACCTAGGTTCAATCCTTGGGTTGGGAAGATCCCCTGAAGAAGGGAAAGGCTACCCACTCCAGTATTCTGGCCCGGAGAATTCCATGGACTGTATAGTCTATGGCATTGCAAAGAGTCAGACAAGACTGAGCGATTTTCACTTTTTTAATGTCCACAGCACCCTAAAGTACTTCTTTAAGACTTAGGCTATTTATTCTAATAGTATATTTACATTTCTGTCACCTAGGGGTAGGGATTATGTCTTAGTCATCTTTATACCTCAACCAAACACTGTCCAGCCCGTGATGGCCAGAAGACATCAAATGTTTGTTAACAGAATGAATAAATCTATAAACCATGTATGAGAACTTTTTGAAAATAGAGAGGTAAATATGTCTTAAAAATTTTTTGTTTTAACAAATTTTACTATTTTTATCTTTTTTTAAAAAAAAGGTCACAAATGTAGTTCTAATCTTAGAGTTCACAGAATATTTCTCAACCCAACTTTCCCAAATCAAGTTGGAGTGACTTTGAGTAAAAGCCTTTACTCTTAAGGGTATCTAAACTGAGTTTCCTGGCTTTAGCTCTCAGAAATCATTCTATAGGGTTTACATAGGAAAAAGTAAATAGACAAGCCTGGTAGGTGTATGCCAAGTTATTATTACATTCAATTGTGAACAAGAAAATAGCAAAAGATGTTTACACTTGGGACAGGAAGGAAGTGCTCAGGATGAACTCAAGCCATACCTTCCCCCAGTAAAGACAGAAAAGCCCCTGATGATTGAGTGCCTTAAGTTGGAAACATGAATTTGGTAAAAGTCAAGGGAGCTCACATGCAGACAACAAGGGGATTTTTCTATACGGTAACCACATTTAAAGGATCTTAGACTCACTGAAAAATCTGAAGAAACTCCTATTGGTTTAGAGGAGTAGAACATACTCCCCTCCCCTCCACATACAACATGATTCACTGTTGCTGGTGGTGAACTAATCCCCGCCCTCTTCCCCACCACCACCACTTCATGTCATGAAGAATGAAATCTGGTGGCAAAATTAATCTTCAGTGAGATCTAACTTCAAAACCATGTTCTTTCTGTTATGTTGATAAGTGATCTTAACATAACATTTTGTCTGCTCTAAACCTCCCATTGATGTAAAATTGTGTAGTGATATCTACTTTATATCAGTATTGTTAAGAGTAAACAGTTACTCTCTCTAAAATGTTTGAAAGTGAAAGTCACTCAGTTGTGTCCGACTCTGCAACCCTAAGGACTATGCAGTCCATGGAATTCTCCAGGCCAGAATACTGGAGTGGGTAGACTTTCACTTCTCCAGGGGATTTTCCCAACCCAGGGATCGAAGCCAGGTCTCCCACATTACAGGTGGATTCTTTATCAACTGAGCTATCAGGGAGGCCTAAAATGTTTACATGTCAGAATCACTCCACATATATCAATTACTTTCTCTTCCCCAAATCTCAAGTGGGAAGTTGGCAAAATTTGAGGAGAAAATGGATCATGATGGGTTTTTTTTCCTCTTTTAATCTTTCCTTCATTTTTTCCTGCTTCCTAAGAAGTGAGAGTTCTGTTGTTAAAGATCACACATTCTTATATTGCTGGTTGTCCAGCCCATGTCACCAGGGAGTAAAAGTAACCAGGGACCATCTGTGTACCCATGTCCACCAAGTGTCCTCACTTAGTGGACAATAAATACCAGGGCCTGGCATTTTGTAGCTTCCAGGTAAATGTTTTATGGACTTCCCTGGTGGCTCAGATGGTAAAGCGTCTGCCTACAATGCAGGAGAGCCTGGTTCAATCTCTGGGTCGGGGAGATCCCCTGGAGAAGGGAATGGCAACTCACTCCAGTATTCTTGCCTGGAAAATTCCATGGATGGAGGAGTCTGGTAGGCTACAGCCATGGGGTTGCAGAGAGTCAGACGTGACTGAGCAATGTAGCACTCAGGTAAATGTTTGAGTAAGGACAGAGGGTAGGAATTGAAAGGGAAGGATGGAGGCTGTGAGGTGGGAAGGGAGAAAAGGAAAGAAGACTGAAGTTGTTTGGAATTTTTTTTTCAACCTTAAATCCCCAAGAACAGATTCCTTGACAGGCACGGGATGAAGGAAAGCAATGGGTCCCTAAAGACACACTTTCTCCTGCAGAATTTAACAGTGTCTGCATTGAGTCTAACACTTACTTCTTCACTGCCTCCTTTCATGGAACAAGCAGAGATGAAAAGGAAGAGACTAGGAAAAGACATCCATTTCTAGACCATGTTGCTGGGGTACAACTGATGGAGAAGGTGAAGAAGCCATGCCATTTTCTTCTTCGGTAGGACTGGTGATGGAGAAAATGTTGTAAAGTTTGAAGGGGAGGGCTGATGTGATGGAAACTCAGGGACATGAACTCATCCTGGGTGCGGCCTCAGGCAAGGTGCTTCACACATGGAGTTTTTCCATCTGTAAGATGTCAGAGCTGGTCCAGATCAATGGATCTCAATCTTGGTTCTCCAATAGAACCACCCAAGGAGCTTCCAACTGTCCCCATGCCCAAGCCATAGTCCAGACAGTAGACTCACCTTGCGTGGGACACAGGCCTCAGTAGTTTCAGTTTCCCAGATGATCCCAATATGCAGCTGAACTTGAGAACTACTGGGCCAGGTGGTCTCTAGACTCTCACTGCCCTAGTTGTTCTCAGCAAACTGCCTGGGCACCACTTGGGTTCCTTTTTGTAATCAAGACTCAGCCCTCATTCCAGAGCCACACAGACAGAACCTGCATTTTCACAAGTGCGTGCTAAGTCGCTTCAGTTGTGTCCAACTCTGCGACCCCTGCCAGGCTCCTCTGTCCATGGGATTCTCCAGGCAAGAATACGGGAGTGGGTTGCCATGGCCTCCTCCAGGGGATCTTCCCGGACCAGGGACTGAACCTATTTCTCTTGCATCGTCTGCATGCAGGCAGGATCTTTGCCACTAGCGCCACCTGGGAACATTTTAACAAGAGACCCTCCAGGTAATTTGTATTGACATTAAAGTTTGAAAACTCTGGCTTGGACACCCTCCCACCCTGCCTTTTCATGCAACAGTGCTTTACTTCTGGTGTTGATATTTCAGTATAACTTCTGGATCGCAACCCCAGGCAGATCATAAGGGTTGAAAGCTTTATATGTGTGTTATGTGTATATATTCAGCAAGCACAAAAATACCCCATCACTCCTGTGCCATGCAGGGGGCTAAGTGGAAATACATTGGGAAAAAATAAATATTCCTGTAAAAAGGGCGGGTGATTTTATGATTCTGATAAAAGATTGCTTTTCCTTTGTAGAATGCAGTAGGGCCGTCTAAAGAGCAGTTCTCCTCAAAGTCAGCCCTGCCGGTGTGGTTATAACAAACACCTGCCTCTAAGTGGAGGTTTGTGTCCTGCATCTTCTCGCCTGGCTGCACATCATTTCCAGGTTTCTTTCTCTGTTCCTCACGTTTCCTGACCGTGCCCTCGTCGATAGTTCTCCCCAGGAAATAATGGGTGCATTGGCAGAGGAGTGTTTGACTTCCTCTGAAAGTTTCCCCTTTCATGTTCCCCTTGTCATGTTCATCACCTCCTTTAATTAAACAAAAATCACCTCGGAAAAAACAAAGCAGAAACCACATCAAAATGCTGAAACTAAAGCTAGAAAGTGACAGACAAACGTTACGCGAGATGTAATTCTGACCCTTGATAATGCAGGGCTAAGCAGGTGGGAGGCTTATTATGTTCTAGTAGGAGTTTTTTGAAGAATGGTGATTTTGGAGGAGGGAGTGATTTGGGTCTGAATGTGTGGGGAGAAGTGGCATGGGTAAAAGCTTAAGTCTCAGTTCAATTCAATTTCTAGACTTTAGGTCACAGTCACTGTGCGGCCTTGCCCGTATACCTCCAGCCTTAACATTTCAATAGGACTTCACCAGTTGGCATCTACAGCACTAAGGGCTTTCTTTGGCTCAGCTCTCTGCCCTCAGCTTTCTCTGCCCTCAGCTTTCTCTGCCCTCAGCTCAGCAAGCAGAAGTCCTGGGATCAGTGCCCTTTAGGCAATCTCTGAATTCAGATGGTGTCTAAATACCCTACCTCCCTCGCTTGTTGCGTGAGATCACGTGGCGATGCACAATCTAGGCTGGCTCTGGCTGATGCTGGCAGCCTGATGCTTCAGTGGCCCTGTGATAACTTGATACATTCCTGCTATTGTTTTCCTCCCTTCCTGATTCACTCCCTCACTCCCCTACTACTGTTTTGTGTGCCTGTAGAGCAATCTGCTGCTGCTGCTGCTGCTAAGTCGCTTCAGTCGTGTCCAACCCTGTGCGACCCATAGACAGCAGCCCACCAGGCTCCACCATCCCTGGGATTCTCAGGGCAAGAACACTGGAGTGGATTGCCATTGCCTTCTCCGGTAGAGCAATCTACTTCTGCTCAAATCCTTGCCTTAGCATCTGCTTGTGGGAAAACCCACACTTAGACAAATTTAATCTTGCATTTGCTTTAAGATACCATTCATTCATAGGTAGGTATACCATTCATACCTTTATATTCTTTCCATTCAATTTTGATATTTTTGGTTGATAGAGCTCATTATGATATGAAGATTTCAAAGGGTTTTAGTAATGGTCTTGAAGAGATCATCTTATTACCTTGTTGATGAGACTCACTGACATCTGAAGTCACCAAGGAGTCAGAAGATGAAAAAAAGGGGTCAGTATAGTAGTGGCACAGCCCAGGGGGAGATGCCTGCTAGTCTCCAATCCTGGTGCTATACTTGTTAGCTTTGTGAACTGGGGCAAGTCATTTCACCTCTCTGCCTCTCAGTTGGACATGAGGCAGCTATTTACCCTAGCTTCAAACATGAGGGAGCTATTTACCCTAACCTACACAGTTGTGAGTGTTCAGTAAGATGTGTTTAAAGTGTTTAAGATAATGCTTGTCACTATTAGCTATGAACAGTTCAAGGCTTAAATGGTTACTAACCAAGGATACTGAGTCCATTAAGATGTCTTCATCCATAAAACAGAAGATCCAGTGGAGCATGGCTTACTCCATTACGGATGTCCATGGTTTGCAGCTGGCATCTGCCATATCCCCATTTTGCATATTTCACTGCCTAGAATTAAAGCATATACCCATTATGTAACCAGGAGTCAAGCTTACAGTCAAGACAAATCTCCTCTTTATATTCTTCATTTTATTTCTGATAGCAGGTCACAGGTGTATCAGACTGTTTGTTACTGCTGTGTAACAAATTATCCCAATAAGCCTCAGTAGCTTGGCTGGCACTGCTGACCATGACTGAGTTTACTCATGCATCTGCGGGTTGGCTAGTATACACTAGGCTTGCTACAGGTCTGCAGTTGACCAAGTAGCTCTGTTCCCCCTGATCCTCATTCTCTTTGAGTCAAGAGGCTGGCTGGGGCATGGTCTTCTCACCACCATAATAGAGGCCTAGGTCTTAACATCTAGGTTTGGAACTGGTCCTTATGCCATTAGTCAAACAAGTCACACAGCCACGTCCAAAGCCAAAGTGTGGGACCAGAGGCTCTGGCCATCGTGAAGCTGCAGGGTGTGGGTGCAGGGAGGGGGTGCAGGAGGGACCAGTCATTCATTCTATTATAACAAGTTGTCGAAACAGAGAACCTCTAAATACCCACGTGGATTCTCTGAGCTCACATAGCACTGGTGTTTCTACCATGATTTCTGCACTGGTTATTATATTACAACATCCTCTGGCGGCCCCCACGTCAGGAAAGCTGTTGCAAATGAGCAGGAGAGATCACTTGTCAGCTGAAGGGGTCGCCCAGAACCTGGTGACCTTCCAGGTCTAGCCGCCGGTGATTTGCCATCTGGGAAGAAAACCTCGCAGAGTATGAAAGCGCAGAAAGTAAGGCAGAAGTGTCTTAGTGAGAGAGGGAAGGACGGCGGGTGGTGCTGGAGGCGGTTCCCGGCCACTTGTGCACGGCCCGCCCCGCCCTCCCTCCCGCACCGGAGAGGAGCTGCAGTACGGCTCTCCCGGGCGCCCCTAGCCTCTCCCGGCCAGCGAGTGCCACCGCCGCAGTTGCCCGGCGTCCGCTTCCCGCCCGCGAGGACCGAGCCCCGGGAGGAGCCGAGGCCGGAGCAGCCGAGGGCAGCGGAGGCGCTGGCCCCGGGGCGCCTGGGGTTCCACGCCCTCCCAAGGCGGCGCAGCAGGAGGCACGGAAGAAGGAGGACCCCGCGAAGATGCTGCAGCCCTGGGCTCTTGCGCTCCCGCTTCTGCTCTTCTGGGTGGCAGGTGGAGTAGGGAAGGCAGCCAGGTGAGTGTCTGGCTGACGACTGGCCCCGGGCCAAGAGCTTCCCCGCCCCCCGCGTTGGCCCCTTTTCTTTGTCCCCCGTCCCCCTAGGCACCCGTGGGCAGGTGTATCTGTGCGCGTTGAGACGGAATTCAAAGAGGATGTCAGGCTGGGTGCGCCTACGGACTCCCCCGCGCTCCCCTCTGGCGGGCTTCGCCGAACCTCCTTGACATCTGCTGCGCCCCACCTGGCTGCATCCTTAGGCAGAGGGACCCAGCGGTGCGTGCGGACTCGGTGGGCTGCAGACATCCACTGTTGGGCCGGCGTGTGTGTCTGTAGGTGGCTGTGTTCCGTGCTTGTACCGTCCTGTGTTTTCCACTCTATTGGAAGGGGGCCAACTGATGGTCAGTGGCTAGTTTTGCTGCGGAAGGAGGGGGAAAACCAGAGGAGGATCCATGGTGAGGGTTTACAGAGCCCACTGTGAGGGGCTGAGGGGCCCTCTACTCAATGTCTTTATGATTAATGTTGATGAACTGGAGAGAAAGGCCGGGATTGTCAGATGAAATTGACTCTCTCTTCTTGCCCTGGCAATTCAGCGTCTGAAGCTGTTTCTTTGCTTCTCACAAACTTTTCTAAGCCCTGATACTTATTTTTCCAGAGATCAGCAAAGCCACCTAAGAAATACACACTTGTAGTGCATTATGTAGGCCTGGCACTGTCCTAAACACGTGAGACTTATGAACCCATTTACAGCCTGTAAGGGCTCTCCCTGGAAGATACTGTTATTATAATCCTCGAGTTGTAGAAGAGAAAAAGGAGGCACAGAGAGGTCTAGTAGCTTGCCCCAAGACACACAGTCAGTAAATGAGGACACCAGCGTTGAAACCCAGACCATCTGGTCTGGAGTCCCTGCTCTTCCCCAGTGCTGCGCTGCTGCTGTTGTTTAATCGCCCAGTCACGTCCGACTGTTTGGGACCCCATGGACTGTAGCCCCGCAGGCTCCTCTGTACATGGAATTTTCTTGTCGAGAATACCAGAGTGGGTTGCCATTTCCTTCTCCAGGGGGTCTTCCTCACCCAGGAATCGAACCCACATCTCCTGCATTGGCAGGCGAGTTCTTTACCTTTTACTTTTTGAGCCACCAGGGAAGCCCTAGGACAGCCTTTTGGGAATCACTCACTGAAAAAGTATCCCTGGTTCTCCTGCTTTCCAAGGCATACCCTAGTTTCTTTCTCTACTGTGGCACTATTGAGCACTGTTGGGCTGGGCGGGACAATTATTCATTCAGGGTGGTTAGAGAGCGGTCCTATGTACTGTAGGATTCTTAGCAGCCTCTGTAACCTCTGCACACTAGATCAGTAGCAATTTCCCTAGGTTGTGACCATCAGAACTGGGTCCAGACATTGCCCAAAGTACTGATATGGGGCTGGGGGTTTTGCACAGTTGTCTCCAGCTGAGTGAGGACCTCTGCACTATTAGTTTTTTTTAGTCAACAGTTTCTGTGGAGAGCTGGCTGAGAGCCTTGGTTTGGAATGGGCTTCTTAAAGGCGAGCCTAGCTCTCTTTGTTTGACTTACAGAAAAAATCTTTCATCAGCGTCAGTCACAATATTAAGGGATTTTGAAGTTCAAATAGAATAAGCTTCAGACCCGGTTCTTAGAATGTATGATCGCAAGTGTCAATTTCCTTTTCGTGATAAAAATGTAAGGAGATGCAATTTGCTGATGATCACATTTCCTGGAATGCTGGAGGTTCTGGCATCACTAGAAAGCCCACTTAAGAAACATCAAGTGCTCTTTGGAGATGAGACTAATAGTTGTTCTAGCAGTGGACAAACGGACCTCCAGGAGCCTCAGTTTCAGAGGGCCACCAAATTAAATCAGCAGTCGAAAGCTCCCAAGTTAAACCCAAGACTATTACAATGGAGGCTTGATGTCAGGATTCTGCAATTTCACAGTTTTAAAGATGTGAACCGTGGTTTCTGTCTGTGGTCTCAGGTTCACGATCTGGTATGCTCATTATCTGTGCAACATGCTTGGAAACGTCTCATGCTCAGATTTTCAGGAACTGCCCAGGGACCAGGTGTAATCACCTCCAGCCCCCAGGTTACAGACAGGATGTTTACAGGAAAGGCAAGGTGCTCGTAGCACAAGAGCGTGTCCACTGGTTAGTTCCTGAGGTTTTACGACTTTTAGTAAAAACTGACTGCTTTATAGGGATTTCTAAGATAAGCACCTGTTGTTGTATTTTTTAATTGAGACACCGTACCATAATTTCAGTGACCTAGAAAATTATATGCCTCTTAAATGGTGATTAGTGTATTAATAGTCAATTAACAGTCATCAAGTGAATAAATCCTCAACAGCATGAATTTTTTTTCATCTTCAGCATCAGAATGTGGCATAAACCCTTTACTTTTATCTTGTATGCTACTTCAAATGAATATTCTAAGTATCTTTGACTTACAGTATTATTTTCAAGTGTACAACATAGTGATTCAGTATTTTTGTAGCTGACACACCATACAGAGTTCTGATAAAATATTGACTATTTCCCTATGTGACCTCCATGCATTTTAATGCCATTTGGGCTTTGGGACTATTTAGATGCTCTCAGTCTGCTTTGTCCAATACAGTAAATACAGTAGTCACTAGCCCCATGTAGCTGTTGAGTACCTGAAACATAACCAGTCCAAGTTGTGATGTGCTGTGATTGCAAAATATACATTGGATTTTGAAGGCTTTCTAATAAATAAAGAACATAAAGCATCTCACCAATCATTTCATATTGAATACATGTTGATAATGTTGTGCATATACTGCATTAGATAAAATATATTACTAAAATTAATTCCACCTGTTTCTTTCACAATGAAAACAATATGGCTGCTAGAATTATATTTCTATCGCATGGTGTTAGTCTAGAACACTTACTGATCTGAACTCCATCTCCAGCATTCCAGGTCCTGACACTGGTACCTTTCTGCCTTGGGCACATAAGATAAATATGCTATTAACTTTGCTGTTCTTGAGTTTGATGTGTGGTACAACTCCCTTCTTATATTTATGCAATATACGTTTTTTTCTCTATTGAGTTCAAGTAACAATAATGTGAGCGATAAAGGAATTACTGAGTTCATGTATTCATGGACAGAGGCCTGCTTTCTGCAAACTACACCCTGTTTGAGAATTGATTCTTCTCAGAGCCCTGGTGAGGAAGTGCCATTGTCACAATTTTCCACAAAATTAGAGCTTAAAATAGCGTAAATTTGGAATTTCCCTGGTGGTCTCTTGGTTAGGACTCCTTGCTTCTATTGCCGAGGGCACAGGGAACTAAGAGGAAATCAGTTCGACCCCTGGCCGGGGAACTAAGATCCCACAAGCCTTGCAGCATTGGGCAAGGGTGGGAGCAGGGATATACATTGATTTTCCTAGAGTTCTGGAGGTTGGAAGTCCACAATTTGTCTTATGGGGCTAGAACTAAGCTGTTGGCACGGTTTGTTCCTTCTGTAGGCTCCATGGGAGAATCCATTCCTTGTCTCTTAGACTTATAGGGGCTCCAACAGTCCTTGGCTTGTAGGCACATCACTGCGTCTCTTCTTCCTTTGTCCCTTTGTCTTTTCTCTGACTCTTAATCATGTTCCTCCCTCTAAAAAGAACGCTTTGATTATACCTGGCCCACCCAGAAAATACAGGGTGACCTCCCTGTCTTAAGATGCATAAGAGCACAGATGAAATTTCCCTTTTGTTCCATAAGGTAACATTTCCAGGTTTCAGGGATTATGACATGACCAACTTTTGGGGGGTCATTATTCAGCCTGCCACAGGAAGTCTGATTTATGAGTCTGTTGGTCTTGGTTTTATGGACTGGATCTTATATTTAAACATGATTTTAATGATTTGTGAGTGGTTGGTATATCATTCCTTTCTTTATTCTTAAAACCAGGGTTTGTGGGAATATACCCAAAACTCAAGAGCTGAGTGTTTCTAGGAAACGGTGACCATGAAATGCCCAACTATAGTATAGAAATCATTTCTGAGCAGTCTTGTTTCAATAGTTTCATTGGTTTAAAGGGTGTTAAAGTCCAATTTATATGTAATTTATGTACATAATCTAAGGTTAAGTAAACATTAAAATAAATAAGTATATTATCCAGTCTTCATAAATCAGATTGGCATTCAGCTAATTTTGTTGAAACACTATGTGTCAACACTTTTTCAGTGTGATTTCAGACAACTGTCTCTTCAATTCTAAGACATAAGTGTTGGGTCTCTTTGACAGACAGTGGGATAGAGAAAATTGAAATTAGATGATTCCTCAAGAACTGCATTGGATTTGGTCTTCTGCCCTAACAGTAACATTCCAATATTTCAAGTTTGTTTCTCAAGAAAAATTGAATACATAGAAGCTGATGATCTTACAAAGTACTTTCTCACATGTTATCACCAGTGAGCCTGTTGAGCTTGATGCTTGCCCAGCACCATCAAGGTATGTGTGTAGAATAAGTGGGGACTTCCTGGTGCTCCATTCTCCCAAGCCCTTCCTCTTTAGGTTTCATTCTCTCAGAAACAGACTCTGAAACCAGAATTCAAGTGTGCACGGTTTATTTGGGAGGTTGTCCCCAAAGTTCTAGTTCTAGTAGGACAGAGAAGGGAAAGACATGTTATATAAATAAGTTACCATTGTGATTGAATTCTGCTGGGGAGTTCTAGAGACAGCAGGGCCCAAGCCTTAGAATTACCCACCCTGAGGCACAGGAGCTGGGGTATCTGTGCTCCCAGCAGTCATTGGTGGAGGGCTTCGGAGGATGCCGAGTCTACGTGTTCAGCTTGCCATGCTCACAGGCAGCGTGGACTCTGTGAGGAGCCCTGCATGTCTGGGGAAGGAATTTGAGCTTTGATCTGAGGGCAGTAGCGAGCAAAGCAGGGCATCGCTGGCTGAATTCTTTAACGATAACCCCAACCAATTCATGCTCAGAATTATCACACAATTGCACAAAATAATTTTTAAGATAATGAGCAATAATTTAGTTTACCTGGCAGCATTTTTCCCCTAGTGTACATAATAATAGTCTATAGTATCTCAGATTCGATGAATACAAATTAAAAATCAAAACACCAAAGCAGCAAATACCTTTACAAAGATCATCACCTTGTCCTTCAAGTTTTCCCTTTGTTCCATTTCTGGTCCCCACATATATTACAGTTATCTATTGCTATTCAACAAAATGCTGCAAAGCTTAGTGGTTTAAAACAACATTTATTGTCTCACAGTTTCTGTGAATGGGAAATTCAGGAGCAGTGTACCTAAATGGGTCCTGGGGTTTTTCACCAGGTTACAGTTGAGTTGTTGGCCGAGGCTGCAGTCGTCAAAAGGCTTGACTCCAACTGGAGGATCTTCTTTCAAGATGGTGTGCTCACATGGCCATGGGCTCCTCGCCTTGTGGACCTCTCCATAAGGCTACTTGGGTGTCCTTATGAGGTGTCAGCTGACTTCCTACATATCAAGAGTTACAAAAGACAGAGAACAAAGAGGAGATTATACTGCCTCCTATGCCCTAATCTCAGAAGTTACTCTCCATCACTCCCACTATAATCTCTCATCAGAAACCAGTCACTAAGTACAGTCCCACATCCGTGTTAGGTCCAACTGCCCACCACTCAAAAGCCAATCCTTGAGAGGCAAGATTGATGGGAAGGAAGTTTGCTTTATTTCAGAGGACAGGGTGCGCTCATGTCCACAGGCCGACTCCTCACTGACAATCAGTAGGCAAGAGCGCTCATAGGAGAGTTTCAGGGGTGTCTAGATGGAGGGAGGGGCTACAGGTAGAAACAACATAGTCAACTCTGACAGCCCTGTCTTGGAATTGACCATGCGGTGGTCTGATCAGTGTTAATCTTGATTGTTTTAAGTACAGTTACTCTTCAGCTCCCAAGGTTGGTTTGTTCCCATTTCGTTGAGGCCAGTTCTCAGAACCGTGGCAGCCTATGTCATGACTACAGCCTGGCCATTGTATAGTTACATTCTTGCACACGGTGAGGGTTTTAGTATCTATGAAACAACTCAAAGGATATAGCTTAGAATATTATCTAGAGCTCTTGAGGACGAACTAAAGGTCCTTGACATTTCTTAATGACTAAACTATTATTATTATTATCGTTGGATGGCATCACCAACTCGATGGACATGAGTTTGAGCAAGTTCTGGGAGTTGGTGATGGACACAGAAGCTTGGTGCGCTGCAGTCCATGGGGTCGCAGAGAGCTGGATATGACTGAGCAACTGAACTGAACTGAAACTATTATTATTGTGTCTCCTTTGCTTCTTCATTTTCTCACCTATCTGATTAAATTTTTCTACAGGCAAAAAGCAAGAGACTTTCCTGCACCTGCCATTTCTCAGATTCCTTCAGCTTAAAATATTCACTATGCCAAAGTGCCAGATGGGGTAGCGTGTCCTCAGTCCCATCACCGAGGACTCCATCAGCTGTAAGGATGCAAGGAGCGCAGTCTTTGTGCACTCTTGCTTGTTAAATGACACTGGGGCCCCTGCCTCTGTCCTTGCTTCCCTCCTCATCTGCCTTCACACAGCAGCCAGAGAGATGCTCCCTGAGGTCATTCAAATTGCATCACTACCCACCCTCAGCTACCATGCCTTCCTATCAAGCTTGGCAAAAATTCCAAAGTCCTCATCATGACTCCCCAGGGCCCTCATGAGCCTGGCATCTCCTGAATCCTTCATCCCCTTCCTCTTACTGTGCCTCAGCTCCAACCAACTCTGCCTGTGCCCTGTGTCAGACACCCTCCCATCCATTACTGTCCTTGTAAAAATTATTTTAACGGAAATGAGAGCTCCTTTACTCCATGAGTGCTTTAAAAGAAAACCCCCTTCTTTTCAGGAGATAAGCATAGGATGTAAAAGAACTCTTATCTATACTTGGAAAATGTAATGCTCTCTTATTGACTAAAAGAAAATGAAAACTGGTTACCATTTTTCTATCTATAGTTGCAACACTCACTGACAAAGCTGATACCAAATGAAGAAGACATGCATATACATATGTCTGTTGCTCCGTTTTGTCCAACTCTTTGTGACTCCATGGACTGTAGCCTGCTAGGCTCCTCTGTCCCTCTATCCATGGGATTCTCCAGGCAAGAATACTGGAGTGGGTTGCGATTCGCTTCTCCAAGTGATCTTCCTGACCCAGGGATCAAACCTAGGTCTCCCTCATTGCAGGCAGATTCTTTACTGTCTGAGTCAACAGGGAAGGCCATAAACTTAGAAAACGTAATGCTCTCTCACTGACTAAAAGAAAAAAACCAGATTACTATTTTTCTATCTATAGTTACAACTCACTGACAAAGTTGATACAAAATGAGGAAGACAACTCAGATTTTAGATCTTGGAGAATAAAGGAATTTCCATTTCCATTCATTTGCACAGTTTGCAAAATTCTTGTACAAATAAAAAACACCAAAATAAAAAATAAACATACAAAATCCTACCCTCTAAAACACACCCCAAAAGCCCCCAACCAAAAGACAAACCCTGACGTGAACTGATCACACGCGGGTTTCACGTGCTGTGCTCTTTTCTAACCACTGAATAGTTTTGAAGACCATTCCAAGCAAGTTACATGAAACCACACTTGGTGAAACTTGAAGTTCTAGTTGGCTGTGCAGAGTTCTTCTTAAAAGACTGTTACATCACAATAGGCAGTGCTGGGAAGCCTCCGGGAGAAAGATATCAAAACAGAATTCCTCCCAGAGGGCCTCAAGCTGCTTTCTTTAAAACCGTTTGAAAACACAAATATATTTGCTTTGTGTGTTCTGCACATTTCGGGAAATTCTGTTACGAGGCAGGTAAACTGTATAGTCCTTGGAGACGTCAGAGCTCTGCCAAAGGGACTTAGGAGAGTAAAGAAAGAAGAACTGGTGAAAATGTGTAGGTTTGGAGGTAACTTACACACTATAGTGAAAACGATAAAGTAAAATTCTATGAACTTCTAAAAAATATCAGCTGTAATCACACAGAAGGACTGTTGTATTTTAACATTATACAGGTTGGTTCCACACTGTTTACAAAAGCCTCACGGAAATGATTCCCTTTTCCTTGAGGAGACAAACATCGGGAGATTCAAAGACCGAGGTAACAGACTTCCTCTGAGAGGTTAATGCCAGTTTTTACAAAAGCAGAATCGGAACTTCAGACCTAAAGGGGTTTGGAGCGTGCCACCCTCAAAATAAAAGGGCAGAAAGATCACTGGAACTGAAAGCACACAAAAAAGAGGAAACACGGCTGAGCTCTCTGCTCTCCCCCAACTGCCTGAAAGCAGCACCAAAATTCCCCTTGTGCATTCCCTACCAGGGGATAAGCACCTGATCACTGGAGGCAGCATGGCACAGAGAGGAGTCTACACAAACCATACTAGACGACCCATATCATCCATCAGTTCCCCAGCTAAAGGACCTTCCCACAGCCTGCTGCCCCTAAAAGCCTACAGCCGTTTCCCTTGGTATTAGTTGGAATTTCACTGAAATTTGTTGTTTCTGCTCTCATGGCTCAGACGGTAAAGTGTCTGCCTACAATGCTGGAGACCAGGGTTCGATCCTTGGGCCAGGAAGAACCCTGGAGAAGGAAATGGCAACTCACTCCAGTACTCTTGCCTGGAAAATCCCATGGACGACGGAGGATCCTGGCAGGCTACAGTCCATGGGGTCGCAAAGAGTGGGACATGACCAAGCGACTTCACTTCCTTGGTCCTTCTCTACAAATGGACTGTTCTTTCTTAAAATGTTGTCTAAGCCCAAGTTCTAATCATCCCTTTGAGTTACTCATCACTGAGTTTCTCCTGCAGGTATAAGTGCTGCACATGTAAATAAACTTGACTCCTCTCTGGTTCCTCTGTCTTTCCGCAGTTTTAATTTGCAGGGTCCCAGCTAGAGTCTAGGATTTTTTTTTTTCCTCCCGTACAGATCTAAACACATGCCTGTGGAAACATGAAGACTTCCTAACATCAATAACCAAATGTCCTAAAGAGTTTATGTACCCTGGAGAAATTGTGTGGAGGAAAAACAATGTGTGACTCCTATGACTGAGCAAGAGGGCTGGAAACAAATTCTAGCTGGAATTAATAGGGGAACTTTCAGGGCTCAAGGGAGACCTGTAAAGTGGAAAGAGAAAAGAGAATGGAAAACAACAAAGCTCCCATCCACCGACGTGGGAGCTTGAAGACACTATTCTTTTAGCCCCGCATCTCCAGGGCTGTATTTCTCAGGAGTCAGTATGGAAGCCGTCTCAGACAGGGAACTGGAAGGAAGAAAATCTAGCTGCAGTTCGAGTGTGACTATTTACGGTTGTGTTGCCGAGGTGAGCCACAGGACCACTGTGGACGTTTCCTCAACTGTGAAGTGTACAAAATAACACTTTTGTTAAAGGTGATTGGAACTCTGATTGCAACTTCAAGTAACTTGAGGAAAGAAAACAGAAATGGTGATGCTGGGGCTGCATCCCCACAGTAAAAAGTCAAAGTGTTGGTCGCTCAGTCATGTCTGACTCTTTGTGAGCCCACAGACTGTAGCCCGCCAGGCTCCTCTGTCCATGGGATTCTCCCAGCGAGAATACTGGGGTGGGTTGCCATTTCCTCCTCCAGGCATTGCACAGATCCAGATGTAATTGTCCTGGAGTGGCGGGTGCTCCAACTACCCCCTACAAAGCACAAAGAATGCTCAAACTACCGCACAATTGCACTCATTTCCATGCTAGCAAAAGGAAAGGAAGGTGAAGTCGCTCAGTCGTGTCCGACTCTTTGCTACTCCATGGACTGTAGCCTACCAGGCTCCTCTGTCCATGGGATTTTCCAGGCAAGAGTACTGGAGTGGGGTGCCATTGCCTTCTCCAGGGGATCTTCCCGACCCAGGGATCAAACCCAGGTCCCCCAGATTGCAGACAGACGCTTTACCGACTGAACCACCAGGGAAGTCCACGCTAGCAAAATAATGCTCAAAATTCTCCAAGCCAGGCTTCAACAATACGTGAACTGTGAACTTTCAGATGTTCAAGCTGGTTTTAGAAAAGGCAGCAGAAACAGAGATCAAATTGCCAACATCCGCTGGATCATGGAAAATCCAAGAGAGTTCTGGGAAAACATCTATTTCTGCTTTATTGACTATGCCAAAACCTTTGCTGCTGCTACTGCTGATGTGTCGCTTCAGTCGTGTCCGACTCTGTGTGACCCCATAGATGGCAGCCCACTAGGCTCCTCTGTCCCTGGGATTCTCCAGGCAAGAGTACTAGACTGGGTTGCCATTGCCTTCTCCAAAAACCTTTGACTGTGTAGATTACAATAAACTCTGGAAAATTTTGAAAGAGATGGGAATACCAGACCACCTGACCTGCCTCTTGAGAAATCTGTATGAAGGTCAGGAGGCAACGTTATAACTGGACATGGACAAACAGACTGGTTCCAAATTGGGAAAGGAGTACATCAAGGCTGTATATTGCCACCCTGCTTATTTAACTTCTATGCAGAGTACATCCTGAGAAATGCTGAGCTGGATGAAGTACAAGCTTGGAATCAAGACTGCCAGGAGAAATATCAATAACCTCAGATATGCAGGTGACACCACCCTTATGGTAGAAAATGAAAAAGAACTAAAAAGCCTCTTGATGAAAGTGAAAGAGGAGAGTGAAAAAGTTGGCTTAAAACTCAACATTCAGAAAACTAAGATCATGGCATCCGGTCCCATCACTTCATGGCAAATAGATGGGGAAACAGTGGAAACAGTGGCAGATTTTATTTTTGGGAGCTCCAAAATCAATGCAGATGGTGACTGCAGCCATGAAATTAAAAGATGCATACTCCTTGGAAGGAAAGTTATGACCAACCTAGACAGCATATTAAAAAGCAGAGACATTACTTTGTCAACAGATGTCCATCTAGTCAAGGCTATGGTTTTTCCAGTTGTCATGTATGGATGTGAGAGTTGGACTATAAAGAAAGCTGAGTGCCAAAGAATTGATGCTTTTGAACTGTGGTGTTGGAGAAGACTCTTGAGCATCCCTTGGACTGCTCAAGAGTACATCAAGGAGATCAGTCTTTAGTGTTCATTGGAAGGACTGATGCCGAAGCTGAAACTCCAATACTTTGGCCACCTGATGGGAAGAGCTGACTCATTGGAAAAGACCCTGATGCTGGGAAAGATTGAAGGCGGGAGGAGAAGGGGACAACAGAAGATGAAATGGTTGGATGGCATCACCGACACAAAGGACATGAGTTTGAGTAAACTCCGGGAGTTGGTGATGGACAGGGAGGCCTGGCATGGTGCAGTCCATGGGGTTGCAAAGAGTCAGACACAACTGAGCGACTGAACTGAACTGAATCACTTTGCCATACACTTCAGACTAGTAAAACATTATAAATTAACTATACCTCAATTTAAAAAAAGGATAGTATGTATAAGATTTAAAAGACAAGCATAAAAAGGTAGTACAAATAAAGGATATCACTTCAGTTATCTGCTGTTAAAAGAACATTTATTTATAATCACAAGCACACCCACTTGCTATGATACCACTGCTCCCCACATTCATTGCAGATGACATAGGTCATCATTTCTTCATCTGGGCCTGGATTCCGCACCCAACTTGGAAGGAAGAGTGTCCCTCTGGGGATCACAGTGACCTGGCAGTTGAATTTCTCACAGCGCTTGCATTTTATTTTCCTCGTCGGCGTGCCCTCCACCACTTGGGGCAGGTAATGTTCCCGTAAGGCAGATTTCGTGTAGGAGGCCCTCAACTGCTTCAGTTCCTGGCTGGCCATCTCCATGGCGGTCATTTCGGCAAATTCCCTTGGAGACATGGTCCCAGAGAGCAAGTTCTGCTGTAAGTGAGAATTGCGGGGGTTCCTTAGATTGGCCACTTTGCTGCGGATGCATGTTTTGTATTTTTGGAGGTTCTTGGGGTGAAGGGCAAAAACGTGTGCTTCGATTTCTTGTGCCAAGTTGGGCCACAGGTGGGCTCTGGGCTGGCCTGGGGAGGAGGCAGTTAGAGCTTCGTACAGCAGCTCTGTGCATCTGGCTCTCACTGACATTATGGGGTCCGGCTGCCCACTCGCTGCCAGGTTGGTGGATTGAGGGTCCCGGGCACTCAGAGGCACTGCCTTAGGCTCCGCTCCGCTGCAGCTATCCTCCGGCACAATCGTTTCAACAGCTCCCGCCACATCTTGGGATGTGAACAGAGAATTATACCTGGAGCCACCCCGTACCTCCTCCTCCTGATTTGGGTCAGGAGGAAGTCCTCGATTTTCTTCTTGACTTCCACCCAGAGGAAATCGTTTAGGGCTGCCCTCTGGCGTGCAGAGAGTATCCTTATACAGCGCTTTCCATTCTGACAGCAGACGCTTGGCTTTCTGCTTCAGAGCCGCCGTGGGGCAGTTTTTGAGGACTCTGTACACCGCCCTGACCAACCCTGTCTCCTGAAGGTGCTCTGGAGTCACATGCAGAGTTTCCAGCACAGTGAGGTGATGGCCGAGATCCTCAAAATTCCTTTGAGACATCAGCTGCTCGATAAGAGAAACTCTGGCCGCTATCTGGTTCTTGTCAGACATGGTTAGAGCTGCCAAGAAAAAAGGGCTTTCCATGTTCTCAAGCTTGCATTTGCCGGGCGCAGCTCCGTCATAAATGCACTGTGCTCTCTGCCAGTTACCTAGGCAGAGAAAAAGAAGAAGAAAGTCGCTCAGTCTTGTCTGACTCTTTGTGACCCCAGAGACTATACAGTCCATGGAATTTTCCAGCAAGAACACTGGAGTGGGTAGCCTTTCCCTTCTCCAGGGGATCTTCCCAAGTCAGGGATAGAACTCAGGTCTTCCGCATTGCAGGCGGATTCTTTACCATCTGAGCCAGGCAGAGAAAGAGTTAGGTAATAAATGTGGGTGTGACATGTTAGAAAATGCAATCTGCAATGCAGTATGGATCAGTCTCAAAAGTCTGAGTCTCAGCAGTTAAAACAACAACAACAACAAAACAGTGGCCCTGCATTAACAATCCCTTAAAGGAGGCCTGCTGAAAGAGCTGCTATAACTTTCCCATCTCCACTTTTACAAATGAACGCCCTTTCCAGATCAGGATTAGTCAACTCCTTTGTGTGGAATTTGGTGGTTATGTTGGGAATGAAAACATGCCAATGTCAGCATCCATGGGGAAAGGCTGAGGAGGCCAGACTACTTTCCCCCTTGTTCAGCTATTTAAACTGAAGTCCTTGCTGATTTTATAGTTTAACTTTTTAAAATATGTAGCTTTTATTGGCTGTACTGTGGCTTGTGGGATCTTAGTTCTCCAATCAGGGGCTGAACCTAAATTCTTAAAAAGATGGGAATACCAGACCACCAGACCTGCCTCCTGAGAAATCTGTATGCAGGTCAAGAAGCAACATATAGAACTGGACATGGAACAACAGACTGGTTCCAAATCAGGAAAGGAGTACGTCAAGGCTGTATATTGTCACCCTGCTTATTTAACTTATATGCAGAGTACATCATGGGAAACGCTGGGCTGGAGGAAGCACAAGCTGGAATCAAGATTGCTGGGAGAAATATCAATAACCTCAAATATGCAGATGACACCACCCTTATGGCAAAAAGTGAAGAACTCAAGAGCTCCTTGATGAAAGTGAAAGAGGAGAGTGAAAAAGTTGGCTTAAAACTCAACATTCAGAAACTAAGATCATGGCATCCGGTCCCATCACTTCATGGCAAATAGATGGGGAAACAGTGGAAACAGTGGCAGACTTTTATTTTTGGGGGTTCCAAAATCACTGCAGATGGTGACTGCAGCCATGAAATTAAAAGATACTTGCTCCTTGGAAGGAAAGTTATGACCAACCTAGATAGCATATTCAAAAGCAGAGACATTACTTTGCCAACAAAGGTCCATCTAGTCACAGCTATGGTTTTTCCAGTAGTCATGTATGGATGTGAGAACTGGACTATAAAGAAAGCTGAGTGCCAAAGAATTGATACTTTTGAACTGTGGTGTTGAAGACTCTTAGCAGTCCCTTGGACTGCAAGGAGATCCAACCAGTCCATCCTAAAGGAAATCAGTCATGAATATTCATTGGAAGGACTGATGCTGAAGCTGAAACTCCAATTCTTTGGCCACCTGAAGCAAAGAAGCAACTCACTGGAAAAGGCCCTGATGCTGGGAAAGATTGAAGGCGAGAGGAGAAGGGGACAGCAGAGGATGAGATGGTTGGATGGCATCACTGACTCAATGGACATGATTTTGAGTAAACTCCAGGAGGTGGTCATGGACAGGGAGGGCTGACATACTTCAGTC
Organism: Capricornis sumatraensis; assembly: GCF_032405125.1. Lineage (NCBI taxonomy): Eukaryota > Metazoa > Chordata > Mammalia > Artiodactyla > Bovidae > Capricornis > Capricornis sumatraensis. The sequence continues at coordinate 134,145,499 of NC_091092.1, read as the reverse complement.
CATGGGGTCACAAAGAGTTGGACACGACTGAGCGACTGAACTGACTGACTGTGGCTTCTGGGATCTTAGTTCTCCGATCAGGGGCTGAACTCGGGTTCCCTGGAGTGGAAGCACAGATTTCTAACTGCTGGACTGCCAGGGAATTCCCTGATTTTATAGTCTTGAAGTAGGACTTTTCTGAATATAAAAGCATGAAAAGCAGAGCCAAAACCAGCTGCTATTCAGAAGTCCCAAGGAATCTACAGAAATGATGAAACATCAAAGGTTGGGAGGCAGCTGGACGCAGGTCAGATGGGCCCCAACAGTCACCAGGCCACACGGTGCTGACGTCTAGGTCTTCTGGACATCGGGGTCAAGGGTCTGACTCTGCAATCCAGAGGATTTAGGACTTTGGACTAATGGGTCTCTAGGCCAGAGTTTCGTTCCATTACCTTTCTCTGCCCACCCCCCCCCCACTTTTAGGTGTAAAAAGCTGGCTATGTCTGTGTGAACCTCACCCTGGGGAGGCAAAAGTTCACTTTATCTAACCCGTCTCGTTTTCTCTCCACCTAATGCACACAACCTTGCCTACAAAATACCCTTGGATCTGTATCTGCCTGTTCGGTCTAAATGTGAACATAAGCATTTTGATGGCAGGGATATCATCTTTTCCAGACTCCATGGACTCTTGTTTTATAGCACGTGATATTAAATAACAATCACCAAAGACACACAGGTTCACAACACTGAAGTGATTATAGAGATAGTAAATGCAGTCTTCCTAGACACCATCTGACAAGTGCTGTAAAGTTTAAGGTCCTTTTAGTCAGCAATTCTATTTCTAAAAATTTACTTTAAGGAAATGAGAGATGGGGAGGCTGTTTTTGTAAGAATTTTCTGCAAACTTAGAAGAAACGATGAGGTTCCAAATGGTTATCCTTGCACACAAACATTCATAGCAGCATGGCTCGTAACAGACCATAAGTGGAAACAATCCAAATGTCTATCAACTGAGGAATCGAGAAACAAACCCTAATATATCCATACAATGGGATGTTGTCAATAAAATGAAATTCTGATACAGACAACTGGATGAGCCTTCAAAGCTTTATGCTAAATTGAAGACACAGAAGACCACATATTGTATGATCATTTACATGAGATGTCCAGAATACACAAATCTAGAGACAGAATGTAAATTCATGGTGGACGAGGGCTGGGATGGAGGGAATCGGGGAACCAGTGGGGTGGAATGAAGAGGCGGTGGCTATTAATGGGTACACAGCTTTTCTTGGGGGAGGTACAAATTCTTCTCTCAGACTGACTGTGGTAACCACAGCACAGCTGTGAATATGATTTTAAAAACCCCAGGAAACTGTACACTTAAACTGGGTGAAGTTATGGTATAAAAAGTGTATCTGAACAAAGCTGTTATTTAAAAATAACATCGAGGGAATGCCTTGGCAGTCCAGCGGTTCGGACTCAGTAGTCTCAGCGCTGAGGGCCTGGGTTCAATCCCTGTTCAGGGGACCAAGATCCCACAAGCTGTGCAGTGTGACCAAAAAAAAAAAAGCTAAAAATTAATAAAAATAAAAACAACATCTAAAGTCCGTTTATTTTTATCTTTACTATTTGTTTCTGGTCATGCTGCATAGCTTGTGGGATCTAAAGCTTGATCCAAATTTTATTTAAAAATCACATGTGAAGAGAAAAGACTGAAAATAGATACAAAAAATTCCTGACAGTGTTACTTTCAGAATGGCAAGATCTTAAGTGATTCTTGTTTGTTGTTTTACACTTTTTTAATATTTTCTATTGATGTATACATATGCACTGTTTTCCTAACCAGGAAAGTTATGAGTCTATTACAATTTCATGATAAACCCTATATGTTCCAGAGATTTGCTTACTGAAAATGCCATGGTACATGGATCATCCCAGTCCTACTGCCCCTTGGAATCAGGACACCAGAAGGCAAGCGCCTCACCTCACCTGTGACTGCATTCATATCAGCTCTCAGCTTCCACAGAAGCCCACTGCTGCACTGCAAACAGCCCCATCTCCCCTCAAACCTGATCCCCAAATATGAACAGGTGGTCACCCACAGCTACACCTCTGAGGTTCCTACTGGTTTTCCCCCATTGCATAGTGCGCATGATCAGGGTTCTGGGTCTTGTATTTTTACCACCTGGTGGTCTTTTTTATTTATTATTCTTTTTTTAAAGTCAGTTAACAAGAACTCAATGGGCCACTGATTCTGGATTGTAAGTGGTATTCTCTAATTATCGAGAACTGGTACTTCAAGATCCTTGTTTTTCCTTTTGGAATTCCGTTTCTTTTTTTGAATGATCAGAATGAAGATTTACGTATTGACTGATTTTTTTGTACATAAAGTTTTATTGGAACACAATCCTACCCATTTACTTATATATTGTTCCTTTTAAAATTTTATTGTAGTTGATTCACAATGTTGTGTTAATTTCTGCTGCATAACCAAGTGATTCAGTTATACATGAATATTCTCTTTCACATTCTTTCCCATGATGGCTTATCACTGGATGCTGGATATAGCTCCCTGCGCTCTATGGTAAGACCTTGCTGTTGATCCATTTGTATACAGCAGTTTGCATCTGCTAATCCCAAACTCCCAATCCTTCCCTCTCACCCTGTCCTCCTGGCAACCCCAGTCTGTTCTCTATGTCTGTGAGTCTGTTTCTGCTTCAGAGATAGGTTCATTTGCATCACATTTTAGATTCCATAGATAAGTGATATCATATAGTATTTGTTTTTCTCTTTCTGACTTACTCACTTAGTATGATAATCTCTAGGTCCATCCATGTTGCTGTAAATGTCAGTATTTCATTGGAATCCACTGCAACAGTAAAAGGGTCTTCCTAAAGAATCAAAGGCTCAGTCAACAAAGAACAGGCAAGACAGCACAGAAAAATTAAAAACACACATCCTCACTTGCTGACTCCTGCTCTCGGCATGTCTGCTTGAGATCTCGGGACCTGGAGGAAGTCAAGCAAGGGAGTCACGACGGTCCGGTCACAAGGAGCTCAGGGCACTTGAACCCTCCCCCATGTGTGGGAACGTTTCCTAGCAAGGACTCAGTCTCCTCACGTTCTACACTCATTCTCTACGCTTCGTTACCTGAGAAAGCAGGATTCAACTGGGCTGGATGTCAGCAAGGGGGTTAATAAGACACTGGTCTAGAGTTCCCCCAAGGAGGTTAGGCAATCTTTAACTCAGGTCAAATTTCTCAATGAAAGGTCAGAGCCTTAAGGAGATTCTGAAGGCGAAGTTAATTGTAGCTTCAGGGCTTCAGGGAGATGGAAGCATTGTTTCTTGAGACTTTTTCTTTACTCATGGAAACCTACTGAAGTTAAAAGTTTCATATATATAAGCACTCTGCTCTTCATTTCATAACCCTTTTATTTACTGTTCCTCTACATTTTAAAATTTTTATGTGGTAAAAATGCATGTATAATTTATCATCTTAACCATTTTGACATGGATGGTTCACTAAGGACATTGACACTGTTGTGCAACCAGCTTTTGGAATGCTAGTTGTCTTGCAAAACAAACTTTGCACCTATTCAACAGCTCTCCACGTCTTTCTACCCTGCATTCCCTAGTAACCATCATTCTACTGCCTGAGTTTGACTACTTTAGATACCTCACATAAGTGGAATCATACAGTATCTGCCTTTTTGTGTCGGGCTTATTTCACACAGCATAATGCTCTCAAGGTTCATCCACATCGGAGTGTCTGTCAGAATTCCCCTCCTTTCAAGGCTAGATACTATTCCACTGGATGGGTAGACCACGTTGTGTTTATCCATCCGCCTGCTGATGGACACTTGAATTGCTTCCACCTTTGGGCTCTTGTCAAGAATGCTGCCATGAACATGAATGCACAGATATCTTTCTGCTTTCAGTTCTGTCGGGTATTTACCCAAAGTGCCGTTGCTGGATCATATAGGCATTCTATTTTTAATTTTTTGAGAAACTGCCATATATATATTTTTTGGAGGAGAAAGTGGCCTTATTACTTTGCCAGACAAACAGGGAACACAGTAGGCTGATCCCTCAAGAACTGTGCCTCTCTTCCATATTTTCTGCAGCATTTCAATGATGTCAAACTTTCTATTCTCCCTGTGGGACAGTCATGTTGATAGAAAGCAATTTATTGCCTTAGGAGCAACTGGGATATAACATTTTGAGAACTGCCATAAAAAGATGAAGTAGGCTGTGTGTCCAGTTTAGAGTTCTACACAGTTCACTGAATAACTATCTGTTATGTTTCTCGTACACGATAGATGCTGAACCTAACGAGATACTCTCTGCCATAAAGGAGCTGACAGCCCGGCAGAACACAGACAAGAAACTGGCAAATACAAGGACAGGCACCGCTGCTAAGGGGCACACGTAGGAGGGATCCACAAACCAAACCTCTACTTCCTGCTATCTGGCCGGCTCCAGTTCTTCACTGCTTTCACTCTATGCACGATATTTTGTTAGAGGGATCATCTTCTAGTAGAGATTTCAGCAAAAGGATCCCTGCTTTTCTTGCTTAAGGCCCTTCAGAAGTTCCCCTCTGCTCCCAGGATGGAGCCCAAGGTCCCTGGCCAGTAGTCAAAAGCCCCTTTCCAGCCTCCTTTGTGATCTGACTGAATCACTGGCAGGCACTTGCATCTCCCAGCTCAATGCCTTTGCTCCACTAGCTCTCTGAGCCTGTGTGTGGTTCTCCCTCTTGCCTGCAAATCCATGTCATCTGGAGAACTTACACAGCCAAAACAAAAACAATGCCAGGGCCTCACCCCAGACAGAATGAATTTGAATCTCTGCGGGCAGGCCTGGGCACGTTGCAGTTCTCCAGGTGACTGTGATCTAAACCAGAGCCATCACCACGGCCCTGAACACACAGGCACAACTCCTCTCCCGCAGCAGGACTGACCCAGCTCGTGGGCCTCCACCCAAAGGCAGTTCCCAACCTGCTCCTGGGCTGAATGCACACCACCTCTCCGACTTCACATTCTGCTGGAGGGAGCCTCATTAAATTGTGAAATGTTTAAAACAAAAACCAAAATCCTGCTGTGCACAACTCGCCTGAACACCTTCTCTACAAATTCCAACCAGCGACTGCAGTGTTTTCAGTGTCACTGTGTGCCCAGTCCCCTGCATTCACTCCTGCACTTACCTCCTAACAGCAGAAAGCACCGCACGTGGAGTAAGTCTGTGTGCTACAGACGCTCATCTGCATCTTCACAGGTACAGGGCTACCGCCATCTTACAGAGGAGGAAACCTGTTAAGAACATCAAAGATTGTACATTTTCTCCCCCCATGGTGCATATCACACTGAAGAGCAGAGTGAAAAAGCTGGCTTAAAACTCAACATTCAAAATTCGAAGATCATGGCATCCGCTCCCATCACTTCATGGCAAATAGATGGGGAAACAATGGAAACAGTAAGAGATTTTATTTTTCTGGGCTCCAAAATCACTGCAGATGGTGACTGCAGTCATGAAATTAAAAGACGCTTGCTCCTCGGAAGAAAAGCTATGACAAATCTAGATAGCTTATTAAAAAGCACAGACATTACTTTGCCAACAAGGTCCATTCTTGTCAAAGCTATGGTTTTTCAGCAGTCACATAGGGATGTGAGAGTTGGACCACAAAGAAAGCTGAGTGCCGAAGAACTGATGCTTTTGAACTGGGGCACTGGAGAAGAGTCTTGAGAGTCCTTTGGACTGCAAGGAGATAAAACCAGTCCATCCTAAAGGAAATCAATCCTGATTATTCATTGCAAGGACTGATGCTGAAGCTGAAGCTCCAATATGTTGGGTACCTGATGCAAAGAATTGATTCATTGGAAAAGACCCTGCTGCTGGGAAAGACTGAAGGCAGAAGGGGATGACAAAGGAGGAGATGGCTGAATGGCATCATTGATTCAATGGAAATGAGTTTGATCAAGCTCTGGGAGTTAGTGATGGACAAGGAAACCCGGTGTGCTGCAGTCCATGGGGTTGCAAAGAGTCAGACACGACTGGGCCACTGAACTGAACTGAATCACACTACATCATTTTTTCTTGTCTGCTTTCCCTACAAGACCACAGAAGAATGATGTCTGTTTCATTCTCTGGTACACATCTGGCAAACACCTGGCCAGGGTTCACTATTACTCAACAAATTCTCCCCTCTCTGCTTGTGAGCATCATCCTTTGCACCAGACTGGCTTGCTTGTACCCACTGCACCTAAGCCCCTCAGGTCCTTCCATGGGAAACCAACCTTATCTCAATTTTAGTTTAGAAAATCATTTTAAAATATTCTAGTTCAAAAAAGAAAAGCAGCACAGTGCCTCCTGTGGGCTAATCAGGACGCTAGGAGTCAAGTCATTTGAGGATAATGAAAGACTAGAAGGTACAGTTCCCATAAGTATGATGAGTATGTTGGGGGTGGAGGGAGAATGCAACATCATAGGATTAATATGAGAATTAAAAGGGATAGTCCTTACAAAGTCCTTGGAACTATGTCACACACTAAGCCCAACTGAGGATTATACAGCAATGAAGAGGAATAATACATATTCATTATACATACAAAGAAGAGGTTTACATCTATCTACCATACTTGACATTGTTCTCGAGCAGAGGTTCAGCAAACTTTTTCTATAAGAGGCCAGATGGTAAATACTTTAGGCTTTGTAGTCCACCCAGCTTCTGTATGGACTACTCAGTTGCACTGTTCTTGTAGCAGGAACAGCAGCCATAGACAATAAACATTGTGTTAGTGGGTGGCTCAGACGGTAAAGAATCTGCCTGCGATGAGGGAGACCCGGGTTCCGTCCCTAGGTAGGGAAGATCTCCTGGAGAAGGAAATGGCAACCCACTCCAGTATTCTTGCCTAGAGAATTCCATGGACAGAAGAGCCTGGTGGGCTACAGTCCATGGGGTCCCAGAGTCAGACACACCAGCCACAAAAAATATATAAATGAACGGATATGGCTTTGCTACAATAAATCTCTTTTTCAAAGACAGAAAGGCTGGATTTGGTTGCAGGCAATGCTGTCCAACAGCAGTATAGCAGCAAGCCAGACAAAGAATTTAAAAATCTCTAGTGGCCACAGAAAAATATATAAATAGGTGAAATTAGTAATAAAGTGAAGTGAAGTCACTCAGTCCTGTCCGACTCTTTGTGACTCCATGAACTTAGCCTACCAGGCTCCTCCCTCCATGGGATTCTGGGATTCTCCAGGCAAGAGTACTGGACTGGGTTGCCATTTCCTTCTCCAGGGGATCTTCCCAACACAGGGATCAAACCCTGATCTCCCGCATTCCAGGCAAACGCTTTAACCTCTGAGCCACCAGGGAAGCCCAAAACCTAAACATATCAGCAATAACCTAGACGAGTTTAGACCTAAGATCTAAAGAAAAAATTTAAAATTCTAGTAACTACCCAGGTACACCTCTCTGGCTATACAGGCAGCGTCTTACTCTATAGCGAGAAATTATGCTGCCAGGAGCGTCGCAGTTTCTGAAGTGGCACAATACTGCGCTAGCGCCCTTCTGCTTTATGACGACCAACAGTAAATGTGCAGCGAGGGAAAGGGACGGGCACAAGGGCCCATTCTGGCCTGGGTTCGGGTTCCAGTGGGTGGGGTGGAGCGACAAGCAAAGTCGGCTACAAGACTTCCAAGGGTGACAGCCTGGCACCCAGCACGCAGGGAGCGGCGGCCCCGAGGGATCTACCCACGCTCGGCTGGAGCAGACGGGAAGGCGAAAGCACGTCCGGGTCTACCGGCCCCGGCAACACTGAGAGCCTCCCCGAGCGGGGTGGGCTTCCACTGGGAACAACTGGTTCGCCTGTCTGCAGCTAAAGACACATTTGCGAAACCTGCACACCGCTCACCGAGAAGCATGGGGGAAAGCCGGAAGTCCTTGGTGTCCTCGGTGCCCGAGAGGGCTTCCGGTCCCGGGGCGGGACCACGGAAGCTCAACCAATCATCCCTCAGACTAGAGAACAAGGCGGGGGACTCAACACACGCGTGCTAGGGAAGTGGCGTCTGCGCAGAGCGATCGGCCCGCAAGAGGCCGGCCCCACCCCCACTTCCACTCCCCGCGGCTCCCAAATTCTGGTCCTGGCCTCGAGCTGGCAATCTGCAGCCAGCCACGAATTGAAAAAAATAAAAATAAAGAAACAAACAGCCCCACTGTTGCTTTTGAGCATCGAAGTTTGTTGAACTACCTTTTCTGTTTCCCATCAAGACAGCTCTCGGCTAAATGTTGACAACACTTAGGGCGAAAATGAATTTACTTAACGCGGTAATTAATTCAACAAGCACTTATTGCACCCCTCGCATGCATCGGTTGATATGAAAGCAGAAGGCATGCATTAAGGAGCCTTGTGCATGCTGCATGTCCTACCTGGTCACATGCTTTCCCTGCCAGGATACCATAGAGACACCCTAATGGTGGGACTAGAGAAAGTGGCAGCCTTTTTTGCTGATCCTTTACTCTATGGTAACTTGGGGGATGGTTCAAGGAAGCAGGGTGACTCTATGATTGAGCCACATGGTAAACGTTACCTAGAAGGAGGGAAGACAGGTCTCTCCAGGATAAGGACAGGAAGAAGGAGGGGTAAAAAGTTTTATCTGATTAGTATTGTGGATTGAATGGTGCTCTGCCTCCCCCAGAAAGATATACTCACTTCCTAACACTGGAACCTATGAATGTCACCTTATTTTTTTAAAAAAGAAGGTGGGGGTCTCTTTATAGATATAATTAAGTTATAGATCCTGAGATAAGATCATCTCGGATGACCTGGGTGGATCTAACCCCAGTGATGAGTATCTTTAGAAAAGACGAAAGAGAAGACACAGAGACAGAGGAGAAGCCATTGAAGTTCAAGGTGGGCATCGGGGTGATGCACCCACAAGCCAAGAGACTCCTAGCACCACAAGAAGCAAGGAAGGATTCTCCCCAGAGGTTTTTGGAGGAGCATGGTCCTGCCAACACTTTGAGGTTGAACTTGTAGCTCCAGAACTGAGACAATGGATTTCCATTGTTTGAAGCCACCCAGTTTTTTATGGCAGCCACAGGAAACTAATTAACGATGGTGTTACCTGGTATCGGAGCACTCTGGATGCTGATATTCAAAGGCTGCGTCTTTTGTGTGCTCACTTTGGGGATATTTTTTGGAGACCCCCCCCTTGCTGGGGGTCCCCTACGCACCCATTTTCTGGTTCAGATGGTACAGTGGTTGACCACCAGCTTCTGCACTTAGTGGCATGTTGCACCCAGCCTTCTGTTGAGTCAGGCCATCTGCAGACAGGCCTCTTAGGTGAGGTCCTTCCAAAATAACGCAGCTACTTGCTTGCTATGCACTTAGCCCTTGGGAAAGTCCTAGCAGCTCTGCCCCCCTCCCCACCCCGCTGCAAGCCCTGGAATCAGAGGCTGCTCCCTCTGCCATCAGAGGTAGACTTTCCGGAAAGGCTGGAGGAAGTTTCTAGAATTCTAACAACCATCTTCCAATTTTGCCTTCTCTTGTGCATCAGCTGAAAAGGGGTGACATGCCATGGCTGACAGATGTAGTGTTGGGCTCCCCACTTAGCCCCATGTAGACTGTCTCTCTAGAAGAGTACCCGGCCGGCACTTAAACACTGAGCTCAGATCTAGGTGGAATCAAAGTCAGGAAATTCCCATTTAATATCCTCTTGCCCCAGGGGTGACCCGGAGGTCATTTCCATACCTCTTGTTCTCCCCTCCCACACCTTCTGTCCATTCTGCCCTTCCTCTGGAAGGAAAGTTCTTCTACCACCAATCTGTGGCAACAGAGTAGGAGAGAATGAAGGATCCACAAGCCAGGCTCCCATTACTTGGTGGTACATATCATTCAAGAGGCAGCGAAACAACACGGATGCTACTTGGTCACTGTTGGCGGGGGAGGGCTTCACAATCCATGTAATCAGCAAAATAGAGAAAAAGTACAAAAAAGAGACGGGATGAAAGGATACCAACTCAAATACCACTGCATGTCTATTCAGCTGACTCCCATGTTGCTGTTAACAAGTTCGAGCTGAAGCCCACCCCCTGGGACGTCACTCTGTCAGTGACTTGTTACCATGAGGAATGCATCTACCTGTGATGTGGACTATTCTATGAGAGCCCCCACTGCATTTGGTTCTCAGGGTTTTCTTTCCAAAGGGTGTCGTTTCGTAAGAGCATTTCATCAGAGGAGCAGCATGCGTCTGACTCTTTGTGACTATAGCCCACCAGGCTCCTCTGTCCATGGGATTCTCCAGGCAGGAATGCTGGAGTGGGTTGCCATGCCCTCCTTCAGGGGATCTTCCCAACCCAGGGATCGAATCCAGGTCTCCTGCATTGCAGGCGGATTCCTTACCATCTGAGCCACCAGGGAAGCCCAAGAAGTAAGCAGTGAACTAAAATCCATTGACGGATGCTGCTTCCTTGGTCTTTCGTGCTTGTGCCCCACAGCCTGAAGGCTTACTGTCCCAGATTCACCACTGTACACAGCATCCACAGACTCCCTTTCCCCACATAACCAGGGCGTGCTGCCAGAAGCGACCATTCATCAGGAACGACAATATGAAGGAGAACCATGCTCATCCCAGGTCTTCTGAGTCTTCAGCAGGAGATGCATTTGCCCAGAAGTGCACCATTCTGATTTATGGTGCCCAAGAGAAGCAGTTTTTCCATTTCAGCCTCACTTTCCCCCCATAACCACCTACCGTACTATAGTTGCTACGTCATTTGGTGCATACAATAGTATTTAAGTTATTATTCATTTCAAACCTGACCCAAACACCACCTAGGTTTCTAGCTGCTGAAGACGATGAAGGTGTTCACCTCCTTGTTGTGACTAGAGTAAATCACTTAGCTTGCTATGTTGGCTGGGATAATTACATGTACTCAATGCCAGCTTTTATGTGACGGCGTTCATGTGGTGGACTCAGACAGGTTTTGCAACCCAGCTTTCATCCCACCTTCTGAACAGCCATCAGGTGCCCTGCTCTGCCCTAGCCAGGGGGCAGCTACATGATCCAAGGTGGCCTGATCGCACACCTCTCCCTGGAAAGTGACTTTTGTGGAACAATGGGGAGAGTAACTTGGTAAGAGATCAGTCCAGCAGATGGTGGCTTCCTGATCGACAGTGGTTTTGCCCATCCACTTCTAGCCCTGGAGCTCATTTCCAAGGCTGGGTTGCTGGGCTTTCCATCCTCCTACACGCTCGTCTTTCCTTACTGTAACCCCTTTGCTGTAGGTTAGCAGAGGTCTGTTTTCTGTCGCTGGCTACCAGCAAACACTGACTCAGCCTCCATCTTAATGCAGCTGTGTGATCTGAATCATCAGAGGAGAATCCCTGATCTTACACAGTGCTGAAAGTGCCTTCTTCCCTGTTCCTTGGTATTAAGGCAGTAGAAGCTGCTATTATAAAAGAGTAAATATTATTTGGGCTTCCCTGGTGGCTTGGTGGTAAAGAATCTGCCTGCCAATGCAGGACCCAGAGGTTCGATCCCTGGGTCATTAGGAAGACCTCCTGGAGAAGGCAATGGCAACCTAACTCCAGTATTCCTGCCTCAGAAATCCCATGGACAGAGGAGCCCAGCGGCCTACAGTCCACGGGATCGCAAAAGAGTCGGATACAACTCAGTGACTAAACAACAACAACAGTTACTTAGTGAGGTTACAGTTCCAGCTCTTTATTCCTTAAGCCTGAGTTGTTTTTTTTTTTTATAAGGGCTGTTTCCTTTTCATTTGTCAGAGATCAACAGAATGGGACAGAGGACAAGTCAACATTGACAGGGTGAACATGGAGGGAATGAGAGGCCTGCAAGCTTGGATATTCAAGAGCTCACGGGTGAGTGACTAGAAGGTTCTGGGTACCCAGAAAGAAGCATGAGTTCACAAAACACTAGAGAGAGGAGAAATGGGATGGAGAGGAAGCAAGAGACCCTGAAGACAGCCCTCTTTGCTGTCTGCCTGTAGGCAACCACGCATGTTCATGGAAGCTGCCACGCGAGGGCACTGCAGGAACTCTGAGAGAGGGGCTGGAAACCAAGGGAGCCAAGTGCCAACTGTCCCTTTCAGTGGGGGAGCTGTGGGACCCCAGCTCAAATTCAGGAGGAAAACCATTTTAAAAGGATAGTGACAGGGAGAACCAAGGGGGATGTGGAAACTTTTCTCAGTGTCCAGAGAGACCAACAAATGTGGCGGAGATCGGGGTTCCACCACCCAAACAGCGGGAAAGAAGGCCCTCAGGCCTGAACCCCTGGGCCTGTTGAACCCACTCCTCAGGATTCCAATGCTGGGATTTCCCTGGTGGCCCAGTGGTTAAGACTCCGTGCTTCCATAGCAAGGGACCCAAGTTCCATCCCTGATTAGGGAGCTAAGATCTCATATGCTGTGTAGCGTGGCCAAGAAGAGCTGGGGGCGGGTTCCAAAGCCATTTATCTCCAGGCCAAAGTCCCTGGGTATCCTGGATGGCAGGCTAGGGGACATCCCCAAGGTCAAAGTCATTAGTGGCTGTATTATGCATGAGTCTATGGAACTGCAGTCACAACCTGCCTGTATTGAGAGATGAACTCATGTCCCAAGTCAGCAGGCCCCAAGTCATACTGATGAGGTTCATCTTAAAGAGGGGTAACACTTTCACTTAAGTGAAGCAATGACCATCCCCAAAAGTCCCCCTGTGTTCCTTCCTAGCACCCTCTCCAAGGGTAAACACAATGCCAACTTCGCCACCCTGGATTCATTGCATCTGATCTCAAAACTTATATAAGTGTGTGTTGGGGGGGACATATATATGGAACCATACATTATCTATTTTGGGTTTTTTTTTGTTTGTTTACTTTTCAGGTGTGCTACATGGCTTGTGGGATCATATTTCCCAACCAGGGATTGAACCCAGGCCCTCAGGAATGACAGCAAGTTCAACCACTGGACCACCAGGGAATTCCCAGGCTTCTTTTGATCAGTGCCATATTTCAGAAATTCATCAGTGTTCCTGTAAGTAGTATTAGTTTGTTCATTCTCATTTCTTGCTAATATTTCCCTGAATAAATATACTAGTTTATTTATCCATTCTACTCAAAAGGGACATGATGGATATTTGAGTTGCGGAGGGATTGGGGGCAGGAGGAGAAGGAGACGACAGAGGACAAGATGGCTGGATGGCATCACTGACTCAATGGATGTGAGTTTGAATGAACTCCAGGAGTTGGTGATGGACAGGGAGGCCTGGCGTGCTGTGATTCATGGGGTCCCAAAGAGTCGGACACGACTGAGCAACTGAACAGAACTGAGTGTGATTATTATAAACAGTGCCATGATGCATTTCTATGGAGTATATACCTAGGAGTGGAGTCCTGGGTTGGTAAGATGTGCTGTTCTTGGTCATAAATGACATGTGACCATAAATTGCATATCAAATCTTCTGTACGATTTTGTACCCGAAAAAGGCACTTCCAAATGTGTTTTGAGCAACATTGCCAGTGAAATACATATATAGGCTCTCAAAGAAATTACTGAGAAGGAAAGAGTAATTAGTTCTCACCTAATTGCACTGAATCCGCCACCCATCATGGTCTAGAAAGTGGCGAGACCACGGGTGGGAGAAAGCATAACAAACAAAACCACGACCTAGAAATGGAGAACAATTTCTATAACATTCCCAAACCGACTAGAGACATACACAGGACAAGTTTCGGTCAAAAATAGGTGGATGTAACCTTCCCATTCTAAACCCACTTTGGGGAGCACTTCTCAGCTCCAGGAGGGCTCTCACCACCCCACAACTGCCTCTCAGATAAAAGCCGATTTGCAAACTGTTGTACAGAGTTTTTCCACATGTGTGCTAAGGATGGACTCTTTAGGAAGCAGGCTAGGATATTTAAAGATGTAAGAGTTCCCCAGAGGTCATAAATAACTAGTCCAATCTACAACTCCATTTTCCACAGGAAGAAAGAACCCCTATCTGTACACATTTACAGAAATCCTAAATTGCTAGCTGCTTTGCTGTTTCCTGGCCACACAGAATGAAGCTGCCTCCATGTAGCAGCAGGATAAGGCTTTGAGTGGAGACCGAACACAGCAATCTGGCATTTGCAGTCACTGTTTCACTGACTTGAAGAGGAAAACGAAAAAGGTTGAAAATATCCCACTTACAGGTGGAATCTAAAAAGATGATACAAATGAACTTATTTACAAGACAGAAACAGACTCACAGACTTTGAAAACAAACTTATGGTTACCAAAGGGGAAAGATGAGGGGGAGGGATAAATGAGGAGTTTGGGATTAACATATACACATTTATATAAGATAGATAATCAACAAGGACCTACTGTATAGTGCCGGGAACTCTACTCAATATTCTGTGATAACTTATACGGGAAAAGAATCTGAAAAAGAATGGATATATGTGCATGTTTAACTAAACCACTGTGCTGTACATCTGAAATACAATATTGTAAATCAACTCTACCCCAATGTAAAATACAAATAAAATTATAAAAAATAAAAAAAATTTGATAGTTCTCTCTCAGAACATAGAATGTTTTTACTTTATGTCTGTTTATTTGGCAGAAACTAACTCACCTGATTTCTTCCGGTTTGATTGGAAAAAGATTTAAACATTCATCCTGGAAAAGTAAGTTCCAGAAAGTAGTAGTATCAAAGGTGAGAATGTTAGCTGCCAAGTTCTAAACTTCTCAGGAGTCCACACTGCTACCCAGCTTTTCCCACTGCCATCCCCTCCCGCAACTGACTATTGCAAGGTCCCAAGAGGCTGCTGTCTGGAGGCCAGTCTCCATGGGTCTCATGTGTTTCTGCCCGTTTTCCGTACAGAGGCGTTGGCAGCTTTTGTTCTGTGCTGTCTTATCAAGGATGGTGGTAGGGCACACATCTTGGGAGAATAGAGATAGTATCTTATTTCTCGAGAGCAGATTTGTTTCCTGACAAAGCCGACAAAACAGTCTCCTTCTAGGGCAAAGTTTGGGCAGGTGGGCTAGTGGTCCTCTTAGAAGTCTGGGGCTTTCCTTAACTCAGGACTCCTCAGCTGGGACACAAACTCCCCCTGTACCTGGCATCCCTCTGGACGCGCCTCTTTGTCACCTGCCCCCCGGGAGACGCGGGGTGGGGGGTAAGGGGCAGTGGACTGACCGAGGCCCATGCTATCTGTTGTCCCATGAGAAATAAAGTCTCTCTCTGACCCAGGAGGCTTGTCTTTTCTACTGACACCTAATAAAACTGTGACAGGTCAACTTATTAGCTTTGCAAGTAGGGCTACGGTTCTTGACATCTGAAAACATCTTCAGGCAAAAGTATTCCAGAGTCATTCCACGAGTATTCTGTGCCTGCGGAAAAAAGAAGAGCGCCAAAAATATAGGTGACATCAGGCCACGCTAGAGATCAGTGCAGTCTTCAGGAGGCATCAGGTGCCCGAGCGGAAAGGGTCGTTCAGTATTCCTCCTTGGTTGGGAGAGGAGCAGGTGTGATGGGGAAGGGGCAGAAATGATGGGAGTTAGTGTCCAGAGGAGGGAGCCTATAACGGCAATGGGAGGAGGGAGTGGGAGAGGATGAATGACAAGGGGAGTTCCATGTTGAGTAGTGGCCAGGGTCCACAGGTGTGGGAGTCGTGGCTGGAATATTTGACCTTAGGTTCGCCAAAGGAATCCAATGGGATTCTGTGCTGCTGCAGGCTAGAGATCCATGACTAGAGGCTGTGGACCTGAATTCAAAACAAGATATTGGTGTTTAAGGTCCAAGAAGTTAGTCCCAAAGACTGTGGTCTTGCAGTGGACATGGCAGGGCAGCCCTCTGGGGCTCAGGAAGAATGGTCGCCTGACATCGGATTGTGTTTTGTTTGAAATCCTAGATAGGCCAAGAGAGGATTTCTTTCTGTCTCATGTAACGTCAAGCGGTGACCAGTGTGGGACAGGGTAGACATGCTGCCATGTCATCAGGAGCCCAGCTTTCCTCCAGCTGTGTGCTCCACCATAGGCTGTGGCCCTTGCCCTCATGGTCACAAGGCAGCTCCCAAGCTCCTGCCTTCACAATCACATTGCAGGCAGGAAGGAGGGAGGGAAATGGCACAAGGAGCTGCCCGCTGAGAGCCTTCTTTAACGATCCTTCCTGGAAGCCTCACCAATGACTTCAGTGAGCCCCCCATCTGTAGGAGAGGTTGAGAAACACAGCCTTTTAGTTGAACACATTGCAGTCCCTCCATATATACTTATACATGGTCATACTGGTAAGGAAAAAGGTGAGAAAGGATATTGGGTAGGCAACTAGAAGCCTCTGCTACAGATACTAGAGAAATGTGCAATATTACTACATTCAATTTAAATCAGCTTCATACTGATTTTCTCCCTATAGGTAACATAATTGCAGGCCTCCCGATTTACTTCAGTTTAACATCTCTTCCTATAACATGGATTACTGGGGCACTGACTGGCCTTCACTGCACAGTCTCCTCTCTTCCTTTACTCTAAGCCGTAACTGTGCTCTCAAATTTCCCTGGTCACTGAGGAGACACGGTGGGGGAGGTCTTCTTCAGGTTCTAGCAGAGTCATGTAATAGGAATCACTTGTGTTAGTCAACCTCTGCCGTCTAACAAACCACCCCACATTTGCATTTTCGCACCTTAACACAACCATTTTATAATATTATCTCTTACAATTCTGTGGGCTGATTTCACTGAGCCAGGCAGTTCTTCATCTGCTCACACTAGAAACATTGTTTTGGGGGTTTCTATAACTAGTACTTATCCTAACAGATAGAGCCACAGTCCTGTGTCGACTTTCTATGGGAAAAGGACTTCACAGTAAACGAAGACAATGTGTTTTTTCCCACCATCTTAAAAGGTCCATTTAAACCCTCTGTACTCCTTCTTGTCTTTTTTTTCTTTTAAATAATACTTCTTATTTAAAAGAAAAAGACAAAGAAGAAGAAGGATTACTATGACTTTCAATATAAAAAAAACTCTAAGAAAAAGGCTACAAATTTTAAGGATTAGTAGGTGGACACATTCTCACTTTCCTTCCATTTACAGGTCAATGCCTTCGTCGCTTAAAGGGCAAATAGGCAAATATCTGGGGAATCTTCTCTTTGGGAGTTGTCCTGAACCACCTTCCAACCTAGAATCTTAAAACAGAATATACTTTTATCCACAGGAATGTACACTCAGAATTCATTACCACACAAACAAGTACTTAAATTTGGAAGAAAAACAAAATAGACAAGGGGCATTAGTCTTTTTGGAATCTGGTTACTAGCATAATTTTGATTTTCGATAATTCTCCGACACCTTCAATTCAACAACTTAAGCTAATTGGTCTCATAGTTATGAGGCCTACGAAAGCAGTCGTGTGTTTCCATAATAGCAAGTAATTTTAAGAATTTTTAAGAATATAAGTTAAAAATAATATAAGTATTTTCACAGAAAAAAGCATAAAACACATTTTCTAGCAAAGCAAATAACCTTACACATAATTAAACATACAATTAACAACACATTTTCTTACTTAGAAAAACTTAAACCATGACACAAGGTGACTATTTGGATATTATTATTACAAAGGACTTAAATATACAAACTTGGTTGTGAAAGATCTGGCTAAGCAACTTAGGTAAAAGTCTATCTGTGATGTTATAGTTTCCAAGAAGTGCCATCAAAGTCAAATAGTTAAACATTTCTCTGTCCTGCCTTTTTTTTTTTAAATTCTAGAAATGTTACATAAAGTGGTTCATCAAGTCATGTAGACACATCACATGTACTGGGGTGGGGAGGGCTGAACTGATACGTCCAAGTTTTATAGACTCAGTAATGAATGAGAAGACACTATGGTACTATATTTAAAGCAAATATCAGTATATTGTATACAAGAAAGGCATCTCACAATAATGAGTCTGTTTGAACACCACAGTTTTTCAGATTGTATTTCTAAAATGGGGGGGATCTATGATATACTGTCAAAAAACAGAGAACTGACATAAAAAGCCGAATATAAAGATATAAAAGATAACAGTAACATTCAACCATCCACAGGTCAAAGGCCATCTGGACATAAGCCTGAAACCAGCAAGACGCCGTCCACTGCAATTTCTCCAGTCTTGCCCTTGCCACGTTCAGCTTCAAAAATGATCTAATAATGGAGAGGGAATAAAAAAATTACTTGAAGATATTTAAAGCAATGATAAAGTCCCACTATTTAATTGCTATTAAACTGAACACAATTCATATGTCCCTATTCCATAGAAACAGGCTTTGACATTGAATATGTGGTAATGTATTTTCCGGATGCCTGGTATCTACACTGAGTGAATTACAATCAGAGAAAACAGGGCTCCTGCAACACCTAAAAGAATCTGGAAAGCCCTGGAAAGCTGAGAACAGTAAAGTTTAAGAGGAAATTTTGGAATTCCTTCTTTTTTAGAAGAAAAAAAGCAACACTAAAGGAATAGTACAGTTTTCTTTTCAAAACCCAGGCTAGAAGAAATTTAATTATCGTCGTGAATCTTCCTACTCCACTGGTGGGAATGCAAATTTGTACAGCCACTTGGGAGATCTGTATGGTAGTCCCTTAAAAAATAAACACAGAGCTACTGTATGATAGGCCAATCCCACTCCTAGGTGCAGAGAAAACTGTAATTCGAAAAGACATATGCATTCCAATGTTCATTGCAGAACTGTTTACAGTAGCCAAGTTATGGAAGCAACCTAGATGTCCATCGACAGATGAAGGGAAAAGAAGGTGTGGTATAATGGAATATTACTCAGCCATAAAAAATGAGATAATGCCATTTGCAACAATATGGATGGATCTAGTTGGTCCTACTGAATGAAGTAAGACATAGAAAGACAAATGTGATATGATTTATATATGGAATCTTAAAAAAATCGTGGGAAAAATAGTACATATAAATGTATCTACAAAACAGAGCCACAGACATAGAAAACAAACAGGGTTACCAAAGGGGACAGGGGTAGGGAGGCATAAACTGGGAGATTGGGATTAATATATATACACTATCATATATAAGATAGTAACTGGGAAGGTCTTTTGGTTAGGACTTGGAGCTTGCACTGTCAGGGCCCAGGTTCAATCCCTGGGCCAGGAACTAACATGGATGGACCTAGAGAATATCACATTAAGTGAAGTAAGTCAGACAGGGAAAGACCAACACCATGTGATGCCAGTCATATGTGGAATCTAAAATGTGACACAAATGTGGACTTCCCTGGCAGTCCAGTGGTTAAGACTGCAGTCCCAATGCAGGGGGCAAGGGTTTGATCCCTAGTCGGGGAACTAAGATCCTGCATGTGGCACATTGGGGCCAAAACATAAATAAAATAAAATATGAGACAAGTGAACCTATCTACAAAACAGAAACAGACTCGCAGACATAGAGGGCAGACTTGCGGTTACCAAGGTGGGGTGGGGGAGGGGCGGGTTGGGAATTTGGGGTTAGCAGATGCAAACTATTAGAGAATGGATAAACAGCGAGGTCCTCCTGTAGGGCACAGGGAACTCTATTCAGTACCTTGTGACAAACCATAATGGAAAAGATTAGGAAGAAGCATTACAGTTAAGTCCCCTACATATGAGCCTTCAAGTTTCTAGCTTTCAGAGATGCGAAGGTACCTTCCATTCACGTCGGGCGTGAGTGACATTACAGCTCGTCCTCTGTCTCCTATTGCTGACGATCCTTCAGCTCTACCAGCTCCCGCCTCCTCGCCCTCCTCCATCGGAACTCTCCTTGCCTGTCCGCTTGATGCCAGCCCCTGTGTGCCAGCTGCTGTACTGCACTACTCTGCTTTTTGAGGTACTGTACTGTAAGATTTAAAATGTTTTCTTTATTTGCCGTGTTTTTTGTGTATTATTTGTGTGAAAAGTATTATAAACGTATTACAGTACAGTACTATATAGCCAGTTGAGTTAGATGGGTACCTTGGCTAAATTGGTTGGACTTACAAATGCATTCTAGGAAGAGAACTCACTCATATGCAGGGGACTTACTGTATATAGAGGTAGAACTCAATCACCTGTGCAGCAGAGAGGAACACAACATTATAGATTAACTCTACTTGAATAAAATAAATATTTTGGAAAATGACCTTCTGGTTTCCATTCATTGTGATAAGTGCTGGGCACAGAATCAATGAGCAGGATGTGCTCTTATGTAGTAAGGAATTTAGAGCCTGGTTTGGAAGGAAGTTGGTGGGAGGAGCCTGACACATGAGCACTTCATTTCCACGGAATATGATATGCCTGCACCTGACAAGTATTATCATTTGTTGTGCTGTTAACTACCTTGCCTATTTCACTCCAGAATGTAAGCTCTTTAAGTGGAGGGGAAAGTCTTATTCATCTCTATAGCCCCAGGGCCTAGGTACTTCAGGAAGTGTTTTGCTTTGTTTGTTAAGTCACTGAAAAAGAATGTAAATATCTCATTTTATACAGTTTTCCACTTACGCTTTTGGGAGTATCAATTCCGTGATATAGCTGAATTTTCCCCATCCTCCACTGTTCATTGGTGCTCCTGGTTTTCTCCCAGGCCAGGGCATTGTTACTATTTTTCACAAACACTCTAAGCTTCCCTACTTTGTGTCCAGCCAGCCGGTAATGAAAGAGCAAACAGAAGTTGCTGTGGGGTTGCAGGTTGGGGAGGAGAAGTTTCAAACGGCCGATGTCCTTCTTCTGACCTGTCAGGGCTGAAACAGCCATATAGTAGCCAAGAGCTGGAAAGGAAGAAAAACCCACAGTTAATGGGGCCATTGCAAAGGGTTTGGCTACAGTGAATAAAATAGCTGTTAAAAAATGAACAATAGGCGCCTATAGGGGAAGCTCAAGTCCTTTTCATTTCAAATATTTAGGAACAAAATTTTCATGCTAACATGAATTTTAGAATCCTAGGGCTAAAATTCTTTGCTCTGTAGAGAAGGAAACTGAGAGTTAGAGAAACTGAGGAATCTGCTCACATTCACAAACTTGGTAGTAGTAGGTATGGGGTAAGAATCTAATTTAATGGTCTTTGAGCACTGTAGATAATTTTCAGCTAACAGAAAACTTGTGTTCCAGAACTTTCCACCTTGGTTGGTTGACCCTGGAATGCATTTCTCCACTGAGTTGTATGTACGATGACTAGCTGGTTAGGTGGGTCCACAGTGTGCTATTTAATTCACAACATACATGAATCTGTACTAACGGTATCATGGAGCTCAGCCACCATGTGCAACGTGTCACTCCAAGTTCTGCTTGAAGATGGTAGGAACACAGATCACCTGTTTCTCAGATCCTTTTCCCAAGAATTTTGTAACCAGTATAGTGGATATTTGCTCATCTGCAGCCTTATGGTTGTGGCTTTGATGGACTTGGACAAAAACTCTCATAGGGTGGGGTTTAGAGAAGTTGACAGAAAGAAGATATTCCTCTAGAAGCCAGGAGAAAGACTCTGTGGGTGGGTGGAGTTTTCTGGTAGTTCAACTCCTAGAGACATTCTCAGGGCCCAGATTGACATTGCTTTAGTTTTCACTGGACCCAGAGACTGCCTGGTCTTCTTCCCCAGTTAGTAAGTTTGCCAGATTCAGAGAATAAAAGTCCAGAATGCCCTGTGGAGTTTGCATTTCACATAGACAACATGTCTGAGATATACTAAACAGCATGTGCTGATTATCTGAAATTGAGGCATCCTACATTTTATCTAGCAGCTCGACTAGCTACAGTCTTTTGTGACCCACTGTGGTAGGTTTCCCTTTTACTCCAGTTCAAGCCCACTTTGATCTGTCCTTGAGATTTCATCCTTCTAAAAATGCTCATTCATCCCGTGTTGAGTGAACCTCAGGGTTATTTGCAAATCAGGTGTTTGTAAATAGGGAACTTCTATCCTCTACCTATATCCCACGTTGTAAAAGGAATTTTTGTAAGGAGACACCCAGGTTTCCTGATTGCACGTAAGGGCTTGCAAGGAAGGCTCTCAGGGAGGAATCAGTGTCAAGGGAGGATCTAGAAGGATCTTTTACCTGAGGGCTGGGCATAAACCTCTCCAAAGAAACACTTTGATGAGTAAAGAACCAGACTTCCTGAAAGTATAACAGTTATTTCTAATTACAGAGTCAGCCTTAGATGACCAAAATTCTATTTATGCTCCAAATGGGATCTGCCAACCAAATGCTCTGCCTCAAAGGAAGTTAGAGCCCTTCAAAGGTAGACAGTGGAAAGTAGGCAACTCAGAGCTTCAGCAGAGAAAAATTCAAGGTTAACTGGAAAGAAAGAAATCCTCCAGCGATAGGTGGGCAAGTCCAGTCCAGGAGTTCAGAGTGCTGATCTGCTGCTCATTATGATTTCAGTGCTCTGAGGGGTGACGCTCCTAAAACTCCAGGTTTAGGGAGAGGTCATATTAATATTTCCTTTCCAGATTCCTTTCCCCCTCCTCCTAAACTCAAAAGAAAACCACAGAGCACCAAAGCTGGTAAACTGGGGAAAAGAAACAACTTCCTTCTACCTTTTCTCCGAATACTCTTAAACCTTATACAAAGTCCTACATCTGTGTCTCAGCAGCAGGGGAGTGAATACGGAAGAGGTTTGCTAGAGAATCCTTTACGGGGTAGGTGGGTGGGAAATGGACTAAGTCAATCATTTATCAGGGGAGACTTGGGAAGGTCTAAAAGCTTCCAAAGGTGACAAACAACCCTGACTTCACAAGCAATGAGAACAATTACCCTCGAATCATTGGATAGCTTTAATTCCAGGGCCAGATCACAGGACATGGATCAGTGAAGACTACATACCATTATCTCTGTCTGCAGGATTCCAGTCGAAATCATCTTCTATATCCTGTTTCCAGTCACAGACGCCATGGTCAAAGGTGCAGTCAACTGAGATATTTAAATGTGCTAAGAAAAAGGTGCATTTCAGCATCATTAAGCGGATTAGGAAATGTTTTAACACTGGGATCTTTGGAAGGCGTGGCCATGTTTGCAGTTGCTGTCAAGAGTTTAGGGAATTTGGGACTAAAAGATGGAAACTATTATCTGTAGGATGGGTAAACAACAAAGTCCTACTGCATAGCACAGGGGACTATATTCAATATCCTATGACAAGCCATAATGGGAAAGAACGCAGAAATAAATATATTCATATGAATGTATAACTGGATCACTCTGCTGTGCAGCGGAAACTAACACAATATTGTCAATGAAATGTATTTCAATTAAAAAAAAGTTTAGCTAAGTATGGCTGTCTTGGTGTCCATTTTGTTTGGCCCTGCAGTCTGCGAGGGCCTTAAACTGGCATTAGCCCTCACGCAAGTGCAAGTCCTAGATAGGAGCCCATGGAGTCACTCGTAAATGTGAGTACCTCATATGACTTTCCCAATGTCCCCTGTGATTGACACCCTCCCCTGCTTCTCAGGGCCTTGTATCTGCCTTAGATAAGAGCCCCCTGAAGCTTACTAACACCCCAATTGTTTTCATTGGAATCCGTCAATGCAACCTTAGCCCAGCAAGCCCAAAGCACTACACACACATGGACCCTCATAGAGGCGTGTGCCCCACGTTCTGCTTGGACTTCCCTCTAGGGCCCCTGGAGGCCATGCCGTGTCGTTCCCCAAGACCTGGAGTAATAAACTTGCTATTTCAATTTCTTTTGTGGTCTTTTGTTGAACCATCTGGCACCCAGGGGCTTGATCTAACAAATGTTCATTTAAGAAATCCTAACAACTGCATGGAGTACAGGGTCAGCTAGCACAACCTTTGACCCAGTGCCTCCAGTTACTTTTATGTAGATTGGGGTCAGCAAACTAACATCCTGGCCCACTGCTTGTTCTTGCAAATAAAGTTTTATTGAAACACACCACGCCTATTCATTTACAGATTGTGGCTGCTTTTGAGCTGCAGTGATAGAGCTGACAGATGCAACAGAGAGCGTATGGTTCCCAAAGCCTGAAATAGTCACCCTCTGGCCCTTTACAGAAAACAGTCTTGACCTCTGATGTAGGTGTCAGAAGTTACCACTGGGAAAAAGAGGAAAGACTGAGATGTTTCTGATTTGTAACGAATGCCAGACTCTGGCTTGGAATGGGGGGCTTTTGCAGTTTATACTAAGGAATAAAGGAAGGGCAAAGAAAGGGGAAAAGCTGAAGAGATAAGGGGCAGCAACTGGTTGTTGATGCATTAATGATTTGCAAAGCATTTTCAGGTACATTACATCATTTGATGTGGCTGCCACAAAAATTCTCCAATCATGCCCATTTTCAAGAAAGTAAAACTGAGAATCATAAGTGACTTGACCAAGTCCTCCAAACACTGAGGGCTGGAACTAGACCTGACTCCTAAACTAGGTTGGAATCCAGGCTGTCCATCTACATATATCTAAACCAGTACAAACACACGGCCTCTTCTCTCACTTTCCTTTCTTCTTAACCCGTATTTCCCCTATTCCAGAAAAGATATTTTATTTCTGTCTAACTTCTAAAATTAAAAGATGCCAGGTAATGCTTGCTTCCATTCTTCAATATTCTTTTCGAGTGCTAGTACTCCTAAAATATACTCACTCCTAATATATGTTACTCACCTTTGTGTTTCAGATGGGATGATGTAGTTTTTCTTTGCACCAGAACCAGATCAACTTCACTCGCTTCATTCACCTTAGAGGCTAACGATGAACACTCGATCAGTAAAAAAAAATCCCTAAAGCCCCACATACTAGGAAGGTATGAATCAATGAATGAAGAGGGTTTATCAGATATGGCTTATCATACATAGCTGGCTATTTGTCACCATGGGCTCCACATCCACAGATTCAACCAATGACAGGTTGAAAATGTATTTTTTTAAAAATCCAGAAAGTTCCAAAGAGCAAAACTTGAATTTGCCTTGCATACCAGGAAACCATTTACACAGTATTTACATTGTACTAGGTCTTTTAAGTAATCTAGAGACTACTTAAAGTATAGGGGAGGATGTGTTTAGGTTATGTATGAATACTGCACCATTTTATATAAAACTTGAGCATCCATGGATTTTTGTGTCTGCAGGGGTTCCTGGGACCAATCCCCCGGGGATACCAAGGGACAGCTGTGTCCTACTTACAGAGTAGGTTACAGCAGTGTTTCCCTAACATTTCCAAAGCATTCGTATCGGTGCCAGTTTCCACATCTAGAACATCTTTTTTGAAAGGTGCCCCCAGTGGACCCCATTAGGCATCACCTAGCTAACCTAAACACAGCATATTAAAAAGCAGAGACATGACTTTGGAGACAAAGATCCATAGAGTCAAAATTATGGTTTTTCCGGTAGTTATATATAGATGTAAGGGTTGGACCATAAAGAAGGCTGAGCACTGAAGAACTAATGCTTTCAAGCTGTGGTGTTGGAGAAGATTCTTGAGAGTCCCTTGGTCTGCAACGTGATCAAACCAGTCAATCCTAAAGGAAATCAATCCTGAATAGTCATTGGAAGCATTGATGCTGAAGCTGAAGCTCCAATACTTTGGCCACCTGATGGGAAGAACTGACTCCTTAGAAAAGACCTTGATGCTGGGAAGGATTGAAGGCAGGAGGAGAAGGGGACAACAGAGGATGAAACGGCTAGATGGTATCACTGAATCAATGGACATGAGTTTGAGTAGGCTCCAGGAGATGGTGAAGGACAGGGAAGCCTGGCATGCTGCAGGCCATGGGGTCGCAAAGAGTTGGACACTACTGAGCGACTGAACAACAACAATGGGGCAAGCACAGACAAGGCAAAATAGAGAGGGAGCAACGGATGCCTGGTGAGAATGGAAGGGAAAGCCCCAGGCTGGGTCAACATGGAAATCCCCCTGCAGGGGCCGAGGCTGATGATGGCTCTGCACAGTCACCAGTGACAATGGTGATTCTCCAGCTCACGTAGAAATCTGAAGCTTAAGCTCTATATAGAATGTTCCTCTATTTTACCTTTGAAAATTATAAGCACACAACTCTGACATTCTCCTTTCACTGAGTGTGCCTGTAAAAAGTGCCTTCAAGAAGGAAAAAGGTAGAGCTCAGCAAATCTACCTGGGTGGGGGGGGATCTCTCTGGGGTTTAGGGGTGCACTGCACCCAGAGCTGGGCAGCCAGATGACTGAGCTGGCAGGACAAGCAGGTCTCCTTGGTCAGGAGCAGAAGGAGGGGCTGCATCAAATAGGACACGTCCCAGGTAAGTGGAAAGGACTGACCTTCTGTGCATCCCACAGCAGCAAATGTGATTTTGTTCTGCAGAAGATGTTAGTTTCCAGACCGTATAGAGAACCCTGCTTCTTAAGATTTAAAGCTGACCCCCATCTTACTTAGGCTTCCCTGGCGGCTCAGGCAGTAAAGAATCTGCCTGCAATGTGGGAGACCAGGGTTCGATCCGGGGTTGGGAAGATTCCCTGGAGTAGGGATTGGCTACTCATTCCACGGGCAGAGCAGCCCCGTGGACTACAGTCCTTGGGGTGGTAAAGAGCTGGACACGACTGAGCGACCAACTGTCACACTTCACTTCACCATCTTAGTTACGGCATCTTCCTCTTTCCTGTCATTTGCCAGGGAAAACTACAATTCACTTTTCGTGAGATGCATAAATTAACAAAAGTCATAACTGATACTCACAAAATACATCTCCACGAAGGCTTTGCTCCTGCTCCACATGGTTCTCATCTCTGTTCTCATCCTCCAGCCTTTCTTTCTTTCTGTTTCCATTCCTCTTTTTTTCTCTGTGAGGGTTCCCATCTCTGGAAATGCTCTCTTCAGAGCTGAAGGGCTCCAAGTCAACCTTTGGGGTGGGCGTCCCTCTGGGTTCTGCGATGTTTTTCATTTTTACCTTCTTTCTCATGCTATTCTTGTGAGCAAGCAACTTCTTAATTCTGTCCTTGATGGTACCAGGTGCTCTGAGGAATTCTTTCACAGAATTTTCGGGGATAACTAAAACCAACAGTAAAAGAGAAGTTCCACATTGACCAATAGTCAGATCTCTCACAAAACTGGAGCATTTAAAAAATGTCAAAGTGCAGTCAATGAATGCTTCCAGAATCAACACATATGAGGCTCAATCATCTGGTATTTTAGAAAGAACCGCATTTGCATCTGGTTTAAGTGGTTCCAATGGTTACAGCAGGATCTTAACTACCTTAATCGTTCAAAGACAAACCTTCCTTTTGCTTCATAAAGTATGATGATGCAATACCTGCTCCTACCAAGCTGGGTTACAGATCACAACGTGATGAATTTTCCAGAATTCTCTAATATTTCCGCTTTCACATTGGTATCTGTCAAAGCTGCTGCTGCCCAGGGAGCCCTGTAATTTGTTTAAATGTGATGTTAAAAAACTATAGCTAGCATTATGTTAAACCATATGTACATTGCCAATAATGAGCCATTTGTGACCTACAAAAATGGTGATTTTGATTCAGTGTATACATATCTTTGAATTTCTTCACCTCAACCAACTAGTATCAAAAGCTAAATGATTTTACTTATTGATTATTCACAGAGAGGCATCTATGTTTAGTTTTACATTCATTTCATATTTCTCACCACTAAATTAAATTCGTTTTTAAAATGCACCTTTGTGGTAACGATAACCCTGTATGTAAGACAGCAAAAGAGACACAGATCTATAGAACAGTCTTTTGGTCTCTGTGGGAGAGGGAGAGGGTGGGATGATTTGGCAGAATGGCATTGAAACATGTATAATATCATATATGAAACGAATCGCCAGGCCAGGTTCCATGCATGATACAGGATGCTTGGGGCTGGTGCACTGGGACGACCCAGAGGGATGGTATGGGGAGGGAGGAGGGAGGGGGGTTCAGGATGGGGAACATGGATATACCTGTAGCAGATTCATGTTGATGTATGGCAAAACCAATACAATATTGTAAAGTAATTAACCTCCAATTAAAATAAATAAATTTATATTTTGAAAAATAGAACCTAAAAAAAAATAAAATGCATCTTTGTAATAGACTGACAGACATAGAAAGCAAATTTATGATTACTAAAGGGGAAAGGGAGGGAGAGAGAAAATAGGAGTTTGGGATTAACAGACACACACTACTACTATATATAAAATAATCAATAAGGACCCTACTATATAGCACAATCCCTGGTTGGGGAACTACGATTCCCACATGCTATGGAGCAGCTAAGCCCACGTGCCACAACTAGAGACCCCGTGCACTGCAATGAAAGATTCTGTATGCTGCAACTAAGATCTGACACAGCCAAATAAATCAATAAGTGCCCTGCTGACTTTAAAACACAGCTAGGATAAAAGGAAGACATTTATGAGGGTGAAACAGGTGAATACATGTCAATACTAAGATCAGTGCTCAACATATATTGGGCCTGTGTTTACTATTATTTTTAGAATTCATCACCAGAATGTCGAAAATCTCCTACTAAGTTAAATTCTTTTCCAGATCATACCTCTTCTGCTTATGTTATTATTGAAGGAAAAAGTATTGGAATGGCCTCGTTGTACTCACACCTATATTCTTGAATATGCTCTGTAAAATATGAACGTCTAATGATTACAGCATATTTTCAGTGACTAAACAAGCTGCTTTCCAATGGGAACCATCATCGAATTTTGGTAAAGAAGCCATTGTCACTATTACTCCTCCTATGAGTGCATGGTTGTAGAGCATTTAATCCATTCTGGACTGGAGTTAAGCCCTACACGTGGGTGTTTATTTATTATGTATGGATTATTTCATGTAATAGCCAAAACAGTATTAAGGGTCAGACACTATTATGGGCTTCCCAGGAGACATAAGAGACACAGGTTCAATCCCTGGGCTGGGAAGATCCCCTGGAGAAGAGCATGACAACCCGCTCCAGTTGCCTGGAGAATCCCATGGACAGAAGAGCCTGGCAGGCTATAGTCCATAGTGTCGCAAAGAGTCGGATGTGACCAAAGCGACTTAGCATGCATGCACGCACTATTTTGAAGAGAGAAACTGAGATCCTAAAAGCTTAGTTTGCTCTCAGAGCAGAGGCAGTAGGCTAGGGAGCCAGGAATCAAGCCAAGGTAATTTGACTCTTGGTAACTAAATGACACAGTGTCCTTTCTTAAATTGACTGTTACTAACAAAGTTGGGTAGTACTAGAGTTTTGATTTCCTTAGAATGATGTATAGCTGCTGTCAAACTAAGACCAAATTATCTAATGGTGCCTTATGACTACCCACATATTCCCTGGTGGCTCAGATGGTAAAGAATCTGCCTGCAGTGCAGGAGACCCGGGTTTGACCCCTGGGTTGGGAAGATCCCCTAGAGAAGAGAATGGCTACTCACTCCAGTATTCTTGTCTGGAGAATTCCATGGACAGAGGAGCCTGGTGGGCTACAGTCTATGGGGTTGCAAAGAGCCAGATATGACTGAGAGACTAACACATACACACACGTATAAGAACAGTAAAAAAATACACGCATCCACATTCAGGTTGCACTGTCCTTTGGATACAGATGGTGCATAAGGATAATTGACTAACTCCTCTTCTGTACTGCCATCTAGGGTCTGGACTTTTTCAAAAGCAATACACTCATAATAAAAGCTGCTTTCTTATTATATACAAGCAGTTCACACAGATACAAATGTATTTTACAACACAGCATTTTATAATGCTGAACACTAATTAGATGTGATTCTCTCATTTTTCTATGACTTTTCTTTGCATGTAAGGGTGGATTTCGGCCATCCTTTAAGCAGTGTGTGTTAAGACGTTAAGATCAATTTTCAAAAAAGACATGGCTGTTTATTTTACAGAGCATCAATCAAAGCAGAATGGAAAAGGACTGGGCAAATAACATATTGAGTGGTCTGAAGATAGTTTTCTCTTATAAATAAACATTTTGGCAAAAGACTAGAGAAATGATTCTGGCGCAGAATGGATAGTAACAAAATGAATGATTTTTCAGATATCAAACAGAATCTTGTGATAAGTTTGAGGTTTTCAAGAATCAAGAAAAATCTGTTTTAAACTGCTCCCCTAAATAAGCTTAGAGTTGGATGACCAAAGGAAAAAAAAAGTTTTCTTCGCGTAAGAAATGTTTAGGTTGACCAAAATAATAAACAGCTCCTGCAACTCCATGTCAAAAAAACAAGCCAATCAGGAAAATGGACATTTCTTCAAAGAAGACATACAGATGGCCAAAAACCACATGGGAAGATGCTCAAGATCACTAATTATCAGAGAAATGTAATCAAAACTACAACGAGGTATCACCTCACACCAGCCAGAATGGCCATCATCAAAAAGTCCACAAACAGTAAGTGCTGGAGAGGGTGTAGAGGGAAGGGAAGCCTCCTATTCTGTTGGTGGGAATGTCAATTGATACAGCCACTGTGGAGAACAGTATGGAGAGCACTTTAAGAACTACAAACAGAACTACCATATGATCCAGCAATCCCACCCCTGGGCATATATCCAGAGAAACTGTAATTCAAAAATATACATGCACTGCTAAGCTCCTAGCACTATTTACAACAGCCAAGACATGAAAACAACCTAAATGCCCATCAACAGAGGGGTGCGTAAAGAAGAGGTGGTACATATATACAATGGAAAACTACTCAGCCACAAAAAAGACACAACAAGGCCATTTGCAGCAACATGGATGGGCCAAGAGATGATCATACGAAGTGAGGTCAGTCAGGTCGGGGAAGACAATTTCATGTGATAGTACTTATACTTGGAATCTAATTTTAAAAAGTGATACAAATGACCTTATTTACAAAACAGAAACAGACTCTCATATTTCAAAAACGAATCTATGGTTATCAAAGGGGAAAGGTGGAGGGGTGGATAAATTAGGAGGCTGGGGTTAACATATACTCACTACTATACATATATACACACACACACACACACACACACACACACACACACACACACACATATATATATATATCAGAGTCACTTTACTGTACACCTGCAACTAACACAACATTGCACACAAACTATACTTCAATAACCTCACTGGAGTCAGGGGTCTCCGAGGGATAGTGGCCTGGCCCCTTCTGAGCACTCACTAAAGGGCCACCACGGGGCCCATTTCAGATAGAAACACTGAGTTTAGAGAGGTGAAGCACCTGGCAAAAGACCACAGGCAGTATGGGGTACAGCTAGGATTCAAATTTAGGCCTTCCTAGCCCTAAGCTGGGCTGTCAACCAGACGACCTGAGACCGGCGAGGCCAGAATTGACATGGGCAAAGTTGGTGGCGTGAAGGAGCCCTCGACCACTGATCCTGTGTGGAAGGTTTACTGATTCCGTCCCTTCTCTGCAGGTCTTTCAAAATTATGGCATCTTTCCCACCATCCCACCTACCCATGCACATCCCTGCACAGGAAGCCAGTCTCTCAGCCTTTCTTTGAATAGTTTCAGGACACCACGGGCATGTCTACACAGAGGGACGGAAACCACAGCAGCAAGCTTCTGGACATCGAGGAGTCTCTGAATCCCATCTCCAACCCAAGGGTGTCCCTCCTGGAGGCCATGGTCCCCACTCCACAGGTTCTCTTCACTCTGAGATCACTGATGGGGAAATTTGTCAGAGAGAACGCAGTTCCCCCCGTGGCCTACTTCGGCTATGGGAAAGCACTTTTTCTTTTGTTGCTGTTCAGTCGCTCAGTCATGGCCGACTCTTTGTGACCCAGTGGACTGCAGCACACCAGGCCTCGCTGTCCACCACCAGCTCCTGGAGTTTGCTCAAACTCGTGTCCATTGAGCTGGGGATGCCGTCTCTCCACCTCGTTCTCTGTCGTCCCCTTCTCCTCCTGCCTTTAATCTTTCCCAGCATCAGGGTCTTTTCCAGTGAGTTGGCTTTTCTTCTTTACGTTCCTCAAAATATTGACAGGCACTATGTCTGCTTTTCCGCACCTTTTTTTCCCCTTTTTTTCCAGGTTAAACGCCGCCCAGTTCTTTTGGAAGTTCTCCACAGGATGTGATTTCCAGACTCATCTCCTTTGTTTATACTCCTGTGTACATCATCTCATCCAGTGCCGCTGGGGTATGATGAATCTTTTATGAGTGTGGTGCTCAGAGTCCATCATGGTGTGTGGACTGTTCATTTTTGCCATCACTGAGTTCGGCTCTGTTGTCATCAGGAGTATCAGCCAGGTGGGGGTACAGGGTGGGATACGGTCAAGGGACGACTTACAGCCATATTTATTGGAATATGTGGCTATGCTCCTAAGGCATCTATGAGAGAGTAGAGTCAGGGTGGCCGACAAGTCTTGGCACACAATGAGCCAGTGCTAAAAGGGACATGATCAAAGGATAAGCCAGGTGACTAAACAGAGTGGAACACGGTTGGTCAGGCACATGACTGACCTGTAATCTTTGCTGGCTGGTCTTGGAAGATATTCCGGGTGCTCACCATGATTCCTAGTTTTCTTCTCTTTCAGGATGCATGACAGGATTAGATATATTTTCTCCCCTGCTTCCAAGCTTAATCATGACTGTCCACACTCCTTCAACTGCTGTGATGAACCTTCAGCCTCGGATTGACACCGTGGTACCATAAGACAGTGGGACCTCTGCCAGCCTAAGTGACAGTGTGGACAAGAAACGCCCTGACGACTCTCTCTGGGTGTAGCACCAGTGGCAAAAGTGATTATTGTTGCAGCTTTTGACAGCAGTGATGTTTTCTTGTTGTACATTGAGTGTATCAGAGTTTACCAACTGAGCATTAAAGAATTCATCAGCAGAAACCATGGGACTTGACTCTACATCAAAAGGAAAAGTGAACAGAGGCTTGAGGAGGATGACAAAGGGAGGTTCGCTTCACTGTACTTTTTTTTCAGTTATACGTTCTGAAAAAAGTCCTGACTCACATGGTCAAAAACCTTCTCCGGTTCTAAGCCACTGAATCTTCAGGACTGTTTAGTATTGCTCCATAACCGAGCCTCTCCTGACTGATACATTTGCTCAGTGTCATCGTCCTCAAATTTTATTTTCAGTATTTGAAAACGTGTCGTGAGCAGAAGACCCTTCAGAATCCCTGCGGTGCTTTAAGTGCAGTGCCTACAACTTCTGTGACAACTGGAGGTGTGGTCTGAGTAGCTGAGAAGGCCAGTCGGAGGCGGAGTTAAGTTTCCAAACACCATATGCAGGCTTCCTGCTCCTCTTGAGCTCCCAACACTCCAGAGGGGAAGGAGCAGGGAGAAGGAAGGGAGGAAGGAGACGAGGAGCAAACGCTTTATGGGGAAGAGCGAGGATGCGGAGACCGCGTGTACTTACGGGCGCACTGCAGTCCGCTGCCTTTATACCCCTGCTTGCACTTGCACTTGAAGGATCCTTGGGTATTGAGGCAATTGGCATGGAGGCTGCACGTGTGGGTAGTCGCAGCACATTCATTTATATCTGAAAATGTGAACAGTCGCATGAATCATCTTGTGGTAACAGCACTTGCTGAAAGGCTATCCCCTGAACCTGAGTAACTCCAGGGCCAACCACTCCACCCAGCCAGGCAACCCTGCGTGGCCGGGGAACTGAGAAGCGCTGAGCATGCCTGGCGCCTTGGCCCAAAGCCCTGGCTTTGCTTGCTGCCTGGTATGGAGGGAGGGTGTCTGCAGCTCACCTCCCCCACAGCAACCTCCTCTCCTGCTTATCAACACTCCTGACATCTCTAAGTTGTTTGGGCTTGATTGCTTAACATTGTCATTGGCCAAACTTACCACTAAATAACAATATCAGAAAGTAAATTCTATACATGGAAGGGCTTGGGACTCCTAGCCCACAAAGAATAAGACGGGCTAGGAAGCACTGACATCATCTGAAAAATGTGAACCTTTTGTTCACAGGCTGCCAGGAGCAGGGGTTAGGCCAGTCTGAGCTCGTCTGTTGGGTTTAGACTCAGAAAGTTTACTGAATTCCACCCATGTGACAGCTTCCTTGGCCTTCTGTTCCCTCCCGCTTTTTTTCTATACTTCTCGAGGGCTTCCCATGGGTGCTTGTGGTAAGAACCCACCTGCCAACGCAGGAGACATGGGTTGGATTCTTGGGTCGGAAAGATCCCTGGAGAAGGAAATGGCAACCCACTCCAGTATTCTTTTTTTTTTAATTTTTATTTTTACTTTATTTTACTTTACAATACTGTATTGGTTTTGCCATACACTGACATGAATACACCACGGGTGTACATGCGTTCCCAAACATGAACCCCTCCAGTATTCTTGCCTGGAGAGTATGCACACAAAACAGGCTATTGTTTGCTTGTTTAATTAATTAATTTCTCTATGGCCGTGCCACGTGGCATGTGGGATCCTAGCTACCTGATCCCTGATCAGGGATCGAATCTGCTCCACCCTGCAGGTGAAGTGCAGAGTCTTAACCACCAGACCACCAGGGAGGTCCCCTAGGCTATTGTTTTTAACTCAGCCACAAGGGGGCTCAGGTGCTGATCTAAAGTGAAGTGAACTGAAGTGAAGTTGATTAGTTGTGTTTGACTCTTTGCGACCCCGTGGACTGTAGCCTGCCAAGCTCCTCTGTTCATAGGATTCTCAAGGCAAGAATACTGGACTGGGTTACCATTTCCTTCTCCAGGGAGATCTTCCCGACCCAGGGATCGAACCCAGGTCTCCCACATTGGAGGCAGACGCTTTAATCTCTGAGCTACCAGGGAAGCCCAAACACTTCTTAAAATCAGAAAGATTTGCTTCCTTTGACAGCTCTGCGTGTGGACTCCCACCCTGTCCTGTGGCATCTCCCTCTACGTCTCAGGAAACAGGCTTCAACTCTGTGACACAGCCTGGAGATGGACCCCAGAGATGGTGGGTTCTGGAGCATCTTGGAGGATCCCAGCTCACAAGAAATGGAGATGTTACAAGCTGGATTAGGATGGCCTTTAGGCTTAAGGGAAGAGCTATGGAGGCTTCATATGATGTGTTCAAAACCCAGGAATGGATATAGCCCCAACACGATTACACAGGACACGTCCTGGTCAGCTCTGAGCTTAGGGTGGAAAGAAGCCCTACTTTCCCCGCTGCTGTCAGCTTTCTGTGTTACGCACACATGTGTGTCATGTGCACGATATGTAATCAGGAATCTCCTGGGGGCCGAGATGCCTGCAGGACCAGCCCCATCCATGCTCTATCAAGGGCAATGGGAAGCCGTGCAAGGGCTCCCCAAATACCCCACTTCACTTGCTCATTGAGACTTGGAATTCCTTCCCTAGGGAACAGGATTTCTGATTTCACCCATATCGGGCCGAGAGCTGAGTGATACCCCAATCTTATCATAGAGTGACCTTGAGGACCCCAGAAGGCGAACATTTTAGGGGACGCAGAGCTGGAACCATGGAAGGGTTGAAGGAGGAGCGAAGAAAGAGAACATTGCACCTCCTTCATTCATTTTTCAAAAGCCACTCCTGAGGGAGACTTAGGCAAGGGCCACTGAGGTCAAGATTAAGCAGGACTTGTTATTCCTCCTTTTATCAAATGTAAATATGCTTCACTGTCCTCATTTTTAGGGCTTCCCAGGTGGTGCTAGTGGTAAAGAAGCCAGCTGCCAATGCAGGAGACGTAAGAGATGCAGGTTCGATCCCTGGGTTGGGAAGAACTTCTGGAGGGGGAAATGGCAACCCATGCCAGTATTTTTGCCTGGAGAATCCCGTGGACAGAGGAGCCTGGAGGGCTACGGTCCACAGGGTCACAAAGAGTCTGACACAACTGAAGTAACAGCACTTTTAGCTATACCTGGAGATAGAACCAAAAATATAAACAGAACGAAACCGATCAATTTTCTTCAAAAAACCCACAAAAATCATCTCAAGCTATTTATCTCCATAATAGAGCTACAGGGACTGCGATTCTTTACTTTAAACTTTGATGAACCTGGCTTCATGTAATTCATGTCATCAGAGTTCCAAATGACAAAAATTTTAAAAATATAACTTTCTCTGTGTTGTTAAGATAGTCAGTACAGTAGATGGTTCAACTAATAGACAGAACTGATGTAGAAATATCTGTAAGAAAGCATCTAGGTTTCTTACCTACACAATCGTACCGGCCACTGATATATTTCAGTTCGAAACCAACATGACATTTGCAATAGTAGCTTCCAAATGTGTTCACACATCTTCGATTGTAGGGACAGAAGGCTTTATCAGAGACACATTCATCGATGTCTAGGATAGAGAACCAGGACACGTCAGACACACCAAGAAAGCACCCTCCCTCCAACACACTCTCGTGCCCGCACCCAGAGCACACAGCACGCACACACATGCGTGGTTTCTTCACTGGAAAACTGATTATTCTGCTACCAACTTCCTATCCTCCGGGAAGAGTTCTGGATCCCCGAGGCACTCTCACTGGATTTCTATCCCTTTGTACAGCTTATTTTAGAGGTATTCTCTTGCTGTAATGGCATTACTTCTAGTCACATTTTCTCTCTCATTAGGCCCTGCCTTTTCTGGGGCAGGGAACATACAGCTGGCACTTGGTACACAGACACTCCGTTTTGCTGAAGGAATTAATATTCTTCCAGCTATGGATATTGCATGGCAAACCTAATACACAAAAATTCAAAGCTTGCATTTTTCAAAAGAATTATTTCATTAGCAACCACCTCCAAATCCTGTCATATTGCTCCAAAGCATAGAAACACAGTTTTTAAAGAATGTAGTGATACATAAAAGGTGGGTCAAGTGGAATGAAGCCATGATGCAACTTAGGAGACAAGAGGCTTCCTTCCTTTGCTACCGTGGAAAGTCACATCACACAGGGGCTGACAGCTATGCTGACCAAACCGTTAAGACTCAGACTTTGCCTTAACTTTCAGATGTCAAATCAAGTAAATTTGGAACCATCGTTTTGGAACAGTGGTTAAACAAGAAATTTGGTGCTGGCTTGTTGTTCTTTTTGCATTCTTGATATAATTAACGAGTAAGTGTTGGATTGACCAAAATTATTTTTCAGGGATCACTTTCATATACATCAAGTTGCTCCTCCAATACAAATGGCCCTCAACAGATCAAAGAGGTGGGTGAACACTCGGATTTGTTTGGTCAAGAATTAGCCTTGACATAAATCTGATTTTACTGAAGAGCACTAAACCCTGTGAATTGAATTAAATATTTGCCTCCTCTCAAAGAGCAGAACCAAAATCTTAATTTATACAGACTTCTTATTAAAGTGGTTAACTGATTTCAGATCTATTTGGGTGAGCTTTCTAAATGTGGTTTATCAAGTTATGTATCAATACATTTAGGGTAAATAAACACCAACCAGCTCAGCTGAAAAATATTTCTATTGTAGTCCAGAAGTTAGAATATTAAATCATAGTGCTATTTGCTTGCTTCCATCAAAAAAGATTAAGAACTCTTTCAACATTCTGTTTGGTTTGACATCCCGTATTAACGCTATGTGTTAACTTTGTCATAATATTATCTATCTTTGGTACAATATAGTTAAATACACTAAGAGTATATACCACTTGGTAGATGAAGTAAAAAGTGCAGGGTAAATATACAAAAATAAAATTACTTATATCTTTTTCCATTATGGCATCAGGCAACCCAACAAATTATAGAGAAGTGTTTTCTCTAGCACGGCAAAGTGTGTCTGGAACATACGTGCTATGAATGTTGTCATGGAAATGGACATAAATCTGTCATTTCAGGAACTTTCGATGTCTAGTCCACAAGTAGGTTGTGATGGATGAAAAAGGAGGAATGGAGTAAAGGGAGAAGTCAGGGGAGGAGGTAACTCCGGACACTCTACCTAGACAAGCTCTTCCATTGTGGGCCAAGCGGAGGCCCGGAGATGGACACAGACAGCGTGGCCCCTCTTCCGTGTCTTTACAGCCGTACTGGCAGTTGGTCATGGCACACGTCCAAGAGTCTGCGAAAAGAGGCACAGGTTAGCCTTTTCCCCAGGAGATGATAAAAAAATGCTCACTAAGGAACGATCCCTGACCCCTGAGACATGAAATGTAACACGTGGAATGGTATCAGAGGATAAGCTTCATCATCTGAGTCCCAGATGGAGATCCAAATGGAATCTGTGCAGGGGTGGTGTCTTGGAGGCCCCATGGTTGATTCTGTTGGCCAGTGAATTGCACCTGACTGTCTTTAGGCAGAGCATGCACCCCTAAGTCACCAAAGACGGCATCTCTCTCTCTTCCTATATAAGCTCCTTTACATCACCTGACTGGTCTCTACTATTGGCTGAAATGCAACCTCTGATGGAGATGATTCATTTGAATAAATAAGGTAAAAAAATGCCAACTCTACCCATCTCTCCATTCATATCTAACCTCCATGAGAGTCACTCAAATCACAAAACCTTGTCTTGTAGGTGTGTGTATTAAAACACACAGCAGATAAGGCTGATCAGCTACCCAAAAGCCATTCCCATTACTGAGGCTGAAAAGACAGTTCCACATCTTTTCCCTAGATTCCCATGCAGCAACAAGGGAGTCGCCATATGATTCGGTTATAGCCAAAGAGATATTAAGATAAGTCTGCTGGAGTTTCTGGAAAAGATGGTGCTGCGTGACAAAACAGATGGACATAAAAGAGGTGTTTGTTTCCTGGCATCGTTCCTTTTCCCTTTGTCTTGCCAACCTCTGATGTGTGTGTGATATCTGGAGCTAGGGCAGCCATATTGTAGCCACAAGGCCACAAGCATGCAGATGAAATCAATACCCTGAAGATGGCAGAGGCTGAGTCCTTGCTGACCTGTTCTGGAGCTGTTTGCCTCCAGCTTTTAAAAGTAAAGATATTTAGTTCGATTTTTCTGTCACTCATTGCTAAATAGACCTTGTCTCACAAAAACACATATCCCTAGTAGGGTTCCAGTATATATGGATCAAAAGTGCCTTTAATAGGGGAGCACAGTGAATATCCTCTCTTTATACACCCACATCTATAACATGCCAGTCAACCAGCTGGGCGAAAGAGACTGCAAAGGGCTGGGTAAATAAAATCAGCATCCATGAGAGACATTCAGGGCCACCTGGCCACTATAAGCTATAAACAGGCAGGCAGAGGCAATCCTCACATGTAGAGTAACAGACAAAGAGGGCACCAGGACAGACACACAGGCCACGGTAATGTAGCAAACACTGACCAATGGTTATATTTCTAGTGTATTCCTTTTCTCTTTAGTTGTCTTCTTTCAAAATTAATCTTCAAAATTTGCCTCATTTTATTCTTCCATTTGGAGAAAGATATCTTTTTTGGCACTAATTAGGCTTTCGTGGAATGTTTCAGAAACATCTATTAGCATATATCTTTTTAAAAATGTTAAGTGATGACTAGAAAACCCTGGACAGTTGTTCCCAAGGGGCTAGGGGGGTGAAGCGGGTAGTTCTGGCAAAGTTCTATTTGGTAGTGGTTACAAGGATGCTGGCTTTATAAGAATTCACTAAGCTACTTATTTGTTTCCTGGGGGTTTCTGTTTAACTTATAATAAATATTTTATTTAATACTCAAAAAAAAATTTTTTAAGACTCTCTGAATGCCTGCTTTATCTCTTAAGCATGCTTGCTAATGGATACCCTAGTGGTATTGGGGCATTTTGCCAAGTGAGGCGAGCAGCTCAAGGGTGAGGCAGGAGTGGGGGAAGTGAGCTATGCACGAGCCCGTATTTTGGATTTTAAAACTGAGGGAGAGCCCAGGATAGGCTGGGGAGTCAGAGGACTCTGCAACCATGGGAAGCTGGCAGAAGGCACAAGCTGTGGGCTTGTTGGGGGTGGCAGGGCAGATGGATTTGCTTTTCAGCTGCAACATAAAACCTGAAAAGACTTCCTTCTCAATAAATGAATGGATATAGACATTTAGGCTCCCACAGGACATGGGTTCTCTTTATCAGAGAAGGGCTTTTCTTTCCAGGAATGTGAACTGGAATGGACTTCCAACAAGAGTCACTAATCTCTGAGCGTGGGGCAAGGGGCATGGGAAAGATAGCTGGTGGGAAGAACTGATGTCCTGAGATGAAACTGAGATTTATCACCTTCCTGAAACAATATGCTTATATTTTCAGTATGCTTATTTTTTTCATGAAGAATTCTAATTCATCCTTGTATATATAGAGAGACTCAATTTATCTTTCTCCTCAGTTAGTCTTTTTATTTAAAAAACAACGAAACCAGAACAGGCAAATCCAGAGAGACAGAATGCAGGGCTGGGGTGGAGGAGAAGAGGAGTGGAGAGTGACTGCTAATGGGGACAGGGTTTCCTTTTGGGGTGACGGAGATATTCTGAAGAGTGGTGATGGTTTGCACAACACTGTGAAATTACAAAACACCTGAAGTACACTTAAAATTGTCAAAATGGTGAATTGCACAATATACGTATTTTAGTACAATTAAAAATAAGTCCTAGAGAGAGGGAACACACACACACACACACACACACACACACACACACACACACACATATATATATAGCTGATTCGTGTTGATGTTTGGCAGAAATCAATACAATTCTGTAAAACAATTATCCTTCAATTAAAAAATAAATAAATTGAAAAAATATGTGTGCAAAGATGTTTTAGTCTAGGGTGATGTGAGAGTTTTTTTGGGGGGGGGTTTCCCCTCCAATAACTTAACTTTGCCCCAAGCATTAAATGGCAAAAGTCAAGCCTCTGGATTGACTGAGAGCAGGCAAGCTGCTGAAACTTACTGGAACATGTGGCGTTCGGCAGGAGCATGTGGCTGCTGAGGCAAAAGCACTTGTAGCTACCGTGTGTATTCACGCATCTGTGTTGGCACGGCCGGGGTTTGAATCCACACTCATTCACATCTGCAGGGGGCAGTCAGAAAATGGAGAAAGGTGAACTGAAGGAGGAAACACCCAGATGCGGAACGGGGTTGGCCTCCCTGGACCCCAGCTGTGGAGGTAGGTACCAAGGGTGGTGACTCGCCTCTTCTCCGACCATCATTAAAGCGCTGGTGAGGATGTGGAGCAAACTGAATCATCGTACACTGCTGAAGGGAATGCAAATATAGGCACAACCACTCT
The DNA here is from genome assembly GCF_032405125.1 of Capricornis sumatraensis. Classification (NCBI taxonomy): domain Eukaryota; kingdom Metazoa; phylum Chordata; class Mammalia; order Artiodactyla; family Bovidae; genus Capricornis; species Capricornis sumatraensis. The sequence continues at coordinate 134,104,521 of NC_091092.1, read as the reverse complement.
GGAAAACTGTGTGGCAGCTAGATACAGACACTCGTGAGCCAGCCATTCCACTCCTGGGCAAATGTCCAACAGAGACATGGGTACATGCCCACTGGACTTCCCTGGGGGCTCAGTCAGTAAAGAATCCGCCTGCAATGCGGGAGACCTGGGTTCGATCCCTGGGTCAGGAAGATCTCCTGGAGAAGGAATGGCAGCCCACTCCAGTATGCTTGCCTGGAGAATCCCATGGGCAGAGGAGCCTGGCAGGCTATCACAAAGAGTTGGACACGACTGAGCCACTAAACCACCAAAAAATCACATGCTAAAATGATCACAGTAGCACTATTCTGAATGGCCTCAAACCAGAAAGAATCCAAATCTCTCCTCCCAAAAGGATGGATAAATGACTTGTATACTCATGCAATCAAATACTATACAGCGGTGATGCTGAACAAACCACAAGTCCAAACAACTGTGGATGAAACTCACAAACATGATACTGACTGGGAGAAGCTGGACACAAATGCGCACACTGAAAACCAGGCATGAGGGAAAGAAACAAAACAAATCCAGGCACAATGACTCTGTGGTGTGAGAGACAAGGTACAGTGCCTCGTTGGGGGCTAGGGGCAAGTGATGGAGGGGAGCATGAGGGGTCTTCAGGGAGGCTGAGTTTCCATTTCTTGATCTGAATGCCAGCTACATGGGTGTTCGTGAACATGCATGGAGTTGTACATTGTTGACAGGTGTACAATTTTGTGTTTCCTACTTGAATAAAAAGTTAAAACATAACCTAGATACCACTGCCTTTAATGCTGTTCCAGGTAGTCTGTGACAGGTGCCAACAGCACAGTCTCCTTTCAGTTATTATTTTGAGCAGCCTCATGATGGCCAAATGGCCTTGTCTCACACCTTTCCTGAGGGAGTCCTGCTAAGCAGCTATTACCTGTGGTCAGGTCACAAAACAATATTTAATCCCATATAAAGGTGCTCAGAGGATGCTGTCACACAAGAAGTTTACAAAACTATGTATATAGATACGACATTTTAAAAATAAGCATAAGGAAAATTGCCTAGGGAAATTCCGTGGCATTCCAGTGGTTAAAACTCAGCATTTTCACAGCTGGGGTCCGTATTCTATCCCTGGTTGGGCAACTAACATCCTGCGAGCACTGTGGCACAGGCAGGAAAAGAAAAAAACCCTGGGAGACCAGGCTCTACATGTTTATAATGGTTACCTCCTGGGAAGATTGAGAGGGACTTTCTTCTCTGAGCTTTTCAGGATTTAAAACATGAAACATGAAGAATGAAGTAGCTTTTATTAAAATAAAATAGATACGTAAGGGAAAAAACTTGGAAAGTCATCATGGGTTTCGTCTTTGGGCACGTGTTGATGTGGGTGCCACATGTTGTAACTCTCCCAAGGCAGATATAGAAAGCAGAAATTAACCAAATTCCATGTAAGACCAAAATTCAGCACAGTAACAAGCAAAGGCCATTCTGGAAAATAAGTACATGTCTGCTTTCACCTCTGAAAAGAACCTTACAAGGAGATTTTCCAGCACATAATCTGGACACTTGAACCCCCTTCTCCACTGCCAGTCCCCTGTACACTACCATCTCCTGTATGGATCCTAACTGCTTCAAATGCATGAATTAAATAATGCTGGTTGGACATAACGGGAAAGCCAGGGATAGTCCATCACTTGGCCCTAAGTCAGAGGCGTCTCTTGGAAGAAGCATTTTGGGGAAAGACATTAGTTGAGTTGAGGCCTGTGGCCATCAGTGGATATACATGGACTTTGATCAGGCGGCCCTGGGGCAGGGAGGCTGTGGGGAAAAGCCAGACAGCCCCACATCTGAGCCAACTGGACACTCCCTCAAAGTGAAATATTTTGCAAGGACTTGAAAAGCAGCATGAAAAAACACCTTTTCCATTCCAACTCTCTTGAGAAGGGATCTTGGTACAGAATCCAAGACATGGAAAACCAGGTCTCCTGGTGGGAAAATCTCTGGTAAGGGACATGGTTGAATTATTACTTCTGAGAGCATGGCTCCTGCCGCACTTCCCTCAAGCCTTCTGGACACGATTCTAAGGAGCCCCTTGGTGGTGCTGGGCCCTGTCCTGAGGTTGGGACAGGAGAGCTAGAGGCTCCCCCCTGAGCCTGCAGGTCTGCCAGCACAGAGAAAGGCTATGTGGGCATCTGGCCTTGGCAGTGAACCAGGGGCCGGGGGACAGAGTGGGGCAGAGCCCTGGCCTTCTCTGGAATTCCATTCTCCCTTCCAGAACCCTGGCAGGGCTCTTTCCTAAGGGCAGCTGACCTAGATTTGCTGCTCTTTGCCTAACTGAGTTATAGAATTGGGGACCCTTTCTTAATTAGCACAGGTTTCTTGGTGCCTGGGCTCCTCCACACTGTGGACATCTGGGGCCAGATCACACTTAGTTGGGGGCTGCCCTGTGCACTATAGATGTTCAGCTGGGCTCTGTCCACCAGATGCCAGTGGTAACCCCTCCGAAAGTCTCCAGGCACCGCCAGATGACCTCGGTGGTAAGACTTCCAGATTTATCAAATAAAAATGCAGGATGCCCGGGTAAATGTGAATTTCGGAAAAATGACTAATATTTCTTCAGTGTACATATGTCCCATACAATATTTGCAACATGCATACACTATAAAATTATTTGTTGTTTATGTGAAATTGCCTTTGACAATAAGATTTAAATCTAACTAGGGATATGTATTGTATCTGGCAAGTCTTCCTAGGGGACAAAACTGGACACCTTAAGAACCACTGTTCTTAATATTATAACTGCTTTAATGTCTTCAGATAGACAGCCTATGACTAAATTGCCTTTTAAAATATATCCATTACAATAAAAATATGCATGCAATTCAACCCAACAATTCCATTTTTAGATATTTACCCTATAAAAATATTCAGAGGTGCAAGGATATGCATAGGATAATGACTGTTATAGCACTATTCATAGTGGCGAAACGTTGGGGATAACTTTTATAATAGTGGTTAAAGTATTTTTACATAAATGACACAAGCATTTGCTCTAGGGACCAGGATACAGCCTTAAAAAGTATGAGACAGCTCTCTATGTGCTGACATGCAAAAATGGCCATGAGAAATATCCATATTTGTAAGTATAACAGAAAAGAAACTGCAGAGATGGCGGTCAAACTCTTAGCTACAGGTGGAGGATGGACTACGGGTGTTCACTCTCACTTTTTAATTTATATCCTTTTGTTTTGTTGGATTTTCTTAAATAAAATATATGCACTGCTTCCTTAGCTTAAAAAAATAATAAATATTATTTGTTCTGAGGGGAAATAATGTTTTTCATCTGGCATCCTAACAAAAGCATCAGAATGACTGATGTTTTTCTAGAAGAGATTGATGGAAAAATCTCATTGTGAAACCACTGTCGTTTGAAGATCGGAGTTAAAAACTATAGAATCCTGACTGCTATACTGTGTCCCAAACACCACTGCGCTGCCTGAGTTGATTCTGAAAGCTCTGGGGCAGGTCTGTATTACCACCGTGGTCTCTAGGACTGACCTTGGCTGCAGGTTTTCCCGGTGTATCCTGGAAAGCATCTACATTTGTTTGGCCCCACACACTCACCGAACTTGCATCCAGGTTCACACAGAGCTGTGGAAAGAAAAGGTATTTTGACAATTAAAGAATAGGAGCCAATAGGTATATGAGAACATGTTTAACACGGCTAATTATCAGAGAAAGGCAAATCAAAACTACAATGAGGTATCATCTCACACCAGGCGGAATGGCCATCATCAAAATGTCTACAAATAATAAATGCTGGGAAGAGTATATAGGAAATGGAACCCTCCTACGCTGTGGGTGGGAATGTAAATTGGTGCAGACACTAGAGAGAACAGTACGGAAGTTCCTCAAAAAAGCTAAAATAGAGTTGCAATCCCACTATGGGGCATTTATCTGAACAAAAGTTTAATTTGGAAAGATACATACATGCACTATCAACAAGAGCCAAGACATGGAAATAACCAAAATATCCACTGAAAGGTAAAAGGATGAAAAAGACATGATACATATATACAATGGACTATTACTCTGCCATGAAAAAGAATAAAATAATACCATTTATAGCCACACGGATGGACCTAGAGAGATTATCATACTAATTAAAGTAAGTCAGGAAGAGAAAGACAAACACCTTATGATACCACTTACATGTGGAATCTGAAATATGAGACATCTAAACTTATCTGCAAAACAGAAATGGACTCACACACATAGACAACAGACTTGTGGCTGCCGATGGGAAGGGAGGATGAGAGAGGGCAGGGCTGGGAGTTTGGGAGTAGCAGATGCAAGCTAGTATATATAGGATGAGTAAACAACAGGTCCTTCTGTAGAGCACAGGGATCTACATTCAGTATCCTCTGATAAACCATAATAGAAAACCATAAGAGAAGAGAATATGAAAAAGGAATACAAATATGTATAACTGAATCACTTTGTTGTAGAGCACAAATCAACACAACAGTGTAAGTCAACTGTATTTCAGTAAAGAAATTTAAAAAAAGAGGGGTAGTCAGCCCAGTGAAATGCACACATGTTAAACTTAGCCGCCTTCTGTGTGGCAGAGAAATCCATGGTGACATACAATACAGAGGGTGATCTGCTTCCTCTCCAGTTTATTTTCACCTTTAAAATACTGCTTTGCTTCTGAACTACATCCCCGGCCCCCATCTCCTCACCCCCTTCCACCCCACAAGTACAAGTTGACCATAACTTTGCCTAGCACTGCCACACCTCCAGCGGCATTCAAAGGAAACAAAAAGCCTCCTACATCGCAATTAGCCAGTTTTGTATGTAAACACAAAAGATTTAACAAAAGGAATATGATTTGTGAGCTGGAAGAAACTCCATAGTTATACTGGGCCAAGGTCCTTCTCCCCCTTTCTACTGTTTTTTGTTTTTCTCTTCTGTATTAGTTCCCCCTTTCTCTTTTGTATGATCAAAATTTCAAAATTCTGTGTGTTATCAGCCAAAATGAACAAAGCACAGGTTGGAGGCAGGGAGACGCTGCCTCCGGTCCCAAGGATGGGAACCACACGCATGATGGTGATGGCGATAGTGGTGGTGATGGAGGCATGCCAAAGGCAGCATTTGGTTTTCTGTTTTATCCACTTCTGCATCCAGACAACTGACATAAGCTAGGAACTAAATAAATACTTGTTGGATGGCTGAAGTGGCAGGAGAAACAAAGATAGGATGGGTAACAGATTGGATTGGGGGCAAGAAAGCGTAGTCAAAGATGGTGGAAAGTTTGAGTCTGGCTCATAAGGAGGAGACAGGGAGAAAACGCTGTGGATAGGAAGAGAGGAAAATGCGAGAGCCCAAAGACATGAAGGGGAATGAGAGAAAAAGCAATGAATGAGAGAGAAACTAGGCCGGTAGGCAATCAATGGACTCTCACATTTTCTGGATCTACTAGGAGTTCCAGAAACAGCCAGCATATGAAAGGATGACTCAGCAATTGCCAGAAATGCTTACTTACTTCTCTGCACATTGATTCTCTGGCTCATAGTAGGCCCACCCCTAGGCAAGCCTGTTCCTAAAGACTCCGGCATGTTCCCATTTGACCCAACCTTACCTTTGCTAATGTCACGTTTCATCTCCCAGCTACCTGGACTCAAAATCTCAGCTGTCTCTATTCTTGTTCCCTAAACAATCAGCCAGAGTATCCTACCCCTCTATCCCTGTTTCTACCACCACGTTCCTCGACTAAGTATTGGGTTGGCCAAAAAAGTGTATTTTGATTTCTCTACAGTCGCTTACAGAAAACCCCAAATGAACTTTTTGGCCAAGCCAATATTTATCCAGCTGCTGGGAACCACTTTGCCCATAGATGTCTGGGAGATTTGTCGCATGCCTCTCTCTCTTCACTTTCCTCATCTCAGTCTGTGACCAGGGCTTGGCTGATGCACGGGTCTAACAGTGTAGCCCCTGGTTTCTGGGCAGGACAAATGCTACGGTGCAATTAACACTCCAGAGCTCCCTGTGGGATCAGGATGACGCCATACTTCTCTTGAAGCCACATCTTTGCCTCGCTTCTTCCCCAGCTCCCTCACTCCCCAAGTGCCTCTCAACGGGATATTTGTGCAAGAATCACCTTCACAGGTACTGCTCCTAGAACATCAAGGTCCGATGAGACATTAAAGGGATATTCCAGAAGTAGAGCTCTGATCATGCCATGCATCGCTGCAGCTCAGTTCAGTTCATTGGCTCAGTCGTGGCTGACTCTGCGACCCCATGGACTGCAGCACACCAGGCTTCCCTGTCCATCACCAGCTCCCGGAGCTTACTCAAACTCATGTCCATCAAGTCGGTGATGCCATCCAACCATCTCATCCTCTGTCGTCCCCTTCTCTTCCCGCCTTCAATCTTTCCCAGCATCAGGGTCTTTTCCAACGAGTCAGTTCTTTGCATCAGGTGGCCAAAGATTTGGAGTTTCAGCTTCAGCGTCAGTCTTTCCAACGAATATTCAGGACCGATTTCATTGCCTAGAAGTCATCAAATAATCTCTGTTGGGTGCTGAATCCAGGACAGGGGTCATAACCATGATCTGGCCTCGGCCTTGTTTTAGTCTTACTCTGTTCCCTGAACCCAGGCAACGATGAGGTCAAACCAGACTGCCTGCTCTTCTCTGACCTACTCTGCACTTTTTACCCCTTCTCTATTGTGACCCCACCCTGCGGCACCCCTCCCCGCCACTCCAATGGTTAATATCCTAACAATCCTGCAAGGACTACCTTGTAGGGCCCCTCCTTCCAGAAGCTTGTACAGATTTCTCCAGCCAGACGTGAACTTCTGCTCATCTCTGAGAACTCCACAGAACTCTGGCAGGCTTCTCCCACGAAACTGATATCTTCACCGTATTCAATAACTAGCCAGATATTTCGCTTCTGTGTTTCACTTCTATCTACTATCTGAGGCTAAGTGCTTTCAGAACAGGGATATAAACACTCACCTTTGTTTCTCCTTCTGCATGTAATAGTGTGAACATGTTAGACACTGAAATAGTTTTGAATGACAAAGCAGTCAGTGTAGAACTTTGAACAGGGAAACATTTCAAGGCTTGAAGTAGATCATAAGTGAAAGAAGGTAGGGGAAAACACGCTTCCCACCAAAGTTCTACTTTTGGAGGCAAACGAGATAGAATTGGATTTCCAGGGATATTTTGTTATGGTTATGTTCTTGGAGATGCAGCTTTGACTCTAAATGTTAGAAAAATAAACCTTTTTTTTAAAGCCCCCAAGACCTCTGATTGCTCCCTGGAAAGTTATTTTCAATGTAGTCCAGACAGGAAAGCCCAGGATAAATGCCAAAGAGAAGAGAGGACACGTGGTGAATATTAATACTCTTGCTGTTTGGAGGTCAGCACTCCAGAAAGACGTTTTTGATTTACGGTAACTTTGGATCTGTGATGGGAACAGCCAATCTATGGCATGGGGAAATTCCGTTTATGTCTAAAATGGTCTGAGATTTAAGTGTGCTTTAGATAAAGGAAGCTCTCTTGTCTAATTTCCCTGCAAACTCCTCCATCTTTCTGGAGTGTTTATCCACTCTTTACCCACTCTTTCTGGCTCTTTATCTCATATCTCACTAAGTGACCCATACCTGAAGGCTAACGATATTGAGTGAAGCAGCCCCTGCCCTGGGAACAGATTTAAGCAGGGCAGAGGCTGAGATCTAGAAAGCTCTGGCATAGAGGCAGGGCCTCTGAAGGACTGAGGGCTGATCAGTCAGTGGAGGTGAAGGCTGGGGCAGACTGCACCCTCACAGGCTGGAGCCTGGCTCTGCCTGTTCAGGCAAGTTGGCATGCGTTCCTGTCGCATCACCATGCACCCCACGGCTTAGAAATCAGAGGCCTGGTGATCAGGGACTAACCAGCCTGTTACCTGATCCTTCGAGGAGCGTATGACTTTATCATCAAGAAGGGCCATGCCGATTGGATGTAATATGATACAGATCATAGATACAAAAATCATTGCCATTTACTGTGTCAACATTTGACGGGGGCAGAGGGTAGGCTGACCGTCTCTTCAGCTTGCCAAACACGCAGTGGCAGCGGTGTGTTGGAAATGCCCTTTAGCATCTGGCTTTCAATTCTTTTCAGGCCTCTGGTGTGAATACTGGCCACAAAAGTGGTGAGAATGTGATTGGCTGTGTGCACCATGGTCAGACTGCTCCGATCTACTTATAGAATAGCCCTTCTGGAAAAGCAAAGCTCACCCTCGTTTATTCACCAGAGACATGCACGTTTTACGGCAGGAGGTCCTGAGGTTCCTGTGGCTGTAAGAGAGATTCCAAAGCAGGTATCCCGTGTGGTTTTTGACCCTTTCCACCTGACTGACCTCAAAGACAAATGTATCATGTTGTGTTTAGAAGGAGAAAAAAGCAACATTGAACCCCCTCATCACCTGCTGCTTTGACGGACAGAAGTCTGCAAGGGAGGAAACGGAGCCTGAGCAAGCTTATCTACCTTGCCCAAGGTCACCCATGTCAGTCTGGTTCTCAAGACAATGCCCTTGATCGTGACCCACCCGACCAGTGTGAGCACCACCCTTTCCAACCGACAAAGTCCCAGGGGAATGTTCTAACTTTCTTTTGCTAGGCAGGCAGTGATGACCTTCAAACACTTCTGCTATCTTCACACTCTTGTCATCTCCTCATAAGGAAACCGCGGCAGTGCAGGGTTTTACATAATATCAAACACGTGGGGGGATTCCCTGGTGGCTCAGACGGTAAAGCATCTGCCCGCAATGTGGGAGACCCGGGTTCGATCCCTGTGTCGGGAAGATCCCCTGGAGAAGGAAATGGCAACCCACTCCAGTACTCTTGCCTAGAAAATTCCGTGGATGGAGGAGCCTGGTGGGCTACAGTCCATGGGGTCGCAAAGAGTCGGACACGACCAAGTGACTTGACTAAACATGTGGGAGCGAGATCAACGTCCTCCAATGTTTCATGGATTTCGGACATGGTCAAGTTCTGCCCACAGCTACAGTCTGCCCAGATTATTTTTGAACCAGCTAAATCAAAGAGGAGGAGGTTGGGGCAGGGAAAGAGCAGAAAAAGAGTGCAGAATTATTATTCTTAAAAATCGCTAACACTCTTGGGCTTTATAGTTTATAATCCAATATGATCCACACCAGTGCCTCAAGTATATGGGACGTGCAAATGGCTGTTCATCCCACTTAACAGATTAAGGATTCAGGTTCTATGCCACCTTCTAGATACACGGGGCCCTGTGACCAGATTCCTGCCCTGAAAGAATGTACCCCTGGTTAGTCAGCTTCGAAGAATACAGATTTGATTCTTTCACACTGAGAGTGTCGGTTATTATAGAAATTTACATGGAAAACAATGCCACACAGAACTCTGTGCTCATCCCTAGCCTCCCCAACTTTTTTGAAATTGCCAGAGGCCTCTCTCGGAGTTCAGAACACTGGTCTGAGAAATGATGTCAAAAGCAAATTATGGAAACTTACTTTGAAATGTACACAACAGAACCATGCATATCTTGCATATATATGCACGCATCCCTTGAAACCATCTAGAAATAGGCACGATGGACTTGAAAAATGTGAGTAACCAAACTACAAAGTAAATGGCTAACCTTCTTGCTTGTGACCAAAGCCTACTGATTGGGTGATTCATAATTAAATAGTGGAATTCATTAGAATTTGGTTGGAAAAATTATCATTAGAATGAGGTATTTCTTGACCTGTTTTTGCCTAACTCAGTTTCCCTAGATTAAAACAAAAACAGCCATACTGACTAAGAGAACAGCAGAAAGAATTGATGAAACAGGGCTCCTAAAACAAACACATCACATCAAGGGTGATGGGTCAGCCACATTTTGAATGGGAAGAGATCTCACAAGAACTTAGACCTTGGGAAAGCCACTGGCAACCTGGTGACAGCTCATGGTGTCACAGAGAAAAACTGCAGGACCCAGGCCAACCACCTGAGCACCGGGTGGTCTGAGTTTTTACAAAAGTACCTTCACAGACTCCCTTGCTGCTCCTTCTCCAGCCATAGCAGCAGGCCAGTATGGTTCCATAGCGACAGACACCAGGCTGGAGCGACAATGCCGACAACGCGTGATCCCTTGGACTGTGGATAGAGAGCCACATGTTAGAACTGAGAAAACGGGAAGCACCAGAGACTCTGCCCTGCTACTCTATGGACAGGAGATGTGACAGTTACCTGGTCAATTGCCACAAACCTGCTGGAAGTGCTAGATCGGGTTTTGAAAACCTGAATTTCAGATTGCCAGCCTCTGCTATCATCCCTTGCCAGCCTTCACCAATAATTGTGCTAAGTCACTTCAGGCATGTCCCACTCTTCGCGACCCCATGCACTGCAGCCCACCAGGCTCCTCTGTCCATGGGGATTCTCCAGGGAAGAATACTGGAGTGGGTTGCCATGCCCTTCTCCAGGTCCCCAATGTTTAGCATCAGCCATTTTCCTTCTTCTCCAGGGTTAAGAGAACTGGATTACATGGGACTTCCCTGGGGGTTCAGTGGCTAAGAGTCCACCTGCCAGTGCAGGCGACACGGGTGCAATCCCTGGTCTGAGAGGGTTCTGCCTCCCGCGGGGCCATTAAGCCCATGCGCCACCACTAGAGAGCCCCTGCTCTGCAACAAGAGAAGCCAGCGCAGTGAGAAGCCCGCCACTGGAGAGCAGCCCCCACTCCCTGCAACTAGGGAAACGCCCGCACAGCAAGGAAGACCCAGCGCAGCCATTAAATACGGAAATCAACAGAACTGGGCTCCATATAATCTATGAAACTAGGACATGTGAGAGTGGCCCAAATCATCTGCTTCTGAACCCTGGAGAGGGCCAGTTTTCAGATCTGTCTGTCCAGACACACTGGCTCCCCAGGTCTGGGTCCAGGTCCGTGCCCCTGTGTGCTCACGTGACTCCCTGGGGCCCCTGGCTTCGTCACAGACAAGAGCACTGCCCCTCTTCCCCACTGGCCACCTGGCGGCCACCGAACACACTGGAATCTTGATACACTAGAGACGGTCAAAGCTGGAAAGACGCTATAGAAAGCCTTCATGCAAGCCATCTCCTGTTACAGATGAGGCAACTCCAGCCCGAAGGAGCAGTCACAAACCCAGCAGAGCCCTGTCAGCAGTTCCAGCCCAGGGCGCCCTCCTCACTCCTGGAAACACAATTCACTCAACTCTTCATCTGTAGAGCAGAGGTTGGCAGATGTTTCCCATAAAGGGGCAGATGGTGAATAGTTTAGGCTCTGTGGGCCACGGGGTCTTTGTCCAAGTGCAAAAGCAGCTGCAAGCAACAGTAGATAGATGGGCATGGCCGTATTCAGTAAATATTTATGGACACTGAAACATTTGAATTTCATAAGCTTTCCACATGTCATGCAATAATATGCTTTTTTTGGTTTAGTTTTAACCGTTTTTAAAGTAAAAGCCATTCTTAGCTCAAGAGCCACATAGAAACAGAGGGCCACCTAGCCTTGGCCTGAGGGCTGCAGTTTGCTGACCTTGACCTAGAGGCCGGAAAGAGTGGGCCCCGACCCCAAGTGCCAAGGTGGTAGCTTGCCACGCATTCCACGATTGGGCAGGGTTACCACCAGATTCTGGAAGAAAAGGCTTCTGCTGTGTATTTGGTGGATGGCTGGGGTGGTTTCCTCTTGCATAGGAAATACATGATAAGATGCATGCATATTAAACACCTGGGCACTTTAACAGACAAGGAATGTACATTTGATCATGCGCTTGCTGCAACTGTCACCACCGATTCCAGGACACACCTAACAGCACTTGGTCCCAATTCTCCCCTCCCTCCATTCCCTGGCACCCACAAATCTACATTCTGTGTCTAGATTTGCCCATTCTGGACAGTTCCCATAAGTGTAGTCATACCTCTATGGTCATTTTGTGTCTGACTTTTTTCATTTAGCATGTTTTCAAGGTTCGTTCATCTTGGGGCACATAAGAGTAGTTCGTTTTTACTGGTGAATAATATTCTATTGTATGAATAGACCACATTTATCTGTTTGTCAGTTGATGGGCATTTGGGATGTCTCTACCTTTTGGCTATTAAGAATAATGCTGCTATGAACACTGTGTATTAGCTTTTGTGTGAACATATGCTTTCGTTTTTCTTGGGTATGTACCTAGGAGTGGAATTGCTGGATCATAGGCACTCTATGTCTAACTTTTTGAAGAACTGACACACTGTTTTCCTTCCTTTTCTCCTTTGCCTTTTGCTTCTCTTCTTTTCTCAGCTGTTTGTACGTCGTCCTCAGTCAATCATTTTACCTTTTTGCATTTCAGGAAATGAATGGAAGCCTGGCTGCAGTCCATGCAGTAACAAAGAGTCGGATACGACTGAGTGACTGAACAACAACAAAACACTGTTTTCCAAGATAGCTGTATCGTTTCACGCCTCCACCAACAGTGTATGAGGACTCCAACTTGTCCATGTTCCCACCAGCACTTGTTATTGTCCATTTTTTCATTACAGCTATTCCAGTGGTTGAGAGGAGAAGGAAATGGCACCCCACTCCAGTGTTCTTGCCTGGAGAATCCCGGGGATGGGGGAGCCTGGTGGGCTGCTGTCTGTGGGGTCGCACAGAGTCGGACACGACTGAAGTGACTTAGCAGCAGCAGCAGCAGCAGCAGTGGTTGAGAAGTAGTACTGTGCTTGGATTTGTATTTCCCAGATGGCTAATGGTGTCGAGCATTTTCTATGTGTTTATTGGCTCTTTGTGTATCTTCTTTGGAGAAAGGTCTATTCAGGTCCCTTCCCCATTTTCTAATTGGGTTATTTGTCTTGATATGCTTACGAATGAAACACAAAGATCAAAACTAATTGGTAAAAGCAGCTGTCCCCATGCCCCGATGAATAACATAATGTAATTTTACCTTATTTTGAGGAAAAAATCTTCCATCTAGATCCTCAAAGAGTCAGTTTTTTTTTTTTTTACAATATTTGTACTGAACTTTGACAAAGTGCCCACATCTGTTTTCTCTTCCTTTAGCAACATGGAGCTGAGTCTGGGGAGCAGAGTGGAGGGAGAAACTGACTTTGCCCGTAAAAGAAGAAGATGTCACATTTCAGGTGGATTTAAAAAGAACATATGACAAAGAAGAAACCTATAGAGGGGGATATTTTGCCTATGGGAATTTAATTCCATATTTTTCTAAGGAACATGTATTCATTCAGTGAGATTTCAGTCTATCAACAAATCATGGAGCTGACCTGTAAATTTCTTTTTTAAAATATTTTTATTTTGTATTGGAGTATAGCTGATTTACAGTGTTGTATAGTTTCAGGTGTACAGCAAAGTGATTCAGGTATACATATACATATATCGATTCTTTTAAAATTCTTTTCCCATTTAGGTTATTACAGAACATTGAGTAGAATTCCCTGTGCTATAGAGTAGGTCCTTGCTTATTTTCTGTTTTAAATATAGCAGTGTGCACAGGTCAATCCCAAACTCCTAAAATATCCCTCTCTCCTACCTTTCCCCTTTTCCCACTTTTCCCCTTCTTGACCTCAGATTTGCAAGCAATAAGTGCCCCAGCTCCAACAGGAAGAGCCTTATGGCAAGAATACACAGAAGAACTGTACAAAAAAGATCTTCATGACCTGGATAATCACGATGGTGTGATCACTCACCTAGAGCCAGACATCCTGGAATGTGAAGTCAAGTGGGCCTTAGAAAGCATCACTACGAACAAAGCTAGTGGAGGTGATGGAATTCCAGTGGAGCTATTTCAAATCCTGAAAGATGATGCTGTGAAAGTGCTGCACTCAACATACCAGCAAATTTGGAAAACTCAGCAGTGGCCACAGGACTGGAAAAGGTCCGTTTTCATTCCAATCCCAAAGAAAGGCAATGCCAAAGAATGCTCAAACTACCACACCATTGCACTCATCTCACACGCTAGTAAAGTCATGCTCAAAATTCTCCAAGCCAGGCTTCAACAATATGTGAACCGTGAATTTCCCGACGTTCAAGCTGGTTTTAGAAAAGGCAGAGGAACCAGACATCAAATTGCCAACATCCGCTGGATCATGGAAAAAGCAAGAGAGTTCCAGAAAAACATCTATTTCTGCTTTATTGACTATGCCAAACCCTTTGACTGTGTGGATCACAAGAAACTGTGGAAAATTCTGAAAGAGATGGGAATACCAGACCACCTGACCTGCCTCTTGAGAAATCTGTATGCAGGTCAGGAAGCAACAGTTAGAACCGGACATGGAACAACAGACTGGTTCCAAGTAGGAAAAGGAGTGCATCAAGGCTGTATATTGTCACCCTGCTTATTTAACATATATGCAGAGTACATCATGAGAAACCCTGGATTGGAAGAAGCACAAACTGGAATCAAGATTCCTGGAAGAAATATCAATCACCTCAGATATGCAGATGACACCACCCTTATGGCAGAAAGTGAAGAGGAACTAAAAAGCCTCTTGATGAAAGTGAAAGAGGAGAGTGAAAAAGTTGGCTTAAAGCTCGACATTCAGAAAATGAAGATCACGGCATTCAGTCCCATCACTTCATGGGAAATAGATGGGGAAACAGTGGAAACAGTGTCAGACTTTATCTTTTGGGGCTCCCAAATCACTGCAGATGTTGACTGCAGCCATGAAATTAAAAACGCTTACTCCTTGGAAGAGAAGTTATGACCAACCTAGATAACATATTCAAAAGCAGAGACATTACTTTGCCAACTAAGGTCCGTCTAGTCAAGGCTATGGTTTTTCCAGTGGTCATGTATGGATGTGAGAGTGGGCTGTGAAGAAGGCTGAGTGCCAAAGAATTGATGCTTTTGAACGGTGCTGTTGGAGAAGACTCTTGAGAGTCCCTTGGACTGCAAGGAGATCCAACCAGTCCATTCTGAAGGAGATCAGCCCTGGGATTTCTTTGGAAGGAATGGTGCTAAAGCTGAAACTCCAGTACTTTGGCCACCTCATGCAAAGAGTTGATTCATTGGAAAAGACTCTGATGATGGGAGGGATTGGGGGCGGGAGGAGAAGGGGACGACTGAGGATGAGATGGCTGGATGGCATCACCAACTCGATGGACATGAGTCTGAGTGAACTCCAGGAGTTGGTGATGGACAGGGAGGCCTTGCGTGCTGCAATTCATGGGGTCGCAGTGAGTCAGACACGACTGAGCGACTGAACTGAACTACCTATTCCCTGATGCCAAAAACCCAGCTTCATCCTCAAAAGGGGCCATCAAGAACATGAGGAGTCTGTTGGAGCAGAGAAAGTGTGTGCATCAGGGGAGTGAGGAGGAAAGCAGAGAGAACAGTGGGAGGGAGAAAGAGCAGGAGATAAACAAGGTCCAGAAAGGAAGGGCCTGTGTCCACATGAAACATTTGGCCCATCCTAAAGGCGCCAGAGAGTTATCCAGGGGTTTCAAGCAGTTGGAAATAGCAAGGATTTTGCAAGACACAAAGCAGCTTCCATCGAAGTGAGGTGAACTCAACAGGCGCCAACAAGGTTATTGAAACATTAGACCAAAAGCAAAGGCAAGAAAAGCAAAAGCAAACAAGTAGGGACTACATCAAACTAAGAAGCTCTGCACAGCAAAGGGGACCAACAGGGTGCCAAGGCAGCCCGCCAAACGGAAGGAAACACTTGCAAAGCATGTGTCTGATAAGGGGCTAATACCCAAATATAAAATATGAGAGAAATATTTATAGTATAAAAGGAACTCAAACAGCTCATTTCAAAAAAATCCACTCTGATTTTGAAATGGGTAGAAAATGTGAAGTGACATTTTTTCACAGGAAGACATTCAGATGGGCAACACACACATACAAAAAGATGCTCAACATCAACTAGTCATCAGGAAAATGCAAATCAAAACCACAATGAGGCATCACTTTACACCTGCCAAAATGGCTATCATCAAAAGACAACAAATAACTAGTGTCTGAGGATATGAAGAAAAGGAGCCATCCTCCACTGTTGTTGGGAATAAATATTGGTACAGCCACTCTGGAAAACAGCATGGAGGGTCCTCAAAATTTTAAAACAGAACAAAACAACCATACAATCTAGCAGTTACATTTCTGGGTATTTATCCAAAGAAAATCTATATGCTCCCCTATGTTCACTGCGGCATTATTTACAATAGCCAATATATGGAAACAACCTAAGTGTCTATCAGTGAGTGAATGGATGGGAAAAAAAGTGGTATGTATATAGAATGGAATATTATTCAGCCATGATAAAGAATGACATCTTGCCATTTTCAACAACATGGATGGACCTTGAGGGCATTATGCTACATGAAAGACAGATTCTGTATGACCTCACTTATATATACTTAAATGTGGAATCTAAAACACAGACCAGAAAACCACCCCAAGCTCAAAGATACAGAGAAGAGATCTGCAATTGCTGGCAGGGGCCACAAAACAGGTAAGGGGGATCAAAAGGTACAAACTTCCAGTTATACAACAAATGAGTCCTGGGGATGTAATATATAGCATGGCCACTATAGTTAATTGTGTGTGCTCATGCTCAATTGCTAAGTTGTGTCTGACCCTTTGTGACCCCACGGACTGTAGCCCGCCAGGCTCCTCTGTCCATGGGATTCCCAGGCAAGAATACTGGAGTAGGTTGCCATGCCCTCCTCCAGGAGATCTTCCCCACCCAGGGATCGAAATCGAGTCTCCTGCGGTGGCAGGCAGATCTTTACTACCGAGCCACCAGGAAAGCCCCATCGTTAATAACACTGTAATGCATATTTTAAAGTTGCTAAGAGAGTAAATCTTAAAAGTTGCCATCACAAGGAAAAAAATGCTGTAACTATGTATGGTTTAGAGATGGTAGCTAGACTTATTGTTGTGATCATTTTGCAGTGTATACAAGTATTGAATCACTGTGGTGTACATCTGAAATGAACATAATGTTTTATGACAATTATACCAAAAAAACGATGACTGAAACTGTGAGGTGTGAAATTACAAAGAACCAAATTGAAATGTTGAAATATGATTTTTTTTTTAAAGCTTACTTAGAAACTTTGGTGAAAAAGCCCAGGGTTCCTGGTACAGGTGGTCAAACCCATTTCATATGTATTTGTCAAAGTCAATTAGTTTTGATTGTGGAGAACACTGCCTGGGGTTAAGTAAGAGAAGAAAGTTACCAGAAGGTGACATTCATATACTGTTTGTACATTAACAGAACTCTACAGAGAAATCTGCTTTCTCGAGTTGTATTGCTTTCACATGTTTTCCTTTAGGTGAAAAGGTAAAACTGAGAAATCTGAGGAGTATCAATTTCTTCCAAGACATCATTTTTGACACTGTACAAAGTATCACTTGTAAAGTTCTCCAAAATGTTAATGATGAACACTTAAGCCATCAAAAACTTGTTAATGAAGTCAGACTTCTTATCCACTATCAGGGATGCCTTCCCTGGTCACAAATGCATTTTAGCATTACAGCTCTGTTGGAAGACATCACAAATTCGACATTACATCTAGCCTTCTCCTCACTTGTTTAAAATATGGAAAGAACAACTAAGATTCAACTCATGACTGAGAAATATACAATGGATTCTGGATGTTCAGGCAACTACACAAATCATAAAACATTGCTCCGGTCTCCAGCTGCTCTGTGGATGCAGAGACATGTTCCGTGCATATTTCCTACAGGAGAGCAAGCACCTTGAAAGAACTCTGTAGAAAAAGCCATCAGAGAACCATGTGAGTCCATAAATGAGCAACGTGCCTTGTAATTAATGAGCGTGCAGTCCATGTTTTGAGAAACAGCTTCAAAGGGATAGCCACAAATGGGATTTTACTGGTTTAATCATCAAATTCTACATCTGGTCAGGAAAGTGGGAAAACAGTTTAAAAGAGGGAAATCACTAGTGGATAGAATGGCTAATAATTACTTGCTGATTTGTAGATTCTGGAGGAAATTTATTTATTACACCAAGAATCCAGTTCTATAGAATCCAGCATTCTATGCTTGCTACTTTTCTTAATTCACATATGGCAGCTATTTAAAATTATGGGTAAAAAGAAAAGTATTAAAAATGTTTCTAATTAAGCTGAAACAATATTATTGAGGGGAAGAGAATCTACCACAGGCAAGCACAATATTGATGATAACAGTAGGACACACTATCTTATAAAATCTTTATAAAATCTACTAAAAAAAAAGCTTTAACTTTTTGTTTCTTTAACTTCAGAGTTCTTGAATGACACTGCAAGTAAATGTTAGTAAGTAATTCAGATTACTTTCCCAGCATCATCTCCTACCTGCCTTTTGCCTTAATTCCAGGGCCAATCACTAACTTTCCCACCACTAATTCGACCACTCTTTTAATATCTAGTTATGAGTACTCTGGATAAGAAATACAAACTATTAGGTGAAACCATATGAAACTATAATTTTAGAAGTTAAAAATGTCCAAATATCTATATATCATATGTTACAATTTAACGATCACGGAAGAGAAGGCTAAGTGCTCAGTAAATACATTTCTGTGTCTTCTGGGCACAAAGCTACACTATACTTCCCAGCCAGCCTGCTGGTTAGGTGGGGCCACATGACTGGTTTTGGCCAACAGAATGGGGGTAGACTGTCTCCAAGGCTGTGCACAGAGCCTCCTGTGGGATCCTCGATTTCATTTCCATCAGCCCAATATAGAGGACACTGGGGCCCTGGCCAAAGATGGCACCTCAAGATGGATGGAACCTGGTCCCATGTGAGAGCACGTAGCAGACTCTCTCAAATGTGTGTTGGACTTGAAGGCAGGCAAAAAATGAACTTCTACTGTGTTCAGCCACTGTGATTTTGGGATGGTTTGACACATGAAGTTAGCCCACCTTGATAAAGAGAGTAATATTCCAAGACAGTTTGTTTTCCTAAAGTATAGTACACATGATATTTTCCTCATGTGTGAATCCACTGAAACAACAAACAAAAACTTAGAAAGATATCAGTATGATTTGCGTTTAGTTTCATATTTAGCAAAGCATTTTTTTAAATGTACAAAAATGGAGCAGTGCATTCTGGGAGATCAAGAATGCATGGGTAAGGCATAGTCCTGAATTTAAGAGACATCTGAGTATCATGAGACATATGCATTTGCGATTAACCCAACTCCATGGAACCCGGTAAACCTGGGGTGATCAGTAAAAAAGGAGTTCCTGAAAGAGAAAGAGAATTCTTGGTCTTGGACTGAAAGGATCCCACCAACATTCTCTGCCACCCTGGGAGGTCTGACCAGGCTAGACAGCTGCTTGCGCATGTGTGCTTGTGCGCTCTGCCTTTGATCTCTCTTCCTAAACAACACTGGACATATAGAAGGCTCAAGGCACCCAGTCCTGAGGCAGGGAAGTGGCACTGTAGGTGAAGTCTCTGTGGGGAGGAGGCCCTGAGCTGTGGCTGTCTGAACTACCTGCTGAATTGCCCAGAGCTCCTTTCACACATTACACAGCTTGCTGTCTACATTGACCAGATTAATCACAAGTCGCCGTCTCCACAGCTGAAGTTAATGTTTTTTTTTTAAAACATTCCAGAGACTGTGTAAGTCGTTTAGTATTTCTTCATGGGATTCCTTATTTTCTGCACAAATACACTTTGCCAGAATTTTTAGTATGCTTGTTCATGGTCAGGTTCCAGGAAACTTTATGATATTCTCCAAGACAAATTGAGAAGTTAAAACTTTTTTGTTGACGTTTTTACATGTAAATATTGCCAAGCAAAAGAAATGAAGTGTTTTCTAAATATGGACAACAAGGTCCAGCCAGAAGAGATTTGTTTCTGCTTTCTCCTGTTTTTATCATAGCTTCCAGTACGACAAGTCCATAGCACCCAACTAGTTAAATTCTGGGCTCCCATCCATTTTTGAGATACAGAGTCCAAGTCCAGCAGGCCCAGGGATGCCCCCAAAACATCTCACTTTCCTGGACGTGTAGGCAGCTGAGAACCCAATCCAAAATGCTCAAGCTATCAAGTGTATCCCAGTGTGTGTTGATGCATCTTCAAATTTCCCATGCCATGAGTATACAAAACTTGGAACTCTTCACTGCTTCTTCTATTTCTCTCACTTATTCTTAATCCAATGGAGAGTTGCTGGAAGGTTTTAGGGAGAGGGCTGACCTGACCTAATTTGTTCTCAAGGAGAAAACTCTAAGACCTGGACTAGAGGGGACAAAAGAAGAAGCTAGTGGAAGCTCTTGGGGGGGTGGGTGGTTCCAGTGAGAGAGGATGGTTATAAGGCTGGATGGTGGCAGGCAGGAGGGAGAGAAGGAGACGGACTTGACACATGGTTGGAGTGGGACTTAGTGCCTGACTGTGCATAAGTGGGGAGGAAGAGCGAGTGGTCAGGAATGATGCCCAGATTTTCGACACTAATCAGTCTGGATACTCCTGGAACAGGGGGAATGGATGAGAAGCAGAGAATGAGTTTTGGAGAGCTGACCAAGAGTTTGGTTTCGGATGTCCTAAGCTCAGTGAGACATCCCGATGGATAGGGCAAGAATTGACAAGGGATGAATCTCCAAAATATATAAACAGCTCATGTAGCTCAGTATCAAGAATACAAACACCCCAATCAAAAAGTGGGTGGAAGATCTAAGTAGACACTTCTTCAAAGAAGACACTCAGATGGCTAAAAAACACATGAAAAGATGGTCAGTATCACTAATTATGAGAGAAATGCAAATCCAAACTACAGTGTGGTGTCACCTCATACCAGTCAGAATGGCCATCATCAAAAAGTCTACAAGCAATAAGAAAGGGTATGGAGAAAAGCGAACCCTACTACACTGTCAGTGGGAACATAAACTGGTACAGCCACTATGGAGAACGGTATGGAGGCTCCTTAAAAAACTAAAAATAGAGCTACCGTATGATCCAGCAATCCCACTCCTGGGCATGTATCTGGAGAAAATTATAATTCAGAAAGATACATGCTCCCCTGTGTTCACTGCAGCACTATTTACAATAGCCAGGACATGGAAACAACCTAAATGTTCATCAATAGAGGAACGGATAAAGCAGGTGTACATATACAGAATGGAATATTATTCAGCTATAAAAAAGAATGAAATAATGCCATATGCCGCAACATGGGTAGATCTGGAGATTGTTATACTGAAGGAAGTAAGTCAGAGAAAGACAAACACCATATGTCATCACTTATATGTGGAGTCTAAAAAGGGGGGTACAAATAAACTTATCTACAAAACAGCAATAGAGTCACACTGTAGAAAATATACTTGTGGCTACCAGCGGGTAAAGAGGGGGTAAGGGATAAGGTCGCTGCCCTTCCCCCGAGGCAAGTCATAAGACCCTCAGGTTAGAGGTGCCCCTCACCTCCATACCCGAGGAGAGGAGCATTCCTTTCTCTGCAGATAGAGTGATGCTGGAGGGAATGAAGGAACTGTCCTTGCTGGGTTACCCCCAGTTGAAACTTCCCACGACTTTCCACCCTTCATCAGACCTAGTATAGAAACACTCAGGGGTAACCGCTTCTTGGAGTCTTCATTTCCTTATGAAGCCTCCCAGATTGGATAAAATTTATATTACAGAAATGTGTGTACTTTCTTCTTTTTTTTTCCTTTAATTTTTATTGGAGTATAGTCAATTTACAATGTTGTGTTAGTTCCAGGTGTACAGCAAAGTGGATCAATTATACATACACATATATCTACTCTTTTTTCAGATTCTTTTCCCATATAGGTCGTTACAGACAATTGAGTAGAGTTCCCTGTGGTACACAGTGGGTCCTTGTTGGTTATCTCTTTCATATACTGTGGTGTGTGTATGTCCATTCCAAAGTCCCAATTTATCCTCCCCCCACATCCCCTAACCACCTGGTAACCATAAGTTTGTTTTCTCCATCTGTAACTCAGTTTCTCTTTTGTAGATAAGTTAATTTGTACCTTAAAAAATATTCCACGTAAAAGCAGTATCATACATTTGACTTTCCCTGTCTGACTAACTTCACTTACTCTGACAATCTCCAGGTCCATCCATGTTGCTGCAAATGGCATTATTGCATTCTTTTTATGAATAATACTCCTTTGTATATGTGCAGCACATCTTCTTTATCCTTTTCTCTGCTGATGGCTATTTAGGTTGTTTCCGTGTCTCAGCTACTGTAAATAGTGCTATGAGCATAGAGGTTCATGTATCTTTTCAAAGTATGGTTTTCTCTGGATATATGCCCAGGATTGCTGGATCACATGCTAGCTCTGTTTTTTAGTTTTTTAAGGAACCTCCACACTGTTTGCCATAGTGGCTGTCTGTACCAGTTTATATTCCCAGTAACAGTGTAGGAGGGTCCCCTTTTCTCCACATTCTCTCCAGCATTTATTGTTTGTACATTTTTTTAATGATGACCATTGATACCTCCGGAGAAGGCAATGGCACCCCACTCCAGTACTCTTGCCTGGAGAATCCCATGGATGGAGGAGCCTGGTAGGCTGCAGCCCGTGGGGTCGCTACGAGTTGGACACGACTGAGTGACTTCACTTTTACACATTGGAGAAGGAAATGGCAACCCACTCCAGTGTTCTTGCCTGGAGAATCCCAGGGACGGAAAAGCTTGGTGGGCTGCTGTCTATGGGGTCCCACAGAGTTGGACACGACTGAAGTGACTTAGCAGCAGCAGCAGCAGCAGCAGCAGCACTGATACCTCATTGTAGCTCTGATTTGCATTTTTGTAATAATTAGTGATATTGAGCATCTTTTCATGTGCCTCTTGGCTATCTGTCTGTCTTCTTTGGAGAAATGTCTATGTAGATCTTCCACCCATTTTTTGATTGAGTTGTTTTTCTTATTTTTGATATTGAGCTGCATGGACTATTGGTATATTTTGGAGATTAAGCCCTTGTTCATTGCTTCATTTGCCAATATTTTCTCCCATTCTGAGAGTTGTCTTTTCGTTTTATTTATGGTTTCCTTTGCTGTGCAAAAGCTTTTAATTTTAATTACATCCCATGTGTTTATTTTTTGTTTTTATTTTCGTTACTCTAGAAGATGGATCAGAAACAATCTTCCTGCTATTTATGGCAAAGTGTGTTCTGCCGATGTTTTCCTCTAATAAGAGTTTTATAGTATCCAGCCTTACATTTAGGTCTTTAATCCATTTTGAGTTTATTTTTGTGTATGGTGTTAGGGGGTGTTCTAATTTCATTCGTTTACATGTATCTGTCCAGTTTTCCCAACCGTGTGTACTTTCTTTTTATTAATCTTTGTTTCTTAAGTTATTTTTATTAGAAAAAATGAACGTTGTCTGTTTTCAGGTGCAAAATACTGACCTAGTACATCCCCAAGCCCCCGAAGAGGCCAGCTGTGCTTAGCAACTCCCCCAGAGGAAACCCATGTCTTGGCTATTGTAAGTAGTGTTGCTATGAACTAGCATGTATCTTTTAGAATTATATTTTTGTCCAGATACATGCCCAGGAGTGGGATTGCTGGATCATATGGCAACTCTATTTTTAATTTTCTTGAGGAATCATTTGAAATTTCATGCATGCGTTTCCAAGGCCTTTTGTGCCCCGCTTCAGAGGTCTGATGGCTTAGGAGCACTTCCACACATGCTTGTTGGGGCTTGGAGCTTTCTCTGAAGATAAGCCCTAGACTCTGCCCATTTCCCTTCTGGGTCCTTGCCACCAACAAGCTGAAATGGGATTTCTGCTTTAAACAATGACCTTGGATCCCAATCTTGGCAGGACCTTTAAGAATATAAGGTGACTAAGGAATCTGAGCACTTTGGGGGCTCCCCATTATTAATCAGAGTGTGTGGGGGTAATTCTTTGGAGAAAATTTCATAAGTACATACACGGGCTTCTCCAGTGGCTTAGTGGTAAAGAATTTGCTTGTAACACAGGAGAGGCAGGAGACCCGGATTTGATCCCTGGGTCGGGAAGATCCCCTGGAGGACGGCATGGAAACCCACTCCAGTACTCTTGCCTGGAGAATCCCATGGGCAGAGGAGCCTGGTGGGCTATAGTCCATGGGGTCGCAGAGTCAGACACAAGTGAGAGAGCATGCAGGAGTTGACGGCGCTACACAAATGCACTGATGTGCTCAGGGCAACAGAACTTTCTGGATGATGATGTGTTTATGCACATAAACCTAAATAACAAAAATCATTTAAAAGGTAAATAGAGCATCGAACCATACTAAGTCTTTAAAGCCTATTTTAGGTGCATGGAGTCAATATCACACAAGAATTAACAATATCCATCTATTTTGCGATTACAGCAGTTGACGGCAAGTAAGTCAAATCCTCAGCTGACCTCGCCAATCTCAGGAGGTTGTGTGCTGCTACCAGGCACTCGGCACAGTGGCAGAGTCTCCTATACACACAAGTGCCAACTTACACCAAGTGACAAGGCTCAATGTGTCATATCTGAAAATTTAAAAAGCTTATCTTTTAGGAGATAAAGCAGCTATTTGTACTCATTGTGCCTTCAGATGCCCCATTATAACCAAGATGGTTTTGCACAATCAAAGTAATGTTACAGTGCTAGAAGCTTCAATATAGCACATATACTAAAACTCGAATGATACAGAGATTAGCATGGCCCCTGTGCAAGGATGACACACAAATTCAGAAAAGTGTTCCATATTTCTTATAGTTTTGAACATTAAAAAAAAATAATATTATGAATAGGATTCACAGAATATTTTTAAAGTTTACCAAAAGAAAACTTAAGATTACATACAACTTGCCATTTTTTATTTGCCTTCTTGACTGCTTTAGGTATTAAAAAATAGGACTCTGTGTGTGCTTCTATAGTGTGAATTATTTGGTAGGTTGCTCTTTCTGGTAAATTTTCCCACCATTTTAAAGTAAAGATACACATCTTTCAACCCTGAAATTAGGTGCATTCAATTTTAAGAAATTATTTTTGAGTTTTAAAAAATATGTGGTAGAAATTTTGATATAGTTAATACACTCAATTAGTTTCATTAGGAGAAGACAGACTATTTTCATGAATGATTAGTTCATGAAAGTATCTAACTATGTTGATAAGAAGAAAATAAAATGACAAAATGCATGTTACAGTGCCCCCAAAGATGCTTGGAAAACTAGTAAGTCATGGCAGATGACATACATTCATGAAGCTTTAATTTCATGCAGTTATGCATTTCTCACAAATCACTTTGGTTGTGTGATCTTCACACTGAGGGATTTGTTTAGATAAAGCCATTTATGATTTCAGTTGTTAAACTACAATATTTTATAGCATTTATTCAGTGCATCCTGATTTCTTTAAGGTTTAAATGTTACCGTTTTTCCTGAAAACTAAAAAGTCTCTCCTGGTATAGAGGACCTCTCAGCTCCTATTGTTAGAGCTGAAACTGCCCTGAGATAGTCTTGAGTTTTAAGAACACATTTTACTTGCATTGTCAGTTCAGTTCAGTTCAGTTCAGTTCAGTCGCTCAGTCGTGTCTGACTCTTTGCGACCCCATGAATCGCCTCACACCAGGCCTCCCTGTCCATCACCAACTCCCGGAGTTCACTCAGACTCACATCCATGGAGTCGGTGATGCCATCCAGCCATCTCATCCTCTGTTGTCCCCTTCTCCTCCTGCCCCCAATCCCTCCCAGCATCAGAGTCTTTTCCAATGAGTCAACTCTTCACATGAGGGGGCCAAAGTATTGGAGTTTCAGCTTCAGCATCAGTCCTTCCAATGAACACACAGGCCTGATCTCCTTTAGGAAGGACAGGCTGGATCTCCTTGCAGTCCAAGGGACTCTCAAGAGTCTTCTCCAACACCACAGCTCAAAAGCATCAATTCTTTGGCACTCAGCTTTCTTCACAGTCCAACTCTAACATCCATACATGACCACTGGAATAACCATAGCCTTGACTAGTCAGACCACTGTAGACTTCTCAAATTCAGTAACCTGTCCTTCATTATAAAACATCACTGTAACCCAGTCACCATCTTTTTTTTTTTTGGTGGGAGTGGCTTCACTCAGCTTGTAGGATCTTAGTCCCCCAGCAGGGACTGAACCCGGTCTCTCGGCAATGAAAGCACAGAATCCTAACCACCAGAGAATTCGCTCCAAACAGTCCTTTACTCTAAATCTGTTGTAGGATTTTCCCCTCCTTCAGTCTCGATGATATATATTGACCCATCTTGTTCTTTTCTGATAACCATGATGAGCAATGACTATATTTTTGCAGGCTAAAGCTAGAACTCAGCAAGACTAACCAGCCCCTCTGATAATTAAGCCTGTTCTCAATAACGCTTTGCAGGGCAGGTTATGGGGGGTGGGGAGGGGGCTAATATAGTGCTTGCGGCTGCGCTCAGTCGTGTCCACTCTTTGCGACCCCATACAGACATTGGATCAATTCATAATAATGGAGGGTTTTGGTGACTATGACTCAAGTATCCACGTTATAATCACAATAATAATCATTAAGACCATAATATTCTCCGCCATTACTGTACTCCAGCAATGCAAAAATCCAGATACAGGAAAATGGCCACATCACTGGACAGTTTTCACTCTGTCACGGCGACTTACTGCAGAGTATAAGTGTGATGTGGACTGAGCTAAATCCTGTGCCTCTGCCAAATGAGTGTGGCACGACAATACTATGTTAACACCGCTGTGGGCTTCCTTACTCAGATTAACAGAAGACATGCTTATGAAATTAAAGCATGAAAATAGACACTATTCGGAATCTAGACAACACACAAAAGTAACTGCATAACAAGAGCACGGGATGGATTACGGTCCAAATATTGCCATGCTGTTATAAACGGGCTAAACCAGTGAGCTGCTTAGCCGAGAACAGTGACTCTGCACTCCAGAACCACTTAAGAGCTTTAAAAATGCTGATGCCCAATCCCCTCACACAGAATAATTTAATTGGCCCAGCGTGGAGTCCTGGGCATAGGATGTTTAGAAACTCCCTGACTCCTTTGGTGGACTGCCATGATTGTGAAACGCTGGGCCCTGAACAAAGAGGCCCCGGGGGAAATAAGGGGCCACAGACTGCTTTGGGCAGGATATTCCAGTAGGGGGCGCTCAGCTGATTCCATGTTTCTTAACATCCGTCCACGTCCCACTTGTTAACCTATTTTCGGAGAGGCCTTTCTAACATAGATGCTACTCTATTTTCAAAGTTTTTTTTTTTTTTTAAGTTTTCTAAAAGTAACGGGAATTCCCTGACGGCCCAGTGGTTGGGACTCCACTTCAGGGGCAGAGGCTCAATCCCTGAATGGGGAACTAAGGTCTCCCAAACCCTATGCTGCTGCTGCTAAATCACTTCAGTTGTGTCCGACTCTGTGTGACCCCATAGATGACAGCCCACCAGGCTGCCCCATCCCTGGGATTCTAGCACAACCAAATAATAATAATTATAATGATAATAAAATCTACAGTATCTTCAGATTTCAGGTTGAATATGGCAGATTAGATATATCCATTTATCTCTACTGTGTCCACAAAACCCCACTAAATGACAGTAAAGGAATCAAAAGAAAAGATATGTTCTTATTGACAAAACAGGAGAGCAGGTAACAGCAGCCAAGTGGGGACAAGAACATTTTAATGCTTCAGAACCCTGGAAAGCTCAGGAATTCTAAGCTATTTCTGAACGTTGAGGAAAAATTGATATCAGAGTGGGCATCTAGCCTGTCTGCTACAGTTTAAAACAAAGCAAAGGAAGAGCTGTATAAGCATACTATAAGTTATAGAAGCAAACAGATGAAACTGCTAAGGACTGAAAAGGGTTGTTTCTGGGAAGTGGGAACTGGGATGCGAAAAAGCAATTATAGGTTTTGCTCTTCTGAGAGCCCTGTGTCATTGGCCTTTAAAATTAAATTCTGAAAGCAATTATCCTTCAATTAAAAAATAAATTTTAAAAAAGCAAAAAAAAAATGAAAAGAAAATATTAAGCATATATAAAACTTAGTTTGTTTGTTTTTTTTTTAAGCTGCTTTTGAAATGCATTTGGGACTAAAGGTGTGCAAATACTGTAGATATGAATGTAAAGTTGTAAAATCTTTCCAGGTGACAGGTGGGAAATATAGGTCAAAAATTTCAATGTGTGGAACATTTAGTCCAGCAATTTCACTCTTCAAATTTGTCCTGAGGAAGTAATTGGACAACCACTGCTTCGAGCATAAAATAAAAATTGGAAACTATCTATACACCCTACACCAGAAATTTGATTTGAACAAGTGATGGCTCCTCCATACAGTGAAATTATATGTAAATACTTTAAATGATGGGTTGCACACCTCCCAGATGGTCAAAAATCCTAAAAGCCTGAAAACAAAAGTTGCTGGGCATGTGAAACCGTGAAATGTTGATATAGTGCTGTTGAGTGTGCACAGGTACTGTCTTTGGAGGAAAAGCAAAAATTGGCATTACATAAATGAAAAGTTAGATATACACTTTGATCAGCAATTCTCATAGGGTGTCTAAAATGACTCCCATGAACTATAAAGTGCATGGAATTCTCCAGCCCAGAATACTGGAGTGGGTAGCTGTTCTCTTTTCCAGGGGATCTTCCCGGCCCAGGAATCGAACCTAGGTCTCTTGCATGGAAGGGGGATTCTTTACCAGCTGAGCTACCAGGGAAGCCTGAGACCTTCTATGGATTTTTACCGATATTACATCCTGGAGTGGGAGGGGGGAGAAGAGAAAGAACACATCTACCACGTAAGTTTACGACCTACCTCAATAAGTTTATGAACAAAGAAAACGAACCTATATGAATAATGCAGCTGTGAAAGTTGACTACCACTAAATCCAGCAGTAATAACTGGATTAGGAAAAAAAAAAAGTGTGACTCACATGGTAAACAATTGGCCTGCAATGCAGGAGACTCGGGTTTGAAATCTGGGTCGGGAAGAGTCCCTGCAGAAGGGAATGGAAACTCACTGCAGTATTCTGGCCTGGAGAATTCCACAGACAGAGGAACCCGGCAGCTTACAGTCCATAGGGTGGCTAACAGTCCCACAGGACTGAGTGACTGACACTACAGAAAACAAAGCACAGCCCAAAAGACATTTACACGTGTGACAGAAACGCGGGATCACGCAGAAAGAGTTCTCCTTTTTCCAGGTGGCTCTCTCTGAAAGTCGCTCAGGCGTGTCCGACCAGAAACTGTCTGACTCCTCTGTCCATGGGATTCACCAGGCAAGAATACTGCAGTGGGTAGCCATTCTCTTCTCAGGAGAATCTTCCCCAGGAACTGAGCCTGGGTGTACCGCATTGAAAGCAGGCTGTCTAAGCCATCTGCTGCTGCTGCTAAGTCGCTGCAGTTGTGTCCAACTCCGTGTGACCCCATAGATGGCAGCCCACCAGGCTCCCCTGTCCCTGGGATTCTCCAGGCAAGAACACTGGAGTGGGTTTCCATTTCCTTCTCCAATGCATGAAAGTGAAAAGTGAAAGTGAAGTCACTCAGTCGTGTCTGACTCAGTGACCCCACGGATTGCAGCCTACCAGGCTCCTCCATCCATGGGATTTTCCAGGCAAGAGTACTAGAGTGGGGTGCCATTGCCTTCTCCACTCTAAGCCATAAGAGAAACTCTAATCAGCAAAAGAAAAAAAAAAAAAAGCCGTCTGCCAATATTACAAGGCCCGGGTTCTGTTCGTGGGTAGTGAAAAATCTGTCTGGGTTTCTTTGCTCAGTTGTGTCTGATCGGCCATCCTGTCTTCACTTGAAAAAGCCTATTGTGGTTTTATGGATATTGGGTTTTTCCCTTGTATCTCAGCTGGAAAAGAATCCGCCTACAGTGCGGGAGACCTGGATTCAACCCCTGGGTTACGAAGATCCCTGCAAAAGGGGGAGCCTACCCACTCCAGCATCGTGGCCTGGAGCATTCCATGGACTGCATAGTGCATGCGGTCACAAAAAGTGAGACACGACTAAATGCTTTTCACTTTAAACTCACTGAAAATCAAACCTGCAAACTGAAATGATAAACAAAGAAAGCTTCAAGAACCTAAAAAACCTGCCCGAAATCATTTATTTCTCAACTTCTACTTTTCTACACAGGAATATTGATCTTGTTTAGTCTCACAAGACCTCCAAAACTTGTTTGGTAATGGAAGTAGTATTTCTTTCTTGGCCCTACTTGACCTAGTCTCCACCACAACACAAGAGAGGAAGTTCAAGCAGAAGCAAGAAATGGAGTATGGGTATCACACTGTGCCTGGGCCATACTGATAAGAGGGAGCTCACTCCTAATACACTGAGGATGAGAAGCAAAAAAAGGGTACGTCCCCATGAAGAGGTTGTAGCAGATCTTTCAACATAGGGGGATGAAGGCTCATTCTTCAAAATACGTTTAAATCTACGATAAACGGAAATAATAAATTGAACGTACTGCAAGGAGTGCATTCTGGTTATGCAAATGAATGCTGAATCCCCACCCCCAAGATTCACCCCTTTCCCACCCCAGCTCCCACGAAGCCGGCTTCCAGTCCATTGTTCCCAGGCCCTTGACTCCATGTATTCTCTTTAATGCTCTTGGTCTGATTTCTTTCGAATAAAGTATTTTGTTGATGGCTTAAGAAACTGATATAGGAGCGCTGCATTTGACACGAAGTTCACTATACTGTCAAATGAAACAGAGTGCCCTGAGTGCACAGGCCTGCCAAACTATTTGTGACCCCATGGACTGTAGCCCTCCAGGCTCCTCTGTCCATGGAATTCTCCAGACAAGAATACTGCAGTGGGTAGCCATTCCCTTCTCCAGGAGATTCTTCCCCAGGAGCAAACCTCTTTCTCCCACATTGTAAGCAGAGTCTTCACTGTCTAAGCCACCACAGTGACTCTAATCACTAATTTTTAAAAAAGCTGTCTACCAATATAGGAGGAGCTGGTTCCATCCCTGGGTCATAAACATTGTCCAGTTCCTTTGCTCAGTCTTCTCCAAACAGTTCTCCTGGGGCTTGTTCAAACGCATGTCCACCGAGATGGTGGGTGCTATATAATGAGTCAATGTCGTCCCTTTCTCCTCCTGTCTTCAATCTTTCCCAGAATCAAAAAACCAAAAAAAATCTCATTCAGGATTATGAAAATCTTACTGACTAAAAATCTAGGACACGATTTCATGTGATAAATACACATCAAACTCTTAACTGCTGCAGCTGTAGAAAAACTGCCCAAAGCCCTCCACGTTTCAAATTCTATTCTTCCACACAACAATATTGGCCTTGTGTATCTCACAAGGCCTCCAAAAATTATTGGAAGCTCGCCTCATCCTTACTTGGGCCTACCTCACCGAATCCTCAGTGAGACAAAAGACTCAGTTCCAGTAGAAACAAGGATAAGAGTAAACATACCATAAAGAGCCTGTGAACATACTGATGAGGTGACACTCACTCCTAACACAGTGAGGCTGAGGAGCGTCAAGGGTAAGTCCAGGTCAAGAGTTTGCAGCAGATCTTTGTGCCTAAGAGGATGAAGGCTCATTCTTCAAAATACTACATTAAAAAAATTATGATAAATTGAAATAATAAATAGAAACTATATTGCGTGCATTGCATTCTGGTTGTGCAAATGAACACTGATCCCCGCCTCTGAGATTTGCGCCTTTCCCCCAGCTCTTGCGAAGCCCGCTTCCAGCCCCTTGTTCCCAGGCCCCTGACTCCATGTCTTCTCCTCGACGTTCTGAGTCTGATTTGTGTCAAATAAAGGATGTTGTCGACAGCTTAAGAAAATGATGTAGGAGCGCTGCATTTGACACAGAGAAGGTTCACTATAATGTCAAATGAAATAGAGTACCCCGTGTGCTCAGTCCTGCGCAGACAATTTGTGATCTCATGGACTGTAGCCCTCCAGGCTCCTCTGTCCATGGAATTCTCCAGGCAAGCATACTGCAGTGGGTAGCCATTCCCTTCTCCAGGAGAAGTTTCCCCAGGATCGAATCTGGGTCTCCTGCTTTGTAAGCAGACTCTTTACTGTCTCAGCCATCAGGGTGACTCTAGTCACTATTTAAAAAAAAAACCCCAAAACAAAAAAAGTGCCAAAATTGGAGGGCCCGGTTCCATCCCTGAGTCGAGAAAACTGTCCAGTTCATTTGCTCAGTTCTGTCCAACCAGCTTTCCTATCTGTCACTAACTCCCGGGGCATGCTCAAACAAATGTCCACTGAGTTGGTGATGCTATCTAATGGTTTTCCCCAATGTAATCCCTTTCTCCTCCCATCTCCAATCTTTCCTGGCACCAGAAAAATCTCCTGGAAAGCGCATTCACGATTACGAGAACCATACTGGCCAAATACCAAGCAATTTTACTGACCTAACAACCTTACCTGCCCCCTGAGAAAACTGTATGCAGGTCAGGAAGTAATAGAACCAGACATTGAAACCCAGACTGGGTCCATATTGGGAAAGGAGTAGTCAAGGCTGCATATTGTCACCCTGCTTATTTAACTTATATGCAGAGTACATCATGTGAAAAGCCAGGCTGGATGAAGCACAAACTGGAATCAACACTGAAGGGAGAAGCATCAATAACCAAAGATATGCAGATGACACCACCATTATGGCAGAAAGTGAAGAACTAAAGAGCCTCTTGATGAAACTGAAAGAGGAGAGTGAAAAAGTTGGCTTAAAACTCAAAATTCAGAAAAGGGAAGATCATGGCATCCAGTCCCATCACTTCATGGCAAATAGATGGGGAAACGATGGAAACAGTGACTGACTATTTTTTTGGGCTCTAAAATGACTGAGGACGGTGACTTCAGCCATGACATTAAAAGGCACTTGCTCCTTGGAAGAAAAGCTATGACCAACCAAGACAGCATATTAAAAAGCAGAGACATTACTTGGCTGAAAATGGTCCGTCAAGTCAAAGCATTTTTTTTTCCCAGTACTCCTGTAAGGATGTGAGAGTTGCACTTATGTAAAGAAAGCTGAAGTCCGAAGAACTGAGGCTCTTTGACTGTGGTCTTGGAAAAGACGCTTGAGAGTCCCTTGGACTGTAAGGAGATCCAACCAGTCCATCCTAAAGGAAATGAGTCCTGAATATTCATTGGAAGAACTGATGCTGACACTGAAATTCCAATACTTTGGCCACCTAATACAAAGTACTGACTTACTGGAAAAGACCCTGATGCTAGAAAAGACTGAAGATCAGAGAAGAAACAAGAAAACAGAAAATGAAATAATTACATAGCACCATGGATTCAAAAGTATGAGTAAGCTCCCAGGACGGGTGACAGGAAAACCCGAAAAGCCACAATGTACGGGGTTACAAAACAATCAAACAAGACTGAGTTCAACTGAGCAGACCAAAACCTAACACAAGGAACAAACACACAGAAAACTGTTAACTCTAACAACCCCAGCAAAAAGGCCTGTGTCAAAAAAATTTCGTCTCCCACTTCATGGGAAATAGATGGGGAAACAGTGGAAACAGTGTCAGATTTTATCTTTTTGGGCTCCAAAATCACTGCAGATGGTGACTGCAGCCATGAAATTAAAAGACGCTTACTCCTTGGAAGGAAAGTTATGACCAATCTAGATAGCATATTCAAAAGCAGAGACATTACTTTGCCGACTAAGGTCCATCTAGTCAAAGCTATGGTTTCTCCACTAGTCATGTATGGATGTGAGGGTTGGACTGTGAAGAAGGCTGAGTGCCGAAGAATTGATGCTTTTGAACTGTGGTGTTGGAGAAGACTCTTGAGAGTCCCTTGGACTGCAAGGAGATCCAACCAGTCCATTCTGGAGGAGATCAGCCCTGGGACTTTTTTGGAAGGAATGATGCTAAAGCTGAAACTCCAGTACTTTGGCCACCTCATGCAAAGAGTTGACTCATTGGAAAAGATTCTGATGCTGGGAGGGACTGGGGGGCAAGAGAATAAGGAGATGACCAAGGATGAGATGGCTGGATGGCATTGCCTTGATAGACATGAGTCTGAGTGAACGCGGAAGACGGTGATGAACAGGGAGGCTTGGCGTGTTGCGACTCATGGGGGTTGCAAGAAGTCGAACACGAGTGAGTGACTAAACCGAACTGAACGTCTGTTTTTGCATACAACCATATTGGCTTTGTTTAGCTCACAAAGCCTCCAAAAATTGTGGGAAGCGCAGCTTATACGTCTATCAAAACCTACCCGTCACGCACCACAAAAGACCCACCTTGAGAACGAGCACTCCTGATACAGTTAGGGTGAGCACCGTCAAGGGTAAGTCTGGGTCAAGAGTTTGCGGCAGATCTTTTCCCGTAAGTGCCTGAGGGTTCATTCATCGAAATATTACGTTTAAAAGAACTCTACAATGAATTAAAAGAGTAAATTCAATCTATATTGCGTGCAATGCATGCTGGTTATGCAAATAAACGCTGAGTCTCCGCCCCCGAGATTCACGCCTTTCCCCGCCCCAGCTCCCAGGAAACCAACTTCCTGTCCCTTATTCCCAGGCCCCTGACTCCATGTTTTCTCTTCCTCGACACTCTGAGTCTGATTTCTTCTCAATAAAGATTTTGTTGACAGCTTAAGATAATGATATATGGGTGCTGGATTTGACACAGCGGAGGTTCACGATAATGTTGAATGAAATAGAGTGCTGAACCTCGTCAATCGTGCCCAGACTATTTGCGACCCCATGGACTATAGCCCTCCAGGCTCCTCTGTCCATGGAATTCTCCAGGCAAGAACATTGCAGTGGGTAGCCATTCCCTTCTCCAGGAGAAGCTTCCCGAGGATTGAATCTGGGTCTCCCGCTTTGTAAGCAGACTCTTCACTGTATAAGCCATCAGGGTGACTCTAATCACTATTTAAAAAAAAAAAAAAGGTGACTTCCAAAATAGGAGAACTGAATCATCAGAAAAGACCCTGATGCTGGGAAAGATGGAAGGCATGAGGAGAAGGGGACAACAGAGAATGAGATGGTTGGATGGCATCACTGCCTTGATGTACATGAGTTTGAGCAAGTTCCCGGAGTTGGTGATGAACAGAGACCCTGGCGTGCTGCAGTTCATGGGGTCGCAGAGTCTGACATGACTCAGGGACTGAACTGAACTGAACAGGGCATGGCTCATAGTTTCACTGAGTTAGACAAGGCTGTGGTCCATGTGATCAGTTTGAGAAGTTTTCTTTGACACTGGTTTTCATTCTGTCTGCCCTCTGACAGATAAGGATAAGAGGCTTATGGAAGCTTCCTGCTGGGAGAGACTGACTGTGGGGAAAAAACTGGGTCTTGTTCTGATGGGCGGGACCATGCTCAGTAAATGTTTAATCCAATTTTCTGTTGATGGGTGGGGCTGTCTTCCCTCCCTGTTGTTTGACCTGAGACCAAACTAAGGTGGAGGTAATGAAGATAATGGCCACCTCCTTCCAAAGGTCCCACGCAGGCACTGCTGCACTCAGTGCCCCCAACCCTGCAGCAGTATACTGCCGACCCACGCCTCTGCCAGGGACTCCTGGACACCCGCGGGCAAGCCTGGGTCAGTCCCTTGTGGGGGTCCCTGCTCCTTTCTCCTGGGTCCTGGTGCACACAAGGTTTTGTTTGTGCCCTCCAAGAGTCTGTTTCCCCAGTCCTGTGTAAGTTCTGTAAGCAAATCCCACTGGCCTCCACAGTCAAATTCCTTGGGGGTTCTCAGTTCCCTTGCCAGATCCCCAGGTTGGTAAATCTGTTGTGGGTCCTAGAACTTCCTTAACAGTGCGAGAATTTCTTTGGTATGATTGTTCTGCAGTTTGTGGGTCATCTGCTCGGGGGCTCTATGGTTGGGGTTAATGGTGACCTCCTCCAAGAGGGCTTATGCCACAGGGTGTGTGACCAGGGCTCCTGCACACAGAGCCCCTGCCCCTGCGGCAGGCCACTGCTGACCCACCGTCCCTCCACGGGAGACACTCACACACAGTTCTGGCTCAGTCTCAGTGGGGTTTCTGAGCTCTGCTGTGCACAAGGCTTTCTTTGAGGTCTCCAAGTGTCACTGGCGGGTATGGGATTTGATTCTAAATGAAATTTCACCCCTCCTACTATCTTGTTTGGGCTTGTCCTTTGCCCTTAGACGTGGGGTATCTTTTTTTGGTGGGATCCAACATTCTGTTGATGGTTGTTCAGCACCGAGTTGTAATTTTGGACTTCTCCCAGGAGAGGATGAGGGCATGACCTTCTACTCCTCCATCTTGTATGGGAATCTTTGGTCAGATTCCCGTAACACTGAAAGGGGATATCCAAGAGATTTTTTGGTGCTGGGAAAGATTGAAAGCAGGTGGAGAAAGGGACCACAGTGCAAAAAGCAATTAGATGGCATCACCAACTGAATGGACATGAGTTTGAGCAAGCAAGGAAGGCTGGTCGGATAAGACTCAGCAAACGAACTGCACAATTTTCACGACTCAGGGATGGAACTGGGCCCTACTATATTGTACTATATTGGCAGTCACCTTTTTTTTTTTTTTTTAAATAGTGATTAGAGTCACTGAGAGAAAGGAGTCCATTCACAAAGCAGGAGACCCAGGTTTGATCCTGGGGAAGCTTCTCCTGGAGAAGGGAATGGTTACCCACTGCAGAATTCTTACCTGGAGAATTCCATGGACAGAGGAGCATGGAGGGCTATAGTCCGTGGGGTTCACAAATAATCTGGGCATGACTGAGGAGGTTCGGCAATCTCATTCGACATTATAGTGAACCTTCTCTGTGTCAAATGCAGCGCCCATATATCATTATTGTAAGCTGTCAACAAAATCCTTATTCAAAAGAAATCAGACTCAGAGTGTCGAGGAGGAGAAAACATGGAGTCAGGGGCCTGGGAACAAGGGATTGGAAGCTGACTTCCCAGGTGCTGGGGCGGGGAAAGGGGCGAATCTTGGGGGCGGGGACTCAATGAATATTTGCATAACCAGCATGCACTGCATGCAATATATTTTCAATTTATCATAATTTCTTTTAAATGTTGTGGTTTGAAGAATGAGCCTTTAGTCGCTTAAGAGAAAACATCTGTTGTAAACTCTTGACCCGGACTTACCCTTGACGCTCTTCACCCTAACTGTGTTATGTGTGCTTGTGTCCAAGTGGGGTCTTTTGCCGTGTGTTTAGTACTTGATAAGTTAGGACTGAGAGAGAAACCTCACTGCGTTACTCTCAATTTTTGGAGGCCTTGAGAAAAGCAAGGCCAGCATCACTGTATGGAAAAACAGACTTTGCAAAGTGAAAGCCTTGAGTCAGGCTTTGTTTCTGGGCTTCTTATATTTAAGAGCTCTCTGTGCGACTATCGGGGTGAAATTCCGAGGTTAGGCTTCGCTGTACTCCGTTGACTCTGTCTGTCGTGTCCAACTATTTTGTAATCCCATGGACTGTGACACTTCAGGATGCCTTGTCTATCACACATTCTTGAAATTTACTCATACTCATTTTGTTCGAATCAATGGTGCTATCTAACCATTTCATTTTCTGTCATCTCTTCTCCTTCCACCTTTAGTCCTTCCCAGCATCAGGGTCGTTTCCAGTAAGTCAGTTCTTTGCATCAGGTCAGCTAAGTATTGGAGTTTCAGTGTCTGCATCAGTTCTTTCAAGGAATATTCAGGACTTATTTTGGTCGGTAAGGTTCTCATAACCGTGAATGGGCTTTCTAGGAGATTTTTCTGGTGCCAGGAAAGATTGAAGATGGGAATAGGAAGGGACAACATTGGGGAAAACTATTAGATAGCATCATCGACTTGGTGGACATGAGTTTGCGCATGCGCTGGGTATTAGTGATGGATAGGAAATCCAGTCGGACAGAACTGAGGAAATGAACTCCTCAATTTTCGTGACCCACGGATGAAACCAGGCCCTCCTATTTTGGCAGTCAATTAAAAAAAAGATAGTGATTAGAGTCCCCCTGATTTCTGGGACAGTAGAGAGTCTGTTCATGAAGCGGAAGACCCAGGTTTGATCCTGGGGAGCTTCTCCTGGAGAAGGGAATGGTTACCCACTGCAGTGTTCTTGCCTGGAGAATTCCATGGACAGAGGAGCCTGGAGGGCTATATTCCATGGGGTTGCAAATAGTCTGGGCACAACTGAGGAGATTTTGCACACTATTTCATTTGACATTATAGTGAACCTTTCTGTGTTAAATGTAGCACCCATATATCATTATCTTAAGCTGTCAAAAACATCCTTATTGAAAAGAAATCAGACTCAGAGTGTCGAGGAGGAGAAAACATGGAGTCAGGGGCCTGGGAACGAGGGACTGGAAGCTGGCTTCCCGGGTGCTGGGGAGGGGAAAGGGGCAAATCTCAGGGGCGGGGACTCAGTGAATATTTGCATAAGCAGCATGCACTGCATGCAATATAGTTTCAATTCATCATAATTTCTTATAAACGTTGTGTTTTGAAGAATGAGCCTTCAGTCACTTAAGAGAAAAGATCTGTTGCAAACTCTTGACCCGGACTTACCCTTGACGCTCCTCACCCTAACTGTGTTATGTGTGTTCGTGCTCAAGTTGAGTCTTTTGCATTGTCCTTAGTATCCGGTTGGTTAGCTCTGGGGGAGAAACATCACTGCGTTACTCTCAATTTTTGGAGGCCTTGTGAGAGAAACAAGGCCAACATTGCTGTATGCAAAAACAGAACTTGCAAACTGAAATCTTTGAAGCAGGCTATTTTTCTGGGCTCGTTATATTTAAGAGTTTTCTGTGTGGTTATCAGATGAAATTCCAAGGTTAGGTTTTGTTCTGCTCAGTTAATTCCATCAGTCGTGTCTGACTATTTTGTAACCCCATGGACTGTGATACTTCAGGATGCCCTGTCTATCACACATTTTGTCTTGATTACTCCTGGTCATGGAGTGGCCTTGTCTGACACTGATGCTCTGTGAAATATTTCTGTTCAGAAGAACACCCAGAGCCAGCTTCTAGAAACATCATTGCCTAGTTGATACGGGACTGCTTTTCTGTTTTTCAATCATTACTATGAAATCCAATGTACCTTAATGAATTTTTACAAGATAAGCACCCTTGTAACCACCATGCAGGTCAAGAGCTCAAGCTGCACCAGCCCCTCCCAGTGCCCATCTCAGGCCAAGTCCCAAAGGACCCAGTGCTCTTTCACAGCAATCACTTCCTTTTGTTTCCTTATCATTTTATTACACAGGGTCTTCTCCCTAGTCGTTGTGATTTGGTCTAGCTCATTTTTAAAAACTTAATGTGTCTTTTGAGTCTTTGAATCCATAGACTCCCTTCTGTCCCTTTCTTATAATTTATCTGTTGAAATATTCTGGCCATTTGACCCACACCATTTTTCAGTGTCTGGGGTTTGCTGTTTCCTCTTCTTGGGTGACTCAACGTGGCCTTGTTTCCTTTATGAGTACTCTGGATAAGAAATACGAACTATTAGGTGAAACCATATGAAACTATAATTTTAGAAGTTAAAAATGTCCAAATATCTGTATATCATATATTACGATTTAACAATCATGGAAGAGAAGGCTAAGTGCTCAGTAAATACATTTCTGTGTCTGCTGGGCACAAAGCTACATTCCATGACTGGTTTTGGCCAACAGAATGGGGGTAGACTGTCTCCAAGCCTGTGCACAGAGCCTCCTGTGGGATCCTCGATTTCATTTCCATCAGCCCAATATAGAGGACACTGGGGCCCTGGCCAAAGATGGCACCTCAAGATGGATGGAACCTGGCCCCATGTGAGAGCACATAGCAGACTCTCTCAAATGTGTGTTGGACTTGAAGGCAGGCAAAGAAATGAACTTCTACTGTGTTCAGCCACTGTGATTTTGGAATGGTTTGATACATGAAGTTAGCCTACCTTGATAAAGAGAGTAATAGTCCAAGACCGTTTGTTATCCTAAAATCTAGTACACATGATATTTTCCTCATGTGTGAACCCACTGAAACAACAAACAAAAACTTAGAAAGATAACAGTATGATTTGCATTTAGTTTCATATTTAGCAAAGCATTTTTTTAAATGTACAAAAATGGAGCAGTGCATTCTGGGAGATCAAGAATGCATGGGTAAGGCATAGTCCTGAATTTAAGAGACATCTGAGTATCATGAGACATATATATGCATTTGGCTGGATTAACCAAACTCCATGGAACCCGGTAAACCTGGGGTGATCAATAAAAAAGGAGTTCCTGAAAGAGAAAGAGAAAGCTAGAAAGAGAATTCTTGGTCTTGGACTGAAAGGATCCCACCAACATTCTCTGCCACCCTGGGAGGTCTGACCAGGCTAGACAGCTGCTTGCGCATGTGTGCTTGTGTGTTCTGCCTTTGATCTCTCTTCCTAAACAACACTGGACATATAGAAGGCTCAAGGCACCCAGTCCTGAGGCAGGGAAGTGGCACTGTAGGTGAAGTCTCTGTGGGGAGGAGGCCCTGAGCTGTGGCTGTCTGAACTACCTGCTGAATTGTCCAGAGCTCCTTTCACACATTACACAGCTTGCTGTCTACATTGACCAGATTAATCACAAGTCACCATCTCCACAGCTGAAGTTAATGTTTTTTAAAACATTCCAGGGATTGGGTAAGTTGTATAGTATTTCTTCATGGGATTCCTTATTTTCTGCATAAATACACTTTGCCAGAATTTTTAGTATGCTTGTTTATGGTCAGGTTCCAGGAAACTTTATGATAGGATCCAAGACAAATTGGGAAGTTAAAACTTTTTTGCTGATATTTTTACATTTAAATATTGCCAAACGAAAGAAAGGAAGTATTTTCTAAATACAGACAACAAGGCCCAGCCAGAAGAGATTTTTTTTGCTTTCTCCTGTTTTTATCATAACTTCCACCACAACAAGTCCATAGTACCCAACTAGTTAAAATAAATTCTGGGCTCCCATCTATTTTTGAGATACAGAGTCCAAGTCCAGCAGGCCCAGGGATGCCCCCAAAACATCTCACTTTCCTGGATGTGTAGGCATCTGAGAACCCAATCCAAAATGCTCAAGCTATCAAGCATATCCCAGTGTGTGTTGATGCATCTTCAAATTTCCCATGCCATGAGTATACAAAGCTTGGAACTCTTCACTAGTTCTTCTATTTCTCTTGCTTATTCTTAATCCAATGGAGAGTTGCTGGAAGGTTTTAGGGAGAGGGCTGACCTGACCTAATTTGTTCTCAAGGAGAAAACTCTAAGACCTGGACTAGAGGGGACAAAAGAAGAAGCTAGTGGAAGCTCTTGGGGGGGTGGGTGGTTCCAGTGAGAGAGGATGGTTATAAGGCTGGATGGTGGCAGGCAGGAGGGAGAGAAGGAGACGGACTTGACACATGGTTGGAGTGGGACTTAGTGCCTGACTGTGCATAAGTGGGGAGGAAGAGCAACTGGTCAGGAATGACACCTGGGTTTTTGACACTAATCCGTCTGGACACTCCTGGAACAGGGGGAATGTATGAGAAGCAGGAATGAGTTTTGGAGAGCTGACCAAGAGTTTGGTTTTGGATATCCTAAGCTCAGTGAGACATCCCGATGGATAGGGCAAGAATTGACAAGGGATGAATCTCCAAAATATATAAACAGCTCATGCAGCTCAATATCAAGAATACAAACACCCCAATCAAAAAATGGGTGGAAGATCTAAGTAGACACTTCTTCAAAGAAGACACTCAGATGGCTAAAAAACACATGAAAAGATGGTCAGTATCATTAATTATGAGAGAAATGCAAATCCAAACTACAGTGTGGTGTCACCTCATGCCAGTCAGAATGGCCAACTGCCGGGGTCCAGCCCCAGTGGATCCAGGGAATTCGAAACGGGGATGGAGTCAGCGTCTGGGAAAGGACTATTTAATTAGAAATATAAAGAGATTAGGAAAGAATAGTGTAGTAGGAAAATTAGTGGAGAAAAGAGGCTGAATAACTTGGTTTATATGGAAAGCTAATAAAACCTCGAGACAAGAGGTTTGCACCATCTACGTAGGCCACCAGCGCCCGCTTGAATAGTGGAGGGTGCCCCGCCTTGGGCTCCCGCTCGCGTGGGTCTTAGCAGCCAGGGCAATAAATAGACATGGTGAGCCTCCACGCCCCAGATGGGAATTCAGCCAGAAAAGAAGAGAAGGAGAAAAGACCACACGGGGGAAACCAGTCTTTTCAGTGACTGGTCTATCCTTTATTGTTCAGGAAAGCTTTTTACACTTTTGCTTGTACATAGAGATCAATGGATAATACAAAGTTATGCAGCATCAGCAGCCCTGACTCATCGAGACCAGGCTTTCTCTCTGCACACCTAGCTGTATACACAAGTCTTAGGTGATTTACATCATCTTCTGGCCAGGAGGCCTATTAGCATTTTACAGCCCTTTTCTGATAAGGGTCTGTCAAGCAGAAAACTTATTTGCCTTAATAGTGTTGTTCTTCCCAAAGTCTGGTGCCACTCTCAGAAAGCACTAAATAAAGTTACATTCTTACATAGGACACAACAATTTATAACAAGGAAAGAGGAGTACAGTGATTTATAACAAAGAGAAAATTCATTAACTCAAAAGTCTAGTATTGCTAACATCAAAACTACTGTATTCCTATTTCTGCATCCCGTTTACATTGATTAATATCCTCCCAGGTGCCTAAAAGATAAAGGATATGGAGGCCTGGCAGCAAACATTAACTCAACGATGAAACCCTTCACCAAACTAATTCTTAGCTGTAAAAGGCTCTATATCTTTAAGATGTTTTAAGTTTCATGCCTCTCACGCTTGGGGGGCTGTAAACAATCACAAGTTGTAAAAGTCCGTGGGAGTCTGTCAGGCAAGTTAAAGAGCCATCAGAGGGATTTGAGCTGAAACATTCCTTTCATATGCAGGAAACCAGTTGGAGTTCTAAGTTAACTTTTTCCAGAGAAAGGTGGTCGAGTATAGCCCCCTGTAATGTCAGAAGAGTATAGTATAGCAGACAGTAAACAGACAGAATTTGGTTTCGGGGTGGATGCTCAGGCAGAGGACCGCTTGAGACCTGACTCACCTTACCCGTCAGGTCTCTCTGCATGACCTTGTCATGGGTGGGATCTCCCGTGCTGGCTCTCAGCAGCCAACATCAAAAAATCTACAAGCAATAAGAGAGGGTATGTAGAAAAGCAAACCCTACTACACTGTCAGTGGGAACATAAACTGGTACAGCCACTATGGAGAATGGTATGGAGGTTCCTTAAAAAAACTAAAAATAGAGCTACCATATGATCCAGCAATCCCACTCCTGGCCATGTATCTGGAGAAAATTATAATTCAGAAAGATACATACTCCCCTGTGTTCACTGCAGCACTATTTACAATAGCCAGGACATGGAAACAACCTAAATGTTCATCAATAGAGGAACGGATAAAGCAGATGTACATATACAGAATGGAATATTATCCAGCTATAAAAAAGAATGAAATAATGCCATCTGCTGCAACATGGATAGATCTGGAGATTGTTATATTGAGGGAAGTAAGTCAGAGAAAGACAAACACCATATGTCATCACTTATATGTGGAGTCTAAAAAAAAGGGGGGGTACAAATAAACTTATCTACAAAGTAGCCATAGAATCACAGATGTAGAAAATAAACTTGTGGCTACCAGGGGGTAAAGAGGGGGTAAGGGATAAATCAGAAGACTGGGATTGACATATACAAACTACTATATAGAAAATAGATAACCAATAAGGACCTACTGTACAACACAGGGAAATGTAGACTCTGTTTGGCCTATATGGGGAAAGAATCTTAAAAAGAGAGGATATATGTATATATTTAACTGATTCACTTTGCTGTACACTTGAAACTAACACAACATTGTAAATCAAGTATTCTCCAATAAAAATTAGAAAAAGTAAAAAAGAGAATGCAGCAGAGAGAGCCTAAGATTTAAGATTCGCATTTTTCAGTCATCG
This sequence comes from Capricornis sumatraensis, assembly GCF_032405125.1. Classification (NCBI taxonomy): domain Eukaryota; kingdom Metazoa; phylum Chordata; class Mammalia; order Artiodactyla; family Bovidae; genus Capricornis; species Capricornis sumatraensis. The sequence continues at coordinate 134,060,696 of NC_091092.1, read as the reverse complement.
ACACACAGATGGCATGAAAGAGCAAGGATTGGCAAGATCACATGGAAATAGTTTAGATAAAGAAGATAATAGGGTCAGAGACTTATCTCTGTAGAAATGAAGGCTGGGAAAGGAGGCTGAGGAGTAATCAGTGTGAGAAAAGGAAAAAGAGAATGCTTTGTGATGTTTTTAAAACATACCCACCAATTCTTTGATATTTTTCCTTTTAAAATTTAAGCCCAATTCCCCTTGCCTTATGAAATAGAGCAGGACTCTATAGTCTTTCCCCAACATGTCTTCCTCTTGCTTTTTGCCTGTAGAAAAATTTGATCAGATAAGTGAGAAAATGCAGAAGCAAAGGAGACACAATAATAATAGTTTCAGTTCAGTTCAGTTCATTTGCTCAGTCATATCCAGCTCTCTGCAGCCCCATGGACTGCAGCACACCGAGCTTCCCTGTCCATCACCAACTCCCGGAGCTTGCTCAAACTCATGTCCATTGAGTCAGTGACGCTATCCAATGATAATAATAATAGTTTAGTCATTAAGAAATGTCAAGGACCTTTAGTTCGCCTCAAGAGCTCTAGATAATATTCTGAGCTATATCCTTTGAGTTGTTTCATAGATACTAAAACCCTCACCGTGTGCAAGAATGTAACTATACAATGGCCAGGCTGTAGTCATGACATAGGCTGCCACAGTTCTGAGAACTGGCCTCAAAGAAATGGGAACAAACCAACCTTGGGAGCTGAAGAGTAACTGTACTTAAAACAATCAAGATTAACACTGATCAGACCACCGCATGGTCAATTCCAAGACTGGGCTGTCAGAGTTGACTATGTTGTTTCTACCTGTAGCCCCTCCCTCCATCTAGACACCCCTGAAACTCTCCTATGAGCGCTCTTGCCTACTGATTGTCAGTGAGGAGTCAGCCTGTGGACATGAGTGCACCCTGTCCTCTGAAATAAAGCAAACTTCCTTCCCACCAATCTTGCCTCTCAAGGATTGGCTTTTGAGTGGTGGGCAGTTGGACCTAACACGGATGTGGGACTGTACTTAGTGACTGGTTTCTGATGAGAGATTATAGTGGGAGTGATGGAGAGTAACTTCTGAGATTAGGGCATAGGAGGCAGTATAATCTCCTCTTTGTTCTCTGTCTTTTGTAACTCTTGATATGTAGGAAGTCAGCTGACACCTCATAAGGACACCCAAGTAGCCTTATGGAGAGGTCCACAAGGCGAGGAGCCCATGGCCATGTGAGCACACCATCTTGAAAGAAGATCCTCCAGTTGGAGTCAAGCCTTTTGACGACTGCAGCCTCGGCCAACAACTCAACTGTAACCTGGTGAAAAACCCCAGGACCCATTTAGGTACACTGCTCCTGAATTTCCCATTCACAGAAACTGTGAGACAATAAATGTTGTCTTAAACCACTAAGCTTTGCAGCATTTTGTTGAATAGCAATAGATAACTGTAATATATGTGGGGACCAGAAATGGAACAAAGGGAAAACTTGAAGGACAAGGTGATGATCTTTGTAAAGGTATTTGCTGCTTTGGTGTTTTGATTTTTAATTTGTATTCATCGAGTCTGAGATACTATAGACTATTATTATGTACACTAGGGGAAAAATGCTGCCAGGTAAACTAAATTATTGCTCATTATCTTAAAAATTATTTTGTGCAATTGTGTGATAATTCTGAGCATGAATTGGTTGGGGTTATCGTTAAAGAATTCAGCCAGCGATGCCCTGCTTTGCTCGCTACTGCCCTCAGATCAAAGCTCAAATTCCTTCCCCAGACATGCAGGGCTCCTCACAGAGTCCACGCTGCCTGTGAGCATGGCAAGCTGAACACGTAGACTCGGCATCCTCCGAAGCCCTCCACCAATGACTGCTGGGAGCACAGATACCCCAGCTCCTGTGCCTCAGGGTGGGTAATTCTAAGGCTTGGGCCCTGCTGTCTCTAGAACTCCCCAGCAGAATTCAATCACAATGGTAACTTATTTATATAACATGTCTTTCCCTTCTCTGTCCTACTAGAACTAGAACTTTGGGGACAACCTCCCAAATAAACCGTGCACACTTGAATTCTGGTTTCAGAGTCTGTTTCTGAGAGAATGAAACCTAAAGAGGAAGGGCTTGGGAGAATGGAGCACCAGGAAGTCCCCACTTATTCTACACACATACCTTGATGGTGCTGGGCAAGCATCAAGCTCAACAGGCTCACTGGTGATAACATGTGAGAAAGTACTTTGTAAGATCATCAGCTTCTATGTATTCAATTTTTCTTGAGAAACAAACTTGAAATATTGGAATGTTACTGTTAGGGCAGAAGACCAAATCCAATGCAGTTCTTGAGGAATCATCTAATTTCAATTTTCTCTATCCCACTGTCTGTCAAAGAGACCCAACACTTATGTCTTAGAATTGAAGAGACAGTTGTCTGAAATCACACTGAAAAAGTGTTGACACATAGTGTTTCAACAAAATTAGCTGAATGCCAATCTGATTTATGAAGACTGGATAATATACTTATTTATTTTAATGTTTACTTAACCTTAGATTATGTACATAAATTACATATAAATTGGACTTTAACACCCTTTAAACCAATGAAACTATTGAAACAAGACTGCTCAGAAATGATTTCTATACTATAGTTGGGCATTTCATGGTCACCGTTTCCTAGAAACACTCAGCTCTTGAGTTTTGGGTATATTCCCACAAACCCTGGTTTTAAGAATAAAGAAAGGAATGATATACCAACCACTCACAAATCATTAAAATCATGTTTAAATATAAGATCCAGTCCATAAAACCAAGACCAACAGACTCATAAATCAGACTTCCTGTGGCAGGCTGAATAATGACCCCCCAAAAGTTGGTCATGTCATAATCCCTGAAACCTGGAAATGTTACCTTATGGAACAAAAGGGAAATTTCATCTGTGCTCTTATGCATCTTAAGACAGGGAGGTCACCCTGTATTTTCTGGGTGGGCCAGGTATAATCAAAGCGTTCTTTTTAGAGGGAGGAACATGATTAAGAGTCAGAGAAAAGACAAAGGGACAAAGGAAGAAGAGACGCAGTGATGTGCCTACAAGCCAAGGACTGTTGGAGCCCCTATAAGTCTAAGAGACAAGGAATGGATTCTCCCATGGAGCCTACAGAAGGAACAAACCGTGCCAACAGCTTAGTTCTAGCCCCATAAGACAAATTGTGGACTTCCAACCTCCAGAACTCTAGGAAAATCAGTGTATATCCCTGCTCCCACCCTTGCCCAATGCTGCAAGGCTTGTGGGATCTTAGTTCCCCAGCCGGGGTCGAACTGATTTCCTCTTAGTTCCCTGTGCCCTCGGCAATAGAAGCAAGGAGTCCTAACCAAGAGACCACCAGGGAAATTCCAAATTTACGCTATTTTAAGCTCTAATTTTGTGGAAAATTGTGACAATGGCACTTCCTCACCAGGGCTCTGAGAAGAATCAATTCTCAAACAGGGTGTAGTTTGCAGAAAGCAGGCCTCTGTCCATGAATACATGAACTCAGTAATTCCTTTATCGCTCACATTATTGTTACTTGAACTCAATAGAGAAAAAAACGTATATTGCATAAATATAAGAAGGGAGTTGTACCACACATCAAACTCAAGAACAGCAAAGTTAATAGCATATTTATCTTATGTGCCCAAGGCAGAAAGGTACCAGTGTCAGGACCTGGAATGCTGGAGATGGAGTTCAGATCAGTAAGTGTTCTAGACTAACACCATGCGATAGAAATATAATTCTAGCAGCCATATTGTTTTCATTGTGAAAGAAACAGGTGGAATTAATTTTAGTAATATATTTTATCTAATGCAGTATATGCACAACATTATCAACATGTATTCAATATGAAATGATTGGTGAGATGCTTTATGTTCTTTATTTATTAGAAAGCCTTCAAAATCCAATGTATATTTTGCAATCACAGCACATCACAACTTGGACTGGTTATGTTTCAGGTACTCAACAGCTACATGGGGCTAGTGACTACTGTATTTACTGTATTGGACAAAGCAGACTGAGAGCATCTAAATAGTCCCAAAGCCCAAATGGCATTAAAATGCATGGAGGTCACATAGGGAAATAGTCAATATTTTATCAGAACTCTGTATGGTGTGTCAGCTACAAAAATACTGAATCACTATGTTGTACACTTGAAAATAATACTGTAAGTCAAAGATACTTAGAATATTCATTTGAAGTAGCATACAAGATAAAAGTAAAGGGTTTATGCCACATTCTGATGCTGAAGATGAAAAAAAATTCATGCTGTTGAGGATTTATTCACTTGATGACTGTTAATTGACTATTAATACACTAATCACCATTTAAGAGGCATATAATTTTCTAGGTCACTGAAATTATGGTACGGTGTCTCAATTAAAAAATACAACAACAGGTGCTTATCTTAGAAATCCCTATAAAGCAGTCAGTTTTTACTAAAAGTCGTAAAACCTCAGGAAATAACCAGTGGACACGCTCTTGTGCTACGAGCACCTTGCCTTTCCTGTAAACATCCTGTCTGTAACCTGGGGGCTGGAGGTGATTACACCTGGTCCCTGGGCAGTTCCTGAAAATCTGAGCGTGAGACGTTTCCAAGCATGTTGCACAGATAATGAGCATACCAGATCGTGAACCTGAGACCACAGACAGAAACCACGGTTCACATCTTTAAAACTGTGAAATTGCAGAATCCTGACGTCAAGCCTCCATTGTAATAGTCTTGGGTTTAACTTGGGAGCTTTCGACTGCTGATTTAATTTGGTGGCCCTCTGAAACTGAGGCTCCTGGAGGTCCATTTGTCCACTGCTAGAACAACTATTAGTCTCATCTCCAAATAGCACTTGATGTTTCTTAAGTGGGCTTTCTAGTGGTGCCAGAACCTCCAGCATTCCAGGAAATGTGATCATCAGCAAATTGCATCTCCTTACATTTTTATCACGAAAAGGAAATTGACACTTGCGATCATACATTCTAAGAACCGGGTCTGAAGCTTATTCTATTTGAACTTCAAAATCCCTTAATATTGTGACTGACGCTGATGAAAGATTTTTCCTGTAAGTCAAACAAAGAGAGCTAGGCTCGCCTTTAAGAAGCCCATTCCAAACCAAGGCTCTCAGCCAGCTCTCCACAGAAACTGTTGACTAAAAAAAACTAATAGTGCAGAGGTCCTCACTCAGCTGGAGACAACTGTGCAAAACCCCCAGCCCCATATCAGTACTTTGGGCAATGTCTGGACCCAGTTCTGATGGTCACAACCTAGGGAAATTGCTACTGATCTAGTGTGCAGAGGTTACAGAGGCTGCTAAGAATCCTACAGTACATAGGACCACTCTCTAACCACCCTGAACAAATAATTGTCCCGCCCAGCCCAACAGTGCTCAATAGTGCCACAGTAGAGAAAGAAACTAGGGTATGCCTTGGAAAGCAGGAGAACCAGGGATACTTTTTCAGTGAGTGATTCCCAAAAGGCTGTCCTAGGGCTTCCCTGGTGGCTCAAAAAGTAAAAGGTAAAGAACTCACCTGCCAATGCAGGAGATGTGGGTTCGATTCCTGGGTGAGGAAGACCCCCTGGAGGAAATGGCAACCCACTCTGGTATTCTCGACAAGAAAATTCCATGTACAGAGGAGCCTGCGGGGCTACAGTCCATGGGGTCCCAAACAGTCGGACGTGACTGGGCGATTAAACAACAGCAGCAGCGCAGCACTGGGGAAGAGCAGGGACTCCAGACCAGATGGCCTGGGTTTCAACGCTGGTGTCCTCATTTACTGACTGTGCGTCTTGGGGCAAGCTACTAGACCTCTCTGTGCCTCCTTTTTCTCTTCTACAACTCGAGGATTATAATAACAGTATCTTCCAGGGAGAGCCCTTACAGGCTGTAAATGGGTTCATAAGTCTCACGTGTTTAGGACAGTGCCAGGCCTACATAATGCACTACAAGTGTGTATTTCTTAGGTGGCTATGCTGATCTCTGGAAAAATAAGTATCAGGGCTTAGAAAAGTTTGTGAGAAGCAAAGAAACAGCTTCAGACGCTGAATTGCCAGGGCAAGAAGAGAGAGTCAATTTCATCTGACAATCCCGGCCTTTCTCTCCAGTTCATCAACATTAATCATAAAGACATTGAGTAGAGGGCCCCTCAGCCCCTCACAGTGGGCTCTGTAAACCCTCACCATGGATCCTCCTCTGGTTTTCCCCCTCTTCCCGCAGCAAAACTAGCCACTGACCATCAGTTGGCCCCCTTCCAATAGAGTGGAAAACACAGGACGGTACAAGCACGGAACACAGCCACCCACAGACACACACGCCGGCCCAACAGTGGATGTCTGCAGCCCACCGAGTCCGCACGCACCGCTGGGTCCCTCTGCCTAAGGATGCAGCCAGGTGGGGCGCAGCAGATGTCAAGGAGGTTCAGCGAAGCCCGCCAGAGGGGAGCGCTGGGGAGTCCGTAGGCGCACCCAGCCTGACATCCTCTTTGAATTCCGTCTCAACGCGCACAGATACACCTGCCCACGGGTGCCTAGGGGGACGGGGGACAAAGAAAAGGGGCCAACGCGGGGGGCGGGGAAGCTCTTGGCCCGGGGCCAGTCGTCAGCCAGACACTCACCTGGCTGCCTTCCCTACTCCACCTGCCACCCAGAAGAGCAGAAGCGGGAGCGCAAGAGCCCAGGGCTGCAGCATCTTCGCGGGGTCCTCCTTCTTCCGTGCCTCCTGCTGCGCCGCCTTGGGAGGGCGTGGAACCCCAGGCGCCCCGGGGCCAGCGCCTCCGCTGCCCTCGGCTGCTCCGGCCTCGGCTCCTCCCGGGGCTCGGTCCTCGCGGGCGGGAAGCGGACGCCGGGCAACTGCGGCGGTGGCACTCGCTGGCCGGGAGAGGCTAGGGGCGCCCGGGAGAGCCGTACTGCAGCTCCTCTCCGGTGCGGGAGGGAGGGCGGGGCGGGCCGTGCACAAGTGGCCGGGAACCGCCTCCAGCACCACCCGCCGTCCTTCCCTCTCTCACTAAGACACTTCTGCCTTACTTTCTGCGCTTTCATACTCTGCGAGGTTTTCTTCCCAGATGGCAAATCACCGGCGGCTAGACCTGGAAGGTCACCAGGTTCTGGGCGACCCCTTCAGCTGACAAGTGATCTCTCCTGCTCATTTGCAACAGCTTTCCTGACGTGGGGGCCGCCAGAGGATATTGTAATATAATAACCAGTGCAGAAATCATGGTAGAAACACCAGTGCTATGTGAGCTCAGAGAATCCACGTGGGTATTTAGAGGTTCTCTGTTTCGACAACTTGTTATAATAGAATGAATGACTGGTCCCTCCTGCACCCCCTCCCTGCACCCACACCCTGCAGCTTCACGATGGGCAGAGCCTCTGGTCCCACACTTTGGCTTTGGACGTGGCTGTGTGACTTGTTTGACTAATGGCATAAGGACCAGTTCCAAGCCTAGATGTTAAGACCTAGGCCTCTATTATGGTGGTGAGAAGACCATGCCCCAGCCAGCCTCTTGACTCAAAGAGAATGAGGATCAGGGGGAACAGAGCTACTTGGTCAACTGCAGACCTGTAGCAAGCCTAGTGTATACTAGCCAACCCGCAGATGCATGAGTAAACTCAGTCATGGTCAGCAGTGCCAGCCAAGCTACTGAGGCTTATTGGGATAATTTGTTACACAGCAGTAACAAACAGTCTGATACACCTGTGACCTGCTATCAGAAATAAAATGAAGAATATAGAGAAAGAGGAGATTTGTCTTGACTGTAAGCTTGACTCCTGGTTACATAATGGGTATATGCTTTAATTCTAGGCAGTGAAATATGCAAAATGGGGATATGGCAGATGCCTGCTGCAAACCATGGACATCCGTAATGGAGTAAGCCATGCTCCACTGGATCTTCTGTTTTATGGATGAAGACATCTTAATGGACTCAGTATCCTTGGTTAGTAACCATTTAAGCCTTGAACTGTTCATAGCTAATAGTGACAAGCATTATCTTAAACACTTTAAACACATCTTACTGAACACTCACAACTGTGTAGGTTAGGGTAAATAGCTCCCTCATGTTTGAAGCTAGGGTAAATAGCTGCCTCATGTCCAACTGAGAGGCAGAGAGGTGAAATGACTTGCCCCAGTTCACAAAGCTAACAAGTATAGCGCCAGGATTGGAGACTAGCAGGCATCTCCCCCTGGGCTGTGCCACTACTATACTGACCCCTTTTTTTCATCTTCTGACTCCTTGGTGACTTCAGATGTCAGTGAGTCTCATCAACAAGGTAATAAGATGATCTCTTCAAGACCATTACTAAAACCCTTTGAAATCTTCATATCATAATGAGCTCTATCAACCAAAAATATCAAAATTGAATGGAAAGAATATAAAGGTATGAATGGTATACCTACCTATGAATGAATGGTATCTTAAAGCAAATGCAAGATTAAATTTGTCTAAGTGTGGGTTTTCCCACAAGCAGATGCTAAGGCAAGGATTTGAGCAGAAGTAGATTGCTCTACCGGAGAAGGCAATGGCAATCCACTCCAGTGTTCTTGCCCTGAGAATCCCAGGGATGGTGGAGCCTGGTGGGCTGCTGTCTATGGGTCGCACAGGGTTGGACACGACTGAAGCGACTTAGCAGCAGCAGCAGCAGCAGATTGCTCTACAGGCACACAAAACAGTAGTAGGGGAGTGAGGGAGTGAATCAGGAAGGGAGGAAAACAATAGCAGGAATGTATCAAGTTATCACAGGGCCACTGAAGCATCAGGCTGCCAGCATCAGCCAGAGCCAGCCTAGATTGTGCATCGCCACGTGATCTCATGCAACAAGCGAGGGAGGTAGGGTATTTAGACACCATCTGAATTCAGAGATTGCCTAAAGGGCACTGATCCCAGGACTTCTGCTTGCTGAGCTGAGGGCAGAGAAAGCTGAGGGCAGAGAGCTGAGCCAAAGAAAGCCCTTAGTGCTGTAGATGCCAACTGGTGAAGTCCTATTGAAATGTTAAGGCTGGAGGTATACGGGCAAGGCCCCACAGTGACTGTGACCTAAAGTCTAGAAATTGAATTGAACTGAGACTTAAGCTTTTACCCATGCCACTTCTCCCCACACATTCACACCCAAATCACTCCCTCCTCCAAAATCACCATTCTTCAAAAAACTCCTACTAGAACATAATAAGCCTCCCACCTGCTTAGCCCTGCATTATCAAGGGTCAGAATTACATCTCGCATAACGTTTGTCTGTCACTTTCTAGCTTTAGTTTCAGCATTTTCATGTGGTTTCTGCTTTGTTTTTTCCGAGGTGATTTTTGTTTAATTAAAGGAGGTGATGAACATGACAAGGGGAACATGAAAGGGGAAACTTTCAGAGGAAGTCAAACACTCCTCCGCCAATGCACCCATTATTTCCTGGGGAGAACTATCGACGAGGGCACGGTCAGGAAACGTGAGGAACAGAGAAGGAAACCTGGAAATGATGTGCAGCCAGGCGAGAAGATGCAGGACACAAACTTCCACTTAGAGGCAGGTGTTTGTTATAACCACACCGGCAGGGCTGACTTTGAGGAGAACTGCTCTTTAGATGGCCCTACTGCATTCTACAAAGGAAAAGCAATCTTTGATCAGAATCATAAAATCGCCCGCCCTTTTTACAGGAATACTTATTTTTTCCCAATGTATTTCCACTTAGCCCCCTGCATGGCACAGGAGTGATGGGGTATTTTTGTGCTTGCTGAATATATACACATAACACACATATAAAGCTTTCAGCCCTTATGATCTGCCTGGGGTTGTGATCCAGAAGTTATACTGAAATATCAACATCAGAAGTAAAGCACTGTTGCATGAAAAGGCAGGGTGGGAGGGTGTCCAAGCCAGAGTTTTCAAACTTTAATGTCAATACAAATTACCTGGAGGGTCTCTTGTTAAAATGTTCCCAGGTGGCGCTAGTGGCAAAGATCCTGCCTGCATGCAGACGATGCAAGAGAAATAGGTTCAGTCCCTGGTCCGGGAAGATCCCCTGGAGGAGGCCATGGCAACCCACTCCCATATTCTTGCCTGGAGAATCCCATGGACAGAGGAGCCTGGCAGGGGTCGCAGAGTCGGACACAACTGAAGCGACTTAGCACGCACTTGTGAAAATGCAGGTTCTGTCTGTGTGGCTCTGGAATGAGGGCTGAGTCTTGATTGCAAAAAGGAACCCAAGTGGTGCCCAGGCAGTTTGCTGAGAACAACTAGGGCAGTGAGAGTCTAGAGACCACCTGGCCCAGTAGTTCTCAAGTTCAGCTGCATATTGGGATCATCTGGGAAACTGAAACTACTGAGGCCTGTGTCCCACGCAAGGTGAGTCTACTGTCTGGACTATGGCTTGGGCATGGGGACAGTTGGAAGCTCCTTGGGTGGTTCTATTGGAGAACCAAGATTGAGATCCATTGATCTGGACCAGCTCTGACATCTTACAGATGGAAAAACTCCATGTGTGAAGCACCTTGCCTGAGGCCGCACCCAGGATGAGTTCATGTCCCTGAGTTTCCATCACATCAGCCCTCCCCTTCAAACTTTACAACATGTTCTCCATCACCAGTCCTACCGAAGAAGAAAACGGCATGGCTTCTTCACCTTCTCCATCAGTTGTACCCCAGCAACATGGTCTAGAAATGGATGTCTTTTCCTAGTCTCTTCCTTTTCATCTCTGCTTGTCCCATGAAAGGAGGCAGTGAAGAAGTAAGTGTTAGACTCAATGCAGACACTGTTAAATTCTGCAGGAGAAAGTGTGTCTTTAGGGACCCATTGCTTTCCTTCATCCCGTGCCTGTCAAGGAATCTGTTCTTGGGGATTTAAGGTTGAAAAAAAAATTCCAAACAACTTCAGTCTTCTTTCCTTTTCTCCCTTCCCACCTCACAGCCTCCATCCTTCCCTTTCGATTCCTACCCTCTGTCCTTACTCAAACATTTACCTGAGTGCTACATTGCTCAGTCACGTCTGACTCTCTGCAACCCCATGGCTGTAGCCTACCAGACTCCTCCATCCATGGAATTTTCCAGGCAAGAATACTGGAGTGAGTTGCCATTCCCTTCTCCAGGGGATCTCCCCGACCCAGAGATTGAACCAGGCTCTCCTGCATTGTAGGTAGACGCTTTACCACCTGAGCCACCAGGGAAGTCCATAAAACATTTACCTGGAAGCTACAAAATGCCAGGCCCTGGTATTTATTGTCCACTAAGTGAGGACACTTGGTGGACATGGGTACACAGATGGTCCCTGGTTACTTTTACTCCCTGGTGACATGGGCTGGACAACCAGCAATATAAGAATGTGTGATCTTTAACAACAGAACTCTCACTTCTTAGGAAGCAGGAAAAAATGAAGGAAAGATTAAAAGAGGAAACAAAACCCATCATGATCCATTTTCTCCTCAAATTTTGCCAACTTCCCACTTGAGATTTGGGGAAGAGAAAGTAATTGATATATGTGGAGTGATTCTGACATGTAAACATTTTAGGCCTCCCTGATAGCTCAGTTGATAAAGAATCCACCTGTAATGTGGGAGACCTGGCTTCGATCCCTGGGTTGGGAAAATCCCCTGGAGAAGTGAAAGTCTACCCACTCCAGTATTCTGGCCTGGAGAATTCCATGGACTGCATAGTCCTTAGGGTTGCAGAGTCGGACACAACTGAGTGACTTTCACTTTCAAACATTTTAGAGAGAGTAACTGTTTACTCTTAACAATACTGATATAAAGTAGATATCACTACACAATTTTACATCAATGGGAGGTTTAGAGCAGACAAAATGTTATGTTAAGATCACTTATCAACATAACAGAAAGAACATGGTTTTGAAGTTAGATCTCACTGAAGATTAATTTTGCCACCAGATTTCATTCTTCATGACATGAAGTGGTGGTGGTGGGGAAGGGGGCAGGGATCAGTTCACCACCAGCAACAGTGAATCATGTTGTATGTGGAGGGGAGGGGAGTATGTTCTACTCCTCTAAACCAATAGGAGTTTCTTCAGATTTTTCAGTGAGTCTATGATCCTTTAAATGTGGTTACCGTATAGAAAAATCCCCTTGTTGTCTGCATGTGAGCTCTCTTGACTTTTACCAAATTCATGTTTCCAGCTTAAGGCACTCAATCATCAGGGGCTCTTCTGTCTTTACTGGGGGAAGGTATGGCTTGAGTTCATCCTGAGCACTTCCTTCCTGTCCCAAGTGTAAACATCTTTTGCTATTTTCTTGTTCACAATTGAATGTAATAATAACTTGGCATACACCTACCAGGCTTGTCTATTTACTTTTTCCTATGTAAACCCTATAGAATGATTTCTGAGAGCTAAAGCCAGGAAACTCAGTTTAGATACCCTTAAGAGTAAAGGCTTTTACTCAAAGTCACTCCAACTTGATTTGGGAAAGTTGGGTTGAGAAATATTCTGTGAACTCTAAGATTAGAACTACATTTGTGACCTTTTTTTTAAAAAAAGATAAAAATAGTAAAATTTGTTAAAACAAAAAATTTTTAAAACATATTTGCCTCTTTATTTTCAAAAAGTTCTCATACATGGTTTATAGATTTATTCATTCTTTTAACAAACATTTGATGTCTTCTGGCCATCACAGGCTGGACAGTGTTTGGTTGAGGTATAAAGATGACTAAGACATAATCCCTACCCCTAGGTGACAGAAATGTAAATATACTATTAGAATAAATAGCCTAAGTCTTAAAGAAGTACTTTAGGGTGCTGTGGACATAAAAAAACTGAAAGTCGCTCAATCTTGTCTGACTCTTTGCAATGCCATAGACTATACAGTCCATGGAATTCTCCAGGCCAGAATACTGGAGTGGGCAGCCTTTCCCTTCTTCAGGGGATCTTCCCAACCCAAGGATTGAACCTAGGTCTTCCTCATCACAGGCTGATTCTTTACCAGCTGAGCCACAAGGAAAGCCTGCAGAAATAAAAAAGGGAAGAGATGAATTCTTTGTGTTCTCTACATGCAAATGTTTGTCCCTGTTTGACTCACTGCATTTATGAATCGTCTTATAAAATGATTTTTAAATGGCAAGATTTCTAGAAAATAGAAAACCCTGACAACTGCATTCATTCAGAAAATAACTTGCCCCAAACCCACTGTCCTGACTCACAGGAGCTCTGCTATTCTTGAGTGAGGCACTATTTGGTTAAAAAAAAAAAGAAGAAGAAGAAGAAGAAGAAGAAAAGCCTAAAACTGGAAATGAGAAGAATCAGAATTTAGTGCCAAGTTCAATCCAGTCTGCCTATTTGAGTCTCACGTTCTACATCTATATCATGCTTGCAAAGGATTCTGGGGGCTTCCCAGGTGGCTTGCTGCTGCTGCTAAGGTGCTTCAGTCATGTCTGCCTCTGTGCAACCCCATAGACGGCAGCCCACTAGTCTCCTCTGTCCCTGGTATTCTCCAGGCAAGAACACTGGAGTGGGGTGCCATTGCCTTCTCCATCCGAGGTGGCTTAGACAGTAAAGAATCTGCCTACAATGCAGGAGATGCAGGTTTGATCCCTGGGTCAGGAAGATCCCCTGAAGAAGGAAATGGCAACACACTCCAGTATTCTTGCCTGGAAAATTTCATGGACAGAGGAACCTGGCAGGCTATGGTCCGAGGGGTCAGAAAAGAGTCGGACATGAGTGACTGAGCAACTAAACAACAACAAAAGAGTTCTGAACCCATCACTGTCTTTCTCCAAAGTTGCCTGATTCAAACACTTTGTTTGGGAGGAGGGTGGGAAAAAATCATCTATGTCCCCAAAGACTGTATTTGAAATGGCAAAGTTGGGTTAACTTCAGCAAAGGAAACTTGATCTCAAGAATCAATGGATAGACAAATGAGTGGACTTTTTTTTTCTTCCCTTGTGGTTAAGATCCATCCAGCTTTGCTTCTAGAGTTTATTCCACAGCCTGTGAGAGCTGTTACATGTACACATTGATTTGTTGAGTATCCATTTGGGGCCAGGAACAATGCCTGGGTTGGTGATATAAAGTTCAGGATGTCTAGCATTAAATGACATTAGTGCCCCCAGTCATCATGCTTACCTTTAAAGCCATTGTGAATTTTCAAAACACCCTCATGAAAGTGGTACTATCCTGGTGAGAACCACTGGCCTAGCATGCTGACGAGCTTCATGAGCCTGGCTGAAGGGTTTGGACTTCATCCTATGGGCTCTGGGAGCCATTGAGGGACTTTAGACAGGGACTAACATGATACATTGGAGAAGGCAATGGCACCCCACTCCAGTACTCTTGCCTGGAAAATCCCATGGAAGGAGGAGCCAAGTGGGCTACAGTCCATGGGGTCACTAAGAGTCCAACACGACTGAGCGACTTCACTTTCATTTTTCACTTTCATGCATTGGAGAAGGAAATGGCAACCCACTCCAGTGTTCTTGCCTGGAGAATCCCAGGGACGAGGGAGCCTAGTTGGCTGCCATCTATGGAATCACACAGGGTTGGACATGCCTGAAGCGACTTAGCAGCAGCAGCAGCAGCAGCAACATGATACATGCCAACATCTGTTGGATCATCGAAAAAGCAAGAGAGTTCCAGAAAAACATCTACTTGTGCTTTATTGACTATGCCAAAGGCTTGGACTGTGTGCATCACAACAAACTGTGGAAAATTCTGAAAGAGATGGGAATACCAGACCACCTGACCTGCCTCCTGAGAAATCTGTATGCAGGTCAGGAAGCAACAGTTAGAACTGGACATGGAACAACAGACTGGTTCCAAATTGCGAAAGGAGTACATCAAGGCTGTATATTGTCACCTGCTTATTTAACTTATATGGAGAGTACATCATGAGAAATGCTGGGCTGGATGAAGCACAAGCTGGAATCAAGATTGCCGGGAGAAATATCAATAACCTCAGATATGCAGATGATACCACACTTATGGCAGAAAGCAAAGAAGAACTAAAGAGCCTCTTGATGAAAGTGAAAGAGGAGAGTGAAAAAGTTGGCTTAAAACTCAACATTCATAAAACCAAAATCATGGCATCTGGTCCCATCACTTCATGGCAAATAGATAGGGAAACAATAGAAACAGTGACAGACTTTAGTTTTGGGGCTCCAAAATCACTGCAGATGGTGACTGCAGCCATTAAATTAAAAGACACTTGCTCCTTGGAAGAAAAGTTATGACCAACCTAGACAGCATATTAAAAAGCAGCAACATCACTTTGCCAACAAAGACATTACACTGCCAAGTCAAAGCTATGGTTTTTCCAGTAGTCATGTATGGATGTGAGAGTTGGACTATAAAGAAAGCTGAGCACCAAAGAATTGATGCTTTTGAACTGTGGTGTTAGAGAAGATTCTTGAGAGTCCCTTGGACTGCAAGGAGATCCAACCAGTCCATCTTAAAGGATATCAGTCCTGAATATTCATTGGAAGGACTGATGCCGAAGCTGAAATTCCAATACTTTGGCCACCTGATGCAAAGAACTGACTCATTGGAAAAGACCCTGATGCTGGGAAAGATTGAAGGTGGGAGAAGGGGATGCAGATGAGATGGTTGGATGGTATCATATGTTTGAGTAAACACCAGGAGCTGGTGATGGACAGGAAGGCCTGGTGTGCTGCAGTCCGTAGGGTCACAAGGAGTCGGACACGACTGAGTGACTGAACTGAACTGAACATGATACATGATCAAATATGTGTGTTTAAGGGCACCGAGACTTCTGAATCCATTAATTGCCAAAGGCTTCTTACTGTGAACACCTGCAACTCTTTGAGAGTTTCTTAGTTACTGACAGCAGCCCCAAACCATTGACGGATAGGGACTTGGTGAGTCAATACCCCAGCCACCTCACCCCTTGTTTGGGAAAACTGAGTCATATCGTACATCCTCCCTTAGTGATCCCCAGGGGGAATGATGTCCAGAGGCCCAGAGAGGAAACAGGCTTCATAACTTACTCTCCCATGGCTTCCTTCTTTTCCTTGTCTCACTTTCCCCTCCCTTGCCAGTGTTCCCAGGAATCACCTTCCAAATACCTGCTGGCATTCACCTTCTTGCCTCCAGGGAAACCCCAAACAAGACATTTATATATTCTGGTAGAAACAATTTCCACTCTTACTTTGAATTACGTCTTATGGCATTTTTGGAAGCAGAATCTCCTTTTAAATCCATCTAGCATAAATTCTATTATATGTGTGAGCTCTGAGGTTCCCCAAGGCCAATTTGAGAAGAGTGGGGTGTTTTGCCCTTCTTGAGATGGAGAAGTGGTCATTTTGGTATGACCCATTCATTTATTCTAGTCTGATTATAACCAAGGGGATAAAACCCATGAGTTTAATCTTAAACTCATTGATTGGTCACACACCTTTCATTTAGTGAACTTGTAAGAATGTGGTATTTTCTCTTTGGTATAAAATCAGTATGGTGTGAAAATGAAGAAATCGCATCTTTTAAATTTTGTTTTCAGTGCAACAAAGTATACTATAAATTCCCTAAATGACAGATTTATGACATATGTGAATTCTAGTATTTCCTTCTTTTGTCAAACGCATGGTACTTCTTGTATGCCAGGGACATGAATTTATGTAATGAGAAGCATATGGTATAAACACAATATGACAACTATTATATATTTCTTTGATAAACAGAAAAAGAATATGTAATTTTTTTGATGCTAACTACTCCTCAGATTGTAAAAATAAGCTATCCCATGTTTGCTACTAGGCTCCATTAAGATGACTTAATTACTAAAACATTTCAGATGACTGCATATTCTCAAGAATTAACAATACAATATATCTGATGGAAATATGTGAGTGTGCCTAGAGTTTACTGTTGAAAAGTCTATGTTGTTTGCTTTCAGTCAATAAAGGTTTACATGGCACAGATCCATGGGACAAAGCAGGAAATAAGAGAAAATTCCTGCTCTTGCAGCTTCTTTATAATGAAGGAAAGCAGGCAATTAACAATTAGATAAAAGCAAACCACAACCAACAATACCTTAAAAAAATCATACACCATGCTCAAGCTGGATTTATTCCAAGGTCACAAGGATAGCTCAACATAGGCAAATCAATCAGTGTGATATACAACATCAACAAAAGACAAAAACCACAAGATCATCTCAACAGGAATAGGAAAAGCATTTGACAATATTCATTCATGATTAAAAACTCTCCAAATGGGTAGAGCAGGACCATTTTTTAACATAATAAAAGTCATTTACTACAAACTCACAGCCAATGTAATATTCAATAGTAAAAAGCTGTAAGCCTTCTCACTAAATTCAGGAATTAGACAAGGATGCCACTCTCACCACTTCTATTCAACATAGTATTAGAAGTCCTAGCCACAGTAGTCAGACAAATCTCTAGGAATAAATTTAACCAAGGAGGTACAAGACCTACATTCTTAAGACTTAAAAGCATTGATGAAGAAAACTGATGATTTCAAGAAATAGGATAGCCCATGCTCTTCAAATGGAGGAATTAAAATTATTAAAATGGCCATACTACCCAAAGCAATCTATAGATTTAATGCAATTCCTATCAAAATATCCATGACTAAAACAAATAATCCTAAAATTTATATGGAACCAAGAAAGATCCCAAATTGCCAAAGCAATCTTGATAAAAAAGGACAATGCTGAAGATATGACCCTCCCAGACTTCAGACAATACTACAAAGCTACAGTAATCAAAACAGCATGGTACTGCCACTAAAAGAGACACATATATGAATGGAACAGAGTGGAGAGCCTAGAAATAAACTGGCACACCTACAATCAATCTACAACAAAAGAGGCAGGAATATACGATGGAGAAAAGACAGTCTATTCAACAAGTGGTGCTGGGAGAACTGGACAGCTACATAAAATAATGAAATTAGAACATTTTCTCACACCATATACAAAAATAAACACAAAATGATTTAAAGACCTAACTGACCTGAAACCATAAAACTCTGAGAACAGAACATCGGTGAAACACTCTCTGACACGAATCGTAGCAATATTATCTTGTGTAAGTCTACTAAGGCAAAAGAAATAAAAAGAAATGGGACCTCATTAAACTTTTGCACAGCAAAAGTAACCATCAATGAAATGAAAAGACAATCTACAGATTGGGAGAAAATATTCGCAAATGATGAGACTGACAAGGGGTTAATATATGAAATATACAAACAGTTCATATAACTCAATATCAAAAAACCCAAACAACTCAGTCAAATATGGGAAGAAGACCTAAATAGACATTTCAGCAAAGAAGGCATACAGATGGCCAACAGGGATGTGAAAAGATTCTCAATATTGTTCATTTAGAGAAACGCAAATCAAAGCCATAATGAAGTATCAGCTCACACCCATCAGAATGGCTATTATCAAAAAGTCCACAAATAAAAAATGTTGGAGAAGATGTGGAAAAAGGGAACCCTCCTATACTACACTATTGGTAGGAATGTAAATTTGGCATAGCCGCTATTCCAGTCACTGTCTGGAAAGCAGTATGAAAATTCTCAAAAAACCAAAAATAGAGCACCATATGATTCCGCAATACAACTCCTGGGTATATATCCAGAAAAGATAAAAACACTAAATTGAAAACATACATGCCCCCCAATATACATAACAGCACTATTTAAAATAGCCAAGACATGGAAACAACCCAAGTGTCCATCAACAGACAATGAGATTTAGAAGATGTAGTGTGTGTATATATATATATATGCTTCCCAGGTGACCCCAGTGGTAAAAATTCCACCAATGTAAGAGATTTAAGAGACCCAAGTGCAGTCCTTGGGTCAGGAAGATCCCCTAGGAGGAGGGCATGGCAACTCACTCCAGTATTCTTGCCTGGAGAACCCCATGGACAGAGGAGCCTGGAGGGCTACAGTCCATAGGGTTGCATAGAGCTGGACATCACTGAAGAAACTTAGCACACATGCAGGGTATATATATATGTGTGTGTGTGTGTGTGTGTGTGTGTGTGTGTGTGTGTGTGTGTGTGTGTATACACACAATGGAATACTACTCAGCCATAAAAAAGAACGAAATATTGCCATTTGCAATGTGGCCGGACCTAGAGAATACTATGCTTAGTGAAATAAGTTGTACAGAGAAAACACAAATACCATACAATAGTATCTATATGTGGACTCTGAAGGATAACACGAATGTATATGCAAAACAGACACAGATTCACGGAATATAGAAAACACACTTGTGGTTACCAAAGAGGAGAGAGAAGGGGAGGAGCGACAACTTTGGTATATGGGATTAACAGAGGCAAAATACATACATACATAAGCAACAACCATGTACTGTGAAGCATGGGGAATTATACCCATTACCCTGTAACAACCTATAGTGAAATATAATCTACCAAAATACTGAATCACTTTGCTATACACCAGAGGCTAATACAACACTATAAATCAAATAAACTTCATTCAAAAACTATAAAAATTTAAAACCATGTACATAAATGCACAAGTAATATAACGTGCTTTTAGGTGTAGAAAAAATGTTTAAATAATCTGGACATCTTGTTACTACCTAGGCCCTCTCTTGATTTGGCTTTATAAATCACAGGAAAACAAAATTGGAGATTTTAGTCAAGTCATTTACTTGTGTTTGGCTTTACATGTCATTTATTTAAACTGCAACTGCTTTTTAAAGCCTATCTTTCAGGACTTCCCTGGTGGCCCAGTGGTTAAGATTCTGCCCTTCCAATGCTGGAGTGCTGAATTTGATCCCCGGGCAAGGAAATAAGACCAGCACATGCTGCATGGTGTGGGGAAAAAAAAAAAAAAAACAACCTGTCTTTCAAAGTAACATTTTAATTAAGATTTTTTCAAATAACAAAACATTCATTTGGTCTCATTTGGAGACACGGAGAGGGATATTAATCACAGCATGTGTATTTTTCAAATGTGACTTTGGACCTCATACAAAATAGCTGTTGAAAGCTTAACATTACTAAGTCCCAACTGGTCATGGATAATTCAACATCAGGAAATGCAGAGAAATAATAAAAGTGCAAACTTCAGCAATAAAGCAGCACAAGACTTCCTACTTCTCAAATAAAGTCAAATGCCTTTAGAATTCAGTTCAGTTCAGTCGCTCAGTCGTGTCCAACTCTTTGCAACCCCATGAACTGCAACACACCAGGCCTCCCTGTCCAACACCAACTCCCGGAGCCCACCCAAATTCACGTCCATTCAGTTGGTGACTCCATCCAACCATCTCATCTTTTGTCATCCCCTTCGCCTCCTGCCCTCAATCTTTCCCAGCATCAGGGTCTTTTCCAATGAGTCAGCTCTTCGCATCAGGTGGCCAAAGTATTGAAGTTTCAACTTCAACATCAGACGCTCCAATGAACACCCAGGACTGATCTCCTTTAGGATGGACTGGTTGCATCTCCTTGCAGCCCAAGGGACTCTCAAGAGTCTTCTGCAACACCACAGTTCAAAAGCATCAATTCTTCGGCGCTCAGCTTTCTTTATAGTCCAGCTCTCACATCCATACATGACCACTGGAAAAACCATAGCTTTGACTAGACGGACCTTTGTTGGGAAAGTAATGTCTCTGCTTTTTAATATGCTATCTAGTTTGGCCATAACTTTCCTTCCAAGGAGTAAGCGTCTTTTAATTTCATGGCTGCAGTCACCATCTGCAGTGATTTTGGAGCCCAGCTGTGTTATATTATGAGCTTTGCTTCCACTTTGGGGAGCTAACTTAAGAATCTTCTTTCCTCTGTTCTTAATGAATTGAACCACAGACATGACCCAAACCTGCAAATGACTGTCACCTGGATGTCAACACTGCTACTGAAGTACAGTCCAGCTCCAGTGTCCTTACCCTGAATGTGACATGATCTGTTTTCTTGTAATGAGAGCATCACAAGCATGTAATTCTGAGATCAAACATGCCTGGACTTTCAAGACTTACAAATCAAGTGATCTATCTCAAGCCGCTACTAATTCTTGGGGAAAGTGAATCGTTTGATCATGGTATTTCTTCACCAGTTTCAAGGGTCAATGAGAACACTCTTAGATGTTTGACATTGAGAAAGCTTGTGCTCTGATTTGAGTGTAAGTGCAAATACATGTGAGACACTGTCACTGAAGGAGGTGACAGGTCTGCTGTACTGTGCTGTGCTTACTTGCTTCAGTTGTGTGACCTATGGACTGTGGCCCGCCAGGCTTCTCTGTCCATGGGATTCTCCAGACAAGAATACTGGAGTGGGTTGCCATGCCTTCCTCCAGGGGATCTTCCCAACCCAGGAACTGAACTCGTACCTCCTGTGTCTCCTGCATTGCAGGCAGGTTCTTTACCTACTGAGTCACCGGGGAAGTTCCCCAAGTTTGCTATCCATGGTTGAATCTCTTCTTGTGCTTTTCCCTTTCTGTCCTACTCAAACTGATGCAAGGCCAGCTGGAAGTTCTGGTTTCCACTCTTATTCATAAAGGCATGGACATGAGAAATAATGAATTCTAAGACAAATTTTGGAAAATAAACTTCTACAGAAGTAGACCTCATTTTACCTGATTATCCTCCATCTTTATTGTGTTTTGACTTTATGACATAAAATTTCAGAGCTAGATGGCACCTTGGGCATGATCTGGATCACTTCCACAAATATGGAACTGAGGTTAAAGCCCCACTTCTTACTAACTGTATCACAAGGGATGCATTGGTTTTTTTCTTAATTTCCTTAACTGTGAAACAGGAAAAAGCTACTTTGCCGAGTCATTGAGAAGTTACATGAGTTGATATAAACTCAGCCCTTAGAACGGGCTTCCCCAGTGGCTCAGTGGTAAGGAGTCTGCCTTCAATGCAGAAGTTGCAGGAGACACGAGTTCGAACCCTGGGTGGGAAGATCCCGTGGAGGAGGGCATGGCAACCCACTTCAGTATTCTTGCCTGGAGAATCCCAGGGACAGAGGAGCCTGGCGGGCAACAGTCCATAGGGTCACAAAGAGTCAGACACAACTGAAGCAACTTAGCACTCACACACAGCCCTTGGAATGGTGCCTGGCACGGGACAAGCACCCACTAAGTATAAGATGACATTGGGGTTGGAAAGGTTTTTTATGAGATGGATCCAAGGACCGCAACTAGAGAAAGGCAGCCAGGACTTCTGACTCCCAGCCCAAAGTTCTTTCCATTATACCACACTATAAAGCTAATATTGGTTTTGGAGTTTGGGGCTTAAACAGAAGTTCACCTTCCAGTTATACTGTTGATTAGTATACCAAAGAGACTGTATATTGTCACCCTGCTTATTTAACTTATATGGAGAGTACATCATGAGAAATGCTGGACTGGATGAAGAACAAGCTGGAATCAAGACTGCCAGGAGAAATAGCAATAACCTTAGATATGCAGATGACACCACACTTATGGCAGAAAGCAAAGAACTCAAGAGCCTCTTGATGAAAGTGAAAGAGGAGAATGAAAAAGTTGGCTTACAATGCAACATTCAGAATACTAAGATCATGGCATCTGGTCCCATCATTTCATGGCAAATAGATGGAGAAACAGTGACAGACTTTATTATCTTGGGCTCCAAAATCACTGCAGATGGTGATTGCAGCCATGAAATTAAAAGACATTTACTCCTTGGAAGAAAAGCTATGCCCAACCTAGACAGCATAATAAAAAACAGAGACATTACTTTGCCAACAAAAGTCCATCTAGTCAAAGCTATGGTTTTTCCAGTAGTCATGTATGGATGTGAGAGTTGGAATGTAAAGACAGCTGAGCACCAAAGAATTGATGCTTTTGAACTGTGGTGTTGGAGAACACTCTTGAGAGTCCCTCCTGCAAGGAGATCCAACCAGTCCATCCTAAAGGAGATCAGTCCTGAATATTCATTGGAAGGACTAATGTTGAAGCTGAAACTCCTTTACTTTGGCCACCTGATGCAAAGAACTGACTCATTGGAAAAGACTCTGATGCTGAGAAAGATTGAAGGTGGGAGGAGAAGGGGATGACAGAGAATGAGATGGTTGCATGGCATCACTGACTAGATGGACATGAGTCTGAGTAAACTACGGGAGTTGGTGATGGATAGAGAGGCCTGGTGTGCTGCAGTCCATGGGGTCACAAAGAGTCGGACATGACTGAGGGACTGAACTGGACACCAAAGAGGTATGTATTTGTTAGACCTAACTTTGTGCATAATGACAAATACAGAGTCAATATTAAATGTAAGAATTCTGCTAATGCTTTCTAACATAAAACGATTCTTTAAAAGTTGTCTTCTGTAGCCTCCTATTTTCTATAATAAATCTTCTAAAGCTTTATTCTTCAGCTATGTTAGATCCCAAACACAATCACACCAATAAAAAACTCAGCCTAGGACATCCCCTGTGGCACAGTGGAAAAGAATTCACCTGCCGATGCAGGGGACATGGGTTTGATCCCCAGTCTGGGAAGATTCCACATGCTGAGCAACAACGCACCCTGTATGCCACAACCACTGAGCCTGCTCTCTAGAACCCACAAGCCCCAAGTACCAAGCCTGTGAGCTGCAACTACTGAAGCTCACATGCTCTAGGGGAGGCATGTCGCAACTACTGAGTTCGTGTGCCAAGAGCCTGTGCTATGCAACAAGAGAACCCACCATAATGAGAAGTAGCATACCGCAACAACGGGTAGCTACCACTCGCTGCAACTGGAGAAAGCCCATGCAAAGCAACACAAAGACCCACTGCAGCCAAAACATGCACAAATAAAAAATGTTAGTTCTTTTCTTAATGTTATTTCTAAAAAAAGAAAACTCACTGTGTACTATCCATACACACTAAGGTTCATAGTAGCAGTATTTACACTAGTCAAGACAAAGCAACCTAAATGCCCAAAGTCAGGTGAATGGATAAAGACAGTGCAGTACATAATACAATGGACTATTACTCAGCCATAAAAAAGAACAAAACAATGCCATCTGGACCTAGAGGTTATCATACTAAGGGAAGTAAGTCAGACAGAGAGATACGAATATCATATTATACCACTTCATGTGGAATTTAAAATATGACATAAATGAACTTATTTACAAAACAGAATGAGACTTATAGACATAGAAAATAAACTTCTAGTTGTCAAAGGGGGAAGGGAGGGGAACAGGTATAAAGGAGCTCAGGATTTGCACATACAAGTTACTATATATAAAACAGTAAACTACAAGGTCCTACTCTATAGCACAGGGAGCTATATTCAGTATCCTGTAATAAACAAGAATGGGAAAGAATATGAAAAAGAATATATGTAAATATATACAAAACTGACTATATGTATATAACTGAATCACTATGCTGTGCAATAGAGACTGACACAACATTGTAAATGAATTACACTTCAATTTAAAAAATAGTAAATGGAAAAAATGTATTATCTCATGGTGGTGTAGAGAAACATTTATGCTTCAGTGAAAAGTACTGTTTAGATCACACCCTTCCTGGTTTTCTGAGTCTAGCCTTTCATTGTCTTTGAGCTATTTTGTTGCAAGCTATAAGTTACTAATATAACAATGCAAAATCATTCATATCTACAGAAATGTACATCCTGTCTTCTGGAGATTCAAGCGACTTCCCTCCCTCATGGTTGAAGAGGGCAGTTTTGGTTCCATTTGCAAGCTCGTTTCAACATTTCTGATTTATATATGTCTGTTCTTTGGTTTCTCCTTTGAACTAGCTTACTAGTTCGCACAGTAATTAAATAAAATCTTTAACATGTGTTTATATCTTTATCACCTCACCTTTTAAAAAACTATCTTTTAATTAATCTTAACCTTTATACTAAGAGCCATCTGACATATTAGTTGAAATATTTGAGATATAATACAAACATACATATATTTACATTTTATTTTATTTGTGAGGCATAGATTTACTAACTAAAACATTCCCAGTTGCTGTTGTTCTAGTCTATGTTACTTTTATCAACTTAGATTCCCTAACCAGTTTTCTTGGTCACAATTTATTTCCACTTAACTCAAATATATTTCTTAAATTTGAATAATGCAAAATGTCTCTCCCATTCAAATTTGTTCAAGTAGAGATAATAAAATTTAATTTTAAAATTAGTATATCAAAAATAAAGTAAAATTAATGTATCATATCACATCAAAAAGAATAAAGCCTAGGACTAAATCTAAAACTATCAGACACTGATGAAAGAAATTAAGGAAGAGAAAAACAGAGGGAAAGTGAAAGTTGCTCAGTTGTGTCTGACTCTGCAATCCCATGGACTATACAGTCCATGGAATTCTCCAGGCCAGAATACTGGAGTGGGTAGCCTTTCCCTTCTCCAGGGGATCTTCCCAACCCAGGGATTGAACCCAGGTTTCCCACATTGCAGGTGGATTCTTTACCAGCTGAGCCACAAGGAAAGCCCAAGAATACTGGAGTGGGTAGCCTGTCCCTTCTCCAGGGGATCTTCCCAACCCAGGGATTGAACCCAGGTTTCCCACATTGCAGGTGGATTCTTTACCAGCTGAGCCACAAGGAAAGCCCAAGAATACTGGAGTGGGTAGCCTGTCCCTTCTCCAGGGGATCTTCCCAACCCAGGGATTGAACCCAGGTTTCCCACATTGCAGGTGGATTCTTTACCAGCTGAGCCACAAGGAAAGCCCAAGAATACTGGAGTGGGTAGCCTGTCCCTTCTCCAGGGGATCTTCCAGACCCAGGAATCGAACCAGGGTCTCCTGCATTGCAGGCAGATTCTTTACAAACTGAGCTATGAGGGAAACTCACTTAAGGATTGGAGGAACGAATATTGTTAAAAAGTCCATACTAGGGGCTGAGAGGAAGATTCAAGAGGGAGAGGATATATGTATACTAACAGCTGATTCACGCTGTTGTATGGCAGAATCCAACACAACATTGTAAAGCAATTAGCCTCCAATTTTTAATAATTTTTTTTAATGGAGAGGGGGGAAAAATGAAAACAAAAACTAGCTCACAGACATCGTTAGAGCCTAGAATAAAGCCTCATCTGAAAGATTCCCTCTCAATTAATCAATTAAAGGAGCTAGTAAATGTTATTTTTTTCTTAAAAAGAAAAGTTCATACTGACCAAGGCAATATACAGATTCAATGCAAAATCCTTATCAAATTATCAATGGCATTCTTCACAGAACGAGAATGAACAATTCTAAAGTTGATATGGAAACAGAAAAGATCTCAAATAGCCGAAACAACTGGAGATATCACACTCCCTGTTTTCAAACTATACCTCAGAGCTAATCATCAAAACGGTATGGTCCTGGTATAAAAACATACACATAGATCAAGGGAACAGAACAGAGAACCCAGACATATACAGGCAATGGATCTATGAGAAAGGAGGCACAAATATACAATGGAGAAAAGACGGTCTCTTCAATAAATGGTGTTTGGAAAACTGGACAGCTATGTGCCAAAAGAATCAAACTGGACACAGGAGCTAAGACCCAGGGCCCCTCAGGAAGATCCCCTGGAGGAGGGCATGGCAACCCACTCAAATATTCTTGCCTGGAAAATCCCATGGACAGAGGAGCCTGGAGGGCTATGGTCCATGGAGTCACATGAGTCGGACACAACCGAAGCAAGTGAGCACGCATACGTACTAGTCCATCTCCAGCCTTGTTCTGATCAATCTCTATCTGCTCAAGCCCACTACAATCAGCCCTCTGCATCCACAGGGTCCAAATCCATGGATTCAACCAATAATGGGTCAAAAATACTCAGACAAAAAATTCCTGAAAGTTCCAAGAAGCAAAACTTGAATTTGCCAGTCTGGCAACTATTTCCACAGCATTTTCCATTGTGTTAGTATTATAAGTAATCTAGAGATGATTTAGGAGAAGGCAATGGCACCCGACTCCAGTACTCTTGCCTGGAAAATCCCAGGCATGGGGGAGCCTGGTGGGCTGCCGTCTATGGGGTCGCACAGAGTCAGACATGACTGAAGCAACTTAGCAGCAGCAGAGATGATTTAAACTTTACGGAAGGATTGAGTAGGTTTATTTATTCAGCTATTATGATATCTTTAGTAAAAGAAACTTTTAAAGTACTGTTAAGACAACTGGGCTGGTGAGCATCAACTGGTGACTGATATCAAGTTTCTGGTGCTCAGAAGAGGTAGATGAAGTGAACAAACGCTCTACACGACCTGGGTCCTGGCAAGACCAGCATCTGTAGGAGTGCAAATGCTGCCTATGCCCCTGTCGGCTGGAACACTGACACACTGATGAGGGCATGGCCAGACTTCTGGCTGAGGTCAAAAACGAAGAGTTCAAAAGATTAGTCCCCAGTGGGGAGAGAAAATCCTCCAACTCTGCCAAATTGTCTTCAGTCAGCTTCACAAGGGCTCCATGTGACAACCACAGGGCTTCAGCAAATCCCTTTCAACAGAGGACCAGGAATGCTCTATTCACATATACTTGGGCTGCAGTTTGTCTCCTCTTTCATGATTTGTTCTTGTGTTGAAGTGGAGATAAGAAAAGCAAACTCGGCACATTCGCGGGGAGTAGAATGCCTATCTGTCCAATCAAACGCAGAGAGAGGGGGTGGATTCTGCACCCAGCAGTGTGCCACCTTCACCCACACAGCACCCCTCCCCTGTGTAGCAGGAAAACTCAGAGCCGAGCCCTCAAAATAATGGAAAGTTTCTAACCTCAGTGCTTTCATCAAAGTTCTAAGAAACACTGGCCACAGATACATGCACCCTGGTATTCACTGTAGCACTGTTTACAATAGCCAGGACATGCCACAGATACATGCACCCTGGTATTCACTGTAGCACTGTTTACAATAGCCAGGACATGCCACAGATACATGCACCCTGGTATTCACTGTAGCACTGTTTACAATAGCCAGGACATGGAAACAACCTAAACGTCCACTGACAGGTGAATGGATAAAGAAGACGAGGTGGATACACACACACACACAATGAAATATTTCCCAGTCATAACAAAGAATGAAAGAATGCCATTTGTAGCAACATGGATGCACCTAGATATTGTCATACTGAGTGAATTAAGTCAGATAGAGAAGGAGTAATATCGCATGATATCCCATGTGTGTGGAATCTAAAAAGAAATTATACAAATGAAGTTATTTACAAAATAGGAACAGACTCACAGACTTAGAGAATGAACTTATGGTAACCAGGGGGGAAGAGTGAGGAAACGGGATAGTTTGGGAGTTTGGGATGGACACATATACACTGCTGTATTTAAAATGGATAACCAAGAAGGACCTACTGTAGAGCACAGGGAACTCTGCTCAAAGTCATGTGGCAGCCTGGGTGGGACAGGATTTTAGAGGAGAATGAACACATGTATATATACATGGCTGAGTGCCTTCACTGTTCACCTGAAACTACCACACGGTTAATCTGCTATACTTCAGTATAAAGTAAAAAGTTTTTAAAAAGAAAAGAAACATTGCCCAAGAAAGAGGTTGCTGGAATTTTTGATCTTCTCTTATTTAAAGATTATTTTTAAATTTTGTATTTGTTTAAACTTCTTCTCTTTTTTTTTTTTTTTTTTTTTTGCCACACCACGTGGCATGTAGAACTTCCCTGATCAAGAATCAAACCTGTGCCCACTGCAGTGGAAGCAAACAGTCTTGACCACTGGACTACCAGGGAAGTCCATGCTGCTGCTGCTGCTGCTGCTAAATCGCTTCAGTCGTGTCCGACTCTGTGTGACCCCAGAGATGGCAGCCCACCAGGCTCTCCCATCCCTGGGATTCTCCAGGCAAGAACACTGGAGTGGGTTGCCATTTCCTTCTGCAATGCATGAAAGTGAAAAGTGAAAGTGAAGTCGCACAATCGTGTCCGACTCTTAGCGACCCCATGGACTGCAGCCTACCAGGCTACTCCGTCCATGAGATTTTCCAAGCAAGAGTCCTGGAGTGGGGTGCCATTGGGAAGTCCATAAACTTCTAATTTTTGGACAGATAAAATTCACAAGTATGAAGTACATATGCCATGAAAAACACACCCTGTTTCTTCTCTCTGCAACAAGGGCATTGATCTCTACTGGAGCCCTGTGTGCATGGAAAATGGTAGAAAGTTAAGAAATATCCCTATGCTTTTGTGTTCCAGGAAAAGGCTTACAGCAAAGAACCACCTTTCCCCATAGGACTTAGATAAGACTCGTGCACAAAACCCTTGTGATGTACTACAAGGCCAGATACAGGCTTGAAATGCTTTTCTGCCTTAAAAATGATTTGCTGAACTGTTGTTCCCAATGATCCATCAGAACAAAATGCTTGACAGCCAAACTTTGGTGAAATTCCTCTCTTTTCCCGAGACCCTGGAATCCCATCAGCTTGAACCAATAGATAACCCTCCTGAGGATAGGCGAGGCTTCCGGTGCAGGCATTCTTGGAGGACTGTCCCGAGTCCTGCCTTACCTGGTCCTTCCCTATGGAGCAAGATCCCTTCCTGTTTAACCCTTGAGAGCTGGCAGATCTGTGCTGAGGTGTTCTTCCTGTTATAATCACCTTTTGCACCCCATCACTACAATCTTTCTGAATAAAGCCTTGAATTATTGGATCTGGTTTTCATTTGATACCCATCTCCCAATTCTCCCCTTGGAGGCAACCACTATTCCCAGATTCTTACAAATTCTTGCCTGGTCTGTATCAATAAAAATGTCAAAATTTACATAGTTTCTACTTCCTTATTTCCATGTAACAAGATCATTTACAAATTATTCCCTGTTAGTACACATGAATGGCCTTATTGTGTTTGAAGTCTATAGTTTTCTACGGCATTCTATGGGTGCACCATCATTTACTTACAGTTCCCTATTGATGGACATGTAGGTTGTTGTACAAACTCTAACGCAACGACTTATGCATATGTTTGTCATTTTTAAACCTGTGTATACCCACAAGAGAAAGACTGTAATGGTTCCCTGGAGAATGAAGCAGGCAAGGCTTTCTTGACATAACAGGGGCCATATTTGGCCTAAGCCATTTTGTGATCTAAGCCTGACCGCAATGCTTGCCCTTGAACAGGTCTCAATAGTTAATGATTTTAAGGGAAAAAAAGAATGCAGAAACAATGCCTGCCATAAGGCAAAAGAAGTAACAACAGCAAAGATCAGGTGAAGAAATAGACCAGTAAACATAGAAAACAAACTTATGATTACCAAAAGGGAAGAGGTGGGGGGAGAAGGGATAAAATAGAAGTTTAGTATTAACATATGCACACTACTATATATATTATATATATTATATGTATATATGTATTTTGTATACATATATAAAATAGATAACCAACAAGAACCTACTGTATAGCTTGGGAAACTATACTCAACACTGTGTACTAACTGATCAGTGAGAAGAATGTGAAAAAGAATATATATGAATCACTGTTCCGCACACCTGAAACTAACGCCACACTGTAAATCGACTGCTATTGTTGTTCAGCCACTCAGTTGTGTCCGACTCTTTGCAACCCCGTGGACTGCAGGACGCCAGGCTCCCCTGTCCTTCACCATCTCCCAGAGCTTGTTCCAACTCATGTCCATTGAGTCAGTGATGTCATCCAACCACCTCATCCTCTGTTGCCCCCTTCTCCTCCCGGCCTCAATCCTTCCCAGCGTCAGGGTCTTCTCCAGTGAGTCAACTCTTTGCATCAGGTGGCCAAAGGATTGGAGATTCAGCTTCAACATCAGTCCTTCCAATGAATATTCAGGGTTAATTTCCTTTATGATTGACTGGTTTGATCTCCTTGTAGTCCAAGGGACTCTCAACTGTACTTCAATTAAAGAAGAATTTTTAAAAATCAGTTGTAAAGATCCCCAGTTCTGCATCAATAGTAAAGTGTAGCCTGAAGCACTCAACCACCAGATCAATTGGAATCTAAGGTATGATAATGTTGACCTGTGTGACCCTCATGACTTCAATCAAGCTTGAACTCTGTTGACTGCCCAAAGCCCCTTCATGAATACACAGGAAGCCTTGGCTTAAAATTGCCCCAGTTTTGCTGTTGGGGAGACACTGCTTTGGGAAAGGTCCCTGGTGTCCTCCTTACTTGCTGCAGTTAATAAATCCTTCTCATGATCTTTGGCTCGGTTGTGCCTTTTGATACCCACCGAGAGGGGAACCTAGTTTTTAGGCAATAATACCTTTGGGGAATTCTGGGTCAGGCAAATAGATATTTTTAATTTTGGTAGCTTGTGCTGGAATATTCTAGTAAGCCCAAAGTGTCGATTTACATTCCACTGACCAAAAAAGAAAAAAAGAAAAGAAAAGCAGAATCTCAGGTCTCGGCTCAGATTTATTGAATCAGAGTTTGCATTTTGCCAAAGCCCCAGGTGATCTGCCTGCTCCTTCAGGCTTGAGAAACTGCCCCCAGAGCAGTGGTTCTCATCCAGCCAGAGACTGGAGTCAGGTAATTTAACGTTGGCGGACTAAGAGGGCGTGCCTTTGGCCTGCACGACCTTTGGGAGTGCTGTAGGAAAACTTTTGTTTTAACCGCATCTCTGTCTCTTCTATTCACCCCAGTTTTTAGCAACCATCTAAAGATTTCCATTTTGCTGAAATAAGTCCTGTGGTTTTTCCCTTTCTGTTTTCTCTGTTTCACTCCTGTCAATATTTCTGCACTTAATATCTCAATGACCTTTAAAAAGTTTCCACCAAGTGTGGAAGAGTCCCTTGACTCCCACTGGACCAATTGAATCAGACTGCTTGGGGGCAGGCTCTGGCCATCTCAGGTCATCCACTATTTCAGAGAATTGAGCACCACTTCATTCAAGCCTTCTTACCCTCCAGCTCAAACTCACTTGTGAGTTCTTTGGGATGGACTGATTTATCTTTATAGTTTTTATTTTATTTTGATACCCTTGTAGATGCGTTCATCTCTTTCTCTCTCTAGATCTGTGCTGTCCAATATGGTAGCTACTAGCTACATATACAATTATAATTTAAATGAAAATAAAAGAAGAAATTTAGTTCATCAGGTTCACTAGTGATATTTCACATGCTCAAAGGAAAAAGGTTAAGTTACAATTAATTAAAATAAAATAAAGTAAAATGAAATTCCATTCTTTAGTCCCACATTTTTAGTGTCTAACAGCCACATAGTTGCTGATTCCTATATTAGACAAAGCCGACCAAATGAGGCCTAATGTGACGGAGTGACAGTGTATCGTATGTAAAGCCTGCATGCTCTGACAAGGTACAGCACAGCTATTTTTTAAACTGGGAGAAAATAGAGACAGCATTTGTGGGATTTTTTTAATGTTTCAATAATCATATTGGTGGGCATGTGAGGACTGTTATTCTGAGGTCATTTGATGTAAAATATGAGATGAAGCAAACGATTATAACTTGTATTTGGGGTGTTCTAATTACATTATGTCCTATGTCTTGGAAAACCAGGATGCTTGGTGTGGAACAAAGGAGTTATAAATGTAATGGAGAAATGCTAAAGTCAAAGTTCTGTATTTGTATATCTGAATTGGAAGTATCATTATGAGCTCATGAGATTTTATGTGTGTGTGCACATGTTTGGATTACCCCATCCTACTCCCAGGCTTGAGTCACTGAAATGGACTAGAAACAGTGACTGACTCAGTAGCAATGAATATCCCCAGTGACCAGACTCAACTGATTAATTATTTCTCATTAAAAAACCCCAGGACTTCCTGGAGAAACTACTGACTCCAAGTCTGGCCCAGGAAATAAACAAGATGAACCTGTCCGATAACTGCCTGATGTAAGGCTCTTGATTGTCAGGGTACCCATTTCAAAGACAGCTATCTCAATGGATAAAGAAGTCGTGGTACATCTATACAACAGAATATTACTCAGCCATAAAAAAGAACAAATTTGAGTCAGTTCTAGTGAGGGGGATGAATCTAGAGCCTGTTATACAGAGTGAAGTAAATCAGAAAGAGGAAAACAAACATCATATATTAACCCACATATATGGTATCTAGAAAATGGTATTGATAAACCCATATGCAGGGTAAGAATAGAGACACAGACATAGAGAATGGACTTACGGGCATGATGGGGGAAGGAGAGCGTGGGAAGAAATGAGAGAGTAGCACTGAAACATATGTAAAATTGATAGATGGTGGGAATTTGCTGCATGCACGGGAGGCTCAAACCTGGTGTTCTGTGACAACCTAGAGGGCTGGGATGGAGGTTCAAGAAGGAGGGGACACATGTATGTATATCTATGGCTGATTCATGTTGATCCATGGCAGAAACCGGGGCTTCCCAGGTGGCTCAGTGGTAAAGAATCTGCCTCCCAAGCAGGAGACCTGATCCCTCGGGTTGATCCCTGGGTTAGGAAGATCCTCTGGAGAACGGACCGGATACCCACTCCAGTATTCCTGGAGAATTCCATGGACTGTATAGTCCATAGGGTCACAAAGAGTCGGACACAACTGAGTGACTTTCACTTTCACTTTTCACTTTCATGGCAGAAACCAACACAACATTGTAAAGCAATTATCCTCCAATCCAAAAAAAAAAAAAGGCAGCCATCTCGAATAAACACAGTGCCAGTTGAATGACACAAGTAGATAAACCAAGTAGACAAGGAGTCAGGCCACCCTGACCCATGCAGTTCACCTTTTAGAAAGGCCCTGTGTGGCCTAGACAACTGACCCCTTGAGTGACCCCGTTTCTCCCTTCACACTCCCTCACTGCCACTCTTATGCTTTCCATCTGCCGCTGAAGAGTGAATCCTTGAAACCCTAGGTCCCTACCTTCAGACCCTAATAAAGGGAGAGCCCCAGGACTGCACCCCCTCCCCCTCCTCTCTCTACTGGTGATCTGGCTGTA
The DNA here is from genome assembly GCF_032405125.1 of Capricornis sumatraensis. Classification (NCBI taxonomy): domain Eukaryota; kingdom Metazoa; phylum Chordata; class Mammalia; order Artiodactyla; family Bovidae; genus Capricornis; species Capricornis sumatraensis. The sequence goes on along the minus strand of NC_091092.1, from coordinate 134,026,909 downwards.
TGGTCCTTGGACATGTCAGGTACCTTCCCAGATTTGTGAGTAATAAATCACATTCTTCAAAGTTCCCTGAGGCTTGGTGCTAAGGTACATTTCATAATCATAAGAACCACAAAGGCTGGTCCAGACACAATATTGGCTCTGGTTTGGGAAGTGTCTATGGGGGCTGCCACAGGTACTGGGGGCCCAGGTGAGTGCTTCAGGCATTTCTGGACAATAGCATCACTATCAAAAGGCTGACTTGACACAACAGAGTCTGGAACATCTTCTGACACCAGATAGCAAGGACACTCTCAAAAGCATCCAGGATCACATCAGACGACTTAGAAATCAACTTGATGAGGCTCCCACTGGCCAAATATAAGCTCTAAGAATAATACTAATTGCCATGGACTGAAACCCATGAAATGTTTAAATAGATCAGTTCATAATAATATTCAGAATGATGATGATTTCCAACTTTATAGGAGGATAGGACACTAATTTGTAGTCTTAAAAAATGATAAATGAAGTGAATCAGAGATTTATCCGACCTTTCCTCTATGAACTATAAAGTTCAGTTCAGTTCAGTCGCTCAGTCATGTCTGACTCTTTGCCACCCCATGGACTGCAGCACGCCAGGCCTCCCTGTCCATCACCAACTCCCGAAGTTTACTCAAACTCATGTCCATTGAGTCACTGATGCCATCCAACCATCTCATCCTCTGTCATCCCCTTCTCCTCTCACCCTCAATCTTTCCCAGCATCAGGGTCTTTTCAAATGAGTCAGCTCTTCGGACCAGGTGGCCAAAGGGTTGGAATTTCAGCTTCAACATTAGTCTTTCCAATGAATATTCAGGACTGATTTCCTTTAGGATGGACTGGTTGGATCTCCTTGCAGTCCAACGGACTCTCAAGAGTCTTCTCCAACACCACAGTGCAAAAGCATCAATTCTTCAGCCCTCATCTTTCTTTATAGTCCAACTCTCACATCCATACATGACTACTGGAAAAACCATAGCCTTGACTAAACAGACTTTTGTTGGCAAAGTAACGTCTCTGCTTTTTAATATGTTGTCTAGGTTGGTCATAACTTTTCTTCCAAGGAGTAAGCATCTATGAACTATACCAGTAGGTAACAGAGAGTAAATGAGGAGAGTCTTTCTCTATAAAAGAATTCCAACTAATAAATGAAAAAGAACAGATAAAGTTAAAAAAAATAACCACTTTGCAACCCCTGATGAATACACAGATAATGTATAGGTGTTAGACATCAATGGCTGGTGATGTCACTGAAACAGAGACAGACAGACACTGTAAGCCTCCTGACAGGAAAACACCTTGCCATCCTACGGTTTGGGCCAAAGAGAAGTGACTTGAGTCTGACAAATCTCAGGATCCAGATGTTGAATTGCAGAAATATGGAAGACAGAGGAATATATTGAGCTGTGTGAGTCAAGAGTGCTATGTTCGTTATTTACTGCTGTCAGTTATTTACTGCAGCATAACAAACGACCCAAAAACACAGTGGCCTAGGACAACAGTTCGCAGTTATACTCACAGTCTCCTTGGGTCAGGAATCCTAGAGTGTTTCGGCAGGGTGCTTCTGGCTCAGGGTCACACATGAGGTCACAGTCAAGATGTTAGCTGAGGCAGATGTCATCTGAAGGCCTGACCAGGGCTGGAATACCTGCTTCCAAGGTGGGTCATTCACATGGCAGCTAAGCTAATTCTGGCTGTAGGTGGGATGCCTCAGCTCCTCCTCACATGGGCCACTCCCAGGCTGCTGAAATGTCCTCGCGACGTGGTAGCTGATTTCCTGCTGAGTAATCTAAGGAAGGAAAAGAGACACAGCACAATGTCATCGATGGCAAAACCTTAGAAGCCCCACACTATCACTTTGGCTGTATTTGTTGGTGACACAGACCAACCCTGATACCGTGTAGGATGGGACTATACATGTGTATGAATGACAGGAAGTACGGGTCATTGGCACCCATCTTGAAAGCTGGAAACCACGAGCATGCCATCAGCAAATGCCATGCTGTCAAAACACTACTGATCAAATAGTCTATGAACTTCATCAGATGAGTTACAACCAAAAGAAAGGAATGAGCAGGGAACTTATAGATTGAAAGAGATATGAAAGCCATCAAATTTTAAAATGTCAGCAAAAGTATATAATATCTAGGTACATCTATCTGGATAACAAAACTATGAAAAATTGCAAGGAAGTGATTACTAGAAAAGCCAAAGTGGTTTCTTATGGGGAATGGGTGGGAAGAGATGAGGACTGGGTACAAAGAAGGGGCTTTTGGGTTGGCTCGCAAAAATCTTTCTGGATGTGGTAATGGTTACAAGCACAAGGGTGCTCGACTTAGACTACTTCAGTAAGACATATGTTTGCTTTGTGTGATTTCTTGTGTTTATGCTTTATCTGACAATAAAAATTTTAAGAAATAGAAATCCTAGCCCTGGAGATATACTGTTAAATCTTCCTAAAGATATTTGTTGAAGTTTGTGCAAAAGTCACAGTTCCTTTCAATGCTAGAAAGTAGGAGGCCAGAACAGAAGTCTGGCTATCTATCTACCCATTTACCTATTCGGCTGCACTAAATCTTAGTTGAGGCACATGAAATCTTTACTTGCAGCATGCAAACTCTTAGTTGTGGCATGTGGCATCTAGCTCCCTGACCAGGGATCGAACCCTGGCCCTCTGCATCGGGAGTGCGGAGTCTTTAGTCACCGGACCACCATGGAAGTCCCCACAAGTCTTTTTTTTTGTTAATGAAAATTTTCAGAAGTACAAAAGGAAATGCAAGCGTGCCAACATATTTACGACATTCCTACAGTTTTGTTTCCCTTCCACCAATTTTCAAGTAGTAAAAATAAGAATTTTTTTTCAGTAGTAAAAATAAGAAATTTCAGATAACTCCTAACACACTGTATAAGCACAATTATTCTCTTTCCTCAAAACCAGATCGTTGTATTTGAAATGGAAATAGGAAATCAAATGTGATGGAATGTCCTTCCACCCACTTTTCAGGACAGGACTACTCAATGCAAGTAGCACCAGTATCCCAGGCCTGCCTTTTGAAGAAAAGAATGAAATCCATCTCCCCCTACCTCCTCTGTCAATAAGCTGGGCTTACCAGGTAGCCCTAGTGGTAAAGAACCCGCTTCCCAATGCAGGAGGTGCAAGAGATGTGGGTTCGATCCCTGGGTCAGGAAGATCCCCTTGAGGAGGGCATGGCTACCCACTCCAGTATTCTTGCCTGGAGAAACCCATGGACAGAGGAGCCTGGCAGGCTACAGCCCATGGGATTGCAAAGAGCTGGACACAACTGAGTGACTTGGCAGGCATCAAAAATATTGGGGGCTTCCCTGGTGGCTCAGACAGTAAATAATCTGCCTGCAATGAAAATATTAAAAGAAATAACCTCCCAACTAAAGATGTAGATTCTCATAGTTCCTTATAAAGCCCGAGAAAAAGAAAACAGAAAACATACTACTCTAATCTCAGGATATTACTTAGCTATTGGAACTAAAATAGAAAGGCAAATCCAATCAGATCCATCTTTTTTCTTAAGTGAAAATGATTTTGCGGTGAAAACCAGGTAAATTTTACTGGTGAGTGGCTGAGTGAACTGTTTCCACAGGGTATCTTTTAGTTTTCTAAAGGCTGTTACAAGTTCAGGGCCGCTCATTATTGGTGGCAAGCAACCAGTTTCTGATCAATGTCCCTTCAGCCAGTCACAGTGAGCTGAATTTCCTGTGTGCTTACCTCCCTGTTATGTATGCCCTACCCTCATTTTCAGGAATGTTTTTATAAACTGGGTACGAAAAAGGGAAGAAGAGCCCTAATGAAAGTCTCTCTGGGACGCTCACAGACTGGGCCAGAGTAGAAGAAGTTTCTGGAGCTTTGTCGTGTGTCTGTCAGGAGTGGGCCAAGCCTGCATTGCCTCCACAGCAAACTGAGGGCTTTTCTGTCCTTTTTTCTTTCCTTTTACTCTTTTTCTCCTCAGTTCAGTTCAGTTCAGTCACTCAGTCGTGTCCGACACTTTGTGACCCCATGAACCGCAGCACACCAGGCCTCCCTGTCCATCACCAACTCCTGGAGCCCACCCAAACCCATGCCCATTGAGTCGGTGATGCCATCCAACCATCTCATCATCTGTCGTCCCCTTCGCCTCCCGCCCTCAATCTTTCCCAGCATCAGGGTCTTTCCAAATGAGTCAGCTTTTCGCATGAGGTGGCCAAAGTATCGGAGTTTCAGCTTCAGCGTCAGTCCAGTTCTTCCAATGAACACCCAGGACTGATTTCCTTTAGGATGGACTGGTTGGATCTCCATGCAGTCCAAGGGACTCTCAAGAGTCTTCTGCAACACCACGGTTCAAAAGCATCAATTCTTTGGTGCTCAGCTTTCTTTATAGTCCAACTCTCACATCCATACATGACCACTGGAAAAACCATAGCCTTGACTACACGGACCTTTGTTGACAAAGTAATGTCTGTGCTTTTTAATAAGCTGTCTAGGTTGGTCATAACTTACTTGGGTTTCTCTTATCTCGGACATGGGGTATCTCTTCCGGGTGCTCCAGCAAATTGCAGCCACTGCTCCTTACCTTGGACGTGCGGTAGCTCCTCTCGGCCACACCTGCGCCGTCACAGCCGCCGCTCCTGCACCGTTTTTCTCCTCATCCTCCTCTTTTTATAGTATAGTAATTAAACTTTAGTAAAATTTAATACATATTTATATAATTATATACAATTTTTAAATAATATATGTAATATAAAACATATATAATGGTATATGTAATATTGTTGTAATAATGTTTATATATAATGATGGTGCTGTGAATGACATTGACTCTTCTCAAACATGTTGGTTCAGGAATCTCAAGGCATGTCAAATTATCTGGGCCAGGTGGGTAGTTCCTCTATCTGTGTTGTCTGAGAACAGTGAATGTCATTCACATCACTGTTATATATAAATTTAATCTAAATCAATTCGGTGAATGCTGAAAATACTTTAGATATCAGATTTTTTCTTTCCAGGCATCAAATGTACAATATCAATATGATCTCTTTCCATCAGTGGCATTTTGAGCAAGGCCTGGAGGTACAGAAGTAGATTCACACACCACGGGGCACCTCCAAAGGTCAAGGATCCAAAGAAACAGGTGGAATCTGGATTCTGACCCACAGACTATCTTACTTGTGTTCAGAGACACGTGAGTAGGCAGAGGAGGAAGATTGCCTGTTAGGAATGCCCCTCTGTTGCTATCCTCTGCTTTAATCAGCGGACGCCTCCTCCATGTTGAGATGAGCTACCTGGTAAATCCATCACAGGACTGATCAACTGAAATGACAGAGTGGCATGCTGGGTATGTTTCCTAGGGAGTATAGCTTGGAATTCAGTCTTTCTGAAAAATTTTCTTGGAAAAAAATATTTAGGGGAGCTTGTTCAAACACTACATGTTCCATCCATTGCTCTAGTTGGCATTTCTCAAGGGAGTTTTGCATCAGAACCACGTGGTAAGGGAGTTAAGAATACATGGGCATGGCTCCATCTGGGACACAGATTCCCAGGTCTAGGGTGACATCAAGACAGTTCATGGAGAACGCTCCCTAGGTGGTTTTGTGTCTGCTCTGGATGACGCTCTCACCACAACCTCCATTCTCCATGAGGTTCCTGCCCCAACACACAGGAGAGATGCACATCAGGCCCATTGTTAGCAAATTTCAGGACAAACATCCTAGAGTTCTATACTGGAAGAGTATGTAAAAAGAGAATATGTACCTGAATCACTCTTCTGTACACCTGAAACTAATACAACATTGTCAATTGATATTATTTCCATTAAAAAAATCCGAGAGTCTTAGTAAATCTCACAGAAGATGGCAATGGGGAGGTGCTTATGGAGTTTGAAAAGATCCCCAGCTGATTCCAACAGCTGGATCATTTTCCCAATTATTCTAAGAACCACACCTCTACCATTTATCCTTGGACGAAAAGATCCATCAGAAAGATTCTCATCCAGACAAAATTGTTTTGATCCCTAAGCTCTTTGCTTCAGAACTGCTTTTTTATTTCCATTGGCCTAGTAGAAGAACAAACATACCAAATAATTTTTTTCGTGGGGTCATTGATGAGGTCCTTCTTCACTTTATGCTGTTCTCTCTGCTAGCACTGGGGGGAAGAGAACACCTTAAGAATTAGTCCATGCTTTTTGAATGCTGGATCATGTAACTGCCTGTGTTTCTCTTCTTGTCTTGGCTGTTTGGAAGTTTAGAACTAATTCTGTTGAGCAGTTCACTCTATTTGCTTTTGCCCAATTTCTTCACTTACTTCTTTTTTAAGATTTTTTTTTTAATGTGGACCATTTCCAAAGTCTTTATTGAATTTGTTACAAGATTGCTTCTGTTGTTTCTGTTCTGGTTTTTTTGGCTGCAAGGCACAGGGGATCCCAGCCCTGACCAGAGATCAAACCCACATCCCTGTCAACTACAAATTGGCACTTGCCATGGGTGCTTGCCATCGATCTCTACAAGGATTAGATCGTGCTGCTGCAGCTGCTGACCTCTAACGCCCCCAAAAGAGTTCAGGGTGGAGAGCAGAAATGAGTCCCTCTGCTTCTGGGAAAAGTGGCTGGGCAGGTCTTCAGATAGTTCGTTATTCTCAGGAGCTGATTTTATGAGCCCAATTCTTGCATCTCCTCATATCTAGAAAACCACCAAAATCCTTCATGGTGACACTGTTCCTCGTGACTAGTGAAGATTTCACAAGACTAGTAGAAGCCTTCTGGAAAAAGTGCTTCATGGCATGGATTTCCCCTTCACCGAAATCACACATATACTGACCTTCTCCCCTGCCTCTTTGGAGCAGTTTCTCAGAGCTATCTGAGGTGCTGGCTCCAGGGCTGCAGTCTCCATTTGCCCCAAATAAAACTTAACTTGCTACTCTCATGTGGTGCATTTTTTCTTCTAAGTCGACATCCTCATATCTAGAAAAGTATGAAATCCTTCATGGTGATGACTGTTTCTCATGACTAGCAGAAAGCTTCTGGAAAAATATGTGCTCGATTGCACGTATTCCACCTTCACCAAAATCACATGTATACTGACCTTTCACCCTGCTCCTTTGGAGCAGTTTCTCAGAGCTATCTGAGATGCTGTCTCCTGGGCTACAGTTCTCATTTTGCCCCAAATAAAACTTAACTCGCAACACTCACATTGTGCATTTGTTGTTGTTGTTGTTGACATCGCCCTCATTGGAAGGTGAAGTCTCTCTGCCAGACCACCAGGAAGTCCCTCCACTTATTTTTAAAGTTGACTTTGCCTCTTATGTTTAAACACTGTTCAATGGATACTTCTGAGATATAACAATCAATACATTTAACACAATGTATAACAAGTATACTAGTGAACAGTATATTTGTAATGATTGATATATTTGTAGCAGTTGATGAGTTTCAAGAGTATGTCATGTTTTGTATTTCTCTTAGATCCATAGGGCATCTTCCCAACCCAGGGATCGAACCCAGGTCTCCCGCATTGTAGACAGACGCTTTACCGTCTGAGCCACCAGGGAAGTCCTCTTGAAGGATAGCCTGCTATAAACAAACAAAACAACAGACAGACACTACTGTTTCCTAGATATACTGATGAAATATTTGGTAATTTAATAGGAGTATGGCTGACTATGAGTGGGGGAAGTAGAGTCCATAAGCAGACTACAGTTTACTTTAGTCAGTGTCTTTTCCATATGGTTCTCATCTAGGGCCTTCCAAAATGGAATCACTTGGGGAAACTGGAATAACAGGGCTGTTTTCTCAGCTCCATCCAAACTGATGGTCCTTTCTAGATTTCCGGGTTCTCGTGGATGTCTGATTCGTGATTGTCTCTAGTGTCTTCTTGATATTAATGGCGAACCCAGACACAAACAATTTTTTGCATACACCAAACACACATACATACATATATATACACATATGCATGTTATATGTTATATAAAGTATATTTTAAGAAAAATAACCTTTAAAAAGGAGCAATTCTTTATCAATTCTTCTATTCCTTCTTCTTATTCCTATTACCTGACCGTGGTGGTATGTATTTCGTATGGCGCATGTATGTTCTTTAAAAATAAGAGAATGGCCATTCTATAAATAACTGCTTTGAATCTGGGCACATTTTCTCCTTTGCTCTGGTGAGATCCTTTATAATACACCATAAAATGAGACCCCAATTTCCTCAGCCTATAAAATATCCAGAAGTATTCAAAGCTGCCTTCAAAATGCTGGAAACCATAACATCAGAGGCCAGTCCCCAGAGGAATGGCCTGAGCCTCACATATGGAGAAGCTGTTAAAACCTCATCACAGAAGTGTTCGGTTCTCCTTCAGTCTGGAAGTCCTGCTTTCAAGTATGTGAAGGGTCCTGGTGGAAACAGCATGCGAGCTGCTCGGGGGCTACTGAGACCCTGTGAGCAGGTGGCAAGGCAGCGAGGGGTTGGCTGGAAATAAAAGACATGGAAAATAATGAGCTTGTACTTGACGGTGATTGTCGGCTTAGCTGTTTCTAGCTCCCTTCCATTCCATTCAGAGAGCTGAGCTTAATAGGCAAGGTGCCCCCAGAGTGTTTGGAAAATGACCAGAAAGAAGGCTCCAGGGGCATATTTAGAGAAGAGAGCACAGACACCACTTTGCTGCATGCTTAGACGTGTGCTGGATAACAGAAGTCTCTGCAAGGAAGCAGACATTCTAGGTCCATGCCGTCCAACATGGACGCTGTGGCTATGAAACCCTTGAAACGTTGCTAGTGCGACATGAGAACCAGTTAACCTTATTTCACTTTAATTCACTGAAATTTAAATTGCCACATGTGGGTAGTGGCTACTCGATTAGACAGTTTGGTGAGGATAATGGAGTATGATTTGGCTCACCGACGTGCAAAACGCTCGGCCTGTTCAGTCTGTAATTCTTAGGTACTTTCCATCTCTAAGGTGTGGTCCCTGAGGATTTGTATCACTCACAATAACCGTGTCTGCGCTCCAGCTTGTCCATCTCTGTCATTCTTGCTATTGCTTCCTCCTTTGCAAATAAACTTGATTTCTTCCTTCCCAGGCAGCTTCTTCCACATAATGCCAGAGGACAAGGCTGTCTGCTAGCACTCAACCTCAAGGCTTAATTCAAAAGGTTGAGAACGAGTCCCTCAGGGCGGATCGGCTGAGACAGAGTTCTCTGGCACAGGGCTGGAGCCATCTGCCTTGACACGACTTGGCTACCTCCTCCAAACAAATGTCAGGTGAATTTAAATCACTTCCAGATGAGGAATGTAGGTCAGTGACAAGGGCGAGAGCCTGAACAGACTGGGAGCTTGACAACTGTTACTTCTAATTGCACTTAAGCCAGGCTGTGTGATGGCTGAAAATCAAGACAGGACCCTCAATTGGGCTTGCTCACTAAGTCACTTTAATGCCTCGCAAGCGGGAACTCTGGTGGTCTTAAGCCCAGTTAAGGAACTTGACCCAAAACACAAGCTGTGGTGAACCCGCCTGACCACAATTTACAGTGCTGATCTGGATCACAGCAGGGCCAGCAAAGCCCCACATCTGATGGTAGCAAATGAAAACTCGACCCAAAATGCTTGAAAAACAGGCGAGTGTATCTAGAAACAGAATGACTGAAGAACAGGGATTAGTGGTTCCTACATGCCGGGCCCCAAGCTGGGAGCTGGAAATACAGATAGAAAGGAAACCAAGCCTCTGCCTTCAAGCTGCTCACTGTCTAGTAAAAGAAATTGCAGAAAAACCCCAATATTGTCATAGACTGTGGTAAGGACTCTCAAGAAAGAGCAGGCGAAATGCTGTGAGAACACATCAAAGAGCCTGGATTCAGCCTGGGGTTTCACCAAGGGGGCTTCCTGGAGGCAGCGGCATGGGAGCGGGGTGCTGCTCCTTAGCCGCTTCAGTCGTGTCTGACTCCCTGTGACCCCATGGAACTGCAGCCCGCCAGGCCCCTCTGTCCATGGGATTCTCCAGGCAAGAGTACTGGAGTGGATTGCCGTTGCCTTTTTCAGGGGATCTTCCCGACCCAGGGATCAAACCCAGGTCTCCCACTTTGCATGCAGATTCCTTACCATCTGAGCCACAAGGGGGAGCCGTGACAGCAAAGTAGGAGTTTGCCAAGTGGGCAAGGGCGTTCGGGACAGGGGCATCTGCCCAAAGGCACAGAAGTAAGAAACACTTGGTGTGTCTGGAGTAGGTCAGGTGGCATATCCTGATCCTCAGGGTGTAAAGTCAGTTTATTCAACAACTCAGGCCACACAGAACTGCCTAAAGTAGAAAGGCACATGAAATATTTTGCTCCAAATTCCATGCTCTGTAGACGGCCACTGCTAACTATGTGATGTATCCTTACAGACTGTATTTATAGTGGTGACAAACAGTGCTCAGCGCAGAGCTCAATGGACAATAAACAAGGTTAGTTCAATAAATGCTGTGCCCGCATGGACACAAATGTATGGAACGGCCACAAAGTCCAGACGCAGGCTCCCCCTTTCTCCCACAAACATGTATCTCTCCACGTGCTCCAGAACATCTTTCTCTCTTAAACCTGGAAACCTCCAGAGGGAGCCTTTTCAGCCGATTTGGGTCTTGATTGTGAAACCGTCTCAGACTTAGAGCTTTGAGGCCCCTGGGTGTTTTTGCTGGGAGGTTGATTTTAGAAACTCCCACTCAAGAATCTCATCCTGTTGAAGGCTAGGCCCTTTTGAATCCTGGAGGGACTGCCCCTAGGAGGCCTCCATTAGAAGCCCTAAGCCACCATTTTAAACCTATGCAGTCACTTGGCTGACAAAGGTCTGTACAGTTAAAGCTACGGTTTTTCCAACGGTCATGTATGGATGTGACAGTTGGACTGTGAAGAAAGCTGAGCACCAGAGAATTGATGCTTTTGAACTGTGGTGTTGGAGAAGACTCTTGAGAGTCCCTTGGACTGCAAGGAGGTCCAACCAGTCCATTCTGAAGGAGATCAACCCTGGGTGTTCATTGGAAGGACTGATGTTGAAGCTGAAACTCCAATCCTTTGGCCACCTGATGCAAAGAGCTGACTCATTGGAAAAGACCCTGATGCTGGGAAAGATTGAGGGCAGGAGAAGAAGGGGACGACAGAGGATGAGATGGTTGGATGGCATCACCGACTCGCTGGACATGAGTTTGAGCAAATTCTGGGAGACAGGGGAGGACAGGCAAGCCTGGTGTGCTACAGTCCCTGGGATCAGAGTTGGAAGTGACTGAGCGACTGAACAACATGTTTCTATCAGCCTAGTCCTTTGCTACTCAGTGCAGTGCATGGACCAGCACCACCTTGGGCGTGTCACAAGTGCAGAGTCTTGGGCCCCACTGGACTGGAGTCTGCACTAGAGAGCCCCCAGTGATTCTGGTGCATGGCACAGATTGAGAAGCTCTGGCCCAGTCAACATCCCTGTTCCAAGGAGACACCCAAGTGCTGGTCTGGACCACAGCTTGGCCAGCCCTTTCTCCTCTCCCTCACTTGCCCTGGCATTTGAAGTTTCCCTCAAGAGAAATCAGTCAATTTCTGGAGGGTCATTGTAGCATTTTCTTCTTGCTTTAGCTAGGAGCCCTTCTTCACTCTCTTCCTGACCCTCCCAACATCCTGAGTTCTCCTTGGAATTGCTGCTCTGAGCCTTGAGCTTCTGCTGGTCCATCTTGGTGGCTTCTGCCCTTCTGGCCTCTGTGTCACTCCTTTAGCGATGCAGAGAGACAAGACGGTCTTTGAATGAAAGGCCTGTGGCTCTTCCCTGTCATGGGTTTGAATCCCAACCAGTTGTACGGCCTTGGGCAAGTTATGCCACCTCTCTGTGCCTCTTGCCAGCTCCTGAATTTGCTCACATAGACAATTACCCACAGTGGCATCTAAATCACACCTCATGTCGTTGTTCCAAGATGGCCACATCTACCATCTTCTAAGGCTAACTCAGGCCAATGTGACAGAGAAACATTCCAGACAGTAAATTCCAGACAATAAATCAATCCAGAACGGACTGATTTATTGTCTTCCTGGTTGTTATTTATATAGACTGGCTGGCTGTTGGCCCTACCTACAGGACAACACAAGGGTAACAAATTGTTTTCTTGGGATTCCTTAGACCTCAGCTGACTATTACAGGTTCCTTGATAGCTACTCTCTCTGAGAATCAAGGGTCCCCATGAAGGCAGGGTGATGCTCTCTTCCTTGGTGTTCTATTTATCGAAGTAGGAAGAGGAGACAAAAAGCTGGATCCAGATACAGTAAGAATTGTGCAGATCTGCCACTTGGTTGGTGTATAAAATGTATAGATACATAAGACAGATTTCAGTTTTAGAAGGAATGCTCTTTAAAAATAAGATCCAATGTACATACATGTAATCTGTTAGCCTACCATAAGTAAGTCACGGAGACTCTTAGTGCCCAGCTTAACCAAGATGATGAGAAAAGAATGCAATGTGGGAGTGTGGGCGGGTCGGGGTTAGGGAAGGGGGGTGGCATGGCTGCAACTGCAAAAAAGTGAAACAATCCATAGGGCAAAAGGCTGTATGTGAGTGTAAGGGGAAAGCATTATTTTGTCCATGCAAATGATTGTGAAATCCAGTAGGATTTATACTGCTATTTATCCTGAAGAAAGAATCCAATCACTTAACTAAAATGGAATCAGAGGATAGTGGTATCTAGGAGATGATCACTCAAAACCCATTCTCACCAAGGTATCTTCGGGGACAAAGGCACTTCTGTATCAGGAAGACATAGATCACTACATCACTCGCTCTGACACAGCCTCTTTGGCCCTCGCATGTGATGGCACCAAATCTGTAATAAGATCCTTGAACTTTAGTTTGTGATGATGTCCCCATGGTTTTTGAGCTATTAAGGAATGTTATGGAATAGGAAACAAAAGGAAAGGAGAATAACCCAAACTCTGCTTCTCATGAGCTGCATGGTCTGTGGTTTATGAATTTTGTTAAGAATCCTAAGGATTGGACATAAAATTCCTTGTAGCAAAATGTTACTTTGCCATGGATGAACCTTAAAATCATTATGCTCACTGAAAGAAGCCAGATACAAAGAGCACGTAGTATATGATTCTGTTTGTGTGAAATATCCAGAAAGGCAAATCTACAGAGACAGGGCTGGGGGTGAGGTGACCATAAATGGGTATCAGGGGTCTCTGCAGGGTGACGGAAGTGTCCCTAAACAGGACTGTGGGGATGGTAGCCCAACTCAGGATGGTTCCCAAAGGTCGTTACATGGTACATTCCAAATGGGAGAAGCTGATGGTATTTCTGAAATTATACCTCAATAGAACTGTTAAACATTCACACTGCCTCACTCCATCAGGAGCATCATAAAGGCTTCCTCTGGGGCTCAGTGACATTGCTGTGGCTCACTCCAGCCCTTCTAGCTTGCCTTTTTGCCTCTTGATCATCACCCTTAATTTGTAAATGCACACAGTGAATGCAGGGTGATTTGGGATATGCAGGGGAGGGGTAGGCACTGGAGACGTGTCTCTGATGCCAGTTAATGTGGTATAGTGTGAACTTCCTGCACCCTGGTGCTACGATAATCATTGTTATGAGCTTACTGGACCCATAAGATGAGGACCGGAAAAGAGGTAGCAAGCTGATTTGCCTTCTCTTTGAATCTTTAATTCAGAGTTGGCCAAATCATTGCTCACTTAATCTAGCCCCTCTTCCATGTGGGGCTGGATTTTTTTAAGACAGTTTTTTAAACAGCAGTTGTAGGTTCACAGAGGAAGGTAGAGAGGGCTCCATACACTCCCTAGCTTCACACATGTGTGTCCTCCCCATTATCAACACCCCCACCACAGTGGGACATCTGCTACAATTGATGAACCTATATTGATACATCATAATCACCCAAAGTCCATAGATTACATGAGCATTCACTCTTGGTGTGATATCTTCTATGGGTTTGCACAACTGTATAACAACATCTCTTTCTCATTATTGGGGCTGGATTTTGAGTTTAAAACTACTGGAAAATGCTGGGCTTTCCTGGAAAGATAGCACTGTGTCCATAGAGAGTTGTAATGTGTCTGATACACAAGGCTATCTTAGTCCTATTCCTCTTTGGAGGTGTGCCAAGTAGATACAGCTGAACCTGTTATGAATTTGCAAAGACCTGGGGAAAATTCTGATGGTCAAATCTCATTATATTGTCCCTCTGTTGTTAAAAACTGTAACTGTTGCTTGGAGACTGCAAATGTGTCTGTAGAAGCTGTTTTGTTCTTCTTCACCTTGATGTGATTTGTCAAGGGACTTGGCTGCCAAACCCTTTTTCTATTCTTGTGCATAATTCTACAATGCATAAGAAATAAGACATTTCTTTAAAAAGAGCATGGCTTGCTAATGGCAAAGAATATGTGCCAGAACTCATTTCATAGCTCATCACAGCATTTGATAAGATAAGTAGCTTTAAGCCTTCTGTGGGACCCCATGGCACATCCTTAATTTAACCCAGCAGATGTTTGAAAGTGTTAGTTGCTCAGTCATGTCCGACTCTTTCCTGACCCCATGGACTGTAGCCTGACAGTCTCCTCTGTCCATGGGATTCTCCAGGCAAGAATACTGGAGTGGGTTGCCATTTCCTTCCCCAGGGGATCTTCCCGACTCAGGGATAGAAGCTGGGTCTCCTGCACTGCAGGCAAGCTCTTTACCATCTATTTAGATGATGCTTAATGCTTGCCTTCTCTCAGTGCTTTGTAGTGTTTAGTGATAGATGGAAGAATTTTTTCTTAACTCAGTTGTTTCTGTTTCAAAGCACTCTTGATTTTAATCTCACCAAGATGGCAGTCTTGAGCATGTGCTGAAATAATGGTTTGGTGAAGTGAAGTGAAGTCGCTCAGTCGTGTCCGACTCTTTGTGACCCCATGTACTGAAGCTTACCAGGCTCCTCCCTCCATGGGATTCTCCAGGCAAGAGTACTGGAGTGGGTTGACATTTTAGGGTCTCCTAATAACCAAGGGCCTCCTTCAGTGTCTTTGAGACCAAATTAATTGTCAAAACTGAGTGGCCTAATGTATGTGTACCTGAGTCACTGTGTTGTACACCTGAAACTAACACAACGCTGTGTACCAACTATACTTCAATTTAAAAAAACACCACTAGATAAGAGTATGGAATTGAGAGATACAAACTACTACACATGAAATAAAGAATCAACAAGAATATATTGTACAGTACAGAGAGATATAACACAGTGAGGCTGAGGGGCGTCAAGTGGAAGTCCAGGTCAAGAGTTTGCAGCAGATCTTTTCTCTTCAGTGGGCTAAGGCTCATTCAGTGAAATACTATGTTTATAAAAGAAATCTACGATAAATTGAAATAGTAAATTGAAATTATATCGTAAGCAGTGAATTCTGGTTATGCAAATATTCATTGAGTCCCCGCTCCCGAGATTCACGCCTTTCCCCGCCCCAGCACCCAGGAAGCCACCTTCCAGTCCCTTGTTCCCAGGCCCCTGACTCCACGTTTTCTCCTCCTTGACACTCTGAGTCTGATTTCTTTTGAATAAGGATTTTGTTGACAGCTTAAGATAATGATATATGGGCGCTGCATTTAACACAGAGAAGGTTCACTATAATGTCAAATGAAATAGAGTGCAAAATCTCCTCAGTCATGCCCAGACTATTTGCGACCCCATGGAATACAGCCCTCCAGGCTCCTCTGTCCTTGGACTGCCAGGCAAGAATACTGCAGTGGGCAGCCATTCCCTTCTCCAGTAGAAGCTCCCCAGGATTGAACCTGGGTCTCCCGCTTTGTGAACAGACTCTCTACTGTCTCAGCAATCAGGGGGACTCTAATCACTATTTTAAAAAAAAATTGACTGCCAAAATAGGAGGGCCCGGTTTCATCCGTGGGTGGCGAAAACTGCGCAATTCATTTGCTCAGTTCTGTCTGACTGGATTTCTTATCCGTCACTAATACCCGGGGCATGCACAAACTCATGTCCACCGAGTCGATGATACTATCTAATGGTTTTCCCCAATGTCGTCCCTTCCTACTCCCGTCTGCGATCTTTCCCAGCACCAGAAAAATCTCCTAGAAAGCCCATTCACGATTATGAGAACCTTACTGACCAAAATTAGTCCTGAATATTTCTTGGAAGAACTGATGCAGACACTGAAACTCCAATACTTTGCCCACCTGATGCAAAGAACTGACTTACTGGAAACAACCCTGATGCTGGGTAGGACTAAAGGTGGGAGGAGAAAAGAGACGACAGAAAATGAAATAGATAGCACCATTGATTAGAATGGCGTGAGTATGAGTAAGTTTCAAGAATGTGTGATAGACAGGGCATCCTGAAGTGTCACAGTCCATGGGATTACAAAATAGTCAGACACGACTGATGGAATTAACTGAACAGACCAAAAGCTAACCTTGAAGTTTCATCTGATAACCACACAGAAAGCTCTTAAATATAAGGAGACCAGAAAAAAAAGCTTGCTTCAAAGCTTTCACTTTGCAAGGTCTGTTTTTGCATACAGCGATGTTGGCCTTGTTTCTCTCACAAGGCCTCCAAACATTGCGAGTAACGCAGTGATGTTTCTCCCCCAGAGCTAACCAACCAAATACTAAGGACAATCCAAAAGACTCAACTTGAGCATGAACACACATAACACAGTTAGGGTGAGGAGCGTCAAGGGTAAGGCCGGGTCAAGAGTTTGCAACAGATCTTTTCTCTTAAGTGACTGAGGCTCATTCTTCAAAACACAACGTTTAAAAGAAATTATGATGAATTGAAACTATATTGCATGCAGTGCATGCCGCTTATGCAAATATTCATTGAGTCCCCGCCCCTGAGATTTGCCCCTTTCCCCTCCCCAGCACCCGGGAAGCCAGCTTCCAGTCCCTCGTTCCCAGGCCCCTGACTCCATGTTTTCTCCTCCTCGACACTCTGAGTCTGATTTCTTTTCAATAAGGATGTTTTGGACAGCTTGAGATGATATATGGGTGCTACATTTAACACAGAGAAGGTTCACTATAATGTCAAATGAAATAGAGTGCAAAATCTCCTCAGTTGTGCCCAGACTATTTGCGACCCCATGGAATACAGCTCTCCAGGCTCCTCTGTCCTTGGACCGCCAGGCAAGAACACTGCAGTGGGCAGCCATTCCCTTCTCCAGGAGAAGCTCCCCAGGATCAAACCTGGGTATCCCGCTTCATGAACAGACTCTCCACTGTCTCAGCAATCAGGGGGACTCTAATCACTATTTTGTTTTTTAAAAAAATTGACTGCCAAAATAGGAGAGCCCGGTTTCATCCGTGGGTCACGAAAACTGAGCAGTTCATTTCCTCAGTTCTGTCCGACTGGATTTCCTATCCATCACTAATACCCGGGGCATGCGCAAAGTCATGTCCACCAAGTCGATGATGCTATCTAATAGTTTTCCCCAATGTTGTCCTTTCCTATTCCCATCTTCAATCTTTCCTGGCACCAGAAAAATCTCCTAGAAAGCCCATTCACGGTTATGAGAACCTTACTGACCAAAATCAGTCCTGAATATTCCTTGAAAGAACTGATGCAGACACTGAAACTCCGATACGTAGCCGACCTGATGCAAAGAACTGACTTACTGGAAACGACCCTGATGCTGGGAAGGACTAAAGGTGGAAGGAGAAGAGACGACAGAAAATGAAATGGTTAGATAGCACCATTGATTCGAACGAAATGAGTATGAGTAAATTTCAAGAATGTGTGATAGACAAGGCATCCTGAAGTGTCACAGTCCATGGGATTACAAAATAGTCGGACACGACAGAAGAGTCAACTGAGCACAGCGAAGCCTAACCTCGGAATTTCACCCCGATAATCACACAAAAAGCTCTTAAATATAAGAAGCCCAGAAACAAAGCCTGACTCAAAGCTTTCACTTTGCAAAGTCTGTTTTTGCATACAATGATGTTGGCCTTGCTTCTCTCAAGGCCTCCAAAAATTGAGAGTAACGCAGTGATGTTTCTCCCCCAATCCTAACCTATTGAATACTAAATGCACGGCAAAAGACCCCACTTGGGCACAAGCACACATAACACAGTTAGGGTGAAGAGCGTCAAGGGTAAGTCCAGATCAAGAGTTCGCAACAGATGTTTTCTCTTAAGCGACTAAAGGCTCATTCTTCAAAACACAACATTAAAAGAAATTATGATAAATTGAAACTATATTGCATGCAGTGCATGCTGGTTATGCAAATATTCATTGAGTCCCCGCCCCCAAGATTCGCCCCTTTCCCCGCCCCAGCACCCGGGAAGCCAGCTTCCAGTCCCTTGTTCCCAGGCCCCTGACTCCATGTTTTCTCCTCCTCGACACTCTGAGTCTGATTTCTTTTCAATAAGGATTTTGTTGACGGCTTACAATAATGATATATGGGCGCTGCATTTGACACAGAGAAGGTTCACTATAATGTCGAATGAGAGTGCCGAACCTCCTCAGTCATGCCCAGATTATTTGTGAACCCCACGGACTATAGCCCTCCATGCTCCTCTGTCCATGGAATTCTCCAGGTAAGAATTCTGCAGTGGGTAACCATTCCCTTCTCTAGGAGAAGCTTCCCCAGGATCGAACCTGGGTCTCCTGCTTTGTGAACGGACTCCTTGCTCTCGGTGACTCTAATCACTATTTAAAAAAAAAAAAAAGGTGACTGCCAATATAGTACAATATACTAAGGCCCGGTTCCATCCCTGGGTCGTGAAAATTGTGCAGTTCATTTGCTGAGTCTTATCCGACCAGCCTTCCTGTCTGTCACCAACACTTGTGCTTGCTCAAACTCATCTCCATTCAGTTGGTGATGCCATCTAATTGCTTTTTGCACTGTGGTCCCTTTCTCCACCTGCTTTCAATCTTTCCCAGCACCAAAAAATCTCTTGGATATCCCCTTTCAGTGTTATGGGAATCTGACCAAAGATTCCCATAGAAGATGGAGGAGTAGAAGGTCGTGCCCTCATCCTCTCCTGGGAGAAGTCCAAAATTACAACTCGGTGCTGAACAACCATCAACAGGAGAATGTTGGATCCCACCAAAAAAAGATACCCCATGTCCAAGGGCAAAGGAGAAGCCCAAACAAGATAGTAGGAGGGGTGAAATTTCATTTAGAATCAAATCCCATACCCACCAGTGACCCTTGGAAGGCTCAAAGAGAGCCTTGTGCACAGCAGAGCTCAGAAACCCCACTGAGACTGAGCCAGAACTGTGTGTGAGTGTCTCCCGTGGAGGGACGGTGGGTCAGCAGTGGCCCGCCGCAGGGGCAGGGGCTCTGTGTGCAGGAGCCCTGGTCACACACCCTGTGGCATAAACCGTCTTGGAGGAGGTCACCATTAACCCCAACCATAGAGCCCCCGAGCAGACGGCCCACAAACTGCAGAACAATCATACCAAAGAAATTCTCGCACTGTTAAGGAAGTTCTAGGACCCACAACAGATTTACCAACCTGGGGATCTGGCAAGGGAACTGAGAACCCCCAAGGAATTTGACTGTGGAGGCCAGTGGGATTTGCTTACAGAACTTACACAGGACTGGGGAAACAGACTCTTGGAGGGCACAAACAAAACCTTGTGTGCACCAGGACCCAGGAGAAAGGAGCAGGGACCACACAAGGGACTGACCCAGACTTGCCCGCGGGTGTCCAGGAGTCCCTGGCAGAGGCACGTGTCGGCAGTATACTGCTGCAGGGTTGGGGGCACTGAGTGCAGCAGTGCCTGCGTGGGACCTTTGGAAGGAGGTGGCCATTATCTTCATTACCTCCACCTTAGTTTGGTCTCAGGTCAAACAACAGGGAGGGAAGACAGCCCCACCCATCAACAGAAAATTGGATTAAACATTTACTGAGCATGGTCCCACCCATCAGAACAAGACCCAGTTTCCCCACAGTCAGTCTCTCCCAGCAGGAAGCTTCCATAAGCCTCTTATTCTTATCTGTCAGAGGGCAGACAGAATGAAAACCAGTGTCAAAGAAAACTTAAACTGATCACATGGATCACAGTTCAGTTCAGTTCAGTCGCTCAGACTCTTTGCAACCCCATGAATCGCAGCAGGCCAGGCCTCCCTGTCCATCACCAACTCCAGGAGTTCACTCAGATTCACGTCCATCGAGTCCGTGATGCCATCCAGCCATCTCATCCTCCGTTGTCCCCTTCTCCTCCTGCCCCCAATACCTCCCAGCATCAGAGTCTTTTCCAATGAGTCAACTCTTCGCATGAGGTGGCCAAAGTACTGGAGCTTCAGCTTTAGCATCATTCCTTCCAAAGAAATCCCAGGGCTGATCTCCTTCAGAATGGACTAGTTGGATCTCCTTGCAGTCCAAGGGACTCTCAAGAGTCTTCTCCAACACCACAGTTCAAAAGCATCAATTCTTCGGTGCTCAGCCTTCTTCACAGTCCAACTCTCACATCCATACATGACTACTGGAAAAACCATAGCCTTGACTAGCCAGACCTTAGTCAGCAAAGTAATGTCTCTGCTTTTGAATATGCTATCTAGGTTGCTCATAACTTTTCTTCCAAGGAGTAAGCATCTTTTAATTTCATGGCTGCAATCACCAGCTGCAGTGATTTTGGAGCCCCCCAAAATAAAGTCTGACACTGTTTCCACTGTTTCCCCATCCATTTCTCATGAAGTGATGGGACCGGATGCCATGATCTTCATTTTCTGAATGTTGAACTTTAAGCCAAGTTTTTCACTCTCCACTTTCACTTTCACCAAGAGGCTTTTTAGTTCCTCTTCACTTTCTGCCATAAGGGTGGTGTCATCTGCATATCTGAGGCTATTGATATTTCTCCTGGCAATCTTGATTCCAGCTTGTGTTTCTCCCAGTCCAGCATTTCTCATGATGTTCTCTGCATATAAGTTAAATAAGCACATTGGTCACAGCCTTGTCTAATTCAATGAAACTATGAGCCATGCCCTGTTCAGTTCAGTTCAGTCCCTGAGTCATGTCAGACTGTTTGCGACCCCATGGATTGCAGCATGCCAGGGTCTCTGTTCATCACCAGCTCCTGGAACTTGCTCAAACTCACGTACATCAAGGCGGTGATGCCATCCAACCATCTCATTCTCTGTTGTCCCCTTCTCCTCATGCCTTCCATCTTTCCCAGTATCAGGGTGTTTTCTGATGACTCAGTTCTCCTATTTTGGCAGTCACCTTTTTTTTTTTTTAAAATAGTGATTAGAGTCACCCTGATGGCTTATACAGTGAAGAGTCTGCTTACAAAGCCGGAGACCCAGATTCGATCTTTGGGAACCTTCTTCTGAAGAAGGGAATGGCTACCCACTGCAATGTTCTTGCCTGGAGAATTCCATGGACAGAGGAGCCTGGAAGGCTATAGTCCATGGGGTCGCAAATAGTCTGGGCACGATTGTGGAGGTTCAGCACTCCATTTCATTCGACGTTATAGCGAACCTCCTCTGTGTCAAATCCAGCACCCATATATCACTATCTTAAGCCATCAACGAAATATTTATTGAGAAGAAATCAGACTCAGAGTGTCGAGGAAGAGAAAACATGGAGTCAGGGGCCTGGGAATAAGGGATAGGAAGTTGGCTTCCTGGGAGCTGGGGTGGGGAAAGTCGTGAATCTCGGGGGCGGAGACTCAGCGGTCATTTGCATAACCAGCATGCATTGCACGCAATATAGCTTGACTTACTATTTTAATTCATCATAGATGTCTTTTAAACATAGTGTTTCGATGAATGAACCTTCACGCACTTAAGTGAAAAGATCTGCGGCAAACTCTTGACTCAGACTAATCCATGACGCTGCTCACCGTAACTGATTTAGGAGTGCTCGTTCTTAAGGTGGGTCTTTTGCGTTGTCCGATGATTAAACTTTGACAGTCGTATAGGCTGCATGTCCCACAATTTTTGGAGGCTTTGTGAGCTAAACAAAACCAATATGGTTGTATACAAAAACAGACCTTAGAAAACAAAATGTTTGAGACTGGTGTTTTTCCTGGGGTTGTTATCTATAATTAACAAGTTTTTTTGTGTGTGTGTTTTGTGTTAGGCTTTGGTCTACTCAGTTAATCATCTCAGTCATGTCTGGTTGTCTTATAATCCCGTGGACTGCGGGCTTTCGGGTTTTTGTATCACCCATTCTGGGAGCTTATTCATACTCTTGCTTTTCAAATCCATAGTGCTGTGTAACTATCTCATTTTCTGTCTTGTTTTTTCTCTGAACTTCAGTCCTTCTTAGTATCGGGGTGTTTTCCAGTAAGTCAGTTCTTTGCATCAGGTGGCCAAAGTATTGGAATTTGGCCCATGTCAGCATCAGTTCTTCCAATGAATATTCAGGACTCATTTCCTTTAGGGTGGACTGGTTGGATCTCCTTGCAGTCCAAGGGATTCTCAAGCGTTTTGCCCAAGACCACAGTCCAAGAAGAGCCTCAGTTCTTCGGCCTTCAGCTTTCTTTACATAAGTGCAACTCTCCAATCGTTTCATGAGTACTGGAAAAACCACAGCTTTGACTGGACGGACCTCTTTCGGCCAAGTAATGTCTCTGCTTTTTAATACGCTGTCTTGGTTGGTCATAGCTTTTCTTCAAAGGAGCAAGTGTCTTTTAATTTCATGGCTGAAGTCACCGTCCTCAGTCATTTTAGAGCCCAAGAAAATAAAGGCAGTCACTATTTCCATCGTTTCCCCATCTATTTGCCATGAAGTGATGGGACCAGATGCCATGATCTTCCTTTTCTGAATTTTGAATTTTAAGCCAACTTTTTCACTCTCCAATTTCACTTTCATCAAGAGGCTCTTTAGTTCTTCTTTTTCTGCCATAAGGGTGGTGTCATCTGCATATCAGGTTATTGATGCTTCTCCCTGCAGTGTTGATTCCAGTTTGTGCTTCATCCAGCCTGGCTTTTCACATGATGTACTCTGCATATAAGTTAAATAAGCAGGGTGACAATATGCAGCCTTGACTATTTCCTTTCCTAATTTGGAACCAGTATGGGTTTCAATGTCTGGTTCTCTTACTTCTTGACCTGCATACAGGTTTCTCAGGGGGCAGGTAAGGTTGTTTGGTCAGTAAAATTGCTTGGTCTTTGGCCAGTATGGTTCTTAAAATTGTGACTGCGCTTTCCAGGAGATTTTTCTGGTGCCGGGAAAGACTGGAGCTGGGAGGAGAAAGGGATTACATTGGGGAAAACCATTAGATAGCATTACCAACTCAGTGGACATTTTTTTGAGCATGCCATGGGAGTTAGTGCCGGATAGGAAAGCCGGTCAGACAGAACGGAGCAAATGAACTGGACAATTTTCTGGACCCAGGGATGGAATCGGGCCTTCCTATTTTGGCACTTCTTTTGTTTTTGTTTTTTAAAAATAGTGACTAGAGTCACCCTGATGGCTGAGGCAGTAAAGAGTCTGCTTACAAAGCGGGAGACCCAGATTCGATCCTGGGGAAGCTTCTCCTGGAGAAGGGAATGGCTACCCACTGCAGTATGCTTGCCTGGAGAATTCCATGGACAGAGGAGCCTGGAGGGCTACAGTCCATGGGATCCCAAATTGGGCAGGAGTGAGCACACACGGTACTCTATTTCATTTGACATTATAGTGAACCTTCTCTGTGTCAAATGCAGCGCTCCTACATCATTTTCTTAAGCTGTCGACAACATCCTTTATTCGATACAAATCAGACTCAGAACGTCGAGGAGAAGACATGGAGTCAGGGGCCTGGGAACAAGGGGCTGGAAGCGGGCTTCGCAGGAGCTGGGGGAAAGGCGCAAATCTCAGAGGCGGGGATCAGTGTTTATTTGCATAACCAGAACACAATATAGTTTCTATTTATTATTTCAATTTATCATAATTTTTTTAATGTAGTATTTTGAAGAATGAGCCTTCATCCTCTTAGGCACAAAGATCTGCTGCAAACTCTTGACCCAGACTTACCCTTGATGCTCCTCAGCCTCACTGTGTTAGAAGTGAGCATCACCTCATCAGTATGTTCACAGGCTCTTTACAGTATGTTTACTCTTGTCCTTGCTTTTACTTGACTGAGTCTTGTCTCACTGAGGATTCGGTGAGGTAGGCCCAAGTAGGGATAAGGCGACCTTCCGTTAATTTTTGGAGGCCTTGTGAGATACACAAGGCCAATATTGTTGTGTGGAAGAATAGAATTTGAAACGTGGAGGGCTTTGGGCAGGTTTTCTACGCCTGCAGCAGTTAAGAGTTTGATGTGTATTTATCATGTGAAATCGTGTTGTTGATTTCTAGTCAGTAAGATTTTCATAATCCTGAATGAGATTTTTTTGGTTTTTTGATTCTGGGAAAGATTGAAGACAGGAGGAGAAAAGGACGACATTGACTCATTATATAGCACCCACCATCTCGGTGGACATGCGTTTGAACAAGCCCTGGAAGAACTGTTTGGAGAAGACTGAGCAAAGGAACTGGACAATGTTTATGACCCAGGGATGGAACCAGCTCCTCCTATATTGGTAGACAGCTTTATTTAAAATTAGTGATTAGAGTCACCGTGGTGGCTTAGACAGTGAAGACTCTGCTTACAATGTGGGAGAAAGAGGTTTGCTCCTGGGGAAGAATCTCCTGGAGAAGGGAATGGCTAACCACTGCAGTATTCTTGCCTGGAGAATTCAATGGACAGAGGAGCCTGGAGGGCTACAGTCCATGGGGTCGCAAATAGTTTGGCAGGCCTGTGCACTCAGGGCACTCTGTTTCATTTGACCTTATAGTGAACCTTCTTTGTGTCAAATGCAGCGCTCCTATATCAGTTTCTTAAGCCATCAACAAAATACTTTATTCGAAAGAAATCGACGCAGACCATTGAAAAGAATACATGGAGTCAGGGGCCAGGGAACAATGGACTGGAAGCCAGCTTCGCGGGAGCTGGGGCAGGAAAAGTGCAAATCTTGGGGGCGGGGACTCAGCATTTATTTGCATAACCAGAATGCACTGCGTGCAATACATTCAATTGATTATTTCAGTTTATCATAGATTTCTTTTAAATGTATTTCGTAGAATGAGCCTTCGTCCCCTTACGTTGAAAGATCTGCTACAACCTCTTCACGAAGATGTACTCTTTTTTTGCTTCTCATCCTCAGTGAATTAGGAGTGAGCTCCCTCTTATTGGTATGGCCCAGGCACACTGCAGTACCCATACTCCAATTCTTGGTTTTGCTTGAACTTAGTCTCTTGCATTGCAGTGGAGACTAGGTCAAGTAAGGCCAAGAAGAAATAATACTTCCATTACCAGACAATTTTTGGAGGTCTTGTGAGACTAAACAAGACCAATATACTTGTGTAGAAAAGTAGAAGTTGAAAAATAAAGGAGTTTGGGTGGTTTTTTTTTAGGTTTTTGAAGCTTTCTTTATCATTTCAGTTTGCGGGTTTGATTTTCAGTGAGTTTAAAGTGAAAGACGTTTAGTCGTGTCTGACTTTTTGTGACCACATGCACTATGCAGTCCATAAAATACTCCAGGCCACGATACTGGAGTGGGTAGTATCCCCCTTTTGCAGGAATCTTCCTAACCCAAGAATCGAATCCAGGTGTCCCACACTATAGGCGAATTCTTTTCCAGCTGAGATATAAGGGAAAAACCCAATATCCATAAAACCACAATGGGCATTTTCAAGTGAAGACAGGATGACCAATCAGACACAACTGAGCAAAGAAACCAGACAGATTTTTCGCTACCCACGACTGGAACCCGGGCCTGTTTATTGGCAGTCGGCTTTTTTTTCCCCCCGCCCCTTTTGCTGATTAGAGTTTCTCTGATGGCTTAGAGAGCCTGCTTTCAATACGGTAGACCCAGGCTCAGTTCCTGGGGAAGATTCTCCTAAGCAGAGAATGGTTACCCACTGCAGTATTCTTGCCTGGTGAATCCCATGGACAGAGGAGCCAGACAGTTTCTGGTCGGACACAACTGAGCGACTTTCAGAGAGAGAGCCACCTGGGAAAAGGAGAACTCTTTCTCCGTGATCCCGCATTTTCTGTCACACGTGTAAATGTCTTTTGGGCTGTGCTTTGTTTTCTGTAGTGTCAGTCACTCAGTCCTGTGGGACTATTAGCCACCCTATGGACTGTAACCTGCCAGGTTCCTCTGTCTGTGCAATTCTCTAGGCCAGAATACTGCAGTGAGTTTCCATTCCTTTCTCCAGGGACTCGTCCGGACCTGGAGATCAAACCCGAGTCTCCTGCATTGCAGGTGAATTGTTTACCATGTGAGTCACCTTTTTTTTTTTCCCCTAATCCACAGTTATTATTACTGGATTAAGTGGTAGTCAATTTTCATAGCTGCATTATTCATATAGGTTCGTTTTCTTTGTTCATAAACTTATTGAGGTAGGTCGTAAACTTATGTGGTAGGTGTGTCCATTCTCTTCTCCCCCCTCCCACTACAGGATGTAATATTGGTAAAAATCCATAGATGGTCTCAGGCTTCCCTCATAGCTCAGCTGGTAAAGAATCCCCCTTCCATGCAAGAGACCTAGGTTCGATTCCTGGGTTGGGAAGATCCCCTAGAGAAGAGAACAGCTACTGTTACAACCTCACCAGAGCCATGACAGGCTCAGAGAGGTGCACTAGGCCAAAAATAATCCCTGAGTCATGCTTCCAGGGCTTCTGGGGATGATAACTCTGGCCAATCAGAGAGATGATAACTCTGGCCAATCAGAGGGATGATAACTGGCCATTCAGTAAATACCAGGAAACCCCTGCAGCCAATCAACCCTTGCCAACTCCCTGTCTTTGTTCTAAACTTATAAATACTGCTGTGAATCTGGGCTCGGGGCTCTTGTTCTCCTCCACTGTGTTGGATGTGACAGGAGCCCTGGCTTGAGCTAGCGATAAACCCCTTTATGCTTTTGCATTGCTGTGGATGTCTTATTCTCTCAGTTTTGGGGACTTGGACGCTGGGCATAACACTACCCCCTCCAGTTTTCTGGGCTGGAGAATTCCATGCATTCTATAGTTCATGGGAGTCATTTTAAACTCCCTATGAGAATTGCTGATCAAAGTGTATATCTAACTATTCATTTATGTAATGCCAATTTTTGCTTTTCCTCCAAAGACAATGTACCACTACACACTCAACAGCACTATATCAACATTTCACTGTTTCACATGCCCAGCAACTTTTGTTTTCAGGCTTTTAGGATTTTTGACCATCTGGGAGGTGTGCAACCCATCATTTAAAGTATTTACATATAATTTCACTGTATGGAGGAGCCATCACTTGTTCAAATCAAATTTCTGGTGTAGGGTGTATAGATAGTTTCCAATTTTTATTTTATGCTCGAAGCAGTGGTTGTCCAATTACTTCCTCAGGACAAATTTGAAGAGTGAAATACCCACCTGTCACCTGGAAAGATTTTACAACTTTACATTCATATCTACAGTATTTGCACACCTTTAGTCCCAAACGCATTTCAAAAGCAGCTTAAAAAAAAAAACAAACTAAGTTTTGTATATGCTTAATATTTTCTTTCTTTTTTCACTTTTTTAAAATTTGTTTTTTAATTGAAGGATAATTGCTTTCAGAATTTAATTTTAAAGGCCAAATGACACAGGGCTCTCAGAAGAGCAAAACCTATAATTGTTTTTCGCATCCCAGTTCCCACTTCCCAGAAACAACCATTTTCAATCCTTAGTAGTTTCACCTGTTTGCTTCTATAACATAGTATGCTTATACAACTCTCTTCACTTTGTTTTAAACTGTAGCAGATAGGCTAGATGCCCATTCTGATATCAAATTTTCCTCAACATTCAGAGATAGCTTAGAATTCCTGAGCTTTCCAGGGTTCTGAAGCATTAAAGTGTCTTTGTCCCCACTTGGCTGCTGGTACCTGCTCTCCTGTTTTGTCAATAACAACATATCTTTTCCTTTGATTCCTTTACTGTCATTTAGTGGGGTTTTGTGGACACAGTAGAGATAAATGGATATATCTAATCTGCCATATTCAACCTGAAATCTGAAGATACTGTAGATTTTATTATCATTAGAATTATTATTATTTGGTTGTGCTATAGGGTTTGGGAGACCTTAGTTCCCTATTCAAGGGTTGAGCCTCTGCCCCTGAAGTGGAGTCCTAACCACTGGGCTGTCAGGAAATTCCCCTTACTTTTAGAAAAAAAAAAAAAAACTTTGAAAATAATTAGAGTACCATCTATGTTAGAAAGGCCTCTCCGAAAATAGGTTAACACTTGGGACACGGATCAATGTTAAGAAACATAGAATCAGCTGAGCGCCCCCTACTGGAATATCTTGCCCAAAGCAGTCTGTGGCCTCATTTCCCCTGGGGCCTCTTTGTTCAGGGCCCAGCGCTTCACAATCATGGCCGTCCACGAAAGGAGTCAGGGAGTTTCTAAAAATCTTATGCCCAGGACTCCACCCTGGGCCAATTAAATTTTTCTCTCTTTGTATGGGGATTGGGCATCAGCATTTTTAAAGCTCTTAAGTGGTTCTGGAGTGCAGAGTCACTGTTCTCGGCTAAGCAGCTCACTGGTTTAGCCCGTTTATAACAGCATGGCAATATTTGGACCGTAATCCATCCCGTGCTCTTGTTATGCAGTTACTTTTGTGTGTTGTCTAGATTCCGAATAGTGTCTATTTTCATGCTTTAATTTCATAAGCATGTCTTCTGTTAATCTGAGTAAGGAAGCCCACAGCGGCGTTAACATAGTATTGTCGTGCCACACTCATTTGGCAGAGGCACAGGATTTAGCTCAGTCCACATCACACTTATACTCTGCAGTAAGTCGCCGTGACAGAGTGAAAACTGTCCAGTGATGTGGCCATTTTCCTGTATCTGGATTTTTGCATGGCTGGAGTACAGTAATGGCGGAGAATATTATGGTCTTAATGATTATTATTGTGATTATAACGTGGATACTTGAGTCATAGTCACCAAAACCCTCCATTATTATGAATTGATCCAATGTCTGTATGGGGTCGCAAAGAGTGGACACGACTGAGCGCAGCCGCAAGCACTATATTAGCCCCCTCCCCGCCCCCCATAACCTGCCCTGCAAAGCGTTATTGAGAACAGGCTTAATTCTTAGAGGGGCTGGTTAGTCTTGCTGAGTTCTAGCTTTAGCCTGCAAAAATATAGTCGTTGCTCATCATGGTTATCAGAAAAGAACAAGATGGGTCAATATATATCATCGTGACAGAAGGAGGGGAAAATCCTACAACAGATTTAGAGTAAAGGACTGTGTGGAGCGAATTCTCTGGTGGTTAGGATTCTGTGCTTTCGTTGCCGAGAGAGCGGGTTCAGTCCCTGCTGGGGGACTAAGATCCTACAAGCTGAGTGAAGCCACTCTCACCAAAAAAAAGATGGTGACTGGGTTACAGTGATGTTTTATAATGAAGGACAGGTTACTGAATTTGAGAAGTCTACAGTGGTCCATCTAGTCAAGGCTATGGTTTTTCCAGTGGTCATGTATGGATGTTAGAGTTGGACTGTGAAGAAAGCTGAGTGCCAAAGAATTGATGCTTTTGAGCTGTGGTGTTGGAGAAGACTCTTGAGAGTCCCTTGGACTGCAAGGAGATCCAACCAGTCCTTCCTAAAGGAGATCAGGCCTGTGTGTTCATTGGAAGGACTGATGCTGAAGCTGAAACTCCAATACTTTGGCCACCTCATGCGAAGAGTTGACTCATTGGAAAAGACTCTGATGCTGGGAGGGATTGGGGGCAGGAGGAGAAGGGGACAACAGAGGATGAGATGGCTGGATGGCATCACCGACTCCATGGATGTGAGTTTGAGTGAACTCCGGGAGTTGGTGATGGACAGGGAGGCCTGGTGTGATGTGATTCATGGGGTCGCAAAGAGTCAGACACGACTGAGCGACTGAACTGAACTGAACTGAACTGAACTGACAATGCAAGTAAAATGTATTCTTAAAACTCAAGACTATCTCAGGGCAGTTTCAGCTCTAACAATAGGAGCTGAGAGGTCTTCTATACCAGGAGAGACTTTTTAGTTTTCAGGAAAAATGGTAACATTTAAACCTTAAAGAAATCAGGATGCACTGAATAAATGCTATAAAATATTGTAGTTTAACAACTGAAATCATAAATGGCTTTATCTAAACAAATCCCTCAGTGTGAAGATCACACAACCAAAGTGATTTGTGAGAAATGCATAACTGCATGAAATTAAAGCTTCATGAATGTATGTCATCTGCCATGACTTACTAGTTTTCCAAGCATCTTTGGGGGCACTGTAACATGCATTTTGTCATTTTATTTTCTTCTTATCAACATAGTTAGATACTTTCATGAACTAATCATTCATGAAAATAGTCTGTCTTCTCCTAATGAAACTAATTGAGTGTATTAACTATATCAAAATTTCTACCACATATTTTTTAAAACTCAAAAATAATTTCTTAAAATTGAATGCACCTAATTTCAGGGTTGAAAGATGTGTATCTTTACTTTAAAATGGTGGGAAAATTTACCAGAAAGAGCAACCTACCAAATAATTCACACTATAGAAGCACACACAGAGTCCTATTTTTTAATACCTAAAGCAGTCAAGAAGGCAAATAAAAAATGGCAAGTTGTATGTAATCTTAAGTTTTCTTTTGGTAAACTTTAAAAATATTCTGTGAATCCTATTCATAATATTATTTTTTTTAATGTTCAAAACTATAAGAAATATGGAACACTTCTCTGAATTTGTGTGTCATCCTTGCACAGAGGCCATACTAATCTCTGTATCACTCGAGTTTTAGTATATGTGCTATTGAAGCTTCTAGCACTGTAACATTACTTTGATTGTGCACAACCATCTTGGTTATAACAGAGCATCTGAAGGCACAATGAGTACAAATAGCTGCTTTATCTCCTAAAAGATAAGCTTTTTTAATTTTCAGATATGACACATTGAGCCTTGTCACTTGGTGTAAGTTGGCACTTCTGCGTATAGGAGATTCTGCCACTGTGACAAGTGCATGGTAGCAGCACACAACCTCCTGAGATTGGCAAGGTCAGCTGAGGATTGGACTTACTTGCCATCAACTGCTGTAATCGCAAAATAGATGGATATTGTTAATTCTTGTGTGATATTGACTCCATGCACCTAAAATAGGCTTTAAAGACTTAGTATGGTTTGATGCTCTATTTACCTTTTAAATGATTTTTGTTATTTAGGTTTATGTGCATAAACACATCATCATCCATCCAGCCTTCACAGCCTTAAGGGTGGGCACACCAGCCCTTAGATGCTGCCTGAGAACCTCAGAAAAAGCTCGTGAACATGTAACATGGTTCTCAGAAAGCCTTGCCTCTGTGCTTGCTAGAGTGCACACTCTGAAATGGACTGTGAGAAATATCTGATTCAGCAGGATTATTCATTGTCCCCCTGGGAACTTGGATCCTCTTAATTTGGGCCTGTGGAAAGGGGAATGGGCAATGGGTGACAACTGGAGGCACTTGCAACTAGAAAGTCAGTGTCAGCTGAGGATGCTACAGGAAGAGTAAAAAGCACCAGAAAGTTCTGTTGCCCTGAGCACATCAGTGCATTTGTGGAGTGCTGTCAACTCCTGCATGCTGTCTCACTTGTGTCTGACTCTGCGACCCCATGGACTGTAGCCCACCAGGCTCCTCTGCCCATGGGATTCTCTAGGCAAGAATACTGGAGTGGGTTTCCATATCCTCCTCCAGGGGATCTTCCCGACCCAGGGATCAAATCCGGGTATCCTGCCTCTCCTGTGTGACAAGCAAATTCTTTACCACTAAGCCACTGGAGAAGTCCATGTATATACTTATTAACTTTTCTCCAAAGAATTACCCCACACACTCTGGTTAATAATGGGGAGCACCCCAAGTGCTCAGATCAGTGGAGAAATAACTCCAGAAAGAATGAAGGGATGGAGCCAAAGCAAAAACAATAGCCAGCTGTGGATGTGACTGGTGATAGAAGCAAGGTCCGATGCTGTAAAGACCAATATTGCATAGAAACCTGGAATGTCAGGTCCATGAATCAAGGCAAATTGGAAGTGGTCAAACAGGAGATGGCAAGAGTGAATGTCAACATTCTAGGAATCAGCGAACTAAAATGGACTGGAATGGGGGAATTTAACTCAGATGATCATTATATCTACTACTGTGGGCAGGAATCCCACAGAAGAAATGGAGTAGCCATCATGGTCAACAGAAGAGTCCAAAATGCAGTACTTGGATGCGATCTCAAAAACGACAGAATGATCTCTGTTCGTCTCCAAGGCAAACCATTCAATATCACAGTAATCCAAGTCTATGCCCCAACCAGTAACGCTGAAGAAGCTGAAGTTGAACGGTTCTATGAAGACCTACAAGGCCTTTTAGAACTAACACCCAAAAAAGATGTCTTTTTCATTCTAGGGGACCGGAATGCAAAAGTAGGAAGTCAGGAAACACCTGCAG
Organism: Capricornis sumatraensis; assembly: GCF_032405125.1. Taxonomy (NCBI): domain Eukaryota; kingdom Metazoa; phylum Chordata; class Mammalia; order Artiodactyla; family Bovidae; genus Capricornis; species Capricornis sumatraensis. The sequence continues at coordinate 133,994,495 of NC_091092.1, read as the reverse complement.
TAACAGGTAAATTTGGCCTTGGAATGCGGAATGAAGCAGGGCAAAGACTAATAGAGTTTTGCCAAGAAAATGCACTGGTCATAGCAAACACCCTCTTCCAACAACAGAAGAGAAGACTCTACACATGGACATCACCACATGGTTGACACCGAAATCAGATTGATTATATTCTTTGCAGCCAAAGATGGAGAAGCTCTATACAGTCAACAAAAACAAGACCAGGAGCTGACTGTGGCTCAGATCATGAACTCCTTATTGCCAAATTCAGACTTAAATTGAAGAAAGTAGGGAAAACTGCTAGACCATTCAGGTATGACCTAAATCAAATCCCTTATGATTATACAGTGGAAGTGAGAAATAGATTTAAGGGCCTAGATCTGATAGATAGAGTGCCTGATGAACTATGGAATGAGGTTCGTGACATTGTACAGGAGACAGGGATCAAGACCATCCCCATGGAAAAGAAATGCAAAAAAGCAAAATGGCTGTCTGGGGAGGCCTTACAAATAGCTGTGAAAAGAAGAGAGGCGAAAAGCAAAGGAGAAAAGGAAAGATATAAGCATCTGAATGTAGAGTTCCAAAGAATAGCAAGAAGAGATAAGAAAGCCTTCTTCAGCGATCAATGCAAAGAAATAGAGGAAAACAACAGAATGGGAAAGACTAGAGATCTCTTCAAGAAAATTAGAGATATCAACGGAACATTTCATGCAAAGATGGGCTCGATAAAGGACAGAAATGGTATGGACCTAACAGAAGCAGAAGATATTAAGAAGAGGTGGCAAGAATACACAGAAGAACTGTACAAAAAAGGTCTTCATGACCCAGATAATCACGATGGTGTGATCACTCATCTAGAGCCAGACATCCTGGAATGTGAAGTCAAGTGGGCCTTAGAAAGCATCACTACAAACAAAGATAGTGGAGGTGATGGCATTCCAGTTGAGCTATTTCAAATCCTGAAAGATGATGCTGTGAAAGTGCTGCCCTCAATATGCCAGCAAATTGGGAAAACTCAGCAGTGGCCACAGGACTGGAAAAGGTCAGTTTTCATTCCAATCCCAAGGAAAGGCAATGCCAAAGAATGCTCAAACTTCCGCACAATTGCATTCATCTCACATGCAAGTAAAGTAATGCTCAAAATTCTCCAAGCCAGGCTTCAGCAATACGTGAACTGTGAACTTCCAGATGTTCAAGCTGGTTTTAGAAAAGGCAGAGGAAGCAGAGATGAAATTGCCAACATCCGCTGGATCATGGAAAAAGCAAGAGAGTTCCAGAAAAACATCTATGTCTGCTTTATTGACTATGCCAAAGCCTTTGACTGTGTGGATCACAAGAAACTGTGGAAAATTCTGAAAGAGATGGGAATACCAGACCACCTGACCTGCCTCTTGAGAAATCTTTATGCAGGTCAGGAAGCAACAGTTAGAACTGGACATGGAACAACAGACTGGTTCCAAATAGGAAAAGGAGTACGTCAAGGCTGTATATTGTCACCCTGCTTATTTCACTTATATGCAGAGAACATCATGCGAAATGCTGGGCTGGAAGAAACACAAGCTGGAATCAAGATTGCCGGGAGAAATATCAATAACCTCTGATATGCAGATGACACCACCCTTATGGCAGAAAGTGAAGAGGAACTAAAAAGCCTCTTGATGAAAGTGAAAGTGGAGAGTGAAAAACTTGGCTTAAAGTTCAACATTCAGAAAACGAAGATCAGGCATCCGGTCCCATCACTTCATGGGAAATGGATGGGGAAACAGTGGAAACAGTGTCAGACTTTATTTTGGGGGGCTCCAAAATCACTGCAGCTGGTGATTGCAGCCATGAAATTAAAAGACGCTTACTCCTTGGAAGAAAAGTTATGAGCAACCTAGACAGCATATTCAAAAGCAGAGACATTATTTTGCTGACTAAGGTCCATCTAGTCAAGGCTATGGTTTTTCCAGTAGTCATGTATGGATGTGAGAGTTGGACTGTGAAGAAGGCTGAGTGCCGAAGAATTGATGCTTTTGAACTGTGGTGTTGGAGAAGACTCTTGAGAGTCCCTTGGACTGCAAGGAGATCCAACCAGTCCATTCTGAAGGAGATCAGCCCTGGGATTTCTTTGGAAGGAATGATGCTAAAGCTGAAACTCCAGTACTTTGGCCACCTCATGCGAAGAGACAAGACTCTGAATCTGGGAGGGATTGGGGGCAGGAGGAGAAGGGGACAACCGAGGATGAGATGGCTGGATGGCATCACGGAGTCTATGGACATGAGTCTGAGTGAAATCCAGGAGTTGGTGATGGACAGGGAGGCCTGGCGTGCTGCGATTCATGGTGTTGCAAAGAGTTGGACACGACTGAGCGACTGAACTGAACTGAACCCAGAGTGCTCAGATTCCTCAGTCACCTTATATTCTTAAAAGTCCTGCCAAGATTGGGATCCAAGGTCACGGTTTAAAGCAGAAATCCCATTTCGGCCTGTTGGTGGCAAGGACACAGAAGGGAAATGGGCAGAGTCCTGGGCTTATCTTCAGAGAAAGCTCCAGGCCCCAACAAGCATGTATGGAAGTGCTCCTAAGTCATCAGACCTCTGAGGCAGGGCACAAAAGGCCTTGGGAACGCACGCATGAAATTTCAAATTATTCCTCTAAAAACTAAAAATAGAGTTGCCAGATGATCCAGCAATCCCACTCCCGGGCCACTCCCAGGCATGTATCTGGACAAAAATATAATTCTAAAAGATGCATGCTAGTTCATAGCAACACTACTTACAATAGCCAAGACATGGAAAGAATTTGTGCTATCAGAAGCCATCCTCAGCCATGTCTCCTGGGTTTCCTCTGTGGGAGTTGCTAAGCACAGCTGGCCTCCTCAGGGGCTGGGGGATATACTGCTACTGCTGCTGCTAAGTCGCTTCGGTTGTGTCTGACTCTGTGCGACCCCATAGACGGCAGCCCACCAGGCTCCCCCGTCCCTGGGATTCTCCAGGCAAGAACACTGGAGTGGGTTGCCATTCCCTTCTCCAGGAGAAGCTCCCCAGGATCAAACCTGGGTCTTCTGCTTCATGAACAGACTCTCTACTGTCCCAGAAATCAGGGGGACTCTAATCACTATTTTTTTTTAATTGACTGCCAAAATAGGAGGGCCTGGTTTCATCCGTGGGTCACGAAAATTGAGGAGTTCATTTCCTCAGTTCTGTCCGACTGGATTTCCTATCCATCACTAATACCCAGCGCATGCACAAACTCATGTCCACCAAGTCGATGATGCTATCTAATAGTTTTCCCCAATGTTGTCCCTTCCTATTCTCATCTTCAATCTTTCCTGGCACCAGAAAAATCTCCTAGAAAGCCCATTCACGGTTATGAGAACCTTACTGACCGAAATCAGTCCTGAATATTCCTTGAAAGAACTGATGCAGACACTGAAACTCCGATACTTAGCCGACCTGATGCAAAGAACTGACTTACTGGAAACGACCCTGATGCTGGGAAGGACTAAAGGTGGAAGGAGAAGAGACGACAGAAAATGAAATGGTTAGATAGCACCATTGATTCGAACAAAATGAGTATGAGTAAATTTCAAGAATGTGTGATAGACAAGGCATCCTGAAGTGTCACAGTCCATGGGATTACAGAATAGTCGGACACGACAGACAGAGTCAACTGAGCACAGCGAAGCCTAACCTCGGAATTTCACCCCGATAGTCGCACAGAGAGCTCTTAAATATAAGAAGCCCAGAAACAAAGCCTGACTCAAACCTTTCACTTTGCAAAGTCTGTTTTTCCATACAGTGATGTTGGCCTTGCTTCTCTCAAGGCCTCCAAAAATTGAGAGTAACGCAGTGATGTTTCTCCCCCAATCCTAACCTATCGAATACTAAACGCATGGCAAAAAGACCCCACTTGGGCACAAGCACACATAACACAGTTAGGGTGAAGAGCGTCAAGGGTAAGTCCGGGTCAAGAGTTTGCAACAGATGTTTTCTCTTAAGCGACTAAAGGCTCATTCTTCAAAACACAACATTTAAAAGAAATTATGATAAATTGAAAATATATTGCATGCAGTGCATGCTGGTTATGCAAATATTCATTGAGTCCCCGCCCCCAAGATTCGCCCCTTTCCCCGCCCCAGCACCCGGGAAGCCAGCTTCCAGTCCCTTGTTCCCAGGCCCCTGACTCCATGTTTTCTCCTCCTCGACACTCTGAGTCTGATTTCTTTTCAATAAGGATTTTGTTGACAGCTTACAATAATGATATATGGGCGCTGCATTTGACACAGAGAAGGTTCACTATAATGTCGAATGAGAGTGCCGAACCTCCTCAGTCATGCCCAGATTATTTGTGAACCCCACGGACTATAGCCCTCCATGCTCCTCTGTCCATGGAATTCTCCAGGTAAGAATTCTGCAGTGGGTAACCATTCCCTTCTCCAGGAGAAGCTTCCCCAGGATCGAACCTGGGTCTCCTGCTTTGTGAATGGACTCCTTGCTCTCAGTGACTCTAATCACTATTTAAAAAAAAAAAAAAAGGTGACTGCCAATATAGTACAATATAGTAGGGCCCAGTTCCATCCCTGAGTCGTGAAAATTGTGCAGTTCGTTTGCTGAGTCTTATCCGACCAGCCTTCCTTGCTTGCTCAAACTCATGTCCATTCAGTTGGTGATGCCATCTAATTGCTTTTTGCACTGTGGTCCCTTTCTCCACCTGCTTTCAATCTTTCCCAGCACCAAAAAATCTCTTGGATATCCCCTTTCAGTGTTACGGGAATCTGACCAAAGATTCCCATACAAGATGGAGGAGTAGAAGGTCGTGCCCTCATCCTCTCCTGGGAGAAGTCCAAAATTACAACTCGGTGCTGAACAACCATCAACAGAATGTTGGATCCCACCAAAAAAAGATACCCCACGTCTAAGGGCAAAGGACAAGCCCAAACAAGATAGTAGGAGGGGTGAAATTTCGTTTAGAATCAAATCCCATACCCGCCAGTGACACTTGGAAGGCTCAAAGAGAGCCTTGTGCACAGCAGAGCTCAGAAACCCCACTGAGACTGAGCCAGAACTGTGTGTGAGTGTCTCCCGTGGAGGGACGGTGGGTCAGCAGTGGCCCGCCGCAGGGGCAGGGGCTCTGTGTGCAGGAGCCCTGGTCACACACCCTGTGGCATAAGCCCTCTTGGAGGAGGTCACCATTAACCCCAACCATAGAGCCCCCGAGCAGACGACCCACAAACTGCAGAACAATCATACCAAAGAAATTCTTGCACTGTTAAGGAAGTTCTAGGACCCACAACAGATTTACCAACCTGGGGATCTGGCAAGGGAACTGAGAACCCCCAAGGAATTTGACTGTGGAGGCCAGTGGGATTTGCTTACAGAACTTACACAGGACTGGGGAAACAGACTCTTGGAGGGCACAAACAAAACCTTGTGTGCACCAGGACCCAGGAGAAAGGAGCAGGGACCCCCACAAGGGACTGACCCAGGCTTGCCCGCGGGTGTCCAGGAGTCCCTGGCAGAGGCGTGGGTCGGCAGTATACTGCTGCAGGGTTGGGGGCACTGAGTGCAGCAGTGCCTGCCTGGGACCTTTGGAAGGAGGTGGCCATTATCTTCATTACCTCCACCTTAGTTTGGTCTCAGGTCAAACAGCAGGGAGGGAAGACAGCCCCACCCATCAACAGAAAATTGGATTAAACATTTACTGAGCATGGTCCCGCCCATCAGAACAAGACCCAGTTTTTTCCCCACAGTCAGTCTCTCCCAGCAGGAAGCTTCCATAAGCCTCTTATCCTTATCTGTCAGAGGGCAGACAGAATGAAAACCAGTGTCAAAGAAAACTTCTCAAACTGATCACATGGACCACAGCCTTGTCTAACTCAGTGAAACTATGAGCCATGCCCTGTTCAGTTCAGTTCAGTCCCTGAGTCATGTCAGACTCTGCGACCCCATGAACTGCAGCACGCCAGGGTCTCTGTTCATCACCAACTCCGGGAACTTGCTCAAACTCATGTACATCAAGGCAGTGATGCCATCCAACCATCTCATTCTCTGTTGTCCCCTTCTCCTCATGCCTTCCATCTTTCCCAGCATCAGGGTCTTTTCTGATGATTCAGTTCTCCTATTTTGGAAGTCACCTTTTTTTTTTTTTTTAAATAGTGATTAGAGTCACCCTGATGGCTTATACAGTGAAGAGTCTGCTTACAAAGCGGGAGACCCAGATTCAATCCTCGGGAAGCTTCTCCTGGAGAAGGGAATGGCTACCCACTGCAATGTTCTTGCCTGGAGAATTCCATGGACAGAGGAGCCTGGAGGGCTATAGTCCATGGGGTCGCAAATAGTCTGGGCACGATTGACGAGGTTCAGCACTCTATTTCATTCAACATTATCGTGAACCTCCACTGTGTCAAATCCAGCACCCATATATCATTATCTTAAGCTGTCAACAAAATCTTTATTGAGAAGAAATCAGACTCAGAGTGTCGAGGAAGAGAAAACATGGAGTCAGGGGCCTGGGAATAAGGGACAGGAAGTTGGTTTCCTGGGAGCTGGGGCGGGGAAAGGCGTGAATCTCGGGGGCGGAGACTCAGCGTTTATTTGCATAACCAGCATGCATTGCACGCAATATAGATTGAATTTACTCTTTTAATTCATTGTAGAGTTCTTTTAAACGTAATATTTCGATGAATGAACCCTCAGGCACTTACGGGAAAAGATCTGCCGCAAACTCTTGACCCAGACTTACCCTTGACGGTGCTCACCCTAACTGTATCAGGAGTGCTCGTTCTCAAGGTGGGTCTTTTGTGGTGCGTGACGGGTAGGTTTTGATAGACGTATAAGCTGCGCTTCCCATAATTTTTGGAGGCTTTGTGAGCTAAACAAAGCCAATATGGTTGTATACAAAAACAGACGTTCAGTTCGGTTTAGTCACTCACTCGTGTTCGACTTCTTGCAACCCCCATGAGTCGCAACACGCCAAGCCTCCCTGTTCATCACCGTCTTCCGCGTTCACTCAGACTCATGTCCATCAAGGCAATGCCATCCAGCCATCTCATCCTTGGTCATCTCCTTATTCTCTTGCCCCCCAGTGCCTCCCAGCATCAGAATCTTTTCCAATGAGTCAACTCTTTGCATGAGGTGGCCAAAGTACTGGAGTTTCAGCTTTAGCATCATTCCTTCCAAAAAAGTCCCAGGGCTGATCTCCTCCAGAATGGACTGGTTGGATCTCCTTGCAGTCCAAGGGACTCTCAAGAGTCTTCTCCAACACCACAGTTCAAAAGCATCAATTCTTCGGCACTCAGCCTTCTTCACAGTCCAACCCTCACATCCATACATGACTAGTGGAGAAACCATAGCTTTGACTAGATGGACCTTAGTCGGCAAAGTAATGTCTCTGCTTTTGAATATGCTATCTAGATTGGTCATAACTTTCCTTCCAAGGAGTAAGCGTCTTTTAATTTCATGGCTGCAGTCACCATCTGCAGTGATTTTGGAGCCCAAAAAGATAAAATCTGACACTGTTTCCACTGTTTCCCCATCTATTTCCCATGAAGTGGGAGACGAAATTTTTTTGACACAGGCCTTTTTGCTGGGGTTGTTAGAGTTAACAGTTTTCTGTGTGTTTGTTCCTTGTGTTAGGTTTTGGTCTGCTCAGTTGAACTCAGTCTTGTTTGATTGTTTTGTAACCCCGTACATTGTGGCTTTTCGGGTTTTCCTGTCACCCGTCCTGGGAGCTTACTCATACTTTTGAATCCATGGTGCTATGTAATTATTTCATTTTCTGTTTTCTTGTTTCTTCTCTGATCTTCAGTCTTTTCTAGCATCAGGGTCTTTTCCAGTAAGTCAGTACTTTGTATTAGGTGGCCAAAGTATTGGAATTTCAGTGTCAGCATCAGTTCTTCCAATGAATATTCAGGACTCATTTCCTTTAGGATGGACTGGTTGGATCTCCTTACAGTCCAAGGGACTCTCAAGCGTCTTTTCCAAGACCACAGTCAAAGAGCCTCAGTTCTTCGGACTTCAGCTTTCTTTACATAAGTGCAACTCTCACATCCTTACAGGAGTACTGGGAAAAAAAAATGCTTTGACTTGACGGACCATTTTCAGCCAAGTAATGTCTCTGCTTTTTAATATGCTGTCTTGGTTGGTCATAGCTTTTCTTCCAAGGAGCAAGTGCCTTTTAATGTCATGGCTGAAGTCACCGTCCTCAGTCATTTTAGAGCCCAAAAAAATAGTCAGTCACTGTTTCCATCGTTTCCCCATCTATTTGCCATGAAGTGATGGGACTGGATGCCATGATCTTCCCTTTTCTGAATTTTGAGTTTTAAGCCAACTTTTTCACTCTCCTCTTTCAGTTTCATCAAGAGGCTCTTTAGTTCTTCACTTTCTGCCATAATGGTGGTGTCATCTGCATATCTTTGGTTATTGATGCTTCTCCCTTCAGTGTTGATTCCAGTTTGTGCTTCATCCAGCCTGGCTTTTCACATGATGTACTCTGCATATAAGTTAAATAAGCAGGGTGACAATATGCAGCCTTGACTACTCCTTTCCCAATATGGACCCAGTCTGGGTTTCAATGTCTGGTTCTATTACTTCCTGACCTGCATACAGTTTTCTCAGGGGGCAGGTAAGGTTGTTAGGTCAGTAAAATTGCTTGGTATTTGGCCAGTATGGTTCTCGTAATCGTGAATGCGCTTTCCAGGAGATTTTTCTGGTGCCAGGAAAGATTGGAGATGGGAGGAGAAAGGGATTACATTGGGGAAAACCATTAGATAGCATCACCAACTCAGTGGACATTTGTTTGAGCATGCCCCGGGAGTTAGTGACAGATAGGAAAGCTGGTTGGACAGAACTGAGCAAATGAACTGGACAGTTTTCTCGACTCAGGGATGGAACCGGGCCCTCCAATTTTGGCACTTTTTTTGTTTTGGGGTTTTTTTTTTAAATAGTGACTAGAGTCACCCTGATGGCTGAGACAGTAAAGAGTCTGCTTACAAAGCAGGAGACCCAGATTCTATCCTGGGGAAACTTCTCCTGGAGAAGGGAATGGCTACCCACTGCAGTATGCTTGCCTGGAGAATTCCATGGACAGAGGAGCCTGGAGGGCTACAGTCCATGAGATCACAAATTGTCTGCGCAGGACTGAGCACACGGGGTACTCTATTTCATTTGACATTATAGTGAACCTTCTCTGTGTCAAATGCAGCGCTCCTACATCATTTTCTTAAGCTGTCGACAACATCCTTTATTTGACACAAATCAGACTCAGAAGACATGGAGTCAGGGGCCTGGGAACAAGGGGCTGGAAGCGGGCTTCTCAGGAGCTGGGGGAAAGGAGCAAATCTCAGAGGCGGGGATCAGTGTTCATTTGCACAACCAGAATGCAATGTACGCAATATAGTTTCTATTTATTATTTCAATTTATCATAATTTTTTTAATGTAGTATTTTGAAGAATGAGCCTTCATCCTCTTAGGCACAAAGATCTGCTGCAAACTCTTGACCCGGACTTACACTTGATGCTCCTCAGCCTCACTGTGTTAGGAGTGAGCATCACCTCATCAGTATGTTCACAGGCTCTTTATGGTATGTTTACTCTTATCCTTGTTTCTACTGGAACTGAGTCTTTTGTCTCACTGAGGATTCGGTGAGGTAGGCCCAAGTAAGGATGAGGCGAGCTTCCAATAATTTTTGGAGGCCTTGTGAGATACACAAGGCCAATATTGTTGTGTGGAAGAATAGAATTTGAAACGTGGAGGGCTTTGGGCAGTTTTTCTACAGCTGCAGCAGTTAAGAGTTTGATGTGTATTTATCACATGAAATCGTGTCCTAGATTTTTAGTCAGTAAGATTTTCATAATCCTGAATGAGATTTTTTTTTGGTTTTTTGATTCTGGGAAAGATTGAAGACAGGAGAAAGGGACGACATTGACTCATTATATAGCACCCACCATCTCGGTGGACATGCGTTTGAACAAGCCCCAGGAGAACTGTTTGGAGAAGACTGAGCAAAGGAACTGGACAATGTTTATGACCCAGGGATGGAAACAGCTCCTCCTATATTGGTAGACAGCTTTTTTAAAAATTAGTGATTAGAGTCACTGTGGTGGCTTAGACAGTGAAGACTCTGCTTACAATGTGGGAGAAAGAGGTTTGCTCCTGGGGAAGAATCTCCTGGAGAAGGGAATGGCTACCCACTGCAGTATTCTTGTCTGGAGAATTCCATGGACAGAGGAGCCTGGAGGGCTACAGTCCATGGGGTCACAAATAGTTTGGCAGGCCTGTGCACTCAGGGCACTCTGTTTCATTTGACAGTATAGTGAACTTCGTGTCAAATGCAGCGCTCCTATATCAGTTTCTTAAGCCATCAACAAAATACTTTATTCGAAAGAAATTGGACCAAGAGCATTAAAGAGAATACATGGAGTCAAGGGCCTGGGAACAATGGACTGGAAGCTGGCTTCGTGGGAGCTGGGGTGGGAAAGGGGTGAATCTTGGGGGTGGGGATTCAGCATTCATTTGCATAACCAGAATGCACTCCTTGCAGTACGTTCAATTTATTATTTCCGTTTATCGTAGATTTAAACGTATTTTGAAGAATGAGCCTTCATCCCCCTATGTTGAAAGATCTGCTACAACCTCTTCATGGGGACGTACCCTTTTTTTGCTTCTCATCCTCAGTGTATTAGGAGTGAGCTCCCTCTTATCAGTATGGCCCAGGCGCAGTGTAATACCCATACTCCATTTCTTGCTTCTGCTTGAACTTCCTCTCTTGTGTTGTGGTGGAGACTAGGTCAAGTAGGGCCAAGAAAGAAATACTACTTCCATTACCAAACAAGTTTTGGAGGTCTTGTGAGACTAAACAAGATCAATATTCCTGTGTAGAAAAGTAGAAGTTGAGAAATAAATGATTTCGGGCAGGTTTTTTAGGTTCTTGAAGCTTTCTTTGTTTATCATTTCAGTTTGCAGGTTTGATTTTCAGTGAGTTTAAAGTGAAAAGCATTTAGTCGTGTCTCACTTTTTGTGACCGCATGCACTATGCAGTCCATGGAATGCTCCAGGCCACGATGCTGGAGTGGGTAGGCTCCCCCTTTTGCAGGGATCTTCGTAACCCAGGGGTTGAATCCAGGTCTCCCGTACTGTAGGCGGATTCTTTTCCAGCTGAGATACAAGGGAAAAACCCAATATCCATAAAACCACAATAGGCTTTTTCAAGTGAAGACAGGATGGCCGATCAGACACAACTGAGCAAAGAAACCAGACAGATTTTTCACTACCCACGAACAGAACCCGGGCCTTGTAATATTGGCAGACGGCTTTTTTTTTTTTTTTTCTTTTGCTGATTAGAGTTTCTCTTATGGCTTAGAGTGGAGAAGGCAATGGCACCCCACTCTAGTACTCTTGCCTGGAAAATCCCATGGATGGAGGAGCCTGGTAGGCTGCAATCCGTGGGGTCACTGAGTCAGACACGACTGAGTGACTTCACTTTCACTTTTCACTTTCATGCATTGGAGAAGGAAATGGAAACCCACTCCAGTGTTCTTGCCTGGAGAATCCCAGGGACAGGGGAGCCTGGTGGGCTGCCATCTATGGGGTCACACGGAGTTGGACACGACTGCAGCGACTTAGCAGCAGCAGCAGATGGCTTAGACAGCCTGCTTTCAATGCGGTACACCCAGGCTCAGTTCCTGGGGAAGATTCTCCTGAGACGAGAATGGCTACCCACTGCAGTATTCTTGCCTGGTGAATCCCATGGACAGAGGAGTCAGACAGTTTCTGGTCGGACACGCCTGAGCGACTTTCAGAGAGAGCCACCTGGAAAAAGGAGAACTCTTTCTGTGTGATCCCGCGTTTCTGTCACACGTGTAAATGTCTTTTGGGCTGTGCTTTGTTTTCTGTAGTGTCAGTCACTCAGTCCTGTGGGACTGTTAGCCACCCTATGGACTGTAAGCTGCCGGGTTCCTCTGTCTGTGGAATTCTCCAGGCCAGAATACTGCAGTGAGTTTCCATTCCCTTCTGCAGGGACTCTTCCCGACCCAGATTTCAAACCCGAGTCTCCTGCATTGCAGGCCAATTGTTTACCATGTGAGTCACACTTTTTTTTTTTCCTAATCCAGTTATTACTGCTGGATTTAGTGGTAGTCAACTTTCACAGCTGCATTATTCATATAGGCTCGTTTTCTTTGTTCATAAACTTATGTAGGTAGGTCGTAAACTTATGTGGTAGATGTGTTCTTTCTCTTCTCCCCCCTCCCACTCCAGGATGTAATATCGGTAAAAATTCATAGAAGTTCTCAGGCTTCCCTGGTAGCTCAGCTGGTAAAGAATCCCCCTTCCATGCAAGAGACCTAGGTTCGATTCCTGGGCCAGGAAGATCCCCTGGAAAAGAGAACAGCTACCCACTCCAGTATTCTGGGCTGGAGAATTCCATGCACTTTATAGTTCATGGGAGTCATTTTAGACACCCTATGAGAATTGCTGATCAAAGTGTATATCTAACTTTTCATTTATGTAATGCCAATTTTTGCTTTTCCTCCAAAGACTGTACCTGTGCACACTCAACAGCACTATATCAACATTTCACTGTTTCACATGCCCAGCAACTTTTGTTTTCAGGCTTTTAGGATTTTTGACCATCTGGGAGGTGTGCAACCCATCATTTAAAGTATTTACATATAATTTCACTGTATGGAGGAGCCATCACTTGTTCAAATCAAATTTCTGGTGTAGGGTGTATAGATAGTTTCCAATTTTTATTTTATGCTCGAAGCAGTGGTTGTCCAATTACTTCCTCAGGACAAATTTGAAGAGTGAAATTGCTGGACTAAATGTTCCACACATTGAAATTTTTGACCTATATTTTCCACCTGTCACCTGGAAAGATTTTACAACTTTACATTCATATCTGCAGTATTTGCACACCTTTAGTCCCAAAAGCATTTCAAAAGCAGCTTAAAAAAAAAAAAAACAAACTAAGTTTTATATATGCTTAATATTTTCTTTTTCTTTTTTTTTTTTTGCTTTTTTAAAATTTATTTTTTAATTGAAGGATAATTGCTTTCAGAATTTAATTTTAAAGGCCAATGACACAGGGCTCTCAGAAGAGCAAAACCTATAATTGCTTTTTCGCATCCCAGTTCCCACTTCCCAGAAACAACCATTTTCAGTCCTTAGCAGTTTCATCTGTTTGCTTCTATAACTTTTAGTATGCTTATACAGCTCTTCCTTTGCTTTGTTTTAAACTGTAGCAGACAGGTTAGATGCCCACTCTGATATCAATTTTTCCTCAACGTTCAGAAATAGCTTAGAATTCCTGAGCTTTCCAGGGTTCTGAAGCATTAAAGTGTCCTTGTCCCCACTTGGCTGCTGTTACCTGCTCTCCTGTTTTGTCAATAAGACCATATCTTTTCTTTTGATTCCTTTACTGTCATTTAGTGGGGTTTTGTGGACACAGTAGAGATAAATGGATATATCTAATCTGCCATATTCAACCTGGAATCTGAAGATACTGTAGATTTTATTATCATTATAATTATTATTATTTGGTTGCGCTAGAATCCCAGGGACGGGGAAGCCTGGTGGGCTGTCGTCTATGGGGTCACGCAGAGTCGGACACAACTGAAGTGATTTAGCAGCAGCAGCATAGGGTTTGGGAGACCTTAGTTCCCCATTCAGGGATTGAGCCTCTGCCCCTGAAGTGGAGTCCCAACCACTGGGCCGTCAGGGAATTCCCGTTACTTTTAGAAAACTTAAAAAAAAAAAAAACCTGAAAATAGAGTAGCATCTATGTTAGAAAGGCCTCTCCGAAAATAGGTTAACAAGTGGGGCGTGGACGGATGTTAAGAAACATGGAATCAGCTGAGCGCCCCCTTCTGGAATATTCTGCCCAAAGCAGTCTGTGGCCCCTTATTTCCCCCGGGGCCTCTTTGTTCAGGGCCCAGCGTTTCACAATCATGGCAGTCCACCAAAGGAGTCAGGGAGTTTCTAAACATCCTATGCCCAGGACTCCACGCTGGGCCAATTAAATTATTCTGTGTGAGGGGACTGGGCATCAGCATTTTTAAAGCTCTTAAGTGGTTCTGGAGTGCAGAGTCACTGTTCTCGGCTAAGCAGCTCACTGGTTTAGCCCGTTTATAACAGCATGGCAATATTTGGACCGTAATCCATCCCGTGCTCTTGTTATGCAGTTACTTTTGTGTGTTGTCTAGATTCCGAATAGTGTCTATTTTCATGCTTTAATTTCATAAGCATGTCTTCTGTTAATCTGAGTAAGGAAGCCCACAGTGGCGTTAACATAGTATTGTCGTGCCACACTCATTTGGCAGAGGCACAGGATTTAGCTCAGTCCACATCACACTTATACTCTGCAGTAAGTCGCCGTGACAGAGTGAAAACTGTCCAGTGATGTGGCCATTTTCCTGTATCTGGATTTTTGCATGGCTGGAGTACAGTAATGGCGGAGAATATTATGGTCTTAATGATTATTATTGTGATTATAACGTGGATACTTGAGTCATAGTCACCAAAACCCTCCATTATTATGAATTGATCCAATGTCTGTATGGGGTCGCAAAGAGTGGACACGACTGAGCGCAGCCGCAAGCACTATATTACCCCCTCCCCGCCCCCCATAACCTGCCCTGCAAAGCCTTATTGAGAACAGGCTTAATTCTTAGAGGGGCTGGTTAGTCTTGCTGAGTTTTAGCTTTAGCCTGCAAAAATATAGTCATTGCTCATCATGGTTATCAGAAAAGAACAAGATGGGTCAATATATATCATCGTGACAGAAGGAGGGGAAAATCCTACAACAGATTTAGAGTAAAGGACTGTGTGGAGCGAATTCTCTGGTGGTTAGGATTCTGTGCTTTCGTTGCCGAGAGAGCGGGTTCAGTCCCTGCTGGGGGACTAAGATCCTACAAGCTGAGTGAAGCCACTCCCACCAAAAAAAAAAGATGGTGACTGGGTTACAGTGATGTTTTATAATGAAGGACAGGTTACTGAATTTGAGAAGTCTACAGTGGTCTGACTAGTCAAGGCTATGGTTATTCCAGTGGTCATGTATGGATGTTAGAGTTGGACTGTGAAGAAAGCTGAGTGCCAAAGAATTGATGCTTTTGAGCTGTGGTGTTGGAGAAGACTCTTGAGAGTCCCTTGGACTGCAAGGAGATCCAGCCAGTCCTTCCTAAAGGAGATCAGGCCTGTGTGTTCATTGGAAGGACTGATGCTGAAGCTGAAACTCCAGTACTTTGGCCCCCTCATGTGAAGAGTTGACTCATTGGAAAAGACTCTGATGCTGGGAGGGATTGGGGGCAGGAGGAGAAGGGGACAACAGAGGATGAGATGGCTGGATGGCATCACCGACTCCATGGATGTGAGTCTGAGTGAACTCCGGGAGTTGGTGATGGACAGGGAGGCCTGGTGTGAGGCGATTCATGGGGTCGCAAAGAGTCAGACACGACTGAGCGACTGAACTGAACTGAACTGAACTGAACTGACAATGCAAATAAAATGTGTTCTTAAAACTCAAGACTATCTCAGGGCAGTTTCAGCTCTAACAATAGGAGCTGAGAGGTCTTCTATACCAGGAGAGACTTTTTAGTTTTCAGGAAAAACAGTAACATTTAAACCTTAAAGAAATCAGGATGCACTGAATAAATGCTATAAAATATTGTAGTTTAACAACTGAAATCATAAATGGCTTTATCTAAACAAATCCCTCAGTGTGAAGATCACACAACCAAAGTGATTTGTGAGAAATGCATAACTGCATGAAATTAAAGCTTCATGAATGTATGTCATCTGCCATGACTTACTAGTTTTCCAAGCATCTTTGGGGGCACTGTAACATGCATTTTGTCATTTTATTTTCTTCTTATCAACATAGTTAGATACTTTCATGAACTAATCATTCATGAAAATAGTCTGTCTTCTCCTAATGAAACTAATTGAGTGTATTAACTATATCAAAATTTCTACCACATATTTTTTAAAACTCAAAAATAATTTCTTAAAATTGAATGCACCTAATTTCAGGGTTGAAAGATGTGTATCTTTACTTTAAAATGGTGGGAAAATTTACCAGAAAGAGCAACCTACCAAATAATTCACACTATAGAAGCACACACAGAGTCCTATTTTTTAATACCTAAAGCAGTCAAGAAGGCAAATAAAAAATGGCAAGTTGTATGTAATCTTAAGTTTTCTTTTGGTAAACTTTAAAAATATTCTGTGAATCCTATTCATAATATTATTTTTTTTAATGTTCAAAACTATAAGAAATATGGAACACTTCTCTGAATTTGTGTGTCATCCTTGCACAGAGGCCATACTAATCTCTGTATCACTCGAGTTTTAGTATATGTGCTATTGAAGCTTCTAGCACTGTAACATTACTTTGATTGTGCACAACCATCTTGGTTATAACAGAGCATCTGAAGGCACAATGAGTACAAATAGCTGCTTTATCTCCTAAAAGATAAGCTTTTTTAATTTTCAGATATGACACATTGAGCCTTGTCACTTGGTGTAAGTTGGCACTTCTGCGTATAGGAGATTCTGCCACTGTGACAAGTGCATGGTAGCAGCACACAACCTCCTGAGATTGGCAAGGTCAGCTGAGGATTGGACTTACTTGCCATCAACTGCTGTAATCGCAAAATAGATGGATATTGTTAATTCTTGTGTGATATTGACTCCATGCACCTAAAATAGGCTTTAAAGACTTAGTATGGTTTGATGCTCTATTTACCTTTTAAATGATTTTTGTTATTTAGGTTTATGTGCATAAACACATCATCATCCATCCAGCCTTCACAGCCTTAAGGGTGGGCACACCAGCCCTTAGATGCTGCCTGAGAACCTCAGAAAAAGCTCGTGAACATGTAACATGGTTCTCAGAAAGCCTTGCCTCTGTGCTTGCTAGAGTGCACACTCTGAAATGGACTGTGAGAAATATCTGATTCAGCAGGATTATTCATTGTCCCCCTGGGAACTTGGATCCTCTTAATTTGGGCCTGTGGAAAGGGGAATGGGCAATGGGTGACAACTGGAGGCACTTGCAACTAGAAAGTCAGTGTCAGCTGAGGATGCTACAGGAAGAGTAAAAAGCACCAGAAAGTTCTGTTGCCCTGAGCACATCAGTGCATTTGTGGAGTGCTGTCAACTCCTGCATGCTGTCTCACTTGTGTCTGACTCTGCGACCCCATGGACTGTAGCCCACCAGGCTCCTCTGCCCATGGGATTCTCTAGGCAAGAATACTGGAGTGGGTTTCCATATCCTCCTCCAGGGGATCTTCCCGACCCAGGGATCAAATCCGGGTATCCTGCCTCTCCTGTGTGACAAGCAAATTCTTTACCACTAAGCCACTGGAGAAGTCCATGTATATACTTATTAACTTTTCTCCAAAGAATTACCCCACACACTCTGGTTAATAATGGGGAGCACCCCAAGTGCTCAGATCAGTGGAGAAATAACTCCAGAAAGAATGAAGGGATGGAGCCAAAGCAAAAACAATAGCCAGCTGTGGATGTGACTGGTGATAGAAGCAAGGTCCGATGCTGTAAAGACCAATATTGCATAGAAACCTGGAATGTCAGGTCCATGAATCAAGGCAAATTGGAAGTGGTCAAACAGGAGATGGCAAGAGTGAATGTCAACATTCTAGGAATCAGCGAACTAAAATGGACTGGAATGGGGGAATTTAACTCAGATGATCATTATATCTACTACTGCGGGCAGGAATCCCACAGAAGAAATGGAGTAGCCATCATGGTCAACAGAAGAGTCCAAAATGCAGTACTTGGATGCGATCTCAAAAACGACAGAATGATCTCTGTTCGTCTCCAAGGCAAACCATTCAATATCACAGTAATCCAAGTCTATGCCCCAACCAGTAACGCTGAAGAAGCTGAAGTTGAACGGTTCTATGAAGACCTACAAGGCCTTTTAGAACTAACACCCAAAAAAGATGTCTTTTTCATTCTAGGGGACCGGAATGCAAAAGTAGGAAGTCAGGAAACACCTGCAGTAACAGGTAAATTTGGCCTTGGAATGCGGAATGAAGCAGGGCAAAGACTAATAGAGTTTTGCCAAGAAAATGCACTGGTCATAGCAAACACCCTCTTCCAACAACAGAAGAGAAGACTCTACACATGGACATCACCACATGGTTGACACCGAAATCAGATTGATTATATTCTTTGCAGCCAAAGATGGAGAAGCTCTATACAGTCAACAAAAACAAGACCAGGAGCTGACTGTGGCTCAGATCATGAACTCCTTATTGCCAAATTCAGACTTAAATTGAAGAAAGTAGGGAAAACTGCTAGACCATTCAGGTATGACCTAAATCAAATCCCTTATGATTATACAGTGGAAGTGAGAAATAGATTTAAGGGCCTAGATCTGATAGATAGAGTGCCTGATGAACTATGGAATGAGGTTCGTGACATTGTACAGGAGACAGGGATCAAGACCATCCCCATGGAAAAGAAATGCAAAAAAGCAAAATGGCTGTCTGGGGAGGCCTTACAAATAGCTGTGAAAAAAAGAGAGGCGAAAAGCAAAGGAGAAAAGGAAAGATATAAGCATCTGAATGTAGAGTTCCAAAGAATAGCAAGAAGAGATAAGAAAGCCTTCTTCAGCGATCAATGCAAAGAAATAGAGGAAAACAACAGAATGGGAAAGACTAGAGATCTCTTCAAGAAAATTAGAGATATCAACGGAACATTTCATGCAAAGATGGGCTCGATAAAGGACAGAAATGGTATGGACCTAACAGAAGCAGAAGATATTAAGAAGAGGTGGCAAGAATACACAGAAGAACTGTACAAAAAAGGTCTTCATGACCCAGATAATCACGATGGTGTGATCACTCATCTAGAGCCAGACATCCTGGAATGTGAAGTCAAGTGGGCCTTAGAAAGCATCACTACAAACAAAGATAGTGGAGGTGATGGCATTCCAGTTGAGCTATTTCAAATCCTGAAAGATGATGCTGTGAAAGTGCTGCCCTCAATATGCCAGCAAATTGGGAAAACTCAGCAGTGGCCACAGGACTGGAAAAGGTCAGTTTTCATTCCAATCCCAAGGAAAGGCAATGCCAAAGAATGCTCAAACTTCCGCACAATTGCATTCATCTCACATGCAAGTAAAGTAATGCTCAAAATTCTCCAAGCCAGGCTTCAGCAATACGTGAACTGTGAACTTCCAGATGTTCAAGCTGGTTTTAGAAAAGGCAGAGGAAGCAGAGATGAAATTGCCAACATCCGCTGGATCATGGAAAAAGCAAGAGAGTTCCAGAAAAACATCTATGTCTGCTTTATTGACTATGCCAAAGCCTTTGACTGTGTGGATCACAAGAAACTGTGGAAAATTCTGAAAGAGATGGGAATACCAGACCACCTGACCTGCCTCTTGAGAAATCTTTATGCAGGTCAGGAAGCAACAGTTAGAACTGGACATGGAACAACAGACTGGTTCCAAATAGGAAAAGGAGTACGTCAAGGCTGTATATTGTCACCCTGCTTATTTCACTTATATGCAGAGAACATCATGCGAAATGCTGGGCTGGAAGAAACACAAGCTGGAATCAAGATTGCCGGGAGAAATATCAATAACCTCTGATATGCAGATGACACCACCCTTATGGCAGAAAGTGAAGAGGAACTAAAAAGCCTCTTGATGAAAGTGAAAGTGGAGAGTGAAAAACTTGGCTTAAAGTTCAACATTCAGAAAACGAAGATCAGGCATCCGGTCCCATCACTTCATGGGAAATGGATGGGGAAACAGTGGAAACAGTGTCAGACTTTATTTTGGGGGGCTCCAAAATCACTGCAGCTGGTGATTGCAGCCATGAAATTAAAAGACGCTTACTCCTTGGAAGAAAAGTTATGAGCAACCTAGACAGCATATTCAAAAGCAGAGACATTATTTTGCCGACTAAGGTCCATCTAGTCAAGGCTATGGTTTTTCCAGTAGTCATGTATGGATGTGAGAGTTGGACTGTGAAGAAGGCTGAGTGCCGAAGAATTGATGCTTTTGAACTGTGGTGTTGGAGAAGACTCTTGAGAGTCCCTTGGACTGCAAGGAGATCCAACCAGTCCATTCTGAAGGAGATCAGCCCTGGGATTTCTTTGGAAGGAATGATGCTAAAGCTGAAGCTCCAGTACTTTGGCCACCTCATGCGAAGAGACAAGACTCTGAATCTGGGAGGGATTGGGGGCAGGAGGAGAAGGGGACAACCGAGGATGAGATGGCTGGATGGCATCACGGAGTCTATGGACATGAGTCTGAGTGAAATCCAGGAGTTGGTGATGGACAGGGAGGCCTGGCGTGCTGTGATTCATGGTGTTGCAAAGAGTTGGACACGACTGAGCGACTGAACTGAACTGAACCCAGAGTGCTCAGATTCCTCAGTCACCTTATATTCTTAAAAGTCCTGCCAAGATTGGGATCCAAGGTCACGGTTTAAAGCAGAAATCCCATTTCGGCCTGTTGGTGGCAAGGACACAGAAGGGAAATGGGCAGAGTCCTGGGCTTATCTTCAGAGAAAGCTCCAGGCCCCAACAAGCATGTATGGAAGTGCTCCTAAGTCATCAGACCTCTGAGGCAGGGCACAAAAGGCCTTGGGAACGCACGCATGAAATTTCAAATTATTCCTCTAAAAACTAAAAATAGAGTTGCCAGATGATCCAGCAATCCCACTCCCGGGCCACTCCCAGGCATGTATCTGGACAAAAATATAATTCTAAAAGATGCATGCTAGTTCATAGCAACACTACTTACAATAGCCAAGACATGGAAAGAATTTGTGCTATAAGAAGCCATCCTCAGCCATGTCTCCTGGGTTTCCTCTGTGGGAGTTGCTAAGCACAGCTGGCCTCCTCGGGGGCTGGGGGATATACTGCTACTGCTGCTGCTAAGTCGCTTCGGTTGTGTCTGACTCTGTGCGACCCCATAGACGGCAGCCCACCAGGCTCCCCCGTCCCTGGGATTCTCCAGGCAAGAACACTGGAGTGGGTTGCCATTTCCTTCTCCAGTGCATGAAAGTGAAAAGTGAAAGTGAAGTCGCTCAGTCCAACTCTTAGCGACCCCATGGACAGCAGCCTACCAGGCTCCTCCATACATGGGATTTTCCAGGCAAGAGTACTGGAGTGGGGTACCATTGCCTTCTCCAGGGATGTAGTAGGTCAGTATTTTACACCTGAAAATAGAGAATGTTCATTTTTCTAATAAAAATATCTTAAGGGACAATGAGACAGGATATGCCTCCCGAGGGAAGATCACACCATACCCTACAGAGTTGCCAAAGATATTGAACTTGAGACCATTCAGATCTCTGGATCCACATGACAGCAGAAGGGAATAAAGGAAACAAGGCCATGTTGAGTCACCCAAGAAGAGGAAACAGCAAACCCCAGACACTGAAAAATGGTGTGGGTCAAATGGCCAGAATATTTCAACAGATAAATTATAAGAAAGGGACAGAAGGGAGTCTATGGATTCAAAGACTCAAAAGACACATTAAGTTTTTAAAAATGAGCTAGACCAAATCACAACGACTAGGGAGAAGACCCTGTGTAATAAAATGATAAGGAAACAAAAGGAAGTGATTGCTGTGAAAGAGCACTGGGTCCTTTGGGACTTGGCCTGAGATGGGCACTGGGAGGGGCTGGTGCAGCTTGAGCTCTTGACCTGCATGGTGGTTACAAGGGTGCTTATCTTGTAAAAATTCATTAAGGTACATTGGATTTCATAGTAATGATTGAAAAACAGAAAAGCAGTCCCTTATGAACTAGGCAATGATGTTTCTAGAAGCTGGCTCTGGGTGTTCTTCTGAACAGAAATATTTCACAGAGCATCAGTGTCAGACAAGGCCACTGCATGACCAGGAGTAATCAAGACAAAATGTGTGATAGACAGGGCATCCTGAAGTATCACAGTCCATGGGGTTACAAAATAGTCAGACACGACTGATGGAATTAACTGAGCAGAACAAAGCCTAACCTTGGAATTTCATCTGATAACCACACAGAAAACTCTTAAATATAATGAGCCCAGAAAAATAGCCTGCTTCAAAGATTTCAGTTTGCAAGTTCTGTTTTTGCATACAGCAATGTTGGCCTTGTTTCTCTCACAAGGCCTCCAAAAATTGAGAGTAACGCAGTGATGTTTCTCCCCCAGAGCTAACCAACCGGATACTAAGGACAATGCAAAAGACTCAACTTGAGCACGAACACACATAACACAGTTCGGGTGAGGAGCGTCAAGGGTAGGCCAGGTCAAGAGTTTGCAACAGATCTTTTCTCTTAAGTGACTGAAGGCTCATTCTTCAAAACACAACGTTTATAAGAAATTATGATGAATTGAAACTATATTGCATGCAGTGCATGCTGCTTATGCAAATATTCACTGAGTCCCCGCCCCTGAGATTTGCCCCTTTCCCCTCCCCAGCACCCGGGAAGCCAGCTTCCAGTCCCTCGTTCCCAGGCCCCTGACTCCATGTTTTCTCCTCCTCGACACTCTGAGTCTGATTTCTTTTCAATAAGGATGTTTTTGACAGCTTAAGATAATGATATATGGGTGCTACATTTAACACAGAAAGGTTCACTATAATGTCAAATGAAATAGTGTGCAAAATCTCCTCAGTTGTGCCCAGACTATTTGCAACCCCATGGAATATAGCCCTCCAGGCTCCTCTGTCCATGGAATTCTCCAGGCAAGAACACTGCAGTGGGTAACCATTCCCTTCTCCAGGAGAAGCTCCCCAGGATCAAACCTGGGTCTTCCGCTTCATGAACAGACTCTCTACTGTCCCAGAAATCAGGGGGACTCTAATCACTATCTTTTTTTTAATTGACTGCCAAAATAGGAGGGCCTGGTTTCATCCGTGGGTCACGAAAATTGAGGAGTTCATTTCCTCAGTTCTGTCCGACTGGATTTCCTATCCATCACTAATACCCAGCGCATGCGCAAACTCATGTCCACCAAGTCGATGATGCTATCTAATAGTTTTCCCCAATGTTGTCCCTTCCTATTCCCATCTTCAATCTTTCCTGGCACCAGAAAAATCTCCTAGAAAGCCCATTCACGGTTATGAGAACCTTACCGACCAAAATCAGTCCTGAATATTCCTTGAAAGAACTGATGCAGACACTGAAACTCCAATACTTAGCTGACCTGATGCAAAGAACTGACTTACTGGAAACGACCCTGATGCTGGGAAGGACTAAAGGTGGAAGGAGAAGAGATGACAGAAAATGAAATGGTTAGATAGCACCATTGATTCGAACAAAATGAGTATGAGTAAATTTCAAGAATGTGTGATAGACAAGGCATCCTGAAGTGTCACAGTCCATGGGATTACAAAATAGTCGGACACGACAGACAGAGTCAACTGAGCACAGCGAAGCCTAACCTCGGAATTTCACCCCGATAGTCGCACAGAGAGCTCTTAAATATAAGAAGCCCAGAAACAAAGCCTGACTCAAGGCTTTCACTTTGCAAAGTCTGTTTTTCCATACAGTGATGTTGGCCTTGCTTCTCTCAAGGCCTCCAAAAATTGAGAGTAACACAGTGAGGTTTCTCTCCCAGTCCTAACCTATCGAGTACTAAACACACGGCAAAAGACCCCACTTGGACACAAGCACACATAACACAGTTAGGGTGAAGAGCGTCAAGGGTAAGTCCGGGTCAAGAGTTTACAACAGATGTTTTCTCTTAAGCGACTAAAGGCTCATTCTTCAAACCACAACATTTAAAAGAAATTATGATAAATTGAAAATATATTGCATGTAGTGCATGCTGGTTATGCAAATATTAATTGAGTCCCCGCCCCCAAGATTCGCCCCTTTCCCCGCCCCAGCACCTGGGAAGTCAGCTTCCAATCCCTTGTTCCCAGGCCCCTGACTCCATGTTTTCTCCTCCTCGACACTCTGAGTCTGATTTCTTTTGAATAAGGATTTTGTTGACAGCTTACAATAATGATATATGGGCGCTGCATTTGACACAGAGAAGGTTCACTATAATGTCGACTGAGATTGCCGAACCTCCTCAGTCATGCCCAGATTATTTGTGAACCCCACGGACTATAGCCCTCCATGCTCCTCTGTCCATGGAATTCTCCAGGTAAGAATTCTGCAGTGGGTAACCATTCCCTTCTCCAGGAGAAGCTTCCCCAGGATCGAACCTGGGTCTCCTGCTTTGTGAATGGACTCCTTGCTCTCAGTGACTCTAATCACTATTTAAAAAAAAAAAAAAAGGTGACTGCCAATATAGTACAATATAGTAGGGCCCAGTTCCATCCCTGAGTCGTGAAAATTGTGCAGTTCGTTTGCTGAGTCTTATCCGACCAGCCTTCCTTGCTTGCTCAAACTCATGTCCATTCAGTTGGTGATGCCATCTAATTGCTTTTTGCACTGTGGTCCCTTTCTCCACCTGCTTTCAATCTTTCCCAGCACCAAAAAATCTCTTGGATATCCCCTTTCAGTGTTACGGGAATCTGACCAAAGATTCCCATACAAGATGGAGGAGTAGAAGGTCGTGCCCTCATCCTCTCCTGGGAGAAGTCCAAAATTACAACTCAGTGCTGAACAACCATCAACAGAATGTTGGATCCCACCAAAAAAAGATACCCCACGTCTAAGGGCAAAGGACAAGCCCAAACAAGATAGTAGGAGGGGTGAAATTTCGTTTAGAATCAAATCCCATACCCGCCAGTGACACTTGGAGACCTCAAAGAAAGCCTTGTGCACAGCAGAGCTCAGAAACCCCACTGAGACTGAGCCAGAACTGTGTGTGAGTGTCTCCCGTGGAGGGACGGTGGGTCAGCAGTGGCCTGCCGCAGGGGCAGGGGCTCTGTGTGCAGGAGCCCTGGTCACACACCCTGTGGCATAAGCCCTCTTGGAGGAGGTCACCATTAACCCCAACCATAGAGCCCCCGAGCAGATGACCCACAAACTGCAGAACAATCATACCAAAGAAATTCTCGCACTGTTAAGGAAGTTCTAGGACCCACAACAGATTTACCAACCTGGGGATCTGGCAAGGGAACTGAGAACCCCCAAGGAATTTGACTGTGGAGGCCAGTGGGATTTGCTTACAGAACTTACACAGGACTGGGGAAACAGACTCTTGGAGGGCACAAACAAAACCTTGTGTGCACCAGGACCCAGGAGAAAGGAGCAGGGACCCCCACAAGGGACTGACCCAGGCTTGCCCGCGGGTGTCCAGGAGTCCCTGGCAGAGGCGTGGGTCGGCAGTATACTGCTGCAGGGTTGGGGGCACTGAGTGCAGCAGTGCCTGCCTGGGACCTTTGGAAGGAGGTGGCCATTATCTTCATTACCTCCACCTTAGTTTGGTCTCAGGTCAAACAACAGGGAGGGAAGACAGCCCCACCCATCAACAGAAAATTGGATTAAACATTTACTGAGCATGGTCCCGCCCATCAGAACAAGACCCAGTTTTTTCCCCACAGTCAGTCTCTCCCAGCAGGAAGCTTCCATAAGCCTCTTATCCTTATCTGTCAGAGGGCAGACAGAATGAAAACCAGTGTCAAAGAAAACTTCTCAAACTGATCACATGGACCACAGCCTTGTCTAACTCAGTGAAACTATGAGCCATGCCCTGTTCAGTTCAGTTCAGTCCCTGAGTCATGTCAGACTCTGCGACCCCATGAACTGCAGCACGCCAGGGTCTCTGTTCATCACCAACTCCGGGAACTTGCTCAAACTCATGTACATCAAGGCAGTGATGCCATCCAACCATCTCATTCTCTGTTGTCCCCTTCTCCTCATGCCTTCCATCTTTCCCAGCATCAGGGTCTTTTCTGATGATTCAGTTCTCCTATTTTGGAAGTCACCTTTTTTTTTTTTTAAATAGTGATTAGAGTCACCCTGATGGCTTATACAGTGAAGAGTCTGCTTACAAAGCGGGAGACCCAGATTCAATCCTCGGGAAGCTTCTCCTGGAGAAGGGAATGGCTACCCACTGCAATGTTCTTGCCTGGAGAATTCCATGGACAGAGGAGCCTGGAGGGCTATAGTCCATGGGGTCACAAATAGTCTGGGCACGATTGACGAGGTTCAGCACTCTATTTCATTCAACATTATCGTGAACCTCCGCTGTGTCAAATCCAGCACCCATATATCATTATCTTAAGCTGTCAACAATATCTTTATTGAGAAGAAATCAGACTCAGAGTGTCGAGGAAGAGAAAACATGGAGTCAGGGGCCTGGGAATAAGGGACAGGAAGTTGGTTTCCTGGGAGCTGGGGCGGGGAAAGGCGTGAATCTCGGGGGCGGAGACTCAGCGTTTATTTGCATAACCAGCATGCATTGCACGCAATATAGATTGAATTTACTCTTTTAATTCATTGTAGAGTTCTTTTAAACGTAATATTTCGATGAATGAACCCTCAGGCACTTACGGGAAAAGATCTGCCGCAAACTCTTGACCCAGACTTACCCTTGACGGTGCTCACCCTAACTGTATCAGGAGTGCTCGTTCTCAAGGTGGGTCTTTTGTGGTGCGTGACGGGTAGGTTTTGATAGACGTATAAGCTGCGCTTCCCACAATTTTTGGAGGCTTTGTGAGCTAAACAAAGCCAATATGGTTGTATACAAAAACAGACGTTCAGTTCGGTTTAGTCACTCATTCGTGTTCGACTTCTTGCAACCCCCATGAGTCGCAACATGCCAAGCCTCCCTGTTCATCACCGTCTTCCGCGTTCACTCAGACTCATGTCCATCAAGGCAATGCCACCCAGCCATCTCATCCTTGGTCATCTTCTTATTCTCTTGCCCCCCAGTCCCTCCCAGCATCAGAATCTTTTCCAATAAGTCAACTCTTTGCATGAGGTGGCCAAAGTACTGGAGTTTCAGCTTTAGCATCATTCCTTCCAAAAAAGTCCCAGGGCTGATCTCCTCCAGAATGGACTGGTTGGATCTCCTTGCAGTCCAAGGGACTCTCAAGAGTCTTCTCCAACACCACAGTTCAAAAGCATCAATTCTTCGGCACTCAGCCTTCTTCACAGTCCAACCCTCACATCCATACATGACTAGTGGAGAAACCATAGCTTTGACTAGATGGACCTTAGTCGGCAAAGTAATGTCTCTGCTTTTGAATATGCTATCTAGATTGGTCATAACTTTCCTTCCAAGGAGTAAGCGTCTTTTAATTTCATGGCTGCAGTCACCATCTGCAGTGATTTTGGAGCCCAAAAAGATAAAATCTGACACTGTTTCCACTGTTTCCCCATCTATTTCCCATGAAGTGGGAGACAAAATTTTTTTGACACAGGCCTTTTTGCTGGGGTTGTTAGAGTTAACAGTTTTCTGTGTGTTTGTTCCTTGTGTTAGGTTTTGGTCTGCTCAGTTGAACTCAGTCTTGTTTGATTGTTTTGTAACCCCGTACATTGTGGCTTTTCGGGTTTTCCTGTCACCCGTCCTGGGAGCTTACTCATACTTTTGAATCCATGGTGCTATGTAATTATTTCATTTTCTGTTTTCTTGTTTCTTCTCTGATCTTCAGTCTTTTCTAGCATCAGGGTCTTTTCCAGTAAGTCAGTACTTTGTATTAGGTGGCCAAAGTATTGGAATTTCAGTGTCAGCATCAGTTCTTCCAATGAATATTCAGGACTCATTTCCTTTAGGATGGACTGGTTGGATCTCCTTACAGTCCAAGGGACTCTCAAGCGTCTTTTCCAAGACCACAGTCAAAGAGCCTCAGTTCTTCGGACTTCAGCTTTCTTTACATAAGTGCAACTCTCACATCCTTACAGGAGTACTGGGAAAAAAAAATGCTTTGACTTGACGGACCATTTTCAGCCAAGTAATGTCTCTGCTTTTTAATATGCTGTCTTGGTTGGTCATAGCTTTTCTTCCAAGGAGCAAGTGCCTTTTAATGTCATGGCTGAAGTCACCGTCCTCAGTCATTTTAGAGCCCAAAAAAATAGTCAGTCACTGTTTCCATCGTTTCCCCATCTATTTGCCATGAAGTGATGGGACTGGATGCCATGATCTTCCCTTTTCTGAATTTTGAGTTTTAAGCCAACTTTTTCACTCTCCTCTTTCAGTTTCATCAAGAGGCTCTTTAGTTCTTCACTTTCTGCCATAATGGTGGTGTCATCTGCATATCTTTGGTTATTGATGCTTCTCCCTTCAGTGTTGATTCCAGTTTGTGCTTCATCCAGCCTGGCTTTTCACATGATGTACTCTGCATATAAGTTAAATAAGCAGGGTGACAATATGCAGCCTTGACTACTCCTTTCCCAATATGGACCCAGTCTGGGTTTCAATGTCTGGTTCTATTACTTCCTGACCTGCATACAGTTTTCTCAGGGGGCAGGTAAGGTTGTTAGGTCAGTAAAATTGCTTGGTATTTGGCCAGTATGGTTCTCGTAATCGTGAATGCGCTTTCCAGGAGATTTTTCTGGTGCCAGGAAAGATTGGAGATGGGAGGAGAAAGGGATTACATTGGGGAAAACCATTAGATAGCATCACCAACTCAGTGGACATTTGTTTGAGCATGCCCCGGGAGTTAGTGACAGATAGGAAAGCTGGTTGGACAGAACTGAGCAAATGAACTGGACAGTTTTCTCGACTCAGGGATGGAACCGGGCCCTCCAATTTTGGCACTTTTTTTGTTTTGGGGTTTTTTTTTTAAATAGTGACTAGAGTCACCCTGATGGCTGAGACAGTAAAGAGTCTGCTTACAAAGCAGGAGACCCAGATTCGATCCTGGGGAAACTTCTCCTGGAGAAGGGAATGGCTACCCACTGCAGTATGCTTGCCTGGAGAATTCCATGGACAGAGGAGCCTGGAGGGCTACAGTCCATGAGATCACAAATTGTCTGCGCAGGACTGAGCACACGGGGTACTCTATTTCATTTGACATTATAGTGAACCTTCTCTGTGTCAAATGCAGCGCTCCTACATCATTTTCTTAAGCTGTCGACAACATCCTTTATTTGATACAAATCAGACTCAGAACGTCGAGGAGAAGACATGGAGTCAGGGGCCTGGGAACAAGGGGCTGGAAGCGGGCTTCGCAAGAGCTGGGGGAAAGGCGCAAATCTCAGAGGCGGGGATCAGTGTTCATTTGCACAACCAGAATGCAATGCACGCAATATAGTTTCTATTTATTATTTCAATTTATCATAATTTTTTTAATGTAGTATTTTGAAGAATGAGCCTTCATCCTCTTAGGCACAAAGATCTGCTGCAAACTCTTGACCTGGACTTACCCTTGATGCTCCTCAGCCTCACTGTGTTAGGAGTGAGTGTCACCTCATCAGTATGTTCACAGGCTCTTTATGGTATGTTTACTCTTATCCTTGTTTCTACTGGAACTGAGTCTTTTGTCTCACTGAGGATTCGGTGAGGTAGGCCCAAGTAAGGATGAGGCGAGCTTCCAATAATTTTTGGAGGCCTTGTGAGATACACAAGGCCAATATTGTTGTGTGGAAGAATAGAATTTGAAACGTGGAGGGCTTTGGGCAGTTTTTCTACAGCTGCAGCAGTTAAGAGTTTGATGTGTATTTATCACATGAAATCGTGTCCTAGATTTTTAGTCAGTAAGATTTTCATAATCCTGAATGAGATTTTTTTTGGTTTTTTGATTCTGGGAAAGATTGAAGACAGGAGGAGAAAGGGACGACATTGACTCATTATATAGCACCCACCATCTCGGTGGACATGCGTTTGAACAAGCCCCAGGAGAACTGTTTGGAGAAGACTGAGCAAAGGAACTGGACAATGTTTATGACCCAGGGATGGAACCAGCTCCTCCTATATTGGTAGACAGCTTTTTTAAAAATTAGTGATTAGAGTCACTGTGGTGGCTTAGACAGTGAAGACTCTGCTTACAATGTGGGAGAAAGAGGTTTGCTCCTGGGGAAGAATCTCCTGGAGAAGGGAATGGCTACCCACTGCAGTATTCTTGTCTGGAGAATTCCATGGACAGAGGAGCCTGGAGGGCTACAGTCCATGGGGTCACAAATAGTTTGGCAGGCCTGTGCACTCAGGGCACTCTGTTTCATTTGACAGTATAGTGAACTTCGTGTCAAATGCAGCGCTCCTATATCAGTTTCTTAAGCCATCAACAAAATACTTTATTCGAAAGAAATCAGACCAAGAGCATTAAAGAGAATACATGGAGTCAAGGGCCTGGGAACAATGGACTGGAAGCCGGCTTCGTGGGAGCTGGGGTGGGAAAGGGGTGAATCTTGGGGGTGGGGATTCAGCATTCATTTGCATAACCAGAATGCACTCCTTGCAGTACGTTCAATTTATTATTTCCGTTTATCGTAGATTTAAACGTATTTTGAAGAATGAGCCTTCATCCCCCTATGTTGAAAGATCTGCTACAACCTCTTCATGGGGACGTACCCTTTTTTTGCTTCTCATCCTCAGTGTATTAGGAGTGAGCTCCCTCTTATCAGTATGGCCCAGGCACAGTGTGATACCCATACTCCATTTCTTGCTTCTGCTTGAACTTCCTCTCTTGTGTTGTGGTGGAGACTAGGTCAAGTAGGGCCAAGAAAGAAATACTACTTCCATTACCAAACAAGTTTTGGAGGTCTTGTGAGACTAAACAAGATCAATATTCCTGTGTAGAAAAGTAGAAGTTGAGAAATAAATGATTTCGGGCAGGTTTTTTAGGTTCTTGAAGCTTTCTTTGTTTATCATTTCAGTTTGCAGGTTTGATTTTCAGTGAGTTTAAAGTGAAAAGCATTTAGTCGTGTCTCACTTTTTGTGACCGCATGCACTATGCAGTCCATGGAATGCTCCAGGCCACGATGCTGGAGTGGGTAGGCTCCCCCTTTTGCAGGGATCTTCGTAACCCAGGGGTTGAATCCAGGTCTCCCGCACTGTAGGCGGATTCTTCTCCAGCTGAGATACAAGGGAAAAACCCAATATCCATAAAACCACAATAGGCTTTTTCAAGTGAAGACAGGATGGCCGATCAGACACAACTGAGCAAAGAAACCCAGACAGATTTTTCACTACCCACGAACAGAACCCGGGCCTTGTAATATTGGCAGACGGCTTTTTTTTTTTTCTTTTGCTGATTAGAGTTTCTCTTATGGCTTAGAGTGGAGAAGGCTATGGCACCCCACTCTAGTACTCTTGCCTGGAAAATCCCATGGATGGAGGAGCCTGGTAGGCTGCAATCCGTGGGGTCACTGAGTCAGACACGACTGAGTGACTTCACTTTCACTTTTCACTTTCATGCATTGGAGAAGGAAATGGAAACCCACTCCAGTGTTCTTGCCTGGAGAATCCCAGGGACAGGGGAGCCTGGTGGGCTGCCATCTATGGGGTCACACGGAGTTGGACACAACTGCAGCGACTTAGCAGCTGCAGCAGATGGCTTAGACAGCCTGCTTTCAATGCGGTACACCCAGGCTCAGTTCCTGGGGAAGATTCTCCTGAGAAGAGAATGGCTACCCACTGCAGTATTCTTGCCTGGTGAATCCCATGGACAGAGGAGTCAGACAGTTTCTGGTCGGACACGCCTGAGCGACTTTCAGAGAGAGCCACCTGGAAAAAGGAGAACTCTTTCTGTGTGATCCCGCGTTTCTGTCACACGTGTAAATGTCTTTTGGGCTGTGCTTTGTTTTCTGTAGTGTCAGTCACTCAGTCCTGTGGGACTGTTAGCCACCCTATGGACTGTAAGCTGCCGGGTTCCTCTGTCTGTGGAATTCTCCAGGCCAGAATACTGCAGTGAGTTTCCATTTCCTTCTGCAGGGACTCTTCCCGACCCAGATTTCAAACCCGAGTCTCCTGCATTGCAGGCCAATTGTTTACCATGTGAGTCACACTTTTTTTTTTTCCTAATCCAGTTATTACTGCTGGATTTAGTGGTAGTCAACTTTCACAGCTGCATTATTCATATAGGTTCGTTTTCTTTGTTCATAAACTTATTGAGGTAGGTCGTAAACTTACGTGGTAGATGTGTTCTTTCTCTTCTCCCCCCTCCCACTCCAGGATGTAATATCGGTAAAAATCCATAGAAGGTCTCAGGCTTCCCTGGTAGCTCAGCTGGTAAAGAATCCCCCTTCCATGCAAGAGACCTAGGTTCGATTCCTGGGCCAGGAAGATCCCCTGGAAAAGAGAACAGCTACCCACTCCAGTATTCTGGGCTGGAGAATTCCATGCACTTTATAGTTCATGGGAGTCATTTTAGACACCCTATGAGAATTGCTGATCAAAGTGTATATCTAACTTTTCATTTATGTAATGCCAATTTTTGTTTTTCCTCCAAAGACTGTACCTGTGCACACTCAACAGCACTATATCAACATTTCACTGTTTCACATGCCCAGCAACTTTTGTTTTCAGGCTTTTAGGATTTTTGACCATCTGGGAGGTGTGCAACCCATCATTTAAAGTATTTACATATAATTTCACTGTATGGAGGAGCCATCACTTGTTCAAATCAAATTTCTGGTGTAGGGTGTATAGATAGTTTCCAATTTTTATTTTATGCTCGAAGCAGTGGTTGTCCAATTACTTCCTCAGGACAAATTTGAAGAGTGAAATTGCTGGACTAAATGTTCCACACATTGAAATTTTTGACCTATATTTCCCACCTGTCACCTGGAAAGATTTTACAACTTTACATTCATATCTACAGTATTTGCACACCTTTAGTCCCAAATGCATTTCAAAAGCAGCTTAAAAAAAAAACAAACTAAGTTTTATATATGCTTAATATTTTCTTTTCATTTTTTTTTTGCTTTTTTAAAATTTATTTTTTAATTGAAGGATAATTGCTTTCAGAATTTAATTTTAAAGGCCAATGACACAGGGCTCTCAGAAGAGCAAAACCTATAATTGCTTTTTCGCATCCCAGTTCCCACTTCCCAGAAACAACCCTTTTCAGTCCTTAGCAGTTTCATCTGTTTGCTTCTATAACTTATAGTATGCTTATACAGCTCTTCCTTTGCTTTGTTTTAAACTGTAGCAGACAGGCTAGATGCCCACTCTGATATCAATTTTTCCTCAACGTTCAGAAATAGCTTAGAATTCCTGAGCTTTCCAGGGTTCTGAAGCATTAAAATGTTCTTGTCCCCACTTGGCTGCTGTTACCTGCTCTCCTGTTTTGTCAATAAGAACATATCTTTTCTTTTGATTCCTTTACTGTCATTTAGTGGGGTTTTGTGGACACAGTAGAGATAAATGGATATATCTAATCTGCCATATTCAACCTGAAATCTGAAGATACTGTAGATTTTATTATCATTATAATTATTATTATTTGGTTGTGCTAGAATCCCAGGGATGGGGCAGCCTGGTGGGCTGTCATCTATGGGGTCACACAGAGTCGGACACAACTGAAGTGATTTAGCAGCAGCAGCATAGGGTTTGGGAGACCTTAGTTCCCCATTCAGGGATTGAGCCTCTGCCCCTGAAGTGGAGTCCCAACCACTGGGCCGTCAGGGAATTCCCGTTACTTTTAGAAAACTTAAAAAAAAAAAAAAAAAACTTTGAAAATAGAGTAGCATCTATGTTAGAAAGGCCTCTCCGAAAATAGGTTAACAAGTGGGACGTGGACGGATGTTAAGAAACATGGAATCAGCTGAGCGCCCCCTACTGGAATATCCTGCCCAAAGCAGTCTGTGGCCCCTTATTTCCCCCGGGGCCTCTTTGTTCAGGGCCCAGCGTTTCACAATCATGGCAGTCCACCAAAGGAGTCAGGGAGTTTCTAAACATCCTATGCCCAGGACTCCACGCTGGGCCAATTAAATTATTCTGTGTGAGGGGATTGGGCATCAGCATTTTTAAAGCTCTTAAGTGGTTC
Source organism: Capricornis sumatraensis (assembly GCF_032405125.1). Taxonomy (NCBI): domain Eukaryota; kingdom Metazoa; phylum Chordata; class Mammalia; order Artiodactyla; family Bovidae; genus Capricornis; species Capricornis sumatraensis. The sequence goes on along the minus strand of NC_091092.1, from coordinate 133,960,712 downwards.
TGGAGTGCAGAGTCACTGTTCTCGGCTAAGCAGCTCACTGGTTTAGCCCGTTTATAACAGCATGGCAATATTTGGACCCGTGCTCTTGTTATGCAGTTACTTTTGTGTGTTGTCTAGATTCTGAATAGTGTCTATTTTCATGCTTTAATTTCATAAGCATGTCTTCTGTTAATCTGAGTAAGGAAGCCCACAGCGGCGTTAACATAGTATTGTCGTGCCACACTCATTTGGCAGAGGCACAGGATTTAGCTCAGTCCACATCACACTTATACTCTGCAGTAAGTCGCCGTGACAGAGTGAAAACTGTCCAGTGATGTGGCCATTTTCCTGTATCTGGATTTTTGCATGGCTGGAGTACAGTAATGGTGGAGAATATTATGGTCTTAATGATTATTATTGTGCTTATAACGTGGATACTTGAGTCATAGTCACCAAAACCCTCCATTATTATGAATTGATCCAATGTCTGTATGGGGTCGCAAAGAGTGGACACGACTGAGCGCAGCCGCAAGCACTATATTAGCCCCCTCCCCACCCCCCATCACCTGCCCTGCAAAGCGTTATTGAGAACAGGCTTAATTCTTAGAGGGACTGGTTAGTCTTGCTGAGTTCTAGCTTTAGCCTGCAAAAATATAGTCATTGCTCATCATGGTTATCAGAAAAGAACAAGATGGGTCAATATATATCATCGAGACTGAAGGAGGGGAAAATCCTACAACAGATTTAGAGTAAAGGACTGTTTGGAGTGAATTCTCTGGTGGTTAGGATTCTGTGCTTTCATTGCCGAGAGAGTGGGTTCAGTCCCTGCTGGGGGACTAAGATCCTACAAGCTGAGTGAAGCCACTCCCACCAAAAAAAAAAAAGATGGTGACTGGGTTACAGTGATGTTTTATAATGAAGGACAGGTTACTGAATTTGAGAAGTCTACAGTGGTCTGACTAGTCAAGGCTATGGTTATTCCAGTGGTCATGTATGGATGTTAGAGTTGGACTGTGAAGAAAGCTGAGTGCCAAAGAATTGATGCTTTTGAGCTGTGGTGTTGGAGAAGACTCTTGAGAGTCCCTTGGACTGCAAGGAGATCCAGCCTGTCCTTCCTAAAGGAGATCAGGCCTGTGTGTTCATTGGAAGGACTGATGCTGAAGCTGAAACTCCAATACTTTGGCCCCCTCATGTGAAGAGTTGACTCATTGGAAAAGACTCTGATGCTGGGAGGGATTGGGGGCAGGAGGAGAAGGGGACAACAGAGGATGAGATGGCTGGATGGCATCACCGACTCCATGGATGTGAGTTTGAGTGTACTCCGGGAGTTGGTGATGGACAGGGAGGCCTGGTGTGAGGTGATTCATGGGGTCGCAAAGAGTCAGACACGACTGAGCGACTGAACTGAACTGAACTGAACTGAACTGACAATGCAAGTAAAATGTGTTCTTAAAACTCAAGACTATCTCAGGGCAGTTTCAGCTCTAACAATAGGAGCTGAGAGGTCCTCTATACCAGGAGAGACTTTTTAGTTTTCAGGAAAAACGGTAACATTTAAACCTTAAAGAAATCAGGATGCACTGAATAAATGCTATAAAATATTGTAGTTTAACAACTGAAATCATAAATGGCTTTATCTAAACAAATCCCTCAGTGTGAAGATCACACAACCAAAGTGATTTGTGAGAAATGCATAACTGCATGAAATTAAAGCTTCATGAATGTATGTCATCTGCCATGACTTACTAGTTTTCCAAGCATCTTTGGGGGCACTGTAACATGCATTTTGTCATTTTATTTTCTTCTTATCAACATAGTTAGATACTTTCATGAACTAATCATTCATGAAAATAGTCTGTCTTCTCCTAATGAAACTAATTGAGTGTATTAACTATATCAAAATTTCTACCACATATTTTTTAAAACTCAAAAATAATTTCTTAAAATTGAATGCACCTAATTTCAGGGTTGAAAGATGTGTATCTTTACTTTAAAATGGTGGGAAAATTTACCAGAAAGAGCAACCTACCAAATAATTCACACTATAGAAGCACACACAGAGTCCTATTTTTTAATACCTAAAGCAGTCAAGAAGGCAAATAAAAAATGGCAAGTTGTATGTAATCTTAAGTTTTCTTTTGGTAAACTTTAAAAATATTCTGTGAATCCTATTCATAATATTATTTTTTTTAATGTTCAAAACTATAAGAAATATGGAACACTTCTCTGAATTTGTGTGTCATCCTTGCACAGGGGCCATGCTAATCTCTGTATCATTCGAGTTTTAGTATATGTGCTATATTGAAGCTTCTAGCACTGTAACATTACTTTGATTGTGCAAAACCATCTTGGTTATAATGGGGCATCTGAAGGCACAATGAGTACAAATAGCTGCTTTATCTCCTAAAAGATAAGCTTTTTAAATTTTCAGATATGACACATTGAGCCTTGTCACTTGGTGTAAGTTGGCACTTGTGTGTATAGGAGACTCTGCCACTGTGCCGAGTGCCTGGTAGCAGCACACAACCTCCTGAGATTGGCGAGGTCAGCTGAGGATTTGACTTACTTGCCGTCAACTGCTGTAATCGCAAAATAGATGGATATTGTTAATTCTTGTGTGATATTGACTCCATGCACCTAAAATAGGCTTTAAAGACTTAGTATGGTTCGATGCTCTATTTACCTTTTAAATGATTTTTGTTATTTAGGTTTATGTGCATAAACACATCATCATCCAGAAAGTTCTGTTGCCCTGAGCACATCAGTGCATTTGTGTAGCGCCGTCAACTCCTGCATGCTCTCTCACTTGTGTCTGACTCTGCGACCCCATGGACTGTAGCCCACCAGGCTCCTCTGCCCATGGGATTCTCCAGGCAAGAGTACTGGAGTGGGTTTCCATGCCGTCCTCCAGGGGATCTTCCCGACCCAGGGATCAAATCCGGGTCTCCTGCCTCTCCTGTGTTACAAGCAAATTCTTTACCACTAAGCCACTGGAGAAGCCCGTGTATGTACTTATGAAATTTTCTCCAAAGAATTACCCCCACACACTCTGATTAATAATGGGGAGCCCCCAAAGTGCTCAGATTCCTTAGTCACCTTATATTCTTAAAGGTCCTGCCAAGATTGGGATCCAAGGTCATTGTTTAAAGCAGAAATCCCATTTCAGCTTGTTGGTGGCAAGGACCCAGAAGGGAAATGGGCAGAGTCTAGGGCTTATCTTCAGAGAAAGCTCCAAGCCCCAACAAGCATGTGTGGAAGTGCTCCTAAGCCATCAGACCTCTGAAGCGGGGCACAAAAGGCCTTGGAAATGCATGCATGAAATTTCAAATGATTCCTCAAGAAAATTAAAAATAGAGTTGCCATATGATCCAGCAATCCCACTCCTGGGCATGTATCTGGACAAAAATATAATTCTAAAAGATACATGCTAGTTCATAGCAACACTACTTACAATAGCCAAGACATGGGTTTCCTCTGGGGGAGTTGCTAAGCACAGCTGGCCTCTTCGGGGGCTTGGGGATGTACTAGGTCAGTATTTTGCACCTGAAAACAGACAACGTTCATTTTTTCTAATAAAAATAACTTAAGAAACAAAGATTAATAAAAAGAAAGTACACACGGTTGGGAAAACTGGACAGATACATGTAAACGAATGAAATTAGAACACCCCCTAACACCATACACAAAAATAAACTCAAAATGGATTAAAGACCTAAATGTAAGGCTGGATACTATAAAACTCTTATTAGAGGAAAACATCGGCAGAACACACTTTGCCATAAATAGCAGGAAGATTGTTTCTGATCCATCTTCTAGAGTAACGAAAATAAAAACAAAAAATAAACACATGGGATGTAATTAAAATTAAAAGCTTTTGCACAGCAAAGGAAACCATAAATAAAACGAAAAGACAACTCTCAGAATGGGAGAAAATATTGGCAAATGAAGCAATGAACAAGGGCTTAATCTCCAAAATATACCAATAGTCCATGCAGCTCAATATCAAAAATAAGAAAAACAACTCAATCAAAAAATGGGTGGAAGATCTACATAGACATTTCTCCAAAGAAGACAGACAGATAGCCAAGAGGCACATGAAAAGATGCTCAATATCACTAATTATTACAAAAATGCAAATCAGAGCTACAATGAGGTATCAGTGCTGCTGCTGCTGCTGCTGCTGCTAAGTCACTTCAGTCGTGTCCAACTCTGTGGGACCCCATAGGCAGCAGCCCACCAAGCTTTTCCGTCCCTGGGATTCTCCAGGCAAGAACACTGGAGTGGGTTGCCATTTCCTTCTCCAATGTGTAAAAGTGAAGTCACTCAGTCGTGTCCAACTCGTAGCGACCCCACGGGCTGCAGCCTACCAGGCTCCTCCATCCATGGGATTCTCCAGGCAAGAGTACTGGAGTGGGGTGCCATTGCCTTCTCCGGAGGTATCAATGGTCATCATTAAAAAAATGTACAAACAATAAATGCTGGAGAGAATGTGGAGAAAAGGGGACCCTCCTACACTGTTACTGGGAATATAAACTGGTACAGACAGCCACTATGGCAAACAGTGTGGAGGTTCCTTAAAAAACTAAAAAACAGAGCTAGCATGTGATCCAGCAATCCTGGGCATATATCCAGAGAAAACCATACTTTGAAAAGATACATGAACCTCTATGCTCATAGCACTATTTACAGTAGCTGAGACACGGAAACAACCTAAATAGCCATCAGCAGAGAAAAGGATAAAGAAGATGTGCTGCACATATACAAAGGAGTATTAGTCATAAAAAGAATGCAATAATGCCATTTGCAGCAACATGGATGGACCTGGAGATTGTCAGAGTAAGTGAAGTTAGTCAGACAGGGAAAGTCAAATGTATGATACTGCTTTTACATGGAATATTTTTTAAGGTACAAATTAACTTATCTACAAAAGAGAAACTGAGTTACAGATGGAGAAAACAAACTTATGGTTACCAGGTGGTTAGGGGATGTGGGGGGAGGATAAATTGGGACTTTGGAATGGACATACACACACCACAGTATATGAAAGAGATAACCAACAAGGACCCACTGTGTACCACAGGGAACTCTACTCAATTGTCTGTAACGACCTATATGGGAAAAGAATCTGAAAAAAGAGTAGATATATGTGTATGTATAATTGATCCACTTTGCTGTACACCTGGAACTAACACAACATTGTAAATTGACTATACTCCAATAAAAATTAAAGGAAAAAAAAAGAAGAAAGTACACACATTTCTGTAATATAAATTTTATCCAATCTGGGAGGCTTCATAAGGAAATGAAGACTCCAAGAAGCGGTTACCCCTGAGTGTTTCTATACTAGGTCTGATGAAGGGTGGAAAGTCGTGGGAAGTTTCAACTGCGGGTAACCCAGCAAGGACAGTTCCTTCATTCCCTCCAGCATCACTCTATCTGCAGAGAAAGGAATGCTCCTCTCCTCGGGTATGGAGGTGAGGGGCACCTCTAACCTGAGGGTCTTATGACTTGCCTCGGGGGAAGGGCAGCGACCTTATCCCTTACCCCCTCTTTACCCGCTGGTAGCCACAAGTATATTTTCTACAGTGTGACTCTATTGCTGTTTTGTAGATAAGTTTATTTGTACCCCCCTTTTTAGACTCCACATATAAGTGATGACATATGGTGTTTGTCTTTCTCTGACTTACTTCCTTCAGTATAACAATCTCCAGATCTACCCATGTTGCGGCATATGGCATTATTTCATTCTTTTTTATAGCTGAATAATATTCCATTCTGTATATGTACACCTGCTTTATCCGTTCCTCTATTGATGAACATTTAGGTTGTTTCCATGTCCTGGCTATTGTAAATAGTGCTGCAATGAACACAGGGGAGCATGTATCTTTCTGAATTATAATTTTCTCCAGATACATGCCCAGGAGTGGGATTGCTGGATCATACGGTAGCTCTATTTTTAGTTTTTTAAGGAGCCTCCATACCGTTCTCCATAGTGGCTGTACCAGTTTATGTTCCCACTGACAGTGTAGTAGGGTTCGCTTTTCTCCATACCCTTTCTTATTGCTTGTAGACTTTTTGATGATGGCCGTTCTGACTGGCATGAGGTGACACCACACTGTAGTTTGGACTTGCATTTCTCTCATAATTAGTGATACTGACCATCTTTTCATGTGTTTTTTAGCCATCTGAGTGTCTTCTTTGAAGAAGTGTCTACTTAGATCTTCCACCCACTTTTTGATTGGGGTGTTTGTATTCTTGATACTGAGCTACATGAGCTGTTTATATATTTTGGAGATTCATCCCTTGTCAATTCTTGCCCTATCCATCGGGATGTCTCACTGAGCTTAGGACATCCAAAACCAAACTCTTGGTCAGCTCTCCAAAACTCATTCCCTGCTTCTCATCCATTCCCCCTGTTCCAGGAGTATCCAGACTGATTAGTGTCGAAAATCTGGGCATCATTCCTGACCACTCGCTCTTCCTCCCCACTTATGCACAGTCAGGCACTAAGTCCCACTCCAACCATGTGTCAAGTCCGTCTCCTTCTCTCCCTCCTGCCTGCCACCATCCAGCCTTATAACCATCCTCTCTCACTGGAACCACCCACCCCCCCAAGAGCTTCCACTAGCTTCTTCTTTTGTCCCCTCTAGTCCAGGTCTTAGAGTTTTCTCCTTGAGAACAAATTAGGTCAGGTCAGCCCTCTCCCTAAAACCTTCCAGCAACTCTCCATTGGATTAAGAATAAGTGAGAGAAATAGAAGAAGCAGTGAAGAGTTCCAAGTTTTGTATACTCATGGCATGGGAAATTTGAAGATGCATCAACACACACTGGGATACACTTGATAGCTTGAGCATTTTGGATTGGGTTCTCAGCTGCCTACACGTCCAGGAAAGTGAGATGTTTTGGGGGCATCCCTGGGCCTGCTGGACTTGGACTCTGTATCTCAAAAATGGATGGGAGCCCAGAATTTAACTAGTTGGGTGCTATGGACTTGTCGTACTGGAAGCTATGATAAAAACAGGAGAAAGCAGAAACAAATCTCTTCTGGCTGGACCTTGTTGTCCATATTTAGAAAACACTTCATTTCTTTTGCTTGGCAATATTTACATGTGAAAACGTCAACAAAAAAGTTTTAACTTCTCAATTTGTCTTGGAGAATATCATGAAGTTTCCTGGAACCTGACCATGAACAAGCATACTAAAAATTCTGGCAAAGTGTATTTGTGCAGAAAATAAGGAATCCCATGAAGAAATACTAAACGACTTACACAGTCCCTGGAATGTTTTAAAAAAAAAACATTAACTTCAGCTGTGGAGACGGCGACTTGTGATTAATCTGGTCAATGTAGACAGCAAGCTGTGTAATGTGTGAAAGGAGCTCTGGACAATTCAGCAGGTAGTTCAGATAGCCACAGCTCAGGGCCTCCTCCCCACAGAGACTTCACCTACAGTGCCACTTCCCTGCCTCAGGACTGGGTGCCTTGAACCTTCTATATGTCCAGTGTTGTTTAGGAAGAGAGATCAAAGGCAGAGCGCACAAGCACACATGCGCAAGCAGCTGTCTAGCCTGGTCAGACCTCCCAGGGTGGCAGAGAATGTTGGTGGGATCCTTTCAGTCCAAGACCAAGAATTCTCTTTCTCTTTCAGGAACTCCTTTTTTACTGATCACCCCAGGTTTACCGGGTTCCATGGAGTTGGGTTAATCGCAAATGCATATGTCTCATGATACTCAGATGTCTCTTAAATTCAGGACTATGCCTTACCCATGCATTCTTGATCTCCCAGAATGCACTGCTCCATTTTTGTACATTTAAAAAAATGCTTTGCTAAATATGAAACTAAACGCAAATCATACTGATATCTTTCTAAGTTTTTGTTTGTTGTTTCAGTGGATTCACACATGAGGAAAATATCATGTGTACTATACTTTAGGAAAAGAAATGGTCTTGGAATATTACTCTCTTTATCAAGGTGGGCTAACTTCATGTGTCAAACCATCCCAAAATCACAGTGGCTGAACACAGTAGAAGTTCATTTCTTTGCCTGCCTTCAAGTCCAACACACATTTGAGAGAGTCTGCTATGTGCTCTCACATGGGGCCAGGTTCCATCCATCTTGAGGTGCCATCTTTGGCCAGGGCCCCAGTGTCCTCTATATTGGGCTGATGGAAACAAAATCGAGGATCCCACAGGAGGCTCTGTGCACAGGCTTGGAGACAGTCTACCCCCATTCTGTTGGCCAAAACCAGTCATGTGGCCCCACCTAACCAGCAGGCTGGCTGGGAAGTATAGTGTAGCTTTGTGCCCAGAAGACACAGAAATGTATTTACTGAGCACTTAGCCTTCTCTTCTGTGATCGTTAAATTGTAACATATGATATATAGATATTTGGACATTTTTAACTTCTAAAATTATAGTTTCATATGGTTTCACCTAATAGTTTGTATTTCTTATCCAGAGTACTCATAACTAGATATTAAAAGAGTGGTCGAATTAGTGGTGGGAACGTTAGTGATTGGCCCTGGAATTAGGGCAAAAGGCAGGTAGGAGATGATGCTGGGAAAGTAATCTGAATTACTTACTAACATTTACTTGCAGTGTCATTCAAGAACTCTGAAGTTAAAGAAACAAAAAGTTAAAGCTTTTTTTTTTAGTAGATTTTACAAAAATTTTATAAGATAGTGTGTCCCACTGTTATCATCAATATTGTGCTTGCCTGTGGTAGATTCTCTCTTCCCCTCAATAATATTGTTTCAGCTTAATCAGAAACATTTTAAATACTTTTCTTTTTACCCATAATTTTAAATAGCTGCCATATGTGAATTAAGAAAACCAGCAAGCATAGAATGCTGGATTCTATAGAACTGGATTCTTGGTGTAATAAATAAATTTCCTCCAGAATCTACAAATCAGCAAGTAATTATTAGCCATTCTATCCACTAGTGATTTCCCTCTTTTAAACTGTTTTCCCACTTTCCTGACCAGATGTAGAATTTGATGATTAAACCAGTAAAATCCCATTTGTGGCTATCCCTTTGAAGCTGTTTCTCAAAACATGGACTGCATGCTCATTAATTACAAGGCACGTTGCTCATTTATGGACTCACATGGTTCTCTGATGGCTTTTTCTACAGAGTTCTTTCAAGGTGCTTGCTCTCCTGTAGGAAATATGCACGGAACATGTCTCTGCATCCATAGAGCAGCTGGAGACCGGAGCGATGTTTTATGATTTGTGTAGTTGCCTGAACATCCAGAATCCATTGTATATTTCTCAGTCATGAGTTGAATCTTAGTTGTTCTTTCCATATTTTAAACAAGTGAGGAGAAGGCTAGATGTAATGTCGAATTTGTGATGTCTTCCAACAGAGCTGTAATGCTAAAATGCATTTGTGACCAGGGAAGGCATCCCTGATAGTGGATAAGAAGTCTGACTTCATTAACAAGTTTTTGATGGCTTAAGTGTTCATCATTAACATTTTGGAGAACTTTACAAGTGATACTTTGTACAGTGTCAAAAATGATGTCTTGGAAGAAATTGATACTCCTCAGATTTCTCAGTTTTACCTTTTCACCTAAAGGCAAACATGTGAAAGCAATACAACTTGAGAAAGCAGATTTCTTTGTAGAGTTCTGTTAATGTACAAACAGTATATGAATGTCACCTTCTGGTAACTTTCTTCTCTTACTTAACCCCAGGCAGTGTTCTCCACAATCAAAACTAATTGACTTTGACAAATACATATGAAATGGGTTTGACCACCTGTACCAGGAACCCTGGGCTTTTTCACCAAAGTTTCTAAGTAAGCTTTAAAAAAAAAATCATATTTCAACATTTCAATTTGGTTCTTTGTAATTTCACACCTCACAGTTTCAGTCATCGTTTTTTTGGTATAATTGTCATAAAACATTATGTTCATTTCAGATGTACACCACAGTGATTCAATACTTGTATACACTGCAAAATGATCACAACAATAAGTCTAGCTACCATCTCTAAACCATACATAGTTACAGCATTTTTTTCCTTGTGATGGCAACTTTTAAGATTTACTCTCTTAGCAACTTTAAAATATGCATTACAGTGTTATTAACGATGGGGCTTTCCTGGTGGCTCAGTAGTAAAGATCAGCCTGCCACCGCAGGAGACTCGATTTCGATCCCTGGGTGGGGAAGATCTCCTGGAGGAGGGCATGGCAACCTACTCCAGTATTCTTGCCTGGGAATCCCATGGACAGAGGAGCCTGGCGGGCTACAGTCCGTGGGGTCACAAAGGGTCAGACACAACTTAGCAATTGAGCATGAGCACACACAATTAACTATAGTGGCCATGCTATATATTACATCCCCAGGACTCATTTGTTGTATAACTGGAAGTTTGTACCTTTTGATCCCCCTTACCTGTTTTGTGGCCCCTGCCAGCAATTGCAGATCTCTTCTCTGTATCTTTGAGCTTGGGGTGGTTTTCTGGTCTGTGTTTTAGATTCCACATTTAAGTATATATAAGTGAGGTCATACAGAATCTGTCTTTCATGTAGCATAATGCCCTCAAGGTCCATCCATGTTGTTGAAAATGGCAAGATGTCATTCTTTATCATGGCTGAATAATATTCCATTCTATATACATACCACTTTTTTTCCCATCCATTCACTCACTGATAGACACTTAGGTTGTTTCCATATATTGGCTATTGTAAATAATGCCGCAGTGAACATAGGGGAGCATATAGATTTTCTTTGGATAAATACCCAGAAATGTAACTGCTAGATTGTATGGTTGTTTTGTTCTGTTTTAAAATTTTGAGGACCCTCCATGCTGTTTTCCAGAGTGGCTGTACCAATATTTATTCCCAACAACAGTGGAGGATGGCTCCTTTTCTTCATATCCTCAGACACTAGTTATTTGTTGTCTTTTGATGATAGCCATTTTGGCAGGTGTAAAGTGATGCCTCATTGTGGTTTTGATTTGCATTTTCCTGATGACTAGTTGATGTTGAGCATCTTTTTGTATGTGTGTGTTGCCCATCTGAATGTCTTCCTGTGAAAAAATGTCACTTCACATTTTCTACCCATTTCAAAATCAGAGTGGATTTTTTTGAAATGAGCTGTTTGAGTTCCTTTTATACTATAAATATTTCTCTCATATTTTATATTTGGGTATTAGCCCCTTATCAGACACATGCTTTGCAAGTGTTTCCTTCCGTTTGGCGGGCTGCCTTGGCACCCTGTTGGTCCCCTTTGCTGTGCAGAGCTTCTTAGTTTGATGTAGTCCCTACTTGTTTGCTTTTGCTTTTCTTGCCTTTGCTTTTGGTCTAATGTTTCAATAACCTTGTTGGCGCCTGTTGAGTTCACCTCACTTCGATGGAAGCTGCTTTGTGTCTTGCAAAATCCTTGCTATTTCCAACTGCTTGAAACCCCTGGATAACTCTCTGGCGCCTTTAGGATGGGCCAAATGTTTCATGTGGACACAGGCCCTTCCTTTCTGGACCTTGTTTATCTCCTGCTCTTTCTCCCTCCCACTGTTCTCTCTGCTTTCCTCCTCACTCCCCTGATGCACACACTTTCTCTGCTCCAACAGACTCCTCATGTTCTTGATGGCCCCTTTTGAGGATGAAGCTGGGTTTTTGGCATCAGGGAATAGGTAGTTCAGTTCAGTCGCTCAGTCGTGTCTGACTCACTGCGACCCCATGAATTGCAGCACGCAAGGCCTCCCTGTCCATCACCAACTCCTGGAGTTCACTCAGACTCATGTCCATCGAGTTGGTGATGCCATCCAGCCATCTCATCCTCAGTCGTCCCCTTCTCCTCCCGCCCCCAATCCCTCCCATCATCAGAGTCTTTTCCAATGAATCAACTCTTTGCATGAGGTGGCCAAAGTACTGGAGTTTCAGCTTTAGCACCATTCCTTCCAAAGAAATCCCAGGGCTGATCTCCTTCAGAATGGACTGGTTGGATCTCCTTGCAGTCCAAGGGACTCTCAAGAGTCTTCTCCAACAGCACCGTTCAAAAGCATCAATTCTTTGGCACTCAGCCTTCTTCACAGCCCACTCTCACATCCATACATGACCACTGGAAAAACCATAGCCTTGACTAGACGGACCTTAGTTGGCAAAGTAATGTCTCTGCTTTTGAATATGTTATCTAGGTTGGTCATAACTTCTCTTCCAAGGAGTAAGCGTTTTTAATTTCATGGCTGCAGTCAACATCTGCAGTGATTTGGGAGCCCCAAAAGATAAAGTCTGACACTGTTTCCACTGTTTCCCCATCTATTTCCCATGAAGTGATGGGACTGAATGCCGTGATCTTCATTTTCTGAATGTCGAGCTTTAAGCCAACTTTTTCACTCTCCTCTTTCACTTTCATCAAGAGGCTTTTTAGTTCCTCTTCACTTTCTGCCATAAGGGTGGTGTCATCTGCATATCTGAGGTGATTGATATTTCTTCCAGGAATCTTGATTCCAGTTTGTGCTTCTTCCAATCCAGGGTTTCTCATGATGTACTCTGCATATATGTTAAATAAGCAGTGTGACAATATACAGCCTTGACATACTCCTTTTCCTATTTGGAACCAGTCTGTTGTTCCATGTCCGGTTCTAACTGTTGCTTCCTGACCTGCATACAGATTTCTCAAGAGGCAGGTCAGGTGGTCTGGTATTCCCATCTCTTTCAGAATTTTCCACAGTTTATTGTGATCCACACAGTCAAAGGCTTTGGCATAGTCAATAAAGCAGAAATAGATGTTTTTCTGGAACTCTCTTGCTTTTTCCATGATCCAGCGGATGTTGGCAATTTGATGTCTGGTTCCTCTGCCTTTTCTAAAACCAGCTTGAACGTCGGGAAATTCACGGTTCACATATTGTTGAAGCCTGGCTTGGAGAATTTTGAGCATGACTTTACTAGCGTGTGAGATGAGTGCAATGGTGTGGTAGTTTGAGCATTCTTTGGCATTGCCTTTCTTTGGGATTGGAATGAAAACGGACCTTTTCCAGTCCTGTGGCCACTGCTGAGTTTTCCAAATTTGCTGGTATATTGAGTGCAGCACTTTCACAGCATCATCTTTCAGGATTTGAAATAGCTCTACTGGAATTCCATCACCTCCACTAGCTTTGTTCGTAGTGATGCTTTCTAAGGCCCACTTGACTTCACATTCCAGGATGTCTGGCTCTAGGTGAGTGATCACACCATCGTGATTATCCAGGTCATGAAGATCTTTTTTGTACAGTTCTTCTGTGTATTCTTGCCATAAGGCTCTTCCTATTGGAGCTGGGGCACTTATTGCTTGCAAATCTGAGGTCAAGAAGGGGAAAAGTGGGAAAAGGGGAAAGGTAGGAGAGAGGGATATTTTAGGAGTTTGGGATTGACCTGTGCACACTGCTATATTTAAAACAGAAAATAAGCAAGGACCTACTCTATAGCACAGGGAATTCTACTCAATGTTCTGTAATAACCTAAATGGGAAAAGAATTTTAAAAGAATCGATATATGTATATGTATACCTGAATCACTTTGCTGTACACCTGAAACTATACAACACTGTAAATCAGCTATACTCCAATACAAAATAAAAATATTTTAAAAAAGAAATTTACAGGTCAGCTCCATGATTTGTTGATAGACTGAAATCTCACTGAATGAATACATGTTCCTTAGAAAAATATGGAATTAAATTCCCATAGGCAAAATATCCCCCTCTATAGGTTTCTTCTTTGTCATATGTTCTTTTTAAATCCACCTGAAATGTGACATCTTCTTCTTTTACGGGCAAAGTCAGTTTCTCCCTCCACTCTGCTCCCCAGACTCAGCTCCATGTTGCTAAAGGAAGAGAAAACAGATGTGGGCACTTTGTCAAAGTTCAGTACAAATATTGTAAAAAAAAAAAAAAACTGACTCTTTGAGGATCTAGATGGAAGATTTTTTCCTCAAAATAAGGTAAAATTACATTATGTTATTCATCGGGGCATGGGGACAGCTGCTTTTACCAATTAGTTTTCATCTTTGTGTTTCATTCGTAAGCATATCAAGACAAATAACCCAATTAGAAAATGGGGAAGGGACCTGAATAGACCTTTCTCCAAAGAAGATACACAAAGAGCCAATAAACACATAGAAAATGCTCGACACCATTAGCCATCTGGGAAATACAAATCCAAGCACAGTACTACTTCTCAACCACTGCTGCTGCTGCTGCTGCTGCTAAGTCGCTTCAGTCGTGTCCGACTCTGTGCGACCCCATAGACAGCAGCCCACCAGGCCCCCCCGTCCCCGGGATTCTCCAGGCAAGAACACTGGAGTGGGGTGCCATTTCCTTCTCCTCTCAACCACTGGAATAGCTGTAATGAAAAAATGGACAATAACAAGTGCTGGTGGGAACATGGACAAGTTGGAGTCCTCATACACTGTTGGTGGAGGCGTGAAACGATACAGCTATCTTGGAAAACAGTGTTTTGTTGTTGTTCAGTCACTCAGTCGTATCCGACTCTTTGTTACTGCATGGACTGCAGCCAGGCTTCCATTCATTTCCTGAAATGCAAAAAGGTAAAATGATTGACTGAGGACGACGTACAAACAGCTGAGAAAAGAAGAGAAGCAAAAGGCAAAGGAGAAAAGGAAGGAAAACAGTGTGTCAGTTCTTCAAAAAGTTAGACATAGAGTGCCTATGATCCAGCAATTCCACTCCTAGGTACATACCCAAGAAAAACGAAAGCATATGTTCACACAAAAGCTAATACACAGTGTTCATAGCAGCATTATTCTTAATAGCCAAAAGGTAGAGACATCCCAAATGCCCATCAACTGACAAACAGATAAATGTGGTCTATTCATACAATAGAATATTATTCACCAGTAAAAATGAACTACTCTTATGTGCCCCAAGATGAACGAACCTTGAAAACATGCTAAATGAAAAAAGTCAGACACAAAATGACCATAGAGGTATGACTACACTTATGGGAACTGTCCAGAATGGGCAAATCTAGACACAGAATGTAGATTTGTGGGTGCCAGGGAATGGAGGGAGGGGAGAATTGGGACCAAGTGCTGTTAGGTGTGTCCTGGAATCGGTGGTGACAGTTGCAGCAAGCGCATGATCAAATGTACATTCCTTGTCTGTTAAAGTGCCCAGGTGTTTAATATGCATGCATCTTATCATGTATTTCCTATGCAAGAGGAAACCACCCCAGCCATCCACCAAATACACAGCAGAAGCCTTTTCTTCCAGAATCTGGTGGTAACCCTGCCCAATCGTGGAATGCGTGGCAAGCTACCACCTTGGCACTTGGGGTCGGGGCCCACTCTTTCTGGCCTCTGGGTCAAGGTCAGCAAACTGCAGCCCTCAGGCCAAGGCTAGGTGGCCCTCTGTTTCTATGTGGCTCTTGAGCTAAGAATGGCTTTTACTTTAAAAACGGTTAAAACTAAACCAAAAAAAGCATATTATTGCATGACATGTGGAAAGCTTATGAAATTCAAATGTTTCAGTGTCCATAAATATTTACTGAATACGGCCATGCCCATCTATCTACTGTTGCTTGCAGCTGCTTTTGCACTTGGACAAAGACCCCGTGGCCCACAGAGCCTAAACTATTCACCATCTGCCCCTTTATGGGAAACATCTGCCAACCTCTGCTCTACAGATGAAGAGTTGAGTGAATTGTGTTTCCAGGAGTGAGGAGGGCGCCCTGGGCTGGAACCGCTGACAGGGCTCTGCTGGGTTTGTGACTGCTCCTTCGGGCTGGAGTTGCCTCATCTGTAACAGGAGATGGCTTGCATGAAGGCTTTCTATAGCGTCTTTCCAGCTTTGACCGTCTCTAGTGTATCAAGATTCCAGTGTGTTCGGTGGCCGCCAGGTGGCCAGTGGGGAAGAGGGGCAGTGCTCTTGTCTGTGACGAAGCCAGGGGCCCCAGGGAGTCACGTGAGCACACAGGGGCACGGACCTGGACCCAGACCTGGGGAGCCAGTGTGTCTGGACAGACAGATCTGAAAACTGGCCCTCTCCAGGGTTCAGAAGCAGATGATTTGGGCCACTCTCACATGTCCTAGTTTCATAGATTATATGGAGCCCAGTTCTGTTGATTTCCGTATTTAATGGCTGCGCTGGGTCTTCCTTGCTGTGCAGGCGTTTCCCTAGTTGCAGGGAGTGGGGGCTGCTCTCCAGTGGCGGGCTTCTCACTGCGCTGGCTTCTCTTGTTGCAGAGCAGGGGCTCTCTAGTGGTGGCGCATGGGCTTAATGGCCCCGCGGGAGGCAGAACCCTCTCAGACCAGGGATTGCACCCGTGTCGCCTGCACTGGCAGGTGGACTCTTAGCCACTGAACCCCCAGGGAAGTCCCATGTAATCCAGTTCTCTTAACCCTGGAGAAGAAGGAAAATGGCTGATGCTAAACATTGGGGACCTGGAGAAGGGCATGGCAACCCACTCCAGTATTCTTCCCTGGAGAATCCCCATGGACAGAGGAGCCTGGTGGGCTGCAGTGCATGGGGTCGCGAAGAGTGGGACATGCCTGAAGTGACTTAGCACAATTATTGGTGAAGGCTGGCAAGGGATGATAGCAGAGGCTGGCAATCTGAAATTCAGGTTTTCAAAACCCGATCTAGCACTTCCAGCAGGTTTGTGGCAATTGACCAGGTAACTGTCACGTCTCCTGTCCATAGAGTAGCAGGGCAGAGTCTCTGGTGCTTCCCGTTTTCTCAGTTCTAACATGTGGCTCTCTATCCACAGTCCAAGGGATCACGCGTTGTCGGCATTGTCGCTCCAGCCTGGTGTCTGTCGCTATGGAACCATACTGGCCTGCTGCTATGGCTGGAGAAGGAGCAGCAAGGGAGTCTGTGAAGGTACTTTTGTAAAAACTCAGACCACCCGGTGCTCAGGTGGTTGGCCTGGGTCCTGCAGTTTTTCTCTGTGACACCATGAGCTGTCACCAGGTTGCCAGTGGCTTTCCCAAGGTCTAAGTTCTTGTGAGATCTCTTCCCATTCAAAATGTGGCTGACCCATCACCCTTGATGTGATGTGTTTGTTTTAGGAGCCCTGTTTCATCAATTCTTTCTGCTGTTCTCTTAGTCAGTATGGCTGTTTTTGTTTTAATCTAGGGAAACTGAGTTAGGCAAAAACAGGTCAAGAAATACCTCATTCTAATGATAATTTTTCCAACCGAATTCTAATGAATTCCACTATTTAATTATGAATCACCCAATCAGTAGGCTTTGGTCACAAGCAAGAAGGTTAGCCATTTACTTTGTAGTTTGGTTACTCACATTTTTCAAGTCCATCGTGCCTATTTCTAGATGGTTTCAAGGGATGCGTGCATATATATGCAAGATATGCATGGTTCTGTTGTGTACATTTCAAAGTAAGTTTCCATAATTTGCTTTTGACATCATTTCTCAGACCAGTGTTCTGAACTCCGAGAGAGGCCTCTGGCAATTTCAAAAAAGTTGGGGAGGCTAGGGATGAGCACAGAGTTCTGTGTGGCATTGTTTTTCATGTAAATTTCTATAATAACCGACACTCTCAGTGTGAAAGAATCAAATCTGTATTCTTCGAAGCTGACTAACCAGGGGTACATTCTTTCAGGGCAGGAATCTGGTCACAGGGCCCCGTGTATCTAGAAGGTGGCATAGAACCTGAATCCTTAATCTGTTAAGTGGGATGAACAGCCATTTGCACGTCCCATATACTTGAGGCACTGGTGTGGATCATATTGGATTATAAACTATAAAGCCCAAGAGTGTTAGCGATTTTTAAGAATAATAATTCTGCACTCTTTTTCTGCTCTTTCCCTGCCCCAACCTCCTCCTCTTTGATTTAGCTGGTTCAAAAATAATCTGGGCAGACTGTAGCTGTGGGCAGAACTTGACCATGTCCGAAATCCATGAAACATTGGAGGACGTTGATCTCGCTCCCACATGTTTAGTCAAGTCACTTGGTCGTGTCCGACTCTTTGCGACCCCATGGACTGTAGCCCACCAGGCTCCTCCATCCACGGAATTTTCTAGGCAAGAGTACTGGAGTGGGTTGCCATTTCCTTCTCCAGGGGATCTTCCCGACACAGGGATCGAACCTGGGTCTCCCACATTGCGGGCAGACGCTTTACCGTCTGAGCCACCAGGGAATCCCCCCACGTGTTTGATATAACGTAAAACCCTGCACTGCCACAGTTTCCTTATGAGGAGATGACAAGAGTGTGAAGATAGCAGAAGTGTTTGAAGGTCATCACTGCCTGCCTAGCAAAAGAAAGTTAGAACATCCCCCTGGGACTTTGTCGGTTGGAAAGGGTGGTGCTCACACTGGTCGGGTGGGTCACGATCAAGGGCATTGTCTTGAGAACCAGACTGACATGGGTGACCTTGGGCAAGGTAGATAAGCTTGCTCAGGCTCCGTTTCCTCCCTTGCAGACTTCTGTCCGTCAAAGCAGCAGGTGATGAGGGGGTTCAATGTTGCTTTTTTCTCCTTCTAAACACAACATGATACATTTGTCTTTGAGGTCAGTCAGGTGGAAAGGGTCAAAAACCACACGGGATACCTGCTTTGGAATCTCTCTTACAGCCACAGGAACCTCAGGACCTCCGGCCGTAAAACGTGCATGTCTCTGGTGAATAAACGAGGGTGAGCTTTGCTTTTCCAGAAGGGCTATTCTATAAGTAGATCGGAGCAGTCTGACCATGGTGCACACAGCCAATCACATTCTCACCACTTTTGTGGCCAGTATTCACACCAGAGGCCTGAAAAGAATTGAAAGCCAGATGCTAAAGGGCATTTCCAACACACCGCTGCCACTGCGTGTTTGGCAAGCTGAAGAGACGGTCAGCCTACCCTCTGCCCCCGTCAAATGTTGACACAGTAAATGGCAATGATTTTTGTATCTATGATCTGTATCATATTACATCCAATCGGCATGGCCCTTCTTGATGATAAAGTCATACACTCCTCGAAGGATCAGGTAACAGGTTGGTTAGTCCCTGATCACCAGGCCTCTGATTTCTAAGCCGTGGGGTGCATGGTGATGCGACAGGAACGCATGCCAACTTGCCTGAACAGGCAGAGCCAGGCTCCAGCCTGTGAGGGTGCAGTCTGCCCCAGCCTTCACCTCCACTGACTGATCAGCCCTCAGTCCTTCAGAGGCCCTGCCTCTATGCCAGAGCTTTCTAGATCTCAGCCTCTGCCCTGCTTAAATCTGTTCCCAGGGCAGGGGCTGCTTCACTCAATATCGTTAGCCTTCAGGTATGGGTCACTTAGTGAGATATGAGATAAAGAGCCAGAAAGAGTGGGTAAAGAGTGGATAAACACTCCAGAAAGATGGAGGAGTTTGCAGGGAAATTAGACAAGAGAGCTTCCTTTATCTAAAGCACACTTAAATCTCAGACCATTTTAGACATAAACGGAATTTCCCCATGCCATAGATTGGCTGTTCCCATCACAGATCCAAAGTTACCGTAAATCAAAAACGTCTTTCTGGAGTGCTGACCTCCAAACAGCAAGGGTATTAATATTCACCACGTGTCCTCTCTTCTCTTTGGCATTTATCCTGGGCTTTCCTGTCTGGACTACATTGAAAATAACTTTCCAGGGAGCAATCAGAGGTCTTGGGGGCTTAAAAAAAAAAGGTTTATTTTTCTAACATTTAGAGTCAAAGCTGCATCTCCAAGAACATAACCATAACAAAATATCCCTGGAAATCCAATTCTATCTCGTTTGCCTCCAAAAGTAGAACTTTGGTGGGAAGCGTGTTTTCCCCTACCTTCTTTCACTTATGATCTACTTCAAGCCTTGAAATGTTTCCCTGTTCAAAGTTCTACACTGACTGCTTTGTCATTCAAAACTATTTCAGTGTCTAACATGTTCACACTATTACATGCAGAAGGAGAAACAAAGGTGAGTGTTTATATCCCTGTTCTGAAAGCACTTAGCCTCAGATAGTAGATAGAAGTGAAACACAGAAGCGAAATATCTGGCTAGTTATTGAATACGGTGAAGATATCAGTTTCGTGGGAGAAGCCTGCCAGAGTTCTGTGGAGTTCTCAGAGATGAGCAGAAGTTCACGTCTGGCTGGAGAAATCTGTACAAGCTTCTGGAAGGAGGGGCCCTACAAGGTAGTCCTTGCAGGATTGTTAGGATATTAACCATTGGAGTGGCGGGGAGGGGTGCCGCAGGGTGGGGTCACAATAGAGAAGGGGTAAAAAGTGCAGAGTAGGTCAGAGAAGAGCAGGCAGTCTGGTTTGACCTCATCGTTGCCTGGGTTCAGGGAACAGAGTAAGACTAAAACAAGGCCGAGGCCAGATCATGGTTATGACCCCTGTCCTGGATTCAGGACCCAACAGAGATTATTTGATGACTTCTAGGCAATGAAATCGGTCCTGAATATTCGTTGGAAAGACTGACGCTGAAGCTGAAACTCCAATACTTTGGCCACCTGATGCAAAGAACTGACTCGTTGGAAAAGACCCTGATGCTGGGAAAGATTGAAGGCGGGAGGAGAAGGGGACGACAGGATGAGATGGTTGGATGGCATCACCGACTCGACGGACATGAGTTTGAGTAGGCTCCGGGAGCTGGTGATGGACAGGGAAGCCTGGTGTGCTGCAGTCCATGGGGTCGCAGAGTCAGCCACGACTGAGCCAATGAACTGAACTGAGCTGCAGCGATGCATGGCATGATAAGAGCTCTACTTCTGGAATATCCCTTTAATGTCTCATCGGACATTGATGTTCTAGGAGCAGTACCTGTGAAGGTGATTCTTGCACAAATATCCTGTTGAGAGGCACGTGGGAGAAAGCTGTAAGGGAGTGAGGGAGCTGGGGAAGAAGCAAGGCAAAGATGTGGCTTCAAGAGAAGTTTGGCGTCATCCTGATCCCACAGGGAGCTCTGGAGTGTTAATTGCACCGCAGCATTTGTCCTGCCCAGAAACCAGGGGCTACACTGTTAGACCCGTGCATCAGCCAAGCCCTGGTCACAGACTGAGATGAGGAAAGTGAAGAGAGAGAGGCATGCAACAAATCTCCCAGACATCTATGGGCAAAGTGGTTCCCAGCAGCTGGATAAATATTGGCTTGGCCAAAAAGTTCATTTGGGGTTTTCTGTAAGCGACTGTAGAGAAACCAAAACACACTTTTTTGGCCAACCCAATACTTAGTCGAGGAACGTGGTGGTAGAAACAGGGATAGAGGGGTAGGATACTCTGGGTGATTGTTTGGGGAACAAGAATAGAGACAGCTGAGATTTTGAGTCCAGGTAGCTGGGAGATGAAAGGTGATATTAGCAAAGGTAAGGTTGGGTCAAATGGGAACAAGCCGGAGTCTTTAGGAACAGGCTTGCCTAGGGGTGGTGGGCCTTCTATAAGCCAGAGAATCAATGTCCAGAGAAGTAAGCAAGCATTTCTGGCAATTGCTGAGTCATCCTTTCATATGCTGGCTGTTTCTGGAACTCCTAGTAGATCCAGAAAATGTGAGAGTCCATGATTCCCTACCTGCCTAGTTTCTCTCTCATTCATTGCTTTTTCTCTCATTCCCCTTCATGTCTTTGGGCTCTCGCATTTTCCTCTCTTCCTATCCACAGCGTTTTCTCCCTGTCTCCTCCTTATGAGCCAGACTCAAACTTTCCGCCATCTTTGACTACGCTTTCTTGCCCCCAATCCAATCTGTTACCCATCCTATCTTTGTTTCTCCTGCCACTTCAGCCATCCAACAAGTATTTATTGAGTTCCTAGTTTGTGTCAGTTGTCTGGATGCAGAAGTGGATAAAACAGAAAACCAAATGCTGCCTTTGGCATGCCTCCATCACCACCACTATCGCCATCACCATCATGCGTGTGGTTCCCATCCTTGGGACCGGAGGCAGCGTCTCCCTGCCTCCAACCTGTGCTTTGTTCATTTTGGCTGATAACACACAGAATTTTGAAATTTTGATCATACAAAAGAGAAAGGGGGAACTAATACAGAAGAGAAAAACAAAAAAACAGTAGAAAGGGGGAGAAGGACCTTGGCCCAGTATAACTATGGAGTTTCTTCCAGCTCACAAATCATATTCCTTTTGTTAAATCTTTTGTGTTTACATACAAAACTGGCTAATTGCGATGTAGGAGGCTTTTTGTTTCCTTTGAATGCCGCTGGAGGTGTGGCAGTGCTAGGCAAAGTTATGGTCAACTTGTACTTGTGGGGTGGAAGGGGGTGAGGAGATGGGGGCCGGGGATGTAGTTCAGAAGCAAAGCAGTATTTTAAAGGTGAAAATAAACTGGAGAGGAAGCAGATCACCCTCTGTATTGTATGTCACCATGGATTTCTCTGCCACACAGAAGGCGGCTAAGTTTAACATGTGTGCATTTCACTGGGCTGACTACCCCTCTTTTTTTAAATTTCTTTACTGAAATACAGTTGACTTACACTGTTGTGTTGATTTGTGCTCTACAACAAAGTGATTCAGTTATACATATTTGTATTCCTTTTTCATATTCTCTTCTCTTATGGTTTTCTATTATGGTTTATCAGAGGATACTGAATGTAGATCCCTGTGCTCTACAGAAGGACCTGTTGTTTACTCATCCTATATATACTAGCTTGCATCTGCTACTCCCAAACTCCCAGCCCTGCCCTCTCTCATCCTCCCTTCCCATCGGCAGCCACAAGTCTGTTGTCTATGTGTGTGAGTCCATTTCTGTTTTGCAGATAAGTTTAGATGTCTCATATTTCAGATTCCACATGTAAGTGGTATCATAAGGTGTTTGTCTTTCTCTTCCTGACTTACTTTAATTAGTATGATAATCTCTCTAGGTCCATCCGTGTGGCTATAAATGGTTTTATTTTATTCTTTTTCATGGCAGAGTAATAGTCCATTGTATATATGTATCATGTCTTTTTCATCCTTTTACCTTTCAGTGGATATTTTGGTTATTTCCATGTCTTGGCTCTTGTTGATAGTGCATGTATGTATCTTTCCAAATTAAACTTTTGTTCAGATAAATGCCCCATAGTGGGATTGCAACTCTATTTTAGCTTTTTTGAGGAACTTCCGTACTGTTCTCTCTAGTGTCTGCACCAATTTACATTCCCACCCACAGCGTAGGAGGGTTCCATTTCCTATATACTCTTCCCAGCATTTATTATTTGTAGACATTTTGATGATGGCCATTCCGCCTGGTGTGAGATGATACCTCATTGTAGTTTTGATTTGCCTTTCTCTGATAATTAGCCATGTTGAACATGTTCTCATATACCTATTGACTCCTATTCTTTAATTGTCAAAATACCTTTTCTTTCCACAGCTCTGTGTGAACCTGGATGCAAGTTCGGTGAGTGTGTGGGGCCAAACAAATGTAGATGCTTTCCAGGATACACCGGGAAAACCTGCAGCCAAGGTCAGTCCTAGAGACCACGGTGGTAATACAGACCTGCCCCAGAGCTTTCAGAATCAACTCAGGCAGCGCAGTGGTGTTTGGGACACAGTATAGCAGTCAGGATTCTGTAGTTTATAACTCCGATCTTCAAACGACAGTGGTTTCACAATGAGATTTTTCCATCAATCTCTTCTAGAAAAACATCAGTCATTCTGATGCTTTTGTTAAGATGCCAGATGAAAAACATTATTTTCCCTCAGAACAAATAATATTTATTGTTTTTTTTAAGCTAAGGAAGCAGTGCATATATTTTATTTAAGAAAATCCAACAAAACAAAAGGATATAAATTAAAAAGTGAGAGTGAACACCCGCAGTCCATCCTCCACCCGTAGCTAAGAGTTTGACCGCCATCTCTGCAGTTTCTTTTCTGTTATACTTACAAATATGGATATTTCTCATGGCCATTTTTGCATGTCAGCACATAGAGAGCTGTCTCATACTTTTTAAGGCTGTATCCTGGTACCTAGAGCAAATGCTTGTGTCATTTACGTAAAAATACTTTAACCACTATTATAAAAGTTATCCCCAATGTTTCGCCACTACGAATAGTGCTATAACAGTCATTATCCTATGCATATCCTTGCACCTCTGAATATTTTTATAGGGTAAATATCTAAAAATGGAATTGTTGGGTTGAATTGCATGCATATTTTTATTGTAATGTATATATTTTAAAAGGCAATTTAGTCATAGGCTGTCTATCTGAAGACATTAAAGCAGTTATAATATTAAGAACAGTGGTTCTTAAGGTGTCCAGTTTTGTCCCCTAGGAAGACTTGCCAGATACAATACATATCCCTAGTTAGATTTAAATCTTATTGTCAAAGGCAATTTCACATAAACAACAAATAATTTTATAGTGTATGCATGTTGCAAATATTGTATGGGACATATGTACACTGAAGAAATATTAGTCATTTTTCCGAAATTCACATTTACCCTGGCATCCTGTATTTTTAATAGATAAATCTGGAAGTCTTATCCCTGAAGTCATCTGGCGGTGCCTGGAGACTTTCGGAGGGGTTACTACTGGCATCTGGTGGGTAGAGCCCAGGTGAACATCTATAGTGCACAGGGCAGCCCCCACAAAGGGTGATCTGGCCCCAGATGTCCACAGTGTGGAGGAGCCCAGGCACCAAGAAACCTGCGCTAATTAAGAAAGGGTCCCCAGTTCTATAACACAGTTAGGCAAAGAGCAGCAAATCTAGGTCAGCTGCCCTTAGGAAAGAGCCCTGCCAGGGTTCTGGAAGGGAGAATGGAATTCCAGAGAAGGCCAGGGCTCTGCCCCACTCTGTCCCCTTGCCCCCAGCTCACTGCCAAGGCCAGAACTCACATAGCCTTTCTCTGTGCTGGCAGACCTGCAGGCTCAGGGGGGAGCCTCTAGCTCTCCTGTCCCAACCTCAGGACAGGGCCCAGCACCACCAAGGGGCTCCTTAGAATGTGTCCAGAAGGCTTGAGGGAAGTGCGGCAGGAGCCATGCTCTCAGAAGTAATAATTCAACCATGTCCCTTACCAGAGCTTTTCCCACCAGGAGACCTGGTTTTCCATATGTCTTGGATTCTGTACCAAGATCCCTTCTCAAGAGAGTTGGAATGGAGAAGGTGTTTTTTCATGCTGCTTTTCAAGTCCTTGCAAAATATTTCACTTTGAGGGAGTATCCAGTTGGCTCAGATGTGGGGCTGTCTGGCTTTTCCCCACAGCCTCCCTGCCCCAGGGCCGCCTGATCAAAGTCCATGTATATCCACTGATGGCCACAGGCCTCAACTCAACTGATGTCTTTCCCCAAAATGCTTCTTCCAAGAGACGCCTCTGACTTAGGGCCAAGTGATGGACTATCCCTGGCTTTGCCGTTATGTCCAACCAGCATTATTTAATTCATGCATTTGAAGCAGTTAGGATCCATACAGGAGATGGTAGTGTACAGGGGACTGGCAGTGGAGAAGGGGGTTCAAGTGTCCAGATTATGTGCTGGAAAATCTCCTTGTAAGGTTCTTTTCAGAGGTGAAAGCAGACACTTACTTATTTTCCAGAATGGCCTTTGCCTGTTACTGTGCTGAATTTTGGTCTTACATGGAATTTGGTTCTTTTCTGCTTTCTATATCTGCCTTGGGAGAGTTACAACATGTGGCACCCACATCAACACGTGCCCAAAGACGAAACCCATGATGACTTTCCAAGTTTTTTTCCTTATGTATCATTTTTTTATTTTAATAAAAGCTACTTCATTCTTCATGTTTCATGTTTTAAACCCTGAAAAGCTCAGAGAAGAAAGTCCCTATCAATCTTCCCAGGAGGTAACCATTATAAACGTGTAGAGCCTGGTCTCCCAGGGTTTTTTTTCTTTTCCTGCCTGTGCCACAGTGCTCGCAGGATGTTAGTTGCCCAACCAGGGATAGAATACGGACCCCAGCTGTGAAAATGCTGAGTTTTAACCACTGGAATGCCAGGGAATTTCCCTAGGCAATTTTCCCTATGCTTATTTTAAAAATGTCATATCTATATACATAGTTTTGTAACCTTCTTGTGTGACAGCATCCTCTGAGCACCTTTATATGGGATTAAATATTGTCCTGTGACCTGACCACAGGTAATAGCTGCCTAGCAGGACTCCCTCAGGAAAGGTGTGAGACAAGGCCATTTGGCCATCATGAGGCTGCTCAAAATAATAACTGAAAGGAGCCTGTGCTGTTGGCACCTGTCACAGACTACCTGGAACAGCATTAAAGGCAGTGGTATCTAGGTTATGTTTTAACTTTTTATTCAAGTAGGAAACACAAAATTGTACACCTGTCAACAATGTACAACTCCATGCATGTTCACGAACACCCATGTAGCTGGCATTCAGATCAAGAAATGGAAACTCAGCCTCCCTGAAGACCCCTCATGCTCCCCTCCATCACTTGCCCCTAGCCCCCAACGAGGCACTGTACCTTGTCTCTCACACCACAGAGTCATTGTGCCTGGATTTGTTTTGTTTCTTTCCCTCATGCCTGGTTTTCAGTGTGCGCATTTGTGTCCAGCTTCTCCCAGTCAGTATCATGTTTGTGAGTTTCATCCACAGTTGTTTGGACTTGTGGTTTGTTCAGCATCACCGCTGTATAGTATTTGATTGCATGAGTATACAAGTCATTTATCCATCCTTTTGGGAGGAGAGATTTGGATTCTTTCTGGTTTGAGGCCATTCAGAATAGTGCTACTGTGATCATTTTAGCATGTGATTTTTTGGTGGTTTAGTGGCTCAGTCGTGTCCAACTCTTTGTGATAGCCTGCCAGGCTCCTCTGCCCATGGGATTCTCCAGGCAAGCATACTGGAGTGGGCTGCCATTCCTTCTCCAGGAGATCTTCCTGACCCAGGGATCGAACCCAGGTCTCCCGCATTGCAGGCGGATTCTTTACTGACTGAGCCCCCAGGGAAGTCCGGTGGGCATGTACCCATGTCTCTGTTGGACATTTGCCCAGGAGTGGAATGGCTGGCTCACGAGTGTCTGTATCTAGCTGCCACACAGTTTTCCAGAGTGGTTGTGCCTATATTTGCATTCCCTTCAGCAGTGTACGATGATTCAGTTTGCTCCACATCCTCACCAGCGCTTTAATGATGGTCGGAGAAGAGGCGAGTCACCACCCTTGGTACCTACCTCCACAGCTGGGGTCCAGGGAGGCCAACCCTGTTCCACATCTGGGTGTTTCCTCCTTCAGTTCACCTTTCTCCATTTTCTGACTGCCCCCTGCAGATGTGAATGAGTGTGGATTCAAACCCCGGCCGTGCCAACACAGATGCGTGAGTACACACGGTAGCTACAAGTGCTTTTGCCTCAGCAGCCACATGCTCCTGCCGAACGCCACATGTTCCAGTAAGTTTCAGCAGCTTGCCTGCTCTCAGTCAATCCAGAGGCTTGACTTTTGCCATTTAATGCTTGGGGCAAAGTTAAAGTAAGTTATTGGAGGGGAACCCCACCCGCAAAAGGACTTTCACATTACCCAAGACTAAAACATCTTGTGCACATATTTTTTTCAATTTATTTATTTTTAATTGAAGGATAATTGCTTTACAGAATTGTATTGATTTCTGCCAAACATCAACACCAATCAGCCATATATATATATATATATATATATATATATATATATGTTCCCTCCCTCTAGAACTTATTTTTAATTGTACTAAAATACGTATATTGTGCAACTCACCATTTTGACAATTTTAAGTGTACTTCAGGCGTTTTGTAATTTCACAATGTTGTGCAAACCATCACCACTCTTCAGAATATCTCCATCACCCCAAAAGGAAACCCTGTCCCCATTAGCAGTCACTCTCCATTCATCTTCTCCTCCACCCCAGCCCTGCATTCTGTCTCTCTGGATTTGCCTGTTCTGGTTTCGTTGTTTTTTAAATAAAAAGACTAACTGAGGAGAAAGATAAATTGAGTCTCTCTATATATACAAGGATGAATTAGAATTCTTCATGAAAAAAATAAGCATACTGAAAATGTAAGCATATTGTTTCAGGAAGGTGATAAATCTCAGGACATCAGTTCTTCCCACCAGCTATCTTTCTCACGCCCCTTGCCCCACGCTCAGAGATTAGTGACTCTTGTTGGAAGTCCATTCCAGTTCACATTCCTGGAAAGAAAAGCCCTTCTCTGATAAAGAGAACCCATGTCCTGTGGGAGCCTAAATGTCTATATCCATTCATTTATTGAGAAGGAAGTCTTTTCAGGTTTTATGTTGCAGCTGAAAAGCAAATCCATCTGCCCTGCCGCCCCCAACAAGCCCACAGCTTGTGCCTTCTGCCAGCTTCCCGTGGTTGCAGGGTCATCTGACTCCCCAGCCTATCCTGGGCTCTCCCTCAGTTTTAAAATCCAAAATACGGGCTCGTGCATAGCTCACTTCCCCCACCCCTGCCTCACCCTTGAGCTGCTCGCCTCACTTGGCAAAATGCCCCAACACAACTAGGGTCTCCATTAGCAAGCGTGCTTAAGAGATAAAGCAGGCATTCAGAGAGTCTTAAAAAAATTTTTTTGAGTATTAAATAAAATATTTATTATAAATTAAACAGAAACCCCCAGGAAACAAATATGTACCTTAATGAATTCTTATAAAGCCAGCATCCATATAACCACTAGCAAATAGAACTTTGCCAGAACTACCCCCTTCACCCCCCCAGCCCCTTGGGAACAACTGTCCACGGTTTTCTAGTCATCACTTAACATTTTTAAAAAGATGTATGCTAATGGATGTTTCTGAAACATTCCACGAAAGCCTAATTAGTGCCAAAAAAAGATATCTTTCTCCAAATGGAAGAATAAAATGAGGCAAATTTTGAAGATTAATTTTGAAAGAAGACAACTGAAGAGAAAAGGAATACACTAGAAATATAACCATTGGTCAGTGTTTGCTACATTACCGTGGCCTGTGTGTCTGTCCTGGTGCCCTCTTTGTCTGTTACTCTACATGTGAGGATTGCCTCTGCCTGCCTGTTTATAGCTTATAGTGGCCAGGTGGCCCTGAATGTCTCTCATGGATGCTGATTTTATTTACCCAGCCCTTTGCAGTCTCTTTCGCCCAGCTGGTTGACTGGCATGTTATAGATGTGGGTGTATAAAGAGGATATTCACTGTGCTCCCCTGTTAAAGGCACTTTTGATCCATATATACTGGAACCCTACTAGAGATATGTGTTTTTGTGAGACGAGGTCTATTTGGCAATGAGTGACAGAAAAATCGAACTAAATTATCTTTACTTTTAAAAGCTGGAGGCAAACAGCTCCAGAACAGGTCAGCAAGGACTCAGCCTCTGCCATCTTCAGGGTATTGATTTCATCCGCATGCTTGTGGCCTTGTGGTCACAATATGGCTGCCCTAGCTCCAGATATCACACACACATCAGAGGTTGGCAAGACAAAGGGAAAAGGAATGATGCCAGGAAACAAACACCTCTTTTATGTCCATCCGTTTTGTCACGCAGCACCATCTTTTCCAGAAACTCCAGCAGACTTATCTTAATATCTCTTTGGCTATAACCGTATCATATGGCGACTCCCTTGTTGCTGCATGGGAATCTAGGGAAAAGATGTGGAACTGTCTTTTCAGCCTCAGTAATGGGAATGGCTTTTGGGTAGCTGATCAGCCTTATCTGCTGTGTGTTTTAATACACACACCTACAAGACAAGGTTTTGTGATTTGAGTGACTCTCATGGAGGTTAGATATGAATGGAGAGATGGGTAGAGTTGGCATTTTTTTACCTTATTTATTCAAATGAATCATCTCCATCAGAGGTTGCATTTCAGCCAACAGTAGAGACCAGTCAGGTGATGTAAAGGAGCTTATATAGGAAGAGAGAGAGATGCCGTCTTTGGTGACTTAGGGGTGCATGCTCTGCCTAAAGACAGTCAGGTGCAATTCACTGGCCAAAAGAATCAACCATGGGGCCACCAAGACACCAACCCTGCACAGATTCCATTTGGATCTCCATCTGGGACTCAGATGATGAAGCTTATCCTCTGATACCATTCCACGTGTTACATTTCATGTCTCAGGGGTCAGGGATCGTTCCTTAGTGAGCATTTTTTTATCATCTCCTGGGGAAAAGGCTAACCCGTGCCTCTTTTCGCAGACTCTTGGACGTGTGCCATGACCAACTGCCAGTACGGCTGTAAAGACACGGAAGAGGGGCCGCGCTGTCTGTGTCCATCTCCGGGCCTCCGCTTGGCCCACAATGGAAGAGCTTGTCTAGGTAGAGTGTCCGGAGTTACCTCCTCCCCTGACTTCTCCCTTTACTCCATTCCTCCTTTTTCATCCATCACAATCTACTTGTGGACTAGACATCGAAAGTTCCTGAAATGACAGATTTATGTCCATTTCCATGACAACATTCATAGCACGTATGTTCCAGACACACTTTGCCATGCTAGAGAAAACACTTCTCTATAATTTGTTGGGTTGCCTGATGCCATAATGGAAAAAGATATAAGTAATTTTATTTTTGTATATTTACCCTGCACTTTTTACCTCATCTACCAAGTGGTATATACTTTTACTGTATTTAACTATATTGTACCAAAGATAGATAATATTATGGCAAAGTTAACACATAGCATTAATATGGGATGTCAAACCAAACAGAATGTTGAAAGAGTTCTTAATCTTTTTT
Organism: Capricornis sumatraensis; assembly: GCF_032405125.1. NCBI lineage: Eukaryota > Metazoa > Chordata > Mammalia > Artiodactyla > Bovidae > Capricornis > Capricornis sumatraensis. Next base: position 133,930,208 of record NC_091092.1, on the reverse strand, counting down.
GATGGAAGCAAGCAAATAGCACTATGATTTAATATTCTAACTTCTGGACTACAATAGAAATATTTTTCAGCTGAGCTGGTTGGTGTTTATTTACCCTAAATGTATTGATACATAACTTGATAAACCACATTTAGAAAGCTCACCCAAATAGATCCTAAATCAGTTAACCACTTTAATAAGAAGTCTGTATAAATTAAGATTTTGGTTCTGCTCTTTGACAGGAGGCAAATATTTAATTCAATTCACAGGGTTTAGTGCTCTTCAGTAAAATCAGATTTATGTCAAGGCTAATTCTTGACCAAACAAATCCGAGTGTTCACCCACCTCTTTGATCTGTTGAGGGCCATTTGTATCGAAGGAGCAACTTGATGTATATGCAAGTGATCCCTGAAAAATAATTTTGGTCAATCCAACACTTACTCGCTAATTATATCAAGAATGCAAAAAGAACAATAAGCCAGCACCAAATTTCTTGTTTAACCACTGTTCCAAAATAATGATGGTTCCAAATTTACTTGATTTGACATCTGAAAGTTAAGGCAAAGTCTGAGTCTTAACGGTTTGGTCAGCATAGCTGTCAGCCCCTCTGTGATGTGACTTTCCACGGTAGCAAAGGAAGGAAGCCTCTTGTCTCCTAAGTTGCATCATGGCTTCATTCCACTTGACCCACCTTTTATGTATCACTACCTTCTTTAAAAACCGTGTTTCTAGGCTTTGGAGCAATATGACAGGATTTGGAGGCGGTTGCTAATGAAATAATTCTTTTGAAAAATGCAAGCTTTGAATGTTCGTGTATTAGGTTTGCCATGCAATATCCATAGCTGGAAGAATATTAATTCCTTCAGCAAAACAGAGTGTCTGTGTACCAAGTGCCAGCTGTATGTTCCCTGCCCCAGAAAAGGCAGGGCCTAATGAGAGAGAAAATGTGACTAGAAGTAATGCCATTACAGCAAGAGAATACCTCTAAAATAAGCTGTACAAAGGGATAGAAATCCAGTGAAAGTGCCTCGGGGATCCAGAACTCTTCCCGGAGGATAGGAAGTTGGTAGCAGAATAATCAGAGTTTTCCAGTGAAGAAACCACGTGTGTATGTGTGCGCTGTGTGCTCTGAGTTCAGGCACGAGAGTATGTTGGAGGGAGGGTGCTTTCTTGGTGTGTCTGACGTGTCCTGGTTCTCCATCCTAGACATCGATGAATGTGTCTCTGACAAAGCCTTCTGTCCCTACAATCGAAGATGTGTGAACACATTTGGAAGCTACTATTGCAAATGTCATGTTGGTTTCGAACTGAAATATATCAGTGGCCGGTACGATTGTGTAGGTAAGAAACCTAGAGGCTTTCTTACAGATATTTCTACATCAGTTCTGTCTATTAGTTGAACCATCTACTGTACTGACCATTTTAAGAACACAGAGAAAGTTATATATTTTTTTAAATTTTTGTCATTTGGGAACTCTGATGACATGAATTACATGAAGCCAGGTTCATCAAAGTTTAAAGTAAAGAATCGCAGTCCCTGTAGCTCTATTATGGAGATAAATAGCTTGAGATGATTTTTGTGGGTTTTTTGAAAAAAATTGATTGGTTTCGTTCTGTTTATATTTTTGGTTCTATCTCCAGGTATAGCTAAAAGTGCTGTTACTTCAGTTGTGTCAGACTCTTTGTGACCCTGTGGACCGTAGCCCTCCAGGCTCCTCTGTCCACGGGATTCTCCAGGCAAAAATACTGGCATGGGTTGCCATTTCCCCCTCCAGAAGATCTTCCCAACCCAGGGATTGAACCTGCATCTCTTACATCTCCTGCATTGGCAGCTGGCTTCTTTACCACTAGCACCACCTGGGAAGCCCTAAAAATGAGGACAGTGAAGCATATTTACATTTGATAAAAGGAGGAATAACAAGTCCTGCTTAATCTTGACCTCAGTGGCCCTTGCCTAAGTCTCCCTCAGGAGTGGCTTTTGAAAAATGAATGAAGGAGGTGCAATGTTCTCTTTCTTCGCTCCTCCTTCAACCCTTCCATGGTTCCAGCTCTGCGTCCCCTAAAATGTTCGCTTTCTGGTGTCCTCAAGATCACTCTATGATAAGATTGGGGTATCACTCAGCTCTCGGCCCGATACGGGTGAAATCAGAAATCCTGTTCCCTAGGGAAGGAATTCCAAGTCTCAATGAGCAAGTGAAGTGGGGTATTTGGGGAGCCCTTGCACGGCTTCCCATTGCCCTTGATAGAGCATGGATGGGGCTGGTCCTGCAGGCATCTCGGCCCCCAGGAGATTCCTGATTACATATCGTGCACATGACACACATGTGTGCGTAACACAGAAAGCTGACAGCAGCGGGGAAAGTAGGGCTTCTTTCCACCCTAAGCTCAGAGCTGACCAGGACGTGTCCTGTGTAATCGTGTTGGGGCAATATCCATTCCTGGGTTTTGAACACATCATATGAAGCCTCCATAGCTCTTCCCTTAAGCCTAAAGGCCATCCTAATCCAGCTTGTAACATCTCCATTTCTTGTGAGCTGGGATCCTCCAAGATGCTCCAGAACCCACCATCTCTGGGGTCCATCTCCAGGCTGTGTCACAGAGTTGAAGCCTGTTTCCTGAGACGTAGAGGGAGATGCCACAGGACAGGGTGGGAGTCCACACGCAGAGCTGTCAAAGGAAGCAAATCTTTCTGATTTAAGAAGTGATTAAGATCAGCACCTGAGCCCCCTTGTGGCTGAGTTAAAAACAATAGCCTAGGGGACCTCCCTGGTGGTCCAGTGGTTAAGACTCTGCACTTCACCTGCAGGTGGCACAGATTCGATCCCTGATCAGGGATCAGGTAGCTAGGATCCCACATGCCACGTGGCACAGCCATAGAGAAATTAATTAATTAAACAAGCAAACAATAGCCTGTTTTGTGTGCATATTCTCCAGGCAAGAATACTGGAGTGGGTTGCCATTTCCTTCTCCAGGGATCTTCCCGACCCAAGAATCCAACCCATGTCTCCTGCGTTGGCAGGTGGGTTCTTACCACAAGCACCCATGGGAAGCCCTCGAGAAGTATAGAAAAAAAGCGGGAGGGAACAGAAGGCCAAGGAAGCTGTCACATGGGTGAAATTCAGTAAACTTTCTGAGTCTAAACCCAACAGACGAGCTCAGACTGGCCTAACCCCTGCTCCTGGCAGCCTGTGAACAAAAGGTTCACATTTTTCAGATGATGTCAGTGCTTCCTAGCCCGTCTTATTCTTTGTGGGCTAGGAGTCCCAAGCCCTTCCATGTATAGAATTTACTTTCTGATATTGTTATTTAGTGGTAAGTTTGGCCAATGACAATGTTAAGCAATCAAGCCCAAACAACTTAGAGATGTCAGGAGTGTTGATAAGCAGGAGAGGAGGTTGCTGTGGGGGAGGTGAGCTGCAGACACCCTCCCTCCATACCAGGCAGCAAGCAAAGCCAGGGCTTTGGGCCAAGGCGCCAGGCATGCTCAGCGCTTCTCAGTTCCCCGGCCACGCAGGGTTGCCTGGCTGGGTGGAGTGGTTGGCCCTGGAGTTACTCAGGTTCAGGGGATAGCCTTTCAGCAAGTGCTGTTACCACAAGATGATTCATGCGACTGTTCACATTTTCAGATATAAATGAATGTGCTGCGACTACCCACACGTGCAGCCTCCATGCCAATTGCCTCAATACCCAAGGATCCTTCAAGTGCAAGTGCAAGCAGGGGTATAAAGGCAGCGGACTGCAGTGCGCCCGTAAGTACACGCGGTCTCGCATCCTCGCTCTTCCCCATAAAGCATTTGCTCCTCGTCTCCTTCCTCCCTTCCTTCTCCCTGCTCCTTCCCCTCTGGTGTGTTGGGAGCTCAAGAGGAGCAGGAAGCCTGCATATGGTGTTTGGAAACTTAACTCCGCCTCCGACTGGCCTTCTCAGCTACTCAGACCACACCTCCAGTTGTCACAGAAGTTGTAGGCACTGCACTTAAAGCACCGCAGGGATTCTGAAGGGTCTTCTGCTCACGACACGTTTTCAAATACTGAAAATAAAATTTGAGGACGATGACACTGAGCAAATGTATCAGTCAGGAGAGGCTCGGTTATGGAGCAATACTAAACAGTCCTGATGAGTCAGTGGCTTAGAACCGGAGAAGGTTTTTGACCATGTAAGTCAGGACTTTTTTCAGAACGTATAACTGAAAAAAAAGTACAGTGAAGCGAACCTCCCTTTGTCATCCTCCTCAAGCCTCTGTTCACTTTTCCTTTTGATGTAGAGTCAAGTCCCATGGTTTCTGCTGATGAATTCTTTAATGCTCAGCTGGTAAACTCTGATACACTCAATGTACAACAAGAAAACATCACTGCTGTCAAAAGCTGCAACAATAATCACTTTTGCCACTGGTGCTACACCCAGAGAGAGTCATCAGGGCGTTTCTTGTCCACACTGTCACTTAGGCTGGCAGAGGTCCCACTGTCTTATGGTACCACGGTGTCAATCCGAGGCTGAAGGTTCATCACAGCAGTTGAAGAAGTGTGGACAGTCATGATTAAGCTTGGAAGCAGGGGAGAAAATATATCTAATCCTGTCATGCATCCTGAAAGAGAAGAAAACTAGGAATCACGGTGAGCACCCGGAATATCTTCCAAGACCAGCCAGCAAAGATTACAGGTCAGTCATGTGCCTGACCGACCGTGTTCCACTCTGTTTAGTCACCTGGCTTATCCTTTGATCATGTCCCTTTTAGCACTGGCTCATTGTGTGCCAAGACTTGTCGGCCACCCTGACTCTGCTCTCTCATAGATGCCTTAGGAGCATAGCCACATATTCCAATAAATATGGCTGTAAGTCGTCCCTTGACCGTATCCCACCCTGTACCCCCACCTGGCTGATACTCCTGATGACAACAGAGCCGAACTCAGTGATGGCAAAAATGAACAGTCCACACACCATGATGGACTCTGAGCACCACACTCATAAAAGATTCATCATACCCCAGCGGCACTGGATGAGATGATGTACACAGGAGTATAAACAAAGGAGATGAGTCTGGAAATCACATCCTGTGGAGAACTTCCAAAAGAACTGGGCGGCGTTTAACCTGGAAAAAAAGGGAAAAAAAAGGTGCGGAAAAGCAGACATAGTGCCTGTCAATATTTTGAGGAACGTAAAGAAGAAAAGCCAACTCACTGGAAAAGACCCTGATGCTGGGAAAGATTAAAGGCAGGAGGAGAAGGGGACGACAGAGAACGAGGTGGAGAGACGGCATCCCCAGCTCAATGGACACGAGTTTGAGCAAACTCCAGGAGCTGGTGGTGGACAGCGAGGCCTGGTGTGCTGCAGTCCACTGGGTCACAAAGAGTCGGCCATGACTGAGCGACTGAACAGCAACAAAAGAAAAAGTGCTTTCCCATAGCCGAAGTAGGCCACGGGGGGAACTGCGTTCTCTCTGACAAATTTCCCCATCAGTGATCTCAGAGTGAAGAGAACCTGTGGAGTGGGGACCATGGCCTCCAGGAGGGACCCCCGTGGGTTGGAGATGGGATTCAGCGACTCCTCGGTGTCCAGCAGCTTGCTGCTGTGGTTTCCGTCCCTCTGTGTAGACATGCCCGTGGTGTCCTGAAACTATTCAAAGAAAGGCTGAGAGACTGGCTTCCTGTGCAGGGATGTGCATGGGTAGGTGGGATGGTGGGAAAGATGCCATAATTTTGAAAGACCTGCAGAGAAGGGACGGAATCAGTAAACCTTCCACACAGGATCAGTGGTCGAGGGCTCCTTCACGCCACCAACTTTGCCCATGTCAATTCTGGCCTCGCCGGTCTCAGGTCGTCTGGTTGACAGCCCAGCTTAGGGCTAGGAAGGCCTGAATTTGAATCCAAGCTGTACCCCGTACTGCCTGTGGTCTTTTGCCAGGTGCTTCACCTCTCTAAACTCAGTGTCTTTCTATCTGAAATGGGCCCCGTGGTGGCCCTTTAGTGAGTGCTCAGAAGGGGCCAGGCCACCATCCCTCGGAGACCCCTGACTCCAGTGAGGTGGGGGACAGTTCTGTGCGTGTTCCAAGCCCCTGTGCAGTGGACTCTCCCTGCATTGTAGCCTTGCAGCTTCCTCCCAGAGCTAAAGCCCCAAGTTCTCACCCCCCACAGATACTCAGTCCTCAAGCTGTGAGGGCCAAGGGTCTACACCTCAATCCCCCAGCCTCCCCTGTGCAGCGGGACAACTCTGAGGTGGGTTCTATGCTGGTTCCCAGATGTCCCTCATCACCCACAGTGATTACCTGTCCATTGAGGCACCATTTTCAACTCTCCTCCCTTCCTGTCTCGCTGTCCCTCTTACCCCTCTTCCACCTCCTGGAATCACCTGTTAAGTAAACCACCTTCACCCAAATCCTTATCTTGGGTTATGTCTGGGGGCCCCCACATTCCTCCCAATACTTCTGTGATAGGTTTATTGAGACTTGGATGAGGTAGTATAGACAGAGAGCTTAGTTCAGCCGGGCACGTACTAGATGCTCAATAAAGTCAGCTCTGGCTCAGACTGTTGTTAGCACAGTTTCAATTATATTCATTAAGGTATAGCTCCTCCTGACTCTGAAATCCTATAAAAGTAAATGCAGAAAAATGCTGTGCATAGAAAAAAAAAGATGCACTGGAAAAGCACTTGTGTCAGTAAGGGAGCAACTCAGCTCACCTCCACGTACTCATTCCTGTCCCCCAGACCAAAGAATCACAGAGATTAGGAAGAACTGGCCAAAACAGACCTGGAGTGCTCTTCCTTCTTAATCACTTGCTCCCTTTTGAAACCACAGTGTGTCACCAACGTCCAAATGAAGGCACTGTTTGTAAACGTGCAAGTGGGTAGCTGTTTGCAACCCATGTTTTCATTATTGTAGCCCAGTGTTTAGAGATTTTAAATCCCACATCAAGCCACACAGTTTTTAAATTTTATTGAAGTATAGTTTGTGTACAATGTTGTGTTAGTTGCAGGTGTACAGTAAAGTGACTCTGATATATATATGTGTGTGTGTGTGTATATATATATATATATATATATATATATATATATAGTAGTGAGTATATGTTAACCCCAGCCTCCTAATTTATCCACCCCTCCACCTTTCCCCTTTGATAACCATAGATTCATTTTTGAAATATGTGAGTCTTTTTCTGTTTTGTAAATAAGGTTATTTGTATCACTTTTTAAAATTAGATTCCAAGTGTAAGTACTATCATATGAAGTTTGTCTTCCCCCACCTGACTGACTTCACTTAGTATGATCATCTGCCGGGGTCCAGCCCCGGTGGATCCAGGGTGATTCGAAGGTGGGGATGGAGTCGGCGTCCTTGGAAATAACTTATTTAATTATAGATAGAGAGGGATTAGAAAATTAGCAGAGAAAAAGAGGCTGAATAACTTGGTTTACATGGAATACCAATCACCACCTATGTAGGCCGCAGGCGTCTTCCCGTTCTCCCAAAGGAGAGGAGGCACTGAGGCGCCCCCCTCCCCGGTCTGATCTTAGAAGCCCAGGCAAAATTAGCAGGCTTGGTGAGTACCCATGCACCAGATGGGAATGCAGCCAGAAAATAGTAGGAGAGAAAAAGAGGCTGAATAACTTGGTTTACGTGGGATACCAATAAAATTCCAAGACAAGGAATTTGCACCATCTACGTTGGGCCACCGGTGCCACTTGAATATCAGAAGGTTCCCCTCCTCAGGCTCCTTCTCGCGTGGGCTTGAAAACCGGGACAAGTAAGTAGACATGGCAGGCACCCACGCTCCAGATGGGACTTCAGCCAGAAAAACGGGGAGCAAGAAAGAACGACATGAGGGAATCAGTCTTTCCGGGAACTGATCGGATTTCTTTATTTTGGGGTTTGCTTATACCTTTTGTTACACATAGGGATGAATACAGACTCACACGGGGGTCAGCAGTCCTGACCTTTATCAACATCAGGTGCCTTACATAAAAAAAAGGTCTTAGGGGTTTTACATCATCTTCTGGCCATGAGGCCTGCTGACATTTTACAACCCTTTCTTTCTGATAATCAAAAAACTTATTTTTTTCCAAGGGTGTTTTTTCTTAATCCAGGCACCACCTTCCAAATAAAGTTGCATTCCTATAGGGTGAGGGTGTAGTGAGTTACAATCAAGAAAGGAATTTATTTAACCCAAGGTTAACATGATTAATCTTAAAGGTTAATACTTATTTCTCCTATATGCTTAAAGGTTAATACTTATTTCTCCTATATGCTAGTTATATTCATTATAAGGGCAGGGAATATGGAGATTTAGCAGCAAACATCAGCCCAACAAATGAAAATCCTTTCACCAATGTTCCCCTTAAGATCTACTTAGTCTTAAGATAGTGACAAAGTTACATTTTTACATGGCAAGGACACAGTGATTTATAACAAAGTACAGTGATCTATTACAAAAGAGAAAATTCATTAACTCAAAAAGTCTAGTATTGCTAACCTTAAAAACTACTATATTTCCTTTTCTATATTCCAAATACGTTGATTAATATATTCCCAGGTGCCTAAGGATATGGAGGCCTGGCAGCAATCATTGACTCAACAATGAGAAAAGCCCTATGCTAATTAAGATTTTCAAAATACTCCAAACTCTCTCTGCTGTTTATGGTTGAGAGGTAGTAAACAATCATGTGTGTAGTGGCAGGAGTATGGATAATCCTGTCACACAGGCTAGCTTGCCAGCAGAGAGGTTTGACCTGAGACACCCTTGTCACACCCAGGGCAGGGAATTAGCAGCAATTATTGGCACAACAAATGAAAAACCCTTCACCAATATAATTCCTAACCAACCCACTATACTAATAATTTCCAACTTCCCAAAGGAATTTGCCTTTAGTAAGTCTAAAACATCTCGTGCCTCTCAGGTTGGGAGGCTGTAAACAATCACATGTGGCCGGATGAACCTATACAGGCAGGCTAGATAACCTTCAGAGGAGTTTGTAAGTTGAAACACTCTTGTCATGCCCAGGAATTTTTATTGACTTGGAGCTGCAAGTTAACTCCTTCTCCGAGAGAAATGGTGATGGGGGAGAGCCCCCCGTAAAGTCAGAGGTGTAGCTGAGAGCATAAAACAGACTCTGGTTTTGGGGGTAGATGCTCGGGAACAGAGGGTTTCCTGAGGCTTGATCACGCCTTTGCGTATGCCAAGCCTCCTTCCTCATGACCTTTGCCATGGGCGGAGTTCGTCACGCTGGCTCCCGGCAATCATCTCCTGGTCCATCCATGTTGCTGCAAATGGCCTTGTCGTGTCTTTTTTGTGGCTGAGTAGTTTTCCATTGTATATATGTACCACCTCTTCTTTACGCACCCCTCTGTTGATGGGCATTTAGCCTGTTTTCATATCTTGGCTGTTGTAAATAGTGCTATGAGCTTAGCAGTGCATGTATATTTTTGAATTACAGTTTCTCTGGATATATGCCCAGGAGTGGCATTGCTGGATCATATGGTAGTTCTGTTTGTAGTTCTTAAAGTACTCTCCATACTGTTCTCATGAAACAATAGACTGGTTCCGAATAGGAAAAGGAGTACATCAATGCTGTATATTGTCACCCTGCTTATTTAACTTATATGCAGAGTACATCATGAGAAACGCTGGAATGGAAGAAACACAAGCTGAAATCAAGATTGCTGGGAGAAATATCAATAACCTCAGATATGCAGATGACACCACCCTTACGGCAGAAAGTGAAGAGGAGCTAGAAAACCTCTTGATGAAAGTGAGAGTGAAAAAGTTGGCTTAAAGCTCCACATTCAGAAAACGAAGATCATGGCATCTGGTCCCATCACTTCATGGGAAATAGATGGGGAAACAGTGGAAACAGTGTCAGACTTCATTTTTCTGGGCTCCAAAATCACTGCAGATGGTGATTGCAGCCATGAAATTAAAAGACGCTTACTCCTTGGAAGAAAAGTTATGACGAACCTAGATAGCATATTCAAAAGCAGAGACATTACTTTACCTACTAAGGTCCGTCTAGTCAAGGCTATGGTTTTTCCTGTGGTCATGTATGGATGTGAGAGTTGGACTGTGAAGAAGGCTGAGCACTGAAGAATTGATGCTTTTGAACTGTGGTGTTGGAGAAGACTCTTGAGGGTCCCTTGGACTGCAAGGAGATCCAACCAGTCCATTCTGAAGGAGATCAGCCCTGGGATTTCTTTGGAAGGAATGATGCTAAAGCTGAAACTCCAGTACTTTGGACACCTCATGTGAAGAGTTGACTCATTGGAAAAGACTCTGATGCTGGGAGAGATTGGGGGCAGGAGGAGAAGGGGACGACCCAGGATGAGATGGCTGGATGGCATCACGGACTCAATGGACGTGAGTCTGAGTGAACTCCGGGAGATGGTGATGGACAGGGAGGCCTGGCGTGCTGCGATTCACGGGGTCGCAAAGAGTCAAACACGACTGAGTGACTGAACTGAACTGAACTGATACGTAAACATTTCTTATGCTAAGAAAACTTTTTTTTTCCTTTGGTCATCCAACTCTAAGCTTATTTAGGGGAGCAGTTTAAAACAGATTTTTCTCGATTCTTGAAAACCTCAAACATCACAATATTCTGTTTGATATCTGAAAAATTATTCATTTTGTTACTATCCATTCTGCGGCAGAATCATTTCTCTAGTCTTTTGCCAAAATGTTTATTTACAAGAGAAAACTATCTTCAGACCACTCAATATGTTATTTGCCCAGTCCTTTTCCATTCTGCTTTGACTGATTTTCTGTAAAATAAACAGCCATGTCTTTTTTGAAAATTGATCTTAACGTCTTAACACACACTGCTTAAAGGATGGCCGAAATCCACCCTTACATGCAAAGAAAAGTCATAGAAAAATGAGAGAATCACATCTAATTAGTGTTCAGCATTATAAAATGCTGTGTTGTAAAATACATTTGTATCTGTGTGAACTGCTTGTGTATAATAAGAAAGCAGCTTTTATTATGAGTGTATTGCTTTTGATAAAGTCCAGACCCTAGATGGCAGTACAGAAGAGGAGTTAGTCAATTATCCTTATGCACCATCTGTATCCAAAGGACAGTGCAACCTGAATGTGGATGTGTGTATTTTTTTACTGTTCTTATACGTGTGTGTATGTGTTAGTCTCTCAGTCATATCTGGCTCTTTGCAACCCCATAGACTGTAGCCCACCAGGCTCCTCTGTCCATGGAATTCTCCAGACAAGAATACTGGAGTGAGTAGCCATTCTCTTCTCTAGGGGATCTTCCCAACCCAGGGATCAAACCCGGGTCTCCTGCACTGCAGGCAGATTCTTTACCATCTGAGCCACCAGGGAATATGTGGGTAGTCATAAGGCACCATTAGATAATTTGGTCTTAGTTTGACAGCAGCTATACATCATTCTAAGGAAATCAAAACTCTAGCACTACCCAACTTGATTAGTAACAGTCAATTTAAGAAAGGACACTGTGTCATTCAGTTACCAAGAGCATGGCTTCTGGAGTCAAATTACCTTGGCTTGATTCCTGGCTCCCTAGCCTACTGCCTCAGCTCTGAGAGCAAACTAAGCTTTTAGGATCTCAGTTTCTCTCTTCAAAATAGTGCGTGCATGCATGCTAAGTCGCTTTGGTCATATCCGACTCTTTGCGACACTATGGACTATAGCCTGCCAGGCTCTTCTGTCCATGGGATTCTCCAGGCAACTGGAGCGGGTTGTCATGCTCTTCTCCAGGGGATCTTCCCAGCCCAGGGATTGAACCTGTGTCTCTTATGTCTCCTGGGAAGCCCATAATAGTGTCTGACCCTTAATACTGTTTTGGCTATTACATGAAATAATCCATACATAATAAATAAACACCCACGTGTAGGGCTTAACTCCAATCCAGAATGGATTAAATGCTCTACAACCATGCACTCATAGGAGGAGTAATAGTGACAATGGCTTCTTTACCAAAATTCGATGATGGTTCCCATTGGAAAGCAGCTTGTTTAGTCACTGAAAATATGCTGTAATCATTAGACGTTCACATTTTACAGAGCATATTCAAGAATATAGGTGTGAGTACAACGAGGCCATTCCAATACTTTTTCCTTCAATAATAACATAAGCAGAAGAGGTATGATCTGGAAAAGAATTTAACTTAGTAGGAGATTTTCGACATTCTGGTGATGAATTCTAAAAATAATAGTAAACACAGGCCCAATATATGTTGAGCACTGATCTTAGTATTGACATGTATTCACCTGTTTCACCCTCATAAATGTCTTCCTTTTATCCTAGCTGTGTTTTAAAGTCAGCAGGGCACTTATTGATTTATTTGGCTGTGTCAGATCTTAGTTGCAGCATACAGAATCTTTCATTGCAGTGCACGGGGTCTCTAGTTGTGGCACGTGGGCTTAGCTGCTCCATAGCATGTGGGAATCGTAGTTCCCCAACCAGGGATTGTGCTATATAGTAGGGTCCTTATTGATTATTTTATATATAGTAGTAGTGTGTGTCTGTTAATCCCAAACTCCTATTTTCTCTCTCCCTCCCTTTCCCCTTTAGTAATCATAAATTTGCTTTCTATGTCTGTCAGTCTATTACAAAGATGCATTTTATTTTTTTTTAGGTTCTATTTTTCAAAATATAAATTTATTTATTTTAATTGGAGGTTAATTACTTTACAATATTGTATTGGTTTTGCCATACATCAACATGAATCTGCTACAGGTATATCCATGTTCCCCATCCTGAACCCCCCTCCCTCCTCCCTCCCCATACCATCCCTCTGGGTCGTCCCAGTGCACCAGCCCCAAGCATCCTGTATCATGCATGGAACCTGGCCTGGCGATTCGTTTCATATATGATATTATACATGTTTCAATGCCATTCTGCCAAATCATCCCACCCTCTCCCTCTCCCACAGAGACCAAAAGACTGTTCTATAGATCTGTGTCTCTTTTGCTGTCTTACATACAGGGTTATCGTTACCACAAAGATGCATTTTAAAAACGAATTTAATTTAGTGGTGAGAAATATGAAATGAATGTAAAACTAAACATAGATGCCTCTCTGTGAATAATCAATAAGTAAAATCATTTAGCTTTTGATACTAGTTGGTTGAGGTGAAGAAATTCAAAGATATGTATACACTGAATCAAAATCACCATTTTTGTAGGTCACAAATGGCTCATTATTGGCAATGTACATATGGTTTAACATAATGCTAGCTATAGTTTTTTAACATCACATTTAAACAAATTACAGGGCTCCCTGGGCAGCAGCAGCTTTGACAGATACCAATGTGAAAGCGGAAATATTAGAGAATTCTGGAAAATTCATCACGTTGTGATCTGTAACCCAGCTTGGTAGGAGCAGGTATTGCATCATCATACTTTATGAAGCAAAAGGAAGGTTTGTCTTTGAACGATTAAGGTAGTTAAGATCCTGCTGTAACCATTGGAACCACTTAAACCAGATGCAAATGCGGTTCTTTCTAAAATACCAGATGATTGAGCCTCATATGTGTTGATTCTGGAAGCATTCATTGACTGCACTTTGACATTTTTTAAATGCTCCAGTTTTGTGAGAGATCTGACTATTGGTCAATGTGGAACTTCTCTTTTACTGTTGGTTTTAGTTATCCCCGAAAATTCTGTGAAAGAATTCCTCAGAGCACCTGGTACCATCAAGGACAGAATTAAGAAGTTGCTTGCTCACAAGAATAGCATGAGAAAGAAGGTAAAAATGAAAAACATCGCAGAACCCAGAGGGACGCCCACCCCAAAGGTTGACTTGGAGCCCTTCAGCTCTGAAGAGAGCATTTCCAGAGATGGGAACCCTCACAGAGAAAAAAAGAGGAATGGAAACAGAAAGAAAGAAAGGCTGGAGGATGAGAACAGAGATGAGAACCATGTGGAGCAGGAGCAAAGCCTTCGTGGAGATGTATTTTGTGAGTATCAGTTATGACTTTTGTTAATTTATGCATCTCACGAAAAGTGAATTGTAGTTTTCCCTGGCAAATGACAGGAAAGAGGAAGATGCCGTAACTAAGATGGTGAAGTGAAGTGTGACAGTTGGTCGCTCAGTCGTGTCCAGCTCTTTACCACCCCAAGGACTGTAGTCCACGGGGCTGCTCTGCCCGTGGAATGAGTAGCCAATCCCTACTCCAGGGAATCTTCCCAACCCCGGATCGAACCCTGGTCTCCCACATTGCAGGCAGATTCTTTACTGCCTGAGCCGCCAGGGAAGCCTAAGTAAGATGGGGGTCAGCTTTAAATCTTAAGAAGCAGGGTTCTCTATACGGTCTGGAAACTAACATCTTCTGCAGAACAAAATCACATTTGCTGCTGTGGGATGCACAGAAGGTCAGTCCTTTCCACTTACCTGGGACGTGTCCTATTTGATGCAGCCCCTCCTTCTGCTCCTGACCAAGGAGACCTGCTTGTCCTGCCAGCTCAGTCATCTGGCTGCCCAGCTCTGGGTGCAGTGCACCCCTAAACCCCAGAGAGATCCCCCCCCACCCAGGTAGATTTGCTGAGCTCTACCTTTTTCCTTCTTGAAGGCACTTTTTACAGGCACACTCAGTGAAAGGAGAATGTCAGAGTTGTGTGCTTATAATTTTCAAAGGTAAAATAGAGGAACATTCTATATAGAGCTTAAGCTTCAGATTTCTACGTGAGCTGGAGAATCACCATTGTCACTGGTGACTGTGCAGAGCCATCATCAGCCTCGGCCCCTGCAGGGGGATTTCCATGTTGACCCAGCCTGGGGCTTTCCCTTCCATTCTCACCAGGCATCCGTTGCTCCCTCTCTATTTTGCCTTGTCTGTGCTTGCCCCATTGTTGTTGTTCAGTCGCTCAGTAGTGTCCAACTCTTTGCGACCCCATGGCCTGCAGCATGCCAGGCTTCCCTGTCCTTCACCATCTCCTGGAGCCTACTCAAACTCATGTCCATTGATTCAGTGATACCATCTAGCCGTTTCATCCTCTGTTGTCCCCTTCTCCTCCTGCCTTCAATCCTTCCCAGCATCAAGGTCTTTTCTAAGGAGTCAGTTCTTCCCATCAGGTGGCCAAAGTATTGGAGCTTCAGCTTCAGCATCAATGCTTCCAATGACTATTCAGGATTGATTTCCTTTAGGATTGACTGGTTTGATCACGTTGCAGACCAAGGGACTCTCAAGAATCTTCTCCAACACCACAGCTTGAAAGCATTAGTTCTTCAGTGCTCAGCCTTCTTTATGGTCCAACCCTTACATCTATATATAACTACCGGAAAAACCATAATTTTGACTCTATGGATCTTTGTCTCCAAAGTCATGTCTCTGCTTTTTAATATGCTGTGTTTAGGTTAGCTAGGTGATGCCTAATGGGGTCCACTGGGGGCACCTTTCAAAAAAGATGTTCTAGATGTGGAAACTGGCACCGATACGAATGCTTTGGAAATGTTAGGGAAACACTGCTGTAACCTACTCTGTAAGTAGGACACAGCTGTCCCTTGGTATCCCCGGGGGATTGGTCCCAGGAACCCCTGCAGACACAAAAATCCATGGATGCTCAAGTTTTATATAAAATGGTGCAGTATTCATACATAACCTAAACACATCCTCCCCTATACTTTAAGTAGTCTCTAGATTACTTAAAAGACCTAGTACAATGTAAATACTGTGTAAATGGTTTCCTGGTATGCAAGGCAAATTCAAGTTTTGCTCTTTGGAACTTTCTGGATTTTTAAAAAAATACATTTTCAACCTGTCATTGGTTGAATCTGTGGATGTGGAGCCCATGGTGACAAATAGCCAGCTATGTATGATAAGCCATATCTGATAAACCCTCTTCATTCATTGATTCATACCTTCCTAGTATGTGGGGCTTTAGGGATTTTTTTTTACTGATCGAGTGTTCATCGTTAGCCTCTAAGGTGAATGAAGCGAGTGAAGTTGATCTGGTTCTGGTGCAAAGAAAAACTACATCATCCCATCTGAAACACAAAGGTGAGTAACATATATTAGGAGTGAGTATATTTTAGGAGTACTAGCACTCGAAAAGAATATTGAAGAATGGAAGCAAGCATTACCTGGCATCTTTTAATTTTAGAAGTTAGACAGAAATAAAATATCTTTTCTGGAATAGGGGAAATACGGGTTAAGAAGAAAGGAAAGTGAGAGAAGAGGCCGTGTGTTTGTACTGGTTTAGATATATGTAGATGGACAGCCTGGATTCCAACCTAGTTTAGGAGTCAGGTCTAGTTCCAGCCCTCAGTGTTTGGAGGACTTGGTCAAGTCACTTATGATTCTCAGTTTTACTTTCTTGAAAATGGGCATGATTGGAGAATTTTTGTGGCAGCCACATCAAATGATGTAATGTACCTGAAAATGCTTTGCAAATCATTAATGCATCAACAACCAGTTGCTGCCCCTTATCTCTTCAGCTTTTCCCCTTTCTTTGCCCTTCCTTTATTCCTTAGTATAAACTGCAAAAGCCCCCCATTCCAAGCCAGAGTCTGGCATTCGTTACAAATCAGAAACATCTCAGTCTTTCCTCTTTTTCCCAGTGGTAACTTCTGACACCTACATCAGAGGTCAAGACTGTTTTCTGTAAAGGGCCAGAGGGTGACTATTTCAGGCTTTGGGAACCATACGCTCTCTGTTGCATCTGTCAGCTCTATCACTGCAGCTCAAAAGCAGCCACAATCTGTAAATGAATAGGCGTGGTGTGTTTCAATAAAACTTTATTTGCAAGAACAAGCAGTGGGCCAGGATGTTAGTTTGCTGACCCCAATCTACATAAAAGTAACTGGAGGCACTGGGTCAAAGGTTGTGCTAGCTGACCCTGTACTCCATGCAGTTGTTAGGATTTCTTAAATGAACATTTGTTAGATCAAGCCCCTGGGTGCCAGATGGTTCAACAAAAGACCACAAAAGAAATTGAAATAGCAAGTTTATTACTCCAGGTCTTGGGGAACGACACGGCATGGCCTCCAGGGGCCCTAGAGGGAAGTCCAAGCAGAACGTGGGGCACACGCCTCTATGAGGGTCCATGTGTGTGTAGTGCTTTGGGCTTGCTGGGCTAAGGTTGCATTGACGGATTCCAATGAAAACAATTGGGGTGTTAGTAAGCTTCAGGGGGCTCTTATCTAAGGCAGATACAAGGCCCTGAGAAGCAGGGGAGGGTGTCAATCACAGGGGACATTGGGAAAGTCATATGAGGTACTCACATTTACGAGTGACTCCATGGGCTCCTATCTAGGACTTGCACTTGCGTGAGGGCTAATGCCAGTTTAAGGCCCTCGCAGACTGCAGGGCCAAACAAAATGGACACCAAGACAGCCATACTTAGCTAAACTTTTTTTTAATTGAAATACATTTCATTGACAATATTGTGTTAGTTTCCGCTGCACAGCAGAGTGATCCAGTTATACATTCATATGAATATATTTATTTCTGCGTTCTTTCCCATTATGGCTTGTCATAGGATATTGAATATAGTCCCCTGTGCTATGCAGTAGGACTTTGTTGTTTACCCATCTTTTAGTCCCAAATTCCCTAAACTCTTGACAGCAACTGCAAACATGGCCACGCCTTCCAAAGATCCCAATGTTAAAACATTTCCTAATCCGCTTAATGATGCTGAAATGCACCCTTTTTCTTAGCACATTTAAATATCTCAGTTGACTGCACCTTTGACCATGGCGTCTGTGACTGGAAACAGGATATAGAAGATGATTTCGACTGGAATCCTGCAGACAGAGATAATGGTATGTAGTCTTCACTGATCCATGTCCTGTGATCTGGCCCTGGAATTAAAGCTATCCAATGATTCGAGGGTAATTGTTCTCATTGCTTGTGAAGTCAGGGTTGTTTGTCACCTTTGGAAGCTTTTAGACCTTCCCAAGTCTCCCCTGATAAATGATTGACTTAGTCCATTTCCCACCCACCTACCCCGTAAAGGATTCTCTAGCAAACCTCTTCCGTATTCACTCCCCTGCTGCTGAGACACAGATGTAGGACTTTGTATAAGGTTTAAGAGTATTCGGAGAAAAGGTAGAAGGAAGTTGTTTCTTTTCCCCAGTTTACCAGCTTTGGTGCTCTGTGGTTTTCTTTTGAGTTTAGGAGGAGGGGGAAAGGAATCTGGAAAGGAAATATTAATATGACCTCTCCCTAAACCTGGAGTTTTAGGAGCGTCACCCCTCAGAGCACTGAAATCATAATGAGCAGCAGATCAGCACTCTGAACTCCTGGACTGGACTTGCCCACCTATCGCTGGAGGATTTCTTTCTTTCCAGTTAACCTTGAATTTTTCTCTGCTGAAGCTCTGAGTTGCCTACTTTCCACTGTCTACCTTTGAAGGGCTCTAACTTCCTTTGAGGCAGAGCATTTGGTTGGCAGATCCCATTTGGAGCATAAATAGAATTTTGGTCATCTAAGGCTGACTCTGTAATTAGAAATAACTGTTATACTTTCAGGAAGTCTGGTTCTTTACTCATCAAAGTGTTTCTTTGGAGAGGTTTATGCCCAGCCCTCAGGTAAAAGATCCTTCTAGATCCTCCCTTGACACTGATTCCTCCCTGAGAGCCTTCCTTGCAAGCCCTTACGTGCAATCAGGAAACCTGGGTGTCTCCTTACAAAAATTCCTTTTACAACGTGGGATATAGGTAGAGGATAGAAGTTCCCTATTTACAAACACCTGATTTGCAAATAACCCTGAGGTTCACTCAACACGGGATGAATGAGCATTTTTAGAAGGATGAAATCTCAAGGACAGATCAAAGTGGGCTTGAACTGGAGTAAAAGGGAAACCTACCACAGTGGGTCACAAAAGACTGTAGCTAGTCGAGCTGCTAGATAAAATGTAGGATGCCTCAATTTCAGATAATCAGCACATGCTGTTTAGTATATCTCAGACATGTTGTCTATGTGAAATGCAAACTCCACAGGGCATTCTGGACTTTTATTCTCTGAATCTGGCAAACTTACTAACTGGGGAAGAAGACCAGGCAGTCTCTGGGTCCAGTGAAAACTAAAGCAATGTCAATCTGGGCCCTGAGAATGTCTCTAGGAGTTGAACTACCAGAAAACTCCACCCACCCACAGAGTCTTTCTCCTGGCTTCTAGAGGAATATCTTCTTTCTGTCAACTTCTCTAAACCCCACCCTATGAGAGTTTTTGTCCAAGTCCATCAAAGCCACAACCATAAGGCTGCAGATGAGCAAATATCCACTATACTGGTTACAAAATTCTTGGGAAAAGGATCTGAGAAACAGGTGATCTGTGTTCCTACCATCTTCAAGCAGAACTTGGAGTGACACGTTGCACATGGTGGCTGAGCTCCATGATACCGTTAGTACAGATTCATGTATGTTGTGAATTAAATAGCACACTGTGGACCCACCTAACCAGCTAGTCATCGTACATACAACTCAGTGGAGAAATGCATTCCAGGGTCAACCAACCAAGGTGGAAAGTTCTGGAACACAAGTTTTCTGTTAGCTGAAAATTATCTACAGTGCTCAAAGACCATTAAATTAGATTCTTACCCCATACCTACTACTACCAAGTTTGTGAATGTGAGCAGATTCCTCAGTTTCTCTAACTCTCAGTTTCCTTCTCTACAGAGCAAAGAATTTTAGCCCTAGGATTCTAAAATTCATGTTAGCATGAAAATTTTGTTCCTAAATATTTGAAATGAAAAGGACTTGAGCTTCCCCTATAGGCGCCTATTGTTCATTTTTTAACAGCTATTTTATTCACTGTAGCCAAACCCTTTGCAATGGCCCCATTAACTGTGGGTTTTTCTTCCTTTCCAGCTCTTGGCTACTATATGGCTGTTTCAGCCCTGACAGGTCAGAAGAAGGACATCGGCCGTTTGAAACTTCTCCTCCCCAACCTGCAACCCCACAGCAACTTCTGTTTGCTCTTTCATTACCGGCTGGCTGGACACAAAGTAGGGAAGCTTAGAGTGTTTGTGAAAAATAGTAACAATGCCCTGGCCTGGGAGAAAACCAGGAGCACCAATGAACAGTGGAGGATGGGGAAAATTCAGCTATATCACGGAATTGATACTCCCAAAAGCGTAAGTGGAAAACTGTATAAAATGAGATATTTACATTCTTTTTCAGTGACTTAACAAACAAAGCAAAACACTTCCTGAAGTACCTAGGCCCTGGGGCTATAGAGATGAATAAGACTTTCCCCTCCACTTAAAGAGCTTACATTCTGGAGTGAAATAGGCAAGGTAGTTAACAGCACAACAAATGATAATACTTGTCAGGTGCAGGCATATCATATTCCGTGGAAATGAAGTGCTCATGTGTCAGGCTCCTCCCACCAACTTCCTTCCAAACCAGGCTCTAAATTCCTTACTACATAAGAGCACATCCTGCTGATTGGTTCTGTGCCCAGCACTTATCACAATGAATGGAAACCAGAAGGTCATTTTCCAAAATATTTATTTTATTCAAGTAGAGTTAATCTATAATGTTGTGTTCCTCTCTGCTGCACAGGTGATTGAGTTCTACCTCTATATACAGTAAGTCCCCTGCATATGAGTGAGTTCTCTTCCTAGAACGCATTTGTAAGTCCAACCAATTTAGCCAAGGTACCCATCTAACTCAACTGGCTATATAGTACTGTACTGTAATAGGTTTATAATACTTTTCACACAAATAATACACAAAAAACACGGCAAATAAAGAAAACATTTTAAATCTTACAGTACAGTACCTCAAAAAGCAGAGTAGTGCAGTACAGCAGCTGGCACACAGGGGCTGGCATCAAGCGGACAGGCAAGGAGAGTTCCGATGGAGGAGGGCGAGGAGGCGGGAGCTGGTAGAGCTGAAGGATCGTCAGCAATAGGAGACAGAGGACGAGCTGTAATGTCACTCACGCCCGACGTGAATGGAAGGTACCTTCGCATCTCTGAAAGCTAGAAACTTGAAGGCTCATATGTAGGGGACTTAACTGTAATGCTTCTTCCTAATCTTTTCCATTATGGTTTGTCACAAGGTACTGAATAGAGTTCCCTGTGCCCTACAGGAGGACCTCGCTGTTTATCCATTCTCTAATAGTTTGCATCTGCTAACCCCAAATTCCCAACCCGCCCCTCCCCCACCCCACCTTGGTAACCGCAAGTCTGCCCTCTATGTCTGTGAGTCTGTTTCTGTTTTGTAGATAGGTTCACTTGTCTCATATTTTATTTTATTTATGTTTTGGCCCCAATGTGCCACATGCAGGATCTTAGTTCCCCGACTAGGGATCAAACCCTTGCCCCCTGCATTGGGACTGCAGTCTTAACCACTGGACTGCCAGGGAAGTCCACATTTGTGTCACATTTTAGATTCCACATATGACTGGCATCACATGGTGTTGGTCTTTCCCTGTCTGACTTACTTCACTTAATGTGATATTCTCTAGGTCCATCCATGTTAGTTCCTGGCCCAGGGATTGAACCTGGGCCCTGACAGTGCAAGCTCCAAGTCCTAACCAAAAGACCTTCCCAGTTACTATCTTATATATGATAGTGTATATATATTAATCCCAATCTCCCAGTTTATGCCTCCCTACCCCTGTCCCCTTTGGTAACCCTGTTTGTTTTCTATGTCTGTGGCTCTGTTTTGTAGATACATTTATATGTACTATTTTTCCCACGATTTTTTTAAGATTCCATATATAAATCATATCACATTTGTCTTTCTATGTCTTACTTCATTCAGTAGGACCAACTAGATCCATCCATATTGTTGCAAATGGCATTATCTCATTTTTTATGGCTGAGTAATATTCCATTATACCACACCTTCTTTTCCCTTCATCTGTCGATGGACATCTAGGTTGCTTCCATAACTTGGCTACTGTAAACAGCTCTGCAATGAACATTGGAATGCATATGTCTTTTCGAATTACAGTTTTCTCTGCACCTAGGAGTGGGATTGGCCTATCATACAGTAGCTCTGTGTTTATTTTTTAAGGGACTACCATACAGATCTCCCAAGTGGCTGTACAAATTTGCATTCCCACCAGTGGAGTAGGAAGATTCACGACGATAATTAAATTTCTTCTAGCCTGGGTTTTGAAAAGAAAACTGTACTATTCCTTTAGTGTTGCTTTTTTTCTTCTAAAAAAGAAGGAATTCCAAAATTTCCTCTTAAACTTTACTGTTCTCAGCTTTCCAGGGCTTTCCAGATTCTTTTAGGTGTTGCAGGAGCCCTGTTTTCTCTGATTGTAATTCACTCAGTGTAGATACCAGGCATCCGGAAAATACATTACCACATATTCAATGTCAAAGCCTGTTTCTATGGAATAGGGACATATGAATTGTGTTCAGTTTAATAGCAATTAAATAGTGGGACTTTATCATTGCTTTAAATATCTTCAAGTAATTTTTTTATTCCCTCTCCATTATTAGATCATTTTTGAAGCTGAACGTGGCAAGGGCAAGACTGGAGAAATTGCAGTGGACGGCGTCTTGCTGGTTTCAGGCTTATGTCCAGATGGCCTTTGACCTGTGGATGGTTGAATGTTACTGTTATCTTTTATATCTTTATATTCGGCTTTTTATGTCAGTTCTCTGTTTTTTGACAGTATATCATAGATCCCCCCCATTTTAGAAATACAATCTGAAAAACTGTGGTGTTCAAACAGACTCATTATTGTGAGATGCCTTTCTTGTATACAATATACTGATATTTGCTTTAAATATAGTACCATAGTGTCTTCTCATTCATTACTGAGTCTATAAAACTTGGACGTATCAGTTCAGCCCTCCCCACCCCAGTACATGTGATGTGTCTACATGACTTGATGAACCACTTTATGTAACATTTCTAGAATTAAAAAAAAAAAGGCAGCACAGAGAAATGTTTAACTATTTGACTTTGATGGCACTTCTTGGAAACTATAACATCACAGATAGACTTTTACCTAAGTTGCTTAGCCAGATCTTTCACAACCAAGTTTGTATATTTAAGTCCTTTGTAATAATAATATCCAAATAGTCACCTTGTGTCATGGTTTAAGTTTTTCTAAGTAAGAAAATGTGTTGTTAATTGTATGTTTAATTATGTGTAAGGTTATTTGCTTTGCTAGAAAATGTGTTTTATGCTTTTTTCTGTGAAAATACTTATATTATTTTTAACTTATATTCTTAAAAATTCTTAAAATTACTTGCTATTATGGAAACACACGACTGCTTTCGTAGGCCTCATAACTATGAGACCAATTAGCTTAAGTTGTTGAATTGAAGGTGTCGGAGAATTATCGAAAATCAAAATTATGCTAGTAACCAGATTCCAAAAAGACTAATGCCCCTTGTCTATTTTGTTTTTCTTCCAAATTTAAGTACTTGTTTGTGTGGTAATGAATTCTGAGTGTACATTCCTGTGGATAAAAGTATATTCTGTTTTAAGATTCTAGGTTGGAAGGTGGTTCAGGACAACTCCCAAAGAGAAGATTCCCCAGATATTTGCCTATTTGCCCTTTAAGCGACGAAGGCATTGACCTGTAAATGGAAGGAAAGTGAGAATGTGTCCACCTACTAATCCTTAAAATTTGTAGCCTTTTTCTTAGAGTTTTTTTTATATTGAAAGTCATAGTAATCCTTCTTCTTCTTTGTCTTTTTCTTTTAAATAAGAAGTATTATTTAAAAGAAAAAAAAGACAAGAAGGAGTACAGAGGGTTTAAATGGACCTTTTAAGATGGTGGGAAAAAACACATTGTCTTCGTTTACTGTGAAGTCCTTTTCCCATAGAAAGTCGACACAGGACTGTGGCTCTATCTGTTAGGATAAGTACTAGTTATAGAAACCCCCAAAACAATGTTTCTAGTGTGAGCAGATGAAGAACTGCCTGGCTCAGTGAAATCAGCCCACAGAATTGTAAGAGATAATATTATAAAATGGTTGTGTTAAGGTGCGAAAATGCAAATGTGGGGTGGTTTGTTAGACGGCAGAGGTTGACTAACACAAGTGATTCCTATTACATGACTCTGCTAGAACCTGAAGAAGACCTCCCCCACCGTGTCTCCTCAGTGACCAGGGAAATTTGAGAGCACAGTTACGGCTTAGAGTAAAGGAAGAGAGGAGACTGTGCAGTGAAGGCCAGTCAGTGCCCCAGTAATCCATGTTATAGGAAGAGATGTTAAACTGAAGTAAATCGGGAGGCCTGCAATTATGTTACCTATAGGGAGAAAATCAGTATGAAGCTGATTTAAATTGAATGTAGTAATATTGCACATTTCTCTAGTATCTGTAGCAGAGGCTTCTAGTTGCCTACCCAATATCCTTTCTCACCTTTTTCCTTACCAGTATGACCATGTATAAGTATATATGGGGGGACTGCAATGTGTTCAACTAAAAGGCTGTGTTTCTCAACCTCTCCTACAGATGGGGGGCTCACTGAAGTCATTGGTGAGGCTTCCAGGAAGGATCGTTAAAGAAGGCTCTCAGCGGGCAGCTCCTTGTGCCATTTCCCTCCCTCCTTCCTGCCTGCAATGTGATTGTGAAGGCAGGAGCTTGGGAGCTGCCTTGTGACCATGAGGGCAAGGGCCACAGCCTATGGTGGAGCACACAGCTGGAGGAAAGCTGGGCTCCTGATGACATGGCGGCATGTCTACCCTGTCCCACACTGGTCACCGCTTGACGTTACATGAGACAGAAAGAAATCCTCTCTTGGCCTATCTAGGATTTCAAACAAAACACGATCCGATGTCAGGCGACCATTCTTCCTGAGCCCCAGAGGGCTGCCCTGCCATGTCCACTGCAAGACCACAGTCTTTGGGACTAACTTCTTGGACCTTAAACACCAATATCTTGTTTTGAATTCGGGTCCACAGCCTCTAGTCATGGATCTCTAGCCTGCAGCAGCACAGAATCCCATTGGATTCCTTTGGCGAACCTAAGGTCAAATATTCCAGCCACGACTCCCACACCTGTGGACCCTGGCCACTACTCAACATGGAACTCCCCTTGTCATTCATCCTGTCCCACTCCCTCCTCCCATTGCCGTTATAGGCTCCCTCCTCTGGACACTAACTCCCATCATTTCTGCCCCTTCCCCATCACACCTGCTCCTCTCCCAACCAAGGAGGAATACTGAACGACCCTTTCCGCTCGGGCACCTGATGCCTCCTGAAGACTGCACTGATCTCTAGCGTGGCCTGATGTCACCTATATTTTTGGTGCTCTTCTTTTTTCCGCAGGCACAGAATACTCGTGGAATGACTCTGGAATACTTTTGCCTGAAGATGTTTTCAGATGTCAAGAACCGTAGCCCTACTTGCAAAGCTAGTAAGTTGACCTGTCACAGTTTTATTAGGTGTCAGTAGAAAAGACAAGCCTCCTGGGTCAGAGAGAGACTTTATTTCTCATGGGACAACAGATAGCATGGGCCTCGGTCAGTCCACTGCCCCTTACCCCCCACCCCGCGTCTCCCGGGGGGCAGGTGACAAAGAGGCGCGTCCAGAGGGATGCCAGGTACAGGGGGAGTTTGTGTCCCAGCTGAGGAGTCCTGAGTTAAGGAAAGCCCCAGACTTCTAAGAGGACCACTAGCCCACCTGCCCAAACTTTGCCCTAGAAGGAGACTGTTTTGTTGGCTTTGTCAGGAAACAAATCTGCTCTCGAGAAATAAGATACTATCTCTATTCTCCCAGGATGTGTGCCCTACCACCATCCTTGATAAGACAGCACAGAACAAAAGCTGCCAACGCCTCTGTACGGAAAACGGGCAGAAACACATGAGACCCATGGAGACTGGCCTCCAGACAGCAGCCTCTTGGGACCTTGCAATAGTCAGTTGGGGGAGGGGATGGCAGTGGGAAAAGCTGGGTAGCAGTGTGGACTCCTGAGAAGTTTAGAACTTGGCAGCTAACATTCTCACCTTTGATACTACTGCTTTCTGGAACTTACTTTTCCAGGATGAATGTTTAAATCTTTTTCCAATCAGACCGGAAGAAATCAGGTGAGTTAGTTTCTGCCAAATAAACAGACATAAAGTAAAAACATTCTATGTTCTGAGAGAGAACTATCAAATTTTTTTTATTTTTTATAATTTTATTTGTATTTTACATTGGGGTAGAGTTGATTTACAATATTGTATTTCAGATGTACAGCACAGTGGTTTAGTTAAACATGCACATATATCCATTCTTTTTCAGATTCTTTTCCCGTATAAGTTATCACAGAATATTGAGTAGAGTTCCCGGCACTATACAGTAGGTCCTTGTTGATTATCTATCTTATATAAATGTGTATATGTTAATCCCAAACTCCTCATTTATCCCTCCCCCTCATCTTTCCCCTTTGGTAACCATAAGTTTGTTTTCAAAGTCTGTGAGTCTGTTTCTGTCTTGTAAATAAGTTCATTTGTATCATCTTTTTAGATTCCACCTGTAAGTTCAGTCTCCACTCAAAGCCTTATCCTGCTGCTACATGGAGGCAGCTTCATTCTGTGTGGCCAGGAAACAGCAAAGCAGCTAGCAATTTAGGATTTCTGTAAATGTGTACAGATAGGGGTTCTTTCTTCCTGTGGAAAATGGAGTTGTAGATGGGACTAGTTATTTATGACCTCTGGGGAACTCTTACATCTTTAAATATCCTAGCCTGCTTCCTAAAGAGTCCATCCTTAGCACACATGTGGAAAAACTCTGTACAACAGTTTGCAAATCGGGTTTTATCTGAGAGGCAGTTGTGGGGCGGTGAGAGCCCTCCTGGAGCTGAGGAGGGCTCCCCAAAGTGGGTTTAGAATGGGAAGGTTACATCCACCTATTTTTGACCGAAAACTTGTCCTGTGTATGTCTCTAGTCGGTTTGGGAATGTTATAGAAATTGTTCTCCATTTCTAGGTCGTGGTTTTGTTTGTTATGCTTTCTCCCACCCATGGTCTCGCCACTTTCTAGACCATGATGGGTGGCGGATTCAGTGCAATTAGGTGAGAACTAATTACTCTTTCCTTCTCAGTAATTTCTTTGAGAGCTTATATATGTATTTCACTGGCAATGTTGCTCAAAACACATTTAGAAGTGCCTTTTTCGGTACAAAAATCGTACAGAAGACTTGATATGCCAATTTATGGTCACACGTCATTTATCATCAAAAACAGCACATCTTACCAACCCAGGACTCCACTCCTAGGTATATACTCCGTAGAAACACATCATGGCACTGTTTGTAATAGTCACACTCAGTTCAGTTCAGTTCAGTCACTCAGTCGTGTCCGACTCTTTGGGACCCCATGAATCACAGCACACCAGGCCTCCCTGTCCATCACCAACTCCTGGAGTTCATTCAAACTCACATCCATTGAGTCAGTGATGCCATCCAGCCATCTCGTCCTCTGTCGTCTCCTTCTCCTCCTGCCCCCAATCCCTCCGCAACTCAAATATCCATCATGTCCCTTTTGAGTAGAATGGATAAATAAACTAGTATATTTATTCAGGGAAATATTAGCAAGAAATGAGAATGAACAAACTAATACTACTTACAGGAACACTGATGAATTTCTGAAATATGGCACTGATCAAAAGAAGCCTGGGAATTCCCTGGTGGTCCAGTGGTTGAACTTGCTGTCATTCCCGAGGGCCTGGGTTCAATCCCTGGTTGGGAAATATGATCCCACAAGCCATGTAGCACACCTGAAAAGTAAACAAACAAAAAAAAACCCAAAATAGATAATGTATGGTTCCATATATATGTCCCCCCCAACACACACTTATATAAGTTTTGAGATCAGATGCAATGAATCCAGGGTGGCGAAGTT
Source organism: Capricornis sumatraensis (assembly GCF_032405125.1). Lineage (NCBI taxonomy): Eukaryota > Metazoa > Chordata > Mammalia > Artiodactyla > Bovidae > Capricornis > Capricornis sumatraensis. Next base: position 133,902,523 of record NC_091092.1, on the reverse strand, counting down.
GGCATTGTGTTTACCCTTGGAGAGGGTGCTAGGAAGGAACACAGGGGGACTTTTGGGGATGGTCATTGCTTCACTTAAGTGAAAGTGTTACCCCTCTTTAAGATGAACCTCATCAGTATGACTTGGGGCCTGCTGACTTGGGACATGAGTTCATCTCTCAATACAGGCAGGTTGTGACTGCAGTTCCATAGACTCATGCATAATACAGCCACTAATGACTTTGACCTTGGGGATGTCCCCTAGCCTGCCATCCAGGATACCCAGGGACTTTGGCCTGGAGATAAATGGCTTTGGAACCCGCCCCCAGCTCTTCTTGGCCACGCTACGCAGCATATGAGATCTTAGCTCCCTAGTCAGGGATGGAACTTGGGTCCCTTGCTATGGAAGCACGGAGTCTTAACCACTGGGCCACCAGGGAAATCCCAGCATTGGAATCCTGAGGAGTGGGTTCAACAGGCCCAGGGGTTCAGGCCTGAGGGCCTTCTTTCCCGCTGTTCGGGTGGTGGAACCCTGATCTCCGCCACATTTGTTGGTCTCTCTGGACACTGAGAAAAGTTTCCACATCCCCCTTGGTTCTCCCTGTCACTATCCTTTTAAAATGGTTTTCCTCCTGAATTTGAGCTGGGGTCCCACAGCTCCCCCACTGAAAGGGACAGTTGGCACTTGGCTCCCTTGGTTTCCAGCCCCTCTCTCAGAGTTCCCGCAGTGCCCTCTTGTGGCAGCTTCCGTGCATGTGCGTGGCTGCCAACAAGCAGACAGCAAAGAGGGCTGTCTTCAGGGTCTCTTGCTCCCTCTCCATCCCATTTCTCCTCTCCCTAGTGTTTTGTGAACTCATGCTTCTTTCTGGGTACCCAGAACCTTCCAGACACTCACCCCTGAGCTCTTGAAAATCCAAGCTTGCAGGCCTCTCATTCTCTCCCTATTCACCCTGTCAATGTTGACTTGTCCTCTGTCCCATTCTGTTGATCTCTGACAAACGAAAAGGAAACAGCCCTTATAAAAGAAACAACTCAGGCTTAAGGAATAAAGAGCTGGAACTGTAACCTCACTAAGTAATTGTTGTTGTTTAATCACTGAGTCGTGTCTGACTCTTTTGTGATCCCGTGGACTGTAGGCCGCTGGGCTTCTCTGTCCATGGGATTTCTGAGGCAGGAATACTGGAGTAGGTTGCCATTGCCTTCTCCAGGAGGTCTTCCTGATGACCCAGGGATCAAACCTCCGGGTCCTGCATTGGCAGGCAGATTCTTTACCACCAAGCCACCAGGGAAGCCCAAATAATATTTACTCTTTTATAATAGCAGCTTCTACTGCCTTAATACCAAGGAACAGGGAAGAAGGCACTTTCAGCACTGTGTAAGATCAGGGATTCTCCTCTGATGATTCACATCACACAGCTGCATTAAGATGGAGGCTGAGTCAGTATTTGCTGGTAGCCAGCGACAGAAAACAGACCTCTGCTAACCTACATCAAAGGGAAGTTACAGTAAGGAAAGACGAGCGTGTAGGAGGATGGAAAGCCCAGCAACCCAGCCTTGGAAATGAGCTCCAGGGCTAGAAGTGGATGGGCAAAACCACTGTCGATCAGGAAGCCACCATCTGCTGGACTGATCTCTTACCAAGTTACTCTCCCCATTGTTCCACAAAAGTCACTTTCCAGGGAGAGGTGTGCGATCAGGGCACCTTGGATCATGTAGCTGCTCCCTGGCTAGGGCAAAGCAGGGCACCTGATGGCTGTTCAGAAGGTGGGATGAAAGCTAGGTTGCAAAACCTGTCTGAGTCCACCACATGAACACCGTCACATAAAAGCTGGCATTGAGTACATGTAATTGTCCCAGCCAACATAGCAAGCTAAGTGATTTACTCTAGTCACGACAAAGAGGTGAACACCTTCATCGTCTTCAGCAGCTAGAAACCTAGGTGGTGTTTGGGTCAGGTTTGAAATGAATAATAACTTAAATACTATTGTATGCACCAAATGACGTAGCAACTATAGTACGGTAGGTGGTTATGGGGGGAAAGTGAGGCTGAAATGGAAAAACTGCTTCTCTTGGGCACCATAAATCAGAATGGCGCACTTCTGGGCAAATGCATCTCCTGCTGAAGACTCAGAAGACCTGGGATGAGCATGGTTCTCCTTCATATTGTCGTTCCTGATGAATGGTCGCTTCTGGCAGCACGCCCTGGTTATGTGGGGAAAGGGAGTCTGTGGATGCTGTGTACAGTGGTGAATCTGGGACAGTAAGCCATCAGGCTGTGGGGTACAAGCACGAAAGACCAAGGAAGCAGCATCCGTCAATGGATTTTAGTTCACTGCTTACTTCTTGGGCTTCCCTGGTGGCTCAGATGGTAAGGAATCCGCCTGCAATGCAGGAGACCTGGGTTCGATCCCTGGGTTGGGAAGATCCCCTGAAGGAGGGCATGGCAACCCACTCCAGCATTCCTGCCTGGAGAATCCCATGGACAGAGGAGCCTGGTGGGCTATAGTCACAAAAAGTCAGACGCATGCTGCTCCTCTGATGAAATGCTCTTACGAAACGACACCCTTTGGAAAGAAAACCCTGAGAACCAAATGCAGTGGGGGCTCTCATAGAATAGTCCACATCACAGGTAGATGCATTCCTCATGGTAACAAGTCACTGACAGAGTGACGTCCCAGGGGGTGGGCTTCAGCTCGAACTTGTTAACAGCAACACGGGAGTCAGCTGAATAGACAGGCGGTGGTATTTGAGTTGGTATCCTTTCATCCCGTCTCTTTTTGTACTTTTTCTCTATTTTGCTGATTACATGGATTGTGAAGCCCTCCCCCGCCAACAGTGACCAAGTAGCATCCGTGTTGTTTTGCTGCCTCTTGAATGATATGTACCACCAAGTAATGGGAGCCTGGCTTGTGGATCCTTCATTCTCTCCTACTCTGTTGCCACAGATCGGTGGTAGAAGAACTTCCCTTCCAGAGGAAGGGCAGAATGGACAGAAGGTGTGGGAGAGGAGAACAAGAGGTATGGAAATGACCTCCGGGTCACCCCTGGGGCAAGAGGATATTAAATGGGAATTTCCTGACTTTGATTCCACCTAGATCTGAGCTCAGTGTTTAAGTGCCGGCCGGGTACTCTTCTAGAGAGACAGTCTACATGGGGCTAAGTGGGGAGCCCAACACTACATCTGCCAGCCATGGTATGTCACCCCTTTTCAGCTGATGCACAAGAGAAGGCAAAATTGGAAGATGGTTGTTGGAATTCTAGAAACTTCCTCCAGCCTTTCCGGCAAGTGGAGGGGAACTTGAGAGAACCACTCAAGAGAGGCTGACAGATACTCCTGAACTGAATTGAAAGGGCACAAGTGCTTGACTCCCTGGAAAACCCCTACAGGTGAGGAGCTAGCAGGGGCTGCTTAAGTCTACCTCTGATGGCAGAGGGAGCAGCCTCTGGTTCCAGGGCTTGCAGCGGGGTGGGGAGGGGGGCAGAGCTGCTAGGACTTTCCCAAGGGCTAAGTGCATAGCAAGCAAGTAGCTGGGTGATTCTGGAAGGACCTCACCTAAGAGGCCTGTCTGCAGGTGGCCTGACTCAACAGAAGGCTGGGTGCAACATGCCACTAAGTGCAGGAGCCGGTAGTCAACCACTGTACCATCTGAACCAGAGAATGGGTGCATAGGGGCCCCCCAGCAAGGGGGGGGTCTCCAAAAAATATCCCCAAAGTGAGCACACAAAAGACGCAGGCTTTGAATATCAGCATCCAGAGTGCTCCGATACCAGGTAACACCATCGTTAATTAGTTTCCTGTGGCTGCCATAAAAAAACTGGGTGGCTTCAAACAACGGAAATCTATTGTCTCAGTTCTGGAGCTACAAGTTCAACCTCAAAGTGTTGGCAGGACCATGCTCCTCCAAAAACCTCTGGGGAGAATCCTTCCTTGCTTCTTGTGGCGCTAGGAGTCTCTTGGCTTGTGGGTGCATCACCCCGATGCCCACCTTGATCTTCAATGGCTTCTCCTCTGTCTCTGTGTCTTCTCTTTCATCTTTTCTAAAGATACTCATCACTGGGGTTAGATCCACCCAGGTCATCCGAGATGATCTTATCTCAGGATCTATAACTTAATTATATCTATAAAGAGCCCCCCCCTTCTTTTTTAAAAAAATAAGGTGACATTCATAGGTTCCAGTGTTAGGAAGTGAGCATATCTTTCTGGGGGAGGCGGAGCACAATTCAATCCACAATATTAATCAGATAAAACTTTTTACCCCTCCTTCCTCCTGTCCTTATCCTGGAGAGACCAGAAAATAGCACAGGAAGCCGAGAAAGGGTACAAGAAGATAGTGAAGGAATAGACCCAGGTGTTCTTTGCTGGTCCACAGAGTTACAGATCACACCTGAACTGAGGAAGTATTGGTGCTTTGAATTGGATAAGCAATCGAAGATCTGATTAGAATGGACTTTTTAACAACTTAAGATTGTTTCTTTATACTGAAAGTGACTAGAAAAACCTATGGGGAGGCAAGGGGAAGGGGAATTGGATGGAGGTAGTCAAAACACACAAAACTCCAGTTACAAGTTTGCTGCTGCTGCTGCTAAGTTGCTTCACTCGTGTCCGACTGTGTGTGACCCCATAGACGGCAGCCCACCAGGCCCCCCATCCCCGGGATTCTCCAGGCAAGAACACTGGAGTGGGTTGCCATTTCCTTCTCCAATTACAAGTTAGCAGTAGGGCTATAATGTACAACGTGATAAAGATAATTAACAATCACTGTATGTTGAATATGAAAGTTGTTCAGGGTAAATTCTGGGAGCTTTCATCACAAGGAAAACAATTTTTTCCTTTTATTTTTATATGAGATGATGGATGTTCAGTAAACATACTGTGGTCATAATTTCATGATGTATATAAGTCAAATCATTATGCTGTATATTTTAAACTTATACAGTGAAAGTGAAAGTTGTTCAGTTGTGTCCAACACTTTGTGACCGCGTGGACTATACAGTCCATGGAATTCTCCAGGCCAGAATACTGCAGTGGATAGCCTTTCCCTTCTCCAGGATATCTTCCCAACCCAGGAATCGAACCCAGGTCTCCCACATTGCAGGCAGATTCTTTACCAACTGAGCCTCATGGGAAGCCCAAACTTATACAGTGCTGCACGTCAGTTACATGTCAATAAAACTGGAAGGAAAAGGAGCTGTGGGATTTGCTCAAGCCTCAAGCTCCAGCCCTAGACCAGCCAAGATGCAGAAAGAGAGCCAACAGAGTGTGTTTCAAGGCAGTGGTGAGAAAAAATTTAACGTTTCTTCTTACTTATATCCCACAGAGCCAGGACTGTTCAATAAATTAGATTAATAGGTGTCTCACTTTGTTCTTGTGCTGGAAACAATTTCATAAGAATAGCCTGTTGAAACTAGTCTCTTAGATTACATCTAGGATAAATCTGCACTGCTTCAAGTTTTAAGATGGAGTCGCTGCTCCTGCGTTACTGATTACAGCGTTAGTCCTGGTCCTGTCTTCCCTCCTTCTAGGTAACGTTTAAAATGTGGCTCAATCATACAGTCCCCCTGCTTCCTTGAACCATCCCCCAAGTTACCCTAGAGTAAAGGATCAGCAAAGAAGGCTGCCACTTTCTCTAGTCCCACCATCAGGGTGTCTTTATGGGATCCTGGCAGGGAAAGCATGTGACCAGGTGGGACACGCAGCATGCACAAGGCTCCTTAATGCATGCCTTCTGCTTTCATATCAACCGATGCATGCGAGGGGTGCAATAAGTGCTTGTTGAATTAATTACCGCTTAAGTAAATTCATTTTCGCCAGAAGTGTTGTCAACATTTAGCCTAGCGCTGTCTTGATGGGAAATAGGGTAGTTCAACAAACTTCGATGCTCAAAAGCAACAGTGGGGCTGTTTGTTTCTTTATTTTTATTTTTTTCAATTCGTGGCTGGCTGCAGATTGCCGGCTACAGACCAGGACCAGAATTGGGGAGCTGCGGGGAGTGGAGGTGCGGGTGGGGCCGGTCTCTTGCGGGCCGATCGCTCTGCGCAGACGCCACTTCCCTAGCACGCATGCGTTGAGTCCCCCGCCTTGTTCTCTAGTCTGAGGGATGATTGGTTGAGCTTCCGTGGTCCCGCCCCGGGGCCGGAAGCCCTCTCGGGCACCGAGGACACCGAGGACACGGAGGACTTCCGGGTTTCCCCCGTGCTTCTCGGTGAGCTGTGTGCAGGTTTCGCCAATGTGTCTTTAGCTGCAGACAGGCGACCCAGTTGTTCCCAGTGGAAGCCCACCCCGCTCGGGGAGGCTCTCAGTGTTGCCGGGGCCGGTAGACCCGGACGTGCTTTCGCCTTCCCCTCTGCTCCAGCCGAGCGTGGGTAGATCCCTCGGGGCCGCCGCTCCCTGCGTGCTGGGTGCCAGGCTGTCACCCTTGGAAGTCTTGCAGCCGACTTTTCTTGTCGCCCCACCCCACCCACTGGAACCCGAACCCAGGCCAGAGTGGGCCCTTGTGCTCGTCCCTTCCCCTCGTCCCTTCTGCTCGCTGCACATTTGCTATTGGTCGTCATAAAGCAGAAGGGCGCTAGCGCAGTATTGTGCCACTTCAGAAACTGCGACGCTCCTGGCAGCATAATTTCTCGCTATAGAGGAAGACGCTGCCTGTATAGCCAGAGAGGTGTACCTGGGTTGTATCTAGAATTTTAAATTTTTTCTTTAGATCTTAGGTCTAAACTCGTCTAGGTTATTGCTGATTTGTTACCAGCTTTTGAGCTTCCCTGGTGGCTCAGAGGTTAAAGCGTTTGCCTGGAATGCAGGAGACCCGGGTTCGATCCCTGGGAGAAGGAAACGGCAACCCACTCCAGTACTCTTGCCTGGAGAATCCCATGAGGGGAGGAGCCTGGTAGGCTAGTCCTACATGACTTAGCAATTTCACTTTCACTTTGGAAATTTCTCTTTGATCTGTTGTTAGCTTTTAGAACAGATGTGTGCACTTTCTGCATATACCTGTTACATCAGTTAATATTAACAAGGTTTTGTATGCATTCATTCAACAGATATTTTGGGCACTGTATAAACTCTGTTTTTGATATGTATTGAGTAAGGATATAGGTGTGTATCTCAGCATTATCGGTTCTAGCATATGCTGTAGAATTGTCCAGTATGGTAGCCACTAGGTCCATAAGGCTGAGTACCTGAAATGTGCCTAGTCCGAACTGAGATGTGCATTAAGTGTAAAATGGCAAATTTTGGAGAATTAGTACGAAAAAGAGAATACAAACTATCTCAATTTGTTAATATCAATCACAGTGTTGAAATGGCAGTGTTTGGGATACACTGGGTTAAATAAAATGGCTTCCCTGGTGGCTCAGATGGTAAAGCATCTGCCTGCAATGCGGGAGACCCGGGTTCAATCCCTGGGTCAGGAAGATCCCCTGGAGAAGGAAATGGCAACCCACTCCAGTACTCTTGCCTGGAAAATTCCATGGACGGGGGAACCTGGTAGGCTGCAGTCCATGGGGTCACAAAGAGTCAGACAGGACTGAGCGATTTATTACTAATTTCACCTGTTTATATTTTTTCTGTGGCCACTAGAGATTTTTAAATTCTTTGTCTGGCTTGCTGCTATACTGCTGTTGGACAGCACTGCCTGCAACCAAATCCAGCCTTTCTGTCTTTGAAAAAGAGATTTATTGTAGCAAAGCCATATCTGTTCATTTATATATTTTTTGTGGCTGGTGTGTCTGACTCTTTGGGACCCCATGGACTGTAGCCCACCAGGCTCCTCTGTCCATGGAATTCTCTAGGCAAGAATACTGGAGTGGGTTGCCGTTTCCTTCTCCAGGAGATCTTCTCAACCTAGGGATCAAACCCGGGTCTCCCTCATTGCAGGCAGATTCTTTACCATCTGAACCACCCACTAACACAATGTTTATTGTCTGTGGCTGCTGTTCCTGCTACAAGAACAGTGCAACTGAGTAGTCCATACAGAAGCTGGCTGGACTACAAAGCCTAAAGTATTTACCATCTGGCCTCTTATAGAAAAAGTTTGCTGAACCTCTGCTCGAGAACAATGTCAGTATGGTAGATAGATGTAAACCTCTTCTTTGTATGTATAATGAATATGTATTATTCCTCTTCATTGCTGTATAATCCTCAGTTGGGCTTAGTGTGTGACATAGTTCCAAGGACTTTGTAAGAACTATCCCTTTTAATTCTCATATTAATCCTATGATGTTGCGTTCTCCCTCCACCCCCAACATACTTATACTTCTGGGAACTGTACCTTCTAGTCCTTCCTTATCCCCAAATGACTTGACTGCTGGCGTTCTGATTAGCCCACAGGAGGCACTGTGCTGCTTTTCTTTTTTGAACTAGAATATTTTAAAATGATTTTCTAAACTAAAATTGAGATAAGGTTGGTTTCCCATGGAAGTAGCTAAGGGGCTTAGGTGCAGTGGGTACAAGCAAGCCCGTCTGTGGTGCAAAGGATGATGCTCACAAGCAGAGAGGGGAGAATTTGTTGAGCAATAGGGAGCCCTGGCCAGGTGTTTGCCAGATGTGTATCAGAGAATGAAACAGACATCATTCTTCTGTGGTTTTGTAGGGAAAGCAGACAAGAAAAAATGATTTAGTGTGATTCAATTCAGTTCAGTCGCTCAGTTGTGTCTGACTCTTTGCGACCCCATGGACTGCAGCACACCAGATTTCCTTGTCCATCACTAACTCCCAGAACTTGATCAAACTCATGACCATTGAGTCGGTGATGCCATCCAACCATCTCATCCTCTGTCGTCCCCTCCTCCTCCCACCTTCAGTCTTTCCCAGCATCAGGGTCTTTTCTAAAGAGTCAGTTCTTTGCATCAGGTGCCCAAAGTATTGGAGCTTGAGCTTCAGCATCAGTCCTTCCAGTGAATATTCAGGACTGATTTCCTTTAGGATGGACTGGTTTGATCTCCTTGCAGTCCAAGGGACTCTCAAGAATCTTCTCCAGAGCCCCAGTTCAAAAGCATCAGTTCTTTGGCACTCAGCTTTCTTTATGGTCCAACTCTCACATCCCTACATGACTACTGGAAAAACCATAGCTTTGACAAGACGGACCTTTGTTGGCAAAGTAATGTCTGTGTTTTTTAATATACTATTTAGGTTTGTCATAGCTTTTCTTCCAAGGAGCAAGCGTCTTTTAATTTCATGACTGCAGTCACCATCTGCAGTGATTTTGGAGCCCAGAAAAATAAAATCTCTTACTGTTTCCATTGTTTCCCCATCTATTTGCCATGAAGTGATGGGAGCGGATGCCATGATCTTCGTGTTTTGAATGTTGAGTTTTAAGCCAGCTTTTTCACTCTCCTCTTCAGTGTGATATGCACCATGGGGGGAGAAAATGTACAATCTTTGATGTTCTTAACAGGTTTCCTCCTCTGTAAGATGGCGGTAGCCCTGTACCTGTGAAGATGCAGGTGAGCGTCTATAGCACACAGACTTACTCCACGTGCGGTGCTTTCTGCTGTTAGGAGGTAAGTGCAGGAGTGAATGCAGGGGACTGGGCACACAGTGACACTGAAAACACTGCAGTCGCTGGTTGGAATTTGTAGAGAAGGTGTTCAGGCGAGTTGCGCACAGCAGGATTTTGGTTTTTGTTTTAAACATTTCACAATTTAATGAGGCTCCCTCCAGCAGAATGTGAAGTCGGAGAGGTGGTGTGCATTCAGCCCAGGAGCAGGTCGGGAACTGCCTTTGGGTGGAGGCCCACGAGCTGGGTCAGTCCTGCTGCGGGAGAGGAGTTGTGCCTGTGTGTTCAGGGCCGTGGTGATGGCTCTGGTTTAGATCACAGTCACCTGGAGAGCTGCAACGTGCCCAGGCCTGCCCACAGAGATTCAAATTCATTCTGTCTGGGGTGAGGCCCTGGCCTTGTTTTTGTTTTGGCTGTGTAAGTTCTCCAGATGACATGGATTTGCAGGCAGGAGTGAGAACCACACACAGGCTCAGAGAGCTAGTGGAGCAAAGGCATTGAGCTGGGAGATGCAAGTGCCTGCCAGTGATTCAGTCAGATCACAAAGGAGGCTGGAAAGGGGCTTTTGACTACTGGCCAGGGACCTTGGGCTCCATCCTGGGAGCAGCGGGGAACTTCTGAAGGGCCTTAAGCAAGAAAAGCAGGGGTCCTTTTGCTGAAATCTCTACTAGAAGATGATCCCTCTAACAAAATATCGTGCATAGAGTGAAAGCAGTGAAGAACTGGAGCCGGCCAGATAGCAGGAAGTAGAGGTTTGGTTTGTGGATCCCTCCTACGTGTGCCCCTTAGCAGCGGTGCCTGTCCTTGTATTTGCCAGTTTCTTGTCTGTGTTCTGCCGGGCTGTCAGCTCCTTTATGGCAGAGAGTATCTCGTTAGGTTCAGCATCTATCGTGTACGAGAAACATAACAGATATTTATTCAGTGAACTGTGTAGAACTCTAAACTGGACACACAGCCTACTTCATCTTTTTATGGCAGTTCTCAAAATGTTATATCCGAGTTGCTCCTAAGGCAATAAATTGCTTTCTATCAACATGACTGTCCCACAGGGAGAATAGAAAGTTTGACATCATTGAAATGCTGCAGAAAATATGGAAGAGAGGCACAGTTCTTGAGGGATCAGCCTACTGTGTTCCCTGTTTGTCTGGCAAAGTAATAAGGCCACTTTCTCCTCCAAAAAAATATATATATGGCAGTTTCTCAAAAAATTAAAAATAGAATGCCTATATGATCCAGCAACGCCACTTTGGGTAAATACCCGACAGAACTGAAAGCAGAAAGATATCTATGCATTCATGTTCATGGCAGCATTCTTGACAAGAGCCCAAAGGTGGAAGCAATTCAAGTGTCCATCAGCAGGTGGATGGATAAACACAACGTGGTCTACCCATCCAGTGGAATAGTATCTAGCCTTGAAAGGAGGGGAATTCTGACAGACACTCCGATGTGGATGAACCTTGAGAGCATTATGCTGTGTGAAATAAGCCCGACACAAAAAGGCAGATACTGTATGATTCCACTTATATGAGGTATCTAAAGTAGTCAAACTCAGGCAGTAGAATGATGGTTACTGGGGAATGCAGGGTAGAAAGACGTGGAGAGCTGTTGAATAGATGCAAAGTTTGTTTTGCAAGACAACTAGCATTCCAAAAGCTGGTTGCACAACAGTGTCAATGTCCTTAGTGAACCATCCATGTCAAAATGGTTAAGATGATAAATTATACATGCATTTTTACCACATAAAAATTTTAAAATGTAGAGGAACAGTAAATAAAAGGGTTATGAAATGAAGAGCAGAGTGCTTATATATATGAAACTTTTAACTTCAGTAGGTTTCCATGAGTAAAGAAAAAGTCTCAAGAAACAATGCTTCCATCTCCCTGAAGCCCTGAAGCTACAATTAACTTCGCCTTCAGAATCTCCTTAAAGCTCTGACCTTTCATTGAGAAATTTGACCTGAGTTAAAGATTGCCTAACCTCCTTGGGGGAACTCTAGACCAGTGTCTTATTAACCCCCTTGCTGACATCCAGCCCAGTTGAATCCTGCTTTCTCAGGTAACGAAGCGTAGAGAATGAGTGTAGAACGTGAGGAGACTGAGTCCTTGCTAGGAAACGTTCCCACACATGGGGGAGGGTTCAAGTGCCCTGAGCTCCTTGTGACCGGACCGTCGTGACTCCCTTGCTTGACTTCCTCCAGGTCCCGAGATCTCAAGCAGACATGCCGAGAGCAGGAGTCAGCAAGTGAGGATGTGTGTTTTTAATTTTTCTGTGCTGTCTTGCCTGTTCTTTGTTGACTGAGCCTTTGATTCTTTAGGAAGACCCTTTTACTGTTGCAGTGGATTCCAATGAAATACTGACATTTACAGCAACATGGATGGACCTAGAGATTATCATACTAAGTGAGTAAGTCAGAAAGAGAAAAACAAATACTATATGATATCACTTATCTATGGAATCTAAAATGTGATGCAGATGAACCTATCTCTGAAGCAGAAACAGACTCACAGACATAGAGAACAGACTGGGGTTGCCAGGAGGACAGGGTGAGAGGGAAGGATTGGGAGTTTGGGATTAGCAGATGCAAACTGCTGTATACAAATGGATCAACAGCAAGGTCTTACCATAGAGCGCAGGGAGCTATATCCAGCATCCAGTGATAAGCCATCATGGGAAAGAATGTGAAAGAGAATATTCATGTATAACTGAATCACTTGGTTATGCAGCAGAAATTAACACAACATTGTGAATCAACTACAATAAAATTTTAAAAGGAACAATATATAAGTAAATGGGTAGGATTGTGTTCCAATAAAACTTTATGTACAAAAAAATCAGTCAATACGTAAATCTTCATTCTGATCATTCAAAAAAAGAAACGGAATTCCAAAAGGAAAAACAAGGATCTTGAAGTACCAGTTCTCGATAATTAGAGAATACCACTTACAATCCAGAATCAGTGGCCCATTGAGTTCTTGTTAACGGACTTTAAAAAAAGAATAATAAATAAAAAAGACCACCAGGTGGTAAAAATACAAGACCCAGAACCCTGATCATGTGCACTATGCAATGGGGGGAAACCAGTAGGAACCTCAGAGGTGTAGCTGTGGGTGATCACCTGTTCATATTTGGGGATCAGGTTTGAGGGGAGATGGGGCTGTTTGCAGTGCAGCAGTGGGCTTCTGTGGAAGCTGAGAGCTGATATGAATGCAGTCACAGGTGAGGTGAGGCGCTTGCCTTCTGGTGTCCTGATTCCAAGGGGCAGTAGGACTGGGATGATCCATGTACCATGGCATTTTCAGTAAGCAAATCTCTGGAACATATAGGGTTTATCGTGAAATTGTAATAGACTCATAACTTTCCTGGTTAGGAAAACAGTGCATATGTATACATCAATAGAAAATATTAAAAAAGTGTAAAACAACAAACAAGAATCACTTAAGATCTTGCCATTCTGAAAGTAACACTGTCAGGAATTTTTTGTATCTATTTTCAGTCTTTTCTCTTCACATGTGATTTTTAAATAAAATTTGGATCAAGCTTTAGATCCCACAAGCTGTGCAGCATGACCAGAAACAAATAGTAAAGATAAAAATAAACGGACTTTAGATGTTGTTTTTATTTTTATTAATTTTTAGCTTTTTTTTTTTTTTTTTTTAGTCACACTGCACAGCTTGTGGGATCTTGGTCCCCTGAACAGGGATTGAACCCAGGCCCTCAGCGCTGAGACTACTGAGTCCGAACCGCTGGACTGCCAAGGCATTCCCTCGATGTTATTTTTAAATAACAGCTTTGTTCAGATACACTTTTTATACCATAACTTCACCCAGTTTAAGTGTACAGTTTCCTGGGGTTTTTAAAATCATATTCACAGCTGTGCCGTGGTTACCACAGTCAATCTGAGAGAAGAATTTGTACCTCCCCCAAGAAAAGCTGTGTACCCATTAATAGCCACCGCCTCTTCATTCCACCCCACTGGTTCCCCGATTCCCTCCATCCCAGCCCTCGTCCACCATGAATTTACATTCTGTCTCTAGATTTGTGTATTCTGGACATCTCATGTAAATGATCATACAGTATGTGGTCTTCTGTGTCTTCAATTTAGCATAAAGCTTTGAAGGCTCATCCAGTTGTCTGTATCAGAATTTCATTTTATTGACAACATCCCATTGTATGGATATATTAGGGTTTGTTTCTCGATTCCTCAGTTGATAGACATTTGGATTGTTTCCACTTATGGTCTGTTACGAGCCATGCTGCTATGAATGTTTGTGTGCAAGGATAACCATTTGGAACCTCATCGTTTCTTCTAAGTTTGCAGAAAATTCTGACAAAAACAGCCTCCACATCTCTCATTTCCTTAAAGTAAATTTTTAGAAATAGAATTGCTGACTAAAAGGACCTTAAACTTTACAGCACTTGTCAGATGGTGTCTAGGAAGACTGCATTTACTATCTCTATAATCACTTCAGTGTTGTGAACCTGTGTGTCTTTGGTGATTGTTATTTAATATCACGTGCTATAAAACAAGAGTCCATGGAGTCTGGAAAAGATGATATCCCTGCCATCAAAATGCTTATGTTCACATTTAGACCGAACAGGCAGATACAGATCCAAGGGTATTTTGTAGGCAAGGTTGTGTGCATTAGGTGGAGAGAAAACGAGACGGGTTAGATAAAGTGAACTTTTGCCTCCCCAGGGTGAGGTTCACACAGACATAGCCAGCTTTTTACACCTAAAAGTGGTGGTGGCGGGGGGAGCGGGCAGAGAAAGGTAATGGAACGAAACTCTGGCCTAGGGACCCATTAGTCCAAAGTCCTAAATCCTCTGGATTGCAGAGTCAGACCCTTGACCCCGATGTCCAGAAGACCTAGACGTCAGCACCGTGTGGCCTGGTGACTGTTGGGGCCCATCTGACCTGCGTCCAGCTGCCTCCCAACCTTTGATGTTTCATCATTTCTGTAGATTCCTTGGGACTTCTGAACAGCAGCTGGTTTTGGCTCTGCTTGTCATGCTTTTATATTCAGAAAAGTCCTACTTCAAGACTATAAAATCAGGGAATTCCCTGGCAGTCCAGCAGTTAGAAATCTGTGCTTCCACTCCAGGGAACCCGAGTTCAGCCCCTGATCGGAGAACTAAGATCCCAGAAGCCACAGTCAGTCAGTTCAGTCGCTCAGTCGTGTCCAACTCTTTGTGACCCCATGGACTGAAGTATGCCAGCCCTCCCTGTCCATGACCACCTCCTGGAGTTTACTCAAAATCATGTCCATTGAGTCAGTGATGCCATCCAACCATCTCATCCTCTGCTGTCCCCTTCTCCTCTCGCCTTCAATCTTTCCCAGCATCAGGGTCTTTTCCAGTGAGTTGCTTCTTTGCATCAGGTGGCCAAAGAATTGGAGTTTCAGCTTCAGCATCAGTCCTTCCAATGAATATTCATGACTGATTTCCTTTAGGATGGACTGGTTGGATCTCCTTGCAGTCCAAGGGACTCCTAAGAGTCTTCTACAACACCACAGTTCAAAAGCATCAATTCTTTGGCACTCAGCTTTCTTTATAGTCCAGTGCTCACATCCATACATGACTACTGGAAAAACCATAGCCGTGACTAGATGGACCTTTGTTGGCAAAGTAATGTCTCTGCTTTTGAATATGCTATATAGGTTGGTCGTAACTTTCCTTCCAAGGAGCAAGTATCTTTTAATTTCATGGCTGCAGTCACCATCTGCAGTGATTTTGGAACCCCCAAAAATAAAAGTCTGCCAGTGTTTCCACTGTTTCCCCATCTATTTGCCATGAAGTGATGGGACCGGATGCCATGATCTTAGTTTCTGAATGTTGAGTTTTAAGCCAACTTTTTCACTCTCCTCTTTCACTTTCATCAAGAAGCTCTTGAGTTCTTCTTCGCTTTTTGCCATAAGGGTGGTGTCATCTGCATATTTGAGGTTATTGATATTTCTCCCAGCAATCTTGATTCCAGCTTGTGCTTCCTCCAGCCCAGCGTTTCCCATGATGTACTCTGCATATAAGTTAAATAAGCAGGGTGACAATATACAGCCTTGACATACTCCTTTACTGATTTGGAACCAGTCTGTTGTTCCATGTCCAGTTCTATATGTTGCTTCTTGACCTGCATACAGATTTCTCAGGAGGCAGGTTGGGTGGTCTGGTATTCCCATCTTTTTAAGAATTTAGGTTCAGCCCCTGATTGGAGAACTAAGATCCCACAAGCCACAGTACAGCCAATAAAAGCTATATATTTTTAAAAGTAAAACTATAAAATCAGCAAGAACTTCAGTTTAAATAGCTGAACAAGGGGGAAAGTAGTCTGGCCTCCTCAGCCTTTCCCCATGGATGCTGACATTGACATGTTTTCATTCCCAACATAACCACCAAATTCCACACAAAGGAGTTGACTAATCCTGATCTGGAAAGGGCGTTCATTTGTAAAAGTGGAGATGGGAAAGTTATAGCAGCTCTTTCAGCAGGCCTCCTTTAAGGGATTGTTAATGCAGGGCCACTGTTTTGTTGTTGTCGTTGTTTTAACTGCTGAGACTCAGACTTTTGAGACTGATCCATACTGCATTGCAGATTGCATTTTCTAACATGTCACACCCACTTTTATTACCTAACTCTCTGCCTGGCTCAGATGGTAAAGAATCCGCCTGCAATGTGGAAGACCTGAGTTCTATCCCTGACTTGGGAAGATCCCCTGGAGAAGGGAAAGGCTACCCACTCCAGCGTTCTTGCCTAGAGAATTCCATGGACTGTATAGTCTCTGGGGTCACAAAGAGTCAGACAAGACTGAGCGACTTTCTTCTTCTTTTTCTCTGCCTAGGTAACTGGCAGAGAGCACGGTGCATTTATGACGGAGCTGCACCCGGCAAATGCAAGCTTGAGAACATGGAAAGCCCCTTTTTCTTGGCAGCTCTAACCATGTCTGACAAGAACCAGATAGAGGCCAGAGTTTCTCTTATCGAGCAGCTGATGTCTCAAAGGAATTTTGAGGATCTCGGCCATCACCTCACTGTGCTGGAAACTCTGCATGTGACTCCAGAGCACCTTCAGGAGACAGGGTTGGTCAGGGCGGTGTACAGAGTCCTCAAAAACTGCCCCACGGTGGCTCTGAAGCAGAAAGCCAAGCGTCTGCTGTCAGAATGGAAAGCGCTGTATAAGGATACTCTCTGCAAGCCAGAGGGCAGCCCTAAACGATTTCCTCTGGGTGGAAGTCAAGAAGAAAATCGAGGACTTCCTCCTGACCCAAATCAGGAGGAGGAGGTACGGGGTGGCTCCAGGTATAATTCTCTGTTCACATCCCAAGATGTGGCGGGAGCTGTTGAAACGATTGTTCCGGAGGATAGCTGCGGCGGAGCGGAGCCTAAGGCAGTGCCTCTGAGCGCCCGGGACCCTCAATCCACCAACCTGGCAGCGAGTGGGCAGCCGGACCCCATAATGTCCGTGAGAGCCAGATGCACAGAGCTGCTGTATGAAGCTCTAACTGCCTCCTCCCCAGGCCAGCCCAGAGCCCACCTGTGGCCCAACTTGGCACAAGAAATCGAAGCACACGTTTTTGCCCTTCACCCCAAGAACCTCCAAAAATACAAAACATGCATCCGCAGCAAAGTGGCCAATCTAAGGAACCCCCGCAATTCTCACTTACAGCAGAACTTGCTCTCTGGGACCATGTCTCCAAGGGAATTTGCCGAAATGACCGCCATGGAGATGGCCAGCCAGGAACTGAAGCAGTTGAGGGCCTCCTACACGAAATCTGCCTTACGGGAACATTACCTGCCCCAAGTGGTGGAGGGCACGCCGACGAGGAAAATAAAATGCGAGCGCTGTGAGAAATTCAACTGCCAGGTCACTGTGATCCCCAGAGGGACACTCTTCCTTCCAAGTTGGGTGCGGAATCCAGGCCCAGATGAAGAAATGATGACCTATGTCATCTGCAATGAATGTGGGGAGCAGTGGTATCATAGCAAGTGGGTGTGCTTGTGATTATAAATAAATGTTCTTTTAACAGCAGATAACTGAAGTAATATCCTTTATTTGTACCACCTTTTTATGCTTGTCTTTTAAATCTTATACATACTATCCTTTTTTTAAATTGAGGTATAGTTAATTTATAATGTTTTACTAGTCTGAAGTGTATGGCAAAGTGATTCAGTTCAGTTCAGTCACTCAGTCGTGTCTGACTCTTTGTGACTCCATGGACTGCACCATGCCAGGCCTCCCTGTCCATCACCAACTCCCGGAGTTTACTCAAACTCATGTCCTTTGTGTCAGTGATGCCATCCAACCATTTCATCTTCTGTTGTCCCCTTCTCCTCCCACCTTCAATCTTTCCCAGCATCAGGGTCTTTTCCAATGAGTCAGCTCTTCCCATCAGGTGGCCAAAGTATTGGAGTTTCAGCTTCGGCATCAGTCCTTCCAATGAACACTAAAGACTGATCTCCTTTAGGATGGACTGTTTGGATCTCCTTGATGTACTCTTGAGCAGTCCAAGGGATGCTCAAGAGTCTTCTCCAACACCACAGTTCAAAAGCATCAATTCTTTGGCACTCAGCTTTCTTTATAGTCCAACTCTCACATCCATACATGACAACTGGAAAGACCATAGCCTTGACTAGATGGACATCTGTTGACAAAGTTATGTCTCTGCTTTTTAATATGCTGTCTAGGTTGGTCATAACTTTCCTTCCAAGGAGTATGCATCTTTTAATTTCATGGCTGCAGTCACCATCTGCATTGATTTTGGAGCTCCCAAAAATAAAATCTGCCACTGTTTCCACTGTTTCCCCGTCTATTTGCCATGAAGTTATGGGACCGGATGCCATGATCTTCGTTTTCTGAATGTTGAGTTTTAAGCTAACTTTTTCACTCTCCTCTTTCACTTTCATCAAGAGGCTTTTTAGTTCTTTTTCATTTTCTACCATAAGGGTGGTGTCACCTGCATATCTGAGGTTATTGATATTTCTCCTGGCAGTCTTGATTCCAGCTTGTGCTTCATCCAGCTCAGCATTTCTCAGGATGTACTCTGCATAGAAGTTAAATAAGCAGGGTGGCAATATACAGCCTTGATGTACTCCTTTCCCAATTTGGAACCAGTCTGTTTGTCCATGTCCAGTTATAACGTTGCCTCCTGACCTTCATACAGATTTCTCAAGAGGCAGGTCAGGTGGTCTGGTATTCTCATCTCTTTCAAAATTTTCCAGAGTTTATTGTAATCTACACAGTCAAAGGTTTTTGGAGAAGGCAATGGCAACCCAGTCTAGTACTCTTGCCTGGAGAATCCCAGGGACAGAGGAGCCTAGTGGGCTGCCATCTATGGGGTCACACAGAGTCGGACATGACTGAAGCGACACATCAGCAGTAGCAGCAGCAAAGGTTTTGGCATAGTCAATAAAGCAGAAATAGATGTTTTCCCAGAACTCTCTTGGATTTTCCATGATCCAGCGGATGTTGGCAATTTGATCTCTGTTTCTGCTGCCTTTTCTAAAACCAGCTTGAACATCTGAAAGTTCACAGTTCACGTATTGTTGAAGCCTGGCTTGGAGAATTTTGAGCATTACTTTGCTAGCGTGGACTTCCCTGGTGGTTCAGTCGGTAAAGCGTCTGTCTGCAATCTGGGAGACCCGGGTTGAATCCCTGGGTCGGGAAGATCCCCTGGAGAAGGCAATGGCACCCCACTCCAGTACTCTTGCCTGGAGAATCCCATGGAGGGAGGAGCCTGGTAGGCTACAGTCCACGGGGTCGCAAAGAGTCGGACACGACTGAGCGACTTCACCTTCCTTTCCTTTTGCTAGCATGGAAATGAGTGCAATTGTGTGGTAGTTTGAGCATTCTTTGTGCTTTGTAGGGGGTAGTTGGAGCACCCCCCACTCCAGGACAATTATATCTGGATCTGTGCAATGCCTGGAGGAGGAAATGGCAACCCACCCCAGTATTCTCGCCGGGAGAATCCCATGGACAGAGGAGCCTGGCGGGCTACAGTCTGTGGGCTCACAAAGAGTCAGACATGACTGAGCGACCAACACTTTGACTTTTTATTGTGGGGATGCAGCCCCAGCATCACCGTTTCTGTTTTCTTTCCTCAAGTTACTTGAAGTTGCAATCAGAGTTCCAATCACCTTTAACAAAAGTGTTATTTTGTACACTTCACAGTTGAGGAAACGTCCACAGTGGTCCTGTGGCTCACCTCGGCAACACAACCGTAAATAGTCACACTCGAACTGCAGCTAGATTTTCTTCCTTCCAGTTCCCTGTCTGAGACGGCTTCCATACTGACTCCTGAGAAATACAGCCCTGGAGATGCGGGGCTAAAAGAATAGTGTCTTCAAGCTCCCACGTCGGTGGATGGGAGCTTTGTTGTTTTCCATTCTCTTTTCTCTTTCCACTTTACAGGTCTCCCTTGAGCCCTGAAAGTTCCCCTATTAATTCCAGCTAGAATTTTGTTTCCAGCGCTCTTGCTCAGTCATAGGAGTCACACATTGTTTTTCCTCCACACAATTTCTCCAGGGTACATAAACTCTTTAGGACATTTGGTTATTGATGTTAGGAAGTCTTCATGTTTCCACGGGCATGTGTTTAGATCTGTAAGGGAGGAAAAAAACAAAAAAACCCTAGACTCTAGCTGGGACCCTGCAAATGAGAACTGCGGAAAGACAGAGGAACCAGAGAGGAGTCAAGTTTATTTACATGTGCAGCACCTATACCTGCAGGAGAAACTCAGTGATGAGTAACTCAAAGGGATGATTAGAACTTGGGCTTAGACAACATTTTAAGAAAGAACAGTCCATTTGTAGAGAAGGACCAAGAAAGTGAAGTCGCTCAGTTGTGTCCCACTCTTTGTGACCCCATGGACTGGAGCCAGCCAGGCTCCTCCATCGTCCATGGGATTTTCCAGGCAAGAGTACTGGAGTGAGTTGCCATTTCCTTCTCCAGGGGATCTTCCTGGCCCAAGGATCGAACCCTGGTCTCCAGCATTGTAGGCAGACGCTTTACCGTCTGAGCCATGAGAGCAGAAACAACAAATTTCAGTGAAATTCCAACTAATACCAAGGGAAACGGCTGTAGGCTTTTAGGGGCAGCAGGCTGTGGGAAGGTCCTTTAGCTGGGGAACTGATGGATGATATGGGTCGTCTAGTATGGTTTGTGTAGACTCCTCTCTGTGCCATGCTGCCTCCAGTGATCAGGTGCTTATCCCCTGGTAGGGAATGCACAAGGGGAATTTTGGTGCTGCTTTCAGGCAGTTGGGGGAGAGCAGAGAGCTCAGCCGTGTTTCCTCTTTTTTGTGTGCTTTCAGTTCCAGTGATCTTTCTGCCCTTTTATTTTGAGGGTGGCACGCTCCAAACCCCTTTAGGTCTGAAGTTCCGATTCTGCTTTTGTAAAAACTGGCATTAACCTCTCAGAGGAAGTCTGTTACCTTGGTCTTTGAATCTCCCAATGTTTGTCTCCTCAAGGAAAAGGGAATCATTTCCGTGAGGCTTTTGTAAACAGTGTGGAACCAACCTGTATAATGTTAAAATACAACAGTCCTTCTGTGTGATTACAGCTGATTTTTTTAGAAATTCATAGAATTTTACTTTTTATCATTTTCACTATAGTGTGTAAGTTACGTCCAAATCTACACATTTTCACCGGTTCTTCTTTCTTTACTCTCCTAAGTCCCTTTGGCAGAGCTCTGAAATCTCCAAGGACTATACAGTTTACCTGCCTCATAACAGAATTTCCCGAAATGTGCAGAACACACAAAGCAAATATATTTGTGTTTTCAAATGGTTTTAAAGAAGGCAGCTTGAGGCCCTCTGGGAAGAATTCTGTTTTGATATCTTTCTCCCGGAGGCTTCCCAGCACTGCCTATTGTGATGTAACAGTCTTTTAAGAAGAACTCTGCACAGCCAACTAGAACTTCAGGTTTCACCAAGTGTGGTTTCATGTGACTTGCTTGGAGTGGTCTTCAAAACTATTCAGTGGTTAGAAAAGAGCACAGCACGTGAAACCCGCGTGTGATCAGTTCACGTCAGGGTTTGTCTTTTGGTTGGGGGCTTTTGGGGTGTGTTTTAGAGGGTAGGATTTTGTATGTTTGTTTTTTATTTTCGTGTTTTTTATTTGTACCAGAATTTGGATACTGAATGTGCGGATGAATGGAAGCTCTTGAAATGGAAATTCCTTTATTCTCCAAGATCTAAAAATCTGAGTTGTCTTCCTCATTTTGTATCACCTTTGTCAGTGAGTTGCAACTATAGATAGAAATATAGTAATCTGTTTTTTTTTCTTTTAGTCAGTGAGAAAGCATTACATTTTCTAAGTTTATGGCCTTCCCTGTTGACTCAGACAGTAAAGAATCTGCCTGCAATGCGGGAGACCCAGGTTTGATCCCTAGGTCAGGAAGATCCCTTGGAGAAGGGAATCGCAACCCACTCCAGTATTCTTGCCTGGAGAATCCCATGGATAGAGGGATAGAGGAGCCTAGCAGGCTACAGTCCATGGGGTCACAAAGAGTCGGACAAAACGGAGCAACAGACATATGTATATGCATGTCTTCTACATTTGGTATCAGCTTTGTCAGTGAGTGTTTCAACTATAGATAGAAAAATAGTAACCAGTTTTTGTTTTCTTTTAGTCAATGAGAGAGCATTACATTCTCCAAGTATAGATAAGAGTTCTTTTACATCCTATGCTTATCTCCTGAAAAGAAAGTTCAGTTCAGTTTAGTCGCTCAGTCATGTCCGACTCTTTGCAGCCCCATGAACCGCAGCACGCCAGGCCTCCCTGTCCATCACCAACTCCCGGAGTTCACTCAAACTCACGACCATCGAGTCAGTGATGCCATCCGACCATCTCGTCCTCTGTCGTCCCCTTCTCCTGCCCCCAGTCCCTCCCAGCATCAGAGTCTTTTCCAATGAGTCAACTCTTCGCATGAGGTGGCCAAAGTACTGGAGTTTCAGCTTTAGCATCATTCCTTCCAAACGGGGTTTTCTTTTAAAGCGCTCATAGGGTAAAGGAGCTCTCATTTCCATTAAAATCATTTTTACAAGGTCAGCAAGTCCAAAGGCCACAAGATGGGAGGGTGTAAGACACAGACAGGGCACAGGCAGAGTCGGTCAGAGCTGAGGCACAGTAGGAGGAAGGGGATGAAGGATCCAGGAGACGCCAGGCTTATGAGGGCCCTGGGGTGTCATGATGAGGACTTTGGAATTTTTGCCAAGCTTGATAGGAAGCCGTGGTAGCTGAGGGTGGGTAGTGATGCATTTTGATGACCTCAGGAAGCATCTCTCTGGCTGCTGTGTGAAGGCAGATGAGGAGGGAAGCAAGGACAGAGGCAGGGGCCCCAGTGTCATTTAACTGGTTTCTAGCAAGAGTGCACAAAGACTGCACTCCTTGCATCCTTACAGCTGATGGAGTCCTCGGTGATGGGATTGAGGACATGCTACCCCATCTGGCACTTTGGCATAGTGAATATTTTAAGCTGAAGGAATCAGAAATGGCAGGTGCAGGAAGGTCTCTGCCCTTCCCCCGAGGTAGGTCATAAGACCCTCAGGTTAGAGGTGCCCCTCACCTCCATACCCGAGGAGAGGAGCATTCCTTTCTCTGCAGATCGAATGATGCTGGAGGGAATCTGAAGGAACTGTCCTTGCTGGGTTACTCCCAGTTGAAACTTCCCATGACTTTCCACCCTTCATCAGACCTAGTATAGAAACACTCAGGGGTAACCGCTTCTTTGAGTCTTCATTTCCTTATGAAGTTTCCCAGATTGAATAAAATTTATATTACAGAAATGTGTGTGCTTTCTTCTTTTTTTTCCTTTAATTTTTATTGGAGTATAGTCAATTTACAATGTTGTGTTAGTTCCAGGTGTACAGCAAAGTGGATCGATTATACATACACATATATCTACCCTTTTTTCAGATTCTTTTCCCATGTAGGTCATTACAGACAATTGAGTAGAGTTCCCTGTGGTACACAGTGGGTCCTTGTTGGTTATCTATTTCATATACTGTGGTGTGTGTATGTCCATTCCAAAGTCCCAATTTATCCTCCCCCCACATCCCCTAACCACCTGGTAACCATAAGTTTGTTTTCTCCATCTGTAACTCAGTTTCTCTTTTGTAGATAAGTTAATTTGTACCTTTTAAAAAAAATTCCACATAAAAGCAATATCATATATTTGTCTTTCCCTGTCTGACTAACTTCACTTAGTCTGACAATCTCCAGGTCCATCCATGTTGCTGCAAATGGCATTATTGCATTCTTTTTATGACTAATACTCCTTTGTATATGTGCAGCACATCTTCTTTATCCTTTTCTCTGCTGATGGCTATTTAGGATGTTTCCATGCCTTGGCTATTGTAAATAGTGCTATGAGCATAGTGGTTTATGTGGTTTTCTCTGGATATATGCCCAGGATTTCTGGATCATATGCTAGCTCTGCTTTTTAGTTTTTTAAGGAACCTCCACACTGTTTACCGTAGTGGCTGTCTGTACCAGTTTATATTCCCAGTAACAGTGTAGGAGGGTTCCCTTTTCTCCACATCACATTCTCTCCAGCATTTATTGTTTGTACATTTTTTTAATGACAACCATTGATACCTCCAGAGAAGGCAGTGGCACCCCACTCCAGTACTCTTGCCTGGAAAATCCCATGGATGCAGGAGCCGCGTAGGCTGCAGTCCATGGGGTTGCTACAAGTCAGACACAACTGAGCGACTTCACTTTCACGCATTGGAGAAGGAAATGGCAACCCACTCCAGTATTCTTGCCTGGAGAATCCCAGGGAGAGCGGACCCTGGTGGGCTGCCGTCTATGGGTTCACACAGAGTTGGACACGACTGAAGTGAATTAGTAAACACCGTCTTCCAACAACACAAGAGAAGACTCTACACATGGATATCACCAGATGGTCAACACCAAAATCAGATTGATTATATACTTTGCAGCCAAAGATGGTGAAGCTCTATACAGTCAACAAAAACAAGACTGAGAGCTGACTGTGGCTCAGATCATGAACTCCTTATTACCAAATTCACTTAAATTGAAGAAAGTAGGGAAAACCGCTAGACCATTCAGGTATGACCTAAATCAAATCCCTTATGATTATACAGTGGAAGTGAGAAATAGATTTAAGGGCCTAGATCTGAGTGCCTGGTGAACTATGGATGGCGGTCCGTGACATTGTACAGGAGACAGGGATCATGACCATCCCCATGGAAAAGAAATGCAAAAAAGCAAAATGGCTGTCTGAGGAGGCCTTACAAATAGCTATGAAAAGAAGAGAAGCGAAAAGGAAAGATACAAGCATCTGAATGCAGAGTACCAAAGAATAGCAACAAGACATAAGAAACCCTTCCTCAGTGATCAATGCAAAGAAATAGAGGAAAAGAACAGAATGGGAAAGACTAGAGATCTCTTCAAGAAAATTAGAGACACAAAGGGAACATTTCATGCAAAGATGAGCTCGATAAAGGACAGAAATGGTATGGACCTAACAGAAGCAGAAGATATTAAGAAGAGGTGGCAAGACTACACAGACGAACTACAAAAAAGATCTTCACAACCAAGATAATCACGATGGTGTGATCACTCACCTAGAGCCAGACATCCTGGAATGTGAAGTCAAGTGGGCCTTAGAAAGCATCACTACGAACAAAGCTAGTGGAGGTGATGGAATTCCAGTAGAGCTATTTCAAATCCTGAAAGATGATGCTGTGAAAGTGCTGCACTCAATATGCCAGCAAATTTGGAAAACTCAGCAGTGGCCACAGGACTGGAAAAGGTCAGTTTTCATTCCAATCCCAAAGAAAGGCAATGCCAAAGAATGCTCAAACTACCACACAATTGCACTCACACGCTAGTAAAGTAATGCTCAAAATTCTCCAAGCCAGGCTTCAGCAATACGTGAACCGTGAACTCCAGATGTTCAAGCTGGTTTTAGAAAAGGCAGAGGAACCAGACATCAAATTGCCAACATCTGCTGGATCATGGAAAAATCAAGAGAGTTCCAGAAAAACATCTATTTCTGCTTTATTGACTATGACAAAGCCTTTGACTGTGTGGATCACAATAAACTGGAAAATTTTGAAAGAGATGGGAATACCAGACCACCTGACCTGCCTCTTGAGAAACCTATATGCAGGTCAGGAAGCAACAGTTAGAACTGGACATGGAATAACAGACTGGTTCCAAATAGGAAAAGGAGTACATCAAGGCTGTATATTGTCACCCTGCTTATTTAACTGATATGCAGAGTACATCATGAGAAATTCTGGGCTGGAAGAAACACAAGCTGGAATCAAGATTGCCGGGAGAAATATCAATAACCTCAGCTATGCAGATGACACCAGCCTCATGGCAGAAAGTGAAGAGGAACTAAAAAACCTCTTGATGAAAGTGAAAGAGGAGAGTGAAAAAGTTGGCTTAAAGCTCAACATTCAGAAAACGAAGATCATGGCATCTGGTCCCATCACTTCATGGGAAATAGATGGGGAAACAGTGGAAACAGTGTCAGACTTTATCTTTTTGGGCTCCAAAATCACAACAGATGGTGATTGCAGCCATGAAATTAAAAGACGCTTACTCCTTGGAAGGAAAGTTATGATGAACCTAGATAGCATATTGAAAAGCAGAGACATTACTTTGCCAACAATGGTCCATCTAGTCAAAGCTATGGTTTTTCCAGTGGTCATGTATGGATGTGAGAGTTGGACTGTGAAGAAAGCTGAACACCGAAGAATTGATGCTTTTGACCTGTGGTGTTGGAGAAGGCTCTTGAGAGTCCCTTGGACTGCAAGGAGATCCAACCAGTCCTTTATGAAGGAGATCAGCCCTGGGATTTCTTTGGAGGGAATGATGCTAAAGCTGAAACTCCAGTACTCTGGCCACCTGATGCGAAGAGTTGACTCATTGGAAAAAACTCTGATGCTGGGAGGGATTTGGGGCAGGAGGAGAAGGGGACGACAGAGGATGAGATGGCTGGATTGCATCACTGACTCGATGGACGTGAGTCTGTGTGAACTCCAGGAGTTGGTGATGGACAGGGAGGCCTGGCGTGCTGCTATTCATGGGGTCGCAAAGAGTTGGACACGACTGAGCGACTGAACTGAACCTAACTGAAGTGACGCAGCAGCAGCAGCAGCAGCAGCAGCATTGATACCTCATTGTAGCTCTGATTTGCATTTTTGTAATAATTAGTGATATTCAGCATCTTTTCACATGCCTCTTGGCCATCTGTCTGTCTTCTTTGGAGAAATGTCTATGTAGATCTTCCACCCATTTTTTGATTGAGTTGTTTTTCTTATTTTTGATATTGAGCTACATGAACTGTTTGTATATTTTGGAGATTAAGCCTCTGTTGGTTGCTTCATTTGCAAATATTTTCTCCCATTCTGAGAGTTGTCTTTTCGTTTTATTTATGGTTTCCTTTGCTGTGCAAAAGCTTTTAAGTTTAATTACATCCCATGTGTTTATTTTTTGTTTTTATTTTCGTTACTCTAGAAGATGGATCAAAAACGATCTTCCTGCTATTTATGGCAAAGTGTGTTCTGCCGATGTTTTCCTCTAAGAAGAGTTTTATAGTATCCAGCCTTACATTTAGGTCTTTAATCCATTTTGAGTTTATTTTTGTGTATGGTGTTAGGGGGTGTTCTAGTTTCATTCGTTTACATATATCTGCCCAGTTTCCCCAACCGTGTGTACTTTCTTTTTATTAATTTGTCTTTTGTTTCAGAGCCCCAGCCAAGAACTAGATGGTTAGGAGAGAAAACGGTTTTTTCCTTTCCTACATTGGCAGTTTTGGAAATAGATGTTTCATAAAATACCACAACCCTGAATTCCCAACCCATGACCTATAATAAAAAAATAACCAACAGCACAGAAATTCAGCACAAGTATAGCTTGGCTCCTGCTTGCCCTGGTTATGGGGAATACCCGCACAGGACATATACATCAGTGTTATACTTGACTGTGGCAAGGTGTCTTCATGGGTTTTCATACGTCGCTTTCCTTTTGTCCATGCTGCTTTTTTTCTAGATTAAAAATTGGATACAATTGCCGCTCTGTCTCTTCGCTGAGCACTTCCTGTGATGAGAGGTTCCTTTCATTCCTGATTACCATTTCTAAACACCAGTCAGGAAGCCTGCAGCCAGCAGGGCTCCACTGCCTTTAAAAGGACTGGGCCTTCATCTTTTAGGTCAGATTTGCTTTGTTATTTATAACTAACCAGTAAATGGAAAATATTTTCCTAAAATATTTTTTCATCCCTGAGAGGTATTTACTGTAAATACCTTGATTGTAAAAGGTGCCTTCTTGCTTTCAGAAGAACCCACAATTTGACAACTTCATATAGTCCCATTTCCATTATTGATCACTTCCTATTGTCCCACTGATGAAAATGTCATATAGTCCCATTTACAGTATGATAACTTCATATAGTCTCATTTACATTATTATTTAAAATTGGGTTTCCAGAGATGTTACTAAGCTTTACTAGAAATGCTATAAAGTGATGACTGCACATTGTTTTATACTCTGCCAGGTGTTGGGGGTGAAGAGATGAGCTAGACGCCATCCTAAGCCTCAGGACCCACAACGTGCAGGCGGTGTAGCTACAGTCATTTTCTATTTCAAGAACTGTAAGAGAGGCACAGGTGCAAGGGGCCCAGCGAGTCAGGGAAGGCTTTAAGAGGCTGTGACCCCTAGGATAAATCTTGAGAGGAAGTAAGCCAGGCAGAGGAAGCAAGGATGATGTTCTATCACTGGACCTGCTAGATCCTGACACTTTATAAATAGCATCTCATTTAAGCCTCACAACTAGCCAGGCAGCAACTTAGAGATGAGAAAACTGAGGCTGAGCGACATTAAATTACTTGCCCAGGGTACACAGAGACAAAGCCAGGGCTATTCATAAAAAACAGGTGTTTTTTTTTTTTTATTTTATTTTTGCATATCAGTTTGCTTCCAGAAACATCCAGGCATGCAGGGTGCAGCTGGTTTTCAGTTGTGGTTTGTTTTCCCAATGACAGGAGTGTGTGGTTTGGAGCCGTCACCTCAGCACAGTGCTGCGAGTCCCTCTGTGGAGTGATCACCCAGGAGTGCTTGGCAGTGGTTGCTGGTGCTCCTGACACAAGGGAACCTTCTTGAACCTTCTTGTGACACCCAGGTGACTTAATCTGATTTTCTGAAAGGGAAGTGATTTTTAAAATACTTAAACTTTTCAAAATGAATTTTTATTCAAGTATCATTGCTTTATAATGTTGTGTTTCTGCTGTACAGCAGAGTCAATCAGTTATACGTGTACATATTTGGCATCACTGACTCAATGGACATGAGTTTGAGCAAGCTCTGGGTGATGGTGAAGGACAGGGAAGCCTCAAATGCTGCAGTCCACGGGGTCACAAAGAGTTGGACACAACTGAGTGACTGAGCAACAAACATATATATATATATATATGCCTCCCCTGTTTTTTGGATTTCCTTCCCATTGAGGTCATCACAGAGCAGTGAGTAGAGTTCCCTGTGCTAAATAGTAGGTTCTCATTAGTTATGTATAAAATACTTACATTTTAGTAATAACATATAAAAACATGTAGTTTTAGGTGGCTCAGACAATAGAGAATCTGCCAGCAATTCTGGAAGATCTGGATTTGATCCCTAGGTTGGAAAGATCCCCTGGAGAAGGGAATGACAACTCACTCCAGTATTCTTGCCTGGAGAATCCCAGGGACAGAGGAGCCTGGTGGGCTACAGTCCATGCGGTTGCAAAGAGTTGGACATGACTAAGTGACTAACACTTTAAAGGAACATGTATATGTCTTTTATGAGTTTGAAGACTATATAAATGCAGTTGCAAATACCATTTCCTATAAAATATAGTGGCCTTTACATGTTCATTCTCTTTCTTTATGACCTAGGGAAACTATTAATATATGACACAGATAATCAGTTATGACAAGAGAGGCAAGCTGTTTTATACCCTTTGTTAAATTACTACAGATGTGCATGCTAGACATTGAAAATAAATAGAATTAAAATACATTTGTCTTACATAGTCTTGCTTTCTTTTAAAATGCAAACAAGGTACAAATAGGAGTAGGTTCTAAGTAGTCATTAATCTTTTTCATACGATGACGTGCATTTTATTTTTTAAATATAAATTTATTTATTTTAATTGGAGGTTAATTACTTTACAATATTGTATTGGTTTTGCCATACATCAACATGAATCCGCCACAGGTATACACGTGTTCCCCATCCTGAACCCCTTCCCTCCTCCCTCCCCGTACCATCCCTCTGGGTCATCCCAGTGCACCAGCCCCAAGCATCCAGTATCATGCATCGAACCTGGACTGGCGATTCGTTTCATATATGATATTATACATGTTTCAATGCCATTCTCCCAAATCATCCCACCCTCTCCCTCTCCCACAGAGTCCAAAGGACTGTTCTATACATCTGTGTCTCTTTTGCTGTCTCGCATACAGGGTTATCGTTACCATCTTTCTAAATTCCATATATATGCATTAGTATATTGTATTGGTGTTTTTCTTTCTGGCTTACTTCACTCTGTATAATAGGCTCCAGTTTCATCCACCTCATTAGAAATGACATGCATTTAAAAAAAATCTAAAACAGCCATGGAAATTAATTTGCTAATTAATAAGCAAATAAAAATAGGGCCTGTTTCAAAACTTCATATTTTTTGGAATATATTCAGTGTATAAACAGAGAGAGCTCCCAGTGGTTGCTTTTAAATAATCAAAATAGGATCATAATTGGCTACTTTCACCTTTGTGGGTAGAAACAAAAACTTCAGACATTTCCAAGGGTTCTTGGGATGGTGTGAGTCAGCCCAAGTGACACTCACCCATGTCCAACAGGAAAGAGCTCCTAGTAGATCATGTATTGGCATCTCTAAGTCCACCAGACCATGTGATCTGGTCATTAGTGTCTTCTTAGACTGAGGACTTCCATCTCTGCAGAGTGTTTTCATGCAGCAGATGGACTTTTAACCTCCCCCATGCCCAGCTTTGTGAAATCTCACAAATGACTGAGCAGAAAGTTTCCAAACATCATAGTGGATTTTGATATCATTTTTACATGAGCCAGTGACTCAAGGACTTGGGGGTTTCTTTACAGGGGTGACGAAAATGTTCAAAAATTGATTGTGGTGATGGTTGCCCAACTCTGCCAATATGCTGAACACCATTGGATTGTACCCTTTATTTCATTTTTGTTTGTTTTTTCGTCATGCCGTGTGGCATGTAGGATCTTAGTGCCCTGACCGGTGA
Source organism: Capricornis sumatraensis (assembly GCF_032405125.1). NCBI lineage: Eukaryota > Metazoa > Chordata > Mammalia > Artiodactyla > Bovidae > Capricornis > Capricornis sumatraensis. The sequence continues at coordinate 133,871,773 of NC_091092.1, read as the reverse complement.
TCGAACCCCCACCCCTTGAGTTGGAAGTGCAGAGTCTTAACCACTGGACCACTAGGGAAGTCCGCTGAATTATACCCTTTAAATGGGTGAATTCTATGGTCTGTGAATTATACCTCAATAAAAGTATTATTTAAAAAAGTCAAATGAGGGTGGAGTGAGGAAGGAAAGCAAAGACAGAGTCTCTATCAGATATTTATCTCAGTGAGTCATTCTGAACCTTTAGGATCCCAATTACTCACACATATCATGGAGAAATACTGGCAGTCTTCCTCAAAGGGGCCTTCTGGGAGGCACCCCACCAGCTCACTGACAGATAAAGAGGAGCTTTCCAGCAGGCAACCCTGGCCTGTCTCCAGGCCATGTGCTGGGCCCTGGCCTCTGCATTCTGTGTAGAAGGCCCCTCCCTCTTTCAGCCGCACAACAAACAGGGCTAAAGCTTCCCTCCAAAGCTTCCCTCCACGATCACTGCCCCTTCCGTTTCTTCCCCATTTCTCAAGCCACACATCTGAGCTACACCATCGATGACATCAAGCCCCTGGAACACAGAAAATCATACAGAATCAACCCAGAGCGTGCTGACATTGATGTCTGTGGTTAGATCTGCACACAGAAAAGAAGCTGCAGATAAAGTTCGTCCCACACTCCTGCTGCTCACAGCGTGGCCTGGGGGTAGGCAGTGCCAGCATCACCTGGGACCCAGTTCAGAAACGGGGGCCCCATCCCAGGCCTAACGAATCCATATTTGTCTTTCTGCAAAACTCTGAGTGGTTCCTTGCAAGATGCTGACTCGTCCACAGGAACTGGGACTATGAACTCTGCCTTCCTACATATACTTTTGGATGAAATGCCTGAGTTCCTAACCAGCACTGTGCTCTCCCCACCTGTCTTGGTTACCAGCCACCTGCACCCTCCATGTTGCTAAACTGAAGGGATAAGTCTCAGCCCAGAACCCTAACAGCAGCAGTTGACACACTAGTTTCCATCTTGAGGACACCTTTTCCCAGGTGGCTTGCAGTAGGCTGTGCTTTCTTTGGCTTTCCCTCTTACTGGCCACCCTGTTTCAATATTATTTGCTGCTTCCTTGTTATTTTTCCAACTTCTTAATTTTGGAGGGTTTAGAATTCAGTCCTTGGACACCTTGGATATCTGCACATATTCCTTTGTTGATTTATCTAGTTCCATGGCTTTCTGTACCATTTATGCTGATGACTTCCCTTCCTTATCTTCAGGCTTACATCTCTGCTCTGCATTCCAGACCCAGAAGTCTAACAGCCTACTTGAAAAGTCTACTTGGATGTCTAATAAGCATCTCAGCCTTAACATGCTTAAAATGAAGGCTCTCTCACGTTGTCCACTTAATGGCAACTCCACACTTGCATGCTGCTGCTGCTGCTGCTAAGTCGCTTCAGTCGTGTCCAACTGTGCGACCCCACAGATGGCAGCCCACCAGGCTCCGCTGTCCCTGGGATTCTCCAGGCAAGAATACTGGAGTGGGTTGCCATTTCTTTCTCCAATGCATGCATGCATGTTAAGTCACTTCAGTCATGTCTGACTCTGTGCGACCCCGTGGACAGCAGCCCACCAGGCTCCTCTGTCCCTGGGATTCTCCAGGCAAGAATACTGGAATGGGTTGCCATTTCCTTCTCCACCCACCTTCGCATAACTTGAGCTAAAAAACCTTGAAGACATGATTGATACCTCTATTTCTCTCATATTAAACTTCCAAGCAATCAACAAATCCTATTGGCTCTATTCCAAATACATATCCAGAAGCCCAACTTAAAAATGGGCAAAAGATTTGAACAGACACTTCACCAAAGAAGATGAAATTAGATGCAAGGATTGCCAATGAGCATATGAAAAGATGCCCCAAATCCTTAGTCTTTAGGGAAATGCAAATCAAAACACACACGAGATACCACTTTATACCCACTAGGGTGGCTATAATCAAAAACTTGGAAAATAACAAGTGTTAGAGAGGACGTGGAGAAATTGGAACTCTCATACAGTGCTGGTAGGAATGTAAAATGGTGCAGTCACTTTGGAAAATAGTTCGGCCATTTGTTAACAAATTGCGCAGCTACTTCCCTTATGGTCCAGTGGCTAAGACTCTGCGCTCCCAATGCAGGGGGCTCGAATTACATCCCTGGTCGAGGAACTAGATCCCACATGCCACAACTAAGAGTTTGCATGCCGCAGCGAAGACCCGGCGCAGCCAAATAAATAAAAATAAATATTGAAAAAAAGAAGAAGTTACATAAAAAACCCAGCACTTCCTCCGCTTGGTACATATCGAAGAGAAATGAAAACATACACACAAAGACTTGTATGTGCATGTTCATAGCAGTATAATTCACAATAGTCAAAAAAGTGGAAGCAATCCAAATGTCCATCAATTGGTTCAGTAACATACAGGACTGAAGTCGTGATATGTGCTTTAGCAATGCTTCCCTGGTAGCTCAGTTGGTAAAGAATCTGCCTGCAACGCAGGAGACCTGGGTTCGATCCCTGGGCTGGGAAGATCCCCTGGAGAAGCAAATGGCTACCCACTCCGTATCTTGCCTGGAGAATCCTATGGACAGAAGAGCCTGGAGGGCTACAGTGCATGGGGTCACAAGAGTCAAACACGACTTAGTGACTAAACCACCACTACCACTGTGGAAACATTAGCTAAGTGAAAGAAGCCAGTCACAAAAGACCACACTTCCTATGAGTCCGTTTATAGGAAATGTCCAGAATAGGCAAACCCAGAGACAGAAAGTAGATGAGCCTGGGGTTGGGGGTAAGACTGTGAAGTGACTGCCTTTGTGCACGAGGGATCCAACCGGGGTGCTGGAGCCACTCTGCAATTGGATTGTGATGGCTATACAAAGTCTAACGGTCATTCAACTGTGTGCTTAAAATAGTGACTTTTATTGTATGTAAATTGTACTTCAGTAAAGCTGGTAAAAGTACCCAGAATCTGGCTGCATCATGGTCTCTGCCACCATCCTGTATCTCAGCCAGCATCATCCCCCACCTGGGTGACCATAACACCTTGCTAAGTGGTTGCCTGACTTCCACTCTTGTCCCTTGGGTGTATTTCCAACACAACAGCCAGAGGGATTCTCGGAAATATGCACATCAAATCATGTCACCCCTCTATTCAAAACTCTCTGTTAGTTTCTGTCTCTATGAGAAAAGTGAAGTTCTTACAGTGGTCTTTCTTTAAAGCTTTACCTGTCTGGCCCCTCTGCTACTTTTCCTCAACTTTCTCCTGCCTTTCCCACCTCACTGCCACTTCCCTCCTCAGTATGTCCTGCAGTCAGTCACGCTGGCCTCCTGCTCGTCCTTGACTGTGCCAGGCATGTGCCTGCCCCGGGACCTTTACGTGGGCTGTTGCTTCTGCCTGGAATGCTCTTGTCCCAGATTCCTAACAACTTAACTTACCTTTCTCAAGCCGTACCTCAAATGTCATCTTGGGCAGTGAAGCTTTTCTGGCTGTTTATTACATTTCCTAGCACCCTGTTTTTTGTTTTTTGTTTTTGTTTTTGTTTTTTTTTTTTTCCCATGGAACTTATTTGCTACTTAAATTCAATGCCTTGCTTATATAGTTTATTGTCTGCTTCCTCCCTCCCCCAATGAAACTGTGAACTCCATAGGGTCAGGGATGTTTGCCTTTTTGGTTCACAGCCCCTAGGACAGTTCCTGGCCCATAGAAAAGCTTCAATAAATATTTGTGGAAGTTCTGTACGTAAGAAAACCAGAAGAGCCAGGAATGTGACCTATCAATACATACATACATTTATATGAAGGATTAAAAGCCAGTTTAGAAGGAGTGATTGTAATTTACAACAGGCAAAACAGTTTCAGAGTGGAGAGAATGGAGAACTGGAAAAGAGAGAACATACATTTTTTTCCATAATATTTTCGAGCTTTTCTTCCCCATGTATTGTCTTTGAGTGGGAATCAGATACACCTTCAAGTATTATGCCACATGCTCAAACTAGCGTACAGACAGTTGTCCACTTGTCTTATAACTTTCCCTTTCTTTTGCATTTTCCATTTTCATGGTCAATAGCATTGTCACCAGAAATAAATAAGGAAAAGGAAATAAAAAATAAAATTCTACTTGTTCACTGTGTTACTTGCCAGAAGACCCTACAAATATTTGATAAGGAATAGAATTAAAAGAGCTGCTTGGTGATTTTCTTGTTGTTTTGACCCAATTATTTATGCATTACAGACTGTACTTGACTATAGATCAGTACTTCTAAAAGTGGGTCTTTTATATACCCTATTTGCAACTTAAGAGTTTTTTTTAAGCTTTTGTGCATTTGTTTTTTGTTCCAATTCAGTGGTTTTTAGTGTATTCACAAAGTTGTATACGCATCACCATTACCCAATGTCAGAACATTTTCATCCCTAAAAAGAAACCCCGTACCCATTAGCAGTCCCTCCTCATTCTCCCGTCCCCCCAGCCCCTGGCAACTGTTCGTCTATCTTCCATCTCTATGGACCTACCTGTCCTGGGCATTTCCTATAAATGGAATCATGCAATATGTGGTCTGTTGTGTCTGGCTTCTTTCACATGAGTGGTTTTTTGAAAACTCAAGAAGTAAGCCATCTTTTACTAACCAAAAGAACTCTACTGACCTTTATTTAAAGTGCAGCTCTAACTGAATTTACATAAATAATTTAATATTTACATCTGTCACAATTACACTTCTTCAAACTTTTGTGTCAGCAATTATTTTTGGTTAACCACATGCCAAATTTGACATTTTGAAAGCAAAAACTCCCTTTTATCTATAAGATAAAGGTCATAAATTTTGTTTTCTTTAAGAAAAAGGAAATTTGGATATTTCCCCCTAGTTTCTTAATTTAGTTGGCAAAGATGAGTTTAATCAAATGTCATCATTATAACCGTTGTAAGGACTAGTTAGGAATTCTTAGCAACATATTAGATCAATCTTCTGTCCTCTCCATGTCTCTATCTAAAACACACATACCCTGTGGTGTAAAATTATTGTGCATTTGAATTGTATGGTTTGTTGTAAAGTAGTGCCTTCCTCATACAATTTTATCTTATCTCTAGGCTGGAGGATTTCACACTTAGCTAACCTATGAATTGTTCTCTATCCTATCTCTATTTTTTATCATTGCCTTATATTTGTGGACATGTTTTTTCCCCCTGAATTGTCCAGCAAGTTCCCTGTGCACATCTTAGTTGTATTTATCTCTCTCAAAGCCCTGAGGCTAACTCTGCTTAATGAGACTTTGTAAAATAGATTTTCACTTAGAGTGGAATTTCAGTATGAGTTCCTATGTGTTTGTATTCTTCATATTCCACCTCTCACTTTGGAAGCCCGGATCCAACTTTAATAAACTAGATCAAATGTTACTATTGTTTAGGTTTCAAAGCCAACCTCCAGAAAAAGAACTTCTTCAAAATAAATTTATTTCATTGCTATTATGCACTGTAAAACTTATCAGATTAATAAAACAAAGCCCTGAGTGGTAAGAGTTCTGTTAGATTGTGTTACCGTTCAAATATTTGGTGACCCTCCCAGTGAGCCAGTTGTAGAACACCACACCATTCAGATCAGATTTGCCACGTGACGTGCAGTGCCCCTCCCTTTAGAAGGAATGTGCATCCCAGTGGGTGATGCACATGGGTGGAAATGATGAATGTCACTTCTGGGTGGGAGCTCTAAGAGCTAGCAGGGATATTAGTTTGGTCTTTTTTCTTTCAACCACTGAGACCTGCAATATATCAGACAGAGGCTGCTCTGCTAGCTCAAGTTCATCAGTTTGGGTCCAGCAGGATGACATGGGGTGGAGCCCCAGCTGACCCATAATGGACGTGAAGGTGAGGAATACATCTTCATTTTTGTAAGCCACGGAGATTTGGGGAGGGGTCATCTTTTTCTACCACTGCCGTGGCTAAGCCTAAGCGAGGCCGATCCAAAAATATCAAGAAAGGTATAATTCCATTTAGCTGCATTTATATGATGAATCATAGTAAGCTGGCACAAGATAATCTATAAGATACATTCTAACTCTGTACCATTCAGAGTTCCTAGTTGCAAATAAAGATATCAACTTAGAAAAGGAATTTCTTGGGGAGATACTGAGTAGCTCTTAGAGGCAAGGATGGAGCATGGAGTTTGGACACTGGGGCCTTCCCAGATGGCGCAGTGATAAAGAATCCTCCTGCCAATGCAGGAGACACGGGAGACCCAGGTTAGATCCCTAGGTCAGGAAGATCCCCTGGAGGAAGAAATGGCAAGCCACTCCAGTACTCTTGTCTGGAGAATCCCATGGACAGAGGAGCCTGGTGGGTAACAGTCCATAGGGTTGCACACACATGCACAAGAAAAACAGGAATCCAGATCGTGAATGACTTAATTAAGATGCTGTCTTTGTGAGGTACTAGATCCTGCCACTGGTATCATCACCACTGGCATTATCTGTGATTACTGGATACCAGGGGCCACGACTTCCGTTCCAGAATGAACTCTGAACTGTTCCAGCATCTCTGTGTTGCTTGCCCGAGACTCAGACCTTCAAAGAGAGTATGTGATTGGCCAGAGTATCACATTGGCGGCTAGGATTTCAACATATGCATTTTGAGGGGATACAAACTTTCAGTCTACAGTAAGACAACTTGTTAAACTCTTTGGTAAATTTTCTATAGTCTCCTTTGGATTTTGTCAGCATATCATCTGTGTTTAATACTGTTTTTTTTTTTCTCCCTTTGCAGTCGTCATACTTGTTCTTTCTTTTACTACTGTGGGCTAGGACCCCCAGTGCAATATTAAAGAGACATACTTACCTTTTCCCTGCTTTAAAGCACATACTTACAGATTTTAACTATTAAGAATGAATGATAGTCAGTATAGGTTTTCAATAGATATTCTTCATGAGGTTAAGAAACTTGCCTTTTATTCCTGGTTTGCTGAGATTATCACAAATGGCTGTTAATTGAATGTATTATTTTTTCATCTATTGAATTGATTGTATGTTTTCTCCTTTTACACTGTTAATGTTAAACCACCCTTGCATTCCTGTTCAGTTCAGTTCAGTTGCTCAGTGTCTGACTCTGTGACCCCATGGACTGAAGCATGCCAGGCTTCCCTGAGCATACATTCCTGAGAAACATTTAAATTGTCATGATATATTCAATTCTACTGTTGTTGCTGCTGTTTTAACTTTATTTAGTTATTTTTCGCTGTGCTGGGTCTTCGTTACTGCACTTGGGCTTTCTCCAGTTGTGGTGAGCAGAGGCTATTCTCTAGTAGCGGTGCGAGGGCTTCTCATTGCGGTGGCTTCCCATGTTGCGGAGCACAGGCTCTAGGGCTCACCAGTTTCAGTAGTTGTGGCGTGTGAGCTTAGTTGTTCCGTGCCATGTGTGATCTTCCTGGACCAGGGATTGAACCAGTGTCCCCTGCATTGCAGGGCAGCCTCTTAACCACTGGACTACTATGGGAGCCCCTGTTGTTTCGGTTTCTCTTGATTATGAGTCACTCTTTGCTGCTTCTTGGCATGGCTACTATTTTTTTGTTGTGTGCTGGGCATTATGCATAAATGAAAAATAAATGCTCTAGTTAATATCTTCCACCACTGAGAGTTCCCTCTGTCCTCCAATAGGCAGATAGGCTGAGGGATTTATCACTTTAACCCAGTCAGGGATTGAGTTTAGGCTGAGTCTAACTACAGCTATGGGCAGCCGCCTGAACCAGCTTGGGTTCATGTGGATGACATGAGAGTATATGCCTATGTGGATGACAGTGACATGAGAGGAAAGAAATTGCTTATGTGAGCATGATAGTGGTCTCAGTTCTTGTACCAAAAAGGTCAAGAAAGCTGCTGATGTGCATCGGGTGTTCAGACGTACGGCAGTGGGCACGTAGGAGGACCACACTTTGGTGTTACTGTCCTGAATTCTAGGAGCAGCTCGAAGTTTTAGATGTGTCTGTGGATTTGGAAGGACTTCTATCTGAAGGAATGAGTTGCTAAGATAACTGGATTTTTGTCTGGCTCTTACTAGTGTAGGCTAAAGCAAAGATTTCTAAAGGTTGCCTAATATTGCTTCAGTAAAAAATTTCCACCTATTGTTGTTGTTGTTGTTGTTCAGTCACTCAGCCATGTCCGACTCTTTGCAACCTATTTTCACCTATTTCTACCTATTGCTCAAAAGCATATTATAATGTGGGATTCAAAATTTCAGTAAAAATTACCCAAAATTCTACTCCCGTAACAATTCAACTGTTTTGATTTTCCTACTTCCTTTCCATTCTTTTTTTAAATAAACACTCATATGTACAAAGACCCACACAAACACACACAAACATATTTTTACATACCATGGTATGCCTGGGATTTTCCTTCTGCTGCCCTTAAAGGTGAAGTTCAGTTTATGACTCACATTCATCAGGAAATCAGCAAAGGGATCAAATTCCCCACCTCATTCCTGAAGGTTAATGCCTGTTTTATTCTGCCTTCTGTAATTACCTGGGTTATGCTTTGTTTACAGTGTGGTAAAGAAAGAGCAGCCCTATTCAACACCTACTTGTTATTTTTAAGATAGCACATTAGATCTAGTTATGACTAGAGAAACAAATATAATTTCAGCTTTTCCACCAATTCTGAAGATTTTGTAATAGTTTGCATCTTTATTTATAATTTTATTGGCTGCAGCAATGTGCTAGGTTCTTAGTGAACTGCCGTCCCCTCAACTTGCATCAGCCCTGCCCACTGCCATCTTTGGGGCTCAGTATGAATCACCTCCTCACTCAACACCTTCTCTGGTCCCATCACCCTGTATTCCCACTAGCTGCACCTCGTTTATTTCCTTCAAGACCCTTCATCCAATTTATAACTGTACATCCATGTACTTACTTACTGAATATCTCCTCTACTCTTCTGAGCTCTCTTAGGAAACAGACTGAATCTATTTCATTCAGCAAGGTAAGGTCATATGATATAATATAAACACAGCTGGAGGATAGAAGCAAAAATGTGGGAGAGTGTATGGGGACACCCCTGAATTCCGCCAGTGTCTTGTCTACCCATTGTAGTCTCAGTACTTGAGGGGCCACATTTCTGATTATTTTTCTTGTTGAGTCACTAAGTTGTGTCCAACGCTTTTGTGACCCCATGGACTGTAGCCCACCAGGCTCCTCTGTCCATGGGATTTCCCAGGCAAGAATCCTGAAGTGGGATGTCATTTCTTTCTCCAAGGGATCTTCCCCAGCCAGGGATAGAACCCAGGTCTCCTGCATCTCCTGCATTGGCAGGCAGATTCTTTACCACTGAGCCACCAGGGTCTGATTATTCAGATTTGTCTTTTAATGGTCAAATTGCCTACCGTTGAGTTCTGTATTTTTCCTTATCTGTGAAAAGTATAATCAATTTAATTTTTTTTGCTCTGCCTTGAGGTTTGTGGGATCTTCGTTCCCTGACCAGGGATCCACCCACACACCCCTTGCAGTGGCAGCACAGGGTCTTAACCAGTGGACCTCCAGGGAAGTCCACAATCAATTTAATTGTGGTCGATATTTCTTATTGATTATAATAAATATAATATTTATTGATTATAATAAATATTATAATATTTACTTGCTTGTAGCTTTTCATCCGGAGAAGGCAATGGCAACCCACTCCAGTGTTATTGCCTGGAGAATCCCAGGGACAGCGGACCCTGGTGGGCTGCCGTCTATGGGGTCCCACAGAGTCGGACACGACTGAAGCGACTTAGCAGCAGCAGCAGCAGCAGCAGCAGCAGCAGCAGCAGCAGCTTTTCATCAGAGATACCAGAGGCGATCTCTTTCAGACTTCAGCTTTAAATGGAGTATTAACTCCCAACACTCATAGTAATAAGTAGGTGTTACTTAAGGAAAGGCATGATTAATGCCCAGCAATCTTGACCTCTTTTTCCGTCTTGAGTGATGCACTAGATGTTTACAGAATATAAAGGCAAAAACCCTAATTAGATGAAGGGAGCCAAACTAGGTCAGTTCTTCAATGTTTTGCATTAATAAACAAGTTCATGAAGCAAGAGCAATAGAGACCATATTTATCTAACTTGTGTCAGCTTGCCAACTATACACATCCACAGGAAAAATCCCCAAACTTGCCCTTCAGGGAAGAATCTTTCCACTCAGCCTACTCTCGCATTGTCATATCAATTAGGTAAAGAAGTGGATGGTGGAAGAGACCAGAATATACAAGTATTCTTAAGTGTCAGTTGGCTAGCGACCAAGTAAGAGTTATTTCAGTAAAAGTACCTTTTCATATGCTTTCTTTGGGGCTTCCCTCATAGCTTAGTCGGTAAAGAATCTGTCTGCAATGCAGGAGACCTGGGTTTGATTCCTGGGTCAGGAAGATCCTCTGGAGAAGGAAATGGCAAGCCACTCCAATACTCTTGCTTAGGGAATCCCATGAACAGAGGAGCCTGGTGGGCTACAGTCCATGCGGTCGCAAGAGTCGGACACGACTGAGCGACTAAAGCACCACCACCATGTTCTTTCTTCAGCTGCTGACTGTGGCTACAACTAGATATGTTTATATGGCTCACTCACATTTTGAAACAGCCTATGAATCACTTGTAGGACCTTCTTAGGACCCTTTCTTGAAAATTCTTAGATTTATCAAGGCTTTCTTTAAGTCAAGATACAATAATTTCATAAGTGCACCTGTTAATAGCTGGTTGGTATTAGCGATTACGACGATAAACCCTTACTGCATCACTCCTTGTCTATGATTATGACATAGATCTAGAATTTTTCAGATAGCATTTCCTTAGTGACCCATGGCTTCCTTGTTGCAATTTAGTCCACTGTATCTAACACTATCTATTTTGGTGTATTTTTGAAAGATTAAAGTTCTTACATGTTTTGTTGGGTAGTTTTAATTATGTGTTTTAAAATAAGCTAATGAATCTCTTCATCCTCCCTATTATCAGTAGATTTGCATTTTATAAACCTTTACTTATATTTGCTTGGGGAAATACCCTGCATGGATATGATTGTTTTCTATGAAAGAAAAATTCATTTAAGCTTAAACTAGAATTCAGTCACATGCCTCACTTTCACAAGGATTCTAAAATTGCCTTTTATGCTTGTGACAAACTCTCTCAAATGGAACTATTCTAGTACTGAATAATTACATTAGATTCCTTACCCAAAACTGACTTCCTAAAGAGCCAGAAAGTGAAGAACAAAAGAGCCTCTTGATGAAAGTGAAAGAGGAGAGTGAAAAAGTTGGCTTAAAGCTCAACATTCAGAAAATGAAGATCATAGCATCCGGTCCCATCACTTCATGGGAAATAGATGGGGAAACAGTGGAAACAGTGTCAGACTTTATTTTGGGGAGCTCCAAAATCACTGCAGATGATGATTGCAGCCATGAAATTAAAAGACACTTACTCCTTGGAAGAAAAGTTATGACCAACCTAGATAGCATATTCAAAAGCAGAGACATTACTTTGTCAACAAAGGTCCGTCTAGTCAAGGCTCTGTTTTTTCCAGTGGATGGAAAGATGTGAGAGTTGGACTGTGAAGAAAGCTGAGTGCCGAAGAATTGATGCTTTTGAACTGTGGTGTTGGAGAAGACTCTTGAGAGTCCCTTGGACTGCAGGGAGATCCAACCAGTCCATTTTAAAGGAGATCAGCCCTGGGTGTTCTTTGGAAGGACTGAGGCTGAAGCTGAAACTCCAAAACTTTGGCCACCTCATGCAAAGAGTTGACTCATTGGAAAAGACGCTGATGCTGGGAGGGATTGGGGGCAGGAGGAGAAGGGGATTACAGAGGATGAGATGGCTGGATGGCATCACCGACTCAATGGACATGAGTTTGAGTAAACTCCAGGAGTTGGTGATGGACAGGGAGGCCTGGCGTGCTGCTATTCATGGGGTCGCAAAAAGTCGGACACAACTGAGCGATTGAACTGAACTAAACTGAAAGAGCCAGAGGTTAATGATTGTGGGCCCAGGAAACAATAAAGGTGAGATCTTTTCTTGGAAAATAAACAAACTGAATCTGCCCTACAAAATATATTTATAGAGGGACTAAAAATCCCTCTCTGGTCTACAGTATCGACCTGCACTTAACTCCGTATTTCAAGTGAGGAATTAAGAGTTTCAATACCGCCTTTTCTCACTGCTTCTTTATGTCTTTTCCTACGACTGCTTTATATTTAGAGGCGAGAGGCAGTAAAAATGTTAACAAGAGCAAGGAAATTAAAAAAATTAATCAAAAAATCCTGTTATTTCACAATATCACAGATGTTTTCATTTTTCAATCTATTCACTTGTTTATTTGCATATTCATTTCACCGCGTAGTCACAGCATCGTGTGACAGTGCTTTTGCGGTCTGCTTATTCCCACTTTACGTCAGCTTTTAAAGGTAACTAGTATCCGTGCTCTCTTTTCCCGGGAACGCAACCGGAGGTCTAGAGAAATAGCGCACCCAAAGAAAACCTGTGATTCAGCTAGAGGGGATTGGCAAGGAGTGGGTGAGGGAAGGGCGGAGGCGACCTCGAGGCCCCGGGCCCCGGGCCCCCCAATCAGGCCCCGCCCCGACTTCCCAGGGCTCCTGCCGACCAGGCCCCTCCCCACCTTCCCAGGGCTCCGGCCACCCCGGGCCCCGCCCCGCCGACTAGGTCCCGCCCGCTTTCCCCGGGCCCCGCCCCGGCCCGTCGCCATGTTGTTCCCTCCGTGCAGGACGGGTGCAGCTGCAGACTGACCCTCGCCGTGCCGCCGACGTCTCCTGCCCCCTGGCTCCTCGACCCTCTTCACTTTTTTTCCCCTGCCCTCGGACGGACCGGCCCGGAGCTCCCGAACTTATTCCGTGTGGCCGTGAGGTGAGCGGGGCGCCGACTCCCCTCGGGGCCGGCCGGGGGTTGAGGCCAGCTGCGCGGGCGTCAGGGTCTGAGCGGAGCCCGCCGACGGCGAGTGCGGCCTGGGCTTCGGGCACTGGGGCGGGGGGCGCGCGCGGCCATTGCGGGTCACTTTTCCGCTCCCCACCCCGGGAGAAGGGACGACTTGTAGCCCCTTGCCTCCTACTGTGTCTGACGCAGGTGGAAAGACGGGGTCCCACACCTACACACCCGGGGAGAGAGATACACGCCCCAAGACAGACACCTAGAAGTCCTGGAGACGCACACGGGGAAAGAGATCCATTAGCAGCTGGGATCAGGGAGAGGGACACAGCCACACAAACCCCTAGTGGGGAGAGAGGGCATTTGCTACCCGCAGGGAAACACGCATACACGGAGAAATCCACCCAGGCACCCCAAAGCAACCCACTCTGACGTGACTCGCAGAGAGAAAGCAGAGGCGCGCACGATTTGATACTGGCGACTTCTGACCTGCTTCCCAGGTGAACGTTTGCTGAGGTGTTAGTACCACTCTGGAGACGAGGAGGGAAATATAAAACTAATCCTAGGGGCTGGAGGCGGTTTGGGCCGTTATCGGATGCAGACTCTGGCCAAGGTTTCCGAATGGTGTTCTTCTCGTTCTTCCAACTTCGTTTTTTAAAGAGACAAGGTGAAAATTTTAAGTGCCAATTTAATTAATTTAAGTCGAAGAGTATCAGTTGGGTTTTGGGTGGTTGGTTTTTTTTTTTTTTTTTCAAGTGATGATACATCCCGTGACCAGGGTTCTTTTGAGGAATGACTTCGGGTAGTTTCCAAATCGTCACGTGAACACGCTCTTTATGTAGGATTTCAGTGGCCTGATAAAAATAGATTTTGGTTGCTTTTTTAAAAATTAATGAAAAATTATTTTTCGTGCTTGTCTTTCTCTGCCATCATAATTGTAGTGGAAAATCCCTAAATTGCCTGTAAACTCAGAAACTTTTCAGTGGAACAAAACTCAAGACATGAAGGAAGCTCAGTACTCTCATGCCACGGACCTTTAAGGAGACTGTTTTTCGTTTCTGTTTTAGAACCTTGGGTTGAAGTTACCTTCACTACTTGTCTCAAACTCTGCATCTGGTGTGGCCGTCTGGTGTCTTCAGTTTTTTTGTGTGTGGATATTGTATTAATAGTAAATTCCTCTAGTTTATACTAAAAAGCTTCTGGCTTGCTGGCTTATTTACTTTGGAGAGTTTTGTGAGTTGGAGAGATTTGGGGTTTGTCATTTGTAAGGTTAAAATAGACCGAGGAAAACTAAGTAGAATACTGTTGGCCTTGACTCCTGGCCGAGTTCTTGGAGACTAAGGAAATACTTCAGTGCTGTTCGCTCTTGTCCAAGCTCTCCTCTTGCCATTTCTTTCTTCCTCCGTCACTTCTTCCATCTAGACTGTGGTTCTCTGGAGGACTGAAGATAAGAGCCAGGATTCCGAGTAGGCCCCTGTGAATTTAGAGTGCTAGTAGGGGTTGGCATTTGACAACCTCTGCAGCCTTTTTGGTTCACACATGTGAGAGAGTGCTGCAGGCATCTATTGAGTAAAGACCAGGAGTGCTGCTCAACGTCCTCCAATGCACAGGACAGCTCCTGACAGAGAGTTGCCCAGCCCAGAATGTTGCTTGTGCTGGGGTTGAGAAATCCCGCTTGACGTCAGTCCATGTAACTCCAGAGCTCACAGTCAGTGCTGTTGGTTCTTGTTTAGGAACCTCCTGGACTTGGGAACTTGAAGAGATTTCCCTTGACTAAGAGATATATTCATTCATTTGAAAGAATAAGAGTGACCAAAAATTTTCTGATAACAGAACTCTCCCCCCGCTCCGTTTCTGTTTCGTTGGCAAAAGTGTTGGAAAGAACTTGAGGGGCATTCAGGGCCTTTGAACCTGACTTAGGAAATTTGGTTTCAGTATTATTCGAATTGTCAGCAAACATTTTCTGAGTAGTCTTTGGTTGCTGACAAAAAGGCGCTAGTGATACCAAGGGCAGTGGGGAGTCCCCCCCTCCCCGAATCATACAGTCTGATCACAGTCATGAGATGGGGATCTAACTTTGTCCTCCCACAAAGTTCATTACCCAGCCTACTTAAGGTCGTGGGCCAGGTGTTGTTAAACAAAACATTTGCAAACCAGCTCATAGGTACCTGTTTCATGCTATTTACTGTGTGTGGACTTAGGTGAAATGGGGAAAGGTTGATGCATTTTTCTTTTTGTTTTCAATTTTATTGGAGGAGGTCATGGCAACTCACTCCAGTATTCTTGCCTGGAGAATTCCATGGACAGAGGAGCCTGGCAGGCTACAGTCCACGGGGTCGCAAAGTCAGACACGACTGAGCAGCTACCACATAGTTGGTTTACAATGTTGTGTTAGTTTCCAGTGTGTAGCATAGGGACTCAGTTACACATTGATTCTTTTTCACATTCATTTCCCATATAAGTTATTACAGAATATTGAGTAGAATCCTCTGTGCTACTCAGTTGGACCTTGTTGATGATCTGTTTTGTATATAGCAGTGTGTATATGTTAATCCCAAGCTCTGGTTGATGTGGTTTTGATAGCTTTGTAAATTGAACACTTGTGAATATTTACAAGAAACAAATTGAGAAGCCATTCTTGTTGAGCATAAAATTCTTCCTTAAATTAGCTTCAGTGGACAATAGTTCTGCATGGATTATATCAATGAATTCAAGAAATAAGCAATGAAAAATTTTAATTGATTTTTGCATTTTTTTTCTGACTTTTTCCAGCATGTTTTCATCATGCCTAAAACTAGCCCCTTCAGTCCATGTACTGCTTCATTCTGGTGGCAGATGTAACTCCTAGGTGAACTTTGTGAGTGAGAGGAGTCCCAGAGGCTTGGCCCTGGAAGTTCCCTGGTGGTGTAGTGATTAGGACTTGGGGCCTTCACTGCCATGGCCTGGGTTCAGTTGCTGGTTGGGGAAACTGAGATCCTGAAAGCTCTGCAGCGCGGCCAGGAAAAAAAAAAAAGATTGGCTCTATTTAGGAATTGCTGTGAGAGTGTTATTCATTCGGGCAACATGGCATCTTTTGTGAGGAGCTTTGCTTTTTGCCTTGTGCTGATGGACACTGAGTGTGTTCATTGCCAATGAATAGATTTCTCTGCCTTGTATCAGGAGCTGTCTGCTGTGGGGTAGAGGGGATGCTGAATTATACACCTAAAAATGATTGCTATCAAGTTCAGTCTACCAAAGGGATGTGTGCTCTGTTACTACTGGAGGGGTTTTATCCTGGGGAGTATCAAGAGAAACTGGTGCAGGAGGAGCACCCCCTGCTCTGGGGAGTCTTGCTCCATGTGCACTGGTTTGCTGCTCTGGCCAAGTTAGGTCACCACATTTCTTTCTTTGTAAAATTGAGCTGGTTGTACTTTGTAATGCCTGTGTGGATTTATGACACCAAGTAAAGACATCAAATTATTGGCTTCCAAGTACAGATATACCTCGGAGATATTTTGGATTTGGTTTCAGACCAAAGGTTTTGGTTTACCACTGTTTATGAAAGTTACAAGATGTTTATACCATACCTGTGTGTTATGCCTAAAAAAAAATACACACTTTAATTAAAAAATACTTCGTGGCTGAAAATTGTTGGCCATTGTCTGAGCCTTCAGTGAGTTGTAATCTTTTTGCACTGCTGATATCACTGATCACAGATCATGGTAACAAATATAATAATAATGAACAAGTTTAAAATAACGCAAGAATTATGAAAACGTGACGCAGAGACAAGCAGTGAGCAAATACTGTTGGAAAATGGCACTCATAAACTTGCTTCATGCAGAGTTTGCCAGAAACCTTCAGTTTGTAAAAAGCCCCTAATAACTGTGAAGCCCAGTAAAAGGAGGGCTGCCTGGAGTTCTGCCTCAGGCAAGCTGGTGAAGCAACAGAAGGAAATAAGCCAAATGGAAAAATGTGTGTGTGTCTGTGTGTGTGAGAAACAGGTCTCACTTGAAAGGTAGCTCAGTAATAAATTTGTTAATCAAAACCAAGGAAAAGAAAATAGAGCCTGTGACTAAGTAGATCATCAACAGAACATGTATTAAGAATTTTTTTTGAGGGGGGTGGTGAACTCACAAAAGGCCTCAGGGCGTTTGGAGAGCTGTGATGCAGATGAAAGGTCAAGGTTCCCGAGGGAGGAGAGCTGGGGGGCCCAGGTGTGTAGGTGAGGGGGGCCTGGTTGCCCTGGGTTGGGGAGGGGAGGCTGGGGGGTGCCTCTGCTGTGGAGAGAACTTCCCCAGCGTGATTCTTGGCATTGCACGTGTTGTGAAGGTGCCCTCCGGGTGTTTGCTCATCCTGGGTTCCTCCATTACCTTCTGTTAATTTTTAACCATGCCGGGTGCAGAGTAGGGCATGCTGGTGCTTATCACAAACAGAGAGAGGATGACGAGCGGTGAGCGAATGTAGGTGAGGTCGCAGCTAGATCAGCGTGGGCTGGGGAGAGCCAGCCCCGTGTCTGGGAAGAAATACAGAACGGAGCGAGGCAGGCCGTGGAGGTTCACCAAACCGGCTGCCCTCAACCTGCTCGTTTCAGTGCAGGGGCTCAGAACACAGGCCCCACTTGTGTCCACTGCCTGATGCCTTCCCAGTGTCTGCTATTGTTAGAGGGGGATGAAGAAACAGTGTGGAACAGCTTGCTACATTCATCCCGTGGCCACATTCATTATCCAGGAGTGAAGGAGAGCAGATCACGGCAGCCAGTGAACTGACTGCTGGGTCAGTGTGAGCTGAACCGTTTTCATCCCAGGTTCTTGTGAACTGGGCTAGGTTTTGGGGGAACAGAGGCTAAGGTCGTTTCCAGAAGGTTCGCTCTTGTGAGAGGGGCTGTATTTGTCAGTGTTGGAGAAGTCTGAAAAAGCGCCTTACAGATTTCTCTTCCTGGCACTTGCTCTGTAGAAGCATATCACAGATAATGGAGGGTTTGACTGCTTTAACAGGTTCGCAAATATCAGAACTCCCTGGAGTGTGGCATGTGGCTAGGCGACTGCTCTCGTGGGCGCAGTCTTGCTCTGGGATGTGTAATCAGAGCAGGGACTAGGTGGACGCACCTGAACATACATCTGTGGTTTCATTGGAGTCAGAACAGAAGAGCTGCTGGAAGGCCATGTGCTGGTGAATACAAAGCATTTCTAGAATGAGCTCCAGTACTCTTCAGTAACATTGCAGAACGTTTGGGAACAAACAGCTGCTACGCTCATACCCTGTTTCGCGTTAAGATTTGTGCAGCACCTGATTTTTATCATACTAGCCCCAGGGAACCCCGCCTCCCAAAGATAGGATGTCATAGAAAGGAATGTGGTGTGATCCACCATGAACTAATGAACTCCCTTTTGAGCACCGGTTGTGAAGCGTCCTGCCAGCACCTCTGTGATGCCCTCTGAAATGTCATATAACCTGCCCTGCCCAGTTCCCTGCACGCACTGTCGCTTGCTCTCCCCTCCCTCATCATCTGGAGAGTTCCATCCCCAACTCCTGCTGCAAACAGTTAATTAGGAAGGAGGTCTGCTGGTAGGGAGAGGCCCCTGGGTGCCGAGGGGGTGTCATGGGGTCTCCCCTTGTGCTTTCCACCCAGCCGGCCTGTCGGCGTCTGTGCTGAGAAGTGCCCTGTGCCCTCGGGGCCGATTTCTCCTTGACAGCTGTTTGTCCCCAGGTAGGTTCCCTGGCTCTTCAGCTTGTCACTGCTGGACCATTTACTTTCCATCTTCCTGGTTTTGTTGCTGTCTCTCACCTACAGTTGTTCTCTTGTTGTCCTTTTTGGCTTTGTATATATTTTTTGACTTTTCTTTTCTTTTGATGGGAGTGAAGGTCACGCATGTTTGACCTGCCCTGTTCAATTATACCAGGGGGAAGTTATCCAATCTTTATGAACTTGGTTTATTGATCCATAAAGCACGGGTGGTAGCGTCTGGGTTGCAGGTGACTTCAAGGTGCTCTGTGCCAGGTGCCTAGTAGACACTCAGGGAACAGTGGCGGCTGATGTTATTGTAGTCATAGCATTTGTTATTTGAGCAAAGACAGTGGCAGTAGGTCGGGAGTGAACTGGACACGTTTCTTGTGTGGTTGAAGTGGGTAAGACAGAAGAGATTTTGAAAATGGGGAAAATAATTAACTTGGTTTTTAGATCTGTTGAATTTGAACTGCCATCTGAATACATCAGATGACTGTATTATAAAAGGGGTGGGAATTCTTATCTGGCGCCCAAGGGGCAGAAGGGTGGAGGTGGACTTTAGGAATCACTAGGTTTTTATATCCCAGGAAGATATGGTTTGGGAAGAGGTAAAGGCATCATTGACACAACGGACATGAGTGAGCAAACTCTGGGAGAGAGGGAAGGACAGGGAAGCCTGGCAGGCTGCAGTCCTTGGGTCGCAGAGTCTGACATGACTTAGTGACTGAACAACAGCAAGGGCATCAACCTGGTGATATATATGGTCTAAGAGCCTCTTAGAAAAGGGAGCCATTTGGGTTGCAGAAAGCTAATGGGGTGAGGGGCAGAGAAGGCAGGGTAGCTTTATGGACGATGAAGTAGGAAGCATTTTCAAGGTCATTGCCAGGCCGTTAGACCTAACAGAGACAGTACTGGTGACTGAGTCCTGGCTAAGACTTCAAGGTCCCACTGATGCCTCTAGTTAGAGGTGTGATACTTGCAAGACCCTTTCCCATTTGGACCTCCATTATCTTACTTGTTTAAAAAAAAAATACCCTCAGAAGGGTACTCCCTTGAGATTTGATGCCAGGTAATACATTCAGACAAATTGCTCCATCTTAGAATTCACTGTCCACTGGGTGGGCCTCTGCTGAAGACACTGGTCAGCCATGAGGGTGTGTTTGTAGAAGTGTACACAGCAAAGTCCTCAGGGGGCACTTTTTTCTTCAATCGCTTTAGGGCTGCGTGCACCTTAGGGGTTTTAGATGAGCACTGAGAAGCCCTTGGATTGGCCTTTGGGAAGTCTCCCGTGACTTCTGCTGACGCTCGGGGGATAGAGAGGTTGAGAACCTCCATTCAGTGAGCAGGTGCAGAGTTGATTAGGCATAGAGCGAAATGTGTCACGATGACTGAGTAAGTCTGGGCTCAGGAAGGTTTTTGTAAGCCAAGTCAGCTCCCCACCTTGGTGGGGACAAACTGCAGCATCAGTGATGGAGACGTGTGATGAAGCGAACTTTCCAGAAAGCTCCCTGCAGCGCTCTGACGTTTCTTCTCGTTTTGACCTGGTGACAGTTTCCCAGCAGAATGGCAGTCTCTAATCTAGTTCAGTCCTAGATGCCGGATATACAGCTGTTCTCTTGAAATAGATCTTCTTGGGAAATTCCACCCCTCTTACTTAATTTCTCTAACAGCCAAGAAGTTCTACCTTGCTGTGGCCTCATGCCTTGTGGGGAGTGTTGCTATACTGACTCTTCCCTGAGCTTACATGGAAGTTTCTCCAGCCCTCACCCCTTTCTGCTTCAAATTAAAGATCGCAGGCAGGTTTCTTTCCTAACTTGAAGAGACGAGTCAGAACCAGGGTTCCCTTGAGTTACAGCAGATCATCGCAGATCATGTTCAGTTTGTGTTTTGTTGCTCTTAATATATTTTTCTAACTTGCACGTTCACATTCACTTCTTTCACAACACAGTCTTCTTCCTGAAATACCCTGCTCTGCTTCCTAGTGTAGTATTCCTATTTTATGACTTTTACCCATTTCTTTGCATTTTAATTTTGTCCCGCAAAGTGCAGCCTTAAAACTATCCCCACTCTTTTCTGTCAAGCATTTCAAGTGCCATTTTCAGGTGTCTTCATTACAGGTAAATTTATGCTTGTTCCTTTTGAGGACTTCATTAAATAAAATGAAGAACAAAATGTTCTCCTCACAGGAGTAGCAGTTTCCTGTGAATAAGTCTCTTGATTGAACTGTCACAGTTCATGGTCCAAGTGTAATATTAATGAAGTCTTATGGGTAAGGGAGAGAACCTCCAAACAGTAATGGCAAGTAAAGGTAAAAATCTTGAGAGTCTTATGAACTATACACGTTAATCACATGAAATGTACAAATGTTGCAGATGCGTATTGATCGTTGCTTTTTTTTTTAAACAATATTTTTAATCGATCATTTCTTGAGGTGCATACTCCATTAAGAATCTGATGAAACCTTTTTGACTCTTTCTAGAGGAAGGCTCAAGCACAGTTCCATCCATTCACTCACCCTTGTCTCACCTATGATTCTAGAAGGTGCATTTTCCTCCTGCAGCTCTTTCATGGACTCTCAGTTAAGCACACTCTGTGCCTGTACTTTCCAATGCAGTACTCATGTAGCAACTTAAATGTAACCGAATTGAAATGAGATTAACATTTTACTTCCTCAGTTGGACCAGCCACACTTCAAGCGCTCAGTAGCTGCATGTGATTTGTGACTACTATATTGGACATAAGAACATTTCCTTCATCACAGAAAGTTGTGTTGGAGCACATGGCTCTCTATTTTCAGGATAATTTAAGAAAATTGAGTTCCTTAACCAAATCTATGTTTTTCTCCTCTCTTCTCCCTACCCATTCACTCCACCACTGTTAGTGATTAGTTAGTATATCTAACTACAAAGGTGCCTTGTTTTAAGCAAAACTGAGAGTTTATATTTCTTAACAGTTCAGTTAGATGCCTGCTCTCCTTAAAGAGCACTCACGGAACGACTTCTTGAAGTAGGATGAGCTGCTCTGACTTGGTGACAGAGTGTGCTTTGATTTGTGCAGTCTTTCCTTCTCTAGCTGTCTCCAGGCAGTGCTCAGTGGCCACCTAGATAACGTGTTTTCATGTGGCAAGTTGTGCCTCCCAAGTTGGTCTGTGCCTGTGCTGTTTGCTTAATTCGTTTTGTTATGCTCCACTTCTTGCTGTGGAGATAGTGCCTATTATTATACTTAATGACTTCCTTGACATGCCTTGTTCAGCAAGACACCCAGGAAGACCGGAAATAAAAGAGTGGAGTTATGAGGCTATTAAGCGAGACACACCTGTATTAAGAGATATGGAAATAAATACAGCCTAGGTGAAAATAGAAACAATGGAGGGATTAACCATGCTTTTGTGGCCTTGGTTAGTTTCTTTGAGCCTCAGTTTCTCAAGCTGTGATATGAAATAAAGTGGCGTGCCTCTAACTGGGACATTTAACAGTGAGTGCAAAAGAAACATGTGATTTTGAAAAGAAGAAAAAAAAAAAAGATCTGTTCCTAAATTTAAATCAGGAGTGATAAATTCAGTTTAAATTTTTGGAAATGAGAGTTAGTCAAGGGGTTTCAGATTTGAAAACCTGAGAATTTGAGGAAGCCATTTATAAACCTAGCATCCCTTCGGCAGCTTGTTAACAGGAATGTGGGTCTTCAGCATTTCCTGTTGCATTCCAGAGTACTTATTTTAAAGTGGTTTTCTCATTTGAGTTTCAAGTAAGAATCAATTTTTTTTTGTCCTCTCCCACATATTTTAATAGACCTCAAAAACAGAATGGGGGAAGAACTGATTGAATAGAGAAACAAAAAACTGTAAGTCCGGAAAGTACAAATAGAAAAATAAGAATAGAATAGCAAGAAAGAAGGAGGAAGTAGTTTACTCATTGTTCTCAATTTAGCGTTCATTTGGTGCCTGTGGAAAGCTTTGTGCTAGATGCTGCAGACCCCAAAAAGGGCCAGTGAACGCATGGCAGTAGGTGTTGTGTGCCACTCCCAGGGGGGTGACAGTGTAATTAGGAAACTGTAAGGGAATGAGAGCTGTAATAGAAGTGGAGTGATTATGAAAATGAAGAGAAAGATTAGGTTGTGAGGGACGTGGCGAAAGTGGGCCTTTAGATAACTAGGAATTTCATAGCTCTCAAGATGTGGAGAGGGAACTCCTAGTGTAAGATAAGGGCCTGAGCAAAGGCAGGACAGTAAATGCCTGATAGGTTTGGGGGTGCTGACCTGTAGGGTTGTAATTGGGACAGGCAGATAGGTATGTGAGGTTAGAGAGCTCTTTGAATGCCATGCTCAGAATCCTATATAATAAAAGTAATAAAGAAAGAAATGGGTTTTGTTATGTGTGCAAATGGAGGCAGTTAGGTCCATGACCAATAAAAAGGGTCTACCTTTAATCCATACAAACATTTCTGTTGGAGATATATATTCTCCATGCTTGGATTTGACTCCCCCTTGGTTTATTGTAATAATCAGCTTTGGAAGCCAGCATGGAGAGAGAGACCAGAGAAAAGGCTCCTCTACACTATCCGTAAACAATTGATAGTGCAAGATAAAAGTGCAGGATTGAAAAGTTGGAAAAGAGTGTTATAAAAAGGAAAGGGCTGGCATTCAGTGCTCTCTTTTTCTCTTTAGTTTTGAGGTATCTGTTGAAAACATAGTTCATTTTCTTTGCTGCCAGTAACCTACTTAACCAGCTTCCCGTTCAGATGCGTGTGTACCGTCGTTAACCTGCATTGTTGCCAGCACATGACCTTGTAATCCTGACGGAGTATTTATTGTGTGTGTAACTGGCTTATTGAAAAGGATATTGCTGAAGGGACAAGGAGATCATTTGTGGCACGTATAAATTAGGGTCTCATTGCTAATTCTCAGGCCGAGTGTGTGTGTGTGTCAATAAAAATATGTCTAGATTATTTAGTTATAATTCACATACAATAAAGCTCACCTTTTTAATGTGCACAGTTCAGTTGTTTTTAGTATAGACACTAAATCATGCAATCATCACCACTAATTCTGGAGTATTTTTGTCATATACCTTCCCCTCCCCCCACACACACACAAAGAAACCTGTACCCATTAGCAGTCACTCCCCATTCCTTGGAACACAGATTTACTCTCTGTCCCTGTGGATTTGTCTATTTTGAACATTTCATATAAATGGTATAATGTATGGCCTTTTGTGTGTGGCTTCCTTAAATTATCATGTTTTTAAGGTTCATCCATGTAGTTGCATGTATCAGAACTTCATCCTTTTCTGTGACTGATTAATCTTCCATTGTATGGAGAGGCCACATTTTTATTAGTTATTCATCAGTTGATGCACATTGTGCTGTTTCCATGTTTTGGCTATTATGATTAATACTATGCTATTCATGTACAAGTTTTTGTGTGGATTTTTTTTATTTCTCTTGAGTACATACCTAGGAGAGTACTGTGGGCCATGGGGTCGCAGAGTCGGGCACAACAGCTGAACTGAACTGAACTGAACTGATGGTAACTCTGCGTTCACCTTTTTGGGGAACCGCAGATTGTTTTCATTGTCATTGCACCATTCTGCCTTCCCTTCCCTAGTGGTTCAGATGGTAAAGCGTCTGCCTACAATGTGGGAGACCTGGGTTCGATCCCTGGGTTGGGAAGGTCTCCTGGAGAAGGAAATGGCAACCCACTCCAGTACTCTTGCCTGGAAAATCCTATGGAAAGAGTAGCCTGGTAGGCTACCATCCATGGGGTCACAAAGAGTCGGACACGACTGAGTGACTTCACTCATTCTGCCTTCCCACCAGCAGTGTATGAGGTCTAGTTTTCTCACATCCTCAGCAGCACTTGTTATTGTCTGCCTTTTGGGTGTGAAGTGGTCCAAACTATAATGAGTTTTCATTTGCATTTCATTCCTGGCTAATGATATTGACCATTTTTGTCCATTTTTAAATTGCTTTTTAAATTATTGTTTTAAGAGTTCCTGGATACAGGTCCTTTATCAGATTAATGATTTGCAAGTATTTTCTCCCATCCTGTGGATTGTCTTTTCACTTTCTTGATAGTGCCCTTTGAAGTACAAAAGTTTTAGATTCTGATGAAGTTCATTTGACCTATTTTTTCTTCTGTTGCTTGTGTTTTGGGTTTCATGTTGAATTATTTTTAATATAATCTGAGTTATAGAAAACTTTAGAAAGCAGTTGTCCTTAAGGTCTGATGGATAGCAGTATTTGAAGAAAATTTAAAAGAAAATTATTTCTATCTCAGTTACAGCATTCAGTCAAGCTAGGCTTTAAGTGAAAATGAAGTTTTAAAAAATGCTTCTGAGTTTGCCAACCCCTGCCCACATTGCAGATTCAAGAGCAAAATAAATGATTGTTGTTGCTTTAAAAGAATACTTTTGATATTTGAAAAAGGAGTATGAGTGTGAAATCAAGTCAGGACTTTAAAACTTGGTGTTGATTGTTCGAGATTTTCTTGCAGACTTTCATGTTAACCTATGAACTTTTTACATGGTGTCATCACAGCGTACACATTCTTTGGATTTATTACTTAATGCATTTCTACAGACCCGTGTCTCCAGTCTTCTCAAGGGCTGCAGAGCATCCTCAATTATGCATTTAGGTCATTTTCATTTGCCCCACTGGGAACATTTTTGCAATTTTTTTTTCTCCTTGCTTTCTCTTTTTTGAGGGCAAGTAGTTTTAGAATGATATGGGGATGTATTTTTGGTGTAGAGTTTAGAAAATGGATGGCTCAGGGAAAAATCTGGGCATTTTTATCATGGTATAAGACATTTTCCTTAACTGAATCTTTTTCGAGATCTTGCCTCTTTACAAACGTGAAGTTGCCCTGGGAGGCACACTGATCTCAGTATTGCCTCTGCATGCAGAGGTGCCTGCGGGGGCTGCCAGGAGCGCAGGGGCAGGGCTCCCGGGGAGCTGAGGTCTAGCCGCCTGGCCAGGGGTGAGCAGGAGGAGGGGTTTGGGGTGAGTAGCTTACTGCAGTCTCAAGTAGGAGGCCAGCCACCCCAGAGCCCGCTGACACCGTCGGTAGTTGGAGAGGGATGGTAAGTGAGCGACCACCACTCTGCCCCAGGCCTCCCTTCTGCCCTCCCCGCAGCCTGCTCTTGTGATCGCAGACAGATGCTTTTTTGGACTCCGCATCTGCTCAGGGATGCAGGTAGGCTCACTCCGAGGGCATTGGCAGAAATCTTCTGGTGGCCTGCCCCTGAAGTCCTATGGCCACACAGCTTGTTCCTCACTCCACCCACCCCCCCACGGCACCCCCCCACCGCTGGCTCCAGGTGCCCTGTCCACCTTGGGCTCTCCCTGGCCACGTGGGTGCCTTCTCACCTCGGTCCTGCTTCCTGGTTCCAGTCATACCACCCCCCCAGTTCCTTCCTCCTCCAGATGGAGCTGTGCAGTGGTCAGAGCCACTTGGCAGGGTCAGAGGCCCCTGGGGTGGACACTTTCCTAGCTGTGTGACCCCCAGCAAGGAATGTCACCTCTCTGAGTCAGAGTCCTCACCCCTAGGATAGCTGGTGACGAGTGGATGCAGAGATGCAAAGTTGGTGGCCTGAAGGGCTCAGTCATTGTGAGGGTGGTGGTGGTTTTGTCCTTAACTCCCAAATGTCAAGATTTTGAAGGGTATTGTGTTTTTCATTGATTGAATTTATAAGTTGAAGGCTGCTTCATGTAAGTCCCACAGAAATGCCCTTTGCTTTTAAAAAAGGGAGGGAGAGGAGTTTGAAACTGTTGATTTAGATGGAAAGAGGCTAGTGCTTTAGCACAGCCTAGTTGGCCCGGGAAACCTCCACACTGAATTTGGTGTGTGGGACTAGGCTCCTTTGACTTCCTAATGTCAGCCTGCATTGCCCTCTCATTTGTTCTGCCTGGGACTCTTCCAGAAATCTGGCTGAAGAAATGGCCATAAAAGAAACTTGTCTGGTTTCCATGAAACTATCAGTAAAGGCTTCTTCATGTGTTTGTTCCGCAGAAGCTGTCTGTGCTCAGGTCATGAGCCTGGCACAGTGGTGAGCCGCTTTCCCTGGTGTCCGTGTCTCAGTGAATCTTTCCTCAGCCCTCCGGTAGGTCCTGCTGTCACCAGAGTCCCCAAGCTGCAGGGTGTCCAAGAGCTTGGGCACGGGTATGGGCTCTTGGCCTTTGGCACGGGGAGCCAGTTCTCCTTTCTGCCAGTGGCTTTTGTTAACTCACAAAGTTTCCCCTCTGCTCTGGCTACCCAGAAAGAAGCTTCAGGACATTCTGCGCTGCCTTAGCCCAAAGTTTCCCGTGTCACATTAGGTGCCTGTCCCTTGAGTGGTCCTTCTTTTATCCTTGTCGGTATTGTTCAGTTGCTCTGCTGACTTTGCGACCCCATGGGCTGCAGCATGCCAAGTTTCTCTGTCCTTCACTATCTCCCGGAGATTGCTCAAACTCATGTCCATTGAGTCGGTGATGCCTTGATTTTATTCTCTGGAATATGATTAATTTAAATCACTCAAAATTTGGGCAGAATTTGAACAACGAATGAAATGTTTTACATTTCATATTAACCAGATTTTATATTTGTCTGAATGGGATACTTAGAAAAGTAGGGTGGATGGGGACATGTGAAAAACTTCTTAAAAAAAAACAAAGTGTAGTATTTGATTCTAGGGCTACTTTTAGGCTGAGAAAGGTCATGGACAGCTTGCAGGTGCAGTTTTCCTTTATTTATTTATTTATTTTTTAATTGAAGGACAATTGCTTTACAGAATTTTGTTGTTTTCTGTCAAACCTCAACATGAATCAGTCATAAACTAAGAATCTAGCTACTAATATAAGTCAGACATTTCTTTTACTTTTTAATTATTGTGTTTACTCTTAAAATTATGAAAACAGACAATGTATATTACTAAGGTGAGCTTTCAAATTTTTTCTTTGCAGACAATGATGATGTTTGAACTGAACAATTAAGGTAAGACTTATGGCCTGTGTGTTATGCTTTTCTTATTTAGATTTCTTTATAGTGTTTGAATGAATGAATAAATGAAGTCGCTCAGTTGTGTCCGACTCTTTGCGACCCCATGGACTGTAGCCTACCAGGCTCCTCTGTCCATGGGATTTTCCAGGCAAGAGTACTGGAGTGGGTTGCCATTTCCTTCTACAGCGGATCTTCCCAACCCAGGGATCAAACCTGGGTCCTCCCGCATTGTAGACAGATGCTTTACTGTCTGAGCCACCTGGGAAGTCCCTGCCAAGGGAATGGGTTTGGCGGAATCAGCAGGGAAAGAAGACCCTGTTGAGCTTGACTCTAGTCCGGCACAGTGAAGAGACATGTAGTTTTTTTTTTTTTTTTTTTTTATAGTGTTTAACTGATTGCTAAAGTCATATTTCAGCTTGGGTGAAAATTATTGCCTTTGGGCAATCCTAAACTGAAGTATAAAAGGCTTCATATTACATTTTAAGGTAAGTCTTGAAAAGAACATAGCAGGATACCTTTATTCATTCAGCTTATACTAAAGAGGTTTCAAAGGATTTTTCTGTTTTTAGAGAAGCAAACGGGAAAAATTTTAATGTTCATAAACTAATTGTTATGTTAATGATAGATTGCATCAAGCTAACTTTTGTTAGATGTCAGTGGGAAATAAGATAGTTTGTATAATTATCTTTATCATATGTGTGTCTATATTCAGTGCTGCAGCTAGACTGAGAGAGTTGTGTATGTCTGTCTTAGTTGTTTGAGCAAATGCCAACATACTCCCAAATAGGATATCTCAGTTCAGTTCAGTTCAGTCACTCAGTCGTGTCCAACCCCATGAATCACAGCATACCAGGCCTCCATGTCCATCACCATCTCCCGGAGTTCACTCAAATTCACGTCCATCAAGTCAGTGATACCATCCAGCCACCTCACCCTCTGTCGTCCCCTTCTCCTCCTGCCCCCAATCCCTCCCAGCATCAGAGTCTTTTCCAATGAGTCAGCTCTTCGCATGAGATGGCCAAAGTACTGGAGTTTCAGCTTTAGCATCATTCCTTCCAAAGAACACCCAGGACTGATTTCTTTTAGAAAGGACTGGTTGGATCTCCTTGCAGTCCAAGGGACTCTCAAGAGTCTTCTCCAACACCACAGTTCAAAAGCATCAATTCTTCAGTGCTCAGCTTTCTTCACAGTCCAACTCTCACATCCACACATGACCACTGGAAAAACCATAGCCTTGACTAGACAGACCTTTGTCGGCAAAGTAATGTCTCTGCTTTTGAATATGCTATCTAGGTTGGTCATAACTTTCCTTCCCAGGAGTCAGCGTCTTTTAATTTCATGGCTGCAGGCACCATCTGTTGTGATTTTGAAGCCCCCCAAAATAAAGTCTGCCACTGTTTCCACTGTTTCCCCATCTATTTCCCATGAAGTGATGGGAATAGGATATCTGGGAAGCCCCAAATTATATATGGGAAATGTAAAAAAATGTACCTATTTCCTGGTGTGTGAGTCTAGCATATCCCAAATCCCACATTATTATGCAAGAAGAATAGAACTATCAAAGTATGCTGATAAAAGTTATGATCACAAATCTCAAGGAATTTCTAAGACTTAATTCGGTAGATATGTAACCTCTCGTTTGGGTGGAGGTTGTTAGATTGCACAGTCTGGTTTATAATGTGATGTAAAGATACTAGCAAGTTGATGCTGTGCAGTGGAAGTTTGTGTCTAGCAAACTAGACACTTAACTAGAGACTTAACTAGAGTCCTGGGGTAAATGATAGACTAGAATTGAGCACGTTTTTTACACCCTTACAACACAACATGGAATGTCCATGTTTATGTATCTTGAAAACCCTGGGAAAGGAACAGTCCTCGAATGAGGGGCTACTGGGGGAAGTTTACAGTGTTAGGGATGACAGAGCGTTCTGAGGGCCAAGTTACAATGACACCCCACTCCAGTACTCTTGCCTGGAAAATCCCATGGACAGAGGAGCCTGTTGGGCTACAGTCCATGGGGTCGCTAATAGTCGGAGACGACTGAGCGACTTCACTTTGACTTTTCACTTTCATGCATTGGAGAGGGAAATGGCAACCCACTCCAGTATTCTTGCCTGGAGAATCCCAGGGACGGCGGAGCCTGGTGGGCTGCCATCTGTGGGGTCGCACAGAGTCGGACACGACTGAAGAGACTTAGTAGTAGTAGTAGTAGTAGTAGTAGTAGTAGTAGTAGTAGTAGTAGTAGTAGTGGGTGGGGTTGCCAGCAGGGGGAGCAGCGTGGGCCAGGGTAAAGGTGAGTATGTGGGCTGAGCCCATGGATCTGAATTTCACTTCCACTTGACAGTGCATTTCTGAATGGCTGATGGTGAGAATGGGGAACAGGACCAGGTGTCTTGCCTTAGAAGTTGGACTTAGACCTGAGTCTGGAAGACCACTAAAGAATGTTAAGGAGGGGGCATTAGCAGATGCTTCCCCAGTAGCTCAGTGGTAAAGAGTCTGTCTGGAATCCGCCTGAAATGCAGGAGTGGCAGGAGACGCGGGTTTGATCTCTGGGCTGGGAAGATCCCTTGGAGGAGGAAATGGCAACCCACTCCTGTATTCTTGCCTGGAGAATCCCATGGACAGAGAAGCCTGGCGGGCTCTGGTCCTTGGGGTCGCGAACAGTCGAACAGGACTGAGTGACTAGTACTTTCGCTTTCCCTATGTAAGAATAGTTGTGTGCATTTTTGGTTTTGCTGCTCTTTTTTCTGGTTTGAAGTCATGTGAGCAAGATTCCAAAGAATTAAACAAGGAACCGATTTAGTGCACTGTTACTGTGTCAAGAAATGAAGGGGTTTGAGATAGTTTCAGTTTCCTTTCTGACAGTAATTTAGCCTGGGCAGTGGGCAGAGCCATGTGCTGAGGTTGGAAAGTCTCCAGCTAGTATGCTCCCTGATTGCCTCGCCAATTTAAATTGTTTAGATTATAGTAGTAATTACTGTAGTAAGTAATGTCAGAGAGCCAATAAGAGGGGCAAGTTGCCACATGTTCGTAAGAATAGTGTGGTAGCGTGTAGTAGGAGATGAATTCTTGCTGGTTATGGGGAGTGTTCAGTTATGCTGGCTTCGTTATATTGGGTCATGCTCTTGTATACCAGGAGATTGCCAGATAATGTTTGTTTACTGCAATGATTTATTTTTTCTTTTGGTTGACGTGGCTCAGCATGTGGAATCTTATTAGATCTCCAACTAGGGATCGAACCTGCGCCCCTTGCAGTGAAAACATGGAGTCTTAACCACTGGACCGCCAGGGAGGTCCCTACTGCCTAGTCAATATAACAATTATTGTTCATGCCTTAACTACCTTCCCATTGAGGGATTCACATTATCTACTTTCATGGGAAAATTAATTGCCATTTTTGCTGTAGGGCTGTGCTATCCAGTACAGCTGTTTGCTCTTTAAATGTGACTATTCAAATTAGTTAAGACTATATAAGATTTAAAATTCATTTCCTTTCTCCCACCAGGCACAAGTTCAGTGCTCAATAGCCACATGTGGCTAGTGGCTGTCATATCAGACAGTCCACATGGAGGGTGTCTCCTTCGTTGCAGAAAGTACTGTTAGACGGTACTAAAAATTGTCTGCTTCCAGAAATTTTAATATCTTAAAAAGGCATTTTATACTGAAATATTTACAGACTACATGCTATAATTTGATTCAGAATAATTTGGGAGAAGGGAAAATGGAACACTATGGAGGAAACAGGATTTGCTGTAAGTTGATAACTGGTGAAACTAGGTTTAGGGCCTGTGCGGTATCATTATATTATTCTCATTATTCCAAAATTGTGTATGTTTGACATTTTCCATAATAAAGAGTTAAAATAGAAGCCTTAAATACAAACAATGCTCCCACCAGTCTGTAAATAGGTGTCTGAGTCTTCATATGCCACCCCACCCCACCCTTGCCCTCCTCACTGGTGCACGGGGCAGTCTAGTCCTTCCCAGGGCTTCCCCTCAAAGCATGGGCACCATACCACATTTTGGTTTAAGGTTCATTGCATCCCCCTTCGAAATACAAGTAACAAACAGCCCAGGCTCGCATTTGTTCAGAAGTGTTGGAGCTGCCGAAACGAATCTTGTGGGTAGAATGTGCTAGGTTACTATATTATGATAAAAATTCCATTGGTGCTGACATTAATGTTAGCCAATACAAAAAAGTGTCCTCAGTGAAGAGAACAGAGTCCTTTACTCAAGTGGTTGGCTTTGGTCTGTTCACAGCCAGATCAGTGAACTCTGTCCCCTGTTCCCTGCTTGCCAGCTCCTATGGTGATAGTGTTGGGAGAGAGACAGAGAGGATTGGCTAGAAGCCCCCTGGCCTGAGAGGAAAGCCATCAGTGAACCATGCCACCAGAGGGCAATTTGCAGTTGCTCTGGAAATGTGCCCTCTTCGGTCTCCTGGTGCCTCTCTAACAAATGGTGGCAGGGCTTGTTGTGAGCTGAGAGGATGGTTTGGGGGTTAGACTCCGCTTTGACTGCCAGCCTCAGTCAAGGGTAACCAGAGGAAGGGGAAGAATGAGCCCTCAGCAGTGGTCGTCGGGAGTGACGGTAGGATGGAGCCTGGCGCGAGGTGCAGAGCTGAGTAGCTGACATCTCTTGCTGTCACGTATTCCCTGCATTTTCTTTCCCTTAGCACTGATGTTCAGAGAGGCATGTGGAACTAGGTACAGGTCTAAAGGAGTGTAATGGTACTCTTCTGTTTTACAGGGTTCCACAGTCAGAGATCTTGAGATTAATAATGGCAGGAAAATCATCGCTTTTCAAAGTCATTCTCCTTGGAGATGGTGGTGTTGGGAAGAGTTCTCTAATGAACAGATATGTGACTAATAAGTTTGATGCCCAGCTCTTCCATACAATAGGTGTGGAGTTCTTAAATAAAGATTTGGAGGTGGATGGACACTTTGTCACCATGCAGATCTGGGACACGGCTGGTCAAGAGCGCTTCAGAAGCCTGAGGACGCCGTTCTACAGAGGTTCTGACTGTTGCCTGCTTACCTTTAGTGTCGATGATTCTCAGAGCTTCCAGAACTTGAGTAACTGGAAGAAAGAATTCATATATTACGCAGATGTGAAAGAGCCCGAAAGCTTTCCTTTTGTGATTCTGGGCAACAAGGTTGACATCAGCGAGCGGCAAGTGTCTGCAGAAGAAGCCCAAGCCTGGTGCCGGGACAACGGTGACTATCCCTACTTTGAAACGAGTGCAAAAGATGCCACGAATGTCGCAGCAGCCTTTGAGGAAGCAGTTCGAAGAGTGCTCGCTACCGAGGATAGGTCAGATCCCTTGATTCAGACAGACACGGTCCGTCTGCACCGGAAGCCCAAGCCCAGCTCGTCTTGCTGTGGAAGTTAGAGAGGTAGCGACCTGACCAGCTCACCCACATGCACAGATGGGCTCTGGGCGGAGAAGAGGGTACGCGTGTGCAGCGACGCATCACATACTCAAACATTAACCGTGCCTGTCAGTGGGTGGGGGAAGTGACACATCCCCTCACGGGAGAATCCATTTACTCAGTAACGGCGCCTGACACGCACCCATTGTAACGGCTGTCTAATAATGTTTAATTTAAATATGTATGTTACAGAGCTAATAAGTGAAATGACCAAGACTTTATAATTAAAACACTTGAGTATCCTAGAAATTACTGTCTTTTCCCTGGGAATATGGAGAACTACTTTTTCTATGTGTATATTTTTATGTAATTAGCATTCTGTTCTGGTTCAGGGAAAGCATGTCCTAAAGCAATAATGTTAACTATTAAAGATTAAAATTGAATGCATTTGCACTGTGGTTATTTGATTACTTCTTCTTTCTCTTTATGTTCATTTTTTCACTCTGCGTATCAGAATTGATCTCACTAGTAATCACTTGTCATTTGTGTGCCACACGTGAGCCACACCCCCTTCAACACAGAAGCCAGCTTTTATCATTTTTGGAGGAAATCCTACTTCTGGCTGGTACTTAGTGTGAGGGTAAACAAAGACCTCTTTATTTGGGCATGTATTTATCCAGTGTCACTGAACTGTGTGGTGATTTGGTCGCAAGGAGATCTTTTGTCAACTCTGCTTCAGTGACCAGACTTAACTGATAAAGCAAATCATGGTCTTTTGTGGGTGCTGCGCCCTTCACGCTGATCCTGCCCTACAGAGGCACACCGATGCCTGGGCTGCATGTGAGTGAGGACAGCACCCAGGGCTGTAGAGCAGTGGGTGATCAAGGGACATGCTTTTTTTTTTGGGGGGGGTGGTCCTATGGCAGGGGAGTATGTTTTGGGAACAGCTAGATTGAGATACTTCTCTCCCTGGCCCCATAGCTTGGGAACCACTGACAAAGAATATCATTACAGTAAGCTAAGATTTTGAAAGTCTTTCACTTCCTAATACTGCAGACAGTTTGGCTATAAGCAAAACATTTTCACATTTTAAATTTGGGGAGATTAAATCTCTTTATGTTCTCAAGTTGATGAAGAGAGAGCTCTAGTTTTTATTATTTATAATCAATTCTGCTTCTCCAAACTAATCCTCCACTCAAAAAATAGGCATCCACTGTTAACAAATTAGCGTATATTATATATTGCCTTTATTTTTTTCCCTAGGGGAGTTGCTTTGTTATTTTAAACCAAGTGTGCCCATTGTTTTGTGATGTGCCCTTTTCGCTTAATCTGTCCGGATGTATTTCCATTCCAGTAGACCCACCTCATTTATTTGCTGCATGGATTTCTCACAGTCAAGCCCTTGACTGCTAGCTAGCTGGCAGTAGGATATTAACATTTCCTATACCTTGTTCACCAATGGATATCAGGAGTACATTTTTTGTTGTTTATTATTTGAATAGATGATAGAGTCACATGGTTGAAAAGTAGAAGGCATAAGGAACCAATGTCTCCATTTCCTGCTTGTGCAGGCAGCCATGTATCAGTCTCTTGGATATCCGTGTAGATTTTTAGTACATAAGGAAAGCATATTGTGTTTGCCAGGGCTGCCATAACACGTGGACTGGGTGGTTTAAACAATGGGGATTTCTTTTCTTACAGTTCCGGAGGCTAGAAGTCCACAAGCAAGGTGTTGACAGGTTTAGTTTTTCCTGAGTCCTCTCATCATGGCTTGTAGACCTTTCCTCTGCATACAACTCTCCCTATCTCCCCAACCCCACCTCTCTGTGTCCAGATTTCCCCCTTAGAATACTACTAGTGAGATTGGATTCCCTGTATTAGACAGTAGGATCTTGTTTATTTTACATATAAGGAGCTTATTTTAACTTGAATTACCTTTTAAAAGGCCCTGTCTCCAAATATAGTCACATTCTGAGGGACTGGGGGCTAGGCTTGTTGAATATGAATTTTTGGAGGGACACAGTTCAGCCCCTTACATACAATGTGTGTGTAGGTATTTACAAAATGTATAATTTTGATACTTGTATAGATTTAACTAATAGCTTAGTGATTTTCCCAAACTTTGAAGCATCTTTTCAGTAACTTTTTTCCAGTTAAAGATTAGTTGGCATTTCAGAGGTCTAGAGCTGGGCAGCAAAAAGTTTTTATCAAAGGACCGTATTTTCATGTGTGTAGACAGGCTGATGGAAGGGGGAGTAATCTTGCATCACAATGTGACTTAAAAGACCTGGTGAACAGAGGCTCCCTGAGCAAAGCCAGTAACTGAAATGGGACAAGAAGGGGAGGAACAAGACCTGACTGAAGAGCTTCAGCCGTCACAGGAACACTAACTGATGGAAGAGCTCTTCATGCTGCAGCAAAAGGTAGCTGAAAGTCTGGTTCTTTTAAGAAAGTAAAAGGCACTCAGATTGGTGTTGCACAAAGATGAAACGGAGAAAGTGAGAGTTGAGGAGCAAAGCAGGCGACTGCAGTGGCAGGAAGGGTGCAAGCAGCTGCAGAGCCCCAAGGGAGCAGGCAGGAGGGGAGAAGTGGGGCATGCTGTCCCTGTCTGGACCAGGGGCCCCAGGGTTACAGGTCCGATGGGGCTTTCGTGCTGTCTTTGGATATAAAGCCTTTGAGACAGGGCAAGGTTAAGGAAAAGGCAAACTACTGAACTTGGGAGGATGGACAGATGTACATTTGACAGTTGATGTAGTGGTTACAGTGTGCTGCATGGAAGATGGCAAAGTGCATATTTGTTAGTGGATATTTAACTGTTGTTGTCTCTTTCTTCCCCCTTGGGAAAAACTCCCCAACTGAAGTTAAAATATCGAAGATGGTCCACATGTTAAAACCTGGCATTTCATGTTTCTGTGAAACCTTGTATAAGCTTTCAGTGCCAGCAGCTTGGGGTGGTGGGGCAGGGAAGCGGTAGGTAGGAAGAAGGCTCGGTGTAGTCCATGGATTCTGAGAAATTACCACTGCGGACTGTCAACCAGGAAGTGCTTTCCTGACCATAGAGGTAATGGATGTGGGTGTAGCAGGGCGGAGGAGAGACCCACGGTCCCTACTTATGTGGAGAATGTGGGCGCCACTGAAGCATCCTAGGTAGTGAAAGAGGAGTGAACGGAGCTTGTGCATTTTATTTGGATCACTGGGAGTGCTAGTGTAGATGACGGGCTTAATGCTGACTTGCGTGTGCTCGGTGGGCCTGATGCCCAGGGTGCTACTGATGTCCCCCAATTCGTCTTGTGTTCCAGAACTTTCAGTGACATCACTTACTCTCTTTTTGCGAGCTCTTTTGCCTTTTTTGCTTTCGTTTTCCTAATGATCAGTCCCTGATCTTCCCCTTACATGAGTCCCGGTTCCATCCTTTCAGCTGTCCTATTTCAGCAGGCTTTTCCAGCACAGCCCATCTCTGAGATCCTGCCCACTCCTATGCCCATCACTGGATCTGCCTTCACGCTCTGACAGAGGCAGGCATATGTGAAAGCCGATCCTTAGCCACAGGGATCTGCTGCCACAGGGCCTGTGTTCTCATTCCCATCTCACTGTCAAGAGCCTGGTGACAAGGCTATTTGCAGGGTACTGCTGTCCTGTGGACAAGCGTGGATGGGAACCATCCCCACCCTACACCTTCCTGTTGAAACACCACGCGGCTCAGCTCCTGACTGGGGCACTGCCTCCCCTCTGCCTTATATGCTCCGGGAGGGTAGAGCAAACTGTATACGATAAGTATATGTGTGGGTCTCTCCAGTGAGCATGGCTGAGTTACTCCTGGATTTCTGAGTATCTTTTTCTGCTCCCAAAGCTCTGGCACCCAGTTTGAGGAGATCTGGATTCTGTAAAATGAGTTACAATGTATGTTTGCAGACTTTAGGGGAGATACCACTAAAATGGTCAAGGTGGTGGGGAGAGCAGCACCTAAAAAATCAACATTGGGAATCCCCTGGTGATTGAATGGTCAAGGGCTTGGTGCTTTTGACTGTTCAGGGTCCGGGTTCGATCCCTGGTCAGGGAACTAAGATATCAAAAGCTGTACAGTGCAGCTAAAAAAAATTGATACTACCATAATCTTGGACAAACATCTTTATTTAGGAAATCAAATAAATAGGGTAAAAAACTGATAGCAGCTTCACACAAAGATACAAGACCAAACTGAGAATTCCTTGCTTTGTTCATTCAGAATGAACAAAATTCTTCAAGTGCTCACAGCACAGAAAATACCTGGTTTTCAGTGAACATTTATTTGCTTTTCAATGGACATTTACTGGTTTACAATTAAGATCCCACAGTTATAGTAAAAAAACAGACCACTCCCGCCCGCTCGGGTATACAGGTATACAGCCTGAAAAGCCTAGAGTACAAGTGCTAATGTGACACAAGCTTTTCTTTGTTTACAATTCTAAAACTGCCTTATAACCTTCTACTAGTCCATCTATCAACAGGTTCACTTAATCCTTACTGTCTGAGGGAAAGGAAACAAGAACATAACCTGTCACTGTGGTCCTGGCCTCCCACTATACAAACCTGGGCTCAGGAGTCTCGAATTACAGCAGGATCACTGTTTCTAGTCTCTGATGGGGGCAGGCCTGTGGCATTTGGCATTGCAACACGGTCTGCTCCGGCTTCTTGGGTGGAGCTGTGTATACTGCCTATGTGTTTTCATAACATCTCGTGATCTATAAATGAGCCCATGTATGTGCTATCAACTTCATTGCCTACTGCAGAAGCTTTTCTTTTTAAATCTGCCTACCAAATCTTGACAATGATACTTGGTTCTGGAGTGCTTCATCAAGATCAACTATCTGAATGAGGAAAGTCAAAAGCTTATCTCAATTTTTAAAAATAAAGACATTTCAAGATTACCAATAAAGAGCTCTTTATAAATAAGTGTTCACAAGCAAATAGCAATCTGTTCATAGCTATAAGAAACTGAATGTACTATTTTTTAAATATAGAAGCAATTTCATTAGGTTTAGATAAACAAACTACCAGTAAAACTTTACCATGCTATTTAATTGTTACTTACAATGTACACATTCCTGAGTATAACCCACTGTAGTGACATTGTGTACTTCTGACTGATTTTTGCATTCAGCTTAAAAGGTGTTTCTTCCCAAGAAACTGAACTTTTCTGTCAAATGCGCTGGATCGAATAGGAGAATTGGGTTCATAAAATGGATTCATTGCAAACTAGGAGAGAAGAAAGTACTCAGGTGAGCTTGTCAAAGTAAAACAGGCTGACAAATCATAAAGATATTTTAAAGTTTTAAAGTAAGTAATCAAAGACATTCAAAACAAAAGTCTAAAGACCACATTTTTAAATTTCAGTGAAGATGTTACATTCTTAAATGTTAATGTCCCATTAAGGAAATTTCTGTCTTGGAGTTCCAGGGTAGTACCTGTGGCAAAACCCACGGCGGCACATATCTAAGCACTACCTGTGTAAGCAAAACCAACTCCTGGGATCCACCCTGTGTGTGAAATACAATTACACTCACATTCAACTATCAAGATGTTGATTCATGTGGAAGGCCTCTGGCTATATAAAACACACTAAAAATCTGCCATATGCTCTGACTGAAGGAAAGAGTAATACCACACTACTTTTAAAAGTGTGGTAATTTTTAACAATCAGATTTTTAATACTCTGCTTTAACACAAGGCAAGTGATCAGTTTCTCAGATGATATAATGAGTAAACCATAATATATGTGAGGGAAAATTAGTACTGGATGGAGTCACAAGTGAGGAAAGGAGTTACCAACTTTTATACCTTAATTGATTGGTGTTGTCCATCTTTATAAGAGGGCTAAATATTCTCTGCTACTTCTGACTAGGAATATTGTTAACTATGCTGATATGCAAAAAATCTTGTGCAAATAAAGAACATTTAAATTATTAATATACTGTTAGCACTACAGTTTAACCACTCACATATTACTATTTCAGTTTTCCTAATTAAGTATCAAGAAATGCAAGTGGCCCCTTTCTCCTTGACTTTGATAATACATCAATCACTTCCTAGTGGTTTATGATCTCCATTCATTGCACCATAACTTACTCGTTAATAAGTAGATGGGAAACAGTCTGGAATAAAATCATGAAGCAACTTCCCTTATATAGACTGCTTCTGTGTCTCTAGTTATGGTTCCCTCATAAAATCAACTATGTGCACCAAAAGGGAAAGAATGAAACTGATCTAAAAATGACTACGAGTTGTCCTGCATGTGTGTTAAGCTGCTGATAGAGACCTGCCTGGTGAGGGAGCTGCGAGAAATAGTCCTGCTGGGGGGAAGCTAAGCAGGGAGGAGAACTGGGCATCTAAGGGGATTCCCTCTACAGGCCAGTGTCCTGCCATAGTTGGCATGTCTTTTATAATCAGATTTTACAAGGTACAGAACATACCATACCTTTATGTATAAATCATAGACATCAGTAAAGAAGTTCTTGATTCCGTCTTCTTGCCTGACATCATGCAGCATAATAAATCTCATATGTGAAATAATTAAGGTATCATCTTTAGAAATGAAAACTGAAAAGTTGATCAGTTGATAAAATAGTCTTTTAGTCACATGCAGTGTATTGTGCGATGGAAAAGATAAACCCATAAACTGGGTTCAGAGTTAGCTTGCTGCTGCTAAGTCACTTCAGTCGTGTCCGACTCTGTGCAACCCCATAGATGGCAGCCCACCAGGCTCCGCCGTCCCTGGCATTCTCCAGGCAAGAATACTGGAGTGGGTTGCCATTTCCTTCTCCAATGCATGAAAGTGAAAAGTCAAAGTGAAGTCGCTCAGTTGTGTCCGACTCTTAGCGACCCCATGGACTGCAGCCCACCAGGCTCCTCCATCCCTGGGATTTTCCAGGCAAGAGTACTGGAGTGGGGTGCCGTTAGTTTTATCTTGAAGAGAACATAATCTTTTTAAGTTAGAAAGTAACTACAAAATAAAATCATCCTTGATATGGTTCAGATAAACCTTAATTTTATGAGATTGGACTTTAAAATTATCTGTTAAACAAAAGATGTTTTTCCCCCCTAAAAAAAATTAAAAAGCACCATAAATGGCCATTTTTTACCTAACACTTTGCAGTCCACAGACTCAGAATCTGGCATCCAGATCTCATGCTGGTCTGTTTTGTCACCCCAACCCTTTCTTAGAGCTCTTTATTAAACAGGTAAGGATATGACCTGCAGTGACGAATGCCGAGACAAACCATTCATTGAATTTGTCCACTGTCTTCAAGTACATATTGTTTGACAGCCACATGTTCTCATCTACAAGGTCGAGGGCAGCGTGAGCTATGAACTGGTTCAGATGGCGGTGATCGTCCTAGGTGACAGTGAGTGATACCAGATTAACACTTCCATTCAGGGAATTCTAGACACAGATTGCTCATGGGGAGTGGGGGGAAGCTTTCTGCTATTAAAGGTCTTCAGTGTTTTCACACTATTTTCTAATCTGGTTATCTAAAACTCAAATAGAAACACCCAATTACTTATGAAATGTGTTCAAGAAACTATAAAGATTTTTAAAAATTTGGCAAGAAGGAAGCTATCAGATTGCATGAGCATTTAAGCATGGGGGAAAAAAAAGGATACTTCTTTTAAAAAAAAAAAGAGTAGATCCTGCTTTCAATTTTTCTCCCCTTCCCCTCCCCTCCGCTCAGATCCTGCTTTCAAGAAGTACATATCTTTTGAGAAGGAAGACAGGAAAATACAAGGGTAGGCCAGGGAGGTGGCGAGGAAAGCTGCAGGCACCAGCCTCGGGCGGGGGCGGGGCTGGGGCTTGGTGCACAGGGGAGACAGCCTGGCACTGGCTACCCTGAGGTGCAGGGAGATCCCAGGGCTGCCAACCCGGCTCGGTGCCAGCTGTGTGCAGTCACCTGTGCTGACAGCGCAAGGCGATCCTGTCAAGCTGGAGACGTCCTTCTCATAGGCCTAAAAGGCCTAACTGAAGAAGGTGGGGCTGTCCCCCCGAATGTGGAGAGGGAATTCACAACCTGGAATGTAGCCTCACGCACATGAGATGCTTACTTTCAAAGTGCATTTTTCAAAGAAACCCTAGGTTCTCCCAATTCCTGTGCTGCAGTCCTAACCCTCAGAATGTGGGCATGTTTGGAAAGAGGGTTGTTGAAGACGAAATCAGTTACCATGAGGTCATGCTAGCAGCAAGTGGGTCCCTAATCCAGTGACTGACGTATTTATAAAAAGGGGGAAATCTGGAGACAGGCTCGCATGCAGGGAGAAAGCCACGGGAGACTGCAGTTCTGCCAAAAGGCACGAACTGCCCGCAGCTGGGAGAAAGGCCTGAAACAGGCCTTCCCTAGCACCTTTGGATGGAGCTGGCCCTGCTGATGGCTTGATCTCAAGACTTCTGGGCTCACCAACCGTGAGACAATCTGATTCTGCTCCTCTCAGGCAGCCAGTGTCTGGTACTATGACTGCAGCCTTGGGAAACGAATGGAGCTTCCTGGCTGAGGAGGCTGTGCCTGGACTGGAGGAAGGTGGTCAGGTGCCCTGGAATCCCTCACGTAAGTAAAGCACGTTTATACTTCAGTCCCAGCACGTGGACAAAACTTAACTTATTTCTGAGAGAAACGGATGTGTTTTGTGTCTGGCTCATGGCAGTCTTTCCCTTTGCATATGAGCAAACTTGATAGATCAGGAGAAAACTGTAGGAGTGGTTTACAAAGGTGAGTGGTAGCAGGAGAAAGAGCCAAGATCAAGTAACATGACAGTTTTTATAGGCACCACTTTGCCTACCACGAGGCCAGTGGAATGAGAAAAACTGTAAGTAGCTGCATACCACACAAAGCAACTACTGCTGCAGCGATGCCTCCCATCCAGCTTTCAAACAGCAGTGTGCTCCTGGGAATGTGGGCAGATGATGGAGCAACAACACCTGCTCAGATAATACCTTGGATTTCTATCATATTTCAGTGGCGAGGTCTGAACAGTTGAAAAGCGTCCTACATTGGACATTACACATCATGACTAATTTCAAACATCAGTTCCTGTCTTAAAGGACGTTAAAGCCTATTTTTGGAGGCTGGGAGAAACACAGCGCAATGGTCAGCAATTTACTTGGAATATAGCTTTGTACAGGGAGATGGAGGGACCAGCTCTCCTCATTCCAAGACCCTACAGCTCTGTTTACTCTTGAGGGGCACCACGTTCTTGAAGCAAGCTGTTTTTTTCGGAACCACTCTTGACAACAAGAAAGTTGGGTGCCGTCGCCAGGGAGGAGAGCATGAGGGCCCCACATGGCCAGTGGATGCTGGGGGAAGTCGATGACAACAGCTGCCATCCTGAGGGTGGCAGGAAGACATGGGAATCGAGGTCTCTCTCAACCTCTAGCCTGTCTGTCCTGCTGGAAAAGGTGATTTGAGGGCACAGAAGGGGCTTTCTTGCCATTTCAGGGCTGGAGTGCCTGCCCCTGCAGACCCAGTACGATCACTGCCTTTGGTGGGTGATCTAGGGACTGGCAACCAGGGAGAGGAGACCCAGGGCATCCTGTGAGCCTGTGCCAAGTGTGTGCTGAACTAGAGCACGAACACACAATGCAGAGGACACTCCCAGCTGGCTCCTCTCAACCTGCATGACTGCAGAGCGAGCCACCTATAGCTGTGCTGGGTCTGCAGTGACCTCATCTGTCCAGACCCCTTCCAGTTCCAGTCACATCACACCAGTATCATTACAGAACACAACAAGTGCTACGGGCTTTAAGGTTTCATACGCACTTTGGATTCTGCTTTTCCAGCTGGCAAAAACTCCATTTCAAAAACTGGATTATCATGATGACCAACGATGACAAAGTAGAAGCTTCCAGACATCGTCTTCAATATAGCTCCTAATTAAATGAAAATAATGTGTATTTTTAGTACTCAATACAAAAACCCAGGAAGTGAAGAACTCCCATTTTTAACTTAAACCTAAATTGTAGAGGAGGTGGCCCCTAAAGTGGCATGCTTTCCATGCCAAGATTGATAGATACCAAGTGATAGATACCACACCAAGATGATACCAAAGTGCTGCAAATCTGGAAGTGGCAATAATCCTCAAGCTCAAGTGAGGGGAAAGGGGTGGAAGCCTGCAATTTTCACAGAGCAAACAATGACATCATTCCATTCCTATAGATACATAGCTTATGACTGATACAATTTATTTATTTTGTGATATGTTCTGGAGAATCCACTACTACATTTTCATAGGGAAATTAGAAGGCCTCCAACATGAAATCATAAAAACGACATTCTCCTGATGGGAGGGTGTGGGCCATTGAGGCTGGCTTCCCCATGGGCTGGGCCAGCCAGCCTGGCGCTGAGCGGGAAACTGTGCAGCTGCCCAGCGCTGCGCAGACTGCTGTGCAGCCAGGCTGAGGCGCTGCTGCTCCCTCCTCCTCCCCTGGCGGCACTGTGCCATGGATGCCACTGCGCAGGGGAGTCTGTGATAGGCCTCCTCGAAAGAGAGGGAGACACAGTGCTGTGCCCTAGAAGAGATGGAAGAGATCACAATCCAAAAGAAGACATTCTGAGGCACAAAGAGCTCTTGCAACAAGGGTTGATAGGTTTGCTAACGGCATAAAAAGAGAAAATAGGGGTGCTGGGGGAGAAATCAATGATTCTGTGACTTTTAGCACGATCACAATCTGGATGGATGGATGGGCAGACAGGCGATGGACTCGTGTATGTAATTTTAGCACAGGGTCTTCTGAATCAGACAAAGCTAGGTTCACGTCCAGCTCCAGCGACACGAGCACAGGCACATGGAGACGTAGGGCAGAGGAAGGCCTCCCTGTGGAGCGGGGACGGGCTTAACCGGGGGCGCCGACAGCGGGATGTGTCAGAACCCAGGGCTCATCCGGCCTCACTGGGACTTCCATGCCATGAAACCTGAAGACAAAGGCAGGGATGATACCAAAGCTCTGCAAAACTAGAAGTGGCAATGATCCTCAAGCTCAAGTGAGGGGAAGGGGGTGGAAGCCTGCAATCTTCACAGAGCAAACAATGACATCATTCCTTCTTGCCGGAAAAGGTTTCATAGGTGAAGTCTGCCAAGGGAAGGGCTTGCTTTCTTCAGCACAAACATTTAAGTAGCAGCAGGGAAAAAAATACTCAAGGAAGATCCTTCTCCCTCTGCACACGTTAAGCAGCAGCAGGAGACACTATATGTATAAGAAGATTACCCTTCTTCTCTGGCCCCCAAACCCACTCAGCCCCATGTGGAGACCCGTGTGGGGGAGAAAAGGATATCCTAAGAAGAGCATGAGGATAAACAAGAAACTGCAAGAAAGAAAGGGGTGGTCACAAACCCGCCAGCTACATAGAACGAGAGCTGCTAGTCACGTGATTTCACACAGGCTTGAAGAAAGGACGCAGAGAAGCTGAGCAGTGCAGTGGAAGAAAAGGAAGTGGCAAGAGCACATAACCACCTTGTCCCAGGAAGGCAACGACTACAGCCATTTACTACGCGGGGCCTCCTCGGCTTCGGTGGTGAGCAGCGCTGAGACTTGCTATAGAATTCTGTGCTGTCCGATGGATGGGACTTTCTGCGAGGAGGGAGATGATCTCCACCTATGCAG
This sequence comes from Capricornis sumatraensis, assembly GCF_032405125.1. Taxonomy (NCBI): domain Eukaryota; kingdom Metazoa; phylum Chordata; class Mammalia; order Artiodactyla; family Bovidae; genus Capricornis; species Capricornis sumatraensis. The sequence continues at coordinate 133,827,240 of NC_091092.1, read as the reverse complement.
TCTTTCTGTCACCTGAAATAGGGGCCCTTCAAGTGTCTCCAAGGTCTTAAGGTGTGGGGGTGTTACACAGAGCTTGGCAGTGGGTGAAACTGGGGAACTGCAGGAAGAATTCAGGATGTTGCCAAATGTCTGGCTGAGGGGCTCAAGCAGAATATCAAGGTGATTAAGCTATAAAGGAAACCAGAAAGGGAAGGAAGAGGGATGAAAATGAACAGGTCAATTCTGTTGGGGGCAGCCAGAATGAGCTCCCCTGGCCCCCACCAAGATGCCCACATTCTAAGCTTGGGAAACTGAAAATTAATCTAGGTGGCAAAGGGCATTAAGGCTGTAGATGCAACTAAGGGCACCCATCAGCTGATCTTCAGGTAGGACAAGGATCCTGGCTATTCAGGTGGATCCAGTGTAATCACCAGAGTCTTTAAAAGTGGAAGAGGGTGGAACCCCAGGGAAGAGTTGGGGGTTCTGGGGCGGGGGGGAGCATGGCAGTGGGTGGATCGCCATGGAGATGAAACCTTGCTGATTTTCAAGATGGAGAAAACAGCCATGAACCAAGGAATGTGGGTGGCCCCTCGAAGCTGGAAAGGATGACGAAACAGATTCTTCCAGAGAGCTTCCAGAAGGGATTTATGCCCAGTGAGACCCGCGTTGGCCTTCTACCCTACAAAATGGTTAAGATAATAAGTTTGTGTCTTTTTAAGCCAGTAAATTTGTGGTAATGTGTTATGGCCGCAGTAGGAAACTAACAATGTGTCAAAGCTGAAAAAGCCTGCAGGCTTAAGAAAAGGGAGGTAGAAGAGACTGGGGACAGAGTGAGCTTATTTTCCATGGGTCACAGGTTTCAGAGCCCTGTGGAAATGGGGGGTGGCGGGCCAATAGTGCATTAAGGTAGAGCGACTCAGAGCAGTACAGGGACGAGTGGAAGAGAACAGCGGCTGGGTTTTCCAGCTAGGGTCTCATACCCCTAACACAGCCTTGAACAGGGAACTGCTCAGTGCTAGCGGGACGGACCTGCAGGGAGCAGGGGGAGGGCATGCCGTCGTGTGCTCAGTCGTGTCCGACTCTGTGTGAACCCGTGGACTGTAGCCCGCCAGGCTTCTCTGTCCATGGGATTCTCCAGGCAGGAATACTGGAGTGGGTTGCCGTTTCCTCCTCCAGGGGGAGGGCATAGTGCTGGAATGTAAGAAAAGGAAGGCAGGAAGGAGGTGGGGGAGACGGGATTAACTAGCCTCAACAAGGACGGGAACCGTCTGAAAGTTCTAGTGCCGAGACCCTCCAGGGCCTTGACTGATGAAGCCTGTGTCAGGTGACGAACAGCACGTTTGGGAGAAGCTGCCACAGTTGTTAAAATAGGATGAAGAAACCCTCCTGTACAAGGGCAGGACTTGTTGGCTGAACAGAGGGGAGCCAGGACTCCCGTCTGTGCCAAGAACAGCTGTCTGTGGTGGTTAAAATGTCTTGAACTGCTTTTGAGAGAGAGAACGGAAGAAATCAACACACAAGGAGCTCTGGACTTCTTGAAGAGACCATGTACAAAATGTGAGAAGTAGGGCACTAGCTAGTAATCGCCATAACGTGGGACCAGAAAGCCAGGAGGCTTGAGTCAGAAGGGCAAAAGCCCCACACGAGCTGAAATGTGTGCTGCATGTTAAGAAAAACAAGAGACGTGCAGGCTACTTTCAGGAAAAAGCAAGGGAGAATGGGCAACGATTTGAGGCACCTGGTGTGTAAACAACACAGGACACAGGTGTGTCAAATTTGAGTTTTCTCAAAGAATGGTTTTCACACAGTAAGTGTGGGAGACATGAGGTTAGGCAGGCTATGAACCCCAAGATGGGCATGTTAAAAAAAAAGTTGGGTTAACAACTCTGAGGGTGTGACTACTGACCAGGGACACTGAGAAATCATAGGAATAGAGCCAGGCTTTCAGAGGTTGGTAACTGTTATGCCAACTTTCAGAAAACAAAAAGGCTTATCTTGAAGTCAGAGTACCACTGAAGAGATTAAAACAGCAACAGAAACAGGTATGAAATGCCTGTCTTCAGTCAGACACTAACTATGCTGGGAACTTCTATGATAAACTAAGTCCTTTAACATGTATCCTTAGAAAGAGTGGGTCATTACTCCCTTGTTGTAGAAGAACAAATCATTCCAGACCTACACTCCCTGTTGTGGAAGGCAACTAGGGAGAAGGTGAGTCACCTTCTGAAGTCATGTGGTTCTCCACCTAAGCACTCATGGGAGACCAGTAGCCTGGGTGACAGCCCGGGGTACCCCCAGAGCAAGAGCAGTGCTGGGGACCCAGGGTGTGCACATTCTCTGCTGAAGGAGTGACAGGAGCAGACTGACTGGAACGTTCACAGGCTCCATGTCACTGGACAGCATGGGGTCTCTAGGGAGCCTTGGAGGTTGACCTTCACTTAGTGCAGCTCAAGGGGTTTGCATCAGTAACTGAGATGAAGCCAACTTCTCACACCCAAAGATAACATGCTGCTGCTGCTGCTAAGTCGCTTCAGTCGTGTCCGACTCTGTGCGACCCCAGAGACGGCAGCCCATCAGGCTCCCCCGTCCCTGGGATTCTCCAGGCAAGAACACTGGAGTGGGTTGCCATTTCCTCCAATGCATGAAAGTGAAAGTGAAAGTGAAGTCGCTCAGTCATGTCCAACTCTGCGAACCCATCGACTGCAGCCCACCAGGCTCCTCCGTCCATGGGATTTTCCAGGCAAGAGTACTGGAGTGGGGTGCCATTGCCTTCTCCGAGATAACATGCTAAAGGCACCTAATTTATTAGAAGAATAAAGTTAGGATTCAAAAGACCTCCATGGCTAGGAGAAATAGGTGACATGAACAGGACAGAATTTAAAGAATTCGAAATAAAGTTCTATACTTGGGCTGAAAAAATCAACAGCACAAGGGGATGAGGGAAACCTAGTGTTAGAGTAGCTCGTCTATGGGGACTGCTTCTCATTTACTGCCAGCTCAGTCAGAGGCAGCAATCCAATACACTGGCCAGAAAAGCTAATGCAATTCCAGACTGCATTAAGAAAAGATGATGTCCTCATGACTAATAATACCATCTCTGGGGAAGATACTCAGTTCTGGGAATCACAGTTTTAAAATTCAATAACTCTGAACTGTGTGTGTTGGGAGGAAGGAAGCATTTAGGCTAAGGAATGCCCTGGGAACAAGACAAAAGCTACTGAAGGAGCTGAGGATGTTTAAAATGGAGGCAGGGTAAGACCTTCTGTGGGATAGACGCAGTCTTTATAAATATGATGCTGTCTATGGGAAGGGATTTGACTAGGGATGCCAACTGGTTTTCCAGCATGAGCTTGTTATCAGCTGATAGTGATAGTCAGGAACCAGTGCTGAGAAAGATTCTGAGACTAAGGGTGTTCGGGGGAAAGATCGCTGTGATCAGTTATCACGTCTGCTACGGGTGTGGGAAAGGGAGTGCCTATGAGAGTGCCAAGTATGTGCTAAATCTGAACTAGACAGATTTATTCCAAACTGTTCTAGAGGCCAAGCCTAGGGCTGCTCCTTTGAAGTTACCCAGAAAGACATTTGGGTGAATATAATTGAGAACTTAGTAACCAAGAATTATCAGGTTGCCTTGTGAAATGACTCCATACTAACATCTTAGAACATTCTTCATCAGCTCACTATTCTGCTCAAAAGCCTTAGTGCTGCTCATCTAACTAAGTACCAGTATCCAAAACCTAGTCCCACGTTGTTCTACCTCAGCTACAGTGGATTGGTATACTTATTTTTCCCCTCTCCAGCTGACTGTGTCCAGTCCAGACTTATTTCTCTCTTCATGCCTGGAATACTCTAATTCTGTATGTTTACCTTACCCATCTTCAAAGTCTACCCAAATCCTTCCTTCTCCAAGTATTTCCCAACCCAACCTACACGGTCTCTACCTCCTATTTAAGTCCTGTCACTCTTGATGCCTATTAAATCGTTTAAGCCTTTCATAGCTAGGGGTGAAAACTCACTGCACTCTTCATTGCTGCTCACAAAGCTAACACTGGCCCAATTCTGTCCTCGTAGGTAGGCCTTAGATACCTTATACCCACAGCATGGGGCTCTGGAGTCAGGCCAGATGCCTCACTGCTCTTGAAAGGGTCCTTATTTTTTTATTCCTTTCAGAATTTTCACCCTTCCTCCTTTGCTTTCTGTCCACTATCCAAATACTACCTAACAATGCCCTGATGAAGTCACAGTTTTCAGAGATGTGCCACTGATGTCCACCCCCACCCACTTTTTCTAAAATCTTTACCCAGTCTGCAATGCATCTCTGGCTCAGATGGTAAAGAATCTACCTGCAATGTAGGAGACCTTGGTTCGATTCCTGGGTTGGGAAGATCCTCTGGAGAAGGGAGTGGCAACCCACCCCAGTATTCTTGCCTGGAGAATTCCATGGACACAGGAGCCTAGTAGGCTACAGTCTGCTGCTGCTGCTAAGTCACTTCAGTCATGTACGACTCTGTGCAACCCCATAGATGGCAGCCCACCAGGCTCCCTCGTCCCTGGGATTCTCCAGGCAAGAACACTGGAGTGGGTTGCCATTTCCTTCTCCAATGCATCAAAGTGAAAAGTGAAAGTGAAGTCGCTCAGTCGTTTCCGACCCTTCGCGACCCCATGGACTGCAGCCTACCAGGCTCCTCTGTCCATGGATTTTTCCAGGCAAGAGTACTGAAGTGGGTTACCATTCAGCCTATGGGATCGCAAAAAGTCGGACACAATTAAGCGAGTAACATTTTCACAATGCATCTTAGTTCTTAGCCAATTCTCTGGCTGTTTTCAGCATTGCTTCTTGAGAGACTTTTCTAATTAGATTTAAGCATATTGGGACCCAGCTCACCTATCTTCTTCACAGCACGCACCAAGTGTAGCTCACTGGTTTCTAACCAGGGGCGACTTTGCCTCCCAGGGACAGGTGGCAATGTCAGGAGGTTGTCAGAACTGGGAGGGAGGTGCTACTGGCAACGATTGGGTAGAAATCAAGGATGCTGCTCAGCATCTTACAGTGCACAGGAGAGCACCACAATGGAGCATTTTCCGACTCCAAACGGCAATAGTGCCGCAGTTAAGAAAGCCAGGGTGGGCTGAATAACTCAACCCAATGAAAGGTATTACAAGAAGTAAAGCGCCTAAGCAGACGGACGTTTGCAGTGAATCTCGGTGTGGAATGGCCACCTGGGCTGTTGATGAGCTCAGCCGGCCAGGGACAGGGGAGAGAAAGGGCCAACACCCGGCTCCCGCGAGACAAGACACATCCCCCAGAGTCCCCAGGCACCAACCGTCCACTCGCTCCATCCCCCTACCTGCGGCGAGACGCCGGCAACCGAAACGCTCCGTCAGTTGCCGCGGAACGGAACCGCGTTCTTCAACTTCCGTAGGGACTCCGGAAGCAGCCCTCGCGAGATTCCGCGGTACCGCCCTCACGTAGTGGGCGGAGCTTCCTGCCGCAGCCCTACGCAGCTTGGCGCTTGCGCGCTAGTGCCCGGACTGCGGGCAGGGCTGGGATCGGCTTTGGGAAGCTCGAATTCCAGCCGATGCTGCACTTTCTCTAGCCTTCAGTCTTCCGGTCTCCGCCCGTGAGAGTCGCGCGTGGGCCACAGCCACGCTCCCCTATCAGAACTTCCAAGTCGTGCGCGTCTCTGTCCGAGTTCCTAGTTTGCAGTGCAAAGCGGAAGGTTCACCTTGTTCCTCCTGGTACTCTGGGGTTGAGGCAGGACTCTGAAGGCAGGGGTTCCCCTAGGCCAGGGCCTGCATCCCAGGTTCGAACTCAAACTTGGGGCATGGTGGGGCGGGCTCGGGAGGAAGCCGACACCTGATGGCTCGCTCACCTGCGTCACCTGCCGCCTCCTCGAGGCGGGCGGAAGTGAAGCCTTGGTTCCGTTAAAACGCTTTCTCCCCTGGGCTTGTGAGGGCTTCCTTGGAGATCACTGGTCTGTGTGCAGAATTTAACATCTCCTCTGCCCGCCAGGTAAACCATAACCGGTTTCTCTTCTGGTCCATCATGTTCCCCAAATCTGATGTGTTGAGTCAAGATGATCTGCGCAAAAAGCTGTACCAGACGTTTAAGGATCGGGGTGTACTGGACACACTCAAGGTATCAGTTTTAGGCATATCTGTTAACACAGATTTTGCAAGTGTAACCTGTGACAGGTAGTGCATGTAAATACATCCATGTCTTGGGTATCACGCTCATACAGAGATTGTGTTGGTGAGTTACATTGCTCTGTTCCCGTGTAACTCTTTAATCGTGATACAGAGATTGTGTTGGTGAGTTACATTGCCCTGTTCCCGTGTAACTCTTTAATCGTTAAATAAACACATTTTAGTAACGTTTCTTTTAGAAATCTTAGATGTTCCTGAGTTATTAAGTGGTTTTGTAATACTCATATTTGAATGGAGGATATTGACACCATATAGGAAACATTAAGGGACTACTTACTGTAGAAAAGTTTGGGAAATGAGAAATTTCTTCTTTAAAATATATTGAAAGGTATAAATACTTGAGCAGCAAATATTTCTTAGAACACTTCGTGTATGAATTAACAGCAGGAAGTAGGATTAGCTCAAATGTGTTTTCTATATATATATTTCATAAAAGTATTTTACACTTAAAGTAGGAAATTGAGGGAAGACTTTTTCTTCTGGCTGCTCCATTGTACCTTAAAAATACTTCAAACTCATCTGAATATAGAAAAACATACAGAAGAGACGTCATCTCTAACACAACCACTAGTTGGCGTACTGTTCTGTTTATTTGTATATCTTCTTTAATACATGGTGATCATTTTCCTGTGTGTGGTTTTTGAAAAGAACATTTTATTTATTTATGGCTGCGCTGAATCTTCCTTGCTGCATGCGGCTTTCTCTAGTTGCGGTGGGTGGGGGCTACTCTTCTTCGAGGTGCTCTGGCTTCTCATTGCGGTGAATTCTTTTGTTGTAGAGCACAGCAGGCTTGAGGTGTGCGGAGCTTCGGTAGTTGTGCACAGGCTTAGTTGCTCCGCAGCATGTGGGATCTTCCCATTTCAGGGATCCAGCCTGTGTCTCCTGCGTTGGCTGGCGGATTCTTAGCCACTACGCCACCAGGGAAGCCCTTCCTTTGTTTTTAAATGTTTCTTGAAATTCTAATTTTCATTGTCCAAAGCTGAGCCTGGTGCCACATGCATAATTATGCAGCATTCCTCTGGAATATTTTTATTATATTGAGGTTTACACACTCCTGCAATTGCACCTCTCACTCTCTGTTTTGGATAGATGAAGTGGCATTAATGAATTAAAAGGTGTGAGCCATTTTAAGGCTCTTGGTTTATGTGTCCTTTTCTAGAAAGATTGTAATCTATTGACCGTTGAACAACACATGTTTGAACTGCTCAGGTCCACTTATATGTGGACTTTTTTCAATAAATATCTGCTATGGTACTACACTGATTGTGTTGGTTGAATCCACGTAATCAAATCTGGGGATCTAGAAGGGGCCCCTAAACTCTGGTTCGAGAGTCAACTTCAGTTTATATTCCACCAGTATTTTGAAAATGCTTATCTCTTGCCAATATAATGATCATGACATGTTTTAAATCAATCTAAGATCGAGAAGCCCTTATTGTTTTAACATTCTTTCTTTTGATTATCAAGAAGGTTGTGCATATTTTCTGGCTGTATGTTTTCCGTGGATTGGTGGTTCATGTTCCCCTTGCCCGTTTTTTCCCTCTAGAGTGCTAGTGTTTTTTATTGATGTATTTCTTTTTGATGTGTTTCTTATTGATGTATTGGTGTATTTCTTATTGATATATGCTGTATGGAAAATTAGTCATCTTTTCATTTTTGTGACAATACTGTTGGTGTTCAATTTTATTCTGGCTCTAAAAAGGCTGAAGTTGCATTTTTCTATGGTCAAATCTTTAGTTTACTATTTTCTGCTGATTATTCTCAGTAAGTCATTTCCACTAAGAATGAGTATTCAATTTTTAAGTTTTTAAAAAGGTTTCATTTTTTTGTGGTTAACTCTTTAACCTACTTGGAATTAATTGTAGTAGGTCGTGCATTAGTCCACTTTCTTATGCAGAATGTTTCTTCCATCTAGGCATTGTGTATGTTCTTTTACTGTGCTTTGGATTTAGTTTAGTAGGATTCTACTTCACGTGTGTGGTCACAGTTGATAGTAACCTATCATTATCCTTTTTTTTGGCTTTGGTATCAGGATTATGCTAGCCTTGTTCTCTTTACAGCTGCAGCCTACCCTCTGAAATACTCTTTGTTCTTTGCAGCTGACCATTCGGTTTCTGTTACTCTAGCTTCATCAATGACAGGGAGAATTTTTACTTTCTCAGTCTGAACTAATTTATTTTCTCAGTTTAAGGACTGGCCTGGGTGAGTTCTAATTTTTGAAATTCCCTGAACTGTTCAGTGGTCTAATTCACATTCTGTTTGAGTGTTTGAAAAGAATTTGTTTTAATGGTTAAGTCCGAAGTTATATCAATATCTGTTAAATGAAGTTTATGAAATCTTTTTCCTGATTTTGAATCTAGTCTGTCAGTTTCTTTTTTTAAATTGGTGTATAATTGCCTTACAATGTTGTGTTAATTTCTGCTGTACAGTGAAGTGAATCACCTATATACTCCCCCCTTCCTCTTGAACCCAGCATCCCACCCCTCTAGGTCATCACAGAGCACCGAGCTGAGCTCCCTCTGTTATACAGCAGCTTCCCACTAGCTGTCTGTTTGCACATGGTAGTGTATATATGTCATTCCTAATCTTCCAATTCATTCCCCCCCTCCCCTGTGTCTGCATGTCCCTTCTCTATGTCTATGTCTCTATTCCTCCCCTGCAAATAGGTTCACCTATACCATTATTTTTTAGATTCCACATACATGAGTTAATATATGATATTTGTCATAAGTTAATATATGATATTTGTTTCTTTCTTGCTGACTTACTTTCCTCTGTATGGCAGACTCTGGGTCCATCCACATCTCTGCAAATGACTCAATTTCATTTCCTTTTATGGCTGAATAATATTCTATTGTATATATGTACCACATCTTCTTTATCCATTCATCCATCGATGGACATTTAGGTTGCTTCTATGTACTGGCTGTTGTAAACAGTGCTCCAGTGAACGTTGGGGTACATGTGTCTATTTGAATTATGGTTTTCTCAGGATATATTCACAGTAGTGGCATTGCTGGGTCATAGGGTAGTACTATTTTTAGCTTTTTAAAGGCACTCCATACTGTTCTCCATAGTGGCTGTATCATTTTACACTTCCACTGTCCATACAAGAGGATTCCCTTTTCTCCACACCCCCTCCAGCATTTATTGTTTATAGATTTTTTGATGATGGTCATTCTGACCAGTGTGAGCTGATTACTCACTGTAGTTTTGATTTGCATTTCTCTAATAATTAGTGATATTGAGCATCTTTTCATGTGCCTCTTGACTGTGTTTATGTCTTTGAAGTAATGTCTGTTTAGAGCTTTGCCCATTTTTTGATTGGGTTGTTTGTTGTTTTGATATTGAGCTACATGAGATGTTTGTATATGTTGGAGATAAATCCGTTGTCAGTTGCTTCATTTGCAAATATTTTCTCCCATTCTGAAAGTTGTCTTTTTGTTTTGTTTATGTTTTCCTTTGCTCTGCAAAAGCTTTTAAGTTTATTTAGGTCCCATTTATTTATTTTTTTTAAATTTTTATTACTCTAGGGGGTAGGTTAAAAAAGATCTTGCTGTGATTTATGTCAAAGAGTGTTCTGCCTATGTTTTCTTCTAGGAGTTTATAGTGTCCAGTGTTACATCTATGTCTTTGATCCATTTTGAGTTTGTTTTTCTGTATGATGTTAGAAAATGTTAATAATTTCATTCTTTTACATGTTGTTGTCCAGTTTTCCCAGCACCACTTATTGAAGAGATTGTCTTCTTTTCGTTGTATTTTCTTGTCTCCTTTTTCACAGATTATGTGGTGGTAGGTGCGTGAGTTTATCTTTGGGTTTTTATGCTGTGCCATTGATCTGATCTGTATTTCTGTTTTGCTGCCAGTATCATACTGTCTCGATTACTGTAGCTTTGTAATATAGTCTGAAGTCAGGGAGCCTAATTCCTTCAATTCTGTTTTTCTTTCTCAAGATTGCTTTGGCTATTTGGAGTGTTTTGTGTTTCCATACAAACTGTAAAAATTTTTGTTCTAATTCTGTGAAAAATGCCATTGGTAATTTGATAGGGATTGCATTGAATCTGTAGATTGCTTTGTTTAGCATAGTCATTTTCATAATATTGATTCTAAGACATCTGTTTCTGTTTATATCATCTTTAATTTCTTTCATCAGTCTTTTCTGAGTACAGGCCTTTTGCCTCCTTCAGTTCAGTTCAGTCTCTCAGTCGTGTCCGACTCTTTGTGACACCATGAATTGCAGCACGCCAGGCCTCCCTGTCCATCACCAACTCCCGGAGTTCACTCAAACTCACGTTCATCGAGTCAATGATGCTATCCAGCCATCTCATCCTCTGTCGTCCCCTTCTCCTCCTGCCCCCAATCCCTCCCAGCATCAGAGTCTTTTCCAATGAGTCAACTCTTCACATGAGGTGGCCAAAGTACTAGAGTTTCAGCTTTAGCATCACTCCTTCCAAAGAACACCCAGGACTGATCTTTAGAATGGACTGGTTGGATCTCCTTGCAGTCCAAGGGACTCTCAAGAGTCTTCTCCAACACCACAGTTCAAAAGCATCCATTCTTCGGCGCTCAGCTTTCTTCACAGTCCAACTCTCACATCCATACATGACTACTGGAAAAACCATAGCCTTGACTAGACGGACCTTAGTCGGCAAAGTAATGTCTCTGCTTTTGAATATGCTATCTAGGTTGGTCATAACTTTCCTTCCAAGGAGTAAGCGTCTTTTAATTTCATGGCTACAGTCACCATCTGCAGTGATTTTGGAGCCCCAAAAAATAAAGTCTGACACTGTTTCCACTGTTTCCCCATCTATTTCTCATGAAGTGATGGGACCAGATGCCATGATCTTAGTTTTCTGAATGTTGAGCTTTAGGCCATCTTTTTCACTCTCCTCTTTCACTTTGCCTCCTTAGATAGATTTTTTCCTAGGTGTTTTATTCTTTTTGTTGCATTGGTAAATGGGATTATTTCCTTAATTTCTCTTTCTGGTCTTTCATTGTTAGTGTATAGGAATGCAAGCCAAATGCATCGATTAGTGCGAGTAGTTTTTTTGGTGGCATCTTTAGGATTTTTCTTTGAAGAGTACATCTGAAAACAGAGTTTAACTTCTTTTAAAGTTTGTATTCCTTTTATTTCTTTTTCTTCTCTGATTGCCATGGCTAGGACTTCCAAAACTATGTTGCATAATAGTGGTGAGAGTGCACATCCTTGTCTTGTTCCTTATGTTAGAGAAAATGCTTTCAGGTTTTCACCATTGAGAATGATGTTATTAGTTGTGGGTTTGTTGTATACGGCCTTTATTATGGGCTTTTGTTGGGGTAGGTTCTCTGTATGCCCACTTTCTGGAGAGTTTCTTTTTTTTATCATAAATGGATATTGAAATTTGTCAAATTTTTTCAGCATCTCTTGAGATGATCATATGCTTTTTATTCTTCAACTTGTTGATATGGTATATCACAGTGATTTGTGTATATTGAAGAATCCTTGCATCTCTGGGATAAATCCCACTTGATCGTGGTGTATGATCCTTTTAATGCATTGCTGGATTCTGTTTGCTAGTGTTTTGTTGAGGATTGTTGAATCTGTGTTCATCGGTTATAGTGGTCTGTAATTTTCTTGTGATCTTTGTCTGATTGTGGTATCAGGATGATAGTGGCCTTGTAGAGCAAGTTTGGGACTGTTCTTCCCTCTGCAATTTTGTGGAAGAGTTTGAGAAGGATAGGTATTAACTTTTCTCTAAATGTTTGTTAGAATTGGTCTGTGAAGCCATCTGGTCCTGGCCTTTTGTTTGTTGGAAGATTTTAAATTACAGTTTCAATTTTATTGCTTGTCATTGATCTGTTTATTTCTTATTGGTTCAGTCTTAGAAGGTTGTACCTTTCTAAGAATTTGTTCATTTCTTCCAGATTGTCCTGTTTATTGGTGTATAGTTGCTTGCAGTAGTCTATTATCCTTTGTATTTCTGTGGAGTCAGCTGTAACTTCTTTTTTTTCATTTCTAATTTATTGATTTGAATCCTCTCCCTTTTTTCCTTGATGAGTCTGGCTAAAGGTTTATCAATTTTGTTCATCTTCTCAAGTAATCAACTTTTAGCTTAATTGATCTTTGCTCTTGTCTTCTTTGTTGCTATTCCATGTATATCTGCTCTGATATTTATGATTTCTTCTACTACAGGATTTTGTTGTTGTTCTTTCTCTAGTTGCTTTAGGTGTAATGTTAGATTGTTGAGATTTTTCTTGTTTCTTGAGGTGAATTGCTATAAACTTCCCTCCTTTAACTGCTTTTTGTTGTGTGCTCTATAAGTTTGGGGTCATTGTGTTTTCGTTTTAATTTGCTTCTATGTATTTTTTTTTTATTTCCTCTTTGATTTCTTCAGTGATCTCTTGGTTATTTAGTGTATTGTTTAGCTTCCAGGTGTTTTTTAAAATAGTTTTTTTTTCCTGTAACTGATATCTAATCTCGTAGCATTGTGGTTGAAAAAGGCACTTGATACAGTTTAAATTTTGTTAAATTTATCGAGACTTGATTTGCGACCCAAGATGTGATCTTTCCCGGAGAATGTTCCATGTGCACTTAAGAAGAAAGTATATTCTTCTGCTTTCAGATGGAATGTCCTATAAATATCAATTAAGTCTATCTATCTGGTCCAATGTGTCATTTCTAGCTTGTGTTTCTTTATTTCCTGTCTGGATGATCTGTCCATTGGCATAAGTGGGGTGTTACAGTCCACCACTATTATTGTTACTGTTAATTTCCCCATTTATGGCTGTTAGCATTTGCCTTATGTATTGAGGTGCTCCTATATTGTGTGCATATATATTTATAATTGTTGTATTTTTTTGGATTGATCCCTTGATCATTATGTAGTGTCCTTCCTTGTTTCTTATAATGATCTTTATTTTAAAGTCTGTTTGTCTGATATGAGTACTGCTACTCCAGCTTTCTTCTGATTTCTATTTGCATGGCATATCTTTTTCCATCCCTTCATATTCGATCTGTATGTGTCTTTATGTCTGAAGTGGGTCTCTTGCAGACAGCGTATACATGGGTCTTGTTTTTGTATCCATTCAGCCAGTCTGTGTCCTTTGGTTGGAGCATTTAATCCATTTCCATTCAAGGGCTTCCCTGGTGGCTCAGAGATTAAAGCTTCTGCCTGCAATGTGGGAGACCTGGGTTCGATCCCTGGGTTGGGAAGATCCCCTGGAGAAGGAAATGGCAACCCACTCCAGTATTCTTGCATGGAGAATCCCATGGATGGAGAAGCTTGGTGGGCTACAGTCCACGGGGTTGCAAAGAGTTGGACACGACTGAGTGACTTCACTCACTCACTCACTCACTCATGATCCTGTTACCATTCTCTTAATTTTGGGGGGTTTGTTTTTGTGGGCCTTTTTCTTCTCCTGTGTGTCCTGCCTATAGAAGTTCCTTTAACATTTGTTGTAAAGCTGATTTGGTGGTGCTGAATTCTCTTAGCTTTTGCTTGTCTGTAAAGTTTTTGATTTGTCTGTTAAATCTGAGTGAGATTCTTACTGGATAGAGTAATGTTGGTTTTATACTCTGTCAATTTCTGAGGGATATGCTGAGGGTCCATAATTTTCATCTCTCCCACTTCACCACCACCCACAACATTTGTGAGTTTTTTTGTTTTGTTTTTTGAGCAGAGAAAGGTTTATTGTAGGGCCAAGTAAGGAGAGCAGGGGGCTCCTGCTCAAAATCCCAAACTGCCCAGTGCTTTTGGGTGAGAAATTTTTAATAGGCGAATTTTCTGGTGAGGGCTCTGTCCTTATTTCTGTCTTAGGGACATTGCAGGCTTGAATTCTGAAAATAGATTTCCCATTTTGCATTGGCTTCTGGAAAGCCCCCAGCCACTTTTTGGATTCCTTCTAGCAAGTGCTAGATGGTGTGCTTTTTGTGTTTGTCTGATGAAAATTCGTCTGTAATGTCATTCCACTGTTTGCTACTCTTCTTTTCATTTAACCCTACTTATATCCCTAATTTAATTCTTACCCATTTCAGTACTTGTTTGCAAGACACTTTAAATCCTTTTAATTAAGCTGGATCTGAATATAGTTCTTCTTCCCTATGTTTCAGATTAAATTAAACTATTACATTTTACTGGTGTGGAAGGCTATAGTTTTCTCTTTTCAGTTACTTAACTGCATCAGATGAGACAAAGCATGTATATTCGTTTAGTGTAAAAGTGTTGTTTACTATAGGATTTTAGATATACATATAATACATATAATAAATTCTGTTCTACACTACTAAGTATATACTTTCTACTTTTTAGCTAAAGGATAGAAGAAAGAAGTGGAACAAGATCTCCATTTGTTTCTTGTTTGTATTCTATTAATAACAATTTCTTAGATGTTATTTACTGCTTAACTGCCATGAATCTAGGCAGTGTACTCTTAAACTCGGCCCAATTGTATGTTTCCAGATTATGTGCAAAATAGTTAAAGTAAATATCCATTAGTTCAAATAACTTAGGGGATTTTCTTAAAACCCAAATGAATAATGATGCTCATGTTATAACCTTGAGAAAATTAGCCACCTTGAACCTTAATTTTCTCCTTTGTAAGATAGAGGAAAATTATTATGTTTTACAGTGTCTAGAATTATAAATAGTCCACATGAAAGTGAATCTTAATAAGTGTTTTGGGGTTTACTGATTTCTCTCTTGCATATATTATTTCCCTTTTGGGAACCTTTTTTTACTTTGATTAATATACTTTAACATATTTAACCAGATATTTTCATCTCCTCCAATAATCTGCAGAGAATTGAGGGAGTAGCCGAATTTTCTCCTATATTTGAAACCCCAATGAAAAGTTCCTGAACTGGAAAGTGAAGTGAGTCTCACCACATTGTGGCTCACCCCCAGTCAAGCTGCTCTTTCCAGAACCCACTGGGCTGTTTGTCTCACAGGGTAAGATAGAGTGTGGAGGAGAAGGTTCCTAACTTATGGCCATGAATCTTGAACCATTCTGGAAATAAAAGGAAGGATTCTAATTCATGTGACAAATCCGTGTACCTCCAGTGGAAAAAAGTCCTGCTGAAATTGTTTTCTCTTTTGTTTCATTTTTGTATTTGTTCTAGACGCAACTCAGAAACCAGCTAATTCACGAACTGATGCACCCTGTTCTAAATGGTAAAGCGCAGTCCCCATCCATCTCAGTGGAAGAGAGCTCCCTCTTAATAGGAGCTTCCAACTCTCTAGTGGCTGATCACTTACAGAGATGTGGCTATGAGTATTCGCTTTCTGTCTTCTTTCCGGAAAGTGGCTTGGCAAAAGAAAAGGTAACATCTTTGCTCTTCTGAACTTTATGTTAGTAGCTTCTTCCTCAGGTAATAGCTAAGTGCTCCCTGGATAGCTGGGTCTGTTTCTTTTTTGTCTCTGAAATTACATCATGTATTTGTTAACAATGTGACAAAGGAGTATGAAATCTAACATTGTTACCGGTTCCTTGGTGGCTTGCTTTGTCTTTATAAAATTATGATGTTTTGGAGCTAGAATTGACCTGACACTCCATGTAGTCTGAGACCCTAAACTGCCATTTATCTTGAACATCTGTTGTGAGACTAGCAAATAGTAGATGGATTAGAGGTGAGGATCCAGCCTCTGGAGAGGTGAGATGATTTACTCAAACTGACATGATTTGTAAGTGGCAACCAGGGCATTAATCTACATCTACAGTGTACTTTCTTAACTCTGCTACAGTCTCTTCAGATACTTGTCCTGTTTGTGATTAAGTAAGAGAGGAATAATTACCTTTTAAAAACCTGTGGAGTTCTTAAATAGCGAAACAGCTTTTTCCTAATTATTTTTTAACTGTCTCTCCATCAACCATTGAACATAGTAGTTACACTTTGTTATTTGAAAGGTAGATAGCCAACTTTCTGGGTTTTTTTAATAGACTTAATTTTTTAGAGCAGTTTATGTTTACAGCAAAAAGCAGTGCATCTGCTCCCTGATCCCACACAAGCATAGCCTCCCCCCAACCCCAGCATTTTCTACTGTGTACATTTTTACATTCAGTGAACCTACATTGGCACTTCATTATCCCCTGAAGTCTGTAGTGTACATCAGGGTTCAGTCTTGGGGTTGTCCCTGTGTTTTTGCTGTTTATCTTGGCCATAATTGCCCGAAAGTGGGATACTCAGAAGTTATTATTGTTGTTAACAATAATAAAGTGTTGTTATTGGAAAAACTTAAAATTTAAATATCCTGTATAGGGACTTTCCTGGTGGCTCAGTGCCTAAGACTCCACACTCCCAATGCAGGGGGTTCTGGGTTCAATCCTTGGTCAGGGAACTGGATCTCACATACCACAGCTAAGACCCAGCCCAGCCAAATAAATAAATAAATACTTAAGCAAATAAATAATGAATAGATACAGTATATTTAAACAACCAAATTTTACCAGCCTTACAAATTCTTTTTTGATCCTTTCATCTGTGTTTCTCATATTTCACAATTTTGCCACTTAAATGAATAATAGTCAATCACATAGTTATAGCACTGATGTAGTTCACACAGTTAAAGGTTTCTGTACCATAAAATATTTTCTTTAAAGGAAAACCAACAGAAGATTATATCAATGTCCTCAGGGTAGACATAATAAACAATACACATGATAGTAGAAATACATGTTAAAATATTTACTCAAGGAACTTCCCTGGTGGTGGAGTGGCTAAGAATCCGCCTGCCATTGCGGGAGACACAGGTTTGATTCCCTGGCCTGGGAAGATTCCCCGTGCTGCAGAGCAAATAAGCCCCCACACCTTAGAGTGTATGCTCTGTAGTAATAGAAGCCACTGCAATGAGAAGCCTGCACGCTGCAGTGAAGAGTAGCCCCCTCTGGCCACAACTAGAGAAAGCCCATGCACAGCAACAAAGACCCAGTGCAACCAGAATAAGTAAAAAAATTATGCAAACTGTTTGACCACAGGTATATCTAAAATAGCTTTAAACATTCGTAGTTTCAAAGAGAGTAAAAACTTAGTTTATTTCCATTTTGAAGCAATAGTAATTTTAAAACTTCATTGCCATTGAGAGACCCTGGAATTCACTCACATGTTCATGGGTGAACTCAGATATTTGAGTGTCAGCTGTAAGCCATTAACCATTTCTGTTATTCTGTCAGGCGTGTCATTTTTTAAAGATATTTAAAATTTTTTTGGAATTTCTTTTAGACTGTGCTGTGTTTTCGTTGCTGCATGTGCTTTTCTCTAGTTGTGGCAAGTGGGGCTACTTTTTGTTTCAGCATGAGGCTTCTCTTTGCCGGGGCTTCTCTTGTGGAGTGCAGGCTCTCTGGCCTGTGGGCTTCAGTAGTTGTAGCAGGTGAGCTGTAGAGTTTCCTGCTGCAACTCGAGATGAGACCTGATTCCCCTACAGCAACTCAAGAGCAATCCCAAGTACGCCCTCGCAACTCGAAAGGAGGCCTGACTCCCCTGAAGCAACACGAGAGGTTCCGTCAGGTCCCCGTTGCAACTTGAGAGGAACCCCGAGCTTTCCACCACAACTTGAGAAAAACCACGCAATTCCCCACCCTAGGCGAGATGACTCTCGATTCCCCTGCAGCGACTCGAGAGCAATTGAGAGTTCCCCCCTCACTCGAAAGGAGGCCTGACTTCCCTGAGGCGACCTGAGAGGTTCCCTGAGGTCCCTGTCGAGTGGGGACGTCAAAGTTTAGTGTAAGTTAAATGAAGGGCCACAATTTAAATAAAATAATTGTGGTGCACAGGCTTACCTGCTCTGTTGTGGGATCTTCTCAGACCAGGGATCAAACTCACGTCTCCTATATTGGGAAGCAGATTCTTCACCACTGAGTCACCAGGGAAGCCCCAGGTATATCAGCTTTGATGTGAATTATTTGGAGGTTAATTACATGATCAAGAGAAATTTTATCCTTTTGAACTCAAAGTTTAGTGTAATTTATTTAATAGTATGAGAAAGCTTACATTGCACGTTATTAACATGTATTTATAATCTTATTTAGTCTGAACCATGATTTTTAGTCTTATATTCAGAACCATCTTAAATCATCACTTAATTGTTGTTGTTGAAATATGTGTACTTTTTCTTTTTTAAGGTATTTACTATGCAGAATCTATTGCATCTTTTTAAAATCAGTCCTGAATCCAGTCTCTACAAATCACTGGTAGGATTGTTTAGTTTTTAATAATCTGCTTTGATTTGTTAATAATAACTGAATAGTTGAATAAAAGTAAACTGTTTTCTTTTAACAGATTTCAGGATTTGATAAAGAAAACCAAAAAGGTAGGAGACTTCATCTTTGTAGAGAATTGGAACATTTTTGTTATGTGTTTTTTTGTATAAAAGTGTGAAGCTAATAATTTTTAGGTGGAAGAATAGGGAATTTAAATTGAATCATTTAAGGGAATTTAAATTGAATCATTGGCTTTCCCTTGCTGGCAGTTCAGTTTAAAATAGAACCGTTCATCTGTTTTGACAAATGTGGATCCTTTTCCCCCAATTTTCAACCTTTTAAGATAGCTCTTACTCAAATAAGAAAGCTAGAGACAGCATCAAAAGCCCTAGAAACAGGTTGAATGCTAGTTTTTTTTTTAAAGATACCCACCAAAGAAACACCTCCAAAACAAAGAGAACAATGTTTAGGCATCTGTCTTTGTACCCTAGATATTCCCCAAGTACAGTATATCGAGTATTGTATTCATATTTGCTTGAAGAATGAACTGTATATTGTATGTTATTTTTGTAATCAAGTGTTTATATAGATCTGATGCTGTCGCTTCAATCATGTCTCACTCTTCGCTACCCTATGGACTGTAGCCCTCCAGGCTCCTCTGTCCATGGGATTTTCTGGGCAAGAATACTGGAGTGGGTTGCCATTTCCTTCTCTAGGGAATCTTCCTGACCCAGGGATTGAGCCCTCATCTCTTAAGTCTCCTGCATTGGCACGTGGGTTCTTTACCACTAGTGCCACCTGGGAAGCCCAAATACTCTGAGGTAATAGAAAAAATATATATTGATCTCTACCCCCAAGTCCCAGCACACAGCTCCCCAAACCCATGTACTTTCCTAAGAACACATGGAGCAGCTCTTGTTCTGGTGGTGTTCTTTGACCTCAGTTTTTGACACAGGGCTCCAGAAACCCTTGTAGTTTCTGGGTGTCTATTGTTTGAAGGAGCCAGCACTGGGTGTGCTCCTGGATAGGGGCTGGTCATCAGAAGGACCAAGCCATGATTAGAAGCTTGGGGTTTTCAGCCCTGCCCACCCCCCCATTCTGTTGAAGGGAGAAGGACTAAAAATGGTGTTAATAATCAGTCACGCATGTGTGATGAAGTCTTCATAAATCCCCAAAGTATGGGGTTCAGAGAGCTTCCAGGTCATTGCACAGGTGGAGGTGCTGGGGGAGCAGCATGCCTGGAGAGGGCGTGAAACTCAGGCTGCTGCTCAGCTCCTGTGCAGTTCTCCTATTCAGCTGTTCATCTGTATCCTTTATCATGTCCTTTAATAAACTGCCAAGTCTAAGCGCTTCACTGAGTTCTGTGAGCTGTCGGACACATTCAGCAAGCCCAAGGAAGAGGATGGCATCTCCTATCAATAGCGATTGCTCAGAAGCACAGGTGACAACCTGGGCTTGGGGCTGGCATCTGAAGGATGTGTTAATATATCTGTGAGAGGTGGGGAATCAGTGTTGTGGGAATGAGGCCCTTCACCAGTGGGATCAGTTCCTAGCTCCAGGTGGACAGTGTCAGAATTGAGTTAAATTGTAGGACATGCAGCTGGCCTCATAAGAGTATTTGGCTTGGTGTGGGGAGAAACCCCCAATACTCTGGGTGAGCAGGGGTGCCAGGAGTGAAGTGTGATGCCCTGTTCTGTGTAAAAGCCGAGGAGGCTGACAGGGAGCGGAGAGGTGAAAGAGGTGGACTTTTGCCTACACAGAAGGAAGGAAGCTGAGATTCTTTGTCCCTTTACAGCTGCTGTGGGTGCCAGGCCACGGGCTAGACTTGATGGACTTGGTAGTATGAACATAAGCCAGTAACCTGCCTGTGTTGCATAGCTGTTATTTAGAGCTTTTAAAAAAATCTGTAACATGATGTGATGGCCCTTTCATGTTGGTGTGCTCCTGGATTTTGTCTGTTGCCAACATTGCTACCATCCCACTGGAACATTCATTAATTACCATTTGGCAAACACTTGAGTACCTAGTTTCTGCCAGTCATTCATCTGTCACTTAACTGCCTGGCCTCCTGGGTGTAATGTTAGCAGAGGATAAGTGAATCACACGACATTCTATTTTTGTTTTATTTTATTGTATTGTTGGGCTTCCCTTGTGGCTCAGCTGGTAAAGAATCCGCCTGCAATGTGGGAGATCTGGGTTGGGAAGATCCCCTGGAGAAGGGAATGGCTACCCACTCCCGTATTCTGGCCTGGAGAATTCCATGGACTGTATAGTCCATGGGGTCGCAAAGAGTCAGACACAACTGAGTGACTTTCACTTCACTTCACTTCATTGTATTATTGGAGTATAGTTGACTTACAGTATTGTATTGATTTCAGCTGTACAGAAAAGTGATTCAGTTATACATACATATACATTCTTTTTCCTATTTCCCACAAATCCAGTATCATAGGATATTGAACTTAGTTCCCTGTGCTGTACAGTAGGATCTTGTTGCTTATCTATGCTGTATATAATATTTGGATCACAAGATACTCTAGACCACCTGCAGAGTAGCTCATCCTTACTGAAGCTGAGGATGATAGGTGATTGGGGTTGTAGAGTCTAAGGCAGTGGGGTCTAGTGTAACTCTGTGATGATGGAAATGTCTGAATCTGTGTTTTCTAATATGGTAGCCACTAGCCACGTGGGGTTACTGAGCACTTCAAATGTGGTTGGTGTGAGGAACTGAGATTATAATTTAAATAGCTACACGATTTTTGGCTACTAGTTGTCATATTGGACAGCACGGGTCTAAGTAAATAGCTGCTGTCTGTAGCGTAACTATTTCAGGAATGAATTAGGGGCTGTAAGGGGTTTTTAAATAATCTACTTATTTCTAGGTATGTATATTATTAAAAATAGCTTTTTGCTTTTAAACTCGTTGTTTGAACCTTTATAGTTCAGAAAGACGTCTGGTCAACATTTCATACCAGCTTCACCCAGCCTCTGAGTAAAATCCCTGAAAGTAAGAAAAACTGAATTGCAGACATGTCATGTATCCTAGTGGCATAATTTGGATAAAACTCTTGGCTAACAGTAAAACAGCTACTGTTAACAACGAAATGATTTTAAAATTGGTGACTTTCAATTAAGAAATTGTTGTTATTGTTCAGTCGCTAAGTTGTGTCCAATGCTTTGAGACCCCATGGACTGCCAACACGCCAGGCTCCCCTGTCCTCTGTCTCCCAAAGTTGGCTCAGATTCATGTTCATTGAATCAGTGATGCCATCCAACCATCTCATCCTGTGTCGCTCTTTTCTCCTTTTGCCTTCAATCTTTCCCAGCATTAGGGTCTTTTCCAGTGAGTCAGCTCTTCACATCAGGTGGCCAAAGTACTGGAGCTTCAGCATCGAGAAATTGAGACCATCAAAAACCTGTAGGAAGATGTTTTGGACCTGACAGTTGTGTATTTCCTGACAGAGATTTTTGGTCTTATCTAACTGTGTTTATACTTTGAGGATGCTGATCTGTTGGATGGTTTTGGTACTTTCCCCTAGATTCCACTCACACATCCTTCCAATGCCTAATTTTTCCTTTCAGAGGTAAACGGTACCCAGAAAATAGCTGGGTGTAAAATTTGGACACTGGCTCTTCTTTCTGGAAGTTAAAATCCTTACCTATGATTGACAAAAGAATAGATCAGTGGGACAGAATAGAAAACCCAAAAATAGGTCTATACAAACATAGTCGACTAGTTTTTGACAAATGAAAAAGCAATTTAGTGGAGGAAACTTAGACTTTTCAACAAGTGATGCTGGAGCAATTGGACATGCATATGCACAAAAATGAACTTGGACACAGACCTTACACCTTACACAAAAATTAACTGAAAATGAGTCATATATCTAAATGTAAAACACAAAACGATATAACTTCTGGAAGAAAACATTAGGAGAAAATCTCTGTGACCTGGGTTTTGGTGATGAGATATAAACATCAAAAGTGTGATTAAATGAAAGATTAAAAATAACTAGTTAGATTTTGTTAAAATTTAAAAACGCCTTTCTATGAGAATGAAAAGACAAATTACAGACGGGGGGAGGGTATTGGCAAAAGACATCCAATAAAGGACTTGTGTCAAAAATATACCAAGAACTCTGAAAACTCAACAATAAAGACACAAAAATCAGTTGAAAAATGAGCAAAGGGTCTGAACAGGTAGCTCTCCAAAGAAGATATGCAGATAGATGGCAAGTAAGCATATCAAAAGATGCTCCATGTTATTTGTTATTAGACATGGAAGTTAAAACAGAAATGAGATAACACTTCCCACGTATTGGGATGGCTAAGATCCAGCTCACCTATGACACTAAATGCTGGAAGGATGTGGAGTAACAGGTGCTCTCACTCATTGCTGGTGGAAATCCAAAATGGTATAGCTGCTTGCGGCGGGGAGTAGTTTGCTGGTAGAACTAAACATAGTCTTCCTGGGTGATCCACCAGTCACGGTCCTAGGTATTTACCCAAGTGACTTAAACTGTGTGTGAGTGTTTATAGCAACTTTATTTACAGTTGCCAGAAATTGGGAACAAACAAGATGTCTTTTGGTGAGTGAATGGATAAACAGGCTGTGGTACATCCCAACAGGGAAATACTATTCAGCTAAAAGGAATGAGCTATCAAGCCATGAAGCTTGATAGCTAGAGAGAAATGAATCACAACTCTGTGTTGTTAATGTAAGAAGCTCCTCTGAAAAGGCTACATGGTCTGTGATTCCATATATGTGACATCCTGGGAAAGGCAAAGTTATAGAGGTGGTCAGCACACCTGACCACCTTGTTGATAGGTGGTTGCTAGGGATGTGGAGGGAAGGGGTAGCAGGTTGAAGAGGGGAAGCATAGGATGTTTTTTAGGGTGGTGAAAGTGTTCTTAAATTATGGTAATGGTAGAATACATGGCGCTAGACATTTGTCAAATCCTGTAAAGCTTTACAAAGAGCAAACCTTCATGTATGCAAGGGTAAGAGGTCAGGTGATCTCAGGATTAAACGCTGATTGTGACAAAACAATGTAACCATAGTAACCTCACTGAAGCGGGTGGGGAAAGATATGCCTACCTGTCTAACTCTGGAGAGGGATGAAGACTGCAACTGAAGGCAGAAGAAACCATACATACGCTATGTAGTCAAGGTGAGTTACTTCTCATGGGGGTGCTGGTTGACAGTTTTGAAACCATTATATGTGTGGGCTGGAGTTGAACAATACAGTAAGGGAATAATAGATGGTGGGAGTCAGGTGGGAACTTAGAGATAAACAGGAGGAGGCTAAGATTCATATGGTAATGGTGGCATTGGAGACATCTGTATGAACTCATGTTTAGCTTAACATAGATACAGATGAGACATAGAGATATTTATAAATAAGTATGTATACATAGTTTAGAGAAGGCAATGGTACCCCACTCCAGTACTCTTGCCTGGAAAATCCCATGGATGGAGGAGCCTGGAAGGCTGCAGTCCATGGGCTCGCAAAGAGTCGGACACGACTGAGCGACTTCACTTGCGCTTTTCACTTTCATGCACTGGAGAAGGAAATGGCAACCTTCTTGCTTGGAGAATCCCAGGGATGGGGGAGCCTGGTGGGCTGCCGTCTATGGGGTCGCACAAAGTCGGACACTACTGAAGTGACTTAGCAGCAGCAGCATGTATACATAGGTTAGTGTACATTCATATTTCATTACTCTGCAGGCTGAGGGGCTAGAAGCAGTGACACCCCAGTCACAATGAGCACATCTCAAGCCCAGTTTGCAGTGCTAAGATTCAGTTTCTAAAACCATTCCATGATAATCGCAACCAGGGCTCCTTGGAGCAGTAGTTGATTCCCGTAATGGAGCAGAGACTAGCCAAGATAATGAGCCTGGAGCCCCTTACAGTGCCAGAGCCTGAGGAAGTACTTAAGAAAAAAACTCACGATGAAAGTGCTCCCAAAGGTGAAAGCTAGAACAGTTGGAGCAACAAAATAAAAGATTGGGTTATATATATGAGTTACAGAATTATCTATGAATTATAATTACCAAAGTATAAAGTAGGGGATTCATACTCATGTATAGAAATGAGTGGATAGAGGAGATTAGCCATATCCTTCTTGGGGGGGGGGAGCGTTGTGGAGGAGGGAGGGGGGAAGTGGAACTAAGTAGGGGGCTAGGGGCCTGTGTGGAAAGCCCTGAAGAACTGACAGTGTTAGAAATGCTGAGATGGAAGGGCTCATGTCTGGAGATGACCTGCTGCAGGATCTTAAAGGTTTCTGCCAAATGTTGACCTTTTTCCACCAAAAGGGCCAACATCTGGCCCCAGCGTGACAGGTGAGGGATGAGGTGAGAACAGGCTCACAGGAAATGGTCAGGAGAAGAGAGTGGATGAGAGAGGAGTTACAAGGCACTGAATATGAAAGAAAAGTTTATATGTCCAATGGGGGAAGTAAAAGACAATACATTGTGTGGCATCACTTATGTGGAATCTCAAATATGTCACAATTGAACCTATCTGTGCAACAGAAACAGCCTCACAGACAGAGAGCAGACTTGTGATTGCCAAAGTGGGGGAGGGTGGGGTTAGCAGAGGCAAGCTTTACATAGGGAATGGATAAACAACAAGGTCCTACTATAGAGCACAGAAACATATTCAGTATCCTATGATAAACCACAGTGGAAAAGAATATTCTTTAAAAAGTGCATATATGTAAAACTGAATCACTGCTGTACAGAGGAAAGGAACATTGTCAATCAACCACAGTTAAAAAGATCTAGTATATTGTAATAGCTTCAGTAGTAAAGGAAGAAAGGCCCTTGGCTGATGCAGAAATCCAGTCATCTGTTCTAAGAAAGTGAAAACTTATAAAATTTATACTCATGACTTAAAAACCCCAAAACAAGTTTCAGGGAATTCCTTGGTGGTCTGTCGGTTAAGGACTCCATCCTTCCATTGCTGGGGACCTGGGTTTGATCTCTGGTTAGGAACCTAAGATCCTACAAGCCACGTGGCACAGCCAAAAAGAAAAAAAAAGTTTCAAACTATTCAGAAAGGTATAAAGTAAAAGAAAAATAGAAACTTCTGTTCATATTCTCTAATTTCACTTTCTGCTGATAAGTAGAATGAAGAGTGTCTTGCGTATCCTACCAGCATTTAGTTTATGGGGGTCAAAGTCTATATGTAATTAAACCACATATGTTCATAAATGGGATTATATTATACTGTTGTGCAATTTGCTTCCTTTGTCCAGCAATATATTTTTATCAGTGTACTTAGACTAATTATGTTTAAAGAATGTATTTAGTTATCCCCATGTTGATGAAGATGTTATTATTTGGCATTTGCCATTAGAAGCATGTGGTGTGCAGTGCTACACCCTTTTGAGAAAGTGTAGTTCTGTAAATTCAGAGCGGTAGAATGACTGGGTTAAAGGGCACTTGGATTTTGAATATCCATAAACACTGACCAATTTCCCTCCCAAGTGAAAGAGCACTCCTGCTTCCCTACTCCCTTGCCAACACTTAGAGTGCTAAAGATTAAAACTTTGATAATATGTGTAGTGGGAAAGTATAATCTTCTTTTGTAGTATTAATTTCCATTTATTTTTATTTTGTTCATGTTTATTTAACACTGAAAATTTTTTCTGTAAACTTTGTCCATGTCTTGCCCTATTTTTCTGTTTTCTTGCTGATGTTTAAAAGCTCTTTATACTATGAAAATTAGTCCTGTCTCTATGTTATGGCAAATACTTGTTTCTGGTGTATCATTTGTCTTTTGACTTTGTTATTTCATGCCTTATATAAGTGCTTAATTTTCATGTTTGATGTCATACTTGGAAAGGCCTTTCCTCAGAAATTATTCTTAAAAGATACATGATATGAAAAAGATAATGTTATAAAACCAAGATTGCATAAACAGTGATTGAGCAAGTGATTCAGTAGTTGAATGAAAGAAAGGTGTGAAACAAAACTATATACATTGTGTCTTTCAGGTTTTCTTATACAATTTCTGAAAGAATTGGCAAAATATCATCAGAATAAAGAAAGTTGCAATATGGAAACTCAGACAAGTTCAACATTTCCTGTCAAAGACTCTCTTGGTAATTGTGATCCTCTTCCATAATTACACTTCTTCCATTTTGTTTTTTCAGTGAAGGCGACAGCCTGATGTACTATATTATGTATTTGTTGCTTCACTAAGAGGGATGCAGGCTGCTGGTGGCATGTTTTCTGGAATTGTTGCTCATTTTTTCTCAGAAGGACCAGGAACTGCTCCCCAGGGCTGCTCCTTCCTTCCTGACCGCCAGGGCTATGCTTTCCACCTCTCACGGGGATCCAGAGGCTCACTTCCTTTCTTGTTTGTTGGGTTGAAGCTCTCTTGACTGGGAGGTTCTTCCCTGTGTCTCATCTGACTTTATGTTATAGCCACTAAAGTGGGAAGATTTCAGACTACTTGCATTGCAGGGAACTAGAGAAGTCAGTGGGCCATCTTTTCATTTTATAGTTGACAAAGCTAAGGTCACTTGAGGAAGAACAATTAGGCAATGCCCTGTCTGGGTCAGAACTGATACCAGAGTCCAAGTTTCCTGGTCCATGACCCGGACCCTTTTCTGCTGTACAGGCTTTGGTAGAATACAGAAAAGTAGATGGAAAGCCATGCCTGATATTTTGCCAATCAGAGACATCACTGCCAATATTTTACTACCTGATGACTCAAGCAGTCAAGAATTCTCCTGCAGTACAGAAGACCTGGGTTCAATCCTTGGGTCAGGAAGATTCCCTGGAGAAGGGAATGGCAACCCACTCCAGCATTCTTGTCTGGAGAAGCCCCATGGACAGAGGAGCCTGGCACGCCCCAGTCCATGAGTCATACAAATGAGCACATATATTTTAGTCTGCTTCTGCCAGCCGTTTTTTCCTCTGCCTGCTTTTTGTTGATATTGGTGTCACACATGATTAAGACTGTATGAGAGGGCCAGGTTTGCAGTGTGCTTCATGGTTAGTTTCAAATCCACAGTTGGTTTGAGGGCTGGGGGTCTCCTGGAAAGACTGCTAGAATGTGAGACAATCATAGACCTGGCCTTAGCTCCATTGATGCCATTATGTAGCTGTTTAGCCCTCTGGAAGTCCCTTCAACTGGATGGGCATCAGTTTCCTCCTCTGTGAAGTGGAGGAAGTGAAACACGTGATCTTTGATTCCTCTTAGGGTCAGTGTTTTGAAAATGTGAGTCAGCTCTAACCAAAGTGCAGTCAAAGAGCCCTCTCCTGTGGCACATAGACACTAGAAAGGAATGCCACTATTATTTGACTTAAAGTATACTTTTTGTTTTCTTTTCCCCTGATATTTTATATTGGATTCTCAAACTTTCAGAACAGTTGAAAGCTTTATGGCAAACGCTTATACACTTCGAGTCTGCCATGAAGTTTGTCATACTTGCTTAATCACTTACCTGTCTGTCCATTAAGCTCTCTCACTTTTTGGATATATTTGTATTAATAAGTAAATGGCAGACATCCTTAACACTTTCTCCTAAGTAAACGCTGTGCTTGCCCGTGTCTCTGACCTCATTTTCTATGTTATTTTTTGGTAGCGGAGAAGCTTCGGCTTATTGACAATGAGTTTGCAGGTGCTTGCCCTCAGCAGCCAAAGTTAGAATCCTTAGAAATCAAGCTAAACGAATATAAGAGGGAAGTAGAACAGCAGCTACGGGCAGAAATGAGTCAGAAGGTAAGATTTATCTTGTTATCATTAAGAGTGGTGTTTTTGCTTGTCTTTTAATGTCTTCACCTTCAGTATATGGGGAAATCACTACAATCTTTACTAATGAATGTGATACGATACTGTTGTGCATACTGTTTCTCTTGCCAGATGATGTCAGTTCTTTATGACTTTTGAATACACCCTGTACGTGTAGTGAATGAGATGAAACATGAAGATGAATTAAACTAAATATATTTAGATAGCGTTTAATGTTAAGGCTAACAGTGAAGAGAGAATTTGTTACTGTTTCTTTACTATAGTTATTGGTATTTACAATTTTTTGTCATCAATTGGCAGTTGAAATACTTTAAAGATACTGAAATAGTGAAAATTAAAATGGAAGAAAAAAAGAAGTATGAGAAGGAGCTTGCTGAGTTCCGGAATGAATTTGAGAGAACTTGTCAAGCAAAATCTGAAGCCCTGATATCTCAGGAAAAGACAACCCTTGAGAGAATTCAAAAGCACCAGGAGGTAATATTCTAAAATCATTTACTGGGGGGGCCATTTCTGGGCTATCTCTTGAGTAGGGCCCGGGGTTAAGAGCACAAGGGAGAGCACAGGACTTGGAAAGGATGTGCAGGTGTCCTCTGTCCAAGACGGCCGGAGGGAATGAACTACAAACGGACTGGTCCATGCTGGGAGTGGGAGAAACTTGCACCAAAGAAGCAGCAGCTGTGAGGTTTGGTAAACAGCAAGGAGGAGAGGATCAGAGGTGTGAAGTAGCTGCCGTCACTAAAGGAAACAAAGCCCTGGAAAGCAGACAGGGTTGCTGAGCTGTGTCAAGGGCTCAGCTGAGGCAGGCAGCCTGGACCAGCAGTAGACCAAGTCCTGGGCTTCCAGGTGATGGCCCCAGTGCAGCTCTCAGGAGGGTGTGTAGTGTTGGCAAGGTTGGAGGGATGGAGTTGCTCAGGGAGATGAGCTTCAGAGAGCTGAATCTCCTTGGCTTCAGAAAGGCAGCCCATTTCATGGAAGACACTGGGGTTGGGCAGGGTGGGGAAGGGAGCTCAAGATGGCGGGTGGCCACTAATATAAAGCAACAGGGACGGTGACATGGCCGCCTGAAAGACACTGAGAAGCAGGTCTGGGGATTCTGACGGGTGGAAGAAGATGGGTCAAGAGGACAGAGTTGCAGGTAGGGGTTTGAGGTCAAGAATGGAAACAAAATGCAGTGTGCTGCCATGGGAACAGAGGTGAGGTCCCTGGGGTGGAGGCATCCAGGGCTGCCACGTGGCCGTGTGATCCTGTCCACCAGCATGGTGGCTGGACGGGAGGTAGAGAGGTTGCCCAGTGGCAGGAGTGGGTGTGGGGAAAGATTGGATCGATTGCTTTAGGGAAAGCAGGTTCCTTTGTTAAGGCTGTGTCTTAGACCAGATTGGACCTGGGGCCCTGCTTCCTGTGGACAGCCAGGGCTTCTGGCAGGAAGTTGTGTTGAAAGGAAGAGACTTCCTCCCAGTGCCCACCCTTGCTCAGAGCCTCTCAAAAAGACCAGTTATTGAATGGTAATTGCACCCCCTCTACAAGTTTTATATAAGCAGTTCTAAGAATTGGGCTCACTTAGAATGGGAAAGATTAAAGATCTCTTCAAGAAAATTGGAGATACCAAGGGAACATTTCATGCAGAGATGGGCACAATAAAGACAGAAACAGCAAGGACCTAACAGAAGCAGAAGAGGTGGCAAGAATACACAGAAGAACTGTACAAAAAAGGTCTTAATCCCGAATATCCACGATAGTGTGATCACTCACCTAGAGCCAGACATCCTGAAGTGTGAAGTCAAGTGGGACTTAGGAAGCATTACTACAGACAAACCTAGTGGAAGTCATGGAATTCCAGCCAAGCTATTTCAAATCTTAAAAGATGATGCTGTTAAAATACTGCACTCAATATGCCAGCAAATCTGGAAAACTCAGCAATGGCTGCAGGGCTGGAAGAGGTCAGTTTTCATTCCAGTCACAAAGAAAGGCAGTGCCAAAGAATGTTTAAGCAACTGTACAATTGTGCTCTTTTCACATGCTAGCAAGGTAATGCTCAAAATCATTCAAGCTAGGCTTCAGCAGAACATGAACTGAGAACTTTCAGATGTACAAGCTGGATTTAGAAAAGGCAGAGCAACCAGAGATCAAATTGCCAATACCCGTTGGATCATAGAAAAAGCAAGGGAATTCCAGAAAAACATCTATTTCTGCTTCACTGACTATGCCAAAGCCTTTGACTGTGTGGATCACAACAAACTGTGGAAGATTCTTCAAGAGCTGGGAATACCAGACCACCTTACCTGCCTCCTGAGAAGCCTGTATGCAGATCAAGAAGCAATGATTAGAACTGGACTTGGAACAATGGACTGGTTGCAAATTGGGAAAGGGGTACAACAAGGCTATACATTGTCACTCTGATTATTTAGCTTCTGTGCAAAGTACATCATGTGGAATGTTGGACTAGATGAACCACAAACTGGAATCAAGATTTCTGGGAGAAATACCAATAACCTCAGATATACAGATGATACCACCCTTATGGCAGAAAGTGAAGAGGAACTAAAGAGCCTCTTGATGAAAGTGACAGAGGGGAGTGAAAAAGCTGACTTAAAACTTAACATTCTGAAAACGAAGATCATGGCATCTGGTCTCATCACTTCATGGCAGATGATGGGGGGAAAAGTGAAAGCAGTGACAGAAACTATTTTCTTGGGCTCCAAAATCACTGTACGGTGACTGCAGCCATGAAATTAAAAGACGCTTGCTCCTTGAAAGGAAAGTTTTGACAAACCTAGACAGTGTATTAAAGAGCAGAAACATCACTTTGTTGACAAAAGTCCCTTTAGTCAAAGCTATGTTTTTCCAGTAGTCGTGTATGGATGTGAGAGTTGGACCATAAAGAAGACTGAGTGCTGAAGAATTGATGCTTTTGAACTGTGTTGTTGTGAGAAGACTCTTGAGAGTCCCTTGGACAGCAAGGAGATCAAACTAGTCATTTGTAAAGGAAATCAACCCTGAATATTCATTGGAAGGACTGATGCTGAAGCTGAAGCTCCAATACTTTGGCCACCTGATGTGAAGAGCCAACTCATTGGAAAAGACCCTGATGCTGGGAAAGATTGAGGGCAGAAGGAAAGGGGCAAGACAGAAGATGAGATGGTTTGATGTCATCACTGACTCAATGGATATGAGTTTGAGCAAGCTCTGGGAGATAGTAAAGGACAGTGAAGCCTGGTGTGTTGCAGTCCATGGGATTCACAAAGATTTGGACACGATGTAGTGACTGAACAACAACAAGCTATAAAATAAATGTTGGAGGCACAGGTGTTTGTGAGGCTTGGATTGTGTTTATACTAACAATATCATCTGTTTTGCTTAACTTTAAACAATTTTTATTATAGAAAGGTTTTCACATAATTGGATATTTCTCTACTCTGTACACAACTATTCTTACTCCTGATTTTAACAGCATTGTAGTAAAAATGCCTCAGTGGTTTAAGTTGAAAGCAGTATATTGGTACATGGCTCTTGTGCTCATTTATCAAGAATGTACAAATTTCTTTATTCAAAAATACAAAATAAATTATCTGTAGGCATGGACAGTGGCAGCAGTAAACCATTCTGTTCTCAGCTGAAACCAGTAACTGATGGTTTTAGTTATTTTCTTAACCAACAGCCAGCCTTTTCTTCAGTCATCTTCAACTTACCTCACCTGGAGTTACTGGTGAGGAACACTGCCTTGAGCTTCTTCTCACAGTTCATTAATAATGGCAAAGCACTATTCTAGGAAGAATATGGACCACTGCACGAATTTGCCTGTCATCTTTGCGCAGGGGCCATGCTAATCTTCTCTGTGTCATTCTACCTTTAGTATATGTGCTGCCAAAGCGAGCACTAACAGTGTCATCTTGAAGACAGGTGGCAAAGTCAGAAAGACAAATAGACCATTCAGTTCAGTTCAGACACTCAGTCGTGTCTGACTCTTTATAACCCCATGGGCTGCAGCATGCCAGGCCTCACTGTTCATCACCAACTCCCAGAGTTCACTCAAACTCAAGTCCATCGAGTTGATGATGCCATCCAACCATCTCATCCTCTGTCGTCCCCTTCTCTTCCTGCCTTCAATCTTGCCCAGAATCAGGGTCTTTTCTAGTGAGTCAGTTCTTCACATCAGGTGGCCAAAGTATTGGAGTTTCAGCTTCAGCATTAGTCCTTACAATGAATATTCAGGACTGATTTCCTTTAGGATGGACTGGTTGGATCTCCTTGCAGTCCAAGGGACTCTCAAAAGTCTTCTTCAACACCACAGTCCAAAGACGTCAATTCTTCGGTCCATACATGACTACTGGAGAAACTATAGTTTTTGACTAGATGGACCTTTCTTGGCAAAGTAATGTCTCTGCTTCTTAATATGCTATCTAGGTTGGTCATAACTTTTCTTCCAAGGAGCAAGCGTCTTTTAATTTCATGGTTGCAATCATCATCTGCAGTGATTTTGGAGCCCCCCCCCAAAATAAAGTCTCTCACTCTTTCCATAGTTTCCCCATCTATTTCCCATGAAGTGATGAGACCAGATGCCATGATCTTCGTTTTCTGAATGTTGAGCTTTAAGCCAACTTTTTCACTTTCCTCTTTCACTTTCATCAAGAGGCTCTTTAGTTCCTTTTCACTTTCTGCCATAAGAGTATTGTCATCTGCATATCTGAGGTTATTGATATTTCTCCCGGCAGTCTTGATTCCAGCTTGTGTTTCTTCCAGTCCAGCGTTTCTCCTGATGTACTCTGCATAGAAGTTAAATAAGCAGGGTGACAATATACAGCCTTGACGTACTCCTCTTCCTATTTGGAACCAGTAACTGTTGCTTCTTGACCTGCATACAGATATCTCAAGAGGCAAGTCAGGTGGTCTGGTATTCCCATCTCTTTCAGACTTTTCCACAGTTTGTTGTGATCCACACAAAGGCTTTGGCGTAATCAATAAGCAGAAGTAGCTGTTTTTTTGGAACTCTCTTGCTTTTTCAGTGATCTAGATGGATGTTGGCAATTTGATCTCTGGTTCCTGTGCCTTTTCTAAAACCAGCTTGAACATTTGGAAGTTCATGGTTCACATATTGTTGAAGCCTGGCTTGGAAAATTTTGAGCATTACTTTAGTAGTGTGTGAGAGGGGTGCAATTGTGTGGTAGTTTGAGCATTCTTTGGCATTGCCTTTCTTTGGGATTGGAATGAAAACAGATCTTTTCCAATCCTGTGCCCACTGCTAAGTTGTCCAAATTCAGAAAGACAAATATATCATATGATATCACTTAAGTGAGGAATCTTAAATATGAGACAAATGGACATATCTGTGAAACTCTCAGAGACACAGAGAGACTTGTTGTTGCCATGGGGGAAGGATGTGGAGGAGGGATGGATTGGGAGTTTGGGATTAGCAGATGCTAACTATTATATATAGGATGGATAAAGGACAAGGTCCTACAGTATGGGACAGGGAACCATATTCAGTATCCTGTGATAAACCATAATGGAAAAGAATATAAAAAAGATATATTTGTATAACTGAGTTACTACTATACAGCAGAAAATAACATAGCATTGTAAATCAACTACACTTCAATAACATTAAAAAAAAAAAAAAAGACGACTGACTAGATCAACCAGTTCACAGACTGGAACCCTGGTTTATTCAGCTGATCTCTGAAGGCTCTTGAGATGGTTGCTGTTTGTAAAGAGTACCATGCCTTTATTCCACTACCTGAAATACCCCTCCCCTTCTTGGCCTGATAAAACCATCCAGTCCTTCAAAATCCAGCTGGAATGCCAGGTCCTCGTGATGCCTCTCTTGACCCCCCCGCTGATGGACTCCTCTAGGCATTGCTTGTTCCTTGGAGTCTTGATGTACTTTGTGAAATCATCATGCTGTAGTGTAACTCTTGGTTTGTCTGTTTCTCCTTGAATAAACTGAGTTGTTTTTTTTTTAAGGTGGGAACTGACCTGTATCTGTCCATCTTTGTGTACCCAGCACCCAATGTGGCCTTGAACACATGATAGGTGTTCAGGGAACACATACATGGAAGTGTGGCCATTCATTCAGGCCATCATCTTTTAAGTTTTTATTGCTGAATGAACATTTTGTTTCATTTTTTTCTTGCTGTAGAACTTGAAGTTTTTTAAGTGTCTGAGAGATGTTAATGATGTAACAAAGTAATTATATACAAGGGATGCTGGAAATACAGGGTAATGTAACTTAACAGTTCTTGAGGGAGGAGGGGAATAAATTTTTGTGAGGATAAAAAGGCAAAACATACACCTTGCATTGGAACCTCTTGAAAGTTGTTCTTCTAAATGTCCATCCTTTGTTTTCTAGAATTTAGGAAGCAATGTATTAGTTCAAATCTCCTTTGTCTTCTTTAGCTTGCTTGGTAAAAATTAATGCTTTCTTCTACAGAATGAAACAAAAGAAATCTATGCTCAAAGGCAGCTGCTACTAAAAGACATAGATTTGCTAAGAGGCAGAGAAGCCGAGCTGAAGCAAAGAATTGAAGCCTTTGAATTGTAAGTAATATGTGTCCATTTTGGACTTTCAGAATGAACGAGATGAAAAAGAACTACTAAATATGTCTACATATTCTAATACTACAGAATAGAGTTCTTGTTTGTAAAGGTGATATCACCTAGCTTCAAAGGCACACTTCAGGAGAAATGAGGATGACTATTTTTTTGAAATATTAGACACTGGGATGAAAGCGGAAGGAAATGGCATCATCAGGCTACAGTGGGACCAGACAAATAATTTGGAGAAGCAAATAATGCTTTAAGAGATCATACGTTTCCCATTTATGTGAACCATTCAGATCTAACAGTTTCATGTGCATGTAGTAACTGAATTGCAGACAGCCAGACCTGCCAGATTGACTGCTCTGCTGGCAAAAAAGGGCAACACGGTGGCTCTGAGTTGACCTGTATTGGGAGAAATTGTTGCTTGTAGTGCGTGTGTTGCTTTTTTCTAAACGTTCATCAGTCTTTCGTTCTTCACATCTTACCTAGGATACATAGCAAGCTCAGCATTGTATAGTTTATAGAATAAGCCTTCTTTCCCATTTATCTGCCATTAATCGGTACTCACAGATACTCCAGGAATCTTCTTTCCTTAAAAGATTTGTCTTCATTTTCATGAATGTTGTTTTCTCATTTATGTAGGCTAGGTTCATTTGATTTCTTGTCCCTGCCAACCTTACTCTTTTTGGCAGTACTGAAGAGGTAAATTGACCATAAGCGAGAAAAGGAAACCAATTTGGGCATTGATAGTTAATGATTATGTAATCACTTATTTACCTCCATTTTCCCTCCTCCTCCTTTCTAAGCATACTGAAAGTGAACATGTTAAGTCATCAGTCGTGTCCGACTCTTTGTGACCCCATGGGCTGTAGCCCACCGGGCTCCTCTGTCCATGGAATTCTCCAGGCAAGGATACTAGAGGGAGTTTCTATTTCCTTCTCCAAGGGATCTTCCCAACCAGAGATCGAATCCAGGTCTCCTGCATCACAGGCAGATTGTTTACCGTCTGAGCCATCAGGGAAACATATCATATAAACTAAATACTGCTCCTTTGCTTTACAGATTAACCAGCAGAGGGCGCTAACACAGAGACGTTTTATCCTTTGCTTGGAATAGTCTCTGTTGCCTAGTACTTCTGTTTTTAGCTTGATCTGAGTCCCTGTGAACCCAGTTCCCCGGCTTGGAATTGATTTTGTGCTAGACTTGAGGTTTCATTATTAAGACCATTCCTTTTTTCGGTGTTGGGATGTTCTATTGATCCATCTATCTATTGCTCTCTTTTCAGTATTTTCTCTTCAGTATTGATTTAGTTCACTGATATTGAACTAATAGATTACGAAAGGCCAGAACAAATTTTATGTCTTTAATAGCTCTGGGCTAGTCAGTTAGAAACAGTATTATAAAAGAAACAAGCACTTGAGTATGCTAACTGAAGTTTGTGTGTAGCTTTGTAACTTAAAACATTAATCTTTTACCCCTGAATTCATTATGGCCACTTACCACTTGTGACCATTTTTTTTTTAAGTGTGAACCATCTCCTGTGAGACACCACTTTGGTTTTGGCATTTTCTCACTCACCCCAGCCAGAGAACTATTGAGTTCTATCTGTAGTTCAGATCCATCATCATGCTCCTAAAATAGTGGGACACTTCTGGCCCTTTGTTTTTACTCCCTAGCCGTAACAGTCACAGAACAGTTTGAGTCTGTGGGGCTAAAAACACATGGTGTCTTTTCCCCAATATTAATATTTTTCAATTTTGCCTTATCTGTTTTTGCTAATTTCAGGGCCCAGAGGCTGCAAGAAGAAAAAAATAAAAGCGTGACTGATGGACTGCGGAGGCGGGAGTTGAATATCAAGAGTATTGAGGAGACCTATGACCAAAAGCTTAAGAACGAACTTCTAAAGTAATTGTTTGGCATCTTAAAAAAAAAAGTATCATGTTTGAACTAAGTTGATGGAAACACAGCAACACTAATAAAGTAGATAAGACTAGTATTTTATGGCAAAATCCAGTGTTTAAAAAGAATACACATGTTCATTGACAGTCAAGCTTTTCCTGTGAATACTCGAGTTAGGATGGTTTTAAAAAGATACAGTACAGAAAATAGCATCCTCTGCTTGACAAGAGTCACTCCTGGAGTATTTACTGAGGGCCTATGATTTGCTTGAATTTCTTAGGGCACCTTGTACCTTGCTGAGAACCTATCAAATGGGGATTATAGTCACTTTTTATGTTTTCCTCTACCCCACTTATACTGCTATTCAGATGGAATATCTAATGATCTGTAAATTATTCTGTTGATTCGTTATAGTATTTGTTGATCTGTATTCCTTCAAGATTCTGCAAAGCCAGAATCAAAAGGAACAAACTAGAATTAACTGTATAAAGCAAAAAATGATAGAGGGAAAGGAAGATATGTACAGCTATGGTACCATGGCCTTCCTCTCGTCTGAGTTTTGTTGTGTTCTGGTGGATAGTATCTTAGTGCAGAGGCATTAAGTGCATATGTGGTAAGTTTTCTCTCCAGTGTTCAGTGTAATGTCTGGCACAAAGTAAGTGTTCGCTTAATGTTTATTGATGTAATGAATTCATAGTGAAGTGATGACTCAACACAGCAGCTCTCGACGTTTCTTCATCATTGGCCTCTCTCTACTGCTTTGTCCATAATTTGTCATTCATAGTCCATGATATAGTACCTTCAAAGGTTTTTGGAGGTTATTCTTTAAAATAATTCTAATAAAAAATATAGCAGTTTTCTGTGGATCAGTTTTGATGTGGTAGATGTTTATCCACATATTTTATGGATTTCTCTACATATTTTAGAGATAAGCTCTATAAAGAATCTATAGTTGTTAAAGTTTTAGGAATAAGGGAATAAAAGTGTGTATGTTAGCTTGATATATCTATGGAGTGGACTGTCAGGTATCTTTGTCTGTCCGTGGGTGTCCTCATATGACTTTGGCAGGTGTTGAGGTTCTGAGGATATTCACCACAGGAGTACTAGGAGTACTTCTTTCTTTTCTCTAATCTTTGAACCAGAAAGGCAGCTGCTAACAGCTGGTGGAGATGGTAAAATTCCATGAAAATGTGACTCTGGTATCACCAGTCCAAATATATTTGCTGTTGACTGTGGCTTGTGGTACTACTGTTCAGTTCCTTAGGGCGAAAGGTCTTATCCTGCTTGAAGGTGGGAAGGTGGGACAGGTGGACTGGAAGTGACTGACTTGTTATCCTTTGGGATTTAGAGTCTGCTGTATACAGTATAAAGCAAGTAAATTTACTCTTTTTGTGTCACTGGATACCAGCTGAGAAACAGTGCCCTCTATAGCCTCAGTAACATGACCCTTCATTTTGTGCTTGAGTTTTGGGACCCAGTTTATAGAACTGCAGCAAGACTTTAGTGGACTTTTTATAGCCAGAGTTTGGACCCCTGGCCTTAGCACTGAGTGCTCCTGAAGTTCATGTGTTGTCCTATTTAGTACCCTTCAGTGCCCTGATGCCATAAGATAAGCTCATCATTGATAGCAGTCTGTCTAGGGAAGTGACCGAAACTCATTTTCCATCCTTCTGATTCTCAGGTATCAACTTGAACTGAAGGAGGATTATATCACTAGAACCAACAGACTGATCGAAGATGAAAGGAAAAATAAAGGTGATTTGGGGGGCAGGGCAGGAAGCTGTATTTTTCAGTTTCGACACAGGTTATCAGCTTCTTAAGTTGGGTCTGTTCTTTAATCCAAAAAATATGTACCTTCCACTTCATTGTTACTATTAACTGACATAGTTTTTGTCCTTTTAATTTTACAGAGTGAAAAAAATAATCACCGTCTTTCAATGTTTTTGCAAACCTTCTTGTTTAACTTTTTGTATATTCACAAAGATCAGTGATTTATTGGTAGAATTTTATTCAACTGTATTTCAGTATATCTTGATGAATAAATCTCTGATGTTAAGAAGGTGGCAGCAACTTACTGCTGTTGGTTAATACTACTATAAACCATGAGAGGTGTTATTTTTTACTTAGGGGAAATTTTATTTTAACTTCTCTGTACCTCATGACCTGGCTTCTTATTTTTCTTAACTTCTAACACATATTTATGCTTCATGCTATTTTATTTTCACATATAGCCTCCTAAACTCTTGTATATATTACCGCAAGATGAGGAAAGTTAGGTAATTGATTGATCTTTCAGATATTTTACATTGCAGTGTATTTCTAAGAACTATCCTGTGACAAGAGTTTTGGGTGGATATTTCAAATGGATTGTAAGGAGTCAACCAGGGCTAGGTACTTGGTCCTTATCAGAAGGTCACCAGGTGTGTGTGGCTGCTCCTTTGCACCTGTCATGCTCAGACTAATATTAATACTTCTGTAAGAATTGGTATTGCCATGTAGCATGTGACTTTTTGATGATACATCTATATAGCCTTATGTTAGATGAAGTGATAATGACAAAATAATAACTATAAAATCTAACCAGAGCAGTCTTTGTCTTTAAGGAAATTCAGAGCTGTTGGCATGAGGGCCCCGCATTCCACATGGGTGGTGTAACTCTGGTGGCTTGTGTGTAGCAGGAAGTTCACCACATATATGACCGTTACAACTGACACATATCACCTATTGAGTAACAGGATTTACTTGCCTGCTAATTTTTTTTGACCCAATATCTGCTGTTTTATATCTTTGCAGAGGGGCATGCCACAGGGCTTATGAGATCTTAATTTCCTGATCAATGATCGAACCTGTACTCTGGGCAGTGAAAGCATGGAATATTAACAGCTGGGCCACCAGGGAATCCCCTCTGCTATTTTAGATGATGAAATAATGGTCATTAGGTCTGACATACTGGCTATAAATGATTAAATGACTTGTATTCACTGAGAAATCTTTATGATATTTAGTTGCTTGGCTCTGTCTTTCAGAGAAAACTATACATTTGCAAGAGGAACTTGCAGCTCTTAATTGTAAAAAGGAAGAACTTGATCGTTCTATAAACCGTGTGAAAGAACTCGAGGTAATTGTTAATCATATTGATTTTTTTAAATAGATGTTAGACAACACAGGAAATTTTAACTTAAGTCACACATAATTTATCTCAAGAGATCCTCTTTGTATGTTTAGACTGTTTATTATATGATTCAGAGGGTGATGGCTGAACTTAATTCAGTAGTTGTTCATTTCGATCTTTGTCTCCTAGAGAAGCATAGAAAGAGCATGTCCTTTGGGGCCCAGAGTCGTCCTTGAATCCTATCTCCCTCACTGTTTGTGTGCCTGTGGGCAAGATCTGTGACCTCAGATCCCTTATCTGTAAGCGCTGGAATATTGCCTGCATCCCACGGTTTGTTGAGGGACTTCAGCTGGTTTCTTTGCCTTTCCATAGCAGGTGGCTGGCATGTACTAGTATCTACTCAGCTTCTTTTCCCTTCCCCTCAGCACCAGGTAAAAGTCCCTAACACTACATCAGGACCTCACAGATTAAAGCAAAATGAGAGGCCTTTTTCACATGATACTGTTACTTTTTTCTGTTCGTTTCTGTGCTTGCTATCCAAAGTCCAGAACTGGACCTTCAGATACTTAAAATATATTCTGTATATAAGATTTGTTTTTGCAACTGTGATGAGTTACTTGAGAACTTTATAGGCTCCTGTCTTCAAATGAGATATATCAGACTGAGGGAAGGAGAGCACCTCCCAGCACCTTAGTAGTATCTGTCTCACCTTTTCATATTAAAAAACAGACACATTATTAAATCTGTGATGGCTTTTGGGTCCTTAGTTGCATATGGAAAGTTGGGTGAGAATCTGAAGAACTTGCTATGTAGGACAGGGTTCTGCATAAATTGAGTTGTATGAACTTGCCCCAGCTCCAAGACAGAAGTTGTTGTAGTTAGAGTCGTCTTGTTACAGAGAAACTGACCAGCGAGTTGACCATAATTAAATTATGCCACAAAGCTGAGAGCAGACTGTCAGCATTTACCTACTCAGTCCTGTAAAGTCTCTGTTCAAATACAAGTTTTCCTTTTCCAATTCCAGCTTGAATTGGAGTCTGTCACAGCTCAGTGTTCGGCATTAACAAAGCAAAACCACATGCTAAGCGAGAAG
Source organism: Capricornis sumatraensis (assembly GCF_032405125.1). Lineage (NCBI taxonomy): Eukaryota > Metazoa > Chordata > Mammalia > Artiodactyla > Bovidae > Capricornis > Capricornis sumatraensis. The sequence goes on along the minus strand of NC_091092.1, from coordinate 133,786,479 downwards.
GTTAAAGAGATGAGTGACTATTCTCTACTGAAAGAAGGAAAACTGGAGCTTCAGGCAAAAAATAAACTACTTAAACAACAAGTGGAAGACATGAAAAGTGAAAACATGCATCTCCTAAACCGTAAGTCTTTTTTTAAAAATGATTTGTTATTCATGTTAGGTTCATAATAGGAAATTGCTTTTTTTTTCTTTTTGGCTACACTGTGAGAATGTGGGATCTTAGTTCCCTAACCAGGCTCAAACCTGTGCCCCCTGCAGTGAAAGTGCAGAGCCCTAACTACTGGACCACCAGGGAAGTCCCAGGAAACTGCTCTAGGGGAGGCTTCCGTTGGGAAGGTTTTATAAAATTAAAATTCCAGATTGAAATGCCTTCTTTTTTACTTGCTATTCCATAATTCATAGTGTCTGTAAGAATAAACATTTTTAAATTTAATTTTTATTTTAGAGTAGTTGATTTACAGTGTTGTGTTTCAGGTGTAGAGCAAAGGGATTCTGTTATACATATACACATATCCATTCTTTCTCAGCTTCTTTTCCCATGTAGGTCATTACAGGTTATTGAGTCAAGTTCCCTGTGCTGTACAATAGGTCCTTATTATCTATTTCATATATGGTAGTGTGGGTATGTTAACCCAAAAGTCCTAATTTTATCCTTCCCCCTGCCTTTCCTCTATGCTAACCATAAACTTGTTTTCAAAGTCTGTATAGTCTGTTGTGTTTTGTAAATAAGTTCATTTGTATGACTTTTTAGATTCCACATATAAGTGATATTGTAAGATATTTGTCTTTTTCTGTGACTTGGCCTCACTTAGTATGGTGTTCTCTAGTTGCATACTTGTTGCTGCAAATGGCATTATTTCTTTTTTGTGGCTGAGCAGTATTCCATTGTGTATATGTACCATATCTTCTTTATCCATTCATTTGTCCATGGGACATTTGGTTGCTTCTATGTCTTGACTGTTGTAAATAGCACTGCAATGATCATTGGGGTATGTGTATCTTTTCAAATTATGGTTTTCTCCAGATATGTGCCTAGCAGTGGGATTGCTGGATTACATGGTAGTTCCGTTTTTATTTTTTTGAGAAACCTCCATACTGTTCTCCATAGTGGTTGTACCAGTTTACATTTCCACCATCAGTGAAGGATTCCCCTTTCTCCATGCCCTTTCCAGCATTTTTTGATGAGGGCCATTCTGATTGGTGTGAGGTTGTATCTGATTGTAGTTTTGATTTGCATTTCTCTAATAATTAGTCATGTTGAGCATCTTTTCATGTGCTTTTTGACCATCTGTATGTCTTTTTTGGAGAAATATCTATTTAAATCTTTTGCCCACTTTTTGATTGGGTTATTTGAACTGCATGACCTGTTTGTATATTTTGGAGATTAATCCCTTGTTGGTTACTTCATTTGTAAGTGTTTTCTCCCATTCTGTTGGGTGGTCTTTTCATTTTGTGTATGGTTTCCTTTGCTGTGCAAAAGCTTTGAAGTTTTATTAGGTCCCATTTGTTTATTTTTATTTTTATTACTCTAGGAGGTGGATCCAAAAAGATATTGCTGCAATTTATATCAGTGTTCTGCCTGTGTTTTCCTCTAAGTGTTTTATAATATTTGAGCTTACCCAGTGGCTCAGTGGTAATGAATCGCCCATAAAGGAGGAGACCTGGGTTTGATCCCTGGGTCGAGAAGATCCCCTGGAGGAGGGCATGGAAATCCACTCTAGTACTCTTGCCTGGAGAATCCCTTGGACAGAGGATCCTGGCAGGTTACAGTCCATGGGGTTGCAAAGAGTTGGACATGACTGAGCATATATGCATGGGCTTACATTTAGGCCCTTTAATCCGTTTGGGGTTTATTTTTGTATATTGTGTTAGAGAATGTTCTAATTTCAGTCTTTTGCATGTAGCTGTCCAGTTTTCCCAGCACCACTTGAAAAGACTGTCTTTTCAACATTGTATATTTTTGCCTTCTTTGTCATAGATTAATTGACCATAGGTGCATGGGTTTATTTCTGGGCTTTCTGTTCTGTCCCATTGATCTATATTTCTGTTTTTGTGCCAGTACCATACTGTCTTGATTACTGTAGCTTTGTAGTATAGTCTAAAGTCAGGGACCCTGATTCCTCCAGCTTCATTCTTCTTTCTCAGGATTGTTTTGGCTATTCGAGGTCTTTTGTGTCTCCATACAAACAGTGAAATTGTTTGTTCTAATTCTGTGGAAAATGCCATTGGTAATTTGATAGGGTTTGCACTGTATCTGTAGATTGCCTTGGGTTGTTGTTCAGTCACTCAGTCATGTCTAACTGTTTGTGACCCCATGGACTGCAGCACGCCAGGCTCCTCTGTCCTTCACCATCACCCAGAGCTTGCTCAAACTCATGTCCAACAAGTTGGTGATGCTATCCAACCATCTCGTCCTCTGTCATCACCTTCTCCTCCTGCCTTCAGTCTTTCCCAGCATCAGGGTGTTTTCTAGTGAGTCGACTCTTTGCATCAGGTGGCAAAGTACTGGAGCTTCAGCTTCAGCATCAGTCTTTCCAATGAATAGTCAGGATTGATTTCTTTTAGGATTGACTGGTTGGATCTCCTTGCAGTCCAAGGGACTCTCAAAAGTCTTCTCCAACACCATAGTTCAAAAGCATCAATTCTTTGGCACTCAGCCTTCTTTATGGTCCCAACTCTCATGTCCATACATGACCACTGGAAAAACCATAGCTTTGACTAGACAGACCTTTGTTGGCAAAGTAATGTCTCTGCTTTTTAATACACTAAGTTTGTCATACCTTTTCTTCCAAGGAGCAAGTGTCTTTTCATGGCTGTAGTCACCATCTGCAGTGATTTTGGAGCACAAGAAAGTACAGTCTGTCACTGTTTCCTTTGTTTCCCCATCTAATTGCCATGAATTGATGGGACCAGAAGCCATTATTTTAGTTTTTTGAATGTTGAGCTTTTAGCCAGCTCTTTCACTCTCCTCTTTCACCTTCATCAAGAGGCTCTTTAGTTCCTCTTCACTTTCTGCCATAAGGGTGGTGTCATCTGCATATCTGAGGTTATTGATATTTCTCCCGGCAATCTTGATTCCAGCTTGTGTTTCATCCAACATGGCATTTTGCATGATGTACTCTGCATATAAGTTAAATAAGCAGGGTGACAATATACAGCTTTGGTACACTCCTCTCCCAATTTGGAACTGGTCTGTTGTTCCATGACCAGTTCTAACTGTTGCTTCTTGATCTACATACAGATTTCTCAGGAGGCAGGTAAGGTGGTCTGGTATTCCCATCTCTTTCAGAATTTTCCACAGTTTGTTGTGGATCCACACAGTCAAAGGCTTTGGCATAGTCAATAAAGCAGAAGTATATGTTTTTCTGGAATTCCCTTGCTTTTTCCATGATCCAGCGGATGTTGGCAATTTGATCTCTGGTTCCTCTGCCTTTTCTCAAGCCAGCTTGAACATCTGGAAGCTCACAGTTCACGTACTGTTGAAGCCTGGCTTGGAGAATTTTGAGCATTACTTTGCTGGTCATTTTCACAGTAGTGAATCTTGTCCAAGAACATGGTAAATCTCTTTGTGTTGTCTGATTTCTTTCATCAGCATATTATAGCTTTCTGCATACAGGTAGATTTATTCCTGGGTATTTTATTCTTTTTGTTGCAATGGTGAATGGGATTGTTTCCTTAATTACTCTTTCTGATCTTTCATTGTTAGTGCATAGAAATCCAAGAGATTTCTGTGGACCGATTTTGTATCCTGCAGCTTTACCAAATTCATTGATGAGCTCTAGTTTCTGGTAGCATCTTTAGGGTTTTCTCTGTATAGTATCATGTTATCTGCAAACATGACAGTTTTACTTCATTTTTTCCAATTTGGATTCCTTTCATCTCTTTTTCTTCTCTGATTGCCATGGCTAGGACTTAAGCTCGCTCTCTCCATTTCTGGGAGTTCCTCCCTCCCAGGCCCTTCAGGCACCAGGGCTGGTAGCAAACAGCCTGGCCCCATTAGCAGTCTAGGGAACTACACCATCGTTTGTGGCTAGGGACCAGCCTAAGTCAGTCTTCGTTGAAGGCTTCTCTGATGACCTGAATTGGAGATGCCATCTTCTTTCTGCCTGGACCCTGAGAGCTGCTGACAGATGCACAGATTGAATTGGACCTCAGGGTAGTCATGGATAGGTTTTGCTAGAGCATTCCTTCTCTACCTCTGTGCTTGGTAGAGGGGAGAGGCAGGCTTTCAAATTAATTTAAGGATTTGAAAGAACTCTATTACATGGAGAAGGACTCAAGAATAGTAAAATTTGCATTTATGTGCAGTAAATTGTTTTCAAATTCCTGTGGCAGAATTGTTCATTGTTCGTTTGATGGAGCTGTTAGAAAATTTGAACTTCTCTAGCTGCTTTTAAAAGTAAAGCTCAATGAGAAAATTTCAGGTTGATAACAATCACTCTGTGCTACTTTCCTAGGCATAGCTCAGCCGTCTCCCGAACTACTGATTTTTCAGAAAGAATTACAGAAAGCAGAAAATGCTATTGCATTTGAGCATAAGGAGTTCGAAACTCACAAGCAAGCTCTACAAAAACAGCTTGAAAACGAAGTGAGTATTGCTCCTTATGCAGCCAGGGGTCGGGCCAGTCTGCTGCATAGATATGTGAACTTGGCACTCCAGCATAAATGGGGTTTACTTCAACATCAGAGCTCCCCCAAGGTGCTAAAGTGTGTGCTTTCTCATCTGAGAGAACTCTCCAGTGATCATGTGACTTTATATTCATAATTGTCACAAAATCCAGAGGCAAGCAAACTCACGAAAATACACAATTTTTCAAGTCCTAGTGGTGCCCACAGTGGCAGAGTCTTGATTCTCACCCTGTGACTTGGAACTACTACTGCCATCTCTCTTGTGTCTGTCCTGGAGTAGCTGCTCTAACTTGCATGTGACAAGAGGTGGAAACTTGTTTTATCTTTCATCATCTTGTAGGGACGCTGAGCATTAAGGGTGTAACACTGCTCAGAATTGGCAAAAGGGCAAAAGAGAATAAGCCCAAAGAGAGAATAGCTCCCTTTGAAGTGAGCTGTGATTTCTTTTATGTTCATTTCTTTTCTTCTCTAATTCTCTGCAGATTGAGCACTCTGCCCAGCTGAAGGCCCAGGTATTAGAATATGATGCTTCTGTCAAGAGGTTAACTATGCAGGTTTCAATTTTAAAATCGCAACTAAAACAAACTCAGACAGGTTAGAGACATTTTTAACTTCTGTATGTGTTTGTGTGTGTGTGTGTGTGTGTGTGTGTGTGTGTGTGTGTAAAACTTCTGACATTTGTGAAAATGTGATTGTTACTCATTGAATTCTTAGTAATTCTCATATAGGGGAAAGTTTCCCAGGTGGCTCAGTGGTAAGGAACCCTCCTGCCAGTGCAGGAGATGTGGGAAATATGTGTTCAATCCTTGGGTCGGGAACATCCCCTGGAGAAGGACATGGCAACCCATTCCAGTATCCTTGCCTGGAGAATCCCATGGACAGAGGGCCCTGGTGGCCTACAGTCCATGGGGCCACAGAGTTGGACACAGCTGAGCACACACAGCACCTTGTAGGGAAGAGTCATAGAGAAATGTGCCATCTCAGAAGTCAAGCTCCCTGTCCATTTCAGGGATACCAGCCAGATGGTCAGTCAATGTGACTTGTTTTCACAGGTGCCGCATGCTTGGGGGAACCTCATACCACAGATAGGTGTGATAGTGACACAGAAGCCCCCAAATTCATCCTGGACCTAGGCTTTCCTTTTTTATTTGCTGTCTGATGGCTCAGACAGCGAAGAATCTGCCTGCAGTGCAGGAGACCTGGGTTTGGTCCCTGGGTGAGGAAGATCCCCTGGAGAAGGGAATGGCAACCCACTCCAGTGTTCCTGCCTGGGAAATCCCATGGACGGAGGAGCCTGGTGGGCTACAGTCCATGGGGTTGCAAAGAGTTGGCCGTGACTGAGCGACTGACACTCACACATCCTGATGATAAGACCAGTCGACTCTTGAGTGGTTTTATACAATCCCTGACAGAGGTTTATGTGAATGGGAGAGGCAGCGTGGCCTGGCCGAAAGAGCACTGCTGCTGAAATCAGAAAACTGGTTTTGTACCCCAGTTCTGCAGTTTAGTTGTTTGGTTTTGGGTACATTTCTTTTAGCTTCCTTGGGCCTCGATACCCCTCTTTGTAATGCCATGGAGGATGAAGGGGATCTGTGGTCGGCTCCAGTGCAGTGCCTGGGGCACATAAAACACTTGGGGAAATGGCCACTGCTGTCATTTTATTACTGTGTCTTCCTGTGGATGCATGACATCTGCCCCTCCTTCATACCACGTGCCGAATTTGATGCTTTCTTGAGCTGCTTTCAAGCCCAACAGAAGTTCATGAGACTTTATGATTCTGAGCCTTCCTCAGTTCCTGTTTGCACTTCTTCCCCCTCGGGCCCTTGGCCCCTTCTCCCCACCCTACTTTCATTTCCGTCTCTTCACTCATCTCTGCTGTTTCCTGTTGCTCATTTTCTCGCCACAACTCTGCGTTTGCTAAACTTCCCACTGCTGAAACTGTCCCGAGCTCAGATCATTAGAAATAGTTCATTGATGATGGAAGCTTCACGAGCACAGACCTGCCAAGCATCTGTCCCTGGCATCATCAAGGTGGCCTTGCAGGAGAGGAGCGGTCACATGTGGTGGCCTTGCATTAGGCCAGCCCACCGACTTGGTGCTTTGCAATTGGGTGATTCAGCTATAGTCTCCTGTCCATGACATGGGAGCAGTGAGAGTTTTGGGCCCACGGTGGTGCCCTGACCACACGCCCTTCTTCCCCTCTCTGAGATTCAGGCTGTAGGCAGTAGATTTTGCTGCAGCCCTGGGAGTTCGGGGGTGGCATCCTGTAATGAGACACATTCATTATTTTGAAGTCAAGTGTGTGAATGTTCCTGCTGATTAAATAAACATTATAAATGGGGTTATATCAGATCAGGTCAGGTTTTTCAACCACATGAGTTCAAGTCTGGTTAGGCTTTGTCCCCGAATACATTGTGAATGCCTTTTCAGTTCTCAGAGCTTTATGGATTTCAAGGTCGTGCATAATGGATTGTGAAATAATAGCATGCATTACAAAAGAAGGCATATGAAGCAATAGTTGGTACATATTAGCTCTCAAACATTAATAATTAGTGTTTTGACTATGGTTTTACAGACTTTTTTTTGTTGAAGTATAGTTGATTTACCCTATTGTGTTGATTTCTGCTGTGAAAGTGTTAGTCTCTCAGTTGTGTCAGACGCTTGTGCGACCCCAAGGACTGTAGCTCACCAGGCTCCTCTGTCCATGGGATTCTCCAGGCAAGAGTACTGGAGTGGGTTGCCATTCCCTTCTCCAGGGGAGCTTCCCCACCCAGGGATCAAACCCAGGTCTCCTGCATTGCAGGCAGATTCTTTACCCTCTGAGCCATCAGGTATAACTTTGGTTTTCCAAACTATTTTTTTTTAATTGATGTATAGTTGATTTACCCTATTGTGTTGATTCTGCTGTACAGCAAAGTGATTCACTTGCACACACACACGCATGCATGCGCGCACACACACACACACACACACACACACACACACACATATAGATTGCTTTTGGTACTGTTTTCCATTACAGTTTATCACAGGATACTGAATATAGTTCTCTGTGCTCTACAGTAGAACTTTGTTGTTTATCCCTTCCATACATAGTAGCTTATATCTGCTAACCCCAGCCTCCCACTCTATCCCTCCCCCAACTCCCTCCCCCTTGGCAACCATAAGTCTGTTCTCAATGTCTAAGAGTCTGTTTCTGTTTCATAGATATGCTCATTTGTGTCATATGTTAGATTCCACCTAGAAGTGATACCACATGGTATTTGTTTTCTCTTTCTGACTTACTTCACCTTATGGTATTCTCTAGTTGCATCCATGTTGCTGCAAATGGCATTATTTTGTTCTTTTTTATGACTAGGTAATATTCCTGTGTGTGTGTGTGTACACACCACATCTTTATCCACTCATCTGTTGATGAAGGTTTAGGTTGTTTCCATGTCTCAGCTATTGTGAATAGTGCTATCAACATACAGGTGCATATTTCCTTTTGGATTAGAGTTTTGTCTGTATATATGCCCAGGAGTGGAATCACTAGATCATATGGTAATTTATTTTTACTTTTCTGAGGAACCTCCATACTCTTTCCCATTTTTCAATTGAGTTGTTTAGTTTTTTTGCCATTGAGTGTATGTATTTTGGAAGTTAAGCCCTCATTGGTAGCATCGTTAGTAAATATTTTGTCCCATTGTGTAGGTTGTCTTTTTGTTTTGTTTATGGTTTCTTTTGCTGTGCAAAGGCTTGTACGTTTGATTAGGTCTCATTTGTTTATTTTTGTTTTTATTTCTATTGCCTTGGGAGACTGACCTAAGAAAACATTGCTGTGATTTATGTCAGAGAATATTTTCCTATGATCTCTTCTAGGAGTTTTATAGTATCATGTTTTATGTTTAAGTCTTTAAGCTATTTTGAGTTTATTTTTGTGTATGGTGAGAGAGTGTGTTCTGATTTTGCTGATTTACATGCGGCTCTTCAGCTTTCCCAGCACCACTTGTTGAACAGACTGTGTTTTTCCCATTGTATATTATTGCCTCCTTTGTTGAGGATTAATTGACTGTAGATGTATGGGTTTATTTATGGGCTCTCTATTCTATTCCATTAATGCATATGTCTGTTTTTGTGTCAGTACAATGATGTTTTGATTACAGTCGCTTTGTAATATTGTCTGAAGTCTGGAAGGGTTATGCCTTCTGGCTTGTTTTTTTTTCCCCTCAGGATTACTTTGGCGATTCTGGGTCTTCTATGGTTCCATATAAATTTTAGGATTGATTATTCTAGTTCTTTGAAGAAATATAACAGGTAATTTGATAGAGATCGCATTAAATCTATAGATTTCTTTGGGTAGTATTGCCATTTTAACAGTATTGTACCAGTCCAAGAGCATGGGATATCTTTCCATTTCTTTGAATCATCTTTAATTTCCTTTATTAATATTTGATGGGCTTCCCTAGTAACTCAGCTGGTAAAGATTCCACCTGCAATGCAGGAGACACCAGTTCAATTCCTGGGTCTGGAAGATCCACTGGAGAAGGGATAGGCTACCCACTCCTGTATCTTGGGCGTCTCTGGTGGCTCAGCTGGTAAAGAATCCTATTTTATAGTTCTCAATGTATAAATCTTTCACCTCGGTCAAGTTTATTTTTCATTTTTTTGGAGGGGGATGTAATTTTAAAAGTACTGTTTTTTTTACATTCCCTTTCTAATATTTCATTGTTAATGTAAAAAAAAGTTAATCTTGTATCCTGCTACTTTGCTGAATTCATTTATTAGAAATAGTAGTTTTTGTGTAGAGTCCTTAGGATTTTCTATATATGTAGTTTCATGTCATCTGCATATAGTGGCAATTTTACCTCTTTCCTTCCAATTTGGATACCTATTATTTTTCTTGTCTAATTGTTGTGGCTAGAGCTTTCAGTACTATATTGAATAGAAGAGGTTAGAGTGGGCTTCCTTGTCTTGTTCTAAATTTTACTAGAAAGGCTTTTGGCTTTTTACCATTGAGTATTACGTTGGCTGTGGGTTTTTCATGAATGGTTATTGTGTTCAGACATGTTCCCTCTATACCCACCTTAGTAAGAGTTTTGTCTTGACTGGATGTTGAGTTTTCTCAAATGGTTTTTCTGCATCTATTGAGATGATCATGTGGTTTTTGTCTTTTGTTTATGTGGTGTTTCACATTGATTTGTGTACATTGAACCATTCTTGTGAGCTTGGGATGAATCTCATGTGGGTTGTAGTATATGATCTTTTGTACATATTGTTGGATTCTGTTTGCTAATAGTTTGCTGAGGCATTTTTCATCTATATTCATCAAAGATATTGATCTGTAATTTTCTTTTTTGGTGATATCTTTGTCTGGTTTTGGTATCAGGGTGATGGTGGTTTCATAGAAGATCTTTGTGAGTGTTCCTACCTCCTCAAGTTTTTGTAAGAGTTTGAGAAGGATCTGTATAAGTTCTTTTGAAGACATCTGGTCTTGTACTTTGTTTGTATGGAGTTTTTTGTGTTTGTTTTAATTACAGATTCTCTTTCACTTCTAGTGATCAGTCTGTTCAAATTATTTCTTCTTGATTCAGTTTTGGTGAGCTCTATATTTCTACAGAATTGTCAATTTCTTATAAGTTGTCAAATTTATTGGCATATAATTGTTCTTAGTATTCCCTTAGGGTTTTGTTTGTTTGTTTTTTTTTTTTTTGGTATTTCTATGGTATTGGCTGTTGTATCTCTTTTTTAATTTTTTATTTTGTTTATTTGGGTTCTGTCTCTTTTCTTGGTGAGCCTGGCCAGAGGTTTATCAGTTTTATTTACTCTTTCAAAGACCCAGCTCTTGGTTTTATTGACTTTTTCCATTTTTTAATTGCTACTTTATTTTCTATCTTTATTCCTTCTTTCTGCTGACTTTAGGTTTTGTTTGTTCTTTTTCTGATTCTTTTAGGTGGTGTATTACATTGTTTATTTGAGATTTTTCTTGTTTTTTTGAGGAAGGCCTATATTACTGTGAACTTCTAAGAACTGCTTTTGCTATGTCCCTTAGATTTTGTATGGTTCTGTTTTCACTGTCATTTGTCTTAAGGTATTTTTAAATTTCCACTTTGGTTTCCTTGTTGATCCATTGGTTTTCCAGTAGCATATTGTTTAGTCTTTCCACATTTCTTTTTCTATGGTTAATTTCTAGTTTCATGCCTTTGTAGTCAGAAAAGATGTGTGATAATTTCTGTACCCTTGCATATGTTGAGGCTTGTTTTGTGCTCCATCATGTGATCAGTTGTAGAGACTGTTCCATGTGCAGTTGAAAGGAATGTGTATTGGTTTTTTGTTCTTGGATATAATGTCATGAAAATATCAATTAGGTCTAACTGCTCTATTTGTACCATTTAGGATCTCTGTTGTTTTATTATTATTTTGCATAGAAGATCTGTCCATTGATGGGAGTGGGGTGTTTCCTACTGTTATCATATTCTTGTGAATTTATCTCTTTATATCTGTTTGTATTTGTTTTACATGTTTGAGTGCTTCTGTGTTAGGCACATATATTTTAGGTTAACGCATGTAAAATCTTCTTCTTGTATTGATCCTTTTATCATTATAAAGTGTCCTTCGTTATCTTTCTTTATGACCTTTGTGTTAAAGTCTATTTTGTCTCATTAAAGTATTGTGAGCCCTGCTTTCTTTTCATTTCTCTTTGGTTGAAATATCTTTTTATATCTCCTTACTTTCAGTCTGTGTCCTTTGCCCTAAGCTCTTGGTTTTTTTTAATCCCTTCAATCACTCTGTGTCTTTTGATTGGTGCATTCAGTCCATTTACATTTAAAGTGATTATTGTTAGATATACATTTATTGCCATTTTAAGGCTTGTTTTCCCATTGATTTTATATTTGCCCATTTCTTTTTGTTTTTCTTTGTGTGGTTTGATGATTTTCTTTTGTATTATACTTATGTTCTCTTCTTTTTGGTTTTTGTGAATCTGTTGTATGTTTTTGATTTGTAGTTACCCTGTTTTTCAAGTATGTTAACTCCATCCTTTATCTACTTGCCTTAGACTGGTAGCTATATAGGCTCTAACATATTCTAGGAAGTGGGGGGGCGGGGAATCTATGTTTTCTGCTCTCTTTCTCTTGCTGTCTTTAGAATCCTCTCTTTAACTTTTGCCATTTTTTATTAGAATATGCCTTGGTGTAGGTCTCTTTGAGTTTACCTTATGTGGAACCCTGTCTGCTTCCTGCACCAGATATCTGTTTACATCTTCAGGTTTGGGAAGTTTTCAGCCGTAATTTCTTCAAATACATTTTTGATCTTTTCTCTTTCTTCCCCTTCTGGAATCCCTATTATGTATAGATTGGTATGCTTTTTATTGTCCCATAGGTCTCTAGATCAATTGGTAAAGTATCCACCTGCAATGCAGGAGACCCCAGTTCGATTCCTGGGTCAGGAAGATCCGCTGGAGAAGGGATAGGCTACCCACTCCAGTATTCTTGGGCTTCCCTTGTGGCTCAGCTGGTGAAGAATCTGCCCACAATGCGGGAAACCTGGGTTCGATCCCTGGGTTGGGAAGATCCCCTGGAGAAGATAAAGGCTACCCTCTCCGGTATTCTGGCCTGGAGAATTCCATGAACTGTATAGTCCATGCGGTCACAAAGAGTTGGACAGGACTGAGCGACTTTCACTTTCACCACTTTCAGGTCTTTTGTTTAGGTTTCTTTTTTTTTTTCATTTGGCTTTCTGTCTGCTGTCCTGAATGGATGATTTACATTATTGTCTTCTGGGTCACTTATTCATTCTTCAGCGTTACTGGTTTTGTTTTGTTTCGGCCATGCCGCATGGCTTGCAGGATCTTAGTACCCTGACCAGGGATTGAACCCACACCCTCAGCAGTGAAAGTGTGGAGTCCTAACCACCGCACCACCGGGGAATTGGTTGTTTTTCTACATTATTCATTCCCTTTAGTTCAGTTTTCGTCTCAGCAATGAGTTTTGTAATTCTCTCGCTTCCTCTTTATCGTTTCTAGTCCCTTTTTTACAGTACTCTGCATTTTTACTGATACTTTTCCTTAATCCCTTTAGTATTTTCATTATCTTTTCTGAAATCAGTGTCTGTTAAACTGAAGAGGTCTGTTTCATTGTTTGTACTTTCAGGGGAATTATCTTGGTCTTTGATCTAGGAGTGGTTCCTTTGCTTCATTTTACTTAGTTTTCTCTCTCAAACATACAGAAGAGAAATATATCTATTGTGGCCTTGGAGGACTATTTATATGTGGAAGCATCACCGTGTAGCTTCTGTGGGTTTAGTGTTTGTTTGGCATGAGGGCTGTTTTTGGTATGGATGCCTGTGACCTCTTTGCTCAGTGTGTGCTGGCCATGGTCATTATCCCCTTATAATCGGGGTGTGCAGATGCAGTGGCTGGTGCCCAGTCCTGAGGTTCTCAGCATTGGTGGAGGATCTCACACACTCCCAGAGCACGTGATGGGATCATTGATGGCTTGAGACCACTCCTGGAGCCCAGAAGGGCAGCAGTGGTGGCCATTTGAGACTGCTTCTGTGGCCTGAGGTGGGGAGTAAGTCACAGCAGAGGCTCAAAACTTATCCTGAAGCCTGTGGCATGCAGGTGGCAGTTGCTGCAGCTTGTGACCCCTCTTGGAGCTCCTGTAGGCTGTGTCATGCCACCTGAAAGCGTGCACAGTGGAAGAAGCTGCAGTGGTGTGTCCCACCCCTCACACACCCCAACCATCAATAGCACCTGGCCTCTAAGGTGGCCCAAGCTTCCTCCGTGTACACCCTCAGGAGCGACTGCTCCAGACTCCAGCCCCTTCAGGCTGTTTCCACACAGTCCACCCTAGCCCTCTCCCTGGGTCTGATTTCTGAAGTGTGAGCTTCAGCACCCAGCTCCTGCCTGCATGGGAGGATACATGTCTTGGGCTGGGGAGTACAGGGCAGTGGTGCTGACCTTTTGTGCAGGTCTCTCCCTCCTAGCTGCTGCACACCAGAGGCTGCATTCTCCTCCAGAGGCTCTGGAGCTCACCTCCATCTTGGCTGATCTCATGGGGTGCAGGAACCTTGCCTCTTTTATAGCACCCTCCTGAGGATACAGATCCTGTCCCAACTTCTTCCTTGCTTTTTTTCCCCCGCTTTTGTCCTACCTGGTTCCATGGAGATTTTCTTGCCCTTTCGGAGGTCTGAGGTCCTCTGCCAGTGTTCAGTAGATATTCTGTGCGAATCACTCTACACATAGATGTATTGTTGATGTATTGTGGGCAGAGATGAGCTTCACATCTTACTACTCCACCATCTTGATCACATGCCACAAACTGTTTAATGTGCTAGTTGATTTTTCAACAAAAAAATTGCTGAAACATTTCAGTTTGGTTCTCTACCTCTTCCTTTCTTGTCTCACACTCTCTGTTTGTGACCTGCAGCACTAGAGAACGAAGTGTACCGCAGCCCAGGGCACTCTCTGCTGAATCGCTCCATCAGTGGGTTAATGAGCACCAGGGTGAGGCCTCGTGATGGCGACATCAGTGGGGATTTCTTGAAAAATCCTCTGAGACAAGAGGCGACAGCAGGCCCAGTTACACCACGGATTCCCAAATATCCAAATGCCAGCATAGAGGGAAGTTCCCTTGATTCCGACCTTGAGTTTGTAGCCAGTACTAAGGTAAGGGTGAGAGAGCTGGAGCAGGAAGCAGAGCACCTGGAAAAAGCTTTCCAGAACTACCAACAAAGGGTCAGTTGGTGCACTGCCAAGAGCCGCTTGGCAGCCAGGAGCCCACCCTTGCTGTGTCTGCCGGGACCTCTCAAGAACATGACTGTAGCTGCTCCCGAGAGGTGTGTTTTTGTGGACGCCAGAGTCACCTCTCAGCAGCCTCTGGTGAGCACACGAGGAGGGGACGAGAGCGAGGTGTCTGAGGTGCCCAGCAGCATGGCCTCAAGGTCACACAAGAGCGCAGCCTCCGGACAACTCTCCTCCACGCCACTCCCCAAAGCAAGAAGCCTCAATAGTGAAACGTACCTGGAAGGTGAGCTATGGACAGGCCTGTGGATGCTCTGGATGGGGGTCAGTTGCTCCTCATCACCCCTCTTCTCTGGGTAACAGTGCAGCTGGAGGCTGATAAACTGGGAGTCATGGGAGCCTCTGAACTGTGGGCTCCTGGGGAACCCTGACTCCCCCACCCCAGGTTACAGGTGGTGTGGAGGCCATAGGATGGAGCGTCAAGTGCCGGCATTTTGCTTGGCACGTGGAGGTTTTTAGAGTGACTGTGGCTTTTCTTTGGCTGCTGGTTAGTTTCATGTGTTCTCCTGTTATCACTGAAGTTTCATTTTCATGCCTGAATTGTTAGTTTTGTGGATGATTTTCACATACCCCACTGCTTGCAAAGATGATCAAATGCATTTTCAAAGTGGTAGAAACCTCTAGAAGCTGCACTGCCATCCTCTCCATGCAGTCTATAACGTGCTTGTCCTGGTTCCTCCTGCCCTATAGGTCTGGGCCAGTCCGCTGTCAACGCCACCTGTCCTGACAGAGAGCCACAGCCTTTGCCTGCAGAGTCCAGGCACAACATTTCGGTGCACTCGCTCTCCAGCCCTCTGGAGCAGAAAGCCAAGTAAGTACCTCGTTCTCTGCCTGGCCTCTGCTGAGGCTGGTTAGCTTCCTGTGGTCTCAGCCAGGACTGGCTCCGGATTTTTAGGTGATGTTAAAGACCATGTGGCAGGATAGAATTTGCAGTCAGATTATAAGATGCATGATCTCTGGGAATCATTTGAATTATTGCCTGGAGGGAAAAAAACATTCTACTTGTTTGCTAAACTTGATGTATAATGTATGCATGGAAGTCGCTCAGTCGTGTCTGACTCTTTGTGACCCCATGGATTATACAGTCCATGGAATTCTCCAGGCCAGAATACTGGAGAGGGTAGCCTTTCCCTTCTCCAGGGAATCTTCCCAACCCAGGGATCAAACCCAGGTCTCCCACATTGCAGGCAGATTCTTTACCAGCTGAGCCACAAGGGAAGCCCAAGAATACTGGAGTGGGTAGCCTATCCCTTCTCGAGCGGATCTTCCCAACCCAGAAATCGAACCGGGGTCTCTTGCATTACAGGCGGAATCTTTACCAACTGAGCTACCAGGGAAGACCTATAGTATATGTATTTGGGTATTAATAAGCATCGTCATAGTTCTGTGAATAGACTTGGTTTATAAAGATAAAACAGACATAAAAAATTTGCAAATGCAAACCAATTCACTGTGAATGTTAAATAGTTTTGTACATCATGAAAAAGTCACTTACAAATATTTAGGCATTTAAATATAAATAAGGTTCCACAGTGTCAATCACTGAAATAAATTCAAAAGTGGTAGTTAGTCCTAGGATACACAGGCTGAAGCAGAATGGGGTCAAGCTAATGGTGTCAAGAAACTTGGGGGCAGGAGTGGGCAGCAGGCTGAGATTCAAGTCAAGGGTGGGCCTTCTACCTGTGCCCGGTCCCCACCATGGGAGATTCTGACTCCTCCTCTCTCAGCTCAGGCCTGGTAGGCATCTGTGTGTTGATGTTCATCTACTGTACAAAGTTGAAAACTACCACAGGTGCTTGTCTGGTCCTAAAGTAGGTAATTTTTTCTCGTATCGGTCCTTCTGTGTTAAAGCCAAGAAGAGAGGCAGGACACATGTGGGCCGAGTTAGGGCACTGTGACGCGTGGCATCTTCAGCTGGCTCATGCTAATGGTGTAAAGAGCTTTTTGAAAAAATTTTCAAGTTCTTTAAATAAAAATTCCTCATCAGAACAGCTTTGAGAGTGCCAGGATATTCTTTATTAGCAATGGTAGTACCCAACTCATGGCATGAGGCAGTGTGGAAGAGTGACTGAGTTAATGCGTATTAATGGTTTGGAATGATGTCTGGTGCATGGAGAGCACCCAGTGCAGAGTAGCTCCTATTCACTATGTGTCCACGAAAAATTAATTTTCTGAAGCATTTTCTCAAATCACAAAAGGCTTTTCATCACCCTCTGCTCTTGTGTCTTACATTATTAAAGCTTCACATTCTTGAATTTTATTCTTCCCATCCAGTCTTTATCAAAGACATACAGAACTTCAAGACAAAAGTGAATGTTCAAATCCGGACAAGCTAGTTTTTAAGGATAACGAGGAATTTGAACCATCTTTTGAATGTAAGTTTAAATATTAATACTTGCTTTTGTATGTAGAACTTGTTTCAAAATGTAAAATGTTTTGGCAAAACACCGATTGTTAGAAAATGGAAAACAGTTACAAAGTAACACATTTTTATTTTCTGATAAAATCAGTGATACAGATATAGTGCCATGTTTTTGTATCATGAAGATTTTTAGGTTCTCAGTTCCATTTTTTTAAAATTTCAGGATAACTAAATTGCAAAGTTAGGGAAAGACTGAGGGCAGGAAGAGAAGTGTGCAACAGAGGATGAGATGGTTGGATGACAGCACCCACTCAATGGACATGAGTTGAGCACACTCCAGGAGATAGTGAAGGACAGGGAAGCCTGGTGTGCTGCAGTCCACAGGGTCACAAAGACCCGGGACATGACTTAGGGATTGAACAACAACCATTGCAAATCAGAGCTAAGCCTGTCAGTTCAGTTGCTCAGTTGTGTGCAACTCTTTGTGACCGCATGGACTGCAGCACGCCAGGCTTCGCTGTCCATCACCAACTTCTGGAGCTTGCTCAAACTATTGTCCATCAAGTCATTGATGCCATCCAACCATCTCATCCTCTGTTGTCCTCTTCTCCTCCTGCCTTCAATCTTTCCCAGCATCAGGGTCTTTTCAAATGAGTCAGTTCTTTGCATCAGGTGGCCAAAGTATTGGTGCTTCAGCTTCAGCATCAGTTCATCCAATGAATATTGGGATTGATTTCCTTTAGGATTGACTGGTTTGATCTCCTTGCAGTCCAAGGGACTCTCAAGAGTCTTCTCCAATACCACAATTCAAAAGCATCAATTCTTTAGCACTCAGCTTTCTTTATAGTCCAACTCTCATATGTATATGTGACTACTGGAAAAACCACAGCTTTGACTAGATGGTCCTTTGTTGGCAAAGAAATGTCTCTGCTTTTTAATATGCGGTCTAGGTTGTTCATAACTTTCCTTCCAAGGAGAAAGTATTTTTTAATTTCATGGCTGCAGTCACCATCTGCAGTGATTTTAGAGCCCCAAAAATTAAAGTCTGTCACTGTTTCCATTGTTTCCCCATCTATTTGCCATGAAGTGATGGGACCAGAAGCCATGATCTTAGTTTTTTGAATGTTGAGTTTTAGCCAGCTTTTTCACTCTCCTTTTTCACTTTGCTCAAGAGGCTCTTTAGTTCCTCTTTGCTTTCTGCCATAAGGGTGATGTCATCTGCATATCTGAGGTTATTGATATTTCTCCCAGGAATCTTGATTCCAGCTTGTGTTTCATCCAGCATGGCATTTTGCATGATGTACTCTGCATATAAGTTAAATAAGCAGGGTGACAATATACAGCTCTGATACACTCCTTTCCCAATTTGGAACTGGTCCGTTGTTCCATGACCAGTTCTAACTGTTGCTTCTTGATCTACATACAGATTTCTCAGGAGGCAGGTAAGGTGGTCTGGTATTCCCATCTCTTTCAGAATTTTCCAGTTTGTTGTGATCCACACAGTCAAAGGCTTTGGCATAGTCAATAAAGCAGAAGTATATGTTTTTTCTGGAATTCCCTTGCTTTTTCAATGATCCAGTGGATGCTAGCAGTTTGATCTCTGGTTCGTCTGCCTTTTCTAAATCTAGCTTGAACATCTGGAAGCTCACAGTTCACGTACTGTTGAAGCCTAGCTTGGAGAATTTTGAGCATTACTTTGCTAGCATGTGAGATGAGTACAACTGTGTAGTAGTTTGAGCATTCTTTGGTATTGCAGTGAAAACTGACCTTTTCCAGTCTTGTGGCCACTGCTGAGTTTTCCAAATTTGCTTGCATATTGAGTGCAGCACTTTCACAACATTATCTTTTAGGATTTGAAATAGCTCACCTGGAATACCATCATCTCCACTAGCTTTGTTCAAAGTGATGCTTCCTAAGGCTTACTTGACTTTGCATTCCAGGATGTCTGACTCTAGGTGAGTGATCACACCATCATGGTTATCTGGGTCATGAAGATCTTTTTTGTATAGTTCTTCTGTGTATTCTTGCCACCTTTTCTTAATATCTTCTGCTGCTGTTAGGTCCATACCATTTTTGTCCTTTATTGTTCCCATCTTTGCATTAAATTTTCCCGTGGTATCTCTGATTTTCTTGAAGAGATCTCTAGTCTTTCCCATTCTATTGTTTTCCTCTATTTCTTTGCATTGATCTCTGAGGAAGGCTTTCTTCTCTCTCCTTGCTCTTCTTTGGAACTCTGCATTCAAATGGATATATCTTTCCTTTTCTCCTTTGCCTTTAGCTTCTCTTCTTTTCTCAGCTATTTGTAAGGCTTCCTCAGACAACCATTTTGCATTTCTTTTTCTTGGGGATAGTCTTGATCACTGCCTCCTGTACAATATCACAAACCTCTGTCCATAGTTCTTCAGGCACTCTGTCTATCAGATCTAATCCCTTGAATCTATTTGTCATTTCTACTGTATAATTGTAAGGGATTTGATTTAGGTCATACCTGAATGGTCTAGTGGTTTTCCCTACTTTCTTCAATTAAGTCTGAATTTGGCAATAAGGAGTTCATGATCTGAGCCACAGTCAGCTCCCAGTCTTGTTTTTGCTGACTGTATAGAGCTTCTCCATCTTCGGCGGCAAAGAATATAATCAATCTGATTTCAGTATTGACCATCTGCTGATGTCCATATGTAGAGTCTTCTCTTACCTTGTTGGAAGAGGGTATTTGCTATGACCAGTGCATTCTGTTGGCAAAACTCTTATTAGCCTTTGCCCTGCTTCATTTTGTACTCCAAGGCCAAATTTACCTGTTATTCCAGGTATCTCTTAACTTCCTACTTTTGCATTCTAGTCCCCTATAATGAAAAGGACATTTGGGTGTTAGTTCTAGAAGGTCTTGTATGTCTTCATAGAACTGTTCGACTTCAGCTTCTTCAGCGTTACTGGTCGGGGCATAGACTTGGATTACCGTGATATTGGATGGTTTGCCTTGGAAACAGAGATCATTCTGTCATTTTTGGGATTGCAGCCAAGTACAGCATTTCAGACTCTTGTCGACTGTGATGGCTACTCCATTTCTTCTAAGGGATTCTTGCCCACAGTAGTCAATATAATGGTCATCTGAATTAAATTTGCCCATTCCAGTCCATTTTAGTTAACTGATTCCTAAAATGTCAGTGTTCACCCTTGCCATCTCCTGTTTGATCACTTCCAGTTTACCTTGATTCATGGACCTAACATTCCAGGTTCCTATACAATATTGTTCTTTACAATATCAGACTTTACTTCCATCCCCAGTCCTGTGCACAATTGGGTGTTGTTTTTGCTTTGACCCTGTCACTTCATTCTTTCTAGAGTTACTTCTCCATTCTTCTCCAGTAGCATATTGGGCTCCATGACCTACCGACCTGGGCAGTTCATCTTTCAGTGTCATATCTTTTTGCCTTTTCATACTGTTCATGGGGTAAATGAAGCCTGTAAATAAATCCTTATTTTGTGAAGGTTAGGATTGCCTCAGATTTAAAATAAGTGACTTCTTAAAATTTGCCCCCCCCCCCCACTTTATGGAACGTGAACATGTTAAGTGACTTTTCTTTGAATTATAGTGATTCCATCAATTGCCTCAGACCTTCCTTAGTTACAGAATGGAGATTAAGGAGTATTAGCTTCAGAGACTAGAAATTGTTGTCCTGACTTTGGTCCTGCCTTAGATTGTTCTACCTCGGAGCCTACTACTTCACTAAACAATTAGAATGTAGTGTCAGCCAGCTCTGAGGTTCTTTTTGGCTTACCAAGTCTTTTTTTGTTTTTGGCTGTAGAAGCTTTATTCATAATAGCCAGAAACTTGAAATAATCTAGGTATCCATCAGTTGTTGTTCAGTCACTAAGTCGTGTGCAACTCTTTGTGACCCCATGAACAACCTGGCTGATCCAGGCTTCTTGCTGTACTCCCTTGGTTGTGGCGCACCACACTGTAGCCCCTCAGGCTGTCTCCCAGGTTCTCACCTCTGAAGGCTGCGCCTCAGCTCACAGGGTGTGGAAACCTTTCCTTTTTCACAGCTCCCTCCCACGGGTGCAGGTCTCCTCCCAATTCCTTCCTTTTTTTTTTTTTTCTTTCATCCTACTCAGTTACCTAGAGTTTTTCTTACCCTTCTGTTTAAGTCTGAGGTGTTCTGCCAGTGTTTAATTGATGTTTTTTGTAGTAGTGAGAATCATTCCACATGTTTGTGGGAGAAGGAGAGCTCCACGACCTACTCCTCCACCATCTTGATCCCATCCCACAGAAAGTCTTTACATTTGTGTGTTAACCTATTGTTTTGCCTTGAGAGCTTCATCCTCAAGTCTGAATGTCTAGTACTTTGAACAGAGAAGTGAAAGGGCTTAGTATATTTTATGAAATCTTTGAACCAACTTCAGTAACTTTGTTAAATCACTGCTATTGAAATAGAATTCAGATGCCTTTCACCAAGCCAGATGAATTCTGCTGTCACTAGACTGATTTCCCTGCTGAGTAACAAGTCAAATTTGCAAATGAATCTCCTAAGAACACTTTGAGAAGCAGATACCTTGGCGAGTGGCTCCAGTGAGCTCCTGGAACCCTGTAAGGAAAGGGCTGGCCCAGTTGCTTTGTCTGAAACTTCAGTGTGCAGCAAGCGGTTGTCCCCACCCTCTCTTCTCTTGCTGCTGCTGAGGGCTAGGGGAGGCTCACTTGCACTTCTTATAGATGGATGGAGTGTGCCAAGGCAATTCGAGAGAGAGGGCCTCCATCATGCTGGTGACATGCTTCATGTAGATGATGCTGCAGCCCCTGTGCCCACCAGGCCCATCTCCTTTCAGTACCCGGGTGAGTTTTCCTCTGTTCTAACTAATGAGGTATGTCAATAATAACATTTAATATTGTTTTCTTTCTATCTGTTTGCTTCCTTCATACCTTAAAAAATTAGGATGGTTAACCTGTTACATTTCAGTCTTCAAAATAGTGATGACATTGAAGGAAAAGTGGTCATTATACCCCTCCGTCCTGTCTGGCCCACTTTCTCTCCCTGTCTCTTCTTCAGGCTCCCCCTTCCCTCACCAGCATGTGGAAGTGGTTCTGGCCTTGGCCAGTGGACAGGTCCTTTTCTCTCCTGGGACCAAAGCATTGAAGCCTCGTACATACCCTTCTTCAAGTAAAACCACCTACTAGTAAAACCATCTTCCCCCAAAGCTGTGCAAAGCCTCTTGTAGGCAGTGTGAAGTCACGTACTCGGGAACAGGAAGAATTGCTGACAGAAGAAAGATTGTGAGAGGGTTGATTTTGCTGAGTCCAGCGTAAATCACTGTGGAAAACATCCATTCAGGATGGCTTGATCAAGAGCTTTTTCTATGCCAGGCACTTTCCTGGGGGCTGGGCATCCTGCAATCAAGCAGCCCCTGCTTTGTGGAGCATCTCAGGGTTGGGGGGTTGTGGAGGAGAGGGTGGTCAGCAAGCCATCACCATCCCTACTCAGTAGGGATGGTGGCAGCCGTCTGGAGGAGATGGTAATAGAAATAACAGAGTAAGAGAAACCAACTGAGGAAATAGGTGTTCTGCCTCTGAGAGGTACTAGATGATATAATAAGGTCTTCTAAAATGAGTATTCAAAAGTGTGGCTGCACCATTCAGGAGTGACCCTCCTCCCCCAGGAATGACCAGAAGATTGCCTTTCTGCCCATGGAAGTGAGTACTGGCTGCCTCCAGTAGTCAGGTTCATGGCCAGGATCAAGGGCCAGACAAGCCTGTGTTGTCTCCCATGGGTGATGTGGAACCAGGGTCCGGCACAGAGATTCAGGGTGAACTAGAGAATTTGTCTGTTTCTCCACACTGTTGGGGGTGGGGGTTGGGGGCAGTTCAGAGATGAGGTTTTTCAGCCAGGGCTGGAGGAGAAAAGTCTGCATAAGCATCAGCGGGATTGGAAGGTAATTCAACCACGAGGCACAGGGACTTGTGCTGTGGGCTCTCAGGAGTCAGCAAATGAAGCCTGGGCCATGCCCAGAAGGAACAGAAAATAGACACAAGGCAGGCACTGGAGAGGGGGCACTGGGGGTGCTAGGATTAGGAGGGGGGTTTCTGGGGAGAGATGGGGAGGGAGCACGCCCAGCTGGGGAGACTGTGGGAGCAAAGGTGGGGGCGAGAAGAGCAGCTGGAGTCAGATGACAGTGAACTGCTGGGAGGGGGTTTGTGGAGGTCAGACGTGCAGGAGACGGTGATGGTGGAGGAAGTCAGTCTGATAGGAAAAGACCACTTGTTGGGGCCTCGGCTGCCACGGTCTGGACTCTACTGGAGTAGAGACAGTGCTCAGTGCATCCTCCCTTCTCTTCAGGAGGTGACTGGTGCTAAGGAAGCATACTGGCTTGAAGGCTGAGAGACTGGTGTCAGGGACTGCAGAGACTGTGGTGTTGGCGCTCTGGGTGAAGGGTGGTCAGGACCCTCACTGCAGCAGCAGGATGAGGAGAGGTGGGAGCCCGAAGCCCTGGAGGTTGGTGGACAGAGCGTAGAGTGAGCTCAGCAAAGGAAGCCAGCGTTGTGGGATTGCCACGTGCAGATGGCAGGGAACCGCCCCATAGAAGCATCGGTGTGAGGCCAGAAAGGGACAAGAGAAAACGTGGGGGATGATGGGGACAGAGGCAACCCCAAACCCCAGGGAGGGATCTGCCTGGAGGGGATGGAGTGATGGCCAGGCGGCCTGAGCGGAGAGGGGAGGGTGGTTGGTGGTTTTGTCTTGCTCTGGGCAGGAGACTCTTGTACCCATGTGGAAGTAGGATGGGGGTAGTGACCAGAATGTTGTGGGAATAAATGAGGATGAATGATCGGGTCAGAATGTTAAGGATCTGGCAGGCTCAGAACCAGATGCAGAGGCAGAAATATAGGGCTCCCCTCGGCGAGGAAGGAGGGGATGGGGACACAGTTGAGAGGTGGGCGGGACACGCTGCCAGGTTTGGGGCTGAGGGCTTGGAGGCCAGCAGAGGTGGCTGACAATCACACCGTCTCCCTGGGGCTTGGCAAGACCCCTGCGTACCCATCCCGCGCTTGTCTGAAAAATCTGCTGCCGGAAGCTATTCGTTCTTTATTTTCTGTCCCATTAGGTGTCAACCAGAATTCACTCGGAGAACAGAAGGAAGAAGAAAAACTCCGAGAACAGCAGGCCAGGGAACGAAGGCAGGGAGCAGAGCAGAGGCAGAGCAAGTGGCAGGAAACTCTGCAGAGGGAGCGGCAAAAACTTGAAAAGCTGGATCAGGAAAGGGTAGTGATGCTGGTGGGAGAGGGAGCCCCCTGGGTCTCCAAGTGCTAGGAGGAGCAGGGATGCAAACCAGCCCTGGGCAGCCTGAGGAGAGCTGTGGAGCACACAGGCCTTCTGGCTCAGGGTAGCAGGGCCAGCCCAGTCGCATGCATCCTCATTTGGGCCTCGCAACAGGCTCATGAATGAGGAGGACCTTGTTTTGCGGTTGATTTTCTCATTGTAAATGAGGTGAAAAAAAGAGCCTCTTGCTTCAGGGCTCCCCTGTCCTCTTTACTTTGATGTGCTCCTGGCCCTTAGGCTGGTCCCAGACAGGTAATCAGGCCACTTCACTTGTGCCCCTTTGATGGTAGCAGTGACTTCAATTAAAAAACAATTCTCTGGCATGCAGGTTGTAGGTAAAGGATCAGGATTACATTACTGTGTGTTTCTCAACCCTTAGAAGTTCTAAAAGATGTATAGTTCCTATTCTGGTACCCATCTGTTTCAGAGGCTAATTGAACAATCTTTGAAGCTGGAAATTGAAAAAGAATACGAATCAAGTGTTCAGGAAATGGAAGACAAATCTAAATCTGTTTGTGGTGAAAATCCTTTAGAGAAATACATGAAAATCATGCAACAGAATCCAGATGAGGAC
The DNA here is from genome assembly GCF_032405125.1 of Capricornis sumatraensis. NCBI lineage: Eukaryota > Metazoa > Chordata > Mammalia > Artiodactyla > Bovidae > Capricornis > Capricornis sumatraensis. The sequence goes on along the minus strand of NC_091092.1, from coordinate 133,761,829 downwards.
ACCACAGATAAGGTGCTGATGCTGTGGACGGGCGTCTGTGGGTGGGGAGTGCTGAGGGCTTCTGTGGTTTACTTGAAAACCTTGTGGTAAAGATCTGCCATCTCTACTAGAGACAAAGGGAAAAGCATAGAAAATCTGAAGGTCACATAGAGCTCCAGCCTTCTCAATATCTGACACTCCTGACAAATCATGGCTTTTGTTTGATTAAAAGATTGAAGAAGTTTTGATTTGTCAAAGTTTGTAAAAGTTGGGATATCTTATTATTTTCAGAACAAGAAATAAATAAAATGAAAGCTCTATGATTGAATAATGAATGAGTTAGTCCTGAGACAGTAATATTTTATCTAAGTCTAATGTACTATGTTGAGAATACCTTCCAGGTAGCTTATTCTGATGTGCTTGCTGAATGTCATGTTTAAAAGTCACTGCTTTTATAGACTCAGTTACTTATATATTTCAAAAACAGTTCTTATAGAAATCATAAAGTTTTAAATAAAATGAATATAAATATACATCTAATTGCAAAATTCCTCTCCCCCCTCCTCTTTGTGTCAGAGTTCCAAAAAGGCGGTCCGAGAGAGCTCACAGTTGGACACACTGCCGTCTAGTGACACCAAAGACAAAAGGTATCGTGTCCCCAACATTGTGTTCTTATGCAAACCATTTATCATATTGCTGGTTCATTCTCAGCCAGGGAAGCGTTCAGATATTTGAGTCTGCCTGTAACTGAATCAGTCAAAATGACTGACTTAAAAAAAAAAAACTATTGCATTTTATTAACCTGTCAAATTACTGATAAAAATTGTGAGCAAGGGCAGAAACCCCACAGGAAAGGAATGAGAACATGATAGAGATCACAGAAGAAACTTAACAAGAATATAACAGATTAAAAAAATTTTTGTCTTTTCCTAATTTAGTTTTGCGGCCTTTTCTCATGAGGAACCAGATGACATTTGGTAACCGTGTTGGCTGCCCAGCTTCTTACTCCAGTATCATAACTAACGGCCTGTGAGTTCTCTGTAATGAGACAAACTGCTTAATAAAAATCATGTGGAATCCAGTGTGATTTTTTTTTCCCCTAGGTTCTGTTTGCTATTATAGTGTATAAATGAAAAATAATCTAGTCAAGTGACACCTCTTCAGGGTTTCTCATTCTTAGGCCTTTCATTACACTGAAATGAGCTAATTTTTTTCTCCATTTTTGTCTTTGGTTATATCTTATTGAGAACTTATCTTATTGGTCAAGTTCTAGGCCTCCCTTTTCGAACTTTCAGTTGTGTCCTTTCCTCTTAAGTGTTGGGTTCCCACCTGTCAAACAGGAGGCCATCTTCCCTGGCATTCTCCTTATGGTTTGTCCCTGAAAATACAAACATATATTTTTCTATTCTAGAGTTTCAGTGCTAACCAATGGTCACCCAGAGCATAACACAGGCAGGGTCTGTCTACTCTGTCTTTCCAGTGAAACCCTAGAGTATTCCTTCCCCTTTACATATTCAGATTGGGCTAGTTGTCTTTGCTGGTGATGCTTGTTTGGCCATTAAGTTCCATACTAAAACAGAAAGGAGATTTGGGGGTGTTTATTATTCCTTAGGCTTCTAATGATCAAACTACTGCACAATTGCACTCATTTCACATGCTAGCTCAAAATCCTCCAAGCTAGGCTTCAACAGTACGTGAACCGAGAACTTCCAGATGTGCAAGCTGGATTTAGAAAAGGCAGAAGGACCAGAGATCAAATTGCCCCAGCATCCGTTGGATCATAGAAAAAGCAAGAGAATTCCAGAAATAATTCTGCTTCATCTGCTTCTACTTCAGCCTTTGACTGTGTGGATCACAACAAACTGTGGAAAATTCTTAAAGAGATGAGAATACCAGAATACCTTACCTGCCTCCTGAGGACTCTGTATGCAGGTCAAGAAGCAACAGTTAGAACCAGACATGGGACAACAGACTGCTTCAGTATCAGGGAATGGAGTACGTCAAGGCTGTATATTGTCACTGAGCTTATTTAACTTATATGCAGAGTACATGATGTGAAATGCCAGGGTGGATGAATCACAAGATGGAATCAAGATTGTAAGGAGAAATATCAGTAACCTCTGATGTGCAGATGATACCACTCTTATGGCTTAGAAAGCAAAGAGGAACTAAAGAGACTCTTAATGAAGGTGAAAGAGGAGAGTGAAAAGCTGGCTGAAAACTCAACATTCAGAAGACTAAGATCATGGCATCCAGTCCCATCACTTCATGGCAAATAGATGGGGAGATAATGGAAACAGTGACAGACTTTATTTTCTTGGGCTCCATAATCACTGCAAATGGTGACTGCAGCCATGAAATTAAAAGACACTTGCTCCTTGGAAGAAAAGCTATGACCAACCTAGATAGCATATTAAAAAGCAGAGATATTACTTTGCCAACAAAGGTCCATCTAGTCAAAGCTATGGTTTTTCCAGTAGTCATGTATGGATGTGAGAGTTGGAGTTGTTGGATTGAGTTATTGGAGTTCTTTATATATTTTGAATGTTATCCCCTTATCAGAAACATGGTTTGTAAATATTCCATTATATAGATTACCATTTCATTTTGTTGATTATTTTCTTTGCTGTGCAAAAGTTTGATTTCTCATTTGTTTGTTTTTCTTTTTGGTATGAAATCAGAGTCTTCATCAAAACCAGTGTTTACCCTGTATGTTTTCTTCTAGGAATTTGTGGTTTCAGGTCTTCTGTCTTCAAGTCTTTAATCCATTTTGAGTTGATTTTTGTGTGTGGTGTAAGATAGGGGTCAGGTTTCATCCTTTTGCATGTGCCTATACAATTTTCCCAACACCACTTATTGATGAGACTGTTCTTTCCCTCTTACATAGTCTTGGCTCCTTTGTTGGAAATCAGTTGACCGTATATACATAGGTTTATTTCTGGGTTCCATATTCTGTTCTGTTGATCTGTGTGTGTGTTTTTATGCCAGTACCGTACTGTTTTGATTACTGTACTTTGTAATATAGGTGCTTTTATATTGGTTGCATAAATATTTACAAGTGTTACATGTTTTGCTGAACTGACCTCTATATCATTACATTATGGCCTCCTTTGTGTATTGTTACAGTCTCTGGCTTAAAGTTTACTTTGTATGATAAAAGTATAGCACCTCTGCTTTCTTTTGGCTTCTATTTGTATAGAATTTTCCCCTCTTTGCTTTTTTAAAAAATTTTTTCAATATTACTATGTTTTTATTTGTGTCATTTATGGATGTTCTTTTGTTGTGGTGGCAGTGAGGGAGGGATAAAGGGAAACTTTCTTCATGTGTGCACAAAGTGTGATACTGACCAAGGGTGATGGTGACAATTGCTCAACATCCTTGGGCTGGCTGAGGCTGACCTACGGTGAAACTCGGAAGTGAACTCCAGTCCCCGGAATCAGCCAAGCATGGGTCAGGAGGTGTGTTGGGGAGGGAGGAATCTGTCCCCTACCCAGCTGTCATACCCCATCCAGGGACATTCAGAAATAATCTTGCTGGCTTCTCAGTAAGCCCCACGTGGAGAAATGTGCACCAGGAAGATCGGGACCAGCAACAAGTATCTGCCTGGCCATCCAGATGCATCCTGCTTATGAGTTGCCAGCTGTCTTCTCCCTTCATTTTCAATCCAGTTTGTCCTTAAAGCTAAAGTGAGTCTCTTGTGAGCAGCATTATTTATGGGTCTTTTTGTTGTTGTTGTTGTTGTTTTAATCCATTTGTCTATTTTTTTTAATTGAAGTAAAGTTACTGTACAATGTTATGTTAGTTTCAAGTGTACAGAAAAGTGATTCAGTTCATTCTGTTTTTCAGAGTCCCTTTAAAGTAATTTTTGATAGGTATGTTAGCTTTTCACATTTTGTTAAATTTTTTTTATTGTTTTGTATTCATTTGTTTTTTTCTTGTGTTCTTTGTGATTTGATGGTTTTCTGTTATGTTATACGTACATTTATCTTTTGTGTATCTTCTATAGCTTTTCACTTTGCTGTTACCCTGGGGATTACATAAAACATATTTATAACAGTTTAACCTGATAACTTAATTTTGAACATATACAAAGGCTGTTCATTTATAGACTACTTCTTCCCATTTTGTATTTGATGTCACAATTTATATCTTTTTACATCATGTATCCACTGACAAATTATAGTTATTTTCAATCCTTTTGTCTTTTAATTTTTATGCTAGAGTTTCAAGGGATTTACCTACCACCATTACAACATTAGAGTATTTTGACTTTATATTTACCAGTGAGTTTAGTACTTTGATAGGTTTTCTGTCACTAATTAGCATCTCTTCATTTTAGCTTGAAGAACTTTTTTTTAACATTTCTTGTAAGACTGCTCTGGTGGTGATGAACTCCCTTTAGCTTTTGCTTGTTGGGAAATCTCTCTCAACTTTAGTTGTGAGGCACAGCTTAACTGGGTATAGTATCCTTGCTTGAAAGTTTTTCTCTTTGAACAGTTTGAATACATCATTTCAGTATCCTCTGGCTTACACAGTTTCTGCTGGTAGTCTTCCAGGTATTCCCTCATATGAAACAAGTTGTTTATCTCTTGGTGTTTTTCAGATTCTTTCCTTTCTGCAGCTTTTGACAATTCAAAATTAATGTATCTTGGGGACTTCTCTGGAAGTCCAGAGGTTAAGACTTCACCCTTCCACTGCAGGTTCAGTCCCTGGTCAGCCAAACAAACAAACGAAATATTGTTTCAGTGTTTATATCTCTTTGGATTCCTTTTTTTTTTTTTTGGAACACTATGGACTTTGTGGATCTGAATATTTCTTTCCCCATATTAGGGAAGTTTTCAGCCATTAAAATTATCTTAATTCTTTTTTCAGTTTTTTCCTATTTGCTCCTCTAACTGGATAAATTCCAGTGACTGTCTTCAAATTTGCTTACCCATTTGTTTAGTCTGCTGTTGAACCCATCTGTTGAATTTTCTAGTTATTCTTCAACTATGTGATTTGTTTGGTGCTTTTAGACATACTATTTGAAATTCTCACTTTGTTCATGCATTGTTATCCTAATCTCAGTGAGCATCTGCATGACTATTACTTTGAACTCTCAGGTGAGTCACTTATTTCCATTTTATTAAAGTCTATTTCTGGAGTTTTATTCGTTTGGAATATAGTATATTTTTTTCTTCATTTTCTTTGTCTGTGTTGGTTTCTGTACACTGGATAAAACAGTCACCTCTCCCAGTCTCAACAGAGTGGTCTCTGTGGGAGATGAACTTTGTCATTCAGTCCAGCCCAAGCTTTTCGTTGTTTCTCAAACTTTCATGGTAGTCCAAGCTACCTTTTTTGTTCTTGGTGCTTCTTAGTAGTTGAGAATGTTGTCAGGACTGGTCAATGTGGCAGTGGGGACGATCACAGTCAGCATGTAGATGCAGGCTGATTGGGAAACTGACCTCTCAGATGGCAGCTGGGAAAATGAGCATTAGGTCTGATCCTGGAAGCTAGTGGGTTTTGCCTGCTCCCTCTGCACTTGGCCTGGGTGCATAGCTGCAGGGGTACTTGTACTCAGTGCCTGGTAAGAACTGCTGCTACATCCTGTAGGCCTTGTGAATGCCAGTCCTGGTGGCTGTCAGAGCCAGATAGTCTTCGGATCTGTCCCCTGGGTGGCAGGTGCCAATGCTGGAACACAGATCAGTGTACCAGCTCCTCCCTGGAGACATGGGTGATTAGAGCAGGTAGAGCATGGATGCAGTGGCTTTCTTGGTTCCAGGGGAGGATGGCAGTGCCCTGTGTGCTAAATTAGAAGCCTGACTTTAGGCAGCCTTTTAATATATGTAAATAGACCCTTTTCAGGGAAAGACTCGGGAGTTGGTGAGTGCTCTCGAGCTGGGTAAGAACTGGCTGTGACAGCCATGTGGGTTTCTTGGACACCACAAAACACCTTAAAACAAGGTGTTTGGGGCATGGTCTGTTCTGTAGGTGAGTCATAAAAAGGGGAAGTGCTAGATGTGGGGTCCGAACCCTTTGCTCTTCAAGGTGAATTGTGGAGGTGGGAGTGCCCACCAGATTGTGTGGTGGTGTGCCAGAGTTAGGGTTTCTGGTAAGTCTTACGTCTGAGCCTTTCCTGTCCATTTCAACGTGGGTGTTTTCTGCTCATTGTGTAAGAGTAGCCCAGCTAGTTTTTTCTTTTAGAAAAACCTGCTTGGTGTGCAGTGTCCTGTGCCGTGTGTCCATGGGAGGAGGGGGAGTTCAGGAGCCTCCTATGTCATGGTCTTAGTCCTAAACCCTCAGATAACATTTAACACTTCCCTTTCTGCTTTATTGACTATGCCAAAGCCTTTGACTGTGTGGATCACAATAAACTGTGGAAAATTCTGAAAGAGATGGGAGTACCAGACCACCTAACCTGCCTCTTGAGAAAGCTGTATGCAGGTCAGGAAGCAACATTGAGAACTGGACATAGAACAACAGACTGGTTCCAAATAGGAAAAGGAGTACGTCAAGGCTGTATATTGTCACCCTGCTTATTTAACTTATATGCAGAGGACATCATGAGACACGCTGGACTGGAAGAAACACAAGCTGGAATCAAGATTGCCGGGAGAAATATCAGTAACCTCAGCTATGCAGATGACACCACCCTTATGGGAGAAAGTGAAGAAGAGCTAAAGAGCCTCTTGATGAAAGTGAAAGAGAACGAAAAAGTTGGCTTAAAGCTCAACATTCAGAAAACTAAGATCATGGCATCTGGTCCCATCACTTCATGGGAACTAGATGGGGAAACAGTGGAAACAGTGTCAGATTTTATTTTGGGGGGCTCCAAAATCACTGCAGATGGTGACTGCAGCCATGAATTTAAAAGACGCTTACTCCTTGGAAGAAAAGTTATGACCAACCTAGATAGTATATTCAAAAGCAGAGACATTACTTTGCCGACTAAGGTCCATCTAATCAAGGCTATGGTTTTTCCTGTGCTCATGTATGGATGTGAGAGTTGGACTGTGAAGAAGGCTGAGCACTGAAGAATTGATGCTTTTGAACTGTGGTGTTGGAGAAGACTCTTGAGAGTCTCTTGGACTGCAAGGAGATCCAACCAGTCCATTCTGAAGGAGATCAGCCCTGGGTGTTCTTTGGAAGGAATGATACTAAAGCTGAAACTCCAGTACTATGGCCACCTCATGAGAAGAGTTGACTCATTGGAAAAGACTCTGATGCTGGGAGGGATTGGGGGCAGGAGGAGAAGGGGATGACCGAGGATGAGATGGCTGGATGGCATCACGGGCTCCATGGACATGAGTCTGAGTGAACTCTGGGAGATGGTGATGAACAGGGAGGCCTGGCGTGCTGTGATTCATGGGGTCGCAAAGATTCGGACACGACTGAGCGACTGGACTGAACTGAACTGAACTGAAGTATTACTTTTCCCCTCCCCTTCTCTATCTTCAAAGCCCTTGTCTAAATCATTTATTGTGTTGTTTCAGTTTTCTAGGTTGGGGTTTGTTAGCTTCATTTCTTTTTTTTTTTTTTTTCCCTGTGTCAGTCAACTTAAATAATTCTAAACAGTATTCTTATTACTCCAGATGAGGTTAGGGTCTGTTTCAAGAGCAGTAAGTCATCTCTTTATGCAGCACGGTAGGTGGTCACATCATTCCCCATGCGAGTGAATACAGTCTTCGAAATGTGACATGCTCCCCTGCAGGGTGCCTACTCCTGCCTCCCCAAGACCCCCCCCCAATGGAGTCTGTTCAAATCCTCCCCAGGTGGGTAAGTTATATAGATAGCAAACAGGAAGATGGAGGGGCAGTTGAGAAAAAGCGTTTTTTTTTTTTACCAAACCCGACTGACCTTTCTTTGTATTTTTTTTTCTCAAAACTTTCTGTTGTTTTACTCATCCTAACACTCACTTTGAAAAAGTTACCTTAAGTAAAGTTTGTAATTTTTCACACACTGCCAAGAACAAAGTAACCCTGCATTGGCTAGCAGAAGCTGTCACCATTTAGGACAATACAGTACTCACAAAGCATGCTGCCTCCTTTAAACCTTGAAAGAGGCAGACCTCCTCCTATTGTGCTTTGCTTTATTGCATGTCATAGATAACTAAGATTTTTATAATTTAAAGGTCTGTGGCAACCCGAACAAATCTGTTGTTGCTGTTTTTCCAACAGCATTTGCCCACTTTGTGTCTGTGTCACATTTTGGTAATTCTAACAGTATTTAAAAGACGCTTACTTCTTGGGAGAAAAGTTATGACCAACCTAGATAGCATATTGAAAAGCAGAGATGTTACTTTGCCAACAAAGGTCCGTCTAGGCAAGGCTATGGTTTTTCCAGTGGTCATGTATGGATGTGAGAGTTGGACTATAAAGAAAGCTGAGCACCAAATAATTGATGCTTTTGAACTGTGGCGTTGGAGAAGACTTGAGATTCCCTTGGACTGCAAGGAGGTCCAACCAGTCCATCCTAAAGATCAGCCCTGGGTGTTCTTTGGAAGGAATGATGCTCAAGCTGAAACTCCAGTACTTTGGCCACCTCATGCAAAGAGTTGACTCATTGGAAAAAGACTCTGATGCTGGGAGGGATTGGGGGCAGGAGGAAAAGGGGACGACAGAGGATGAGACGGCTGGATGGCATCACTAACTCGATGGAGGTGAGTTTGAGTGAACTCCGGGAGATGGTGATGGACAGGGAGGCCTGGCGTGCTGCGATTCATGGGGTCACAAAGAGTTGGACACAACTGAGCAACTGAATGGAACTGAACAGTATTTCAAACCACTGCTAGCAAAAAGATGACAGCTCACTGAAAGCTCAGGTGATGGATAGTGTTTTCTGCAGTGAAGTATCCTTTAATTAAGTTGTATATGTTGTTTGTTTTTTAAGATATAATGTTACTGCACATGTTAATAGACTGTGCTGTAGAACACCTATATGCCCTGGGAAGTCCAAAAATTCATGTTACTCTTTATTGTACCATTTGCTGTATCTCAGTGGTATGGAACAAAACCTGCAGTATCTCTGAGGTTTGCCTGGATTAGGAACTGTTAGAAAGCCCTAAAAGGATTGTTTCAATGTAGAGTATTTTGCTTGTTGGTTATTAAATGAGTAGGTGAGTCCCGTATAATTTTGACTTGATTTTCATTCCTTAGAAATTAATTTTCACAATGTGTAACTAGAAAAAGGGAAAACTCTTAAACCTCTAGAGGTTCCTACATTTTATGGCAGGATATCTGTCAGTATTTTAGATAGTACCTGTGATCTGATTAACTTAAGAAATAACTGCACACAAAACTCCATAAACAGAAAGTGTTAAGATGTGTGACCAACAGCATAATAATTGGACTGCTGATGTTCTCCTGCTGTGCATGAGGGAAGGGTGATAATCCAGGGGCAGTGCCTCCTTTAGAAACGTCAATAGTACTCAGAAAGGTCATATATAGACAGTCCACATGTATAGTCATGCTGACAGGTAAGTAGTTGAAAGAGATTAGAAAATGAAGTCCTAAAGAAATCTAGCTCTGCGGCTTAGTTTTTTTAATTGAAATATAGTTGATTTACAATGTTGTGTTAGTGATGTATACAAAAGTGATTCAGTTATGCATGTGTGTATATATATATAAACACATATGTGTTTTTTATATACATTTTTTCAGACTCTTCTTTCCGTTTATAGTTTATTACAAAATAGTGATTATAGTTCCCTGTGCTCTATACAGTACGACCCTGTTGTTGAATAGACCGTGGTATCTTCGGTTGGTAAAACAGCCAGTGTTACGTGGACCTTTATGAAGGTTCCTCACTGTTCCCACTGTCTCCAAACAGAAAGCTTTGTATTAATCCCATAAATTAGTATATAATTTTTCTGACTAGCTTCATACCTAAGTGTTAGTGGCAATTTATGTAACATACTGCCCAGTGGGTTACAGTGTTTTCTCAAATTGCTCTTGCTTTAAAAGAGGCTTCTGTCAGAAATGAAACACGTAGCACTTGGAAACTTGATTTCTGTACAAATGTAGAATCTTGATTATGCATACTGTTTAAAAATAACACCATACCGAGGACAGAGAGAGAGTATATATGTATGGTAAAAAGGCAAGTGAATGAAGCTATAATTTTTATTTCATTTCTCGTAATACATCCACAGCTATTTCCACCTAAATAGATCTTTAAAATAAGCATACACAGGTATTGACTATTATCTACAAATATTTATTGTAACACTTGAATAGAACTACAGGAAGCCCTTGGCACTGATAGAAAATATTGATTCACTGTTAGGTTACAAAAATTTATACATAGCAAAATTTAATGCTCTTTACATAAAAAATATTAGACTACTTAAACAAAACTTTCAAAAATTCCTGGTAAGAGCTACCAGAATTAGAAAAGTAAAATTAGGCTTTAGACACTGCCTCTTCTAGAACACTGGACTCAAACAGCACCTCCACTGCTGGAAAAAATATTTAGGTCTGTCATGCAACAGGAAAACAAAACACCAAGCTATTCTGGAACAACTGTTCTACACAGAAGAGATCGTCTCCCGATTTAGAAAAAGAAAAAATAGTCAAGATCCAAATAGGCATTTTTAGGCATTAACAACAACACCAACAAAAAGAATCCAAATGAAATATTATACTTGCTGTTCAATTTTAATAGCATCTGATAAAGGTATGCTTCCTTTCATTTTAACACATTTCTGCATGTGGATATGTTTAAAATCCAGGAAACAGCCAAACCACAAGTTAATTCTTAACATGAATATACATAGTTAACCCTATTATATTATGCAGCCCCCTTTAAAAGCACTGATGCACCCAACAGTTATATGTATCATTTCATAAAGAACAACACAAAGTTTACCATCACTAATACCCAATACCTATAGTCACTTAATGTTCTGAAACACAATGATTTAAAAGGCAAGTTTCTTTTGAAGATGGCTTAAACTCAAGCATTTGGGTTTTTTTTTTTTTTTTCTTTTCCTGAACATTGAACTTTATTCCAGGAAACTTAAGATTTAGATAAGAAAACGTGAAATAAATACCAAACCTAATTGAAATTAATTCAGTATTCAAGTCTATAAAAGTAGGAGGTCTGTGGTCTGTTGGTAATTAGGTTTTGGGTAGTTGGTATGAAATTGTAAACTTGCTATTCAGACCACATAAAAATGGTTTTGAGTGGTGGTCATTTTAATAAGGTAACACTTCTTCATTAAGAAAAACATTTGTGGAACAAAATTCTTTGAAGGATTTGGGGTTACCTATTTTAAGTTCTTAGAAATTGAAAACAAATACTCATTAAGGCAAAGCTGACATTTATGTAAAAGAAACCTATTACAAAAATTGATTTTGGATAGCTTGTCAGTCTGAATCTAGCTTCATCCATGGGAGGTAATGCAGAATTATTATAATGGGCTCATTTTAGCATTCTTGAGAGAAAGAAAAAAAAAACCAATTTCTGACTGGACCAGGAAATTAGTATGTCCTGGACTTAAGAGGGGTGGGGAGGTCAGCTATTTTTCTTACAAGGGTCAACTCTAAGAATCACTTTATCTTTGAGCCACAATTTCATACATGTCAGCTGTCAGGAATGCAATGTCACATCAATTCCATTTTAGTTCCTATTTAGATGTGTTTGAGGACAGATGGTAGAAAGGAATGTGTGGTCATACCGCCTGATGCTGTGATGGCATGGTCCTTATCAAGGGGTATCGGGTTCTCAAAGCCTGTCTTGGTGGGATTGTGAACATGCCACAAATTTCAAAAGGATAAATATTCATTTTGTTGAAGTGTTGCCTTTTAAAATGGCTCCCATGAAACCTCCAATATCTTGTAAAGAAACAGAGTTACCTACTGGAAGGTTTTCCTAGAAATACATCCCAGCAGCTTGAGACAGACAGTGAAGTGTTTGGACTTTTACGTGAGTTTGTTTGGTGGGGTACACATCTGTACTGCAGAGCAGCTGTCTGATGATTTGTCAGAGCTGTAAATTCGTTGGCTGAGACCCTCTGGCAAACATTTATGTGTAAGAATTGAGTTGTTCTTTTGACCGAGACTGGATATCTTGCAGTTCCTGTTCTTCCTTTGCTTTGATATCCTGGTAAGCCTGCATTTTGCTTGCATCCTTTAAGTAAGCCCAGTTAGAAGACAGTATCATGAGGAAGTGGATCTGGAAAAGAAGGGTGAGCATGATGGCTAGTGAGCATGTGAGAAGGCAAAGCGAGCTGTGAAGGCAGATTAGACGCTCTGTGCTGTAAAAATGGAGAGGGTTATTCCGGATTAATATTCATTCTGCTATCAGAGGCATCGGAGACTGAGTGCAAGCTCTGCTAGGACGCTTCATATTAAAAGGGTGAAAAAAGTTAGTAAACAAACATAATGAATCAAGAGAAAATGGCCCAAGTTACTGTTAAGAAAAGGCAAAAATGAAATACGACAGGGTGCTTTTTACCATTTTAAGAGTCACTTGAAAAACGAAGGCAAAAGTTCAGAAACACGCTGTGTGGTTATTTTGGAATGAGTGTCGTGCAAAGATCTTTCCTATCTGTGGACAAAAATCAATTTCCCCAAAGGCCTGAAAGTGTGAACGGTGTTTATTTTGAGTAAATAATATAAAACTACATATTTAACATGGAAAAATTAAGTGAATGTCAAAACCAAAATTAAGAACTATCAGCAAAGCATGCAGTCCCTGTGTTAACACACTTTTAGTAGTGAAACTAGTTTTCGTGTATAACTGCCATGATTTCATTTCACAAAACGTCAAAATCATTATGATCATTCTTTACAGTTTGATGTGGCAAATGCTTCTTTCCCGCTTATTTTCCTCATCTTTCCTGCAAAATCTATATATCAAGTTCCTTATATTTCCTTCTCAACATATTGGAGACTTTCAGATCCAAGCACAATTACTTTCCCCATTAGAATCTTACGTGCAGTTTGAGAAGTGGCTATGAGGAATCAGTTACTACTCACCCCAATCCAACACTGTGAGGTTATCCATTCTGTGGGCTCTGAAAGGACTGATGATGTTGTGTAAAAATAAAACTACAAATGAGCTCTTTTTCTTCAAATTTTTGTCAGCTTATTTGAGGGGCATTTATTTGGTAGTGAGCCCTATAATCATTAAAAATACGGTAATCAGATTTAAAAAATATTTATAAAATATTTTCCAAACAGAGTCTGAGAAGACCAAATCCAGATGAAAACGGTTCTCTTCCAATTCATCTTCAGCACGTGTGTTCATTACTGAAATGGGTTATCAAGCAAGCAAAAATAATGGAAAACACAGGTATTCCAGTTTTAATACTTCACTTAGAGATACTGCTCAGAGTTTAAGTTCAAAGAACTTTGTTAAAAAACAAAGACATTGTTTTTCAGTGGCTGCTCACCAATGTCAGTAAATAACTGAATCCTTTCCACAATGTGGAAATAGCCAGATCTCATCATCATTTTGGAGTTCATGTACGGTAAGTCATTTGAGTAATCTACCATGCAAAATGAGTTGACTAAAGCGATTTACAAATTACTGTAACAAAACTGCAGAAGCCTAGGCTCTGCTTTAGTCTGGGGGTCAGTGATACTTCACGCTACGGAATATAGCTCTCTAAAGCTCCTTATTGGCCTTATGCAACTTAGAACTTAGTGCAGCAATCTTCCCGACTCTTAAACTTCAAAACCGCATAGTTATATGTGGTAGCCATCATGTAGATCAGCTGGTGGAAGAGAACAGAACAGGACAGTAAGATACAGGCAGTGCGGGCCTCTGCCCCGACACTTCTAAACTCGGCCGGGGATGGGAGCCAGCTCAGAGCCTAGGGTGTTTCTTTTTTGCCATTTGTAAGCCCATTATATCTCGCACACTCAAGTTTCTGGAGTCTCACGTATACAATAAGTCATCAGCCCAGAGAACAGGTCCCCATCCTGAGGGAATAGAGGGTTGCCTCCACGTGGGGAGGGATGACATCAAAGGTTGGACAAACTCTGAAGGACTCACGTCCTCATTTCTCAGCACTTGAGGTTCCCCCTCACTCTACCCACCTTAGAGCTCTGGACACCACAAGCCAAGCCCTCCCAAGTTTTCGGTCCACGTGATACACACAGACACACGCCTGTGTGGTGGCATCTTCCGTATTTGTGAACCGGTCCTTGTGCTAAAATTTCCTTAACTCTCAGGTCAGCACTCACAGCCATGCGGACACACAGGATGCGGAAAAGCTGACATGCCCAAGGCAACTGTGGCAGCCTTGGCAGCTATGGCAAGCTGTAAACAAGCATCTTTTTCATCATGTGCCCTGGTTTTTGCATTTTTGTGACCTCACTCTTTCTGTGGTCCCTCATGAGAGTGCTAAAGGGCCGTCTAGTGTTCCTAAGCGCAGGGAGACTGCAGGGGACCTGACGGAGAAAATACATGTGTTCAGCAAGCTCCAGTCAGGCCTGAGACACACTGCTGCTGGCCGTGGGTACACTGTTCATGAATCAGCAATGTATACCCCACAAGATGCCTTTAAACGGAGGCAAAAGGATTCTTCCCACCGAATCTGAATCTCATCACCTACCATGAATGCCAAGACCAGCACCTCATCCTTCCTGCAAGCTAGACACGGGGTACGTTTACATAGGGGCACCTGAACCGAGGCAGAGTCCCAGGTGTGTTGGCTGGAAGGGAAGTCTGTTAGGATGGTGCCTGCAGGAAGGGGGCCAGCACTCACCAGGGCAATGACGGTGGCGCCAGCTCCGGCACAGGCCACGATGAACAGGTGATAGGACATGTAGAACTAGGAGAGAACCGGGCACCGAGGTGAGCATTCTGCGGGGGAGTGATGGCCTCCTCTATTCTGGGCGCACTCCCTCTTCCTCTGTAGGGCTGATTTCTGAAGACCGGGCACATGCTGGGCTTAGCTGGGGAGCTTTCAGAACTTGGCAAGAGGCTGTACCCCAGGCCAGTTACATGGGAGTAGCTGGGGCTGCTCCCCACGAACAGGGTATTATCTTGCTCCTGCCTGCCTGCTACCTGCGGCCCAGATCATGGATGTACACACCCAGCAGCCAGGTAGGCGGGCCCTGATTATTGCAGTTGTTCCTTACTTCCTAAACCATGTCAGGATCATCTTAAATGCAAGCTTCCACCAGTGCATTTGAGAATCTGCTTTTATATAGTTATAAGCCAAGGCCTGAAGACTTTCTAGGGCAGAGAGATTTTTCAACCATAGTGTGTCAGGATTTACTGCCAAGTAAGGGTGAATAAGCAATAGCAGCAACTCAGTCTAATCAAAAGAATAAGTTGCCAATGTATAAAAATTCAGTTGTATACAAATTGAGGGCAGTCCTCTCTGGGAAAATTTACATTGGTCCTATGACAAATGTTCTACTTTGAAAAACGATCTGAAGATGAAGAACTGAGATATATTCAGACTGGGCAGGATTGGGATCACTCTCCAAATATCACCAAAAGAGAAAGCTGTCTGGTGGGGCAGGACCGTCACTCTGGATTCAGCCATGGCACAGGGCCATTGTCTAGGTAGAAAATGGTGGCTCAGCGCCCTCTCGTGGTCTTTCTCCCTAGGCGCACCCTTTGCCTCAGCCTGAAGTGCCCAGTGGTCGTCTAGGATCAGCTGAGGGGCCGGGGCCTACCTCGTTGGTGTTGCAGATGTTTTCCAGGGCCGAGCCACATATTCTTCCTGGGAAAGCATTCCAAGGGATGATTCCTAGAAAGTGAATCCCAGCAGAAGGTTAGTGATTAGCACAAATGCCAGTGCCCCTGCTTGCACTGGGCCCCTCCACTTTCAGAGGCAGTTACAACACAGTCACATGCTGTGCTCTTCATCAACAATTGATGTATCTGCCCTCTGCAGAAGAAACTTTCTGGAATTAAAAAAAGTCCTATTTGGACAACAGGGCAAGAGCAAAGGCAACTGGTCCATGAGAGAATTAGACAAATTATGCTTTGGTTAGTTGAGCTGATATTCATGAACTCGAGTTCAACAGCTGCAGGACAACCCCCATCCTACCCCCCTTATAAGGCATTTCCTCCTCCTGAAACCAAACACATCTCGCCTTGAACTTCATGGTCTGCGGCCTTGCTCCTCAAGCTCTTTCACCATGATTGGCCCTGACTCCATTCTGAAAGGGAGAGGCTATGCTCAGAAAGGTTCATGGCAATTTGAGAGGAATTTGTTTATATTCTGTAATCTGCACTTCCATTTTGTATGTCTTTGCTTTTCTGTTCCTTTTTGTTGTGTTTTACAAGTATCTCAGAACTACTTCTGGATTGAAAGTCCAATTGGAAGCTTGGAAAACCACTGTACTTCCTCACAGAGTGAGGCCAGCTCAGCCTGTGGTGTCCTTGCTGTATCCAACTCCCCTCTGCTGCTTTTTCTGTCATTAATGCCTCGATGTACCCTTAAATATGAGACACACATCAAGTTCTCTTGTCTCCCAGGAGGTCAGAAAGGAAGATACTTAAAAACTATTCCTTCTACCTTTGTTATGGACCAGTAGTAAGTCTTTGTTTCAGGAGAATAGGAAATGATGAAACCACTGATTTCAAGAACAGAAGATTTTTAAAAATGATTACTGATGACATTTGTAGTGAATGCTGAAGAGTAGGGAAATGATACATGCACCTAGATATTCATTTATAAATCTTTTAAAAATCAGTTTGAATCTCTGTTTTCCATCTATTCTAAAGAACAGTGTAGCTGAACCTTTGGCTCTAAGAGAAGAGCTCAGTGCAAGGGGCATTTTAGGTTAAGTTTTGTATTATGGTTCAAGGTAAGATGCTGAGGATAAGCCAGACAGGAAGAAACCTCTTTTAGAAAAGCTCTGAAAGAACAATTACTTCCTCTTCAATTCTAATGGAAAACTTTTTTTCCCCTAGTTGATCCTGCCAAGAACAGGATTTCCACCATCCTGGACAGAAGTACTACTGAAACTGCCTTTTCTCATTCAGGAGGGATGTCTGGTTTGCAGTGATGGACAGGAGGTGCCATGGCCCTTTCTGTGGCCTCTCAAGATGAACTGAACTTAGGTGAAGTGCCCACTCAGAAAAATATGTTTGAATAGATATCCAGCGCTCAGCTTTGTTAAGAGTCCCTTTGGATGACTTTAAAATATGCCTGGATTTTATGTTGTCATCTAGAGCCGCATCTCCTCTCCTGAATCTTCAAAGTCTCTACTCACATCCTGAGTCTCCAGAATCTCATCTCCTGAGTGTCCAGAATCTTGTCTACAGTCTCCTCTCAAGACTAGCCTAGGTCTTCTCTCCTTTCCCGAGTCTTATCTCCAGAGTCTCCTGAGTCTTCAGGGTCTAACCTCCAGAGTCTCATCTCTTAAGTCTCCTCTCCCGAGTCGCCTAACCCTCTTCTCCTCTCCTGAGTCTCCCTTCTTGAGCTCCTGAGACACCAGGGTCTCATCTCCTGAGTCTCGTCTGCTCAGTCTCCTGACTCTCCTCTCTTGAGTAGCGGAAGCCTCGTCTGCTCTGCTGAGTATCCTAGGTGTCCTTTCCTGAGTGTGCTATCCTGAGTCGATAGTGTATCCTGTCCAGGGTCTTGTCTCCTGAGTCTCATTCGCTGAGTCTCCAGGGTCTTTCTCCTGACCCTCCTGTCCAGGCTCTCATCTCCTGTGGCTATAGATCTCCTCTCCTGAGTCTCCTGTCTCTCCGCTCACGAGTAGCCTAAATCTCCTCTCCTGAGTCTCCTCTTCACAGTCTCCTGTCCTGAGACCCCGGGCTCTCATCTCCTGAGTCTCGTAACCCTCATCTCCTCTCTTTAGTCTCCTAAGTCTCTCCTGAATCTGCTCTCCAGGGTCTCGTCTCCTGAGTCTCTAGTGTCTCTTCTCCTAAGACTCCAAGGTCTTGTCTCCTGACTCTGCTATCCAGGGTCTTGTCTCCAGAGTCTCATCTCCTAAGTCTCCACTGTGTTGTCTCCCGAGTCTCCTAACTGTCCTGTCCTGAGTAGCCTAAGTCTCCTCTCGTCTCCTTAGTCTCCTGTCCCAAATCTCCAAAGTCTCCAGTCTTGGGTCTCGTCTCCCAAGTCTCCCTAGTTCCTCTCCTAAGTCTCTAGGGTCTCATCCCCTGATCTCCAGAGTCTCGTTTCTTCAGTCTTCTCTGCTTTCTTCTGCTCTTCTCCATCCTAATGATTATTAGAATTATTATTATTACAACCCTGTAATAATTTAGACCCGCATATGCACATAGAACACAAATCACGGACTGCACAGGAAGTACCATATTGCCGGATGTCCACACAGATCTGCTCCACTCCTGCTGTCCCGTTGGTTTGGGGGGACTTGATGACTTCACAGGTGGACCATATGTTGTAGAACATAAACACTGGCACTGCCGAGAAACCAAACACACCCAGCCAGGCCACTCCCAACACATAGGTGAGGAAGACGAACTAGGACAAGAAGGAGAAAGAATCTTCACCAACCAGTGCAATCCCTGGGAGGAAGAATTAATATATTTCTCCTAATACTGAACTTGCTGGATGCAGTCACTGGACCATAGCAGATACAGGGAAGTTTTGGAACTTTACAGTTCCCTATTTAGTAAGGACGTAAGTAGCCAAGGCAGGCTGTCCCTTGTCCAAGGTCACTGAGCTAGCTGGGACAGGGCCTCCTTCAGCCGTGCCTTGTAAATATCAGTTCCACACTTACCAAGGTGTGTGGATGCTCTCACAGGCCACTGCATTAGAACCCTGTTCCAAATTGCCTTTATTCTACATAATAGAGGGGCTGTAGAACAGCCACCACTATAGGAAGCTCTTTCTGGAAAAGAACCTGGGTAGTTTCATGGTCCTGTGAAATCACTAAAAAGCATTGGATGCACCTTTACTACATTTACAATAGCCATGAACACAAGCTTAGTGCACAGTAAACCTGCTCAAATGCTCATTTCCCTCTAGTCTTGCTTGGTTTTACATCTTTAAGAGTCCTCACCTCAAGACAGCAGAGAGCTCAGTTGGTGTCCTCAGCCCTGCAGCCTGTGTGTTTATCTTCCTCCTTCCATGACTTTCTGCCTCCATGTGAGTGCATCTCTCTCAACTCTCCAGCTGTTTTCTTCACATCCGACCAGTTTTCAAATGCCAGACCCACACATCCAGCTGCTTGGCATAGGCCATTATAAACCCCACTTCAACGACCCCCCCCCCAACTCCAACTCCAAAAATGCCTCCTTCCCATCTCTCCCTCCACCCCTGAGTCTCCTTTTGTGATAGAGCACTTTCTGACCCTGTCTCTTACCAAGCCCCTTACCAAGCCTCTGTCCTCCACTAGGTCAGCAAACACTGCCTGTGAAAGGCCAGAGAAGGAACTGGTCAGGTTCCACTGGGTCACACAGACGCCTCAGCTTTGCTGAGTGAATGCAATCACAGACCACATGTCAGCAAGGGAAGCCGGTGCCAAAAACCACACCAGACAGAAAAAACTTGAATTTTGTATCATTTCATGCATACTCACCATCCCACTGATGCATCGGCCACAGGCAGTTGTTTTAAACTCCCCATGCAGTTCTTTCACTGCACTCGTGGTATAGAAGCCTTCTGCCAGCAGAATGATCCCATACAAGAAGAAAAAGGATGCAATTCCGTAGATGACATACTGCATCAGTTGAATTCTGTGAAAAGAAGATCCCAAGTGGTTACATTCACAGCCTGATTTTGGCCTCTGGAGGGAGGCTGTGAGGGTAGGTGACATCCTGTGACAGCCGACCCACTGATGGCTTCGGTGGGGGTGCCGCAGACAGGCACCCCTGCCCAGACCACAGCAACCTGGACCCTTCTTCCAAGGGGTGGGCAACTTCCCAGATGAGGGCGATGTTTCCTTTGGGCGGGGCCCTGATGGACTTCTAGTACTTACTAGATGATACTCCTTTGCATGTAACTAAATGCAGAGATTGACGAGTTACAGCCACTCATCCAGGACACACATACAGCCAGCATTTCAACTTGGGTCCAGTGGACGGCCTGTTCCTTCCACCACAGCAGAATGTCTCCCAACCAGGCTTTGTGCTTAATGGTTTTCTGCTAAAACCCCTAAGTAAGCATTCATGGCCTCTCTATGGAGTAACTTGGGTGAACGCTTTTTGCACAAGACACTGTCATAACACAAGTGATAATGTATCAAGCAGGTTTAAGATACAAAAAGTTAATTCACATCTAATTTTGTCCTATGAAAGCCAACAGAAATGCAGATGACAATCTTTGGCTGCCCAGTGGAACCAGCTGGTGAGTTAGAGACTACAGGTACCTGGGTCCTATATCCCCAGAGATTATGATTCAATTAGTCTGGGGTGAAACACAGACCTTTGGATTTTTTTAGAGCCACTTACCAGCATCACCAGCTAATTAAACTACCATGCTTTCCCGAGGCTCAGTCATGGTAAATATTTCTTGGTCTTTTTTTTGTACCCAGTTGGCACTCATTGAATCCCTTGTCCTGCTTGATCCTCCTCACAGCTTCCCCAACTGCTGATTTCTTTGAATCATTTCACAGATAAAAAATAAAATTTCCCGAGGACTCTTCCAACATGCTTCCCTTATTATTTCATAAAAATTCATTCCTGCCTATTTTCAAAGGGCTGGTAGAAAAGTATCTCCCAATCACAAGGCACCTAAAGACTGTCAGACTTTGGGAGTAAGGAAGGAAAAAGCAAACAGTGAGGGGCAGGGGAAGACACACGAAGACAATCATCAGTACACTGCTGCCGGGCAGGCACGCTTATGAGAATCCATGCATGGGAGTTGGACACTCAGGAGGATTCTAGGATAGCAGGGCTGAGGCCATACCCCTAAGTCTTCCCCTTTTCTGAACTGGAGGATCCCCGGGGATTTTTCCTCTGCTTGAAGAATGAACGTCCAGGTCCTGCTCCTGTAGACTTCGGGTGGGGCTAAGCCATCTTCTCTGACAGCACCGGAGGGCATCTGTTACTCGGGGACCGTGGTAACCCTCGGTGAGAGGATGGGCAGTGTTGCACCAGCCCCCTTGGCCACACGTGCACTGTGTCTTATGTGTGCACCGTCCCATTCCCCAGGCGCAGTCCTATCCCAGGTCCCCAACACCCACTGCACTCCTGGCCCTTTCTTTTCCCTTCTTTCCCGGCCCTTTTCCTGTCTATCCCTGGGGAGCGTGAATGAAAGGCATCCATTTTCTCCCAGGGGCGTCCACAGCAGTCTTTCTGCAGCCCTCCTGGGGTGGTGGCACTTTAAATGCACTTCTAAAAGGAAGGAGGCAACTTACACCTCACTCAGCAGGGCATGGTCACTGGTGTTGGTGGAGAAGTGCTGCTCCAGGATTGCCACGGTGCCTGCCAGAGCCACGTGCCCACAGCCGCAGAACAGGGCGACACCCGAGAAGCAGAGGATGGTGGCCACCAGGGAGGCGTAGGGGACTCCGCCCAGACACTTGATGCAGCATTCAAAGCAGCCTGGACCCAGGGGAGAGAAAACACGGCTGGTAAGGGTAAAATGCCTACGACTTCATGAAGACCACGCATTAACAGAGAAGGTCAACTCTTCCCTCTGCCCCACATGCTCTTTGGGCAACAGCTCAGCATCGCAGGGGCCAAGGGGAGCTGTCCCCATCTCCTTCTGTGGGTGAGGACCTGGGGGCTTCAAGGGGAAATGAAGCTTAATTTGTTCGGGGTGTGTGGCAGAGCAGCTAAGTGACAAATTGTTATGGAGTAAGGCACAACTCTACCACTTCCTGATTGACCCAGGGTTGAGGTTAGGGGACCCCTGGTCAAGTGACAATGAGAAGCAATCACCCCACTAACAATGTCAGAAGAATTTCAGTGAAGCTGCCGTTCTATGAAGACAAGTGACCATCAAGTTCCCCCCAGCCTCACCTTTATGGGGTTTCAGGTAGCTATTTCTCTATTTTCACAGCGGCCAAGGGCTTTCCCCAGCCTCTGACCTCCTGGGCAACCAGAAGAGTCAAATACAGTAATTACACTGTTGCTGTGATCAGAAAAATATCAAGGGAATCAGTCTGGAAAAGGGGTGGGCATATGGGTCCCTAGAAGTACCAAGCCACCCAGATCCACTCAAATGGGCTCACTCAGGTTTCATTCATGTCAATACCACAAATCAGCTTAGCTTTTAAATAAAAATGTTCCCCCAGAGCCAGGCAGCACAAGCAATTTAATCATACTCATCCCCCGAACCCACCTCCTCAACTTCCACCTGCCCCCGCCCAACGCACATGTTGAGAGTAAGAATCCAGAACTGGTGGGTGACGTTTAAGTACCTGAAGCGGGAAAAGGAACAGGGCTGCGGTGGGAGGGGACAAAATGAGCATCCATGAAGTGAAATGAAGGAGAGAGCCACAGTTCACTCTTCATTCTTGAGAGAAATTAAACTCATTCATTTTTCAAATCAACTTTGACTTGAGATGTCCATAAGGACCTCCCCAGGGACTGAGTCAGGTGACATTTTCAGTTCGGAGACACTTTATGTTTCAGTGGGGCAGTGCAGGCCTCAGGGTAATGTTGGTCCCTCTCCTGACCTCCCATCCCTGTTTATACTATCCAGACCCTTAACTAAATGGCTTGTCAGGGAAATCGAACTCTGAATGCATTATGATGTTTAACAGCAATCAAGAGCAGTTCATGACTTCAGGGCAAGCACATTAAGGTGGCTAAATTTCTTTCCCCCAAACGGCCTTTACAGTAGATAGGGAATGACTACCCAGCATGAAACACTGGAGCTAGGTCTTTCCATTTTGATGATCATTCCATGCTAAACTAGGGTTTGCTTAAACCTACCCTAGGAGATAACCCCATCTCTCTCTTCAGTTCATTGGAAAGTAAAAATGCCAGGCCCTCATAACAAAGTGTTCTTCCTTTCATTTCAAAAGATGACCAGCTATTTTCAAGAAGACCAACCTCCCTGAAATGGACTGATGAAACTGCCCAAAATGGGACCCAGTACACAATACAATTCAAGTCCACTAGCAAGTCGGTACCTTAAAGAGATTCAGACATGTGAGATTTGTGAACACAGATGATGGAGGTCAATCTCATTTTGTCCTATGACTTCCTAGCAGGTTAAAGTGAGGTAAGAGGAACGCAACTAAAAGCCCAAATTCTCCAGGCTCCCAAACCAACAGCAACTAAAATTCCTGGCCTTGATATATGTTGCATCATACAAGAGAGAAAACAGACCTCTTTTTTCTTGTGTTGTATCATCCCCACTTCTCCCATTCCCAGGCTCCACGATGAAGTTAGGGACAAGATGAATGCCTGCTTCCATGGCTAATGAAGTTATCTCTGGTCTCTATTGGATAGAGATGTGTGGCCTTGAGACTGCTGGCCAAGATGGTGGCCACTGGGCACATGTGGCTGTTTAAATTACTCAAAATCAAAAGTTCAGCTCTTCCTTTGTAGAAAGTCACATTTCACATGCTCAAGAGCCACAAGGGCTTTTGGCTACCATCTTGGACAGAAGAGATACTGGAGATTCTCTCACTGGAGAACACTGCTGTTGTGGAAGATCAATTTTGACGTGCCACATACTCAC
Source organism: Capricornis sumatraensis (assembly GCF_032405125.1). Taxonomy (NCBI): domain Eukaryota; kingdom Metazoa; phylum Chordata; class Mammalia; order Artiodactyla; family Bovidae; genus Capricornis; species Capricornis sumatraensis. The sequence goes on along the minus strand of NC_091092.1, from coordinate 133,738,350 downwards.
TTTCTTGTGACCTGAGCTAGGTTCTGAGTTTTACTTTGGATTTCATTCGTTCAGTCCTTTTTGAAGATCTAGAGGGTGATAAGCACTGTTGTTGGCACTGGGAATACAAACATAAAATAAGACGTCTTCCTTGCCTTCAAGGAGATCAGCTAGATGAGGAACAATTTCTATGGCACACCGTGATGACTACCAAGACAGAGGCTGCTGGAGGGCCAGTGGATGGTCAGGTGGAGGAGAGAGATACAGTAGGACAGGAGGAAATATAATTCAAATTGGAGAGGGATCCTGAAAGGCTTTCTACAGTAAAACCTAGGATGCCAAATACGTGAACAGCTGACACGGGGACACTGATACATAGTCTGATAAAACTTTAAGAAATCTGCGTATTACTGGTGTACATTATCTTACTAAGCCTACATCCCTTCTCATCATCTGGGATTAGGGTTAGGTGTTATAGTGCAGTGCACTCACCCTTTAACAAGAGAACGCAACCTTCCAAATCCATGGTTGCAACTTCAAAAAATCTTTCCTCCAAATGGGCTAGAGCTGTCTGCTTCTTTCAAAGGAAATGCCACAGCTGTTCCGTGGCTCAAAAAAGACAAGGGTGGATCAGAAGAATGATGCTCTTCAGTCCCCAATTCACCACCAGATCAAGGCTAACATTTTCCTCCAATTTGTCTCTCTCATGGACTAGAACAGCAGGGGAAACCAGAGACTCAAGACTTTCAGGATCACTTCAATGAAGCATACTCTCTCAGCAGAAGCCAATGCTCTTAGGTTTTGGGTGGGTTTTATTTATGAACATGGAACTCTGGCTCCTGTAGAAGTCTCCATATTGGTCAGGGCTGTTGCATGTGCACACCTAAAACTCTTATGGACCCTGCTGGCCACCAGGAGCCAAAGCCTGTGAAATACATCCTGGGAAAAAACTATAGGAAATAATAGAACTGGATACAGAGGTTATTCTAACATGGTTGGCCAGTTACCCACAAGGCTACAGCTGCATTTCTGGTGGATATCCAACCAGCTGTGGATGGATTGCTCCCCACTGTACATTTTCTGTCAGTCTAGAAGCCATCTCTCCCTACACTGTGTAACATATCTTTGAACACGGGGTAATTTGGTCATATGCCACACACATCCCAGAGGAACCAAGAGTGCTGCAAAAAGCTGGCAAGGAAAAGCTAAATATGTTTCTAAAATATGATATCAATACTGTTAGTGTCCTCACATTAAGAGCATTTCTGACCTATGGGTACGTGTTGGCAGAGGTAGGGGGTGGAGGCCATGGTGACGCTGTGCGTTCAGGCTAGCCTCACAGGAGTACACCAGCACAGCCCCATGGAGTCCTGGGTTTACTATAACGCTCCGCTACTGCCATCTTGACATTCTTACTACTTTCCGCACAAGGGTGTCTGAATTTTCAATTTTGCACTTGGCCTACAAATTATGGAGCCAGTCCTGGGTGTACTTACGTGAGTGGAGACAGGAGGGGTTCTTCCTACTTTATATGCCCACTGTGGCATGGTTTTATTTCAGTGTCAGATAGAAATATAGCCTAGAAAGGCAGATGTCACCTTGCCTACCTACCACGTTGTCCTGAGCACAGCAACTGTCCCATGAGGTCAAATGCCTGGCATGTGGGAGAATTACTAGCTTCCCCTTTGCTCTGAGAGGGAGTAGGAATCACCCACTGTACTACCCCCAACAGAGCCAACACTCCAGGTTCTGCTAAACCAGGAATCTGCAAACTAGAGCCTGTGGTTTGTCAATAAAGTTTTATTGGAACACAGCTTACATCCCTTCATTGACAAATTGCTGGCGGCTATTTCTGCTCTACCAAGGCAGAGCTGGGTAGCTGTGACAGAGAGTGCGTGGCTTACAAAGCCTGCAACAGTTACTATTTCCAGGAAAAGTTTGCAGACCCCTATCTGGAGGCACTGACGTGCAGACTGTGGTCTGAGGACCAGGAGCACCAACATCACCTGTGAACATGGGAAAGATGCAGAGTCTCGGGTCCCACCCTAGGACAACTGAATCAGAAAATCAGCAGTGCGGCGGGGTAGCCTGGCATCTGGGCTTTCAGACGAGTCCCACAGAGGCTCAAATCTGAGAACCACAGTCCTAATGAGTCGTGCCAGCTCTTCACTGTGGCAGTCCCACCAGCTTTCTTTTATTACCAGCCAAACTCCGTTGACAATAAACACCGAACACCATGAAACAATTTCCTGGCTTCTGGCCAAGATGGAGTATCAAGGAGCCAGTTTATCCTCCAGCCTGAAACCACAACCAAACTGAATGAAACCTATGCAACAATGGTCTTCAAGGTATTAAGACAGCAGGCTGTGAAGGACCACCCATGGCGAATGAGTCAATGATTAAAATAAGTTCTCAACACAACCAAAGAAGCCACGTGAAACGCCCTGCGACACGTTTCAAAGACGCAGTTGGTATGGGGTCACCTGAAGGTGCAGCTCAGCTCTCACTGGAACAAGAGAAGCTTTTCCCCATAACCTTGCTGTGATCATCATCTCGGGTACTGGGGTTTCTTAATGGCCTGATTGAATGGAAGCTGTCAGTTAAGCAGGGTAGTAACGGATATGGGTGGACAAGAGCACTGGGAGGGAGGGCACAGCTGTCCATTTATTCCATCTCATTCCATTAGCACATTCAATGCTCACCCAAGTGTCTCTGAGGTCCCATGGACTGGGCTGGACACTGGAGACTCAACAGCCAGCTAAGATAGGCGAGCTACATGCTAATGCAGTTTATAGCCTGGGGGAAAACAGACATTATCCAAATGGCGTGGGGATCAGAAGTGCTAGGAAACAGTAGGGACTTACTCAGTCTTTTGGAGGGTGACCGGGGACAGCCTCCACAGCTTAGACATGAAGGGTGGGTTTGAGCTGAGGGATGGTTAGGGAGGGTGTTCCAGCAAACAGGAACTGCGTGAACAAAAGCTCTGTGAGGGAAAAAGGGCACGGCGCTTTCCTGGGCATGGAAGATGATGCCAGAACTGAGAGGGTATGGGAGGAGGGTGGGGCAAGGAAGGCAGAAGGGGGTCTAGGGGAGCCGGATGCACTGGAGGCTTTCCAGGCCACCCAAAGGGATCTGGACTTTGGCCTCAGAATCACAGGACACCACCAAGCCTTTCTGACCCTGGGGAACAGACCGGGGCTGCGGAAGATTCCTCTGGCGGATATGACAGGAACAAAGTGGCACTGGAGATGAATAGGAGCTCACTGCAATGGTGCAGGCAAAAGAGGACAGGTGCTTGGACCAGGGCAAAAGCAGCAGAAGTGGAAGAAAGGGATGCGTCAGAGAGAGGTTTGAGATGGCAAGTGGGCACAACTTGCTGTGAACTCAAAGCAGGGGTTGGGGATGGGTGCTGAGAACCAAGAGTGACTCCTCCATTTCTGCACATGGAACCCCATGGTGCTGTGCTGTTCCTTGAGCTGGGGTTGATGCAGGAGGGCTAGGCTTTGAGGACAAAGATGCTGAGTTTAACCCTCCTACACTGTTGGTGGGAAAGTAAATCAGTGCAGCCACTATGGAGAATAGTGTGGAAGTTCCTCAAAAAAACTAAAAGAAAGGTTACCATATGATCCAGCAATCCCACTCCTGGACATATACCCAGACAAAACTCGAATCTAAAAACATAACATGCTTCTCTATGTTCACAGCAGCACTGTTTACAATAGCCAAGACATGGAAACAACCTCAATGGCCATCGACAGAGGAATGGACAAAGAAGATATGGTGCGTACATACAATGGACTACTACTCAGCATGAAAAAGGATGAAATAATGCCATTTTGGAGCAACATGGCTGCATACTAAGTGAAGTGAGTTTGAAAGAGAAAGACAAATACAATATTACTTATATGCGGAACCTAAAATATGGCACAAAATGAACCTGTCTATGAAATAGAAACAGACTCATGAACATAGAGGTCAGACTTGTGGTTGCCAAGGGGAAGAGGCATGGGGGAAGGAAGGACTGGAAGTGAGGGACTCAGTTCAGTTCAGTTGCTCAGTCATGTCCGACTCTTTGTAACCCCATGAATCGCAGCACACCAGGCCTCCCTGTCCATCACCAACTCCCAGAGTTCACTCAAACTCACGTCCATTGAGTCAGTGATGCCATCCAGCCATCTCATCCTCTGTTGTCCCCTTCTCCTCCTGCCCCCAATACCTCCCAGCAACAGGGTCTTTTCCAATGAGTCAACCCTTCACGTGAGGGGGCCAAAGTACTGGAATTTCAGCTTTAGCATCAGTCCTTCCAATGAACACCCAGGACTGATCTCCTTTAGGATGGACTGGTTGGACCTCCTTGCAGTTCAAGGGACTCTCAAGAGTCTTCTCCAACACCACAGTTCAAAAGCATCAATTCTTTGGGGCTCAGCTTTCTTCACAGTCCAATTCTCACATCCATACATGACCACAGGAAAAACCATAGCCTTGATTAGATGGACCTTTGTTGGAAAAGTAATGTCTCTGCTTTTTAATATGCTATCTAGGTTGGTCATAACTTTACTTCCAAGGAGTAAGCATCTTTTCATTTCATGTCTGCAATCACCATCTGCAGTGATTTTGGAGCCCAAAAAAAGTCTGACACTGTTTCCACGGTTTCCCCATCTATTTCCCATGAAGTGATGGGACCAGATGCCATGATCTTCGTTTTCTGAATGTTGAGCTTTAAGCCAACTTTTTCACTCTCCTCTTTCACTTTCATCAAGAGGCTTTTTAGTTCCTCTTCCCTTTCTCCCATAAGGGTGGTGTCATCTGCATATCTGAGGTAATTGATATTTCTCCCAGCAATCTTGATTCCAGCTTGTGCTTCTTCCAGCCCAGAATTTCTCATGATGTACTCTGCATGTAAGTTAAATAAGCAGGGTGACAGTATACAGCCTTGACGTACTCCTTTTTCTATTAGGAACCAGTCTGTTGTTCCATGTCCAGTTCTAACTGTTGCCTCCTGACCTGCATATAGGTTTCTCAAGAGGCAGGTCAGGTGGTCTGGTATTCCCATCTCTTTCAGAATTTTCCACAGTTTATTGTGATCCACACAGTCAAAGGCTTTGGCATAGTCAATAAAAGCCGAAATAGATGTTTTTCTGGAACTCTCTTGCTTTTTCCATGATCCAGTGGATGTTGGCAACTTGATCTCTGGTTCCTCTGCCTTTTCTAAAACCAGCTTGAACATCTGGAAGTTCACAGTTTATGTATTGCTGAAGCCTGGCTTGGAGAATTTTGAGCATTACTTAACTAGCATGTGAGATGAGTGCAACTGTGTGGTAGTTTTAGCATTCTTTGACATTGCCTTTCTTTGGGATTGGAATGAAATGAGTTTTCCAAATTTGCTGGCATATTGAATGCAGCACATTCACAGCATCATGTTTCAGGATTTCAAATAGCTCAACTGGAATTCCATCACCTCCACTAGCTTTGTTCATAGTGATGCTTTCTAAGGCCCACTTGACTTCACATTCCAGGATGTCTGGCTCTAGATGAGTGATCACACCATCGTGATTATATGGGTCATGAATATATTTTTTATACAGTTCTTCTGTGAATTCTTGCCACCTCTTCTTAATATCTTCTGCTTCTGTTAGGTCCATACCATTTCTGTCCTTTATCGAGCCCATCATTGCATGAAATGTTCCCTTGGTATCTCTAATTTTCTTGAAGAGATCTCTAGTCTTTCCCATTCTGTTCTTTTCCTCTATTTCTTTGCATTGATCGCTGAAGAAGGCTTTCTTATCTCTCCTTGCTATTCTTTGGAACTCTGCATTCAGATGCTTATATCTTTCCTTTTCTCCTTTGCTTTTCACTTCTCTTCTCACAGCTATTTGTAAGGCCTCCCCAGACAGCCATTTTGCTTTTTTGCATTTCTTTTCCATGGGGATGATCTTGATCCCCATCTCCTGTACAATGTCATGAACCTCCGTCCATAGTTCATCAGGCACTCTATCTATCAGATCTAGTCTCTTAAATCTATTTTTCACTTCCACTGTATAATCATAAGGGATTTGATTTAGGTCATACCTGAATGGTCTAGTGGTTTTCCCTACTTTCTTCATTTAAGTCTGAATTTGGCAATAAGGAGTTCATGATCTGAGCCACAGTCAGCTCCCAGTCTTGTTTTTGCTGACTGTATAGAGCATCTCAATCTTTGGCTGCAAAGAATATAATCAATCTGATTTCGGTGTTGACCATCTGGTGATGTCCATGTACCCGAGGTCAGGGGCAGCGGCCGAGAGGAGCTACTCCATGCCAAGGTCAGGGGCGGTGGCCGAGAGGAGCTACCCCACGTCCAAGGAGCAGCAGCTGCGTGGGCACAAGAGGGCCGAGAGGAGCTACTCCACGTTCAAGGTCAGGAGGGGCGGCCGTGAGGAGAACCCCTCGTCCAAGGTAAGGAGCAGTGGCTGCGCTTTGTTGGAGCAGCCATGAAGAGATACCCCACGTCCAAGGTAAGAGAAACCCAAGTAAGACGGTAGGTGTTGCGAGAGAGCATCAGAGGACAGACACACGGAAACCATAATCACAGAAAACTAGCCAATCTGATCACATGGACCACAGCCTTGTCTAACTCAATGAAACTAAGCCATGCCGTGTGGGACCGCCCAAGATGGACAGGTCATGGTGGAGAGGTCTGACAGAATGTGGTCCACTGGAGAAGGGAATGGCAAACCACTTCAGTATTCTTGCCTTGAGAACCCCATGAACAGTATGAAAAGGCAAAATGATAGGATACTGAAAGAGGAACTCCCCAGGTCAGTAGGTGCCCAATATGCTGCTGTAGATCAGTGGAGAAATAACTCCAGAAAGAATGAAGGGATGAAGCCAAAGCAAAAACAATACCCCACTGTGGATGTGACTGGTGATGGAAGCAAGGTCCGATGCTGTAAAGAGCAACATTGCATAGGAACCTAGAATGTCAGGTCCATGAATCAAGGCAAATTGGAAGTGGTCAAACAAGAGATGGCAAGAGTGAACGTCGACATTCTAGGAATCAGCGAACTAAAATGGACTGGAACGGGTGAGTTTAACTCAGATGACCATTATATCTACTACTGCGGGCAGGAATCCCACAGAAGAAATGCAATAGCCCTCAAGGTCAACAAAAGAGTCCGAAATGCAGTACTTGGATGCAATCTCAAAAACAACAGAATGATCTCTGTTCGTTTCCAAGGCAAACCATTCAATATCACGGTAATCCAAGTCTATGCCCCAACCAATAACACTGAAGAAGCTGCAGTTGAATGGTTCTATGAAGACCTACAAGATCTTTTAGAACTAACACCCAAAAAAGATGTCCTTTTCATTATAGGGGACTTGAATGCAAAAGTCGGAAGTCAAGAAACACCTGGGGTAACAGGCAAATTTGGCCTTGGAATACGGAACGAAGCAGGGCAAAGGCTACTAGAGGGAGGGACTAGCAGATGTAAACTTTTATGTATAGGATGGGTAAACAACACAGCCTTACTGTATAGCACAGGGAACTATATTCAATATCCTGTGATAAATCATAAAAGAATCTTAAAAAAGAATGTCTGTATGTATATAATTGAGTCAGATTTGTAGTTAAATGAGTGCAGATTTTCCTGCATGAAATATGGAAATCCATGAAATATGGATTCACTTATAGGATTATCTAATCTTCTTAATTGTGTGTGCTTGCCTGCTAAGTTGCTTCAGTCATGTCTGACTCTTTTGCAACCCCATGGAACATAGCCCACCCGGCTTCTCTGTCCATGGGATTCTCCAGGCAAGGATACTGGAGTGGGTTGCCATGCCCTCATCCAGGGGATATTCCCGACCCAGGGATCGAAGCAGCATCTCTTATGTCTCTTGCATTAGCAGATGGGTTCTTTACCACTAGCACCACCTGGGAAGTCCCTTATACTTCAATTTTTAAAAAAAGTTTTTTTTAAGATGTTGAGTTCCGTTTCAGACGTGCTGACTTTGAGGTCATCTGATGCCATCCAAAGGGAGAGATTCCAGGGGGTGATCAGACATTGGGTCTGTAGCTCAGATGAGCTGATGCTGGATGCTGTCAGCTTCTGGATTGCAGTGAAAACTTTCAGAGGTCAAGGAAAGACATGGGAGCGCTGAGCACTTCCAAGTGCTTTGGACCCTTTCTTTTGCCAGGCATGGTCCTTGGACAAGCAGCAAGAGCTTCAGCAGGGAGTTTGGGGGAAATGCAGAGTCTCAGGCCCCACCCCAGGACCAGTCGAGTCGGTGGAATCTGCGTGAGAACAAGCCCCCAGGAGTGAACATGGAAGTCTGAGAAGCCCACTTCCAGTCACCAGTCCTATCTGTCCAGTCCCAGGTGCAGAGCCCCGAGTCCCTGTGAAGTGCTTGCTTTTGTGTGCAACTGTGTTTGGTGTTTTTTCCAAAGCCTGCTGGGCTTGGCCCTAACTCCAGCCACTTGCAAATCAAATGGCAAGTTCCAGGGGCCACAAAGAAGAAAACACAGTGTTCCAAGCTGTTCAGCCGCCTTGAAAAGAGTGCCACTAGAGTGTTTCTTCTGAGCCAAGCAAGCACTGTTAAGCTCAGATTTTTCACAACAAAGATGCTTTAGTGTCATACCACTGACAGGGTCTGAGAACACAGACCTATCCCACCTCCCCCGTTCAGACAAGCACCTGGGTTTTGGGCTGTCCCCAGCAGGAGAAGTCACAGGCCAGGCTGATGTTTTTTTTTAAAAAAGAGGGAGGTGGTGCCGAGTATCAGCAGAGCACCACACCATGCAAAGTGGATGCCAGCTAAGCAAGAGCAATGCTTTTCTTGGATATTCCGATAAATCCACATGCTGAGTTTTCCCAAGCTTCAAACCAGCAATGACAACGCTGGTGAATATGAACCAGAAAAGGGCAAGGAAAGCATTTTTTTTGATGACTGTGAACAACTCATGGAAAAAACAAATCACTGCTAGGCTTTCTAGTGCATTTTACTAGTAATTCTCAGTGCCTCTCACCCGGCCCCCTGAACCTCCATTAGGTTAGTCACATCTTCAGCCTTCATTTAGCTGGTCTCTGCGGCTAAAGAGAATTTTCGGTTTTGATTTGCACAAAAACTCCAGTGTGCGTTAGTCTAAGATGGTTTAAATATAAACCACACAGTAGGGAGAAAAAAAACAGGCCTCACCCTCTCAATGGCCATTTTGTCTCCGGCATCTCTAGAACCTTTTGTGCAGAACAACAGAAGAAAACTGGCTTTGTCCTCAGGCTCGCGGATGCCCGTTGCCATGGCTGGGAGTTCACAACGGCCCAGTCATTTGCCCCAAGTTGTCTGTGATCCTGGCTGCAGCTCTCATGCTGGCTCCCAGGAGGGCTGGCAGCAACAAGGGCTCAGATTCTTCCCCAGGGAATGAATGTCTCTCACACACACACACCCTCAACTCAGGACCCTTCTTGCCACTTTACTAACTCCTAACAATCCATCAAATTAAAAAGAAAAGAAGTAACCAAGGTTTGCAACTTTCAAACAACCAGCAGAAAAATGGAAGCTCCTTAGTTAAGAGACGTTAAGATTGGATGGTGGGGGACCAAGGTCTCCCTGACTTAGTTCTCCACCAGGAGTGACTGTATCCCCTTGGGGACATGGGGCAACATCTGGAGATACCTGGGGTTGTCAGGACTGGTGGAGGGGATACTCCTGGCTCTAGTGGGTGGAAGCCAGGCATGCTGCTCAATATCTTACAGGGCACAGGAGAGCACCCCTCCCTCCAACAATTACACAACCCCAGTGTCTGCAGCACCACGGGGGAAGAGTCCTGAGACAGTGCATGCACACACGTGCTGCACAATGTTCACATCCCTGGTTTTCACCTGGGGACGACTCTGCCCCCAGGGGAGGTGTGGAGACACTGCATCATCACAGCTGGGCAGGTGCTACTGGCAGGTAGTGGCTAGAAGCCAGTGATGCTGTTCAACACTCCACAGTGTATAGGACGGTCCCCAGCCCAAACACAACAAAGACTGAGGCGACACCAAGGGTCAAGGATGAGAAACCCTGCTCTCAGGCTACCGTGTACCATCCTGGTCTGAGACACCAGCATGACCACCAAATTCTACAATTAAAAAAAAGAAAAAGAGCTTAAAATAACCTTACTTTGTTTAAAAAATATTACAGACAGAAGTTTACAAATTTTGCTGTCCAAGAGAATTACCTGGAGCACATGGGAAAGCCCTGATGTCCAGACTTTCCCCGAGACCAAATTAAATCACAATTTCTGGAGGTGGGATTCAGGAATTAGAGGTTTTGCTTTTTTGCTTAAAAAAAAAAAGCTCCCCAGGTGATCTTAAGTTGGAGAACACGTGTTCTAGAGCAGACATCAGCCAACTGTGGCCCATGGGCCCAACTGGGCTCTCCACAGGGCCTGTGAACTCAGCACACTTTTTTACATTTGAAATGATTGTGAAAAAAACCCAAACTCAAAGAATAATCCTGCTTCGTGACACAAGTATATGGAATTCAAAGTTCTGTGTCCAGAAATAAAGTTTTACTGGAACACGGCCGAGCTCAATCCTTTCTGTACTGTATGTGGGTATTTTCAAGCTGCAAAGGCAGAGCTGAGTAGTTGCCAGATATTTACCATCTGGCCTTTTACAGGAAAAGTTTGCAGCTCACCCTTCAAGAGCACTGGTTCTCCACCTTTCATGTGCACATCAATTCCTGGGGAAACTCCTTACAATGCAGGGTCTCTTTAGGCAGGTCTGGGCCATTGCTCCTCACTGAACCTCCTCACTGAACCACAAGGGCAGAAAAGAGGGGCTCTCCAAGGGGGGCTGGTGCAGCCTTGAGAGACCCCAAGACTCCGGAGGTGCAGGAGGCCCAAACTGTCTTCATGATAGCATTAGATAATACTGACTTTTTCCCACTGTTGACGTTTCCACAGGAAAACTGCCAATGGCTATAGCACAAATCAGGCAGTGGCACCAAAGTGAATGAATCAGCAGTTCATTCCTTACCACCACACACTCACAGGGAGAAAACATTGAGTTTCAGTTTGATGTGGTTGAAAAAAATTATCAACTGTGATAAATCTACACACCCTGTTGAAGATTCTATGCAATGAAATGAGGACACATCCAGGACTTCTGTAGCATTCCAGAGCATGATGCAAAGTTCAAGTGCGACTGAGTGTCAAGCTAAACTAGTATCTTGTTTTCTGGTGGACAGCTGTTTTTTTCTTTAAAGAATGACTAACACAGTATAGTTATTAAGACTTAGGAAGAAGACAGATGGCCAACAAGCATATGATAAACAATGCTCAACATCACTCACTGAACATCAGGGAAACGCAAATTAAGACCACAATGAGATATCACCTCATACCTGTCAGAATACTATCCAAAAGACAACAAATAACAAGTGTTGGCAAAGGTGTGGAGAAAAGGAAACCCCTGTGGGCCACTGTTTTCCATAGTGGCTGCACCAATTTATAGTCCCACCAACGATGTTTTCTTGTTCTCTGGATAAACACTCAGAAGTAAAATAGCTTTGGTTATATTGGTAATTCTATTCTTAATTTCTGAGGAATCTCCACATTAATTTGAAAAGATATATGCACCTCTGTTCACTGCAACATTACTTATAATAGCCAAGACATGGAAACAACCTATGCCCACTGATGGATAAATGAATAAAGATGATATAAGAACTACCATGCGTGCGTGCATGCTAAGTCACATCAGTCATGTCCAACTCTTTGTGACCCGATGGACTGTAGCTCGCCAGGCTCCTCTGTCCATGGGATTCTCCAGGAAAGGATACTGGAGTGGCTTGCCATTTCCTCTGGTTTGATCCTGAACCCACATCTCTTATGTCTCCTGCCTTGGCAGGCAGGTTTTTTACTACGAGCATCACCTGGGAAGCTCAAGAACTACCATATGATCCAGCAATCCCACGCCTGAGCATATATCCTGAGACAACTGTAATCTGAACAGACACATGCAACCCAATGTTCATTGCAGCACTATTTACCAAGACAGGGAAGCAACTTCAGTGTCCGTCAACAGACGAATGGATAAAGAAGATGTTGTTCAGTTGCTAAGTCATGTCCAACTGTTTGCAACCCTATAGACTGCAGTACACCAGGCTTCCCTGTCCTTCACTATCTTGCAGAGTTGGGCAAATTCATGTCCACTTAGTGGTATATATATACAATGGAATACTACTCAGCCATTAAAAAGAATGAAATAATGCCATCTGTAGCAACATGGATGGACCTAGAGATTATCATACTGAGTTAAGTCAGAGAAGGACAAACATTATGTATCACTTATAAGCAGAACCTAATTTTTAAAAATGATGCAAATGAACTTATTTACAATACAGAAAAAGACTCACAGATTTCAAAAACAAACTTATGATTACCAAAGGGGAAATACGTGGGGAAAGGATAAAATAGGAGCTTGGGGTTAACATATACACACTACTATATATAAAATGGATAACTAATAATGACCTACTGCACAGCATAGGGAACTATACTCAATATTCTGTAATAACCTATATGGGAAAAAAAATTTGAAAAAGAATGAATATATGTGTAACTGAATCACTCTGCTGTACACCAGAAACTAACACATTATAAACCAACTATACTTCAATAAATTTTTTACAAAGATGATATGATATATATCTTATGTGTACGTCTCACATACACACACAATGAAATACTACTCAGCTATAAAAAAAGAACAAATTCTTGCCATTTGCAACAATATGGATGGACCTTGAGGGCATTCTGCTACATAGGGTAAGTCAGGTGGAGAAAGACAAATAGCATATAATTTCACTCATATGTAGAATCTAAAAAAACAAAAAACAATTCATAGATACAGAGAACAGATTAGTAGTTACCAGAGAGGAAGGGGGTTGGGGGTTGGGTGAAAGGGGTGAAGGGGGGTCAACTGTTAGTCTGGTGATGGACAGTAACTAGATTTTGTGGTGGTGACCACTCTGCAGTGTACACAGATGTTGTATACAGATGCTGAATTACAATACTGTACCTGAAACATGATACACACACACACACACACACACAGACTTGGCTATCTGGCACAAATTTTCTTAAAAACGATGTAAATGAGCTTGTCAACTTCAAAGATAATAAGCGACAGTACCTGTTGCCAATCAATTTTGGAAAACTTGCACCTGTGAAAGGCCCAGCTTCCCAGTACTCAGAAAACTTCTTAATGAAATCAGTGGTGATGTTAATAAAATGTGACTTTTGGGATATGGTGTAATAAAATGTGTCAATACTTGGAAGATTTGTACCAGCCAGAGAACCGGTATTTTCCAAGTGACCAATGCAGGATGTTACAAAATCATTCTCCAATACAGACCGATCAGACTGCAAGGGAGAGCAATAGATTTTAATGGAACGGAGTAGAAAAAGTTCACTAATACCGTTTCAGATTCCACATTATCAATAATCTATAAGAAATCACCACTTGCTGGATATTGGTGTATTATCAAGGAAGAGTTCCACAAAAACATGAAAAGGCCATTAAAACATTCCTCCCTTCCCCAACCACCTATCTGTGAGAGACTAAGCTTTCTTCATATACTTCAGCAAAAACTAGATGCTCCAAGATGTGAGTGAAGGCAGAGGCAGATGTGAAGATAATAGCTATTGAATATTAAGCCAGGTATTACAGAGATCTGAGAAAATGTAAACCAGTGCTGCTCTTCTCACTCAAGCTTTGCCTTGTTTGGGAAGAGTTATCTTTCTTAAACATTATTTTTGTTACCAGGTAATGGGTTTACTAGTAACATTTTAAATAAATAAGTTCATTATTTTTTAAAGGATAGAATATAATCTATTTCTGAGGTCAAATACTAATAAAGACAATATAAAAGAAATTATATAACTTTTAACTTCTATGATGAAAACATTACTTAAGTAATATCTTCGTTATAATTTCTAATACAAAAATACCTAGAGATATAACCCACATGAGCAAAAGCTTTTGGGGTCTTCAAGTATTTTTAAGAGAAAAAAGGGACTTTACACCCCAAAGTCTGTAAACCACTGGCATATACCATTAAGAAGGTATCATGAAGTCCGTGGACATGGGAGCTTCCTGCTAAAGACTTAAGAAAACACCTAAACGATAGGTTGCTTCCCAGTTCTCTTAAGACCTTCTTAGAGTCATTAATGTACAAGCCCAACTGTATAATGCCAAGAACACTGAAACTATTTTTAATGATATAAAGAGAATTGTTTTGGGATATCCTTCTAAAACCTGGTCCTAAAACCTGTGAAATCAAAAATTTTCATTTTTGTGGCATGTTGTGCAATATGGCTTGGAGTAGGAGATAAGCAATCATAGAAAAGGAAAGCTATGTTCACATGGTGAGAGCAAATAAAGTTAAGACACAGATCTTGTTAGTCCCATCCTTCACCTTCTTTGGGGACTGGCTTTGGTTTTCTTAAAGACCACGTGTGTGCTCTAAGCCTAGTTAAGTGGGGAGCAAAGAACCAGGGAAATCTAGGCAAGTTGGGGATGCGTGTGTGCTTGCTCAGTTGTGTCAGAGTCTTTGGAAAGCTAGCTCTAAATCTAAATGACAGAGGTTTTAAGAGCACGGAGATCTGTAGGGTGTTCAGGAAATTTGAGGCGCCCCTGCAATACTAAGCTTTAGCACCACTCAACCTCCTTGACCATCTAGGTTTCAGGGTCTATGTGTTGCTGGATTGCACTGAGTTCAGTGATTGTCTATGGAATTGCTGCTATATGCAAGGCACTGTGCTGGGAGCTGCAGGGATTTGGTTTGCCCTCCTGGTCTTGACGCTTTGGAGTGGGGTGAGGGACACGAACACAGCAGAAATATTCAAGTAGAATGAAGAGCGAGGTGACTCAGGGACATGGGGAAGGAGGTAGAGGCATCTCCTTGGCTTAGTGTGGGGAGCTTAGGAAGGGGCATGTGGGTGGCAGTGGTGTAGACAGGCCTTTAAGAATAGAAGGATCCTGTGGTTAGGACAGATTGACAGGCATGAGTGAAGAACAGGACTGATGTGGTTAGGTGCCAGTAGGGAAAGTTGAGGGCGTGTGTGGTGGAGTTTGTCAAGGGCATTGGGACAGTGTCAGGAGACAAGCTGGAGAGGTAGGCAAGGCCCTCCTGCAGGGAGGTCTCTGAGCCAGCCTGCAGCCTTGGGTGCTTCATTTTGCAGGCAGTAAGGAGAGAGGGAAGGTTTGTGAACAGGCGAGTGACATGATCTGAGGTGTGCTTTTAAGAGATTAATCTGGTGCTAGTGTGTAGGCTGAATTGCAGCGGGTGCGAACTAAACTCTTCCACTGTGGGTGGCAGCAGAATGGGTCTTTTTGAGTTTTATTCAAAGGGTGCAGGGTGTATTCAATGAAGGCAGGAAGGGTAAAAATCAGACAAAGCTTGGAGCTGTGAAGCAGTCAAAGTCACACAGCATTTTACAGGCATGGCTCGGTGAGAAAACACGAGAGAATATATGTGAACGAATTTTCTTAGGGGCCACTCCAGAAAATATCAACTCACCCAGAGACAGAGGTTGTGTGGAAAGAAAGGGCTTACAAAGGGACTCAGGGGATTGGCAGACATGTCACCACCTTGCTCGTTTCATGGGCACATATGTATGTCAAAGTTGATCCAACAGGTCACTTTACATGTACGCAGGTTGTGCATATCGACTGTAACTCAAAAAAAAGTTTTTAAAAATGACCTTTCTCTTTTCAAGATATGCTTCTTAAGTTCAATTTTTACAAAAGATGCTAGTAATGGTAAAAGGTTATAAGTCCCTTTTGGAAACTAAGGATTGACAGCCAAAGTCAGGAGCCTTAACAACCACATCGACCTGGGTTGGGTGGGCTGGTGCGGGGGGAGGGAGATATCCTACAGCTACAGAACCTATGGGCTAGTTGGTGACAGGGAAGTGTAGGGGCTACTGTCATTAAGAAGAGAAGCCAGTGCTTTAAGGGGACACGTGATACATTTCCATTTTGAAACGTTTATATGGCTTGCAGCAGGTAGCCTTCTAAGACACCCCCAATGGTCCTCATCTCCTGATATTCATACCCTCCCTCACAGTATGGGCTAAACCTACTGACTAGCTTCCCTGATTAGGTTTCAAAAAACTGACTTCCATCTTCCTAGCACTCTCTGTCACTCTTGCTGGCACACTCTCCCACTCTCTCTGATGAAGTCAGTCGCCACATCATGAGGGAGATATGGGAAAGCCCACATGGCAAAGAATCAAGGGAGGTCTCAGGCCAAGAGCTAGTGAGTAGCTGAGGCCCTCAGTTCCACAGCCTTTGAGGAACTGAATCCCAACAACAACCACAAAAAGTGATCTAGGAAGTGGATTCTTCTATGGTTGAGCCTTCAGATGAGACTGCAGCCCTGGCCAAAGCTTTCAGTCACAGCCTTGTTAGAGACCCAGAGACAGCTAAGCAGAGTCCAGACTCCTGACCTACAGAAACTGAGATGATATATGTTACTGTTTCTGACTATTGAGTGTAAGATTAATCTGTCATGCAACAGTAGATAACTAATACACAGCTTCAGCTCTGGTATATGCCTGCAGCTCTACAATAGAATCTTTAAAGCATTTTTTTAAAAAATGCAATGACACAAACATGCAATGACAATCTTAAAACATCAAGAGAAGTTTGCTTCAAATTCACTCTCTGCTAGGGGTGTGGTGATTTACTTTGGGCATCTTGATAGAAGACATGTATACAAGTTGCCTTTCAATTTCAAGTTTATGTTGCCCTTCAGAAAGGTATTTTGACCTGAAACAATACTTTACCAAAGATGTTATCATGGGGAACTATTTTTTCCATTAAGATTTTGATCCTCCACATATACAGTAGTGGTGGTCAGACTTCAGTGTGGCTCTGAATTGCCTGGGGAGCTTATTAAAACAAATCAAATTCCTGGGACCCACCCCAAAGGGGGAATCTGGCAATCTGAACATTTAATCAGCATCCTTGGTGATTCTTTTACTTAACACAGAAAATAATACTCGCTAAAGTACAACAAATGGAGTAATAGATGAAAACAGCCCATGGTATCTATTTAACAGGACTCGGTTTATTGTGGGAACACTCAGAAAAGGGCTTGTAAGAGGCCAAAGGGGCTGAGCTTCCAAAAAGAGCCAAGGGACCCTCTGAAGAAAGACTGAGCTTTAGCCTAAAGCCTGTGAACAACCAGTACCCCAGGGAGCAAGGATTCTGGAGCCTGGAGAGAAGAAGGTGAGGGATCTTGGGTGGAGATTTTAGGAAACTGAGTGACTAGCAAACTGTTTAGGTCTTGCCTACCATAAGTGACTGGATTTATAACGAGTGCTAAGAATACAATCACTCTAAGTCAGGGGGTGGCTTTTTTTTTTTTTTAATGAAAAGGGCCAGATAGTAACTTTCTTTGGCTTTACAGAGCATATGGCTGAAACCACTCAATTTTGCAGTTTTTGTAGGAAAGCAGCCACAGACAATCTGTAAATGAATGACCATAGCTGGTTCTAATAAAACTTTATTCACAAAAACTCAGTTGTGATTTTTGTGTGGTGAAACACAGTTGTGATCATCAGCCTGGTCTAAGCCACGTGCTCATAGGTCTCCATAATCTCCATCTATCACCACTGGGAAAGAGCACGGGACCATGAACAGGGTTGTCTTAAGACCACAGAAAAGACCTATTTTGCTCCTACTGGCCTGACATTTCGCCACTAGAGTTACTCCTTGGGGTGAAAGCACTGACTCTGGAAGTTCCTAGAGAAAACACAAGCTGCTCTTCAGAGAAAGTCTCATCCTACCTAGATGACTCAGACCTCCAGAGCTTTCTGCTTCCCGGTGCACAAGCCATTTTACAAAAGCTTTTGATAGATCTAGAAACACACGGGTATGGGTATATTTGTGAGTGAACAGGGACCCCCGAAAGAACACAGCTTGGGGAGGCAGGAAGACTAACCTCTAAAAGCAGACTTGAGCTGCTTCCCAATGTCTCCAGTTAGCTCTCTGGGGCGGGGGTAGGGGGGTGGCGGGCCAAAGAGTTCAAGACGAAATTAATTTTAATTAACTCAAACTGAAAACATACAACATGGGAGGGGGTACTATAAAGGTAACGAAGATCAGATGTCACTGTTTCTAAGAGACTACAAATTGCTGCTTTGAATAATCCAAGTCAGTTTCTCTAAAACCAGATGCTGTACCTGACAGAAAGCCCCAGATAGACACTCAGTTCTGACTGATCTCCTTTTCATCTCTGCTTTCTTTGTCTGCTCTGAGCTGAGGAATAGCACAAGACCGAAAGGCAAAGCGAGTTCTGTATGTCACAGACACAGTGGCAGCCACTGCTACATAATTGAGTACTAAGCATGTATCAACAATATAGCTGATAAAAAGTTGCACATTTGTAAATGAAAAACTCTACGTATATGACTGACATAATAGCCTTTGGTAAATAAGTTATAAAATAGTTACCTGCCCTATACTGGCACATTTTGGGGTGAAAACTTCAGGTAATTTGAAAATGGAATAAATAATCCACAGCAGAAAACAAAACGCAAAGAACTCTTCAAAAACTCAGAAACATTATGGCATGAACCTGGGCTAGAACATGCTTGTACTGTGTCCATTGTTCACCTCCATGTAACCTGAAACACCCTCAATCAGTGGCAGCCATCAGACACACACACCGGGTGCTTCCCCTGGCCATAGCTGTGTAAACTGAGAGTGCTTCTCCAGCCAGACTCCGGGGAACAGCTGCCCTGCCCGAAAACTCACACGACACTGTCAGACCCAGGGCTGTAGTCCACACGTGACCAGCAACAGACACCAAAGATGCACGCAGAGAGATTACAGGTTCCCCACCTTGAAATACAGTTCAAGTGTTTTCAGAAGAGGCCTCAAACATAGTTGCCTTACCACTATAGGTTAGGACAGTGCGACAAGACAGTTTAACACCAAATCCAATAGGATTTCCCGGGACTCTCATATCTCAGGTGTCACTCTATAGAATGGATCCATGGCAGAGAAGTCCCAAGCTAGGGGGCCAGAGGGAGAAAGGCTGGGGATCTCAAGGGGCCTGCCTTCTCAGGTCCCACCTGGGCAGATAGGAGGAGCTCAGCAGTGTGACCTGATGCACAGTACTACGCAATCTTGGTATTTGGCTGAGTGTTGAGCAGGAAGCCCCTGTGTTCGGATTTCCATGGCTGCCCGGGAATCTTGGCCATGGAAATCCCAACACGGGGGCTTCCTGCTCAACACTTGCCCAAATACCAACATTCCTCATGCTCTCCCCACACCTTCAGTTCTAGTCCGTATGTGAGAGGGTGATCTCTTTGGACTTCTGGAATTATCTAAAACATCTGAGTCCAAGCATCAGAGCCATTAGGATTTGTGAGCTGGCCAAAGGGGCTTCCCTGCTGGCTCAGTGGTAAAGAACCGGCCTACCAATGCAGGAGATGCAGGTTCAATCCCTGGGTCTGGAAGATCCCCTGGAGAAGGATGTGGCAACCCACTCCAGTATTCTTGCCTGGGAAATCCCATGGACAGAGAAGCCTGGAGGGCTACAGTTCATAGGGTCGCAAAAGACTTGGACATGCCTTAGTGACTCATCCACAAGAACAACAGGAGGGGAACTGGTGACTGCTGAAGGGAGTGGTCTTTGTACTCCTTACCTGGTAGACTGAAAGCAGAACTACACAGATTTACCAGTGTCTGAATAGTCATTCTTGGTCTTTTAGCTTACAGCTGCATTAGGTGGCAGCATCTTACATGTCACTGAATTATATTCAAGAAGATGATGAGGGGCATTTGAGAACTTCTCCCAACTCCTATCAACTGCTTTCTCTTTGCTTTCTCCAGAAGGAGACAAGCCAGACCCATTTTCACTGCCCCATCCCCCACTCTCATTCACCACGATTTTAAGGAAAGAAATAAGAGGAGGCACATTTTCAGACAAGTGGCTAAGAGAATCCAAGGTCACCGGCCTTTCAAACTAACCAGGCCTCGGTGCATTAACAACTGGCAATTCTTACACCTACCTCCCCATAAAGAGGGACAGAAAGGACAACGGAAAACACAGCAATTTCTCAAACTTTTGAGAGTAAATCCACCTCAATTCCTTCTTCTGTCTTCTCCCTTCTTGCTTTTGGACCTTGCTCTCAATTAGTGCTTCTCGAACTGCATTATGCCCAGGAATTATCTGGAAAGTTCTGAAAATGCAGACTCGGATTCAGCAGGCCTCAGGGGGGCCTGAGACTCTGCACTTGTAACAAGCTTCCAGAGGATGCCAATCCTGCTGGCCCATGGACCATATGTGGAAGAGAGGATCTAAATTCTCTCTGATGACACTGACTGAAGCCCTTGTGACAACCTGCAGTAGCCTGAACCATGCCCTACACGTTAAGCACAATATTCCATCGAACGCAACTGAAGCCCAAAGGGCTCCTTATTTCCCAAGTGCCACCGCTTCAGGCCTAGGTCCCCAAGGCAGTGTCACCCGAGGTGGCCCTTGTGGCCACCCGCCCCTTGATTTCCTGGAGGCCCAAAGAAGATCGTGGATGCCACCTGGTCAAAGAAGTTAAACAATTCAAAAAGAAGAAAGCAGTACAGATGGTGAAGGATTCACTATCCAAGTGCTAAAAATGTAACTCCACAGAGAAGTTTCACCCAAAAAGGAAGATGGGAAACGACTGAGGCAAAGGAAACTGGAAGCACCTTGACGTCCCTCACGGGGAGTAAGCAGTTCGGGGGGAGGAGGTCTCTGCCACACTGCCTGCATTTTCCTTTGGCAAAAATCTCCCCGTTGGCATGGACCAAAACCTCTTCCCACTGTCTGTCCCCCACTGGAAAGAAACTGAGAACTCTGCAAAGGGGGAAAATAAAAGACACAAGAGCCATATGGAATCATCTATTTTTTCCCTCACACCATCTGGTTTGGGATCTAAGCACAGAATGGCAACTGCGCTGATTGAGGAGACAGCAAAATCTCTGGGCCACTGGGAAGGGGACACCATGGCTAGGGTCAGTCCCTCCCTCTGGGGATTTTCTTTCTCTCCCTCTGACAAGAACCCGCTTGATCCTGGAATTCTCACCTGAAACATCACCCACAATGTGATTAACTATTAGAGTTCTACAGTTTCTCATCATACCACTCCAGAATTCCCAAACCTCTGAAAACTAAGGTTGGTTTCTTTTTGGGGGTGGGGTGGGAGTGGAGTTCATCTGGCAGCGAAACCCATCCTGCTCTGAATTCCCTTGATATCCAGAACTGACCTTGAATGGCCCAGACACTGTTCACAGATGTCATCGACCTGAGTCCAGCGCTCCAGAAAGATCCATGTGTTGGACTTGAGGGGCGCACCCGGACCTTGCTGAGGACACGGCAAGTGCATACGGTATGTGCGCCACATCACTTTTCAAAAGCCCCAACTCTTCTGAATTCTTAACTAAATTAAGAATTTAGCCCCAACCGTTACAGATAATGTGGAGACCTTCTTGTCATGTTAACAAGTACTGCCCGTGGTGTAACCATCACCACGATCTAATTTGAAAACACCTCCATCACTCCATAAAGGATCCTTGTACCCTCAGCAGTCACTCCCCAACGCTGCCTCCCCCAGCCTCTGGCAAACACTCAGCTATTTTCCGTCTCTCCGGATTTGCCATTTCTGGACGTTTCATGTCAGTGGAACCCTGCAGTATTTGCTCTCATGTGTCATCTTTGACTCAGCATCCTGTTTCTGAGACCCATCTGTGTTGCAGTGTGTAGTATGCGTCCCTCATTCCCTCCCATCGCCGCACAGTATTCCACTGTATGGATACATCGTGCCTAATGGCAGTTTTTTAAAATCAAGCTTCTAGAACCTTCCATCCTTCAAAGGCTCCAAGAGAACAAATGTCTGGTGGCATTTCTTGCTCACCTCTTCGAGCTGGCACTACACAGGCACACAGAGCTGGCACCTAGTGGCCAGAGTTGGAGCGAAGGAATATGTCACTCAAGGTATAGAACTAAATCCAAAGACAGATTTCATGTTAATTAACCTGAAGCCACAATTCAGGTTTTAAAGGAAAAAAGCTTTAATTATTAAGTGAATGACAGGTGCTATGACTTTGTAACTCAGTATAGGTCTTACACTGTACCTCCAGATCGCTCTTTCTAGACTTTTCGGTTCTATGCTGTCATTTCTGATTTATTCTTACAGAAGTAAGAAGACATTTCAGATGAACGATGCTATGGGTTCACACAGAATTCCAGCAATAACTTGAAGCCTGGTGTGTTTCTCTGACCCACCACCATCTCTTTGTATTCCCATTTTAAGTAACAAAACCACTGAATCTAACTCTGTGTGGACTTCAGGGATGTGGAAGGTGGGTGTGCATATCACTCAGGTTTCTCCCCTTCCAGGTCCCCAGACGGGCTGATGCACAGTTCACTCAGACCTAGCACTTAGATGTTTTGAGAGGCCGGTGTTCCTCTGAGCAAGGAGACTAGAGATCGGACCCCATGGACCTACCTGATGGGGTCAAGTACCAAGTATATGATCCTCATTTCATGGGCTCTGAGTTTTCCTTCTCAAAGGTAACAGACTGATGTTAATAAATCAGAGGGCTGAAGAGCCATGTGGCCAGAGAGATGTTTGGGGCCACTGACAGCACTCTCAGAGCCCAGGCTCCTTAAATGTCCCAGCTCAGTTCTTAGTCCCATGATGGGCACGTGTGACTGCCCCCTTCCCCGACTGGTGGTTCAAATATTAGACATTTCGTGCTTAACCCCAAGGCACATCTCATTGCACCTTGCTCCCTTTGAGAAGAAGAGGTGAGGGGAAAAAATAGGGAGGAGGGAGAAGAAAGAGGGGAAAGATGGGGTGGAATGGAGAGGAAGAGAGAAAAAGAAAGATGATGAAAACAATGTTTAAAGGGCCACTTCCACCCCAGCCCCTGTAAACAAATGAATGCATCAAGCAAAACAAAAAACAGCACCAAACCAAAAGAGCTATCACAAATCATATTAAAGATAACAGTTGAGTTGCTATGCGAATGCACCCCGAGGCTGTATTTACCTGGACTGCTCAAGGGGTTAGCCCTGTCCCCCAGGGTTGGCACGGGACGGTACTGGTGGTTCTTTGAGCCTGGGTACATCCAGTGGTACCTGCCAATTTCCATTTCAGCTCTGCTGTTCACTGCCAATTTCAGGTGGCAAAGAGTCAGTGTCTCTATCTCCAGCAAAGATTCTACATCAGCATTTTAATGTATTCTTTTACCATATAATTAAAGGAAACGACGAATACACAAAAAACGCTATTGAACTGCAACATTGCAGTACATCTTATCAACTCAGCATGATACGCTGAGAGCGTTAGCATCTTCTCCTCCATTTTTGAATTTGACAAAAAAATCACCAATATTTTCTTTCTCTGTTTTCTCCATCTCCTCCCAATCCTCCTCACCCCTTCCAATGCTCGTGTTAGGCAGACGCTGTTGATAAGGAAAAGCTGGCTTCTCACCATTGTATTTTTTCTTTCTGTTCAGTTCACTTTCAGACCCACAGAGCACAATCATCATTGTTGCTACATAAGTGAAGGTGAACCCAGGCTTGCTCTAATGCTAGCTAGTTCCAGCCAATAACCCCATGGTCTGCTGAATCTTAGGTGACACTCCTGTTCTCCCAATGACATCAGCAGTATTCTCTGTCATCTCATCTCATCTAAGCTCAGGACATCAGAGTCTAGAATTTTCCACATTCAGTCTTGTTCCAATGATCTCCCAGTGTCTTGACAGAGAAAGGGCTGTGGGCACTGGGCTTGAAGCAGGGCTTCCTCACACACAAGGCGACAAGTGGCCTCCTGGGGACTCAAGTAGGTCCCAACTGGTAATCTGACTATATGTCGTACTTCTTAGGGAACCAGACAGAAAACTATCTACCAACTTGCCTGACACAGAATCAGATGCTGGTAACTGTTAGCTGAATTACAACCCTGAAATCCCAAGAGACCATAAGGTCACTGTGCCTGGTTTCTAGCCGAGAATCCTATCAAACCTAATGATGGGTTACAGCATCCGGGGTGCCACAAATATTTAAGGATTAAACAAATGGTGCTGACATTGATGTGGGGGAATTATTCCATCAGAAGAGCACATTACAATGCCCCATCAGGCATCTTAGACCACTGAGGATGAGGACTAGGCAAACCATCACATGGTAAGGTAAAAGAGCGAATGCCCTGAGCAGAGTCACTGAACACCTCCTCAGCCATTATGAAACCTGACTCTGCTCTCCACAGTCTCTGAAAACTCTTGTGGTATTTCCACTTGGGAAGTGGAGACCTACGTTTCTAAGTGGTGTTTTAGGGCAAATCTCTTTGGTTTCATGATAAAGTAATGTTTTTTAGAGACATTAAAAAGAGTTAAAGGCTTTTAAAGACATTTGAGAGGGGGAAAAAGGATGTGAGGACAAGATCAGAACTGCACAATGAAAGTATTTTTATTGCGGCTGGTTCTGTTGTTAAATGGAGATGTGTGCTACCATGTGCTGGGCGCCCACAAAGCATGTTACATCTGTTCCCTCAGGAATTTTTTTTAATGCAAAGTGTTAAAAGTTTTTTTTTTTTAACTATGTGTAACACAGGCGAAACTATTTAAGTCAATACATTTTTAAGGAATGTCACATGTTCTGATTCTGCCAATCACTTTAGTCTTTCCAAAGTTTGTCGTAAGTTTCAAGACAGTCCTTTCAAAAAGAATTCTTGCTCAGTCCATGGTTGTTATCCCAGTCAGTCCACAATTTCTTTAGTTGGGCTTCTTTGATCTCCAATAGAATATTGGACACACTTCAAAGTTTCCCACCTGGAATCACGGGGATCTGATTTCCTCAAGCAATTTATTTTAGGACCCTGTTTAGGGTCAGAGGAGATGGATCTGCCTTGGCTGTGAATTTTAGATGGCCTCTACACATGCATTAGGTTTAAATCAGATACCTTCCTAAGCAATCACAGCTTAGAACATTTGGGATATGCCAACACGTAAGATAAAAACAGTCTCACTGTTACCATGACCTCAATCATTTGAGATCAAGGTATTTGTCACAACCATCCTATGAAGGAGGTACTCTTATTACTCTAGCTTTACAAATGAAGAAGCTAGGGGCAACTGAGAGTTAAGTCATTTGCCCATGATCACACAGCTGGAGGGGAGGAGCCTGTGCATAAATGTGGGTGATATGACTCCAGAGGGCAGGTTATCCAGCTGTGGCCTGTGCTGTCACTGTTTCTACTCTTTTGCTAAGGTCTGTCTGGAGGTAAGCTGTGCTTCTGTGCATCAAGACGTGTTTCGGATCCCAAGCTCCTGATGCTATTTCAGGGTTCTTAAAAGTTCTGAACTCTCAGCCTTTCCTGCATTTAGAGTTTTGGTTTACTCTTCAGGGGAGTTTCTCTCACACCACAGGTTGTGCTATATTCTCCAAAAGCAGGGCAACCCACTGGGGCCGGTGGAAAGAACCAGGAGATCAAGTCATACTCCTGGTTAAAGTGGCTATAAGCCCTCTATGTCAACCTCAAGCATGAGGATTCCCAGTAGCTCTATCACTTCTATCTGAAAAGTTTTCATCCTCCTTTCAAAAAATTTCTCTCTCCAAGTCCAACACACAGCAGGTGCCCAATCTATGTCTGCCAGATAAATAGTTGGCTGAATGCAAGAGAACATCCTGGGACCTTGTGGATCAAGCAACAGGTCTCCAGGTCCCCACCCCCACTGCACCCACACCAACCTCACCCAAGGCAGGGTAGGCAATTCAGGACGTGTGTGTCAACGGCCCATCCCTGCTCTGCCCTCATCCCCTCATGTGGGCAGTCAGGCACAGGCTGCTTGGCAATGACGGTGAAAAAGCCCCAAACTAACATGTTTTCTGAGTAAAGCCTGGCGGCTACACCCAGGACACTCGGTTCAGCATTCTTCCTCCTCCTGTAGATGTGGAGATGGGGTCAGTAAGTGGGTGACAAGGCCTCTGGACAACAATTCATCTTTCCATATGGAGGGAAAGAAAACCCTCTATTTTGTATCTCTGAGCCAAACTTAAAGACAGTAAGTATCAAATTATAAAATTTCAAAGAACACAGGTTATGTTTTGTTTAAAAGAACAGGGGCCCAAAACCTAAAAGGGAGTCACGTGATCATGAGGGGACGCCTCAGCTTGGGGAGTGCTTTAAAATGGCGTCCTTTCTGGACTGCCAACTGCCAAGAAGTAGGGAAAACGTTCAGACGCAGGAAGATTTCGGCTTCTGCTCTTCAGCGGGAAGACTGCAAATGCTCCCCTTAGAGAGTAGGAGGGAGATGTGGGCAGGAGACCACTGGATATTCTCGAGGAAGCACAGAATACTATGACATTTCAGAAATGGTCTTGGTCAAGAAGTTTGATTGCGTTTTTCCATAAAAGGGAACCAAAAAATCCCAATGAACTTCTTGGCCAACTGCACACTATTTATGGTGGAGGCTGAGGTGAGACACAGAACTGAGTGGTCATCGCCAAAGATGGGCATGACACAAACGATGGGCGGGCTGATGAAAGAAAATAAAAATAATGCTGTGGACACTTTCCCCCCATTGACTCAGATGCTGTGATTTAGAAATGAGGCTGAATAACTAAGCTGCAGGCTGGTGTGCTTTCTGCCATCTAGGAAATTATCACTGGAAGCAACTAAATAACAAAGATTGAGCTTCCTAAATAAAAATAAGTAAACCATACTCAGTGGGCCAGGTCTCTGAAAGCTATGTCTGTCACCCTCCATTCTCAAGTAGAGTTTAAAATATTAAAGGACGCTATAACAACCCTATAGGATATAGTAGGGGTCAGCCAGTGATGGCCACCTGGTTTTGCAAATGAAGTTTTACTACAACACAGCCACACCTATGCACTTATCCACTATCTATGGCTGTTTACTACCTGGAAGGATTGAGTAGTTACAACACTGTGTGGCCCACTGGGCCTAAATATTTACTCTCGGGCCCATTACAGATCAAGTGCACTGATCCCTGATCTCAAAGATAGTCAGGCGTGAATGACAAAAAGAAATTAATGCAATTCATCAAATGAGTCTACAAAATAGGAAAATATTTTATTTTCTCTATTATACTTTCTCTGGGCTGGCCAAGGATCAAAATTCTCCTCTTGGACATCGTCATCTGAGATTTAATCTGCCACCAATCAACAAGAGTATTGTTAAAAGCAAGATTATACCCTACAGAATGGTTCCTACGATGAGTTGGCACCTTCTGCTCCTATGACATGAGCTGACAAGGCAGAAGAAGGGTGATGTTCAGAGGGGAACATTATTAAATGAATAAAGAAATGAACCAAAGAATGCACAACCAGGTACATTTGTGAAGGTAGGAGTCTGGCTTCCCTCTCTTAAAAGCCACCTTCTTCTTCCGCTCCACAGCCATCCTTATTCCTGGCCAACCATCTCACATGGATGGACACTGGGTCTCAAGGAGAAACAAGCAAGGGAGTATCTCAGAACAGGCCAATTTATCACCAGTCCCAGTGAGGGGAAACTTACGTCATGGGGACACTGGTTACGTCATGTGTCCTCAGATACAGCGAAGTTAATAAGTCATGTTATGAAGAGTGTTTACTTTACATTAGCATGTACTCCCAAATAACAGGGAGAGATGATGTTTTTCAACATTACAATCAGAATTCAAGATATCCGCTCACTTCCAAGGAAGATAAATCTCTGTCTCCAGAAAGGAGTCCAAATTCTTTGTCTAATGAATGAGCAAGGCCAAATCTTTGAAAGGAAATGATCGTATCAAAGGAAGAGAGGTACCAACTGGCTTGCTGAGATCTTCTCTACATTTAAATTTTCTAAAAAAAATAAATAAATAAAAGCAAGCTGTATCATACCTACCACATATGTCCAGCACCATCTGGCCGGCCCTGTTTTCTCTACAGTCTCATCCCCAGATAACCTCTCTGCAAATGTCCTCCTTGGAAGATCCTTATAGGAAAAAACTGCATCTACAACTTTCTCTGTATCATACGTATGTAATCAAGTCAGAAAACGTCAATAAAAATCTCAACATCAAATAATTCCTAGATCACCAGGATGAGTGTAATGTGTTAAATGTGTCCCTCTGGGTTTTTAGCCTACGGGGCAGATATTCTAGAGGAGTGTTTTCCTTCCTAAATAAAAACAATACAAATAAAAATTTTTTTGGCCAAAAGTACACATCTTTCACTCAATTTTTTTTAAAAAATAAAAACCTAAGAAATTATACCTATTTGATTAAAAAGATTTAAATGGATGTGCTCATTTTCTAATTATATCAACCATTCACATTCATATCTTATGTTGACTACGGCCTGCAATTCATTTTAAATTACACATTATTCCTGATTTTCTACATTTTTCTTTTTATGTGCTTAGAAATTTGACACCTGGAGTTCTGAAATGTAGCTGAGCAATGATTCAGAGAAGCTTAACTAGCCTGACTACAATTGCTTCAGTAGACTCCAATTTCCTACATGTAATAAAAATAATTTTCCTAACAGATACTTAGGGTTTTTTTTTCCATCCAATAGAGCAAGTGATTCAATTGTTTTTCTGCCCCTAGATTACACCCTCCCAGTGAGTCTAGATGCATTGGTTTTTCACAAATGAATTGACATCCATCAAGTAATAGTCCACAGAAATAAATAGAAACCTCACTCTCTTTATTATCGAGTCTCATGATCTAGTTGCTTTTATTCTGTCTTCTCCATTTTTCCCACTTATTCCATTTCAGTGAATCTGCTTACTGAATCCCCAAAACTTTGATTTAATACTTTCGATTTAAAAACTGTCATTAGTAATAATTTGGCTTTTTTTGTTTACATCCTTCTGAGAAAACCTCTTGGTTTCTGTAAAAATTCCTGAATAAAGGCTAAATTACTTCTTGTGAATTTCAAGCATCCAGTAGGGTTCCAAGACAAAAGCGAGGAGACTGTTTGAAAACACATACGCTTTTTTTTCTTTTAGGGACTTGGATTATTTTTGTTTACAATAGGAACAAAGTCATTCTGATTGAGTTTAAAGAAACAGCTTTCTTTGTCCTGCTAAAACTCTAAGAAGTGAGACTGTCTGGAAAAGCTGAGGTCAGTTTATAATGACTTGTATTCTTAGTAAACATTATTAATAATTATCTGAAGCCATTAATCCACAAGCTACTGGGTTTTAGCCATTGGGCAATAATACTCCAAATTCAGAGAGAAGTATCGCCCGTACCACCGACAATGAAAACAACTGGGAAAGGAAGAATAGAGGGGGAAAAATACATGTTCATAAAACATTCTGTGGGAAGTGACAAAACGTAGAGGATTCAATTTACTAAAATAAATCCTTTGGTGACAGGCTTAAAGGAAAATACCCCGCCCCCTAGATCCACCTGCTCAAGAATTATATAATGCATTCTCTGTGTCAAACTTGTAAATGTTCATTTCAATCAAGTGAACACTGATTTTATAAATTTAAAATTAAATCTGAAGGAATCCTGGAGTGGCAAGCATGTCCAAACATGTTTATCATTTTATGCCTCTGTATGTGCCTTGGACTACAATGGGAGAGCAAACTGGGCACACTACAAAGACACACTCGTGGAAGCTTTGACCCTGCCTGGCTGGCAGATGAACTTATTCATTTAAACCAAGCTCAGCAGGTAGGCTGCCGTCCAGATCAACACTCCTGGTGGGTTAAGGGCAAGCGCGACCCCTGTTGCTGTGCTCAAAATCCAATCCCGGGCCCATGTTCTTACTCAGGTATAAGCCATATGTGTGATCGTGTCTTGCAGTAACTTGGTACATCTGGACTACTCAACAGCTAGTGTTTATCCATTTTGGTAATTTTTAAAGTTCCTCCAGAAATTAAGTTTTGCTTCTAATTTTGTCTCTGAAACCCTCACTAACGAGTTTTCATATACAGACTGCCAGGGATGGAGTAGCAGCTGTAGATTTTCGGTATGAAATAATAAATATTTAATGGATGTGAATTAATAGCACTCCAGACGATAAACAATGGTGAGAACCAGAGTTAGGTAGTAAGGATTCTACATTGGTTTTATGCCCTGTTCTTGCTTCTGTGGAGACCAAAAGTGGTTTCAGCTGCATATTAGTACAAAGTATGTTCTACGCATCTATTTTGGGGAAAATTGCTACAACTGTGATCGGCTTCTTCACAACAATGCTGTTATTGCGTGATTACATTGCCCAAGCTTTGTCTCTAATTGTCATGGAAATCAATCTTTCAACTTTTATCTCAGTTCCTCAGCTTTACAGATATTCCCGCGAGTTTCCCTTACTGCTATTTATTTGGTCATTCATATAAATGAACAAATGTATACATACAAGAAAAGACAGGGGGATATGGGGGCTGGCTTTTGCTGTTGTTTGGGGGGAGGGGGTGGTAGGTTTGCCGCAGCAGTTAAGTTCAACTATCAACTGCAGAAATCTAAATGCTATGTACTTAATTCCACCGAATTATCCATCTAAAAATGGTTCAAAAGGCACATTTTGTTCTCTGCATATTTCATCATACTTTGAAAATTAATTAATTTAAAAAGTGAAATTGCTCAGTTTAGGGGAGAGTGTTCTTCAAGGACTGTTCTACTCAAGCATGCTGGCACAGTGAAATTCTCGAAATTGCTGTTTTTGCGGATGCAAAATGGTTGACTATCAGGAATTTCAGAGGGATCAACCTACATAGTCTTACATAAAACGTACCTGTATCTCTATCCGGGAGACTGACTATTGTTTAGTGACTATTAGTGGATGTCAGGGTCAGGAGAAATAACCCTAGCACGGGGAGCTTTTGCTATAAGAGCCACTGCAGGTACGGAACATGTCCTGGTGCCTTTAGGACAGTACTTCGGGTGAAGGCGGTAAATTACAATGCAGTGAGATGCTCTTCACCTCACAGGCCTGAGCTGCTTCTGGGAGGCAGTGAACCTAAACCAGTCATTATCGAGGAAAAGAGAGATTAATGTTAGCCTCTATTTTCTGCCGTCTTCCTACTGCAAAACACTGACTTCTCCTTGCAAAAGTCAAGATCGGGATGTGTTCTCAAATGCCCTTTGAAGAACAGGACCTGTGTGGATTTTCCTGTTGGAGATCTCCAAGTCAGAAACAGCAGAAGACCAACCTCCCCCTTCCCCTGCCCCCAGCAACCGTCTTCCATCAGTACTAGCCCACAGAGCTGATGCTTTCTCTCTCAAGCTCCAACTGTAAATGGTTATTACACATCAGAGTTAGGGTCTGATACACAGAAATAGCAATCGTATTAAATACAAAAATTAGAGCATGTCCAAAATCAGTACAGCATCAGCAGAACCAAAGCGTATTTTAATACGCGTGTCCCTCCAGTTTCCCCTCCGCATTACTAACAGACAATGCATTCTATGTCCCCAGAATATAACTTGCCGAGCCTGGGATCTCAGTTAGGGTTCATTATAGTAATTAAAACAGTTTCCCCAACCCAGCTTCCCAAGGTGACAGATTGTGGACCTCCTTCCGTGCAATACCACGTTTGGGAGAAAGATTTGGACGAGCGATGCACTGAAAAGAGGCTGCTCTCTATTCATTTAACACCAGCCTCCAGGAGAAAACCACCCCAAGAGCCAGGCCAGGCCATCCGGATGGTTTCAGAGACACAAATCCGGCTGCCCCTTTCTAGCCACTCCCCCCCCCCAGTGAAAAGCTTTACACGGGCTCTTCTCAGAGCCCAGGGTACCTTTTCTTTCTCCGCTCTGTTCAGTATTCTCCTCCGCTGCAGTTTCCATGGCTGGCTTCATACCATCCACCAAAAATGCTTTGCCCGCTCCCCCCCCTCGACACCCACGTCTCCCCCTCCTCTTCCTTTTCTTTTGCTCTCCCCTCCGGCTCTTATTTACACCCGGGTGATGGAGAGCTTCGGTTCTTCACTCCAGAAGATTACAGTCCCTTCCAAGATGCAAAAGTCTCCGGCGGCGTCGATCCCCCTCCGCCTACTGGTCCAGAAAGACAGCTGCCAAGGGGCCGGCAGCCATACGTCACGGAGGATCCCGGTTATAACACCGCCACCCCTGCCCGCCGCTGCCCAAGTCCCCGATGCGGCTCCCGGGGGAGGCCCCCCCCGCACCCCACAGACCGCGCTGCGCCTCTGGCTCGCCTGCCTACACGCGCGCTCCGGCTCCCTTCTTCCTCCTCGCCAACTGCACCGGACGAATGCTAATTAATTCTCCCAGGAAAGAATAGATTTGTGACATCAGAGCAGGGGCTGTGAGAGAGAAGAGAACCCCCTCCCACCACGTGACTCCGCGCTCCGCCGGCCCCTGTGTGTTTCTGCAGAAAGCCTCGTTTCTTCCCACAAGGGAACTCTCACCTTCCCCTGGGACCCCTGGACACAGCATCAGTTTGTTTTATTTCCTTTACCCCTGATTCTAGACCCTAGGATCCAGGTAAAGGACTTGCCCGGGGTCTCCGTTTTCTTTTTCATTCTTTAATATGTGTTTTTCCAAAAAAAGACAGAATGCCATATGACATCACTTATATATGGAATGTAAAAATCAAACAAAAATGATACCAGTTACCATGTACAAAAGGAGACCCATGGACAGACAGAAGAAAGCAAACTTACTGTTAACAAAGGCAAAAGGGGAGGGAAGGGGTAAATTAGGAGTTTGAGATTATACACACTACTGTATATGAAACAGATAAACAACAAGGCCTTACTTGCTAGCACATGGAACTCAATATCTTGTAAGAAGCTACAATGGAAAGGAATCAGAAAAAGAACAGATATGCATATATGTTCTGAATCCCTGTCCTATACACCTGAAACTATTAACAACACTGTAAATCAACCACGCTTCAATTTTTTTAAATGTGCCTTTCACACAACCTCTAGCAAGCTAGCTAGATTGACCTGAACATATCAAAGAGGGGAGAAAAAGGACAGAAGAAGGAGGAGGGCCTAAACACCGAGTTAACAAGAGCAGTATAGCAATTCAGCCCCAGAAGCCTTTTCCTGATCTATAGCTAACATATGAGATAGTAAGAGAAACTTCAGCTGAAACCTAGTTCATAAAAAAGTATCCATCTTTATTTTAAAGGGAGCATAATACGCTACAAGTATATCTAGCTGACAGTTTGCTGACTCCTTGGTTGAAAAATCAAACTAGAGTGGTTTTTCTTCTTGGATGTGATTATTTCTGTATGGAGCCTTAGTCCTTAGAATCCCACATTGGGAGTCAAAAGGCTGTTTTCAAGAACGTTCTGATTGTTCAGCAGAAAGGCTATTTTAAAAACAGTGATTGTGACTACTGCTCTCACAAGTCTCCTTGCCTCCTCAGATACTATTGGACCATGTTCTCAACCCATCTAAGCATATACATCAGAGTTATAAGCTATATGGTTCCAAACATCACTAATTTCTGCACCATTTTTAAGCATTTGTTTGACCTGCTCACCTTCACTGCTCCTATTCAAAAGATTTAGAAAAATTCAGTGTAACACCCTCAAGGTCCATCCATGGACGCTAAGTGAAGTGAGTCAGACTGAGAAAGACAGATACTGTACCATCTGATTTCCCTTATATGTGGAATCCAACAAACAAACCAAACCAAATAAGCAAAATCCAGACTCACAGATACAGAGACAAGACTGGTGGCTTCCAGAGGGGAGAGGGTTTGGGGAGGAGGGAGAAACGGGTGAAGGAGATTAAGATGTAAACATTTCCAGTTATAACAATGAGTGAATCGTGGGGATGTGACATATAGTATGGGAAATACAGTCAATAATATTCTATTAACTTTGTAAGGTGACAGACAGCAACTAGACATATTATGGTGAGCATTTTGCCATGTATGCAAACATTGAATCACTATGCTGTATACCTAAAATTAACATAATATTGTATGTCAGTTGTACCTCAATTAGAAAAAAATTCTAGAAACTTGAGTCAAATACAGTCATGACCACTGATAAGTACAGCGTGAAGGGTTTCCTGATTCAAACAGTCTGCTAGTTGTTTGGGGGTGAACACATCTCAGAAGCAGACATAAAGACAAGTAGGAGGCCACCATCTCCTAAAAAATCCTCTCCCAAGTTTTGAAGGTCTGTTGCTCAACACTTGAAAACAAAAAAAAGGTATAAGATCCTGAATCAAAATCCTCTAACAACCTGAGCTTTTAATGCATTCATGTGAGATAATCCCTGAAGACTTCTACATTCAATGCCTCTGGCCCGGTTGAATCAGAAAAGATTTTAAAAACCAGTTTAGCTTGTTTCAACATTTTTCATTTTGTACATCTCATTTTCCACTTTCAGCCTTCTTAGGAGACCATGCCCACAATCAACTAGCCCCTTGAATTCCGGCCCCAGACAACTTTATTGTCTCACGGTGGAAGGATTGAGAAGCATGGCAGCCTAAGATTTCAGACTTGCCAAAAGAAACACGGATGTGATGTAACTAACCCGCAAAGAAAAACGTGATGATGTGTCCACATAGGATGGTCTGCAAACATTTTTAAAAGATGGCTTAGGTGTATTCAGAGGGGAAGATGCCAAATGTTCTTTCATGACAGGCTTGTTCTCCCTCAGCAGTTCAAGAGAGAATTAATACCAAAACAAAATTCAATTCAGCACAAAAGGGCACAATTGAGATTAGCTACATTATCGGGTTTTATTTAAAAAGTGCAATCATTCAATCAAAAGCAAAATCAGTCAATTATAGAAATGGCAGAGTAGAATAATTTTTTGAGGGGGATATTACTTGAGCATTTTAAAATGTTGGTGGAAGTGGGCAGGCAGAATATAAAACACATTCTAAATTTAGGGGCCACTCTAGTTCTGTATCAGAGTCATGGAAATCATAACCATTGGACAAAATATTTACAAATTCTCCAGTTGATAGTCTGATCTCTTTTTCACCTTGAAAAACTATAAATAGACTATGCATTGCTTTTGCCTTATTCACAACTTTGTCATTTTCTTTTCATGAGACAATGAGTATGACAATTCTAGAAGTTACCATTGCATCACTTTCTAAGCATCCTCAAATCCTCACTGGTGTTTGTGACAAACCATGTGAATCAGAAGAAATATGACAGAAAAGTTTTTCATAGCCAGAAGGAAAGCGGAGTCTACACTGAGAACTTTTCTGAAGTTCACATCCATTTTTGGCCAGAAAAATGGACTATGTAGAATGAATAGGATGCAAAATATCTCCGAGAGCTGAAAATTATTGAGCCCCATGCTTTAAAGCATTCTGGTGGAAGGTATGAATATTTCTGAAAGCAAAGCCAAAACAGGAATAACAAGTATTGACATAAACTGGATACAGTAGATTGAACCATATAAGCTTCCTGATATTGACTAAAAGAACAGGAGTTTCTCATGGTTCAACCAGGTACAGTGTAGGCTAATGGAATACAGAGAACCCTTCTAAACAGGGGAATCCAATCTGATACAAGCACTATGGTATCCCAACAAAGGAGAGGAGGGCAAGGTGGGGGAAAAGCTTCACAGAACAGAGTTGGCGACCGCAGTAAGGTTAAAAACCTACAGAGTTGTTCTGTTAGTCACTCAGTCATGTCCAACTCTTTGCGACCCCATGGACTGTAGCCTGCCAGGCTCCTCTGTCCATGGGATTCTCCAGGCAAGAATACTGGAGTGGATTGCCATGCCCTCCTCCAGGGTATCATCCCGACCAAGGGATCGAACCTGGGTCTCCTATATTGCGGGCAGATTCTTTACCTTATGAGCCACCAGGGATTCCCAGCCTGCAAGGCATGTGAGCAAAAGACTAAGAGCAGGGAAGCCGGCGGGGAGTGGGGAGGGGGGCGCAGGGACAGATCAGTCCAGGAAATGGTGAAAAGCATACAAAAGGAGAGAGGGTATTTTCAAAGTGTTGGAGAGATGATTTTCTTGACAGAGGGGCCAGAGCATAGGGTGTGGGAGTGGGGAGGGAAATGAGGCAGCTGAACCAGCAGAGTGGGATGCAGGGAGGTTGAACACCTGCTAATCCTGGAGGCAGTGGGCAGAGATGGAAGGCTTGAGAGTAGATCTCACCCATGAGTTCCGAAGGTCGTCCTGTTGGTAATGGGAAAGACAGCATGGCACAGGGCAAACCTAGAGGCTGCCAAACTCATTTGGAGTATCCTGATGGAGTACAGGTGAGAGAAGGGGCGTGTGAATGAGGGCACGAGGAGGAAGGCAAGGACCCTGATGACACCTGACTGGATCAGGGGAGTAGAAAAGAAGGTGGGAAGGGAAGTCTGGAGTCTCTAGCTTGGGAGAGTGAGGAGCTGGCCATGCTGTGAACCAAATGGGGAAACGAAGGAGGAGGCAGAGGTTTGGTATGAGAGCTGAGTCTGTGTGGTTTCAGGGGTCCCCAGATGGCCCGCAGAAGCTGTCCAGGAGGCAATCGGGAACCTGGCTCTGATGGACTGGGGGCTCCGAGACGAGGATCTAGGAGGCTGTGGTCTAGAGGGACCCCTGGGAATGCACGAAGTCCATCTGTGCTCAAATGTACCTTCACAGGGGACCCTCCCTGACTCTCTTGCCTCAAAGAGGAGCCCTGACAGGCTCAGCCCCTTAACCTTGGTTGTTCACTGTGAGTTTAACCACAGTCCACCACTGATCTACCTATTCGCTCATCCACTCACTGCCCCTCTTCCCTTAGAATATCAGCCCTTTGCAGACAGACATTTTGGTCTCTTTGTCCTCTGCTGTATCACTGGCTCCTAGAACAGTCCTCAACTGTAGGTCTTCGAAGAACATACTTTAAATGAACAGCAAACAAATGACTGGGGAGAGATTAGAGAGTCCAGCGACACTGAGATTTGAATTTTAAGGAACACTGACTTTTAAATACAAAGGTTAAGGAAACACTTGAAAGGGAGGTCAGAGACCAAGAAGGAAAAAATCAGAAAAGCCAGGGAATAAGGCCAAAGTGGGATGATGGGATGAGAAAAAGGTCCCATGAAGGGCATCGAGCTAACAGTGTCAGACAGAGCTAAATAATACAGGAGGAGCAAGGAAGATGCCAAGGGGCAAGCAGAGTGGGCCCTTTAGCACCACACAGCCAGAGAAACTTCCATGAGAAGGGTTTTGGTGGGATGATGGCAATTCCCAAGTCTGAGCACAACTATCACTCAAGATGCAAGGCTCTCGTGGTCCGCTGAAATTGTAATCTTGTAATAGGGCTCTGTGCCCAGGTTTGTTTCTCCGGGTCCAATATTCCACTTGTCAAGACCATTTTGATTTTTCTTCTATGATCTATTCCTTTAAGAATGATCTTCCCAGGCTTACTTTGTCTCTAACCATTCTGGTCACCAATCTGTGTGTGTGTCGGGGGGAGAGATGGGGGTGGACTTCCCCACACCACCAAGGAATTCTCTGACACCACCAGGGTGACCTACAATTCACCTCAAGTACGACACTCCCAGGACCCAGCACCAGATCCCAGAGGTTAAGGGTTCAGGTCCCCCCACACTGGCTCTCCCCACCCCCCCACCCACTTTAGACAACAATCCGGTGGAATGAAGAAGAGGAAGCAGGGGCAGCCTGCTCTCTGAAGAAACATGAGGGGAGGGTGAGAGAAAGATGCAGGCAGATGAAGGGGGAGAAACACCCTGAGGAAGAGAGTCCCCAAAGGCTGCAAAGAAGATAGGGGGTTGAAAGAGACTTAAGGAGAATCAAGTGAAGGTGCAGAAATGACGGATGGAGGTCACAGGAGAGGCGGAGGAGGATGGAACACTGCTCCCTCTGACGTGGGAGTGAGCAAAGAGGAAGTGGAGGGAATAGTTCCTCTAAGATTGAAGGCATTTCATCTTAGAAGAGGTGCCAGTAGTGACAGGGAGGCTACAAAGGCACCCCCGTAAGGCCCTGAGAAGGGTCCATTTGCTACTTGCTTTTTGTAGTTCACATCACAGCCTTAGGAGGGAGGGATCATTGGCTCCTTCTAGGATGCCATCCATAACGATGGGAAGGTATGATGGGTTTGGTCTCAGTCAGAGAAACAGAGTGCTGAGTGCAGATGGCTTGGGATCCTGAATGGGGCTGAGACTTCAGGAGATCCGCAACCAGAAGTTGAATGAGGAAGATAAACAATACCCTCACTGGGGTTCTCATCGTGCCGGACAGAAATGGACCCCAACACCCTGGAACCATGCTGAAAGCCAAACCATACCCAAGGATGAGATGATGGGCTTTTCAACCAGTTTCAGTGAAAAAAGGGCAAGTTTTCTCCTTTTTCCTGTGTACACAAGGCATACATGAAGAGACAAGGCAGCTGATCCCCTGACAATATGCTTCCTGATTAATTATCACATTCCGTGGGGAACTGAGTCTCCTCATTAAGAGTGGCGTACCATCAATGGGCTCTCCCTGGGAGGGCCCCCAATTAACTCGTCCACTAAGCATGGACCAGCCAATATGAACAAGGGCAGGTCTCCCAAGCCCTTCTGCTAACTGCTGACCTGCAACTATTGAGATTGCACTTGTGGGATCAATGGTGCCATCCCTTCTCTGTTAGCTAGAGACCCCTGGGGCAAGGATGTCCTCTTACTCAGGGGGAGGTGGTAGCTCAACCTCAAAGCTGAGTGGGTCGGGGGTGCTCTGAGGGGGATTTTTCTCTACATTATCTGCCAAAACCCCTCCCACACTGCCTCCCCAGCTCTTCCCCTTTTCCAGGAAGGCACAGCTCAAAGTCTCCTCCTGCAGAAAGGCCTCCTGGGTTCAATCTACCCACTTCCTCTTCCTCCCATTCTTCCCTCAAACCATCTCTCTCTCAGTTATAAATGCAGCCACTCCGAAGGGCAGCGATTTCCACTGGAAAGACACATCACCTCCCTTTACCCACCTCCCACACCGGTGGGAAGGAAGCCAGACATTTTCAAATTCAAAATGAAATCTGAAGACATTGAAGCTTCAAAAATTCTCAGCAGAAGAATTTGGCAAATTATGGGGTGAGCCTGTCAGGCTAGGGAAAAAGCTGATGGGAACCCTTAAACTTGAGAACTCTGGGAGCATGAAGACCTTATTCTTGCCCAGTCATTGTATACACTCCTCTGCAATGATCAGCAAGTCATCATATTAGACTGGAAGCACCAGTTACCAGGGACACTTGGCCAGTTCCCTTTAAAAGCTACAGCGAAAGATCTGGATGGGTGTGGAACCAAGGTAGCACCGTGTCCAGAAGGCCACCATACCCCCCTTCTCCCGGAGATGTGACACCAGCTCAAAAGGGGTGGAAAGTGGCCAGAACTCAGGGATTGCTGCTGGAACTTGCTTGAACCCATGCTCTTTCATTCTGGCCTTCATGATGGCATTGGGAGGTGGGCATAATTACCCCACTTGCCTGGACAGAGGGACCCAGACCAAAGGAAGCCAACAGGACTCAGTCAAGGTCACAGAGCTGGTCAGAGGCCATGCTGAGTATTGACTGACTCAGGCCATTGGATGCCAAAGCTGGGAACTCAAGGGTCAGGCAGCCATGATGGTGACTAGGTGACCAGCTGTGTCACCTTGGAGAATCCGGGTCACCGCCCAAGATGCACTCAGGATGCCCACCACCCCTTCAAGGCCAGCTCCACCAGGTACCGACCTTGGTGATGCCATGTGACCTCAGCTTTGTCATCTGTTAAAACGGCCAGTAGAGACCTGCCCTCCTCAGGCTACTGTGAGGGTGATGAAGTCCTGCCCTTAGAGACTCATACAAAGTGTCCTATGGGGTACTCACGAAAGTCTAGGATTTCTTTCTTCTGGGTTCTCAGGCTCACACCACAATCACACAGGTCCAAGAAGGAGGGAGAGAGAGGAAGAAGGAAGAGATAGTGATTCTGCATCCTTTCAGACCTTAACCTGTCCATGAGGGTTCCCTTCTGTGCCCATCTTGCCTGAATGAACTTCGAAGGGCACTCTGCGTCCCACACCCACCCCAGACCTCCCTGCAGAGGCACAGCTTGTATGCGACCTCTGTGAATAAGCTATAAACAGATCAATGGGCCTGAGATGAACAAGGCAACGGGATTAAAAAGAGATGTGCCTCCAAGGGCACTTGTTAGTACAGTGTCCAAATTGGTTTCTAGAATCTAGAAGATGTTGCTAATACCTGTGTGTGTGTGTGTTAGTCACTCAGTTGTGTCCGACTCTTTGCAACCTCATGGACTGTAGCCCACCAGACTCCTCTGTTCATCGGATTTCCCAGGCAAGAATACTGGAGTGGGTTGCCATTCCCTTCTCCAGGGGAACTTGCCAATCCAGGATCAAAGCTGGGTCTCCTGCATTGCAGGATTCTTTACCATCTGAGCCACCAGGGAAGCCCCAATACCTGGGTACTCAAGACCAAATTAGATTTGCCCCTGATGCTTGTTTAAAACAAAAATCACATAGAGCCCACCATCAGAAGGGCCTCAAGATTGGTTTCATACACTTGTGTTAATGTCTTGAAATTCTTAATAACTTACTTGTGAACTTTTGTTCTGCAAGTGAAATCCGATGGGACAATGGCGCATGCGTGTGAGCAGGGGAGCCATGTGCTCCTTGCCCCCTATTTGCATACAGCACTCACAGTGCCTCATGCACAGAAAGCCGGTGGGCCCCCGAGGCAGGGAAAGAGTCGGCGACAGGACAAGGTGAGGATGTTCTGTCTACCACGGAGTGCGCACTGGCTCCATCCCTTGCCAGTCATGGCAACTTGGGCAATGCATGCCTGAGCCTCCACTCCCTCATCTATATGAAGACTGGACAAGATGCTTTGCAAAGCCCGTCCTGGCTCGAAGGTCCACAGAGCTTGAAATGACTGGTTTGGCAGCGTGGTTACAAAAAATAAAAGACATCAGGTCAGAGGCTCTGCACACGCCCCCCACCCCCACCTCCATCACTGTTCCCGTGGACCTAAGTCGTCCTCTTCCTGTGCAGGTCATGCTTCACCTGCTCTGCATGACGTGTCAACACCCTGCGATGGATTCTGCTGGGCTCCTGGCATTCTCTGGAACAAGATGGCAACACCTCTTCCTTTGGAAGTATGTGGTGCAATTCAGTTTTTCTCAGCTTTGCCCTGACTAACTTGGAGCTTCTTTAAGCAGTTCCACTAAACTTAACCTTAGTGCTGACAGCACAGTTCAGTTCAACCACTCAGTCGTGTCTGACTCTTTGCAACCCCATGAATTGCAGCACACCAGGCCTCCCTGTCCATCACCAACTCCCAGAGTCCACCCAAACCCATGTCCATCGAGTCAGTGATGCCATCCAACCATCTCATCCTCTGTCACCCCCTTCTCCTCCTGCCCTCAATCTTTCCCAGCATCAGGGTCTTTTCCAGTGAGTCAGCCCTTCACATCAGGTGACCAAAGTACTGGAGTTTCAGCTTCAACATCAGTCCTTCCAATGAACACCCAGGACTGATCTCCTTTAGGACTGGTTGGATCTCCTTGCAGTCCAAGGGACTCTCAAGAGTCTTCTTCAACACCACAGTTCAAAAGCATCAATTCTTCAGCACTCAGCTTTTTTTTTTTTTAATTTAAATCTATTTTAATTGGAGGCTAATTACTTACAATATTGCATTGGTTTTGCCATACATCAACATGCATCCGCCACAGGTGTACACATGTTCAGCTTTCTTTATAGTCGAACTCTCACATCCATACATGACCACTGGAAAAACCATAGCCTTGACTAGACGGACCTTCGTTGGCAAAGTAATGTCTCTGCTTTTGAATATGCTATCTAGGTTGGTCATAACTTTCCTTCCAAGGAGTAAGTGTCTTTTAATTTCATGGCTGCAATCACCATCTGCAGTAATTTTAGAGCCCAGAAAAATAAAGTCAGCCACTGTTCCCACTGTTTCCCCATCTATTTGCCATGAAGTGATGGGACTGGATCCCATGATCTTCGTTTTTTGAATGTTGAGCTTTACGCCAACTTAAAGAGGAGAGTGAAACAGCTGACAGCACAAAGACAATGGAAACCAATAGAACCATTACAAAAACTTTTCATAATGAAAATTTTAGACCCTGTTAGCCACTTGGGAAATATGTTTTTGAAGCAAAATGAATAAAACATGGTGCTTTCCAATAGAAAATACTAACACTGAAGGTCACATTCTAATGTTTGGGGGTTTTCCACACAGAAATCTGGTAGAAGGAAAGTTTTAATTGAGGTTTGATTAAGATCTCTTCGTGGGTCAGGGATTTTAATTTTTGGTACAAATGAAGTATACAGTTGCTTACTTTTGACAATTAAAAAGTAGGCTACTGAGAGGCTAAGATGGAATGACTATAGTATTTGTTGGCCCTTGAACTCCCAGTGTGGACTGGGTGGACTGGGCGAGCATGTGGCTGTCATCTGCTCCTACTGCCAACATGACCTTCCTGAAACCCCCGACTCAGATGAAGGAGAATGAATAGTGTGGACAGGCAGTCTCACACCGAGTGATTCTGATAAACACACCAAAGTCTAGAAACCACTGATTTACAGGAGAGCATGATCATCTAACATGTAGCTTGACAGAACATTTGCACGTTACCAATACTTAGCCCGACAGAGTACATGACATCTCTTTTGGGCCGTTAGAATGCCTATTTCCTGCTAGTTCAGGGAAACACCCAGGATTCATTGATACATAATTCAAGTGTCCTCAGATGAAAGTCCACAGAAAAATCAGTCCCTTGGTGGATCAGCAGATGGGTGGTCCAGGGCTGGTATAAAATATAAATTGCACAAAACTGTGAGCTATGTCATTTAGTCAACTGCTGTTAAGAACCTACACTAAAAGAGAACCCAAACTACATACTTCAAAATATACCATATTTATTCAAATGCAATCTTTTATTCACTTTGGCCTCTTCTGTTTCTTTTCTGGGATGGAAATGAAGAGAAGTAGGATGAAGTCATTTAAGGCCCCTGCACTAAAATAATCTATGGGCTTTTTGCTTTTGCAGGTGGCTCAATCTCTGGGCGGGAAGATCCCCTGGAGGAAGAAATGGCAACCCACCCTTGTATTCTTGCCTGGAGAATCCCATGGACAGAGGACCCTAGCAGGCTGCAGTCCATGGGGTCACAAAGAGTTGGACGTGACTGAGCGACAAACACTTTCACTTTGCCTTTGCAAGTTGGAAACCACCGGGATGACTTGAAATATCCGTCCCTGTCAGGTCAGACATAAAATATCCTAGAGCATCGACAAGGCGGCCAACACAGATTACATCTTAGCCATCGCACTGAAATCTATCAAACTATTTG
This sequence comes from Capricornis sumatraensis, assembly GCF_032405125.1. Taxonomy (NCBI): domain Eukaryota; kingdom Metazoa; phylum Chordata; class Mammalia; order Artiodactyla; family Bovidae; genus Capricornis; species Capricornis sumatraensis. Next base: position 133,695,105 of record NC_091092.1, on the reverse strand, counting down.
ATGTCACGAATTACTTCTGATGCAATTACTTCTTATTGGGAAATCTAAGCGGTTCAGAGCATCTCAGAGGCAAAGGGAAAATGTGAGGGGCAACCTCTCTGTATGGGTCCTGAAAGGTGGTGATTGCATAGCAGCTACAGAAAATCACTGTGAAACCAGAGAAATGCTGGAAATTGAGACAAAAATTATCCTAAATTTTGAAAGCAGACAGAACAGAGTTCTCTCTGATCACTGGAAAAACTTGAGATTCTTCAACAGATGACTCAGGAATATAGGAAACTGTGATGTCCAGAAGGCAGCCCAGGTTTCCTGAGGCGCAAGTGATACCAAACTAACCTATGCTCTTTTGCAATTTGAATATTTAAAATTTGTGGATTTGACATGTTTAAATGCCAGTCACTGAGGACAAAGCCTGCCGTCTCCCATGAACATTCTGTGAATCAATTTTAGTCAGACTCTGTTCTTACATCTTCAATATTATTCTTTCACTCAGTCAGCATCGTGGTCACCAAGACAGCGCCAACTGGAGTCACGGACTGGTTTCCCAGAGCCTGTTACCTCTGTTTCCTTCCAAGCTGACACCCAGCACTTCTGAAAAGTCTGTGGCTACTGCTGAGATTTGCCCAGTAGACGACAAGCACTAACTGGCAGAATTCACCTCTTCAGGTGGGTCAGGCAGTTAGTGTTTATTCTAAATGGAGGCTTCACTATTCTTACACCAATGGCGTTCTGTATTGCTAAAAGGAATCTTTGTTTGCTTTTAAAGAGAGAACAACTAAGGCAGGTGACTGTCATCATCTACTCTGACCTCACAAGCCATTTGATAAAACCCTTCCTGGGTTTTGGGGGATAAGATGGTGGAAGGCTGGCAACACGCCAGTGCACTTCAAAACACTGTGCTCATCCTGCGCTTTTAATCAACAACATTTCAGGGCACTTAATCATACACTCAAGCGGAATCAGAATGGGCTAATGTGATTTCAAAGTGGTTACTGAATGATGGATGTCAATTCACAGAGGAAGGCTTCTGTACCACTGGGCTCTGTCCTTGGTCTGGGGCAGTGGACACGACAATGTCACTTTACCACCAAGGCCACTTAAGAAGAGGCCCAGGAGTCAAACAACGAAACTACAATGAGAAGAGATGTGTTCAACCCTTGCCTGATTTTCTGGCCCTGCTTGAAATAAACATTCCATGCACACAGAATTCTACGCAGAAGGAAAATTTTAAAACCATCACTCGCTTTTCCAGTGTGTAATTAGGAAAGACTGGACTAAAGACTCAGGTCTCTTGACTCTTAGCCAAACATGCTCTTGTTTTTGTGAGATGTGTAGTTATCAAAGTAAATATTCTGTTAGGCCCAGGCAAATGCCAGATCTGCAATGTGCACACTGGATAGAGGTAATTCCTAAAATATACATCATACCTTTATAAAAAAACGCTTGTGTATTTTACAAAACATCTCTTAAGAGTAAATCATATTGGGCCAAGACAGAGAATAAGGGAGGAGACAACACAGATCTCTGCAAATCAATGCTTCTTAATGTCAATTCATCTTTTTAATGAAAAGCCACTGATAAACCATGCCATTGGGTTAAGTATCTAATGCATGCTGTGGGCTTTGCACAAGAGCTGGGAGCACTCAATAAGTAGCTGCTATGATGAATAGGCAGTTTATGCTTTCACACAACAGCAATAAAACTCCAGGATGGTGTTTGTCAAGCAGCCCCAGCCCAAGTGTAATGGATAGATAATGGTCACCCCTTAAACCCAATGCCAGAGGGCCAGCCTAGGATTCTGGGTAATTACCCACTCGCACAGATGTTCAAGCTGGTTTTAGAAAAGGCAGAAGAACCAGAGATCAAATTGCCAACATCTGCTGAATCATCGAAACAGCAAGAGAGTTCCAGAAAAATATCTATTTCTGCTTTATTGACTATGCCAAAGCCTTTGACTGTGTGGATCACAATAAACTGTGGAAAATTCTGAAAGAGATGGGAATACCAGACCACCTGACCTGCCTCTTGAGAAACCTATATGCAGGTCAGGAAGCAACAGTTAGAACTGGACATGGAACAACAGACTGGTTCCAAATAGGAAAAGGAGTACGTCAAGGCTGTATATTGTCCCCCTGCTTATTTAACTTATATGCAGAGGACATCATGAGAAACGCTGGGCTGGAAGAAGCACAAGCTGGAATCAAGACTGCTGGGAGAAATATCAATAACCTCAGATATGCAGATGACACCACCCTTATGGCAGAAAGTGAAGAGGAACTAAAAAGCCTCTTGATGAAAGTGGAAGAGGAGGGTGAAAAAGTTGGCTTAAAGCTCAACATTCAGAAAACGAAGATCATGGCATCTGGTCCCATCACTTCATGGGAAATAGATGGGGAAACAGTGTCAGACTTCATTTTTGGGGGCTCCAAAATCACTGCAGATGGTGATTGCAGCCATGAAATTAAAAGACGCTTACTCCTTGGAAGAAAAGTTATGACCAACCTAGATAGTATATTTAAAAGCAGAGACATTACTTTGCCAACAAAGGTCCATCTAGTCAAGGCTATGGTTTTTCCAGTGGTCATATACGGATGTGAGAGTTGGACTGTGAAGAAGGCTGAGCCCCAAAGAATTGATGTTTTTGAACTGTGGTGTTGGAGAAGACTCTTGAGAGTCCCTTGGACTGCAAGGAGATCTAATCAGTCCATCCTAAAGGAGATCAGTCCTGGGTGTTCATTGGAAGGACTGATGTTGAAGCTGAAACTCCAATACTTTGGCCACCTCATGCGAAGGGTTGACTTTTTGGAAAAGACCCTGATGCTAGGAGGGATTGGGGGCAGGAGGAGAAGGGGACGACAGAGGGTGAGATGGCTGGATGGCATCACCGACTCGATGGACATGAGTTTGGGTGAACTCCGGGAGTTGGTGATGGACAGGGAGGCCTGGCGTGCTGCAATTCATGGGGTTGCAAAGAGTCAGACACGACTGAGTGACTGAACTGAACTGAATCTGAGATCCCAGTTAGGAAAGGAGATAAAAGTGTGAGGGAGTAAACGGCAGTATATGACAAGAAAAGACGATACATTTATAAAAAGAATAAGGCAATCAGTGTACATCTCCATGCTTGTACATTAGTAACAAATTAGAACTTCTCACCAATAATTGGAGCACATGAGTGTGATGTGTTCCCCAGCTGAGAATTTCTGGATACTTCAATGGAATATGAAATGCCTTTAAAGCACCTAAAATGAGCAAGCATTAAAAAGAATCCAAGCTCTTGTTGGTGTTAAAATGCCAAAGGAGAAACGCCCACCAGTGTCTGCAATAACAGAAAAATAAGCACATTCTTGATTTGGGCAAATTCTGTAAATCCCCAAAAGAAATATAAGTTTGCAGCTTTTTTAAAAAGTGTCTGATCCCAGGGGTTGCTATCTAAAGGATAAATTGAACATGGCACTGTGAAAGTCACATGTATTTAGAAAATTTAAACATTTTTAGTTCTAAGTGGCCATCCTAATAATTAGCTTAAAATGTCAAAAATCTTACTTGAGGGATTGGCTGTGTGACTTTTTCTGCTGCTCTGTCAGCTTCAAGGCTAAAAGTGACAGGTAATTTGTCATGTTCATGCCAAATAGTTGATCAGTCAATATGTTAATTACCCAGTGTATTTACTCCTTTTAAAAAGGTAATTTGATTATTTTTCACTAATTACTGCTAACCCCAGTAGAAGTATGTAAAGGAAATGAGATATAGATTTCAAAGTCATTAACCCCATGTTTATTTTCATATATTCGGTGGGGGCAAAGACAGGAAAAGTCTGTGAAAGTGCTGCATTCAACATGCCAGCAAATTTGGAAACTCAGCAGTGGCCACAGGACTGGAAAAGGTTAGTTTTCATTCCAATCCCAAAGAAAGGCAATGCAAAAGAATGCTAAAACTACCGCACAATTGCACTCATCTCACACACTAGTAAAGTAATGCTCAAAATTCTCCAAGCCAGGCTTCGGCAATACGTGAACCATGAACCTCCAGATGTTCAAGCTGGTTTTAGAAAAGGCAGAGGAAGCAGAGATCAAATTGCCAACATCTGCTGAATCATCGAAACAGCAAGAGAGTTCCAGAAAAATATCTATTTCTGCTTTATTGACTATGCCAAAGCCTTTGACTGTGTGGATCACAATAAACTGTGGAAAATTCTGAAAGAGATGGGAATACCAGACCACCTGACCTGCCTCTTGAGAAACCTATATCCAAGTCAGGAAGCAACAGTTAGAACTGGACATGGAACAACAGACTGGTTCCAAATAGGAAAAGGAGTACGTCAAGGCTGTATATTGTCCCCCTGCTTATTTAACTTATATGCAGAGGACATCATGAGAAACGCTGGGCTGGAAGAAGCACAAGCTGGAATCAAGATTGCCGGGAGACATATCAATTACCTCAGATATGCAGATGACACCACCCTTATGGCAGAAAGTGAAGAGGAACTAAAAAGCCTCTTGATGAAAGCAAAAGAGGAGAGTGAAAAAGTTGGCTTAAAGCTCAACATTCAGAAAATGAAGATCATGGCATCTGGTCCCATCACTTCATGGCAAATAGATGGAAAAACAGTGGAAACAGTGTCAGACTTTATTTTGGGGGGCTCCAAAATCACTGCAGATGGTGACTGCAGCCATGAAATTAAAAGACACTTGCTCCTTGGAAGAAAAGTTATGACCAAGTTGGTCATAACTTTTATGCATAACAGCATATTAAAAAGCAGACTCATTACTTTGCCAACAAAGGTCCATCTAGTCAAGGGTATGGTTTTTCCAGTAGTCGTGTATGGATCTGAGAGTTGGACTATAAAGAAAGCTGAGTGCCGAAGAATTGATGCTTTTGAACTGTGGTGTTGGAGAAGACTCTTGAGAGTCCCTTGGACTGCAAGGAGATCCAACCAGTCCATCCTAAAGGAAATCAGTCCTGGGTGTTCACTGGAAGGACTGATGTTGAAGCTGAAACTCTGATACTTCGGCCACCTGATGCGAAGAGCTGACTCATTTGAAAAGACCCTGATGCTGGGAAAGATTGAAGGTGGGAGGAGAAGCGGGCGACAGAGGATGAGATGGTTGGATGGCATCACCGACTGAATGAACATGAGCTTGAATAAACTCCGGGAGTTGGTGATGGGCTTGGAGGCCTGGTGTGCTGCGGTTCATGGGGTCACAAAGAGTTGGATACGACTGAGTGACTGAATTGAACTGAAAGACAGGAACGATTTCAGAGCTTAAGTTGTTATCATGAAAAATGATTATTTTTGTATCATTGTGAATAAAAAGCAGTAAGCCTTTGCCTGAAGTGGTAACTTTTTAATTAATTTTTTTAATTGAAGGATAATTGTTTTACAGTGTCGGTTTGATTTCTACCATACCTCAACATGAATTAGCCATAGGTGTACATATGTCCCCTCCCTCTTGAACCTCCCTCCCACCTCCTACCCCATCTGATTCCTCTAGGTTGTTACAGAGCCCCAGTTTGAGTTCCCGGAGTCATACAGCAAGCAAATGCCCACTGGCTATTTTACGTGAAGTGGTAACTTTTGAAGTTTGCAGCCAGAACGTTTCCATTCCCTTCTCTTTGCCCTCCTCTGCCTCACTCATCAAAAATCCAGACATCTGGAGACATCTCACTATTTCAAGTAAAAATACATTAAGGCTCACAGTGGGAAATACACAAACGGCATCGACGGTCCATTCTTTCCTTTGTAAATACTTGCAATTTAGCACTAACAACACTGAAAACCTGTTCTAAAACTTTTCACTCAGTGACTCATTTGTTCACTTAACACATGTATCATGTGCCTGGGATTGTGCCAGGCACAATCATTCCAGGAGTGACGGGGCTCTTGGGAACATAGGAACACATGGTCACTTCTGATTCAGCAAATATTGACCGCTTCCCCCACCGCACCCTATCCAGTCATGTGGGAGCACTGTCAGGGTAGCTAGAATCACAGGCTATCTGCCTGGGCACAGGCTCCACTTCTGATTCATTCCCGGGAGCAGGCCCACAGTCTGGTCCAGGGCAACTGATTTATGAATGCTGCTCACTGATCACCGGGTGGGATCTGGTTCCTGGCCGCCCTGAACTCGCGTGGCCCAGAGCTCACGGGAGGACGTGGGGGAACCACAAGCAGGAAGGCTGATTTCGGTGGGCTGGGAGCGTCGGGGGCAAGGCAGGCTTAGGAAAGAAGCCCCCATCTGATTGGGAACCTGAGGGGTAACGAGCAGGCGTTTTCTCCCTGTGATACTTATAGTTGTGTCACGGTCCTAGAGCCCACAGCGAAAACTAGAGTTTAAGAGTTTCTCCAGCTCAACATCAGGAGCAAGTTTACTCAACTCCTCTGGGTCTCAGATCCCCACCTGTAGAGCCACCTTAAAAGGGACTGGGAAGATGAAAGAGAATGCGGCCAAGTGGTGAGACCGGCTCCTGGCTACAGTATTAAGTGTTAAATGGATGTCAGTGGAGATTGACGCTAGCCATGTACACACGCCTTTTTCAAAGCCATGACCACATGACACTTCCCAAGTCACAGCACTGTGATCTGCAGTCTGCTGGAGCCATCGAGAACTCCACGAGGGTTCCTCGCATTACTAAGTTTGAAATCAGAGGCAGAAAGTCTGGCGTTTGTGGTTTGCTGAGCTCCCGCTTTCCTTCAACCTTTACATGTTTATGGTGAAATGTCTCAGTTCATGATCATTGCTAGAGGTGAAAAGTGCTCAGTAAGACACATACTAGCTTCAGCTCCTAAGGAGGCAAACCCAGCCGTGGCTCACAGGTGTGCCCAAGCTGAGTTAGAAGCACATGCAAAACGTTACTCAGAATAATGTGGCTCTTAAACACTGATTTTATGCCACCTGTTGAGGTTTAAAAAACATACAAAGCACGGCAAACCATTGCTTTGTGATCTGAGCACGTCTGAATTTACTGAACTAGTGAGCAGTAAATCACTAAAATAGGTGGTTGATCTGTTTTTTCACTATGAGATCCTTAGCCAGCTATGACTTGACTCAAAAAAAAGATGAATGGAAGCTGTTTATAGGCTGTGATTTTAATGGTAAAGTACACTCACCATACCAGCAGACAGAACCCACCAAAGGGAGGACTCCCAACCTTAATTTCAGGAGGAAGCAAACCTACAGTCTTCTTCATTTAATATGTGTGTGCATCCAGGTATGTGAGCTACTTCTTTGTAGGGATGAAGGAAGGAATTCCAACCCTAGTTTCTATCCAGTGAAGCTCCTATGAGTAACTTCTCATTTTTACAGTGCAAAGATTTCCCATGTTTCAGTTTTTCAGAATTTATACGGAAGAGATACAAAGACGTAATGCTTGATTTTTTAAAAAAGAAATCCACCCCCTGGCACCTCCCCAACCCACACTGCACAGCATGAGGGATCTTACTTCTGCAACCAGGGATCGAACCCATGCCCCCGGCAGTAGAAGCACAGTCTTAACCACTGGACCGCCAGGAAGTCCCAACGCTTAACATGTTTAAAAAAAAAAAAAAAAGGTACATTTGGAAACTATTGCAATAAAAGCATCCTATATTTTTGTTTCCCACATAAAGGATACAACCATCCATATCTACCAGTCACTCAACACAAACCTAGAATTCAATTAAGATTTGTTCTCTGACTTCAAAACATGGTATAAAAACCACAGAACTATATATATACAGGATATACTACAGGTATAAGTGACAAGTATATGAACTGCCTCCAATGAGTCGTGTGAAATTTCAATCTGGAAGCACTTTCGCAAGTCCTAATGGCTGTTTGGTAATGCCTGCATTATTCTTCAGTTATAAACTTCACACGTTTAAAAAACTAACTGCGCTCAAATGTGTCCACAAGGAATTAAATCAGTGCACTTCCCTGCATAAAAATCAGCCAGTCAGAGCAGAAAGGAAGATGTGTTTTTCCTGTTGTGAAAGGAAACATTGCATATCCAAAACTGTCATCTCATTGTACGGATGTACAGATCAAAGTTCAAGGCCTCAGAATTGAGGTACACCTTGATTGATCCAAGAGGCAAGCCAAGTGTTTACGGGAAGACACGACAGAAATTGACCTCACCCAAATGGTGGTAAACTGTGATCGGATCAGCTTTGGAAAGCGCCAAGTTATCCAGATCAACTCTTCAATTATGGCCTGGGTATAATCACAGTTTTGCTGCCATTTCAAAATACCCATTCCTTTTTTTTTTTTCTTGGCTATGGTGTGTCTAGGAGGTGGAAGGTTCTCCCTCCCGCCAATCCCTTGCATTTCATAATTTTCAGCGTACAGCCTCCCTGCAGGGTACAGCGTGGGGTAGGGAGGATCAAGGGCAAGGGGGCCCAGCGGGACCCACTCACCCAGGGGGCGTCACGGGTGACTGGAGTGGCCACTGGTTCAACCCCTTTCTCTGGGCATAATAAGAGCCCTCCCGCCTTCTCTTCTCTTTATCATCAGTCATATCTCAGCTATGACAGGCTCAAAAAAGACTCCGAGGGGAGCTGTGCCTCAAATTAGCATATTTCTCCCCTCCACACAATAGAGGCTTTTAAGCTGCAGCTTTTTAAAAGCAGGGGAGGGAGGAGGAGGGGAAAAGCCAGGCTGCTCTTAGCAACAGTGTCTGAATGTAGTCATGGCCCTCCCTCAAAGCGGCTAGCGTGTTTTTCCATCTTCTTTAAAGCCAGCCTCCTCTCCACGGGCCTCAAAACTTGTTAGAAAATACCTACTGGGCCATGGAGTAATCTGCATTCACCCTCTTACTGAATTGCAATTCAACTCCTTGATTACAAAAGAATAGTTTATCAACCCCCAAAACTCTTCTTACAATGTGGCTATGGAGCATGGCATCTCCCTTCCTCACAGAGAAACTGACAATGTGAAGAGATTGGGTTACTGGAAATACTTATGGAGGGGGTGGAATCCTCTGCAGGGACACCCTTGCCATGTGTATTTATGTGTTTCCAATCCCCATTAACAAAAAGGAGGAAAAAAGATGGAAAGGCATCGCAGATTCTCCAACTCCCCTAGACTTGATGCTGTCCATCGCAGTCCCCGTCACCTTTGTCTGGGCTAACAGGGACTCTTAAAGCTGCAACAGGCACTGGCTGGCCAACCAGACTAGGACGTTTGAAAGGTCATAAAAGCATCAATTGAGTAAATCTCTAAGCAGCCACTAAAAAGTTATTCTCCAGAAGACAGTGTCTCAACTCAACAGGGAGAAATGAAGATTTCTCTGGCTCAGAATGAATTCTCTGCAAGGGCTCAGAGTGCTTTAATAGTAACCCAGCACCATCAGGGATAACTTGAAAGGATGCCCTTCCTCCCTGCAAGCTCTACTTCCTTCCCTATGGCCAAGTGGGTGGTTTTCAAGGCCTCCCAAGGGGAAACTCGGAGCATTTGAGCTCTCCACAGGGTCAGGATGGAGCCAGGCACCAGCTCGAGCTAAGCTGGCTCCAGAGGGCAGCCCTCCTGCCAAAGAACACGACATTGGGCCATCTGCTCTGCCTCCTCGCCACGCCCCACAGAGCTGCGGTCCTCTCCTGCCTTTCAGAGATGCCTAAACACAACTTCTGGTCCAACCTCATGCCCCCCCACAACCCTGGGACCTCAGTATACCCCCAGTCACTAATTCTGACAGCCTGTTTTCTCTAACTGACCCCCAAAACCCTCAACTCTCACCTCCATCTCGCTGTCTCATCTATAGCACAGGCCCCAGCCCCTTGTTCTCTGCTAACTGATGCTTTACTAACCTAGGGGTTTCTCAGTTTGGCTCTTTCCTAGTGCCAGGTCCCCAAACCCAATTTAAAACTCAGTGTTCAAAACAACAGCTTAATTCTCTGTAGTCCAAGCTATGGACCAAATGCAGTCAAGTCGAAATCCTGGCAAGCCTTTTGGTAGCTGTCAATGAGCAAATGCTTGAGCTCTTATGGAAATGCAAAGAAATAAGGACAGCCAAAATCATTCTGAAAACCAAGAACAGTCAGAGGACTCACATTAGCCAATTTCGAGACGTACTATAAAGCAACATCAATCAAGGCTGAGTGCTTTTGACAAAAGGGCAAACAGCTCAATGGAACACAATAGACAGCCAGAGCCACACAAATATAGTCAACTGACTTTCACCAAAGGTAACTTGACAGAGAAATGTTACTCTTTTTAACATATGGTGTGGGAACAACTGGATGTCCAGAGGCCAAAACATGGACGTAGACACATGTCTTGAACAGAAAATGAACTCCAAATGGATCACAGGACAAAATGTAGAATTATAATACTTGTAGAGGAAACTATAGGAGAAAATCTGCACGACTGGGGTTTGGGGGATGTGTGTTTAGAGATACGGGCTTCCCAGGTGGCGCGAGTGGTAAAGAACCCGCCTGCTAATGCAGCAGATGTAAGAGACCTGGGTTTGATCCCTGGGTTGGGAAAATCCCCTGGAGGAGGGCTCGGCAACCCGCTCCAGTATTCTTGCCTGGAGAATCCCATGGACAGAGGAGCCTGGCGGGCTACAGTCTACAGGGTCACAGAGAGTCAGACTGAAGTGACTTAGCATGCATGTGTGTTTAGGGACAGAACCCAAAAGCACAATCCACAAATGAGAAAGTGTCAAGGTAGACTTCAAAATGAGAGCTTAAGAAAGCAGGTTCTCCTTGGTTTAAATGTTTTTAAAGACATTTGTTCCATCAGAGCGAACGAGTTTATGGGAAAGACTTCCTCCTGAAGGACACCACCCCAGGGCTGGAGTCCTCCCCATTGAGGGGAGTACATGGCTGAGCATCACACCACCCACCCCACAGACATGGCCAGGGTATCCTCTGTGACTCCCAACGACATGAGCTGCCTGAATCTCTGAAGCCCTAGCACTTCCTCTTCCACTGTGAGCCACGCTAATGCTATCAGCGTGGTCTCCGCACCCAGCCAAGGACCCCAGGGGTTGGGGCTATGTCTGAGATTTCCTAGTAGCCCCCCAACACCAGGGCCTCAATCGGTGCCTGGGGCATACTAAGCACATAGTATATATATTTTTTAAACTCACAACACTGACAAACATTCAGACAAACAACAGCCACTATGGAGACCAGTATGGAAGGTCTTTAAAAAACTAAAAATAGAGCTACCACATGATCCTGCAATCCCCCTCCTGGGTGTATGTCCAGAGAAAACCATAATTCAAGAAGATACATGCACCCAATGTTCACAGCAGCACTACTCTTTTTTTTTAATCTTAATTTTTATTTTATTTTGCTTTACAATACTGTATTGGTTTTGCCATACAGTGACATGAATCAGCCACGGGTATACATGAGTTCCCAATCCTGAACCCCCCTCCCACCTCCCACCCCATATCATCTCTCTGGATCATCCCCGTGCACCAGCCCCAAGCATCCTGTATCCTGTATCGAACATAGACTGGCAATTCATTTCTTACCTGATAGTATACATGTTTCAATGCCATTCTCCCGAATCATCCCACCCTCTCCCTCTCCCACAGAGTCTAAACGTCCGTTCTATACATCTGTGTCTCTTTTGCTGTCTCGCATAGAGGGTTATAATTACCATCTTTCTAAATTCCATATATATGTGTTAGTATACTGTATTGGTGTTTTTCTTTCTGACTTACTTCACTCTGTATAATAGGCTCCAGTTTCATCCACCTCATTAGAACTGATTCAAATGTATTCTCTTTAATGGCTGAGTAATACTCCATTGTGTATATGTACCACAGCTTTCTTATCCATTCGTCTGCTGATGGACATCTAGGTTGCTTCCATGTCCTGGCTATTATAAACAGTGCTACGATGAACATTGGGGTACACGTGTCTCTTTCAATTCTGGTTTCCTCGGTGTGTATGCCCAGCAGTGGGATTGCTGGGTCATAAGGCAGTTCTATTTGCAGTTTTTTAAGGAATCTCCACACTGTTCTCCATAGTGGCTGTACTAGTTTGCATTCCCACCAACAGTGTAAGAGGGTTCCCTTTTTTCCACACCCTCTCCAGCATTTATTGCTTGTAGACTTTTGGATCACCATAGCAGCACTACTCTTAAGGGCCAAGACATGGAAGCAACCTAGATGTCCATCAACAGTGGAATGGATAAAGAAGATGTGGTACCTATACAATGGAATACAACTAAGCCATCAAAAGGAATGAAATTATGCCACTTGCCACAACACGAAGAGGCTTGGACATGATCAAAGTCAGAGAGGTAAGTCAGATCGAGAGAGACGGATATCATATAATACCATTAAGAGCTAGTGTCTACAATGATACAAATAGATTCATTTACAAAAGAGAAACAGACTTACAGCCTTAGAAAAGAAACTTGAGGTGATCAAAGGGGATGGGTATGGGGGAGGAGGGATAAATCAGGAGGTCTACATTAACATATACACACTAAGATATATATATATATTGTATATATAAGACCTACTGTTTAGCACAGGTTGCTCTACTTCACACTCTGTAATAACCTACCTGGGAACAGAAACGAAAAGAGAATAAATGTATGTATTTCTGTGTCTGTGTGTGTGTGTGACTCAACTTTCCTGACCCCTTTATCCAATCTCTCCTGGCTTCAGACTTGGACAGTAGCAATGGCTGTCCAGCTGGTTATCAATCTCTGCAATCTCCCATCTCAAGTCCCAGATCAAGGCTTCCATTCAAAATGAACACTTTGACTGAGCTGTTCCCACAGTCTACAGTGGAACCCCTGCCTACTAGAACAGGAGTCTCAAGGACCCACGTGGATCGCCCTCCTCCAAGCCAAGTCGTCCACGCTCGCCCACCAGGCTCCTCTCGGCTCCCACACGCACCTTCTTGCCTCTGCTTCTTGGACCAGTTTCCTCCTCCTGTTTCCCCCTCCTCATCCACTTGTTCTAACTCTGCTCATCTTCAAGGTGTAACCCAAAGGCTCCAGTGTGTGTGGGAAACCCTCCTAATGGTTCAGTTCTTACCACATCTCAGTGTCTGAATTGACCATATTATGACAATTATCTTGAACTGAAAGTGTCCATCTGCTATTTTACAAAAAGGCTTTGACTGCTGATGGGAGAGAGATCACACAAGTTACTTTTCTGGTGCCTCGCCAAAGCACAGAGCCTAGGTTGAGAAAAATGTAGTCACATTCAATGAAAACCCACTGATTTTGTCAAAGAATAATTACTAGGATCCTAGCTATGCTTATGTCCAGTGGCTTTTAAAATATAGTTTTTCTGTCTTAAAGAAATAAAAATGGACCACAAAGGAACCCCTCTTTTAAAAAATTAGTAAGTTAACAGCCCTTCACTGCCAGAGAGGGAATACTTGGCAAAGTATATTTTTAAGTATAAATTTACATATCGAATATATCATATTGGTAGGGCTCAATCTCTAGAAACACCAAGTGGTTTTAATTTTCCACCTACAGTTTGTATGGCCCAGGGGCTCAGAATGACCTCAATGTTGAACAGGAGGCACATCCGTCTGCCAGCAGTAATTGTTTTATTGACCTGATTAAAGAACAACTATTTCCATGGTCAAAGAGATCCAGCCAAACACATCAGCCTGAGGCACACAATGGCAGTAATTAGAGATGTATATTTCTCTAATTAAAATATGAGTCAATGAGCAGAACATAAAATGATGGATTACTAACATTTACTCAACATATTTCTTTCACTGGTTAAAATGTATGATTAGGCCAAAATCCATGTTTAAAAAAGGCAGCTTATCTGAGATATTATTGCCATACCATGTAATTCACCCATTTGAAAAGTACACAATTCAACAGATTTGTGTTTATCTCTCCCTTTCCACTTGCCTCAATTCTATGGCTGCAACTGTCACCACGATCTAGTTTAGAAAATGTTGGTCACCCCTAAAATAAACTCTGATCACACTGGCAGTCAGTCCCCTTTCCTCCCAACCCTACCCCACTTGCCAACTCTGGCTCTAATCAATCTCCAATCTACTTTTTCTATCTATAAATTTGCCTGTTCTGGACTTAGGGTATATGGTCCTGTGTAACTCGCTTCCTTTCTTTTTATTGGAAGAAAGTAGATTTACAATGTTGTTGGTTTCAGGTATACAACAAAGTGATTCAGATACATGCACATATATATATACACACACACATATATTCTTTTTCAGATTATTTTCTCTTATAGTTTATTACAAAATATTGAGTATAGTTCCCTGTGCTATACAGTAGGTCCTTGTTGGTTATCTATTTTATATATAATAGTGTTCATGTTAATCCTAAATGCTTAATTTATCTCTCTCACCTTTCCTCATGGTAACCATGTTTGTTTTCCATGCATGTGAGCCTGCTTCTGTTTTGTAAGTAAGTCCATTTGTATCATTTTTTAAGATTTCACATATAAGCAATATCATATGATATTTGTCTTTTTCTGACTCACGTCACTTAGTATGATAATCTCTAGGTATATCTCTATTGCTGCAAATGGCATTATTTCATTCTTTTTTATGGCTGAGTAATATTCCTGTGTGTGTGTGTACACACCACATCTCCTTTATCTGCTCGTCTGTCAATGAACATTTAGGTTGCATCCATGTCTTGGCTAGGGGTGTAAACATCTTTTCAAATTATAGGGCATATATACAGGAAAACTGTAACTGGCTTCTTTTACTTAGCATAATGTTCAGGGGTCATCCATGTTGTAGTATGTATCAGTGTTTCATTATTTTAATTGATGAGTAATATTCAACAATGTTATATATACATTTTATTTATCCATTCATCAACTTATGAATATTTGGGTTGTTTCTACTTTTTGGCTATTATACTTACATTGCTATAAACATTCATGTACAAGTTTTTCTGTGGATATCAGTTTTCATTGCTCTGGGGTATAAACCTAAGCGTGGAATTACTGGGTCATATGGTAACTCTATGTTTAAGTATTTAAGGAGCTGCAAGACTGTTTTCCGAAGCAGCAGCACCATGTTACATCTCTACCTACACGGTATGAGGGTTCCATTGTTTCCCTGTCCTCACCAATACTTGCTATTGTCTGTCTTTTTTTCATTGCAGCCATCCTAGTGGGTGTGAAGTGGTACCTCACTGTGGTTTCAATCTGCATTTCCACAATGACTAATGATACTGAACATCTTCTCATGTACATATCATCTGTTTATCTTTTTTGGAGAAATAATTCTTAAATCCCATGTCTCTTTTTGTTTCAGGTTCTCTTTTTATTATTAAGCTGTAACACTTTAAATAATATATATTCTGGATACAAGTCTCTTAGATACATGATTTTCCAATATTTTCTTCCATTCTGTCAGTTATCTTTTCACTTTTTTGATTCTTCACAGTACAAACGTCTTAAATTTTGGTTTTTATTTTTTTCTTTTATTACTCATACTTTTGGTGTTCCACCTAAGAAATCAAAGTCATGAAGATTTACTCCCACATTTTCTAGCTTTTCTGTTTGTTTTAGCTTTATATTTAGCCTGTGATACATGTTGAGTTAGTGTTTGCGAATGATGCCAAGTAGGGGTCAAACTTCACTCTTTTGCAAGTGGATATCCAGTTGTGCTCGTACCATGTTTCCACAGTTGTTTTAGTACCTTAGTCGATCCAGGCTGCCATAACAAACTACTATAAACTGGTTGGCTTAAACGACAAGCATTTATTTCTCACAGTTTCAGAGGCTAGGAAATCCAACATCATGGTGTGAGCAGATTCCATGTCTGGTGAGGTTCCATTTCCTGGTTCATGAATGACCAACTCCTCCCTGTGTCCCCATAAGGTGGAAAGGGTGAGGGAGCTCTCCGGCGCTTCTTTTTTGTAAGAGCACTAATTCCATTCTCGAGGGCTCCACCCTTATGACCTAATCACCTTCCAAAGGCCCCACCTCCAAACAGTATCACTTTGGGGATTAGGCTGCAACATAAGAATAGAAGGAGAGGCAAGCACAAACATTCAGCCTACAGCAATACCCTTGTCAAAAATAAACTGACCACAAGCGCAAGAATTACTTTTGGACTCTCAATTCTATTCTATTGATCTATATGTCTATTCTTATGCCAGTCGCACACTGCCTTGATTTAGCTGTGGAGTTTTGGCTATTTGAGGGTTCCAAAAAGCTAAAAATGTAAATAAATGCAAATGCTGGTTATATGAAAAGTGACTGGAAAAACCTCATCTCACATTTGGACTGATTGATGTTCATTAGATGGCAAAAACTTTTAGTGCCTTAATCTTCTGACAGTTAAAAGGTACTCTGATTACATATATATGCTAGGAAAGTCAAACACTCCATCCAACAATTTCATCAGCTTAGTATATTCAGAATTATTTGAGCAAACAGCATCAACATTATTATTCCAGCTGGATACTGTATGATGACTGCCAAACCTTGAACACAAAGAGACTCAGAGTCCAAGGAACTGGAGAATGTCATTCTCCAGGTCAATGCTGGAATCTGGAAGGAGTTTCAAACCTAGGTAAGACAAAATATTTCCTGGCGTGGTCCACAGAATTTTCCAATTGTCTTCAGCTCCAGGTGATTTCCCCCATCCTCAGAACCTACCAACAGACTCCAACATGGTATCTGAGCTCTCTAGGGCTTACAGCTCTCTAACCATTCTTTACCATTGACTATCATCTGAACTAAAATCAGATAACAGGAGAGACAACTCATTATCTTTATTATAAAGTCAGACCAAGGAAGCTGGGCTGTATCTTTCCTTACTTATTCAGGTATCTTCTAACACTGGCCAGAATGCCTTCTTTTCTATGGTGCAAATTTAAGCAGTTGAAAAGCTTCCAGCTTGTTCAGTATTTATTTAGGATAGACTGCCATTTTCCCTCTCACAGAATTTCTGTGCATTTGTATGAAATGGCCTTCAATCCCACCTATTCCAACAACCTATTCCAAAAACAAAAGGCTTCCCTTATGTGTCTGCAAACATTCTTACACACACGGAGAAGATAGATTTGATTTTTTCCATGAGAGAGGAAACTGCCAGTAAAAATTCTCTCTCCTGTAATATGTGTTTTTTGTATTTATATTCAACTAAAAGTTAGTTAGCTTTCAGCTTACCACTTGTTCTGTGTTTCTAAATTGAGTTTTAGGGTTTTGCTTAAATCTTTAGCATTCCACCACTCCTAATGCTTCAGCTTCTTAAGACTAAGGACCTAACTAGAGAAAAAAAAAAATTATGAGAGACATTTTTGGGAAAACTGATAAAATTTAACAAAGGTCTATAGACTAGATGATTTTAAAAAAGCCTCAGGACCATCAGCAACCTTGCAAGGAAACTTCCTGTAACATGTGTTGAATTTTTCGTCCCCTGTTCTGTAAGGGGGACACATCCACACAGAACCCAGGCAAGGTTCACATCAACAGCTCTCATCATGGGTTTTCTTAGAAATGTCCTCCTGTCCATGCAGGAGGTTGTGTCCTTCTGAAGATTCCTTCCCAGCCACAGATGGGCACCATGTCTGAAGTGGTAGGTTCTCTGTCTTGGAGAGAATGGATGGGGAGTCCTACTCCCCAGAGAAGAACACCCAAAATCCTGCCCTCCACCCTCCACTCTTTCTCCCTTCCTCACTTTTCATCTTTCCCTTCCATCACCAGTTGCCCGCCTCCTCCTAGTATCTAAACCTCTGGCTTTTCCATCTGAGCCCCTTTCCTTTTCCACACTTGCATTTCCTCTACAGAATTCAGAATTTTCATGCATCTCTCTATGGCATCTCCCAATCACCCCCAGCATTTCTAACTTCGTTCATCTAATTCTGATCTGTGTTCCGAGACATGACTCTCAGGAACCTTGAGCCAAAAAACACTCTTCTGATATCCACGACTCCCGAAGTCCATCTTACACTTTGGAGGCTCATATTTCTGTTTTCTTATTCCATATAGTAAAATGTAAAGAAACTGACTCTGACCAACCAGAGCAAATCCTGACTTCTTCCCTTTCCTCACTACCCTTTTTTCTTAAAAAATTAATTTTTAAAATTGAAGTATAACTGACTTACAGTGTTGTGTTAGTTTCAGTTGTACAGCAAAGTGACTCAGTTATACACACACACACATATACACTTTTTCAGTTTCCTTTCAATTATAGGTTATTATAAGATATCGAGTACAGTTCCCTGGGCTATACAGCAGGATCTTGTTATCTATTTTATCTATATATTTGTGTATACCTGTTACTCCCAAATTCCTGACTTATCACTCTATCTTTTTTAATAAGCTAACTTTTTCTTCTTTAACCATCCTTCCTAGCACTGGCTTTTTTAGGCAAATGTCAGTAATGTGGTGGGTCACCAATGCGCACAGCAATCATGTACAGTAAGGGTGAGCACTTGCTCAGAACTACACCAGTGAGGTGACTCCTAATGGACAAAGACAGGCAGATGCCCTCGGGGTTGTGTCAATATGTCTGTTTGCACCAAGTGTTTCCCCCCAGCATTTGTCGTGTTTCCATATGTTAAATATATGAACATGGTACTTAAAGTCCTAAATCAGTAATAACATAAAAATGAGACTTATGAAATGATTTGAGATGAGAGAAAATACCGCCTTATGTGTCTGCAAACATTCTTACACACGACTTGCTGTCCAACTTCTGAGTGTTGAACAGAGAAATTCGGCAGAAAATCAGTTACGAGAGCAGTAAGAAAATTTATTTTATTTTTTATTTTTTCAGTAAGGCAATTAAAAAAGTCTAAACTTTTAATATAATTAAGTATTCAGAGGTCAAATTTTAACATTTACTAAAGAGTTTCTCTCTCCAAGTCTACTTTAAACAAACAAGGATGCTTTTTTTATGGATTCACTGTATTATTTCTAAATGCAAGGCATAAATATCTTATCTAAACTCTAACACAACATTAATCCCACCATCAATGCTAAACTTTTGCAGGGTTTGAATACATGAAGTATGATTCTCTTCAGCTGCGTTTCTCACCATCTCTCAGGCCCTCACAATATCCATTCCTTTATAGAAAATGAAAGTGTTTGCTAATCCATTAGCCACTCAGCTATAAGTGGATTAATACTGGTGCATCAGAAAATGGCTCCTATATATCACATCAAGTGAGTGATACCAATATTGGACTTAATAATAAAACCAAAAAGGTCCTCCAAATTACAGCTTTAATACTTGCTTAATAGAAAGGTTCTTTTTCAATCAATTGTATGAATACTATGATTTAAATATTAATTGTTTTTAAAATTTTGTTATTTCTTTAATATTTGTTTCAAGACATGGACAATGGTGAAGCAGAGAATAAACACCTACATTTTCTTTCTATATTCTAAGTCTGGAACCACATGAATATTCAATGACCATTACAAAGATATTCAGGGGCCTACCAAAGGATGAACTTAGAGTTTCAAACACTTTTTTCCCGTTTACTCCAACAACTGCCCCACATCACAAATGTTTCTCACCTGACAAAACTAAATGCAAGGATGAAATATCACTTCACTTCAATAAACTAGAATGGCCATACTCAAAATGATAATAACAAGTGTTAGTGAGGATAAGGAGAAACCGGAACCCTCATACACGGCCTGCTGGCAAGAATATAAATAGTTCAGCCACTCTGGGAAACAGTACAAAAATCTCTCGACAAGTTAGACAGGGTTATCCACACAACAATTTCCCTCCTAGGTATATACCCAAGAAAAACTCATACATGAAAAAGCAGCATTAGTTATAATCGCCAAAAAGTACAAACAATCCACGTGTCCATTGACTGGTAAATATACAAAATGTGGCCCATACAGGGATGAATACTATTTGGCAATAAAAACAAAGTAATGATACATTCTTCAGTGCGTATGAACCTCAAAAACATTATGTTCAGTGAAAAAGCCAGACATAAAAGAATTCATATTATTAAGTCCATTTATATAAAATGTTCAGAAAAGGGAAACAGAAAGTTGACTAGTGGTTCCCCAGGGAACCTGGGACTGGAGATGGGAAAAGGGATGAGTGGATTTTATGGGGTGATGGAAATGTTCTAAAACTGGGTTGTGGTGGTGGATGTACCACTCAGCAAATTTACTGTACTGAGAGTACTTAAATGTCTTTAAAACTGGCGAACTCGATGGTGTGTAAATTATGCAATGCAATTGTTTAAAAAAACAGATGTGGAAGAAATAGTCAGGAAGCAGGTACACAATTCAGGTCAGAGATGATCAGGGCCTGGACAGGCAGGAATGAAATTAAGGAGGCAGGCTCATTAAAAGAGGCTGAGAAGACAGAGCTGTGGGGATCCCCATGATGCCTGTCCTTATCCTCTTTTGGCGTTCTGTGGACTCATAAGATGCTCTCAGGTAAGCTAACCAGCTAGCTGGAAACTCTCCGGCTAGTGGCCAGAAGTGGATGTGGCTACTGGCGAAGCCTGGCTCAGAAGGATCAGTTCTGATTGGTCGGCTGCTTGCCTTGAACCACTTCCCATGATTTGAACCCCAATGGAGCACTCCAGGCGCTGCTGCCGGAAAATGTGCCCGGCATGACAAAATCATCTCCTAACAAACTTACTATTTATGTCAAGCTGCTTCTTTGAAAAAATGACCCCATTCTTTCATTCTATAGAACTACAAAGAGCTAAAAAGGAACTGAGGGCTGGTGCTGGCTTCATAGATTTTCATGAAAGAAAGACTGTACTAGCTCAGGGAGCATGCACTCAATGGAATGAATTTCTTTTGGTTTACTACTGCTGAGATAGAAATAGACAGATTCCTTAACAGGAACTTTCTCTCTGTAGTGGGTATTTTCTAATGATTCTATGAAAGCACACATTTGCTAACGCAGGCTACCTGTGCACCTTTAAAAGAAATCCCCAAACTAAATTCTTTAGAGCTTAACAGTAGAAAGGCTTGTAAGAGGTTGCCTGCTAAACCTTCTAATCTTTAAAGTCAATCTTTAATTGAAATGCAGTCTACACAAATAAAATGCACAAATGCACATACATCTCACTCCATTTTCACAAAATGAATATAACCATGTAACCCAATGCCAGATTTTTTAAAATATCTCTATAAGCACCCAAGATTCCCTCCTTCCTGTGCCCCTCAAAGCTAGCCACTACCCTAACTTTTAACACCACTGATACGTTTGCTCAGCTTTGATTCTCAGATAAATGGAATCACATGAAATGTTCTCTCCTAATTGGCTGCTTTCATTTAATAGCTTGCTTGTGAGATACATCTACGTTGCTGTGCACTGTGGTATATAGTTAACTTACTCTCACTGCTGTATCGAAATCCACTGCATGAATATGCCACAGTTTATTCATCCTGTCTACTGTTGAAGGACATTTGAAGTGTTTCTAGTTTGGGGCTATTATGAAGAGTTCAGCATGTTCATTTTCCAAAAGCTGATAATTTTTTTTAAAAAATTGATCAATAATAGGCATACATCAGATACACAAATCCTAAGTATATAACTTGATGGATTTTACACACACACACAACCCAAGGGGAAGACATGGAATACTTTCATCAACCTCAAAGGCTGCCTAAGACTGCTTCAACTTGAAATTACTTCCAAGAGATAAGCTACCAGCCCTCTTTAAACCCACTGCGCATGCTCCACTGAGGTAGTGCAGTGAATAGGATCAAGCTGCAGGTTTGACTCAAGGCTCTGTCATTTGCCTGTGACCTTACAAAAGTCACTCTCAGCTTCTGTTTCATCACCTGCAAATGAGAAGATGAAGCTAGTTGGGGCCCCAGGGCTCCAGACAGCTGCAAAAGTCTGCACATCAAATAAAACCACAGCCTTCCCTGCCTGTCCCTCGTTCCTCAACCCAATTTCTTTTTGCTCTTTTATCTGAGAGTTGGCTCCATGAGGACAAGGAGCAGTTAATCACTGTTTCCCACTGATTAACTCTAGAGGTTCTTACGTATCATCATCAAACCATGCTTCAGACTCCTTCTCCTTGTGTTGAATAATTACAGCTCTTTGATTCTGCCCACACTGGCTCTTCTCCAAGTCTTTGTGGCTCGCCTTGGAACATTTTCTAATTCTCCACATGCCTCCATAAAAGTGCCCCAACAGGATACAATATTTTAGGAACATGGACCAAACTGATGGAGGAGACCAAAGCCTGGATCATGAATCCACCCTCCAGAGCCTACCTCTTCAGCACAACCACATTTTCACCAGATACCAAGATGACCCGATGGATACTGAAGTGTGGAGAGCAAAGGGTGTTCTACCTGAAAGTAAATCTTGAACAGACATGATTTACTTGCTTAAGTGTTCAGAGAATAATTCTTTGTGTCAAAGTTAGGCTGAGGATCACTCTAAATTTTAAATGGTTGTTTCAACTATTTTTTTTTTTACTTTTTAAAATTAATTTTTTCACTTTTTTTTAAATTTATTTTTTTGGCTCTGCAGCATGCGGGATCTTAGTTTTCCAACCGGAGCTCAAACCTGTGCCCCTGGCAGTGGAAGCATGAGTCCTAACCACTGGACCAGTGGGGAATTGCTTTTCAATTCCCAATTGCTTTTTCTTTTTTAATTTCCAGTTGCTTTTTAAGCATAAAAAGAAGGCAGTCCATTAACACCAAGATGTATCTTCATAAAAGCAATAGAAGTTACAATATTAGTTGACATGGTTCAAATAAAGACATCTTCACAGTTATTCAAGAAAAGTATAGGTAACCCTTTCCTAAAAGGTCATAAAATTAATGTACATCCATGTTTACTAAATAATTAGCCTCTATTTTGTAAACCATAGAAATCACAAATTCTCAGATCAGTGAATCAGAACAAGAAGCCCTCTAAATTCTTGTAAGAGTACAAGAATCTATATTTTGATTTAGAATCACACAGTGCAGTGTGAAAGACTTTATTTAGACTATTTGTGAATGTAAAATATGTTCATCAATAAAATTGAATGGTTTTTAACATAGCAAAAAAAAAAGTTAATCGTGAGAAGAGATGATTTACTGGTTTTTAACCCTGCTATAACACACAAGGAACAGACTGTAGGGCTTAAAACAATATAAATGTCTTCTCTTTTGGTTCTAGAGGCCAGAAGTTCAAAATCAGTTTTATCAGGTTAAGTCAAACTGTTGGAAGGGCTGCTTCCTTCTGAAGGCTCTAGGGAGAGAATTTCCTGGTTTTCTTCAGCTTCCAGGGCCCATTTGTACTCTTTTGGGTGGTGGCCTTTTCCTCTTCAATGCAAGTAACAAAACATCTTCCAGTCCTGTCCCTCATCTTGACTGCCATCCTCACATCTCCTGTTGAATCTCTGGCCACAGACCAGAGATGGAATCACAAGGACCACTGTGATTCCATTGGGCCACCTGAATAACCCCTCCATCTCAAGATTCTCAATTACATCTGCCATCTCTTTTGTCATATAAGGTAATACATTCACAGGTTCCAGAGATTATGACCTGGATGTGGGGAACTGGGAGGGGGTGGGCATTATTCAGCACATTGCAGATAAGGGGAAAGAGAAATGGGACAGAATGAGGCAATGATTGTTAGCCAGCATCACTTATCAATGATCATCAACGATCATTTATACGGGCAAAAGAATCTGATGCAAAGAAGTCAAACAAAAAGAGAAAACTTCCTCACAGTGTATAACTTTGTATCTCCAACATACAGCCATCAAGGACCCACAGTTTTAAGCCCACAAAGTCTGAACTTTCCTCCCTCATAGAATCACAGCACCTCAGACTTGGGAGAATCCTTGAGAGTAAACTGCTTCAACTTTGGTATAGTACAAAAAAAAACCGAGGCATGGGCCGACTAGTGTCCTCCAGCCAGAGACGAGGATGGGAACCATGTTTTAAACAACCCAAAGCTATCTCTTTTTAATATTTTAAGAAAGGCTGGACTGTTATTGACCATAACCTAAGTGATCTTTTGCTAACAGCATGGTATCTAAAATGGAAATTGCCTAAATTCACTAGTTTAATTAGCATAGAGATAGGCTCTAGGATACACAAAGACTCAAAATTCCCGGCTCTTCCCAGAGCTCACATGAATGGGGAGACAAACAAGGAAGAGAGGTTTTCTGTTGGAAGCACACAGTATTGGAGAACAATACTGCGAGAGGGATGAGTTCATGATTTCGCTCATCCACCACTCTGCCTGCCTTCCACAGGCCTGGAGCCTGGAGGACCCAACTAGCGCTGCACACGTTGACAGCTCCAGTGCTGTGCATTATCTCAAAACAGCTGTCGGTCAACAGGGAGCCCCTTTCGTGAAAGTCTGAAAGCACCCCATTTTGTGTAACAGGTGATGGCATCTGTGCTGTGAAAATGCCTGCCACTGCCTCAGCTCTCTGGGAAACGTGAAAATTACCCACCTTTTCCTCTTTCAGTTTAAGCATTTGTGACTTTTCATCCCCCTCAAGAGGAATTCGTTTTGTTGTTGTTGTTCTTTTAACACCCTCCTATCTACCTCTCAATTCTTCTGTTTGCTCCCCTCTCTCGAGTTCATGATTATTTAAGATGACCACCATCAGTTCAGTTCAGGAGCTCAGTTGTGTCCAATTCTTTGCGACCCCATGGACTGCAGCGCGCCAGGCTTCCCTGTCCATCACCAACTCCCAGAGCTTGCTCAAACTCATGTCCATCGAGTTGGTGATGCCATCCAACCATCTATCTCGTCCTCTGTCAGCCCTTTCTCCTTCCGCCTTCAATCTTTCCCAGCATCAGGGTCTTTTCCAATGAGTTAGTTCTTTGCATCAGGTGGCCAAAGTATTGGAGTTTCAGCTTCAGCATCAGTCCTTTCAGCGAATATTCAGGACTGAACTCCTTTAGGATGGACTGGTGGGATCTCCACCATCAGTGGTATACTATACACACAGACACTGGGGTATCACTGGGGGTGGGGAGACCCGGTCTGTATAGCATTTGTCCTTGTCCCTGGTGTAAATACATAGCCAGCTGTAAGCTACCAATGTGATGTTGCTGAACTTGGAGTTGGGGGGGGGCACTCCTACTCAGAGCAGGAACAGTGCATGCCACTCTAGGCAGCCAGGCCACTGGGCAATCAGGAACCCTCACTGCCGCTCCCCACTCTGCATCATAGCTGTGAAGCTGACAGACCTCAGAGTCAGTCTGGTCAGTTTCAAGTATATAGCCATACCTCCCTCCAAATTATTTCCAGCATAGTCTACCCAACCCTTTCAAGTCTTCTCTCTGGCAGGGGGCTTCTGTGGTTACTGCTATCTCCACTAAACTGTCTCCCTTCCTGCTGATCCAACCCATTTCTTATCTGCACTGCACACCTTGAATTCTTCTTGCTCATGGGATTTCTTGATGGTTTCATGGACATGAACTTTCTGGAACTTCCCTACCATTTCTGTAAAATAAAGACTAGCATTAGTCCCTTTGGTGGCATCCTGGGTCTCTTTTATGGCAGACAGGTGTATGGTAAGCACCCAAAGGCACCTGCTTTATTTCTCCGTGGAAATAATCTAAATAGTCCTTCAAACTGGATCTGTATTAAAAACCCATTCACCCTGGTTCTAAAATATAAGACAATCTAGTATCATGTATGTGAGTGTTCATGGACTGTAGCCCACCAGGCTCCTCTCTCCATGGAATTCTCCAGGCAAGAACACTGGAGTGGGTTGTCATTCCCTTCTCCAGGGGATGTTCCCAACCCAGGGATCAAATTCGCATCTCCTACATTGCAAGTGAATTCTTTACCCACTGAGCCACCTGGGAAGCCCTCTAATATCATACAGTCTCACAATTTGCAGCACGTATGCTTTTTAGCTCTGAGGTATAACCTCCATATATTAACTTCACCTATTTTTTTCCATGTACAGTCTGCTGAAATTTAGTAACTGTGGGCTGCCGCATAATGACCACAAACAAGACACAGAACAGTTGCTGCTTTGCAGTTTCCTGGAACCTTTCTGCAGCTGATCTTCTCTGACCACTGCCAACCACAGATACACTTTTTAAAAAACACCAAAAACATTTTGTATCGGGGTATAGCCAATTAACAATATTGTGATAGTTCCAGGTGAACAGCAAAGGGACTCAGCCACACATAAACATGTATCCATTCTCCCCCAAATCCCCTCCCATCCATGCTGACATATAACATTGAGCAGAGTCACAGATATACTTTTTATTGCTATAGTTTGGCTTTTCCAGAATGTCACATCAACGAAATTATACAGTATGTTTGCATTTGTCTTTTTTCACTGGACATAATGCTTGAGACTCTTCCCTATTGCCGTGTTATATCCATAGGGCTTCTCAAGTGGCTCAGCGGTAAAGATCCCACCTGCCAATCCAGGAGACTCAGATTGGATCCCTGGGTGGGGAAGATCCCCTAGAGCAGGAAACGGCAACCCACTCCAGCATTCTTGCCTGGAGAATCCCATGGACAGAGGAGCCTGGCGGATTACAGTCCACAGAGTCACGAAGAGCTGGATACGACTGAGTGACTGAGCATGCGCACATCCACATCCCCAGGTGTGTCCTTTTTGTTGCTGAGTACTGTTCCATGGCAGGGATACACAGTGTGTGTGTGTGTGTTTTTCTTAATCCAATTACCACTTGAAGGACATCTGAGCTGTTTCCAGTTTGGGGCTGCTGTGAATAATGCCACTATGAACAGTCACTCGTAAGTCTCTGTATAAATATTTTCTTTTTATTGCTAACTTATTTACCTCTTTTGAGTTTTTTATGTATCAGGCATAATTATAGATGTATTATGGCTACCGCCTCATTTAACGGTAATATCAACCCCAAGAGATGGGTACTTAAGGGTTCATCTAAAAAAAAAATTGCAAAGTTGCACATGTGCACACACAGCTAGAAGTGGAGGGGTCAGAATTTGAACACTGCTATCCCATACAGTTTTCACAGAGCAATAACGCATATAAAATGCTTAGAATAGTAACCATTCAATAACTGTTAGCTATCATAACTACACTCTGCCACACATGGCCCTGCCATGCAGAGTATTCAACAGTGTTTGAAACTAAAGCTATGCAACTACTGAAATAAATGAACAATGCACCTCGCCAATGTATGCCTGTCAGTTGCATTGTCCTTGTTCTCGGCTCACCCCTCTTTTCTTCCCCATCCTCCATTTCAGTCCCAGATGTAAAAAAGAAATCCATGTTTTATCACTTGAGCAACTGACATCACATCACAGCAATAACTGAAACTTTCTTCCATGCCAACATGTGTTTAAGACAAATAATTCACAGTGAGTTGAAAGTAAAGCTCTGTTAGTGGGCAGGGAAACTTCTACATAGGAAAGAATCAGAAGACTAGAGAATCCTCACTAGAATTTTTTCTTCCCTCACCTACCTCTTTCTTTTCCCTCCCCTAAGTTATTTCAGTTTTATGGATTTTAAGAACAGAGTACAAAAATGTCACATAAAACTTTGGTGGGAAGAGTAAAATATGACTGCCATTTGAAATATACAAGAATCTTATAACACTCTGGTATAGTGAAAGATCTACTATAAAAGATGGCTCCTGTGTGGAGTCCAACTAAGGCAAAGCACTTGTTACCATTCCAGAAGAAGCTTTTTAAATAAAAAAACATAGTCACATAAGATAAGCTCTGGTGAAAACCCTGCAGGGAGCTCTCCCAGTATTTTTGCTCCTGATGTGGTAATTATCCACTCTCATCCTTTTGATGCTGTCAAAGAACCATTTTGGCCACTATAAGATTTTTCCCGTGTGAATATGAGGTGATTAACACAGCCAAACCCTGAACATATTTATGTCTGCTTTCAAATAAGGAGGCTTTTTTTCATACTCTTTGATTAACAATAATTCAGATAAAAATTCAACTGTTGATTTTTTTTTTTTTTTTTTTTTTTACTATTTTGGTTCTCATCACTTTTGGGGGGGCAGTCACACTGATATGTTTTGGTATTAAAAAAGTCAATAATGAACACTGGGCTTTCAAATCGATTCTCAGGACTCAATGCTGTACTTACATACGAAAAACCAGTTTTAGGCTCCTGGTCGTCTAATTAATTAATTAGTTAACTGCAAAAGTGACCTCAACAGATTCAATTAACAAAAGTAATACATGCAGATGGTAACACAACTCAAAACAATTAAGGGTATACAGGAAAAGTAAATCCTTCAGCACAGGCTTCATGGAAGCCATGAATTCCTGCGAAACCACAGACAAACACTACATTCATTTGTAGAAAACTTGTGCTGTGCTTAGTCGCTCAGTCACATCTGACTCTTTGCAACCCCATGGACTATAGCCCGCCAGGCTCCTCTGTCCATGGGGATTCTCCAGGCAAGAATACTGGAGTGAGTTGTAATTCCCTTCTCCAAGAGAAACTTTCAAGGGAGAGGGAATTTATAAGTTTTCAACTGATTCTTACGTGGTCTACAACCCAGAAATGGTGAGAACCAAGAGATTGCTTCGTCTTGCTTAGTACAGCTCAGTAGGGTCAAATCTAGGGGAAGGGGTATGTGTATGTGTGTGTGTGTGTGAAGTAGGTCTTGGTCCTTGGAAGTGCCCAAAGGAAACTTCTGTTTGCCTTCAGCTGTGGTTCCCCCTTCCTAGGGACAGGGTAGTCAAGATCCAGGTTGAAGGAAAAGGGAGACAATGGGGGAAACCCTGGCATTTGTCCCTCCTCCACTGAGGTCACATGCCATCATGGGAGAGATTACAGAAGGTCTCACAGGACCCTCTGGAGTCAGTGACTGTTTCTTCTGATGAAGACAGCAGAGGCCGCAGCAATCTTGGCCTCTGGGACTCCTTAAAAACCCTCCCCTGGTTTCTGCTTTCAGTTCCTAACACCATTTTCCTAACATTAAATACTAACTGCAGCACAGCAGGAGGTGGTTTAGTCGCTAAATTGTATCTGACTCTGCAACCCCTGGACTGTAGCCCGCCAGGCTCCTCTGTCAATGGGATTTTCCAGGCAAGAATACTGGCGTATTCTATTCCCTTCTCCAGGGGAGCTTTCAGGGATCCAATCTGGGTCTCCTGCATTTACAGGCGGATTCTTTACCACTGAGCCAACAGCAGGCAGGTACAACACAAATAATATGAAGCAACAGTAATAAATAAAAGCACATTGTGGAGCTTTTGGAAAATAACCAATGAGCCAAGTATCAAGAATGTTATCCCAAAGAGCTTTCTCACTTCTGACTTCAATCATGAATGTAAAGTTTCAAAACTGGTATGACCACAGAAAGCCATTTAGCCTTGAAGCCATCCCCCTCTCCCACACCCTCAAGCCCACCGATGTGTTGCATGTTGGATATGCAGCAAGCAGAACCTTTATAAACAGTATCCTTGTCAGCTCTGCTGGGATGACAAGAAGACTGGGCACATTTTTAACCTATCACATAAAGAGTTTCACCACACCATCCTCCAGGGGCAATCTTCAAAAAGTGAACAGCAAAGGATTGAGAAGAGTTTACACCATCTTACAACATCTCATTTCTGGATAAGAACAAATGTCCTGGCCCCATGCTACATCCATCTGAAATAAAAGTTCAGTGCACCCCACTCTACTTGCTCATGTCACGGTAACTTCTTTCACCTCCTACGAAAGTGGTAGATTACAATCCCACAATGCATGGTGGTTTCAAAAAAAAAAAGACAGACTCGGTGGAAACCTTGCTTGAAGACACCGGGCATCGGCCCCAGAGAAAACCACAGAAGCTGTAACACTGCAAGCAAAAATAGGCTTGTAGTAGTTACTCAGACGCCAAGCTGTCAATTGTGTGACCTCTTTCCACGCTGGCCGCTTCCCAGGGCTCATTATGAAGAAGGTTGTTCTTTCTCTTTCCCCAATGAATGCAGCTTTTGAGCGGACTTTGCTAGTTACGTTTGGTCCCAGCACCGACGGATTATTTTAATCGTCATCTCCTAGTGGGAAACTTGCTCAGTTTTTTCCCAGAGAAAGAGCTGCCTTGTGATAATTACAGTGGTTTTCAAAATGCCAGGATGTGTGGTGTTTTGAAAAGGAATGAGAAGAGTCTTTGGCAGAACAACACAGAAATAATTTCCCTTTGGTCCATCCTTGTCCCGTTTCATAAGTTTGTTCTGAAGTGGTGAGAGAAACCAGAAAGAAAGATTCAACGTTGCAGTTTTATCTTTAGGATCATATGTGGTAACCAAATCAGTATTTTCCCCCAAGCAATTCTTCCTGGGACTGCCTTTCATTATATGCAGATTTGATAACAAGTGACAGCAGCATGTGGCCCATTTATTTCTGGAAAGTGGGGAGAGGTTAGTGGAGGCAAGAGAAAAAGTTCCCAACACAGTATCAATAAAATTATATTTAAAAGGTCATCTGTTGCCCGACTCTCAGAGTACAAGGAACACAGCAAGTCAGCAAGAGGCTTGACAAATCTGAAAGAAATCAATGCTGACCCTTGACCTTCTGCCAGCTCTCCAAGGACATGCCGGATAATGTAAACACATCACTGAACCAGATCTGCACAGCATCTTATTCAGCAAAAAAGCAGAGGAGCTGATAAATTCTGGATCACCTTCCTTAGCAACGCTGCTAATTTCCTCCTAGAGAAAGTCAACCAGGGTGCTGCTCTACTAGACTGATGCCAACCCTCTTGGGAGCTAAGTGGGTGAAGTGAAGGGAATTTGGGGAGGAAGGGGCTACATTTTCTCACAATGCGGGGGAAGTGGCCTAGGGGGCCCAGGGAAGGGCGAGGTTCCAGCCTTTTGGTTTTCCAAAGGTTCAGAAAATGGCCAATTTGATTCCAGAGTCTTCAAAGGAAGACGGTTTTAGAGGATTGGGACAATTGCAGAAATGATATTCTGGCAATATACTCATCAACCAGCCCCAAAAGATGTGAAACAGGAACAAAGGAGCTGAAATGGTTTATGGGAATCTCCCTCCCCAGGCCATGTCTACGAAAGACAGAGAAGGGTCTGGATGAAAGGATGAACAAGGCCTTTGGAGGAGAAAGTCTAGAAAGGTGAGCCTCAGAGCGCTGCAGTATGGGTGATGAAATACAGCAAAGGCCATGTGGGGTACAAGCCAGGAGGTGCCTACTTTGCTATGAAGAGCAGAAAAAGG
The DNA here is from genome assembly GCF_032405125.1 of Capricornis sumatraensis. Lineage (NCBI taxonomy): Eukaryota > Metazoa > Chordata > Mammalia > Artiodactyla > Bovidae > Capricornis > Capricornis sumatraensis. The sequence continues at coordinate 133,664,077 of NC_091092.1, read as the reverse complement.
AAAACTCACTCAGTGCTACATGTCACCACACGTAAGTTCAGTTCCATTTCCTCACAAGTGAATCTAAGAAATTCCTCAGAATTCCTCAAAGGCAGCTCGTAAAGACTCCAGGTTACCAGGGATTATAAAAATCAAATATGTGTGAGGGCACCATGTAAATGATGAAGTGGGTCCTGACACCACGATCAAAAGAGCAAAGAGGTCATGTGCTAAACTTGTGGGCTGATGTTTCAATTCCAACAGGTACAAGAAAAACCTGATTATCTCAACTTCATTTTGCTTCTGATTTCTTGGCCAAGAACAATGACCTTCACTCAGGAAAAGAGTAGGAAATACTCCTAGGGAGAGAGAACCGAGGACCCAAACCGATTAGAAGATTTTCTAAAGGAATTTAAGCATCATAGTGAAGACAAATCACATGCCAGGTTCTTAAGAGACCTGGGAGAAAAAACAGCTAAACCCTCCTCTGTCATAGGGCTTCCCAGGTGGCACTAGTAGTAAAGAACTGCCTGCCAATGCAGGATACATAAGAGATGTGGGTTCGATCCCTGGGTTGGGAAGATCCCCTGGAGAAGGGCATGGCAACCCACTCTTGCCTGGAGAACCCCATGGACAGAGGAGCCTGGCGGGCTACAGTCTATAGAGTCGCAAGAGTCAGACACATCTGAAGTAACTTAGGACACACCTCTGTCATACCAATAGTCAAGGAAATGTAGTGGTCACTTTCCAAAGAGATAAAGACGACATATGGCTTTAAAAGCATGGATTGCTGGATTTGATATACATCCTAGTCAAGAGTCTAGAATAGATTATTAAAGAATGTCCTATGCACACTTAAGAGAGGATGCAGGGATTATCAGATGTAAGAAGATAAGTCTGTCTTCCTGTTTTTTTTCAGTTAATTAGATTATTAGTATGAGGGAATTTTCCAGGCACAAAGTCACTGGATATGGCAAGGCACTTGGTAAAGGCCTTTCAGACTGCCAGTGTTCACAAGAAAGATTGATTTGGAAGAAGCGATCTTTAGTGATGCTGATGTTTCAACAGACCTCAGGCTGTGCCCAGCCATGGGGATGAAGTACCAGCTGCCCGGCAGCCTCCGCTGGTTGGCATGGTATGGGGCTGACCCGTTTGCTACCAAAGCCTGCTCCTCCAAGGCTCAGCAAACCTACTGACACCCACTGGGTTAGGTCAGTAGGTGACAGGAAACTAGGCAGTGAGGCCAACCCACACCCTTTTGTCACAATGACAAAAATCACCAGAAGCCAAAAGGAACTTGACAAAACGAGAATCTGGAAACGCTATGCTGTGGGGACAGATGTCATCTCCTAAATTGACATCTTAGGAACCAATTCCATGATTTCAAGATGTGGGTGAGAAGGGGTTGCCGGGGGTCAGGCTCATTCATCGACAACACATCAAAAGGGACTGAAGGGCTTTGGAGACATAAACGTCAACTTGAGCTCAATGCCATGTTCACCCAGAAAGGTCAATTAGGGCTTATGCTAAATGACCAAAAATGTGACAGCGAAACAACATCTGTTGCTTGGGGTCCAGTTCTGAATACTGTACTTCTAGGGTAACTATAAGCAGTCCAGTAAGTGGGTGGGTAGAAGGGCTGGTGGGAAGAACAGAAATTATGCTCTCAAGTAATAAGCATAGAACCTCATTTTGAACTCTTAGATTCTGTGAAATAAGTCTCCATTTCAAATCTAGGTATGAAATCAGATTACTTTGGAAGATTCAAGTTGGGCACAGTTTTCCAGACAGTGAAAAGTTCTTCCTAGACACTGAAATAGAGAGAGAGAGAGTGTGTGTGTGTGTGTGTGTGTGTACAGGAACCCCTAAAAAAAGTTATTTAAATGATGGGAGGAAATGCTTTGTATAAAAATAACTTTTAGAGAGCAACTCTTGACAACTGTTGGATTTCTAAAGTAAAAGTGTCAAAGTCAACACCTCTGCAAAGAGTAAGTTGACAGTTTACTCAGTTTCTGAGTTTGGAAGGTAATTTTCCCAACTAAATTGAAATCAGATGCAAGACCAGTCTTGGATTTTTCTTGCATTCTCTTTTTCACCCTAACTGTGGCTAATGGAACATGAATTAAATATGCAAATCAGCTCCCGCTAAAAGTGAAATACAGGATCTTAGTCATCTCTTCTTAGATAAAATTGTCTATTGTTGGTTATTAACCAGCCTACATATAAAAGAATAACTTTTAAAATGAGATGGTTGCATAAGAGTTTTCCTTCACCCCTTGGGTCAAATGAGGGGAAATTCCATGGCACAGGAAAAAAAATGTATGCTGTTTTCACAGAAAAGATTCTGTTTCTACAAAGTTTGGCAACAGCATTCTTGGACAACTAACATCTTTCTTTTCTCACACTTATTCAATAAAATGTTTCACTGAGAAGCTCCTTGAAGTAGTGGCTATTGATTTGGACATAATGTAACACACACTTTTTTTTTCTTTTTGGGATACTGGGGGTTCACTGCTTGCCTTAATTCAAAAGACATTCTCAAGTGGTTAAGATAAGCAAACAATCCTGCATGGGACACTCTGGAGATGCTACAGACTCTCTATTCCAAGAGTTACCTCTTAGAGCAACAAAATGCACAGAATGTAGGAGGATCTGGAGAAATTCTATAATTCTCTGGGATTTGACCAAAAGTCACCAGGGCAATCTCCAGAATATATTAGCAGTCCATCAACTTATGAAGGGGTACACGAAATGTGATATATATCCACACAACAGAGTATTATTACTGGGCCATAAAAAGGAATGAAGTATTGATACAGGGCTTCCCTGGTGGCTCAGAGGTTAAAGCGTCTGCCTGCAACGTGGGAGACCTGGGTTCGATCCCTGGGTCAGGAAGATTCCCCTGGAGAAGGAAATGGCAACCCACTCCAGAATTCTTGCCTGGAGAATCCCATGGACGGAGGAGCCTGGTGGGCTACAGTCCACGGGGTCGCAAAGAGTCGGACACGACTGAGCGACTTCACTTCACTACAACATGGGTGAATCTCAAAAACGTTATGCTAAGTGAAAGAAGTCACACCCAAAAGATCACATACAATACCATTTAACATAAATGTCCAGAGGCTTCCCTGGTGGCTCAGTGGTAAAGAATCCACCTGACAATGCAGAAGGCAGGTGTTTGATCTCTGGTCTGGGGAGATCCCACATGCCGTGGAACAACTAAGCCCACAACTATTGGGCTTTCAATCGAGAGCCCAGGAACTGCAACTACTGAGCCCCTGAGCCCCAATTACTGAAGCCCACTCGCTCAGATGACAGAGGATGAAATGGTTGGATGGCAGCACTGATGCGATGGACACGAGTTTGAGTCAGATCCAGGAGTTGATGATGGACAGGGAAGCCTGGTGTGCTGCAGTCCATGGGGTCACAAAGAGTCGGACATGACTGAGTGACTGAACTGAACTTGCTCCAGAGCCCGTGCTCTGCAACAAGAGAAGCCACCACAGCGATAAGCCCATGCACCGTAGCTGGAGTAGCCCCCGCTCACCTCAACTAGAGAAAAGCCCAAGCAGCAAGGACCCAGCATAGCCAAATATAAAGAAAAATTCTAAAACAATTGAAAAAATAAACGTCCAGAATAAGACATGGATGGAAAATGACCTATAGGGAAAGAAATGATGAAAATGAGGGGCCATCGCTGTGTCATCTGTGATTATCCCGTTGGGTTTCTATGTTGAAGTAATTGTCTCCCTTTGGGCTCCTTTACTCTCCTTCCAGAACGTCCTGTTCAGTGACATTGCAATTATTTCCCATTCCTTTATTCATAATCTCCTCTTAACCACTCTTTTTGGCAGGAGATTGGGATAACTTTAGGCAAAAATTGCTGCAGGGAGGTTCCACGTATCCTTCATCCTTATGTTAGTGGCTTACGTAACTACAGAACACTTATCAAAACTAAGAAAATGAAGCTCAATACAACGGGATGAACTTTGGGGGATTCTGCTAATCTTCCCACCAGTGTTCTTTTTCTGTTCCAGGATCCAACCCAGGCTCTCCCACTGCATTTAGTTGTCACGTCTCCTTGGTCACCTTCCACCTGGGACAGCTCTTCATGCCCTTGACTCTTTCGAAGAGTACTGGTCACATGTTTGGTAGACAGTCCCTCAGTTTGATTTGTCTGGTATTCCCTCAGGCTTTGGCTGAGGTTTAGCATTACTGGAAAGGCAACCAGAGAAACCATATCCTTTGCAATGCATCGTATCGGGGGAGAGTGGTGTTGCCATGTACTGCTCGAGATGTTAACCTTGATCCCTTGGCCAGGGTGGGTCTGCCAAGATTCTCCACTGACATTTTAAATTTCAAATTTATTTCCGCAGGCTCAGAAAAATATTCCTTCACTATCTGCATGCGCCAGGGGAATGTGGGACTCCAAAGCAGCAATGAACACTCCTGCCTGCAAAGCAAGATGGCCTGCGAGGCCTTCAACACACACACATGCCTGGGGCTCAGCCTCTCGAGATTCAGAGCCCATGAGTCTGAGAGAGGAGACCATGGCAATGGCCTGGATGGAAAGGCAGAGAGAAAACAGGATGGTGGGCCTACCTTGGAGGAGCTCTCAGTCTAGAAGGAAAAAGAGGGCGTAGACACGTCACAAAGCGATGACGGCCATCCTAATGAGGTCAAAACCAAGGGCCGTGTGAGCACAGAGGAACGGAGGCACTGCCAGCGCCGATTCCAAGAGTGCAGGCACACACTGGGACTTCGCAGGTCAAGCAGGATTTATGGCCACTGAGGCTGACGGTGGGAGAGAAGAACTGCAGGCGGGAGCATCACCACACGCTGGTGGAAGTCTGGGTGGATGGATGAGCCAGCTGGGTCTGCAGAGCCAGGAAAAGAGACAGGCAGAGACCACCAGCAAGAAGGGGGCGGGAGGAGCAAGAGCCCATTGGACAGGGTTGAAATCAACGATCAGAAACAGGACCAGGAGGAGCCCAGAAGCCAGCAGAGGGAAGAAGTTCAAAGGGGAGGCAAGAAGGAGAGGCAGTAACAATTGAACATGATCCTGGAGGAGGCGCAAGGCAAGGCCTGAATGAGGGGAGGCACCAGAGCCCTGCCCCAGGGTGCACATGACGCCCAGAGTGAACACCACCTTATTGATTGCACCCTGGGCATCCCTTTTGCTTCACACCCTAGAGTCCCAGTGCTGGTGAAGGAGATGCACCAAGGAACACTGATGTTTAGAAACGTGGAGGTGGGGCAGCAAGAAACAGATACAGCATGCTCTGCTCTGTGTAACCAGTGTTCCAGAGATTGGCAGAAGAAAAAGCTCTGGCCCGAATCCTCAGGGTCATAGTGTAGGGAACGCTGAGTAGTTGTGAGGGCTCAGCAACCAGCAGGCATCTCCCCTGAAGACCACAAAGTTAAAGAAGCTAAGTGATTTGACCACCCCCCCCAGGAGCGAGGTGGCACTCAGACACCAGCAGAGAGCTGCCCACAGTGGTAGCAAGTGGCCTGAGTCCCAGTGCTCGGGTTCAAACATGGGCTCCATCACTTACCTGTTGGGTAACCTTAGCATGGGCTTCCCTGGTGGCTCAGGGGTAAAGAATCCACCTGCCAATGCAGGAAATGTGGGTTCAATCCTTGGTCTGAGACGATCCCCTGGAGAAGAAAATGGCAACCCACTCCAGCATTCTTGCCTGGAGAATCCCATGGACAGAGGAGCCTGGTGGGCTACAGTAGTTCATGAGGTCACAAAAAGTCGGACATGCCTTAGTGACTAAACAACCACCACCACCGCCTTAGGACACAGGTTTATCTACTCCATGCCTCTGTTTCCTGGTTCTTAAAAAGTGGATAACGGGGTTTCCCTTTGGGGCGATGAAAATGTTTGGGAACTAGATAGAGTTGGTGGTTGTTCAACACTATTTTAAATGCATTAACGTCACCGAATGGTTCAATTTTAAATGGTTAATGTTATGTGAATCTCATCTCAATTTGTTTTAAGAGGGCTACCAACCTCATACAGTGTAGTCCTGGGATTAAATAGGTCAGGCAATCCACGTTATGCAATGAGAATGCAGTCTGACACGCCGTAAGCTCCAATGAGATTGAGCACAATTAGGTCATCATTCAGCTGCTTCATTCCATGTAAGTGCCATGAAAGCATGCTTAAGGGATCTAGACCACTCAAGTGTCTCAATTTTTCCCTAATGAGTGATTAAAAACCAAACATTTATATTTAAAAATGCATCTCCTCTTAGAATGTGTCAAAGTATCCTGTCTTCCACAGTTTCCATCATCTAAATAGCGAGCTCCCATTTTATTCAGCTGCATTTTGTCTTTTAAAAATGAAATACAGCATTAAAAAAAAACCACTGGGCTTCTTTAAATAAGAGAAAACACTGTGTCATCTTTTCTTACTCTGAGCAACACCACCAGAGAATATTTAATAGTACTTATTGTGCAAAAAGACACATTTCAAATTGAGCTGCCAGTGATTTACAATGGATATATTAATACCATTTTTATCCAAAAAGAATGGGATTAAGAAAGACATTATGAGGCGGTCAAAAGCTTTGTTTCAACAGTTTGTAAACAGATGCAAATAAAGATTGCAGCTTCCATCTAAGAATAAATCAGAAAATCTCATAAACAAAAGCCAACACTTTTCTGGGACTTGAGGGAAAAAAATTACCGAAAGAAAGAAAATGTACGTTAGGAAAAATTAATACAATCAGTGGCCTATCCCTTAGTCATTAAATTCAACAGCTAGTCATTGAGCACCAAGTATAGAACTGGGGAGCAGCTTGGAATGCTAGAGGTTCGTGAGTAATTCCTGCAAGGCTAGTACAGGGAGTGATGACGGCAGTCCAGCCTTGGAAAAGATAAGGTGTGGCAGAGGGCAAAATTAACTTTATACATTGTTGTAGGTTGAATTGTGTCCCAACAAAAATATATGCTCAGGCCTTAACGTCCAATAACTGTGCATCTGACCTCACTCAGAAACAGGGTCTTTGCAAATGAAATCAAGTCAAGATGAGGCCACAGTTGATTAGGGTGAGCCCTAAGCTGAAGACTGCTATTCTTCTAAATAGTGGGAAAACTGGACACAGGAGAGACACGGGGAAAAGGTGAAGGTAGAGGCAGAGACTGGAATGATGCTGCCACAAGCCGGGCAATGCCAAGGATTGTGGGCAGCACCAGAAGGCAGGAGACAGGCATGAAACGCTCTCCCTCAGAGCCTTCAGTGGGAGCCAGCCCTGCTGGGGTTTCAGACTTCCAGCCCATGGAACTGTGAGAGAGTAAAGTTCTGCCGACTGAGCCATCCCGCTCGTGGTGCTTCGTTACAGCAGCCCTAGGAAACTAGCTTATGAGGCGCATTGAGGGCAGGAGGAGAAGGGGCCGACAGAGGATGAGATGGCTGGATGGCATCACCGACTTGATGCACGTGCCTCTGGGTGGACTCTGGGAGCTGTTGATGGACAGGGAGGCCTGGCGTGCTGCGATTCATGGGGTCGCAGAGAGTCGGACACGACTGAGCGACTGAACTGAACTGAACTGGGCGTGCCCTCTTCAAGGATCTGAGAAGGTGAATAGAAGACGAGTCAAAGACACAGGCTCTACAGTCTGATATTTTGACCTTGCCATGCAAGAGCGGCAAGGCCTTCAGCCAGGGCTAAATCTCTCTGTGCCTCAGTTTCCCTGTTTTCAAGTGTGGATAATAATAGGATCCACCTCATATGGTTGTCAGGAAGATTGAAAGTGAAAGTCACTCAGTCATGTCCAGCTCTTTGAACTCCCCAGGCCAGAATACTAGAGTGGGCAGCTGTTCCAGGGATCGAACCCAGGTCTCCCACGTTGCAGGCAGATTCTTTACCAGCTGACTCCCCAGGGAAGCCCATCAGGAAGATTAAATGAGATCAAAGTCATGAAGGCAGCAGGAATGCCATTATCGTCATTCTGGAACTTAAATTTTTTACCCTGCATGCATAACAATTCCCTTTCCCTCCTTGACCTACTTTTTAATCCTCTGACAGTTTAGTGTTTCAAACATGGTAGAATCTGTGATACCCCCATTTCAGTGAAAATCTGAGCTTCATGAACAACAGAATCAAATCTATTTTTGTCATCTCCAGTTGTTACTAGAATAGCCCAACAATAGAAAGGCAAAAATAGTACCAAGTGCCTTTGAGCACAGAGAACAAGGGTCTGTCTCTGTTCTTGTGAGACTGCAGTTGGGTGCCGGGAGAGGGACACACATCCTTGAAGCCAAAAGAAAGAGTGCAGGTACCAATGAAGATACCAAGGGGCAAAAGTAAAGTTTCTCGAGGCAGAGCTGAAGGAGGGGCACACACGAGTCAACAGAAGCTGCAGGGAGCCACCAGGCAAAGAAATCACAGTGGAGGCGAGTTCCAACATGGATTTGAAAAAGAATGGACATATATGGTGGAGGAGGACTGGCATGCACAGAAGACCACGGGCAGTTCCTTGATGTGTTAAACATCAAATTACCGTGTGACCCAGGAACTCCACTCCTAGGTCTACAGCCCTCCAAATTAAAAACAGGTGTTCAAACAAAAACTTGTACACACATGTTCACGGCAGCACTCTTCACAATTGCCAAAAGGTGGAAATAACCCAAATGCCCATCCAGCAATTAATAAACAAAATGTACAACAGAACAGCATTCACCCATAAAAAGGAACAAAGTCCTCATACATGCGACAAAGCACATGAACACTGAAAACATGCTAAATGAAAGAAGCCAGATACAAAAGGCCACATGTTGTGTGAGTCCATTTATATGAAATGTCCAAAACAGGCAAATTCAGAGAGACAGTAATCAGATTAGTGGTTGCCAGGAGCTGAGGGGAGAGGAAAATGGAGAGCAGGGAGAGGGGTTTTGGCAGGGGGGTCATGAAAATGTTCTAGAACTAGATAGTGGTGATGTTTGCACAACGTTATGAATCTATTACTTGCCACTGAATCGTAAACTTTAAGATTGCTAGATGGACAAATGTTTTACATATATATATATATCTATATACATAACCATAAAATAAAAATAAATTCAATGAAAGGGATAAAAAGAAGGAAAGATTTCAGACGAACAACTACAGAAAGCCACGGTGAGTGTGACAGGGTAACATGTTGTGTAGAAATAAGAGAACTAATGGTAATTCATTTGTCACCAGGATGGGATGAACTTGGTACAGCGCCTAAGGCAATTCTTTTTTTATCCAACATCAAAAGGAAACCCAAAAGCAACATTCTCAAAGCTCTACATAGTTTGAACCTACTGGTTAGGCCCTACCCTACTTCCAGATGACTAAGAAACATATTAACAAGTCTTTAAGTCACTGATAAGGAGAAGGCAATGGCACCCTACTCCAGTACTCTTGCCTGGAGAATCCTATGGATGGAGGAGCCTGGTAGGCTCCAGTCCAGGGGGTCGCTAGGAGTCGGACACAACTGAGAGACTTCACTTTCCCTTTTCACTTTCATGCATTGGAGAAGGAAATGGCAACCCACCCCAGTGTTCTTGCCTGGAGAATCCCAGGGACGGGGGAGCCTGGTGGGCTGCCATCTATGGGGTCGCACAGAGTCGGACATGACTAAAGCGACTTAGCAGCAGCAGCAGCAGCAGGTCACTGATAAATTGTTATTGATTGGGTTATTCATCAAGGGGAACATATAAGGTGTCTACATCTTTGTCTTCAAAATTTTAAGTCGCACTTGTTCAAAATTTCTACCTGAGATGTTCTCTGATGAATGCCCATAGGTCCTGCATTTGCAGCATAACTGGTCACCCAGGAGTGGTACTCAAAACTCTAAGTAGATCATGTCACAGGGAACTTGAAGCTGTTTACCAGAAACATGAGGGGATGGGATACCAGTGGCCTGCAGGGCAGATGGTGGGATGGACGCAGCCAGCTGGTCAAGGGTGCTCTGAAACAATCTCCCACTTGTGAAGATGGCCTGCTGCTGGCTATGGAGGCATAAGGAACCTTCTGCAAGCCTGTGCAAGGCCCAGCACAGCACATCCTCACTAGGGACAGTGGACAAGAGAACGGCTGCTTCCCAGCGGAGCCCAGCCTCTGTTACAGAGCGCCGCAGGGCCGACTTGAGCGGGCCTGTTGTCCAGCGACATCTGAGATGAGGCCATGCGCATACCGTGAGGCTGTGCCACCCCCATCCAGCTGCTGAAATAATGAGCAAGCCACTGGGGTAATTTGCGATCACCACCTCAACTCCCAAGCTGGGGGCAGCGAGTCTGGGGCTCCCATGAGTCCACAGGCAAGACCGTTTTCTGGGTCACACAATGTCTCAGGGTCACTGCAAGGCCTGGGTCATGAGGCAGCAGAGGACGCTTCCCTGTCCATATCCTCCCACCACGTGGCCCAGTGACATAGCTGAAGATCCACTGGCGACTGCATCCTGGCTAGGCCTGTACATGATTGTATCGGCTCTCTGTCGATCTAGAAGAGGATGTGTCCTTTAGAAGCTGAAGGGTGGATTGTGATATGGAACATAACAAAGGTAACAAGACAGACATTCTTAAAATTGTAAATGAGGGGACTTTCCTGGTGGTCCAGTGGTTAGTACTACAGACTCCCACTTTGGGGCCGCAGGTTCAAAGAGAACCTGCTCGGGGAACTAAGATCCTGCACCATGTGGCAAAAAAAAAATTTTTTTTAATTTTTAAAAGATGTAACTGACATCCCACCAAAGAGCAATCAGAACATGTAAACGTGACAGGGATACTGAGGCAGAGCACTTCAGGCTCCTGATGAAGCACAAGTTATAACAACAGACAAGAGTTGGTGAGTGTGTGGGGGTCGGGGGTTACTGGTAAAGCTCTGAGCATCCAACGGATTTCTCCAGTGTGGTACTAATAAAAAGATCACTGTTTCAGAAACTAGATTTCTGGCCATTTGGGTCCTTTGAGTCACTTGATTGTAGATAACATTTCAAAAATCATTTCAGCATATTGGGTTTATCTTTTTTTTTAAAGACATTTCACAGCTGAATATTTCAGTATGTACATCCCCCCAAAGCACATTTTCCAACATAACCACAATAATACTATTATCATCCCTATACAAGTTAACAACAGCTGCTTAATATCATGCAAGACCCGTGCACACTGAAATTTTGCTAACTGCCCCCTCCCAAACGTCATTCACAAGTTGGTATGACTGGACCAGTATTTGACAAGGGCCTGGATGGATATGAGACAGAAGCAAATCTAAAAAGCAGAGGAAGGGAAAAAAAATCAAAATTATACCTTACTAAAGCTGATTTAAAAACAATCAAATGAAGCACACACACTTTTGTGGACTTTTTTCTAGTCAGGGTTTGAAGTAGGGGAAAACAGGCACAGATTATTTGGGCAGGAAGGGTTGTCCCCTCCCCCTACCTTCCACTTGCAAATACTTTATCTCTCAGTCTCCCTAACAGCAGCGGGGGAGCAGCCCCTTAGGGGTGTCAAAAACTGAGCAGAGGCAAAAAACAGAGGGATGAATTTGGGGAAACTCCAGGAGATAGTGAAGGACAGGGAAGCCTGGGGTGCTGCAGTCCATGGGGTCAAAAAGAGTCCGATGTGACTTAGCAACAACAACAAACGGGGGGGGGACCAGAAGGAAGCCTTTAAGTAATTTGTAAAAAACCAATGTAGAGATTTGGGGAGGCCAAAAATAAACATGCTGGGAATTTCAGATTCTCACAAAAGGCCACGAGCATTTCCTAGAGCAGCTCTGGACCAGATATTTTCACATATGTCCCATTTAATCCTCAAGGAGATCCATGAGGGATTTTTTTTTTTTTTTACTATCCTCATTATATAGATAAAGAAACTGAGGTTGTAAAGCAGTTTCATGGCCTGCTGTGTAGGAATCATGGTTCTCCACCACCACCACCACCCAAGATGCCCCCATCCTAATCCTTTCCAAGGTAAAGCGGGATTAGGGTCACAGAATTAAGGTTGCCAAGCAGCTGACCTGAAAGTAGGGAGAGTAGCTTAAATGATCCCGGTGGGCTCCATGTAATCACAGGGTCCTTAAATGTGGAACAGGGCGGCAGGAGAGGTCACTCCCAGATCCCAGTAAAGCCACTGCTGGCTTTGAAAATGGAAGATGGTCACAAGACAAGGAATGGGGCTGGGTGCGGGGAGGGGGTGCGACTTCTAGAAAATGGAAAGGGCAAAGAAATGGGCTCCCCCCGCCGCCCCCCGCCCCGAGAGTGTCCAGAAAGTAACACGGCCCTGCATAGCTACTGGGAAAACAATAACTTTGACATTTGTAGGCAAAATAATGTCTTTGCTTTTTAATACACTGTCTAGGTTTGTCATAGCTTTTCTTTCAAGGAGCAAGCATCTCTCAATTTCCTGGCTGCAGTCACCCTCTACAGTGATTTTGGAGCCCAAGAAAACAAAACCTGTCACTGTTTCCATTGTTTCCCTATCGATTTGCCATGAAGTGATGGGACCGGATGCCATGGTCTTCGTTTTTTGAATGTGAATGAGATTAGTGCCCTCATAAAAGAGGCTCCAGAGAGGTCCCTCCCCCTTCCACCATGCAACGACACAGCAAGAAGACAGCCCTGTACAAACCAAACGTTGATCATGGACTTTCCAGAACTGTGAGAAATAAATTTCTGTCATCTGTAAGCCACCAAGTCTATGGTATTCTGTAACAGATGCCCAAGTGGACCGGGACAAGCAGATCATTTGTAACCAAGTAGAGGATTCATGTACAAACAAGTTGGCTGGTGGCATGAGCCACCCAAGCATTAAAACCTCAAGGGGTGGGGGGAGCTGCAGTGTAGACCGCCCACCTGCAGGCAATTGAGAATCTGGTTTTTAAATTCAAATACAATGCTGCTGGTTGTTCCCAGTAGGAACTTTTTATCAGAACAGCCAGAGGCTTCTACCAATTTACACTGTTCAATTCGGCTCACAGAGGACATAATTACATCAGTTCTACAACTCTGAAAATTCTGATAAGCAGCCAACCCAGAAACCTTGTAAATATTACCCCATACAGTAGCATCCGATAGGAAGAACCTGAATAAAACATGAATAGCCTCAAACACAAAGAGCTGGATTCAAACCTTTGATTCCAAAAGCTCCCCAATGCTCCAGACGGACTTTAAAAGATTACCCTGAAAGGAGTGGAGCCCTCTCCTCAGTCACTTGGCACTATTCACTCCAGACAACTATTTCTATCAGCAAAAACCAGCGGTTCCCTCGACTGTGATGGGTGAGTCACCTACTGTGTTGTTCCCTAGTCGCTCAGTCGTCTCTGACTCTTTCGTGACTCCATGGACTGTAGCCCGCCAGGCTCCTCTGTCCATGGGATTTCCCGAGCAACAATACTGGAGTGGGTTGCCATTTCCTTCTCCAGGGGATCTTCCCGACCCAGGGATCGAACCTGGGTCTCCTGTACTGGCAGGCGGATTCCTTACCACTGTGACACCTGGAGGGCTTATTAAAACATTGATTGAAAGAGACACGTGTATCCCAATGTTCATCGCAGCACTGTTTATAATAGCCAGGACATGGAAGCAACCTAGATGTCCATCAGCAGATGAATGGATAAGAAAGCTGTGGTACATATGCACAATGGAGTATTCCTCAGCTATTAAAAGAATATATTTGAATCGGTTCTAATGAGGTGGATGAAACTGGAGCCTATTATACAGAGTGAAGCAAGCCAGAAAGAAAAACACCAATACAGTATACTAACGCATATATATGGAATTTAGAAAGATGGTAACGATATCCCTATATGCGAGACAGCAAAAGAGACACAGATGTATAGAACAGTCTTTTGGACTCTGTGGGAGAGGGCGAGGGTGGGATGATTTGGGAGAATGGCATTGAAACATGTAAATTATCACATGTGAAACGAATTACCAGTCCAGGTTCGATGCATGATACAGGGTGCTCGGGGCTGGTGCACTGGGATGACCCAGAGGCATGGTACGGGGAGGGAGGTGGGAGGGGGGTTCAGGATGGGGAACACGTGTACACCCGTGGCGGATTCATGTCAATGTATGGCAAAACCAATACAATATTATAAAGTAAAAATAAATAAATAAATAAATAAACTGAAAACAATAAAATAAAATCCCTTAAGATAAGAACAAACAGACAGAAAAACATTGCTGGGCCCTTCCAGAGTGTCTGACACAACAGATCTGCTAGGATGGGGGCCTAGCATTTTTTGTTTCCACCAAGCTTCCTGTAATGATGAGGCTGTTGGTCCAGGAACCACACTTTGAAAACCACTAGTATAAATCCATCATCCTACTTTGGGGTAACTCAGAGCCAGCCTTCTGTTGACCAAGAACAGAGTTCAGCTGTTTCAGTGGCTAGTGGCAATTTGCAGCTTCTGTGAGAGTTTCTTTTCCCTCCTTTGCAAAGCACACAAAAGACCTCTGCTGACACACCCATTGATCCTCCTAGAGGCATTTGCCAGTGCACACCTGATCACTTCTAAATCTGAAGGACAGACCACATTAGGATAAAGGCCGCAACACCCAGCTTTACAGACAGAAAATGACACTTTTCAAAACCCAGGGCTGGCAGGGGAGATGGCGGCAGGGGAGTGGGCTATGCTTGAGCACAGTCAGAGACAGAAAGCTGGGCCCAACCTCCAAGGTGCTCTTGTTCATTTCTCTGTTGTTCCTTGTTCATTTCCTTGCTTACCTCTCATCTTCCTTCATGGAACTGCCCCATGCGAGAGCAGGCTTCGCCTTCGCCTCATTCACCACTAACACTTCTAGCAACACAACCTCTAACTGGAATGCAGAGAACACTCAGCCAGAAGTTAATGAATGAACAGGTAAGCCAGTCCAAAGTGAGACGTGGGGCAATGGAACAACTTTTCAACGAGAAGGATGATCATTTAAGAGCTAATGCTTTGACAGCACTACACACGATAACTAATAAGACATGGGACCAACCTAAATGTCCACTGCCAGATGAAAGGATAAAGACGATTTGGCACACACGCAATGGAATGCTGCATTCACGCGTGCTAAGTCACTTCAGTCATGCCCAACTCTTCATGAGCCTGCCAGGCCCTTCTGTCCATGGGATTCTCCAGGCAAGAATGCTGGAGTGGGTTGCCATGCCCTCCTCCAAATGGAATACTACTCAGCCATAAAAAGAATGAAAGAATGCCATTGGCAGCAACATAGATATCATACTAAGGGAAGTAAATCACAAAGATAAAGATAAATACCATATGATATCGCTTATATGTGGAATCTAAAATATGACAGAAATGAATCTATCTATGAAACAGAAACAGATTCACGGACATGGAAAACAGACTTATGGTTACCAAGGGGGAGTGGATGGGGGAGAGATCAATTGGGAGTTTGGGATTAGCAGATGTAAACTATTTATACAGAAAGGATAAATAACAGGTCCTACTGTACAGCACAGAGAACAATTTTCCACATTCTGTGATAAACCATAATGGAAAAGAATATGAAAAAGAATACATATCTGTATAGCTGAATCACTTGGCTGTGATTATAGCAGAAACCAACACAACGTTGTAAATCAACTATACATCAATAAAAAAAAATTTTGAAAATGAGCTAATGCTATGATACAATAGCTCACTGCTTAGTTATAATAAGTCCTTTGGGTCGGTTAGCTTATTTAATTCTCAAAAACCTAGAAGCTGGTTACTTGTTACTAGCCTGAGCCTTCAGGTAAAGAAACCTAGGCCTGGAGAGGAATTTGCCCAAGATCACAAAGCCAGCAAGTGGGATGTGAACTCGGGCACTGCAGCTATAGTGATCATACCCTAAACCCTCAAGTACAATCCATCTGCCTTCCAGGTCCCCGGGATCTTGTTTTTTTCCACAAGCGCAAACTGAAAGACGATGTCCTTCCAATCCACACAGAAACATTTTAAGAGATTGGTCGTCTCCCACCATGGTCTTCAGATGAAAACCAAGATTGTTTAGTTCTTGCAAAGCGGTTTACTTCCTAAGGTCAACTGTTTAAGTTTTCTATCACATTTTTTTTTTCTCCAAGAGCACCTTTTCTCAGCATTTAAGTCATCCTTCTAAATCAGGGCCAGACTCCTGGTTAATTCTCAGCCTCTCACTATCTGGATTTAGGAATGCAGATGGACAGCTGTGTTGTCCAATACATTGCCTCTGGCCGCATGTCACCATTAAGAAGGTTTGAAAATTTAGACTGGACTTCAAAAAGACCTACTCTGAAAAATAATGTAAAATATCTCAACTTTTTATATTGGTTACACCCTGAAATGATATTTCAGATATATCAGATTAAATAAAATTGCTATTAATTATACCTGCTTATCCTTTCAAATAATTTGTAATAGCCTGTGAAAAATAACATGTGGTTCATATTATAATTCTCTTGGACAGTGCTGGTCTAGAATATTCTAGAATAGTTCCTACTGGACAAAATATCTAGAATAGTTTTCCATGTTGGAAATACACAAAAAATATCTAGAATAGTTTTCCATGTTGGAAACACACATTTTCTTTTTTTATATATAAACAGATGATTCTATATTACTGTGTTTTACTGACTCATGGGTAAAATTTTGGAGTGAAAGATACTATATCTATTTTCATTTGTCTGTATGATTATATATGTCTTTTTTTAGAATAGTTTTCCATGTTGGAAATGCATATTTTTTTAATCAGGCTTTTTCTAGAAACAAGGATCAGATTCCTCTAGATTTTAAATGTCACATGGATTCATCAGGGCTCCCACAATTTAGCCGAACGCACAAAACTACTAATCTGACGTTCTACACTTTATTTTCCTATTTCAAAAGTAGTAAATTTAATGGCCATAAAGCAATTCTGCCTTGTTTTGAAACAGGGGGAAATGTTTTTAAGGACCTACCAAGCAGCAATGCAAAACTCCCTAAGGATTCGGCAAATCTCACCCTTTCTCTATCTACTCGCATTAGAAGATTCTGGAAATATGGTGTAAGAAGAAATAACAAGCATTCTCCATTTTCTTGCCACAATTTTCCCTCGAGAGCTACAAAATTATGCAGCATGTCATTAAGTGGGCTGAGTTTTCCCAGAGACATTAACTAACTGAACCTGAGTTCCTGAGCAAGGATCCAAATCAAAGAGACAAAGGCAGGCAAAGAAATGTGACAGAAGGAAATGTACAACCTCTGGTCTGCACAAAGATTTAAAACAGCAGAGGAGGATCCATGTAGTGGATGGGCCCAGCAGAGGCTTCACCAGGGGATTTGTCCTGTCTGCAAATTTATATGTGGGGGAACAGGAACCCAAGGGAAGGGAAGGCCAGGGCTAGAAAAACATTTGTTGTGTATCTACATGTATTTTCCTTCAGGAGAAATCCAGTCATCTGTTAATACAGAAGTCTTGTTCCTAAACTCTGCATTCCCAGGCCAGGACATTTTTATTTTTAGTATTTTAAATAAAAAACCCATTTTAATCCATACGAATCCATGAAACAAATCTCGTACACTCTAAGGAAAATAACGAACTGGATACGTAAATAAACATACACACCAAAAGAATGGATGTCCACTGAATTCTGTCCTTAAGGCCAAATGAGAGAAGTTAGTCCTGTCCTCTCATCGGACTCCTACCAATATCAAATTCTATCACAAAAACAATCATCTAAGAACGTGATGAGAATATCTGCTCTGCACTGATTGCTGCTCCTCGGCCAGTTTTGCCGCCATCTTTAATGTCTGGATAGGTGAACGGTAGCTGCCTTAGGTATTTTTTCAAATCCAATTTCCAACAATGAACAGTACAGTGGGAATGTCCCTTGTGGTTCTTTCTAACTAGTGAACTGACTGGGTCAGTTTATTTCAATATCCAACTGAGGAAACTAGAGGCCAGGGCACTTTTTTTTTTTTCCCTTAAAAAATTTTTGGAAGTCTTATTGAATTCATTACAAAATTGCTTCTGTTTTAAGTTCTGATTTGTTGGCCACGAGGCATGTGGGATTTTAGCTCCCTGACAAGGGACTGAACATGCAGCCCTTACATTGGAATGCAAAGTCATAACCACTGAGCCACCAGGGAAGTTCCAAGGGCATTTTTTACAAAACCATTCTGCACCCCTCTTCTGGTAAATTCTATAAACTGTGCATAACTAAACTATTAAGTACAGATACATGGAGGACAGGTTTATTATGAAGTATATAGGCATCATATGGAAAACAAAATGTCTCTGTGCCTTTATTTCATCCAGAACTAACATGTTAGCTAACACAAGCACTAAACTGCCATCTTGCTTGCCCCCTAAGAGGAATTCTTAGCTGTTCAAGTGGATGTCCACTAAGGGGCAGCTAAGTACCCCAAGTTTATTTGGGACTTATGTGTCCCAAGTAAGTAGCACCCCAGCAAATAGAGGTCACCTCCAAAAATATCCTCTACAGTATTGCCAATAGTGGGGGCACCATTAAGCTTTGGTTGGGAAGTTCACAGGCAAGGACTCTAGAAGCAGACCCCCCATGCCCAAAGATCTTGTCCTTTGCTACTTTTGACCCCTCCTCAGCAAGATTTTCAGAGGCAGGTCCAGGGATGCATGAATGAGGGCATCGTCAGCTCCCCTCCCCATGAAGTGCTTATCACCCTACATCTGTGTCAACGAGCCCCAGTGCCAGGGTCAGCACTGGAGCAGACCAGCGCGATGGACGGAGCGGTGCAAGCGCGGGGAGGGAGTCATCTAACAGCAGCGAGTGAGCAGAGGAGAAGGACCAGGTCTGCCTTCTACGGGAACGTCATGACTGAATTTATGTCTGAATTTTGAGAAGTGTTTTGTTTTGCACCCCCATGGCTTCCACCTGTCATCATCAGGCCTCAAGTGAAAAGCTGACATCTCTTCATTGTGCATAGTTTCACTTTTTAAAAAAGAACAAATATCCAAAGAGCACAAAAACTTAGGCTCTATGCTTTGGCGATACACTGTTCATTTGTTCAATCAGCAACAGAAATGCTATCTACCCCCTTTCTGCCGAGTCTACAACTTATAAGCATAAAACCCACTGCTTTTCTGGTTAGGCGCTGCAAAAGGATTTCACCAAATTAGTATTCTACTTGTGCACTGATGCAAATTTATTCAGATTTTAAGCTAATGAACTAGGAAGCAAAATCTCATCCTGAAGTTTCATGTTTAATCAATGATTAATTTAACCCAATGCCTTTAGGAACTCAAGAGCTATCTTTGTAGGTGCCAGCACAGTTTCCTCCAGTGAAGTCTTCAAACATTCCCCTCTACATATAGCATTCCTTCATCTTCACGTTTATAGTTCTGTATGGATCAGAACACTGCTTCACGTGAGCACGTGAAAAGTGCCTCCGCACAGACAGTATTTATAATTTCCCAGCACTGCTGACATTACAGGGCCTGGTATAGAATCCGGGGCTTTGGACTCAGATCTTAGCCCACATTGAGAGGAGCCACTGCACCCTGAACAGCCACCCTTCTGCTGACGTCACGTTTCCAGCTCTCAAACGTGATGGAACAGGAATGGCGCTTTTGAGGTCCCATGGCTCTCTATCTCAAACCACAGTTGACTCAGTAAGAAGTGTTAGTCACTCAGCCATGTCTGATTCTGCGACCCCCCGGACTGCAGCCTGCTAAGCTCCTCTGTCCATGGGATTCTCCAGGCAAGAATACTAGAGTGGAAGCCATTTCTTTCTCCAGGGCATCTTCCCGACCCAGGGATTGAACCTGGGTCTCCCGCACTGCAGGAAGCTTCTTTACTATCTGAGCCATCAGGGAAGCCCAATCAGAGGTGATAGCAAAACAGACCTTATCCTCCATGGTTGATGCATGAACTCAGGTACTGAGCCACACATACCCCCTCTAATGGTGGCCTTCATCTTCCAACTGCATGAACTGCAGTCCTGTCCATGCAACTGTGACCACGGACACCTGCTCTGTGTCTCTACTGCTGGGAATAAACAGAGACGTCAAGCTCAGAGGATGATGACTGAAGTGGAAAGAGTTATATCAAGTTCATCATTTTGAGTTTCTCCTTCAGGAGCACACTGGGGCCATCCTGGGGGGAGACACAGGGAAGGGCATTGGAGTGAATGGTGTGAACTTCCACATCCCAGTCTGAATCCACCAGAATCCCTGGCAGGGCAGTCAGAGGGCTCACAGGTCCTCTCATTAGTTTCCATCACAAAGCTGCCATCAACACAATCACCCAGTCTTCCTGCTCTTCTTCTCGAAGCCCAGGGTAGAGAAACAGAGATTTGCAACATGGGGAGAGAAGGACAATGGGCTGAGGCAGCGATTGCCACCTGGACTAAACATCAGATTCACTGGGGAGATTTGCATGGTCCCCTCCCACTCACCCCTGAACAATTACATCTGAATCCCTGACCAGAGAGCAGTACCTTATAAAGCTCCCCAGGTTATCCCAGTGTACAGCAAAGTTTGACAACCACTGGTACCTGGGCATATGAGAACTCAGGGTTTTTTGGTTCACAAACAAACAACATTTCCCCCCTTATCATTTATGCATTACGGAGCCAATGCTCCTAATGGCATAGGTTTAGATTCTACAGGTGGGTTGGGGACAGAAAAACAGACTGAGATGTGCTGAATTTGATCATTTCTAAGGCTTCTTTCAGCAACCAAGGGCTCTTTTCCCATGATTTCTAGTAGCATCTCACATCCTATAGGAAACAAGCCAATCACTAACAGAGAATGTCCCTGTATTGCAACATTTTCCCATGTGGCCGTGGGTTACTGGGAACTCTGCTTTGCTGCACAAAGCCATTTGGTTACAAGCCTCATCCTGATTAAAAAAAAAAAAAGTTTTCAATCATTAACAGATCTTCCAAAGCACATAGAAAACTCTTGAAGGTAAAATTCATTTTCCTCAACTGTCTTTCAAGCCTCAGAAGCTAGAAACACACACACATTTCTGTCTCTTGCCCTGGTACACGCAATCAGCAGTTGTGCTTGTCACATGGTTTCTAGCGGAGCCAACTCTCTGTTCTATATTCTTTGTTCAGCAGCCCTGCACACACTGAAGCATTATGTTCCAGCCCTCAGTGAGGGCAAACAGGAAATGCATTCTTTTCTCTGGAAGAGAAAGATGCCACTTTCTGCCTTTTATTTTTTTTCAGCGCAGGGCAAGATGATTTGAAACGTCTACCCATTTGGTTCCTCAATGGCCCCCTTCACCCTTGGTCTGTTTTTTTTCTGTTTGTTTGTTTTTTGTTTTGGTGGGGGGGGGGTGGGTTTTAAAAACCAAGACAAGAAATGAAGTAGGCTTTTGGCCTTTTGTTTCCCGAGCCAATTATTGACAAATAAAACCACAACTGGTGCTGGTGGTTAATGATACCTCTTTCTCGGTAAAATGTTTCTGCATTTTAGACCTCTCCCCATTGGCCTCCAAAACTACACACCACTTTCCTTCACCCTGGAATCAACAGCCCTCTAGGCCAACTAGAACAATGGGACATAAGCAGGAAAAAAGGAACTTACAGCCCCATCTGGAAACATGCAGCTTCTTATTCTACAGGTTTGGGCTGGGGCCTGAGGATCTGGAACTCCAACAGACGCCCAAGGGGCTGGTCTTGCCACTGGTCTCAGGACCACATTTTGAGAAGCAAAGACTTAGATGGTGGTTTTCAAGCTCAGTGCATGCTGGGGCACACCAGTGGAACCTAAGCCCCTGGGGCGAGACTCGACATTGAGTTGAACCAGGGATTCTATTCTAAAACAATTTCTAGAGAAGACCATCAGAAAAACAGTGCTCAGGCACCAAATCTCCATCTTACAACCTGTACAGTAGCCGAGGCTAGAAGACAGAAGATACTAAGTCTGAACGTATGGATAATGGCCAATTCCCATTCCCAGGGAGGAGAACATATAAACCACAGTAAATCCATCCATCTAAAGAATATCTGTGGTGGTTGTTGTTCAGTCACTCAGTCCTGTCCAGCTCTTCGCAACCCCACAGACTGCAGCACGCCAGGTTTCCTGGTCATTCACTATCTCCCGGACTTTGCTCAAACTCATGTCCATTGAGTCAGTGCCATCCAACCATCTCACCCTCAGTTGCCCCCTTCACTTCCTGCTCTCAATCATTCCCTCAATCATTCCCAATATTTGCAGCATGCCTACAAATCCCAAGAAAACCCTGCTGGGCATTTGGGATACCTAGCAGAGCAAGACAGATGTGGTCTTTACACTCATCAAGCTGACCTTAGTGAGCAAAGGCATTACTCGAATAACCATGCCAATCGTTGCAATTTTAAGCCACCATAAGCACTAGGAAAAAAGTACTGAGGGTAATAAGAAGTGGAGCAGAGTGCTGGCTTCACATTAGAACTGGGCAAACATAGAGTTTGTTTATTGTCCAATCACTGATCATGGAATTTTAAACACTGTGGTTATATACGTATAACACGAACTTTGTAATTCAGTGGCCTTAAATACATCCACAGGATTAAGTAACCATCACCAGCATCCATTCTCAGAACTTGTTCATCACCAGAAACAGAATCTCTGTAACCATTCAAACAACTGCAGGATTTTTTTTTTGACTACAAGGGCTTTTGGAAGCTTGTACTTCTGCAGCCTGATTTTCTAGAGGAGGAAAACTGACTTTCCAGTTCAGAACATCTGCCACAGTCTCATGCTGTAAAACCAAATGAGACCCCAAAGAAAAGCTCCTAGATTGCAAAAAGTGTAGCAATGTCTCTGGCCTCTACCTGCCCCATGCTGGTAGCACTCTCCCCAGTTGCAGTGAATAAGCACATCTCCAGACATCAACAGATGTGTCTCCTGGAGCGCCAGGGCCTGGTGGAGAACCAGTAAATCAGAAGGATGCTGTCTTCAAGTGCCACCTTTTCAAGGGCTGAAGAACTGGGCTCAGTCTCACTTGGGACCCGAAAAGAAGACATATCCTGCCTTCTAAGAGGACAAACCCACTTCCTCCATGTGCAAGGCTGCGACAGCCCCACCACTGCACATATGAAAAGCCTCTTGGGAGAGTCTTTTTTTAAACTCCCAGTGCCCAAGCTCAGATCAGTTATGCCAGAATATCTGGGGATGGGGCTTGGGTACAAGTAATTTTTTACTTTTGTTGAAGTATAGTTGATTTATTGGGTTGGTCAAACAGCTTGTTTGAGTTTTTCCCTAAGGTGTTACAAAAAAAACCCGAACGAACTTTTTCAGCCAACCCAGTACAATGTTGTGTTAATTTCTGCTGCGCAGCAAACTGATTCAGTTATATATATATATATATATATATATATATATAATTCTTTTTCATATTCTTTTCCATTACAGTTTACATAGCTCCCTGTGCTATACAGTAGGACCCTGTTGGTTTTTTATTTATTTTTAATTGAAGGATAATTGCTTTATAATACTGTGTTGGTTTTTGCCAAACATTAACATGAATCAGCCATAGGTGCACATATGTCCCCTCCCTCTTGAACCTCACTCCCACCTCCCACTCCATCCCAACCATCTAGGTTGGGTCACAGAGCCCTGGTTTGAGTTCCATGAGTCACACAGCAAATTCCCACTGGCCATCTATTTTACATATAGTAATGTACATGTTTCCATGTTACTCTCTCCATACATCTCACCCTCTCCTTCCTCCTGTCCCTCCCCCGTGTCCAAAAGCTATTTTTAAAATTTATTTTATTGACATAACTAGTTTTAAAAGATCTCCAGATGACACCAACATGCATGCATCCAAGGTAAGCGTGGTGGTGCGTGGATCACCACCCTCAGCATCACCCAGGAGTCGTGAGAGATGCAGAGTCTCAGGCTCCTGGCAGCCCTGCTGAATCCAAATCTACATTATCACTAGATCCCCTGGCATTTGAGAAATGCTGCTATGGACTTCATGAAACATAGCACCTTGCCTTGTGAGCAGTCACGCTCATCTTTTTCCCCTAGCTGCACAGAGCAATTCAGATTAAAAAAAAAAAAAAAAACCCACTACCCAATCTTGCAAATGGTCATTTTGAAAAGAGCTGCTTCTCAGGTTCCCTCCTCCAAGCCCAAGAGGCCACACTTTGCGGGTAGAGACGCCAAGGGAGAAGTGTGGCATGTTTGCCTCTGTCTGAGCCTGCAGTCCCCCAGAGGGGGCTGGGCATGCCGCTATGCATTCCGTGGGTGCTTGATCAACATGGGCTGGCTGGCCAGCCCAGATGTGAGAACAAAGTGTGCCTCTCTCTGAGTTGGGGGAGATGGACCGACTGAACCATTTCTTGCGATTTAGGGCAAGCAGTCCCAAGTTGGCTTGACTCTAGGCTTTGAGAAGCAGGAGGGCTACAGGCGCAGAGCGGGAAGGAGGGGGTGATTGGAACAGTAAGAGGCCAACCAAGAGGCTGCGGGGGGCACAGAACGTATTTACTGTACTCAGGGCATGGAATAAACAGAGGAGAAGTATGTCGATCACTGCCTAATGAATTCGCTTCTGGCTGCCAAAGTAGGAGCTGAAGAACAATGAACAATCCGAGCGGCTTCTGTTTCCACAATGCAGCCTTGTCAATGTCCATGGGCAGAAAATTCTGCCTACCATGCACGGGGGCATTTTTCTTTCTGGGCTGTGCTCTCGATCTGGGCAGTGAATTGTGTACCTAAGAAACATTTCATTTGGGGGCCAAGCAAATGAACATTTGAACTGTCTATCCTGCTGAGTCCTTGGGGACGAGAGGATTTCGTTTTCTGGAAACCATTTTCTGAAGTAGCAGCAAGGGCTCAAGACGGCAGCGGTGGTCTGGTTAGCTGGATATGGACATAGCAAAAGTGTTTCGAGAATCTCCTTGCCCACAAAACCGCCTTGTGGGCACAGCTTGGCCTTCATCATTCTGCCTTTGGATCTTCAGTCATTATTTGTCAGTTACCCTGACGAGTCATGTCTGTATCTCCCATAAATGAGTTCTGGCAAGTACTAAAGAAGAGCATGGTAATACAAGCCATGCCATCCATTTCTGTGGATGATTAGGCACCAGGAGGCCTGCTTGAGTTGTCCCTAAACTAGCAGCTTGAGAAGTCCAGGAATACTGACTTATTTCAGATAAGGCTTCAAGGCTTCAATTCAAAATAAATGGTCTCATATGCAGTCCAAAAGGGTTAGGAAGTAATCACATGGACCCTTTAGTCAACAGTCTCCCCCATTTTCAAAAAAAAATTTTTTTACATAAAAAATTTAGTCTTGCCTTTAGAATTAAGTTAGGCTAGCTTAATTACTCCAAAAAAGTTAACAAGAATAAAGGAAGCATCATGTTTAATCTTATCACCCAGAGATAACTTCTGTTAACATACATACAGATAAACTTCTATATTCAGTTTTTCTGTTTAGCTCTATACATTTTAACAAGTCTTATCTGTTCTACCATCAAAATATCTGAGAGCTGACTACTTTTCACTTCCTCCCACTACCACCTTAGGTAAGTCCCCATTTTTTTTTTTTACAACAACTAGATTGTATCATAGAGAAGGCAACGGCAACCTACTCCGGTACTCTTGCCTGGAAAATCCCATGGACAGAGGAGCCTAGTGGGCTGCAGCCTATGGGGTCGCAAAGAGACGGACACGACTGAGCAACTTCACTTTCACTTTTCACTTCCATGCATTGGAGAAGGAAATGGCAACCCACTCCAGCATTCTGACCTGAAGAATCCCAGGGACAGGGACTCTGGTGGGCTGCTGTCTATGGGGTCACACAGAGTCGGACATACTGAAGCGACTTAGCAGCAGCAGCAGCAGATTGTACCATAAATACCATTCTTTTATCTTTGAACAATATACATATATAAAAGCCAACATTTTGAACTCCACAATTTTTTCATTGCTATACCTCTATTACTTAAAAGTAAAAGCTCATATATTCCCAATACATGTAAGTTTAGGTTAAAGCACTAGATAGATAGATAGTAAATACAAGGTTAATTTCGTTGTTTTTAAATAAATGCAGAGGGGTCAGTATTTTCTTCCTGTGCCCGGTGAAGCACGTTATATGTCCCTCTGTGATAAACATAGCTCTGTGCTCGCATGTTCTACTCAAGGGTGTTCCACTGGGTAAAGATAATTTGAGGCAATGAAAGATAAATATCATTGTGTTATTCTCTGATTTGTGTCATGACAATTTAGTTTTAACCTTAAATGCATTTCTGAGTTTCCTCTCGTTTGTACAATGTTCTGGTGTGGAATTCCAGTTCCATTTCCCTTATAGCACTTGTCTGTACTGAGTGGTAACTGATTACTAACAAAAAGTTAAGCAGCTGGAGAAAACTAATTCAAAAAGATACACACACCTCAATGTTCACAGCGGCACTATTCTCAATAGCCAGGATATAGAAGCAATCTAAGTCTCCATCAACAGATGAATGGATAAAGAAAATACAGTATTTATGTGTGTATATCATATCTTCTCTACCATATGTATATATGTATACAATGGAATACTACCCAGCCATAAAAAAGAATAATGCCATTTGTAGCAATGTGGAAGGATCTAGAGATGATCATACTCAGTGAAGTAAGTCAAAAACAAGTATCATATGACATCACTCTTATGTGGAATCTAAAATATGATACAAATGAACTTATTTACAAAACAGAAATACAGACATAGAAAACAAACTGATGGTCACCAAAGGGGTAAGGGGATAGAGGATTAGCACATACCCACCACTGTATATAAAGAAGATAACAAGATCCTGCTGTACAGCAGAGGGAACTATATTCAGGGAACTATAATAACCTATAATGGAGAAGAATATGAAAAAGAATATATATGTATATGTATAACTGAATCACTTTGCTGTATACCTGAAACTAACACAACACTGTAAATCAACTATTATTTCAATAAAAATAAACAAACAAAGAAAACTAAAGGGTCACATCACTTCATTTCATCTCGCTGCTAAAGCAGAAAGTCACAGATAGGCTTAAGGATAGAACTTCTCTGAGCTCAAAAAGATGCACTAATTTTTCTAATTATGGAGAAGGG
The DNA here is from genome assembly GCF_032405125.1 of Capricornis sumatraensis. Lineage (NCBI taxonomy): Eukaryota > Metazoa > Chordata > Mammalia > Artiodactyla > Bovidae > Capricornis > Capricornis sumatraensis. The sequence continues at coordinate 133,637,091 of NC_091092.1, read as the reverse complement.
AGTTCCGAGGAATGGTCTTTGACAAACAGAAAATACGTTTAGTCTTCCATCCTAAGTACAGAATGAAATAATCAGGGAAGGTGCATGTGACCATGTGTCCATTAGACCAGGGTTTATGAAGCAGCTTGTCATGTATAAGGTTTGTTGCCAAAGTTAACAAGTCACAATCATTGCCCTCAAAATGCTTACAAGATCATGAAGGAAACAGACATGTAAACAAATCAATGTAATACCATGTGATCTGATGGGTAAGAGAGACAGAACCTATGCAGGATGATACCACAAAAGAGAGAAAAATGAAACTGTCTACACAGAGAAGAAGAAAGGGCCTTTGAGAGGAACACTAAAGCAACAGTAGAGGCTAGTTAGGCAGACAAGGTGAGGAAGGGAGTAGGAACAGAATATGCAAAGGCAGAACACTACGAAAGACTGTGGCAAGTTTGAAGGGACATGAATTAATTGGAAGGATGGTGGTAAAAAGTATATATGGGAATAAGAAGGTTGAGCACTGAAGAATTGATGCTTTCAAGCTGTAGTGCTGGAGAAGACTCTTGAGAGTCCCTTGGAGAGCAAGATGATCAAACCAGTCAATCCTAAAGGAAATCAACCCTGAATACTTGTTGGAAGGACTGATGCTGAAGCTGAAGCTCCAATACTTTGGCCACTTAATGTGAAGATCTGACTCACTGGAAAAGACCCTCATGTTGGGAAAGATTGAGGGCAGGAGGAGAAGAGGATGACAGAGGATTAGATGGTTGGATGGCATCAATGACTCAATGGACACGAGTTTGAGCAAACTCCAGGAGATAGTGAAGAACAGGGAAGCTTGGAGTGCTGCAGTTCATGGGATCACAAAAAGTCAGACATGACTTAGCAACTGACAACAACGTTAGGAAATGTGGCAAGAAATAAAGATATAAGCCAACAAAGACTTGTAAAAGATATATCTTCTATCCTTTGTATCAGTGATCAAATCCATTCTTGAGACCTTTAACAAAATTCCCAGGGTGGCCAGGGGAACGAAATAGTTTCCCAATCACTAAAGGTTGAACACTGTAAGCCCCATAAGAGGAAACCAAAAGGCCTTGTGGGCTCAGACTAAGGGCGAGGGAACACTGTAGACATCATTTCTCCCTTTAGTGACCAAAAGTTAAACTCTGGTGTGGTCTTCTGCTGGTGTGTGTGTGCACGTGTGCTCGGCTATGTCTGACCCCATGGACTGTAGCCTGCCAGGCTCCTCTGTCCACAGGAATCCCCAGGTAAGAATACTGGAGTGGGCTGCTATGCCCCCCTCTAAGGGATCTTCCCAATCCAGGGATCAAACCCACATCTCCTGCACTGGCAGGCGGATTCTTTACCACTGTACCACGAAGGGCTCCATGATCTCCCATTGCTAAACTCCTGGCAGACACTGGGGATGGGGGTTAGGCAGAGAGGCCTTGCCTATGATGCTTCCAAAGCTGAGGCACCATTTTGAGTCTCTCTTTTCATTAGCAGGTCTGGGCAAGATTTTTGCAGGGGAGGTTAAGTGCAGCTGATGCGTGGGGGTAACTGCAAGATTTTGCTTGTAGGACAGAGGCTTTGAACAACTCAAGGCTGGACACAATGATCATGCCCTCCCTGTAGTTCTGCTCTCAGTCGGCATTTAGCCAATTTATTCTCAGGGGTCGACCAGACTGCCACAAGCAACTTTAACTCTTGTGACTTCACTTGGAGGGTCCTCTAATGAAACTTTCAATGAGCATATTCTGGAACATTTTGATCAGGGGTCAGTGAACTCTTTTTGGTAAAGAGCCAGACAGTAAATATTTTAGGCTTTGTGGGCCACATGCAGTCAGTTGCCATGACTCAGCTTTGCCACTGTAGTACAAAAACAGCCATGGATAATATAAGAAGGAAGGGGCATGGCCGTGCTACAATAAGCCTTTATTTATGGACACAAATTTGGAGTTCATGTAATTTGCACCTATCGTGAAATATTATTCTTTTTCTTTACACCATTTCAAAATACAAAAATCCTTCTTAACCTGTGAGCCACTGAAAAACCAGTGGCAGGCCAGATTTGGTCTGCGGGTGTCACTGGGGAAAGGGTTCTGTCTCCAGGACAGCTCAGGGAACACTCACTGTGTTGCTATAGTAAAACTAGACAAAACGCTATGAAATCTGGCTGATCGGACAAACTAGATGGCAAAAGTTTATCACGCAATTACCACCCAAATTTGATCCCTCTGTGTGAGTTTGTGTAAGGCGGTCCTTTTCATCCACGGATCTCAGAGTGCATTTCATTTGTCTTATGGTTAGAGGAATATTCCTAGGTAGCATACTCATATGGTAGAATCATATGCTGGGGGTATTTCTTCTTTTGGTCACTCTTTGTTACAAACTAAATCATAGCTTCATACATTCATTTCCCCCAGTGATTATTCATGTTGAACAAAAATTCACACAACCACATGAGAGGAAATTATACAGCAGATCAAGGAGTTGGTTAGGAATGCCATGTTGTGTTCTTTCCTGGATGCAAACTGGCTACGGGACCACTTTCCATTTTATAGGTTGCATCTGCAACAAAAGGGTCTGCTGCTTTCAATCCATTTGAAGGAAACAGCATATCAGTTTGCTGAAACGTGGCGCTTTTGATCAAAGGAGACCCAGAGCAGGCTCCCACACACTCCCTGTGTCTTATCCTCTCTGACAACCGCTCAGCTTCTAGGAGATACACATGACAACAATAAGTGAGTTGTGGTTACTGTTTTCCCTGAAATGTTACATCATTTTGGTGAGAAAAGCACTCTTCTTTATTTGCCATGCAAACATTTTCTTTGGGGGGTTTTTCTCATAATGGGAGAGATCTTCATTTCAGAGTGTCTATTGGGGCATCTTAGCTGATGCTCTGCTTTCATTATAGCTTCTAAATATACCCACATAATCACAACAGCCCAGGATGGGAGGGTCAATAAGCTCCTTGTTATGATCCTGCCCCACAGTAAGGCTGTGACTTACCTGAAAGTGTAATTTCCACCAAACATAATAATAATCTGGTCCTTTTTTTTTCCACTTTAAGATTTCTCAACTTGTGTTGAAACATGCTGCTTTCATTTCCCTGGAGGGGAATAATATTCCTTTGGCAAAATTCTTAGGTCAAGCTCATGTGTATTTTGGAATGGACCAAAAGCTGGGGGAAAAAAAGAACAGCTATCATCTGGAGGGAAAAATCATAGCCCACTCCTAGGATCTGGAAAGGATCTCCCAGACTGTACACTGAAGACTGCTAGTACCCTGGGATGTTATGAAGTGTTCCACAGTTAAATATCTGAAAAATAATTTATATATATCTCCATCACGGAAATTAGTCACAGAGTTCAGAAGATTAGCAACAAAGCAATCTTTTGTAAAAACCTCAGTGTTCCAGACATTTCTAGGACCTCAAAATCTCCATTTTCCCCTAAGGAACATCTGTCAATATCTTGAGATACTAGTGTCTAATTGATAGGATAGAAATGTTGGGATACAATGAGTGTTTTTTTCTTTTTAAAATCTTAAATATGGTGCATGTGAACAAGAATTAAAAATAGAAAGTAGGTAGTTTATCATTTTAAAAATTAAGAAAAATGAGACCTCTGTATGGCTGGAAAAGGACAGAACCAATCACCGTGACTCACGTACTGTGAGGTTTCAGGAGCCACCCCCTGTATGAAAGGTGTTACTGGTGTGAAACCATATCCTGTACAGAGAGGAAAAGAACAAACAGAACTGGCTAATCAGAAAATACAAAGCAGACCTCGGCATTACCCCTCACGCTTCTCAAAGCTTTTTAAATACCACAGTTAAAATACATGACTAAATAATAGATTGAACCATATGAAATCACCAGTTTTGTAGGTCGGGAATGATCCCATGTTGGCAATTTCACATAGTTCGCTCTAACAAAGGAATTACATGGAGAAAGGTAAAAGATAATGCTTGTCTAGCATTTTAAAAATTAAACCAGAGAAACTGTGATGATTCAGCTAATTAATCTGATTTTTACCAGTGAGAACAAAAAATAAGGAACATTTATTCCAGATGATGGAGTCAACTGTTGAGCAGACATGTTTTTATTTGTAGGAAAAGTCTGGATTTTGTCTTAAGTGTATGTAACACACAGGCTCAACGATTTTTTACCAAAAGCTGAGCTCAGTCTATAAGAGTCTACTGGTCTTAGGATTTGTTAGAATTGTGTATTTTAGAATCTTCTCTCCTTCAGGGTCAACAAGGGTTAAAGTCATCTTAAATAACCCAACAAATCTTCTCTCCTTCTGTTGAGTGGACCAACATGTCTCAGTTGACATGAGGTGACTATCATGTTGTCTTCCAACAAAGACTGTAGTCAGTATAAATTTACAAATATCTCTCAGGAGCAAACTGCCTAATATTAAGGTTCTTTTAACGTAAATGGAAAATTACCCTTGACAGAAAAGAATTTTCAAACAACCCATCCTCTGAGGAGCTACTTTTATCTCCTGCTGCTGCTGTTTTAAATGATTCAAATACAAACGGATGATATTAATACACTGAAAAATCCCAATGCTCCCACATGTACATCCCTTGCAACAAGGCTGGTTTGCAAATCAGCATACCTAGACTTAACGCATCAATCTGTATTTATGATTCTCTTGAGGGAAAAGTCGTCCACAGTGAATTATTTTTATTATTAAAAAAGTATCTTCAATCTGTGGGTCAGAACATTGCACCACTTTCCTACCCAGCTGCAAGTCATATTTAAGAATCCAAAGGAATGTCCTAAGTTTGTTCCAAAAATGTCCAGATGGGCTCACTCGCATACCACGCCAAAAAATCCCGACGGCCAGGCGTGCACGGCCTGATCAGCCCACCACGTTCACACCCCACAAGGGGCAGGCATGCTCCTCCTTCCTCCAGCAGGGGCCCTTGCGACACATACATGCACAACTGCCACAGATCTCAGGATTACAGAAGTCTTTTCCTTGCAGTCTACTTAACTGCTCTTCTTTATGTTACCATGAATTAACTTTCCCATTGAAATTGATTAGCAGTATATATTACTGTCAATTGCAGAACGTGGCCACTATAAACTAGTTGGTGCCACCACAATGGGTTAGACTCACTGCTGTCAAGGAAGAGAAGGAGCTACTTGTCTTAGTCTCTGCTGCCTTACAGGCAGCAAGTGTGTGATTTCCTTTAGGCAAGGACTTCTAATTTCGGCACTAAGGACATGTGAGGCTGGACCATTCTTTGCAGTGGACACTGTCCTGTGCTCTGTAGGATGTTTAGCAGCATCCCTGGTCTCTACCCACTAGATGCCAGTAGTGCCACCCAGATGGGCAACGAAAAACTTCTGCAGACACTGACAATGGGCCCCTTGAGAGCAAATCACCCCCCAGAGAAGCATTGCTTCAGACTTTCTAAAATTCTGAGGATATTTGAGGACGCTCTTATAACTGCCTTTGTGTTCTCTTAGGAATTTGCAGCTCAAAGTGGCACCCTTGGACCAGCAGCATCTGGAACATCTGGAAACCTGTTGGCAATGCAGACTCTCAGGCCCCACCCCCTACCTGCACTTTAGCAAAACCCATGGGTGATGCGATGCACAGTAAAGTCTGAGAAAGCCCTACCCTTTCATATCTTAGGTTGGAATCTATCATTTAGTATGTTCAAAGAAAATGACTCGTTAACTAAAGATGCTAAATATAGACTAATGAGCCAGAATCATTTATTATTCAATAGCTGATTTCTTCCCTTTTGTTTTTGGCCCCATACATACTTTTTCAAAATTGTTCTCTATACAGAGACAAACAGAGTGCTGGGAATTGGGCACTTGCTCTTACGCCCCACTTTCTCGCAGGGACCGTGCTCTGTTAGTCAACCCAGTGTACTTCCTGCCAGGCTCATTCAACGCAGCCCCAACAAGTTGTCAACCCCCTCCAACTCAAGGATACCATTCTCAGGTAGTCTGACAGTAAGTTTAAAGGCACACGAGTTTAAGATAATTGACAATCCAGGATCTGCATTTTCAACAGGGGCAATATTACCCCCAATATGATGAAAACGGGTTCTTGAGGGGCAAAAGGAAACCTTACTCTTCTTACATAAAAAGCACAAAAACACACCCAGTCCATAAACATACAGATGGTTTATTTGAGGTATTAAGATTTCATAGGGAAGCAATTTGGGAAAAAATATCTAAAATGTCCTCTGGTGGGGGGGAATGTCTTCTTTTGAGGGAAAAATGTCTTCTTTGGGGGGAAAATGTCTAAAAAGCAATAACAAAATAAGACATTGAGAAACAATGATTTTTTTAAAAAATGGTCTCTTGAAAGATAAAGTCTTCTAAGACCCCGATGTACCCTTGGGTAAAGCTCACGAGTCCTGTGTTTGTGTCAGCAGACAGAAACACACAAGCAGGAATGGGAAAGCCCATGGACAGGGAGAGAAAACCGTCTGGAGCTCTGAGTCCCAGCCTGGTCACCTCCCTACTACAGAAGTCCCCCTCTCCCTCAAAGCCTCAATTCCTCACCACCATGTACCTTGTCAAGAGGATGAGATGCAGGGACTACTGAAGGCATTCAACATGACCTGGCATAAGGTAAGTTCAAGGGCAAGGTTAACTTTCTCTTTTCCTCTTAAATAGCCTCTCTAACCATATGATTTTGCAACTTTTTAAAAAATATAACTGATCTACAATGCTGTGTTAAGTTGCAGATATACAGCAAAGCAACTCGGTTAGGAGCCCTACTCTTTAATACCCTAGGCCGGAATCTATCATCTAGTATCATATATATATATATATATATATATAATTATTATTTTCCATCATAGGCTATTACAAGTTACTGAATATAATTCCACATGCTATACAGTAAATCCTGGCTTATTTTATGTAAGGACTTTTAAAATGTCATTAATTTTGAGGGTTTTTTGGCAAATAAATCTATTCCTTGTTTGGATTCTGAATAAATCATAAACAGGACTTTAGTACATCCTATTATAGAGCATTTTCACTCCCCAAATACTGTATTCAACAGGGTGAAGTTAGATGTAAGGTTTAGGGCTATAATGCCACACAGGTGGTCCTAAAAATATCCTTCTTTACAAAAATGCACAATAAAAAAGCATATGTTTTATGGGGAAAAATGAGGTTCAGGACACGATACTCAAAAACTTCATCCGTGCCACACATCATAAAAAAGAAACCTAATAAAAACGGTAACATTTTATATAAGTGAAATGATTAATATATAAATATAACCATCAATGTTTTCCTTCCCCTTGAAGGAAGATCTGAAGGGTGCTTTGGGGTGGCTGACGGGTACTACAGCTTATGAGTTACTGTGAAGAGGGTGACCTCAAACTGGGGGTGGGGGGCACTGCAGCCCAGGTTGAGGGGATGCACCTCCTAATGTGGGTCAGCTCAGAGATGCAGGAGGTGTGAGAGCTGGTGTGTTCTGTCTGTTCTGACTTTGCTCAGCTCAGTTGGGTGTAGTGCTCTGCTTTCACCAAATGTTTCATGAGGAGAAAATGGCACGTAAGGAAATGTGAATTCCCGTTAAGCTCATGCAGTTCCCTACTGTATCAATTCCATTGGAACACATGTATGATTTCAAAACGGAGCTAGGACAGAACTGACTGTATTAAGCCAGATGGCTTCATTTTTTCATCTTGGGTGTTCTGCAAAAAAGAAAGACTCCTTTTTCTGATGGATGTTTTAATTCAGAATCAGATCCATCAGCTGTAGTCTTAAGTCTTGAGATATGTCTAGCCCATGTTGCCATACAACAATGCTTTCAAGAACAGTATTTCATGCCATTCCCGAGTTGCTGCAGAGTTCAAGAATTCACAAAAGTAACGCAACGTGATGAACACAGGAGGCAGCTGTGGAGAGGATTCTAGACTCACAGAGAGGGGTCTACATGCAAACTCCTGTCTGCCTTGCAACGTCCCTTCACCGCTCTGAGCCCCGATACCAAATCTCTCAACTCAGGTTGCTCTGAGGATGAGATGAGATAATACATGGTTGAAATTACCTGGGCCAGTGCTTGAAAAATATCAGCTGAATGTAAATCTGGACACGGATTGACTGATAATCATGAAGAAAGCTTAACTTTGTCCCTCTACGAAGTAAGGAGCACCGTATCAAAAACATTCTTTATTTTACTGCCTTGGCATAAAACGGTCATTGAAGTGGCTATAAAAATGCAGATAAAATAGAAAATAAACATGTGAAAGACTAAGGCAGTTTACAGACACAGGAAGACGTGGGGGAAAGCAGTCACCTCTACCAACGCAGAGAGAATTTCATTTCCTCCTTCAGGGTTTTATTAGCTTTCGTCTCCCTGGTCTCTTGTCTCAGTCTGGAATGTCCCACTTCCTCGTCTAAAAAAGAAGGTTCAATCTCCTGCGTCTACAAAACTTACTCTTGCTCAATCCATTCCTCCTGTCAGAGTGTTGGAAGGAACTTCAGAGTCATGTGATGTGGTTTCATTCTTCCTCAAGACCTGCCAGGAACGAAGAGCTCTTGTTCCCAAAGCCCAGCCAGCCAGACAAGGTCATGCTGCCAAATCCCAAGAGTTCTCTTGTTTGTTTTAGGGAGTCCACGTGCAAATCTCCTTCGACAGAGAACACGCACGTGAACCTGAAGATGGACATAGACTGCAAGAATGGAGCTGTGAACTCGGTGAATTTTCCTTCCTGTTACTCTCTGCTCTTAATGCGTGCATGCTCAGTTACATCTGACTTTTTGTGACCCCATGGACTTTAGCCCATCAGGCTTCTGTGTCCATGGGATTCTCCAGACAAGAATACTGGATTGGGTTTCCTCCTCCGTGGGATCTTTCTGACTCAAGGATCGAACCCAAGTCTTCTGCCTCTCCTGCACCGGCAGAAGAACAACTCTACCACTGAGTCAAAGGTCCACACAGTCAAAGCTATGGCTTTTCCAAGAGTCATGTACAGATGTGAGAGCTGGGCCATAGAAGGCTGAGGACCGAAGAATGGATGCTTTCAAATTGTGGTGCTAGAAAAGTTTCTTGAGAGTCCCTTGAATTCCAAGGAGATCAAATCAAATACTAAAGGAAATCAAACCTGTATATTCATTGGAAGGACTGATGCTGAAGCTGAAGCCCCAATACTTTGCCCATCTGATGTGAAGAGCAGACTCATTGGAAAAGACCCTGATACTGGGAAAGAGTCATGGCAAGAGGAGAAGGGGGCGACAGAGGGTGAGTTGGTTGGATGGCATCATCGACTGAATGTACATGAATTTCAGCAAACTCCAGGAAACAGTGGAGGACACAGGAGCCTAGCATGCTATAGTCCATGGGGGTCACAGGGTCAGACATGAATTAGTGACTAAACAACAACTCCTCTCTGCTCAACCTGGTCCTGAAACTTAGATCCCAGGGAACTTTCCCAACAAAGAAAGAGATGCTTTGAAGGCTGAAGTTGGCCTGCTGATTTTCTTTCTCATTACACATTAATTAAATTATCTCCAGTTTTGTTTTATTTTTAAAAAAGAATTGCTTACCATCACATAGGAGGAAAGGTGACAATACAAGGTTACCCTAGAAATGTAAACTTCTAGTATCAAGACTCATCATTTGTTGGTCTGAATTTAGATTCCTATACAATCTTTGGGCTACTAGTGGATAGAGAAAGTTAGGAAACTGTGTAATAAGTATGGTTCCCATATTTGGTCCCCCATCAGTGATGCAGAACCTCCTTTAACACCTCTGCAGCAGTAGAAATACAAATAGGATCCTGTTTGCTAAGGTCTTTATTCCTATCTGGCAAGAGGTGCCCTCAGAAACAAGCAGGAAATACTACAGGCCCAACACAGGAATGTTCCCTCTCTCTTAATTTGTTATTAAAGGTGATTCCATAAGGGTGGATTGAATTTATTGGGCATTTGTGTTGATTATCTCACTTGATCATGGACAATCGCTTGCCCGTCAAGTGATTTCTCTACACCATCTCATCTACTCCTTGGAGAGGGTATTACTCCTTTTTCAACAAGGTCACGCAAGCACACAGAGGTTAAGCAGCTTGGCCGAGATCATGAGATAGACAGTGGAAGTCACAGTGCTAACACCCGGGCCTCTGCTAACACCTTCTACTCAGCCACAACAGCCCCCGCCGAAGGAGCGGCCCAAAGGCCAGCAGAAAATCACTAAGGAGGAGGTCAGGCCTCTGTCTCCCACCCCAGTCAGGACTAATGACTCACACTCACAACCAAAGGCCAGTCCAATCACAGAGAAGCCTGTCTCTTCTTATCCCAATGGCCTGGACAATCCCAACAACACTGGTACCCTCAAAGTGCTTAATCTGTGGTACCAACTGGTGAACTGCAGGAGGCCTGTGTGACCCAGTTCCAAAGAGAAGGTACTAAAGTTCAGGTTCCATCAAGATGGAAGAGGGCTCAAGTAAGAGTACTCTGTTGGCTATGAAGGGCTACATCGATAGTCGACTCCACCGAGAGACTGTGGAACCATCCCAGGGTTCTCCAGGGCTGGGCAGTGGGTCCTAGAAATGACCACAACCAGATGCGGATGTCAGGGTCAAAGCTGTATATGTAATCATATAATATGCAACTCTATATACATGTATTAATATGTATGTTCTTTATTAATGCTGCTGAGGATACAGTACACAATATCAAAGTCATGACGAGTATAATGATATTTGCAGATTCTTGAAACAACTGCAATGAGAAATGGACATAGGCCAACCTTGGAGATACTGCAGATTTTGTTCCAGACCACAGCGAAGAAGCAAACACTGCCAGAAAGCATTACACAAAGTTTCTGGTTTTCCAGTGCATATAAAAGTTTTACATCATACCAGCCTATTAACTGTGCAATAATAGAATTATGCCCTCCCCCAAAAGTACATTCCTTATTTATTAAAAAAAAAAAAAAAAAAAAAAAACTTCTGTTGAAAAAAATGGCACTAATAGACTTGCTTGACACAGGGCTCTCACAAGCCTTCATTTTGTCACAACCACAATACCTGGGAAGTGCAATTAAACGAAGTGCAATAAAATACGGTGGGCAGGTCTACCCATGATGTCTATACATGGCAAAGTCACAGGCCTGCTAAAGCACTGCCCCTACTCATACGAGAGCAGGCGCTCAGTTTCTGTCGGAGGTTAGTGAATACAGGGGAGTATTTTTTTCCTACCCCAGTGCCCCCTGAGTTCTAGCCCACAGAGCCCTTGAGAAGCCCTTGCTCTAGACCGGAGCTCAAGAAGTTATGGCACGAAGGCCGAAGCCGACCTGTTGCCTGTTCATGTTAATACAGTTTTACTGGCACAAGGCCACCCCCACTGTAGCGGCACAGGTGGGCCATTGTGACTGAGCCTGACTACCTGGCTCTTTACAGAAGGAGTCGGCTGAGCCCAGTGTTAGACAGACTCGGCGAGTCTGGGGCCAGCCAGGGCTCAGGTCTGATGCTGGGAGTGACAGAGGGGGCAGCGGGTCCCAAGCAGATGCTCACAGGAGGGAGTGCCTGATGCTGTGCCCATCCTCCGAGCCTCCTGAGCTCTCTGAACCTCAAGGGAGCCAGAGCTCACTGCACAGGAAGTCTGTCTCTGGGCCTGAGAAAGAGCAAGGCCAGAGCAGGCTTCCTGCTGACCGGGCCTGCTTCTGCCTTTGAGACTCTGTGATGATCCTCCAAGGACGTGCCATGGCCTTCATAGACCCCCTCGTCGTGCACGCAGTCGTGGCTCTATTCAGAGTTTGTATTCATCCTTTACCGTTTCTTAGACCAAGGAGCTGATGTGGAACTTCAGCTCCTTACTTCTTAAGTAATATGACGATAAAATCACCTTGTGAAGTGGGCCCCCTTGCAAAATGCAAGAACTCGCTCATGGGACTGAGAAACGCAATGATAAATGTATTGCATATCCATAAGCCATCTGGAAAACATGGAAATGAGTGTTTCCAAGAAAGAGTTTTCTAGGCCAGCTAGCCACTCTGCCTCTTTCACGTGGCTCTGGGTCATAACAGTTTTGCACACCGGCCATATATGTGTTTTGCGATAAGAAGAGCACCCCTATGAAATGGATCAACGTGCTACCTTGCCACCTGTCTTCCCAGTTCTCTCTGGTATATACCATGTGGACTTGTCCCTCTCCTGTTGTAAGCTTCAAAACCTCTATGTGATCTCAGATAGAAGACTGGGCCAATGACAGCCATGTCCTCCATTCGTCTAACAGTGGGAATATGACAGAACAACACAAACGTCCAAATTCATCTCAAGGTCGAATATTAAGTAATGGCTCAGAATTTTAAAACCAAGGGCCATGTTGATTCAAGAGTCACTGGTCTCGTGCCAATTTCATTTCTGCACCAATCGACTGGCTTCCTGTACAGACTTCATTTCATTGCTTCTCAAATAAAGAAGAGCGATAAATACCTTCCAAACTCGAGAGTGCGCAAATATAAAGCAAGGGCTTCCTCTTTTGATAATTGGAGCAGCTGCTGTGGCAGAACTGTTTTTCTTCACCCCCTTTCACTGGGGTTTCTCTCCAGCAGCTGCTTTTGTTTCTTGTTCATGGGCCCCCCTCCCACTTCCCCTCCCCTAACCAGTGACAAAGTAGGGGGCTGGGGGGGGATGCTGAAATACAAAGCAGCGCTTGTTAAAAATTTGAGTAAATCTGGGCTAATAGCCAAATTTAATTCTAAAGACCCATTTTGGAGGCTCGGGACTAAAATGGGGCCTAGTATAGGTCTGGCTGTTTCTAGGACACCATGTTCCTATTGTGGGGGAGGGGTGGGGGGGCAAGAGATTCATTTGATTCTATTGGCCACCATGTTTGGAAGATTTGATATGTGTTAAAAATAAACCACTTCTACTACATTTCCCCAAAGATGACATACAGATGGCCAACACACACATGAAAAGATGCTCAACGTTGCTCATTATTAGAGAAATGCAAATCAAAGCTACAATGAGGTATCATCTCATGCCAGTCAGAATGGCCATCATCAAAGAGTCTACAAACAATAAATGCTGGAGAGGGTGTGGAGAAAAGGGAACCCTCTTACACTGTTGGTGGGAATATAAATTGATACAGCCACTATGGAGGACAGCGTGGAGATTCCTTAAAAATCTAGGAACAGAACTACCATATGACCCAATAATTCCACTACTGGCCATACACCCTGAGGAAACCATAAGTGAAAGAGACATGTGTACCCCAATGTTAATCACAGCACTGTTTACAATAGCTAGGACATGGAAGCAACCTAGATGTCCATCAGCAGATGAATGGATAAGGAAGTTGTGGTACATATACACAATGGAGTATTACTCAGTTATAAAAAACAACGCATTTGAGTCAGTCCTAATGAGGTAGACGAACCTAGAACCTATTGTACAGAGTGAAGTCAGAAAAAGAAAAACAAGTATCATATATTAACACACATATATGGAATCTAGAAAAATGGTACTGATGAACCTATTGGCAGGGCTGCAATGGAGACACAGACACATAGAGAACAGATTTGTGGACACAGTGGGGGAAGGAGAAAGTGGGATAAGTACATTGAAACCTACATCACCATGGGTAAGCCAGCCAGCCAGTGGGAATTTGCTGTATGACACATGGAGCTCAAATCAGGTGTTCTGTGACAACCTAGAGGGGTGAGATGGGGTAGGAGATGGGAGGGGGGTTCAAGAGGGAGGGGGCATATGCATACCTGTGGCTGAGTCCTGTTGTTGTACAGCAGAAACCAGCATAATATCGTAAAGCAATTATCCTCCAATTAAAATTTTTTGGTAAAAATTTGATGTCACTTCTTAAACCATTTCTCATAGAGCTAAGCAATGAAGAGATTTTTAGTTTAAATTAACAATTTATGACTAAATGAAATTTAAAAAAAAATTACTAGAGTATATTTGTTTAACAATGTTATGTTATTTTCTGCTGTACAGCAAAGGGACTCAAACATATGTATACATATATTCCCTCTTTTTTGGACTTCCTTCCCATTTAGATTACGAGAGCACTGAGTAGAGTTCCCTGAGCTCCCTGTGCTACATAGTAGGTTCTCATTAGCTATCTATTTTATAGATAGTAGTGTAACATACATCAATCCCGATCTCTTAATTCATCCCACCACCACCCCACTTTTCCCCCTTGGTATCCATACATTTGAGGAATGGATGAAAAAGACATAGCACATATATACAATGGAAGATAACTCAGCCACAAAAGGGGACAAAATTGTGCTATTTGCAGAGATGTAGATGGGCCTAGAGACTGTTATGCAGAGTGAAGTTAAGTCAGAAAGAGAAAACAAATACTGTGTATTAAAGCATATATGTGAAATCTAGAAAAATGGTACAGGTGAACCTATTTACAAAGCAGAAATAGAGACACAGACGTAGATGAAATTTAAACTCAGTGGCTGTACACAGAATTCTGATCTTTTCCACACTACACCTAACTAGATGTTACCTTCCTAGAAATAGAACAAATCTAGCATTTTTAAAGAAATGCCTAAGTTCAGTTGAGTTGCTCAGTTGTGTCTGACTCTGCGACCCCATGGGCTGCAGCACACCACGCCTCCCTGTCCATCACCAACTCCCAGAGTTTACCCAAACTCATGTCCATTGAGTCGGTGATGCCATCCAACCATCTCATCCTCTGTCGTCCCCTTCTCCTCCTGCCCTCAATCTTTCCCAGCATCAGGGTCTTTTCCAATGAGTCAGCTCTTCGCATCAGGTGGCCAGAGTATTAGAGTTTCAGCTTCACCATCAGTCCTTCCAACGAACATCCAGGACTAACCTCCTTTAGGATGGACTGGTTGGATCTCCTTGCAGTCCAGGAGACTCTCAAGAGTCTTCTCCAACACCACAGTTAAGACCTTCCAATTTTTGGATCAAATACACCAGAAAGAGCTAGTACTTCAAAGAACAGAGTAACTACTGAGAAAGAAATTCACCACCCAGGTTCATCAAATCTTGTCAACAGTCAGACTACTCCCCAAACTGATTCCAGAGAACAATTTTAATAAGCTAATCTCAGGATATCATTCCTTTACTAGGAAGTGATGTGGTAATTATGGACAAAAGTGATCTTTTGTGTTTTATAGCCATCCCCAGAAAGATTCTGGGAAAATGGTCATAAAAAGCAATATCACTAACTTGAGAACGATCCAACTGCATTTAAATTTGAGGGGATAAATGCACAAAAGAGGTTGTATGCTCTTTCTCCTTCTGTGTCTCCTATTCATTCTACAACCCAATTGCAGATTAATTAGGACTTAAAGCTAACTGTTTATCCTTTCGTGCTCTGTCAGCTCTTAAGAGGCCACATGAGCCCTGCATGGGATAAAATCACAGAAAGCAGCTGATGTTCACTGGCCATTTATCGTGTCCAGACGTGGTGCCCAGCACACCCTTTACATCTTTTCACTTCCTCTTCACAATGAGCCAGGGGAGGCTTGATGGGAGTGGAGACTGGGGCTTGTCTAACTTCCGAATGGACTGCCAAATATTGCACTTGATTGTTCAGAGCAGGGAAAAAAAAAAAAACTGCTTCAGACAACGCCTATTAAAGTTCACGTACTTGATTGCCAGAGGACTCTCCCAAGTCTCGATTTATAGCCTGTTCATTTTTACTTTACACACACTTATAACAGCCTGATTATCTGCTTTATCAATCAACTCTCAGGGCAGAACTCTGCAAATGGTGAGAAGGCATCGTTCTGAGTACAAATGAGATTAATAGGAGAACACGATAAGACTTATACATAAGACGTTCAAAGCACAGCAGTTTGAAACCATTTAATGCTTGGCCGTAATTCCTCTCATCTTATTCTTACACGGAAGCATGGCACAGGAGTGGCATCCGTTATCAAAGCTACTTACAAAAATAGACCAATATCCACAGATGCCCCCTTAACCAGGTGATCAGGGTTAATATCACTAGGAATGAAACCTACTGACATTGTGTATCCCCTGAAGCGATACCCTGCCATGGGCACAATGTCAGATGTCCGGTGGCATTCTTGCCCCAAACTCATAACCTCAATCTCAGTCATGAGCGATCAGACAGGTCTCAGTTGAGGGACACGCAACAAAATACCTGATCAGTACTCTTCATCAGAGCAGAACAGAGGAGGAAAGACTGAATTGTCACAGATTGGAAGACACGAAGGAGATGTGACAACTAAATGCTGTGTGGGATCCTCCATTGCATCCCAGAACAGAAAAATGACATTAGAGGAGAAACAGATGAAACCCAAATAAAAGCTGTAATTTATGTAACTGTACTGCACCAAGGATCATTGCCTGGTTTTGAGTCATACTTAACGTTGGGGGAAGCCTAGGGAAGGATAGACACGAACTGTGCACTATTCTTACAACTGTATCCAAAATGATTTCAAAATAAATGCAAAGTTTAAATTGACTGAATTTGGTTCCCCACACATATGGAAATAACTATCTTAGAACTCTCCATCCTAGAAATATTTACAACAAAAACATTTTGGTTCTTCGTGAATTGGGGCAACTTCCTGTTGACTGAACAGAGTTGGCACACAAATATATGTTGAAAAATAAATAGATATCCCATGCCCACTTAATAGGGCAGTATTACCTTAGCAATAACTTGTTCTTTTTTTTTCTCAAACTGATTTTATTCAAGTATAATCAATTTACGATGTTGTGTTGAAGCCATAACTTTTTAAACAAACATGTTCTCTTAGGACAGTATCGGAATTTGTTACAGCACTGCTTTTGATTGATGTTTTGGTTTTCTGGCCACGAGGCCTGAAGGATCTTGGCTCCCTGACTAGGGGGTCACACCTGCATCTGCTTCAGTGGAGGGCAAAGTCTCAAGCACTGGACAGCGGCTCCTCCATCTCACCAGGGAGAGGCGGGCTTGGTGCCTCACAACCCTGGTGGCACATTAAAATCACCAGAGGATTTTAAAAAGTCTCTACGCTCAAGCAGCACCCCAGACAATCACAGCAGAATCTCTGGCGGGGGGCGGTGGGGGGGGCGGTGCACAGCCAGGTGTCAGCATTTTGAAAGCCCTTGGGTGACTGGAGCATGTCTGGGGTGAGAACTGCTGGGGTAGCATTCATCTCCCATTTATCCGCAAGGAGACTGGGGATTACCACCTACTGACAAAGGATATGGCTCCCTGTGGGCCATGGCAACACCTTTCCCAAGAGAATACTGGCCCTTGTGATTTGCTTCCCTCCCCAATCTATGGAGCTGTTTTATCTGCTCTAGCATTTCTCAGCATTGACATCAAGTTCATTAATTTCTTTTGCAAAGAACCAATCATAGAGCTGAAATATCAAAGAATAAACTTTGAACCTGTCCCTCTAAGTTGTAAGTAATTTATTCCCCAAAGGGGCTTAAGTTATGCAGGACAACAGAAGCATTAAGAAGCTACAACGTGGCACACTTATACTCGATACAGGACAGGGTGCAAAGAGGTTTAAAAATCAGAAAACGCCAGCAAACTGAAAATATTATTTGCAACAGGACCTTTTGATAGCACCTTATACTCTGCAACAGATGAAATAAGTAATCATTGTAATAATAGTAATGATAGCTTAAACATGGGCCAGATATATGTCTCATATATGTCTATGAAACCATTTACCACTCAATGATGCAAAGGAGGTGCTTCACTGTTCCCATTTTTCAGATTAGAAAACCAAGGCCCAGAGAAGCCTACCTATAGGTCACTGGTATTTCAATCCAGCAGTTTGACTCCATAGGCCACTCTCTAAACCATGAAATGGCACTATTACATCTGATTATCTATCTGTTCATGTTAGCATCATAACATACCAAAGCACACAAAGGTAGTGGTTGCAATACTGACCCGTCCACTGAGGCCTACAATGTTTCAGAGATAAGGTCATATAGCTTTTAAGGGCTCACATTAGAACAGAATCAACTCCGGACTTCCATTCCAAGCCTCCTCCTTTCTATACCATAGAAAGTTCTTTCCTAGGCGTCCATCTAAAGAGTAGCAGTGCCTGAGAATCTTCTACAATGATGGAAATTTACTAGATCTGTGTCATCCAATATGGTCACCTTTAGCCACATGTGACTGCAGAACATTTAAAATGTGGCTGATGTGGATTTAATTTCAGCTAATTCAAACTGAAATAGCTAGTGACTATCATATTGGACAGACAGCTAGACAGACCATGAAAGGCTTATCACTGTCACCTTTTCCAATTACTTCTCAAACCAAATGCACTTCCAGGCTCTGTTTCCACGTTCATTTAACAGTTCACCAGTGTACTGCAAGCTCTATTGAAATAAAAGACCACCAAGGGGTTTAAACAAGTGTGATCTCCATGATCTCACTGGATATTTGCCTGGCAAAACCACCACAGCAGGCTCGGCTATAAATTGGAACATGGGATTCATGAAATGGAGTAGAGTCAAGGAAAATATTTCCTGAAGAAATGCCGTTGTACATTTCTTTGCATGTTGAGGATGTTGTTTGTTTACAAAGGGCTGGAAAAAGTTTCAAGATAAGGCAAATATGAATTCCACTGACTGGGAGCCAATCGCCTGGCCTGCCTGAAATAATGGCACAAACTGTGGCCTTGAAGACACTGTTACCCCAAGTCTTTCCCCAGACGCCAACCATATAAGGTGTTATCTCCTCTATGCCCTCACCATTTTCTTTCCATAGCTTAGAAAACAGAGGCCAAGACGAAGGTGAACAATCTTACCAAATAATCACAGGCTTAACTGAGAGTAAATCCAAGAATAAAAACCTAAAATGCTGGCTTACTTTTAAAGTTGAATTCTGGAAAGTACTGCTGCTGCTACTGCTGCTGCTGCTAAGTTGCTTCAGTTGTGTCCGACTCTGTGTGACCCCATAGAGAGCAGCCCACCAGGCTCCCCCGTCCCTGGGATTCTCCAGGCAAGAACACTGGAGTGGGTTGCCATTTCCTTTTCCAATGCATGAAAGTGAAAAGTGAAAGTGAAGTCGCTCAGTCGTGTCTAACTCTCAGAGACCCCATGGACTGCAGCCTACCAGGCTCCTCCGTCCATGGGATTTTCCAGACAAGAGTACTGGAGTCGGGTGCCATCGCCTTCTCCGTGGAAAGCACTACTTTCCATTAAAGCAAAGAGGACAATTTTTTCTGCAGTTTCTCTATTGCTATATGCTCTGCTGCTGAAAAATCCCTCTAGTTCAGAGAGCAAAGCAGTGCTGAACCAATAAAAGATATAATGGTTGTCACTGTGGAAAGCGGTTTGTACACAGAATGCTTTATTAGCACTTAAAATCCAATTGCAGAAACCTACTTGAATGTTTACGTGAAGTTTGTGCAGAGAACAGTTAAGTAAAAGACTAGGGACCAAGATGCTTTTGTTGCAATCTTTCGATGGACGCCATTTGGAAGAAGGTCGGTATTATTTCAACTTCGGTAAAAAAGGAGAATGACCATCTAAACTTGGCAGGGTGGGGGCACAGTTTGAAGGCAAAAGAAAAAACATAGAAGTAACCCAGTGAAAGAAATAGCTGGGGTATTTAGCTGAGGGAATTTAGCCAGAATTCCTGCTTTCACCAGTGGAAAGATGGGTCACTGTTAACAAATGGTCACTTTGGGTTGTAAATGCCACTAAGATAATCATATACTTGACCCATATACTTCCTATACTTGACCCAGTTTTGGCTATTTCAAAATGATTCCACATATGGTTACCTGAAGAGGAAAACCTTAAATTTCCAGTTTAATCTATTTGTTTCCACACCTTGGCCTGAAGAAAACTCCATATGGGATGGGGGAAACAAAAAATCACTGCATCCATTTTATAATATCAGAGTGAGGAAAATTCAGTAGAGTCGGCTCTCCACATCCTTCACTTCCACATCTGAGGATTCAACCACACTCAGATTGAAAATACTCAGAAAAAAATGATTCTAGAAAGTTTCAAAAAGCAAAACTTGAATTAGCTGCCCGCAAGCCATTATTTACACAGCATTTCCACTGTATTAGTTATTCTAAGTAATCTGGAGATAATTTGAAAGTATATAGGAGGATATGCTTAGGTTGTATGCAAATACTAGCCTTTTAATATAAGGGCCTTGAGAGTCTACAGTTTTTTGTATCCCTGGGGTGTCCTTGAACAGTGTTCCATGGATATAAGGGACAGCTGTATATCTCTTACTTTCTTTTTATTCAGGTGAAAAGTACTAAATATTTAGAATAAAAAGCTTGCAGTGCTGAAAGACAATTTCATCACATCCCAGATGTTTCCCTTTTTGTCAGACCACTACACTTGATATAAATATAGGGTTCTGCCTCAGTATTGAATGTAACTTTCAATTACATTTGAAATTGTACATGATTGAAAATCATGTGAAAAGTAGGTAAATTCCTCAATTTACACCAGCCAAAAAACGTGACTGGAAAGAAGAGGTGAGCCAGTCCCTGAATCTATTGTTCAAATGTTAATAAACACTTCCGCCATCTTCTTGTTCCATCTTATTTACAGTCTTCACTTGGGAACCTTTTGCAAAACAAGGGAATTTATATTCAAAATAAGTTAACACTATCAGCTACTTCAAAAACTTCCCTTTCTCCATCATAGTAACACATTTAGTAACACATCAGCTACACGGATCTTTCAAGTTTTGCATTCGTAATGTTAATATGGATTATGGGTTGCAAGCATTTCATTATTCTGAAAGAAAACTCAAATTATTTCAACATGTGAGATTTTTAAAAATCTGAAGGTTTACTTTTTATGTTTTCACCAATTTTATTTCTCTTTCTAAAATGACACTGCTTCCTTTTTTTCTAATATCTCTGCCCTCCTCTTCCACAGTAATAATACTTTTAGCTAGCTGCCCAGCTAAAGATTGGGCTAGAATCACTTGCAGGCAGGTGCGATTATGCTATCAGGTTCTGGCCACTGGGATGTGAGGAGTGACATGTGCAACTTTCACAGAATGGCCTTTAAGAGAAGGGCCTGCCTAACCTTTTCTTTTCCCTATTAGCAGGAATGTGAAGGTGATGGCAGGAGCTGCAGCAGCTGTCTTGAATCATGAAATGGAAGCCAGGTCATGAGTAGGACAGAATAAGACAGAGTTTGGTCTCTGACTTTTGTTTTGGAGGAGAGTTACCATATTTTGGCATTTGTACACCAGAAGGGTGGAAAATTTTGGCAAATCGAAGTTATTATTAACATTTTGGGGAGGGTCTATTACTGTAAACATATATCCAAGCTAATTAGTATGATGACAAAGTAATGAAATTATCTGTGTTTTGTTCTCTTAAGAAATAATTATTAGAGAGCCCAGAAATAAACCCATGCACTTATGGTCAATTAATCTATGACAAAGGAGGAAAGAATATACAATAGAGCAAAGACAATCTCTTCAGTAAGTGGTGCTGGGAAAAGTGAGTAGCTACACGTAAAAATGAAATGAGAACATTCTCTAATAGTATAGACAAAAATAAACTCAAAATAGATTAAAGACCTAAATGTCAGACTAGAAACCATAAAACTCCCAGAGGAAAACATAGGCAGAATACTCTTTGGCGTAAATCTTAACAATATTTTTTTGGTTCTGTCTCCTGAAACAAAGGAAATAAAAGCAAAAATAAACAAATAGGACCCAATGAAATTTAAAGGCTTTTGCACAGCAAAGGAAATCATTGACCAATAAAGGGGCAACCTACTGAATGGGAGAAAATATTTACAACTGATATGACCAATACAGGGTTAATATTCCAAAACATATAAACAGCTCATACAAGTTAACATTAAGAAAACAAACCTGATTAGAAAACGGACAGAAGACCTGAATAGACATTTTTCCAAAGAGGACATGCAGAGGGCCAATAGGCACATGAAAAGACAAAGATGTTCAACATCACTAAGTATCAGGGAAATACAAATCAAAATCAAAATCACAATGAGGTATCACCTCACACCTGTCAGAAAGAACACAAATAAATTTGGTGAGGATGTGGAGAAAAGTTTCTCAAAAATATAAAAACAGAACTACCATATGACCCAGCAATTCCACTTTTTTGATATATATATTTTTTAAAAAAAAACAGCATCATTTACAATTGCCAAGACATGGAAGCAACCTAAGTGTCCATCAATAGATGAATGCATTAAGATGTGGTGTATGTATGTACATACATATATAAAATGCAATACTACTCAGCCATAAAAAAGGGTCAAATTTTGCCATTTATAACAACATGGATGGACTTGGGAGGGTATCATGCTAAATAAGTCAGAGAAGGACAAATACTGTGTATCACTTATATTTAGAATCTAAAGAACAGAAAAAACTGTGTCTATAACAAAAAGGAAACAGACTCACAGATGTAGAGAACAAACTTGTGGTTACCAGTGGGGAGAGGGAAGCAGGGACGGGCAATATAGTGGAGGGGCATTAAGAGGTACAACCTATTATGGTTAAAATAAGCTATAAGGATGCAACAGTCAATATTTTATAGTAACTACAAATGGAGTATAACCAAAAATTGTGAATTAGTATATTATACATCTGTAACTTATCTAATCGGAGAAGGCAATGGCACCCCACTCCAGTACTCTTGCCTGGAAAATCCCATGGGTGGAGGAGCCTGGTAGGCTACAGCCCATGGGGTCGCTAAGAGTCGGACACGACTGAGCGACTTCACTTTCACACATTGGAGAAGGAAATGGCAACCCACCCCAGTGTTCTTGCCTGGAGAATCCCAGGGACGGGGGAGCCTGGTGGGCTGCTATCTATGGGGTCACACAGAGTCAGACACGACTGAAGTGACTTAGCAGCAACTTATCTAATACTGTACTCTATACTACAATTAAAAAGTAACAATAACTACAAAAGTGTACATAAAAAAAAAAAAAAACAGTTCTTCCAGGTCACCTGGCCCCTAATGGTGCTGAAGGATCTCCAGAGGGGATAAACAATTAACATTATTTTACTGGGTCCCTAAGTGGCAGTCCTCAAGTTGACCACTTACCCACTCGATCTGGCCCAGTCAACTGTGACCACTTCCCCAAAATCTAACCCACCTTCAGAAGTGTGCCACCACTGAGACAGTTAAAACAAACGAGCCTCAGGTTTCCCTCTCCCTTTCCTGTGCTGGCACAAGAAAACAAGTAGGAGAAAGAGCATGCCCCACATCCCTCCACCTCCACCACCAGTTCAAAGCTCCCTGTGGTTATAAGGGACAAACTCGACAAACCAAGTTAACCATACCATTAAATGATACCGACTGTACCACCTCCATCAAGAGGAGGTGAGGAACACAAAGACAAAGCCAGAGTTGCGTGGGTTCAAAACTGGCCTTGCCACTTCCTGGCTCTGTGACCTCAATGGTCACATCTGCGAAATGGAGAGAATTACACTGGTTGATGAACCTCTAGAGTACTTAGAGCACTGCCCACACACAGTCAGTACGGGTTTTGTATATGTATCACATATGTATGCACAGAGGTTCGATCCCTGGGTCAGGAAGATCTCCTGGAGGAGGGCATGGCAACCCACTCCGGTATTCTTTCCTTGAGAATCCCCATGGATAGAGGAGCACAGTGGGATACAGTCCAGGGGCTGCAAAGAGTTGGACATGACCGAGTGAGCACACACTCCACACACGTACCTACACGTATATGTACATGTACCACACATGTACTGATATATGTATCTAATAAATATGCATGGTATATATACACATGCATGTCTGTCACATACATGTATGTTATATTTAACATATATTTTCATTATACATGTGTGCTTAGTTGCTCAGTTGTATCCGACTCTTTGTGACCCCATGGACTGTAGCCTACCAGGTTCCTTTGTCCATGGGGATTTTCCAGGCACGAATACTGGAGTGGGTTGCCATGCCCTCCTCCAGGGGATCTTCCCAACCCAGGGATCGTACTCAGGCCTCCCACGTTGCAGATGGATTCTTTACTATCTGAGCCACCAGGGAGTGGTCTATATGTATTGTGTATCTGCGTATCTCCATTTCTTGACTGATAGACATCTATATTGCGATTTCTTTGGAAACTAAGTAGACTCATAAAAATGAAGTGCCCTTCTGTCCTGAGTCCAAAACCTTGTCAGAGCTTAATCTCCTGCATTTGTAATATACCTAATAATTAAGTGCATCTGCCACTTACACGTCCCCTAAAGGGCTTGAAATGGCCCAGCGGGGTTTTCAACTGCTGTGGCCCAACCACAGGGTGGGAGGAGGCTGTGGATACAGAGGGGCAAGGCATCCAAGGCAGCCATCTCTAAACTTGCCTCACAAGGCTCTGAACTATCATTTTATTTTGTCAGTGACCAAGGGCACTGATCTGAGCCGCCATCAGAGGGGGAAAAAAAAAGAGATGCTAATACAGAAAGACAAACACACTCTGCCAAAGAAAGAGTTCTGGGTCAGGCAGGAATGGATGAAAGAGACACTCACGAGTGAAGCAGTACTCTTTCCCACACTGCCTCCAAGGCTTGGGAGTGGATATTTACAAAAAGAAAAAAAAAAAAACAATAAAAAGAACAATGACATGTTTATATCCCCCATGTGGATACAGAATGCAACTTCTGCATGGATGCATCTATATCCACTGTTACTCCCCACTTATCCAGGACTTGAAATGTTCTGGAAGCAAAACGTTTGCAAAACAGTCAAGTACAAAAACTCTGAGGGGCCAACAGCTGTCACAAAGCCCACTCCACAAAGGAGCCACGACTTCCTGGGCACCCACTCCAGGCTATTGCCTGCAATACAATGCAGATTTCTGTGCTGTTTAAGCTAGTTTACAAAGAACATGTATTTGTTTATTCATTTGTGTGTGTGTGTGTTGTAAGGGGTTTCCATCTTCAAAAAATAAATAAAATCAGGCAGCCAATTGGCTCTCATGGGACCTCTCTGACAGCAGAGGGGAGACAACAATCAACTGGATTATTCCAATCTAGTGTCTTAGAGCCATGAGCGGAAAGTGGGCACATGGCCTCAACAATGGCGGCTGACTGTAGACACCCTGTATTTTGCCCAAGTACAATTCACCCCCGAGTCCCTCTGGTCCCTCAACACGATCAGTTACGGTTGTTTCACTCAGGGAAACATGGAAAGGACATATAGAAGCTATTTTGCAATATTTAAAATTTTTAGTGGTGGAAATTAAAAGTATTTTTAGTGCTTGAGAGTAATAACCTCTGGCATTTCTCACAGCAACTTCTGTGATCAAGTCGTTCACTGAAATGCCAGTGAAAAGGCAGTGTGGACATGAACAAATTACTTGTGGAGATTTTTACAGCAATCACACAGTAGATATTTTTAAACCAAGTAAGCATAGCCTGCCATTTTAAGTACAAAGTCACCATGGCAACGATAACACAGACCCTGTTTTCTTTACCTCAAGATAAGTTTTCATAGGTAATAAAATTATAGAAATAATTAAATGACGCATTTAAGACTAAACTCTGTAAGAGATTAGAATTCGCCAGGCATTCAAACAACACCTTAATTAACATTCAGTTTCCTGTGATGGTGTCGCTGGGCTTCTAAAGAAAGAAACATCATATAATGATGATGTCTCATTATGCCATTATAGTTACTGACATCACTGATGGTTTATCTGGTGATGCAATCTGTGGTTTTGATCAGTTTTCCGACCAACCATCTCTATTTTACCCCTAATTACATTAAACTATCGATGAGGATTTGCTACATTCACACAATGTCCTTTGGCGAAGGTCTGAGTCTCCCCAGCTGAGTATGTTTTGGCTGGATGTCCACCTGCAAAAGCCGCAACATTCAGATATAATGAACTCTGGCATTTGTTCATATTGTCATTACAACAGCCAGTACTTGGCAAAAGAACAGAGATTTGTCCCCTAGCTGGTAATATATGTGGTAGGCACGCAGAGCACATACACACATCATCAGCAGAAAATGCTGTTTTGAGCACACTACTATTGTTTTATTTTCATCTTATCATAATTTCTCTGCTCACAGGTACATCTCTCCCACCAGAATGCGGGCTCCTCCTCAAGGTCAAGGGCCCTCTTACTCACCACCATAGCTCTTTCATTTACAGTCACATTTGGGCGATGAAAGTACACAGTGAAAACTGGGAAGCTGGCTCGTCAAAGAAGCCAAGTCTCCCAGGATGCCTCTGATGAGATCAACAAAAAGCCACATCACAGCAAAGAACTACCATGGATGTTCAGAGCCTGTCCTTTCTTCCCAGGCCGGGTGGCAGCTAACTGTGACAATGACCAAACGGTAGCCCTTCTCTGTAACATACAAACACACTTCTTCCTGGGAATGGAAGCATAGACATCTCCCAGTTACCCGGGCACATGAGTTACAGTGGGGCACATCTCACCTTCGTGGTCACGTCCTTTCTTAACTTCTCAACACCCTTCATTTACTTCTTTGGGGAAGCCCCCCAAACTTTCCTCAGCTGGGGAAGGGTCAAGAGAAGCCAGACCTTTTATCACAGAGATTTCAAATAACAACAGCACACCAGTATTGTGGACAGTGCAAAGAAGGACCAGGCAAATGGGCTGGACCCATGGCTGCCAATGGATCACAACTAGAAGCAGAGAGTTTTTTGATTGGGCCAATATGTGGCTCTAGGGTTTTTGTTGGATAGCATTTTCAAGATAAAACGCCTGCTTCCAAGCATCAGGGTAAGTGCTAAAATAAACAGGATTCTGATGACTTGCTGTTTCATAGTAGGATAAATTCTTAATGCTAGGAAACTAAGATAGGGGTTTCCCCAGTCTTCATTTCATCCTCAAAGAGCAATTTTATATTTATTTCATGTAAGGGGATGACAGAGGATGAGATGGTTAGATGGCATCACTCAATGGACATGAGTTTGAGCAAGCTCTGGAAGATGGTGAAGGACAGGGAAGCCTGGCGTGCTACAGTCCATGGGGTCACAGAGTTAGACATGACTTAGCAACTGAACAACAATGTTCAGGAAAGCTAAGCAGGGTAAAATTACAAGAGAATAAGACTTTCCAACAACCTGTGAAATTATGTTGGATTTTTCTCACGAAGATGTCAAAGGTGCACAGATTGCAAATTCACACTAACATAGAGATATAAATACATTTAGGACTTCACTTTCACTTTTCACTTTCATGCATTGGAGAAGGAAATGGCAACCCACTCCAGTATTCTTGCCTGGAGAATCCCAGGGATGGGGGACCCTGACGGTCTGCCGTCTATGGGGTCGCACAGAGTCGGACACGACTGAAGTGACTTAGCAGCAGGAATAACTCAGCTGTATGGATGTAAAACCTTGACACTTACCTGGAAATGGCCACACTTTTATCGATTTCAACTAAAAGTATGGAGGACAAACATCTCTACAAATATCAGCTATCATTAATTTTCTGCACCAAAATTAAACCACCGAGAAGCATTCGCTAAATTCAAGTGGAAAAAGAAAAAAAAGACCAAACTTAAGAGCTTCCTACAGTTCCTGCTTAACAATTATCCAGACAGGTGTATCACATACCTAAAGAGAATACAACACCCAAATCCATCTTTAGCAGTAGATAAACTGGGGGACAATTCTTTGCTTTGCCAGAAAAGCTGCTGAAGGGCAGCATTCTTAGGTTTTTAAATATCTATGAGGGAAACCCCAGGTTTAGGGAAACCCCAGGTTTAAAGTCAGAGTCCATTGAAGACACATCAGAATGAGGTTTCAATTGCATCTGCACAGCTTCAGAGAAAAAAATGAATAGGCATTTCTTTTTTCTCATGGCAATTTCAGGTTGGGAAAGTCCCTTGGGAAGGAATATTTAGGCCACTACCTTCTTTTTAGCTAGCTGGGCAACTATGCTGGATTAGACTGAACTATATGAAAATACCATACTCTATGCCCCCAAATGGACAAATATTGTCTGTTTTACGTGCCTCAACTTAGTATCTTCACCAAGGTTGGGAAAAAAATGGAGAAAATATGATACTTAACCCACCTACTGTACTATCCATTACCAGCTCTTAGGAGAAAATAAAAAGGTTAAACCTATTGCTTGAAACTAAATGGTGAATGAAAAAATAATTGCTTCACTACAATATTCTGTGCTCTCTTCTTTTGTTATAGGACTATTGGCGATTTTTCCTAGAGGCCGAAATAATAAATGAAATTTCTCAGGCAAAAAGAATTTTCTGAAGCTGATTATGATTTGGTTTTAGATCATATACACTATCATAGTTTGATTTTTTTCTTATCATAAAGAAGGTCTTGTGCAAGGTAAGAGTTCAATGGATTGCAAATGGATTCAACAAGTAGGTTCAGATCGGCACCAGTAACTAGTGGCAACCAGGACTAGGTTTGCCAGCATCAGAGAGAGGCTTGTCCTGAAGGCTCCCCTTCAAAAAGGCACCTTCTTAACTCAGCAGCTTCTTCTATGCCTGGATCCCTTTATCTGGTGTCTAGAATCCCTTGCTCTATTTCAGGCCAAATTCTAAACCTTACCACGGGTTCTGTGTTTTAAAGGTTGGCAAAGACTGCCTTTCATGAGTTCAAAAGTTAAGTCTACAACTCAATAACAACAGCAACAAAACAGAGAAGCCAATCGAAAAATGGGCAGAAGACCTAAAGACATTTCTCCAAAGAAGATATACAGATGGCCAAAAGGCACATGCAAATATGCCCAACATCACTAGCTATTAGAGAAAAGCAAATCAAAACTACAATGAGGTTATCACCTCACACAAGTCAGAACAGCCATCATCACAAAGTCTACAAATAATAAATGCCAGAGAGCATATGGAGAAAAGGGAACGCTCCTGCACTATTGGTGGGAATATAAACTGGTACAGCCACTATGGAGAACAGTATGGAGGCGCCTCGAAAAAAAAAAGTACAAATGGAACTACCACATGATCCAGCAATCCCATTCCTGGGCATATATCTGGACAAAACTACAATTCAAAAAGGTGCATGCATCCCTATGTTCACAGCAGCACTATTCACAATAGTCAAGACATGGAAACAACCTCAATGTCCAACATATGCAATGAATAAAGAAGATGTGGTGCATATGCTGCTGCTGCTGCTCAGTCGCTTCAGTCGTGTCCGACTCTGTGCGACCCCATAGACGGCAGACCATCAGGCTTCCCCCATCCCTGGGATTCTCCAGGCAAGAACACTGGAGTGGGCTGCCATTTCCTCCTCCAATGCATGAAAGTGAAAAGTGAAAGTGAAGTCACTCAGTCATGCCCAACTCTTAGCGACCCCATGGACTGCAGCCCACCAGGCTCCTCCATCCATGGGATTTTCCAGGCAAGAGTACTGGAGTGGGGGGCCACTGCCTTCTCCAGTGGTGCATATACACAAAGGCATATACTTCCCTGGTGTCTCAGATGGTATAGCATCTGTCTGCAATGCGGGAGACCGGGGTTCAAGCCCTGGGTTGGGAAGATCCCCTGGAGAAGGAAATGGCAATCCACTCGAGTACTATTGCCTGGAAAATCCCATGGACAGAGTAGCCTGGTAGACTACAGTCTACGGGGTTGCAAAGAGTCGGACACAACTGAGCGACTTCACTTTCACTCAGCCATAAAAGAGAACAAAATAATGCCATTTACACTAAGATGGATGCAATTAGAGGTTATCGTACTGATTGAAGTAAGTCAGAAAGAGAAAGACAAATACCATAAGATACGTGGACTCTAAAACAAGGCACAATGAACTTAACCACAAAATAGAATCACAAACATAGAAAACAGACTGTGGTTGCCAAGAGGGTGAGGCAGGTGGGAGAGACAAGGACTGGGAGTTTGGGATGAGGAGATGCAGACTATTACATATATATAGGATGGCTAAACAACAGTTCTACTGTATAGCACAGGGAACTATATTTAATATTGGGTGATAAACCATAAATGAAAAGAAAACAAGAATGTATATATTTTGCATAACTGAACCACTTTGCTGTATAGCAGAAATTAACACCCACACACAAAGTGTAGTCTAAGTAGTGTTTCCCGCCTTTGGCACTCTTGAGGTGAGAACCATAAGACTGTGTTTGGGGAAGGGGGGCTCTGGGTTCATAGGACATTTAGCAGCAGCCCTGCCCTCTACCCACTGGATACCAGCAGCACCTTCCCCCTCACCCCAGCTAACAACCAAAAATGTCTCCAGACATTGCCAACCGTCCCCTGGGGGCTAAAAATCAATTTGAGTGGAAAATCAGTGGTTCAACAAACTCTACTTCAAACAAAAAAGAACTCATGGTCACTTCTGATAGAATTGTGAGGCCACTGTTTCCCATGAGTCCTGGAAAGAAGCAGCGCCTGACTTTGCCAACATCACCAACGAGCACATGGGCCAAGAGCCTGCCCAGGTGGCTCGTCCCACCTCTGAAGCCTCCAACCAAGCAGAAGTTTTCAGTCAATAACCCACGCTGGGACACAGCTATTTTGGTCAGTTTTCTTTTTCTTTTAAATGATATCTCACTCATCGTTGTGTTAGGCTGAGGAAAACAGAAATTGAATCACAAAGCAGAAATACCACCATTTTTGCTCAAATCTCCAAGGGCAAAAATAAGATGGTAAGAAGTACAAAGAACTTAACTTTCATATTTAAACTTAGACTTCAATTCTTAAATAATTGTTTGAAGTATAGTTGACTTACAATGTGCTAATTTCTGCTGTACAGCAAGGTGATTCAATTATATACATAAATACACATTCTTTTTTATAATATTCTTTTCCATTATGGTTTCTTACAGGATACCAAATATAGTTCTGTGTGCCATACAGTAGGGCTCACTATTTACTTTATATGTAGTAATTAGTATCTGCTAATCCCAAACTCCTAATTTATCCTTTCCTCACGCCTTCTCCCTTTTCGTAAGCACAAGCGTGTTTTCTATTAGACTTCCATTTTAAATGAGTTTCTACAATGAGCGACCACTCCAAGACAAAGAAATGTAACCAAAAAAAAAAAAAAAGGGGGAATTTTAAGAACGGATTCTGATGACGGGCCTTTCCGGGTTATTCAAATCTGAATATATGGAAGTCCATATGTCGGGGGGTGAGGGATGGTGTCCTGGGACAGCAGGAAATTGTCCAGCAGTCCAGTTCCATTCTAGCCAGCAGCAGCATCACCATCATCAACAGTGAGGGGGTAATCGTGCTCTATGAAAAACTGCATTTCCAAAGATGTGTTCTAGGAGATGTTACATGTGTGATTTCTGTTGCCATCAAATAAATAAATAAAAGTCCGAGGCCACATGGAGGACTAAGAATATTTCTGTGAAGTGATGGGTAACAGCCACACACATAATCTCATTTGACAGCTGAACAAATCGCTTTCCAGAATAAATCAAGCTCACAGTCCGGTCAGACGCTGGCCTCCTCTCAGCGGGGTGAGCAGTATATAAAAACACCCCAGGTAAAGTTTTCTATTAAACCACTTTGGGAAACCAGGTAATGTTGAATCAACCAAGAAAAGGTCATTTTTATGAGTGACACAGCCAAACATGGAAGTAACACTCCCACACAAGAGGCGGGTTTCTACCACTCTAGGATTACCCTGGTTGCATGGCTGTGCACTCCAACTGAAGACTGGCTTCCTTTCTTTTTCTCTTTCCACAGAGAGTTTGCATCCTGAATGTAATGATGCAACAAATATGGCCATATTTTTCTTTTCAAAGAAATCCACATTTTTAACATACTGAGGGTTATATTTTCTTATTAGAATATATCTAGGGTCAGTTGAAGTAAGAATACCTCACTTCACTTCTTATGACCAAGCTGGTAGGTGGTAACTCAAAATCAGCTTTCCCTACAGCCTGTGTATTAATCTGAACTTTTTGTACATTCGGCTGCAATTCGTTGCAGGTCTGTGGAAGGAAACCGTAACATCCGTGGAATTAGTTTTGACTCCAATGGATTTACTTTCTCACTCTATGAGGGACCTTCACTAGTTTTTTAAAGGTGTGCAAAAACATTATTGGGGAATGAAAGAGAAGATCTGATTGTGTGAAAACATACACCATGGATATAAATGGAAGGTGCAATACAGTGAACACAGTGACTATGGTGGAAATTCTTCTATAAACTCACTGTAATCCCACTCAAAATCCTAACAGGGAAGTTGCTGGAACATCAACGGCTGATTGCAAAAACAGCAAACAGTGAAGTGTACATCTCAGACACTTTGAAAGAAGAATAAGAGGAGAACACTTCTAGGAGATATCCCGGCTTACTTTAAATATATACTAATTATGACAGTGCAGTCTTAGCAGACGGATGGCAAAATAGACCAAGAAAACCAAACCGAGGCCAGAGATATATGCACGGGTACAGCAGAGAAATGTAATGCATGAGATTATATAAAAATCAGTGGGGAAAGGAGGAAATATTAAGAATGTAGTGGTTTCTGTATAGGAAATGTAAAATATAGATTTCTACTTCATACTATACCCCAAAAACTAAAAGCCTAATAAAGACTGAAAACTGAAAACCACACTTTTTATGAAACACAATTGTTTTTTAAATTGAAGTGTAGTTGATTTACAAAGTTGTGTTAGTTTCAGTGATTCAGTTACGTGTGTGTGTACTCTTTTTCAGATTCTCTACCCTTACAGGTTATTATAAAATACTGAGTATATTATTGTTCCCTGTGCTTTTCAATAGGTCCTTGAAAAGCACATTTTAAAAGAGAATATTGAAGAACATCTGCATGACCTTGGAGATAGGAACAATTTTAGAACAAGGCTAAAAGGCACAAATCATAGAAGAATAAAGGAAAAGACTGATAATTAGGGCTTTATTATAATAAAAAATGTTCAGCACAACACAAAATGTGCTCAAAGTTAAAAGATAAGCCACAAAAAGCATGATGATATTGACAATACATTTAATTAAGGGTTAGTATCCAGAATGTATAAAGAATTGCTACAAATCAATAGAACAAAATAAGTATATAAATGAAAGAGAAAAGCCAACTGGCCAATAACCTACCCCAAAGTTTCAACCTTTCTAGGGAAATTCAATAAAAAAAAAACAATGAAATACTTCATACCTATGAGATTCTTGAAAAAAATTTAAAACCGAACACCAAATGCTGGAGAAGATTTGGAGAAATGAGAATGTTCCGATGCTCCTGGTGACAGTATAAACTGATACCATGACTTGGGGGACAGTGGCGACACTATACAGTTGAAAGGCAGCTCCATGTGATGACAAAACATTCATTCTGCAGACTATGAGACCCAGGAGGACCCCATGGGGCATTACCTGGACAGACCCCTTTCCCCATATTCTCTGCTTTAGCTCCTCTCTGAGGTACTTAGATCACTGTATCTGATGCACATTTCCTAAGCTGTCTTACAGGCTCCTCCTGGAGCCTAAGGACTGATAATATTAACTCCTGTGACACCGCCCTGTTACCTCACTAATCTGAGAACTAATCTGAGAAGCTGATCACACACCGTGGGATGCCCCTCCTTCACCTGGCCTCTGAAAATGCCTTGCTAAAAGCCATTGGAGACTTTGGGTCTTGTGAGCACCAGTGACCCAGATTCCTTTCTTGTCGCCAGCAATAAATGCTGCACTTTTCCTTCACCACAACTTGGTATCAATAGATTGGCTTTACTGCACACAAGCAAAGGGATCCAAGTTTGGTTTGGTAACAACTATACCATCACTTCAGTCAGCCAGATGACAAAATACCTCATTGAAGGAACGAAGGCAGCTTACTGTCTAAGTCCCAACACTGCAAGAAGAAAAGTTAATTTAGCAAAAACCGTTTTACATCTAAGAATTTTCAGGAAGATAACCGGAAATCATCCCAGGCCTTCAATCTTTTTTCTAAACCTGCATATTGCTTGGAACACCCATTTGGCCATCAGTTCTCTAACTACTGTTAATTGAAACAATTCCTAAAATTCTATCTTCTTCAGGCAACTAATTGGGAGGACTTAACATCTGTTACATCCTTATACCCTGAAGCCAGAAAACATTCTTACTGATTATATCCTGAATACACAGCATCAACAACTTCCTCTTTATTCTCAAATCCTCCTGACGTATCTTTCCATTTCCAAGGTGGATAGTGGGGTTACCTTATCTTTATAATCCCTTCCACTGTATGCATGCTTTTCAGTTACCCATCTCACCTCCCACCAATTATTTTCAAAGTCCCTCATACACCTGCTATGTCAATGTTTTCTACTTAAAACAGAGGGTAGGAACCAGTGGCTGATGCACTCCTTAGCATAGCTCTACACATGAAGGCATTTAATAAATGTTTTTAACCATAATGATTTAGAAGCAGGTCTATTTCCAGACAGAAAATATTACTGAGTTTTAACATAATGTTATTCATGTTGATCAAAAGCTTCCAGACCTAAGAGTTCATCCTCTATGATTCCATTTATATAAAGTGCACAAACTGGCCAAACTATGTTGGCAGAAATTAGGAATGATTACCCTTGGTCAGGGCTGCCTAAAAGGGAGCTTGCAGGGGATTTCTGAGCGGCTGGTAATTTTCTGCTTCTTAATCTATATACTGGTTAAGTTTGCAAAAATTTATCGAGCTGTAGGCTTAGCATCTGCCCACTTTTTACGTGTATGTTATACTTCAATATCAAATTTTAAAGTGATTGTATAATATTTGCCGCTCACAAAACATCTAAAAATACCTGTGACAAACTATCATTATATAATAGAGTTCAAAACAGTTTTTGGTAATCCAGGACAGTGGCTTTGCAACATGACAGTAATTTGTGGAATAAAAATTCATCTCTTTAATGTTCTGAATTCTGCTTTACTTAATCACGGTTATTGTCAGAATATGCCACAGGAGAAAACTAAAAGGAAAATACAAAATAGAGGGCTGCATCAAATAAGGTTATCCTAAGGGTGTGACTTGCTTTGTTAATTACATCTCCATTCTTTGCTCCTTGTGTGAAGGAACAGATGCTTGAATTGAAGCTGCCACTTGAAAATCCTCCATTTAAACAATCTTTTCAGTGAGTCGTGAAACACTGTAGTCCTAAAAGGGTGACCTGATACACACACAAAATGGCAGATTTTACAGGCTCCTTCTGACTTTCACTTCCAAGGCTCCTGCTCTTTTTATACTGGAACTATTTTGCAAGTGTGCTCAGATCTCTTGGAGAACACCAATTTAAACTCTCCATCGGAGGGAGGAAGTGAAGGATGAGGAGTGGGCAGGGAGACCAATGGCTGTTCAAAAAGGATCTCTGTGAGCAGGAAGGGAGAATCAGTCCCCTCTCTTACAACTTCTACATTTCTCAAACCCACAGGGAAAATGTAATGAAGTCATTACTACAGACCCTAAGGATGAAACAGAGTGTGCAGGAGATTGCCTTTAAGGCTTAATCTGGGTATATTTGATTACAGCTAAGGGGATGAATTCTAAATTTGGAAAGGCCATCAAGGTAATTAAGGATGTTAAGAAATGGGACTAGATCCTTGAGGTCTCTCTACTTAATGAAGAGAACAAAGGACGATGAAAACAACTTTGGTAAGCAGAATGAACTTCATATAGATTCAGTTCTTTCAGAAATAAAGCATCCTGAAGATCAGCACAATTTACCAAGGAAAGCCAGACACTTGGGGTTTGCTCTCACTGTTAAGATGGTTTAGGTACCATTTTACTCGAAACGAAGAGTGAATTACATGGTGTGCAACGCTCCCCACTGTATCTCCAGGTTCTCTGATGACGCTGAAAAAAGGTTTAAAACTTTCTTTAGCTAGAAAAGTCAAGTATCCCTTTTGGAAGGATAACAGTTTTAACCAGAGATTTTGCGATCCTGTAGGTGTGCTCAACCAAGTCTCCAATCATGCCATTATTCAGATTTTATAATATTGGGAAACACAAAAAGCTTTCAATCCCTCTTACTCAAAAGCAGTGGTTCTCAACATGGGATTACTTTGTCTCCCAATAGTTCTTACTTGGCAATTTCTGGAGACATTTTTGGTTGTCACAAGTAGGGTAATGTTATTGGCATGTAGAAGCCAGGGTTGCTGCTAAACAATCCACAGTGCACAGAATGGTCTCCACACAACAAAGAATCATCCAGCCCCAAATGTCAAAAAGTGCTGAGCCTGAGAAACCCTGACCTAAAAGTACACTTGAAAGGGAAGGAAAGACTTCTTTTGTTTCAGTGTCTGTCTCCAGTTGCTCTGAAGAGGAAAGCAGAATTCAACAGTCCTACAGAAAATGAATACACAAGCAGATACTAAGCAACAACTCTAACGCAAGATCTTTTACAACAGATCTTGGCAAACCAAGTTCAAATACCCAAGTTATAGAGCCATTATGAGTAAAATTCAAAAGATCAGGTTTAATACTTTTTCCTTTGGCAGATTCTGTTTCTAACCAAGTAAGCAACTTCTGTGCTGTGCTTAGCTGCTGAGCTGTGTCTGACTCTTCTCGATCCAATAGACTGTAGCCCACCAGGCTCCTCTGTCCATGGGATTCTCCAGGCAAGAATACTGGAGCGGGTTGCCATGCCCTCCTCCCAGGGATCTTTCCAACCCAGGTTTGATTCTTCCTCATTGCAGGCAGATTCTTTACCGTCTGAGCCATCAGGGAAGCAACTTCTACCTCTAGACATTAAAATTCTATTTTCTGATTACTAGAAAATGTACTCCTTTTTAATTAAGTGATCAGCTTGTCTATCAGATGTAGTTATCAGATGTAAGCATCAACCTACTAAAATAAATTTTAAAATAAATGCCCAAGATTGATCAAGAAAAATAAACAGATATGCTTAAATTACCTACATTACTAGGAATGAATGCAGGAACATCACTACAGATCTTATAGACAACAGGATTAGATAGATAATACAAAAACAGTATGAATGACTTTATGTCAATAATGTTAATAACTTAGATAAGACAAAAAAGTCCTTGAAAAACACAGCTTATCAAATCTGAAACAAAGAGAAACAGGAAATCTGCATAGTACTCTCTTTGTTAAAGAAACATAATTCATAATTTAAAACATTTCCACAAGGAGAACTCGAGACCCAAATAGCTTCACTGGTGAATTCTTTCAAATATGTAAAGAAGAAATAATGACACTTTCAAAATAATCAAATGTATAAATAGGTAAGAACTGGGTTTCATTTTGATGCCTAACCCCTCTGGAGTCACACCAGAGATCCTTTCCTTCCCCCAAAAGGCTCACACTTCCTTCCTTCTCTGCTTTATCTTTAGAAAGGGAGGAGGCAATAGACAAGACCAAAAATATTCTTGCAAGATTCAGCTATGTGTGTCCATGTGTAATCACTTAAAACAGGTTACTTTATGTACACTTTATGTACAAGATGTCCCCGCCCCCCGCCGTCACTGATTCCTGTCATCCTGCTCATCCTTCAAGACTCAGATCAAGGAAAACCTCCTCCCCAGGAAATCCCCTTAAGAAATTATCACTCCACCCTTTTTTCTCCCTGAGACAGAGGAAATTATTCAACAGGATCTTGTACTTCTATTATAACTATTTATCTGCATCTCTGAAATAACTGTGGTGATCTGAGGACAGCACTGGGTCTTGTTTATTTTTGCTTCAAGATTTAGCACAGCACCTGGCTCACCTGAACAGGACTCTGTGAACGCTTGTTGCGTGAGCAGCTGTCTTATATTCCCTGAAAGCCTTCACG
Source organism: Capricornis sumatraensis (assembly GCF_032405125.1). NCBI lineage: Eukaryota > Metazoa > Chordata > Mammalia > Artiodactyla > Bovidae > Capricornis > Capricornis sumatraensis. The sequence goes on along the minus strand of NC_091092.1, from coordinate 133,599,425 downwards.
GTGAAGGCCATGTAACCGGAACTCAAACACTTAGAAACGGGCACATGCCTGTTGCATGGCACAGCAGTAGGTATTCATTAACCCAGTTACACAAGTGGAGAGTGGAAGCTCAAGACCATTGTTACCTTTTAATCCTCAAGGCAATAATGAATTACACTGAAACAAATTTTCACTCCAAAAATTTTGTACACTTCAAAAATCTGACAAGAAGGAAGTACTTTTCACCAGAGAGGAAAATATTTTATAACATCAAAAGAAAAGGCTAAAGGCAAAAAAAAAAGTAATGAAATAAAATTCACATTGTTCTTTAAATTGTTTTTGTGTCTGTATATGCCTATAGCAATCAATTTACTTCGAAAGTAGCTTCAAGCTCTGAAATTCTGTTATTCTGGGCAAATCTGTGCTCAATGTATTAATGTTATTAAAGAATAATAATTAATGTCATTTGCCCTAGTTAATTTGTTCTAGTTTATCACAGTTTGTCATATATAAATATAATTTTATACGCCTTGAAATCTATACTCTTATAATGCAGACAGGCCTTAATAAAATCGATTTTATATGATAAAACCCTTATCCTTTTAACAAATACTTGTGGAGTACCTATGTCAATTATTTGAATGAACACTGGGATAAAACAATGAGTAAAGCAATCTTTGTTCTTGAAAAATTTGACATTTGAACAGAAAAGACATAAACACTAACAAGCCAGCTAATGGGAACCAGAAAAATCATGTTAAAATGTTAAATGGATAATATTGGCTTAAAGATATAGTAGGAGCCCTCTTACCAATGTTCACTTAGTGGATCCACCCAATTACCCAATATTCTCTACTCTTTTTGTAAATAATACTGGGCATTGCCCACAGAACTTGGTTTCTAGGCTATTCTCCAAGACATCTATGTATATACTGCTTCTCCCACCAGTTGAATTGTGTACCTCAGAAGTCTGTTATATTCTCGTCTGTTTATGCCAGCTGTACTTGTTACTAGAATATGACATTTAATTAGGTGTTACACAAGCTAATAAAATGAGTTCCAAAAATAGTTTTTATTTCTTTGAAAACCAAGTTGATTGGCTTTGGAAAGTCTTAAGAGATGAGTCACTTCGAAAAACAGCTGCCAGAGTAAGTAGGGGCTAGAAAATTTTAAAGGTTTAAGAGGAGTGGGATTGTTGATTTACAAGGAATCTGCACACAGATTGGTTCTCACTCTACTTTAAAAGGATCAAACTGGAAATCAAAAGCCATTGAATTCTGGCTGTGATTTATATACATGGACGTCTTCAAGAATTTCAATCAGGGTTCACACTCAAAGACCTTGACTTTACAACAAAATACTGGTGAATTCATGTTTAAAGGTAAACAAAATGTGTAAGATGGTTACTGACAGTGATTCACCCCTTTGGCATTTTCAATAAACCATCAACTACTTGACCCCGGATGCAGCCAATAAGGATGTCCTCTAAGAACCCCTTGGAAGGGTCAAGTGGTTTGGGCTAGAGGTTTTGCTAGAGCAAAAAGATACTCAATAATTAATTACTTCCTGTTTGTCACAAACAGCACTCTGTGCTTTTGGACTAGAGTTTTATGCAAAATTTCCCCAAGACTTGAAGGGCACTCTCCCCCAGACCGGAGGGTGGGCTGTTCCTAGGTCTTTAGACTCAGACAGAGGGAAGCGAACCATCCTGGGTCTATTTCCTGCCCAGCTGATCTTCAGGGTAGCATTCTTCATCTCCAGCTGCATCTGAATTCCTGAGCAAACTGCCAGAAGCAAATGTTACATGTGTGGGTCCTTGGCATCCATGCTTCCTTCTGACTCTGGCCTCTGAAGGTGGCCTGGGCCCTGCATGTAGAATCAAGAGAGGCTCTCTGACAAGGCCAGCTCTAAAGACAAGAGGGCAGGAGAAGCTAAAGCTGGAAGCCCTCAAGTGGGTGAACACTACGGCTTCCTACTAGTGTCTTCGGGGATGGCTGGGTGTCCTGTTGGTGGGCACATCAAGATCTCAGCATTCAATGCAACGACCAATGATGCCTGTGATGCCGGCTTCAAGAAAACACGTGGTGTTTAAACAATTAGGAAGCTGTTCTGTCACGTTTGTCAAGCCTAACGTGACCCTCTTATTTCTGTTTTCTAACTTACATCCTTTGAGAGGGCAGTTTTGGGGAGAATGGATACATGTATATGTATACCTGAGTCCCTTTGCTGTCCACCTGAAACTATCACAATATTGTTAATTGGCTATGAAAGTGAAAGTGAAGTCACTCAGGCGTGTCAGACTCTTTGAGACCCTGTGGACTGTAGGCCACCAGGCTCCCCTGTCCATGGGATTTCCCAGGCAAGAATACTGGAGTGTGTTGCCATTTCCTTCTCCAGGGGATCTTCCTGACCCAGGGATCGAACCCAGGTCTCCCGCATTGCGGGCAGATGCTTTAACCTCTGAGCCACCAGGGAAGCCCTAACTGGTTATACTCCAACATAAAACAAGAAGTTTTAAAAACAGAAAAACAAGAAAGCATATCCTTTTAGATCTGTAAGGGCCCGAAGAAATGATTTTATCAAATCCTTTCACTGTATAGTAAACTGAACTTAAGAAATGAAAATGATTTACCCAAGCTCACATGGCAAGTTCGTGGAATTCCTGAGGCAGGCATCCCGGCCTCAGACTTGCTCTGCTTTCTCTATTTGCTGGCCTTGGGGACTACCAGCTCCAGTACCACCAAGAGCTTGCTAGAAATGCAGAAACTCAGACCCCACCCAGACCCAGAGAATCATAATCAGCATTTTGAACAAGATCACCAGATGACCTGCGTGCACATTAAAGATCAGCTCTCAACTCGTGTTTTTAATGCTGTTTAGTGAAATGATTGACTGTGTTTAAATACACAATCCTCATAAAAACTTCCTTATCACAAAAACAGATCTAAACAACTACTTCATTGTTTTGCTATATCTGATCATTTCACATATAATTTTCATTTAAAATTACAAGCAACTAATGAAACAAAACTGGCACTTCTCGAATGTGTGCATGATAAGTCACTTCAGTTGTGTCTGACTCTTTGCAACCCCATGGACTGTAACCCACCAGTCTCCTCAGTCCATGGGATCCTCCAGGCAAGAGTACTGGAGTGAGTTGCCATTTTCTCCTCCCGGGGATCTTCCCGACACAGGGATCAAACCCGCGTCTCCTACATTGCAGGCAGATTCTTTATCACTAGCACCACCTGGGAAGCCCTCTCTCTGGATACATGATCCATATTCACTCTGGGTGGATAGTCCACAAAAGCCTTGTAAGAGATTATTGCAGGGAATCCATTTAGTTGCCATGTCTTAGGGTCTATAAAGAAAGTAACAGGTTCGAAATTCTATTAGGCAACCTGAGTTGCTATCAGAGAAAAGCAGAGTTACACTGAATGAGAGAATGAGATGAGAGTAAAAGAGAGTATACACATGCACAATGGCCAAATGTGGAACTCTTCAGCCAGTGAAATAATTCCAGTTGCCTCATTTAGGTGGTGTACTACATACAAACAGTACATCATGACATCTTCCCATTGTGCGAAAGAATCCAAGGTACTGAACAGTCAAACACACGTCAAACATCAATGGGCTCAATGTATTTACATGAAATGTTCAGAATAGGCAAATCTAGAGAGACAGAAAGTAGATCAGTGTTTGCTAGGAGCCTGGGGAGGTATTTCTAATGGGTACAGGGTTTCTTTTTCGGGTGATGACAATGTTAGCTAGTGGTGGTGGTTGTACAACTTTGAATATACTAAAACTCACTGATTTTGTGCACTTAAATGTGTGCATTACATGGTATGTGAATTCTATCAACAAAGCCATTAAAAAAGTCAATTGGCTCAACAATTTTTGAAAAGCATGCTTTCTTTTAAGATGCATTGAAAGATAAAGCTGTACGCACATTGCTCATTATTTTGTCAACGTAAAGATTCTGAATACCTTAAAATTTGAGTCCAGAGGAACTTTTATTTCCACAAACCTCACCCAGTTTACCAGTAAATGAACTGATACCACATTAAGGAAATGACTTATATAAGAATCAAAGTTCCAGCCAATGGACAAGTTGTCAGAGTTTTCCCAGCATTAAATCACTTCAATTAAAACATTCATTGGGGTACGTTCAGTAATTAAATACATCTGGAAAAATAAAACCAGTTCACGGCCTTGTGGTGTATTTACTAAGAATCTACCAAAGGAAATCAGTATGTTTCCTTTCTGGCCTGAGGGGAACTTTTTTTTTTTTCTTTTTTAATGTAAAAGCTAAAAACTAAAACCAAGGAAACTGCCAGAACCAGTGAGGTATGCACAAATTAACATAAATTGGCAATTGAAGTGTAGAAGCAACAATTGTCCAAGACACAAAGTACTTCCTTGAGAACAGGCCTCGGGTTTGGGCATTTGCTTCACGAGAATCTCGGGGAACTTCCACACCTACCTAAAAATAAAGCCCGCCCCCAATTAGGCCCTGGGCATTGTGAAAGCCATTCCCAAGAAGGTCCCCAAGTGGTAATTCGACGCTCAATTTCTAACCGAACAAATCCGAATGCCTAGGATCAAAAAAAAAAAAAAGAAAGAACTTTATTTCAGGAAAATTAGTTAATGCCTTCCTCAAGCCGGCACTTTGTGCAACTTCAACGTCTTTGAGCCAAGCATTACTGAAATATTGATAGTCACAGGACATGATGAGCAGGAACCTTTGATGTTGGGAAACATTGAGGGCAGGAGGAGAAGGGGACGACAGAGGATGAGATGGGTGGATGGCATCACCCACTCAGTGAACATGAGTTTGAGCCAACTCTGGCAGATGGTGAATTGGGATAGGGAAGCCTGGTGTGCTGCAATCCATGGGGTCACAGAGTTGGACACGACTGAGCAACTGAACAAGTAGGAACGCGAGATACAAGTCATGCAATTCTGCCCTTTTGTAGAAGGATCTTATCCTAGCTCACCCCTAACTTTTTGGCAAGAAAGTGTCCTGGTGGATTCAGGGGCCTTATTTCCTTTCAGATTTTGATCACCTAGTAAATTTATAAAACAAACCAAAAAAAGAAAAAGGAAAATAAAAAATCTAACTCTAAAATTCTTTGAGCTTCCTTTTAAACGCAAAATCATGTGCCCTCCTTACAAACCCTCACCAAACGTTTGCTCGGTACAAAATTACCACCCACGCCACCAACAGCACAAGGACTGCCGGATGGGGCCGGGGGCCGGGGCTGGGGCCCGGTAGGGAATGCCCAAGCTCTCCCCAGGGGCCGCAATGGTTAAATTCACTGACTCCCTCATCGGAATGCGGATTCCGAGGGGCTCCTGTGACAGTCTTTGTGGCTTTTGCGGCTGGAGCCTGTCAGCCACGAGAGAAGGATAACAGAGCAGGCAGGGGAAACCCTTTTCCAGGCACATTTTTCGAGGGTGCAGCGGAACGAGGTTGATTTCCACCGCACTCTTTAACGAGTTTTCCGAGAGATACAGCGTCCCTGTGTAAAACATGTTGCAGGATTTCGGAGGTGTCAGGAGGTGACAGACACGGCACACAACAGCCTCCTGCTCTCCGCCCCGGGCCAGGTGCGAGATTTTGTAATCTCCAGAGCTTGGCTTTTTTTCACCCCGACTAGTCGATTCCCCAACTGCCTCGGACCCCGCGGGGCACATCGGCTCCACCTGCGCCCCAGGTTCGCCTTCTGATAGTGGAAACGGGGGACAAAGAGCCTCGCCCTCCGTCCCGTCCTGTCCCTCTTCCCTTCCACTTTCCTGGTTTCAAGGATCACGGTTCCCAAACGAGCTCACGGAAGACCCCAGGCTTGAAGAACTGGGCGTTGATTTCAGGTGGGCTTAAGGCGAACAAGACCCCGGCAGGGTGGGACCGAATCCGACTCGCAGCCGGGAGCTCGGGCGACTGGAGAGCGTCCCGGGGAAAGGACCAGGAGCAACTGTCTCTCACCCCCTGAAAATTACAGCAGGAGCCCGCAGCCCGGGACGCTCCGTCCGCCCCCTCGGCTCCCCTCTGGGGGGTCCCGCCCGTCCCCTCCGGCGAGTCGCACGCCCGGGGCGGGGGCCGCAGTCGGAGTGGGGACGCCCCCGGGATGGGGCGGGGACGCGCACCTGGGCGTTCGGGACACCTGCGCCGCGCCCCTCCCACCTCCAGCCTCCCCAAAACCGGCCCGGGTCGGGGAGGTGCCCCCAGGAGGCCCCACCTGAGCGGGGGCGGGGGCGCGAGGCTGTGGCCGGGGCGAGGGGCCAGCGCGTCGGCTTACCCATGGCTGGAGACGGGCGGGAGGCGCGGGCTGCGGGCGCTCGGGCTCCCGGGGGACGGACGCAGCCGGCGGCACAAGTTTGCAGGTCCGGCGGGCACGTGCGCGGGCGGGCGGGCGGCGTTGGGCTGCGGGGCTGGCGGCTGGTGATCACTCCCGGCCGGGGTGGGAGCGCGGCGCGGCTCCGCCTGCACTGGGGGCCGGCCGCGCCGAGAGGGGCCCCTGACGTCAGCGCCGGGGGCTTTGTGCGCCCGCAGCCGGGGCCCCAACCGGGCAGCGCGCGCGCCGGGGTGGCGGCGAAGCGCGCAGCTTCCTCTGGGACCCCCTGGGCGAGCTCCGAGGGGCGAGGAAACCGGAAAAGCCAGCGGGGGGAATGGGGACCGAGGGAAGCGGGCTTAGAGGATCTCGGAGGCGCAGATCTGCGTCCCAGAAGAGAACTCTTCCAGCCGGAGGGGCCTCGGCAGTCCTAGCCGTCACCCATTGTGCAGATAAAGAAACTGAGGCCCGAGAGGCTGCTCGAGGCCCCAGTGTTTGGCGGCCTCGCCCCAGCCCAGAGTCCTGGAACCTTTGGCTCACGTGGGGGCGGCGGGAGCTAGTTCGTTCCGTGGGTCTCCACCCTGATTGCACGTTAGAATCACCTGGCGAGCTTTTGAAACTCAATTTCTTCGGGGCCTCAGCGGGTGGGACCGAGGCCTCCATGCCTCAAAATCTCCCCAGCTGGTTCCAATGTGCGGCCAAGGTTGCCACACTGACTGACTTGTGGAAAACAAATGACTTAGAAGGGCACAGATGGCACTCTTCCCATCTGAGTGGTGACCGATTTGGGGGTTTCCATAAGCCGCCCGATCCCTGGAAGCCCACCCTGGAAGGCTCCAGAAGGCTTTGCTCACCCTCCCCAGACACGGCCTCTCCCGGTGCTCAGGCCTCCTGCTTGAGCTTGTAAGGGAATTAATGGTTTAACAGTGTCCAGATCTTAAATTCCTTCTGTCTCCTTAAGAGAAGAATTCTCCTGTCTCCAAAGGTATTAGCAAAGCTCTGAGATCCCTGCAGTTTCCCCCTGGCTAATGCTTTGTGAGACATTTCTGAGCCTAACCTTTCCCCCCGATAGTTTATGTTGCGTTTTTTCATTGTTTTGAAAATACATCGTGTTACTTGAACAGAGGGTTACATAAACAGTAACAGTAGATAGTCCACTTAAGGGACATTTAAGCCTGAAGAAAGAGGCTTTAGGACTGAGAAAGAGTGGAGGAAACAAACATTTCATCTATTGAATTTATTGGATTAGGAAAGATTTTATCAAGGCAAAGCTCTAGAAAGCCTAATAATATTTTGCCCAAAAGGACAGAGATTTGTGCTAGGCAAATCACGGGCTCATTTGCACAGTCCCATGGGAACAGTCATGCCTAACCAATCTTCATGCAGTAATAAAATGGCAGGGAGCTCATAGGTTTAACTTTTTGTCCTGTTACAGGAAAGTAATCCATTTCAACCAGTCCTGAAAGCACGTGCATGCAGGAATCCAACTGCAGTTGACAATAACTGGGATCCCCTGCAAAGGGATAAAGGCAACAAGCAGTTGGTTTAAGTCCTGATTTAGGGAAGAGCATTTGATCTGGTTAATTCCTACATCTTGGGAGGCTCCTAGGAGACAAGGAACACAACAAAATGGGACTTGGGCACACAGTCTGAAATAGTATTTTGGCAAGATATGACCTCATTCAGCCACTCTGGAAGCAAGAACTCTAAGGCTGTATGCACTGAGATGAAAAGTAAACCCTTTGGTTCACTTTCTGTCATTCCCTAGAAGTCTTGGATTTTTTTTTTTTAACCAAAGAAAAGAACAGCTGTCCAAATATTGGAGCCAGCCACAATGGGATGCTGTGATTAAAAACCAAGTTATAGCCATTGTGTACACAATGTCAAAGGAAAGCCACATTTTAATAGAAACTTTTGCTCACTCTGGAAATGTCATGGACTGATTTCAACAAGCAATTGTCCCTAAAACCCTTAAGAAAAACAAAACAGCAGTTGGGAAATTAGCAAGGCTACTACTGACAGGGTGTACAAGATAGCTAATATGCACATTTGACTATTAGTCTAAGAAATGCTCTTTTAAAATAATAAACTATTTTTCTCATATAACTAAAACCTTTAAAAATAAAGCAAGACTGTGTTGCCAGTGGAAGAGTAAACTGGTAGATCCTTTCTGGAAAGATATTTGGCAGGATGTATCGAGAGACTTAAAACTATTCATAGCCTCTAGCCTAATAATCTGCTTCTGGGACTCTCTCTCCTAAGTAACTCATGACTGTTTCAGTCAAAATTAATGTAAAAAGATATTTAGCACAGAGCAAGATGTAATAGCACGTCAAACAATAAAAACAATAAAGGAAGCAACAACTGTTTGATAAAAGGGACGTGGTTGCACAAATTACTGTTGATCTAGCCCCATGGTTCTCAGCTGTGGATGACTTTGTCCCCCAAGAGACATCTGGCAACACGTGCAGACAGTTTTAGTTGTCACAGCTGGAGAGGGTGCTACTGGCATCCAGTCGATGGAGGCCAGGGAGGCTGCTAACATCCTACAGTGCTCAGGACAGGCCTCACCACATGAAAGAAAGATCCAGCCCCAAATGTCAAAAAACAGTGATATATACACAATACTGTGTATAAAATAGATAACCAATAAGAACCTACTGTACAGCACGGGGAATGCTACTCAATAATCTGTAATGACCTCTATGGGAAAAGAATCTAAAAAAGAGTGGATGTATGTATAACTGAATCACTGTGCTATAGACCTGAAACTAACACAACATTGTAAATCAACTGTACTCCAATACAGATTTCCAAAAAATTAGTGCTGAGGTTGAGAAACCCTGCTCTATATGACTAGATAACACACAGCCATGTTTGCAAAGAATTAGGTGGGAAAGTGCTCAGAGATTTTTTGTTGTTGTTATTTTTAAAGCAGAATAAAAAGCTAAATGTACAATATAACCCTAGTCATACACATATATATGTACTGGGAAAAGCTGAGAGAAAATACACTATAGTAGACCAAACACCTCTCGGCTACCTGGCCACACAGCTGAACCACATTTCCCAGACTTCTTAGCAGTTAGGTGGGACTACATGTTGAGTTCTAGCCAATGAGGTCAGAAGTGACGTCCACCACTTCCAGGCATCCCAGACAGATTCTCCAGTACATCATGTGCTTCTCGGCGCTTTCCCCTCCTCTCAGCTGGAATGTGACATTGACACCCAGCATGCCTTATGAAACCACATGTTGAAGATGGAATTGCCCCTGCCAGCCTGGGTGACTGAATGACTCTGTGGAGCAGAGGCTCACTCCTACCCAACACACTGACAGCCTGGAACTGACTTTGATGTGAGCCAGAAAGAAACTGCTGAACACTGTGTTCAGGGGCTTATTAGTTTTAGCAGTGGCCCTACACTTACTAATATATCAATATATTAATGTATACCAAAATATTGACAGGGTTTATCTCTAAGGGTTAATAGAGTTTTCAGTTTGTTTTTTTTATACCCTTTTGTGTTTTCCTAGATTTCTACAAAGAGCAAGATTACTTTCATAATGGGGGGGGCAAGGAGGAGTATATAGTTGTACCTTATTCTACAGTAGAGATACTCTCCTAATAATTTAATTTTAGACCATTAATGAAACCTTATTTCCAATGGATTTTATACAATTTGAGATCTTACTGACCTTCATTGCCTCATCCTGGAGTACAACTAATTATAAACTATAAGGACACATTTTGTCTGCCCAGATCAGAATTGGTTTTTGATTTTTATAGTCACCTTATGACAAAGCAAAAAAAGAAAAAAGACTAAGTTCTGTTTGCAGAACTAAATGAAAATATTAGTAAACTTTGACAGTGTTTGACTCTGCCAGTGAAAACATAGCTGATACACAGGGGAACATGGGAGAATATGAATGATAAGACAGCACTACTGATGTCCTCAGCTGCTCAAGCAGGAATCAGAAGATACAGTCAAACTCTGATGAAAAAACAAATAGAGCTTTGTGAGGGGGGATGACGTAGAGCCTCATCATTCATGTCAAGGAATCAGCAGATATTGTCAAAAGCTGATAAATCAAGAAAGAGAGAATTAAGCATATTATCAAGATCAGAGCCATTTGTTTCCAAGCCCATCAGATCTGACGTCGCTTATAAACAAACATGTATACTGTCCCTTTGGCACTCCACGAATGAAATCCAAATGAAACAAAATATCAATATAACACCTCAATTGCAATATAAAGAAGTAATTTTAAATGAATTGTACTTTCTCAATGTGTAAATATTCAGGCACTGGAAGATGGAATGAAGTCATCTGATGGGCAACTGAGCTGCAGAATCACCATGACTGGGACAGCTAAGACGCTAACCCTGCTGAGATGTAGTGTGTTGGTCATTCAAATACCAAGGGTGGTCCTGCCATCAGTGCCCTGATGTTCCAAAATGGTGAACAACTTGGTAAGGTTTTAAATGAGACGAAGCACTTTTTTCCCCTCAACTGACATGGCAATTGCAGTCCTGAAAAACATCTGTGTTTCTGAAAACCACCCCCAAATATCTTGTGTTTATATGTCAGATGGACTTATTTCTTAGTTACTGATAATTAGAAGCAGATTTTTAATCTACATAAATGTCCAGAGGACATTAGCAAATCAATCAAGAAATGGGGACATTGTCCGAGGCCCATCTTGGACACACTCAATGCCAATAGTGCCCCCTCCCCCTCATGGTGACAGCCCCAAGTGCCCACACCAATATCCAAACTGTCTCACCTCCCTGTGTCTAGATTCTGGAAGCATCTCTCTAACAACTCGAGCAAGAAAGAGTTAATAGAGATTATCTCTTGGAGCAAGATGATGAGAGATGATGAAAGCAAGGTGACAGAGGACGAGATGGTTGGATGGCATCATCGACTCAACAAACTCTGGGAAACAGTGAAGGACAGAGCAGGCTGGTGTGCTGCAGTCCGTGGGGTCGCAAAGAGCCGGACATGACTGAGCAACTGAACAACAGCTTGGAGCAAGGCCATGCAATACTGTTTTACATCAAGCCCTACTATTCAATTTAACTGTTACCACATGAATGTTATATATTACTTATAGATAGATATATAGATATATATTCAAGTAAAGCACTTGTTTCCAGTGGGTGTTTAGTTCTACACCTTCTGAGCTCCTGAGAACTTACTTCCAGACATACCCCATGTATATTGATAAAATGGGTATTATCATGGTCCCTACCTCATATAGTTGTTGTAGGGATTAAAGGAGGGGATATTAGTAAGACACTTAGCACCGGAGGCTCAATAAATGGTAGCTATTTGACATTGTTGTTGATGTTATCTTTGCTATCTCTACCTTTTCCCCTGGAGAGGCTGAGGGGTCCCAGAAGGCAGCTTTAGGAAGAAGGCATTCCAAGATTTTGTGGTGCCAAAAGGAATGAAGTGTTGGTCGCAATGTCTTCCTTTGTTTTTTTAGGCAGGTAAGGGAGCCCTCATTTGGCTCTGCATCTGTACCAGAGGTGGAGAAGGCAATGGCCCCCCACTCCAGTACTCTCGCCTGGCAAATCCCATGGACGGAGGAGCCTGGTGGGCTGCAGTCCATGGGGTCACTGAGAGTCGGGCACGACTGAGCAACTTCACTTTCACTTTTCACTTTCATGCATTGGAGAAGGAAATGGCAACCCACTCCAGTGTTCTTGCCTGGAGAATCCCAGGGACGGGGGAGCCTGGTGGGCTGCAGTCCATGGGGTCGCTAAGAGTTGGACACGACTGAGCGACTTCACTCACTTTTCACTTTCATGCATTGGAGAAGGAAATGGCAACCCACTCCAGTGTTCTTGCCTGGAGAATCCCAGGGACGGGGGAGCCTGGTGGGCTTCAGTCTATGGGGTCGCACAGAGTTGGACACGACTGAAGCGACTTCGCAGCAGCAGCAGCAGCAGCTGTACCAGAGGGTAGAGGGAGATGATTGATTTCCATTCTCCTATCACACTGTTTTATTTGGACGTTTATTTACTATTTGGTGAGGGATGGGGGTCAGGTGACCTTGAGTAGTAAGAAAATATAGAATGTAACCCAATGTAGCAAGAAGCAACAGGAAATTAACAAAAAATAATTTTCCTATATAGTTGGACAGTTCATCATTTAATTAGGAAAAAAAAATAAACTTAAATGCACATCCCTTAAGACTACAAATGCCCCCAAAGACTAAAGATCACTCCGAACCTTGAATGTGACTCTAAATGGTCTTCTCAGTGCCTACATGTGATCAGCCGTGCTGAGAGTCGGCAGGCTGAAAGAAAGAAGGGCAGATGGCAAGTCAGACGGGAATGAAAAGCATAGCACCGTAAAGGCAGGGGCCCTCAGGGCCAACCCTGGGGGCAACAGAGGTGGGGCTGGGGGACCTTTTGCAGCCCTCAAGGAAGACTCACAAGGAAGAGCTGCTGGGTCTTGGAGAGGCTGAGGTAAAGATTAAAGCACCATCAAGATGTTCCACTTTGCCTCCCCCTCCTCCATCTTCCCAGGTTCAACTTGGGGATGGAAGAAAAGATGTGATTTTTGCCTGCCAGATGTTTAAGGGGCTAATCACCCTTGGGGTAGGAGAAAACAGAGCCTCTGTGACTCTTTGAGTGGGTCTTCTGGTCTCCTGCAGGTGACAGAGGGAGGGGGTCCCAGCTCTCTGCACCCTGCACCCTTGGTCCTCTCCTGAGACCCTCTTCCTGAGGGCCTGAGATGCCCTCTCACCTCTCCTGGTTTTCTATGGCCTCCTGACCTTTCCTCAACGTTTCCTTTGGTGAAGAAATGGGGTCTTAAGACATATTAGATCATGTGTCATAGGCGCACACTGAGTATGTGGCGAATCTGTTACCATCCATAGAAAATGTGCTCGGATTATCAGATTTCTGGTCTGGGCTATAAGGAACAAGCGCAAGACCCCAGCAAGGGTTCATTGTGGGGAGTTCTTTCAGAATCAGTCTCCAGTTAGGCTGTGACTTAGAGATCAGGTGAAATGGCTATTCCTGCCATATGCCTCATATGGAACTGCAGCTAAAAGCGAGGAGAATGCAGGTAAGACATAAAATAGCAGCCTGCCAGGGGGCCCTGGATTTCAAAGCTGGCTGAAAGCCGACCCTATCTTTAAAACACAGGTCACTTCCTCCTATCTGTTTACAAAGCACAGGGAAGGGCCAGTGGTTTTCCTTTGGTTTGTACTGAGCGTTTCAATCCACCTGGGTTATGTCCACCCCCTGATGCTTCAGTCCTTCATGGGACACTCCGCCTTTGCACTGTAGCTGAGTTCCCCTCATATATGAATCCCCTCATATATGAATGCCCTGCTGAGTTCACAGCAGGGCATCAGTTCAGTTCAGTCATGTCCGACTCTGCGACCCCATGAATTGCAGCACACCAGGCCTCCCTGTCCATCACCAACTCCCAGAGTTCACTCAGACTCACGTCCATTGAGTCAGTGATGCCATCCAGCCATCTCATCCTCTGTCATCCCCTTCTCCTCCTGCCCCCAATCCCTCCCAGCATCAGAGTCTCTTCCAATGAGTCAACTCTTTGCATGAGGTGGCCAAAGTACTGGAGTTTCAGCTTCAGCATCATTCCCTCCAAAGAAATCCCAGGGCTGATCTCCTTCAGAATGGACTGATTGGATCTCCTTGAAGTCCAAGGGACTCTCAAGAGTCTTCTCCAACACCACAGTTCAAAAGCATCAATTCTTCGGCGCTCAGCCTTCTTCACAGTCCAACTGTCACATCCATACATGACCACAGGAAAAACCATAGCCTTGACTAGATGGACCTTTGTTGGCAAAGTAATGTCTCTGCTTTTCAATATGCTATCTAGGTTGGTTATAACTTTTCTTCCAAGGAGTAAGCGTCTTTTAATTTCATGGCTGCAGTCACCATCTGCATCAGTGAACACCAAAGAATATAGCTAATCTGATAGCATATCCTTGCCTTCACAGACAAAATTGAAAATGCAACCATGTACACAGCTCCAAGTTATTTAACAAGCCCATCACTTTCATTAGCTGACAATAATTTCTCTTAACCATCCCACACTTCCCACTTGCCTGGCAACACCATTTGGGGTAGCCTCTTGGAAAACATAATACTGCTTTGGGCTAGAATTTTCCTCTCTCCTCCTGACTGATTCTTATAAATGTGTCATAGAATCTCTGAGTTAAAGGGAAATTTATAAGGCAATCAACCTAGACCTCCAGGGTCAGGAATCCCTTATGTCCTGTCCATGGCGGCCAACCATTCAGGTACATTTGAATACATCTCAGGACAGGAAGCTCACTACTGTTACTTCTCAACAAATGTGATTCTTACAGTGTTTTTCACTCTTTAAGTTACTGTGTGCCTCTGAACCTCCATCAGCTGTCCCTGAGGGAGGCGCCTTTTGTTCCAAGCTGAGTCCAGCTCCTTCGACCATTCTTCATTATGAAAGTATGAAAAAATCTCTCAGCATCCTGCTTGTCTTATGGGTGACATTCTCAAATTTTGCAAAGTTCCCCTTTGAGGAGTGGGCACTGAGTAAGATGAAAATAGCTGCTTGGAACTCTCTTCTCTTGAGTGGAAAATGTTCTAAGTAATAGATATTATTTGTTTGTTTTTATTGAGGTAAAATACACATGACATCAAATTAACTGTTTTAAAGTGGAGAACTCAATGGCATTTAGTACACTGACAACGTGTTGTAAATATCATCACTCTCTAGTTCTAAAATACCTTCTCTAGCCCAAAGGAAAAGTGCACTCATTATGCAGTCACTCCTCATCCCCCTAGCTAACCATTCGCCGACTTTCTGTCTCTATGGATCTATCTATTCTGGGCATTTCATTATAAATGGAATCATACAATAGGTGGTTTTTGTATCTTGGCTTCTCTCATTAAGCATGAGGCTATAGCACGTACCAGTATTTCATTCCTTTTTAAAATAGCTGATTAATCTTCCATGGGATGGATAGGATGTCCATTGCAGGAATGGAATATCCAAAAATATCCATCATCTGGATGGACCACAATTTGTCTATCCATTCATCCATCCATCACTGGAGTTGCTTCCACCTTTTGGCTATGGCGAATCATCTTGCTATCCACATCAGTGTACAGGAACCTGTTCTAGTCCTTGCTTTAAATTCTTTTGGGTATATATACCGATGAAATTGCTGGGTCATGTAGGAATTCTATGTTTAACTTCTGAGGAACCGTGACAATGTCTTCCACAGTGGCCGTTATCATTTGGCATTCCCAACAACAGCATCTGAGGATTCCCATTTCTCTGCCTCCTTGCCAATATTTATTTTCCATTAAAAAAGATTTTTTAATTTAATTCTAAAACATTATAACTGTCCTATAGGAGTGAAGTGGTATCCTAAGGAATCTATTTTTAAAGAGTTCCTTGCCGTGGCCTCTGCAGCCCCATTCCCCATGCTCCAGCCTGGCTGCATTCACAGGGTCTCCCCCACTATATGTACAGCCTTTGCACAGGCAGTTCCCACTGCCTCTTTGCTTGGCTACAGCCCACTCATCATTCGCCTCAAACCCTGAGTATCACTTCCTCAAGGAAGCCCTCCAATCTCCCCATCCGGTCAAATGCCCCAACTGACAGTCTCATGATCTATCCAGCTCCCCTTCCTAGGACCTACCACAGTGGCCATTTACTTCAGATGATGTGAATATATTTTTCTCCTCTGCTGGGCTATGACTACAGTGGGAGTAAATGATAATTTGAACTTGTGGCTACCTCATTCGGAACATCTTTTGAACATCAAGTTTTCAAATTCATGTCCCATCTCCTCCTTCCCAGGACTCTAGTCCAACAGCAAGTCTTCCATTTCCCCTGCATCATCGGTATCTCCCTTTGACCTGGATCATTCCCACTGGTTCACACATGTGTTCTACCACGGCATTACTTCCTTGCTCCCCTTCTTAGCAAAACCTCTTGGGAGAATCATCCCTCCTGTCTGTGCTTCATCACATTTCCCTGTCTGAAGCCTGCTCTGATAAGCTTTGTGTGCCCATCATCCTTGCCGTGTGGCCACATGGGACTCTTGCAGTGGAGGCCTCCATTCTTCTGGAAACATGTTCTTATCTCAGCATCCCTGAAGCCAGACATTTCTGGTCTTCTTTCTCCTTCACTAGATGCAACTTTTCGGTCTCCTGTGCTACTACTTTAGAGTTGCCTTGTCATGACTATGTTCATTTCTTATTGTCAGTTTCACCCTGTAGACTGGATGCTCCAGGTGGCCAGGAACCTTGCTTATCTTGATCACCACTTAACCTCCATGCACAGAATGTATCGGATACTCAACTCTTTATTAAATGAATATCTTCTCCGTTGGAACTCATATCATTTTGATCTTGGGGATCTTTAAAATTCTTGTTTGTATAAAAAATATTAGGTCATCTTATATGTATCGTTCTGAGTTTTGATTCTTCTATGTAACATATTAGCCACCCCAACAGTCTTTCTCAATTTTAATCCATCCTGAGGATAAAAATATTGATTCTGACATTCTTTCTTCCTTCAAGTTGACCTTGACTCATTGATCACCATTTTCTGGGTGTGATTGTTTTCAGCCAGTAGGGTGATCCTCAGTTGTGTTGACACCCAGCACACATTGCTCAATGTTGCTGTCCACAAGGAAATAAGTTTTGTTGTGGAAAAAGGCCATCGTCTGTTTTGCACACACAAAGTTCGAAGTTGATTCAGCTGTTCAGCTGGGGCTGACACCTGTTAATAGGGTGAGTTCCAAACTGCAATCAAGGCCCGTTTAAATCCCAGAAAGAGAAGCAGATGTAGCAATTATGCAACCCCTGCATATTTCTTGGCCCAGAAGCTGCCTCGTGGGGAAGGAACCAGCTCTTGTGCCTCACTGAAATCAAGGTCAAGGAGCAACTTCAGGGCAACAATATCTGTTCCTTTCCCAAGCCCATACAGCATGGTTTCAGGGCTCTCCTTCTCTCCTCTCCTGGGAATGGCTAACCCTCTGCTTCAGCTCTTGCTGAAATCCAGAGATGGTGTGGAACATGACCCTGTTCTCCCATCTAGAAGCTTCATCCAGGAAAACAATGAAGGTGGAAGTGGCAGGGGAAAGGGTGGGCGGGCGGGGGGGGGGGGTGGCTGTTGTGCCTTAATACATGCTGGTTCCTTATGACCATTTCTTTCTTTTAAAAATGATCAGGGATCCTAATTGTAGAAATCGGAGAAAATATTTGCAAATGATGTGACCAGCAAGAGATTAATCTTCAAAATACACAAACAGCTCATGCAGTTCAATATCAAAATAACAAACAACCCGATCCACAAATGGGGAGAAGATCTAGATGTTTCTCCAAAGAAGACATGCAGATGGCCAAAAGGCACATGAAAAGATAGTCAACACCACATTATTGAGAAATGCAATTCATTATTAGAGAAATGCAAATCAAAACTACAGTAACGTAGAGCATCTCCTATTCCTTTATCATGAATCTTGATTTCAAGCCTGTCAGTTTGCATCCTGGGTCTCCTCAGGGCTTCATCTCAATAGGAGATGCTCACACCAGTCAGAATGCTGCTGCTAAGTCGCTTCAGTCATGTCTGACTCTGTGCGACCCCATAGACGGCAGCCCACCAGGCTCCCCCATCCCTGGGATTCTCCAGGCAAGAACAATGGAGTGGGGTGCCACTGCCTTCTCTGACCAGTCAGAATAGTCATTATCAAAAAGTCTATAAGCAACAAATGCTGGAGAGGATATGGAGAAAAGGAAAGGCTCCTACACTGTAGGTGGGAAACAAACTGGTATAGCCACTATGAAGAACAGTATGGAGGTCCCTTAACAAGCTAAAAATAGAGCTGCCATATGATCCAGCAATCCCACTCCTGGGCCTATATCCAGAGAAAATGCTAATTTGAAAAGATACATGCAGCTTAACGTTCACTGCAGCATTATTTACAATAACCAAGACATGGATGCAACATAAATGTACATCAACCTATGGACAAAGGAATGGAGAAAGATGTTATACATATATACAACGGAATATTACTCAGCCATACAAAGAACAAAACAATGCCATTTGCAGTGACATGGATGGACTTAGAGATTACCATACTAAGCCCAACTCTACATTTGTAGATACTCCATCCGTGTCAACAAGTATAGAGGCAGATAGGGTCAACACTATCAAAAATTTGCAGGAGAGGTCATTGAGACTGGGACTGCTTAGGCACCTCAGCCATGGTTCTAAGACTCATGGATGATGAGAACTAGAATTTGTTGACTGGAACTCACCATGACTCTTTGTCAATTTCCTGTCCTACCCACCACTATCAACATCCAGGTAGAAATGTGACACAGTGACTAAGCAACCTGCTGTTTTCTTTGGGACAAATAACCTCACTCCTTTGAACCTGCTTCCTCATGCTTGAGAGACAGATAGGAATACTACTGGCCCATGCTCCCTTGTGGGAACCTGAGGAGGTTTATCAGAGAGTATTTGTTTTTTGTTTTTTTAGTTTCTTATTTTTTTTTAATTTTTATTTTTACTTTATTTTACTTTACAATACTGTATTGGTTTTGCCATACATTGACATGAATCCGCCACGGGTGTACATGGGTTCCCAATCCTGAACCCCCCTCCCACCCCATATCATCTCTCTATCAGAGAGTATTTGAAAACACATGATTTAAGATAAAGCCTGGCTTTATCCAGGCTTATATTTTTCTTGTTTTTGTCATGATTGGTCAAATCAATCTCTCTCTCACTTCTTTTATTCAAGATGGAGACCCCTGCTTCAATCCAGTTTCCTGGTGCATCTTCACCAAAGGGTCTCTGATCATGTCTACAAAGCCCTGAAGAGACCCGGGATGCAAACTGACAGGCTTGAAATCAAGACTCATGATAAAGGAATAGGAGATGCTCTAAAGACTAGCTGGACTCTTCCCCTCTTCTCCTCTGTGTCCTAAGCCCTTCACTGATGTTTGCTGAATGAATGAATGAATATAAAGAGCAGACAGACGGGAGATCAAACCTCACCTTGGGCCTTTATGAGCTGACCCTCGGTTTTCCAATCTGCAAACTGAAGACGATCCACTCTTTGGAGGGTTGGGAAGAGGATTTCAGTAACAGCTGCTTGGCATTTGTCTCTTTTCCACATTCAGTTTACTTTCAGTTTCCCCTTCCATAATGGTATCTGCTTTACATTTCATTCTTTCTTTTCAATTTTTTCTCCTTGCTAAAGGCAGAAGCAAATTAGGAGGTAGGTACTCTGAGTCAGATCTGCCCCAAACCAGACTTCTCTCCAGGCTTTGTCCCTTCTTTGTCTACCCATGAGTTGAAAAATACCCTTTTAGCTTTGCGAGTCACAAATAAAAGCACAGCACACACTAGGCTAAAATATTAGTGAATTAGTCCACCTACATAATGTCCTTTTTTTAAAACAAGACAATAAAAAACCTTAATTCGAATTCTAAAAACTGTTACATTTCTTTTGATTTCTTAAAATGCCACTGAATTGGAGATAAAGCATTAAAATCCTTTAAGAGAATTACATTGAAATCTCTCTTTATCTCCAAACAGGTCATATTTGGGGAGCAATTTTCCAATATATAAAATGAATAATGATGGCTTTAGAATAATCATAATTACCTCCCCGAAAGGGAATTTTATCTCAGTTAATTTTTTTCTTTGTACAGTCAAACGACTGATTCTGAAGCAATTATAAAACACTGCATTATTTTTCACCACTGAATAGCACACCCATTACCCCTCGCAGTTCCCTGTGTTTGCCTGCCATGCTGGCATTTGAAAACAGTGGTTTTGTGATTTAAACTTATCACGCAAAATGCCATTTAGGAGCCAATTTGCTAATCGACATTTCAGTGTGTATGTCTTTGTGCCACAGCAAAGGGCCAGGAAAAAATATGTAGGCGTGCGGCTGTTGAGGTACCATTAATCCTCTCTCTGCGTTTGGTTTCTACTCTCTTAAGGATTCTTGTGTGGGTGGTGAGAGCAGATTGGCTGTCTTAAAAAGCCAGGCTCCTTTTCCTCTTCGTAGCAGTTGTGCACAGGGTCTCCTCGCCTCCCCTGGGTCTGTCCTCTGGGCCAGTCCTTGGAGATGCCTCTCTCCACCTCTTCCTGGTGCCTGCTGTGTTGTCTCACCTCTCCACTGGCCCAGGGAAACCTGGCTCACTCCTTGGAGAAGTTAAGTGTCACAGCCTAGTAAGAAGGGCAAGTGGCGAAGGGCACTGCTGAGTGGCACTTTGTCTGCCCCAGCAAAGTCCGCACAGCTGAGAGGTGAGAGCCAGGGACTCAGCTAACAGCGTGGGTTTGAAGTCAAATAGACTTGGATTCAAATCCAGTTCAGAAAAGCTGCGGAGCCTGCAGAGGCGTGACTTGACTGGCCTTGCGTGGCTTTCCTCTTCTGCAGAATGATGCCTCTCCCAGAAGATGGGTTGTGAAAAGGCAGTAAGTTAACACATTCGGAGTGCAGCGCACAGGCTTGCTCTGGCTAAGTGGCTCCACAGATAGTGTCTACATTTCCACAGCAGCTGGAATGGCCCTGGGTGGACCCAGGTGCTGGTGACTCCTCCCTCATCACTCCTCATGCCTGGGGTCTTCTGAAGGCTTTATTAGTGCATTTTAGTGTGTGTGGGGGGGTGTGTTTGTGTGGCCCAAGAATGCCATCCTGCTGCATGGCACCCTCCCACTTCTGCTCTGTGTCCATGGAGATGCCATAGGGCTGGGTTCATGTGTATGTACTGACACATGTATCGACCTTGCTCCCCTTTTGTGTAATCACAAGGGTTCTTCTAAAAGGGAGGCCAGAAGGTGGGAGAGACTCACTGTCCTGAGTCAGGTAACCCGAATGACTATCCGGTGGTGTCTCTCTTGGTTGTCTCATTTCTTTAAGCTATTTATCCCAAGCAGCAGAGATTTATTTCTAGAGTGAAGTTCTAAAGCCAGCATTCATTTCAATTTTCTTCTGGAGAGCTTTGTCTCCCTTCCAGGTCAAGGCGTCCAGCAGCTTCCGACTGCTCATGGTGGGGGAAGGGAGGAAGCACGCCCTTGCATGGAGAAAGGGGCATCAGAGGTGGGGGCTGAGTGCCCTGGCGCAGCCCAGGAGCTTGGCCAGAAGCCCCTGGCTCCCCACGCCCACCGTGTCCCTGGCTTGGACCACGCGGCAGTTGTCAGCCTTGCTGCTCCCACATCTTACTCATTATCACTGACTGTTCTCAATCTGTCCTTTTCTGATTTTCCTTTTCTTATTCCTCCACCTCCTCAATTTTTTTTTTTTTTGCTTGTTTCCATTTCCTCCTCCAATTCCCACTGGTCTCAGGCTGATGACACCCTTTGCTTGGCAGGTTTTCCCGTCTCCTGCCCAGCTCCCTCTATGCTGACCGGGCCGACACTGTAGACAGAGCTGGGCAGCCCTCTCAGCCTAGCCGGCAGTGGCAGTTGTCATGGGTGCACTCTTCCCAGCTCTTTCTGCTTTTCTGGGGGATGGGTCCAGGTGATGGTGTGTGTCCATGCTCTGTGAGCATCTCATCTGCAGAGCCAGTGGGCAAAGCCCTGGTGGTCCCAGCAACCAATTTGATGGTCATTTGGGTTACCCGATTCAGGACAGTGAGTCTCTCCACCTTCTTGCCTCCCTTTTATAAGAACCCTTGTGATTACACTGAGCCCACCAGGATGTGCGCATGCTAAGTTGCTTCAGTTGTGTCCAACTCTGTGTGACCCCATGGACTGTACCCCACCAGGCTCCTCTGTCCATGGGATTCTCCAGGCAAGGATACTGGAGTGGGTTTCCATGCCCTCCTTGCCTACCAGAATAATTTTCCAGCTCAAGATCTTTAATTTAATTGCATCTGCAAAGTCACTTTTGCCATATAAGGTAGCATTCATAGCTTCCAAGGATTAGGACATGGACATATGGGGTGGGTATTATTCAGCCTTCTACAGGCAATATCTAACAAGGTCCTTGTCAATGTGTAACTGTTACCTGCAAGCCAGTGGGCCAGTGTTTATGGGTCCATCATGCTTATGCATCCTATTAACCCACACAGTTTCAAAGGCAAGTGAGGGGACTCACTGAGGGTCCCGCTGAACGAGCGCTTCACTATTCTAGGCTCTTCACACAGACTGTCCTGTTGATTTCCCAGGCAATCCTGTGAGCTGTAAAGGTTGTTAGATCATTCCCGTTACACAGTCAGATGAGGAAACCAGGGCCCTGGGCACACGAATGCCTTGCCCATACTCACACAGCTGGCATGTGAGGAGAGACATGAAAGGCAGCCATGTTGACCAAAGCCACACAGGGGATGACTCTGCTGTCATCCATCAATGAATCCTTTTAATTCCAATCAGAGCAGTGCTTCCCACATTGTAGTGTACATCAGAATCACCTGGAGGGCTGGTTACAACATGCTGCTGCTGCTGCTGCTGCTAAGTCACTTCAGTCGTGTCTGACTCTGTGTGACCCCATAGATGGCAGCCCACCAGGCTCCTCCGTCCCTGGGATTCTCCAGACAAGAACACTGGAGTGGGTTGCCATTTCCTTCTCCAATACATGAAAGTGAAAAGTGAAAGTGAAGTCCCTCAGTCGTGTCCAACTCTGTGTGACCCCATGGACTGCAGCCCACCAGGCTCCTCGGTCCATGGGATTCTCCAGGCAAGAGTACTGGAGTGGGGTGCCAGTGCCTTCTCCACGTGTAGACGCTATTATATATAAAATATCAACAGATAAACAACAAGGACCTACTGTATAGGCACAGGGAACTCTACTCAACATTCTGCAATGACCTATGTGGGAAAAGAATCCAAGAAAGAATAGATACATGTACACATATAACTGAATCAAGATGCTGTACACATGGAACTAACACAATCTTATTTGTTCATCAACTGTACTCCAATATAAAACACAATTTTTTAAAACTGCAGGGCTTTCTTCAGCTTGAGAGAGAAGAGGAAGGCAGAGAGGGTGGAGGCCTGAGAAGGACTCACCTTTCTGTTGCTGGCTGGAAGATGGCGGGGACTGGGTGAAAATGAATGTGAGATGCCTTACACACTCAGAAAAAGGCTCCTGGCTGACAGTCAGCGAGGAGTGGGGACCTCCGTCCTACAACCACAAAGAACTCAATTCCGCCAACAACCTCAATGAATGAGCTTGAAAGCACGTTCTTCCCCAGAACCTCTAAAAAGAAACGTAGGCCTGCCAATGATTTGATTTCAGCCAGTGAGATCCTGGGCAGAGGACCCTGGACTCCTGACCTATAGAAACTATGAGATAATACATTTGCATTGGTTTAGGCCACTATGCTTGTGATCATTAGTTATGTAGCCATAGAAAACTGACATAGTATGCTTACAGGAACCAACAGAACACCACTCTCTTATTGATAACTTTGACTAAGGCCAACTGTGGGTAATGATAAAGCTACTTAATAGAAAGAGAAAAACTCAACAAGGGGCAAGTAGCTATGGGCTGTGCATGCTGCTGCTGCTGCTGCTGCTAAGTCGCTTCAGTCGTGTCCGACTCTGTGCAACCCCATAGACGGCAGCCCACCAGGCTCCTCCATCCCTGGGATTCTCCAGGCAAGAACACTGGAGTGGGTTGCCATTTCCTTCTCCAATGCATGAAAGTGAAAGTGAAGTCGCTCAGTCGTGTCCAGCTCTTTGGGACCCCCATGGACTGCAGCCTACCAGGCTCCTCCGTCCATGGGATTGTCCAGGCAAGATTACTGGAGTGGGGTGCCATTGCCTTCTCCTATGAGCTGTGCATAGACCACTGTAATAAACTGAATAATGTCCCCCCCCGAAAGATGTCCACAACCTCATCCCCAGAGCCTGTGACTATGTTGACAGGAGGGTTGGAGTTAGACAAAGGAGATGCGAGGACAGAAACAGAGGTGCAAGTGATGCTCCTAGACCAGGGAGGGACGATGTTCCCCTGATGCCTTCAGAAGGAACACAGTGCCTTGACTTCAGACTTCCGGCCTCCACACTGTAAGAGAATAAACTGGTGTACTTTTAAGCCACTGCATTTATGGTACTTTGCTATGGGCGTGGTAGGAAACTAGTACAAATCCCATGTGAACAGTGTGGCAATTCCACAGGCAACATGCAAAGGCCATGAGCAACCTGAGGGAAGCTGAGAAGAAAAGCTTCTCCACGTTTTAGTTGTGGGGACAGCCTAGAGAAAGCTCAGGTGAGCTGTTGCCTGATGAAAGCCCTTGGGAGAGAGGGAGAAAGCATTGCACATTTCACAGAAAAGGGCTCCTGACTCTCGATTGCTTCATTCTGTGGAAACCAACAGCTAAGTGGCAATTTGTAGAAAGGGAAGGAATCACGTATTGGTTCCTGGGATATGTGAACTCAACTCAAGTCACTTGACAGGGACAAAACAATGACCTTTTTATTCACTCTAAGTAATCTCACCAGATCAGGAATGCAGTCTCAGCTCTGGGAGTTGGTGACGGACAGGGAAACCTGGTGTGCTGCAGTCCACGGGATCACAAAGAGTCAGACAAGACTGAGCAACTGAAAAACAAGCAAATCTCACCAGAATTTTCTTTTAATTTAAATGTGGTGAAATATGCAATGATATGGAAAACTGACATTCTCGAGCTTATGTCCTTGAATAAAAGCATCTTTGGGGGAAAAGAAAACCCTAGGGGGAAGTCTGGCTCCCTGGCTGTCCATGGTACCAATTTATAGGAACCACTTCTTGAACCTAATAGTCTTCAATCAGTGTTTTTGTCTGATTTAGGTTTTGATTTTTAGCCAGTTTCTCTCAAGAAACTCTTAGACCCTTTGCCACTCAAAGCGTTGTGCATGGACCAGCAGCATCAGCATCATGTGGGACCTTGTTAGAAATGCAGAGTCTCAGGCCCACCCCAGATCTGTTAGCTAAGATCCCATATTTAAACAAGATCTCACGTGATTTGCATGCAACCAGAAGATACAGGCGAAAGTTCAGTCATAATTCTTTTCTATAAGGAGAAAGTGCCATTTAATTCTTACAAATTTAAAGATTTATATTAAATATAATATAAATCTTATAAAGATACAAGATTAAAATTTTCTGAATCGTTTTCTCCTAAAAGTAATAAAAGGTCATTACAGAAAAATGGGGGGAAAGAAAGGAAAAAACCACCTGCTCTCCCAATGCCTTAATGTCACTGCTAGTTTTATTTGTGTACATTTCCACACACCTACACTGAATCTCCACATCACACTCTTCATCCTTGGAAATGGTTTTTTCACTGAACATAGTCTGAAAACCACAATTTTACCATCATCATTTCAATGGCTTTATGAGAGTAGAATGATTTATTTCACATCCCCCAATTTGGGGCAATTTTTCACCAATCTAAGGAATACTGTGATAAACATCTGAATGGATTTTCAAAAGAGGAATTATTGGATCCTTGGTAATAAACACTCAAAAAAGCACATTTTAAGGAATCAGTGGTACATTGTTTGAGAGAGAGAGAGAATGTGTATGTGTGTGTGTAAAATGTGAACTTGTTTGGGGAGCACAGAAATCTAATCTTTTTCATCTAGACTCTGTGATAGAGTGATGATGTCTCACCTCTGTTCTTGAATAACTCAGCCTGGCTTCAACCCACGAAAATGATTCTGTCTCAAGGAGATGCTCTTACTGAGTGAGGCACCACTCGCTCCCAACCTGGGACTCTTGTCTTCTAAGACAGCTTCCTCCGCTGACAGCATTATTATTATTAGCCAACAAACTGCGTTATAAGGTGTGCTCACCCCATTGATCATTTATGCCAACAGGACTGGTTCGTGGAAATAAATGGGCACCATTTTAAACTGTTTTGATGGATACTAGAAAATCACAGTGGTTGAGTAGTCATTTGGTTTTTGTCCCTTCATGTTCTTTCGATCGGAGTATAGCTGACAACCACAATGGTGTGACCACTCACCTAGAGCTGGACATCCTGGAGTGTGAAGTCAGGTGCACCTTAGGAAGCATTACTACAAATGAAGCTAGTGGAGGTGACAGGATTCCAGCTGAGCTATTTCAAATCCTAGAAGGTGTTAAGGTGCTACACTCAATATGTCAGCAGTGGCCACAGGACTGAAAAAGGTCAGTTTTCATTCCAATCCCAAATAAGGTCAATGCCAAGGAATGTTCAAGCTAGTGTACATTTGTGCTCATTTCACATGTTACCAAGGTTTTGCTCAAAATCCTTCAAGTAGTATGTGAACCAAGAACTTCCAGATGTACAAGTTGGGTTTTGAAGAGGCACAAAAACCAGAGGTCAAATTGTTAACATTCATTTGATCATGGAGAATGCAAGGGAATTCCAGAAAAATGTCTACTTCTGCTTCATTGATTACACTAAAGCCTTTGACCGTGTGGATCATAACTGTGGAAAATTCTTAAAGAGATGGGAATACCAGACCTCCTTACCTGCCTCCTGAGAAACCTGTATGTGGGTCAAGAAGCAACAGTTAGAATCAGACATGGAACGGACTGGTTCAAAATTGGGAATGGAGTACATCAAGGCTGTATATTGTCACCCTGCTTATTTAACTTACATGAAGATACATCATGAGAAATGCTGGACTGGATGAAGCACAAGCTGGAATAAAGATTGCTGGGAGAAATAACAACCTCAGATATGCAGATGATACGACTCAAATGGCAGAAAGTGAAGAGGAACTAAAGAAAAGAGCCTCTTGGCAAAGGTGAGAGAGGAGTGTGAAATAGCTGGGTTAAAACTCAGCATTCAAAAAACTAAGATCATGGCATATGACCCCATCACTTCATGGAAAATAGAAGAGGAAAAAGTAGCAGCAGTGACAGATTTTATTTTCTTGGGCTCCAAAATCACTGCGGATGGTGACTGCAGCCATGAAATTAAAAGACACTCACTCCTTGGAAGAAAAGCTATGACAAATCTAGGTAGCAGATGAAAAAGCTTTGCCAGTACATAGTGTACATAGTGAAAGTCCCTCATTCATGTCTGACTGTTTGCGACCCCATGGACTATACAGTCCATGGAATTCTCCAGGCCAGAATACTGGAGTGGGCAGCCTTTCCCTTCTCCAGGGGATCTTCCCAACCCAGGAATCAAACCCAGGTCTCCCACATTGCAGGCGTATTCTTTACCAGCTGAGCCACCAGGGAAGCCCAAGAATACTGGAGTGGGTAGCCTATCCCTTCTCTAGCGGATCTTCCCGACCCAGGAATCAAACTGGGGTCTCCTGCATTTCCAGCAGATTCTTTACCAACTGAGCTATCAGGGAAGCCCTCACTTTGCCAACAAAGGTCCATATATTCAAAGCTATGGTTTTTCCAGTAGCATGGATATGAAAGTTGGACCATAATGAAGGCTGAGCACCGAAGATTTGATGCTTTGAACTGTGGTGTTGGAGAAGACTCTTGAGAGTCCCTTGGACTGCAAGGAGATCCAACCAGTCCATCCTAAAGGATATCAACCCTAAATGTTCATTGGAAGGACTGATGCTGAAGCTCCAATACTTCGGTCACCTGATGCGAAGAGCTGACTCACTGGAAAAGACCCTGATGCTTGGAAAGGCTGAAGGCAAGAGGAGAAGGGAATGACAGAGGATGAGGTGGTTGGTGGGCATTTGGGCTGTTTCCAGTTTTTGGCTATTATGAGCAATGCTGCTATGTCTGTGTAGACATACGTTTGCATTTCTCTTGGGTAGATACCTTGGAGTAGAACAGCTGGGTGGTATGGTAACTCTTTGGTTATATTTTTGAGGAACTGCCAGACTGTTTTCCACAGCAACTGCACAATTTTCCATTCCCACTGGAAGTATGAGAGTCCCATTGTCTCCCCAACTTTACCAGCACTTGTTATTATCTATCTTTTATATTATAGCCATCCTAGCAGGTATGAACTGGTATCTGACTGTGGCTTTGATTTGCATTTCTCTCATGGTTAATGGTGCTAATCATCTTGCATTATTTATTAGCCACTTGTCTATCTCCTTTGAAGAAATGTCTATTCACAGCCTTGGCCCATTTTTTTAGTTGGGCTATTTATCTTTCTATTATTGAGTTATAAGAGTTCTATATAGCCTGGATCCAAGTCTCTTATCAGATAAATTATTTGCAAATATTTCCTCCTATTCTGTGGGTTGTCTTCACCGGTACACCTTTTTTAGTCTACACATAAAAGAAGCTATAGCATTTAGACATCTGCTTTTGGTTTTCTTTCAACCATAAATTTCTGGTGTGTGCATCTGTGTGTGTGAGTGTGTGTCTGTGCGTGTGTGTGTTAAATCCAGACATTAAGCAGCATTTTAAAATGGAGTCCCAGACCATTTGTATGCCTGTCTGGTTTGGAGGTTTGAGTCTTATAGTGAGTGAAATGCAGCCAATATCACAAATGGGAGTTTACTTTCTCTCTCTTGTGCCCCCTTAGCCTTCTGACTTAACCACAGCTCTCAGAGATGGAAGAGTGGCAAAGAGAAGTGATAAACCGTCCACATTTTAGCAGGATCACCTTGCAAACAACAATGTAACACCCAAAACGGGAGGAGGAGTCCATCAATGGAGGCTGCTGAAATCCACTGCAGAATACAGTCTTCATGGGAAAAAGAAAGAAATAAAATGTGGCAGGAAATCAGCTGCACATTGACAGGAAAAGGGAATATTCCACGTGTTGGACAAATAATCCTTTCTGAAAAAAAGTGCGGATTCTTTCACTAATGACACATGTGTGCAGGTTGATTTTAAATGATAGCTGAGCACCTGAAGAAAAGTGCAGATGCTGTCCCCCAGAGGCCCCTGCCACATAACAGAGCAGTGTCAGGAGAAAGATGCCTCTAGAAGGCGTTTGCCCTTCTTCCCTGTCTGCACACATCCCTGCTGCCCAACCCTCAAGGCTGATAAAGTCCCACCACTCTCTGGCATTCTCTCCAGACCCCCATCAGCCCACACACATCGCCTGGCTCTAACTCTCCCCCTAACCCTCCCGCCCGCACAGCATCCTGGCCTTCCACACAACTGCACTTAACTCTTTGCTTCCTCCGATTGTTTCTCTGTTAACACTTGTCTCCCCATCTCCCAGAAGGTTCCTAAGGCCTGAGGCTGTTGTTCCTTATATACAAAGAAGGGCGTTTGTGTTTGTTCGAGGGAGTTACATTATGGCCCGGATGATGGGCAATGCTGCTGGGTCAGCTTACAGCATCTCATATGGTTGCACGTTGCCACATTTGGCAGGGCTGCTGGCGAACAAGGGGAACAGCAGGCCCGGGGGCGCTGCTTCTGTCGCCTCACTACTTGGCTCTTCCTTTCTGCCTCTTCCCTTCCTGCGCCTCTGCTTTCCATTTGTGTCTTTTCTTTTCTTTTTTTTTTAAATCTTCTATCCTTCCCACTTAATGATGAGAAGAAAAGTGACACTCACAGAACTCAGACACTAGCAAATGGGAAAAAGACCCGAATTTTTTGTTTGATTCTTTTTCATCTTTACTTTTGTCTTTTCTTTTTCATTTTGTAAAATTTGGCCAAGTGAGGTCTGGAAATTTTGTATCTACTTAGAACTGTAGATGGTGGATTTTTGTGCATATGAGTGCCTAGTTCATAATGAAGAAATATTATTATCACAATTAGCAGTATCTGCAAATTCCTGGTAGCTCAATGGTAAAGAATCTGTTTGCCAATGCAGGAGATGTAGGTTCGATCCCTGGGTCGGGAAGATCCGCTGGAGAAGGAAATGGCAACCCACTCCAGTATTCTTGCCAGGAGAATCACATGGACAGAGGAGCCTGGCGAGCTCCATGGGGTTGCAGAGAGTCGGACACAACTGAAGCGACTTAGCATGCGCACACGCTATTTAATCTAGGCAGATTCAGTAGTCTAAAATGTTGGAATTAAATTCAGTATCAGACAGAAGGAAACCAATGCACTGCTCTGACAGTTTTCCTAAAACTCATCAGGGCAGTTTCCTAAAACTCTACAGCCTCCTAACCTGCAAAAATGCTGGCTTCATTTCTGGCAGACGATGAAAAACAAAATCAACTCAAAAATAGAATTTGGGAGCCATAATGCCAGTACGATATCAAATTCAGAAATGACCATGGATGTCAAGAGCCTCCTCCACTGGCACTCTTGTGGTTCAGTCCTGGCCCACGGACCTCTGAGTCCTGGCTGGCCAATGTTATTAACAGTCATGTTATCTGTGTTATCTGGCAGGGCAATGGCACAACTCAAAATTAGCAAGAAATGATGCTATAGGAAAAGATTCCATCAAATGTATCTACTTCATGGAATTACACAAAATGTATCTGTGTGAGAGTTCCTTGATTTTAGGTAGGGCAAGTTGGGGAAAGGAACATCATGGCCCTGAGAAATTGCTTTGAGAATCTTCCAGTGAAAACAGAAATAGGGCTTCCTTCCAGCAAAAAGCCTTCTGATTAGCTTCTTCCATTTTCAGAGAGTGGAAAGAGCATTCTCATAGAACTTTTTTTCCTTAGCATAAAAATCTCGGTTATGCGATGTCACAACGATACAGGGTGGGGGAAGGAAATGGACCCAAGACACGGAGATAAAAGGCAGGGCAGAATTTTTCTATTTGATATTTTCTGAAAAGTATCATGATGTGACCAGCTTTTTACTTCTTTTCATCCTAATGATGGCTGAGGCCCTGATTGTGGCAATCAAAGTCGAGTGGAGTACCAGTTGAATCCGCTCCCAAGATAATGCAACTCTGGGAAAATTGTCGGGCTCAGACCTTTCAAACAAATATGCATGAGTCAGGTGGTCCCTGCTGGTTGTCAGGGAGATGATCGGTGTGGGGATGCTGGGGGCCAGCAGCTCAAGGTCTTCTGTGACCTCCTGGATCATCAAGATGCCCCAGTAGAACAACATGGCACCAGGGAGGCATCCATATTATTTCAGTCCTGTCCCTGGTGCTTCATAACTTACAGCTCTAAGCAGGCCTGTGGAAGAAACCTCAGGGCTTGTGTGTCTCTAGAGTAACCATTTCTGATGCTGCTAATCAGGCAATCACGGGATTTCAGTGGTCTATTGAAATATCGAGGAGCTGGAGGGCATGTCTTCTGTACTCACTGAGCACCAGCTGGATGACCATCCCTCTGTGAGATGCAGTGAGGGTTGAGAAATAGGAACTCAGCTGTCTGGGAACTTACAGAGGTTGACTTTTGAAGAAGTACCTCAACTGACTCACCCCATGCAAGGACGATCTTATGTAGAGAGTGCTTTTGTCTCACTAATACTGAGACACCTCAGTCCAAGAGTCATGGCTCCTTAGGCTCCTGGGACTTGTAATAAAAAAAGCAGGAACTGCCTGGTTTGGAGCAGCTGAGGATGCTTACTGGCTCTGCAGCATCTGGGCGTCAGATGGTATTGTACCAGGTCCATACCTGATTCTGAGAGTGAAACTGTATGAAGGTTTGGCAAATCCCAGTAAGGGAATGTCTTCTCTAGGTTTCTTCTGTCCCCTCCCATTAATGAGAACACTTGTATAACACAAGCTGAAGTAGGAAAGGGAACCCAGTGGCTTGTGTCCTTCTTTCACAGTCCCTGATTTACCCCACGATGGCCTGGGTTTAAAGATTCCAGGATGCTTCTATGTGAACCATTGGGATCTGAGTTCTTACCAGACGGGCTGCAAAGCAGCAGAGTCACTCCAAAGCAATTGATTGGATACATAGAAGAAAGAGCAAGAGAGCAAGGGAACGAGAGTGAGAGCGTGGGAGAGAGCAAGAGACTCTGTGCAGATGTCCAGGAAGCCCAGTGTGCTCAGCCTTGAGGTTTAATTAGTCAGATCCGTCATCTCAACCCGAGACACTTCAGAGCAGCGGTTCTCAGCCTGGCTGCACATTAGAATCCCCCAGGGAGCTTTTAAAAATGTACAGATGCCCAAGTCCCACCACAGAGGAATGAAATTTGAATCTTTGAGGCTGGTTTTCACAGACAGCAGTATTTATTAGATTTCCCACTGCTACAGAATCACCAGACAACTGAAAACCACTGACTTCGATTTCTGGTAGAGGATTTCGGCAGACCAGATGGAAAAAGCCCCTGCTCTTCTCTGTGTGTGTGTGCATGCACTCACGCATGCATGTGTGTGTGTGTTAGTTGCTCAGTCGAGTCCGATTCTTCGCAACCCTGGACTGTAGCCTGCCAGGCTCCTCTGTCCATGGAATTCTCCAGGCAAGAATACTGGAGTGGGTAACCATGCCCTTCTCCATGGAATCTTCCTGACCCAGGGATTGAACCCAGGTCTTCTGCATTGCAGGTGGATTCTTTACTGTCTGAGCCACCAGGGAAGACTCCCTGCTCTAAAACCTCGGCATGATCAGTATCAGGCTCAACAACCTCAACTTCTTGCTCTTCTCAACATTTTTGTGTTACCAAGAGAATACCGGTCCTATGTATGGATGAATGCATTTAAGTAGATGGTATATAGTCATGTATCTGTGCAGAGAGATCAGTTTATCACTGTGCTTCTGGAGCCAAAGTACACAATGGCTTTATTTCTCTCTTCATTTCTATTCGCTTCCTTTTGTGACATGGGCCCTTGAAAACTCATCCTTTTCACTATTCAAAGATCTTGTGTTGAGCCTGTCCTGGGTGCTTCAGTAGATCCACAGGAGATAAGTTGGCAGGGAAAGCCCAAGAAGCCTGGCCAGGAAGTGCAGGAGAAGGGCATAGTGGCATCCAATGAGACAGTGTTGTAACGAAGTGTCCTGGGTGCAAATGAACAATTGGGATTAGATGATGGCATCAGAGAAAGTACTAGAAAGGATGACCTTCCTGAGACTTGAGGGCTGAGCAATAGCTTGTCTGGCAGCTGAGGGGGAAGAACGAACAGTGAGATGGAGGTGGGGTAAAGTCAGAGGCAGGAAAGAAAGTGCTCCGTGGGCTCCATCTTGCCCTCATCTCTCATGTATTATTAATACCTTTAAGACCGAGCTCAGACAGGGATGTATAATCCTGTTTCCTCCTCACACGGGGTTTGGGGCACTTATTCACAAGAGTGAATGAGACACAATCCTTGCCCTTCAGGAAATTTCAGTTTCATTGGGAGCTCAGAATGATGACCTGAACTACTATACTTCCATTTTGAATGGATTTCCCCCAAAAGGAGATCATCGAATTTGCTATAATGGAATATAAGACAAATCCACCAAGAGGAATTAAAGCATCTCATTATATATGTTTCCAACGCAGAGTGCCTGAGACTTCAACATGGTAATAACACCCTATGGTTGTATGTCACTTTGCCATTTATTAGCATAAAAGCTTTGTGAGGTAGACAAGATAGGCCATAGTATTCCCACTTGAAAGGGTCAAGTGGTAGATCTGGAGTAAGGAAGTACTTCCGACTCCCTATCTCATCTCTACATATTTCTTTCCTTCTGGCTGAATACCAATTTGTCACAAATATCTCCATGTCATACCATTTAGAAAGAAAAGAAGGCTTGTCCTGGAATAACTCAATTTGAGGAGAATGTGTTAAATTTAATTCCTAGTCCCCGGTTTAGTCTCTTAGCAACCACATATATTTAGTGATGACTACTTCTCTGCCTATAAAGCACACCCCACACGCATTTGGTTTCATATGTACTCCTCAAGCTGGATCATAATTTAACTGCGGCTTTGGTCTAAAAACTAATGATTCTTTCATCCTCAGAATCTGATTTTTCACCCTCTCTGCTATGCATATGATGTGTGAAATTCTGACACTTTCTCATTTTAAAACTTATTTTTCTTTAAGAGGTCGAGACTAATGAAGGATTTTCTTCTTAAAGGTTTTTTTATGGCTTTAGTAAACCTATGGGAATTTATATAGGCATAACCCTTTTGAAGAACAGCTTGAAAATGAGTATCTAAAACACATTCTGTTTGACTTGTTAGTTCTGCCTCTTGAATCTGTCTTAGGGAAAGCAAATCTAAAATGCAGATAAAAATTTCTGCATAAAAATCTTCAATGATGCATTATTTACTGGACTGGTTGAGTTCAATTTTAGATGGCCATAAAATAGAATACTATTCTTCCATTAGAATACATAATTCTTCTAGCGGTTAAAATGCTTCTTATATTAGGTTAAGAGATCAGGTGGAATACCAATGCACGCGCATATTATCAACTAACTACATAAAACCACGAAGTTGAGAGGGAAACATCCCGAAATGTCAATAGGAGTTGTACCTAAGAGGTAGCATTGGTAAATTTTCTCTCCCTTATAGATTTTTCTGTTTTTCTCAACTATTCTGCAGTGAGTGTTTGTAATTCTTATATTACATATAAGAATTGAGCTTTTACAGACTTTGTAAAAGAAATGAGCTTTTACAAACTCTGTTTCTGTGCTGAATGTTAGTTCTTCACCAATAGCTAGTTTGAATATCAGCTCTAAGAATGCTTCTGGGAGTGAAATGAGAAGTAACAGAATCATTCTGGCCCTGGCCTTCCTGCTTCTGCTCTTGATTCTCTACAGCCTGTTCTCCACCCAGCAGGCAGAGGGATGCTCTTAAAATTGAAGAGCAAATTTCACTCCTTGACTCTATACCCTCCAGTGGTTTCCCATCTCCTTAAGGCACCGTCTTTAGCAGAGCTCACAAAGCCCTGTGGCAGCTGCCGCCTCCTCTGCACCACCCACGCTCCCTCTCTCTATCTACTCCAGCCACACTGGCCCCCTCTCACTGAACTTTCAATAGGCCAGGAAAACTCATGCCTCAGGGCCTTTGCACTAGCCGTTCTCTTTGCTTGGAAGGCTCTTCTCTCAGACACCAGTTGCCTCCCCATCTTCACATCTTGCCCTAAATGTTACCTTCTCAGTGAGCCTTCCTAACTACCCAATTCAGAACTGTACACTGTATTCTCATCTCAGATATCTACCCCACACTCCTGATTGCTCTTACTAGATATTAGTTTTTCTTTAAAAAAAAAAAATCAGGGACTTCCCTGGTGGTCCAGTGGCCAAGACTCTGTGCTCCCAATGCAGGGGTCTCAGGTTCAATCCCTGGTCAGGGAGCTAGATCCCATATGGCGCAACTAAGATTCCACATGCCACAACTATGATCCAGCACAGCCAAATAAATAAATGAATACTTTTTTTAAACATAAAAGGACACATCATCTTTTAACACACTACACAGCCCACTGATTCAACGCAGGCCTTAATCTGTAATTGGCAGGTCAGGAGATTGGACTCTCTAGCTCACCTGTACTGCAATAATGTGAAAATTGCCTTTTGTGCTTTATTCTTCTTCCAAAACACTTGGGGATAGGGGAAGAGAAATGATTACATTGTGTATCTGACCTAACATTTGTCTATTTGTATATTTTACAACTGGACATGTATGTTCATCCTACAGATCACTGTATATGACTTCAGTCCCTACTAACTGTTTGTCAATGTCAAATACATTACCAAAATGGCCCTAACACAAAGATATATTGTTTCATTAAAATTTACAGTTATTTTTTTGAATAAAATAGTATATTCATGTGGCTCAATAGTCCAAAGACAGAAAGTGGGATACAGAGAAAAATTTCATTTGTATACCTGTCTCCAAATTATTTACTGCCCTCCCTAGTGATAACTACTGCTAGCAGTTTGTTATGTATTCTTATAAAGATATTTTACACTAGCAAAGTAAATTCATACAAAATATATACTTTCCCCTTTACCCAAATGGTGTCATACTATACACATCACTCCATACCTTGCTATTATTCTCAATATATCTAGGTGATCATTCTGAATCAGTACAGAAAAATTCTCCTATTCGTTTCTGAGTAGCATATTATTCCATTGTGTATGTGCATCAAAATGTACTTAGCCAGTCCCACACTAGTAGACAGATGAATGTGTGCACTGTTTCCACTCTTTTGCCATTGGAAACAACGCTTGTACCTAGCCACTTTTGTGTATGCAATTATATCTGTAGAATACATTCCCAGAAGCACATCAATTTGTCACTCTATGCATGTATAATATTGCCACATACATTATTTTTGGATATGAGGATGCAGGTTATAAAGACATTGCTCTCCATGAATTAATGTAATATTTCAAAATGAGCCCAACCAAAATACCTAGAGAATCAATTTTTGGAACTTGAAGGCAGTTCATGATGCCACTTTGCTCTATCTGCCCCGATGGCCCCCCACCTTGCTCAGAGAAACAGCCCAAATCTTTTCATTTGCCCTCAAGGCCCTCCTTGAGCACTCCCTGTTACTCCTCTGGCCTCATCTCCTCTCATTCTCTCATTCATTTTGTTCCAGGCGTACTGGCCTCCAACTTCAGGGCCTTTGTACATGTTACTCCTACTTATCCCGGACCACCTGGTTTTACACTCTCCCCACTTCCTATCTTACTTGGTCGTTTTGCCTTTCTCCATCTCATTTACCAGCCTTTGACCCTGTTTGTAATGACTAATAGAATTGCTCTCTCACACAGCTAGAATGGAAGTACCATGTGGGCAGAGATTT
Organism: Capricornis sumatraensis; assembly: GCF_032405125.1. Classification (NCBI taxonomy): domain Eukaryota; kingdom Metazoa; phylum Chordata; class Mammalia; order Artiodactyla; family Bovidae; genus Capricornis; species Capricornis sumatraensis. The sequence continues at coordinate 133,562,629 of NC_091092.1, read as the reverse complement.
TCCCTGTTCTACCCACTACTGCATCCCTAGTGCTTAGCCCACAACCTGACACATAGTAAACACTCATTCAACATTCATTAGTTTAAATAAACATGTGAGAGTGGCTAGAACTCTGGTGGGGGGGATGATTAATGAGTAAAAGGTTACGAGCTTTACCAAAGATTATATATTATATAATATTTACATATTATAAAGCAACAATAATTAAAACAGTCTGGTTTCTGGATGAAAAATAGATTGAGCAAAATAGAACAGAGTTCAGAAATACACCTAAATTCATATGAAAATTTAAAATATAATTAAAGTCACATATGCAATCAAAACAAGAAAAAAGAGATAGACTACTCAAAAAAATGGTTTTGAAGTACCTGTCTGGTCACTTGGAGAAAATAAGATGAAATCTGTATGTCTCTTATATTATATGGACCAAAGATATACATGTAAAAAATAAATCACAAAAAATCCAACACTAAAATTTGGGGGAATTAATTTTTAATCATGGGGACAGCCTTTCCATGCAGAACACAAAATTAAGAAGATAGGTAATATAATATATTATATGTAATAGATAGTATAATTAATAATGAAATATATTAATAAGGATCAATATATTTCACTAAAAATAACAAAGTCCCTGCAGGAAAAATTGCCATAAACAGAGTAAAAAGACAATACACGCTAGTGAAAAATTTGCACATTATATGACTTATGAGTAATTTCCTAAGTTACAAAAAGCTCTTATAAATCAATGAGAAAAGATAAAGAAGCTAACAGAAAAATGAGACAGGACATGAATCAGCAGTTCTCAGAGCAAGAAATCCCAATGGCCAATAAATACTGACAAAATGATTACTTTCATTTATAACTTTAAAAATGCAAATTCAAATGTCAAGAAAATGTATTTTTACAATATCAGATGGGCAAAGATTCAACAATTTGTTAATAGTTGCTGCTGGCAAGGAAGAGAAACCAGCGCTCTCACCCACTGTTGGGGAGGGTAATTTCAAGTGAAGTTGTCTTTGTAGAGCATTCTGGCAATTTCTGCGAAAATTAAAGCTGAACATACTCTTGGACTCAGCACTTTCACATATAGGAATTTGTACTATAGAGACAAGAAAAAAAAAGATGACTATTCAAGGATATTCATTGTAGCACTGTTGGCATTAAAAAACAAAAATCTGATTGCCCAATAATAAGAAAACACTGATTAAATATTCTTCAGCCATACAATGGAATAGTCCATAGCCATTTAGAGATGGTTGGATGGCATCACCGACCCAATGGACCTGAGTTTAAGCAAGTACCGGGAGACGGTGAAGGACAAGGAAGCCTGGCGTGCTGTAGTCCATGGGCTCACAGAGTTGGACACGACTGAGTAACTGAACAACAACTAGCCTTTTAAGAAATGGCTTGGGACCTTATATGTGATTATGTGATATGAGATATAATAAAAGCAAACACATGTGTAGTGATATGATAGTATAGTGTATCCATCTGTGATAGAATGGATATCCTTATATATTATTATATATGTATAAAAATCTTTCTGGAAAGATCCATAATGTTGCTTCTGGGTAGTGGGAAAACGTTCTCATTTTCTAGCCCCTTTCTGGTCTTCATTTCTTACAGTGTGCATGTGCTGCGTGGAACAGAATACAGGAGTCGTGTGGGTTTATTTCTAGGTTCTCTATTATGTTAAACTTTAACAAAGGAGGCAAGACTATATAATTGGGAAGAGAATCTCTTCAGCAAGTGGTACAGGGAAAGCTGGACAGCCATAGGTAAATCAATGAAGCTAGAAGACACCCTCTCACCATATACAAAACTAAACTCAAACTGGCTTGCACACTTAAATATAAGACATGACCCCATAAAACTCCTAGAAACGAACATAGGCAAAACATTCTCTGAGATAAATTGTAGTAATGTTTTCTTAGATCAGACTCCTAAGGCAAAAGCAAAAATAAACAAATGGGATATAATCAAACTTATAAGTTTTTACACAGCAAAGAAAACCATAAAGAAAACGAAAAGACAACCTATGGATTGGGAGAAAATATTTGCAAATTATGCAACCAACAAGGGCTTAATTTTCAAAATGTACACACATCCCATACAACTCAATATAAAAAACAATTCTTTGAGAAATGGGTAGAAGACCTAATAGACATTTCTTCAAAGAAGACATATAGGTGGTCGGTCAATAGACACATGTAAAGATGCTTCACATCACTGATTATTAGAAAAATGCAAATCGCAACTATAAAGAGGTATCACCTCACACCAGTCAGAATGGTCATCATCAAAAAATCGACAGATAATCAATGTTGGAGAGGGGGTAGATAAACAGGAACCCTTGCACACTGTTGGTAGGAATATAAGCTGGTATAGCCAATATGGTAAACATTATGGAGGTTCCTTAAAAAACTAAAAATACTGCTACCATAGGATCCAGCAATCCCACTCCTGGGCATATATCCGGAAAAGACAAAAACTCCAGTTTGAAAAGATACATACACCCCAATGTTCATAGCAGCACTATTTACAATAGCCAAGACATGGATGCAACCCAAGTGTCCATCAACAGATTAATGGATAAGGAAGCACATATCCATGCTTATATACATACATAATGGAATATTACTCAGCCATAATAAAAAATGAAATACTGACATTTTCAGCAACATGGATGGACCTAGATATTATTAGACTAAGAGAAGTAATTCAGACCAATAAAGACAAACATATGATACCATTTATATGTGGAATCTAAAAAATAATACAAACGAAATTATTTATAGAACAGAAACAGACTCATAGAAAACTAATTTATGGTTACCAAAGGGGAAAGGGTGGGGAGGGATAAATTAGGAGTGTGGGATTAAGAGATACCACTATATCTAATACAGATAAACAAGAATTTATTGTAAAGCACAGGGAAATAGTTCCCTGTTCTCCATCTCTCTCTCTCTCTCTCTCCACACACACACACACACACATACACACACACACACACACACACGTATGTAGGAATCACTTTGCTGTCCACCTGAAATGAACACAATATTGTTAATCACCTATAGTTCAATTTAAAAAACAGAGTATGTTATTGAGTCGGCCAGCTATCACTGTGGATGACTGGGGTTTAATCCCACCAGAAAGTTCTGTGAAGCGGCACAGAACGAGTACCTCAGTTATCTATGTGATGGGCAAGGGAGCAAGGGTAATCAGCTTCTATCAGTCATTCGCCATGGGCTGCTGCTTCCCTGGCTTTGGAGAAATCCCTTAGGTGAGAAGATAGCAATACGGGCAGTGGGAAGTCAGCCTTGAGCGGTGGTAAACCCTGATGGCTAGAGGCGGAGCAGGCGCAGGGCCTGCTGCAGGGTGAGCAAGGACATGTGGACAGGTCCAGCTTCTCTCCATGCCCCCGCCTCACTCATCACCTCTCCCTGCAGGAGGAGGAGCGGCACATCTATGCGGCGCATTTGGAAGAAGAAGAGGAACACGATTGGCTCAGGGTTTCCTGAGTTATTTCTCTTTCAGATTGGCTTGCCCAGAGAAGGTCTAGAGAGTAGGTCTGTTTTCTACTATGAGAGGAGATCATGGGGTGGGTGCTGCCCCAGAAAGAGTGGAGCCCAGAGTTCAAGTCAGTGGGAATGGACTGGGAAGTCCATTTACCCCTGAATTTAAGGCTTCAATCTCATCAGTTGATATTTCCATCTACGTCGGTTGGACTCTCAAATTTATGTCTCAACTGGTTCTGAACGTGGGTGGAAAGAGGGTTGCAATTGATCAGGCACTTAAATACCACAGCTGATTATTATTTCTGTGAACTGACTTACTTCCTTAGGTTCTTAACACAACCTAACAAATCACTGTGAAAGACTCAAACAATGCCCCAATTTGTGGAATGGGTGTCTTGGGTGTCTTTGTGGCTATGTTTGCTCAGCCATTTGTTTTTCCTTATATGAAACAAGATTAAGTACAGAATATAGAATGGTGTATCAGAAATCTGTTTTTCTAATTAGTACACAAAACTGTTGGCTGGAAAGATGACAGAAAGGTCTATATGCTGGAAAACAGTCATGGTGGATTAATATTCTTCTTTTCATCACTTGGGAAACAATGGCCTTTTGTGACCCAAAGAGACATCTCATATTCAAAACCAGAAATAACAGATGTGCATGTTCACCATCAAAAGAGACTTGCACAGGGAGTGCCATTTACCCCAGGGAAAGCAGAAGGAAGCACAGACGAGAGAACAGTAATGCCTTTTCTGGTTTCTTTTTAGAAACCTGATTTTTATACGCCTTTGCTTTCCACTTCATGCATGGTTATAATGAGATTCTCTGCTACTTGTGCTGTTTCTATTTGGTAACTACTTCTATTTCTACTGTACTTAGAAAAAAAGAAAACAGCTTGAGGCATCTCACGAAATGGTCGTAACAGAAAATAGAAAGAAAAGTAACTATGTGTAAGGAAATAGAAAAGTCAGACAAAGTAAGTTATTAGAACCGTTCTTAAGGTGGGCAGAGGATATGAGCAGATGAGGGGAGGAAGTTACCATAGCTGCTCTCCATCTTGAACAGCCCTGATTCTGACTGTCCAGACATGGGGCTTCTCATTGTATGGCTGTGGGGTGCGTGTATCAGAAAGGATTAGGTCTCTCTCACTGTAGATAGCAAAGACTCTAAATCATAAGAACTCAAGGAGATAGAAATGAACTTTTCTTATGTAAAGTCAGGACAGGATGATCCAGAGCTGGTGTGGCTGTTGTGTTTCTCAAAGTCCTCAAGGAGCCAGACTCTTTTCATCTCACTGCTCCCCAACCCCAGGGTGTAACCTTCCACTTGGGGCTTCCCAGGTGGCAATAGTGGTAAAGAACCCGCCTGCCAATGCAGGAGACATAAGAGATATGAGTTCGACCCCTGGGTCGGGAAGGTCCCCTGGAGGAGGGCATGGCAACTCACTCCAGTATTCTTGCCTGGAGAATCCCATGGACAGAGGAGCCTGGTGGGCTATGGTCCATAGAGTTGCAAAGAGTTGGACATGACTGCAGCAACTTAGCACGCATGGTCTAAGATGAAGTTCAGCACACCAACCATCACATCAGAATTCTGGGCAGCAGGAGAGTGAAGGGATGAAGAAGAAAACTGCACAATGGCATGTGCCAGCTATCTTTTAAAGAAGATACATGTCAGCAACCATGGGACTTTATTAGCTAGGACAGAGTCACATGGCCACACCCAACTACAAGGGATGATGGGAAATGTAGTCCTTCCATGCCTACAGCTAAAAATCAGGGTTTCTATTACTATGGAAGAAAGGACATTGGATATTGGGGCACATCTGGCAGTCTCTGCCATAATGGGCCAGGAATTGATCAATGAAACGTGTCCTCCATGTGTTGCTCCCAAATGCTCGTTCTTAGAACCAGTGCCAACCCACAACAAAGTATTCACTAGGCTCTGTTGAAATGTACACACATTTGTTCAATGTAGTGATTTTTTAATAGTTTTTTTAAAAAAGAAGGATTGTCCATGGGAACTTCTGTGGAACTCCCTGAGACGCTTCTGCCCCCTCAGATATATGGGAACAGCCTGTTCCCCAGGTCTATGCCTGGCTGCCTGAGACCCCTGAGACAGAGACCAGGGGGCTGTATTTTCTCTGGGGTCTTGTTCCTGCCACAGGGTCCTACCCTGGAGGCAAGACACACACCTCCTCCAAGATCCCTGCATGGAATCGGTATTGATTAGAAAGCTTTTGGCTGCATGTCAAGGGGCTAAATTATGGATTGAATCGCCTCACATGAAGAGAAGGCTGGAAGTAGACAGGCTAGATTTCTTGGCTTCCCTCTTCTCATCATCAGACATTTGTTGCGGCACTATCACATTCTCCCATGCCTGCATCCAAAGCAGGAAGGAGTAGTCCTCTGCTTTCTCTTGAGGAGGCAAAACCTCTCTAGACTCTGTTGCTGAATAATTCATTGGGCACAGCCGGGTCACAGGGCACCCCTGAAACCACTGACTGGCAAAGAGAAGGATTACCTTGACTGGTTTAGAACCATCCTGATTCATTCTTTGGACCTCAGCACCTTGCCACCTAATATCTGGACAATATTAAAAGATGGCATCTGCCACAGCTTCTATCCGTCCTTTTCTGGCTCCAAGTTCTTCAGGGGGAGGGAGTGTAAAACCCAGAACAGATCTCTGCACATATAATTGCTCCTCTGACAAGTGCCTCCATCCCAGGAATTATCTAGTGGGGTGGAGTGGCTGAGAGGGTGACAAAGCATTGCTTTAATTGCTTTCACATTCTCCAAGATCAGTGGTAGTTGCACATGTGAGTTCCATTTAGCCCTTCTGAGTGTGAGGCTTTTGGAACTCAAAAGTCCAAAGGTGGCTCATTTTTTCTATTTCTGGTCTTCATCCCTTTCCTGAGCTAATGAATTTCTGGGTAGAGAGGGTGACAGGGGAGAATATATTCTCGTCACACTCATGTATGTCCCCAGGATGGCCTGCAGCTCCTTAGGGGCAGAAGCTGGCTTTGTATCCGCAGTACCCAGCAGTCAGTAAGCACTCAAGCAATACAGGCCAAAAGGATAAAGGACCTTTCTCCTGAGGGCAGCAAAGGGAGCTGTCAAATCCGTCAATACATGGGAATACTAACCTGTGCATTCACCAGTTGAGTGAGATGACATTTTTAGGTCTCCCGAAGTTTCTGGTTTTCCTGAAAGAGAACATTTAGGTCAGGAAGATGAAGTGTGCAGCTTAAGCTAAGATAACCAGAGTATTATTTGAGTCACTACAGGATTAATAAATCATGTCTGTTTCACAGGAAGGGCATGGAAAGAAACTGGTCAAAATGGGAAGGACCGTCTCCAGTGCTATGATGCCCAACAGCAAGATGGCAGAACTGGGTTAGAGAACCCCTTGAGTTTGTGCCAGCAGTTAGACTCTTAACAGTTAGACTCTTAACCATTAGAGTTAAGAGCAGCTTGAGAGGTAAAGCTTACTTACTAAGAACATGCTCTTAACACAGAGGATCAGGAAGCTGTTGAATATATTCGGTGGAAACTTATAAAAACATTGAGATGTTCAAAGACTGGAGTTATAAAGATTTAGTGTAACGTTTCCCTCTCACTGTAAATAAGACCTTCTTTATATTTATAAGCATTTTTATAATAGCTTTATAGAGGTATAATTCACATACTATAGGATTCAGTCATTTAAAATATACCATTTAATGGATTTTAGTATATTCAGAGTTGTGTAACCAGTGCCCACAATTTTTGAACTTTTCATCACCCCTCCAAAAAAACCCAAACTCCTAACATTCCCTTTCCCCACAATCTCCTCCATCCCTGGCAAACACCAGCCTACTTTTTGTCTCCATGGACTTGCCTATTCTGGACATTGCATACAGCTGGATTATATAACAGTCAGATACTGTATGTGGTCATCAGTTTCTTCATCCTCTTAAGTAGTTACGCAGACTAGAGAGAGCCACATGTGTCACTAAACGGGCAAGATCACATAATCAGGACATGACCCAGGCATATATGAAAGCAGTGAGGACAGCCATTAATTCCTTTAGTAGAATATTTGAAAATTAATAGTAACACAAGAAGATCATATTTTTAACTTTTTATTTACTTATTTGGCCATGCCATGCAGCTTCTGGGATCTTAGTTCCTCAACCAGGGATTGAACCCAGGCCCTTGGCAGTGGAAGCACAAAGTCTTAACCACTGGACCACCAAGGACGTCCCAAGATCGTATTTTTTACTTGTAGTATTATTAGTGTTGCTTTTTAAAAGTTGCTGTTCTTGGTATTTATTTTATCCTTTGGCCTTCCTGTCCATTTGTATATGCAAGCCCTGCCATTCTACCTGTTCTTATTGCCAAGGAAAGGCTTGAAATGCAGAAAGAAGAGTCATGAAGACCCTCCAGAGTGCCCTGTTCACTGTCCTGTTTAGTGGCACTGCTGAGGTCTGGCATGCCCTGGCATGGGCCTGCACCCACCAGGAAGGAGGGACGCTTTGGTTTTATTAGCACAAAAATGCCATATGGGCTGGCAGCAGTCTTTCGCTTAGCTGAGAATGGAAAGGGTTTAGGTTTAGGCAGTAGACAGGAGAATGCTTGGGTCAGAATCTGGTCTCACTAAAAGACCCCACACATCAACGGCCTCACAGAGGTGAAATCATATCTTCCCCCCTTTGAAAACATGTTTGCTTCTCCATGCATATGTTACAAATCTACACTCATTTCCTCCAACAACTGCCAACCAATACTGTTCAACAGAACCTCGTGTGATGCTGGAAGGGTTCCATTCTGTGCTGTCCGTGTGGCCGTGGAGCACCTGAGCTAGGGCTCATGTCACCGAGGAGCTGCATTTTCAAGTTTAAGTAATTTAAATTAGATGCCATACATGGCTTATGGCTGTTGGACTGGACACGGCCAACACTTGAATGGACACACACCATTCAAGAGAGTTCTATTAGATAGCATCATTCCTTCGGAAACCAGCACTGAAACAGGGTTCGGCATTGATTTGGAAGAGTAGGGAAGTAGGAAGTTACAGAGGAAAAGAAGGCAGCCAGCAAAGAGCATGTCCACGCTCTGGGAGTCAGCATAGTAAAAGTGTGAAAGTGTTAGTTGCTCAGTGGTCTCTGACTCTTTGCAACCCCATGTGTAGCCCACCAGGCTGCTCTGTCCAGGGGATTCTCCAGGCAAGAATACTGGAATGGGTTGCCATTCCCTTCTCCAGTGGATCTTCCCGACCCAAAAACTGAACCCAGGTCTCCTGCATTGCAGGTGGATTCTTTACCATCTGAGACGCCAGGAAAGCCAGTGTGGAGCACACACCAATTTTCTCACAATCACCCTGCTCAAGAGGTAAAGTGCGTGGGTGCTTAGTCACTCAGTCGTGTCCAACTCTTTGTGACTCCATGGGCTATAGTCCACCAGGCTCATCTGTGCAAGGAAAGTTCCAGGCAAGAATACTGGAGTGGGTAGCCATTCCCTTCTCCAGGGGATCAAACCTGCAGCTCCTGCGTTGGCAGCTGGGTTCTTTACCACTGTGGCACCTGCAAAGCCCCAAGAGGTAAAGCAGTTGATGTATTTCTCCACCAGTTCCCACCAGTCACTGACTGAGGGGTGTTCATCCCTGAGCACTTCCAGCCGTCCGGAGTGTGGACTCAGAGGGCTCTGTAGCCAGAGGGAGCCTTCCGGCCAAATCACAGAGACCAGTGGTTGGAGTTGGCGAGGCCTGAGTACTTTGGGGCACGAACACTGCCTGCCCCTCCCACTCCTGACCCCTATCTGCTTTCCTGATACAACTCTAATATTTCATACATATCATTAAGGACTTTTTTTGCATCTATAAATAGAAATACACAGAATGTATGTAAATATTTTGTCTTATTTATACAAATGGGACCATTCTATACATACTCTTCTGCACTTTGCTTTTTGCACTTAATAGCACAATACGTCTTGGAGATATTTCACTGTAGTCATTTCCTTAGTTTCCTCCGCTTGGCTCTCTTCATCACGCACAAGTTCAGCCTTACAGAGAAAAAGAGCTGTAATGGCTTGGCTGAAACCATGCAAAGAGATTTGTGTTTAGCTTATGGATTTAGAAGGCAAGCTGTTTGTTGAGACTGCAGAGTTTGGTTCAAGGCATTTCAGGATGGCATGATTTTCCTGTTAAAAACAAGTGGGAATTTGCCTGGTGATAAACTCAGGCAGTGTGTGGGCTGATGAGACAATAGAGGATGCAATCAATGGATTAACCTCCTGGGATGACTGCAGACAGCAGCAGCCAGCTGTCTCCAGCTCAGGCATCCACAGCCTGCCCTGCACAGAGGCACCAGGGTCCAGGCTCAAGCTCTGCCGTGTCATTGCTGAAGCCTCTGGACCTCTCAGAGTCTCTGTTTTCATATCTATTAGGTGAACTTGCCACTGCATGGCAAATAGATGGGGGAAAAGTGGAAAGTAACAGACTTTATTTTCTTGGGCTCCAAAATCACTGCAGATGGTGACCGCAGCCACAAAATTAAAAGATGCTTGCTCCTTGGAAGAAAAGCTATGACAAACCTAGACAGCATATTAAAAAGCAGAGACATCTCTTTTCTGACAAAGGTCCATGTAGTCAAAGCTACGGTTTTTCCAGTAGTCATGTATGGATATGAGAGCTGGCTGAGTACCAAAGAATTGATGCTTTTGAACCGTGGTGCTGGAGAACACCCTTTCTTTAGAGTCCCTTGGATAGCAAGATCAAACCAGTCAATCCTCGGGGAAATCAATCCTGAATATTCACTGGAAGGACTGATGCTGAAGCTCCAATACTTTGGCCACCTGATGTGAAGAGCTGACTCATTGGAAAAGACCCTGATGTGGGGAAAGATTGAAGGCAGGAGGAGGAGGCAGTGACAGATGAGATGGTTGGATAGCATCATCAACACAATGGACATGCGTTTGAGCAAAATCCAGGCAACAGTGAAGGACAGGGAAGCCTGGTGTGCTGCAGTTCACGGGGTCACAAAGAGTTGGACACTACTTAACAACTGAACAACAACAAGGTGAACCTGGTCATGCCTACTCTACCCTCTCTCAACGGGTTTGATGCCTAGACCACCAGGGATCTAGTGCCTTCAGGGGCTAGGTAGGCATGTACCCAGGTCAAGCGAGTTTGCTGTTTATGAATAAGTAGGGAGCAGGGGACTATGGTTAAGAAGGAAATAAATCACACTCACACCCCATCTTCCAGGTTGAAACCCTTAAACTAATACTATCATGGCCAAACAAGGCATATTGGTGGGCTACTTGCAGCTCTTCACCAAGAGTGTGCATCCTGTAAATTTGACTTGCAATTTCTGGGTAGAGGAGACGGCGCTGCTCTGTTTACTGGGCCTTATTCTGTTGAACTTTTTGAAAGCTTCATCTCCTCCTCTTCAGTGGTCCCTTCCCACACCAGTCAGGAGAAGTTAGGTTGGGCTTGGGCTGTGGAAATGACTCAAAGGTGACATGGCTTTAAAGAGCAAAGGTTTATTTATTGCTCACACTGCATGTCCCTTGTGGGACTGCACTACCAAGTGGACAGCAGGAAGCTGACCACCACATCCCCAGTCCCGCGGACTGATGGGGCTCACCGTCCAGGGGCTCACCGTCCAAGTCCTCACATCATCCACGCATTGGCATTGCTGGCGCCCAGGAAAAAGGAACCGCTGTGCGCAGGTGCTGAAAAGCTTCTGTTGGCATTTCATTGGCCAAAGCAAGTCACGTGGCTTGGGGACCTTGCCATCTTGCTGCTGGCTGGAAGGGGGGTTGGAAATATCTGGACACAGCTCTGAAGAGGCACACGTTCCTTCAGACGTTCAAACAACTGTGGCCACTCCTTTCTTCCATGTGTGCAGTTCGATGGGTATGGACATCACACAGCCGGCAAAGCTCTTTATCTCAGCTTGGTAAGCATGAAGACTGATATTCACTGAGCTTCCAGGCTGTTTCTCCTTCCTTGTTGCCAGGGTACTCACTGCCTGAGCTCATGATAGCTGGAGCAGTATCACAGTGGTGGAATTGTCCCTTTTGCAGGTTCTGCTGGAACCAGGGCTCCTTAGTTTGGTGCGCATTCTCTGGCAGTTTTACAAAAGACTTAGCCTTTTTAGGGGCTTCCTTTGTGGCTGAGCTGGTAAAGAATCCACCTGCAATGTGAGAGACCAGGGTTTGATCCCTGGGTTGGGAAGATCCTCTGGAGAAGGGAAAGGCTACTCACTCCCATATTCTGGCCTGGAGAATTCCATGAACTGTATAGTCCATGGGGTCGCAAAGAGTTGGACATGACTCAGCGACTTTCACTTTCCTTGCACTTAGCTTTTTTAGAGCAGTTTTAGGTCTCCAATAAAAGTGAGAGGAAGGTACAGAGATTTCCCACATAGCCCCGGCCAGCACACATGCACAGCCTCCCCTATTATCAACAGCCCACAGTAGAATGGCACCTTGTTACAAAGGATAAATCTGTATTGACATATACCATCATCCAAAGTCCACAGTTTACATCAGGGTTCATTCTTGGTGTTGTGCATTCTGTGAGTTTGGACAAATGTATAATAACAGCTATCCGTCACTGAAATATCACAGAGTATTTTCACTGCACTAAAACCCCTCTGTGCTCTATCAAGCCCTCGTCCCCACCACTTTCAGCAGCAAACACTGATCTTTCTACTGTCTCCATAGTTTTGCCTTTTCCAAAATGTCATATTGTTGGAATTACACAGCACGTACCTTTTCAGATTGCCTTCTTTCACTTAGTAATATGCATTTGAATTTCCTCCTTTTCATGGCTTGGCAGTTGATTTCCTTTTTAGCGCTGAATGATATTCTACTTTCTGGATGTACCAAGTTTATTTACCCATTCACCTACTGAAGGACATCTTGGTTGCTTCCAATTTGGGGCAATTATTACTAAAGCTGCTACAAACAACTACATGCAGTTTTTTTGTGTGTGGACATAAGTTTTCAACTCCTTTGGGTAAATATCAGTGTATTGCTGAAGTGTATGGTAAGAGTATATTGAATTTTGTTAGAAACTACCAAACTGGTTTTCAGAGTGGCTGGATGATTTTGCATCCCCAGTAGCAATGAATGAGGGTGCCTGTTGCTCTGCATCCTCATTAGCAGGTGGTCTTGTCAGTGGCCATTCTCTAACAGATGTGGAGTGGTATCTCATTACTGTTCTAATTTGCATTTCTCTGATGTGCATATTTCTCTGATGACATATAACGTGGAGCATCTTTTCATATGCTTATTCACCATCTGTATATCTTCTCTGTTGAGGATTTGGCATCTATGTTCATGAGAGACATTGGTCTGTATCTGTCTTTTCTTGTAGGGTCTTTCTTTGGTTTGGGCCTTAGGATAACGCTGACCTAATCACAGGATGAAAGTGAAAGTCACTCAGTCGTGTCCGACTCTTTAGTCTGTATAGTCCATGGAATTCTCCAGGCCAGAATACTGCAGTGGGTAGCTTTGCCCTTCTCCAGGGGATCTTCCCAACCCAGCGATCGAACCTAGGTCTCCTGCAGGTCTCCTGCATTGCGGGTGGATTCTTTACCAGCAGAACCACAAGGGAAGCCCAAGAACACTGGAGTGGATAGCCTATCCCTTCTCCAGCGGATCTTCCCAACCCAGGAACTGAATCAGGGTCTCCTGCATTGCAGGCGGATTCTTTACCAGCTCAGCTATGAGGGAAGCCAGTATTCCCTGTGCTTCTATCCTCTGAAAGAGATTGAAAGACTTGGTGTAATTTCTCCCTTAAATGTTTGATAGTTTACCAGTGAACCCATCTGGGTGTGGTGCTTTCTGTTTTGGAAGGTTATTAACTATTGATTCAATTTTCAAAGAGACATAGGCCAATGCAGATCACCTATTTTTTCTTGTAAGAGTTTTGGAAGATTGTGTCTTTCAAGGAATTGGTCCATTTTATCTAGATTATCATATTTGTGGGCAGAGTGTTGTGCCTTCTTCCATTACTGAAACGAGTAATTTGTGCTTCTCTCTTTTGCTTGAAGTTGTTTTTCCTATTTTTACCTTCTACTCTCTTTTTCTTACTTTTGTGATTTTAATGAAGCATTTTCTACAATTCTAATTTGTTTGCTATGTCATATCAGCTATACTGCTTTTCGTGTTTTACTTTTTTTAGTGGTTTCCCTAGAGTTTACAATATTTTACAACTACTCCAAATCCACTTTAAAATAACACTATACCACTTTACAGGTAGTGTAAGGACCTTATAATAACAAAATAATCCTAATTCTTCTCTTTCATCCCTTGTATCATTGCTCTCACTCATTTCACTGATAAATGAGCATATGTAAGCATATACAAATGCACACACATAGTTCAGTTCAGTCGCTCAGTCGTGTCCAACTCTGTGACCCCATGAACCGCAGCATGCCAGGCCTCCCTGTCCATCACCAACTCCCAGAGTTCACTCAGACTCACATCCATCGAGTCAGTGATGCCATCCAGCCATCTCATCCTCTGTCGTCCCCTTCTCCTCCTGCCCTCAATCTTTCCCAGCATCAGGGTCTTTTCAAATGAGTCAGCTCTTCACATCAGGTGGCCAAAGTATTGGAGTTTCAGCTTCAACATCAGTCCTTCCAATGAACACCCAGGACTGATCTCCTTTAGGATGGACTGATTGGATCTCCTTGCAGTCCAAGGAACTCTCAAGAGACTTCTCCAATACCACAGTTCAAAAGCATCAATTCTTCGGTCCTCAGCTTTCTTTATAGTCCAACTCTCACATCCATACATGACCACTGGAAAAACCATAGCCTTGACTAGACGGACCTTTGTTGGCAAAATAATGTCTGTTTTTTTAATATGTTGTCTAGGTTGGTCTGAGTAGATGACACCACGCTTATGGCAGAAAGTGAAGAGGAACTAAAAAGCCTCTTGATGAAAGTGAAAGTGGAGAGTGAAAAAGTTGGCTTAAAGCTCAACATTCAGAAGACGAAGATCATGGCATCTGGTCCCATCACTTCATAGGAAATAGATGAGGAAACAGTGGAAACAGTGTCAGACTTTATTTTTTGGGGCTCCAAACTCACTGCAGATGGTGACTGCAGCCATGAAATTGAAAGACGCTTACTCCTTGGAAGAAAAGTTATGACCAACCTGATAGCATATTCAAAAGCAGAGACATTACTTTGCCAACAAAGGTCCATCTAGTCAAGGCTATGGTTTTTCCAGTGGTCATGTATGGATGTGACAGTTGGACTGTGAAGAAAGCTGAGGACCGAAGAATTGATGCTTTTGAACTGTGGTGTTGGAGAAGACTCTTGAGAGTCCCTTGGACTGCAAGGAGATCCAGCCAGTCCATTCTGAAGGAGATCAGTCCTGGGATTTCTTTGGAAGGAATGATGCTGAAGCTGAAACTCCAGTACTTTGTCCACCTCATGCGAAGAGTTGACTCATTGGAGAAGACTCTGATGCTGGGAGGGATTGGGGGCAGGAGGAAAAGGGGACGACAGAGGATGAGATGGCTGGATGGCATCACTGACTCGATGGATGTGAGTCTGAGTGAACTCTGGGAGTTGGTGATGGACAGGGAGGCCTGGTGTGCTGCAATTCATGGGGTCGCAAAGAGTCGGACACGACTGAGAGACTGAACTGAACTGAACTGAGGTTGGTCATAACTTTCCTTCCAAGGAGTAAGCGTCTTTTAATTTCATGGCTGCTGTCACCATCTGCAGTGATTTGGGAGTCCAAAAAAATTAAGTCAGCCACTGTTTCCACTGTTTCCCCCTGTATTTGCCATGAAGTGATGGGATCAGATGCCATGATCTTAGCTTTCTGAATGTTGAGCTTTAAGGCACCTTTTTCACTCTCGTCTTTCACTTTCATCAAGAGACTCTTTAGTTCTTCTTCACTTTCTGCCATAAGGGTGGTGTCATCTGCATATCTGAGGTTATTGATATTTCTACCAGCAATGTTGGTACACACACAAGATATATATATACCCATATGCAATCAAATACATAGGTGCTATTATTTTCAACTGTTATCTGTTAGATAATTAAGAATAAGAAAAATAAAAACTAAAAGTAAAAAATAAGCTAAAAGGTAAAATCTTACACGATACACAGAAATCAACTGAAAATGTATTAAAGACTTGTATGTAAAGTCTGAAACCATAAAACTTGTAGAAGAAAACATAGGGGGCAAGCTTCCTGACAGAGGTCTTGGCAATGATTTTGTTTTGGATTTGATGACAAAATACAACAAAAGTAAAAATCAACAAGTGGGACTACATCCAACTAGAAAGCTTCTGTATAGCAAAGGAAACTAATGAAAATAGCAATAGCAATGAAATATGCAAAATGAAATAGCAATCTACTGAAAGGGAGAAAATACTTGCAAATCACATAAAAGGGGCTAATATCCAAAATATATTAGGAACTCACACAACTCAGAAAACAATCTGATTTAAAAATGGGCAGAGGATCTGAATAGACATTTCTCCAGAGAAGACCTACAAATGGCGAACAGGAACATGAAAAGGTGCTCCACATGACTAACCGTCAGGGAAATGCAGATCAAAACCACAATGAGGCATCACCGCAGACTTGTCAGGATGGCTGTTATCAAAAAGACAAGAAATAACAAGTGTTGACGAGGAGATGGAGAAAAGGAACCCTTTTGCACGTTAGTCAGGAGATTAATTCACACAACCACTGTGGAAAACAGTGGCAGTTCCACTCCAAATTAAAGACAGAGCTGCCATATAATCTAACAATCTTACTTTGGGGGCAGATCCAAAGGAAATGAAATCACTATCTTGTAGACATCTGTACACTAACGTTCACTGCAGCATTATTTATGATAGCTGAAACGTGGAAACCAACTATGTGGTGACAGATGAATGGATAAGAAAGTGTATAAATATGAAATGGGATATTATTCAGCCATAAAAAGAAGGAAATTCTGCCACTTTCGACAACATGGGTGGACCTTGAGGGTATTAAGTGAAATAAGTCAGATAGAGAAAGACAAATATCATATATCTCACTTACATGTGGAATCTAAAAAACCTCATGAACAAATAGTTACGTACTGATTGGTGATTGCTAGAAGTAGGGAATGGAGGCTGGGCAAAGTGGGTGAAGGGGGTCAAAAGGAGCAAACTTTTCAGTTGTAAGATAAGTCCTGGGGATGTAATGTACAGCATGGTAACTATAGTTAACAGCTGATTAATTCTAATATTGATAATATTGTATTGTATATTTGAAATTTGCTAAGACAGTAAGTCTTAAATTTTCATCAGGAGATAAAAATGTAACTGTGAGGTGATGGACATTAACTACTTATTCTGGTCATCATTTTGCAATATATACATACATCAAATTATTATGTTGGATGCCAAAAACAAATGTTATACATCAACTGTATCACAATTAAAAATTTTTAGAAATTTTAAGTAAAATGAAAAGTAAAAAGAAACTTTTAAGTTAGATCCATGTCGGAATTCAGCTTCCAAAAGAGGCACCTGTATAGCTTAACAAGTGTGAAATTGTTCGTTGCTCAGTTGTGTCC
The DNA here is from genome assembly GCF_032405125.1 of Capricornis sumatraensis. Taxonomy (NCBI): domain Eukaryota; kingdom Metazoa; phylum Chordata; class Mammalia; order Artiodactyla; family Bovidae; genus Capricornis; species Capricornis sumatraensis. Next base: position 133,545,528 of record NC_091092.1, on the reverse strand, counting down.
GACTCTTTAATAGCCCGCCAGGCTCCCCTGTCCATGGCATTCTTCAGGCAAGGAATGCCATTTCCTTCTCCAGGGGAAGCTTCCCCACCCAGGGATGAAATCCACGTCACCTGCATTGCAGGCAAATTCTTTACCATCTGAGCCCCCAGGGAAGCCCGGCTTAACAAGACATTGTTAAATAATGACTTTTGTTTCCTCCTCTATAATTAGCTCAAGTTTTCCAGTGATCACATTTCAGAATTATTTTTTAGCCCATGATCAGGCTCATCCTCTATGCTCTACACGTTTCACACATTACTTGTTCACACACCAACTGTATTGCTAATCACCATCCATTTTGGGGGGACATACAGCACCGTTTCCCAAAGACACTTCCCTGTGACCATTCAAAATGAATGTACTCAGACATTCCAAAGTTTTGCTTGAAGCAGAACAGGTTTCTAAGTCCCCTGTGAACTTAAATATACAGATATCTTAAAGCAAGAGTGGGAATGGGAAGCACAACCTGATTCTCTTCCTGATAGACATTCTATTTGATTTATAATGTATTTTGGTACTCGTTGGGGCTTCCCTGGTGGCTCAGACGGTAAAGAATCTGCCTGCGGTGCAGGAAATGTGGGTTCGATCCCTGGGTTGAAAAGATCCCCTGGAGAAGGAAATGGCACCCCTCTCCAGTACTCTTGCCTGGGAAATCCCATGGACAGAGAACCTGGTGGGCTACAGTCCATGGTGTCGCATAAAGTAGGACACAACTGAGCGACTAACACACACACACTTGGTACTAGTTACAGTCCTGCTTTTTGGCCACATATTTGCAGGTCTGACTAGGCAGGAGCTGGGGTGGCTCAGAGTCTAATGAAGAGAATTAGAAGTAGGTTGTAAAGCTTGCTGACTCTTCATTTTTCCCTGATCACCTCCATCAAGCTGCACTACCACCAGCTGGGAGAAAAGCGATTTTCAGTACAGGTGGGATAAATGCTCTGAAAGGCTATCCCCAGAAGAATATGCAAATAGGCAAATGTTTCCAAACGACTTGAAGGCTTAAAAAATGTTCCAGAAAAAAAATCTTATCAAGATATATATATATTATTTTTTTTTAACCAGCCAAAGAGTCATGTTTGAATTTGACAAAATCACACAAGACAGAGGCTGTTACATAGAGGCTCTTAGTTTTCTTCAGGATGAAAATGAACCAATTAGTATAACCATAGTTCCTTAAACAACGAAATTGCATCAGAATAACCCAACTATCAAATGGAAAAATAAAAAAGTTTTTGTCTTACCATCTCTTTTTCCTTCTTTGATGTTCTTCCTTTCTTCATGTAGATCTGAGTTTCTGACCTGTATTTCCTTCTCTCCAAAAAATTTCTAACATTTCTTGCAAGGCAGATCTCTCGGCAATGAGGGTTTTTCACCCAATTTTTGTTTGCCTGAGAATGTATTTCTCTGGGTAGGGAACTGTAAGTTTGTTTCTCTCAAACCTTTAAATATTTCACTTCACTCTCTTCTTGTTTGCATGGTGTCTGCAGAGAATTTGGAGAATTTGGATGTAATTCTTTGTTTCTCTATAGAAAAGCTGTTTCTATCTTCTAGCTTCTTTCAGGATTTTATCTTTGATTTTCTGTAATTTGAAGATGATATACCAAGTTTTAGTTTTCCCAATTTCATGTATGTTACACCTATGGATAGAGAAGCCTGGTGGGCTACAGTCCAGGGATCACGAAGAGCCAGACATGATTGAGCATGCATGTACACCTTTTTCAGTTGTCCCACAGGCCTTGCATATTATGTTCTTGCTTCTTTTCAGTCTTCTCTTTGCTTTTTGGTGTTTGAGGACTCTATTGATCTCTCCTCCTGCTCAGAGTTGTTTTCCTCAGCTGTGTCCAGTCTACTAATAAGCCCATCAAAGCATTCTTCATTTCTGTTCCAGTGTTTTTTGATCTCTAGCATTTCTTTTTAGCATTACCATCTCTCTGCTTCCATTGCTCAGCTGTTCTTAAATGTTTTCTATTTTATCCATTAGAGCTCTTAGCATATGCATCAGAGTTGTTTTAAATTCCTGGGCTGGTAATTCCAATGTTCCTGTTATGTCTGGTTCTGATGGTTGCTTTGTCTCTTCAAACTGTGCTTTTTGCCTTTTGATGTGCCTTGTAATTTTTCCCTGATCGTTGGACACGATGTACCTGGACCTTCAGTCCTGTGGTTAGGAGTCGGGGGAGGGGAAGAATTCTCCGGTAATTATGTCTCGACCTTTTCATGACCCTAGGTCAATGGATGGTGAACTTCACAAATGCTTCTCAGTTTTTTTCCCTCCCTTAGGTGGACAGGATGGCTGGAATTGGATATTTCCCATTCCCAGATCAGTTACGCCCTGATAAAAATATCCCCATAGGTTAGGTTCTGGTTAACTAATTTTCCCCAGGGCAGGCCTCATAAAGAAAAAAAAGGACCCTGGCTTATTTCAAAATGGTTCCTTTTAGCTGCTGAATAGCACAGGGAGCTCAGCTCAGTGGGCTGTGGTGACCTAGAGGGATGGGATGGAGCGGGTGGTAGGTTCTAGACTGAAGGGATGTATGTATACATACAGCTGATTCACTTCGTTGTACAGCAGAAACTAACACAACATTGTAAGGCAATTATCTTCCCCCAAAAAAGATTCCTTTTTTTTACCCCCCTGCTGGAAACCCAAGGGGATCTTTCTCCGGTATTTACTGCGGGAGTCTGGTCAAATTCCTGGAGAGAAATACCACCGTGTAGTGTGGGGGCCCTCTAATCATTGGACCCACTGGAGTTCTTAACCCTCAGACTTTTCCACACTGAGCTTCAGACAATTTGTTAGTTACAGTTCGTGTTTTCCTACCCGACACTTGTTCCTATGAGGTTTCTATTCTGAGCCTCTGCCATGGTAGCTGTGAGTCATTTATTCGCTCTTGTCTCCATTCCTGCGGGCAGAAGTTGCTCTGTGTCCTTCCCTCTTAAAGACCCAAGAAGAGTTGTTGATTTTTCAGTCTGCTCAGTTTTTACTTGTTCCTGAGATGGAGCCCTGACTCCCAGCCTCCTTACATGTGGAATCAGACTCTCTGGCAATTTTTAACCTCAACACACAAACAAAATGTATATATGCACAGAGTTTTAAAGTCAAAGAACTCTTTAAGACAGACTCAGGAAAGTCAGAGATCTAGCCCCTGTCATGCCACACCTGATTCCACTCCCTGGAGGCCACAATTTTCAGGTGGTGGTAAGTGCTTGGGGGTGGGGAAAAAAAGCATGGAGGGCTTACGAAGTGCCTCCTGGTGGAGTTGGTTGCAACTTTAAATAGGACATTGAGAGGGTGTCATATGAATGGGAGGGAAGGACTCTTGTGATACTTACTGATCCTTACAGGGTAAGCCATCTGGGTAGAGGACTGACAAAAGCAGAATCCTGTGGACAGCAGTGTGTCAGGCTGTATTGGATCCTGCCTCCCATGGTGATGTGTAGAATACCCCTGGGCTCTTGTTATAATGCAGATTTTGATTCAGTAGGCCTGGACAGGACCTGAGACTCTGCATTTCTAATAAGTTCCCACATGATGCTGACGCTGCTGGTCCAGAAACCTCAGTTTGAGTTGCAAGGTCCTAGAAAGGGTTAGGAGATGAGAGGGTGGGCAAGGAAACCGAACCCAAGTCAGAAAGATGAAGTGAAGTGAAAGTCACTCAGTTGTGTCTGACTCTTTGCAACCCCATGGTCTATACAGTCCATGGAATTCTCGAGGCCAGAATACTGCAGTGGGTAGCCTTTCCCTTCTCCGGGGATCTTCCCAACCCAGGGATCGAACCCAGGTCTCATGCATTGCAGGCGGCTTCTTTACCAGCTGAGCCACAAGGGAAGCCCAAGAATATTGGAGTGGGTAGCTTATCTGTTCTCCAGCAGATCTTCCTGACCCTGGAATCGAACTGGGGTCTCCTACATTGCAGGTGGATTCTTTACCAACTGAGCTACCAGGGAAGCCCTCAGAAAGATGAGCGGGGACCAGATCTTGCCATGCCTTTGAGTACACTGGGAGGACTTGCTTTGTTATTGTAAATGAGATGGGAGCGGGGAAGTGCTGTGATCCAGCTTACATTTTAGAGGCATCTCTGTAGGAAGTGTGTTAAGCACAGATTGTAGGAGGGGAAGGGTGATTAGGAAGCCACTGAGTGAACCCAGGTGAGAGATGGTGGTGGTGGGACCCGGAACCCAGGGACAATGTGACAAGTAGGCAGTGCCAACAGAATTGCTACTGGATTGGTTGGAGAAGCCAAAGAGAAAGTCACTTGAGCACTTGGAAGGATGGAGTTGCCATTTATGCCCGTCTCTCGCATCCATCTTCTGTCTCCAGTACCACTGCCACTTCTCTAGGCAAGCCCCATTCATTCCCATTACTGTAATTGCCTTCAAACGGATACTGCAAACATCTTCTTGAGAAATGGCTTTGTTCAGTCCAGGCCTTTGTAAAGAACTTGCAGTTGTTTACAGAGTCCGTAGTCTAGCATGGAAGACCCTTCTTCCCTGGGTCATTCATTACTCACCTTCATGAACCCCTGACTCTCGCCCAGGGATTCATGACCTCACCATCATGATGGACACGCTATGAAGGATGAAAAGCTGTGGGATACTTGTGATCCCTGGCGTGGCTGCCCTTAAGCCACCACACTGTCCCCCTTCCACTTGAATCTACTTTTGTTATATATCCTTGAAGAAAGCAAACTGTTTGCAGACTTTGCCTTTATTGTGTATCGACGTGCTTACATCACTGCCACTCAGCACCAGCGTCACTTGGGGACTTAGTACCAATGCAAGTTCATGGGCCCCACCCTAGACTGCTAAATCACAATCGGATGGCAGGACCCAGAGATCGGTTGTAACAAACTCACCAGGTGATTCCTACACATGCTAAGCTTGGATACAGAGTGGATAAGACCGCACCACAAGCTGAATATCAGTAGGTTCTGACATCATATTTGGGAACAGCTGATCTAGGCTAGAGGGCTCAACCCTGGCTGTACATCAGGACCACCGAGAGAGCTTTCAATCCAACAGCAGTGCCTGGGCCTCACTGCTGGTGATGCTGATTCAACTGGCTGGAATGGATCCAAGCGATCCCTGTATACCACCAGGTCTGAGAACCTTAGGACTCTGATGGATTGATCTCCATTCTGTATCCCATACACAGCCAAAATTTCTGCTTCTTGCCACTGTAGGTTACTCTACCTGAAGTGTGTGCCATGCCATTTACATACTGTCTGATATACCCATTCCAGGAATAGACTGAGCCCCCAAACAGCTTCTCTTCAAACAGGTCTTGGGTCTTCTTCTATTTCCTGAAGCCACGTGGGTGGCTTCTATGGCACTCATAGCCAAATAAGACCCCAACATTGTTCTCCTTGTTCAAATGAGGCCTCATTCAATGAAAAGGTGTTTCTCACACTGTGTTTGTTCTATGGACTAGTAGTGTTCAGTCATATACTAATACTTATTTGTGGGACTGTTCTTTGGCAATAAATGAAAATTGAGAGCTACTACATACCACGTGATTTCTGCACATCGCTCTCCAGGTGTTTTCACCATCCCCAGACCACAGCTTCTCAACCTTTTTAGTAAGTATTGCACCTTTTTTCACAGAGCTGAAATTCACATAAAAGTAACCATTTTCAAGTGAACAATGCAGTGGCATTTAGTACATTTGCAGTGTTGCTTCATCACCATCTCTTCCAAGTTCCAAAACAGTTCCCTCACCTCAAAAGGAAACCCTGCTCCCACTTGCAGTCACCCCTCACCATTTCCATTCAACCTCCCAGCCATTAGGCATGTTTCTTCTTCTTAGTTTGAATCAATTTGCTCTTTAGATAACTGGGGATGCTGCTTTTTTCAGGTTGTTAGGAGAAACAGGCAGGTAATGTGTATAAACTGCCCAGCACTACACACATCAGGTACCTAATAAAAAAAGGTCGGGTCCTTCAACTCTGCCCTCGGCCTTGTCATTCTGGTGTCCTAGTGCCAGATTCTACAGCACTCTGAAGGAAGGAAAGAGGCTTTGTAAATTCTTTCTTTAGAAAAACCTGTACTTAATTCCTATTTTTATTTTAAACCCCTTTTTATTTCAGATTTATTTTAGATTTATAGAAAAGTTGTAAAGATAATATGGTTCCTGTAAACTTTCACCCAGTTTCTTCCATAGTTAGGGTTAACCATGGGCCATTTGTCAAATGAACACTGGTGCATACTTGATGTGGATTTCACCATCTTCCCCACATAATGCCTTTTTTCTGCTCCAAGAGCCAACCAGAATCCCATGATGCAATTGTTTGGTCTCTTCTGACAGTTTTCATCTTTCTTTGCTTTTCACGACCTTGAGGGTTTTGAAGAGGACTAGTTGGGTATTTTCTAGCATGTCCCCCAATTTCAGTTTCTCTGATGTTTTCTCATGGTGAGACTGGGGTTGCAGGTTCTGAGACATCAGGTAGTAGCACATGGTAACATGGTACCCGAAGAACTTACCACTGGCGATGCTGACCTTGCGCATGTGCATAATGTGGTGTCGGTGAAGCTTTTCCAGTGAAAGTTGTTATTTCCCCTTTTCTCTTCCCTGTTCTTTGGGGAGGGAGAAGGTCAGGAAGGGGAGGGGAGGAAGAGTAAGGTCAGACCTCTAGAAGGGGCAGAATCTACAGCCATTATTTAGAATTCTTCTGGAAGATTTGTCTCTTCTCCTTCTTTATTATGCCATCACTTATCAGTATGAAGTCATGTATATCTCTTTTATACTTTGGGTTATAATCCAATTCTCTGTTATAGATTTTGTTGCTTAAGTTGTTCCATTTGGCCACTGGGAGATCTTTCAGACTGGCTCCCATGTCCCTTAGACATGCTGCAGTCTTCCCCCAACCCCAAGATCTTAGCTTTTGATATAAACTGGTATTCTTCCCCACCTTTCCATTGAAATTGCTTTAAGGCCCTTTAGGTTACAGTGGTTTCTAGATTGTTAAGCCAAACTCTACTTGTCTATTCTTTTTTTTAATATAAATTTATTTATTTTAATTGGAGGTTAATTACTTTACAGTGTTGTATTGGTTTTGCCATACATCAACATGAATCTGCCACAGGTATACACGTGTTCCCCATCCTGAACCCGCCTCCCTCCTCCCTCCCCGTACCATCCCTCTGGGTCTATTCTTAATTTACCAGAACTTTCTGTGACAATACTGTCAATCTCTTTCCTTCAAATTCGATTTCATTTTCTAAAAATTTATTATGGAATTTTCAAACAGAAAGCTACAGAAAAAGAGCATTATGAATTTCCATGTGTCCATCACCCTACTTCAACAATTGTCAGCATTTTGCCCGCTGTGTTCTCTCTCACATGCTCTGCCACTGGCACACATTCTTTAAAGGAAACCCCACACATCATATGAGTTCAGCTGTGGAGTTGTCTTCAACAGATCAGAACCTTAAAAATATTTTATTGACAGTTCCTTGTGCACCATGACCCCTTCTCCAACACACACTTTATAAAAGTCCATTTGCTGAATAAACTGGGTTTTCTGTCTTATTAAATTTCCCAATTCTGGATTTGGTTCATTGTCTTCCCAGAGTCTTATGTTAGTCTAGTCTTCAAACTTCCTATAAATTGGAAATTGGATGTAGAGTCTTTATGAGATTGTTTCCATATTTGCTAAATATTTCCAATATGTTTGATACATAACTCAATTTATCTATCTATATTTATCTTAATTATACATATACACATATATTTAAAAAAATACTTCATTGGTGGGGAAGTCAACTTCCTAAAGCATCACAATAGAAGCCGTATTGTCCAGCTCTTCCAGTTGTAATTTCCTCTTTAGAGACACCTCTAGCACCTGATTTTCTCCCTTTTTGTCTTTGCCATTTCTCTCAGTTCCCTTCAGACTCTTCTGTATCTGTGGGTTAGTCATTATCTTCAGGGGCCCACTGTCAGTGGTCCATTCCTGAGTCTATATGTGGTCTCCCTTTCCATATTCCTAAGGCTGAGGACTCAGAAGTCTGTATTTTTTTGAATAGTAATGTTTTGTTCAAATTAATTTTAATATTTATATTTGGGGGTTACACTTGTTGCAGTGCACAGCTTCTTCCGTTGCTGCACACGGGCTCTCTCTAGTTGTGGATAGTGGGGGCTACTCTTCATTGTGGTGTGAGGACCTCTCATTGCCATGGCATCTCTTGTTGCGGAGCATGGGTACTAGGTGTGTGGGCTCAGTAGTTATGGTACACAGGCTTAGTTGCTCTGTGGCATGTGGGATCTTACTTCCTGGACCGGGGATTGAACCCATGTCCCCTGCATTGCAAGGCAGATGCTTAACCACTGGACCCACCAGGGAAGTCCCAGAAGTTCATATTTTTGATGCCGACTCTCTCCACTGAGTTTGAAGCTCAAATATCTGGTGACCGCCACCATGTCCCTGGATGTCCTGTGAGCTCTTCAAACTCACTGTGGCCCCAAGTGGAGTTAATTATCTTTCTTCCTAAACCTGTTTCTCAGTGTTTTCTTTAAGCTCAGTGATGAGAACGACCATCCAAGGCAGAAACCTGAACCATCCTAGAATTTTCCTCACCTGCCCCAAATTGCCAAGCCACAGAACATCTGTTTCCTTAATAGCTCAACAGTGTCTCCTCTTCTCAAGGCTACAGGCTCAATTCTAAAATTCGGATAAAGAACAAGTGCGTTGTCCAGAGTCACACATTCTCCAGCAGGACTAGAGTCTAACCCCGTGCTCCAGCATGGAACAGACTGAAATCTTGCTGAGCATTGTAATCAGCTCCTGATTCTTCACCATGCTCTGGATACACTGTGCTTTGCACAGGTTGTAAATACGGCTGTCGAGGCTGAGTTCAGCAGGGCGAAAATACCTAAAAGTAGGGAGCTCAGGAGTCAAGAATACTTAGGTTTGACCCTCTCTTCCCCAACTGAGAATGAACTTAAGCTGGTTAATTTTTCTGTGCTTCGGTTTCCTCATGTGCAAAATGGAAATAATATTTCACCACTTTACTGAAATCTCCAAAGCTCTGGAAACTGGAAGTCATGTTTTGTCATTTTCAAATAATTTGTTTGGCAGCCAAACCTGACTTGACTGTAAGGATATGAGGACAAAACCTGACGTGAATGGAACTGGGAATATTTATGGTGTTATTCCGCTTAGAATATTCTTCCATTTTACTGCAACAACTGACTTTGATGACAGGCTGCTGCCCCAGCCCAATGAGACCAGTTCCATAATATGCTGTTTGACTTTTCAAAAGTACCACAGTGTCTGAATTCTGAAACACATCTGATTGAAGAGTTTTAGAAAACAGGTTGTGTGCCTGTAATAGCTACTTCACAGGTTTGTCATAGGTTGCTTCTTCAAGAAATTCGTTATTTGTAGAGCAATTAGAAGAGTACGTGGCCCCTGGTAAGCCCTATATAAAGTAACATTGCTCAGTCGTGTCCGACTCTTTGCGACCCCATGGACTGTAGCCTACCAGGTTCCTCTGTCCATGGGATTTTCCAGGCAATAGTACTGGAGTGGATTGCCATTTACTTCTCCAGGGAATCTTCCCGACCCAGGGATTGAACCTGGGTCTCCCACATTGTAGACAGACGCTTAACCATCTGAGCCACCAATTACTTAAAGCCCTATATGAGTTTTATAAAAACTTCATGTAATAGTTAATCCTAGAAATGAACTGAAAGAGAAATGACTTTGTCAGAAGTTTGCTCAATTTTGGGGGCTTCCATCGAAGCTGGGTTCTACCATAACTTTTGTTAAAAAGAAATGAAACATCAGAGAGACAGAGAAACCCCCCTGGTTGGGGACTCCAATCCTCTCGCTGCCCAGAACCAAACTCTTATTCTGAAGCTGGTGTGTGTGAATATTTCCCAAGAGTTTATCAGTTTTAGTTCATAAATAGGCATCCATGGTATGGATTCTTTTAGAAGAATGATCTAGTTCCAAGTGTTGACAGTGCTTAGGTTAATTAAGAAGCCCGGCCCTTACCTCCCCTCCCCTGAGCTCTTGCAGCACTGCCCCCTGCCCTTGCTGACCACCACCATGTCCCCAAGGGAAGAGACCATGGTCCAGCTGATTGGGATGGAAAGGACTAAACATCTGCTGTGTGGAATGAATGAACGAGTGATCACACAAAGGACATCAGGGTAGAAGGACAGGTGAGGCTGAGGTGTCAGGAGCCAGTCCATCTGTTCCAACTGCCGACAGGGAGATAGGTCCCCTTATCTGGAACAAGTTCCAAAGCCAGGACTTCTGCTGGCATTCTTTGGCAATTTTTAAAGATAGGGAATAGATGAGCATCAGCATTGATTGCGTATATACCACATGGCCAGCGCTGTGTATTTTCCAGGCACTGACCCCAGGTGGTCCTCAAGGACCCCATGCCAGGGGTATCATGAAGTCCTACATCAGGAGCGAGGAACGCCAAGCCCTGGGGGTTTCTCTAGGGGAAGGCAGGAGCGTCTTTTGGGAGGATAAACACTGCCGTCATTAGAGGCTTGTATTTCTGCCTCAGTCACATTTATTTTCTATTTAGGCATATAGGTTTCAAAGAAAAAAAGAGAGAACTGCTAAAGATTTGAAATTTTGGTCATGTGTCACCACAGGGGAAGTTAATTCTGATTTTTGTCTACAATACCCAAGCACAAACTGTAACTTGAGTAATAAAACGTGAGCTTGGAAAAATAAGCACCTGGGGCTGAGGAAAAGTAATATATTTGTCTCAGGGCAGGGGCTGAAATGCGCAGCTAAGTGTTTCAAGGGAGAAACATGTCAATACTCTATCTTTTCACCAGCCTTTGATGGATGTGCTCATCTTCGCAGGTCAGCGCAGTTCACCCTGGCAATGCACCAAAATAACTTATTTAAAAGGCAGCTGGCTTTTATAAGTGGACTGAGACATCCATTTTTAGGTGTTTGTTCCCTGAAATATATTCTCTTATCAAAACAGTATTCACTATATGTAGTAAGAGTTCAATGACACCTTTGCTACCACCGAGGAGACTGCAGAGGTGAGCAAGTTTGGGAATCACTGTCCCCGGCTCTCAATTCTGGATGACTTTCAAGCTCTGTCAAGACAAGCAGGTAACCAGGACATCAGACACGGATTTTCATTCCTTTAGAGCAGGAGCTGGCAAGCTACCACCCACAAGCCAAACCTGGCCTGTTTTCATTAATAAAGTTTTATTGGCATGCGGCCATGCCCAGGCCTTTACTCACCATCTCTGGCTGTCTTTCTTCCTCCTGCAAGGGCAGAACTGAGGAGTTGGGACATGGACCATGCGGCCTGAAAGCCTGAACTAGGAACTCCGGTCCTTGACAGCACATGCACTCTGCTGAGCTCTGTACTGCTGGGCCAGTAGGTTTGCGTCCTTTGCAGCGTGGCTAGAGGACTTGGGGTGGGAGAGACATCTGAGCCCCTGAAAGCCTTCGCCTAGCTCAGCTGGGTTAAAGAAAGAAGAAAAGAGAAACGTAACGACTAGGCAGGATCTGCAAGTAAGAACTTTAATGAACTGGTCACTCTTATTAACATTCAAAACCAACGGGATGGATATGAAATTATCATTTTATGTCAAAAGAAAACCTCTCTCACAACAGGACGTGTTCTGCCCACTTCCAGGTGGCTGGCCTTATCACTGCCCCCAAGGGACTTGGGTGTATGTGCTCAGTTGTCGGCATTGAGCCTCCTTTCCCTGACAAAAGCCATGGGAGAGGGCAACCATGAAAGGCAACCAGAGGCCGAGGCAGGCAGGGGGCCCCCCGGGCGGGGCTCAGAACTTGAGCGGTATGACGGGCCAGTACTTGGGCTGTTTGCGGTCGCAATGCTTGTCAAAGCTGAGCTGCATGGCCGTCTCCATAGCCTGGATCTTGGCGGCGCTGGCCCCGTACAGGCGCTGCATCTCAGCCTGGCGCCGCTCTCCAGGCCGCTCGGTTGGGGGCAGCGCGGAGCGGCCGCGCTTGTTGCAGTACAGGCCGTGGTCAGCATTCACATAGTCTTTCAGGCGCGCTGCGTCCAGCTGATGCTGCCGCCCTGGGAAGCAAGCAACATGCTCCATGAGCTGGGTCGTCTCAGCTGGCCCTCGCTTCCCTCTGCCTTCTCCTTCTAACTGTCAGGGCACCTGGCCCTAACCCGCTGACTGGGAGCTTCTCAGACTCTAAGGCGTAACCCATGTGCAGTGATCACTATCTCCTTTAGGAAGTGCATCTCTCACTCACTCAGCACCCCAAACTATCCACGTTTAGCAATGGGCCTGAAAAACAAGAGGAGAAAAATGCAGCCCCTCGGGTCTCTCTGGATCCACACGGCTGCCCACAAGCTGCCCCGTGAGGTGTAGCCAGTGGTATTCCCATGGGTTCAAACACTGGACCTGGCCAGCTGGGAAAGGAAACACTTCCTGCCAACTCCAGGGCTGCAAGTAGTAGTAATTCCCACCACAAATGAGCTGGTGGGGGAAAAACAATCACCTCTGTGGAAGAGGTATGGGTTTGAGGTCATCTGGAAAAGGTAAGTGCTAGCAGCTAGAGAACTCGAGGATGAGAAACGATCCCCACACACTTCCTCAACACAAATCACACCACATGAGGAAAGGTGAATGGGTTTCAAGGCTGGCCAAAGGTAGGAAAGGGCTGAGAAAGCATGCTTCTGCAGATGGCAGGAAGGCCTCTGTGCTGCCTGCAGCAGCCCACCGGCCGCCTTCCTTCTGGATGGATGGGGCTTTCCGTTCACTCCAGGCCAGCTTAGGCTCAACTGCATGATGGTGGGTTATATGCTCTCATCTCATCTAAATGGATTCTTGTAAAGCAACACATATTTACTCAGGTTATCCTCCCCTCTCTGTTTTTACCGTAACAAGTCCTAGTAGTATAACTTTTATTCTTATGTAAACTAGAAACAACATAAAAATGTCAACAAAACCTAAGGTCAAATTTTAGTCAACTTACAGATTTTTGTTTTAAGTGACTGTCAAGAACAGAGAATGCACACCTTTGTAGCCACTGCTGCTACCAAGAGAAATGCTACTTAGTCTAGTCACGGCTATGGTTTTTCCAGTAGTCATGTATGGATGTGAGAGTTGGACTGTGAAGAAAGCTGAGCACCGAAGAACTGATGCTTTTGAACTGTGGTGTTGGAGAAGACTCTTGAGAGTCCCTTGGACTGCAAGGAGATCCAACCAGTCCATTCTGAAGGAGATCAGCCCTGGGATTTCTTTGGAAGGAATGATGCTAAAGCTGAAACTCCAGTACTTTGTCCACCTCATGCGAAGAGTTGACTCATTGGAAAAGACTCTGATGCTGGGAGGGATTGGGGGCAGGAGGAGAAGGGGACGACCGAGGATGAGATGTCTGGATGGCATCACTGACTCGATGGACATGAGTCTGAGTGAACTCTGGGAGTTGGTGATGGACAGGGAGGCCTGGCGTGCTGCAATTCATGGGGTCGCAAAGAGTCGGACACCACTGAGTGACTGAACTGAACTGACAGACTGAAGATGGTTGCAGGGAATAAAACAATGATATAAATCATTTTTTCCTTTGTTAAAAAAAATGAAAGTAGAATGAAAGCTCAGTATGGAAGGGAACGTAAGAGTGAGCACATCAAGTGAATGGCAAGGTATTTATGTGCCTATGCTATTGATGCGGCTAGGTACAGACACTCACAAATCTCATTCATTTATAAATCACATCATGGAGCTGGAGAGTTTTATAAGCTTGGAAACATTAAAAATGCATGTGGCCATTTCTGTCTCAGCATACCTGCAGCTTCTTTTTATATAAGGAGGTAGTATGTGGATAATCTAAATGACTGTCAAGCAAAAGAAATACAACATAACTGTTACCTTATCCACACAAAAGATAGAAATGACCTAGTGTAAAAGGCAGAACTAAACCAAAATATTGGCCTGATGTGCAAATGAACGGGAGGTTTCTCATTTCTGGTCTTTCTGGCAAATCTGAAACTTCAGGATTTAAGATGTTCAATTCTCATACAGGTATACGGGTGTTTCAATTCTAACCCCCTCCACCCCCCACAGCGGCCAGGGACTTCTCTTCTGAAGGCTTGGCATCTCCACCCAAGCCAGGGATAGCAGAGCCCCCATGCTGCCTGTGACAGCCTAGGACATGTTAATAGTCCTCAGGCCCTGAGGAAACAGTTTCACATGGTCCCTCAGAGCTTGTGCACATGGATGGCAGCGGTTCCCAGACCATGGGCCTTTCACTCTCAAGCCTGTCCTAAGACTACCATCATTCTCACCAACAGGTTTAGTGACACAATAGATGTTGTTGAACTTCCTGTTGAAATCAGTTTCTGAGTTTACAAATTTAAAAGAAAACTGGGACCTTCGCTGTCTTTAGTGTTGTTCTCTGCCATCAGAATATGTGAATTTAACCTTTTTACTTTTGCATCTTTATTTGTTTTCCTTGTAACTTACCATGCCTATTATCATGATGCTTCTTTCTGCTGCCCTTCTGACAAAAACTATCTCATGGACATTGTGCATGCTAAGTTGCTGCATTCGTGTCTGATTCTTTGTGATCCTAGGGACTGTAACCCACCAGGCTCCTCTGTCCATGGGATTCTCCAGGCAAAAATACTGGAGTGGGTTGCCATTTCCTTCTCTGGGTGATCTTCTCGACCCAGGGATCAAACCCACATCTCTGATGTCTCCAGCACTGGGAGGCAGATTCTTTACCACCAGTGTCACCTAGGAAGCCTGCAGAGCGGGGAGTTGCCCTCCAACATAGATCAGAGAGACAGGAAGCAGGGCCCCCGGCACCAGCGGCCTACCTGTGGGAGTCCACCCTGGGGAGGGCACTATGGCCTTTACTCACCCCATCTCCCCAGCCCTGGGGGAGGCTGCAATGCCTGACCCAAAGCAGGTGGTCAGAAGTGGTTGTCAACAGAAAGCTCGGGCAAAGGCCATACATTATTCTTTGTAAACAACTGTCCCTTCCAGATGCTGCTGGAGAAAGATGACAACCCAGTGATAGAGAAACAGATGCTCACCTCTCAAAAGGCACTGGGCAGAGCCTCTCTCAGAGGGCCTCTGAATTTCCCTGGAGAGGCATTACTGAGTTGTAGTCTGATTTTGTTCCCTTACATTTGAGTTGCTTTACCTTTACTTATATACACGCCCCCAAGTTGTAACATTAGACTATTAATACAGACGTGAAACCTGGTCAGCTTAAAACCAAGCACGTTCAGACTGGCTGGACTGGAGGCTACAGGTGGCACATGAAAGTACTTTCGCGCACACTGACCCAGGGATCCAAGCCAACCTCAGGATTCAACACTCATTTGAGGGCATCGACTTATTTGGGTTCTATTTATTGCTTTCTCCGTCCCAGTGCAGGAAAGGATTGTCAATCACTGGCCATTTTTCTTTCTGTCAAAACAAGGTGAGGGCTCAGCCAACCAGAGGGCTGGCAAGCAGAGGAGCTGAACTTCAGACATAGCTGCCCTTGTCACACAGACGCCAGTCATTTCTCCCGAAAACAGCTGTGGGACTCAGTGTTACTAAGCACCTTTTTCGTGCAGGATATTTGCCCAAGGCAACTTGCTTTAAAACAAATTGGAGTATCTTTGTTGATTCCACCTTTAACACAGGGTTGTAGCAGGGTAAACCGCCCACAAATTTCCAGCTACCCCAAACCTCAGAAGCTCAGGGACTTTGGGGATGTAACTACGGATTGAGATGATTCTGGATTAGGGTGGATCCCAGATCCAATGAGAGTAACCTTCTGTGAGACAGAACAGGGCACATACAGACACGGGGGAAACCATGGGAAAATGGCAGCAGAGACGGCACCCTTGTTGCCACAAGCCACTGAAAGCCAGGAGCTGCCAGGAGCTGGAGGAGGCAGGCTGTAGCACCTCTGGAGGTGTGGCGCTGGCGACACCTTGACTTTGTCCTTCTGGCCTCCAGAACTGTGAGAGAAGAAACTTCTGCAGTTTTAAATCACAGTTTGTGTAGTTTGTTACAACAGCACTAGGAAACTAACTCCAGGGTTAACATGCACATAGAGCTAAAGCAGGAAACAGAGCATTAGACTATCAGGGAGAAACTCTACTGGACTCCATCTGGGTTCAGGCTATACAACCTTGATATTTTCACCCCAATCTACACATTCACATGATGCTACCAATGTAGACTGCAAGTCTATAAAGGAAAAAAAAGCTATCATGGGAAGTGACTTGGACTTCAGAGACCCTGACATAGCAGGAAAACATTCAGTATTCCACAGATAATTAGCCCAAAGGCAGAACATTTTGGAGGACAAAGCATTAAGACAAATGAGTGTTAAAGAATGTGATTTCCCCCCATTTTTCTAGGATTAGCATGTCTGGTTATATTCTCTACTGTGTTGCCAGGATTAATGACCTCAGCACAACTGAGCGAAAGCGCAGACTTGATTTATATCACTAACGCCTTGTTTCTGGCTCGTCAGCAACACACCCAGAACACAGGTGCTTGCCAAGAGCTGGAGCTGTTTGTGATGGGTCTTCTCCCCTCCTCAGCCCGCACCCCTGACTCCATGACAAATGTCGCCCCCAGGTCCATGGGCAATCGCCATGTTTACTTTTAGAGTAAGAGCCTCATGCTCTACCAACTGAGCTAGCCGGGCAGCTTCCTTTTAGAATGAAAGTGCATTTCCAGCCCTCCCTTCCATTTTTCTACGGCCATTCACACGTGTCCTCTCACAGACTGGCTGATGCCCATCTCAACATCTGGACTAGACGAGACACACACACGGTGGAACTGGGCTCCACCAGCATGCTCCTACACTTGACGAAACCAGGATGGCTCACTAGACACCAGGCTGTACGCTTCGCTACATCCTCCAGGTTTTCCAGAGAGGGTGGGCTGGGGTTCCAGCAGACTGACTGAAGGCTCACTAGGAAGCCTAGAGTCTACACCTTCCTGCTCGGGGAAGGCAGTGGGGAGTGGGTGTGGGTACCAAAGAGTGGAGCAGACGCGCCCATCACACGTACACGAACCACATCTGGGCCCTTCGGTAAGAACAGTGCTTTGAGTGCTGCACTGGCGTGCACTGACCCCTTTCTCTCATTGCACACGGATCCAGTACCTCAAAGCCGGGCGGACACTCCATTTCTCCACAATCACCTGGTGGAACTCTTCTGACAGCTGAGTCCACTGGCTCTTCCCCTCACTTGCAAAGCTACCCATGACCCGCACCCCAGACAGCTCTTCTAGTATCCTTTTAAGCTTGATTTTTGTCTTCTCTTCCCACACCAGTTTATGCTCCTTGAGACAATGTCCCTTTTTGTGCCTGACATCTACCCCCAAAATATCAGACTGGTTCTCGGTGAGACAACAGTGGTGTTTGTTTCGGGGGGCCTCCTTCTCTAAGTATTAGGATGAGGACCTCACAGTGTCAGTTCATTTGTTATTTATGATTAAAAATGATGCCTTTATTAACCTAACAGTTATTTTTCCTAAGAAATACCTGACAACACAGTCAACCTTTTAAAACTTCACAACCATCTAATTTCCCTTAATATTACCAGTGAAGTTTTAAATAACAGAAATACCCATTAAGGAAACGTGATTTAGAACCATCAAAAGCATGCCTGTTACCCCTGCACAAGAGGAGTTCTTTATTTATCCTAGTTAATTTTAAAAGAAATTTTATCATGGAAATATGTGAAATTAGAGATTCTCTAAAAGAACAGTAATCACAAACAAGAACACGCTGTCCATGGTAAAGGATTTTATCCCAAGGAAACATTAAATAAGACTCAGAAGACACTACACTGTAAAATGTACAAGTTCTTGTAGAGGTGAGTAATCCGGAAAAAGCTAAATCTTTCAAGTTTATCTACGTTTTCCCTTGCTAGTAATATTTGATACAATCTATGTTCTCTAAATGATTCATGTGCAGGGCTGGGTTTGCCCTGATTGAATAAATAGCGTCTAGTGGCTCGAAGAGCAAAACAACTTCAACCAAGTATTCACACGACGCAGATCCCTCGTTTCTTTATTCAAGCATCTCCCAGCTGTGTGTGTAACTGAACCTCCGTGAGCATTTCTAGCAGAGGTAATGGATTGGAAAGCACTGTGGGCATTCCAATTACTTACATCTGAGTGCTATCATTCATGACTGCTCCGAGGAACACATATTGATCCTGTACACCACTGAAAGAGCTGGTGGAAATACCTGGCGCTGGTGAAGCCATGCCTGTTATTTCTGGAGGGGCAGCATCAGGCCCCGGCAGTTCCTTCTCAGAAGATCATGTCTTTCGTGAGAAGATTCGATTCTGACACCAAAGCCTGTTCTCACCCTCGCCAGACAACTCTCATGTCTCCCGGGGACCTGACAATGCTTCCGTCGCAGATGCCCTTGTCTCCTACGCTCACTCAGAAACTTCTAACTCCTCACTTGGGTATAGATGATATTTCAGGTTTATTTAAAATTAGCAGGTCATTCAAAATGGCCTTTTAGATGGCTGGGGTTTGCTCCCATCCTTAATTACAACTTCTGTCACAAAAGTAGCGCTGTTTCTGGCAGGAAAAACATCATCTTCTGCCTTGGGTAAGGACAAGAGAAATAAGCACTGGCTTCCTCATATTTTCTTTTCCAAAAGCATGTAACAGCATTCCAAACACAAGTAGACATGCTCCAATGACGACCCTCCCTCATCCGTTTATATGCTTTTAAATTAGACCCATGGTTATTTCCAGTGTATTTTGAAAAAAGGTAAAATTTATTTCTGAAGATCATGGAAAGACATGTATTCTGTGTCTAATAGAAAGTAGTTTTAAAAAGATTTGTTTGGATGTACTTTCTGATATGCAAAAAAGAAGCCAACAGTTTAATCAAAAGAAGGGAAGTAAAACAACTGAATGAGTAGTTTAGTGAGAACCACAGGCAGATACTAAAGGCCACGAGGCTCTACACACACTGCTCAGTTCCTTGCACTCAGGGGGCATGAAGAAATGCTCACCCATCATTAGGAACATACAGATCAATCAAGATGTAAATGAAAATCACACATCCCCAGGTTTCTATGCCTCTGTTTACTACAAAATTCTAAGTAAAATATATATGATTAGAATGCAATAAAAACAATATTGAGACTGCCTACTGGTTGTAATGGGCTTCCCTGGTGGTTCAGATGGTAAAGTATCAGCATACAATGCAGGAGACCTGGGTTCGATCCCTAGGTGGGGAAGAACCCCTAGTGGGCATGGCAACCCATTCCAGTATTCTTGCCTGGAGAATCCCCACGGACAGAGGTGCCTGGGAGGCTACAGTCCATGGGGTCACAGAGAGTCTGACACAAGTGAGTGACAAAGCACACACACTGGTTGTAATAGGGAGAAAAGTATTTGCACGTCTGTTAGAGACACAATGTAAATGGGCTGGTGACTCTTAATAGTAAGGAAAGTACAAAGAACAACTTTAGTTTTTTGTGGCAAGTTACTAAGCAATTAAGAAAGTTCCTACTTTCTGACTGAAGGTATAAGACCATTATCACAATTCTCTAACCCTAGGGACAGACAGCCACAGTGAAGGATCAAACAAGAGAGGGTAAGTACCAGGCATTTTGTCGCCCTGTTTAGGTTCTCACTGGTCTCCATTTTGAAGGGAGCTTGAGATTTAAGACTTGGTGGCTTTGCAGCACCAGGGCAGTCTCTCAGTTGTGTACCAGTGAACTGGCAACAGTACTTTAGGAACCGAATGGTCTCAGGGACAAAATCTATTTCCTAAGCTTGTGCCAGATGAATAAGCACAGAGACTGGACAGACCTTGGTTTGAATCCTAATAGCAAATTACTAGTTGGTCTCATAGAACAAGTCCAGAAACCTCCTGAGGTTTCACATGTGAGAAAAGTCCAGTTTCCTCATGTGTGAAATGGGCTTAAAGCCCTGTAGGACTGTTGTGTAGGTTAGGGAATGCACACATACACACACACATGCAAATACTCCATCCAGTGTACTGCCTAAAATTCAGCGATAGAGGTACTGTTAGGATCAGTTTTGTTCTGGAATTTAAAAAGGGCTTCCCCATTGGCTCAGTGGTAAAGAATCTCCCTGCTGACCCAGAAGATACCCGAGATGCAGGTTTGATCCCTGGGTGGGGAAGATCCCCTGGAGAAGGGCATGGCAACCCACTCCAGTGTTCTTGCCTGCAGAATCCCATGGACAGAGGAGTCTGGTGGGCTACAGTCCATAGGGTTGTAGAGTCGGACACGACTGAGCCAGCCAGTAAACAACCACCACCACTACATAAGAACTAAAAAAAAAAAAAAGTCCTATACTGAAACAACTGTGGAAAACTAATGTAAGTGAGGTACCACATCACAAGAGCTTGTTCCAGGCTTAGGACTGGGTTTGATTATTACCTGGACCCAAGCAAGGGGTTAGAAGTTTGTACATGAGGGCAGGAAGACAGGCCCGAGATTGGGTGGGCTGTACTTACGGAGCTCCTCCTGGTGCCGCTCGGTCTCCGCGAAGTACTGGCGCAGCTCATCCGTGATCACCATGTTGCTCAGGTCGCACACTATGCCGCAGTCGTCGGACTCGCTCTCGTTGTCCTCTGCGAACTTGGCTGGCTTTTCTGTGCTGTGTCGTCGTGGTCCTGGCTTGCCAGGGCGTGAACGCCTGCGGCAGGCATCCCTGGAAGCCAAGGGAGACGTGGAGCAGAACTGAGGACTTGTGGCACCCTTGGCGGCAGCGCTCTGGGTGAGGTCAGTGGCTGGGTAGTACCACGGGGAAGTGAGGACTGATTCCACCGCCTTCCGATAGGCACTCTGGTGGCTGCGCATCCATGCCATGGCTTGATGGTAATGCTGCCAGTACCTTGCATAAACTGGATGAGAGGACCAAGACTCGGGAGCTTGTGTGGATTCCGGCTACAAAACACAGAGACTGCAGGCTAGACATCACACGGGTTCAGCCTCAAAAGAAACCTTCAAACAGTCAATCAACTAACCTTTTTACTGTGTATCTACTAAATACCTCCTCCTCATTAGGATGCCTGGGGGCCAAAGAGGATATAAGACAGGTCCACGCCCATGAGTGCACACTTGTTTTGAAGTACTCGCACATGAGGTAGGCACTGAACAATGAGATGGCAGCCCATGATAAACTAGCTGCTGCTGCTAAGTCACTTCAGTCGTGTCCGACTCTGTGCGACCCCATAGATGGCAGCCCACCCGGCTCCTCTGTCCCTGGGATTCTCCAGGCAAGAACACTGGAGTGGGTTGCCATTTCCTTCTCCCTGATAAAACTAGGGACAGAGGCTAATAATAATCATTTTTAGATGACACGCAGGGAGCAATGAGGAGCCACTGCCTATCATCCTGGACCTTTCAACCTGCTGCAATGAAGTGACCGATTCCAAGTTAGAAATGCCTGCCGAGAAGTGTGGGGATTACTGAGGATGATGTCTTCTGGTCCCTCCCTCTCTGGCCCCTAAACACCTGCGGGCCCTCAGTGCCTGCGACAGAAGCTGACTAGCTGCACACCCCATGGTGCTTTACTTATAGCTTTCTGATGTATCCCTTTGCTCTACTCCATCATGCAATGAGACACTAAGACTTTTAAAGTGAAAATGTACCTTTTTTTTCCTCTCATGAGTTAAAAAGAAAAATCTTACCTTTGCCTCCATCTCTGACTGTGAAAGTCCAAACTGAGCCCTGAAACTAGAAAAGAACAAGTCCAGGGCAGACATCGGGTCAGTCCAGTGATGTGAGGTTTGTGGCCATTTCCCCAATACCTATCTCTTGCGATTTACTGATATGGCAGGAAACACCTCAAGGTAAAGTTTAATTTGCAGCTGCACCTTTTACAACTTATTTAAAACAGACTTAAATTTTACCCCTCCTGTTCAAGGGTTCAGAGATGCTCAAAGCGCCAGCATATACCAGAATGTACCTAAGAAAAAAGTTAAACAAAAGCAATAGCCTAAAACACAAGAGAATTTAAGCATCTATGAGATGAAACCCCTAACACAACATGATGCTGAGCAAACAGGTACTTGGGTTTTGAAACTCTGGAAATCAGATACTGAAGGAGTCTTATTTCTCCTACTTCACTTAATTATAGGGTAGAATTTGAAAATCTCCAAGCCTTAAGAAATATCGACTTATTCTGTAACCTCCATCAGATGTTTTACTATGGTTAATGTGGAAAACTGATAAGTTAAATCGACCACATCTTTTAAGATTTAGCCAGAGAGATGTTATGGGGAGGGAGGTGGGAGGGGGGTTCATGTTTGGGAACGGATGTACACCCGTGGTGGATTCATGTCAATGTATGGCAAAACCAATACAGTATTGTAAAGTAAAATAAAGTAAAAATAAAAAAAAAGATAAATAATAAAAATAAATAAATAAATAAAAATAACCTCAAGTCAGATCCAAAAAAAAAAAAAGATTTAGCCTAAAGAGAATGATTCACATTCTTTTTAAATATAATAAGCTTTCAAATAGAGTATTTCCAAGAGGACTGACATGGTCTTCTGTAAAGTTATCTTAAACACAGCCCACACTGCTTGTTACCTGTTCTAAATTCACACACACACAGTAAATGTAAACTGGGGGAAAGTGAACAAATGCAGTGAAAATACAAGTGTAAACTAATGTTCACATTAGTTTGAAACTAAAATGGCTTGAAACATAAGCAAGTATCTGAAAGTGTGGCTAACTGCTATGTGCTTTATAGGCTACTGAAGAAATATATATAAAAACAGTCAATACAATTAAGGAGCTAACCACCTATAGAGGTAAAACGAACACAAGAGCAATTATAGTAGGAATCAGTGTATATTAATACTTGAGTGCTAAAGGGTACGGTGCAGCCTTTAAGTGGCTGATTCCCTCCTGTCAGGTTTTCTATCTCCACCACTGAAATCTGAACAGTTTTCTAAGTGCCTGAAGCA
This sequence comes from Capricornis sumatraensis, assembly GCF_032405125.1. Taxonomy (NCBI): domain Eukaryota; kingdom Metazoa; phylum Chordata; class Mammalia; order Artiodactyla; family Bovidae; genus Capricornis; species Capricornis sumatraensis. Next base: position 133,522,576 of record NC_091092.1, on the reverse strand, counting down.
CATAATGACATTAAAGTGAACTTCATGTGATTCTTAATCAAATTTGTTTCAGAGAATAACAATTAGCATAGGAATTAAATTAGAAAAGCCTAGGAGACATCTGTGCATCTTGGGGAAATTAATAAGAGTTTGAATCCCGACTTCTACACCTTAGAAAATACATACTGCAGCCTACCAGGCTCCTCCGTCCATGGGATTTGCCAGGCAAGAGTACTGGAGTGGGATGCCATCGCTTTCTCTGTACTTAAAACCAGATCAATGTAAATATTAATGATCTCAAACTGGGAGATCTGACAGCTTCCAATATGTAATAAACATTACTGTGATTGAACACTACTGCAGATCCCGGCAACCCTGTTTTTATTTATAATTGGGAAAGTCCAGTCTAGCTTTAGAAACAGTAGCACCAATATTCTGCAAATACACAAAATGGCTTATGAGAGGCTCCCCTCTGCAGAGCGAGAAGTCAGGCAAATGCGTGACACAGTAGACAACTGTTTACGAGGTTCGAGTGTAATTCATCACGTTTGCCAGGCAGTTCAAATGTCAATGGCTGTGATTAAAAAGGGATGGGAGTGCTATTTTGAGGAGTGGTTACTTACGTATGCATTTGATTCAACAAATAATTTGACAGAAGGACTGCCATGTTCCACTGCCTCAGAAATCATGAAAGGCACTCTGAGCACTTTGGCAAGAAAGCAGCCAGGACAAGGCATTGGGATGAAGAAAGCCAGTTCCTGCACTTGGATCAGAAGTCACTCAGATTCAGCCCTGGGTGCTGACTATCTATAAAGCATTATTAATTCATCTGCCGAGAGGTTGGCCTCTTTTAAGACCCAGGCCATGAAGGAAAGATGAATTTACATCCATCATGGAATACAGGCAACTTTGTCGATTTTACTAATTATGCTTTCCTCATTGTCTGGCCACTGGGACACTTACAGTCAAATCTGCTGCCATCTTCCAGCAGGTTTAGAGTCCTCAGGCTCTACGTTCAATATGCTGCTCATTCTGTCCTTGGCTCTATTATTTTCCCTCCTCATATCCCAAAACCTATGTGTCATATGCTTTTACATTTTAAGTATCTTTAAGGTTCTTAAAATCCTATAGATACTCAATTTAAAAAGAGTATCGATTATATGTGGAATCTAAAAAAAAAAAATACAACTTATATACAAAACAGAAAGAGACCCACACAAGCTTATGGTTATCAAAGGGGAAATGAGGGGAGGGATAAATTACAAGTTTGGGATTAACATATACACATTACTATATATAAAACAGATAACCAACATGGACTTATGGTATAGCACAGGGAACTCTACTCAATATTTTGTAATAACCTATAAAGGAAATGAATCTGAAAAAGAATATATGACTGAATCACTTTGCTGTATAGCTGAAAGTAACACAACACTGTAAATCAACTATACTTCAATAAAAATAATAAATAAAAAAGTTTTCTTTAGGTTGAAAATATAGTTCCTGAGAATGAATGACAAATTAATCAATTATCTCTCTCAAATCAAATATGATAAAGTATAGAAAAACATTTCTAAAGAAAGAGTAGCTTGCAGAGACCTTTATAATTATTGTTAGCTGGCTATTTCCAGTATTACTCTTGGTATTTTATACCAGCAAATTTTTTTCTCTAAAGGGCCACATACTCTGGGCCTGTGGGCCACATATCCTGCTACATAGCCTTCCTCTTTTTTTTAAATTGAAAAGACCACCCAGTAAAAATGTAAACAGCATTCTTAGTCATGGACCATCACTTGCCCACTTCTCCCTAATGTTAATCCATTATGATGCTGTAGAGACCCCGCCCTCAGTATGCTGAGCACCCTACCTGTTTCTTGCTTTGCACTTAGAAATCAGTAGAAGAACTGAGATTCTCACACAGCTCAGAAGTTATCAGGCTCAGAATAAGACCAGTGCAAACAAGAAAACTGATTATGACCAATAGCAATCATGGTGACCAGTTCCTAATACTGGGGACAAAAGAATCCTGTCTGTGACTAAATAAGCAAATCAGACTATTTCTTAAAGAGCTACATAGACCTTAAAGACTTAATTAAGAACAAAACAAAACAAAATTCTAACTCCTGGAAAACAGGATCAACAGGGCTCAGAAAGCATATGCTGATTTCTGCTGGAGATCCTACAAGCTGCCTGGGCCTAGCAGGAACCCAACAAGGGACAGGAAGCAGGAGAGAGTTTTGAGTGTCTATTTCCTGGAAGAAGGAACCCATATCCTTCCCAGCTGACTGCATTTGTCGGCACCCAAAGGAAGGTGAGAACCTCCTTGAGGAATGGGCCCTGTTAACTTTTTAAAACTGGTATTCTTTCCACACAGAGAGCTTTAGGACCTAATAAAACTGCGGGGGCTTTTGAAAAGCCAACATTAAACGAATTCTTGACACTACCGCAGTACTTTCACACATTACTACCATCACAAAGAAAAGAAAGCTTATGAGAACAGCAGATGGGAGATGCCCTTTCAGTGATCTTTAATTCGATCTTTCCTTCCCCACCTTCCCAGGAGCGTCTTGTACTCTTTTATGGCGCCTGGCTTCGTGGACTGCGTGGTAACTCTTCTCCTAGTGGGAAGTGGAGCTGATAGGAGAGGGTTGATGTCAGGGGAGGCTGGGACCCACAGCCCTACCAACTGGGCAGCCCTCCCCAGGGAGGACAATGGCACAATAGTCACTGCCCAGCTGAGCCCAGGCGAGCACAGAGACCCAATTCATTGTCTGTCCTCAGCCAACAGAGGAGGAAGGAAAAAAACAGCACTGAGGTCATTCACGAAACACTGCAGAGGCCCACAGGCAAAAGACAGTGCCTCTGAGTCTTGAATGATACATTTTCCCATATAGCCCTTCTTAAAAAATGCACTCATTCTTCAATGACTCGGCTTATCCTGAGAGATACATTTAAAAATGCCTAACTATACACGAACAACAACAGACAAGAGCTTTGTGATTTTCAATGAATAAAACGTGACTATTTCCATTGAGTCCTTGAAAATTTCCACCAAGTGGTTGCAAATTTCCAACTATAAGCAATGTGGCTTTGTTGAGAGGTAGTCACACTGTATACAATCTTTTAACTGCCTATTTAGATTCTTATAAATATAGGGTCTAGGACACATCATAGCAACCAGATAGATGAAACACAAATTCCCTTTGAAACGATAATGGATATTCTGTAACTGGATTTTCCTCTCTATCCTGCTTTCCCACTAGAATTCTGAAAATTGAATACATGAAGACTCCTCTACTTTGTGAGTTTTGCAAAGAAACAAATTCAGTTTTGGGCATTAAATTAGTTATGCAAGTTTCCTATAAGGCTCTCACTAATTTGGTTCTTGAGGCAACCATAGAATTTGGGGGATCTAATTAGGCCTTCAGTATACATTGTTTCACGGTTGAAAACACCAGGTCTGCTGGAGACTGCTCAAAATGAATGACTGCATGGTAGAGAAATCTGAATTACAGACAGAGTCACATGCAGTTCTATGGAATCTCTGGATATGGGTAATAACCCTATCAAAGATGTCTCCCAATAACACACTTGCTGGTACAACTTCCTCAACTAATATAAATGAGAAAAGGAGGGTTTTTGGGAGCAGAGCTTCTCGTTGTCACCCCTAGCTACAATCTGAGGCTGGCAAATTCATCTGGCTTGCTGCCCTCAGAGGCTCCCTCCTGCGGCTTGGCATGGTCCCTGCTCAGTGATTTGGACATCAGAGATGGCTCAAGTCTGAAAGGCCTTTTCCCACCCTCAGCAGGCCAAGCTCCATTTCTGCCAGGAAGAGGCCTCCTACAAGCCCCCGAGCTGGGGTTCAGAAGGCCTGCCCCTCTTTGCCTCTAACAGTTCAAACTGATGGGTGAAGGAGCCCCAAACCTGAGTTTGATTTCCTTTTCATTCCCTCCATTCCAAACCCCAGCTTACTCTTCTGGTTGTTGCAAAAAGAAGCAATATCACAAAGAAGGCACAGGTGAGGAAGCAGGAAGGCTGAAAGGATAGTTAACAATTCTTCTGTTTCATACAAATCCTATTGCACCCACTGAATGGCACTGTTTCATTTGTCAGCAAGGGTGAGGGATTTGTGAATGTATTTATTCCCAAGTTCACCAATCCCCATGTCACTAACTCACCAAATTCCCTGTGTGAAATAGGAGGACACCCCCAAGCAAAATTAACCCCTGACTCAAGAACACAACAGGTAATGGGAAATTAACCAAAAAGGCTCTAACCATGACTAGTTATTTGGAACCAGTCACTTGGAAATAGTTACTTGGAATGAAGTTCCAAGAGTTCAGCATCTATTTTGTGAATTCTCCAACCTCTACTCTATGCTTGTTTGTTCAATTTTTCTTCCTATCCTTATCTCACCCTATCCTTAAATGTTGCACCCTAAAACAAAATACTCCTTTGCCATCTATAAAACACTTTTAGAATGAAAACTCTCTGGAGCTTTAGTTTATATACTTGCCTAGCACAGCAACGAATAATCAGAGATCTGTACGCCTGTGAACTTGCCTTCAGTTCTGCCAACCCAGAGTTACTAGCTAACGGTCTTTGAAAATACATGATTTTTGTTCACAATGCCACCCCAAAGGGACTGTTACTCCTATAAACTATATTAATATAAACTGTACTTGTAAAGGTTACACCCACTCCACAATTCATGGGAACTCTCAAAGTAATGCCAGAAATGTGATTTGTGTTACTATTAATCTTCAGTCTAGACTTTCAAGTAATGTTCTGACTTAAAGTGAAAAACAGCTGAATACAGAACCTAGCCTGTGAAACAACTTTAAAAATCATTCCTGAAAAAAAAATTGTTCAGAATCATCTGGTCTACACTAAGGAACTCTCAAGATTTCAGAGCTAAAAGGTACTTCGTTGGCCACTGGTTTGACTTCACTTAATTACTGAGGAAGAAAAGAGGGAAAAGACCTTTTCACCTCCACAGGTAAGGAGCAGGGAAGACTGTAGGTGACAAATATTCTCCAGATAACTTCCATCAAAACCTCAGATCTCCCATAGAGGTCAACATGCGAGGGAAAAGAGAAAATCCCAATTTTGGGGTAGACGGGCCAATATCATAGACATCCTTCTAAGAATGAGGCTGACCTGGGCTATCTTCTGTTCCGATACTGCGCTGAGTGGGCAAAGCGAGTTCACCGTTCAGACCTAGCTTAAAGTGTTACCTGGAACACCGGAATCGCACGGGGGCGCTTTCATAAAAATAATCGATACCTGGGCCCCACTTCGAGAGATTTGAACTTATCTGGTCTGGGATGGAGGCTAGGGCATTTTAAAGCAAGCCAGCGATTCTGATGCACGGCAGAGCTGAGAGGCTCTGGAACCCGTCCCCTCTCACAATTCACCACCAATGATTTAGGGGGTCTCATGGGCCTCTGGCCCACCTATTCCCGCGGGACGGTGATAAATACGACAAGGTGACTGACAAGCTCTAAGCTCTCCTGGCCTCTGAGGAAGTCAGGCTCAGGGAACTCCAGGCTCTTCCTTCACTCCCCAAATGAAACCCAACCGTCCTCACAGGGGACGCGTCACCTCGAAGGCTCGTAGCTTGCGAATCCTGGGCGGTGGGCGAGCTGGGACCTATTTCCGATTGGAAACTGGCTGAAACTAGCGGGAGGCGGTTGCGGGGGTGACTAGAAGAAGGTTTCCGGCGCGGATCACGTGGCTGCGACGCGCCGGAACTCCCGCCCTCCCCGCGGTGACGTCACATGAGCGCCACGTTCCGCACCACGCAAGGGGCGTGGCGCGGAATGGGGCTCCGCCAGCGGGGGGACGGCCGTTATAGTGACCGGATCGCGGCACTCGGGTGAGATCCGGCAGTGGGCGGGGTGTGCTCATTTCTGCGCGGGTGCCGTATTCACAACAGTTTCTTGGCATTTAACTCTTTGCTCTTCTCTCAACGTTCTCACCTTCGTTCCCTTGTATTTAGTTAGCCTTTTCCTTTTTTTTTTTTTTTTAAACGGAGCGTGGTTGCGGCCCAGAGGAAACACCCCGACTTTGAAATAGTCATACAGAGATGCGTTTGAGTCCGATTCTAGCCTCCTTAAGCCTCGGGTTCTCGTCCCGAAAAAGTGACTAATACCAGTGCACAGTGCCTGGTATATGATAGCAGACAAACATTAGTGCCTATTAATTAGCATTTTTTATCATCACAATAATTAGCAATATCTCTGCTGTTAGGGTCTCAAAGGATCAATAATAAGCATAAATCACTGGAAATCTAAGTGACATACCTTCCCAGGGTAGTTTGGCAAAATGCAGCAAGAGCAGAGAGGGGGGATATATTTATACTAGAATGTTCACTTCTGAGAATTTATCCTAAAGAAAAACACACATAAACCGGATGCTCATTGCAGAATTATTTCAAAAACCAGAGATTGGAAACAAATACCTAATAAGAGTAGAGAGCTAGTTCAATTAGGCTTTATCAATGGTGTGAACGTTATTACCATGTTGTTATTATACTCTAGAAGAATCAAATACTGTGGAAGAAAAGTAAATCTGTATGGATGCCCACTATGATCAGGTATTATTCCATATCTGCAGTCCACCACAGCCATTTGCCCTGTGTGGCTGTTGAGAGCTTGAGATGTAGTCTGTATTGAGGTGGGCTTTAAGGGTAAATTACACAGTAGCTATTGCAGAATTCGTTTGAGAAAAAGAATGGAAGATATCTCACTTTGAAATAGTGACAACATGTTAGGGAAGGACCGTTTAGGTTAAATAAGACAATTTAATTTCACCTTTATCTTTTTACTTTATTAATGTGGCTACTAGAACATTCAGCATTCTATATGGGGCGTGCAAGACATATTGCATGCATATTGCATATTACATATGTCTATGGGACAGTGTTAATCCATTTACTGGATATATGATGGTAAACAAGACAGTTTTTTACCTCAAATTTTGAACACTCTGTTGAGTAGAGCACAGACAATAAATAACATCATTGTACACAGTGGTAAGTTCTGTGCAGAAAACATAGCTGGGTAAGGGCCAGAAAGTGTGTTTATATTGAGGGTGGTTATTTTAGACAAGATTTGTTCTCCAGAAGTTGGATGTGGGAGGAATTAAGATATCTAAGGATAGAAGGGTGGGGAGAGAATAGGGATGTGGTGTCTTCTGGGAAAAGCCAGGTATGGATTGAGTCTGATAAATCAATTGGGTCCTGGTGGAATCTCTACTGGAGGGAAGAAACCACATCAGGGGAGGAGGGAAAGAGAGAAGGGAAGGTACCAGGGAGAAAGAGCTCAGGGGGCCCACATCGGAAAAGCACAACAAAGCAGACCTGGAGTGGGTATGTTTCAGGTCGTGTAGTTTACTGGAGTTCTATGACTTATATACAATAGTACTGTCAGTATGTGTATATACACACTCATATATATTCTCTCTGTCTGGATGTAAGGTGTTCAGAATTGTAAGGGAGATGCACCAGGCTAGGGACTCAAATTCCACCTGCCTTGTAGATTCAGACTCTCTGGCTTGCTACCTTGGCACACATGGTCCAAGATGCTACACCATTGCACCTTTCTTCTAGCCAGTGGGAAGGGAGAAAGGTGAAGCCACTTCCATCTGAGGCAGGGGTCCCAACCTCCTCGATCTAATGACTGATGATCTGAGGTGGAGCTGATGCAATAATAGAAATAAAGTGCACCATAAATGTTACATGCTTGAATCATCCCCAAACCATCCCCACTCTGCCCAGGTGCATGGCAAAAATGTCTTCCACAAAACCAGTCCCTGGTACTAAAAATGTTGGGGACCACTGGTAAGGTATGGTTTCCCACCTCAACATAATTCACATTGGAGGCTGGATAATTCTGTATTCCGAGAGTTCGCTTGTGTGTTGTACTTTGTTTAACAGCATTACTGGTTTCTACCTATTAGATGCCAGTACATACCTCCTCCCACCCCACCAAGAATCACTGCTTTAACTACAACTCTTTTTCCTACACTTCTGCTCCAATTCCACTAATGGCCAGAAGGCCATCACTCAGCCATCCTAGGGGTAAAGCAGTTTTGGTACTGTCTGCTGGTCAGGTAGCCAGCTAAAAGTGAGATCAAGGTGAGAAGATAGCTTGATTCTCTCACACACTGGTTGCTACAGGGAGTGGAAATTCCATAACTGACTGAGGAGGTGGCCCTGTTTTTATCATCTTCCAGGCAGAGTTTTCATTATTATTCATTGTCATTCACATGCATGAAAATATCCATGGTGAGGACAACTAAGCACTTAAAAAGTAACAATCCCTTTTGGAAAGATGGTCATTGTTACTCCAGACATCTAACCTTGCAGAGAAACTGGCTTCTGAAGGTTGGATTTTAAAAAACTTGTCTTTTGGCACCATCTGGTGGAAAGAAATCCTAGCATTCCTCACGCTCGCGCCTGATATTTTTACTTGTCTTTTGGCGCCATCTAGTGGGAAAAAATCCTATCATTCCTCACCCGCGTGCCTGATATTTTTAACCTGTCTTTTGGCGCCATCTGGTGGGAAAAAATCCGACCATTCCTCACCCTCTTGCCTGATATTTTCTTTCATTAGCCTCAGGCCTAAAACTCAAATTATAAATAAGCCTTAACTGGATTTTAGCAAAGCTTTAACGGGTCCTTTAAGAGGAGGGCCTCATCAAAGCAGGGTTTCTGACCCTTGGCGTGATTGACCTCCGAGGTTCCTGGGCACTGCAGGATTTTTAGCAGCATTCTTGGCCTCTATTCACTGCATGTCAGTAGCACCATGTGTCACAACCAAAGGTTGCCAAATTCCCCACGCCCTTGCCGGGGAGGGTCAAATTTGCCCCCAGTTGAGAACCATCCCTTGAAAGAGTGCCACTGCCTTCCACGGTCCTTAAAGCCATATGTCACAGCAGTCTCCTGTCAGTGCATCCTGGGAGGGGTGGAAGTAGTTCAGAACAATCCTGAACTGTGACACTCAGCTCCCGAGTCCCCCTCAGGGATGTGCAAGTATAGAGCATCCCGCCAGGTATGGGAAGTCGAAGCTAATCTTGTGGGCCTCTTTGGATCCCTCAGGCGCCCTCTGTTGCGAGAGTGTTGTGCAGAAGCTGGTTGGGAGCCAGCTCCCTTGCCTGGAAACATTCTCGAGTCTGTACCTCAAAGCCCCACCCCTCTTCCCCTTAGCTGTGATGACCAAAAATAGCTGCAGACACTGCCGAATATCCCAGGGAGGGGGTGAAAAACCACCTCCAGTTAAGAACCACTGGGGTAGAGAAAAGAGCTGGGCTTGCATGTGGCCTAGTAACAGTTTTCATGGACCCTGCAGACATCTCAGGATCAAGAAGGGCCCTTCTGAATGGTCGGAAGTAGGGTCAGGATGGCCGGGCCTATGTTTCCCACACGGAGCAGTCAGTAGACTTGAGCCCCTGGCAAGGTCCATGGCACTGGATGAGGTGGCTCTCGGCTACCGGGACAAGTCCTTTATCAAAGGAAGATCTGGGCCATACGGTATTCGTGACACAGGGGATTCTACAGTCGTACATTTACTTCTCAGCATCTTTCATTCAATGGTACAACGCCTGAGAGCTGGGGCCTGGCCTCATTTGGTTCTGTGTCATCACAGCCCATCATACTAAACGGGAATGAATACTGGTCACATACAAGGGTAAATGAAATGGGACAGGGTTGGGGAGGGATGGATTGGGCATTTGGGATTAAGAGATGCAAACTATTATATTAATATATAGAATGGATAAACAATAAGTCTTACTGTATAGGACAAGGAACTATACCCAATATCTTGTGATAAAAGATAATGGAAAAGAATATATATATGTAAAACTGATTCACTTTGCTGTACAGCAGACGTTTAACACAACAGTGTAAATCAACTATACTTCAGTACAATTTTAAAAAAGAAATGAAATGGGACAATAATTGTGATTATTTGCATATCTGCAAACTTAAATAGGATAATGAAGGGATTCTTATGAAATTTCTTGAGATGTGGAAAACAGGCAAAAGATTAATCCCTGTTTATATTATTATATTAAGCGATCAGTACTTTTTTGAAAAGTAACGAGGGTCCTGGTCAACTGACCATATAAACATTCTGAGCTTATTTTTTTGGGGGGGGACTTTAGTTTTTTTTTGAGCTTATCTTTAATGGTTTTGAATCTTTAGTAGATGAAATTCTTTATCAGTAGTTTAAAAAGATGATTAAGGGATTGGTGTGGGATAGAACCAACTAATTTATGAAAGGTTATCCAGGTTTCCAAGTAATAAAAAATTTTGTTTAAATAGCTATAATTATAAAGCACTGTTATGCCTATGGATTAAATCCATAAAACAGTACCCACCTTCATCCACCAGATGGCACATGGTACATAGTTATTGATGGAGAAATGTCAAGTAAAGGGAAATGCCTTGTTCTTACGGCCCTAGCACTACAGTGACATATGTCATCACATTTAAATGAGTGTGGACTGTACACCAAAAGTTCCATAATATATTTTTTGCCAAGTGAGTTTCCAATTCTCTTCCTTCACATTGTTTTTTAGAGTTATTTTATCTTCAACAACCTCAGGATTACGTAAAAGTTCATCTCTAAATGATGCTTTCAAACTGTGGTGCTGGAGACTCTTGAGAGTCCCTTGGACTGCAAGGAGATCAAACCAGTCAATCCTAAAGGAAATCAGCCCTGAACATTCAATGGAAGGACTGATGCTGAAGCTCCAATACTTTGGCCACCTGATGTGAAGAGTCAACGGATTGCAAAAGACCCTGATGCTGGCGAAGAAGGAGAGGGGGGCGACAGAGGAAGAGATGGTTGAATGACATTACTAACTTAACAGAACAAACTCTGGCAAACTGTGGACAGGAAGCCTTACATGCTGTTGTCCATAGGGTTGCAAATAGCCTGATAAGACTTAGCGACTGAACAACAGCAATCTCTAAATAATATTGTTAACTTCACCCGGCTAAAATCACTGGCACCCAACAATGTGTCAGGGTTTCTGAGAGCTTCATTTCACACATGGCATGTTTTCTGTTCTCACGAGATATCTTACAGGTCATGACACAGAAGTAAAGCACACCTACCTACAGATACTGTGCAGTATCCCTCTTATGGATTAAGAGAAAATCAGGTTCATAATGTTTCCCCCACTGCTTTCAGATTTTGCTTGGCATGGATAATTGTATTCACACACAACAGCTCATGAAATGGACAAAGACTTATTCTAGGGGATGGAAGATCTGACTTTGTCCCTTACCTGTGTGACCTTGATCTAGTCACTACTTCTTTGAGCCTGTCTTCATCTGTTAATAGAGGAACAGTGATGCCCACCGGGTCCTCTTCATGGCTGTGCTTAATGTGCAACAGCCATAGCTCCTTAGATGCGTGGATCTGAATTCAGCAGCACTGTCATGAAATGTCCACCAGATGGCAGCCAGAACCTGCAGTTTTCTATCTGTGAAGCGGTTGATTGAATGAGTCTCGGTTCTGGGGCAATTTAGGGCGGTGGGAGGAAGCAGGCTCCAGGTGAGAGGTTCAGATCGCTACTAATCTGGGAAGAGGGCTTTGATAGTGCTATGACTTTTCTTTTTTACCGCCACCTTGTAAAGTAGGTCACTCTTCAGATAATGTTTCTTTTTTCCTTTCTTTTGATTTCTCTATTTGGCTGCCCCAGGTCTTAGTTGTGGCCCTCGAGATCTTTGATCTTCAAGAGGCATGCAGAATCTTTAGTTGTGACATGTGGGGGTCTAGTTCCCTGACCAGGGATCCAATCAGGGCCCCCTCAGAGTCTCAGCCAATGGACCACCAGGAAAGTTTCTCATTTTAGAGCTATTTCTAATGCCAGTTTGAGGAATTTTCTCTTTTGATAGTAATTCAAAACTATAAAAGGACATAATAGCTATATATGTGTAGATGTTTATTACAGTATTGTTTATGGATAATTGGTGAAATGGAAGCAATTTAGGAACATGGGATATTAGGCAGGCATCAGAATGAACATTATGAATATTACATAAGTGCATGATCTGATGGATGATAATGATGACTTTATTTAAAAGCAGAATGAGTTATGTGTCATAGTTGAAATAGACAGCATAGTGGCTGTGAAAAGGCATGGTACCAACCTCTGCCATGGCAGAGAGTTAGCAGTCTCTTTCTTTCTGTATCTGTCTATGCGTGTGTTTCTCTCCTTCCTAAATCACATTATTGCTGTCATAGTGATATTTGCAGAACCTGACACTTTAAAAGAGATTTTCATGCTTTGTTCAAAATACAATAACGCCTAATGAATCCAGTATGCTAGGGAAGAAGTGGCATATGTAAATGACTTGTGGATCCGATTTTTTTCTGTTTACTGATTCTTATTTCTCTTAACACAAAAACAATAACAAAAGCGTTTTGGCTAGAAATCTTTCTAAAAGATATTGTGTACTCTCCTGCTGTCTCCTACAATTTCCTGAAGATATTTGTTTCTTTCTATCTCATGCTTACTGTAATAAATGTCAGTTTCTTTCCCATGCTAGAATACAATGATGTTTTCGTGTGTAGTTGAAGTATCAGGTTATTTGCCTCTACATGGAATGATCAACTCTCTGCTGAGTTTTGATTTACTTGATGTATTTTGACAGGTTTTCTGTTTTGCTCTGCAGTCTTTTTCTCTCTTGCTGCCTGTCAGGTGTCATTTTTGTGGTTGCCAGCATCTCAGTCTTTGGCAGCCTTTCTGTCCTAATCTCCCACCAAATTTGCTGCTTCTAGTATGCCCTGTTAGAAAATCATACAATCAGGTTTGCTAGAATTATGTACAGAGAGCTCCAAAGAGCTTTTGGCTTTGTATGTTTGGACAGTGGAGACACAGTCACGTCTATTTTAGTTGCTCAGAAGTATTTTGACTTGCTTCTCAGCTCTCGGCTGTTTCCTGGATACACGGAGGTCTCAGGGAAATGACCTACGCACAAGGGAGATACTGCTCCAGGGCAAATAAAATATAGACTCTCAGAAACAAAGCACAGTCCTACTGCAGAGCACAGGGAACTATATCCAATCTCCTGGGATAAACCATAATGGGAAAGAATATTAAAAAATGTTTCCATTTCTAAAATGTGATTTGTCATTTTCATTAATATGGCTTTCAAACTATGGAAAAAAGAACATGGTAGATATGTGTATAAGCAAGTCATCCTGTTGTAGAGCAGAAATTAACACAACATTGTATATTGACTATACTTCACTAACAAATTTTTTTTAAAAAAGAAACAAAGCACAGTAGTAGTAAATCCAGTCAGTGCCAGCAGATCAATGGAAACTGAAAGCAGAGTCATTCAATCAATAGTCATGAAAAGCCCATGCTTGCATCTGCTCCATTCTTTCCCTGTGCCACGTCATCCTTGCCATTCATAGGCTTCATCCTGGTACAAGTTTACCTCCAGTTTACAAAGGAACAACAGGACACTGCACGAAGAATGCATCCAAAGCAGACACTGCATGAAACAAATCAGAGAATAGTAAATGATGTGGTTCAAGGATCTTTCCCCTCAGCCAACTACTACATAGCATAGATTTTGAACATATAAGGCATATTTTAACATACAAAGCAGTTTGCTAGATGCTATGGAGACTCAAAAGAACTACGCATTTATACTTCCTCCCTCCAATTTTATTTTTTTTTTGTAAAATAAAGAACTGTGGGAGTAGAGTGGACCATTTGTTCAATTAAAATGGAATTAAATGTAATCAACTAAATTAAATAACACTTAATTCTCAGTGAATATATGTGTTACATAAATTTGGTTATTTCTGCTACCCAGGGCCAGTGCTATTTTTTTTTTTTTTTTTAGTTCTGGTGTCTAAAGTAAGACTTCAACTCAATGGTGGCCATATTGGGCATATAGACACCCTTCTGAAGAGAGTTTCTATCATTTTTTGAATTCCACCCGACTCTTGAAGGTATTTATGGACTTTCAGGATCTGGGAAAACTGATTACACTTCCAAACTTTCTCTTTATTAAAAAAAAATACACACAAAAATTGTCAGTAGCCACACACACACACACACACACACAGACACACACAAAGCAAACCCACCCCCTATTCTTCAGAGTAGTGGTTGAAAGATAAATTTTTGTTCACCATGGTTAGAAATGATCCTTAGTACTGGAGAAATGATGGGAAGGTCTATCCTGCTTTATTGCTTACTCTGGGCAGGTCTAGACTGTCCAGGGAATGAAAGGCCATATATTTGGAGTGAATAGCAGTGTTGTGTCTAGATTAGAAAATACTGTCTGATAGAAAGTTAGTTGAGTACATGGTTCTTTTTTCCATAGTTTGAAAGCTATTATGAATATTAATAGCTTTAATTAATTTCATATTAATGAAAATGACAATGTCCTTTTGTTATCTGAATAAATCACATTTTGGAAACTGAAGCATCTATTGAATTCTGGATTGTTCATGATGGTAGGGACAAGGTTAAATTTTTAAAAAATATTTTCACCAAACATATTGGAATAATCCAAAAGAAACTATTTAGGGCCCTTAAATAATTCCAAACTACATTTTACCCAATAATTTAAAAATTCTTCCATCACATGTTTATAATGTTGTGAAAAATTATGAAATAATCAATATCCTTTCCATCTTTTTGGCTCATTTTCTACTGGAAATGTGACAGGAGACAAGAAAAGGTTAGGAACTAGAGAATACTTTCCTTTCTGGTTATAGGATGCTATGAACATCTACAAATTTGATGATCAATCAGTAGCTTGATAATTGTTGAGAATAATGTATGTACTCAATTTATTAGGTAACCATTTGGTTTTCTTTTAAGCTAAACAAATGCAATCAATTTAACATGCATAATTGGTAAGACCCATAGGAATAAAGTACTAGCTGAATCATTTATTATAGCAGTGGTTCTTAGCTTTGGAGTCACAGTAGCAGTGTGGAGAGCTTTTAAAAACCACCAACCCTTGCTACTGAGGTCCAGCCCCGGTTGGATCCAGGGTATCCAAAGTGTGGATGGCAAGGCGAGAGAGATATATAGATATATAGAGAGATAAGGAAAGAATTTGCAGTTAAGAGAATAGAGGAGAGAAAGAGGCTGATATTCCTTGGTTTACACAGAAAGCCAATAAAGCCTCAGACAAGGGACTCTCTCTGTTCACATGGGCTGCAGGCGCCCTCTCGGTCTCCCGAAGGAGTGAAGACGCAGAGCGCCTTCCCAGTCAGGTCTTAGAAGCCCAGGCAAAAAAGGGAATGCAGAGAGCCTCTGTTCTAAGGGATCAGCTTGAAAAGGAGAGTAAGAGAGAGAGAGAGAGAAAGAATTAAAAGAAAGAACGACATGGAGGAACCAGGCTTTCGTGGAAATGGTCCTGGTCCGTCTCTTCATTTTTCAGGGAAGCTTTTATACTTAAGGTTGTACATAGAGATAAATGTAAGAAGCAGAGTCATGCAGGGTCTGCTGCTCTGACCCTTATCTAAAGACAGAGTGTTCTTTGCATACCTTTGTTCTTACAAGGGTCTTACGTTTGTTTACAATATCTTCTGGTCTGAAGACCGATTAACATTTTATGGCCCCGTCTTTCTTTCTATTGATAAAGGTTAGTCAATCAGAAAGCTTGTTTTCCCTTAAGATCTGCTTAGTCTTAAGATAGTGGTAAAGTTACATTCTTACATAGCAAGGATACAACGATTTATAACAAAGAAAGAGGAATACAGTGATTTATAACAAAGAAAAATTCATTAACTCAAAAGTCTAGTATTGCTAACATCAAAACTACAATATTTCTTTTTCTACATTCCAATTACATTGATTAACATACTCCCAGGTGCCTAAGGGTATGGAGGCCTGGCGGCAATCATTAACTTAGCAATGAAACCCTTCACCAACATGATTTTTATCTTTAGAAAAACCCTATGCTAACTAAGCCTTTCAAAATACTCCAAACTCTCTGTGCTGTTTATGGTTGAGAGGTTGTAAACAATCATGTGCGTAGTAGCAAGAGTGTGGATAAACATGTCACACAAGCTAGACTGCCAGGAGAGAGGTTTGAGCTGAGACACTCCTTTTATATGCAGGAGACTATTAACTGGAGCTCTAAGTTAATTTTCCAGAGAAAAGTGGTCGGGGATAGCCCCTGTTAATGTCAGAAGAGTGTAGTATAACAGACAGATTTTGGTTTTGGGGGTAGATGCTCAAGTAGATCCAGGGGACCCCTTGAGTCCTGATCTGCCTTGCCCGTCAGGCCTCTTCTGCATGACCTCGTCATGGGTGGGGTCAGGGAGTCCCTCGAGTCCTGATCCACCTTTGCCCGTCAGGCCTCTTCCTCATGACCTTTACCATAGGTGGGATCTCCCGTGCTGGCTCCTGGCATCTGGCCACACTCCAGAATGTTTAAATAACAATTTCTAGGGGCTGGGACTCAGGTATCCGTGTTTTTAAAGCTCTCAAGGTGATTTTAATACAAAGCGGAGTTTAGGAAACACTGCTTACTCTTAGTTAAGCTTAAGTAGGTTAGGGGCTCCTTCTTGCACAATTCTTAACAGTCTGTTTCTTTAGTAGTCTTTAGGGACCACTCTGTTTGTTTTGCTTTAAATAAAAGCAAATCGTTCCCAAAGAATGCTCTTATTTTCTTTTGTTCTTCCTGTCTTTTTCTCTGCTCTTGGTTTTTCTGCCATACTGATCAATGTAGCATAACAGCATATGCCATTAGGTCATCCCAAATTTGAATACAGGTTGGGCTGTTTACTAGTTATCACAGATTGGCACTTTATTTAATCTTTAAGCTAGATTTCTTTGTTTTCTCCCCAGCTATAGCAGTGGTTCTCAACTGGAGGTAATTTTACCCCCAGGAGACATTTGACGACATTGGAGTTTTGACATCTAGTGGGTAGAGGCCAGCAATGTTGCTACCTAAACACCCTACAACACATAGGACATCCTTCGCGGCACAGTATTATCTGGCACCAAATGTCACTAGTGCTGAGGGGAAGGGACTCTGATCTACAGAGTGAGGCAGTGGAGTTTGTACCTGAATTCTCATTCTCTCACTTCCTAGCTGTGTAATCTTGAGTAACTTACTATGCCAGCTTGGATCCATCTGAATATAAGAATGTTATTAGCACCTGCTTTGCAGTTGATGGGAGGTTTAAATGGTCTAATGCATGTGGAACAGGAACACACAGCAGGGAGCAAATTATCGCCAAAATATGTCTCCTTCTATTTTGAGGCATTTGTGGCTTCTTGTCAGTATCTGTGAGATGATTTGTTTGATCCTATCCTTGACAATCTCAATTATTTTTTTCAAATTTTTTACTTTATATTGGAGTACAGCCGATTAACAGTGTTGTGAGTTTCAGGTGGACAGCAAAGGGACTCAATCACACATATACATGTATCCATTCTTCCCCAAATCCCCCTCCCATCCAGGCTGCCACATAACGTTGAGCGGAGTTCCCTGTGCTATACAGCAGGTCCTTGTTGGTTATCCATTTTAAATACAGCAGTGTGTACATGTCCATCCCCAACTCCCTAACTATCTCTTCCCCCATCCTAGCCCCCTGGTAACCATAAGTTTGTTCTCTAAGTCTGTGAGTCGATTTCTTTTTTGTAAATAAGTTCATTTGAATCATGTCTTCTAAATTTTGCATATAAGGGATGCCATACGATATTTCTCCTTCTCTGTCTGACTTACTTCACTCAGTATGACACTCTCTAGGTCCATCCATGTTGAGACAAATGGGATTATTTCATTCTTTTTAAAGGCTGAGTAATATTGCATTGTATATATATGTACCACATTTTTATCCATTCATCTGTCCATGAACATTTACATTGCTTATTTCCATGTCTTGGCCATTGTCAACAGTACCGCAATGAACAATGGGGTGCATGCATCCTTTCAGACCATGCTGTTCTCCAGATATATGCCCAGGAGTAGGATTGCATGGTCATAT
This sequence comes from Capricornis sumatraensis, assembly GCF_032405125.1. Lineage (NCBI taxonomy): Eukaryota > Metazoa > Chordata > Mammalia > Artiodactyla > Bovidae > Capricornis > Capricornis sumatraensis. The sequence goes on along the minus strand of NC_091092.1, from coordinate 133,504,598 downwards.
GGTAACTCTATTTTTCATTTTCTAAGGAACCTCCATACTGTTTCCATCGTGGCTGTACCAGTTTACATTCCCACCAACAGTATAGGCGGGTTCTCTTCTCTCCACACCCTCTCCAGCATTTGTTTTTGGACAACCTCAATGTTACTGTTTCGTGACTTGGTGGCAGGAGCGAGAAAGGGGTTGCAGGGCAGAGTTGTCTTCGAAATGTATCTGTTTTGGATTCCAAATGGAAGACTGCTTTAAATTCCTTCCCCCACCTTTCACACTCCCCTCACATCTTACCACTAGCATGGCTCTTGTGTTGAGGGGGAGTGTTCAAATAAAGACAAGTTTGCCTTTGGTCAAAAAAATGTCAAAGATATTCTTAGTAGTGCTGATTCTAAAAGAAGAGGGTTAATAGCAATGAACGCAGTTTATTAATAAGCTTTATTATTTACAAGAGGCAGATAGCTACAGGAGTCTGAAAGTCAGGAAAGAGCTTCATGCTGGAAACAGCCTTGGGATTATGACTTCAGAAGAAGTCAAAGTTACAGGAGAGAATGAAACTGCCAGGGAGAAGAGAGAAGGGGCTCAGGTGTAACACGAGAAATCTCTGCTTGGCTAGTATGAATGCAGACCTACCGTGTGCTTGCCAATCACCTTCCTAATCTGTCTTCTACATTTGACTTTTAGGGAATGTTGTATCCTACTTCTCCAGTCCTCATCTCCAGATGTTCTAAGTCTGGCTTGAAAATGATAAAATGAATCTTTACTGAAGACCATATGGAATGCTCACAAAATTAACTTGGAAATTCCTGTGCTAATTGCTCTCCATTAATTGGGTTCATTAAAAACCTCTGTCATTATAATTATATAATCACATTACAAAGCATTTTAAAATTTGAATTCTTTTTCTCTATGCATGTACTTTTCTTTAGTCATAGTGTGCGATATAGCTAGGTGTGTTTTTAATAACAGCTTTCTTATTGAGATATAACTCACATAGCATCCAGTTCACCCATTCAAAGTATACAGTTCAGTGGTTTTTAGTATATTTACAGAGTTGTGTAACTGTTGCCACAATCAATTTGAGAACATTTTCATCACCGCCAGAAGACATCCTACACCCATTAGCTGTCACTCCCTCTTTCCCTTCAATCCTCCCTGCTTTAGAGATTTTGTCTCTCTAGATCTGCCTATTCCGGGCATTTCATATAAATGGATTAATTCAATATGTGGGCTTTTGTGTCTGGCTTCTTTCACTTAGCATAAAATTTTCAAGGTTGTAGCATGTATCAGGACTTCAATCCTTTTTATGGCTGTATAACATTTAGCACTATATCTATTAGAGCTAACATTGTATGGAAAGACCACATTTTGTTTATTCATTCATCAGATGATGGAGATTTGTTTTTTCCCCACCTTTTGGCTCTTGTGAATGGGGCTGTTCTGAATGTTTGTGTACAAGTATTTGAACACTTGTTTTCAAATTCTGGGTCACATGGCACTTTTTTTTTTCTTTTTTCTTTTTTTAAAAAATTTATTATTTTTAAAAATTTTTACTTTACGATACTGTATTGGTTTTGCCATACATTGACATGAATCCACCACGGGTGTACATGAGTTCCCAATCCTGAACCCCCCTCCCACCTCCCTCCCCATATCATCTCTCTGGGTCATCCCAGTGCACCAGCCCCAAGCATCCTGTATCCTGTATTGAACCTAGACTGGCACTTTTTGAGGAAGTGCCAGAATGCTTTCCAAAGTGGCTGTGTAATCAGCAATATAGGAGTGTTCAAATTTCTCCATATTCTCATCAACACTTGTTCAGTTCAGTTCAGTTCAGTCGCTCAGTCATATCTGACTCTTTGAGACTCCATGGACTGCAGTACACCAGGCTTCCCTGTCCATCACCAACTCCCAGAGCTTACTCAAACTCATGTCCATTGAGTCGGTGATGCCATCCAACCATCTCATCCTCTGTCATCACCTTCTCCTCCCTCCTTCAATCTTTCCCAGCATCAAAGTCTTTTCCAATGAGTCAGTTCTTTGCATCAGGTGGCCAAAGTATTGGAGCTTCAGCTTCAGCATCAGTCCTTCCAATGAATATTCAGGACTGATTTCCTTTAGGATAGACTGGTTGGATCTCCTTGCTGTCCAAGGGACTCTCAAGAGTCTCCTCCAACACCACAGTTCAAAAGCATCAATTCTTCGGCAATCAGCTTTCTTTATAGTCCAACTCTCACATCCATACATGACTACTGGAAAAACCATAATTTTGACTAGATGGACCTTTGTTGGCAAAGTAATGTTTCTGCTTTTTAATATGCTGTCTAGGTTGGTCATAACTTTTCTACCAAAGAGCAAGCATCTTTTAATTTCATGGCTGCAGTCACCATCTGCAGTGATTTTGGAGCCCCCCAAAATAAAGACTCTCACTGTTTCAATTGTTTCCCCATTGTTGCCATGAAGTGATGGGACCAGATGCCATGATCTTAGTTTCTGAATCTTGAGTTTTAAGCCAACTTTTCACTCTCCTGTTTCACTTTCATCAAGAGGCTCTTTAGTTCTTCTTCGCTTTCTGCCGTAGGTGTGCTGTCATCAGCATATCTGAGGTTATTGATATTTCTCCCGGCAATCTTGATTCCAGCTTGTTCTTCATCCAGTCCAGCATTTTGCATAATGTACTCTGCATATAAGTTAAATAAGCAGGGTGACAATATACAGCCTTGACGTACTCCTTTCCCAATTTGGAACCCGTCTGTTGTTCCATGTCCAGTTCTAACTGTTGCTTCTTGACCGGCATACAGATTTCTCAGGAGACAGGTCAGATGGTCTGGTATTCTCATCTCTTTAATACTTGTTATTACATGTCTTTTTGATTTTAGTCATTCTAGTGGGTATGAGGAGAAGGCAATGGCACCCCACTCCAGTACTTTTGCCTGGAAAATCCCATGGACGGAGGAGCCTGGTAGGCTGCAGTCCATGGGGTTGCTAGAGTTGGACATGACTGAGCGACTTCACTTTCCCTTTTCACTTTCATGCATTGGAGAAGGAAATGGCAACTCACTCCAGTGTTCTTGCCTGGAGAATCCCAGAGACGGGGAAGCCTGGTCGGCTGCTGTCTATGGGGTCGCACAGAGTCGGACACGACTGAAGTGACTTAGCAGCAGCAGCAGCAGTGGGTATGAAGTGGCATATCAGTGTGGTGTTGATGATATACTGTTTGTTAAAAATGTTATTTGATTTGCATTTTCCAGATTGTTATCTTTCATAATCAATATTTAAAATGGCTTCAAAATATTTTTTTAATTGCTACAGTATAATTTGCTAGACCATCTTCTATCTGGGAACATTTGTTTCCAATTTTTTACCATTACAGATAGATTTTCTGGCATACCAAATTTCAATGTTTGGATTATTTTCTTAAGCTACTTTCAAGATACATTTTGAAGTCTTTCTTTATCTACAAAGAATGAATAAAGGAATACACCACTGGAAAATTTTGTGTGATGGACAAAATATTCTATCATGGATTAATATTTATCATCAAAGGTTTAAACTTGCAGAAAGCTCCCGATAAAGAGATGGATTCCAACCAAGTAGTGAGCATTGGTTTGACCACCTAAGCCATCTTCCAATAGAAATGAAAAGTCCTAATTTACACTTGAATAAAAACAGAACCCTCAACACTCACTATTAAGCTGGTAGATGTAAATTTATTATTAACTAATAATAGATTTTTATTGTATGAGAAACAGGAAATATAAGCAAAAGGAAGGAAGGAAAGATCCCTCTCCTTGGCAATAACCATGGCCTCTTTCTACAAGGTCCCTGGATGAGCATCTTTGAATCATTAGCAGTTCTGAGCTCCTGAAACTTCCATGGTTAAGCCTGAGAAAAATCACTGACAGGCAGTTCTGATAAATGCCAGGGACCGACCCCCCCGCCCCTCCCCCCCGCCCGAACTCTGAAACTGCTAGGGGTTCTTCAAGGAAATCCCCCTGAAAAAAAAGTAACATTTGTTTCTATTTTCATTCCTCTTCTGGTTAGTTTATATGCATTTGAGAGCAAAATCCATCCAAATATGTGGAAGGTGGTTTCAGTGGGCTCTTGCACTTACTTCAGATAATTTATTTAAAATTGGAATGACATTAATTCCCAAAACATTAATTAGACAGCTTGCAGGGTCCATCTTCTGCTAACTTAAATAATTTCCTTAAGTTCTACTTTACCACTTTTTTAATGCAAAGATATGCCATTGAACTAATTTGATTGTTAGAAAAGGGACTTTTTTTGACTGTCAAAAGTAGACCTTTAAAAATATCTTTGCATGTCAGATTATGAATACAGGAATCCTTCTATATATTAGTCACTCACATTCAAACATTCACTGAGTACCTCCTGTGTGTAAGGCAAGATGCTGGGACAATGGACTCAATCACAAAACAGGTTGGGTGCTAGAGAGAAAGACTGACCTTGAGGCAGAAAAGTTGTATTCTGAATGGAATAGTGTTCACTGGCATAGGGATTCTCTGAGGATTCTCTAGATGCCAACTGTATTCCAATTTCCCTTTTTAGAAGGCCTGCGCATCGGGGTTTTTCCAAGCTCCCAGGTGATGGCCCTGGGGAGTTGAAAACCACTGGTTTAAAGGTATTCAATCCCAATGAATCATCCCTCCTGCTCTCAAAGCTTCAAATGAAAAGATAGGGAGGGACAAGTTAGGGGTAGAAGGTTAAGAGATATCAACTACTACATACAAAATAGATAAGTAACATGGATATATTGTATAGCACAGGGAATCCTAGCCATTGTTTTGTCATCATGTATGATGGGGTATATCTATAAAAATATGGAATCACTATGCTGGACACCTGTAACTAACATGATACTGTAAATTGAGTGTATTTCCATTTAAAAAAGCGAAAAAAAAATTAAAAAGGCATATCTGATTATGTCACCCTCTTGATTAAGACACACACACAAAGAGAGAAACGGTGGCAGTTTGGGTAACAATCAGAATTCAAAAGAGTTGAGAGAAAGCAGAAAGAATTCAGTGTGGACTGTCACAGAGGGAGGGAGTAGGCACGTTTTAATCAATGTGACACCATTAATAGCTCCTCCTCTCAGACTGCTGTGCGTGATCTTTTAAGGGAGTAGCAGGAGCAGGAAACGCATCTGCTCTTAAAGGACCTGCGTGCATGCTAAGTTGCTTCAGTCGTATCTGACTCTTTGCAATTCCCTGGACTGGAGCCCACCAGGCTCCCCTGTGCATGGGATTCTCCAGGCAAGAATACCGGAGTAAGTTGATATGGCTTCCTGCAGGGGATCTTCCTGACCCAGGGACTGAACTGACGTCTCTTACGTCTCCTGCATTGGCAGGCGGGTTCTTTACCACTAGCGCCACCTGGGAAGTCCAAAAGACCTGTAAGGTTCATAAAGTGGCCAGTGCCTTAATTATGAAGAGAAACTTGTTTAAGGAGGACAGGCAGTCTCAACAGTCTTCCAGGGCCAGCAGAAACACTGGAGAGTGTGGTCTGGCAATTTCCTTACCTAAAGGTGGGCACCTGTGCAGAATGAGAGGCGCCTTGCACACACTTGACAGAGAAACAAGGCTGATTTTTTTTTCCAAAGACTCCATACTTGTAACTCTGCACTGTGCTTCTTCTCATTTCTAAATGGCACAGCAGATGGCAGTCCAACATCGAAAGATGGATCCGAGACCACCTCCAATGGTGGCATCTGTGCAAGAGATGGCAGTCTGGGAAGTATATATAGCATCTGAGGAAGCACTGTCCCAGAGAACTTCCTGGAACGATGGAACTGTTCTGTATCTGGACTGTCCAGTACAAGAGCCACCAGCCACATGAGCTCTTGAGTACTTGAAATGTGACTAGTGACAGTGAGGAACTGACATTTCAATTCTATTTAATTTTAATTAAGTGCCATTTAAATTGAAGTAGCAACATGAGGCTAGTGGCTTCTGTACGGAACAGTGCAACTCCAGAGAATGAATTACTTTTTTATTTTTTTGTTCACGTACAGTATATATTTTTAGTGCTCATATATTGAAAACTTTACACAGTGAATACCTGTAGCCTCTGGCCCACCCCTCTTCTTCTAGACACTTATATCCATGTCCCAACCTGCTTAATCCCTGGTGCACAAAGATGTCCAGTGCAGCACCCACTTCGGGTTTTAATGCAAAGCCTGCCCTTCAGGAGGATGCAATAGTATCCAGCAGAGGCCTGGGGAGGTGGGCTGCCCTCACCGGCAGCACAGGCAGGTCCCAGCCTCTGGCTTCACGCCGCTCCCCATCACCTTTCCAGGCCAATGTGCTATTGGCACAGGTCTGGCGTGGAGGTGCCCACAGAGTGGAGGGTGGGCTGAGAGCTCAGGCCTGGGAATTGAGGGTGGGGGCTGCAGAGTAGCGCTGGCGGGCATGCTTCTCGCAGTACAGCTCGTCCCCCACCCAGAAGTGCCCTCGCATCTTCAGGTTCAGCCCGCAGTCAGCACAGGCGTAGCAGCCAGGGTGGCGGTACCGCCCCTCCTGGATGCGGACGGCCTGGTTCGCGATGCTGGTGTTGCACTTCTCACACGTGTGGAGCTTGGGTGGGCAGGCCAGAGCCCTGGAGGTGGGCAGGGAGGACTGTGGACTCAGCGAGCTGGGCAGGTAGGCAGGTGTTCCACCTCTCTCCTCAGCTTCTAGGGCTTCCTGCAGGAGCCGGAAGGAGCTGGACTGCCGGGGGGCCATTCGTGCCTCGCGGTTTTCTTGCAGCGTTTTGAAGACTTCTGAGTCCTCTCTCAGGAGGTGGCTTTCGCCTTCTGAGGTTACACTGAGCCTGGGGCTGGAGGAACAGGGACCCGGGGAGGGCGGTGGCGGCAGTACCAGCACCGCTGGGTCTCCAGCAGGGCTGAGGCCGGCCTGTCGGCTTCCAGGGCGGCCCGCATAGTCCAAGTGGTCAGCAGAAGCAGGTTCCAGGGAGTATGCCAGGCTCTGGAAACTGTGGCTGGTCACCACCTCTCCAGTGGGAGCCTGGGGGCTGGTCGGGGGCAGGGTGAAGAAGGCGCTGCATGGCCGGGGGCTGAGGGAGGCCTGGCTGTCGGTGTGTGTCCTCCTGGAGCTCTGGAAGCGAGTGGCCAGCACTTCCAGGGAGCTTTCCCCGTTGGCCTGCCCGGGAGAGGCAGCCTGGGGCCGGTCCAGCTGCAGCCTCAGGGGTGAGGGGCTCTGGCGAATCTTGCTCTGGGCCTCGGCGTGAAGCATGTCCTTTGCACTCTCACCGTTGATGGACACAATAATGTCACCAGGCCGGAGGTCAGCAGCCTCAGCCTTGCCCCGCTCAGTTACCTTGGTCACCATGATAGGTGTGTGGAAGTCCCTGCCCCCAGAGATTCGGAAGCCCCAGGGCGCTGGCCCCACCACATCCACTGTCAGTGCCATACCTGTGTCCTCCCTGGACCAGCCTGCCTCCAGCGCAGCTACCTGCCCATCCTGGCCTCCCACAGCTCTGTCTGGGTGTGTGTAAGCTGCTCTCACACTAACAAATCCCAGGCCTCCCCGTGTGGCCTCTTTGCCTGATGCATCTGTCCTGACTCCCAACTAGGCTGGAAGCCCCTGAGGGAGCTGGAACTGAATTACTTTTTTAAATTTTAGTTTATTTGCTTCTTTATTTTTGGCTGTGCTGGGTCTTGGTTGCTGCACAGGCTTCTCTCCAGTTGCGGCGAGCGGGGGCTATTCTCTAGCAGCAGTGAGTGGGCTGCTCTGGTTGCAGAGCACAGGCTCTAGGACGCCCGGGCTTCAGCAGCTGTGGCTCCCAGGCTCTAGAGCTCAGGCTCGGTTGTAGTTGTGGCCAACAGGCTCAGTGGCTCTGTGGCATGTGGGATCTTCCAAGACCAGAGACCGAACCTGTGTCTCCTGCATTGGCAGGCAGATCCTTTACCACTGAGCCACCAGGGAAGCCCCTAGAAAATGAATCTTGATTCTGTCACTTACTACCTGCTTAACTTGGGGCGAATTTCTAAACTTCTTCAAGCCTTGGTTCCCTTGTCTCTATTTCTTGTCAGCTGATGCCAGAACTCCTCCTGGGGATAGAACTCTCCTTACTTGGGAAAATACCCTGATGGAAGATTTGGCTATGAAAACATAGGCCTCAGAGGAGGGTCTGGAAAAGAAATGCAGGTGGAAAATTCAGAGTATAGGCCACTTTAGTGGTCAGCAGAGAGATGTCTGATTTTCCTCATGGACAAAGGGGTAACCTAAAGATTCAAATTAAAGTGTTTTATTCATCCATAAACAAAACCAAACCAAATGACTTCCTCACCTTCAATTCAGCTGTCTTACCTCTAAGTGGTCATGTGTTTGGTCCAAGCCATTCCTCAGCTCCCCAGGTGGCGCTACTGGTAAAGAACCCACCGGCCAATGCAGGAGACATAAGAGATGTGAGTTCTATCCCTGGGTCGGGAAGATTCCCTGGAGGAGGGCGTGGCAACCCACTCCAGTATTCTTGCCTGGAGAATCCCACGGACAAAGGAACCTGGCAGGCTATAGTCCAGGGAGTTGCAAAGAGTCAGACACAACTTAGCGCTCATGTGCTCATATGTGGCTAACTGAAAGTGTGTTGATCAAAATAAAGACAAACATGCCTTTTGTCCCTCAAAATAGATACTTCTTTTAGGAACAGCTTACTATGAGTAGGATGACATAATTCATCACATTTATTACCTGAATTTTTAACCAGTATTTCTATCCAAGAGACAGAGTACCACGGCAGGATGCTTGTAGATTCTGATGCTCAGTATTTAATGATTTGAGGCCTGGGGAATCTTGTATTTTCCGGTATGCTTAGATTTTGAAGGCAAGGGCTCTGGTGGCCTGAGTAAAGACCACTACAGCTCCACTTCTAAAAGCCCAACAGCAGAATAATAATCCAGGAAAAGCAGTGTTCATTTCAGCAGTTTACTCTCTGTGGTGAATAATAAACACAGGCATAAACTGTACAGAGATATTTTCTTTTTCAGGAGATGGAATTGCCTAAAAAACTTTGGAATTTAAAAAATAAAACCTGAAAATAAATCTTGTCAGAGCTGATAACTAATGCTTGAAACTTGTATCTACTCTAAGTGCTGAGAGCTGCTAAAACTGTATTAAGAGAAGCACCCCAGTTTGTCTCTGAATGATAGGATTTTATAAGTCAGTATTAGGTATGAAGAGTTCCCCACAGACAGTACATCCTGTCAAGCTCTTCTGTTTTACTGTGTTTATAAATCATGGAGCATGTCTGAAATATAAAGTAACAGTGGGCTCTGATGTGTGGTAAAGGGTTGCCATTAGTGTCAATTTTTTTCTTCCTTACACCTTTTCCTAGAGCTCCCATGAGGAAAATACTGGTGGGGAAAGAGAGCACATGATGAGAAATGGAAAATATCTGAGAGGTGCAAGGAACATTTACTTTTTTTGGAGGAGGTTTCCATTTAGAGCCCAAGTCACAGTTTTTTAATATCCCTAAGGTTGGTTCATCAGTCAGAAGAGAGAAATCACCAACAAGTTACTTGAACTGTCAGCAGAATAGCTTGTGAAATTCTGGGTTTCCACAAAAGATTACTAATATTTTCTTACCATCTCCGTGACGCCTCAAACCAGACTGGCATCATAATCTTGTGAGGAAACTAAAGTTATATATTTTAGCATCTCCCATGGTTCAGACACAAATGCAGTGAGGTTCGTTTGAAAAAAAAAATGCTTAAATCTGAAAAGCTACATTGTAGAAGAAAATTCTAACTGTAAATGAAAATGTTCAAGCTAAATCGTTAAGTGAATAAAGCAAGTTATCGAACAGTGTATTTAGAGGCATTCCAGTTTTACTGATGACAGAGTAGCTTGGGTTGGATTAACCCTCCTACATGTATAAATTACAAACATTTGACAAAATATTAACAAAGCAATTATTTGAGGATACTAGAAAGTGACAAAAAGGCTATAGATATTGGGTTTGACTCTTGAAACAAGGGAACTGCACTGGGTAAGATCCAAGTTTATACAGATTTTCCTCGAAAGGCAATCTCTAGTCTATGCTAAAACTCAAACAGAAAGCTGACATCATATTGGCTAGAGCTGTCAGGAGACCAAATTAGGAGATGTAAGACTAGCTGGAATTTGAGTGGCAAAATTCTAGAAAGGAGGGAGTCACAGAGGTGGTTGCATGTAATTTCTCCTTAAATCCTATAACCGCATCTCTCATATTCATACAAATGTGTGTACAATCTCCTCTGACATCCTAGGCTGATTCCTGAATCAGGAGGGAGCACCCAAGGATACTGGTGGAAGGCAAAAACTGGAAAGCTCAAAAATGTGGTCAGAGATTTAAGTTCCGGCTCATAACCAGGGAGACAGTCTAGAGTGTGAGTCCTGCCAAGTTATATTGGTTTGGCAAGTACATTGGATTTCTGCTGAAACTCCAGAAAGGTGGCGCCCAGGGTGTTAAAACTGTCACAGGACTAAGAAATTAATCCTAAGACTAAGGACTAATCAAAACAGATCTACTCCTATGAAAGTGTAAAACCAAGCCTCCAGAAGTTCTAGGTTATCAGTCAGTAATTTAACTACCTGGTAAGACAAAAATCAACAATATTTCATCAGATATAACAGAATCTAGATTCTCTAACACATGCCATCTACAATGTCCAATACATGATAAAAATTATAAGATATGAAAAAAAGCAGAAACGTGTGACCTATGGTCAGAAAAAGCAGCAGTGAATGAAACAGATGAAAATTTGCAGACAGGAACTTTGAAGGAGCTATTATAATCACATCCAAGAACTTCAATAAAAAATTATTATAATGATTGAGCAGCTGGGAAACTAAAGCAGAGAAATAAAACCTAAAGAAGAACCAAATGAAATTCTAAAACTGTAGAATACAATAATAGAAGTGAAAAATTCACTGATGGGCTTAACAGCAGCTTGAAATTGGCAGAATAAAGGATAAATGTATTTTAAAGAGAAATCAATAGAAAGTATCCAAATTGAAGAATAAGGTGAAAAGAAGATTGAAAAAAAATGAGCCACCTTCAATGACGGGTGGGCCAATATCAAGTGATCTTACATATGTGTAATTGGTGTCTGAGAAGGTTTGGAGAGAAAGGAGCAGGAAAAAAAAATGTCTGAAGAAATAATGGCTGAAAAGTTCCCAATGGTGAAAACCATTGCTTTATAGATCTAAGAGGCTCAGTGGACATTAAGAAGGAAAACTACACAGAAAACTACATCTAGGCACATTACAGTCAAAACGAGGAGAACCAAAGGTAAAGAGAAAATCCTAAAAGCAGCCTGGGGGAGGGAGACACATCAGAAAGCAATGATATGAATTATGTCTGATTTCTCATCAGATACAAGAGCTACCTAGAGATCATGGGATGACATTTTTAAAGAGCCTAAAGAAAAAAAAATTCAACTAGAATTCTATATTCAGTTAAAAAAAAAAACCCCAACACAAATCTATATCCAGAGAAAGTGTCTTTTAAAAATAAAAGGGAAAAATTAAAAATATATTTTGAGAAGAACAAATGATGAAGGAATATGCTCCAAGCAGGAAGTGCAGGAAATTAAAAAGGAATTTCTTTAGGTCCAAGGGAAATGTGAAACTGAACAAGATCTGTGAGGCTCCTGGGCACGGAAGCCTTTCTGTGTGCTGCTGCTGCTGCTGCTGCTGCTGCTAAGTCGCTTCAGTCGTGTCCGACTCTGTGCGACCCCATAGACGGCAGCCCACCAGGCTCCACCGTCCCTGGGATTCTCCAGGCAAGAACACTGGAGTGGGTGCCCTGTTCCTTATTAGTAAGGAACAGACTCCAGCCTCCAAGACCTTCTCCAAGTTTCAAAGGGCAGATTCAAACAGTTGTCAATCAGGGAAGGGAAGGGATGCAGAGACAAGGGAGGAGCAGCCAAGAAGCCTTGGGGCAGAGTCCTGGTATACACAGAAGGGTATCTTTGAGCTCTTCTGTAAAGCTAAAGTGCTGTGTGCTCAGTCACTCAGTCATGTCCGACTCTGCGACCCCATGGACTGTAGCCCACCAGGCTCCTCTGTCCATGGGATTCTCCAGGCAAGAATACTGGAGTGGGTTGCCATGTCCTTCTCCAGGGGATCTTCCCGACCCAAGGATCGAACCTGCGTCTCTTACATCTTCTGCATTCTGCCTTGGCAGGCAGGTTCCTTACCACTAGGGCCACCTGAGAAACCCTCGCAGACTGAAAACTCCCAGCAAATGCAAGATGTAGCATTCTTCATTTCAGAGAAGACCATGTGAGGCCAGATAAATGAACCAAAGAATCTTATCCAGAGCCCACCAGATTATGGAAGACCAGATTAAGGAAGGCCCTGCACGTACCCTAATCTTACCAATCGCATTCCTGAACAATTACTATAAAAGCTCTTCATCAAATCCTCCTGGGTTGGGACATACAGTTTTCCAGGGCAGGAGTCGACTGTGTTCCCCTTTTCCTGGTAAAGCAATAAAGCTATTCTTCCCTACTTCTCCCAAAACTCTGTCTTCAAGATTTGATTTGGGGCCAGTGCACAGAGGCTGAGTTTTGAGTGTCACTGTCATTAAAGGCTACCTCAAATACAAAAGAATAAAGAAAACTGGAAATGATCAATATTTGCATAAATGCAAAGGCTCTTTTTGTTTTTAATTTTAATTTCTTTAAAATACAACTTACTTTTTAAAGCAAAAGTGATATTTTTCTGTGGCATTAATAATATATATGAAAACAATAATGGGGGGGTTAATAGAATTCAAGTGTTACAAAGTCTTATATTTTATTTTATGTGTAGTGGTATAATGTTAAATCTACATAGTTTTTAATAAGTTCAGGATGCATATAATAATGCTTAGAATAACTATAAAAATAATAAAATTATAGATAAAAAGTCAAAGAGGAATTAAAATGGAATAATAAATCATTTGACTAACACAGCAAGAAAGAAAAAACAGGAACAACAAAAATTGCACAAATAAATAGTATTCTAAGCTCAGACGGTAGAGCGTCTACCTACAACACCGGAGACCCGGGTTCAATCCCTGGGTCAGAAAGATCCCCTGGAGAAGGAAATGGCAACCCATTCCAGTATTCTTGCCTGGAAAATCCCATGGACTGAGGAGCCTGGTAGGCTACAGTCTATGGGATCACAAAGAGTCAGACACGACTGAGCGACTTCACTTCACTTCACTTCAAAAGTTATCTAGAAGAATAAACGGGTGGAGAATAACCAAGAAAATAATAAAAAAAGAAAAACTTGATCTACCTGATATAAAAATGATCAATAAAACTATAGTGATGAAAACATGGTGATGCTATTGTGGGAAAAGACAGATCATTGGAAACAGGCCCATGAATATAGGGGAATTCGGTATTCAATAAAAATGGTATTTCAACTTGGTGGTCATGGTAGGGGAACCTACAGCTAACATATTCACTGATGAAAGAGCAAATGCTTCTTCCAAAAACTGGAAAGAAGGCAAGTATATCTGCTCTCACAACTTCTATTCCACATTGTATTTTTTTAAAAATTATTTTACTGAAGTATAGTTTATCTATAATATGTGTTAACTTCTGCCATACAGCAAAGTGACTCTCTTATACACAGACACAGACACAGACACACACATATATATATACACACATACGTTCTTTTTCATATTTTTTCCACTATAGTTTATCGCAGGGTATTGGATATAGTTTGCTGTGCTATACAGTAGGTCCTTGTTGTTTATCCATTCTCTATATAATAGTTTGCATCTAACATTGTATTGTTTTTATTTGCAGATGACATGATCATGTCAAGGTAATTCAATGCAGGCAAGGATAATCTTTTCAAAAAATTCCTGGAACAGCTGGATATCCATATGGGAAAAAGATTAGCCTCAGCCCCAAACTGCTCCACAGACTCCACACCATCCCAATCCAAATGCCAGAAGGCTTTTTGGTAGAAATAGATAACCCCATTCTAAAATGTACATGTTAATGCAACAGACCTAGAATTAAAAAAACAATCTTGAAAAAGAAGAACAAAATTGGAAGACTTTACCTCACTTCAAAACTTGCTCGTTGTGATTCCGATTCCACAAGGAAGTGGTTCTGAGACTGTGACATGTGCTTGCAGAAGCTCGATGGGAGAGAGCTCAAAGGAGCAAGACCCGTGAGTGCTGAAAGAAGTGTGAATAAGCAGAGGGAAAAGTTGAAGAGCTGCAACGGGCTGCTTCAATCGACCAGTCAGGGAATCTTGCAATGGGGAGAGAGCCCTTTAGAACTACCCTGCCTTGAGGTAAAGGAGGCTTTGCTTTTGTACCTCATTCTGACCACTCACTGGCTGCTGGCTTCTTCCAGGGAGGGACTAGAACCTTGGTAGGTCAGCATTCTTCAGAAGAGGGTCATCAGCCACTAGGACTTCTGGCAGCTGGTGAAATGAGTGCTTCAATCCTTACAGGGAATCTTGCTGGTGCCTCAGAGCATCATCCTTTGTGCCACTTGGATGTCCTTGAATTTTATAATCAGTTCTGGGAATGGCTTCTTTGCAAGTCTGGTTGATCTCTTTTCCTGCCAAAACCTTTATGAGGAAAGTGAGTGAGGACTATAGCGTTCATCTCTGTGGCTGGTTTGAGAACTTTCCAGTTCTCTCCTCTACAACCGAGTCTGCACTCTACCTACCCTTGGCTATCAACATGAAATAGACAAAACAAAATGGGGTATACAACGGAATGCCACTATGTATATATATGGTGGGAAATGGCTAAGCAATTTTTTAAAAGTTAACTGCTTATCTATGCAGCATTGTGAATGAATCTCAAGAGCATTTTGTTGTGGGATTCCATTTCTATGCAGTTTGCAGGCAAAACTACTCTACAGTTATGGCAATCAGGTCAGTGTTTGCCTATGGAGGGTGGGACTGATTAGAAGGAGCCACAAGGGGGCTTCTGGGGGGAAGTGCAAATATTCTATTTCTGGATTCTGGTGGAAGTTACATGGGTGTATACATTAGTCATCCAGTTGTACATAAGACATAAACCAAAATGTTAATCATGTTGGAAGTGAGTGATTTTTCTTATTTGTTGTATCTATGTCTTCCAAGTTTTTTCCAGTGAGTAACTATAATTTATTTTTTAGAAATAAATTGTTTTATTGTTTAAGCTCATGAGCTTAATTTTTCTAATTTGGACATTTGCCAATTTTTGTCTATGCAAGGTCGCATTTTCCTTGAATGTACTTAATGCTATATCATTTGTATTAGCCTATTGCCTACAGAAGATTTCAAAGTTCCAACAAATCATAGAGTTTGTATGGCTGGAAAGTAACTTGAAAAATCAGCTGGTTCAGAAGATGAATGTCCATAGCACTCAGGAGAGGTGGTTATTTATTTTCTTCTGGTATGCCTCAAGGTACAAAGAGCCCACTACTTCTTGTAGCCAGCCTCTTTCCATACTTTATCATCTTGATGGATGATTGCTTAGAAGATCCTGTTGAGACAGATAAATGGCAGATAGAATACTGTTACACTGAGGAAAAAGTGAGGTTATTGACTTCTAGAATGTTCTTACATCCACCTGATCTTATTTGATATTTATGCAGCTTTATTTTTATTTTAATTGGAGGATAATTGCTTTACAAGTTTGTGTTGGTTTCTGCCATACAACAACGTGAATCAGCCATAAGGACACATATGTCATCCCCCTCTTGAATCTCCCTCCCACGCCCCACCCCATCCACCCCTCTAGGTTGTCACTAAGTTTGATTTTCAAATTATTTATGATGAAATTAAAGAGCTGTTTGTACATGTGAAACTCACTTTTCTTTAAGGACAACTCCCTTTTATTATTGAATAAATTTTAAGCATGGAAGCGCCTTGGCTTCATAATAATGCTTTTGCATACGAAGACGCTTCAGTCGTGTCTGACTCTGTGACTACATGGACTGGAGCCCATCAGGCTTCTCTGTCGATGAGATTCTCCAGGCAAGAATACTGGAGTGGGTTGCCATGCCCTCCTCCAGGGGATCTTCCTGATCCAGGAATCGAAACTGCATCTCTTACTTCTCCTGCATTGGCAGGCGGTTTCTTTACCACTGAGCCACCTGAGAGTTCAGAATAAAGGCATACTACTTATCCCTGCCTTCAATCTAGTAGACCATCATTTACATATTAAGGGAAGGAATACCTCATCAAGAAACTTGTATAAATTATCTCAAATTTGTATGAGGACCAGGAGATATTCTTTAATTCCCTAATTCATTTCTTCTCCCCTGAATCTATTCCATAAGCCTACCATGCTCTAGCATCTGAGATAGCGAACATCTGAAAGGAAATTCGGAAATGTTCAGGAATGCTAACTGAGGTTTGGAACTCTTTATTATGTCATATCAGAAGAGAATGAAAATATATGTTGGAATCCTTTGATGTGGACACCACAGGACCCCTAATTTATCTTCCAAATCAGGACACTTTTGAGAGGAAATAGGACTAGTCCTCATTCAGCTAGCACAACAGCTTAAACTATCCCAGGCAGTCTAGGCTAGAACAAGTTCGGCTAAGCTGCCATTAGCTAACCGGTGAGCAATGGCTACAGCGGCATGCGTGATTGTGCACTGGAGTGAGGAAACAGTGTCTAAAGAGAGGAAGGTTCCAGTTAAGGCAGGTTTCATCATTGTGAATTCAGGTAGAGAAGGAAAGTAGTCTGTTTCTGCTGAAGTCTACAGCTGTCATGCATATTGTTACAAATACAGAGTTCATTACATTTTTGTGGTTCATGGAGCTCTGAATACTGATAGGGATGTGGTTTGGTAAAAAGTTCTTTTATTTTGGGGTGGTCTGTATTTTTTTTTTAACTGATTTTTCTGTATACAATCGCATCTCTGTTTGGAAGACCATCTGTTTGCCTATTCATGAGAGAACTTCCGTTTGATTCAGATTTTGGCCTGCTCAGCACTTCCTCGTGTTACTGTTTTGCTTTATGCTAATCAAAATTGATAGCTATTGACCGGCTCTGACACCATTCTGATATTACAAGTATTCTTGCATACAAACTGCTCCTTGGTTATGCCCATAATCGGTACTGTGGCTGCAGAATCATTTTTCGATTTAATTGGTTATTCTTAACTTATCTCTAAGTAGTTTCTTGGGTGTAGAACAGCTCCTAAATATAGTCTGATGAGAACACCATTTGTCAGTTTAAAAGCATAGTCCTGTTCCTGGGTTTGCACTTAAAAAGAAGAAGTTTCTTAAGGAAAAATTAGTGGACTCTAAAGTTGACTCTTGATATTCATTCATGTCTGGAAACCAATAAGGGCAATGCAAGGATGATGGCTTTCACTTAATTCAATCACCTGTTAGTTTGATTCTATCTAATTTGGTCAAAGCCCCATGAAGCCAAACCATTTGTAATAAGGGCAACACAACTCCTCCTCTTTTATTTTGATAGATGTTAATTACTGCAGGCAGGAGCTTTGGGGTAATTCAATTACTGGCTATAATAACGTTGTCATTTAATTAATAATGCATGCCTTATATGTGAATGAGAGAGAAGAGTGTGCAGGCTTTGGAGAATGATTACAACAACAAAAAAATGTAATTCAGATACAGGCGATTCAATTTCTAAGAATTTTGCTAGGGTAAAGGCCTGCTGTAGCCTAGGAAATGGAAATGATGGGGCAAGTTCAGTTTCTTGGTGAATGAAACGATTCCTTAGGAAAACAAGGTAGGAGGCATTTTAGGACAACTATTAATGGTGAGGTTACCAACCATTAAAAATGGAGATAGTAGTAACAATAATTATAGTAATAATGATAGCAAACACATATAGTGCCAATTACAATCTGGCAGTTTTCCAATTTATGGGTATTCACTAAAGATGTCTTAGATTGGATTCCCTTAGAAGACTCTTGAGACAAGAATTCAGATGCAAGTAGTTTATTTGGCGGGGTGGGGTGGGGGGGTGTTGAAGGAAACTGTAGTAAAGAATGGAAAGTGATGAGATTTGGGGAGCCAATGTAAAACCAGATCTCAGAGTTACCTCAGCTCAGGGGCAAGGGACCTGAGGTATTTTTACTTACCACCTCCCTTCAGTCATTTGTTGAGAGCTGCTCCCAGGAGGGATTAATTCCCTGGCACTTCTAGTCTGCCAGTGGGTGGTCAGAGCAACTACAATGACACAGAGAGCCTTCTGGGAAAGGAGATACAGGAGATGATGCGGGAAGCTGGGTTATAGGCATTGAAGTGCTCAAGGACTAGAGGCCCTAATAGCATTTATGTGGGCTTCTCTGATGGGTCAGATGGTAAAAAATCCACCTACAATGCAGGAGATCTAGGTTTGATTCCTGGGTCAAGACGATCCTCTGGAGAAGGGAGTGGCAACCCACTCCAGTATTCTTGCCTAGAGAATCCCGTGGACAGAGGAGCCTGGCGGGCTGTAGTCCACAGGGTCACAAAAAGTCAGACATGACTGAGCAACTAACACTTCACACAGTCCTTGATAATGCATAAAGTTAAAAAAGTAGGCTACAAAACAAGATGTACAGAATGACTCCATTTTTTGCAAGCCCATTCCACATACACACACACACACACACACACACACACACACACACACACACACACACACACACAAATGCATAGGCCCTACTGCTGGGTTGCAATGGTTTTCTTCCCTCCACCCCTTCCACTTGAGCTCTGGATCCCATCCTCTTCTACCTTTTTGGAGTACTCCACTCCTTCAGTCATCCTCCTCCTGCCCTACTTCTCTCTCACATATAAAAGTAACCTTCTTGTTCTAAGGAAATATTCTCATCTGATACGCAAACATTGTACGAGCTCTCCTCTTTTCCCTTGAGGGAGATGTTTGTCCCAACCAGAGACTGAAAATACACCATGAAGCCTCCATTTCAACAGTTAAACTAAAATACGCCTATGTGTGTTTTTGGTATTTATTCAGTTTGGAGTTCACTGAGCTTCTTGACTCTGTGGGTTGGCATCTTTCATTGGTTTAATCAGTATTGGAAAAATTCTTAGCTGTTACCACTTTGCTTAGAACATTGGTTGTATTCCATTCTCTTTATTTCTTTTCTTTCTAGGAATATAGTTACACCTGCAGTAGGCCTATTTTCTATGTTCTACAAGGCTATTAAGCTCCTTCCTGTATTTTCTATTCTTTTATATTCTGTACATCAATTTATATATATCTACTCATTTGTCTGTATAGTCAAACCTATGGTTTTTCCAGTAGTCATATAAGGATGTAAGACTTGGATCATAAAGAAGGCTGAGCACCGAAGAATTGATGCTTTTGAACCGTGGTGTTGGAGAAGACTTTTGAGTCCCTTGGACAGCGAGGAGATTAAACCAGTCCATCCTAAAGGAAATCAACCCTGAATATTCATTGGAAGGACTGAGGCTGAAGCTGAAACTCTAATACTTTGGCCACCCAATGCAAAGAGCCAACTCATTGGAAAAGACCTTGATGCTGGGAAAAATAGAAGGCAGGAGGAGAAGGGGACAAGAGAGGATGAAATGGTTGGATGGCATCACCGACTCAATGGACATGAGTTTGAGCAAGCTCTGGGAGTTGGTCACGGACAGGAAAGCCTGGTGTGCTGCAGTCCATGGGGTGGCAAAGAGTCGGACACGTCTGAGTCACTAAACAACTACAACTCATTTGTCATCCTCTGTCCAATTGTATCTAAACTAATATTAAACCCATCAGCTGAATCTTCATCTTTTTCATATGAATTATTTTAAGATTCTATTAATCTTAATTGTTTTAAGATTTTAATATGGTAAATCACCTGCCATTCTGTTTAAATTGGTTATTTTATTTCTCTTGGATTTTGGTCATACCTCCTGCTTTTTTACTTTTAGCATGGTCTGTAATTATTTTGGTGGATGCTGGATATTGTGGGCAACAAACTACAGAGGCTCTGAATGTTATTCTCCTTTTCCAAAGAGGGTGAACTTTTTTGTTGGTAGGCAAATAAAATGCTAGTGGCTCACTCAGGTCTTATGAAGTCTCAGTTTTTAGGTTTTGTGAGGGATGGTCTATTTCAGTTTTTCCCTTAATCCTAGAGCATATTTGCATGTGCTCACTCATAGCCTAGGAGGGTTTACCAGGGTGAGCTATTTCTAAAGGCCCCTCTACCTTGGTAGAGTTGCAGCTGTCACTTACTTCTGTCTTTCTAGTCCTGTGTGGCTGCCGCCACCTCTGCCTGTCTCGTTAGCCTGTCAATTGCTATTTTCCTTTTTATTTTTTTTTGGCTATACCTCATGGCTTGTGGGATCTTAGTCCCCAACTGGGGACTGAATCTGGGCCCCAGGAGTGAAAACACTCAGTCCTAACCACTGGGCCTCCAGGGAATTCCCTCAGTTCCTGATGGGTTTCCTAGAGTTTCACCTTGTGCATAGACAGCTTAGAGATAGCCAATCTCTTGAGGGGAAATTTTGTGCAGAGTTTGGGGCTCAAAGTCTCTCTGAAACTTTCCCCCTGTCAAGTTCTAGTCACTCCAGCAGCTTCAGACTGTGACCTCCATCTCCTCAGCTCAGAAACATGGCTGCTGTCCACTGGGGCCACGAGTGTAAAGTGCTCTCAGGGAAAAGCTGAGGTGAATGTGGAACTCACTTCCAGGGCTCCTCTTTTCGCAAAGCTTCCAGCCCTGCTGGTCTTAGATACCCTGCGGTGCCTTCAAATGGTTGTTTACCGTTCCACGTTCAACACTGAAAATTGTTTTCAGCGCGAACATTAGTCCGATATCAACTGGTAATTTTTTGGTGATCTTGAAATGTCAACTCCTCAGAGATTTTCTGAGCTACCACCTGCAAATGTTCTCTTTCTTTAAATCTTCTCTGTTTACTTTTCAGTTTGTGTGGTAATATATACTTTATTTGTTTGTTTGTGCCTGTTACCCCCCTGAATGAATGTGCTGGAAGAATTCTACCCATGAACCTCTTACTCATGATCTATCTCTTCAGTTAATGGTAAGGTAAGGGAGTGTGTAGGAAATGGCAACTCACTCAGTATTCTTGCATGGAGAATCCCACGGACAGAGGGATTCTCTGGTGGGCTACAGTCCATAGGGTTGCAGAGTTGAAAACAACTGGGTGGGTGACTGAGCAGCAGCAAGGGAATGTGACAAGTTGGCAAGAAAGGGAGGGACAGCAAAGAAGCTCCCTGCTTGGCCAGAAGTGAGACTGGTGGGAGCAGTTGCTAGAACTTCCAGGGAGACGGCTATAAGATGCTGGTGTGGGTGCCTACATGTGCTAACTCGCTTCAGTCATGCCCAACTCTTTGCAACCTTATGGACTGCAGCCTTCAGGCTCCTCTGTTCATGGGGTTCTGCAGGCAAGAACACTGGAGTGGGTTGTCATTTCCTCCTCCAGGGGATCTTCCTGATTCAGGGATCAAATCTACATCTCTTATGTCTCTCTCATTAGCAGGCAGGTTCCTTACCACTAGTGCTACTTGGGAAGCCCCGGATGCTATGGGCTGATACATCAGATCCTGATTGTGTCCTACTGTGAACACGCATCTTCTCTCTACCCCTTCCAGGGACATGGAGGTAGACACCATTATCCCTCCTGCCTGAGGCAGGCACACTCAGAGAGACTGGATTTGAATCTAACCCAGATCTGTTTGACTCCTAACCCAGATCTGTTTGACTCCAGTGCTCTTTTGCTCATAACTTCAGGTCACACACACACATTTCTGAGTCTCTATGTCTAAGCTGGGCTGAGACACCTGCTTTTGGTGATTCAGATATCGGTTGTCCAGGGCTTGTCACTTTGGGAATCTCCTGTTATGGTATTGAATTAAATTGGAGGTTCAAAGACTTATTTATTTATTTCGCTTGTGCTGGATCTTCGTGGCTGTGCAGGACTTTTCTCTAATTGTGGCAGGTGGGGGCTACTCTCTAGCTGCAGTGTGCATGCTTCTCATTGCGGTGGTTTCTCTGGTGGAGCTCGGGTTCTAGGGCATGAGGGCTCAACAGCTGCAGCACGGGGGCTCAGTAGTTGCGGCTCCTGGGCTCCAGAGCACAAGCTCGGTAGTCGTGGTGCAGGCGCTTAGTTGCTCTGTGACATGCACTATCTTCCCAGATCAGGGATCGAACCTGTGTCTCCTGCATTGGCCAGTGGACCCTTTACCGCTGAGCCACCAGGGAAACCCTTGAAGACTTTATTAATAGCCTTTGCTTAAAAAGATCATTATTATTATTAAGTGCAAAAAAGCAAGGGACATTCCACTGTATGGTATGGATTTAAAAAGAGAAGGAAAGAATGGATTCCCATTTGCTTGTGTGTGCAGAGAAAACCTTTGGATGATACACAAGAAACTAATAACATGGGGGAAGAAATGGGTAGATGAGGACATGGTGGCTTTTTGCTGTGTATTCCTTTGTGACTTTGAACTTTGTACCTTGAAAATTTAATATGTATCCAAAAAACGAAGTTAAAAATATCTACGTAATACCTATGCCGATATAAACAGTGAACATTTTTTTGCCTGGACTATCTTCTGCACCCTTTATAGCCCTTCTTTTTCAGGATGCTATTGCAAAGAAGTCAGATTTTGGGCGTATCAAACAAACATTCTGGATGAATCATCCATAGAAATACATGGAAACTGGTTAAAAATTATGATGACATTATATTCTACTTAGCTATGGATTAAATAGGCTTTTCAATTGTCTTGACCTTGTATCCTACTGTTTGCTTAGGATTATATGTTCCAAGTTTCCTAAAATATAGACTTATTAAATGAACATAGGAGAAGGCAATGGCATCCCACTCCAGTACTCTTGCCCGGAAAATCCCATGGACGGATGGAACTTTTGTAAGTTGTCAGGATTTACATAAACTATACCTATGCCCAATTTAAAAAAAATGTTTTGTTCAGCATTTTCACCTTCCTGTGGGTACAGTTGCTCACTTTTCAAATTGAAGAGGGAAAAATCGTGCTTTCATTTTAAAGCAGAAAAATTACTTTCTGGATGATGACAGGAGTGAAGAGCATTAGACATAATTCTCTAATTTAAGTAGACTCTTGGGGATCAAAGAAATTCTTTGATGATCCAATTGCCTACTTAAAAGAGAGGATTTTTTTTCTCTTCTCTTCTCTCTAGGATAACTGGTACTATTCATCTGAATAAAATGTGGCTTTTAAGAGAAAGAAAGACTACACTCTGCCTTCACACATAGTGTATTTTTTTTTCCAGTGGAGTTTCTCTCATTTACGCCATTAGAGTAAAATAAACGATTCTGCTCCTTGGTGTCACGTATGGTCATGTCTAAGTGAGTCTGTATGTTTATCTTAAGAATCCTTTGGCTTAAAGGTAGCAAATAAAGTCTTCAGCTTCTTTAAATCCTAAGGAGCTCCATCTGCCTGCCTGAATAACACTGAAAACAGCACACTGATGACGGGGCAATTCTGTCTCGGAAGCCTTGCTAATTGAAGATGGATCACATCACTCCCTTAATCTGAGCACTCTGTTCTGCAAAATGATGACTGCTCTTTCACATTTGTGCTTTTCTTTCCAAGCAAATCATCATAGCTTGCTCTGTTCCACGCCAAGACAGATACAGGATAAAATGTCCAGCACCATGCTTGGTACATGGCAGGCCTCAAAAATGATATTATTATCTAAAATCAGTAAAAGGAAGGTCTGTCGGAACTCATGTTCCCCAGAAGCAGACCCTGACATGAGAATCTGAGAGCAAGTGATTTCCTACGGAAGTGCTCCCAGGAGAGGTGGGAAGGGAGGGTGCAGGATGAGAACGTCCCGGCATTGGCTTGATCCCTGCGAGCTCTGGAGGATGGAGGAAGCCTTGGAGCCAGTTGCGCCAAACGACATCTCCATCTTGGGTTGGAGTGGGTGGCTGTCATCACCCAGGGAAGGAGGGGAGTGCTGGAGGAAGGGCACTCCCCACAACATGCCACGATCCGGATTCTGAGTATGTCCTGCTTGGAGCCTTTCACCCTTGGGGGCATGCGTGGCCACTGTGGATGTGGTGACAGTCCCCTGGGAAGGGGAGATGGACTGACTGCCCGCCTCCTGGCCTAGCCTGTCACATTGGCCAGTGGAAGGCTGGAGCAGGAACGTGGCAACCAAGGGGTGGTGCGCAAATGTGTGTGATCACACCAATTTACAAGGCCAGGGTCCCCCTTATCTGGGAGGGTCTGTACTCAATCACGAGTACCCTACAGATGCTGGGGGAATGCCCCAGGGGGAACCAGGCTTGGAATAGCAACTACCATGGCCACAGGCTGAGAAAGAACTGGTGAAGGAAAGAAAACTTCCTATATGTTAATGATTTTAAGAGCACATTATTCTTTTTTCCCCCACATTTTCATTTGGTACTGAGTCCTGCAAATTAGCTAGCCAGCCAGGGTCAAGTTAAGATCATTTTTAACAGGGAGGTTCCTGTTGCAGGTCATAACAGGTGGAAACATTGTAATGCTCACATCAGGAAAAGCGATAATTATAATGCAATTCAAAATGAATTGCCATTCATCGAGTCCTTCTATGCCATTCATTGTACAAATTGCCTTATTTACCTCTTTTAAGTGTAACAAGACCATGCAAGCCATAGATGACAAAAGCCACTCTCAGAAAAGTGTGTCAGTTGCCCCGGTTCACAGACCTAGTAAGTGGAGGCTCAAACCAGGCTCCGTCTGATTGCAGAACTGTTAACTTAAGCCAGCTCTCTCCAACAGAATTACAGTGTGAGCCACTTCTACAATGTTAAATATCCTAGTAATCACATTAAAACATAAACAGGTGAGCCTAATTCTACTAATCTATTTCATTTAACCCAATATATTCAAGATATTATCATTTCCAAATGCAATCAATATAAAACTATCAATGAGAACACATATTCTTTTTTCATCTGAAATCTTCAAAATCCAGTGTCTTTTACACTCAAAGCACATCTCAATTTGGATGCTAAATTTTTATCTGACATCCCCACTTAGCATTTGGTTTTCATGAAAATGACAGTTGAAAAAAGTGGATTCACATACCCCAGATGTTCCAAGCATACTTAAACATTTTCCAGTAACTAAATCAAGCATTTCTTTTCATATTTAAATTTAAATTAATTAGAGTGATAAAAAATAAAAAATTCAGTTCCTCCAGAGCTTAAGGCATATTTCAAGTGCTCAGCAAACCCAATGCACCACCGAACCGGACAGCACAACTTGAAGCTACATATAAGCAGTTAGAGGTCACTGGGGAAAGCTTCTCGGTAGGGTCTTGAGTCAGACTTGCCAAGAGTCAAGGGACGGGAAGAGAGGTAGAGCAAGAGGGCACAGGCAAAGCATGTTATAGTCACTGTTTCCAAGAAATATTTAATGAGAGCCAACTATGCATTAGGCGCTATTCTAAGTGCCGGACATACAGGACCTGTCTTTGCCCTTGTTTTCATGTTTGTGGGGGATGTGGCCAGGGTCTGGGTAGAAGATAGACTAAACATGTGGATGCGATTCCTGTGACTGCTGGAACAAAATAGCACAAACTTGGTGGCTTAATAGGGCAGCAATTCAATCCCTCACAGTTCCAGAGGCTAAAAGTCCTAAATCACCACGCAGGCAGGGCCACGGCCCTCAGGAAGGCTCTAGGGAAGAATCCTTCTTCACTCTTTCAAGCTTCTTAGCCTCAGATATTCCTGGTTTTGGGCGGCTTAACCCCAGTCGCTGCCTCTGTCTTCAGATAGCTCTGTTCTTTCTCTGTGTCTGTGTCCAAATTTCCCTCTTCCTACAAACCAGTCATGTTGGATTTAGGGCCTACTGCATTCCAGTACTATCTACAGGTACCTGGGGTTAAGACTTCTATGTTTCTTTTGAGGGGACACAATCCAACCCATAACAACATGGAAATCTGTTTTAAAAAAAATGCAACATTTTCAAAAAGTGCTTCAATGAACAGAAAGTAAGACAGTGGGATAAAGATGGGTATAATAAGCAACCCAACTGAAAAATGGGTGGAAGGCCTAAATGACATTTCTCCAAAGAAGACAAACAGATGGTCGACAGGCACATAAAAAGATGGTCAATGTCACTAAATATTAGAGAAATGCAAATCAAAACTACAATGAAGTACCACCTCACATAGGTCAGAATGGCCATCATTAAAAATTCTACGAATAACAAATGCTAGAGAGGGTATGGCGAAAGGGGAACCCTCCTACACTGTTGGTGAATAGGTAGGTTGGTACAGCCACTATGGAAAACAGTATGGAGTTTCCTCAGAAAAGTAAAAACAGAATTACCGTATGATCCAGCAATGCTACTCCTGAGCATATACCTGGACATAAGTGAAAGTGAAAGTCTAGGGTCTTTTCCAGACCCAACCAGGGTCTCCTGCATTGCAGGTGGATTCTTTACCAACTGAGCTATCAGGGAAGCCTATACCTGGACATAACTATAATTCAAAAAGATACATGCACCCGTATGTTCATAGCAGCATTGTTCACAATAGTCAAGACATGGAAACAACCTAAATGTCCATCAACAGATAAAAAAGATGTGGTAAACACATACACACACACAATGGAATACTACTCAGCCATAAAAAAGAACAATATTATGCTATTGGCAGCAACATGGATGGGCCTAGAGTTTATCATCCTAAGTGAAATAAATCAGAAAGAGAAAAACAAATACCATGTGATATCACTTGTATGTGGAATCTAAAATATGACACAAATGAACATATCTATGAGACAGAAATGGACTCACAGACATAGAGAACCGATTTACGGTTGCCAAGGGGGAGGGAGGTGGAGAAGGGAAGAATTGGGAGTTTGGGGTTAGCAGATGCAAACTATTAGATAGGAAATAGATAAAACAACAAGCTCCTACTACAGAGCACAGGGAGCTATATTTAATATCCTGTGATAAGCCATAATGGAAAATAATATGTAAAAAAGAATGTGTATATATGGGCTTCCCTGGTGGCTCAGATGGTAAAGAATCTGCCTGCAATGCGGGAGACCGGGGTTGGATACCTAGGTTGGGAAGATCCCATAGAAAAGGAAATGGCAACCCATTCCGGTATTCTTGCCTGGAGAATCCCATGGACAGAGGAGCCTGGCGGGCTATAGTCCATGGGGTTGCAAAGAGTTGGACACACTGAGTGATTATGAAATTGAAAGTGAAAGTCACGCAGTTGTGTCCGACTCTTTGCGACCCCATGGACTATACAGTCCGTGGAATTCTCCAGGCCAGAATACTGGAGTGGGTAGCCTTTCCCTTCTCCAGGGGATCTTCCTAAGCCAGAGATCGAACCAGGGTCTCCCACATTGCAGGAGGATTCTTTACCAGCCGAGCCACAAGGGAAGCCCAAGAATGCTGGAGTGGGTAGCCTATCCCTTCTCCAGTGGATCTTCCCGACCTGGGAATCAAACTGGGGTCTCCTGCATTGCGGGCAGATTCTTTACCAAATGAGCTATCAGGGAATCCCATATATATATAACTATCACCTTGCTGAAATCAACACAACATTGTAAATCAACTACATTTCAATAAATTAAATTAAAAAATAAAAAAAGATGGGCATGAAGTGGGCTGGAGCTAAATCTCACAGGAAGAGGCGCAAGCTGAAGAGATAAAGGAGAGAGACACAAAGGCTCTGTCAGCCTTTCAGGCCAGATGTGTGCAAGGACTGCAGGCAGTTTCACTGTCTCCTTCCTTACCTTCCTAGTCTACATGGGGATTCCAGCCAGTAGTCCAAGGGAGTTGAAAGCTCTAAGAACTTGGGTGCTTCCTGAGGTCTCTGAGCAGCCATCACCCTCATTCCATTGTTCCTTGTTGAAACTTGTGAATTAAGACTCACAATGGACAAGGATGAACTTGTTATCCAACATTTTATCTGCACTACATGCTGCTGCTGCTGCTGCTAAGTCGCTTCAGTCCTGTCTGACTCTGTGCGACCCCATGCACCATAATGCAAAAACAATTTTTATGGTGGCTCCGACAACTTGGTCCCAGATCCCAGTTCTATGAGACTCAGTCAGGTGGGCATAGATCTGGATTTTTGGTAAGTGTTGATATGTTGATAAATGCCCATGTCATCATGGTGTCACCACTCAGGCATTTTTCCTTCCTATTCTTTGACTTGAGCTTCATTTTATTCACGTCTATAGCTGTACACTCTTGTTCAAGTCCCCACTGGACCAAGCCTGGTAACGTAGAGATGTCCATGGAAAGGAAAGGGGTCATAATGTTAGGCTCTGAACATTACTCTCAAATCAATTCTTTTGCGAATCTGCAGTTAAAACTATTCTCCACAGCAACATATGTGTAAAGATAATTGAAAAAAATAGAATAAAAACAAAAAACTCTCAAGGCGGGGGACATATGTACATCTATGGGTAATTCATGTGAGAGTATGGCAGAAATCAATCCAATATTGTAAAGCAATGATCCTTCAATTAAAAAAATAAAAAATAATTTTTTCAAAAAAGGAAAAATTCACTCCCCTGAAAAGAAAACTGAGTTTCAAAACCCAAACTAACCAACTAACGAAACAAAACGCAAAATTCTGAGATAATCTTATCTGCTGTCCTCCTCATTTCTAAAGTTAGAGCCCTAATTTTCCCCATAAACAAACATCAATTCCAGGTGGACTAGGAAACAAGAAAAGCAAAATCTTTCTAGAAAAAACAGGGAAATGAATTGACACCCAGTTCTAATGTGTGTGTGTGTGGGGGGGGGATGGTTTCCAATACCACTAAGCAATTCTCAGACACCTGTTGGGTGTCCTACAATTCAACTTAATTCTGATATTCTCAATCCTAAAGACAGCATTGGATCTCACGAATTAAGGCTCAGTCCCACAGGAATGCCCCCTCACTTCTTTCTCAGATACCAGTCCTGAGACCCAGCTGTCACCTTGGCTTCTGACTGACTGGCTACATGTCAGAGGTTCCAATGACCCCTTCTTGGGTTCCATTAATGTACTAGAACTGCTCTGAGAACTCAGAGAAACATTGCACTCACTAGGTTACTGGTTGATTACAAAAGGTTGTAACTCAAGAACAGCCGGACGGATGAGAGGCAGAGGGCAAGGGGAGGGGAAAGGGCCTAAAGCTTCCACAATCTCTCTGAGCATCCCACTCACCCAGCACCTCCACCTGCTCACCAACAACCCACAAGCTCTCTGCACCCTGACCTTTTGGGTTTTCTTGGGGGCTTGATTATCTAGATGCTGCTGCTAGGGTTGATTTAATCACTGGCTATTGGTGATTCAACTCAATCTCAGCCCCTCTCCCATCCCTGGAAGTCAGGGGGTGAACTTGAAAGTTCTAGCCCTCTAGTCACATGGCTGTTTCTCCTGGCAGCCAGCCCTCATCCCTAGGTGTAGTATAAAAGTCACCTCACTAACAAAACAATTTATATTTTCCTGATGACTAATGATGTTGAGCATCTTTTCAGGTGCTTGTTGGCTGCTTGTATATCTTCTTTAGAGAAACATCTGTTTAAGACCTTTGTCCTCTTTTCAGTTAGGGTTGTTAGTCTTTCTGTTGTTGTGTTGTAAGGGTTCTTTATATATTCTGGATACATAATTACCTTTGAAAAAAAAGTGTATCACTCATCCTTTGAGGAGTCAACTCAGATCCTCCAAAAAGTTAATGTCCCCAGCTAGAACTATATTTCTCCAAGTAAGGAAACATGCAGCAAAGACTGTATGTGGCCCACAAAGCCTAAAATATTGACTGACACCTGGACTATAAATTCCTCCAAGGGCAAGGATGGTTCTTGATAGAGCCATAAATACTCCCAGTGATGGCCCTTGGTCACACAAAAAATCTAGTGCTTTGTATTTAGTACAAAGTAAAGTAGTATATTTTGGAAAAAAATTATTTTCAAAGTGATTATAACTAAAAGAATTCTGAACTCCACATTTATTTCTTTGGAAACTTTATCTATATGGAACACCTCATTTTCTGGTAAAATAAAATAAATGAAGTGTTCCTATAATTTTGTTCACCAAAGGTTGTGGCTGAGCTTGTAGGAAATGATTTGAATAACAAGATACATGCTTTGGACTTGGAAGTCTGAGACAGGGTGTAAGCCCAGAACATTATTACCATCCACTCGGTTTGCTCTTCTCATTCACTGCTATGGAAACACAAGATTATTGGTACAAAGTGTCACTCAATTTATGGCTCAGGATGAACCTCTTGGGCTAGATAGAGCCAGCAATTACGTTGCAGATGGCAAAGGCCTGTAAATGTCTCGGCTCTTACCTGAAGAGGTTTCAGACTGACAGAAGCAATGCACTTAAAAATAATGCATCTATTTTAGACATCCTGAAACTTGGATATTTTCACACTGCTATTTTCACCTTCGACTAGGCTTCTCTTATACATCAGAAATAGCACAATGAAAGAGGCACCTTGCCCTTTTCTCCATTTCCATACCTTGATTTTTTTTTCTTACTCCTAGGTTGAACACGTCTCAGACCTTGACAATCAGACTAAATTTTACTGCTGACTGCAGCCTACTGGAGGGAAATGAAAAGTTGTGACTGCATTAGCCTCTGGTCTTCTATGTGAATGGCTGAGGTCTGGATTTGATTCTAATTAAAAGCAGATGGGAATTACTGGGGTGAAAGTAAAAGAGAAATAAGAGTCTGTCTCAACAATCAGTAAGGCAATTGTCTACTGAAGTAGATGTTCCACAGCACCATCAGCAGACTTTTTCTCTTAAGGGACAGAGAGTGAATATTTTCAGCTTTGTAGCCCACATGGTCTCTGTTGCCACTGTTCAACTCTGCCATTGCGTAGACAGTAAGAGAAAGAACTAGCAGGGCTTGGTTCTTAAAACTTTGTATGTACACAAAGAAGCTGTGGGCTAGATTTGGTCTGTGGGCCTTGGTTGTATACAACTAAGCTCAACTTTCAGTCAGTTCAGTTCAGTTGCTCAGTCGTGTCTGAGTCTTTGTGACCCCGTGGACTGCAGCACTCCAGGCTTCCCTGTCCATCACCAACTCCCAGAGCTTGCTCAAACTCATGTCCATCGACTCAGTGATGCCATCAACCATCTCATCCTCTGTTGACCCCTTCTCCTCCCACCTTCAATCTTTCCCAGCATCAGGGTCTTTCCCAATGAGTTGGCTCTTTGCATCAGGTGGCCAAAGTATTGGAGCTTCAGCTTCAGCATCAGTCCTTCCAATGAATAATCAGGATTGATTTCCCTCAGGATTGACTGATTTGATCTCCTTGCAGTGCAAGGGACTCTGAAGGGTCTTCTCCAACACCACAGTTCAAAAGCATCAATTTTTCGGCCTCAGCCTTCCTTGTGGTCCAGCTTTCACATCCATACATGACTACTGGGAAAACCATAGCTTTGACTAGATGGACCGTTGTCGGCAAAGTAATGTTTCTGCTTTTTAATATGCTGTCTAGGTTGGTCATAGCTTTTCTTCCAAGGAGCAAATGTCTTTTAATTTCATGGCTGCAGTCACCATCTGCAGTGATTTTGGAGTCCAAGAAAATAAAGTCTGTCACTGTTTACATTGTTTCCCCATCTATTTGCCGTGAAATGATGGGACCGGATGCCATGATCTTTGTTTTTTGAATGTTGAGTTCTAAGCCAGCTTGTTCACTCTCCTCTTTCTCCTTCTTCAAGAGGTTCTTTAGTTCTTCTTCACTTTCTGCCATAAGGGTGGTGTCATCTGCACATCTGAGGTTATGATATTTCTCCCGGCAATCTTGATTTCAGCTTGTGCTTCATCCAGCCTGGCATTTCACATGATGTACTCTGCATATAAGTTAAATAAGCAGGGTGACAATATGCAGCCCTGATGTACTCCTATCCCAATTTGGAACCAGTCTGTTGCTCCATGTCTGGTTCTAACTGTTGCTTCTTGACCTGCATACAGATTTCTCAGGAGGCAGGTAAGGAGTTCTGGTATTCCCATCTCTTTCAGAATTTTCCACAGTTTGTTGTTATCCACACAGTCAAAGGCTTTGGCATAATCACTGAAGCAGATGTTTTTCTGGAATTCTCTTGCTTTTTAGATGACCCAACAGATGTTGGCAATTTGATCTCTGGTTCCTCTGCCTTTTCTAAATCCAGCTTAAACATCTGGAATTTCTCGGTTCATGTACTGTTGAAGCCTAGCTTGGAGAAATTTGAGCATTACTTTTCTAGCGTGTGAGATGAGTGCAATTGTTCAGTAGTTTGAACATTCTTTGGCATTGCCTTTCATTGGGATTGGAATGAAAACTGATCTTTTCCAGTCCTGTGGCCACTGCTGAGTTTTCCAAATTTGCTGGCATATTGAGTGCAGCACTTTCACAGCATTATCTCTTAGGATTTGAAAGAGCTCAACTGGAATCCCATCACCTCTACTAGCTTTGTTTGTAGTGATGCTTCCTAAGGCGCACTTGACTTCGCACACCAGGATGTCTAACTCTAGGTAATTTTTCTGTGCTGTAGCTGCTGTGTTTCTTCCCCCTGTGACACACTGAGGATCTCAGTGTTTACAATTTACCCAAGGAAGATGGCTAGAGACAAAAGTGAGAGATGCTGTTTACACAAAGTATACTTTCTGTTAAGATTCTGCTAATGCATTGGGTCGGACACAAGGCTAAAATTATGGCTAATAAGAGATTGATGATCCATGAGTTCTAGCTGCATTTTGGTAGCAGATTTAACCAGAAGAATTAAGAATTGGCTGAGCTTATCTACAGGCCCAAAGGAAATGGAAAGACAATTTGTTCCAGGACAGCGTGCTTCTGTCACTCTTACTTTCATATAATTTTTTTTTTTTTGGTTTGCATTTGGATCTTTTTGAAACTTGATGTTAAGTATCTGAGTGTGGTTTCTACTGAGATTATTCAGTCATATAATTATACTGCCTCATATAAATACTCCCAAGATGCCCTTTAATTTCTTCTGAGAATAAAGAATTTGGAGTGGTATTTTATCATACATTTTAATAGTAACAGATGCTCAAATGTCTGCTAAAATCATGGTAGTGTTGAGCTGTTATAAGAAAGAATAGCCAGATAAAAGGGATGGCTTAGAAACGCACTCCCACCTCCCATATTTAACCTCATGTTACATCTTATTTTTAACCTTATTTAGGTCACAGTATTTATATAAGAGAAAAGAATATTCACAAATAAGTGACAGAGGGGTGGGTATGATAGTAGAAAAGTCAAATCAGAAAAAAAAAATTGGAAAGAAAACAGTCTAGGACCTCACCTTATACTACACACTAAAAATAAGTATCAGGTTACATGAAGAGTTATGAATGATATGAAGATATGATAAGACATGAAAGCATAATAAAATTCAGAAGAAAATTTCATTTCCAAGTGATCTCTAAGTAGAAAATGACTTTGATTCATAAAAGCAAAGAAAGAAACCAAAGTGGATAAATGAGCAGTCATAAATCTATATCAATCTATAGTCAATCTACAATTCATCTATAAAATGTAAAATTATCTCTACAACGAAAAATCAAAATCAAATAAAAAACTCAACAAATTAGGAAAATATTTTCCAGGAATAAGAAGTTAATATAAAGCATTCCTATGACTTGAACAAACAACCTCAACAGACAAAGAATACAAAGTAACAAATGAGGAAACACACAGGGTCAGTGAGCACGAAAAATTGTGTAGCCTCACTAGTGATCAGAGAAATGTATCAGAAGACATGATGCTAATTTTTATTGATCAAATTGCCAGAAGGTGAAAAATGATAATAGTAAAACTAGCATGGTTATGATGAGACAAAAACACTTTTGAATGCTGCTGTTGAGCACTGTACTTCTTTTCTATGGAACAACTTAGCAAAATGCTTTTGGAACCTGATATTCATATTCCCCAGCTTAGTTGTTTAGATTTATGAATTTATTAGGAATCTATCCAAAGGAATTGATCAAAAGTTCAGACAACGATTTATTTCTCCAAATACCTAGTATAGTATTTTTTTTTTTAGGGGAAAAATCATGGGTGGGCATACTATGGGCTATGGGTGAAATATGGCCTATCACCTGTTTTTGTGCAGTCTGTGAGCTAAGAATATTTTTTGACTTTTTAATTTATTCTTTTTAATTGAAATATAGTTGATTAGCAATGTTGCGTTAGTTTCTAGAGTACAGCAAAGTGATTCAGTTATGCATATATATATTCTTTTTCATATTTTCCATTATGGTTTATTACAGGATATTGAATATAGTTCTCTGTGCAATACAGTAGAACCTTGTCATCTATTTTATATATAGTATCTTGTATCTGCTAATCCCAAACTCCTAATCCATCCCTTTTTCACCCCCTTCCCTTTGGCAACCACGAGTCTGCCATTTTTAAATGGTAGACAAAAATTCAAAGAAGAGTAATATTCACGACATGAAAATTATATGAAAGTTTTGTTGGAACACAGCCCACCTGTTTGTGTGGGGTCTATGACGGTTTCATGCTTTAGTGGCAGACTTGAATCAGTGGACAGATGCCGGCAAGGCCTGCAAAGTCTCAACTATTTTCTATCTGGCTCTTTTTTTGGTAATTTTTTGATGACTGCTGGTATAATAAATAATAATATGCTCATATGATGTAATATTTGTAGCCATTAAAATGATAATTACTGGATGCAACTAGAGATTATCGCACTAAGTGAAGTAAGCCAGAAAGAGAAGACAAATACCATATGATATCACTTATATATGAAATCTAAAATATGACACAAATGAACTTATGGCTTCCCAGGTGGCGCTAGTGGTAAAGAACCCACCTGCCAATGCAGGGGACATAAGAGACCTGGGTTTGATCCCTGGGTTGGGAAGATCCCCTGGAAGAGGGCATGGCAACCCACTCCAGTATTCTTGCCTGGAATCCCATGGACAGAGGAGTGTGGTGGGCTACAGTCCATGGGGTTGCCCAGAGTTGGACATGACTGAAGTGACTTAGCATGCATGAAACAGAAAAAGACTCACAGACATAGAGAAAAGACTTGTGGTTACCAAGGGGGAAGAGGTTGGGGAGGGACGGACTTGGGGTTTGGGATTGGTAGAAGCAAGCTATTACATTTATTAATAGAAAGGATAAACAGTAAGGTCCTACTATATAATAGCTATAACAGGGAATACTGTTAATACTATAACAGGGAACTATATTCAATATCCTGGGATAAACCATAGTGGGAAAGAATATAAAAAAGAATGTACATGTCCGTGCATAACTGAATCACTTTTCTGTATAGCAGAAATTAACACAATGTTGTAAATCAATTATACTTCAATAAAAATAAATTTAAAAACTTAAATATTTGCAATTAATTTTTAGTAACATGAGAAAATACTCCTAACATTTTGTTAAGTGAAAAATACCTGGAACCAAACTATTTATACCAGAGCTTCCCAAGGGGAATTCTGTGGGCTAATAATAGAATACATACATTGAGAAATCTGAGTTTACAAAGTTATGCAGAACTCCTCACAGCTTTCTCTATGCTACTTTGCAGAGTGGGTCTCTCAGAGGGAGAAGGTGGTCTGCTGTGTTCCCTAATGTTTTGTTCATAGATCCCAATGTTCCATGGAACAAAATCTTGGAAATGCTGGCTTAAATACAATGGCTTCCATCACTCTAAATATAGCTTATGTTCACATACACACCAAGAGAGTGGTAAAAATGAGGCAAAGTGCTGATCATGTTTACTTCTCAGTGATAGGATTATAGATACTTTTTTTAGGAGGGGAGGGTTGCATTTTTATGTATTTTCTAGAACAAGCATGAATTAATCTTGCAACCAGAAAGAAAAAATGTTAGTATGAAAAGAACATGGAGTAATGCCTACTCAAGGAAGAAGATTCTGGTATGAAAGTAGAACCTCTGAATAAACTAGAAATATGTAGACTACTGTGTACATGCCACAAAACGTTCAAATTATTCTTATTTCTCCAGTCTTTTTCCTCCCCTGTCCCCTTTCCATGTATGTACATATGTATGTATCTATTTAGGTATATATAACTTAAAATGATTGTCTAGGGAACTTAGGATAGGCTTCCACATTTTAATACAGAAGCTAATTTGTTATTTTTGCCTTCAAGTAACAATCACTTCCTCCCAGTCAGTCAAACTAGACTAGTTTCATTTTTTACATAGACTTCTTAGTTTGGAATAATTTTAGATTTACAAAAGAGTTGCAAAGCTAGCACAGAGGGTTCCTGCACAGCCTTCACCCGGCTTCCCCCAATGTTAGCATCCTACATTTGTCAAAACTGAGAAATTAACAGCGGCATGTTACTAGTAACTAAACCCTAGAGCTTTTTGGGTTTCCACCAATTCCCCCACTACTCTTCCTTTTCTGTTCCAGGATTCAATCCAAGAAACCACACTGCATTTAGTCAACTGGTTTCTTTGAATTCAGTGGAAATTTTTAAAGAATGGGCTCCATCTCAACTGTGTGATTTATAAAGCACTCCATATAGGTGAGGTATTTGGCTACCCTTTATTAAATTCCTGGAAGAGGGCAGGAGGTATCCAGGAAACCCTCTGCTTGTGTTTCCAGACTCTCTGTGGCCTCTTTCAAATTTGCATAGCATTTTTTTTTTTTTACAGATAGCTCAATCCATCATCCCAAATAGCCCATGAAGGAGGCAAGACAAATGGCATTTTGTTTTTTCCCATTTCACTGATGAAAAAAATTGAAACCTAGAGACAGTAAAACCCATGTGGTCACACAGGGTCTTGTGTTTAGAAAGGCCTTGTGTTTGGTTTCGTACTCTGTTGCAACCTTTTTGAAAGTCTTAGGTTATGAATCAGAGGCCCTGCATTTTCACTTTGTACTAGGCCCCCAAAGTGATGAAGGCATTCCTGCTGGGAGTTCTTGCCTTGCTCACACACACAGGCAGATAGAATTGGTGCCTCTGAGGAGATCTGAGTGTTTTCTGATGTGGAATTTACTCTTCATTTACGTCAAATTTGGGACCTATGACTTGAACCCAACCTCATGGTCTGTTCCCTTAATTTCCCCAAACTTTACTTTTCTGCCTCTGTATGAATGTCTCAGAGTTTTCGCATGTAATTTTTGCCTTGATGACTTTGGTTTCTGTTTTAAAAAAACAAATCAATCAGACAACTTGCTTACCTCTGAGTTAGACAAACTATGCTGCTAATTTATGTTCATAATAATTTCCTGGCAGTGGCTACTGCCTGAGTAGCTATGCATATCATTTTATTAAACAGGTTTAAAATAAAATAAAAACAGCTCTATTTTGTTTCCAAGGTTGGTTAATTAGCTCATGCTGTTGTCAGGGCTGAACTGTGAATTATAACTCCTCTCCTGAAGGGGAGATATTAATTTTTCTACAGACATGGAAACATTTGGCTAAGCAGCGTGATTTTAAAATCAGGGAGTGCTTCTTGGTGGCCAAATAGTCAAAATACTGTTCAGTGGCCTGGAAGGCTGATCTACATTATATATATTGGCCCAGAAAGCACTTGATAAAATTGTTCATGGTTTTTGAGAGAGATGAGGGCTTCACCAAGTGAGGACTTCACCCTGGCTTTATATCATTGACAGAACCGCTGGTTTTGTCTGGGAGCAGAGGTTCGGATTGATCTATTCTTCTTGAATTTTAGCCTCATAAAGGTCTGGTTATATGGGCACTGGTTGTCCATTACAGTTGTGTCACAGTCATGCTTGCCTTCAGTTTATAGAATCAGCCACAAGAATGTAAGAGAGAGGGAGACAGGGAGAGAACGGGAAAGGAGACTTTGGGGATGTTAAGACAGGGTGAGTGTGTTCTGCATGTGGGAAGGAGATGAATTTGGGGGAGCCAGAGGGTGGACTGTCATGGTTTAATTGTGTCCCTCTTAAAGATATGCTCAAGTCCTAACTGCCCCCTGCTCCCAAATCTGTGCATGTGACCTTGCTTGGAAATAAGGTCTTCACAGATGGAATCAAGTTGAGGTGAGGTCACAGAGTGGGCCCTAATCCTAAAGGAAGTATAACCCTATTCCACATATAAAAGCACTATGATCCGTTTATACATATTAGTATATATGCAATTCCCACCTATTCTGTTTCATACATTATCTCCAAAAATCATGTCAAATTAAATATGCAGTTTTGAAAGATTTCTATTGAACTTAATATGCTAGCATGAGCATTTGCAATGTCATGAAATGTTCTTCTTCTTGTGGTATAGTCACTAAGTTCTGTCTGGCTCTTTGCGACCCCATGGACTGTAGCCTGCCAGGGTCTTCTGTCCATGGGATTTCCCAGGCAAGAATATTGTAGTGGGTTGCCTTTTACTTCTCCACGGAGTCTTCCTGACCCAGGGATTGAACCTACTTCCCCTGCATTGGCAGGCAGAATCTTTACCACTGAGCCACCAAGGAAGTCCATGAAATGTTCTTAGAAATATATTTCATATAGACTGAGTGAAATTCTTTTGTATAGATGTATCAGACGCCTCTATATGGATACACTCACTATAGCATATTTCATATAAAGATGTTTAGAAACATTTATATGTTTTTAGATATTTAGGTAAAATTCCTTTGGTCTGTTCTTTTTTAACTTAAGTTTTGACCAGGTTGCTGATTTTTCTCCCTATGGTAGATTAACAAAAATGGCTTTATATTAGAAACACACACACACACACACACACACACACTCACTCTTAATAGCTTCAAAAACCAACAGAGAAAAAACTCTTCAAATGTGAACATTTGCCATAGTCAGTTTAGGGCTTGTTAGCAAAACTTCAGGGGCTTCTGGAAAATGTCCCCTTTCTTGTAGCACAGAACTCTATCCAGGACAATACTCAGACCTGGCTGATCTGGCAGTCTGGGGACATCAGGCCTACTGCACAGAGTCTGTGTTCATGCCTTGGCATTTTGTAGTATTCTTCACCCAGTAATCCAACTGCACATTATAGAACTCAGAGACAGAAGAGGTACTCCCTTGTACATGACTGGCCTGGTGCACCTGCTGACCTGCTCTTCCCTCTGCATGGAGGAACAAATCTGTAGGAATGGGCAACAAGATAGGTATAAAGCATGTTTCTAACTTGTAAGAAATGGATAACAAATTTCATTTATAATGCTACTTCAAGCTGTAAAATACCTAGGTCTGTATCAGTAAGGATAAGGAACTTAACATCTTATTGAAGGACACGAAACAACACCTGGATAAATGGAGAAACACGCCATGTACTGTTTGAGAATGCTTAGTATTATATAAATGTCACTTTTCCCCAAACATATAAACAAATGCAGAATAATTTCTATCAGAATCCAAAAGAAAGATGTTTTTAATTCCAATTAGAACAATTGTTTTAAAAACTTAGGTGGAAGAAAAAATAAGTAAGATTTGCTAACAAAATTTATGTTTCAGAAGGTGAATAATCAGGGGGAAGGATCTTGTATTACCATATAAAACTCATAATAAATCTATAGTAATCAAAACAGAATGTCAATGGCATGATAAATATTAACCAGAAAAATGGAACATAGTAAGACTCTCAACATATATGCAAGAATATAGAAGTTAATACTGGAAAAGCTGGCATTACAATTCAGCAGAAAAAGGAAGATTATTCAATGTTTGGAGGTAAACTATTATAAACCCTGACCTTAAACCACTTATAAAATTATATGCCAAGTGGATCAATAAATCTCAATGTAAAATTAAATCTTTATGAATATTAGAAGAAAATTTAGGAAAATATTTCTATAACCTTTTGGGTGAACAGAAAGCAGGAATCAAGAAAGGAATCTTAGAGACAATCAAGAAGATAATCAAAAGTCATACACATTTAAAAAAAATTTCTGAATGAAAAAAATGTATACTAAAACCCCAAAAGAAAAGAATTTGATTGAGTCAAATACACATAGTACATATGACAGGCAAAAACTCAATACCCCCAATTTTCAAAGAACTCCTAGAAATTGATTAGGAAAACAACACAGAAAAGAATGTTCACACTTACAGAAACTAAAATGCAAATAATGAAGAAACTAACAAAAGGAGATTTAATCTTGTTAGCGTTCAAGGGGTTGTAGAGTTGAAGTACAACTTTTCCCTGTCCAATTGCCAAAAAGGAAAGGTTGATAACATTCAGTACTGGTGGCAATTTGGGAAAACAGACATATGTGTATTGGTGTGGGAAGATGAATGTAGAATCTTATGGAAAGCTATCTTTTAATATTTGTAGAAATGAAAAAGTGGATATGTCTTTGGCTCAGCAACTTGAGCTATGGGAATCCATCCTACAGGATTGAACACACCATAACATAAGGTAGAGCTGCAGGAATATGAAAGTGAAAGTGTAGTCGCTCAGTCATGTCCGACTCTTTGTGACCCCATGGACTGTAGCCTGTCAGGCTCCCCTCTGTCTATGGAATTCTCCAGGCAAGAATACTTGAGTGGATTCCCATTCCCTTCTCCAGGGGATCTTCCTGACCCAGAGATTGAACCTGGGTCTCCCACATTGCAGGCAGATTCTTTACCATCTGAGCCACCAGGGAAGCCCATACAGGAATATGCAGGCAGCTTTTTCTTGTAGTGCAGCAACTGGAAAAACTTTGATATTCCTCAGTAGAAAAACAGTTGAATTAATCATGCAAATTCTTACCATGAATGAATACTAGAAAAATGAATTACGTATATATATATATATATATATATATATATATATATGGACTTAGAGACATGCAGTGATGTTACTAAGGAAGAGTGGGGAAATAATCTCAGGGTAAAATATAGAGTGTGATGTAAGTTTAGTAGAGAAAAATAGACCCTACTACTCATATGCATGTATTTACTTACCAACATAGTGAGAGATGGAGTGAGATGCATTTTTTTAATTATAAACCAATGGAAAACAAAATTTCCATTTTTTAAAAGAGAAAAAATTGATTATGTCCATTTCTAACTGTCTCCCTGTGTCTATCTATCTATATCTTATGTATTGCCATCATGGATACATATAGTTTAGAATCTTGCTTTAGCAACTTAACTGTGCATTTCCCATATACTTTTAGTAGTTAGTTTTTTAGCCTGATTTACATTAATTAATGAATTAATTAATCTTTAAATTAATTAATTATTTAAAATTGAAGTATGGTTGGTTTACAATATTATATAGTTTCAAGTGTACAGCAAAGTGATTCAGTTACACGTATATGTATCTATTCTTTTTAAGATTCTTTTCCCATACAGGTTATAAGTATTTAGTTTTTAATGGCTGAATGGCATTTAATTTAATTAAAGTATCATGATTTTCTTAACTATTCCCCTAATGGTGTGTGAAAGACAATGAAAGTCGCTCAGTCATGTCTAACTCTTTGCAACCCCATGGACTGTAGCCTGCCAGGCTCCTCTGTCCATGGATTTTTTGAGGCCAGAATACTGGAGTGGGTAGCTGTTATTTTCTCCAGGGGATCTTCCTGACCCAGGGACTGAACCCAGGTCTCCCACGTTGCAGGTGAATTCTTACCGTCTGAGCCATGGGTAGGTGTATGTTATTTTCAGTTTTCTGCTATGTTGGTTATTGCTGCATGAACACCTAATATTTATTATTCTTATTCCATTGATTAGTTTAAAAATAGTTATCTAATACATGATTACTATACAAACTATATAGGTATATTTGTCGATCCTGTTCCACACTGTCTTAGCTATGATATTTTATATCAGATATTTGAATTCAGGTTCAATGTAATCTTTTCCTGTCTGTAGGCAAACTTTCTGAAGGCAGATCACAGAATAATCTGCCAAGTGCTGATTTTCCCTGCATTTTACTGCTACCCCACCATAAGGGCACACATTACCACTTGTTCATTACAACTAGAAATTTTAAACATGTATATCAAAATGTCTTAAGAGCTGAAAGAATCTTTTTTTTTTTTTAGAAGAATTTGACAGCATCATTGAAAATAATAGCAGTAATTTGCAGTTATCTGATACTCTTACTCCACTGGATGACTCCACTTTCTTTTTTAGTATAATGGATTGATGCATAATTTTTTATGCTGCTTTGCTACCGTCTCTGTACACATCACTTAGGGAACAGCCTTCACTTCTTTGAGTTACAACAGCTTATTAGTTGAAATCTGAGAGAACTATGGCTTCTGTTTCCCTGGTCATTGATGTTTCCATGAATCACATTTCCCATGTTTTTGATGTATCTTTGTACAGTAGATTCTCTTGGGTATTTAGAGGGAGATTTCACACACAGAAGGCAATGGTACCCCACTCCAGTACTCTTGCCTGGAAAATCCCATGGATGGAGGAGCCTGGTAGGCTGCAGTCCGTGGGGTCGCTAAGAGTCAGACATGACTGAGCGACTTCACTTTGACTTTTCACTATCATGCATTGGAGAAGGAAATGGCAACCCACTCTAGTATTCTTGCCTGGAGAATCCCAGGGACGGGGGAGCCTGGTGGGCTGCTGTCTACGGGGTCGCACAGAGTCGGACACGACTGAAGCAACTTAGCAGCAGTAGGCTTTAAGACACCCCTCCCCCGCCACCTCTCTTCTCTATTGACATCTGGGGGAATGAGGATTGAGGTGTCTTACTCCGCTCTTTTTGTCTCTTATAAATGACTCAGCTATCCCCATGAGTCATGGATGTGCATTGCTTGACTGTTTTCCACTACCTTTGGGGTTTATTAAATAGGTTCTGACCTTCTTGTTCTCCCTCTCAAGACAGAATTCCTACCATGGTTATCTAATAAGATGACAGATGTTTTTATCTCCTCTTTTTAAGCAATCTCAGCCAGCCCAGACAAGACATTTTGTATTCTTAAGCTTCCTCGGTCATGATTTAGAAGCTCTGATACTTTCATTTAATTAAGCCTTGCTTTTAGGGTAAAGGGGTCATAGGACCTCATGTTTTATTACTTCTCCAGCATCATCAAAATACCACTAGTATATTACCTGCCACGCTCCCTTCCTCTGTCCTGATCGAGAATGTAAGACATTGGTGGTGGTAAAGACACCTGTTTTAAACGCGTGTAACAGATGGTACAGTTTGAACTCAACAGAAGTAGAGGAGAAATGGGATGCAAACTACTTGCACAGTTAGAAGCCATTTAACTGATGTCCTGCACACTCGGATGACACAGATCGCTTCCTAAGTAATGCACCTTAAATTGAAATGCGCTAAGATATTCACTATTTCACTTTCTGCTAATTTCTTTTTCTGCACGAAAAGCAAGCTTTTGTTACTTAAATATTAGCTACCCTCTGCCCTCCCCTCCCTCACCCTCCGTCATCTAACAACCTCACTAGTAACTGGCAATGGGATTGGTATTATGTTAAGTGAGTTAAACAGATGTAGCTTCCACCTCTATGACTTACGTTCTAAAAATAGCATTTCACAGTGCTACTGCAGTTGAAGGAAAATAAAAACACATGGAACAATGTCATAAAAAAATGTTACACCAGCTGTTCCGCCTACCTCCCTGTTTTCTTTTTGGGTGCATGTGAAGTATAATTACATACAGTACAATGCTCTGATCTTTAGTGTGCAATTTGATGAGTGTTGACAGTATGTACACTTATGTAACTAACACTTCAATCAAGATATAGAATCTTCCATCACTTGAGAAATAGCCTTTGTACGCTTTCCCTGTTAATTCTCCTTTCCGCCAGGGAACATGTATTCTGATTTCTATCACTATAGATTAGTTTTGAATGTTCTGGAATTTCATACAACTGGAATTGTATGGTATATACTCTCGGTGTCTGGTTTTTTAGAACCAAACTAGTGCTTTTGAGATTCATCCACGTTGTTGCATGCATGAGTATTAATTTTTCTTTAATGCTGATATGTATTTCATAGATAGATATACCACAATTTGGTTTTCATTCTTCTACTGATGTGTGTTTGTAGTTTGGGGTTATAGTAAATAAAGTGATGAATATACTTGATAGAGTGTTTTTGAGGACACGTTTTTCTTTCTCTTTGTACAGTCCCTGGTAATGGAATCATGAGGTAGTTTTATGTTTAACTTTATTAACAAATTGCCATATGGATTTGGCATATACATTCCTGTCAGCAATGTATGAGAGTTTCCTTTGCTCTAAATCCTTGTCAACATTTGTTTAGTATTGATAGTTTTTAATTTTT
This sequence comes from Capricornis sumatraensis, assembly GCF_032405125.1. Taxonomy (NCBI): domain Eukaryota; kingdom Metazoa; phylum Chordata; class Mammalia; order Artiodactyla; family Bovidae; genus Capricornis; species Capricornis sumatraensis. The sequence goes on along the minus strand of NC_091092.1, from coordinate 133,460,488 downwards.
AAATTACAATTTCATATTTAAAATTGTAGCCATTCTAGTGAATATGGAGTGGTATCTCACTGTTTTCATTTGCATTTATGTGGTAACTAACAGTGCAAAGCATTGTTTCATGCTTTCATTGGCCATTCACATATCTACTGTTTTGACGTATCTGTTCAAATCTATTACCCAATTTTAAATTCATTGTTTGTCTTTTTGTAATAGAGCTGTGGGAGTTCTTTACACATTTTGGACACAAGTTGGATATATATATTTAATATATATTAAATAATATTAATTAAATATATATTTAACTTTTTTCAAGTCAGTGGCTTGAATTTTTATTTTCTTAATGGTCTCTTTTGTAGTAAAAGTAAAAGTAAAAGTCTCAAATTTTTATGAAGTCCATTTTTCAATTTTTTTTCTTTTAAGGGTAGAGACTTTTGCATTCTTAGAAATCTTGGCCTAAATTTTTGTCTAGTAGCTTTATCGCTATGCTTTTTTGCTCAGGTCGGCAATCCACTTTGAGAAAAGTTTGTGTAGGGTGTGAGGTTTGGGTTGAAGTTCATCCTTTTTTAAATGGATAGTCATTTGTTCCAGTGTCATCTGTTGAAAATACTTTCCTTCCTCATTTAACTGTTGCGGATTCTTTGTCTACAATCATTTGGCCATAGGTTTGTGGATCTGTCTTGTCTCTATGGTGCTTTGTTGACATAGATGGGGATCCTATGTCAATATCACACTGTACTGATTGCTGTACCTTTATAGTAGGTCTTGAAGGCAGGACTGTGAGTCCTCTAGTTTTGTTTTTCTTTTTCAGGAATTTCAGTCCCTTGCATTTCTTTTCTTTGGTAGAAGTTTTTTTTTTTTTTTTAAATTAATTAACTAGGTTGCACTGGGTCTTTGTTGCCCTGTACGGGCTTCCTTTAGCTGTGGCAAGAGGGGTCCACTCTTCGTTTCTGTGCAGGGGCTCCTCGTTGGGGTGGCTTCTCCTGGGGTGGAGCACAGGCTCTAGGCACTCGGGCTCAGTAGTTGTGGTCCATAAGCTCAGTCGTTGCAGCTCACGGGCAGTCCCTTGATTTCTATGTGAAGTTAAGAATTAGCTTTCAATTTCTACAAAACACTATCTGGGCATTTTTTTTCTTCTGTCTTCATATTAACCTTGATAATTAACCTAATACTCCATTTCATTATACCATGAAGTTTTCATTATGTTCAAGAAAGTCTTGGTTTCTGAAAAACACTTTAGAAACTGAAGTATTATTCTATGATCATGTCTCTCAAACACAAATTATTACTGAAAAATCAAGTTTTCCCTTTATATCTAGTATAAGAATTCAGGCTGACTTCAAAAGCAGATGTGGGCTGATTGCTGTCATTTGAACATTAAGAAATGCCAACCCAGAGGAAGCCAGACATGCTTATCAACACATTGTAAGTTAAACACTGTCACTCCGGGAAATCGCTTGGAGGCCAAAGTGATTGTTAAAAAAAAACAAAGTAAGAGGCATATCTGAAAGTAAAAGACAGTTTGTGATTTAAAGAGGACACTCTGATGATCCACAATGTGGCATATTAAAACTTTAGGTTATTACTTAAATGAATACATAAAAGGAAGAACAAAACATTCCAGACTTTGCAGACCCTTAATAATATGTCAACGGGGGTCCTAAGATGCCACTTGGAGAGCCTCAAACACAGTGTTTTTAACCATTTGGTTTTCTGCTTGGCACCTAATAGGCATGTATCAGTTAATTCTACTATAGTTTGAATATAGGTGTTTTCTTCACTGTTTCTTGAATGACTGCTTATACATAGTTATTGGGGGCAGTGGTTTACAGGACACTCAAGAAGACACTAGGGATTGAATAATTTGCATGCAAAAAACCCACAAAGGGAGTAACTTTGGGGACAATGGCTTCATTTATTCATTTCCTCAGGGACCTACTGTATAGTAGGAACCGTGTTAGGTGTTGGATATTGAATGATGAACACAACGCTTCTCTTTCATGTATACATTGTATACACTGCAAGCTTCATGAGACAGAAGCATATTGTGTTCATAAAAACACAACTATTAATTGTGAAACATGCAACGAAGCAAATGATAAAAATGCTATGATAGAGTCAGTCATTAGACTGATCGGTGTTAGGGGAGGCCTCTGTGAGAAGAGAATATTTTACTCAGTGTAAAGTCAGATTATGTAAATTAAAGGAATTTTTCAGAGCACCTTGAAGTAAGACATTGGTCACACCAACTGGGGTTAAAATGGGAAGCTCTGGGGGAGCTAATTTACAAAACAGACCTTTGAGTATTGGAGGTGGCTTTGTGGAAGATAGTGGGAGGGAAGGAAAAGGTATGTAGTAGACCAATAAAGTTAGGAAAATGATGCTAAAAGACAAAGAGAGATAAGTATATAATTTCTGGGGAATAAGCAGAAGATGGGGATAGTTGACAAGGCCAAAGTTTATGACAAAGTTATTAGACAGTGCTTGGTGTATCAGAGGTTCATTTAAATGGATGGAAAATTTTCCAAACCAATGAGAAAATATCATGTTAGATCCTCTTATTTTTTCTTAGTCTCACCTCCCTGAATGTTTTGTTACCAATGCTTTAAAAAAATCTACTCAAGTTCCACGCTAATATATTGATGCTATGTGTTCTGAGGGACCTATTTATAGATGAGATGTTCTTTTACAAGATCATTTTGAAGATCGTCTGTGTGGGAATACATTCCTTTGGGCAGAGACCAAGATATGTCCCATGGGATGCGCACTTCTTCTGAATATACTGAATAGTACAATGGTGATCACATTTTCAAGTGAAAAAAATTATTTTATATGCACACCATTTTCATTTGGAGCTACTAGTTTGTGGGTCATATGTTTAATCTGGCTTCCCTGGTAGCTCAGTGGTAAAGAACCTGCCTGCCAATGCAGGAGATATGGTTGGGAAGATCCCTTGGAGAAGGAAATGGCAACCCAGGATTGGCAAACCTCCAGTATTCTTGTCTGGGAAATCCCATGGACAGAGGAGTCTGGCAGACCACAGTCTATGGGGTTGCAAAAGAATCAGACATGACTTAGGGACTAAACAAAAACAACATGTTTCATCTGCGAATATGAGAATAATCCTATGCAGAAATTTGGTGACCACCTGAAAATATTACTTCAAGTATTTATAATCTTTCTCAAACCATAAACATCATTCATTATTAATTCAGCCATGAAACTAGAATGTAATTGAAATAGTGAAATAGCCCATGGGTCTTGTAAAATCGGTTTTATAAGCTGATTATCTTAGGGACAAATGTAATAACCCAATAAACACAATACATAGGATTTTCTGGAAGTGCATATATCACTTGCATCATTTTATCTTCTCAGTTCCTCCACAGATGATCTGTTCAGCTGTTATTGAATAACAGGAGTATCTCCCAGATGCCAGAAGTACAAGTTTTCATTCATGAGTATTTTGTTCCCTCCATGGGTCTGATACATTTTCCCTTCATATGTAGTTAATACTCTTACAAACTATAACTCTGTGTTGTGGCATATAAATTGCTGATATTTTTTAGTGCACTCAGGATGACCTAAAAGGTGGGAATATGAATCTAAATAGTTAATTAATCACAACATAGATGAAATTTTTTTTAGCAATGAAAAAGCAAAACATGGAGAGATCAAATGTTAACAAGATACCTGGTGGACTTGGAGCTTTCCAGGGTGTCATAGAACTTTCTGTTTCCAGGAATGCTCAAAGCCAAAGCTAGTGTGCCTTAGAAGATGGGGTGGTGCTGGTGGGTAGGCATGCTGGCTGAATGGGCCTCCTTGGTTCCTTTACAGACTACAAGTTTGCTTCCAGCAAACTATGCAAGCCGTGTCTTCAACCCACTCTTAGTTGAAAAGGAGACAAGTATGACTGCTAATTTTTAGCGAAATGCAAATCAAAACAACAATGAGGTACCACCTCACGCCAGTCAGAATGGCCAGCATTAAAAGGTCTACAAACAATAAATGCAGGAGAGGGTGTGGAGAAAAGGGAACGCTCCTACACTGTATCTAGACAAAACTATAATTAAAAAACATACATGCACCTTTATGTCCATAGCAGCACTATTCACAATAGCCAAGACATGGAAACAAGCTAAATGTCCATCAACAGAGGAATGGATGAAGAAGACGTGATATATATATATATACATACATGTATTATATATATAATGGAATACTACTCAGCCACAAAAAAGAATTAAAGAATGCCATTTGCAGTAACATGGATGTACCTACAGAGAATCAAACTAAGTGAACTAAGTCAGAAAGAGAAAGACAAATACCATACGACACCACTTATATGTGGAATGCAAAATATGACATAAAGGAACTTACCTATGAAACGGAAACAGGTGCACAGACATAGAGAGCAGACTGGGGCTGCCGAGGGGGAGGGGATGGGGAGGGAAGGACTGGGAGCTTGGGATTAGCAGATGCAAACTGCTATATACTAGATGGATAAACAACAAGGTCCTCCTGTAGAAAACAGGGAACTATAGTTAATATCCTGTGATAAACCACAATGGAAAAGAATATGAAAAAGTATATATATCAATGTATATATGTATAACCGAATCACTTTGTACAGCAGAAATTACCACAACATTGTAAATCAACTATACATCAATAAAATTAAAAAAAAGAAAGAAAAGGAGACCAGTAAAGGCCGAAAATAATAATGTGACCTAAAAATTAGGTGTGGTTTCAATGGCTGTCTAAAAAGCTACCCGTAGTAGCTCCTATTTTTCAAAATTGTATAATTGTCACATCCAGTTCCTTGCCCATCTGAGTGAAGTGTTAGAATCTATTTTTCCCAAGAAGTAGAAGGCGTTGGGAATGAAGGCAGTGTATCCCATACTTGGCCTAATTTACTATAAAAATCTTCCAATGGAGTCATGAAGAATCTGTGGTTTTCTTGCTGACCCTGAAGTGTGGGTTCCAACAGAACCATTATCATCAGATGATTTATCATCCTTAAAAATCGACTTTTCCAAGGACCTCAGGATGACCACTTATAATTTATCACTTATTCTAAAATGAAGTGAAGATACTTGATAAATTGCTCAGCCTAGCTTCAGAAAGCTTGGGTGCACTCTGCTTTTCAGGTAGAGAAACAGCTTCCTTGACATAACTGCCTGGCTTTCTTGACCTTGCTGCCTAAATTGTTTTAGATTTTTGTTCTTTGAGTTCTTGATCCACCCATTTTAGGGTTTCAAAACGTAGAACTAGTTCTTATGGCCCACTTACTGTTCAAGAAACAACTAGATAAAACCGCGAACGTCAGTCTCTTTTTTAAAATGTAATTTTAGAAGCTATGGATAACTTGATGTAATTGAACTGTAGGGGGCAGGAAAGAATTAGACAGCAGCGATTCTTCCTGCTGTGTGTTTTGGCCAAGGCAGCCTTTTCTTGATAAAAGAAAGATTTTAGTCAAGCCTCTGCAAGATGATGTCATCTGTAGTGGAATGGAGGAGACACTGATGGGTCAAAATACTTTTCAATAATGTTATAGACTCTTCCAGACAATACAAAGTCTAGAAAGTATTCCTTTTCTCAGCGAAAGCTGTGCATAGCGCTACTATCTGAATAGCACAGAACGGAAGGAATACATGAGTCTTCTGAGTTAGGGGCAAGGAAGAGATAGGACCTTCTATCCTTTATGCTGGGGCTTCCCAGGTGGCGCTTGTGGTAAAGAATCCACCTGCAAGGCAGGAGATATAAGAGACATGGGTTTGATCCCTGGGTGGGGACGATCCCCTGGAGGAGGGCATGGCAACCCACTCCTGTATTCTTGCCTGGAGAATCCCATGGACAGAGGAGCCTGGTGGGCTACAGTCCAGAGGGTCACATAAGAGTCAGACAGGACTCAAGTGACAGCACACAGCACACACACCCTTATGTGTCACCCTAAATTTGCCCTGGCAGTATAGCTCCATGGCTAAGGAATTTTAAACTACAGGGTGAAGGGACCTTGACCTAAAACTACCCAGGGGAGCAGAGCATGGGAGTCACCTCTCTACTTCTTAGGATGAAGGGAATTTTTTTTTTGCCTGCTTAGTATATAGTTAGGGAACCACATGGTCCACATGGAGCTGACCCCACCCCCTGCGAGTCCAGATGTGGTCACCCATGGCCCAGGCCTGGCCCGTGAGAGCCTGTTCAGGACTCTGGGTAATCATTCAACAAAGAAGTTCTCCTCTCTACTGGTCTGGTTAAAGCGGTGGAAGGAGGGTCTGGTGCTGCCATGTCAGAAAAGTCTAATTACAGAGAAGCAGAACCCAGTGATGATGACTTTCTAATCTTTGGGCACTTGGATGAGGTGGCATAGCCCACGTATAACCTCTAGGATGCCTGGGAAGCATGGAGGGAAGATAAAAGGAAAAAAGAAAAAGGGAAAGAGAAGGAAAGGGTAGATGAGTGCTTACTCTTTGCTGTGAAGCCTAGGATGAGTTTCTTTGGGGAATAATAATAACCACCTCGCAGGGCTGTGATGAGGGTTACAGCAAATATGTTAGTTGCTAAGGAGGAACCTGCCTACCTACTGGCCGCCTGAAGAGCTGGAGGGATCTACGTTATTTTAGGCTTAACGTTAGCCTCTGAAGCACCTCATTCTGCAAAATTTGATTTTTCTCTTCTGTAAAACGAGGAGTTCACACTCGATCACCTGTGCGGTCCAGATCTTCCCAGGAAGCTTCTTCCCTTGGGAAAGCTCTGTGTACGCACGAATAATGCAGGTGCAATGACGCCGAATGCCCACCAGGGGACACTGTGGATACAGTTGACTCCTCGCTTCATCAGTCTTGTTAGGACTGCAGGCAGGTACCACCCGAGACAGTGGGAAACCCCGCTCAGCCACACTACACGCCCTGGGGCAGGTCACGTGCTACACCCTCACTTTCCTTGTTATGTGGCGCGGACACTACCCTTTGCTTCCTCGCGTCCCAGTCATCCAGCAGGTGCAATATGTATTTGTTCATGATAAACTCCTCCTTCCAAGCCAGTATAGTTCAGGTAGGCATTTTCTTTCCCTGAAGAAAAGCATTGTGCTTAATTATCAAAACTAAAAATCTTGTGCCTCTGATAACAAGGTGAGTTGGAACACAAGCATTTAAGCAGGAGCTTGGTCCGGTTCTCTTTCATTCTCAGTTCTGGTGTGTGCTGCCTGTCATCTCAAAGCCGTGACTGCTGAGAAGATGCCTGGTCTTGCTGGGACACTGTGTTAGAAGCAACAGTCGTCTCCCAGAACTTGTCATTTCATGGACCATGTGAGTTCTAGCCTTAGATGCAAGGGTCAGGGGAAGGTGGGGAGCATGTGAGTCTGAATATGGGTGCATGTTCCTTCTCCCCACTGAAAAGCAATTCTATTTTTCAGAGGTGGTGGTTTAGTCACTCAGTCGTGTCCAACTCTTGCGACCCCATGGACTGTAGCCTACCAGGCTCTTCTGTCCATGGGATTTTCCAGGCAAGAATACTGCAGTGGATTGCCATTTCCTTCTCCAGGGGATCTTCCCGACCCAGGAATCGAACCTAGGTCTCTTGCATTGCAGGCAGATTCTTCACCGACCAACCTATGAGGGAAGCCCATTTTTCAGAGAGGCTTACTTTATTTTGTGGGTCTGGAAGAGATGGTAATCTTAATAAATCACCATGTCCACTCCTACGTTTCCCATAGTCCCTTGAAGCTAGGCTTGAACCTGTGACTATTTTGGGCTAAGGAACTGACTGGAAGTGACACGTGTCACTCCTGGCTAAAGCAATTAAGAGTCTGGGTGTCACCTGCATCTCCCTCTTCACCTGCTACTTTGACCTGTAGCCATGGGTTCCAGTTTGCATAACTACAAAATGGAGGAGGATGGACTGAGTATGACTAAGAAAGAAACTTTTCTGCATTGTCGCTGACATTCCAGAGGTTGTTTTTGGGTACTGCAGCATTGCCCACCTTATCCTAACACAGTGGGAATGTGAACACGTATGGAGAAAGTGATGGGCTTTATCCAGAAGCTAACTGCAGTCACTGACATTTTAATTCTTAATGCTTATAAATTTTGTTATTGACAAATTTGTGAGCATTGGGGAAAGGAACATTCCTATAAGCCGAGTGCTGTGTCAAGGAAAGTGCCGATATCTGGAAAGCATATTCCTGGGTTCTAGTAGAACCTGGAAATTATCATATGGACATTTAATTTTTTTATTATTTTTTTAACTTTTTATTTTGCATTGGTGTGTGTGTGTGTGTGTGTGTGTGTGTGTGTGTGTGTGTGTTAGTCACTCAGTCATGTCTGACTCTTTGTGATCCCATGGACTGTAGCCCTCCAGGATCCTCTCTCCATGGAATTCTCCAGGCAAGAAAACTGGAGTGGGTTGCCATTTCCTTCTCCAGGGGATCTCCCCAACCCAGGGATCAAACCCAGGTCTCCTACATTGCAGGCAGACTCTGTATAGTCCATTATTAATGTTGTAATAGTTTCAGGTGAACAGTGAAGGAACTCAGCCCCATGGACATTTTAATGCACCCAAATATAATGCATTTGATTAATACATGTGGGTGAATGTTGAAGAAATGGTCCTATGGAAAAATAGCCATGAAGTTTAATAAAGGATCCAACTTCTAGGTAAAAGAAGCCCAACCACTCTTAAAACTCGTGGAGGTGCTGCAATATCTTGCCATGCTCTGGAGAGCAAGGTTTTAGTGTTTTTAAAAAAAAAACAAACAAAAAAAAAAACGCAGACATTCCTCTTCTCTCTACCCAAGCCCAAATGGCATGCTATCCTAATTTTACCAAGATGAAAAGAACTTCAAACAATTTTTTCCCAAGCAGATTTATTTTTGATGTCCTTTGATTCCAAGTTCTAAACCAAAAGAAAGGAATTTTTAGTTTGATGGTTATGACCCTAATGGAATTTTTTCCCCCAGAACAAGACAGATAAGAAAATATTTAATAGAAAATTCTTCATTTATTACAAAATTCTGGTGCATATTGTTAAAGCTCACTGGTGATTAAGGATTTTTATGGTTAGTCACATGTGAGAGAGTCTACTTTCTACACGATACAGCTTGATTCGGCTTTATTTACTGACAGATTTAGTTTTAATTGGCTTTCTCCTATTCATATTTCCCTCCTTTTATTAAGTCAGATGCTAGAATGTTCTTCAGCAGCCCACATCTCACAGGACCTCAGGCTTGTCTTTCTGCCTTAGGATTCAGTTTGAAAGTGAGTTATCTCCTCAAGGTCTCAATATCGCTCCAATAAGAAGGAGATTCCTCAAGGGTCCACAGCAGCTATCATGTCATGCTATTAAAGATGTCCTTAGAATCCAGACATTCAGCTCCAGGCTTCCCAGATGACAATCCTTGGTAAGCTGAGAGGGGTGCAATTCTCCTGAGTCCCCTGGAGACCTTCCCTTCAGGTGTCATAGATGTATTCTCTCTGCCTTGGGGGACCCGCAGGCATTGTTCCTAGATGGGAGCTCTGTTCCATACATTACATAGTGTGGAACAGCTGTAAGAGGCTACCCTTCTGTTTGCTTCAGTTTTAATACTCTAACTTAGGATCTTATGATTAACTATGAAAAATGTAAAACACCAGTGAAAAGATACTCAACTTTTATAAGATGTATTTCATTTTAACTTTATGTGGGCTCCATCCTGGACTTGACCTGGATTAGCAGATTACGATGAGCTCTGGGAACAAATGGGGGAGCCCAGCTATTATCTCTGTGTTCATGATAGGCTTGCCACGGTCCCTGAACTTTTCAGGGGCGTCCCTCTATTTTCTGAGGCGATACTGTTAAACCATATCTTTTTCCTTCAAGGTGCTAGGGAGGGTTTACAAGGCTGTACAAACCTTATCAGGCTGGTGATACAGTGCGTGGTCTGACCTAGGCTTACACTAGTTCCCTATTGCTGCATAACAGATTACCCTGAAAGTTAGCAGCTTCCAACAGCAGACGTGTTAGCTCGCATACTTTCTGAAGGTTAGGAATCCAGCTGTGGCTCAGTTGAGTGGATCTGGCTTAGTATCTCTCATGAGACTGAAGTTGAACTGTTGGCCAGGGCTGCATTCACCTCAGGGTTTGACTGGGGCTGTAGAATCTGCTTCTATGCTTATGTGTATGGTTGTTGTCAGGCCGCAATTCCTTACTGACTGTTGGGAACTTATGACTCTGTATGTGTGTGTGTTATTTGCTTAGTCATGTATGACTCTCTGCGACCCCATGGACTGTAGCTCGCCAGGCTCCTCTGTCTATGGAATTCTCTAGGCAAGAATATTGGAGTGGCTTGCCATTCCTGTAGGGCTGCTCAAAACACGGCAGCTTGCTTTCTTCAGAGTGAGTGAGTCAGGAGAGGACCACAAGAAAGTGCCCAAGAAAGAAGCCACACTCTTTTCTAACCTAATCTTGAAGATGCCCTCCCTTCATTCTGCTGTGTGCTCCTGGTCACACAGACAAACCCTGGTGTCATTGGAAGAGGAATACACAAAAGCGCGAACAGAAAGAGGCAGGGATCAAGGGGGCCACCTCGGAGCTGGTTACCACACTGACTCTTTCTTTCACCAGCTCTTTTCCAGGGCGCCAGGACCTCTGACCCTTTGGTTCCTCCAATGTGCCATGCTCACCCTAGCCACGGTGCCTTGTGCACCCTCCACTCTTCTATCCCCTGGTTAACTGCTGGTCACAGTCCCCTCAACCATTAATTTCCTAGAGATGTCTCTGCTCTTAACATCGTTGTTAAGTTTACACTGAGTGCTTCATTAATTAATCTCTTTCTCTACCCACCCTCTGGACGATAAACTCTAAGCTTCTGTTCATTTTTACTCACGAATGTATCCTTGGCTCAGTGGCTGACACGAAGTAGATTTGTTGAATGGAGAAATTAACAAATAAAGAAGATCAAGGTCAGTGCAAGGGGAAAATATGTGAGAGGAAGTCCAGGTATGTAAGGATAATAGGTGTGTGAACTCAAATTTTGTGAGGTGAAGAATTGGGCATTTCTCCTTCCTCTGATGTCCTCTATTCCTTCCCTTTTATCTGCATGCCCCCTTTCTGCCTTTCCCCCCCCTTCTCTTTTTCTATGAATTTTTCTTTGGCTTGTCTTTACCACTTTACACTCTGTCATCGTCTCATTGATAGAAATTGTAAAAGGGGAAACACACAGGTAGGAACAGGAGAAAGAGAAGAGAAGTGAGCTGTGCAGTAGGAGTAAGTGTTTTATATACCTGGGCAGAGAACAGGAATTTGAGGGAAAACTTTTCTTGACCAGGAAACATGCTGCTGGCTTGTACAAGTAGGTATTTGGGGCAGAGCGTCTCGGTCTGTTCATTCAATCATATATTCATTTAACAAACACTTAGGAAAAAAAAAAAACTTTCCTGAAGAATGGGTTGAGTGTTAGGGATACAGATGGGCTGGGTGCTGGGGATATGAAGACTTAAGGAGACAGGCTTCCTGATATTAAGGAGATCACTGTCTCACATCTTGGTCCTCAAATGTGGTCTAGGAATGGCTGTGCCCACATCACCTGGGAGCCTGTCAGGAGTGTCACAACCTGGGCACCAACCTAGATGGACTAGATCAGGATTCGTACATCAACCAGATGCCCAGGTCATCTGCATATCCATTAAAATGTAAGAAAGCGCAGACAAGTTAAAAAGCCAAGGACAACAGGTGAAGTGTCAGGGTGGACGTGATCACACAGCGCTATGGGCTCGCACTGGAACACCATCTGGCTCTTGGCTGCCGATGGCAGGCAATGTGAGCGGGGAGGTCAGGAGGTGGCAAGTGAATGGGAATTTGGAAAGGGAAGCATCCCCCAGTGTGTAGCGTGCAGAGGAAGCACAATATCTGGCAACTCACTGGTGCTCAGAGGCAGGGCCCCTTCAATTATTCTAGTTATTCGGCTAAGTGATTGAGTACACCTGAAACTAACACAACATTGTAAATCAACCAGACTCCAATATAAATTAAAAATTAAATTAAAAATACAAGTTATTCAACCTGGGTTGAACTAGAGTTCAAAACAAGAAGTGACAAGAGATGAGGTTCAACATGTGGATGGAATCAGGTCAGGAACGGTTAACTGTGCCCTCCTAACAAGGATGGGCGTTATTTTTGAAGGCCTTGGAGAGTCATCAATTGTTTGAGTTTGCGCTGGTGGGAAGTCATCCTGAGAGGGACAGGAGCAGAGTGAATAATAATACAATAGTAATATTTACTGACCATGTATTGTATGGACATGCTATGTGCATGTGTGAGTGCTAAGTCGCTCAGTCGTATCTGACTCTGTGCAACCCCATGGACTGTAGCCTGCCAGGCTTCTCTGTCCATGGGATTCTCCAGGCAAGAAATACTGGAGTGGGTTGCCATGCCCTCCTCCCGGGGATCTTCCCAAGTGCTATAACAAGTATTTAAGATGCCTTATTTCACTTAACCAACAGAAGCAGCCTATGAGGAAGGTACTATGACAAGTTCTAGGGGGACAGGCAATGGTCTTCCCTTTGCACAAGTTGGGGTGTAGGGAGAAGTTTCCCTGGGTGATGCTACAGAAAGGGGCAGAATATGGTGGCTTTATCTTTGGATCTCACCACTTATGCTGTCTTGGGGGTAACAGATTCTGCAGGGGAGATCAACACTTCTGTCCGCCTTAATTTACTGCATTCTGTTAAAATCTGGTTTTGTTTGAAGGACCGTCTCTTTTGCCTCCTGATGTGGGTTACACATCATCAGCCGGGTTAACAGAGACCCCAGACCACTGCAGGTGCTCTGCGGGTTACTTTTAAAGCAAATTCCCTGAAAACAGTTTGGTCAAAAAACACCAGATGTCCAGTCTCACAACCCGTCAAGTCAATCCTGACTTTTGCATCCTGCAGAAAACCGTTCTTGCCAGGGTTGGCAGTAGCCAGAATTGGGAGGTAGGCCACATTTGTCTTTAGGCTGCTCTCTGCCTCCTCTTTTCAGAAAGCTGTCAGACTGAGTTGGATTTCTCTGCCTCATCAAAACACACCTGGCTTGTGTCCATCTCCACAGGATCCTCTCCGTCCCCAAGAAAATGTGCCATGAGGTATCAGTGACCTAGACATTAATCCTTTCTAATGAGTCAGCCCATCAATAAAACTGTCCCTCCCAGATAACGGATGTCTTGTATTTAGAGTGGTGTTGATGTGAAGTCGAGATGGTTCTCTGGGGTGGGATGCCTTCTCTTCCTTTTCCATGACCCCCTGCTACATCAATGATGACAGAGAGAGAAAGAGGAAAACCTCTCTTTCTCTACCAGGTCTCATTTGTTCCTTCTCGTGGTGTTGCTCTTTCTCTGGCTAATGCTAGCTGATCTTCTGGGTTATCTCTGTGACATGCAGCCCGATCGTGGGCTCTGTCCATGGTGTGCCACTGTTTTCTCTGAAGGGTGTGATCGAGGCTTACTTCATGACGCATGTCCCTGATTTTGTGATCTGAGTCCAGCACAGTCTCCTCTGTCTTCCCTTTAGCTACTGCCATGGGTGGTGCTCTCCATGGCAGTGTGGGGCTGGCTCCATTCTCACGGGAGCCTTCTTGGGTTGGGTGCTGGTCAGATGGCTCATGGCCATCGACCACCAAAAGGAAGGGCATGCAGGAAGCTTGCCAGTCCCTCTCCTCCTTCTGCCTGGCATCCCCCACCTGCTGTCCTCTCCCTTGCTCAAAGAACCCAGAGGCTGAGAAGCACATCTTCTGCCAGAGTAGATGTCAAGCAGTGTCCAGACGGCAGTCTCTTCTAGCATCTTCCTTGCAGGCATGTGCAGTTAGTTGTCCTTCTGGTGCCTGTCCCTCATTTGGATTCAGGATTATGAGGATGCTCATGGAGGAGGTGAGCAAAAAGCCATTGGACTCCCCTGACTGATTGACTCTCCTGGCCCCAGTCTTCTAACATCATCTGGAGAAGTGGGAGAGGGCAGCCACTGAAGTTCACCTCCCTCTGAGGAAGCCCTGGGGGGAGGTGTTTGCTCCCATGTATTTATAACTTTCTTTAAAACGGCATCCTTAGGACCTTCCTACTTCGTTGGTGGGAATGTCTGTTGGTACAACCACTATGGAGAACAGTGTGGAGATTCCTCAGAAAACTAAAGTAGCATTACCATGTGATCCAGCAAACCCACTCCTGGGTATATATCCAGACAAAACTAAAATCCAAAAAGGTACATGCACCTCTATGTTCATAGCAGCTATTCACAATAGCTGAGGTATGGAGACAACCTAAATGCCCATCAACAGATGAATGGATGAAGAAGACGTGGCACACATCCTGGGTCTCCCACATTGTAGGCAGATTCTTTACCATCTGAGCCACCAGGGAAGCCCAATGTGTCCGACTCTTTGTGACCCCATGGACTGTAGCCCACCAGGCTCCTCTGTCCATGGGAATTCTCCAGGCAAGAATACTGGAGTGGGTTGCCATGCCCTCCTCCGGGGGATCTTCCCAACCCAGGCATCAAACCCAGGTCTCTGGCATTGTAGATGGATTCTTTACCATTTGAACCACAAGGGAAGCCTAATAGAATATTATTCAGCCATAAAAAGAATGAAACAATGCTATTTGCAGCAACATGGATGCAACTAGAGATTATCATACCAACTAAAATTTAAAAAAAAGAAAAGGACAAATGCCATATATCATCACTTATATGTGGAGTCTAAAATATGACACAAATGAACTTATCCATGAAACAGAAATAGGCTCACAGACATAGAGAACAGTCTTGTTGTTGCCAAGGAGTGGGGGAGGGAGAGGGATGGAGTGGGAGTTTGCAATTAGTAGATGCAAACTGTTACATCTAGAACAGGTAAACAACAAGGTCCTATTGTATAGCTCAGGGAACTATATTCAATACCCTTGGATAAACCATAATCGAAAAGAATATAAAAGGAATGTGTGTGCATGACTGAGTCACTTTGCTGTGCAGCAGAAATTAACACACACTGTAAATCAAGTATATTTCAACTAAAAAAAAAAAAAAGAACAACGAAAAGGAGCATTTTAGCTCTAGTGCCAGTTCCTGGCCACAAGGAAAACTCTTACTCCAGTTCCAACTGTATAAGCATCATGCAAAAGCAAAAAATCATAAAATAAATAATGAATGGTTGGAGTAAAAGTTTTTAACATTCTGTATGTCAAAACCTGACTTTAACAATGACGAATTGAAAAAATATCTGTGATGTGTATGTCAGACAAAGATTGTGATTCTTAGCATCTAAAAGCTATTACAAGCCAGTTAAAAAAAGAGGAGCCTACCATTAGAAAAATAAAACAAAAGATACTAACAGGCAAGTAATATAAAGAGCTTATAATATAAAATTGAAAATAAGAAATAATTCAACCTTACCAATCACTAAAGAGATAAAAAATGAACTTTGAAATGCATTTTTGTCTAACCAACAGCAAAGATTAAAGCAAAATAGTATCTAGTATGGCCAGAGGTTTCATGGATCACAGCCTTGTCATGGCAAAGTGGCTTGCATAACTCTATGAAGCTATGAGTCATTCTGTGCAGGGCCTCCCAAGACAGACGTGTCATAGTGGAGAGTTCTGACAAAACGTGATCCACTGGAGAAGGAAATGTCAAACCACTTCAGTATTCTTGCCTGGAGAATCCCATGAAAAGTATGAAACGACAAAAAGCTGTGACGCTGGAAGATGAGCCCCCCAGGTCGGAAGGTGTCCAATACACTACTGGGGAAGAGCAGAGGCAATTACTAAGAGCTCCAGAAAGAATGAAGTGGCTGGGCCAAAGTGGAAAAAGCAGTCAGGTATGGATGTGTCTGGTGGGAAAAGTAAAGTTTCATCCTGTGAAGAACAATATTCCATAGAAGCCTGGACTGTTGGGTTCATGAATAGGGTAAATTGGATGTGGTCAAGCAGGAGATGGCAAGAGTGAACATTGACATCTTATGATTCAGTGAACTAAAATGGATGGAATGGGTGAATTTAATTCAGATGACCATTATATCTACTACTGTGGGCAAGAATCCCTTAGAAATGGAGTAGCCCTCATAGTCAACAAAAGAGCCTGAAATGCAGTACTTGGGTGCAGTCTCAAAAATGACAGAATGATCTCCATTTGTTTCCAAGGCAAGCCATTCAACATCACAGTAATCCAAGTCTATGCCCCAACCACTGATGACAAAGAAGCTGAAGTTGATGGGTTCTATGAAGACCTACAAGACCTTCTAAAGTTAACAGCAAAAAGATGTCCTTTTCATCATAGGAGACTGGAATGCAAAAGTAGGTAGTCAAGAGATACCTGGAGTAACAGGCAAGTTTGGCTTTTGAGTACAAAATGAAGCAGGGTTTCATCAAGAGAACACGCTAGTCATAGCAAACACTCTCTTCCAACAATACAAGAGATGACTCTGCACATGGAAATCACTAGATGGTCAATACTGAAATCAGATTGATTATGACAGTGACTGCAGCCATGAAATTAAAAGATGCTTGCTCCTTGGAAGGAAAGCTATGACAAACCTAGACAGTGCATTCAAAAGCAGAGACATCACTTTGCCAACCAAGGTCCATATGGTCAAAGTTATGGTTTTTCCAGTAGTCATGTAGGGATGTGAGAGTTCAACTCTGAATATTCATTAGAAAGTATGTTGCTGATGCTGAAGCTCCAATACTTTGGCCACCTGATGCCAAGAAATGACTCACTGGAAAAGACCCTGATGCTGGGAAGGATTGAAGGCAAAAGGAGAAGGGGGAGGCAGAGGATGAAACAGTTAGATAACATCACTCAATGGACATGAATTTGAGCAAACTCCAGGAGATAGTGGAGGACAGCGGAGCCTGGTGTGCTACAGTCCATGGGGTCGCAAAGAGTCAGACATGACTTAGTGACCAAACAACAACAATGGCCAAAGTCTAAGAAAGAGATATTTTTGTATACTGATTGTAGATGTCTGAATTTATATAACCCCTTTGGAAAATGTTTTGTCAATAAATATAAATATCTTTAAAATTTTTCATCCCTTTAGACTCTGCACTTCAACTTTTGTGAAAACTTGGAAGGTACTAAAATAGTAATATCTGACAAAATGTGGTTGATTAAATGATGAAATACTGTGCAACTATTAAACATAACATTGTATGAAAATAATAACAGGAAATAGTGTTTGAAAAGTGGCTTCTGAAAAGTATTATGAAACAATTTCATGTTATAAAAGAACTTCAACTATTTGTACAAATTGAAAAAAGAAAATTGCTTCAAAATATTAACTAAAGTATTGAGGGGTGGGGAATGAAGGGAGAGAGAAGGAGGGTGATAATGTTTCTTTATTTTCTATAGTTTCTACAGTGCATATGTACTCCATTTGTGTCAAGAAACTAAACATCAAGAATCATAAAAATATGGCAAAGAAATTAAAGGTAGAAAAATGATAAGTAAGGATGAATTTAATATATCAAGTGTATATCCCAACATCCAGCACACTAAAAGAGATGTGCCTTGCACTTAAGAAGTACTGTTCTTTCAAGAGAATGAGAAGACGAGCCACAGACTGGGAGACAATATTTGCAAAAGACATCTGATAAAAGACTGCTGTCCAAAATACACAAAGAACTCTTATGGCTCAAAAACAAGAAATCAAACAACCCAATTTAAAAAATGGGCAAAAGACCTAAACAGATATTTCACAAAGAAGATATACAGATGGCAAGTAAACATATGTCAAGATGCTCAACATCATATGTCATTGCGCTTAGTCGCTCAGTCATGTCTGACTCGCTCAGTTGTGTCCGACTCTTTGTGATCCCACAGACTGTAGTCTGCCAGGCTCTTCTGTCCATGGGGATTCTCCAGGCAAAAATACTGGAGTGCGATGCCATGCCCTCCTCCAGGGGATCTTCCCAACCCAGGGATCGAACCCAGGTCTCCCACATTGCATGCAGATTCTTTACCATCTAAGCCACCAGGGAAATGCAAATTAAAACAACAGTGAGATATTGCTACATACTATTAGAAACACCAACAATACCAAATGCTGGTGACGATGTGGAGCAACAGGAACTCTCATTCATTGCTAGTAAGGAATGATGTTATATCGCCACTTTAGAAGACAGTTTGGCAGTATTTTATAGAACTAAATATACTATCAACATATGATCCAGCAAGCATGCTTGTTGGTATTTACTTAAATGAACTGAAGATTCATGACCACACAAAAACCTGCATATGAATGTTTATAGCAGTTTGATTAATAATTGCCAAACCTTGGAAGCAACCAAGATGTCCTTCAATAAGAGAATGGATAAATATTCTGTGGTACATCCAAACAATAGAATATCATTCAGAGCTAAAAAGAAATGAGCTATCAAGCTATGAAAAGCCATGGAGAAAACGTAAGTGCATATTCCTCAGAGAGAGAAATCAATCTGAAAAAACTGTATACTGTATAAATGCAACCATATAACACACCTGAAAAGGCAAAAATATAGAGAAATAAAAAGATCAGTGGTTGCCAGGGGTTAGGAGGGAGGGAAGGATGAATAGACAAAGCACAGCGGATTTTTAGGGCAGTGAAATTATTCTATATGATACTATGATGGTAGATACCTGTCATTACATATTTGCCCAAACCCATAGAATGTACAACACAAAGACTGAATCTTAATGTAACGATGAAATCTGGGTGACTATAATGTGTTAGTGTAGTTTCATTGATGGTAACAAATGTAGTACTCTGGTGGGGGATGTTGATAATGGTGGCTGTGCAAGTGTGGAGTGGGGGGCTATATGGAAAATTACTACAGTTTCTGTTCAGTTTTACTGTGAGCCCAAAAGTGCTTTAAAAAATTAGTTCTATTAGAGAGAGAGAGACACTCTATATCCCAACTTGAGCCAAATTAAAGACCCTTCATAGTTCAGAAGGAGTGTTTGTAATAGACCCTGCCCTGGGGTCTTGAAAGAATTTTCTCCTTTGGCTTATCCTAAAGAGAACAATATGCTTTGTGCTAAAAACCAAACAACGCCCCTACCCCCAACCAAACACCAAGAAAGCAATTTAACTTACTTTTTATCAACTCTCTTATATTGCCTGATGGTCTAATACCAAAGCTCAGGGCAGTAAATGCAAGACTAGGAAGTGCCAAAATAAAACGGATAAAGAGCACACATCTCCGATGATCTGGTCTGTACAAGGCTAGCATTTAATGTATGTGCAGTTGAACCAAGAAGATAGCAGAGTGGGCTGGCAATGATGTACAAACACTGTTTCTTGGGACTGAGTTTTTGCTAAGTGGGTGGTTCTCTTCTTTGGCGAGTAGTCAGCAGGCTGAGATTCCATGCTGTCAATAGAGCTGGATCCAGAAGCTTGGAACTCAGAAGGGTTGATTTTTACAGAATAGAACTTGAATATTTATCTGGAAAGAAATCCATTCGGATACCACATGGTGGCAGGCAGACCTACCCAGGGTCACCCACAGGCCAGGCAAGGCTTTCCTAGAAAGAATTTCTGGGTTGGCTTCTGACACGTGATTGCTGTGGGAGAACTTGGATGTTTTATCTTTTCTCAAAGTCCAACTTTTCTTCTTCCCTTACTCTGTTCACTTACTCAGTCTTATCATCCCTTCTTTTCCTTTTTCTCTCTTCCCCTTTTTCTTTTTTAATTTTTATTGAAATACAGCTGATTTATAGTGTTGTGTTAGTTTCAGGTATAGTGATTAAGTTATATATGTGTGTTTGTATATACGTTATTGTTGTTTAGTTGCCCAGTTGTGTCCAGCTGTTTGTGACCTCATGGGCTGCAACACACCAGGCCTGCAGGTCCCTCACCATCTCCCGAAGTTTGCCCAAGTTCATGTCCATTGCATCAGTGATGCCATCCAGCCATCTCATCCTCTGATGTCCTCTTCTCCATCTGCCCTCAGTCTTTTCCAGCATCAGGGACTTTACCAATGACTCAGCTGTTCACATCAGGTGACCAAAATACTGGAGCTTCAGCTTCAGCATCAGTCCTTCCAACGAGTATTCAGGGTTTATTTCCCTTTAGACTGACTGGTTTGATCTCCGTGCTATCTAAGGGACTCTCAGGAGTCTTCTCCAGCACCACAGTTTGAAGGCATCAATTCTTCGGTGCTCTGCTTCTTTATAGTCCAGCTCTCACAACTGTATGTGACCACTGGGAAGATCATAGCCTTGACTATATGGACCTTTGTTGGCAGAGTAATGTCTCTGCTTTTCAACACACTGTCTAGGTTTGTCATCACTTTCCTGCCAAGAAGCAATCGTCTTCTGATTTCATGGCTGCAGTCACCATCCACAATGATTTTAGAGCCCAAGAAGAGGAAATCTGTCACTGCTTCCACCTTTTGCCCTCCTATTTGCCATGAAGTAATGGGGCCAGATACCATGATCTTAGTTTTTTTAATACTTATTTTTAAGCTGGCTCTTTCACACTCCTCCTTCACCCACATCAAGAGGCTCTTTAGTTCCTCTTCACTTTCTGCCATTAGAATTGTATCATCCACATATCTGAGGTTGTTGATGTTTCTCCCACCTATCTTGATTCTAGCTTGTAACTCATCCAGCCAAGCATTTATCATGATGTGCTCAGCATACAGGTTAAGCAAACATGGTGAGAGAAGACATCCCTGTTGTACTTCTTTCTCAATCTTGAACCAATCAATTGTTTCATACAGGGTTCTAACTGTTGTTTCCTGACCCACAAAGAGGTTTCTCAGCAGTCAGGTAATGTGGTCTGGTATTCCCATCTCATTAAGAATATTCCACAGTTTGTTATGATCCACACAGTCAAAGGTTGTAGCATAGTCAATGAAACAGAGATAAATGTTTTTCTGGAATTCTCTTGCTTTCTCTGAGATCCAGTGAATGCTGGCAATTTGATCTCTGGATTCTCTGCCTTTTCTTAACCCAGCTTGAACATCTGGAAGTTCTTGGTTTGCATAATGCTGAAGCCTAGCATGCAAGATTTTGAGCATGACCTTACTAGCATGGGAGATGAGTGCAACTGTCTGATGGTTACAACATTCTTTAGTACTCCCCTTCTTGGGAATTGGGATGAGAATTGTCCTTTTCCAGTCCTGTGGCCAGTGCTGAGTTTTCCAGATTTACTGACATATTGAATGCAACACCTTGATGGCATCATCCTTTAGGGTTTTGAATAGCTCTACCAGAATTCCATCACACCCACTAGTTTTATTAACAGCAGTGCTTCCTAAGGCCCACTTGACTTCACACTCAGAATATCTGGCTCTGGGTGACTGACCACACTGCTGTAGTAATCCTGTTCGTTAAGATCTTTTTTGTATTCTTCCATGTATTCTTTCCATCTCTTTTTGAGATCTTCAGCATCTACTAGGTCTCCACCATTTCTTTCCTTTATTGTGTCCATCCTTGGGCAAAATGTTCTCTTGGTATTTCCAACTTTGCTGAAGAGATCTCTAGTCTTTTCCCTTCTGTTGTTTCCTTGCTTTTCACTTCTCTTCTCTCTTCAGCTATTTGTAAAGCCCCCTCAGATAACCACTTTACCTTCTTGCTTTTCTTTTTCTTTGGGATTTTTTTTTCACTGCCTCCTGTACAATATTACGGACCTCCATTCGTAGTTCTTCAGACACACTGTTTACTAGATCTAACCCTTTGAATCTATTTGTTACGTCCAGTGCATATTCATCCCCACTTTCTTTAGTTTAAGCCTGAATTTTGCTATGAGAAGTTGATGATTTGAGCCACAGTCAGATCCAGGTCTTGTTTTTGCTGACTGTATATGGCTTCTCCATCTTTAGCGACAAAGGATGTAATCAATTTCATTTCAATATCGACCATTTGGTGATGTCCATGTGTAAAGTCATCTCTTGTGTTGTTGAAAAAGGGTGTTTGCTATGACCAGTGCATTCTCTTGGCAGAATTCAGTTAGCCTTTGCTCTGCTTCATTTTGTTCTCCAAGGCCAAACTTGCCTGTTACTCCAGGTATCTCTTGACTTCCTACTTTTACTTTCCAGTCCCCAATGATGAATGGAACTTTTTTTTTTTTTTTTTTGGTATTAGTTCTAGGAGGTCTTCTAGGTCTTCACAGAACTGATCAACTTCACCTTCTTCGATACTGGTGTTAGGGACATAGACTTGGATTACTGTGATGTTGAATGGCTTGCCTTGGAAACAAACCGAGATCATTCAGTCATTTTTGAGGTTGCACCCAAGTACTACATTTCAGACTCTTTTGTTGATTATGAGGGCTACTCCAATTCTTCTATGGGATTCTTGCCCACAGTAGTAGATATAATGGTCATCTGAATTAAGTTTGCCCATTCCCGTCCATTTTAGTTCACTGATTCCTGAGATTCTGATGTTTATTCTTACCATCTCCTGCTTGACCACGTCCAATTTGCCTTGATTCATGGGCCTAACATTCCAGGTTCCTATACAATACTGTTCTTCGCAGCATTGGATTTTACTTTAATCACCAGACACATCCACAACTGAGCATTGTTTGGCCCAGCCGCTTCTTTCTTTCTGGGCTATTAGTAGCTGTCCTCTGCTCTTCGCCAGGAGCATACTGGACACCTTCCGACCTGGGGGACTCATCTTTCAGTGTCATATCTTTTTCTCTTTTTATACAGTTCATGAGGTCCTCACGGCAAGTATACTGGGGGTAGTTTGCCATTTCCTCCTCCAGTGTGTGTGTGTGTGTATTATTTTCTAAATTATTTTCCATTATAGGTTATTACAAGATATTGAGTATAGTTCCCTGTACTATACAGTAGGTCCTTGTTAGTTATCTATTTTATATATAGTAGTGTGTATATTTTAATCCCGAGGGTGGGGGAAGGTATAAATTAGGAGGTTGGGGTTAGCAGATACACACTATTATATATAAAATAGATAACCAACCAGGATCTACTATATAACAAAGGGAACCATACTCAAGTATTTTGTAATAACATATAAGGGAAAAGAATCTGAAAAAGAATAGATATATCAATGAGACCTTTATTGTAAAAAAAAGAATAGATATATATGTATAACAGAATCAATGTGCTGTATGCCTGAAACTAACAGGATATTGTAAATCAACTGTACTGTAATTAACAATATCAAATTCCTGATTTATTCCTCTCCCACCCTCTCACTATCCCCTTTGGTAACCATAAGTTTGTTTTCTATGTCTATAAGTTTATTTCTGTTTTGCAAGTAAGTTCATTTATATAATTTGTAAAGATTCCACATATAAGTGATATCCTATATTTGTCTTACTTCACTGAGTATGACCACCTCTAGGTCCATCCAACTCTTCCCATGTCTTGTTTGCCCTTCTCTCCTCTTTTCTATCTTCTCACACAGCCTTGAAGCTCACTCTCCCAGTTGGCATGTAGCATTCTGCCTTTTCACATAGGAGATTTTATTAATAATTAAGTAGGGCGACAAAAGCATATTGAGCAAAGATTAACTGCCTGGGCAGTGCAGATTAAGGAAAGAAACAGGGAAATTAATTATGAAGACGAGATTGTTTTCTTCGATTTAGTTTTGACAGCCTTGATAAAGGCTCACATCAGCATCTGATGTGACAGAAAACCACTGCTTTATTTTTCCCCCTGGGCAATGACTTTTGAGCTTCTCTGTTCCTTTTCTTTTGCATCTTTATCCTGAGCAAACTTGTAGGATGGGGCCAGGGGCCTTAAAATATTCTTGAGGTTTCCTGATGTTTTTCTTCTGGCATTTTCCACGCTCAAGCCACACTCAACACTGCAAGGAGCTTTTACATGACTCCACACAGCTGGTAACACCCTTGAAGGAAGCACTATGATGTTCTGTCCTCATTAATTGCCACCAATTGAGCTACACCCTGAGGAGACCAAAACCTTTCTATGTTTCATTTAGAATTCTATGAAAATAAAAGAAGTACCTGAAATACTTTTTAAAAATGTGTTACACAGTTAAGGAGATGGTAAAATAAAAAGAAAGTAACACCATGTCATGATTCTTAGTTGGTTATTATGTGTTGGCATTTATAAATGAAAACAGGCATTAGTGCATATTTAATTGCTTCAGAAAGATCAAATGTGTCTCTGTGTTTGAGCAACAAATATTTAGAGCCAAGGTTATAGATATCAAACCTGAAGCAGGAATCTTCCCTCCTGTATGTGAGCTGATAAAGAACTCTCCAGAACTTTCTGTTTCACAGTACAGCACTGGCTGCCTCTGTTCAGCCTGAGGAGAAGTATATTTAAAAAGAAGGCAAATACAAATAAGGAGCCATGGAGCCAATTCATTTGTGAGCAGAGTTTCTAGTCCATCAGTGGGTTTTCAGGTATTTTTTTCTGATCATCCTGAGAGGAATATATCATAAATAAAAATTGAGGAGGAATTTGAAAAGGAAAAGAAAAAAGACAAGAGGTGGTTTGCTCTATGTCAGAACTGTTTGTGATTAGTTAGTGAATATTCTTCATTATCTCCCTGAGTTTGCTCAAACTCACATCCATTGAGTCAGCGATGCCATCCAACCATCTCATCCTCTGTTGTCCCCTTCTCCTCCTGCCCTCAATCTTTCCCAGCATCAGGGTCTTTTCCAATGAGTTGGCTCTTCGAATCAGGTGGCCAAAGTACTGGAGCTTCAGCTTCAGCATCCGTACTTCTAATGAATAGTCAGGGTTGATTTCCTTTAGGATTGACTGGTTTGGTCTCTTTGCTGTTAAAAGGACTCTCAAGAGTCTTCTCCAACACCACAGTTCAAAAGCATTGATTCTTTGGTGCTCAGCCTTCATTGTGGTCCAACTCTCACAGATGTATAGGACTGTTGGAAAAACCATGGCTTTGACTATACACGCTATCTAAAACCAGAAGCCAACTCTTTTTTTTTTTTTAATAGCTTTATTGAGGTATAATTGACATACAACAATACCACTTATTTTTGGTGTATAATTCAATGCTTTTTAGTAAACTTATAGAATTGAGTAACCAACAATCCGATTTCAGAACATTTCCATCATCAGCAAACTACAGTCTGAGTTTGTAAATAAAGTTTTAGTGGAACACAGCCACGTACACTCATTCATGTATTAGTAGGGCCTCTTTCCCTCTACATTGCAGCAGGGTTCAGTAGGTTTCAATAGAAAACTCATGGCCTACAAAGCCAAAAATATTCACCAGCTTGGTCTCTTGTAGGAAAAGTATGTTCACTTTTTTTAAAGGGCAACATGAAAAATGACAAACTTGAAAATTGCCCAATGTAAAGAAATGTGTTATTTAGATAAAACCTGTTTTATTTTTAGACATCAATTCTGAGAATCAGCAGACTCATCTTTAGCCTCACTTTTCTTCATCTGTAAAAGTGGAACAGTTTCCACCCCATACGGTAACATGAAGTTCAGGTGATACATGGAAAACACATTTAGCATAGAGCAAGGGTGCATGAGAAGTATTCAGTAAATGACTCCATGCACACCCAGATGCCAGTGTTCATTCCACTGCTTAGCCAGAGACAGAAAGTGAAATCATTTTGTAAAACTTACTCTCAAAGAAAGTGTGGCCATTTAAGGGAAAGCTGCAAACCCTTCTGAAATACTCTGGGCAAGTAGTATAATCTTTCTTCATGCCTTCTTTGAAGAGGGCAGGGTGTGGGGAGTTACAGTAGTGTGTGTCTAGAAATCCTCATCACTCCATGTTCAAGACCCGGGTCACTATACTCCCCCATCAGGGAAGCCCAACAGATGTGTGCAGAGCAGCTGGCCAGGTGTCTCCAGTCATCCAGTTCCTGTAGGTTTGCGATCAAATAGTCAGACAAAATTGCAAGAGAAATTAGAGATCATCTGGTTGGGCTTTTAATTTCTGCAAGAGGCATGTGGGCTTGGGAGACAAGAATTACATGAGAACAATCGAGTTCAAAGGTTTTTCTAGTTAGAGGGAAAATGCAGGAATATATCTGGGTAAAATACATGTACACATCTGACAAGCTGAAGAAATGCAAAATTAAATCAAGTGAGGTAATCACCTTGCTGAGGGTCAGTCGGTTCAGTCAGTTCAGTCGCTCAGTTGTGTTCGACTATTTGCAACCCCATGAACTGCAGCACGCCAGGCCTCCCTGTCCATCACCAACTCCCGGAGTTCACTCAAACTCACGTCCATCGAGTCGGTGATGCCATCCAGCCATCTCATCCTCTGTCGTCCCCTTCTTCTCCTGCCCCCAATCCCTCCCAGCATCAGAGTCTTTTCCAAAGAGTCAAGTCTTCACATGAGGTGGCCAAAGTATTCGAGTTTCAGCTTTAGCATCAGTCCTTCCGAAGAACACCCAGGAGTGATCTCCTTTATAATGGACTGGTTGGATCTCCTTGCAGTCCAAGGGACTCTCAAGAGTCTTCTCCAACACCACAGTTCAAAAGCATCAATTCTCCGGCACTCAGCTTTCTTCACAGTCCAACTTTCACATCCATACTCAGATATGCAGATGACACCACCTTATGGCAGAAAGTGAAGAGAAAGTAAAGAGGAACTAAAAAGCCTCTTAATGAAAGTGAAAGAGGAGAGTGAAAAAGTTGGCTTAAAGCTCAACATTCAGGAAACTAAGATCATGGCATCTGGTCCCAACACTTCATGGGAGATAGATGGGGAAACAGTGGAAACAGTGTCAGACTTTATTTTTGGGGGCTCCAAAATCACTGCAGATTATGACTGCAGCCATGAAATTAAAAGACACTTGCTCCTTGCAAGAAAAGCTATGACCAACCTAGACAGCATATTAAAAAGCAGAGACATTACTTTGCTAACAAAGGTCCGTATAGTCAAGGCTATGGTTTTTCCAGCAGTCATGTGAGAGTTGGACTGTGAAGAAAGGGTGACAGAGTATAATCCAGCTTGAAAATCTGACACAATCCAAAGGACGCTATACACCACCCCATGTGAAAGTTTTGAAGTTGCTGTTACAGAGAATAAGTAGGATAAAGGAGGGAAAACTTGCAAAGTCATTCTAAGCCACCTTCATCCTGATACCCAAACCAAAGACACTACCAAATAAAGACAATTACAGGCCACATGTTGGAGGAGGAGATGATAACCCACTCCACTATTCTTGCCTGGAAAGTCTCATGGACAGAAGAGCCTGGAGGTGGGAGGCTACAGTCCATGGGGTTGCAAAGACATGACTTTGAGACTAAACAACAGGCCACACACAAGCTTAAAATGGCTTACAGAGTTAAATATAAGACATGATACCATAAAACTCTGAGAAGAGAACATAGGCAAAACATTCTCTGATATATATCATAGTAATGTTCTCTTAGGTCAGTTTCCCAAAGCAAAAGAAATAAAAGGAAAAATAAACAAACAGGACCTAATCAAACTTATAAGCTTTTACACAGGAAAGGAAATCATAAACGAAACAAAAAGACAACCTCTGGACAGGGAGAAAATATTGGCAAATGATGTGACCGACAATAAATTAATCTCTGAAATGTACAAACAGCTCATACAACTTAATATCAAAAAAACAACCTACTAAAAAAATGGGCAGAACATACATAGATGTTTCTCCAAAAAAGAGATACAGATAGCCAATAGGCACATGAAAAGATGCTCAACATTAGTAATAATTAGAGAAATGCAAACATGATGATCATACTGAGCAAAGTAAGTCAAAAAGAGAAAGAGAAATATCATATAATATTTATATGTAGACTCTAAATTATGACACAAATGAACTTAACTATGAAACAGAAAGAAACTCATAGACATAGAGAACAGACTTGTTGTTGCCAAGGGGCAGGGGAGAGAGGGATGGAGTGGGAGTTTGGGATGAGCAGATGCAAACTATTATATATAGCATGGACAAACAGCAAGGTCCTACTGTAGAGCACAGGGAACTACATTCAGTATCCAGTGTTAAACCGTAGCAGAAAAGAATATGAAAAATAATGTATGTGTGTGTGTGTATAACTGAATCACTTTGCTGTACAGCAGAAATTAACACATTGTAAATCAACTATAGATAATAAATTTATATATCAATAAAATCAATTTTAAAACCTCTCTTCAAAGAAATTCAAGTTAGTGGATTGTACAATACAATAATGCAATATCTCAATATTGTGAGATACAATAAACACAATATAATAATAATACAATAAACACAATCAATAGTAATTAGCATGTTTTAAAAATTTGACTGGATATAGCATAATATTAAGCAACATGAAATTGTGTGTCACAAATGGAAACTGCCCTTCCCCCCACACCCCAAAATCAAAAGATGTGTGTGAATTGTCCCAATCAATGATGTATTTGGGAAAGAGCAGGAATCAGTTGACATGTATCATCTTAATAGAAATTTGTAGAGGGTAGCAATTTACATCATTATAAAGCAAATCCCATAGGTTTGGAGCATGGAACACAAACCATAGAGCTTGTAATTTCTTAATTAGGCTTATGAAGTTGTTTTCATGAAATATGTATTTTTATGTTTACTTTTTCTTCTATTAATATAACATGAGACTGAAAATACAGAAGCAACGCTATCCTCAAAGTGAAACTTTTAGAGAGCCAGAGTCCAGCATTTTTGCATGATGGAGCTATGGTTTAAAATGAATCACTTGAAATATGCTGGCTATCTCTGTGACTGCCATGCCTCGAGCTGCCTTCATCCCACGATTACACATCATGATTTCCTTTGAAGGTGAGCTCTGCGTAATTTATAAAAATCCAAACATTTTAGCTCCCTGTGTGACATTAGATATCTTAAGCTTTAGCTCACTAAAATATTTTCCACATATCTAGTCATACTTTACACATCTTTCTGTGTACATAATATAAACAGAAATTTATGAACACCCATTTCTTGTTTTCATAATAAGACCCAGCAGGAACAAACAGTTTTGGTTTGTGCACACTGACTAGATCCGATTTTACAGATTTTATTCTATTGAGCAGAAAAGACCTGCATCATAATATAGCAATGTTATTTCTTTTACAAGTGATGCAGTACTTTAATATGGAACTACGTAAGAGGCCCCCTTTCCCAAGCTACGACTGAATGAAGGGCTATAGCAATTTTTATGAAAAAGATCATGTTTCCACGTAGCTATCATAATTTATTTCCAGATGAGTATTTTGTTATATCTCCTATAAATATACAAAGGATAAGAAAGGGAGCTAGGAATGCAACTAGAGATTACCACACTAAGTGAAGGAAGTCAGAAAGAGAAAGACAAATACCACATGATATCACTTATATGTGGAGTCTAGAATATGACAGAAACAAACCTATCCATGAAACAAACACAGGCTCACAGATACAGAAAACAGACCTGTGATTGTAAAGAGGTGGGGAGGTGGGGAAGGGATAGAGTGGGGGTTTAGGGTAAGCAGATGCCAACTATTGGGCTTCCCTGGTGGCTCAGAGGCAAAAAGCCCGCCTGCCAAAGCAGTAGAGACAAATTCAATCCCTGGGTCAGGAAGATCCCTTGGAGGAGGAAATGTCACTGCACTCTAGTATTCTTGCCTGGGAAATCTCATAGACAGAAGAGCCTGGCGGGCTACAGTCCATGGTGTCGCAAAGAATCAGACATGACTTACTGACCAAACAACAATAGATGTGAACGAGTATATATAAACAACAAGGTCTGACTTACTGCACAGGTACATTCAATATCTTAGGATAAATCATAATGGAAAAAAAATATAAAAAAGAATGCATATATGTGTTTAAAAAAAAAAAAGGGAGCTAAGCAGTTTATACAGGAATCATGCAACACGTAGCATTCCAAGGAAAACTGTGCCTTTCTTTGTGTTGGGGATCGAGGTGAGTTTTGCATTTCCTCTTCCTCCTTTCTAAGCCCCTGGGTGATGGAGAACATAAAGTACCCAAAGTCAAATGACGTCTGCATTATTAATGGCAGGATGAGACTGTTAAGTCTCAAATTCAGAGTTCTCTGCAATGCAGCCTGTTGCAAGAGTGGAGTCTGAAGTGCACTCTTTATGTCCACCTACCCGCACTCTTTCATGGGGCCAGGCCTGCCTCACACACAGAGTGGCTGGTAGGACATGTTGAGAAAGAGGGAATAGAAAATTTCCTTTTCCTAGAGAAGCTCTGTCCAGGAGGTCCCATCCCACAGATGTGAGCTATGCAGGTAGAGGACTCTGTCCTGAAATGTCACCTAAGCTGACAAAGGGAAAAGACAGAAGGGGGCCGACTGGACTGTGGTCATTAATGCACGGTAACACTACTGATTAAGAAAAATATCACCCTATGAAGGCTCTCGACTCCAACCAGTTGAGTTTTTCATGCTTTCTGTTGGGAGGAACCTTTGGGGAGAGATATTGTCACCCGAACGGTCAGGTGGAGAGGTGTGGAAATCCCCTCTTGTATGGAAACACAAGGGGGTGTATTTATGTGAAGGGTTGTGGAAACATTTCATCTTTAACTCCAACTTGCATTAGCAACCCTGACCAGAAGGTCCTATACTAGTTCTTAAAGGCTTTGGCCCAGAAGTGACACACATCACATGCTCACAGGTCACTGGACAGAGCTAAGTACACAGTCTTATTTAACTTTAAAGGGGCTGAGAAACATGGAGCAGGGGTACATGGATATTCAAAGAGCAGTAAATGTATTTGTCAACAAATTGTTCATTTAATGGGGAGCGATCATGTGCATGGCATTGTTCTAAGTACTTTATATGTGTTATTTAATTTAACCTCTGAGATAAGTAACATTTTTATCTCTATTTTAAGTTGTGAAATATTCAATATCCTGAGGTAAACTATAATGGAAAATAATATGAAAATATATATATACATATGTATAACTGAATCATTTTGCTATACAGCAGAAATTAACACAACATTCTAAATCAACTATACTTCAAGATAAAAAAGAAAAAAAAGAGGGGCTCCTAGTGTATGAGGTGGTGGACAAATAAATTGCTCTGGAGCTTTGGGGAACTGTGTATCGTTTTTAAGACATTATACAAGACTTGGCTACATTTTCTTACTATGATATGAGTGTCCTCTTACTATGTATTGTTCACAGGTTACATGATAATGATTAGGCATCAGACATGTAATATATTTTAACCACTGAAGGGATGATAGCCTGGAGACTCACGCATTCAGTTTCCCACAAGATCCAGAGACTAAGCACAGAAGATGGTACCAAACTCTATCATATTTTTTAAGGATGGTGAAGCAGCAGATAAGAGTTCAGATTTTTGATGATTCTGCTGAGCCACCCTGCCAGGTCTGGACTGCTCAACTCAGATGTAGTTTTGGGAAATGTGGTGTTCAAGGTAGATTCATTGCTATAACAAACAACCCTCAACTTTAGGGGCTTAACAAAATGAAAGTTCATTTTCATTCATGGAAATGAAAATATCCATCTTAGATGTTTGGGCTGAATGACTGTCTTGGAAGATCCTTCCAAAGTGGCAAACAGGGATCTGGTCTTCCAGCTTGTGATTCCCCTATCTTGTATCTCTTAGAGTCCAGTCCATTCAGATGGGGAGTGGACGATCACCTGTGGGAGGGTTTCATCACCCAAGCCTGGAAGTGGCACACAAGGCTATAAGGACTCATAGCTCATTGGTGAACCACAGTCACGTGGATGTGTCCAACTATAAGGAAGTCTGGGAAGTGTAGTTTAACCGTGTGTCCAGGAGGAAAAGAAATATGGCTTGAAGAACAACCAGCTAGTTCCTGCTGCGGTCAGAGAGAATGGTTTTCTAATTTGTTTAAGTGATTGTTATTTCTAGCCTGTTCCTAATTGTAGTTACATCAATTTTAGTATTGAACAGATATGTGTTATGTACCAGGATAGTAAAATTTCCAAGAAATATACAAATAAGAATAAATGATGTAAAGAGAAAAAAACCTATATAAAATTCAACATACCAAGGTTGACCCTTGAACAATAAATATTTGAACTGCATGGTTTCATTTATACACAGCTAGTTTTCAACAAATGCATATATGTACTATAAATGTATTTTATCTTCTATATGATTTTTTAAAATTAATTTAATTAAAAATTGAAGTATAGTTTATTTCAAATATTATATTAGTTTCAGGTGTACAAGATAGTGATTTCAACTTTTCATAGATTATATTTCATTTAAAGTTATTATCAAATATTGGTTATATTTCCTGTACTGTGATTATCTTATGTTTTATTTATACTTAAGAGTTTGTACTCCTTAATCCCCTTCCCTTATTTTGTCTCTCCCCTCACCCATCTCTCCACTGATAACCACTAGTTTCTTCTCTGTATCTGTGAGTTGGTTTCTGTTTTATTATATTAATTCATTTGTTTTATTTTTTAGATTTCACATTTAAGCAGAATACAGTATTCTTCTTTCTCTGACTTACTTCACTAAGCATAGTACCTTCCAGGTATTATAGTACATATATCTTTTCAAGTTAGTGTTTTTGTTTTCCATGGGTAGAAATTGCTGGAGTGGAATTGTGGGACTGTTCAGTTCAGTTGAGTCACTAAGTCAGGTCTGACTCTTTTCGACCCCATGGAATGCAGCGCACCAGGTTTCCCCATCCATCACCAACTCCCAGAGCTTGTTTAAACTCATGTCCATTGAGTCAGTGATAACACCCACCCATCTCATCCTCTGTCGTCCCCTTCTCCTCCCATCTTCAATCTTCCCCAGCATCAGTGTCTTTTCCAATGAGTCAGTTCTTCACATAAGGTGACCAAAATATTGGAGTTTCACCATCAGTCCTTCAGGACTGATTTCCTTTAGGATGGACTGGTTGGATCTCCTTGCAGTCCAAGGGACTCTCAAGAGTCTTCTCCAACACCACAGTTCAAAAGCATCAATTCTTCGGCACTCAGCTTTCTTTATAGTCCAACTCTCACATCCATACATGACTGCTGGAAAAACCATAACTTTGACTAGATGGGCCTTTGTTGGCAAAGTAATGTCTCTGCTTTTTAATATGCTGTCTAGGTTGGTCATAGCTTTTCTTGCAAGGAGCAAGTGTCTTTTAATTTCATGGCTGCAGTCACCATCTGCAGTGATTTTGGAGCCCCCTAAAATAAAGTCTTCCACTGTTTCCATTGTTTCCCCATCTATTTGCCATGAAGTGATGGGACCAGATGTCATGATCAGTTTTCTGAATGTTGAGGTTTAAGCCAACTTTTTCTTTTTTTGATATAAATTTATTTATTTTAATTGGAGGCTAATTACTTTACAATTTGTATTGGTTTTGCCATACATCAACATGAATCTGCCATGGGTGTACACATGTTCCCCATCCTGAACCCTCCTCCCACCTCCTTCCCTGTACCATCCCTCAGGGTCATCCCAGTGCACCAGCCCCGAGCACCCTGTCTCATGCATTGAACCTGGACTGGCAATTCATTTCACATATGATATTATACATGTTTCAATGCCATTCTCCCAAATGATCCCACCTTCGCCCTCTCCCACAGAGTCCAAAAGACTGTTCTATACATCTGTGTCTCTTCTGCTGTCTCGCATACAGGGTTATCATTACCATCTTTCTAAATTCCATATATATGCGTTAATATACTGTATTGGTGTTTTTCTTTCTGACTTACTTCACTCTGTATAATAAGCTCCAGTTTCATCCACCTCATTAGAATTGATTCAAATGTATTCTTTTTAACGGCTGAGTAATATTCCATTCTGTATATGTACCACAGCTTTCTTATCCATTCGTCTGCTGATGGACATCTAGGTTGCTTCCATGTCCTGGCTATTATAAACAGTGCTGCAATGAACATTGGGGTTCACATGTCTCTTTCAATTCTGGTTTCCTCAGTGTGTATGCTCAGCAGTGGAACTGCTGGATAAGCCAACTTTTTCACTCTCCTCTTTCACTTTCATCAAGAGGCTCTTTAGTTCTTCGCTTTCTGCCATAAGGGTGGTGTCATCTGCATATCTGAGGTTATTGATATTTCTACTGGCAATCTTGATTCCAGCTTGTGCTTCATCCAGCCTGGCATTTCTCATGATGTAATCTGCATATAAGTTAAATAAGCAGGGTGTCAATATACAGCCTTGACGTACTCCTTTCCCTATTTGGAACCAGTCTGTTTTTCCATGTCTGGTTCTAACTGTTGCTTCTTGACCAGCATACAGATTTCTCAAGAGGCATGTCCAGTGGTCTGGTATTCCCATCTCTTTCAGAATTTTCCACAGCTTGTTGTGATCCAAACAGTCTAAGGCTTTGGCGTAGTCAATAAAACAGAGTAGATGTTTTTCTGGAACTCTCATGCTTTTTTAATGATCCAACAGATGTTGGCAATTTGATCTCTGGTTCCTCTGCCTTTTCTAAACCCAGCTTGAACATCTGGAAGTTCATGGTTCACATACTGTTGAAGCCTGGCTTGGAGAATTTTGAGCATTACTTTGTTAACTTGTGAAATGAGTGCAAGTGTGCAATAGTTTGAACATTCTTTGGCATTGCCTTTCTTTGGGATTGGAATGCAAACTGACTTTTGCATCATCTTTTAGGATTTGAAATAGCTCAACTGGAATTCCACCACCTGCACTATCTTTGTTCGTAGTGATGCTTCCTAAAGCCCACTTGACTTCACATTCCAGGATGCCTGGCTTTAGGTGAGTGATCACACCATCATGGTTTATCTGGGTCATGAAGATCATTTTTCTACAGTTCTGCATATTCTTGCCACCTCTTCTTAATATCTTCTGCCTCTGTTAGGTCCATACCATTCCTGTCCTTTACTGTGCCCATCTTTGCATGAAGTATTCCCT
Organism: Capricornis sumatraensis; assembly: GCF_032405125.1. Classification (NCBI taxonomy): domain Eukaryota; kingdom Metazoa; phylum Chordata; class Mammalia; order Artiodactyla; family Bovidae; genus Capricornis; species Capricornis sumatraensis. The sequence goes on along the minus strand of NC_091092.1, from coordinate 133,425,747 downwards.
TGGTATTTCTAATTTTCTTGAAGAGATCTCTAGACCTTCCCATTATATTGTTTTCCTCTATTTCTTTGCATTGATCACTGAAGAAGGCTTTCTTATCTCTCATTGCTCTCTTTGGAACTCTGCATTGAAATGGATATATCTTTCCTTTTCTCCTTTGCCTTTCACTTCTTTTCTCAGCTATTTTTAAGGCCTCCTCAGACAATCATTTTGCCTGTTTGCAATTCTTTTTCTTGGGGATGGCCTTGATCAGTGCCTCCTGTACAACGTCAGTAGCCATTCCTTTCTCCAGAGGATCATCCCAACCCAGGGATCGAACTCATGTCTCCTGCATTGCAGGCAGATTCTTTACTGTCAGAGCCACCAGGGAAGCTATTTCCACCCATTGTGTACTAGAGTTCCCTTTTCTCTACATTCTTGCCAACATTTATCATTTGTTATCTTTTTATGATAGTTATTTGATTTGCATTTCCCTGATGATCAGTGATGCTGAGCATCTTTTCATGGGCCTGTTGGCCATCTGTATGTCTCATCTGGAAAAATGTCTATTCAGGTATTCTGCCCATTTTAAAATCTGGTTGTATGTGTCTGGTTTTTTTTAATATATATATTGAGTTTTATGAGCTCTTTCTATATTTTGGATCTGAACTCCTTATGAGACATATCATTTGCAAATATCTTCTCCCATTCAGTGGTTGTCTTCTCATTTTATTGATGGTTTCCTTCACTGTTCAAAAGCTTTTAATTTTAATTAGGTCCCATTTGTTCATTTTTGCTTTTGTTTTCTTACCTGAAGAGACAGATCCTCAGGACTTATGTTAAAGAGTGTTCTGACTATGTTTCCTTCTGTGAGTTTTATGATTTCCAGTCTTATATTTATGCCTTTAAAGCATTTTGAGTTTATTTTTGTATATGATGTTAGAAAACGTTCTAGTTTCAATTTTCCATGTAGCTGTCCATTTTTCACAGCAGTACACATTGAAGTGACTGTCTTTTCTCCATTGTATACTGTTGCCTCCTTTGTCATAGATTAATTGACCATATGTGCACATGTGTGCATGTTCAGTGTCCAAATCTTTGCAACCTCATTGATTGTAGCCTGCTAGGCTTCTTGGTAAATGGAATTCCCTAGTCATGAATACTGGAGTGACTTGCCATTTCCTACTCCTGGTGATCTTCCTGACCCAGGGATCAACTCACATCTCTTGTGCCTCTTGCATTGTATGTGTTTATTTATGGGTTCTCTATCTTGGTCCATAGATCTAAGTATCTGTTTTTGTGTGAGTATCATAGTACTTTGATTACTTTAGCTTTGTAGTATAGTTCCTTATGACTTTCTTAATAATTTTTTTCTTTAACTTACTTTATTGTAAGTGAATGCCAAAGAAAATTGTGCTCATTTCACATACTAGCAAGGTTACACTCAAAATTCTTCAAGCTAGGCTTTAGCAGTATGTGAACCAAGAACTTTCAGACGTACAAGCTGGGTTTCAAAGAGGCAGAGGAACCAAAGATTAAATTGCCAACAATTGCTGGATCATGGAGAAAGCAAGGGAGTTCCAGAAAGACATCTATCTCTGCTTCACTGACTATGCTAAAGCCTTTAACTGTGTGCTGCTAAGTCACTTTAGTCATGTCCGACTCTGTGCGACCCCATAGACGGCAGGCCACCAGGCTCCTCCATCCCTGGGATTCTCCAGGCAAGAACACTGGAGTGGGTTGCCAATTCCTTCTCCAATGCATGAAACTGAAAAGTGAAAGTGAAGTCGCTCAGTCGTTTCCGACTCTTCGTGACCCCATGGTCTGCAGCCTACCAGGCTCCTCTGTCCATGGGATTCTCCAGGCAAGAGTACTGGAGTGGGGTGCCATTGCCTTCTCCGTTTGGCTGTGTGGATCACAACAAACTGTGGAAAATTCTGAAAGAGATGGGAATACCAGACCACCTGACCTGCCTCCTGAGCAATCTGTATGCAGGTCAGGAAGCAACAATTAGAACTGGACATGGAACAACAGACTGGTTCCAAATAGGAAAAGGAGTATATTCAGTCAAAGCTGTATATTATCACCCTGCTTATTTAACTTATATGCAGAGTACATCATGCAAAATGCCAGGCTGGATGAAGAACAAGCTGGAGTCAAGATTGCCAGGAGAAAATATCAAGAATCTCAGCTATGCAGATGATACCACCCTTATGGCAGAAAGCAAAGAAGAAGTGAAGAGCCTCTTGATGAAAGTGAAAGAGTTTTGTCAAAGGCTTTCCCTGCTTCTATTGAGATAATCATATGGTTTTTATCTTTCAATTTGTTAATGTGTATATCACATTGATTGATTTGCAAATATTGAAGAATCCTTGCATCTCTGGGATAAAACTCACTTGGTTATGATGTATGATCTTTTAAATATGTTGTTGGATTCTGTTTGCTAGAATTTTGTTAAGGATTTTTGCATCTATGTTCATCAGTGATATTGGCCTGTAGTTTTCTTTTTTTGTGCCATCTTTGTCTGGTTTTGGTATTAGGGTAATGGTGGCCTCATAGAATGAGTTTGGGAGTTTAACTTCCTCTGCAATTTTCTGGAAGAGTTTGAGTAAGATAGGTGTTAGCTCTTCTCTAAATTTTTGGTAGAATTCACCTGTGAAGCCATCTGGTCCTGGGCTTTTGTTTGTTGGAAGATTTTTGATTAAAGTTTCGATTTCCATGCTTGTGATGGGTCTGTTAAATTTTCTATTTCTTCCTGGTTTGGTTTTGGAAGGTTACACTTTTCTAAGAATTTGTCCATTTCTTCCAAGTTGTCCATTTTATTGGCATATAGTTGCTCATAGTAGTCTCTTATGATTATCTCCATAGATGCAGAGAAAGCCTTTGACAAAATTCAACATCCATTTATGATAAAAATCCTCCAGAAAGCAGGCATAGAAGGAACATACCTCAACATAATAAAAGCCATATACGATAAACCCACAGCAAACATTATCCTCAATGGTGAAAAATTGAAAGCATTTCCCCTAGAGTCAGGAATAAGACAAGGGTTCCCATTCTCACAACTACTATTCAAGATAGTTTTGGAAGTTTTAGAAACAGCAATCAGAGAAGAAAAAGAAATAAAAGGAATCCAGACTGGAAAAGAAGAAGTAAAACTCTCCCTGTTTGCAGATGTCATGATCCTCTACATAGAAAACCCTAAAGACACCACCAGAAAATTACTAGAGCTAATCAATGAATATAGTAAAGTTTCAGAATATAAAATTAACACACAGAAATCCATTGCAATCCTATATACTAACAATAAGAAAACAGAGAGAAATTAAGGAAACAGTTCTATTCACCATTGCAATGAAAAGAATAAAATACTCAGGAATAAATCTACCTAAAGAAACAAAAGACCTATATATAAAAAACTATAAAACACTGATAAAAGAAATCAAAGATGATACAGATAGATGGAGAAATATACCATGTCCATGGATCAGAAGAGTTAATATAATGAAAATGAGTATACTACCCAAAGCAATTTATAATTCAATGCAATCCCTATCAAGCTACCAATGGTATGTTTCAGAGAACTAGAACAAATAATTTCACAATTTGTATGGAAATACAAAAAACCTTGAGTAGCCAAAGCAATCTTGAGAAAGAAGAATGGAACTGGAGGAATCAACCTGCCTGACTTCAGACTATACTACAAAGCTGCAGTCATCAAGACAGTATAGTCCTGGCACAAAGAAGAAATATAGATCAATGGAACAAAATAGAAAGTCCAGAGATAAATCCACACACCTATGGGCACCCTATTTTTAACAAAGGAGGCAAGAATATACAACGGAGAAAAGGCAATCACTTTAACAAGTGGTGCTGGGAAAACTGGTCAACCACTTGTAAAAGAATGAAACTAGGACACTTTCTGGCACCATACACAAAAATAAAGTCAAAATGGATTAAAGATCTAAATGTAAGACCAGAAACTATAAAAATCCTAGAGGAAAACATAGGCAAAACACTCTCTGACATAAATCACAGCAGGATTCTCTATGACCCACTTCCTGGAGTAATGGAAATAACAGAAAAAATAAACAAATGGGACCTAATTAAAATTAAAAGCTTTTGCACAATGAAGGAAACTATAAGCAAGGTGAAAAGACAGCCTTCAGAATGGGAGAAAATAATAGCAAACAAAGCAATTGACAAAGACTTAATCTCAAAAATATAAAAGCAACTCATGCAACTCAATTCCAGAAAAATAAACAACCCAATCATAAAATGGGCCAAGGAACTAAACAGACATTTCTCCAAAGAAGACATACAAATGGCTAACAAACACATGAAAAGATGCTCAACATCACTCATTATCAGAGAAATGCAAATCAAAACCACAATGAGGTACCATGTCACGCTGGTTAGGATGGCTGCTATCCAAAAATCTACAAACAATAAATGCTGGAGAGGGTGTGGAGAAAAGGGAACCCTCTTACACTGTTGGTGGAATGCAAACTAGTACAGCCACTATGGAGAACAGTGTGGAGATTTCTTAAAAAATTGGAAACAGAACTTGCATACCACTCAGCAATCCCACTGCTGGGCATACACACCGAGGAAACCAGAATTGAAAGAGACATGTGTCCCTCACTGTTCATCGCAGCACTGTTTATAATAGCCAGGACATGGAAGCAACCTAGATGTCCATCAGCAGATGAATGGATAAGAAAGCTGTGGTACAGATACACAATGAAATATTATTCAGCTATTAAAAAGAATGCATTTGAATCAGTTCTAATGAGGTAGATGAAACTGGAGCCTATTATACAGAGTGAAGTAAGTCAGAAAGAAAAACACCAATACAGTATATTAACACATATATATGGAATTTAGAAAGATGGTAATGATAACCCTGTATGTGAGACTGCAAAAGAGACACAGATGTAAAGAACAGACTCTTGGACTCTGAGAAGGTGAGGGTGGGATGATCTGAGAGAACAGCATTGAAACATGTATATTATCATATGTGAAACAGATCACCAGTCCAGGTTTAATGCATGAGACAGGGTACTCATAGCAGGTGCACAGGGATGACCCTGAGGGATGGGATGGGGAGGGAGGTGGGAGGGGGCTTCAGGATGAGGAACACATGTACACCCATGGCTGATCCATGTCAATGTATGGCAAAAACCACTACAATATTGTAAAGAAATTAGCCTCCAATTAAAATAAATAAATAAATTTTTTTAAAAAAGAAAGTAAAAAAGGAGTGTGAAAAAGCTGGCTTAAAACTCAGCATTCAAAAAATTAAAATCATGGCATCCGGTCCCATCACTTCATGGCAAATAGATGGGGAAACAATGGAAACAGTGACAAACTTTATTTTCTTGGGCTCCAAAATCACTGCAGATGGTGACTGCAGCCATGAAATTAAAATATGCTTGCTCCTTGGATGGAAAGCTATGACAAACCTAGACAGAGTATTGAAAAGCAGAGGAATCACTTTGCTGACAAAGGTCTGTATAATTAAAGCTATGGTTTTTCCAGTAATCATGTATGGATGGGAGAGTTGGACCATAAAGAAGGTTGAGATGTGAACAACTGATGCTTTCTAATTGTAGTGCTGGAGAAGACTCTTGAGAGTCCCTTGGACTGCAAGGAGATCTAACCAATCCATCCTAAAGGAAATCAGTCCTGAATATCCATTGGAAGGACTGATACAGAAACATCAATACTTTGGCCATCTGATGCAAAGAGCTGACTCATTGAAAAAGACCCTGACGCTGGGAAAGATTGAAGGCAAGAGGAGACGTGGGCAGCAGAGAAAGAGATGGTTGGATGGCATTACTGACTCAACAGAAGTGAATCTGCAAAATCCAGGAGACAGTGAAGGTCAGGGGAGCCTGGCGAGCTGCAGTCCACGGGGTCGCAAAGAGTCCGACATGACTCAGTGACTGAACAACAACAAAATGTAAGAATACAGTATCTAATACTTATACAAAATATGTGTTAATTGGATGTTTATGTTATCAGTAAGGCTTCCAGTCCACAGTAGGCATTAATAGTTAGGTTTTGGGGAGGCAAAATTGTACAGAAAATTTTGACTACATGGAGGTGGGAGGTCAGTGCCCCTAATGACTTGTGCAGTCAAAATTGTTCAAGGTTCAACTGAGTATGTTTACATACATAGGTCTGTAAATGTAAAGACAATAAATAGTCCAAGAGGACACATCAAAATTTTAAATGTAGTTACTTTCATAGAAAGTGTAGTGGATTTAAAAAAGACTTTCATTTACTTTTTAATCCATATGCTTCTATACTGTTTAATTTTTTTTTACAAAGGGAATGTATTTTTATCTATAATAAATAAATTTGAAATAAAATAGCTTATGTATAGTCTTTGTCACTTCTTTTAAAGAAACTATGTAATTCTGAATTACAAAACTCATGAAGAAGAACCATAGAGAGTTTCCCTGATGGCTCAGTAGTAAAGAATCTGCTTGCCAATGCAGGAGACATGGGTTCGATCCCTGGTCCGGGAAGAACCCACATGCCGCGGAGCAACTAAGCCAGTGCACCACAACGATTGAGCCTGTGCTCTCGAGCCCGGGAACTGCAACTACTGAGCCATATGGCCACTACTGAAGCCTGTGGACCCTAGAACCTGTGCTCCACAACAAGAAAAGCCACTGCAATGAGAAGCCTGTATGCTGCAACTAGAGAGTAGACCCTGCCTGCTGCAACTAAAGAAAAGCCCCCATAGCAACGAAGACCCAGAATGGCCAAAATAAAATAAAAAAACTTTAGAGAGTTCACGCATAGCTCAGAAAACGCCTAGATTGTATGGAAGTAAGATTGACAGTGAAATTGAATGATTCAGAGAAGATAAAAGGGAATAAGAAAACAGACATTAGGTAAATGAAAGTTTCCCTATATTGAGAGTGAAGATAATCAAAAGGAAATGTGTTTTAAAGTGCAAGATTAAGAATTTCAGTTAGACATAAGGAAGATCTTTTTCATGGTCCTGCCTGTTAAAAATTAAACTGGGTTATAATGGGGGGTAGGGGTGTGTGTGTGTGGAATCTCATTTCCAAGGAGCTGGTTTGAGGAAAGAAGGGATTTTATTGTTATATTTTGCAAGTTGGATAGAATTTCACCACTTTTCACTCTCGTGGGCATGGTTATTCTAGGTGAAATATACTTAAAGACTGTTTGTGTTTCCTATTTATCTTGTAGTTTTTGTCTTTGCTTACATCATTACTAGGAGAATTAGATGGTGTAAGTTATAGGGAGAGTGAGAGAGGGCAGGTTGGCTGAGTCTGGTACCCAGGTGGATATACAGGGTGGAGGCAGCACAAAGTTGTCATCTCATTAAGCAAGGTTAAAGTACAGATTTTCCCCACCGATTACACCTTGTTCTGCATTGTCTTATGTTCACACTTTTTTTTTTTTTTTGCTTAATTTCTTTTCAGCTTTCTTGGGAGAAATATTTTGTGTATTAAGGATGGTATGAATGAAGTTTAATCATCATCCCTTTATTATACTGCACATAAAGCTGATACAGTACTTTCTAACTTGATAAGTGTGTTAGATTTAGTTGTAAATCAAGGATATTTGTATTGTAGATGGGTGTGTCACGAAAGGAATAACATCTATGCTTAGTACCATACATAAAGTCTTACAGGATATTCACAGTGAACCTTGTTTTCATTTTTAACATGTATTCAATTTCTAGATTTAGTGTTCACAATTTTATAGCATGAGAGGGCAAACAGAATAGAATAAATGAGCAAACTGGTATTAACTCATTTGCTGGCTCTTGCTCGATCTTTTTTCTTCTTAAAACATCCTGAGATGCCCTTGCTCACCATTACGGGGGAGAAGAATCAGGAATAAGATGAATTGAGGAATAAGATGGCAACAGGAATTTCAGTTTCCTTAATAATACTCCAGTTCACATAAGGAAACCTTCTATTTTGATAAAATTTAAGAGAAAAGTTTGGAATTCAATAATTTACATTTTCTAGGCTCTCCATTTTCGTTTTTACCTCTGATTTGCTTAAGCAGTATACTCCTCCCACAATTTACTGCCTTTTAAGGCCATGAATTCAGAGGGCTGACAGTAAATCTGGACAAGCTCTAATATGCCTTGTGCCAACTGTAATTTAGCTGGTCCTTTGAGAGCTCAAGTTTTTTATTACCATAAATATTCTTCTGCTTCCAGGCGTCTCCCCGCTGACAACGTTGTCCAATTTTGAATCCCGACATCTTCATTTCAAAAGCCTGAAGATGAAACTGCAAAGGTCAGGTTTCATTGTAATTGCAGGCTCTACTGAGAGAGACCGCATTCCTGAGGACGGAGCAGCCGCCCACCGCTTGGTTTGGCAAGCACAGGGCTTGGGCAAAATGTCACCGTGCAATTCAGGTGAGTGATTGCACCTGGCACTTGGATCATCAGGAAATATTTGGTCATTTTTCACAGTGTCTGACTTTGTCACCACACAAGGAGAGAAAGAGTTTAAAGAGGACTCTAGTTTTGCATACATGAACATCGCATAATTCCTCCTGGAATGTCCTTTTCTCCTTCTTTGTATAACGGATGTCTTCTAACGTTCAGATCTTATCTCAGGGCACACGACTTGATGTTGCTGACCTCTCAGTACCTTGTATTTACCCACAACACGGGGATAATGATGGCTTCTACTTCCAAGAGGCGTTGGGAAGATTAAATGAGTCAGTGTACAGCACATACTTAAAAGGGTGCCTGGCATGAAGTCAGTTCTCAACTGTGCTTAGCTATTATTATGACCTTTAGCACAATAATAGCTAAGGCTGTCTGAGCGAGGGACTTGTTTCACTTGCATTTTCTTGTATCGTCCTCGCAGTAGCCCTATGAGGTTGGTGCCACTGTCATTTGTACTCTACGGTGGAGGAGACTGAGAGGTTAGATTGGTATCTTGTTCAAGGTCACAGAGCAAGTCAATGTTGCACCCAGAATTTCCATCCAAGCCCCGAGACTCCAGAGCAAAGCCATGGGGACAAAGCTATGTAACACAAGCTGTCATTACCCTGCTCATAGCCCATCACTCTTACTACACCAGGGCACACTGGCCCGACTTCCAACTCCCAGCACCTGTGTTTTGCTGCATTTCTCTTTGGCCTATGAATCCTCCTTCACTGCTCACGTGGAAGATGAACAAAGACAGGCAATCAACATCTTGGGAGCAGCCCTCGACTAAGGATTGCTGTGGGTTCACGGATAAATACCCCAGCTCGGTCTCGGAGCAGGGTAACGTTGAGAAAAGTTCGGCTCTGGCTCCTGGGTTTAGGTGCCCACGGTGGCAGCTGACTCTGCACCCTTTATTATCTGCCTTCTGCTCCCTGACTCACTTCTTCACTCTCCTAATGTTGTTTCATTCACCTCCCAAATATCTTTCACTTGAACCTTGTCTCAGGGTGTGATTTTGAGGGAAACCAAAGTAAGATAGTCTCTTTCAATCCTAGAAGTCCTCAACTCTAAAGAAGCTGGAGGTGGAGAAGAACAAGGGAACAGCTGGAGTCAGACAGAAGGAAGAAAGTATACCACCCAATCGTGTGTCCTGTGAGTATGTAGCAAGATTTCTTAATCTCGGCACAACTGACATTTGGGTCTTTGTTGGGGGGACTGCCCTGTGTATTGTAGGAAGTTGAACAATTATCACTAGACTCTACCCAATAGAAAGTGAAAGTGGGCGCTCAGTTGTGTCTGATTCTTTGCGACCCCATGGACTGTAGCCTGCCAGGCTGCTCTATCCATGGGATTTTCCAGGGAAGAGTACTGGAATGGGTAGCCATTCCCTTCTCCAGAAGGCCTTCCCTCACCCAGGGATCAAATCCGGGTCTCCTGCATTGCTGGCAGACTCTTTACCGTCTGAGCCACCAGGGAAGCCCCCTACCCAATAGAAGCCCATAGCAATCCCTCTATCACCATTTATGATGACCCCAAATGTCTCCAGATACTGCCAAATGCAACCTTGGGGAAAGGGCAAGGTTACTCACAGTTAGAGAGATGAGACTGTTCTCTTCTTGATTGACATATTGACTAGGCAGGTTATTAATTCATTCCAGAGGATTATAATGATATTAACATTATCAAATGCCCATGTTCAAGGCATTCTACCTGCTGCTCTACATACTGCATCTCATTTGGTCCTTATAGCATTTTATTATCTCCATATCACACAAAAGGAAAACGAGGCTCATGAAGAGTAAATGATTCCCCCAGTGTCATAAGACAAGTAAAAGATGGACCCAGGCCTGTCAGACTGCAAGTCTGTGCCCTCCTCAACTAAGATTCATTTATTCTTGCATTAATGCATTGGTGTATGCAATATTTATTGAGCATCTGTTGGGTGTCAGAGAGGGGGCATTAACAGTGGCTGCTACAACTGCAACCCTGCTCGGTGCCAGCACAAAGTTGTCTCAGGATCTCTTGCACCAAAGTAAACAAAATCAAAATACACTAAGTTTTTGGGGTTATCAGAAAACCTACTTTCCTGGACACCATTTTGTTAGCAAATATGTTCTAAATTTCAAAGACCTTATAAATAAACTCTTGGAACACAATCTATCCAAAATCTGGAAACTACCTGTACATATTCTGGAAAATTCTTTTTCCCCCCTAATCCCTTGGATTTACCAAAAAAAAAAAAAAGTGGGGGGGCATCACTCTGTAAACAGTACACAGTTACGATTTCAGTGGTTGTATGATTTTTATGGGGACTCAAGGAAACACCAGTTCTGATGTTTTCAGAATGCCATTTCCTTTCTGTTTGACTTAGACAATTAGCAAGAGGACCTTAACTGCTTATCGGATAATAGTCTCACTTACGTTTCTCATGACTAGAAATAAGAGAAGTTTCCAAGGAAACGGGAAACTAAGCTGTTTTGCCCTCCAGTGTATCAGGAGTTTAAAATGGGATTTTACCAGTCTTAGTTTTTGCTAAGGTCTTAAAGGTTGTTAATAACAAATAAGAAGTGTTAAATATTCTCACATTCCAATGTTCCAACAAGAGGCACGTGATGAACACACACAGAATTTTGGAATCTGAGCTCAACATCAAGTGACGTATACAAGAAGATTGATGCTTGAGAGGCCAGGAAAGGGGGTGGGTGGGTACTGGGAATCTGTAGTTGTGTGACATTTCCTCTTTCTTCATCTTGAGGTGGACGTGAAGGTTTTTGCATCACCCTCACCTCAAGTCACCGAGGGGGGCTTCATGGGCACCTCTTAGAGAGAGTTAAGTGTCCTCTGGATTCAGTGAGCATGCAGAGATTGGTACAAGATTCATGATGAAAGAAGGAATTGGCAAAGGAAAGACTGAAGTAGCCACTATTAGTTTCCTAGGGCTGCTCTAACAAAGTGCCCCGAACTGTGTGGCATAAAACACTAGAAATCTATTCTTTCACAGTTATGGAGGCTACAAGTCAGGAATCAAGATGTTTAGCAGCGTCATGGCTTCTTCCAGGTTTTGGTGGCCCCAGGCATTCCTTGGCTTGTGGCAGCTCATTCCCAATCTCTGCTTCTCTCTTTTCCGTCCATGTCTCTGTCTTCACATTGTCTTATAGAGACACCAAACATATTGGATTAAGGACCCATCTCTTGCAGTATAACCTCCTCTTAACTAATGACATCTTTAATAACCCTATTTCCAAATTAGGTCACATTCTGAGGTATTGGGGGTTAAGACAGGACTTTGACTTTTTTTGGGGGGGGGGGGGAATTTAACCCATAACATGGTTCTTGGAAGCAAAGGGACAGAGATACATTTAAACAAATTGTTATTTCCACCAAAGGGGAACAAATTAAATGAGTGTTTCCTGGGAACCAGATCTTGACCAGCCTGGAATGTTTTAAAAAGAACTCTGCTCAAACCCCTGGAGCACAGGGGTTGAGGATCAGCACTGTAAGAACTGTTGAGGATCGACAATCAGTCAGAAGACATGCATTGTCCAAGACAGGGGAAAGGTCATGTAGCTTCCCAGTGGGAAATTTCCAAGGTCTCCCTCGAAACACCTCATGAAAGAGTAAGTTCTTTCCTGTCTCTTAACTTCACTCTTTCCCAGTGCTCTCCCTTCTAGGATGATCAAAGTCCAAAATTAGTGAGATGAGTAGGGAACCAACAGAGAAAAGAGAGAAGCCAACCATACTTCTATATGCCACAGCAGCAGCCATGTTGAGAGGAGGAGCAATAATGAAATGCTCCGGATTATGAGGGTGCAAAGAAGCTCTTTGATTTTTTTTGATTTTTGATTCATATCAAGGTTTTTGATTCATATCAAGAAGATTAAATACAGGTGGCTCAAGATGCCCATAAGAGAAGGTGGGGAGCTATGCCATCCATGAGAGTAGAACGCAATTCCACCATATGGTATGGCCAGAACGCTTGGCATTGTCAGAATTCACATGGAGAATAGGACAGGCATTTCCTATAAAGAATGGCCAACAGGGCATCTTCCCAGGGCTAAGGGTTTCTAGTAGTAAGAGGCGGAGAAGGCAATGGCATCCCACTCCAGTACTCTTGCTTGGAAAATTCCATGGACGGAGGAGCCTGGTAGGCTGTAGTCCATGGGGTCGCGAAGAGTCGGACACGACTGAGCGACTTCACTTTCACACACTGGAGAAGGAAATGGCAACCCACTCCAGTGTTCTTGCCTGGAGAATCCCAGGGATGGAGGAGCCTGGTAGGCTGCCATCTATGGGGTTGCATAGAGTCGGACATGACTGAAGCGACTTAGCAGCAGCAGCAGTAGTAAGAGGTTATTGAATAGGAGCTGGGGTGATAAGAGTCAAAGGAGGCTTCCCAAGAGGTCATCTGGAGAAGACAGTCAGCCTCAGGGAAATAGAGGCCCAGAATTCCCAGGGGTGGGGGCAGATATTCATTCTGGAGTCCATAGGAATGGTACCACCTGAAGTGTTGCCTACCAAATCTAAAGCCTTTCAATGTCTGGCAGTGACAGTATGGATTAAGTTAGACCCTTCCTGACCCTCATCTTTATCTATGCTTCTCCAGGGACTTCCTTGGGGGTCCAATGGTTAAGACTCTATGCTTCCAATGCAGGAGGCACAGGTTTGATCCCTGGTCAGGGAACTAAGATCCTGCATGCCCCTGGGTGTGGCCAAAAAATAAATAAATAAATAAATATATCTACTTATACTTCTCCAAATCTGGAGAAGCCAGAAGGAAACCTAGCGCTGAACTGGGAATGGGAAAGTGGGAAAGTCAAGAGGGGTGAATTCAGCCTCTTCCCTGGAGGCAGGCTGGTAGTTGTGGGAGAGGAAAGCTGTAAATAGGAGTTCTGTTGACCCACAGAGATGTTATGGGGAGGGAGGTGGGAGGGGGTTTCATGTTTGGGAACACATGTAAGAATTAAAGATTTTAAAATTAAATAAAAAAAATTAATTAAAAAAAAATAAAGTAGGTTGGACGTATTAATGATTGAACTCATACTGTTTGGAGAATTAAAGTTGTCAGAGCATTTTTTAGACCTAAGAATGATAAGGACCTGTGGGTTCTGTTCTAGATTTCACTCAAGGAGCTGGAAAGAACTGTCTTGAGAATGGAGAGTCACAGTGTTGGCTGGGAAGAGGGGAAGTAAAGTTTTCTGGTACACTACCCAGCATCTTAGTTGTTCAATATAAAAATTATCCTAGCTTGCCTAATTTCCCAATCGAATGTGCTTTACACTTGGCCTGAGCTTGTGGAAACAGATTGGTAGGGAGAACTGGAATAGTTGTGAAGAATGATTCTTTTTATCCTCAGAATCATTCTGCTTCTTCAACTTGTTTTTGAATTAGGAGTTTGGGCCATGGATGGTGGGGATAGAAAATGTCTCACGGTTTCATTCCCTATCAAGAGCAGCAGCATGATCTAGAAACTTTTTAGAAGTACAGAATCTCAGGCTCCACCCCAGGCATACTGAATCATTCTGGGAGTATGGCCCTGAAATCGGTGGTTTTTCAAGCTTGCTAAAGTTTAAGAAGCACTGGTTTAAAGCTATGGCTCTCCACACTGATTGTATGCTAGAATCACCTGGGGGACATTTTCAACAGTACATTTCCCCAGGTTGAGTACTGCATACATAGCTGTATCTTAAGTACAGTTTTTCAAAATGTAATGAGCATACAGATTCCCTGGGACTCTTGTTAAAATGCAAATCATATCTTGGTAGGTTTTTTTTTTTTTTAGCTAAACTTTATTATTATCATTAGGCCACATGGCATGTGGGATCTTAGGTCTTAGTTTACCAACCATAGATGGAACCCACAACCCATTAAGTGTGAAATCATAACCACTGCATTCCAGGAAAGTCCTTATCTTGGTCGTTCTGAGGTGAGGACCAAGTATCTACATTTACTTTTTTCCTCCAGCTTTACAGAGATATTATTGACATATATGTAAGTTTAAAGTGTACAATGTGATGTTTGATACATGTATACATTATAACTATATATTTAACTAATACACACCCACACACATATATTTAACTAACAACAAGTCTAGTGAGCTACAGTCCATGGGGTCACTAAGAGTCAGACACGACTGAGCAACTAACACTTTCACTTCAACAACAAGGTTAGTTGAAACCTTTATCCCCTACTATAATTACCTTTTCTGTCTGTGGTGATAATATTTAAAATTTACTCTCTTAATTTTCAAGTATGAATACAGTACAGTCAATTATAGTTACCCTACTGCTGTATACTAGAGCCCCAGATACATTAGGTCCTCGTCTTATAGTTGAAAGTTTGTGTTCTGTGATCAACATCTGCCTCTTCCCCCACCCCCCAGGGCACGGTAGCCACCATTCTACTCTGCGTCTCTATAAGTTCAGCTGTTTTTAGCTTCCACATATAAACGAAAACATACAATATTGGTCTTTCTCTGCTTGACTTATTTCACTTAGCATAATGGCCTCAAAGTCCAAAAGGCATGCTTTCCTTCTTGCTTTATGGATAAATGATATTACATTGTATACATTTTCTTTATCTATTCATCTGCTGATGGAAATGTAGATTATTTCCATGCTTTGGCTATTATAAAATAATCCTACAATGAACATGAGGGTGCAGATAGTTCTCTGAGATTGTAATTTCATTTCCTTGGGATACATACCCATAGGTGGGATTGCAGGATCATATGGTAGTGGTATTTAAAAAATTTTGAGGAACCTCCATTCTGTTTTCCATTCAATTGTGCACAAGGGTTCCCTTTTCTCCACAGCCTCGCATATACTTGCTGTGTCTTATCTTTTTGATAATAGACAGTTAAAATGTGTGGCGTTTCGCTCATTGTGGTTTTGACTTGCATTTCCCTGATGATTAGTGATGCTAAGTATTTTTTCACATGTCTGTTGGCCATTTGTTGTCTTTAGAGAAATGTCTATTCAAGTCCTTTGCCTATTTTCTAGTTGGATGATTTGATTTTTGCTGTTGAGTTGAATGAATTCCTTACATATTTTGGATATTAACTCTTTATCACATAGATGGTTTACAAATATTTTTCCCATTCTCTAGGATGCCTTTACATTTTGCTGATTCTTTTGCTGTGTGGAAGCTTTTTAGTTTGATATAGTCTCATTTGTTTATTTTAGCTTCTGTTGCCACATCCAAAAAATCCTTACTAAGACCAATGTCAGGGAGCTTCTTAAATCCTGTGTTTTCTTCTAGGAACTTTAAGGTTTCATTCTTACATTTGTGTCTGATCCATTTTGAGTTAGTGTTTTTGAGTAGTGTAAGATAGGGATCCAATTTCATTCCTTTGCATGTGAATGTCCAATTTTCCCAACATCATTTATTGAAGAGACTATCTTTCCCCCACTGTGTATTCTTGGCTTCCTTGTCAAATATTAGTTTACTAATATTTGTGTGGGTTTACTTCTGGGCTGTTGATTCTGTTCTATCGGTCCACATGCCAGTTTTTATGCCAATAACATAATGTTATGATTACTATAGCTTTGTAATATAGTTTGAGGTTATGGAGTGTGATGCATCCAGCTTTGTTCTTTTCTCAGGATTGCTTTGACTATTCCGGGTCTTACATGATTCCATACAAAACTTAGGATCATTTTTCCTATTTTTGTGAAAAGTACCATTGGAAATTTGATAGGGATTGCACTGAATTTATAGATGGCTTTGGGTAGTATGGACATTTTAATTATACTGATTCTTCTGATCTGTGAACATGAGACATCTTTTCATTTATTTGTGTCTTCTTCAATTTCTTTCATCAATGTTTTATAATTTTCAGTGCAGAGCTCTTTCCCATTTTGGGTAAACTTATTCCTAAGTTTTTAAATCTTTTTAATGCTATTCTAAATTGGATTGTTTTCTTTTTCAGATAGTTTGTTGTTAGTGTATAGATATGCAACTGATTTTTACAGGTTGATTTTGTATCCTCTGACTTTACTGAATTTATTAGTTCTAACAGTTTTTTGGTGGAATCTTTAGGGAGATGTACATATGTGTGTATATATGTGTGTGTGTGTGTTATATACACGTATGTGATTATGAAATCTGCAGAGACAATCTTCTTCCTTTCTTATTTGGACATCTTTTTTTTTTCTTTGCCTTGCCTAGTTGTTCTGGCTAGGACTTTAAAACACTGTGTTGAATTGTGCAGAACAGTAATTGTAACAGTGGGCATGTCTTGTTCTTGATCTTAGTGGAAAGCTTTCAACCTTTCCCCCTTGAGTATGATGTTATCTATGGGTTTGTCATATATGGCCTTTATTACATTGAGGTACATTCCTTCTATACTCAATTTGTTGTAAGCTTTTAACCATTGAAAGGATGTTGAATTTTGTCAAGTATCTACATTCCTTTTCCCCCTGGCTTTATTGACATGTAACATTTGTAGGTTTAAGATGTGCAAATGATCATGGTAGGTTAGTCGCTAAGTTGTGTCTGACTCTTGTGACACTCTTATGGATTGTAGCTTGCCAGGCTCCTCTGTCCATGGGATTTCCCAGGCAAGAAAGTGGAGTGGGTTGCTATTTCCTTCTCCAGGGGATCTTCCCAACCCAGGGACTGAACCTGGGTCTCCTGCACTGCAGGTGGATTCTTTACCGACTGAGCTACCAGGGAAGTCCACGATGTGCAAGTAGTGATTTTGTATTTGTATACATTGCAACATGGTTACCACAATAAGATTAGTTAACACATCCATCACCTCATAGTTACAATTTTTTGTGTGTGTGGTGAAAACTTTTGAAATCTACTCTCTTAGCAACTTTCAAATATGAAACACAGCTTATTAACTATAGTCACCAAGCTTTGAAGGCAGGAGAAGGGGGTGACAGAGGATGAGATGGTTGGATGGCATCACCGACTCAATGGGCATCAGTTTGAGCAAACTCTGGGAGACGGTGAAGGACAGGCAAGCCTGGCGTTCTGCAGTTCATGGGATTGCAAAGAGTCAGACGTGACTGAGAGACTGAACAACAAAATCATGTTTTGCTTATTACAGAACTTATTCATCTTATAACTGGAAGTTTACACCCTTTGACTACCTTCACCCATTACCTTACCCCTACCTCCCACCTCTGGCAACCACTAATCTGTTATGTTTCTATGAGGTTTTTTTTTTTTTTTTTAGATTCCCCATATAAGTGAGATCATGGAGTATTTGTCTTTCTCTGTCTGCCTTATTTCACTTAGCATAATACCCTCAAGATTCATCCATTTTGTCACACATGGCATCTACATTCCTAGCAAGCTCCCAGGCGAGGTTGATACTACCGGTGTGGGGACCACACTTAAAGTCCTAGGACTCTGAGCTATCTCCTGAATATTGTGCATGTATAAATATTTTGTGAGGAGAGGATTCATAGTTCCCATGAGTCTCAAGCAGTCTTGGACTTAAAAAATATCAAGAACCATTGCCTTAAAGGAAATTAAGGTATAATCAGCTGAGTTAAGAAGTCTTCATAAAGGAAGGGATAAATCAGGAGTTTGGGATTAATATCTATACACTACTATATATAAAATAGATAAACAACAAGGGCCTACTGTATAGCACAGGGAACTATACTCAAAATCTTGTTATAGTCTATGATGGAAAAGAATCTGAACAAGAATATGTGTGTGTGTGTGTATGTACACATATGCATATATATAGAACTGAATCACTTGAAACCAACACAATATTGTAAATCTAAGATATTCCAGTAAAAAATAAGTCTTTATGAGATTTAAAAATATAGATTTGGAGAGGGACTAACAGAGATACCTATGGCAGGAGTTCATGGGAGTCTTTTGCTTGTAAAAAGGCATAAGGCTGTACTTTTAAATATTCGCTTTCTCTTGGGGATGGAGGGTGGGCAGGGAGAAGTTTTCTTTATCTTCCACAGGAAGCTGAGAGCCTTAGCATTGCTACTTGGTCCGTCTGGGATTTTCGTGTTCTTCTGCTGCTTCTCCACCATTTCCCAGAGAGCAGTATAAGGAGATGGAAATGAAACAAAAGATAAACCTCTTGGGACAAAATGACCACTGGAGGTTGCTTTTATTTATTTATTTATTTATTTATTTTGGAGGTTGCTTTAAAAATACAGACTCCCAGGCCTCGGTCTAGATCCCCTGGATCAGCCAGAGAGGTGGGGTGAGCCCAGGAACCTGCATATTTAAACACACCTCAAATGATTGCAGTGTGGTCCTCTCCAGCAATGCTGTGAGACGCCTGGATCTGTTATTTTCTGAGCATTATGCTAGCTTTAATAAAACAAATTAAATCTCTAGGTGCATCACAAATCTAATTTCTTGGCTACCCATGATTATGAAAGCCAGGCATCTCTCTTTTCTTATTACACTTCCAGCTTGGGTCATTTCCTCTTAAAAGTCCAACTCCCCTGTGCCCTCAGGTGAAGTCAGAGCATTACTCCTTACTTGCCTTCCTAATTGCTGGGAAGAGGTACTGTGCCAGGTTTTGCAACATCTTCACCGTACCCTGGAGGGGAACCATCCCAGTGGTGGGCCTAGTACTTTTCTCTTTGTAACATGCTTTGTCGAGTCAGTGAAGTTTATAAAGTGCTTCATGAGCTATTTGGACTTGAGGCATTGCATAAAGAGATTATGCAAACAGAATGGCATCCACACTGCAGGCAGGTGGTGAGAATTTGCCTTTCCTCCCCTCCTACCTGACCCAGCCTTGGGGAGAATTTGAGTGCAGATCTGCTGGGAAATCTTTGCAGAGAGAAAGGCTGAGCTACTAAAAGTGTGCAGTTGATAACACAAGCTGGTAACACCTGCAGGCTAGAGGGTGCATCATGGGATGAGATGGATTGGGATATTGGATGTTAATGCTTTCAGTAGAAAAATCTATTAACTGAGGGTATTATCATCTACCAAGCATCCACTATAGGTCAGGTACTGAACTGGGTGTCTCCTTATATATCTTATTTGATTCTCATCACAATGCTGTGAGGAAAGGCATTTTTATTCCAATATCACAAAAAGGGAAGCTGAGGCTCAAGGGCCTCTTGATGAAAGTGAAAGAGGAGAGTGAAAAAGTTGGCTTAAAGCTCAACATTCAGAAAACTAAGATCATGGCATCTGGTCCCATCACTTCATGGCAAATAGATGGGGAAACAGTGGAAACAGTGACAGACTTTATTTTGGGGGGCTCCAAAATCACTGCAGATGGTGACTGAAGCCATGAAATTAAAGGACAAATTCTTGCTCCTTGGAAGAAAAGCTATGCCCAACTTAGACAGCATATTAAAAAGCAGACACATTACTTTGCCAACAAAGGTCAGTCTAGTTAAAGTTATGGTTTTTCCAGTTGTCATGTGTGGATGTGAGATTTGGAGTATAAAGAAAGCTGAGTGCAGAAAAATTGATGCTTTTGAACTGTAGTGTTGGAGAAGACTCTTGAGAGTCCCTTGGACAGCAAGGAGGTCCAACCAGTCTATCCCAAGGGAGATCAGCCCTGAATATTCATTGAAAGGACTGATGCTGAAGCTGAAAATCCAATAATTTGGCCACCTGATGTGAAGAACTGACTCATTGGAAAAGACCCTGATGCTGGGAAAGATTGAAGGCGGGAGGAGAAGGGGACGACAGAGGATGAGATTGTTGGATGGGATGGCATCACTGACTTGATGGATGTGAGTCTGAGTGAACTCCGGGAGTTGGTGATGGACAGGGAGGCCTGGCGTGCTGCGGTTCATGGGGTCGCAGAGTTAGACACGACTGAGCAACTGACTGAGGCTGAAGAGAATGTGGTGAATTTGGTCCAGATCATACAATTACCAAGTAGAAGAACTAAGATTCTAAACCATGTTTCTTAACCACAATCATCTTCTTGCCACTATACAGCTCTGCATCCACTAATATCTGGGAGGTTAATAGACAAAAAGGAGAGAGGACAAGAGAAATGTAAGAATGCTATTGTAACAAACACAAATCCCTTTCTGGCTTATCTTTATGCCAAGGTTTGGGATATTCTTGCTATTACACAGGCACTATTTCTTTTATGTTGTACTTGGACAATGTTTCCACTTCTGCTGCAACAAAAATGTAATTTTGAAAACAAGTAGATTTTGAAAATAATAACTCAATATGTTTTTTATTTCCTTTTAGGTGTTACTCCCTTTCCACTATCTTGTGAGTCATAAGGTTTACGACTAGGAAGAGAATGGGAAAAATCAAAGATCATATACAAGGAAGGAGGAAATGAAGAAGAGATGCTTCTATTCCACTGGGAAAGGAAGTTCTTATGGTTCTGGGAGAAAGAGCCAAGGAAAGAGAAAGAGGTTTAGGAGATCAAACATTAGTGTCCTTTCTTCTTCCCCTGCTGATGGCTGAAATCTCAAGAGGTGAAGATGCATTAGGAAAATAGTTCTGCATAGTTTGATGGGTGATGCCAAAAAGAGTGGGCTCATATCTTACTTCCTATTTAGGACTCTGGGGGAACTAGCTCACCAGGCACCCCTACAGGCACACAATACCCATAGAATATTCCAGAATGTTTCAGAAGATAACCTAGGTTTAATTGAGTTTGTCTTTTTGAAATCTGCCCTAGAGTTCTGACCTAACCCCGTTAGACAGTTTTAAATTTAGTTTTGTTAGTATGAGGAGTTCTTTTCACCAGTTGTATTTGGAAACACATTTTTTTACTCTTTTTGTTCTAGCAGTATAACATAGAAAGTTAAATTACATGCAAGGCCAGAAAAATCTGACATCTGCTGTGGATGTTGAAACTTGTGATTCCTTATATGTCAAGGGGGAGAATTGGCTTCTCATTGCCTGCTCCCATTCCTGACAATACAGCATGGATATGAGCCACGATGTTAACACTTTGTGTTCACAGTGATGACACCCAAATACAGAGAAAAGAGTGGCGGCAGTGCCTCCCATGGATTAAGGGCTTTTTTGTTTGAATTCACTTCACACATGTAGGTTGACCTTACTTTAAGAAAATGGTATAGAATATTGCAGTTATTGGATATACTGAAAATAGACAATGACTTAATAACATCTGAAGCTGCCTGGCTTTAATGATTGCTGGTTCCTTGCTGTCCTCCCTATGTCCTGGCTGTCCACTTCAGATGCTAGGTGAATTGCTTGCAAGGATGGTTCAATTTGTTTATGGCTTCCAATATCCACATTCTTTAGTAGTTCCCTCCTACACTGACTCAGGGCTTAGCCTTGTGACTTGCTTTGGCCAATGGGACCAGAGCATATGTAACATGAGCATAAACCTGAAAAGTGTCTGCACATTGGGGCTTGTCCTGTTGGTGCACTTGAAATTTTGCCATCAAGCCCAGAAAAGCCTACTGGAGGATTAGACACCACATGGAGGAGAACGGGCAGTCAGCCAGCCCCCAGTCAGGCTGGCAGCTGATTATAGCTATGTGTGTGAGTCCCAACCAAGGTCAATCAGGGGAGCTCAAATCAGCAGAACCAGACAGTTTAGCCCAATCTAAACTGATGACCTACAGAATCACGAGCTCAATAAATAGTTGTGCCTAAAGCCACTATGTATTTGGATGGTTTGTTTTGCAACCAAATCAATATAGGTATCGAGAATGTGATTTAGTTAGTCTACTCAGAATTAGTTGGTTGGTGGCGCATGACCTCATGGGAGACTTGGGTTCGATCTCTGGATCAGAAAGATCCCCTGGAGAAGGGAATGGCTCTGCACTCCAGTATTCTTGCCTGGAGAATTCCATGGACAGAGGAGCCTGGTGGGCTCCAGTCCATGAGGTCACAAAGAGTCAGACACAACTGAGTGACTAATACTTTCACTTGAAGGACAGATGAATAAAACAATACAAATTTATTAACATGCTAAGAAGCAAGACTGATAGGTAGACAAGATGCTTATCAGTGTATTTTCTTTAGAATTTTCATGGGAACTTAAATTATACTCAGAAGGCAAACTTGATAGTAAAAAATCAGCCTGAGGGAGGCAAGTGCTTGATCTCAAAGCTAGATAAATAAGATAAATAAGATGCAGTCTAGCTGCATGTATGTCCACCCTCATAGCATAAGAGATTTCGAAAGGAGGTGAGGTGGATGGAAAGGGGGAGGAGGGAAATGAAGACCGAAATTCTTCCATTTTGGCCTTCCTTTCCCTAGAATCTATGAGAACCACATCAAATATACCTCTCTGAGGTCACACCCAGGTTTCTTTGCTTACCCTTGGAAATTATTACATCTTACAGATGAGCTTTTGTCCTAGGTTGTCTCTGGCATTTTATGGTTGAGTTTTATATGTATTTTAATGTTATGTGAGGAATGGATTGAGTTGAGATGGATGGTTGATGGACACCAATCAAGAGGCTACTGCAGTGGTACAGGCAAGGGAAATGATGATTAAAATTAAGCTGTTGGCTGTGCAGAGAGGGAAAAGTAGATGGAATCGACTGCAAGCAGGGCAGTCAGGACTGGATGAAGGCAGGGGCAAAGGAGGGATTGAGGATGACGTCTGGGTTTAGGACGGAGCAGTTTGGTGGTGTTATTTGCTGGATGAATTAAGTATATTTACCTTTGTTTTTTTTTCCTATAGAAAAAAGAACAGGGACTCAGAGGTGTTATTTAATTAGGATGACTTGGGCACAGTTATGGTGCCACTAAGCCCTTAGTAAATGTCACATTTTATTTTCACCGCCTAGTCACACAGCTAGTCTGACTCCAAAGTCTATACTCTAAGCCAGTGCTTCTCAAACCTTAATGGGCTTATAAATCACCTGGATATCTTGTTAAAATGCAGATTCTTATTTATCGCATCTAGGATGAGGCTTTAAATTATTTCTCACAAGGTTCCAGGTGATGCTAACATTGCTGGTCCACAACTGCGCTCTGAGCAACAGGGAACTGGAACATTTACATGATCGTCATCATAACACTTAATAATGTAATGATGTCACTTTTTGGCAGCAGTAACAGCTGAACGGTATGTCTCACACTTACAATGTGTGAGTAAAGTATACATATGGGTTTCCCAGATGGTGCTAGTGGTAAAGAACCTGTCTGCCAATGCAGGAGACAAGAAACTCAGGTTCGATCCCTGGGTTGGGATGATCCCCTGGAGGAGGGCATGGCAACTCACTCCAGTATTCTTCCCTGGAGAATCCCATGGACAGAGGAGCCTGGTGGGCTACAGTCCGTGGGGTCGCAAACAGTCGGACATGACTAAAGCAACTTATCACACATGCATGCAAAGTATACATACCTACAAAGTATACATATACATACAGAGTATGACCAGTAGCCATCTGTCTTTGGGCCTCCATTCTAAACTGGTAATGGAAACAGTTGGGATGGTTCTTGGAATGGAAGAGGTAGGCTATGAAACTCTGAAATGGTAAGAGATGCAGTTCAGTTCAGTTGAGTTGCTCAGTCATGTCTGACTGACTCTTTGCGACCCCATGGACTGCAGCCTGCCAGGCTTCCCGGTCCAGCACCAACTCCCAGAGTTCACTCAAACTCATGTCCATTGAGTCAGTGACGCCATCCAACCATCTCATCCTCTGTCGTCCCCTTCTCCTCATGCCTTCAATCTTTGCCAGCATCAGGGTCTTTTCCAATGAGCAGTTCTTCACATCAGGTGGCCAAAGTATTGGAGTTTATTTCCTTTAGGATGGACTGGTTGGATCTCCTTGTAGTCCAAGGGACTGTCAAGAGTCTTCTCCAACACCACAGTTCAAAAGCATCAATTCTTTGACACTCAGCTTTCTTTATAGTCCAACTCTCACATCCGTACATGACTACTGGAAAAACCATAACTTTGACTAGATGGACCTTTGTTGGCAAAATAATGTCTCTGCTTTTTAATATGATGTCTAGGTTGGGCATAGCTTTTCTTCCAAGGAGCAAGTGTCTTTTAATTTCACGGCTGCAGTCACCATCTGCAGTGATTTTGGAGCCCCCTAAAATAAAGTCTCTCACTGTTTCCACTGTTTCCCCATCTATTTCCCATGAAGTGATGGGACCAGATGTCATGATCAGATTTCTGAATGTTGAGTTTTAAGCCAACTTTTTCACTCTCCTCTTTCACTTTCATCAAGAGGCTCTTTAGTTCTTCTTCACTTTCTGCCATAAGGGTGGTTTCATCTGCATATCTGAGGTTATTGATATTTCTCCCAGCAATCTTGATTCCAAGCTTGTGCTTCATCCAGCCCGGCATTTTGCATGATGTACTCTGCATACAAGTTAAATAAGCAGGGTGACAATATACAGGCTTGATGTACTCCTTTTCCTATTTGGAACCCGTCTGTTGTTCCATGTCTGGTTCTAACTGTTGCTTCTTGACCTGCATACAGATTTCTCAGGAGGCAGGTCAAGTGGTCTGGTATTCCCATCTTTTTGGGAATTTTCCACAGTTTGTTTGATAAAAGACTGCTACTGCTACTGCTGCTAAGTCGCTTCAGTTGTGTCCGACTCTGGGCGACCCTATAGATGGCAGCCCACTAGGCTCCCTCGTCCCTGGGGTTCTCCAGGCAAGAATACTGGAGTGGGTTGCCATTTCCTTCTCCAATGCATGAAACTGAAAAGTGAAAGTGAAGTCGCTCAGTCATGTCTGACTCTTAGCGACCCTATGGACTGCAGCCCACCAGGCTTCTCCGTTCATGGGACTTTCCAGGCAAGAGTACTGGAGTGGGTACTGACTAATTTGTTTTAATTTTGTGTACCCAAAGCAAGGACTTTTCACCTTCTTGATGAAATTCAAATACTCAGACAAGAATGAACCTTCATCTTCTAAGAAGAAACAAAATAGTTTTCTTTGGAGCAGGGGGTAGCAGAACTTTTCTGGGCATTACAACAGAGACCTAGGGCAGCCTTGCATAGAATGCCCTTGAAATGTAAGTGATGGAACTACATTTGACATTCTTTAATGCATAAAGACTCACCCCTCTTTAAGAAGCTATCTCCACTAGTTGACAGAACATAAAGAGCTAAAGAAGCTATCGCAGGCTGTCAGAAAATATTCAACTACATTAGTACAGGATCGGTTTGCTTGCTCAACAATTTAACCCAGGATGCTGTTGACAGATTTCTTAAGCAGTTCCATCAAACTGCATGCAACCTGACAGCATTTTTAAGAACTGAGCCCACATTTTTGTCAAAGAAAAACATTTTAAGCTGATTTCTCTGGGGAGAGGGGCGCCAAGGTGTAAAATAGTTTTCATGGGCTGTCAGAGGAATCATAGTGAGTTAGCATCAGAAGTGATTTTGATCACCAAGCTTAAGGCTGGAAAAAATGTAGAATCCATAGAAGTCACAGAATCTCAGAGTTGGTAAGAACTAAGCATAACCTCTCAAGATGCAACTGAGAAACACGAGGCTCAGAGAGGTGAGAAGGCTTGCAGTAAGTCATACAACCAATGAATGACCATCCTTACTATAGCTTATTGCCACTACTGCTGGCACAAAATAATACACTGTTAAAGTCTAAGAATTACAATTTTGCAGGGCCCACATTTCCATGAAGAGATTTATTAAAGCGCTTGGGGTACAGGGAAGAATGGGAGTCCCACGTCCAGATGGAAAGCTTTGGCTGTCTTCTGTCCTTGATAAATATGAGTTTTAGGCACACTCCATATTTTCCAAATAGGAGCCTCTGACATTATCTCCTCCTTCACAGGAGAATTTAAAGCAGATGAAGAAATTTCCTTTCGCTTCTAGAAGTAACAAGAACTCAGAGACACTCACGGGAAAGAAGGGAAGATGATCATTGATAAGGGTTTCTACTTGAGCATTCTTTACGGACGACAAAGGTGCGTTCCATATGTTAATTACTGCAAAATTTATTTAGTCTCTCTGCTTTTGATTTTCTCTGGTTTTACTTCTGTTTTTTTTTTTTCTCCCTAAATTTTTATAATAAAATTCCTATAGAAAAATATTGAGTCCTCTTTCACATGACCTATGGGAAGTAGAGTATCGGTTCATACTTGGGTTACAACAGCAGGAACCTCACTTGCAGGATTAAAGTGCAGCACCCAGCAGGGCACCCAAGGCCATTAATGATTAGGCTTCTACCCCATTGACACCCACCTACTGTTTAGCCAGAGGGAACCCTATTTCTTTTCAAAATGCCTCTTCCTTTTCTGTAACTCTGTCTTTGTGCCCGCTCTTCAATCTGCCTGGAATATCCAGGCCCCACTCCCTTCTACTGTGTGAGCATTTTCTCATCCAATTAGACCAGGTCAGCATCTCCTCCTCTGTGAAGTCCTTGGCAGGGTCTCTGGTCAGAAGCAGTGGCTTTGTCTTCATGCTATTTATAACACTCTGCTCTTATCTTAACCACAGAGTCTTCTAATTACTCATTTACATGTGTGTCTCTCTGCAGGGACAGGCAAGCTTGGGCTGCTTATTTGGTCACTTGGTGAGCTCCAGAAAAACTACCACTGTCCTGGTCTCACCCCCAGAGATTTTGATTCAAAAAGTCTAGGGTGGGGCAAGGGCACTGATATTTATGCTGAAACTCTCCCGAATGATTCGCATGTGCAGCCAGTGCTGAGAAAATACTGTGATGAGAAGGTTGGCTCTTTGCAGACCAGTATGCTTAATTGTCCCTTTAAGGATCCTTCTTCACTAAGTGCCCAGCACAGGGCCTGGCAACTAGAGTTGTGTAAACCCAGAAAGAGAAGCCAGTCCAAGTAGGCTCCTTTCGATATACAATTGCCAACTTTGTTGAATAGATCCACATTCTTAAAATGGATCCATGTTCTTAAAATCCACTGGGGAAAGACAAGTACACAAGCATCACAATGAGGGAAGATGTAGCCCACTTTCATGTTTTCAACGGATCTGACTAACATCCAAATATAAAATAAACCTACAAGAAAGCTGCCTGGAGAATCATTTGTTTGCTATGAAGGAGGGCAGAAGTGAGAGGAGGTGGGGTTGAGATTTGTAACTTGGGGCTGATGTCCTGGTAGGTAACAAAGGACTTTGACAGGGCCGTGTAGAGCAGCAGGAACATGACCGGATGCCACAGCCATGATGGCTGGGTCCAGCTCCCAGCTGTCACAAGTTTTATGATCTTGTTCAAGGCACTTCACTTGTTTGTTCTCCTTTTTCCCCTTTGCAAAACGGGATGATGTTGTTATTACTGGTATCTGGATACCTAGCTTTATCACGATGATTCAACAAGATGCATAAAGTGCCTAAAACAATGCCTGATGTAAGATCCCAAGGAACATTAGCTCTTCTTTGATGATGATGACTATTATTATTACTAGGGGAGGTGGAGGCTTTGCTGGAGCAGGGAGCTGATGGAGTGAGTGGAGCCAGTCACCTAGCACAGAAGGAGATGAATGCAGTCTAGTTGTTGTCCTCTGTTCTCTGTTTGATCTAATGTGTTAGAGGAAGCTGCTGCCTTTTATCTTTAAAGTATAAATGAAAAAGTGTCTGGGAGATGCCTTGGGGCACCTTGTCCATTCAACTAGAGAATGACCAATGATGGCACTCAGCTTTTCAAAAAAAAGCCTCAAGTGCATCATTTAAGCACAATTGGCTTGGGGCCTTTGGCCTAAAATATCATCACTTCCCTCCAGTCCTGCTGGGGGCAATTTCAGGTTTAAAGATATATATATATATATATATATATATATATACACATATATATATACTTCCCCCTCTATCAATTGTTTTTCTCTGGTGACTCTGAGAACATATCACACATTTCTGTTAAAGTAATTTCCTTCAAAAATGATACTGATTCACATAAAATATATTTTATGACATCTTTCTTAAATTTCTTATGTGACTCTAGCGGAGAATTAACCCTTTGGCCACCACCTATTCTACCAAATGGAGAGTACAGCATCATCTTCAGGTCAGACAGAAATCACCATCCCTCTGGGTTCCCTCTCAACATAAAACCCAAAATTCCAATGGCTATGCCTGACTGAATTCATTACGAATGCAAGATTATTTTATGCATTTGATATTTTGGCACAGGATTACCACCTCCCAATGTGACTGTAGCTGGAGATAACGCTTTTTGAGAAGTGATTCAGTTCAAATGGGGCTATTAAAGTGGGTCTTGATCCAATCTGACTGGTGTCTTTAAAAGAAGAAAAAGATTAGGACACACAGAGAGACACAGCAGGGATGCACACCCCCCAGAGGGACGACACTGTGAAGAGGCAGCAAGAGGTCAGCCACTTGCAGGCCAAGGAGACAGGGCTCAGAAAAAAACAACTCTGACAGTGCCTAGATATGGGATTTCCAGCCTCCAGAACTGTGAAAATAAATTCCTATAGCTGAAGCCATGGAGTCTGCGGAGTTTTGTTATGATAGCCCTAGTGAACTAGCATACTTCCCTTCTCCCTGTGCTGATCCCAGGGTACAGTACTACCCTGGTTTGCTCTTTCCCTTTCTGGTGGATGTAGCTGGTGATGAGCATAAAGGGATGACTCTTCGGGCCATCATCTGGGTCGCCCCACCTCAGGTATGCCCACAGGTCATATTCAGAGCAGTCTTAGCCTCCCACAGGGGCTGAGCTCTCTGGGAACAGTCCCCCTCTTCTAACCCCGCCCCCTTGTCCTGTCCAGAGGACAGCGTTGGGTTGTCAACCCACCCCCCAGGGCAGGGTTGTCACCATGACTCCTCAATCAGAATTGAGAGCTTATTTCTTATTGGTTCACTTCCTGTAAAATCCACTTGAGAGAACTAGGATGGTAATTACTGTTGCTTAACTGCTTTATCTTGCTTAAGAAGACAAATTTGAGCAAGGCTGGAAAGTAAATCATTTTTGTGGCCCCATTACACTGACAAATATGACATAATCTCAAATTATTCAAGAGTACATTCTCAACCCAAGTATATTCAGCATGTTTGCAGTTACCCTCTATCCAATATGACATCATCAAGGCTTTGTTATGACTTTTCCATAATTCCTAAAGCTAAATCTTCTTGAGAAGATTCCTCATATATTAGCTGACACTTGTTTTCCTTTTTTCAATGTTCATGGAGAAATAATTGAAAATAGTAAGGCTTATAAACAACATTTAAAATGACAGATAAGCATTATTGAACATTTCCATGTGTGAGGCACTGTGCTATACACGCAGTCTTATTTTACCTCATTCACTTTGTTGCTGTTCAGTCGCTAAGTCATGTCTGACTCTTTGCGACCCTATGGACTGCAGCAGGTGGTGCTAGGGGTAAAGAACTCACCTGCCAATGCAGGAGATGTAGGAAATGTGGGTTTGATCCCTGGCTTAGGAAGATCTCCTGGAGGAGGGCATGGCAACTCACTCCAGTATTCATGCCTGGAGAATCCTATAGACAGAGAAGCCTGGAGGGCTATGGCACATAGGGTCGCAAAGAGTCGGACACAACTGATGTGGCTTAGGACGCTTGCATGTACTTCAGCATGCCAGGTTTCCCTGTCCTTTACTACCTCCCAGAGTTTGCTCAAGCTCATGTCCATTGAGTCGGTGATGACATCCAACCGCCTCATCCTCTGCCATTAATTTTTTCAGATAATTTTGGAATTAGTTGCTATTCAGTTCAGTTCAGTTCAGTCACTCAGTCGTGTCCTACTGTTTGTGACCCCATGAATCGCAGCATGCCAGGCCTCCCTGTCCATCACCAACTCCTGGAATTCACTCAGACTCACATCCATTGAGTCGGTTATGCCATCCAGCCATCTCATCCTCTGTCATCCCCTTCTCCTCCTGGCCCCAATCGCTCCCAGCATCAGAGTCTTTTCCAATGAGTCAACTCTTTGCATGAGGTGGCCAAAGTATTGGAGTTTCAGCTTTAGCATCATTTCTTCCAAAGAAATTCCAGGGCTGATCTCCTTCAGAATGGACTGGTTGGATCTCCTTGCTGTCCAAGGGACTCTCAAGAGTCTTCTCCAACACCACAGTTCAAAAGCATCAATTCTTCAGCACTCAGCTTTCTTCACAGTCCAACTCTCACACCCATATATGACCACTGGAAAAACCATAGCCTTGACTGGACGGACCTTTGTTGGCAAAGTAATGTCTCTGCTTTTCAACATGCTATCTAGGTTGGTCATAACTATTCTTCCAAGGAGTAAGCTCTTTTAATTTCATGGCTGCAGTCACCATCTGCAGTGATTTTGGAGCCCCAAAAATAAAATCTGACACTGTTTCCACTGTTTCCCCATCTATTTCCTGTGAAGTGATGGGACCAGATGCCATGATCTTCATTTTCTGAATGTTGAGCCATCTTTTTCACTCTCCTCTTTCACTTTCATCAAGAGGCTTTTTAGTTCCTCTTCACTTTCTGCCATAAGGGTGGTGTCATCTGCATATCCAAGGTTATTGATATTTCTCCCGGCAATCTTGATTCCAGCTTGTGCTTCTTCTAGCCCAGCGTTTCTCATGATGTACTCTGCATAGAAGTTAAATAAGCAGGGTGACAATATACAGGCTTGATGTACTCCTTTTCCTATTTGGAACCAGTCTGTTGTTCCATGTCCAGTTCTAACTGTTGCTTCCTGACCTGCATATAGGTTTCTCAAGAGGCATGTCTGGTGGTCTGGTATTCCCATCTCTTTCAGAATTTTCCACAGTGTATTGGGATCCACACAGTCAAAGGCTTTGGCATAGTCAATAAAGCAGAAATAGATGTTTTTCTGGAACTCTCTTGCTTTCTCCATGATCCAGCGGATGTTGGCAATCTGATCTCTGGTTCCTCTGCCTTTTCTAAAACCAGCTTGAACATCTGGAAGTTTACGGTTCACGTATTGCTGAAGCCTGGCTTGGAGAATTTTGAGCATTACTTTACTAGCGTGTGAGATGAGTGCAATTGTGTGGTAGTTTGAGCATTCTTTGGCATTGCCTTTCTTTGGGATTGGAATGAAAACTGACCTTTTCCAGTCCTGTGGCCACTGCTGAGTTTTCCAAATTTGCTGGCATATTGAGTGCAGCACTTTCACAGCATCATCTTTCAGGATTTGAAATAGCTCAACTGGAATTCCATCACCTCCACTAGCTTCGTTTGTAGTGATGCTTTCTAAAGCCCACTTGACTTCACACTCCAGGATGTCTGGCTCTAGGTGAGTGATCACACCATTGGGATTATCTTGGTATGGAAGATCTTTTTTGTACAGTTCTTCTGTGTATTCTTGCCACTTCTTCTTAATATCTTCTGCTCCTGTTAGGTCCATACCATTTCTGTCCTTTATCGAGCCCATCTTTGCATGAAATGTTCCCTTGGTATCTCTAATTTTCTTGAAGAGACAGTGCTCTGTGCCTAGCTGCTATTAATATATCCATTTTTTGGATAAGAAAATGGAAAGAAATACTGAGAGGTTACCAAAACTGTCTTATTACAGAACTTTATGGAATAAAAGAACAAACTTAAATAGAATTTTATCTTTTGTCCATCTTACCATGAGCTTTGAATGTTTAACTTTTAATAACACCAAGAATATCTTATCTAAAAATAATCTGTATATATCTGGGGAACAGTGTGATACTATGAGGGAAAAAACACTCACTAAAACCAGACATGGAGAAGGAAATGGCAGCCCACCCCAGTATTCTTGCCTAGAGAATCCCATGGACAGAGGAGCGTGGCGGGCTATGGTCCATGGAGTCACAAAGAGTCAGACATGACTGAAGCAACTTAGCCACAGAAGAACCAGACAAGGGTAAAACATTAGCTCTGCTCTCGACTAACTCTATGACCTTGGAAAAACTCCTGAACTTAGTGAAGCATCAGTGGATTCAACTATGCATGGGGTTCATGTTACAACCCTCATAGTATGCAAGTCTTTGTGTGGACATATATATTCACTCCTTTTGGGTAGATACTTAGGAGTAGAACTGCTGGGGCGTATGATAGATTTATGCTTAACCTTTCAGAAGATAATTTGATTGATGTATTTTGGGCTGTGCTGGGTCTTCATTGCTGTGTGGACTTTTCCCTAGTTGTGGTGCTCGGGCTTCTCACTGAGGCGGCTTCTCTCACTGTGGAGCATGGGCTCTTGGGCGCATTGGCTTCTAGTAGTTGCGGTTCCCCAGCTCTAGAGCATAGGCTCAATATTAATAGTTGTCACACACGGGCTTAGCTGCTCTGTGGGATGTGGGATCTTCCCAGATCGGGGACCGAACCCATGTCTCCTGCAGTGGCAGGTGGTTTCTTTACCACTGAACCACCAGGGAAGCCCTGTGCTTAACCTTTTAAGATACTACGAAACTATTTTCCAAAACGGCAGTATTACTTTACATCCTACCAGCAGTGTATGAGAGCTCCTGTTTCTTCACACTTGTTAGTGTCTACTGTATTGAATACAACCATTCTAGCCATTGTAGAAGTGGGAAATGGTATTTCATCATGGGCTGACCTTGCACTTCCCTAATGACTTGTAATAGGGAGCTTTTTTCATATGTTTAGTATCTGTTTGTATAGTTGCTTTGATAAAATTTCTATTCAAATCTTTTGCCCATGTTTTAATTGGACTGTCTCATTCTTTAGTTGTAAGAGTTATTTGTAGGTTCTGGATAAACGTCTGCTGGAATTCTTTTACATTGATTCTGAATTTCCCAATACAAGTGCACCACACTATACAGGATACTTAATAAATATTTGACAAGAATGATTCTAATGATACTATTCAGTGTAGTTTAGTTCAACAGATTTTGATTGAGTAATGACAACATGCTAGGCATATACAGGGCATTGGAGATTCCATAGAGAACACAACAGACAAAAATTTCTGCTCTCAGTGAAGTGAGGAGTCATCATTAATGGTCAAATGGCTATAGGATGGAAAAGCCTGGAACTGAGGCCAGACAGTCTTCTTTGAGCATTGGGTTCTCAGACTCTCTATACAGCCTAGGCACAAGTATAGTCAAATGTACTAAACTTCTGTTCAAGAGTCTGATTCCCCCACCATCATTAAAAAGTCTACAAAGAGGGCTTCCCTTGTGGCTCAGTGATGAAGGGTCTGCCTGTCAGTGCAGGAGACATAGGTTTGATCCCTGATCTGGGAGGATTCCACATACCATGGAGCAAATGAGCGTGTGGGCCACAAGAATTGAGTTTGTGCTCTAGAACCCGGGAGCCACAACTCCTGAGTCCACGTGCCACAACTACTGAAGCCTGCTCACCTTGAACCTGTGCTCCACAGCAAGAGAAGCCACCACAATGAGAAGCCTGCACACCACAACTGGAGAGTAGCTCCCCCTGCTCATCACAACTGCAGAAAAGCCTGCACAGCAATGAAGACCCAGCACAGCCAAAATAAATACATACATTAAATTATAAAAAGTCTACTAATAATAAATGCTAGAGAGGGTGTGGAAAAAAAGGGAACCCTCCGACACCATTGGTGGGCAGGTAAATGGGTGCAGCCATAGTGGAGAACAGTATGGTGGTTTCTCAAAAAATTAAAAATAGAATTTCCATATGATCCAGCAATCCCACTCTGGGCATACACCTAGAATTGGACAAAACTATAGTTTAAAAGATACATGCACCCCAATGTTTATAGCAGCACTATTTACAATAGCCAAAACATGGAAACAACCTAAATGTCCATTGGTAGATGATTGGATAAAGAAAATGTGGTGTATATATATATATATACATGTACACACACACAAAAAGGAATACTACTCAGCCATAAAAAAGAATGAAATAATGCCATTTGCACAACATGGATAGACCTAGAGATTATCATATTAAGTGAAGTGAGTCAGAAAGAGAAAGACAAATACCATATGATATCACTTAGATGTAAAATCTAACATATGACACAAATGAACTTTTATGAAACTGCAACAGACTCATAGACATAGGGAACAGACTTGTGGTTGCCAAAGGGGAAAAGGGATGGGAGAGGGAAGGATTGGGGGTTTGGTGTTAGCAAATGCAAACTATTATATATTGAATGGATAAATGATAAGGTCCTACTGTATACCACAGGGAACTATACTTGATATCCTATGCTAAACCATACTGGAAGAGAATATGAAAAAGAATGTAGATATATGTGTAACTGAATCACTTTGCTGTTGAGCAAAAATTACCACAACATTGTTAATCAACTATACTTCAATAAAATTTAAAATAAAGAATCTTATTCCCAGTGTGACTCAAATCTTTTTGGTCACTATCTGGTGGAAATCCCAAATTCCACGTATATTTGTATAAATATGAATTGAATATATATGTGAGTCATATATATTTAAAAGCAAAAATTATCATTGGAGTAAAACTTAATTTATTTGGGTTAATCCTATAGATAGATGATTCCCTTATATGCCACAAACATGTAACCCTGTATTTTCCTAGTTGGCTCATAGTCCATCTCTCCCCTTCTCTGACACAATACTCTTCTATTTTTCCATATTGTTAGTCTAAGAATCCCCCACTCAGAAGTTCTGGGGACCAATCTCACCAGACTTACAGGTAGGGAACTTTGTTTCATATCTTTAGGAAGCAGACTGCTAAAAGATCAGTGGAGTCAGTTTTTCACGTTGATGTCAAGACAGTTTTCTCTCGAGATGGCAGAGGTCAGTAAACCTTTGATTATGATATCTCCCCAGCCCGCCCTTCTATTAGTAGCAGCCTCAGCAGCCATCTCTGCTCACAGTAGCTTCCAGAAACAGAGATGCTCTGGGTGAGGGCAGCTTTCCCTCTGGCAGCCACAAGCTGCTTCTCTTGGCCGCTCTCTAGAGTTCTACCCTCCAGGACCATTTCTGGCAACTCTAAGCATCTCCACGGAAACTTCTCTGTTGGGTCCTCCACTTTTTCAAAATGTGCTTCACTTAGAGCTGTTTTTAGGATGAACACTGGCTGTCACATCCCAGGTGACCACAGTTGGAATTGCCCCCTCTGGCTATACTGTGACCTTTCTGCTTTTTTCCTGTTCAAGGCCTGCTGGGAGGTATAGACAAGGCAGGGAGGCTGTGTTCTCATGAGTTTGGTATCAGGCAGAACTGTAATTCCATCTCTGCCTTTTTTAATGGCATGATCTTGGGCAAGTGACTAATCTTTGTAATCTTCAGTTTCCTCACCTATAAATGGGATGTTTTCTAGCTCATTGAATTACTTTGAGGATTAAATGAAAAGCACTTTGTGTCTGGCACATTATAAGAACTCAATAAATGCTAGCTAATATATTATTTGATGCTGAATAAATATTGCTTGAATAACTAAACTACGGAAGGGACTTGCAAACAGCACTTCATTCTTCACAGTGGGTTCAAGGACATCTGAGAAAACTGGTAAAAGAAACAACTGCTTGTTCTTTCCATGTCTTTACTCCCACCTTTTCTGTTTGGCTAGCTGGAGGGCTCTTCCTTCCTCCTTCATCCGGGGAATTATGCAGCCTGCAGAACTAGCTCAAATGTCATACCATGTATGACACAGGCCCACGGCTTTCCCCCATGTGTATACATCTCATATTGCTCTTCTAATATTGCATTATATCAATTGTTTGCCTGTCTTCTTTACCAGACTTAGAATGGTGGAGAGACAGGATTTGGCCTTTATTATCTAAATATTTCATTTCAACATGAACTCTGCCTAGAAAGTTATTTATCAGATATTTTGCTTTTTGTGTGTATGGGGGTGCTGGGGGGTATTATGTCTTCAAAATCTTGTATTTCACATTCCTAGCACATCTCAGTTTGAATTAGCCACATTTCATGTACTTAATAGCTACATACAGCTAATAGATATTGGATTGGATAGCATAGTTCTAAAGGCTCCATCTCCTATATTCTCATAGCACTTAAAGAATATCTCAGTTTTAGTCCTTATCACAGACTACGTATATTACCAATCATCTCTTCATGGGTCTGTGTCCTATGAACATGTCTAGGATGAGGATTTTGTCTTATTTATCTTTGCGTCCCCATTCCTTGATGTAGACCTTACATATATTATTTCTCAATACATAATTATCCAGTGGAATATGATAGTTATCATTTATTAAGCCACTACTAGGGACCTGGGACTTTATACTGGGTATTTCATTTAATCACTGCAAAACCTTGAATGCTCAGTAGTCATCCCCAGTTTGCAGATAATATAATGGAGACTCATAGAGTTTAAGTAACTTCCTGAAAGTTAGAAAGTTACAAGTAGCAGAGCTGGATTGAACCCTCTTGACTCTAAAATTGGAACATGACTCTCACCAATGCACGTGCCTTCTATCCCTGCTTCATTCTAACTGGTTGACCTTTGGCATCACAGTGAGCTTGAGCCTCAAGTCTCTATTTGTAAAATAACTAATAACTGCAATAACTAGGGTCTAGGGTCTCTTTCAGTTCAGTATGCCTCCATTATAACTTTTTACATATAATTGAGTCAGTTTTTCTTATCTCTAAGTTCTTTTCCAGAAAATAAAATGTCTCTCAAATTAGGTAGATGTATATGTCATCTGGTTATCTCCAAAAAGTAATATATTCACCTGATTTTATTGTAAGAAAAATGAACAAAAGTTAAATTTATAAATGGCATTATTTTTCTTTTCTCTCCTGCACAAGAAAGTAAAGGTTATTTTATTGGCATTCTTTGTTGTTGTTGTTCAGCCACCAGTCATGTCTGACTCTGCGACCCCATAGACTGCAGTATGTCAGGCCTCTGTCCCTCACCATCTCTCAAAATTTGCCCAAGTTCATGTCCATTGTATTGGTGATGCCATCCACCCATCTTATCCCCTGACACCCTCTTCTCCTTCTGCCATCAATCTTTCCCAGCATCAGGGACTTTTCCAAACAGTTAGCTGTTCGCATCAGATGACCAAAATACTGGAGTTTCAGCTTCTGCATCAGTCCTTCCAATGAGTATTCAGGGTTGACATTATTTACTTGATCCTAATTCTTTATCATTGGTTTTCCCATTTAATTAATCTGAAGAACATTATTGAACTCTGAGGTTATGCCTAATTTTAACAAGGAAAGCACTCATTTCCCCCTGAATATTCTCTTCCTAAGTCTCACAGTCTTCTCTTTACTAGTTAACACTTATTAACAAAGCTCAGGGGCACTAAAAGAAGCCTTTACACAGAAAAAGAAAATCAAGTGGGAATGTCTTTCATATTAATTTCCTCATTGGACTAGGATGTCTCAGTCTCAAAGTCCCCTCTAGTTTTAACTTCACATAACTTTCCTACAAATTGTGTAATAATGGTTTTACACATTCAAAGCTTTCTGAAAGTGGAACTCATGGGCAATTATTGATGAATATACTTGGTATTCTATGTTTCTAGAGCAGGGGTTGGCAAACTTAGACTGTGGGCAAAATCCAGTGTGCTGCTGGTGTTTGTAAATAAAACTTTATTGGCACACAAATATGCCGATTTATTTATGTATGGTCTATGATTATTTTCAGGCTACGTAGAGCTGGTAAGGTTGAAAACATTTATGATCTGATCCTTTATAGAAAAAGTGTGTTGACCTATGTTTATAGCACATTACTTTGGTTTGCCAAATATCTGTGGGAACAGCCTCCATCACTAGGTATATCAAGATTCTGAAATGATCTGTAAGATTTTTTGGAAGTTCATTAAAAAAAAAACCCAGCTGGAATCTATGTCTGGCAAAAGTTTAAGAAGAAAGAGCAGCAAATTATCTCTAGATTTACTTTGCTGGATGATAGTTACCTCATGCGGGTTGAGATGTAGATGGGAAAAAATGGGCTATGGTTATTAGGAGGCGTTTAATTATAAAACTTCTACTTATCATTTCTGTGGCTTTACTACATAAAGGAAATAATTTTTATCTGCCTCTTTGTCTTTAATTATAATATATGACTGATGATAGTACAAAGCTCCTGGGCTGTATGAATCTTAAATGAATTAATACACATAAAGTGCTTCTAACAGAGCCTGGTACTCAAAGAACATTTGCCATTATTAGATAGCTATTTCAAAGGAAGCAAAGCACACTGGGCAAACATTTTCCCCCTGAAGTTACTCTAGATTTCAATTTAGAGGATGAACTAAAACAGTCTCCATCAAGATTATGTTTATCTTTGTCGTTTAGAATCCTATGCTGACATCACACAAGAAAAAAAATTATATGAGAGAAAATTAATTATATTTGCAGAGACTCCATTTGTTTGTTATTAAAACATCTTCTGATGATGCTCTAGCTGTCATAGCCTGAGGGAAGTAACGTACAAACCAAAGCAAATCAGCAAATTTGAACACTATTTTCTAAACATAACATATTAGGGAGCGCATGTTACTAGACAGATATCAAGTTTTGGGGACTCAAGGAAAAGCATCCATCATCCTGTAAAACAAAATGAAACTATAAAATGGGGGGAAACCTTGCTATTTACTCTAAGTGTCACCAGGGCTAGGTATTGTTTTGGCTTGAAGGAAATAGCAGCTGCTCTTAGAGTCCTGCTCGCATCACCTTGGCACTGATGTGTAAGACAGCTTGACTTTCAACTGTCAGCATTGCTGATCTTTTGTGGATCTCTCTGGCCACCAAGGCAGAAGGAGAATCCCTTCTGTCTACCCACATACAGTAGGCCAGGCATGCTGGAGAATTAACATCCTCTGGGTACAGCCCTCAACCAATATCTAATGGGAATTGGCGGATAGATATTCCAACTCTCTTGCCCTTCGGATGTGCTATTTCTGAGGTGTGTATTTTAGACTGGCTCCCAGAGCTCCCCAGTGGGATTAAGCTCCAGCTTTCCAAAGCAGTAACTTGCCTCACCATAATCCCTTTCTTGGCTTTCTCCCCATCCCATCTTACTTCCCTCTCTCCTTCGAATGTTCCTTGAAAGAAGTGAAAGTGAAAGTGTTAGCCACTCAGTCGTGTCTGACTCTTTGTGACCCCATGGACTGTAGCCCACCAGGTTCCTCTGTCCATAGGATTCTTCAGGCAAGGATAGTGGAATGAGTAGCCATTCCCTTCTCCAGGGGATCCTCCCAACCCAGGGATTGAACCCGCGTCTCCTGCATTGCAGGCCAATTCTTTATCATCTAAGCCACCAGGGAAGCCCTATGGTCCTTGAAACTACCTCCCAAATATACTTCTTGCATTTGAGGCCTTATCTCAGAGTTGGCTTCTGGAGAAACTGATGTGAAAAAGGTGGGAATCTGTTGTACAGTTTTGAATTACATCTTATTGCTGTATTTACATTTATGATTCATAAGAGGACTCATAAGCACATAACTGAATAGGTTGACTATATAATGACTAATCATTTTAACTATAAAAACAATTGATTTCTGTACAACAATCAGTTGAATTCATTTTTCAGACACAAGTGCAAAGGGTACAGTATGGTGGGTATAAAATTTAGCTTCCCTTAGAAAAAGCCTTTTAAGCCTTTTCCTAAGCTTAGATAGTGAATTACAAACCTGTTGAGGAATGCATAGAAATATATTTGCTCCATATCCAAACTTATTTACATCCTATAAAATTTATCCAAACTTTCTATGTTGGCTATTATCATCTTGTTTTCATTTTTGGAAATAAAACAAAAACAACCACACATGTGAGCTATAGAAATAATATTGAACAGAGATTCTTAATTCTCAGTCTGTTTATAACAATCATTCACAGCTGGGCTTCAGGGAATCAATGAAGTCTCTGGAATTGCCTGTAAAATGTGACCATGCATGTATTTTTCTGAAGAAAGTTTCTTAAGATTGCACTGGGAACAAAAGAAGAAAAAAAATATTGCATTGGATTCTCAAAGGTGTCTGTGACTCAAAATACATGGCAGAGGGCAACCACATTAAAGCTATCAGAATTGATTCACAAGGGTTTTTACATGCATCCTCCAAGAAATCTTTAACAATATAAAAACATACAAATTAAAGACTGGTGCTGATCATGGCAGAATTACGGCTACTGGACTCATTTTTCCATCATAAAAAACTATCAAACTGCACAAAATACATGAAGCAACTGGTTGGAAGCAGTAGACAAAACAGGGTTTTGATCTTTGAGAGAAGGAGGTGCATGAGGTAAGCTTCATATTTGCTCTGCTTTTTTTCGCTTGAGTAAACTTTTCAAGCTACAGCAGGGAAGTAACCCAGACAGAGAACAGCAGTCTTGTTGGGGTTCAGGAAACAGAGATCAGATATCAAAATTGCTAAATTGGCTGGACTTTGCTGGATAGAGGGACCTGAGTAGAACAGGAGTTGCAGAAATCTGTACAGGTGACCCCTTTAGTCAAATACAAGCTGCACAGGCATAGGGCAAGACTACGAGCTCTAGCAGAGAACAGCTGCTGGGAATGTGGCAGATGACAGAGACACAGGAACAAGCAGAAGAATGTTTTTGTGATGATGGGATAGACAATGATTTTTCAGACAGGACACAGACAACACTAACCATAAAAGAAAAAAAAATTGATAAGTGGAACTTCATCAAAGGTAAAAACTGCTGCTTCGCAAAGACAGTATTTAGCAAATGAATAGGCAAGCTACAGAGGGGGGAAACATATTTACCAAACATACATCAAATGAAAACTAACATCCAAAATCTAGAATGAGCTCTCATAACTCAAAAATAAACAATGAAATAAAAATAAATTAAAAAATGAGACAATTCACAAAAGAGGCTATACAGTTGGCCAATATGCACATGAGAGCTTGATCACCATCTTGTTATGAGGAAAATACAAATTACATTCACGCTAAGATTCTACTGCACACTCATGAACATTCAAAGAGGGCATTGAGCAACTGGGGCTGCATAGATTGTTTTGGGGGAAAGTGAAAAAACATGACAACTTTACACAATTGGCAGTTTTTTACAAAGTCAAACATACACCTACTCTACGACCCAGTAATTCTACTCAAGGAATGAAAACACGTTCACAGAATGACTTTTTCAAGAATGTTCATAGCAGGTTTATTCATTACAGCCTTACACTGGAAACAGCCAAATGTTCATCAACAAAAGAAAGGATAAAACAAATTGTCTTACATCTGTACAATAGACTACTCAGTTCAGTTCAGTTCGGTTCAGTCGCTCAGTCGTGTCTGACTCTTTGCGACCCCATGAACTGCAGCACGCCAGGCCTCCCTGTCCATCACCAACTGCCGGAGTTCACTCAGACTCACATCCATCGAGTCGGTGATGCCATCCAGCCATCTCATCCTCTGTCGTCCCCTTCTCCTCCTGCCCCCAATCCCTCCCAGCATCAGAGTCTTTTCCAATGAGTCAGCTCTTCGCATGAGGTGGCCAAAGTACTGGAGTTTCAGCTTTAGCATCAGTCTTTCCAAAGAACACCCAGGACTTATCTCCTTTAGAATGGACTGGTTGGATCTCCTTGCAGTCCAAGGGACTCTCAAGAGTCTTCTCCAACACCACAGTTCAAAAGCATCAATTCTTCAGCACTCAGCTTTCTTCACAGTCCAACTCTCACATCCATACATGACCACTGGAAAAACCATAGCCTTGACTAGACGGACTTTTGTTGGAAAAGTAATGTCTCTGCTTTTCAACATGCTATCTAGGTTGGTCAAAACTTTCCTTCCAAGGAGTAAGCGTCTTTTGATTTCATGGCTGCAGTCACCATCTGCAGTGATTTTGGAGCCCAAAAAATGAAGTCTGACACTGTTTCCCCATCTATTTCCCATGAAGTGATGGGACCAGATGCCATGATCTTCGTTTTCTGAATGTTGAGCTTTAAGCCAACTTTTTCACTCTCCACTTTCACTTTCATCAAGAGGCTTTTTAGCTCCTCTTCACTTTCTGCCATAAGGGTGGTGTCATCTGCATATCTGAGGTTATTGATATTTCTCCCGGCAATCTTGATTCCAGCTTGTGCTTCTTCCAGCCCAGCATTTCTCATGATGTACTCTGCATAGATGTTAAATAAGCAGGGTGACAATATACAGGCTTGATGTACTCCTTTTCCTATTTGGGACCAGTGTGTTGTTCCATGTCCAGTTCTAACTGTTGCTTCCTGACCTGCATACAGGTTTCTCAAGAGGCACGTCAGGTGGTCTGGGATTCCCATCTCTTTCAGAATTTTCCACAGTGTATTGGGATCCACACAGTCAAAGGCTTTGGCATAGTCAATAAAGCAGAAATAGATGTTTTTCTGGAACTCTCTTGCTTTCTCCATGATCCAGTGGATGTTGGCAATTTGATCTCTGGTTCCTCTGCCTTTTCTAAAACCAGCTTGAACATCTGGAAGTTCACGGTTCATGTATTGCTGAAGCCTGGCTTGGAGAATTTTGAGCATTACTTTACTAGCGTGTGAGATGAGTGCAATTGTGTGGTAGTTTGAGCATTCTTTGGCATTGCCTTTCTTTGGGATTGGAATGAAAACT
This sequence comes from Capricornis sumatraensis, assembly GCF_032405125.1. Classification (NCBI taxonomy): domain Eukaryota; kingdom Metazoa; phylum Chordata; class Mammalia; order Artiodactyla; family Bovidae; genus Capricornis; species Capricornis sumatraensis. Next base: position 133,383,037 of record NC_091092.1, on the reverse strand, counting down.
GACCTTTTCCAGTCCTTGGCCATTGCTGAGTTTTCCAAATTTGCTGGCATATTGAGTGCAGCCCTTTCACAGCATCATCTTTCAGGATTTGAAATAGCTCAACTGGAATTCCATCACCTCCACTAGCTTCGTTCGTAGTGATGCTTTCTAAAGCCCACTTGACTTCACATTCCAGGATGTCTGGCTCTAGGGGAGTGATCACACCATCGTGATTATCTTGGTATGGAAGATCTTTTTGTATATTTCTTTTGTGTATTCTTCTGCTCCTGTTAGGTCCATATAATTTCTATCCTTTCTCGAGCCCATCTTTGCATGAAATGTTCCCTTGGTATCTCTAATTTTCTTGAAGAGATCTCTAGTTTTTCCTATTCTGTTGTTTTCCTCTATTTCTTTGCATTGATCACTGAAGAAGGCTTTCTTATCTCTTCTTGCTATTCTTTGGAACTCTGCATTCAGATGCTTATATCTTTCCTTTTCTCCTTTGCTTTTCACTTCTCTTCTTTTCACAGCTATTTGTAAGGCCTCCTCAGACAGCCATTTTGCTTTTTTGCATTTCTTTTTCTTTGGGATGGTCTTGATCCCTGTCTCCTGTACAATGTCATGAACCTCATTCCATAGTTCATCAGGCACTCTATCTATCAGATCTAGTCCCTTAAATCTATTTTTCACTTCCACTGTATAACCATAAGGAATTTGATTTAGGTCATACCTGAATGGTCTAGTGGTTTTCCCCACTTTCTTCAATTTAAGTCTGAATTTGGCAATAAGGAGTTCATGATCTGAGCCACAGTCAGCTCCTGGTCTTGTTTTTGGTGACTGTATAGAGCTTCTCCATCTTTGGCTGCCAAGAATATAATCAATCTGATTTCAGTGTTGACCATCTGGTGATGTCCATGTGTAGAGTCTTGTGTTGTTGGAAGAGGGTGTTTGCTATGACCAGGGCGTTCTCTTGGCAAAACTCTATTAGCCTTTGCCCTGCTTCATTCCGTATTCCAAGGCCAAATTTGCCTGTTACATCCAGGTGTTTCTTGACTTCCTACTTTTGCATTCAAGTCCCCTATAATGAAAAGAACATCTTTTTGGGGTATTAGTTCTAAAAGGTCTTATAGGTCTTCATAGAACCGTTCAGCTTCAGCTTCTTCAGCATAAAGAAGAATGAGTTCCTTACACACACAACACTGATGAATATCAAAAATGTCATGTTGTGTTACAGAGCCAGATGCGAAAGAAAACATGTAGCATCATTCCATTCATGTCTGAAGTTCTAGAATCGGCCAAAATAATCTACGGCAATGTTACAACTGAGGTTGCTTCTGAGGGCCTGTGCAGACTGGAGGGGCACAAGGCAATATTATGGGGTCATGCTAATATTCTATATTGTGCTAGGTATTTGGGTTACACAGTTGTATCCACTTATTACAATTCATCAAACTATAGTCCTAAAATCTATGTATTTCACCATATGTAAATTTTACCTAAGCTGAAAATTAAGAAGCAAAAGTTAAAGCTAAAGCCCATTCTAGTTTAATTGCCTACTTCCCTTGCAGATATATATATTTTTTTCTGTAACAAAGGAATTGAATGGGTAACAACATCTTGTCTCTGCTTTGTGTAGTTCAGGTGCTAAGTGTAGGTAGAATATGAAGATGATGAGACAGTTTTTGCCTTCAAGTTGCTTATATGCTCATAACCTGGGAAGGGGAGAATTGCACAAAGATGATGGAAGGAAAGGAAAAATAATGCAGCAATATTTCTCTGACAGCTGTGAGCCTAGGCGCCACTATAACCAAAACTCTGCTTGGCGGTAGAGAGTATTAATTAGGTTTAGCTTTTCACCAGCTTAGCACTGAAAGGGCCATAGTGATTAACGGGACTAATTAGGCCAGCCCCAAGGGCAATATCTGCATGTAAATATAATAGGATTATTCTTTATGCCTCTCTAGCATGTCACCTTATATTACTATTGTGAAATGTTTTGGGCATGTAACCTAATTATTGTCTAGACTTGTCTTCAAGATAGACAGGCTTTCCAGATTTTATTGTTATTCTTACCAAAAGCAGACAAATCAGATTCAGTTCAGGTAGGGGCAAATGCAAAAGGGAAAAAAAATCCTGTAATCTGGTCTCAAAAGAACCCAGGGAACATGTCACATGCACCAGTGTCAGATACCCAAAGCCTGTCAAGAATGTTCACAAAGTAATGCCTCCCAATTCCCAGTATTCTGAAACCTTCTGCCATTGTTCTCAAAATAATGTCCCTATATTTCTGTGATGCAAATGGTTTATAACAAACTTTTAGATCCCAGAAATAAACACCACAAAAATTTCATGTAGAGTAACTTATACATCCTACCCTGAGGTTTCAATTACTTTACTACCCAGAAACTGAGAAGGACATTCTTTATGTTGGTAGTGGACCCCCAGAGTGATGTAGGGGGGTGAGTAGAGGTAGGCGAGAAGAAACGCAATGAAAGTATGCCCAAATTAATAGCAATATGAGCATAAATATTACTTTTAAAATCTTTTTATTGCAAAATGAAATACATATACAGAAAACCACAAAAAAAACCCAAATGTGCATCTTGATGCATTGTTATAAGGTAAACATGATTCTATCACTAACCAGATCAAGATATAGAACTTTGCCAGTCACCCTCTGAAATTCTCCCTCAATATTCTCTTTCCCCTCAAAATTAACCACCACCTTTTCTTTTTATAATAATTCTTCTTTGCATGTATATGTGGTTTTATTATACAATTGGGTGTATCTAGAAACGATAGCTTAGTATTGCCCATTAAAAGTTGATGTGTATGGAGAAGGAAATGGCAACCCACTCCAGTATTTTTGCCTGGGAAATCCCATGGAGAGAGGAGCCTGGCCGGCTACAGTGCACGGGGTTGCAAAAGAGTGAAATACAATTTAGTAACTAAACAACAATAGAGCCACCATCTTATGAGTAAGTGCACATCCACATTGGAAACTTATGTTTTGCAAGATTTATCTCTTGAGAAATGTAAAAAAAAAAAAACTGATGTGTAAAGTTTCAAGATACAAGATTAATACACAGAAATCTGTTGCTTTTCTATATACTAATAATGGACTGTCAGAAAGTAAGAAGATAATCCTGTTTAAACTTGCATCAAAAAGAATAAAACAGCTGAGAGTAAACTTAACCAAGGTGGAGAATGACCTATACTCTGAAAACTATAAAACACTGATGAAGGAAGTTGACGATTATACAAAGAAATGGAAAGATATCTTGTGTCCATGCATTGGGAGAATTAATATTGTTAAAATGTCCATACCACCCAAAGCAGTCTACAGATTTAATGCAATCCCTATCAAAATACCCTAACATTTTTCATAGAACTAGAACAAATAATCAACTATGTGTGCTGCATGCTAAGTCGCTTCAGTTGGGTCCAACTCTTTGTGGCCCCATGGACTGTAGCCCACCAGGTTCCTCTTTCCATGGGATTTTTCAGGGGTGGGTTTCCATGTCCTCTTCCAGGGGATCTTCCCGATCCTGGGATCAAATGTCCCTCTTATGTCTCCTGCATTGGCAGGCAGGTTCTTTACCACTAGCGCCAACTGGGAAGCCCCAAATCAACTATGCTTCAGTAAAAATTTAAAATAACATATTTAAAGGTCTCTTTCCTTTTACAGGTCCCCCCCTCAATCCTCTTCCTCTTTTCCTACAATTTGCTTCTTTCGATGTATAGAATTTCACACATTTTGGGTTTTGCTGATGGCATGTTTTTGGTATGGATCAATATGTTTTTCTGTCCATTATATCTCCTACAAACTGGCGTATGAATCCAGATGTTTGATCAAATTCAGGCTGAATTCTTTGACAAACACAAAGAGGATGGTGTGATCTTTTCTTCAGGAACGTATGGCTTTCTGCATTTCCATGATATGAAAAGCTACTGTTTCTCAATGGCTAGATCCATTAATTTCAGTGAGGTTGCAAAATGGTGCTATTCTAATGTGTTATTTATCTTTCATTTATTAATCTGAATATTTTTACAAAGAGATAATTATCATCTACTCTTTGGGTGTGTGTACTGAGTTGCTTAGTCATGTTCGACTCTTTGTGACTCTGTGGACTATAGCCCACCAGGCTCCTCTGTCCATGGGATTCTCCAGGCAAGAATGCTGGAGTGGGTTGCCCGCTCTTCTCCAAGGAATCTTCCTGACCCAGGGATCACACTGGTGTCTCCTGCATCTCCTGTATTGCCGGCAGACTCTTTACTGGGAAGCCTCACTCTTTGGTTATATAGTGGTAAATTTCATATAGGTAGGGTAGGATAAATATTCTTTTGTGCCTTACATACACAATTTCAAGGCAATGAACTGGCTATCATCCTCATCATTCAAAGGAGACAGATCACATTTAAAATATTATATGGTCATGGATTTAAAGATATCTGATGGATTTCAATTAGTTGCAATTATGATTCTTTTGAAACTCAAATTGCCCCATCTTTGACTGTAGGAGCCTCTCAAGATAGCTCCTAAGTTTTTTTTTTCTTTTTTTTGACTTGATCCTTATAGTCTTTGAAGGATCAGTATCTGGTTTAATAAAATATTTCCAGATTCTTCTGCACGTTTCCAGCCCCAGACCTGGAATCATCCACGTCTCCGGATTGCCCTGTTTTCTTTTTTGGGAAGTATTTCACAACTACAATTGGGTGCCATTGCATTGGTTGACTGTTTAATTGTAACATTATTTCTGTGTTTTTCTAACTCTGTTCTTTTCCTGTGTTTTATCTTTTTTCTTAATGTCTTTTATGTCATTTTTGAATTAGAAAATTCAAAATTTTAACTGTTCTGTAGGTTTGTCTTTCTGCCATGATTACTTTTTCTGTAGGCATGTTATTCTCGAGGCTTCTTACTTGTTTTCTTAGTTTTTCATGGTATTTATTTTTCCACGGCATGCAGCTTTGAAAATTTTTGATTGCTTATTTTTATGTGAAATTGTCTTGAACTTTTTAGGAGAAGGTGGGGTTCAGTATAGCTTTTGTAGTGTCACAGACCTCCCTTGTGTACTGGTTCCACAAAGTGTTCAAGAGTGTGGTAGGTTGGTTTATGCAATTTCTTGGTTCTGTTTCTCTCTCCCCTTTAACCTGGACCCCGTCTTTCCTGAATCTTTGTGGTCCCCATCCTGTTCAATGTTGATTTCATTCCTAGCAGTTTTTCTAAATTGTGGCAACTTGTCCTGGAAAAGAGCTCTAGTATTTCAAGTTTGAGAGTCCATAGGGTCTCAGCTTCTCTAGACTTTTTTGTGTTATTACCAGTGGTCCTTTTCCTCATTTCCTGTTGAGGACATTTCCTATTGAAGTTTCAGCTGATGTTCTCAACTCCATCTGTGCTTATCTCAGGGGAACACCTTGGCTACTTTGACATTCTTTAGTCCTTCAGACTCTAATCCCCCTTCCTACTTTCTCCCATAAGCAGCTATTATGTAGATCTCAGAGTTATTTCCCCCCACTCACTTGTATTTTTGGCTTCCTGGGGATGCCTTATCAGCTAGATTGTTTGAAAATATTGTCTATCAGTTTAAAAAAATTTTCTAATTATTGTCATTTTTATGTGAGAATTTGAAAACATTCTGAAATGATATCACTGCCACGACTGCCACCTCGCAGCTTTTCCTATTCTTTCACACATTAATTTCTAAAACTTTCTCTTGAAGAGTAAAAATGCTTTTTGTTTATTAAAAAAATACTACCAGAAAACATTTTTTTTCTGGTGTCGGATATAAGGCAGTTTTACTCTTAGAGCAATATTTATGTCTAGAGTTGATCATATAGTTGAATTTCTGTCATGTTCAACCCACCACATGTGGAAAAGTACAAGCTATATAAGAGGGCAGCTTATGTGATGGCAGATACCAATTACAGACCCATTGGGTCTGCAATTTCACAGTAAGACCCAAGTGGTGCCTTCAAATGGAGTCTTTAGGGGTTAAGCTCAGTCTGTAAATGGTGGTGATTGTGAGGGAGGTGGGGGGCATGTAGCTTAAGAGGGTTCTCTCTTCTGTGAGTGCTTGAATATTAATAGTATTCTCACTGAAATTGATTCCATCTACAAAATTTGGTTGAAAATTTACTGAGGATTGGAAATGTATTTCAACATTTTTTTTGGCTTTCAGCAGAGTGGCTCTCAGTGTTATAAAAGTTGTCTCTTAGGCAATATTCTCCTCCTCAGGCTCACCTAAGGTGTGCTATGCAGTTTGCTATTCTCTTTTTGCCCCGGGTCTGTGTGATTACAGTAATTATTGTATTCATCTCTGCTGCTTTTAAAATTTAAGTAAGACATGATTTTGTTTATTTATTAAGGAAAATGTGCAGGGAGGTAATAAGAGGTAACTCATTTTCCTTTTATTTCTTGTTTATTGTGAAGATGTGTTAAAAGGTCCTTAGTTGCTTAAAGATTGCCAAGAGGCTGTGCTAATTTACAAAATCTCGTGCAGAATGATTTTTTTTTTACATGAAAATCTGAACATGCAGACTTTCAGATTTTGCCTTTGCATTCACAATTCCTAATTTTAAGAAGACAATTTTAAGAAGACAAATTGTGATTGTGACTTTACGGAAGTCATGTGATGGCTTTGGGCTGATTTTTCTTTGGCAATTGATAAGACAGGTTTGCTGCTGCTGCTGCTAAGTCGCTTCAGTCGTGTCCAACTCTGTGCGACCCTATAGACAGCAGCCCACCAGGCTCCCCCGTCCCTGGGATTCTCCAGGCAAGAACACTGGAGTGGGGTGCCATTTCCTTCTCCAATGCATGAAAGTGAAAAGTGAAAGTGAAGTCGCTCAGTCATGTCTGACTCTTAGCGACCCCATGGACTGCAGCCTACCAGGCTCCTGCGTCCATGGGATTTTCTACGCAAGAGTGCTGGAGTGCGGTGCCATTGCCTTCTCCGAAGATAAGTTTAGATGTTTTTAAAGTTCCCTCTCTTCCACTTTCAATTACCGATGATCTTCTTAAAATCTATTAAAGAGAAACAATCATAATGTCAGTGAATTTCACATTAAGACTTTAGCCCAGATGCCATTTTTAAGTCTTTAACAAGAGTCCAAGCTTTGGGATATAAATGGAGTTGGGGTCATTGTAGAGAAACCCATTCTGGTTTAAGATATCTGAACTAAGAAATTTAGTCCTACTCATGTTTTCCTTTGAGGATCCTTTTAAAAGTTTGTAGTTATCTTTCATCTCAAATTTAGTTATGGTGTTCTTTGTTAAGCAGAATTTTTGACATAGTCAAATTAATCAAACTAATTTTTTTTGCATTAGAGTTCGTGTTGTCATTTTAAGAAGCTCTTCTTATGTCATCTAGATATACCATCAAGAATCCTATATCATTTTCTATTATTTGATAATTTTAATTTTTCACACTTGGATATTTCATTAAACTTAAGCCTCCTTTTGCATATGATGCATAGTGGAAATACTGCATCATATTTCTCTGTATATTCTTGAGGTCGTATAAAGAGTAGTCTTTCTTTCCCCCATTAATTTGCGTTACACTTTCAGATACGAAGGTTTCACACATTTGTGGATCTGTCTCTAGAGTTTCTATTTGGTTCCATTGGTCTATCTGCTTGTTTTTGCTTTTTGTTTTGTATCACTTTTTGCCAGTGTCTTACTATACTTATTACTATGGAATTTATGGATACCTTAAATCTTCTCTAGACCAAGTCTTCCTCTTTGTTCTTGTTTTTCAAGGTCGAATAGTTATTTGTAGCTATTTGCTGAATAGTTATCCCTCATTTTTATTCTTCCACATAAATTTTGAAATAATTTTATCAAATTCCTAAAAAATTTCAGCTGTAGAGAGAAATTATATTGAGTTTATAGATTTGTTTGGGAAGAATTGAATTCTTCAATAATATTAAGATGACTCAGCCCAGAACATGAAATGTCTCTCTATAAATTCAGATCTTTCATGTCATATAATATAGTTCAATAATTTCTCTGCTGAGGTCTTATATATTCATTTTTATATTTTATTGCCATTATGAATGACATATTTTTTATTATATATCCTCTAGTTATTTCTGTTAGTGGAAAATATCATTGATTTTTCTAAATTGATCTTTAATTAGTGGTCTTGCTGAGACCTCACTGTCTCCACAGCTTTATTCAGGTATGACTGACAAATAAAAATCATATTCATTTAAGGTGTATAATATGGTATCTTGATATAAGGATACCTTGTGAAATGATTACCACAATCAAGTTATAATTTTCATATCCATCACCTCACATAGTTGCTTCCCCCCCACCCTGCCCCCAGTGAGAACACTTAAAATCTATTTTCTTGGCAAATTTCAAGTATACAATACATTATTACTAACCATAGTCACCACCCTGTACATTAGATCTCTAGGATTTACTCATAACTGAAAGTTTCACCTTTTGGGGTGTGTATCATATATAATGGAATCATATTTCTTTATTCATTCACCTGCTGATAGACACTTAGGTTGTCTCCATATCTCAGCTATTGTGAATGATGCTGCAGTGAACATGGGAGTGCAGATATCTCTTCAAGATACTGATTTAATTTTCTTTAGATATATATATATCCAGAAGAGAGGTTGTTAGATCATATTGGTAGCACTGTTTTTAATTTTTTGAGGAACTTCCCTACTGATTTCTGGGGGCTTCCCAGGTGGTGCTAGTGGTAAAGAACCCACTTGCCAATGCAGGAGACGCAAGAGACATGGGTTCAATCCCTGGGTCAGGAAGATCCCGTGGAGAAGGAAATGACAGCCTACTCCAGTATTCTTGCCTGGAGAATCCCATGGACAGAGCAGCCTGGCAGGTTACAGCCCATGGGGTTGCAAGGAGTCAGATATGACTTTGCCACTGAGCATATACTGATTTCCATACTGGCTGCATCAGTGCACATTTCCACCAATAGTGAACAAGGGCTCCCTTTTCTCTACATTCTCATCATCACTTACTATTTCTTGTCTTTTTCATAATAACCATTTTAATATGTGAGGTGACATCTCTTCGTGGTTTTCATTTGCATTTCCCTGACTAGTTCTGTTGAGCATCTCTATATGTCTGGTGGCAACTTGTACGTCTTCTTTGGAGATATTTCCCTGGGCTTCTAATTTTAGGAGGGTTGATTTAATTCTGGTTTATTTTTACTCATAGAGTGTAGCCCTTTATTGTCACAACTGCAAAACCTGTAGTATTCGTTAGAATCTTTCCTTTTTTTTGGCAGGCCTTGAACTCCAATTTTTGTTTAGCTAATATCCAAAGGTGTTTTCAAAAATATCTGCTCAGTTTCACAGCCTTTCAGCCATTGATTTTTGAATGTAACACTGGCCCAAGTAGAAATAAAATCCAAACTCCAAGCTCATTTCTCATGAATTTTTCTTCTCTCTTGACCCTTGGACTTGTCATTCCACTTCATTTGTAGCTCTCCAGTGATTTGAGGAAGACATTTAAATATGTGTCCAGTATGTCAGTTGTCCTTTGTGGGAGGATAGGCCCAAAACAACCTAGGCTATTACTGCTAGAAACAGAACTTGACAAACCACTTTTGATGAACCCCACCAGGCAACTCCTCTTGCTGAGAATTCAATAGTAATCTCTTAGAAAGCAGAAGCAAAAGAAGAAGGCAATCTCCTCCAGCCCTGGGGGGTTTGTAGATTATGGTTATGGAGAAGGGATGATTAAGGATAGCAGAGTCACCTGCACCTGCTTGATTTCAATTTTTAAAAATTTGAAATAATTTCCAATTTAGAGAAAAGCACAAAGATAGCACAAAGAATTCATGTATATCCTCCATCCATCTTCCCCTAATGTTATCATCTAACACAATCATGGTACATTCGTTGAATCTAAGAAATTAACTTTGGTTTCAATACTATCAACTACAGACTTTATTCACATTCTACCAGTTTATTCACTAATGTCATTTTTTCCTGTTCTACTTTCCAATCCAGGATGTCACACTTCACATCCTCTGATCTGTGAGACTTTCTCAGGCTTGTGTTGCTTTTCATGATTGATGGTTTTGAAGGATATTGGTCATATATTTAGTAGAATGTCCCTTAATTTTGTGTGCATCCGATGTTTTCTCATAATTAGATGGGGTTATGGGTTTGGGGGGAAATACCTCAGAGTTAAATTTCCATGCTCACTCTGTCATAGCAGGGATACATGATATAATAAGTGTGACTTATTACTGATGATATTAACCTTGCTCACTTCATTGAAGATGTGTCTGCCAGGAATCTCCACCGTAGAGTTACTATTTTTCCCTTTCCAACCTGTATCTGTTTTCATTAGCTGTTAACCACAGAAGTACTTCTTGGCTCTCTTGGCATCACTCCCACAGACCCCTGGCAACTTGGATTTCTCTAGTGGTAGGACAAGCAATGGTAGCCTCAAAGTAACGGGAAGAAATAAAGAAAAAAAAGGGAGGACTTTAAAGTTGTCCTTCAACCGACCGTCTATTGGTCCATTGCTGCAGCTGCTGCCTTCCACCCCAGGAGACTGCCTGCTCATTACTTCACTCATTTATGACAGACTTGCCCTCAGCCTGTCAGGGCATATTAAGGTTTTCATGGCTTTACTTCTTCAGCTCATTGTTTTCTCTTACTTTTGTTGGAAGTGGTTTGTCAACTTGTCAGAAACCAGAAGCTACCCTTAGGTAATTTTCACCCAAAGGAATTCCATGGTAGTGATGACCCAATTTTACAACCAAAGAAACCGAGGCTAAGAGAACCTAAGGAGTGTGTTCATTGTCACAGAGTAACTTATTGGAAAGTTCGAGTTCACACCCAAAGTTCTGAATTCTTAAAATTGTGCTGTAGTACTTGGACACCAACTTGAGCAGCACATACTTCGTTGTCCTTGGGTGAAACTTGAGTACCAGGCTTAGCTTTGTTTCCTTGGGATGAGTCACTTTGTAAGAGAAATGATCTTCTTATGTGAGGAGCCATGGGAAGTCAACCTACAGACACCTGCAGCCTTATCTGAATCTCCTGGATCTTTATGGCTGGGGCTTTTGAAGCAGAACCCTTGAGACACTTGTTTATATGGATACTTCGTCTCTGCTTCTCTGAGTGTCTCTCTTGAGCAGTGTGTCAAGGTCCTCCCAGACAAGTAGTTCTCTAGCAGTAGCTCAAGTTAATCCAAGATGAAATTCATCCTGCAAACATCTTTTGAATGCCTATTGAGTGGCGAAGAGTCATGTAAGGTGCTGGCTGAGGAGAAGTGTAATTTGGAGAGAAATAAGCATGCTCAAGATGTACCTCCCAACTTCATGGAGTTTAAATTAAACTAATTGCATTATAGTGAAAAACTATGTATTTCTACTTCCATTTCAGTATTTATTTCTCTATCTTCACATACACACAACTGCTTGCAAGTTTTTTCCATTATCTAAGAGGTCATTTTCTACATCTGGATAAAGGAAAAAATGACCAACCAATGTAATTGTGTGACCAAACTATTGACTATATGCCTTGTCAGTCTTAGAGAGGTTTTCTAGGTTAGAAACTACAGAGTTTCGTTTTTTGTTCTTTTTAAAAGATAATTTTCTTTCTTTCTTTATTTTTGGCCCCGCTGAAGCATGTGGGATCTTATGTTCTCAATCAGGGATCTAACCTGCACTCCCTGCATTGGAAGTGTGGAGTCTTAATCACTGGGCCAACGGGGAAGTTTCAGAGTTCTTAAAAAGCTTATTTTTTCTACTTGCAAACTTGGTGGCAGATCTTGTTTCACTTTTATTATTGCTTTGATAACAATTTTCTCTTAGAAACATGTTTAATTTTTCTGTCCCATATGTCAGCTCTGTGCAAAAGCATCTTGTTGACTCATTCCAATATATGGAAGGGAAACCTGGTGACTGCTTTTTGGTCTCCAGAGCATAATTAAAAGGAAATAACTCTGAAAGTTTTCCATAAGAAAACATAAAGTTTGCTTACAAAAGATAAAGAAGGGGGCTTAAAAAGACACATATCTGTCATTACAGTGGGTCTTCCAGATGCATGGGTTTTAATTTTGTTTTTGTTTTTTTTTGTGTGTGTGTGGGGGGGTACCATCTACACAAAAGTTGATATTTTCTTCCTTAGCTAGGTAGAACCAATGCTAGGGGCAATTTAGAAATAGACTGTGGCTTTTGTGACATTTACTGGCAATTTTTGTCCATAATGACTATTCCACTGTACCAGATTCTAACAAAGGATGAAATGCTGCTAGAGAAATGTTTTCTCCTCCCTTTATATATTCTTACTAATTCATTTGATTTCTGTTCCACAAATATGTTGCTATTTTTAAAAAATTGCATTTCTTAATCTCATTGTTTAAAAAGTCCTTGAATTCTGGGTGAACTGAAGCTCTATTTAAAAAAAAATTAGAGATCACAGTGATTTATAACATTATATAAGTTTCATGTGTTCAACATTACATTTCTACTTCCGTACACGTGCAGCATGCTCACCACCAAAACCTTCAGTTTCCACCTACCGCCATACAGTTAACCCCCTCTACCCAGTCCACCCCTGCTTTGTCTCTGTTAATCACTACTCTGTTCTCCGTATCTGCATTTCTATGGTTGAGTAGTGTTCCATTGCATATATGCCACACTGAAGCTCTATTTTAACAGTTTCTTTGTTTTTCATCCCAATAACTTGGCAGGTTGAAAGTTGTGTTATATGGTGCTTCGATTCCCAAATATTCATGTTTTAAAAAAACTTCTTAGGTTAATTAGGAATTTCTCTAGAGATAGTTGGAAAGCAGATCAGGGGGCATGGAAAGTGGTTTTTGAAATGGTGACAAAATGCTGGAAGTAGAATGGTGCTAGAATTTATTTATGTGTGGATATGTAGGTCTGTATATGTGCAACATATGTGTGTGTGTGTATATATATATACAATTTATTATCAAAAATTAGGAAATTCAAATAACTGAATTAAAAAAATATGCTCACGCTACTTTTAAGTCAAACTGCCCATATAAGTCGGAGAAGGCGATGGCACCCCACTCCAGTACTCTTGCCTGGAAAATCCCATGGACGCAGGAGCCTGGAAGGCTGCAGTCCATGGGGTCGCAAAGGGTCAGACACGACTGAGCGACTTCACTTTCACTTTTCACTTTCATGCATTGGAGAAGGAAATGGCAACCCACTCCAGTGTTCTTGCCTGGAGAATCCCAGGGACGGGGCAGCCTGGTGGGCTGCTGTCTGTGGGGTCACACGTAGTCGGACACGACTGAAGGGACTCAGCAGCAGCAGCAGGAGCCCATATAAGTAAAATCCTAAGGTCAGATTTTACGTGGTAAATTACATGCTGGAGTCTGAAAGGTGCTGTTCAACATTTGAGAACTACATTAACCATGTATTCTGGTAATTGAGGTAAGCATCAATGTCAGTCTTATTTTAATGTAACTGAAGACAAACCATTATTGTCAAGCTATGGGAGCACTTCAGAGTATGTGTATAAACCTAATGGAATGACCATTTTCTTAGATCACCCAGATCAATCCAACAACCTGTCAGTTAAATGGAGCAGGTACACTGAGGGATCCATTCTTTAAATGGTTTCATCTTCTTGTTGGTAAATATCATCAATACGTAAAACAGGGATAGTGAGGCAAAGTGAAAAGAGCACCAGATTAAATCAGGAGACCTTGATTCTAACTCTCAATCTGCCACCAACACTATTAAACATATATATGTGTATCTTTTTACTATTATTAATGCCCTTCTACACACATTGTGTCATTTACTGTTAACACCTAGGGAAGCCAATTTCTTATCATCATGTCATTCTTTCTAAAACATTTTGGCAATTTGGTAATAAAATATTATATAATATATATATAATGGAAGCTTATATCCTTTGGCCAATATCTCCTCATTTTCCCCACTCCTCTAGCCCCTGATAACCAACAATCTACTCTTTGTTTCTATAATTTTGACTTTTTAAGATTCTATATATTTGTGGAACACCTTTCAGGTATAAGATGAATACGTTTTGGAAGTCTAATGTGAGTGAAAAAGTGAAAGTCACTCAGTCGTGTCTGACTCTTGATGACCCAATGGACTATACAGTCTATGGAATTCTCCAGTCCAGAATATTGGAGTGGGTAGCCTTTCCCTTCTCCAGGGGGTCTTCCTGACCCAGGGATTGAACCCAGGTCTCCTGCATTGCAGGCGGATTCTTTACCAGTTGAGCCACCAGGGCAGTCCGTTTAATGTACAGCATGGTAACTGTAGATATCATTCTGTGTTATATACTTGAAAGTCACTAAGTCAGTCAGTCAGTTCAGTCACTCAGTTGTGTCCAACTCTTTGTGACTCCATGTAGTTGGCATGCCAGTCTTCCCTGTCCATCACCAACTCCCGAAGCTTGCTTAAACTCGTGTTCATTGAGTCGGTGATACCATCCAACCATCTCATCCTCTGTGTCCCCTTCTCTTCCCGCCTTCAGTCTTGCCCAGCATCAAGGTCTTTTCCAATGAGTCAGTTCTTCACATCAGGTAGCCAAAATATTGGAGTTTCAGCTTCAGCATCAGTCCTTCCAAGGAATATTCAGGACTGATTTCTTTTAGGATGGACTGGTTGGATCTCCTTGCAGTCCAAGGGACTCTCAAGACTCTTCTCCAACATCACAGTTCAAAAGCATCAATTCTTTGACACTCAGCTTTCTTTATGGTCCAACTCTCACATCCATACATGACTACTGGGAAAACCATAGCTTTGACTAGATGGACCTTTGTCAGCAAAGTAATGTCTCTGCTTTTTAATATGCTGTCCAAAGGTACTCAGAGTAGATCTTAAATGTTTTCACAGTAAAAATTATAGGTTAGTGATGATGGAGATGTTAATTGGGTTTTCAGATGGCACTAGTGGTAAAAAAACAAAAACAAAAAAAACCTGCCTGCCAATGCAGGAGACATAAAAGACATGGGTTTGATCCCTGGGTTGGGAAGATCCCCTGGAGGAGGGCGTGGCAATCCATTTCAATACTCTTGCCTGGAGAGGCCCATGGACAGAGGAGCCTGGCAGGCTACAGTCGATAGGGTCACAAAGAGTCAGACACAACTTAAGTGACTCACCATGCACACACGGAGATGTTAATTAACCTTATTGAAATCATTTTGCAATATATATGTGCACTGAACCATCATGTTGTATGGCTTAAACTTACATAGGTTATATGTCAACTATATCTTAATAAAGCTGGTAAAAAGGAAATAAAACTTTGTATCCCTGCCTCCTTATTCCTAACCCATTAAGCACTCACAGCAGGTACCATTAGGTGGTCTAAGACTTTGAAGATGGATCTGTCTGCTATAGGAGCTTCAGTTCTATGCTTGTGAACTGTTTTTCCTGCAAGGGCTTTTTAAAAGTATCCCATGTGGTATGTTAAGGGCTATATAAATGCAAATTCATTTCATTTGGAAATGAAACGAACCGCACTAAATGGACTTAGGTACAACCCTGGAATTAAAAGAAGGGCCGAAGCAGTACTCCAGATCCAAAGGCATCTTTTTTAGAAGTCTGAGCAGTTACAAGAAACATGAGAGTTTGGATGGCAACAGAAATAGGATGAATTCTTGGTTCCATTTCATTGCTTTATCACTCATCAGCTATAAGGCCAAACTCACTGTGTTGGCTTTCTCTGGTGATTTCTGATTCTGCACAACCACAGGGCTCAAATGAGCTGCTTGTTGATCTAATTCTAATAATTAACTCTAATAATGAGAGACAGATTGCTGCACCATTGTTGGATAGAGCCTTTCTATTGCTTAGCAGACAGTGAACAACTTAGGAGCAATGTTTCCTAGATAGAAAAGAAAGAGAGATCAAGAAAGCTGTATGCCTATGGTGCTACAGGGCACATGAACAAATGTTATATATCCTTTCTCTGTGGCAGAAATTCCTAACTGGCATGGCAGAACAATCTTGTTGCTTTATGAAAAATAATAACTGCAGGTTGACTTTGTTTAACAAACATATCTTAGTGTCCTAAATGTTAGAATACACAAAAGATATATGAAGTTCTGGCCAGATAGTTGATAAGACTACCCTCCAACTACAAATTCAGAAATGAGGACTACATTTAAAATGAAAAAAATTTTAAGTACTCAGTTGAGTTCAGAAGGAAAAACAATATTAATCATCAGTTGCCAAAAACAAAGAAGGAATGTAAATTCACATGGAATTTTATGAGTGAGTGATCAGAGGGGTTTGAAGGAAATGGATCAGATATATGCCCTAGTGGGTTGGAGTCAGAAGTGGATTAAAGATGGTCACAGATTCTTTACCACTCTTTTTATCAAGAAGAAAAAATTCCATTTGTACCTACGCTGGCCTATTAATTGCTTTGACCAATAAAATGAGACAGAAACAATGCTATGTAATATTCAAAGCCATGACTGAGGAGGTCTACAGCTTCTACCTTCTCCTCTTGGAATCCAGGTACTTTGGATTGTGAGCTTTCTGTTTTGTGCTTTGTGAGCCAACCTGAATGTTTTCATCTTCAGGAAATCCCCCAGATGACTGGAGCTCACCTGATAACCTCATGGAGTAGAAAAGTTGCCCAGCTGAGCGCAACTTATAGACTCTTCCAAAATTTAAGGTGGCCATGATACTTATCAGAGTGGGGAAAATCCTGAAGATGACCTCACAGTAAAATTTCATAAACCACATGAAGAAATGATTCACTCTGAGGAACAGTCAAAAAACACAAAGCACCAAAGGATTTGCAACCAGAACTTGAGAAAAAGAATCAAACTGAAGAGCCTATTTTTAAAAAGCATATTTAAAAATAATTTAGAGGGAAAAAGGAATAAAAACTAAGCTCAGAAGAATAAGATTAAAAAAAAAAAAAGCTCACACCCTTGAACAAGAATGAAATGGAATGTTAAGAAATAAGTAACTATCACTGAATTTTTAAAAAATCATTGAAGGTTTTAAACAGTCAATTTGGCCCAAATGAAGAAAGAATTAGTGAATTGAAAAACAGATTAGAAAAAAATCTATTAAAAAACTTGAGGACCACTGGTGGTCCAGTGGTTAAGAATCCACCTTGCAATGCAAGGGACACTGAGTCAATCCCTGGTCCAGGAAGATCCCACATGCTATGGAGCAGCTAAGCCCATGTGCCACAACTACCTAGCCTGCATTCTAGAACCAGGGGACTATTGAGCCCACATGCTACAACTACTGAAACCTGCGTGCCTAGAGCCTGTGCTCCACAACAAGAGAAGCCACCACAATGAAAAGCCTGAATACCACAACTAGAGGGGAGCTCCTGCTCGCTGCAACTAGAGGAAGTCTACATGCAGCAACAAAGATACACCACAGTCAAACTTACAAATTAAATCTTAAAAAAAAAAGGGGTGTATGTGGCCATTGCAGTCATTAGCACCCTCATTAGAAAATGTATTTTTAAAAAAGAGCTTAAAATCTTGAAAAGATCAAGGCACATACATAATAACAGGAAAAGCTCCAACATATATCTAATAGAGTTCCAGACAGAAGGAGAGGTAATGATAGAGGAGGAATAATTGAAGGGATAGGCTCAGACGGTAAAGCATCTGCCTACAATGCAGGAGACCTGGGTTTGATCCCTGGGTCAGGAAGATCCTCTGGAGAAGGAAATGGCAACCCCCTCCAGTACTCTTGCCTGGAAAATCCCATGGACAGAGGAGCATTGTAGGCTACAGTCCATGGGGTCGCAAAGAGTCGGACACGACTGAGCAACTTCACTCACTCACTCACTCATACTAAGTATTTTACTAAGCATCTGCTAATCACATTTACATTTGTTATCCCATTAACTATCAATCTAGTAGGGTGAGATTTACTGTTAGCCTCATTTTCAGTTGAGAAAAAATGAGACCTGGAAAAGCTATATGACCCAGCACTATCTTTCTCTTCCTTCCCCAGTAATGTCTAAGTCCCTGGCCTCCCATGCTTGGTTCTACGTGTTTCTCCACCTCATTGACACTGCTCTTCAGCCAAGGTCACCAATGACTTCTCTGTGCTCAAATCTAGTGGGCTGTAGTTTGCCAACTGTTCTCTGTTGATGATATGTCAGGCCTTCAACCTTGTTCAGTGCCACAAATGATGCTACTTAATATAGAAATGAAGGATTTGAATGGGGAAAAAAAAACTTGCTGAGGGGAGGAGGGTGTGATATTGCAGTTCCTTTTTGGAGAAGCATAAAAGCCAACTTTTATGCTTATGGATAGGTGAACAAATTCTTGATCTACCTCCTTTCCAGAGTAATAAACGTTTTTGGCCAGCTTGCTTAAATCAAGATTTTATATTTTAAGGAAAGTGACATTTCCTATCTATGATGAGAAGCATGACACTGTAAACAGAACTAGCATTTAGGCTATAAGGACTATTTCACTTCTGCATCATTTTGAATTTATCGAAACTGTCGGTGAAGACTCTAGTAAAGGTAAACAAGAGAAGTGGTGGATTGGATCCAAATTTGTTTTTTTTCATTTTATAAGATAAGGATGAAAGTATGAGAAAGTGAGTCTCGGGGATAATTGAAGCATAAAAATGACAGCTTTCCAACCCTCAAAAGAAATAGGTTTATCCTTGATAATCGACCTCAGCTCTCATAGTAGAATTCTTGAGAAAACTGAGGTCTGATAAAAAGTTATTACATTTTGTAACAGCCAAAAGCTTGTAAGCAGAGCTTGAGTTTCTCTTGTACTAGATAGAACAATGGGTGGTTTGCAGCTTTTCCAGATGTCTCTCTCAAGGTGCTATCTTAATGGGTTACAAGATTTGATGGTAAGAATGGGACCAGGTTCTAGAGAACTCGGATATACAAAGAGATGAGCTGAAATTTCCTGTGGTGCGAACTATGGGGTCACGAGTGGATGAGCAGGGGCATGGCCCAGTGCAGGTGGTGGTGGAGCAAAATTCGAAGTTATGCACAGTGAAAGAGACAGGAAGTCAATCAGGGGTTGTTGCAGAAAACATCTAATACTTGTAGCATACTTTAGAATCTACCAAATGACTTTTACTTGCTACTACAATTGATCATCACACAGAAAATCACAGAGTGAAGGTTATTAACCAGGTAACTGAAAGTATAACAAGAGTACTTTAGGGTATTATGGAGGCAGCAACTGCAGGAAACAACAGGGTAATGTGAAGATATCTGTTTGAAAGATGGGGAAACTAACAGCCAGAGAGCTTTCCCAAGAACAGATATAATTGAAAGATAGAGCAAGTAAAACTGTGTTCTGATATGAAGAATGAAGTACTTTGTCCTAAATGTCAAGTCAATGTCCTAAGTCAATAAGTATAAGCAAGTTTCTCTTCTTCAACTATGACCAGAGGAAGTAGGTTTGACTACATAAAGAGACTAGCAGCAGGGAAGATGCATGCCTTACTACCAAGGGTATGGATCTGGCTGCAGCTGAAAAACTTCCATTAACTCAGAGATGCCCATGACCACTGATAAGGAACTGAGCTGATACCGGAGGCCTGTCCCATCTGACTGTTACTATACAGGTTCAGAGCCACAGTAATTCTTTCCTGTATCTTCTCTTTGGGATCCACATGGGCTTCTGTGGGCCATTCACAGCCTTCATTATTAGTGCCACATCTGCATGTGTTTAGCTCCATCCCTCTTCCAAGGTCATAGGGTGACTATGAGATGAAGCTAAGATTTTAATCCAGGTCTCATGATTCCAAACGGTTTGCTCTTTCCTCTACATGAAACAGTTGGTCAAACCTTGGGAAAAGGCAGATGCACAATGACCTGTGTTTGGGAGTTTAGGAGGAGAAGGCTCACAGGGTAGGCGCAATGGACTGGAATAAGGAAGAGAGGAAAGTGCCTGGACTATAAAAATAATACCTGAACCTGTGCTGAGGTTTATTTGTATTCTGGGCATTATGCTAACCACTTTATATGCATTTTATCATTTAATTCTTCCAATAATCTTGTGAGGCGCATTCTGTTATTACCATTGCTATTTTGCAGATGAGAAATCTGAGATTCAGATAGATTAAAAAGTCTTGCTTAAGGTCCAGAGCTGGTCAGTAACTGAGCTGGGATTCCAATTTGCTTATCTTTGTCTTCACTAATACATAGGCTACTTTTTTCCCATTTTTATTTTTTTAATTAATTAATTTATTTATTTTACTTTACAATATTGTATTGGTTTTGCCATACATTGAGTTGAATCCACCATGAGTGTACATTCCTCATCCTGAACCCCCCTCCCACCTCCCTCCCCATCCCATCCCTCTGGGTCATCCCAGTGCACCAGCCCCAAGCATCCTGTGTCATGCATCACTCCTGGACTGGCGATTTGTTTCACATATGATAATATACATGTTTCAATGCCATTCTCCCATATCATCCCACCCTCACCCTCTCCCACAGAGTCCAAAAGACTGTTCTATACATCTGTGTCTCTTTTGCTGTCTTGCATACAGGGTTATCGTTACCATCTTTCTAAATTCTCTATATATGCATTGGCATACTGTATTGGTGTTTTTCTTTCTGGCTTACTTCACTCTGTATAATAGGCTCCAGTTTTATCCACCTCATTAGACCTGATTCAAATGTATTCTTTTTAATGGCTGAGTAATATTCCATTGTGTATATGTACCACTGCTTTCTTATCCATTCATCTGCTGATGGACATCAAGGTTGCTTCCATGTCCTGGCTATTATAAACAGTGCTGCGATGAACATTGGGGTACACGTGTCTCTTTCAATTCTGGTTTCCTCAGTGTGTATGCCCAGAAGTGGGATTGCTGGGTCATATGGAAGTTCTATTTCCAGTTTTTTAAGGAATCTCCACACTATTCTCCATAGTGACTGTACTAGTTTGCATTCCCACCAACAGTATAAGAGTGGTCAGAGTGGGCACCCTTGTCTTGTTCCTGACTTTAGGGGAAATGCTTTCAATTTTTCACCATTGAGGATAACGTTTGCTGAGTGTTTGTCATATATGGCTTTTATTATGTTGAGGTATGTTCCTTCTATTCCTGCTTTCTGGAGGGTTTTTATCATAAATGCATGTTGATTTTTGTCAAAGGCTTTCTCTGCATCTATTGAGATAATCATATGGTTTTTATTTTTCAATTTGTTAATGTGGTGTATTACATTGATTGATTTGCGGATATTGAAGAATCCTTGCATCTCTGGGATAAAGCCCACTTGGTCATGATGTATGATCTTTTTAATAGGTTGTTGAATTCTGTTTGTTAGAATTTTGTTAAGGATTTTTGCATCTATGTTCATTAGTGATATTGGCCTGTGGTTTTCTTTTTTTGTGGCATTTTTGTCAGGTTTTGGTATTAGGGTGATGGTGGTCTCATAGAATGAGTTTGGAAGTTTGCCTTCCTCTGCGATTTTCTGGAAGAGTTTGAGTAGGATCAGTGTTAGCTCTTCTCTAAATTTTTGGTAGAATTCAGCTGTGAAGCCGTCTGTTCCTGGGCTTTTGTTTGTTGGAAGATTTCTGATTACACTTTCAATTTCCATGCTTGTGATGGGTCTGTTAAGATTTTCTATTTCTTCCTGGTTCAATTTTGGAAAGACCATGAGAAAATACTTGAGCAGATAATAGTTGAAAACTTCCCTAAAATGGGGAAGGAAATAATCACCCAAGTCCAAGAAACCCAGAGAGCCCCAAACAGGATAAACCCAAGGCGAAACACCCCAAGACACATATTAATCAAATTAACAAAGATCAAACACAAAGAACAAATATTAAAAGCAGCAAGGGAAAAACAACAAATAACACACAAGGGGATTCCCGTAAGGATAACAGCTGATCTTTCAATAGAAACTCTTCAGGCCAGGAGGGAATGGCAGGACATACTTAAAGTGATGAAAGAAAATAACCTACAGCCCAGATTACTGTACCCAGCAAGGATCTCATTCAAATATGAAGGAGAAATCAAAAGCTTTACAGACAAGCAAAAGCTGAGAGAATTCAGCACCACCAAATCAGCTCTCCAACAAATGCTAAAGGATCTTCTCTAGACAGGAAACACAGAAAGGGTGTATAAACACAAACCCAAAACAGTAAAGTAAATGGCAATGGGATCATACTTATCAATAATTACCTTAAACGTAAATGGGTTGAATGCCCCAACCAAAAGACATAGGCTACTTTTGATTCAGAGTTACCACTAAAGTCTCCTCCTCCAACAGAATCTGATCATGGAAAACACCCGGGAAACCAGTTCACCCACCTTCCTGCTGAGTCTCTGCTTTGAGTTCATTTTAAAGGCAAATGAAATGTCAACCATAACATCATATCAGTGTCCAATTGGAATTTGTACTTGAGACAAAAAAATGTGGAGCTAAAAATCTTCTCCCTTACAGGTTATATACCTGGGGAATGTTGGGGAGTATAATTTCCAAAAGAAAGAGGTTTTAGCTGAAAGATTTATTAAGCTGGATCTTCATGGTCCAATGGAAACTTTATCTGTTGCTTGGCAACTGGTTTTTGAGATGGTGCAACCTGATCCAGCTGACAGAAGGAAAAAAAAAGCCAAAGCAACTGGTTTATCACATAAACTCATTTTTCTCTAATAACTGAATCTATATTCTGGATCATTTGTCCTCCAGTAACTTCTGTGTCTTTCTTCCAAAATTACTAGTACCCAAGTAATTATACCTATGGTTTGTAGCAAAATGATAGCATAATATCTAGGATGTTATTTGTGTGAATAAATGTTGTGAACTTTTTCAAAGCACTGGGTAAGTGTGGCATCTCCTCAAGGAATATAAATCTTAAATCATCTACCCTGAGAAACAGAAAGTTCACAGATAATGGGGGGACATCTGGATTCTTAGTGACCAGACTTTAATCTATGTCTACCTTGAAGCAGATAAAATTTCAGCTCCTAAAAAGGAGCTGCTACATTTGAAAACAGGAAGGACCAAATTTCTCTTCCCTCCTCACCATATATCTGTCATACATGCCCTTTGACTATACTTAGGGGAAGTCCAGGTATTCCACCTAGGCTGGGCTGCATGCAAAGATTTTATTTATTATACAAAGAGCTCCAGTGGTAGTAGATCTGAGGCATGGCAAGGGAGGTCTGAGGCATTACCCTTCTAAGAATATCTTTGGCTTTCACATTCTCTTCTACCCAAGATTTAAGAGCTCTTAAGTGGTAGAGCCAAGATTTGAACCTGGGTTCATGAACTCAGGACCACACTGTCTCCACTGTACAATGACCAAACCTCATCTTCCTCAGCTGTCAAGGAAACTATTATCATTTATTTCTTTATTTATTTTGCTTAGAACAACAGACATTTATTTTATCACACTTCTATAGGCTAGAAGCCTGAATCAAGATGTAAGTACAGTCATCCTTTCTCTGAAAACTGTAGGGGAGAATACTTTCTCTCTTCCCAGCTTCTGGTGGTTTGCCTGCCATCTGAGGACATTACTGTCATTTTGATGAACAGTTTTATACCCTGGGATCACCTCTGCTGTCATGTGGGACATCATGGTAAAAAAAAACCAAGCACTGGCTCTATACAATTGTCCAAATAGGGTTGCTATGAAGCTCATGCTTAGACTCAATCTATTAAGGCAGTTGGTGGCATGCCACCAACATTCAGCTTTAGAGCTAAAGAAAGAGGAACATTCAGTGACCACTTATACTCACTATGCTCTGTGTATATTTACTTCCATGAGTGCACATTTGTGATGGTGAAATTAACAAACATGATTATGATTTTTTATGATGAGCCACAACCATTATCATAATTATGCAGTTATTTTGGGGGAGTGAGGAGTCACCTTAACAAATATATATATATGTATGTATGTATGTATGTATGTATTTATATACAATGCATTAGGTTGGCTCGAAGTTGGTTAATCCGTCCATTTAAATGGTCTCCTTTCCTGGTGGCTCAGAAGGTAAAGAATCTGTCTGCAATGCGGGAGACCCAGATTCGATTCCTGTGTTGGGAAAAACTCCTGGAGAAGGGAATGGCAACCTACTCCAGTGTTCTTGCCTGAAAAATCCCATGGACAGAGGAGCCTGGTGGGCTACAGTCCATGGGGTCGCAAAGAGTTGGACACGACTGACCAACTAACACTTTCACTTTCATACAAAAATTCAAAATGATGCATGCATGTGGCTAATTATTGCAGCACTGTTTTAAAAGCAAAAGGCTAGAAACAATGCCAGCGCCCATTATCAGAAGACCAAATGAATACACCAGAGTAAGTCCACTCAATGGAACATTATGCTCCTGCATAAGGAATGAGGACACACTCTACACACTGAAACAGACTAATTTCCAGGCTAAAGTCTTAAGTGAAAAAAGCAAGATGCAGAAGAGGATGCTAGGGTTCTAACTTTTATGCAATAAAGGTGGGGACACACATATGTAGATTCATATCTACTTACATTTTAAAAAGAAAAATAAATTAAGTTTTAAAAATGGTTACCAACAGGGGGAGGGAGGAAATAGGATGGAGAAAAGAGAGGTAAAGGAAGAATTCTGTGAATGTACCTTGTTGTTCAGTTTATTTTTGAACCATGAAGGGAACATAGAATAGTTCCAGACAATAAATACAGAACAAAATTAGAAAATGATTATTTTGGCAACCATTAAAGAAATAATGAATGCAGTCAACGACCCTCAATAAATACCAAACCACTGGGTGCAAAGTTGATAACTTTGTAATGGATGGATTGGACCAAGAGCCCAAAAGCCCAATGATTATTCTCATATTATTAAAAATGGAACAATCAGACAATGGTTCCCTTATCTTGAGATACAAGAGGATGTTCACAGAATTTTGAATTATTTCCACTGAAAACAGCTGAACCTGAAATGAACTGAGCTGCAAGGTCTATCTACCAGTTTATGGAAAATATTGGGGAAGAGAGGAACTACTTGAATGATACAGTGAGAAAGTAATCATAAAAATCGCAACCATGCTGAACTCTTTAAGACAAATCATTAAGTTTATCCAACAAATTTGTATCATGAGAACTAAAAATAAAAAAGGAGAAAGCTCAGGAGTAGAATTAATAGGCTTAAGAGCTGTAATCAAATGTAATGAAAGAATCTTGTGAATTTTGATTCAAACAAATTAACTCAAAAATGTCATCTTGAGACAAATGGAGAAATTTGTATATAAACTGTAGTTATTCTCTTTTCCAGGAGTCGCTGGCATTGCAGACAGATTCCTTACTGTCTGAGCCACCAGGGAAGCCCATATATAGACTAATTGTGAAATATTCAGTTCAGTTCAGTTGCCCAGTCGTGTCTGACTCTTTGCAACACCATGGATTGCAGTACGCCAGGCTTCCCTGTCATCACCAACTCCCGAAGCTTGCTCAAACTCATGTCTATCGAGTCGGTGATGCCATCCAACCATCTCATCCTCTGTCACCCCCTTCTCCTCCAACCTTCAATCTTTCCCAGCATCAGGGTCTTTTCCAATGAGTCAGTCCTCCACATCCTGTGGCCAATGTATTGGAGTTTCAGCTTCAGCATCAGTCCTTCCAATGAATATTCAGGACTGATTTCCTTTAGGATGGACTGGTTGGATCTCCTTGCTGTCCAAGGGACTCTCAAGAGTCTTCTCCAATACCACAGTTCAAAAGCATCGATTCTTTGGCAATCAGATTTCTTTATAGTCCAACTCTCACATCCATACATGACTACTAGATAAACCATAGCTTTGACTAGACGGACCTTTGTTGGCAAAGTAATGTCTCTGCTTTTTAATATTCTGTCTAGGTTGGTCATAGCTTCTCTTCCAAGGAGTAACTGTCTTTTAATTTCATGGCTGCAGTCATCATCTGCAATGATTTTGGAGTCCCAAAAAATAAAGTCTGACACTGTTTCCACTGTTTCTCCATCTATTTGCCATGAAGTGATGGGACTGGATGCCATGATCTTAGTTTTCTGAATGCTGAGTTTAAGCCAGCTTTTTCACTCTGCTCTTTCACTTTCATCAAGAGGGGTTTTAGTTCCTCTTCACTTTCTGCCATAAGGGTGGTGTCATTTGCATGTCTGAGGTTCTTGATATTTCTTCCGGCAATCTTGATTCCAAGCTTGTGCTTCATCCAGCCCGGCATTTCGCATGATGTACTCTGCATATAAGTTAAATAAGCAGGGTGACAATATACAGCCTTGACATACTCCTTTCCCTATTTGGAACCAGTCTGTTGTTCCATGTCCAGTTCTAACTGTTACTTCGTGACCTGCATACAGATTTCTCAGGAGGCAGGTCAAGTGGTCTGGTATTCCCATCTCTTTCAGAATTTTCCACAGTTTATTGTGATCCACACAGTCAAAGGCTTTGGCAGAGTCAATAAAGCAGAAGTAGATGTTTTTCTGGAACTCTTTTGCTTTTTCGATGATCCAGTGGATGTTGGCAATTTGATCTCTGGTTCCTCTGCCTTTTCTTTAAAGAAAATTTTTTTAACATTAAAAAAAAATTTAATCTCAAAATATACAAGCAACTTATGCAACTCAAGTCCAGAAAAATAAATGACCCAATCAAAAAATGGGCCAAATAACTAAATAGACATTTCTCCAAAGAAGACATACAGATGGCTAACAAACACATGAAAAGATGACCAACATCACTCATTATCAGAGAAATGCAAATCACAACCACAGTGAGGTACCATTTCACACCAGTCAGAATGGCAGCGATCCAAACATCTACAAGCAATAAATGCTGGAGAGGGTGTGGAGAAAAGGGAACCCTCCTACACTGTTGGTGGGAATGCAGACTAGTACAGCCACTATGGAGAACAGTGTGGAGATTCCTTTAAAAATTGCAAATAGAACTGCCTTATGACCCAGCAATCACACTGGGCATACACACCAAGGAAACCAGAATTGAAAGAGACAGGTGTACCCCAATGTTCATCACAGCACTGTTTATAATAGCCAGGACATGGAAACAACCTAGATGTCCATCAGCAGATGAATGGATAAGAAAGCTGTGGTACATATACACAATGGAGTATTACTCAGCCATTAAAGAGAATACATTTAAATCAGTTCTAATGAGGTGGATGAAACTGGAGCCGATTATACAGAGTGAAGCAAGCCAGAAAGAAAAACACCAATACAGTATACTAACACATATATATGGGATTTAGAAAGATGGTAATGATGACCCTCTATGCGAGACAGCAAAAGAGACACAGATGTATAGAACGGACTTTTAGACTCTGTGGGAGAGGGAGAGGGTGGGATGATTTGGGAGAATGGCATTGAAACATGTATACTATCAGGTAAGAAATGAACGCCAGTCTATGTTCGATACAGGATACAGGATGCTTGGGGCTGGTGCACGGGGATGATCCAGAGAGATGATATGAGGTGGGAGGTGGGAGGGGGGTTCAGGTTTGGGAACTCATGTACACCCATGGCTGATTCATGTCACTGTATGGCAAAACCAATACAGTATTGTAGAGCAAAATAAAGTAAAAATAAAAATTAAAAAAAATTAAAAAAATTTTAATTGGAGGTTAATTACTTTACAATATTGTATACATCAACATGAATCCACCACAGGTATACACGTGTTCCCCATCCTGAAACCCCCTCCCATGTCCCTTATTTATTTTAATTGGAGGCTAATTACTTTAAAATATTGTAGTGGTTTTTGCCATACATTGACATGAATCAGCCATGGGTGTACATGTGTTCCCCATCCTGACCCCCCCTCCCTCCTCCCTCCCTATCCCATCCCTCTGGGTCATCCCATGCACCAGCCCTGTGCAACCTGTCTCATGCATCGAACCTGGACTGGTGATCTATTTCACATATGGTAATATACATGTTTCAATGCTATTCTCTCAAATCATCCCACCCTTGCCTTCTCCCACAGAGTCCAGAAGTCTGTTCTTTACCTCTGTGTCTCTTCTGCTATCTCACATATAGGGTCATCATTACCATCTTTCTAAATTCATATATATGTGTTAATATACTATATTGGTGTTTTTCTTTCTGACTTACTTCACTCTGTGTAATAGGCTCGTTTCATCCACCTCATTAGAACTGATTCAAATGCATTCTTTTTAATAGCTAAGTAATATTCCATTGTGTATATGTACCACAGCTTTCTTATCCATTTGTCTGCCAAATGGATCTAGGTTGCTTCCATGTCCAAGCTATTGTAAACAGTGCTTTGATGAACATTGGGGTACATGTGTCTCTTTCAATTCTGGTTTTCTCGGTGTGTATGCCCAGCAGTGGGGTTGCTAGGTCATAAGGCAGTTCTATTTCCAATTTTTAAAGGAATCTCCACACTGTTCTCCATAGTGGCTGTACTAGTCTGCATTCCCACCAACAGTGTAAGAGGGTTCCCTTTTGTCTGCACCCCTTCCAGCATTTATTGTTTGTAGACTTTTGGATCGCAGCCATTCTGACCAGCCTGAGATGGTACCTCATTGTGGTTTTGATTCGCATTTCTCTGATAATGAGTGATGTTGAGCATCTTTTCATGTGTTTGTTAGCCATCTGTATGTATTCTTGGGAGAAATGTCTGTTTAGTTCTTTGGCCCATTTTTTGATTGGGTCATTTATTTTTCTGGAATTGAGCTGGATGAGCTGCTTGTATATTTTTGAGATTAATTCTTTGTCCACTGCTTCATTTGGTTTTATTTTCTCCCATTCTGAAGGCTGTCTTTTAACCCTGCCTATAGTTTCCTTCGTTGTGCAAAAGCTTTTAAGTTTATAAGTCCTATTTTTTTTTAATTTTATTTCCATTACTCTGGCAGGTGGGTTATAGAGGATCCTGCTGTGATTTATGTCAGAGTGTTTTGCCTGTATTTTCCTCTAGGAGTTTTATAGTTTCTGGTCTTACATTTAGATCTTTAATCCATTTTGAATTTATTTTTGTGTGTGGTGTTAGAAAGGGTTCTAGTTTCATTCTTTTACAAGTGGTTGATCAGTTTTCCCAGCATCACTTGTTAAAGAGATTGTCTTTTCTCCATTGTACATTCTTGCCTCCTTTGCCAAAAATAGGGTGTCCATAGGTGCATGAATTTATCTCTGGGCTTTCTATTTTGTTCTGTTGACAGATATTTCTGTCTTTGTGCCAGTTTCATACTGTCTTGATGACTGTAGCTTTGTAGTATAGTCTGAAGTCAGGCTCTTCTGTCTTTCCTAAATCCAGCTTAAACATCTGGAAGTTCACGGTTTACATACTGTTGAGGCCTGGTTTGGAGAATTCTGAGCATTACTTTGCTAGCGTGTGAGATGAGGACAATTGTGGTAGTTTCAACATTCTTTGGCATTGTCTTGTGAGATATTAAGGAATTGTTAATTTTGTTAGGTGTGTTAATGGCATGGTGATTTGGTTACAAATAATGCCCTTATGAAGTAGAGTCCAAACTGAAATATTTACAGTGAAATAACATGATGTTTATCATTTGGTTTAAGATGTTCCAACAAAAAGAAAAAAGGGACTTCTCTGGAGGTCCACTGCAGGGGGTCGGTGTTGGGGAACTAAGAATTCCACAGGCTGCATGATCCAAAAACAAAAAGAAAGGAAAAAAAATAGTGTGTGTGTGAAAAAATGAAACAAAGATAGCAAGATACTTACTCTTTGTTGAATGTGACAGACTAGCATATGAGAGTTTATTACATTTTTTTTTTTCTTTTTTGTGGCTGCTTGAAGGTCTGCTATATTAGAAATTTAAAAAACTTGTCTCAAACTCAAATCAATTATTTTGCATAACTTTTTGAATGACGTAAACACTTTCTATGTTGGCAAAGGTACTGTGATTTCATAATGACATAAAGGTTCACATTTACACTTATGTCTAATACAAGGAAAGTGTATCTGATGTTTCAGCTAGTTTGAAATTGTCATGGCTTTATTTATTGTGATAAAAATCCTAGGCTAGTTTTTCCTTTATTTCACAACTGAAAATGGCTAGATTGACAGCTTTTGATTTTATTTTCCTCAAACAGAAGATAAGAGGCAAGATATAAATGAAGACTCCCTTTTAATGTTCTACAATTCTTGACCTTCTATTTCAGTAAGTGAAACCTGGTTTGCTTCTCAGCTCAATATTTTATTAAAGGTCAGATTGCAGCTTGTAGTAAATAAATGTTAGAAAGATGTGGGTAACAGGACTTGCATCTGAAGGCCAATCTAGCTGTTAAAAATAATTATCAAACAAAGCAAAATATTTCTTTGGTGTTGGTATTATCCCATTATTTATATATTTTGCTTTTAAGTAAACATCTTGCTTTATGTTTATATATCCTATTTACTGTATTTACTTATTCATCTAACCTTCTCCATCTCTCTCCTTACACTATCTTTTCTTGATTAACTGTTTGTTACCTTAAGGATCAGTTGTAATGTTAGTTCTTCTACAACCTTCTTGATTAGTAACAATGATGCTGTTCACTTAGCACTCACTAATAGGGCCACATATATTACAATGGCTTTACACATAAAAATTCATCTAGTCATCATTACAACCTTATGAAATCAGTGCTACTTTGTATTTTCTTGCAAGCTGAGGCCCCAAGAATTTGTCACTGGCCCAAATGATAAGATGTAGAAGACATAAAGTCAGGTGATACTGAGGCATGGCCAGTAGGGTAAACAATGTCCCTGTTTGCCTGGGATTGAGGACTTTTCAGGAAGCTGAACACTTAGTTCTAAAATTGGAAAGTCTTGGGCAAACAAGGATACTTGATTCCCCTAGAGGAGACACCTCCCTGCAGTGAAGCCAACATATTTGTCACCATAGGGTATTTCTTCCCACCTGGAACTGCACAAAGGGGAAAGAGTTAGTCAGAGGTTAGCTTTTGCTGGGTTCCTAGAAACTCCAGAGAGTGTTAGCTCACAGTTCTTCCTTGATAGTAAAATGTGTTTGACAAATGGTGAGTCAATTGTAGTCTTGTAGGTGAAATCTTATTTTAAATGTAGCCAAGTTTTTTTTTTTTTAAAGAGAGAAGTCTCTGTGTGAACCCACACTTACATAAATGCTAAGTTCACTACAAGTATTCTATATTGACCTAGCTACATTTCCCTCTCTTATGAGAAGGTATCAACAAGGTAGAGAGTGAGATGTGTAGAAGGGAAAGAATTACTAAATTCAGTGTGAAATGAACTCATCCTTGCCTACAAATGACAATGGTCATTCATGAGCAAAACACTGTCATCAACTTCCTTAGTCATGAGCCTTCCTCTAAGAGGTATCCTCTAGTTCATAAGAATAGGCTATTTTTTTCTTCGCATTTTATATTGTTACAACAATTCTACAACCTATTTCAAAATTTAATGCTATGATAATTCAGTTTTTCATTAGACCTCACAATATGGTTTAATTACTCATGGCCAAGGATCTCCCCCTTTATTATTAAAACCAATTTGCCAGTGTAATTAAACCATGGGAGAACTGTGTATCTGACATCATTTAACATCCCTTTCTGAAAGGATGCCATTAATTGCCCATATTCTTTTTCCCACTTGAGTTCTACTTACTACATGAATGTCCCCAGGGTGACCCTTGGGGACTACTTTTCTAAAATATTAGAAAGCTTTAAAATCTTTAATATGTTATAAACTGTTTTATGATTTGGTCATATAGGATGACACATGTCAGGTCCTTGACTGCAGGAGAAAGCTTGAAAATCAAAATGAGCATCCAGATAGTTTATTTAATTCCATCAGCCTTTGAAGTGTTGTTTTTGAGAATGGAGTCAATTTCATGAATGACAGTTGTTATAAAGATGGAGGTAGAATTTACCTACCCTACATATCCACAAGTCTGCCCTCTGATCAGAAGGCAGAATGTCATCCTTAGGTTTGCTGACATTTGCAATTCAGTCTACATAATGTTAAAATTATTATAAATGTTATTGATATTTACAAAATATTTTCACTTATAAAATATGGACAAGCCAAAGGAAGAAAATTTCAAATCAGTCATTATTTTATCCTCTTGTTGGCATTTTATCAGGAATCATTCTTGTTTTTTCTCCTTGAAGAGAGACAAATTTATTTTTACTAAAAATAAGATATACTTTAATAATAAATAGTTCAAAAGATAAGAATAAGTGAAACAGGACCCAAACTAATATAGCACATCATAACTTGCTTCAAAATGTTTATATAGTGAGAACATCTTCCCACGCTTGTAATTATTAAATCTATAGTGCTAAATTTAATGATTGTATATAATTTTGTTATATGGATATGACAATGTATATAATCCAACTCACTGTTTTTGAAAATTAGGCTTCCCGCTCTTTCCTTAAGCACTTCTAGATGAACTTTTTGTAGCCAAATATTTACACATATTCATAACTATTTTATTGGACAATTTACTTAGTAGTGGAATCCCTGGATTGAAAGGCATATTAGGTATTTTTTAACTCAATAAAGTCTGTCCAATTGACCTACTTTTATTTCCAAGTAGTCTAAAAATATCTGTACATTAGATCTGCTTTTTTAAAAATCCCTTCTACATATCATCCAAATTCACTTCATGTCAAGAAGTTCTATTGTTGACTTAGTGAGACTACAATAGGGGTGACTTAAATGTTCATTGCTCCCAGCTTTTCTTTCAGTCTTTTCTTTTTATTTTACACACATGTCTTATAAGCAGCATGACCATGTATCCTGGTTTGCCTTGAACAGCCAGTTTATGCATATTGTTCCAGCACAATTATTCATAGCACTCCATTTCACTCTCAAAAGTATCCCAATTTAGATGGTCATGATGTGAATGTTAGAGAAATGCACTTGGAGCATTACAAATGAGCATGAAAAGTACTTAGCACTCACTAGGTGGAAGATGAAAAAGGAGCAGTGAAATCATCATTATCTACACAAGACATCACTTGAGAAGTCCAATTTTCAAAGAAAAATCAACAAATGTCTGCAGTGGGTGAACCATAACAGTGGGGGTTACCACCATTGGTACTAGAAGCTGGGATTACCAAAAGGCTGAGAATTCTTTGACTTGGAGGTTACCGTGGGACCCTGATTCATGGAAATTCACTGGATGTCCCTAGAAGGAGTATAATTGCTAGTAGTGAAGTCATGGCTTACCAAGACAGGTAGTCTTAAAGGAACTGAGTTCCTCCAGCAGAGGGAGCTAGATTGAAAATTTGAAATGGAGGGGGTTCTGGGCTTTACTGCTAACTTGAATATTTTCCTCAAGTCAGTACTGTTATTAATATTTCTGTCATGTATACCAGCACTGGGCCTCCCTGGTGGCTCAGACAGTAATGAATCCTCCTGCAGTGCAGAAGACCCCAGTTTGATACCCCGGAGAAGGAAATAGCAACCCACTCCAGTAGTCTTGCCAGGAAAATCCAGGGATAGAGGAGCCTGGCAGGCTACAGTCCATGGGGTTGCAAAGAGTCGGACACTATTTGGCAACTAAGCTATCAGCACCAGTATGTATTTGCTAATCCCAAACTCCTAATTTATCGCTCCTCCTCTTTCCCCTTTAGTAACCTTGGGTTTGTTTCCTATGTCTGTGACTCTGTTTCTCTTTTCTCAGAATAAGTTCATTTGCATCATTTTTTAAGATTCAACATATAAGTGATATCATAGGATGTTTGTCTTTCTCTGGCTTACTTCATTTAGTGTGATAATCTCTGGGTCCGTCCATATTGCTGAAAATGGCATTATTTCATTCTTTTCATGGCTGAGTAGTATTCCTCTGTGTGTGTGTGTGTGTGTGTGTGTGTGTGTGTGTGTGTGTGTGTATACACCACATCTTCTTTATCCATTCATCTGTCAATGGAGACAGTCTGCTTCATAGATGCAATTCTTATTCTGTTTATGACTAAGTGATGAAGTAGAACAATGATCAATCTAGCCACTTTGGTTATTATGACATTTAAATCATGTTTGTAGTATAATTCAATTGGTTGTAGAGTTACTAGTTACAAATGGATGAAAAGCATCACTTTGAAAGTTTGTATTCTAAAGTTTGCAGTTTTGAATTACATTTCCTCATACTTTGTCTTTTTTGAAACTATAAATGTTGTATTTCCCCTTTTTTATATGAACATTTTAGTCTAGAATAAAATATAATGGATAATCAAGATTTCAACAAAACCTTGCTGGGCAAAAATCTCACCCTTCTTTAAATGAGCAAACATCTGTCATTCATATCTGCAGAGACTTTACATAACTGAATTGGCATTCAGTGATGTCCTTGGACCTCATCTTTAATTAGCTGTAAGCCTAAGTTTAGATGATTTATTCAAAACATTAAGCCTTAGAAAAATATAGGCAATATTCCTAGTATCAAATGTATTAACAACACCTAGTATCAAATGTATTAACAACAAGTTGTAACTGTTTCATGGAATATTTCATAGCTCTCAATTGTAAATGTACACAAACCTACTTTATTCTTTTCTGCGATCACTCAGTGGACTAAGTTTTCCTCCGAAATGAAATCTCAGAGCAGGCCCCATAAAGTTTCCAGTCACTCTCATGTAATAAAAGCCCTTTAGTCTTATTTTGGGCTTCCCTGGTGGCTCAGTTGGTAAAGAATCTGCCTGCAATGTAGGAGACCTGGGTTCAATCCCTGGGTTGGGAAGATCCCCTGGAGGAGGGAACAGCTATCTACTCCAGTATTCTTGCCTGGAGAATTCCACAGACAGAGGAGCCTGGCGAGCTACAGTCCATGAGCTCACAGAGTCAGACATGACTGAGCGACTTTCACTTTCAGTCTTATTTTAGTAGTTGATAGTTCCATTCTAAACTCTTTTCCTCTGGCCTACTTCGGATCTAAAGGCTGGCGGTGGGGACGGACTGGGCTGGAACAGGTAGAGATGTGGTTTGGGAGGATTCAGGTTTCTTTCTTGATTAGGTGCATCTCGTCCTCCTTGCTCAGTTGGCTTTCCTTCGTTTTGGAACCCGTCAGCATAAGGAATAGAACTAGGGGACAGGAAGAGTCCCAGATGACTGGTACTGCTGGGATTTCCTGTTTATACATGCCAGATCTGGCAAGCAGCCAAAGGTGACTTTTGGTGCACTTCAGAGTTTTTCAGAGACTTCCCATGGGAATGTCTGATACTGGTGAGTGTAGGATCTCCTCTAGCTGCCTGCGTAGGAACATTCTCTCCAAATTCTTCATCGAAAAACATCTCCAATTTCTTTCTTTTCAGATCGCTTTGCTTCATATCAGGAAGACTTCCTAGGCAATTTTCCTTTTAAAATAAAACCAATCTTTCTCCTACTTTCAGAGCCTACATCTTGCCCAAAGGATGGAGGAAACACCTTTGTCCTACAATAAGTGGAGGTGCATAGTTCTCAACACTGCCCTCTACTCGATGCTTTCATCAGCCTCTCCTTGGTGTGAGTCAAGAACCAGTCAAATCCTAGTCTACTCTGTCCTTGATTGACAAATGATATAGTTCTCAGGTCACTATGTACATAGATTATAGAATGAACACTGACCCCTACAGTTATATAATACATAGCAGGTCTTCTGAGTAGCCCTCTTAAAGTCTGCCTCATTAGGCTTGAGGTGAACTGGGAAACATCGTTCTCCTTTCCCCTAGTGTGGGAGGGGTGAGGGAAAACACCACAGACCCCAACAGTATCCTCCAAAGAGAATTTCCCTCTAGCTTCATTAATTACAACCCTTTTACATCATCTTGATATGCTAAAATGTCCTCACCTCCCAGCCTGGAGTTTCCTTTCTGCATTCTTAGTAAAGGAATAGAGATAAACAAATTGTGGTAAACTCGTGTAAACGAAATTACAAATGTATTGGGTCTATTCCTTTAGCTCTAACCTTTGTTCTCTGTTGCCTGTGCTCAGTTATGGTGGCTCTGAACCTTAGTAAAAGAATGTTGCCTGTAGCCTGAAATACACATAATAGCCCTTTTTCAAGTTCTGCCTTCTAGGCTTGACCTTTAAAGATATTGTATAGCACTTTTCCATTCATATAGAGATAAAAAGTTGCAGAACAGAGAATAACAATAGTCTCATTGGAGGTTTACAGGAACATTGTGATCAGACCTATGTTATGCGGACAGTTGCAAGAACAAAGGATTCTGTCACCAAGAAGTTTGCAACAACCAGCCAAACCTTCTCCTCTCAGTATAAAATAAGCTTGAATTCTAACTCGGGGTACGATGGTTCCTTGGGGTGACTGATCCACCATCCTTTCCATCTGCTAGCTTTTCAAATAAAGTTGCTATTCATTGCCCCAACAACTCGTCTCTCAATTTATTATCCTGTTGTGCAGCAAGTAATATGAGCTTGAACTCAGTAACAGTCATACAATGGACTACTTTTCCCCAATGAAACAAGACCAAACAAAACCAGCAAAACCTTGTACAACTGATACACAGAAAAATGTGGATGTATCTAAAATGCATTATCTTGAGTAAAAGAAGATACAGTTTACAAGTGATATGAAACCATTTATATGAAGTTCTAAGCCAGGCAAAATTAAGCTTTTGTGATAAAAATCAGAACAGTAGTTGTCTCTAGTTGGGAGAGAGGATTAAATGGGATAGGTATCACTCTAATGGGACTGTCTCAATTTGATACATTTATCAAAACATATCCAGTGTGCTTACATTGTATGTAAATTATACCTCAGTAAATGATTTAAAAGAACTTAGATTTTACAGGACAGATTTTACAGAATATTGGCACAAGGAACATTGTGCCAATTACAAAAAAGACATCCTAGATTTTCCTTCACGTAAAAAAAAATTACTTTGTGTATTTGGCTCAGCATTTCAGCACATCAAGATGGTTTAGAAATTGTGTTCTCTCCTTGCTGTTTGTTTTCTGCTAACATTATTACCTTGTCTTCTCTGTCTTCATCCATATCACCAACATAAACGATGAGAACCTGCCTCCTCCTTTCAGGTTGAGGCCACTTGGCTCTATCAGATGCCTGCAGTTGTGTTCCTTAATAAGCTATGCCCCTATCTAATCCTATTAGCCCATAATGAATATGCCTTAAGTCATCTACCTGAATGTCACAGAACTCTTTGCCAAATACATGGTTGATTCCAAGATACACTATATTTCCATGATTCCTCAGACTTGCAAATTGTCAACATTTTAAAGTGTATTTTCTTTATTAAACTAAGGTGTGTGAAATTGAGCCAACATCTCTCTGAAACAATTTTTTTAATATTTTCAATGCCATGAGTTCCATTTAAGTTCCATATCTTTTCATCGTGTTTTATCTTTATGCTTACAAGTATATAGCATAGAGAACACTTGAAAGGCTGGAGCCTCTTGCCCTTTATAGATGATATTAGATAAACTGGAAAATGCCTCAAAGCTTAGAGCAATATGGCAGTCTGAGCTGATAAGGAAAAGCAAATAGGCACAGATGCTGGACAAAATGTAACAATCTTTTTCTACACAGCTGAACTTGAAAGAAAATAAAGAAAATCCCCTGATACTAGAAATGAAAAGGAAACAACACCAGAACACTAGGCAGAAGCAGATGCAGTGCAGGGTCACGGGAGTATCAGGTCCAGGGGTTTGAAGACTGGGGTTGCATTCCCACACAGAAGAGACACACTTGAGACTGCACTTTTAAGGAAGTGAGAATGGAGCCCCACAAATAAAGCTACACAACCCCTGAAAGCTGTCTCAATAATGCAAACTGGTTAATTTTTTATTTCTTTGAGGAAGATACAAATAAGATTGCTCTCTGTCCAGGGATATTGTAAAAATAAAAGAACTGTCTACAAGAATAGAAACATCATTAAGATACTACCCAAAGTCATCTATAGATTCAATGTGATCCCTATGAAAATTCCAATGGTATTTTTCACAGAAATAGAAAAAACAAACTTAAGTGTATATGGATCCACAAAAGACCCCAAATAGCTGAAACAATTCTGAGAAAGAGTAGAGTTGCAGGTATCACACTTTCTGATTTCAAACTTGATTACAAAGCTATAGTAGTTAAAACAATATGGTACTGGCATAAAAACAGATACTTAGGTCAATGGAACAGAATTGAGAGCCCAGAGATAAACACAAACACACACAGTGAGCTAATATTTGACAAGTAAGCCAAGAATACACATTGGGGAAAGGAAAGCCTCGTCAATGAACAGTTTTGGGAAAACCATATATTCACATGAAAAAGAATGAAATTAGACCCCATCTTAAACCACTCACAAAAATTAACTTGAAATGAATTAAATATTTAAACATAAGATTTACACCATAAAATTCCTAGATGACAACATAGGGGAAAAGCTCCTTGATATTGGTCTTGACAATGATTTATTTGGATACGACATCAAAAGAACAAGCAACAAAAGCAAAAATAAACAAGTGGGACTGCATCAAACTAAAGAGCC
Organism: Capricornis sumatraensis; assembly: GCF_032405125.1. Lineage (NCBI taxonomy): Eukaryota > Metazoa > Chordata > Mammalia > Artiodactyla > Bovidae > Capricornis > Capricornis sumatraensis. The sequence continues at coordinate 133,344,706 of NC_091092.1, read as the reverse complement.
TCTGGACACCAGAAGAAACATCAACAAAATGAAAAGACAGTCTACACAAAGGGAGAAAATATTTGCAAGCCATTTTTTGGATAAAGGGCTAATATGCAAAACATAAAAAGAAATAATACAATTCTATAACAAAAAAAAAATCAAACAATCTGATATAAAAATGTGCAGAGGAACTGAATTCTGCTGTTTTTCCAAAGAAGACATCCAAATGGCCAACAGGTACATGAAAAGATTCCCAACATCACTAATCATCAGGGAAATGCAAAATGAGATACCACCTCATACCTGTTAGAATGACTACAAGCAAGAAGAGATAACAAGTGTTGACAAGGATATGGAGAAAGGCGAACCCTCGTATATTGCTGGTGGGAATGCAAATTGGTTTGACCGCTATGAAAAACAATAAAGAGTTTTCTCAAAAAATTAAAACTAGAACTACCATAGGATCCTGCAATTACACTTCTGAGTATTTATCCAGATGAAATGAAAACAGGATCTTGAAGAGATATCTGTGTTTCCAGGTTCACTCTGGTATTATTCACAAAATCCAAGATATGTAAACAAAGTATCTGTCAACAGATGAATGGATAAAGAAGAAGTGGTGTATATATACAATGGAATATTAGCAGGCTGTGAGAAAGAAGGAAATCCTGCCATTTGTGACAATATGAATGAACTTTGAATACATTATGCTAAGTGAGCTAAGTCAGACAGAGAAAGACAAATACTGTATTATATCACATATATGTGGAACCTAAAAATTCCAAACTGATAAATACAGAGAGTAGAATGGTACTTACCAAGGGCTGGGGTTGGAGGAATTGGGGAGATGTTGTTTAAAGGTATAAACTTTCAACTAGTAGATAAATAAGTCCTGGAAATCTAATGCACAGCATAGTGAGTATAGACAAAAAAATGTATTATAAATTTCAAAGCTGTTAAGTTAGATCTTAATTTTTCCCACCACAAAAAAGAAATGATAATTATGTAATGTGATAGATCTTAGTCTCAGCTAATGCTATGGTGGTAACTGATAAATGCCTCAAATTAACACGTTGTACACCTTAAATTTACACAATGTTATATGTCCATTATATTTCAATAAAAATCATGAACAATGATTCTTTATGACTTGAAATTACCTGCATGATCCAGAAATCCCAGGATGAGAAGTTAAAAAAATTTTAATGAGATGAATGAAAACCACCAAGTTCCAGTGGTGGAAAAGTCTGTTTGGGAGCATTATAGGATTCCTCTCCAACTCCTTGGTCTCCCAAAAATGAACTCATAATAAGAACTACACACAATTATGATTCTATCAATATGGTGACCTTGGTAATGGAAAAATACTCCTGCTATAAAACATCCAGAAATTCTGGACAAAATAGAAACAATTTTAAGGGAAATTGACAGAGGGAAAACATTAAAGAAGTGGCTATAAACAAAAATGAAATTATGATCCAAAGTTATTACCTCTCTAGCATTGAATGAATGGAGGGCTTCCCAGGTGGCTCAGTGGGTAAAGAACCTGCCTGCAATGCAGGAGATGCCAGAGATCTAGGTTCAATCCTGGGTCAGGAAGATCCCCTGGAGACAGGCACTGCAACCCACTCCAGGATTCTTGCCTGGAGAATCCCATGGACAGAGGAGCCTGGCGGGCGACAGTCCAGAGGTCACAAAAGAGTCGGACACGACTGAAGCGACTGAGCACAGCACAGCAAATCATGAATGAAATGGTGGTCACCAATCTTAGTAGTATCATCAAGGATTGAGTCTTAATGTATACAAACAGGCAATGAACTTTTGGTTCTACTAAATGAGAAAGAAATTTGGAAACACGTCTTTTGAACAAAACCAAGAATTTCAAGAGTTATATCTTTAATTTACTGGATTGTCTGTTGGCATGGATTACCTTTCTAAATTTCCTATACTCTGTCTAATTTCATGGTAGCTAGATGCCTACGAACAACATTCCTGAGACTCTCCTGTGAAGAGTATTTTGGCTTACATTTGGCCAATGATACAGAATTATGAGAGTTGAGGATGGAAGAAAAGCTGAAGTTGTTGTTCCTTCCCTGGTGGTCATGCACAGATATGTAAGCTGCAGTGGCTTCTTGGTGTAATACTATGAACCATCCACCAAGATTGTACAGAAGCTGTGAGTTTCTGAGGTGTCTTCTGAAGTGATTGAACTGGACGGTTGTGCTAACTTCCTACTCCTCTGAAACCTAGTGGTGAAATGGAGCTATAATAGCCTTCCCTGAAGTTAATACTTCAAAAACCTCCAATGGTTTGTATTAGCACTTATTTATATTATTCCTCACAAGAAATACCTCCCTTCAAATGGTACAGGTAGACATCAAAGGAAGCTTGTTTGTCGTGGTTTAGGCTCTGTATGGGGAAAAGTGAACGTGAAAGTGAAGTCGCTTCAGTCGTGTCCAGCTCTTTGCGACCCCGTGGACTGTAGCCCACCAGGCTCCTCCTTCCATGGGATTCTCCACGCAAGAATACTGGAGTGGGTTGCTGTTTCCTTCTCCAGGGGATCTTCCCGACCCAGGGATCGAACCCAGGTCTCCCGCATTGCAGGTAGACGCTTTAACCTCTGAGCCACCAGGGAAGCTCAGTCTCCCATCAAAATTTGTCATAAGGGACCTGCTCCTCAAGCAAATGGTCCAGGAACCACAAATTCAAAGAATTTACATAAAAGTGATCCTTCTTAAAGAAGTGAGACTGTAAACATATAGAAATCCTCTCTGAATGAATGTACCCTCAGTCCTGGTCATAGATTCTTACACATACAACTTCATTGAACTTGAGCTTATAACCCAAAATGAGGAAACTCATAAGATAACAGTTTTATTATAAGTGAGAATCAAACTTCACTTATCAGGTATAATCAGAACAGGATTATACTCCCAAGAGGGTTGATGCACCTGTCAACCAAGGACACGGCAAGTACCCCCAGTTCCCTCTCCCCTCATTTTGGAAAACTGATGCATGTAAGCTATCTCCCAGACTACCCCAGGGGAACTGGGCTTCACTTCGCGGTGAAACAAGTGAAAGTGAAAGTCATTCAGTTGTGTCTGACTCTTTGCGACCCCACGGCTGTGGCCTGCCAGGCTCCTCTGTCCATGGGAATTCTCCAGGCCAGAATACCAGAGTAGGTAGTCGTTCCCTTCTCCAGGGGATCTTCCCAATCCAGGGATCGAATCCAAGTCTCCCACATTGTGGGTGGATTCTGTATCATCCAAGCCACAAGGGAAGCCCAAGAATATTGGAGTGGGTATCTATCCCTTCTCCAGGGGATCTTCCCGACCCAGGAATCCAACTGGGGTCTTCTGCATTGCAGGTTGGATTCTTTACCAGCTGAGCTACTGGAGAAGCTCAGTTACTTGTAAACTTGCTCTATAATGTACCCTTAGCTGGCTTCCTTCCTTCATTCCTGTAATTCATTAGTGGTATTTTCTCTGGGATGATGTCTCACATAAATTATGTGCATTCACATTGTTCTGTCAGGGTCTGCTCTGAGGGAACCCAACTTAAGGCAGACATTAAAAATATGATTTTGGTCCCACAATTTTAAATAAAAACATGGGTTTTGGAGGGGGAATATTGTTCATTTTCAGACCTCTGAACTCTGAATTACCAAGGGGATTTGGCCATGTCTGTGTGAGACATCCATATGGCAAGCAAAGTATAGTTGATTTGGCATCTACTTGGGTGTTTCTCACCACCCAAGAAGATGAACTAAAGAGCCTTTTGATGAAAGTGAAAGAGGAGAGTGAAAAAGTTGGGTTAAAACTCTACATGCAGAAAACTAAGATCATGGTATCCGGTCCCATCACTTTTTGGCAAATAGATGGGGAAACAATGGAAACAGTGACAGACTTAATTTTCTTGGGCTCCAAAATCACTGCAGATGGTGACTGCAGCCATGAAAATAAAATACGCTTGCTCCTTGAAAGAAAAGCTATGACCAACCTAGACAGCATATTAAGAGGCAGAAACATTACTTTGCTGACAAAGGTCCATCTAGTGAAAGCTATGGTTTTTCCAGTAGTCATGTATGGATGTGAGAGTTGGACTATAAAGAAAGCTGAGCGCTGAAGAATTGATGCTTTTGAACTGTGGTGTTGGAGAAGACTCTTGAGAGTCCCTTGGACTGCAAGGAGATCCAACCAGTCCATCCTAAAGGAAATCAGTCCTGAATATTCATTGCAAGGACTGATGCTGAAGCTGAAACTCCAATACTTTGGCCACCTGATGTGAAGAGCTGACTCATTGGAAAAGACTCTGATGCTGGGAAAGATTGAAGGCAGGAGGAGAAATGGATGAGATGGTTGAATCGCATCACCGACTCGATGGACATGAGTTTGAGCAAGCTCTGGGAGTTGTTGATGGACAGGGGAGCCTGGCGTGCCACAGTCCATGGGGCCGCAAAGAGTCGGTGTCACAACTACTGAGCCCAAGTGCTGCAACTACTGAAGCCCGCATGCCCCGGAGTCTGCTGACACGACTGAGCGACTGAACTGAACTGCACTGAACTGGGTATTTCTCATCAAATCCTGAGTGAGGATCCTCTGACTCCATCCTATGAAAGTCACAGTTTTATCTGTTTAAAAACCTTTAATCTTAAAATTATTAAAGACTTCCATCCAGGAAGTTGAAAGGTAGTACCAAGATTTCTGTTTACCCTTCACTCGGCTTCTTAGGATAGTAATGCCTTATATAACTTATAGTATATTATCAAAACCAGCAGATTGTTATTGGTGCAAACTATAGACATTATTCACGTTTACCAGTTTTTCATGCACCTCTGTATACAGGCATGTGTAGTTCTATGCAGTTTTATCACGTGTATAATTCATGTAACCAGCATCAGGATACAGAACTGTCCACCAAGCCAAGGGAGCTTCCTCGTGCTACTCCTTTAGAGCCATCCCCACCGCTACCGCCAGCCTCACCCCTGCCAACCGCTCATCTATTTTCCATCTATTACTCTTTTGTGTATAACCTTCATACTTGCTAAGAAGAAAAGTTTTAATCTCTCACAGAGACAAAGCAGATTAACAGGCAGTTTTTCAATGTCAATGGGATTTTCAGACTTGATTTTAAATAAATTCACTGACATTTTTGATACAGTGAAGTGTTTCTAAGAGTGTCCTTTATATGGGTACAACCTACTTCAAGGGAAATAAATGTTCGTTTGAAAATTGTGCTTTAAATATTTATGAAACTGGTATGTCCTGCTTTACCAGGTTCAGTTCAGTTCAGTTCAGTCGCTCGGTTGTGTCCAACTCTTTGCGACCCCATGGGCTGCAGCACGCCAGACCTCCCTGTCCATCACCAACTCCTGGAGTTTACTCAAACTCATGTCCACTGAGTCAGTGATGTCATCCAACCTCTCATCCTCCTCTCAGCCTCATCTCATTACCAGGTTGGGATACAAAATAATGGTATTTCTTATGACTTTTTCATTTGTACTAACGGATTCTTTGCCCCGATACCCCCTATTTGCAAGAAATGTCTTTCTGCCATCCATACAATCCACCTCATAATAATTCTAAGAACTTCAGAGTTGGTCATTTGGTCCAAGAGCCTCAGTTCTGGCTACTGTTACCTTCAGCAAAGAACAATGGAAATATTGTGTTATTGTTGTTGTTCTGACCCAAGAGTCCCAGGCTCTTCTGTTGCCATCTTTGTCTCATGCTATTACTGGTAGTCAAGCAATATGACACAGTCCACTGCTATGAGAGAAGACCAAGCACACATCACCACTGCTGGACTGGAAGCTTCTATGGGTGCAATTGGGAAGGAAGTCTCCACACACACACAGAAATGTCTAGATCTGAAGGCACTCCAGCATCAGCCATGCCCTGGGCATGGGATCAACCTTCCCTACAACCTCCAAGCAGGACACAGCTTATCTGTGTTCAAGCAGTATCATTCCTGGGTTTTATGCTGCTTCCAAGTGGAACTGAATTATACAACTGTTACTCCACCAGCAAAGGCAGGGGTAGGGAGAGACAAGAAGTGCCGAGGGGATATTTTCTGTGTCTTCCCTCCACAAGGCCATAATCCCTCAAACCCACCATCTTCAGTCTTTTGAGCCCTGCTGTCCTTGTCCCTAACCTTAATCCTATCCTTAGGCTTGCCCATCCAACAAGGCTTGCCCATTCCTGCTTGAGATGATGAAGCATTTTAATACTGCATATCTTGGCAACTGACAATCACAGTTTTAAACAAAATTACTTTTGCCCATCCAACAAGGCTTGACGATTCCTGCTTGAGATGACGAAGCATTTTAATACTGCATATCTTGGCAACTGACAACCACAGTTTTAAACAAAATTACTTTCTAAGATTTGGTATTTCTCACCTTATCCAGAATCACTTTGTTACGTTCAAAAGCAAACGACTTTGAGAATACCCATCTCTAAAACTGACTCTGTGACTTTCTATTATTTCTAGGCATAATTTCAATGGGCAGTTATGATAAATGATAAATGATAATTATTTTCCAAGAGATGCATTTCCTGTGGAAAAAATAAGCAGAGGTTGTGTTCTGATGCACCAGCTACAGAGCCTAGGAAACCACGCCACGCACCTCCTCTCCCACTGCCTGTACAGTTCTTGGTACTAGTAAAGAGCAAGAGAGAAGTGGAGGTCACATTCTAAAGCAAGAAGACAGTGAATAAATAGATACTTTTATGCACAGCAAGAATGAAGAAAACAAAAGGGAGTTATGGCATAGGGTGACGATAGGTATGAATTTCTTCAGCTAGGAAAACCAGAGAAGATTCAGAAACCAGCCATTAAAAAATCCTGAGGAAGAGAGTGTATGCTTCAGTAGGGCAGGGCTTTTCATGTGTTTAGTTCACACAAACTAGAGCAGTGTCTGACCCATCTACAAAATATTTGTGAGTTGCAGTAATAAGGGCTTCAGGCAGATGGAAGAGCAAGTCCAAAGACCCCACGACAGAAAGATCAGTGTGGCTGGAAATGAGTGAATGAAGGGAGAGTCAAAAGAGATGACTTTTGAGGGGCATGAGGGGGGGTCAATGTTTGCATTTTGGCTTTTTATTCTACTTGTAAGGAGGACCCACTAGATAATGTTAAACAGTAGAGTGACAACATCAGCTTTTCATTTTATCTACCCAGTAGCCAGGGGTTGCAATGGGATGGCCTGGCATAGGAGAGGTGGATGGAAAGCTATGACTTGGAGGGCTCATGAGATCCCTGGGATGCACGCTGCCACGCAGGACCCTTCATAGCATAGGCATCTCAGTCTAAGTCCACCCTCCCTGGGACCTGTGGAATCAGACGATATCCAAGTCATGAGAAGCTCGAGATCAGGAGTAAGGCTGGGATGTGTAGGTGACATCCAGCAGTGAATGCAGGTAAAGGACATGACAATGCAGAAATAGGGAGGGGCAGAGAAAAATGCATTGTCAGATGATCAGTTACAATGACAGCTAAAGTAACTGATCGCCCTGGAAAAATGATCAATCTGAGGCACTGTGTTAGCATGGCGTTCCTCATTAAAGAATCAAAATTTGCTTTCAAATAGACTCACATAATGTCTGTTTTGGTCTTTCCTTGATCTTCGTAAAAAAGAAACACATGGGCTCATTGTTCAAAATTAATATATTTCAGGAAAATTATACTCTTAAAAAGTTTCCTTGTTACAAAACTTTAATACTAAGTTTTCTTTCACAAATGAATAAATTGCTCATATAAAGCAGCTCTGCTATGAAATAAGAAAAATCGATCAAAACATGATTAAGATATATAGTTTTAAAAAGTGCTTGGATTTTCACTATTTTCCAAATAGTTAGCATCTATTTCTCTGTTAGTGTTTTATTTTGTCTTTTTTTCCTCCAAATTCAGGATTTGCCTAGGCAGATTCTAGCATTTTTGAATTCATGGATGTGTAGGAAATGCTACACTTATAAATGGGGAAAACCTGACTGGAAGCCACAAAATTATGATGACAGTTAAGCAGAAAACATGACCACTTTAACAAAAGTGGCCAAATAAACAAAGATGATTCAGCTCTATCGTTCTCATTCACATTATATTTTCTTCAGCTTTAAGAGGCTCATGTTATAACCATCCTGTTCATGGTAGAATTAAATTCAATTCTCCTTGACTAACATTCATTATATCTCTGTACATTACATGACAGGTTCAGCTTAGTAATGTGCAAGTATGTAGTGTTGGGAGCTGGTTTCCAGCACCTACCATTGGCTCACTAGCAGGGAGCGCTATGGGCGAGGGTGGGAGATGAGTAGATGGCAGAAATGACTCTCTTTCTTCTCCATGCCCTGAATGAAGGCCCTTGGCCATGCAACTCTAGTGCCTCCTACTTTGACTCTGGCCCAGGCTAACAGAATGAGCTGGAAGTGCCAGGATGCTCATTCTGAGCCAAGAGGGGCCCTTCAGGAGTCTTGAGTGTTTCTCCCTGCCCTCTGATATCTCCACATCATCATGGCCTATGCCAGGTGGAATAATGGCCACCCAAAGATGTTGACACACTAGTAAACTCTAATTTGGAAAGATATATCACCCCAGTGTTCATAGCAGCACTATTTAGAATTGCTAAGACATGGAAGTAACCCAAATGTCCATTAACAGATGAGTGCATAAAGAAGATGAAGTACATATATACAATGAAATATTACTCAGCGATAAAAAGAACAAAATAATGCCATTTGCAGCAACATGGATGGACCTGAAGATTGTCATACTAAATGAAGTAAGTCAGACAGAGAAAGGTAAATACCATATGATATTGCTTATATGTGGAATCTATGAGATTCCCTCGTGGTTCAGTTGGTAAAGAATCTGCCTGCAACGCAGGAGAGCTGGGTTCAATCCCTGGGTTGGGAAGATCCCCTGGAGAAGGGAACAGCTATCTACTCCAGTATTCTTGCCTGGAGAATTCCACGGACAGAGGAGTCTGGTAGGCATGGGGTCACAAAGAGTTGGACACGACTGAGCAACTAACACTTTCACTTAAAAAATGATACAAATGAGCTTACAAAACAAAAATAGTGTCACAGATGTAGAACAAACTTACGGTTACTGGGGAGGGGTAAGAGGAGGGGAGGGATAAATTGGGGGATTGAGATTGACATATACATACTACTACATATAAATAGATAACTAATAAGGACCTACTGTATAGTACAGGGAACTTAACACTCTGTAATTACCTATATGGGAAAAGAATCTTAAAAAGAGTAGATATATGTATATGTATAGCTGATTCACTTTGCTGTACACCTGAAACTAATACAACACTGTAAATCAACTATACTCCAATGAAAATTTTAAAAAATCACAAAGATGTTGACACCCTAATCCAGAGAACCTGTGAATGTTACCTTACAAGGCAAAGGAGACTTTGCAGTTATGATGCTGTGAAGGGTCTTGAGATGGGGAGGCAATTCTGGATCATCTCAGTGGGCCCCCTTTAATCATGTGCTCAGTCACTCAGTTGTGTCTGACTCTGTGACCCCATGGAGGCCACCAGGCTCCTCTTTCCATGAGATTTTCCAGGCAAGCATACTGGAGTAGGTTGTCATTTCCTTCTCCAGGGGCTGTTCCTGATTCAGGGATCGGATCTGCATCTCTTGCATCTCCTGGATTGGCAGGTGGGTTCTTTACCACTAGCAGCACCTGGGAAGCCCTCCATGGTAATGGGAGACATGGCTGTGGGAGAATAGTCAGAAATGCTGGTTTGGAAGATGGAGGAAAGGGATCGTGAGCCAAAAACTACAGATGACCTCTAGAATCTAGAAAAGGCAAGGAAACGGTTTCTCTCCTAGAATCTCCAGAAAGGAATGCAGCTCTGCTGACAATTCTATTTTAGCCCAGGGAGACCTGTGTCAAGACCTACAATCACCAGAACTGTAAGATAATAAATTTGCATTGTTGAAGCCAGTAAGCCTGTGATAATTTATTACAGCAGTAATAGGAAATTATGCATGGCCAGAGATAACTGACACAAGAGAAAAAAGTTAACAGATTTTTCTCTCTTCTGCTCTAAATAATCCTGTTTATATAATTCAGTCTGTATTATAGAAGATTCAGTCAATTTAAATTTCACCTCCCCCTTAAGGCTGCTTTCCTGTTCCCCCTTTCCCCTAGATGTGGTTGGATGGGGAAGCTTGTGGCCCTTCTAGTGTTAGGAGTGGCTGGGGCCCATTTCTTTTGTAGGGCTACTCTGGTTTCCAGATGGTTATTACTGTGAGGTTGTGTTTGCTACACTTCTGGAACTGGCTGCCTTTCACATGCATGGCTCAAATCCATGGCTTGTACATCGTGTGATCTGTCTTCTCGTTCCAGGTAACCAACTCTCCTTGCTTTCTGGGCCCCACTTTGAGTTTCTTTGGCTTTTGAAACCCTTCAAGGTTTCACTCACTCCATCAATGGCCTTCACTATATTGCCCCCTTCTCCACAGAGACTCTTCCTGGAAAGTTCCCCAGTAGTTCAAGCTTCACTTTGGTTCTTCCCTGGAGCCTGTGAAAACTTTCAGATCCATTCCATGTATGGAAAGTTGGGGGACCCATAAGAGAGTCACAACAGGACCACTTTCCAGAATGTTGTCCCTCCTTACATGCCTGTCATCTCAGGAGTTCCCAATTAGGATCACACACACCCCAAGCCACTCATCTTTCAACTTCTTTCTAAGATGATGTACCAGACCTCTCCACTGCAGGATTCAACCCAGAGCAAGGAAGCCAAGGCACATCTTCTCATGCTTTCCTTCCTCTTTTCCTTCTTCTTCTCTATATCCCCCAAGATGGAAGGAGAGGACTCATTCTTTCTATCTAAGAGGAATTCCCAATGCATTCCAGACTCCTCCTAAATAAAGCGGTATTTTCCTTGCCCTAAATCACTGGCTTTATAATGGCAAATGGGATGCAGGGAGAAAAAATTGTGTTGCTAATGATTTAAGTTCAAAAAACGTGCTTCTTCTTACATGCCTATTACATGTCAGGGACTAAGCTAGGTACTACGATGTGAAGTATCACATCATTCATGAAGATATTTCTGTTTAGAGAAGACTGTGGAGTGTGTGCACATGTGTGCACTTGCATGTGACTATGAAAGAAAATTGGAGAAGGCAATGGCACCCCACTCCAGTACTCTTGCCTGGAGAATCCCATGGACGGAGGAGCCTGGTGGGCTGCAGTCCACGGGGTCGCTAAGAGTTGGGCACAACTGAGCGACTTCACTTTCACGTTTCACTTTCATGTATTGGAGAAGGAAATGGCAACCCACTCCAGTATTCTTGCCTGGAGAATTCCAGAGACAGAGGAGCCTGGCGGGCTGCCGTCTATGGGGTCACACAGAGTCGAACACGACTGAAGTGACTTAGCAGCAGCAGCATGAAATAAAATATGAACAGAATTTTGTCCAGTGTAACAGAAGATTATTTGCACTATGTTTTGGTGGCAGATTGAAGAACATGAGAGATTTTATTAGAATGGCATATAAAACTGGGTGATGAGTCACTTAAATTTGCAAAAAAAATTTATGAATAGAGTACTGTGGTCAAGATTCTGAGATTTCTATTTTTAATTGAAGTATAGTTGATTTACAATGTTCTGTAAGTTTCAGATGTACAGCAAATTGAGTTATACATATGTATATATCTATTTTTTCAGATTCTTTTATAGGTTATTACAAAATATTTAGTATAGTTCTCTGTGCTATATAGTAGGTTATTGTTGGTTATCTATTTTATATACAGTAGTACTTGTTAATCCCAAACTTCTAATTTAAGACTGAGCTTTTACAGCAATACACTTGGTTTTGAAGCATAAGGCAAATAATTTGTATGAACGTTGGGAATAATAAGAATGGAAAAGAGTCTTTGCTAAGCTTTGATATTTTAAATAGTCCTTTCTGTATCCAATAACATCAGATCTAGGTCTTGAATTTGATGTGCTGATTCATAACTTCAGATTTGATAAAAATAGAGAGCAGCTATTTTGACTTGTTGAACAAACTCCCAAGTCAAAATCTCAGCTTTATCCTGGTACTTGGTTTTTTATCCATTAAAAATCTGATGTGGAAGTGAGGACAACAAAAGCCCACAATGAGGATTGTCAACATGGCTTGTGTAAGAGCACTCTACAAATGGGACTATGCTGCCTTAGATTGGGTTCTCTAGGAAAGACTCCAAGGAGGCAAGGATTCCTCTACTCATGATATATTAAGGAAGTGCTCCTAGGGAAGACTGGAAGGGAGTTGCATTTAGGGGCTTCTTTCATAGTTTAGTCAGTAAAGAATCTGCCTGCAGTACAGGAGACCCAACCCCAGGATCGAACCTTGGTCTCCCGCATTGTGGGCAGATTCTTTACCAGCTGAGCCACCAGGGAAGCCCAAGAATACTGGAGTAGGTAGCTTATCCCTTCTCCAGCAGATCTTCCTGACTCAGGAATCGAACCGGGGTCTCCTGCATTGCAGGCAGATTCTTTACCAACTGAGCTGTCGGGGAACCCAACTGCATGGTGCTCTCAGTTAAAGCTCCTTTTCCTGGCTTTGAAGGGCCTCTGTAATCTGACCCACTTGATCTTTTCTAAATCTGTCTCCTCCCTGTTCTTCCAACCTTCATACTCCCTTCTTGCCAGGTAGATTTTTAACTGCCCATACCTCATATCAACTGTAACATGTTCATATCTGCTTTGCCCCTTTACCCCGGCTATTTCCACTGCCTGGATTTCCCCTTCCTTCCCTTTCACCTGTGCAAACCCCAATCATTGTTCAAAGTCCAGCCTAAGTCATTCTCTCCCAATAATCCATAGACAAATCCAGGCCTCACTGCTGACACCCTTATTTGAAATTTGATGAGTAGTAGTCACTAGAGCATTTGACATGCCTCTCTATTGGGCTTTAATCAAAGCGACTTAGCAGCAGCAGCAGCATACTCAACTCTAGTGCTATGGTTTGGCCTAGTCCGGTTATCATTAGCCCCGAATGCCTTTTAGACATACTGGAAAGGTTTTTACAAAAACTATTGTCTGTTTTCCATCAAAACCAAATATATCAGAATCTGTGGAAGTGGAGCCCAGTGCATATCATTTTGTAAGGCCACTGAGTGGTTCCAATGTAGAGTCAGAGTTGAGAATTTGCTCTGAGATACAACTGAATTCAACCACTATTACAAGTAGTCACCTCTAGAAAACAGATACATATATTATGACAATGGGAAATATCCAGCACTGGAAAGAGGTATTTTACAACCATCATACAAAAGCCCTGCATCATCTTTTCCTAACAAAACCATAGAAAATAAAGAAAGCACACCCATCTATCTCCATAACTTCAGCTCCAACTTCAGATCCCTGTGTTTGGCCTTTAAAATCTCATTTTTGCTAACAACAACTCACAGTGGGATTACAGATATGACAATCTTCATGTTCCCTAGAAGAAACCCCTTTAGGAGTTTAAGGCAGAAAGAAATTTAATACAAAGAATTAGCTGCTTAGAGAACTATTGGTCAGTTTTCATTCCAATCCCAAACAAGGGCAATGCCAAAGAATGTTCAAACTACTGCACAATTGCATTCATTTTACATGCAAGCAAAGTAATGCTCAAAATCCTTCAAGCTAGGCTTCAATAGTACGTGAACCGAGAACTTCCAGATGTGCAAGCTGGATTTAGAAAAGGCAGAGGAACCAGAGATCAAATTACCAACATCTGTTGGATCATAGAAAAAGCTAGCGAATTCCAGAAAAACATCTACTTCTACTTCATTGACTATGCTAAAGCCTTTGACTGTGTGGATCACAACAAACTGGAAAATTCTTAAAGAGATGGGAATACCAGACCACCTGACCTGCCTCCTGAGAAACCTGTATGCAGGTCAAGAAGCAGCAGTTAGAACAGGGCATGGAAAAATGGACTGGTTCAAAATTGGGAAAGGAACATGTCAAGGCTGTGTATTGTCACCTTGCTTATTTAACTTATCTGTAGAGTACATCATGAGAAATGCCGGGCTGGATAAAGCACAATCTGGAATCAAGATTGTGGGGAGAAATATCAATAACCTCAGATATGCAGATGACACCACCTTCATGGTAGAAAGCGAAGAGGAATTAAAGAGCCTCTTGATGAAGGTGATATGGGAGAGTGAAAAAGCTGGCTTAAAACTCAACATTCAAGAAACTAAGAAAACGGCATCCAGTCTCATCATTTCATGGCAAATAGATGGGGAAAAAATGGAAACAGTGAGAGACTTTATTTTGGGGGGCTCCAAAGTCACTGCAGATGGTGACTGGAGCCATGAAATTAAAAGACACTTTCTCCTTGAAAGAAAAACAATAACAAACCTAGATAGTGTATTAAAAAGTAGAGACATTACTTTGTCTGCACAGGTCCGTATAGTCAAAGCTGTGGTTTTTCCAGTAGTCATTTATGGATGTGAGAGCTGGACCATAAAATAGGCTGAGCACCAAAGCATTGATGCTTTCGAGTTGTGGTGCTGTAGAAGACTCTTGAGAATCCCTTAGACAGCAAGGAGATAAAACCAGTCAATCTTAAAGGAAATCAATCTTGAATATTCATTGGAAGGACTGATGCTGAAGCCACCTGACGCAAAGAGCCGACTCATTGGAAAAGACCCTGATGCTGGGAAAGATTGAAGGCAGGAGGAGAAGGGGATGACAGAGGATGAGATGGTTGGATGGCATCACCGACTCAATGGCCAGGAGTTTGAGCAAACTGCTTTATTGACTATGCCAAAGCCTTTGACTGTGTGGATCACAATAAACTGTGAAAAATTCTGAGAGAGATGGGAATACCAGACCACCTGACCTGCCTCTTGAGAAATCTGTATGCAGGTCAGGAAGCAACAGTTAGAACTGGACATGGAACAACAGACTGGTTCCAAATAGGAAAAGGAGTGTGTCAAGGCTGGAGATTGTCACCCTGCTTAGTTAACTTCTATGCAGAGTACATCATGAGAAACACTGGGCTGGAAGAAGCACAAGCTGGAATCAAGATTGCTGGGAGAAATATCAATAACCTCAGATATGCAGATGACACCACCCTTATGGCAGAAAGTGAAGAGGAACTAAAAAGCCTCTTGATGAAAGTGAAAGTGGAGAGTGAAAAAGTTGGCTTAAAGCTCAACATTCAGAAAATGAAGATCATGGCATCTGGTCCCATCACTTCATGGCAAATAGATGGAGAAACAGTGGAAACAGTGTCAGACTTTATTTTTTGGGGCTCCAAAATCACTGCAGATGATGACTGCAGCCATGAAATTAAAAGACACTTACTCCTTGGAAGGAAAGTTATGACCATCCTAGATAGCATATTGAAAAGCAGAGACATTACTTTGCCGACAAAGGTCCATCTAGTCAAGGCTATGGTTTTTCCAGTGGTCATGTACGGATGTGAGAGTTGGACTGTGAAGAAAGCTGAGTGCCGAAGAATTGATAGTTTTGAACTGTGGTGTTGGAGAAGACTTTTGAGCGTCCCTTGGACTGCAAGGAGATCCAACCAGTCCATTCTAAAGGAGATCAGCCCTGGGATTTCTTTGGAGGGAATGATGTTGAAGCTGAAACTCCAGTACTTTGTCCACCTCATGCGAAGAATTGACTCATTGGAAAAGACTGTGATGCTGGGAGGGATTGGGGGGCAGGAGGAGAAGGGGATGACAGAGGATGAGATGGCTGGATGGCATCACTGACTCGATGAAGGTGAGTCTGAGTGAACTCCGGGAGTTGGTGATGGACAGGTAGGCCTGGCGTGCTGCAATTCATGTGGTCGCAGAGTCGGACACGACTGAGCGACTGAGCTGACTAAGGGAGATAGTGAAGGACAGGGAAGCCTGGCATGCTACAGTCCATGGGGTTACAAAGAGTCAGACATGACTCAGTGACTGAACAACAACAATAACAAAGAGAACTATTAGAAGGGTTGTGTGTGTGTGGAGTCGCTCAGTCGTGTCCGACTCTTAGCGACCCCATGGACTGTAGCCCACCAGGCTCCTCCGTCCATGGGATTTTCCAGGCAAGAGTACTGGAGTGGGCTGCCATTTCCTTCTCCAGGGGATCTTCCCAACCCAGGGACTGAACCTGGATCTCCCACATTGTAGACAGACGCTTTACCATCAAAATCAAGAGGCCCCCTCTAGGCTGACTGCAAGATTTTATTCCAATGCGATTGCAATGCAGGGACCAGGAAACTACTATGTGCTGTCCTTAGTCGTTCAGTTGTGTCTGTCTCTTTGCGACTCCATGGACTAGAGCCCAGTCAGCCAGGCTCCTCTGTCCATGGGGATTCTCCAGGCAAGAATACTGGAGTGGGTTGCTATGCCCTCCTCCAGGGGATCTTCTTAACCCAATGATCAAACCCAGGTCTCCCGCACTGCAGGCAGATTCTTTACCATCTGAGCCACGAGGGAAGCCCAGGAAACCACTCTAGTGACCATGGCATCCAGCCACCATCACACTACTGAGCCATATTTCTAAGTTCAAATAACAGAGAAAAGAATGGCTGCTATTTCCCTCTCGCTTTCCATATCTCCTCTGAGTATATCTAGTTGGCAGAACCTGTATCACACCTGGAATATGAGTGTCAATGGGGATTGGTAAATGTAGTTTTTGGATTTCCAGCCTTTTAGATATTTTGGGTGGTAATGATGCTGCACAGCTTCCCTGATGACTCAGCAGCAAGGAATCTGCCTGCAATGCAGGAGACCTGGGTTCGATCCCTGGGTCAGGAAGATCCCTTGGAGAAGGGAATGGCAACCCACTCCAGTGTTTTTACCTGAAAAATCCCATGGACAGAGGAGCCTGGTGGGCTGCAGTCCACAGGGTTGCAAAGAGTTGGACATGACTGAGCACAGAGCACTTCCCAACTGATACTGAAGGCCAAAAGACACTATCTCTAATACATTCCCGAGGAAGCTTCTGAGTCAACAACTATAGAGCTCTTTGTGAAAAACAACGTTTCATATCAATGGTGTTGCCATGTGTCTGGGTTAAAAAGATGAAAAACGTCCCAGATCTCAAGATAATAAGTTCCTTTAGAGGAGTTCTTCCATCTTCTGTCTGTCGCCCCTAGTTCCTTGGAGAATTTGTCTTATTATGTCAATCACTCCTGAAGCCTTCCTTAAATTAGGTGGACTCGTGCCAGTTGTGCATGCTTGGGCTCAACACTTAATCTCCCTAAGTAAAATTAATGCATGAAGAATTGGCATCCCTAATGGCAGCAGTTAAGTGCTGCTTTTCCAGAGACAACTCAAAGGTTAAGATAAATTTTAAACATGGAAATGGTTCAATATGAGATTTGAAAGTTTTTAGTTTGCAGTACATATGGAACACTTAAATGTTTTTATTTTTATTGTTTAGGCAGAAACAGTGGAATAAGATGAGAGTTTAAAATGTCAGTGATACACACACACACACACAAACACACACACACACATATGTATATACACATGATGCTAAACACTAAGAAGTTAAGGTTGGTCCTTATCTGCTTGCCTTATATTCATTTCTGTTCAATCTGAGATTTAAACATCAGTGGAAATCTTCCAAGTAAGGGAGCTAGAACATTTTGGGCAAATCAATAAGCTCTGCAAGCCATAACCTCTTCAAGTGTAAAATAGGAAACATCACACATTCGTTAGGATTAAGTAAAGGAAGTGTTAGTCGCTTAGTTGTGTCTGACACTTTGTGACCCTATGGACTGGAGCCTGCCAGGCTACTCTGTTCACAGGATTCTCCAGACAAGAATACTGGAGCGGGTTGCCATTTCCTTCTCCAGGGGATCTTCCTGACACAGGGATCGAACCGGGTCTCCTCTAGGCCTCTCAAATTTCTTCACTAATATTCCCCTAATGGCAGAAAAAATACAAGGGTACCCACAGGAAATCCAAAGCTTCTTCAAAGTCTTTTGTTTCAGCATAAAATGTTGAGTGAATTCTACCTACAAATCTGTATTACATTCATTAATATCTTAGGTTTTTTTTCATTAACAAAGATTGACATTCTGGAGGATGTACCTGTTTTATCCTGTGGTTTCCAGTAGATTCTAGCATGTTCTCTTGAGAACCAAGGTTAAAATTGGAAGTGTTTCACCTGTAGGAGCCCCCTAATTACTCTTAGTTGAATTTTTGAAGATGTTTTCAGGTACTGAGAATCTTTTTCTTCCAGTTTCATAAGTGTACAACATAAAGATTTGACTTATGTGCATCATGAAATGATTACCACAATAAAAGAAAAGAATAATTTTTTCCCTTGCAATGAGAACTCTTTGGATTTACTCTCTCAACAACTTTCATATATAATGTATAGCAGTGTTAATTATATTAATTACATTGTACATTAGATCCCCAGCACTTATTTCAGATAGAGGATTTAGAATATAAACATAGAGAAGAGTAGGCAGCAGTTTCTAAACTTTGAGGGTTACTGTTTTTGTCTTGCTTTTACAGCTTTGCTGGAGAAGTTTTACTCCTTTGGGAATGCTGAGGTATGCTCAAGCCTTCCTTTTCCCATCCCATCCAGTTATAGATACTGAAAAATTTTACCCAATGAGGTCTTCATTTTCTGGCCACTTAATTAGTCCAGACCAAGACTGCTTTTATGCCTCTATATTACGAGCTCAGTCAGTAAAGAGTCTCTCTGCAATGTAGGAGATCCACTTTTGATCCCTAGGTCAGGAAGATCCCCTGGAGAAGGAAACGGCAACCCACTCCAGTGCTCTTGCCTGGGAAATCCCATGAACAGAGGAGCCTGACAGGGTTCAGTCCATGGCCTCACAAGAGCAATGAGCAATTAAACCTATCTACCTATACTTACTAACTGATGGTGTCTATTTCTAAGCTCAAAAGTCTCACATATGTAGAGTGTAGCCCAAGTGCCAAAAGGTATACAAGCTACTCTCCCCACCAAACTGCCAATCAACAGTAGGACTGAACTTGCTCTAGGTTCTCTGAATGCATTCTAGGTCCTTCTCTGTGGCAGGAGAACTTTCCTGATCATCAGACTATTCTATTGGGGTGCATCATGGGGGCACAAAAAACACATTTAGTTTAGCTTGCAAACATGCTGGTCCTATTTTGCTCTCCCTATGTTGACTAGCCAGAAACAGCGAGTTTGTGTCTTTGTCAATCTCGGATAAACCTATTCAGAAATTTCTCAGTCTCCACCTACTGTGCCTCCACACTTTTATGGCTTTGCTCATAAGGTTCGCCAGACCTGCAAAAGTTCATGCTTTCTTTGTACTTGGAAAAATTCTGCTCTTCCTTTAGGACCAAATTCAAATGGCAAGTGTCTAAGTTTTCCATTCCTAGGGGCCTACTGTTTCACCAACCATCTCCTTTCCCTTTCCTTCCAACTAAGGTGTTCAAAGATCTGTCATCTAAGTCTGTTTTTAGCATTTATCACATCATATTGGTGGCGCTTACATGTCATCTGTCACCCATGTTGGCCTGTGGAGACTTTAGAAGGGAGGGAGCCCTGTCTTAGCTATTATGGCATTCCCAGTACCTGCAAACTACGGGTGACCAAATGTTGATTAAAGGATGAATGAATCAATGAATGACCAGGATAGCAGCCTAGATTATAAACAAAATCACAATCCAAAGGATTGAAATGCATCAGTACCAGCAAAATTCTTTGCTGGAGAATTTTTACTCCTTCAGGAATGCTGAGGTGTGCTCGAGCCTTCCTTTTCCCATCCCATCCAGTTACAGTACTTGGACAAAGGAAAACTGAAGGTGTTTTCCCTTCTTGTGAAATATTTGTGAAAACAATATGAAGAATGGAGACAAGTCTTTACATGAGGGTACTTCATTTGCAAATGAAACCTATAGAAGGCATTGCCTTAATACCTTCAGTCTGCTTGATTAGGAGAGTTATTTCTGAACAAAACACATTGGAAAGATGACCACACTCCCCACACCCCCACTCCATTTCTGTTGTAAACTGTGTAGAAAATAGAATCAGCATACCTGAAATTCACTAAAGTATAGCTTCAGTTTGTGAACTGGCATTGTATCTATGATGTTAATTATTTTGAAGTTCGTGCATTAATTAATGGTTAACAATTACAAGAGAATGTTGCACAAGCCATCTTTTCCAGTATTAAATTTCATATTCAACAACTATCTCACAGATTATTTATACAAGTAAAAGACAGTCTTATGGAACCTCCTTTCTCCAGAAAGTGTCAAACACTTCCATTTTTAATTTAGCACTGAGATTGCGGTTTCTTTGTCTAAGTAATTATGGGCTTTCCTGCCAGGGCCCCATTTTTGCTTCTACTTTACAACATGATCATGGTTGAATAGCTTTAATCAGGCACCAATTAGTCCCAAATCTATAACTAATTTAAGTCTGGGATTTTGTTGGTTGTGCTTCCTTCTTTCAAACTGGGAGGGAAATTTAGAAAAGTTTTGAGCAAATGATCTCAGTCCCTGATGCGTAGTTAGAAGAGAGATATTTCTGTAACCTGCCCAATAAACTGGTTATCATATTAAACTCATTTTTAGCAGCTTATATTCACTTAAGCCTTGCTCCAGATGGTAGCTGTCAAAATGTTTCTTATAATTAGCATCAGTAAACTTCTCCTGGGCCTTTAAAATTCATTGCAAATCACATGTTGTCTATAATCATAATAAGATTGGAAATGTTATTAATATCCTGCTCAGTATTCTGCTACACCAGTTTCTGTAAAACTACATGAATCAACAGAACCAACTTGTCTCTACTGCACTATCTCAAAGGCTGTTAAATGGTAAATGTAACTATATCTAGATATTGTTAAAATTAAATATAAAATGGAGACTGGATGTGAGAATTCCTTGAGCAGACAAAACCACTTTAGCCATGTAAGCAAAGCTAAATCTAGCTTATTTCATGAACATAAATGAAACTTAACTTAGGTTATTTCTTGTAAATGCCTCTGACAATCATAAAGGAAACTGAAGCCACCTTCCTAAAAATGGTACAAGATCATGACTTTTAACCAATCCCCTTGCCACTTGGAAACCTTCACTGCAATAATCAAATCACTGTAAAAGTTAAATAACTTGCTTATTTTCACTTTATAAGATATCCTGTAACTTCATCACCCTGAGTTTCATATCAGTTTTTATTTTTGGAGGCTCCCAAGTTCGCTAACTATTCTTATACACACAATAAACTTTTACTAAGTATTATTTATTGACTTGATAATTTTAATTTAGTTATTTCTGTATTTTTTACAATGAAAAAGTTGATTTGCTCATTTTCACAGAGTTTCATCTCTAAAATATAAAGACTTGCTAAATCATTTGTTTAGTCAAGCACATAAACTGTTCTTATTAACATATTCTATAACACAATCATTTGGTTCACACCATAGGTCTTCCCTGTGGCTCAAATGGTAAAAAAATCTGCCTGCAATGCAGGAGACCCTGGTTTGATCCCTCGGTTAGGAAGATCCTCTGGAGAAGGGAATGGCAACCCACTCCAGTATTCTTGCCTGGAGAATCCCATGGACAGAGGAGCCTGGCGGGCTACAGTCTGTGGGATCTCAAACAGTTGGACACGACTGAAGCAACTAACACTACACTATAATCTATAAACTAGTTGTCTCAGTTGTTGAGTTAATCAGGTATCTTTTCATTGCAAATGACAGAACCTCTATTTGAAGTTTATGAAGAGGAAGCCGGATTGAAAGGGCACTGGGCATCTTTGAAACCAAAATTCAGAGGTATACTGAATAGTCTCGCGGATAACTGGGGCTAGTGACTCATCTGAATGCTGTCTTCATTTCTTCTTTTCATGCTTTTTGGAGAAACCAGCAAGGGAGTGTGAGAATCACGACAGGGAAGAGGAAGCCAAACAAATATGCTACTCCACACCAACAGCGTGCAATTCCAGCTTCAGTCTGATCGTACAGGGTGCTCCAAAGCATAAATTATAACTGAGTTTGCTCCACCTGGCAGCAAGGGAGATTGGTCCCCATACGCCTGCACCAATCAGCCATTGATTAAGTTCCCAACCCCTACCCTGGGGAAATACCAACTCAGACACTTCTGGCTATACATGTCAGGGGAAAAAAGCTCCATTAGCAAAAAGACAGTGACTTAAAATAATCACAGGTGTGAACCATTAAATGCCAATGCACAGAGAAGTTCTGGTAATCCAAAAGCTATTGGCCTAACAGAATCACATTATAGACTATTAGAAACAAATGCACACAGTTGGGGAAAGGGTACACAGAAATGATTAAAGGAGGTCTCAGAGAGGTACTTCCTTGGTGGTCCAATGGCTAAGACTCATGAGCTCCCAATACAGGGGGCCAGAGTTTTATCCCCAGTCAGGGAACTAGACCCCACATGCCTCAACTGCAATAAAAGAGATTCTGCCTGCGGCAACAAAGATCAAGGATCCCATTTGCCGCAACTCAGACCCGAATCATTTGCAGCCAAATAAATAAATAAAAAAGGAGTCTCAGAGGGATACGGGTGGGATGCCAACAATGCCTACTACAAACACTATTAAAATTATTTTTCATCCTTTATCTCTGCCTGTTGGCTTTGCCTTTCCTGCCATATACAGGTTTGCTCAATGAGTCAGAGAACGCAGTTGCTGATTGTTCTTAGCATTATATTCTACAGTTTTCACTACCAAATTGGGAGCTCTGTACTCGGTGAAACTAGAAAAGGCAAGAGGAAGAACTTGCACTGCCTCGGTTTGGGTTCAGTGGCCACTTTTTCTTAACCAGTCAACTGTAGTTTCAAGAACAGGGTGACACAAAAACATGGTGGCCCTGCAAGAGCTACATTTGCAGGGAGGGATAAAGCAGGTTCCAAGAGAAGGCCTGTGATGCTGCTGGAAGAAAATAAATATGCTGGGGGACAAAAGGACATGTGGTGACAGGTTGGGCCACAGGTATGTGTTCACTGCCTGAAGGATTGTTCAGTACTCTACATAGACATCCTATTTCGATTATATCCTCACTATGGCTGAGGACTGCAGGGGCCATTTTCTGGTCACAAAAATAAAAATGAAAGAAGAGATTTTAGATTGCTTTGGGGAAAAAATCTCAAAAGGACATCCTATTGGGATAGGTATAAACATGAACTCATAGTAATATAGAATCGCTATCATATGAACATGAATTCAATGTTCATTAATTTATTCTATTGGATTACATGCCTGGAATTCCCTGTTAAATACAAAAGGGATTTCAATTGCAGGGAATATAGCTGGAGGGGAATCGGACCATTTAGACCATCTAAATTTATCTCTTAGTCTGATTTTCCTTTGTGTGGCTACAGATGCTTAATAACTGTCTAATCCAAGGAGAACACCACTACTAGTGTCTCAGAGGTGAGATACCTGCCTTTATTTCTCCAATTTTAAAAGATTTCATCTTTGCTCATTTAACATCCCTTTCAACCTATATCCCCACTTCTGTTTATCAAGCATTTTTAGCACAATGGGCTCTGATATTAGCACAGCCTTGCATGAATATTTCAATGTGCTGAGGAACAGCATTGTTATCAAGCACCAGCAGCTGCTGTTTATTGGTGATAAATGAGTTTTGTTCCATTGAGAGCAATTTCCCTGGTTTTTACTCTGTTATCTAGGTAGAGATGAAGGATATCATATATCCTTATAGTGGTATTCATACAGTTATCCAGTTAATGAGGCACTGAGGAGTGGGGGTTGTGGAGACACACACACACACACACACACACACACACACACACACACACAGAGGGTGAGGGACAGAAAGAGAGAAAGTGAGGTGGGGGTGGGGAGAAGGAGACACATATGCCCAGAGAAAGAGAGACAGACAAAGAGAGAGTTGGAGAAAGAGGGAGAGGCAGGGGTAGCTGGGGAGAGAGAGATGCAGAGAAGGGGAGAGAGATGCAGAGAAGGGGAGAGAGAGATGCAGAGAAGGGGAGAGCGCACAAACCAGAGGCAGAACCTGAAATTACTATGGGTCCTCCACTGTGCATCCTTCTCCAGGGTTCTGCTGTAATATCATTTGTAAGGAAATATTATCTGACGTGGAAAGGCAGCGAATCATTAGTATTTATGATGAACACGTTTCCAGGATTGTAGTTCACCATAAGATGGGTGCTTCTGATGCTGTTTGGAGTCAGTCTCCCTCGTATTGATAGCAGAGGCTTAATTCAATGAGTAGATTCATGCCTACCTGTTGGCAGAGGCATCGCTGTGTTTACTTCTGTCAAACATAGACTTAAAGGAACGTAGTGGGAACAGTTCATCAGCCTGGGTATTTGGAGACACTGTGGTCAGGGCAGAGAAGCGTCACCTGTTGAAGGAATTAGTTTAGGGAAGATGGAGTGGTTTGAAAGTTGGCTGTAAGGAGTTGCTCCAGGACTTTAGGGCTCTTTTAAGGGATAGCACTAATTCAAATTAATTTCACAAACGTTTCTTGAGCATATGCCATATGGCAGATCCCATGCCACATACTAGGGATTCCAAAGCAAGTCAGTGCCCCTCCTCTCAGTAAGGTACATGCATTACTGTGGTGGAACTGAACTCATGACAGAGATAGTGAAGGACAGAGGAGCCTGGTGTGCTGCAGTCCATGAGGTCGCAAAGAGTCAGACAAGACTGAAAAACTGAACAACAACATGGAGATACAAAAGAGAACAATTTGTAGTTCAAAACATAGCAAAGATGAGGAGGTTGATTGGTCAAGACGGACTACATGGAGACTACAAATCCAAGATCTGAGTAGCCTGGCCTGAAGGAGAGATCCTGTATGGTTATTCTAAGTTGTTGTCCTTAACACTGGTCAAGGTAACGTTTGTCCTTAGTGGTTATCATTAATGCTGATTCATAATGGTTGTCCTAACGTTGATTAACATAATGCTTTTTCTGAATACACTGGTCAACGGTAAGTTACCTTTAATGGTGGTCAATGTAAAGCTTATCTTTATGTTATCCTAGATGCTGGCCAAAAACGGTTATCTTTAGTGATGGTGAACAATGGTTGTTATTATGCAGTTAACAATGGTTATCCTTAATGCCTATTCTGAATGATTATATTTAATGCTGGCCAGGAACTATTTCTGGCTTTTTCTACTTTCTGGTCATATGATAGGTATGTACTTCCTGGCCCCCTTATGGATGAGTGGTTTCAAGCTTTCAAAAGATGTGAATATCCATGCATGAAACTGTAACTCTGTTGGAATAGAATTCATAGGTTTGGGTCCTGAATTGCATTATCTTTAAAATTAAGTTTTAATAAAACTCCTAGAGGAAAATATAGGCAAAACACTCTCCGACATAAATCACAGCAGGATCCTCTATGACCCACCCCCAGAATATTGGAAATAAAGGCAAAAATAAACAAATGGGACCTAATTAAAATTAAAAGCTTTTGCACAACAAAGGAAACTATAAGCAAGGTGAAAAGACAGCCTTCAGAATGGGAGAAAATAATAGCAAATGAAGCAACGGACAAAGAACTAATCTCAAAAATATACGAGCAACTCCTATAGCTCAATTCCAGAAAAATAAATGACCCAATCAAAAAATGGGCCAAAGAACTAAACAGACATTTCTCCCAAGAATACATACAGATGACTAACAAACACATGAAAAGATGCTCAACATCACTCATTATCAGAGAAATGCGAATCAAAACCACAATGAGGTACCATTTCACGCCAGTCAGAATGGCTGCTATCCAAAAGTCTACAAGCAATAAATGCTGGAGAGGGTGTGGAGAAAAGGGAACCCTCTTACACTGTTGGTGGGAATGCAAACTAGTACAGCCACTATGGAGAACAGTGTGGAGATTCCTTAAAAAACTGGAAATAGAACTTCCATACGACCCAGAAATCCCACTGCTGGGCATACACACTGAGGAAACCAGAATTGAAAGGGACACGTGTACCCCAATGTTCACTGCAGCACTGCTTATAATAGCCAGGACATGGAAGCAACCTAGATGTCCATCAGCAGATGAATGGATAAGAAAGCTGTGGTACATATACACAATGGAGTATTACTCAGCCATTAAAAAGAATACATTTGAATCAGTTCTAACGAGGTGGATGAAACTGGAGCCGATTATACAGAGTGAAGTAAGCCAGAAAGAAAAACACCAATACAGTATACTAACACATATATATGGAATTTAGAAAGATGGTAACGATAAGCCTGTATGCGAGACAGCAAAAAAGACACAGATATATAGAACAGTCTTTTGGACTCTGTGGGAGAGGGCGAGGGTGGGATGGTTTGGGAGAATAGCATTGAAACATGTATATTATCACATGGGAAATGAATAGCCAGTCCAGGCTCGATGCATGATACAGGATGCTCGGAGCTGGTGCACTGGGATGACCCAGAGGGATGGGATGGGGAGGGAGGTGGGAGGGGGTTCAGGATGGGGAACACATGTACACCGTGGCAAATTCATGTCAATGTGTGGCAAAACCACTACAATATTGTAAAGTAATTAGCCTCCAATTAAAATAAATAAAAAATAAAATTAAGTTTCAAAGCGAATTTTAAAAAAAAACTCAAATAATAAGTGACTAGAATGTAAACTTCACAAGGGGAAGGACATCGTCTTGGTTACTGCTCCACTCCCAGTGCTTAGAACAGTATCTGGCACCTACTGAACACTAAATCAATATTGGTTAAAGGAATGAATACATGAATAAATACAATCACACTTAGTTTATGTGATTTTTCTACACCAGGGTCTGCATCCTGTTCCCTATGCTCTCTACTCCAATCCATTACCTGGTTCTCTTTTAAAAGGATGCTTTGCCTTGGTTGCTTTGCCTACCTTCTAGTGCTTGGATGTCTGCATTTATGTCATTCCACCACTGTTCTGAGCCTACGTTTGCTACAAGTCCTGGGAAACTGATAACTAATATGTACAGATGAATCCACAAAGGCCAAGGACCACTACTCTTTTCCCATCGCCTGTGTCCTGCCTGCTTCTGGCTTCTTTCCCTTCCTGTACCCTTGAGTTGTGCATGATCCTCTGAGTCTGGGCATTTGCACGATTATATTCTTGTCTTTAATAATCATTACTATTAGAACATCTTATATTTCTTTAGTAATTGTTCATTTTTATATAGTTCTTTAATCCATTTTAAAGCATTCATTAAAGTGTTATCCTACTATAGAAATGCATATATCAACAACCTCAGATATCCAGATGATATTACTCTAATGGTAGAAAGTGAAGAGGAACTAAACAGCCTCTTGATGAGGTTGAAAGAAGAGAGTGAAAAAGCTGGCTTGAAACTTAACATTAAAAAACTAAGACTGTGGCATCCAGTCCCATCACTTCATGGCAAATAGAAGGGGAAAAAGTGAAAGCAGTGACAGATTTTATTTTCTTGGGCTCCAAAATCATTGCAGATGGTAACTGCAACCATGAAATTAAAAAGACGCTTGCTCCTTGGAAGGAAAGCTATGACAAACCCGACAGCATATTAAAAAGTAGAGATATCACTTTGCTGACAAAGGTCCGTATAGTCAAGCTATGGTTTTTCCAGTAGTCATGTATGTATGTGAGAATTGGACCATAAAGAAAGCTGAGAGCCAAAGAATTGGAGCTTTCGAACTGTGGTGCCAGAGAAGACTCTTGAGAGTCCCTGGGACTGAAAGGAGATCGAACCAGTCAATCCTAAAGGAAATCAATCCTGAATATTCATTGGAAGGACTGATGCTGAAGCTGAAGCTACAATACTTTGGCCACCTGATGTGAAGAGATGACTCATTGGAAAAGACCCTGATGCTGGGAAAGATGAGGGCAAGAGGAGAAGGAGGCAGCAGAGGATGAGATAGTTAGTTAGTGTCACTGACTCAATGGATATGAATTTGAGCAAAATCCAGGGTATAGTGGAGGACAGAGGAGCCTGGCATGCTACAGTCCATGGGTTCGCAGAGTTGGACATGACTTAGCAACTGAACAACAACAACTATATAAATGTGCTTTATAAATGGAAGATTCACAATAGACTTGAAGTTCCTTTGCCACTGATTTTCAGAATCATGGCCTTGACATCTGTAAAGAAGTCAGAGTGAAACTTGTTACCTGTTGATATTAGGAGCCAAATTTTTAAAATGTTCTCTTTTATCCCATTTTTACCTTTCCTATTATCTCATTCATCTTGACTGTTATTCCATTTCTGATCACAGATGTATAAAAAGAAAAATGACACCCATAACTATTAAACCTCTCCCAAGGCTTCCCAAATCACAGTGAACTTTTAATTCTCTGAGCTTCTCAAGAAACTTTTGTGGCCTGACCTAATTATCTTGGCACTTGGATTGTGTTTGATTATGTGTCTGGCACTGTGGATATTAAGTTCTTTGAAAAATTAAGTTTCCCTAGTAATTATTGTATATCTTCCATACTGTTTAGTAGTAGAGTTGATAATCAATATATTAATATTCAGTAGATACTTGAATGAGTATGTTTATTCAAGTATTATAGTGAATATATGATATTTGACTGACAGATTGAAAGAATAACAGAATCAATTATATATGTGTGTGTATATATATGTATGGCTTTACTGCATTCATCAATTGAAAATTTATAGTTTATAACAAGACCATAATTACAGTGAAAATATACTAAATCTTAAAGCTCATGTTAGAGTATTTAATCACTCATAAAAATTAAGAGTTCCCAAATTCACACATCCATCATATTCTATAGCATCTCACCATAACAATTGGTTCTGAATCTTAAGCAATGCTCAAAGCAAGACTAATGTCTGCAGTGTCAAACATAATCAAACATTTCCTAGTTGTGCAACCCTGCTAAACACTTACAGGAAAAAGCTGCAGATGCAGTTCTATTAGAGAATGGTTAGTGTTAATGAATTTTCCACGAGAAATAAAAATGCATAAATCTGGCCCCTAGCCAATCATTTTTTCAGTCCAGTAAAAAATATTGTGTTTTAAACAAAGTGAAAGAAGCTGTACAAGATCATTGATATTAAGATATTTTTAAAACCTTAATTTTAGCCACTTAATATAGCATATGGCTTAATAAATCTTAATTTATAAAATATTATTATTATTTTATGAATAAAATTTTAACTTCTTGAGAGAAAAAATAGCAAACTTCTTGTAATCAAGAATAAAATGGTTACGTAGCTGGCCAGGCTCCTCTGTCCATGGAATTTCCAAGGCAAGAATACTGGAGTTGGTTGCCATTTCCTTCTCCAGAGGATTGTGAAAACTTATCAAACTGTACACATAAAATATATGCGTTTTATTGTACATAAATTGCATCTCAATAAAGGTTATTTTTTAAAGTTTATAAAATAGAAAAAGAAAGAATAAAGTAGTCTTGGTCACCTAGAACAATGCTTTGAATAAGGGTTATGTTAATTAAATCTTTGCTGATTTCACCATTTACTAAATTGAATTAAATAATTGAATATACTTAAATGTGCATGCAACATTGATTTCACAATATCTGAAACTAACATGGCATTTTAAACAAACTATACTTCAGTAAAAAATAAAAAGGAAAGTGAATGAAAGTTACTCAGTCTTGTCTGAATCTTTGCGACCCCATGGACTTAGTCCATGGAATTCTCCAGGCCAGAATACTGGAGTGGGTAGGTAGCCTTTCCCTTCTCCAGGGTATCTTCCCAACCCAGGGATCAAACCCAGGTCTCCCATATTGCAGGTGGATTCTTTACCAGCTGAGCCACAAGTGAAGCTCAAGAATACTGGAGAGGGTAGCCTATCCCTTCTCCAGCAGATCTTCCCAACCCAGGAATCGAACTGGGATCTCCTGCATTGCAGGTGGATTCTTTACCAACTGAGCTATGAAAAAGAGTCATTAAAAGGAAATTGGAGGGAGGGGGGAATTTGAAGAAGGTGGTAAAAAAATACAAACTTCCAGTTATAAGATACATATTAGGGATGTAATGTACACCATGATGACTGTAGCTAACATTGCCACATGATACATAGATATGTTAAGAAAGTAGCTCCTAAGAGTTCTCATCACAAGGAAAACATTTTTCCCCCTTTTTAAAATTCTTTTCTTTTTATTACATCTACATGAGAAAAGGGATGTTAGCTGAACCTGTTGTGGTAATCATTTCACAGGATATGTAAATTAAATTATCATACTGTATGTCTTAAACTTATATAGTAATATATATCAATTATTTCTCACTAAAAATGGAAAAAAATATAATCATGCATTTAAGAGAAAAAAGGGAAATTGGATGCAATATGAAGTGGCTCTCCCATAAGATTTTGGTGAGAGCTCAAGGCCTACTCACCTATCCAATGCTTGCCTCTTTGCTATAGCTGGTAAAGCTCACTAGAACT
This sequence comes from Capricornis sumatraensis, assembly GCF_032405125.1. Classification (NCBI taxonomy): domain Eukaryota; kingdom Metazoa; phylum Chordata; class Mammalia; order Artiodactyla; family Bovidae; genus Capricornis; species Capricornis sumatraensis. The sequence goes on along the minus strand of NC_091092.1, from coordinate 133,314,361 downwards.
AAAAAGATGTGACCAACACTGATTTAAAATAATGAAGGCTAACCCAAATAATATATATAAGAAATGTAAGTCTAGACCAGGGGTTCCCAAACTTAAGCATGAAACACCTGGAGGACCACAGATTGCTGGGCCACATCCCCAGAGTTTTTTTTTTTTTATTTTTGTCTAAGAATTTGTATTTTTCATAAGTTCTAAGTGGTACTGATCTGCTTTTCCATAGTTTGAGGTCTAGACTTCGTCACACTACAAATAGTAATGTAACAGAAGATTTAATGGAGTTCAGAGAAGGACCACAGAACATCACTTGAGAATTCCCATTTCTAAAAGGAATGGAGAAGACAGGAAGCAAGTATAGTTGGCACAGTATCAAAGATGTCCATGTTCTAATCTCTAGAACATAAAAATATGTTACCTTATAGGCCAAAAGGGACTTTGCAGATGTAGTTAAGTACCTTGAGATGGGGAGATTATTCTGAATTATCTGGGTGAGCTCAATATAATCATAAGGGTTCTTTTAAGGGAAAGAGGGAGACAGAAAAGTCAGAGATGGGGAAGGAGATGTGATGAAAGAAGGGATAAGGACAAAGAGAGGTGACAAATGGAACGAGAGGTTGGAGCAATGTTAGGAAGGGGCAATGATACAAGGAATATAGACACTGGAACAGACAAGGAAAACAGATTTTCCCTGAGAGCCTCCAAAAACAATGCAGCTCTGTTGACATCTTTTTTTTTTTTTTTTCCAGCTCAGCAGACCCATTTAAGATTTCTGATCCTCAGGAGTATGAGCTAATAAATTTGTGTAGTTTCAAGCCACTAAGTTTGTGATGATTTGTTACAGCATCAATAGGAAAAAAATTACAGTAAGAGACAACCTAGTTCTTTGTTCAGCTTACTCAAGCAAGAGATTATTATCAGTGCTTCAGAATGCAATGATTTATTCTTGCCTTTAAGGATGTTAGTGAATAGTTACAAAACGAAGTTTCTAAGCTATTTAACGGGTCTATAGATATGCTATCCAGGTTTCCCTAGTGACTCAGCGGTAAAGAATCCACCTGTCAATGCAGGAGACACGGGTCTGATCCATCCACGGGTCAGGAAGATACCCTGGAGAAGGAAATGGCAACCCACTCCAGTGTTCTTGCCTGGGAAATCCCATGGACAGAGGACCCTAGTGGGCTGCAGTTCATGGAGCTGCAAAGAGTCAGACACGGCTTAGTGACTAAACAGCAACAGATATGGTATTGGCCACCAGTCTATTCAGAAAAACACCTCAATATCTCTTCAACATCTTTACTCCAATTCACTTCCTCACCAATTCAGGTGACTCTAGAGTGTGGATTCAATGTAGCCATATGAGGCTCAATGTAAAATTAAGTCTGGTCTGATTCACTAACAGGAACTTCATGTGTGTTAGTCTTATTATTCTCAAAACTGTAAGATAAATAAAACACAAATGGATTGTGTAGTCAGCAAAAGAAAGTGCATATACTGTTCTTGGTTAAGTTTACGGAAACTTCTCTACCCATTCTCAATTTTCAAATGGATTATACAGACTGTTGTGAAAACTAAGGGAAAACAAATATATATGATTATATATATAATCATAAAATATGTTTTAAAATATATAACTTTTAAAGAATATCTCTCTGATCATCAGCTGGCCCATTATAATATATCTGGACCTTTGGACAGCAAGCAGCTCAAATCAGTCAATCCTAAAGGAAATCAACTCTGAATATTCATTGGAAGGACTGATGCTGAAGCTGAAGCTTCAATACTTCGGCCACCTGATGTGAAGAGCTGACTCACTGGAAAAGACCCTGATGCTGGGAAAGATTGAGGGCAAGAGGAGAAGGGGGTGACAGAGGATGAGATGGTTGGATGGCGTCATGAACTCAATGGGCATGAGTTTGAGCAAACTCTGGGAAATATTGAAGGACAGGGAAGCCTGGTGTACTGCAGTCCATGGGGTCAGAAACAGTTAGAAATGACTTAGTGACTGAACAAGAACAGTATCTGGACACCTGGATCAGTGAAAAGCATGTTTTCATAATTTTTGTATGGTACCCACACCTTTCATGTTTACAAACATTGATAGGTATTCTCTTCTTTTAGCAAATGCAAAATCTTACAATTCACATTTATTGGGCCATTGCCTCAATATTAAGGCACATGAACCCCTAATACTTTGATGATGTTGAAATAATTATATATGATTTATATGATATTCCACTTTTTTCAAAAAACTTTATCATTGACCCAATGATAATTTTTACAATTCATAGTATGCTAGATGAACAGAAATACAGGAGTATTGTTATTATTATTTTTTGCTTGAAAATACTTATAATGAATTTTAATGCACTTAGAATTTCTTGTGACCACTTAGACTAAAACTAAGCTACTAAAATGTATTTTAATACATGGATATTTAATATTCATAGTAGTGAAGATACATTTCACAAACATTTGAAAGCTTTCCTGAGTCTTAGAAGAGTTAAAGATGGTCTGAAGGTCTTTACTTCAGGGGTTATTGCTGATATAAAATGACAAATGTGCCTTAAGTCAAGAGCAGAGATTGGAATCTGAGTGAATTCCTTATGAAGACAAGATTTTTCTTTAAGGAGTGGCAATGCTGCCCATCAACCAGGAGATAAAAATATACAAGATTTTAAATTTACTGTATATTGATTCTGTAGGTTTTTCTCTGTCGGGATATGTAAGAACAAATGGCCTTATTAATTTTTGCAAGTCTGCAATCTTCATGTCATATATAGCCACATCAACAGTGGAGAATAAATTAGAATTATCCAAATTCCTCAGAAGAAACTTTGGTAGGAATAGAGTATAGTTGATTGCCTTTGATGTTAAGATACTGAGGACACGATACTGGTTGGGCTCAGCGTTTAATGGGAGGCAGGTAGTGTGAAATGACGTATTCTACCTCTCATTTGACACCAGTGGCCATTTTGTCTTTTCTAAGAATTAGGATAAATCAATGTTGTTGTTGTAGCTGAGTCGTGTCTGACTTTTTTGCAACCTCATGGACTACGGCCCCCCAGGCTCCTCTGTCCATGGGATTTCCCAGGCAAGAATACTGGAGTGGGTTGTCATTTCCTTCTCCAGAGGATCTTCCCAATCCAGGGATCAAACTTGCGTCTCTTGTATTGCAGGCAGATTTCTTTTTTTTTTTTTTCACTGCTGAACCACCAGGGAAACCCAAGTCAATGCTATGTATTTATTTTATCTTTATTTGTTCACGTGTGGGTGATAGGCCACACAGATCTCCACTTTGAGTCTCTTTCCAGTGCAGCATGGAGAAGAGTTCTCATTTAGACTTATAAGGAAGAGAAAAAGAGATAATGCCTGAAAAGTAACAGGCAAGTTGGCGATAACCTTTTGAGATAATATTGATTTCAGTTCAGTTCAGTTCAGTTCAGTCGTTCAGTCGTGTGACCCCATGAACCGCAGCACGCCAGGCCTCCCTGTCCATCACCAACTCCCGGAGTCTACCCAAACCCCTGTTCATTGAGTCGGTGATGCCATCCAACCATCTCATCCTCTGCCATCCCCTTCTCCTCCTGCCCTCAATCTTTCCCAGCATCAGGGTCTTTTCCAATGAGTCAGCTCTTCCCATCAGGTGGCCAAAGTATTGGAGTTTCAGCTTCAGCATCAGTCTGTCCAATGAACACCCAGGACTGATCTCATTTAGGATGAACTGGTTGGATCTCCTTGCAGTCCAAGGGACTCTCAAGCGTCTTCTCCAACACCACAGTTCAAAAGCATCAATTATTTGGTGCTCAGCTTTCTTTACAGTCCAACTCTCACATCCATACACGACCACTGGAAAAACCATAGCCTTGACTAGATGGACCTTTGTTGACAAAGTAACGTCTCTGCTTTTTAATATGCTGTCTAGGTTGGTCATAACTTTCCTTCCAAGGAATAGGCATCTTTTAATTTCATGGCTGCAATCACCATCTGCAGTGATTTTGGAGCCTAAAAAAATAGACAGCCTCTGTTTCCACTGTTTCCCCATCTATATGCCATGAAGTGATATTGATTTCACTGCTCCTCTAATTTGCCATTTATTTTGATTGGAAAAGTAATTTAGACCAATAAATAATTTATATTAAATGAACATTTGTTGACAAAACAAGTACCTTAAAGACATATTTGATGGAATTGTTCCTCACTGGAGATTTACTCACATACATAGCTCATTATGAGCATATAGTTGTTCTGAGGAGCTCATGAAGGCAAGACTATATATGTGACTTTGGACTTTGAAAAATTCTATTGTGCTTCCCATATTTTTCTTTGAAAGGCTTTAGAATAATTTTCTCTTATCACATGAATGACACTTTTAAATAGTTTCATTCCTTGCCCTTCTGTGTTGATGTCCATGCCTTCTTTCATGAGACCTATATTTTCTTTCTACTTCCAAATTTTCTATTTTTATTGGTAAACTTATTACAGATCTATTCTGACACAAAGACCTTTTCATTTACCACTGTAATATCAGCATCAACACCAAACACTGTACCATCGTTGTCAGATTTTTTTTGAGAACCATAATTAACTAGATGCATGCATCATTGATGTTTACATGCAACAGATGGCTTAGCTGGGAGAATTAGATAAATTTAGCTTCTGTTGGGCATGTATGAGTAATATACTGGAAGGAAAAATGTGTAGAAAAAATGACTTAATTTTCCCATATTTTGAGAGTTTTTTAAATTCAGCTTTAGGGAATGATATCTTTTTATAATATTGAAGTTCCTTGAAAGTAGAGATATTGCATATGTTTGCCACGGTGGAGAACTGGCATGAACAAGTTCATGGCTTCAAATTTTGGAGCAGAATCCTTTGCTGATCTGGACTCTTAGGAAATAAGCAAGTAGCTGATCCAAAAGGACAAAAACTATTTATTATTATTGTAGTTAGAGTACATGTTAAGTTCTTAAGAAATGATTTCTTGTACATAAATGAATGAATGAGTGAATGAAAAAATGACTGTGAGGATAATTAGTAAGGGCTACTAAAGTTATGGGCTTCCCAGGTGGTACAATGGTAAAGAATCTGCCTGCCAATGCAGAAGACCCATGAGATGGGGTTTGATCTCTGCATTGGAAAGATCCCCTGGAGTAGGAAATGGCAACCCACTCCAATATGCTTGCCTGGAAAATGCCATGGACAAGAGGAGACTGGCATGCTATAGTCCATAGGGTCGCAAAGAGTCGGGCAGGACTGAGTGGCTGAGCACACATGCACTAAAGTCATAGTTTGCTTACAAAATTCTTTCATATGCATTTACTTGAACTTCATGACAAATCCACATGGTGAAAACTACTGTCTCCATTTAATAGCTAAGAAAGCCAGAGTTCAGAAAAGTACAGGGACTTGTCCAAAGTTCTTAGCAGGCAAATGGTGAAGCAGAATTTTATCAGAAGTTTTAGCTCCAATTTCTCTATTCCTATGATTATTTCCTGCCACATCCTATTATCAGAGTTCAGTCTGGATTTGGGTGTCTAGAAGGATAATGGAAGGATTTCTGGTGGGATATTTGTGGGGTTGCAAACTTCCTTGAGCATTACTTTACTAGCGTGTGAGATGAGTGCAACTGTTCAGTAGTTTGAGCATTCTTTGGCATTGCCTTTCTTTGAGATTGGAATGAAAACTGACCTTTTCCAGTCCTGTGGCCACTACTGAGTTTTCCAAATTTGAGTGCAGCACTTTCACAGCATCATCATTCAGGATTTGAAATAGCTCTACTGGAATTCTATCACCTCCACTAGCTTTGTTCATAGTGATGCTTTCTAAGGCCCACTTGACTTCATGTTCCAGGATATCTGGCTCTAGACGAGTGATCACACCATCATGATTATCCGGGTTGTGAAGATCTTTTTTGTACAGTTCTTCTGTGTATTCTTGGCACCTCTTCTTAATATCTTCTGCTTCTGTTTAGGTCCATACCATTTCTGTCCTTTATTGAGCCCATCTTTGCATGAAATGTTCCCTTGGTATCTCTAATTTTCTTGAAGAGATCTCTAGTCTTTCCCATTCTGTTCTTTTCCTCTATTTCTTTGCATTGATCACTGAGGAAGGCTTTCTTATCTCTTCTTGCTATTCTTTGGAACTCTGCATTCAGATGCTTATATCTTTCCTTTTCTCCTTTGCTTTTCGCTTCCCTTCCTTTCACAGCTATTTGTAAGGCCTCCCCAGACAGCCATTTTGCTTTTTTGCATTTCTTTTCCATGGCGATGGTCTTGATCCCTGTCTCCTGTACAATGTCATGAACCTCATTCCATAGTTCATCAGGCACTCTATCTATCAGATCTAGGCCCTTAAATCTATTTCTCACTTCCACTGTATAATCATAAGGGATTTGATTTAGGTCATACCTGAATGGTCTAGTGGTTTCCCCAACTTTCTTCAATTTAAGTCTGAATTTGGCAATAAGGAGTTCATGATCTGAGCCACAGTCAGCTCTCAGTCTTGTTTTTGCTGACTGTATAGAGCTTCTCCATCTTTGGCTGCAAAGAATATAATCAATCTGATTTCGGTCTTGACCATCTGGTGATATCCATGTGTAGAGTGTTTTCTTGTGTTGTTGGAAGAGGGTGTTTGCTATGACCAGTGCATTATCTTGGCAAAACTCTATTAGTCTTTGCCCTGCTTCATTCCACATTCCAAGGCCAAATTTGCCTGTTACTCCAGGTGTTTCTTGACTTCCTACTTTTGCATTCCAGTCCCCTATAATGAAAAAGACATCTTTTGGGGGTGTTAGTTCTACAAGGTCTTGTAGGTCTTCATAGAACCGTTCAACTTCAGCTTCTTCAGCATTACTGGTTGGGGCATAGACTTGGATTACTGTGATATCGAATGGTTTGCCTTGGAAACGAACAGAGATCATTCTGTTGTTTTTGAGATTGCACCCAAGTACAGCATTTCGGACTATTTTGTTGACCATGATGGCTACTCCATTTCTTCTGAGGGATTCCTGCCCACAGTAGTAGATATAATGGTCATCTGAGTTAAATTCACCCATTCCAGTCCATTTTAGTTTGCTGATTCCTAGAATGTCGACGTTCACTCTTGCCATCTCTTGTTTGACCACTTCCAATTAGCCTTGATTCATGGACATGACATTCCAAGTTCCTATGCAATATTGCTCTTTACAGCATCAGACTTTGTTTCTATCACCAGTCACATCCACAGCTGGGTATTGTTTTTGCTTTGGCTCCATCCCTTCATTCTTTCTGGAGTTATTTCTCCAGTGATCTTCAGTAGCATATTGGACACCTACTGACCTGGGGAGTTCCTCATCCAGTATGCTATTATTTTGCCTTTTCATACTGTTCATGGGGTTCTCAAGGCAAGAATACTGAAGTGGTTTGCCATTCCCTTCTCCAGTGGACCACATTCTGTCAGACCTCTCCACCATGACCCGCCCGTCTTGGGTTACCCCGCAGGCATGGCTTGGTTTCATTGAGTTAGACAAGGCTGTGGTCCTAGCATGATTAGACTGACTAGTTTTCTGTGAGTATGGTTTCAGTGTGTCTGCCCTCTGATGCCCTCTTGCAACACCTACCATCTTACTTGGGTTTCTCTTACCTTGAGCGTGGGGTAGCTCTTCACGGCCGCTCCAGCAAAGCGCAGCTGCTGCTCCTTACCTTGGATGAAGGGTATCTCCTCACCGCCGCCCTTCCTGACCTTCAACGTGGGATAGCTCCTCTAGGCCCTCTTGCACCTGAGCAGCCACTGCTCCTTGGACCTGGGTTGATCTTCCCGGCTGCCACCCCTGGCCTCAGGCGCGGGGTGGCTCCTCTCAGCCGCCAAGGTGATCCTCCCAGAGATCAAATTGCCAACATCCGCTGGATCATGGAAAAAGCAAGAGAGTTCCAGAAAAACATCTATTTCTGCTTTATTGACTATGCCAAAGCCTTTGACTGTGTGGATCACAATCAACTGTGGAAAATTCTGAGAGAGATGGGAATACCAGACCACCTGACCTGCCTCTTGAGAAATCTGTATGCAGGTCAGGAAGCAACAGTTAGAACTGGACATGGAACAACAGACTGGTTCCAAATAGGAAAAGGAGTGCGTCAAGGCTGTAGATTGTCACTCTGCTTATTTAACTTCTATGCAGAATACATCATGAGAAACGCTGGACTGGAAGAAACACAAGCTGGAATCAAGATTGCTGGGAGAAATATCAATAACCTCAGATATGCAGATGACACCACCTTTATAGCAGAAAGTGAAGAGGAACTAAAGAGCCTCTTGATGAAAGTGAAAGAGGAGAGTGAAAAAATTGGCTTAAAGCTCAACATTCAGAAAACGAAGATCATGGCATCTGGTCCCATCACTTCATGGGAAATAGATGAGGAAACAGTGGAAACAGTGTCAGACTTTATTTTTGGGGGCTCCAAAATCACTGGAGATGGTGACTGCAGCCATGAAATTAAAAGACACTTACTCCTTGGAAGAAAAGTTATGACCAACCTAGATAGCATATTCAAAAGCAGAGACATTACTTTGCCAACTAAGGTCCATCTAGTCAAGGCTATGGTTTTTCCCGTGGTCATGTATGGATGTGAGAGTTGGACTGTGAAGAAGGCTAAGCACCGAAGAATTGATGCTTTTGAACTGTGGTGTTGGAGAAGACTCTTGAGAGTCCCTTGGACTTCAAGGAGATCCAACCAGTCCATTCTGAAGGAGATCAGCCCTGGGATTCCTTTGGAAGGAATGATGCTAAAGCTGAAACTCCAGTACTTTGGCCACCTCATGTGAAGAGTTGACTCACTGGAAAAGACTATGATGCTGGGAGGGATTGGGGGCAGGAGGAGAAGGGGATGACAGAGGATGAGATGGCTGGATGGCATCACTGACTCAATGGACGTGAGTCTGACTGAACTCCAGGAGTTGGTGATGGACAGGGAGGCCTGGCGTGCTGCAATTCATGGGCTCGCAAAGAATCAGACACGACTGAGCGACTGAACTGAGCTGAACTGAACTGAAACTTCCTTGAAGGCCTAACCCAGGTCTCTCTTTATTCACAGCTTATGAGAGAGGAGGCCCAATGATGCCTGACATTGGAGAGGTATACCTGACCCACCTGATGGTAGCAGCTGTTTATCTATGTATCTATTTACCTATCTAACTACTGAGTTATAACAGACATATAAAATTGTATGATATTTAAATGTATGTGTAATGGGGTGATATGATAAACTTAAACATTGTGAACAGATTCTCCCCGTCTACTCCATGAAGGAAGAGCCATATCTCTGGAAAATAAAAAATGATTTCAACCATCTTCCCAGCTTAACTGTAAACATCAAGAGGGCAGGGCCCACATCAGTCTCTTTTACAAGCTTTTCCTCAGTGCTGAGCACAATTTCTGGAGTATAGTAGTTCCTCAATAAACACCCCTATCTCTCACTTCTGGAGTTTAAATTGTACCTGAAAACCTGATTCCAGAGTAAGAAGACTTTAAATGATAAACCATTTCCATTAATATTAATGGAAAAGATGCTGCTGCATTCCATTCCAATGTGAGACCTCTAATTAATTTTGTATAGGTAGAAAAATATCTCAACTGAACAATGAAGGTAAACTTTTATAAGTAATAAACTATAACTTGTAAGTAAGCAAAGGGACCTTCCTTGTGGTCCAAGGGTTAGGAATCCACATTTCCAGTGTAAGGAGTACAAGTTCCTTTCCTTGTCAGGGAACTAAGATCCTACATGCTGTGAGCCACAGCCAAAAAAAATAATTATAAAAAAAAGTAAATGAATACTGTTTGACATGAGATATAATAAAAGTTTATTACACTTGACAAAAGCAGGAGAAACTTCTTGAGAGTTGGTGGGGGTGGCAAAGAAAGAGTATTAGGGTGTCATTCTTTAGAAGGTGCATTTTTCTTTCTGCCCAGTTTCATCCACTGATTTTTCAGTCTTTTGGGAGATTATGGTTATTTCCCATTCAGACTAGCCTTAAAAATATCACAGCACATAAAATCTCTTACAGGTCAAAATAAATGCTAATATATGAGAGGACTTTGAAACGTGAAGATACTTCATGAACTGAAGAGCTTGAAGATCTAAAAGCAATTTCTGTTATTGGCTAGATGAACCCAAAGCAAAGCATCTGCATTCTTTACAGTAAGTCACACAATTCACTTATGTTCCATACGATTTTCTCTGACTAGGAAACTTTTGTTTGGAGTAAATTGAGGAGGGTATCTTTTTCTGAAATGGTAATATTGATACATTATTTCTTTATGTTTTTTTCAAGTGAAAACAGAAAAGAATCATCTCAAAAGTGGAGTAACTTTCTAAGGGCTCTTAGGAAGACAACTACTAACTGACAGTCACTGTGTGAAGTAAATCCGTATCTGATGATTGATCTAATCCTGACTCTGAGCACACTAGAAGCTCTACATTGACTTGGATGCTGCTGACCTCTGTTATGAACATGCACGGCTCTGTCAACAACTTACTAACTTTGCTTTTGTTGGAACAAAGCCCAAAAACAGTTGATCTGCTACTTGATGAGGGAAATGAGGGCACGGTAGGGAGAATGCTTGGCTCCAAAGACCCCCACAGCCCAGTCTTTCCCCGCTCAGGTCCCATCTGTCTACCCAGATGCCTTTCTCCTTACTTCCTTGCACCCCTGTGATTCATCACATATTCAGTTTTGAAAGTCTCAAAAACAGTTCAAAAAGGCAATTTGAATTTCAAACCTTGGTTTAGAGATATATGTATATTTTAAGTTTTCTAATGTTGGTAAAAAGTGCACTCAACTCTTCAATCAGAATTTAAAGGTAGATAGATATTCTTGTAGAACTTTTAGTATATCTCTATATTTTACTTTACATAATAATTACTAGTTTGAGTATCTTTTTTCTCAGAGTAAATGCAACTCCTCATGGGAAAGACTTTATTTTTTTTTCATTGCATTATCTCCTATGCTTCTCACATACAAGGCACTGTTTTGAAAATATGAATGCAATAGATGCCACATGGAGAGCCTGAAAGAAAGTCTATTTTAAAGATTTCCCATATATTCACTCATAAAGTCATGCCCTTATCTATCTGCATGTTGAACTCCCAAAGAAGAATCCAAGTAGGTGGCCAGTATTCTAGCTTATCTGGTTTAAGTGCATACTAAAATTAATGGTAGATTTCCAGTTTTAATCATAGTCCATTGCCTAAGTATCATGACTTTAAGGTACATTCTATAGGGTACATACTATAGCTGTGATTATCTATATTCTTCCTAATGGAATGATTTTTCCATCTCTTCATTCTGTTCATATGTACTTTGAAATTCTCCCTGGAACTTCATGTAGATATATTTGTTTTCAGGATCTCTTACCTTTGCTTTAGGTGGTTACAATTCATCTTCAGGTCCAGGCACATTTGTCATCTGGAATTATTCTTTAACATAGCATGCAATTAATTGACCTTTAGCTTTCAATTTTTTTGTGCCACTGAAATTGACCAATTATGTCACTTGCTTCAACTCTTATCCATTTATTTAGTTTTTATCCTGTAGTATGGTACTGGACACTATATGTTGTAACATAAACAATTTTTAGGAATCCAAAATTAGCAACATTCTACTCCCAAGGTATACATTCTTAAATGTTAATCAAATGCTTTGAAGTTGAAAGACACATTCAACATTCATGTTTGTCATGTCTTCAACAAGAAAAAGTTGTTTTTGTTCTACAAATGGTAAGGGATTACAGGAACAAACAATGGGCAACCTGAATTTATGACAACAGTCTTTGACAAATAGAAAGATATGCTTCTATTGAAATAAAAACGAAACATCCTTTGGTATCTGGGAGGGAAAATAGAATTTCAGAGATTATTTTCCTCATCAAATGAGAGCTAATAAGAACTGATGACTGAGACAGGTGGTAGAATTAACTAGGCCAACCATCCAATCATACAAGCTGACACAAATCACTTGAATGTACTTTTCAGGCTGAAAACATGGGTTCTGAAACCCATCAAAATAAATTTTACAGATGGTTTGACAAAATGTCATCATGTAGGATACAAATCATTTTCTGTACTCTTTCAATGCATATTTGTTTTTGTTTTTTGAAATAAAAATTCCATACTAGAGGTTTCCTTTAGCTCCTAACTCTATTAACAAGTTATTAAAATAAATCTTAGATACTTCATGATATTACCTGAAAAACAGATATGTACACACATCCATCTACTTTCCCCCTTGTTAGAAAGAATGAAATCGTGTTTTAAAGTGTTCTGATATTGTAATGTCAAAACATTTTAACAAGTGTTAAGGATGCTCTCTGCTGAGAAAGAGAGCATATTAGTTATACCTTAACATTGCTGACCTAATCTAGGTCATCATTCTTCCCTGAAATTAAGGTATGATAATATTCCTGACTGGTCTTACATGCTTCTTAATGACCCAATTAACCACAATGGTATAGTTACTCACCTAGAGCCAGACATCCTGGAGTGTGAAGTCAAGAGGGCCTTAGGAAGCATTATTATAAAAAAAGCTAGTGGAGGTGATGGAATTCCAGCTGAGCTATTTCAAATCCTAAAAGATAATGCTGTTAAAGTGCTGCATTCAATATATCAGCAAATTTGGAAAACTCAGCAGAGGCCACAGGACTGGAAAAGGTCAGTTTTCATTCCAATCCCAAAGAAGGGCAATGCCAGAACATGTTCAAACTACCACACAATTGTACTCATTTCACATGTTAGCAAGGTAATGCTCAAAATCCTTCAAGCTGAGAAACCTGTATGCAAGTTAAAAAGCAACAGTTAGGACCTTACATGGAACAACTGACTAGTTCAAAATTGGGAAAGGAGTACATCAAGGTTGTATATGGTAACCCTGTTTATTTAACTTATATGCAGAGTACATTATGCGAAATGCTGAGCTGGGTGAATCACAAGCTGGAATCAAGATTGCCAGGAGACATATCAAGAACCTCACATATGCAAATGGTAATACCCTTATGGCAGAAAGTGAAGAGGAACTAAAAAGCCTCTGATGAAAGAGGAGAGTGAAAAAGCTGGCTTAAAACTCAACATTCAAAAAATGAAGATCATGGCATCTGGTCCCATTACTTCATGGCAAATAGATGGGGACACAATGGAAATGGTGACAGACTTTATTTTCTTGGGCTCCAAAATATCTGTGATGGTGACTGCTGCCAAGAAATTAAAAGATGCTTTCTCCTTGGAGGGAAAGTTATGACAAACCTAGACAGTGTATTAAAAAGCAGACATCGTTCTGTCAACAAAGTCTGTATAGTCAAAGCTATGGTTTTTCCAGTAGTCATGTATAGATGTGAGAGTTGGACCATAAAGGAGGCTGAGCACCAAAGAATTGATGCTTTTGAGTTGTGCTGCTGGAGAAGGCTCTTGAGAGTCCTTTGGACAGCAAGGAGATCAAACCAGTCCATCCTAAAGGAAATCAACCCTGAATATTCATTGGAAGGACTGATGTTGGAGCTGAAGTTCCAATACTTTGGCCACTTGATGCAAAGAGCAGACTCATTGGAAAAGACCATGATGCTGGGAAAGATTGAGGGTATTGGGAGAAGGGGGTGACAGGGGATGAGACGGTTGGATGGCATCATCGACACAATGGATATGAGTTTGAGCAAACTCCAGGAGATAGGAAGGACAGAGGAGCCTGGTGTGCTGCAGTCCATTGGGTCGCAAAGAGTCAGTTATGACTTAGCCATAAACAACATTCCTTACTGGTCTTATATGCTTCCAGGAGGTTAAATGCTGACTCTAGAAGGATCAACTATCCTACCAAATCACATGGTAGTTACAACCCAAATGGACCTGAATTATGTTAGGCACAGCTCGGTTAGTGGTCTCATGTAGACATAGTTGGGTAGGCTCATTCCTTAGATATGAGATGAAGATTGATTCTCTTGGAACTATGTGAATAGAATTTTCAACATACATCATTCTAGGAGAAGGATATCCATATACTCTCTCACAGAGACTCAAGAGACATTTGTTGACTTGTTTAAGGTTGGCTGCTTTTTCAGCAGGAATGGAACTTGGATGCCAATCTAGAAGCTCAAACCGTGATATTTTGCTTTTCCCATGACGTTACACATTACTAACAGCACTGGTGTACTGAAGTGATGAAGTGAAAGTCGCTCAGTCATGTCCAACTCTTTGTGACCCCATGGTCTGTAGCCTGCCAGGCTCCTCTGTCCATGGATTTCTCCAGACCAGAATTCTGGAGTTGGGTAGCCATTCCCTTCTTCAGGGGATCTTCCCAATCCAGGTCTCCTGCAATGCAGGCAGATTCTTTACCATCTGAGCCACCAGGGAAGCCCAAGAATACTGAAGTGGGTAGCCTATCCCTTCTCCAGCAGATCTTCCTGACCCAGGAATTGAACCAGGGTCTCCTGCATTGCAGGCAGATTCTTTACCAGCTGAGCTACCAGGGAAGATGTATAACAACTGAGTTTCCAAGGGAAAATAAGAAAGCTCTGACTTGTAGCAAATTCTCCCATGATGGCCTATTTCAAGCTAACAATATGATATAATTATACACAGAATCGTAAAGTAATGTACAGTAGCACTCCATTATATAATATTTCCACCCTACAGAGACAGCAAACACAAATAACTTCAAGCATATAAGTATTTGTAAAATAACTGAAAAGTGATGAGTCTGAGTACTATCTTAGCTTTTGATAATTTATTTCATAGTAAGTTTTTTTATAATTTAATTTTGAATAATAGCTATATTTAACCACTGGCTTGTAAAATTTCTGAATATGTAACAATTGTCTCCCATGAGCCAGTACACGCTGGACCCAGCATTTTATTGCCTGATATTTGCATAAAGACTAAGAATAATGAATATCGGCATTTTAAACATTTCATGTTAAATCTACACCTTACTCACCACTTAGTACTGATCTATTTCTGTACCTGCAATCAGAATACTTAGATGACAAAAAAAGAGGAGAATGTAAGCTTCTTTAGGCAACTCTATGAAGGGGAAAATTTGGAAAGCTGAGCCAGACTTTGAAGGCAGGTTTGAAAAGAGGAACTAAGTAAGAACTAGGAGCTATCTCAAAATTAGGAAGGAAGTTAAGGGATTGAAGCAACAAGCAAGAAAGCCTGTTGCTCCTGGACAGATTCCCAGAATAATTTTTTCTCATTTTCGATCACCAATGTGTTTTTCCTAGACAACTCACAGATATATATGCCATTTTTATTTTAGTGCTATGAATTACTACAGGCCTATTAAAACTTCGCTTCCTCTTTTCCCATATCCCTAGATGACTCAGAATTTTTAATTTCCATGATGTAAGATCATCAAGCTTCATTTCTGGATCCCACTCAAATCTTCTCTCTAGCATACAACTCATTTCTGACACAAGTTTTGAATCCTCAACTGCCTGTAAGCATCTCTAAGAGAGTGGCCTCAAATGCCAATTTGATCACAACAACCTTATCATATCCTACCCAAAGAAGCTGAACCCACCTGATTTTCTGACTTCTGTGGGTGACCCCACTGATCACGTAGTCATCCACACTTGTTGACTTTTCACCTTCACTTGATTGTTTAATCTAGTTAATTCTCCCACTGAAAGGCCTTCTTAATACACCTCTTCTTTTCTGTCGAGATATTACTGACATATAACACCATGTTAATTTAAGGTGTTCAGTGTGTTGACCTGATACACTCATATATTGCAAAATGATAATCACCATAGCATTAGCTAACAGCTCCACCATATCATATAACTTGTTCTCTGGTGAGAACGTTTAAGATCTACTCCATAGCACATTTCAATTATATAACACATCATTATTGACTGCAATAATAATGCTGTGCATTAGATCCCCAGAACTTATTCATCTTATAACCGATGGTTTGTGCCCTTTGACTAACATCTCCCCATAGCACCCCCTCCACCCCCAAAGCCACTGTTCTGAAACCAAGTCTCCATAAAACTGAACTCCTCTACTGAGTTTATGATTAACCTCTCTACCCAAAATGTTATTCCTTTTCACATCCAACACCTGTTCCCCAAAAGATTGAGTGGTATCAAAGAAAAGAGGTGACTGAAGCTGCACAAAAGCCGCTGTGTCCTTGTCCCTTGAAGTAAAAGGCTTTTGCTATAGTCTTCCAGGCCTTCTCTGAGCTTCAAAAGGCTGGCTCAAGAGTTAATGATTAGGAAATGTTAAGAAAAGATGTAGAAACAAAGATATTTGTTAGGTTGGGAAACTGGTTAACGATTTAGACTGTAAGCTAGCTAAAAGGCAGAATCACCAAACTCCCAGTTTCCTGAAAGATAATAAAGGTCTGACACACATGCCAAAGTTGTTTTTATAGGAAGCGGACCCCCACCAGATGAAAACTTCTGACCATAAGCATGTAGACCCCAGACTGGTTGAAACCAGATTGGTGATGCACAAAACTTCACCTTGATGCCAACCAATCTGAGACCAATCAATCTGAGAACTGAGCACAAGCTGATCGCACACCCTGTGCCCCCCTCCATTGCACTGCCTATAAAACTTTGTCTTCTAACTAGCAACTTGGAGATGGTCTTAGGACATTAGTCCACCATCTTCCTAGACTGATGGTCTCCTGAATAAAGCAACTTTTCTTTTCTCACCAACATTTGTCGGTCAAAGGCTTTTTTAGACTCCACATATGTTATATCATACAGTATTAACTTTTCTCTATCTGACAGAATGCCCTCTTTCTATGAAACTCTTCTTTTCTATAGAATTGCCACCCACTAACTCTACTAACAGGGCTTCTGTGTCTTATGGCGATGATGTGTGATTTTATTATCTGTGATTATGGCAATGATTTCTCCTTTGGCCTCTTTGTTTCTGATTCCTCCAATCTGCTCATTTTGTCAAATTTTATCTCCCTCAAGCGTCTACCTAAAATCTGTCAGTGCCTCTTGAATCTAGCCCAGATGTCTTCTTCTGGCTTCATAGTCTTACATTCCAACTGTGTGTCCCATGACTCCAACTTCTACCCCACACTAGTTAAGGCCATTGTTTCCTAAGTATGCCTGTCCCCTTCCCAGCTCCCAACTTTAACCATTTTACTATTTCTGCCTGGAGTTACCTTTTCATCAATGACATCACTTTTCTTCCTGATCTCAGCTTTCCATCTAGTGGAATCATTTGTTCTTCTTTTATGGCACACAGCACCTTCTACCTTTTATAAGTCAATTGGGTAATTGTTTTATTCTATTAGAAAATGTAAAACAATGTCTTACATTTTTTCTACATTTTTGCAGGCCTCAGACTAGAGATATATGCTGACTGATTGAGATGGGAAGTCAGACACGTTTTAGAGTTTCTTCTAGACTAACTCTGTTAGGACTGTGAGAGAGAAAAAAGCCATGGAATGTTGATTGCCAGTTCAGAAAAAAATCAATAAGAACAATAATGTAACAGTATTAATAGTTATAATTCATAAGTGTCTGCTCTGTTGTCAGACACTTGCTAGGTGATCTTTCTCTCTCTATATCCCTCCAGATTCTTACTACTTAGCAAGTGATGCATTATACATGACTAAATTGCAAAGAAACTAAGTGACCTTTGCTAGAATTTTGACTCAGGACTCCCTTTAATCAAAGCTCATATATTTCCAGTATCTGTTGGGAAGGAGGACAATACTAGCCCAGAAATACCTGAGAATGAGAGGACGAGCCCACCTCTTTGTCAACTTTTTTTCTGCACAAACATTTAAAATTTGCCTAAATCTTACATCTACAAATCACTTGATTTCAAGAAGGGTGTACTCTTGACCTCCTCCTGTAAGAGGTACACCTTTTGGGTGTGACTCAGGTTGACTTTTTCAGCTTGACTCCTTTCAAAACATCTTCTTTCATATGTACATAATACTGGCATCACCTCAGAACAAGTTCTTTATACTAAGAAATGTGATAAAAGATTAATTTTTAAGGACCAAGAGATATGCAAATATCAAATATAATAAAATCAAGTCAACCCACATGTGAAAAATTCTATTGAAATGAAAAACATGGATAATAATCTATAAATAAAATTCCAAAGTGTGATACCACAGGGGCCATTGGACACCCAGTTTCTGGGCTAGAAGATGGGGGTTGGGGCTCAAATGACAGCACTTCCCAACGTTGGCTACAATTGAACTTGTATTCAAGGGGCTTTGAGATCATGTAGAAGTCAACAGATCTAAATTTTGTTTATTTTTTGTATTTTTACTTTATAAACAGAATGATATAGAAAAAAGGGGGCTTTGGGATTAGGCAGAATTTGATTTCTGGCTCCACCCCTTGCTAGCTGGGTGTTCTGGGGTAAGTCACCTAGGCTTTCTGAATCTGAGTTTCTCAAAATGAATCTAACATTACCTACTTGAAATCACTGTTTTCAAAATAATGACATATACAACCATTGTCTATGGATGTCTAACTTAGTTTAAAAAAAATAATCACATTTATTATTCACAAGTCTAAGGTTGAGTGGTTCTTTTGGTCTGTACCAGCCTTGGTCAATGTTGACTGGGCTCACTCATGCATCTGCCATCAGTATGCAGGCCAGCTGGGCCAGGATGGTCTAGGGTGGCCTCATTCTCATGTCAGATGACTGGCTACCTGTTGGTTGGTATGAGAGAGTTGACCTGGCCACACGCTTTTAATCACTTAGCATGCTAGACTGGACTTGTCTGGTGATTGCAGCCATGAAATTAAAAGATGCTTACTCCTTGGAAGAAAAGTTATGACCAACCTAGATAGTATATTCAAAAGCAGAGACACTACTTTGCCGACCAAGGTCCGTCTAGTCAAGGCTATGGTTTTTCCAGTAGTCATGTATGGATGTGAGAGTTGGACTGTGAAGAAGGCTGAGCGCCGAAGAATTGATGCTTTTGAACTGTGGTGTTGGAGAAGACTCTTGAGAGTCCCTTGGACTGCAAGGAGATCCAATCAGTCCATTCTGAAGGAGATCAGCCCTGGGATTTCTTTGGAAGGAATGATGCTAAAGCTGAAACTCCAGTACTTTGGACACCTCATGCTAAGAGTTGACTCATTGGAAAAGACTTTGATGCTGGGAGGGATTGGGGGCAGGAGACGAAGGGGACGACAGAGGATGAGATGGCTGGATGGCATCACTGACTCAATGGACGTGAGTCTGGGTGAACTCCGGGAGTTGGTGATTGACAAGGAGGCCTGGCGTGCTGCGATTCGTGGGGTTGCAAAGAGCCGGACACGACTGAGTGACTGAACTGAACTGAACTGATATGGAAGCTGAGGAAGATTCTTAAAGAGCTAGTCAGAGCAAGACATGATACAAGTCCAGATTCAAAGGTGAAGGAAACAGATTCCATCTCTTGATGGGAGAAGCTACAAAGTCACATCATAAAGAGATATGGATATAGGATGGGACCATTTTTGCAGTCTATCACATGACCACTTTGAAAAATTGTCAGTGTTTTCTAAAATTGAGCATATGCATTCCTTTTGATCCAATAATAGCATTCCTAGACATATACCTAAAAGATACATTCATATAAGCTCAAAAAAGATACACTGGAATGTTCAGAGCAACACCATTCATAATAGCCCCAAACTGCAAACTACCCAAATACCCATTAGCTTGCCTATTTAGAATTACTATTATATTATTATTATTTACATTATGGTATTTCCATATCATGGAATACTATGTGCAGTGAAAATGAACAAACTACAACTACATGCAATAATACAGATGGATAGTACAAGAATTATGCTGAAAGTAAAAAGCCAGACATAGAGAAGTACATATTCTCTGGTTCCAGCTACATAAACTTCAAAACCAGGCAAAGTCAATCTATTCTATTCGAAATCAAGGTAGTGGTTACCTTTGGGATAAGGGATTGGAAATGTGCAGAAGGCAGAAGAGGGTCCTCAAGGGTGCTGGCCATGTTTTGTTTCTTGATCTGGATGCTGATTAAACAAGTGTGTTCAGTCTTTGAAAATTCATGAGTTAAGCACTGTTTTGTATGCATACCTTATATCAATTAAAACGTTTCTAAAAGATAGCATATTTGAAGGTACCTATTCATAGCAGGCTCTCAAATATTTATCTTTCCCCTTCACATTCCCTAAAGAGACTATGTTATGTGGTAACAATTTTCATTGTTATCTATTTAGCATGAAACAATCAATCATTTATGTGAATGTAAACAGAACACCCAAAGATAATTAAAACAACAAGCACACTTAAATCTTGTGTTTTTAAAGTAACTCTTCTGCCTGAGATATGATATTGGTATTCAAAGGACTGCATGCAGTATGACTGGACAGAGTCTCAGTTGTCTTGATTCTTTTTTGTTTGTTTGTTTTTTCCAGTAAGATCAGCAAGTGAAATCAGGGTTATATTCAATTTTCAGGTCAATGTCTTATGTCCATTCCTTTTTTCCTTACTCAAAAAAAATTGGAATGCAAGAAATCAAGTAAAACTTTATTGCAGAGATAACTGTTCATTCTCCCTGATATACAGAAGAGGGGAAAATCAGTCCAGACTCTGAAGATACAATGATGAGCTAGACAGATTATATCCCTACTCTAAAGGAACTTGACATCATTCATAGTGATAAAATACTTGCAAAATATCCACAGTTAATCAGAATAATGAGTGTGTTTTGGCAGTAAACTAACAACTGCTAAATCAGAGCATGGCACTAAATGAAGTGAAGTCACTCAGTCGTGTCCAACTCTTTGCGACCCCATGAACTGTAGCCCATCAGGCTCCTCCATCCATGGAATTTTCCAGGCAAGAATACTGGAGTGGGTTGCCATTTCCTTCTCCAGGGGATCTTCCCGACCCAGGGATCGAACCCAGGTCTCCCACATTGCAGGCAGATGCTTTACTGTCTGAGCCACCAGGAAAGCCCAATAATATAGCATTAATCTGGATAGGGCTGGGTTTTGCTGTGGCAAAAATTATCTCCTCGGTTAAGAGACATGAAAATAATGAAGATTCCTTTTTTTCTTTTGCAGCAAGTTTTTCAACTGGGAATTTTGCTCTACTTTACCCCCAACCTAGGAACAATATCAATCTGGAACACTGTATATCATCATAATATATAGAGAGAAAAGATGACAAACACACACTTGGCTATTAAAGCTCCCACCTGAAAGTGACACATGTCACTGCAGCTCATATTTTGCCAGCCAAAGTTAGTCATGTGGCTATACCTAACTTCACATGGTTGGTGAAGTTCAAAACTATCATTCAAAAGAAGAGACAGCCAGACCATTGGGGAACAACCTTAATAACTACCACGTACTGTCAATGTGCAAGTCTTAAAATATTAAAATAGCTTTCTTTCATTCTTGGTCACCAAATATACTTTGATCCCTACCCTTCCTACCCAAAATGTATCTTGATAATCACAAGAAGGAATGACTTATAATCTGAACATATATTAGCATAAATCTATCCTGGTATTATTTAGAAGATGTCAGAGCTGGAAGAGACCTTTTATAGCATCTAGTTCAACCCTTTTATATTAGAGACTATGTAAGTCAGAGGCAACCTGTTTCGAGCCAGAGATACTTGTAGTAAAACCAGAACTTGAATCGAGTTTAATGCTTTTAATTCAGAGTGTCAGCTTTGTATGTAAAGGAAAGGAATTGCACGTTGTGGTACTGTCTGACACATTTATAACTTTGGCTGAATTATATTGTCTTTGTCCATTCAATAAATATTTATTCAGCACTTACAGGCAGTGAACTAGATACTGTAGTAAATAAAAGATGAAACAGCCACAGAATCTACACTCAAAGAGTCAGAGGCTGGGAGAATAAACTAAGTAATGGGATAAGTATATTAAGAGTCACAAAGGAAATAGCAAAGGTCATTTTTGCCCTTGACAGGATTAACTGTTAATAATAGCTGGTCAAGAATTGGTATGTAAAGGTCACCTGATCTTTGACAAGGGAGCCCAAAACCTACAATTGAAAAAGGACAGCCTCTTCAAAAAATGGTGCTGGGAAAACTGGGTATTCACATGCAAAAGAATGAAATTGGACTTTTATCTTACACTATACACAAGAATCAACTCAAAATGGATTAAAGACTTAAACATAAGACTTGAAATGTAAAACTCCTAGAAGAGTAGGGGGAAAAGCTTCATAACATTGGTTTTGGCAATGATTTCACAGATAATGGCACCAAAAGCACAGGCAATAACAACAAAAACAACTAGGACTATATCAAACTAAAAAACTACACAGCAAAGGTGATAATCAATAGGGTGAAGACAACCTACAGAATGGGAGAAAATATTTGCAAATCATATATTTGATGAGAGATTAATCCTCAAAAATTTTTAAGAATTCCTACAACTTAATAGCAAAAAAGTAAAAAAATAAAAAATAAAAACATGTAGTGGCTCAAAATGAGCTAAGGAACTGAACAGACACTTCTCCAAAGAAGACACACAAATGGCCAATTGGTATATTTTTTAAATGCTCAACTTCACTACTCATCAGGGAAATGCAAATCAAGACCACAATGAGATATCACCTCATACCTGTTAAAATGGTTATTATCAAAGAAACAAAAGATAACATACTAGCTTTGTAAAATAAGTTTGACAATTTTCTCTTCTTTTTGTATCTATATATCTGTGTGTGTATATATAAAAATAGATACAGATAGATAGATAGATAGATATAAATGTTTTGAAAATTTTGGGGGGCCAGTCTATTGACCAGAAATCAATCACTGCCCACATGTAATTGCAAGGGCATGTGGATAACAGAGTCAGGTGTGTATCCAGTAAGAAAAGAAGACACAGATATTGATTTGCACTAGTGGTCTGCTACAGTAATTTATATTATTTTAGAAAACTTCCATTGCATCTACACTTTTATATTTATTGACAGAAATTTATTCATCGAATTCTTTATGATTTTTATAAATCTCCATTATCTTTGGTTATGTGGATATAATAGTGTTTATTGACATATCCTCTCTTTATCCATATATCTGTCTGGCTGGAGGCTTATTAGTAATTTCTTTCATAAAGCTAGGTTTTTGTTTTGTTGAGTTTATTATTTTCTATTTTCTGAATTCCTTTGCTATCATTGTGTTTTCCCTTTATTTTCTTGCATTACTCTATTCCTTGAGCTCTTCTGTTTGGAATCCTCGATGTTTCAAAAAGTTCTCTTTTCTTTCATAAAAAAAATTCTCTCTTCTTTCATACACTCTTTCCTCTATTTGTACCACCTGTGGTAATAAAGAAAACTCCCAATCAGTTGTAACAGGGATTTTTCCCTGTCTAACTAACACAAGGCAAATATAGGAGGAAGTAATCTGTGGTAGCAACAATAATGATACAGAGCAGGACCCTGTGGGGCTCCTGGGTACAAAAGCCTTTCTGTGTCTACCGTGTCTTGACTACACGATATAGGTTTGAGCTTCCCTGAGTTCCAACCAGAAGTTTCAAATAGTTGCTAATTAGGGAAGTGAGGGGATGCAGTAACAAGGGAGGAACAATCAAAAGAAACAATAGTGTAGCCTTGGGGCAGGGTCCTGGACCCTCAATCAAGGCATATACAGAACAATGTATTTGAGCTGTTTTGCATCAGTCCTGAGTGTTCATTGCAAGGACTGATGCTAAAGCTGAAACTCCAATACTTTGGCCACCTCATGCGAAGAGTTGACACATTGGAAAAGACCCTGATGCTGGGAAGGATTGAGGGCAGGAGGAGAAGGGGACGACAGAGGATGAGATGGCTGGATGGCATCACTGACTCGATGGACATGAGTTTGAATGAACTCCGGGGAGTTGGTGATGGACAGGGAGGCCGGGCGTGCTGCGATTCATGGGGTCGCGAAAAGTCGGACACGACTGAGCGACAGAACTGAACTGAACTGAACTGAACAGATACTGAAACCCCCACCAGGTGGGAGAAGTTAACTGCGTGCTGCCCACAAGCACTAGCACCACCAACCAATCAGAAGAATGCCCATGAGCTGACCACGCCCTCTTTGAACCATTCCTGTAAAACTCCTCACTACCCTCTCTAGGACACAGTTTTGAGGGCAATAAGCTGCTGGGACCCCCTTTGCCTGGCAAAGCAGTAAAGCTATTCTTTTCTACTTCCCTCAGAACTCTGTGTCTGAGATTAATTCAGTGTCGCGGGCACAGAAGCCAGATTCGGCTTCAACATCACAAGGTGATTTTGAGACCCGAAGGCACTGATGTAAAACTTAGTACCGCCCACCCCCTCGCCTGCCCCAAATAACTGGTAGCAAGAAAACACTCTTCAAGGATTGGGGCTTGTGGGTTTTTCTCTGGGTGAGAGAGATGAATGTAGGGAAATGGGTGGAATCAGTAAAAGTCATTAGGAAAGTAATATCCAGTGATCTTGTAGCATTTAGAGTTCATTTCCTCCAGAGCGGCATTGCCTCAGTGCATCTTTCAATGCTGCTCATTCAGTCAGATCGCCCTTTTGAAAGGCAGTGGAATTTGCCCTTCTCAACACAACCCTCAGCAGCTGGGGAAGTGGAGCTTGTCATGGCTGAGGGCTCGCTAGAAGGTTTACATGCAACCCAGTGGCAGGAATGCCGCTTGGAGGAAAGAGAACAGGAAGCTCAAGACTACAGCCAGTTAAAAATGCCTCCTCATTAGCAGCAATTAGCACTCAGTCATGCCTGGGAGATTGTCCCCATAAAGCAGGTCAAATCAATTACTGCCTGCCTCTTAGACAAAGGAGAAGACCATTGCAGATTGCTATGGTTAGTTCTGAGTTTTTGTGTCTGAGACCAGGAGAAGATTTGATGACACTTGAAAATCTCCTCCCAAGAGGAGGGCTTCACCTCTTTTCTTCTGTTCTGTGTGCACAAAGAAATATAGCTGCTGTCAAAAAAGGCCTGTGAGCATCTTGGAGGTTTTGGTTGCAGGAGAATTGGGGCCAACTTCAAGGATGCTGGAAACTTTGTGACTTTGTGAATGGATGCAGGGAGCTGGAGGGGCTTGCTCACGGTGAGAGAGATGGAAAGAGAAGTAAATTCACACGTGACATGGATGCTAATTCCCTTCCTAACATAGATACAAACCAGCTTGAAAGAAAATCAAAGAATTGATCATTTCCCTGCTAATGGCTATGCTGGTGACAGTTTTTGTCTTTTTAGGAGGTGATGGAGAAGGGTCAGCCAAGGTGCTTTTATGAGCTTCTGGGGAAAAAAAGAAATATAAGTGCTGGCCAGGGCCCTGGTGTGGATTCTTAGCAGCTAGTGAATGTGCCCAGAGGCAGTCTCTGTCCTCTTGCACTGCTGGAGCCCAGAGAATAAAAAAGCAGACTCCTTGGGAAAGAGGAAGAGATCTCTGCTTTTAATGTATCATTTCATGTCAATAACAGTTTGAGTAATTTTCATTTGGTGTTCACAATAAGGTGCTCTCAATTAATATTACCTTGCATTTATATAGTTCATTTTATCATATGATAAACGCACTTTACAAGTGCCAAGAGCTGCTGTCCTGTAGAACAGCGATGCCCTAGATAATATAAAGCTTCTCTTCAGTTGCCCTCTGTCTCAATGTTCTGAGAAAATTCCCTAGGCTCCTGCCCCAAGTGCCCCTCGGAGGTGTCATTAGCTGGAATCAGGATGGGAAGCTGCAGCAGGGTTATAAACTCAGGGCAGGGACACCCTGAGATGTGGCTGGGGTTCTATATCTGCCTTCTCAGTCTCACATCAAACCTCCTCCAAAACATACACACACACACACACACACTCACACACACACACAGTATCTCAGAAAAAAAAAAGTGTTCTTGCTATGCTCTCTAAGTTTTATGACAAGTCCCTTCCTCTGGGCTAGATTGTGGTCCTGAAATCACTGCAGTACTAGAATTCATCAGCAAAAAGCTTCTAATGGCATTTCTCAAAATATCTGAGACAACCTGCAGGACAATCACTGAGGATGCTTGTTAAAAAGCAAAAGGCCAGGTTCCTCCAACTCCTATTGAAGAGGAATCAGAGGGTAAGGGGTTCATATAATTCTCACATCCACCAAAGTCTGAGAAATGCATGTTTGATTTCCTAGTGACATAAAGTTTTGCTTATAGTTAATAATACTGGGGCTATAAGACTTGATATGTACTCTGCGTGATTCCTTCATTCATGGTTTTTCAAATTCTTACTGTGAAGCACAAACCTTTCTTTGATGAACCTTTTTCTTTCTTTGGCCAGGGTTTCCAGGATAAAAGTGTTCCCAGCCTAGGTCAGGGCCTGGGGTAACCAAGAGACTAGAGGAGTTAAGGCTCTAATCACCACAAGTCATGGAGATTTCCATAGGAAGAACAGAAATCGAGACAGGCGAGGTATGGAGTAATGGGCTAAAAGCTGTGTTTGGAAATTCAGTCAGTTAAGTCAGGAAGCCAACATGGTGAATGCACTGATATTAAAATGACCATCAGCTTTCCAACAAGGCTCCCTAAATGCAGACTTCACAACATGGATGGGGTGAATGGACTTCACCAATGACATTTGCACCGGCCTCTTTCACTGTTCTGTCAACACCCTTAACAGCATCAATACCTGTATTGTTTACCTATTTATCCATGCAGCTTTCATCCACTCAGCTAGCAGGTGTTCTGAAGATCCTGCTATGCTCCAGGCACAGAGCTTTGAGCTGAGGACTCAAAGATGAAGAGTTCCTGCACCTGAAGGACATCAGAAGAAAACAGATGGATGAATGAGAAACCAAGGAAATGTGCAAGCTGTTCCTTCCTCCACCTTCATTTTACTTCCATCACAGCCACCTCTGAGTGTATTCCAATGTGAATCTCATCATCAGTCAGAGCAACCCACAGGCGTGACCTTGAGTCCACATCTTACCTTCTTAGACCCTGAGATCTTTATCAGCCATCTCTCGAACTCTCTTCGACTGGTTCCCCCAGCAGCATGTTGGCGTTTGTTCTCTTCCCTTTCTCTATTTTTCATGACTAATTTGGACCTCGCTTGTCCTTTTCCCCATTTTCACACCGGGTGCACCCTTCCAACACTTCCTACCTGATCTTTAGAATTTCTTTTCTCCTTGAACTTATGTGGAGACTTTGCTAGGTCAATTCAAGCTGCCAAGTTCCATTTTAATTTGCTTTCTCCATTCACATGCAGTGGTCATCGCACAGGTGGAGAAAGTCATGAAAATGTACCAGCTGGGACTGTTCCAAACCTATCCTCTGTGTCCTCCACTTGGCCCTTTCAGTGGCTCTGCTGTTCTTTATTTATATTTCCTTAATGGCTTTTGCGGACATTTTCTTCACTTCTCAAGGTCTTAGCCTCACTCCTGTCTCCCTTACTCAGAGCAGGCAAGCTTGTCTCCGGTGTTCTGTAGACCGTCCAGAAGACTCAGCTGAACTTTTCAATTCCCCCTCCTCCCAGTCATGATATTCTTCACACTGCTCCAAATTTCTGTTTCTCATTAAGTCACACCTTTTGTCTGAACAACTCATCTCATCCTTTCAAGACTAACTCTTGCATCTGGGTTCAATGAAAGAAAATGTCACATTCAAATAATTTTTGGAAGTCAAGTTTATTTTACGCCTCCTTTGGGGGATTTACATGGCACATTAGCATATTAAAAGCTTTGAGAAGCTGTGCAGTAATAAAAATGTTTAATTTTGTTTAAACCAATGTTTCTCATTAACTGTAGAACCCTTTCTTTGAGCAATACCTATTAATACTCTGGGTAACTCATTTTGGAAAACATTCCTTGAACATAGATTATAGAAGCTCGAGAACTTGTTTTAATATCTTTTCATCCTATCTCCTAGTATAAACCCCTTTTCCTGTGGCCTGGTTTCTTTTTACAAATAATTGATCTTCAATAAATGTTTGCTTCAATAAATGAATGAGTTTATTCATTTAATACCGAGTATTTATTAGGCAATTATTGTGTTCTAGACAATGAAGTTCAGTGATGAATAAGACAGAAAATCGCTTGCCCCCATCAAGCTTCCTTTTCAGTGGAGGAGGGCAATTGTAAAGAGATAGATGAGTAATGTTAGGTGATGGTAAAATGCTTTGAAGAAAAGTAAAGTGGTGAAATAGTGTAGAGAGGGACTTGGATACAATTTTAGATGGAAGGGGGGGGTCAGGAAAGACCTCTTTATAGTTGTGACATTTGAGCTAAGGCTTGAATAAAGTAGATGAGTGAGATCTTTGAATATGAAGAATTCAGGTAGAGGGGAAAGCAAGTGTGTGAAGGTTTTAAAATATGTCCACAGATTCTTTCATATCCTCTCCTCAAGAGATGGAACCTGCTTTCCATTCCCATGAGTCTAAGCTGACCTACTGACTTATTTCTCACAAAGAGTATATGGCAGAAGTGATGGTTAAGCTTGCTGAGACTAGGTCTGAAATGGCATTGCAGATTTCTTCCTGACTTTTCTCTTGGATCACTTGCTCTGGAGAAAGCCAACTGCGAAGTTGAAAGGACACTCAAGCAGCTCGATGGTATTATTTCTTCCATTCTCATCTGGCTTGATTTATGTATTATCCTGAATAAAATGAGATTATTCAGTCCTCCTAAACTCCACTTGGTTGGCACAATCTCTTCTGTTGAGCCTACTTCAGCCTGTGAAATAAAATCACCCCAAATCCAAAGTCCTTTTGAAGCTAAGGAGATAAATCTGTGTTGTGTTGGCAGAATCTGAATTGAAGGGTAAGCAAATAGCAGCAAGGGATTATAAATCCCTGCTTGCTTCAACTATAAACCAATCTGTCCACAGTGAGAAAGCATTTAATAAAGGGTTTCATTGTACTGGAGGAAATGGAAAATTATACTCCATGAGTGCATGGTCTGCCAGCAACAGCCTGGAACCAGCAGCATGGGTGCCTTTTAATAGTTTAAAAAAAATCAATAACCTTAGTCTTTTTAATTAAATTGCTGCAAGTGGGAAGAACACTTAATTACAGCTTCTATCCCTTCATAAAATGTTCTCCATGAAGAACTAGTGTAATCTGATTTGGATCCTTCCCAACCAAGATACATATATATTTTTCATTGTATTAGTGGGCTGAATTCCATGTTTTTAGTGGCCTAGAAATAAAAATGAGAATAAATGGGGGAAAAAAATAACAAACTGAGAGCTTACCTAGACAGCATCTGTGACATCATACATCCCAGCTTGGGCGCTAAGGAAAGGATGGGGAAAAAAATCAAGATTTCAAGTAGCAGACACAGCACATCCTGTTCCTATTCTAAGCAAGAGCCAGCGAGAATTGGCCAATGTCCAATCTTGGGAAGGCACCTAGAGATTTTTAATATACTGGTGAGAGTAGTGGGCGTTTTCAGGGATAAAATGCTAGCATGGTGCTTCTAAATATATCTTTAATGCCATGGAAGTCATCTCTTCAGTTACTCTATTTTAATTAGATCCTCTCCTCTGTTTATTTCTTATTTGTGCTGCTTTCTTTGTATTTTTCTCATCCTTCTGCTGTTCTGGGGGCTCTTCCCCGTTAACAGAGGCGGTGATGCTCAGTGGTACTGACAGGTTGCCAGGCCGATGTTGCTTCTCTCCCCTGGAGCCCAGTTTACATCAGCCCCCCCCGCTCTGATTCATGATCTAGAAAATTCCTTCACCTCAGGTAGGACAGAATTTACCCTGAAAAGAAGCTGGCCATAGCTTAAAGACTTTCCTATTCCTTGTTCATGATTTTCTAAAGCTACAAACCTGAAGGTAAAGTAATATAAAACCTTCAAACTTAAAAAACAAAACAAAAAACCCTTCTTTATCTTACACATGAGCTAGTTCAATGTCAAAGTCCCTCACCGTGCTATTAGGTGAGGAAATAGCATACGTGGTGGGGAGGTGACCCTTTCTTTGATTGCTATGCAAAGTGATGGCTTTCTGCGACTTGTGTGAGAAACCCAGGAAGCTATTAATAACACAGGTTCAACAAGCTCGGTAAGTAACTTTAGACACACACTAGCAGTCTTATATAAAATCAAATAGCGTTGTAGATGAGCTGAGGAACATGGATTGAATATCTATCTTGCTATATATAAAGTTGCAGCATCATCAACCAAAAATAGCACATAGGACATGGCAGCTAACCCTTGCCACTACCTCAGCCCTCCTCATTCCAGAAGACATGG
Source organism: Capricornis sumatraensis (assembly GCF_032405125.1). Lineage (NCBI taxonomy): Eukaryota > Metazoa > Chordata > Mammalia > Artiodactyla > Bovidae > Capricornis > Capricornis sumatraensis. The sequence goes on along the minus strand of NC_091092.1, from coordinate 133,284,199 downwards.
TTCATCTTATGAAAGGCGAGGCCAATTATCTTGTCTTATTTTACTATTTAAGGGCCAGTCTTCCCAACCTACAAGCCCCTAGATAGGCTCACAGGAAAAACACTGAGATGAACTGGTCATAAAATGCATCCTAGAAAGAATACTCACAGACATGAAGACTCTAGCTTGGAAAAGAACAACCTTATAACAACACAGGAGGGCTGATTTTTCTCAAGTATCAGAAGAAAGCTATTTGAATAGTAGTGAAGGATTGGTTCATGCCACAGAGAAGTCCTCTGAGTGTGTCTACGCTCAACAGGTGGGGGACAGGGCCACTTGACAGGGCCTGTTTTGCCAGCAAAGCTCACCCTCAGCCAATGATCAGAAGAGGCCTCTCCTGGCCCGACATTTCCTTCTGTCCTCAACCTTCTGCAGCTCCCATAGTTTTGCCATATTGGGATTGAGTTGGGATCAGTCTCTTGCTTTTGTATTGGGTTGGCAAAAGACTTTATTTGGGTTCTCCCTGAAAAAAGTTTTTGGCCAGCACTTTGAAAGAATCCTTTGAAAGAATCCTTATTGATAACATTATAGAGTACTATTTATTGTGATGAGATTTGGATTTTTTCTCTACTGGCATTTCTCTGTCACTCTTTCCTGGAAATAGATCATGTATCTCTTACTTGGCAACTCCTCCAAAGAGAGGTATCTGGGTGAGGAGTCACCATCATTACCTAACTGCCCTTGAAATTTATCAGAATCTTAATTAGACAGACTTGTACAGGAGTGATCCAGTGCACTCTCTCTGACTGAAATATTGGCCAAAATTAGTAACTATCAGTTATCATTGACTTAATGGGAAGGACGGGGCTGACCTTCCCAAAGCACAGGTCCTGGGAGGGAGTCCAGACGCTATGGAAGATTTCTTTTCAGGAACAAAATTTTTAGTTAGGAACAAGATCATACTTGCAAAAGTCAGAGGAAGAAGGAAATAGGAAAAGTATTGGCCCTTTCAAGAAATCGTACATGATGAAATTCAGAACACGCCATCTGACACAAATCTATTTTAGATACCTTCTGGAATTCCGTGGTAGGTAATTGGCTCTGTAGTCAACTTTGTGTGTATCAGTCGCTCAGTCATGTCCGACTTGTGGCAACCCTGTGGACTGTAGCCCTCCAGGCTTCTCTGTCTATAAAATTCTCCAGGCAAGAATACAGGAGTCGGTTTCCATTTCCTTTTCTAGGGGATCTTCCTGATCCAGGGATTGAACCCAGGTTTCCTGCATTGCAGGCAGATTCTTTACCATCTGAACCACTAGGGAAGCCCATACTCAACCTTGCCATGACTAAAAAGCATGCGCTGTTCCCCTTCCTTCATACCTCCATCAAACCCCACCAAACACACACTTGTTAGAACACTGGTTAGGATGACCAACTTGTTCTACTTTACCTGGGACTTTCTGGGTTTTAGCACTGAAAGTTTCAAATCCCAGGAAGCTCCTCAGTCCTATGCAAATGGGGATGATTTGTTCCCCTACTTGGTTGTACAACAGAGTCACCTGAGTAGCTTTGAAAAATCATGCCACATTCCAGACTGACAGCATCAGAAACTCTGGGGGTAGATTGGAAAAGAAGAAGTAAAACTCTTACTGTTTGCATATGACGTGATACTATACAAAGAAAACCCTAAAGATGCCACCAAGAAATTACTAGAGCTAATCAATGAATATAGCAAAGTTACAGGATACAAAATTAATACACAGAAATTCCTTGTATGTTTATACACTAATAATGAAAAATCAGAAAGAGAAATTAAGGACACAATCCCATTCACCATTGCAACAAAAAAAAAATACAATACCCAGGAATAACCTACCTAAAGAGACAAAAACCTGTATGCAGAAAACTATAAGACACTGATGAAAGAAATCAAAGATGACACAAACAGATGGAGAGATATACCATGTTCTTGGATTGGAAGAATTAATATTGTGAAAATGACTATACTATCCAAATAGGAAAAGGAGTATGTAAAGGCTGTATATTGTCACTCTGCTTATTTAACTTATATGCAGAGTACATCATGAGAAATGCTGGACTGGAAGAAGCACAAGCTGGAATCAAGATTGCCTGGAGAAATATCAATAACCTCAGATATGCAGATGACACCACTCTTATGGCAGAAAGTGAAGAGGAACTAAAAAGCCTCTTGATGAAAGTGAAAGAGGAGAGTGAAAAAGTTGGCTTAAAGCTCAACATTCAGAAAACGAAGACTGTGGCGTCTGGTCCCATCGCTTCATGGAAATAGATGGGGAAACAGTGGAAACATTGTCAGACTTTATTTTTGGGGGCTCCAAAATCACTGCAGATGGTGACTGCAGCTGTGAAATTAAAAGACGCTTACTCCTTGGAAGAAAAGTTATGACCAACCTAGATAGCATATTCAAAAGCAGAGACATTACTTTGCCAACAAAGGTCTGTCTAGTCAAGGCTATGGTTTTTCCAGTGCTCATGTATGGATGTGAGAGTTGGACTGTGAAGAAAGCTGAGTGCCGAAGAATTGATACTTTTGAACTGTGGTGTTGGAGAAGACTCTTGAGAGTCACTTGGACTGCAAGGAGATCCAACCAGTCCATTCTGAAGGAGATCAGCCCTGGGATTTCTTTGGAGGGAATGATGCTGAAGCTGAAACTCCAGTACTTTGGCCACCTCATGAGAAGAGTTGACTCACTGGAAAAGACTGTGATGCTGGGAGGGATTGGGGGCAGGAAGAGAAGGGGACGACAGAGGATGAGATGGCTGGATGGCATCACTGACTCGATGAAGGTGAGTCTGAGTGAACTCCGGGAGTTGGTGATGGACAGGGAGGTCTGGCGTGCTGCAATTCATGGGGTCGCAAAGAGTTGGACACAACTGAGTGACTGAACTGACTGATTGACTGACCCAAAGCAATCTACAGATTCAGTGCAATCTCTATCAAACTACCAATGATACTTTTCACAGAGCTAGAACAAAAAATTTCACAATTTGTATGGAAACTCCAAAGACCCTGAATAGCCAAAGAAACCTTGAGAAAGAAGAATGGAGCTGGAAGAATCAATTAGCTTGATTTCAGACTATACTACAAAGCTACTGTCATCAAGACAGTATGGTACTAGCACAAAAACAGAAATATAGATCAATGGAACAAGATAGAAAGCCTAGAGATAAACCCATGCACCTATGGATACCTAATGGAGAAAAGATAATGCCTTCAATAAGTGGTGCTGGGAAAACTGGACAGCCACATGTAAAGGAATGAAATTAGAACAATTCTGAACACCATACACAAAAATAAATTCAAAATGAATCAAAGACCTAAATGTAAGACCAGAAACTATAAAACTCTTAGAGGAAAACACAGGTGGAATACTCTTTGATGTAAATCACAATCACAGCAAGATCTTCTATGACCCACCTCCTAGAGTAATGAAAAAAACAAAAAAACAAATGGGACCTAATTAAACTTAAAAGCTTCTGTACAGCAAAGGAAACTATAAACAAGGTGAAAAGAAAACACTCAGAATGGGAGAAAATAATAGCAAATGAAACAACTGATGAAGGATTAATCTCCAAATTATACAAGCCACTCATTCAGCTCAATACCAGAAAAACAAGCAACCCAATCATAAAGTGGGCAGAAGATCTAAACAGATATTTCTCCAAAGAAGATACACATATGGCTAATAAACACATGAAAAGATGCTCAACATCACTCAGTATCAGAGAAATGAAAATCAAAACTACAGTGAGGTATCACCTGACACTAGTCAGAATAGCCATCATCAAAAAACCTAAAAACAATTAATGCTGGAGAGGGTGTATAAAAAAGGGAATCCTTTTGCACTGTTGGTGGGAAAGCAAATTGATACAGTTGCTATGGAGAACAGTATGGAGATTCCTTAAAAAAAAAACTAGGAATCCCCTGTGACCCAACAATCCCACTACTGGGCATATACCTTGAGAAAACCATAACTGAAAAAGATACATGTACTTCAGTGTTCATCACAACACTATTTACAGTAACCAGGACGTGGAAGCAACCTAGATGTCCATCGATAGATGAATGGATAAAGAGCTGTGGTACATATACACAATGGAATATTACTCAGCCATAAAAAGGAATGCATTTGAGTCAGTTCTAATGAGGTGGATGAACCTAGAGCCTATTACACAGAGTGAAGTGAGTCAGAAAAAGACAAATATCCTATATTAATGTGCATATATGGAATCTAGAAAGATGGTACTAATGAACCTATCTGCAGGGCAGCAATGGAGACACAGACATACCACAAGTCTATTCTCTATGTCTGGGAAAGAGGAGAGGGTGGGACGAATTGAGAGAGTAGCATTGAAACATATACTTTACCATATGTAAAACCATATATAGCAAGTGGAAATTTGTTATATGATGCAGGGAGCTCAAATCTGGTGTTCTGTGATACCCTAGAGGGGTGGGATGGGGTGGGAGGGAGGTTCAAGAAGAAGGGGATATATGTATACCTATGACTGATTCATGTTGATATATGGCAGAAACCAATATAATATTCCAAAGCAATTATCTTCCAATTCAAAATAAATAAATTTAAAAATAGAACCCTGTATGCAAGACAGGAAAAAAGACACAGATGTGTATAATGGACTTTTGGACTCAGAGGGAGAGGGAGAGGGTGGGATGATTTTGGAGAATGGCATTCTACCATGTATACTATCATGTAAGAATTGAATCGCCAGTCTATGTCTGACGCAGGATACAGCATGCTTGGGGTTGGTGCATGGGGATGACCCACTGAGATGTTATGGGGAGGGAGGTGGGAGGGGGGTTCATGTTTGGGAACACATGTAAGAATTAAAGATTTTAAAATTAAAAAAAATAAAAATAAAAATAGAACTCTGGGGGTGGGACCCAGGTAACTCCAATGCACAGTCAAGATCAGATGCTGAGGCCTTGTGTGTTAACTTTTAGTGTGCTGAACAAGAGCCTCCAAAGGTAAAATGATAGATATATTTATCTTTCCTATTTGACTTGTGACAAATGGTGTCTGCATTATAACTAGATTAAATTTATCAAGAATATTTTCTTAGTTCCCAAGATTGAAGACCACTTTGCATGACAAAGCCATTCCCTGAAGAAACATTGTTTGATTATAAAAATGAGAAGCTCTTCAAGAGCTAGCAATATTTGTCAGAACTTTGGAATGCCACCCTCCCTTCCCAGTCTTGTTATCTTTCAGCTCGCTGAGATGAGACTCATTTGGAGCTTCTCATTTCAAGTATTGGTCACCATTCATGGGCTCTCAGCAGCTTGCTGCCTTTCCCTGTCTATGAGATGATTACTAGCGAAAAATGTCACTTGCCCTAGTTGTGTTACATCATTTTTTAAAGACGTTGTTCACTTACTCTGAAAAATCTTCAAAAGAAGATAATAGTATAATTTCTGCTAATAGCAAGGAGGAAGACAAGTGTGGAGGGGTCCTCAGCAATTCTACATTCCTTTCCTCTCCTGTTTTTTTTTTTAATCTATTTTCAATATAGTAGTGTGTTCATGTAAATTCCAAACTCCAAGTTTATCCCTCTCCCCCATCCTTCCTCCCTGGTAACCATAAGTACATTCTCTAAGACTATGAGCCCATTTCTGTTTTGTAAATAAGTTCATTGGTATCATTTTCTAGATTCTGCATATAAGTGATACCATATGATATTTCTCTTTCTCTGTGTGACTTACTTCACTTAGTATGATAATCTCCAGGTCCATCCATGTTGCTGCAAAAGGCATTATTTCATTTTTTTTTTAGTGGCTGAGTAATATTCCACTGTAAATATGCACCACATCTTTTTTATTCATTCAGCTCTTGCTGGACATTTAGGTTGTTTCCATGTCTTCGTTATTTTAAAAAGCACTGCAATAGACACTGGGATGCATGCATTCTTTCAAAGCATGTTTTTCTCTGGATGTATGCTTGATGAAGGTAAAATAGGAGAGGGAAAAAGTTGGCCTAGAGCTCAACATTCAGAAAACAAAGATCATGGCATCCGGTCCCATCACTTCATGGCAAATAGATGGGGAAACAGTGGAAACAGTGGCCGACTTTATTTTTCTGGGCTCCAGAATCACTGCAGATGGTGACTGCAGCCATGAAATTAAAAGACGCTTACTCCTTGGAAGGAAAGTTATGACCAATCTAGATAGCATATTCAAAAGCAGAGACATTACTTTGTCAACAAAGGTCCGTCTAGTCAAGGCTATGGTTTTTCCAGTGGTCATGTATGGATGTGAGAGTTGGACTATAAAGAAAGCTGAGCACTGAAGAATTGATGCTTTTGAACTGTGGTGTTGGAGAAGACTCTTGAGAGTCCCTTGGACTGCAAGGAGAGCCAACCAGTCCATCCTAAAGGAAATCAGTCCTGAATGTTCACTGGAAGGACTGATGCTGAAGCTGAAACTCCAATATTTTGGCCACCTGATGCAAAGAACTGACTCAGTGGAGAAGACCCTGATGCTGGGAAAGATTGAAGGCTTGAGGAGAAGGGGACAGCAGAGAATGAGATGGTTGGATGGCATCTCCGCCATGATGTACATGACTTTGAGCAAGATCCAGGACTTGGTGATGAACAGGGACCCTGGTGTGCTGCAGTCCATGGGGTCGAAAAAGTCAGACACACCTCAGCGACTGAACTGAACTCAACATGGCATGGCTCATAGTTTCATTGAGTTAGACAAGGCTGTGGTCCATGTGATCAGTTTGACAAGCTTTCTGTGACACTGGTTTTCATTCTGTCTGCCCTCTGACAGATAAGGATGAGAGGCTTATGGAAGCTTCCTGTTGGGAGAGACTGACTGTGGGGAAACTGGGTGTTGTTCTGATGGGCGGGACAATGACCAGTAAATGTTTAATCCGATTTTCTGTTGATGGGCGGACCTGTGTCCCTCCCTGTTGTTTGACTGAGACCAAACTAAGGTGGAGGTAATGAAGATAATGGCCACCTGCTTCCAAAGGTCCCAGGCAGGCACCACTGCACTCAGTGCCCCTGACCGTGCAGCAGTGCACTGTGGACCCATGCCTCCACCAGGGACTCCTGGACACCCACGGGCAAGCCTGGGTCAGTCCCTTGTGGGGTCCCTGCTCTTTTCTCCCGGGTCCTGGGGCACACAAGGTTTTGTTTGTGCCCTCCAAGAGTCTGTTTCCCCAGTCCTGTGTAAGTTCTGTAAGCAAATCCCACTGGCCTCCACAGTCAAATTCCTTGGGGGTTCTCAGTTCCCTTGCCAGATCCCCAGGTTGGTAAATCTGTTGTGGGTCCTAGAACTTCCTTAACAGTGCGAGAATTTCTTTGGTATGATTGTTCTGCACTTTGTGGTTCGTCTGCTCGGGGGCTCTATGGTTGGGGTTAATGGCGACCTCCTCCAAGAGGGCTTATGCCACAGGGTGCGTGACCAGGGCTCCTGCACCCAGAGCCCCTGCCCCTGCGGCAGGCCACTGCTGACCCCCAGTCCCTCCACAGGAGACACCCAAACACAGTTCTGGCTCAGTCTCTGTGGGGTCTCTGAGCCCTGCTGTGCACAAGGTTTTATTTGAGCCCTCAAAGGGTCACTGGTGGGTATGGGATTTGATTTGAAACGAAATTTCACCCCTCCTAAATGACAGTAAAGGAATCAAAAGAAAAGATATGTTCTTACTGACAAAACAGGAGAGCAGGTACCAGCAGCCAAGTAGGGACAAGGGCACTTTAATGCTTCAGAACCCTGGAAAGGCTCAGGAATTCTAGGCTCTCTCTGAAGGTTGAGGAAAAATTGATATCAGAGTGGGCATCTAGCCTGTCCGCTACACTTTAAAACAAAACGAAGAAAGAACTGTGTAAGCATATTATGAGTTACAGAACCAAACACATGAAACTGCTAATGATTTAAAATGGTTGTTTCTGGGAAGTGGGAACTGGGACTGGAAAAAGCATTTTTGGCTTTTGCTCTTCTGAGAGCCTTGTGTCACTTGGCCTTTAAAATTAAATTCTGTAAGCAATTATCCTTCAATTACAAAATAAATTTATAGATAAATATATTTTTTAAAAACAAAACCAAATGAAAATATTAACTATATACAAAACATTTTTTTTAAAGTTGCTTTTGAAACACACTTGGGAGTGAAGGTATGCAAATACTGTAGATAAGAATGTAAAATTGTAAAATCTTTCCAGGTGACAGGTGGGTAATATGGATCAAAAATTTCAATGTGTGGAACATTTAGTCCAGCATTTTGACTCTTGGAATTTGTTCTGAGGAAGTAATTGGACAACCACTGCTTCGAGTATAAAATAGAAAAATTGGAAACTATCTACACGCCCTACACCAGAATTTTGATTTGAACAAGTGATGGCTCCTCCAAACAGTGAAATTATATGCAAATACTTTAAACAATGGATTGCAAACGTCCCAGATGCTCAAGAATTCTAAAAGCCTGAAAGCAACAAGAGTGCTGGGCATGTGAATCCGTGAAATGTTGATATAGTGCCGATGTACAGTCTTTGGAGAAAAGGCAAAAATTGGCATTACATAAATGAAAAGTTAAATATACACGTTGATCAGCAATGCTCATAGGGAGTCTAAAATGACTCCCATGAACTATACACTGCATAGAATTCTCCAGGCCAGAATACTGGAGTGGGTAGCCGTTGTCTTCTCCACGGGATCCTCCCGACCCAGGAATCAAAGCCAGGTCTCCTGCATGGAAGGTGGATTCTTTACCAGCTGTGCTACCAGTGAAGCCTGAGACCTTCTATGGATTTTTACAAACATTACATCCTGGGGTGGGAAGGGTGAGAACAGAACGAACACATCTACCTACCTACATAGGTTTACTAACTACCTCCACAAGTTTATGAACCAAGAAAACGAACCTATATGAATAGTGCAAATATGAAAGTTGACTACCACTAAATCCAGTAGTAATAACTGTGGATTAGAAAAAAACAATGGTGGCTCACATGGTAAACAATTCGCCCGCAATGCAGGACACTCGGGTTTGATCTCTGGGTCGGGAAGAGTCCCTGGACAAGGGAATGGAAACTCACTCCAGTATTCTGGCCTGGAGTGCCCACAAGACAGAGCAGCCTGGCAGGTTAGAGTCCATAGCGTGGCTGACAGTCCCACAGGACTGAGTGACTGACACTACAGAAAACAAAGCACAGCCCAAAAGACAATTACACCTGCGACAGAAACGCGGGATCACGCAGAAAGAGTTCTCCTTTTCCCAGGTGGCTCTCTCTCTGAAAGTCTCTCAGTCGTGTCTGACCCAGAGCCTGTCTGGCTCCTCTGGCCATGGGATTCCCCAGGCAAGAATACTGCAGTGGGTAACCATTCCCTTCTCTAGGAGAACCGTCCCCAGGAATTGAGCCTGGGTCTACCACATTGAAAGCAGGCTCTCTAAGTCAGCAGGGAAACTCTAATCAGAAAAAAAAAAAATAATAATAATAATAATAATAACCTGTCTGTCTGCCAATATCCGAAGCCTGGGTTCCATCCATGGGGAGCGAAAAATCTGGCTGGTTCATTTGCTCAGCCGTGTCCAAGTGGCCATCCTGTCTTCGCTTGAAAAACCCCATTGTGATTTTATGGATATTGGGCTTCCCTTGTGTCTCAGCTGGAAAAAAAATTTGCCTACAATGCGGGAGACCTGGGTTCCATCCCTGGGTTGGGACGATCCCAGCAAAAAGGGAAGGCTAACCACTCTGGTAGTCTGGCCTGGAAAATTCCAAGGACTGCCTAGTACATGGGGTCACAAAAAGTCGGAAACGACTAAGCGACTTTCACTTTCAACTCACCAAAGACCAAACCCGCAATCTGAAATGGTAAACAAAAGAGAATCTAAAAAAGTCGCCCGAAATCACTTATTTCCCAAGTTCTACTTTTCTACACAAGAATATCGGTCTTGTTTAAGCTCATAAGACCTCCAAAAACCGTTGGCTAATGTAAAATTTCTTTCTTTCTTGGTCCTACTTGACTTAGTCTGCACGGCAATACTAGAGTTTAAGCTCAAGCAGCTGCAAGAAATGGAGGACGGATACCCGACTGTGCCTGGGCACGTACTGATGAGGGGAAGCTCACCTAATACACTGAGGATGAGAAGCAAAAAACGGGTAAGTCCCGGTGAAGACGCTGTAGCAGATCTCTTCACGTTAGCGGAGGAAGGCTCATTCTTCGAAACATTATGTTTAAAGGAAATCTACAATAAAGTCAAATAATAAATTGAACATATTGTGTGCAGTGCCTTCTGGTTATACAAATGTACGCTGAGTCCCCACCCCCCGAGATTCGCCCCTTTCCCACACCAGCTCCCGTGAAGCCTGCTTCCAGTCTCTAGATCCCAGGCCCCTGACTCCATGTCTTCTCCTCGATGCTCTGCGTCTGATTTCTTTCAAATAAAGGATTTTCTCGATGGCTTAAGAAAATGATACGGGAGTGCTGCATTTGACACAGAAAAGGTTCACTATAATGTCAAATGAAACAGAGTGCCCTGAGTGCACAGTCATGCCAAACTATTTGCGACCCCATGGACTGTAGCCCTCCAGGCTCCTCTGTCCATGGAATTCTCCAGGCAAGAATACTGCAGTGGGCAGCCATTCCCTGGTAGCCATACACAAGAGGGTAGCTTCCCCAGGAGATTCTTCGCAGGAGTGCACCTGGGTCTCCCATATTGTAAGCGGACTCTCCACTGTCGAAGCCGCCAGGATGACTCTAGCCCCTTAAAAAAAAAAAATTACCTACCAATATAGGAGGATTTGGTTCCAATCCCTGGGTGGTAAAAATCGTCCAGTTCCTTTGCTCAGTCCTCTCCAAACAGCTCTTCTGGGGCTTGTTCAAACGCATGTCCACCGAGAGGGTGAGTGCTCTATAATGAGTCAACATCGTCCCTTTCTCTTCCTGTCTTCAATCTTTCCCAGAATCAAAAAACAAAAAAACCTCGAGGAAAACCCATTCAGCATTATTAAAATGCCACCGATTAAACACTATTGTTTCTCTACATAAACACACGTAAAAGTCTTAACTGCCACAGGTGTAGAGATATAAGTTCACTTTTTAAATTCTTTTTTTCCACACAACTGTGTTAGCCTTGTTTAATATAACAAGGCCTCCAAAAATTAGCAGAGCTCCTTTATACCCTTGCTTAGACCTACCCAGCCGAATCCTCAGTAAAACACTAAGGACTCATGCCGGGTAGAAGCAAGGGTGAGACTAAGTATACCACAAAGCCTCTGAACATATTGATTAGGTAACAGTCACTCCTAACTCAGTGAGGGTGAGGACCGTCAAGTGTAAGTCTGGGTCAGGGGTTGACAGGTCTTTTCACGGAAGTGGATGAAGGCTCATTCTTCAAAATACTACGTTTTAAATAAAATTATGAAAATGGAAATAATAAATAGAAACTACAGTGCGCGCAGTGCATGCTGGTTATGCAAATAAAGGCTGAGGCCCCGCTCCCGAGAATCACGCCTCTCCCCGCCCCAGCTCCCATGAAGCCAGCTTCCGGTCCCTTGTTCTCAGGCCCCTGACTCCATGTTCTCTCCTCCTGGACACACTGGGTCTGATTTCGTTTGAATAAGGCTTTTCTTGACGGCTTAAGGTAATGATATAGGGGCGCTGCATTTGACACAGAGAAGGTTCACTATAATGTCGAATGAAATAGACTGGAGAATTCCATGGACAGAGGAGCCTTGGAGGGCTACATCCATGGGGTCGAAAATAGTCTGAGCACGACCGACTGCGTTTGGCACTCTATTTCATTCGACATTATAGTGAACCTTCTCTGTGTCAAATGCAGCGCCCCTATATCATTATCTTACGCCATCAAGAAAAGCCTTATTCAAACGAAATCAGACCCAGAGTGTCCAGGAGCAGAAAACATGGAGTCAGGGGCCTGGGAACAAGGGACCGGAAGATGGCTTCGTGGGAGCTGGGGCCGGGAGAGGCGTGACTCTCGGGAGCGGGGCCTCAAGCTTCATTTGCATAACCAGCATGCACTGCGCGCAATGGAGTCTCTCTTTATTATTTCCATCATCATAATTTTATTTAAAACGTAGTATTTTGAAGGACGTGTGCCTTCCTCCACTCCCGTGAAAAGATCTGCAAAGTCTTGACGCGGACAGACCCTTGACGGTCCTCACCCTCACTGTGTTAGACGTGGCCGTTACATAATCAGTATGTTCACAGCCTCCTTCGTATCTTTATTCTTCGCTTTACCCTTGCTTCTGCCCAGTTCGCCTCCTTGGTGTTTTACCGAGGAGTTGGCTGGGTAGATCAAGTAAGGGTAACGTGAAGCTCTCCTAATTTTTGGAGGCCTTGTGTAGTGTTAAACAAGGCTGCTATGGTTGTGTGAAAAGTAGAATTTAAAAGGTGAATCTGTTTTTCTACCCCTGCAGCGGGAAAGACTTGTGTGTGTGTTTATCTCGGAAAACCATATTTGTAGATTTTAGTTAGTTCGTTGTTTCATAATGCTGAATGGGTTTTCCTCGAGCTTTTTTGTGTTTTGATTCTGGGAAAGATTGAAGACAGGGGGAGAAAGAGACGACGGTGCCTCGTTATAGAGCACTCACTTTCTCGGTGGACATGCGTTTGAACAAGCCCCAGAGAACTGTTTGGAGATGACTGAGCGAACGAACTGGACGGTATTTACGAGCCAGGGATTGGAACCAAATCCTCCTATATTGGTAGACAGCTTTTTTTTTTTTTTTTAAATATTTAAGTGCTTAGAGGCACCCCGGCGGCTTCGACAGTGGAGAGTCCGCTTACAATATGGGAGACCCAGGTGCACTCCTGGGGAAGAATCTCCTGGGGAAGCTACCCACATGGGTATGGCTGCCCACTGCAGTATTCTTGCCCGGAGAATTCCATGGACAGAGGAGCCTGGAGGGCTATAGTCTGTGGGGTCATAAATAGTTCCACAGAGTCCAAAAGACTGTTCTATGCATCTGTGTCTCTTTTGCTGTCTCGCATACAGGGTTATCATTACTTTCTTTCTAAATTCCATATATATACGTTAGTATACTGTATTGGTGTTTTTCTTTCTGGCTTACTTCCCTCTGTATAATAGGCTCCAGTTTCATCCACCTCATTAGAAATGATTCAAATGTATTCTTTTTAATGGCTGAGTAATATTCCATTGTGTATATGTACCACAGCTTTCTTATCCATTCGTCTGCTGATGGACATCTAGGTTGCTTCCATGTCCTGCTGCTGCTGCTGCTGCTACGTCGCTTCAGTCGTGTCCGACCCTGTGCGACCCCATAGACGCCAGCCCACCAGGCTCCCCCATCCCTGGGATTCTCCAGGCAAGAACACTGGAGTGGGTTGCCATTTCCTTCTCCAATGCATGAAAGTGAGAAGGGAAAGTGAAATCGCTCAGTTGTGTCTGACTCTGTGCGACCCCATGGACTGCAGCCTACCAGGCTCCTCCGTCCATGGGATTTTCCAGGCAAGAGTACTGGAGTGGGGTGCCATCGCCTTCTCCCTAGCTATTATAAACAGTGCTGTGATGAACATTGGGGTACATGTGTCTGTTTCGATTCTGGTTTCCTCAGTGTGTGCGCCCAGCAGTGGCATTGCATTCAGTTTGACAGTAATCCAAGACTATGCCCCAACCAGTAATGCTGAAGAAGCTGAATGGTTGAATGAAGACCAACAAGACCTTTTAGAACTAACACCCAAAAAAGATGTCCTTTTCATCATAGGGAACTGGAATGCAAAAGTAGGAAGTCAACAGATACCTGGACCAACAGGCATATTTGACCTTGGAATACAAAATGTAGCCAAGGAAAAGGCTAACAGAGTTTTACCAAGAGGACACACTGTTCACAGCAAACATCCTCTTCCAAAAACACAAGAGAAGACACTACACAAGGACATCACCAGATGGTCAAAACCAAAAACAGATTGATTATATTCTTTGCAGCAAAAGATGGACAAGCCCTATACAGTCATCAAAAATAAGACGGGGAGCTGACTGTGGCTCAGATCATGAACTCCTTATTGCAAAATTCAGACTTAAACTGAAGAAAGTAGGGAAAACCACTAAACCATTCAGGTATGACGTACATCACATCCCTTACGACTATACAATGGAAGTGACAAATAGACTCAGGAACTAGATCTGATAGAGTGCCTGAAGAACTATAGATGGAGGTTCATGACATTTTACAGGAGGCAGTGATCAAGACCATCCCCAAGAAAAAGAAATGCAAAAAGGGAAAAATGGTTGTCTGAGGAGGCCTTACAAATAGCTGAGAAAAGAAGAGAAGTGAAAGCCAAAGGAGAAAAGGAAAGATATACCCATTTGAATGCAGAATTCCAAAGAATAGCAAGGAGAGACAATAAAGACTTCCTCCGTGATCAATGCAAAGAAATAGAGGAAAACAATAGAATGGGAAAGACTACAGATCTCTTCAAGAAAATTAGATACACCAGGGGAATATCTCATGCAAAGACAGGCACAATAAAGGATACAAACCATATGGACCTAACAGAAGCAGGAGATATTAAGAAGAGGTGGCAAGAACACACAGAAGAACTATATAAAAAAGATCTTCATGACCCAGATAACCACGATGGTGTGATCACTCACCTAGAGCCAGACATCCTGGAATGCGAAGTGGGCCTTAGGAAGCATCACTATGAACAAAGCTAGTGGAGGTGATGGCGTTCCAGTTGCGCTGTTTCAAATCCTAAAAGATGATGCTGTGAAAGTGCTGCACTCAATATGCCAGCAAATCTGGAAAACTCAGCAGTGGCCACAGGACTGGAAAAGGTCAGCTTTCATTCCAATCCCAAAGAAAGGCAATGCCAAAGAATGTGCAAACTACCGCACAATTGCACTCATTTCACACACTAGTAAAGTAATGCTCAAAGTTCTCCAAGCCAGGCTTCAACAGAACATGAACTATGAACTTCCAGATGTTCAAGCTGGATTTAGAAAAGGCAGAGGAGCCAGAGATCAAATTATCAACGTTCATTGGATCACTGAAAAAGCAACAGAGTTCCAGAAAAACATCTACTTCTGCTTTATTTACTACGCCAAAGCCTTTGACTGTGTGGATCACAGCAAACAGTGGAAAATTCTGAACGAGATGGGAATACCAGACCACCTTACCTTCCACCTGAGAAACCTATATGCAGGTCAAGAAGCAACAATTAGAACTGGACGTTGAAAGCCAGGCTGGTTCTAAATTGGTAAAGGAGAACATCAAGGCTGTATATTATCACCCTGCTTATTTAACTTGAAAGCAGAGTACATCATGCAAAATGCCAGGCTGGATGAAGCACAAGCTGGGATCAAGATTTCCAGGAGAAATATCAGTAACCTCAGATATGCAGATGACACCACCCTTATGGCAGAAAGTGAAGAAGAACTAAAGAGCCTCTTGATGAAAGTGAAAGAGGAGAGTGAAAAAGTTGGCTTAACACTCAACATTCAGAAAACTAAGATCATGGCTTCCGTGCCATCGCTTCATGGGAAATAGATGGGGAAACAGTGGCTGACTTTATGTTTTGGGGCTCCAAAATTACTGCAGATGGTGGGTGCCGGCATGAAATTAAAAGACACTTGCTCCGTGGAAGAAAAGGTATGACCAACTTAGACAGCATACTAAAAAGCAGAGACATTACTTTGCTGACAAAGGCCCATCTAGCCAAAGTCCCTTGGACTGCAAGGAGATCAAATCAGTAAATCCTAACAGAAATCAGTCCTGCATATCCATTGGAAGGACTGATACTGAAGCTGAACTCCAATACTCTGGCCACCAGATGTGAAGAACTGACTCACTGGAAAAAGACCCTGGTGCTGGGAAAGATCCAAAGGCATGAGGAGAAGGGGACAGCAGAGAATGAGATGGTTGGATGGCATCTCCACTGCAATGTACATGACTTTGAGCAAGTTCCAGGAGTTGGTGATGAACAGGGACCCTGCTGTGCTGCAGTCCATGGGGTCGCAAAGAGTCAGACACGACTCAGGGACTGGACTGAACTGAACACGGCATGGCTCATAGTTTCATTGAGTTAGACAAGGCTGTGGTCCATGTGAAAGTGAAGTTGCTCAGTCATGTCTGACTCTTTGTGACCCCATGGACTGTAGCCTACCAGGTTCCTCCTCTGTCTATGGGGTTTTCCAGGCAAGAACACTGAAGTGGGTTGCCATTTCTTTCTCCAGGAGATCTTCCCAACCGAGGGATTGAACTTAGGTCTCCCACGTTGTAGGCAGACGCTTTACCATCTGAGCCACCAGGGAAGTACTCACAGAAAACTAGTCAATCTAATCACACTAGAACCACAGCCTTGTCTAACTCAATGAAACCAAGCCATGCCCGCGGGGCAACCCAGGACGGGCAGGTCATGGTGGAGAGGTCTGACAGAATGTGGTCCACAGGAGAAGGGAATGGCAAACCACTTCAGTATTCTTGCCTTGAGAACTCCATGAACAGTATGAAAAGGCAAAATAATAGCATGCTGAACGAGGAACTCCCCAGCTCAGTAGGTGCCCAATATGCTACTGGAGATCAGTGGAGAAATAACTCCAGAAAGAATGAAGGGATGGAGCCAAAGCAAAAACAATACCCAGCTGCGGATGTGAATGGTGATAGAAACAAGGTCCAATGCTGTAAAGAGCAATATTGCATAGGAACCTGGAATGTCAGGTCCATGAATCAAGGCAAATTGGAAGTGGTCAGACAAGAGATGGCAGAGTGAACGTTGACATTCTAGGAATCAGTGAACTAAAATGGACTGGAATGGGTGAATTTAACTCAGATGACCATTATATCTACTACTGCAGGCAGGAATCCCTCAGAAGAAATGGAGTAGCCATCATGATCAACAAAAGAGTCCAAAATACAATACTTGGATGCAATCTCAAAAATGACAGAATGATCTCTGTTCGTTTCCAAGGCAAACCATTCAACATCACCGTAATCCAAGTTTATGCCCCAACCAGTAATGCTGAAGAAGCTGAAGTTGAATGGTTCTATGGAGACCTACAAGACCTTGTAGAACTAACACCCCAAAAAGATGTCCTCTTCATTATAGGGGATTGGAATGCAAAAGTAGGAAGTCAAGAAACAGACTCTGATGCTGGGAGGGATTGGGGGCAGGAGGAGAAGGGGACGACTGAGGATGAGATGGCTGGATGGCATCACTGACTCGGTGGATGTGAGTCTGAGTGAAATCCGGGAGTTGGTGATGGACAGGAAGGCCGGGCGTGCTGCAATTCATGGGGTCGCAAAGAGTCGGACACGACTGAGCGACTGAACTGTGGTCCATGTGATCAGTTTGACAAGCTTTCTGTGACACTGGTTTTCATTCTGCATGCCCTCTTAACAGATAAGGATAAAAGGTTCATGGAAGCTTCCTCCTGGGAGAGACTGACTGTGGGGAAACTGCATCCTATTCTGATGGGCGGGACCATGCTCAGTAAATGTTTAATCCAATTTTCTGTTGATGGGCGGACCTGTGTCCCTCCCTGTTGTTTGACCTGAGACCAAACTAAGATAGAGGTAATGAAGATAATGGCCTCCTCCTTCCAAAGGTCCCAGGCAGGCACCACTGCACTCAGTGCCAGTACACTGCCGACCCACGCCTCCACCAGGGACTCCTGGACACCCGCAGGCAAGCCTGGGTCAGGCTTGTGGGATCTCTTGTGGGATCCCTGCTCCTTTCTCCCAGGTCCTGGGGCACACAAGGTTTTGTTCGTGCCCTCCAAGAGTCTGTTTCCCCAGTCCTGTGTAAGTTCTGTAAGCAAATCCCACTGGCCTCCACAGTCAAATTCCTTGGGGGTTCTCAGTTCCCTTGCCAGATCCCCAGGTTGGTAAATCTGTTGTGGGTCCTAGAACTTCCTTAACAGTGCGAGAATTTCTTTGGTATGATTGTTCTGCACTTTGTGGTTCGTCTGCTCGGGGGCTCTATGGTTGGGGTTAATGGCGACCTCTTCCAAGAGGGCTTATGCCACAAGCTGGGTGACCAGGGCTCCTGCACACAGAGCCCCTGCCCCTGCGGTGGGCCATTGCTGACCCCCAGTCCCTCCACAGGAGACACCCAAACACAGTTCTGGCTCAGTCTCTGTGGGGTGTCTGAGCCCTGCTGTGCACAGGCTTTGTTTGAGCCCTCAAAGCAGCACTGGTGGGTATGGGATTTGATTTGAAATAAATTTTCTGGAATTGAGCTGCATAAGTTGCTTGTATATTTTTGAGATTAGTTGTTTGTCAGTTGCTTCATTTGCTATTATTTTCTCCCATTCAGAAGGCTGTCTTTTCACCTTGCGTATATTTTCCTTTGTTGTGCAGAAGCTTTTAATTTTAATTAGATCCCATTTGTTTATTTTTGCTTTTATTTCCAGAATTCTGGGAGGTGGATCATAGAGGATCCTGCTGTGATTTATGTCAGAGAGTGTTTTGCCTATGTTCTTCTCTAGGAGTCTTATAGTTTCTGGTCTTACATTTAGATCTTTAATCCATTTTGAGTTTATTTTTGTGTGCGGTGTTAGAAAGTGATCTAGTTTCATTCTTTGACAAGTGGTTGACCAGTTTTCCCAGCACCACTTGTTAAAGAGATTGTCTTTACTCCATTGTATATTCTTGCCTCCTTTGTCAAAGATAAGGTGTCCATATGTGTGTGGATTTATCTCTGGGCTTTCTATTTTGTTCCATTGATCTATATGTCTGTCTTTGTGCCAGTACCATACTGTCTTGATGACTGTGGCTTTGTAGTAGAGCCTGATGTCCATCAGCAGATGAATGGATAAGAAAGCTTTGGTACATATACACAATGGAGTATTACTCAGCCATTAAAAAGAATTCATTTGAGTCAGTTCTGATGAGATGGATGAAACTGGAGCCGATTATACAGAGTGAAGTAAGCCAGAAAGAAAAACACCAATACAGTATACTAACACATATATATGGAATTTAGAAAGATGGCAATGACGACCCTGTATGCAAGACAGGAAAAAAGACACAGCTGTGTATAACGGACTTTTGGACTCAGAGGGAGAGGGAGAGGGTGGGATGATTTGGGAGAATGGCATTCTATCATGTATACTATCATGTAAGAATTGAATCGCCAGTCTATGTCTGACGCAGGATACAGCATGCTTGGGGCTGGTGCATGGGGATGACTCACAGAGATGTTACGGAGAGGGAGGTGGGAGGGGGGTTCATGTTTGGGAACACATGTAAGAATTAAAGATTTTAAAATTAAAAAATAAAAATTAAAAAAAAAAAAAGAAATAAATTTTCACCCCTCCTAAATGACAGTAAAGGAATCAAAAGAAAAGATATGTTCTTATTGACAAAACAGGAGAGCAGGTACCAGCAGCCAAGTGGGGAGAAGGACACTTTAATGCTTCAGAACCCTGGAAAGGCTCAGGAATTCTAAGCTATCTCTGAAGGTTGAGGAAAAATTGATAGCATCTAGCCTGTCTGCTACAGTTTAGAACAAAACAAAGAAAGAGCAGTATAAGCATATTATGAGTTATAGAAGCAAACAGATAAAACTGCTAATGATTTAAAATGGTTGTTTCTGGGAAGTGGGAACTGTGATCGGAAAAAGCATTTCTGGCTTTTGCTCTTCCGAGGGCCTTGTGTCACTTGCCCTTTAAAATTAAATTCTGAAAGCAATTATCCTTCAATTAAAAAAATAAATTTTAAAAATAGATAAATTTTTTTTAAACAAGTGAAAACATTAAGTATATACAAAGCATATATATATATATATATATATTTAAAGTTGGTTTTGAAACACATTTGGGAGTAAAAGATATGTAAATACTGCAGATAAGAATGTAAAATCATAAAATCTTTCCAGGTGACAGGTGGGTAATATGGATCAAAAATTTCAATGTGTGGAACATTTAGTCCAGCATTTTGACTCTTGGAATTTGTCTCGAGGAAGTAATTGGACAACCACTGCTTCGAGTATAAAATAGAAAAATTGGAAACTATCTACACGCCCTACACCAGAATTTTGATTTGAACAAGTGATGGCTCCTCCAAACAGTGAAATTATATGCAAATACCTTAAACGATGGATTGCACACGTCCCAGACGCTCAAAAATTCTAAAAGCCTGAAGACAACAAGAGTGCTGGGCATGTGAAACAGTGAAATGTTGATATAGTGCCGATGAGTGTGCACTGGTACAGTCTTTGGAGAAAAGGCAAAAATTGGCATTACATAAATGAAAAGTTAAATATACACGTTGATCAGCAATGCTCATAGGGAGTCTAAAATGACTCCCATGAACTATACACTGCATGGAATTCTCCGGGCCAGAATACTGGAATGGGTGGCCGTTCTCTTCTCCACGGGATCTTCCCCACCCAGGAATCAAAGCCAGGTCTCCTGCATGGAAGGTGGATTCTTTACCAGCTGTGCTACCAGTGAAGCCTGAGACCTTCTATGGATTTTTACAAACATTACATCCTGAGGTGGGAAGGGTGAGAACAGAATGAACACATCTACCTACATAGGTTTACTACCTACCTCCATAAGTTTATGAACCAAGAAAACGAGCCTATATGAATAGTGCAAATATGAAAGTGGACTACCACTAAATCCAGTAGTAATAACTGTGGATTAGAAAAAAACAATGGTGGCTCACATGGTAAACAATTCGCCCACAATGCAGGACACTCGGGTTTGATCTCTGGGTCGGGAAGAGTCCCTGGACAAGGGAATGGAAACTCACTCCAGTATTCTGGCCTGGAGTGCCCACAAGACAGAGCAGCCTGGCAGGTTAGAGTCCATAGCGTGGCTGACAGTCCCACAGGACTGAGTGACTGACACTACAGAAAACAAAGCACAGCCCAAAAGACAATTACACCTGCGACAGAAACGCGGGATCACGCAGAAAGAGTTCTCCTTTTCCCAGGTGGCTCTCTCTCTGAAAGTCTCTCAGTCGTGTCTGACCCAGAGCCTGTCTGGCTCCTCTGGCCATGGGATTCCCCAGGCAAGAATACTGCAGTGGGTAACCATTCCCTTCTCCAGCCTGGGTCTACCGCATTGAAAGCAGGCTCGCTTAAGTCACCAGGGAAACTCTAATCAGCAAATAATAATAATAATACTAATAACCTGTCTGTCTGCCAATATCCGAGGCCTGGGTTCCATCCATGGGGAGCGAAAAATCTGGCTGGTTCATTTGCTCAGCCGTGTCCAAGCGGCCATCCTGTCTTCGCTTGAAAAACCCCATTGTGGTTTTATGGATATTGGGCTTCCCTTGTGTCTCAGCTGGGAAAGAATTCGCCTACAATGCGGGAGACCTGGGTTCCATCCCTGGGTTCGGAAGATCCCAGCGAAAGGGGAAGGCTAACCACTCCGGTAGTCTGGCCTGGAAAATTCCATGCACTGCCTAGTACATGGGGTCACAAAAAGTCGGACAAACTAAGTGACTTTCACTTTCAACTCGCCAAAGACCAAGCACGCAAGCTGAAACGGTAAACACAAGAGGGCTTCAAGAATCTAAAAAAGTCGCCCGAAATCACTTATTTCCCAAGTTCTACTTTTCTACACAAGAATATCGGTCTTGTTTAAGCTCATAAGACCTCCAAAAACCGTTGGCTAATGTAAAATTTCTTTTTTTTCTTGGTCCTGCGCCCCTTTCCCACGCCAGGTCCCGTGAAGCCTGCTTTCAGTCCCTAGATCCCAGGCCCCTGACTCCATGTCTTCTCGATGCTCTGCATCTGATTTCTTTCAAATAAAGGATTTTCTTGATGGCTTAAGAAAATGATACGGGAGTGCTGCATTTGACACAGAGAAGGTTCACTATAATGTCAAATGAAACAGAGTGCCCTGAGTGCACAGTCATGCCAAACTATTTGCGACCCCCATGGACTGTAGCCCTCCAGGCTCCTCTGTCCGTGGAATTCTCCGGGCAAGAATACGGCAGTGGGCAGCCATACCCATGTGGGTAGCTTCCCCAGGAGATTCTTCCCCAGGAGTGCACCTGGGTCTCCCCTATTGTAAGCGGACTCTCCACTGTCGAAGCCGCCAGGGTGACTCTAACCACTTAAAAAAAAAAAAAAAGCTGTCTACCAATATAGGAGGATTTGGTTCCAATCCCTGGCTCGTAAATATCGTCCAGTTCGTTCGCTCAGTCATCTCCAAACAGTTCCCTGGGGCTTGCTCAAACGCATGTCCACCGAGAAAACGAGTGCTCTATAATGAGTCAACATAGGCCCTTTTTCCTGTCTTCAATCTTCCCCAGAATCAAAGAACGAAAAAACCTCGAGAAAAACCCGTTCAGTATTATGAAAATGCCACTGATTAAAAACTATGGTTTCCCTACATAAACACGTAAAAATCATAACTGCTGCAGGTGTAGAGAAACACGTTCATTTATTAAATTCTGCTTTTCACACAACTATGTTAGCCTTGTTTAAGACAACAAGGCCTCCAAAAATTAGCAGAACCACCTTACACCCTTGCTTGGACCTACCCGGCCGAATCCTCAGTAAAACACTAAGGGCTCATACCGGGTAGAAGCAAGGGTGAGACTAAATGTACCGCAAAAACCTCTGAACGTACTGATTAGGTAACGGTCACTCCTAACTCAGTGAGGGTGAGCACCGTTAAGGGTCAGTCAGGGTCACGAGTTTGCAGGTCTTTTCACGGAAGTGGACGAAGGCTCATTCTTTGAAATTCTACGTTTTAAATAAAATTATGAAAATGGAAACAATAGGTAGAAACTACATCGCGCGCAGTGCATGCTGGTTATGCAAATGAAGGCTGAGGCCCCGCTCCCGAGACTCACGCCTCTCCCTGCCCCAGCTCCCACGAAGCCATCTTCCGGTCCCTTGTTCCCAGGCATTTCACTCCATGTTTTCTCTTCCTGGACACTCTGGGTCTGATTTCGTTTGAATAAGGCTTTTCTTGATGGCGTAAGATAATGATATAGGGGCGCTGCATTGACACAGAGAAGGTTCACTGTAATATCGAATGAAATAGACTGGAGAATTCCATGGACAGAGGGGCCTGGAGAGCTACAGTCCATGGGATCGCAAATACTCTGAGCATGAATGAGTGCGTTCGGCACTGTGTTTCATTTGACATTATAGTGAACCTTCTCTGTGTCAAATGCAGCGCCCCTAGGAGATGACTGAGTGAAGGAACTGGACGATTTTTACGACCCAGGGATTGGAACCAAATCCTCCTATATTGGTAGACAGCTTTTTTTTTTTTTTTTTTTTTTGATATTTAAGTGCTTAGAGGCACCCCGGGGGCTTCGACAGTGGAGAGTCCGCTTACAATATGGGAGACCCAGGTGCACTCCTGGGGAAGAATCTCCTGGGGAAGCTACCCACATGGGTATGGCTGCCCACTGCAGTATTCTTGCCAGGAGAATTCCATGGACAGAGGAGCCTGGAGGGCTATAGTCCGTGGGGTCGCAAATAGTTTGGCATGACTGTGCACTCAGAGCACTGTGTTTCATTTGACATTATAGTGAACCGTCTCTGTGTCAAATGCAGCGCCCCTATATCATTATCTTACGCCATGAAGAAAAGCCTTATTCAAACGAAATCAGACCCAGAGTGTCCAGGGGCAGAAAACATGGAGTCAGGGGCCTGGGAACAAGGGACCGGAAGATGGCTTCGTGGGAGCTGGGGCCGGGAGAGGCGTGACTCTCGGGAGTGGGGCCTCAAGCTTCATTTGCATAACCAGCATGCACTGCGCGCAATGGAGTCTCTCTTTATTATTTCCATCATCATAATTTTATTTAAAACGTAGTATTTCGAAGGACGTGTGCCTTCCTCCACTCCCGTGAAAAGATCTGCAAAGTCTTGACGCGGACAGACCCTTGACGGTCCTCACCCTCACTGTGTTAGACGTGGCCGTTACATAATCAGTATGTTCACAGCCTCTTTCGTCTCTTTATCCTTCGCCTTACCCTTGTTTCTGCCCAGCTCACGTCCTTGGTGTTTTACTGAGGAGTCGGCCGGGTAGATCAAGTAAGGGTAACGTGAAGCTCTCCTAATTTTGGAGGCCTTGTGTAGTGTTAAACAAGGCTGCTATGGTAGTGTGAAACGTAGAATTTCAAAGGTGAATCTGTTTTTCTACCCCTGCAGTGGAAGAGACTTGTGTGTGTGTTTATCTAGGAAAACCATATTTGAAGATTTTAGTTAGTTCGTTGTTTCATAATGCTGGGTGGGTTTGCGAAATGTTGATATAGTGCCGACGTACAGTCTTTGGAGAAAAGGCAAAAATTGGCATTACATAAATGAAAAGTTAAATATACACGACTCCCATGAACTATACACTGCATAGAATTCTCCGGGCCAGAATACTGGAGTGGGTAGCCGTTGTCTTCTCCACGGGATCTTCCCGACCCAGGAATCAAAGCCAGGTCTCCTGCATGGAAGGTGGATTCTTTGCCAGCTGTGCTACCAGTGAAGCCTGAGACCTTCTATGGATTTTTACAAACATTACATCCTGGGGTGGGACGGGTGACACAGAACGAACACATCTACCTACCTACATAGGTTTACTAACTACCTCCACAAGTTTATGAACCAAGAAAACGAACCTATATGAATAGTGCAAATATGAAAGTGGACTACCACTAAATCCAGTAGTAATAACTGTGGATTAGAAAAAAACAATGGTGGCTCACATGGTAAACAATTCGCCCGCAATGCAGGACACTCGGGTTTGATCTCTGGGTCGGGAAGAGTCCCTGGACAAGGGAATGGAAACTCACTCCAGTATTCTGCCTGGAGTGCCCACAAGACAGAGCAGCCTGGCAGGTTAGAGTCCATAGCGTGGCTGACAGTCCCACAGGACTGAGTGACTGACACTACAGAAAACAAAGCACAGCCCAAAAGACAATTACACCTGCGACAGAAACGCGGGATCACGCAGAAAGAGTTCTCCTTTTCCCAGGTGGCTCTCTCTCTGAAAGTCTCTCAGTCGTGTCTGACCCAGAGCCTGTCTGGCTCCTCTGGCCATGGGATTCCCCAGGCAAGAATACTGCAGTGGGTAACCATTCCCTTCTCCAGCCTGGGTCTACCGCATTGAAAGCAGGCTCGCTTAAGTCACCAGGGAAACTCTAATCAGCAAATAATAATAATAATAATACTAATAACCTGTCTGTCTGCCAATATCCGAGGCCTGGGTTCCATCCATGGGGAGCGAAAAATCTGGCTGGTTCATTTGCTCAGCCGTGTCCAAGCGGCCATCCTGTCTTCGCTTGAAAAACCCCATTGTGGTTTTATGGATATTGGGCTTCCCTTGTGTCTCAGCTGGGAAAGAATTCGCCTACAATGCGGGAGACCTGGGTTCCATCCCTGGGTTCGGAAGATCCCAGCGAAAGGGGAAGGCTAACCACTCCGGTAGTCTGGCCTGGAAAATTCCATGCACTGCCTAGTACATGGGGTCACAAAAAGTCGGACAAACTAAGTGACTTTCACTTTCAACTCGCCAAAGACCAAGCACGCAAGCTGAAACGGTAAACACAAGAGGGCTTCAAGAATCTAAAAAAGTCGCCCGAAATCACTTATTTCCCAAGTTCTACTTTTCTACACAAGAATATCGGTCTTGTTTAAGCTCATAAGACCTCCAAAAACCGTTGGCTAATGTAAAATTTCTTTTTTTTCTTGGTCCTGCGCCCCTTTCCCACGCCAGGTCCCGTGAAGCCTGCTTTCAGTCCCTAGATCCCAGGCCCCTGACTCCATGTCTTCTCGATGCTCTGCATCTGATTTCTTTCAAATAAAGGATTTTCTTGATGGCTTAAGAAAATGATACGGGAGTGCTGCATTTGACACAGAGAAGGTTCACTATAATGTCAAATGAAACAGAGTGCCCTGAGTGCACAGTCATGCCAAACTATTTGCGACCCCCATGGACTGTAGCCCTCCAGGCTCCTCTGTCCGTGGAATTCTCCGGGCAAGAATACGGCAGTGGGCAGCCATACCCATGTGGGTAGCTTCCCTAGGAGATTCTTCCCCAGGAGTGCACCTGGGTCTCCCCTATTGTAAGCGGACTCTCCACTGTCGAAGCCGCCAGGGTGACTCTAACCACTTAAAAAAAAAAAAAAAGCTGTCTACCAATACAGGAGGATCTGGTTCCAATCCCTGGCTCGTAAATATCGTCCAGTTCGTTCGCTCAGTCATCTCCAAACAGTTCCCTGAGGCTTGTTCAAACGCATGTCCACCGAGAAAGTGAGTGCTCTATAATGATTCAACGTAGGCCCTTTTTCCTGTCTTCAATCTTCCCCAGAATCAAAGAACGAAAAAACCTCGGGAAAAACCCGTTCAGCATTATGAAAATGCCACTGATTAAAACCTATGGTTTCCCTACATAAACACGTAAAAATCATATAACTGCTGCAGGTGTACAGAAACACGTTCATTTTTTAAGTTCTACTTTTCACACAACTATGTTAGCCTTGTTTAAGATAACAAGGCCTCCAAAAATTAGCAGAACCACCTTACACACTTGCTTGGACCTACCCGGCCGAATCCTCAGTAAAACACTAAGGGCTCATACCGGGTAGAAGCAAGGGTGAGACTAAATGTACCGCAAAAACCTCTGAACGTACTGATTAGGTAACGGTCACTCCTAACTCAGTGAGGGTGAGGACCGTCAAGGGTCAGTCTGGGTCACGAGTTTGCAGGTCTTTTCACGGAAGTGGACGAAGGCTCATTCTTTGAAATTCTACGTTTTAAATAAAATTATGAAAATGGAAACAATAGGTAGAAACTACATCGCGCGCACTGCATGCTGGTTATGCAAATGAAGCTTGAGGCCCGGCTCCCGAGAGTCACGCCTCTCCCTGCCCCAGCTCCCACGAAGCCATCTTCCGGTCCCTTGTTCCCAGGCCCCTGACTCCATGTTTTCTGCCCCTGGACACTCTGGGTCTGATTTCGTTTGAATAAGGCTTTTCTTGATGGCGTAAGATAATGATATAGGGGCACTGCATTTGACACAGAGACGGTTCACCATAATGTCAAATGAAACACAGTGCTGAGTGCACAGTCATGCCAAACTATTTGCGACCCCATGGACTATAGCCCTCCAGGCTCCTCTGTCCATGGAATTCTCCTGGCAAGAATACTGCAGTGGGCAGCCATACCCATGTGGATAGCTTCCCCAGGAGATTCTTCCCCAGGAGTGCACCTGGGTCTCCCATATTGTAAGCGGACTCTCCACTGTCGAAGCCCCCGGGGTGCCTCTAAGCACTTAAATATCAAAAAAAAAAAAAAAAAAGCTGTCTACCAATATAGGAGGATTTGGTTCCAATCCCTGGGTCGTAAAAATCGTCCAGTTCCTTCACTCAGTCATCTCCTAGGGGCGCTGCATTTGACACAGAGAAGGTTCACTATAATGTCAAATGAAACACAGTGCCGAACGCACTCAGTCGTGCTCAGAGTATTTGCGACCCCATGGACTGTAGCTCTCCAGGCCCCTCTGTCCATGGAATTCTCCAGTCTATTTCATTCGATATTACAGTGAACCTTCTCTGTGTCAATGCAGCGCCCCTATATCATTATCTTACGCCATCAAGAAAAGCCTTATTCAAACGAAATCAGACCCAGAGTGTCCAGGAAGAGAAAACATGGAGTGAAATGCCTGGGAACAAGGGACCGGAAGATGGCTTCGTGGGAGCTGGGGCAGGGAGAGGCGTGACTCTCGGGAGCGGGGCCTCAGCCTTCATTTGCATAACCAGCATGCACTGCGCGCGATGTAGTTTCTACCTATTGTTTCCATTTTCATAATTTTATTTAAAACGTAGAATTTCAAAGAATGAGCCTTCGTCCACTTCCCTGAAAAGACCTGCAAACTCGTGACCCAGAGTGACCCTTGACGGTGCTCACCCTCACTGAGTTAGGAGTGACCGTTACCTAATCAGTACATTCAGAGGTTTTTGCGGTACATTTAGTCTCACCCTTGCTTCTACCCGGTATGAGCCCTTAGTGTTTTACTGAGGATTCGGCCGGGTAGGTCCAAGCAAGGGTGTAAGGTGGTTCTGCTAATTTTTGGAGGCCTTGTTGTCTTAAACAAGGCTAACATAGTTGTATGAAAAGAAGAATTTGAAAAATGAACATGTTTTTCTACACCTGCAGCAGTTATGATTTTTACGTGTTTATGTAGGGAAACCATAGTTTTTAATCAGTGGCATTTTCATAATACTGAACGGGTTTTTCTCGAGGTTTTTTCGTTCTTTGATTCTGGGGAAGATTGAAGACAGGTAAAAGGGCCTATGTTGACTCATTATAGAACACTCGTTTTCTCGGTGGACATGCGTTTGAACAAGCCCCAGGGAACTGTTTGGAGATGACTGAGCGAACGAACTGGACGATATTTACGAGCCAGGGATTGGAACCAAATCCTCCTATATTGGTAGACAGCTTTTTTTTTTTTTTTTAAGTGGTTAGAGTCACCCTGGCGGCTTCGACAGTGGAGAGTCCGCTTACAATAGGGGAGACCCAGGTGCACTCCTGGGGAAGAAACTCCTGGGGAAGCTACCCACATGGGTATGGCTGCCCACTGCCGTATTCTTGCCCGGAGAATTCCACGGACAGAGGAGCCTGGAGGGCTATAGTCCATGGGGGTCGCAAATAGTTTGGCATGACTGTGCACTCAGGGCACTCTGTTTCATTTGACATTATAGTGAACCTTCTCTGTGTCAAATGCAGCACTCCCGTATCATTTTCTTAAGCCATCAAGAAAATCCTTTATTTGAAAGAAATCAGATGCAGAGCATCGAGAAGACATGGAGTCAGGGGCCTGGGATCTAGGGACTGAAAGCAGGCTTCACGGGACCTGGCGTGGGAAAGGGGCGCAGGACCAAGGAAAAAAAAGAAATTTTACATTAGCCAACGGTTTTTGGAGGTCTTATGAGCTTAAACAAGACCGATATTCTTGTGTAGAAAAGTAGAACTTGGGAAATAAGTGATTTCGGGCGACTTTTTTAGATTCTTGAAGCCCTCTTGTGTTTACCGTTTCAGCTTGCGTGCTTGGTCTTTGGCGAGTTGAAAGTGAAAGTCACTTAGTTTGTCCGACTTTTTGTGACCCCATGTACTAGGCAGTGCATGGAATTTTCCAGGCCAGACTACCGGAGTGGTTAGCCTTCCCCTTTCGCTGGGATCTTCCGAACCCAGGGATGGAACCCAGGTCTCCCGCATTGTAGGTGAATTCTTTCCCAGCTGAGACACAAGGGAAGCCCAATATCCATAAAACCACAATGGGGTTTTTCAAGCGAAGACAGGATGGCCGCTTGGACACGGCTGAGCAAATGAACCAGCCAGATTTTTCGCTCCCCATGGATGGAACCCAGGCCTCGGATATTGGCAGACAGACAGGTTATTAGTATTATTATTATTATTATTTGCTGATTAGAGTTTCCCTGGTGACTTAAGCGAGCCTGCTTTCAATGCGGTAGACCCAGGCTGGAGAAGGGAATGGTTACCCACTGCAGTATTCTTGCCTGGGGAATCCCATGGCCAGAGGAGCCAGACAGGCTCTGGGTCAGACACGACTGAGAGACTTTCAGAGAGAGAGCCACCTGGGAAAAGGAGAACTCTTTCTGCGTGATCCCGCGTTTCTGTCGCAGGTGTAATTGTCTTTTGGGCTGTGCTTTGTTTTCTGTAGTGTCAGTCACTCAGTCCTGTGGGACTGTCAGCCACGCTATGGACTCTAACCTGCCAGGCTGCTCTGTCTTGTGGGCACTCCAGGCCAGAATACTGGAGTGAGTTTCCATTCCCTTGTCCAGGGACTCTTCCCGACCCAGAGATCAAACCCGAGTGTCCTGCATTGTGGGCGAATTGTTTACCATGTGAGCCACCATTGTTTTTTTCTAATCCACAGTTATTACTACTGGATTTAGTGGTAGTCCACTTTCATATTTGCACTATTCATATAGGTTCGTTTTCTTGGTTCATAAACTTGTGGAGGTAGTTAGTAAACCTATGTAGGTAGGTAGATGTGTTCGTTCTGTGTCACCCGTCCCACCCCAGGATGTAATGTTTGTAAAAATCCATAGAAGGTCTCAGGCTTCACTGGTAGCACAGCTGGTAAAGAATCCACCTTCCATGCAGGAGACCTGGCTTTGATTCCTGGGTCGGGAAGATCCCGTGGAGAAGACAACGGCTACCCACCCCATTATTCTGGCCCGGAGAATTCCATGCAGTGTATAGTTCATGGGAGTCGGGTATATCTAACTTTTCATTTATGTAATGCCAATTTTTGCCTTTTCTCCAAAGACTGTACGTCGGCACTATATCAACATTTCGCAAACCCACCCAGCATTATGAAACAACGAACTACCTAAAATCTACAAATATGGTTTCCCTAGATAAACACACACACAAGTCTCTTCCGCTGCAGGGGTAGAAAAACAGATTCACCTTTGAAATTCTACGTTTCACACTACCATAGCAGCCTTGTTTAACACTACACAAGGCCTCCAAAAATTAGGAGAGCTTCACGTTACCCTTACTTGATCTACCCGGCCGACTCCTCAGTAAAACACCAAGGACGTGAGCTGGGCAGAAGCAAGGGTAAGGCGAAGGATAAAAAGACCAAAGAGGCTGTGAACATACTGATTATGTAACGGCCACGTCTAACACAGTGAGGGTGAGGACCGTCAAGGGTCTGTCCGCGTCAAGACTTTGCAGATCTTTTCACGGGAGTGGAGGAAGGCACACGTCCTTCGAAATACTACGTTTTAAATAAAATTATGATGATGGAAATAATAAAGAGAGACTCCATTGCGCGCAGTGCATGCTGGTTATGCAAATGAAGCTTGAGGCCCGGCTCCGGAGAGTCACGTATCTCCCGGCCCCAGCTCCCACGAAGCCATCTTCCGGTCCCTTGTTCCCAGGCCCCTGACTCCATGTTTTCTGCCCCTGGACACTCTGGGTCTGATTTCGTTTGAATAAGGCTTTTCTTGATGGCGTAAGATAATGATATAGGGGCGCTGCATTTGACACAGAGACGGTTCACTATAATGTCAAATGAAACACAGTGCTGAGTGCACAGTCATGCCAAACTATTTGCGACCCCACGGACTATAGCCCTCCAGGCTCCTCTGTCCATGGAATTCTCCTGGCAAGAATACTGCAGTGGGCAGCCATACCCATGTGGATAGCTTCCCCAGGAGATTCTTCCCCAGGAGTGCACCTGGGTCTCCCATATTGTAAGCGGACTCTCCACTGTCGAAGCCCCCGGGGTGCCTCTAAGCACTTAAATATCAAAAAAAAAAAAAAGCTGTCTACCAACATAGGAGGATTTGGTTCCAATCCCTGGGTCGTAAAAATCGTCCAGTTCCTTCACTCAGTCATCTCCTAGGGGCGCTGCATTTGACACAGAGAAGGTTCACTATAATGTCAAATGAAACACAGTGCCGAACGCACTCAGTCATGCTCAGAGTATTTGCGACCCCATGGACTGTAGCTCTCCAGACCCCTCTGTCCATGGAATTCTCCAGTCTATTTCATTCGATATTACAGTGAACCTTCTCTGTGTCAATGCAGCGCCCCTATATCATTATCTTACGCCATCAAGAAAAGCCTTATTCAAACGAAATCAGACCCAGAGTGTCCAGGAAGAGAAAACATGGAGTGAAATGCCTGGGAACAAGGGACCGGAAGATGGCTTCGTGGGAGCTGGGGCAGGGAGAGGCGTGAGTCTCGGGAGCGGGGCCTCAGCCTTCATTTGCATAACCAGCATGCACTGCGCGCGATGTAGTTTCTACCTATTGTTTCCATTTTCATAATTTTATTTAAAACGTAGAATTTCAAAGAATGAGCCTTCGTCCACTTCCGTGAAAAGACCTGCAAACTCGTGACCCTGACTGACCCTTAACGGTGCTCACCCTCACTGAGTTAGGAGTGACCGTTACCTAATCAGTACGTTCAGAGGTTTTTGCGGTACATTTAGTCTCACCCTTGCTTCTACCCGGTATGAGCCCTTAGTGTTTTACTGAGGATTCGGCCGGGTAGGTCCAAGCAAGGGTGTAAGGTGGTTCTGCTAATTTTTGGAGGCCTTGTTGTCTTAAACAAGGCTAACATAGTTGTGTGAAAAGCAGAATTTAATAAATGAACGTGTTTCTCTACACCTGCAGCAGTTATGATTTTTACGTGTTTATGTAGGGAAACCATAGTTTTTAATCAGTGGCATTTTCATAATACTGAACGGGTTTTTCTCGAGGTTTTTTCGTTCTTTGATTCTGGGGAAGATTGAAGACAGGAAAAAGGGCCTATGTTGACTCATTATAGAGCACTCGTTTTCTCGGTGGACATGCGTTTGAGCAAGCCCCAGGGAACTGTTTGGAGATGACTGAGCGAACGAACTGGACGATATTTACGAGCCAGGGATTGGAACCAAATCCTCCTATATTGGTAGACAGCTTTTTTTTTTTTTTTAAGTGGTTAGAGTCACCCTGGCGGCTTCGACAGTGGAGAGTCCGCTTACAATAGGGGAGACCCAGGTGCACTCCTGGGGAAGAATCTCCTGGGGAAGCTACCCACATGGGTATGGCTGCCCACTGCCGTATTCTTGCCCGGAGAATTCCACGGACAGAGGAGCCTGGAGGGCTACAGTCCATGGGGGTCGCAAATAGTTTGGCATGACTGTGCACTCAGGGCACTCTGTTTCATTTGACATTATAGTGAACCTTCTCTGTGTCAAATGCAGCACTCCCGTATCATTTTCTTAAGCCATCAAGAAAATCCTTTATTTGAAAGAAATCAGATGCAGAGCATCGAGAAGACATGGAGTCAGGGGCCTGGGATCTAGGGACTGAAAGCAGGCTTCACGGGACCTGGCGTGGGAAAGGGGCGCAGGACCAAGAAAAAAAAGAAATTTTACATTAGCCAACGGTTTTTGGAGGTCTTATGAGCTTAAACAAGACCGATATTCTTGTGTAGAAAAGTAGAACTTGGGAAATAAGTGATTTCGGGCGACTTTTTTAGATTCTTGAAGCCCTCTTGTGTTTACCGTTTCAGCTTGCGTGCTTGGTCTTTGGCGAGTTGAAAGTGAAAGTCACTTAGTTTGTCCGACTTTTTGTGACCCCATGTACTAGGCAGTGCATGGAATTTTCCAGGCCAGACTACCGGAGTGGTTAGCCTTCCCCTTTCGCTGGGATCTTCCGAACCCAGGGATGGAACCCAGGTCTCCCGCATTGTAGGCGAATTCTTTCCCAGCTGAGACACAAGGGAAGCCCAATATCCATAAAACCACAATGGGGTTTTTCAAGCGAAGACAGGATGGCCGCTTGGACACGGCTGAGCAAATGAACCAGCCAGATTTTTCGCTCCCCATGGATGGAACCCAGGCCTCGGATATTGGCAGACAGACAGGTTATTAGTATTATTATTATTATTATTTGCTGATTAGAGTTTCCCTGGTGACTTAAGCGAGCCTGCTTTCAATGCGGTAGACCCAGGCTGGAGAAGGGAATGGTTACCCACTGCAGTATTCTTGCCTGGGGAATCCCATGGCCAGAGGAGCCAGACAGGCTCTGGGTCAGACACGACTGAGAGACTTTCAGAGAGAGAGCCACCTGGGAAAAGGAGAACTCTTTCTGCGTGATCCCGCGTTTCTGTCGCAGGTGTAATTGTCTTTTGGGCTGTGCTTTGTTTTCTGTAGTGTCAGTCACTCAGTCCTGTGGGACTGTCAGCCACGCTATGGACTCTAACCTGCCAGGCTGCTCTGTCTTGTGGGCACTCCAGGCCAGAATACTGGAGTGAGTTTCCATTCCCTTGTCCAGGGACTCTTCCCGACCCAGAGATCAAACCCGAGTGTCCTGCATTGCGGGCGAATTGTTTACCATGTGAGCCACCATTGTTTTTTTCTAATCCACAGTTATTACTACTGGATTTAGTGGTAGTCCACTTTCATATTTGCACTATTCATATAGGCTCGTTTTCTTGGTTCATAAACTTATGGAGGTAGGTAGTAAACCTATGTAGGTAGATGTGTTCATTCTGTTCTCACCCTTCCCACCTCAGGATGTAATGTTTGTAAAAATCCATAGAAGGTCTCAGGCTTCACTGGTAGCACAGCTGGTAAAGAATCCACCTTCCATGCAGGAGACCTGGCTTTGATTCCTGGGTGGGGAAGATCCCGTGGAGAAGAGAACGGCCACCCATTCCAGTATTCTGGCCCGGAGAATTCCATGCAGTGTATAGTTCATGGGAGTCATTTTAGACTCCCTATGAGCATTGCTGATCAACGTGTATATTTAACTTTTCATTTATGTAATGCCAATTTTTGCCTTTTCTCCAAAGACTGTACCAGTGCACACTCATCGGCACTATATCAACATTTCACTGTTTCACATGCCCAGCACTCTTGTTGTCTTCAGGCTTTTAGAATTTTTGAGCGTCTGGGACGTGTGCAATCCATCGTTTAAGGTATTTGCATATAATTTCACTGTTTGGAGGAGCCATCACTTGTTCAAATCAAAATTCTGGTGTAGGGCGTGTAGATAGTTTCCAATTTTTCTATTTTATACTCGAAGCAGTGGTTGTCCAATTACTTCCTCGAGACAAATTCCAAGAGTCAAAATGCTGGACTAAATGTTCCACACATTGAAATTTTTGATCCATATTACCCACCTGTCACCTGGAAAGATTTTATGATTTTACATTCTTATCTGCAGTATTTACATATCTTTTACTCCCAAATGTGTTTCAAAACCAACTTTAAATATATATATATATATATATATATATGCTTTGTATATACTTAATGTTTTCACTTGTTTAAAAAAAATTTATCTATTTTTAAAATTTATTTTTTTAATTGAAGGATAATTGCTTTCAGAATTTAATTTTAAAGGGCAAGTGACACAAGGCCCTCGGAAGAGCAAAAGCCAGAAATGCTTTTTCCGATCACAGTTCCCACTTCCCAGAAACAACCATTTTAAATCATTAGCAGTTTTATCTGTTTGCTTCTATAACTCATAATATGCTTATACTGCTCTTTCTTTGTTTTGTTCTAAACTGTAGCAGACAGGCTAGATGCTATCAATTTTTCCTCAACCTTCAGAGATAGCTTAGAATTCCTGAGCCTTTCCAGGGTTCTGAAGCATTAAAGTGTCCTTCTCCCCACTTGGCTGCTGGTACCTGCTCTCCTGTTTTGTCAATAAGAACATATCTTTTCTTTTGATTCCTTTACTGTCATTTAGGAGGGGTGAAAATTTATTTCTTTTTTTTTTTTTTAATTTTTATTTTTTAATTTTAAAATCTTTAATTCTTACATGTGTTCCCAAACATGAACCCCCCTCCTACCTCCCTCTCCGTAACATCTCTGTGAGTCATCCCCATGCACCAGCCCCAAGCATGCTGTATCCTGCGTCAGACATAGACTGGCGATTCAATTCTTACATGATAGTATACATGATAGAATGCCATTCTCCCAAATCATCCCACCCTCTCCCTCTCCCTCTGAGTCCAAAAGTCCGTTATACACAGCTGTGTCTTTTTTCCTGTCTTGCATACAGGGTCGTCATTGCCATCTTTCTAAATTCCATATATATGTGTTAGTATACTGTATTGGTGTTTTTCTTTCTGGCTTACTTCACTCTGTATAATCGGCTCCAGTTTCATCCATCTCATCAGAACTGACTCAAATGAATTCTTTTTAATGGCTGAGTAATACTCCATTGTGTATATGTACCAAAGCTTTCTTATCCATTCATCTGCTGATGGACATCAGGCTCTACTACAAAGCCACAGTCATCAAGACAGTATGGTACTGGCACAAAGACAGACATATAGATCAATGGAACAAAATAGAAAGCCCAGAGATAAATCCACACACATATGGACACCTTATCTTTGACAAAGGAGGCAAGAATATACAATGGAGTAAAGACAATCTCTTTAACAAGTGGTGCTGGGAAAACTGGTCAACCACTTGTCAAAGAATGAAACTAGATCACTTTCTAACACCGCACACAAAAATAAACTCAAAATGGATTAAAGATCTAAATGTAAGACCAGAAACTATAAGACTCCTAGAGAAGAACATAGGCAAAACACTCTCTGACATAAATCACAGCAGGATCCTCTATGATCCACCTCCCAGAATTCTGGAAATAAAAGCAAAAATAAACAAATGGGATCTAATTAAAATTAAAAGCTTCTGCACAACAAAGGAAAATATACGCAAGGTGAAAAGACAGCCTTCTGAATGGGAGAAAATAATAGCAAATGAAGCAACTGACAAACAACTAATCTCAAAAATATACAAGCAACTTATGCAGCTCAATTCCAGAAAATTTATTTCAAATCAAATCCCATACCCACCAGTGCTGCTTTGAGGGCTCAAACAAAGCCTGTGCACAGCAGGGCTCAGACACCCCACAGAGACTGAGCCAGAACTGTGTTTGGGTGTCTCCTGTGGAGGGACTGGGGGTCAGCAATGGCCCACCGCAGGGGCAGGGGCTCTGTGTGCAGGAGCCCTGGTCACCCAGCTTGTGGCATAAGCCCTCTTGGAAGAGGTCGCCATTAACCCCAACCATAGAGCCCCCGAGCAGACGAACCACAAAGTGCAGAACAATCATACCAAAGAAATTCTCGCACTGTTAAGGAAGTTCTAGGACCCACAACAGATTTACCAACCTGGGGATCTGGCAAGGGAACTGAGAACCCCCAAGGAATTTGACTGTGGAGGCCAGTGGGATTTGCTTACAGAACTTACACAGGACTGGGGAAACAGACTCTTGGAGGGCACGAACAAAACCTTGTGTGCCCCAGGACCTGGGAGAAAGGAGCAGGGATCCCACAAGAGATCCCACAAGCCTGACCCAGGCTTGCCTGCGGGTGTCCAGGAGTCCCTGGTGGAGGCGTGGGTCGGCAGTGTACTGGCACTGAGTGCAGTGGTGCCTGCCTGGGACCTTTGGAAGGAGGAGGCCATTATCTTCATTACCTCCACCTTAGTTTGGTCTCAGGTCAAACAACAGGGAGGGAAACAGTCCCACCCATCAACAGAAAATCGGATTAAACATTTTTGGGCATGGTCCCACCCATCAGAACAACACCCAATTTCCCTACAGTCAGTCTCTCCTAACAGGAAGCTTCCATAAGCCTCTCATCCTTATCTGTCAGAGGGCAGACAGAATGAAAACCAGTGTCACAGAAAGCTTGTCAAACTGATCACATGGACCACAGCCTTGTCTAACTCAGTGAAACTATGAGCCATGCCATGTTGAGTTCAGTTCAGTCGCTGAGGTGTGTCTGACTTTTTCGACCCCATGGACTGCAGCACACCAGGGTCCCTGTTCATCACCAAGTCCTGGATCTTGCTCAAAGTCATGTACATCATGGCGGAGATGCCATCCAACCATCTCATTCTCTGCTGTCCCCTTCTCCGCAAGCCTTCAATCTTTCCCAGCATCAGGGTCTTCTCCCCTGAGTCAGTTCTTTGCATCAGGTGGCCAAAATATTGGAGTTTCAGCTTCAGCATCAGTCCTTTCAGTGAACATTCAGGACTGATTTCCTTTAGGATGGACTGGTTGGCTCTCCTTGCAGTCCAAGGGACTCTCAAGAGTCTTCTCCAACTCCACAGTTCAAAAGCATCAATTCTTTGGAGCTCAGCTTTCTTTATAGATCAACTCTCACATCCATACATGACCACTGGAAAAACCATAGCCTGACTAGACGGACCTTTGTTGACAAAGTAATGTCTCTGCTTTTGAATATGCTATCTAGGTTGGTCATAACTTTCCAAGGAGTAAGCGTCTTTTAATTTCATGGCTGCAGTCACCATCTGCAGTGATTTTGGAGCTCAGAAAAATAAAGTCAGCCACTGTTTCCACTGTTTCCCCATCTATTTGCCATGAAGTGATGGGACCGGATGCCATGATCTTTGTTTTCTGAATGTTGAGCTCTAGGCCAACATTTTCACCAGGAGTCCCTGGCAGAGGCGTGGGTCGGCATTGTACTGCTGCACAGTGGGTTGCACTGAGTGCAGTGGTACCTGCCTGGGACCTTTGGAAGGAGGTGGCCATTGTCTTCATTACCTCCACCTTAGTTTGGTCTCAGGTCAAAGAACAGGGAGGGAAACAGCCCCGCCCATCAACAGAAAATTGGATTAAACATTTACTGAGGATGATCATATATATTTTATGTACTCTGCATATAAGTTAAATTAGTACAGTAACCACCACAGAATTCCCTCTAAATGGTCCTTTATTTTAAATCTGTTTGTAGGTGCTCGCTTCGGCAGCACATATACTAAAATTGGAACGATACAGAGAAGATTAGCATGGCCCCTGCGCAAGGATGACAGGCAAATTCGTGAAGCGTTCCATATTTTTTCTAACACCGCACACAAAAATAAACTCAAAATGGATTAAAGATCTAAATGTAAGACCAGAAACTATAAAACTCCTAGAGGAGAACATAGGCAAAACACTCTCTGACATAAATCACAGCAGGATCCTCTATGACCCACCTCCCAGAATTCTGGAAATAAAAGCAAAAATAAACAAATGGGATCTAATTAAAATTAAAAGCTTCTGCACAACAAAGGAAAATATACGCAAGGTGAAAAGACAGCCTTCTGAATGGGAGAAAATAATAGCAAATGAAGCAACTGACAAACAACTAATCTCAAAAATATACAAGCAACTCCTGCAGCTCAATTCCAGAAAAATAAACGACCCAATCAAAAAATGGGCCAAAGAACTAAATAGACATTTCTCCAAAGAAGACATACGGATGGCTAACAAACACATGAAAAGATGCTCAACATCACTCATTATCAGAGAAATGCAAATCTCAACCACAATGAGGTACCACTTCACACCAGTCAGAATGGCTGTGATCCAAAAATCTGCAAGCAATAAATGCTGGAGAGAGTGTGGAGAAAAGGGAACCCTCCTACACTGTTGGTGGGAATGCAAACTAGTACAGCCACTATGGAGAACAGTGTGGAGATTCCTTAAAAAATTGCAAATAGAACTGCCTTATGACCCAGCAATCCCACTGCTGGGCATATACACCGAGGAAACCAGAATTGAAAGAGACACATGTACCCCAATGTTCATCGCAGCACTGTTTATAATAGCCAGGACATGGAAACAACCTAGATGTCCATCAGCAGATGAATGGATAAGAAAGCTGTGGTACATGTACACAATGGAGTATTACTCAGCCGTTAAAAAGAATTCATTTGAATCAGTTCTGATGAGATGGATGAAACTGGAGCTGATTATACAGAGTGAAGTAAGCCAGAAAGAAAAACACCAATACAGTATACTAACACATATATATGGAATTTAGAAAGATGGCAATGACGACCCTGTATGCAAGACAGGAAAAAAGACACAGCGGTGTATAACGGACTTTTGGACTCAGAGGGAG
Source organism: Capricornis sumatraensis (assembly GCF_032405125.1). Classification (NCBI taxonomy): domain Eukaryota; kingdom Metazoa; phylum Chordata; class Mammalia; order Artiodactyla; family Bovidae; genus Capricornis; species Capricornis sumatraensis. The sequence goes on along the minus strand of NC_091092.1, from coordinate 133,244,850 downwards.
AGGGAGAGGGTGGGATGATTTGGGAGAATGGCATTCTATCATGTATACTATCATGTAAGAATTGAATCGCCAGTCTATGTCTGACGCAGGATACAGCATGCTTGGGGCTGGTGCATGGGGATGACCCACAGAGATGTTATGGGGAGGGAGGTGGGAGGGGGGTTCATGTTTGGGAACACATGTAAGAATTAAAGATTTTAAAATTAAAAAAAGAAAAAAAAAGAAAAAATAAAATTAAAAAAAATTAAGGCATAAAATAAATAAATAAATAAATAAATAAATAAATAAATAAATCTGTTTGTAGGATTTTCCCCTCCTCCAGTACAATGATATATATTGACCCATCTTTTTCTTTACTGATAACTATTACAAATAATGCCTATACGTTTTGCAGGCTAAAGCTAAAACTCAGCAAGACTAACCAGCCTCTCTAAGAATTAAGCCTGTTTTCAATAACGCTTTATGGGGGAGGGAGGTGGGTGGGGGGTGCTAATATAGTGCATCCGTGTGTGCACTATAAGGAGATCCAAACTGTCCATCCTAAAGGAAATCAGTCCTAAATATTCATTGGAAGGACGGATGCTGAAGCTGAAAGTCCAATACTTTGGCCACCTGATGTGAAGAGCTGACTCATTGGAAAAGACCCTGATGCTGGGAAAGATTGAGGGCAGGAGGAGAAGGGGACGACCGAGGATGAGATGGTTGGATGGCATCACTGACTCAGTGGACATGGGTTTGGGTGGACTCTGGGAGTTGGTGATAGACAGGGAGGCCTGGTGTGCTGCAGTTCATGGGGTTGCAAAGAGTTGGACACAACTGAGCAACTGAACTGAACTGATGTCCAGGAGTGGTATTGCTGGATCATATAGTAGCTATATTTTTAGTTTTTAAAGGAACCTCCAAACTGTTCTCCACAGTGGCTGTTACCAATTTACGTTTGTACCAATGGCATGTAGGAGGGTTCCCTTTTTTCCACAGCTTCACCAGCACTTATTTGGAGACTTTGATGGTGGTGTGGGGTGATACCTCACTGCAGTTTTGATTTGCATTTCTCTAATAATTAGTGATTTTGAGCATCTTTTCATGTGCTGTTGCCCATTTGTATGTCTTCTTGCCTTCTTTGGAGAAATGCCTATTTAGGTCTTCTGGCTATTTTTTTTTAAATTGGGTTGTTTGTTTATTTATTTGTTTATTTTTATATCAAGCTGCATGTTGTTGTTGTTGTTCAGTCGCTAAGTCATGTCCAACCCTTTGCAACCCCATTGACTGTAGCACGCCAGGCTCCTCTGTTCTCCACTATCTGGAGTTTGCTCAAATTCATGTCCATTGAGTCAGTGATGTTATCTAACCATCTCATCCTCTGCTGCCCCACTTCTCCTTTTACCTTCAATCTTTCCCAGCATCAGGGTCTTATCCAATGAGTCAGCTCTTCACATCAGGTGGCCACAGTACTGGAACTTCAGCATCAGTCCTTCCAATGAACATTCAGGGTGGATTTCCTTTAGGACTACTGATTGGTTTGATCTCCTTGAGCTACATGAGCTGTTCATAAATTTTGGAGATTTACATCTTGCCTGTTGCCTCATTTGCAAATATTTTCTCCATTCTGTGGGTTGTGACCAGATAAAATTTTTAGAAATAAAATTACTCTGAAAAATTCATTCATTGTGAAGCAGTTCCAAGGCCATTTGCTTTCCATTCACTTATATAACAGATAATTGAGTCCCTTTATGCTAGGCACTGTGACATTGACTGTGAATACAATGGTGAACAAGGCCTTTTATTGTCCCTGATTTCATGGAAGTAATGTTCTGATGGAAGTTTTATTATCAAAAAAGGATTGAATTTATCCATGTCAGAATTTTAGGCATTTATAGAGAAAATTTTGAGTGATCTTGGATATCCTTATAGCATTTAATATGCTGTGCTCCGTTGCTGTCATGTTCAACTCTTTGCAACCCCTTAAACTGTAGCCTGATAGGCTCCTCTGTCCATGGGGTTTCCCAGGCCAGAATACTGGAGTGGGTTGCCATTTCCTTCTTCAGTATCATTGTATATAAGTACCGAATACTCTGCTGACAGCATGGTTGGCCCTATTAACTCTCTTTAACACAGTCTAAGTGATACTTATTGGATTGGCCAAAAAGTTCTTTGGGGTTTATTTCATAACAGCATATGGAAAAACTTGAATGAAATTTTTGGCCAACCCAATATATAAATACATTTGTGTACAGGTACATGCATAATTGTATTTGAATATTATTTAATTTGCAGGCTAAATATTTACTGAAAGCTTATTACAATCCAAGTCCAACTTGAACAGACATGGTAAATAACTTTTAAGATAAAGAACACCTTATTTAAAAAAAAATGCTTACCAATACCTTCACCACTCACTCTCTTGTTTTTTCTGTCACTCTGGTATTTACTAGAGCCTGTAGGAAAAAAGACTCATAGAGGCCCCTGCCTATATTTGTTTTCACAAGAGCCTTAAGGCATTGAACCTTTGGCAATCAGCACACTCCAGGCAAGTATGACTTGAGAGATGGTTGATAAGCTTTTGAAGAAAACAGATCTTAGTGGGTTACAGAAGGGGAAAAATGAGAGACAACAAATGAAGCCTCAGCGGAGTGGCAGGGGCACATCAAGGGCTGCTGCTCCCCATCGTCCTGGTGGCTCTCCAGTCGCAAGGATTAGTTGTTGTTTTTTTTTTTTTTCCCAATGGATTAATTTTTTTAAAGAGCCATTCATGTTTATCTTTTAGTTTGATTATTTCTTGGCCTTTCAAAACTCTATTTAAAAAATTGTATAAATTAGATCTTTCCCTTCTTTTCTCAGTATTGTTTATTTTTCTTAGTTTTTGAAAAGAAGAAGCTTTACTAAATACATGTCTTGTATGTTTTGCTTGGTTTTAAATCTCAGCATGAATGGTATCTGAAATCATTGGACTGAAAATAGATTATATTGTGTTATTAAGGAGAAAATTCTTAATAAAACAGAAATCATTTAGGAGAAGAAAGCAGTCTTTAGGCTGTTTTAGAACCTTGAATTTTTTTCTGTCTATCAAGCAATCATCTATCAATCCAGTTTATTTCTTTTAGCACATAAACCTTTGTGCTTAATATAAGCAGGAATTATGTAGAAATATGAGGGTTACAAAACTGAATGACCTTCTTCCCTGTTCTCTATTTTTACATTCTATCTATTGTAATATTTACCAGATCTACTTTGGTGATGATGACTTGAAAACAGTTCCTCACATATAAGATGTACACAATAGCAGGTGATGACAACTCAAGTACTTTTTCCTAAAGGAAACAAATGCATTGATGCCTGAGACAGCCTTATGGGTCCCTCTGGATAGTGTAGATCAATGAAACCATAATTACTAATTAGTTGCTCTGTGCAAGGCCCTCACCAAGTGTATTTAAAGAGATGGATGAATAATACTCCTTGCAATTTATAAAAGATCCTACGAATTCCTCTGGAGACAAGTGGATAGTAGAGGGAACAGGCATGACACCAGACACAATCAGGGAAGTTTGAACTGACACAGAAAAGTTACAGGATCTTAGATGCCAAGTAGGGGATTGATAGGTGCAGAAGGGCTAGCGAGGCATTCAAATTTGAGTACATGGTTGCCAAGGAAAATTGGAGAATCAGAGTGCCCCCTGGGCCCTGTGGCTGACACCCTAATCACTGGCACATGCCACTGTAGTGACAGATGCCTACTCATGTCTCTTAGGGGTCAGCAATTTTCTTTAAAAGACCAGAGTCGATAATTCTGGCTTTGTGGGTCATGAAGCTACTCAGTTTTACTGTTTTAGTGAAAGCAGCCACAGAGAATATGTAACCAAATGGGCTTGGCTGTATTCCAAGAAAACTATTTACAAAAATAGTGGCAAGCCAGATTTGGCCTGTGGACTGTCATTTGCTGACCCTCCTATCTACCAATATGTAATTGTCCCCTCTTTTTTGCTTTGTTCTCATTCAATGGTAGTAAAGTAGCCATCCTTGAAAAGAAGACTAAGAAATTAAATAAGCTAGTTGATACAAGTCATCTTAGTAGGTGAATGTTCCAGAACAAATCATGGACCAAACAGAAGCCACTGCTGTGCTTGTTTCTAGTTCATTTGTCCCTTTCTTGGCTCTAATGTCATCTTAACAAAGTCCAGTTTTCAGCTTATTTACAAAGATGGAATGACCTATTACATTTTTGGTTCAGTGAATGGATAGAAGTTACCTGACTTCGCCATGTTCTGCCTGACCCTTATCCTTTAGGGATGACCAGGCTGGGGTGGGATGTGCTCTAGAGTCACCAGATTGCATCTTTGTAGCATATACTACTGTAAACATGCAGTAAATTCTTATTCATTAATTCCCAACAAGAGTAAAAGAGGTATTTCCTCAGAAGTCACGATCCATATTACACACAGTGACAAGGCCCATTCTTTTATGCAGTGCATAAATAAGACATTATTAATGAATATGCAGGTAGATAATATTAGAAAGAGCATAATATCTTCAAATTTAGCATTCCATTTCCCACACAACAGTTTGAATCCATCCATCTTTATAGAAATACAGGGTACAATGATGATTTATGATTGCCATAGTAAGCAATAACTCTCTCACACACAGGAGATAGAAACCATACTAGTAATAGTAACAGAAAGAATTTAATATAAATAATATTCTCAGGCATCAGAAAATTTAAAAGGCAAAAAGGAAATATATCATGGAGGTAGCAACTATACAAAGTACCATCACCTCTATGGCTCTGTGAAAAAAAGAAAGGAGAAGGAGAAGAAAGAGAAAAGGTTGCCGCTATTAAACCTTAGAAGCTTAAAGGAGGGGGCCCCCAGGAAGTGGGACTCAGGTCTCTGGGGAGACAGCAATGCTTGGCTGCTGTTGGTGTCTTTTGAGCTCACAACAGGGGTGCATGAGGCTGGGACCTAGAACTCTTAAGAAAAGGGCTTTGCCTGTGAGGGATGATATCTCCAGGGGTATACTGTGAGGCCAGTTCTGAGACTGTCAGCAAAATTGCAAAGTGGGATCAACCATTGCTAGTGGAATGAACTGCCAAGGCTAGGATAAATAAACATTGCTAGGATGAGGCTGAAAGAACAACAACAACAAAAAAAGCAGACAGGAAGGAGCAAATCTGTTGTTCTTCCTCCTCCAGGCTTGAAATGTCCCTCCAGTGCCACATGTTGGCAGAGCATAATGCAGAGTCGCTGGCAAACTTGAGGTGTGGTTTCCTGAACGCCAGCTACAGCATTACAGTGGTGGGGTTAAAGCTGAGAGTCAAGGGCTTAAAAATGGTGACCCCTTTAAGAAAGGGCTTCCAAAAAGTTGCATGTCAATAAAATTTTATTAAGTGGAGTACATTTTTTTTCACTAACTGTCAGGATAATTTCAATAGCCGCTTTATCTATTATTCCTGGGGGAAAAAAAAAACCCTGCAAACGATTGATTGCTGGACATATTGAGTTCCATGTCTCTGGTTTCTTCAGACCAGGGGTTGCTAAACTTTTTCTGTAGAGTCGAATAGTAAATGTTTTCATTTCTGTGGGCCACAGGGCCTCTGTCACACTACTCAACTACACAGCTGTTGCAGTTCACAACTTTTTGTTGTGTGAAAGAAGCCATAGACAATATATATGGAAATAGCTGTGTTCCGATAAAACTTTATTAACAAAAACAAATGGCTTGTAGAAATTAGCCCACTCATGCTTTAGATTCTCAACCCTGGATGCACATTTAGATTAATCCCAGAAGGCTTTCAAATGCTGATGCCCAGTTGTAACTTTCATTGTTATTTCATCGGTTTGAAGTGGGGCCTGACCATTAGCATGTTTTAAAAGCTCCTTAACTGATTTGAATGTGCAACCAGAGTCAAGAACTCTGTACTGTTTTCAGTTCAGTTCAGTTCAGTGGCTCAGTCGTGTCCGACTCTTTGCAACCCCATGAATCGCAGCACGCCAGGCCTCCCTGTCCATCACCAACTCCCGGACTTCACTCAGACTCACCTTCATCGAGTCAGTGATGCCATCCAGCCATCTCATCCTCGGTCGTCCCCTTCTCCTCCTGCCCCCAATCCCTCCCAGCATCAGAGGCTTTTCCAATGAGTCAACTCTTCTCATGAGGTGGCCAAAGTACTGGACTATCAGCATTAGCATCAGTCCTTACAAAGAAATCCCAGGGCTGATCTCCTTCAGAATGGACTGGTTGGATCTCCTTGCAGTCCAAGGGACTCTCAAGAGTCTTCTCCAACACCACAGTTCAAAAGCATCAATTCCTCGGCGCTCAGCCTTCTTCACAGTTCAACTCTCACATCCATACATGACCACAGGAAAAACTATAGCCTTGACTAGACGGACCTTAGTTGGCAAAGTAATGTCTCTGCTTTTGAATATGCTATCTAGGTTGGTCATAACTTTTCTTCCAAGGAGTAAGCGTCTTTTAATTTCATGGCTGCAGTCACCATCTGCAGTGATTTTGGAGCCCCCAAAAATAAAGTCTGACACTGTTTCCACTGTTTCCCCATCTATTTCCCATGAAGTGATGGGACCAGATGCCATGATCTTCGTTTTCTGAATGTTGAGCTTTGAGCCAATTTTTTCACTCTCCTCTTTCACTTTCATCAAGAGGCTTTTTAGTTCCTCTTCAGTTTCTGCCATAAGGGTGGTGTCATCTGCATATCTAAGGTTATTGATATTTCTCCCGGCAATCTTGATTCCAGCTTGTGTTTCTTCCAGTCCAGCGTTTCGCATGATGTACTTTGCATAGAAGTTAAATAAGCAGGGTGACAATATACAGCCTTGACGCACTCCTTTTCCTATTTGGAAGCAGTCTGTTGTTCCATGTCCAGTTCTAACTGTTGCTTCCTGACCTGTATACAGATTTCTCAAGAGGCAGGTCAGGTGGTCTGGTATTCCCATCTCTCTCAGAATTTTCCACAGTTGATTGTGATCCACACAGTCAAAGGCTTTGGCATAGTCAATAAAGCAGAAATAGATGTTTTTCTGGAACTCTCTTGCTTTTTCCATGATCCAGCGGATGTTGACAATTTGATCTCTGGTTCCTCTGCCTTTTCTAAAACCAGCTTGAACATCAGGGAGTTCATGGTTCACGTATTGCTGAAGCCTAGCTTGGAGAATTTTGAGCATTACTTTACTAGCATGTGAGATGAGTGCAATTGTGCAGTAGTTTGAGCATTCTTTGGCATTGCCTTTCTTTGGGATTGGAATGAAAACTGACCTTTTCCAGTCCTGTGGCCACTGCTGAGTTTTCCAAATTCGCTGGCATATTGAGTGAAGCACATTCACAGCATCATCTTTCAGGATTTGAAATAGCTCCACTGGAATTCCATCACCTCCACTAGCTTTGTTCATAGTGATGCTTTCTACGGCCCACTTGACTTCACGTTCCAGGATGTCTGGCTCTAGATGAGTGATCACACCATCATGATTATCTGGGTCGTGAAGATCTTTTTTGTACAGTTCTTCTGTGTATTCTTGCCACCTCTTCTTAATATCTTCTGCTTCTGTTAGTTGCATACCATTTCTGTCCTTTATCGAGCCCATCTTTGCATGAAATATTCCCTTGGTATCTCTAATTTTCTTGAAGAGATCTCTAGTCTTTCCCATTCTGTTCTTTTCCTCTATTTCTTTGCATTGATCGCTGATCAATATTTCTTCTTGCTATTCTTTGGAACTCTGCATTCAGATGCTTATATCTTTCCTTTTCTCCTTTGCTTTTCGCTTCCCTTCTTTTCACAGCTATTTGTAAGGCCTCCCCAGACAGCCATTTTGCTTTTTTGCATTTCTTTTCCATGGGGATGGTCTTGATCCCTGTCTCCTGTACAATGTCATGAACCTCATTCCATAGTTCATCAGGCACTCTATCTATCAGATCTAGGCCCTTAAATCTATTTCTCACTTCCACTGTATAATCAGAAGGGATTTGATTTAGGTCATTTCTGAATGGTCTAGCGGTTTTCCCAACTTTCTTCAATTTAAGTCTGAATTTGGTAATAAGGAGTTCATGATCTGAGCCACAGTCAGCTCCTGGTCTTGTTTTTGCTGACTGTATAGAGCTTCTCCATCTTTGGCTGCAAAGAATATAATCAATCTGATTTTGGTGTTGACCATCTGGTGATGTCCATGTGTAGAGTCTTCTCTTGTGTTGTTGGAAGAGAGTGTTTGCTATGACCAGTGCATGTTCTTGGCAAAACTCTATTAGTCTTTGCCCCGCTTCATTCTGCATTCCAAGGCCAAATTTGCCTGTTACTCCAGGTGTTTCTTGACTTCTTACTTTTGCATTCCAGTCCCCTATAATGAAGAGGACATGTTTTTTGGGTGTTAGTACTGTTTTAGCCTCTGGATAATCCCTCTGGATAATCCCTTAATCAAGAGATCAATTATCAATAACTCTTAAATGCCCTAAGGGGATTTACTATTTGAAAGAACCCAGAGGTGAATTCCAGAGAAGGCAATGGCACCCCACTCCAGTACTCTTGCTTGGAAAATCCCATGGATGGAGGAGCCTGGTAGGCTGCAGTCCATGGGGTCGCTAAGAGTCGGACACGACTGAGCGACTTCACTTTCACTTTTCACTTTCATGCATTGGAGAAGGAAATGGCAACCCACTCCAGTGTTCTTGCCTGGAGAATCCCAGGGACGGGGCAGCCTGGTGGGCTGCCGTCTATGGGGTCGCACAGAGTCGGACATGACTGAAGTGACTTAGCAGTAGCAGCAGCAGCAGCAGAGGTGAATTATTTCATAAAAATTTTTTGGAAACCAGAACATAATTTCCTGAATTATCTTTCATAAGTTCAGATTTTCATGTATTAATTTTTTAGGAGCAAGAATCAAGTGTACATATACAAATCAGACCCTTATGCATTTGTTGGTTTGGAGTAACATGATTTATAACAAGAAACTGGTGTTTTATTCATCTTTGTGTGTCCAGTGTCTAGTATACATCTGGCATGTAGTGACAGTCAAAAAATATTTGTTGAAGGAATAAATAAACAAGTGAATGAAGAAAGGAAAGAAGGAATTACCATCCTTCTTAATCATCTTAACTGTCATTCAATTCAGATTGACTACTACTATAAGGCTACCATCGATAATTTGTCATGGGTATAATAGCCTTTGTTTCTGTACATAGATTAATTTCTTTCAGTATACTAGTAAAAGCAAGTTATATGACACCCTGAAGTCAGGGCAAGACCCAATGGCCATTTCATTGTTTAAGGCCACACTTGTAAAATTCTCACTATTTTTATTTACAATCTCACACATAGAGTCCTCAAAAACATAGCAGTGTTTTGGCTGGTGCTAGAGTTTCCATGGCAATGTGCTTATGGTATCCCTAGTGTTATGAGAAGGCAAAAGAAGAAAAGATATAAATACTTAAGACAGTAATATTGTTTCCTTTTGTCTTATTTGACTGCTCCAGGCACCAAGACCCATGTCTTGGGTATAATGAGGAACAGCAGCTGTGACTGCAGCGGGGTTCATACTTGGATATTGTTAGTAGGAAATTAGCACTGCCAAAGCTTTACAGTCCAAGGCTTCCCTATTACCTTACATTGAATGTCTTAATTACCAACAAGCTCCCCTCTTTTAGAAACACTCAGCTATTTATCCCCCTCCCTTTTGAATAACACAATTTTAAAGTATTTTTAACAGTTTTGAGATTTGAAAATTTAAGTCAAAAGTGGAAAGAAACCGTTGTAACTTCTTAATGTTTTTTTTCCTCATTACAATGATTTTGGAAGCACTATCAGACCACAGAACAGCTGCCAAATCAGATGCCAGTTTCAGTGAATACTGTATATTTTACACACACGTACATCTGCACAGCTAAGTTAGGGCTGCTAGTATCTACAGACATTTAAAAAATTCTCCTGTGGGTTTTCTAGCCCTCTAGAAAGCCCTCTAAGTCAGTCCTGACTTTAGTCACAAAGATAAAAGATGTACGACTTACCCACTAATCATCTATTCCCAGCCTTAATTTGACACTGGAAACACCCAGAGAGCTTGAACCATCACTGTTGACTCTGTCCCACCTCTAGATGATGTATCTGGTCTAGAAGGGTGCTCTGGTAATTTCCTCCAGATGATTCTAATGTGCAGTCAATACTGAGAACTTTTCCTCTATGTCCTGTGCAGGAAACCTGGTTTTCTAATTGAAGCCCGTTTGCTGTTTTCCCTACTTCAAAGGTTTTTGTAGGACTTGGACTTGGCCTTTTCTAAAGACCAGATTGCTGTCTAAGAGGGGTCTTGTAGCCGAGGGTGTTGACTTGCTTGTTGATCTTTATTCTCTGTGCCTACAATTTTTATTTATTTATTCATTTATGGCTGTGCTGGGTCTTTGTTGCTACACACAGGCTTTGCTTAGTTGTGGCAAGCGGGGGCTACTCTTCCTTATGGTGTGTAGGTTTCTCATTGCAGTGGCTTCTATTGTTGCAGAGCACGGGCTTTAGGGCACGTGGGCGTCAGTAGTTGTGGCACATGGGCTTAGTTGCCCCAAGGCATGTGGGATCTTCCAGGAGCAGGGATCAAACCCATGGCTCCTGCACTGGCAGGTGGATTTTTAATCACTGGACCACCAGGGAAGTCCTGTGGCTATAGTTTGAGTTTGGGCTCTTTGTGGAATCTCTGCTGGTACTGCCTGCTAAAATACCCAAGTACTACATGCTTGACTGGGTGGCACCTATTACTCTGCCTGGTATCACCACACACAGGCTTTTGCATTCTACCTCCCAGCCCTTTTGGACCCCAAAGACAGATCTCATTCTAGGCATCCACCTTTCTCAGCCTATCTCATTATGTCACAGGTTTCTGGACTGTATCCCAAGATATGAAAAACCACAGATAATTTTTATGTCTATATATTTTACACAGAAAAATACTTTTGTTCAAAGAACTCAGGTATGTATCAATGATGTTAGAATTCTTCTTAAGTCTTTTCAAGTCACACCGTTTTGAAAAGAAAGTGAAACTTTTCCTCAGATTCTTTAGAAAGAAGAAAGAGAATTCACTGGAAAGAAATAAACAAGGCTCAATTCTAAATCAAAGCAATAAAAAATCTTATAAAGAAACTTATTTTATTGACATCTTTCTTTTCCTTATTCTCCACCACTGCAGCAGAAACAAAACTATCTGTTCACCAAACTGTTTTATTTTCCTCTTTTTGGACAGACAGGGAGACTCATTTTCCTGGCTTCTTCATAGCTGAGAACACATTACTGTCCACTGAGATGTTGGTGGAAGCTAAATAAGTCATTCTCAAATTAAGTCCTTAAAAACATCCACCCAATTATTACTCAGTCTTCTCTTCTCGTGCTGCTGAAAGCTTGGAAATCAGGTGCCCAAGATGATGCAGCTACAAGTCTCCCACCATGTATCCCTTAATGAAATGAAGAGAAAAGCCTCCCTGACCATCCGTGTGGGCTTTTTAATGAGGGTGAAATAGGCCTTGGTTAAGCCATTGACTGTTTCTGTTACCAAAGAATAGCCTAGCCAACTAATATATCTCATTTCTATTTTTTCCTTATAATTTTCTTTAAGATACAATTGAGAAGAAACAAACTCACAGACTTACCAAACAAACTTATGTTTACCAAAGGGAAAGGGTGTGGAGAGAGGGATAAATTAGGAGGTTGGGATTAACATATACACACTACTGTATATAAAACAGATAATCAACAAGGACCTACTGCATAGCTCAGGGAACTCTACACAATACTCTGTAATAACCTATATAAGAAAAGAATCTGAAAAAGAATAGATATATGTGTATACATAACTGAATCACTCTGCTGTGATTCAGCAGAAACACCTGAAACTAACACAACATTGTAAATCAACTATACTCCAGTATAAAATAAAAATAAAAAATAAAATAATAATTTTAAAAACATACAATTGAGAAAACACAAAATTTGATGTAGAACCACTTGTGGAAAACAAATGACCAAAATCTTTATCATAGCATGATAATAATAATGATCTATGAAATATTCCTATGACCATAGAAATTTATTATATTTATAATATATACACAGGAAATGAGAAATTGACCTATTTTATGCCATATAGGCTTCCCAGGTGGCGCTGGTGGTAAAGAATCCATCTGCCAATGCAGGAGATGCAAGAGATGTGGGTTTGATCCCTGAGTCAGGAAGATCCCCTGGAGGAGAAAATGGCAACTCACTTCAGTATTCTTGCCTAAAATATGCCATAGACAGAGGAGCCTGGCGGGCTACATCCATGGGGCTACAAAGAGTTGGACATGACTGAGTGACTGAGCACCATGTCACTCATACATGTAACAAATTCTTGTAAACACAAATTAACACAGAACAAGATCTAATGGCTCCACTTATGTTTCTATGGGCTTCCCTGGTAGCTCAGCTGGTAAAGAATCTGCCTGCAATGCAGGAGACCCCGGTTTGATTCCTGGCTTGTGATGTTCCCCTGGAGAAGGGATAGGTTACCCACCTCAGTATTCTCAGACTTCCCTGATGGCTCAGACAGTAAAGAATTCACCTGCAGTGTGGGAGACCTGGGTTCTATCCCTGGGTCAGGAAGATCCCCTGGAGGAGGGCATGGCAACCCATTCCACTATTCTTGCCTAGAGAATCCCCATGGACAGTGGAGCCTGACGGGCTACAGTCCATGGGGTCACAAAGTGTCAGACACAACTGAGTGACTAAGCATGTTTCTATATGTTCATAGTGTCATGGGGCCCTAACATAGTAATTACCATAATATTAATCACACCTTTGTCTTTGAAAGCTTTTTCACCTGGCTTCTTGACAGCTCATACTTCTGATTTTCTTTCATTTCAACAGCCATTCATTCTCAGTCTTTTTACTTGTTTCTTCACATCTCCTTGAACTTCGAATCAGGCTGCTACAGGCCTCAGTCCTTGAATCTATTCTTTTTTTTCTACATAAAATCCTCACTGGATCTTCTAAATTATTGTCATGGATATAACTATTACATTTATATCAATAATCTCCAAATTCCCATCTCCTATTTTGAGTCTCCCCTGAACTTCAGATTTGTATATCCAGCAGACTCCTTGACATCTCCATCTGGATGTCTAACAGATATATCAAACTTAGCATAAGCAAAACTGAATTCATGATTTCTCCTGAAAACCTACTCCTATATAGTCTTTCTTGTTTCAGTAATACACAGTGCTTTCTTTCTGTCACTCAGGCTAAAATTCTGGGAGCCATCTTTGGCTTCTTTCTCAGCTTGCACATACCCAGACTGACTATATGGAGAAGACCCTCCCTGAACATCTATAGGAGAACAAGTTGCACTCTTGCCAATGAATACAGAATCCAATGATTTATTTCCCCACAGTTTTCACTATATTTCTGTTCAGATTATTGCCTTTCGGTGCACTACCATAATCTATTCTCAACACAGAAGTTAGAGTTGTCTCGTTACAATGTAAGTCAAATCATATCACTTCCCTGTTAAAATCCTTCCACTGGCTTCCTATCACACTCATAATAAAGCCAAAGTCCTTATAATGATATACAAAGCCCTATAAGATTGACCCTTCACTGTCTCTCTAACATTCTCTCCTACAGTTCTCCCTCTGATTTCAAGTCCAGCCAGATTGGCCTACTTCCTATTCCTTGAACAAACCAGGCATCCTTCCAACTCAAGGCCTTGAGAGTGAAGCCTTGCTGTTAGCTCTGCCTGGAACACTCTTTTTCCCCAGATATCCACATGCTTTCTCCTTCATCTCCACCAGGAATTTTTTGGAATGTTACTTTTATAGTGAAATCTTTTCTGATCAATCTTTTTGAAAAATGTACCCCAATCCAGCCCTTCCTATCTTCCTTCCATTCTCCATATCACTAATCACCATCTGACACATTTATACTTGTTTACCATCTCTTTCACTAAAACATAAATTCTGATTTTTAAGATTTTTGTCTATTTTATTCACTATTATACCAACAGCACCTAGAATAGTACATAGCACAAATGGAGTGATAAATAAATAATTACTAAATGAATGAATGAGTGAAGGAAGGAAGAAATGAAAGAATGGATTTTCCTCTAGCATTTAAGTGGTACTATCCTTAAACTATTTCAGACAGATGCTTAAAATATTATCTTAGGGAGGCCACTCATTCAGTAGATTCCAATTAAAATACATTTCTGACTTACAAGATATATGCTGATGTTTAACAGTCTTCATTTTGTAAGAATTATTTCTATCTGACCTGCTGAAGTAAAACAGACTTCTATTCCTTACTCAGTAAAGAAGACGGATGAACTGACTATAAAGCTTCATATGACTGTATTCTCAAGGGTCTAGTCAGAAAAACAGAAATCATACTAGGTACTTCAACTGAAGAAATTTAATGCAGGTAGATGACCACACAGTCATTGGAGGTTAGAAAGATCAAAAACGGAACATCAAGGTAATCTAGTGATTTTAACTGCAGGAATGAGCTGCTACTCCTGAGACTGTGGGAATAAAATAAAGAGGCAGAGATTATCAGAATTAAGAAGCTTGGAAAATATCATACGACCTAGCAATTCCACTTTTAGGTATATATTTAAGAGAAATGGAAACATAGGTCTTCATAAAACCTGTACACAAGTGTTCATAACAGAAGCATTCATAACAGTCAAAAGAGTAGAAACAACCCAAATGTCTATCAACTGATAAATGGCTAAATTAAATGTGATATATCCATACAATGGAATACTATTCAGCCACAAGGAATGAAGTACATGCTACAACATGAATACATTTAAAAAAATATGCTAAGTGAAAGAAGCCAGTCACAAAAGGCCATAAGCTACATGATTTCATTTATATGAAATATCCAAGTAGACAAATCCTTAGGCAGATTAATGGGTGGCTTAGGACTGGAGGAGGGGTGAAAAGTGACTCCTAAAGGGTACTGGGTTTCTTCTGGGGATTGTGAAAATGTTCTAAAATTAGACTGCTTTGATGGTTGCACAATTCCATGAATACACTAAAAATCACTGAACTGTACACTTTAGATGGGTGATTTAATAGTACATGAGTTATATCTCAATAAACCTATTTAAAAAAAGAAGCTTGGAAGAGAGGCTCTGTGGATCTAGGGCTCAGATCTCTGATGAGGGGCCCAATCTGACTGCTTCCGGTACCTCTGAGGTCATACAATAAAGCTGGCTTTTGAATGGAAGATGGAGGTTGGAACCAAGTGCACTGCAGGGATAAAGGTCTACTGCAGCTTGGATGACACTTACAGAAAGAGCAGCCCCCAGCTGTTTCTCCCCAGCTTTGTACTCTCCATCTGCCCCACCACCACCACCACGAGAACTTCATGGAAGCCCACTGGTAAAGAAGAGATGTAGTTTGATGAACTCCAGTCCCAAAGCAGAGTCTATTAGAAGGCTGGGTTGGACTTATCATTGGCCTAATAACTGACAGAACACAGACCTGTGGCACCTGAGGATCCATGCACACTCTTCAGTTTCATGCAACCAAATGATGAAATCTATTATTCTGCCTAGTAAGATACACAGAAAACTAAGCAATCTAATCACATGGACCACAGACTTGTCTAACTCAATGAAACTATGAGCCATGCTGTGTAGGGCCACCTAAGACAGATGGGTCATGGTGGAGAGTTCTGACAAAATGTGGTCCACTGGAGAAGGCAATGGCAAACCACCTCAGTACTCCTGCCCTGAGAACGCCATGAACAGTATGAAAAGGCAAAAAGATAGGACACTGAAAGATGAACTCTCAGGTCGGTAGGTGCCCAATATGCTACTGGAGATCAGTGTAGAAATAACTCCAGAAAGAATAAAGAGACAGAGCCAAAGTAAAAACAACACCCAGCTGTGGATGAGACTGGTGATGGAAACAAGGTCCAATGCTGTAAAGAGCAATATTGCATAGGAACCTGGAATGTTAGGTCTATGAATCAAGGCAAATTGGAAGTGGTCAAACAGGAGATGGCAAGAGTGAACGTTGACATTGTAGGAATCAGCGAACTAAAATGGACTGGAATGGGTGAATTTAACTCAGATGACCATTATATCTACTACTGTGGGCAAAAATCCCTTAAAAGGAATGGAGTAGCCCACAAGGTCAACAAAAGAGTCCAAAATGCAGTACTTGGATGCAATCTCAAAAACAACAGAATGTTCTCTGTTCACTTCCAAGGAAAACCATTCAATACCACAGTAAGCAAAGTCTATGCCCCGACCAGTAATGCTGAAGAAGCTGAAGTTGAACAGTTCTATGAAGACCTACAAGACCTTCTAGAACTAACACCCAAAAAAGATGTCCTTTTCATTATAGGGGACTGGAATGCAAAACTAGGAAGTCAAGAAATACCTGGAGTAACAGGCAAATTTGGCCTTGGAATACAGAATGAAGCAGGGCAAAGGCTAATGGAGTTTTGCCAAGAGAACACACTGGTCATAGTAAACATCCTCTTCCAACAACACAAGAGAAGACTCTACACATGGACATCACCAGATGGTCAAACTGAAATCAGACTGATTATATTCTTTGCAGCCAAAGATGGAGAAGCTCTATATAGTCAGCAAAAACAAGACCGGGAGGTGACTGTGGCTCAGATCATGAACTCCTTATTGCCAAATTCAGACTGAAACTGAAGAAAGTAGGGAAAACCACCAGACCATTCAGGTATGACCTAAATCAAATCCCTAATGATTATACAGTGGAAATGAGAAATACATTTAAGGGCCTAGATCTGATAGACACAGTGCCTGATGAACTATGGACAGAGGTTTGTGACAGTGTACAGGAGACAGGGAGCAAGACCAGCCCAAAGAACAAGAAATGCAAAAAAACAAAATGGCTGTCTGGGGAGGCCTTACAAATAGCTGTGAAAGAAAGAGAAGCGAAAAACAAAGGAGGAAAGGAAAGATATACCCATTTGAATGCAGAGTTCCAAAGAACAGCAAGGAGAGATAAGAAAGCCTTCCTCAGTGACCAATGCAAAGAAATAGAGGAAAAGAACAGAATGGGAAAGACTAGAGATCTCTTCAAGAAAATTAGAGATACCAAGGGAACATTTCATGCAAAGACGGGCTCAATAAAGGACAGAAATGGTATGGACATAACAGAAGCAGAAGATATTAAGAAGAGGTGGCAAGAATACACAGAAGAACTGTACAAAACAGATCTTTATGACCCAGATAATCATGATTGTGTGATCATTCACCTAGAGCCAACATCCTGGAATGTGAAGTCAAGTGGGCCTTAGAAAGCATCACTATGAACAAAGCTAGTGGAGGTGATGGCATTCCAGTTGAGCTATTTCAAATCCTGAAAGATGATGCTGTGAAAGTGCTGCCCTCAATATGCCAGCATGGAAAACTCAGCAGTGGCCACAGGACTGGAAAAGGTCAGTTTCCATTCCAATCCCTAAGAAAGGCAATGCCAAAGATGCTCAAACTACCGCACCATTGCACTCATCTCACATGCTAGTAAAGTAATGCTAAAAATTCTCCAAGCCAGGCTTCAACAATACGTGAAACGTGAACCTTCAGATATTCAAGCTGGTTTTAGAAAAGGCAGAGGAACCAGAGATCAAATTGCCAACATCCGCTGGATCATCGAATAAAACAAGAGAGTTCCAGAAAAACATCTATTTCTGCTTTATTGACTATGCCAAAGCCTTTGACTGTGTGGATCACAATCAACTGTGGAAAATTCTGAGAGAGATGGGAATACCAGACCACCTGACCTGCCTCTTGAGAAATCTGTATGCAGGTCAGGAAGCAACAGTTAGAACTGGACATGGAACAACAGACTGGTTCCAAATAGGAAAAGGAGTACGTCAAGGCTGTATATTGTCACACTAGTTATTTAATGTATATACAGAGTATGCAATGAGAAATGCCCGGCTGGATAAAGCACAAGCTGGAATCAAGATTGCTGGGAGAAATATCAATAACCTTAGATATGCAGATGACACCACCCTTATGGCAGAAAGTGAAGAGGAACTAAAAAGCCTCTTGATGAAAGTGAAAGAGGAGAGTGAAAAAGTTGGCTTAAAGCTCAACATTCAGAAAACGAAGATCATGGCATGCAGTCCCATCACTTCATGGGAAATGGATGGGGAAACAGTGTCAGACTTTATTTTTCTGGGCTCCAAAATCACTGCAGATGGTGATTGCAGCCATGAAATCAAGAGGCTTACTCTTTGGAAGGAAAGTTATGACCAACCTAGATAGCATATTGGAAAGCAGAGACATTACTTTGCCAACAAAGGTTTGTCTAGTCAAGGCTATGGTTTTTCCAGTGGTCATGTATTGATGTGAGAGTTGGACACTGAAGAAAGCTAAGCGCTGAAGAATTGATGCTTTTGAACTGTGGTGTTGGAGAAGACTCTTGAGGCTCTCTTGGACTGCAAGGAGATCCAACCAGTCCATTCTAAAGGACATCAGCCCTGGGTGTTCTTTGGAAGGAATGAGGCTAAAGCTGAAACTCTAGTACTTTGGCCACCTGATGCGAAGAGCTGACTCATTGGAAAAGACTCTGATGCTGGGAGGGATTGGGGGCAGGAGGAGAAGGGGACGACAGAGGATGAGATGGCTGGATGGCATCACCGACTTGATGGACATAAATTTGAGTGAACTCTGGGAGTTGGTGATAGACAGGGAGGCCTGGCATGCTGGGATTCATGGGGTCACAAAGAGTTGGACACGACTGAGCGACTGAACTGAACTGAACTGAACTGAGAGTACTGTTACCATTAACTTACTCTTGGACAAAGAAAGCAACAGAAGGATCCCCAGAGAGTTCTTCAGATTCCAGATGTAATCTACTCTGACCCTACTGAACGGCAGCAGGCAGTCTCCCCTAGGTAACCTGGATCATTCATCTCAACCAGGACAGATCTTTACCCTTCTTTGATTAAGGGTCATTAGAAGTCCAAAATGGCAGTGCCAGTTTCAACTTCCAATTCAGTGAAATCGTGGTTGTGACCTCTGCTTGGAATTAAGTCCTCCAAACCAGCAGAACCCAAGTAATGAGTTTAAAATCAGACATTCTATGAGTAGGATATCCAGCGTAATGATGAGAGGAGCCACTCCCATTTCCACGTCTTGATTCCTGGGCCCATGATTTCTGCCTATGGGAGTCACACATGGATGTTGGTTGCTGATTCAAAGCAAATTGCACCTCCTATGAGATAGCTCTCAACTTCTGTTTTTATCTCCCAGCTGGTCACAACTAAACCTTTAGTTGGGTTTTACTTCCTTCTGTTAGTTAGACCAGTTGCTTCTGGGTGATTGGGTATGTGGTAAGATCAGTGAATCACATGGCTATGCACTCATTACCACATTTTTCCCCCTCTGAACTGAGCTCTTTGGTCAGAAGCAATGATTTTGTGGGACATCACAACGGTGAATAAAACCCTCTGCCTGTGCAGATGGTGGTGCTGGCAGAAGTATTAGCAGCAGGGAAGGCAAATCAGTATCCAGAAAACATGTCTGCTCAAGTGAAGAGAGCACACTACTCTGTAGGTGATGGAGGGGATCTAGCATAATTAACCTCCCATCAGGTGGCTGTTTGGTCCCCTGGAAGAGTGTTGCCATATCTGAGACCTCACGTTGGTTTCTGCTGTTAGTAGTTTGGGTGCTCAGCAGTGGCAGTCACTGGATCAGCTGGATCAGGAATAGCTAGTTTATACAAAGAAGGCACTCCCTCTCCCCTCCTGTGATCTACAAACCTTCCTCTAGTGCCCCCTATTGGCAAACCCAAATAGTCCCAGTCACAGCTTCAAGAAATGGATTTTATGGGCCGAAACAGCAGATTCATCACCATCTGTACTTGGTAAGTGGAATTCTCCCCTTCCTGGTCACGGAAAACTGTAGGTCGAGGCTGAGCCTTCTCTATTTGAACTGAGAATCATGAAGGCATCATACAATGGAGCATGGGCTTTGTTGTCAGAATAGTTATAATGGGTGATTGGGCAAATCACTTGATTCCTATGAGATTTCCCATCTGTGCATAAGGGATAAACACTAGGACTATTGTGAAAATGACATGAATTACCTGAGATAATATCTGTCAGAGCACTGATTGTTCAAAAAATATTGTATCCTATCCCCCCCCAATACTTTTCAATTTGAACTTATGGTCACTTATCTTGAGTATGGAATTACTTGTTGGTTTTTAGCAGTTCTTCTCCAAGGGAGTGCTTGTCCCCCCAGAATTCACTTGGCAATGTCTGGAGACATGTTGGTTGTCACACCTGGGGTCGGGATGCTAATGGCATCTAATGGGGAAAGGCCAGGTAAGCTGCCTTCACTGTAACATCCTACAGTGAACAGCCCCCTACAACACCCAAAATATCGGGCACCACAGATCAATAATACTGAGGTTGAGAAATCCTGCCCTATGATCACTTAGGTGAAAGCCACTCTCTCAGATGCAAAGCCCCAAAAGAAGTCACTGCAAAAGTGGCTGAACTAGGTTAACTGAGTACTTGCCACCCTGCCTTGATTTAGCTCCAAACCTTGCTCCCAAATGGGTTCATAGTGGCGCTTTCGGATCATATTGCAATGGAATAGCACCAGAGCACTTAGAGAAGATAAACAGCTGCCAACCTGGCTAGAGATCAGCCATCTTCCTTTCTAAATTTATAGCAGTTTATTAGTTTGCCTCATGGAGCATGGGATGAGTCAGCCATGTAGTCCCTTCCCCAGGTTAAATGTCAGTGACATCTAGGACAGCTTTAGCAGCAATGAGAAAAGCTAAAATTTATGGAGCATTCACTGCACCAGGCACTCTACTCAACACTTGCCATGCATTATCTCAATTTGCTTTTCTTCAGGGGTTCCACTTCTTGCTTATTCTTTTACATTCACCCATCCTATCAGTTCAGATCAAAGTGTTAACACTTTAAATGGTACCGCAGGAACATTCACAGGGTGCAGGCATTCATTACCCAAAATGGTAAGTGTTATGCAGATACTATGCTTTGCCTGTTCTCTTCTTTAATTATCTAAAGAGAGAAATAAATCACTGACTTTCAGACAATTAATTTGATGAAAGTATTGTCTACATAGGACTGAGTGAAAAACAACATCTCAGAGTTTTCAATTTAGAAAATTATTTTGCACTTGTCTTTTGGCTTCTATATTACAATAACCAAAAAGAAAATCACATCACAAATCTTGGTGAGGAAAGATCAGAGGCACTCTGATATTGTGTAAGATGGAGGAGTTTCCCATAAATTTTGATCATTAAATATTTGACTTGGTTAATCAATAACAGAGGACTATGTCTCAAATGTGACTCTACACACTTCTACCTTGAGGAGAATAAAATTGAGAATCAAACTCTCGAAGGGTAGTGACTCACACCTACACATGCTTGGTTTGCTGTTAACGGTTTCCCAGTACAGGAAATTCTTATCTGTGCTGGGAAAACCCTGCTTCTGGAGGCAGACAAATCTTTTATGACTTTGAGTGAGCTACATATTTTCAATGAAACTCAATGAAATGGTGATAATGAGACTAACTTTACAGAAAAAAAACAAATGCAGTGCACCTAGTATATAGTTGACATCCTATAAATAATAGTATTTCCACTCTCCTTCTGCAGTGTTAGAATAGTATTTCTTTTTTTAAATATTTCTTTATTTGGCTGCACCAGGCCTTAGTTGCAGCATATGGGATCTAGTTCCCCGACCAAGGATTGAACCCAGGCCCCCTGCATCAGGAGCATGGAGTCTTAGCCACTGCACCACCAGGGAAGTCCTGAGAATACCATTTCTAAAGAGATCATGGTTAACATCACAAGTAATAAGACACATCAACATCATGAGCCCCTTGATATGATGCACTCTTGCCAAAAATGCAAAACTTCAATTGAAATGTTAGAAACATCAGACAAAGCCCAACGAGAAACATTCTACAAAATAGCCAATCAGTATTTTTCAAAAGTTTCAACATCGTGAAAGACAGGGGAAAACTAAAGAACTGTTACAGACTGGAGAAGACCAAGGGGAAATAAGTGAAAGCTGCTCAGTCTTGTCCAACTCTTTGGGACTCCAGGGACTATACAGTCCATGGAATTCTCCAGGCCAGAATACTGGAGTGGGTACCCTTTCCCTTCTCCAGGAGATCTTCCCAACCCAGGGATCGAACCCAAGTCTCCGCATTGCAGGCAGATTCTTTACCAGCTGAGCCACTGGAGAAGCACTGCATACAAAGGGAAATCTTGGATAAGTTTCTGGAATATAAAAAATACCTTAGGGAAATAACTGATAAAACTTGAATAAGTTCTGCAGTTTAGTTACTAATAGTCTGATATCAATTTCCTGGTCTTGATAACTGTGATGCAACCAACAGGAAAACTGGAGAGGGATAGAAGGAGATTCTATGTTTCTGTAACTTTTTTTATGCAAGGCTAAAATTAGTTTAGAGTAAAAAAAAAAAGGCAGATTCAATAATCTGTAGGAGCTAAATAAACACATGTGTAACCTGTATTGTATATTACATTAATTCTCCCCAGTAGTGAAGCTTCCCAAAAGAAGTATCTTTTTCTGGGGACTAAATACACTCTCTTTTTCACTCACATAAACACGTACACAAACACACATACATCTGAAGAGCAATTTGGAAATACATATATTTTTAAATATACATGTCAAAATGTACTACTCCACATCAAGAAATTTATCCCAAGGAAATCACAGTACTCTTAATAGGTACTCAGTTAACTATTAGTTCAATAATTGAATGCATTGAAGTATATAAAGGTATATTTCACAGGATCACTTATAATAATAGGAAGAAGAAAAGCCTGAACTATGTCAAGAAAGAATTGATTAAGTAGTGGTAGCTTCCATACAATGGAATAGCTTTTACGGGTTAAAATGTTGATGTAGAGACTTATAGACATGGAAAGATGCTCAGAACATATTGTTAACTGGAAAAAAATTCAGGTTACAAAATAATCTCATTTTTGTTAAGAAATATATATTTTAAATATATAAAAGGGTGTTTTCAGCGATTGTCTCTAGGGTATGGAATTTTGCATGTATAAACATGCTAAGATTGAAGTTTCAGGCCAGACAAGAAATGACCATACAGTTGAAAGTCCAAAAATAAGTCAGCCAAATCATCCTAAGTGATTTGAAGGAAATGAGTCCAAGACTGTGCTCCAGGACTCCCGAAGCCCTCAGCCATATCAGGGCGATAATATAAAAGGCATCAGAGAGAGGACTTTGTAAAGGAGATTGCTGAAGCAAGAGGACTGCTGCAGAACTGTGGGTTCTCGCTCCCTTCATAAGTGGGGTGGGAACTATATTCTATATGCTATATTCTAGTCCCATCCTTGGCAGAGGGCCTGGAAGGAAAGCACTGATAAGAGTTTGAGATGTGCCTGTTTGGAGATGCGGAAACTGGTGAGAAAGAGTGAAGTCAGACTCCCACCCAAGAAATGAAAAAAGGGTTCAGGAAGGACTGAGAAACTACTTTGTCTCTAGAGCCAAGAGAAGGCTTTTATATTCAGATGGCCTGAATTTCTCGTTTGGGGATGTATGACATGCAATTTGGAGTGTTTCCTGGAGAGAGAGTGAGAGAGAGAGAGAATAGGAGAGGGGAAAGAGAGAAAGAGAAATAATGAGAGAAGCTATATGGTGATGGACAGGGAGGCCTGGCGTGCTGTGATTCATGAGGTCGCAAAGAGGCGGACACGACTGAGTAACTGAACTGAACTGATACTAGGAAATGTCCAGTGTGTACAGGATACATGTATCTCCTAGTGAAGGGAAGTCAGTACAGAAGAGATCAGTCAAGAAACAGTGATGAGGACTTCACATGTCTCAGGAGGTAGCTTTAAACATCTATGAAGCTCACAGAGGACACTGACAGCTTAAGGGACTATAAGACAAAATACAAGCATTCCTCCTCCCTCCTCTTCTGTCTCCTCACATCTGCCTAGTTCTAAAGGAGTCACTGTTGTTCAGTCACTAAGTCATGTCCAACTCTTTACAACCCCATGGACTGCAGCAGGCCAGGCTCCTCTGTCCTCCACTATCTCCCAAAGTTTGCTCAAATTCAAGTCCATCAAGACGGTGATGCCATGCAACCATCTCATCCTCTGTCGTTCCCTTCTCCTGCCCTCAATCTTTTGTGGCATTATTATACATACTATATATACTATAATATTATACATATTATATATACTCAAACATATGACTCATCAGCTCTTCACATCAGGCGGCCAAAGTATTGGAGTTTCAGCATCAGTCCTTCCAGTGATTATTCAGGGTTGACTTCGTTTAGGATTGACTGATTTGATCTCTTTGCAGTCCAAGGGACTCTCAGAAGAGTCTTCTCCAGCACTACAATTCAAAAGCATCAATTCTTTGGCACTCAGTCTTCTTTATGGTCCAACTCTCACATCCATACATGACTACTGGAAAAACCATAGATTTGACTGTATGGACCTTGGCAATATACTGTCTAGGTTTGTCATAGCTTTTCTTCCAAGGAGTCTGTTGCTGCTGCTGCTACTGCTGGTAAGTCACTTCAGTTGTGTCCGACTCTGTGCGACCCCATAGACGGCAGCCCACCAGGCTTCCCCGGCCCTGGGATTCTCCAGGCAAGAACACTGGAGTGGGTTGCCATTTCCTTCTCCAATGCATGAAAGTGAAAAGTGAAAGGGAAGTCGCTCAGTCGTGTCCGACTCTTAGCGACCCCATGGACTGCAGCCTACCAGGCTCCTCCATCCATGGGATTTTCCAGACAGGAGTACTGGAGTGGGGTGCCATTGCCTTCTCCGAAGGAGTCTGTTAGGTCCTTACTATTTCTGCCCTTCATCATGCACATCCTTGCATCAACTGTTCCCTGTATATCTCTAATTTTCTTGAAGAAATCTCTAGTCTTTCCCATTCTCTTGTTTTCCTCCATTTCTCTGCATTGTTAATTTTAAGGGCTTCTTATCTCTCCTTGCTGTTCTCTGGAACTCTGCACTCAGTTGGGTATATCTTTCCCTTTCTCCCTTGACTTTCATTTCTCTTCTTTTCTCAGTTATCCATAAAGTCTCCTCAGACAACAACTTGGCCTTCTTGTATTTCTTTTTCTTTGGGATGGTTTTGGTCAAAGGAGTCATATGTTTGAGTATATATAATATGTATAATATTATAGTATATATAGTATGTATAATACCATAGGTATTATAAAACACATTTGTTTTTCCCAACCCAGGGATCGAACCCAGGTCTCCCACATTGCAGGCAGACGCTTTAACCTCTGAGCCACCAAGGAAGCCCTCCACATTTGTCTAAAGAGCAACAATAGTTCAAAGCTCTACCATATGATCCGGCAATCCCACTCTGGGACCTATATCTGTGGCAAACCATAATTCAAAAAGATACATGCACCCTGATGTTTATAGAAGCACTATTTACAAAAGCCAAGACATGTAAGCAGCCTAAATGTCCATCAACAGATGGATGGATAAAGAAGATGTGGTATAGATATATAATGGGATATTATTTAGCCATAAAAAAGAATGAATAATGCCATTTGCAGCAACATGGATGGACCTAGAGATTATCATACTAAGGGAAGTAAGTCAGACAGACAAAAACACATATCATATGATACCACTTATATGTGGAATCTAATAGGAAAAGATACAAATTACCTTATTTGTATGAGTGAATAAAATTTATCATCTTTATATTCTTTGTTTCATAACTTATATTGTTTTCAAATACAAAAATTAGAGAAAAGAACTGTAGTCTGAAACAGACTCACAGTTCTCAAAATCAAACTTATTACCAAATAAGTTTGGTTACCAAAGGGTAAAGATGGGGAGGGGGAGAGATAAATTAGGAAATTGCGATTAACATATACACACTACTATATATATAAAGTAGATAACTAATAAGGACCTACTATACAGCACAGGGAACTCAATATTCTGTAATAACCTATATGGGAATAGAATGTGAAAAAGGATGGATATATGTATATGTAGGGCTCCCCAGGTGACTCAGTGGTAAAAAATCCACCTGCAATGCAGGAGACTCGGGGTCTATCCCTGGGTTGGGAAGATCCCCTGGAGAAGGAAATGGCAACCCACTCCAGTATTCTTGCCTGGGAAATTCCGTGGACACAGGAGCCTGGCAGGCTACAGTTCATGAGGTCACAAAAGAGTCAGATACGACTTAGCGACTAAACAACAACAATATGTATATTGTTGTACTGATTCACTTTGCTGTACACCTGAAACTAACACAACATTATAAATCAACTATAACAAAAATTTTTTAAAAATCAAAAGTATTTTTCAAAAGATCAGATCAGAATAGGAGGCCCCAGTCAGAAGTTTGGGTGTTCAAATGTTGGTCCTTCTTGTGTCAATGATCTCAGGTTACATTAGTACTGAGGATAGTGTGAAAAAGGATGAACCCTTCAGGTAAGAATGGACTGAACATCCATCAGAGTGCAGTGGAGGTTCTGCAGAAATGGATGACATGCACTGAAATGGAGGCTAAAAGCACTTGTATTTCATGAGAATAAAAAAGGATTAATTATAATGGATGGTCATATTCTCCTGGAGAGATCCAAGAAGATATGTACAAATAATTCAGAGATAGTAACTCATTTTTCACTGATACTGTGCTCATTGGAGAAGATAAAAGCTTTGGAATTAAAGTGCTAAAGAGATGGCATGTTTATTTTGGGGCAATGTGGTAATTCTTTTGTTTGGGTTACCCTTGTTTCTCTTCTCTCCTAATTCCCTTTTGGCTCATTCCACTACATTTTGACTATGTTTTCATGATGATTATGCTCTAATCAGCTTGACATTCCTTCAACAGCTGTACTAATTTCCATCCATAAAACTCACTCCCACTGCTATCCAAAGCAAAGCATACCCATGATTGTGGGAGAGCACCGATCCCTCCTGGGAAGACTCAATATGTTCCTTCTAGATCATGGGCTAACTTATTTGAATTGGTCTTTTATCTTTGCTGAAGAAGAAAATAACAAATATATTACTTTTGAGGGGAGCTAAGCATGCTCTTGCTTTAAACACTGGGAAATGCAATTCCACTAACTTCTTGCAATAAAAAGATGTAAAGTCCTTATATGATTTTTCATTCCCATATTTGGTACAAGCACTGGAAGACATGATCAGAAAGCAGGATACTCCACTCAACTGACTGCTGGGTTAATGGTAGTGGAAAGTAGCGACTTATGCCTACTGCCCACTGAATGCTTATGCCTGGTAAGCTGGTCTCAATCACTCTCTCTCTCTCTCTCACACACACACACACACAGACACACACACACACCTGTTCCCACTGTTAGGATCTGTGCTTATCAAGTATTCATTGCATTTGCTTCTATACTTGTTTGTGCTACTCTTCTTTGTCATAGCAATTATACAATTTAATAAGGAAGATAATTGCTATACTAAGTAACTGAGTTGGGTGCTTTGAGAAAATGCTTGTAAAGGCAAATTTCTGAAACGTCAAAAAGTGTGAGGAGCACAACCACAAAAGATTGGAGAAGTTTATAAAGATTAGAATGATGCTGTGCCTTAAATGAATTTGCAAACAGCTTTAAATTCTAATTCTGCTTGAGACTAAATTGAACTAGAAACTTTAGTCAAAGTCCTGAGGAAGGCCAACTGAAGGTTCATTGGTGGACTTCTGCTAAAACCAAACATCATGGCCCTATGCTGAAGGAATCGGTAAGTGCATATATATTGATGTGTTGTTATTTAAAGTAATTTATTAAGATAAGTATTATTATTTTTATGATTACTTATTTCAACTGACTTTTTAAATTTAACAGCTAACTTCCAGTCCTGAAGGATCAAAGAGGCAAAATTCTACCCTGTGACCTAGGGCAGGGGTTGGCACACCAAAGACCTTGGGCTAAATTCAACCCACCCTGTTTTCAGTTGGTCTATAAACTAAGAATATTTCCTTAAATTGTTGAACAATATTAAAAGAAGAATATTTTGAGATATATGGAAATTATATAAAGTTCAAATTTCTGTGGCCATTAATAAAGTCTAGATGGAAGATGACCACACCCCTTCTTTTAAGTATCACCTAGGGTTGCTTTCCAGCTACTCTGCTAGAATTGAGCAGTTGGAACAGAGTTGGTATAGCCCTCAAAGTAAAAAGTATTTACTATCTGGTGCTTTACAGAAAAAGTTAGCTGACCTCTGTGCTAGAGCACTGTTGAGAACTTTCTTACCTCCCATCTCTTTTCCTGTGGTTGGGTGGGAGGCATTTAAGGTTGCCTTCACCTGTCATGGCCGGTTGGATGAATGTTGCCTTTCTGTGAGCTCGGCTTCACACCAGGACAAAATGCTCTTCTTGGCAAACAGACATTTTTCTACATCAGAACTGAGTGAAAAGAATCAAGAGTGACCTTTTAATGCACATTATTTACTCACAGGAAGGCTTTAAGTCCAGGCAACTCAGAGTTCATCGTTTCCTTCTGCTTCCTTGGGGCCAGGTTGTCTGAAAGAACAAAGCAATTCTTTTGCTTTGTTTCTGTTCTGAAGGAATGATGTAGGTGAATAACCTGGAGAAAATTGATTTTTTTTTTCTGCTTATGCATCTTGGTTTGATTTTCCTTTCAGAGTTGACAGATAATCCTCCTTTCTGATTTACTGGAAAATACTGGTATTCAGAGTTAGGTATTGGATAGCCAAATATATGATTTTAAAAAGGAGGAAAAAAAAAAGAAAAGTCACATTGATCTCTCTCTCTCTCTCTCTCTCTCTTTTTTTTTTTTTTGACTGGGAGTGGGGGAGCCAGAAGAGAAAATAGGGAGAATTAAGAATTGCAAGGGTTTTTTTTATGAGGCAAAATAATACCTTATTGAGTATTAAAAAGTGTTCAGGAGGACGTCACTGTTCCAGTGGAAGAGGACTAGGATAACACAGGATTATCAGGTTCTGGTATAACAAGGTGCTAACTGAAAGCTTTGACTAGGGAACCAAGGTACAATATGTGGCTGTCTTAGATGGCATTCTCTAGAAACAGAGCCTGAGACAGAGATTTCCACGTAAATAGTTTATTGAGAAAACAGAGGAAAAGTCAGTAAAGGTGTGAAGAAAGCTGACCAGGGAAGGAGAAAGGAAGCAAGAATGTGTTTTCCAGGTGAAGTGTAACCTTGGTACAAAACTTTGGGGATTTTTGGAGCATGAATAGCACCAGAGTCTGCCCCACCCCGAGGCAAGGAAGTAGGACTTCAGTTCCTTCGCATCACCCAGTCCTTTGTTGCCTTGGGTGAGGCAGTGAAACTCCCAGGCATCTCTAGCCAGGCTACCCCAACTGCCAAGCACAGTTGCTCAGTGTGGTGAAGCTGGCAGGGGAGTGGGCAGCTGCATTCACAGCAGAGGGTCAAGGGACCCATGGGACAGATACCACTGGGTATGGGATTAGATTCCACATCAGGTTGTGAGACTGCCCATCATGCAAAACTTGCAAAGAGTAAACAAATCTTAACCTCTCAGACTCATCAAGGAGATGAGAGTGTTGAGGCAAATATTTGCCTGCAGGAGAAAGTAAGGGAGGCATATTTTTCTTTCTTTCCTTTGTGTGTGTGTGTGTGTGTGTGCAACACACCAGACCCAAGGGAGGACAATAAGAATCTTCAAATGAAGACTGACAGGTTCATTATCATATGGGACTGAGAACACACTGATTGGAGACTGTGTTCCGAAATTTAAAGTTAACACAGACTCTTGAAATACCTATGAATAAGCAGAAAAGTAATTGCATATCCCAGTTTTAATTCTGGGACAGGGGAAGAACTAGTCCCACCTGGGGGAACTGAAACAGGGCAATGGGAAATAAAAATGTGCTTGCTTGGTGACAGTGCTCCATTAGTCTTGCTGAACAGTGTATCTCTCTATGTAGAAGACACAGAGACTTGAACAATGCACTGGTTCAAAATTGGGAAAGGAGTATGACAAGGCTGTATACTGTCACCTTGCTTTTTTAAGTTATATGCAGAGAACATCATGTGAAAAGCCAGAGTGGATGAATCACAAGCTGGAATCAAGATTGCCAGGACAAATAACAGCCTCAGATATGCAGATGATATCACTCTAATGGCAGAAAGTGAAGAGGAACTAAAGAGCCTCTTGATGAGGGTGAAAGAGAAGAGTGAAAAAACTGGCTTAACTCAGCATTCAAAAAACTAAGATCAAGGCATCTTATCTCATCACTTCATGGCAAACATGGAAGGGGAGAAAGTGGAAGCAGTGACAGATTTTA
The DNA here is from genome assembly GCF_032405125.1 of Capricornis sumatraensis. Lineage (NCBI taxonomy): Eukaryota > Metazoa > Chordata > Mammalia > Artiodactyla > Bovidae > Capricornis > Capricornis sumatraensis. The sequence goes on along the minus strand of NC_091092.1, from coordinate 133,214,540 downwards.
TTTTCTTGGGATCCAAAATCACTGTGGATGGTGACTGCAGCCATGAAATTAAAAGACACTTGCTCTTTGGAAGAAAAGCTATGACAAATCTAGACAGCATATTAAAAAGCAGAGACATCACTTTGCTGACAAAGATCTGTATGGTCAAAGCTATGGTTTTTCCATTAGTCATGTATGGATGGGAGAGTTAGAATATAAGAAGGCTGAGTGCTGAAGAATTGATGCTTTTGAACTGTGGTGTTGGAGAAGACTCTTGAGAGTCCCTTGGACTGTGAGGAGATTCAACCAGTCAATCCTAAAAGAAATCAACCCTGAATATTCATTGGAAGGACTGTTGCTGAAGCTCTAATACTTTGGCCACCTGATGCAAAGAGGCAGTTCATTGGAAAAGACCCTGATGCTGAGAAAGAAGAAAGGCAAAAGGAGAAGAGGGTGGCAGAGGACAAGATGGTTGGATGGCATCATCCACTCAATGGACATGAATTTGGGCAAACTCTGGGAGACAGTGGAGGACAGAGGAGCCTGGTATGCTATAATCCATGAGGTCGCAAAGAGTTGGACACAACTTAGCGACTGAACAACAACTACATAGAAGGCATTCAAATTACCTACCTAAAATCTGTGGCCCCTGTTTCTAGAATTGATCAGAATTGTCAAATCCAAGGAAAATTATTTTTCATGTTTAATATTCTAAAGTTTGTGTCCTAGAGTCCTTTTTGGATTTTAAAACATCAAATTTGGAAATACATATGTAGAAAGAAGCAGAAGGAGGAACCCAGAGATCTGCCTGGGTGGCTAATGGCTTTCCACTTCCAAGTTCTGATCTTCTGTGGGCTCCAAGAGATATGCTAGCACCCTTCTAAGAAACATTTGTTTAGCTGGTTTGAATGGATTTCTATATCTTACAACCAAAGTCTTGTAACTAAGACTCATTCCATGGAGGGTCTTAGAAACAGTGATCCAGTTCCCTATGGGATGGATGCAGGAAATGAGAAGAAGGAAGAGTTTAAGTATTTAGCCTGAAGCTCTGTTTTCAGGGCAATCACACTATTTGTACTTAGTTTATCTTTACTTGTGATGACTTTGTGGATGGGTGGTTAATGGAAATTACGGAGGTCCTCAGAGTATCCCAAGCCACCTATGGGAGGTTGCTATTGTAAGACAGTATCATTTCCTTCCTTTTCAGAGATGAGGAAAAAGAAACTCTGAAGTCCAAGTAAATTGCTGAAGATCACACAGTGGCCAAGTGGCAAAGCCTGGGAGCCTAGTCTGTCTGCCTCCAATGGCCTTCCTCTTTCACTCCTTTTTCTCAGCCTGGTGGAAAAGACCCAGCTTTGGGGAGAAGCCCCTTTAAATGTGTCTGGTGGATGCATCATGGAACAAAGCTTTTGTTTGGAAAGATTTGAAAACCTTTGGAGGAAGGTTATGTGTTTCTGTTCACGTAATGCAATTAGCCTGTTGAATGTGAAATGAGAGTAAAACGTTTTTCTCTGCCTGGTCTCTCCATTTTTAAAAGCACACAGAGAACCAAGTGTACTGATGCTGACACTAATGTGCGTGCAAACGCTCACCAGAAATGAAAACACTAATTTATCTCCGTCTAGTTATTGCTTTGGCTCCTTCCTTCCCTCTTAGTGTAAATTGCTAAGAACGTAAGACTATGTCCTGACTGGAGGTTTATCATTTTGCTTAATTAGATAACATTCTCTGAGGCATGGTGTTGTCATTATTTCCTCCCTTTCTTATGCCTGCTAGTTCAAATCCTTACATTTATTTCTGAAACATGGTAGGTTTTCCTCCCTCTCACTGCTGCTTCCAGCAAGGTAGTTTTTTCTTGCTCTTTGATTTTCACTGTATTGGAACAGATTTTCATTAAACTTTATGGCAATTACTTGTACCATATCACAGGACTCATCTTTTTGCTATAGATGGCAAGATTCTCATCTTGGGCAATTTTCTCTGGAAGAGATTTTGATCATGTAATCTCAAAATTCTACAAAATGAAAAGGGAGGAAAATATCACAAAAGTATTTTTTAAAAACTAAGCAGCTGGTTTCATTATCATTCCCCCCCCCCGCCTTGAGTGTATATTTGTGTATATAGTAAGCTTTTGCATTTAGGAAAATAATAGTTTTACATACAAGGTTCATCAGAAAAACAAAGGAAAATAATATCACTAGTGCAGGCATATTCATTTATAAGTCCACGAGGAGGTTAGGAGCTCCTAATTTACCACTTAACATAAGTTGCTTTGGACAAATTCAAAATTAAAATCTTGAGCAATGAAATTTCTTCTATTAAATTCCTTATGAAACAGCAAAGTTATTTTTTCAAGGCAGAAAGTACAAAAATAATACCTAATGATAGTAAAAAATATATGTGACTGACCCTGTGCCAAGTATTTTATATGCACTATTCAAATGTTTCTTGATATTATATAAGCCACTTAATTGAGGTATGACTGACATGTCAAAAGCTGTACACTTTTAATGTATAAAATTTGATGAGTTTGGGGATAAAAATGCATTTAGAAAACTACCATTATCATCATCATCAAGGCCATAAACATATTCATCACCTTCCAAAGTTTCCTCCCACTGTATAATTATTATTTTGACATGCACTATGCTATTTAATATTTTATTTAATTGATATAAAAATCCACATGATTTAGGTATTTTTATTATTTTGTCCATCTTAGAGTTAAGGCAACTAAAGCTTGCAGATTGCTCAAAGTCCCATGCCTTCTATTAGGCAGAATTGGGATTTAAATCTTCACCTGTAAGTTTAGATCTTAGTCTCTTTCTTTTGCTACTTCTCATCCCAGAATAAGAGAGGGGATTCTAGGGAGTCAGTTAAGCTTCAGATCAGAAACTTTCACAGGCAGACCTCATTTTATTGTGCTTTACCTTTATTGTTCTTTCCAGATACTGTGTTTTCCACAAATTGAAAGTTTGTGGCAACCCTATGTTGAGCAAGACTGTGAGCATCTTATTTTATAACAGTATTTGCTCACTTCATGTTTCCATGTCAAAAATTTTCCTTATTATATTTGGGATAGTGATCTGTGATCTTTGATGTTACTATTATAATTGTTTTAGGGCTCCGTGAACCTAACCCTCTTAAGATGGCAAGTCTAATCGATAAATATTGTATGATTGTATGTTCCACTGACAGGCTGTTCCTCATCTCTGTCCCTCTCCTCAGGTCTCCCTATTTACTGAGACACAGCAATATCAAAATTAGGCCCATTAGTAACCATACTAAAACATTCAAGTGAAAGCAAGAGTCACACGTCTCTCACTGTTAGTCAAAAATGAGAAATGATTAAGGTTAGTGAGGGAGGCATGTCAGAAACCAAAATAGGTCAAAGGCTAGGCTCTTGCACCAAACAGTTAGCCAAGTTGTAAATGCCAAGGAAAAGTTCTTGAAGGAAATTAAAAGTTCAGTGAACACACAAATGGTAAGAAAGCAAAACAGCCTTATTGCTGATGTGGAGAACGTTTTACTGGTGTAGATAGACCACATCAGCCACAACATTCTCTCCAGTCAAAGTCTAATCCAGAGCAAAGTCCCTAACTCTCTTCAGTCCTGTGAAGACTGAGAGAGGTAAGGAAGCTGCAGAACAAAAGTCTGAAACTTGCAGAGACTGGTCCATCAGATTTGAGGAAAGAAGCCATCTCCTAACATAAAAGTGCAAAGTGAAGCATTAAGTGCTGACGTAGACAGAAGCTGCAACAGGCTATCCAGAGGACCCAGCTAACATAATGAATGAAGGTGGCTACATTATGTAACAAATTTTCAGTGTAGATGAAACAGCCTTCTATGGGAAGAAGATGCCATCTAGGACTTGCATAGCTAAAGAGGAGAAGTCAATGTCTGGCTTCAAAGGACAGGCTGATTCTCTTGTTAGAGGCTAATGCAGCTGATGACTTCAAGTTGTAGTCAATGTTCACATATCATTCTGAAAATCCTAAGGCCCATGAGAATTATGGTAAATCTATTCTGCGTGTGCTCTATGAATGTAACAGTAAAATCTGGCTGCCAGCACATCTGTTTACAACATGATTTGCTGAATATTTTAAGCCCACAGTTGAGATCTACTACTCAGGATAAATGATTCCTTTCAAAATATAACCTGCTCATGGTCACCCAGCTGGATTTAGAAAAGACAGAGGAACCAGAGATTAAATTGCCAACATCCATTGGATCATCAAAAAAGCAAGAGAATTCCAGAAAAAAATCTACTTCTGCTTTATTGACTATGCCAAAGCCTTTGACTGTGTGGATCACAACAAACTCTGGAAAATTCTTCAAGAGATGGGAATACCAGACCACCTGACCTGCCTCTTGAGAAACCTGTATGTAGGTCAGGAAGCAACAGTTAGAACTGGACATGGAACAACAGACTGGTTCCAAATAGGAAAAGGAGTACATCAAGGCCGTATATTGTCACCCTGCCTATTTAACTTATATGCAGAGTACATCATGAGAAACACTGGGCTGGAGGAAGCACAAGCTGGAATCAAGATTGCCGGGAGAAATATCAATAACCTCAGATATGCAGATGACACCACCCTTATGGCAGAAAGTGAAGAGGAACTAAAAAGCCTCTTGATGAAAGTGAAAGTGGAGAGTGAAAAAGTTGGCTTAAAGCTCAACATTCAGAAAATGAAGATCATGGCATCCGGTCCCATCACTTCATGGGAAATGGATGGGGAAACAGTGTCAGACTTTATTTTGGGGGGCTCCAAAATCACTGCAGATGGTGACTGCAGCCATGAAATTAAAAGATGATAACTCCTTGGAAGGAAAGTTATGACCAAGCTGGACAGCATATTCAAAAGCAGAGACATTACTTTGTCAACAAAGGTCCGTCTAGTCAAGGCTATGGTTTTTCCAGTGGTCATGTATGGATGTGAAAGTTGGACTATAAAGAAAGCTGAGCGCCAAAGAATTGATGCTTTTGAACTGTGGTGTTGGAGAAGACTCTTGAGAGTTCCTTGGACTGCAAGGAGATCCAACCAGTCCATCCAAAAGGAGATCAGTCTCGAGTGTTCATTGGAAGGACGGTTGTTGAAGCTGAAACTCCAATACTTTGGCCACCTGATGCGAAGAGCTGACTCATTGGAAAAGACCCTGATGCTGGGAAAGATTGAGGGCAGGAGGAGAAGGGGACGACAGAGGATGAAATGGTTGGATGGCATCACTGACTCAATGGACATGGGTTTGGGTGGACTCCAGGAGTTGGTGATGGACAGGGAGGCCTGGCACGCTGCAGTTCATGGGGTCACAAAGAATTGGACATGACTGAGCAACTGAACTGAACTGAACATTCATTCTTCAGCTCATGGATAAAGGAGTAATTCTTACTTTCAAGTCTTATTATTTAACAAATACATTTCATAAGGCTACAGATTCCTCTGGTGGATCCAACAAAAGTCAATTGAAAACATTCTGGGAAGGATTTATCATTCTAGATGCCATTAAGAACATTTGTGACTATGAGATGAGGTCAAGCTATCAACAGTCATGTTGAGTACAATTTGCTGTCAGCTAAGATGATGGTTAGTATTTTTTAGCAACAAAGTGTTTTTTAATTAAGGTGTGTACATTGTTTTTAAAGGACATAATGTTGCGCATTTGATAAAGTTACAGTGTAAACATAACTTTTATATGCACTTGGAAACCAAAAAATTCATGTGATTTGCTTTCCTGTGATATTCATTTTATTGTGGTGGTCTGGAAATGTACCTACAATATCACTGAGGTCTGACTATACTATGGTATTATCCAATCAGAGTAAGATAGAGTAAAGGGAATAAGTCAAAGAACAAGTTTGAGTTACTTTATTTGGGAGAGGGTCTAGTGATACTAGTAATTTCATGAGAGATAAACTCTCAAGGTTATAATTTTCTTATTCAGGAATAGCTCACAAAAGCTAACAGCATGCATACTGAAATCTCAGGGCCTTTGTACTAGCTATTCACTCTGCCTGAATATTCTTTTTTATTGGAGTGTAATTTACAATGTTACATTAGTTTCTGCTGTACAGAAGAACAATGAATTTGTATATGTGTATACATATACATATATAGCCTCTTTTTTAGATTCCCTTTCCATTTAGGTCACCACAGAGCATTGATTAGAGTTTGCCTGAATAGTCTTAACTGAGATATCAACATGCAAAATTCCTTAACCTCCCTCCCTGAAATCTTTGCTCAAATGTCAACCTCTGAATGGGCCTAATCTGACTACCTTATTTAAAATTAGAAGCCCCAAACTCCAGAACTTTTGAATCACATTGCTTTGTTTTAAAATAGTACTCATCAACTTTTAACACATTTCAGTTGACTTAACCATTATCTATCATTTATTCCTGTCTCTCCTCTCTACAATATAAACACTCCAAGGCAAGGGATATTTGTCTAGTTGACTAATGGACCCCAAGTTCTATAACTGTGCCTGGCACACAGTAGACACTCAATAAATTTACTCCGATGACTAAATCAGGAAGATATTTACCCAAGAATTATAAACAAGCAAACATGTAAATAGCAAATCAGGAAGGCCAAGCTCAGCTTTCATTAATGTCACAGCAGAGAGTCTTTTCTTGATTGAATTCTCTCTCTCTCTCTATTATATACACACACATACACACCTCTAGAGAAACACACATGCATACACACTTCTTCCCTTTCAAGACAAGGTCATTGGAGTATTTTACAGGTAGCAATTGATTTTGGATGAATCACATTTGTGTTTGTCTGGGAAAGTGAACATGAGAGTCATTTTCTCTACTCTTAAAATGCAATTGTAAGATGCTCAGTTACTGTAGTAATGCATGTTGGCTCGCACTTCAAATGACCTAAGTAGGAAAGGATGGGCAACAAAGGACTAGAAATGGTGTTCTTATCAGGAAAGTCTGCTCACTGAATTGACTGGCTCTTCCAAGCAAAGTGTAATTTAGCTCACTCTCTATAACTCAAAACTGGCTCTCTTTCAGCCCATATCATTGATTATATCACACAACACAGTGTATCTACTAAAGACATCTGGGAGGTAACTGGGTTATTGGAAGGTGTTAAAAGTTTGTAAGTAGAGTAAACCCAAGAAGTTTGGGGCAAAGATGAAAGACAGATGAGAGGAAGGTTAGAAGGAAAACAGGGATCATCATTTCAAACTAGACTTTGAGATGAGCCTTAACAGAAAGCAGGTAGACTAGAAATCCAAGTAAAGCACCTACCTACAGTAGGTGTGCACGAGAGAGAGAAAGGGTTGCTCAGTCGTGTCTGACTCTTTGTGACTCCATGGACTATACAGGCCATGGAATTCTCCAGGCCAGAATACTGGAGTGGGTAACCTTTCCCTTCTCCAGCGGATCTTCCTGACTCAGGAATTGAATCAGGGTCTCCTGCATTACAGGTGTATTCTTTACCAGCTGAGCTACCATGGAAAGTGTTCAAAAGAGCACCTGCAAAATCGAGTAACTTGAAGGAGGTCTTGAAGAGTCAACCACTTAGAACAGGAGTTTACAAACTATAGCCCACAGACCAAATCTGGCTTGCCTGTTTTTGTATGGTTCACAAGCTAAGAATGGTTTATCTTTTTAAATGGTAAAAAAAATTAATAATTGTAACACATGAAAATTATATGAAATTCACACTTCAGTCATCTGTAGTAAAGTTTTAATGTGACACAGTCACACTCAGTGGTTTACATATTGTCTGTGGCAACACAAATAGAGTGGACTATTTGTGACAGAGGCTGTAGGGAACACAAAGTCACAGATATTTACTATCTGCCCCTCACAGAAAATGTTTGCCTCCTCCTGACTTAGAACTCAAGTTACTTTGCTATGTTTTGGTATTAGAGACACAGTAAGGTTTTATTTTCCGTACAGATACTTTTGCTTCATAAAACAAATCTTATCACAATACATTTTTATATTATAATAATACATCTTAAACTTTTTTTTTCTAATTTTGCTGCTGCACAGCTTTGTTAAAACTCTTTCCTTGCAAACAGCTCATCATCTGAGAGCCATATAAATGGCAATGAGTAATAAGCATTACTCATTAATTTAAGTAAGATTCCAATCTTATTGAGTTTTCTTTCAAATTGTTTTCAATTTAATAAAACTGAACTGCACCTAATAGAGAATTAAATGTCTCTATTTGACTCAAATGTCGAAGCCGCCTTTCTCTTCCAGATTTTCATTAGAATGTGCTGGAATTTTTTTTTTTCCTGAAGCCAGCAAGAGGTGTATATAATATGTCTTCCAAATGGATCTGAACCTTTTGCATCATTCCTGTGGGTGCAGGAGGGTGTGGAGAGCATGGGTTCTATTCTGAGGATGCAGCAATCAAAGGAGTTTAGCCTTGTCTGTGGCTCTAAGCAGCCTTGAATGTTCCCATTTCTACCAGCTTGTGAGGACAAATGTGGTTTCATGGATACTGGCTACAAATACAGATCTATTAATATTAATACTGGATTCCCCTTGGCTCCCAGTTTTCATCTGCGAATATGGAAATATCAGTGCCTTGCATTTTCCCCTCCCCAGGCATTTTGGGGGTTCCGCGGGCTGCCTTTCAGGTGCCCATTTATCAGCTTCAGCCCTGGCTTGCTGTGTGGCTGCCAGCCAAGTGGGCTCTCTGAATGTGCAGGTCCTAAATCTCCTAGCAGGGCTGTGCGGTGGTGTCATTACAATGGCTATAGCTGCCTCTGTCACCTCGGTGTTGCTGGGCTGAAGATTTGCTGCCTCTGTGGAACTTTCCACGACTCCGCTGGCCCTGACAGTCCTGCTGAGGTATGTCACTTCCACCCCGCTGAGAAAGAGTTGTAGCTGCTGCTTCCAAAACCTCATTCCCATGGCTCACTTAATATCACCCTCCAAATAGGGAGCTTCAGAGTGAAGAGAAGACTCAGTTTGTTCCACAGCAAGGCTACTTGGGAACTAAACGGCCACAAGGTTGAGGGCACTGGCAGTTTCCACTCCACTCCCACTCACGGCTCTTCTGCCTTTGTGGGTTTATCCGTACCACAAGGGTGTTAAGTTTCCAGAAAAGCTAAAGCTACTATTTCCTTCCTCCCTCAGGCCATGTTCCTGAGTCTGGCTGGTTACTCTAGAGGTCATCTCTCTCATCATAAATTTATGCCCAGGGCACAGGTCGGGCTTCCCTGCAATCCAGCCTTCTTTGGGGCCTTGCCAGGGTGTTGAACTTGTTTAGAAATATCTGAACTCAAGTTACGGTCAGAGTTAAATATACCTCACCCCCACTTCCCAGTCCCCAAGTAAGTATGTAGATATAAACAAATAAATATGTGTGTATGTGTATGTGTCTGATCTATCAAACTTTGAAATCTGTCCCAGCCTGGGACCCCTGTTACAGTAAATCAAAAGATTTTTTTTTGTGGAAATGGAAGGTGTGATTATGGTCTACCATGAAAAAAAAAGATGTATTAGAGAAAATTATATATTATGAGAAAATATTATATATTTTATATTAATTAGTCCTTTATTCTGAGAAAAATTATATGGCTAAAACTGGCTTTTATGATGATTTGAATAAATGTGCCACAAATATTTTTTAAATGAATGAAAATTAAAATATACTTTATTTGATACAGCAATTTTTATCCATTCAGAAGCAACTACTAAAATAATCATTGCAAAAATATTCATTGTGCCTCTACTATCTGACAGGCACTGGAGACACTGTGGAGATACAAGAGGTCTCTGCTCTGATGGATCTCATATTATAGTAGGGGAGAAATAAACAAGTAAAGAAATACATAGATAACTTTCAAGTTGTGACAATTTTCATAAAGTAAATTAAAGCACGGTAAGGGGATAGAGAGTTACAACAAGGGTATGCTACTATAGAGAGACAGGATGAGAGAGAAGGCCTCTCTAGGGATGTCACTTTGGAGGGAAGATTTGAAGAAAGCGAGAAAAAGAGGCATGGACCAGTTTTGGAGGAGACAGGAAGAAGGAAAGCATGTGCACAGACATTGGGGGGTAAGTAAGGACAGAGGATGGATGGAAGATCTAGGCTAGCATGGATGGGCATTTCTTTAGGGCAACCTTCAACCTAATCATACTCTCCTCCCTCTTTCCCTTTCAGAAACTTTAAGCCTGCTGCTTGAAATTAGTCCATTAAACACCCACCAAACAACAACAAAAATCACCATTTATGATGATCTACTGTGTTTCAGAAATTTTTACATACATCATTGACAATATTTAAAATGATCCTGGGAGTGTTTTAATCCTCATTTTAGATTCATCATGTGACCTGCTCAAGACCACACAACTGGTAAGTGATGGAACTCAAGTCTGGGGGTGGTGGTGGTTTAGTCGCTAAGTCATGTCCAACTCTAGTGACCCCATGCACAGTAGCCTGCCAGGCTCCTCGGTCCATGGGATTCTCCAGTCAAGAATACTGGAGTGGGTTGCCATTTTTTTTTACTGAGCTCTAAAAGCCTGGGCAAGAATACACAGAACTGTACAAAAAGGATCTTCACGACCCGGATAATCACGATGGTGTGATCACTCGCCTAGAGCCAGACATCCTGGAATGTAAAGTCAAGTGGGCCTTAGAAAGCATCACTACAAACAAAGCTAGTGGAGGTGATGGAATTCCAGTAGAGCTATTTCAAATCCTGAAAGAGGATGCTGTGAACGTGCTGCACTCAATATGCCAGCAAATCTGGAAAACTCAGCAGTGGCCACAGGACTGGAAAAGGTCAGTTTTCATTCCAATCCCAAAGAAAGGCAATGCCAAAGAATGCTCAAACTACTGCACAATTGCACTCATCTCACACACTAGGAAAGTAATGCTCAAAATTCTCCAAGCTAGGCTTCAACAATATGTGAACCGTGAACTTCCTGATGTTCAAGCTGGTTTTAGAAAAGGCAGAGGAACCAGAGATCAAATTGCCAACATCCGCTGGATCATCGAAAAAGCAAGAGAGTTCCAGAAAAACATCTATTTCTGCTTTATTGACTATGCCAAAGCCTTTGACTGTGTGGATCACAATCAACTGTGGAAAATTCTTCAAGAGATGGGAATACCAGACCACCTGACCTGCCTCTTGAGAAATCTGTATGCAGGCCAGGAAGCAACAGTTAGAACTGGACATGGAACAACAGACTGGTTCCAAATAGGAAAAGGAGTACGTCAAGGCTGTATATTGTCACCCTGCTTATTTAACTTATATGCAGAGTACATAATGAGAAATGCTGGACTGGAAGAAACACAAGCTGGAATCAAGTTTGCCAGGAGAAATATCAATAACCTCAGATATGCAGATGACACCACCCTTATGCCAGAAACTGAAGAGGAACTAAAAAGCCTCTTGATGAAAGTGAAAGAGGAGAGTGAAAAAATTGGCTTAAAGCTCAACATTCAGAAAACGAAGATCGTGGCATCCGGTCCCATCACTTCATGGGAAATAGATGGGGAAACAGTGGAAACAGTGTCAGACTTTATTTTTGGGGGGCTCCAAAATCACTGCAGATGGTGACTGCAGCCATGAAATTAAAAGACGCTTACTCCTTGGAAGAAAAGTTATGACCAACCTAGATAGCATATTCAAAAGCAGACATTACTTTGCCAACTAAGGTCCGTCTAGTCAAGGCTATAGTTTTTCCTGTGGTCATGTATGGATGTGAGAGTTGGACTGTAAAGAAGGCTGAGCACCGAAGAATTGATGCGTTTGAAGTGTGGTGTTGGAGAAGACTCTTGAGAGTCGCTTGGACTGCAAGGAGATCAGTCCTGGGATTTCTTTGGAAGGAATGATGCTAAAGCTGAAACTCCAGTATTTTGGCCACCTCATGAGAAGAGTTGACTCATTGGAAAAGACTTTGATGCTGGGAGGGGTGGGGGGCAGGAGGAGAAGGGGACGACAGAGGATGAGATGGCTGGATGGCATCACTGACTCGATGGACGCGACTCTGAGTGAACTCCGGGAGTTGCTGATGGACAGGGAGGCCTGGTGTGCTGCGATTCATGGGGTCGCAAAGAGTCGGACATGACTGAGCGACTGAACTGAACCGATTTACCAAGTTTTCAGCCTTCTCCAACTTCAGCCTCTTTCCTCACATTAACTATTCTATATTAGGTGGGTTCTGAGATGCAAATGAAGACCCATTGGGCAGGAAGGAGAATAGGAAAGGAAGACAGCTGCACAGGAAGCTGGGTAGGTCCTAGGTGGTTCTACTGCTTTCATCGACTTTGAGGGGCCTCCACCGTGGCCCTGAGAATGATCCCACCATGGGAAGCCTTGCAGGAAGAAGTAGGGGAAGTTCGTCTGCCTCTGAACTGTGAGTATTCAGGACTTTAGGGCCTAGAGACTGGCCAGCGCATGACCCTCGAAGAGGATTTCCCCAGAGCCGGTAAGTTATGATAAGATGAATGCCTGTCCACTTACAGATTCTACAGGCTTTTGGCCTCTACAGATGAGGCTGTCCCCTCACCCTGAGTGTGTATGGTGGTCGGTAGCTGAGAGCATGCCCTCTCCTGCAGGAAAGCCACTAGGACCTGTGAACTCTGTGTCCTGAGCTTGGGCCAGAAGCCCTTCCCTGCTGGCACAGGTGGTTCTCCCACACAGAGCACCCTGGACACAGCTGGAGGAGGCATCTTTATCTTCTGGATTCTCAGCAGGGAGATCTTCGGGTTGTGCCATTTGGGACTCCTTAGGGATTGTGGTTGGATGGAATCCAGTATTCTCTATCATAAATCCAGCTTAGCCAGGTGGGGAGCACCCTCTCAAGTACCTTCATGAAGACAGAAATCTGTTTCATGTTTTCTGAAATGAAATCTTTATACCATGCTATTGAAGTCTCTCCAGTTCTCTGACTCCAAACAGGAATTTTAATTAGTTAAGTACTCATTACTCAAAGAATGTAATTGTTCACATATCCAATCGTTTATTCATTACTCCTTGTGTTCTTTTGCCCTTTGGGCCATCCCATTCAATTATCTAATACAGGGAATGTAATTGAACAGTTCTCAGCATCTGCACATGGCTGTTCAACATTATTTGCAAAAAAAAAAAAAGAATTACTCACATGTAAAGATGAGTACAAGGGCAGAGTAACTGCTACAGTGTTGTTGAGAGATGTATTTCCCTCAGTTGTGTCTGACTCTTTGCAACCCCATGGACTGTAGCCCACCAGACTCCTTTGTCCATGGGATTTCCCAGGCAAGAATACTGGAGTGGGTTGCCATTTCCTATTCCCGGGGATCTTCCCAACCCAGGGATTGAACCAGTGTTTCTTATATCTCCTGCATTGGCAGGCAGGCTCTTTACCACTAGCACCACCTGGAAAGCTCAACTGCTATGATGAACCATCCTCAAACTTTATGAGAGTAACATAGCAAATATGAAGGTCTCACTTACATAAGAGAGCATCATGTGCATTCTCACTCCAGTGACTCTTCTAGAAGCCTCCTTTTGAATTGCTGGCTCAGGAACCCAGGCTCCTGTCATGTTGTGGCTCCATCTTCCTCTAAATCCTTGAAGTTCCCTCTATTCAATCATCTAGTGAAGAAAGGAAAAGAAAGGCGACATTTGTGAGGACTGTGGCAGGTCATGTAGGGAGCTTACATCCCTTTGTCTCATTTTCTTTTGGTTCAGACTCAATGATTTGGTTGCATCATAGGCTGGAAAATCCAGTTTATCTGGCAACCCTAGAGGAAAAATAAGTGATTTGGTGAACAATTGTCTGTCCATTGTAAATTCATGGTCTTTAAAATCAACTGGGATGCTAGCTGCCCAGCATCTTATGGTGCCCTAACCAGCTCTTTCTCTTCTATCAGTTATTTTACATCTTATGGTTTCCCAAATTTCAGTCTCTATCATACTTCCCATTATTCTTTTTTTCAAAATAAAATATTTCAGACATAGGCAAAAGTATAAAGAATGAAGCTCACCTGCATATCCACCACCCACTCAGGAAAGAAAACATTGCAAAGAGAGCTGAAACTTTCTGTATACTATTCTTGATTCTTTCTTAGGAGGTGATATTGTCTCTTATTTTAAAAAGAAAAAAGAAAAGAAAAGCCCACCATGTTGTAACTCCCTCAATGTTCTGCCATCAATAAGACAAGCATCCTTGCTTTCGTCACCATTTCCTCCTGTTTACAGTTTCCTCCCCTCTCCTTAGTCTACCCCTTCAACTTGCTCTCTTCTCCATATCAGAAACCTCACTCTCTATATACAGAAACCCCATGCTATAAACAGAAACCCCAATCCCCAGTCTTTGTCTATTCAGTCTCTTCCTTCTCATCAACACTGAGTTATATTCAAGTCTCTTCCAACTTACAAATACCAAAGCAAACCCCCATGGCTCTATGTAACTTCCTGTCCATCTTCAGGCTCACTCTCCTCTTCATGAAAATTCTCTGTGCAATGGCTGTCCACACATACTTTCATCCACTGTAATCTGGACTCATCCCAGTGCTCCAAGGAACCAATCTTATCCCAGGCCTTTCTGACCACTGACTGAAACCAATAGCCATTTTTCAGTCTTTATCACCTTTGACCTCTTAGCACATTTGACCCCGTGTGTCTCCCTCTCCTTCTTGAAATATTCTTTTCCCATGGCTTCCCTGGAACAACATTCTGCTTTTTCTCCTATCACTATCTAGATCTCAGTATGTTTGTCCTCTGCATTCCCTTAAATGATAATATTTCTCTTATTTTTTTAGTAACTACAAAAAAGTATATCAGCACATGTCTTTCCATACTTTCTACTGTGTGTATATTTTTAATTTTTAAAAATGAAACTGGAATAATATTCTACATCTTATTTTGGTTAAACAGATAATAGTTTTCCATAGAATGAAATATCCTGGCCATCTTTATACATCATTAAATATTATTCAGGATTATTTTTAATGGTAGCATAATATTCTATTTAAGGATAACCATCAAAATGATAATATCTCTTAAATATTTCTTCCTAGATCATCTTCTCCTATCCTTCTATACATTTTTCTTAAGTGATCTCATCTACTTCTTTGGATTCTTCTACTTTTTCTTCCATATGTCATTTTCTACTGAATTCTTTCAGCCTCAAGCCCAAGTCTCTCCCACCAAAAACAAACAAATGAACAACAGCAACAACAAAAATCTTTCAACCTTTGCTATGTGATCTATATACTTTGCTGTTCCTTCTTAGCCAAAATTTCTGATAATTACCTACAAAGGTTCTTCCAGTTCCTCATCTCCCACTTTTTCTTCAGCCCATTCTAACACACTGGCTTCCACTCTCACCACTCCACCAGGATGACTCTTGAGAAGGTCATTGATAAACTTCACATGGCTAAATCCAGTGGATATTTTTATCTATCTTTCCCCTGACAACTTAGCCTAAAGACTGTGGAGTGTGTGTTTATTAAAATAGCCTTGGATTCTCTAACACAACACATCCCATCCCCTTCTCTGACTATGTAGGCTGCTTTGTGGGCTCATTTTAGAATATCTTTCTATTAAATATTGAGCTTTTCAAGGCTTGGTTTTAAGAATCCTTTTTTTTTTTTTTTCCCTTCAAAGTCTCCCTGCCCTTGACTTTGGTTACTATTTAAATCCTGATGATCCACAAATTTATTAAATATCTGATCAGATATGCCTTCTGAGCTCCAGTTTTCCCCTCAGCTTTGCCACTCGGATATTTTAAAGGCTTCTCCAATTCAATATTTCCCAAACTGATACCTTGCATTTTGTGTCTACATCTAAATCTAGTTCTAGTTCCCCAGTGTTTTCCATTTCAATGAATGACACCATCATCCATTCAGATGCACAAAACAACACTCCTTGCACCAAATTTATCATTTTGATTATATATTTATACTATTAATAGATGGTTATAAGCATCTGCCTGTGATGAGGAAGACCCAGGTTTGATCCCTGGGTCGGGAAGATCCCCTGGGGAAGTAAATGGCAACCCACTCCAGTATTCTTGCCTGGAGAATCCCATGGACAGAGGAGCCTGGTGGGCCACAGTCCATGGGGTCACAAAGAGTCGGACACGACTGAGCAACTACACTTACTTACTTACACTTATATAAATTTATAACAATAATTTCTCCTCCCTCTCCCTATAACTCTGCTTGTTGTCTTGTCAGTTTTGCCTCTTAAATACCTTGCAAATCTGCCATTTCTCTCCATATCTACCAGTACTCCTCTATACATTGTTGTTGTCTCACTCAGTTGTGTGCAACCCTTTTGTGACCCCATGGATTGTAGCCCACCAGGCTCCTCTGTCCACGGAATTTCCAAGGCAAGAATACTGGGGAAGCTCTATACATATTTTGCGCCAATTTTCCCTCCAACCCCACTCCTTGTGATCCTGCCATACTGATTTTAGAGGCTTTTAAACTAGATTCAGGCTTCCCAGGTGGCACAGTGGTAAAGAATCCACCTGCCAATGCAGAAGCTACGGGTTTGACCCTTGGCTTGGGAAGAGTCTCTGGAGGAGGAAATGCAATGCACTCTAGCATTTTTGCCTGGGAAATCCCACGGACAGAGGAGCCTGGTGTGCTACAGTCCATGGGGTTGCAAAGAGTCAGATGAGGCTGAGTGCTGAACATGCATGCAAACTAGGTTCACTGCTCCTGTCATGTTTTGTGGAACATTTTCTTTTCCTACTCTATCTCTCCATGTGACTTTGGAAACACCTCTCATAATTCTGATCCTTGCTTAAGCCGCCCCCCCTTTTATTCCCAGGAATTATTCCTTTATTCTTTAGACTGGATCAAGTTTCTTTGTTATATACTCATGGTTTACTGTATCTTTCTTTCAGTACCTAAAATACTACATTTATAACTGTGTGATTATCTGACCAATGTTGAACCTTCTCTACTAGATTATATAGCCTAGTCTGTATTGCTAACCTCCATATTCCTGGCACAAACTTCAGCTTATGACACATATTAGGTGCTCAGTAAATGTTTAAGTGGTTTCAATTACCAGCTGTAGGCTGACAATTGCCCAGGTATCTCCAGAGATGGGAATACCAGACCACGTGACCTGGCTCCTGAGAAATCTGTATGCAGGTCAAGAAGCAACAGTTAGAACTGGACATGGAACAACAGATTGGTTCAAAATCAGGAAAGGAGTATGTTAAGGCTGTATATTATCACCCTGCTTATTTAACTTATATGCAGAGTACATCATGAGAAACACTGGACTGGAAGAAGCACAAGTGGGAATCAAGATTGCCGGGAGAAATATCAATAATCTCAGATGTGCAGATGATACCACCCTTATGGCAGAAAGCAAAGAACTAAAGAACCTCTTGATGAAAGTGAAAGAGGAGAGTGAAAAAGTTGGCTTAAAACTCAACATCCAGAAAACGAAGATCATGGCATCTGGTCCCATCACTTCATGGCAAATAGATGAGGAAACAGTGAGAGACTTTACTTTTGGGCTCCAAAATCATTGCAGATGGTGACTGCAGCCATGAAATTAAAAGATGCTTGCTCCTTGGAAGAAAAGCTATGACCAACCTAGACAGCATATTAAAAAGCAGATACATTACTTTGCCAACAAAGGTCCATCTAGTCAAACCTATGGTTTTTCTAGTAGTCATGTATGGATGTGAGAGTTGGACTATAAAGAAAACTGAGCACCAAAGAATTGATGCTTTTGAACTGTGGTGTTGGAGAAGACTCTTGAGAGTCCCTTGGACTGCAAGGAGATCCAACCAGTCTATCCTAAAGGAAATCAGTCCTGAATATTCATTGGAAGGACTGGTGCTGAAGCTGAAACTCCAATACTTTGGCCACCTGGTGTGAAGAACTGACTCACTGGAAAAGACCCTGATGCTCAGAAAGATTGAAGGCAGGAGGAGAAGAGGACGACAGAAGATGAGATGGTTGGATGGCATCACTGACTCAATGGACATGAGTTTCAGTAGGTTCCGGGAGTTGGTGATGGACAGGGAACCCTGGCATGCTGCAGTCCACGGGGTTGCAAAGAGTTGGACACGACTAAGTGACTGAACTGATCTCCAACCCAAGTTGTTCTCCTGAGCATCAGATCTGTGTAACCAACTCTTTGTTACACATCTGTGACTGGGTATCATACTGGCGTCGCAATCTTAATAAATCCAGAACTATGTTTATTATCTCCTCTGCTCCCATCCAAACCTCAATCTCTCTGAGTTTCTGACAGAGAATGGGCTCCCCCAGCCTTTTATTTGGCCTAATTAGACATCAGGCATCAGTTTTGAACTTTTTTGTTCCTTCATCTTTCACTTCTGATAAAGCATCAAGTCCTACTAATTCTATCCCTCAATTATGTTTCCAATGTGTCCATTTCTACTCTACCTCATGGTCTGTATTCTAGTTAGAATATGATCCATGCTAACTTGGATCACTGCAAATGGAAATCACTTTACTGGCCTCCCTCATCCTAGCTTTG
The DNA here is from genome assembly GCF_032405125.1 of Capricornis sumatraensis. Taxonomy (NCBI): domain Eukaryota; kingdom Metazoa; phylum Chordata; class Mammalia; order Artiodactyla; family Bovidae; genus Capricornis; species Capricornis sumatraensis. Next base: position 133,196,105 of record NC_091092.1, on the reverse strand, counting down.
CATTCCTCCTAGCCACTGACCTTTACAAGCAGTAATATATCAAAAATGAAATTCTGATCATACATCTTTTTCAAATTGCTAGAGAGTTTCCTATCACTTAATAAGGCTTATAAAACTCTGAAGGATCCAGTTCTTGCTTGGCTCTCCATCATCATCTTTCATCCTTCTCCCTCCATCTGTCCTAGATTTCTTCTAGTTTATTGAACTGGCCTTGTTCTCTTATACCTTCAGATTATTTGTATTAGTAAGTGAATGCTGCATAAGAAATAATTCCAAAACTCAGTGTCTTATAACAGCAATCATTTATTACTTCCCATGGACCTATGGGTTAGATGAGTAATTTTTTGGGCCAGATTCATCTGATCTCCAGTGGACTAGCTCATTTGTCTTTACTCATTTAGCAGGCCAAGTGGGGACTGGATCTGGCATGGCCTTATCTGGCTCTCCTCCACAGAGTGTCTCACCTCCAGTAGGCAAATCCTGGTTCATTCCCATGGTGGTGGGAGAGTTAAAAAGAAAGGAAAAAAAGAGTGAGAGAGAAAAAGCAGATACAGACAAGACCTCCTGATACCTGGCCATGAAACTAACATATGATGATTTCTGTTGCATTCTACTAGCCAAAGGAAGTCACAAGGTTATCCCAGAATCAATGAGTTGAAAATAGATTTCACTACTTGATGGGAGGAGCTGCAAAGCCACATTGCAAAAAGGTGGGCATGTAAACAAATGGAAAATCTGGGCCATTTTTGCAATCAGTCTACCACATCACCTTTCATGCTTCTTTTGCAGAGGATACTTGTACCCCAGGCCTTCTCTTTAATAACTAGCAATTTCCCCTCTGGTCTCAGTTTAGGGGTCACATCCGGGAAGCTTTCCTAGATTTCTCCAGATGTCTCTCCTCTGGACCTCATCATTATAGCACATATATTAAATATCTGACTACTTATCAGACTCTCCATAAGTCTTTGAGGACAGAGACTGTGTCTTATTTGGTCACCTCCCAGTACAATGCCTAGCAACAGCAGGGACTGTGATAGGTAAGTTTAAATTTAAAATGTACAATAAAAATTTATCAAGCAAGGTCTCAATAAGTAAATTTAAATGGAAAATGCACAATAAAATCAATCAATATTAGCATGTGCTTCCCTTGTCACTTAAATCTCTGATTACAGATGAAATAGCATCAAATATTTCTACCAACTCACCTTTATCCCTTTCCTTTTCTTTCTTCTTCAGTAGAAGCAAGGGAGAAGGATTTGAACTTTACTGTGTGATTCTACTTATGCATGGTGGTCACAAAAATACAATATAAACACAAGAATAATGGGCATGAATCTACCTTATTTTCTTAGTGAGGCAGGAGTATTTATTTCAACACCACCTCCACCCCTCCGCCTTTTCACTGCACTGTTCTCGTCACTCATCTGATAAGAAGTAATGCACTGTTTTATCTATAAATTACTTTTTCTCAGGGCTCAGTAATTTTCATTACTAGTCTCATGTCTTCTGCAAATCCTTGACGTCTCACAACAGAGCTAAATCTGGTATTCAGGGTGCAATCTCTAGAGCAGTGAGGCACAAGACGACTCCAGCTTCCTTCAGTCGGCTGGCTTCCTTTTTGCCATCTTATCACATTAATTTCCAAGTTGTTACTGACTTTTCTTAATCGCCCTTCTCACTTTGTAATTACTTTCCTCTTGCTATAGCTGCTTCCTCAACCACATACCTCACCTCACTCCATACACAGATTTTCATGTGTTGCAGAATCTTCCTCTTAGGACATGCGAGGTGACAATTTTCACCTTTCCATCTACCTATTTGTTTTCCCATCCACTTATTTTTTTGCTTCACAAGTTATTATTATTTTAAGTGTCTTATCTAACAGGAAATGCTAATCCCATCCGTATATAACCCATTTAAATAGCAAGTTGTAATGAAATAGGCAGTTATCGCTCTCATATCTTTAAGCCCACGGAGGCTAATATTGTCTGCTCCTCACATGGATCCACTCTCATGATTTTCACTATTGCTATTCTAACACATCTTCTTGATCTTTCACCAACTGCCCCTGAGGTCAACTACTGTTTATCACATGGATGTGTAGTAAGAACAATCCATGCAAAAAGTATTTCTCAGCAATTCCCCACAAAGAACATTAGAGTTAGTCAACTAGGACTCTGATTCAGCAAGATAACTCTTAGATTCTCAAAGTGACAGGATGAATGCTAGGTGAGCCACTATTCCCAGCCAGTAAAAGGTTCAGTATTCATACAACATGGTAAAGTAGCTCCATTTACCTCTTTGACAAATTTACAAGACCAAGACCTGAGTAAAATACTTGACAAAGCCTCCTTGGTAGTCGTGAGAACCATGAGGGAGAATATATTGGGTTGGTCAAAAACTTTGTTTCGGTTTTCTATAAGAGCTTATGGAAAAACCCAAATGAATTTTTTGGGTTCAACCCAACAGCTAGGATGATCCTATGGCTGCAAATTACATGGATGGATAATCACTCCAGCACATACAAAGTTGATTGGTAGGGCTAGAAATGTTATTTTTCTTTTTTAATAAAGGGCCAGTTAGTAATTATTTTAGGGAGACGGGGACGACAGAAGATGAGATGGCTGGATGGTATCACTGACTCAATGGACATGAGTCTGAGTAAACTCTCGGAGTTGGTGATGGACAGGGAGGCCTGGCGTGCTGCAGTCCATGGGGTTGCAAAGAGTTGGACACGACTGAGCAACTGAACTGAACTGAACTTGTAGCCCAAACTACTCAAACCTACCATTGTAGCCCAAGAGCAGCCTTGAGCATGTGTGGTTGCTAAGTTGCTTCAGTCGTTTCCGACTCTTTTTGATCCTATGGACTGTCGCCCACCAGGCTCCTTTGTCCAAGGGCTTCTTCAGGCAAGAATACTGGAGTGGGTTGCCATGCCATCCTCCAGGAGATCGTCCCTACTCAGGGATCAAACTTTTATATCTCTTTACAACTAGCACCACCTGGGAAGCCCCAAGAGCAGCCCTACATAATATATAAAAGTGTGAGCATGGCTGTTTTCCAATAAATCATAATTTACAAAATAAGTATGGGCTGAGTTTGGTCTATGGGCATAATTTGTTGCCCCATGTCTTAGGGTTCTAATCTACCAGGGAACATTACTATTTCTTGTAAGTTTTAGTGACCTGTACAGCATAAGAATTCAGAACCTTTCATCTCCAACTGGACTGTTGTCTTTAAGTACCAGATTTCACAGCACTGTATTAGTGTTCACACTGATGACACACCCATGTTCACACACAGATGCTCAGTCACCATAGAGAGGTTTTCTTTTATTCCGGTTACTATTATATATCCTTAGAGAGAAAAGAAACACTGAGGCCTTTCTCTACAGAAATCAGTGCAGATTAAGAATTAATCTGCATGTGGATGGGCTCATAAAAAAAAAAAGACAACATTAGCAGTTAATTAGAAATTAATGCTAAAATGCTAAATGAAGTTCTTAGATTGAAGCAACTACATCACACTTGAATTGTTATTATGGCAATTAGCTCCATTGCCTACAAAGTACTTGTTAATAAATACTTCATAAAGACTTCTATTAAATGAGAGTAAAGCAAGTTAGAAAATGTTAAGTTTATATGGTCTGTAAAAATGTACTCAATATGCTTTCTTTTTAAAAAGTTTAGTCATGGCAGCTTATTGAAAGAATTCATACCACAGTTAAATTTCAAACACTTTTTTTCCTTTCTGAAACTAAAGCCAAAACCTTACAATAAGGGTTCTCAAACTATGGTCTGAAGAGTACCAGCATCAGCATTGCCAGGGATCTTGTTAGAGATGTCATCTCTTGGGCTATACCCCACACTTATTGAATCACTTGGTGTGGGGTTGAGCCCAGATATCTGCTTTAATAAGCCTTTCTAGTGATTCTGATATACAGATCAAGCTTGAGAACTACTGCTTCACAACACTGAGGATGAATTACAAGTAAGGTTTAGCTGTGTGTTCCTAGACTGTGTGCATGGGATAGTGGGTCTTACTATGTTGCCATGTTGGAATCACCTGAGGTACATCAAAAATACTGATGTCTGTGTCCTATGCAGAGATTACATTTAATTGTTCTGAGGTATGCCTGGGCTTTGAAATGTTGAAAAAAAAAAAAAACAACTTTCCAGATGATTCTAAACTGCAGATGTGTTTAGTAAACACTGGAGTAGAAGCTATACTCTGACAAAAACACAACAGAAAAAACTATCTGTGATGGTATGGAGGATGACTGCTAGTTAGTTTCCTCCCAGGTTAGATTTTGCTGTATTTTTATTGAAAGATTGTTTTATGAATTTGTCTTTGGGACCATCCTAGGGTCTAAATACCATCATCTTAGACATGCTCAAACTACTGCACAATTGCACTCATCTCACATGCTAGTAAAGTAATGCTCAAAATTCTCCAAGCCAGGCTTCAGCCATACGTGAACCGTGAACTCCCTGATGCTCAAGCTGGTTTTAGAAAAGGCAGAGGAACCAGAGATCAAATTGCCAACACCCGCTGGATCATGGAAAAAGCAAGAGAGTTCGAGAAAAATATCTATTTCTGCTTTATTGACTATGCCAAAGCCTTTGACTGTGTGGATCACAATCAACTGTGGAAAATTCTGAGAGAGATGGGAATACCAGACCACCTGACCTGCCTCTTGAGAAATCTGTATGCAGGTCAGGAAGCAACAGTTATAAGTGGTCATGAAACAACAGACTGGTTCCAAATAGGAAAAAGAGTACGTCAAGGCTGTATATTGTCACCCTGCTTATTTAACTTGTATGCAGAGTACATCACGAGAAACGCTGGGCTGGAAGAAGCACAAGCTGGAATCAAGATGGCTGGGAGAAATATCAATAACCTCAGATATGCAGATGACATCACCCTTATGGCAGAAAGTGAAGAGGAGCTAAAAAGCCTCTTGATGAAAGTGAAAGAGGAGAGTGAAAAAGTTGGCTTAAAGCTCAACATTCAGAAAATGAAGATCATGGCATCTTGTCCCATCACTTCATGGGAAATAGATGGGGAAACAATGGAAACAGTGTCAGACTTTACTTTTTTGGGCTCCAAAATCACTGCAGATGGTGACTGCAGCCGTGAAATTAAAAGACGCTTACTCCTTGGAAGAATAGTTATGAGCAACGTAGATAGCATATTCAAAAGCAGAGACATTACTTTTCCAACAAGTCAAGGCTATGGTTTTTCCAGTGGTCATGTATGGATGTGAGAGTTGGACTGTGAAGAAAGCTGAGCACCAAAGAATTGATGCTTTTGAACTGTGGTGTTGGAGAAGACTCTTGAGAGTCCCTTGGACTGCAAGGAGATCCAACCAGTCCATTCTAAAGGAGATCAGCCCTGGGTGTTCTTTGGAAGGACTGATGCTAAAGCTGAAACTCCAGTACTTTGGCCACCTGATGCGAAGAGTTGACTCATTGGAAAAGACTGTGATGCTGGGAGGGATTGGGGGCAGGAGGAGAAGGGGACGACAGAGGATGAGATGGCTGGATGGCATCACGGACTCGATGAAGGTGAGTCTGAGTGAAGTCCGGGAGTTGGTGATGGACAGGGAGGCCTGGCGTGCTGTGATTCATGGGGTCGCAAAGAGTCGACATGACTGAGCGACTGAACTGAACTGAACTGAGACATGCTCCTTGTGATGCAGTAGAGTGTTATATAATTCATGGGTACATACATGTATTTTTCTTTGCAGATATTAAAATGTAGTTTATTTTATCCTTAACACATATACACACACACACACATACACATGCTTATTTGTTATGCTGTAAGTCCACAGTGGCATGTACACCATGTTTTAATTTGACAGATAGATTTTTTGTTGTTGTTCAGTCACTCAGTCAGGTCCAACTCTTTGCACCCTCATGGACTGCAGCATGCCAGGCTTCCCTGTCCTTCACTATCTCCCAGAGTTTGCTCAAACTCATGTCCATTGAGTCAATGATGCCATCTCATTCTCTGTTTTCCCCTTCTCCTCTTGCCCTCAGTTTTTCCCAGCATCAGGGTCTTTTCCAATGAGTTGGCTCTTCACATCAAGTGGGAAAGTATTGGCGCTTCAGTATCAGTCCTTCCAATAAATATTCAGGATTGGTTCCTTTTAGGATTGACTGATTGGATCTCCTTGCTGTCCAAGGGACTCTCAAGAGTCTTCTGCAACACCACAGTTCAAAACCATCAATTCTTCAGCGTTCAGTCTTCTTTATGTTCTAACTCTCACTTCCATACATGACTACTGGAAAAACTATAGGTTTGACTAGATGGGTGTAGGTTGGTCATAGCTTTTTAATACACAAAGTTTGTCATAGCTTTTCTTCCAAGGAGCAGGTGTCTTAATTTCATGGCTGCAGTCACCATCTGCAGTGATTTTGGAGCTCACGAAAATAAAGTCTGTCACTGTTTCCATGTTTTTCCCCTTCTATTTGCCATGAAGTGATGGGACTAAATGCCATGACGTTAGTTGTTGAATGTTGAGTTCTAAGCCAGCTTTCTCACTCTCCTCTTTCACCTTCATCTAGAGGCTCTTCAGTTCCTCTTCAGTTTCTGCCATTAGAATGGTATCATCTGCATATCTGAGATTACTGATACTTCTCTCTGCAATCTTGATTCCAGCTTGTGATTCATCCAGCCTGGCATTTCAAATGATGTACTCTGCATATAAGTTAAATAAGCAGGGTGACAATATACAACCTTGATGTACTCCTTTCCCAGTTTTGAACCAGTCCATTGTTCCATGTCCGGTTCTAACTATTGCTTTTTGATCTGCATACAGGTTTCCCAGAAGGCAGATAAGGTGATCTGGTATTCCCATCGCTTTAAGAATTTTCTACAGTTTGTTGTGATCCACACAGTCAAAGACTTTAGCGTAGTCAATGAAGAAGCAGTGAGTATTTGGGAGTCTCCTGTGGAGGCATGGGTTGACAGTGGCCTATTGCAGGTCAGGGGCACCGGCAGCAGCAGTCCTGGGAGGTGTGGCATGTTGGTGTAAGTCCTCTCAGAGGAAGTCAACATTAGCCATACCATAGAGACTGCAAATGAACCATTAACTGGTCTAATTAAGAAAAAAAGATGAAACTCAGCAAACAAATTAGGAATATAATAGGAGCATCATGTATCCAGAGAAAACAGTAAAGAATTATACAAATATTCTACACATTTTTATGCTAATAATTTAAATAATCTGGATAAAAAGGAAAAATTTCCAGGACTACATATTTGTAAAAAATGATGCAGAAAGATGTAAAATGCTTAAAGAGATCAATAGCAATAGGAAAAACTGAGAAAAACGTTTTCACAGAAGCATTTTTTCAAATCTTTAAGTTTCAAACATCCCTAAATCATTGAGACAGTTGCAGGGAATAGAGAAAAATCGGAACATTTCATCTTTTTCCAAAGCCAGAAGCTAGAGTAATGGTGACAAGTACACCTGACATTCAAAAAGATTTTCACAGGTTGGAGAGAGCAAAAGAGCAAGTGAGGGAGAGGGAGAAACTGGTGATTTCACAAGGACTTCACAAAATGGATCTAAGGAAAACTAAATTTTATTAGCCCTAGTGGGAGGCCAGGAAAAGGCCTTGAGCCTTCTGGAACCCCCACTGTTCAGGAATGAATGGCCTGGAGGAAAGAAGTGTTTCCTTGATTCTAAACATCCATTGACTGTAAAACCATTAATTTAATTATAGATATTTTAGGGATTAAAAAAACTACACTAAATGTACCTAAAATAAGAAAACAGGCATTCATATACTAATATACCACATTTTTCAATATCACCAGATTGCATCTAAGCCTTCTTTACACTTCAGAGTCTAAAACTTCCAGGGGCTCATTTTTAGTGGCTGCAGTGATGCACAGCACACAGTGATGGACTGCTTTCAACATTTGAGCTGCTAGACTTGACTTTTACACCAGTAGGATGACAGTATTGTTTGGAGGACTATCTAAGAATGCCAGTGCTATGCCTATATTTCTCATTTGGATAAATTTTGGTTTCATTTTTTCCTTTAATCAAATCCCATTTTTGCTGGAAGAGAATAAGCTTCTTTTGAAAGTCAGCCAGAAGCTTTAGATTAATTGCTCTTTGGTGCCTGGGAAATAGTCCCTTGTCACACCAACCACTCTTGGCTTTCAAAATCCTGTGGTTGCTTCTGAGATTCTGCCTTTGTTGCATGTCCTGGTCACAAGAAATCTTCTGTTTGTACGGCAATGTTTCTTTCCAATGCAATATGAGTGGAATATTTTTAAAAGCCATTTTAAAAGACAAAGTACCTACTGCCCAAATCTTTGTTTGTAATATCATTCTCCAATAAAAGGAGCTAGGGCTTTTCGAGCCAATAGTTGATTCTAGGACTGGGCCAGGAAATACACAAGACCAGTCTGGAGCATTTTGTAGAGATGTTGTAGCCACGCGATCCGGGAAACAAACTCACTCAGAAAGACAATGCAGATAGTGGAGTGCAATTTATTACCCCGGTGGGCCCAAGGCAGAGTCTCCTCTTAGCCAAGGGCCCCGAGCAGTTTTTGTGAAAACCTTATATACCCTAAGTGTACGTGCTCAAACCCACCTCCCCAAATTCTCTGACACAAAGGAAAAGGAAGTCCTGCTTTCAAGATGGAGCCTGTTCTGTTTCCTCCTTCAGAGACAGAAATAAAGAAAATGCTTTAAAAAAAACACACACACGTACAATGATGGGAGTATGTTGAGGGATGCAGGAGTCAACTGAAAGCTCCTGATGGACAAAGTTGCAATAATTTGAACAACAAAATAAATTAGTGTAGGATTATAATCCAAAGTATAGAATAAATATCCATGAGTCCATGTGAATACAAATATTAATAAATGATTGGATTACTAAGTAACTAAATACCTAACTAGAAGAAAAGCAACAAGTCCTACATCCCCTGCAGAAAAATTTCAAATAATTTATGTGTATACTCTGTCCTCAAAGAGGCAAAGCATTATTCCCTACTTAAGTGTGGGCTATGCAAAGTGACTTCCTTCCAAAAAGTACAATATGAGGACAGAAAAGAGAGTAACTTTATGATGGAGACACCATCAAATACGAATATTATCTCAGTCAGGCGATCAAGGTGAACATCAGCCATGTTAAGTCTTTTTGATAGCTTGGATGATGCTCTAAGAATAGTACTCTACCTCTGAACACTTCTCTGCCAAAAGTCACAGCCCTAGCCTAATTATGAGACAAACATCAGACGAATTTCACTAGAGAGACATTTTACAAAACAGTTAACCAGTCCTCCTCAAAACTGTCAAGATTATCAAAAACAAGGAAATTTGGAGAAACTTTCCTAGCCAAGAAGAGTCTAAGAAGATACAACAAATCAATGTACTGTGGTATCCTGGATGGGATTCTGGAAAAGAAAAAGGGTATTAGGGAAAAACTAGGGAAATGTGATATGGACTTCAGTTAGTAATAATCTATCAACATTGTTTGATTAATTGAGACAAATGTACCATGCTAGTATGATAAACTAATAATAGGAGAAACTGGTTATGGGATATGCAGGACTCTGCATTACACTCCAACTTTTCTATATGTATAAAACTATTTAAAAATTAAAAGTTTATTAAAAAACTCTCTCTTCTAATATGTTTCAGAGTACATATTGATTTCATAAATATTAAAATCTAAAAAAGATCACTTAATATTAAGGATAATTAATTTATTTTAGCATTTATTAAGTTAATTATAATTTATAACAGAAAAATATTTATTTATGTGGTGTGAGCTCAAGAGTAGAAATGGACCCATTCATCTCTATTTCCTCTGCACCCCACAACACTGGTGCTCAACTGTATTTGAAGTATGTGAGTTTGAATGCATAATGGTATATATTTTTTGAGTGCCTGGCTTTGCCAACTAGGGTGATTAAAAAAAATGGAGAAGTGAAACTGAGCAGGACCCTGTGGGGCCCCTGGGCACAAAAGCCTTTCTGGGTCCCCTATTTTATTTTTTTGGCCTCACAGCTTGTAGTAGTTCCCCCACCAGGCACTGAACCTGATGCCGAAAGTTCAGCCTCTGTGTGCACCACTGCTAAATCGAATTTTAGAGACAGTTTTGGGTGAAGTAGTAAAGAGCAGCTTTTTGCTTTGCCAGGCAAAGAGGGATACAGCGGGCTCCAGCCTCGAAATGTTAGCCACCCCAGGTGCCTTTGATGAGGAGTTTTATGGCAATAGTTCAAGGGTGGGGTTGCTGTCAAGATTAGGGTGAGTGCAGGGTCTCAGGTGGTCAGGTCTCCTAATGTTGATGAGCTTCCCTTTAATCTTGCCTCAGGTGGCTTTGTTGCAGGGAGGAAGCCAATTCTGACTCCATGTTGGAGACTGTGTGTTTGACTAGCTTTTCGTTGCTTTTGTTATTATAATCACACTCAATGGCTTGCCTAGAGGATCCTACTCCTCTCAATTCAGTCGCTTATAGTCATGTCCGACTCTTTTCGACCCCAGGGCCCCTCTGCTTGACTGTAAACAAAAGTGCCTTTGTTCAGCTGATGGAGAGATAGTTTGTCCCTGCAGGACTGGAAAAGGTCAGTTTTCATTCCTATTCCAAAGTAAGGAAATGCAAAAGAATGCTCAAACTACCGCACAATTGCACTCATCTCACATGCTAGTAAAGTAATGCTCAAAATTCTCCAAGCCAGGCTTCAGCCATACGTGAACCGTGAACTCCCTGATGTTCAAGCTGGTTTTAGAAAAGGCAGAGGAACCAGAGGTCAAATTGCCAATATCTGATGGATCATGGAAAAAGCAAGAGAGTTCCAGAAAAACATCTATTTCTGCTTTATTGACTATGCCAAAGCCTTTGACTGTGTGGATCACAATAAACTGTGGAAAATTCTGAAAGAGATGGGAAAACCAGACCACCTGACCTGCCTCTTGAGAAATCTGTATGCAGGTCAGGAAGCAACAGTTAGAACTGGACATGGAACAACAGACTGGTTCCAAATAGGAGAAAGAGTAAGTCAAGGCTGTATATTGTCACCCTGCTTATTTAACTTATATGCAGAGTACATCATGAGAAATGCTGGACTGGAAGAAACACAAGCTGGAATCAAGATTGCCGGGAGAAATATCAATAACCTCAGATATGCAGATGACACCACCCTTATGCCAGAAACTGAAGAGGAACTAAAAAGCCTCTTGATGAAAGTGAAAGAGGAGAGCGAAAAAGTTGGCTTAAAGCTCAACATTCAGAAAACGAAGATCATGGCATCTGGTCCCATCACTTCATGGGAAATAGACGGGGAAACAGTGTCAGACTTTATTTTGGGGGGCTCCAAAATCACTGCAGATGGTGATTGCAGCCATGAAATTAAAAGACGCTTACTCCTTGGAAGAAAAGTTATGACCAACGTAGATAGCATATTCAAAAGCAGAGACATTACTTTGCCAACTAAGGTCCGTCTAGTCAAGGCTATGGTTTTTCCTGTGGTCATGTATGGAAGTGAGAGTTGGACTGTGAAGAAGGCTGAGCACCGAAGAATTGATGCGTTTGAACTGTGGTGTTGGAGAAGACTCTTGAGAGTCCCTTGGACTGCAAGGAGATCCAACCAGTCCATTCTGAAGGAGATCAACCCTGGGATTTCTTTGGAAGGAATGATGCTAAAGCTGAAACTCCAGTACTTTGGCCACCTCATGAGAAGAGTTGACTCATTGGAAAAGACTCTGATGCTGGGAGGGATTGGGGGCAGGAGGAGAAGGAGACGACAGAGGATGAGATGGCTGGATGGCATCACTGAGTTGATGGATGTGAGTCTGAGTGAACTCCAGGAGTTGTTAATGAACAGGGAGGCCTGGCGTGCTGTGATTCATGGGGTCACAAAGAGTTGGACACGACTGAGCGACTGAACTGAACTGAACCCCTTCTGAAGGCTGGATATTCCCTTGGAGATGTTTTGCAAGACTGAAGACCCTTTCACTTTACTTCCTCACTGTATCTCCCTCTCTATTCTGCCTTTTGACTTAAGTTCCTCATTGCTTCTCTGCCCCTCATCTATAAAAGAACCTGGCATCCAGACCCCAATAAGATGGTTATTTTGAGGCGCTAGCCTGCCATCTTCTCGGTCTGCCGGCTCCCCAATTAAAGTCTCTTCCTTGCTTCAACACCTTGTCTCTCGGATTCACTGGCCTATTGTGTGGCGAGCAGAGCGAGCCTGGACTTGGTAACAGTTTCTTGGCTGTTCTTCCCTTAACTAGCAAGTGAATCTGCTCTTTGGAACTCAGGGAAAGTCATGGAGGCTGGAGTCTAGAGTACTGCCTACAAGAAACCTGGGACAGAAAGGGGCTCTGTGCCCAGGAACCCCACTCAGTTTCAAACTGCCATCCTCAGCAGTGAAAGCACTAAGTTCTAACCACCAGACCACCAGGGAATTGCTCCCCCATTTCTTGATTACAGGAAATAAGCTTCATTCAGCCTCCAAGACCTTCCCTGCCTTCCAAGGAGTAGGTTCAAACACATGCTAATTACGGAAGGGAGGGGATGTGGAGAGAAGGGAAGTGAAGTGAAGTGAAGTGAAGTGAATTTGCTCAGTAGTGTCCAACTCTTTGCGACCCCATGGACTATAGTCCACCAGGCTCCTCCCTCCATGGGATTCTCCGGGCAAGAGTATATAGTACTGGAGTGGGTTGCCATTTCCTTCTCCAGGGGATCTTCCCAACCCAGGGATTGAACCCGGGTCTCCTGCATTCCAGGCAGACGCTTTAATCTCTGAGCCACCAGGGAAGCCCAGAAAGAAGGGAGGAATAGTCAAAAGAAGCAATAGTGCAGCCTTGGGGCAGCATCCTGGAAAACTCCCTTAAGGGATATATGGAACAATATTTTTGAGCTGTTTCACAGACACTGAAACCCCCACCAGGTGGGAGAAGTTAACTGCATGCTGCCCACAAGCACTAGACCCCAGACCTGTGGTAACCAGAAGGCTGATGATGCTGACTCCCACTTACCTCACCAGCAACCAATCAGAAGACTGCCTGTGAGCTGACCACACCCTCTATGAACTATTATCATAAAACTCCTTACTTATCCCTTAAGGCTGGAACACAGTTTTGAGGGCAGTAGTCCACTGTGGCCCCCTTAGACTGACAAAGCAATGAAACTATTTTTTTCCTACTTTGCCCAAAGCTCTGTCTCCAAGATTTAGTTGGGTGTCAGGGTACAAAGGCTTGATTTGGCTTTAGAAGGAGCAAAAGGGGAATACAAACAAACTCATACACATATACCACCAGAAACTCTGCTTTGATACTATTTTCTTAGGGTCTTTTGTTTCGAAGAAGGCAATGGCAACCCACTCCTGTACTCTTGCCGGGAAGGTCCCATGGATGGAGGAGTCTGGTAGGCTGCAGTCCACGGGATCACTTAGATAAAACAATCTTATGTCAAATTGATTTTCTTATGATTGTTCTTTTATTTTTTATGCTCAACAAAGTGGTAATTTAGAACTATTTCACCAAAAGCATTTGTAAGATATAGTTAAATAAAACAACAATGGGAAAAGCAAACAAACAAAAAAATCCAGAAGCTTCAAATTTTCTTGAGGACATCTGGAGAACAGTCCCTCAATATCCACCATGCATGCTAGAGGAACTGTGGTTTCTGGGGATGATAATTCTAAAGATGAGTCCAATAAGAGTTTAAATTTTTGTGGCAAATTGAGTGTTGTTAAATTACTAAAGAAGACTTTAACATCCTTTTGCCAATCTTCTCCTTCAGTGACCAGTGATTCCATTCCTAGAAACTGACCTTAATTCTCCCTGTGAACCCTTCCAGATGGGCCCATGGCCCATCAGGACCCTTCCTTCTCCACATTTCAATTGCAAATGAATCACACTATCTTGTACTTTCTAAGCACAAAGTGTCTCTTGAATTTTGCCACTTCTAAAGGTGCTTACTGCTTTTGTCTGAGTGACCACTGTTTACTAACAGATCACTTTTATTTGATTCTGGTTCCTTCTGATCCACTGCCACACAGGAGCCAAAGGAATTGTTATCAATTGCAAATTTTATTATGTCATTCTGAATGATTTCCTGTTGTTCTTGGCAGAAAGCTTAAAACTTTTCTGCAGCCTCTCCTCTGTGGTGAACATCACAGGGCAATGCCTGGACCCCCTTCCTTCAGGATCAAGGCATTCATCTGCCACTTGGCTGACACAAGGCTCACAACTACCTCACCCTGGGAATCACCCTCAGTCAGGGGCAATTATCATCTAATGGCTGGTCAAGGCAGGGGGGTACAAAGGTCTATCTCCCTTGCCTTGACATAGGACAACCTTGAAAGGCCATCTCAGCTTCCTATGTTGTCTGTTGAGTCCTCTACTGCAACAATGAAGTTAAAATTCTCCCTCTGCTCAATCTTGCTTCTCCCCACCTCCTTTAGAAATTCTCTCCCTAGTACACACCCTAATAATCCCTCCATCTACTCCAATCTGCATCTCAGATGCTGTTGACTATGAAAACAGTTTAAGACACCACCAACTCTCTTGTCTCACCCCACCCTCTCTACATGGAATGTATCCTCTGCCTCATCTCTGTGGCAACCTGGATTTCAGTCCTGCATCTGCAATAGCTGATGGAGCTGAGGCCCATCATTTGACACGTTTACTCTTCTGTACAAGGAGGAATTCTAAATCAGAGCTTCTTAAACTTTCATGTGCCTACAAATGACATTGGTCTTGCTAAAATGCAAGTTTGGATATGGATTTCTTGAGATTCTGCATTTCTAATATCAGCTCCAAGGGTGATACTGATCTCCTGGTCTATAGACCACACTCTGGTATTAAGATTCTGGAAACTGTCTTAGATTTATTATAGCTATACTAGTTTGACAGGAAGCAGCACAGAATTCTGGATCAAAAATTCTGAAGTTGCAGAGAACTGGCTTTGAATCACCACTCTGCCCCCTCCCAGCTATATGGCCTTGACCTGGGTATTTAGTCCAAATCTCAGTTTCCTCATTTACAAAATGGGAGGAAACAGTGCCAACTCTCGGGTGCTAGTGAACACTGAATGATATAATACAGGCAGAACACTTAGCACAGTGTCTGGCACACAGCTCTCAAAAATTGTCAGCTTCATATTAAAACTACACATCAGCATCCCAGGCGGGAACATGGACTGTTATTATAGATCAGTCCCTCGAGCCACAGCCAGACATTCAGATGGACAATGCTCATAGCAACATCTCTGAACACAAAGAATCCAGAACAGAACTGACTGCTTGGGTACAGAGAGATAAAGAGGGGGCTCTATCGAACAGAAGAACTACAGCTAGGAAGGGAGATGGTACTGCTTTCTGGAATTTTCCATGCCAAGTCACAGGTAAAGAAAGGCACATAAGGCTCAGCTACTGGTTGTTCTGTGTTCTGTGGGTCAGATGACTTGGGAAGTAGGGAATGGATTCCTCACAGAAGCATAAGGGAACCAATCATATAAAATAGATAATCAATAATGACCTACTGTACAGCACAGGGAACTATACTCAATATTCTATAATAACCTATATGGGAAAAGAATCTGAAAAAAATAGATAAGTATGTATTAGTATCACTTTGCTGTACACCCAAAACTAACACAAATTGCAATTAACTATATTCTAATATAAAATAAAAATTAAATTTAAAAAATTGAACTCATCATGTTATTCATCTTTTCTGCCCTTTGTGCTTTATAGCCCCTTTCAGAATATACCATGCTGGATTTAATCTTAGCAAGTGTATGTATGATCAAAAAACCAATGGCTCCCAGAGACAGCATTAAATAGGATTCCATGGCCTTAACATCTTTTCTTTGATTCAGAGCAAAGGAATTCTATCAACAGGAAGCACCATTGTTTTCTCTCAGTAGGGATGACTGAGAGAAGCAGCTGTTGTATGAGCCAGCATGCCAACAAAGGGACACATCTTGGAGCTGTGTGAGACAAACAAGCAAACAGCGAATGCCATTAATTCCCTTTCAGTCAAGAGCAAGTGCAGATGGGCTGGACAGGCATGGCCACGCTCATGGCAGCAAAGTTGGGGGTTGTGGGTGGAATTTGGGGAGCGGGTGGGTAGGGAACTGCCTAACAAAACTGTCATGCCTGTTAAGTCGTTGGTAGTCCCCAACATGAGCAAACACACTATTAGAGGAAGGACAAAGCTAAGGCAGGCCTGAGTGAAATCATTCTGTTAATTGGTGAAAGGAAATTCACATAGAGGACACATTTTGCAAAAGACCTACAACTCTAAAAACACAGGGGAAAAGGGAACATGAAATTTACTTAAACTAGTTATAACTCAGTCCTGCTTGCTTTTTAGCAAGTTCAGTTGGGGTTAGTGTTTTAGTCATTTACCAAGAGCCAAACGAATTCAATTTTCCTATACTCGCAACTCATTCATTCATTCATTCATTCAATGTCCTCTCTAGCTCCCTCTGCTGTTACATGTGGCCAAAGGATGGGGCTCTCACCAATGGAACGCCAGCAGAGAGGATGTGCTCCAAGCCTGCCCCGTACAACCACTCACTCACAGCCCTTACTCTCTTTTTCATTTGACTGAAGAACAGGAATGATTCACATGACAGGAGACTGAGTCATTAAATGATTGAACAGAGTAGAGCTCAAATGCTTAACTGATTCCATGACCCCATTATGTGAGTGAGAAAGAAACATTTATTGTGCTAAGCCATTTAAATTTCAGTGCTCTATGCTACAACAGCTCATCTATCCAGACTAACACATGTGTATAATGCAATGAGGGTACAGAAGATGAATCACCTTAGTCCCAGGGAATCTGGGAAGGCACTGCAGATGTGAAAACACTCAGTGAAGTAGAAGAAGGACTAGAAGTTTCCTAAACAGACAAGGGAGAGGGGAAGGACATTCTGGGGGCAGGCAAGAACAAACACAAGGGTTAAGACATCAGTATATCGAATGCATTGTTTGGGAAACTATGTTTTCATATCATTGGAATGTTAGATGGTGAGACTTGAAAGGCAGCAGACAATTGAGGGGCAGCGTGGGGGGCAAACTATGGCTCATAGGTCACTTCTGGTCTACTGTTTATTTTTGTGCAACCTGTGAATTCATAATAGTTTCTGTATTTTTAAATGGTTGGAAAAAATGAAAAGAAGAATATTTTCTAACATATGAAAATGACATAAAATTCAAATTTCAGCATCAATAAATTATGTTTTATTGGAATACAGCCATGCTCATTCATTTATGTATCATCAAGACGCTTATTCCTTGGAAGAAAAGTTATGACCAACCTAGATAGCATGTTCAAAAGCAGAGACATTACTTTGCCAACAAAGGTCTGTCTAGTCAAGGCTATGGTTTTTCCAGTGGTCATATATGGATGTGAGAGTTGGACTGTGAAGAAACCTGAGCGCTGAAGAATTGATGCTTTTGAACTGTGGTGTTGGAGAAGACTCTTGAGAGTCCCTTGGACTGCAAGAAGATCCAACCAGTCCATCCTAAAGGAGATCAGCCCTGGGATTTCTCTGGATGGAATGATGCTGAAGCTGAAACTCTAGTACTTTGGCCACCTCATGCGAAGATTTGACTCATTGGAAAAGACTGTGATGCTGGGAGGGACTGGGGGCAGGAGAAGAAGGGGACGACAGAGGATGAGATGGCTAGATGGCATCACTGACTCGATGGACGTGAGTCTGAGTGAACTCCGGGAGTTGGTGATGGACAGGGAGGCCTGGCGTGCTGTGATTCATGGGGTCGCAAAGAGTCGACATGACTGAGCGACTGAACTGAACTGAACTGATGGCTGTTTTTGCACTATGATGGCAAATGGCAGAGTTGAATAGTTGTGATGGAGACCATATGGCCCACAAAGCCTAAAATATTTACTGTCTCCATTTTTGCAGGAAAAAAATGCCAACCTCTGATTTGGAGTCCAGACATGATCGTGTGTGGTAGACTACATTACTGTTCCCATTCTCTGTTTCTCCTTGATGTCACACTCTTGTCATGTGACTTTGAATTTCATACCACTGGGTGGAGTATGTTTTTCTGCTTCACTGTTGTTGGGCTCAGGCCATATGACTTGCTTTGGTCAATGGAACATGGAGGAAAGTGATAGAGCACTTGTTCTAAGCTTTGGCAATAATAGAAACTACATGTTTTTGCTTTTCTTCTTTGTATTTCTGTCATTGTTACTAGAAGGACACATCCCTCATAGCATAAAAATGAAAAGAATATGGAGCAGAGCCACTGGAATTGAACTTCTAATCCAGAACCTGAAGCAGAGCCATTCCACCCAATTCTTAGACCTATGATTATGCATAAATGTTTACTGTCATATGCCAATGAGCTTTGGAATTGTTTGTTAAACAGTAGTAGCTAATAGAAACATCATGAAGCTGCTGAAGAGAGAAAATTACTATGTGTATACTGAGGCACGGCCTTCTCAGGTGGCTCAGTGGTAAAGAATCTGCCTGCAATGCAGGAGACCTGGGCTCTATCCCTGGGTTGGGAAGATCCTCTGGAGAAGGAAATGGCAACCCACTCCAGTATTCTTGCCTGGGAAACCCCAGGGACAGAGGAGCCTGGTAGGCTAGGGGTTGCAAAAGAGTTGGATATGACTTAGTGACTATACAACAACTTTGAGGCACACTTTTTTATTTAAAAAAAAGTGTTAGTTGCTAAGTTGTGTCTGACTCTTTTACGACCCCATGGATTATAGCCCACCAGTTTCCTCAGTCCATGGAATTCTCCAGGCAAGAATACTGGAGTGAGTTGCCATTTCCTTCTCTAGGGGATCTTCCCAACCCAAGGATCTAACCAGGGTCTCCTGCATTGCAGGCAGATTCTTTAGTGTCTGAGCTACCAGGGAAGCCCAACTTCCCCATAACTAGAGGTTAAAGAACATTAGCAAGTTAAGGTTGCTGAGGCCTAATGCTAAAGGTATTTTTATATTGATCATATAGAAGTCTGGTATGAAAGCAAAATCACAGTGAATTTAGGTAGAACACTCTTGACTCTCCTTTTCTTGAGATCTGAATAAGGCCTCTGACATTTCTTCACTAAAGTTAAATGGGTCTATATTTGCATAGAGATTGCCTTCCTTTTCCTTCCTTTTATTGCAACTAGTATTTGTTATGGTGTACCACTGCTACATCTTTTTTTTTTTTTTCCACTGCTACATCTTTAATGGCTCTCTAATAGGGATATGCCCCTTGCCATAATCTGTTATAATTTTGGAGCTTGAAAATCTCTAATTCATCTATCCTAGGACATTCTCAAATATGTATCATTCTGTGAAATATCTAAGAAAAGAGATGAAGTAAAACACTAAAAATGTCCCTTCCAGGTTTCTTGGCTAATACCTATGTGGGTTGTCATGGTGACGGGCAAAGAGATGGAGAACAGTGAAGAGACTGGAGAAGATATTGTCATACTGGGACCTATAAAATCTTTGTGAACATTTGCTTCTCAGAAATTAACTCAGGAAACAGCATCATTCACTGACTTGGTTTTCTGAGTATCACAAGGTCAATGAATCCCCTCAAGATTCTACCAACTGGGATTATTTCTTCTTTTTCTTTTCCCAGAGTCCTGGGGGTCATGGCTAGGAGAAGCATCATCCAGGGCATGGTAATATTAAAATTTAAAATTTGCTTATTTGTTGTATTGAAGTTTCCCACTTCTTTTCAGTTGCTACTTGCCCTCTCACTCCCAAAATCAAGCAAATAAGACAGATAGATACACAAAACCACAATCATACTTAAAATAATTAAATCATAATCTCTGGGGGATGATACACAGGCCTCGATATCTTTTGAAACTACTGGGTGCAGCTAAGTTTGAGAACAGGTGTTTTGAGGGTATTCTCGGTAACTCAGCATTATTCTCATCATAGAGGCACAAAGAGATAATCGCACCATTTTAAGAGCTGGGGACATTTAGTCCAGATCAAGATATGTATCGGTTAAGATATTTCCAGTTTCAAAGTAACAGAAATTCTGATTCACACCAGTTCACATGATAAGATCATTTGTAGTGTCACACAAAGGGCATGTTCAATGGCAGGATTCTTTCTGACTCTCCATGCTGCCAGCCATAGTGTCATTGTTGGCAGTTCTAGGAGCACATCCCAGAAGCACCTGGGGCTATGCGCTTTCCTTTCTTTCCTTCAACTACTGGACAGCATCCTGCACTTGCTTTGATTGGCTCAATTTATTATTGTGCCATCCCCATCTATGCAGTAACCAATCACTAGCTGCCTTAGCTCAGGCTGCTATAACAAAATACTCCAGACTGGGTGGTGTAAGCAACAGAGATTTCTTTCTTACAGTTCTAGAGGCTGGAAAGTCCAAGACCAAGGTGTCAACAAATTCAATGTTTGGTGAGAGTCCATTTCCTGGGTTGCCTTCTTGTGTGCTCACATGGCCTTTCTCTGGGGGTGTGCATGTGGTGAGAGAGGGCTCTTGTCTCTCTTCCTCTACTTATAAGACCACCAATCCCATCATGGAGATAACACTCTCAAGACCTACTCTAAACCTAATTACCTTACAAAGGCCGTACCTCCAAATACCATCACAATGAGGGGTAGGACTTCAGCATATGAATTTGTGGGGAGAGGGGACACAAACATTCAGATCACAACACTAGGTAACTGGCCAGGAGAGTGCTTAAAGACTGGCTTAGAGCTAGGTTACAACTCATCTCTGAACCAATTAAAAGGACAAATGTTTGGTTTAGGCCAATTAGGACTAACCATAAGAGCTGGCACAGAGAATAATTCCCCTCAAAAAGCCCAGCTGCTCCATAATAGGATACAACTGGGAGAAAAGTATGGACTAGCTGCTGGTTAGGCAAAAACCAAATATCCACTGAAGAGCAGAGACAAAGCAGAAGATGCTTCAGATGATTCATTGGTTCCTCTTTGGCAGCAGAATAGAATTGAATTTCTCCTGAGGAGAGGAGACCCTTCTACACATTCTTTTCCAAGTCATGAGCCATACAGACAGATGATAAGTACCACCAAAGTTTGATAATTTCTGACCTTTTGGATTTCTCTGTCTTCTTAACCATTCTAGGAAGAGGGGAGCAACATAGGTATTTGCCACCCAGGCAGCCAGAGTGTACCAAGGAGTCAGGAACTCCTCATTCGTGGGCCTGAGAAAACAGACCCTGCTTCCTTATCATTAAAACAATGGCGATTCTTTACCCCAATGTGAAGATATCAAGTCACACTCTGAATATCCTCAGTAAGCCCTCAGCCTCCATAGATGATAGCAGATATCTCCTTGTTTGACTGGAGTAGCCCCCTGAGGAATAGGAAATTCAAAACCACTAGAGATTAGTCTCTTGGTTGAGGTCATTCCCCAGTCAAGATACAAACACTCTTTGGATTTATCAAGTAACTCATTACCATCTATACACCTTTTAGTATGGAGAATAGAAAATCAATCCAGGTGTCTCCTAAGAGATTACAGAGCAGAACTAGTGGACAAGGTCTCAACTTACGTTGCACATAAGAAATTCTAGCAGATTAATTAATTTAGAATCTCTATGGGTTAGGCTCTGATATCAATCTTTCCAAGCTTTTATGGTGATTCCACTGTACAGCTTAGATGGAGACCTGGTCTTGGTGAGGGCTTTGGGGACACCTTGGATGGACAAAGCACTTGGAAGGCTTTGGAAGCTAGAGACAAGAGTAGGTGGGATGGGACCAGGACAGAAGCAAAGGGAAAGACAGTAGTGGAAGAGGAGTTTGTGTACCAGAAATACTCTGTACCAAAAGAACATAAATCTCCATCATTACACTCTACCCTTGGTCTATCCATAGTCGGGCAAAGATGCTTGCTCTTTAGAAGAAAAGCTATGACCAACCTAGACAGCATATTAAAAAGCAGAGACATTACTTTGCCAACAAAGGTCCATATAGTTAAAGCTATGGTTTTTCCAGTAGTCATGTATGGATGTGAGAGTTGGTCCATAAAGAAGGCTGAGCGCTAAAGAATTGATAGTTTTGAACTGTGGTGTTGGAGAAGACTCTTGAGAGTCCCTTGGACAGCAAGGACACCAAACCAGTCAATCCTAAAGGAAATCAACCCTGAATATTCATTGGAAGGATTGATGCTGAAGCTCCAATATTTTGGTCACCTGATGAGTAGAGCTGACTCACTGGAAAAGACCTTGATGCTGGGAAGGATTGAAGTCAGGAGGAGAAGGGGATGACAGAGGAGGAGATCGTTGGATGGCATCACGGACTCGATGGACATGAGTTTGAGTAAGCTCCAGGAGTTGGTGATGGACAGGGAAGCCTGGCGTGCTGTAGTCCATGGGGTCACAAAGAGTTGGACATGACTGAGTGACTGAACTGAATTGAACAGGACCAAGACACATAGCATTAGTGACATGCCTCATATCACACACTGTATAGGCGTAACTTCATGACTGATTGACTGAACAACAACAACACTCTGATGAAATGGTGTGCCGAATCCTCTGGTATGCTCTTCTCAAACTTTAGTGTTCTACATACCCTTGGGAACCAATAAAAATTGAGATTCTTACTCAGAAGGTCAAGAATCAGTCCCAATATTCTGCATTTCTAACAATTGCTGAGGTGATGCTGCTACTGTTTTGCATATGAAATCTGAGTAGCAATTATGCACTATATAACAGGATGGTGCCATTTTGCCTGCTTCAGTGTACTAGCCTAATTTCCCACTATAAACTTATAAATCAAATAAGATATTGAAATTTGACACATTTCCTGTTTATTAAAGATTGAACATGACCAGATGACACATTTCCTCTACAGGGGAGGAAAAATAGCTTTCTTCTACTCGTCTTAGGTTCTCAGCTATGTCTCTGTTATAAAAGACAGGTTAAAAAAGAGAAAAGCATACTAATGTATTTAATATGAGTTTTACACGACATGGAAATCTTGTAAAAGGAAATGAAGACCTGAAGAAGCAGTTACATTTGAGTGTTTCTCTGATTGGCTTGATGAAGAGTGTAAAGTCGTGTCCTATACAATAGGACAAAAGGGTATGAGCTACAAGTAGTCAACTCGGGGAAACTCAACAAGGCCTGTGTGTTGAGATTCCTCTTGGCATTCCTCCATCTATTGAGATAAGGATGTTCCTTTCATTCAGGTATCAGTTAGTTCAGTCGCTCAGTTATGTCTGACTCTTTGCGACTGCATGGACTGCAGCATGCCAGGCCATCACCAACTCCCGGAACTTACTCAAACTCATGTCCATCAAGTTGGTGATGACATCCAACCATCTCATCCTCTGTCATGCCCTTCTCCCACCTTCTACCTTGCCCAGCATCAGGGTCTTTTCAAATGAGTCAGCTCTTCGCATCAGGTGGGCAAAGTATTGGAGTTTCAGCTTCAATATCAGTCCTTCCAATGAATATTCAGGACTGATGTCCTTTGGGATGGACTGGTTGGATCTCCTTGCAGTCCAAGGGACTCTCAAGAGTCTTCTCCAACATCACAGTTCAAAAGCATCAATTCTTCAGCACTCAGCTTTCTTTATAAAGTCCATTTCTCACATCCATACATGACTACTGGAAAAACCATAGCCTTGACTAGACAGATCTTTGTTGGCAAACAAATGTCTCTGCTTTTTAATATGCTGTCTAGATTGGTCATAGCTTTTCTTCCAAGGAGTAAACATCTTTTAATTTCATGGCTGCAGTCACCATCTACATTGATGTTGGAGCCCAAAAAATAGTCTGTCACTGTTTCCACTTTTTCTCAGTCTATTTGCCATGAAGTGATGGGACCGGATGCCATGATCTTTGTTTCTGAATGTTGTGTTTTAAGCCAACTTTTTCACTTTCATCAAGAGGCCTTTTAGTTCCTCTTTACTTTCTGCCATACATAAGGGTGGTGTCATCTGCATATCTGAGGTTATTGATATTTCTCCTGGCAATCTTGATTCCAGCTTGTGCTTCATCCAGCCCAGTGTTTCTCATGATGTACTCTGCATAGAAGTTAAATAAGCATGGTGACAACATACAGCTTTGACGTACTCCTTTTCCTATGTGGAACCAGTCTGTTGTTGCATGACCAGTTCTAACTGTTGCTTCCTGACCTACATATAGGTTTCTCAAGAGGCAGGTCAGGTGTTCTGATATTTCTGTCTCCTTCAGAATTTTCCACAGTTTGTTGTGGTCCACACAGTCAAAGGCTTTGGCATAGTCAATAAAGCAGAAATAGATGTTTTTCTGGAACCCTCTTGCTTTTTCCATGATCCAGAGGATGTTGGCAATTTGATCTCTGGTTCCTCTGCCTTTTCTAAAACCAGGTTGAACAACAAAATTCACGGTTCACATATTGTTGAAGCCTGGCTTGGAGAATTTTCAGCATTACTTTCCTAGTGTGTGAGATGAGTACAATTGTGCGATAGTTTGAGCATTCTTTGGCATTGCCTTTCTTTGGAATTGGAATGAAAACTGACCTTTTCCAGTCCTGTGGCCACTGCTGAGTTTTCCAGATTTGCTGGCATATTGAGTGCAGCACTTTAATAGCATCATCTTTTAGGATTTGAAATAGCTCCACTGGAATTCCATCACCTCCACTAGCTTTGTTTGTAGTGATGCTTCCTCAGGCCCACTTGACTTCACATTCCAGGATATAGGGGGGTACCTTTCACGTGAAGATCTTATAATCTGCTTCAGGGGAAAGTCCAGAGAGTCCTTCCAGTACTTGCTATTTCTCAAATTGCTCCAGTTCAAAATATTACATAAGCCAAGGTGCCATATTTTGAGGTAGGGTGTCCTGAACGCCATTACTTCTTGTTCCATTGTCTGGCTAGACCTATCTACCTACAATAAATCTGAGAGTTCCATTTGTACCAACTAAGTCTTACTTCACTGACAACTTGGCTTTTCTGATGTAGTCCTGAGTTCCTGAGGGTTCATATGTACTGAGACTAAAGTTCTGATGTTGATGAAGAATAGCGAAGGACACAATAAAAGAAGGAAATGCTTTCAGAAGGTTGTCCCATGTCCCCTGGGAACCAATGATCCACACAGGAAAAAAATGAGGTGCAGGTGGGATAGATTGAAGTCAAATACCTTAAAGGTGCCAATGAAAGGAAAATGCAATGTAGAAAGTTGAATTACTCAAAAAGTTAACAGCAGGATTTCTCATTTGCTTAGCAAAGTGGACATTCTGAATTAAACATTAACATCAAATTGAGCCAGTGCTGGTGATGTAATGCTCAAATAAATGAGTTTTACAAAAATCATATTCTTCTTTAGAATGTCAGCTTACTACTGCAATAGGCGTTCTATTTCAGCTTGTCCTCTGTCTGGATCAAAAGAAACATTCAAAATTTTAAGGTAACACAACAGAAGCTTCAGATTTCTCCAAGGGCCATTTATAACAATAAGCACAGGTTAGCAACGCCTTTTTAACCCGAGACCATAATCTGAATTTGAATTGGATTTCAATAAAGTAGCATTTGGAATGCAAATAGGAAAGTAATTAAGGTAACAAAAAAGGATGTCAAAGTATATGATTCTCTGAATGCATCCTAAAACCCCTTTGATTTGAAGAACCCCTCTAGCTGGAGCCTGTGCAGAATACATTGTGCTAATACAGAAGCAAGAAATTGACAAGATTAAAAAACATATATGTATATTTCAGTCCTTTAATGTTCTTTCAAATTAGCATGCTGATAATACACAAATCTTTGCAATTAAATGGAAAGGTAAAAGCAGTGCACACAAACTTATTTCAGAGAAACTTGTCCTGGGTGAACTAGCTCTCTTAGTCAGTAAGCATGGATTGTGATGACAGCATAAGGGAAGTCAGCTGTGGGGTAGCTAATCGAAGAATTTTGCCTTGCAATCTTTAAACACATGAAGATGTGGCAGGGAGGAAGCCAATTCTGACTCCATGTTGGAAACTGTTTGTTTGACTTGCTTTTCCTTGCTTTTGTTATAATCATACTTAATGGCTTGCCTGGAGTACCCTGCCCCTCTGCTTGACTGTAAACTAAAGTGCCGTTGTTCAGCTGATGGAGAGATAGTTTGTCCCTGCCCATCTGTGAATAGGAGAGAATGACACACCCCTTTTGAAGGCTGGAAAATTCCCTTGGAGATGTTTTGCAAGACTGAAGACCCTTTCACTTTACTTCCTCAATGCATCTCCCTCTCTGTTCTGCCTTTTGACTTTAGTTCCTCATTGCTTCTTGGCCTCCCATCTATAAAAGAACCTGGCTGCTGCTGCTGCTAAGTCGCTTCAGTCGTGTCCGACTCTGTGCGACCCCATAGACCCCAGGCTCCCCCGTCCCTGGGATTCTCCAGGCAAGAACGCTGGAGTGGGTTGCCATTTCCTTCTCCAATGCATGAAAGTGAGAAGTGAAAGTGAAGTCGCTCAGTCAGGTCCGACTCTTCGCAACCCCATGGACTGCAGCCTACCAGGCTCCTCCATCCACGGGATTTTCCAGGCAAGAGTACTGGAGTGGGGTGCCATTGCCTTCTCCGAAAAGAACCTGGCATCCAGAGTCTAATAAGATATTTATTTTGAGGTGCTAGCCTGCCATCTTCTTGGTCTGCCCACTCCCCAATTCACGTCTCTTCCTTGCCTCAATACCTTGTCTCTTGGATACTTTGGCCTGTCCTGCGGTGAGCAAAGAGGAGGTGTATTGTACTGTACTGTTCACAACTACTCATTCCTTTGCCTCCTTCTCAGAGGACCTTTCTGCCCCACTGATGCTAGACTTGGCCACATACAAAAAAAACATACAAAAAAACAAAAGTTTTGAGTATGGTTGTGTGGTTTGCCTTAGCCTTTTGCACATTCTTTTGGCTAGAAACGGGCAGACCCTGCCTCAAGAGCTCCTTGAGCCCATGCACTAGGACAAGGAAGACAAGCGAAGCAAAGCCACAGGCCATGCAACTGACCCACAGCTAACTTGTCGGTGCCCACATGCAACGTGAGTGAGAAATAAATGTTTATGATTGTAAGCCGTTAAGTTCTGGGGGACTGTTTGTCACTGCAAGCAGAAGTGACTAACACAGAAATTAGTATACAGAAATTGTTAAGAGAAGCACATTGACTGAAACCACCCACCCTGGCCAGGCACCATAGTAACTATTTGCATGCGTTGTTTTACAACAGGAGGTCCTGGTAAGGAACATGGAACTAATAAGCCACCATCAACAGGGAGAGTTCAGAAAAGGTCAAAAGGTGACACCACGTGTCCAACCACCTCCCAGAATCCTCACTGCCATCCATCTTGGCTGAGCAAGGCATGCACCACTAGGAAGGACTCTGAGTCAGAATGACTGGCTAAAGACAACCCGGAAACTAATCTCATAACCAGAAAATCCGAGACTGTGAGCCACGTGGCAGAGCAGTTCTCCTGGGTTCCCTTACCCTACTGCTCTCTGCCCGGGAACCTTTCCCAATAAAATCTCTTGCTTTGTCAGCACATATGTCTCCTTGGACAATTCAATTCCGAGTGTTAGACAAGAGCCCACTCTTGGGCCCTGGAAGGGGTTCCCCTTCCTGCAATAAAATGACAAGCTGCCATAATCTTCTCTTCCTCCTCTCTGTCTCTGTCTCTGTCCTTCTCTTTTTGTCTCTCTCTCCACACACATACGCACACATATGTACATACATATGTATGGGTGTGTTGTTTTAGTTTTCTTGGTTTCACTATTTTGTTCACATGCAGTCTATAACTATGTTTTCCTGTTATTTTTGTTTCAAAGGAATAAACATTTAGGAGGAAAATACTGGTTTAAGGTCGTAGATCTGCAATGATTGTGCCTATGTTTGAAAACTGGCTCCTAGAAAATAGAGATAATCATTGTTTTGATATCATAAGATTTTTGTGCAGACAAAACAAACTTAGTCACTGAAGAATTCCTGGCTCTTAGGAAGAACTCAACACAGGAGACCTATTGATATATTATGTTTTTATATACTATATAACATGATGATAAAAATAATGTAAGATATAACTGGAAGTTTGTAAGAAGGGTCTTCCTTTTATAAAGATTGGACATCTCTCCAGCTAAAAAATGAAACTCTTAAATTTGTCCTCAGCAGACTGAGTTTAGCATGTGGGTGATGGTGATTTTAGGGACTGATGGATGACAGGCAGTGCTGCAGAGAGTGTTAGAACATTTCATGTGTGGATGTGTGTGTGAGAGAGAGAAAGAGCGAGAGCAAGAGATCATTTTATTTATTTTAATTTTTAAAAGTTTCTATCGAAATATAGTTAATTCACAATGTTGTATTAGTTTCAGATGTATAGCAAAGTGATTCAGTTATATGTATATATAAATATATATTCTTTTTTTAAACATTCTCTTTCATTGTAGGTTATTATAAGATACTGAATATAGTTCCCTATGCTATATGGTTAAGTCTTTGTTGGTTATCCTTTTCATATATAGTAGTGTGTATATCTCTTGATCCCAAATTCCTAATTTATCCTTTTCTCCCTTCTTCTTTGGTAACTGCCTATGGGCAGTTTACCATCTGTTTTTGTAAATAAAGTTTTATTGAAAAAGTCCTGCTCATTCATGTATGTATTATCTGTAGCTGCTTTCACCTACAAGGGCACAATTAAGTAGTTGCAACAGAGACCATAGGGTCCAGAAGCTGGAAACAGTTACTCTCTGGCCCTCTACAGAAAAATCTGGCTGACCCTTGAAGCATATATTAATACATATTCACCTTCATACTTCTATATAAAATCATATATGTATGATATACACATACTTTTACACAAATTTAATAAAGCTATATTTTCTTTGCATTTCTAAGTAACAGTGTGTTTAAACTTTAGCTCATATCATGGAAGTTGCAACCATGTCAACAGTTTGCATGATTCTCCAAGGCACAGTTAAAAGATTTTTGCAGCAGTTCATCCTGCCCTGCACCACTCAGAAGTTCTCCATGACATCTTCACGTGACATTTGACCTGTAGTTGTCACCCTTGTCACTTTTCTATATTGTGCTCCTACATCACTTTTGCTCTGCTAACTAGCTCCAAACATGAGTTAGTTCATCAGATTTTTCAATTTAAGAAGGTCCTCTCAGTAAATATTTCCAGGGACACTAGACATGGTAGTTTTCCTCTATAATGTTTCTCCTGCCATTCCTTCTCTGCGTAGCTTCAAAAGCAACTATGTCCTGATGGGAACAAAACACCTAAGGAAAGGCTGCCCATTCTCTGATTCCAGACATTTCAAAATTGGGATAATATACTTCTCTACCCAAGAATCTCTTATTGCAAATGTACAGAGTGTTTAAAAAAGTGTATAAAAGGCTGGGTTGGAGTTTTATCCATCTTTCTGTGAGTCCAAAGGGAGAATCCTGTGTAAAATCTCTAAGCGTGAACACTGATTTGAAAAACTGCCTGAAATGCAAACTCCTTATGAGAAGTCTCCCAGAGTGGGAGAGGAAAATTGGGGAGGAGGGAGAAGACAGAGGCAGATACTCTTGGTCTGTGACCAAGGCAGGCCGTCCGCTCCCATTTCCTATTCCTCCACAGATCCTTTTTTACACTGTGTATTCCTGCTCATTTTATGGGATGGAAAGATGATAAATCTAAAATGATCATATGATTCCGCAATCCCACTCTTGAGCATTTATCTAGACAAACTATGATTTTAAAAGATACATGCACCCTCTATGCTCATAGCAGCACTATTTACAATAGCCAAGACATGGAAGCAACCTAAATGTCCATTGACAGATGAATGGATAAACAAGACGTGGTGTATATACATATATACAAATAGACACGTGTACACATACAATGGAATATTACTCAGCCATTAAAAAGAATGAAATAATGTCTTTTGCAGCAACATGGATGAACCTAGAGACTGCCATACTAGGTGAGGTAAGCCAGCCAAGACAAATACTATATGATATCACTTCTATGTGCAATCTAAAATATGATACAATCAAACTTACCTATGAAACAGGAACAGACTTACAGGCATAGAGAACAGACTTATGGTTGCCAAGGGGGAAGGACTGGGGGAGGAATGGGTTGGGAGTTTAAGATTAGAGGATGCAGACTATTATATATAGAATGGATAAACAACAAGATTCTACTGCACAGCACAGGCTATTCAATATCCTGTGATAAACAATAATGGAAAAGAATATGAAAAAGAATGTGTGTGTATATATATATATTACTGAACCACTTTGCTGTACAGCAGAAATTAATACAACACTGTAAATCAACTATACTTTAACAAAAGAAACTAAAAATAAATAAATATATAAACAAATAAAATTTTGTAATAAATGTATTCTACCTGGCCAGTTGAAGCCAATCAGGATTCTTTCCTTTCTAGTAATAATTATCTCATTATGCCGATCTGACCTTGAGAGAAGGCTTTCTCATCTGCATTGCCCTAAATTATGATTGCTACTTAATCATTTCCTAAAGATCTAGTGCTATTAAAACACACGGTGTCCGTATGAAGCACCATATCTTTGTTGTCAAACTTTCTAAAAGGCAAATAGCATATGATCTAAAAATAGTTTTGACTCTAACTAAGAACAAATACTTGTAGTAAAAACTAGTCCTGCATAGGTAAACTGATATGGTCCCTACTGGTTGTCATAAGATATATTTCAGATGTTTAGATATATGTGAATAATTAAAATGTGCTGTGTATGTATGGAAGATAAGTTGTAAGTGTATGCCCATTAAGGATATGTGACTGGCTGGTCAGATACTCTTAATAATAATGCGAAGACCAAGGCAAGAGGAGGATTTAATGCTAGCAGGAAGGCAGAAAAGACACCTCAGAAACAAAACAGTGCCTGGAATAAAAATGGGATTTTCTTAATGCAAGATCTCTTTCCTACATTACTTCATTATCTACCTCCTACAACCAAACCCTTCACCCCTACTCAGTCAAACCTGGCCTGCCCTTAGGTTTACTCTCAACAATTAGATAACTCACAGTCATGTGACTTAAACCACAAGCACATTTATCCTCCATTATACTGAGATGTCAGGTTTATGTGATGTTTGACATAAATTCACTCCAAGACCAGAATTCATGTTACTCTTCCAGAAATTTTTCATAAAGATGTCATAAATGACCAATATTCTAATTTATTTACAATAACATGAACTGCAGCCTTACTTATAATACAAGAACAAAGGAAACAAATGCAAAAAAGGGTTAACTAAGTTATGGACCATGTATATTCTGGGATATTAAGCAGTCACTTAAATTCCTGTTTTTAAAGTTCATAAAGACAAATAAATATATGATTACAATATATGTTAGGTTTTGTTATAAGATTACAGAATGACTTGCACAACATAATTCTGATTTTATTAAAGCTTATATATATATATGTATATATATGTGTGTGTGTATGTGTGTGTATATATATATGTATATATATATAGACCCAAAGGTGAAAACTAAAAGAAAAAAATATCAAAAAATTAACATTAGTTATATGCAGCTACTGGATTTATGGATCACTTGCATTATCTTCCTATTTTTTTATGGATTCTAGATATCCTTTGTTAAGTACATATTGCTCTTATAAGCAGAACAAATACACTGCAATTACAACAATTTTAAATTATATGGACAATTCATGTGAAAGACTGTTAGGTTAGGAAGTAGTGCTTTGGGACAGTATTTCACAGGGCGAGTTCCAGGGTACAGTTGCAAAAGCTGCACAGCTGATCAGAGCTATGGCAGCCATCGCTAACCCATAACTAATGACTTATGGGCAAGGAAAAAAAGTTTATTCTTATAAATTACTGTAAATGAAGGTTATTTGTTATTGTAAGAAAGTTAAGTCAGAAGATATTTCAAAGTTTCATGACCCTCTTAGTCCTTCTCTTTACTGCTGCTGCTGCTCAGTCGCTTCAGTCGTGTCCGACTCTGTGTGATCCCAGAGACGGCAGCCCACCAGGCTCCCCCGTCCCTGGGATTCTCCAGGCAAGAACACTGGTTCTCCTAACAAGATTCATATAATGCTAGACTGAAACACTGGGGTTTGTTTTACATTCTCATTTCTCAGATAAGTAAGCTGAGTTTTAAACATGCAAAATACTATCCAAAAGGCACTCAATATGCCAGCAAATTTGGAAAACTCAGCAATGGCCACAGCACTAGAAAAGGTCAGTTTTCATTCCAATCCCAAAGAAAGGAAATGCCAAAGAATGTTCAAACTACTGTACAATTGCTCTCATTTCACATGCTAGGAAGTTAATACTCAAAATCCTTCAAACTAGGCTTCAAAAGTACATGAACTGAGAACTTTCAGATGTACAAGCTGGATTTAGAAAAGGCAGAGGAACCAGAGATCAAGTTGCCAACATCCATGGGATCATAGGAAAAGCAAGGGAATTGCAGAAAAAACACCTACTTCTGCTTCACTGGCTACACTGAAGCCTTTGACTGTGTGAATCATAACAAACTGTGGAAAATTCTTAGAGATGGGAATACCAGACCACTTTACCTGCCTCCTGAGAAATCTGTATGCAGGTTAAGAAGCAACAGTTAGAACCGGACATGGAACAATGGACTGGTTCAAAATTGGGAAAGGGGTACGACCTTACTTATTTAACTTATATGCAGAACACACCGTGCGAAATGCTGGGCTGGATGCAGCACAAGCTGGAATCAAGATTGCCGGGAGAAATATCAATAACCTGAGATATGCAGAGGTGACACCACCCTTATGGCAGAATGCGAAGAAGAACTAAAGAGCCTCTTGATGAAATTGAAAGAGGAGAGTGAATGTCTTAAAAATTCAGAAAACTAAGATCATGGCATCCGGTCCCATCACTTCTTGGCAAATAGATGGGGAGAAAATGGAAACAATGGCAGATTTTATTTTCTTGAGCTCCAAAATCACTGTGGACGGTGACTGCAGCCAAGAAATTAAAAGACACTTGTTCCTTGGAAGAAAAACTATGACAAATCTAGACAGTGTGTTAAAAAGCAGAGACATTACTTTGCTGACAAAGGTCTGTATAGTCAAAGCTATGGTTTTTCCAGTAGTCACATATGGATGGGAGAGCTGGATCATAAAGAAGGCTGAGTGCCGAAGAATTGATGCTTTTGAGTTGTAGTGCTGGGGAAGACTCTTTAGAGAGTCCCTTGGACTGCAAAGAGATTAAATCAATCAATCCTAAAGGAAATCAACCCTGAATATTCCTTGGAAGGACTGATGTTGAAACTCCAATACTTTGGCCACCTGATGCGAAGAGCTGACTCATTGCAAAAGACCCTGATGCTGGGAAAGATTGAAGGCAGGAGGAGAAGGGGATGGCAGAGGATGAGATGGTTGGATGGCATCACCGACTCGATGGACATGAATTTGGCAAACTCTGGGAGATAGTGGAGGACAGAGGAGCCTGGTGTGCTGCAGTCCATGCTGTAGCAAAGTGTTGGACACAACTTAGGGACTGAACAATAACAACAAAGGCACAGTGATTTAATTACAAAACCAGGATTGGAATTTTCTTTGCCTAGAGCCCCTTCTCTATTTTTCTAGTGGATGGGGCAACTGCGAGATTATTGGGGAGATCCTGTATGCTGGTTCCCCAAATGCCACCCACTTAGGTCCATATTTTATTTTAACCACAGTATTACTGAACAGTTCAATTTCTGGACCTTCTGTTTTAGATTATGGACCTGGAATCAGATGCATGTAATAAAGGTTGGGCAAAAGCTATACATGAACATTTATAGGAATTTATTAAAAGTTACTAATGGACACCAAACAATTGTTTATGGTTAGAAAGTCAAAACAATGTAAATACACTGCCTTTCTTCAAATTGGTCTGTAGAAATCAATGGAAGTTCAATGAAAATCACAACAGATTCTTTTTAATTCAAAAGTTTATGTGGAAGAGAAAGGAGTCAAACGTGTCTGTACATTCATGAGGAAAAATAGGGTGAGCTTATTTACTGTGGAAGATATTATTATATAATTATAAGAAGAATTCACACAGGGGTAGGAAAAAAATAGACCAATGAAACAGGAGAGCCCAGAAACAGATACCAAGAGAGCATTTCAGATCAGTGGAAAATGGATAGGCTTCACAATGAACAGTGGTCTGACTAATTAATTAATCTACAAAGAAATAAAAGGATCCTAATTACAGATCATCCACACAATCAGTTTCAGGTAGTTTAAAAAGTTAAGTGAGGAAAGCAAAACTTTCAAATTTCTAGAAGA
This sequence comes from Capricornis sumatraensis, assembly GCF_032405125.1. Classification (NCBI taxonomy): domain Eukaryota; kingdom Metazoa; phylum Chordata; class Mammalia; order Artiodactyla; family Bovidae; genus Capricornis; species Capricornis sumatraensis. Next base: position 133,161,865 of record NC_091092.1, on the reverse strand, counting down.
AAAATAAGAGACTATCTTTATGAGCACTGGGTGGAAAAGAGTTTTATAAACTACATATAAAAGTATAAACTGTTAATGAAACAAACAACTGATAAATGTGACTACATTAAAAAAAAATAAAGAACCTTTGGTAATCAAAATATACCATAAAGAAAGTGAAAATATAAGCCACAAACTAGGAGAAAATATTTGAAACTTATAACATCAACAAAATTATTATCTAAAATACATTAAGAAATTATAAAAATTCATTTAAAGATTCACATAAAGATATAAAATTTTGTATTGCTCAGTCACTTCAGTCATGTCCAACCCTATGCGACCCCATGGACTGTAGCCTGCCAAGCTCCTCTGTCCATGGGATTTCCCAGGCAAGAATACTGGAGTGGGTTGCCATTTCCTCCTCCAGGAAAATTCTGTATAAGTCCATACAAAGATAAGCAAACTAAGGAAGGACATTTACAGAAAGAAGAAACCTCAGTGACCAATAAACTTAGAAAAATATGCTTGATCTCATTATATACCGGGGATATTTTAAGGAAAACTACAGTGAGATGTCTTTACAGTTCACCAGTGCTACAGACTGAACTGTCTTCTCCCAAATATATATGCTGATGTCACACAGTGTGACTCTATTCGGAGTAAGGAAGTAATTAAGATTAAGATTAAATGACATCATAAGGGTGGGACTCTAGTTCCACAGGATTAGTGTTCTTATGGGGCTTCCCAGATGGCTCAGCAGGTAAAGAATCTGCCTGCAATGCAGAAGATGTGGGTTCGATCCCTGGGTTGGGAAGATCCCCTGGAGGAGGAAATGACAACCCACTCCAGCATTCCTGCCTGAAGAACCCCATGAACAGAGGAGCCTGGTGGGATACAGTCCATGGGGTCACAAGAGTCAGGACACAACTCAACGATTAAGCATGCAGTGTTCATATAAGAAAATACACGAAGAGCGTTCTCTCTCTCTTGCTCCCTTCTCTCTCTGCCTAGTGAGGACAGAGTGAGAAGATGTACGCCAGGAAGAGTGCCTTCATTAGAACCCAACTATGCTGGTAACCTGACATTGGTTCAGGCTCTAGAATTATGAGAAAATAAGTTTTTGTTGCTTAAGCCACCCAGCCTATGGTATTCTGTTACGGTAGCTCAAGCTTACTAAGACAGGCAAAACATTTTAAAGTCTGACAATACCAGGTAGTGTACATATGAGTGAGGGGAAAGCTTATAGATGCCTAGTAGAATTATAAATAAGTACTTTGAGAAAATTTGGCACTATTCAGTAATTTTTAAAATAGTGTAACCTACAACCCAGATATTCTACTTCTTGCTATTACCCTAGAGAATCTCTCCTATGTGCACAACAGGAGACATAAACAAAAATGTTTTTAGCTACATTTTATAACAGAAAAAAAAAACACAAACAAAGGAAAAATCAAGAACAGCAACAACACTAAAAATAATATAAATGCCTGTTTTAGGAGAAAGGTTAAGAACATTTTGGAATAATAATAGAACGGAACTCTCCACAGCAGGGAAAATTAACAACCTAGTACTAAACTTATCAACATGGATTAATCATAGAAACAATACTAAATTAAAAAAGCAAATGGCAGAGGAATGCCATTTATAGGCAGTTTAAAACCAGTTTAACTCTTTGAATTTTTAGAATGTATATGTATTAATATGTCCACATGTGCCGCAAAAATCTTAAAGAGAAACAACATAACAATACAAATGCTAAATCTGGATAATGACTACCCTGGAGGAATAAGAGAGGAGTCAAGAAAGGACAAATAAAAGGCTTCAAAGTTTAGATATGTTACATTTCTTAGCTTGGTGATTGGTACACAAGAGCTTATTTTATTAATATTTTACATGATACACATACTGATTTGTATTTACCAAATATTTTATAATAAATGACAAGATTAAAATTATTAAGAAGTATATTTTGGCAATTAAATACGATTTTCTTAATTAACGGGTACATATCCCTGAGTTCTAGATCATACTGGAGAAATATAACTAAAGAAACAAGGCACATGACTCATGACAGAATTTAAATTTGACTAATTGGAACTAAGTGCTGAGAGGCACCCTGTGAATTGCCCAGTTTTATCATTAAGTTCAGGGAATGAGAAACCACCAGGAAAAATCAATGAAACAACATCTAGAAATGTTCCTTGCTTGATTATGCAATGATTATGTTTAGCTTCAATTAATTATGACAATTAAGTAGCTCTTACTGTACTGGTAGCATTAACTCATTACATTAATTTGTTAGCAGAAGCATTAGCTTGTGACCTGAAAGGGGAATGACTTCTTGTGTTATATTGGCATTTGAAGAAATGATTAATATGCCTCTTTTGATGCAACAGATAGACTCCTTCTGTAAAACATTTTCTATTGACTCTTACTTTCATATCAGCTATTATACACTATTAAATATTATATAATATAATATAAATAATATTTATAAATATAAATATTTATAAATATAAATAATATAAATAAAATGTAATAATAGTATTAGGAAAAAAGTAATGATTAATTCTGTTTCAGAATTCTGTACTGAACACACAGCATCCCCCTCCTTAATAAATCTCTAGAAATGATAGAAAACATAAGACAAACTAATGAATGCATAGTCAATCACAAAAACAAACAAACAAAAAGAACATTGGCAAATCAGAAACTCTGAGAAAGCTCTGAAGCGTGGAAAACCAAGAGAATTATACTGAAAAAGGAAATGGCAGACCCAGATACTTGGAAGAGAGGCCCATATCAAAAGGAGAGAACGATACTAAGAAATCCTCCTTCCTATGTGTCCATGATCCTGGGTGCAGAAAAGGGCTGGCTCCTACATGTTACTTAGTGTAAGGCAACAGCACGAGTAGTCGGAGATTATTCCTGCATGAACTGAGCCACACACTAGCAAAGGGGAAGGTCTATCAGTCTCTTGTGGTAGCTTGAATGAAAGAATAAAGTGGTACCCCTGAGAGGGACAGGAAAATCAATCATGGGGGACAAACTGGTGAGGTTCAGTGCCTGGCAGTTCAGCTGTCCATCCACTAGTCTTACTTTAAATGCACTGAAAATATAAATCACTATAGCATCTCTTGTCTATGAAGAGATCTTGATTAAAAGTTAAGTCTTGAAGCCCAAATTTCTACATATTTAACAAAAGTCAGTGATGAAGGGGAGACAACAAAAGCAGCAAATGAAAGAATTTCCATCCAAGGAAACAGAATAAGAAGAGCAAATGGGAGACAGGGAAATGAGGGACAGGGGAGTCACGTGCTGCAGCCCATGGGCTCAGAGAGAGTTGGGCACAACAACGCCAAAGTTTCAAACTGTCCTGAGTCAACTATCATTAAGCTAATTTAAGCTGGTGTAATAATGGACTCATGGGTAAGGCAGGATTTATAAAGCATACTGATGTTGAAAACTAGTTTGTGAAGAGCATAGAAAGGATAATAGTTCTGTGGGTACGCCTAAAGTTGACCTCCATCAGAGCCATGAGCTGCATCTATTTGGTCCAAAGTCTCAATTTGCACATGAAGATTACTCTAGGACTCTCAAAGACAGTGTGAAAAATTAAGTGGTGAAAATTGCAAAACTGTCACTTTTCATTCATTGAAAATGAAGACCCTCCACACCTGCCAGGTATTATTTGCACACTTACAACTGCAAAAAGCAATGGCTACCTCTACTTGATGTCCTTAGCCACAAACCTTCAAATTATACAAATAAGCCAATTGAGTATTTAAATACAAAATGCAAGCATTCTAAATATCATGCCATTTAAATGATTCTTAACAATTTTAAATACAATAACACATTGTTCAATATTAATCCATGGTTTGTCTCTTCAATCACCAAATCAAGTATTTATATAATTTCTGAATTTAATTTGTTAATAAATTATACATGGCAAAACCAATACAGTATTGTAAAGTAAAAAAAAAAAAAGAATAAAAAAAGAGAGAAGAAATAGAGGCAAAAATAAATAAATAAATTTAAAAAAAAGAATGTATTTAAAATCAATCAAATGCTTATATCACCCTTAAATGGGAAAAAGTAAAATTTGTCTTTATGAATTATGACTATTACTGTATTTCAATTAAACTTTCTATTATTTAACAGTATAATGATCTTAAGTAAACCCTATGTGCACATTTTTACTTAAAACTATTTCTCTGCCTCTTACAGGAAAAGAGCCTAAGTGATTTTTAAAATGTCCAAAGGAAGTTTACATGATTATTATATGTTTTTATGAAAGAGGACTACAAGGCAAATAAGGTTTGTGAACAGTATTTTAAGAAAGCGTTAGTATAGCTATGAATACGTTTCTAGAGTTGAAAATTCTATTAAGTCAATGGTAATATCATATCAATTCTTTCTAAGTGTTAGAGAGCCATTGGTGCTAAACAAATCACTTTTACATACTTTCCCATTTTACTCCTCTCCACAATTATCCACCTTTTATTTAATAGATAAGAGGATTAAAGAATTAAAGAGGCTTGCCTAAGTTTATACTCTATTTAGTGGCAGGTCCAGGATTAATCTTCTGTAAACTACTCACTTCTGCTTTACCAGAGTTAGGAGCCAGTATACCCCTAAATGTTAGCAATGATGTAAACTGTATGAGAAAAATTAAGGAAGCCAAACAGGTTTGGTTTGAAGAGAATAGAGGGGAAAAAAAGACTGAAGATTGTACAATGTAGAATGATTACTATCTTATCTTTCACTATTTTAAGAGTTGAATGAAAATTCTTTTTATAAATCTTTTTCTTCTACAGAGGAAAAGAATCGTAACTTCCATTTACTGAGCATCTTATATATGCCAGAAGTCACAAATATATTAACTCATTTCATTTTACAGTAGTTCTCAAATTGGAATTTATCATCAATGTTTTTCTTTTGTTTTGGCAACACTGCATGGCTTGCCGGATCTTAGTTCCCCAAGCAGGGAATGAACCCGGGGCCATAGCATGAAAACGCTTTTCTTCCAAGGAGCAAGGGTCTTTTAATTTCATGTCTGCAGTCACCATCTGCAGTGATTTTGGAGCCCAAGAAAATAGCCTCTCACTGTTTCCATTGTTCCCCGATCTATTTGCCATGAAGTGATGGGACCAGATGCCATGATCTTAGTTTTTTGCATGTTGAGTTTTAAGCCAGTTTTTTCACTCTCCTCTTTCACTTTCATCAAGAGGCTCTTCAGTTCCTCTTCACTTTCTGCCATAAGGGTGGTGTCATCTGCATATCTGAGGTTATTGATATTTCTCCTAGCAATCTTGATTCCAGCTTGTGCTTCTTCCAGCCCAGCATTTCTCATGACGTACTCTGCATATAAGTTAAATAAGCAGGGTGACAATATACAGCCTAGACGTACTCCTTTTCCTATTTGGAACCAGTCTTTTGTTCCATGTCCAGTTCTGTTACTTTTTAACCTGCACACAGATTTATCAGGAGGCAGGTAAGGTGGTCTGGTATTTCCATCTCTTTAAGAATTTTCCACAGTCTGTTGTGATCCACACAGTAAAAGGCTTTGGTGTAGCCAATAAAGCAGAAATAGACGTTTTTGTGGAACTCTCTTGCTTTTCCTATGATCCAGGGGATGTTGGCAATTTGATCTCTGGTTCCTCTGCTTTTTCTAAACCCAGCTTGAACACCCGGAAGCTCTCGGTTCACGTACTGTTGAAGACTTGATTGGAAAATTTTCAGCATTACTTTACTAGCGTTTAGAGCTTTGGGGTACATTTTTTTTTTCTGCTTCAGGCATTAAAAATGTTATCAATCAATCAATCCCTTAACAATGTAAATGTGCACATGATAAAGTTTCTCACCCCTCAAAAGAACCCCATATATATTGGTACTCAGCTATGTACGTCCACACATATACTTTTAAATTTTATTATTAATTATTATGAATATATGTTCAAATTCACCATGCAACATTCCCTAGTCTGCAAATGCTGTAGTAACAGTTCCCTGAAACAGTGGTTCCTAACCAATTTGAAGTCACAAACTACTAATACAATTTGATTTGATGACACAGTTCTTCTCCTCTGAAAATGCCCTATGATTTCATATACTAAAGCTAACTTTCATTTGTAGATTTCTTCTTTCTCTTCAAGTTAACTGGAGACACACTGTGGTACTATAAAGCCAGAGTGGTAAGCAGAGAATTTTCCAAAATTAAATTCTAGGAAGTATTCAGTTAACCATAGGAGGTGAACACCAGGTTTTTTTTTTAACCTCCTGGAAGTGGTGATGGAATGGGCAATAACAAACTCTCCGCAGGGCTTCCCTGGTGGCTTAGATGGTAAAGCGTCTGGCTACAGTGCGGGAGACCTGGCTGGGTTCGATCCCTGGGTCGGGGAGATCCCCTGGAGAAGAAATGGCAACCCACTCCAGTACTCTTGCCTAGAAAATTCCATGGATAGAGGAGCCTGGTGGGCTATATACAGTCCATGGGGTCGCAAAGAGTCGGACACGACTGATGGAGAAAACTAGAAATCTGAAGGTCCAGAGCAAAACAAACTTGGAAAGCAGTGAATATAACCAGGTATCACAGACGAGAGTATGGGTGAGGGAGAGAGTATGCCAGGATAATTTACAAAATGGTTTGCCTGCCATCCTGGCTGGCCATTATTAAGCCCAGCATTTCTTATTTCTGGGACATGTTAATTCCATGTGGCCCTTGACACACAAATTATAAATCAACGATGGTCTGTGGTGAGCTTGAACTATCTTTGGAACCAGAAAGTGCTGCTCTGGACCATGGTTCCAGAAATAAAGCAGATTGATGAAAAAAGATTTTATAAAATAGAAAAAAAGAGACCGATGAGGGGGAAGAGGGAGAGAACTGAGGTAGTGTGCCAGATGATGAAGTGGGATAGAGGGGGAAAGTAGAGGAGATCAAGGCAAGATGATGAAGAGGATGACAGACACGGAAGCAGAGTCTGGAACATGAGAATACACACATGTTGGCTTCTCCTTGGTCCCTCCTCAGAACAAGGTTGTGATACACAAGGGTGCATTCTTCGGAGAAAAGTGACGAGGGTGTACAGAAGTGGGTGCCAGGACACCCACCGGGAGGTGAAATAATACAAAGTCTTATCAAGTCTTCTGCCTGAGATCTTAGCACTGATCCTATGAGTGGAGAGAATTTCTATCATTTACTGGCTATGCTCTTTGGGAAAATCACTTACTCTTTAAGCAGTAGTTTCGATATCTGTAAAATTTGCAGCCAATAATACTTGATTTATCTATTTCATGAATACTCAAGTAATAACATATGCGCTTCCCTCATAGCTCAGTTGGTAAGAAATCTGCCTGCAATGCAGGAGACCCAGGTTCAATTCCCGGGTTAGGAGGATTCCCTAGAGAAGGAAATGGCAACCCACTCCATTATTCTTACCCAAAGAATCCCATGCACAGAGGAGCCTGGTGGGTTACAGTCCAGGGGGTCACAAGGGTCAGGCATGACTTAGCGATTAAACCACCACAAGTAATATATAGCAATGTATTTTGTTAATTGCCAAGTTCTAGGAAATGAGTAATGTATTGTAGGATGTGCCTTGGGGGCAAGAGTGAGATGTTCCCCAGGAAGCTGGAAAGAATGTGTTTCAATGAGCATTAATCTAATAACACACACACATATACAATCACACACAGAGAATGTACAGGGGTCCAGCTAGGGGGGAAACCTGCATCTGAAATGTCAGACAGCGGAGTTTGACACACAAGTTCAGTCACAATGACTTGAGCATACATGTAGGCTGAGTGGGAAAGTGAGTGCCATTTAAGTGCCAGAAACCCAATCCATTGTTACTTAACCTGTTTGGAGGAAAGCTATGATCATACGAATGTCATGTCTGATCATATGGATTCTTTATCCACTGAGCCAGTGGGGAAGTCCACCATCATAGTGCTTCTCAGACATTTTAAAACTACCAAGAATAGAATAGAATCAAATAGAATAGAACAAAACAGAAAATATCTGAAGGTATCATGTGTTGCAAAGGTGAGAAAGGTTCAGTGAAACTTTTCTTTCAGTTGGGATACATGAGCGTGTGTCCTTGGGTACGTGTATCTGTCCCTGAACTCCAGCCCTTTTCTCTCTGTTTCAGCATAATCTGTCATGGATCATAAAGTTTAGGCTCCTTTGTCTGATTCCCTGCTCACCTGAAAAATTTCTGTCAATCATTTGTCTTTGCATGAAGCTTCCCTATGAGAGAATGCCCTGATCTGCCAGGTCAGCTTTCCAGTGGTATTTGGATTTCTGTGTCAGTTTCAATAAAGGATGTGCATCTTCCCATGAGATGGATCTACTTTCAGTGCGGGGAATAAAAATCAAGTTTCTAAGCCTGGACTGGGGTGAGTTCGTCAGCTTAAATGACATGGTGGGAAACCTTTTAGTGGCAAGCAACTTTCTCCGGTGACCTTCAGCCTTGACCAACTCCTAGGGTAACCAGCTGTCCCTGAAATGCCTAGGATTACATGGGCTTTCTGGACAAAGAATACTCAATACTAAAGCTGAACCAGTGTTAGGCAAACCAAAATGAATTGATCACCCTACCAGCACCTTTTTGTTTGAACTGCACCAGTGACTCTGGCACAGTTGTCATGAAGAGGTGGTGATGTGAGGTGCAGGGGGAAAAGGAGACATTGCCTACAGATGGCGACATGTGACACATAGAGCAGGGGGTCCAGCAGCTGTCCAGGCAAAGGGGCAATCTTCTGTGGCTTACAGACCCCCAGCAAGAGCAGAGTGAGGTAAAACTCCTTCATGTCCTTTCAAAGCTCTCTATTCTCATTCTCCTGACTACCCTAGTGCCTCTGACCACATGTCTACCCAAGGCATTGGTGCAAATAATTGGTAATGGCAACTAACATAGTGGCAAGCCTGGTTGAAGTGAAGGTGATTTTCTCAAGTCAATTTCACTTGCAAATTGCCCTCTTAGCAGTCTCAAATTTCAGACCCACCAAAAAGTCTATTTCTGTAGCTAGCAACTCACATCTGGCCTTATATTTACATTGCATCATCCTGTTTTTTTTTTTTTTTTTTAAATCCCAGAGCCACTTCACCATCCTTTTACTCAGAATCTGTAACCCTGTAGAGTGTAACTCATGAATTGAGGCCATTTTTGAGATATCTCATCCTAGCCCTAGAATGGGCACTCTCTATGAAGAGTCATACTATCCATGCTGCCGTCCCTGCTCTGTCTCTGATTTGCCTTTTCTTTTTTAAAGAAGTGGTGGTAGTATGCAAATAGGATATCTACTGGTCCTGAATGAGAAGACAAGTTAGAGGAAAATATCTTTTCATGAAAGGTTTGTACAGCTTTCCTTTCAAGTCCAAAGATTGGAGCAACAATCATGCTGCATAGTTGTATTTCTTTTTCTTACTGAGATACAATTTGCATACAATAAATGCCCAGATATTAAGTATATAGTTTGAGAAGACTGACAAAGCTATACAATATTGCAATTATCATCTAATCAAGATTCAGGAAACATTTTCAGGAATGGTTGTAAGTGTAGCAGTGCTGCTTTGAACTGTGCTTTTTTACATTAAAATTTTAATTTTGGAAATAACTGCATTTTTACAAGCACTTTTAAGAAATAACACAGAGAAATCTCACATATCCTTTATATACCCTTTACCCAGTTTCTACCACTAATAAAATCTTGTAAAACTATAGTACAATATCATAAGGATGCTGACGATGATGCAGTCAAACTACAGAATATTTCCATCACCACAAGGATTTCCCCATGACCTTTTATAGCAACACCTTACTGCCCTCATCTCCTGACAACCACTAATCTCTTCTTCAGCTCTATAATTTTGTCATTTGAAGAAAGTCCTATACATGAAATTATATAGTATATAACCTTTGAGGATTGACTTCTTTCACTCAGTATAATTCCCTGGAGATCCATCCACCTTGTTGCAGATATCAATAGTCCCTTCCTTTCTATTGCTTAGTGGCATTCCATCTAACCAGCTTTTGTATCTTAGACAAGTTGCTCTGCCTCTCTCAACTTCACTTTCTCATCTGTAAAATAAGGGGGTTGGATTAGAGGACACTAAAAATTTTTTCAACTGTGAAATTATTATTTTATGAGTTCGTATCTCCTTTTAGATGTTCTTTGATGACTATACAACATGCCTCAGTCTCTTCTTACATTTAACCAGCTCCCAGGCTAAAGGTATGAATAGCCAGTCCTGTAGCTGAGGGGAACAGGGCAGGAAGTGGGAGTTTTGCCAGCATTAGAAGTCAGCTGAGCTTCTGATTATGTTAACTGATGGATTTTATATCTAATGAATGACTTTGGGGGCTAACGCTGAGTTTAAATCATGGCACCCTTTCCCTTCCCCCTTAGTATCAAAATTAGTTTCACTGCATGACTTACGTTATTTGATTTTTGGCCTAGACTGAAAATCTGGTAGACCAAGTACAAAGTGGAGGTCAGAGCAAAAGAAACCCTCAAAACAATCTAAATTGTTAACATTTTTGACATTTGCCAGAAGCCATCAAAATAAAAGTCTACAACGTTGCAAATCATGTTCCAGTTTAGCAATTATTCATTCTGTATGGGGTTCTTGCTGGTGCTGGACTGGAGGTGCAGGGAGTGAAATCTAAGCCCTAATAGACTTCCATGAATAATGGAGAGCCATATTTACATTTGAGAAGTGAAGCAGCACTAGGCTGATAATAACGATCCTTCCATCATCTCTACTGGAAAATCGGGGGCTTTCCTACTGTGCCTTCTTAGCACTTACATATTCAGGGCAAGGCAACTGCATCTATCTTGGATCCCGTGTCTATGTGTTCAGCCCACAAACTGAGAGCAGAACCTCCATCTCAACTTGTTCAGCTGATCATCAGAACTGGGTTGATCATTCTGTATCATTAAGTGTCTGTCCTTTCACTCAGCTTCTGGGTTAGAGACCCTTTATTTCCCCAGTTGCCTAGTTTTCTTGTGTCAGTTTCTGCCATTTTACACGAAAATAGCTCAGAGAAGTGATTGTTGACTCTGGCTCTGCAACTCCCCAGGACGTCTCCAATTATCTCAAGAGATGTCACAACATTCTCCCCAAACAAAATTCTAATTAATTCATTGATGGAAAAGAAGAAGTTTGGAGACAGTATGGTTGGGTGGGGGGGGTGGGGTCGGTGTAGGACTTTGAGCTGTCACTAAATCTAGCAATGGCAGAGCATTCTATTCCCAGAAGGTGGGGAGTTGCTGCAAATGAGTCTGACCTCTAAAGCCAGATGGGGAAGCCCTGTCACCTTTCTGTTTGCAGCACACACATGCCCTCTAAGGATGACCGGCAGCTATATGAGGAGAAAACTGGAAGTAAAGGAGCCCAGACAATCTGAGATGTGAACTGAATCACCTAGTCAGGGATGCTTTTACTTTTAAAATCCAGGCAGTGTGGTATTTGCAAGTGAAGTGGGCATCGTTTGAAATCATCCATAGAAACAATGTTACAAAAAAAAAAAAAAATACTGGTTTCCTGGGAGATGAAGGAGCCCCAGAAGCTAGTGGCATTAGTATGAATTCTGGAAAGTGGGTAGCACAGGAGTCCATGGCATGCAGAGGGAACATGCAAGACAGGGATTGATTTTTTTTTTTTTAGAACAATATTTAAAATGGTTGAAGTTTGTCTCTGATGCTTGTCTATCTTCAGTTTCTTGCCTTTGTCTTAGTGAGGCTTTCAGCTCTTTTTTAGTAGACTATTCAAGACTGTCATACATGATCTCCAAATGCTCGTATTCCACTGGTTTGATAATATATAAGGAAAAGCAACTTTCCTTGGGATAGCCTGATACTCCTGCAAGTTTTTAAGATTGCACATACTTTTATAGCTACTGTTGCTCTCCTGTTCCACTCTTTCCTCAGTTTCCCCCTGAATAACTGACATCTCAAACTCTCCATGTACACAGCTGGGCTCCTGAGCTTTCCCCCAATACCTTCTCTTACCACATCTCAGATAATAGTAACTTAATGGTTCTGGTTTCTCAGGTCAACCATCTTGGTGTTATTGGTGATTCTTCTTTCTCTCACACCTCACATCTGATCCTTCAGCACATACAACCACTTCCACCTATGAGTTGCTACTTTGATAGAACCACAAGCCTCTCCTACAAGATTCTTGTCGTTGCTTGCCACAGTCTAACTTACCTGTATGCTAAACCAACTCCTGTCTTATTCCCTTAGCCTGAAAACTTTCTTTCCCCAGTATACACAAGGCTTGCTCTCTACCAACTACAAGTCTCATCTTGGTGAGGTCTTTCTTCAGAAGCCTATTTTTTGTTTTTTATTGCATTTATCTTACTTTTATCTGATTTCAAATTTTTTATTTATTAAAATTTTTTATTGGAATATAGTTGATTTACAATGCTGTGTTAGTTTCAAGTGTACAGTAAAGTTAAGCAGTTATATATATATATATATATAAATATATATATATATATAAATATAAAATCCACTCTTTTTTAGATTCTTTTTTTTCATATAAGTCATTACAGAGTAGTAAGTAGAGTTCCCTGAGCTATACAGTAGGTTCTTGCTGGTTATTTATTTTATATATATGAGTGTGTATATGTCAATCCCAATCTCCTATCCCCCTTACCCCTCATAACCACGAATTTGTTTTCTACATCTGTGACTCTATTTCTGTTTTGTTAATAAGTTCATCTGTACCATTTCTTTAGAGTACACATACAAGTGATATATGATATTTGTCCTTTTCTGTCTGCCTCACTTCATTCAGTACATCAATCTCTAGGGCCATTTGTGTTGCTGTAAATGGCATTATTTTGGTTTTTCTCATAGCTGAGTAATATTCTGTTGTATGCCAGGACATCTTACTTCCCATCACCCTTACTCACTCATTATTTCCTTTTACTGACTTGTTTATGGGACTTAGCCCCTCTAGCAAACATTCTTCTACCAAGCAGGAAGAAGGGTAATTTCCCTTGAATGAATCCACAGGAATTTTTATTTGATTAGTACTTAGGCTGGGGAAGTATTTTTTAAGAGAATTCTTGCTATTACAGGTAAATTTCTTATTGGCAAGTCTTCAAGCATGCATAGCTGAAGAGAAACATTTAGGCAGCTTTGGGGGGCAAGGAGATGTATACAGGGATGTGGTGTGTGTGGCTGCAGGGGATGCAGGGATGGGAAGGGACATGGCAGCAGCACAGTAACCTATGAGCTTCATCCTAATCAGGCCTCCTAAACTCCCTTGTGTGTGTGTGGGTGTGTGTGTGTATTATCCCTCAATCATGTTCCACTCTTAGCTGATCCCATGGACAGTAGCTCACCAGGCTCCTCTGTCCATGGAATTTTCCAGGCAGGAATACTGAACTGGGTTGTCATTTCCTCCTCTAGGGGATCTTCCTGATGCAGGGATAGAACCCGAGTCTCTTGCATCTCCTGCACTGGCAGGTGGATTCTTTACTACTGTGCCACCTGGGAAGCCGTTACCTATATTTTTTATTCTTCTAAGACATGAATCCGGAGAAAATTTACCGTTTATTTCCCAGTGGCTTTCTTTCCATGGCAAGTGGTCATCTAATGGTCTTGTGTAGGGTCCTGGGCACTGGGAATGAGGTCGTCTATAGGGTAATTATTTGTATATCAGGCATTCTCTGTACTTCATGAGTTGATGCATCTGAATGGCTTAAACTGTACCTGGCATATAAAAGTTCTATATGTGATAGTTTTAATATAAATGTATAAAATAAATTATTAGTGTTAACATTTTTAGTGACTATTCAAAAGTTGACTTAAAACTCAATGTTCAGAAAACTAAGATCATGGCATCCAATCCCATCACTTCATGGCAAATAGATGGGGAAACAGTGGAAACTGAGAGAGTTTATTTTTTGGGGCTCCAAAATCACTGCAGATGGTGACTGCAGCCATGAAATTAAAAGACAATTGCTCCTTGGAAGAAAAGCTATGACCAAACTAGACAGCATATTAAAAAGCAGAGACATTACTTTGCCAACAAAGGTCCATCTAGTCAAGGCTATGGTTTTTCCAGTGGTCATGTATAGATGTGAGAGTTGGACTATAAAGAAAGCTGAGCACAGAAGAATTGATGCTTTTGAACTGTGATGTTGGAGAAGACTCTTGAGAGTCCCTTGGACTGCAAGGAGATGAAATCAGTCAATTCTAAAGGAAATCAACCCTGAATATTCATTGGAAGGACTGATGCTCAAACTCCAATGCTTTGGTCACCTGATGCAAAGAACTGACTCATTGGAAAAGACCCTGATGCTGGGAAAGATTGAAGGCAGGAGGAGGAGATGACTGAGGATGAGATGGTTGGATGGCATCACTGACTCGATGGACATGAGTTTGAGTAAACTCCGGGAGTTCGTGATGGACAGGGAAGCCTGGCGTGCTACAGTCCATGGGGTTGCAAAGAGTTGGACATGGCTGAGTGACTGAACTAAACGGAATCGATTCAAACAAAGGACGATTAAATCTACAGATCAAATATATAGTATATATGTATAATTTTAAATACATAAATATATATATACACACATATTTTTCCTTGCTGCATGTTTACAGTAACTTTTCCCAATGTCTATCATCCCCATCTCCATTCAAGAAACTATGAAAATAACATAATTTAGAATGCAATGTCAGGGCTCCACCCTGGACCTTCTAATAATATTATCCTATGCCCTTATGAAATTCCCATTAGCAGACATGAAACTATAAGAAGCTGTTTCATGCCTTCATTAATAAATGTTGCAATTACATTCTAAAAATATGGGCAAGTTCAAGGTAAGCATTCGCTATGCAATATGCTGCTGATTAAAATCAGAACATTAGTCACATATGGTGAAGAAAATCATCGTGTAGGTTATTTATGAGGAAGAGCATATTTTAATTCTTAATTTGTTAAATTTGACATCCATCATTTTTGGAAGTTTGCTTCCCATGACTTAACTTGTATAGTCTGAAGCCACAATAAGCACAAATTTACTGACATTGTATTTGGTTGCAAATACTATCTTTTCATGGATCTCTCCCATTTTTCAAGCTCATTTTCAAGTTTGTTTCATTCTATGCAAGAAATAGTAGAGTGGGCTAGTCACAGTTTTGCTTCTAAGTGGTGATATGACTTTGGACACACAGTTATTCTTTGTGTCAATTGCCTCAGTTGTAACAGGACAACTATGATTCTCCCATTTCCTCCTTCCTAATTGTGTCCTTCATGGCATTCCTCACAGGCACTACACCCCCACCCCCCCATACACACAAAATTATTTAAAACTTTTAAAACATTTTATATTTACATAAGAGTTGCAATGGCACCCCACTCCGGTACTCTTGCCTGGAAAACCCCATGGATGGAGGAGCCTGGTAGGCTGCAGTCCATGGGGTCGCTAAGAGTCGGACACGACTGAGTGACTTCACTTTCACTTTTCACTTTCATGCATTGGAGAAGGAAATGGCAACCCACTCCAGTGTTCTTGCCTGGAGAATCCCAGGGACGGGGGAGCCTGGTGGGCTGCCATCTATGGGGTCACACGGGTTGGACACGACTGAAGTGACTTAGCAGTAGCAGCAGCAAGAATTGTAAACCAGTACAGAGAATTCCTCTATATACTTAACCCAGCTTCCCCTAATGTTAACATCTTACACAACTATGGCAGACTTCTAAAAACTGAGAAATGTTTGTCTCATTTGAAATCACTTTAACTTCTCCCATCTCCAAAATTTTGCTCATCTCATGTCTCCTTCATGGAATACCTCTCCACTATGTTAAGGCATTCATCTTTAGACAGGAATTCATCACAGACCACTCCAAGCCTTCGACCCGCTCCTTCCATTGCAGTCTCCCAGACCCCAACTTCATGTGGAGGCTCATATACTTATTTGACATTATTTATTGTTACGTCTCATTTTTCTTATGATATTGGAAGCTCCCAGCAAGAAATAACTATATCTTAGGTCCCAGAATGACTGAATGGGAACAGAGCCTTCTCACGTGTTCCCCATCTTCTCATACCCTGGTTGACCATCTTGTGTGTGTGTGTGTGTTTGTTGTTCAGTAGTGTCTGACTCTTTACGACCCCATGGACTGTAGCCTACCAGGCCCCTCTCTCCATGGGATTTCCCAGGCAAGAATACTGGAGTGAGTTGCCATGCTCTCCTCCAGGGGGTCTTCCTGATCCAGGGATCAAACCCAGGTCTCCAGCATTGCAGGCAGATTCTTTACCGTCTGACCCACCAGGGAAGCCTGAGCATCTTGTATTATTATATAAAATAAACAAATAATAAGCTATTATTATATTAAACCTCTGAGATTTTGGGTTTGCTTATTAGAGTGCTGCTGTATTTAACACTAAATGAAGTACTGTGGAACAACTGAGGTAGAAAAATTACATATTAGTTCTTCACAAAAGAATGATTCAACAGATTGTAAACTTGATGTAAATTGATAAATAATTATTTCTGATGCTTACCCACTGTCAGAAGGACATGCAGCACGAATTGCTTTCTGAAGTATGGTTAGTGTGTATCAGTGTTTTTCACTTAGGAAGTTAAAAACAGCAGGAATTTATGACCTTGTTGGAGATCAGAACTATATGAGCTACACTGAGGCTGCGCCTGGACATCAACCTTGTTATGCTTATGTTGGAGCTATTAATAGCTTTCTGCTATTACTACAGCCTCAATTTTATGAGCACGTTTGTAGCCTCTTTGCCATTTGATTCTTATAATCCTGGGAAGCTGACAGGATAAGAAACGTTAATCCCACTTTTCAGATGAATAAACCAGAGCTCAGAGATGTTACCTGAATTGCCCAAGGTGACATAACAGGTGGTAACAATCTTGCTTGTCTTAAATCTCTAAATCCTCTGACCTCCTGCCTTGCAATTTTTTGCTTCAGCAATACCAAACAATTTCTATGTCCTTCAGTGCAAAAGTACAATTGTTTCATCTTTGGGGTTTTATTCGTGTTATTCTGACTCGAATGCCATTGCTTTTCTCTTTGGCCTTTATCACGTAGATATAAGTATTTCTCTCCCACCATTTCTCCTTCCCTTATGCACGTACACACACCTACACACAGGTAAAATGGTGCAGCTGCTGTGGAAACAGTTTGGTAGTTTTCCTTTTTTAAATGTATTTATTTTTAATTGAAGGATAATTGCTTTACAATATTGTGCTGGTTTCTGCCATACATCAACATGTATCAGCCATAGGTATACTTATGTCCCCTCCCTCTTAAGCCTCCCTCCCACCTCCCACTCCATCCCACCCCTCTAGGTCATCACAAAGCTCTGGTTTGCGTTCCCTGAGTAATACAGCAAATTCCCACTGGTGATCTATTTTACATCCGGTAGTGTATGTTTCCACACAACTTTCTTCATTCGTCCCATCCTCTCCTTCCTCTGCCTCATGTCTGCCAGTCTGTTCTCTATGTCTGCCTCTCCACTGCTGCCCTGCAAGCAGGTTCATCAGTACCATCTTTCTAGGCAGTTTTCTTAAAATGCTAAATGTAGAGTTATCATATGACCCAACAGTTGTACTCCTAAGAATATATTAAAGAAAATAAAAAGCATGTGTTCACACAAAACTTTATGCACAAATGTTTATAGAAGCATTACTCATAATCATCAAAAAGTGAAAATAACCCAAATGTCCATCAACTGAGCAATGGATAAACAAAATGCGGCATTTCTGCACAATGGAATATTACTCGGCAATAAAAAGGAATGGAGTACTGGTATGTGCTACAACACAGATGAATCTTGAAGCATTATGCTAAGTGAAAGAAGTCAGATACAAAAGGCTGTACATTATATGATTCATTTGTATTAAATGTTCAGAATTAGCAAATTCACAGAGGCAGAAAGTAGATTTGTGGTTGCCCTGGGTTGGGGGGAGACAAGGAATGGAGTGTGATTGCTAACAGATACAGAGGTTCTTTCTGGAATTAGATAATGCTAAGAGTTGTATGGGCTTCTCCTGTGTCTCAGTGGTAAAGAATCCGCCTGCCAATGTAGGAGAGGCAGGTTCAATCCCTGGGTTGGGAAGATAACGCTGGAGAAGGAAATGGCAACCTACCCAGTATTCTTGCCTGGAGAATTCCATGGAAAGAGGAGCCTCTGGTGGGCTACAGTCCATGGGGTCACAAAAGAGTTGGACACGACTTGGCGACTAAACAACAACAAGAAGAGCTGTATAACCTTGTGGATATGCTACAACCTACTAAGCTGTACAATTTCAATGGGTGAATTTTACAGTATGTATAAATTATGTCACAATTTTTTAAAAGGTGAAAAAAAAGTCTTACCTGGTTAACATGCGTGTGTGCTAAGTCACTTCAGGGATTAAACCTGGGCCCTCTGCATTGGGAGTGCAGAGTCTTAGCCACCAGACAATTAGAAAAGTCCTAAGTTTGTTTCTTCTTTTATGCTATGTATATGTACTAATTTCATATTCCTTTTTCTGAGTTCTTTCCAGTTTAAATACGTGGACTGTTATCACTAATGATTCTCATCCATAATAAACTGTGTGAGTGTGTGCTCAGTCGCTCAGTTGTGTCTGACTCTTGCGACCCCACGGACTGTAGCCTTCCAGGCTCCTCCGCCCATGGAATTTTCCAGGCAAGAGTACTGGAGTGGGTTGCCATGCCCTCCTCCAGGGGATCTTCCTGACCCAGGGATCAAACCCAAATCTCTTGTGTCTCCTGCATTGCAGGCGGATTCTTTACCACTGTGGTATGGGGACATTTCTCAGAAGCATTTTGTGTTTAGTTTCCTGGGTGTTCTTGGTCCAAGCTAGTAGTATAAACATGAACCTCAAATCTGTGTGAGGTGAAGGCCCAGGAGATAAAACTCTCAAATGAGAGCACCCTTTCTCAAGGCGAGCTTAAGAAAGACAGGAGCTCAAGGTTTCATCTTGTATCCCTCTGCTGATGGGTGGACTTTTTTCCTATTTCACCTTTTCATTGAGGATGCAGCCCTTTGAGATCTTAGTTCCAACTTGTTACCTCATTCATGCTCAGGACAACACCTTTGTCCCTTCCTAGGTATTAAACCCAAGCTTGCAAATGACCAAGTGTTATCAACTCAAATAGACACACAGTGCTGGCTCACTTGCTGGGTTCTGTGGGATTTTAGCTTCTTTACTTCTGTCATCTGTATTTCTTATGACCACACACACTTAGTTATTTATTCTTTTCAGAACATCTAGCAATTTATAGCAAGAATTTTTTTTTTTCTGCTATCTAGGCTATTATGTTTCTAGAACCAAAGGTTTGTAATAACTTCATAACTGGATTCCTTACATCCAATCTCACAATTCTCAGATCTGTTTTTACAATTACAGCCAGAGAGATAATTTGGAAATGAAAATGTTACTTCCCAACTTAAAAATTTCTCATGCCATGCTAAGTCGCTTCAGTCATGTCTGATCCTGTGTGACCTTATGGACTATAAGCCACCAGGTTCCTCTGTCCATGGGATTCTCCAGGCAAGAATACTGGAGTGGATTGCCATTCCCTTCTCCAAAAAAAAAAAAATTTGTCATGGCTCTTATGGAAAAAGACCAACTCCTTGGCATGACTACAAGGTCCCCCATGATATGAATCACACCTATCTCCAAAATCTCACACTTGCACTCTTGACCTCATTCTCCATGTGCTGGCCATAAAGAATTGCTTTTCGTAAACAGAAGGGCATGGCAACCCACTCCAGTATTCTTGCCTGGAGAATCCCATGGACAGAGGAGCCTGGGAGGCTACAGTCCCTGGGGTTGCAAAGAGTCAGACACGACTGAGTGACTAAGCATATAAATGGGTCATATTCTCTTTTGCCTCAAAGTATTCATATACGCTGTTCTTTCTGCATAACCCCTCCACACTTTTAGCATTTGCCATTTTTACTGATCCTTCTGGTCTCTGCTTAAATGCATTCTTCAAAAAGGCCTTATCTATGTACACCCTGATGATACATGCACTTTTCACTATATAACATCCTTAACCTTCCCTGGTGGCTCAGAGGGTAAAGTGTCTGCCTGCAATGTGGGAGACCTGGGTTCGATCCCTGGGTTGGGAAGATCCCCTGGAGAAGGAAATGGCAACCCACTCCAGCATTCTTGCCTGGAGAATCCCATGGATGGAGGAGCCTGGTAGGCTACAGTCCACAGGATTGCAAAGAGTCAGACACCACTGAGCGACTTGACTTTGACTATGGTTACCAAAGGGGAAAGGGAAGGAGGGATAAATTAGGAGTTTGGGATTAACAGATTACACACAAGTATATATAAAATAGATAAAAAACAAGGACCTACTGTTTAGCACAGGGAAATATACTCAACATCTTGTAATAACCTATAATGGAAAATAAACTGAAGAATGTGTTTTTCATATTCTCTCTCTCTCTCTCTCTCTCTCTCTCTCTCTCTCTCAGAATCATTCTACTGTACACCTGAAATGCAAGCAACTATACTTCAATTTTTAAAAGAAGAAGGAAAAAAATAGCATCCTCAATCTCCTAATTATTGTTCAAGCTCTGTCTTTCTGTCTCTGTGCTAAGGCTGCTAAGATGTGAGACTGTCTCTCTGGCCCACTGCTTTCCGTCTAGCAATTAATCTAGTACTTGGCATATGTAGGGGCTTAATAAATCTTTGTGAACAAATGAATGAACAAATTAAGCACCTCATTCATTAATGGAATTCTCCGACTAAAGCTGTGCTTAACATCAGATTGTTGCCATCAGTTTTAAGAACGGAACAACTCCTGAAAGATGTTTCTCCTTTAAAAAATAAATGGTGTTTTGGGAAAATTCTGATCTTTGAGAAGTGAAAACAAAAGTGAAGTAGAAATCCAAACTTCTCTTTCAACTCAGCCTCGTTCAAAGAAGGGTCTGAGCCAAACAGGCCAGAAAAGAGAAAGAGGAAGACAGGCTGGTTTACGAGACATCAGTGCAGGCATAGTAATGAGATTCAATCAATGAGAATGCTTGGATGAAACAAAGGAATCTTTAAAAGATGAGCCAGAATCATTTTCTATTTCTTCTGGATCAGTGACCTTCAGCAGGACTTAGCAAAGGCTTAGGACACATGTCATCATTTTGTCAAAGAACAGGTTGTCCTGTCATCAAGTACAAAGTGAGCATGGCCTCATTGGACTATGAATCAATAATACAATTTAGATTTCATAACCATCATGTCAAGATACTCCTTACATTGCTGTCTCTAAAACCATTTATTTCAAGAATCAGGTATTCATTGACTAGAAGACCAGGTTTGTAATTGTGTCCAGTATATTTTTATGATCACATGAAACTTGATTCTATTTCCTTTTAGCTTTAAGGTTAATCTTGTGCTGCTTTTTCAGATAACATCCTTTCATGCTAATATTCATTTTTACTGCAAGACATAGAGACAAGCCTCTTTTTAAAGCTTTCCTTCTATGTCAGGATCTAGGATGAATAATTGCTTCTGATATGTGGGTTGTCTTCGCTTCTTTTATCCTTCCCTTCCCACTTTTTTCTTTATTTATTGGTGGAGTCAGAATGAGAGGGAGCATAAAGGACAAAGTGTTTTCTTTTCAGAGTCTACAAACTATTTCTTCCCATCAGCTCCACCAGGAAGATACAAAACAAACCCCAAAAGACTAATTTCAAAAGGTAAAAACAAAACACAAACATTTCCAAAGTGTTTATTTTTATCTTCTGAAAGAAGCCCTCATACACCAGTCTTTGATATAAATATATGACCATGACCATTTAAAAAGCCCTCTCTAGATATACCTATTATTATTATGGGAAGTAGATATTATTGGAGAAATTTTAACATCTATTATTGGGAGAGAAGAGATTATGAACAGCAATTCCTAAGGCAGTGATGATATCTAAGTCATTTCCCATCACTCCAAATATCTCACCAAATATTAATTGAATTTTCTACTTGCTTAATGTGCCTGAAATACTGATACTGAAAATTCAATTAGCTTATCAAAGCTATATTTTAATAATTCAAATTCCTTTGGAAGAATTAAGAAGCCATTTTCATGTTAGTGTGAATTAGTTCAATCAGACTGTTTTAATATTTTCTCAGTTTCACTGAATGACTTAGAGAGTCAGAGCTTTAACTGGGAAGGGATGGAGGATTTGGAACAACATGAAAATACAGATGTGTTTAAGAGAGGAGCAAAAAAGGCAATATAAGATTCATAAAGAGTCAGGTATATTCTAACATTAAAGGGCATTTTTGTCTTCCTCCTAACATCTGAAGTAATCCAGTATTAGGTTTTGGCTAAATCATGGTTTATACAGTCTTTTAGAACTACCTATATGACCTAGCTGTCATTTAAAAATATTTTATTTATTGGATGGCAATTTGCTGTATGACTCAGGGAACTCAACCTGGGGATCTGTAACAACCTAGAGGGGTGGGATGGGGAGGGAGGTGGGAGGGAAGTTCAAGAGGGAGGGGACATATGTATATCTATGGCTGATTCATTCATGTTTATGTTTGGCAGAAACCAACACAAGTCTGTAAAGCAATTATCCTTCAATTGAAAAATAAATTAATTTAAAATATAAATATATTTTATTTATTGGAAAAGACATTCTGAGATATGGCAAGGATATCCTGAGATTCAAATCTGGATGTGCAATCATTCTTTTGGTCTCACAGATTACTGCTGAGCTGTTATGTGTATCATATCACGTCACTGTGAATATAAAATCTGAGGCCATACACAATAACAACTTGGATGCTCAATAGTTATTATTTCTTTGATTTTATAAAAGAGTATTAATATAGTCACTTCTTGGCTTATTTGGGAGAGAAAAATCTCCCTCCAGTTCTTTTACATATTAATGCTTATTTTTGGAGAATAAGCTATTAAAAGTCTACTGATATTTATAAGAAAAAAAGAAATTTTCTCGTTTTTTCAGGTCTCAAGTTGTCACCTATCAGGAACATAGCCAAGAACAAAAAATAAGTTATAAAAATGTCTCTGAGTGATCAAAGTACCAATACCCCTTCTCTTTGCTCATAGGAAATATATTCAGACCAACCTCAAAACTTATTTACTCTTAACTTTACACACACTTCTAATAAGCTGGATTGTGCGGTCTCAGTTCAGTTCAGTTCAGTTCAGTTCAGTTGCTCAGTCATGTCTGACTCTTTATGACCCCATGAACTGCAGCACGCGAGGCCTCCCTGTCCATCACCAACTCCCGGAGTTCACTCAAACTCATGTCCATCAAGTCGGTGATGCCATCCAGCCATCTCATCCTCTGTCGTCCCCTTCTCCTCCCGCCCACAATCCCTCCCAGCATCACAGTCTTTTCCAATGAGTCAACTCTTTGCATGAGGTGGCCAAAGTATTGGAGTTTCAGCCTCAGCATCAGTCCTTCCAATGAACACTCAGGACTGGTCTCCTTTAGGATGGACTGATTGGATCTCCTTGCAGTCCAAGGGACTCTCGAGTTTTCTCCAACACCACAGTTCAAAAGCATCAATTCTTCGGTGCTCAGCCTTCTTCACAGTCCAACTCACATCCATACATGACCACTGGAAAAAACATAGCCTTGACTAGACAGACCTTTGTTGGCAAAGTAATGTCTCTGCTTTTAAATATGCTATCTAGGTTGGTCATAACTTTTCTTCCAAGGAGTAAGCGTCTTTTAATTTCATGGTTGCAATCACCATCTGCAGTGATTTTGGAGCCCCCCAAAATAAAGCCTGATGGTGTTTCCACTGTTTCTCCATCTATTTCCCATGGAGTGATGGGACCAGATGCCATGATCTTAGTTTTCTGAATGTTGAGCTTTAAGCCAACTTTTTCACTCTCCTCTTGCTATTTCATCAAGAGGCTTTTTAGTTCCTCTTCACTTTCTGCCATAAGGGTGGTATCATCTGCATATCTGAGGTTATTGATATTTCTCCCGGCAATCTTGATTCCAGCTTGTGCTTCTCCCAGCCCAGTGTTTCTCATGATGTACTCTGCATATAAGTTAAATAAGCAGGGCAACAATATACAGCCTTGACATACTCCTTTCCCTATTTGGAACCAGTCTGTTGTTCTATGTCCAGTTCTAACTGTTGCTTCTTGACCTGCATACAGATTTATCAGGAGGCAGGTCAGGTGGTCTGGTATAAAGTTTAAAACATTAAATATTCAATCAAACATACATACATAATAAAAACCCAAAGAAATCTACCAAATCCTAGGCTCTGATTACCTATGGAAGGGTGTGAATTTTGATCAAAGAGGTTTCAGCAAGGAGTATCTATCCTTTGGTAATATATCATTTCTTAAATCAAGGAAGATATTCATATATTTCTGTTATATTATTTCAATACCTTTTGGTTTGAGTAAAATATTTGAAGGTAAATTGAAAGATGATGTAAAATGCTGCTGCTGCTGCTGCTGCTGCTGCTGCGAAGTCGCTTCAGTCGTGTCCCACTCTGTGCGACCCCATAGATGGCAGCCCACAAGGCTCCCCCGTCCCTGGGATTCTCCGGGCAAGAACACTGGAGTGGGCTGCCATTTCCTACTATTAAGTCACGAAAACTTCCACACCAACATCAAAATTCTCTCTAACAGATATCATCAAGGTGACAATAGAATTGCATTTCACCAGAATTGAATTACTTTCTAGCCTCAACTAATAGAAGTAAAGCTGACTTTCAGGAAGTGCAAAAAGCTGTATATAAAGACAAATGGGCACACACACATATGCATAGATACACCCATACTCACTTGCACACTCATGAATTACCAAGGTCAAAAAATTCATGTATGAAATGCATAAATATTATACTTTGAAAAATACTGCAAGTAGGCATTTTAATGACTATAATAAGCAACAATCAGCTTCAAAGAAGAGGACAAAATAATGCATTATCCAGGAACCTACTGCAAAAGCTCAGGAGCGTGGAGTCATTTAACATATGAACAAATGCTTATGATAATAATTACATTATTAAATTATCATCCCTGTTTTTATTGTCAATAAATCTGTCAAATTTCTGTCCATCCCTCTATTCCCCTAACACTACATTTTAGCCAATCAAGCAATATTACATATCCCATTTATAATACTTTCAGAATCCAACCATCAATGACATGCCTGTTATCATGCAGATCACTGATTATTCCTAAGTGGCTAATAAATGAGGTAGGAATTCTATTTCTTGAACAGTACACTTTCACCTCACATCCCTTCTGCCCATGTGAGTGAGGAGAAAGGGATAAAAACTCAAAGCCCATTGTCTTTTTACATATCAGATCTATAGGAGCAGTTTCTATGGCAGGGAATTTAATTCTTGTACTGGTTATGATTTTCACAGAAACATTCTTTTAGAGAACTAAAACAACCGTCTTCACTCAGGATCTATCTATTGCAGAATTCCCTTAGTTGTCTGCATGACTGATGTCACGTCATCTCTTACCCATACAGAAACTCCAAGATTCAGTCCACTAGGTCTACGTGAAGAATTGCTGCTGCTGCTGCTGCTGCTGTGAAGTCACTTCAGTCGTGTCCGACTCTGTGCGACCCCATAGACGGCAGCCCACCAGGCTCCCCGTCCCTGGGATTCTCCAGGCAAGAACACTGGAGGGGGTTGCCATTTCCTTCTCCAATACATGAAAGTGAAAAGTGAAAGTGAAGTCGCTCAGTCGTGCCTGACTCTTAGCGACCCCATGGACTGCAGCCTACCAGGCTCCTCCGTCCACGGAATTTTCCAGGCAAGAGTACTGGAGTGGGGTGCCATTGCCTTCTCCATATGTAAAGAATTAGATTAGGTTGATTTGGAGTCTGGGCTTCCCAGGTGGCACTAGTGGTAAAGAACCTGCCTGCCAATGCAGGAGACATGAGAGATGTGGGTTCGACCCCTGGGTTGGGACGATCCCCTGGAGGAGGGCATGGCACCCCACTCCAGTATTCTTGCCTGAAGAATCCCATGGACAGAGGAGCCTGGCGGGCTATAGCCCATAGGGTTGCAAAGAGTCAGACACGACTAAAATGCCCTAGCATTCACGCATTTGGAGTCCAGTTTTAGTTTCTTCTCACTCCTGGAGGGTTTGATTCTAATTTTTAGTGAAGTATACCCTAGGTTAGCAGGTTTGGGGTTAGATTAGTTTTTTTTTTTTTGGTCAGTACTTGCCTTTCAGGTTGTTAGAGTGAATAAAGCTAATGGTTAAGTCCACCCAGAGAGGAGTTTTCTCAAGAAAGCCATGACCTTCACTGTGAAATAAGGGAGCAACTGGTCATAGTACCAGCTGAAGCCTTCCCCTAATACCTCTACTTTATCATGTGTCACAGCCAAAACTGGTGATTGGAAGCTTTTATTTGTATGCATGAGCTTTATAAATAGCCCTTGAGAATGCCATGCCAGTTATTGTATTTCGTTAGTGAAAAACTAGATATCAAAGGAGAGGTAGGCATGGATGAGAGAGTAGAGCTGTTTTGAATCTTAGTGAGAAGAGCCAATAGAATGTGAACTGATTTAATCTATTACTGCTCTTAAAAAACCCCCAAAGGAGTATATGAAATTTTTAACTCATCTCTACCTTGTTTGGGGAGATCATTCATTCATTTACAGAGTAAGGAATTAGACTCATACAAATGAGATAGTGAGACAAGTTCTAGAAAAAGAGGAGTGTGGGCCCACTGGTGTTGTGTCTGAGGTTCAAGAAAGTGACCCAGGAGGAGGCTAAGTGAAGCCCTAGAGAAAACAGTCTTCCCTGTGGGCCAAATATGATGTTTCTTGAATGGGGTGCTGCCTGGCTGAAGGACTGCTTATCACCTGCCTCTGGTAGGCTTGGGCAGCCTTAGGACTTCTGTAAATGTAATGCCTGCTCCACTCTGGAGGTGTCTAATACTCCAGAAATTTTTAGCTGCTTCCCCGTTTATTAACAGACCAAAATCTGGCCACTCTTTACCTATATTGAAATGATGATTAGGTTTGGTGATTAAGATTGCACTTGTCTCCTTATTACTGATCATCACATTCTTTTTTTTTGATTGTGGAAGTTCCACGGATAGTGTGAGATCTAGTCATTTGGTCATCTGAAAAAAAGTTTTAAAAAATCATTAATAAAATACTAAGAAAGGACCAGGGCTCTGTAACAACCTAGAGGGGTGGGAAAGGGTGGAGGTGGGAGGGAGGTTTTAGAGGGAGGGGACATATGTACATCTATGGCTAATTCATGTTGATATATGGCAGAAATCAAACCAATATTGTAAAGGGGTAAAGTGTTAATTGCTCAGTTGTGTCCGACTCTGTGACTCCATGGACTGTAGCCTGCCAGGGTCATCTTTCCATGGAGTTCTCCAGGCAAGAAGACTGGAGTGGGTTGCCATTCCCTTCTCCAGGGGATCTTCCTGACCCAGGGATCAAACCCAGGTCTCCAGCATTGCAGGTGGATTCTTTACAATCTGAGTCACCAGGGAAGCCTAGAAATGTAAAGATTTCCCATTATTTTCATATATGCAGAGGTACAAGATTTTAGAAACACAAAACACAACCTAAGTCTCTGAAACAAGATAGTATACTTCAGTCGGGTTTTAAAAGAATTCCTATACATTTTCAGTTTTCTTTTCAAGGCAAGTGATACCTTCTTTCCAACTGACACAGCTGATGCTTGAAACTTAGCATTTCCATGGTTCTATATCGGACTCTATACTTTCCCTATGATTACCTAAAATGGAGGGGCAGAAAACACACTGAAGAAGAGCTCTGCAAAAATCGTAAAGCAACCGATAATCAATTAAAAATAAAAAATAAAATGCACCCATGTTTGGAATTCCTTTGTTAAAAAAAAAAAAAAAAACAACTAAGGAAGGAGAGAGAGTAATAACTTTTGGTAACAGAAAGGCAAAAGCAGAGATTCCAATCTACCTCCATCTTGCATCCTTGGGAACCACACTACTGTACTTGATGGATATTATTTCATCAGAAAAAAATTTCTTTCTGTTTTTCTCTACCATGTGAATTTGACCACAGAGGTTTTGCTTGTATTCCCTCCTCAAATACAAATATTCAGAGCATGAATGTCTAAGACTATGTCTTAATGAATCCTCTTTTCATGATCACAAAAGATTTTTATCCCAAATCAAAGGTTCAGAGAACCATTAGCACATTCCTTTGTCTGAGGCCCAATTAAGTTCTATATTCTCCTCTGCGCCCATTATGGACAGCTTCCCTAGATGACCTTGATTCTTTTTAAAAAGTTTTATTGACATATATTTGATTTACAATGCTGCATTAATTTCTTCTGTACAGCAAAGCGACTCAGTGCTACACACACACACACACACACACACATATATTCTTCTTCATATTCTTTTCCCTTATGGTTTGTCACAGGATATTGAATATAGTTTCCTGTGCTACAGAGTAGGACCTTGTTGTTTATCCATCCTGTATATAATAGTTTGCTTCTGCTGGCCCCAAACTCCCATTCTTTCCCTCCTTTATCCCCTCTCCCTTGGCAACCACAAGTCTGTTCGCTATGTCTATGAGTCTGTTTCTGTTTCATAGACATGTTTGTTTATGTCATAGTTTAGATTCTACAAATAAGTGATATCATATGGTATTTCTCTTTCTCTTTTTGACTTACTTTGCTTAGTATGATCATCTCTAGTTGCATCCATGTTGCTGCAGATGGCATTACTTCATTCTTTAATGGCTGAGTAACATTC
Source organism: Capricornis sumatraensis (assembly GCF_032405125.1). NCBI lineage: Eukaryota > Metazoa > Chordata > Mammalia > Artiodactyla > Bovidae > Capricornis > Capricornis sumatraensis. The sequence continues at coordinate 133,133,135 of NC_091092.1, read as the reverse complement.
CACTGTATGTATGTACCACATTGTCTTTATCCATTCATCTGTCGATGGACATTTAGGCTGTTTCCATGTCTTGGCTATTGTGAATGGTGTTGCAATGAACACTGGGGAGCATGTATCTTTTGAATTATAGTTTTGTCCAGATACATGCCTAGGATTGGGATTGCTGGATCAAACATCTTACTTTTAAGTGAAAAATATAAGGTCCTTCCAGAGGCCTACTGGAGTAAGACTGGGTGATACTGGGCAGTGTTTCTCCAAAGCTGATACTCCATCTGATGCAACCTGAAGTCTAGTCCTGCAAAGACCCCAGAGAGCACACCAAGCAACAGGTGTTTCCTCTGCAGTGCTGAACTTTGTTACTAAAAGAACTGGGGAAAAATCCCTGGGCTGAGAGTCACAGAGTTCAAACTGGATCACAGATACTCTATTCACTCAAATCCAAAGTCCAAACTAAGTGTAATAATGATGCTAATTTGTTTACGCATAAAGACATTCTCTATTACGGATTGTTTAGTCTCCCATGCTGTTCTACTCAACCTGTTTTGTCCTCCCTTTCATTGTTCTTTTCTTTAATTCTATTGACCTTTTAAAGTTTAGTTTAAAATCCATCTGTTCCACCAAACTTGTCTAGATCACCTATTTCAGCTAAAAGGTACATATCTCTTCTCTGAATTGCTATTGGTATAATCATGCATTATCCTGTGATTGTCATCAACTCATCAAAGAGCCATTTAAAAGTTTTATTGTCATTTAATGAGAAAAATGTATCAGGTATATTTTCTCAAAAAAGATGGTGAACTTTTGAGAAAATACGTTATGCTTTTTTGTATTTGTCATAATGCCTACCACAAGTATCTTTAGTGGACATGATATTTTCATTTGCATAATGGCTTCTTCAAATACTTGCAAACCATCAACTCTTAAAGATTTCTGCTACTGGAGAAGGTCAAGTGGGTATGAATAATCCAACATTTGAATTATTCAGAAATCATTTATCTTGAATTTGGGAAGATATTACTGGCAGCTACATTCTTTCCCTAGTAAATTATTTATAAAAAAATAATAGTAACATCAACACTCACTAGGTTGATGATGCTATACTTTTCAGAGCTTCACTCAAACTAATAAAAATGTATCTATATTGTCTGAGCACCTGTAACAGAAGGTGGGAAGACAGGGCCCAGTCAAGGAATGGTTATAAGTCTAGAGATACCGTTTCCTTGGTACTCGACTTGCTACCCACAATCATACTGATCTATGTTTCTGCACTTGCCATATTTCACTTGTGTTTCTCATTGACGTCAGTTGATGAGTGACTAACAGCAGCACGTGGCCTCCCTTCACATTTCCTGGCTGTGTGATCATGTACAACTTAACCTAACTTCTCTACACTTGAGAGTCCTCTTGGGAAAAATGTGGAGAATAATAGTGCATATTTCACAGGGTTGTTTGTATTAGAGTTAAATGATATATGCAAAATGCTTGGCACAATGTCTCAGATATAGTAAATCCTCAAATTTTTTTTAAAGATTGTTTTGATGTGGACCATTTTTAAGTCTTTATTGAATTTGTTACAATATTGCTTCTGTTTTATGTTTTGTTTCTGGGGGGCCATGAGGCATGTGAGATCTTAGCTCTTTGACCAGGGATTGAACCTTCACCCCTGCATAGGAAGGCAAAGTCTTAACCACTGGACCACCAGGAAAGTCCCTCAAATGTTAAAGAAAGAATAAGTAAATGCAAATACACAAGAGAGGAAGAGATCCACTGGAAGCTCTGTTTCCTTCCTTTATTCTCCTAGAGTCCAAAGTGTAAGGGCTTCCCTGGTGGCTCAGCAGTAAAGAATCCACCTGCAATGTAGGAGGTGCAGGTTTGATCCCTGGGTTGGGAAGATCCCCTGGAGAAGGCAATGGCCACCCATTCCAGTATTCTTGCCTGGGAAATCCCATGGACGGAGGAGCCTGGTGGGCTACAGTCCATGGGGTTGCAAAAGAATTGGGCATGACTTAGTAAGCAACAACCAAAGCGTGAAGACTATCAGAGGGAGGAGTAGTCATGCATAAAGAGAACCCAAGTCATGGTCTCCTCTTGGGAGAGAATGAGAGGAGAGAAAAGCAGCACAAAACCAGTGTAAAAGCAACTCATAAATGGGTACCAAATTCCCAAGCGTAAGTCATTACTACAAGGAGGTGTGCTGCTGGCTATTAGAGTTGTTGTTGCTGTTGTCATTAAGTCGTGCACATTGGGCTCCCCTATTCTTCACTATCTCCCGGAGCTTGCTCAAACTCATGTCCATTGAGTCGCTGATGCCATCCAACCATCTCATCCTCTGTTGTCCCTTTCTCCTCCTGCTCTCAATCTTTCCCAGCATGAGAGTCTTTTTCCAATGAATTGGCTCTTCACATAAGGTGGCCAAAGTATTGGGACTTCTGCTTCAGCAACAGTCCTTCCAATGAATATTGAGGCTATTAGAAATGAAGTGAACTCACTCAGTCGTGTCCAACTCTTTGTGACCCCATGGACTGTAGCCTGCCAGGCTCCTCCATCCATGGAGTTTTCCAAGCAAGAGTACTGGAGTGGGTTGCCATTTCCTTCTCCAGAGAATCTTCCAGACCCAGGGATCGAACCCAGGTCTCCTGCATTGTAGGCAGACGCTTTACCGTCTGAGCAGAGGCCACATGTAAATAACATGGAGTGGCTCAACTAACAGCAAATGTTTGACTTCCAGACATCTCTAGACAGTGGACTTTGTGCCTAACTCAGTTTACATGCCAACTGATGATATCACTGAACTCCTCTTATGATGCTGGGGCTGGTGACCCAAAATACATTTAAGGGCTCAAGATTTTGGAATGAGGGTGGGGAGACATGGGTATAAATATAATTGCAACTTGGGGGAGAATGAATGTATATAAAAGAGGAAGCAAGACTTCAAGGTATCATATGAAAAGTGCCAAATCAGGGTTACAGAGAAAAGATCTCACCAAAGCCACTGAGAGAGAGTTGCCTAGTGAAGGGGTTATTTAAGCCAGGCATTAAAGGTTGAGTAGGGAAGAACCCCTGGAGAAGGAAATGGCAACCTACTCCAGTATTCTTGCTTGGAAAATTCCATGGATGGAGGAGCCTGGTGGGCTACAGTCCATGGGGTCACAAGGAGTCAGACACGACTGAGTGACTTCACTTTCTTTTCTTTAGGAAGTTAGCTGAAGCATGTCAGAGTAAGTGTGTTATGACAGAAAGAACACTCACTCGTCTCAAACAAGACTGGTTAGAAGCCAGGTTCCATTCCTCACCAGCTCCATTTACTAAATAATACATACTTTCAAGTCTATTGTGGGGAATATTTGTTAAGTATCTAGCACAGTGTCTGGCATATAGTAGAATCTCAAAAATTATAGCTACTATTGGTAACCATAGAATCTTGGAGTAATTTTTTTAATGACACTGCTGCCTTGAGCAGTGGTAAGCATAACTGCTTCATATTTCTTCTCCATTACCCTGGGTAGCAGTAGCAAACATCTGCAAGGATTTCTGCATACATCTCCCTGGAAATAGCATAGAGAAAGGACACAAAGCTCAGAATATTCAGAAATCCATGACAGAAGCAATGGAACAAGTTCAAGTCAGCCGCTACAGAAACCTTCAAGGACAGCCAACGTCCTTGGAAGGGCTGAATTATAAACCTGGGGGCACTTTTCCTTCCTCCTTCTCCTTCAGTCCTTTTCCTTCTTTCTTTGCCTTAGGGTACAGTGTCGACCTCTAGCTGCTTTGCTCTTCCCATCAGTGGATGAAGGCAGCAGTCTGATCGAGTTCCTAAGCATTAAGACTTGAGAAAAGAAAGAAAGGGAAGTCGCTCAGTCATGTTCGACTCTTTGCAACCCCATGGACTGTAGCCTACCAGGCTCCTCAGTCCATGGAAATTTTCCAGGCAAGAGTACTGGAGTGGGGTGCCATCTCTTTCTCCAGGGGATATTTCCAACCCAGGGATTGAACCTGGGTCTCCTGCATTGCAGACAGATGCTTTACCGTCTGAGCCACCAGACTTAAGGGATTTACTAAGTCCCTCTCTCCATAGATACTGGTGTTTAAAATATTTCAAAGGAAGTTAATTACTTTACAATATTGTATTGGTTTATGGGCAGTGTTTAATCTAAATCATACACATCTGAGAGTAAGAGTTTGTGTTTTAGCAATAAATCGATGGATGAGGTTGAGAGTGGGGTGGTTATGACTGGAACTACTGAATTCATTTCATATGGGGAGAGATGCATAGTGGAAAGAAGGAGGCCTTGGCATTTAGAATTGTGGGAACTACTGTAAAAATCTCAACACTGGCCCTTTTTAGTCATTTAGTCCTTGTCAAGTGATCTTATCTCCCTGTTCTCATTTTCTAAAATGAGTAATCCTTACCTTACACAGGATGTTCTGAGAGTTAGTAGACAAGCACTCCTGAAACTGAATGTGCACACAAACCACTTGGACATCTTATTTAAATACAGATTCTGATTCTGGAGCTCTAGAATGAGGCCTGAGTTTCTGCATTTCTAATGAGCTCTCAGATGGTGCCACTGCTGCTGATCCAAGGACCACATCTTGATGAACAAGGGGCTGCTAGGTAATGTAATTAATGATAAAGTGGGCTTTCTTCCCAGACAATTTAGCGGGAAGAGATCATTTCTCACCCTTGGCTTGCTCCCAGTGATAAGAATAAAGGTGAGTGGAGGCTGGAGAAATGTAGAGAGAAAAAAAATGCTACCAGGGTTTGAGGAGGGAGCTACTACTGAAGCAAAAAGGCTGAAAGTGGTAATTTTTTTTTTAATCTTGAAAGTATCTGCTCAGGAATCTCCTGGCCAGGGTTGCTTGAGGGGAGATCGACTGCATTATGGTTTTTGCTCCTCCAAGTGCCAAGCAATGCTGCCTGTGTCTCCAATGGAAGCTGCTTAGTTCCATTGCTGCCAAGTTGAGTTGCTTTTCATTTGCTCCTTCTTCATTCATTGTAAACATGATTGATGTCTCTCTTCAGAAAAATAATCCCTTAGTTTCAGTATTCTCACATTTGTATTCCATTGCTATAAACATGCGGAGAAGGCAATGGCACTCCACTCCAGCACTCTTGCCTGAACAATCCCATGGATGGAGGAGCCTGGTGGGCTGCAGTCCATGGGGTCGTGAAGCATCGGACATGACTGGCAACTTCACTTTCACTTTTCACTTTCATGCACTGGAGAAGGAAATGGCAACCCACTCCAGTGTTCTTGCCTGGAGAATCCCAGGGACGGGGGAGCCTGGTGGGCTGCCATCTATGGGGTCGCACAGAGTCGGACACGACTGAAGCAACTTAGCAGGAGCAACAGCAGCAGCTATAAACCTGAGTGCAGTCGATTTCTAAACGTTTGCTTCCTAAGGGTGCTCCTTTCTCCTCTCAGAATTGTTCCTGTCCTACACTTACTTCGTCCTATTTGTCCTCACCTTAATGATGGTAACATGTACATTCTTGAGGAACTTATTCCAATATCAATTGTAGCCACATCATTAATGTTCCCTTATTTACAGGCTAAATTATCCTGGAGCTGAAAAACATAGCATGTTTCTATGCATGAGACTAAAGCCAGCCTCTTGACCTAGAGTTGGTTAATTTTAATCATCTGGGAAAGCGGAACTGTTCCATCCAGGGCAATATGATCCCCCCACGTCTATGCACACATTGTTGACAAACACTGTGAAGCACCATGTCGAGTACTAATCATGCATAGGACATTGCAGAGAAGATAATAGGAGCTACGGAAAAACAGCCAAATTCCCTTCTGTCAGGATGGAGAAGAGAATGTGAAAGAGGTAAAGGGCAGGGAGGCAGGAGAACTTAGCCCAGTGTTCCTTTGCCTAGGTGGGTAGACAAGTAGGTATCTCATGTACAAAGTGAAGGTAGGATTTAATGAGTCTGTAAAATGAATTAAAAATTGTAATAGAAGAGCCTTTGGAAATTTAAAGAGGTAATTCTTGACAACATGGTTAAAAAATTAAGGGTTATTTTAAAACACATTTATTGGGATTAAAATCGACATATAAATATCATATATTTAAGGAGTGCCATTTAAATTTTGACATATGTATATACTAGTAAAAACATTGCCACAATCAAAATAATAAACATCTTCATCATTCCCAAGGTTCCTTGTGACCCTTTCTATTACCTCTTCGTGCCCTCCCCATCACATCTCCCAAGCCCAGGAAATATTTGCTTTGCTTTCTGTCACTATAGATTAATTTGCATTCTACTGAATCTTACATCAATAGAGTCTAAAAGTATGTACTTTTTTGGGTTGACTTCACTCAGCATAATTATTGTGAGATTCATCCATGTTGCTGTGTGTTCATTCTTTTCATTGCTGAGCAATATTTCATTTATGGGTATATCTTAGTTTGCTTATCCATGTTGATAGACATTTGGGTTGATTCCAATTTGGGCCTATCACAAATAAAGCTTCTATGATAGTCTTTGGAGCTTCCCAGGTGGTACTAGTGGTTAAAAACCTGTCTGCCAATGCAGGAGACATAAGAGATTTGGGTTACATCCCTGGGTGGGAAGATTCCCTGGAGGAGGGCATGGCAGTCAACTCCAATATTCTTGCCTGGAGAATCCCATGGACAGAGGAGCCCGGAGGGCTATGCCCATAGGGTCGTGGAGTTAGACACGACTGAAATGATTTAGCACACATGAGAGTCTTGTGTGGGCATGCTTATGTTTTCACTGTTATAGGCTAAATATCTAGGAGTGGAATGGTCAAATCATACGGTAGGTGTTTAACTCTTAAGAAATTGCCACAAACTGTTCTCCAAAGTGGCTGCACCACTGTACACTCCCACCAGCAGGCTATGAAAACCCTGTTCCTCCACATCCTTGTCAACACTTGGTATGCTCAGTTTTTGTTAGTTTAGACCTTTGAATAAGTATGGTAGTACCTCACTGAGGTTTTCATTTTCATTTCTCCAATGACAAATGATACTGAACATATTTTTATCGCTTATTTGTCATGTGTATATCTTCTTTGATGAAGTGTGTTCAATCTTTTGCCTATTTTATACTGGGATACTTATTTATTTTTTATTGTGCTTGAGAGTTCTTTATATATTCCGGGTCCAAGTCTTTTATCAGAGAAATAGTTTACAAATATAGACCTAGGATTCCGGCGGATTTGGAGGTGAGTAAGAGCTAGATCCTGCTTCGAGGAGCTCACAGTTCAATGAAGGGGTCAGGACAATAAATAATAAAATAATAATAACTGAACAAAAATAATCACTGAAGATTTGGGGGGTTACAATTGAGACTCTTGCAAAGTGCCACGGAGTGCAGAGGAAAATGCACTAAACTCTGCCTGCAAACACTTGGCAGGGTTTCCCAGAGGAAGGGAACTGAAAGCTTTGTTTTGAAATGTGAAGAGTAGGCACAGAACATCTGTTAAGGAATGTTGTAGGCAAGGATAATTTGTGTAAAGGAGGGTAGATTTGGGAATCATTCATTCTGGACAGGTAGGAGTGGGAGAGGATAAAAGAGGTAAGGCGAAGAAGACTAAGACCAGATTGTCAGACTGTGGAAGGTTATGTAGATTAGGCTTAAGAATATGAACTTTACCTTCAAGGCAATACAGAGTCTGATGAAGGGCTTTAAGTATCAGAGTAAATGGTCAGATTAATATTTTAATCAAATGTTCTACATTGATGGTGGAGGATTAGAAGGAAATGAATTCATAAAAATGACGAGAGCCTAAACAAAACAACTGCTATACAGAGAGAGAGAGAGAAAAAAAAAAATGAAGGAATGGATTCACAAGTTCTTTAAGAGGAATGGTATACGTTTAGATGTTACAAGTGAAGCAGATAGTGGTATACAAGATGACTCCCAGATTCTGGTTGGACTAAGTGCATAACTTGAGAACATGTTCACTATGTCCAGGATTACATAAACAGAAACAGGAGAAGCATGGAGTCTTACGGGTCTAGATTACATCATTGATTCATTCTTTGACAAAGTTTTACTGAGTGGCTACCATGTTCTAGGAACTGGGAATCTAATGGAAATCAAAGCAGATACTGTGTTTGTCTTCACAGAGCAAAAAGTCTAGCATGAAAGAGAAAACAGAATAACCTCATAAATTTGTCATTTAAAACAGCTAGCTCTGAATTTCTTAAGAAAAAATAATGGAGTGCCTGGATACTGTACTCAGACCTCAAGAAACAATAGCTTGAGGTAAAGTTTAAAAGGATGTCTAAAGGAGTGAGACTGGTGAACATAAAATAATAATGTTTCAAAAAGAAGGAATAAGGCAGGTTAAATATTATACGACACCCAGGTGAAGGTTTCTAATAAGCAGGCAGAAACACGCACCCAGAAACAAGGCCTTGTAGAAGTTATCAACCGACAGAGACAGGCAACACCAAGGAAGAAAGTGAGAACTTTGGGGGAGGGTTTGCAGGATGAGAGAGAACAAGACTTACGCTTGATCTGTGGAGTGCTAGCACTGAAAACACAGGCAGAGGAGGACAGCAAATCCGTCAAAGAACAAGGAGGGACAGTCAGGCATCTAAGAAGAGAAGAGGCGAAAGTAGAGACAGAGCAAGGAAAGAGAACATTCATGGACACCAATGCTCAGTGGACAGAAACGACTGGGGTTTTTGAATTCTCTTTCCTCTCACCCTGTATGGTAATATTTGCATGTTATTAACTAATTCTGTTAATTATCTTTTGCCAGACTGAACCAGGTTCCGGCTTCATTACTTTTCAAGGAAGGCATGCATATAAAGAAAAAATAGTTTATATTGATCTAAATGTTCTCAAGGGGATTGTTTTGGCATTTTCCCCTTTGCCTGTCATTCTGAAGAGTGATTAATAATTTTGGATTCATGAAATCACTTTCCAGCATATTTTAAATGTAATTACATTTTAAATTGTGTGCTTCTCATTCCATGAAATGAGTCAGAATACTGTGGCCATTTCTTCTCTTCTGGGAAGAAAAATCAAGACCAAAAGAAGGTCTTCCCACCTGCAATAATTTTATGTATATATACACGAATGAGAATGTTTGCCAGGCAGGCTTGCTGTGAGGCTCAAACAAACTACCCAAGAAAAACTACTATCCTTTCCCCTGCCTCCTTGCTTCTATGGGTTGGTCCTGCAAAGGCTAGCTCATCATCTTGTGCATAAAATTAGCTCCAATATCATAGTACTCACTTCACTACCCTTCTATTAATAACAATAATTTCTTAAGAACCTGCTATGTATTATGCACTGTGCTAAGCGTTATTGAACAACACATTTTCTTGCTTAACTTTAAGCAACTGTGTGAAGTAGTATTATGACACCCATGTTTAGAGGAAGCTAAGGCTTAGAGATGCTAAATTATTTCCCACATCTGTTGAACTCTAATATCTTAATGAAATAAAGATTATTTTATCACATGGGATTCAAACAGTTATGGTGCTGCTGCTGCTAAGTCGCTTCAGTCATGTCTGACTCTGTGCGATCCCATAGATGGCAGCCCACCAGGCTCCCCTGTCCCTGGGATTCTCTAGGCAAGAACACTGGAGTGGGTTGCCATTTCCTTCTCCAATGCATGAAGGTGAAAAGTGAAAGTGAAGTCGCTCAGTCGTGTCCGACTCTTCTCGACCCCATGGACTACAGCCTACCAGGCTCCTGTGTCCATGGGATTTTCCAGGCAAGGATACTGGAGTGGGTTGCCATTGCCTTCAATGCTGCAGTAACCAACAAGGTAAAAGTGAAAGTCGCTCAGTCGTGTTCAACTCTTTGCAACACCATGGACTATACAGTCCATGGAATTCTCCAGGCCACGATACTGGAGTGGGTAGCCTTTCCCTTCTCCAGGGGATCTTTCCAATCCAGAGATTGAACCCAGGTCTCCCATATTGCAGGCAGATCCTTTACCAGCTGAGCCACCAGGGAAGCCCAAGAATACTGGAGTGGGTAGCCTATCCCCTCTCCAGCGGATCTTCCTGACCCAGGAATTAAACCGGGGTCTCCTGCATTGCAGGCAGATTCTTTACCAATTGAACTACTAGGGAAGCCCAGTAACCAACAAAACCTATCTCTTAATAACAAATGCTTGTTTCCCACTCACATGGTATGTGCATCATAGGTCAGTTCCATTGGATATCCTCATACCCCATGACTATCAAAACTGTCTTGAAAACTTTTGGTTCTCTCAAAGTAGAAGGGAAGAGTTCTGGATGGTCCTGCATCAGCAATTCAATGCTTTGGCATAGAAGTGACAGGTCCTGACTGCTTCCATTCTCACAACTCATCAGCCAGAGCAAGTCACTTGGCCACAACTCACTGCAAGCCATTCAGTAAATGCAATCTGCCTTAGGACTTGGAAGGCATTAGAGCCCCAAGTAAGCTGCACTAATGACCACACAAAGTGAAAGAGGTTTTAAGTATTAAGTTTCTGCATCCATTTCAGCACCTGCATTGTAGCTTTTAACTGATAAGAACATTAAAATTGCATTGCAGAATCAAAACCATAATGAGATACCACTTTCACATCCATGAGGATGGCTATAATCAAAAAGAAAACAAAACAGTAAGTGTTGAGGAGGGTGTAGAGAAATTGGAATCCTCACACATTGCAGGTGGGAACAGAAGCCACTGGTGGAAACCAGTCTGTCAATTTCTTAGTTACCATATGACTCAGCAATCTACGCTAGGTATATACCCAAGAGGAATGAAAACATATGTGCACATAAAACTTGTACATTAATGCTCATAGTGACATCATTTTTTATCCTCTTTATTTTCTATTTTCAATTAGAGCATAATTACTTAACATTATTGTGATTGTTTTTGCCATACATTAACATGAACTGGCCATTTAGTTAAGTCTTTAGTTTTAGTTTAGTTAAGTCTCTTGGTCAGTCGTGTCCGACTCTTTGCGACCCCATGGACTGTAGCCCACCAGGCTCCTCCGTCCATGGGATTCTCCAGGCAAGAATACTGGAGTAGGTTGCCATTTCCTTCTCCAGGGGATCTTCCCGACCCAGGGATCGAACCCAGGTCTCCCACATTGCAGGCAGACGCTTTAACCTCTGAGGAATTGGCCATAGGTATACATATGTCCCCTCCTTCTTGAACTCCCCTCTCACCCCTCTAGGCTGTCACAGAGCACCAGCTTTGGGTTCCCTCCATCGGTTTTACATATGGTAATGTATATATGTTTCAGGGCTATTCTTTCAAATCATCCCACCCTCGGCTTTCCCACTGTGTCCAAAAGTCTGTTCTTTATGTCCGCATAGTAACATTGTTCATAATAGCCCAAAGTGGAACCAACCCAAATATTCAGCATTGACTGAATGTATAAACAAAGCATGGTACATCTATACAATGGATTACGGCTCTGCCAAAAAAAATAAGAGCAGAAATGCAGGATAAATCTATGCTACAACTTGCATGAATTTTGCAAACATTCTTTTGGACTTCTCTGGCAGTCCAGTGGTTAAGGCTCTGTGCTTCCACTGCAGTGGGCATGGGTTTTATCCCGGGGTGGGGAATCCCACGTGCTACACAGCATGGCCAAAAACAAACAAACAAAAAAATATTATACTGATAGAAGAATGTAGGCGCAGAAAATCACATAGTTTATGAATCCACTTACATGGAATATCTAAAAGAGGCAAATACGTAGATACAGAAAGACTAGTGGTTCCCAAGGGCTGAGGGAATTGGGAGGAAATGGGGAAATGTAACATGGATTAATGTCTGACTGTCAAGGAAAACTGACATTAAATTAATGATGCTGATCCTAGAATAGATCCATCAGGAATATATAAGATAGTATAGGAGGGAAGTACCTCTGAAACAACATCCTGTAGACTGATAAAGTGAAAGTGAAAGTGAAGTCGCTCAGTCGTGTCCGATTCTTTGTGACCCGTGGACTGTAGCCCACCACGCTCCTCCGTCCATGGGATTCTCCAGGCAAGAGTACTCGAGTGGGTTGCCATTCCCTTCTCCAGGGGATCTTCCTGACCCAGGGATTGAACCCAGGTCTCCCATATTGCATGCAGATGCTTTAACCTCTGCACCACCATGGAAGCCCTTAAATACAAGACTCCAAGTACTAACATCAAAGATTTCAAGGGAGGAAAGGAAGCCAGGTTGAAAGAAGAAGGGGGAGGAGGCAGGAGAGGAGGTGTGAAAGGGGTGGCCTTACAGACGTCTCCTGCCACCTACAGATGCCCAGGCGTTATGGGACTTTTCCCTGGGCCTCCAGAGAAGGGAGGACTGGAACTCAGCCCTACCAGAAATCAGACCAGACCAGAACCAGAATTTGAGTTCTCTGCCAAGAGGAGGTGATCAGTCTCTAATCCTCAGCTCAGGCTGAGGGCACTTCGACCAGATTCCCATGTCCAGGACCAGGGGACTAGAAAAACAGAGAAGGATAGGAAGGGTTAAGGAGAGGAAAGAGAGAGGGAAGGGGAGAGAGGTCAATAAAGTCTCTTGTTCCTTGCCGGTCAGGGCACTCTGGCCAGTTGTTATTTACTAGGCAAGTTCAGTTCAGTTGCTCAGTCATATCTGACTCTTTGTGACCCCATGGACTGCAGCACGCCAGGTTTCCCTGTCCATCACTAACTCCCAGCGCTTACTCAAATTCATGTCCATCGAGTCAGTGATGTCATCCCATCATTTTATCTTCTGTTGTCCCCTTCTCCTCTTGACTTCAATCTTTCCCAGCATCAGGGTCTTTTCCAATGAGTCAGTTCTTCGCATCAGGTGGCCAAAGTATTGGATCTTCAGCTTCAGCATCAGTCCTTCCAATGAATATTCAGGGCTGATTTCCTTTAGGATGGACTGGTTGGATCTCTTTGCAGTCCAAAGGACTCTCAAGAGTCTTCTCCAACATCACAGTTCAAAAGTATCAATTCTTCAGTGCTCAGTTCAATTCAGTTGCTCAGTCGTGTCCAACTCTTTGCAACCCCATGAATGGCAGCACGCCAGGCCTCCCTGTCCATCACCATCTCCCAGAGTTCACTCAGACTCACGTCCATCAAGTCAGTGATGCCATCCAGCCATCTCATCCTCTGTCATCCCCTTCTCCTCCTGCCCCCAATCCCTCCCAGCATCAGAGTCTTTTTTTTTCCAATGAGTCAATTCTTCGCATGAGGTGGCCAAAGTACTGGAGTTTCAGCTTCAGCATCATTCCTTCCAAAGAAATCCCAGGGCTGATCTCCTTCCGAATGGACTGGCTAGATCTCCTTGCAGTCCAAGGGACTCTCAAGAGTCTTCTCCAACACCACAGTTCAAAAGCATCAATTCTTCAGCACTCAGCTTTCTTCACAGTCCAACTCTCACATCCATACTTGACTACTGGAAAAACCATAGCCTTGACTAGACAGACCTTTGTTGGCAAAGTAATGTCTCTGCTTTTAAATATGCTATCTAGGTTGGTCATAACTTTTCTTCCAAGGAGTAAGCATCTTTTAATTTCATGGCTGCAATCACCATCTGCAGTGATTTTGGAGCCCCCAAAAATAAAGTCTGATACTGTTTCCACTGTTTCCCCATCTATTTGCCATGAAGTGATGGGACTGGATGCCATGATCTTAGTTTTCTGGATGTTGAGTTTTAAGCCAACTTTTTCGCTCTCCTCTTTCACTTTCATCAAGAGGCTATTTAGTTCTTCTTCACTTTCTGCCATAAAGGTGACGTCATCTGTATATCTGTGGTTACTGATATTACTCCCAGCAATCTTGAGTCCAGCTTTGCTTCATCCAGTCCAGCATTTCACATGATGCATTCTGCAAAGAAGTTAAATAGGCAAGGTGACAATATACAGCCTTGACGTACTCCTTTCCCGATTTGGAGCCAATCTGTTGTTCCATGTACAGTTCTAACTTTCTTCTTGACCTGCATACAGATTTCTCAGGAGACAGGTAAGGTTGTCTGATATTCCCATCTTTTTAAGGATTTTCCAGTTTGTTGTGATACACACAGTCAAAGGCTTTGGCATAGTCAATAAAGCATAAGTGGATGTTTTTCTGGAACTCTCTGGCTTTTTCGATGACCCAACAGATGTTGGCAATTTGATCTCTTGTTCCTCTGCCTTTTCTAAATCCAGCTTGAACATCTAGAAGTTTATGGCACATGTACTGTTGAAGCCTGGCTTGGAGAATTTGAGCATTATTTTGTTAGCATGTGAGATGAATGCAATTGTGCAGTAGTCTGAACATTCTTTGGCATTGCTTTTCTTTGGGATTGGAATGGAAACTGACCTTTTCCAGTCAGTAGTAAAACTGAACTTTATGAGGCAAATTTGGGTTTAACTGTTAGAGGGGGGAAAAAAGGAGGTGGAATATGCTTACTGTCACAAACCCAAGGAGGAAGAGCTCATGGGAAAAAATAACATCAAAATTTTGTTATTACTGTAAGCTATTGCTAAGAGTCGGACACAACTGAGCGACTTCGTTTTGACTTTTCACCTTCATGCATTGGAGAAGGAAATGGCAGCCCACTCCAGTACTCTTGCCTGGAGAATCCCAGAGACAGAGGAGCCTAGTGGGCTGCCATCTATGGGGTCGCACAGAGTCGGACACGACTGAAGCGACTTAGCAGCAGCAGCAGCAGCAGCAGCAGCAGCATGCTGAGTTTATCATATGTAGCTTATCTATGTATCAGATCTTTAAAAATCTCCTCATTTGAAAAAGAGCTATGGACTTGGAACTCCAACTTTGGATGATTTAAGCATACATATATTTTTAATGGCATACAAAAGCTTGGGTATCAGAAATAATTTTCTATGTGAACTAGATACATTTTAAAAATGGAAAAATCAGATGTATTTCATTAAAACACAAAACTGCCAATGGTTAAAAAAGTAATCTTTTCAATAAAAAAGTAATCTCTTTTTGAAAATTCTGTTTAAGAGATGTGCAGGTAACCTGGTAAAATACAGTACCATGAATGTCTGAGAAGTCACAAACTATATTCATAATTACATCCAAGGTGAGACATGGTTCCTAAGTATACTGATTTGAAATTGACTCAAAACAATGCAACCAAAGTGTCACACAACTAATATTTGTAGACAAAATTTTGTTTAAGAAAAGACGATCTTCTTGGGTTAGAACAAATTAAAATAAACAAAGAGACACTGGATCAAATTCCAGATCTTTTCAGTCTTGGAAAAAGACCAACTACTTCTTCCTGTATGGAATATTTAGAATTTTTGACTCGAAACTAAGAAGGTGCATGTGGGATAGGTGAGGGCTTCTCTACTCACCTCTACATTTTTAATAAAAGATGATTCAAAGTTGGGGAAGTTCCCCAAAAGAAGTTTGGCTAAATAAGATTAGATTGTAAATTATTTGGAAAGAAAAGTTCTTCCTTAGGCAATTAAAAAGAATTCTGAGAGAAGGTAGGGTGACCAGGGAGGAAATACAGCTCAAATAAGAAATTTTTGAGAACATTGGATCTCCAAAGGGAAGAGAGATTTAGTCTTTCAAAACGTGATAGGCTGAAGATGGAGACATTCCCCCACCCCAGCAGAGCAGTGCCATTAGCAGATATCTGTAAGTGATATAACAAGATATACAACAGGATATCTGTAAGTGAAACCACATGGCTGTTAGGTATGTTACCCCTACCTGAAGCCAGATGCTAATTACACATGTGGAGAGTCCCTCACCAGATCCCAAGCAAGCAGCATTCAAGTCAGTTAAATTACCGGAGATCATAAAGTCTGAACTACATAGACATCAAACTATTAAAATAAATTACTTTCTCCTCATCTCTTCTAGATCCAAGTAGGAATTCCAACATGCAATGGGGCTGTTTGGATTTTGGCAAAGCTGTAACCCACATTTGGAAATCTTATGACACTCTATTCACCAAGTTCTCTAGAAAAAAGTGACTGATCAGTCCTCATCTGTAGTAGTTGTACACAGAATTAAGCATTAGATGGGCCAAAATCCCTGTAAAATATGGATAATTACATCACAATATTCTATAGCTACAATTTGCTGAATTCTCATTTGTTTTGTATTTGGATTAAAACTTCTGGGATATATCCAAAAATGTTGGGAATTGATTGTACAGGGATTTGGGGGTATTTAAATGTAATGTGATTATAGAATTACAAATGAAATTTGCCACAATCCAAATGTGCTAGTGTTTTCTGGTTGACTCTTATAGTATTTTGACAATTCATAAAAATTATTCTACCTGAAGTCTTGGGATTAAGTTTTATAAGTATCTCAAACTTCTCAATATCAGTTTGGTTGTATTCTGGAACACTTGTAAGCAGTTTTTGAAAAAATAGACTGGTATAACAACCAGATAAGTAATGTCAATATTTTTTGCACCAGTTATCTATCGCTGCAGTAATGTTGCATGACAAACAAACAAAAACCCTCAGTAGCATAAAACAGTGTTTATTGTTTACACATTTCGAGTGGCTGGTTAAATAGGCTCTGCCATTCTTGCCTAGGCTCGCCTACACATGTGGGTATTGTTCCCTATTGGTTGATCTTGTCTGCCTGTGGCTTGTGTAAATGGGGCAACTCAAATATGTTACACGTAGCTTTCACCCTCCTGGGTATGTTTTTATGACAGGGGCAGAGATGCAAGGGAGACAGCAGAAATATACAAGGCTTCTTGAGAACTAGGTTCAGAAATGACACACCATCATCTTCACCAAATCCTAGTGGCAAAAGCATATCACAAGGCCAACTCAGATTAAAACAAGATGGGAAAACACATTATGCCTCTCTAGCGAAACTGCAAAGTAACATGGCAAAGGGTATGGACAACAGAGGATGAGATGGTTAGATGGCATCACTGATTCAATGGACATGAATGTGGGCAAACTCTGGGAGATGGTGAGGGAGAGAGAAGCCTGGCGTGCTGCAGTCCATGGGGTCCCAAAGAGTTGGACAGGACTTGGGGGCTGAGTGACGACAGTGAAAGGGTATGGACACGAGAAAGGGAATGCAAGTGAAAAGTTAGGACTCTGAATAGAATCAATCCGCTAAATATATTAATAGATAAACACAAAGGCCTTTAAAAAGTTGCCATTCAATATTAAGGTTCCAGTGATAAATAAGAAATCATGACACTATGACCCATAACAATAAAAAGTTAAAGAGTTTTGGGGAAAGCTTAATGGTTTATAATTAGCTGTATTTACCTATTCCTTGTTATTGCTGGCAAAGTTATGAGAATCTGGCTGAGACACTGGGTAGCCTGTGTTTCTGTATTCTCTGGTGTTCTCTGGGAAGAATGTTGAGTGTTTGGATTCATTTCTCTTTTTAGACAACTGGTGATTGACAGGTACAGACGAGGGAGTTCATTCAGACTAAGGGTTAGATAATGTTTTCTGCAAAAGGCAAGGTGGGAAACATCTTTGGTTTTGTGGGCTAGATAATCTCTATCATGACCATTCAATTCTGCTCTTCAAGTGCAAAAACAACCAGAGCAACATGTAAACAAATGGGCATGGCTGCATTCCAATAAAATTTTATTTGAAACATGAGGCCGTGGGCCAGATATGGCTTATGGGCTGTAGTTTGCTGGCTCCTCCTCTAGATTCTCATACTTTGGGGTCAATTTCATCACGCTTGAGCAAGAGAGAAAGAAGAAAAAATAAAGACTCTTAAATCTGGAACAACAATATAAATCAAGAGCATTGTTTGCAGTAACAAAATATGGCCTGGTACACCAGGAGCTCCATAGACAGAGGAACCTGGTGGGCTACAGTCCATGGGGTCGCAAAGAGTCGGGCACGATTGAGCAACTAACACTTTCCCTTCAGGAGTTAATGGAAGGAATAAATAAACTGGGTTAATAAACTTTCATATTAGAGAAAGGTAAAAAATATATCTGATATTTGAGGTGGTTTGAAAGTCCCATGTCGTGTTGTTTTGCTTTGAGCTCTCTTGTGAAATAATACAATGTACTCTCCCTGGTACCCACATATTTGTCTCTTTGGGGATAAGAGAACTCAAAATAAATCTGGAATATCTTGTTGAAGGCCCTTAAAAGGGCCCCTCTCAGGCATGCTGAAACAAACTGAACATCCAAAAGTAAGCAATAATTACTAAATTGGGACCAGCTGAGCCTGTGGATGGCATTCTATTCATATTGAGTCATAAAAGGCAAATAATAAATATGCATTCAAGAGAACATTCCTATTGCCTACCAATTTGAGTTAATTATTTGTATCCAATTACCAGAACAGGAAGAGGGTAGAGGACAAATAATTCAAGTGATAAAGGAACATGGAACATTTTAGTTTGTTTAATGGATATAATACTTTCCTTTCTTTGGGCAGTTTGAATATTTTTATATCTCTCCTTTGAGCTACAAATCAGCATATTCCCATTAGTCATGTCATCTCTCCATGGATGTCTCAAACATAAATCCCAAACCGAGCCATCAAATTCTGACACATATGCACACACACAGAAACATTTCTCTTCCAGTATTTCACAGCCCTATAAAGGAACCACCACCGGCTCAACTGAATTAGCCACACTCCATGTTCAACTGATTGCTGAATCTGCATTCTTTTCCACTTCCCCATCTCTCAAGTTTATCTTCTCTCCATAGACACCACCACTCTGGTTCACAACAGGATTCTTTTTGGGACAGGGACCACTGTCATGGCTTCCTAATTGGTCCCCTCCCTGAAATTTTCACTTTCCTCTAGTACATTCTCCATTCTCTGGTTATCTAAACACAAATACAGTCATATCACCTTTCTTTGCAACCTTCTGATGCATCCTAAAGCCTTTACAACAAAGGCCAGATGCCTTAACTCAGCTCATGGAGCCTTCCACCATTTGGCTGCAGCCTGGCTGTTCTACTTCACTCACCTTTCCCTTCGCCCACTCCGCTCAGCCTTTCTGAGCCATCTTGCTTGCACCAGCGCTTCTGTGACCTCACACGGATTATTCTCTCCCCACACCCATCTCTTCTCAACCCATTCACCTGCTTCCCTCATATGCTTTCCTTCCCTTTAGAGGGCATTTTTTAATCTTACTGATTTTTACTTCAGGGCTCAAGAGGGTAGGGGCTGCTCCTGATTCATATACTGTGGCATTCCCAGTCCCAGCACCACTGCTGGCACATAACAGATGCTCCCTAAATAACTGATGAATGGGTGAATTAATACTTTAATTAATTTACTATATATAACTTTGGTAGGAGTTACCAAATTTATTTTAGGCAAAGAATGCCTAATTTGGGGAAAAAATACATCTTTGGCTACACTATAATGTTATTAATGTTAGAGTCCATAATTTTCTTAATTAACTTTATATCCCAAGTTGGTTGGGATATATCCCCACTTTATATCTTAACTTGGTTCAGATAAGCAATGACTCCGCAACTTTCTAACTCTGAAACCTGTACGTGCTTCTACTAATCTGGGACTCTAAACAATTAAACAGCTATTTCTCAGATGAGGACACTGAGGCACAGAGAGAGTAAAAAAATTGCCCAAATTCACACAGCTAGTGAATCACAGAGCCTGCCACTGAATCTGGATTTTCTGCCCCTGAATCTTTGCCAGTTACTTTATTCCAGTGTGAAGAGTTTAGGTCAGCATATGAAATCGGAGAGTATAGTGCCCAAGATTACTTTCACTCCTGACACCAACTGGAAGTTTGAGAGGGGTTCCCCAAAGCACTCTCAGGTTCAACTCACTGAACTCACAGAAAGCTCTCATATTCATCAGTTCAGTTCAGTCGCTCAGTCGTGTCCGACTCTGTGGCCCCATGGACTGCAGCACGCCAGGCCTCCCTGTCTGTCACCAACTCCCGGAGTTTACCCAAACCCATGTCCATTTCTTATATTCATGCTTATGGTTTATTATAGGAAAAGGAGACAGATTAAAGTCAGTCAGGGGAAGACATGCAAAGGGCAGAGTACAGGAAGGTTCCAAACACAAAACTTTCATTAACCTCTCCTGGTGAAGTCAAAATATGTTGCTTTCCAGATATCAGTATGTGACAACACGTATGTAGTATTGCCAACTGGGGAAGCTAACTCAAGACTCAGCATTCAGTTTTGATTGGGGATCCATTGTGTAAGCAGATTGATCAGTTCCTTACATGGTTGATCTCAGTCTCCAGGCCAACTGATGCCACACAACCCAAAGCCCACATCCTAAACTACATTGTTCATCTTTCTGGCATGGCCAGCCCTCACTTTAAGACTATATGGATGTGCCTCCAGAAACCCAGCCCCAGACAAATAATGATCTGACTTCTATCAAATAAATTTGGTGTATGATTTCTAGAATTTAATAAAAGTACACCATCTGTAGTTCTTTTTGCAGGGCTCCTTTCACTCAGTATGTTTTGAGATTTATCTCTGCAGTTGCATTTATCAATAGTTTATCCTTTCAATTGTTTAAAATTCTTCCATCGTTTGATTTTGCCATACTTTGTTTTCCATTCTTCTGTTAATTTTCTGAAAATTTGAGTGGTTTATAATCGTTTGCTCTTGTGAATAAAGATGCTACTAACTTTCTTATCTAAAAAAAAAAAAGACTCTATGGGAGTGGCCATAGCCCACCCTAAACCACTTTGTTAGACTACCTAGTATGACTCAAGGCACCCAGGAATATAAGGACACTCCTATCAGGCAGAACATTACAAGAGCTCAGAGATTACCACCCAGAAACAGGGCAAATGCCAAATATTCTCTTTGGGTCAAATTCTTCACTACACAACCATGTTGGGGAAAGAGCTGGGAACAGAATAAAAACATGTAGAAAATGAAGACAGCTGGTAACTGTATGTGTATCTAAACATACGTCAATATGGCTTGTTGAAATAAAAATTGGAATCTTGGTTTGGTTACTCTCCTCTGGCCAGAAAATCAGATGAACTGGGAAATGCGAAAAGTCCAAGATGAAAGGGATTATATCATTGTCATGGTTCAGATATGGCTCCTGTAGCTTATAGGAAGAAGTGCAACTGTGGAAAGTGATAAAAGCACAGAGCTCATTGTTTGAGGAGGAAAGTCTGCTTGGTTTATGGAGGGTTTTTTTTAGGAGCTCTCAGTTGTTTTAAGTTTTAAAAATTGATATCCATTATCAGACCAGCAACAGTCAACTCCTGGGGCTTTTTGCTAAAATTAGTTTTGATACCTTAAAGAATATTGATGACATTTTAGAACAGAACAGCCTAACAGATCCAAAATAAAAGCTTTCTAAAAAAGACTTTATCCTTTAGCTTTATCAAGAGGCCAAAAAAGAAATAAAAATGAGTTCTGCTATTAGACGTAAAGGCTCCAGTCATTTCTATTTATACAACCGCTCAGTTTTACCTCGCATAACATAAAATAAAAGGAAGCGGTGGCATGAGTGAGCTGGGTAGTACATAATAATTCCTTTTTAATTTATTTTCCTTTGGTATCATTTTTAATTATCTAAAGACGAGGACTGTCTCTGGTGTCCTGAAACCCCAAAGTACTGCTTCCTAAGTTCTCTGCTCAATCTTCTCCTTTCACAGATCCCCTCATAAGCTCCCTAAGACCCTAAGACATCTTCTGTTTCTTGGATTTCCCTTGGAAGGAGGAAAAATCTGTGGTTATCAGGGTAGATAATGTTCATGTGTTATTCCACTTCCCAAGAGGACTGGCAATTAAGAGACTATCATGCAGATGAAATTTTCTAGCTCTATTTACCATGGTGAGTTTATTAGGAGAGGGAAAGCTCTGCTGTAGTAACAGACCTCCAAATTTCAATGGATTGACACAGTACAGACATTTAGAGCCCAGATTCCTGTGGATTGGGGGCTTCTCTTGCATGCCTTTCTTCCAAATACCCGCGCAGGGACTAGTGACTTAATTTGTGACTCTGCCATCATAGAGTCTTTTGCTTCTAGTTGTGTGGACATAAGAGTGAGAAAGACTGGAAGAGGTAACCCATTCTTAATTTCCTGGTGCTGAATGTGACACAGCACTTCTACTCCAGGTGCATTGGTCAGGATAACTCGCAAAGAAGCATGATCACTGGGAAATGTAGAGAACAAAGTGCAGTATGTTTGGGAGACAGAGGGAATTTCAGGAATCTACAAATCATATTAGCAGAGAATTACCCCCTCCACCAATAGATTAGCTCAAGTTTGTATCAATTTTAGCAAACCTTTCTTGTGAATCTATCATGAGCCAAGAGTTGTGTTAAATGCTGGGCACACACAAAAGTAGAATGTGGTTGTTATCCTCACGAACACCACTTGAGTGAGGAAGGTTAACAGGTAAACCCCTAGCTATAATGCAGCATGACATTTACAATAATAGTTATACAGATTACATTTGTACGCTGTGTAACTCTTCGAGATTGCAATGTAAGGGTGAGAATTACGGAGAGCTTGACAAAGTAACTAACTTCTACAGGCAGAGCAAAGAGGAAAGATGATTAAACCTAGGAGGAAGAGCTAATAATGTCAAAACTGCAAAAAGCAACCAAGAATGTGGTGTGTTAAAGAAGTGACAGAGGAATGCAGAAGGTCATTTCAAGGTGGGATTGAGAACAGGAGGCTGCAGAGCTGGGCTGGGTCAGCCTTTATAGGTGCTTCCTTTTAGACATGCTGAGGTGCTTAGGGTCCTGTGGGCGAAGGCAAACACCTGAAGAGTTCTTGGAAGGGAGATGATCAGTGTTCAAGCTCCTCTTGAAGCTTAAAAAATTCCTAACCTTACTGAACTTTCAACCATGAGCCAAGTGCCAAGTGGAGCATTTTGTGGTCATGAACTTCTTTCACCCTCTCAGAAATCTTATGCATGCTAAGTTGCTTCAGTCGTGTCTAACTCTCTGCGACCCTATGGACTGTAGCCCGCCAGGCGCCTCCGTCCATGGAATTCTCCAGGTAAGAATACTGCAGGGGAGCTTCCTGACCCAGGGATTAAACCCACGTCTCCTGCATTGCCAGGCAGGTTCTTTACCACTAGCGCCACCTGGGAAGCCTTGAGGTAGCATTATTATTGCTATTTCCATATGAAGAAATGTGAGGCACGGAGAAGGTCATTAATCTTCCCAAGGACATACAACTAGCATGTGATGAAGCCAGGATTAAAACCTAGGCAATGTCAGATCCTTTATGTAGACCACAGCTGTCCGATAGAAATATAATGTGAACCCCATAAAAAATTAAACGTTTTCTATAGCCACATGAAAAAAAGTAAAAAAAGCAAGAAAGAAAACAGGTGAAATTGATTTAAATAATTTTTCATTTAACCCAATATAGACAAAATATTATTACTTCAACCTTTAACCAATATAAAACATTGTTAATGAGTTATTTTATATTATTTTTCCATACAAGGCCTTTGACATCAGTATTTCACACTTGTAACTTATCGCCATTCAGGCTAATCACTTTCCACACAGTCAAAAGTTACATGTGACAGGTGGCTATGTACTGGACAGCACTAACCTTGAAGGTTTATTTCTGTGGTTTTAGGGGAATTTAGCTCAAAGGTACTGAGAAGCCATAAAGCTAAATGTCTCTCCGTTTTCAGGTGATTTGTTTATAATCACACGTACAGATTCCACAAACTGATTAAACAGCTAGATTTTAGATAATTTTCTCCTCTCAAAACTTATTCAAAAGCCCTCCTTCCCTCCTCCTGGCAGTTTCCAGTAGTAATTATACCTCCATTTGTGAATTAGCACAGCTGGCATGGATAGGTGTCATGGTTCATTGTCATGACTGCAAACGACAGATGGATTATTCAAACTCTACATGCCGAAGGGACCACGAGCTGCCTAGTATCTAGGAAATTTTCTCTTCCAAGTTTGATTCCCTCAGAGAGATGGTAGGTGTTATGCATGCCCAACATGTTTTGAATGCCAATGTGTAAATTCTAGTAATTCCAATTGGGGTTAGCTTGCTGCACTCAGAGGAGTCACATCAAACATGGATAACTGAGTTTCCCAAACAGAGGATGACCTCACTGTTTGCCCTTCACAAATACTCATGGTCCCTTAGCCTATTTAACTAAACTTCTATGTAAACATGCCCTGTGGGGAGTTTATAAAGCCACTGAATACTCTCTCCCAAGCCTCCTCTCCCCACTAGACTTCTTTGCGTCCATGATATACCTTTATTGAAAATCTACCCCTCTGCCATTCCCATGCCAGCCAAGATAACTAAGATTATATTCTGAAGCACAAGATACAAATGATTTACTTGTCTGTGGGAAAAATTTTGCCTTTGTTTACATTGCCAACAGAGTAAATCTTCTCTCTTTCAAAATCTACAATTTAATAAACCTTTGGGAGTCTCTATGACTAAGGAATTATCCCAGATATTGGGAGATGGCAAAGGATACACAAAGGATTATATACTGCCCCTGACTACAAGTAAAATAGCACAGTGGCTAAAAGTTTAGATCCCAGGCTGAGATAAAGCTAAGTGAGAGCTACAGCTTCCTAGCCTATATGACTTTGAAGTGATCTACTTAAACTCTCTAAGCCACAGTGTCTACATCTATATAATGGTGTCAATGAAGGCACTGTTGTGACAATTAAAGTATGAAATATAGACAGCATTTAGCTTAGCAGCTGGCAAAAAAATAAGTGGTTGATAAATATTCTTTTTTACTGTCTTTTTTTTTTTTTCTTTCTACTGTTGTCATCTAGGGAGAAAGGCAGACACATAAATACTAATAATGAAAACCCACTGTGCAACAAACACTAGTTGTGATGCAAATCAATTCTGGGCAGGTAGAAGAACTATTCATTCTGATTTGGGTTAGAGATGTTTTAATGGAGGTGCTAGCATCTGCCTAGGGCTTTGAAGCATGAAAAGGGAGAGAGACGAAAGAAGAAAATTCTTGGCAAAGTCATTTATAGCGGAAGTGTCATATATAGTCTAGTAATAACAATAGAAGAGATTGGTGTCTTGGGTCATTGGAATTTGGCTTAAAGAATTGTTTGGTTCTCAGTAAGGGTCTTGAATATTAGATGAAGAAATCTGTGGCTTTCTTAAATGGACAACTGTTCCTCATTTGTGAAAAGGGCAATCATAATACAGCATGTGTTTTTTAGAATGATAATATTGAAGGCATTGTAGAAAACAAAATTAAGATGGTAACCATCTGGGCAGTTTCAAGATAGGGCTGGAATTTAAGATGGCTCAAGAAAAATTAACTTCTTGACTTTCAAGCCTCACCCCCTATTAGTACAAAGACATTCTCGACATAAAAGAGATTATGTCAGAGACTATGAACTCTATTCAGCCTCCCTTTTTACCCTGGGAATTCTTAAGACTTGAAGAAGTATGAAAAATAGATCTGGAAAATACTGCCAACCCTAGTTAGGACAATAAATAAATTGAAGAGCTCTTGTTTTCAGTATCTAGTATAATCATAAAAAATTTGTCCTTTGATAACAGACAAGCCTGGGAAACTTTAAAAATACCAATGCCTATGTACCATCTAAGTCTAATTACATCAGAATCTCTGAGTCTGAAAACCACTGATATCTCTCAGGTGTTTGGTACAAATTTGGATATTTAATAACCAGTGACTTTGATGGCCAAGTGCATGCCAGTCCTTTGTAAATATTCTGTGAATGTATGAAATAAATGATTGTCCTCTAAAGAAATAGCAATTTGACTTATTATTTGTGATAATCTATACACAGTGTTTGGAGAAGGCAATGGCACCCCACTCCAGTACTCTTGCCTGGAAAATCCCATGGACAGAGGAGCCTGGTGGGCTGCAGCCCATGGGGTTGCTAAGTCGGACACGACTGAGCGACTTCACTTTCACTTTTCACTTTCCTGCGTTGGAGAAGGAAATGGCAACCCACTCCAGTGTTCTTGCCTGGAGAATCCCAGGGATGGGGGAGCCTGGTGGGCTGCCGTCTATGGGGTTGCACAGAGTCGGATACGACTGAAGCGACTTAGCAGCAGCATACACAGTGTTGAACAAAGACCATCTAATTGATATGAGTCTTCAGCTCCCTTCTCTACATGCATGCTTTGTAGAGAAGTGACTTATCAAGGAAAAGTTCACAATTCCAAAGCCTCTCAGCATGGAATTCTTTCCTTTACCGTGATGATAATGAGAGATCACAAGAAGCATAGGAGTATCAGCCTAGTGTAGTGCTTCTGAAATATTCCACCAAAATATTCATTAAGGTAAAAAAAAAGAATCTATTCTCAAGGAACTAGCTGGCTTATTATTTTTTTTTTTGAGCTAAGTCTTTTGTGAACATTACATTTATATAATATGTTAATACTTTCTTATTTTAAAAAATAGCATAAAACTAAATTCTATCAGGTAAAAATAACATGCCAGAAAGATGCACCATGGCTTTCCTGTAGCTTCCCAAGTCCTTTGGTACTCTGCCTGACACCTCAAGAATGAAAGTATAGTAGTTTAAGAAGCATGATGAGCAGAGAAAAGGTTTCACTCAAGATTATCAGACTTGAGACTTATATAATTCTGCTACTAATTAAGTTGTCTTAGTAAATAATTTGACCTTTCTGGCTCACACACACACACATACTAAATGATATCTGAGGGACCTTTCATATTAAAATCATTCAAGATG
The DNA here is from genome assembly GCF_032405125.1 of Capricornis sumatraensis. Lineage (NCBI taxonomy): Eukaryota > Metazoa > Chordata > Mammalia > Artiodactyla > Bovidae > Capricornis > Capricornis sumatraensis. Next base: position 133,106,565 of record NC_091092.1, on the reverse strand, counting down.
GGGCTTCCTGGTGTCTCAGTGGTAAAGAATCCACCTGCCAATGCAGGAGACACAGGTTCGATCCCTGGTCCGGGAAGATCCCACATGCCGTGGAGCAATGCAGCCTGTGCACCGTGACTATTGAGCCTGTGCTCTGGAACCCGGGAGCCACAACTATGAAAAGCTTTTGCACCGCAACTGGAGAACAGCCCCCATGGCAATGAAGACTCAGCACAGCCAAAAAAAAAGTATAAAATTATAAAAAACATTCAGGATGGAAATTTTGTATAATTTTGAAATCTTAAAAGGAACTGGAAGTTAGAGACTTGTTTAGGTACTAAAGGGTTGAAATAAGAAAATCCTTGAATGAGAGGTGTGTGTGTGTATGTGTGTGTGGGCACACACTCAGTTGCTCAGTCGTGTCCAACTCTTTGGGACCCTGTGGACTGTAGCCCATTAGGCTCCTCTGTCCAGGGGATTCTCCAGGCAAGAATACTGGAGTGGGCTGCCATTTTTCCTCCAGAGGATCTTTCCAACCCAGGGGTTGAACCTGCATATCTTGTGTCTCCTGCATTGGCAGGTGGATTCTTTACCACTGAGCCCCCTGGGAAGCCCTGAATCCATTATGCAGAGGCATACATTTACTCAAGTTTAGATATCTTACTTTTCACCTCTAAGATCAACTTTAGAACTTATATTTCATGCACTTGCTGATTAGTTGCTTTTTTAAATGGATGTAGTAAACAATTTCCTTAGATTGTGTTTCAATTATCTATTTCTGCAATATAAGCTATCCCAAGATATAGTGGCTTAGAACAGCAAGGATGTGTTACTCCTCACAGTTCTGTGGGTTGACTGGGAAGTTCTATGCTCTCACTAGAGCTCACTGCAGTCAGCCGGCGACTCTGCTTGGATGGCTGGGCCTCTCTCTTCATGTGGCCTTTCAATGTCAGCTTCTCCACCATGGTCTCAGGGTTCCAGGAGAGCAAAACTCACTGCATAAGCGTGTATCAAATCTCTGCCTGAATCACATGTATTGTTTTGATGGCCAAAGCAAGGCACATGGCCAAGTCCAGAGTCCAAGAGGGAGAGGACGAAACAGGGCAAGACCTCTGGGAGGTATGATGAATTGGGAACCATTATTTAACAATCTACCACAAATCCTTGTCTATTTGATGAAAGTGGGAGAGAACACTGTGATTTCAGGAGTGCTATGAAGACATTTTCCAGTACTATTGCCTGGAAAATCCCGTGGATGGAGGAGCCTGATAGACTGAGCGACTTCACTTTCACTTTTCATGAAGACATTCTCTGTAAAATATCTCTCTTTGTTACATAACCAGAAAAACTATGCTCAGAGCTTCATTCTATCAGATTAAGGCAGTGGTTCTCTAGAGTTCATTTCAGGACTATTGTGGCATTTTCTCAAAATCAGATAGATGCTTGGTTCCCTACATAGAGCAATAGAATCAAATCACTCCACCTGATTAAGACTGGGCTGTGTGGCAAATTCCATTTCCAGTAACGATGGATTTACTTGTGGGAGACCAAAGCAAAAGTGAAGTATCGGTTCCCAAGGAGTGCTGGGTGAGAAGGTAACTCATTGATGTTTTCAGATCCCTCCTTTCCAAGTCCTGAAGAAATGGTAAAGCTCCTCAGTCTGGAATGTGGGAATTGTTGCCAATGATTGTTTTGTTCTCCAGTCTCTCAATCAAAACTGAGAGAGAGTTTCATTTTAATATCCTGATACAAAAAAATTAAGTGACTAATACTTAGGAAGTTACATATTCCTTTATGCTCGCTTGCTTAGCCGTGTCCGACTCTTTGCAACCCTATGCTGCTGCTGCTAAGTCGCATCAGTCGTGTCCGACTCTGTGAGACCCTATAGACAGCAGCCCACCAGGCTCTGCTGTCCCGGGATTCTCCAGGCAAGAACACTGGAGTGGGTTGCCATTTCCTTCTCTAAGGCATGAAAGTGAAAAGTAAAAGTGAAGTCGCTCAGTCGTGTCTGACTCTTTGCGACCCCATGGACTGAAGCCTACCAGGCTCCTCCGTCCATGGGATTTTCCAGGCAAGAGTACCAACCCTATGGAAGTGATAAAAACAGTGACTGGCTGATGTGATTAGGACTCACTCTTGTGGAAGATACCGGGTATTATAAATTAGCACATAATTTATTTACTTGTGTAAAGGACATAAAATATTTGAAAGGAATGAGACATACTAATGAAACACTCACTGGTGATTAGGGAAATTAATGCAAAACCAAATCTATCACCAAATGTAACTATGGCTTAATCCAACTCCTAAATTAAGGAGTCTTCTAAAGTTGAATAAAGTAATTAATCAAAGTTGAAAAAAGCGGTTTACCATGATCCTTTTGTGACAGTCAGTGTTTCTGGGATCAGCCCAGGCCTCTGGAGGTCTCAGAGGAGCGGCACGTTGGCTTTCTCATCGCACTCTGCTAGCTGGGCATTCTGCACAGAGACTCTCCCCTGCTCAGGGAGGAGAACTTGCCTGCCCTTCCAACTTCCTTGGGTCCTCTTATCCATGTGGCAAAAGCAAGGGGAGAAATCACAGAACTCATTGTGACTTTTCAGGTCTCAAGTTGAGAAAGTACTTCACTCACACCACCTCTTCTTTTCGTCAAAGAAGCTTACGTCGGCACACATAATTGTTATAAATGCTAACTTCAATCAGATGCTCAAGATTATCCATTAACCATTCAAACAGGCACCTGGCTCCTTTTGAAACAGTTCTATTTTTTAAGGGCTACACCCTCTTTTTTATTTTTGGACGCTGCTTTTGAAATTCACTTAAAAATAACTCTTTCCAAATGAGCAGGTAAAGGCACTGTTGAAGCCCTGGGTGATGTGATTGGAGAAAGAAAAACTGGGGCTTTTTTCCACTTGCAGGACTCAGTCATGATGCAGATCACATCCACGCATGTTGAGCAGAGAAACAGCCCTGATTTGATTCGTAAGACTGGACCTGTAATTCTGGCTCTGTCATCAATTATTTGTGAAGTCCTGAACATGTCATTTCCCCATGTGGGAAATTATTTTCTGCATGGTCAAAATAGGGTGGTGGTGTGCTAGCTGATTTCCAAAGTGATTGCCAGGTCAAACAGTTGATGATTCCGGGCACACTACTTGTCTCGGTACTGTTTTGACTTGGTCTGCTGTTTGAGGTCATAAATATTTTGATAACCTTCCATCAGTATTTGGAATCTAAATTTAAGAAAATGTTACACTAATGTTTTAAGAAAACAAGGAGATGAAGGACTGTCTTTATGTAGCAGGAATTTTATCCTTAATGCCTTAATAGTTGGCAGCTTTTTCTTCTTGAAAGCTATCTGTGAACCTCTATGGGATTACATATTCTTTAGGGGGGGGTCTCTTCTTAATTACCACGTGTGGACAGTTAGGAACCTATTCATGACCAGACCAGGTAGGTTAGCAAATTATTTATCCTTTTATTCTCTGAGGCAACTGCAACCCTTTTACTGTCCACTAAGGTATTCTAAATGCAGAAGCCTGGAACAACGCCTCACTGAAAAGATGCCATTTCAAAATGTTCTGAGACTGGGCATTTCAATCTCTACCACACACAAACCACCTGGGGATCTTGTTAAGATGCAGGTTCTGAATCAGTAGGTCTGTGATGGGATACGAGATTCTGCATTTCTAGCAAGCTCCCAGCTGGGCCCAAGGCTGCTAGCCTTTTGTGCAGCAAGGCACTAAGGGACTGGATAAAATGTGTGTGGATTTTGTATCATTTATGAGTCAGTTTGCCCATTATAAAGATAGATAGGCTGTACACCACTTCCAAAAAACACTACCTGAGCTAATGTAAGAAGAAGGATCTCTTTCTAAATAGCACATCAATAGAATGGCATGTTTCAACTTTAAATATTCATGACTTGTCTTCCTCTTGTTTCAAGAGTTTTGACATTTACTTCAGTAACTACTGTCACTTTCAAATGGTGACCCATATTTTTGTCCTTTGTAAATCCCCTGTGTTATTATTCACGCCTTTGTTCTGTTTCTACTCTTGGAAGCTGCCTTTATCGCGTTTGCCAGGTGGATTCTGCACATATCCGGAATTAATCTCCATGGCCCATCAGAATGCAGCCAACTCCATTTGATCAAGAGAAGAAGCAGGACAGAGACAGTGACTGTGGGGAGAGATTGGAAGGCTGATGACCACTGTAACTTACTCCGATCAGACAAAACAAAAAGCCACGTTCTGCTCACATCGTTTTAGAACTAGCAATGCTAGAATCTTAACGTGTTTTGCTAAATCCATTGCAGGGTTGTCTTCTAGACACACAGATTGACATGTTAGCTTCACAGAGTCTCTGTTTCTCAAGATTATCCATATTACACAATATTTCAGAACTGACAAAATGCCTATTTCTGAGTCCATTTGGGATTTGAGTTGCAGGAAATGTTTAAAGGGAATGGGAGGTCCTTTTAATTGTGCTAAAATCTCTAAATATATTATTCATCCTCTAAGTCTATTTAGTGTATTTAACACATAGCCACTTATGCATGAGTCTCCTATGAGAGGCTGATTTTTTTTATTAAAAAGAAAAGTCATTTTCTGATTAAGAAGCAGTTCCTTTTTAAATGAAATTTCTTTTGGTTCTGCTATACAGAAATAAATCACCAAGGCTCTCTCAGAAAACGCTGTAAATATTTTGCACCTGTGCACTTTTACAATAAAACCTGAAGTCATTTAAGACCCTCAATTAGTCTTTGCCAAGGTTAAGTACATTTGAGTATTAGCACGTTATTGCATAATACAGTGAGTTGGCAGAACAGAAAGCCATCGGCCAAGTTTAAATGTTCATAGGTTCTTAATTTGGGGGGAGACCTTGAGGCAGGCAATTAACAAATACTTTATATTTTAATTTTTCAGGTAAAGAAATCCAGAAGAGGTTAACTAATTTAACCCAAGATCTGAGCAGGTTAAATGGACAGGGGAGAAGCTACTGTTTGGTGGTACCTGTCAGTGTAGTGGCTTAACTGGGGCAGGCGAGGGGGAATGATGTTTTAAAAATGACCTCTTGACAATATTTCTTTAATGTTGCTAATATACATTGCTTTCTCTCCTGGGAGGTCTATGTCTCTTTCTTTTCCCATAGAAATAAAAGAGCAATCGTTGATAGGTAGCTTTTGGTTATGTGCCTCAGTACTGTTGTATCTGCAGTCATTGAGGACAAACTTGTGGTTGCCAAGCTGGAGGGGCTGGGGGAGGCATGGAGTGAGAGTTTGCGGTGAGAAGCTGTAAACTATTATATATAGGATGGATAAACAATAAGATCTTACTGTATAGCACAGGGAACTATATTCCATATCCTATAATAAATCATAAAAGAATATAAAAAAGAATGTGCATACATGTATGACTGAAACATCTGGCTGTACAGCAGAAATGAACACAACACTGCAAACAAACCATATTTCAGTAAAAAAAATACTGTTGTGTCTGAGTACTGCCATGCAGTAGTCTGTAAAACACCTCCTGTCCTGTTGTAAGTGATAGAAAGACACACACACACACACACACACACACACACACACACACACACACACACACACACACACACACACACACACACACCCTTTGCAATCAGAACTTTTGGATTCTGCCAGGCCTCATTTGGAATCATCAAGGTCGGCTGTGTGACGCCAGTGAGCATGCGTGTGGGGTGTGCTGACGTCTTGCTATGGAATGACTTCAGTGCTGATGCTCTGACTTCCCCCGTTGGGACTACAGATCCATCGTGACACACATCTGCAGGGGAAAAAATAGCTCACCGTTGCATTCACTCAGGCGCAGCCTTTTCTGGCAGCCTCTGGGCCACTTCAGGTGAGGTCTGCACCCTGCCTGTTGGGAACATCACAGAGCACAGAGAGCACCAGGCTCCCGCGCTAGCTGTTCTCTCCTGGGCTCATTTCCATGCTTCTTTGGCAGTTAATCTTTTGAGTCTCCCTTTCCAAAGAACCTCTCAGCTCTTGAAATGCCTGAAACTGAATATGTTTACCTTCTTGTATCTGATGGATGCTCTTAAGTATTGCTTATACAGGTTTAATCTTCTTTCCCCTTGACTCAGATCGTCATGTGTGATGTTTTCTTTTCATTTCAGATTGATCCAACACTTGTGATTTGTCACCACCAGTCAGTCAAGTAGTCAGTGATCTGCAGACCCTCACAATGCACTAAGGAAGTCTGCTATTCACACGGGCCTTTAATGCAATACTCTGGGGGTTAGGAGGCATTATCTCTTTGTGATGTCTCTCTGTGGTGAGCATACTAATACTGGAGAAGGAAAAAAAAATGAGTTCTTTAGGATTGCTCCTGCATACCAGTGAATAATATCTGATACTAGAAAGGACACTCATTCATTTCATACTCACCATCCGTATCACTAGTAAGGAAAGTTTTTATCTTTTCTATCAGAGATTGGGGATATTATACTGTGAGGCCTGAAGTGGCAATAATACATTTAAGTGACTATTTCATAAATGAAGTAATGCCTTCCGGTCCACATTTCACCCTTGAAATGGTACTGGTAGAGTCACTTCAAAATTGGATGATTAGAATTATAATCCAAATTGTCATTTATTTTGTTTATGATCCTATACAAGAACTTTTTGCCTATTCATAAGTCAGGAAAACAGTGTCCTATATTTTCTTCATTCCTCTACTTTTACATTTATGTCTATCTTCTGCCTGAAATTAATTTGGGGGATGATGTGGGATACTGATCAAGATTCACTGTTTTTTCCATTTGGGTATTTAAATAATCCAGGACCACTTATCGACAATATCCTTTCTCCCATTGCACAGCAGAGTCAACTTTGTCATAAATCATGTGACTGTATATGGATGGGTCTGTTTTTCGACTCTCTATTTTGGTCCAATAGGTCTATTTGTCTTTCTCTGCACCAGCTCTGTATTTCTTCAAGATTGCCACAGGGCTTTCCTGGTGGCTCCCCGGTGGAGAGTCTGCCTGCTAACACGGGAGACATGGGTTCAATCCCTGGTCCGGGAAGATCCCATATGTTGCAGACCAATTAAGCCTGTGGGCCACAACTACTGAGCCCATGAGCCCTAGAGCCCACACTCTGTAACAATAGAAGCCACCACAGAAGACCCAGCACAGCCACAAATAAATAAATAAAATTATGAGAAGATAATTGCCACAGATATCCTGGCCTTTGCATTTCCATATAAATGTTACAGTCGGTTTGTGGATTTTCACAATGACTGAAATGGCATCAAATCTTTGCATCCATTTGGAGATAAATACTACCTTTACAGCACTGAGTCTTCTAATCCATGAATATAGTATATATAGTATATAGGAACAGAATTAAAGTTTAAAAAGATCTGTCTACCCCCTCCTCTGCTAAACCAAACACTTAGTTGAATGCCAGATATATCCTGAAAAAAATATGTAAGGAAGGTAAATATATTGCATTCCTACTCTCTCTCTTTTTTTGTCTTATCTCCTTTCATACCACCCAAAGCCCAGGAATTTTCGTGAATTTCTTTAAGGTGTCTGGGCATTCATCTCAACTAAACTCTATATTAATTTTCTCCAATCAAAACTCACATATCACACAGTAACACAATATAAAACTGTGATAAGTTTTTCATTTAAGAAATATTAGTTATGTTTGAAATTGTAGGCATGATATCAGGAAATATTTTTAATTGATGTATCAGTAACTATGATCACAGTACTGCTGCATAACAAACAACCATGAAATCTCAGATGCAAACAGCAATAACCACACAAATCTGAAGATGAACTTCGGGATGACTGATCTGGGAAGGACTGGGATGGGGAGATTGTGCTCTCTGTGGCTTATTTTCTTCCCAGGAACAAGCAGATAGTAAGTTCTTCTCATGGTGATAGCAGAGGTGCAATTGAGAGAGCCCAGCCTCTCAAGTGTTTTTAGGTCTCATGTCTTCTGACATCCCACCATCTAATGCAAGTAAATGGACAAACCCCTAGTCAAGGGATGGGCAAGTGCACTCCACTCACAAAAATGGAGACGGGGTCAGTAAATAATTTTTAATAATAACTTCAGGGCTTCCCTGGTGGTCCAGTGGTTAAGAATCCACCTTGCAATGCAAGGGGACACAAGTTCGATCCCTGGTCCAGGAAGATCCCACATGCTGAGAAGCAACTAAACTCCTATAGTTGTGTGCGCGCCACAACTACAAAGCCTGAGCTCTAGAGCCTGGGAGCTGCAACTGCTGAAGCCCACGCACCCTAAAGCCTGTGCTCTGCAACAAGAGCAGCCACCACAACGAGAAGCCCACACTCTGCAGTGAAGAGGAGCCCCCGCTCGGTGTAACTAGAGAAAGTCCACACGCAACAACAAAGACACAGTACAGCCAATAAATAAATAAATTAAAAAAAAAAACCCAATAACTTCATACACCACAGTTGGGAAATCTTACAAGTTCTTAAACCATATTGGTTTGTTAACTGTCAACATATAATCACATTCTGTTTCAGTGAAACAACAGAAATTAACAGGTATGTTTATGCTGCCCTAAGAATTCTTTTGTCATACTTATCCAGGCCACACTTCACAAGAGAGTAACATGCTCTCTTATGAGTCCAGAATTCACTGTATTAGTCTTGTCCATTCTTACAGCATCAGTTCACCACAACTCCAAGCTGACCAAAACGACTCCCTCCCTCCTCTCCCCAGTCTCTGAGAATGGTCCATCCAAATCTCCAAGCAGAAGTCTAGGAAACATTCTTGATGATTATTTCCTTCTTTCAGTCACTCCTTGTACTCAATCAATCCCCAGGTGCTATGGATTATCGCTCCTAAAATTCCCTCAAATCAGACCACTTCTTTTCAGAGTTCAGGCTTCCCTCATTTTTCATCTGTCTATTGCACTTGCCTCCTAATCTCCATAATTCCTGACTGCTGCTGCTGCTAAGTCGCTTCAGTTGTGTCCGACTCTGTGCGACCCCATAGACAACAGCCCATCAGGCTCCACCGTCCCTGGGATTCTCCAGGCAAGAACACTGGAGTGGGCTGCCATTTCCTTCCCCAATGCATAAAAGTGAAGTTGCTCAGTTGTGTCCGACTCTTAGCAACTTCATGGACTGCAGCCTACCAGGCTCCTCCGTCCATGGGATTTTCCAGGCAAGAGTACTGGAGTGGGGTGCCATGGCCTTCTCTGCCATAATTCCTGACTTGATCCCCTCAAATCCAAATTTCATACCTTAAGTGATTTTTCAAAAATATAAATGTGATAATGCCATTCCTCCTACTTTCCAGCCAGATCCCACAATCCAACTCATTTACCAACTGGATAATTGTGTCTGAAACGGCTAATTCCCCCACTATCCATTCTTCCCTTTGAACTTTAGTAATAATATCCCTGAGTTTTTGCTGTGCACATGACTGACCAGATAAAGACTGCATTTCCATTCTCTCTTGGAGTCATATTACTTGGTGCTGGCCAAAAGGGTATGAGCAGAAGTGATGAGTGAAATATCTGGTTCATTCACATTAAAGGAAAGGAGCATGCCTTCTACACTCCTCCTGGAATACAGACAGGCTGGTGGGAGTTGGAGTGGCCATTCAGATCACGAGATGGAAGCCATGGGTTGGAGATTACAGAGTAACAAGATGGAAAGGGCCTGGGTATCCCACACTGTAAATCTGTCTTATCTCCCTGGATGATTTATGACTTGAGTTACAAGAGGGAAAATGAATGTCTATCATGTTAAAGCCACTGATATTTTGATGTCATTGTTAGAACAGCTGAGCCTATCTCCTAATATTATTGGCTTCTGCCCATTTTTACTGCCATATCATTTACAACTTCCAAATCTAGCTAATGATCCTTGCCAGTGAGCCCTTAGAAGTGTGCCCCACTTATCTCTTGGGTTAATTTTCCATCCTTTCAAGATTCAGCAAGTCTTTCTTCCTCTGGAAGCCTCACTAATGCCTCCTTCTGTTGGGTATTTTAAAAGTAGCTGTCCCCTGGTCTTCTATAGCATTCATGCTGTGCATTAATCTATTAAAGCATTTAATACATTGTGTTGAAAACAGGATTTCCTTATCTGCTTTACTTGAACAAATCTTCTTTCTCAACGGCTCTACCTATTCTCTTCCAGTGCTCTGGAACAACAGAAGGAAATTCCCGTAGGGCAGCACTGGTCTTTATTTTTTTTTATCCTGGACACTTAACAGTGGATGGTAAGTAAATTCATGTTAAATGAGTAAATGGATAGATTATTTATCTGCACACTTAGTGAGTGTATATCTTTTTGGGTTGTTTTGTGTCTCCTAGGAAGAGGCAACCTAATAGAGTCAAAGCATTTGTTAAATTAGATGTTTCTTGTCTATTTAGATATTTTAGGCATGCTTCTACTGAACTCTGGTTGGAAAGCTTTCTTTTTACTCAGATCAAAGAAATGGAAAATTTTTCAGAGGGGAAAATTGCTTAAATGTGAAGTATTATTTTGATTTGAAATAAAAATCAGTTGCCTGGTAAATACCAGGTTTTGCTGGATCTCAGGAAGAGACCAAGTGTTTCCTTCACCTATTACATTTACATCTTCTACAATTTCAGTTTCTTTGAATTATTTGCCTATTGAGATTTTTTTTAAAAAAGGAAAGGAAAACCCCCCACTGTCCTTGAACAGAAAGCATCTATGTCTGAACTGCCTTTGAGGACTTACCTCTCTTTAGTAGCAGCCTCACATATGTGTCTTCCTCAGCTGGCATTTGTTTTGTCTTTACCTAAGGGATTGTCCTCTCTCCTTCCTCCTTGAAAGACCATTTCCTTTGTCTCCCGAAATCCCAAGACAAGTTCCTTTTGATTCAATCACTGGCAAAAGGAAAGTCCCAATGACAGAAGCTAACAGGATCTAGAGTTGTTATCTGACAGTTAGTGACGTTTGGAACCCTTTAACTTTCTATTGCCTTTGAGTGATAGCCAAGTCTCTGGGCAGAACATAGAATTAAGATGCCTACATATATTCCCTTTTTTGTGTACCTAAAACCTCAAGATTTGGTTTAAGAATCCCTTTAGTGTACACTTAGTTAATCGATCCCTTTTTCTAATAATAATTTAATGCTTTCTAAACAATGTATGGTCATTGTTGAAAATATAGATAACAGTCAAATAAAACTAATAACATTTGAATTGTCCTTAATTTCAATAATATTACTCATTATAAAAATAGACCATAGTTAAATAATAATATTCAAATTATCCATAAGCTCAACACCTAGAAAGAACCGCTATTAAAATCTCCTTCTCTCTCTCTGTATGTATGCACACACATATATGATACACAGATGTATACACACACATTTTTAAACATAATATTGTACATGTCATTTATTAGCCTACTTTTTCACTTTATAATATATAATGAACATGAACACTTTCCCTTTATATTCTTTTAAATTATTCTTTCACAGTATTATTTCAGGGGCTGAATTACATTCCATTGTGAATTATATAATAATTCATTTACTCAGTTCATACTTGGTACAAATTTAAGCTGTTTCCAATTCCTTCCCTCATGAAGGTAATTTTAGCAAGTACCCATGTAACTAGATTTTCAAAGCTCTGTGATTTCTTCCCCCTTTAGGATAAATTCCTAGAAGTGGATTTGCTAGATCAAAAGATATGCAAACTACAAATTAAGTCTTTTCATATGCATTGCCAAATTGCCTCTTACAGATTTAATACTTATATATTGCTTTTCACTGAACAACACTAGGCCAGCTAGACCAAACAGACATATAGAGAACACCCAACCCAACAAGAGCAGAGTACACATTCTTCTCAAATGCACTTGGAACAGTCTTGTGGATAAATCATATGTTGGGGTCCAAAAACAAGTCTCTGTAAATTAAAAAATATTGAAATCAAAAAAAAAAAAAAAGCAATGTGCCTCAAGAGCATATTCTGTCTCTTGTTTACTTCCCTTGATCTCTGGGAATGCTGAGGGTCATGGGATGTTATGAATTGCCATTGTGCTACCTGCTGGCTGTGTAAGCAGAGATGAATCCATGGCAGACACCCACTTGTGTCTGCCTTGCTGGGATTCATCCTGACAGAGAGGCCCCTATGATCTTCCCTTAGCCCTCAGGGTGATACTATGGGGAAGAGCCAGCCAGAGTTTCAAATCTCAAACCAGGTGCCATGCAAACAGTAGCTAAAGGGGCACATTGCTGGTGTTTCATTTTTAAAGGCTGGTCAAAGTACATGCCAATGACAGACTTCTCGTTTATTCCTGAGAATCAACATTTTCACCAAGGGTATTTCACAAATGGTCATGTGCTTGCCATATTTGCTATACAAGATACTGCTACAAAGAAATCACCATGGGGTGGGGGTATGTGCAATGGTTACTGTAAACTTAAAAGGGACCATGAATACGTTATGGTCATATATGCATCATGAATGCATGACATATGGTCACCTTCCCATTACTGTTCCTAGCACATTGCTCCTAGTAAGCAGTAAATTAACATTAGTCAAAAATTAAATGGATAACTCAATGAATGCTGTCTGTCATTCTGGATGTGTAAAAGTATTTATGTATGGTTGGAGTACTTGAGACTTTAGCCACAGCTGGGGTGAAGCCACATTCTTGTTAGGAGACTTCTTTGGAGACTTAGTTAAGTCTCCAAAAAGATATGAGTGGAGCTAGAAATGTGAGTCAGCAAGAGTAAGACTAAAAATAATTACAAATATCACAGTTCTGTCAATTACTCGTGAGTAAGGTGAGAGGGATGGCCTGATTAGGACTGAGAAATTTGAAAAATAATGACAATGACAACCCTAATTAATCCTGGAAATTGTGGTGTTTACTTTTTTAAGGGATTAGACTGGCAACAAATCTCTTGTGATAGGAAATAAGGAAATAGGAAAATCAAAAATCTCTTTGGAATCCTTCCTGATCTCTTCCCTTCTTTGCTGCCTCCCTCTCTCTCTCTCTCTCCCTCTCACACACACATGTATATATATATATACACACACACTACTTCTTTGATGATATGCAGGAGATACTAATTATTTGGCATTCTTAGAAAAGAATCTGCATTCATTATCTATTGCTGCATCACAAATTACCCCCAAATTACTATTTTGGTAGCTTAAAATACTACACATTTATCATCACATCACTTCTGTGGATCAGGAATCCTTACATGGCATAACTGGGCCCCCATATCAGGGTTTCTAAGAAGGCCATGGTCCTCTCAAGGCTAACTTGGAAGGATTTGCCTCCTGGCTCACTCATGAGGTTGTTGGACCCACGTTGGCCTGGGGCTTCAGTTCCTCATAGTCTGTGGTCAGGCCTCCCTCAGTGCCTTGCCAAGTGGCCTCTCCATAGGGCACCTCTGTGGAGGGAATATATCTGGATTTACTAGTATGAGCACGTGAAAAGGCAAGAGAGAGAGAGTACGAGTCAGAAGGTAGGAAGTCACAGTGATTTGTAAATTTTGCTATTTTCAATTGAAAATATAACATCCTATTACTTTTTTGTATTCAATTTTTAAACAACTTGCTATGGTGGTCCAGGCATACTCAAAGGAGATGGGTTATACATGGGTGTGAATACCAAGAGGTGGCGATCCTTGGGGCCATCTTAGAAGTTTGCCTGCCACAGGACCCCTGAAGGGGGAGTGGGTATATCTCTCTGTCTACTTATCTGTCCGTCCATCCATCCATCTACCTATCTATGCATATTTATTAAGATTCCACTACTTAGATAAATAGCACATGGGAAACATCTGCAGCATAGATTACCTTTATAGACCTTTAGTGCCTCAAAACTGATTCTTCATTCCACTGATTAATCATTCATGAGGAAATAGTCCTCATCCTTTGTCCTCCATAGATAGCACCTTGTTTGGTATCGGATTGAGAAGGATATTATGGCAGCAGAAGCAAGACCAACAAACTTTTACTGGGCAACTAACTTCCCTGTTTTAGGAACAGGCAAGGATTAAAAGGATATTAAGTTCATCTATCTGCCTTTTAAAAAAATTTAATTAGCATTTATTGAGTGTCCTCCACTTGCCCATGCAAAGCATTTCAGAAATACAAAGATGAATATGAATTTCATTGAATGTTTGTTTAGTTAAAGTCATTAAAGGATGTCCAGAGCCCATGCTCATGGAGAAATTCTAGACTTGCTTGCGCAAAGAGGAGGTGCTCCCCAGTTTGGTCCCGTATACAAGTCCTTCCCCCAACAGCTCTCCACTGCAGTGCAGCTGCGTTGGACCCCTGATGGTTAAGCCCATGCCGTCAACACAACCAGCCTGGACAGTGGTTCTCCAAGTTGGTACTGGACTACCAACATCAGCATCACCTGAAAAGTTGTTAAAGATGCATATTCTCAGGCCCATTCCTGACACCAAATCAAAATTTCTATGGGTGGGGTCCAGCATTCTGGGATTCAAATTCCAAGATGGGATTAGCATCTAAGCCCCCTATATATGCAGATTTAGAAATCAGCCCTTTTCCACTGTCTTTCAGCTGTTGGTTGCTTCTCCTTACTTTCCCCTTTGGCCTTCTATGTAGCCCACTGTACCTGCTGTACACGCACTCTTGCTCTGATCTTTAAGTCACTGTTAAATAAAATTCAAGAAGCCGGCCATCTCACTTTGGAGAAAGATGCACACATATCAAAGCATGGTCAAAATGATCAAGGTGGAGATAAATGTTGGCAGAATCCAGGGGAAAGATGATTTTGTTCCAGCTAGGAGGACTGGAGAAGGTGTTACAGAAGAGACAACACTTGATCTGACCTTTGGAAGATGAGAAGCATTTTAATAAAGACTGAGAAGTGAGGGAATTCGTGTTTTGACACCTGAAGTGACATGCAGAGTTGTATGCTTGGAGGGAAAACTCCGGAGGTATAGCCACTGGAATTCTAGCCTTTCCCAACTTGTAGCATTATCTGTTTTCACCTGGATTCATTCTTATCTGCCTCAACACTCCTTTAAGAAAGCCTATTGTCCAGACTTTTCTCTCCTTTCTCATCTCTTAATTGTTCTGAAGTTTCTCCTTCATGAGATTAGCATCTTATTAACAAGCCGGAGCAGGCACATTCAGAGCTACTGCAGACGATTTGAGAATTAATAGTCTGGGCAAGACTTAATAGTTAAAATCATATGAAGGCAATTAAATTCACTTTGGTCTTAGTCTAGTAAGTCATCAGAGCAGGCTTATCATCTTATGCGTCTGGGTAGTGAGTTGAGGAGTTTGGTTGGAAAACAGGAGGGAAGTAGGTGCTAAGAAAAGTTTTTAATATCCAAAAAAGGGAAAGAGCCCTGAGGAGATAAATGAGCATTAGTGATCTTGTTTTACGTAGACTGTCATGATGGATTAGTGATCCTTTCTTTAACAGTGATTCTTAAGAAGGGAAAATGTTGTCCCCAAGGGGACATTTAGCAGTATCTGAAGACATTTTTGCTTGTCACAATGGGGGCAAGGAACTACTGGCATCTAACAGAGGACAGGGATGTGACTAAACATTCTACAAAACATAGAACAACCCTTCCCCCTACCCAACACCAAAGAATTACCCCATCTAACATGCCAGTAGTGCTGAGGATGAGAAGCCCTGGATGAAAAATACACTCCACACCAATCAGACTGGCTGAAATAAAATATAGTGACAAATCGAGTGCTGGCAAGGATGTGGAGACACAAGAGGATCACTCATGCACTGCTGGTGGGAATGTATGAATGGTATACTCATTCAGGGAAACAGTTTGATGGTTTCTTGTACAACTCTACCTGTAATCATCATAAGACTGAGCGATTGCATTCTTGGGCATTTAATCAAGAGAAATGAAAATGTATGCTCCTACATAAATAACCTGGGCACAAATATTCAAAGAAGCTCTATTCATAAGAACCCCAAACTGGAAATAACACAGATGTCCTTCAACGTGTGAATGGTAAAACAAACTATGCTACTTCTGAAAGGTTGCTGCTGGGAAGCCGTGTGCTATGCTGGGATTCATGATCTCTGGAGGAGAGGATTTTGACCTAGGGCCAGAGACCAGGCTTGACCACTGGAGCTTTTTGTGTAACAGAATTTTATTAAAGTATAAGAGAGACAGAAAAAGCTTCTGACATAGGATAGGTATCAGAAGGGGGCAGAAAGAATGCCCACTTGCTAGTTTTAAGCAAGGCATTTTATGTCAGTTGCTGCTGCTAAGTCGCTTCAGTCGTGTCCGACTCTGTGCGACCCCATAGGTGGCAGCCTATCAGGCTCCGCCGTCCCTGGGATTCTCCAGGCAAGAACACTGGAGTGGGTTGCCATTTCCTTCTCCAATGGATGAAAGTGAAAAGTGAAAGTGAAGTCGTTCAGTCATGTCCAACTCTAGTGACCCCATGGACTGCAGCCTACCAGGCTCCTCCGTCCATGGGATTTTCCAGGCAAGAGTACTGGAGTGGGGTGCCATTGCCTTTAGCGAGCTTCTAATCAGATAAAAGAAATACCTCAAGGCTGAGGGAGTTTCTCCAGGCCCCTCTCCCACAATATACATCTTTGAGATAGGACGACACAAGGTGTGTCATCCATGGCCATAAGATAATTCACATGAGTACTGGTTTGTTGAGCCATTATCAGCCCAAGGTTTGAGAAAAGAAAATAGTCTTAGGCAGAACTATTTTGAAGAAAGGCAGATTCCAAAGCAAATACATAGTTTCATTAACAAAGGTTAAGAAAAACATTTCCATAAGAAAAATGCATTGGTTAGTTCAAGGCAGAACCAGGTACCTTCAACACAGAATTAAAAGAAGCTTCTTTTAATTTTGTATAGACAAGGAAAAAAAATCTGCCACTTGCAGTTTATTTCCTCCTGCCCCTTGGGGACCTATGGCCTTCCTACCTGTCACCCTCTTACCTCCATACCATAGAATATTACTTAGCAGTAAAAAGAAGAGACTATGGATACATGCAATAGCTTGGGCGCATCTCCTGAGAATTATGCTGAGTATAAAAAGCAAATCCCCAAAGGCTGAATGCTGGAGGATTCCATTTATCTAACATTCTTGACATGTTATAGAAATGGAATGTAAAAGTGGAGAATAGATGAGTGATTGCCAGGTGTTAAAGACAGGGAAACAAGACAGGGAGCAGGTAGAAGGTAGATGTGCTTTGAATAGGGCAACACAGAGGATTCTTGTGGGGACAGAACTATTCAGGATGCTGACTACAGTGGTGGCTAGACAAACCTACCCATGTGATAAATTTGAATGGAACTAAATATACACACACATATACATACACACACCAATGAGCACAAGTAAAGAGAAATAGCCTGGTTGTGATATTGTATTTTGGCTTTTGTTGTTATTGTTCAGTTGCTCAGCCGTGTCTGACTCGTTGCAACCCCCTGGACTGCAGCACACCAGGCTTTCCTGTCCTTCACCATCTTCCGGAGCTTGCTCAAACTCCTGTCCATTGAGTTGTTGATGTCATGCAACCATCTCATCCTCTGTTGTCCCCTTCTCCTCCTGCCCTCAATCTTTCCCAGCATCAGGGTCTTTTCTAATGAGTCAGCTCTTCGCATCAGGTGGCCAAAGTATTGGAGCTTCAGCTTCAGCATCAGTTCTTCCAATGAATATTCAGGGATGATTTTCTTTAGGATTGACTGGTTTGATCTCCTTGCAGTCTAAGGGACTCTCAAGAGTCTTCTCCAGCACCACAGTTCAAAAGCATCAAATCTCTGCACTCAGCTTTCTTTATGGCCCAACTCTCATATCCATACATGACTACTGGAAAAACCATAGCTTTGACTATACAGACCTATTTTGGCAAAGTAATGTCTCTGCTTTTTAATATGCTGTCTAGGTTGGTCATAGCTTTTCTTCCAAAGAGCAAACGTATTTTAATTCCATGGCTGCATTCACTGTCCACAGTGATTTTGGAGCCCAAGAAAATAAAGTCTGTCACTGTTTCCATTGTTTCCTCATCTATTTGCCATGAAGTGATGATCTTTGTTTTTTGAATGTTGAATTTTAAGCCAGCTTTTTCACTCTTTTCTTTCACCTTCATCAAGAGGCACTTTAGTTCCTCTTCACTTTCTACCATAAGGGTGGTGTCACCAGTATATATGAGGTTATTGATATTTCTCCTGGCTTTTTGGGAGAAATTTTGGTTTTATAAGATATTATTGAGTAAGACTGAATAAAATGTTCCTAGGATATCTCTATATCATTCCCTAAAACTGCAAGTGTATCTATAATTATCTCAAAAGAAAAAGTAAAAAAAAAAATGAGTTCAGATTCACATACTTTGAGAGTATGAATGGTTTGTTTTGCACAAGCTTTCAGGAGATTATAACCTTTCTTTTTCCTGCTCAAGGCCATTGTGATTTTTGTCTTCTTTCCTGAAATTAAATGTAAGGCCTCAAGGTAAAACAAAATATATTCACCCTTATTGATATTTTCTCAGTGTCATTAGATAGGAAAACTACAGTGATCCCTCTCCATCTTGTCATCTTGGTTTACAAATGCCACTGTCCCTCCTAATTACACATGCTTCACTAGCCTAAGAAAACAGCCCG
Organism: Capricornis sumatraensis; assembly: GCF_032405125.1. Classification (NCBI taxonomy): domain Eukaryota; kingdom Metazoa; phylum Chordata; class Mammalia; order Artiodactyla; family Bovidae; genus Capricornis; species Capricornis sumatraensis. Next base: position 133,087,981 of record NC_091092.1, on the reverse strand, counting down.
TTGACATCAATACAAACACAAAGCACTTGAAATAAAGCCATCTTCATCTCTAATATACTATGATTCATAGAATGAAGGAAGAATATAAAATATATATATAAAAGAGTGACATTTAAAGAAAAGCAAAGTTCTAAAAATAGCTCTTTCACTCCAAGTTTTATATATTCAACATTCCTCATTAATATGCTTCCAATTAGAATTCTATAGACATTACTCATGTAAATGTTGAGCCTAATGTGTTTGTTCTGTTAATTTGTCACTGTTATGTCTTTATTTCTTCTGTTCAGGATGAATCGTGATGTGCTAAACTGGTTCGCTGTTACAGCTGGACTAGTAACTTTGCTTCTAAATCAGAGCCACTACAATTCAGAGTGACGGATCAAAGATATAAACCTGCTTTGTAACACGGGGTATATTGCTATTTCTGAAACTATAGGAGGTAGAAAGCAATAGGAGAGTGTGAGGATAGGTTTTTCAACTCTCTGATGGTAGATTTCTTTGACAAATAGAAGATAATCATAGTCTACATGTCAGGACAAGCTAGAACCAAGTGTCAGCGCAATTTCAGAAAAACATCTGGAAAATCACATAGGGCAATGACACTGTGTGTCTATCAAAGGTGAAAGATAATTTCTCTTTAGTTAACAAGCAATATAGTTAAGAAATTATTTGCTAAAAATGTTTGAGGATAAAATATGACTAAGGAAGGCTCAATAACCCATTTGCTTGACTAAAAGTGATGTTTCTTTTCAACAGTGATTTTGATAACTGAATGAGTGTTTCTTACTGCCCAGGAAGATACTGAAGAATTGTTGATGGTAGGGATCATTGTCTTGATACTGTTTTAATGGAAATGTCTCTATTTTATTATTTGGTAAGAAATTTGTTCTTGTCCCTGTAAATATGTTTGCTCTAGTTAAAGAGATATTTTTCTATTCATTGCTTACTAATAATCTTATCCTGAATTTCTGTTTAATTTTAACACATAAACCTATTACAATTATCATGTGGCTTTTTTCTCCTTCATGTGTAAACTGTTTCCTCATGTTGAACTATCCTTATATTTCTCATGTGTGATATATTATTCTTTTAGAATACACTTTAGCATTTTAAAGTGAATTCTTTAATCATGAATTCTTTTGCATGATTTATAATAGTCAATTTACTAATGTTGGCAATATATTCATTAATGAGACTGGTCAATAATTTTCTTTCGAGGATAGGGCTGTCCTTATCTGATTAGCATGTCACCTTAGTTTCTTAGAAATAAATTTGGACTTTTATCTTTTTCTTAGCTCGGGACAGTTTAAGTAGAACACATATAACCTTTTTTTTTTAAAAAAAATATAGTACATAGTACTATATAACAGTACATAGTACTGTTCCATAGAACTAGCTGGCGTAATGGCTTGTGCAGGGCAAGGGAGAATTTTGATGATTTAAAAAATATTTTTATGGTCTACTCAGTCTTTTTAACTGTACTCGGGTCAGAGTTAATAATTTTTGTTTTCGTTGAAAACTATTCCAATCATGCATATTTTCAAAGCTATTAACATAGAACTGTAATGCTTTCGCATGATTTTGAATGCCTTGGGCAAAGCATAATTTGAAAATACTTAACTCTATCAGCTATTGTATCAAAAAAGTATGTATATTTAAGAAAGCTGATATCCTATCCTAGGTGTGCGAAAAATGAGGTCTCATTCTCTTAAGTGTCCTCTAGTTTCAGTAAGGCTTGCTTTAAACACTTGGATGATGTGTATTGAAGGCAACTAAAAGCCTCTTCACTTCAAATTCTTTACTACTTCTTGATCTCAATAAGAATGAATTCCACCAGTTAATCACTTCTTTAGAAGTAAAGTAAAAAATGCTTTATGGAAGGAGTGTCACACCCTCCATTTTGCCTTATCACAATTTTGTTTAGTCTGAACAGATTCCTGGACATCCTGGTGGGATATATACCCATGGATTTCAAATGCAAATGCAAATGGGCGCAAATGCCTGCCCTTGAGAAATCTATCAATTCTTATTGTTTTATTCCAGACTTTGTATTCTAGATTTTATTCCATGCTAGGCAACAAAACAAAGGCAACTTACACCTAATTTCTGCCTCAAATTTCCTTGCCTATTTGATTTTGGATGTTTAACTATGGATTGTGAGCTTTAGCTAACTAAAACATTACCCCCTGAGTGGAAAATTCAGAATCCCCACACTAGATGCAGACTTGAGGGTGCATGAATGTCCACTGACCACAGACAAGCCAATGAAAAGTTAATTAAGCAATTAAGAACCAAATAACAGGGCCATCAGCATGAATAGAACCAATAGATTGGAAACTTAGTTATTCATTACTCCTGAAATTTGTATTGACAAAAATGCATCCTCATGGCTGCTTGGCATCCATCTACTTACCTATTATGAACTGAGAGGATGGTTAGGACTGTCTAATAGCAAAGTTAATGAAACTAAGAAGTTAGTTTTCCTTAATTCTAACAGATGGAGTCTAGGGACACCACTGCATAGACTATACATCTAAGAGCTAGTAGTCTGAGATTCAACTCACCATGTTTAGCTCTCTCCATGCAGTCTTCAACTGCTCTAAGATTGAGCATAATACATATTGATCCCTTTACCTCCCAGGGATTGTTTTTTTCATAGTGTAATGAGCTGCTTGTGTAAAGTTCCTTAGAGAAAGCTACTGCTAAGATATAGCACTTCAAAATGCATGGAAAAAGAAATCAATCTCGGCCTTATCAAATAAGATGAGTCCACAGTCACATACCACTTCTTGTCATCCTGAGGAAAATCGCACTTTGGGCGGGGGGGCGGTTTGTTTAAATCAAGGAAGCATTAAAGACTTGATCCCCTTTCCCCATTAGTCCCAAGAAGATAGCAGCAGGGAAATCACAAGAGTGGAAATGCCCTGGTAGAAGAAAGCCAGGGGCTGTGCATGCATGCTAATGCCTCGCCCAGGATGGTTCCGCAGGCGAATTAAGAGGGCTGCATTTATTCCCTCCACACCCCTCCATAGCTCTAGCTGATGCTGAACTGTACTGCCCGGTTGTCAGTTCCTAGAGGGTGGCAGCCCACTCCAGTACTCTTGTCTGGAAAATCCCATGGATGGAGGAGCCTGGTGGGCTACAATCCATGGGGTTGCTAAGAGTCAGACACTACTGAGTGACTTTACTTTCACTTTTCACTCTCATGCATTGGAGAAGGAAATGGCAACCCACTCCAGTGATCTCGCCTGGAGAATCCCAGGGACAGGGGAGCCTGGTGAGTTGCCGTCTATGGGGTCGCACAGAGTCAGACATGACTGAAGCGACTTAGCAGCAGCAGCAGCAGCAGAGGGAAAGGAGGCTGCCTGTTAGCTTACTTTACATCAAAGTGAAATTGACTACATTAGTCACGTGAGCTATATTTTGTGCTTCCTTTCAAATGTTTCAGAGAGTCTCCAGGTTTGTTTCTGTTTCACCAACTTATTTAAAAGCGCACACACCTAATATATTAGCTGTGGTGTCTATTTCAGAACCAAAAAGAATGCCTGAGTTCAGAAGGAGTTGGCAAGTAAACATAATTCTTTCTAGCTTCTGCCTCTCAAATTAATTCCTTGCATTGGAACATATCCTAGACCAGTGCTTTCCTGATGTTAAGGTGCACACAACCCCACAGGGATTGTTAAAATGCAGAGTCTGACTCAGTAGGTCCACATTTCTAAACAACTCCCAAAGCGATAGCTGAACTGTTCTCCCACAGATCTTAGTATGAGGAGTGGAGCCATATTGTTGCACAGAGGTGCTATTCTTTAAAGGTCTTAGAATATCAAAAAGGGGGAAAAAAAAGTAAAGGAAGAGAAGAAATTAACCAGACAATGAAGGAAATATGGGAAGGTCTGGGTTTTCAGACAGTAAGTGAGCAACAAATAATTTACTACCATGGAGCAAAACACTCCAAATTGAAGGTATGGTGATGTGACGGGCTTGGGTAGCTGATCATTTCAGTTATGCACTATAAGAAAATAGAACTAGTAGAGAAAAGCAGTAACTGCTCTGAACATGGATTCCATTTCAGTTCCCAGATGGATAGAAATTTTCACTCTCTCATGATTCTTCAGGTAATGAGAAAAAAACTCCTAAAGTGTGACATAAATGGCCTTCAAGAGGCATTAGTGTTTAAAGAGTAAAAAAATGCTTCATTTCAAGGTTATTGGGGTTGGGAGGAGCGTTTCAAATTAGCAGGAATGGGAATAGCAAAGTGTGAGGCAGAATTTTCCTTCTTAAGTGGGCCAGTTGATGAACTATTCAAGTCTGTTTATAATCATCCAAATGTTCTAAGACATGAGGATGTATTACAGCGTTAGATTGGCTTGAATCTTGGAAGGAAATGTCAGAAGGAATCTTCCCTGCTCTGTTTCCTTGAGGTGAGAAAAGGACTGTTGGATGGATATGGAAGGAGGAATTGGTCTCTCTTCACCTTTGAGTAAAAGTGTTGAACACTTGGGTTTAATAAAAACAAGCACTCGACAGGGAGTCAGAATGTCTGAGTTCCAGGGCCAATGTCTCTGTTAACTAGCTGTTGGACCTTGAGCAACAGCTCTCTAAAGTTTCTCTCTTGACAGGATTAATCAAAATTAGTGGTTCTCAAAGTGTGACAGGATGTTAACTGAAGATATGTAGAAAAATGCTGTCTGTGGTCAAATGAGGTATGCAGATTTTGGGTGAGGTACACTTAAACAGGCTTCATTAGAAGCAAGCTTCTTGCATTCTTTACGTGGAGCCTCTGAATATGAAGAGCAGGATTTACCACACTTATTTGATTGTGGAACCCTTTTTGTTGTTGTTCAGTCACTAAGTCATGTCTGACTATTTGCAACCCAATGGATTGCAGCACGCCAGGCTTCCCTTTCCTTCCCCATCTCCTGGAGTTTGCTCATATTCATGTCCATTGAGTCAGTGATGCCATCCAACCATCTCACCCTCTGCTGTCCTCTTCTCCTTTTTACAAAGACCATTTCAAAAGATTAACGTTCTACAGAATTTACTTTGAGAAATAAAAATGCTTTCTAAGGCTACTTCCATTTTTGGTACAATATCCTATTCAGTTGTCTAAATAGGACAACTGAATTAGCAACCCTATAGACTGCAGCCTGCCAGGCTCCTCTGTCCATGGAATTTACCAGGCCCGAATACTAGAATGGGTAGCCATTCCTTTCTCCAGGGAATATTCCTAGTCCAGGGATCGAACCTGGGTCTCCTGCATTGTAGGCAGATTCTTTACTGTCTGAGCCACCAGGGAAGCCCACAATATCCTACTATGGAAGTTAAATCAGGAATATCTAGAAATCATACGTACATCAAAAATTGAAATTAAAAAAGTGAGGTTTATAAAAGTGGGTTTTAAAAATTGGCCCATTTTTAAAAATAAGGACCTTCAAATACAAAATTTGAAGCTTAAAAATAGTCTCAAAATGAAAGATAGTAATAAATTGCACAGTAGAAAATTAGCTTCATTATTATAGTCAGTACATTATTCTTATAATCTAAAAGGCTGAATTCTTGTCATATCTGAATATTCCTTGGCAGTGGCATCCAATTTACTTGTATATTTATACCCTATCCTGTTGCAGATATAATTGATGGTGACTCTCCAAGTGTCTTTAAATTGACTTGAATAATTAAAACACATCAGCTTTAAGATATTGAGAGCCCATAGCCTCTTAAATATCTCTGAGGGTTGGAGATGATGATTTTCATTTTATAGATTCATCAGAATACCAGGATTAATCATAAGACTTGAATAATAGTCTCTACATTGGGTGCTTTATTGAAATGGTGAGAACAAAATTCTAGAAGATTTTTTTTTTATAACCCTGCCTTTAAAAATGAGGAATCCACACAATGACCCCTGGGGATGCCTTTGAACTTGTTTTGAATCTTTCCATTATAAAAACAAGTTATTGAAGGAAGAAATGGTGGGTATTTTTTCGCTTAAAATGTGTTTTTCCCCATTAAAATTGTGCACTCCTTATTTTCTGAGAAGCCTATCTTACAAAGTTGTGTTATGGATATTTAAGGGACAAATCACAGGTTTTTGACTGGAGAGGAGTATTATTGATTTTCTGTGATTAAGAGATAAAAAGAAGATTATGCAATGCCCTTCTTCCTTTGCCAACTACTGGTATTTTGACTATAAACATAAAAATATATTTCCCTTTAATACTCTTAAAAAATTAATTGTGAATCTAAGAATTAGAGGTAGTAATGGTTCAATTGGTTTGCCATCAGCTGAGGCCCACAGACGGCTTAAGGATGAATGATCAGGCTCTTATCCTAAGAATTTTTATTTTCAATAATTGATGCTGAGTATGTTTTGCCACCACTGTTCCCCACTTAATTACTTTTCTTTTTGATCAAACACATTAATGAAAAGAGATCTAATAAATCATGTGCAAAAACAGTAAAGTGCTTAATTAACATGTGTGGCCCTGATTGATGGTGATAGAAAGCAGTGGTAGTGCAGAGCAAGCTCACAAGGGCACCTTCAGCCAACGTGGTATCACAGTATCTTGAACAAACATAAGGCTGAGAGCATAATACATGGACTCTATTCTCACTTAAGTACTAGTCGTGAAACTACAGATCACAATGTGATTACTATAGTTCTCTTTCTTTTTTTTTGACTCACAGCCTCTGTGCTCTTGGCTTGGGGGATCTAAACAGTATGTGGGAAACATAAACCAACAAATGCTGGGGTAGGCTATTACTCGGAGAAGGCAATGGCACCCACTCCAGGACTCTTGCCTGGAAAATCCCATGGACGGAGGAGCCTGGTAGGCTGCAGTCCATGGAGTCGCTGAGTCAGACATGACTGAGCGACTTCCCTTTCACTTTTCACTTTCATGCATTGGAGAAGGAGGTGGCAACCCGCTCCAGTGTTCTTGCCTGGAGAATCCCAGGGACAGGGGAGCTTGGTGGGCTGCTGTCTATGGGGTCGCACAGAGTCAGACACGACTGACGCGACTTAGCAGCAGCAGCAGCAGGCTATTACTAATCCTAACAGCCAGTATTTATTGAAGACTTATTACATCCTTGTGGCTCAGCTGGTAAAGAATCTGCCTGCAATCAGAGACTTGGGTTTGATCCCTGAGTTGGGAAGATCCCCTGGAGAAGGGAAAGGCTACCCGCTCCAGTATTCTGGCCTGGAGAATTCCATGGACTAGTCCATGGGGTCGCGAAGAGTCAGACATGGCTGAGTGACTTTCACTTTCACTTTATTACCTTCTAGGTAATCTGCTATGTGTCTTAAAAGATTTTTCAGCCATAAAAAGGAATGAAATGATGCCATTTGCAGCAACATAGATGGCCCTAGAGATTACCATACTAAGCAAAAAAAGTCAGAGGAAGACGAATATCTTATGATTTCACTTATATATGGAATCTAAACTATAATACAAATGAACTTATTTATGAAATAGAAACAGATTCACAGACATAGAAAACAAACTTACGGTTACCAAAGGGGAAAGACAGTGGGAGAAAGGATAAATTAGGAGTTTGGGATTAATAGATACATACCACTATATATAAAATAATAAGATCCTACTGTATATAGAGCACAGAGAACTATATTCAATATCCTGTAATAACCTATAATCATGGCATCCAGTCCCATCACTTCACGGCAAATAGATGGGCAAACAATGGAAACAGTGAGAGACTCTTTTTTGGCAGGGGTCCAAAATCACTGCAGATGGTGACTGCAGCCATGAAATTAAAAGATGCTTGCTCCTTGGAAGAAAAGCTATGACCAACCTAGACAGCATATTAAAAAGCAGAGATATTACTTTACCAACAAAGGTCTGTCTAGTCAAAGCTATGGTTTTTCCAGTAGTCATGTATGGATGTGAGAGTTGGACTATAAAGAAAGCTGAATGCCAAAGAATGGATGCTTTTGAACTGTGGAGTTGGAGAAACCTCTTGAGAGTCCCTTGGACTGCAAGGAGATCCAACCAGTTAATCCTAAAGGAAATCAGTCCTGACTATTCATTGGAAGGACTGATGCTGAAGCTGAAATTCCAATACTTTGGCCACGTGATGCAAAGAACTGACTCATTGGAAAAGACCCTGATGCTGGGAAAGATTGAAGGCAGGAGAAAGGGACAATGGAGGATCAGATGGTTGGATGGCATCATCAATGCGATGGACATGAGTGAGCAGGTTCTGGGAGTTGGTGATGGACAGGGAGGCATGCTGCGGTCCATGGGGGCGCAAAGAGTCAGTCACGACTGAGTGACTGAACTAAACTGAACTGAATAACTATAATGGAAAAGAATCTGAAAAAGAATACACACACACACACACACACACATATATATGTAACTGAATCACTTGTACACCTGCACATCAACAACTAACACAGTACTAGAAACCAACTATGTTTCCATAAAAAAAGATCGCCTTATTTAATGCTATAACAATACATTTAGCTAGTGATCATTACTATCTTCATTTTATAAGAAAAAAACCAATACATATAGGTGGTAAGCAATGGTTCATATTACACAGCTAATAAATGAGGCAGCCTAGTCAATTTTATCCCGTAGCCTCATTTCATTGACTGGAAGATGTTTTCCCATATATTTCCAGTTAATTTGAAATTCTGGGGGAGAATCATGTATTATGATAGATGTCCCTAGAATGGAATCACCTGAGAACCAACAAGGGTTGCAATAATTAAATTTTATACATACACATTGAGAAAGTAGGTTGCATTGCATGATTAAGACACAGCAACAAGTTAATTTTATTGCGTGAGAGTGGTAGACTATGGGTGAAGTTGGGAGTTCTTTTTTATTCTTTATCTTATGTTCCAATTTTTTTCTTTTTTGTGATTTGGTTTTGCTGCTTTTAAAAATGAAAAGCAATGGAAGCCAGGCTTCTCAGGTGGCACAGTGGTAAAGAATCTGCCTGCCAATGCATGAGATGCCAGAGACATGAGTTCAATCCCTGGGTTGGGAAGATCCCCTGGAGGAGGAAATGGCAAGCCACTCCAGTATTCTTGCCTGGAGAATTCCATGGACAGAGGAGCCTGGTGAGCTACAGTCCATGAGGTCGTAGAGAGTCAGACATGACTGAGCACACAATGGAAGCCACCAAATAAGTCCCTCTTCTCTTTACCTCCCTTAAGAATGGACAGATCCTACCTCACCTTAATCTGAAGTTACTCAGAATGTATGACCAAATTAGCTTCATTGTTAAAATAGACTGTGTAAGTTCCCAAATCAGCTTTGGGCTCTGGAATCAAGTTTGCCCCCTGCCCTCTACTGAAGATTCCTGGTTGGTAGTCTGTTGCTGAAAAATATTCATGAAGACTTTCATAATTCCCTGCTTACAGATCCTTTCTAAGAGCACTGATGAGGGTAAAATGGAGAAACTTTTGATAATCCTGCATAGCATCTCTTTTATAAAGGGCTGTTAGATGCATTTGGTTAAATGAGACAAATAGTCACTGTTTTGAACTCACAAATTCAGATGAAAAAGGGGACTGATTCATACTTTGTACCATACCATACTTTGTATCACAGGTCAAACTTGAGGTCCTTCAGGTCAGGTGCATCATTTGTGTGTTGGGGATGTGAGGGGAAGGCCAATATATTGAATATCTCAGTTCTGCCAAATACTCACATACAGGAAGACAGCAGAGCTCTGGCAGCTAAAGTAAACCAGGGGATCACAAAGGATGCTCAGGACCCAAATCAATTCCTTTAGTCAATGGGGAGAGGCAAAGAGCATCAGGTGTGTCCTAGAGTCAGAAAAAATAATGTTCTAATAAGTGAAAGGAACACAGAAGAAATTAAAAAGAGGCCATAAGGAAATTAGAGAGGAGAGGAGATTAGGGGAGAGAATTACCCCTCTTCACTTGACCCTTTTCTTGTCAAGACATTCAAAAGTAACAACTGAAAGCTTTTTTTTTTTCTTACCTGTTTGGAGCACACATCTAATTTCATTATAAAGTGGGTTCAGTTCAGTTCAGTCGCTCAGTTGTGTCCGACTCTTTGTGACCCCATGGACTGCAGCACGCCAGGCCTCCTGAATCATCACCAAATCCCAGAATATGCTCAAACTCAAGTCCATCGAGACAGTGATGCTATCCAACCATATCATCCTGTCATTCCTTTCTCCTGCCTTCAATCTTTCCCAGTCATCAGGGCCTTTTCATATGAGTCAGTTCTTCGCATCAGGTGGCCAAAGTACTGAAGTTTCAGCTTCAGCATCAGTCCTTCCAGTGAATATTCAGGACTGATTTCCTTAGGATGGACTGGTTGGATCTCCTTGCAGTCCAAGGGACTCTCAAGAGTCTTCTCCAACACCACAGTTCAAAAGCATCAATTCTTTGGTGCTCAGTTTTCTTTATAGTCCAACTCTCACATCCATACATGACCACTGGAAAAACCATAGCCTTGACTAGACAGACCTTTGTTGGCAAAGTGATGTCTCTGCTTTTTAATATGCTGTCTAGGTTGGTCATAGCTTTTCTTCCAAGGAGCAAGTGTTTTTTAATTTCATGGCTGCAGTCACCATCTGCAGTGATTTTGGAGCCCCCAAATATAAAGTCTCTCACTATTTCCATTGTTTCCCCATCTATTTGCTATGAAGTGATGGGACTGGATGCCATGATGTTTACTTTTTGAATGTTGAGTTTTAAGCCAGAGTTTTTACTCTCCTCTTTCACTTTCATCAAGATGCTCTTTAGTTCTTCTTTGCTTTCTGCCATAAGGGTGGTGGCATCTGCATGTATGAGGTTATTGATATTTCTCCCAGCAATCTTGATTCCAGCTTGTGCTTCATTCAACCCAGCATTTTTCATGATCTACTCTGCATATAAGTTAAATAATCAGGGTATCAATATACAGACTTGACATACTCCTTTCCCAATTTGGAACCAGTCTGTTATTCCATGTCCAGTTCTAACTGTTGCTTCTTGACATGCATACAGATTACTCAGAAGGCAGGTAAGGTGGTCTGGTATTCCCATCTCTTGAAGAATTTTCCACAGTTTGTTATGATCCACACAGTCAAAGGTTTTGCCATAATCAATAAAGCAGAAGTAGATGGTTTTCTGGAACTCTCTTGCTTTCTAAATGATCCAGTAGATGTTGGCAATTTGATCTCTGGTTCCTCTGCCTTTTCTCAGTCCAGCTTGAATATCTGGAAGTTCATGATTCACGTACTGTTGAAGCCTGGCTTGGAGAATTTTGAGCATTCCTTTACTAGCATGTGAGATGAGTGCAACTGTGCGGTAGTTTGAGCATTCTTTGGCATTGCCTTTCTTTGGGATTGGAATGAAAATTGACCTTTTCCAGTCCTGTGGCCACTGCTGAGTTTTCCAGATTTGCTGGCATATTGAGTGCAGCACTTTCACAGCATCATCTTTTAGGATTTGAAATAGCTCAACTGAAATTCCATTACCTCCATTAGCTTTGTTCGTAGTGATGCTTCCTAAGGCCCACTTGACTTCACATTCTAGGATGTCTGGCTCTAGGTGAGTGACCACACCATCGTGGTTATCTGGGTCATGAAGATCTTTTTTGTATAGTTCTTCTGTGTATTCTTGCCACCTCTTCTTAATATCTTCTGCTTCTGTTAGGTCCATATCATTTCTGTCCTTTACTGTGCCCATGTTTGCATGAAATGTTCCCTTGCTATCTCTAATTTTCTTAAAGAGATCTGTAGTCTTTTCCTCTCTGTTCTTTTCCTCTATTTCTTTGCATTGATCACTGAGGAAGGCTTTCTTATCTCTCCTTGCTATTCTTTGGAACTCTGCATTGAAATGGGTATAGCTTTCCTTTTCTCCTTTGCCTTTCACTTCTCTTCTTTTCACAGTTATTTGAAAGGTCTCCTCAGACATCCATTTTGCCTTTCTGCATTTCTTTTTCTTGGGGATGGTCTTGATCACCGCCTCCTGTACAATATCACAAACCTCTGCCCATAGTTCCTCAGGCACTCTGTCTATCAGATCTAATCCCTAGAAACTATTTGTCACTTCTACTGTATAACTGTAAGGTATTTGATTTAGGTCATATCTGTATGGTCTAGTGGTTTTCCTTACTTTCTTCAATTTAAGTCTGAATTTTGCAATAAGGAATTCATGATCCGGGCCACAGTCAGCTCCCGGTCTTGTTTTTGCTGACTGTATAGAGCTTCTCCACCTTTGGGTGCAAAGAATATAATCAATCTGATTGCAGTATTGACCCATCTGTCAAGGGAAAGAAAAGATTCATGTTACACATTGAGTGCAAAGTACTTCTATGTAAAAGACAATCAGGCTCTGATTTAAAAAGAAAAACAATTGAATAAGAGGTCCCTGTGTATTTTTGTTCAATGGGTATTAAGTCTTAGGTATGAAAGATGCATACGTTTTAGAGATCTGCTATACAACATACTATCTATAGTTAACAAGTTGGTGGTGTGCCCTTAAACATTTCTTAAGACAGTAAATTTCATGTTAAATGTTCTTACCACATACACACAAAAGGGACATATGGAAACTTTTGGAAGTGATTGATATGGTTATTTCCTTGATTGTGGGGATAGTATCATGGGTGGATGCATATGTCGGAACTCATTAAACTGCATATATTAAACATGAGCAGTTTTTTGTACATCATTTATACCTCAATGAAGCTGTCAAAGAAAAGAAAAGATAAAGAAAATCAAGTCACCCTCTAATGAAGTGAGATGCTCACAAATAAAGATTCCATTACTGTAATGATTTTTAACCTTTTGGGGAAAGGTAGGGAAGACAAAGATCCCTTTAGGAATCTGATGAAAGCAACTGAACTTTCTCCACAAAAAGCACACAATTCGTTCACATGAATTGTTGCGCTCAATCCCAGAGGTTCTGCATCCCAGCTATGGCCTATTCATTGACCTCATTAAAGAACACCAGAATTGTTGCTTGCTCTCAGGGTTGTTCCAGGTTTCCTCTGATCCCTAATAGGTGTAGAAGGTGCTACCTTTGTGTTGTGGACATCTCTGTGTCTTGTCACTTTCTCCACATGCAACTCATCTCTCATTCAACAGTTTTCCACTTCTACTTTAGAATGATAAACCAGCTGGCTCAGACTTCATTTCTGTACACAGGGGAATGTGCAGGGATATGATTTCCTTTTTTATGTGACCAATGTAGGTATTTGCGGATATTATGAAAGGAAACTGTTTCAGATTTTAAAAGGAAAACTTTCCAAATTGAAGAAAATATGGAAGAGAGATTCCAGCTTTTCCCCTTCACATTTGATGGCATGATAAGGAGTAGAGAGTGAAGGGAAATTGCCACTGGAGCTTGTCTGGTTGTTTCCTGCTGCTCTGTTACATAGAAACACATTTTATGAATGGTTTTGCACAGGATCCAGATGGGTAATAAAACACTGAAGCAATTCTTCACAACACACGGACTGTAGCTTACCAGGCTCCTCTGTCCGTGGAATTCTTCAGGCAAGAACACTGCAGTGGCTAGCCATTCCCTTCTCCAGGGAATCTTCCCCAACCCAGGAACTGAGCCCGAGTCTCCTACACTGCAGGCAGATTCTTTACCATCTGAGCCACCAGGGAAACCCAATTATATCTTCTAAACATGCATAGTTTTCTTAATAAAAATAGCCCAAAGCAATCTTTCGGCCAAAGAGGCTATGTGTTTGCAATGAGTGCCTTCATTACAGCAGTCAGTCTGGAATTTTTGTGCTGTACCATCTATTATGCATTCATTGAGTCTGATCTCATCATTAGACCATCTAATTTCCCAGTTCAGCAGGCTCTTCTTGAGTCATTTCACTCTTTCATGAATGACCAGATAGACAGACTCTAATTACTCTACCAGGCAGAGATTTCTTGGTGGTTATCTTGTAGCCTGGGCTTCCCAGGTGGTGCTAGTGGGTAAAGAGCCCACTTGCCAATACAGGAGACATAAGAGAGGTGAGTTCAGTTCCTAGGTTGGGAAGATCCCCTGGAGGAGGGCATGGCAACCCACTCTAGTATTCTTGCCTGGAGAATACCATGGACAGAGGAGCCTTGTGGGCTACAGTCCATAGGGTCACAAAGAGTTGGACATGACTGCAGCCTATAAAACTTAATCCGACTTAACATAGTTTGTACCTCAGGCTGTCATGTGTAATGGTGCAGCTTGTGTCCTCCACAGACTGTTGGGCTTGTGGGCTTGAATAATGAAGGACTGTTTCCAATTAGAGATTACTGTCTAGGTGGCTCATTGCTGTGCTTAGTCACTCAGTCATGTCCAGCTCTTTGCAACGCTATGGACTGTAGCCCACCGGGCTCCTCTGTCCATGGGGATTCTCCAGGCAAGAATACTGGAGTGGGTTGCTATGCCCTCCTCTAGGGGATCTTCTCAACCCAGGGATCGAACCCAAGTCTCTTACATTGTAGGTGGATTCTTTACTGTCTGAGCCACCAGGAAAGTCCATTAGGTGGCTCATGAGTCTTCACCAAATACCCAAATACTTCAAACCTTGGTGGTTTAAATCAGTAACCATTATTTTTGCTCATTATTATAGACTGGCAATCTGGGTTGGGCTCAGTTGGGTGTTTCTTCTAGGCTTGGCTGATCTTGGCTAGCTTGCTTTTTCACCTATAGTCAGTTAATGAATGGGCTGGAGCTGGCTGGTTTAGGATGGCCTCAATTGGGATGGCTTGGATGACTGAGACCTCTCCCCTTATAGACACTCACCATCCCCCTGGCTAACCTGGATGGACTCTGCATGGTAGGAAAAGTTACTGACAGCAGCAAGAGGGCAAACTCCATTGTATAACCTTTTTCAAGTCTCTGCTTGCATCATGTTTGCTGATGTCCTGGTGGCCAAATCAAGTTTTAACAACAGTCCAGAATCAGTGGGGAAGGGCAGCATCAAAGAGTATGGGTAGAAAGAATGTTCTGTGTCCCACACAGAACTATGGTGGTGGTGTCAGAGCCTATATTAATACGAAGGAAGGGGCAAGTCTTTCTAGATGGTCCACCCATTAGGTGTGTGTTCTCCTAGTTCATTCACCCAGAATAGGTACCCCTTTTTACTACTCACAAAGGCACTATATGTGCTAGCAGAGATTCTGATTGCCCCAGTATATTTGTTCTTGCTAACTGAATTGTAAGTGGCAAATAATATCCCCAGGGGTATTTTAGCCTTTCTGTCTTTTGCAGACTTTCCAAATCAGGCAGGCCCAACAATAAAGACTGCTTCTTTTTTTATGTCTTTGAGGGAAGGATCCAGGTCTAATTCAACTTTACACACTCCACAACCTTTAGCCCATCTTTAATTGGGACTCAAAAATATTTAATCTGAATTGTTAATTTTTGTCATTAATGTCAGTTACAATGTCTACCCTAGAAACTTGTTGCTCAAAATGGATCTGCAGACCACCTGAATCAGAATCAGCTAGGGCACTGGTTAAAATGCAGGGGTCCACCTCAGGTCTAGTGTACCACATTCTCTGCCTGGGGTCTGGAAGTTCATCTTTAACACACTTGGGTACTTCTTATGTACATTAAAATTTAAGAATCACTGTCTTAGTCATAGGGAAAGGGGAGAGGTGAGGGAAGGATGCATTGGGAATTTGGGATTAGCAGACACAAACTTATATATAGGATGGATAAACAACAAGCACAGGGAACAATATTCAATATCCTGTGATAAAACATAATGGAAAGGATTATGAAAAAGAATATATATATATATATAAATCTATTTGCTGTATAGCAGAAATGAACACAATAGTGTAAATAACTAAAGTGAAAGTGAAGTCGCTCAGTCGTGTCCAACTCTTTGCGACCCCGTGGACTGTAGCCTACCAGGCTTCTCTGTCCATGGGATTCTCTAGGCAAGAGTACTGGAGTGGGTTACCATTTCCTTCTCCAGGGGATCTTCCCGACCCAGGGATCGAACCTGGGTCTCCCGCATCGGAGGCAGACGCTTTAACCTCTGAGCCACCAAGGAGAGCCAAATAACTATACTTCAATAAATTTAAAAAAAAGAGAATCTCTTAGAAAAGTGGCTTTTGTAACATTTGACCTTTATCCAAGATAATAAATAATTTTTACTGCACACACACATACATACATATACACAAAGAGAGACGACTGAAAAGAAGGTTTTGAGAAGAAAATACCCTAAATTCAATGGATGTTTTCTAATCAAGTTTTCTACATGCTGATCCATGACTCAGATATATTTCATGACCCAACAATGTGTAATGACCTGGCTTTATAATATCATATATGAAATGAGTCACCAGTCCAGGTTCAATGCATGATACTGGAGGCTTGGGGCTGGTGCACTGAGATGACCCAGAGGGATGGTACGGGGAGGGAGGAGGGAGGGGGGTTCAGGATGGGGAACACGTGTATACCTGTGGCAGATTCATGTTGATGTATGGCAAAACCAATACAATATTGTAAAGTAATTAACCTCCAATTAAAATAAATAAATTTATATTAAAAAATCAGAACTCTAGGGAATATGCATTTATTCAAACATTTTTGTTTCTCCTCCTATCCATACCTAGAAAATATATAATGTTTCTCCCTCCATGCTTAATAAAATGCCTCTTTTTTTTTAATAATGAGAAAGATTTACTTTCTTTTATACATGTCTCCTCAGTTTGGGCTCATCCAAATGAAGGAACAGTCCATGAAACTTGGTGGATGCTGTGGTAGAGGGAAGCAGCTCTAAATGTTATCATGAAATATTCAACCCCAAAGAGATTCATATAACTTCTCCTTACAACTCATTGGCCCAAATTAGTCAGATGGCAAACACAATGGGGCCAGGAAGTACAATCTTGCTAGACTCCTGGTATACTGAGAGGCATCTGGTTTCTATCCCAACTACCCCCTTGGATTTGTCATCACCAATGACAAATCAAATGAACAATATAAATGCCTCCCCATAACCATTCACCTGCAGTACTTGTTAAAAAGCACAACTTTCTGAGTCCCACCCCCAGAGCTTCTGATTCAGCAAGACAGGGACAAGGCTAAGAAACTGCATTTCTAACAAGTTGGCAGACTGATGCTGCTCCTTTGAGAACCACTGCCCTATATATTCCAATCTTTTTTATTTGGTCCACAAGTCCTAAGAAATCCCCAAGTTCCCTGACTGATTTTTATTACTGCTTTCTAACCACATTCGCCCCATTTCCTGATTTTTTTATTACTGCTTTCCAACTACATTTACTTCAGCTGGGTTTCCACTTGCTCAGATTTCGCTTGCATTGTGTAATGAACATATTGGATTCAGCTGGCATTTCCCTAAAGCCTGCCAAGTGCACTCCAACCATTGTCTTACTGGCAGGTTTCCTGACTGCGATTCTAAAGCTGTTCTTTTAGTTCCTCCGTTTCTTCAGAATGCACTAAGATGGCTCAAGTCCCAGTCTAGTGGTGCTGTTTGTTCTGTAAAGTTAGATTACTGTTGTCTCAGAGATAGGAGATCAGCTTCTCAAGGATGTCATTCTGTTACTATTAATCATTTTTTCCTCCAAGGGTCTGCTAGGTCTCAGTCTGAATCTATTGGCCTGTGTTTATTACTGTGCCTTGCGCTTTTGGAAATTCCACTACAACAAGCAGAGTGAAATAGTTTTCTAAATTTTATATGTTTGGTGGGAACTGGACAAAGGACAAGTTATTATTATAACTTATTATACAAGTTATTATATGTATCACCTTCTTTCCGCCCAGTACATTAATGTGACTTCTATCCAGTTTGTTTTTTGGCTGTGAAGAAAGAGGAAGGGGGACACAGATAAGTCTGGACCTACCTGAAAATTCTGTTCTCACCCATGGTAGGAATGAACCAGCTTTGAATGTTTTACTATATGGGGATAGGGGACTGACTCATTCCTATCCTAAGAATGCTGCATTCTGGCCCAACTATATGCAATTGCCATCTCTTGCTTACTATAAGCTGATTTAACACCTATGTCATGAATGCTTTCAAGGGAAAGATATTGGGGAATCTGATGTCATCACATGTTTTCTCTCTATCACCTGTGACCCACACAGTCCTTGGGACCACAAGGCTGCTCTGGTGCTCATGGCAGTTGACCCTAACACCTTTCCAGTAAAACTTTCAGTCAAAATCTCTCTCCTATATCCTATAATCTGTTAATCTGGGGTATGGATGGAATCTTTGAGTTCTCATGCAGGACTCAGGGTGGATTTTAACTTCTGTTCTGAGAAAAAAATGGACTCTGTGCTCAAGTACATCTGAGGCCCATTTCCATTTAAGTTCGTTCAGTTCAGTCACTCAGTCACATGAGACTCTTTGTGACCCCATGGACTGCAGCACGCCAGGCCTCCCTGTTCATCACCAACTCCTGGAGTTTACCCAAACTCATGTCCATTGAGTTGGTGATGCCATCTAACCATCTCATCCTCTGTCGTCCCCTTCCCCTCTTGCCTTCAATCTTCCCCAATATCAGGGTCTTTTCCAGTGAGTTAGCTCTTCACATCAGGTGGCCGAAGTATTGGAGTTTCAGCTTCAAAATCAGCCCTTCCAATGAACACTCAGGACTGATCTCATTTAGGATGGACTAGTTGGATCTCCTTACAGTCCAAGGGACTCTCAAGAGTCTTCTCCAACTCCACAGTTTAAAAGCATCAATTCTTTGATGCTCAGCTTTCTTCACAGTCCAACTCTTACATCCATACATGACTACTGGAAAAACCATAGCCTTGACTAGATGGACCTTTGTTGGCAAAGTAATGTCTCTGCTTTTGAATATGCTATATAGGTTGGTCATAACTTTCCTTGCAAGGAGTGTCTTTTAATTTCATGGCTGCACTCACCATCTGCAGTGATTTTGGAGCCCCCCAAATATAAAATCAGCCACTGTTTCCACTGTCTCCCCATTGATTTTCCATGAAGTGATGGGACTGGATGCCATGATCTTCGTTTTCTGAATGTTGAGCTTTAAGCCAACTTTTTCACTCCCTCTTTCACTTTCATCAAGAGGCTCTTTAGTTCTTCTTCACTTTCTGCCATAAGGGTGGTGTCATCTGCATATCTGAGGTTATCGATATTTTTCCTGGCAATCTTGATTCCAGCTTGTGCTTCATCCAGTCCAGCGTTTCTCATGATGTATCTGCATAGAAGTTAAATAAGCAGGGTGACAATATACAGCTTTGATGTACTCCTTTTCCTATTTGGAACCAGTCTGTTGTTCCATGGCCACTTCTAACTGTTGCTTCCTGACCTGCATACAAATTTCTCAAGAGGCAGGTCAGGTGATCTTGTATTTCCATCTCTTTCAGAATTTTCCACAGTTTATTGTGATCCACACAGTCAAAGGCTTTGGCATAGTCAATAAAGCAGAAATAGATGTTTTTCTGGAACTCTCTTGCTTTTTCCATGATCCAGCGGGTGTTGGCAATTTGATCTCTGGTTCCTCTGTCTTTTCTAAAACCAGCTTGAACATCTGGAAGTTCACGGTTCATGTACTGTTGAAGCCTGGCTTGGAGAATTTTGAGCATTACTTTACTAGCATATGAGATGAATGCAATTGTGCGGTAGTTTGAACATTCTTTGGCATTGCCTTTCTTTGGGATTGGAATGAAAACTGACCTTTTCCAGTCCTGTGGCCACTGCTGAGTGTTCCAAATTTGCTGGCATATTGAGTTCAGCACTTTCACAGCATCATCTTTCAGGATTTGAAATAGCTCAACTGGAATTCCATTACCTCCACTAGCTTTGTTTGTAGTGATGCTTCTAAGTCCCACTTGACTTAGCATACCAGGATGTCTGGCTCTAGGTGAGTGATCACACCATTGTGATTATCTTGGTTGTGAAGATCTTTTTTATACAGTTCTTCTGTCTATTTTTGCCACCTCTTCTTGATATCTTCTGCTTGTCTTAGGTCCATACCATTTCTGTCCTTTATTGAGCCCATCTTGGCATGAAATGTTCCCTTGGTATCTCTAATTTTCTTGAAGAGATCTCTAGTCTTTTCCATTCTATTGTTTTCCTCTATTTCTTTGCACTGATCACTGAGGAAGGCTTTCTTATCTCCCCTTGCTATTCTTTGGAACTCTGCATTCAAATGGGTATGTCTTTCCTTTTCTCCTTTGCTTTTGGCTTCTCTTCTTTACACAGCTGTTTGTAAGGCCTCCTCAGACAACCATTTTGCTTTTCTGCATTTCTTTTTCTTGATGATAGTCTTGATCACTGCCTCCTGTACAATGCCATGAATCTCTGTCCATAGTTCTTCAGGCACTCTATCTATCAGATCTAGTCCCTTAAATCTATTTGTCACTTCTACTGTATAATCACAAGGGATTTGATTTAGGTCATACCTGAATGGTCTAGTGGTTTTTCCTACTTTCTTCAATTTAAGTCTGAATTTTGAAATAAGAAATTCATGATCTGAGCCTCAGTCAGCTCCCAGTCTTGTTTTTGCTGACTGTATAGAGCTTCTCCATCTTTGGCTGCAAAGAATATAATCAATCTGATTTTGGTGTTGACCATCTGGTGATGTCATGTGTAGAGTCTTCTCTTGTGTTGTTGGAAGACGGTGTTTAAAGGTAGGATGAAATGAACTAATTTACACAACAGAAATAGTGTCACAGATGTAGAAAACAATCTTATGGTTACCAGGGTAGAAAGGGGGGTTGGGATAAATTGGGAGATTAGGATTAACAGATACATTCTACTATAATAAAATAGATAACTAATAATGACCTAAGGTATAGCATAGGGAACTGTATGGGAAAAGAATCTCAAAAAGAGTAGAGATATATATATGTATATATATATATGTATAACTGACTTACTGTACTACACAGCAGAAACTAATACAACATTACAAATTAAAAAAAAATAAAGGTAGGATGACTTTTTATCTCAGTGAGAATATAAACCAGTTTCTTCAATTTAAAAAAATGATGTTTATTTAAATTTTCCACATAGTCATTTGAAAGCAGATCATAGGGTCTGGTTCTTTAAAAAACAGAATGTGTATAACTATCAGATGCCCATTGATAAGCTTATTTTTGTAAATAAGCTTTGGCCAAAATCATGAGCTGGGAAGGGTTATACTTGCAAGAGGTGATATGTTTTCCACCAGTAATTCTAAGATCTCTTGCTTAGTTCCATCCACTGAAAGCAATGAATTCAATAATACTATCTTGCCTGCTACAGAATCCTTCCTTCAGGACACCCACTCCCACCTGAAAGGTAAGAGTAGTCCCCTAGCAACCATTTTCTCTGATATGTTCTTGACTTCCTGTGCAGTTGACTGGTCCAGACTTGAATATCTGACTAAACAAAAGAGAGCATGTTCTCTGAAAATTTGGAATTTGGATTGAGATTCCAGTTTCCACCAGGATGTCTTATTTAAGAGGAGACAATATAAACCCATGATTGGTGGGGTGCAAAATTAAAAAACAGAGGATTCCAAGAAGAGGAGAGAGATACAGAAACTTTGAGAAAAAGAGAAAGAAATGAGGAAGACTTGCAGAATGGGTGGCGATGAGAGAGGCATGGAGTGTAGATGGTGTCTTTAGCTTTCATTCGAATCTATTGCCAAGGCCTTTGAGGTCCATGTTATTGTATCTTAATAATAAATGATGGCTTTTAGTTTATATTAGTTTGGGTCACTTGATTCCATTTTTGCTATATAGCAAAATTGTTGTAAGCAGGACTAGAGCCTTCTCTGAACTACTATCTCACGTTATCTCTCAGCTAGGATCAGAATTCTTACAGAAAAGATATCCACATTTTGTATAGAGATATAAAGTAGCCCCTGTTGTATTGCTAGTTGGATGAAAAATACTCACATTGACTTATATCTTATTTGTGTGAATGTGTTTGTCTGCATGTGAATGTGGTCTATGTGTTTCTGTGTTATATTTTCTCCATGAAACTGTTTATCTTCTTTCAGTTATCTGACAAATGTTTACTGAGTACCTACTATGTGTCAAACATTATGATAAGAGCTGGTTTTTGAAAAAATGACAACTTCTTCTATTAGGGGTGGCAGTTTTATATTATGTAATGTTTCCCTAATTACCTTGCCTGCCAGGTAAATTACATGTTATGGTGACTATTTCATTTCATTATTTTATTCCTATTATAGTCTCACTTTCTTTATATGATTCTTGATCGTAATTTAAATTCCTTTTGCCTAGCCTGGATTCAAGTGTCTATGCATTTTTATTTTAAGTTGACCCCAGCACTTTTTTGAGAAGGTGGGGCACAGATTATTTGGAATTCATTCTAAGAAGTTTGGCTCCATGGGGGTTGCTCTTTGCAACAGATATTAACTCAGGAGTTAAGTCATGATATGGTCATGTCACATGGATGGGGGAGGAGAGAATATCAGTCAAGAGAGGGACAGACAGAGAGAGAGAAAACATAAGAGTGAGAGAAGACAGAAGTAGGCATGCAGGAAAATAGACAGGCAGAGCGGAGGGTGTAACACTGAACTGGGCTTTCAACATTCACAGTCATTCTTTCAGTTATCCTCCAGAGGTTTATTGGGTGCTTGGAGGGAAGTATGCCAAGTGCCAAATATCAGAGACAGAGTTTGTTCTCAGTTTTTACACCACTGAGGGATCATCATTTAAAAATCTTCTTTAACTGAATCAGATTTAATATTGCTATATCCAGGAAGGTTTTTTGTTTGTTTGTTTCCAGACTAGTTTCCAGTGCATCTTCTGGCTTTACTTCCGATCTATGTTGCTGGATTCCACTTTTCACCTACTGGCCTAATTAATGCCTGGGTGGGCTCTCCTAACCTTAACTTAAGCCCTCGATATCTAGTATACACCCCAAAGCCAGGGATAAGTCAGTATTAGGCACACAACCGATGGTTTATCTCACTGAGGTCAATGGCGAGTCATGAGACAGGGATGAGCACTTGATATTGGCAGCTGGCAGTGCATGCAAGCTAGCAATTTAGAGTGAAAATCCAGCTGCCTGTCCCTCATGCTCGTTCACATCGTAACAATGGAGGTTTACTGGCAGGGGAAGTGAAGCCTATGCAGAAAGAAAAACTAAAAGACAGAAAATCACCCAGTCTTCATTACTAAAATTAAAGCTATATTACTTCTCCCCACTATACACTCTAATATGCTGATCTGGAGAGATTTTCCTACATGCTGTGACTGTAAATGAATTACATGAGATCCACAAAAATAGTCTCATCATTTCAGACTCTGAAGAGTGATGACAATGTTTGGGCATAAAAATAACACACACACACATACACACACTCTTAGCAGTGAATTTTTCTTCCAATTCAATGAAATTTGGTCCTATTTATAAGTCTGTGTTTTAGCACCCTCTCATATCTAAGAATACACTGTAAACATTGCTTTGGAAAGATGAAAGAAAAAAAGCAACTAAATGCTTCTTTTTTATAGAATTGAATACAAATAAAATGCTTATATATGCACACAATAGCAAGTAGGGCTAACCATTTGGTTTAATTACATATAACAGATTTTTAAAAATGTGCCTTAACTTTCAATTAGTATTCTAGAATCTGAGAGTACACTTTCTGTGATAGTGAATGGAAGGAAGTCTGGAATCTGAAGAAGCCTTTCTTGACGTCTCATCTCGAATCACAAAGAACACATAATGCTCAGTGAACACAATTATAAACTAATTTAGATAAAGAATGTCCAGGGAATTATTTATTGAAATTCAGTGTGCCTGGTTACAGTGGACAATACCAATTGGAATTAGATGTGTATATAGTATGCATAATGAATTAGGTGAGATATTCCATTTACAGGCAACATTATCACACTATTTCTTTTATCTCCAGAAATGTTCTAATCTGTTTACAAGATTGTTCAGAATCATGTTATGTAAATTCTAATACTCAGGCAGAGGGGGCAGTGGTGGAGGGGTAAAGAAACTTTTATCTAGAGCAAAAATCCTCTCACCCAGTTTGGCTCAACTCCAGTTAGGGTAATTGGTAAAATTTTCTTTTAAATGCTTTTATAAGATAGATCTCAGAGAGATGGCAGAGATTAAGTATGTGGAAGTCATTAATGGATGATAGAAGAACTGACTGAAGGATAACTTCTATATTATGAACATTATATTCATAAGCAAAATACATAGAACATCTCACCTCAGTATCCTAAAATTTAAGACTCTAAAATCTGGCAGAGGAACCAGAGATCAAATTGCCAACATCCGTTGGATCATAGAAAAAGCAAGAGAATTCCAGAAAAACATCTACTTCTGCTTCATTGACTACGCTAAAGCCTTTGACTGTGTGGATCACAACAAACTGTGGATAATTCTTCAAGAAATGGGAACACCAGACCACCTTATCTGCCTCCTGTGAAATCTGTATGCAGGTCAAGAAGCAACAGTTAGAACCGGACATGGAACAACGAACTGGTTCTAAACTGAGAAAGGAGTACGTCAAAGATGATATCGTCACCCTGCTTATTTAGCTTATATGCAGAGTACACCATGCGAAATGTCAGACTGGATGAGGCACAAGCCGGTATCAAGATTACCAGGATAAATATAAATAATCTCAGATACATTGATGACACCACCCTTATGGCAGAAAGTGAAGAGGAACTAAAGAGCCTCTTGGTGAAGGTGAAAGAGGAGAGTGAAAAAGCTGGCATAAAACTCAACATTCAGAAAATGAAGATCATGGCATCCAGTCCCATCACTTCATGGCAAACAGATGGGGAAACAATGGAAACAGTGACAGACTTTATTTTGGGGGCTCCAAAATCACTGCAGATGGTGACTGAAGCCATGAAATTAAAAGACACTTACTCCTTGGAAGAAAAGCTATGACCAACCTAGACAGCATATTAAAAAGCAGAGACATCACTTTGCTGACAAAGGTCCATCTAGTCAAAGCTATGGCTTTTCCAGTAGTTATGTATGGATGTGAGAGTTGTATGTAAAGAAAATAGCACCGAAGAATTGATGCTTTTGAACTGTGGTGTTGGAGAAGACTCTTGAGAGTCCCTGGGACTCCAAGGAGATCAAACCAGTCAATCCTAAAGGAAATCAGTCCTGAATATTCATTGGAAGGACTGATGCTGAAGCTAAAACTCCAATACTTTGGCCACCTGATGCAAAGAACTGACTCATTGAAAAAGACCCTGATGCTGGGAAAGATTGAAGGCAGGAGGAGAAGGGGACGACAGAGGATGAGATGGTTGGATGGCACCATCGGCTCAAAGGACACGAGTTTGAGCAAGCTCTGGGAGTTGGTGATGGACAGAGAAGCCTGGCATGCTGCAGTCCATAGGATTGCAAAGAGTTGGACACGACTGAGGTCCATGTGATAAGTTTGATTAGTTTTCTGTGACTGTGGTTTTCATTCTGTCTGCCCTCTGATAGAGAAGGACAAGAGGCTTATGGAAGCTTCCTGATGGGAGAGACTGACTGTGGGGGAAACTGGGTCGTGTTCTGATGGGTAGGGCCATGCTCAGTAAATCTTTAATCCAATTTTCTGTTGATCTCTGGTGGCTCAGAGGGTAAAGCGTCTGCCTACAATGCGCGAGACCCAGGGTCAATCCCTGGGTCGGGAAGATCTCCTGGAGAAGGAAATGGCAACCCACTCCACTACTCTTGCCTGGAAAATCTCATGGACAGAGGAAGCTGGTAGGCTACAGTCCATGGGGCTGCAAACAGTCAGGCACAACTGAGTGACTTCACTTTTCTGTTGATGGGCAGGGCTGTGTTCCCTCCCTGTAGTTGGACCTGAGACCAAACTATGGTGGAGGTAATGGAGAAAATGGCGACCTCCTTCAAAAGGTGTGTCTGAACTGACTGAAAATTGAGCCTGCAATCAGCAGAGAGAGTTTTATCATCATCACCATCACTATCATCATTATTATCTTCTTTGTCGTTATCATGGAGCATTTTTTTATGTGCCAGGCATAAAGTTAAGCATTTTACTCTCAATAGCTCATGTAATACTTACAAAGACCCTATAAGGTAGATACCATTATTCTCCTTTTACAAGGGACCAAACTAAGTCTTAGAGCAGCTAAATATATACCACCAAACTCCAAATTGTGCTATTTATCCAGTTATCTGCCACTATGGAGCCAGCAACCTTCAGTATTTTTAATGTGGTGTTCTTCCTAAGATAACACATCTAAGGTTTGAAGCATGCAAGAAACATCTGTAGGCTGAAGGGCAACCCTCTTCCAACACAGAACATGAAAGAGATATCCAAATGTGATTTAAGATCCTTTTACCATTACTTGACTAGTCAAGATGCAACTATTTTTACATTATCACGACTCCTGATTTCCAAATTTGTAAAAGTGGTGCACAGACAGACCAGGGGACAAAATGAAAAGTTCTCTTTTCACCCACCCTTTGTTACTACACTAAGTGGTAAAGTTGATTTTCCCACTTTGACATCAAAATGGTAAAACAACACAGAGGTTGTGATGCAGATTCTGAAACAGAACTTCTTCAGTTCTTCTAGATCCTGGCTGTACCACTTGCTACTTGTATGCATTGGGAAGTCACTTAACCTGACTGTACCTTTTCCCTGACTGCAAAACGGTGATACAAATATCCTACTTCATAGGGTTGTAGTAAAGATTAAATGAGATGTTACATGGAACACAGAGAACTATGCAATAAATCTGAATGTGTATTATTATCTGATTAATAGCATTCATTTCTTATTTACCAATAAACTGTCCCCTGGAAGTGATCATTGGGCCTTTGCTGTCTTTAAAACCACTGGCTTCCAACTCTATCTCCCCATGATAATAAACTCCTTAATGGTGGGGGCCATTTTCTATCTTTTTATACCTCCTAGTCCCAGGCACAATTGCCTTTTAATGTAAAAGAACTCCATAATGTCTTATTCCATTAAGAAGGTACCAGTGACAGAGAAGACCTTTTATTTTGTACCCTGATTATCTTTATACTAGTTTTACAAGTTTCAAAGGCTAGAGTCATGACAACATAAACATAACTATTGTACTTGACTGATGATGCAAGTTGCAAAGGATCTTCAAATCACTTTAAAGCATCTCTTATATACTTGGTGTTACCTTGAAGGAAAGGTTTTGTTTCAATCTAGTCAATGTTTACTGCTAATTAACATCTTGCATTTTTTAAAATGTCTTAAAAATAACACCCAAGTTAAGAACACAATGTTGCTGACCTTATATTAGCAATTAACCCAACTGAATGGAGAGTAGAATTTGGGCATAATTATATGAGTCTTTAGGGATATGAGTGATGACAGGTACAGGATGCATGAGAGTGACCCAGAGGAATGTAGTTCTTGACCAAGTCTTTTGGTTAGACATCTATTATAAACACAAGAAAGGAGAAAGCACGGTTTCTGTAGAAACCACACATTAATTTGGTGTTCATAATGTTAACCGGAAAACAAATGCCTGGTCCTGGCTTTGTAGACTGAGATGTGTGGGGAGATACTTACTGTGTCAAGTTGGTGACGGGTCTGTCATCTCTGAAAGTCACCTAGTCAATGAGGTCATATCAAAACATCCATCTTAAAGGGCTGATACAATCAGAAAAACATTTGGAAAGCCTTTTGCTGGTCAGCAGCAGAAAATAGTGGTCAACTTGGTAAATACCTAAGCTTTCTTCCAAGGGGCTCAAAAGTTCTATTTATATCCAGATAACACAGAAATCTCAAAGCTCTCTACTGTAAACATTCACCCTCAGGCACATGCTAAAATAGCACTTGGTTTTTTTCTTTTTTTTTTTAAAGTCCTATTGGAAGCCATATTATTATAGCAACTCTTGTTTACTCTGATTATTTCCTAAGATGGGCAACATTATCTGTGCCCATCAAATGCCTAAGAATCAAGGCTTACAGACATCACTCTTCTACCACCACTCCATTATCAGGCAAGCATTACCCAGGGTTACCACTTAAGTGTGAGGGTATCTCTACCTTTAATGAACTGGAATGTCCTTTATGTCTATGTCCCATGAGGGAGAGAGAGGGAGTATTTGTTAAACACATACACGCACACACATATTTATACACGTGTGTGTGTGTGTATGAAAGTGAAGTTGCTCAGTCATGTCCAACTCTTTGCCACTCTATGGACTGTAGATCTCCAGGCTCCTCTGTCCATGGGGTTTTCCAGTCAAGAATACTGGAGTGGGTTGCCATTTCCTTCTCCCAGGGATCTTCCCAACTCAAGGACAGAACTCTGGTTTCCTGCATTGCAGGTAGACTCTTTACCATCTGAGCCTCCAGGGAATACACACACACACACACACACACACACACACACACACACACACACACACCCCATGTCCCAAACCTGTACTGGAAAAGGCACTGGCACCCCACTCCAGTACTCTTGCCTGGAGAATCCCATGGATGGAGGAGCCTGGTGGGCTGCAGTCCATGGGGTCACTAAGAGTCCAACACGACTGAGCGACTTCACTTTCACTTTTCACTTTCATGCATTGGAGAAGGCAATGGCAATCCACTCCAGTGTTCTTGCCTGGAGAATCCCAGGGACGGGGGAGCCTGGTGGGCTGCCATCTATGGGGTCGCACAGAGTCGGACACAACTGAAGTGACTTAGCAGCAGCAGCAGCAGCAAACCTGTACGAGGCACTACGTGTGTGTGTGTAGCTTATGTATATTCCATATATGTGATAATATACAGTATATATATATATATATATATATATATATATATATATAATATATCCTTACAATTCCTCAGCCAAAAATATTAATGTATCATTTTTTAAAAAAACTGAGGTAGAGTTAATTTACAATGTGATGTTAGTTTCAAGTGTACAGCAAAGTGATTCAGTTATACATACATACATATATATACATATATATTCTCTTTCAGATTCTTTTTCACTAAAGTTATTATATTTTTTCTTACTGCCTCTTTGATCAGGTCTTTATTCAAAATCAGCTGTCCAAAATGATTTGACCTTTACGGGATAAACAAATTGAAGTTTATGCAGCAGCCTTCTCTTCCTCTATGGTGGGTTTCTTTCCTGTGGGCTTCTTTTTAGCTGCTGCTTTCTTGGTCCTTGCAGCTTTTTTACCCACCAGTCTTCATCTCCTTAATGCCAACAGCCTTCTTTCCTGTGTTTCCCACTACAGGCTTCTTGCCTCAAACCCTCTTCTCATCTGATTTGGCTTCTAGTGCTGCTGCTGTCCTATTCATCCAAATTTTGTGGTTCTTGGCATGATTTTTGCATATGGGGTTAGCTTCAACATGATTGTCAGGTTTTTCAGTGGATTCTTCTTTAGGACTTGGTGATGAATCTTATTACATGTTGTTTGGAGGGCTCTTTAGATCTCTGGCTTTTCAAGACCCTGCTAAGGTCTGTATTGAGCATCTTGTGCATGGGGGAGGTTGTGGTGACTCTTGAGGGAGGCTGCTTTATGTCAAGTGCCATACAGCTCATTCAACTTGCAGAAAGCATTTCCCGTCCAAATGCAGAAACATCCCACATGACTACCAGGAGCAAGTTTCAAAATGTTCAGTTTGCTTACATTAAGCAGAGTAACTCCAGGGCTGTTTCTGAAGGCCTTGATGATACCACCATCCTCATTATCAGTGATGGAAGGTCCCATGTGCTGGATACGGTTTTTCATATAACCTTTGGCAGCTTTCATTCTATGAGAGGCATAGAGCTTTTTTAAATATCATTTCAGACCTTAAGTCTCTTGAGACACAAAACAGCCTCCATGGTCTTCTTGTAGCCTTCAACCACCAAAGAAAGTTCAGGAGCTTCCTCTAGATGATAACCTTTAGCCATGACTAGCATTGATAAGACAATCGCTGCCAGTGCAGAGCAGGTGGTGTATCACTTCTGTGCTGTATTCACTCTGAGGTGCCAACATCACCAGGTCTTGGTTGGCACAAACATGCAACCCCCACAACACTTATTTCCAAAAGCACCCTGGCCAGAATGGTGAGTCCCGCTACCTCGAACCCTGGGAATTTGAGCCACAGATCTGCCAGGACCCCAAGAGTCAGCACTGATTTGATGACCTGATAATTCACAGACAGCATAGGGCTGTCTGTTATTTTTGCACACGTTGGTGTGGACAAAGTTAACAATATCTGGTCGAATGGGACCCTTGAACACAGAAGGCAAAATGACATTTTTGCCAGATGAACCCCCACCCCTTTTCAGAGTACACGGATATCCGTGGATGAGCACACGCCGTGGTGAGGAGAGAAGGCCACACTCCTCTCAGTCTGGTGGCTCCCACAGGAAAAGCAGCTTATCATAACCTATTGAGTACCGTGCCAGGTGCTAAAACCCTAGGTCCTTGCTGTTTATCTATTTTATTTGTAGTGGTGTGTATCTGTTACTCCCAAACTCCGTATTTATCCCTCCTCCTCTTCCCCCTTGGTAACCATAAGTTTGTTTTTGAAGTCTATGAGTCTGTTACTGTTTTGCATGTAAGTTCATTTGTATCATTTTCTTAGATTCCACATATAAGTGATATATGATATTTATCTTTGTCTTTATATTTATCTTACTTCACTTAGTATAATAATCTCTAGGTCCATCCATGTTGTCGCAAATGGCATTATTTCATTCTTTTTTTTTTTAACTAATGCATCATTCTTGATAACTCTCTTCTTTTGATGCCTCTCCTATCTTATACCTCACAAAGGATTCATCAGAAAGTATAATCAGCCTGGTCTTCATAATATACCTGGAATCTGACCACATGTCACTGCATTTACTGCCTCCACTCCGGTCTTATCTGCTATCTTCTCTCACCTGGTTTGTCTTCCTGCTTCCACTCTTGCCTCACAAAGGTCTATTCTCAGTTAAGCTCCAGAGTGCTACTTTGAAGACATAAGGTATGTGATGTCACTTGAAAATCTTCTAGTGGCTTCCATCTCACTACCAAATCGGTACTTCTATGATTTCATCTCTTGCTCTTCTCTAGGCCTCACTGAAAAGAATGTGAAGCATTCTGCTTTGAATTTTAAAAGTAAATGGAAGTATAGATTGGTTGTTATCTTCTGTCTGGTTCCTTTATTTCAGCATTGTAGTCATGAAGAAATGGCTGTATTGTCTCAGAATTAGACAAACAGACTAATGGAACAGAAGGTAGTATCTGGAATTGTGCCCACATACACAAAGGAGAGATGAAAAGATACACGGAAAGATGAAGAGAGATGAAAGCTACATGAAAAGAGAGGGCCTAGAATCAGCCCACTTAAACAAGAGTTGGCATGAAAGATAAGTGAGCAAATAATCCACCTATTCAATAACTAATACTAGAATAGCTATCCCTATAGAAAGAAATGAATTTGTATCCCCATCTTATATCATAAATAAAATCAGATAGATCAAAGACATAAAGGCAAACAGAAAACTAAAACAAAGAAGAAAACATAAGAGAAAGATGTTACAGCCTTGGCAGTGGGGAGGATATTTTAACAATATCGAATGCACAACCAAAGGAAATACTATGCTAAAGTTAATCACATTGAAATTAAGAATTCCAGTTTAGTAAATAGACCATAAAATAAAAAGACAATCCATAAATAGGGAGAAGATATTAACAGTATATATGACTGGCAAACAATTAATATCTAGAATGCACAGAAATTTTGGTAAAAACATACCAAAAAACTAAGGGAACAATGAACAGAAAATTTCGGATAATAGTTAGCTCTGGAGGTGTGATGGGATACAAAGGGATTGGGCAGGGGCACTTGGGGAACTTCAGAGGTTTGGGTAATATTTCCTTTCTTAGGAAGGGTTGGAGGGCATGTGAATTATTTCAATATTATTTAAACTGTATATATTATATATTCTTTTATGTCTATGATATATTTCATAAAAATATAGCACCCATGAATAAAAACAGTTCTTCTATAACTGTGTGTTACAATATGGTCATCTCTAGATATATTTGGCTATTTAAAATCAAATTACTTCAAATGAAATAAGATTAAACATTTCATGCCTCAGCCATACTGCCACATTTCAAATGCTTAATAATCATACATGGCTGCTAGCTACCATATTGGAAAGTATAGCATACTGGGCAACACTGTTCTAGAACATTCTTGTCTCCTTAGAGTTAGACAATGCTTTTATCCATTTTAATACAAAGAGGCAATTCATTGCTTTTCTGCAAAAAATGCAAAGGTCTCCATAATTCTTTCAATAACAGCAGTAGGAGAGGAAGCAAAGATTTACTTCCTATGGATTTTGTTTCTCCTCTCGATTGAAGGAAATTCCATGAACAAATTTGTCAGACTTCATACTTCAGTTCACTTAACTCATCAAATGCCAGCATGAGCCTGATTATTTCTTCTGCTTCAGGAAGTCAAAGACTGTTTCCATGTAGTTTCTTGTGCCATTAGGGTTGTGAGCAGATTTCATCTGCCAAAAAATTTCATTGTGTGACTTCCAAAGTTAGGTATCCTCTGGGGTGGAGTTCATAAGAGGACAGTGTCTTTTAGAATGAGAAAGGAGATCTCTTCCTTCTTCATATCTACTCTGTAGGTCCTCTCCAAAGCATGTGTTGCTAATCTGAGTGGCTGAGACTCTGATACTTCAGTGTGCATTTCACCCTGTGTGTTAGAGGGTCGAATATACAGGTGTATCTCTCTGTCTTGCCTCCATGCAGGATAATCTGGCTTCCTTTTTTTTTTTTTTTTTTCTATCTCACATACAGTTGGATATTCTAAACCCTGGCCTTACATTCCTAATACAGTTTCCATAAGGGTGGTAAAATTTTAAAGTGGGCTTTGCAATTAGAGGAAGGTTGAGCTCTCAACCGCCAGCCCGGGTCTAAGTCATGGATTTTTGTCTAGTTACCTAGAAAGCTCTGCATTGGAGTTTTAGGCACAGGCTCACTGAAAAGAAATAAAGCCTTTCTGCCCTTGCCATTGTCCACTGCAGGCAGAGTGACCTTAAGGACTTTAAGGAGAAGAGAATGGATGGACCAAGATAAGATTCAGGGGATACTTTATCCTTGGCTCAAGATTCCATTTCATGGCACTTGAAGCCCCATTTTCATCCCCAGAGATCCCAGATGGGGATTCATGATTCAGAGTTGAATGAGGAGGTAGAGAAGTAGGAGTCATGAGCCTGCTCTTAGCTGTAACACTGCTCTGTGAGGAGCCGCCATCCCTCTTTAAGTAGGTGTCTCTCTCACTTTATAGGTAATCGCCATTCCATCAACACTAGAGGCGGTACAGTAGGAGGCATCAAGTTACCTTCTATCCTTGATCAGGACACTTGGGACATTCCTATCCTTCCTGGAAGTTATATCTCAAAGCCATGAATGTTTGCATGCTCTGTACTCCTGAATCTCTGGAGATAAAACCATCTTTAAAAGCCATTTTAATAGCTAAAATCTACTTCTAAAGAAGACTTATTTTTATCTGATTTCTCTACTAATATAGTTTGATTACCTCAAAGCAACAAGTACCCCTAAATTCATCACAGATGCTCAGGGTAATAACAAGAATTATCACAAAATAATTTCCCATTTACCAATCAAAGTAATTCTAACTTCAGAATCAATAGAAATCTGCTTCTTTTTATAGGTCCAGGTTTGTTTTTTGTATTTATTCACTCATTTGTTTTTTTAATAGTATTTGTTGTCTAAGTCATTGCTTTGAAATCTGTGCACTGTGGACACTCAGGAACTTTGACTGCTATGTGAAAGGACCTTTAATCCCTCTGCTCACCAAGTATTGACTGTATAATGAATAAAAATAGATGTTCCAATGTATTGACTACTACTTTCAAAGGTCTTCAGGTCTTGTTACTGATCAAATAAGAATCATTTAAGATTGGTTTTGAAATGACAGTCACTTCTTTTCCTAGTACCAGCATTTGCTCCATCAACTAATACTAGAAACATAGGTAAAATTATATGATGACTTGGAAACTTTCCTGATGGTATAAAGGGTTCCTCAAATTCATAAGAATTAGCAAATTCCGGTCTAAGACATGCAAATCTGGCTCCTCCCCCATCTTGAATTAACATCTGCAAATGGACTTTCTGAATCCTTGATTAACAGAAGCCATTTCTGATCCCTGACGACATTACAATATTGTTGGAGCAGAATCTGAGACAGATGTCTGTAATGTTAAAGGAAAATGGGCAAAACCCTCTCACAACCAGAGAAAAAACCCTTTTGCTGATATAAAGTGATTGTTTCCTTCTTCTTTCTGAAAAATCCTTTAACACCACAATTTCTTTCCAAATGGAAGGGAAGAATAGCACTTAGAGGGAACACGATGAGAAATAAAGGGACCCCAGAACCTGACCATTGAGTCTCTCCCCCAGGCATGCCCTTGTCCTGTTTCGGACTTCCCTAGGTGTTCCTGGGTGGGGGTGGTGCCAGGTTAATGTGTTAGCCAACACTCTCACTTTTCAGATAATCTCCCTCTCAGGCTTCATCTGCCTGAGATTCAAGCTGTAGGAAGATGAGTAGTCAGTTATGATTCCTTCAGAGGCAGCATGTGCAATGTGCCAAATAGCTCTGTGGTTCTGGTTAAACAGTCACTATCTTCAGTAAGCTGCAGTTGAAGTCCAGGGGGACAGAGTAAGCACTAAAACCTCTGGTGAACCTGAGCTCCAGTCCCAAGCTCAAGAGAGAAGATGCCATGATTAATTCACTTCTGTTGGATTTTTTCATAGGGACATTAATTGGAAAACAGATACAAGAATTATATGATTGTATCTTTTGCTTGAAGTTCAAACAGCAGGAACAGATAATTCTCCAAAAAATAAATTCCTTCTGGATAATAACTTCTTTTAGCTCGTGTCCACCCTTTACCCCTCGGATTTCACTTCGTCAGCTTGCAAAAGGTGTGTTTTTTGTTGGAAGGGGGAGGGTGAATGTTCATGGCTGGATGAAACAGAAACAATGGAAGTGCCCCTGATGCTGCCTCAGCACTAACAGCTTCCTGTGGAAGAAAACATAACTCGATAAGGGCTGGGGAGACTGCAGAGGAGTCGAGGAAGAGTACAGAGGGAAAGAAGAAAACTTCTTTGCCTTCTATTGCCTACATGGGTTTGGTGGACATTTTATAAGGCTAGCTTAGCATACTTCCAAATTGGTAGCATACTTCCAAACTGGTATAATGATGGCTGGCTTCAGCGTGAAGCACACATTCCACACATAATAAGCACCCAATAAATATTTATTAACAGCATCTGACCAATTCGAGACCAATTTAGAAGACTGCTTCTGTCTTTTTTTTGCCAGCTTCCCATGCCATCTCTACTTGATTTCAGCTCTCAGAATTCTTTTAACAAGGCTCAAGACTGAGAAGATAGTTTGAATTACTCTAAAACTTGCTCACTTTGCCCTGGTCTTATGCTCAGAAAATAATTTCTTTCCTGAGGGAAGTACACCACCAATAGCTTTGCTTGTTTTTCCTGTTTTCTGAATATTATTTTTTTAAACATGAATTATACGGAAAATAAGAAACTGTCTTTGTTTTAAAATTACTTTATGGTGGGCATTTACTCTAAAACAATTCAAAAATAGGTTTTTCTTTTCTTTTTACCTACATTGCACAATAATATTTTGCCACCTATAATTGTAAAAGAGTGCCACACACTCTCCTGCAGGCTGACAGTTTTGCTAACTGCTATTACTGAAGTCATTTTAGTTCTTTTTTTAGGTTTAGGGAAGTCTGGTCCTAAAAGAGTAATCAACCAACACTCAGAAATTTTAAAATATTGGAAGAGGCATCTCATTTCCTCTTACCAAATTTTAAATTCAGCTTTGTGATAAGTATAAGTGAGTAAGCAATGATTCTTGAACTTTAGAATACATAAGAGTACCATGGAAAGCTTGTTCAAATCCAGATTCCTGTGCCCACCATCAGAGATCTTATTCAGCAGTGGTTGTCTGGACACTGGGGTTTCTAACAGGCTCCCAGATAATGCTGACACTGCTGGTCTGCAGACCACACTTTGAGTAGCATTATTCTCATGGCCTGGATGAGTACATACAGCCATTTGAAGCACTTGACATCCTGCTAGAGGATTATGTGTGGGTTCAAGTAATCATGCCTACTAAACTAGAATGGATAGCAATATTGGGGCATCTTAAGTCATAAGCTTCAGCTATACCAGAAACAGTATGTTTTGAGACCACCTCCAGTTTGACAAATGTGTTGCCACCATCATGACCCATGCTTACCAATTCTGTTGTTAAGGTAGCCTAACTAAGAAGCAGGGGAAAGCCTGCTTCCCTACCTTGAGAACTACTGAGTCAAACCAGACATGAGATCATTACAATAGAACTGTGGAAAAGGGAGAAAGCACCTAAGCAGATCCAGTTACTTTCTATGATAGCAGTTTAAAACACCAGAAGCCAAGAGAAATGGGTGAACTTGCTTCTGTGGGAAGCAAAATGGGGGTGACAATCAGAAAAGTGTGGGGTACATTTAAAATTAACTCACACTAGTTCTTTTGTCCACTTGAATTATGTAGGAACTTATCACATAGAACAGCAGGCTCTCAACAAACTGGCAGACATGATTCAAAGGATAATAGGCATCCTTGAGTGTCGTTGAGATGTATTTATATCATTTGGAGTCCTCGTGCTGTTAATGGTCCATTTATTTGCTGTGCTGGCTGTGAGACTAACAGAAAGCACATTCTCTGAAGCATATAATAAATTACATTCAGAAGATATTGAGGAATTCTGATCTGGTTGAAATGAAGGAAGCACAATTCACCCTATCCTCCCATGAATTACAACTAAAAATACATAAAGTAACTCTCTGAGAATTGCAAGTAAACACACAGAAGTATGGTCAACAACATTAATCATTAAGGAAATGTAAATGAACACCACAATAAGAAATCATTACACAAGTACCAGAATGGCTTATAAAATAACCTGACAATACCAAGTGCCAACGAGGATGCAGAGCAACATGAACTCTAATATATTCCTCATGGGAACTCAAAATGGGACAGTCATTCCAGAAAACAATTGGCTGTTTCTTATAAAGGCCAACAAAATACCAAATAAACCATTCCTAAGTGATTATCCTAGAAAAATGAAAGTTACATTCACACACAAACCTGTATGTGAACGTTTATAGAAGCCTTAAAAAGAAAAAAAATGTCTTTCAATAGATGGATGAACTAACGGATTGTGATCCAAATAATGGAATAGTACTCAGTAAATAATCTGAATGCAGAGTTCCAAAGAATAGCAGGGGGAGATAAGAAAGCCTCTCTCAGCGATCAATGCAAAGAAATAGAAGAAAACAACAGAATGGGAAAGACTAGAGATCTCTTCAAAAAATAGAGATACCAAGGGAACATTTCATGCAAAGATGGGCTTGATAAAGGACAGAAATGGTATGGACCTGACAGAAGCAGAAGATATTAAGAAGAGGTGGTAAGAATACACAGAACTGTACAAAAAAGATCTTCACGACCAAGATAATCATGATGGTGTGATCACTCACCTAGAGCCAGACATCCTGGAATGTGAAGTCAAGTGGGCCTTAGAAAGCATCACTACGGACAAAGCTAGTGAAGGTGATGGAATTCCAGTGGAGTTATCTCAAATCCTGAAAGATGATGCTGTGAAAGTGCTGCACTCAATATGCCAGCAAATTTGGAAAACTCAGCAGGGGCCACAGGACTGGAAAAGGTCAGTTTTCATTCCAATCCCAAAGAAAGGCAATGCCAAAGAATGCTCAAACTACTGCACAATTGCACTCATCTCACACACTAGCAAAGTAATGCTCAAAATTCTCCAAGCAAGGCTTCAGCAATATGTGAACCATTAACTTCCAGATGTTCAAGCTGGTTTTAGAAAAGGCAGAGGAACCAGAGGTCAAATTGCCAACATCTGCTGGATCATGGAAAAAGCAAGAGAGTTCCAGAAAAACATCTATTTCTGCTTTATTGACTATGCCAAAGCCTTTGACTGTGTGGATCACAATCAACTGTGGAAGATTATGAAAGAGATGGGAATACCAGACCACCTGACCTGCCTCTTGAGAAACCTATATGCAGGTCAGGAAGCAACAGTTAGAACTGGACATGGAACAACAGACTGGTTCCAAATAGGAAAAGGAGTACGTCAAGGCTGTATATTGTCACCACCCTGCTTATTTAACTAATATGCAGAGTACATCATGAGAAACGCTGGACTGGAAGAAGCACAAGCTGGAGTCAAGACTGCCAGGAGAAATACAATAACCTCAGATATGCAGATGACACCACCCTTATGGCAGAAAGTGAAGAGGAACTAAAAAGCCTCTTGATGAAAGTGAAAGAGGAGAGTGAAAAAATTGGCTTAAAGCTCAACATTCAGAAAACAAAGATCATGGCATCTGGTCCCATCACTTCATGGGAAATAGATGGGGAAACAGTGGAAACAGTGTCAGACTATTTTGGGGGGTCCAAAATCACTGCAGATGGTGAGTACAGCCATGAAATTAAAAGATGCTTACTTCTTGGAAGGAAAGTTATGACCATCCTAGATAGCATATTCAAAGGCAGAGACATTACTTTGCCAACAAAGGTCCGTCTAGTCAAGGCTATGGTTTTTCCAGTAGTCATGTATGGATGTTAGAGTTGGACTGTGAAGAAAGCTGAGCACCGAAGAATTGATGCTTTTGAACTGTGGTGTTGGAGAAGACTCTTGAGAGTCCCTTGCACTGCAAGGAGATCCAACCAGTCCATTCTGAAGGAGATCAGCTCTGGGTGTTCCTTGGAAGGAATGATGCTAAAGCTGAAACTCCAGTACTTTGGCCACCTCATGTGAAGAGTTGACTCACTGGAAAAGACCCTGATGCTGGGAGGGATTGGGGGCAGGAGGAGAAGGGCACGACAGAGGATGAGATGGCTGGATGGCATCACCAACTCGATGGACGTGGGTTTGAGTGAACTCTGGGAGTTGGTGATGGACAGGGAGGCCTGGTGTGCTGCAATTCATGGGGTTGCTAAGAGTCGGACACAATGGTGAATAACTGAATAATCCTAAAGGAAATCAGTCCTGAATATTCATTGGAAGGACTGATGCTGAAGCTGAAGCTCCAATACTTTGTCCACCTGATGCGAAGAACTGACTCATTGGAAAAGACCCTGATACTGGGAAAGACTGAAGGCAGGAGATGGGGACGAGAGAGGATAAGATTGTTGGAGGGCATCACTGACTCGATGGACATGAGTTTGAGCTAGCTCCGGGAATTGGTGATGGACAGGGAAGCCTGGCATGCGGCAGTCTATGGGGTCACAAGGAGTTGGACACAACTGAGCAACTGAACTGAACTGACTCAGTAATAAAAAGGACTGAATTAAGACTTTACAGTGAAGGACAGGGAAGCCTGCGTGCCACAGTTCATGGAGTTGCAAAGAGTCACACATGACTGAGTGACTGAACAACAATATAAACAACACAAATGAATCTCAAATACATTGCATTGGACAAACCAGTCTAAAAGGGGTTCAGTTCAGTTGCTCAGTCGTGTCCGACTCTTTGTGACCCCACGAATCGTAGCACGCCAGGCCTCCCTGTCCATCACCATCTCCCGGAGTTCACTCAGACTCACGTTCATCGAGTCCGTGATGCCATCCAGCCATCTCATCCTTGGTCGTCCCCTTCTCCTCCTGCCCCTAATCCCTCCCAGCATCAGTCTTTTCCAATGAGTCACCTCTTTTGAATATACTATCTAGGTTGGTCATAACTTTTCTTCCAAGGAGTAAGCGTCTTTTAATTTCATGGCTGCAGTCACCATCTGCAGTGGGGTTATATACTGCATATTTCCATTTATTAAAAGAAACCAAAAACCAAAACTTTTAGAGTGATCAGTGGGTTCAGGGGAAAGCGTAGGTTAAGGGTTGACTATAAAGGAGCAGCATGATGGAATTTGGGGGGATTTTTTGCTGTTCATTCCTGATTGTAGCGGTTGTAAGACTCTATTCATGTGTCAAAACTTACAGAACTTCATGCCAAAACAAAAGTGAATTTCACTGTATGTAAATTTAAAAATAAAAAAACAGTTGTACTAACGCTGAACATATGCATATTCCAGGACCCAGCCATTCTATTTTTTGGTTTATAGCCAAGATTTGTTCACTCAAAGACATGCATGAAAGTGTTTGTTGTAATACTATTCACAATAGTTCAAATCCTAAAAAATGATACAAATGAATTTATTTACAAAAGAGAAATAGACTCACAAACATAGAAAGCAAACTTATGGTTAACAGAGGGGAAAGAGAGGGGAGGAGGGATAAACTAGGAGTTTGGGATTAACATATATACACTGGTATATATATATAATAGATAAAAAACAAAGACCTACTCTATAGCACAGGGAACTAGACTCAAAATCTTGTAATAACCTATGATGGAAAAGAATCTGAAAGAGTATAGATTTCTATATATATATAACTGAATCACTTTGTTTTACACCTGAAACGGACACAACATTGTGAATCAACTATATTTCAAAATAATTAATTAAAAAATAGCCAACAATGTAATGGATAAAGAAAATGTTGTATGTTAATCTAATGGGAATTAATGAATTGCAACTACACATAATAATGTGGTCTACTCTCACAAAAATAACACTGAATTTTAAGAAGGCAAATATTAAAGTGTGCATACTAGATGATTTCATTTATATGAAATTCTAAAGCAGGCAAACAGTAAGGTGTTAGAAGTTGTGGTAACATTTACCCTTGGTGAGCTCATGACTGAAAGGGGACACAAATCCTATTAGGGTGATGGTAGTGCCCTACTTTTTCTTTCTTTCTTTTCGTTTTTTGGTAATGCTTTATTCTTTATCTGGGTGCTGTTGATATGGGTCTGCTCAGTTTGTAAAAATTCATCAAGCTGTGACCTTTTGATTAGTATACTTTATCTATGTTATACTTCAATATAATGGGAATATACATAGGGTGGGATGTATGGAGAGAGTAACATATAAACATATATATTACCATATGTAAAGTAGAGAACCAATGGCAATTTGCTGTATGACTCAGGGAACTCAAACCTGGGCTTAGTAACAACCGAGAGCTGGGATGGGGAGGGAGATGGGAGGGATGTTCAAGTGGGAGAGGACATAGGTAAACCTATGGCTGATCCAATGCTGATATTTGGTAAAAACCAACACAATACTGTAAAGCAATTATCCTTCAATTAAAAACAAATTAAACAAGAGAATATCCCTGGTGTTCTGCGGATGAGGGCCACCGTAGCACCTGGCTTTAATCAGTCCTCTGTATGATCTCTCTTTTCATCTCCCACACTAGGTGCAGGGACTTGGTTTCCTGTGTCACTTCAGCTGGCTGCAATTTCAGCGGTGATTTCAGGACAAGTGATTAAATGAATGTCGTTCAGAGTCCTTGCTGGTGGATCAGATGTAGTCAAGGCAATCATGTGTCGCTGTACAATGCGTTCCCTAATGCCCAGAGAGCAGGCACAAACGGCCTGGGGGGAGGGCTTTCAGTGTGGTGGTTTTTCTCCAGAACTGTGAGTTTTGAAGTTTTTCTCTTGTAACAGGTAAACATCACTTAAAAATATTCTCTATAAGACAGTCAAAACTTGTCCCCCCTAAGAAAGG
Organism: Capricornis sumatraensis; assembly: GCF_032405125.1. NCBI lineage: Eukaryota > Metazoa > Chordata > Mammalia > Artiodactyla > Bovidae > Capricornis > Capricornis sumatraensis. Next base: position 133,046,382 of record NC_091092.1, on the reverse strand, counting down.
ACCAAGACATGTTTCCTTTAAAAAAAAATAAGTAGTTTCTTTGCCTTATTTCATAACCATGCTTTTTGCACTTGTGATTAACAAATGATCTCAGCATGGGGTGGAGGAACAGACACAGTGGTTGGAATTTCTAAAATTGTAGAAAATTATAATGCAGACTAGTGGACATTACAGGCTAGTGGGCATGCTTTACTTTTTAACGTGGTTTTAAACCTCCTCCAAAAGAATACATCTACAAGCCGATTTTGTTAGGTGATGTAGGGTCCAACTCTAGCCTCTGGAAAAGCTGCCATGATTGGTACAAGAGCTAGAAAAAGGGCAGAGAGAGAATATAATTGATAACAAGCTTACCGAGCATTGAATACTTACAAAATTCCTGACTGTGTGTGTTGTGTACCTATATAGATATCTGACCATATATGTCTGTTTCCAAGTCTATATCTCTTATCCTTACACATATATATACATATAAGGATACATATGTACACATTTATTACATATATCCTTATTTAATCTTCTCAACAACCTTTGAGTATATTATGATCTGTTTTAAACATGATAATCTAAGAGTGAGATGAAGTAATTTGCCTTAGGTATGCACAGAAAACAACAGAGAAAAGATTTGAAGCCAGTTCGTCTTGGTGCCTGGTGATACATCAGGGGCTTTATGACCCATGTGGGCCTGGGAAATGAAACAATACATTTTACAAAGGAGCACTTGAGCTGGGGTTTTCAGCATAATTTTGTTTCAGATCATTCAAGAGGACTATGAAAAAAGTTGAAAGGCTGAAAATTGTGAGCCTTGATGTTTGCAACTGTGAAGACTTCCGTATGTTTGGGGGGAGAAGAAATAAATCAACATGAGCAAAATGCAAGGTCTGCCTGTGGTGACGGTGACGGGAAAAAGGAGATGCCCAGACTGCAGGGGGAGGAAAGCAGGCTTGAACCCCAGCTAAGGCACATTGGCTCAGATGACCCCAATTTCCACCGTGACATTGAGAGAGGTGACTGAAACCCAAATGAAGTCATTTGATATTCTATTTGTGGTGCTATATGCCTTTGTCCCGAGTTTCTACCCTTTGAAGTGACAGACTTCCCTAAAATTAGGCAAATTAAATGTGAGCAAATCCCATATATGTGCATTGACCTCAGACATCATAACTCAGGTAGTTTTTGAATACTTGGATTCATTTTCCCCTCAATATTCAATGTAGTTTTCACTACTTTCCATCCTTGAGATGTGTCCAGACAGTCATCTCAGCTCGAAGGCAAGCATAGAGACTGATACTACTGTATTTGTCTTAGAATCTTGGAAATCAGTGATTGAACTGATCCTGCTTCCCAACATTATCTGCGTGTCAGCACCAAATTATTATAAATCCAACATATTTCCCAAGTGCATTTAGTTTGAAGGATTCAAACTGTTTTCTGGATTCTTTATTAATCCTCACAATATATACAGGAGGTACCCGCTCTCAAATGTCAGGCCCACTTTACAGATGGAGGATTTGAGCAGCTTAACCAAAGATGTGTCAGCCGCATCCTCAAAGGAGTGTGGATCCAGCACAGCCATGACTGTTTCATTCCTGGTTGTTACTCTCTTTATTACTGAACGTGGCTTCTCTGGGTTTCACTCTGGTGCTGGTCTTTGGATGGTTACTAGGCAACTTGAGCTGTCACAGCCTGGCTGCTTCGAAATACCAGAGCATCAAAGTCCTATAAAAATGACGCAAAATCTTCTCATTGTACACACATTAAATTTAGTTTAGTACGATGCCATTCCAGTGAGGATAGGCCAGGAAAAACGAAAAGCTTTGAGAAGCAACCAGTGTGCCTCTGATGGACTGGATTAATTTTAGGCTGATAATTATTACAGGTGTCAGCACACAGAAGAGATGAAAGTATAGCTGCTTGCTGTAGAGAACATCAAGCCCAAGGCACTCGAATAAATACTTATGCCACGTGGAAAGATGATGTAAAGGGGATGGTGAGGGGTCAAGGTGGAAGACAGAAATCATCCAATAGCGCAGGTGACTTGATTTTGCCTGCTCTGAGCTTGCCTGGTGATTTCAAAACAGCAAAGCAAAAAGGTGAGTGAGAGGAGGAAAACAAGCTCTGTGCAGTCGCGTAGACCCACACAGGCCTGGTTATGGGAAGCGGGTTTTGTCTTCGGGGAAAGAGGAGGGTGTGAGATGTGGTCCTGGGCCTTGCAAACAGCAGCAGAGCCACAGGCTGGCAGCACAGTCCTTACACGTAGGCAGGGAGGGGCCGACTGAACCTCCAGCTCCCATCGGCTCTGCATACGTTGCTGGCAGTGCTTTCATTCCATTCTGTTTAAAGAGGGGGTATTTTGACCAGACCTCACAAGTAAAAAATTCAAATTTTCTAAATTTGTAAAAGTGTGTCTACTCAAGTCTTATTATAAAACTATACTAATCAAGACAATGTGGTATGAGTGGAAACAATGAAAAAAAACTATCCATGAAAAAACATATAGATTCAAGAAATATACTCAGACATGTATAGATGGGAGAAGGCAATGGCACCCCACTTCAGTACTCTTGCCTGGAAAATCCCATGGACGGAGGAGCCTGGTAGGCTTCAGTCCATGGGGTCGCTGAGAGTTGGACACGACTCAGTGACTTCACTTTCACTTTTCACTTTTGTGCATTGGAGAAGGAAATGGCAACCCACTCCAGTGTTCTTGCCTGGAGAATCCCAGGGACAGTGGAGCCTGGTGGGCTGCCGTCTATGGGGTTGCACAGAGTTGGACACAACTGAAGCGACTTAGCAGCAGCAGCAGCAGCAGCATGTATAGACGACTGATTTGCAACAGGGGTGCACAGAGAAAGAATAATCTTTTTCAACAAAAGTTGCTGAAACAATTGGAAATCTGTATGCAAATATGTGAACTTTGAACAAGGCTTCACACCATCCCCCTAAATTCACACAAAATGCAGCATAGAGCTAAATGAAAAGTCTAAAACTATGAAAGTGCTGGAGGGAAATATACAACAAAAGTCCATGTGAGCATGGATTCAGCAAAGATTTCAGAGATATGACACCAAATAAATTTATAAAATAAAAATTAGATAGATTTCATTTCACCAAAATTAAAAACTTCTGCTCTTATTGTCAGAGAAGGCAATGGCACCCCACTCCAGTACTCTTGCCTGGAAAATCCCATGGACGGAGGAGCCTGGTAGGCTGCAATCCATGGGGTCACTAAGAGTCAGACACGACTGAGCGACTTCACTTTCCCTTTTCACTTTCATGCATTGGAGAAGGAAATGGCAACCCACTCCAGTGTTCTTGCCTGGAGAATCCCAGGGACGAGGGAGCCTGGCGGGCTGCCGTCTATGGGGTCGCACAGAGTCAGACACGACTGAAGCAACTTAGCAGCAGCAGCAGCAGCAGCTCTTATTGTATGTTAACTATATTTCAACAAAGCTGTTTAAAATAATTTTTAAAATTTTGTGGGACAATCAATCCCTGAGATGTAATTCACGCCTGCCTGTGTGCTCCCTTCCCCAGCCCCACTCAACCTCACAGATAGACAGAAGAACTCTGTCAAAATGGGTCCCTTAAAACCCCTCTGATTCCATGTGGTTCTGCCCAGGGAGGCACTTTGACTATGCAATATCATCCTGATATCTTGCTGACAGACTGCAGAAGGGATTACAGACAAAGTAACTGCTGTCACAATTACAACTCATAAATAATAGCCAGTAGCTTATGCTCGCTCAAGAAAGAGATGCTGCTGTTTTTCATTTCTTCAGAGTTCTAGCTAATGCAATAAGCCTTAAAAAGTAAAGAAGCTATGTAAATATTGGAAGAGTAATATTACCCTGATTTGCAAATGATATGATCATTTCCTAAAAAACATCAGGCACAATTAAAAGTAAATTATTGTATTTCAGGTAAAATAATTTAGTAAGGTACTGGTTACCAGGACAAATATTTTAAAAATCAATTCATTTACTAGTAGAAACCAGATAGAAATGAAAATGGGAAAAAAATCACATATACATCCCATTAACAATAGGACAAAAGCTATAAAATATACAGGGGAAATTTTAACAAAGAAATGTAAGATTTATTTGAGAGAGAGCTATAAATTTCACTGAGCAACATAAAACAAGACCTGAATATAGAGATATACCATGCTCCTGGAGAGAAAGTCATAATGTAATAAAAATGTTTATCCTTTTCAAATAAATATATCAATTTCATATAATTTCAATCAGAAACAAAACCAGCTTTCTTTTTAAATTTAAAATAATTTAAGAATGTATAGGGGAAATGTCTATTTAGTTCTTTGGCCCATTTTTTGATTGGGTCGTTTATTTTTTTGGAATTGAGCTGCAGGAATTGCTTGTATATTTTTGAGATTAGTTGTTTGTCGGTTGCTTCATTTGCTATTATTTTCTCCCTTATTATTAGGCTTCCCTGGTGGCTCAGACGGTAAAGTGTCTGCCTACAATGCAGGTAGACCCAGGTTCGATCCCTGGGTTGGGAAGATCCTCTGGAGAAGGAAATGGCAACCCACTCCAGTACTCTTGCCTGGAAAATCCCATGGACAGATGGAGCCTGGTAGGCTACAATCTGTGGGGTCACAGAGAGTCAGACACGACTGATTGACTTTACTTTTCTCCCATTCTGAAGGCTGTCTGTTCACCTTGTTTATACTTTCCTTTGTTGTGCAGAAGCTGTTAAGTTTAATTAGGTCCTATTTGTTTATTTTTGCTTTTATTTCCAAGATTCTGGGAGGTGGGTCATAGAGGATCCTGCTGTGATTTATGTCGGAGAGTGTTTTGCCTATGTTCTCCTCTAGGAGTTTTATAGTTTCTGGTCTTACATTTAGATCTTTAATCCATTTTGAGTTTATTTTTGTGTATGGTGTTAGAAAGTGTTCTAGTTTCATTCTTTTACAAGTGGTTGACCAGTTTTCCCAGCACCACTTGTTAAAGAGATTGTCTTTACTCCATTGTATATACTTGCTTCCTTTGTCAAAGATAAGGTGTCCATACAGATGGCTAACAAACACATGAAAAGATGCTCAACATCACTCATTATCAGAGAAATGCAAATCAAAACCACAATGAGGTACCATTTCACGCCAGTCAGAATGGCTGCAATCCAAAAGTCTATAAGAAATAAATTCTGGAGAGGGTGTGGAGAAAAGGGAACCCTCTTACACTGTTGGTGGGAATGCAAACTAGTACAGCCACTATGGAGAACAGTGTGGAGACACGGGGATGATCCAGAGAGATGATATGGGGTGGGAGGTGGGAGGGGGGTTCAGGATTGGGAATTCATGTACACCTGTGGTGGATTCATGTCAATGTATGGCAAAACCAATACAGTACTGTAAAATAAAATAAAGTAAAAATAAAAATAAAAATAAAAAAAACCTGGAAATAGAACTGCCTTATGACACAGCAATCCCACTGCTGGGCATACACACTGAGGAAACCAGAATTGAAAGAGACACGTGTACCCCAATGTTCATTACAGCACTGTTTACAATAGCCAGGACATGGAAGCAACCTAGATGTCCATCAGCAGGTGAATGGATAAGAAAGCTGTGGTACAGATACACAATGGAGTATTACTCAGCCATTAAAAAGAATACATTTCAATCAGTTCTAACGAGGTGGATGAAACTGGAGCCTATTATACAGAGTGAAGTAAGCCAGAAAGAAAAACACCAATATAGTATACTAACATATATATATGGAATTTAGAAAGATGGTAATGATAACCCTGTATGCGAGACAGCAAAAGAGACAGATGTATAGAACAATCTTTTGGACTCTGTGGGAGAGGGAGAGGGTGGGATGATTTGGGAGAATGGCATTGAAACATGTATAATATCATATATGAAACAAATCACCAGTCCAGGTTCGATGCATGATACTGGATGCTTGGGGCTGGTGCACTGGGACGACCCAGAGGGATGGTACGGGGAGGGAGGAGGGAGGGGGGTTCAGGATGGGGAACACGTGTATACCCATGCTGGATTCATGCTGATACATGGCAAAACCAACACAATATTGAAAAGTAATTAACCTCCAATTAAAATAAATAAATTTATATATTTTAAAAAAAGAATGTATAGGGGCTTCCCAGGTGGCGCTAGTGGTAAAGAACCTGCCTGCCAATGCAGGAGACATAAGAAACAAGGGTTCGATCACTGGGTTGGGAAGATCCCCTGGAGAAGGACATGGCAACCCACTCCAGTATTCTTGTCCGGAGAATCCCATGGATGGAGGAGCCTGGCATACTGCAGACTGCGGGGTCGCAAAGAGTTGGACACGCAACAAGAATGCATTTAATAAAAGAAAGTATGCAATTTGCCAAGAATGTTTTTGAGAAGGTAGTAAATAAGGAGAGATGTATCCTCCCTATTATTAAAAATTACTGTAATCCAGAATCTTCTTCTCAGGGTTTGCTTCTGGGGAACCCAACATGACCCAGTTATGAACAGTCTGTCCCTCAACCATATTTTAATGGGGATGCCAGAATTCAATTTCAAGACTGGCTTTTATACAGATAAGAGAGCATGAAAGGAAAGTGACTTTAAGCTTTTTAAAGCTATATGTCATTGGCCAACTGGGTCTCAGATGGGCTATGGACCCAGGAAGCAGTCCTTATGATCCCTTTCCCATTGTCTTTTACCTGGGCTCTGCTTTTTAAACATTTGCCTTTGTGACCTGGTCCTCTTTCTTGGCTGGATCACTTGGCTTGTTTCCCATCCAGCACAGCTCCTCCCCATTCTGTTTGTAATTCTGTGAGCTGGCACCCCTCCTGGTGCTTTGTTCTAGCTTGGCTACCTTTACGTCCCACTTGGTTCTGGCCCAAGATCCACCACGTTTTCTCCCTTGCCCCATTCCTACAGGCAGTTCCAAAATTCTAGATTTAGTCACAGACTCATTCACAACCTTCCTCCTCCTTCCCTGGAGAAAACTGCTTCCAGTGGATTCTGACAAGTGGCTAGACTCTGAGTGATTTGGAGTCTGGGGCCATGTCTGATTTAGCTGTCAGGCACTGGTACTGTTAGTATCACTATAGTTGTATTACCTTGTTAGTACCACGGTCTAAGTGGCTTAAACAACAGAAATTTATTTCCTCATGTTTCTGAAAGGTAGAGGTCCAAGATCAAGCAGTCAGCAGGTGTGGTTTCTTCTGAGGGCTTCTCTCCTGGGCTTATAGATGGCCATCTTCTCCTGTGTCTTCACGTGGTCTTTCCTCTGTACATGTCAGTGTCCTCATCTTATAGGGACACCAGTCATACTGGACTATGGCTAACCCCAATGATCTCATTGAACCTTAATTACCTCTTCAAAGACGCTATCTTCAAGTAGTTCCATTCATAGTTTCTTCAGTGATGCTTACTGTCTAGCCAGTAGAGAGTGATAGGGTGGTAAGAGAGGAGTTCAGTGAATGACCTGCTGACTTAAGCAGTTGACAGGAATGTTCTGATTCCTGGAATCCTCTGGAAAGGAAAGGATTCCAAGCATGTGCCTCCTGAAGGAGCTTCTCCATCACTCCATTTGCTGAATGATTAGCATCTCTTTCCAGAGGGTACCACAATCAGGGTATGATACTACTGAAGTCCAAGCTATCTAGCATGTCAGCATGTCCTTGGGTATTATGTGTCTCCCACGAAATGCTTGCAACTGACTTACATGGAAATAGCATTCTCCCTCTTGCTCAATTCCTGGATACAACCCTTTCCTTCTCTTCTGTGGCTGTGACTCATCTACTTTCAGTATTATCTGCAGTGCCAACAGCCAGCATTCTGCAAGGTGGCAGCATGGAGGCAATGGACCCATCTCTGATCTGGGCTTTGTTCTACTCCATTCTGCCACTGAACTTGAAAACAGGGATTCTGGACACTGGCTGTGTGTGAAAACCACCTGGGGGGAGGCTTTTTAAAAAACCATCAGTGTGATTCAATATCCACAAATCAATCAACACCCTACACCACATTAACAAAATGAAGAAAAAAATCACTTGATCATCTCAATAGATGCAGAAAAGGCATTTGACAAAATTCAACATCCATTTATGATTAAAACTGACCAAAAAGTGAGTATAAAGGGAACATACCTCAACCTAATATAGGCCATATATGACAAACCCACAAGTAACATAATACTCGATTGTGAAAAGCTGAAAGCTTTTCCTCTAAGATCAGGAACAAGACAAAAATATCCACTATTGCCACTTTTATTCAACATAGTATTGGAGGACCTAGCCATAGCAATCAGACCAAGCAGAGAGAAAGAGAGAAAAAAAGAAAAGGCATCCAAATAGGGAAGGAAGAAGCAAAATTGCCACTATCTGCAGATGACATTATACTATATACAGAAAATGCTAAAGACTCCACCAAAAAGCTGTCAGAACTAATAAATGAATTCAGTAAATTTACAGGATACAAAATCAATATATAGAAACCTGTTGCATATCTATACACTAATAGCAAACTATCAGAAATTAAGAAAGCAATATCATTTATGATTGTATCAAAAAGAATAAAATAGCTAATAACTAGGAATAAGATATTTGCAAATGATATGTCTGATAAGGATTCAATATCCAAAATATACAGAGAACTCATACAACTCAAAATCAAAACCCCAAACAATTCAATTAAATTTGGGCAGAGGACCTGAATAAACATTTATCCAAGGAAGATATACAGAGAACCAACAGACACATGAAAAGATTCTCAACATCACTAAATCATCAAGGAAATACAAATCAAAATCACAAAGAGATATCACCTCACATCTGTCAGAATGGGTCTTATCAAAAGATAAGAAATAACAAGAGATGGAGAGGATGTGAAGAAAAGGGAACCCTCATGTACTGTCTCTGGGAATGTAAACTGGTATAGCTATTAATACTATGGAATCATAATACTATAGAAAACAGTATGATAGTCCCTCAAAAAATTAAACATAGAACTACCACACAATCTGGCAGTTCCACTTCTGGGTATTTATCTGAAGAAAATGAAAACTAACTGTAATTCAAAAAGGTACATGCACCCCTATGTTCACAGCAGCACTGTTCACAATAGCCAAGACATGGGAACAACCTAAATGCCCATCGACAGAGGAATGGATACAGATGTGGTACATATTCAATGGACTACTAATTGGCCATAAATAATAATGAAATAATGTCATTTGCAGCAACATGGATGGACCTAGAGGGTATTATGCTAAGTGAAATAACTTGGATATACACAGACAAATACCATATGATTTCACTTACATGTGGAATCTAAAAAACAAATAAAACAAAATAGGAAAAGATTCAGATACAGAGAACAAACTGGTGGTTGCCAGAGGTGAAGGGGTCAGGGGTTGGGCAAATTAGGTGAAGAGGATTTAGAGGTACAAACTTTCAGTTAGAAAATAAGTCACAAGGATGTAATTTATAGCAAAAGGAATACAGTCAATAATACTATAATAACTTTGTATGGTGACAGGTGATTACTAGGCTTATTGTGATCAATTCATAACGTATTTAAATGTTAAGACACGGTGTACACCTGAAACTAATATAATATCATATGTGGACTATAGGTAAAGGAAGGTGAAGTCGCTCAGTCGTGTCTGACTCTTTGCGACCCCGTGGACTGTAGCCCACCAGGCTCCTCCGTCCAGGGAATTCTCCAGGCAAGAATACTGGAGTGGGTTGCCATTTCCTTCTCCAGGGGATCTTCCCAATCCAGGGATCGAACCCAGGTCTCCCGCACTGGAGGCAGACGCTTTAACCTCTGAGCCACCAGGGAAGCCCAACGTGGACTATACTTGAACCAAAGTTTAAAAAATAACAATAAAAGTCATCAATGTCAGGCTACATCCCTGATCAATCAGGTTGGCTTTAGAGGTGAGGCACAGACACCCCTGTTTTCTAAAGCTCTCAGCGAGATTTCATGTGCAGCAGAGTGGAGAATCATCACTTTGATCTGAATCTCACTTTCCTCATCTGTAGAAAACGATGTTGGAATCTGATGACTCCCAACACAGTGTGCTATGAGCTACAATCCTAAATTCTATTTCAAAATTACCAGGGCACATCCCCCTCCAATATTTCTTCCACTGATAGAGCTACTAAGATTTTCTTCCCTATGGCATGATTACAACATCACTGATGTCTCTCTCACTATTTAAGGTTTGGTAGAAGGTGAAATGATTTTCCCCTCTGAAGAAACTAAAAGTGAAGGGGCAAAAATATAACTCTGTGTTTACTGAATGGGAAGAAAACTACTATGATCTCTCACACGCTAGCTGAACTTGAACACTCTATGGTGTGAAGTTCAATGCCATTTCATGTCTCTAATCGCATCCCTTGAGCACAGAGGTCTGAGTAGCATCACTGCAGGTGGAGAGAGCAGGAAACACTCAGAATTGAGCCAAATCAGTTTTTTGTTTTTTGAAAAAGAACATGTCTTGGACTCAAAAAAATAGTTCAGATCAGAATCTACCAAGTAAGCCTAGAATAGATACGAGTAGGCAGATGAGCAGAGCAGAGGCCACAAGGTTCTCCCCGCAGGCCAAACGCTGAGCACTTTGGTGGAGTTATCAAATAAGATGCTAAAATTCCATGCTCGAATTACTGAACAAAATCCTCCTTGGAAGATATGTAGCAGGTCTTCTTAAGGTAAAACTAAGTGGTGAGAATAATTTAGATATACTGATCAACAGTGGTCTGAAGAGACTCTTTTTAACTATTTGATAAATGGATTAAAAAAAATTATCCCCTGCTAATCTGATAGGTCCAAGCACTCAGGTCATGGACTGCATGGGGATACAATCTGTAGTTGACCTCTACCAGCCAGGATACAGTGTTTTTCCAAAATTGTCAGTAGTGAAGAGAAAAGCTGATGGAATGAAGCTCTGACAAAAGTCTGAATGTGGGTCTAAGATCTTCCAGAATGTATGAGAAGCTTAACAGACTGATTAGGAAAATAGCCAGCAGTTATTGCAATTTGCATGGACAGCAAATGGCACTCAGTGACATCTTCAATGATTCCATGTGATCAGACCCCAGAGGGGAAAATAAAATCAAGGCTAGACAGAGGGTTTTGTCCACGACAGACAGAAGCAAGCAGACAGAATGCATCTATCTGAGTAAGAATCAGAAAGCTTGGAGTCAGAAGGTAGAGTTGAGAAAGCTAGGCTCAAAGACTGGGCTCCAAAGGTTGAAGGACTCTGTGAGACTCTAAAGTGAGATAGAAACTTACCCAGAATTCTAGCAACAAAAACAGAGTGGTTGGTAAAGAAACATCCGGGCATCAGGGGCTTTCTGATAGGGTGACCAACTGTCCTGGTTTGTCTTGGACTTTCTCAGTTTTAGCACTGAGTCCTACACCTAGGGCAATCTCACAGACTGAGGATAATGGGGACAGTAGAGTACCCTACAGCTGTATAATACTGAGCCAAGACCAGTGGTTTTCTGAATAAAAGGAGGCCTATTTTACAGAAGATGTAAAACGACACTGCTGATTTCAAGGCAAATGTCATAGAAGGGCTAGGGAATCAAGAATGCTCCTTACAGATACCATACCAGACCATGGGGCCTTTTAAATGTCCTTTCATCTCTTTGGATTTCAGTTTCTTTATCAGCAAAATGATTACTTGGCTTTCAATCATTTTTATTTTCCGCTTTTAAGAGCACCAGAATCATTTCTTCAAATGAAATCTTGGCCAGAAAGGAATATATCCAGGAGCTAATGCAGAGCCACTGAGTTGAAGTCAGGTTGGGGACCTACAACCCTGACCACTTTGCTCTATACTCAACCTCACCCCCTTCTGCACCAGACAGCCCCTGAGACATCTGTGTGGAACCTATACTGCTCCGAAGAACAGACCTTGAAAACCACCAACTGGATGAGCATCAGGTTCTCTCTGGGTCAGAAATTCCATGATACCTTGGCCATCTGCAGCATTATCACTGTTTTTCAGAACTGGATTAGCTGCCTCTCTTTTTCAGAGTCCTGGCCTCAATATCTCTGTCTCTCCAACACACACACTAGTCAGAACACAGTCAAGGAATCAGCTCAATTGGGCTTTGCTTATTCTCCAAGTCAAATAATGTACAGAAAAGATCATGTCCAGATTGCAGGAATATGGGCAACTGATTGCTTGTGGTGTGTCTGTATGTGTGCATGTGTGAGAGTGCCTTTCTATATTTTCTATAATTTGAATGTAATACTTATCTCTGGGGCTCAGACGTGCTTTCGCCTGGGCTATTACATTTGACCTACAGTCTCCCCCGCTCAGAGACTTTTTCCTTGGCCCCTCCCCTTTGTCTTACGTCCCTACTTTGACAACGCACTTTCCTACTTTAGCTTGCAATGTGAGTTTCTATTATTAGCTTCAATGTCCCCTGCTTTCAGGGGACCGATCCAGCCCTAAGACACCACACTTTGTTTCCAGCGGGTGTCTCCAGGTGCTAATAACCTGGTGAAGTCCTCTTGTTTACCTAAAAATAGCTTAGTAGTCACTCCCAGCCATAGCGGGTGACCTACTCCCAGTTCTGTTGTGTTTTACTGTAAAGAGGATGTTCTGATGAAGAAGAGACAAGTTCTTCAATTTGTTGACTCTAAATAGTATACTATTTGGTCTCCCTGAGGATAAAGACCCTCCAATTGAACCTCTAACGGTGCCAAAGGATGTGTTCTTCCCTCTGCCATGTAAACTGTTATGGATAGATGTTGATGACCTTATTGCCTTAAAAGAATCAGGACCACTGAGTTATAGTGAGATCCAGATAGTACATTGGAAGGTGGCAGAATAATCAGGTGACAGCTGTTAATAAGTTTTTTTTTACTGGGGTAGCTGCTTATGGGGAACATTCCATACCCTGGCAGCCAACTCAGTTTCAACCATTCTTATCTTCAGTTACCTAGTACCTGACTCATGTCTGACCTGGTTCTCCTGGTTTTTTGCTTCCAGTATTATAAGTAACAATAGTTTATTATAAGCAATAATAATTAATTATTATAAGTAATAATTTATTATTATAAATTTGCTTCCAATTTATGACCTTGGCCTATTGGATCCAATCCTTCTTGGTGTCATTATCTGTCAATAACCGTTGCATATTACAAACTATCCAACCTTGCGCCATGCTGATCCTTAAGGAAAGATGGTAGTGGACAGACGTGACTCAGGAAGAAATATTTCACCAATGATTGATTTTGAGACTTTCAGCCTATAACCTAAACTCTAAACCTCATTTTTCCATATGCAAAACAGAAAAGAAGAACTGCCTCATAGGATTGTTGTGAAGACTACATTTTGATATTTATCAAATATTTGGCATAATGCCTACCCATTGAAAGGTGCTGTCTATTATATAGAACAGGGCTAATGAAACTGTGATTTATGGACCAGGGCTAGTTTTTTCATTGCTGGTCTGTGATGGAAAAAGGAGTACAAAAATTGAGAGTTACCATTCAGAAACTTTTAGACTAGAAAATTCCTTTTTAAAAATGATTCAGTTTCCAAGTATACTTAGAGAAGCCCTGATATAAACGAGACCTCAGTTGAAGAAATATCTGATGTAGAGTTTCGCATACTGCTGGCCAATTACCTTCATGGTATTGTTGTCCTTGAAAGTCCTCCTGTAACACCATTACATTTGCGAAGAACTTTTTTCCCTTTTCTGTTCATTTGTTGGTGTCTGTTAAAAAAACACAAATGAACGTTAACATTTGTTCAAAACATAACTCGGAAAATCTGTTTCAAAGCATGCAGGATGCATTCCAAGGCCGATTGGCATTTCTGATTTGTGTTACCCATGCCATTTCCCAAAGCTGTCAGGGGATAATTAAAAGTCAGAGGGGAAATTTAATTCTCTTCATATTAAGGTATAGTGGCTGTAGTAGAGAGAAAGCATTAACATTTCCAGGGCAGGAGGAGAGGAGAGCTTGATTAAATCCAAAGCAAACAATCAATCCTAGGCGTATGCTGTGGTCACTTTATCCACTGGCTTCAGGACAAGAGCAGCATTCGGAGCGCAGTCTTTTTCAAGGCATTGGCACCAGGCCATTCCTGAAGCACAGTCATTATGGAGACATTTAATTAGTGCATTTTGCATGATTGCCTATGGTCACAGGCAGGGCAATGTGCCATCTGGCCCTTTTTAGGGTCAACTGATGGCTGGAGAGGGGGCCAGCCTCCAAAGTCATGGTAAATTTGGTGAGGTTAGGGACTCCATATTCCATGTCCAGAATAGAGCCTGGAACATAGTAGGCACTCAATAAAATATTTGTTGGATGAATACATAACTCCAAGGTCGCCAAAGCTAGAATCCCTCCAGAAATCTGGTTCCACCCACCATGTCTGGTTCGAGTAAATGACTAAACCAGGATTCAAACATAACCATAGAGTTCAAGGCTCATTCTACTATAGCATGCCACAGAGATGACATCAGAAACAATTGCCATGCCCTCCATCAATGCAGTGGCCCCACAATGTCCCCCTCCCCAGACTCCACAGGACTGAGTTACCCCTTACTGCTCTCACTCTTCCCTAAAGAGGGGTATATAGTGGTGCCTCTTAAGCTTATTACCATGAGAACAGAATTGGACCCTTCTCCTGCGGGCAAATAGGTCCTCCCTCTTTCATCCCCTACAGAATGTGTGCTGCCATGTCTTAAAGAACATAAGCTGGCTCTCAGGAGTACGAAAGGAGACATTACTGCAATAGATTGAAGTATAAAGCCAAAGTGGAATCTGGTGCTAAAAATCCAGTCCAGTCTCATCTTTATCCTCCCTGCCTCATGTACTATATGACCCTTGAGCATCTTTCACTTGAATTTTTAAAAATACAGTAAGAGAACTAACAACAGTGTTTAGTTTAAGTAAACATGAAAGCACTTTCCAAGTAAGTTGACCTCCTTTCTTTGATTAGCCAAAAAGAATGTTTAAGATGAGCGCTATGCTGTACCCTGAAGGTTGAAAAATTCAGACTTTGTTATTCTGAGAGAGCAAAGGACTTGCAGACTCATAAACTCTGAGTCCTTTTGTTTGTCATCAATAATCTAATTTAGTGGCTTTAAAAGGGATGCTGAGGACTTAAAAGGTTAAGAATTGGGTTCAGGAGAAAAATAGGGATGAAAGCATTGGTTAAGATTGGAAGAAAATAAGAAAGGCTAGAAAGGAAAAGCAGCAAATCAAGACAAATCGCCAGTCCAGGTTTGATGCAGGATACAGGATGCTTGGGGTTGGTGCACTGGGATGACCCAGAGGGATGGTATGGGGAGGGAGGACGGAGGGGGGTTCAGGATGGAGAATACGTGTACACCCGTGGAGGATTCATGTTGATGTATGGCAAAACCAATACAATATTGTAAAGTAATTAGCCTCCAATTAAAACAAGTAAATTTAAATTAAGAAAAAAAAGAAATAATGAGCTAAAATTTCAAATCTTGCTCCTATCTAGTGCCTCTTCCTGGACTAAAAGCTATGAAAAGTATCAAGAATGAATTTCTCTGTCATCTTTACATGCAATATGTCTTACACTTAACTAAATAATTATATATTAATTTAAAATCAAGTGCAAAGTCATAATGCAGCATAGAAAACATGTACTAAAGCTGATAAGGAAGAAGAGCAAGTACCTTGCAAAACAGAGTTCCCAGGAACTCTGTGTGTGTGTATGTGTGTGTGTGTGTGTGTGTGTGTGTGTGTCCTTTCTGTTGATGTACTTTAACTGATATAAGTGATACATTTTCTTCATCTGCAATTTTTATGTTATGATTTTTAATTTTTTAGTCTTTTTTCTTTTGTTTATCCATTTTTTTTTGTTTTGTGCTATAAGTTTGGTTTGCAACTTTTCTATCCATTTCTTATTGAGGTATACTTAACATACAACTATATTAACTTCATGTGTCCAACATAATAATTTAATATTTACATACATTGTGAAATGATCACCACAGTAAGTCTAGGTAACATTGTTACCATACATAGTTACAACATTGTTTTCTTATCATGGGAATTTTTAAGATCCACCCTCTTAGCAACTTGCAATACAGTATTATTATTATAATAGCAAATATGTAATATACTATTGTTAACTACAGTCACCATGCTGTATATTATATCCCCATAACTTATTTATTTATAACTGGAAGCTTGTAGCTTTGACCTCCTTCACCCATTGCCTCCTCCCCCTGCTTCTGGCAACCACCAATCTATTCTCTGTATTCATGAACTCGTTTTATTTTTTTTTTAATTACACATATAAGTGAGATCATATGGTATTTGTCTTTCTCTGTCTGACATTTCACGTAGCATAATGCCTTCAAGGTCCATCCCTATTGCTGCAAATGGTAAAATTTCATTCTTCTTTATGCCTGAATAATATTCCATTGTATATTTTCTATCCATTTTCAATTGAGATATAATTCACACATCATAAAATTCACCCTTTTGATATACACAATTAAATGGCCTTAGCATATCTGCAAAGTTTTGCAACTATCACCACTATCCAACTCAAGAATATTTTTCGGAGAAGGCAATGGCACCTCACTCACCAAAGCCCCATATGCATTAGCAATCACTCCCCATTTTCCTCTCTCCTAAGTTGCTGGGAAACACTCATCTATTTTCTATCTCTTTGAATTTGGCTTAAAAAAAAAAAAAGCCACTAGCAAACTTCTGCTCAGCTTGGAGGGGGCTGATGGAATAAATATTCCAACTCTTTCCTTCCCAACTCTGATCTCTTGCTGATGCCTATTGGCTGAAATCACCTGGAAACCAGTTGTCAATAAAACCTAATTTGTGTAGCCCATTGTCAACAGTCTCCAGAAGCTGGAGGGACAAAAGAGAATGCCCAATGGCCCTATAGATTCTTGATGAGGAAATACTAGGAAGAGAATGGATTGCCAGATGGAACTGGAAAGTAGGTGTATGAAATCCTGGTGCAAAAAGCTATGACTCCATGGTGAAAGGACATGGAATCAAGGGGTCTTAAGTCCACATTAAGATTGCTTTCACTGTCTTTATATATTAAATAACAAAAGATTAATCATGGCAGCCTTTCATTTCAATTTTTAAGTGGTTTCTGGAGACCAAAGAAAATGATTTATCATCCATTATTCACATTTTATTTTCATTTTTATCCATATCACTGTGACTTTGTATACATGACACTGACAATTGCATTTACCCTTTCTTTATGGTAACCTATAAATAGACAGAAAAGCTTATTTTCTAAATATATGATGGGAGCCTGTGCAACTAGATTTATCTAGTATTTACTTAAAAACTGATTTAGTTTTACAATATAATTTGGCCTTATCTTGAAAGCACTGCATTCCATAACAAAAATAGTTTTTCTTAAAAGGAGAAAGAAAAATGGTTACTCAATTGTTTCCATCTCTTTAGTTGATTACATTTCTTGGTGTGCTGGTCAAGAAGCAAACACAACTCAGTATTTTCCACAGAGTCAGTCTTATGATTACATTAAATTATCTCTAGCTCTCTTCACAAATTTTTCTCTGACAAGAAACCCTTTCCTTTGTGTCAATTTAATTCTCCCTTCATTCATATTTAGCAACTGATCCAAGTCATTTGGCATGATTATTCAACATGCTTTTATTATTAAAGTTAGGGGCTTTAAAGTTGAATTAGGTTTTCTTTCCAGAAGCTCATATGATAATTTCCCATCTGAAAAATAACAGGATCTTGCTTTCTTCACCTACAAATATTTTGGATACACTATCCATCATCAATGAAAAATATCTTTTTTCCCCTGTTTTCCTAAACTCATGTGAAACACTGAATACAAATTATAATCCTCTCCTTGTGCTCAGTTGCTCAGTCATCCCACTCTTTGAGATCTCATGGACTGTAGCCAGCCGGGCTCCTCTGTCCATGGGATTCTCCAGGCAAGAATACTGGAGTGGGTTGCCATTTCCTTCTCCAGGGGATTTTCCCCTGACAGAGGGGTTGAACTCACATCTCCTGCATCTCCTGCATTGGCAGGCAGATTCTTTACTACTGAGCCACCTGGGAAGGCCACTATCCTCTCCTCAGAATTAAGTACATTATTAAGTAAACTATTATATATAAATGACCTCATGTGACTGTGATAGTGGAAGCATTTATTCAAGAATAACAATAGCTTACATTGCTGGAGTCCTCAGTTTATATGGCCTACTAACCCAAACAGGGGTGGTAGACAAGGAAGGTGATACATCTCCTATTTTGTTGAATGAAAAATGGAGTGCAGAGTAATTTTTCTATGATTTTAGAGCTAGTAAGCAGGAGCTAGAATTTGGATATCCATCTTCTCAATTCTCAATATCATGTGCCATAAATGTACAAGCCTGGAGGGAAATAAGTTTTATGACTGACCCACATGTTTTTTTGGAGGTTCTCTTAAAGGAGATTCCATCCATTTTTTCCATCCACTTTACCAGGATTTCCCATCATTTATGTATCCTAGATCCATCCATGGCTACTATGACTGTCCAAACACAGAGATAAACCATCTCTGGCATATTTTAGACAACAGACTTTATATTCTTGAGGGCAAGAATTACATCGTCCTTTAACATTCTTATATGAAGTGAACTAATTCCAGCATCTTGGTCGCTGAGAACCTGGAGTTAAGTGGTGGAGTGGGGTGAGAGGAGGAAGAGAGGGAAAAGGGAAGGATGAGGAGGAGAAGAGAAACTTTTGATGAATATGCTGAATACATTAATCCTATTTAACTTTCTTTCCCCTAGCATTTAATAACTTGTCAGGATGCCCCTCTGACTTTCTACTTCCTTTGTTAACTCTGCTCGTCTTCATCTTAATTTTTCTTTCTGTTCTATTCCAGTGGGGTGTCATAGTATAGCTTTAATCCAGATGATATGCGTACTATTCCTGGCTCTCTATAGTAAGATTTTTTTTCACCTTGAAACTTACTTTTGTCTCAAATTGACATTTGTTGTTGTTGTTGTTCAGTCACTAAGTCGTGTCTGATTCTCTGTGACCCCATGGACTGCAGCATCCCAGGCTATCGTGTCCTTCACTAGCTCCTGGAGTTTGTGAAAATTCACGTCCCTTGAGTCAGTGATACTATCAAACCATCCCATTCTCTGTCACCCCCCTGTTCCTCCTGCCTTCAATCCTTCCCAGGATCAGGGTCTTTTTTATTGAGTCAGTTCTTCACGTCAGGTGGCCAAAGGATTAGAACTTCAGCATCAGTCCTTCCAATGAATGTTCAGGGTTGATTTCCTTTTGGAGTGACTGGTTTGATCCTCTTGCTGTCTAAGGGACTCTCAAGAGTCTTCTCCAGCACCACAACTTGAAAGCATCAATTCTTCAGCGCTCTTCAGCCTTCTTTATGATCCAACTCTCACATCCGTACTGGAACAACAATAGCTTTCATTATATGGACCTTTGTTGGCCAAGTGATGTATGGCCTAGAGGTTTTCCCTACTTTCTTCAATTTAGGTCTGAATTTTGCAATAACGAGTTCATGATCTGAGCCATAGTCAGCTCCTGGTGTTGTTTTTGCTGACTGCATAGAACATCTCCATCTTTAGCTGCAAAGAATATAATCAGATTTCGGTATGACCATCTGGTGATGTCCATGTGTAGAGTCGTCTGGGTGTTTGTTATGACCAGTGTGTTCTCTTGACAAAACTCTGTTAGCTGTTGCCCTGCTTCATTTTGTACTCCAAGGCCAAACCTGCCTCTTACTCCAGGTGCCTCTTGACTTCCTACTTTTGCATTCCAATTGCCTATGATGAAAAGATAATCACTCAGTCATACATGACTCTTTGCGATCCCACAGACTGTAGCCTGCCCAATTCCTCTGTCCATGGAATTCTCCAGGCAAGAGTACTGGAGTGGATTGCCATTTCCTTCTCCAGAGGATCTTCCCTACCCAGGGATCAAACCCAGGTCTCCTGAATTGCAGGCAGATTCTTTACCAACTGAGCCACTGGGAAATCCCATCTATGATGAAAAAGGACATCTTTTTTTGGTGTTCTACAAGGTCATGTAGATCTTGATAAAACTGGTACTGATATTATTTACTCATATTTACCGATCTATATAGCAATTTCTATGTTCACTACTTTTACTTGTATCTTATACCTTCCTTCTGCAGTCATTTTCTTTTTTTTTTTTTTTAAATACTATGTCCTCTAAATTTTACTTCTCTTTTATCTCTTTTTTAAATACACACACACACACACACATTTGGCTGACTGGGTCTTCAGTACAGTTCAGTTTGTTGCATCAGTCGTGTCTGACTCCTTGTGACCCCATGGACTGCAGCACGCCAGGCTTCCCTGTCCATCACCAACTCCTGGAGCTTCCTCAACTCATGTCCATCGAGTCGGTGATGCCATCCAACCACCTCATCCTCTGTCATCCCCTTCTCCTCCCACCTTCAATCCTTCCCAGCATCAGGGTCTTTTCCAACGAGTCAGTTCTTTGCGTCAGGTGGTCAAAATATTGGAGTTTCAGCTTCAGCATCAGTCCTTCCAATGAATATTCAGAATTGATTTCCTTAAGGATGGACTGGTTTGATCTACTTGCTGTCCAAGGGACTCTCAAGAGTCTACCAATACCACAGTTCAAGAACATCAGTTCTTCAGTGCTAGCTTTCTTTGTGGTCCAACACTCACATTCATACATGACCACTGGAAAAACCATAGCCTTGACTAGATGGACCTTTGTTGGCAAAGTGATGTCTCTGCTTTTTAATATGCTGTCTTTTTAATATGCATTGCAGGCAGAAGCTTTAACCTCTGAGTCACCAGGGCTTAATATGCTGTCTAGGTTGGTCATAACTTTTCTTCCAAGGACAAGGAGTCTTTTAATTTCATGGCTGCAGTCACCATCTGCAGTGATTTTGGAGCCCCCCAAAATAAAGTCTCACACTGTTTCCATTGTTTCCCCATCTATTTCCCATGAAGTGATGGGGCTGGATGCCATGATCATAGCTTTTTGAATGTTGGATTTTAAGCCAATTTTTTCACTCTCCTCTTTCACTTTCATTAAGAGGCTCTTTAGTTCTTCTTCACTTTCTGCCATAAGGGTGGTGTCATCTGCATATCTGAGATAATTGATATTTCTCCAGAAATCTTGATTCCAGCTTGTGCTTCATCCAGCCCAGCATTTCGCTGATGTACTCTGCATATAAGTTAAATAAGCAGGGTGACAATATACTCCTTTCCCAATTCAGGAACCTGTCTGTTGTTCCATGTCTGGTTCTAACTGTTGCTTCTTGACATGCATACAGATTTCTCAGGAGGCAGGTAAGGTGGTCTGGTATTTCCATCTGTTTAAGAATTTTCCACAGTTTGTTGTGATCCACACAGTCAAAGGGAGAAGGCAACAGCACCCCACTCCAGTACTCTTGCCTGGAAAATCCCATGGACAGAGGAGCCTGGTAGGCTGCAGTCCATGGGGTCTCGACGAGTCAGACACAACTGAGCGACTTCACTTTCACTTTTCACTTTCATGCATTGGAGAAGGAAATGGCAACCCACTCCAGTGTTCTTGCCTGGAGAATCCCAGGGATGGCGGAGCCTGCTGGGCTGCCGTCTATGGGGTCGCACAGAGTCGGACACGACTGAAGTGACTTAGCAGTAGCAGTAGCAGCAGCACACAGTCAAAGGCTTTGGCATAGTCAATAAAGCAGAAGTTTTTCTGGAACTCTTATGCTTTTTCTATAATCCAACAGATGTTGGCAATTTGATCTCTGGTTCCTCTGCCTTTTCTAAATCCAGCTTGAACATCCGGAGGTTCACGGTTCACCCACTGTTGAAGCCTGGCTTGGAGAATTTTGAGCACTACTTTGATAGCATTTGAAATGAGTGCAATTGTGTGGTAGTTTGAATATCCTTTGGCATTGTCTTTCTGTAGGATTCAAATGAAAATTGACTTTTTCCAGTCCTATGGCTATTGCTGAGTTTTCCCAAATTTGCTGGTATATTGACTGGAGCACTTTAACAGCATCGTCTTTTAGGATTTGAAAGAGCTCAACTGGAATTCCATCACCTCCACTAGGTTAGTCTGTAGTGATATTTCCTAAGGCCCACTTGATTTTGCATTCCAGAATGTTTGGCTCTAGGTGAGTGATCACACCATCGTAGTTATCTGGGTCATGAAGATCTTTTTTGTATAGTTCTTCTGTGTATTCTTAATATCTTCTGCTTCTATTAGGTCCATACCATTTCTGTTCTTTACTGTGCCCATCTTTGCATGAAGTATTCTCTTGGTATCTCTGATTTTCTTGAAGAGATCTCTAGTCTTTCCCATTCTACTGTTTTCCTTTATTTCTTTGCATTGATCACCGAGGAAGGCTTTCTTATCCCTCCTTGCTATTCTTTGGAACTCAGCATTCAAATGGGTATATCTTTCCTCTTTTTTTCTTCTCCTTTAGCTTCTCTTCTTTCCTCAGATATCTGTAAGGCCTCCTCAGACAACAATTTTGACTTTTTGCATTTCTTTTTCTTGGGGATGATCTTGATCACTGCCTCCTGTATAATGTCATGAAGCTCCATCTATAGTTCTTCAGGCACTCTGTCTATCAGATCTAATCCCTGGAATCTATTTGTTACTTCCACTGTATAATTGTAAGGGATTTGATTTAGGTTATACCTGAAAGTTTTCCCTATTTTCTTCAATTTAAGTCTGAATTTTGCAATAAGGAGTTCATGATCTGAGCCATCCGGTCTTGTTTATGCTGACTGTATAAAACTTCTCCATTTTGGCTGCAAAGAATACAATCAATCTGATTTTGGTATTGACCATCTGGTAATGTCCATGTGTAGAGACCTCTCTTGTGTTGTTGGAAGAGGGTGTTTGCTATGACTAGTGTGTTCTCTTGGCAAAACTCTGTTAGCCTTTGCCCTGCTTCATTTTGTACTCCAAGGCCAAATTTGCCTGTTATTCCAGGTACCTCTTAACTTCTAACTATTGCATTCCAGTCCCATATGATGAAAAGGACATCTTTTGGGGGTGTTAGTTCTAGAAGGTCTTATAGGTCTTCATAGAACTGTTCAACTTCAGCTTCTTCAGCATTACTGGTTGGGACTAGGATCACTGTGATATTGTATGGTTTGCCTTGGAAATGAACAGAGATCATTCTGTCATTTTTGATACTACATCCAAGTACTGCATTTTGGACTCTTGTTGACTATAATGGATACTGCATTTCTTCTAAGGGATTCTTGCCCACACTAGTAGATACAATGGTCATCTGAATTAAATTCGCCCATTCGAGTCCACTTTAGTTCACTGATTCCTAAAATGTTGATGTTCACTCTTGCCATCTCCTGTTTGACCACTTCCAATTTACCTTGATACATGGACCTAACATTCCAGGTTCCTATGCAATATTGTTCTTTACAGCATAGGATTTTACTTCCATCACTAGTCATATCCACAACTGGGTGCTGTTTTCGCTTTGGCTCTGTCTCTCAATTCTTCCTGGAGTTATTTCTTCACTCTTCTCCAGTAGCATCCCTAGTAGTGGCTCAGAGGGTAAAGTGGCTGCCTGCAATGCAGGAGACTTGGGTTTGATCCCTGGGTCAGGAAGATCCTCTGGAGAAGGAAATGGCAACCCACTCCAGTACCTTTGTCTGGAAAATCCCATGGATGGAGAAGCCCGGTACACTACAGTCCATGCGGCTGCAAAGAGTCAGACATGACTGAGTGACTTCACTTTCGCTTTTCCTTTCCTTTTCTCCAGTAGCATATTGGGTGCCTACTGACCTGGGGAGTTCATCTTTCAGTGTCCTATCTTTTTGCCTTTTCATACTGGTCATGGGGTTCTCAAGGCAAGAATACTGAAGTGGTTTGCCATTCCCTTCTCCAGTGGACCACGTTTTGTCAGAACTCTCCACCATGACCCGTCCATCTTGGGCAGCCCTACAGGGCATATGTCATGGTTTCATTGAGTTAGACAAGGCTGTAGTCCATGTGATCAGTTTGATTAGTTTTCTGTGATTGTAGTTTTCATTCTGTCTGCCCTCTGTTGGATAAGGATAAGAGGCTTATGGACGTTTCCTGATGCTGGGTCTTAGTTGAGGCATTCAGGAGATTTAGTTGTGACATGTGGAATCTAGTTTCTTGACCTAACCCAGCCCCCCTGAATTGGGAGCCTGGAGTCTTAGCCACTGGACCACCAGGGAAATTCCCATTTCTCTTTTATTCCTTTCTTGACATTTCCATTGTCAGTAAACAGTCCTGGTTTCATTTGGACATATATTTCTTTTACTTTTGTTTTAAAAAGAACTTTGCAGATATATAATTCTAGATTGATAGTTATATTCCCTCAGTATAATGAAATTAATTTCATTATCTTCTTGTTCTCTTATTGCTGAGAATTCAGCTGTTCATCTAATTGTGATCACTAAGTAATTAAAAAAAAATTGATTCCTGACTGATCTCAAGGTCTTTTCTTTGCCTTGAGTATCTTTAGTTTTACTTTCAGTACAATTTATTTAGGTGTCATCATTTTCTCATTTATTCTGCTTGGATTTTATTAGAATTTCTAATTCTGATGATTCAAGTTTTTCATTAATTCTGAAAAATTTTAGTCATCACTTCTTTACTAATCACCACTTCTGAAATCTATTATTTCTTTGAAACTCTTGTCATGTGATAGATCTACTCACTCCATCCTCTATATTTCTTAACCTCTCTTTCATGTTTTCAAATTCTTTGTCTCCTTATGCTATCTTTCCAGATAATATCTTTGGTCTCTCTTGCAGTTTGATAGTAATCTCATATGCTATATCTAATATGATATTTAAATAGCTTATTGATTTGTAAATATAAATTATTACAGTTTTAATTTCTAGGTATTGTATATAGTTCTTCTTGAGCCACTTATTTCTCACTCATCCTTTGCTTCTATAATTGTTAAACAACAATTGATTAATACATTTATTCTAAGTTTGATAATTTTAATATCTGAAGTGTGTGTGTCTTTATTATTTATTGCTTCTCTTGGCTCTTTTGGAGGCCTTGTTTCATCATATGTACTGTGATTTTTGTTTGCAAAACTTTGAAGTGTGTGTTGAAATGTGTCTCTCCCAAGTGGACTAGCATCATTTCCACCAGAGGTGTTTGAAGCCATCAACTTAGAACAACTTTAAATAAGTTCTTGGTTTGAGGTGTTTGAAGTATATATGTAATATCACAATCCCATATGATGTCTTCCTGTGGTTACAAATTCTCAGATATGTTTTTGTTTCATTTAGAGTCAAGTTTTAGGTAGGCAAATGCTTCTGCATTCTCTCTCCTTTTCTGTGGTTTATACAGAGGGTCTCCAAATAGACCACCCACCTTGTCTAGGATCTAGGCTTTCTCCCTCATTCTACCTCTCCCAACCCACCAAGCTGCCATTAAAACTAAAGTCATAAATCTTGGTAAATAAAGAGATACGCCAGGGCAACTCCCGTCTTTAGCATTTAAATTTTAGTTTGGATTCATGCTCTCTTGTTTTGGGTCCCTGAGAATTTCTCTCAGTTCATGGCCCATTCAACTTTGCTTAAAAAAAATATTTTATCCACAAATTTTAGGTGTTTTGTCTTAAGAGGTTTTTCTACTCTATCTACTCTTTATTGTTTGAATTGGAAGATGACACAACACTCTCTGCAAACAATACTGACGATCCTTTGACATGGTTCCTATAGTTAATTTTCAAAGACAACTGCCCAGTGAACTATACCCGCTAGTATTCATACCCTAGAGAAGTCTCCTTCCATACTGAAACTGAGTTGGCCATGTGTAACCAGTAATATGTAGCAGAAGTGACACAGCATGACTCCCAAACCTGGGTCATAAGAATCCTTGCAGCAGTATCTTCCTTATTCTCTTAGAATGCTAACTGTTGAGACTCACCTTCTCAGAACTTATGGCACCATGGTGTATGAAGCCCAAATCTTAGGGAAAGGCCATGTGTAGATCCTCTGGTTGATTGTCCCAGCTGAGTTCTCATCCAATACCTAATATGCAATATTAATACCAGTCATGCAAAGAAGCCATCTGGAAGTCTGACCTAATTGAGCCCTCAGACGACTCAAGCCTCAGCTTCCACACTACAGCTTGAGAGATCTTCGACAAGAATGTCCAGATGAACCCATTCCACATAAAGAAACTTGAGAGACAGTAATTCCAATAGTTATTTTTTGTGTTTGTTTTTAAATCAAGGTTTATTGAATTGTATGTAATAGCATTCTACTTGGACATCTTTGTTGTCATTAAGTCACTAAGTTGTGTCTGACTCTTTTCCGACCCAGGGACTGTAGCCCGCTAGGCTCCTCTGTCCGTGGGATTTCCAGGAGTCTATAATTGTAGTCTTGGAAGAAATACAAATTGGCAATTGTTATTTTATATATTTTTCACATAGTCAAAAAAGTATGAATTGTTATAAAAATAAATATGTTACTTTCTGAGTTTTCTAAAGTACTTTATCTTTTTCTAATCATAAAAGTTAAATATGTTCATAATAGACAAATCAGAACCTATATTAAAACAGAAATAGAAAAAAATTCAGTAGTTCCATCATCTAAAACCAGAATTAATATTTTTGCACATTTATTATGATTTTATATTGAAGTTTCTTTTTAAAAATTATTATATTATTTCCTTTCCTTATAAATCTAACATTTTTTAAAAAATTATTTATTTTTAATTGAAGGATAATTGCTTTACAGAATTTTGTTGTTTTCTGTAAAACTTCAATATGAATCAGCCGTCAGTTCAGTTCAGTCGCTCAGTCGTGTCCGACTCTTTGCAACCCCATGAATCGCAGCACGCCAGGCCTCCCTGTCCATCACCAACTCCTGGAGTTCACTCAGACTCATGTCCATCGAGTCAGTGATGCCATCCAGCCATCTCATCCTCTGTCATCCCCTTCTCCTCCTGCCCCCAATCCCTCCCAGCATCAGGGTCTTTTCCAATGAGTCAACTCTTCGCATGAGGTGGCCAAAGTATTGGAGTTTCAGCTTCAGCATCAGTCCTTCCAATGAACACCCAGGACTGATCTCCTTCAGAATGGACTGGTTGGATCTCCTTGCAGTCCAAGGGACTCTCAAGAGTCTTCTCCAACATCACAGTTCAAAAGCATCAATTCTTTGGCACTCAGCCTTCTTCACAGTCCAACTCTCACATCCATACATGACTACTGGAAAAACCATAGCCCTTGACTAGACAGACATTAGTCGGCAAAGTAATGTCTCTGCTTTTGAATATGCTATCTAGGTTGCTCATAACTTTTCTTCCAAGGAGTGAGCGTCTTTTAATTTCATGGCTGCAATCACCATCTGCAGTGATTCTGGAGCCCCCAAAAGTAAAGTCTGACACTGTTTCCCCATCTATTTGCCATGAAGTGATGGGACCAGATGTCATGATCTTAGTTTTCTAAATGTTGAGCTTAAAGTCAACTTTTTCACTCTCCTCTTTCACTTTCATCAAGAGGCTTTTTAGTTCCTCTTCACTTTCTGCCATAAGGGTGGCATCATCTGCATATCTGAGGTTATTGATATTCCTGGCTTGGAGAATTTTGAGCATTCCTTTACTAGTGTGTGAGATGAGTGCAATTGTGTGGTAGTTTGAGCATTCTTTGGCATTGCCTTTCTTTGGGATTGGAATGAAAACTGACCTTTTCCAGTCCTGTGGCCACTGCTGAGTTTTCCCAAATTTGCTGGCATGTTGAGTGCAGTACTTTCACAGCATCATCTTTCAGGATTTGAAATAGCTCTACTGGAATTCCATCACCTCCACTAGCTTTGTTCATAGGGATGCTTTCTAAGGCCCACTTGACTTCACATTCCAGGATGTCTGGCTCTAGGTGAGTGGTCACACCGTGATTATCTGGGTTGTGAAGATCTTTTTTGTGCAGTTCTTCTGTGTATTCTTGCCACCTCTTCTTAATATCTTTTGCTTCTGTTAGGTCCATACCATTTCTGTCCTTTATTGAGCCCATCTTTGCATGAAATGTTCCCTTGGTATCTCTAATTTTCTTGAAGAGATCTCTAGTCTTTCCCATTCCGTTGTTTGCCTCTATTTCTTTGCATTGATCACTGAGGAAGGCTTTTTTTAATCTCTCCTTGCTATTCTTTGGAACTCTGCATTCTAATGGGTATATCTTTCCTTTTCTCCTTTGCTTTTCACTTCTCTTCTTTTCACATCTATTTGTAAGGCCTCCTGAGACAGCCATTTTGCTTTTTTGCATTTCTTTTTCATGGGGGTGGTCTTGATCCCTGTCTCCTGTACAATGTCACGAACCTCCACCCATTTCATCAGGCACTCTGTCTATCAGATCTAGGCCCTTAAATCTATTTCTCACTTCCACTGTATAATCATAAGGGATTTGGTTTAGGTCATACCTGAATAGTCTAGTGGTTTTCCCTACTTTCTTCAGTTTAAGTCTGAATTTGGCAATAAGGTGTTCAGGTATACATATATCCCCTCCCTCTTGAACCTCCCTCCCATCTCCCACCCCATCCCACCCCTCTAGATTGATACAGAGCCCCTGTTTGAGTTTCCTGAGACATACAGCAAATTCCTGTTGGTTATCTATTTTACATATGATAATGTAAGTTTCCATGTTACTCTCTATATACATCTCACCCTCTCCTCCCCTCTCCCCATGTCCATAAGTCTGTTCTCTATGTCTGTTTCTCCAGTGCTGCCCTGTAAACAAATTCTTCAGTACCATATTTTTAGATTCTGTATATATGCATTAGTATATGATATTTATCTTTCTCTTTCTGAGTCACTTCACTCTGTGTAATAGGCTCTAGATTCATCCACCTCATTAGAACTGACTCAAATGGGTTCCTTTTTATGACTGAGTAATATTCCATTGTGTATATGTACCACAACTTCTTTATCCATTACTAATAGCTATTTTAAACCATAAAAGTTTGGAGGTACTGTATTATACAATCACACATTATCAGAACAACATTTAAGTCTTTTTGGGATTAGCAGCCATTTTATCTTTTGAAATGCGTTTGCAAAATTAGGCTATGATGAGCTATGCTAATATATCATAGGACATTTTAATTTCCAAATCTTTAGAAGGACAGCATCCAATTTCTGTTTTCATATATGATCTACACCCATCAATTAACAACTAAATATGCATGACAGTCACATAGACAATTAAAATAGACAACATATGCTTTAGGTATTAATCATTTTAAGTGTGAATGACATTAGAAACTTAGAAGATAATAGAAGAACACATCTTCATAATCACAATATTGATACATTTAAGCCAAAAATAACAAAATGTGTAAGGGGAATATAAATTAATTTATATTAATAATACAATAACCCCTTCATAGATCACAGGCTTGTCATGGCAAAAGGGCTTGCATAACTCAATGAATCTATGAGCCATACCATGCAGGGCCACAAAGGTTAATGGAGTTTTATCAAGAGAAACACTTTTTTTCCAACAACCTGAGAAACAACTCCACACAAGGACATCATCAGATGGTAAATACCGAAATAAGATTGTTTATATTCTTTGTAGCCAAAGATGGAGAAGCTCTATACATTCTGCAAAAACAAGTCCTGGAGCTGACTGCAGCTCAGATCAGCTCCTTATTGCAAATTTCAAGCTTAAGCTGAAGAAAGTAGGGAAAATCCATAGGCCATTCAGGTATGATCTAAATCAAATCCCTTATGATTATATAGTGGAGGAGATGAATAAATTCAAGGGGTTAGATCTGGTGAAAGAAATAATTGCTCAGTCATGTCCAACTCTTTGCAGCCCCATGGACTGTAGCCTGCCAGGCTCCAACATCCATGGGATTTTCGAAGCAAGAATACTGAAATGGGTTGCCATTTCCTTCTCCAGGGGATCTTCCTGACCAGGGATCAAACCCAGATCTCCCACATTGCAGGAAGACTCTACCATCTGAGCCACCAGGGAAGCCTTAGAACTGGTAGACAGAGTGCTTAAAGATCTATGGCTGGAGGTTTATAACACTGTACAGGAGGTGGTGATCAAAACCAGCCCCAAGAAAAAGAAATGCAAGAAGGCAAAGTGGTTGTCTGAGGAGGCTTTACAAATAGCTGAGAAAAGAGAGAAATGAAAGGCAAGGGAGAAAGGGAAAGATGTATCCAACTGAATGTAGAGATCCAGAGGATAGCAAAGAGTGATAAGAAAGACTTGTTAAGTGAACAATGCAAAGAAATAGAGGAAAACAACAAAATGGGAAAGACTAGAGATCTCTTCTAGAAAATTGGAGATATCAGGGAACATTTAATGCAAGGATGGGCATGATAAAGGACAGAAAGAGCAAGAACCTAATAGAAGCAGAAGAGGTTAAGAAGAGGTGGCAAGAATACAAAGAAGAACTATACACAAAAAAGATTTAATGACCTGGATAACCATGATGGTGTGGTCACTCACCTAGAGCCAGATATCCTGGAGTGTGATGTCAAGTGGCCCTTAAGAACATTATAAGAAAGCTGTGGTACATATACACAACGGAGTATTACTCAGCCATTAAAAAGAATACATTTCAATCAGTTCTAGTGAGGTGGATGAAACTGGAGCCTATTATACAGAGTGAAGTAAGCCAGAAAGAAAAACACCGATACAGTATACTAATGCATATATATGGAATTTAGAAAGATGGTAACGATAACCCTGTATGCGAGACAGCAAAAGAGACTCAGATGTATAGAACAGTCTTTTGGACTCTGTGGGAGAGGGAGAGGGAGAGGGTGGGATGATTTGCGAGAATGGCACTGAAACATGTATAATATCATATATGAAACGAATCACCAGTCCAGGTTCAATGCAGGATACAGGATGCTTGGGGCTGGTGCACTGGGATGACCCAGAGGGATGGTACGGGGAGGGAGGTGGGAGGGGAGTTCAGGATGGGAAACATGTGTACACCCGTGGCGGATTTATGTCAATGTATGGCAAAATCAATACAATATTGCAAAGTAATTAGCCTCCAATTAAATTAAATAAATTTAAATTAAAAAAGAAAAGAAACATTACTATGAACAAAGCTAGTGGAAGTGATGAAATTCCAAATGAACTATTTAATTTCATAAAAGATGATGACTGTTTAAGTGCTACACAAAATATGTCAGCCAATTTGGAAAACTCAGCAGTGAGCCACAGGACTGGAAAAGGTCAGTTTTCATTCCAGTCCCAAAGAATGTTCAAACTACCATACAATTGTGCTCATTTAACATGCTAATATAGTTATGCTCAAAATTTTTCAAGTTAGGTTTCAGCAGTTTGTGAACCAAGAACTTCCAGATGTACAAGTTAGGTTTACAAAAGGCAGAGGAACAAGAGATCAAATTGCCAACATTTGTTGGATCATAGAGAAAGGGAGAAAATTCCAGAAATACTTCTGATTCATTGGCTACACTAAAGCCTTTGACTATGTGGATCACAACAAACTGTGGAACATTCTTAAAGAGATGAGAGTACCAGATCACCTTACCTGTCTTCTGAGAAACCTGTATTCAGGTCAAGAAGCAACAGTTAGAACCAGACATGGAACAATGGACTGGTTCCAAATTGGGAAAGGAGTATGTCAAGGCTGTATATTGTCACTCTGCTTGTTTAACTTATATACAGGGTACATCATGCAAAATGCCAGGCTGGATGAATCACAAGCTGGAATCAAGATTGCCAGGAGAAATATTAACAACCTCAGATATGCAGATGATACCACTGTAATAACAGAAAGTGAAAAGGAACTAAAGGGCATATTAAAAAGCAGAGACATTACTTTGCTGACAAAGGTTCATCTAATCAAAGCTATGGTTTTTCCAGTAGTCATGTATGGATGTGAGTTCACTTCAGTTCAGTCACTCAGTCATGTCCAACTCTTTGCAACCTCATGGACTGCAGCATGCCAGGCCTTTCTGTCCATCGCCAATTCCCAGAGTTTACCCAAACTCATGTCCATTGAGTCAGTGATGCGATCCAACCATCTCATCCTCTGTCATCCCCTTCTCCTCCTGCCTTCAATCTTTCCCAGCATCAGGGTCTTTTCAAATGAATCAGCTCTTCGCATCAGGTGGCCAAAGGATTGAAGTTTCAGCTTCAACATCAGTCCTTCCAAGGAATACCCAGGATTGATCGTGAGAGTTGGAGTATAAAGAAAGCTGAGCACCAAAGAATTGATGTTTTTGAACTGTGGTGTTGGAGAATACTCTTGAGAGTCCCTTGGACTGCAAGGAGATCAAACCAGTCCATCCTAAAGGAAATCAGTCCTGAATATTCATTGGAAGAACTGATACTGAAGCTGAAGCTCCAAGATTTTGGCCACCTGATGTGAAGAACTGACTCATTGGAAAAGACACTGATGCTGGGAAAGATTAAAGACAGGAGAAGGGGATGACAGAGGATGAGATGGTTGGATGGCATCACCCGCTTGACATGTTTGAGCAAGTTCTGGGAGTTGGTGATGGACAGGGAAGCCTGGCATGCTTCAGTCCATGGGGTCACAAGGAGTTGGACATGACTGAGTGACTGAACTGAACTGAACTGAACTGAAGAGGGTGAAAGAGGAGAGTGAAAAAGCTGGCTTGAAACTCAACATTAAAAAAAAAAAAAAAACTAAGATCATGGCATCAGGTCCCATCACTTCACGGAAAATAGAAGGGGTAAAAAGTAGAAACAGTGACAGATTTTATTTTCTTGGGCTCCAAAATCACTGCAGACGGTGACTATAGCCATGAAATTAAAAGCCACTTGCTCCTTGGAAGGGAAGCTATGGCAAACCTAGACATCATATTAAAAAGCAAAGACATCACTTTGCTGACCAAGGTCTGTATAGTCAAAGCTATAGTTTTTCCAGTAGTCATGTATGTATATGAGAGCTGGACCATAAAGAATATTGACAGGTGAAGAACTGATGCTTTCTAATTATAATGCTGGAGAAGACTCATGAGAGTCCCTTGGACACCCTCTTCAGTCCCTTGGAGATCAAACCAGTCAATCCTAAAGGAAATCAACCTTGAATATCCACTGGAAGGACTGTTGCTGAAGCTGAAACGTTAATACTTTGGCCACCTGATGCAAAGAGCTGACTCATTGGAAAAGACTGATGGTGGAAGATTGAGGGCAGCAGGACATGGGGGCGGCAGAGGATAAGATGCTTGGATAACATCATCAACTCAATGGACATGAATTTGTGCAAACTCCAGGAGATAGTGAAGAACATGACAGCCTGGCATGTTGCAGTCCATGGGGTCGCAAAGAGTCAGACACAACTTGATGACTGAACAACAGGAGTACAATAAATGTGAAAAGCCAGAAACTGGAAAAAGATATCTGTAACATATATTACTAGCAAAAGATTGCTATAAAATAGACTTTACACATAAATAAGGAAAAAGAAACGACCTAATTGAATAGTTTTCAAAAGAAATAAACAGATTTTTCATAGATATAACGTAAATGGCCAGTAAACATATTGAAAAGATATTCAGGCTCATTAGTAATTAGATAAATAAACATATACAGACTAAAAGCACAATGAGACGCTATTTAACATTGGCAGAAATTAAGAAGTCTGACAATGCCAAATGTTGGTGAGTATATAAAGAAACTAGAAACTTTGTCTCCTACGGTGAGAGTATCAATTATTAGAACACTGTAAGAAACAACGTGGTATCATCCAATGAAACGAAACTGTGTGTACCTTAGGATTCAGTAACTCTTCCTCCAAATATGCACATGTACGGAAGAAGAAGTGAAGAAGAATATTACGCAGCAGTATTTATCATAGCAGAAAACCTGGAAACAACCCAAAAGCCCATCCATCAGCAGTAGAATGGATGAATAAATAGTGAAATGCTCAGAGAACAGAGCAATACAGTGTGAAAACGAATGACTTCTTGCTACGTGCAATAACATAATATGGACCAAACAAAATAAGTCACAGAAAAATACAATCTCATTCAATTTATGTATGCATCAAAACATGAGAAACTACACAATATGTGTGTATGTGTATGTTAGATGATAAAGCAAAGCAAGAATATGATGAGATCGTAGATTAGCATTCAGGGGGCTTTAGAAGTTTTGGTTTTCTATGTCTCACACCATATGTGGCTACAGAGAAATTTGTTTTATCATTATTATGCATATTCTATAAATATTTCACATATATATTTTAATAAAAATGTAGTATTTCATAATATACCATTTTCAAAAAGCAACTTAAAGTATTAATTAGCCTGTCCAACTCTTTGTGACCCCATGGAGTTGAAGCCCGCCAGGCTCCTCTGTTCATGAGATTTCCCAGGCAAGAATACTGGAATGAATTGCCATTTCCTCCTCCAGGGGATCTTCGCAATCCAGGGATCGAACCTGCATCTCCTGCATTGGCAGGTGGATTCTTTACCACTGCGCCAGCTGGAAAGCCCTATTAATTAGCAGTGGAGTTGATTAGAAATAGAGCATGAAAAAGAGTAGTCTGAGAGCTTGAGATGTCTCTATCAGCCCATTTGAGATAGGATCTATTCAACTTCTTCACATTTCAACCATATGGTAGAGATCCTATACCTCTAATATCTCTAATTTCCTGTTTATCCTTGTTTATCATGAAACTTTCCAGGCAGAGTGCACACAAGAAGCTTACACATCACTCAGTCCATGGGTTACTTGGTAGCCTGATAGCAACATTTTCATTCTATGTGGTTTATATGATATATAGTTAGTATGTCACATCCTAACATATTTGGGGCACAGACAAGATTAATTTTGTGAACCAGCCAAGCTAATAACCAAAGTTTAAACTGAAGAATCCATAGGTGAATGCCACATTTTGAAGCTCTTAGGTGTCAGTAAACTGATCTCCCCAGATGATACCCTGACCTAGAGACCTGCTTCCATAGTATTTATTTTTCTTACCTTCACATATAGATCATAAGTCTCCAAAAGACCAAAATAATGTATTACTTTGCCTCATCTTCAGAGAAATATACTGTATTTTGTATATAGTAAATGCTCAATTAATATTTGTTGACTGGTTGATTGACAGAACTGTTAATTACCTATATTCTTTACTGTCAGTATCTATACTACACTTTACAACAATAATAAAAATGCCATCATTGAGTATAATGAATGGAACTCCATTTCAACTACTAAGTGCTAGATTACTTGCAAATGTAAAACTTTTGCTATTGTCCAACTGAAAATAATACACTCTTTCAAAATCAGCTTCTTTTCAGTCTTCTGTGAACTTAGATGAGGCATTTTATATGGGCAGGGGCAAGCATCATCAAGTCAATAATGAAAAGTTAAAACCTGAGAACTGTCCAAAAGAAAATTTCCGCAAGAGTATAATAATAACTAAGGTGATGTTGAGGTGGTTTTTGCATCAGTTGTAGAACCAAACCTAGGAAAGTCTAAGACAGGTGATACTGCAGCAGCCAATCTTATTGTTATTCATTATTTTCATTTTGAGAATTGTACCAAAGAAGGAACCTTTCTAATACATTCAAGAGGGACTATATTTGATTTATCCTCCAAATTATTGTTTGCCTTCTTCATGTTTATGAAAAGAAATGCTGCATTTTT
The DNA here is from genome assembly GCF_032405125.1 of Capricornis sumatraensis. Lineage (NCBI taxonomy): Eukaryota > Metazoa > Chordata > Mammalia > Artiodactyla > Bovidae > Capricornis > Capricornis sumatraensis. The sequence continues at coordinate 133,010,791 of NC_091092.1, read as the reverse complement.
CACATTAGCCAACAGAGAAGCAATCATTTGTATGAATCATCACTGGAAATAGAAATTGTTTCAAGTGCTGGACACATTTGTGGTCTGTAAACACTGAGCACTAATAAGCAGAAGAATTCCAATCATAAAATGATTTTTCTGACTTCTAAGTCATTTTATCCAGAAATGCTCTGGACAGACATCCAATTGTCTGCATGGAACCAAGAAGAACAGTGATTTCACATTTACACTTCATGGTCTTGAAGCTTGCCTCTCTGTATGCAGAGCATCTTTATTCAAACCACAAGATTAAGAAGAGAGAATTTAGTTGGATTTCTAAAAATTAAAAACAATAAATGTAAGGCGACATCAGCTGTTTAGGCATCCTTGCTCTGTAGACAATGTTGGACATTAAAAACAGCTTTAAAGTCCTGAATACTAGTAGCAGTGGGAACTATGCTTCATTTTTTTACCTCCCTGTTAAAATTCCAGCCCTCCTATCAATTTATTTAACCCAGTGCAATGGGCTCTACAGTGTGCCTTTTATTTCCAATATAACCATTGCAAGGAGATGAAGGACATAAAGGGCCAGTGAGGGGCCATGCGAGTTGAAAGCCAGTTGTTGAGACTCTGCAGTGGTAGCTTAGAGATCTAGGATTTAAGAGACAGACTCTCTACCTGATCCTTGAGATATTACATATAGCACCCCCGCCCTCCCAAAAATGGCAGGAGCTTCCCTGGTGGCTCAGTAGTAAAGAATCCTCCTGCCAATGCAGGAGACACAGGTTTGATCCCTGGCCTGGGAAGATCCCACATGCCATGGGGCATCTAAGCCTGTTGGCCACAACTATTGAGTCCATCCTCTGGAGCCCAGGAGCCAAAAGTACTGAGTCCACGTGCCATACTACTGAAGCCTGTGCTCCACAACAAGAGAAGCCTCCGCAACGAGAAGTCCTCGCACCGCAACTCGAGAGTAGCCCCCACTCCCTGCAACTGGAGAAACACCTGCACAGCAACTAAGACCCAGCTCAGCCACAATAAAGAACAATTTTTTTAAATGGCAATCACTAATCATTGATCTCACAAACTATACATTTGAACAAGTATCATAATAACCATGCAGGCTCATGTCAAAAGATTTTCTCACTCAGAAATCTATTCTAACCTAGGGCCCTCTAGTGAGAAGGTCTGTTGGAGGCAGAAGAATTTCTCCTAAAATTCAGAAGGTGCATTTTATCAAAGTGAAATTGGCTTTATCATTTTCTGTGAGGAAGCATCCTTAAGCAACTAAAGATGTGGTAAAACAACTTCTTGCCCTAATTTACCTCAAACCTCTGCTTCTCAGTTGGTGTCAATTTTAAATTAATGATTCCTTTCTTAATCACTACTTCATCTTTTCAATGGAAGACAGGATGCTCATGTTTGAGAAGGACCATGTCTCTTCACAAAGACCTGTAAGAGTTCATGAGACAACTTGATGCAGGATATTGATCTATTAGACATCTCTCAACTCTTTTCCTAAGGAAACAGACCTTGAGACTCTTAATAATGCGTTTTTCATTTGACATTCGTGTGTATGAATTTAATGGAGACCAAAATTCTATCAAGAAAGGGGCATTACTTCAATGGAATTATAAACATAATTTTCAAATAGTTGGGTATATAGTAGCTTCTCAGTGACTTGAAAAATATCAGTCGTACAGATGATAAGAAATAAGTCCGTTCCCTGGATAGGGAATATAGAAAGGATGACTTTGTCACTTAACAGTCATGGGGACTTGGGAGAATCGATCAACTTACATGAGCTTTACAGGGAAGCCCGGCATGCTGCAGTGCATGGGGTCACAGAGTCAGACACAACTGAGAGCATGAACAACAACAACAACAAATTCCTCACTGGAAAAAACAGTGAGAAATCATTGTTCTGCCTACACATGGTATGTATGTTTGTATGCTACAAAGCACTATGTATGTTAGAAATTTATCAATGTCCGTAAATAATACTTATGTTCAAATGATACCAATGTTCATAAGAAATGTCTCTTTGTTTACATCTATTTAGAATTTTAAAACATGTAGTATCATATAGACCAAATACTGTGTATTGATCCTTATGATGTTATAGGATGGGTCAGAATCTTCTCATTTCTCTGATGAGTACAAAATGAGGGTGCCACATGCCTTAACCAGCTGTGATTTAGTGAATTAGAACCATAGGTGGATTTGACTTCGGGATTCCATTGCATTGCAAATATGACCTTTTTCAAACTCCAGAGACTTACTCTCCTTGAAAGTGGAATTGTCCAAGGGACAAGTGAAAACATGAATTTTAGCAGTCAATAGATGCTAAGAACTGAGATTAAGAACCCAAAACACACAGTCAGCTATGATTTCTCAAGACTTTCAAGAGTATTCTATATTTTATTATAGCAATATTATCATCCATATTTTATATATTATGACAGTGATGCTCAGTGGAATTAAATGACTTGCCTAAGGTCATATAAGTGATCAGTGTTAGAGGTGGTACCTGAACTAAGGACATCCGGTTCACAGTCTCCTACTTGTATTTTCATTTCATGCTATAGGCCCCCGCGCCACTGAGCTGGCTCTTCTTTCAAATAATTATAGTTCTCAACTTGTTAATCCCCTAACAAGTAATTTTTGACAGAAGGATACATATTTAAGTATACTGGTTTTTTTAAGCAGCACTTTTGGGTGCATTCAAAAAACTACATTCTAATCACCATCGATACCATTATGATTCCTGTCATTAACGTTGAATGGATGGATATACTATGGTAGAAAAAACCGGAGGCCCTCCCCTCCCCCATTCATTACAAAGCTCATTGAAAAAATGAAAGTTGCTCAGTCGTGTCCGACTCTTTGTGACCCCATGGACTATACAAGCCCATGGAATTCTCCAGCCCAGAATACTGGAGTGGGTAGCCTTTCCCTTCTCCAGGGGATCTTCCTAACCCAGGGATCGAACCCAGGTCTCCCACATTGCAGGCAGATTCTTTACCAGCTGAGCCATAGGGGAAACCCAACAATACTAGAAAGGGTAGCCTATTCCTTCTCCAGCGGATCTGCCCGACCCAGGAATTGAACTGGGGTCTCCTGCATTGCAGGCAGATTCTTTACCAACTGAGCTATCAGGGAAGCCCCACAAAGCTCATTATCTAAGCAATAATTGTACACATGTGTACATGCAACGGTGACAAGCTCTTTGAATCAAAGTTGCTGAGCAGTAAAGAAATCTGTAATAGGGAGAGTTGACAGAGTCATGCAGGTTAGGAAAGCCCTTCTTGAGGAAATGACATTTGAAAAGAGATTTGAGAAATAAGATATGCAAAAAGACAAAATGAGAGGCATGAGCACTCTCTGGGATTAAGCAAAATGGCAAGCGTGAGGGACTAAAAAAAGACCAATATGGTTAGAAGAGAAGGAATAAGATGAAGGACAATGTAGGCATGGGCCAGACCATGTGGCACTTTCAGATCACGTTAAGTACTTTTCTTGTTCTACCCAAATATCGATAGAGAGTCATCATGTTAATCAGAGGGCACGACATAATCAGATTTTGATTTCTGAATAACTGTTCTGGCTGCAGTGTAATAATGAGGTGGTGGAGGATCTGCTGTGGGTGCGGGTAGAGAAGTAAGGTAACTATTGCTGCAATCCAAGCAAGAGATAGGATAACTCAACTAGGGTCATGGAGGCTGAGATGGAAAGAAGTGGACAGATTGGTAAATATTTGAGAGAAAATCAATAGGGCGAGGTAAAGACTGAATATGGTAGGTGATGGAGAGAGAGTCTTAGAGTTGATGCCTTAGCTTTTGTTTGGTGATAATGAAATAGGAGCAGCAGAACAGAAACAGGATTTGAAGGAAGTATTAAAACCTTGGTTTGGACATGTGGACTTTATGGAACCTTTGAGACATTCAACGGGAATTGTTTAGGAAGAAGTTGGATGTGTAGGTCTGCATAGGAATATATATTTGTGTGTCATCTGCATAAAAGGAAAACGCAAGTTATAGATGCGCATAGTATTGTCTAAGAGAGTGTAGAATAAGAAGATGAGAGGACCTAGAATACAAACTTTAGAAAATTCAACTGATATAACCCAGGAGGATGAGGAAACGCTTGCCAAGGAGACAATACACTAGGCAAGCCAGGACTGTACGGTGTCACAGGGTCTAGAGAAGAAAGCCCTTGAAGAGAACAAAATGGTGGCTGCTGGGGGTGGAGGACAGGGAGAAATGAGGAGCTGCTACTCACTGGGCATAGTTTCAGTGACGTAAGATGAATAAGCTCTAGAGATGCACTGTACAGTTCTGAGACTATAGTTAAGAACATTGTACTTTACACTAAAAAATCTGTTGAGAGTAAATTTCAAGTAAAGAGCTCTTTCCACAACAAAACAAAAATACATTTAGATAAAAGAAGGGAAAAGAGATGTTAAGTGCCATGGAAATGTCAAGTAAGATGACAACAGGAAAAAATATCCTTTGGCCTTAGTTACAAGGAATTCATTGGCAAACTCAGGGAGAGCTGTTTCTATAGATTGACAGAGCTGGAATCCAAATTGAGGAGAGCTGAGAAGTATAATGAGGAGGTTACATTAGGTCTTCTCTAAAGTTCCCTCCAACTCCAAAATAATATATACTTTGATTTCATGCTGCTAGCCAGAGTTTCCCTTTGTCACAGGTTTCCCTACTCACCCTACTCTCGGTGACTAACATTGAAAGAAATGACTGGCAAAGATTTTATTACTTGAAGCATCATTACAACCTCAAAAAATTTTTGGACAAATGATTTTCCTATACTTTTACATATATAGTTTCGCTTTTGGAAAGAATCTAGAGCACAAAAAAATCTTCTATGATTTTTCCATAGCACCAACTGAAGAAATATATTTCCAGGAATTGATTTTATTTTTTGGGTCAGGACTGCAGGGATAAAATCAGGTCTAGAGTTTCCATGTGGATGAATTTGGAAGTGAACAGATTCAAACTGCAGTCCAGGGATGTCTCACTTTACACTAGACTGTTTTTCTTTTAAATTGAATCACTTTTTCTGGGCTTTGTGAGTTAAGAAAACACTTTCAAAGAACTGATTTTGTATGTAAACAGAATGCTTGCACACTGCTGCTTTTCATCTAAAGAAAGGTCCTATATTCTCACTGTCTTGGTGAGATAGAAATCTGATAAAAGGGCATACATAACATTGCCACTCAAAGTGTGATCAGTGGGGCCAGCACCATCAACATAAGCTAGGAACTTGTTAGAAATGCAGAATCTCAGGCACCACCTCAGACCTACCAGATCAGAATATGCATTTCAATAGGACCATCAAGTGATTTGTTAAGATTAAAAGGTAAACAGAACGTGCATTTTTTCTCAGAATTTCCTTTTTAAAATCACAGAATTCCTTGTTACTCTGCTATGATATTTAAACTTATCCATGTGCATATTAGTCATTTATGGGATAAAAATTAATCATTTTATTTTGTTTTAAAATTAAGACCTGCAGTGGAGTGCCAAGGAGATGGACAAAGTATATTTTGCAGACAAACAGGAGGTTACTCACCCAGCTCATGGCAGAACATGACTTTTTCTTCTTCCCTTGCCAGAAGTTGATAATTACTTACATTGAACTATTTATCCTTCCTCTTTTTTATTAATAATATTTGTAAGTTTAATTTGAAATAGCAAGGTTACCTGTCATGCTTTTTGTACAGGATTTATAAACTTGCACTATTTTCTGTCTCTTTAGCCAATTTAGGAGAACATTTACACTTTATTACATGACTCATCCCTGGTGATTAACATCTGTAATGGGCAGAATAAACTCAACCTGCAGTCTCACCCTTCCTTGCTCCAGCTCTTACTGGGAGCCCCACTCTAACCTTTAACCAGGGCAGGAAAAGATTGCTACTGCCCCCTGCCGGCCTATTTTATTTTTTCTTTATTACAAATCCGTGACTTGAAGAGGATGCCCAAGGATTTTGAGCCGCTAAAGAAAGCTCAGCGAAGGGGCTTTCCCTAGTAAAGAAGTAGAGAGATTCTTTGGGAACAGGCAGCTAAAATCAAATGAAAACACTCAAGGGGCGAGGAAGGTATAAAGGGCTTCTAAATTAAATTATCGATCCTCAAGAATCATTTTCTGCATATGGGTTTCTCTATGCCAAGGAAATGTCCCCTCCTTTTCAGCACAGGATTCCTCTTTTGCCTCTGGGTTCCACTGATAGGTAGACTACCCACTCCCCTACTGTAATTTCAGTACTATCGATTCTGTTCTCTGCTTCGCCCAGTTTTCTTTTCCCACACCTAGATCGTATTCCCTTCTTTTTTCAGCTTCAAACTCCCGTCCCGCCCACCCACCAACAGACTCGCATTTCCAGCTCAGACCGTAGCCTCCTTCACCCTCTCCATCTATCCTGACCTCTGCTCCTCTCTGGTCATCACCGCACCCCTTCAGCAACCCTTCGCTGAACAGCCAGTCACTCCTTGCCTTCAAATAGCAGGCATGTCCGCTCTGGAATGCCTCTCCCCGACCCCCGCCCCAAGCGACTGAAAAAGGAAACATGCGCACTTCAGAGCTAGGAGCTGTCCGAGTGCTGAAATTTATCGGCTGGGTAAGATCACGTCTCCGTCTCTTTCTGTAGCCCTCATTCCAGCACAGGATCTCAGCAATTTTGCCCTCTTCTTCCTACCCACTCTAGCACGCAGAGTCCTTTCTTATTCCTCATTTACAACTTCTTTTAAAAAGAGAACATTTTCTAGAGAAAAGAGATTCGCTAAATAGAAAGGACATAAAACAAAAGCCACTGCAACCGACTTCCAGCATGGCATTGTCACCAGCCCCCTTTGCATGGTGATGTGATTAAGGTAGCAGCATTTTTATTATTCAAGGAAAGCAGCTGGGGATCCATCAGTTCTAAGGCTTTGTCTCTCCTGGGTTAACTGATGGTCCTAAGCCCCCGTTTGACCTGACCATGATGCCTAGTACTGGCACTTTTTGTTTTTTCTCAGCAAACTGTACAAACCCAAATCTCTTTTTGATTTTCAAGGAAACTAGATTCCTGCCAAATTGTGAGTCTGGACAATAAATAGATACTTTGTCTTAGCTTCTTTCTGGAATCATTTCGGGAATATTTTCCACAAGCATCACAGATACAGGAATGAACCGGCAGCTAGTGAACATTTTGACAACCTTGTTTGCATTTTTCTTAGAGACAAACCACTTCAGGTAGGTGAAACGACTTTGCATGCTGATATTTTCCACATGAAAACTGTTTGAAAGAGAACGTGTCATGTAATTTTTATCTATTTTTCTATGTCCTGGACCATATTATGCTAATTTTATAAAGGAGAGTTAGAGTTCTTTTGTTCTTTTAAAAAGCTTAATTATGGTGGGAAGGTGGTAAATTTTCACAAAGGCAAGTTTTATGATGCATAATCCTACTTTATGCACTTGAATGCTTTTTCACAGCCAATGTGATATTAAGATACTCTGATGAGTTGCATGCTCTTTATATTTCTATATAATGGTGATTTTTTTGTTTTCAAATTCTTCTGCAAGTCATTTAAAGGGATTATTGAATGCAATGCTTTTCATATGGTGCAACTGATTGAATTAATTTGCTAGGAGCATGCTCATTTTATATAAAATATAAAAGAACCCAAATTCTTAGCCAACTTGGGACTTCTATTGTATTTCAATAACTAGATGCATACTATGAGAACTACAATTCAGGAAATTTCTTGAAACATCAAAAACATTTAAAAACTCATGCTATCACTGTAGTGTACTGTTCAATAAATTTAGAAATCTTATTGCCTATCAAAACTAAATTAATATGACATCTTTGTATTTATCCATGCATGAGAAATGGACTATGCATAATTAAAATAAGCAAGAAATCATTATTTGCATGCTTGCATTTTCTACTTAATTTATAAATCATTTAATCAATAGATACCTCAAAATATCAGATTATTAGCATTAAGTGAAATAGCCATCCTAATAGCTAAGAGGTTCTAAGACAAGATAGAGATAAGAGATGTTCGTACAACAAAGTATAGGACTCTTCATTTAATTTTCACCAAATTTTATGGTATTTTTTCACAGAACCAAGAGAAATGGAACATATAGCAATAATGCTATGAGTACTGGGAAAACCCTCTATGTTCCTTTCAGGTTCACACCTCCTACTATGATTAAGAAAAATCGTAGGCTGGGTTTTATTAGAATCATCATCATCATCATCTTCATCACCACCACCATCACCATTATAATCAAATAATACTTGATTAATCAGATGAATCTGCTTATGGGAATGTGAGTATTTCTAGGTGATTGTATCAATTTTAACTTTTACCAAATGTTTGTATCATCTTTGCACTTATATTTAATATTACTTCTTTGAAAAACTGTCAAGAATGTGGTATTTTCTTAGTGATAAGAATTAACAAGATTATTTGTTAAACTATTGAAAATAAAGCTTGAAAATACATACTTTGTGGAAGAAATCAACATTCAGTCAACAACTATGTATTGTGAAAGAATTCATTTCATTACAAACCAAGTATGCTCTTTTTATAAGCCTTTTAAGGAAAATAAAAATCTGAGAAGTTGTCTAATTACCATTTAGTGTCTTAATGCAAAAGACAAACTGATTTAGAAGTTCTTTTTCATGAACACTTTACTAGAAAGTCAGCAATTTAAATGCTAATATATAAATAACAATGATAAAATAGAAGTACAGACGTGCTCATTGTTGACCTATTTTAGAATGAAGTTAAATTTACAAGTGAAGATTTTTTTTTAGACAACACATTGAAAATAGCTGAAAGTTGGAACAGAATCTAGCAGGTGAGAAAATGAGCAATGGGATAATAAGTCCATGGTCTACTTTGTTCTGCCCATCTTATTATACATATGTAGAAGACTTACATTAAGGGCTGAAATGCTGGAAGAATATTTTGAAAATCGTGAGGAAATGAGACAATCACATAAATTTTAGAAATTATCATCATTTCCCTGATGACACTAGAAAGAGCTTTATATATCCATAAAACCTAACCTAAAGCTATGCATGCTGTGTCATCTTAAACATCTTATGGCAAAGTTTCGTAACTTAGGAAATATGACTCAGGATTTATACCCTTTATCACTTAAAGTTACCTCAAGACCATATACACGTTAGGAAGTTGACCAAAAAGTTTATAACTTTTTTCTTATTAACATATCAAATATATTTATAAAACACGATGTCAAACATTCTGTGAACATTAGTTCTCAGGTGATAAGAATGGAATTGTTGCTAAAAGAGTTAATGATGTGTTTAGGGCGGCTTTCTGCAAAGACCATGACTCCAGGTCTGGAAAACAACCTTCACAGACCCTATCTCCTTCAGATTTTTTGGACAAATTAATGGGAAGGACATCAGGATATGACGCAAGAATCAGGCCAAATTTTAAAGGTAGGTTCCACTTAAACTTATGTTAATTAAGTCTATGGGAAGTCCAGATGCTTGAATACACTGAAAGTTTTCAGGACTTTTTATTACGAAATGAAAACAAAAAGCACAGTATTCATTTCATTTTCCCATTCTTTCGAACTAGTTGATTTAATAGCTTAAATTTTATGTGTTGTTTGCACACAAACACATAAACTTGCAAAAACTTTCCTCATTTGTGTTCTGTTCCACAAGGAAAACTAAAATCTGAGATTACTGCCACATTCCCTATGTTATCTTGAGTGGGAGTGTGACCAGAAGCGAATATAAGAGCAAATGATGGACTTGATTTATATGAATGATTACAGCAAGGTCTTTGGTTTGGGTTTTAAATACCTACTCCTAAAATGAAGTTTAAAATTCAATGTATAACATACCATTATATATACTTTCAAGCACTCATTTTTAAACCTTGTAAGAAAAGGCTCTAATTGAATATATTACAAACTCTTGGGTCCTCTTGTTTAAGTATTCTCATTGTTTATTTGAAAGTATTTATCAGAAATTAACAAAGAAGATCATAGAATTGTAAAGTGCATATGTCAAAGATGGTGGATACTTTGTTCGATTAGAAACAAACCAAAAACTTTGGGGTTCTTGTATGTTTAGCATTACAAAAATGTAATTAATAGTCTGCAAAAATTACTTTTGATATATTTGATTAATTTTTATTCTGAATCAGAAAAATACTGAAATAAGAAAGTATCAGTTATTTATGGAATTGCTTTGATGTTTTAATTTTAAAACATATTTTAAATAAGTGCATTTTATTTTGTAATTTAACTTAAAATAATGCTGTGTGAAATATTTATAGTATTTTATAAAAGGATAAACCTATGATAGTCTAGGTATTATGTCATAATTCATGCATTGCTTTGGTTTTGCTTATTAACTATTTAATTGGATTGCTTTCCTTGAGGGATTAATTTTTATTATTGGCAAATATAAGCATGAAAACTAAATAATAAATTCCTTCTTTTTTAAATGTTGCACCTCTGAATATACCCAGTGAAGGCCACATTACTTAAAGGAACATATCAGATTTTTGACAAAACAAATATTTTGATTTATAGATTAAATATAAAAAAGAAACAATAGAACTTAGTTCAAAGCTCAATTTTCCCCAAAATTTTCATGTTCACCCCATTTCATATTAATTTTATGGTTACTGGAAGTCAATATTTGAAACAAAATCCTATGAGTAACTAGTTGAGAATCAGCTTTGTCAATGAGACTGCTCACTCATATATTTATTCACTGAGCCATCTAATAACTTTTTAATCTGAACTACACACAAAAAACTAAGTACTGCATGTTTTGAAAACTTGAGAGATGTAACAGATTTGGGTGCTACCCCCAAAAATTTCGGTGGAAAGCGCAGATGCTACAGAAACACATGTATAATAATATAATACATAATACTAGATAGAAAGAGATAACTAGTTAATAGTTAAGTAACATTAGGAAGTACAGATAAAATACTACAGGATTCCAACAAAAGGAAAGATGATTTTCTGTTAAGCTATTCATGGAAAGTTTCATAGAGAAGGACCAGAGATGGAATTGTTTCAAATTTATGAGAATCCTGTTTAATAGCAGTTATTAACATTATTTTCCAGAAATAATTTTTTAAAAGGGAAGAAAAGTATAAAGAGTAATAAAACAAACACCCATGTTGTTAGTGCTACTTTCAGTTCAGTTCAGTTCGGTTGCTCAGCCATGACTGACTCTGCGACCCCATGGACTGCAGCACGCCAGGCCTCCCTGTCCATCACCAACTCTCGGAGCTTGCTCAAACTCATGTCCATCGAGTCAGTGATGCCATCCAACCATCTCATCCTCTGTCACCCCTTCTCCTCCCACCTTCAATCTTTCCCGGCATCAGGATCTTTTCTACTGAGTCAGTTCTTTGCATCTACTTTAAGTGACCACACAGAATAAGCAATAATTTCCACACCGTTTTTTTTCTGGTTCTTTTGGGGATGTCACTCTTTGGAAATTACATTTCTCATGATTCTAAAGAATAAATAAATGAGAATATCAAGTATAGCAAAGCATGGCCATGTTTTTGAGATCTGTCCTAAAGACCCAAGTACAGGATGTTTCAAAGACTTATCAAAGGGGAATAGGTGAATATCATTTAGGACTCTTAACATTAATGAACTTTACTGACTTTTCTCTCCCTTTCCCTTTAACTCTCACTTCAATGAACTCTGATACTCTTTCCTAAATGTTTCTTACATGGACCATTTATATCAGAACAATTATAGAACAGCTCCCACAATTCTCTTTACTGTGAGGATTTTGGTTTTCCCTGGATGTAAAACATTCCCCACTATTTTAGACAGACGTGATCTTCCCTCATTAGTGTTCCCATGGAACTTTATATGTCTAATATAGTTCTATTGCATATTCATGATTTATCAACCCATCCCCATACCACACCTTATTTTATATATATATATATATATATATATATATATATATATATATATGTAAAGAAACTCTCCTTTTCTCCAGAATGAGGAAATAAGGACCAAGAAAGAAAGGAAAATGCAGATCGATTTTTGAAAATTAGTGCTTACAATAAATTGTAGTAGAAGTTGAGGGCGGAGGGAACATTTTTAAGAAATGAAGTATAACTCACTCACAGGTGTACAGCATAGTGATTCAGCTTTTTTTTTGCAGATTATATTCCATTATAGGTTACTATCAGATATAGGTTACTATCAGATATTGGCAAGGGGTGGGGACTTCTGAGGAACCCACCAGTGGTTCTAGTGGCTAGCAAAGATGATTTTAGCTGAGTTGAGGAGAAAGAAATAAAAGAGATAATAAGGAACTTGTAGCAATAAGGATACTAGGAAAACAGTAGTACTTACTATAGCTGATTAGCAATGTATCAATGAGAAATTTTATAGAGTAGCTAGATATGAAAGGTGATTAGGAAATGTGATTGTATCTGGAATAGTGATAGACGCCCTGTAAATGCCAAGACCAAACTGACTATGATAACAATAAACATGGTGACAATGAAGACAATGATATTGAAAATAACAATAATGATGATTAATAAGAAGACAAAAAGGCAGAATCTGACCACAAGAATACAAGCAGAAGCTAAATATGGGCTGTTGAGAAAAAGGGAATGGCTTTTCTCGAAGCTGTAAGAAATAATAGCGCATTTCTCTGTTTTCTTTGATGCCATGTACTGGCATGGGAAAAAAAGTGTATATGCACAACTTTTCTTATTGGAAGAAATTTTTCCTGCATACTTTCAAGTCAGTAAAATATTTCATGTCTCTTCCATATCCCTAATGGGCTCTGAAAGATGTCATAATGGGCATATATACAAGGAAGGAAGATGGATGTATGCTAGAAAAGGGAGCCAGAAATGATTCAGACTTAGACTCTGTAATTGAGAGCCATTCTTAGAAACTATCGAAAAAAAAAAGCTTTTCTGATGTGCTGAAGCATAGTATATAAACAAAGTCATGAGTCAGAGCTGCCAATTGCATTCCATCTATGAGATCCTCAGAGACTTGGGTCAGATCTCGTCAAAACATAAATTTTGAAAATCCTCACTTCAGATAAAAACATAAGCTATATCTACTCACAATTACCTGTGTTGAAACCATGGTAAATGTTGATTCTATGTCAACAGAGAAGCCTTTTTCCCCACTTGGGTGATTTGTCTAATTCTCAGTTGATTTGTCATGGTGTTATTCCATCATCCTATCAGATATTCCTTTGTCAGTATTATTGTATCTTGAAAATGCCACTTTAAACATTAAGCTTTTCAAGAAGCCAAATGAAATGCTCAAACCTGGGCAAAACGCATTAGTTCTGATTTTCTCTCTTTGAAACAAAGCCTTTATCTATTTTAATGAAATTTTCTTTGAAAAGAAAATTAACTTAGGGTTATATCCTAAGTTTCATCCCAATGTGAATAAATGCATTTCACCAGAACATTCATTTTGGGATAGGATCTGGAATAGATAATACCAGGAGATAATTATTCCCTCTACTTTTTTGTTCATGCCATGCACACTGATTTTTTCCCCATATCTGGAGACCTAAATTTGAAAGTGTGATGTGTGACATTAAAACCTACATTTGCATGCAATATGGTTTCCTTTATTTTCCAAGGAGTTATCAGCTCAAAAGGTGTTTCAGATGCAAGTAAGAAACAGATTCACTTCCAAAAACCTCGAGGTCTTCAGGTTTCTCCCCTTGAAAAGTCTCTAGTCTGTAGCCAACAGGAGCTCAAGATCAGGCGTTGTGCTTATCAACCCCTGTAGGGCCTGACCTGAGCATAAATGTCCAGCAGGGACACTTGGAAAGAGTGATTCTCTCAGTTGGCGGTAATGAAGCCCTAGCATAATCATTTCTTTGATCACCCTGCTAGATGCAGGCATTAGATATTACCATGGATTCTAAGAAAAAGAATAGAATGCTTACAAATATCAGAAATATTTTTTGCAGAAGAATTTGACTTGAATGCAGAAAGCAGTCAAAACCTTCAGACACCTAAAAGGGTACAGCTATTTTAGAATCACACAATAGGAGATAAAAGGGGGAACCGGTTACTGAAAGGAAAGTCTGGCTGTATCAAAGAGAAATTTATATATGATAGTTTTACTCAAGTATGATGTAGATGAAGAGTTTTGAATATCCAAAATCCATTAGCCGTGTCACAATTTATTTTAGCTTCATTTGCATATACTAGGCTGCTATGATGGGCCTGCAAGGTGCTTGTCAGGAATTTGAGGTAACATCAAGAAGGAGGCATCTACAGTATTTTAACACACTCTAGCAATGTCTACTACAAAGTATAAGTTCACTTATTGAAGTATGTCTTCCATTTCATGGTGACAGAGTAGTAGAGTGGGAGGGGTCTTGGACTTGGATCCAGAAAATGTCCTGGATCAGCCACTTTGGAGAAGAGATGTCTCCATCTCTCTATGACTCAGGTTTTATTCTGACTTTGCTCACCTCATTTAGGCTGTTCTGAATATCCAATGAAATCATAAATCTGAGTGATTTGCTTCTAACTATTAAAATTATTACAAGTAATTTGTATTATTATTACCAGTCTTTCATTTATCTTTTATAACTGACACTGACTATGTATTCTCAAAACTTACCCTTCATGGTGATTGGGTCCTTAAAAGTTGTTTGAATTGTTTTTTAATGGGAAAAAAAAGAGTCAAAGAAGTTCTAGCATTTTAGAGTCCTCCCACAGTAACCAGGATGTAGATGTTATATGTCTCAGCTGGTTCTTTTTTTTGCTAGTCCAGTGGGAAGATTTTCAACTTGAGAGGGCTATTTCATATTCCTAGTAAACAAATACTGGAGTGGCTTGCCATTTCCTTCTCTAGGGGATCTTCCCGACCCAGGGATAGAACCCAGGTCTCCCACATTGCAGGCAGACGCTTTAACCTCTGAGCCACCCGGGAATCCCTAAATATGAAACAAAAAGGGAGCCATTTGTGTGAAGGAATTATCTTTATCAAATCTTTATTTAAATCTTATCCTTTATTATTTTCTTAGATTCATTTTTTTAAATGAACCAAGTAAAAGACATAGAACCAATTTTGCTTGGTCTAGAAAGGACTCTGAATTTGATGCAAGATATGTGACTGTCCTTTCTGATGTATTTTCTTGTCCAGTTACTGCAGTTGCAAGGGTCACTGCACAAACGTGCTGAATTGATTTCCAATTTTAGAATAAGTATTTTAAAAAGAACATTTAGTCTCTGCAACATGGCAGGTTAAGAGCACTGGAAATGGAAGCCCATAATTTAGTTTCTGAGAATGCATTGCTCCTTGGTTGATTCCGTGTGACTTCATATCCTTAATTTTCATTATTGAAAGAGCCTAAACATTTTATCCTGAGTTCTATAGTGCTTTCTGTTACTCCCCATGCTGAAGAACAATTCAGTCAATTTTGTTCATAATCTGAGACCTCGTTTTAAGAAATAATGGCATATATATCAGGGTGTCTCCGTACTTTAAGTGTGGACATTGTAATGTGTCTAGTTGGTATAATCAGGTTTAGAGAAAAATAGTTATCACCTTGTTCTTGGTGGTATTGGATCAGACATGTTTGGTCTTAAAAATGAAAATATAGTTGATTAAGCCTCATTATAAGGTCTTTGGAAGCATTCTGTGTTCTCCTCGGAGTTAACACCTAAGAGGCTGTCTTGACTGTAGGAGGCAACATTTTCTCATTGACTTTTTTCTTGAGAGGACTACTCTGAACACTTGTGACTGATTGCAGATACTTTAAGCCATGTGAAGCTCACTAAAAGAGGGACATAAGTAAAAAGAATAGGTCCCTAACTGGTATTCTTAACTGTGAAGGACCTGTATGAATAAAGTAGCTAGATCTCCACTTTGGAGTTCTAGTCTGGCTAGCCAACCAAATGTGGTCAGGGGGCAAGTACAAGAGGGAAACTGGACACTCTCTCTGACTCATGTCCTGGCACCCTCCACTCCTTTATAAAGTACATGAGTACACCAAACGGTGGCTCTGTTTCATTAACATATCCATCCAAGAGGGAAGAATCAAATCCTGGGTTAAGTCAAAATGTGGAAACCGAACAGGCAGTTACCATGAATGTGACTGAATAAGTCTTGTTTCCTTTTTTTTTTTTCTTCTGTTGGGAGGTGGCTCATACTTTCTTGAGGAAAAATAAGCTACACCTGCCCATGCACTGTCAAAGCAACAGAATAAATTTGCAGCAAGGGAGCACAAAAAATTACATGTAAAGGTTTTCCATCTTTATATTTCTATCTAAACATGCAATTCTTTTGTTTATTCCTTTAATAAATAAGCAGTGAGCAGTATCTATGTGCCAGGAACCATGTTCCTTGCTAAGTATACAGTGGTAAACAGAAAGTTAAGCTTTTAAATGTCAGTTCTCACTTCAGTAAAAGCTGGAATATAATTTGTAAGTTTAATGCTGTACCATCCAGGATCTTTGCAGGAAAGAGACGGCACATTCCAACAGGGTGTGGGAGAGTTTGGAAAAAACCAATCCCTAAAGGGAGAATGTAGTACTCTGGGACTGTCAACAGTAGATCTGAAGAGGCGAGAAAGGGAGTAGCTGCCAGAACCGAGAGAAAGCGGCTCTAAAGAGAAGCCACGCAGTGAGATCTATGGAGCTATGGAGTCAATATGTGCCGGCTTAGCAAGGAGGAAGCTAGTGAATAAATATTCTGACCTCACTCTCCTCCTGCATTCCATTTTCTTGTGGACTCTCTCATTGGCCAAATCCAACCAGAAGTCTGAGGGCAAGGGAGCTCAATGATGTAGTAAACCCAGAAGGTCAGCTTCCCAGAGTACAGAGAAGAACAAAAGAGAGAAGACAGAATCTTGAGGTGGGGGGGGAGTGGAAGATAATCAGCATGAAGTCAGCTCATGAGCAAAGCCACCCTTCAACTTTGGGTGACCAAACAGACAGTTCCCAAACTGACAATCACTCTCGGGAAAGGAGGGAAATGAAAATGGGATGCCACCTGGATATATTATCCCAATAGATACATGATACCTCCAAAAGCAGAGAAGAGAGAGGAAGATAATGGAACGTGATAGTTCTATTTCCTGAACAGATGAGTTAAAGAGGCGCAAAGGGGTGGCGGTGAAGAGGGAAAAAGGGAGGAGAGAGAGGTCTTCCTGTGGAATATACAAAAATAATTAATATTGTTTCCTTTCTCTCTGATTTAACATGTTTATACGTTTGCTAATATTGTTGTGTTTGCCCCTCAGTAATCTGCCCCCCTCCCCTGCCCTGGGCTTCCCACGCTGGAATGTGTTGTGGGCTTAGATTTGAAGCACAAGACTTAAATGCCAAGTCTCTCGGGGCAGCATTTCTGAGACACAGCCTTTCCTCCTTGCTCTTCTGTCTGTACAGAGCTGAAGAAGTGTTAGACGCCTAGGGGCAGAGAAGTGTGTATTCTGAGGAAATGGTGGGTCTAAGGGACAGTTGCTTGTTTTCTGCTCTTGGTTGGTTTGATTACTGCACCTGAAATACAGCTACTTATCATGGCAATTCTAACTACTTTAGGAAAACCTCAGAACCACTTTACCACCTAATTTTTCTTTCACTTTTAAAACCCAAGTGTACATAGAAGACAATATAATCTATCTTCTTCTGATTTATTTACATTTAAATACTTCAAGATGTGGGTTTCTAAGAACAAATTCATGCCCGACAAGGCAGCTGAGATTTCTTTTATCAGGCTTTCTCTTAGCAATAGATAAAGCACCCTTTCTCTTTGCACCCTTCCCCCTTAAATGTATTCAGAAAACAAGGAGTCTGTTTATTTAGCTTTGAACCTCCAAGTCTGAAAAGTGAAGGATACACACATTTGGTAAACCACACTGTAACAACACCAGTAAGATGATCATTCAGGATAATTTATATATATACTGGAGTTCTCACAATGGATTTCTCATATTCTACTTTTTCTTTTGAATTAACTGTGGTTTTAATACGTGAAAGTTGTATAGAGTATGCCAAGTCAAATGACTTATGATTTAATGCTAAACCAAACTGGCAACCAGTCAGATGTGTTTCTCAAACCACGCTTTTCAGAACACCTGCTTTAGAGCCCTGCGAGTACTGTTAAAAAGGCACATGGCTGGTCCCACCTTTCCAACTCTACCTCTCTAGAATCAATGAATGATGGGATGTGTAAACAGCCACTTTAACAAATTCATTACTCCCTATAGTTTAAGAACTACAGGTCCAGAATGAGAAATTTTTGCTCCTGTGTCTAAAGAATAATATCTTCCTTATAGTATTTTTCCCCAAGATACTGTGCTCCAGTATTGCCTTACCAAATAAAGGTGGGGGACATCCTACAAGAAAAAAATCTAAACTGAGACTCATGAGGCCTTGTTTTAATTACAGTTTTGCCCACTGTGACCTAAAGCATGCCACCCAACCTCTCTGGGATTAATTCTTATCATCTCCAAAATAAAAGACTTGGACCAAGATGTCTATTTCACTTCTAATTTGGATAGTCCCTAGTCTTTACAGTCTAAGTGAATATTTTTGAGTATGTCCCTTTCTAAATTACTGATTCACCCACAGAAGAGCTTGGATGCAACCAATCTTCCCAGAGAACTGGTCTCTGAGAAATTATTCTGCCCAGAATTCTTTACAGTTGTTTATATCTTATTTCAACTCCCAATATTTCAAGGATGATCATTATTCTCTGGAAGACTCTGGAAGCTTCCAAGAGGATTAGTGAAGGAATCAGCCATTCACAATTTTTTTTCTTGCTCTTAAAAGGCTTGCATGTAGCAAATTCATGTACAGAGGCTGCTTCTAGGAAAAGTAGCTATCGTGTTTCTTTAGTTCAGCATCTAGCCAAAGACGTTTCTCAAAACACTAGTTCCATGAAATGTTCTCAGATATAAGGTTTAAAATGTAAAATAAGAATGGAAATTCTGCAAAACATCCTCTAAGAGACTCCCAATATTCATTAGCATGTTAAAATGTTTTGAAAAAAAGCCACAGTAAAAATATACAAATAAATGTTTTAAAAACTTTTATTTTTAACACAAGGGCTTATCCTCCACTTATTTAATCATAGATTCCTTAAATGAGTAACATTCTCGGGAGCTAGTGTTTTACAGACTGTACTTTGGAAAATGTGGTCTTGGTAAAAACTATGGGACCAACTGAAATTTTTTTAACATGAAAATTGCTGCTGCTGATGGGAAACCTACATATATTTATATATATAATATGATTATCTGCTAGAAAGATAATATTCATAAGAGTAGGTAGGCCCCAGAATTCAGTAAACATGGCTTTTGTTTTGATACATGGTCAACATTAGCATTCCGATGCCACAAGAGAATTACGCTACAAGTTAGATTATTATTGCAGACTATTTATCTCCTTCTTCATTTACATGAATAAATAAGCAAACAGTGGCATTTTGAAAAAACAAACATTGAAAACAAAAGAAAAGACATTAGTCAGTACAGCAAAACACTTTGATCTGATAATCACCTTCTGTTTTAGTCTTTATGATTCTTGAATGCTGAGTGACAAATATACACTTAAATAAGTGACCTTTAACCTTGAACTAAAGACATTTTTTTTCAGCAGAACATGACAAAATTTCATGGCTACATGGAAAATTTCCTTTTGGACTGCCATTCTCTTTCAGTTTTCCAAGATGAATAAATCTCGTATGATTTCCATTCAACTGTTCGTTAAGAATTTTTTTCCCCATCACTTCTTTGAAATTAAAAAAATTTGAATGCATACTAAAAAAAAATTTCATTTAACAATTGAAATTATGCACTATTTATCTCAATGTGTGTAGATTTAGGGTTAAGGTATTCATAGTACTAAAATATATTCTAAGTTGGTCTGCTCAAAATTGATGCTTCATGTAGTTAGATATAAATTCCCAGGAAGAACTATTGAAAATTGTTTTCAAAGAAGATAGATGCAGAAAGAGAAATGTCTTTGAAATATCACTAAATGTCTTGAGAAAAGAGTTACCTATATATAAAACTTTTTAATGACTAGTTCTTCCCTTATACTTTCTCTGAATTTGTCAAATAAACAAGTATGATTTTTTTCTTCCTGTTTCTTATTTTAAGGTCTTAGTAAAATTTGGAAAACAAAGTAGGGGGTGGGGAAATACTAAACCTGTGCATGTGCGCTAGGCATATCTGACTTTGCGACCCCATTGACCGTAGCCCGCCAGGCTCCTCTGTCCATGGAATTTTCCAGGCAAGAATACTGCAGTGGGTTGCCGTTTCATACTCCAGGGGATCTTCCCCACCCAGGGATGAAACTTGCATTTCCTGCATTGGCAGGTGGATTCTTTACCATTAAGCCACCAGGGAAGCCCAATACTAAAGCTCCCTTAGGCTGAATGGCTCCTGATCCACATAATTTACAATTGATTCTTGAACAATGTGGGGTTGGGATACCAAATCCCAGCAGTTGAAAGTCCATGTGTAACTTTACAGTGGGGCCTCTGTTATTCAAGTTTTGCATGGGTGGATTCAGCCAAAGAGAGTGGGTTGTATACCACTAGTAGGCTTTTATTGAAAAAAATACTGCATATAAGTGGATCCATATAGTTCAAACTCATCTTGTTTGAGGGTCAACTGTATCTCATACAGTAGATGAAGACACATTGATGATGGAACTGCTACACATTCTATAGCAAACATGCTCCTTATTTGAAACATTGCTTCAAGGTATCCATGTAATGGCACTGGTGCTGATATTCCACTGTACAACTCACAGATAATGGAACAGCAATTTTTTCAGCTTTTCTGGTCATTGAGGGCTTCCTTCATAGCTCAGTTGGTAAAGAATCCACCTGCAATGCAGGAGACCCCGGTTTGATTTCTGGGTCGGGAAGATCCGCTGGAGAAGTGATAGGCTACCCACTCCAGTATTCTTGGGCTTCCCTTGTGGCTCAGCTGGTAAAGAATCCACCTGCAATGCGGGAGTCCTGGGTTCGATTCCTGGGTTGGGAAGATCCTCTGGAGAAGGGAAAGGCTACCCACTCCAGTATTCTGGCCTGGAGAATTCCATGGACTATACAGTCCATGGGGTCGCAAAGAGTCAGACACGACTGAGAGACTAGCTATAAATTGGACCTAGCAGAGGAACTGAGTGAAGATGAACTATAAAGCAGTGATTTAGCACACACACAGTTTGCTTACTCTGTCTTCAGATTTTGTATCATATAGCCTGAGTGCCTAACTCAGATTCGTTGCTATCATTTGCTTCCAGTATCACTGCAGCTTCTACGTTTCTAGGAGGCAGATAGTGGCATTATACTGGGGGATGAGGAGATGGCTTTGCTGAAGCCTTCGTTATAGAAGTCATGGGATATGAAGCTAAGCACAACATTTGCCCTAGTATTTTCTGAAATCTGATAGTAAAATGATGTATGTAGTGTCTTCTCAAAGTATAAAAATTTAAGAAGAGATCATCTCTGTTTGAAAAGAAATATCACAGAGGTCCAATGCCACACCTTGTGAATAGGAAACCCTGGCACCACAATTTCTATTTTTTGCAGGAAGATTTTTTTTAATAGATAAAATGCCACTCTGCTTGTTCTCTCTAAAATTTGAGGTCATATCTTGTTAACAATAAGGTTGCTATACTATTCAGCATTTATTTTCTCTGGAATATTCCTATTTTATTTTCTTGAGTTAGTGACCTCTCTGTGACCAGTGGCATACTTGACCTGACCCTTGCTAGACTAATCCTATATTATCAGACATGTTTCGCTACTTCGAAATAGGAGGAATTACCCACAGTCTGGGATACGTATTCCTTTTATTTTCCCCAAGCACCTACATTTCCAATATTCACATTTGTTTATTGTGCACATATGCCTCATTTAAGCTCATCCTTTATTCAAATCTTCAGAGCAAATATTCCCACTTAAAACTCAGCAGGCAGCTTCCTGTTCCACAGATTTGATGCCAACCAAGTTTGTAACATGGAGGGCTTTCAGCAAAATGTATAAATCTCTGACTTGGGGCAAATATCCCAAAGCCCATAAAAAAAGAATTTCCTCAGCAAGAGAATACACTTCTCTCAATGGGAAAAATTCCACATTTCTACTTGTCAACAAGACTTTGCAAATGGCATAATCACATATACACACATAGACACACACACATACACATTTTTTATTTCCTGCCTACGGCTAACTGGGCTTGCATGAGCCGTTGGGTGAAGTCTTCTATAGCACCCATTCACCTCAACTGAATTCATTTAAGAGGTGTCAGTGTACAATTAACAGCAATATAGCTTGTGCGAAGGAATCTTTGAAGAACTCAGTGGAAGTGGATGAACACGTGAAGTGTCCATGATTGAGTTATGTGTCCTTTACCATGGGACCTTCCTCACTCCATACACTGAAAGAGCATAATTATTACATAAGAATCTGAAACCAGATGCTAAAAACATCTGCCACAATAAACTACATATGTAGAGTCTCAAGGAAGCAGGTATCACCTCAGTGTCTACTTTCCACATACATGTCAGAATAAATTATTTGCTTCAGTGATGAAGCAAAGCAGTTGAAGGTATTAACAAAAAGTATCCATGAGTGACATCATGCAAAATTCCATATAAATCACAGAATAATGCTTCTGAAAAAAAGTCACAGACTTTTGAGGGAGATGTGGCAGGTGCAAATAAAGCAAAGAAATATAGCATGAATAATAAATAGATTCTTAAGGAAAACTAAGATCAGAAATAAACTCTTATACTTTTTTTAGAAAATCCATAGTGCAGCTGCTCTGGGATGCCTGATTGGCTATGTCTCTATCTGAATGCATAGGAAAAGCAAGCTGAGCTGTCATCTGAGGGACTGAAGAGCTCAAAATACTAGTATCCTTGAGTTTCTAGACCCTTTCATGACTTAAAACTCTCCTGGGACGTCTCATCACTTCCAGATAAAGTCTATACGCCTGTACATGGCTTACTGGGGTTTTCATGGTTGGACTTTTGACTGCATCTGTTTGAGGTTGGGTTTCTGAGAAGCAGATGCTGCGTGGAAGTGATTTATTATGGATAACTGAGCAAGGGAGACATATAAGAGAGTGATTAAATCAGACAACAACGGGTGGTAAAAACCCAGTTAAGAGCATGATCTCAAGCCAAGCCCAACAGTAGGTGAGTGTGACCTGATCCCTCAAGGGAACTCTGAAGTGTAAGATATACTCCAGAGTTGTTCTGACTAGAGATAAGAGCTGACTATTCATATCCCCCTCTGTTAGTTATTGGGTAAAGATGGCTCTCAGGATGTGTATGGGTGGGTGGGGAGAGTAAATTCCCAGATAGAAGGTGGGTAAAGTGAGCTTCCCTGGTGGCTCAGAGGTTAAAGCGTCTGCCTGGAACTCGGGAGACCTAGGTTCAGTCCCTGGGTCGGGAAGATCCCCTGGAGAAGGCAATGGCAACCCACTCCAGTACTCTTGCCTGGAGAATCCCATGGACGGAGGAGCCTGGTGGGCTTCAGTCCATGGGGTCGCAAAGAGTCGGACACGACTGAGCGACTTCATTTTCACTTTCACTTTCAAAGTGAGCTCCAGTAGCTCTG
Source organism: Capricornis sumatraensis (assembly GCF_032405125.1). Lineage (NCBI taxonomy): Eukaryota > Metazoa > Chordata > Mammalia > Artiodactyla > Bovidae > Capricornis > Capricornis sumatraensis. The sequence continues at coordinate 132,987,172 of NC_091092.1, read as the reverse complement.
GAACAGCCCTCTGTGAAAAACCACACGTTCTGGCTGCTGCTGCCAAGTCACTTCAGTCGTGTCCAATTCTGTGTGACCCCATAGACGGCAGCCCACCAGGCTCCTCCGTCTCTGGGATTTTCCAGGCAAGAACACTGGAGTGGGTTGCCATTTCCTTCTCCAGTGCATGAAAGTGAAAAGTGAAAGTGGAGTCGCTTAGTTGTGTCCGACTCTTCATGACCCCATGGACTGCAGCCTACAAGGCTCCTCCATCCATGGGATTCTCCAGGCAAGAGTACATGTATGTTCTGGCTACTGGAAGCAAAAGCATGACATTTTGCCACATGCAGCAACATGGATGGACTTGGAGGGTATTGTGCTGAGATGAGTCAAACAGAGAAAGACAAATACTGTATGATATGACTTACATGTGGAATCTAAAAAATACAACAAACTAAGGAATATATCAAAAAAAGAAGCAGACTCACAGATCTAGAGAACAAACTCTTGGTTGCCAGTGGGAAGAGGAAACGGTGAAGGCGTAATATAGGCGTAGTGGATTAAGAGAAACAAACTATTATGTATAAAATAAACTACAAGGATATACTATACAACACGAGGAATATAGCCAACATTTTTAACAACTATAAATGGAGTATAACCTGAAAAAATTGTGGAATCCTATATTGCACACCTGTGCATGCGTGCACGCTCAGTTGCTCAGTCGTGTCTGACTCTTTGTGACCCTATGGGCAGTAGCCTGGCAGGCTCCTCTGTTCATGGGCTTCTCCATGGGCTGCCTTGCCCTCCTCCAGGGGATCTTCCTGACCTAGGGATCAAATCCCGGACTCTTATGTCTCCTGCATTGGCAGGCGGGTTCTTTATCACTGGCACTACCTGGGAAGCCCTGTACACCTGTAACTAATATTTTACATCGACTCTACTTCAATTTTCAAAAAAATGCATACTGAGGTGAGGGGCACACAATGATAAATGGGATCCAAGAACCTTGGAGGGAGTATCAATATCATCCTCTTCAACATCATTATTCTGCATCCCAAGCAGTGCCTTCCCACTCTGTTCCAACCTCGATACCCTGTCTCCTGTTCCTCAGACCTTTCACTGTTGTGCTTGGCACTTTCATTTCCCTTTACCATGCCTGCCTTTTCACCAGCCTAATTCTTACTCATCCTACAGACTTCAGCATCAGTACCATTTCCTCTAGAACGCTTCCTTTAAACTGCCAAGTCCATCCTCTCTTACATGCGCAGTCTACAGTCTCTCTTGTGGCTGGCTGCTTCCCTGTCCCTTCCCCTCCTAGACCAGGTCAAGGAGGCCATAGACTGGGCTTATCTCATTCTTCATTGTTTAGCTCCAACACATGACAGTAGACAGGAGCCAGTAAACAAGTATCAACTGAATATAAGAATTCATAACACCAATTATTAATCCCAACTGAACTAAAATAATAAATTATTATCTAATATTTGTGATTCTTTCAAAATGCATGAAGTCTTTTCCCATATATTATCTCATTTCATTCCTTAGGCATTTCTCATAATGGAAAGCACCTGTAATTTTGCTCATCATTCTTGCTATTTAGCAGGGGGTGGGGTGGGGGGTGGGGTGGGGTGGTGGTTATCTTATTGCCAGACAGGATTTAGATCAACACTAGCTTTCCAGATACATAAAGCCTAACATGGAGAAGAATATAAGTCATCATTTAGGTAATGATGACAATGACGCTCATTCTTGACCTGCAGTACTTTATTGAATGTATTTTTAACACAGATATCCCCCCTTTTCTATATTACAGAATGAATCTAATTTATCTTAGAAGTTGCAGGGTTTTGTGTATTTCCTGTCTTTGTAGGAGCTTAACAAATGTTTAATCCTGAATGAATGGATTCATTCACATATAGATACATATCAAGCATTTACTGTGCACATGGCATTGTACTAGGTATCAAGTAAAGGAGAATTAAGAATTGTTACTGTACCAGCATTCTTATCCCCAGCCTTTCTATCCAATCCCTTCTACTTTACCACTATTCCAGGACCAACATCCCATGTATAAAAAGCTTTATTTTCTATAACCAATATTGAATAGGCAACTCTCCTCTTCAGTGCTTGAAATGTTTAGTAAGTAAAATCAATATAACGAATTGTTAATTTCTAACTGCTAAAGTAATGCAGCTTGATGAGGGTGAAAGAGGAGAGTGAAAAAAGGTGGCTTAAAACTTAGCATTAAAAAAAACTAAGAGAATGGCATCCAGTCCTATCACTTCATGGCAACTAGATGAGGAAAAAGTGGAAACAGTGACAGACTTTATTTTCTTGGGCTCCAAAATCACTGTGGACAGTGACTGCAGCCATGAAATTAAAAGACACTTGCTCCTTGGAAGCAAAGCCAAGACAAACCTAGATAGCACATTAAAAAGAAGAGACATCTCTTTGCCAACAAAGGTCTGTACAGTCAAAGCTATAGTTTTTCCAGTAGTCATGTAGGGATTTGAGAGTTGGACCATAAAGAAGGTTGAGTGCCAAAGAATTGATGCTTTGGAACTGTGGTGCTGAAGACTCTTGAGAGTCCCTTGGACAGCAAGGAGGTCAAACTGGTGGATCCTAAAGGAAATCAACCCTGTGTATTCACTGTAAGGATCGATGCTGAAGCTGAAGCTCCAATACTCTGGCCACCTGATCCGAAGAGCTGACTTATTGGAAAAGACCCTGATGCTGGGAAAGATTGAGGGCAAGAAGACACGGAGGCGGCAGAGGATGAGATGGTTAGATAGTATCACTGATTCAGTGGAAATGAGTTTGAGCAAACTTCAGGAGATAGTGGAGGACAGAGGAGTTTGGCATGCTGCATTCCATGGGGTCGCTAAGAGTTGGAAACAACTCAGCGACTGAACAACAACAACGCGATGCCAGATTTACTGGCATCATGGTTATAGCATTTAATTCCTTCCAACCAGTGAGCTTGTGGTTGATTCTTCTAAAGAATTCTCCTTTTGGGCCTCATCTGCCATTCTCATCAAAAATTGAAAAGTGGTTCTCAAGCTATGGGATTGTCCCAGATTATGTATCAATGAACCAAAAATCTTTATAAAATCTGGGAAGCCCAACTAAGGTAGCTTCCACTAATGATAATGTTTATATTTCTCTGGAGCCCGTTACATGTAAGAGCTCATTCTACAGAGGAGAAAAAGAAGTAGTTCTAGGCTTCATATAAAAGGTGATGTTTTAATCGGGTCTTGAGAGATGAGTAGGCATTCAAGGAATGGAAAAGGGAACTTCAGGTAGGGAACTCTCATGTCTGGAAAGAATTTGGCTAGTTTGGGGGATAACAAAACATGAGTATACCCAAAGAAAGTAAAAGGAGGGAAGTCATAAAAAACGAGGCTAGAGAATAAAGCTAGTTAGAGCTAGAGGGTCAAGTTGATTATTAAGGCATTCAGATCTAACTGTAGGTAGCAGGAAGGCACAGCAAGATTTTTAAGCAGAGAAGGGGTATGATTAGATGTAGATTAGATTCTAAGAAGATAATTCAAGATGCCTTTAGAAGGATATACTAGAAAGATGGTGGATCAGTGTATCATGACAATCATTCACAAGAGAGAAATGATGAAAGTTCAGGCTTCAGCTGTGGGATTGGAAAGGAGAGGCTAAATTAACAGGATAAAGTGAAAGTGAAGTCACTCAGCCATGTCTGTCTCTTTACAACCCCATGACTGTAGCCCTCCAGGTTCCTCTGTCCATGGGATTTTCCAGGCAAGAGTACTGGAGTGGGTTGCCATTTCCTTCTCCAGGGGATCTTCCCGACCCAGGGATCGAACCCAGGTCTCCCACATTGCAGGCAGACACTTTACCATCTGAGCCACCAGGGAAGCTAATTAGCAAGATAAATGGAAGTCAAAATGCATTAAAAAGGATATAGAGGGTACAAGAGGAAGAGTAATGTTTGACTCCAGGTTCCAAGTTAGGCAACTGAGCAGATGATGCTCTCGTTTGCTCAAAGAGGAGATGTTAAAGGAGGAAAATGCTGAGGAAGATAATGAGTTCAGTTTTGAGCATGTTTTTCAGATGACCGCCACAAATTCATGTGTCTAATCTGCTGTTGAAAATGTTCATCTGGAACTAAAAACAGATGTTGGGGCTATCAATGCAGGAATGGAGTCATCAGCTCATGATAGTATTAATTCAGATCACTCAGTGCAAACGCAGAGAATGAAGAGAGGAGTAGGGATGAGACTTCCATGAACATGAACATTGATGGCATGGGGGCAAAAGAAGGACTGGACAAGAAATATGAATACATGGTCAGAACATCTGGAAAAGAATCAGGAAAAGATGTAGTCATTGATGTCAAGGAAAGAGAAAGCTTTTGGATAAGGAAATCAAACCTGCCAAGTGCAGCAGGAATGCTGAACAGAAAGAGGTAACGAAACGGGCAACTGGATTTGGTCAGTGGGCCATTTTTAACCTTAGTGAGGGTGATATATCTAGAGCAGTGAGCCCAAAGCCCAGATTGTAGCTGGTTATAGAGTGAATGAGACCAGAGAAAGTGGGAGGAAGTGTGTGTGTAGATTTCTCATTTAAAAGACTAATGCCAGACAGAAGAAGGGAGATTAGATATTAATTCACAAAGTTCGAGGGAAGGGAGTTTTTTGTTCTGTTTTTGCTTTTAATATTAAAATGGCCTCTTTTCTTGGTGAAGCAGTGCTCTGTCATCTGGCATAGATGGGCCACCACCACCAGCTGGGCTGGCTGGTCCTGAGTATAGTCAGCGTGAAGCTGAAAACGAGCGCTAGGCCCTTGGTGCTTTGTCTTGATGGCCTTCTTTACCATCAGGACAGCCACCCAGACATTCAGGAAACACTTGTAAAATTTAAATACATCATAAAATAGAGTTTTCTATGAAAATGTACTTCTCAGTAAGCTTCTTGAGTAGGAAGAATGTTTTAATGTATTTTAAATGTAAGATTCAGAAGATGAAGACAGAAGGTATCAGATGCAATACTTAAACAGAAGACGAGGGGAAGTAAAGGGGCTCAGGGTCGAAGTTATCCATCATCTTCCTTCTTGACCAACACTTCACTACATCCATCCATATACTTTGTACCATTTTAATTGTAGCAGCTCAGACAGCATTAATATTGCTAACATTATTTATATATTATTTGAGTCCTTACCATGTGTTAAGCATTCTTCTAAGTACTTTGCATATTAATTCATTTAATCCTCCCAATAACTTTACAGAGAAGTACATCCATGTTATTCTTATCTCTGCTTTAGAGATAAAGAAACTGGTAAGAGAGAGCTGATGTGTTTGCTCATGATTATATGGGTAATACGGGTGCAGAGCTGGCTTTCAATTCCAGGCCATCTGGCAGGAGTCCATCCAGTTACCAGTGGTAAAGGCCTAGAAGATTTGTCTATTGTACACTAAGTTCATGAGTTAGCCTTATATCTGTTTCTTAATTACAGAGCTATGCTAGGAGCTACGAGTCTGGAGGCCTGCAACAGCCTTTGAACATTTTGCTTCAGAATCTGTTTATTATTCAAATTCGCATCCTCAGATTCAAGCACATTATTAATCCTCCATAAATGTTTGATGAATAATTAAATGAATGAGAAAAGCTGATTCCTCTCCAATCACCCAACAGCTTTCTGCTTAGAATGTATTGGAACCAGCTTGTAGATCATTTGAGGGGGAATGGGGGAGGCAGTTAGTGGCTGAGCAAAGGAGATGGGATACAGCAACTGCTACCTTGATGGGTTACACATTCTGTGATTCTGTCTCTGACTAATGGCATTTTGTAATCATTTACATCTCCTTTCAGTACAAATGTGTAAGGCATTTAAATATATTTCAGGAAAATGCTGACTATGACATACCAAAAGCATGTCCTTCCATCTGGCATTTTTCTCTAGTCCTATAGTCTGCTTCCTAGTGCAGTTTACTATCTGGGCTCTAGGAATGTTTTCATTTAATAATCTCAGTTGTTTGGGCGTAGTGGGAGAAAATGCTAAGTCTGAGACCAGAAGCTTGCAAGTTGATTCTCTTTATGATTCGGAGAAGGCTTTCCAACATACATGAGGAGTCCAAGCCTGCCAAGGAAGAGAGGAGGGAATGTTCTGAGTTCTGCTTACTTGCTAGGATAGCAGTGTTAAAGAATTGAGACTCTTACCTGAAACAATGTAAATGGTTGTTTCTCAGAGGGAGTACTCAGTGCTTATGTACAAAGTCAAGTTTACTTTGTAGCAAGCTACAAATGAACCACAAAGTTTTGTGCCTAATTTACAGGGGCTTTGGGAACTTACTGAAAGCAGTATCAGACAACCCCAGTCTTCGAGCAATGTGATGTCTTGTGGAGCAAATGAAATTGCACACCGAAAACAAGTCTGAGCAACATAAGCCAATTCTTGTCTGTATAAACCTGCAGCTACATAGGGAATGATGTCATGGAAACTAGGAGTTCTAACTAAATGGAGTTCATGGCTCAAGTATAAGGAAGAGGTAGGAAACAAGGAAGTGTAGGTGGGGTTTACAGAGACAACGGCATGCATCATGATGTGCCAAGCAAATGTTAAGTGTGTTACATGCAAGATCTCATTTATTCCCGACAAAATTGCTAAGTACCACAGTTATCAATTCCTTTCTTCTAAATCTACACACTGATGCTCAGAATCCTTACATCTGGCACAGCTGTGAGAGGCAGAGCAGCCAGTCAAATCCAGGCTATTTGGGGCTGGAGCCTTCACAACTATCCACCACACTCTTCCTTGTGGTGGTCTAGGCAGGCTACCATTGTCTGTGCTTGGAAATACACAGCACACCTGCCTGGAAGGGAACATTTATAGAGATGTGTGTGTTGACTCAGGCTAAACCTCGGCAAGAAGACCTAGAAGGGTGGATGGAGGGAAGGGAGGGAGGCTCATGAGGGATGGGATGTATATATAACTCTGACTGATCATGTTGTTGCATAGCAACAGGAAGCAACAGAACATTGTAATTTACCTCCAATGAAAAATAAATTTATAAAAAAGAAAAGAAGACTCTCTTAGAAAGGTTCTTGCCTTTTAACTTGAGGGACATGCTCTCTTCCTTCCCTGAGAGTTTGAAAATGGGGCCATTTCTCATCAAGTGACTTTCTTTGCTACAAAACTGCTCTATTGTGTCTGGTACAACACACCAAATTAGAACCTTTTTAGAAGCCTCGACAAATCTTGTCTCTAGTGTGAAAGGATTATGAGTACAAACCCCATTCTGTTTGTACCCCCATTCAAACTCCCATGTCTTCAAATTGTTAGCCTCTTGAGGTCCCAAGGGGATGATGCAGCCCATTGTCATGAGCCCATAAGTGTTGGCATCTTGTAGGAAAAAGGCATTTTTCACTTTAAGCATAAACTCAGCTGTGCTAAATGCAAGGAAGCCACTTAGCTTCTTGACTCTCGGAGGGACAGCTCTACTCAGCTCAGTATCAGAAATCCTGTCACACTGAGATGGAGGTGGAAATATATGATATTAAAATCCAGACATAGGAAAGTTCCCCACAACTTAAAAAAAAAAATCTCTAACAGCAAAATTTGAGGATCTTTGAATTTCAAGGAAGATATGCAATACAAAGATCAATAACGCAGGTAAAACTTTCAATGGCTGATTACACTTTCCTTGTGATATGTACTTTTTTATAACATAGAGCCATATCTCTGTCTTCCTTTGTATAAGAAATTCATCAACATCCCTACAAAGAATCTCTCTTCTCTCTTTCTCCTTCTTCCCTGTACAATTCATTGCCTCCTCTGCTACAGTTTCTTAACATGTTAGACATTATCATGTTACATCATAATTAGTCTGATTCATGTCTTTCTGCCATGACAGATTGTGAGCTTATTGAATTCAAGGATCACGTACATGTTGGTATTCCCAACACCACAGAGACACCACCGTTGGCACCCAACCTATATCCCCAACCCCTTCCCAATCCACTGTACTGTCTGACTTCCCATCTCCACCACTTCAATTTCTTTGCTTGAGGGCTTTCTCTCACCTAAGCCACTTTGCCCACCCTTGTGACCAGCCAGAAGTGAAGATGAATTAATGCCCCTGAGAATATTCCTGTCTAATGACTGATGGGTGTTGATACAGAATAGCTTAGAAGAGTGCCAGAGCTACTTATGGGATAAAGCTTCATGTGCCTTTGGGAGATAATGGGTTCACTAAAGCACCTTTCCCTGGCTTCCTTCCCGATTCTGAATCTCTTCCCCACATCCCAGATGGTGCATTATTTACCTCCTTTATAAACTACTTTTACCGAAATCCCTGATTCCAGGGTAACCCAAACTAAGTAAGCACCCAATATACAGAAAAAGTCCAATAAACATCATTTTAACTAAATTGGGTTACAAAGCTGGCCAGTATAGCATGAGATAAGAGAGATGGAAGCCTCTGCTACATAAATGCAAAGGGCCCATCAGTCAAATATGAGCACACAGACAGACAACAAGCACCATGATTTCAGGGCTTCTGTCTGCAGTAGGGAAGCGGCTGTCCTAGTTGTTAGTAGAGAAGAGTGCATGTCAGGAACTCTGGTTTCTATTTTTAGATATCTTGCTGACATAGAAAACTTCTGTTTCCTCCCAGTACAATGGTGACCTTCCTACCTCCGAGAAGTGGTACAGAATGCCTAATAAGGAAACAAGTTCCCATTTGTGGAAGCCACAGATGAAGAGAGGAGGGATGGGAGAGCTTAGGTACTATTCCTTGGCAGACATGGTGTTCTAAGATCTCTTTTGACTGTGGAACAGGAAGTGCTGGGTTGCCTGGCACCATCATGGCCTTGAACAGGATTTTGGTCTTTAAGTTTCCACAGCCTGGCTCTGAGTCTAACAATTCCAAAGGGTGATAATGTTTCTAAAAATTCACATAAAAAGATGATTTTCAAAAAAAAAGATAAAATCATAACTCTTATGCTGATATAAAATGAATACGTGTTAAAGATTTTCTTTAACTCATTAATCAATGAGGGAACCAGGCAGATGGCATAACCAGTTCAAAATAAAAACCTAAGAAACAGACACATTTATAGATGAAGAATATTGGCCTGAATGTGCAAACAGAGGCAAATACCAGACGCTTTCACAGTGGAGGAGGGCAGTCACTTGAACTTCTTTGGGACAGCACATGGCAGGATTTGTATGTCTCTAAGCAAGCAGTATTTCCCATTGCTACCAGTTATACAATTTAAAGAGTTATAAAATAGCTCCCAGAGAATGAGAATCAGATGAGAGGAAGGGGTATACTATAGACAATCCACAGTTTTTTCTTAAAGCACAATTTTCCCCTACACTCATGATTGTAAGATTCAGTAATATACTCCATCTCCAAAAAGAAGAGCTCTCTTTTTTTTGCTAGAGATTATTTCAAATCCAGGTATTTTTCTTAACACAGTGAGTAGGAGTGAGCACAATAAAATGTAAAGCAGAGAGATGGTGCTTGAGAAAAGTACATCTGACTGTTAAATAAAGGGGGAAATCTCAAGGTTTAAGAGGAAGACCCTTCCTTGGTAGGGGAAGAAGATGGAAAGAGGAAAGAAGAAGGTGGCATTTCACACGCAGTATCAGATTCAGTCCTCCCAACAAGCCTGTGATTTAGGCAAAGGTTTTTTCTTTTATAGATAAGGAAGCTAGGGCCCAGAATGATTAAATAGCCTACAGAGAGTTACACAGGTAGTAAAAAGCAGAGCCAGGTTTTAAATCCAGTTCCAGCTCTGAAGTTTATGATATTTTTCCCATTATTCCATGCTGTACTGGTGAGGGATGTCAGGAGGGAGGGCAACAGTCAAGAAGTTTCCCTACCCAAACCTCAAACATGGCAGCTCAGTAGTAGTTTCAAAGGGCCATGTTGTACTGCTGCTAGTTGGTGACTGTGATGTTTTTGTCATAATTTTCTCATTTTGTTGAGTGCTTTGGAAAGAGAGTAAACAAAATTCACTTTTGATTTCACAGGCTGAGATGAAATTATTGATTTAAATGAAAGACTTTTTGAATGAACTCCCCTTTGAAGCTGAAAGGATGGAGGCCAACTGATGGGGTTAAAATGCCTTGTGTTGAAAGTAGCTCTGAAATGGAATGGGAATGCAGATTTCTTGGCATGCCACTGGCATCTACTTATACAAAAAGGCTTATATTCCGCTCAACAGCATTCACTGAGAATTTACTGAATGCCTACTATGTGCTGAGTACTATACAAGTGCCTTGAGAAACATTACAGTGTATCAGATTTGAATCATACTCTGTCTAGAGCATACTAGAAATAATTAGACAAGCGTGAAAAAAAATTGACTATATTACAATATGGTAAGGGTTATGGGGCTCTGGAAGTTCCAAGAAATGATATTCAAGTGTGGAGAATCATGGGAAAATTCACTGAGTAGGTATTAATTGTAGAATAAGAAGATTTGAACATGTGAACATATATATATGTATAAATTACACCCACCAATTTCATTATCATAACCTCAAACACAGCATACTTCCTTCTTCAAAAATTAACTAATGCAAAACAAATCTATTTTCAATTTGTCAGGCCCTAACAAGTTGATGAACTTGCTATTCATTTTGCAAAGTAGTAGAGGATTCAATTAACGAGAGAAAGTCCTCTTTAATTCTATTTTTGTTACTTCCTAAAATGAAAGGAAATATCATTTGGGTTCATGAGAAATTCTCAGATCTCCTCATTTCAAAACTAATTCCAAATGGCATTTAAAATTGTCTTCTTCTAAGGCTAAATGGGCATTTATTTATTATCTACCCTAGTCCCAAGATGGCATGAATCTTGCGTTTTCTAGCAATTCTCCATCTGATGACATTTTATTTATAGCATAAATAGAAATATATGTAGATTACACTTACAAATTATTCCCAACATGAAGGTTTCTACTTAGTATCTGAGATCTTTAAAATAGAAAATGAACGTTGTCACCACAAGCAAAGTGCCCTAAATCTCCCAGAACATAAACTGCTCACTTTAAGGTCACTATGATCCTGCAAAGAACAAAAAAGCAGCAGTTCACTTGTATTAGAAAGAGGCTTAACAAAAGTGCCCTCTCTGTGATGCTTGGTTGAGCACACACTTTTTGTTTCATCTGACATTTCTTGCAGAATGACTCAAGGGCTTTTCAGCAAATTGTTTCTGACTTGTCCTTAATGCCCAATTTTCTTATATTTTGTCCCACAATTCACCATCTAAATGTAAAGGATAATTAGTACAAGACCAGCATATAATGGATACTCAATAAATGGTTGCTGATTGAGTGAGGGAATGAAGAGGTATAAGATGGAAATGCACAGAATTTAGCAAATGCCTGCAGAGAGGCACCAAATTTAATTTCTTGATGAACACACCCAACAAAGGAGTACAAGTTCCATAATACTGCCATGTGTTCATCCAAAGTATGTTTAAATATTTTTTAAAATCCACATTCTTGGTTGAAACACATGAGAAAGATGACTGTCATATGACCAAAAATACAGTATGTCCCTAGCATTTGTTTGGCTATGCAACAGAATACTCTGAAGCTCCTTTCATTGTTATATAACATAATCCTTGTTAAGTAGCCTTTCCACTAATCCTGCCTTTTTACCTGACTTTTATAATTTAGTAGTTCTCAACCAGGAGTGATTTTGTCCCCCCTCCCGGGGAGGGGGCACTTGGCAATATCTGGACATGTTTTCGATTGTCACGGCATGGGCTGTGGGAGGTGGGGTGCTGCCGGTATCTAGTGACTAGAGACCCAAGATGCTGCTCATCATCCTACAATGCACAGGACAAACTCCCACAGCAGAGAATGATCTGTCCCCAAATGCCAATAGTCCTTAGGTTGAAAACCCCTATCTTAAATAAGGAAGCTAGCAGGAATGACCCCAAGTCTATAGTGCTGTTTAGTTGTCCAGATGCAAAGAATGCTTATGCATAATTCCTGGAAGCAAGCTACAATTTATTTAACTAGTGTGGGCTTTCCTTACATCACTACTAATTCTCATAATTAACATCAAAGTAAGCACCATTATTCCCATTTTACAGAATTAACAAACCCAGAGAGTATCTATACTCTGTTTAAAGTTCACAGGTGATAATAAGCAAAGCCAGTGGCAAAAACAAGACAGACTGGCAGTTACCATACTTCATATATCGGCTCCTGTCTTATTCCTTCTTTTTTAATCGTGGAGAAATCCCCAGTATGCAAAGACAGAAACTTGTCAGCCTTCTCAAAGCCCTCTGACATGGATCTGAGCTATGTGCACATAGGTCCATTCACTCATCCTTGTGTGAGAGCAGTTGACAACTGGTAGCCATTAGTGGGAAGGACTCACAGGATCCGCCATTTGCTTCTCTATATTCAAGCTACCTTAGTTGCTAATTAATTGCTTTGTCTGGCAGTTCTAACCTTTTCTCAACAAGGCTGGTCCAAAGCAAATGGTTTGCTAGGCTATCTCATCAGGCTGTGGGAATCAGCACAGACCTGGATGTCAGCAACAAAACTGAATGTAGTGAAACTGATAAAATCATTCTGACCATGTGTTGGGCAGAAGAATCAATAGTATATCATTTATTAGCGATGAATTTTCAAGAAGATTTTAAAAATGCAATGAGTTAGTTTGTGTGACCGTTTCTAATTAATGTCATGACATAAAAAAAAAAAAAAACTTTCTCCATTGTTTGAATTAGATGCCGCAAATTACCTCTCACAAAGGGAGTACCACCATGAAAAGCCATTCCCTTCCTTTGCAACTCTCTCATCCTCCAAGACTCTCTCTTTCATGGGCATCAAAGCACCATACAACACAGAAAGCTGTCATAAGAAACAGTGCTTCCCTATGTTCAAACAAGTCTCTGACTGTTAACTATACATCTTCTTGATTTCTCTATGTGCTTTATTTCCTCCCTTTATCAACTGAGCTAATGATGAGACTCTTTCTGCTAGATAAAAATCTTCTTATTCCAAAAGAAATTTAATTTCTATAGATATCAAGCACATAGAGTTATTACTGCATTCCCATCCAGGGGCCCCACACTAAGTCAACTGTGATACTTGAGGACACATTAAATTATTTAAAAGGAATAAAATGCAAAATCAAAATGTCATTCTTGTCTATTTGTGACAAGAGAGAAAAAATAATATTTTCATCTTAGAACTGAAAGAATGCTGGCTCTCAAGTCTTTTGCCCTAAAATGATGTTGGAAAATAACATAACTGAGGCAAAACTAATGAATAGTGACTAGTTGTTTTGGTGTTACAGAGATCCTCTACTGTTTCCTAGTTCTTATTTTTTACCTATGCTGTGGCCCTCATTTAAATTTTTTCAAGCTTTATTGAGATAAAATTGACATATAATACTGTGTAAATTTAGGGTGTACAATGTGTTGAGCTATACACTTATATATTGCAAAATTATTACCATGTAGTATTAGCTAACGCCTCTATTATATCACATAATTACAATTTCTTTTTTAAAGTGAGAACATTTAATATTTACTCACTTAGCACTTTCAAGTATATAATACAGTATTGTTAACTATAGCCACCACCACTAAAGCTGCACCTTAGATCCCCAGAACTTACTCATCTTATAACTGTGTGTATCCTTTGACCAACACCTCCCTATTTCCCCTCCTCCAGCCTCTGGTAACCACCACTCTAATTTGTTTCTATGAATTTGGCTTTTTTAGAGTTTACAAATAAGTGACATCACACAATATGTGTCTCTGGTGATTATTTTTAAATGGAATCCATCACAAAGCTTTAAAAACAGTTTTTATTGTTAATTTAGAAAGCTTTGTTCAATATGAATATATATAATCTTATTTTAATATAGTCACTATGAATAATAGATAAACCTTTCATTACCATGGTAGAAGTTATAAAAATCAGTTCCAGGTTTTAAATATGCAGGATACAGAGTGCTCTTTTCATTGATTCATTTTTATGAGCAAGTCTGAGTCATATTAAATATAATTGCTGAGTTAAATATTTGTTATCCACGTGATCTGTCCTGGCCTCACTTTTCTTCCATACTGCCTCCTAGCTCTTGTGACAATGCAGTGGTCTGACTGGAAATTGATGGTTTTCATCTGGGACCGCTAGAGTGCAGCTGACCCAAAGAATACCATTTCCCATACATCCTTTCTGCTAAAGTGGTTTTATTCATTCATGCCACAAAGCATGATATAAAACTATTTACTCACATAAATAGTTCTACAGACAGTCCCTATGATGCTCGATGTCCATGGCCAGTCCTCACTTACAGGTCTGGAAAGATTATGGAATTCCGGGACAATTTCTGTTGCTCCTAATCTCCGACTCTAAAAGTTCAGAGGAAGGCCCAGCAAACTTGTTGTTGTTCAGTTGCTAAGTCGTGTCCGATTCTTTGTGACCCCATGGACTGAAGCACACCAGGCTTTCCTGTCCTCCACTCTCTCCCAGAGTTTGCTCAGACTCATGTCCGTTGACTCAGTGATGCCATCCAACCATTTCATGTTCTCCCACCTCCATCTCCTCTTACCCTCAATCTTTGTCAGTATCAGGGTCTTTTCCAATGAGCTGGCTCTTCATGTGAGGTGACCCAAGTACTGGAGCAAACTCAGCCAAATCTAGTCCACCACCTGTTTTATGAATAGAGTTTTACAGTAACACAGCCACATTCATTTGTTTACATACTCTTTGTGGCTACTTTCACTACAAAGACAGAACTGAGTAATTGCAACAGAGACCTTGTGGCCCACAAAGCCTAAAATATTTACCATCTGGCCCTTCACACACACACAAAAACGCTGCTGACCTGTCATTTAGCTCACTGAGTTTTTAAGAGAACTCATCTAGAAATTAATACATTTATAAAATCTGATTACAAGCAGAGTTTGTGACTTGCATCCCTGAATCACACTCCTAGACTACAGGACCATTACATAAATTGAGAGTATTAGGCAAATACCTGGAAAAGATTAAGCTGATCTTTATTGATTCTTTGTTCCTCTTCCATTACTTCCTCATCCTAGGCACTGAATCTGCAGCCCCCAGTACAACATTCTCTTCTTGTAGGATCACAGGGTTTGATAAAATCTCTACAATTGTCTTTAGTCTTATTATTATTATCTAATGTATTTATTGTTCAATAAGAATCTGTTAATTGAATTAATAAATAAATTACTGTAGGTCAACATTTTTGAAAGATGTTTTGAAGAATACGTGTCATCTTCGAAAAGTGCTCCATGAATGGGATGGCTTATCTACATGGAGAACAGACTTGTGCTTACCAGAGGAATAAGGGTGGAGGAGGGTTGGATTAGAAGTTTGGGACAAGCAGATGCAAACCATCATATAGAGAATGGATAAACAACAAGATGCGACTATATATAGCACAGGGAACTACATTAAATATCCTGTGACAAGTCATAATGGAAAAGAACATGAAAAACAGTATATATATATATAACTGAATCACTTTGCTGTACACCAGAAACTGACACAACATTGTAAATCAACCATACTTCAATTTTTTTTAAAGGATGATCTATTTCACAAAAAACATAAAGTCTCCTATGTTCAAATAAAGTTGGGAAACAACAACACATACTTTGTTCTCCTTTAGAAGCACCATGATTCACACGAATGCATTAAAGTTTTGGGGAGGAAAAAGTTGACATCAACAGAACAGCAGAGCAGGTAGCTCCAAGCTCTTGTTCTCCCACAGAAGTGTCAAAAAGTAAGTAAAAACTGCCAGAACTAATTTTGTTAGAATTCTGGAAAATAGTCATAAGTATATAGCAAGCAAGAAACTACTGAATCAAGGAAAAGCTCACTTGAAAATGGCAGGAAAGTTTTGTGGTGTCTTTATTTGTCTTTGTCCCATTCCTTCCCCAGCAGTGATTTTGTTTTTGAATCAATGGCCACCTACATTTCCAGTGTGGAACCCTGGTCCCTCATTCTGTCTGTGTGCTACCAGAAGGACATATGCAAAGAGCTTGTATTAGTTTGCTAGGACTTTCATAACAAAATAACACAGGCTAGGTAACCTAAACAATAGAATGACTTTCTCACAATTTTTTAGGCTAGAAATCCAAGATCTATGTGATAGCAGTACTGGTTTCTCCCAAGGACTCTCTCCCTGGCTTGCAGATTGCTACATCCTCACTGTATCCTTGTATGGCTTTTCCTCTATGCACACATCTCTGATATCTCTTTTCTCCTCTTCTTTTAAGGACCTCATTCATGTCAGATTAGGAACTACCTTCATGACCTCATTTACCCTTAATTACCTCTTTAAAGACCTTCACTCCAAATACACATACATTCTGAGGTACTGGTGGTTAGCACTTCAACATATAAATTTTGAAGGAACACAACTCAGCCTATAACAGTGCTCATTTTTGTTCCACCTAATCCAGTATAATTTGGGATAGAAAAGCAGTAGATATTGATCAAACACACTGCAAGAAATACTAAAAACATTCATATGCCTGGAGTAAAAGATTATAGTTGAAATATACAATAGACCATTTAAAGGCCTGAGAGCAAAAGCTGAGAAGTTTCTTAGGGAAATCAGGAAATTCAAAATCAGCCATGCATGCAGGAGAATTTAAAAAGCCACAGGCATTCTCAGGGCAAGATGAATACTCAGAAAGGATCTGAGCAGATCCTAAGAGTTCACCTTGGGCTGATCACTAGATTCAGTTCAAGACTGTCTAAGTATCAAAGGAGTGCCCCCAGAATAGAGACAATAAATAAAAACTGGGAGAGGTATTTTTTGTTTGATTATTTGTTTGATTTTTTTTAGCCCTCAGTGATTAAGAAAATTTCCATGAAAACCCTAGTAGAGTACAAGCTGAGAAACAGACTATAATGGCCACACAAAAGTTAAGAAACATAGTCTTTGCAAAAATAGTGTTAGAAAGTCACCAAATGGATGGTTTACAATAGCTTTGAACAACAACATCTAAAGCATCCAGAAACCTCTGGCAAAGTGGGAGAATCTACTTTCCCCTTCTCCCCTTGAGTTATCAGTTATAAAAGTCAAATGTCTAGTTATCAACAAAAATCACAAAGCATACAAAAAAAAAACAGGAAAATATGTCCCATTTGAAGGAAAAAAACAAATGGACAATAAACATCCCTGAGGAAGTTCAGACACTGGACTTACTAGATAAATTCTGTAAAGCAACTGTCTTAAATATGCTTAAAGATCTAAAGGAAAACAAGGACAAATAATAAAAGGAAATCAGGAGATTGGTATATGAATAAAGGAAAATATCAATAAAGAGCTACAAATTATAAGAAGGAACCAAAAAGAAGTTATGTA
This sequence comes from Capricornis sumatraensis, assembly GCF_032405125.1. NCBI lineage: Eukaryota > Metazoa > Chordata > Mammalia > Artiodactyla > Bovidae > Capricornis > Capricornis sumatraensis. The sequence continues at coordinate 132,969,829 of NC_091092.1, read as the reverse complement.
GCTGAAATGTGAAAAAAGAGAAATGGAAAATTGACCAAAGGAATTTAACAGTATATTTGAACAGGCAGAAGAAAGAATCTGTGAATGTGACGATGGGGTAAGTGAGTTATTGAGTTTGAGGAACGTAAAAGAAAAAGAATAAAGAAAACCAAACAGAATCTAAAGGACCAATGGAACACCAACAGACCAACATACGCATTCTGAGAGTGAGAGAGGGGTAGGAAGAATCTTTGAATATCTGAATAGAATATTTGAAGAAATAATGGCTTCTCAAATTTGATGAAAGATAGAAATCTACAAATCCACAATCTTCAATGAACATCAAGTAGGAAAACCCAAAGAGATTCACACTGAGAAACATTACAATCAAACTACTGAAAGCCAAAGACAATGAGAGAATTTTTAAAACAGCAAGAAAAAAACCAAATCATTACTCACATGGGATGTACAATAAAATCATTACCAATCCCTCAGAAGAAGCCTGGGAAGCCAGACTGCAAGGGATGATATATTTAAAATGCTGAAATTAAAAAAAAAATTGTAGCTAAAAATTTATATCCAGGAAAACTATCTTTCACCAATGAAAGATAAATTAAGACATTCAGAGATAAACAAAGGCTGAGAGAGTTCATTAGAACCAGACTTACCCTACAGGAAATGATAAAGGGAGTCTTTCAGGTTGAAATGCAAGGATGCTGGACAGTAACTTGAAGCCTAACAAAGAAAGTTCTATGTTATTGGATGTATAATAAATAAAGATACTATTTGTGACAAGAAAAACCTAAAAGGAGGAGGATGTAACTGTATAAAAGTAGAGTTTTGTATGTTATAGAAGTTAAATTGGTATCAATTCAAACTAGATTGTTATAAATTTAGGATGTTAAAGGTAATCCCCACAGTAACCACAAAGAAACTATCTAAAAAGCATATCTCTTTGAAATAAAAGAGAATCAAAATGGTTTACTGAAAGAAAAAATCAACTAAATACAAAAGAGGATGGCAATAGACAAAGGGAAAAACAAAAATGCTGTAAAATATAGAGATCAAATATCAAATGGCAGAAATCATTCCTTATATAAGTAATTACATGTAAATGCACTAAACTCTTTCACACAAAGGATAGAGATAGGAAGACCGTATAAAACAAACTATGATCCAATTATATGCTGTCTATAAGAGACTCACTTTAGATCCAAAGACATGAGTAGACTGTGAGAGGATGGAAAAACATATTCGATGCAAATAGTAACCAAAAGAGAGTGGAGGACTTATGCTAACATAAGTCAAAATCTCTTAAAAGAGACAAAGAATGACAATATACATTGATAAAAGATTCAAATCATCAAGATGATATTACAATCCTAGAAACACATGCACCAAACAACAGAATCCCAAAATAATGAAGTAAACCTTGATAAAATTGATAGAAAAAATAATACTTTTATAGTAATAGTTGGAAACTTTAATATACCATTTCAGTAATAGATAGAACATCAATGCAGAGATCAGTATCGATATATAGGATATGAGCAACACTATAAACAAACCAGACCTAACAAACATATAAAGAATACACCATCCAACAACAGAATACACAGTCTTCTCAAGTGTACATGCAACATTCTCTAGGATAGACCACATATCGGGTTACAAAATAAATATTAATAAAATTTAAAAGATTAAAATTATAAAAATATCTTTTCCAAATATAGTCAAATGAAGCTAAAAATCAATAATAAAAGGAAAACCAGGGACTTCCCTGGTGGTCCAGTGGCTAAGATTCCATACTTTCACTGTAGGGGGTATGGGTTCAATAATGGTCAGGGACCTCAGATCCTGCATGCTGCATGGCACAGCCACAAGAATTTTTAAAAAATTTTAAGAACAGGAAACTCAGAAAATTCACAAATATTTGGAAAATAACACACTCTTATACAACTAATAGGTTATAGAAAAAATCACAAGGGAAATTAAAGAATGAAAACAAAACTGCAACATACCAAAACTTATGGAATGCACTGATAGTGTTCAGAGGGAAATTTTAAAGGTAAATGCCTACAGTTAAAAAGAAGAAAGGCCCCAAATCAATAACGTAATATTACATCTTGAGGAACTAGAGAAAGAAGAGCAAACTAAACCCAAAGCTAGCAGAGGAAATAAATAATAAAGATCAAAGTAGAGAAAAAAATAGAAAAGCAATTAGAGAAGCAATACAACCAAAATCTGGCTCTTTTAAAAGATCAACAAAAATTACAAACCTTTACCTAGACTGACAAAGATAAAAAGAAGACTCAAATAACTAAAATCAGAAATGCAAACAATCAGAAATGCAATTACTACTGATCTCGCAGAAGTAAAAAGAATTATAAAAGAAGATTGTAAACAAATTAGATAACCTAAATAAAACTCAACATTCTGAAAATTAAAATCACGGCTTCTGGTCCCATCAATTCATGGCAAACAGACGTGAAAACAATGGAAACTGTGAGAGACTTTATATTTTTAGGCTCCAAAATCACTGCAGACTGTGACTGCAGCCATGAAATTAAAAGATGTTTGGTCCTTGGAAGAAAAGCTATGATCAACATAGACAGCATATTAAAGCACAGACATTACTTTGCCAACAAAGGTTCGTCTAGTCAAAGCTATGGTTTTCCCAGTGGTCATGTATGGATGTGAGAGTTGGACTATAAAGAAAGCTGAGCACCAAAGAATTGATGCTTTTGAACTGTGGTGTTGGAGAAGACTCTTTTTGAGAATCACTTGGACCACAAGGAGATCAAACCAGTCTATCCTAAAGGAAATCCGTCCTGAATATTCATTGGAAGGACTAATGCTGAAGCTGCAACTCCAATACTTTAGCCACCTGATGAGAAGAACTGACTCACTGGAAAAGACCCTGATGCTGGGAAAGATTGAAGGCGGGAGGAGAAGGGGACAACAGAGGATGAGATGGTTGGATGGCATCACCGACTCAATGGACATGAGTTTGAGTAAGCTCCGGGAGTTGGTGATGGACAGGGACGCCTGGCATGCTGTAGTCCATGGGGTCGCAATGTGTTGGACACAACTGAGCAACTGAACTGAACTGACTGAGATAAAATGGACAAATACCTAGAAATACATAATTTACCTAAACTGACTCAAGATGAAATAGAAAAATCTTGGACCTATAACAAGTAAATAAATCTAATGAAAAATCAAAAACCTTCCAACAAAGTTTAGGACCAGATGGCTTCACTGGTGAATTCTTACAACACATAAGGAAGAAATAACACCAATCCTTCTCAAACTCTTCCAAGAAATAAGAGAGAAAAGAATACTTCCTAACTCATTCTATGAGGCCAAAATTAGTTTGACATCAAAGACAGATAAATACATCACAGGAAAATAAAATTAAGGACAAATAACCTTTGTGGCTATAGATGCAAAAATCTACAACAAAATAGTATCAAAACAAATTCAACCACATAGTAAAAGGATTATACATCACGGGCAACTGAGATTTATCCCATTAGAGGAAGTTTGTAAACTTTGTTGATCTTTTAAGATAGCCAACTTTTGGTTCTGTTGAGGGCAGCAGGGAGGAAGGAAGGACAGAATAGTGATATGAGTGATTAGATGTCTATATAATTCTTCTTCCCAGTCAAATTCTCATCAAATTCTCATTGGAGTATCTTTGCTGATAAACCAATTAGATGAGTTTAACTAGTGTCAACTCTTTCTGCAGTTTATAGAACACATTCATTTGCTGGTGATCACATCGAAGAATGTGTTACTGTTAATTAGAACACCTTAGTAAATTATTGGGCTAAAACACAGATGGGAGGTTGTGTTGGCACATGTCAGGATAACTCTTAACAGTGAAAAACAATTCTATTATTCAACCCAAAGAACTTGCAGACATTGTCCCATATTCAGGTAACTTCTATCCTCAGGGTGATTTTATTGGCCTCAGGCATTTTATCCCTCTAGTTAAAAAAGGTGTCCCTAAAGTTAGGCAGTTTCTGCCTCTTACAAACTCTGTGACCTTGGGAAAATTAATGAATTTCTTTTGTGCCTCAGTTTCCTCATCTATAAAATGGGAGACATTCAGTTCAGTTCAGTCGCTCAGTCGTGTCTGACTCTTTGCAACCCCGTTGACTGCAGCATGCCAGGCTTCCCTGTGCATCACCGACTCTCAGAGCTTGCTCAAACTCATGTCCATTGAGTTGGTGATGCCATCCAACCATCTCATCCTCTGTCGTCCCCTTCTCCTCTTGCCTTCAGTCTTTCCCAGCATCAGGGTCTTTTCTAATGAGTCAGTTCTTTGCATCAGGTGGCCAAAGGATTGGAGTTTCAGCTTCAGCACCAGTACTTCCAATGAATATTCAGGACAGATTTCCTTTAGGACTGACTGGTTTGATCTCCTTGCAGTCCAGGGGACTCTCAAGAGTCTTCTCCAACACCACAGTTCAAAAGCATCAATTCTTCAGTGCTAGCTTTCTTTAGAGTCCAACTCTCACATCCATATATGACTACTGGAAAATCCATAGCTTTGACTAGATGGACGCTAGTAATGTCCACGCAGAGTAATGTCTCTGCTTTTTAACATGATGCCTAGGTTGGTCATAACTTTTCTTCCAAGGAGCAAGCGTCTTTTAATTTCATGGCTGCAATCACCATCTGCAATGATTTTGGAGCCCAAGAAAATAAACTCTCTCACTGTTTCCATTGTTTTTCCATCTATTTGCAATGGAGTGATGGGACTGGATGCCATGATCTTAGTTTTTTGAATGTTGAGTTTTAAGCCAGCTTTTTCAATCTTCCCTTTCACTTTCATCAAGAGGCTCTTTAGTTCCTCTTCACTTTCTGCCATCAGGGTGGTGTCATCTGTGTATCTGAGGTTATTGATATTTCTCCCTGCAATCTTGATTCTAGCTTGTGCTTCATCCAGTCCAGCATTTTGCTGGGAATGGGAATGGGCATTTCACTGGGAATGGGAATGGGAGACATGGTAGCATGTAATTATTGAAGAATGAAATAAGGCACTTATTGGCACACAGTAAGATGTGAGCTCCTTATTAATACATGCATGTGAAAGTTACTTCTTTTTTCATTTCCAAGGTTTTATATCGAAATGCAAATGATTCTTAAGGCAGTGTCCAAGACTGAAATGATCAGATGTAAAGGATCAAATTATCCCAGAAGTGTACAAATCAATGAAAAATAACATGGTTTGCAGGTCAGAGGATATTATGCAATGAATCTAGTGCAGCAAAGTGGTTGAAAATTTAGGATTTTGGAATCAGAATAATGAGACCTTGAGTCTCAGCTTCTTTAATTACTGTGGTATGACTTTAATCAAGTTACTTAATTTTTCTAACCCCCAGTTTCCTCATCTGAAAATATTTATTGGAGCACTAAAACAATTCCTCTTTTCTGAGGATTAAAACAGACAATTTTTAAAATGTGCTCAGTACAGTGTATCAATATGTGGTAACTTAAAAAATATTTTGAATTCTAGCAGTATACTCACACTACCATGTACCGGGAAGGATAAAAACAGATGTATGATGGTATGGCCCAGCCTTCTAATTGGTTCCAAGCCAGTTGGGGAGGCCAGACAATCAGATAATCTACAGTACAAGAAAACCTACATTTGGATTTTCAAATTCCTCCTGTTAAGATGCTGTTTCTCTCTTTCCTGTTTCTTTTCCCACATTATTCATTTTCTATCTCATATATAAAAATTCATGAACGTTTTCCACCCTGAATTGGACCATCTAAAAGGAAATATCTTGTTGTGAAGAGAGGAAAGAAAGTAAAGACACACAATTTCTCATGACTTGACTCTACCTTGTCTACTTGATCTCTTACTAGCCTAAAAATATATTTGTTATAGAATAAAGTTCTATGGACAAGAAAGAGACTCTTTTTTTCTGTTTTTTTTTTTTTTGAGTAACCTAAATAGAAAAACAAAATAAAGCAGAGTAGGAAGTGCCCATGGAAAATAAGTCATCTTGGCAGATAATGAATAACAAGGGGATAAACTAAAAAGACGTGGAATATTTCAAAGATGTAGGCTGAGAAATGTTTTGGTAATGTGGTGATGTTTATGATCTGATGCCCAAAAACACTTTTAAAAAAACACTTTTTCATTAAAAGCAGAGAAGTTAGTTATATTAAAAAGAAAAACAGCTTACTACATCTCTTTTATCCAAATTCCTTGTTTCTTCTTTTACCAAAAGTTTCCTTGCCTGGAAATTTACATTAGCTGTTGAGACCTTTTCTTTTTTTCATTTTGAGAACTCAACATGGACTTGAGAAGTCAAAACATGGCACTCAAACGTTGCTGCAGCTGTGTTTTACTACCAGCCTTTGAAGGAGGTGCCAAGCCAAACTCCTCCTCATTCAGATCCTACCTGCTTGTTGTGAACAGAGTCAACTGGGGTGTCGCTTGAACCAGGATACTGAGCCTTTGTTAAGTGGAAACAAATTTCCACAGGAGAAAGCAATGAGTGAATAGATGGTTCATGGCAACATGAACTGTTTCGTATCTTAGAAAGTATTATGTGGGAACCACAGGAGGGCAATAAGTACACTGCAGCATAACATGAAACTGGAAGTCAGTGGGAAGTGGTTCATCTACTGTCAGAGGCAAAGAGTTTGTCACTGTACCCTTTGGACATGCCTGATTTTACCCGATCTCTGAAGCCAAACAGGGTCAGGCTGGTCAGTGCTTGCTTGGAGGAGAAACAAAGGGCAAGAGGAAAAGAGAGTTGTCCCCTGTGTCTCTGGAGGAAAAAGCATGCTCTTTGTTCAAAGCACATCTAGGATGAATAAACCTCCATGGAGTTTTCCAGGCAAGAATACTGGAGTGGGTAGTCATTCCCTTCTCCAGGGATCTTCGCAACCCAGGGATCAAACCCATGTCTCCTGTGTCTCCTGCATTGCAGGCAGATTCTTTACTGTCTGAGTCACCAGGGAAACTAAACCTTGCTTTATACTATATTTATTGATGTAACAATCTGGACATTAACTGACACTGCTGGGTTTCTTTCTTTTTTTTAAATTTGTTTATTTTTTAATTTTACAATATTGTATTGGTTTTGCCATACATTGACATGAATCAGCTATGGGTGTTCCACATCCTGAACCCCACTCCCACCTCCCTCCCCATCCCATCCCTCTGGGTCATCCCAGTGCACCAGCCCCGAGCACCCTGTCTCATGCATCAAACCTGGACTGGCGATTCGCTTCACATGTGATAATTTACATGTTTCAATGCCATTCTCCCATATCATCCTGCCCTCGCCCTCTCCCAGAGTCCAAAAGACTGTTCTATACATCTGTGTCTCTTTTGCTGTCTTGCATATGGTGAGCTAATTTTCTCTGGTTTTGTATTTCTGTACATCATTTCCCATTAGGCAGTCACAGGGTATAAAGAAGGAATGGGGTAAATTCAGAGGTATCATGAGAATCAAACTAGACCCATTGATTTAAAGGGTATTCCACAAAAGGAGGTGGGTATTCCTGACCCATCCACCATTCAAAATGTAGCTCCATTTGAACTCATGTGCCAGGCTATTCCATCATCATGTGTACCCGCTGTTGACATCTACAAGGTTGATGAGCCTAAGGTCAAAGAAAGCCACTCATCCAAAAGGCAATTTTGATCACAACTATTGACAATGAATTCCATTTAACAGTCTTCAGCTTATATTTTCCAAGTCCAAACCTCTTCAGGGTAAGTTATCATTGCTTAACTGTCATTATTTGAAACGCTAGTGGGAATGTTATTACTGTGAACCTCTCTGGGTAAAACTTTCTCTCTCTCTCTCTTTTTTTTTTTTTTTGCAATCTCACCATCATTTTAATTTTGTTTACATCTCTAGTCATTTGCACAGATGTTGATGGAGCTGTATTTTTGCTTCAATGTCTATTGCAACATTTTTATTGCATTCTGCAGGTCCTCCAGTAAACGTTACTTGCAATATTTTTATCAACAGTTTTGGATCAGTCACAGAAACCACCATGGTAAGTGCTACAATGCCACTGGCAAGAGAAAAACATGAATTGATTATGCCATGAACACAACCTGTCAAATTTTCTATTTATTGTTCAACTTGCAGGACCTCCTGTAAATGTTACCTGCAACATATTTATCAACAGCTTTGGGTCAATAGCAGAAACTACAATGGTGAGTGGGACTGAGCATTGAAGCCATCGTGTGAAGGAATGGGATGTGTGATCAAAGGGCACTGTTGTACATTTGTGGGACATTTACTGAGTGCTAATTTCCAAGTTTATTCACCTCTAGAAAGCAATTAGTTCTACTCTTTCACCTTAGGAATTCATTAGTCAAATATTCATTTGCTTAAAATTCAATAATCTTTCATCTATCATGCCAGAGAAATTCTGGAAACACTTGATGTTTGGTTATATTTAGGTAGAATTATCAGTAATGAGCTGGTGCATAATTAAGGATATTTAAATATTTGCATCTCCAATGTTTCAGAAATACAAATTTCAAAGTTTAGGAGATATTTTCATATAATGGGACACTTTAACATAATCGAGCTTCAGACATGCTACATTTAAGATATATGCCAAGAGGCTGACCTTAAAATGAACACACACACACACACACACACACACCAATTTGATGGCAGTAGAAAGTTGTTCCAAATCCACAGGAATTACATAACATGCATGGCTCCCTTCCCCCAAAATAAACATAAAACTAATAAAACCCCATCATATTCTAAGCACAGACATGTTTCACATATATGAAAAAGATTTCAGATACTTTAAAATTCACCAAGACTCTTTATCGGTGTCAAAGTGGTATTGTTGCCTGTGACAGAGCCTATTAGGTCAGTAACCCTATAGTGCTAGAGTATAGTGTGGAGATTACATTTTGAGTGAAATATTTTCTTGGCCTCCATATAATTTAAGTCCACTGACTGGTTCTAATTTTCATGACTATGTAAAAGTATGTTGTTGTATTAAGTCCCTTTAGTCATGTCTGCCTCTTTGTGACCCCATGGACTATAGCCTGCCAGGCTTTTCTGTCCATGGGATTTTCCAGGCAAAAATATCAGAGTGGGTTGCCGTTTCCTCCTCCAGGGGATCTTCCCAACCCAGGAACTAAACCAGCATCTCTTAGTTCTCCTGCATTGGCAGGTGGGTTCTTTACCAATAGCGCCACCTGTATATGTAAAGTACACAGCTGTATTACTGGATGAGATCAAAATAAAATACAGTTGAGTTTGACTAAGTACTATGGTGGCTGATGTCCTAGAAACACTCAAGAAATAATAAGCACAGTGCCATTGAGAAGAAAAAACCAGTGTTCCACTGTGTTTATGAATTCTCTTTCAGACTATTAGGATTGTGTTCAACAAATTACTGTACTTCTTGATGTCCTTGATGTTAGAAAATAATAATTTACCTCAACATTCATTTCCACTGGCAAGTCAGACATAATACAACTCCACCATCCATTTTAATATTATTCTGACACAGCATTGTCCAGAAATGAAACTTTTGGGACTTTGACCATATGTAGTGCATTAAGAATTTTACTCAACTAAGATAGTTTTGATAGGATTATTAATTAACTCATAAGAAAAGCTCAACACAGAAAGAAGACTCCAACTTTGGACTTGGCATTCAGTGTCTGTCTCTCCCCTCTTGGTTTTATCTTGATAACAGAGGGGCAGATATTCCAACCGCCCAAATCACTATCACCAGCTTTACACGATGGCATTCAATGACAATACTTGCACGACCTAATGCTGATTGCATTAATTAGACCCTTAAGTTGCTTTGATTAAATTTCCTCATTGCATCTTACCCTCAATCAAAAATGTAAATATAAACCTTTTCAATGTTCATTAATGCAAGATAAAGCTAAACATTCAAGGAGATGAAAATGAAAACTATGGATATCCTTGTTTTCCTGTGTCTTTAAGAGCTACTGAAGGTGTTTAATAAATGGGCTGCCTAGGTGCTTCCTGGTCACTTACTAAAGTGTCCTTTGTCATGTTTCCTATAAGAAAACTTGGAAATCGTTGCCCCAGCGTAATATCAATGGCCTGTCTATTCTGCTGTATGAGATGTATTGAATCGCATGATCAGAAGAATGATGCCTATATGCTTCTTTTATTTCTTAGCTTCTGATATAATAACAAACTGAATTTGGCTCTTAAAAAGTATCTGTATTTTCTTCAATCATGGCTCTTGTGTGAAACTAAAGAAATGTTTTTGAAACTCTACCAAGCTTAAATCAAAGAATAAATTCTCATGTCATGTAGGGTAGGAACTAGCAACCATTCTCTAAAGTGCCAGACAGTAAATACTTAAGATTTTGAGGACCAGACAATTTCTGTCACAACTACTTAATCCCACCCTTTCAGCATAAAAGCAGCCATAAACAACAGTAAGGAAATGGCTGTGGCTGTTTTCCAAAAAAAATAAACTTTACTTATAAACACAGATTATGGCCAAATTTGGCCCACAGGCCATAGATTGTCAATTCTGGGATGTAAGGCATCATTATTTAAATAGACATTATGCAGGTGATCATAAGAACATGAGAATTGCTTCACTTTGAGAAGATCTTACCTTTCCATATCTTTTAGGCTCTGCTTAGGCATCTACCTGATGCACCCAGAGAGTGTCATCAGAGCCCAAGTTTCCCTTACCAAAACCCTGAGACTCTACTGCTCATGAATATACTCATAAAATATGGCTCAAAAGATGGTCCAAAAAATTAAACAGAAACAAATTCTTCCTTGAACTCTTTAGTTGACAAGATATCAGACTCTTAGCTTTTCTGCACAGTAATATATGTAGTTATTGAGGATGTTGATTAGTGCTATGAATGGGGGAAGAATAATAGTTTTGCTTTCCCTATGTTTTCTGGAATGATTTTTTTTCCCCAAGAATGTATCAGAATTTTGAGTTTCTAAACATGTTGATTTCTCTCATATCCCACTCTTATCCCACAACCCTTGGCAGCATTATTGAAGAATTTAGTTTGGACGTTTGTTTCTAAATAAGAGGCAATAAGTACCTGTTTGAAGAACTCAGTATGACTTTCTTTTGGTGCTGTCCAGTGTGCCCTATTATGCTTCATGAAATCCCACTAAATTATTGTTGTTACTTACTCCCTGCAAAGAACAGGCTCACACAGGGACTCATATTGCCTCTTACTCCTTTGGTATATTAGTGTTGAAGATGTGCACCCACAGGACAATATATTTGTGTTATTCTAAAGAATATTTTTATGGACCATTATGGTCATACACATTATTTCAAAATATATATTTCTGTTCATTAAAAGTCACAGGGCTCTGTTGACGGTCATTACTAGCTGACCCTGTGTTAAGAGTATTCAGTGGGACAATTTTTTTTGTTGTTGTTTATGATTCCAAAAGACTCATTAGACCAGAAAGGGGTGGATGATGAGACAGGTTATAATTTAGTTTTGGAATGTAAGTTTACCATTTCCTTTTCTTTCTTTCCTCTTTTTCTTTAGCTAGTGATGGCAAGTTAATTTACAGGATGAGGGGTATATTTGCAAGCCCCTCCATCCTAACACAAAGGCATAGTTCGGGAATACTGATAGTGTCAGTAATGGTCAAGAATATTTGCATGCCATCTGCATGCAGCTGTCCCCAAGGTTGGGCCATTAGAAAATGGAGAAGAGACAGTCTCCTCAAACCTTCCAAATAAATAACTGCTTGGAAGGATGTGGGTGAACAGAATGTGGCTTGAACCTGTGAGTGCTGGAGCACTCCCCATGCCAAAGCAGCAGGAAATAGACTGCAACAGCAGGGAGTGGGTAGAAAGAGCTGAAAGTGTACAAAAGGTGTCTACTCAGAGAGTATCTCTCGAATATGATTCCAGCTCCCCAGAATCTTCCCCAAATTCCACATCTTCTGCTGGTTACTGCTGCAGGGTGAAGAGTTGTTTTATCTGCAACCTGAAATCATGTTCCCAAAGAACTGGATAAGATGTATGTAGATAGCCTCTTAGGAGAATGTACGGTTGCTGTAACTGCTGGAATGATGTTACAGGCTCCTTTTCATTCTACAGCTGCATAAGCAACTCATAAAGAGATGCTAACTTACCAGGAATAGCAGGTACCTACATTCTTTATTTCTAACTTAAGGGAGAACCAAGAATCAACCTAACATTTTATTAATCTAATACAAGGTGACCTGGTCTCTAAATTTAAAATGCAATGTTAAAACCTGAGTTCATCATAAAGCAACTGCTCCTCCCATAATTTCAAATTCAAAGCTAACTTTCCATATTCAAAGCTAGCCCATACTCAAGATGATGAAAACCTTACTGCAGGGTAGCTGCAAGTTAAAACCAAAATGCCATATAGGTCTGTGAAAAAATCCACAAAGCATATCTTTGAAAACTTAATGACATAATTGGACTGAAAAATATATACATATAAAATAAAAAGAGAGAAGTAGTAAAGTTCAGTATGAATGCGGATGAGATAGAGTGGCAATCCCCAAGTACAAACGCTAGACTAAATATAACAAAATAATTCAATTTAAGGAAACAATCTTTGTGGCACGGGCAAGGAACTAGAAGGTACCAAAATAGTAAAACTTTAGAAATTCTAAATTTGATGTGAAGTAATAGTATGGAATATAGGTACCTGTGTTACCTGTGTTAAGAATATATAAAGATGCTATGACTTACACATAGCTTTTGAAAAATAAAAGATATATGTATGCATTTACACACATACAGACATGGACACACACAAATATATATATACACATACACATACATTTTTAATTTAAATGTTTCCATTATCTAATCTAGTACCCAGGGAGTCAATCAGAGGAAATCAAATTTTAACACAAGGAGATACATCATTTATTTGAAGTAGAATCTGTCTCTGGAGAGACAAGGTAGTATAAAAGAAAGTTCAGTCTGCACTTAAGCATGTCTCTCAATGTTTACTTCTCCTTTAATATTTCATTAAACCTAGAAGCAAAAATAAAGACAAAGAAAGGCTACAGAGCAATATAACTATCTTTGGTGGTTTGGAATATCTTGAGAGAATAAACCTATCTGTAAATAAACAGAGGCAGTGCATGGATAAATCATGTGTCAAATTTGTACCCTATATTGAAAATGATAGTCAACTGAAAGAATTATATAGGCATAGCCCTGGAAGATCTTTTCTTTGGCTATCTACTTCTCTATATCCTTGGGTGTTCTTTTCTATTTTTTAAGTTTTAAGGGTTGCCATTTATTCTGGAATAATGTATCATCATCATGAACAAAATTAAGGAAAATTTTAATTCCTATACATTATAAAGAAAAAATACTTCCAAAAGATCTAATAAAAGTCTTATTTCATATAATTCCTGTCACTATGGCATAAAATATATTTCCTCCTCTAACTTTTCCACTTATCCTTGCTTATGAACAGGCTAATTAATTTATTTTAAATTAACTCTTAGACATTAAGTGGTTCTATTGTGATAAGATAGATTCAGTGCTCTTTTTTAAAGTTCTGATATTGGAAGAAAATTCAAAATAGAAAAGTAGGAAACACTGGAGAAGAAAACTTGTGGGAAAGACTTTTTAAAAAGATGTACATTAGCTGTGAAAATTGAGATTTTTTTTTTAAAAGGTCAATGTTTCATATTTTATGTCACTAATGTAATATTCTCTGAAATCTCTCAACATGCATATTTGAATCATTCTCAGGTTCAAAGGAGGACTACAATGATGTTCTCCTGGTGATTTTGTTGCTGAAGACTCACTCTCTGACTTTTCATGGCCTCTCTCATTCTGTTTCCTTCCGGAGTAGGGGGTCTCCCTATGGCCTAAGAAATTTAACCCATTCATCTCTGTTATTTCCAGCTGTCATTACTTCCTATACTTGGAATTTTTCTACCTCCAGAATTGACTAAGAGATGACATCCTCTTCTCTCCTACCTCCTACTGAAACAATCTCATAAACCCTCACACAAAAAATTTCATTAAGGATAATTTGTTCCCACCCTAAGGAAAATAAAAGGGGTAGTTATCACATAGTGGGAACACTGCATTTTTTCCTTCAGGAAATCTTCAGAAAATATCACAGTTGGTCTATCTAGTACCTATTTATATGCAAATTGGATTAGTTTATTTTCAACAGCCCCTGTTTTGGTTTTCCACAAATCACACATTTCCATTCTTTCTGCTACTGCTAAGTCACTTCAGTCGTGTCCGACTCTGTGCGACCCCATAGACGGCAGCCCACCAGGCTCCCTCGTCCCTGGGATTCTCCAGGCAAAAACACTGGAGTGGGTTGCCATTTCCTTCTCCAATGCATGAAAGTGAAAAGTGAAAGTGAAGTCGCTCAGTCGTGTCTGACTCTTAGCGACCCCATGGACTGCAGCTTACCAGACTCCTCCAGCCATGGGATTTTCCAGGCATAAGTACTGGAGTGGGGTGCCATTGCCTTCTCCATTCTTTACTCACACAAAACTCCAAAGCTTCCAGTAACTCCTGTTGCCAATGAAACACTAAAGTGGTCATCTATTTCCAGTTACTAGTCTCTGATTCCTTTCAGTTCAGTTCAGTCACTCAGTCGTGTCCGACTCTTTGCGACCCCATGAATCACATCACGCCGGTTTGGATAATTCCAAAAGTGCAAAATATGTGATGAGGAGAACTTTTAAGATTTTGCCATTCTCTTGGTTCACTCTTGAAGGGAGGGGACAGCCAATGAGCAAATAGAATGGAATGGAAGCTTCCCTGGGCCCACAACAGCACCCCCTTAGGTCTGGGAATTTGCTTCGCAGGCCTGGTATAAAGTAAAATGAAGTTGTTCAGTTGTGTCTGACTCTTTGCGACCCCATGGACTGTAGCCTGCCAGGTTCCTCTGTCCAATAATCCCAAATAAAAGTCAGCTGATAAAATTTTCCAAGTCAAAAAGTCCTTATGTTGTACAATAGAGAAACACAGTCATTATTAAAAATATATTTCAGCTTTTCCTAAGAAGCTAGGCTTTGATGACTGATTTCCAGAAGTTAGTAACTATTTGATTATTAGCATTCTTTAAACCCACATGGGGCACTCTTTCTAAGAACTGCCATTTCCAAAATACTCTACCAGCCTGATTGTCAAATGGCTGCATTACGGGGGGAAAGTCATGAGAATTTGGAGAGTTTAGTGATTCAGGAGAAGGAACTGGATTGGTGCTTTTTCATCCACCCTGATCTTTACAACCTAGTTACAATTTTTCTTTTGGCTCTAAAGGGATTAACCAAAACAGACCATCCTGAGGTGGTCTCCATTGTACCTGATAGAAAAACCAACCATCCAAGTTTTGCTTATGACTGAGTGGGTTCCCTGAACGTGGGACTTCTGAGGCTAAATTGGAAAAGTTCTTAGGCAAACTAGGACATGTTGGTCACTGTTACAGAAAAGTAAGCAATGATCCAAAATCCTGATGCCAAAACAAAGATGGGGCGACAAAGCAAATGAAGGTGGAAAAGGTAAAGAGAGTAAGATGAGATGAGTACGTACCACCCTCAAAGCCCACAGGTGGCAGGTGTGGGCAGCTGTTAGCTCTGAACCATAGTCCCGCTTAACTAGGGAATACTGTTAAAGCCTCTATTGGGTCTGCTCTGTCAAGCAAAGCAACAATTTCCATGAACCTAAAGAACGTTGAGGAAAAATCCTCTGAAGAGAAGTTACTGCCTCACGCTGATTCATTAGTACAGAAGAAAATTTCCAGGCCAAGTGGGAATGACAGGGTGTACCTGAGTTTCCACGGGGAGGAACACCTTTATCAAAAGATGTCAGATTAGGAAAACATGAAAGAGATTTCTGTTTTGATGAAGCATCAGGTCGACCACCATATATACAAGCCATTCAGAGAAATGATAAAATATTTAAGAGTTTCAAAAGTAAGTAGCTGTAAGGGAATTATCTTGTCAACATGAAACATCTTAATATTTATGTTGATGAATTTAAAAAATACTGCCCCATCATATCAGAGTTTTATAATAAGATTTCCACTACAAAATTACAGAGTGGCTTTTCTTCTGCCTAAAGCATCTGAGAAGATTGAAAACAGAGATCATGTCATTTCTGATTTGGAAAATATATCAGTTTTATTTGACAATCTGCCATCACAGACTGACTGCTGCACTTACCATTATCTCTTTCTACAGCAAAATCGGATAGTTGTTATTTGTTGTTTAGTCGCTAAGTCGTGTCTGACTTTGCAACCCCATGGACTGTAGCCCACCAGGTTCCTCTGTCTGTGGGATTTCCCAAGCAAGAATACTGGAGTGGTTTGTCATTTCCTTCTCCAGGGGATCTTCCTGACCCAGGGATCAAACTCACATCTCCTGCATTGCACACAAATTGTTTTCACCCAGAATGATTAAATTAAATAAAAATTCAACCAACTCAACTTTTTCCATGAGTGTTCTGGTTTGGTTGAGTCTTCTTTTTTTCTCCCTTTTGTTCCCATTCCTAATAGACTTGAGTGGTTTATTTTGACCAAGATATACACAGTCTGGTTTATTCAGATACCAACATGGCATGCATCAAATCAGGGAGAAGAGTGAGGGGAAAATATGTCAGAGTGGTTGATAGATAACTCTTATGCATGGCGTTTCTATAGGACTACCGAGTGAATATTTTTCTGAGACAACAGTGGAATGATTCACGGTTGGCATATAGCGAGTACCCTGATGATTCTCTGGACCTGGACCCATCGATGCTGGACTCCATTTGGAAACCAGATTTGTTCTTTGCCAATGAGAAGGGGGCCAACTTCCATGATGTTACCACGGACAACAAATTACTTCGTATTTCAAAAAATGGCAAAGTACTCTACAGTATCAGGTAAGCTTCCTTCAGCTACCCTTTGCTCTCTTCTCCATTTTTCTCCTGACCTAGAGCCACCTGACTCTGCAGGGCAAATGGATATGAATATTATCCTTTGTGGTCTCTTGTTTATTATTTGAAATTAAAGTCACTGAGTGTGCCAGTGGTTCTCATTGTCTCAGAACTGTAATCTTCCACAACCAAAATATATTTGGTAGGATGTTGGTTAGGTGGTGGTATCATATAAATGTCTGCACAAATATGTTTTTTGATTGATTCAATAAAGGAAGTACAGGCCATTTAGTTCAATTACTACTGAGCAAAGCATATAAGTTTTTGTATGTTTCATTCAACATACATTTCATTTCAAATAATTATGCCATTCTATAGCATTTAACCACACACACACACACACACACACACTCACACACACACAAATTCAATGGTTCAGTATGGTCACTGACGGCATACTTAGAGCTCAGAGAATGGAAAACTGGTTCTAATCTCAGCTCTAATTCTAACTAAACATCTCACCTTCATCAGTTAACTTTTCTTGGGCTTGAGCTTGGGACAGAAAATTCCTCAGATGCACTTTTACTTTTGTATTCAAATATAATCTTTTCCAGAATCTTTATTGCCCTATGATCAAAATAATCTCTCTTTTCTGAACCATAATAATAGTTTTTCTGTGACTCTATAAGGCTCTGACTTCTTCCTGACCCATATTTTGGCTACTTCTATACATAAATATAGCATAAGAACATAGATTTTTGGAACCAGATAAATCTAGAATTAAATCCATGCTCTGCCACTTGCTAAGTTACATAAGCTATACCTTCAGTTACTTTAATTGGAAAATGGGAAAATCTGTATTTATCTCTGAGTATTCTTGTGAGAACAAATTATATACAGCAGAGGTCAGCAAATATTTTCTATAAGGGGCAGATAGAAACTATTTTAGTTTTGCAGGTCAGGTCTCAACACTGTCATAGCTACTCAATTCTGCCATTATAGCACAAAACGGTCATAGACAATACTCAAACAAATAGATGTGGCTGTGTTTCAATAAAACTTTATTTACAAAAACAGATAGACTAGATTTAGCCCTTTGGCCATAGTTTGCCAACCCCTGATATATAGTATATACAAATACTTGCCACAGTTCCTGACACACATGGTATGTTCTCAATAAATGAAATGATGGCTGTTTATATTTTAAAATTAACATTCTTTCTAAATAATAAGTCCTTTAAAGGACTTGACTTTAAAGTCAAGATATTTGGATTTTCCATCTTTTATACCCCCTCCCAAACAGCCAAGACTGTGTATTGTATAAGAGAGATACCAAATATATTGAATAAATATTGACATTTTAAAGATCACATTTTATATATTACATTATAGAATCCCCCTTTCTCTCTAATCTTACTACCAAAAAACAAAGTGGACAGCAAGTATCTTTGCAAATGATTTTCACAAGTTTGCAGACTCACCACTCACCACCATCAAAATTGTATTTCACAACTGTATATACAATTTAGTTCTGTACTGTACATTCCATTCTTAACCTAGTAATTTCACAGCTTGCTGATAGTGGATAGCTGCAATGTCTTTTGGAAGGAAAGAGGCTGCTCATTTGTAAAAAGTGGCAAAGTCACTGCTTTCACAAGAATCAGGGAAACTTCCCCTACTTTATTTTTAAGGAATTAAACTTTATTTTTATAAGTTTTTTAAGGAAATAGAATATTCCACATAGTGATGCATTTGGTATAAGATGCAGTATTGGGCACAACTTAAGTTGATGTGACCTGATGAAATGGGACATACGTAGAGCATGGTGCTGGGAAGGAGAGTTATAAAAAGCAGCACAGAGTATCAGCTGCTCCAGCTAACCCTCTGGGCCTTGGGTGGCATTTGCTCTAGTAAATACCTGGCATCATGCACTGCTGAAATAAAACTAGCTTTTTTCCCCCTTTCTGTTCTATAAAGCCCTTGCATTCTAGAACCATGAAGAATATAATGTTCATCAGACTAGATCCAAAGGCAATTCTTCTATCTCTGCTTCACACAATTGTTTTGGGTTGGGTGGAGTTTGTCCTGTGACAGACTAGTTTCGACCTTTCCTTCATGGTGGGTATTGTATGAAATGAGGGGAAAGACCCTTGGTGTAAGAGAACTTAAGGAAACATAGCTGTAGGCAGATTTGAACTGCAGGAATCTAATTATTTGTCAGGAAGTGTTTTCAGTGAGCCAGATACCGTGCAGGGCCTAGAGATCCAGAGCTGAGTAAAATGTGGTCTCTGCCCTGAAGGGCTCCAGCCTAACAAGGCAGGCACACACAAGATAATTTAAGTAGCAGGAATAAATAGGAAGAAGGGAAAGAAAAGTGGCTCGAACTCTGCAAATGAATTCTGTGACTCAAATATTGTTCGAATTTGGGGGTTGGCACCTACATGCCTGTTTATTCGATTCACTTGGCCCATCTGAACTAAAGGGCAAGGAGGAATTAGTGCTAATACATGCCCAGCTACAGGTCCAACTCAAGTTTAAAGATCAGTTTCTGATGTCTAAAAGGTGCTGGCAAGTCCTTGCTGACATTCCCTTAGGAAAGACTTTCTCTCAACTCTCAGGTTTACAATGCAAATACCCGCAGGAGAGGGAACATGTTCTCAATTCATACTGAACTATAAAGAACTGACACGAAATTTTCTTTCAGATAGTAGGGTTAATGTCTGCGAAGAACAGTGGAACAAGCACGTTGGATGCCTGAGGGGAAAAATCAGATAGGACGAAGAGAGTTAAGAAAGATACAGGAAGGGATACAACAGAAGCACCAGAGAGAAACTCATGAATTGCCTCCATCTGACGCATTTTAATAATTACTGCAACATTGGTCCACATTAAAAAAATAATAATAATGTCCTATGGGTATGCTTCGTATTTGAATTTTCCTGAAACCTAAAGCATATGGATAGAAGCGCTGCATCCAAGAAAAATTCTACACTTTCTTAATTTTGTAGTAGCAGAGATAGAATTAACTCTACATGGAGACCAAAGCCCAAGGCTTTGATGGCCAAACAAAACACAAAGAGAACTATGCAGCCACTGACTTGATAACAAGCAAGATCACACTTGCCACAATGTAATATATCTGTTCATCAGAAGACAAAAGTTTAAAAAAGGGAGTAACAGTAGACCAGAAATCCATTAAGTGTCCTGCAGATTCAAATCCCTGGAGTACCTGAGTCAAATTCAAGCAAATATACAGTGATGCAGGACATAGTCTCTGTTGGTGAAAAAGTGTCAAATTTGTTTCTGTCTACTTAACCTCTGATTTCTATTTTTTAATTATTCACTTCCCTGACATGTTTGATCTTACCCTGTTTTGAAGCTTTTTTGTTGACCCACCCCATTAAGTACTGACCATTCTTGACCAAAGTGTAAACAAGGACACACATCTTGCTTTGTACAGTCTCTTCAGAGACACTCAAATTCTAAATTTATATTACTTAAAAAGGCCAAAATCCATAATGAAATAAAGAAGTGAGCCTTGAGTATCATACATATTATTGGTCAAATAATATTTACTGAATCAAGTATAGTAAATTGTAGTAGAAATGAGGACATCATAGCATATGGTGTGCATTATGAAAGAAAAAAGGAGAGGGTGAGCACTTTTAAAGAGAAGCAGCTGGTCTCAAATGTCCACAATGCCTTTGCTAATATCTGTTTTCTTCCCTTCCTTCTCATTGCTTCTGAGAATTTTCTGCCAGAATGCTGACTTTTATAGACGCATAGGATACTTTTTTGGAAGGTATTACCTTGCAAAATATCCTTCTGTTACTGATAAGGAAGTGACTTCTTTCAAAAGTTAAATGAGTTTAAATAATGGAGCCCATAAATAGGAAAGCTCGGACAACAATCAAAGCTCTTGACATCTGTTTCAGAGCTATCATCTCCTACCTCACATTAATTCTTCATTTACTCCGATTCCAATTTAAAGACACAAACAAATACAATTCAAAAGACATATGGTTTTGGAACCAGTCTTTTGGGGACTCAATTTTCAAAGGACTATTGGAGAAAGGAGGTAAGATTTAAGATGTGGATATAAAGTATCTTCAAATTTCACAAATGACCAAAAAGACTGTTTAAATTAAGATGCCACAGTTTTGATTTTGTGTGGGTGGTCAGTTGTGTTTGACTCTTTGCGACCCCATGGACTGTAGCCCGCCAGGCTCCTCTGTCCATGGGATTTTACAGGCAAGAATACTGGAGTGGGTTGCCATTTTCTACTCCAGGGGATCTTCCCCACCCAGGATTGAGCCTGAGTCTCTTGTGTCTCCTATATTGGCAGGTGGATTCTTTACCACTGAGCCACCTGGAAAGCCTTTCAAATAGGAAGCTCATTTGATAGTTTTATGTAGCATGTATAGTTTATATAGCATATCCACTTTCTGAAAAAATTTACTATCCTGGGATCCTGGAGAAGGAAATAGCAACCCACTCCGGGATTCTTGCCTGGAGAATTCTATGGGCAGAGAAGCCTGGCAGGCTACAGTCCATGGGGTTGCAAAGAGTCAGACATAGCGACTAAAGGCCAACACAAAACAAAGTTATTAAGTAAACTCCTTACCTTCAGGCAACTTGTTGAGAACTTATTCTATTTTTGAAGACCATCAAGAAGCAGATTTTTTATAAGTTACTCTAATATCGTGTATAAATTATTACTTTTAAATTTATTTCTTAGTTTTGGGCTGTGCTGGGTCTTTGTTGCAGTGCACAGGCATTTTCTAGCTGCTTGCCAGGGGCTCTAGAGCACATGGGCTCAGCAGTTTGGACTGTGGGCTTCTCTAGTGGTGGTGCATGGACTTAGTTGTCCCATGGCATGTGGGATCTTAGTTCCCCAACCAGGGATCGAACTCGTGCCCCCTGCATCGGAAGGCAGACTCTTAACCACTGGACCACCAGGGAAGCCTCCAGAAATTCTTCCTTATATAACTTAAATCATATTTGCTACAACTTAAATCAGTCTCATTTTCCTACATTTGTTAACATGATAAACAAATGGCTACCATTTTTATAAGGATGGAGGGATTACATCACTGATTTTGCTTTCATAAATTTTCATCCCACCAGTTAGTGGACATATGTTTGGCCACCAATATCATGTTGCTGGTTTAATTTTACAGTGTGTAAAATCAGCACCAAGAAGTTCTTCATGTTGCAGTTTTCAGTTTGCTGCACAGTTTGAGGCCCCTACTCTGAATTTTGTGATATTGAATGCTATCTTGGTTCCTTCTGATACTATAGTCAACAAGGCTTTTAGAGTCAAATACCCTTGAGCTAGGGTCTCTGGCCTCAGAACTAACCGTGTGACCTAGGTACAATTCATTCTCCCTCTGAACGTCTATTTCCTCAGCTTTGAAAAAGAGATGATTTGCTTAAGAGCTTTAGTGTGTGTGAAGTCGAAGGTGTGAAGTCGCTCAGTCGTGTCCGACTCTTTGCAACCCCATGGACTGTAGCCTACCAGGCTCCTCCCTCCATGGGATTCTCCAGGCAAGAGTTCTGGAGTGGGCTGCCATTTCCTTCTCCAGGGGATCTTCCCGACCCAGGGATCGAACCCGGGTCTTCCGCATTCCAGGCAGATGCTTTAACCTCTGAGCCACCAGGGAAGCTTCCAACTTCAGTTATAGAATGATTGTTATAGAACAGGAAAAAAAGAACATTCTTTATTTAGATGTCAGAGATGAAAATGGAATGTACAGCGAACTAAGACCTGCCTAAATGTTATCAAAGGTGATACTTTGATTATCTTACTCTCAATTTTGATGAGACACATAAAGTCCATATTTTTCTATTAGAAGGCAGCTATGCAAAGCTGTGATTTCTTCTCTCTGTGCATATCTGGACCATGTTTATCTTTATATCCTATAATCCAGGCAAAATTACATTCTCATTTTCCAACTCTGTGTCCAAATCCTCATTAGTTTTGTGACTTGACTTAATGCAGTAATTAATGACTGTAACGTAAGTGCCCACATCAGAATTAAGCAGTGAGGCTTCAGAGAAATGCTGGAAAATGCCATGGAAACCACGATTCCCTTCTTCCTAGAGGCAAGCAAGGTTAGGAGGCTGGGAGGCACTGGCATGCATATGTGCTGGTGGCTTCAGCAGGAAACTGAGCTAAGTGGTGCAGAGGGGGCGCTTTTGGAGAGTGGGCCTCAAAAGAGGTGCAGCTGAGGGTAAAAGCATTAAAGTCTAGAAAGCATGTTCTGTACATGACAGATTCTCCTACAGCATGAGAAGCTGCACTCCTGATTTTGTTCAGAAATACACATACACTTAAGGGCATAATACTGGTTCAAACACAACAGAGTAAGGATCTTACCCTTGTTTGAAGGAAAAGGGGAATTATGCAATGAAATACAAGGCAGGTGGCATGACCACGTGTCCTTGACTGTTTACCTGATTGGACTAGCAATAGCAACCGGTAGGTTATTCTCTTTTTGGAGGTAACTTTCCACTGCATTAATATTCATTAGAGTTTGCTCTGAAGGTGATGGAGCAAAGTACAGAATACCAAGAAGGTAGCTTAGGACACAGGAGCACCACACTCCCTTCCATCATTTACTGTATCCTCTAGGCTCAAAGATTAGCCTCTCTAAGCCCATCAGCTTATCATTCTGAGTCTCACTTTTCTTACTATAAAATGAGATTGAAACAGGAGATTAGATGAAGTCTGAGGCTCTGTCCTAAGTCTATAATAATTTCCTTTGGGATGAGGAAAAATGAGTGGGTTCTTCATGTTCCTTAGGGCTTGGGAGACAGCAATAGGAGATTCTGAATTGTGAGGCCTATCTCAAACTACTGTTGGATCTTTGAACCTTTTTCTCCCAAACTGAATATCTAACTTCTGAGAAGAGGAACCTGACTTTGGAGTGGGGTAGGGAAGGTTGGACTACTTGCTGTTTAAGAGGCAGCCTTATATTCAACATATAGTTTGCACAGAGACTAATACTTAATACTAAGCTCCCTACTGAGAAATTTCCCAATCACAAATTAGATCATGCATACTCTCTGATTCAACCAGCAGGAGTATCCAAGAGATATTATTTTAGAATGTGTTCATGAATTATGGGTTTATAAACTTTCAGACAATTATACAAAGATGGTTGGATGAGATAATTATTATCTGGATATGTAGACTGAAGGAAATCACTTAGTAGATTTGAGCCAGTAGAGTTCAAGGGCTAGTATGCCATTATTCATCACCTGAATTTTCTTATGACAGGAAACCAAAGGAAATTCAGAGGTCCTGGTGAGCCTGCTCAACTTCTGTTGATGTAGGCTTCTGCCTGGTCCATAGTGCTGCTTTTCAAAGGCTTCCTGGATGGCATTAATCCCCAAATAAACACACATAATATCACCATGATGCTCATGAGACACACAAATTACTTCAGTGCATTATCATAGTACATAACCCAAAGGAAGCACATTCCTATTTTAAAATGGGAAAATATTGTCCAGCCTCAAAAGTCAGCAGGCCCCTATATGTTAGCTGCTTGTTAAGAGTCAACTAAGTAACTGTACTTGGTTCCAAAGTGTTATATAATCAAGAACAGACTATCCTTCCATCTGACCAATACTTCATTCTCTTTCCAACCTTAGCCGTGGAGAAACGGTGGCCAACAACTTTCCATCAGTTACTACAACTGAAGTCGTAATGTAGAAAAATGCTAGCAAAGTAACACAATTTTGCTCTCAGCTGTCAGCAGATAAAAGTTACTTTGGTTTTCTTAAAATCACATTGGCAGTTCTTTTATTTTTTGCCAAAAGTAAAATAATCCCAACTAAAACAGCAAGAGAATTGCTATACAACGCTATTCCCTCTTTTTTCAACTCAGCATCACCATTAAATAGCTGTGAACTCAGACAACAGAGCAACCACGGACAAGTTAGTTCTCATTAATTTAATGTGCAGGTTAATAGCATTTTATCTTCATGAATATTTGATGTATAAATAAATAGTAGCTGTTAAATGACTGAAATTTAAAACGTAACTGAAATGTGGGCAGAATTGGCTAGTTGAATCTTTGGTCATCTGAGCTCTTCTTTCTGATGGTGTTCATTGTAGCCCTCTCCTATTCAACACCTTGATAACATTTTCCTTCAGGAAGCATCAAAGCATTTGGAAAAGTTTTAGCTGCAGATTTATCTGTTGCTCTCCAAGTTGAATCGAATCCATATTTGGACTTAATTAACACGGGCCCACCATATGTGTGCACATTTTCTGAAGGGACAAGGCACAGATGGGAGCAGATATTGTATTTTTGTCCTTCCCAGCTAGTATTGCTGAATGCATATGGGTGTCTTCTGTGATGCCTTTATGTTTGGTAAACATAGACCTTCCTCGTCAGCCACTGGTATTTCAGTCAGGGGAGAGGAGTAGAACAGCTGATGAACCAGCACTCTTGCCATTCACTCCCTGCAAAACCCAAGGTCAGCATGGAGAAACAGGTCTTATAGTTATTTGGAATTAACTAAAAGGATAGGCTCTAATAGCAAAGCTTACTACCAACCTTGGGTTTAGTTTCAATCTTAGATAAAACTGAAGAAATGATTTCTCACCAGTGTCCTCGCCACATGATTTTGAGCCCTGTTATCCATCTAGCTTCATCCCTCCATTTGATACTCTCAGTATCAAAGTCTGCTCTTGGGGATACTGGTAAGGAACCTGAGACTCTATCAACTCACATACACAAAGGAGGAAATGACTAACAGTACTTGAAATACTACTCTCTCCAAGAGTAGATAGAGTAGAGAGAGTAGATTTCCATCTTAGTAGTCAGGGAAGGCTTTAGCTAAATGTCTATTACCCCATTATGAAAGTGTTAGTAGCTCAGTCATGTCTGACTCTTTGCGACCCCATGGACTGTAGCCCACCAGGCTCCTCGGTCCATGGGATTCTCCAGGCAAGAATACTGGAGTGGGTTGCCATGCCCTTCTCCAGCAGATCTTCCCAACCCAGGGATAAGAGTTGGGAGGAGTTTGATCAGGAGCATGTACTGGAATCTTTCCAGAATCCTAATAATTTCCACACCATGACTTTTCAACCTTTACTTATATAAACAGTCTTACCAGGCAATGCCACATGTGCACCTGCCCGTGGACCCGGGGAACGGCTTAGGGCTGCAATGAGCAAGACCGTCTTTATGCTTTACATGATGCGCAAGGTCAAAGCAGCCATTTAAGTACAGAACTTTCAGAAGATGAGCTTAAAGACTTCATGCCTTACCTGCCTAGCCAAACTTGGACCGATTTACTTTTGTTCTCTGTTGACAAGGATCCTTTGATGGGTACCTTGAGTTTTAATTCAAGATCATCAAATAATTATTGTAAGTCATACTTCCCTGACAGATCCAAAGGGCCCTCTAAGGATCTAGATCTGTAAGGTAGGTTATCCACTCTGCCCAATCAGTGTAATGAAAGGGAGTAATGAAAAGCCTTATAGTTGACTGAGTTCAGCTATGTCTGATTTACATAACCTGGAACATTCTTAAATGAGAATTTGAAAACAACTTTAAAAAGATGAATAATAAATGCACAACTATTGGAATAGACTCCATAAAAAGAATACATATACATATACACACACACACACACATATATATATTAATATATTAGTGATATTAAACTATGATCCCTTCAAAGAAACCGTTATTTCAGGTGTCTGATAAGCGTGATGCCCAATAAATGCTTGCCAAAAATTGCTGAATGGATATACTAGATTATACCCCAGATGGAGTTCTGTTTAACATGAATCCCTCCTGACTAAAGACATGGAGCTGGTCTCCCTCCATGCTCTGTCTTCATCCCTGACCAGTACCAGCGGTTTTTATAAATCTTTAGTTGGGGATCATCCAGTGAATGTCGCAGCCACTACCCCAACTTTCTTTAAAATTTCTCAGTGGCTCTCAGGGATATTAGATTTTCTAGTCAGAGACCAGAGACAGCACTCTGACACACTGCTACTGCCCTGAGAAGAGTTCCATTGCCTACTTTTGCACACTTGTGTGTGTTAACAAGCATCCTGTTGGGTTCTTCTCTGCTGCACCTTCCACTCTTCTTAGCAGCTACCCCAGTTTTTTCTAGTCACACCTACCATATTCTTGGTTGCCAATGAATTGACCTTGTGTGTTCTGCCTTGACCTTAGCAGCATCCCTCTCCCTGGTGACTGAGGTTCATGACTAACCTCCCTCACTGTCTCCCTACCCCTGATCCAGTCACTTAGAAGTCTTCTTGAGCCTAATTGTCCAGACAAGGTTTTGAGTAGAAAGTCTTATTTTCCAAAGAGAGTGCTAATGCCACTGAAAAAATCAGACCTCCTTCTCAATCCCTGCCTATTTCTCTTTCAAACTGTTCTCCTCTTAGTCCATCACATGGACAGTAACTAAAGTCCTCCTTGGGACATGCTGAAGTAGAGCTTCTTAAAATGTGCTCCACAAGATCAGCCCAGCATTAACTGAGCTATTTCGCAGGAGGACCTGGGAATCTGCATTCCTACCAAGCCCCTCAGATGATACCTACATTGACCAGAGTTTGAAACCCACTGTGCTAAAGAAGACCCTGATCAGATAACTAGCCTAATGGTATCTTTTAATCCAATGACCACTTAACTCCTTCCCTCCATCTCCCCATATGTGTGGGTTGTATAAATGATGCATGTTTAACTTGATTTCTAACTTGCTCCAGGCTAATTTCACTTAAGAAGGACACTCTTGTTTAATACATGATGTATCCTGTCAAA
This sequence comes from Capricornis sumatraensis, assembly GCF_032405125.1. Classification (NCBI taxonomy): domain Eukaryota; kingdom Metazoa; phylum Chordata; class Mammalia; order Artiodactyla; family Bovidae; genus Capricornis; species Capricornis sumatraensis. The sequence goes on along the minus strand of NC_091092.1, from coordinate 132,942,158 downwards.
TCTCTCCGGCATTAGAATGTCACATGATTCAGAAATTTCCAAGTATACCTGAGAGGAAAGAGTCAACAGACCCACACGACCTACACTGTACAGTAAAGCTGCCCTTAACATCTTAAGAGAAAGAGTGAATAGTGTTCTAGGATGTGGTACGACAAAGCCCTACAGGAACAACAAATATATAGCCAGATTGCCAGAAAGTTCTAATTTTAAGAAGCATTATTATTTAAACTTAAGGCTTTCATCACATTCAAGAGTGGAAATTCACCTATAAGAGGAAATTTTTATGCTGGTCATCTTCACTTGCAGTTTAGAATCATAGAAATTTTGAGCAGGATGGAGTTGTGGGTAAGGAATGAGGCTCAGAGATATAGTTAGGGTCAAACTGCTCTTTCTCTAGAAGCCTGGTCCACCACCCAGGCCTCTGGATCCCCAGTCAATGATGCTTCTACTCTAGGAGGTAGCCGGGGGAGGCTAGAGGAGTTTTTAAAAGGAAAAGTCATGGGAAGCCTGGATAACTGCAGAAAATATGAAGACAACCAAGGTGTCTACAATCTATTCTGCTAGCTTTACGGACATAAGATGATAAACTAGCAACAGATTCTAAGAAGGAACATTGTAGAGCAGAAAATAATAAACAAACTTTGACATCAATTAAAGTTGGGTTCAAATCTAACTTTGGTTGCTCACTGTTTTTGTGACTTTGGGGAAATGGCATAACCTCTCTGAGCTCCAATGTGCTTATCTCAAAAACACAGAGAACTCTCTCTGCCTCCTGGGATAGTACTCCACGACTGCAAAATAATGAGAGCACTTGAGTTACAGCAGGTGCTCACAGAATGATTATCAATACTATCGAAATCACTTGAAGTTTTATTTTTCCTTATTAAGCATTTTAATCCTAAAAGAACATAGGTTCTATACCCTCTACTATTTCCATGTACCACTGAAGGTTTGCATATGCTACACAGAGTGTGCTACGCATGGTCCCTGAGAGAGGAATGGCAGGAATATACCTGAGACTCTTGCTTTTCCTAAAACACAAAAGCATCCCTTTACCCTTCCTTTCCAAACAAGACAGACTACTATATCAGAATTAACTCTCTTTGAATGTTGGAAATCTTTTCTTTAGGCAAGAAGATCCTTCATGACAATTTGTAATTCCATCTGAAAATTCGTTTTCTCTTCAAATGGCTTTTTCTTCCCTCGAGAATCTTTTACTGGGAATGGTCTTCCACTTACATGGAATTCCTTATGAATGAGTAGTCACTTTATAAGTCAAGGAACCTTTTGTCCACCACGAAATTATAAAGTGATTAATATGCATGCTTCTAGTAATATGAGAACAGTCCTGGCCATGGACCCAGCTACCTGATCAAGACTAGAGGACAGGTGGACATGGTTTTCTGGCTTTCTTTACATTTGGTTTGCCTTATTTCTAGTTCCCGCTAGAAATGCTAGCAACTTACAGAGAGGGGCCAGGCAAGCTTTCTGGCTTCCTTTGCCAGTCTTGGAATCTGGCAACACCCCATGGGCTCTGGAGTGTTTTTATACGTATAATTACAATTACACATACGTACAATTATAACAATTACGTATAATTATGATTTTACACTGTATAATTATGATTATACAGTGGAAGTGACAAATAGATTCAAGGGATTAGATCTGATAGACAGAGTCCCTGAAGAACTATGAACAGAGGCTTGTGCCATTGTATAGGAGGCAGTGATCAAAACCATAACCAAGAAGAAGAAATGCAAACAGGCAAAAGGGCTGTCTGAGGAGGCCTTGCAAATAGCTGCGAAAAGAAGAGAAGTGAAAGGCAAAGGAGAAAAGGAAACATATACCCACCTGAATGCTGAGTTCTAAAGAATAGCAAGAGAGATAAGAAAGCCTTCCTAAGGGATCAACGCAAAGAAATAGAGGAAAACAATAGAATGGGAAAGACTAAAGAGCTCTTCAAGGAAATTAGAGACACCAAGGGAACGTTTCATGAAAAGATGGGCACAATGAAGGACAGAAATTGTGTGGACCTAACAGAAGCAGAAGATATTAAGGAGAGGTCGCAAGAATACACAGAAGAACCATATAAAAGACATCTTAAAGACCCAGATAACCATGATGGTGTGATCACTCACCTAGAGCCAGACATGATGGAGTGCCAAGTCAAGTGGGCCTTAGGAAGCATCACTATGAACAAAGCTAGCAGAGGTGATGGAATTCCAGCTGCGTTATTGCAAATCCTAAAAGATGATGCTGTTAAAGTGCTACACTCAATATGCCAGCAAATTTGGAAAACTCAGCAGTGGCCACAGGACTGGAACAGGTCAGTTTTCATTCCAGTCCCAAAGAAAGGCATGCCAAAGAATGTTCAAACTACCACACAATTGCACTCATCTCACACACCAGCAAAGTAATGATCAAAATTCTCCAAGCTAGGCTTCAACAGTAAGTGAACCAAGAACTCCCAGATGTTCAAGCTGGATTTAGAAAAGACAGAGGAACCAGAGATCAAATTGCCAACATCTGTTGGATCATACAAAAAGCAAGAGAATTCCAGAAAAAAAAATCTACTTATGCTTCATTGACTATGCTAAAGCCTTTGACTTTACAAAGTCAAAGTTTGTTGACTTCACAACAAACTGTGGAAAGTTCTTCAACAGATAGGAATACCAGACCACCTTACCTGCCTCCTGAGAGGCAGAAGGGGACGACAGAGGGTGAGATGTTTGGATGGCATCACCAACTCCATGGATATGAGCTCAGCAAGCTCCAAGAGATGGTGAAGGACAGGGAAGCCTGACTTGCTGCAGTCCATGGGGTGGCAAAGAGTCAGACATGACTGAGTGACTGAATGACATGGGCTCTGATGACCCTCCTCTTCTAAATCCTTTGTGTTTTCCCATTTCTGCTGAATAAAAGCCTTACATTCTGCCACAGAGCTTGAGGATGCTGATTCATTTGTTTAACAAATGTTTACTGAATACCTACTCTGTTCAAGGCATTATTTTAGAAGGTAAAAAGGTAAACTTATAGCCTTTGTGGTTATTGCATAAGGGAAGAACCTTGCATAGGAGAGAAATAAGTAAATTTAAAAATTCATTTGATTTAAAAAACTGTAATATTAATGCTTGTTCATACTGTCCATGGGGTTCTCAAGGCAAGAATACTGAAGTGGTTTGCCATTCCCTTCTCCAGTGGACCACATTCTGTCAGACCTCTCCACCATGACCGGCCATCTTGGGTGGCCCCATGGGCATGGTTTAGTTTCATTGAGTTAGACAAGGCTGTGGTCCATGGCAGCCAGAGCTACCCCACGTCCAAGGTCAGGGGCAGCAGCCAAGAGGAGCTACCCCTTGTCCGAGGTCAGGGGCAGTGGCTAAGGATGCCAGGCTGCAACAGCGCAGGAGCCTTAGATTTAAGGGACTAGATCTGATAGAGTGCCTGATGAATTATGGATGGAGGTTCGTGACATTGTACAGGAGACAGGGATCAGGACAATCCCCATGGAAAAGAAATGCAAAAAAGCAAAATGGCTGTCTGGGGAGACCTTACAAATAGCTGTGAAAAGAAGAGAAGCAAAAAGCAAAGGAGAAAAGGGAAGATATAAGCATCTGAATGCAGAGTTCCAAAGAATAGCAAGAAGAGATAAGAAAGCCTTCCTCAGCGATCAATGCAAAGAAATAGAGGCAAACAACAGAATGGGAAAGACAGAAAATTAGAGATACAAAGGGAACATTTCATGCAAAGATGGGCTTGATAAAGGACAGAAATGGTATGGACCTAACAGAAGCAGAAGATATTAAGAAGAGGTGGCAAGAATACACAGAAGAACTGTACAAAAAAGATCTTCATGACCAAGATAATCCCGATGGTGTGATCACTCACTTAGAGCCAGACATCCTGGAATGTGAAGTCAAGTGGGCCTTAGAAAGCATCACTACGAACAAAGCTAGTGGAGGTGATGGAATTCCAGTGGAGCTGCTTCAAATCCTGAAAGATGATGCTGTGAAAATGCTGCACTTAATATGCCAGCAAATTTGGAAAACTCAGCAGTGGCCACAGGACTGGAAAAGGTTAGTTTTCATTCCAATCCCAAAGAAAGGCAATGCCAAAGAATGCTCAAACTACCGCACAATTGCACTCATCTCACACGCTAGCAAACCAATGCTCAAAATTCTCCAAGCCAGGCTTCAGCAATACGTGAACCGTGAACTTCCAGATGTTCAAGCTGGTTTTAGAAAAGGCAGAGGATCCAGAGATCAAATTGCCAACACCCACTGGATCATGGAAAAAGCAAGAGAGTTCCAGAAAAACATCTATTTCTGCTTTATTGACTATGCCAAATCCTTTGACTGTGTGGATCACAAAAAACTGTGGAAAATTCTTCAAGAGATGGGAATACCAGACCACCTGACCTGCCTCTTGAGAAATCTGTATGCAGGCCAGGAAGCAACAGTTAGAACTGGACATGGAACAACAGACTGGTTCCAAATAGGAAAAGGAGTACGTCAAGGCTGTATATTTAACTTATTTAACTTATTTATTTATTTATTTATTTATTTAATATATTTAGCTTATTTAACTTATATGTAGAGTACATCATGAGAAACGCTGGGCTGGAAGAAGCACAAGCTGGAATCAAGATCGCCGGGAGAAATATCAATAACCTCAGATATGCAGATGACACCACCCTTATGGCAGAAAGTGAAGAGGAACTCAAAAGCCTCTTGATGAAAGTGAAAGTGGAGAGTGAGAAAGTTGGCTTAAAGCTCAACATTCAGAAAATAAAGATCATGGCATCTGGTCCCATCACTTCATGGAAATAGATGGGGAAACAGTGCAAACAGTGTCAGACTTTATTTTGGGGGGCTCCAAAATCACTGCAGATGGTAATTGCAGGCATGAAATTAAAAGATGCTTACTCCTTGAAAGGGAAGTTATGACCAACCTAGATAGCATATTCAAAAGCAGAGACATTATTTTGCCAACAAAGGTCCGTCTAGTCAAGGCTATGTTTTTTCCAGTGGTCATGTATGGATGTGAGAGTTGGACTGTGAAGAAAGCTGAGCGCTGAAGAATTGATGCTTTTGAACTGTGGTGTTGGAGAAGACTCTTGAGAGTCCCTTGGACTGTAGGGAGATCCAACTAGTCCATTGTGAAAGAGATCAGCCTTGGGATTTCTTTGGAAGGAATGATGCTAAAGCTGGAACTCCAGTACTTTGGCCACCTCAGGCAAAGAGTAGACTCATTGGAAAAGACTGTGATGCTGGGAGGGATTGGGGGCAGGAGGAGAAGGGGACAACAGATGCTGAGATGGCTGGATGGCATCACTGACTCGATGGACACGAGTCTGAGTGAACTCCGGGAGTTGGTGATGGACAGGGAGGCCTGGCGTGCTGCGATTCATGGGGTCGCAAAGAGTCGGACACGACTAAGCGACAGAACTGAACTGAACTGAACTGACCTGAATATTAATGTGGTTTACAATGTCTGCATCTATCAGTCATTTAAACTTTAAGTGAGATATAAACCTAAGCTGGTATGATGAGCAAGGTGAACTAAATAGGAAAGTAGTAAGGAATGGAATGAGGGAAGCTGATTTTTTTGTGCTTTGTCTTATCCTTTTGCTTTTAAAATACAAATGTTCCCTCAGCCTTCTCACTCTGTATAAAGAAGCAGGGTCTCTATAAGGGAACTTTATTCTTTCTCTTGGGCAAACAGGAGCAGGTGTGCTCTGAATACCCGCATGTCTTCACAATAACAGAGGGTGATGTGTGATAATGCTTCAGTAAATGAGTTATTTAAGAAAAATCAAATGGGCTGGGAAGATCCACTGGAGAAGGGATAGGCTACCCACTCCAGTATTCTTGGGTTTCCCTGATGGTTCAGCTGTAAAAGAATTTGCCTGCAATATGGGAGACCTGGGTTTGATTCCTGGGCTGGGAAGATCTCGTGGAGAAGGGAACAGCTACCCATTACAGTATTCTGGCCTGGAGAATTCCATGGACTGTATACTCCACAAGGTCGCAAAGAGTCAGACACGACTGAGTGACTTTCACTTTCACCTAAAAAAAGATGGAGAGCCAGAGTAATGGAGATAAAAGATCGGTCGCATTTTGGTATATGTTGCATGTGCAATTTCTACATCTCTTGGGCTTCCCTGATAGCTCAGTTGGTAAATAATCTGCCTGCAATGCAGGAGACCCTGGTTCGATTCCGCTGGAGAAGCGATAGGCTACCCACTCCAGTATTCTTGGGCTTCCCTTGTAGCTCAGCTGGTAAAGAATCCACCTGAAATGTGGGATACCTGGGTTCAATCCCTAAGTTGGGAAGATCCGCTGGAGAAGGGAAAGGTTACCCACTCCAGTATTCTGGCCTGGAGAATTCCATGGACGGGGTAGTCCATGGGGTCGCAAATAGTTGGACACGACTGAGTGACTTTCACTTCACTCTGTATCTCTGTACAAAATAATATCAAGCTCACTTTTCTCCCAAACCCATGTTTTTAAATTTGAAGATAGCTTTTAAAAATCAATAGTGGTTACTTTGGAAGGTTCTTGACAGATGAGAGCACAAGGGAGTGTTCTGCGGTGATGGGAATATTCTAAGTCTGCATCTCGGTGCATGTTAAACAGGTGGGTATAGATGTGAAAAAGGTATCACGCTGTAACTTATGATTTGTGTATTTTTACTGTGTTTAACATATACTTCAGTGAAAAAGGGAAAAAACTAAGTAAAACCCAAGTCTGTGTTTTAGGCCTGCAGATGTGCCGTAAACTAGACACCAAAAATTATAGGCTCTGGGGTCCATGAAAGAACTGATTAGATCTTTCTAATCGCTTCCCATTTGCTCAGATGATGACATGATTTAGCAAAGCAGGGAGCTGTTAACTTGCCTCCTTGTTATTGACACCCATTGGGTTCCCATACAAAACCTATCTAGAAAGGGAAATAGGAAAACAAATAAGGAAGGAGGGAAATATACACAGTTCTCAGCTGAGACTGAGATTCAGATTCCCAGCTGAGACTGAAATTCAGAGAGTTTCATGCTCTTTGGGAATTTCACTCAGTGGGGCTTTTCCATGGTGTTAATAGTTTTGACCCCAAGAACTCTGTAGGATTGTTACATCTGCCACAAAGCCAGAAATATCCTGTCTGAAGCTCTTTTCCCTAAATAAGTGTGAAAAGTTCATAAAAGAATCCAATTAAGCAAACCTATGATTAAGAATATTAAAATCGGGTCACTTCCAATAGCAAACAAAATAACACTGAATTCCTTGTTGCATGTTTTAAAACTATTCATTTCTGCTATTATTAGTTTTTAATTTCTCAAAAGTAAACTTTTCAAAATCATAATGAAATTTCCAGGTTTTCTGGTTTTGATTCAATTAGACTATGCACATGCCCTCTGATTATTTTTATATGATGGACATATTTTTGTTTGATGAAAATATTTCCTCTGTAAAAAATGAAAAAAAATAGATGCTTACTGTGTTAATAACAATTTTAAACTCACAGATCCTTTTGAAATTCCCCTCCCTTAATAAAGTGTCAATTTTTAAAAAATTTCTGATTACCAGAGATTTTCATTTTGATTCTTTTACTCTTTCTTAATGTTAAAGAGTTCATGGCATTGATCTCAATAAAATAAAACCTCAAAAAAACAAAGTCTTTATGTTAGGAAGAAATTTAAATATATTTAACTATATTTATATTGATATCTGTAAATGAACTCCACAACTGACAAAAATCATTTTTCCTGTCTAAAATGTCATTTTAACTTGGATATTTAGAACTCAAAACTATTGCTTTTCCTTTAGAAACGTAGTATTTATGTTCTCAGAATAGCTCACAGAGGTAGGTAACTTATTTAGCAATGAAGGTGAAATACTGTATGTTTGTGGCAAAATTTTAACAATAATAATATAATTATAGTAATAGCAAAACATTACTGAATAAAAGATAATTTAATAATTTCACCTTTTAGCTATTGTTTGAGGAAAAGCATGCTTAATAACATAAAATTGATCATCTTCAAATAGACTATACTTGTCAATATAGATAAAACAGAATGAATAAAGACTTAAAAAAATAGTATGAATCATCTCACCAACCAAAAATAACTACTCTTAATATAGTGCTGTGTTCACTTCTAATACTGAAAACATTTTTGCATGATTGGGAGTACACTGTACTGTTTTTGTATCTTGCTTTTCCCTGTCATTGTTGTATTTTAATGATTTTGAAGATTGTCAGCATGGATTCTTTGTCTAATCTCACTTCAAATCCCAACTCTTTTATTTTTTTAAAAAATATAAATTTATTTATTTTAATTAGAGGCTAATTACTTTACAATATTGTATTGGTTTTGCCAGACATCAACATGAGTCCGCCACAGGTATACACGTGTTCCCCATCCTGAACCCCCCTCCCTCCTCCCTCCCCGTACCATCCCTAGGGTCGTCCCAGTGCACCAGCCCCGAGCACCCTGTATCATGCATTGAACCTGGACTGGTGACTCGTTTCATATATGATATTATACATGTTTCAATGCCATTCTCCCAAATCATCCCACCCTCGCCCTCTCCCACAGAGTCTAAAAGACTGTTCTATACATCTGTGTCTCTTTTGCTGTCCTGCATACAGGGTTATTGTTACCATCTTTCTAAATTCCATATATATGCGATAGTTTGCAGCACTGTTTATAATAGCTAGGACATGGAAGCAACCTAGATGTCCATCAGCAGATGAATGGATAAGAAAGCTGTGGTACATATACACAATGGGGTATTACTCAGCCATTAAAAAGAATACATTTGAATCAGTTCTAATGAGGTGGATGAAACTGGAGCCAAATCTTTTCTTTCTTTAAAATAACTGGGCCACACTTTTATTATTATTATTATTTTGTTTTGGATTGAATAGGTATAACACAAAGCTGAGAAAGGAAAGCAAAGGGAATCAGGAAGGGAGAGCATGACAGACAGGAAGAGTTCAGGTAACAGTGCAAGAGTCAGAGGGGTCTAAGGATAGAAAAGATATTTGAGAGAAAACGAACAGAAACTTGGAAAAGTGAACTTCAGAATAACATGGATTCTAGCATTAGAGCAAAACGGCAATAAGCATCATTTGATTCTACCCCATCATTTGATAGTGAAGTGAAAGTCACTCAGTTCAGTTCAGTTCAGTAGCTCAGTCGTGTCCGACTCTTTGCGACCCCATGAATCGCAGCACGCCAGGCCTCCCTGTCCATCACCAACTCCTGGAGTTCACTCAGACTCACGTCCATCGAGTCAGTGATGCCATCCAGCCATCTCATCCTCTGTCATCTCCTTTTCCTCCTGCCCCCAATCCTTCCCAGCATCAGAATCTTTTCCAATGAGTCAAATCTTCGCATGAGGTGGCCAAAGTACTGGAGTTTCAGCTTTAGCATCATTCCTTCCAAAGAAATCCCAGGGCTGATCTCCTTCAGAATGGACTGGTTGGATCTCCCTGCAGTCCAAGGGACTCTCAAGAGTCTTCTCGAACACCACAGTTCAAAAGCATCAATTCTTCAGCACTCAGCCTTCTTCACAGTCCAACTCTCACATCCATACATGACCACAGGAAAAACCATAGCCTTGACTAGACGGACCTTTGTTGGCAAAGTAATGTCTCTGCTTTTGAATATGCTATCTAGGTTGGTCATAACTTTTCTTCCAAGGAGTAAGCTCTTTTAATTTTATGGCTTCAGTCACCATCTGCAGTGATTTTGGAGCCCCCCAAAATAAAGTCTGACACTGTTTCCACTGTTTTCCCATCTATTTCCATGAAGTGATGGGACCAGATGCCATGATCTTCGTTTTCTGAATGTTGAGCTTTAAGCCAACTTTTTCACTCTCCACTTTCACTTTCATCAAGAGGCTTTTTAGCTCCTCTTCACTTTCTGCCATAAGGGTGGTGTCATCTGCATATCTGAGGTTATTGATATTTCTCCCGGCAATCTTGATTCCAGCTTGTGCTTCTTCCAGCCCAGTGTTTCTCATGATGTACTCTGCATAGAACTTAAATAAGCAGGGTGACAATATACAGCCTTGACGTACTCCTTTTCCTGTTTGGAACCAGTCTGTTGTTCCATGTCCAGTTCTAACTGTTGCTTCCTGGCCCGCATACAGATTTCTCAAGAGGCAGGTCAGGTGGTCTGGTATTCCCATCTCTTGAAGAATTTTCCACAGTTGATTGTGATCCACACAGTCAAAGGCTTTGGCATAGTCAATAAAGCAGAAATAGATATTTTTCTGGAACTCTCTTGCTTTTTCCATGATCCAGCAGATATTGGCAATTTGATCTCTGGATCCTCTGCCTTTTCTAAAACCAGCTTGAACATCTGGAAGTTCACGGTTCACGTATTGCTGAAGCCTGGCTTGGAGAATTTTGAGCATTTCTTTACTAGCATGTGAGATGAGTGCAATTGTGCGGTAGTTTGAGCATTCTTTGGCATTGCCTTTGTTTGGGATTGGAATGAAAACTGACCTTTTCCAGTCCTGTGGCCACTGCTGAGTTTTCCAAATTTGCTGGCATATTGAGTGCACCACTTTCACAGCATCATCTTTCAGGATTTGAAATAGCTCAACTGTAATTCTATCACCTTCACTAGCTTCGTTCGTAGTGATGCTTCCTAAGGCCCACTTGACATTCCAGGATGTCTGGCTCTAGGTGAGTGAAGTCACTCAGTTGTGTCCAATTCTTTGTGACTCCATGGCCTATACAATCCATGGAATTTTCTAGGCCAGGATATTAGAGTGGGTAGCACTTCCCTTGTACAGGGGATCTTCCCAATCCAGGGATTGAACCCAGGTCTCTCGCATTGCAGGTGGATTCTTAAGGATGCATGTTTATTGAGTTTAATGTCTTTCTTTGGGGACAGAGACATTTGGAGGCAGTTCTTGAAAGGGAACATAGATCTGCTGATTCTCAACCTTAATTTCCTTCTTCTAATCTCTGAGGTTTAAAAAAACTGAAGAGTAAGAGGTGTGCGGCATTTCCTCGAGGACTAAGAAAGGAAATAGTGGAAGAGATGGTGACTTAATCGATATCCTGATAAAAGACTTGATCAGAGGTGGCTGGACCCTGGAAAGTTAAGGAAAGGGAAACATAGCAGTCCCTGAAGGATGCAGAGAAGTGAATACTATGTACAAGCTACGATCCTGACATGGCTTTTTAGATCCAGAACTACCCGCTCCAGATTTGTGAAAATTCTAGAATGAATGCTAGAATATACAATTGACCTGTCCATGTAGTTAGCAAATGAAAAGATAGTGAAGTATTTGCCCATTTGATGGAAGGAGAAACAATACTTGCCACAACCAATTATGCTTATTACATCATTTTTTGCCCTTGAAGCAAAGCCCACATGTCCAACTTCAAAGCATGATAAATTTTACATCTTTTGGACATCAGTGTGCACAACAGCCCACTTTCCTGTTAGATTGTTTCTCAATGCTCTTCTTTCTTTATTTATTTAATTACCTAAATTATGTATTTATTTATATAACTTTAAAGTTTTAGTATTGTAATTGGGGTATAGACAATTAACAATGTGATGGTAGTTCCAGGTGAACAGCAAAGGGACTCAGCCATACACATACATTTAGCCATTCTCTACCCAAACCCCTCCCATCCAGGCTGGCACATAATATTGAGCAGAGTTCTGTGTGCTATATAATAGGTCTTTGTTGGTTATCCAGTTTTAATACAGCAGTGTGTACATGACCTTCACAAAATCCTTAACTATCCTTTCCCCCCAGAAACCTCTTGATTCTAGAATAAACTTGAGACCAGTGCTACTGAGAAGGTGACAGTCAGAGACTGGAAGATGGGAATGGAGAGTAAGAGGTTACAGCAAAATTATATAGTATTTTAAAAATTTACCAATGACTACTGTTCATTTGAAAATTAGAAATGATTGTCCTGAGTGAGAGCTGAGATTTCATCATCTGTATCAGTGTTACTCTGCTTAATACCAAATATATTTTTGGTTTGCTTCTCAAGAATCAGATCTCACAAATTAAAAACTTGTTTTCAATTTTCTTTCCTTTGCTAAGGCTCACCTTGACCTTATCCTGTCCCATGGACTTGAAGAATTTTCCAATGGATGTCCAGACTTGTACAATGCAGCTGGAGAGTTGTAAGTCATTACTACTGAAATAACCACCTGCTTGTTTTAAGCAATGACCTGGTTCTTTTCAGTGTGTCATTAAAGAGAAAAAAACCCATAAGAGTCCATCTATACCTATTTAACAACTCCCGAGGTCCTAAGGGAAGGACAAGTAAAAGTGTGTGTACATGACTTATACCCGAGAGCACAAAGACCATTTTTCAAAGTAAAAAGCCAAATAACTTGCCCTTCCTCAAAAAACAAGCCTGATTTAGTAAGCTTTTCTTTGAAATGAAAATGTCTCCTGGGAAAATTAAGATAATTAGTCATTTAACCTCTATAATGAATCACTCTCTAGTCAGAAAATTGTATTTCCTTCTATCTTGTGCTTGTATAGACCTTCACTTCAAAGGAATTTTAGCAGGAAGGGATAATTGATTTGAGGACAAGATACAGGGGCCTTAGTCAGAGGAGGATGTAAAAATGAGGGGCATTGAGACGACATGGAATAAGGGGATCTCCCTTAGATGGGCAATGGACATACAAAGACAAGGTGAAGGAAATAGAGAAATGCTACTACTTTGTGCCCTTTATGTCCTGGCTCTGATGCTACTGAAATCTTTAACATGTGCCATAAGTTGCTGATGCCTCCAAGGTAACGGAATTTTCAGTCAGCTGACATGAAATTTTTTTCTGGCTTGCTCTGCCAGTTGCTCTGTTTGTAAAATGCAGAGAATAGTAAGTGTAACTGACCTACAGGGATGTTAGGAGATTTAATGAGGCAGGGGCAAGAAAATACTTTTAACTTCTTGGTTTAGAAAAATAATAAATGTAAAAAGACACATCAACTATTATTTAAAAAGAGGCAGTGACAGGGATTTCTTCTGATCATTTAAAATCATTGTAGATTTCCCTTGAAACTTCCTACAAAAATAAACAAAATAATGAAACATCTTTGTTTGAAGAGGTTGTCAGGGATAAAATGAAAATTTCTGATTTACAATAGGCTTTATGCATTCATTTTTCCCCATTGCCCCTTCTCTTCAGAAGATAGTTAAGAAAAACTTTTTCTTACATAATGATTCCTTCTTTGTGTCTTCTGTACTGCTCCAAATTCTCCCCTGCCTCAACCTAATACTTAGTTTTTCTATAAAGCAACAACCATAGCTATCATCTGAAGTTCTTCCAAGGCTTAATCATGTCCGACTCTTTGCAACCCCTTGGTCTATACAGTCCATGGAATTCTCCAGGCCAGAATACTGGAGTGGGTAGCCATTTCTTTCTCCAGGGGATCTTACAAGCCAGGGATCGTACCCAGGTCTCCCACATTGCAGGCAGATTCTTTAACAGCTGAGCTACTAGGGAAGCCCCTTTCAAGGCTTAAAAACTCCAATTAGTAAACGTGCTTGGTGCTTGCAGGATCTAGAAGTAATGAAATCAAAGAAGCAGTGATGTGTTTACCACTAACTTTGACTGTGAAGGGTGGGAAGTGGCCTTTACTTTTCTACCCTCATATTATATCCTCCTTCCCCACATTTTTTCCTCTTCTATATGACCCCAAGCTGCAGCTTCCAAGTGGCTGACAAGGACTATTACTGTAGCGGTCAGCAAGAAAAGGGTGTTTGGCAAGCCTCTAGTATTTGGTAGATATATCCAAGAATTCCTCATACAGTACTGATGTGGAAGAGATAGGGTTGACCACTCTCTTTGTGGACCATCAATGCTTGTACAAAGCCCTCTTTGTGACTCCTTGCTTGTTTTTAATTTCTGACTTTGAATGGAAAAGGTGGTCCAAAGAAAGAGGAAAGTAGATTCCAATTAACTTTGCAGTTGATTTCTGGGTAGCTTTGGTGAGTCATTACCTTTCAGTAAACAAGAATAAGATCTATAACATTAATAAACATGCTGAGGTTACTGGCTAGCCAAAACCTCACATAATAACCCTTGTCTGCCTCACTCTCCTTTTAGAGTTTATATCACACATAAAGAAGAGGGGAGAGAACTGATGTCTGAAAAAAGAGTAGCCTTCATTTCCAGGGTGCAAAAAGATCCAGGAGTACTTGACATAACAACCTAGTTAGCAGGAGCTTGGAGACTAAGAGCCGACTTTAGTTTACTAAACTGATAATAATCTTACTTCGAATGGTTCAAGAGTCATGTAACAATATGACTATATAACAGAGAATCTGTTTTACTTCATATTCAGCATTGTGATGAGTTGGTCCCTTTAGCAAGAAACTAGCACAATGAATATGCTTAATTTGCATATTCTACAACTTTCTCTTAGGTTATCTACCTACAGCTTTTCCCACTTGCTAAAGTAATTGAGGATTGACCATAAGGACTTGAACATAAACTTTCTGAAAACAAAGGTAATAGACCCAAAGAGAGGAGCCAAGTTTGTAATGGAAATATTTTAAGCAGGGCTGTGATGAATCCATCCTCATTTTTTAAAAAATGCTTTTCATTTGAAATACTGAGACTGGTACCATGAATTACATTGTTTTATTGGATAACCACAGACACAGCTCTTTCAAGTAAAGACAATTTTCAAAGCATTTCTGTTTGTTTACTTGTTTGTTCTTCAGAAGACTTAGTGGATAAAGAAGGCAAAGGAAAAACGGACTTTATAGATTTCATTCTCTCATTATACAGAAAAAAATCATTCAGAAATAGCTTGTTGTCTTCAATTTCTTTGGCTCCAGTGACATGTAGTTGTCATGATGATCACAGCTCTTTTATTAAAAAATGCTCTTGAATTGACCGATCATGTCTGCTTTAGATGACCCCCTTGATTGTTTCTTTACCTGGCTAGACTTTAAAGCTTTCTTGAAAAGATGCATTCAGTTTTTCACTATGATTTGTTTGCTCCAGTTGGGTACACAATGAATGACCTGATATTTGAGTGGTTAAGTGATGGTCCAGTTCAAGTTGCTGAAGGACTGACCCTGCCTCAGTTTATTTTGAAAGAAGAGAAGGAACTCGGCTACTGCACAAAGCATTACAACACTGGTAAGTTTCCTTTCAGCTGCTAAACTCAAATGAGCTCCACCTGCAGCTTGGTATATATATCTTATCACCTTATTTTCTGCATATTTATCAAGAAAGTTAAGCTACAAAGAACTGCCCTGGGCTTGGCTCAAAATCCCTTCAACACATAAGATGCCTATACCCCTTGGAATGGATCAGAGAGCATGACAGGTAATTTTTCCAAAAGAGAAAGAGAAGGAAAGAGACTTGGGAATCTTGTGCTATTCTCTTGCTGACCATCAACTATCAAATGACTTTGAGGAACGATGTATGATACCTTGTAAGTGGTACAGGAAATGTATAAATTTTGGCCCATTCCCAGCATCCACTCTTGACATTGGCTCCTCAGATCAATTTGCACTTTCAGGACTTCCGTGGGCCAGTGGTTAAGAATTCACTTGCAATGCAGGGGTCAAGGGTTCGGTCCCTGGTCGGGGAACTAAGATCCCACATGCTGTGGAGCAACTAAGCCTGCACGCCACAACTACTGAGCCTGTATGCTCTGGAACCCGTGTGCCACAACTAGAGAGACCATGCGCCACAACAAAAGATCCCACATGACACAACGAAGATCCTGCTTGCCACAATAAAGACCTGAGGCAGCCAAATAAATTAATAAATCGATTTTAAATTTGCACTCTGCCTTAGTGGAAGAGAGAAATTATAGGTCTTTGCAAACCCAGAAATACAGCTGTTGTACTCTCCAGTCTTAAACAGCGTGCATGAAAATCAGTTGGTGGGAAGTCAGCTGGCTGTAAAAGTCATGCGTTGTCACTAGTGCTGACAGACACATGGTGCAAGGGGAGAATCTGAGGTAGTAGCAACAAGTGGGCATCTGTTGTTACCAGGAAGATTATGCCTGCCCAGTAAAGTCGACAGCTTTTCCTGTGAATGTCCTGGTCTTTCATATCACACAAACTGATCAAGGAGAAGCAATTGAGACATGATGGTTTGTTCAGTGACTGCTCAGGGAGTCACTGCTGAGTAAATGGTCCATGAACATTTGTTCTAGAAGTCAACAATGCTTTCTATGAAATAACTAGAATCTGATTCTAAGGTCTTCTTCCTGACCAGGAAGAACCCAACCCTATCTCTTATCATTTGTGTGGGCTAAGCCAAATTACCTTCTGGGCTTCTAATGCCAAGCCAATTAAAAAGGAAGGGAAGTGGTAAGGGGCAGGAACATCTGTCTCTTAATAGTATGTTAAAAGTTGTAATGTCTGTACATGTACTCTATTTTAGAGGCAATGCAACACTGTAAACAAATTCTGAGAGAGATGGGACTACCAGACCACCTGACCTGCTTCTTGAGAAATCTGTATGCAGGTCAGGAAGCAACAGTTAGAACTGGACATGGAACAACAGACTGGTTCCAAATAGGAAAAGGAGTGCGTCAAGGCTGTATATTGTCACCCTGCTTATTTAACTTATATGCAGAGTACATCATGAGAAATGCTGGACTGGAAGAAACACAAGCTGGAATCAAGATTGCCAGGAGAAATATCAATAACCTCAGATATGCAGATGACACCACCCTTATGGCAGAAAGTGAAGAGAAACTAAAGAGCCTCTTGATGAAAGTGAAAGAGGCGAGTGACAAAGTTGGCTTAAAGCTCAACATTCAGAAAACGAAGGTCATGGCATCCGGTCCCATCACTTCATGGGAAATGGATGGGGAAACAGTGGAAACAGTGTCAGACTTTATTTTGGGGGGCTCTAAAATCACTGCAGATGGTGACTACAGCCATGAAATTAAAAGATGCTTACTCCTTGGAAGAAAAGTTATGACCAACCTAGATAGCATATTCAAAAGCAGAGACATTACTTTGCCGACTAAGGTCCGTCTAGTCAAGGCTATGGTTTTTCCAGTGGTCATGTATGGATATGAGAGTTGGACTGTGAAGAAAGCTGAGCACTGAAGAATTGATGCTTTTGAACTGTGGTGTTGGAGAAGACTCTTGAGAGTCCCTTGGACTGCAAGGAGATCCAACCAGTCCATTCTGAAGGAGATCAGCCCTGGGATTTCTTTGGAAGGAATGATGCTAAAGCTGAAACTCCAGTACTTTGGCCACTTCATGAGAAGAGTTGACTCATAGGAAAAGACTCTGATGCTGGGAGGGATTGAGGGCAGGAGAAGAAGGGGATGACAGAGGATGAGATGGCTGGATGGCATCACCGACTCGATGGACTTGAGTCTGAGTGAACTCCGGGAGTTGGTGATGGACAGGGAGTCCTGGTGTGCTGGGATTCATGGGGTTGCAAAGAGTCGGACACGACTGAGTGACTGAACTGAACTGAACTGAACTGAAACAGATTCTAGGTATATTCTAAATGTCCTCAAGTAATTACCCAGGAGATTATGAAATTTTTACAATGATCAGATTAAATTCACAGCTTCTAAAAATGTCCATTTTTCTCTTGCTATTGCTAACATGAAGACAGATATACAATTATCCAAATCCTTTAGGAGCCTCACATGAACTTCACTGCTTAGGAAGGCATAGTTTCAACTATTTCATATTATATGTTATGTATTAAATGCTATATAGTGTATGCTACACATTTATGCTGTAGGTTACATATTGTATGCTGTATATTACATACTATAATTCCCACAAAACATGAATAGTTTCTTTCCACTGAATAGTCTAGAAAACTCGGAAGCTCTGTCTAAACAATCACACTGCCAGAAGCACAGATTTGAAAACTAAATATGCCATATGGTTTTGAGCCAGTGACTCATTCTCACACTGTCATTTTCATTACTGGTTGAGTTGGAAAAGAGTTGAATTGGGTATGTAGAGTCAGTGTTTTGTGCAATCTTTCAAATCCATCTTTAATGTTCTTTTTTAATAAAAATAAAGTGGGAGGCTGGAATGGGAAAGATAATTTCAAACAGGCTTTTAAATCATCATTTCCTGTTTCCAGGAAAGTTTACCTGCATCGAGGTTAAGTTTCACCTGGAACGCCAGATGGGATATTATTTGATCCAGATGTACATCCCCAGTTTGTTGATAGTCATTTTGTCCTGGGTCTCTTTTTGGATAAACATGGATGCGGCCCCTGCCAGAGTTGCACTGGGCATAACGACAGTCTTAACAATGACCACCCAGAGTTCAGGCTCCAGGGCATCTCTGCCGAAGGTAAGAAATCTCAATTCACAACAAGTGACCTGAGAAGTTTGTCAAAGGTCTTACGGGCTGGAGAATTCTGTGAAGACAGAAATGTTTGCTCCTGTGCGGCACCTGGAGATGCAAGTACAGTAAGAAAATGGAAAGCTGAGTTTGAGAGCATTAAGAGTTCTTAGAACAAGGGGGGGATCTTTGCAATCAGATTAATTAGGGGAAAGGGGATTCAGGGTTGAGAGAGAAGAGGAATGAGCAGAGGCAGAAACATGGCTCAGGAATTCTCAGAAGCCCTTGAGTACTTTTGACCTCATGTTGTTTACGAGGCATGAAGCTTGCAGGAAGTGGAGTAAGATTGATACAACTTATGTTGTATTGTCAAGTATTTATTGGGCAGGCTATTGTGATTCATATACTCGGTGAAGTCATTCACTGTAATAAAAGATTGAATTTGTTCCTGTTTAGTCGCTGGGTTGCGTCTGACTCTTTTGTGAACCCATAGACTGTAATTAAGCTACTGCAAATTTACACAGAAAAGCCATATGCAGTGAGTGTACATAGGAAATGAACGTGCGGTATTAGGGTGCAGCAAATCAGATATCTGTTTGTTTGCTATGCCTTAATTTACCTTAATGGCTAATAACATTACTATTTTGAGTAACATAGTTACCTAGAGAATAACAGTGGAGTCACTGAAGATGGTAAAAATTCTGGCAACTGTGGCAGGTTTACAAAGAAGTATGGAGTGGATATTAGGGGCAAAAAGACATTTTGAAGTACCTTGAATAATATAATGGTTGCATAATTTATTTTTATGTAAGAGTGGCTGTCTGCACTTGTAAATATTGCTCAGGAAAATAATGATAAACATCCTACTTGTGAAATGCCCCAGAACCTCAGAATGTTCCTATGTATATTTCCCCCTTTCACTGAGTACATTGAGTCATTAGCCTCAATTTTCCAGACTGTGAGTTCAATTTAGTATGCAGTATACACTGTCTCATACTGGTTTAGCAGTTACTACAAAACCCAGTTCCAGAAAGTAACTGAGATGTAATCCTCTATCTTTGCAGGCTTGGGCTTATGTTTAGTTGTGCTGCAACTGACATGATAAGAAATGTTATATCATGTTCCACATTATCGCCTGTGTTGGAAGATAAGATGACATATGGAAGAGTTCTGTGGCTTTAATGGAGTTTTGTTGAATAGTGGGAAAACAGTTATACTAATTTTTCAAGTTTCATGCCCCCAAAGATAAATATTAAGATAATGTATGCTAATAGAGAAAGGAATAGATCTGTCTCTGATACTTTTTTACTTTATAGGATAACAAATAGTACAAAACACCTATGTCATATTTCTATTGGAATACAGATGTCAGAAATGGTAACAGCTTTTTTTTTTCCAGCTACATAATCACATATCAGTACTGCCTAACAGGAATTTTAATCCACTATATGCCTCCTCCCACACAGGTTCATTTGTTTATTTCCCATTATTTATTAGTTACTGCTGTCACTGTATGCCATGCCATTTAACCTTAGGACACACAAATATATCGCACAATTTAATAGATAGTTAAAGTATTGGTGGTACACTGCAAACAGATAATGTCAAAACATAAGATATTTAGCCTCCAACAACTCATTGATACAAAAAGAATAATCATTTACTTCAAAATGGGAGCTTGAGATTTTATAAATTTGTTATTCATTCTTATTAGCCATTGTGATTTTACATTATGGTCAAAACTATTGCTAAAAAGGAGATTAATCAAGATGGTAGTGTAGGAGGACATGGAAGTCACCTCTTGCCATGAATACATCAAAAATACATTTGCATGTGGAACAATATTCATTGAAAACTAAATGGAAACTAGCAGAAAGACTCTTGTACAAGCAAGGCTAAGAAAGATACATATGGAATCAAGTAGGAAGGGGAGAAAAATAAGTCAGGGCCCATGACCCTGGGAGGAGTCTCAGAGGAAAAGACAGATTACATGAACAAATACCAGCTTTGGGGAGTGAGCAGTGAAAACCACAGAATGGACGCCCCAGTCCAGGGGTCATACACAGAGTAGATGAGCCCTCTTGGCTGCTTGGAGGATACTGGGACCAACAGGAGGTCTGTAGGAAGCCTGGTCTCTGCTCCTGAGGAGTGCTTGTGCACTAGCTTGCCCCAGGGCAGGGCAGAGAAGATGGTTAGAGGACTGCTCCAGGGGCTATCACGTTTCCCACAACTGCTTGGTGTTTGCTCCAGCAAAGCTTACTACACGTCTCAGTGTGGTATGTGATCTAGGGCTGCCACAGCCAGGGAAAAAGCTAGGCCATGGGATAGAGAGATGACCTAGTCCTGGGGGAAAGCCTGGGTGACACAGCAGTAACTATTGTTGGCACATACTCAAGCACTGTATCAGAAGCAGCCCAGAACTCTAAGGGCGGCTACTCCACTACAGCTAACCCCGATACACAAAGAGAGTCCACACTGGCCCCTCCTGCCCTGCAGTGCAGCTCCACAAAAGGGCGGCAGTGTCACAGACTGGGGGACTGATCAGCAGTGAGAGACAAGCAGGACTTGGACCTGAGGCTGCATCTAAGCAGATAGAAATAAGTGCTGGCACCTGCACAGGCAGCACATTAGAAACAACTCAGACTTCTGTCTATGGCAAAAATGAGCTGAGAGGGGCCACATGGGCTTCCCTTCTTCTGCAATTTCCACTTCTGGGGCAAAAGTCCTAGTGCTGGGAAAGGGGAAAGCAGATATCTAAATGGAACAGAGCCAGCTCAGGTACAACCCACAGGGCTTCTACTCCAGCTACTTGGAGGCCAGTGCTGGCCACTGAGTAGAAGGAAAGTCCCAACTCACACCCAGCTACAGCTCCAGCTCCTCTGTCTCCAGCCTCACATCAACGTAATAGCTACCAACATAATAGCTACCAGCACAACCTGAGGAAAGTCCTTGCTTATGTCCATGTCAAATCTGCTCTCTCTCCAAACACATTAGGCACACACAGTCTGCATAGGGACGCTTCCATATATGACATCTCTTCCAGACTGGAATAGATAACTGTTTCACTTAAATTCATACAGGAAAACAAAGTTAAGGAAAATAATAAAGCATAGGACCTACTCTCAATCGAAACAGTAAGAGAAAAATCACTGAAAAAAACATAATTCAGGTCAGGTCAGTTCAGTTCAGCCATGTCCAACTTTTTGCAGCCCTGTGGACTGCAGCATGCCAGCCCTTCCTGTCCATCACCAACTCCCGGAGTTTACTCAAACTCATGTCCATTGAATCAGTGATGCCATCCAACCATCTCATCCTCTGTCATCCCCTTCTCCTGCCTTCAATCCTTCCCAGTATCAGGGACTTTTCAAATGAGTCAGTTCTTTGCATCAGGTCGCCAAAGTATTGGAGCTTCAGCTTCAGCATCAGTCCTTCCAATGAATATTCAGGACTGATTTCCTTTAGGATGGACTGGTTGGATCTCCTTGCAGTCCAAGGGACTCTCAAGAGTCTTCTCCAACACCACAGTTCAAAAGCATCAAAACTGTGTCACTCAGCCTTCTTCACAGTCCAACTCTCACATCCATACATGACTAATGGAAAAACCATAGCCTTGACTAGATGGACTTTTGTTGGCAAAGTAATGTCTCTGCTTTTTAATATGCTATCTAGGTTGGTCATAATCTTTCTTCCAAGGACCAAGCGTCTTTTAATTTCATGGCTGCAGTCACCATCTGCAGTGATTTTGGAGCCCCCTAAAATAAAATCTGTCATTGTTTCCACTGTTTCCCCATCTATTTTCCATGAAGTGATGGGACCATATGCCATGATCTTCATTTTTTGAATGTTGAGTTTTAAGCCAACTTTTTCACTCTCCTCTTTCCCTTTCATCAAGAGGCTCTTTAGTTCTTCACTTTCTGCCATAACAGTGGTGTCATCTGCATATCTGAGGTTATTGGTATTTCTCCCTGCCATCTTGATTCCAGCTTGTGCTTCATCCAGCCCATCTTTTCTCATGATGTACTCTGCATATAAGTTAAATAAGCAGGGTGACACAATACAGCCTTAATGTACTCCTTTCCCGATTTGGAACCAGTCTATTGTTCCATGTCTGGTTCTAACTGGTGCTTCCTGACATGCATACAGATTTCTCAAGAGGCAGGACAGGTGGTCTGGCATTCCCATCACTTTAAGAATTTTCCACAGTTTGTGGTGATCCACATAGTCAAAGGCTTTGGCATAGTCCATAAACCAGAAGTAGATGTTTTTCTGGAACTCTTCTGCTTTTTCAATAATCCAACAGATGTTGGCAATTTGATCTCTGGTTCTTTTGCCTTTTCTAAAACCAGCTTGAATATCTGGAAGTTCATGGTTCACGTGCTGTTGAAGCCTGGCTTGGAGAATTTTGAGCATTACTTTACTAGCATGTGAGATGAGTGCAATTGTGTTGTAGTTTGAGCATTCTTTGGCATTGCCTTTCTTTGAGATTGGAATGAAAACTGACCTTTTCGAGACCTGTGGCCACTGCTGAGTTTTCCAAATTTGCTGGCATATTGAGTGCAGCACTTTCACAGCATCATCTTTCAGGATTTGAAATAGCTCAACTGGAATGCCATCACCTCCACTAGCTTTGTTCATAGTGATGCTTTCTAAGGCCCACTTGACTTCACATTCCAGGATGTCTGGCTCTAGGTGAGTGATCACACCGTCGTGATTATCTGGGTCATGAAGATCTTTTTTGTATATTTCTTCTGTGTATTCTTGCCACTTCTTAATACCTTCTGCTTCTGTTAGGTCCATACCATTTCTGTCTTTATTGTGTCCATCTTTGCATGAAATGTTCCCTTGGTATCTCTAATTTTCTTGAAGAGATCTCTAGTCTTTCCCATTCTATTGTTTTCCTCTATTTCTTTGCACTGATCACTGAGGAAGGCTTTCTTATCTCTCCTTGTTATTCTTTGGAATTCTGCATTCAAATGGGTATATCTTTCCTTTTCTCCTTTGCTTTTCACTTCTCTTCTTTTCACAGCTATTTGTAAGGCTTCCTCAGACAGCCATTTTGCTTTTTTGCATTTCTTTTCCATGGGGATGGTCTTGATCCCTGTCTCCTGTACAATGTCATGAACCTCCATCCATAGTTCATCAGGCACTCTGTCCATCAGATCTAATCTCTTGAATCTATTTCTCACTTCCACTGTATAATCATAAGGGATTTGATTTAGGTCATATCTGCATGGTCTAGTGGTTTTCCCTACTTTCTTCAATTTAAGTCTGAATGTGGCAATAAGGAGTTCATGATCTGAGCCACAGTCAGCTCCAAGTCTTGTTTTTGCTGACTGTATAGAGCTGGAGATACTCTTTTAATAATTAAAATACATAATTATATAGAAATATATAATTGACCTGATAAAGAATGCAAAGCATTGCTAATAAGAATGTTAACTGAATTAAGGAAAACAATTGATAAATATAGTGAGAATGTTTATATGGAACAAAGAATATAAAAAAAGACTCAATCAGAAATAAAGAATTCAATAATGGAAAATAAACACACTAGAAGGAATGAAAAGCAGACTGACACAGAATACATAAGTGATCTGGAAAACAAAGTAATGGAAATCACATAAAAGAAAACAAATTTTTAAAAATGAGAACAGTTTATGAGATCTCTGGCTTAGCATTAATTGTACCAATATTCAAATTATAAGGGTCCCAGCAGGAGAAGAGGGTGAAGGAGACTGAAAATGTATTTGAGAAAATTATGGCTAAAGACCTCCCGAACTAGTGAAAAAGGAAAGAGATATCCAGGTACAGGAAGCACCGAGAGTTCCAAACAGTATAAAACCAGACAGATATATCATAATTAAAATGGCAAAACTTAAAGACAATTTTAAAGGCAGCAAGATAAAAACAGACTCATATACAGAGAAACTCCATAAGGCTATTAGCTGATTTTTCTGCAGAAATATTGGAGGTAAGAAGAGAGTTGTATGATATATTCAAAGTACTGAAATGGAAAAGCCTGCAACCTAGGATACACTACCCAGAAAGACTGCTATTAGCATCAAAGCATATATAAAACTCCTCAGAAAAGCAAAACCTAAAAGAGTTCATCAAAACTAAACCTACTGTAAAAGAAATGTAGAAATGTTAAAGGGTTTTCGCTTTGAGGGAGAAGGGAAAAAGTAAGAATCTATAGAAAATTGAAGTTCCAAAAAGGAAAGGAAAGGAAAATATAAGTAAGGATTGAGGATCTACCACTTAACTAAGCCAGTACAAATATTAAAAGACAAAAAAATGTAAAAGGAACTATAACTACAATAAAGAGTTAAACGGATAAACATGAAGATGTAAAATATGATATTAAGACACAAAATGTTGGGGAGAGGTGTAAAAAATGATCTTTTAAATGTGTTTGAACTAAAATGATTATCAGTTTAAAACAGGTAGATTTGGTTATAGGTCAACATATATGAACCCCATGAAAACCACAAACAAAAAACCTACAATAGAAACACAAAAACTAAAAAGAAAGAAACATAAGCATACTATTACCAAAGATAATCATCAAGCCACAAGGAAAGAAACAAAAAGAAATAACCAGAAAAAAACTATAAAAACAGCCAGAAAATAAGTAATAAAATGTCAATCAGTACATATCTATCAATAATTACTCTAAATGTTAAAGGACTAAATGTTTCAATAAAAGACATAGAGTGGCTGATTGTATTTTTTAAAAAAACAAGACCCATCTTTATGCTGCCTACAAAACTCAGTTCAGAACTAAAGACACACACAAGACTGAAAGAAAGGAAATGGAAAAAGACATTTCACATAAATGGAAATGACAAGAAAGGAGGCAGTAGTAATACTCATATCACACAAAATAGACTTTAAAACAAATGTATAACAAAAGACATAGAAAGACATTACACAATGATAAAGTGATCAATACAAGAATATATTACACACGTTAACAAATATGCATCCAATAAAGGAACATCTATGCATACAAAGAAATACTAACAGAAATAAAGGGAGAAATGGACAATCATACAATAAGAGTAGGGAACTTAAATGCCCCACTTACATCAATGAACAGATCATCCAGAGAGAAAATCAATAAGGCAACAGTGGTCTTAAATGACATGATAGACCAGTTAGATTGAATAGATATCTACAGGAAATTTCATGCCCAAACAGCAGGATACATACTGTTTTCAAGTGCACATGGACCTACTTTCAGAACAGATCACAAGCTAGGCCATAAAATAAGTCTCAACAAATTGAAAAGGACAGAAATCATTTCAAGCATCTTTTCTGACCACAATAGTGTGAAGTTGAAAATCTGTTACAGAAAGAAAAATGAGAAAAGAACAAACACGTGGAGACTAAACAACATGCTACTAAAAAACTAATGGGTCAACGAAGAAATCAAAGAGGAAATGAGAAAATAAAACAAATAAATGAAAAGGGAAGCACAACTTTCCACCACAACTTTACAAAATCTATGGGATGCAGCAAAAGCCGTTCTAAGAAATTTACACCAATACTGGCCTTCCTCCAGAAATAAGAAAAATCTCAAATGAAAAAACACAGCCTACCATGTAAAGGTATTAGAAAAAGAACAAAAAAGCCCAAATTCAGCAGAAGGAAGGAAATAATAAAGGTAAAAGGGGAAATAAAAATAGAGACCAAAAGAAAATATCAAAGAAAGTGAGAGCTGGTTTTTCAAAAAGATAAACAAACTTGATAAACTTTTAGCTTGTTTCACCAAGAAGAAAAGAGAGAGGACCCAAATAAATGACACAATAACTAAAAGAAAAGAAATAACGGACAATACCACACAGGTACAAAAATCATAAGACAATACTACCAACAGTATATGCCAACAAATAGTACAACCTCAAAGAAATGGACAAATTTCTAGAAGCATACACCTGCCAAGACTGAATCAAGGAGAAACAATTTGAAAAGACCAATAACTAGCAGAACCATTAAATTTGTAATTTTTTTAAAAACTAGCAAACAAAAGTCCAAGACTAGACGGTTTCACAGGAAAAATCTACCAAACATATAAAGAAGGGCTAATACCTATGCTTCTCAAACTATTCCCCAGAACTGAAGTGGACAGAACACTCCTAATTCAATCTCTGAAGCCACCATTACCTTTGGTACCAAAACCAGAAAAAGACACTGCAAAGTAAGAAAATTCCAGGCCAATATCACTGATGAACACAGATGCAAAAATCTTCAACAAAATATTAGCAAAATGAATCCAACAATATATAAAAAGGATTGGAGAAGGCAATGGAACCCCACTCCAGTACTCTCGCCTGGAAAATCCCAGGGATGGAGGAGCCTGGTAGGCTGCAGTCCATGGGGTCGCTGAGTCAGACACGACTGAGCTACTTCACTTTCACTTTTCACTTTCATGCATTGGAGAAGGAAATGGCAACCCACTCCAGTGTTCTTGCCTGGAGAATTCCAGGGATAGTGGGGCCTGGTGGGCTGCCGTCTATGGGGTCGCACAGAGTCGGACATGACTGATGTGACTTAGCAGCAGCAGCATAGCATGATCAAGTGGGATTTATTCCAGGGGCTTAAGGCTACTTTAATACTTGCAAACTAATCAATGTGATACACCACATTAGCAAAAGGAAGAATAAAAATCATATAATGATCTCAAATAGCATTTGAAAAAATTCAATATCCATTCATGATATTAATAAAAACTCTCATCAAGGTGGATATAGAAGGACTATATCTCAATATAATAAAAAACCATTTATGACAAACCCACAGCTAACTACATACCCAATGGTGAAAGGCTAAAAGCATTTCTTTTAAAATCAAAAATAACAACCTTCATTTATGATAAAAACCCTCCAGAAAGCAGGCATAGAAGGAACACACCTCAACATAATGAAAGCCATATATGATAAACCCACAGCAAACATTATCCTCAATGGTGAAAAATTGAAAGCATTTCCCCTAAAGTCAGGAACAAGACAAGGGTGCCCACTTTCACCGCTACTATTCAACACAGTTTTGGAAGTTTTAGTCACAGCAATAAGAGAAGAAAAAGAAATAAAGGGAATCCAGATTGCAAAAGAAGTAAAACTCTCACTGTTTGCAGATGACATGATCCTCTACATAGAAAACCCTAAAGACTCCACCAGAAAATGACTAGAGCTGATCAGTGAATATAGTAAAGTTGCAGGATATAAAATTAACACACAGAAATCCCTTGCATTCCTATACACTAACAATGAGAAAACAGAAAGAGAAATTAAGGAAACAATTCCATTCACCATTGCAATGAAAAGAATAAAATACTTAGGAGTAAATCTACCTAAAGAAACAAAAGACCTATATATAGAAAACTATAAAACATTTGTGAAAGAAATCAAAGAGGACACTAAGAGATGGAGAAATATACCGTGTTCATGGATCAGAAGAATCAATATAGCAAGGAGTATTCTACCCAAAGCAATCTATAGATTCAATGAAATCCTTATCAAGCTACCAATGGTATTTTTCACAGAGTTAGAACAAATAATTTCATAATTTGTATGGAAGTACAAAAAACCTCAAATAGCCAAAGCAATCTTGAGAAAGAAGAATGGAACTGGAGGAATCAAGCTGCCTGACTTCAGGCTCTACTACAAAGCTACAGTCATCAAGACAGTATGGTACTGGCACAAAGACAGAAATATAGATCAATGGAACAAAATAGAAAGCCCAGAGATAAATCCATGCACCTATGGACACCTTATCTTTGACAAAGGAGGCAAGAATATACAATGGAGAAAAGACAATCTCTTTAACAAGTGGTGCTGGGAAAACTGGCCAACCACTTGTAAAAGAATGAAACTAAAACACTTTCTAACACCATACACAAAAATAAACTCAAAATGGATTAAAGATCTAAATGTAAGACCAGAAACTATAAAACTCCTAGAGAAAACATGGGCAAAACACTCTCTTACATAAATCACAGCAGGATCCTCTATGACCCACCTTCCAGAGTAATGGAAATAAAAGCAAAAATAAACAAATGGGACCTAATTAAACTTAAAAGCTTTTGCACAATGAAGGAAACTATAAGCAAGGTGAAAAGACAGACTTCAGAATGGGAGAAAATAATAGCAAAGAAGCAACTGAAAAGGAATAATTTCAAAAATACACAAGCAGCTCATGCAGCTCAATTCCAGAAAAACAAATGACCCAATAAAAAAAAAATGGGCCAAAGAACTAAACAGACATTTCTCCAGAGAAGACATACAGATGGTTAACAAACACATGAAAAGATGTTCAACATCACTCATTATCAGAGAAATGTAAATCAAAACCACAATGAGGTACTATCTCATGCCAGTCAGAATGGCTGCTATCAAAAAGTCTATGAACAATAAATGCTGGAGAGAGTACAGAGAAAAGGGAACCCTCTTACACTGTTGGTGGGAATGCAAAATAGTACAGTCACTATAGAGAACAGTGTGGAGATTCCTTAAAAAACTGGAAATACAACTGCCATACGACCCAGCAATCCCACTGGGCATACACATCAAGGAAACCAGAACTGAAAGAGAGGCATGTACCCCAGTGTTCATCGCAGCACTGTTTACAATAGCCAATACATGGAAGCAACCTAGATGTCCATTGGCAGATGAGTGGATAAAAAAAAAACTGTGGTAAATATACACAATGGAGTATTACTCAGCTATTAAAAGGAATGCATGTGAATCAGTTCTAATGAGGTGGATGAAAGTGGAGCCTATTATACAGAGTGAAGTAAGCCAGAAAGAAAAGCACCATACACTATATTAACACAGATATATGGAATTTAGAAAGATGGTAATAATGACCCTATATGGAAGACAGCAAAAGAGACTCAGATGTAAAGAACAGACTTTTGGACTCTGTGGGAGAAGGCTAGGGTGGGATGATTTGAGAGAATCACATTGAAACATGTATATTATCATATGTGAAATACATCACCAATCCAGGTTTGATGCATGAGACAGGGTGTCAGGGCTGGTGCACTGAGATGACCCTGAGGTATGGGATGGGGAGGGAGGTGGGAGGGGGTTCAGGATGGGGAACACATGTACACCCATCCCTGATTCATGTCAATGTATGGCAAAAACCACTATAATATTATAAAGTAATTAGCTTCCAATTAAAATAAATAAATAAAATTTTGAGAAAAGAACAAAACAACCCTGCTGCTATTTTGATCTTGGACGCTGAGCCTCCAGCACCATGAGAAAATAAATTGCTCCATTTAAGCTAAAAATAAAATAAAATAAAATCAGAAACAAGACAAGGATGCCCATTCTCCTCACTTTTTTAAACATAGTATTGGAAGTGCTAGTAACAGTACTCAGATGGAAGGAAGCAAGAACAAGTATCCATATTGGAAAGGAACAAGTAAAACTGTCACTATTTGCAGATTATATGGTACTTTATGTAGAAAATCCTAAAGTATCCACCAAAAAACTAGTAGAATAAATAAATAAATTCAGAAAAGTTGTAGGATACAAGGTTAATATATAGAAACCTGTTGCTTTTCTATACCCTAATAATGAACTATCAGAAAGAGAAAGAAAAAATCCTATTTAAATCACATCAAAAAGAATAAAATATCCAGAAATAAAGCTTAACAAAGGAAGTAAAAGACCTGTACTTTGAAAAGTATAAAACAATGATGAAGGAAACTGAGGATGATACAAAGGAATGGAAAGACATCCAAAAACAAAGCTGCGATATCACACTCCCTGATTTAATATAATATGACCAAACTACAGTAAGCAAAACATCGTGGCATTGGCACAGAAACAGACACATAGATCTGTGGACCAGAATAAAAAGCTCACAAATAAACCCAGCATACACAGTCAATTAATCTATGACAAAGTAGGCAAGGATAAACAATGGAGAAAACAAAGTCTCTTTCGTAAGTGCTGGTGGGAAAATTGTACAGCTATACATAAAAGAATGAGATTAAAACATTTCATCACATCATATGTAAAAATAAACTCAAAATGGATTAAAGTCCTAAATGTAAGACCTGAAAACATAAAACTCCAAGAAGACTCCAAGGCAGAACATTCTTTGACATAAGGCGTATCATTATTTTTTTTGGATCTGTCTCCTAAGGCAAAAGAAATAAAAGCAAAAATATACAAATGGAACCTGATTAAACTCAAAAGCTTTTTCACAGCAACAGAAACCATAAACAAAACAAAAAGGTAACTTACTAAATAGAAGAAAATATTTGCAAATGACATGATTGACAAGGAGTTAATATCCAAAGTAAATAAATAGCTCATACAACTCAATATAAAAAACTAAACAACCCAATCCAAAAGGAGGCAAAAAACCTACATAGACATTTTTGCAAAGAGGAAAAGCAGATGGTCACCAGGCACGTGAAAAGTTTCTCAACATCATTAATCATCAGGGAAATGCAAATCAAAGCCACAATCAAAACCTCACACCTGTCAGAATAGCTAGTATCAAGAAGCCTACACATAACAAATGTTGGTTGGTGAGGATGTGGGGAAAAGGGAACCCTCATACATAGTTGGTGGGAATGTAACTTTGTGCAGCCACTAGGGAAAACAATATAGGGATTCCTCAAAAAACTAAAAATAGAACTACCATGATCCAACAATTTCACTCTTAGGTGTATATCCAGAAAAAAATCGAAAACACTAATTCAAAAAGATACATGCACCCCAGTGTTCATAGCAGCACTATTTGCAATTGGCAAGATATGGAAGTAACATAATTGCTCATCAATAGACAAATGGATAAAGAACATATTACTCAGTTATATAAAAGAATGAAATTCTGCCATCTGCAGTAATGTGGTTGGAGCTAGACAATATTATGTTTAGTGAAATAAGTTAGAGAAAGAAAGACAAACACTATATGACATCACTTATGTTTGGAATCTTAAAAGTAAAACAAATGAATGTATGCAGAAAAACAGAAACGGTCTTACAGATATAGAGAACAAACTAGTGGTTATCAGTGGGGACAGGGAAGTTGGTGGGGGAAGACAGAGTTATGGGATTAAGAGATTTAAAATACTATGATAAAATCAAAAAGCAACAAGAATACATCATACCTCACAGGGAATTCAAGTCATTATTTTGTAATAACTTATAATGGAGTATAATCTATAAAATATTGAATTAGTATGCTGTACACATGAAACTAATATAATATTTAAATCACGTATATTTCAATTAAAAAAACTACTGCTAAATAAGTGGTCACTGATTAGTAATCTTTGTATGAGAGGCAATCAGGAATTCAGATAAACCTAAACAGAGTATAATAAAAAAATTTTTTATATTCGGCTCTGAACTCATCATGATTATCCTTTTGCTATCATAGGTTTATCTTTCTATGTATATTTTATTAGGCTATTATTAAACATGGTTGGCTCTCAACTGACTGTGGGGAGATGTGACTCATATGGATGACAGTGAGAAAGGAAAATGGGATAAAAAATGAATCATGGAAAACAAAGAATTACTTACACACACACGCTCATTCTAATTTATACACATAGCAGTCCCTAAGAAAGTGCTTCCAGGGTCTATGGCAATGCCCTATACAGAATAGGTACGTGCATTGCACTATCTTATGTATAACAAGTAAGACATGCTTGTTATAAATAAGACAGAAAACACAGAAAATATCATTGACATTAATGAGCCAGTATATAACTATTAAAATTTAGATTTATGTCCTTCAGTATATTTTTCCAGGTACATTTGTAGCCAAACCTCATACACGCACAAACAGAAAATTTAGATCAAAGTTGTATACATTTCTATATATTAATATGAGCCACTTCAAATTGATCATGACTATATTTGCAGTAACTTAACAGTAAATTTGATGTATTCAGATCAGTTCAGTAGCTCAGTTGTGTCTGATTCTTTGTGGCCCCATGAACTGCAGCATGCCAGGCTACCTCTTCCATCACCAACTCCCTGAGCTTGCTCAAACTCATGTCCACCGAATCGGTGATGCCATCCAACCATTTCACCCCCTGTTGTCCCCTTTTCCTCTTGCCTTCAATCTTTCCCAGCATCAGGGTCTTTTCAAATGAATCAGTTCTTTGCATCAAGTGGCCAGAGTATTGGATTTACAGCTTCAGCATCAGTCCTTCCAATGAATATTCAGGACTGATTTCCTTTAGGATTGACTGGTTTGATTTCCTCGCAGTCCAAGGGACTCTCAAGAGTCTTCTCCAACACCACAGTTCAAAACTATCAAATCTCCAATACTCAGTTTTCTTTATGGTCCAACTCTCACATCCATACATGACCACTGGAAAAACCATAGCTTTGACTATACCAACCTTTGTTGGCAAAAAATGTCTCTGCTTTTTAGTACAATGTCCAGGTTTCTCATAGCTTTTCTTCCAAGGAAAAAACATCTTATAATTTCATAGCTGCAGTCACCATCTGCAGTGATTTTGGATCCCAAGAAAATACAAGTCTGTCACTGTTTCCATTGTTTCCCCATCTATTTGCCATGAAGTGACGGGACCAGATGCCATGATCTTAGTTTTCTGAATGTTGACTTTTAAGCCAACTTTTTCACTCTCCTCTTTCACTTTCATCAGGAAAGTTCTTCTTTGCTTTCTGCCATAAGGGTGGTGTCATCTGCATATCTGAAGTTATTGATATTTCTCCTGGCAATCTTGATTCCAGCTTGTGTTTCATGCAGCCCGGCATTCTGCATGATGTCCTCTGCATATAAGTGAAATAAACAGGGTGACAATATACAGCCTTGACATACTCCTTTCCCAATTTGGAACCAGTCTGTTGTTCCATGTCCAGTTCTAACTGTTGCTTCTTGCCCTACATTCAGATTTCTCAGGAGGCAGGTAAGGTGGTCTGGTATCTCTATCTCTTGAAGAATTCTCCACAGTTTGTTGTGATCCACACAGTCAGAGGCTCTAGCATAGTCAATCAAGCAGAAGTAGATGCTTTTTTTTTTTTTGAATTATCTTGCTTTTTCTATGATCCAATGATGTTTTCAATTTGATCTCTAGTTCCTCTGCCTTTTCTAAATCCAGCTTGAACATCTGAAAGTTCTTGGTTCACGTCTGTTGAAGTCTGGCTTGAAGAATTTTGAACTTTGTTTTTTTTTTTTTTTTTTTTTTGAGCTAGCTTTGCTAGAGTGTGAGATGAGTGCAATTGTGCAGTAGTTTGAACATTCTTTGGCTTTGCCTTTTTTGGGACGGGAATGAAAAATGACCTTTTCCAGTCCTGTGGCCACTGCTGAGTTTTCCAAATTTGCTGGTATATTGAGTGCAGCACTTTCACAGCATCATCTTTTAGGATTTGAAATAGGTCAGCTGGTACTGAATCATCTCCACTAGCTTTGTTCATAGTGATGCTTCCTAAGGCCCACTTGACTTTGCACTCTAGGATGTCTGGCTCTAGGTGAGTGATCACACCATCATGGTTATCTTGGTCATTAAGATCTTTTTTGTATAGTTCTTCTGTGTATTCTTGCCACCTCTTCTTAATACCTTCTGCTTCTGTTAGGTCCATACTATTTCTGTCCTTTATTGTGTGTCCATCTTTGCATGAAAAGTTCCCTTGCTATCTCTAATTTTCTTGAAGAGAATAATCACCATTTATTTTAACATCTGGAATATTTAAGAGTTTCTTTCTCTTTTTTTTGCATTTTGTTATGATGCTATTTAATATTTAATCTTAAACTGGCTCTTTCACTCTCCTCCTTCACTCTCATCCAGAGGCTCTTTAGTTTCTCTTCACTTTCTGCCATTAGAGTGGTGTCACCCACATATATGAGGTTGCTGATGTTTCTCCCAGCTATCTTGATTTCAGCTTGTAATTCATCCAGCCCAGCATTTCTCATGATGTGCTTAGCATATAGGTTCAACAAACATCGTGACAGCAGACAGCCCTGTTGTACTGTTAGAAAGAAGTACTGGTGTTCACATTTTCACACAAAGCCCAAACTACTAAGGATACAAGACAGGTTCTCCTAGTAACTCTTTTACTGTCTGATCCCAGGGCAACTTGGAGTTTCAGCAGCTCAGCAGATATGACATGTGGAGGAGATGCCAACCTCTTCCCTTACTGTGACAGGGGTATACAACCTTCTCCTCTCCTCCCACCTTTAGAAGAGTGGGGAAAATGCCATAGCACTGTCAACATCCACAAATTCCATTATTTCAATTAATTCTTTTCAAATGTCTAGTCTTCCATAATAAACGGTGCCAGGTATAAAAGTCTCTAGATAGCAGTTCTTCTAGAAAGTCCTGCATCCTGAAAGCATATATGTAGATTCTCCCTTCATAGTGAGGCTTTTGTAGAAATTCTGAAACAAGAAGTGTCTCCAACTCCAATGCTATTATCCTTATAAAATAAATAAATATGTTTAATTTTAGAGTCTTAGTCCTGTGAGGACAAGGACTCTGTTGATTTGTCCATGTTTACATATCTACCATTTAGTACAACACCTGGCTCATAGGAGGTGCTCAGTAAAGAGTTGGTTACTGAATGAATAAACAGTGTTGAAAAGGCTTGCAGTCAAGAGGTATTCCAAGTATAATTTAATTGGTGGTTCATTCATCCGTTCATTTATTCACCTTAACATTTATCGAATATCTCCCCTGTGCTATTCATTGTGCTAGGGGCTGGGGAAACCAAAGATTAAAAAAGAAAAAAACAGTCCTTGCCTCTGCTCAGGGACCTGTAATCTGGTATGCCAAAGACAGATACGTGGAATGTTGATCATTAAACAATGTGGAATACAGGACATCAGTGAAAATGCCTAACTTATTAAATGGAGGAGGATGAAACACAGAGAGAAGAGGGAAGGAGAAGAGGGGAAGGGAGCCAGAGAAGAGGGAAGGTGCAGTACTAGGAACATGACCTGAAGGAGGGATCCTTAACTGAATCTATGAAGCCGACTAAATAGGTGAAGTAGGAGGAGGTAAAGGTCATTCCAGGCAATGAGGTCTTTACTATTCATAATATTTGGGCTACATTTATAAAACAAGCTTTTCGAGAAGACAATCTGGGCAGGTTTCCAACACGCTTCACGAATTTTAAACACATTTCAAGTAAGAAATTGTGTTTATTGAATCCAAGTTAATTTCCTGCCTTCCTGCCAA
The DNA here is from genome assembly GCF_032405125.1 of Capricornis sumatraensis. NCBI lineage: Eukaryota > Metazoa > Chordata > Mammalia > Artiodactyla > Bovidae > Capricornis > Capricornis sumatraensis. The sequence goes on along the minus strand of NC_091092.1, from coordinate 132,906,670 downwards.
CCAAAGCTTTTTGTAGTTTTTATTTAGTTTGGTGTTTAGAAGTTCAGTCTCCTCCCTCAAAAAAGAAAAATGAAATAACGGCATGATATCTGTTCCATAGGTACTTTGCCATTTGAAACTATAAAATTGGTTTTTGAAATATAGATTTTTTTTTTTTTTACCAACCTCCCAGAAGCTGTTCTGCTGGTTATGTTCTAACAGTTCAGAGCATAGAACCCCTAGAGGCAGACTAAAGGCTGGGTGTATTGTTGTCTTTCTGACCCACAGGAAAATATCAGGGTGAACTGAATAGAAGGCTGTGAGACATCAGGCAGGCTTTGAGTGTAGCCAAATGGAGTTAAACAATTCTTTTCCTTTATGCTGTTTGTTATTACAGCTAAATGATTTGCAGCCACTCGTAAGCATGTCTTGAGTCTAATTCGTGGCTACAGCCAAGAGGCTATAGAGCTGAGAGCAAGCACTGATAGGGGACAGTTGGGATGCAGTGCAGGTGACTCTCACAGGTCCATAACCATCTCCTTGGAGCAAAGTTCCAGAGGCATTATCCTTAGCCATTATTAACTGAGATGCCCTATTTCCTATATAAGGAAAATTTGCCTTGCTTTTCAGCCATCTGGTCAACTAAGACCAGCTGGGCCATTTCAAGAAGCTGCCAAACCCAGGCAGCTTGGAATTTAAAACAAGAGTCCTGCCATGTTTGATCATGCTTTATTCCCCATAAGAATGTTTCTATCTAGAGACTGCAGCAAGAGAAACTATGAAAGCAGCAAGATTGATACCTACAAAAGTTTTGAGATAATGAGTTTTGGGGGATGTCTGTTTTAACTTAAAAAATAAAGATGAATGCTCCTAATCCCAAGCTAATTGGAAGGAATTTCCTAGGTCACATTGGTATTTCTGAAAGAGGCGGGGAACTATTCTGTTTTGAGAAATCAGGATTTTACTGAGCTCTTGGATAAAATATTGAAAAGTAACAAAGCCAAGCTTTGGCATATTGACCTTTGGGCCTGCTTGCTTCAGCCAGATGTCTGCATATGTGGGAGATTTTATAAATTTTCCCTTCTGACATTTCCTGAGCCACAGCAAACTGAAGAATTGATGTAGTGAGTGTGTGATAAAAATATGCAAAGAGATGATGTGTGCAAATTCTCTTGGGAGAGAGCTGGAGCACTACTGGTACTTTAATTCAGGAATGTCGTTGGGAGCCTTACGGGGAGTTGACAGTAGGAGAAGCTATCCAGGCTATGCCTCTGCTCACCTCCTGGTGAGGCTTATAAATATTTGGGGGACAGTATTTTGAGGTTCAGGAGTATTTTGAATTCTCTTTCCATCTCACTAAAATGGGAACTCTATCTGGGTCATATAACCTAAGTGACTTCGGTTCTTAAAAATGCCACACAGTGAGGAAAAACTGAACTATTATGGAGCATGTACTATACACTCAGGATTTAGACATGAAGAAACAGACTGATATATACATAAATTGGAGATTATAATTCAGTAAAGTAAGGGCAATGAGATAGAATTTTAACAAATATGGTTATAATAATCCCCTCTCTGTATCCATACCCTTTTGAGTAATAGCCCCCTCCCACACTGACTGCCAACTTGACCATGTGACTTGTCTCAGTCAAAGGAACAGTGGCAGATGTGACATAAGCAGAGACTTGAAAAATGCTTGCACATTGTGGCTAGCTTTCTCTTACTGCTTGTGGGACCCTATGAATACCACCATGTGAATAAAGCCAGGCTAGCCTGCTGAATGATGAGAGACAGACGATCCAGTTATTCAGCTACCAAGATGGCAGCCAGCTAACCACCAACTTTCCTGCTCACTACTCCAGGCACACTAGCCTCCTTGCTGTTTTCCAAATATGCTAGGTATGTGCTGTCATCCCTGGGCCTTTGCAATGACTGTTCTCTGTGCCTGGAACACTCTGGCCCCAGATACTCACATGAGTAACTTCTCTACCTTTTCTAAGTCTTTATTCAAATCTTATCTTCTGACCTGTTCTAGCCTTTATAAGAATGACTAGATGCCCTAGTCATTCACCCATGCCCTCATCAACACCTTGACCCAACTCTACTTTTCAATTTGTTCCCCCTGTATTTTATCATTTTATTATTTATTATTATTTTTTAAAGTTTATTTTTTTTTCAGATTTTATTTTATTTTACTTTACAATATTGTATTGGTTTTGCCATACATCAACATGAATCCACCATGGGTATACAAGTGTTCCCCATCCTGAACCCTCTTCCCACCTCCCTCCCCGTGCCATCCCTCTGGATCATCCCAGTGCACCAGCCCCAAGCATCCTGTATCCTGCATTGAACCTAGACTGGTGATTCGTTTCTTATATGATACTATACATGTTTCAATGCCATTCTCCCAAATCATCCCACCCTCTCCCTCTCCCACAGAGTCCAAAAGACTGTTCTATACATCTGTGTCTCTTTTGCTGTCTTGCATACAGGGTTATTGTTACCATCTTTCTAAATTTTAGAGCAACACAGATTTGTATCAAATTCTATTACGTTGTCTTTATTATATATTATCTGTTTCATTTAGCTTGAATATGAGCTCCATGAAAACAAAGATCTTTATCTGGCTTGCTCCCTATAATAGCACCTATTTTGTGTGTGCTCAGCTGTGTCCTACTCTTTGTGACCCCATGGACTGTAGCCTGCCAGGCTCCTTTGTCCACGGGATTTTCCAAGCAAGAATACTAGATTAGGTTGCCATTTCCTACTCCAGGAGATCTTCCCGACCCAGGGATCAAACCCATGTCTCTTGCATCTCCTGCATTGGCAGGCAGATTCTACTAGCACCACCTGGGCAGGCAGATTCTTTACCAGCTAAGCCACAAGGGAAACCCAAGAATACTGGAGTGGGTAGCCTATCCCTTCTCCAATGGATCTTCCCAACCCAGGAATCGAACCAGGGTCTCCTGCACTGCAGATTCTTTATCAACTGAGCTATCAGGGAAGCCACTATAATAGCACCTAGCTTATAGTATATGTTCAGTAAATGTATGTTGATTGAATTAATGAATATATATAATACATCTCTAAAGTCTAGTAACTGAGAATAATTCATCTATCCTTTCTCTAGGAGATAGAATAAAAGGGAAATCACATAACCAGGGGCCCATCTTTCCTTAACCAACTATTCTTCACCACTGAGAATCTTGGCTAACTACATTATGTCATGCCAACATAATAATATTTTTATAAAGTTTTGCTTCTCTCATGGATTGTATCAAGTAGTGGTATATTCATTTTTCTTTGATAGCTGTTTCTTATAGAATAATGTAACCAAAGAAACACTAATAAAGCAGTAATTGTTTATGTGAGAGGGTACCCAGATGGGCTATTTTTATCTCCATTTTGTTTGCTTCCTCAGTACTATCTCAACTGATTGGAGGTTTCTCAGTGTGTTGATGCAAGGGTTCATCTCTGCTTCTAGCTCCTCTAATTTTCTGGATACAAATATATTCTTTGAATTCTGATAAAGGCATCCAGGGATCTCCTCCCCTGAACTGTCTACAGTCACTCTGGGCCAGAGGTGCAGCCCCCATACTCTTCCATAGGGGTCCAATCATCAGAAAACACCTCCTTTTCTTTACTGAAGAAGTACCAAGTGGGTTTTTGTTTTCCTCTGATTTTAATGTGTCATTAAACAGTATCTGTGTATCTGAACCTAAGCATTGCTTTGGACTATATCATCATCTAGGTCTTAAGAAGCCATGAGCTCCAATCTGAAGTAAACTGCATGATACACCTAAAGCAAACCTAATCCATCCCTAATGGAAAAAGGGGGATGATCTCAGTTTTTTCTTTTTATAAATTGACTATGCCTTAATGAAACTCGAATATCCAACTATTTTCAAAACTACACACGAACTGATAAAATCTTAAACTTTTGTGTTGTTAACAGAAAAGGAGGCCCCAGCAATCTAGTTAGGGATAGGAAAACTGATGGCTAGGAGGTTAATTTACTTCTCATTTAAGATCTCCTTGAATTACAAGCCCTCATAGATCTCCATCAGATACAAATGGCCTCTTTCTTCCTTGCCTCCATGGAACTTTGTGTCTTACATGACACACTGCATTCAAACTTGTGGCTTAGCGATTAGAGCCCTACGTACTTGTTCTAATGTTTTATAAACTCCTTGCAGAAAGGAACAAGTATCATTCAACTCTGCATGACCTTACATAGAAGAGGCCCTCAGTAGTTATTATTTTGTGGGAACTGTGTTCAATGATTCCTAATTTTCTGTGATCAGAGTAAGTGCAGGTCTGATAAGGAAGTATCAATAAAGTGAGTGTATCAACCTCTGTTGCACATTTGAATCAGCAGAAATTCTAAAGTTATCCCAGACTCCACCACAGATAAGTTAAATCAAACTATCTGGCAGTTGGGTCTAGGTATCAGCATTTTTAAAAGCTGTCCAGGTGATTTTAATGTGTAGCCAGGGATGAGAATCATGGCTCTAAATGTGTTGTCTTGGGAAGTGTATTCACTGTGCTTATCATTTGTCAGAACATAGACGCATTTAAACTTTACAACACTATGAACGACATATCAGTATTATCCTCACTTTGTAGATGAGGATACTAAGGTGCAGAGGAGTAAAGTAAGTGGCTCAAGTTCCCATAGAGCTAGACCTTGAATCTGGGCAGTTGAGTCTGAGTTGGTATAATTCATCACTATGCCACACCAACTGTCACAGTTTATTGTGTTTCTTCAACATGGCCCGCACCATGCTAAACCCTTTACATAGTTTATCCCACAGCAAATATATGAGATAAGCACTATTTCACATCACCAATTTATAGGCAGGGAAAATGGAAACATCAAGAGGTTAAGCAATTTGCCCACAGTTACGCTGCTAGCAAGTGAAGAACTAATATTCAAACCACTGGTTGATTCAAATCCTCCCAGAGGAAGAACTAAGAATTTTAAGTGTCATCACATTGTCTGTACCAGGCTAATTACAGGTGGATGCTTTAGAGTGTGAGGTAAATTCTTTTCTAGGCTTTGCAATCCCCATCTTTTGGCTATGCAGATTGCATTCACAGTTTATTAGATGCAGTTGGTAACTTTGTTTATCATTTTGATGAAGAGACAATGTTTGCCTGATTGCCCTTTCTCTTTCATATTAAGAATAACTTACAATGATTCCTAAGGCTTCTGTTACATGTTCATCCTCAGCAGACTTTGTAACTGAACTCAGTTGCTGTCTATTGCTTGTGTCAGCTGTAGTCATGTGAACCTTCATTTTCATCAGTGTGATTGTGTTAAGAGCCCAACCTGGTAGAAACTATTACCTGTCATTTAATGTCAACTAAAAGGTTGAACAAAAGTAGGTTGGATGACCATGAAAAATAAAATGGTTAAATAAATTGTGACCTACTCATACAGAGAAATACTAGATGGAAATAAAAATGTCAGAACTGCAGTCACACATAACAGAGATTAATCTCTCAAATCTAACATTGGGGAAAAGTTAACAATCACAAAAAAATATTCACAGCCAAAATTCTTCTACAGTGCCCAAACTAGAATTTTGACGGGATTTGGGAAGTAGAGTTGGGCTAGTGGTTGAGAGGGACAATGAGGGACTGAGCTTCACGGGGGCAAGAAATGTTCTATTTCTTGACCTGGGTGACAATTAGATGGGCGTGTTCATTTTGTGGTGATTCACTGAACTGGACAGTTGTGATCCTGGTACGTTTTTTTCCAATATGAATGGGACATTGTGTTTATAAAAAGACGAATGAAGGCTAGTTGGTAAAGCAAAGAAATATAGGTTCCCCAAGTAAGCTTAGAGAAACATTTTAGTACAAGGCCATTCTTTCTCTTCTTTTTATCCTGGTACTTTTAAATATTTTAATAAAGAAGTAAAAAAAAATCCAGATTGCACCAATAATGAATAAATAATAGAGGATATGCATACACTTTAGGCAGTTTCCTCCTCTCTCTCTTTCAGAATGAAAATAACAAAAGCTGATACTAACTGACTCTATGTTCCAGACTGCTACTAAGTGCTTTTCATTTGTGCATTATTTAATCTTCTCAACAATCCTATGAACTAGATATTATTGGTCCCATTTTCTGATAAGTAAATTTAGTCTCAAGGTTATACAACTAATAATTACCAAAGCCAGAATTCAAACTTAATGGCACCCTCCTCTCTATTCTTGTCTTACTGTGCTACTCTCCTCACTCTATAACTCACGTCCCTTCAGCCTTTAAAATGGATGTCCTTTATGCCTCTTGTAGTTTATATGCTTGAAATTTGATCGATAGTGCTCAAAAGATTCAGTAACGTAGAGATTCCTTCCATATCCCTAAGTTGTGGTTCACAGTTTGGAGTAATCATAGTGAATCTTCCATATAGTTCTGACTTCTCCCTGGAAGAGTTCCACCTTCTATTTTGCTTTCCACTGCTGTTTTCTGCTCACTTTCTAAACAATGCTTTCTTATGATAATGGAAATTAGCACCTCTCTGTCACTGGAGAGAAAATGAAGATACAAGATATTAAATAGGAATTGGTATCTATTAATGTTTCTATGTAGCCCTAAATAACAGAGAAGTTGCAAAGGGGATTAACATTTTGTAACTGGTTCATGTAGAAAACCATTCCCATAAATTTCCCATAAACCATAAATTTTATTGTTGGTTCTAAATCATATGCATAGATTACTCTTTTGGAGAGACTCCAGAAAAAGTATGTTCTGCAAATACGGTAATATGTGTTATAGGATTAGTTTTTACCCATTCATTCAGTCTATTTACTTATTCACGGTATATATTATAAGATGCTTTCTTCCCCTATTTTCACAGTTTGGAGACTGGATTGTAGCCTAACTGAAGGCATATCAGAGTTTAGCTGGAGACGGTTTTCTTTAATTAGTGGTATGTAAAATAAAAGTGCATTGTACACTCACCAGCATCTTAGATTTAATGAACTCCTATATCTTCTAGAGCCAGCCATTATGCTTGACACTGGACATAGAGAAGCCAGTGAAACAGACATGCTCCCTGGCCTCATATCTCACTGGAGTGACAAATATTGAGCATGTAATTAGCTGAAGATGCGTTATTAAGAAGGGGCTTCCCAGGTGGCTGAGTGGTAAAGAATCTGCCTGCCATAAAGGAGATATAAGAGATGTGGGTTTGATCCCTGGGTCTGGAAGATCCCCTGGAGGAGGAAATGGCAACCCACTCCGGTATTCTTGCCTGGAGAATCCCATGGACAGAGGAGCCTGGTGGGCTACAGTCCATGGGGTCAGAAAGAGTCAAACATGACTAAGCACTCATGCATACATATTAAGTAATCCTGGGTGCCATGAGAGCATGCAACAAGGAAACGGGTGCTTTTCTGAGTCTTGGAGAATACTTTTCCCAAGGAGGTGAAGTCTGAGTGGGATTTGGAGGCTAAGTAAGAGATGCCTAGATGAAAGTGACAGAGGATGATCCCAGGGAGGGAAAGAGCTGGTCTGCAGGTTTTGAGGTTGGAAAGAGCCAGTGAACTTCAGGGAATTAGAAAGAAAACATGGTAGAATGTAGAAAAGTAAAACAAAGTGGCAAACACAGAGCCACCCAGGTCAGTCAGAGCCTTGTAGGCACCAGTAAGATGTTTGAGTTTTCTTCCTCTAGGGCTGTGACATGATCTATCTTTTTAAAAGGGCCATGATGACCACTCTGTAGAGTGAGCTTTGAGAGGGGCCAGGGTGGATGCAGGGAGACTAGTTGGGGAATGACAGCAATAGCAATGGAGAGGTAGCTTGGATAGGAATAAAGAGATATGATATACTTGAGATAAATTTTGGAGGTAAAATTCGACATAGTAAGAAACTCATGACTATATGTAAGGAATTGGGGGAGACAGAAATGGAAACAAAGTCAACAACTGGAGGAAGACTCATCCTAAGGGAATTAAAAATGAGGGCCTAGAAGCTTGAGCCAAGGAAAACATCTCAGGATTGGAAGGTAGGTTTTTGAGTACAGCCTGGGATTTATAACTCAGACATGAGTTCTAGGGAAGGAAAGCTATGAGAAACCATGGAAAGCCTCCTCCACAAAGTGGTGGGAACACAAGCAGCACTGACTGGCAGCTTACATATCAAAGAGTAATGTCATCGGGTGCCAAAGTGTACTTCCCAGTTCAGGGTTATCATGAGAGTACCGTGGATTGAGTGCTGCTTGTCTGAACCAGAGAAGTGGGAGAGTCCATGGCCTACTGTTTGGCATCAACAAGAAACAATAAATGCATCACCACTTCTGTGATGACACCAACCTTTCAGGTTCATGACTGTTAGTCCTTAGCAGAGAATCCTACCAGGGTTTCTGAATTGGAGTGCTTAGAATATTTACATTAAATATGATTATTGATATGGTGGTGGTGGTTTAGTCGCTAAGTCGTGTCCGACTCTTGCAATCCCATGGACAGAGGAGACTGGCAGGCTACAGTGCACGGGATTCTCCAGGCAAGAATACTGGAGTGGGTTGCCATTTCCTTCTCCAGGGGATCTTCCCAAGCCAAGAATTGAACCCAGGTCTCCTGCATTATAGGAGGACTCTTTACCAACTGAGCTTCATTTTACTATGTGTCTTTTATTTGTCCCATATATTCTTTAACCTTCTCCCTCTTTCCCTCCCTTCTTTTGGACACAATACCTTAGAGGCTTGTTATGTGATATCTTTTGTTGGCCTATTGTCCATGCTCTTTTTGTATTATTTTTGTGGTTGTTTTAATGTTTATAGTATAAATGTTTAACTCATCAAAGTCTACCTTCAACTAATATTATATCCCTTCTTATATAGTACAAGAGCCCTACAAAGCAAACTTCCATTTCATCTCTCACAGCTTTCACACTACTGTCATATTTTTATTTCAAAATATATTATAAAGCATTATTTTTGTCTACAGTCAATTATGTTTTACATGATTCTAATAATTTGAAAAATGTCTTGTATATTCACCTTTAGAGCTACGATTTCCAGTGTGCTTCATTCCTTAGGTAGATACATGATCCCATCTGGTATAATTTTTCTTTTACCTATGGGACATTTTTTTTTAACATTTCTTATAGTGCAAATCTGCCGGTGGTGAATACTTTCAGCTTTTGTATGTCTGAAAAGTCTTTTATTTTGCATTTGTTTTGGAAAGATATTTTTACTGAATATAAAATACTATTTTCTAGTCAGTGCTTTAAAGATGTTGCTCCACTGTCTCATTTCTTGCCGTTTCTAGTTTAAAAATCTGCTGTAATCCTATTTTTTCCTGTGTATATGTCCTTTTTCCTCTGACTATCTTAACTATTTTCTTTCAATTCCTACTTTTGAACAATTTGATTATGATGTGCCTCAATGTTGTCTCCTTAATTTTTCTTGGGGTTTATCAAGCATCCCACATTTGTAGATTCACAGTTTTAACCAAATTTTGAAAACATTTATCCATTTGTTTTTCAAATAATTTTTCTATACCTCTCTCTGTCTTCTCCTCAGAGAATGAAATTACATGTGTATTAGGCCACTTGATCTTGTTCCACAGCTCACTGAACCTCTGTTCTTTCTGTAACCTTTTCTGTTTCATTTTAGTTTCTCTTGTCATAGTTTTAAATTCATTTATCATTTCTTCTTCAAAGTATCATCTGCCATGAATCCAAATATACTATATTTTTTATCTCAGGCATTATATTTTGTCTCTAGAAGTTCATTTTGGGTCTTTGTTTTCACATCTTCCATGTCTCTTATTACCCTGTTCAGTCTTTTTGAATAGACAGAATATAATTACAATGACTTTTAATGTTCTTATCCTCTAATTCTAACATCTATGTCAATTCTGGTTTGGTTTCAGTTGGTTTCTTTTTTTCCCAGTTAAGTGTCTCTTTGTGCTTCTTTGCATGCCTAGTAATTTTGTATTAGATGCCAGGCATTGTGGTTTTTACTTTGTTGGGTGCTGCATTTTCCTTTTCCATAGAAATTACTGAGATGGTGCGACACAGTTAAGTTACTTGGAAACAACTTGACCCTTTTGATTTTGCTTTTAAGATTTATTAGGTAGGCTCAGAGCAGCAATTTAGTTAAGGCAAAGCCCTTCTGAATACACTGTCTAATGCCCCATGCATAATCAAATGTTCTAATCTGGCTTGTGGGAATAACAAGCACTATTATCAGGCCTGTGAGAACTCCAAGTGCTTCTTCCTGTAGTGTGTGTTTGTGTGTGTGTGTGCGCATGTGGTTCTTTTCTTGGCCCTGGCTACCTTCCTCATATGTATGCACTTATCACTACTTTGCTGACTGGTCCAAAGAAACCCTCTTCACACTTCTGAAAAGGGCCAGACAGTAAAAACTCTAGGTGTTGTGGGCCACGAGGTCTCTGTCACAGCTACTCAACTCTGCAGATGCCATGCAAAGGCAGCAGTAGACAATGCATAAACAAATGAGTGCGGCTGTGAGCCAATAAAACTCTTGTTCTAATGGGAAGAAGATGAGAAATATATCAAAAACATATGTGTTAAAATGATAACCAAAAGTAAGCCCTATGGAATGTCAAAGAAGGGAGACTTCTGTCTTAATAGGTGTTTGTAAAAACAATGAATGATTTAATAGATGCAGCAATATTTGAATTGCTGTATTAAGATTACGTAGAGCTACAATAAGCAGAAGTGATAGGGGAAGATCTGAAATAAACATTATAGATGAGTAAGCACTGGAGATCTTACAGAAGTAACTTGTTCTGTTTATCTGGGATGTTAATCATTCTCAGGAGTAAGGTAGGAAAGGCCTTTGGATGTCCCCATTCCAGACCGAAAGAATATCTTCTTCCTCTAGACTGGTCTGAAAGGTGCTTAGTCATGTCCAGCTCTTTGCGACTCCATGGACTATACAGTCCATGGAATTCTCCAGGCCAGAATACTGGAGTGGGTAGCCTATCCCTTCTTCAGGGGATCTTCCCAACCCAGGGATCAAACCCAGGTCTCCTGCATTGCAGGCGGATTCTTTACCAGCTGAGCCACAAGGGAAGCCCAAGAATACTGGAGTGGGTAGCCTATCCCTTCTTTAGCAGATCTTCCCAACCCAGGAATCAAACCGGGGTCTCCTGCATTGTGAGCGGATTCTTTACCAACTGAGCTATCAGGGAAGCTCAGACTGGTTTAGCTCCTCTCTTTAGTTCATGATCTCATTCTGCCTTACAGTATGGTGGTTTGGGGACTTCTTTTTGTTTCTCTACTAGACAATCTTCACTTTTAGGGTGAGGATTATATATTGCTCATAATTATATGTTGCTCATCTTTGAAACACCACTGTTTCTAGCACAGAGATGGAACCTAGCAGCAGAGCAAAAGTATCTATGGGATTAATGAAAGAAACCATCCACTGTAGCCTAAACCACTTGGACTTACAAGAAACTGAGGCTCTGCAGAAAGAGTTTAAAAACTAGGTGGCTAACAAAGAGTGAAAATATTCACTCATTATCACGTAGCACCTTGATTTTTCAACAAGGGTTTTGGTAAGACAGTTTGCAATTGTGCATGGGTTAATTCCTTTAATTCCTCCATCATGTATATTTGACCGTAATTAGTAGTTACTTGAAATACAGCTTCTAAGTGCAATTCTCCACAGTCTATTTCAAGGGAAAAATCCATATAGATAAGTACTGGGGTTTTATTTTTTAATCAAAAGGTTAATTAAGTGAATTAATCTTTATGTTTGAATACATTTTTGCATGAAATTTGAAATTATTTAAATGGGTTAAAATCAAATCAGTGTGGTATTAAAATGAATAATAAAGCGAAGGGAATGAGTAAAAACCTTATGCATTCTATTAATTATGCAACAGCAGACAAAACTGCCTCTGGCAAGTTTAACCTGAAAAGAGAGAAAAGCTGATAAAGATTCTCAAATTCTTTTGCAATTGCTAGTATGCCTATAGAAATCATTTTGCAAAATGTATAGCATTTCACAAAGACATAGCTTGTTAGCAGTTCTTTAAAGAAAAACATGAAGTGGTTAGCATTTAAATTGACCTTCTGAACTGCACCAAGAGTAAATAACTGCAGAATTATAAATCGACTTTATCATGTAAACTGAGAAAATGAAGACAGACAGCAAAAATGGAATCTGACTACACATGGATGGCTGAGAGAAAAGAGGGCCCAGAGTCATTTATGGAAAATTTTCTAGGAGCAAACAGTGACACCGTCCATCAGCAGGATCTGTTTATATAACACCTGTGTGTCTGTGAGAGTATGTAGGTTGTAGCTTATGAGTTGGAACCTTCTTTTGTTAGTAAATATCACCAAATAAGCAAATAAATTAAGAGAAATACAAAGGCTGCAGTCTGTGTCACTATTCTGAAGGAAATAGAAGGATATATGTATAAGAAGGATATAATGTACACTCTGTACACTTCACAATATGAGAATGTAAGACAATTTCTGTTACTCTCTTTGGGGGCCTCCAGAGAATTGTTAATATGTTCTTTACGTGAAGTTAATTTGGTCATACAAAACATGTATCTCATATTCTCTACTGGAAACTCTAGGAAGGAGATTTGGGTACTGTACATGTCTCCTAGTCCCAAGTCATGGGGATCAAATATCACAGTTTTAATTGAGAGCAAAGAGATAGTCTCCCTCCCGCCCAAGTAGAATCACTGCTTCCCTGGCCATTCTGAGATTGGGATAAAGAAGAAAAGAAAAAAAAAAAAAACAAACTGAGAATAGAGGTATGTCAAAGGGACACAGGAGTTAACTGAATGAGTTCCCAGTGGCCAAAGCTAGAATATCATAAGTAACAAAATAAAGCAGTATTGGATTATAACCCATATTATAAAATAAATATTCAGGAGTCTGTGCATGCTTGTGCTCAGTTGTGTCCAACTCTTTGTGACCCCGTGGACTGTAGCCCGCCAGGATCCTCTGTCCATGTGATTCTCCAGGCAAGAATACTGGAGTGGGGTGCCATTCCCTTCTCCAGAGGATCTTCCCGACCCAGGGATCAAACCCAGGTCTCCTACATTGGCAGGTGGGTTCCTTACCACTGAGCCACCTGGGAAGCCCATCCAGGAGCCCATACTGATATAAATAAATGATTGGATAAAATAGTTGAGGGATAGTAGGCAAATCTCCCATGCAGAAGAATTCCAAATAATTTATGTAGATATTCTACCCTCAAGGAGGTGCAGCATAGTTCTCCACTAATCTTAAGTGTGGGCTCTGTATAGTGACTTCTTTCTAAAGAGGACAATTTGGGAAGATGAATAAATAGGAGAGGAGAAACCTGACAGCCAGATGATCAAGGTCAACATCAATAGCGAGACGTCATATTGATAGTATGAACCTTTGATATGATGTGATGAGAAGGGAACTTGCCCTCTGTTGTCTTTCTTCCCCAAACTCATAACCCTGGTCATATTCGGAGAAAGACATCAGATAGTTCCCGGCTGAGGGGCATTCTATAAAATGCCTAACCAGTACTCCTCAAAACTGCCAAGGTCATAAAAGCAAGAAAAGTCTAAGAAACTGTCAAAGCCAAAGAGAGCCTAAGGCAAGAGCTAAATACAACTTAGTACCCTGAATTAGATCCTTGAACAACAACAACAACAAATTAGGCAAAAACTAAGCTATCCATAGTTGTTTCTTAGGCACAATAAATGCACCATACCAAAGTAAGATGTTAATATCAGAGAAAACTGGGTATAGAGTATATAGAACTTCTCTGTGCTATCTTGGCAACTTTCTATAAGTCTAAATTTATTCTAAACTTCGTAAAGTTTATTTTTGAGATGTGATACCTATTTTGCAACAACTGAAATATCCTATAAATCTAACAACTGATGTGCACCTGGGCATCCAAAGTGGACTGGGGGATGAAAAGGACTAGGGGAAACCTCTTTGGCTGTCTCTAAATAACAGACGTGATTTGCTCTCTTTCTCGCTTGTCTCTTATTTGCACAGGGTACAGAGCCTGGCCATAGATTGTGCTAGGATGTTCATTTTTGTAATATGAGGCACCTAAAGAGGGACTGCTACTTCTTTTGGGTCCAGTCCCAGGTTCCCAAAGGAAATGGTCATCTGCTGTGGGACAGGAATCCACCTGCTGCCAGCAGCTGTGATAGGCAGGGTCAGGGACTCTGATTACCCGAGCAGCTCCAGTTGTCTGTTCACTCCAGACAATCAATTATCATCAAAGAAATAGTTACATGTATGTACGTGGTTTCTCAGAGACCCCCTGCAGATAGTAGCAAGCCATGGAGAGGTGGGACAAGGAAGAGGAGTTTCTCACAGGGTGGAGAGCGGTGGGGATGGCAGGGTAACTCCCTCTAAATAAAGAATGGCCATAAGCATATAAGATTTGGTGGGGGAGCAGGCTTAATATAAAATGTAAATACTTAGCACAGTCCAAAACCCCTCTCCACACTTCTGAAACCCTCAAAGCTCTGCAAACCAAAAGGTTTTCCATAGCTCATTTGGCAGCAAACCTGTCCTGAACTGATGGGAGGCTAATTATAGGCTCTACAGATCCCATTTAGTGTGAATATTCATACCACTTGCCAAAGAAATATTAATGTATTTGATTACAGGATTGTCCCTAAGCTCTACTAGAAGTAATACGTAATAAATTGTATATGTTACAGTATTACCTTAATAAAATCTGAAAACCTCTGAATTACAGTGCTTAATTGCTCCCATGAGCTTCATTTAAAGGATACACATATAATAGAACATATATTGAAGAACATAAATGTCAATTGCCGTGTAGCACTGAAAATAAGAGCTACAAAAATAAAAACCATAGAAGAAAACAAAGAAAAAAAAACTTTAAACATTGAAAGAAAAGTACACAGTATCTATGCTGGTTTTGGAGGACAGGCTAACTCTGTTATCGAGAATAATTCTGTCTTCAAATCTGTTATTTTTTTAATTATCAAAACAAGTTTGGACATAAACAGGGCAGATACTATTGACATTATTGCCTTTTATGGATAAGAGAGTGGTACCTAGAGAAGATTCTACTATGAAAAGGATAGGGTCTCAGTTGCATGCCTTCTAATCGCTAATCCAGCACCCTTCAATTGTAGGACTTTGTGTCTCAGATGGAAAGGAGTTATTGAATTGGCATTTTCAGCATGTAGGTAAAAGCATACCAAAGCTACTTAATATGCAGTTTCTTTGATGCTTGAGGACTATGAAAAGAAAAGTTTGCCAAGGATCCTTGGGAAGGTTGGTGGTGAGGTAGCCTTCTGTAGTAGGATAAAATATCTAGGGTTCCTATTTCCTTGGATCTAAATCCCTTATCAGCCACAAGTGCCCTTGATCAAGCTACCTCTTTAGGCTACTGTGGGCTCTCACATGACATTTTATAAATAAAGTGTCACATGGTGTATTCCATAAAAGATAGATTTTCTCCTTCAAACTCCTTTCTCTGGAAGTCACCCAAACGTCCCTTCCCAGGTGAATCTTCAGTTCAGTTCAGTTCAGTTCACTTCAGTCACTCAGTCGTGTCCGACTCTTTGCGACCCCATGAATCTCAGCACACCAGGCCTCCCTGTCCATCACCATCTCCCGGAGTTCACTCAGACTCAAGTCCACCGAGTCCGTGATGCCATCCAGCCATCTCATCCTCTGTCGTCCCCTTCTCCTCCTGCCCCCAATCCCTCCCAGCATCAGAGTCTTTTCCAATGAGTCAACTCTTCGCATGAGGTGGCCAAAGTACTGGAGTTTCAGCTTTAGCATCATTCCTTCCAAAGAAATCCCAGGGCTGATCTCCTTCAGAATGGACTGGTTGGATCTCCTTGCAGTCCAAGGGACTCTCAAGAGTCTTCTCCAACACCACAGTTCAAAAGCATCAATTCTTCAGCGCTCAGCCTTCTTCACAGTCCAACTCTCACATCCATACATGACTACTGGAAAAACCATAGCCTTGACTAGACGGACCTTAGTCGGCAAAGTAATGTCTCTGCTTTTGAATATGCTATCTAGGTTGGTCATAACTTTTCTTCCAAGGAGTAAGCGTCTTTTAATTTCATGGCTGCAGTCACCATCTGCAGTGATTTTGGAGCCCAAAAAATAAAGTCTGACACTGTTTCCACTGTTTCCCCTTCTATTTCCCATGAAGTGATGGGACCAGATGCCACGATCTTCGTTTTCTGAATGTTGAGCTTTAAGCCAACTTTTTCATTCTCCTCTTTCACCTTCATCAAGAGGCTTTTTAGGTCCTCTTCACTTTCTGCCATAAGGGTGGTGTCATCTGCATATCTGAGGTTATTGTAACAGGAATCATATCCTCAATGCTGAGAAATACGAGACTGTAGACCATACACTTCATGAAAGCAGAAACCCATTGTGTACCCAGCATAACACAGAGCTTGGTATGAAGCAGGTGCTCAATTTATATTTGTTGAGTGAATAACTAGAGGAAGACTGGGAATTGGTCATTGGACGAAATCTCACATCAGAGGCAAGGAAATCCTCAACAGTCAGTCAAATTAGGTGATTTAACACTCAGAATAAATTCCCTCCTGCACTGCAGTTATTTATGGTTTTTCACTATTCAGTGACAATGCTTTTCTCGTTCAGTGTCAGTGTGGGAACCCTGGACTTCCCAGGGGGCTCAGTGGATAAAGAATCCACCTGCAGTGCAGGAGATGCGGGATCAATCCCTGGATCGGGAAGGTCCCCTGGAGGAGGGCATGGCAACACACTCCAGTATTCTTGCCTAGAGAATCCCATGGACAGAGGAGCCTGGCAGGCTACAGTCCATGGGGTCGCAAAGAATTGGAAGCAAATGAGTACATGGGAACCCCAGGAATGATTGCTAGTTAGCTCCTCAGTTCTGGGCCCTGTGCCCCTCTGCTTTCTACTCCTCAAGTGCTCCCCATCAATAGCAATTCTGAGACTTGTGTTGCCTCCGTAAGATTCTAAACTCTTATAAAAGTCCAAAAAATCCACAAAAGGACCAAAATCTATTGAAACTTGAGAATTTAATCTTATTTAAGTAAGCCTCCATTTATTTGCTACATTTGGTCCTTTTATTTTTCATGAGAATGTTTCATATAACTTTAAAAAACTTATTTAAATATTTGTAGTAATTAAGAGAATTACTATAACAGATGTTAAAATAGCCATAGTAAAAAAAAAAAGTTTTTGCATGGTATATAGAACAAATATGGGCTTCCCAGGTGGCACAGCGGTAAAGAATCCACCCACCTAGAAGAAGATGCAAGAGACATGGGTTCGATCCCTGGGTCAGAAAGATCCCATGGAGTAGGAAATGGCAACCCATTCCAGTATGCTTGGCTGGAAAATTCCATGGACAGAGGAGCTTGGTGGTCAACAGTCCATGAGGTCACAGAGTTGAACATGACTGAGCACACACACAGAACAAGTATATCTTATATGTGAATTTCATACATTGGGTGTATGAAATACAGTATTTTAATATGGAAATTCAATTTTAATTCCTATTTGGAAGAATATTTTATAATTCTTTTTCCATATCATTGCACAGTTTCTTCCTCTTTGCATGGCCATAGTAGAGTGACACCCAACCCAGACCACAGCATGTGGGCATATATTTTAAATGGATATAAATTTTAAATGTTTGGTTCCCTTAAAGATTTGTGCTTGTGGTTACAAATCTTTAAATCTAAAAAAAGGAAAGTAGCCCATTTCTTTATCAAGACATAGGCAAAATATAGCAGGCATTTTTAAGGAAGAAAAATTGCAATGCCTCAACAAATCTGCTTGAAGGATGCCTAGAATAAACTCATCATAAGAAAAATAATCGAGTATTGCACCACAAGGAAAGGAATATCATGCAAATGAAAAGGAAATGAAAAAGTGCTAAAACACCCTGTCTAACCACATGTAAAAAAATTTCCCAGGCACAAATCTTTTCCTTTTTTCTGGAGTTGAAAAAATACATAAATTAAAATGCCCTGATATAAGTGAATATAATGAATCTTAACATGTAGACACATTTCAGACCAAAATAGAGAATATTTCCAGTACTTCAGATAGTTTTAGTTCCCCTTCACAGTCAACACCTCCCCTTAGAAGTAACTACTGTTCTGACTTATTTAACTATTGATTAGTCTTGCCACTTCTTGAATTTCATATCAGTGGGATTTTACAGTATGTATTCTTTTATGACTGGCTTCTTTTGCAGAATGTAATGTTTGTGGAATGTTCCCATGTTCATATAACTATAATTTCTTCCTCTTTGTTGTCCATTTTCCTGTTGATGGCATCACTTCCAGGTTTTAGTTTATTAAGTATTAAATCTGCTATGAACACTTGATATATAACTTTTGATGGATATATACATTCTTTCATTTTAAGACTATGCCTATGAATGGAATTGCTGGACCACAGGGTATGAATATGCTTGGCTCCAGTATATATTGACAGTTTTGCCAACTAGTTGAAGCAATTTACATTTCCCCAGTAATGTATGAGAGTTCCAGTTGTTCCACATCTGTGTCAACACTCATGTCAGTCTTTTTCATTTTGGCCATTCAGATGGTATTTAGAGGTACTTCGTTGTAGTTTTAACTTGTGTGTATGCTCAGTTGCTCAGTCATGTCCAACTCTTTGCAACCCCATGGACTGTAGCCCACCAGGCTCCTCTATGCATGTGATTTTTCAGGCAAGAATACTGGAGTGGGTTGCCGTTTCCTCCTGTAGGGGATCTTTCCTGCATCCACATCACCTGCATTGCAGTTGAATTCTTTTACCGCTGAGCCACCTGGGAAACCCAGTTTTAACTTGCATGCCCCTAATGACTAACGATGGGGAGCACCTCTTCATATACTTAGTGGTCATTTATATTCTTTTGTGAAGTGCTTATGCCAAGTTTTTGTATGTTATCTTATTGCCTAACCACAATTTTTGAGTTTAACTCAATTATCTGAGTATACCATGCTGAGTTCTACATAATTTTAGTAAACCAATCTAATAAGATTTTTCAGAGGTAAGACCTTTTACCGTTTAAGAAGTCCTCTATGGTGGTTTTCAAAATGACTATTTTTTAAAGTGTAGAATTCTATATGATAGGGTTCTTATCCTATATATATTATTAGAAGTGAGAAAAATTCCTGCACAGTTTAGTAGTTCAGAGCATAGATTCCGAAGCCAAGATGCCTAGATTCAGGTCATATGATGTTGGTTGTACTTATATGCTTCTGACACCTCATCTGTATAATGGGTATCATGACAGCACTTGCCTCATAGTGGAGATGATTTGGGTTAACCCATATAAAGCTCTTGAGAGTATCTGTAGTGTACAGCATTATTGATAACATTACTGGGAGTGGGGGGGTTCAGATTATGCCCTCATTGTGTCTGTTCAATCAAAAGGCGGCTGAAACATCATCCAGTGAATTGAGGATGCACTCACATGTGGATCTGGACCACTCAAACAAAAACTGTGAAACTGGATGTGATTCTGCAGAACTGGCTGTGTGAAACGACCACTGAAATGATCACTGAAGCCTGTTGAAAATGTTCTTTCTGGTCCATTTGGCTTTGAGGACCCAACATATGCCTAATGGCTTCATTGGTATATGAGTTAGGGGGACCTAGGCCAAATTATACATATTCATGACTTGTAAATTGCTCAGTCTGGCTCTGAACAGGAAATAAAAGATTTAGGAGAAAAAGAACAGCTCCCCTTTCAGGCAGCCCAAGACACAGGAGCACTGTAATAAAATGAGAACTTGGGTTTCATAAGACTAAATTTCCAAAATCCATAATATACTCCTCTAAAGGTTATATATTCAAGGATATCCAAGTAGCCAGAGAGCACAAGTCAAATGTGGCAGGGGAGAAACTGCCTCAGTAAGAGCACTTTCTCTCTGTCAGTAACATAAAGAGGGCCATGAGCTTTTCCTTTCATTAAGTCCATCTGTCTAGGCTAGGTGCCTGGCAGTTCTTCTGCTAATGAGACTCTGCTCTTCCTGATACTAGAAGAAATAAGTCTTCCTTTCTACTCCTTTGCATGTGCCAGCATGATGTCAGGAACAATTTTTCAGAAAAGAGACATTTCAACATACAACATACATACAGTGACCAAGCTCCTCAGTCACTTGATGCGATTCAGACAGAGGACAGTGTTGACTGACTATCCTTCCTCTGCGAACTCAATAAATTCTGAGGGGAATCACACCGTTTATTATCAATGCCATCAGGATGTTAGCTTCCCATAAACACTCATGTAAGAATGTGCAATGATTTGCACTTGGTCATGATTTTCTCCTTTTGTACAATTCAAGTTATAACTACATGGATTTCTTGTTATCAGTATGTCCACTGAGCAGATAGTTATTTTTATCTTGTTTTTAAACCTAAGACTTCATGGATTTTAATAAAATGATTATTGAGAATTATTTGGTTCAAAGGAAAGATAGTCCTGGGACTCTGTATCACATGTTCTTTGGCCCAGTGTGGTAGTGAGAATTCTAAAAATGCCCTTCGCCACCAAGACTCCATGCCCCTTTCCCCCAGAAAATGTGCATGTGATGAGGTGTCACTGCTATGACTATCTTATGATGTATGGCAAAGTTGACCCTAACATAGGTAGATAATCCAGGTGGCCCAGATCTAATCACATGAATCCTTAAAAGCAGAAACCTTTCTCTGGCTGGTTGTGGAAAGTCCGAGTTTTGAAGCACACAGAAGATTCAACTCTGGCTTAAAGACAGAGTAGAGAAGGTCACAAGAGGAGGAGTGTGGGCAGCCTTAAGGAGCTGAGAGAGTCACCTGGCTGACAGAGATCAAGGGAATAGGTAACTCAGTCTACAACTATGAAGAATTGAATTCTGCCAGTAATAGGAATGAGCTTGGAAGAGCACTCTAAGTTCCAGATGAGGACACAGCTGACTGATACCTCGACTTCAGCCTTGTGAGACCCTAAGCAAACAACCTAGCCATGCTGAGCCTGACTTCAAACCTGCAGAAATCAGTTAATAAATGGGTGTCATTTAAAAGCCACTGAATTTGTGGTGGCATGTTACAGAGCGTTTAAACAACTAATAGTTCTAGTTTCTTCTCTTTGCATTCTTTTAAAAGGCCAAGCAAGGATTGGGTAGAGAAAATTAAAAGGTCTGAGAAACATGCAAAGATTAACACAGGTTATTAGATATCATGGAGCCATTTCAACAAGAGGAGGCTCCAGTTGACACCATCTTTATAGTAATTACCACAATACAATTGGGGCAAGGAAAAGAATATTGAGTCTTCTAGTGGGAATATAAGAGAGTTCACCAAGTGCTGGATTTGACAGTCATTTTTCCTCAAATTTGAATCATACCAGGAACGTCATCTTGCTTTTTGTGCTTCCCTTTCTTCTTCAACTTAGAAGGGGTCTTTCTCATTTCCCTAGCAACATGGCCAAGATCAGGAATGCCTTGACAGTTCCATCAATGAAATGGGAACATGCTGACATCATGTGTCATCATCACAAAATCCATTATTAAAGCCTACAGAGCATAGGTGTCACAACAAATAGATTAGGAGTATGCATCCCATGTGTGTTTAATACACAGCAAAAGTAAGAAGCCACTAAAGGAAGAATACAGTTCTCTACCCCCTACAAACTTCTAGTGGTTCTAAACTGTTTAAACTATTGTTCTGTCCTTAAATATTCTTACTAGTCAAATTAAATGCTGATTTGAGGAAAAGGAACTAATAGGAGAAGATAATTCAGTTCAGTATTGGCCTTTGGCTTTAAAGTCTGATAAAAGCAATTTCTTGCCTGCTTGTTTATCCTATACCTTTCTAGTGCTAACCTCTAGGACTCATCACAGCATTTTAAAGGGTACTGTAAACAGTGTTCATTGTTCAATCTCTGAAACATATTAATGCTTAAGCCTTCATCTTCATATGAAGAATTTTGATCAAGGTGTAAATAAAATGGCCTGAGCAACTTTATTCTATGAGCATTAATGAGAAACATCGATTTTATATCAGATATGACTTCTGTGATCCACAGTAATGGCATAGGCAGGTAAAGGTGAACAGCAAATCCCATTCTTGCTTTGTCCATGGTCTGATTACTCAGCTTGGGTAGAAAAAAAGATAATTGCAAGGTGAAGGATGTATGTTGTCCTTGATGTGAGTCATAGACTCTTTATACCTACAGATCAAACTGTCTAATAAATATTCTTCCTTTTTTTGCACTAGAGTAAAGGTGAACATTTAATTGATGCCTTCATTTTTCTCTTCTCTGTTCCTGATGGCTGTACATGCTCTATTTTCCTACGGGGTTATATTTTCTAGTCTCTTTCTCTGGGACGAGAATTAAGTTATACTCTTAGGAATATAAAACAGAAAAATACAGAGAAATAATCGTAAACTCTATTTCTTTGACTTTTCTTCTTTGAGTCCATAATTACACACTGTGCACAAATATGCGTGCAAATGACAGAGTCATTTTTCAAAGAAAAATGCTTTGAACATAGATCTAAACCAAACACGGCTCTCAATCCATTATCTATCTTGCCTCTTTGTAATTAATCTAAAGGAAAGACTAGAACAAGAACTCATCACAGCTTTTGGAACAGAGTCCACCTGGGGCCTGCCGAACTTGGTGCAATATTAGATGGCTGGTTTTCCCACAGTGTGAGATGATAGATGTGCTTTGAAAAATACTTAAAGGGCTTTTATTTGTTGGGTTAATTAAAACTGCCCATTTGCTTGCTTGTTCCCTTGCTTGTCTTCCTTGTAGAATACCTCAGTTGATCCTCTGTGAGTTGAGAAGTATCACAATTCAAGTTTATGCAAAAATAGCTCTTCTACCACCTGACCTAAATTTATGAATATACCATGAAAGCCATTTCTCTGGAATAAATGGAGACATTTGAACAGTGCTACAGAAGACTAGTCATCTAAGAAAAAAAAGTATCCAATTCTAATGCATGTTTATGTACCAAGCATGGTGCAAAAGTTATTTGTTTGATAATACATGTTATTTAATGCTTAACATCTATATGGTGAAGATTTTATTATTACAGATGAAGAAATTCAGCCTACAAAGATTTATTATTTAGACTTAGATTGTGTGACCAAGAAATGGCAGAAAGAAGATTTGAATCTAGACAAAGGTGAGAAGCCATATGATTTATGGCTCTGTTTTAGGTTCAATTCAGGTAATAGGCATATAGCACTTGTACTGACTGCTTACTTGGTACTGGAAACTGTAATGAATCTTATGTGTGATTAACTCATTAAACACTTTAATTGACTCACTTAATCCAAAAAGCGATTTGATTTAGAACACACCTGAATGGTCTAGTGGTTTTCCCCACTTTCTTCAATTTAAGTCTGAATTTGGCAATAAGGAGTTCATGATCTGAGCCACAGTCAGCTCCCGGTCTTGTTTTCGCTGACTGTATAGAGCTTCTCCATCTTTGGCTGCAAATAATACAATCAATCTGATTTCAGTGTTGACCAATCTGGTGATGTCCATGTGTAGAGTCTTCTTTTGTGTTGTTGGAAGAGGGTGTTTTCTATGACCAGTGTGTTCTCTTGGCAAAACTCTATTAGCCTTTGCCCTGCTTCATTCCGTACTCCAAGGCCAAATTTGCCTGTTACTCCAGGTGTTTCTTGACTTCCTACTTTTGCATTCCAGTCCCCTATAATGAAAAGGACATCTTTTTTGGGTATTAGTTCTACAAGGTCTTGTAGGTCTTCATAGAACCATTCAACTTCAGCTTCTTCAGCATTACTGGTTGGGGCACAGGCTCGGATTACCGTAATATTGAATGGTTTGCCTTGGAAACGAACAGAGATCATTCTGTCACTTTTGAGATTGCATCCAAGTTCTGCATTTTGGACTCTTTAATTGATCATGATGGCTACTCCATTTCTTCTAAGGGATTCCTGCCCACAGTAATAGATATAATGGTCATCTGAGTTAAATTCACCCATTCCCGTCCATTTTAGTTCGCTGATTCCTAGAATGTCGACGTTCACTCTTGCCATCGGCTGTTTGACCACTTCTAACTTGCCTTGATTCATGGACCTGACATTCCAGGTTCTGATGCAATATTGCTCTTTACAGCATTGGACCTTGCTTCTATCACCAGTCACATCCACAACTGGGTATTGTTTTTGCTTTGGTTCCATCCCTTCATTCTTTCTGGAGTTATTTCTCCACTGATCTCCAGTAGCATATTGGGCACCTATCAACCCAGGGAGTTCCCCTTTCATTATCCTATTGTATTGCCTTTTCATACTGTTCATGGGGTTTTCAAGGCAAGAATACTGAAGTAGTTTGTCATTCCCTTCTCCAGTGGACCACATTCTGTCAGATCTCTCCACCATGACCCTCCCATTGTGGGTGGCCCCACATGGAATGGCTTAATTTCATTGAGTTAGACAAGGCTGTGGTCCTAGTGTGATTAGATTGGCTAGTTTTCTGTGATTACGGTTTCAGTGTGTCTGCCCTCTGATGCCATCTTGCCTACGGACAGAGGTTCATGACATTGTACAGGAGACAGGAATCAGGATCATCCTCATGGAAAAGAAATGCAAAAAAGCAAAATGGCTGTCTGAGGGGGCCTTACAAATGGCTGTGAAAAGAAGAGAGGCGAAAAGCAAAGGAGAAAAGGAAAGATATAAGCATCTGAATGCAGAGTTCCAAAGAATAGCAAGAAGAGATAAGGAAGCCTTCCTTAGCAATCAGTGCAAAGAAATAGAGGCAAACAACAGAATGGGAAAGACTAGAGAGCTCTTCAAGAAAATCAGAGATACCAAGGGAACATTTCATGCAAACATGGGCTCAATAAAGGACAGAAATGGTATGGACCTAACAGAAGCAGAAGATATTAAGAAGAGGTGCCAAGAATACACAGAAGAACTGTACAAAAAAGAGATTCACAGCCCAGACAATCATAATAGTGTGATCACTGACCTAGAGCCAGACATCCTGGAATGCAAAGTCAAGTGGGCCTTAGAAAGCATCACTACGAACAAAGCTAGTGGAGGTGATGGAATTCCAGTGGAGCTATTTCAAATCCTGAAAGATGATGCTGTGAAAGTGCCGCACTCAATATGCCAGCAAATTTGGAAAACTCAGCAGTGGCCACAGGACTGGAAAAGGTCAGTTTTCATTCCAATTCCCAAAGAAAGGCAATGCCAAAGAATGCTCAAACTACCGCACAATTGCACTCATCTCACACGCTAGCAAAGAAATGCTCAAAATTCTCCAAGCCAGGCTTCAGCAATACGTGAACTGTGAACTTTCAGAGGTTCAAGGTGGTTTTAGAAAAGGCAGAGGAACCAGAGATGAAATTGCCAACATCCGCTGGATCATCGAAAAAGCAAGAGAGTTCCAGAAAAACATCTATTTCTGTTCTATTGACTATGCCAAAGCCTTTGACTGTGTGGATCACAATCAACTGCGGAAAATTCTGAAAGAGACGGGAATACCAGACCACCTGACCTGCCTCTTGAGAAACCTATATGCAGGTCAGGAAGCAACAGTTAGAACTGGACATGGAACAACAGACTGGTTCCAAATAGGAAAAGGAGTACGTCACGGCTGTATATTGTCACCTTGCTTATTTAACTTATATGCATCATGAGAAACACTGGGCTGGAAGAAGCACAAGCTGGAATCAAGATTGCCGAGAGAAATATCAATAACCTCAGATATGCAGATGACACCATCTTGTGACAGAAAGTGAAGAGAAACTAAAAAGCCTCTTGATGAAAGTGACAGTGGAGAGTGAAAAAGTTGGCTTAAAGCTCAACATTCAGAAAATGAAGATCATGACATCTGGTCCCATCACTTCATGGGAAACAGATGGGGAAAAGTGGAAACAGTGTCAGACTTTATTTTTTGGGCTCCAAAATCACTGCAGATGGTGACTGCAGCCATAAAATTAAAAGACGTTTACTCCTTGGAAGGAAAGTTATGACCAACCTAAATAGTATGTTGAAAAGCAGAGACATTACTTTGCCAACAAATATCTGTTTAGTCAAGGCTAAGGTTTTTCCCGTAGTCATGTATGGATGTGAGAGTTGGACTGTGAAGAAAGCTGAGCACCGAAGAATTGATGCTTTTGAACTGTGGTGTTGGAGAAGACTCTTGAGAGTCCCTTGGACTGCAAGGAGATCCAACCAGTCCATCCTAAAGGAGATCAGCCCTGGGTGTTCATTGGAAGGAATGATGCTGCAGCTGAAATTCCAATACTTTGGCCACCTCATGCGAAGAGTTGACTCACTGGAAAAGACTGTGATGCTGGGAGGGATTGGGGGCAGGAGGAGAAGGGGATGACAGAGGATGAGATGCCTGGTGGCATCACCGACTCGATGGACATGAGTCTGGGTGAGCTTCGGGAGTTGGTGATGGACAGGGAGGCCTGGCGTGCTGTGATTCATGGGGTCGCAAAGAGTTGGACACTACTAAGTGACTGAACTGAACTGAATCCAACAAGGAGTGAGGTAGGGACTCTCAGCAGCCCATTTTATAGTTTTATAAACTAAGGCAAGAGAAGAACTTGCAATCAATAGAAAGAGAGTATGGGAGAGCTGGAATTTGAACTCAGAAAATCTTGCACCAGAGACTATGCTTTTAACCATGGCCTCTCCTTGTGTCACTAAATAATTAATAACTTGAACCTTCCCCATGAGAAGGAGTCAGAAAAGAAAACTTAATTTGGGGAATTTGACTCAGTCTCAAATCAATCCAGAGGGCTTAGAAGAAGATATTTGGGATGTGCAGGTGGACATGTGACAGAAGTGACCAAGGGTGATAACAGTCCAGAGGGGAAGCTTTAATTAGAGAGGGAAGGGTCCATTGGTCAAGGAAGGTGGGCACCCAAATTGCAATAACCTTGTAGTTAGTTTTGCCTAGGGAGGCACAATCCTTTGCTGGTGCTGAAAATATGAAAGTGAAAGTGAAAGTTGCTCAGTTGTGTCTGACTCTTTGTGACCCCATGGACTGTAGCTCACCAGGCTCCTCTGTCCATGAGATTCTCCAGGCAAGAATACTGGAGTGGGTAGCCATTCTCTTCTCCAGGGGATCTTCCCAACCCAGGAATTGAACCTGGATCTCCTGCATTGCAGGCAGATTCTTGACTGTCTGAGCCACCAGGGAAGCCCTGGTGAAAACAGGAAAGGACTGTTTACTCTGGGTTGAAGCTTTCCTTTCCTGCCATCTGGATCCCTGGCCCTCATAAAAAACAATGACAGCCACATTTGGGCCAGGCTTCACAACTACAACAACCTGAGTAAAGCAGGCAAAATAAGTCATCATTCTCCTTCACATTAGCTAGAGAAAGCCTGTCAGGAGGAAGCATACACAGATGTTGAGCATCATCCAGAGGGATCCAAAAATGTCTAATTAAACATAAAGCAAAACAGAGGAAGGAACAACAGGGTGGTGTTCAGGGCCCACTGGGGCCACACAGAGGCTCAAGAATTAAGGGCCATTTTAAGGAAATGCCATAAATACACTTGCCCTAAAACATTCCTCCCAAACACATCTGACTTCAACTGTGGGAGTTGAAAGATGCATGGAGTCAAGCTAAATGTTGATTTCAATAATAGCCATAACAGCCTACATTTGTGTGGCATGTTAAATTTACAAGTGACTTTCAATCCATTGTATCATTTAATTTCTGGAGCGAGCAGTCTTCAAAGGGAGGCAGGTCTAGATCTCCTTCACAAAGGAGACAATTAAGGGCCCAAGTCCCACAACCACTGCCTGACAAAGCTAGAGTTGGATCCAGATCTCATGACTCTTGGCCTGAGGATATATGAGGTTGAACAGGACTACTTGGAGGGAGGAACAGCTGGGGAGCAAGGGAAACCCATGAATCAAGGAAAGCCACAGCCAGGACATAGGTACCAAGAGAAAAATGGTCTAAAGCTAAAGACAAACACGATTTATTTTAATTAAGGTAAGAAAGATGGAGGTGTGTGGTTGTGTAAGTGAAGGAGCAGTCACATTTAGCTGGTCATTTACCTGGTCAGATCATGGGAAGGTACATTGAAGTATTGGCTTTTGAGATGAGTAGGATATCTCAAGCAGAGATGGAGTGGAAAGAATTTTAAGGTGGAAAAAAAGACCTGTATGGATGTAAAGAAGCAGAAATCAAGGGCATAAATGAAGAATAATAAATTGCCCAGTGCAATGGTTCCATTGCCTATGTGAAAGGGGAAAGCAGAAGACAAAGCTAGAAAGGATGGGGGGAATAATATCTGAGGCAGTTTTTAATATTAAGCTAAATAGTTTGATCTTAATTCATTAAGCTTTGGAGAACCAACAACAGTTTGTAAACATGGAGGTAATACAATGTCTGTCTCATGAGTTTCTTGTAAGATGTTGGTGAAGTACGGATACTAAAGTGCTTTATAAAAACATGATTTAAGGAATAAATATTACTATTATATAACTGCATTCTTTCATTTATTCACTCATCCATTCATTTAACAAGTATTATTTGAAGGTCTATTATATATCAGGCATAGTCTAGGCACTTGGTATTCATAAACGAGTAAGACTTATCACTATGCACGGAAGCTCACAGTCTAGTGGGGAAAACAAACATTTATATAATTGCAATTAAGCGCTCTGAGGTAAATGTCCATATGGTTCTGTGAAAGTACAGAAGGAAGGTTTGATGAACTCTTCCTCGAAGAGTCACAAGGAAAGTGATACTTGAACTGAATCTTGAATATCCATAAATCTAAAAATGTAGGAGTTAAAATTATTAAACTTTAACAAAGCACAGGAGAAAATCTGAGATACTGGATTAGACAAAGTTCTCTCAGACAAATGACAAAAAACACAAACCATAAAATTAAAAGTGCTAACATGGACCTTATTAACTTGAAATTGGCATTTAAGAAAATGAGAAATGCAAGACACAGACTGGGAGAAAATATCTGCAAGACATATAACTAAAGAGAAAGCTTTTATCCAAAATATTAAAAGAGCTGTACAAGTCAATAATAACAAGACAAACAACCCAATAAAATGGTGGGCCAAAAAGTTTTAACAGACACTACAAAGAAGATATGCAAATAGTCAATACACACAACAAAAGATTCTTGACATCATTAGTCATTAAGGTGATGCAAAATCAAATCACAATGAGACACCATTATACATCTCTGGAATGCTTACAGTTAATGAGACTGGTTATACTAACGTTGGTAGGAATGTGGAACAACTGAAATCCTCATGTATTGCTGCCGGGAATGTAAAATGTGAAAGCCTATTTGACAATAATATGGCAGTGTATGATAAAGAGACACTTACCATATAACATAACAATCCCACTCCTAGGCATTTATGCAAGAGAATAAGACATAAATCCACATAGAGACTTGCATGTAAGTATTTACAGTAGTATTATTCATGATATTCTAAAACTGAACACAATCCAAATGTCCATCAATAGTTGAATGAATAAGCTCACTGTAGTATAACTATACCATGAACTTTAAGAGTATAAGGACAGATGGTCCTTATTTATTTGCAGAACTGAAACTAAATTAAGGCCATAAAGGAGAAAATATAGTGCATAATGGCTTTATGCTTTGACAGTGTAGCTACAGCACAGCTAGCAACAATCAGAGGACTGTAAGGTCACTGCCTAATGATTCAAAAATATTTAAGCAACTTCAAATAAACGTTTTTAATGCAAAGGGACTAACATAACTTTTAAAGCAAATAAAGTTCAAGATGCAATATGTCATCTTTCTCCCTAATATTTGAGTTCTCCAACTTGCCTCATCTGATTTCAAACATATTCCTATTTAAGTCATTTTCTCTATCAAGTCAGGGATACATGGATTTTGATCACTTACTCTTAAAAAAAGAAAAACACTAGAGCTAAAAAATGTTATCCAAAACATCTGGATAACTGGTGATTTCCAAAAAGTTGATCTTTAAAATTCTTTACCACTGTATTAAATTAGTTACTCGACAAATATGTAATGCAATGACTGTTCAATGCAAGAATTCTATTGTTTTTTAGTTGCTAAGTCATGTCCGACTCTTTGCAACTACATGCACTGTAGACTGAGAGGCTACTCTGTTTATGGGATTTCCTAAGCGAGAATACTGGAGTGGGTTGCCGTTTCCTTCTCCAGGGGATCTTCCCACATTTCCTGCATTGGCAGGCAAATTCTTTACTGCTGAGCCATCAGGGAAGCCCACAAAAATTCCACATAAGACAAATAAAACATCAAGTTATAGATTCACATGAAACATCATCTGCCAACCCAAGGAACGTTATACTGTACATATTAAAGCATAATAGGAATAGTTCAGCTTCTAATTATCACAGGACTCCTGCACTAATCACCTTCAAGAACTAATCAAACATTGGCACAGGGAAAACAAAACCTAAACACACCATAATGACTATAGGGAAATCTCTGATGAAATATTAATATATATAATAAATGGCAATTTTGAAACCTTTCTCAAACTGTGTTTTACTCATGTTTGTCTCCATTAAGCCTCTAAGTAATTAAATAGGCAAACCGACTTGAGACAAGGAAATTGATTTTTTGCATAGGCCATTCTCAACAGAGTAGCAGACGTAAGAAAAAGGATCAATTTTTCTTCATGGTGTTCAAATTAAGCTCTGTTCAGGAAAAAAAAAAATTAACAAAATCCCGGTTCCCTTGTTGCCTTCTGTTCTTTTGTTCTTTAGTGACATGTTAATCAAGTAAATATGGCAAGAAGGGAAAATATATCACAATGTTCTTGTACCTTTGACCTTTGGGAAAACAATAAAGTCTCCTGGCTCATTAGAGAGTGCCTCCAACCACTCCTTTCAGCCTCCTCCCTAATGGAGCCTGAGCTTGAAACCTAAGGGTAGATCCCAGCTCTTTCCCACTCACCAAGGAGTTCTAATAGCTGTCTATGCAGCATGGGCCAAAAAAAGACAATGTGGCTTGTACATTGCATGTTTTTATTATAACAGAGGCAACTCACTCCTTTGCCTTCTACTTCATTACAATCTCACCTTCACCCCAACGCCCTCAAGTGCACAAGGATCTCATTTTCATTTGCATCCTCAAAAGAAACCTCAGAAAGACCCACATTTTTAATACATCCTGTATTAAAAATGCATCCTGTATTTTTAAGGCTACAGAAAACTTAACTATGGCAACCCAAGCTTGGCAAGCACTTTGATATGCGATTTTATTGCTTTAGTGACTTCATAAATATCCACTTATAATCTGGAATAAGTGCCATGCTGCTTAACTAAAAAATCAAAAGAATGTTTTGTGAATATGGGTGCTGAGAAGTGTGCTCTTGGATGGAAGGTAGAAGGAAGGATATTTTCCTACATCCTTTTGATTATCTACATAATGATATTAGTAAAACTCTGTGTATTCCAGATGTTTTTCTAGAACTCTTGCTTTTTTGATTATCCAACAGATGTTGGCAATTTGATCTCTGGTTCCTCTGCCTTTTCTAAATCTAGCTTGAACATCTGGAAGTTCATGGTTCACTTACTGTTAAAGCCTGGCTTGGAGAATTTTGAGCATTTCTTTGCTAGCATGTGAGATGAGTGCAATTGTGCGGTAGTTTGAGCATTCTTTGGCATTGCTTTTCTTTGGCATTGGAATGAAAACTGACCTTTTCCAGTCCTGTGGCCACTGCTGAGTTTTCCAAGTTTGCTGGCATATTGAGTGCGGCACTTTCACAGCATCATCTTTCAGGATTTGAAATAGCTCCACTGAAATTACATCACCTCCACTAGCTTTGTTCACAGTGATGCTTCCTAAGGCCCTCTTGACTTCACATTCCAGGATGTCTGGCTCTAGATGAGTGATCATACCATTGTGATTATCTGGGTCGTGAAGATCTTTTTTGTACAGTTCTGTGTATTCTTGCCACCTCTTTTTATTTTATTTTATTTTTTTAATTTTTATTTTTACTTTATTTTACTTTACAATACTGTATTGGTTTTGCCATACATTGACATGAATCCACCACGGGTATACATGTGTTCCCAAACATGAACCCCCCTCCCACCTCCCTCCCCATAACATCCCTCTGGGTCATCACTGTGCACCAGCCCCAAGCATGCTGTATCCTGCATTGGACATAGACTGGCGATTCGATTCTTACATGATAGTATACATGTTTCAATGCCATTCTCCCAAATCATCCCACCCTCTCCCTCTCCCTTTGAGTCCAAAAATCCGTTATATACATCTGTGTCTTTTTTTGCTGTCTTGCATACAGGGTCGTCATTGCCATCTTTCTAAATTCCATATATATGTGTTAGTATACTGTATTGGTGTTTTTCTTTCTGGCTTACTTCACTCTGTATAATCGGCTCCAGTTTCATCCATCTCATCAGAACTGATTCAAATGAATTCTTTTTAACGGCTGAGTAATACTCCATTGTGTATATGTACCACAGCTTTCTTATCCATTCATCTGCTGATGGACATCTAGGTTGTTTCCATGTCCTGGCTATTATAAACAGTGCTGTGATGAACACTAGGGTACATGTGTCTCTTTCAATTCTGGTTTCCTCAGTGTGTATGCCCAGCAGTGGGATTGCTGGGTCATAAGGCAGTTCTATTTGCAATTTTTTAAGGAATCTCCACACTGTTCTCCATAGTGGCTGTACTAGTTTGCATTCCCACCAACAGTGTAGGAGGGTTCCCTTTTCTCCACACCCTCTCCAGCATTTATTGCTTGCAGATTTTTGGATCGCAGGCATTCTGACTGGTGTGAAGTGGTACGTCATTGTGGTTTTGATTTGCATTTCTCTGATAATGAGTGATGTTGGTCATCTTTTCATGTGTTTGTTAGCCATCCGTGTGTCTTCTTTGGAGAAATGTCTTTGCCACCTCTTTTTAATATCTTCTGCTTCTGTTAGGTCCATACCATTTCTGTCCTTTGTTGTGCCCATCTCTGCATGAAAAGTTCCCTTGGTATCACTTATTTTCTTGAAGAGATCTCTAGTCTTTCCCATCCTATTGTTTTATCTATTTCTTTGCATTGATCACTAAGGAAGGCTTTCTTATCTCTCCTTGCTATTCTTTGGAACTGCATTCAAATGGGTATATCTTTCCTTTTCTCCTTTGCCTTTCGCTTGTCTTCTTTTCATACCTGTTTGTAAGGCCTCTTCAGACAACCATTTTGCCTTTTTGCATTTATTTTTCTTGAGGATGGTCTTGATCCCTGCCTCCTGTACAATGACATGAACATCCATCCATAGTTCGTCAGGTACTCTGTCTGTCAGGTCTAATCCCTTGAATCTATTTGTCACTTGCACTGTATAGTCATAAGGGGTTTGATTTAGGTCATATGGTCTAGTGGTTTTCCCTACTTTCTTCAATTTGAGTCTGAATTTGGCAATAAGGCAGCTCCTGGTCTTGTTTTTGCTGACTGTATAGAACTTCTCCATTTTTGGCTGCAAAGAATATAATCAATCTGATTTCAGTATTGACCATCTGGTGATGTCCATGTGTAGAGTCTTCTTGTGCTGTTGGAAGAGGGTGCTTGCTATGACCAGTGCGTTTCCTTGGCAAAACATAGTCAAAGGTATGGTTTTTCCAGTAGTCATGTATGGATGTAAGAGTTGGACTATAAAGAAAGCTGAGTGCCAAAGAATTGATGCTTTTGAACTGTGGTGTTGGAGAAGACTCTTGAGAGTCCCTTGGACTGCAAGGAGATCCAACCAGTCCATCCTAAAGGAAATCAGTCCTGAATATTCATTGGAAGGACTGATGCTAAAGCTGAAACTCCAATACTTTGGCCACCTCATGCAAAGAGCTTACCCATTTGAAAAGAGCCTGATGGTGGGAAAGATTGACGGCAGGAGGAGAAAGGGATGACAGAGGATGTGATGGTTGGATGGCATCACTGACTCAATGGACCCGAGTTTGAGTAAACTCCGAGAGCTGGTGATGGACAGGGAGGCCTGGCATGCTATAGTCCATGGGGTCGCAAAGAGTCAGACACAACTGAGCAACTGAGCTGATCTGATTACAGAAGATGTGTGTCAACAGTTCAACTATCATAGTGGAGTAGTCAGTACAGAGCATGTCATCTCTGAGATGACTGCGTGCAAACTTGAATATATTCTTTATTCTTCTCCTGTTGAATTTGAATAACACTTAGACCATAATCATTTGTGAAAGTGGTATTGCTCATGAGGGAAGAATCTGCCTATAAATGAAGTTCAAGCAGTAGCTTTTAAGTTCAGTGGACTCTTGAACATTGGTTTGAACCACACAGGTCCACTTATACATAGCTTTTTTCTGATAGTAAATACTAAAGTACTACATGATATGAAGCTGGTTGAATGAACAGATGCAGAACCAAGGGTATGGAGGGCTGATTGTAAACTGGCACTCAGATTTTTGACCACATGGAGGGTCAATGCCCCTAACTCCTAACACTGTTCAAGGGTCAGCTGTAAGTCTTGACCACTGTTTATCCCACATTTTGTAATTCCAAACCTTTGGATGGGGAGCAACATGGTTTTTTCAGATGTGAAGATCTGAGTGTTGAGAAATTTCAAAGTAAAACTAGGCCTGATATTATACTGTATATTGTAATATAACATTCTATAATTTTAAATTTAAAATATATTATTATATCAAAGTATACATATATATCACACAATTATAGCTTAATTCCATGTTATTGTATTCAGATGTTCCACAGTAAAATCAGGTTTGTTGAAAAGTAATGCTCCAAGGAACCAGCCTAACTTAGAACACAGGCAACTGCCTTTGCTTTGCCTGCTTTCTCAAGGCTGTCATCTAGTCAGTGCTTAGCCTGACTGAGCAGAAATCAAATCAGGGATGTAAATGAAGGCAGAGAGTCATCCTGATGTCCTTGAGGTGGGAGAAGAACACTGCTTTGGTCTCCCTCTCCAAGCTCACTCTCTACACATAGTTAGCATGTGAGTATTTCTCTCCCCTAATGCATTTGTAGTCCCTGAAATCAGCACCCACCTCTGGTAAGCTAAGCATGACAGATCCTGAACATACTTGGGGATAAAAGGTGTGGTACCTTAGACTTTTCAAGGTATTCTGAGATGTAGTAGAGAAGAGCTGTTTGGATAGACACCAATAAGACAGGTTTCATTTTGGAAATAGGAGATGCCAGATAAAAACAAACCAGGAGAGATCAGAGCCAGGCTGGGTTGTGCAGTGCATCTGTGAGCAGGGAGGGTTGCCTGCCAGAGCTCTCTATTACTCTTGCGGTGATGAGTACCCCTTCTTCCCCTCTACTCTGGCCAAGGACACCTGGACCGAGCCTCACTTCATTTTCTCTTCAGCCATCCCTGATTCACTCCCTGTTGTAGATCTGTAAGGTCTTCCCAGGTGGCACTAGCAGTAAAGAACCCGCCTGCCAAGGCAGGAGATGTAAGAGATGTGGGTTCCATCCCTGGATCCGGAAGATCCTCTGGAAGAGGAAATGTCAGCCTACTCCAGTATTCTTGTCTGGAGAATGCCATGGACAGAGGAGCCTGGTGGGCTACAGCCCAAGGAGTCACACAGAGCCGGACACAACTGAAGCAACTTAGCATGGCAATACAGTAGATCTGGAAAGGTAATAACCTGATCAGATTCCCATGCTACTGCTACTGCTAAGTCACTTCAGTCGTGTCTGACTTGTGCGACCTCATAGCCGGCAGCCCACCAGGCTCCCCTATCCCCGGGATTCTCCAGGCAAGAACACTGGAGTGGGTTGCCATTTCCCTTTCCAATGCATGAAAGTGAAAAGTGAAAGTGAAGTCACTCAGTCATGTCCGACTCCTAGCGACCCCATGGACTGCAGCCTACTAGGCTCCTCCGTCCATGGGATTTTCCAGGCAAGAGTACTGGAGTGGGGTGCCATTGCCTTCTCCACAGATTCCCATGGACGTTGGTGAAAATAATCCAAACTGAGGGTTCCTATATAACCCCCTTCTGACTCTTCAATGGCCACTATTCCCTGAAGGAATCTGCAGTCAGCTTCTGCAGCTGTACTTTTAAATTTGTTCTATTCTCAGAACCTGTCCAGAAGAAAGTTTCCATAGCTTGGTACTTATTTTCTGTTTTTAGGATTTTTTTTTTTCATTAAAGACACTTTTTTAATGAACTACAGTTGATTTACAATATTGTGCTAGTTTCAAGTGTACAACACTGACTCAGTCATACACATATGTGTGTGTGTGTGTGTATATATATATTCTTTTCCATTATAGTTTATTACAAGATATTTAATATAGTTCCCTGTGCTATACAATAAATCCTACAATCCTTTAGGATATTTTCTTAATTGCTTCCCTCTACATGCTCCGAATATTTGTGGGTTGAGTTGCTTATATTTGCACATTGTTGTTTTTCAATTTTTGCCCCAATATAAGGGAACTTCACTGTGAAATATGTAGTCTATGCCATGTATCCTTCTCTGTTATAGCATGCATGCATGCTTAGTCACTCAGTCATGTCTGACTCTTTGCAACCCCATGGACTGTAGCCCACCAGGCTCCTCTGCCCATGGGATTCTCCAGGCAAAGAATACTAGAGTGAAAAAAAAAGAATACTGGAATGGGTTGTCATGCCCTCCTCCAGGGGATTTCCCAACCCAGGGATCGAACCCAGGTCTCCTGCACAGCAGGCAGATTCTTTACCATCTGAGTCACCAGGGAAGCCCAAGTTATAGCATGGTTCTAGGCAAATCTATTTAATAACAATATAAAGACATTATTTTCTAACATAGATCCCTTCCTGTACTCAGAAACCTCCGTACTGTGGTCAAGGACCAGTAGTATGGGCATCACCTGGAAGCTTGTTAGAAATGTAGGCTCTCAGGCCTTGTCCCAGACTTACCTCACCATCTGCAATTTAACAAGGTCCCTAGGTGATTCATGTGCACATTAGCAGCAGCTTTTGAGGCAGGGACAGTACATCAGTCACATGGAGAACTCTAAAAAATTACCAAAGTTGGGTCCCACTCCTATAGATTCTAAATTTAATTAGTTTGAGGAATAGCCCCAATATAAAGTTTAAATTTCACGTTTAATTTAAAGGGAAGTCACAGATGAAAAACACTTCTCTAGCATAAACAACAGAGAAGGCAATGGCAACCCACTCCAGTACTCTTGCCTGGAAAATCCCATGGACGGAGGAGCCTGGTAGGCTGCAGTCCATGGGGTTGTGAAGAGTCGGACACAACTGAGCGACTTCACTTTCACTTTTCACTTTCATGCATTGGAGAAGGAAATGGCAACCCACTCCAGTGTTCTTGCCTGGAGAATCCCAGGGACAGCAGAGCCTGGTGAGCTGCCATCTATGGGGTCACACAGAGTTGGACATGACTGAAGCGACTTAGCAGCAGCAGCATAAACAATATTAGGTAAAATTTGTATGGTTAAAAGCCATACATGTTGTGTATTCAATGTTAGATTGGAAGATACTTGAGGGTCAAATCCACCTCTGCTATTTTTTGTGTGTCCTCCAAACTGCCTTCTGTACAGTGCTTAACATATGGTGGTTACTCACATGTTCATGCTTGAGGAGGTATTACAGCAACAGGTTAGGGTTCATGTCCTGGTTTTGCACGATATGACATCTTGGGCAGCCCCCTAAACTTGTTGGGAAGTCAATTTTTATCAGTCAAATATGAATGATTTTATATTAGTTATTAGTCATTCATCCAGTTGCCAAATATTTATGAGCATCTATTCTGTTCTAGGTGCTGTTCCAGGCACTGAGGATACATGCTTAAATAACAAAGATGAGAAAAGCTCTTGTCCTCTTACAACTTACATTATAATGAGAGATATGAATAACAAACTTAGCAAATAAAAAATAGAATGCAGAATAGAGGCATAGCGAGTTGTAAGCACTAATAAAAATGAAGCATAGTAAAGTATTGGAGAATAGTACATTGTTAGGTGAGACTGGGAAAAGCTAACTCAGCTGGCTCATAAGAGAAGAACTCTGAGGAGGGGACATTTGAGCAGAGATCAGAATGACGGAAGAAGGCAGCCAGGCAAACACAGCCTGAGATCCTGTAAGAATAAAAACCCTGTGGCAGAAAAATGCTAGGAGAGGTCAGGGAGAGACAGAGGGCAAGAGTCATTGCAGCAGGATTCTTTTTAATTGTCTCTAGTCTATGACTTAAGGAATCAGGTAGATTTCTTTCTTTAAGTTTTGAAACTATCAAAGCTTTAAGTGCATTTATGAGGAACACAAACTACCTGAAGGCAAAACTAGGGACAGCAGAAAAGTAACAGAAA
Organism: Capricornis sumatraensis; assembly: GCF_032405125.1. Lineage (NCBI taxonomy): Eukaryota > Metazoa > Chordata > Mammalia > Artiodactyla > Bovidae > Capricornis > Capricornis sumatraensis. Next base: position 132,868,411 of record NC_091092.1, on the reverse strand, counting down.
ACCAGAACATCATCATCATTGGCTCAACCTCTCTACTTAGTATAATATTCTGGTTTGGAATCTGCAGGAGTCTGTTCCCCAAACCATCACTGCACTAGGCAGTGCCTTGAGTTCAATGGATTTACTCCTGCTCTCTTGGGTGATAAAAGGTCCATTTAGGCACTCTCTTGCATCTGTCTCTTCTCTGATTTATAGAAGCTCTGTGAAGGGTTCAGAAAATCAGGATCAGGAGAAAGCCAACCCTCTGGGCCTGGAGTCCATGGTTCTGGTTCCAGACTTCATGAGTCTCTTGTTCCAGCCAAGACATGGAACATCACTATTTGAACTGTGGTGCTGGAGAAGATTCCTGAGAGTCTCTTGGACAGCAAGGAGATCAAACCATTCAATCTTAAGGGAAATCAACTCCAAATACTTGTTGGAAGGACTGACATTGAAGCTGTAACTCCAGTATTTTGGTCATCTGATGTGAACAGCTGACTCATTGGAAAAGTCCCTGATCCTGGGAAGGATTGAGGGCAGAAGGAGAAGAGGGCATCAGTGGATGAGATTGCTACATGACATCACCAATGCAATGGACATGAACTTGGGCAAATTCTGGGATATGGTGAGGGACAGGGAGGCCTGGTATGCTGCAGTCCATGGGGTTGCAAAGAGTCGGACACAACTGAGCAAATGAACAACAACAACAGCTTGCTTCTTAAACTACTTACCCCCACCCAGATATCATGGTTTTATTTGTACAGTTCAACTGCCAAAATCCATCTAGGTTTCAGAGATTTATGTCCCAATTATAGAAGTCCTAACTGCAAAATCCTAAAGTCAGAAATATAAGCTCCCAAAGAAACAGTGCTTGATGATGACGATTTGTGATGATGATAATGATTAATGTATCCATGATGGGTGTCACCTTTTCCACATGCTATTTGTCTCTAGTATAGCAGGTTAAATATACATAATTACAACAACATTGACCAATATAAGATAAACTTAACTGTTTCATTTCCCTTCTAAGCACCTCACATGTGTTATCAAATTAGATCCCCACAATCTTCTTATGCATTAGTTACTGTCATCTTCTCTCCCAGGAATCTGAGTCACACAGAGATTGCACAACTTATCCAAAGGCCAACAAGAAGTTACTGAACCAGGTCTGAAACTCCAAATTTTCTGATTCCAAAGCCTGAGCTCATAAATTAGCTTATAAAATTCAACTTAAGAATCTACTCTCTATGTAGCATTCCCTTCTCTCCCCCTCATCAGGTATAAGTACTAGAAGTAAAACTACATAATTCCCATTTTTAAATTCTTATTCTCTATCAGGCTCTGTGCTTAGTTCTATATTTATGTAACTGTTATAAAGTTAGGCTGTCTCCTGGTCAGGCAATAAAATGATTGTACTTCAAGTCCTATGCTGTAAAATTAAATTGCAGTTCTAGTCTTCATTGCATACTCTAGAAACTCCAGAAAGAGAATTACATTCATAATACAGAGCAATACTTCTTAGGATCCTTCTTTCCCTCCTTCACCATCCTCCCCCCATGCACCCTCCAGCCTACAAAGCAGTGCACAAGAGCTTCCTCCAACAACCCACTTCTTTCAAACTTCTAAAACTCTCCCCTGAAATCCATCCCAGTATGGTTTTTGTTCTCCTTTCGCCTCCTTCCTCATCCTTTCCAAATCCAGGGTTTTTTTTTTTTTTTTCTTGAGTAGCTTTGTATCCTTTCCAATATAAACAAGTCTACTATATTTTAGGCTTCTTTTGTCTGGGTTCTACACAGCCAATAGGATGAATGCTGAATCAACTGACCTCACCACAGAGGCAGAAGATCAACTAAAACCTTCCTCTTACGAGAAAAAGAGAAGACAGAATGGCCATCCATGTGCTTATATTTTGCCCTTGTCATATACAGTCTCTCAACTTATTATCACCACTCGGAGATGGGTTTAAATTTTTGCTATTTTAAGATTTTTAAACATGAAGATTAGCTCATTTACTTAACCAGAGAGGTTAAATTAATGCAGAGTCAGATTTGAATCCAGTCTGAGTAGATTAAAAATCCTGGAGTTTAGCCATTGGGTATGTGACCTCGTCCCTTCAACCTCCCTTCAGTGCTCCAGTGTCCTCTAGACCTGAGGTCAACAAGGGATGGTCCATGGGCCAAATTCAGCTTACTCTTTTTGTAAATAAAGTTTTCCTGGAAGGCAGTCACAGTCACTTATTTACATAGTGTTTATAGCTGCTTTTGCACTACAAAAGCAGAATTGAGTAGTTTTAACAGCAAATGTGGGCTTCCTTGGTAGCTCAGCTGGTAAAGAATCCACCTGCAATGCAGGAGACTCTGGTTCAATTCCTGGGTCAGGAAGATTTCCTGGAGAAGGGATAGGCTACCCACTCCAGTATTCTTGGGCTTCCCTGGTGGCTCAGATGGTAAAGAATCCTCCTGCAATGCAGGAGACCTGGGTTCAATCCTTGGGTTGGGAAGATCCCTGGAGGAGGGCATGGCAACACACTCTAGTATTCTTCCCTGGAGAATTCCCATGGACAGAGGAGCCTAGTGGGCTACAGTCCTTGGGGTTACAAAGAGTCGGACATGACTGAGCAACTAAGCACACACACAAACACACAACAGTGAATGCATGGCCCACAGAACCTAAAATAATCACCATGTGGCCCTTTACAGATAAAGTCTACTGACTCTTGCTCAAGTAGATGACCCTCACAGCATTTCTAGCAATTAACTGGAAACAGCAATTCATCACAAATAGTTTTTAAATAATTTGGTAATTTGATAAGTTTGTTAAAAATGGTAAACTGGTCATTCAATAAATTTATTTGTTATGAATTGGGTTCTGGAAAACTATGTCAAGCAAATTCATTCAAGAAATATTTATGGAGTATCTACTATCTACTATGTGCCTGATTCTCTTGGGATTTGTGAATAAAAAAGACCCTCTGTACTCTTACAGGTTTCATTCCTGCAGGAGGAGACAAATAGCAAACAATACATACAGTAAATAAGTAAACAATATGGTACTTCAGAGTAATATGTGCTTTGGGAAGAGGGGAGGAAAAGTCAATGGGAGATGGAGAGGACAAATGAAGGGATGCAATTTTAAAAAGTGTGGTCAGAATTGATTTCATCAAGAAGATGATACTTGTGTGTGTGTGTGTTAGTCACTCAGTTGTGTCCGACTCTTTGAGACCCCATGGAGCGTAGCCTGCCAGGTTCCTCTGTCCATGGAATTCTCCAGGCAAGAATACTGGAGTGGGTTGCCATTTCCTACTGAGGAGGGACTAAATGGAGCGAAGAGAAAGGTACATCGATATCTAGGAAAGAACATTCCAGGCAGACAGAATAGACCGTGCAAAGACGCTAAGGCAAGAACAACAAAGAAGACTGCTTCTGGAGTAGAAAGTAAAAGGGATAGTAGATGAGGTCAAAATGATTCTGGTCCATGGTCCAGGTAGATTCTTGTTGACCACTGGAAGGATTCCAGTTTATATTCTAAGTGAAATACAGGCCACGGAAGGTTTGAATAGAGAAGCAACAAGATGATTTATGTTCTAAAAAGGTTACTACAGCTGCTTTGTTGATTATAGACTCTGGAAGACCAAGGAAGGGAGTGGGGATACTAGTGAGGAGTCTGTTACAGTCATTCAAATGAGATGCTAGAGAGTGGACCCAGTGGCTGGCAGGGGGGAGATGAAAAATGGTCACATTCTGGTGGGTGTATACTGAAGAAAAACCAACATCTTCCTGATAGGTTGGATATGGAATTTAAATGAAAGAAAGTAGTATAGCATCTAGAATGATGGAGTTACCAACCAACATGACCATGAGAAAGATGGAAGGTACAATGGGTTACTACATATGCCCACTAGAAATAAAAGTAGAATTATTCAATTGGCACTGGATACACAGTTCAGTTCAGTCACTCAGCCATGTTCGACTCTTTGCGATCCCATGAATTGCAGCAGGCCAGGCCTCCCTGTCAATCACCAACTCCTGGAGTTCACCCAAACTCATGTCCATCGAGTCGGTGATGCCATCCAGCTATCTCATCCTCTGTTGTCCCCTTCTCCTCCTGCCCCTAATCCCTCCCAGCATCAGAGTCTTTCCCAATGAGTCAACTCTCCGCATGAGGTGGCCAAAGTACTGGAGTTTCAGCTTTAGCATCATTCCTTCCAAAGAACACCCAGGACTGATTTTTAGAATGGGCTGGTTGGATCTCCTTGCAGTCCAAGGGACTCTCAAGAGTCTTCTCCAACACCACAGTTCAAAAGCATCAATTCTTCAGTGCTCAGCTTTCTTCACAGTCCAACTGCCACATCCATACATGACCACTGGAAAAATCATAGTCTTGATTAGATGGACCTTTGTTAGCAAAGTAATGTCTCTGCTTTTCAATATGCTATGCAGGTTGGTCATACTTTTCTTTCCAAGGAGTAAGCATCTTTTAATTTCGTGGCTGAAATCACCATCTGCAGTGATTTTAGAGCCCCCCAAAATAAAGTCTGACACTGTTTCCACTGTTTCCCCATCTATTTCCCATGAAGTGATGGGACCAGATGCCATGATCTTAGTTTTCTGAATGTTGAGCTTTAAGCCAACTTTTGTATGGAGTTAATACAAGGTTCTGTCTAGAGATGCATATTTCATTGATTTTTATTGATCACTGTATTTCACTGTTTGCTGGGGTCTAGCCCCGGTGGATCCAGGGAATTCGAAGTGGGGGTGGTGTCGGCGAGGAGAGATTTATTTATTTAGAGATATAAAGAGAGATTAGAGAAGAATAATGTAGTGAAAAAATAGAGGAGAAAAGAGGCTGAAATTCCTTGGTTTACATAGAAAGCCAATAAAGCCCTGAGACAAGGGACTTGCACTGTCTTCATAGGCCACAGGCGCCCACTTGAATAGCAGAGGGTGCCCCACCTTGGGCTCCCTCTCACGTGGGTCTTAGAAGCCCAGGCAAATAAGCAGACGTGGCGAGCCTCTATGCTCCAGATGGGAATTCAGCCTGAAAATGGAGAATAAGAAAAGAATGACATGGGGGAGCCAAGCATCAGTGCAAGACCCACAGCTTTATTTTCAAAGGCACCTTATATACCCTAAGTTGTACATAGAGAAATAATGGAATATGCAGAGTTATGCAGGGGCAGCAGTCCTGACCCTTATTGAGACTAGGCTTTCTTTTTGTATACCTTCCCGTACACAAAAGGTCTCAGGTGATTTACATTATCTTCTGGCCAAGAGGCCTGTTAACATTTTTATGGCTCTTTTCCTAGATAAATGTCTATCAACCAGAAAACTCATTTTCCCTTGAAGTGTTTTTTCTTTTATCTGCATCACTCTCAAAGTACTAAATAAAGTTACATTCCTGTAGAACAAAGGTGCAGTGGGTTATAACAAAGAAAGTATTTAACTCAAAGATCTAATGTTGCTAATGCCAGGGCTACTACCTGATTTTTCTACCTACCAACTATATCAACAAATAAAAGATATGAAAACTTGGCAGCAAGTATTGGCTCAACAATGAAACCCTTAATCAATCCTATTCTAATGATTTTGACTCCTTGGAAGGCCCTACATTCCTAGGATGTTTTAAGCTTCCTGTGCCTCTCGTGGTCGGGAGGCTATAAACAATCACATGCATAGCATGTGATAGTATACTTGGCAGTATACTATCTTTCTCATAATTTTAGTATGGATAAACCTGTCAGGCAGGCTAGAAAGCCATCAGAGGGGTTTTGGGATTGAAACACTCTTATTATGCCCAGGAGACTTATTATCTACAAGCTCTAAATTAACTTTTTCCAGAAAAAGGTGGTGGGGGGAAAGCCCCCTGTTAATGTCAGAGGAGTTGGTGAAAGGCATAATACAGTAAGGCAGACATATTCTGGTTTTGGGGTAGATGCTCGAGTAGGTCCAGGGAGGTTCCCTCGAGATCTGACTCGCCTTTGCCTGTCGAGTCTCTTCCTCATGACCTTTGCCATGGGCGGGATTCCTCATGCTGGCTCCCGGCAACTAATGTTCAAAAATGCTACAGGAATGAATGAATGAATAGATGACAGGACAGATACTTTAGAGTATTTTCAATCTGTGCAAGAATGAAGACCTCAAATTGTCTCATTTACCTTTAAAGATATTTAGGAAGACATGTTCAAGTAGGTCATGGTAAAGGATCAAATACAACATTCAAACTTGGCAGTATACTATCTTTCTCATAATTTTAGTTGTATTATGAGATAATACATTGACAGTCCCAGTTCTTGTTATTCCTGTCATAAGAGAATGGTTCATATTTCTGGGCAAGCAAGATAATCAAAGAAATTGAATTCCAAAGAAAGAAGGCCAAAAATGAATTCATCTGGGAAAAACTTATAGCTGAAGTTACTCCAAGAAAAAATTAAATTCTAGGAATATTTAGCTTACTTAATTTTAAAATAGAAAAAACTTATCAACATCATCCAATCTAAGGATTACATACATTTTCAGAGATTATTAATAATTTTTGAGCTGAATAATATTAAGCCTATGATTTATTAAAATTTACAACTCTGTCCAAATAAATGTAAAAATAATATAAATAGTTCATCATTTTTAATTTTCATATCATATCTGAGAGAAGAGGTAGGTGGAAAGAAATGAAGTGCTAGGACATCTGGGATTTATTACTTTCCTGGATACTCATTAGTTTGCCATTATAATTCTATTTGGTGACTTCAGACAAATAAGGGTGAATTATACATTATAAAATTGATCTCTTTAAATTCACAAAGCAGAACAAAACACACACTTGTGCATGTATACACAAACACACACACTTACACACAAAGACCTATTAAATAAAATTCATGATCAACAAGCCAATTTTACTTAAAGGGACAGATTTAATTTGATTCAGAGTTCCAGAAAGCTCAGTTCAGATTTTTTCACATTAACTTCAAGTTATATATTACTGCACAGAAAGATGAACAAAACAATTCATTTAAATTAACTCAGTTTTAAAACTGTATTTTAGGTGTGAATAACGATTTAAAAATAGAGAAATTATCTTGGTAAGAATGCCAGGGTTTAGATGTTTAATTGCACCTGGCTTAAAAAATATTTACTTAATTTTCTGAACAGGTAATACATTTGCATGAATGCCCATATAAGGTAATTTTTAAAAAAGTCTCCCCGATCCCATCTTCCACAGGCACAGGTTCTAAGTTTGTATCCCTCTCAACAGGTCAACATTTCATCTATTATAGTTACACATTTATAGGAACACATTATAGTTACAAATTTAACACATAAAAGGATTAAAACTTAAACAATATTGTACCATCCTACACAAGTACATAGAATGTCTTTTCATTTGTTCAAATAAACTTTTGCATTCTTATGTATTTCCTGTTCAGTTCAGTTCAGTCGCTCAGTCATGTCCGACTCTTTGCGACCCCATGGATTGCAGCACTCCAGGCTTCCCTGTCCATCACCAACTCCCAGAGCTTACTCAGACTCATGTCCATTGAGTTGGTGATGCCATCCAATCATCTCATCCTCTGTTGTCCCCTTTTCTTCCTGCCTTCAATCCTCCCCAACATCAGGGTCTTTTCAAATGAGTCAGTTTTTTGCATCACGTGGCCAAAGAATTGGAGTTTCAGCTTCAGCATCAGTCCTTGCAAGGAATATTCAGGACTGATTTTCTTTAGGATAGACTGGTTGGATCTCCTTGCTGTCCAAGAGACTCTCAAGAGTCTTCTCCAACATCACAGTTCAAAAGCATCAATTCTTTGGCGCTCAGCTTTCTTTATAGTCCAACTCTCACATCCATACATGACTAATGGAAAAACCATAGATTTGACTAGACAGACCTTTGTTGACAAAGTAATGTTTCTGCTTTTTAATATGTTGTCCAGGTTGGTCATAACTTTTCTCCCAAGGAGCAAGTGTCTTTTAATTTCCTGTTAAGTTTGCTGAAATACTTTATTATTTTTCTATTGTTAATATTTTTATTTTATATGAATAAAAGTTTTTTATTTCTATATATTAATTTATACTTTGCTATAATTGAGAGAATTATACTGAATTCTCTTAATTCTTATAGATTTATCAGTTTATTCTCTTGTGTTTTCTAGGTAGATTGTTCTATAATTCACAAGTAGTTATATTACCACCAGCTTTGCAATTTTTATACCTCTAGATAAGTTCTTTTAATTGCTTTAATGTTTACCTCTAGTACAATGTTACATGATAATGTTAATGTTGGCATCCCTGTCTTATTCCTAATACTACTTGTAATTCTACCAGGCTTTCCCCATTAAACGCAGTTCTGGCTTTTGCATACGTATTTTCTATAAATTAGTACTATTAAATATTTCATTAAGATTTTATGTTGAATTTTCACATATACCTGCTTATCATGTTATCAGTAAGTGGTCTTACAGTTTTTCATATTAGATGTCACAGTCCAGATGGTTTCACAGAGGACTTCTAGTATACCTTGAAATAATAAATAATTCTACTCTGTTTTGTCTATTACAGAACCTAGTACATGGAAGAAAAACTTCTAAACCATAAAGCAAACCTAACAGTGATGGCAAAATTTCCCAAAAAGATTAGACACACACACACATGCATGCAGACATACACACATATGATAACTGCAGGCAAGTCTTACCTAGGAAAATGAGTGTAATAATTCTGGGTGGCACACAATTTGGTAAGGTATTAAAAATAGTAAGTTATTACCAAGTGGGATATATTCAAGAATGCAATAATTTGCTATAAGCAAATCTAATACTAAAATACTTCATACAATCACACGGTTATCTACATGTTGAAAAAACCCTTGAAGCACCTGAAGAAATGTCTCTATTTCTTCCGGGAAATGGTCTACTTAGATTATTTTTTTTTATTTCTTCTGAGATCACTTTCAGTAAATTGCATTTTTCTACAACATTGTCCATTTCATCCAGGTTTTGAAATACATATGTTAAGCTGGACAAAGTAGTCTCTTATGAGTCTTAATTTTCTTTTTGTTTAATTCCCCGTTATCATGTCCTATTTTATATAGTTATGTTAGTCTAGTTATCAGTTTGTTAGTTTACATAAAAAGCTAGTTTTTCACTTATTTTTCAAATATTTTTTTCTAAATCATTACTTTCTGCTTTTATCTTTATAATTCCTTCCTTCTACTTTCCTATATTCTATTATTTATTGTTAAAATATTAAATATAAATATTCAGAGTAAGCTCTAAATATGTCTTTCAAATTGTAATACATAGTTTTATTACAATTTTCTAGATACTATGCAATTTCAGTTTATATTTCCTCTTTGATTCAAGGATTAAGAGAAATTCCTTTTCCCCCCAGAATGTAAGGACTTTTTTATATTCTGAGCATTGTTATTCTTTATTTTGTTATTTCTAGTTTTGCCATATTATCATAAGAAAATGTTTGCTAGGCTATTTCCAATTTTTACCAGATTGTCTATGTAGTCTAACACATGGCTGATTTTTGTGAGCATTCTGTGGATATTTGCAAATAAGCCATATTCTCTACAGAGTTAGAAAATATCAGTTAGATATTAATTCATTGATTACAGTATGAGGTCTTCCATTTGTACCTGCTTCAGGTCTCCACTTACTGAACATTTCCTCTGAGACATGTTTTCAAACCAGGCACACCCTAAGCCTAGATAAGTTCTTTGTCTATCTGCTCATCTAGCACCTGTACTTCCTACTATTTTAACAATTCTTGTGCTGAATTATATTTACTTGTCAATGAATTTAAGGTCCTTAAGAACAGAAAGCATGTCTCATTCACTGTTGTATTCTCAGAACCTGACAGCTCCTGGCACACAGAGGGCCTCATAAATGAATGGATGAATATTTCCCTAACTTTCCATTCTTTAGGACTCCTCTTAGATCCGGAGACTGGAGAAAAGGAGTGAGACACTGAGAAGAAAATATTAAGGATAGATTGGAGGTGTCTGGCAAGTTGGTAGTCTTCCAAACAAGTCCTATGATTTTCCCATCCAGACATTGGCAGTCTACCATATTGGTACTCAGATGTGATCCATAGCGCATCATCCGCAAAAGTGAACTAGGAAAAACTGCAAAGCGGCCAGTGTCTATCATCAGCATTTTCTCTCTTTTTTAAAAAAACTTTGCATTTTATACTGGAATACGGTGGTACTGGTGGTTTAGTCGCTAAGTCATCTCCGACTCTTGCGATCCCATGGACTGTAGCCTGCCAGGCTTCTCTGTCCATAGTATTCTCCAGGCAAGAATACTGGAGTGGGTTGCCAGTTCCTTCTCCAATATAGTCGATTAATAATGTAAAACTTTCAGGTACACAGCAGAGTGACTCAGCCATATATATACATGCACCTATTCTCCCCCAGATTTCCCTCTCATCCAGGCTGCCAAGAGTTCCATGTGCAATACATTAGGTCCTTGTTGGTTATCCATTTTATTACCAGCATTTTACACATCCCTTATTCTGTACCCTGCCCCTGAAGCAGCCACTACTCTCATATGACTGCTCTGGTTCCAACATTCAGAAACCTCCTCAGTCGTTTTTTCACTTCTGCAATGGAAATTCCAGGCAATTAGGTTGGTCTCAGTTGAGTATTGGCTTTATTAAAGTAATCTGCTATGAGTTGTGACTGACTCTATAAACTTCATTTTTCATCCCCAAATGGGAGCTTGCTAATCTGTATCCTGTGGCTACTTATCTCTTCCAAATATCCCCTCCCCCACCATGCTTAATTATGCTTTCAAAATGCATGGAATCTGCAGAGTTTAAAGCAGGCAGACATATAAAATCTTGCCCTTTTCTTTCATTTTCCTCATCTGAAAAATGACGGAATTCAATTAATTAATTTAGAATGTTGTCTCGGTTCTAAATTTCTATGATTAGTGTTCTGTCATCTACCCTTTACAAATTACTCTGAATAGATTCAATCACCACTGGAGAATAAATAAGGACAAGCAAGGTAAATATTTAATTCTACAAATCCTCAAATTAGGGGAGAGGTCATATAGTCAATCTTTGACCATCCACAACAATGATGCATGGCAAAAATTATCTTAACACTGAATAAAAGAGCCATTCCCTTCTCCAGGGGATTTTCTCAACCCAGGGATTGAACCCAGGTCTCTTGCATTGCAGGCAGCTTCTTTACCATCTGAGCCACCAGGGAAGCCCAAATAATCTGTTATCAATTACCAAAAACAAATAAAAGAATGGGGAAGGGTCTAAGAGAATATCTGGTTCAAACCCTTTTCATAGGCATAAATTACCTGGCAATAGGTATTGTAAGAAGCATTCCAGTTAATCGAATATTCTGTTTAATAGATCTAAGACATTAGGATATAAAATATTGAAAAAAATTACAATATTTACAAGAAAAATGTTTCAAGTGTTAAAATTAGAATAAATAGGTGACGTTACAGTAGAAATAAGATTAGAGCAAGATTAGACCTTTGATCTTAACTGGTTTTTTGACATTAGGAAAATCTTTCAAGCTCTCTGAACTAAATAGCTGCACAACTGTAGTCTGTGGAGACAGAATGAATTATGAAAATGGAAATGTTAGTCACTCAGTCATATCTGATTCTTTGCAACCCCATAGACTATAGCCTGCCAAGCTCCTCTTCTGTCCATGGAATTCTCCAGGCAAGAATACTGGAGTGGGTTGCCATTCCCTTCTCCAGGAGACCTTCCCAACACAGGGATTGAACCTGGGTCTCCTGCATTGTAGGCAGATTCTTTACCAGGTATCTAAGCCACCAGGAAAGAATGTATTATATATTGAAATATTTTTGAAAGATCAATGTACCTTACACAACATACATAATACTAATTATGTATGCTGACAATACACTTCAGAATGTTAGAGAAAACTGGACAAAGTTGAAAATCCCATAGGCAGAGAAGCCTCGCAGGCTCCATGGGGTCACAAAGAGTTGGACATGACTGAGGGACTAACATAAACAGGCAAATTTATTGTTTTCATGATGTTACTTATAAACTAAATGCCTTCAATATTACCACCATGAGTCATAATATTGGATAAAACTCAACCAAAGTTTATATAAAAGATCAAATTCAATTATGAATTATAAAAATATTCACTAAATAGGATTTGATAGAACATACAGTATGCATCCTTTTATCTAGAATTCCACAGGAATAATTTTTCCCAGTTCTCAGAAAATTCAGTTTGGAATTTAAACTGAGCCATTTCAGGGCAAAGGGTAACTTTAAAACAAGAACGTAGCAGAAAAATTAGCCCCTTGATTTCAAGATACAGCAATTGCTCGAAATCTCTTAAGTGCTTCCATCCAGAAAGAAGTCATGCAAGGCTGGCTCCCACATTTAACTTTAATGAAGATCCTAAATTGGATAAAACTATTAATTAATCTAACTAATTTGCAATACTCAAGGTATCGACTCTAATGACAGGACATGAGTTCAAGAGGTCAACTCCACCATGATGATAAGAGCTCACATGTTTGAGCATTTGCAAGGTACCAGACCCAGTTCTGGAGAAGGCAATGGTACCCCACTCCAGTACTCTTGCCTGGAAAATCCCAGGGACGGAGGAGCCTGGTAGGCTGCAGTCCATGGGGTCGCCAGGAGTCGGATACGACTGAGTGACTTCACTTTCACTTTTCACTTTCATGCATTAGAGAAGGAAATGGCAACCCACTCCAGTGTTCTTGCCTGGAGAATCCCAGGGACGGGGGAGCCTGGCGGGCTGCCGTCTATGGGGTCACACAGAGTCAGACACGACTGAAGTGACTTAGCAGCAGCAGCAGCAGCAGCAGACCCAGTTCTCGATTCATGGGGTCGCAAAGAGTCGGACATGACTGAGCGACTGAACTGAACTGAGACCCAGTTCTAAGCACTACACGTTTGTTATTTCATGTGTATCTCAATTCTTAGAGCAGATTCATGAGAGGGGCTCCATTATTGTCCCCTTTTTTCAGCTGAGAAATCTGAGGCACAGAGAGATTAAGTATCTTGTCCAAAGTGTACAGCTAGGAAGAGGCAAGACCTGATTTGGACTCTCAAAGTCGAACACTGGTGCTAATGGATTTTACCATCACATCTGGCAAATAGATGGGGAAACAGTGGAAACAGTGACAGACTTTATCTTTCGGGGCTCCAAAATCACTGCAAATGGTGACTGCATGCAGCCATGAAATTAAAAGACCCTTGCTCCTTGGAAGAAAAATTATGACCAACCTAAACAGCATATTAGAAAGCAGAGACATTACTTTGCCAACAAAGGTCCGTCTAGTCAAAGCTATGATTTTTCAATTAGTCATGTATGGATGTGAGAGTTGGACTAGAAAGAAAGCTGAGTGCTGAAGAACTGATGCTTTTAAACTGTGGTGCTGGAGAAGATTCTTGAGAGTCCCTTGGACAGCAAGGAGATCCAACCAGTCCATTCTGAAGGAAATCAGTCCTGAATATTTATTGGAAGGACTGATGCTGAAGCTGAAACTCCAATCCTTTGGCGACCGGATGCAAAGAACTGACTTATTTGAAAAGACCCTGATGCTGGGCAAGACTGAAGGCGAGAGAAGGGGATGACAGAGGATGAGATGATTGGATGGCATTACCAACTGAATGGACATGAGTTTGAGCAAACTCGACGAGATAATAAAGGAGAGAGAAGCCTGGGGCACTGCAGTCCATGGGGTCACAACGTCAGACACGACTGAGCAACTGAACTGAACAAACCAGGGTTGCCAGAGTACATGCCCATCATCTATTTTCTTATCTTTCTCTACCTTTAGAAAGCAGGTTTCTGAAAGGAAAAAAAAACAAATATTAATTATATTTGTATATGTCTCAGCATTTCATACATGGGGAACAGTTTACAATCATTTGTGGACTGACTGCTAAAAATATGCAATTTATTTTGGGATCCTATATCTGTATTGGCAAACACAAAATTGAGAGAGAATGTAAGTGATTCTAGAAATAAAAACCCTACAGGGGAGTTCTGGATTATGAATTGTCCAGTTTTATTTTCTATGTCAACCAAAGTATACAGAAAATTTATTAATTTGGACTACCTCGGATAGTGGTTACCTTGAACCATAATATATGGTTAGATTGGGAGATCACCAAAAAAATGTTCTGTAAAGGACTAGATGGCTTTCTGGGCTGTAAGATTCCAACAGTAACTATTCAACTCTTTAAGTAGAGATTAGAGAGCTACAGACAATGTGTAAAAGAATGAGCATGGCTTTATTTACAAAAGAAGGCAGCAAGACTGATTTAACCCATGGGCAACAGTTGGCCAATCCCTGGACTCCAGGATAGGTAAATTAATTTTGTTTAGGGTGGTATTTTTTTGGTAAATTTATTTTAATAACTACTTGATACATGTTTAAGCATGGATCTTATTTGAATGAATACATTTAAAAATAATGCTGATGAAAGAAATTGAAGAAGACATAAACAATGAAAAGATATACCATGTTGATGGGTTTGAAGAATCAATATTGTCAAAATGACTATACTACCCAAGGCAATCTACAGATTCAGTGCAATTCCTATCAAATTACTAAAGGCATTTTTCACAGATCTAGAACAAAAAAATCTCAAAATGTATATAGAGACACAAAAGACCCTGAAGAGGCAAAGCAATATTGAAAAAGAAAAATGGAGCTGGAGGAATCAGGTTCCCTGATCTCAGACTATATTACAAAGCTATAGTCACCAAAACAGTATGGTACTGGCACACACACAAAAGAAATACACATCAATGGAACAGGCCAGAAAACCCAGAAACAAGCCCACGCACCTATGGTAAATTAATCTATGACAAAGGAGGCAAGACTACACAATGTTGGAAAGACAGTCTCTTCAATAAATGGTGCTGGGAAAACTGGACAGCCATATGTAAAAAAATGAAATTAGATCATTCTTTAACTCTATACACAAAAGTAAGCTCGAAATGGGTTAAAGACATAAATATGAGACCAGACACTATAAAACTTCTAGAGGAAAACATAGGCAGAACACTCTGACATAAATCACAGCAACATCTTTTTTGATCCATCTCCCAGAATAATGGAAATAAAAACAAAAATGAACAAATGAGAACTATGTAAACTTAAAAGCTTTTGCACAGCAAAGGAAACAATAAAATGAAAAGACAACTCACAGATTGGGAGAAAATATTTGCAAAAGATGTGACCAATAAGGGAATAGTCTCCAAAATTTATAAACAGTTTATGACACTTAACAGCTTCAAAACAAACAACTCACTCAAAAAATGAGCAGAAGACCTGAATAGACATTTCTCTGAAGAGGACATACAAACGGCCAACAGGCACATGAAAAGATGTTTGATATTGCTAGTTATTAGAGAAATACAAATCAAAACTACAATGAGATATTACCTCACACCAGTCAGAATGGCTATCATCAAAAAAATCCATAAACAACAAATGCTAGAGAGGGTGTGGAGAGAAGGGAACCCTCTCACATTGTTTGCGGGAATGCAAATTGGTACAGCCACTATGGAGAACAGTATGGAGGTTCTTTAATAGACTAAAAACAGAGCTAACATATGACCCTGCAATCCCATTCCTAGGCATATATCCAGAGAAAAACATGATCCGAAAAGATGCATGCACCCCAATGTTCACTTCATCACTGTTTATAGTAGCCAAGACATGGAAGCAACCTAAATGTCCATCAACAGAGGAATGGATAAAGAAGATGTGGTACATATACACAATGGAATATTACTCAGCCGTAAAAAATAATGAAATAATACCATTTGCAGCAACATGGATGGACCTAGAGAGTGTCACACTGAGTGAAGTAAGTCAGACAGAGAAGGAGAAATGCCGTATGACATCCCTTATAGGTGGAATCTAAAAAGAAATGATACAAATGAACTTACTTACAAAACAGAAAGAGAATCAAAGACTTAGAAAATGAACTTATGGTTGCTGGGGGAAGGGACAGTTAGGGACTTTGGGAAGGTCATGTACATACTGCTATATTTAAAGTGGATAACCAACAAGGACCTATTGTATAGCACATGCAGCTCTCCTCAATATTATATGCCAGCCTGGATGGAAGGGTGGTTGGGGGGAGAATAGATACATGTATACATATGGCTGAGTCCCTTCACTGTTCACATGAAACTACCACAACATTGTTAATTAGCTATACCCTGATACAAAACAAACTGTTAAAAAAAATTTCCCAAGGACTATTTTAGTTCAAAAGTAAATACACACACACACACACACACACACACACACACACACATTATGGTTCTTGTTCTCATATCAATTATACTCACAGATATCTCACTAGTTTTCTTATTTAAATTTTTCCTCTTTAAAAAATCCAAAATAAACCATCAAGTCTTACCAAATTCTAGATTCATGAGGTCAAAGGTAAAAAATTTATCTCTCTTTTCCCTTCCACCCTCTCCTAATGACACCATCTAGAGTTACCTACTATTGCCTAACTAATTCCCACCTGCCCCAACTTAGAAGCTTAAACAACAAAATTTTTTCTCAGTTTTCATGGGTCAGAAGTCCAGGCACAACAAAGCTGAGATCTCTGTTTCAAAGTCTCTCAGGAGACTAAAATTAAGGTGTCAGTTAGGACTGCAGTCTCACATTAAGGCCCAACTAGAAAAGGATTCACTTTCAAGCTTATTCAAGTAGTTGTTGGCAAGATTCAGTCCCTCCTGGGCTGTTGGACTGAAGCCTCAATTCCTCACTGACTATTGACTGAATGCCACACTCAGTTCCTTGCCAGGCAACCCTCTCCGTCATGGCAAGTAGTGAGGAGAGCCAGAGAGAATGCCAGCAAGAAAGAAAGTGCAAGAAAGATGAAACTCAATCTTTTACAATCTTATCATGAAAGTAACTTCCTGTCATTTTTGCCATGTTGTATGTCAGAAGCAAGTTGCTAGGTCCAGCCCACAGTCAAGTGGAGGGGGTTAGTCAAGAATATGAATACCAGGAGGCAAGAATCACTGGGGTCCATTTTAGAAGGTTGCCTACCACATGATAGTAAAACCAAGTTTTCATGTTTAACTGATGTCCTGTCAATCAGACTGTATGGCTGTTAGCCCAAGTGAGGCCATCTTGGGCCCTTAGTTTCTTCTGTCCTTTCACTGATCATACCCAGAACTATATTATGCAGTAAAGCACTTCTCTGTCAAGGAAATTTTGTAATTAACTGCTGTTGTTCAGTCGCTAAGTTGTGTCCAACTCTTTGTGACCCCATGGACTGCAGCACACCAGGCTTCCCTGTCCTTCACTGTCTCCTGGAGTTTGCTCAGGTTCATATCCATTAAGACGGTGATACTATCTAACCATCTCATTCTCTGTTGCTCCCTTCTCCTTTTGCCTTCCATCTTTCCCAGCATCAGGGTCTTTTCCAATGAGTCAGCTCTTTGCATCAGGTGGTCAAAGTATTGGAGCTTCAGCATCAGTCCTTCCAATTAATATTCAGGGTTGATTTCCTTTAGGACTTAGTGGTTTGATCTCCTTGCAGTCCAAGGGACTCTCAAGAGTCTTCTCCAACAATTGTTTAATAATCATTAGAACCCAGATGGCCTTTATGGTCTATTAGTCCCCAAATAATGATGAAAATCTTTGCTGACATATTCCTGGCACCCACCAGACGAGTTACCCTTTCATGAATTCTGACTTAGGATGGCATGGCTATTTCCAAGCTCCTACCCCTATACTCTAGATCAACTATAAAACTGTACCAGTGGCCCCTTAGCCATGTGGAGTGCAGTTGCAGATGCTTCCAGTTCATTGTCTGCCTGATTCTGATCTCACCCTGTGAGTTTGCTACCCTATAATAAACTGATTCATTAATAATATGGAGTTGCCTCCCTCATTTTTTGGTCTCAAGATGCCTTCTCAGTTCTGTGGGCACTTTTCATTCCCTCCATCCTCCAACAAGGAGTAATTTGCACCTTCATAATAGCTACAGCCTGTGGCTGATTCATGTCATTGTATGGCAAAAACCACTATAATATTGTAAAGTAATTAGCCTCCAATTAAAATAAATTAATTAATTTTTTAAAATAAAAAAAATAGCTACATCCTTTTGGGCTCAAAATATAACTGTGATTCAATCTCCCTAACAAACTACATACCTAGCATGGAACAGTTCCTATGATGTTTCTACAAATAAGCTATTCTCATTATTTCCCTTGGCCCCAGGAGGGTTGGTATATGCAGAACTGCATAGTAGTAGATTGGAAATTAGTTTTTGTTATAGTTACACAATTCTAATTTTGTCAATTTAAAACTAGCTGTGAAGAGCAAAAGGGGATGTAATGGTTGTTAAATTGCATAGGTAATATAGATCCCAAATTGATTTGATGCTTACTTCTCCAGATTGATTTTTGAACTGTGTTGACATTCCATTCTCACTGATGATGAGCAAACCAGCCAGGTATAGGGCTTTTGTCAATGGGAAAGGAATTTTCAGGAGGACCTGTGGTTTGTTTGCTAATCTGGTTCTAAACAGTGCACGATATGACAGGCATCACTTTCGCATCAGGTTTCCTTGATTTAATTGTAGGTTTGTGCCACTTGCTCCAGAAAACTACAGATCACATAACAAGTGTTGGATGTTACTTGCATAACAAGTGTTTGGGAGGCAGTCTCAGGAAAGGGCTAGTGAGAGAGCATGGAGAGTAAACAAGGAAAGGAGAAAAGCCAATAAAGTCTATTACTGATCACTTACCATGAACAGCAAGTACAATTCAATCCTGCTGGGGATCCTTTGAAAATCATATAGAATTCTTATCAGATTTATCCCACCAAGTAACCAGAAATTCAGTCTTTATCAATTCCTATCCCTCCATGGTTTAGAGCTTCTTTATATGCAAGTTGAGAGTTACTAAAGTGCTCCCCCCAAAAAATCTCTTAGGCAAAAAAGCAGCAAGGTTCAAGAGCTTAAAGTAAGTTGCCGATGATTTACAGATTTTCTCACTAAACTTGCAGATGAATTCGTAGCACATTTGCTCCACATAGTCTTATGCAAATAAATGTTTTTATCAATACAATTTCTTTCTGAGCAAGGAATTCACCATTTTAGGCAGGCGCTGCCTAGAACACTGAGGTGCTCACTGAATACACATTACTGGATGACAATGAATGTGGTAAGATGGCAGAGTAGAGAGCCTGGAGGCTGGTTCTGGTACTCATGGCCCCTATTACCTTGAGATTGAGACCCCATCCTGCTACTGACTTGGTTTCCTCTCTCATCACTTTCTTTTTCCCTTGAGTCATAGATTATCAGAAACCTTAGAGATGATCATCCAACACTTTTATATTTCCAAGAAGGAACCTGAGGCCCAGAAGGGTGAAATGCTGTGGTCATGTTTGCAATGTCAGCCAGTGGCGAAGCCAAGACTCACATCCCTGGCATCTTCTCATTGTTCTCTCCATCACAGCCCTGCTGCCTTCTCTTAGCTTTTGTAAGGCTACAGGATTGATTTCCAACAAAGGAGCAAGACTCATTTAAACTGTGTGAAGCAGATACATGCAGCTCACATATCCGAAACTGATGTGCTCAATCAGCCCAACCCAAATTTTTCCACATTCCCATTTTTTCTTTTCTTTTTTTTTAGCATTCTGTACACTTAACATATTGAAATATTAAAATGCCTCCTGATAGCATGGCCTTTTAAATTTCGTCAAAGAGCTTGCTTATCTGTGTCATTTTACTCAAGAGCCTGTCGGATTTCTTTTGAATTACAGACAGACTCCTGTAGGCTCATGTCTAGTGTAAGTCAGTCTAATTTTCAGTGGGTAGTTTGTAAAACTTCTCATTTTGTGGTAAGGAGAAAGGCATGGAACTGACTTGCATCAAAATGCTGCTAAGGAAATGGACACAGTAGAGACCAGCTCTTCGGTAATTTACAGTAACAAAAAGTGAGATCACCAGCCCAGCTGGAGACTCTTGTATCATGTTAATTCCCAGCCTCTGACTGACCTGGAGCTTTTTTTCTTGTTTTCTTCTCCCCATATGTAAACTTGAATGTGATGAGGGCCTGGAATATTTCCATGTCAGGTTCATTCTGGATGCTATGAGACAGTAGGTAGCCGATTCGATTCAGGAGCATGAGGTTGGCATGCCCCAGGCACGAGTGCCCAGGGTCTCAAGTCAAGAAGGGAAGGTTTCTGTCAAGGCGGCTCCTGTGGAGCCATCCTCACTTATCTGCTGCCTGCATCATGAGCTCACAGTAAAGTACAGAGCTGATGCTAAACCAGGTGATAGGCCAAGAGGTGGGTGCAAAGCTTCTTGGCTACCACCGACTGCCATTCAATTGATACTGCTATCTCAGTTGTGAAACGTTCTGGTCCTCCACCAAAGGAACCCCTGTCCATCCACAGGCAGTGGCATCCCAGTGCTCAGAGAATTCAGGTGCATTGTGGGGAAGCCCAGCACCTGGAGAAGCCTCTTTGTACCCCAGAGTCATCACAGGATCCCAGATGTTCTTGAGGAAATGACTCCTCTATCACTGCAGGTTGAAATGGGCTTCTCAGACTGCCGTGGTTCTGTAGTCCAAAATCACCCATTGCCCATCTATCTCACCAACCCCAAGCATCTCAGAAACTTGCTTGCATCAGAAGTCTACCATCACATTTGCTCTGGGATGATACAGAGCCTGTGCATGTCCCACAGTAGCCCACCCACTCACTCTGCTAAGGTTCAGGGTTTCAGAAATGGTTGGGGGTGAGAGATTTGGCCTGTGCTGCCTTCCTGATCCAGCCTCCACATCCTACTCCAGGGAGCACAGGCAACTTGGAAATCATAAATCAGTGAGCCCAGTCTCGGGGGTGAGGCTGCTCAGCCTCTCCAGATTTCCTCTCCTTTCCAGCCTCCTCTCTGGGGAGCACCGGATGGAGAAAAGGAGAAAACATTTGTCATCGCTGCAAAACCTACCCACCATTCCAAGGCCTTTCCCTCATGCTGAGTCCAAAGGAGGAGACTGGACAGCTTTTTTTTTTTTTTTTACCACACTTCTCTCCTCTGCTTCCTTGTTCACAAGTATGAAATTTGAACCTGAGGCGAGGTGGGTGGCGGAGTAAACAAAGATGTAGGAAAAGCACTCATGGCTGAGAAAGAAAATGGAAAACTGTGGTTCATCTTTCAACATTTCTTTGCACGGGAGCTGCATGGCTGCAGGTGTGACGCTGCTCTTCTGTACTCACCCAGCCCACTGCCTGTTGTCCTCTGGTGAAATCAGAGTCTATAATTCTCCTGACTCACTCCTTGGGGACAGAGGTTTCCACAGGGGTCAGGGAACCAGAAAACCCCTGAGGGTAGAGTCAAGCCACAGTTCATGTGAATGGCAGCTCACTCACTTCTCTGCTGTGTGATCTTGAGAAAGTTAAGGAGTAACTCAGTTTTCCTATCTTTGTCTCAGAGATAACTCATAGAGTTGTGTGCTTGCAAGCGTTTCACTGATGATGGTGGTGAAAGTTTGTTGTTTGGTTTTTGTAACAGCACATTTCAGTTCTCCTGACATGTATGAGTACTCACTACAATGAGGTGCCATTTTACGTGAACTTAGCTTATGTGATTTGAAATAGGGCAGTATAAAAATACTAATAAAGTCTCACTGCATGCACAGAACATGAAATACAACAAATTTACATTTCTACCTCCAGGGAAAACTGTCTTGAATTATGCAAGTTTTGAATTATGTAATGTCTTCCAGAACACATCCCTGGCAAACCAATGTGACTGAGGGTCTGCAATCTGCCAATTAAGCGTTAAGATTTACCTAAAGTATCTTATTCAATCTCTCAGTGACACTGGAGTCCTTGGGTCCCGAGTTTAAAATGAGAAACGTCAGATTCCAAACTGTTCACTGGTCATTCAGCTAGGATTCAAATCCAAGGTGGCCTGGCTCCAAAGCTCTTCATTACCTTCTTTCTTTTCCCATCTTCATATTCTCCCCAATTTTCCTTCTCTCTCTAACACGTGCGCATGCACACACACATGCACACTGACTACACAGATATCTATTCAGTGGAGCATCATCTCATTATCCAGCAAAACCCTGTGGCTGTCTTTCCAAAACTGAGATCATCCAATTGGCTCTTTTCTTCACTGCAGTTATTCTTATACTGTTGGGCAATTTGCTCCCAACTCCCTCCTCATTCCTGCCCTTGCTTAAGAAGCAATGTATTGCACTTCTTTTGTCATTGAAGGTACACCCATATGGAGTAGACTATGGAAGGAGTCACTATTCCTGTCTATCAGCTGAGAATATGGTGAGCTATGTGGCAGACACAAGCACAAGGAACAAGATCTCCCCTAGTCCTGCTTCCTCCCCTTCTTCAGATGCCACTCCCTCCTCACCTTGGCTGCCTCACCCAGATGCCCACAGTTGCTGAGCCTTGGGGTGCCTTTTTCTAGGGTGTCAATTTGTTGTTGTTTAGCCGCTAAGTCATGTCCAGCTCTTTGCGACCTCATGGACTGTAGCCTGCCAGGCTCCTCTGTTCAGGGGATTCTTCAGGCAAGGATACTGGAGTGGGTTGCCATCTCCTCTCCAGGGATCTTCCCAACCCAGAGATTGAACCGGCATCTCCTGCATTGGCAGGCAGATTCTTTACTGCTGGGCCACCAGGGAAGCCAAGGATGTCCCTATGGTGCCTCTAACAGCAGCTGTCACCTAGGATTACTTGTGCATTCCGGGGCTGGCCGTTCTTCCCTTCTCCTACTTCTCCACTCACAAAATTCACATGAATAGTGTGCTTTGCTTTGAACAGTTTTCTGACTACCATAATGAAACTTATTCATCTTTGGGAATAATACTAGCTAACTAGACTTGTGTGCCACTCAACACCAAAATTATCTGGTCCCTGAATGATGTTCAAATCCTGTCCTGATGGTCTAAGGAGTATCTTGGTAACTAGTTGGTTCCTGCAGGTACCAGGCTTGGAGGCACTGCCACCTAATGGCTGTTTCTACAAACAGCACTCTCACAAGAGTTTCGTTTATTCGGTACTCGACCCAGAACCAGTAAGAGCTTAAGACACGGAGTGAAAATGGGGTGGGGTGGTTACACTGGGACAGGCCAGGTAGTCAATGCTGCCACCATCCTTCTCTGCTAAGGAAATCTGATTTTCCTGGCATCAATTTCCTGCCTCTGATTTTCCTGCCTCTTTAATTAGGCAAAAAAAAAAGGCAACTTGACAGTTAAATTGTAAAGATAAAAATGTACAACACCATGAATCTTTGGCACTAGGATTAATTTGACTGTCTATATTTTTTCTGATGATAGTTTTTACCATGACTGAATGTAGGTAAGAGACAAAACAGAAAGTCAAAGCCAGAATTCTCATTTTCCTCTTTGTTGATTGCTACCTGTATAAGGGTTAGACATGCATTTAATAAACTTATTTTTCTCCCCATAAAATAAGGATGGAGAGAGTGGTGGTATACTTCATAGCACTCAATAAAAGACAAATTGATTGAAGCTACCAAAATCTTTTGTTCCTTGTAATGGAAGCACAAGTCAGGTTACTGTGACCAATAGGTATTCATTTCAACAGCTGCATTAAGCAGGGTTAATTAAAATTTTTCTTTCTAAATTGGATAAAAATAAACAGTACTGTACAGAGCAGAAAAGCTTCTATTCCACTTTAGCAAGAGCTTGTATGCATACTTTGAGAATAATTAAACATTGACTCAAGCAGATGGGTGTGAGACATCATTCCACTTAAAGCAAGAAAAATATCTTAGTATTTTGAGATTGCCCTATAAATTCCATTTTGTATCTTTTCTACTAAAATAATATTTGGTTTACCACAATCATTTGTGATTTTTCTCTATTGTAGAGAACTTGTGTCCATTCTTGTTCACAACCTATCCTTCTTGACTGGCTACTGGAGGAATGTCACAGTTCTCTGGGGTCAGCCTAGGGGCTGGGAATGTGGATATATTTTAGTTGGCACAGTGTCAAATAGGAGTGCCTTGCTCATGATGGATGGAGAAGACATACATACTGTAAGCACATTTAGGCAATTTTTATACAACAAGCCACTCTTCTATGCTGGCAATAAACATTGGGTAGAAAATGGCCCAACTCATGAATATCCGGCTTCATGACACAAGAAACAGACAAAACAAATTATGAGAATAAAGTAAATACATCCGTGGCTTGATTCTCCATTTTGAATCTAATCTGAATATATAATAAATGAAAAGATTTCCTCAAGAAAAACTGCCAAGGTTTTCAAAAATACCTACACAGTGTTGGGGGAAAAAAAAACACTAATAAAATCATCTCTAAGAAATATCAATATGATGCTAAAGTAACTGAGCAATGAGCTAAACTGTACCAACTAACTAATCTGTTCAAATAACAGATAAATGCTTATTTAGTGTCACGAAAACCTGAAAAACTTCACTGACTCTTCTGTTTCACCAGATATCTTTGTAAAGTACGTGAATTGTAAATTCAACAGAGTAAGTATTCTTTCCCTTAGTGAAAATAAATCTAGAGTAATCTCAATATCATCATTTATTGGCTTTAAAAGATGTAAGATAATTTTATCCCTTTAGTGATAGTGAAAGGAATTTGAGTTTATATGCAGCTTGAATAACTTGCCAACCAACAGAAACTATGAGGCACTTAATGAACAAAGACTTGTCCTTGGTGGCACAGATACAAAAGACATCCCTGAGTCTTTATCCTCCAGGCATCCTATACTTTAGTTGGACACATAATACATGCAACCATTTAGCAAACTCTCAACTATCTGATCCTCACTATAAGTGTATTACAAATGCTAAAGATGAGTAAGGCTATTGTGGCCTAGATTAGGCAGAAAAACCATGGAGATGGACTTTGAGCTAAACAGACAGAGAAAGCAGGAAAAGGGAGGAAGAACTTCCACGCTAGAAGAGTGTAGACAAAATTTGTCAGACCTTAACACTACTAACATTTGGAGCTGCATAATTCTTTGTCATGGGGGATTAAACCTGGGTCCCCTGCAGTAAAAGCACAGACTCCTAACCACTGGACGACCAGGGAATTGCCTGGGCCTTTTAAAATTAGTACAAGAATGCTGGTGAGTGATCAGGGCTGAGTGACAGGCTTGAGAATGTGGGAAACACAAAACCCTGAAATCTCCATGGCTTAATATAATAAAAATTTATTTCTCTCTCACATTACATTACACTGTGAATTGAGCGGCCCTGTGTCTTTTAAAGCACTGTGTATTATTTCTTCCCACATTCCACTGGGGATCCAGCTGAACTGGAAATTCTAGTTTACTAGTGTCCTAAGTTCAGTTATTTTAGGACTGACTGGTTGGCTCTTCTTGCAGTCCAAGGGACTCTCAAGAGTCTTCTCCAGCACCACAGTTTGAAAGCATCAGTTCTTCAGTGCTCAGCTTTCTTTCTAGTCCAACTCTCACATTCATACATGACTACTGGAAAAACCATAGCTTTGACTAGATGAATCTTTGTTGGCAAAGTAATGTCTCTCCATTTTAATATGTTATCTAGGTTGGTCATAACTTTTCTTCAAAGGACCAAGCATCTTTTAATTTCATGGCTGCAGTCACCATCTGCAGTGATTTTGGAGCCCCCCCAAAATAAACTCTCTCACTGTTTCCACTGTTTCCCCATCTATTTCCCATTAAGTGATGGAACTGGATGCCATGATCTTCATTTTTTGAATGTTGAGCTTTAAGCCAACTTTTTCACTCTCCTCTTTCACTTTCATCAAGAGGCTCTTTCCTTCTTTTTTACTTTCTGCCATAAGGATGGTGTCATCTGCATATCTGAGGTTATTGATATTTCTCCTGGCAATCTTGATTCCAGCTTGTGATTCACCCAGCCCAGCATTTCAAATAATATACTCTGCATATAAGTTAAATAAGCAGGGTGCCAATATACAGCCTTGACGCACTCCTTTCCCAATTTGGAACCAGTCTGTTGTTCCATGTCTAGTTCTAACTGTTGCTTCCTGATCTGTATACAGATTTCTCAGGAGGCAGGTGAGGTAGTCTGGTATTCACATCTCTTTTAGAATTTTCCATAGTTAGTTGTGATCCACACAGTCAAAAGCTTTGGCGTAGTCAATAAAGCAAAAGTAGATGTTTTCTGGAACTCTCTTGCTTTTTCGATGATCCAGTAGATATTGCCAATTTGTTCTCTGGTTCCTCTGCCTTTTCTAAAACCAGCTTGAACATCTGGAAGTTCACGGTTCATGTACTCTTGAAGCCTGGCTTGGAGAATTTTGAGCATTACTTTGCTAGCATGTGAGGTGAGTGCAATTGTGCGGTAGTTTGAACATTCTTTGGCATTGCCTTTCTTTGGCATTGGAATGAAAACTGACCTTTTCCAGTCCTGTGGCCACTGCTGAGTTTTCCAGATTTGCTGGCATATTGAGTGCAGCGCTTTCACAGCATCATCTTTTAGGATTTGAAATAGCTCAACTGGAATTCCAACACCTCCACTAGCTTTGTTCGTAGTGATGCTTCCTAAGGCTCACTTGACTTCACATTCCAGGATGTCTGGCTCTAGGTGAGTGATCTCACCATCATGGTTATCTGGGTCATGAAGATCTTTTTTTTTTTTTTTAAATAGTTCTATGTATTCTTGACTTGTGTCCTAGGAAAAGGAAATTGGATTCACAAGTACTTGGCCAATCTCTGCTATAGGACCCACAGAGAGAGAGAGAGAGATATAGGAGTGAATGAATTTATTGAGGACCTGAAAATACAGGGAAAACTGAAGAGGTTTTCAAGGACTACAAATGAAGATTCAGCAAAGGATTCAGATATGTTGTTAGAAAGCTTTGAAGAGAACTACCCCTGTGTAGAGTTGAGAGCGTCAAGAGGAAAGAAGGCAAATTTCTCTAAGGAGGGAAAATGTCTACTTGTGCTAAGACTCTTGCTTTTAAGACAAAGAAATTCAAGCTAATTAGAAAAGAACTTACACATCCATACCCCACCTGAAAACTATCCTTAGCTTGTATTTACCAGCAGTCTAACGCCCATATGCCTCTGCTTGGCCTTCAATGTGCTGCTCCAGCCTATTGTCCACACCTTGTACTTCCCAGGTACACAGCATGTCCTGGTCACTGGATTGTTCACCATCCTCAAGCCCACCTACCCTCTCCCACCTTCATGGTTTTGCTTTCACAGCTTCTTCCACTCATTAAAGTCATGGCTTTCTTCAAGAACTAAGTAATATGCCATGACACTCAGTAATGAACCTGTTTCTGATTTTCTCTGTCAACATGGAACTCCCCATCGTCCCATCACCTTTTGGTTTTCCCCCGACTTTGGCACATGAGACCATCTGCTTTATATCAGTTTTATGTTCACCAAAATGTCTCCCTCAGGAGATCACGGTTTTCTAAAGCACGAAGCAGGACTACCAAGATGCACATCCTGAGGATAAACAAGAGAGATAGCCCATCTTTACATTTCATGCAAAGATGGGTTCAATATAGGACAGAAATGATATGGACCTAACAGAAGCAGAAGATATTAAGAAGAGGTGGTAAGAATACACAGAAGAACTGTACAAAAAAGAGCTTCAGGACCCAGATAATCACAATGGTGTAATCACTCACCTAGAGCCAGACATCCTGGAATGTGAAGTCAAGTGGGCCTTAGAAACCATCACTACAAACAAAGCTAGTGGAGGTGATGGAATTCCTGTTGAGCTATTTCAAATCCTAAAAGATGATGCTGTGAAAGTGCTGCACTCAATATGCCAGCAAATTTGGAAAACTCAGCAGTGGCCACAGGACTGAAAAAGGTCAGTTTTCATTCCAATCCCAAAGAAAGGCAATGCCAAAGAATGCTCAAACTACCGCACAGTTGCACTCATCTCACATGCTAGCAAAGCAATGCTCGAAATTCTCCAGGCTAGGCTTCAAGAGTACATGAACCGTGAACTTCCAGATGTTCAAGCTGGATTTAGAAAAGGCAGAGGAACCAGAGATCAAATTGCCAACATCTGCTGGATCATTGAAAAAGCAAGAGAGTTCCAGAAAAACATCTATTTCTGCTTTAGTGACTATGCAAAAGCCTTTGCCTGTGTGGATCACAATAAACTGTGGAAACTTCTGAAGGAATGTGAATACCAGACCACCTGACCTGCCTCTTGAGAAATCTGTATGCAGGTCAGGAAGCAACAGTTAGAACTGGACATGGAACAACAGACTGGTTCCAAACAGGAAAAGGAGTATGTCAAGGCTGTATATTGTCACCCTGCTTATTTAACTTATATGCAGAGTACATCATGTGAAATGCTGGGCTGGATGAAGCACAAGCTGGAATCAAGATTGCCGGGAGAAATATCAATAACCTCAAATATGCAGATGACACCACCCTTATGGCAAAAAAGTAAAGAAGAAGGAAAGAGCCTCTTGATGAAAGTGAAAGAGGAGAGTGAAAAAGTTGGCTTAATGCTCAACATTCAAAAAAATGAAGATCATGGCATCCAGTTCCATCACTTCATGGGAAATAGACGGGTAGACAGTGGAAACAGTGAGAGAGTTTATTTTTGGGGGGCTCCAAAATCACTGCAGATGGTGACTGCAGCCATGAAATTAAAAGACACTTGCTCCTTGGAAAGAAGGTTATGACCAACATAGACAGCATATTAAAAGCAGAGACATTACTTTGCCAACAAATATCTGTTTAGTCAAGGCTATGGTTTTTCCAGTAGTCATGTATGGATGTGAGAGTTGGACTATAAAGGAAGCTGAGCACCAAAGAATTGATGCTTCTGAACTGTGGTGTTGGAGAAGACTCTTGAGAGTCCCTTGGATTGCAAGTAGATCCAATCAGTCCATCCTAAAGGAGATCAGTCCTGAGTGTTCATTGGAAGGATTGATGTTGAAGCTGAAACTCCAATCCTTTGGCCACCTGATGTGAAGAGCTGACTCATTTGAAAAGATCCTGATGCTGGGCAAGATTGAAGGCAGGAGGAGAAGAGGACAAGGGAGGATGAGATGGTTGGATGGCATTACCAACTCGATGCATATGGGTTTGAGTAAACTCCAGGAGATGGTGATGGACAGGGAGACCTGGCGTGCTGCAGTCCATGGGGTAGCAAAGAGTCGGACATGACTGAGCAACTGAACTGAACTGACCTATGTGAAATTTTCTGGAACACCATGTGAACAGGTTCCCCAGAGTCTCATCTGGGGAGTCCTGAGAAGAATAGATGTGCACGTTAGTTATTGTCATATCTTCTGCCCCGTCTTCCATTCAGCACCTACTACAGTGCCTTTCACATAGTAGGCCCTCCATGTTTATGTTTCTGAATTAAATATACCTGGAAAACTAACAGTTCAGTGAATCATAATAGCATTTTGAGAATTTCATTAATATAAAAACTATTTTGCAAGATTGTAGTAAAGTAGTTCAGGGATGGCTCATGTAAGCCCCCAAATCATAAAGATAACATGACAGGGAAAAACGTGAGGTAAAAACATGTAAGAATTAGCAGCCAAAGAGAGAGAATCTGACATCAGAGCTGGATAAAAGTAACAAAAAGGCATTTCAGTCCTGAGAGAGCAGCACTGAAGGACATCCCATCATATGTAATAGATGTCTCACAGTACCTTCTACGTCCGTGTGAATAATGCATCTAATACCAGCATTTCAATGCTGGAAAGATGATCATGATTTGGAGGAAACTTGGAGACCAACCAAAATGATTACGAGATGAGAAGGATTCATTTATGAGCAGTTATAAAAGAAGCCATTTATGTGCCTGGTCTGCTGATGGCTAGAAGGGGGTGGGGGGCTAGGTTCACAAATGACTGAATGCCGTAAACATCAGGAAGGGGAGGAATGATGGTGAATTCTACTGGACTTTCTTCGTATGGACATCTAACAGGCATTGACAAATTCTTCTCATTTATTAGGTCTTAAAACATTTAAAGGCCATCTGAATAATATATAACCAGGAATGCTGTGATTGGAAATATTCTATTATTACAGGAGAATAGGACTGCTCCAGAACAGCAAATACACACACAAAAAAATTATTGCTTATTAAGGAAAGAAACATTCCAGGAATGCTTGGTGAACAGAGAGTTAAACTGCACTAACAGTCCACTCTCAGAAATATTCAATATATGCAATTGTGGGTAATGTTATACAGTGAAGAACTGTTGAAATTACAGGACAAAAATGGAAAGACAATGAGGTATTTCCTTCATTCCTTCCTTCTGTCATTCAAACATCTGTTTATTCATTCATCTCACATCCAATGTTTACTCACTATTTGCCAGGTCCTGGACTGGTGATACAAAGAGTAATATATATAGGATCTTTCTTTAAAAAGTTTACAGTCTAGTGAGTCTAGTGGTGGGGTAGGGAAGCTGGTGGACTAAAAAGAAACAGACAGGTTCAACAGAGAGTTATAACAGAGCAAAGAAATGTGATCCCCAACCCAGATGAGACAAAAGTAGGAGGAATCTTACAGTGGCTTCCGGGAGGAGCTGGTATCCGAGCCAACTCATGAAGGATTCTGAGTCAATGGTTAATCAGAAAGACTAAGAATAAGCATCCCAGGTGCTGTACCACTTTGTCATAACATATGTGGGACTGACAAGTAGTTGATTGATGGAGACAAATAATGTAAGGCAAGTGGTAACCTTAAAAATAATACTTGGAATATACTAGGACCGTAGGTGATTTTTATTTTCCTTCTTGTTTTTCTGTCTCTCCCAAGATTTTTCTTTAACAAAATCACATGTTTATGGAGTCAAATCTGTGCCAAACACTACTCTAAGCACTCTGCATACATTAAGTAATTTTATCCACATAACTCTATGAAATAGCTACTATTATTTTCCTTTATACAGATGAGGAAGGGAGGTAAAGAGAGGTTGAACAACCTGGCAAAGTCAGAGTAAGGAACAGAGTAGTGTTTCTTAACTCCAGGCATCTTATTCTAGAGTTTCTGTTTTTACATCTTCTATGTTCCTAATAACTTTCTAGGTTAGAAGCCTATTTTCTTACAATTTACTCCCATAGTCCCAAGTGTAAAAGCTGACTTGGCAAATAAACAGAAACACAGTCAAATATTAGGGGAAGGATATTCATAGCCCCAAATTTATAGTAGCATAAACTAAAACTAAAATTCACCTAGATATCCTATCATACAGAACAATTATGATAGTTTAGACAATTACACAAGCATTGGAAATTACAATTTAGAAGAAAGTTAAATGACATGGGAAATGCTTACTATAAAGATCAAAAAGAAATAAATGCAAGATACAAAGGGTATAATCCTAGTAGTATGTTTGTGTATGTTCAGAAAGGAGAATCACCAGTCAGACTGAGTTCTTCTAGTTCCAATCTTAGCTCTGCCACCTTTTAGCTTTCTGATCTTCAGTAATAATTTAACCTCTCTGTAACCCAGTTTCCTCATCACAAAGTGGGGGTAATACAGTTATTATACTGGTTAGAAAATTAATATATATATAAAATGCTTAAAATTCTGGCTGGTAAACATTCAGTGTCAGCTATTAAAACTTTGGAAACCCTATTTAAAATTGGAACTAGATAGTACACAGTCACGGGCTTCCCTGGTGGGAAGCCTGCAATGTAGAAGACGCAGGTTCGATCCCTGGGTTGGGAAGATCCCCTGGAGGAGGACACAGCAACCCTCTCCAGTATTCTTGCCTGGAGAATCCCCTGGACAGAGGAGCCTGGCAGGCTACAGTCCATGGGGTCGCAAAGAGTTGGACACAACTGAGTGACTAAGCCCAGCACAGCACAGTACACACTCACACAGACAGCTGAATAAGAATCCTTTGTAGTCTGTTGTCCAATATGTTACAACTTTATCTAGTTATTTTGCCCCTCATATTTTAAGTAATAATTGGAAGTTGAGTGACATGAGGGGAAATCTGCATTGCAAGTAAAAAGTATTTGCTTTCAGATTCTGATTTATCAAATTATAAGATATATAAAATATTCAACCAGTCACCACAGGGTTATGAAAGTTTCCTTTTTAACCAGATACCTTCCCAAGGCCCAGAACACTGATATTTTATTTTGGCTGAATATTCCTGAATTGTGCTAGCTTAAAAACATTTAACTTCAACATAATAAGAGCTGTGTCTGACAAACTGACAGCTAATATCATACTCAGTGGTGAAAAGCTGAAAGCATGTCTTCTAAGATCAGGAACAAGACAAGGATGCCCTGTCTCACTTTATTTAACATGGTATTAAAAGTCCTAGACATAGCAATTGGACAAGAAGGAATAAAAGGAATCCAAATTGAAAAAGAAGAAGTCAAACTGTCACTGTTTACACATGATACTATAAATAGAAAATCCTGAAGGTGCTACCCAGTACTACTAGAGCTTATCAAAGACTTCAGTAAAATTGCAGGATAAAAAAAAATAACACAGAGAAATTTGTTGCGTTTCTATATACTCACAATGAATATTCAGAAATAGAAATTAAGGAAACAATCCTACTTACCACCACATCAAAAAGAATAAAATACCTAGGAATAAACTTACCTAAGGAGGTAGAAGACCTGTACTTTGTAAACTATAAAACATTGATAAAAGAAATTGAAGATGATACAAATAGATGGACAGATATATCATGTTCTTGACTTGGAAGAATTAATATTGTTAAAATGATCATACCACCCAAAGCAAACTATAGACTTAATGAAATCCCTATCAAAATTTGGCATTATGCTAAGTGAACTAAGTCTGACAGAGAAAGACAATTACTGCATGATATCACTTACATGTGGATCACTTACATGTGGAATATAAAAAATGAAACAAACTAGTGACTATGACATAAAAGAACCAGACCCACAGATATACAGAACAAACGAGTGGTTTACCAGTGGGGAGAGGGAAGGAGAAAAGGGCAAGTTAGGGGTAGGCGATTAAGAGGTACAAATGAATAGGTATAAAATAAGCTAAAATTAGTAAATTAATACATTTAATAAATTTATTAATTTAATAATTTAAATTATTGTGCAACACAGGGAATATATCCAGTATTTTACAATAACTACAAACGGAGGTAGTGGTGTTCAGTCATGTCCGATTCTTTGCCACCCCATAGACTGCAGCACCCCAGGCTTCTCTCTCCTTTATGATCTCATCGAGTTTGCTCAAACTCATGTCCATTGAATTCTGATGCCATCCAACCATCGCATCCTCTGTCATCCCCTTCTCCCACCTTCAATCTTTCCCAGCATCAGGGTCTTTTCCAATGAGTCAGATCTTTGCATCAGGTGGCCAAATACTGAACATTCAGCTTCAGCATCAGTCCTTCCAATGAATATTCAGGGTTGACTTCCTTTAGGATTGACTGGTTCGATCTCCTGGCTGTCCATGGGACTCTCAAGAGTCTTTTCCAGCACCACAGCTCAAAAGTATCAGTTCTTCAGCACTCATTATTTATGGTCCAACTCTCACATCCGTACATGACTACTGGAAAAACCATAGCTTTGACTATCTGGACATTTGTCGGCAAAGTGACATCTCTGCTTGTTAATATGCTGTCTAGGTTTGTCATAGCTTTTTTTCCAAGGAGCAAGTGTCTTAATTTCATGGCTGCAGTCACCATCTACAGTGATTTTGGAGCCCACAAAAATAAAATCCGCTGCCTGTATGCAAGACAGCAAAAGAGACACAGATGTATAGAACGGACTTTTGACTCCGAGGGAGAGGGAGAGGGTGGGATTATTTGGGAGAATGGCACTGAAACATGTATACTATCATGTAAGAAACCAATCGCCAGTCTATGTTTGATACAGGATATAGGATGCTTGGGGCTGGTGCATGGGGATGATCCAGAGAGATGATATGGGGTGGGAAGTGGGAGGGGGGTTCAGGATTGGGAACTCATGTACACGCGTGGCGTATTCATGTCAATGTATGGCAAAACCAATACAGTATTGTAAAGTAAAATAAAGTAAAAATTAAATTTAAAAAAAATAAAATAAAATCCGCCACTGATATAATTTTCTCCCTTTCTATTTGCCATGAAGTGATAGGGCCAGATGCCATTATCTTAACTTTTTGCATGCTGAGATCTAAGCCAGTTTTGTCACTTTCACCATTATCAACAGGCTCTTTAGTTCCTTTTCACTTTTTGCCATTAGAGTGGTATTATCTGCAGCATCTGAAGTTGCTGATATTTCTCCTAGCAATCTTGATTTCAGCTTGTGATTCATCCAACCTGGCATTTCGCATGTACTCTGCACAGAAGTTAAATAAACAAGATAACAATATACAGCCTTGTCATACTCCTTCCCCAATTCTGAACCAATCCACTGCTCCATGTCCAGTCCTAGCTGTTGTTTTTTGACCTGCATACAGGTTTCTTAGGATATAGGTAAAGCGGTCTGATATTTCCATCTCTTTAAGAATTGTCAACAGTTTGTTATAATCCACAGTCAAAGGTTTTAGCATAGACAATGAAGCAAAAGTAGATGTTTTCCTGGAATTCTCTTGCTTTCTCTATGATCCAACAGATGTTGGCAATTTGATCTCTGATTTATCTGCAGTTTCTAAATTCAGCTTGTACATCTGGAAATTCTCAGTTCATGTAATGCTGAAGCCTAGCTTGACAGATTTTTGAGCATTATCTTGCTGGAAAGTGAAATGAGTGCAATTGTATGGTAGTTTGAATATTCTTTGGCATTTCCCTTCTTTGGGATTGAAATGAAAACTGGCCTTTTCCAGTCCTGTGGCCATTGCTGAGTTTTCCAAATTTGCTGACATATTTAGCACAGCACTTTGACAGCATCATCTTTCAGGATTTGAAACAGCTCCGCTGGAATTCCATCACCTCCACTAGCTTTGTTCTCAGTGATGCTTCTTAAAGCCCACTTGACTTCACCCTCCAGAATGTCTGGCTCGAGGTGAATGACCACACCATTGTGGTTATCTGGGTCCTTAAGACCGTTTTTGTATAATTCTTCTGTGTATTCCTGCCACCTCTGCTTAGTCTCTTCTGATTCTGCTAGGTTCATACTGTTTCTGTCCTTTATTGTGCCCATCCTTGAATGAAATTTTTCCTTGATATTTCTAATTTTCTTGATGATATCTCTAATCTTTCCCATTCTATTGTTTTCTTCTATTTCTTTGCATTGTTCACTTATGAAGGTCTTCTTATCTCTCCCTGCTATGCTATTCTCTGGAACTCTGCATTCAGTTGGGTTTATCTTTCTTTCTCTCCTTTGCCTTTCACTTCTCTTCTTTTCTCAGCTATTTGTAAGGCCTCCTCAGGAAACCACTTTGCCTTTTTGCATTTCTTTTTCTTTGTGATGGTTTTGGTCACTGCCTGATATACAATGTTATGAACCTCTGTCCATAGTTCTCCAGGCACTCTGTCTACCAGATCTAATCTCTTGAATCTATTCATTACATCCACTGTATAATCATAAGGGATTTGATTTAGGTCATACCTGAATGGCCTAGTGCCTTTCCCTACTTTCAAATTTAAACCTAAATTTGGCAATAAGGAGTTCATGATCTGAGTGACAGTCAGCTTCAGCTCTTGTTTTTGCTGACTGCATAGAGTTTCTCCATCTTCAGCTGCAAAGAATATAATCAATCTGATTTCAGAACTGACCATCTGGTGATGTCCATGTGTATAGTGGTCTGTTGGGTTTTTGGAAAAGGGGTTTGCTATGACCAGTATGTTCTCTTGAGAAAACTCTGCAGGCCTTTGCCCTGCTTCATTTTGTATTGTAAGGCCAAATCTGCCTGTTACTCCAGGTATCTCTTGACTTCCTGCTTTTGCATTCCATTCTCCTATGATGATGGAGAAGGCAATGGCACCCCACTCCAGTACTCTTGCCTGGAAAATCCCATGGATGGAGGAGCCTGGAAGGCTGCAGTCCATGGAGTTGCTAAGAGTCAGACACAACTGACTGACTTCACTTTCACTTTTCACTTTCATGCATTGGAGAAGGAAATGGTAACCCACTCCAGCGTTCTTGCCTGGAGAATCCCAGGGACAGCGGAGCCTGGTGGGCTGCCGTCTATGGGGTCGCACAGAGTTGGACACAACTGAAGCGACTTAGCAGCAGCAGCAGCTCCTATGAGAAAAACGACATCTTTTTCTGTAGGTCTTCATAGAACTGTTCAACTTCAGCTTCTTTGGCATCAGTGGTTGAGGCATAGACTTGGACTAATGTGATGTTGAATGGTTTGCTTGGAAACGAGCCAACAGATGGAGCACAACCTTTAAAAATTATGAATAACTGTATTGTACACCTGTAACCTATATTATTGTACACCTCAATAAAAAAAAGAAAAAAATGTGCTTCCACATCAGTTAGGATCAATAGTTGAATGGAAATTACAAACTGGTTTTTCAAGGACCCAAGGCCACATATAGTTTATTTCTCATCTGAGTTTTAGAATTATCTTAATTCAAAGATGTTTACTCCTTGGAAGGAAAGTTATGACCAACCTAGATAGTATATTCAAAAGCAGAGACATTGCCAACAAAGGTTCGTCTAGTCAAGGCTATGGTTTTTCCAGTGGTCATGTATGGATGTGAGAGTTGGACTATAAAGAAAGCTGAGCGCCGAAGAATTGATGCTTTTGAACTGTGGTGTTGGAGAAGACTCTTGAGAGTCCCTTGGACTGCAAGGAGATCCAACCAGTCCATTCTGAAGGAGATCAGCCCTGGGATTTCTTTGGAAGGAATGATGCTAAAGCTGAAGCTCCAATACTTTGGCCATCTCATGCGAAGAGCTGACTCGTTGGGAAAGACCCTGATGCTGGGAGGGATTGGGGGAAGGAGGAAAAGGGGATGACAGAGGATGAGATGGCTGGATGGCATCACCAACTGGATGGACATGAGTTTGGATAAACTCTGGGGGTTGGTGATGGACAGGGAGGCCTGGAGTGCTGTGGTTCATGGAGTCGCAAAGAGTCAGACATGACTGAGAGACTGAACTAACTGAACGAACTAACTAATGAGTCTCTATGTTAAGAAAAATATAAGGAAATGAGCAGTTTCAAGAGTAACCCTGACTCTGTTTTATCTCAGTTTTATTTTCCTTCCTTTTTTTCATGAAGGCAATTCTTGTAGTTATCTTTGGGGCTGGTCTCAGGGGCTATTTGAGCAGGTGGACTATACTGAGAAAGATAGAACAAGGACCTGGGCCAGGGGGTGGAGAGGGGGGTGGTAATTTTCACTGCTCTGCTCAGAATCTGCAAAGTGGGATGGAAAATGCTTAAGTATTTTCTTAAGGAAAGTCTAGAAAATAATCCTTGTTGAAGGGAACTGAGGTTTGTCTGCTGCTCACACCATAAGGAACCTGGTTTCCCCACCAGTTTTCATGGTGCTTCTCTCTCTCCCTTTCTCTCAGGTCTCCTACGTAAAAGCGATTGATATCTGGATGGCGGTGTGCCTTCTGTTTGTGTTTGCAGCCTTACTGGAATATGCAGCGGTGAACTTTGTCTCCAGGCAGCACAAGGAGTTTCTGAGGCTCCGGAGAAGACAGAAGAGGCAAAATAAGGTACTGTTGACTCTGAGTGCAGACAAAGTCAGGTAGAGTTCGAGGTGTTTAACCAGCCAATGTAATTTAGAAAACAGAACAACACATAGTGAACAAGAAGCTGAAGCTAATTTTTGTCCTGATTCATATACTGAATTACTGCTCAGGTTGGTCCTTTAAAATTGGGACAGAGTTGTCACATTTAGCAAAGAAAATTCATCAAGAGATGAATGGATAAAACAGATGTGGTATACATATACAATGGAATATTACTCAGCCATAAAAAGAATGGAATAATGTAATTTGGAGCAATATGGATGGACTTAGAGATTATCATACTAAGTGAAGTAAGTCAGACAGAGAAAGACAAATATCATATGGTACCACTTATAGGTGGAATCTAAAAAATGATACAAATGAACTTATTTATAAAACAGAAATAGACTCACAGAAATAGAAACAAACTTATGGTTACCAAAGGGCAAAGGGAGAGGAGGGATAAATTAGGAGATTGGGAATAACGTGTACACACTACTCACTATGGAGAACAGTGTGGAGATCTCCTTAAAAACTACGAATAAAACCACCATATGACCCAGCAATCCCACTACTGGGCATATACCCTGAAAGTGAAAGTGAAGTCGCTCAGTTGTGTCCAACTCTTTGCGACCCTATGGACTATAGCTCACCAGGCTCCTCCGTCCATGGGATTTTTCCAGGCAAGAGCTCTGGAGTGGGTTGTCATTTCCTTCTCTGGAGGATCTTCCTGACCCAGGGATTGAACCTGGTCTCCTGCATTATATACCCTGAGCAAACCATAATTCAAAAAGACACAGGTACCCCAATGTTCATTGCAGCACTATTTACAATAGCTAGGACATGGAAGCAACCTAGATGTCCATCGGCAGATGAACAGATAAAGAAGTTATGGTACATATGGAATATTACTCAGCCATAAAAAGGAACAAATTTGAGTCAGCTCTAGTGATGTGGATGAACCTAGAGCCTGTTATACAGAGTGAGAAAAACAAATATCATATATTAACACTTTATATATGGAATCTAGAAAATTATACTGATGAACCTATCTGCAGGGCAGGAAGAGAGACACAGACATAGAGACTGGTGGACACAACGGTGGAAGGAGAGGGAGGGACAAATTGAGAGTAGCACTGAAACATCTACATTAGCATATGTAAATTAGATAGCTAGTGGGAAGTGACTTTAAAACACAGGGAGCTCAAATTAGTACTCTGTGACAACCTAGAGGGGTAGGATCAGGTTGGGGGTGGGGGGAGGCTCACTAGGGAGGGGACATACATATCCTTATGACTGATTCACACTGTTGTATAGCAGAAACCAATACAACATTGTAAAGCAATTATCCTCCAAGTAATAATTTAAAAAGAGGCCAAAAATCATATATATACTACTATATATAAAAAAAGTAAATGACAAAGGACCTACTGTATAGCACAGGGAACTTTACTCAGTATCTTATAATAACTGATAATGGAAAAGAACCTGAACAAGATTTCATATATATACACACATATATATGACTGAATCTCTTTGCTGTACACCTGAAACTAACACAACATTGTAAATTAACTATATTTCAATTAAAAAATATACAGGGCACACAAGCCTGAATTTCAGATAAATGATAAACAATATTTAGTATAAGTATATCCCAGATGTTACATGGAACAGACTTATATTAACACATTATTCCTTGTTTATCTGAAATTAAAATCAAACTGAGAGCCTTGTGTTTTGCTACAGCCTAGCAACTGTAGCTGGAGATATATATTCCATCTGACAAAATGACTTTAAAACCTTGTTGTTTTGAACATTAATAGTTTGTGTGTCTTTGAGCACAAAACTACTTTGACTTTTTCATGAATTGCTTGGCTTTATGTAAATAAGGTCCCTAATCATGTTGATTTCAACCTGATAAATCCAAGTAGACTGATTTCATTGTCTCAACTTAAATTTTAATGCAGAAACTCCAAATTTACATTACCTAGAAGTTTGAAGTTGGAAATACATGGCTCAAAATCTCCACTTCAGTGGTTCCCAAACTTGCCTGCACATTAGAATAGTTTGGAGATCTTTCAAAAATCCCAAACCTTGGTCATACCTCATACCCATTCATCTCAGTCTCGGAATGGGGCACAGGAGTATCTCTGAAGCTCCCCAGGTAATTCCAAGTGCAGACGCATTTGGGAAGCAGTGGTCTGGTTTATAATACAATTTCATATAGCACTCCAGAAGCCTTGCATTTGTTTTCAGTTTCAGATTCCAGGAGAGAAACATGCTCTTTGGTATGTAGAACATTAGTGCCTGTAACAATATCACTAGAGAACTGAAGTTAAAGTTTTACACACAGGAGATGAAAGAGAGTTTTCAAAATCTCCTCCCCCTAAAAAATGATAAATTGAACCCGCTGGTAAAGCCATAGTTACATACTACTCTGTCGGAGCAAAAACAAAAATGTTTCATTGTCCATTTTAATGCTTCCAAATACCTAGATGTAAAGGTGAACATTGTAAGGTATGCTCTTTTTTAAATTTTTATTTATTAATTTTTGGTTGTGCTAGGTCTTCCTTGCTGCTGAAGGGCTTTCTCTAGATGCAGAGAGTGGGGGTTACTCTCTAGTTGCGGTACACGGGCTTTTCATTGCAGTAGGTTCTCTACTAGCAGAGCGTGGGCTTAGTTGCCCTGTGGCATGTGGACTCTTCCTGGACCAGGGATCAAACCCATGTCCCCTGCATTGGCAGGCATATTCTTAACCACTGGACCACCAAGGAAGTCTGAACATTGCAATTAGATGTTGCTTACATTGACGAGCTTATATGTGTAAAAACTGAGTTATTACAGCATGTGCCAAAATGCTTCCTTCACATACTCTGGGCTGGTAGCCTGTGTGCTGCCCTCTTTCTCTCTTTCCCTCATCCCAGGAAACAATACACATCGGTGCATGCCCTTCGCTGCACATTGCTCAATATCTAGCCTCTCTCAATTTTCACCTCCCTGATGGTGCTAACCATTTCTCGAACCTCTTCCATAGATGTCTAGCACAAAGTGGCAGAAGTTTGAGGTCACATGTGCCACTCAGGAAAAATTACTAGAATGTAAAGGTATTACAGTTACATAAATTGTATTCTCAGAATTCCCTGGTTTAGCTTAGTAATTACCCACTGAGTGTATGCTCTCCCAGACCAGAAATAGAAAAGGAGTTTCATTTTGCTCCCTGATTCTGAATAACTGGGAATACTTTCATGGAATGCTATGTGGAGGATTCTTAGGTTGTGTCTGTATCTTATCATAAGACA
Organism: Capricornis sumatraensis; assembly: GCF_032405125.1. Classification (NCBI taxonomy): domain Eukaryota; kingdom Metazoa; phylum Chordata; class Mammalia; order Artiodactyla; family Bovidae; genus Capricornis; species Capricornis sumatraensis. The sequence goes on along the minus strand of NC_091092.1, from coordinate 132,827,542 downwards.
CTTGGAATGCTTGTTAAAAATAGAGAGAGTGTCATATCTCAAATCTTGTGAAACAGAGTCTGCAGGGAGGTCACTGAGAATTACTACTTTTCACAAGTGTCCCAGTGAGTCCTACGATAAGGCTGTTTGGGGGAAACGTGGGCAGTATTAGAGCAGGTGGTAGAGAATGAGAAAGATAAAAGAGTAGCAAATGAGGTTGGAGAAATGGTAATTTCAAGTTCATATAAGACTTTGTAGACCAGTATGAATGAATAGATTTTATTCTGATTGGATTAGAATCACTGGCTAGATTCAACATAGCAAATATCAGGATGTTGAGTGGGTAGTTCATGAGAAGCAGCAGCAGATTAGTCAGGAGGCTATCACAGAAATATGGGGACATGTTGCTGGCATAGACTGTGGTACTGGTCATCGAAGTGGTCAGAGTCAAGATTCATTCATTCATTTCAAAAATATTTGATTCATATCGTGTGCCAGGAGCTACATACATCATTAGAATACATAATTGAATGGCACAGACAAAATGCAATTCCATGATGAAACTTAGATTCTAGTGATTATTCTTTTGGGGTAAAACCAACAGGTCATGCTGATGTATTTGATGTGGGGAGGTGAGGAAAAGAGAGGAATATGTCTCAGATTCTTGGCTTCAACAACTTGTTAGGTAGTGTTTAAGATGGGACTACTGCAGACTTGGGGTAGAACTCAGGTCATTTTGATGCCATTAAATTTAGATGCCTGTAAGACATGCCAGTAGGGTTAGCAAGTAATTATATAGGTAAACACACCTAAGGGAGAGAAGAAATCTGAAAAAGGATCTTTGAGAGTAACCAGCAAACAATGTTTTAAATCCACAAAACTGGGTAAGATCACCTAAGTGTAAATTCACAAAAAAGGTAACCATGTGAGGTGATGGGTATGTTAATTAGTTTGATGGTAGTAATCATTTCACAGTGTACACTTATAGCAGAACCTCACACTGTACATCTTAAATACACTCAACTGTTATTTGTCAATTATAAAGTTCGTTGGGGGGGGGGCGCTAAACTTAACTACAACATTGAGTAATGAAATCATTCCTCAAAGAAAAGGAAAAAAAAAAAAAAAAAAAAGCTCTGAGAATGGAACACTCCACCATTTAAAAAGCCTGTCTAGAACAAAGGAAATGATGGCAGAGTTTAGACATCACTTCCATTTGCCTTTGCTGTGCAGGAGAGCCTAGAAGATAGCATGGAAGATAATGTAGGATAATGGGAGGAACCTTTTTTCAAAATGGAAGATAAAAGAACATGTTTAACAATAGGAATACTGTAGCGAAAAGGGAAAAATCAACACTGCAGTGAAAGAACAGCATAATTTCAAGGGGAAAAAAAACACCTTGAGAAGAAAGGATGACAATTCAGAGCCAAGGGCCAGGGTTAGCCTTACACGGGGACAGATATTTCAGCCATTTTAATAATGACTTATATTAGGGTCAGTGCATTCATGAGGATACCAAAACAGTTAGATAATTTGCCCATGCTCATGAGCCACAAAGTAGCACAGCAAGATCTGAAGTGTGATACTGTCTCCAGAGACCATGTGCTTTACCACCATACAGACAAAAGGGAAGTGTCAGTGGGTGCTGACCCACTGGTAGTTTGATGATGGTATAATGTAGAACTTCTAATTGCTCCTATCATTTCCAAGGATCATCAGGGAAGTTATAAGCTGAAAAAGGGATGGAAAGAAGGAATATAGAAAGTTTAAGGAGGAAAGAGATATGATATTAAATACTAGTTTGGGAGAGTAAAAAACCAATGCTCTCAAGAGAGAGATGGGATCAGGATGCTGAGTCAAATGTAGTGGGAGACTGCATCTGAGGTCTATGGTTATGAATTTAAAGTTTAAGCTGAAATTTAAAACTTTAATTAAAACAACAAGCAGGTGTGTGTCCCTTTGTAGTCAAGGCTATTACTACCACTGACAATTAAATTTGGAAAAAAAAAAAAAAGAGGAGGCATTTCCAATTATTTATCCCTTAGGAAATGACATCTTTCCAAGCCAGTGCTTTTCACATTTTTTGAGTCTAAACTATGTTAACAAAAAATGGTAACAAGAACTCGCAGTGATTGAGGGCTTACTATAAACCAGGCACTAATCTAGGTATTTTCCATACAGGAATTGATTTAATCCCCACAACAGAAAGTCCTAGTTCTGCCTATTTTTCTGATGCCCGGTGTAATTTGGCATTTGTCCTGAATTATTAGTTCTAAAATAAGACACCTATTAATAGTTGCATTAAAATAAACTGAGATGGGTTTGGTAGACCTTTACTCTGTATACATCTGCTTTCTGTCATGGTGTGATTTTCTGGGGTGGGGGCCTACAGGTGCAGTACACAAGTTCTCACTTCAACATGTGCTGAAATCTAAAAAAAAAAAAATCACCACCTGTGGCCTCTGCTCTTGAACCTTTCCAAAAGCAATGTCAGAGCTAACACTCTTCCCAGGGTAACTGGAACAGAAGTTGCTGATAAAATGAAGTGCACTCAGACAAAAAAGGCTGGGGATAAATAAATCTTTCATTCAGTCTGTCAGTGGTGAGATAATGCTGTCCTGCTAACAAGCATTTGGGACACCAGCCTTGGCCCATGACATGGCATGCAAAACCCATTAAGCCCCTAGGCAACTACTTGGTGGGGTCAGTGGTAAACATGGGAAAATCATAGGTTCGGTGAACATGAGACCATCATCATAGAGGCTGAGCAGTCTTGCTGTGGGCATCTGAATGCTCATGATCGAATGGCTTTGTGATTTTTTGATCATTTAAATCTGTAATTGCCTTATTATTTGATAATTACTGCAAAATAAAAAGAAGACCATTATTATAGAGCTGAATGGTCCATGCCACTTTCCACTACCAAAACTGTTCCTGTTGGGATAAAATGTGGTCATCCTGTCAATAATGAAGGCAGTATTCTTACCTCCATCCTACAGAGGACAAGGGGAAAGCACTGAGAGGTTAAGTAAAACGACCAAAGCCACACTTGCAGGCAACTTGCCTCCAGTGTCCCTGACCTCAGCTACTGCTGTGCACAGTTCACGTTTTACATCTTACATTCTGATCCAGTATCTCTCGCTCACTCACACACTTAACATCTCTCATGTACCCTAATATTTTCTACTATGTTTTTTTTAAGGCTGGTCCATCAGGGATGAGGTTGGAGTGAGGCAAGTGCAATTAGTCACATGAGTACAGGGTCAGATCTTGTTTTTATTTAAATCTGGTATTTTTTTTCACCACGGATTTTTGCATTAATAAGGAATTTTTCAAATATTGCATAAGTACTGGGGTTTTGGCACCCTTACATTTTGCACCCGAGACCTTACTCACCTTGCCCTAGTTTCAGCCCAGCTGGTGATGAACTATTAAATTTTCATAGACCCTACTAGGTTGTAGCCTGAATATAAAACAAAAACAAGCCACCATTTTTAAATGTTCAATGTTTCCAATGAAAAAGGGCATCTCTTTAGTTTCCCACTAGGAAACTGACCTCCCCAGCACAATACAGTAGATTCTTTAGACAGTGTAAGAATATCCGAGAACAGATTACTTCCCAAAGTGAAACTGGCATGATGATTTATTCAAGGAAGGTGTTTATGGAGGGAGCCCCTGAGACTACAATTACTTATGTGGGAAGAGCGGTGCTTACTGAACAAGTTATGAAATGGGGTCACTTTCAAGGAGGGGGCAGGCAATTTGCAACTAGGTGCATTCGCTTTTCCTTTTCTACATCTCAAAAAGCAGCCAGTTTTATCAAAGCTGAGTTTCTCAGTAACAATCAAGCCAAGATCTTCACTGACACATACTGTAAATCCCTATGATTGGGCCAACCTTGGTCTATTAGAAGTTGATGCCCAGGATATATGTAGGAAAATCCTATTTTTATATACCCTCAGCTCCAGTAAGTCTTCACACCATGTGATAGTTTAACAACTGTCCCACAAGAACTTTAAAGCCTCACTTGCACCTCACTCACCCTGTCTTTTTATATTTGGCCACACTACTCCTAACTTTGGCATTGTGCCTGATTTCAGAGGTTTCCAGTTACCCATAGAGCCCTGGCTTCTTTATTTTCAGTAACTAAACAGAAATTGAAGCTGTTTGAGAACACGGTTATGACTTCTAAGCTACTTAAGGCTGAGCTGCCTTTTAAAGGGAATGTTGTAAATACACTGTTTAGACTTCAGTCTCCCCAGAAGAAAATAAGAGATCTTAACCTAATTGGCAGAGAAGGCAATGGCACCTCACTCCAGTACTCTTGCCTGGAAAATCCCATGGATGGAGGAGCCTGGTGGGCTGCAGTCCATGGGGTCGCTAAGAGTCAGACACGACTGAGTGACTTCACTTTCACTTTTCACTTTCATGCATTGGAGAAGGAAATGGCAACCCACTCCAGTATTCTTGCCTGGAGAATCCCAGGGATGGGGGAGCCTGGCAGGCTGCCATCTATGGGGTCACACAGAATCGGACACAACTGAAGCGACTTAGCAGCAGCAGCAGCAACCTAATTGGACAACAGGGTGAGAATGTGAGGCCCTGACCAAAATGTCTCACATGAAAGTAACTTGGGAAAGTACTCATTTTTCGCAGCTTTCTCTTTCCCTCCCTTATTTATCAGTCCTTCAATTCTTAGCTAAATTGTTAATTTCTCAAAAGATAACTTCTTATTAATTTGAAATATGTATACATATAAGTGAGTCACTTTGCTGGACATCTGAAACTAATACAATCTTTTAAGTCAATTATGCTTCAATTAAAAAAATAATTTCCTGATCCTATAGGGCTAAAAGGATGCCATTCTTTCAAGCATCCATATTACCTAATTTGTTCCTTTTACAAGGGGTCAGATTCTACCCATTTGTTGCATGTTTTACAGAAGAATATAAAATTGACATGTATTGTGGGTATTATTTAGGACACTGTACCTAGAAATACCTGAGTCTTGCTCTCAACCAATCACCTTCCCATTGACCTATTAGAGGAGAATAAACCTACAAACACAGTAACTATTTTACTATTATCCAGGCTTTAGCCTCAAATCCCAGTGCCATGCCTCAGGAGAACACCTTAGAAGAAGCCCTGTCCCTCCACTCAGTAGGTCCAGAAGCTCTGTGCTATTTGCGCCCCAATGTTTCAGAGCCCTTAGATCTCCCACCCACTGCTGAAGGCCATAAGACAAGGACCCAGAGCAGATGTTCATCGAGGAGTGGCTTTTTCACACCCATGGGGTCCTGGAATGTCCCCAGTCAGACCAATACTCCTCCTTAAGGACCAAAGTCTACTTCCTCTCTTCCTGGGGACATCCCTTTAAACACTTAAACATGGTGAACTGGAAGGCCTTTTCAAAGTTTCTGGGCTGAACTGACCAAGTCCTTCCTATGGTATGGCTTATAGCTCCTCAGCATACTGGCCACCCTTTCTGTAGATTGCTAGTGACATCTTGAAGTATGAATCACAGAATGTGACAGTCCAGGCATGATCAGGATGTAACACAGAAAACCAGCAATATCCCCTCTGTTTATCTGCACTTTTCATAGAACATTAAATTACAGTAGTGCTTTTCAGTAGTCATATTCCACATTTGACTCCTTTTGATGTTGCTAATGCTTGTTCATTTCCCAAGTCTTTTTTCCTATTAATACAAATAGCTGTCAAGTTACCTGTTCTTAATTATGTGCTTGATTTTTTCCAAACCTAAACAAAGGACTTTATATTTATTGTTACAAATTTTTACCTCATTGAATTTGGCCCATTTTTTAGATGGCATTAATCTTCTTCACAGTGATTTAGTTATCTGGAAAATTAGCTACCACATCTAGCTCTTTAACAAACACTGACAAATAGGTGCTAATGCCCTTCAAGCAAAGGCCACCAGGAACAAGCCAGTAGTTAAGTTAGGCTTACTGTTCTTTGCAGCAAGGAAGAATGTGTACTATAGAGAGGACTCTAAACTAGGCGATTTGGGAAGAAAGTCTAAGGAAGCAGAGGTCTGCTCTAGACTGGATGCTGTCAGAAAGCAGGGGAAATTCTAGGATTAGGTATCTCAATAAATCTTATTTATAGGAGGGCAGACTAGAGTTAGAATAAAATTTTATTTGGTAAAGAAGAAGGAATCACTCATTTTAACTGAAAGATGTTGAGTATTTTCTGAGTGTCAGAGTGAGCTTGTTCTTATCTGTGCTTAGCTAACATTACGAAGTGACCTTGTTTTGTTTCACTACTCTGATCATAGTCTCAGAGTAACCTTGAGGATGGTATCCTGCAAGATGATTTGAACCATCAACATACAAACAGAAGCTCTGTAATTTACCAGTTATGTGACTTTGGCAGGTTACTTTTAAAAAGAGTCTCTCTGCCTCTGTCTTCTCATCTGTAAATAGAGTTAACATGTATTTATCTTAGAGGACTGTGGTGAAAATGAGTTTTCATGGGTAAAGCTCCTACAACAGGCCCTGGCATGTGCTAAGTTCTATGTATAGTGAGTGCTTGTTTGAGTATCCACTTTCTTCACCTCTAAGGTATATGTATCCTTTATGAACAGGATCATAAAGGTTTTGCTCAATTTATGAGAGAACATATTCTATACATTGGGCTTCCCATGTGACACAGTGGTAAAGAATCTGCCTGCTAATGCAGGAGGCATGGGTTCGATCCCTGAGTCAGGAAGATCCACTGGAGTAGGAAACGGCAACCCAATCCAGTATTCTTGGCTTGAAAATTCCATGGACAAAGGAGCCTGACAGGCTACAGTCCATGGGGTTGCAAAGAGTCAGACACAACTGAGCTACTGAGCATGCGCGCGCACACACACACACATTCTACAGATTAAAATCAACTATCTTAGAATACAGCAATAGGCTGCCAACATGCCCCCTCCCCCATTTTTATTCCTCTTATCTTTCTTTCACAAAGGGAGATTAGATTGCACAGCAAGATGTCACCCATGTACAGCTATTTTTATAATCATAGAGTTGAAATAATGAATTTGTGCTTTTACTCTACAGTGTCTATACAAGAGAAGCAGAAAGATTAAGTGCAACCTGAATTCTTCCATTTTATGTCCCAGTGCTAAGATGTAGTTTAGCCACAGTCAGTCAGCACAAGACCACTTTTCTCAAAGTCAGAGAGCCCTTTAAGACGCTGCCAACTCCATCCTCAAGTCTGCTTGCTTGTAAGCCTCATAAGCATCCTATTCTAATAAATCACTTATCTACAAAAAAAAAAAAAGACCCTGCCAATTCAATTAGAATGTAAATGGACTTTAAAAGAAGGCTGCTGAAATGCAGACATCACTACCACTAAGCCTAACTGCCAAACAAATCTAAGCAAATGGGGAATCCATTGAACTATAATTAGAGTAGGGTCATCCTTTGAGAATCTTAAATGGCAACCCACTCCAGTATTCTTGCCTGGAGAATCCCATGGAGAGAGGAGCCTGGTAGGCTACAGTCCACGGGGTCGCAAGGAGTCGGACACGACTGAGCTACTTCACTTCACCTTTCTCTTAGTCGGACAACTATGAAACTGAACTGAATTGAACACCTTTCTCTGCCTCTCCAAAAGCTTGTTTTTGTTCAGTCACTCAGTCATGACCATCTCTTTGCGACCCCATTGACTGCAGCACACCAGTCTTCACCATCCTTCCCTGTCTCCTGGAGTTTGCTCAAATTCATGTTCATTGAGTCAGTGATGCTATCCAACCATCTCATCCTCTGTCGCCCTCTTCTCCTCCTGCCCTCAATCTTTCCCAGCATCAGAGTCTTTTCAAATGAGTCAGCTCTTCACAGAAGGTGGCCAAAGTGTTGGAGCTTCAGCTTCAATATCAGTCCTTCCAACGAATATTCAGGGTTGATTTCCTTTAGGATGGACTGGTTGGATCTTCTTGCTGTCCAAGGGACTCTCAAGAGTCTTCTCCACACTACAGGTGGAAAGCATCATTTTTTCGGCACTCAGCCTTCTTTATGGTCCAACTCTCACATCCATACATGACTACTAGAAAACCATAGCTTTGACTATAAAGACCTTTGTCTGCAAATATGCTGTCTAGGTTTGTCAGAGCTTTTTTTCCAAGGAGCAAGCGTCTTTTAATTTCATGGCTGCAATCACTGTCTGCAGTGATTCTGGAGCCCAAGAAAATAAAGTCTGGCACTGTTTCTATGGTTTCCCTATCTATTTGCCATGAAGTGATGGGACTGGATGCCATGATCTTCGTTTTTTGAATGCTGAGTTTTAAGCCAGCTTTTTCAATCTCCTCTTTCACCTTTATCAAGAGACTGTACAGTAGGACCTTGTTGTCTATCCATCCGATATATATAATAGTTTGCATCTTCTAATCCCAAACTCCCACTCTTGGAATCTCTGAGAGCCAGTGTAGAACAAGCCTCAGAGGGAAGAAGAAGTTGGGATATTTACCCCCTGCCCTCAACAGTTATTAATGGAGGGCTGTTTCTGCAGTAAGCAGTATTGCCAGCTTGCCCTGCAAAACTTGAGCATGCTTTTGGGGCCTAAGACACTCTCCTTTTTCTCACAACAAGGTAGGCAGAGCTTGTAGCAGAAAACCATGATTGTACAGTGAGTGCTGTAGGGATATGGGGCGGCATCCACAGTGTTTACATACAGCCTCTATCATCGTATCATGACAGCCTCTACCATGTGTACATAGACTAATGAGCAGACACATTTTCTGTCTCTCCCTGGACTGTAAGCATCTCAAGGGCGAACTCTGAGGATGGCTTATAGAAGGTATGCAATACATCTAAACTGGGTCTATGAATGAATGAATCTCAAAGCAAAGGAAAACAATCATTTTGAAGAGAAGAAAATCAGAGTCAGATATGACCCAGTAGGAAGGAAGGTAGTAAAGAAAATATAGATAATAGGAAATAGCCTCAGATAAAAGAACTAGAGGAAAACAGTAAAAAGACAGGGATTTAATTGCAAGGCTGCTTCTCCAAGTCACTTTTCTTTTTGCAAAAGGAAATTCCATATTGCATGCCCTAAAAGAATAGTCAATCATAATAACTTGGAAGAAGGAACATCTGAAAAATATTTTAGGACTATATACCCCTGACAAGCACCAGCTCTTTACCTTGATGATACAGGGAAATTACAAAGTACCATGACATTTGTTTTTTCTTGCTGGCTTTCACAATTAAGTCCAAACTCCTAATTCACTCAGGTCTGTTAAAGCCGCATCTAAACCCCTCAACCTTTAAGACAAAAAATAAACATGCTGCCTACCTCCCAGGCGAAGCATTTACAACCTCTTCAAAATCCTGCTTGCTACGGAAGCAGTTGTTACCTTAATTAATGATCTATGAAATCCTCTTTAAACACTTTGTGCAAACCTGTGGCAGAATATGGAAAAAATGCTAAATGACTGAAGAGAACATGCACTGTTTTACTGTCTTTGTCTTGAAAGAAGAAAATTTCCATCCAAGGACCAAAAAAAAAGGAAGCTTGCATTTTCAATCTAAAAATATCTTTATAAAGTATTTTCTGTTTGTTAATCTTTCAATGGCTAGCTTCCCAACATGGAATCTGTGTGGTTAATGTCCTTGACATGACTATGCACACATTTATAGCAAAGGTGTGAGGCAAACATGGTATTTTATTACTGAAAGGCATTTTAGAAGTTCTCTGGAATCTCATTACCCAATGTATGGGTCTCTGGACTAGCTGCATCAGCATTACCTTGCATGCAATTGTTAGAAAAGTCTCAGGCTCTGACCTACTAAGTCATAATCTCTTGGCCTGGGGCCCGGGAATTGGTATGTTATCTAGGTCTCAAATGATGCTCGTGTGCTTCAAAGTTGGAGAAGTATTGATCTAGAGCAGAATAGTCAAGATGGAGTCCATATACCAGCAACTCCGGTGAGTTGTTAATTACAGTCTGCAACTGGGAAAGTGCATTTGTTATTGGTTATTCTCAATTCCTGTGCTAGTATAACGAGTGAGGATTCCTATGCATTCTCCCAGTTTGAGTAACAAGCCCAGGGTAGAAACACCTATTTGAAGCGATGTACTCCATGGAATTAAAAGATGCTTGCTGCTTGGAAGGAAAGCTATGACAAACCTAGATAGTGTATTAAAAAGCAAAGACATCATTTTGCCGAAAAAGGTCTGTATAGTCAAGTGAAGTGAAGTTGCTCAGTCGTGTCCGACTCTTCGCAACCCCATGGACTCTAGCCCACCAGGCTCCTCCGTCCATGGGATTTTCCAGGTAAGAGTACTGGAGTGGGGTGCCATTGGTTTTTTTTCCAGTAGTCATGTACAGATGTGAGAGTTGGACCATAAAGAAGGCTGGGCACTGAAGACATGATGCTTTTGAATTGTGGAGTTGGAGAATACTCTTGAAAGTCCCTTGGACTGCAAGGAGATCAAACCACTAAGTCCTAAAGGAAATCAACCCTGAACATTCATTGGAAGGACTGATGCTGAAGCTGAAGCTCCAATACTTTGGCCACCTAATGCAAAGGGCCAACTCATTGGAAAAGACATTGATGCTGGGAAAGATCAAAGGCAAAAGGAGAAGAGGGCAGCAGAGGATGAGATGGTTAGATAGCATCACTGACTCAATGGACGTGAATCTAAGCAAATTCCAGGAGATAGTGGAGGACACGGGAGCCTGGTGTGCTGCAGTCCATGGGGTTGCCAAGAGTCAGACATGACTTTAGGACTTAGCAACAATAAAGATTATGCACGGGGCTTCCCTGATAGCTCACTTGGTAAAGAACCTGCCTGCAATACAGGAGACCCCGGTTTGATTCCTGGGTTGGGAAGATCTGCTGGAGAAGGGATAGGCTACCTACTCCAGTATTCTGGGCTTCCCCTGTGGCTCAGCTGGTAAAGAATCCGCCTGCAATGCAGGAGGCCTGGGTTCAATCCCTGGGCTGGGAGGATCCCCTGGAGAAGGGAAAGGCTACCCACTCCAGTATTCTGGCCTGGAGAATTCCATGGACTGTATAGTCCATAGTGTCTCAAAGAGTTGGACATGACTGAGACTTTCACTTTTCACACACAAACCACAGTGCCTTACACACAGCCAACACTCATCAAATATTTCCTTTCTCTTCCTTTGTCTGTTTTGTTTTGTTTTAAGCCCACAAAAAAGGTCATCAGCAATCTTCTAAACAGCTGAGGCTATCATTCATCTTTCAATCTGAAGAGCCTGTCACATTGTCTAGTACATACTAGGTTCTTGAGAAATGTTGAATGAATTGCTGGTTTCAACTCAGGGCTCCTTGCTCAGTGGCCTGAAGGTGGGAAATCAGTCAGCAATAAGTCATTAGAAGTCATGTATTTCTTAGGCAGGGCATTTTAAAGATCCAAAATTATGTCTTCACAAGAATCCAGCCCACTGGCATCTGACTTCTAGCCCCACACAAAAATCTATGGGGAAAGAAATAGACAGTTACCTGGAATAGTATAATTGAGTTCTTGATGTAAAAGTATCTCCACATGCTCCTCTGACTCTTGAAAACAACCCTGCATATTATTTTGATTAATTTCACTGCCTACTGTTCAGTGCATAAGAGGCTCACAACTATATTATTCAATTCCAACCTAAAAAAGGAAAGCATTTAGGAGAGAATAGGGAAAATGTGTGGCTACTGCTAGAGGTGGCAGGAGGAAGTGCCTCTGGGAGGGAGCTATCATTCTCGAGCTAAGGATGGAAGGTTGAATTGTCATTCAGCAGGCAGACAAGTGAGAGAGAAGAGGACATGGGAAGGCCCAGAGAGGAAGAGAAGTCTGGGTTACTGAGGGAACAGAGAGTTTTTAAAGCAAAGGGTATGTCATGAGAAACAATGGAAAATGAAACTCAAACAGTCTGTTAGGGTCTGATTAAAAGGGGCCTGGCAATCTGTGCCAACAGGATCTGGATGTTTATCCTAGAGGGAAACTATCAGTTCATGGATAACCAGAAAAGTGAATTCAGAAACTTTCATCACTGGATCTTATTTCTTGTAACAAAAAGTTGCTTCCTCTGAGAAGTTCTTAAAAACTTGGAAGCATTTACTGCTACCTCGTTGGTAAAATCAAATAAAAGGTAGAGTCTAGGGCTCAGCAGGAAGTGTCAGAGCCTACCACCATGCCTTATCACAGCAGACTGTCTCCCAGTCTCCCTATGAAACCTCAGCACCTTTTCAAGCATGACAGATGACAGCAGCTATGTATTTAAACAGAACATGTGACTCTTGGTCAGGACTCTTCTGTGGATCTGAAAGCCTCTCTTTTAAATTTTCCTATGACAAGCATGTACCTATCATAGCACATGCCTATCATATGGCAGATACTCAGCAAAGATGTGATAAATGAATAATGATAGCAAAGAAACGAACCAAGACCATTAAACATACTACTTTTCAAATTGTGGGCTGTGAGTGACTTGTGGGTCATCAAATCAGTTCAGTGGCTTATCACCAGCTTCTTTGCAAAATAAAAATTAGAAAAAAATTAGAAAATGTCAGAGTGCATCCTGTTTTGGAAAATTAAATATCACTCTGCAAACCTTTTGTTTCTGTTAGATATATCAATGTGTTTAGGATGTGTGTGCATGTCCTGGCTGGTAATGGAAAATATCTGCTCTATCTTGGTTCACAGCAAAGAAGTGACTTCAGGGTACAGCAGGTTAGGTAAACAAGTTCATCTGAGCTTTTGTGGATTAAACCTTCTCAAATACCCTTAAGACTCAGTCACAAGTTCCGGTAGCACAGGGTCCTTATTTACCTTGCACTCACTATTATGCCTCGCCACAAAGCACTGAGCCCCTTGCCCTACTTACCAGCCCCTATCCACACCCCACCTGATGACTGTGGTGCCCAAGACCCTGTGGGTTCACCAGGAAGTAACCTGTGTCTGTAGCATGGAAGCTGGGTCATAAGGAGGCATACACTGGGGGAAAGAGATACATCTACTCAGGATTTCAAACTGTTTTCTATGAAAATGTATCTTATTATCACCACTTAAGTTTTCCTCGGAGAAGGCAATGGCACCCCACTCCAGTACTCTTGCCTGGAAAATCCCATGGATGGAGGAGCCTGATGGGCTGCAGTCCATGGGGTCGCTGAGAGTTGGACACGACTCAGTGACTTCACTTTCACTTTTCACTTTCATGCATTGGAGAAGGAAATGGCAACCCACTCCAGTGTTCTTGCCTGGAGAATCCCAGGGACGGAGGAGCCTGGTGAGCTGCCGTCTATGGGATCGCACAGAGTCAGACACGACTGAAGTGACTTAGCAGCAGCAGCAAGTTTTCCTCTTTGACTCTGCTTATAACTATTGTGTTGGCATCTTTGAAAAGGAAAAGGAGACAGAGTCTCCACTACATGCCATGTCCTATGCTACCTACCTTCACATACACTCTCTTAATTAGAAACTTGATTGCTGCACAATTAGACCAACGGACTCCGGTATTATTTTCAGTGTGCCCAATCTCTGTCTTCTGAGTTTACTGCAATAAATCTTCCCTCTGGGCCTACAGACAATTTTCTGCCTGAAATCTCAGATCTGGTAACCATAGTAATGAAAGAGAAGGAAGGGACATCTTGGAAATGCAGCACAGATACTTAAAAAAAAAAACAAAAAAAAAAACCTCTGTTATTTTCCATTTCCCTTTTCCTAATTTTTTTCTGCAAGAGTTGCTTACAAGAAGCTACAGTTGAAGTGCTAGTGAATAAATGGGTTTCAGGGAAGGATGACGAAAGCTGAGGCACAGATGATCTACAGAAGTAAACAATCATCCAGAAGAATGGAGCATAGATTGTGTTTCTGGTTCACTTCACTGCTTGCATGTCCTTGGAAGAAGCAACAGGAAAGTGCCTCCTGATGGTTTACAGTCTTCATTTGCTACTAATTTTAACACTGAACCTATAGTCCATCCATACTCAACAGAGTAGACCTAGCTTATGAGGATCATTCAGATTCCAAAAAAAAAAAATATGATCAGCCACAGAAAGTAGGTTTACAGTTTTTCACCTGGAGAAAACGTGTGTGTTTACTGTGCAAAGCAATGAAGTGATGGCCCAGGGACGTTTCTTTTTTAAGGATACGCCTCACTGCCCCTCTGTCAAACCTTCCTAAGGCTTCTCCAAGTCACACCTGGGTGATTCCATCATGATGTTAACCTGCCTCTTCAAAGTTGGGAGGAAGGGATCAAGGGCAAGGCTAAATATAGGTCCAATTCTGTGGATAGAGTTCTCAGTTTTTGAGTTTATTGAGCTCCCTGCAGAAATGAACAGTTTGCCAAACTTTGACAGCCAACAGCACTGACTGCTCTCCCACTGAGCAGCTTTCAGCAGAAATGGAGCAGTGGGAGGGAAGAGGAAAAGGAAAGAAGTGGATATTTGGAAGGGTGTTATTATAGTATGGAGCCTCTAGGCTGTCAAAACTGGCTATGATAAAGAGACCTCCACAAACGTGTAGACTTCTAAAAATATATCCATTTTGTGCCTAGTTTACATAATGCGAGGTTACACATTACTATTTACAGTTTTTTAAATTATTCCATATTATATATTTTATATATTTTGAGAAGGAAATGGCTACCCACTCCAGTATTCTTGCCTAGAGAATCTCATGGACAGAGGGACTGGTAAGCTACAGTCCATGGGATTGCAAAGAGTCAGACATGACTGAACAACTAACACACGTATTACATATTATAATCTTCTCCAACATTATAGCAGCAGCAAGGGACTTGCTGCTTAAGCGAAACCCTTAGAAATGATGACATAGAATAGTATGCAAGTCAAAGATAATGAAAAGCGAAAATATACCAGAACCAAACTGTTGCTGTGTGCTGATTATAGTAGAGCAGAATTTCTCAAAATGGGATTAGAATGAACAGAAACTTCCAGGAGATAATGAGGGTCATAGCAGGGCATAGCTTACTAAGTACATCTTTCCAGCACTTGGGTCAGCACCTTCATTGTGGTTTGCCCTCCTGGACCTCTTAGCAATTTTCATATACAACCAGAGACTCATAATCAGAAGGTACATAAGTAGTCATCTCGTCCCCTAACCCACATCAATACCCAACATTTCCAACAAATGATCAAACACTTGAATATCTAACAACAAGAAATTCATTACCTTCCAAGATGTCATGCTCCATGTTCAGGCACAGAGTTGTTTGAAGTTCTTCCACACGTTGGTTGAGTTGAATTCTGTCTCCCTGTAATGTCAACCAATTGTTTTTGATAAGCAATCTTGGAATCAACAGTACAGAGAGTCTTCCCTTTTCTGAAAACACCTGTTATATGAGCCAGGCTCATTTGTTTTCAAGGCCAGCCTCTCTTGTTCCTGCTATGGTTCCTCGTTTGGTGTGCTTTCAGGAACACTTAGCATCCTGGAAAGGTTCGCTTGCCCCTTATCCTGCACTCAGTCTGTCCTGTCTGTATCTCTTACCCCTTTTCCTATCCAATGATTCAAGGACAACAGTCCATCAACTGGGATATCAAAACAGTGTCTCTTTCAAGACTCTGAGTGGTCTAATTACAGTCAAGACTTGCACTGAAAAGGTTCCTGTAGAGTTGAAGTTGCGGTGGCTCAGTTGAAATATGCATAAGTGAAGGAAGCTGAACGAAGAAAAGCAGAAATGTGGGAGAATGATTGCCCCGAGAGAATGCGACTAAATCTCGCCTCCTGACATGGTCACTAGACTTCCTGGACTGGGTAGCCCTGCTGACACCTTCACTAATATCATCCTTCTTGTTAACATTTATTGAGTACATATTATACACCAGCACTGATACAAGCCTTTAATGTGCATTAGCTCACCGAATCTTTTCAAAAACTCTCAACGGAAGATGCCATTATTCCCCTTTTTATTGCAGAGGAGACTGAGGCACATAGAGATCTGAGTAACTTATCCAGCTCCCACAATGGTTATTAACAGACCAAGGCTGGAAACCAGGAGTACTGGACCTAGAATCCAGGTTTCTTACCATAACAGGGTGTTACAGACTCCTCAGATTTTCTTACAATATTTTTATAGTCATTTCTTAAAGAAATTCCCCATTTAAGTTGTCATGAGGAGCTTTCTGTCCTTTGTAACAAATCCTTAATCATTAAGATACAAAAAGATTATAATATACTTAAGTTAAAATATACTGAATATACAGTTATAATATACTGAAGTTCAGTTCAGTCGATCAGTCGTGTCTGACTCTTTGTGACTCCATAGACTGCAGCACGC
Organism: Capricornis sumatraensis; assembly: GCF_032405125.1. Classification (NCBI taxonomy): domain Eukaryota; kingdom Metazoa; phylum Chordata; class Mammalia; order Artiodactyla; family Bovidae; genus Capricornis; species Capricornis sumatraensis. The sequence goes on along the minus strand of NC_091092.1, from coordinate 132,811,299 downwards.
CAGGTCTCCCTGTCCTTCACTATCACCCAGAGTTTGCTCAAACTCACTTCCATTGAGTCAGTGATGCCATCCAACCGTCTCATCCTATGTCATCCCCTTCTCTCGCCTTCAATCTTTCCCAGCATCAGAGTCCTTTCCAATGAGTCAGTACTTTACATCAGGTGGCCAAAGTATTAGAGCTTCAGCTTCAGCATCAGTCCTTCCAATGAATATTCAGGGTTGATTTCCTTTAGGATAGACTGGTTGGATCTCCTTGCAGTGCAAGGGACTCTCAAGAGTCTTCTCCAACACCACAGTTCAAAAGCATCAATTCTTCAGCGCTCAGCTTTCTTCATGGTCCAACTCTCACATCCATACATGACCACTGGAAAAACCATAGCCTTGACTAGATGAACCTTTGTTGGCAAAGTAATGTCTCTGTTTTTCAATATGCTATCTAGGTTGGTCATAACTTTACTTCCAAGGAGTAAGCATCTTTTAATTTCATGGCTGCAATTACCATCTGTAGTGATTTTGGAGCCCCAAAAGATAAAGTCTGACACTGTTTCCACTGTTTCCCCATCTATTTCCCATGAAGTGATGGGACCAGATGCCATGATCTTCGTTTTCTCAATGTTGAGCTTTAAGCCAACATTTTCGCTCTCCTCTTTCACTTTCATCAAGAGGCTCTTTAGTTCTTCGCTTTTGGCCATAAGGGTGGTGTCATCTGCATATCTGAGGTGATTGATATTTCTCCCAGCAAACTTGATTCCAGCTTGTGCTTCATCCAGGCCAGCGTTTTTCATGATATACTCTGCATATAAGTTAAATAATCAGGGTGACAATATACAGCCTTGACGTACCCCTTTCCCAATTTTGAATCAGTCTGTTGTTCCATGTCCAGTTCTAACTGTTGCTTCCTGATCTGCACACAGATTTCTCAGGAGGCAGGTCAGGTGGTTTGGTATTCCCATCTCTTTCAGAATTTTCCACAGTTTATTGTGATCCACACAGTCAAAGGCATTGGCATAGTCAATAAAGCAGAAACAGATGTTTTTCTGAAACTCTCTTGCTTTTTCGATGATCCAGTGGATGTTGGCAATGTGACCTCTGGTTCCTCTGCCTTTTCTAAATCCAGCTTGAACATCTGGGAGTTCATGGTTCACTTACTGTTGAAGCCTGGCTTGGAGAATTTTGAGCATTACTTTGCTAGCGTGTGAGATGAGTGCAACTGTGCAATAGTTTGAACATTCATTGGCATTGCCTTTCTTTGGCATTGGAATGAAAACTGACCTTTTCCAGTCCTGTGCCCACTGCTGAGTCTTCCAAGTTTGCTGGCATATTGAGTGCAGCGCTTTCATGGCATCATCATTTATGATTTGAAATGGCTTAGCTGCAATTCCATCACCTCCACTAGCTTTGTTCATAGTGATGCTTCCTAAGGCCCACTTGACTTCACATTCCAGGATGTCTGGCTCTAGGTGAGTGATCACACCATCTGGGTCATGAAGATCTTTTTTGTATATTCTTCTGTGTATTCTTGCCACCTCTTCTTAATACCTTCTGCTTCTGTTAGGTCCAAACCATTTCTGTCCTTTATAATGCCCATCTTTGCATGAAATTTTCCCTTGGTATCTCTAATTTTCTTGAAGAGATCTCTAGTCTTTCCCATTCTATTGTTTTCCTCTATTTCTTTGCACTGATCAATGGGGAAGGCTTTCTTGTCTCTCCTTGCTATTCTTTGGAACTCTGCATTCAAATGGGTATATCTTTCCTTTTCTCCTTTGCCTTTTGCTTCCCTTCTTTTCTCAGCTATTTGTAAGGCCTCCTCAGACAACCATTTTGCCTTTTAGCATTTCTTTTTCTTGGGGATGGTCTTGATCCCTGCCTCCTGTACAATGTCACGAACCTCCTGTCCATAGTTCTTTAGGCACTCTATCAGATCTAATCCCTTGAATCTATTTCTCACTTCTACTGTATAATTGTAAGGGATTTGATTTAGGTCATACCTGAATGGTCTAGTGGTTTTCCCTATTTTCTTCCATTTAAGTCTGAATTTGGCAATAAGGAGTTCATGATCTGAGCCACAGCCAGCTCACCTGGCTAAATAGCACAGACAAGTGTCTCTGAGCTACTCTTTAGTTGCGCTAAAACGCAGGGTCAGTGAACCAAATGACAGTGCTTTTACATTCTATAACATACCTGTGATATTCATGTATTCTTCCAGAAGCAGTGCATTCCGGGGTACTATTAAAGAAAAAAAAAAAAACTGCCATCTAACTTTCCTTTAATTACTCTAGCCTCACATCACCTCTTCTATGGTATCTTGTGGCCTGTACATTCCTTTACCCGGTAGCAGATATCACATTATAATGGAATCATTTGTCTGTATCACAGTTGCCCAGCCTCAGCACTATTGACATTTGAAGCTAGATAATTCATGCTTCGCTGTGAGGCGCTGTCCTGTGTATTGCAGGATGTGAAGCAGTGTTCTAGCCTCTACCCACTAGATGCCAGAGCATGCTCTGCTCCACTGTGACAACCAAAAACGTCTCCAGACGTTGTGTAATGTCCCCTGGGGATGGGGGGAAAAATCACTCTTGGTTGAATGCCACTGGTCCACATACTGTAGACCTCTTCCACCAATCCCACAATGACTTCAAGGGCAGGACTGTCTTTTGTACCCTTATTTCTTTCCAATGCTTGGTACATTATGATGCTCAATAAATCTTAATTGAAGAAAACTACAGTAACTTGCATCAAGATGCCTGGAAGCCTAGATTACCTATATATCTATATCTGGCTGGGTTTAGTCAGGAAAACAGAGACACTATGTATACTACTAGGTTAAGGGGTTTACTGTAGAAATTACAACATATAAATATGACAGTAACTGGGGAAAGGAAGGTCTGGAAGGCTACAGTCAGAAGACAGAACTTTAAGCCAAACTTCTCATGAGGTAAGCAGGTATTCACAGGAAAATCTGAGAAGCTACCATATTTCGCCTCCAAAGCAGTATCGATAGTAAAATTGGAGCACATAGAAAGGTGTGGAATGCCACTTTATCCAACAAGTCAGCCTCATCTGACCCCCAAACACTCCCCAAAATAATGGCCTCTCCTTCCCTTCTACCTTCCACATCTCCCAAATTCCTCTCACTGGCAAACCCTTACCTGGAACCAATCAAGGAGGGAATTCTGGGAAATGCAGTTTTTTCCAGCTGTAGGCAGGCACTTCTACAGGAGTGGAAGTGCCAGGTAAACAACAGATAATCTCCCACAGTAACCACTTTTTGACACCAAGTGTGTATGTTACATATAGAGATCAAACCATGACAATAGTCTGAAGAATTTGGTAGTCACAGTCATTCACATTAGAAAGCAAGTGAGTGTTTGATATGATGGGTTGTTGTTTCTGTTGTTATTGCTTTTAGTTTGGCAGTGGATTCACCCTCTGATCACCTGTCCCCTCCAGTCTGCGCTGTGTAGACAGTCTCAACACTCGCTTTGCTTACACCCTGAACAGATGGCAAACTATGTTAATAATTGAACAGCTCATACTCCAGATGGAAGATGTTCACCTTCATGCTTCTTAGACTTTAGTGTGTCTTCTGAGCATTCTGGCCAGACCAGAATTGACAGAGACTACTGGAAAAGAATTTCCATATGCAAGGCATTGCTTCCCTCCTGAGGCATTGAAACATCACAACCATGTTATTGATTTCTAAACTGCTTTCTAAGACAGCAGCTGACATTAAGTGAAAATATTTCTGCTTTATAGATTCTGAGTCAAAAGTCAATTATTTTAAAATAATTACTTCCAGTCTATTAAAAAAATAGAGTGCTGGAGGTGAGGTGTGGTCCAAAGTAGAGTGAAGTACATAGCTCACTTTAGAAAAGTAGATTCAAAATAGGCATTAAATGGACCTATATCTTCAGGATAGCCCATGAAAGTCTAACATATTTACACCTGGCCCTTTAAGGAAAATATTTGCTGACACGTGGACTAGAGGGAAAGCAACAAGAACTGAGCCCTGAGAAGTAAATGGGACATTACAAAGAGTTGTCTTTTACTGAAGTGAGAGCCACTGGAGGTTTGAGCTCATGAAGATCTGACCTGACTCACATTTTAACAGGATTCCTCTAGATGCTGGATTAAGAATAGACATTCTTGTTGGGAAGGAGGGTCTAGAAGCCAGGGGATCAGGTAGAAGATGATCACTGTGATTCTGGTGGAAATGATTCTGATGAATCACTGTAAGGTGGCTCAGTCCACATGGAGAAGACACGCTGGTAAGAGGTGCCTAGACTCTGGTCTGGAGATCGTGCTGGTTAGACTTCCCGGTACTAGATATGTTACATACCCCGCCCCTGCCATGTGCAGGGGAGGCTATAGTCGTGCACATGTATGACCAACTAAAGCAGAGCTTCTTGAGTAGGCAAAATGTTGCCCCCCAAGCGACATTTGGCAATCAATGTCAAGAGACATTTTTCATTGTCACAACTGCAGCAGAAATGTGTTGCTTCTTCTAGCAGGTAGAGACCAGGGATGCTGCTAAATATCCTAAAATATACAACACAGTTCTCTACTACAAAAATAATTACTTGGCCCCAAACGTCAACAGTGCCATAAGTAAGGACGGAGAAGGCAATGGCACTCTACTCCAGTACTCTTGCCTGGAAAATCCCATGGATGGAGGAGCCTGGTAGGCTGCAATCCATGGGGTCGCTAAGTCAGACATGACTGAGCGACTTCACTTTCACTTTTCACTTTCATGCATTGGAGCAGGAAATGGCAACCGACTCCAGTGTTCTTGCCTGGAGAATCCCAGGGACAGGAGAGCCTGATGGGCTGCCGTCTATGGGGTCGCACAGAGTCGGACACGACTGAAGTGACTTAGCAATAGCAATAAGTAAGGAACCTTGACCTCAAGAAAGGCCCACTAATGGAAGAAGAAAGAAAGATGGGTTTTCATGGGTAACTAGGAGTCTTAGCCCAGCTCAACTGCAAGTGCCCTAACTCCTGCAAGGCATCTGCAGGCTGTGGCAACAGCAATTTTGGAGTCCCAGCTCATACCAAAGCTGGGTCTTGTTTGTCCTCTCTTGCCCACATATCTTTCCCCAGTTATTGGAAGTGAGCTTTGTCCCAAATAAGAAACTCTGCTGCCTTTTTTCTGTGTGTGTGTGTGTGTGTGTGTGTGTGTGTGTGTGTGTGTGTATATATACACACATACATACAGAAGCTTTTAAAAATAACATGTGTGATTGAGATGATGAAAGAGATTTTGTGTAATGAAAGGCAAATGGTGCAGAGCACTACAGTGCAGGTATTAATTTGTTTAAAGAGATTTGTGAAGAAAACTGCTCTATTAATTAAAATTTCAAGACTTAAAACTTAAAGATGTTTGGTGATGACTGTAGATCTACAAGAATTTTACTCTCTTCATCAAACCCAAATGGATTGCATATGAATTCAAATACCCTTAATATTGTGCAAATATTCCTTAGTCTTTGCAATGGGTAATAACTGATAAGGTCTCATTTATTTGGTGAAATACTTTCATGTATATAAAGCATACTGGCTTTTCATTTACCTAGCTTTATTATTTTAATTTGTGAGTAGATGCATAAATGAAAAACTATTTCTTCGTATTCTGGCTTGTCTATTCCATTTATTTTCTTTGCAAAGAAGTATGCATTTTTTGCTAAGATTGTTAATAAGATGGATCTAATTTTACATATTTTCACAGTATCTGGTCTACTCACTAGCTTAACACTGGAAAAAAATGGACAGTGTTTCAAATATAGATCATAAATACCTCAGCTCTTGAGTGGCACTGTGGAGTTTAGGTTTGCCCTAATTTTCTATAAATTCAATATGCAAAAACAGACCATGTGATAAGTAAGCTAGAAAAGCATTTTTCATATCATGAAAGACTTTTCCAACATTCATCTAAGAAGCATTTATCTTATATATGTGCTTAGTCGTTCAGTCGTGTCCGACTCTCTGTGACCCCATGGACTGTAGCTCGCCAGGGCTTTGTCCATGGGGATTCTCCAGGTAAGAATAATGGAGTGGATTGCCATGCCCTCCTCCAGGGGATCTACCCAACTCGAGACTGAACCCAGGTCTCCCATATTGCAGGTGGATTCTTTACCAACTGAGCAACCAGGGAAGCCCAAGAATACTGGAGTGAGTAGCTTATCCCTTCTCCAAGGGATCTTCTGGACCCAGGAATCGAACCGGGGTCTCCTGCATTGCAGGGAGATTCTTTACCATTTGAGCTACCAATAGTATTGAACACAGGCAACTTTAGCCGGGTGTTGTTCTACATACTGGGGCATTCAAGGTATGCAAAACTGGGTCCTTACACTTGAAGGTCACATAAAAGAAGCGGACATATAAGCAGCTAATTTTAACGTATGATGCAATACGTTCCATTATGGGGTCAGCTTCAGTGCTACAGACCCATGGCCCAGGCACAGGGGTCAAGAAAAGGCATCCTGAATGAGCTGAGTAGAGTCTTGAAGAACATGCAGGAGCTCACCAGGCAGAGGGAGGTGAAGACTACGCTATGCAAAAAAATAAAGCCAAAGACCATGAAACACCATGACAGGAGCAAGTATAAGGCAAAGACATAGTGGGTCCTTGAAAGTCACAAAGGAGCTTGGTAGTGGTCATTAAGGAGATGAGAAACTGTTGAAAAGTATTAAGCCAGGAATGGAAGCAATGTGCATTCCTTCAATTTCACTAGAGCAGAAAGTGGGGCTGGCTTCAAAATCTGTGGGACCTGGTACAACATGAAAACGTGGGGTGCTTGTTCAAAAACCATTATGAACTTCAAGATGGCTACAGCAAAGCATTAAACCAAGTATAGTACCCTTGAAAGCACTGGGTTGTGTATGACTGCACATATGCTTGCCCACAAGGCCAACTGTACCAGAAGGCATCAGGGCAGGGGGAGGAAGAATACATTAAGACCTTTGTTTGCATACTGTCCAGTCTGTAGTTGAGAAGAAAAGTCTTAAGCATATCAACCAGCTAGAGATTAGTCTTGAGGCAATATACTAGACAGCATTATAGTCCCATACTCAAACTCAGAAAATGGCCAAACGGCTAATCTCTTCATTTTAAAGAGGAAATAGGAGACCAAAAATGTTGTGAGACAGGGAATTCAATCCGAGCCTTTTAGATTTTATCCCAGTGTCTCCTCCTCCTCTACAATGTCAAGGCTAGTGAGTCTGCAGTGAAAGGGATAGGATGGAAGTTCTTTGGGCAAGACTGATCCAGAGGCGGCAGAAAGGACTGCAAGTGACCAAGAAATGGAAATCAACTAGGAGACAATTTTTGTCCCCTCCCTTCTCCCAGGGAGCACATCCTTTCTGAGACCTTTCTCAGAATCAAGAGGATCTTTCCAAGCACAATTTTAGAATAACTCATGGGCCTAGCATTGTGCCAGGGAAGAAGGGTACAGAAATGACTCAGGCACACTCTCAAGAGCTTATCCTTTGGTGAATGAAGACAGTAGTGGGAATCAGCTATCACAATCCACAGACTCTGTCTACCTATTCTTTAATGTGATTGGGAAGCAAAAATTTTAAATCATAATAAAAAAGAAAATTGGAAACGAATTCTAAACATCAATAGGTAGCTACAGAGTTTTCTTTCAGATTTAGGAGATTATAGATGATTTGCAGATTGCCTTGTATATCTCTCAGTAATATTACCATCCATACCCTCACCAACTCTAAAGGCTTCAGGCTCACCTGAGCCCCAGTAAACCTTTGTACATATCTCAAGAATCTCTCTCATATCATTCTCTTCAGTTCTCCTGACCCCCTGAAAACCTAAGGTCTTCTTCATTTTTTCCTTCTCTTAGTTCTTAATATAAGGCTTTAAACCAGCACCATGGCTTGCAAGGCCCTATATGATCCAGTCCTTGGTCATTTCTGAAACTTTGTCTCACCGCACTTTCTTTCTGCATTCCATGGGCCATTCTACCATCTCTCAACTGCAGGAAACTTTCCTATCTCAGACATCTCCCAACTCTGCTGTCCTTTCTTCAATGCTTCTCATTTTTTCAAACCTCTAATGAAATATCACTTCTCCAAGGAAAAGCTTCTCTTATTTGATCTGGCAGTTAAGAAGACCACTATTAATAAGCTCTCATAGCACCCTATACTTTTCCTTCAGAGCCCTATCATAGCTAGTAATTCTGTATTCATGTGATTCTTTCATAAATGTTTGTCTTCACCTCAAGGCTGGGAACTACCTGAAGCCAAGAGTCTGATCTGTTTTGCTCATCACTGGATTCCTGGCAAATGGCACAGTGCCTGGCATGTCCTCGGGACTTTTCTGACCATTCAATCTAAAACATCCATTTCTCTGCCTTTCATCTCTCTTAGGTGTCTTACCTTGATTGTTTTATTTCAAGGCATTCCTCATTATCTCTGTGTGTGTGTGTGTGTGTGTGTGGTGTGTGTGTGTGTACACAAATATGTGGGAGTGTCTTAACTGTGTATATGTATATATATGTATAAATATGTGTTTGTGTGTGTACACATGATTTTTCTACTTGTTACTTGTTTTCTCCAATAGCATGTAAACTCCAAAAAAGAAGAGGCTTCACCTCCTTGTTCACTGCTGTATCCTCACCACATACCTGGCACATAGTAGGTGCTCGAGGAATTATTTGCTGGAAATATGAATACATAAATGGCAAGTGCTCAAGAAATGAACACCAGAAGTTCATTCTCCTTAGAAATCAATAATAATAGGAGGAATGGAGAGAGTAGCATGGAAATATATACACTGCCATATATAAAATAGGTAGCCAGTAGAAATTTGCTGTACTACTCAGGGAATTCAAACCTAGAGGTATGGGATGGGATGAGATGGGAGGTGGGAAGGAGGTTCAAGAGGGAAGTTATAGAAAGCAATCCAATACTATAAAGCAATTATCCTCAAATTAAAACTAAATTAAAAAGAAAAATCAATAATTGAAAAAGAGATGATTCACTGATAATGGCTTTTTGGGAAAAAAATGCTATTCACTGTCTACCCCCAAATGACACTGTAAGAATTTTAATTCATTTCACCACATCATTAAGCAACAAGGGATTATATTTGGCTTACTTTATTTTAGATCAATTGTTCCACAAATTTCGACTGGATTCTTCATCTATAATCTTGAATGGAAGTCATTTGGGGCCTGATAGAGACAAATTCATAAAACCTAGAAACTTCCAGAGTGTTCAGAGTCAGAGTTTGGAGATCTGACAAATCAGATTTGAATTTCAGCTTCCACATTTATTAGCAATATAACTTCAGGAAGCCACATAACTTCTCTCAGTCTCAGTTTCCTCTGAAACCTTGTGACTTGTAGGGACAGTTTGGTGATAGGATTGACTGTGGTTTTAAGTGCATGGTTTATAATCATAGTCAATATATGGTATCTATTATTCACATCTACTCCCAAGTCCCTGTGATACAGAGAAGAAAACTGAGGCCATAAGAATTGGGAATTTCTCAAAGCCATCCCTCTTCTCCAAGTCTAGGTGATAGAAATCAGCAGGTCTACAATTAAGCACCACCTAGAATTGGGCTTCCCTGATGGCTCAGCAGGTAAAGAATCCACCAGCCATGCAGGAGACACAGGAGATGTGGGTTCAGTCCCAGATCCGGGAAGATCCCCTGGAGAAGGAAATGGCAACCCACTCCAGTATGCTTGCCTGGAGAATCCCACGGCCTGAGGAGGACGACCGTCCAAAGGGTCACAAAGAGTCTGACACGACTGAGCAACAAAGCACGCACGCAAGGCTTCATTTGCTCAGGGGACTTTTTTGGGGCAAACCTGCTTGTGCTTGGACTCACATCGTTTCCTAAGGAGGGCTGAAGACTCCTTTATGTCCTTGCATTGACTGAAGCTCACTGCAGCTTTCACTTCCAACTGGCCATATCCTGGCCCAGAAGACTGAAGATTCAATCAAAGAATCTGGGTGAGAAATGGAATGGAGTTTTTCCCCACCTCAGTTTATAGGAGTCCTTTTATTTCCTCCTTTTTAGGACATGAAAGAAAAATTAGAAATACTGGTCCCACGGAAATCTTCCACTGCATAAATCCCATAATCTTTAATTATATTGAAATTATTTGCTTATAACAAACAATTCAGTACCATGTAATTCTGCTGAGCTTTAGGTTCAATTTCACATCTAGACAAGAGTTCCAAACACAGGAATGGGTAAATCTTATAATAAGTAAAACCAATGGCTAAGATAAGTAAAATAAGGTGATAAGTCTCCAACAAATTGCATAGTGCCATGGCAGTTCTTCCTATGTAGACAGGATTTAAGGAGATTTTATTAAAGTGGGATACAGAAATTGCATGTATTGAAACTTTGACTGGATGATTCCTTTTCTATGAAATTGACTCGGTGAATAACAAAACAGAGTGAGCTAGAAGTATTCACTGCTCAAAGACACTGAAGATGGTAGGCCAGCAGCAATAATTAAGTAATTAGTTTTCTGGCTAATTAGAAGAAATGGAGAATATATGCCTGAAATTCTTTCCTCACTGAGAGAATCATACCAACTCTCCCGGTGAATACATTCAACTAAGCTGTGCCTTCAGATTGTTCTTTATTTCAGCTTTAGTTTATCCATGACTCAAGCTCATCTCCATTTTGCCTTCATATAGGAATCCTGCCATATTACCATAGCATTTTATTCTGAACCTGCTATAAAGGCAATTAGTCATTCATTATAACACCAAAATTCAAAGTGGTTGCAATTATGTTTTCTGAATCAAGCCCTTTGATGTGGGTAATTTAAGGTTCTATATTTAAAATGCATTCAATGAGTCATAATGGTAAATAAGAATACCCTTAAACTAGCATTCATATCTCTTGTACATGAAAAATTAAATGGATAATTTCTACCTATGACAGATTTATTTTGTGGTGGATAATTTTAAAGAATTGATTTAATTAGTTGTAACTATGCTCAGAAGTATAATTTGAAATACCATTGAATGGAAAGGGAAAGTATTTTCAAGCAGAGAGAAAACTCTCTTAAAATTTCCTTTGTTCATTAGTCAATGAACATTTATTAAGCACCTACAGATTGCACGGCAATGTACGACATAATAATAACCTAATCCGGCATTATTCTATTCTAGTTCTGCAAGTTAATTGAGTGAGTTAACCTCTTTAGCTGTCCATTCACAGTATGCCAATAGACAACAAGAATTAAATGAATGAGTCAATCTGAAAAAAAACATGGATGTATTTAGGTTTCCTTTTGTTTCATGTGCTAAAAACCAGTTACCAGCTAACTAGTCTTTTTTATGTCTTCAGGGAGCCAGGAATTTTAAAAGAATCTTATTTCACTCAGGCAGTGAACTATACACTTAATCATGACTTTCTAAGTGTTGATACAGAACAGCAATTTGTAAGATTCTACAGATATGGAAAGGAAAAATAGCACAGTAATTTTAGGCAGATAAGGGGAAATATATTTTGAGGGCTGATTTTCACTTAAAAAATTATCTTAGACTTAATATCATAGACTAGGTTCAGCATTTTAGAGCTAGACATTAGAGATGATCTAGGCCACTGGTTTCTAACCATTTGAATTAGAGACATTGGATTTTGTAAAAAAAAAAAAAAAAAAAAAGGATTCTCAGTTCTCATTCCCAGAGATTGTGATTCACTTGGTCTGGAAGAGGCTGGGAGGGGAAGTAGGCATAAATATAACTCGTAAAATTTCCCTAGCATCCAAAGCTGAGACCCACAGACCTAGTCAAGCCTCAATATTTTGGCATGAGGTCTCCAAGCCTTGAAAGAATAAATATCCTGCCTAACAAAACCACAGCTTATAACCCTTGGAGCCATGCTTAGAACCCAAACAGCCAAATTCCTAGTCTAGATCTATTTACTAAACCAATTGACACCATTTCTATTTCTCTCACACACTGGTTCAGATCTAATTACAAGTTAGTACGTAGGAAGAATAAGACTGCTTATAACTCATAACTAACACATTCCCTCCTCCTAGAGACCTGTGTGTTTCTTTACTTGTTAACTAAGTCTTCCAATGATGCTGTAATGATTAATATATCTGTTTATTCCACATTTTTAAATACTTATTTGAAACTTTTGCACCTATAAAATATATCATTCCCATTTTAAGACAAAGAAAGTAGATTTACTATTTGAATCTGAGTCCAGTTTGAAGTCTCTATTATAGAGCTTATAGAGCTGAGCACCTAGCAGTACTCAAATATCCAGCAGGGTTTGCTTAGCCACATCCCTGACATGAAAATGTCTTTAGTTTGGCCACTTCCACTTGGTTCTAAAAGCTCCGTGCAGGTAGGGTTCTTGTCCAACTTCATCAACTGTCTCCCAGCATCTAGCAAAATGCTTGCCATAAACTCAACATTCAAAAACTACTTGTTGAATGAAAAATCCTACTTACATTTTGTTAAGAAATGAGACAGAGTATCCTGAACCAGCTCGTGAAAGACAGTCTCAAATACATAAAAGTATTGGGAAGATGGTTTTATAAAGGAGTAGTTTTACAATTATTTTATTAGAAGAGCTTTGGCCTGACTTTCCTCACCTAAATTTGTCTTTGTTGTACCACTTGGGTGACAGTTGGGCTCTCCCTCACTAATATTATGTTAATAGTCCTTCATTCAAATGATACAAATGAGCTTACTTATAAAACAGAAATAGTCTCACAGATTTCAAAAACAAATTTATAGTTACCAAAGGAGAAATGTGGAGGGGCAGGGATAAATTAGGAGCTTGGATTAACATATACACACTACTATGTATAAAATAGGTAACCAACAAGGACCTACTGTATAGTGCAGGGAACTCTACTCAATATTCTGTAATAACCTATGTGGGTAAAATGACTGAAAAAGAATGGATATACATATATGTATAACTGAGTCACTTTGCTCTACACCTAAAACTAATATAACATTGTAAATCAATGAAACTCCAATAAAATTTTTAAGAAGTCCTTCATTCAGTATACCTTTTATATGCGTGAAGGCGCAACTGACATGCAATAAATAGTGATGAAATAAAATACTGAATTTTACTGTCTTTGGAAAAATGTAACCAAATTAATTAACATAACATTATTCTCTGGAAAGATAAAGAGTTCGATATCTTTGGTGAGTCAAAAGGGTGGCACAGTATTGCAGAAAGCACTAACCTAGTTGCAGAAAATGATTCAATCGATGACTATTTAGAATTAAATTTTTATTAAGCAGATCATTTCAATCCTACCTTTTCAACCCAACCACACAGCCAAATTCCATACTTTTGCCTCTATGAAGGGTATTTTCTCTTTACCCAGAGGTTATGACTTTGCAGTCTTTTATCTGATTCATGTAGAAATGAGGTACTGACATGAGCTAAAATGACTTATGTTTAAATATGGTAGAGATGAATAGCCAAAGAAGCAATGCAAAAAACCGACAGTAGAAAAATTAGCCACGGTAGAAATACTGAACACCAAACAATGAATATTTAATCTCTGCTATCTAACTGAGATGAACTAGAGGGTTGGAGGGGGGAAAGGTACATTTAAGGAGTTAATCTTAAATCGAACACTAATGTTAAAGCCAAGGTTAATGGAAGGAACTGGGCTGTGAATGGGCCACAACAGCTCAGGAACATGACGAAGATTCAGTAAATGTTTTGTTGAATGAATGAATCGGTAAATGAATGATTAAGTGAATGAGTGAATGAATGAACTGTCCTCTTTAGAAATTTAGAGTATAGTACTTGGATTTGAAGACTTGGCTTTAAAAATAAATCTATCCAAAGCTGTGGATTAATAAACTAGATTTCGGGAAAGTCAGGGCTGAATATAATATAGGTGTTTCTATTTTTCATTTAATTAAAATGACCACAGAGTCATTATTCTTACCCTTAATTTCTGAGCCTGAAAAAGTTAATGAACTATATCTGTTCCATGAATAACTGAGTTGAACTTGAAAGACAACTTCCATTCCAAAAGCCTCCCACACTACCAGTTAACTGTGATTTACCCTTTTCCTTCTGAAGAATTTTAAGCATCTTCCATCTGATTTGACTGACAACCAATCTGTACTTCCTGTCTTTATTCTCCCAGGAAGAAGATGTTACTCGTGAAAGTCGTTTTAATTTCAGTGGTTATGGAATGGGTCACTGCCTTCAAGTGAAAGATGGAACAGCTGTCAAGGCCACACCTGCCAACCAGCTCCCACAGCCCCCCAAAGATGCAGATGCCATCAAGAAGAAGTTTGTGGACCGGGCAAAAAGGATTGACACGATTTCTCGAGCTGCCTTCCCATTGGCCTTCCTCATTTTCAACATCTTCTACTGGATCACATACAAGATCATTCGGCATGAAGATGTCCATAAGAAATAGATGTGCTCTTCAGATCCTGGGACCTTCTTGCCTAACTGCTGTGCTTGTAAATACACAGTGAAATTGTCTTTATATCACTTTGACAGAGGAGAAGACTGGGGGAGGGGGGAGGGAGGATCATGGGGGTGGGTTTCCTGGCACCTACATGAATAAAGATAAGTTATCCGGGCAATGAAGAAAAATGTTTGCACAAAATTAAGGTTTTGCAGAATCACATGAGCATAATTACATTCATAGTCTTTAGCATTGCTCTTTCAGATGATGCATTAATTAGACAGGATATGCAAGGTCAAGTACTTGAGGGCTATTTGTTTTTTGGTTTGGTTTGGACTAATTCTGGTACTGAAAAGACAGTTTGAACACACGTGTGTGCACGCGCGTGCACACACACACACACACACACAAACACACAAGGAAAATGCTTACCATCTGACCATAGTGACTAGCCTATAGTGAGTTGAGGACCAAACTTTTTCAGGAAAATGCTGCCTTGTTTTTAAAACAGCCTCCTGAGCTATGTTCTTTACAATGTCTGTAATTAGTGTTTCACCTGAGAAATCCTTTTGTGGTCATAAATAATTTCTACTTATTAAGAAAACAACAATAATACATACCAATCACAAAGAACAGGTTTCTACTTTATTGTCTGTGTAAGTGTGCATTTTAATATTCTTTTTCTTTCCTAGATGCAATTTGGGGATTTGAATTATATATTGTGAAATTGATTTGATCATATGCCCTCTTGAAAATGAATGCCCATTTTCTTTTAGATCCAAGTTAGCACACAACATTTTTTTCCGCTTTGCCTAAATTTATGTGCAATTAAGTGCTCAAGTGTGACTTAGCCATTGCAGCCTCTCAGCCACAGTATTTATGAAGATGATGTGTCCTGAACGATGTAGCTCATATTAGCTTGAACTTCCCATTTCTGCTTTCATTGTAGGTGTAACTATTAATCTTAATGTCAACTGACCCATGATTTCTACTGTCAATCTAAGTGAATATTGTTTAAAATATCTTTAACTAATTTAAAGAATTTTAAAGTTGTACTGTGATTTTCATAACCTGTTTCCTTTTTGGTACCAGAGCTATGTGGTTTGAATCCTGGCTACATGTTTTAAGTAAGAAAAAAAAAAGACGTATTTTTGCTTACTCAGATAAAAGACAACCTGTAAAAAATATAATGAAAAAATTAAATTTTACATGTGCTGTAAAAGGGGTTATTAAAAATATTTGTTCAATTTCAATAAAGCTAAGTGTGCCACAGAAGCTAAGTCTTTCCACTTTTGCATTACACTGTAAATAATTTAGATGAGAATGGTAACTTAGATTTTTGTTTCTGGTCTTCCTCATAAACTTGAAGTACTTATATAGCTATCATGCTTTTGTTGTAATATAAAAATGTAGCTCATAGTATCCCCATGAAGAAAGAAAACAACACATCAGTCTCATTGTAGAAACAGGGAAATGGATATAAGGAAGTATTAGTAGTCATTGTAAGCAGAAGCTAATACTGGACATGAGATATAGAACACTTCCAAGAGCACGTTGGAATCATAAAATACCAAACTGAAAAGAAATTTAAAATATCAACCTGTCCACCTATCCATCCTGCTTTTGTCAGGAATAGAGTTCCATGATGAAAAATAATTCCGAGAACCCCAGTGAAATAGAGGTAACTCATTTTGGCCCTTGTAGATAAAGTGAAGTCGCTCAGTCGTGTCCGACTCTTTGCAACCCCATGGACTGTAGCCTATCAGGCTCCTCCGTCCATGGGATTTTCCAGGCAAGAATGCTGGAGTGGATTGCCATTTCCTTCTCCAGGGAATATTCCCAACCCAGGAATTGAACCCAGGTCTCCCACATTGCAGGCAGACATTTTACCATCTGAGCCACCCGGGAGGCCCTTTTCTTAACTATAGATATCCATCATAAAATTTTCAGGAACATGTGGATTCCTAAGCTGATGTTTATGGCCTTTTAAACCTATTCAAATATTGAATCATTTCCATAGAAAGAAATATTGCAGAATGGCTAAAAGCATGAATTTTAGAGACAGAAAGACTAGCTCAGCCACCTATCAACAGGGTTACCGTGGATAAGTTACCTGATTTTTCTGAGTAGCTCCTATTTCAGAGACTTTTAAGAGGATAAACTGAGAAAAATGCAAGTAAAGCCATTAACATGGTGTCTAGCAGATAGTAAATTCTCAATAACTAACAGATAATAATAAAATTAGTATGATTATTATGAATTGTACTACACTGGGTAAGAAGCTACACAATTCCTAGCCTCGGCTAGATTAATGCCATGCTTTTTGCCTCTTTCCCAAAACACTGTTTCTGTCTTATTGCTCACTCATTCCCAAACAAATAAGGCAAAGTCTTTGATTGGTCTCAAATCTCTTGCTCCCACGGAAAAGTAGAAAAACTGAGGCTTAAAATGCCTCCTAAAGATGGGCCTGACCCCATACGTGTACTAGGAAGTACATATGGTGGGATGGGGAGGTACCTTGGTGGAAAATCCAAAGCTAAACAATCATGTCTAATCAAAGCGTATACTGACTGTATAATTTTCAGAGGGAGGGTGTAGTCCTCACATTAGAAAAAATGTTTAAATATTCACCTCTAAATGTATCTGCCAGCCATACAAGTAGGTAAAGACATCCTAGATGGCAAGAAGTGTTCTTGACTTTTCTCTAATTATAGCCCACATGCAGTGGGAAGACCTTTTTAAAAAACTGAAATATAGTTGATTTATAATGTTGTGTCAATGTCTGATGTAGAGCAAAGTGACTCAGTTATACATATATATATATATATATTTATTTTCATCTTCTTTTTCATTATGGTTTATTACAAGATACTGAATACAGCTCCCTGTGTCATACATTAGAACCTTGTCGTTTATCCACCCTATATAAAATAGTTTGCATCTATCAACCTCAAACTTCCAGTCCTTCTCTCTCCCTCCTCCCCTTCTCCTTGGCAACCACAAATCTGTTATCTATATCTGTGAGTCTGTTTTTGTTTGGTCTATAGGTTCATTTGTGCTGTATTTTAGATTCCACCCATAAGTTACATCATATGGAATTTGTCTTTCATTAGAAATCACTCTTGAATTTAGTTTTATAAATAAAATCTCAAGGGAATGATTTTAAGCACCACATATTCTGACAAAATACATAATTCCCTTATAATGGAGGAATTGAGGACATTTTTTCTTTGACAATAGTACAAGAAAATAGTTCAAAAGTAAAATCATGGCTCTGAGGAAAAGAATTTACCACTAGTTTTCATTAGACTGGAAGCTTCTGGAAGAAAATGGTTATGTTTCAAGGGTTTTCTGCACTGCCTGCCAAAGCTGAAATGCTCAATGAGTATTATTACTATCACTAAGGGAAAAGTTGGTGAAGGAGGCTATGCTGTGCCTGTTGGACAAACTTTACATAAGTTTTTTTCCAGTCAAGCAATGCAAAGTAACCAACTACTGCTACCACTTTTCAAATAATGGATTACTTGGGGATTTGACTTGGAAACATTTTTCAATTCCTACCACTTGGTTTTAAGAACAGATAGAGATGATTCAAGGCTTAAAACTCTTTATGCCACTCTCAAACACCTTGGTCCAAAACAGATTCTACAAACCAGACTGGCTGTTGATTTTTAAAAATCCTTCCAAACAGTATTAGCACTAAGCTCCTCATCTATGGACAGAGAAGCCTGGCAGGGTACAGTCCATGGTGTCGCAAAGAGTTGGACATAACTGAGCCTACACACACGTGCTGCGTCAATGCCACTGGAAAAACCCTGTCAAATTCTGAAAGCAAATTTTCCAATAAAGATAAAATGAATGTCACTTTACATTTTGCTTACTCCTTTAATATCAAATAAGTAGGTTCTAACCAAAACACAACATAAAATTCCATATCATATGATTCACCACTTTGGAAAAAGAAAAAAAAAAACACTTCAGAATATTTTTTAGGACTTCCACATCTCCTAGTTTAAGCCTGAAGCCAATTTGTTGAATGAATATAAGCCATATATCTGCAAATGCTCTTTTAAAATTACTTTTAACTTCTGCTTTAAACTTTTTCTTATTTTCACCAGTTTGGGTTTGCCTTTTTTCTCTTTTTTTCAGTATAGACAATGATTCAAGTAATATACGCTCTTCACAGATCACAAAGTAGAAAATAGCATCACAACTTCATATAGTGTTTTCAGCATATCAACATGATTTTATGTCTACAACAGCATTCAATTCGAATAATAATCCAAGGTAGCTAGATCACAAAGAATTGATAAATCAACAGCAGCTCCATGAATCATATACCTCACTCAAGTCATCTATCATATTAGAGGTTGAACATCTGCCATGTTTGTTTCCTAACTCCTCAGACTATTTCCTTTTACTGTATCCATGGGATTCCCTTCTGGCTCAACTGGTAAAGAATCCACCTGCAATGTGGGAGACCTGGGTTCGAACCCTGGGTTGGGAAGATACTCTGGACACCACACTGTCTAAGAAAATAAAAGCCTGGAAAGTCATTGTCAAGTGACCCACACTCATGGATAACAGAATAAATTGGTAAAGGAGAGCATAAAATATTTCTGGTGAAAATGCCTAAGAGAGTTAGTTCAAATGGTGCATACAGTATTAGGAACATGTTCACTGAGAGTATATGTCTTGTGTTACTGAATGATTCAAAACACACTGGAGTTGAAAAAAAGACCAAAGGAATTTAGAAGTTATTTATTCTCATTTTTGAAGGAGGGAAAATGACCTTCACACTGTCACACATGTCCTCACTAGAGAAAAGATGCAATATTACTACTTTGGTGAAAATGCATCTCAAAAATAATAAGTAATTCAGCTTCCTCCAAGGTGAGAGTAGTGTGTATTAGATGTTTTTGGACCATGAGCCAGAATTTAGAAAGTTCATTATTCAGTTCAGTTCAGTTCAGTCACTCAGTCGTGTCCAACTCTTTGCGACCCCATGAATTGCAGCACACCAGGCCTCCCTGTCCATCATCAACTCCTGGAGTTCACTCAGACTCACATCCATCGAGTCAGTGATGCCATCCAGCCATCTCAGCCTCTGTCGTCCCCTTCTTCTCCTGCTCCCAATCCCTCCCAGTCCCTCCCAGCATCAGAGTCTTTTCCAATGAGTCAACTCTTCGCATGAGGTGGCCAAAGTACTGGAGTTTCAGCTTTAGCATCATTCCTTCCAAAGAACACCCAGAACTGATCATTAGAATGGACTGGTTGGATCTCCTTGCAGTCCAAGGGAATCTCAAGAGTCTTCTCCAACACCACAGTTCAAAAGCATCAATTCTTCAGCATTCAGCTTTCTTCACAGTCCAACTGTCACATCCATACATGACCACTAGAGAAATCACAGCCTTGACTAGATGGACCTTTGTTGGCAAAGTAATGTCTCTGCTTTTCAATATGCTATGTAGGTTGGTCATACTTTTCTTTCCAAGGAGTAAGCATGTTTTAATTTCATGGCTGCAATCACCATCTGTAGTGATTTTAGAGCCCCCCAAAATAAAGTCTGACACTGTTTCCACTGTTTCCCCATCTATTTGCCATGAACAAGGAACAACAGACTGGTTCCAAATAGGAAAAGGAGTACGTCAAGGCTGTATATTGTCACCCTGCTTATTTAACTTCTATGCAGAGTACATCATGAGAAACGCTGGACTGGAAGAAACACAAGCTGGAATCAAGATTGCCAGGAGAAGTATCAATAACCTCAGATACGCAGATGACACCACCCTTATGGCAGAAAGTGAAGAGGAACTAAAAAGCCTCTTGATGAAAGTGAAAGAGGAGAGCGAAAAAGTTGGCTTAAAGCTCAACATTCAGAAAATGAAGATCATGGCATCCGGTCCCATCACTTCATGGGAAATAGAAGGGGAAACAGTAGAAACAGTGTCAGACTTTATTTTGGGGGCTCCAAAATCACTACAGATGGTGATTGCAGCCATGAAATTAAAAGACACTTACTCCTTGGAAGAAAAGTTATGACCAAACTAGATAGTATATTCAAAAGCAGAGACAGTACTTTGCCGACTAAGGTCCGTCTAGTCAAGGCTATGGTTTTTCCAGTAGTCATGTATGGATGTGAGAGTTGGACTGTGAAGAAGGCTGAGCGCCAAAGAACTGATGCTTTTGAACTGTGGTGTTGGAGAAGACTCTTGAGAGTCCCTTGGACTGTAAGGAGATCCAACCAGTCCATTCTGAAGGAGATCAACCCTGGGATTTCTTTGGAAGGACTGATGCTAAAGCTGAAACTCCAATACTTTGGCCACCTCATGCGAAGAGTTGACTCATTGGAAAAGATTTTGATGCTGGGAGGGATTGGGGGCAGGAGAAGAAGGGGATGACACAGGATGAGATGGCTGGATGGCATCACTGACTCGATGGACGTGAGTCTGAGTGAACTCCGGGAGATGGTGATGGACAGGGAGGCCTGGCGTGCTGCGATTCATGGGGTCACAAAGAGTCGGACACGACTGAGCTACTGAACTGAACTGAACGAACTGATGGGACCAGATGCCATGATCTTCGTTTTCTGAATGTTGACTTTTAAGCCAACTTTTTCACTCTCCTCTTTCACTTTCATCAAGAGGCCTTTTAGTTCCTCTTCACTTTCTGCTATAAGGGTGGTATCATCTGCATATCTGTGGTTATTGATATTTCTCCTGGCAATCTTGATTCCAGCTTGTGCTTCTTCCAGCCCAGTGTTTCTCATGATGTACTCTGCATAGAAGTTAAATAAGCAGGGTGACAATATACAGCCTTGACATACTCCTTTTCCTATTTGGAACCAGTCTGTTGTTCCATGTCCAGTTCTAACTGTTGCTTCCTGACCTGCATATAGGTTTCTCAAGAGGCAGGTCAGGAGGTCTGGTATTTCCATCTCTTGAAGAATTTTCAGTATTAATTTGGCATAAATGATTCATAAATAGGCGAATATGTCTTCAAAGAGGAGAGCAACACTCTGGGTTGCTCTTTGTGAAGCGCGTGCTACACCAGCCTTTTCCCAGTAGGATTGGTCATGGAGTAGACAGCTCAGTCAGTCCTCACACACACTGAAGTCTCGTCGGAAGTTCCCAGTCCTCAAAAATGATAGAATCAAGAGCTAGGAGACTCTTCACATGCAAGGATTAGAACTAACCAAGGCTGCATCCCTTCCATGGCTAATCATTTCTTAAGCTAGCCCTACTTTCTGAGGAGAAGGCTTTAGGAGCAGGGTAGTGAGAAAGGCAGAAGAAAGAAAAGGAAGACAGTAGCAAGAAAGCTCCTTTCCAGGCATAAGTCAGATCATGCCACTCTACATTTAACCTCCAATGACATCCCATCTAACTCAGAGAATAAGTCAGAACCTTCACTGTGGCCACATGATCTGACCTCCCCCGCCAACCCTCTTCCGATCTGACCCCCACCTCAACCCTCCTCCACCCCCTCCCTCCAGGAATAGTGCCCAGTGCTTAAACATGCAAACCACACTTCTACCTCAGAGCCTTTGCTGGTGCTATTTCTTCTGCCTGGCACTCTTTCCCTAGACCAGGAGTGGTCAAACTTTTTAAGGCCAGATAGTAAAATGGTTAGGCTTTGTAGGCCACACGGTCTCTGCTAAAATTACTCAACCCTGCTATTACAGAGAAGGCAATGGCACCCCACTCCAGTACTCTTTCCTGGAAAATCCCAGATGGAGAGACCTGGTAGGCTGCAGTCCATGGGGTCGCTAAGAGTCGGACATGACTGAGTGACTTCACTTTCACTTTTCACTTTCATGCATTGGAGAAGGAAATGGTAACCCACTCCAGTGTTCTTGCCTGGAGAATCCCAGGGACCGGGGAGCCTGGTGGGCTGCCGTCTATGGGGTCATGCAGAGTTGGACACGGCTGAAGTGACTTAGCAGCAGCAGCAGCTCTCATGGTATGAAAACAAAGACACTATGTCAACAAATGGAGGCTTCAACAATACGAGAACCATGAACTTCCAGATGTTTAAGCTAGATTTAGAAAAGACAGAGGAATCAGAGATCAAATTGCCAACATCTGTTGAATCATTGAAAAAGCAAGTGAGTTCCAGAAAAACATCAACTTCTGCTTTATTTACTATGCCAAAGCCTTTGACTGTGTGGATCACAACAAACTGTGGAAAATCCTTAAAGAGATGGTAATACCAGACCACCTGGCCTACCTCCTGAGGAATCTGTATGCAGGTAAGAAGCAATAGTTAGAACTGGACATGGAACAGCAGATTGGTTCCAAATCAGGCAAGGAGTACATCCAGGCTGTATATTGTCATCCTGCTTATTTAACTTATATGCAGAGTACATCATGAGAAATGCTGGACTGGATGAAGCACAAGCTGGGATCAAGATTGCTGGGAGAAATATCAATAACCTCAGATATGCAGATGATACCACCCTTATGGCAGAAGGTGAAGAAGAACTAAAAAGCCTCTTGATGAAAGTGAAAGAGGAGAGTGAAAAAGTTGGCTTAAAAGTCAACATTCAGAAAACGAAGATCATGGCATCTAATCCAATCACTTCATGGCAAATAGATGAGGAAACAATGGAAACAGTGACAGGCTTTATTTGGGGGGCTCAAAAATCACTGTAGATGGTGATTGCAGCCATGAAATTAAAAGACCTTTGCTCCTTCGAAGAAAAGTTATGACCAACTTAGACAGCATATTAAAAAGCAGAGACATTACTTTGCCAACAAAGGTCTGTGTAGTCAAAGCTATGGTTTTTCCTGTAGCCTTGTATGGATGTGAGAGTTGGACTGTAAAGAAAGGTGAGTGCCGCAGAATTGATGCTTTTGAACTGTGGTGTTGGAGAAGACTCTTGAGAGTCCCTTGGACTGCAAGGTGATCCAACCAGTCAATCCTGAGGGAAATCAATCCTGAATATTCATTGGAAGGACTGATGCTGAAGCTGAAGCTCCAATACTTTGGCCACCCGATGTGAAGACCTGACTCATTGGAAAAGACCCTGATGCTGGGAAAGACTGAAGGCAGGAGGAGAAGGGGATGGCAGAGGATGAGGTGGTTGTATGGCATCACTGACTCTATGGACATGAGTTTGAGTAGGCTCCGGGAGTTGGTGATGGACAGGGAAGCCTGGCATGCTGCAGTCCATGGGATATGACTGAGTGACTGAACTGAACTGAACTGGATAGGACCAAGACACATAGCATTAGTGCCATGCCTCATACCACACAGCATATAGGTGTAACTTTGGCCTCAGGAAGCAAAATCCCCTGAATACTATCTTGGTTCCTTTCTAAATATCCCACCAGCTTTTTTCCATGTATCCCAGGTAGAAACAGAAACGGAACTTTTTCTCCTTCAAATGATTTTACCTCTGTGTAATTATTTGCCCATTCTTTTGGAAGGCAGGTGGCATAGTTGTAAAGGCATAGTTTGTGGAGTGAGAACTGAGTTCAAATTCTCCCTTTCTCTCATTTTTGTCAGGGTGACCTTTGGCAAAGTTTTAATGTCTCTAAGTCACAATACTGAAGATATTGTAAAATATATATAACATAATAATATTTACTTATACAACTGTAGGTAAGAGCTAAATTAATTGGTACCTGAATAAATAGTAATTCTAATTTCCCTCTATATCTACTTTTAATGAATATTTTATTTCACGTAGGACATCATTCAGAATCTATCACCTGTGAATGAAATCTATTCTTGTGTGGTCTACTGTAACTCTTACAATTTTAAGTTATCATCTAAACATCAAAAAGCCTGACTAAAAATGAAAAGACCCTTTTTATAGACAGTCTGAACAAACATCTTTGGTAAAATGGGGAAATAGAATTCTTATTGTTTCACTTTGACCTAATACAGAGAGGAGACTATTTTCCTGATTGAAGTGTTGAAAATGTTTTAGTTAGCATACCAGGTTCAGTGGGAGGAAGTTATTAGGACTTTTGCTGTATTTAACTAACATTTGTGCAGCACCAGGACAGTTTACAAATTGCTTTCACAAAAAATTCTGCCAGATCATCCTGTGATCACAGGCATGGTAGCCTTGGGTAAGTTTCTCTCATAGCCTCAGTTTATTCTCCTGTAAACTAGAAAAGAATGTTTTCCCATCAGAGATCCTAGCCTGATCTATGCATGTTGTGCATGACAACCATCATCATCACTGCCATTATCATCCTAGGGGTAAAGAAATGGAAACAACACTGTGTTTTAGCATGTGACACTAGGCAATGTCTGCAGAATGATGATGATGCTATCTGCCTCACTTGCCCACCTTTCAAGGATGCTGTGAGACTAAAATGAAATCACAGGTGTCAAAAGTATCTGAAAACTTTTAGGGATGCAGAAAGTAGGGCACAGGGAGGTAAAGTAACTTGCCAAGAGCACAAAGTTTATAAATGAAATGTCACAGCCGAGATTCAAATTCAGTCACTCTTTCTGCATAATCTGTGCTCTTAGTCATGTTATTTTGCATCTTCAATATAAAAATGATCTTGATATATATTTATATACAATTATGGGGTATGCTGCTGCTGCTGCTGCTACTGCTAAGTCGCTTCAGTCGTGTCCAACTCTGTGCGACCCCAACGATGGAAGCCCACCAGGCTCCCCTGTCCCTGGGATTCTCCAGGCAAGAACACTGGAGTGGGTTGCCATTTCCTTCTCCAATGCAGGAAAGTGAAAGGGAAGTCGCTCAGTCGTGTCTGACTCTTTGCGACCCCATGGACTGCAGCCTACCAGGCTCCTCCGTCCATGGGATTTTCTAGGCAAGAGTACTGGAGTGGGGTGCCACTGCCTTCTCCATGATGGGCATAGTATATGTATTTTCAGCAGATTTCATCATGTCATTTAGAATTATTTATTTCCTTATCCATTTCCCCTACAGTCTCTGAGACTTTCAAGGGCACTATATTAGTTTCCCAGGGATGCTATAACAAATTATCACAAACTAGGTGGCTTAATTTATTAAGTAAGAAATTTATTCTCTCATAATTCTGGAGGCCAGAAACATGAAGTCCGGGTCTGAACAGGGCCACATTTCTTCTGAAGGTTCTAGGGAAGAATCCTGCCTTGCCTCATGGCTTCTGGTGACTGGCAATTCTTGGCATTCCTTGGCTTGTAACTGCATCATTCCAATTTCTGCCTGCATCTTCATATGGCTGCCTTACCTCTGCATCTCTCTCTCTCTCCAAAACTCTGTCTGCTTATGAGAACACTGTACAGGGGACACCTTAATCCAGTATGAGCTCATCTTTTTTAAAAAATCAAAGTATAGTCAACTTAATAATATTATGTTACTTTCGAGTGTACAGCATAGTGATTCCATACTTTTATAGGTATACTCCAATAAAAGTTACTACAAAATAACAGCTAGAATTCCCTGTGCTGTACAACATATCTATGTTGCTTGTCTATTTTATACATAGTAGTCTGTATCTCTTAATCCTATATCCCTATATTACCCTTCCCCTCTCTCCCCACTGATAACCATTTGTTTTCTGTATCTGTGACTCTGTTTCTGTTTTGCTACATACATATTCATTTATTTTTTAGATTCTACACATAACTGATATCATATGTTCTTTGATATTTCATTAAGCATAATATTCTCAGGTCCACCCATGTTGCTACAAACAGCAGAATTTCATTCCTTTTTATGGGTGAGTAGTAATCTACTGTGTGTGTGTGTGTACATACCACATCTTCTTTATCCATTCATCTGTTGATGGACACTTAGGTTGCTTCCATATCTTGGCAACTGTAAATAACGCCACTAGGAACACTGAGGGGCATGCATCTTTTCAAAATAGTGTTTTCATTTTTTTCAGATATATGGTAGTTCTGTTTTTAGTTTTTTTGAGCAATATGCATACTGTTTTCCATTGGCTGCATCAATTTATATTCAGTGTACAAGGGTTCCCTTTCTCCACATCCTCACCAACATATGTTATTTTTGATGACAGCCATTCTCACAGGTATGGGGTGATATCTCATTGTGGTTTTGATGTGTGTTTCTCTAATAATTAGCAATGTTGAACATCTTTCCATGTGCCTGTTATCCATTTGAATGTATTCTTTGAAAAATGCCCCTTCATGTCTTTGGCCCATTTATTATTTTTTTTTGATTGGGTTGTTTTTTTGATGTTGAGTTGTATGAGCTGTTTATATATTTTGAATATTAACCTCCTATAGGTCATATCATTTGCAAATATTTTCTCCCATTCCATAAGTTGTCTTTTTGTTTCATCAGTGGTGTCCTCTGCTGTGAAAAAGCCTTTACGTTTAATTAGGTCCCATTTGTTTATTTGATCTTGCTTTTATTTCTTTGGCCTTAGGAGATAGCTCCAAAAAATATTGCTACAACTTATGTCAAAGAGTGTTCTGCCTATGTTCTATTCCAGAAGTTTTATCATATCCGGTCTTATATTTAGGTCTTTAATCCATTTTTAGTTTATTTTTGTATATGGTGTGAGAGAATGTTGGAATTTCATTCTTTTATGGGTAGCTGTCTGGTTTTCCCAGCAGCACTAATGAAGAAATTATCTTTTCTCCAGTGTAGTAGATTAGATGCCTGGGTTTATTTCTGGGTTCTCTATTCTGTTCCACTCATCTATAAGTCTGTTTTTGTGCCAGTACCATACTGCTTTGATTACTATAGCTTTGTAGTATAATCTGAAGTCAGGACAGATAATACCTCCAGCTTTCTTCTTTTTCCTCAAGATTGCTTTGGCAAGTTAGAGTCTTCTGTGATTCCATATATTTTAAAAAATTATTTGTTCTAGTTCTCTGAAAAATGTCATGGGTATTTTGACAGGGAGTGCATTACATCTGTAGATTGCTTTGGGTAGTATGGCCATTTTAGCAATATTAATTCTTCTAATCCAACAGTACAGGATGTCTTTCCATTTCTTTACATTCTTTTCAATTTTCTTCATCAGTGTTTTATAGTTTTCAGAGTATAGGTCAGTATGACCTCATCTTAACTAATTATATCTACAAAGATCCAATTTCAAAACAAGGTCAAAATCTGAGGTTCTGAGTGGACATGAATTTGGGGAAAACACTACTCAACCCAGTATATGCACCAATTGTGTTTAATTTTTTACAACCTTCTATGCATGTAGCAGTGTAAGGTACACACAGATTCAGCCAGATATAGCTTAGTGGTTGGGGATGCAGGTGCTAGAGTGAGACTGCTGCTGCTGCTAAGTCGCTTCAGTCGTGTCCAACTCTGTGCAACCCCATAGACGGCAGCCCATGAGGCTCCCCCGTTCTTGGGATTCTCCAGGCAAGAACACTGGAGTGGGTTGCCATTTCCTTCTCCAATGCAGGAAAGTGAAAAGTGAAAGTGAAGTCGCTCAGTCGTGTCCGACTCTTAGCGATCCCATGGACTGCGGCCCACCAGGCTCCTCCGTCCATGGGATTTTACAGGCAAGAGTGCTGGAGTGGGGTGCCGTTGCCTTCTCCAGAGTGAGACTGCCTGGGATCAAATCTTAGTTCTGCCTTTATTAGCTGTGAGCCTTTGGGCAAAGGTTTCAAACTCTACGTGTGTTGGAGTTCTAATGTGAAAACAGTACTTATTTCATGAGTTCTAATGCGATTTAAATTTGTCAACTCAGGTCAAGTGTTTAGAAAAACCATTAGCCCATAACAAGTGCTTAACAAATGATATTAGCATTATTTTTAGAGGGAAAAACACAGCATTTGCTAAATAAAATAATGAAATCAAGGAGTGTCAGAAAGCACTGAAA
Source organism: Capricornis sumatraensis (assembly GCF_032405125.1). Taxonomy (NCBI): domain Eukaryota; kingdom Metazoa; phylum Chordata; class Mammalia; order Artiodactyla; family Bovidae; genus Capricornis; species Capricornis sumatraensis. The sequence goes on along the minus strand of NC_091092.1, from coordinate 132,783,114 downwards.
ACAGCTTATGTTCAAGCTGTTGATATTATAAAATATTGTCACATTAGCCCTTTCTCTGCACATGGTCTTTTCAGAGCGTGAATGAACATTCAATTTAAAAAAGAGAAGGGCTATAGGAGCAAAGAGAGTGAAAAGAAAAGCTTGCTTTTCCTTCTCCCTCAAGGGGAAAAAAATTCAACAGAGCCATGAAGAAGCAGTAATATTTCTAGAAGACCAATGCTAGGAAAATGGAATTGCTTTTCTGAAAGAAAAGAGATTAATACCTGGAGGGTCTAAAATGTAATTATGGTATTGATCTCAAGAAAGCCTTGGCTGGATCTATATTTTTTTTCCCTTTTTTGCTCTCCAGTATCATTAAAATGGGCTCATATGTAAGAGTCTGCAGAATACAAATATCAGAACATCACACATCAAGACAGGTTAAAAAAAAAGTCTGTTAGTGAATTCTGGGAGATATCAAAGTGACATTCAATATGCTCAATGCATGGTGCTCCTATCAGTTCCCTCTTACCAGGAATTTTCTTATTGGCTTTGGTGACTGGTTTAACAAGCTGTTAATGAAGTGGCAAGACAACACCAGGCTACACATCAACCTTAAGTTACTGTGTCCTGGCTCCATCCAGTCTGTGGGGTGACTGCAGGGGTAACAGAACTCTAAATCTCAGATTAAAAATGAATTAAGGTTGACTTAATAGTCCCACTTTCCTTTCTAGTCCCACTGAGGATATGATTTTTTCTTGATTCCAGCTATATATTCTGAGCTTCTTTGCTTTCCAAACTATTCAGAATCCAACAATGACATTCACCTTTCCCATTTAGCTGGACAAACACACAATCCGATATTTTGCTGGGAGCATATGGTCACTTCTAAACACAATAAAAGCCTTGAAACTGATGACTGGGGACTCTGGATTTTTAAGAAACAGTCTTAACTAATTATGAATATTTTAGGGGTACTTTGGGGCACTTAGTGGGCAAGTTGTAGCTGTATTTCAGACCTTTTGGGGATCTGATTCTATGGTTATAGTTTTACTAAATTATTCAGTGTTCACTATGAGTGTTCCACATCCTCCTTCATAGAGAAACTATGCCAGCTGCAGATAACTTAAAATGGCTGGCTCCTATTCTGGAATGGGAATGAGAAATAAGTCTAGGAAAAAAAGCAGGGATGAAAAATATAAAGTTGCATGCCTGGTTAAGGACCTCGGGATTTCTCTTGTAAGTAATGGTATGCCATTATAAGGTTTTAAGCAGGGGAGGAACAAGATTGATTTTGCATTTCAGAACATAATTTCGGCTGCAGAGTATAAAGGAGATCAGACAAAGATGAAAGAGAGGCGATCTCTAAAGTTTTTATATTAAATATTCCTGTTGTAACCTGATAAGATTCATCTACTGCTGAACATAACCTAAGTAAAGGGAGAAAACTTCTGGCCTAGACAAAGACATAAACAAAATCGATCCTAGAAATGCAGATACAATTTTTTACTAGTTAAAATTTGTCTAAATTCACCATGTTATCAGCTAAAAATTCAGCAACATTTCACTTCTGTTTACAATCAAGATTTAAGTATTGTATGCAAAACAATACAGTATTATCACTCTGTGGCTATAGGATTTAGCATTGGATAGGACTGGGTTCAAGTCTCAAATGTGTCATTCTCTGTCCCTTTTTGTCCCATGTCCTTTGATGTGTTGCTTAATCTCTTACAGTCTCAGATTCCCCATCTGTAATGGCAGTTAATGATAGCAACACCTGATTTGCAACACCATTGTGAGATTCATGTTTGTAAAGTGTTAGAACTATAGGATTTGTAGCAAGGGTCTTGTCTCCCAAACTCAGGGGCTTTCTCTACATGTGGAGAGAACTTATTGGGGTATTTCTTCTGGCCTCTCTCAGCTCCTTCCTGGAAAAGTGACTGAATCTGAGTGGGAAGTTTGAAAGTGTTTTCCTGCCCGCTCCTCTCTCCTTTCTCTTGGGGAATGGCTGATCTTCCAAAATTACATGTTGTGCTCTGGTCTTGCCATATGCTTTCAACATAATGGAAATGTTTCCCATAAAGGAAATGTTTTCAACATTTCCCTTTAGGGAAAGCCCACGGTTCTTCAGCATGATGTATGACTCAACAGATAAGTCTGAATAATTCTACAGAGCAGAGTTTTAGAGCCTGCTCACCCACAGATATAAATCACATTTTCCAATATAAGCACTATTTGCAAAAAAAGTGACACAGGTAGATACCACACAGACTGTATCTTTGGTTAATGTTTTCTCAGGAAAATGTCTCTTGGTTATTAATATCAAAATTTCACCTGAATATTTCACAGGGGAATGAGGGTTGTATTAAAAAGTTACATTTATGCCTTAAAAATCAATACAGCCTTTTCAACAAAAGAGTGTGTGAGAAACGTTCTCAAGCTTCACTCTTAATACAATTGGCATTTAGAATAAATCAAGTTTGGATGAATCAGAAGCATGCAGAGACACTGTGACATTCTCCACAGTGTCAACAGAGGGCTAGGATGTTGCTGGCACTAAGAGGTGACTGTGACAAAGCAACTGCTTGTTAACAATCATATTAACTACTGGCGTCAAGGAAGCCATGTTTTAAGCATTTTACCTCATGATATGACAGTTTGCTCTTTACATACAGGCATTTTAATGTGCTTTAGTTGGTTGGGGGCATGGGTTGATTTGTAATACATAATATATTTTCTCACTTAAAAAAATTGGGAAAGGGCTCCTTTAGAATTTGTGTGCAGAACACATAATTTAACTAACAGAAAACCAGTATTAAGCAAGAGATATCTGCATTTGGCCTTCCCATCTGCCTTACCTATCTGTCTGACTTTTCAATTAGTTCACAACTCAATGGAAAAAGCAGACAGCTCTTTGCTGGTCTCCACTAATAAATTAAACACGGCAAAAAGGACAGGATGTCACTTCTGGGGTCAGGTTACAAAAGATTGTGATTTCTGTCTTGCTCTCTCTCCTCTTATTATTTACTTGCTCTGAAGAAGCCAGCTCCATGTTGTGAACTGCCCTACGGAAAGGCTTATGTGGCAAGGGACTGAGGGAGGTCTCTGGTCAACACTCAGCAAGAAACCGAATCCCTTCAGATCCTATGAGGCCTAGAAGAAACTGAAGTCTGTCAATAATCATATAAATGGTCTTGGGAACAAATCCTCCACTGTTTGAGCCTTGAGTTGATTGTAGTCCTGGCTGATACTTTGCTTCCAGCTTTGTAAGAGACTCTGAGCCAGGGGACCCAGTTAAGACCTGTACAGATTCCTCATCCACAGAAACTGGGCAAAAATATATGTTAGTTGTATTAAGTTGCTACATTCTAAGGAAATTTGTTGTGCAACAATAGATAACTAATACATTCAGTAAATGCATGCTGAAAAAAGATTAAACGCATGACAAATTATTCCCCAAAGAGCTCACTAATTTGAATCCTTAGGTACTGACTGCTAGGAAAGGAACCAAGACTTTCTGAATCTGCTCTGGTGTTTATAGAAAACGAAACAGGGCATGAGCCCCAAAATTGGCTGGATCTCATCAGTGTAAATCAAGCCTAAATTCAGAGAATTTCTTTCTGGAAAGAAACTTTGAGGTCATCAGCCAAATGCTCTCATTTTATAAAAATGGAAAGTGAGGCTCAGAAGCACTATGTGACTTGCCCAGGGCTACAAAGTCCTTGAAAGTGTCAGAGTAGATCCAGGACTTCTGGTCCCTTCACCAGAGCTCTTCTGCAGCATCCCATGGCAGTGTTTAGAGGACAGGAATATGAGAAGGGCTGCAGAAACTCTGATTATAGAAAGTATCATGATGATGTGATCACTAATCTAGAGCCAGACATCTTGGAATGTGAAGTCAAGTGGGCCTTAGAAAGCATCACTACGAACAAAGCTAGTGGAGGTGATGGAATTCCAGTTGAGCTGTTTCAAATCCTGAAAGATGATGCTGTGAAAGTGCTACACTCAATATGTCAGCAAATTTGGAAAACTCAGCAGTGGCCACAGGACTGGAAAAGGTCAGTTTTCATTCCAATCCCAAAGAAAGGCAATGCAAAAGAATGCTCAAACTACCACACAGTTGCACTCATCTCACATGCTAGCAAAGTAATGCTCAAAATTCTCCAAGCCAGGCTTCAGCAATATGTGAACCGTGAACTCCCTGACGTTCAGGCTGGTTTTAGAAAAGGCAGAGGAACCAGAGGTCAAATTGCCAACATCCACTGGATCATGGAAAAAGCAAGAGAGTTCCAGAAAAACATCTATTTCTGCTTTATTGACTATGCCAAAGCCTTTGACTGTGTGGATCACAATCAACTGTGGAAAATTCTTCAAGAGATGGGAATACCAGACTACCTGACCTGCCTCTTGAGAAATCTGTATGCAGGCCAGGAAGCAACAGTTAGAACTGGACATGGAACAACAGACTGGTTCCAAATAGGAAAAGGAGTACGTCAAGGCTGTATATTGTCACCCTGCCTATTTAACTTATATGCAGAGAACATCATGAGAAATGCTGGACTGGAAGAAACACAAGCTGGAATCAAGATTGCTGGGAGAAATATCAATAACCTCAGATATGCAGATGACACCACCATTATGGCAGAAAGTGAAAGGAAATAAAAAGCCTCTTGATGAAAGTGAAAGAGAAGAGTGAAAAACTTGGCTTAAAGCTCAACATTCAGAAAACGAAGATCATGGCATCTGGTCCCATCACTTCATGGGAAATAGATAGGGAAACAGTAGAAACAGTGTCAGACTTTATTTTTGGGGGCTCCAAAATCACTGCAGATGGTGACTGCAGCCAAGAAATTAAAAGACGCTTACTCCTTGGAAGAAAAGTTTTGAGCAACCTAGATAGCATATTCAAAAGCAGAGACAGTACTTTGCCGACTAAGTCCGTCTAGTCAAGGCTATGGTTTTTCCAGTAGTCATGTATGGATGTGAGAGTTGGACTGTGGAGAAAGCTGAGCACCGAAGAATTGATGCTTTTGAACTGTGGTGTTGGAGAAGACTCTTGAGAGTCCCTTGGACTTCAAGGAGATCCAACCAGTCCATTCTGAAGGAGATCAGCCCTGGGATTTCTTTGGAAGGAATGATGCTAAAGCTGAAACTCCAATACTTTGGCCACCTCATGCGAAGATTTGACTCATTGGAAAAGACTCTGATGCTGGGAGGGATTGGGGGCAGGAGGAAAAGAGGATGACTGAGGATGAGATGGCTGGATGGCATCACTGACTTGATGGACGTGAGTCTGAGTGAACTCCGGGAGATGGTGATGGATAGGGAGGCCTGGCGTGCTGCAATTCATGGGGTCGCAAGGAGTCGGAGACGACTGAGCGACTGAACTGAACTGAACTGAACTGAAGGCTCAAGCAGGGCTAGGAAGAGTAGGTTGGATGAGGGAAGGCATTACATACAAGGGGCATTTGACAGAAAAACAGTGATGGGACAGCACCTCATGCGAATTAAAATCTTCATGGTTTGGTCAATTAACTTGAAAATCATGTGAAAGCTAAGGGTGGGAAGGCCTTGCAAAGAAATTGTACCTATAAGGAAGAGAAGTCAGCAGAGAAAAAGGACAAATCTTGGTGGACAGACAAACCAAGGAAGGAATATTCACACGAGACTTTATAGCAGGCAGCCAGAGTGAATCTGGAAATAAGAAAACTGTGTAGGCAGTGGAGGCGGAACTGGATAAAAGGCAGTCAAAAAGCACAAACTTTAGTGATAAGATAAATAAATACCAAGAATATGATAAACAACTTGATAAATATAATTAACACTACTGTTACATATGAAAGTTCTTAAGGGTAAATTCTATGAATTTTCATCACAAGAAAAAAAATTTCCATTTCTTTAATTTTGTATGAGATGATGGGTGGTCACTAAACTTGTAATCATTTCACGATGTACGTTAAATCATTACACTGTACATCTTAAACCTATACAGTGCTGTACGTCAACCTCATGTCAATAAAACTGGGAGGAAAAAAGAAAAAAGGCCAGCAAAAAGAGTTAGCGAGCATCAGAATTTCGGAAACTTGCTAGTTCCCCAGTTTTAAAGTAGAAGAAAAGAGGAAGGGCTTACATCTATAGATAGAGGCCTCAGATCTGTGCTTAAAATGTGCCAAAATCCTTACCCAGATCTTGTGACAAGAGTATTGTCATTGTTATGACCATATGAGCTGCCAAATATGGTTATATTGTGATCCGTCCACAATGCTGTACAACACAGCCCCGTGATAGTCTAATAAGGCTGTGCAAACTAACATGTAAAATTAACCCACAAGAAGTCAACAGTAAAGAAATTATTAGAAACTGATTTCTTTAAATTACTAATTCTTCAGACCTAGATTGAAGAATCTTAAATGGCCGATCATAATGAGGTTCGGTAGGTTCTGCCATAATTCTCTGACACCTGACACAGACATAAGGGCATCAGAGAGGAGTCAAAAGGACAGCGGACTGCAGTCACTAGTCTGGTTTCTAGTTCAGCATGACTGAACCTCTCTGCACTTCATTTTCTTCAACTGCCCACTGGAGATAATAAAAGCTGCCCGTCCCATGTCACAAAGCTTCTGTGAGGGCTGAGGTTTGAAAAGCATAAAAGAGCTGTACAAATTCATGGCTATATATAAAAAAGGTTCCACTAAGTTTTCTATTGTTGCCACTGAAAAAGCCTTTTTTTTTTCATTCTATAATGGCTTTCTTCACAAAGAACAAAGAGGTTCAAAGGCTAAATTACATTAAGTTACATCACATTGTCACAGCACACACAATAAATAATGGGGCTTAAGATGATTCACAAAGATAATCAGATCAGGGCCCTACAAGAGCACAGCATTTACTTTCTATGATTCTAGACAGTAAGAGAAGGCAGGGAATTAAGTCTTTAGGGTTTCAGACATGAAAAAAGTACCAGAATCCAAATGATGGAAGTAGGAGGAAATGGTGAGATGAACCTGGAGATGTCCCATGTGTATTATTTGAGGTAACTGTGTGTGTGTGTGTTAAGTACTTCAGTTGTATCCAACTCTTTGCAACCCTGTGGACTATAGTCCACCCACGGGGCTCCTCTGTCCACGGGATTCTCCAGGCAAGAATACTGGAGTGGCTTGCCATGCCCTTCTCCAGGGGATCTTCCTGACCCAGGGATGGAACCCATGTCTCTTCTATCTCCTACATTGGCAGGTGGGTTCTTTACCGCTAGCGCCAGCTGGGAAGCCCTAAGGTAATAATAGCTGCTGTAATAGACAAGCCCCCAAATCTCAGAGGTTTAGCACAACAGAAGTTTATTGTTCTTCACTCCTGCAAAGTCCAAATGGGCATTCCTGATGCGCAGGTAGCTTTCATCTCTTTCAAGCAGTGATTTGGGACTCAGACTCCCTTGATGGCTTCAGCATCACCATGACTCAAAGACCCACACTGAATTGTCCATGTCTGTCTACTATGCAGAAAAAGACAGGGAGAAGGAGGAATACCAGCTTTGAACCATTTATGCCTGGAGATGACACACATCACTATCACATACATTTCTGTAGTGAGAATTTGCCATGTGGTTCCAATAGATACAAACAAGATCAGAAACATAGATTCTGGTTTGCCAGCACCAACTTAACATTACAACAAGGGAGCTCAAATTTGGGGGAAACAAGTAGCATCTCTGCCTCACCTGGGAACAGAGAGAACACAGATCTCTACCATTTTGCATTCTTTTCTTTCCCCAGCATTTCTAGATAATACACACATTAAAAGTTTTTATAGCTAGAAATGTTATCAATAAAATAAAGAGCATTTCTTGGAAAGACATTACCATTTATCATTAAATTGTATGAAAATAGTCTGGCATAGCTCTAAATCTGAGATCAGATGTATGGTAAGTTTATGGTAAGGTATCATTTAAAATAACAACAACAACAGGCTTCGAAGTCAAGTCAGGCTGGGTTCTAATCTCTGCTCTAATCCTAACCCTTCTAAACCTCAGTGTCTTCAGAAGCAGTGTAAGCTTCATGTAAGATGGCATGGAAGGTGCTTTGGCCATAAACGTCATGTGCAAATAAATTATAAAGTTCCAAGCAGACAAAATTAATATGCTATGAGAAGTCAGAATGATGGCTACCTTCAGAGGGAACTGTCGACTAGGAATAGAGTGAGAGCGGCGTGTGGGATGCAGGTAGTGTCCTCTTTTGAAATGGGGCTGGGTGCCTGGTGACAAAGTGCATTCCGTGTGTGAAAAGTCATTAAGCTGTACTTACAACAATAAAAAGATTTTTGACAAATAGCATCCTTCCCTTGAGAGACTCTCAAAGTGTTTAAATATTGCTCCTGAGTGCCACCAACCTTTGAAGAGGGATGGCGTGCAAAAAGGATCAGGAGGAGAGAATGTGAAAGCAAGCCATGAAGAGGGAGGTGAGATGGTTAGGATGTATAATAAGGCTGCAGAGTACCAAGAACCAGAGATATCTACCACTTTTCTAAAAAAATGCCATTTTGTGTTATGTATCCCAAATCCCTGACAAGAACAAAAGGGTCCAAGACACTGTTACACAGTGACATTGGTATTCTTATTTGGGCTAAGTTTTAATGCTGCTAAAAATACAATCTCTCCTATGGGCACTCCACTACATGTCTTCCAGATTATAATGTGTCTTTCTGTTCCATATGCCACCCTGTCATTTCTGTCATTGTGATTCTTCTCTCTTGTGTCATTTTGGGGAGCTAGGGTTATATGTATGTGTGTTTACTGAGAGGGAGGAGAAGGTGTTGATACTGGCTAATGCCAGTCCTTGCAATCTATATCACTTACCCTGATCACCAATGAGGCCCTCCAACATCATGATCATGTAAAAGTCATTCTCTGCTAATATCACCCCAGACAGCCTAGCTTCTACAGGGGGAACCACGCAATAACGCAAGCCCATGCCCACTATACTTCTATATACGTAATGAGGCACCTATCTACAATCATAAATACATGGTTTGTGTAGTTATTTCATAGTAACAAAGGGTCACTGAGATTACAACATTTGAAGTCACTGATCAACACATTTGGCTTCATTTTATAAGTATTTTGTAAATGTTAGCATTAGTAGGACCCTTGAGAGATTACTTTCCCATGTAATCTACAAAGAAAACTGAGGCCAAGAAAGTTGAATAACTTGCTTTAAAACTTAGATATTTGTGGCAGAAAGAAGACAAAAATCCACATGTTCCGCCCCCTCTCCCTCAGCCTCTTCACTACCTCTTAAAGAGCTTCTATTGACCTCCACATGTCTTGAGCATAAAATGAACAAGATTCTAGCATCCTCCATTTCCCATTTCAATCATAAGCCCCTAGATCTGATGTCTATATAAATACCTATCTTGCCTTTGGCCTACAACAAATGTATTGAGATAATGTTGTTAGGTGTTTCTGAAGAAAGTTACATCAGTTAATATTTTATTTCTTCAATTGTTAAGTTTTTCCTTTCTCCTTTTTAAAAATATTTTTTAACTTAAAGATACAAGAATAGTATTAAAAACCTTTATATAACTTTATCCAGGCTGATCAATTTTTAACATTTGCTCCAACTGCTTTAGAATTCTCTCTTCCTCCCACTTTCCTCCTCCTTCTCTCCCTCTCTCTTCCTCCCTCCCTCCTTTCTCTCTTTCTCATACACATTATTATTATTCTTTAAGAGAAAATATAATTATTGCTATTTATCTCTGAGAGTAGGTTGCATAAATCACGTCACTTTACCTCATTACACTTCAGTGTTTATTTCCTAAGAGCAAAGATATTTTCTTACAGTCACAATATAATTACCAACTTTAAGATTGATACTGTCACAATTATCTATTCTATTGCCCATATTCCAATTTTTTCAATTGTCCCCATCAATGTCTTTTAGAACATTTCCCCCACCCAATCCAAGACTTAATCCAGTATGACGTGTTACATTTAATTTTCATGCATCTTTACTCTTCTCCAATCTGGAGCAGTTCTTCAGTCTTTCTTTTCTTCTATGATACAGACATTTTTGAAAAATGTAGGTCTTTTTGGTAATAGAACATTCTTTGACTTAGATTGTACAAGTTAGTTTCTGCTATATAATAAACCATCCTTAAACTTAGAAGCTTAAAACAAAAATTTATTAGAAGAAAAATCTATCATTTCCCACAACTCAGCAAGACAGCTAAACAATTCTTCTGGTTTGGGCCACCTTGGCTGGGGCTGGATGGCCTAGGATGTCCTCTTTCATGTGTCTGGAAGTTGGCTGAACGCAGGCTGGGGTGACAAGGATGAATTAAGGAAGTCATGAGGCCAGCCTGGAGTCAGTGAGGGAGAGCACTCCCCTAGATCAGGGATAGAAGTAGAACAATTGTAGCCATTTTCACAATGTATCACAGCAGCTCAATGAGGGGATAAAATTGTTGTTGTCATTTTTATGGAAGAAAATTTGCTATTAATGGAAGAAATGACAAGACAGAAGCCTCCAAAACACTGATATACAAACACCTAAATGTATGACTTGAAAGAATTTGAAATGAAGATGCAACACCAGTAAGGGAAAAGGATCTATAACACGAGCTGACTAGGAAAGGGTTTGTCACCTGGATTGTTTTTATTAGTCAAAGGGGTCACATTTTAAAGGCTGTAAATGAACTGGAACGCTCACCCGCCGAAGCTTTAATGCACTCAACACAGATAACTGAATAACAGAGAGCTCTGTGCAGAGTAATAGGCCCCTATTACAAGGAAAACAACACAGGGAGAATGTTGATATAAAGGGAAACTGATCCTCCCCTTCCCTGATGCTCAGTGCTGCTAGGTAGCAGGGGAGGCCCTGGAATACCATGCTGATATATATATATATATATAACAAAATCTAGACTTCAGTGCGAAATTTCCAGACTTCTAAATGTTGGTTTATGTATTTGTAAGAGCACATTTTCAGGCTGAGTTAGGCCCAAAGGCCATATTTGAAATTTAAAAACTTGACTTTTCTAAACTAAAATTAAAAAAAAAAAACCTATAAGAACAGAGCATTTAAAAATTGAATACAAGAAATACTTATCCAATCCCCTTATAGAGATATAACACCTCTCTTAACCGGTGACTGTGTAAAACATACTTTGATTTGTGCTCAGTAACTAAAAGACTCAGCATAGTGTATATAGCATAGTGAAAGTGAAAGTGAAGTCGCTCAGTCGTGTCTGACTCTTTGCGACCCCATGGACTGTAGCCTACCAGGCTCCTCCCTCCATGGGATTCTCCAGGCAAGAGTACTGGAGTGGGTTGCCATTTCCTTCTCCAGGGTATCTTCCCGACCCAGGGATCGAACCCGGGTCTCCTGCATTCCAGGCAGACACTTTAACCTCTGAGCCACCAGGAAAGCCCGTATATAGCACAGCTATACCTTTATGTTCCTTAACTATTATTTTCATGATATATCCTATATAGATAGTACTCTGTAATACTGGCATGGGCAAACATTCAAGACACAATGGAAAACTGACAAAGGATAAGACTGTCACACAATTTCTGAAACAAAAAGCCTGAATTTCTTTCTTACATAAGTAAGGGAGAGTTTTACTGATCAGGTAGAGTTTCCCTGAGAAAAATAAACTGCTGATTTAGGGGATGGGTTTGTTCAGGTTACATTTGTCAAAGAGACAGGAGTGGTCAGCCTCAGAAATGTGAATAATCAGTAGCTTTCCATCAGCTAACTGTCAAAGTGTAAGATTGTTGCCGATTGGCTGCCCTTCAGAGAGTAATTAGTGATGAATAAAACTGATCCTATTCTGAGGTTCTATTGTTACCACGGCTAGAGAGTGACCTGTCATTATCCAGTCCCCTTAGAGAGACGTAAGGGCTTTTGTGAATTAGCAGAATCGTGTAGAACAATGGAAGATACCACAAGGGTTACACTGCCACAGCTTCACATAGGCATGGATGCTACTTCACAAGGAGCTGAGCTTAGTACCACATAGGGTATAGCACTGGTGAAGGAGATGGCACCCCACTCCAGTACTGTTGTCTGGAAAATCCCATGGATGGAGGAGCCTGGTGGGCTGCAGTCCATGGGGTCGCTAAGAGTCGGACATGACCGAGCAACTTCACTTTTACTTTTCACTTTCATGCATTGGAGAAGGAAATGGCAACCCACTCCAGTGTTCTTGCCTGGAGAATCCCAGGGACGGGGGAGCCTGGTGGGCTGCCGTCTATGGGGTCGCACAGAGTCGGACACGACGGAAGCGACTGAGCAGCAGCAGCAGCAGCAGGGTATAGCACATGACTTCTCTGTGCTCAGACAGCACTTCACTTCTCTGTGAAGTCATGGCTGCCCAAGTATAAGGTCTGGGCCACATCTCATCTCAACCTAAGAAGAGCTCTATCAGTGTAGATGGGTAGATCTTGCTCCTCTGAAAGGTAACGTTCCCAACATCACGAACTACAAAAACTGTAAGTCCACAAAATGATGTTCTATTGATAGCATGATCTAATTACCCCAATACTAGCACAAAAGGGGAGAATAAGAGAGAGCATGAGATACTGAAGAGAAACAAAAGAAGAAAGAAGTAAGGAGCAAAGGTAAAGTTAGTCTTATGTCTTATTATAACTATGTTTGGAATCAGGAAATATATTAAAATTCAAGCAGCTGGATAGCACTCATTTTTTTATACTTCTGTGAAAGAGTTCCTGAATCCCATGACTAACTTTTCTCCCCTTATTGATAGCATGTGCCTAGCTTTAAATTAAATAAGATGTGGACTACCTCTTTAGAAATAAAGCAGCACAGGTTAGATGTCTTGTGAGATTGCCTTCTCCTGACTTTTCATGTAAAGAGAGTCATAAGCAGCCTTAGAGAATTGGAGGGTCTCCAAAAAGAACCATAGGAGGTAGGTGAGCTGAGAAGGCCTTGCTGGGTGTTGAGTAACAAATGCCACGTATCCAGTAAGTTTTGTATCTATCTGACCCTTGCAGTGGGAAATCTGTCTTCCCTTTCCACAGAATGTATAGATTTTATATGGCTTTTAAAACTATATGACAAGAGAATGTGTTATTTCTCATAAATGCTCATTCATTCATTCATTCCACAAACTGAACATTTACTAAGGGTATGTTGGACTGGATGAAGCACCAGCTGAAATCAAGATTGCCAGGAGAAATATCAATAATCTCAGATATGCAGATGATACCACCCTTATGGCAGAAAGCAAAGAGGAACTAAAGAGCCTCTTGATGAAAGTGAAAGAGAGTGAAAAAGCTGGCTTAAAACTCAACATTCAAAACACAATGATCATGGCATCGGGTCCCATCATTTCATGGCAAATAGATGGGGAAACAATGGAAATAGTGACAGACTATTTTCTTGGGCTCCAAAATCACTGCAGATGGTGAGTGCAGCCATGAAATTAAAAGACGCTTGCTCCTTGGAAGAAAAGTTATGACCAACCTAGACAGGATATTATAAAGCAGAGACATTACTTTGACGACAAAGGTCCCATCTAGTCAAAGATATGGTTTTTCCAGTCGTCATGTATGTATGTGAGAGTTGAACCAGAAAGAAAGCTGAGCACCAAAGAATTGATGCTTTTCAACTGTGGTGTTGGAGAAGACTCTTGAGAGTCCCTTGGACTGCAAGAAGATCCAACCAGTCAGTCCTAGAGGAGGTCAGTCCTGAATGTTCATTGGAAGGACTGATGCTAAAGCTGAAGCGCCAACACTTTGGCCACCTGATGTGAAGAACTGACTCATTGGAAAAGACCCTGATGCTGGGAAAGATTGAAGGCAGGAGCAGAAGGGGGCGACAGAGAATGAGATGGGTGGATGGCATCACCGACTCAGTGGACATGAGTTTGAGCAAGCTCTGGGTTGGTGATGGACATGGAAGGCAGGCATGCTATAGTCCATGGAGTTGCAAAGAGTCTAACACCACTGAGCAACTGAACTGAACTGATAGCCTTCAGAGCACAATAAAATTCATCCTTATGCTCAAAGCACCATAACCTTAAAAGGAGAAAAAGACACAGATAAATTTACACACCAGGTGAATACAGAGACAGGATCAGTGCCTGAAGGAGGTGGGTATTTGAAAAAGCAACATTCCTTGCGGACACTGGGAATTCACTAAGGTGATATTTGAATTGGATCTGGAAGGAAAAGAAAAGGTTTGCCAGGTAAAGGAAGCTGCATGTCCAGGGACTCATTAGAGATTCACTTTGGTTAATCAATCTACAGGATGAAGGTTCTTGGTGGGAAACGGAAATTAAAAGTAGGTCTGGCCTTGGATTTGGCAATATATTCTTAGTTATGATACCAAAAACACAAATGACAAAAGAGAAAATAGATTAATTGGACTTCATCAAAATTGAGAACTTCTGTGCAGCAAATGAAGAACGTGAAAAGACAGGATTTCCCTGGTGGCATAGTGGTAAAGAATCTGCCTGCCAATGCAGGGAACATGGGTTCGATCTCTGGTCCAGAAATATTCCACATGCCACAGGGCAACTAAGCCTGTGTGCCACAACTGAGCCCACGTTCTAGAGCCCACAATGAGATACCCTGCACCACAATGAAGAGTAGCCCCTGCTCATCACAACTAGAGAAAGTCCGTGCACAGCAGCAAAGACCCAACACAGATAAAAATTTTTTAAAAAATAAAGAAAGTGAAAGACAACTTATAGAATGGGAGAAAATATTTGCAAATCATGTATCTGATAAGGGTCTCATATCCAGAATATATAGAGAACTCTTAAAACACAGCAACAAAGAAAAGATAAATCTATATAAATGGGCAAAGGGCTTGAAGGGACATTTCTTCAAAAAAGATGTACAAAAAGCCAATAAGCACATGAAAAGATGCTCAATGGCATTAATCATTAAGGAAATGCAAGTCAAAACCAAAATGAGATACCACTTCACATGTACTAGAATGGCTACAATAAAAAAATAAACAGAAAATAACAGCTAGAGATATTAGACATAGAGATGACAATGATGTAGAACTGTCATACTCATGCAGGAAATAGATGGGCTCCATGTTGCACGCGTACTCAGTTGCTTTGGGCACGTCTGACTCTGTGAGACCCTATGGACTGTGGCCTGCCAGGCTCCTCTGTCCAGGGGATTCCCCAAGGCAAGAATACTGGAGTGGGTTGCCATGCCCTCCTCCAGGGGATCTTCCGACCCAGGGATCAAACATATGGGGTCTCCTGCATCGCAGGTGGATTCTTTACCACTGAGCCACCTGGAATGCCCTGTCTTTTCACTTTCTTTATGGTGCCATTTGCTGCTGGGCTCAAGGTTAGACATTTATAAGCAGCCTCCTGTTTGCATTTCCTGAGGCAAGAGATAGGTGGGCTCCAACTGAGGCATTTACAATCAGCCTCCTGTTTGCTCTCCAAAATGGAAGTAACAACAGAAACAGAGTAAATAGCTAGTGGTTGTCTCTTGTAAACACCTTAAGGTAATAGGTCGGCAAGGACAAAGAGGGGCAAAATCCTGTTTGAGTAAAGGATTAAGGGATCTCCGCTCTCCCATTCTTTTGGGACAACGGAGACGCTACACATGTGCAGAAAGGCTCTTTGTGGGTCAAAAGTTAAGAGATAAATCGAGGCCATAATGAGTCTTGCTTATCTCAGAAGCCTTCACTTTGAGATCCATTTTGGCTGAGGGGTGCATGCACATCCCAGGGGAGGGTCTCAGGGTAGGTCAGGTGTGGAAAAAGAAATCAGATCATTGGCCTGAAGGGAGACAAAAACCCGGAAGAAATGCCCAGTATAAATGACTTAACCGTCTCTTCACTGCACTCCTCCTCACCAAGGGGGACAACCACACCCTTTCTCTCCCAGTGTGCATCTCTGCCTTGCTTCTATCTCAACTCAACAAACTGTTTCTCTAGGTACCCTCCCACCTGCTGCTGTGCTATATCTCTAATAATAAAATTCGTACCTGCAT
The DNA here is from genome assembly GCF_032405125.1 of Capricornis sumatraensis. Classification (NCBI taxonomy): domain Eukaryota; kingdom Metazoa; phylum Chordata; class Mammalia; order Artiodactyla; family Bovidae; genus Capricornis; species Capricornis sumatraensis. The sequence goes on along the minus strand of NC_091092.1, from coordinate 132,767,150 downwards.
TTACAATTTCTGCCTCCATGATAAATGCATTTTTCACTGGGGGCAAAGATCCAGGGAAAATTAGTTTCTAGCCTCTAGCCCTTGCTGGTCTGGTGGCTAGGATTCCTGGTTCTCATCCAGGCTACCCAGGTTCAATTCCTGGGCAGGGAATTAAGACCTCACTCCATGCTATTGCTTGCTGCTGCCTCGCTGAGATCAATACCTCCCTGAGGGGAATGTAAAACAATGTAGCCCCTGTGGTAGTTACTCAAGAAGTTAAAGACAGAGTTAGGATACAACCCAGCATTTCTACTCCCAGGTATTAATATATACCCAAAAGAACCGAGAGCAGGTATTCAAATAAAAACTTGTGCACAAATATTTATAGTAACACTATTCATAATCCCCCAAATCTAGAAACAACTGAAATGTTCATTCACGAATATATGGATAAACAAAATGTAGTATCTCTATACAGGGTTTCCCTGATAGCTCAGCTGGTAAAAAAAAAAAATCTGCCTGCAATGCAGGAGACCCTGGTTTGATTCCTGGGCCAGGAAATTGCCCTGAAGAAGGGATGGGCTACCCACTCCAGTATTCACAGGCTTCCCTGGTGTCTCAGACAGTAAAGAACCCACCTGCAATGCAGAAGACCTGGGTTTGATCCCTGGGTTGGGAAGATCCCCTGGAGGAAGGCATGGCAACCCACTCCAGTATTCTTGCCTGGAAAATCCCCATGAACAGAGGAGCCTAGCAGGCTACAGTCCATAGGGTCGCAAAGAGTCGGACACGACTGAGTGACGAAGCCCAGCCCAGCATAATATATCTGTACAATGAATACAATTAAATAGACATAAAATATATGTATTGTTACAGAGGTAATCTTCAAAAGTTTTAAAGAGTAACATAGCAGTTTAGTATTTGTGGAAGAGTCTGCTGCTACTGCTACTGCTAAGTCGCTTCAGTCGTGTCCGACTCTGTGCGACCCCATAGATGGCAGCCCACCAGGCTCCCCCATCCCTGGGATTTTCCAGGCAAGAACACTGGAGTGGGTTGCCATTTCCTTCTCCAATGCAGGAAAGTGAAAAGTGAAAGTGAAGTCGCTCAGTTGTGTCCGACTCTTTGCGACCCCATAGACTGTAGCCAACCAGGCTCCTCCATCCATGGGATTTTCCAGGCAAGAGTACTGGAGTGGGGTGCCATTGCCTTCTCCGGTGGAAGAGTCTAGATAATTGTAAATAAATTTCAGAATGGGGGAGTGGTGACAGGGAGGTCAGTTGCAGATGATTCCAGAGAAGATAAGGGTCCGCATTAAAGCATGGCAGAAGAAGTAAAACGGCTAACATGATATAAGCTTTTGAAACAGAATGGGGAGCAGTTCATGATTGGGTACAGGGTGAGAGATGAGAAGGAGTTGGGGACACAGTGCTGGTAGAAGATGGTATTGTTACCCAGGTTAAGTGATAACAGCAGGAACAGGTTTGAAGGGAGTCCTGGTACTTAAGCCTTCACAGACTGGGGAAGGTGTGTAGACAATGGATTAGCAGCATGATTATGACATCTGGGCGAAGAGTGAACTCTTAGAATTGCTAACAAACAATTGCCTCCTTTGACAAGCCCCAAGGAAAGAAGTCTATTCTCGGTTCATGTATCTCTTCACTTTTCTGAATAGTGACCATAGGTTTTATAGAATGGGCAGTCACAGTCTCAGAAACTCTAAAAGTGAATCCTGACTGTGGTGTAGGTGGAAGGAAAGTGTCCAAAAGACATTATTTTCTTGACATAAGAAAAGAAAATGAAGTAGGGTAGGGAGCTTGGGCAAGGAAGTCATCTGGAATCATTCTGTCCAAGTCATTCAAGAGAAGGTAAGTGCCTGAAAAAAGGGGTAGAAAGTCAGCAGTAGGTGTGGAAAGCAAACATTGGTCTTGAAAGGGTTTCCTGAGATAGAGTGGATAGGATTTAGTGAATGGTGGAGAGAAAAACTATGACAGATTGGGGAAAAGGAGTGGAGGGTGATGATGGTTGGATAGTGGATACATGGGGAATAGACATGAAACAGGTTTCAGACAGCTACGATCCTTGCTGGTAAGGACAGGCGTATACTTCCTTAAAGAGTGAGCTTCCTATAAAAAGAGTGAAGAAGGAGTCGCTCTAAAGCTGTGCATGGGGAAGGTCTAATCATAACATCAGGAAAGCACCATTTTAGATGGAACTGTCTCAGTTCATGGAGGAGACACATGTCTAACCAGAGAGCATATAGGACGTCCTCTGTGCCCAAGCATAGGCCTGCATTTCCATTACTAAAGTATTGGAATCATGGTCACAGGCACTTGGACAGTGGCCCTCAGGCTTTTTCTGTGTTCTTTACAGTAGCATTCGCAGAATGTCTGCCTACTACAGGAATGCGCGATACTCAACAAAAGCAACCCAGCAGCTCCACGAACCTCCCCATTCTTTCATGAAAAATGCCAGCTAAGTCTTCTGGCTGATCCAGGAAAAATCAATGATTAAATGCAAAGTCCTTTACCAGAAAACATCAACACCAGACTCTATAAACTCTTTCAAGATCAAATATTTTTATGGTTCACAATTATTGAAATAGTCAATTTGTCTGCCCGTACCAGACTTGCTTCCTTTCAGTTCATTCTCTAAAACTTAGCCAGGAAGATATATATATATATTTTCTTTTTTTAAATATAAATCTATTTATTTTAATTGGAGGTTAATTAGTTTACAATATTGTATTGGTAACTTAACTTTGAGCTTTCACTTACTTTAAGCCTTTAAATTGTTCCTTGGAATAAAGTCCAATTCAAACCTGGCTTGCAGGGCAGGGAGCAATCTAGCACTGGGCTACCCTTCTGACATCTCTGTAGATTATCCTCTCCTCTGAATACTTGTATTTCAGAGGGTAGTCTAAACCAAGTTTGGAAAGGTAGGCTGGTGTTATATTGCTTTGTAGCCTGTAAGCCACATTAGAAGCCCCACTCCTTGACTTCAAAAGTCCAATGCCTTTATCCTATGACCCAATCCCACTCCTAAGTATCTACTCAACATATGTTGTAGTTCACCAAAGCCCTGCACAAGGATGTTCATAGCAGCACTATGCATGTAACAGCTCCAAATGGCAAACAACTCATATCACCCAGATGAGCATGAATAAAAGCGGTCTCTTCTTTAAAGGGGAATACTCCACAGCCATGAGAAAGAAGTAACTACAGCTACATGCAACAACACGAATGGACCTCACAAACAAAACTGGGGGGAAACTCGAGTACAGAAGAAAGAACACAGGCTATATTAGTCTAAGTATACAAAGTACAAAAACAATCAAAACTAAACTATGGTATTATGAGTCAAGACCAGATTACCCTTGCAGAGAAAGAGGGCAGATTACTTTCTAGAATGGGATGGGGAGGAGGGTGGGCAGAGCAAGGTGGGGTGCTCCTCAGAGGCAGGGAGTACTGTTTGCTGAGCTGAGTGATAGTTGCACGGGTGGTCACTTTGTGAAACTTTGTCAAGCCACACACAGAATTTGTGTACTTTTTCTGTCATATCACAATAGTTTACACTTTTGAAAAATTCTCTGCCTTCATATTTTACATCTCTTCTTTCTGCCTAAATAATTTGCTCTTCCAACTTTTAAAATCCCTTCCTCCGGAAGCCCTTTCCTGAATTCCTCTTATTTTAACTACCCCTGCGTGTGTTCCCGCTGTTGTTCACTTATCTTAACAACTCTCCACATTTAATTACAACTACTTGTTGAATCAAGTTTTTGCAAATTGGCTTTCTCTCTCTCTTCAGGCACATCGTGAAAGTGCACACTGTTTAATAGAGGGCATGTAAAGGGAGTAAGATTTAATAATACTCTCCCGAAGGTAGACTGTCAGCCCTAACGCAGCACAAAAGACAGAAAGGATGAACTAGTGCTCTACTGCTTTGTAACAAATTACCACACATTTAGCAGCTTAAAACAACACACATTTATTCTCTCAGAGATTCTGTGCATCACAAGTCCAGTTTAGCCAGGTCCTCTGCTCTGGGGTCTCACGATCAAGGCATAAATCAATGTGTCACCAGGGATATATTTCTCCCAGTAGACCCAGGATCTTCTCCCAAGCTCACACAGCTCTTGGGTGAATTTAGTCCCCTGCCACTGTAGGACTGAGATCTCCACTTTCTTGTCTACTATCATCCAAGGGCCACTTTCTCTCTATTCCTAAAGCTCACCCACCTTCCCTGTCATAGACTCTCTAGCTGACATCTCAACAGGGCAGCCTCCTCAAGGCCAGCAAGGGAAAGTCTCTCATTTTAGTAATCTAAGAGGGACTCAGACAATGCAAAAGAATTTTGCAAATAAAATCTCATCTCCTTGACCATATAACATAACCTAATCAAGGTAGTGACATCTCATTACCTCTGTCATATTCTTTTAGCTAGAAGAAAGTCCTAGCTTCTGCCCACATCCCAGGGGAGGGTATGATACAAAGGCATAACTCACTAGGGGTTACCTTAGAATCCGGTCTACCACTGTAGGGTAATATTTGGAGACTGAGGACCATCTTACTAGCCATGAAACTGTACAATGTAGATGAGGGAACCAGCCTCCAAGATGGCACCTATAGTCAGATCCTTCTATAAACCCCTCCCATGCTGCAATGTTACCAAAATGCCAGTCCGTGCACTCAACGCCCAGAGAGACCAAACACCACCAAAACATCAGAATTCGAAGCACAGAAAGGTTTACTACAGGGCCCTGGAAAGTGATGAGTGGCTCATGCCTAAAAAACCTCAACTCCCCAAAAGCTTTCAGCAAAGCCCTTTTCTAGGAAAGGAGAGGGAGGGGCAAATGTCTTGGTGTCAAATCCTTTGTTCTTGAGGTCAGGTGACAAAGTTCCTGCAAACCTCCACCAAACAAGTATTATTCTCTGTTCTGACAAGAAGGGGCAAGGTCCCAAGGCTTAACGTTCACCGCCAGTGCTCCAAGTCCTGGCTGAGAGGAGCAGGTCCCTGTGCCGGCTGGTCACCCTACCCCAAAGCGTTCACCCAGCACCCAGGCTGGATCCTTCCAACCAGTGCCAGGCCTGGCTGAGGAGACAGATCTCAGCTGGTGGCACCCTCAGGGCCGGGTACCCAGATCTCACTGAGCCATCCTCGCTGAGGGAGCCAGGCACCCAGGGCCTAGCTGGCCCTCAGGCTCCTTGGGCCATTGAAATTGGGGTGTGGGGTGGAAGGTCCCACAGTCTGTGATCTATGCAGATGGCTGCTGCCATTAAGCCACAGAGACAGGGGTGGGGAAGAAGGTCACTGCCACCTCAAGGCCTGGGCCCGGCCAGTGGGCGGCCTTGGCCAGGGCTCTGGAGCCCTCTAGGGCACAGCCCCCAGCCTGTCCCCTGGGCCGCCGGTCCCCTCAGCTCACCCGCCAGCTGGTGGACAGGTGAGCTAACCGCCCCCTCAGAGGGCCGGGATCTGCCTCTTGCCTCAGTCTCCACCTGCAGAACGCCACTCCTCGACCCCAACGGTCATTCGGTGACAGCTGTTCACTTAGAGAGGGGCCCAGTGCGGTGCTGACCAATGGCTGAGCAGGACCACTACTGGTTGCTCATGACAGTTGCTCACTTGGAGGAGGGGCCCACTGCAGTGCCAACCAATAGCTGAGCAGGACCACTAATGGTGGCTCAGTGACAGTTGCTGGCTTGGGGTAGGAGCCCACTGTGGCACTGACCAATGGCTGAACAACCATTAAGGGTATCGTGGTAACTGTTGCTCACGATGCTGTACAGGCTGACTGGTGCACAGCAATGGCCACTTGCTAAGGGCTGTGCACTGCAGTGCTTTATTATAGTATCTGCTGCTAGGTTGCTTCAGTCGTGTCCGACTCTTTGTGATCCCATGGACTCTAGCCTACCAGGTTCCTCTGTCCATGGAATTCTCCAGGCAAGAATACTGGAGTGAGTTGCCACTTCCTCCTCCAAGGGATCTTCCTGACCCAGGGATCCAACCCATGTCTCCTGTGGCTTCTGCATTGCACGAGGATTCTTTATCCCTGAGCTACCAGGGAAGCCCCAATGAAAGTATCAGAGTTGGTCTATGTCACCAACAGAAATTGACAGAAATGATGACATGTGACTTTTGAGGCTAGGTCAAAACAGACAATGCATATTCCACCTCTCTGATACTCATTGTCAGGAAGGCTGGCCACTATGCCATTGTTGTTTAGTAAGTCCTGTCCGACTCTCTGGGACCTCAGTCCATGGGATTCTCCAGGCAAGCATACTGGAGTGGGTAGCCATTCCCTTCTCAGGGGATTTTCGCGACCCAAGGATCGAACCTGGGTCTCCTGCATTGAAAGCAGATTCTTTGCCATCTGAGCCACCAGGGAACCCCTAGTCACCATGCTATGAGGACACAAAAAAGCCCTGGAGAGAGACATAGCAAAGAAAGTGAGACCTACTGCCAATAAGGCTGTCAGATGCAAAAAGGACTGCCAGAAATTTGAATATCTGATAAACAATGAATAATAATTTGAGTATGTTGTAAATATTACTTGTAACACACTTATACTACAAAATTATTTGTGGTTTATCTGAAATTCAAATGTAACTGTTTTGTTTTTGTGTTTGTTTTCCACAATCTGCTAATTCAACCTGCCAACAGCCATGTGAGTGAAACGAATTCCTCTGCCCAGCTTCAATCAAATCTTCATCTCACTGTAGCCATAGTTGACATGTTGATTGCAACCTTGGGAAAGACTGTGAACCAGAATCTCCTGCCTAAGCTGCTCCTGAATTCCTGACCCACAGAAACTGAGATCATACATGCGTGCTATTTTAAACCACTAAGGGTAGAGAGTTCTTTGTTACACAGTAAATAATGACTAATACAATAGATAACTGTCTACCCATTATCTTGGCCAGTCAGCCTGTCTCTCTAATGAGACAAAAACCAAGAACGGTTCCATCAAATAAGAAGCAAACACCTTCTCTGGTCGAAAAGTAAGACGACAGCTCAGAAATGACAACTGAGCTCGTCATTTATTAATGAAATGCCTCAGTATCTATTTGATTGAATTAAATCTGTCAAACAGGACCTCTTGGTTAGAGTAGTCAGAAGGCAGTTTTTGTTGTTCCTGCTTACTGAAGTTGGCAATCGCAGCTTCAACATAACAAAGCCTGACAGCTTGATTCAATCCCAAAATGCTGATGACAGGCAAGCAATGTCTATTGTAAATATGAGGTTCTGCTAGTCCTCAAGCAAAGATGGGACTGGCAAATGCACATTAGACAACTGAGAGAGCCACTGGGATCCAACTGGCCACTGGAGGAATGGAAAGATGTTTAAAAACGATAAACATATGAGTAAACACATAGCTGGAGAGAAAGGAGGAAATGGGGAACCGAAGGATTTTAAGAGCCATGGTTCTCATCTGGGATGATTCTGCCCTCCAGTGAACACCTGGCAATTGCTGGAGACAATTTTAGTTGTCAAAATGGGGGACAGAGGTGGTGGAAGCTACCAGCATCTAGTGAGAAGAGCCCTGGGACTCTTTTAACCATCCTACAGTGCATAGGACAGTCCACTCCCACATCGAAGAATTATCTGACCCCAAATGTCATCAATGCCAAGGCTGACATATCCTGCTCAAGAGAAATAGAAATGAACAATTTGTTATACTGACAAGTCAGACTGCTGTAATTCTCTGGTACTCAGAAAATCTCTACTTTGTTTGGTTGGGACTGACATGCACATAGTGCTACACATAAAATGCCTTTTCACGAAAAAAAAAGAAAATTTTTCCATTGAAAACATTTTTGTCATTGATCTATTCTATATTCTTTCATTTATTCATTCTATGATCATTCATATACTCATACATTTATTTGTTCATTCAATAAATTTTTGAGGTGCTTTGGGAAAAACTAATGTAAGACAATTCACTTAACCATTAAATAAATTAGTCAGCACCTATATGTAATATGGTAAATGAATCAAATTTGTGTCCTTCCCTCAAAAAACATCAAATTGCAAGTTAATACTAAATGAAAACAGAAGAGAAAACAGGAAAAATAAAGCAAAATCCTGCTGACTTAACAATCAAAACTTTATGTAATTCCAATAAGGGATAATTTCATTTAGGCAAACATTTAAAGAGCAGTTGTCACAAGTCTATAAGCTAGGCAAAGACAGCATCACTGGGCTTCTGCGTGATGCTAGCTGGTCAAGACTGTTTTCATTGATTCACTTTCAATTTTCTTTAACCTTATACAGCATATAGTAATTTACAAAGAGGTTATTTTTAAAAGGTATTTTAAAAAACAGCAGTCGAGTGAAACCCACTTCAATGATGATTGAAGAGCTAGCTCTAGGACATACACATGTCTTGCACAAAACTTCAGCTCAGAAGAAAGTCTGAACAAACATTTCAAGTTAGGAAAGGCGAGGGTCCTGAGTGCTCTGAATATACTTCTTATGAAAGGTGAAGTATCATAATAGTGCTATTCGAATCAGAAAATGAGAGGCTCTGGGAGTCTTGGAAGAGGTTTCAAAGGCATGAAAGGTGTAGTCATAAAGCAGTCTGGCTGACATGAAGGGTGTGGGGAGGAATAGGAGAAAGAGATACCTGTGGAAAGGCCGTGACCACAATTTAGAGGATACTCAACACTCAATAAGATCCTCACATCTAAACAAAGGCATGGAGGGAGGGAGGGAAAATCTATTTTATATTGCTCAGTATTACTTCAACACAAACTATCTTTATATCACCTCACACCTACTAGAAAGGTTACTACCAAAAAGGTGACAAGTGTTGGAAAGGGCATGAAGAAAAGGGAACCCTCCTACACTGTTGGTGGGAAGGTAAATGTGTACAATCACTATGGAGAACAGTATGGAGGTCGCTCTAAAACCTAAAAATAAAACCACTATATGATCCAGCAACTGCAATATTTATCCAAAGGAAATGAAATCTGTGTCTTCAGATATCTGAACTGCCATGTTCAGTGCAGCACCATTCACAATAGCCAAGATACGGAAGCCACCAAACTGTCCATTAACCAATGAATGAATAAAGAAAAATGTGTTATAAAAACACAGTGCATTAATAATATCATCTAGCCATAAAAAGATGATGCTGTGAAAGTGCTGCACTCAATATGCCAGCAAATTTGGGAAACTCAGCAGTGGCCACAGGACTGGAAAAGGTCAGTTTTCATTCCAATCCCAAAGAAAGGCAATGCCAAAGAATGCTCAAACTACCACACAGTTGCACTCATCTCACACACTAGTAAAGTAATACTCAAAATTCTCCAAGCCAGGCTTCAGCAGTACGTGAACCATGAATTTCCAGATGTTCAAGCTGGATTTAGAAAAGGCAGAGGAACCAGAGATCAAATTCCCAACATCCACTGGGTCATAGAAAAACCAAGAGAGCTCCAGAAAAACATCTACTTATGTTTTATTGACTATGCCAAAGCCTTTGACTGTGTGGATCACACAAACTGTGGGAAATTCTTCAAGAGATACCAGACCACCTGGCCTGTCTCCTGAGACATCTGTATGCAGGTCAAGAAGCAACAGTGAAAACTGGACATGGAACACCAGGCTAGTTCCAAATTGAGAAAGGAGTATGTCAAGGCTGCATATTGTCACCCTCCTTATTTAACTTATCTGCAGAGTACATCATGTGAAATGACAGGCTGAATGAAGCAGTAGCTTAAATCAAGATTGCTGGGAGAAATATCAATAATCTCAGATATGCAGATGACACCACCCTTATGGCAGAAACCAAAGAAGAACTAAAGAGCCTCTTGATGAAAGTGAAAGAGGAGAGTGAAAAACCTGGCTTAAAACTCAACATTCAAAAAACTAAGATCATGGTATCTGGTCCCATCACTTCATGGTAAATAGATAGGGAAACAATGGAAACAGTGACAGACTTTGCTTTGGGGGGCTCCAAAATCACTGTAGATGGTGACTGCAGCCATGAAATCAAAAGATTCTTGCTCCTTGGAAGAAAAACGATGACCAACATAGCATATTAAAAAGCAGAGACATTACTTTACCAACAAAGGTCCGTCTAGTCAAAGCTATGTTTTTTCCAGTAGTCATGTATGGATGTGAATGTTGAACCATAAAGAAAGCTGAGTGCCAAAGAATTGATGCTTTTGAACTGTGGTGTTGGAGAAGACTCTTGAGAGTCCCTTGGACTGAAAGGAGATCAAACTAGTCAATCCTAGAGGAGATCACTGGATGTTCATTGGAAGGACTGATGCTGAAGCTGAAGCTCCAATACTTTGGCCCCTGATGCATAGAACTGACTCATTGGAAAAGACTCTGATGCTGGGAAAGATTGAAGGCAGGAGGAGAAGGGGACAACAGAGGATGAGATGGTTGGATGGCATCACCAACTCAATGGAAATGAGTTTGAGCAAGCTCCAGAAGGTGGTGATGGACAGGGAAGCCCAGCATGCTGCAGTCCATGGGGTTGCAAAGAGTGGGACATGACTGAATGACTGAACTGAACTGAGCCATAAAAAAGAAGGAAATTCTATTATTTGTGACAACATAGATGAACCAATGGAGCACATTATGCTAAGTGAAATAAGCCAGATGCAGAAAGAAAAATACTGTATATTCCCTGGTGACAAAGTGGCAAAGAATCTAACTGCCAATGCAGGGGACACAGAAGACAGGGGTTCAACCCCTGGGTCAGGGAGATCCCTGGAGAAGGAAATGGCAACCCACTCCAGTATTCTTGCCTGGGAAATCCCATGGACAAAGGAGCCTGGTGGGCTGCAGTCCATGTGTTCCCAAAAGAGTTGGACACGACTCAGCAGCTAAACAACAACAAGTAACCAGATTAAAAGAGTGACTCACAAGAAAACATCAAAGTAGAGCTGTGGGTAGTGATGGTCATTAGCAAGAGATGGAGGTGTTTATTTGTAGGCATGCCACTGTGAACCTAGTAAGGATTTGGAGCAAAATGGGGCTTGCTAACACAAGGCTGAAGACCTGCCATCTGGACCAGAATGGGTAGGCTCTTGGGCAGTCATGGGGATGAATCTAGGGGAAGAGGCTGGAATAAGAAGTAGAAAGAGGAAGAAAGGCAGGAGTCGTCCTCGGCACTCGTGTGAGGTTCATCTGGGGAGTTAGAAGATGCTTCCAGGGGAGTAGTCAGAGACGCTGGCCCCGTCTACTGCTCTCTGCAGATACTTCTGCCTTCCCACAAGTAAGAATAGGTTGTTTCAGAAACAGTGCCAGGCATTCCTGGGTCTAAAAGCGGTTTACCAAAATAAAAGCAATCATTATAACGCTGAAATATTTAAAGGTTTACAAACTCAAATCCCCCGAATTCAAAAGCCTCTCTTAAATGAAGGTCTGGTGTAGTGTAAATTAGCTGGTTTTTCCCAGGGGTCTACCTATTAGGGCACCTGCTGGGATCAGTTTCTCAGCAGTTACCTATCATCACTTTGGAAAAGCTTGAAAACAGCAAATTATTTTTCTAGGATGAGAAAGTAATGACTTTGTACCTGTTCAAATTCCTGAGATTACAATTTGCAACACTCAGTATTTTTTTCAATTATATCTGCTCCTAATAGAGATATAAATATTCAACAGTGAAAACTGAGTTAAGGGGATAATTACTGGATTAGGGTAAAGTTGCAATTATAGTAATTTGATGATTTCAATTACTCTGGCTTTCTCTTTGACAAGTATGACTGAAACAAGTTGAAACTGGAATCCATAGGTCATATAAAGATAAGATTACTAGACAACATTTGGTATGGAAATATTCACTCCTAGATATGCCTCATTAGAATCACAGTCAGACAACACTGTCAATCTTTCCTTCTAAATAAGAAATTGGCACATGCTGTCTGACCCAATAACATTCATTCTATTCCTCTTGTCCCCAATAAAATGTTATCAAGGAAACAATCAATCATTATCCAATATCACAGTCTGTCAATGGCTGCTTCTCAAATACTGGATGGAGCAAGGCAGTCTCCACTCAAATCCTGGCTCCTTCAGAGACTCAAGATCTGATATATGTGAGCTCTCTGGTCTCGGAGATCCAGATGTTGCTCAAAGCATGGCTCTTCAAATTCTTGAATTTGAAATAGGTGAGTTTCGTCCCCTTTACTTTCTCCAAAGTCAAAAACCAAGCAAAGCGAAACAGCAGCAACCAAAACACCAAAATGATGCATGAAAAATTGCATTATTTAAAGAGAAAAAGGAGGAAAATATTTCCAGAATTGAAAAAGTCCTGCTATTATTCAACCTGCATGGCTTCCAAAATTGAAATCAACTCTTTGCACAGTTCCTAGGAATTTCTTTCATCCAGTGGTTCTCAACCACAAGTGATTTTGCTCACTAGGGGACATTTGGCAATCCCTGGTGACATTCTGGGTTGTCATAACTTGAGGGAGGTCTACTTGGATGTACTGGGTAGATGTCCAGGATGCTGATAAATATCTCACAGTGCATGGCACAGCCCCTGCCCCCCGCATTACAAAGAATTATCCAGTCCCAAATGTCAATAGAGGTTGGGAAGTTCTGCTTAACTCAATTACAAATGATGCATCCTTGGGGATGGTGTTTAACTGGACTAAATATAGAAGTTCTTCGTTCATTCCATGTGTTTCAGAAGAGAGACTAATTCAAGATTATGGCTGAGAGAGTACGAGTTGCCAGACACTGGCAAAGTGGGACAACTTCAGATTTGACATGTGCGGAAGACCTCTTATGTGCTAGCTTCCTAGATATATTTTTTTAAATGACTTTATTTATTTATTTTTGGCTGTACTGGGTCTTCATTGCTGCCTGCAGGCTTTTCTCTAGTTGCAGAGAGTAGGTGCTACTCTCTAGTTGCATGGGCTTCTCATTGCAGTGGCTTCTTTTGTTGCAAAGCAGGGGATCTGGGAACAAGGGATTCAGTAGTTGCAGCAAGTGGGCTCAGTAGTTGCAGCTCCCAGGCTCTAGAGCACAGGCTCAATAGTTGTGGCACACGGGCTTATCTGCCCTCCACGTGTGGGATCTTCCCAGACCAGGGATCAAACACGTGTCTCCTGCATTGGCAGGCAGATTTTTTTACCACTGAGCCACCAGGGAAGCCCTCCTAAGTATCTTTTTTAATCTGCAGAGTAATCCTCTGATGTATATAGAACTATGCTCATTTAAAGAAGCACAATCTAAGAGATTAAGAGAAGTTTAAACATGACCAAACTCTTTTGGCTGGGTAGGGAGCCAAGATTCACTTGCAGGGCTTACTTCCCATGGTATTAGGAAGTAGAAGGTGGTACCCGCCACACAGCAGCATGTGCTGGAGGAAATGATGTGACAGAAGCTGAGATCCCTCATACCACTTCTGCGCACCCTTTCCTAGCTTCGGCATGATTCTGCTCATAACAGATTTATCTGTGATTTTGTTTAGAAGACATCCTTAGATGCCAAGAGTCACTTGGCCTGCCCACATGGAAAGCCCACAGTGCCTGGGATTCTACTTGGCCCTGAGCAGCCCTCAGCCAGTAACTCAGGCCCCTCAAAGTACAGAAGTCTAGCTCCTGCTCTCAAGGCAAGGCAAAGGCTGAGAAGTAACACCCACCCCAGAGCTCCCCCATGGGATGAGGCTGGAGTACCCTCTGTGGGAGCTCACCTACAATCCCACTCTTCCCCATCCTGCACACCCCATCCCCTCACCTTTTTCTTCTGAGAGCACTTCCTCAAGAAATCACTTGCACACAAATCCTTGTCTCCAAGTCTGCTGCTAGGGGCACCTAATGCATAAGAAGAGATAGTGTGTAGGCCAGGGAGGTTGGGGATGCTTCTCAAAGTAAAAGGACATTAAACTGGAGGATCGTGGGAGATAAGCTCAGCAAGATAGGTGACATCCAGGACCAACTAAGGAATTTGCAATGCAGCCTGTGAGCAATGGAAAACTATCCTCAATTTTTTTTTTTTTTTAAGTAAGGGTGAGCATTCTCCATAAAATGGAATCCCCTCATTAATAAACCTTAGTTGATACTAAAAGCAAGTTATTGGATAAAAATATCAAGTGTATTAGTAAGTAATGGGGAACTTGCAAGTACAGCAAAATGTAATAAAGGAAAATGAAAAATTCTTACAAAGTGAAACACTTCTCTCTATAACAAGTTAAGTTTCTAACATGAAAGGAAAACTATCGACACTTGGTCTCTCAGAAAACTATGGTCATTTTTTGTTTGCTTTACTATTGACTATTCCCTACCTGCTTACTATGTGCCAAGCATTCAATAAAATTAGTTAAGGAGTAAATCTTTTTGTTGTTGTTGTTGTTGGCAAAGTGGTGTCTCTGCTTTTTATTTATTTATTTTTTTTTAAAATTTTTATTTTTATTTTTATTTTTTTTGTTTTGTTTTTTAATTTTAAAATCTTTAATTCTTACATGTGTTCCCAAACATGAACCCCCCTCCCACCTCCCTCCCCATAACATCTCTGTGGGTCATCCCCATGCACCAGCCCCAAGCATGCTGTATCCTGCGTCAGACATAGACTGGCGATTCAATTCTTACATGATAGTATACATGATAGAATGCCATTCTCCCAAATCGTCCCACCCTCTCCCTCTCCCTCTGAGTCCAAAAGTCCGTTATACACAGCTGTGTCTTTTTTCCTGTCTTGCATACAGGGTCGTCATTGCCACCTTTCTAAATTCCATATATATGTGTTAGTATACTGTGTTGGTGTTTTTCTTTCTGGCTTACTTCACTCTGTATAATTGGCTCCAGTTTCATCCATCTCATCAGAACTGATTCAAATGAATTCTTTTTAACGGCTGAGTGATACTCCATTGTGTATATGTACCACAGCTTTCTTATCCATTCATCTGCTGATGGACATCTAGGTTGAGGAGTAAATCTTAAGGTTAAACACTGAAATCATTTCCTGGGTTTTTAAAGTCTATGTGTTATACATATAACAAGAAGAGAGACATTACAACATTAAATCTTAGTCTGAGGCCTAAAAAGTAAGTTATTAATGATAATTGTGTAGAAATATGTCTAAACTTTTAAATGCCTAAAATATTCGGAAATAATTGATTTTGATGTAACACAGAAGGTTAGATTTTAGTGTATACTTGATAGTGTTACAATTCAATTTTAGTAGAACATGTATTCCCCAGATTCATTGGTCAGCAAGCTTTTACTGTGAAGAGTTAGATAAGAATTATTTGAGGTTTTGTAAGTCAGATGGTTTCTGTCACAATTAGTCAACATGGCTCTGCAGTGTAAAAGTAGATAGATAATACAGAACTTAATGAGTGCAACCATGTTCCAATAAAACTTTACACTAAAATATGATTTTCATGTAATTCTCATATGTCACAAAATATTTTGATTTTTTTAAACCATTTAAAAACACAAAAATCATTCACAGCTCACAAGCAGGCTACAGAAAAACAGGCAGTGGGGTGGGTTTGGTTCAACAAACTAGGGTCCTAGTTTTGGGTGTCCCCAAAGTAGGGCTAAGGCAAAGGTTTGGGGGTGCAGGTAGTTTATTTGGGAGGTGACCCCAGGAAGTAGGAGTGAAGGAGTATGAAGAGAGAGAAAGACTGGAAAAGAGAAACAGCCAACAAAGGATGTGGAATCATATCCGTTACTGAGGGTAGCTGGACTCGATGTCACCAGGGACTCTCTGAGAAACCAGTAGAATGTGCTCAGACATTCCCCTCTAAAGGATGGGAGGCTCCAGATGGCAGTGCCAAACTGAAAGCATGAAGAACAAAAACCTCATACGCCTAAGCTTTTGCCTTGAGGCACAGATTAAAATCAAAGACTTTCTGTAACATGCTTTAAAACATTTTCTCTCTTAGAGCAATAAAAATAAAATACCCCAAAATCTAACTCTGACTTTGAGTCTGATCACATTCAAATTTGCCTGCTGAATCATAGTAGCGGTTGGATTCATAGCCCTGCCATGTCTTTGATGTGAGTGAAGACAGTGCTCTGGAAAGAGTGTAATTTTAGCAATTCGAATGGAAATATCTAGAACACTTTGACGAATACTCTGAATCCCCAATTCCCCGTGAAGTGCTTCCCACTGGGCCTCGTGAGTCTGCAGAGCAGTCTTCTACCCTTGCTTAAAGAAACTCTTACTACCTGGCCTGCGTGTGTGCCTTCATAGAACAAATTAATATTTTGTAGCCAACCAATCATTGTCACTCAGTCAATAACCATAATCAGAGTTCAGCATGCCCTGGGAGAGAGGCTGAGGATGGCATCAAACTTAACAGAAGGTTTCTATAATGGAGGACCTTTAGGAATTTGTTTGAAAATCAGAGGGATATTTTTGGGAACAGATCTTGAGGATTTTGAACCCAAAGGAAAGAATATATAAAAGAAGAATAAAAAAGAATGCAATGCTCAATAAAAAACAATACATATTTCAGGGAATGGGAATGCTGGGGCGTAACTAGAGGAGTTACTGACTACTATTCTGGAGTAGTCAGACACTTGCCTGTTCACTGTTCAGCTGTTTGCAGCATCTGCAAATGCCCATGGATGCAGATGTGCTATGTTAGCAATACATGCGTGGGTCAGTATGAGTTTCCTATTGTTGCTGTAAGAACTACTACAAACTCGGCGGCTTTTAAAAACACAAATCTATTCCCTTACAATTGTGGAGGTCAGAAGTCTGAAATGGGTCTCCCTGGGCTAAGATCAAATCAATACCCTCTCTTGGATCCAACTTTTTGCTCTCTCCTCCTGAATCCAGCACTCTCAAGCTCCAGTACCATAGTTCTCTTCTGGACACTAACACCATATGTTGGCTGGCTCCTGCTACACAGTCCCCTTTCTCCCTTGGAAGGTCAGTGCTTCTGGCAGGGCTGTGCTGTGACATCACCCCAATTTCTCTCCTAACTGGCTGCAGGATATAAAAGCATTCTATCCCTGTTTGCCACCTTTGAAAGTTTTAACAATCCCACCTTCCAAGTTCTATTTTAGAGTGAGCTTCCTCAGATCATTTCTGGCACCAGATCTCTTAGGTTGTAGGAGTGCTCTTGGGAACACAAGTAAAGGTATGAGGAAAGCAGGTTTGGGCGCATACAGAAGTTAACTGCACTGTTTTCACAACCTTGGCCTTAGGCGAGCATATGTGAAGCAATTTGAAACTGAGACGGTCCCTTAAAGGGTCCCGCCTCGAGGCAAGAGGGCCAGGGATTCCTACTGCATCAGCTAATCAACGGCTGTGGCTGTCCCTGAGGAAGGGCTGTGACCCTTGTGATGTGGCTCTCTTCAGAGAAGGGCAATTCCCAAAAAGGGACTTCAGCATCCAGCAGATGGGGGGATGGGTGCTTCAGTCCCCAAGGAAACCTGGGTGACAGATAGCATCTACTACCGGGCAATGGTAAAAAGCAAACAAACAAACAAAAAAACAAATCAAAAGTTTTTAAAAGCACTGCCCCAGCAGCTTTGACATGTTGAGAGGACTTTTCCTGGCCCCAAGGTGGAAGCTGTGGGGTCTTGGACCTAACATCTAACAGTGGCGGGGTCTGGCCCTTCTCCTTGTCATTGGTTGCCAAGAATAGAACCTGACAAATCAAAGGACCTCCCCCAAAGGACAGGAACTATTTTTAAACTCCCATTTGTGCTAATGCCTGTTTCATCGCATCTCTCTCAGGCCCTTGTGGCAAGGGAAGGGAGCTGAGGAAAAGTGTACCTTGTATGAGCCTTACCATGTCCCTGATAAGAAAGTGAGGACAAGGAGCTCCATAATTAATAGGCAGGCAGCAGACTTGGGTAAAATTGTCCAAGAAGCAGCCACATAATCTATTATCGGGCCTCTACTGGCATCAAGTTCACGACCACCTGAGAACACCATGAGTTCAGCCTTGCCCTGGCTGCCAACTCCTTAGTGCCAAGTTCTCCACGTTTGTGACACCAGAAGGCCTTGTCTCGAATCCAATGATAATATATTTCATAGATAATGCATCTAGAGCCCAGTGAGTTGAATGATGAGAAAGGTCAGTATGCAAAATGCTTCACTGAAGAAAATGGGTCAAAGGCAAAATGAGGGTTATGATTCTGAAGAGAGGTAGCTTATATATGGCCTTGTTTGCTATATGGTGAATTTCTTGGGAGAACACACCTCCCTGGGCTGGGAGCTCCATTAGGGGGAGTCAGAGAATTAAATGCAATGACGTGAGAGAAAGGAACACCTCCATTTCCTTCAGCATTTAAAGTATTCTCTCATCAGTGCCCTCTGACACTCCCTCAGTTCTTGCTTTCTTCATGAAAGGCCATTTAAAACATATATGAAACAGGACTTGCCTGGTGGTACAGTGGATAGGAATCCGCCTGCCAATTCAGGGGACACGGGTTCAATCTCTGGTCCAGGAAGATTCCAAATGCCACGGAGCAACTAAGCCCTCTAGCCAAAAGTACTGAGCCCGTGTGCCATAACTACTGAAGCCTCTACTCCACAACACGAGAAGTCACTGCAGTGAGAAGCCCACGCACTGCAATGAAGAGGAGCCCCTGCTCACCACAACTAGAGAAAGCCCGCATACAGTAGCCAAGACTCAGTGCAAGTGGAAATAAACAAATAAAGCATATATGATGTACACTCATGTTCACAGCAACATTATTCAGAACAGCTAAAATGTGGACTCAATTCATGTATGCATTGACAGAGGACTGGATATACACATTATGGAGTATTATTCAGCCTGTAAAAGGAAGGAATTCTGCAATATGCAGGAACATGGGTGAACCTGAGGAACACTATACTAAGTGGAATAAGCCAGTCTCAGAAACATAAATATTGCAAGATTCCATTTATACAAGGTACATAAAGTACTCAAAGCAGTAAGAGTAGAAAGTATAATAGTGATTGCCCAGAGCTGGGGGAGGGGAGAATATGGGGTTATTGTTTAATGGGTATAGTTTCACCTTTTACAAGATGTTAAGAATTACAGGGGTGGGTGGTAGTGATGGCTGCACAACAACATGAATGCATTCAATACCATCGATCTGTGCACTTAAAAATGGTTAAGATGGTCAATTTTATGTTCCATGTATTTTACTATAATATTGAAAAATAAAGCGTATATGAAGCCAAGAACAGAGAAAAAGCAAAGACAAATCGATAAATTAAAAATAAAAGAAAGTTAATTTGTTCATTTTAAAGCTTTTTAAAAAATAAATCCACTCAAAATAAATAACAGGAAGGATAAATAAATGAAATAGATGAGACTTTAAGTGAGGAAGTCAAGAATAAGACAGGAGAAAATCAAAAGATAAAACAAAAATAGTCATAGTATAAGAGAAAATGGAAAATTAATATGAATAACAAAGTGAGATCCAGTGAGAAAAGCAACAAAAACAGAAACTGAAGGTGGTATGGTTAAAATAAACCTTAAAATTTTTTGGTTAAAAGGTGAGGTTAAGAATTAGTAGGAAAAAAGGGGAAATCTGGCTGGATTGTGTCAGAGGTGAAGTTCTAGGTGAAGTCCTGGGGCTGGAGTTGCATTTGGCTGAAATAGCAGGAGTATGTCCCACACAGACTGAGATCCCAGGAGGCTGGTATCAGGCAAGGTCCATGCCAGGTATTTTAATAGAAAAGATTTAATCTGGAGAACTGACTGAACTGTTGTCAGAGAAACCATAAGAGAAAGGTAGGAAACTACAGCAGCAACCTGTCCCTAGAGACGAGGTTAGAGTTATTGGAATTTAAAGGTTTGGAGTCCCACGGAATTGGAACCCAGACCTGGGGGCATGGGTGGAAGGGGCGGGCACTGTCCAGCTGGTCCTGGTATCTCTGAGGGGTCCAAACGGGCATACTACTAGGAGTGTGGCAAGTACTGAAACCAACTGCCACTGTCAGACTGAAGAACCACTGCTGTGGTGACTGACAGGAACAAAAGTGGACAGGAAAAAACAGGTGCCTTCTCCTCCCAACTTTGAAGGCTCCCTCTAGTGCCCCCTACTGGCAGAGCCTGGCAAAGTTTTGCAAAGTCTCATCCGTAGCATAACAAAACACAGCGCGGTCCAGCCTGGCTGTCACTAGAAACAAGCAGCTATTTAAGTTTCAGTTGAAATCATGAAAATTAAGTGAAATTAAAAATTCAGTTCCTCAGTTGCGCTAGCTGCATTTAGAGTGTTCAAGAGTCACGTGTGGCTAGTGGCTACCGTGTTGTAGGAGATTGTGAGGCCCTAAATCACCTAAGAAGGAACCTAATTCATCTGGATTAGTTTCACTTCCTATGTTGAATCTTCAGACCCAGAGGAACCATCCATACCGTAGCAAAGGCACTCTTTCTTCAAACAAATAATGGTATTATGTCATTTAAAAAGAACTTTTCTCCAATATGATGGTGGTGGCAGGGCACTGGCAATATTTTATTAAGCATTTACATTTAAGAGCCAGGTCCTGTGCAAAGTATTTTGATTTCAGGATTTCATTTAATAACACAACACTAACAGCTGAGTACTTTTTTGATTCCATCTTACAGATATAGAGCCTGGAATTTAGGGTGGGTAAGGAACTTGTCAAAGCCACACAGTTGATGGCCAAACCCTTGACTTAATCTCTGGAATATATTGTCTCAGGCTATAAAATTGTCACAAGGAGATTTTATTTGCTTGCCATTGTTTGGTAGAACATTATTTCCTCAGAAAAAATTAATTGGGCCAAGAAAACCAACAATAGTGGTACTTAATAACATAAGGAATTATGACAATGAAAGTAATTCTACTTTAATAGAATTCACTCCTAGCAGACTTGCAACAACCCAGTGAGGAGAAATAAAGGCTCTTTCTGGTTTTATGTGAAGTCATCACACTCCATCAGATTCAATGTTTAGAAATATCTTGGATTGAATCATACACCTTTCAAATGGGTTTCCCTAGTGGCTTAGATGGTAAAGAATCGGCCTGCAATGTGGAAAACCCAGGTTTGATCCCTGGTTCAGGAAGATCCCCTGGAGAAGGGAATGATTTGTTTGCAAGATGATTGCTTAATTTATGAATAGAGATTAAACCTCCTTGTGTCCTCATTTTCTATTGCATTAACAACACAGTTATCTGAGTTACGTTAATCAGAGGCCACATGATCAAAACATGATTGGGTCAGTCATTAGCTTTGTGATATTAAATAGCTATGAAGCTCCTCTAAGCTTTAGTTTCCTTATCTCATACGGATATTGAGAGAATTAAATCAGATCATAGATATACGTAAACAATGCTGAACATTCTTGGACATGTATGATAGTGCTACTATTAATGGAGGTTAGGTGGTCCTATAACAGAAGGCAAAAGAGACAGAAGCAATCATTTCTTGTATTTCAAGCATGTCTACAGGTATTTGTTCACTCAACGAATGTTTGTCAAATGCCTACTATGTGCCATACACTATCGCAGGTTCTTCGGACATATCAATGAACATATCAGACAAAAATCTGTGCCATTATGGGACTAACATTATATCTAGTTAGCATCCATTTTATAAAAGACATTATCCCATTTGTCACAAATATAAATAGGAATCCTCCCTGTCTTTACAAATTTTATATTCCATTACATTAAAAAGCATGTAAAACACCCTCTAAAAGGAACATTTATGAACATATGAAGTATTCCTGGCAACAGGAATTAAACATGTGGTGGGATATGAGAGTTGGACCATAAAGAAAGCTGAGCACTGAAGAATTGATGCTTTTGAACTGTGGTGTTGAAGAAGACTCTTGAGAGTCCCTTGGACTGCAAGGAGATCCAACCAGTCCATCCTAAAGGAAATCAGTCCTGAATATTCATTGGAAGGACTGATGCTGAAGCTGAAGCTCCAATACTTTGGCCACCTGATGCAAAGAGCTGACTGACTGGAAAAGACCCTGAGGATGGGAAAAATTGAAGGCAGGAGGAAAAGGAGACGACAGAGGATGAGATGGTTGGATGGCATCACCGACTCAATGGACATGAGTTTGAGCAAGCTCCAGGAGTTGGTGATGGACAGGGGAGCCTTGTGTGCTGCAGTCCATGGGGTCGCAAAGAGTCAGACATGACGGAGCAACAACTAACTAGGGAAAGATGCTAATTTAGGTATCAGAGAATCTAGGTTCTAGTCCTCTCTCTGCTTCTAGCTTCTTGTATTATCAATTATACTCTGTGAATTTCAGTTTTTCTCACCTGCCAAAATGGGAGTAGGTATTATCAGCAATAAAGTTATTTCTACACGTCTATTATACTAGCAAGATGCCACATTTATGAAGAGTGGAAAAATATAGTTTTTCATAGTTAATATCATAATCAGAGGCACTGTCGCTAGTTGTGTCTGACTTTTTGCAACTACATGGACTGTAGCCCGCCAGGCTCCTCTTTCATGGGATTTCCCAGGCAAGAATACTGGAGTGGGTTGCCATTTCCCTCTCCAGGGGATCTTCCCGACCCAGGGATCAAACCTGCATCTCCTGCATTGCAGGCAGATTCTTTACCATTGAGCCACCTGAGAAGCTCAAATCAGAGGCACTACTATCATGCATAACTTGAGACATAGCCTTTTAGGGGATTGCTTAGTTTTTCTACTGAAGACTGAAAAAGCAGCTGTTTGGATAGTCCCCAAAGCAGAGTTTGAGACAAAGAGATCATGTCAGCAGAGTGTTGGTGATTTGTTTGAGGGAATCACAAGAAGTTATAGTAAGAGAAAAGAACAGTGAGACAGGGGAGAAAATCAACGTCTGGGTGTGTTAATGAAGTTGCTGTTTTAGCAATTGGGACCCAGTCTTAAAAGGACTTTTGAGAAAAGATGGAATACCTGCCAGAATAATCCATCAAAATGAGAGGAGTCTGGTGCATTTTTTCACTGGGTCGTCCCTGACTGACTGAGGACTGCCCCAAGGGTGTCAACAGCTTCACCTGAGCCCAGCAGCTTCCACAGCTTCAGCTCTGATAAGGCCATGAGACAGAAAGCAAGGTGTATTTAAGGTGTGATGCTGCTATGGGCTGAACTCTGCATGTTGAAACTCTGGATATTGAACTTTTAACTCCCAGCACTTCAGAAGGTGACATTATTTGAAGACAGATTCTTCACAAAGGTAATCAAATTAAAATGAGGTTATTAGGATACGCCTGAATACAACATGACTGGCATCCTTAGAAAAAGGAGGAAATTTGGACATAGACAGGGCTTTCCCGGTGGTTCAGTGGTAAAGAATCTGCCTGCCAATGCATGAGATGCGGGTTTGATCCCTGGATCAGGAATATCCCCCGGAGGAGGGAATAGCGATCCACTCCAGGATTCTTGCCTGGAGAATTCCATGGACAGAGGAGCCTGGTGGGCTACAGTCCATGGGGTCACAAAGAGTCGGACGTGACTTAGCGACTAGAGAACAGCAATAAGCACACAAGGAGAGTATCACGTGAAGACGGAAGTTCTGCTGCCACAAGCCAAGGAGCTGCCAGATACTGGGAGAGCAGACCTTCCCTAGCACCTCTGGAGGGGGTGTGGCCTGTCAACACCATGATCTGGAATTTCTAGCCTCCAAAACTGTGAGTCAATTTCTGTTGTGTAAGGCACTCAGTTCATGGGATTTCGTTTCTGCAGCCTTAGCAAACTAAGGCTGCTGTGATGCATCTGCGTGTGCAAGGAACTGTGCAACACAGAAACGGCTGAAGTTAGAAGCAGGCGAGGGAAGTGACATGGGCACTAAAAACATCTTCTAAAGAGTTCCTAGAAGGTGGACATGCTGGAGCTGAGAGATAACCCTGTTACTTCTCGGCTCCCCTTCAAGAAAGGGTGAGAAAACTACAGCCTGCAACGGCTAAAACTATAACCCAGACTGTCAAAAGATATGTTCTGTGTGTTCATTATACTTAAAGCAGTGATAAACCCTCCTATAATCCTCTCAGTTGTTAATATAACTTTTGTTCCTAAGGCAGCTATTGAGATTCCATGTCCTCTTTTATATGAATTACATTTGTTAACACATTTGACAAAGGGACATTTTAATAGCCTGGTTTCTAGAGCAGCCTCCATTCCTTCTAGGGTAATAATGGCAAAAACAAAAAATGGATGACAACCATGTTACACCTAAAAATCTTACATTTATATTCATATTTTTTATTGGGAAAGGTTTAAAAATTGTAATGCATACACTCAAATGTGTCATAGAACTGCTGAGGAAATTAGGAGCATGGATTTTTGCCTAAAATTTGAGACTCTTTAACTGGGTCAGGAATATCCTGCTAAAACTGCTGTTCTCAGACACTGTCATTTTGTACTTTCCTTCCAAAAGCATCAATCTCAAAAGAAATATGTGCACAAATTAGTGAGAAGAGTTTTTCATGACACTGAATGTGTCTGATCTGAAGAAAAAGCAAGGCTCTCCATGGAAGTCATCATGCCCTACTTTGGTTAGAACATGACTCTCCCTCCCTACCTGGCTGACCTGTCCTTCCTGAAACTAAGCCATTTTCTGGGATGAATATATACACTGAACCCTGCTGGCCAACAGAGATCAAGGGCTGGATTTCAGTATCAATGCCTCATTTCAAAAAAATTAGACCTATTGCCTCATTGTAAAAGGAGTTCTAATTTGTCAAGAGTTTAAAACACAAAAAGTTAAGTTGGAAGTAATTTGGACACTTTGTCATAAATAATATTTCCATTTGGAATACTCTAAATTAAAAAAAGGAAATGTGCCATTTAGGATCTATGTTGTTGGATAAGGAACTTAAAGTTCATATTTTTCTTACATGAATTCATTTTTCTTTTCTGGCCACACGCTGCTCACCATGTGGGATCTTAGTTCCCCAACCAACCTGGGATCGAACTCATGACCCCTACATTGGGAGCATGAAGTGTTAACCAGTGGACCACCAGGAAAGTCTCTCTAACATGAATTCTCATTCCTTCCTTTTTTCAGCTTTATTGAGATATAATTAATATATAACACTGTGTAAGTCTATGGTGTATCATGTGATAATTTGACACATATATATTACAAAATGTTTACCACAATAAGGCGAGTCAACACATCCTTCACCTCACTTAATTACCATTTTGCTGTTGTTCTTACAGTGAGAACATTAAAGCTCTACTTTTGCAACTTTCAAGTATAAAATACAATATTTTTAACTATAGATACCATGCAGTATATTAGATCCCCAGAACTGATTTATTTTATAAATGGAAGTTTGAATGCTTTGACCAACATCTCTCAATTTCTTCCACCCCTCAGCCCCTGATAACTTCCATTCCACACTGTTTCGATGAGTTCAATGTTTGTAGATTCCATATATGTGTAGATTCCATATACTGAGATTGTACAGTATTTGTCTTTCTGTTTAACCTATTTCACTTAGCATAATGCCCTTAAGATCTATCCATGTTATCACAAATGGCAAGATTTTCTTTTTTATGACTGATATTACATTGTATACACATATACTACATTTTGTTTATCCATTCATCTGTCAGTGGACACAGGTTGTTTTGAAAGTAAGGTATTAAACTCTCATTATTATGTATCATTGCTTATTACTCCCTTCTGATATTACTATTTGCTCAATATATTTAGGTGCTCTGCTATTGGGTTGATATATATTTACAATTGTTACATTCTCTTGCTGAATTGATTCATTTATCATTATATAATGACCTCATCTCTTATTACAGTATTTTACTTAAAGTCTGTTTCACTTGATACCAATTTTAACTTCTATTTTCATGGGGTAACTTCTTCCATCCTCTCACTTTCAGCTTATCTGTGTCCTTGAAGATGAGTATTTTGTAAGCAGTATATAGTTTGGTTTTGTTTTTTATCCATTCAGATGCTCTGTACCTTTTAATTGGATAATTTAATCCACTTAAGTTTTATTATTGATAGGTGAGGACTTACAATTGCCATCTTGTCACTTTATAAGCTATCATTTCAGCTTGAAGACCTCCTTTCAGCATTAATATAAGGGGGCTGTAGTGGCAGTCTTTATATCACCCTCATTTCTTTTTTAAAAATCAATTTATTCATATTTGGGTGTGCTGGGTCGTTGCTGTGCACAGGCTACTCTCTAGTCTCAGCACATGGGCTTCTCTTGAGATGGAGCACAGGCTCTAGGGCACACGGCCTTCAGGAGTTGCAGCATATGGGGTCATTAGTTGTGGTTCCTGGGCTCTAGAGAACAGGTTCAATAGTTGTGGTTCAGTTCAGTCACTCAGTCATGTCCGACTCTTTGCGACCCCATGGACTGCAGCACACCAGGATTCCTTGTCCTTCACCAACTCCTGGAGCTTACTCAAACTCACGTCCATGAGTCGGTGATGCCATCCAACCATGTCATCCCCTTCTCCTCCTGCCTTCAATCTTTTCCACCATCAGAGTCTTTTCCAATGAATCAACTCTTTACATCAGGTGGCCAAGGTATTAGAGCTTCAGCTTCAGCATTAGTCCTTCCAATGAAAATTCAGGACTGATTTCCTTTAGGATGGACTGGTTGGATCTCCTTGCTGTCCAAGGGACTCTCAAGAGTTTTCTCAAACACCACAGTTCAAAAGCATCAATTCTTCAGTGCTCAGCTTTCTTTACAGTCCAACCCTCACATCCATAAATGACTACCGGAAAAACCATAGCTTTGACTAGACAGGCCTTTGTTGGTAAAGTAATGTCTCTGCTTTTTAATATGCTGTCTAGGTTGGTCATAGCTTTTCTTCCAAGAAGCAAGCGTCTTTTAATTTCATGGCTGCAGTCACCATTTGCAGTGATTTTGCAGCCCCCCCAAAATAAACTCTCTCACTGTTTCCATTGTCTCCCCATCTATTTGCCGTGAAGTGATGGGACCAGATGACATGATCTGAGTTTTCTGAACGTTGAGTTTTAAGCCAACATTTTTACTTTCCTCTTTCACTTTCATTAAGAGGCTCTTTAGTTCTTCTTCACTTTCTGCCGTAAGGGTGGTATCATCTGAGGTTATTGATATTTCTCCTGGCAATCTTGATTTCAGCTTGTGCTTCATCCAGCCCAGGATTTCACATGATGTACTCTGCATATAAGTTAAATAAACAAGATGACAATATACAGCCTTGACATACTCCTTTCCCAATTTGGAACCAGTCTGTTGTTCCATGTTCAGTTCTAACTGTTGCTTCTTGACCTGCATACAGATTTCTCAGGAGGCAGGTCAGTTGGTCTGGTATTCCCACGTCTTCAAGAATGTCACAGTTTGTTGTGATCCACACAGTCAAAGGATTTGATGTAGTCAATAAAGCAGAAGAGGATGTTTTCTTTTCTGGAACTCTCGTGCTTTTTAGATGATCCAGCAGATGTTGGCAATTTGATCTCTGGTTCCTCTGCCTTTTTTTAAATCCAGCTTGAACATCGGTAAGTTCTCAGTTCACGTACTGTTGAAGCCTGGCTTGGAGCATTTTGAGCATTACTTTGCTAGTGTGTGAGATGAGTGCAATTGTACGGTAGTTTGAACATTCTTTGGCATTGCCTTTCTTTGAGATTGGAATGAAAACTGACCTTTTCCAGTTCTGTGGCCACTGCTGAGTTTTCCAAATTTGCTGGCATATTGAGTGCAGCACTTTCACAGCATCATCTTTCAGGATTTGAAATAGCTCAACTGGAATTTCATCACCTCTACTACTTTTGTTCGTAGTAATGCTTCCAAAGGCCCACTTGACTTCACCTTCCAGGATGTCTGTCTCTAGGTGAGTGATCACACCATCATGGTTATCTGGGTCATGAACATTTATTTTGTATAGTTCTTCTGTGTATTCTTGCCACCTCTTCTTAATATCTTCTGCTTTTGTTAAGTCCATACCATTTCTGTCCTTTATTGAGCCCGTCTTTGCATGAAATGTTCCCTTGGTATCTCTAATTTTCTTGAAGAGATCTCTAGTCTTTCCCATTCTATTGTTTTCCTCTATTTCTTTGCACTGATCAATGGGGAAGGCTTTCTTGTCTCTCCTTGCTATTCTTTGGAACTCTGCATTCAAATGGGTATATCTTTCCTTTTCTCCTTTGCTTTTCTTCTTTTGTCAGCTATTTGTAAGGTCTCCTCAGACAACCATTTTGCCTTTTAGCATTTCTTTTTCTTGGGGATGGTCTTGATCCCTGCCTCCTGTACAATGTCACAAACCTCCTGTCCATAGTTCTTCAGGAATTCTGTCTATCAGATACAATCCCTTGAATCTATTTGCCACTTCTAGTGTGTAATTGTAAGGGATTTGATTTAGGTCGTAGCTGAATGGTCTAATGGTTTTTCCCTACTTTCTTCAATTTAACTCTGAATTTGGCAATAAGGAGTTCATGATCTGAGCCACATTCAGCTCCTGGTCTTTTTGCTGACTGTATAGAGCTTCTCCATCTTTGGCTGCAAAGAATATAATCAATCTTATATCGGTATTCACCATCTGGTGATGTCCATATGTACAGACTTCTCTTGTGTTGTTGGAGGAGAGTGTTTGCTATGACCAGTGAGTTCTCTTGGCAAAACTCTGTTAGCCTTTGCCCTGCTTCATTTTGTACTCCAAGGCCAAATTTGCCTGTTACTCCAGGTATCTCTTGACTTCCTACTTTTGCATTCCAATCCCCTGTGATGAAAAGGACATTATTTTGGGGATGTTAGTTCTAGAAGGTCTTGTAGGTCTTCATAGAACCATGCAACATTACTGGTTGGGGCATAGACTTGGATTACTGTGATAATGAATGGTTTGTCTTGGAAATGAACAGAGATCATTCTGTCATTACTGAGATTACACCCAAGAGCTGCATTTTGGACTCTCTTCTTGACTATGATGCATACTTCATTTATTCTAAAGGATTCTTGCCCACAGTAGTAGATACAATGGTCATCTGAGTTAAATTCACCCATTCTAGTCCATTTTAGTTCACTGATTCCTAAAATGTCAGTGTTCACCCTCGCCATCTTCTGGTTTGACCGCTTCCAATTTTCCTTGATTCATGGACCTAACATTCCAGTTTCCTATGTAATATTGTTCTTTACAGCATCAGACTTTACTTCCATCACCAGTCACATCCACAACTGGGTATTGTTTTTGCTTTGGCTCTGTCTCTTCATTCTTTCTGGAGTTATTTCTCCACTGATCTCCAGTAGCATACTGGGCACCTACCAACCCAGAGAGTTCAACTTTCAGTGTCCTATCTTTTTGCCTTTTCATACTGTTCATGGGGTCCTCAAGGCAAGAATACTGAAGTGGTTTGCCATTCCCTTCTCTAGTGGACCAGGTTTTGTCAGAACTCTCCACCATGACCCGTCCATCTTGGGTGGCCCTACAGGGCATGGCTCATAGTTTCATTGAGTTGGACGAGGCTGTGGTCCATGTGATCAGTTTGATTAGCTTTCTGTGATTGTGGTCTTCATTCTGTCTGCCTTCTGACAGAAAAGGATAAGAGGCTTATAGAAGCTTCCTGATGGGAGAGACTAACTGTGGGTCTTGTTCTGATGGGCAGGGCCATGCTCAGTAAATCTTTAATACAATTTTCTGTTGATGGCTGGGGCTGTGTTCCCTCCCTGTTGTTTGACTTGAAACAAAACTATGGTGGAGGTAATGAAGAAAATGGTGACCTCCTCCAAAAGGTCCCAGGCACACACTGCTGCACTCAGTGCCCCCAACCCTGTAGCAGGCCACTGCTGACCCACGCCTCTGCCAGACTCCTGGACACTCACAGGCAAGTCTGGGTCAGTCCCTTGTGGGGTCCCTGCTCCTTTCTCTGGGGTCCTGGTGTGCACAAGGTTTTGTCTGTGCATTCTAAGAGTCTGTTTCCCCAGTCCTGTGTAAGTTCTAGCAGCTCTATGGTGGGGTTAATAGCGACCTCCTCTAAGAGGGCTTATGCCACACCCAGGTCTGCTGTACCCACAGCCCCTGCCCCTGCGGCAGGCCACTGCTGACATGTACCTCTGCAGGAGACACTCACACACTCACAGGCAGGTCTGGCTCAGTCTTTGTGGGTGTCTCCTGGTGTGCACAATCTTGTTTGAGCCCTCCAAGTGTCTCTGGTGGTTATAGAGTTTGATTCTAAACATGATTTTGCCACTTCTACTGTCTTGCTAGGGCTTCTCCTTTGACCTTGGATGTGAGCTATCTTCTTTTGCTGGGATCCAACATTCTCCTGTCGATAGCTGTTCAGCAGTGAGTTGTAATTTTGGAGTTCTCACAAGAGAAGCTGAGCACACATCCTCCTACTCTGTCATCTTTCTTTATCTTAGTAGTTGTAGTGCACAGATTTAATTGCTCTGTGGCATGTGGGGGTCTTCCTGGATTAAGGATTGAACCCCTGTCTCCTGCACTGGCAGGGGGATTGTTTACCACTGAGCCACCAAGGAAGCCGTCATGTTCATTTCTTAAAGACAACTGTGCTGGGTAAACTATCCTTGGCTGGTAGGTTTTTTCCTTTCAATCCTTTTAATAGATCATTTTATTCTCTCTTGGTCTACAAGGTTTCTACTGAATAATCCACTGATAGCCTTATGGGGGTTCACTTACATGAGAGAACTTTTTTTTCTTCTGCTGTTTAAAATCTCTCATCTTTGACTTTAGACAGTTTTATTATAATGGATCTTGGAGAAGATCACTTTGGATTGAAATTTGAGGATGCCTGTTAGCTTCATGAGCTTCCCCCATAAGTTAGCAGGTAAAGAATCTGCCTGCAATGCAGGAGACACAGGTGACACAGGTTAGACCCCTGGGTCGGGAAGATCCTCTGGAGAAGAAAATGGCAACACACTCAGTGTTGTTGCCTGAAAAATACCATGGACAGAGGCGCCTGGTGGGCTACAGTCCACAGAGTTTCAAAGAGTCAGACACAACTGAGCAAATAAGCATAACATTAGCTTCATGAATTTGAATTTCCAAGTCTCTCCCCAGGTTTGAGAGGTTCTTGGCCATTATTTCTTTAAATAAGCTTTCTACCTCTTTCTCCTTTTCTTATTCTTCTAGGACTCCAATGATGCATAGATTATTTCTTTAATGGTGTCTCTAAGGACCATAGGCTTTCTCCACTTCTTTTTATTTTTTTTCTTTCTCAGTCTTTTTTTTTTTTTTTCTGGCCACACTGTGTGTCTTGTGGGATCTCAGTTTCCTGACCAAGAATTGAACTTGGGTCATGGCAAGGAAACCCTGGAATAATAACCACTAGGCAACCAGGGAAACTCCCTCATTATTTTTTTTTGTTGTTCCTTTGATTAGATGATTTCAAATGATGTGTCTTTAAACTGACTCATTCTTTCTCCTTTTGGTCCTATCTGCTGTTGAATCTCTCACTGAAGTTTGCTTCAGTCATTGATTTTTTTTAGCTCCAAAGGTTCTTTTATTTTTTTCCATCTTTTCATTGAACTTCTAATTTTGTTCTCGTATTATTTTCTCGATTTCATTAAATTAATTATTTGTGTTGCTTTATAGTTCTTTGAACATCTTTAGAATAATTACTCAATTATTTAAAGAATTATTTCATTATTTGTTGGGCAATTCCTGTATCTTCACCTCTTTGGGGTCAGTTATTAGAGATTTCCTATATTCCTTTGATAGAGTCATCTTTCCCTGAATCTTTTTGATCCCAGTATACTTCCACAAGTGTCTACACATTTGAAGAAGCAGTCATCTCTCCCAGACTTTACTGGCTGCCCTTAGTAAGGAAAGACCTCCAGTGTGGGTGGGGCATACTGGTATATGCAATGGCCCTGTGCTTTGTGGTAAAAGGTACCAGGTGCAGGCATAGGCAGAGACTCTGTCTCTGGGGGGCTGTGGTGACTTGGTGGTTCTGGGTACCGGGGACCACAGCATCAACCAATACATGGTCCGTGGTGAACAATGTAAAGGGACCATAGAGGTTACAAGGGACGTTGGGGTCTTCAAGGACACTGTTACAAATGTGTCTTGTGTGTAATCAAATGAGAGGCATGCTTCTATTTACATGGAGCCAGGCAATGGTCCAGGTTGAAGAGTCCAGAGGCAGAATCAAGGCAGAAGTTGGGAGGAAGAGGACATGTTGTAATTTTAAAGGCTGAATCAACAGCTTATTGACTGACAGATCCTGGGGATTAAGACTGAGGGAGAGGAAAATTAAAGCTAGAGGATAATGCAAAGGTTTTTAGATTGGATGACTGAGTGATGTTGCTGTTAATTAAACTAGAGAACAACAGAGGAGAAAGGATGAAAGGAAAGATGAGTTGAGTTACTATGGTGAAGATGCCTTTATGAGAGACCTTTGAGATATGCAGTTACAATCATAGGTTTGGATATAAGGAGAAAAGTGAGGCTATATAGATTTGAAAGTCATCTGTGAATATAGAAGGCAAAGAAATTGCCACCATAATAAATGTTTTCAAAATTATTTCATTTAATGTCCATGACAACGCTGAGCTGTACATTATTTTTACTGATAAGGACACTGAAATTTTAAAAGACTAAATCACTTCCCCAAAGCTATGTAGCTAGTTAAGCAGTAGAACCAGGATTCAACTAACTCTTATTAAATACAAAGTTTACATTCTTTGCTCTGTATCTTGCTGACCCTCTCTAAGTCACAGCAGTGACTGACTCTTCCATGAAAAGCCGATAGAATGAGGAGAGAATAGGTACAGTATTGGGTGTGATGGAAAAATCAAATGCAGCCTGTTTGTAGTTTACATTCCACAAGGAGAATGTAAGAAATGGTGCGATTGACAGTAGCCACCCTGCTAAAGTGATTCTCACACCTATTAATGGCTGTTACTCTACTTTCTAGGAAAAATGTCATCAGGCTCTTTGAGTGAATGTGACTTTCAGACTTTGCAAAGTAAAGAGAAATCAACAACACTTAGGTAGCAATAAAAGAAAGAGTGTCTTGGGCCTCCAGCTTCTCAGTTTCAATATGATCCTTTAAATGCTGTAAGGTGGCCATTAGATTGCCAAATTGGTAGTTGACCACCAACCAGACACATCTCTATTTTAATACCTTTGTAGCTTCCTTTACTATATCTCTGGAGAAGAGGCTGTAACTTCCATCTTAGTTTTTCTTTCAAGAAAATGAAATAAAAATTTGGGGTTAGACAATGAAAAAGAGTAACTTTACTATCTATTAAATGCTTCAGTATTTTCAAAATTAATACACTCACTCACGCATTCAATGACTCTTCATTAACAAGACACTGCTCTTGCCTTCTAGAATACTACAGTTCAGCTGGGGAAAGAGTTCAGTTTTCAATCACAATTAGTTTCAATGAGAAGAAGCTACTAGAGAGGGAGCAGTGAAGACGCAGACCTGCCCTTGAGAACAGAGGGAGCCAATGTGATGCACAGCACAGGTGGATATATTAGCCTATGAAAAGAGGACATCTCTTTAAGAATAACAGCCAGAGGAGAAAAAAGATTGGATACAAAAGCAGTTTGATGACAAGAAAATTAAGGAAATTTGTGTCTAGTGGCATCTATTATTTTTCTTGTGGAATTTTCTTCTGAAAATCAAGAGGAAAGTTTCAAATCAGCAGAAAATTTCAGAACAATATTATGTCTTTCATAGGGCTTTTGCCCTGTCCCAAACACAAAGATGCCTACACCCAAACATGAGGTAACAGAATTACTGGAGCTGGGAAATCAATTATGACTACAAAGAGACAAGGACCAAGGGACTGTAATATGGCCCAGGTATGAAGCTCACTGATGGGAGGGGTTGCTTGGACATAAGGATGAAACTGGAAAATACTGAGAAGCAAAGAAAAGTCAGCACTACAGATCTGTGGCTTTACCTAGACATTTGACAGGCCCCTTACAATATAAGTAAGTGCTCAAGATCCCTTTGAGTAGCTAAAAAGCAGGTATTTCATGATTTTTACTGACAGAAGAGTAAGGTAGTGTAGTGCTCCTTAAACTTGGCTGCATATGGGAATCACCTAGTGTGGTAGTCATCTATTGCTGTATAACAAATTACCACAACACTTAGTAGCCTAAAACAAAGAACATTTACTACCCTGTGCAGTTTCTGTGGATCAGGAATTTGGAAATAGCTTAGGTGGGGGTTCTGGCTCAGCATCTCTCATGAGACCACAGTCAAGATGTCAGCTCAGGCTGCAGTCATCTGAAGGCTTGACTGGAGCTTTCAAAATGGTTCTCTCACATGGCTACTGGCAGAAGGCTGCAATATACAAGATTCTCCAGAGAGGAGCCAATAGGATATAATGTATACATAAAATGGAGGATTATCTTGCACAGTTACAGAGGCTGAGAAGTCTCAAGATCTGTAGTCGAAAAGCCAGAGATCCACAAGAGTCAATGTTGTAGTTCCAGTTCAAATACAAAAGCCCAAGGCCCAGGAAAGCTGATGGTGTCAGTTACAGTCCCAAAGCCAGCACCCTTGAGACCCCAAAAGAACAACTGCTTCAGTTTGATTCTGAAGGCAGGAAGACTTATGTCCCAGCTCAAGGACTTAGGCAAGAGGAGTTCCTTCTTAGTCTTTTTATTCTAGTCAGATCTTTAGCTGATTGCATGAAGCCCATCCACATTAGGGAAGGCAATCTCCTTTCCTCAGTCTATCTATTCAAATGTTAATCTCATGCTGAAACATCCTCACAGACACACCAGGAATAACTTTTGTCCAAATGTCTGAGCACCTGTGTCCCAGTCAAGCTGACACATAAAATTAACCATCACAAAGGCCCCAGTTCCTTGCTGGCTATTGATAGGAGGTCTCATAACATGAGACTCTCTAGGGATGCTTAGGTGTCCTCATGGTTGTGGTAGCTGGTTTCTCCAATAGTATGTGATTCAAAAGTAAAAAGAAAAAGCCAGGAGGAAGCTTCACAGTGTTTTTATGACACAGTATTACTGGAAGTCACATACAGTCACTGCGGCCAAATATTCTTGGTAGAAGCAAGTCACTAAGTCCAGCTCACTCTCAATGAGCTGAAGGAATTAAGTTTTACCTCTTGAAGAAAGGAGGGGTGACTACCTACCACCCCTAGCCCTTCTGATTTAATCAGCCTGGGACTTTCTTTTTTTAAAGCTGTCCAGGTAATTCTAATGGGCAGCCAAGTGTTCCCTCTAGCATATGCATCCACTCTTCTGTCTCTTAATAATAAGCCTTCAGCGAGCAAGCACACAGCCCTGTGATTTGCACTTCACCAGCCCTAATGTTGCATCATATCATGCCAGTGGGTGTGAAAACTTCCTCTGATAAAGAACTCAATTTCATTAAATTTTTTTGAAATAATCAAAATACTTTCTTAATGAGAAAAACCAAGCAGTATATTTTACATAGAGGCCTGATACTCAAGAGAAGAGCATTGAATACCTAGAATTTTCAAAATCATATGTATCACAAAGGAAGGCTATAAAGTAAAACAAATATAAGAGACTTCTGGTTAAGTATGAAGCCTCAAACTTATTGTTGTTATTCAGTCACTAAGTCATGTCCAACTCTTTCGACCCCATGGACTGCAGCATACTAAAGTTTCCCTGTCCTTCGCTATCTCCCAGAATTTGCTCAAACTCATGTCCACTGAGTCAGTGATGCCACCCAACCATCTCATCCTCTGTCATCCCCTTCTCCCCCTGCCCTCAATCTTTCCCAGCCATCAGGGTCTTTTCCAATGAGTCGCCTCTTCACAGCAGGTGGCCAAAATATCAGAGCTTCAGCTTTAGCATCAGTCCTTCCCATGAACATTCAGGACTGATTTCCTTTAGGATTGACTGGTTTGATTTTGCAGTCCAAGGGACTCAAGAGTCTTCTCCAGCATCACAGTTCAAAAGCATCAGTTCTTCAGTGCTCAGCCTTCTGTCCAACTCTCACATCTGTACATGACTACTGGAAAAATCATAGCTTTAACTATACAGACCTTTGTCAGCAAAGTGATGTCTCTGCTTTTTAATTAACTGTCTAGGTTTGTCATAGCTTCTCCTCCAAGGAGCAAGTGTCTTTTAATTTTGTGGCTGAAGTCACTGTCTGCAGTGATTCTGGAGCCCAAGAAAATAAAATCTGTCACTGTTTCCACTATTTTTCCTATCCATTTGCCATGAAGTGACAAATGTGCCATGAAGTGCCATGAAGTGACGGCATCCCATAGATGCCATGATCTTGGAATGCTGAGTTTTAAGCCAGTTTTTTCACTCTCCTCTTTCACCCTCATCAAGAGGCTCTTTAGTTCCTCTTTGCTTTCTCCCATTAATAAACAAATAATACTTCAAGTTTATAAAGGATCAGATACTTAGTGATAATTCATAACAGAATATGACAAAGTCTGACTGGGGGTGTGATGGCTAGTTTTATTTATCAACTTGGCTAGGCTATAGTTATTTAATCAAACACTAATTTAAATGTTTCTGCGAAGGCATTTGTAGGTGTGACTAACATCTGTAATCACTTGATGTTAAGAAGATTACCCTTCATAATGTGATTGAGTCTCATCTAATGGATTGAATGTTTTAAGAGCAAAAACTGAGGCTTCTTGAAGAAGAAATTCTGCCTCAACACTGTAACATCAACTGCTGCCTTTGTTTCCATCCTGTGAAACTAGATAGATAGATATACATATATAGATGAGGATATTTGATATTTAGATACAGATTAACATATCTGCAAGCTTCCCAGGTGGTGCAGTGGTAAAGAATCCACCTGCCAAAGCAGAAGATGCAAGAGACTTGGGTTTAATCCCTGGGTCAGGAAGATCCCCTGGAGGAGGAAATGGCAACTCACTCCAGTATCTTGCCTGGGAAATCCCACAGACAGAGGAGCCTGGTGGGGTGCAGTCCATGGGGTCACAAAGAGTCAGGCATGACTGAGCACACAGACAAACATGTAACATATCTGTATACATCTTACTAGTTCTGTTACTCTGGAGATCCCTGACAGATATAAATGTTGGTATGTGGAAGTGGGGGGTGTTGCTGTAATAAATACCTGAAAATGTGGAAACTGTTTGAAACTGGGGAATTTTGAAGAGCTGCATAGAAGAAGCCTAGACTGCCTTGAAAAGATGGTTGGTAGGAATCTGGACATTAAAGGTGATTCTGGTGAAGGCTCAGACGGATGTGAGGAAAACAGTAGAGAAAGCTTCTGTTATCTCTGAGAATACACAGTATCATCATGAACAGAATGGTGATAGAAATACGAACGTTAAAGGTGCCTTTAGTGTGGTCACAGATGGAAATGAGGAAAATGTTATTGGACAGTGGAGGAAAGATGATCTTTGTTAAAAAGAGGCAAAAAACTTGGTTGAATCGTGTCCTAGAGTTTTATAGAAAGTAGAATTCGTAAGTGATCAACTTGGATATTCGGCTGAGGAGATATCTAAGGCAAGTATGGAAGGTGCTCTCCTTGCTGCTTATGATAAAATGCTAGAGGAAAGGGACAAATTGAGAAAGAACTGATCAGCAAAAAGCGACCAGCACCTGATTTGGAAAGTTTTAAGCCAATTCAGAGAGCAGCAGAAAATGAGAAAGTGTGTAAGAACACCAAGAGTGTGGTCAGACAGCAGTTTGTTAAAGA
Organism: Capricornis sumatraensis; assembly: GCF_032405125.1. Lineage (NCBI taxonomy): Eukaryota > Metazoa > Chordata > Mammalia > Artiodactyla > Bovidae > Capricornis > Capricornis sumatraensis. The sequence continues at coordinate 132,729,718 of NC_091092.1, read as the reverse complement.
GAATGCACATATGATTTATGGATCCAATCAACCATCTCAGCAAAAGCCAGGAATGGAGAGGTTGTGATCCAGGAAAGGTCTGTGGAGGATTCTCATGTCTAATGGCTCAGACGCCTGTGAATTTCACCTGAAGACTGACAAATTTTTGAGAATTTTATACCAGCAAAAACACTATCACCCTGTGTTGAGAGGGACAGAGAGACAAATACCTTAGGGAGACAGAGATACACAGGGGAATGCCACGTGAAGACAGAGGCAGATATTGGAGCAATGCATTTACAAGCCAAGGAAAGTAAAGGACTGCGCAAGCCACCAGAAGTCAGGAAGAGGCAAGGAAGGAGCCTCCCCTAGGGCCTGGCTGACACCTTGATTTCAGGCTTCTCGCCTCCACAGTGCAAGAGAACACATTTCTATTGTTTTCAGCCACCTGGTTAGTAGTACTCAGTTACAACAGCTCTAGGAAATGAATACAGGAAGCATGGAAAATAGATACTAGCTAGAATTTTCTTCCACTGAACTTATATACATTCTGTACCTGCTTGGCAGAACAACAGATACATGTTTTGATCTAATAAATAATTAGATTAAATTAACTAATGATTAACTAAGTTCATTTATGACATGGCTTGAAAGTTCTACTACTTGTCATTTTGCGCTGTTTGCTTCTGCCTTGATCTCTCATTTCCTTTTCCCCTCTCACGTTGTTATGAAAATACCAAACAAGATTTCTGCAGGTGAAATCCAATGGAATAAACAACAGCGTTCTCTTGACAAACATCACTGCTCATTAGTAAGGGATTTAAATTCTGCCTGGGCTTTGTTTACATACTCAGACACTAATTGTCAGTCAGCCTGGTATGCACAGTGAACCACAGCAGTGGAAATTACCGAAACAGAGGCACAACACTGATGAGACTGATCCCCGCCCAGTGTGGCTGCTGTAAGCGGTCTCAACTGCTGGAGCCATAGAGGAGGCTTCCAGATCCCTATGACCAGAGGCAGTCGTCGGCCGTTCCAGTGACTGAGCTCAGGAGCTGTTCATCAGGCAATTGTATTCTGCTCTTGGGAGAGCCAGAATTCAGCTGCACGGCACATTTCTTTCACTTCTCTAAAACTGCAAGGAATTCTCGTCCTCAGTTTGATTACTGATGCCACCAACCATGCGTGGCTCCCTCCCACAAACAGCTGTTTGTCAGCAGGGCCTCTGGGAATGTGGCTGTCTTCATCTACATACAAGCAGGTACCTGAGTCAGAGAAAGGCCGCATTGGCAACAGGACTCCTCAGAATAGGGATCCCGACCCACTGGAGAACTGAAATATCACTTGCTAGGTCATAACCAGAATGTTGGGAAAAAAACAGACCAGGCTAGAAACTAATTAGAACTGAAACATCAGAATGCATGCCATATAGGAAAGGTAACCATGTCTTTTTCACTTGTTTTTTTCCACATATGTTTGTGTATGTGTTTATGTGTATTAGATCATAACAGAACTGCATATCCTTCTGTTGGGGGGGGGAGGATTATGTTTTCAAACGTTTGAAAAACAGAGCTCAAAGCATAATCATGATTCCCAAATTCCCTTTCATCTAAAAGACCACTTAGCCCCTTGCACAGTTAACACAGCCACCCCATCTCCACTTTTTTTTATTAACACTATGTCCCCAGGCCACTGGTGCCTGTAAGGGTAAATAAAGTGCTAAGACTCCAGTCCCTAGGAAACACAAAGAAAAGAGCATGATGGACAATAAGAAGAGCTTTGTGGCTTATTCTCCTTTCAGAGCTCGGTAATTTCCTTGAAACCTTTGGACTGTGGCCACATGACCTGTCTTAATCTCTTCTTGTGGCTATTTAGGCATTAGGGTCAAAGAGAAAAGGATCATGGCTCCTCCCAAAGGTGTTCCCAGACTGACAGCTAAGCAGGACATTTCAGAGAGTATCACTGTAAGGTAATGTGAATGCTTTCGAGAAAAACAAGGTAGCTGATACCAAGCATAGGATGTTCTTAAAAGATAACTAGGAGTTTTCCCATCAGAAGGGAGGAGGAAGGACCCTCCAGGCAAAGAATGGAATTTGCAGGGTACATGAAAGGAATGGTGAGGCCATGGGGCCTGGCATGTCATAGGATGGCATGGCACCACCTGATGTGGCCAAAACATTGGGTCACACAGCAGAATGTCAGACCATGGGGTAAGGAGTGAAGGCAGAGACCAGGTCATAGAGCAAAAGCCTTGGCAGTTGCACTAGAGTTCAGACATTACTCATGGTCATTGGAAACCATCGAGGGGTCTTAAGTTGTAATAAAACAATCAGATTTGCAACATAAAAGGGTCATTTTGTAAGGCCCACAAGGTTGATTGCTGAGATCAGGGATGGTAAGCTTTGGGAAGCAGGAAAAGTTTGATAGAACACTATTACCTTAGATCAGGTAAGACATGGTGGGGACTTTAATTACACTGGTGTGGGAAAGCAGAGGAGAAAATAAGAGATTAAAGAGATAGAATCAGGAGAATCTGGAGGACTTCCCTGATGGTTCAGTGGTTAGGACTCCGCCTGTCAAAGCAGGGGATCCCTGGTCTGGGAAGATCCATATGCCATGGGGCAAGTAAGCCCACCTGCTGCTACTGCTGAAGCGCATGTGCCCTAGAGCTCATGCTCCACAGCAAGAGAAGCCACCTCAATGAGAAGCAAGCACTGCAAATAGACAGTAGCCCCTAGCAGCAACAAAGATCCAGCACATTCAGACATAAAAATAAATATTTTTTTTTTAAATGAGAGAATTTGGAGACTGGTGAAGAAGCAAGCAGAGTCTTAGATAATTCCCATTCTTTTCCACTGGATATGTGCATAGGTGGTGGTACTATTTATTAGGACAGAAATTATGGGAGAAGAAGCAACAATGGAGAGAGATGACAAATTCTGTTTGGGCTAAAATCAATTCACGTGACTACAGGACATTCAAATGAATAAGGATATTAGATAATAGAATTTGGTACCCTCTTTTGCTTTCTAAGCTGAAATGCAATAAACAACTCAAGAAATGTATAGGCCTTAAATCAATGAATGTTTTCCTTTAAAGTCACCAGGCAGTGGTTCCTACTATAGCCCTTGAAAATAAATTCAGAAGAAGAAAAGATTTGGCGTGCACCAAATACAAGAAATTCTGGAAAAATTAGGGCACCAATACTGTTATCTTCAGATCGAGGTCCTGCTAAGACTTGAATAAATTCTCTTCATTCCAGGATATGAAAAGCAAGCTTCATTTTGAGATCCAAGACATTTGCACTGGTGGAAAAAAGTCAGTCACGAATTTGTCTCTGACTCCAAGAAAGCTACTGTTTTGTACACACCAAAAGGACTGGGTTATGACTCATTCAGCCTTGAGCTCTCCCAAAGGGAGTGATATTTATTCCTAGGGACAAGATGTGCAGATCACCCAGCGATTTCGAGATCTGTCTGTTGATTAGCCATGGGCATATACGGAGTTGAGGCAAAACAGACACGCCACTTGGATTTCAGCAATAAACCTGGTCCCGGCAAATGTTACTGCAGAACAAGACTCCAGTTTAATCTGTTGTCTTAAAGACCTCAGGAATTCTTTCGCCACTCAATATTTTAAAATGATCACCATGTGTTTCCTCATCAATGAAGAAATTACATTTTTTTTACGATGTTGCAAAGTTTTTATTTTTTAAATATAAATTTATTTATTTTAATTGGAGGTTAATTACTTTACAATACTGTATTGGTTGAAATGCCTTTCTGAATTAAATTACCTAGTAATAACTTTGGCTGCATATAGGTAGGGTGGGGGGTGCGGTTGGGGGCAGAAGAGTGTTGGAGAGGAGAAGAAACTCATGCAGAGTTTTTTTTGGGGGGGGATGCTAAAGGGAAGGAAGGCACAGGCAATATCATGTAGATATTAGTAAAGTTAAAATCACAAAAAGTGTCAGAAGTAAAAAAATTAGTATGTTTCTGGCTTCAAACACCATGCTTGCTTTTCATCCTTGGCACACAGACATAACAGATATAGTTCTGCTGACTCGGGTTACATTTCATCCTCTTTTCCAAATTCATTACCTCAATCCCTCTGCAGATTGTTAAACTACCTGCCTCTGCCAATTGTGAGGGGTGCCTTGAAGAAAGGTGAGCAAACTCAAAAGGCAAGGGCCTGCTTCTTGGCTCCACGCAGTTTAGCAGAGGTAAGAAATCAAGACATCAAAGGCTGCAGTTTGGCAAAAGGGATCCCACTTCTGTTTTGTTAACCTACAGCTCCAGTCTTGATACCATCCAAGCTCCAGTGCTGACTTTATAGTGGCTTTTCTGTCACTCTGTTCACTCAGATTCCATAGGCTCAGATGGTATTTCTTGTCTCCTCCTTCTCACCATACTAGCCACCACTTCTGGCTTTTATCTCTGAATCCATCCTTGCTGAATTCTCCTGATCCCCCCAAAAGTAGATGTGTGAGTCTCACTCCTAGACTACATGATTCACCCTTAAGCATCACCCGTCACCTCCTGATACACATTTGTATTGTAGAACAATGTCATGCTTGGTGGTGATGGTGGTGGTTTGGTTGCTAAGTCATGTCTGACTCTCTGCAACCTCGTGGACTGTCACCCACCAGGCTCCTCTGTCCATGGGATTTTCCAGGCAAGAATACTGGAGTGGGTTGCCATTCCCTTCTCCAGGAGATCTTCCTGACCCAGGAACTGAACCTGGATCTCCTGCATTACAGGCAGATTCTTTACTGTCTGAGCCCCCAGGGAAGCCCCGTCATGCTCCTTAAGAACATTCAAAACCAATCATGCTAAGTCCATGGGCGCTGGTATCTGAGGGTCTACAGCTGCTGATTCAACATCTTTGAGAGGGTGGCACTGGTACCTCAAATGCACCATGGGCATAACTGAATCCATGGTTTTCCCCACTCCCGCCCCCTGCAGAGTGCTCCTCCTTCCGTGCTACCTCGCCTCAGAGAGGGCACCAGCACCCCTCCTCTGCACAAGCCAGATTCATCTTCTCACTGATTCATCTGCCCACACAGTTGCAGAGCCCCTTCAATCCCACTGCACAATAGGTCTCAAATCTACCTCACACCACTACCCTTGTCCTGCAACAGCCCTCTGTTTAGAGTTCCTTCTTTTAAAAAAAAAAAAAATTATTTGGCTATATTGGGTCTTAGTTGTAGCACTCAGCATCTTCGATCTTTGATCTTCATTGCAGCATGCAGAATCTTTATTGAGCATGCAAACTCTTAGCTGTGGAACGTGGGACCTAGTTCTCTGGCCAGGAATCGAACCCAGGCCCCCTGCATTGGGAGCACAGAGTCTTAGTCACTGGACCACCAGGGAAGTCGCTATAGCTCCTTCTGTGATCAAAGTCTTATAACTGTTCTCTCTGACTCGACACTGTGGCCCTCTGACCCAAGACAAAGTGATCTTTCTAGAATGTAGCTTTGAGCATGGCATTCTGCTCCTTTACTTCTTTCAAAAGCTTTCTTCTGCCCACATGATACTTGCCAAGAGCCTCCACTGCACAGGCCATTCTGACCACTCTGACCCCATCGGCTACAGATGAACAAGCTTCTTGTGCTCTCACATGCTACTTTTTCTTGCCACGAAGTTCTCTATTCCTTCTCATGCTCCTCAAATGCCTGGAGGCCTCATATAGCTTTCTTCTTGTTCTAGAAATTAGGAACTTCCATTTCTAAACACTAATCTGAAAGCCTGTGGTTCCAAAGGGTATATACCCAGAGTAGATGGCCTCTATTTGGCAGAATCTCTGGCTGAAGTTTATCAAATAAAGAAGCAGGAGAATTCCCTGGTCATGCAGTGGTTAAGACTCATGCTTCCGAATTCATGAATTATCATCATATAATTAATAATGAGTATTATCATGATTATTATCAACATATCATTATTAGCAGGATTCACCGAACTCTTCTGTATTCTATTCTTCAAGATGAACAGAGGATAAAAGTAAAACACAATTTTGTAAAAGCAATTTTATGAAAGTCAAAACAATGTGGCATAAAAATGTAGCTTTCAGCAGTCAAGATATGAATTTCAGAACATCTAAAAGAATCAATAAACTGCATGTTTTTGGACAATCCTTCTTAAATAAGGATTTGATAATTACGATGAAGCTACAAGTTGGGGTTATATTTCCTGAAATCAGTTGGAAAATAGCTATTCTACGCTCGTGTGAAGGACACAGCTGTATGCTTTGGTTCAATAAGCTGGGTTACGAATTAGAACAAGGAGTCAAAAAATCAGGTATTCCTGAAAATAAGTTTTGATACTTGCAGAGACAGGCCAAGAAATAAATCCCAGCCAGAGTTAAGATTTTGCTCAGAAAGAGACTAGGTGCCATGTTAACATAAAGACATTTTTGATGTTGGTGCCAAATGTATAGATCAATATCCCTAAAAGACTTTCATTTAGACAAAATTTAAAGCAGGACACCCAAATATTTATCTGATCCACATGATATTTTAGTAAGACTCCCACAAAGTAACATAACCTTTCAATATATTCTAATTACAAAATGTACACTTAAATAAGCAAGTAATTAGCTTGCTAGATAGGGATGCTTTCCATTAGGAATTTAATATAGAAAGATGTTTACATATTTGAGAATATTAGTTTGATAAACAATGCTCTGTAGCAATTCTTCCTGAAGCTATTATATAACAGAACCAGTTGTCAATTCAAGTCAGCCCTGGTTGTTGATAATAAAACCATATACTAAGCATTGAAAAAAAAAAAAGACTCATGCTTTCACTCCTGAGAGCAGGGATTCAATCCCTGGTTGGGGAACTAAGATTCCACAAGTTGCATGGCCAAAAATAAACAGAATAAAAAGTAGACTAAAGAAGCTGGACTAGGGTTGAGTTAAAGATTGGGAAAGTCAAAGTGCAGGACATACTAGAGGGGGGATTCTGGGCTTCAAAGGAGTGCGGTGAGGAGAGCTTGAGAGAGATGGAGGGAGAGCCCTGAGAAAGGAGGAGGATAGAGACTATGTTAGGAGAGTGTGAAAATGAAGGAGAGTCCAGTATCACAGTGACATCCTATGTCTGAAAAGAAAGACACCCACTGAGCAATTCCCAGGAATGAGGATGGCCACAGCATGCTTCAGAAGCAGTGTGCCCATGATGCAGTGTTGCATGGCTCATCTTGACTGTCCTGAGTTGTTGATAACTCCCTCTGGTGCCCCAGCACCTTCCATCAGAGTCTGCTGATGGATGTGTGCACAAACAGTGCTGCCTTGCCTGGCCAGGGGTGACAGGGGAACAGGCCACAGTGTGGACCGACCCCAAGAGAGTCAGGTGCACAGAAGAGCCTGGATGTCTTTAGGCAGCATGTTAGATTTTCTCCCACCCAAGGGGCTGCGCTTCAGGGCAGTTTACTTGACATCCAAGGAAAAGGAGAAGAAACTCCTATAGGCAGCTGACCCTTATGTTACAGTTATATCTCATAGTAAAGTTAAAAGGTTGTATGAAGTAAATAAACGCTTTTCAGCAGGAAAACACATGCAATAATAAATATGTTAGATATAAGTTAAAATGGATAAACTTATAGAAGGGGGGTGGTAAAAAGCATGCCAGATCATAGATATAAAGTAACGTTACCAGGAGATGATGATAACTTAAAAAGATTGGTCTTTGGTTTCTGAAGACTTACCTTACCAAAAAAGGTAAACCATTTCCAACAGGTGAGAGAAATAATGACATGGTTTTGATTCAAATTAAGAGAGAAACAAATATGTGGAGCAGAAGATGAGAGGTTGATTACCATTGTCCTAGAATTTTCACAATCTCTAATCTAGAAACTCAGGTAAATGAAATAAAGTTTGCATTCTAGCTTACATAACAGAATTTATATAATGAGTAGGTAAAAGCCATCCAGTTTGAGATGTCACAATTCAGGACATATTTTAATGTCAACAAAAATCATTTCAGACATAAAAATGCATATTTCAAAGTCTAAAAAATATACTCTTTCACATGTAGTCCCAGAAACTATGTATGAGAACATTTGGTGCTTACTGTCAACTCACTGGAGTTTTATAAAGACTAACATCTTTCTAGGACTTCAATGCTAATCGGAATTTGAGAAAGCAGTATGAATGAATCCGTACGTAAAATATCAATACATCCTGAAACCCTAGGCAGAAGCAACACCCCAGAAATTCAGCGGGGCCGGGGGGTGGGTTGGGGTTCAAGAATCCCAGAGTACTTGCTAATTAACTTGGATGTATTAGTCAGGACAAGTTAGAATACACTATAATAATAATTGCAAAATTCTCAGTAATATAGCACAATAAAAGATTGGTTCTTACTAATGCAAAGCCTAGCAGTCCTGGAGACTGGGCAGGATTGCTGTTCTCCATTGGTACAGTTTTCCACATCGCTTAGATATTATGGTTTCTCCATACCAATATATACGCCCATGGTTGCTGTGGTCTAGGATGAGAGCATGAAAAATCAGGAACAGGCTTCCACCCATAATCCCCATTTCAGTCACATGATTACACCCAACTGCAAGAGACATGTGCTGAACATGCCCCTCACCCCTTACCGCAGCCCCCCAAAAGATGAGAAATCTCAGTGGCAAATATTAGTATCGTTTGCTACAGAAATGTAGCAGATCTTTAGATTTTACTCATATTTCTATAGAAAAGATAAAATAAAAATGTGTCCAGGTATTTTCAAGCATCAGAAGCCCTTTCCCACCTTCCTCCTATTTGTTCCTTGCCTTCAGTATGGTGTGACTGAGAAAACAAAAAAGAAATAAAAACAGACTTCAAACAATTATTCATTTTAATCCAATCCACAGCACTAGAGAAGGACTAAGCATTCTTTTTATCTATTGTAGGGTTTCTCACCCTTGGCATTATTGACCTTTAGAGCTGGACCATCCTTGGGAGCTGTCCTGTGTTGCAGAACATTTAGCAGCATCCCTGGTCTCGATCCACTGGATACCAATAGCATGTCTCCCACTTCAGTTTGGAGAACCAAAAATGTCTCTAGACACTTAAATGTCACTGGGGGGGTAAAATTACTACTGGTAGGGAACTTCTTTTCTATTTGCTTCTCTGGACCTCTAGAAGTGTTCAGATCATTTAATATATAATGGGACTCAGCAGTAAGGAAGGGGAGAAACAGACCAACGACAATACACTTTCTCCCAGATCTACCATGGAGACTTTAGACAAATCTCAGAACCTCTCTTTGTCTAATCTATAAAGTGGGGGGAATAGTGTTACCTGGTTCACAAGGTTTTTTTGTAGGAATTGAATGAGACACTAAATAGCCCATGCTTTTCTCTGTCTCGGGAAACTACTTTTGTATATATCAAATTCAAGCACATACATGGAACCTATCTCGACTTTCTGTTCTGTTCTGTCTCTTTGCATACTTCTGTGAGAGTTCCTCACTGTGTTGATTAACCATTGTTATCATTAGGCCCTCTATTATCTATAGGTGACCTGTCTGGGAAACTTGGCCATCAGGACAGAAGCTGGAAACTAACAAGAGAAGAAAAGGCCTACAAACTTTCTGCACTGAAGTTCAGACACTTCTCACTGTGTAGATGGTTCACAAATGATTTCTTCTTCAGCCCCTGCACCATCTTGTGCCTTGCACCCAGGTACTGCTGCTGCTGCACAGGTACAGGGACCCAGTAAATGGTTGTTGACGGACTAAATTCCCAATTTCAGACAGAAATCAAACAAGCTCCTCATGATCGGGTTTCCCAACATCACTTTAGGTTAGGAATCACAAATTACATGGGATGAGGACAGGGAAGGTATTAATACAGGCAAGACCAGTGTTAGCAATAAGCGACAGGTGACAGTCTGACATTAAAAGAGGACATTAAAGGGCAGACATTAATTAACAAATACAAACCACTGCTCTGGAGAGTAAGCAGTCATACACATCAAAATAACCCCTTAGCTACATTACACTGTCAGTGTATAATAACTGACATCCCTAATAATGACTCTGACATTTTAAAAAATGCTAATTTCTGCTCAGCATGTTCTACTTTAAAAATTCAGAGTAATATGCAAGGTATTTGAGAAAGATTTCCATCACAGACTTATAAAACATGCAATCTGCAATGTATCTTAGAGCTTATCTGTTTTCTATATGAAGAAAGTTCTGGAAAGGTGAAGTATACTTGTCCAAGGTCAGGTGCCCAGAGAGGCAGGAATAGAACTAAAATCTTAGCTTGCTGACTCCAAGGCAAACTCCTTTTCCACTATAGTGCATCTTCAAAATTATAAATATATTTCCTTAATTTATTATAATTGCCAAGTTTAATATTTGGCAACTTGGTAAGGGTACAATTCAACTATATGGAATATTCTTGCACTGGTCCTTATTGAGCCTTTGTGTTGCTCCATAAGGAAAATCATAGTTTAAATCTGGTAGATGGGTCAAATGAAAGAGAAAGCATGATGCTTGACTCAGTGACTGAATTTTCTAGAAAAGAAAGGACGTTTTACACGTAAGAAGTCAGAAGAATTCAAAGTGGTGTGGAGAGTGGCAATGAATCTGAGTGTATAGAAACTAAATCTGGATGCTGTGGGAATTAAGAGATAGGAGACACCAACCTATGGCATGTGGTCAAGGATGGTCAAGGTCGGGTGGGACAGGTCATCTGAGTTGGATGTTCCAGATGCAGAGAACAATGTTAGAAAACACTAGAAGGGACTGGAAGCCTAGATCACACTTTCTAAATCATTCACTCAAACAGGTTATCTAACAGTTATGAATTATTTATGAAGATAGAGGGGGTGGTTACAGGAAATATTAAAAATTTAACCTGCCCTGGAAGATCTAAATTGAAGAAAGAATAAATAAAGTGGCCCAACTGCTCTAGACTAGCACTATCTGATAGAAATATAATACATGTTACATGTATAATTTAAAATTTTCTAGCAGCCCTATAAAAAATGTATAAAGCAGATTAAATTCACTTTTAAAATATATCTTATCTAAATCAATACATATAAAATATTATTTCAGTAGGTACTCTCTATCGGAGAAGGCAATGGCACCCCATTCCAGTACTCTTGCCTGGAAAATCCCATGGATGGAGGAGCCTGGTAGGCTGCAGTCCATCGGGTCGCTAAGAGTCGAACACGACTGAGCGACTTCATTTTGACTTTTCACTTTCATGCATTGGAGAAGGAAATGGCAACCCACTCCAGCATTCTTGCCTAGAGAATCCCAGGGATAGGGAAGCCTGGTGGGCTGCCATCTCTGGGGTCGCACAGAGTCAGACACGACTGAAGCGACTTAGCAGCAGCAGCAGCATGTACTCTCTATACAAAAATTATTAATGTCATATTCTACATTTTTTTACTAAGTTTCTGAAATCTAACATGCAGTCCACACTTATACCATACCTCAATTTGGATGTTAAACTCATTAGAAATAATCTGCACTTAGATTCTATAAAATTTACAATTGAAAAGATGAATTCACCTACCCGAGTTGTTACAAATACATATACATAAAAGTTTCCCCATAACTTAATCAAATACTAAAAATCATTTCCTGTTAATATCCCCATCCACATTGACAAAAGTGCTTCAGTTCTTAAATTTAAAAATGAATCAAATAAAACTAAATAAGCTAAAAGTGGCTATGCTTTAGGCTCTGCAGGTCTAGATGTGGGTGTCAGGAGTGGGAAGCAGAGCAGCCAGGTGACCTGGGGCCCTTGGATGGCTGACTCAAGAGTGCCTGGAGGGAGACTCTGCATATGAGTTAGTACGCCAAAGGGTGCCACCCTCTCCTACTTGCCAAGAAGAAAGGAGATGTCAAGACAAAAATAGATCTCCAGGGAGACTAATCTGCAACAGAACAGAGAAAACAAAAGAGAAAAAAGCAAAGTCAGGAAGACCAAGGAACAGTTCACTGTAATAAGTAAAATGTGAAATAATGAGGACTGGAGCTGGAAGTGGGAAGGAGTTGATCTGAGAGGCTGTTCGGTAAACAGAAGAACTGACAGGACTGAAGAATAGATGGGACACAGAAGGGCCATCAGCTGAAGAAGTCAGAGGGACCTGGGTTTTGTTTACTGGTTTTGTGTTTTGTTTGGGTGTTTGTTTTGTGTTTGCTTTTTCTCTATTCTCTCTTCTATGAGGATTAACAGGAAAAACTATAGTCCAGAGCAGTTCCCAGGAGTTCATGGATTCTTGAGATGGAACGCCAGGGAATGCAAAGGGTCTATTTTTAGGAAGGAAAGAGAAAAGAGGAGGGGAAGGAAGGAAAGGGGGGAGGAGACACAGAAGGAGAGGCTATTAATTCTGAATTTAGGATTTACCAACAAATAGATAGATCAAACCATCTGAGTGACAGAGATCAATTCATTTCCAGGGACAGAGAAGCCTTCAAAGGAACGTTTCCAATGTGGTAAGCAACTGAACCAGACAGGTTACGGGTCTGTTCCAGGGCCTCATTCACTTGGTCAACATTTACTGAGACAAAGGCCTCAGTGTTTGCATTCTAGATTCAAGTGAGGTGGACCACCCTGGAAGAGAGCCCTGTTAGGATTTCAGCCAGGACTAAAGCCCAGATGCCCTCTCCTCTGTCCACAGCAAAGTCACACCCTGTGTCACTGGCAAGGTTCTGGCTTCAGAGATGGATCAGTCTAAATCATATTCTTTCCACTTGATGATTCATTTGCTACTTCTAACAATGCTCTTCAAGGAAGATCTTACTGTTGCTACCAACAGCAAAGTAATTAGATTCATATCTTAAAGGGAAAAGAGAAGATGGGGTTGTGGAGAGTTGGGAAGACAGAGAAATCTTCTTCATGGTAGAGATGGTGCTCGAGGCAGCACAGAGCTTGGGAGAGGGAAGTTAGTGTTGGTCTCTCATCCATTAGCTGATACAAAAAGATGGGTGTGGAGGTATAGAAATGACATAAATTATGATGCAAGAAAATCCAGAGGACATCCAATTCAATATGAACAGATGGCATGTTATACCATTTAATTTTGGAGACGAATAGTACTCAAACTGAATTAGCACACTAAGGTCTAACTTTGTAACTTCTCTTCACATAGAAATGTCATAATATTTTTCCACTAAGGATCAATGGGACCACCATATTTTCACTTGCTCCAAATAGATTTCCATTCTACCCTGGTGAACAGTTGTGATTTTTCATTTGTTAGTTATGAAACTTTTATTTCCTCTGCTTTTTAATTTGGAGGAATGTTTAGTATTCTGAGTTCAAACTGTGAAATACAATAGAGAAAATTACCCATCTTGGAAATGTAATTCCTTTTATTGCATAGCTGACTTATAAAAAAAAGAACTTTAAAGGAACAATTTATTCATTAAATTTAACTATTTGCATAAAACAATGCTTTACCTCAATTCAGTCCTTCTTTCCAAATTTTTTATAAAAGGTAAAATTCAGTCTCATTAACTCCACACTTCTCTCAGCGATATTCAAGATTCTGAAATCAGAGAACCATAGAACATGTAGTAAGCAAAGGCAGTTGCCTGGCGTGTCTTTCTTCCCTCTTTATCTGACATCTCCTACAAATAATTCACGTGAACTCCTCTGCGCCCTTACAAAACCTCTACTCTTTTGGAGAAATCTACTTGTGTTTTTCTTATGTGTGAACACATCTGACTGCGCCAGACCTTCAGGGAAGGACCTTCATGCACGTCTTTGTATCTCCAGAGAGTACCTGTTAACTGGTCTAGGAAGCATCCAGTAAATATTTGTGTAAGAAATAAAGAATGGATATATAAATGACCAAGCAAACGAATTAGAAGAACTGGATTCAATCTTCAGGTGGTAATATTCAGTTGGAATTCTTACCACCTTGAGCAACTCACTCCTCCTCTCTGAGCTTCAATTTCCTTATCATAATAAAGAGAAATAGTGGACTGCCCAGTTAACTTCTAGGACACTGGAAAGCACCACATTTGATAATGTGTGAAAACTCTTGACAAATGGTAATGCACTAGGCAAATATTAGTTACTAACTGGTGTCTGGATAGAGACATAAAGATCTAGCCAAGTACAGGACATAGATAGAAAGTAAATTCCACATGTCTGGCATTGTTGACTCAGATCCCAAAGCAAAATCCTAAGAAACATCCTTTATTCCTCCTTCTCCTTCACTCCTAATACCCAATTAGAACCAGTGTCACCTGTTTCACCATCACTGAAGACAATACAGACATGAAAATTATACATTCAAGGCTCTACCCCTGCTGGTAACAGCAAGTCCATTTCCTCCCTCCATATCACATCTCCCCACAATTGACCACAGCCTTCAGGGCCTTACCCAGGGGTGGGACCAGGACACAAAGTATGGTATTAGTTTTTTATACACTCACTCACTAGAGAAGCAAGCAGAGAACTGCTTTCTGTCAGAGTTTTCCCACAGTTTTGCAGTTGTAAACAAGTTCTGTATAGTTGACTTCTGCTGGAAAAGTCTGGTCAACAGCCCATCTCAGGCTACGAGGCTTGCCACATCATGGACCGTAACAGCTCGGCAGGTTAGGTCAGGAGGAGCCTCTAGCTAAAGCCATAGACTATGCCTAAACCAGCCCTTCTCCATAAACCAAAACCTGCCCTGGTCTCTGTTCACAAGCCCCCTTTCCTCACTCACTGTATTTATAGGATCCCATTGTCTGTCTCTACCACTGGTTTGCAAAAGAGGTCGTTCTGGCCCAAGTTTATAAGTCTTTTGAATCTTGGGAAGCACATATGCAGTTCCCACATGTCTTCCCACACTGAATAGTGGTGCTTTCTCCTCTTATATTTACATCACAAAAGGAGTCAGTAGCTTTTACACAACAATGAACATCAGTTTCAAGGGTATCACCCACCTTGGGCACTCCATTCAATATCTGTCTTAACAGGCAATCTATTACACAAGCAATCAGAAAGTTCTGCCCTTTTCAAAGCCAAAATGTTTCCCAATTCCCTTCATTTGCATTGCCACCACCTTGTTCAGGCCACATCTTTCACCTGGATTGTGGTGGTGGCTTCCTAACATTGCCTGCTTTGTAGTACTCTGGTCCAATCTACATCCCAAACAGTACCAGAATACTCTTTCCAAACGCAAATCAGATCTTGTCACCTCTCGGTTCAAAACAAGTCAGATGCTTCCCACTGACCTCCTAGTGAACCCCGTGACATGATTTTACAAGACCATCATGGTCTGGTCACTATGTATAATACTTCTTCAGCATTATGTGGCATCCTCCTCTGCCTCCCCCACTGCTCACTGATCATCCCATTCCTTCTTTCCTAGTCCTATGCTCCCATTTCCCCAAAGGAGTTTCTTGTTGCCTCTTTGACCTCCCTGACCTAACTTTGAAGGAGAAGAGAAGAAAACAAAATATGTTTTCATCCTAATGAGGAAGAAAACAAAAATACCAGGTTGTTCTCATTGCTTTTCATTTTGAGAAATCTCTAATTTTTCTAATAAGTCTCTCTGGGTTTCTCTTGAATAAGGTGGGGGTAGGAGGTGGGCACTGAACCAACCACTTACGTGATTCAGTCATCACCTGCCAAGAGAGTGACTAGACATTTGACAACTGTTGGTCTCAGCTCTGGGGGCTTATGGGACACCCCAAACAATAACAAAAGCCCCATTTAATATCACTTGACATTAGTTTAACATGGCCTGGTTATGTGACTATACGAATTTGTAGCAGACTAAAAGAGAACCTTCTGGAATAATCATCTGTTTAAATAATTAGGTTGTATATATCATATATCACATTCAATGTTTTATCTTATTCTGTTATGTTCTATGTCATGTCATGAAAGTGTAAGTGTTAGTCGCTCAGTCGTGTCTGACTCTTTGTGACCCCATGGACTGTGGGCCCCTAGGCTCCTCTGTTCATGGGATTCTCCACGCAAGAATACTGGAGTGGGTAACCATTCCCTTCTCCAGGGGATCTTCTGACCCAGGGATTGAACTCAGGTCTCCCACACTGCAGGTAGATTCTTTACCATCTGAGCCACCAGGGAAGTCCCATGTCATGTCATATGTCATTATCATTTGTCAGCTGTATGACAGAGGGTTAATTTGTTAGAGGGCAGCATTTTCTGAATATATATATATATAATAAAAACATGAAATTAGATAGATGTCTTTTTCCCTGTTTTACTGGCTTTTATTAAGCTTATACCCTCAGTATAGGGCTTCAGTTTTCACGTGATTTTTTTTCCTCGCTCAAGGGTTTTCTGTAATTCAGGCATATAACCTACTACTGAATTGTGGCAAAATTGTAGTATATTTCAATTAAATTGATGTGGCAGTTTCTTACCTAAATAATATTTTAGCCATTGTAGGCATTATAGAATTTTGAGACTCAAAGCTGTTTATGGTAAAAATATCAATTTTCTATATATGCATTTATCTTTATGGCAATAAAAGAAATTTGTAACAGATAAAAATAATTATACTTTAGTAAAGTAATGAATAGAATATTTTAGGTACTTCAAATATGTATATCTGAATTTCTAGATCAGTATTAACTTGAAAAATGTTCTCTTTTGTCTTATTTGTGGAATTCATTTTTTTGAAGGGGATTACATAGCTAAGGAAAGAATGCATGCAAAAAAGGCATTTTTAAAACTTTTAAATTTGAGTTCCTGTATGTGCTTAGTCAATCAGTCGTGTCCAACTCTTTTGCAACCCTGTGGACTGTAGCCCAACAGGCTCTTCTGTCCATGAAATTTTCCAGGCAAGAATACTGGAATGGGTTGCCATTTCCTTCTCCAGGAGATCTTTCCGACCCAGAGATCGAACCCACGTCTCCTGCATTGCAGGTGGATTCTTTACCACCTGAGCCACCAGGGAAGCCCTGAGTTTCCACATAGAGTTCCTGTATACCAGTCCTTCAAACTCTCTTTACATTAACATCTTATATAACTGTAACAAAATTAATTTTAGTAATAAAATACTATTTTCATGTAAAAATTTAGACAGCTGAGATTATTGCCATCTACATTTCTCAGTTGTCTTTTCTAGGTCTAATCTAGGTCTAACTGGATTTGTACCCTAACAAATGCTATTTATTACCACTTTCTTGCATTGAATAGTTCAGTTACTTTTGATATTAAATTCTTTTAGGTTTTATTCATGTATGTGATCTCCAATGATCACATTTTTATTCTGTACCTCCTATTGATTAAATTCTTAAAAGTCCATGCCCTCAATGAGCTTTCTTTCTAGTTGGGAACAAACAAAAAAGAACAAATGAGATGGGAAATTATAATTCCCACATGATGGGTATTACAATACAATAAAATAGTTCAATAGTTGTGGGAATAAATAAAACATGACTCTAACCTAGTCTTGAGGGATCAGCAAAGACTTTTTCCATCAACTGGCTTTAAATTGTGACACAAAGGAGAAGTAGGCCGTATACCAGTGAGGAATGGAGGGAAGATTACGTCAGGCTAGGGAACAAGACGGGGAAGGCTGGGAGGGGAGCCCAGACAGGGAGAGAGGAAGAAAGAGATATTGATTGATGAGAATTTGCCAGAAAGGGAAAATAAATAAGAGGACAGGACTAGGAAAGAAGGAATGGGATGATCAGTGAGCAGTGGGGGAGGCAGAGGAGGATGCCACATAATGCTGAAGAAGTATTATACATAGTGACCAGACCATGATGGTCTTGTAAAATCATGTCACGGGGTTCACTAGGAGGTCAGTGGGAAGCATCTGACTTGTTTTGAACCGGGAGGTGACAAAATCGGGTTTTCATTTGAAAAGAGTATTCTGGTTACTGTTTGAGATGTAGATTGGACCAGAGTACTACAAAGCAGGCAATGTTAGGAAGCCACCACCACAATCCAGGTGAAAGATGTGGCCTGAACAAGGTGGTGGCAATGCAAATGAAGGGTATTGGGAAACATTTTGGCACTGAAAGGAATTGGGAAACATTTTGCCTTTTTTTGGCATTGAAAAGGGCAGAACTTTCTGACTGCTTGTGTAATAGATCACCAGTTAAGGCAGATGTTGAATGGAGTGCCCAAGGTAGGTATACTCCTGAAACGCATTTTCATTGTTGTGTAAAAGCTACTGAACTCCTTTTGTGATGTAAATATAAGAAGAGAAGGCAGCACTATTCAGCCTGGGAAGACTTGTGGGAACTGCATACCAGCTTCAAGATTCAAAGGAAAGGAGGTATAGGGGAATCACAGGAAGTCATTTCTTACCTTGGTCCTGGAATATGGCAGGGTGAAGGCCTCCAAAGAGCCCATGCAAACAAGTGGTGAGATGAAGAGCCTGTAGTTGGGCCGGCAGCCTGGACAGAGGTACCAATAGCCAGACTGTGCTAAAGCCAAGCTCTTTGTCTTGATTCTCTACATCAGGAGCCAGCAAGCACAGTGGAGCAAGTGGAAGTCCAGAATACTGTCTACTCCCCTTCCTCACAGTGGTCTGCATGACTAGGGTTCTAGCCTGAGCTGTGAAGAGAGGAAATCTTTGAATTAAAGGAAAGATTTACAATTAACATTTTAAACATAAATGTACTCATCTTGTTTAACAAAACAGATACTACAAAAGGATCACCGATGAAAAACTCTTATTCCAAACTCTGTTTCAATCACCTAATTCTTCATAAGGGGTAATTTTATTAGTTTCTGAATGAGTTTCTTCTGGCTACTGAATCAGACTATCATAAACTTGGCTGCTGGCATCCTTTGACTGTGGCTACACCACTCAATTCTCTGCCCTCGTGGCCACACTGCCTTCTCTTCTCTTCAGTGTCTGCAATCACTGAAATAGACACAGGTTCCAGAGATTAGGAACTAGCTCTATCTGTTGTTGCTGTAGTTTAGTCGCTAAGTCCTATCCAACTCTTTTCTGACGCTACGGACTGTAGCCCACCAGGCTCCTCTATCCATGGGATTTCCTAGGCAAAAATACTGGAGTGGGTTGCCATTTCCTACTCCAAGGGATCTTCCTGACCCAGGGATGGAACCTGCATCTCCTGCACTGACAGGAGGATTGTTTATCACTGAGCCACCAGGGAAACCCAGGAATGCAAGAGACTCAGGTTCAATCCCTGGGATGGGAAGATCCCCTGGAGAAGGAAATGGCTACCCAGCCTAGTATTCTTGCCTGGAAAAGCCCATGGACAGAGGAGCCAGGAGGGCTACAGTCCATGGGGTCACAAAGAGTCAGACAAAACTGAGCACACATCCATAAGCAACTACAAGTCTCTTGGGTTTTTGGACCCAATTTCAAAGTGTGGGGGTGGTGATTTCCACACACCTCCAAGAAACAATTCTCTGGACAGCTATTGGGTGTCCTACACTGTGCCCTGCCACATCAGATGCCAGTCACAAGCCCAAGATAGTAGACTTTGGTACAGAGAAGGAAATGGCAACCCACTCCAGTATTTTCTCCTGGAGAATCCCATTAACAGAGGAGCCTGGCAGGCTATAGTCCATGGGATTGCAAGAGTCAGACACGACTTAGAGACTAAATCAACAACAGAATTATTATTCCTCTAACCAACCAGTTATATATCAGATGTTCCCATGACCCCTTCCTTGGATTCCATCAGTTTGCTAGAGCAGCTCACAGAACTCAGGAAACCCACTTACTCCCTGGTGGTTTAGTCACTAAGTCATGTCCGACTCTTGCAACCCCATGGACTATAGCCCACCAGGCTCCTCTGTCCATGGGATTCTCCAGGCAAAAATACTGGAGTGGGTTACCACTCCCTTCTCCAGTTTACTCCCTAGCTTACCAATTTATTATAAAAGGATACAACTCAGGAACAGCCAGGTGAAGGAAACACATATGGCAAGGTATGGGAAAAGGGCACAGAGCTTGTTTGCCTTCTTCAGGTGCCACCTTCCCCAAATTCCCACATGTTCACCAACCTGAAAGCTCCCCAAACCCTGGAGGCTTCATTACGTAGGCATGGCTGATATAATCACTGTCTACTGGCATGGGAACTCAATCTCCAGCCCCTCCTCTACAGGGGAGGGGAGGTTGGAGGTAGGACTGAACCTTCCAACCCTCCAATCACAAGGTTGGCTCCCTGACAACCAGCCCCCATCCTTAAGTGCAGTCCAAAGGTCACTTCATTAACTTAACAAAAGAAAGTGAAGTCATTCAGTTCAGTCCAACTTTTTGCTACCATGTGGACCACAGCCCACCAGGCTCCTCCATCCATGGGATTCTCCAGGAAAGAATACTGGAGTGGGTTGCCATTTCCTTCTCCAGGGGATCTTCCGGACCCAGGGGTTGAATCCAGGTCTCCCGCATTTCAAGCAGACTCTTTAACGTCTGAGCCACCAGGACAGACCCTTAACAATTGTATCTCTCTTTACAGGAAATTCCAAAGAATAACAAGGCAAGATAAGAAGAGCAAGGAGAGATAAGGAAGCCATCTTTAGTGATCATAGTAAGAACTGTATAAAAAAAGATGTTTATGACCCAGATAACCATGATGGTGTAATCACCCACCTAGAGCCAGACACCCTGGAATGCAAAGTCAAGCGGGCATTACTAAGCATCACTATGAACAAAGCTAGTGGAGGTGATGGAATTCCAGTAGAGCTATTTCAAATCCTAAAAGAGGATGCCATGAAAGTGCTGCACTCAGTATGCCAGCAAATTTAGAAAACTCAGCAGTGGCCACAGGACTGGAAAAGGTCAGTTTTCACTTCAATCCCAACTAGAGGCAATGCCAAAGAATGCTCAAACTACCGCACAATTGCACTCATCTCACATGCTAGCAAAGCAATGCTCAAAATGCTCCAAGCCAGGCTTCAACAGTACATGAACCATGAACTTCCAGATATTCAAGCTGGATTTAGAAAAGGCAGAGGAACCAGTGATCAATTTTCCAACATCCACTGGACCATTGAAAAAGCAAGAGAGTTCCAGAAAAAAAAAATCCTTCTGTTTTACTGACTACGCCAAAGCCTTTGATCCTGTGAATCACAACAAACTGTGGAACATTCTTAAAGAGATGTGAATACCAGATCACCTGACCTGCCTCTTGAGAAATCTGTATGCAGGTCAAGATACAACAGTTAGAACTGGACATAGAATAACAGACTGGTTCCAAATTAGGAAAGGAGAATGTCAAGGCTGTATACTGTCCTCCTACTTATTTAACTTATATGCAGAGTACATCATGTAAAATGCTGGGCTGAATGAATCACAAGCTGGAATCAAGATTGTTGGGAGAAATATCAATAACCTCAGATACACACATAATACCACCCTTATGGCAGAAAGCGGAGAAGAACTAAAGAGACTCTTGACCACCATTATGGCAGAAAGTGAAGAAGAACTAAAGAGCCTCTTGATGAAAGTGAAAGAGGAGAGTGAAAAAGTTGGCTTAAAGCTCAACATTCAGAAAACGAAGATCATGGCATCTGTTCCCATCAGTTCACATTAGTCACTCAGTCATGTCTGACTCTTCAGCACCCTATGGACCACAGCACGCCAGGCCTCCCTGTCCATCACCAACTTCCAGAGTTTACTCAAATTCATTTCCACTGAGTCAGTGATGCCATCCAACCATCTCATCCTCTGTCGTCCCCTTCTCCTCCTGTTTTCAATCTTTCCCAGCATCAGGGTCTTTTCAAATGAGTCAGCTATTCACATCAGGTAGCCAAAGTATTGGAGTTTCAGCTTCAATATCAGTCCTTCCAATGAACACTCAGGACTGATCTACTTTAGGATGGACAGATTGGAACTCTCTGCAGTCCAAGGAACTCTCAAGAGTCTTCTCCAACACCGCAGTTCAAAAGCATCAATTCTTTGGTGCTCAGCTTTCTGTATAGATCAACTCTCACATCCATACATGTCTACTGGAAAAACCATAGCCTTGACTAGACCTTTGTAGGCAAAGTAGTGTCTCTGCTTTTTAACATGATATCTAGGTTGGTCATAACTTTCCTTCCAAGGAGTAAGCGTCTTTTAATTTCATGGCTGCAACCACCATCTACAGTGATTTTGGAGACCAAGAAAATAAAGCCTAACACTTTTTTCACTGTTTCCCCATCTATTTCCCATGAAGTGATGGGAACGGATGCCATGATCTTAGTTTTCTGAATGTTGAGCTTTAAGCCAACTTTTTCACTCTCCTCTTTCACTTTCATCAAGAGGCTCTTTAGTTCTTCTTCGCTTTCTGACATAAGGGTGGTGTCATCTGCATGTCTGAGGTTATTGATATTTCTCCCAGCAATCTTGATTCCAGCTTGTGCTTCATCCACTCCAGCATTTCTCATGATGTACGCTGCATGTAAGTTTAAGCAGGGTGACAATATACAGCCTTGACGTACTCCTTTTCCTATTTCGAACCAGTCTGTTATTCTATGTCCAGTTCTAACTGTTGCTTCCTGACCTGCATACACATTTCTCAAGAGGCAGGTCAGGTGGTCTGGTATTCCCATCTCTTGAAAATTTTTCCACAATTTATTGTGATCCACACAGTCAAACTTTGGCATAGTCAATAAAGCAGAAATAGATGTTTTTCTGGAACTCTCTTGCTTCTTCAATGATCCAGCAGATGCTGGCAATTTGATCTTTGGTTCCTCTGCCTTTTCTCATCATTTCATAGCAAATAGATGGTGAAACAATGACAGACTTTATTTGGGGGGGCTCCAAAGTCACTGCAGATGGTGACTGCAGCCATGAAATTAAGACAATTGCTCCTTGGAAGAAAAGCTATGACCAATCTAGACAGCATATTAAAAAGCAGAGACATTTCTTTGCCAACAAAGGTCCATCTAGTCAAAGCTATGGTTTTTCCAGTAGCCATGTATGAATGTGAGAGTTGGACTATAAAGAAAGCTGAGTGCTGAAGAATTGATGCTTTTGAACTGTGGTGTTGGAGAAGACTCTTGAGAGTCCCTTGGACTGCAAGGAGATCCAACCAGTCCATCCTTAAGGAAATCAGTCCTGAATATTCATTGGAAGGACTGATGCTGAAGCTGAAACTCCAATACTTTGGCCACCTGATGTGAAGAACTGACTTATTGGAAAAGACTGTGATGGTAGGAAAGATGGAAGGCAGGAGAAGGGGACGACAGAGGATGAGATGGTTGGATGGCATCACCAACTTGATGGACATAAGTTTGAGTAAGCTCCAGGAGTTGGTGATGGACAGGGAGGACTCACGTGCTGCAGTCTATGGGGTCGCAAAGAGTTGGATATAAGTGAACAACTGAACTGAACTTATAGGAAATCCCAAGGATTTTAGGAGTTCTGTGCCAGAAGTGAGGCTTATGTTCATGTTAAATCACTTCATTCCCATTCGACTCTTTGAAACTCATTGGACAGTATCCAGCCAGGTTCCTCTGTCCATGACATTCTCAGGCAAGAATACTAGAATGGGCTGCCATTTCCTTTTCCAATGGATCTTCCTGACCCAGGGAGCAAACCCACATTTCATTATGTTTCCTGCATTGGCAGGTGGGTTCTTTACCATTAGCACCACCTGGGAAGCCCACCAGAAATGAGGATGAAGACTAAATACAGTTGACCCTTGAACAATGCAAGGGTTACGGGCGCCTACTCTCTTCAAAGTCAAAAATCAGAGTGCAACATAGTTATCCTTCCATATCCTTGTTTCTGGATTCTTGGATTCAACCAACCAAGGATCACATAATACTGCAGTGTTTACTATCGAAAAAAATCCTAGTGTAAGTGGACCCTTGAGATTCAAACTCATGTTGTTCAAAGGTCAACTGTACATATATACACACACACACACACACACACACACACACACACACACACACACATATATATATATATATATACATTTCTTATTATGTATCACAACACCACAAGTAAGGAGTTTTAACTCAAGGGTAACACCAACACAACATCACAAGTAAGGAGTTTTAACTCATGGGTAACGCTAACAACACTAAAATAATAGACACTTGGGAATTTATCATGTGGTGCCAGGAGTTCTCCTAAACATTTTATATGTATCATGCCATTTTTTTTTTTTTTTTTTGCCAGTCCATATATCGTGTAGGATCCCAGCTCCCCGACCAGGGATTGAACCCATGCCCCTTGCATTGGAATTGTGGAGTTCCAACCACTGGAGAGCTAGAGAAGTCCCCATCATTCCAGTTATGATCCCCCACTTTACAGTTGAAACTGAGGAGTCCAGCTTCTGGCCAAAAACCTACGTGTGATTTTTCAGACCCAAGCAGAGGAAGTTACAAATGCTTTACCTGGCAGGCATCCTGATGTGTATCTGACTTCCTTGTCCAGGCACCTTGATTCAGAGGCCTCCTTCTTATCTGGGGCCTTCCTCTGGTGCCTCCCCTGAGACCTCTTTATCGGAGGAAGAAGATGAGACCCTTGAACACACTTTCCTCCACTCAGACTCAGTCCTTTTCCACTCCTAGCCTTTCCCCTCTCCCTTCTCCTACTCCCAGGTCCATAGAGCAGCAGCAGCCCCTTGTGTGGGCTTCCCTCAGCAGGCAGATGACCCTTCTGTCTGTGCTGATCCACCCAGTGGGCCCTTCCTCAGTGGAAAATGGAAGTGTAGGTCACTGGCAGTCTCTGCTCTTGCGTATACTAACACAGTAGGTGAGTAAATGCTTGAGTGCTACTTTTCTTTGGCTGGCTGTCTTCATCAGCCACTCTGACACCTGGCAGCTCAGCTCTTCCTAGCTCAGCTGAGCTTCAGACAGAAACTTGGGCCCCTGGAGGCTGAATAACTAGCCTAACATACCTGGTTATAAAGTGGTGTGTCCCAGGTTTGAACTTGGACTATTTTCTAAAATCAGAATAACATACATGATTAGCTGAGAGTAAATAAAGCCACGATGAGCCATGCAGGGTTCACAAAAATAGTAAACTTCACCACAAGGACAGAGAAGCCTGGTGGGCTGCAGTCATGGGGTCGTGAAGAGTCAGACATGATTTAGTGACTGAACAGCAACAACCCTAAGACTTGATACTCATTGCAAATAATTCACAGGGTTCTGGCAGTATTAATTTTTGATCTGAGTCCTCCTAAAGCCAGGTGTGTGGTTGAGAGAAATGACTCTCCCAGTTCTACAAACTCTAGAAAATTCCCATTAACTATATTTCTAAATTTGTTTCCTTCTGACTCTACAAAACATTGCTTGCTCTTTTCACAATGCTCTCTCACAAACCTGAACCATGGTAGTTTTTCACTGTGAAAATGGGGATCACATGATATTCGGTGTTAACTTTATATGTGGGTATATTCTACAGTTTCTAGACAACATGTAACCTGAAAAATGATTCTATTCTTACTGTCTGCAGATTAACATCACTATGCTAGCCTGCTTTGGCTTAATGTTGGCATGGTATATCTTTGTCCATACTTTTACTTTTCAACTTTCTGTATCTTACTATTTAAAGTGTATCTCTTATATATAAGACAGACAAATCTAAACTAAGAAATATACAAATAACAGTAACAACTTGTGTCTTTTATCTGGAATATTCAATCCATTTACATTAAATGCAATTACTGATATTGCTGGATTTATATTTACTATCTTACTATACTATCTACAATATTTTGGCCACCTGACATGAAGTGCTGACTCACTGAAATAGACTCTGATGCTGGGAAAGATTAAGGGCAGGAGAAGGGGGAGATAGATGAGATGGTTGGATGGCATCATTGACTCAAGTACATGAGTGTGAGCAAACTCTGGGAGATAGTGAAGGACAAGAAGCATGGCATGCTACAGTCCATGGGGTTGCAAAGAGTTGGACACAAATGAGCAACTGAACAACAACAACAAAATATTGCTATTGTATTTGCTTTCTATCTGGCCCATCTGGTTTATGTTCCTTCTTTCCTTTTCTCTTGCCTTCTTTTTAATTAATAACATTTTGACTACTGTTTCCCTAGTTGTTTTAGCAATAATTTTTTATCAAGGTAAATTTACATAAAATAAAATGCACAATTTTAAAGGTATAGTTTGATGATTTCTAACAAATGTATATTATACACTTATGTAACCATCACTCTAATCAAGATTTACAACTTTTCTATCATTGCAGAAAGTTCATGCCCCTTTCTAGTTAACATCATCCACAGTCATAGATTAATTTTGTCTGTTTTAGAACTTCACATAGATAAAATCATAAATTACTCATTTATGTTTTTGTTCAATACAATAGTATGTTTATGAACTTAATCTATATCATTGTTCTTTTTTATTCCTGAATAGTATTTCATGGTAGGGATACAATACCACAATTTGTTTACCTGTTCTCCTATTGAAGGTCACGTGGATTCTTTCCTTCAGGGGTTATTATAATGAAGCCACATAAACATTGGTGTACAAGACTTTTGAGGGATATATTTTTTCAGTAAGTACCTAGGCGTGGAATTTCTGAGCCATCCAAACATCTATTAATCTTTAGTGTTTAACTTATAGATTAAAAAATGCTTCTTTTGGCTTCAGTTCAGTTCAGTCACTCAGTCGTGTCCGACTCTGCGACCCCATGAATCGCAGCATGCCAGGCCTCCCTGTCCATCACCAACTCCCAGAGTTCACTCAGACTCATGTCCGTCGAGTCAGTGATGCCATCCAGCCACCTCATCCTCTGTCGTCCCCTTCTCCTCCTGCCCCCAATCCCTCCCAGCATCAGAGTCTTTTCCAATGAGTCAATTCTTCTCATGAGGTGGCGAAAGTACTGGAGTTTCAGCTTTAGCATCATTCCTTCCAAAGAAATCCCAGAGCTGATCTCCCTCAAAATGGACTGGTTGGATCTCCTTGCAGTCCAAGGGACTCTCAAGAGTCTTCTCCAACACCACAGTTCAAAAGCATCAATTCTTCAGTGCTCAGCCTTCTTCACAGTCCAACTCTCACATCCATACATGACCACAGGAAAAACCACAGCCTTGACTAGACGGACCTTAGTTGGCAAAGTAATGTCTCTGCTTTTCAACATGCTATCTAGGTTGGTCATAACTTTTCTTCCAAGGAGTAAGCGTCTTTTAATTTCATGGCTGCAATCACCATCTGCAGTGATTTTGGAGCCCAAAAAAATAAAGTCTGACACTGTTCCCACTGTTTCCCCATCTATTTCCCATGAAGTGATGGGAACGGATGCCATGATCTTCGTTTTCTGAATGTTGAGCTTTAAGCCAACTTTTTCACTCTCCACTTTCACTTTCATCAAGAGGCTTTTTAGTTCCTCTTCACTTTCTGCCATAAGGGTGGTGTCATCTGCATAGCTGAGGTTATTGATACTTCTCCCAGCAATCTTGATTCCAGCTTGTGTTTCTTCCAGTCCAGCATTTCTCATGATGTACTCTGCATAGAAGTTAAATAAGCAGGGTGACAATATACAGCCTTGACATACTCCTTTTCCTATTTGGAACCAGTCTGTTGTTCCATGTCCAGTTCTAACTGTTGCTTCCTGACCTGCATACAGATTTTTCAGGAGGGAGGTCAGGTGGTCTGGTATTCCCATCTCTTGAAGAATTTTCCACAGTTGATTGTGATCCACACAGTCAAAGGCTTTGGCATAGTCAATAAAGCAGAAATAGATGTTTTTCTGGAACTCTCTTGCTTTTTCCATGATCCAGTGGATGTTGGCAATTTGATCTCTAATACAAACTATTATTTTTTTCATTTTCCTGATATGTTTAGAACCTAATACTCATTTTTAGAAAACATTGGGAGTACAGTTGCTTTACACTGCTGTTTCAGTAGAACCTAACAGTCTTAAAATCCATTTCCCCTCCAGACTACTTTGTAATTGTTGCAATGCATTTTATATTACTATCTTAATAATTTATATACTTATTTTTCTCAAATGAAAATTCTATTTTATGTACAACATATTTTGATACATTGTGAAGTGATTACCACAATTTAACATTTCCATCACCTCCCTGTAGTTAGTTTTTTCTTCTATGATTAGAGCACTTGAGATCTACTCTTTTAGCAAATTTCAAACATACATTAACTACCGTCACCATGCTATACACTAGGCTCCCAGGACTTATTCATCTTATAATAGAAAGTTTGTACCCTTTGATCAATTACTTCTCCTTTTCCTCCACCCTTCAGCCTCTGGTACACACCAATCTACTCTCTGGTACTATGAGCTCAATACTTTTTCCTTTTTTGTTTTTTCAACAATTTTACATATAAGTTAGATAACGTAATATTTCTTTCTCTGTAGGCTTATTTCATTTGGCATAATGTCCTCCAGGTTATCCATGTTGTCAAATGGCAGGATTTCCTTCTTTTTAAGGCTGAATAATATTTGATTGCATATATGCAACATTTTCTTTATTCATTCATCTATCAATGGACATATCTTGCCTGCTGTGAATAATGCTGAAATGAACATGAGATTGCAGATGTTTCTTCAAGAAACTGATTTTATGTCCTTTGGATATATACCCAGAAGTGAGAATTGATGGATAATATGAATTTTTTATTTCCAATTAAATTTCCATTTTGAATTTTTTGAGGAAAGTGACTGTATCAGTTTACATTCTCACCAAGAGTACACTGCTTTTCCAGTTAATGTTTTTGCTGTGACAATTTACATCTTTTATATTGTATATCCAATAACAAATTATTGCAGCTATATTCTTAATACTTTCATTATTTAACCTTTACACTAAAGTTATGTGTGCCAGATACCACCATTACAATATTAGTGTACCCTTAATTTGACTATCTATTTACCTTGACGAGTAAGTTTTATACTTTCATATGATTTCATGTTACTACTTAGCATTCTTTCAACTTGAAGAACTTCTTTTAGCATTTCTTGTAAGTATGTCCAGTTGTGATGAATTCCTTCAGCTTCTGGAGGAATGCCTAAGAATGTAATTCTCTCTCCTTCATCCCTGAAGTTCAACTTTGCTATGTGTGTGTGTTAGTCACTTAGTCATGTCCAACTCTTTGTGACCCCATGGACTGTAGCCTGCCAGGCTCCTCTGTCCATGGGATTCTTCAGGCAAGAATACTGGAGTGAGCTGCCATTTCCTTCTCCAGGGGATCTTCCCTACTCAGGGATAGAACCCAGGTCTCCTGCATTGCAGGCAGATTGTTTACCATCTGAGCTATAAGGAAATCCGTCGACTTTGCTGGGCAAAATATTTGCGGCTGGCAGATTACTCTTTTACCAATTTGAATATATCATCCTGCTCTTCCCTGGCCTGCAAGATTTCTGCTGAGAAACCTACTTATGTTGAGGGCTGGGCATTGGTTTTTCTTGTATGTAATGAGCTGCTTTTCTCTTGCTGATCTTGCTTTCTCTGGAAAAATGCTCTTTGTCTTTGATTTTGAAAAATTTATTACAGTGTTTCAATGAAGTCTTGGTTGGGTTGAATGTGATTGAGGACCTTTGACTTTTATGTATCTGGACATCCATATCTTTCCCCAAATGTGGGGCCATTATTTCTTTAAATAAGCTTTCTGCTCCTTTCTCTTTTTTCCTTTTAGGATTTCTATAATATTATTTGGCTTGAGTTGTCCTGTTTCATTCCTTTTCATTCTTTTCTCTCCTCTGACTGGATAATTTCAAATGAAATGTCTTCTAGTTCACTTCTCTTGATCAAGTCTGCTGTTGGAACTGTCTATTGCATTTTAAAATTTCAATCATTATATTCCTCGGCCCCAAAATGTGTTTGGTCTCTTTAATGTTTTTTCTCTGTGGAACTTCATTTTGTTCTTGTATCTTTTTCTTGCTTTTGTTAAATTGTCAATCTATAGCTCCTGAACTTTAGACTAATTATTTTGGACTGTCAGGCAGTTTGTGGATCTCCATTTCTCTGGAATCAGTTACTGGAAGTTTACTGTATTCCTTTGGTGGTGTCATGTTTCTCAACTCATTGTGATCTGTGTAACCTTGTTTGTGTACTCAAAGTAGTCACCTCTTCCAGATTTAATGCACTGATTTCGGTAAGGAAAAGCCTTCACCTGTGAGTGAGGGCATGCCAGTGCATGCTGTGGCATTTGGTCTAGTGGTGTGAGGTGCCAAGTGCGGGGGCATGTGGTGTCTCTGGGTCTGGGGTGGTGCAAAGTGTCTCATCGACTCAGTCAGTCGTTGATCACAATGTTGACAACTCCAGGATCCATTGTGGTGAGAGCTGCAGGGTATCTGGTGGCTACAATGGATGTTGGGGTCCTTGGTGATACCTCCAGGTCCAGAAGTGAGGGTCTGGAACTGGTATTAGTTCTGGCCAGAGCTGGTGGTGTGCACATGTTCGACTATGAGCACTGGCTGTAGGTGCCGTTGTGGGGGTGGAAGCCAGCTTGAGGGGACACATGCAGTGAAAAGGGCCAATGTCAAGGGTTGGGGCCAATGGTGGACACAGAAGTATCTGCAGGGCTCCAGGCTATTTAATGTGCCCTCATGTGGCTGCAGGAGCTAGCTGCAGGTACATGCATGGCAGTAAGGTCCACTCAAAGGAGGCAGGGCCAGCTCCAGGCATACAAGCAGCTGAGGTGCCTGGACATTTGACACACCCTCACGCATCTACTGGGGCTAGCTGCAGATAGCCACAGGGTGGTAGTCTATGGACCTACATTATGCACCCACACAGTCACAAGTGTGTTACTCAGTCGTGCCCATGTGACCCCATCGACTGCAGCCCACCAGGCTCCTCTGTCCATCCGATTTTCCAGGCAAGGACTACTGGAGTGGGTTTTGTGGCTAATTGCCAGTGCAGATCCTGGGTCCTGGACATCCTGCAGCAAGTTCTGGGCGAAGACAGAGGAAAACAGGAAGGGACTCAGGCAGCTGGCATCAGTCTGCAAAGGCAAAATGAGGCCCTCAGGAACAGAAGCTGCAGGGGGCCATAGTGGCTGTGCTGGCCACTGGTTTCTTCAGTGTCAAAAGCTTTTGGGACCTTCTGTGGAGTGGTCTGCTGGGGCCTGTGATGAGGTCCTCAGTGATGAAAGCTGCAGGGCTCTGCAGCATCCTCAAGGCTTGTCGAGGTCCTCAGTTGCAAAGACTGCTGGGGTCTTCTGCAGAGCAGGTCTCTGGGAGCCACATTCACTCCCACTGCATGGCTGATACTAGTAGCCCCTGCCCATCTTCCATATTCCTAGCCATTTCTAGATGTCACAACTATGCCAGTCTCTGGGTAGCATGAAATGAAGCAGGTCTTTTGTGCAGTATCCTGACAGGCTGGGCAAGCTGGTCACTCATCGCTCATTCCTTTCTTCTTTTCCCAGCAAAGGGAACTGTTTTGGGCCAGGGAGCTCCCTCCGGGCACTGACCAGTGTTACTTGGGACTGGGATGGTGCAGGCAAAATGGAGCTGTTCTTCCTACTCTCTTTTTGATATAGTTATTCTCAGGTTAGTGGTCCACTGTGTTGCTGAAGCTTCCTAAGTGGACTCCTGAGTACTCCCATAGCTATTTTTGTTTGTGGATTGCTGATTGTTGTTCTCTGGAGGGAGACAGAGGCTTGGGTGTCCTGCTTTGCCATCTTGGTAATGGCACCTTTCTGTCATCATGTATTAAAGTCTACAAATAATTTGAAGACATAACAATAACTGTTTTGTACAATATTGATTCATGTTTATTTACTATTTATCTTTTAATATGCTCTTCATTCTTTCCTGGAATTTTCATGTTTTCATAAAGCATCATTTTGTTCTTGCCTGGAGAAATCCCCTTAATATTTTAGAGCAGGTCTGCTGGCAATGAATTCCCTTAGTCTTTGATTGAAAATGTATGTATGTTATCTTCATTTTTGAAACATATTTTTGCTACATCTATAGTTTTCAGCTCAGTTATTTTCTATAAGCAGTTTAAAGGTGAAATTCCATTGCTTTCTGGGTTTCAATGTTTCTTATAAGACACTGGCTGTTGGTTATACTCTTGTTCTTTTGAAGGCAACGTATTCTTCTCTAACCCCTTATCAGACTTTCCACTGGACTTTATCAGCTGTTTTTCCTTGATGCACATTAAGTGCAGTTTCCCACTTATTTCTTGAGTCCCTGAGTTGATGTCTTGCATCAGTTTCAAACAAATTCTCAACTATGACCTCTTCAAATATTGCTTTTGCCTCATTCTCTTTTCCTATGGAATGTGAATTACATGAATGTTAAACCATTTGAGTAGGTCTTACATGTCTCTTATACACTAATCTTTTTTCCATTCTTTCTTTCTCTGCTTCAGTTTGAGCATTTTCCACTGACCCATATCCCAGTTCACTAATCCTACATCCTGCCATGTCCCCTCTGATGCCAAACTCATACATTATGCTTTAAATTTTAGATACTGTCTTTTTCAGTTCTAAACTTTCATTTTGATTATTTAGACATCCAAATCATTTTAAATTTTCTATTCTTTCATCTCTTTTGTCCTTATTCTCTATTTAGAATATATTCTATAACATATTTTCGAGTTCTTATAAGCTAACTTCAGTATCAGCAACATCCATGAATCCACATCTATTTTTTTCCTCTTAATTGCCAGTCTTGCTTTTTGCTCATCTAGAAATTTAACTGTGTGCCAGATAGTGTAAATAGAAAAACCATAGAAGTTTCACAGAAAAGAGGGTTTTCCTTTTATTATGCAATAATGTGAGTAGCTAATACACTCAATCCAATCAGAAATTCAGCTTGATCTGGAACATACTGCAAACTTTGTAAGGCCCTGTCTCCTTCTGGTATATTCCTATTCATAGGTTCTGGAAATACAGATCTCCTTGGGCCTAGAAGCTAATGGATAGTTCTGACTTTCAGAGGTTTTCAGCTTCCATTAGCATCCTACTTCACTCAGCTTTAAAACTTGGGAAATATCTTTAAGGGGAAACTCACCATGTGTTTGAAGCAATGCTCCTCTCTGGCAGCACTGTACAACTGAAAGATATTTCAGATATTTGTCTTTTAAAAGTTTTTGTGCTAGTTCCTCCATTTCTTGTACAGCCACTGGTGATGAAAATATTCCAAGGTGAAAACTATGCACCTTTAGACCCCCTTAATATTTCAATGTCATTACAGTACTATGCAACTGCTAAAAGGCTGCTGACTTCTCTGTCTTCAAGCAGAAGCCCTTTGCCTGGAACAAGTGTGATCTACAGCCTGTCCCGAGATAAACAAAGGACTGGCAATTATTGAGTCAACTCTCCGTTGACTGTAATTTCAGTTCATCCAGTCTTTGTTTCCACAGCTCTCTGAATCCTTTAAAATGTGACTTTTGTAGTGTATCCAGTTCTGTCTGGTGGGAGAGTGGCAATGTATTTCATTTCACTGTTAAATGAAAGTCAGGGTTCGTCTTTTTTGTCACTAAGTGTATTTGCTCTTTATTTTCATTTATAGACTTTGAATTTTATGTACAAAACTTCCTACCACTCTGAAAGCTTCTTCCTGCATGCATTCAAGGTTTAGGATTGCTGAAACAACACATACATCCACAAAGTTTACCAACATCTCAGAGCTGAAAGTTGTTAGTGAAAGGCCAGTTTTATGGATGCATTTTTCTTTTTTGCTTTAAGTTGTACATGTTGTTAAAATGTTTATTTGCATCTCCTTCTCCATTAGTTTCTTTTCTTTACCATTTTCCCTATTGACATGTTCCCCTTCCCTTTACCATTTTCAAGATATCTTCTCTGTATTGTAGATGTTAGTCCTTAAGTCATATCACAAATTACATCTTTCCCATGTTTTCTCTTCACTTTATTTTTTAATAAAGATGCTTTGAGTTTTTCTTTTTAAGTGACTGAATGTTATGGCTTCTGGACTTTGTGAAATAAATTGATAATCTTTGGAAGTTATCACTTATTGTCATCTAGTTTTTTTTTTTTTTTTTCCTTTTTTTAATACTTGAAACTTTGATCCTGGTAATGGGTACATTCTCCCATGTCTTCTCCAGATGGCTACTTGGATTTCCTAGGATCACCTTTTACTCACTGAAGTGGAACACTGTCCATGTACATATTTTCATAAGCATTTGGTTCTATTTCTGAATTTTCTGTTCTGTTCTATTCTGGTGTGTCTATGTGTACACAAGAAACACACTTTTCCTCATTGACATTTTACTATATGGGCTTCCCTGGTGGCTCAGCGGTAAAGACCTTGCCTGCAATGTAGGAAACACAGGTTTGATCCATGGGTCATGAAGGTTCCCCGGAGAAGGAAATGACAATCCCCTCCGGTATTCTTGCCTGGGAAATCCCATGGACAGAGGAGCCTGACAGGCTACAGTTCATAGAGTTGCAAAAGAGTCAGACACAATTGAGTGACTAAATAACAGCAGTTTTACTATACATCTTAATAAGCAGTAGGGTGACTCTCCACTTGCTTTTCTTTTTCAGAATCTTCCAAGACATTTCTGGCTTGCAGATTTTTCCACAAAAACTTTAGAATCAAGATGACTTGCTTCAAAGAAAATCTATTGGTATCTTTATTGGAACTGAGTTATATCCGTTAAGGAACAAAGAACTGACAACTTAATGACACTGAGTTTCTATTTAAAAAGATGTGTCACTATTGATCATTCTGGAGGGGAGGGTCCTTTAGCAGCATTTGTTTCCTTCCTTCTGGTCTTGCACCTTTCTTCCTAGGGGTACTTTTTTGTTCTTACTATAATTACACTATATTTGCTTTCTTATATAGTCTCATTTTCTGGATAATGGATTGGAATTAATTTTTCAACACTTGAAAATGAGATTGCTCTTCAGCATTAAGTACCAAAGAAGCTATAGGGATGTTCCAGAAACAAGAAGATTGCCTACACTGAGTTCAGCCTATTCAATAAAATACTTTCATAAAATGAAATAATTTCATTGAAGGAGTTCAAGCTATTCTTTTCCACGATTTCTATCATTGTTGTTGTTCAGTCACTCAGTCGTGTCCAACTCTTTGCGACCCCATAGACTGCAGCACGCTAGGCTTCCCAGTCCTTCACCATCTCTTGGAGTTTGCTCAGATTCATGTCCATTCTATCGTTAACTCAAAAACCTCTCCTTCTGCTGACCATCTATGCATTGGTTTTTAACAAATGGTGAACAGTGGACTCATACTTGTAGCTTTTAAAAATACATACAGCCAGGTTGACCCTTCTGATTTAGGTCTAGGGTAAGTCTAGGCATGTGTATATGTGTGTATACACACTCAACTCCAGTGATTGTGATGCCTCTCCTTTTAAGAATTATTAATAAATCAAAAACTAAGTCCTGTTGACCATACATTCTAAATATCTCTGCCACATACTTCTTCATTTTTACCTTTGCCAATTTTTTTTTGTTCTGAAGCAAGCATTTTATTTGTTAATACAAGGATAGAAATTTGGCAATAAATATCATCTAATATATAACATCTTCAAATAAATAAATAAATAAACTGAAGAGTCATGAGTGGGTAGGGTTAAGGCCTAGGGCTTGAGGGAGCTGCCCCCACACCTCAAAATGCTATTGCAATATAAACTCTGAGGAAATTCTGTGGCTGTGGCTATGGTTGCCCTCCTCAGCCTTGACAACCCACATACTCGGGAAAGAGGGTGGAGGGGAAGGGTCCTGAAGCTGGCAAGAAAATCCTTAGCAATGTCCTTTGGTTGCCACCCTGTGACACTGACTGCCTTGGTGACCCCTGTGTCTGGCCTGGCCCTCTCACTCTGCTTTCAGTATTACCTCCAATGCAGACCCCACCTCTTCCCTTTTTAATCCCATCTCTTCCTGTTTCGACTTGCTACCATGTGTGTTTCCTGAATTGGATGTATTGAGTTATTTGGGGGTAAGCAGAGCGACACCCATCTAAGGAGAGGATGGCAGCCAAAGGGCTTCATGCCAGAAAGGTACACAAGATGGTAGCCCACTCACTACCCTACAGGCACGCTTCCTGGGAGCGCCACTTGAGGAGTTGGGTAGATGCTTGCAAGTAGTGGGCAGGAAGCATGAAGCTATGAGAGCCTTGCACCAATCATTTTGGGCTCCTTTGGCCATCACATTAGGTGGAAATGGGATGGGGCCTACTGCACCTCTTCCCCAGGCCTGGAGAAGTCAGGAAGGCTGGGAGTGGATGGGTCTTATTGAGTCACATCCTCTTCCAAGTCCATGGAGGGCTAAAGGCTCATGGTTTTGGCCTCCTGGCTCAATGAGAGTTGGCATATAGGTTTCTCCTTCCCAGCATGGGAGCAGGGTCTGAAGGAGGAGGGGAAAGAGAAGGTGGTAAAGGAAGGTCAGAGGTTACAAGTCATGGACCTCCAGGGGCAGGGTGACTACAGTGGCCAGAGGCTGCATCTTCTTTTTGACACAGTTGAAGTCCTTGGCCGAGTGTCACAGACAGGTCTTCAGCCCCTTCAGCAGCCAGAAACTGTCCATCTTCTGGAATAAGTCACTGTGGGGAAAG
This sequence comes from Capricornis sumatraensis, assembly GCF_032405125.1. Taxonomy (NCBI): domain Eukaryota; kingdom Metazoa; phylum Chordata; class Mammalia; order Artiodactyla; family Bovidae; genus Capricornis; species Capricornis sumatraensis. Next base: position 132,693,394 of record NC_091092.1, on the reverse strand, counting down.
CTGGGGGCCCAGGCGGGCTCAGTCCCAGGCAGAGGCTGAGCAGTGGGTAGCCCAGAGCTGCCATGGCACCCACAATGTCTCCCAGCACACCCTAGAGGCTGGTGCAGAGGTGGGCCAGGCTGTGGCACTGCTTGAGAGTGATGGCCTTGAGGGTGAGGCCACTCAAGTAGCACAGGTGGTGGCTGTAGGCTTCGTAGTTCTGGGTCAGCAGCGGTTTGTCCTTGAGGTTTCGCCACACCTCCAGGATAACAGAGGGCCTGAGCAGAGTTTCTGCCCCCAACTGAGGTGTTGAAGTTAGGCTCGTTGAAAGGGGGGACTCAGGTAGTTCAGAGAGGTGCCGGCCAAGCTGTGGAGCTGGTGTCCAGGTAGCAGGTGAGATCACGGGTTTTCTAGATGGAGAGGCCAGGCCCTGGGTTTTCTATGCACATGAGGGCTGGGTGGGGGTGGTGCCAGAGCAAGGTTCACAGGCATGTGAGCATCTCCAATGAGTCCCCTGCCACCAGCTCTCCCAGATGGACAGCCTGGTGGGCTCCAGCCAAGTAGGAAGCAGCAACTCCCGCTGCCTGGCCCAGCCCAGCCCAGCCCAGCCCAGCCCGGCTCAGTTCTACTTATCCCAATTTAAACCAAAACTTCATCATCTCATGCCTAGACCACTCTAGCAATCTCCTCATTGCTACTCTTCAATCTACTCTTTGTCTCTTATAATCCAGCCTCTAAACAGCTAACAGGGCCATATATGTAAAAGAAAAAGTGGACTGTGCCACATGCTCACATAAATTCCTTCAAACCTTCCCATCTATGATTCCTAAACACTGATTCATTGACAAGTGCCTGTCCCTAATTTTCCACTGGTGTGTTGCACAATGAGATTGAGAACAATTAAGACAACATGGTGATTTTTTTATGAAACTAAATTTATTCAGTTTAAATAATGTGTATTCTAAGATTATATTTTTAGCATCAGTATATTCTGTTCTACAAAATGACGCAGGTGTGGGAGCCATTTTTTAAAACATTTCTACATGGTAAAACAAAAAGATATCAATTCCATGCTAGTCTCCACAATTTTAAAAATTACACCCACTCACATGGAACAAGGGACTAGTTCAAAACTGGGAAAGGAGTATGTCAAGGCTGTATATTGTCACGCTGCTTATTGAACTTATATGCAGAGTACACCATGCAAAATGCCAGGCTGGATGAGCACAAGCTAGAATCAAGACTGCTGGGAGAAATATCAATAACCTCAGATATGCGGATGACACCACCCTTATGGCAGAAAGCAAAGAGGAACTAAAAAGCCTCTTGATGAAAGTGAAAGAGAAGAGTGAAAAAGCTGGTTTAAAACTCAACATTAAAAAACTAAGATCATGGCATCCAGTCCCATCACTTCATGGCAAATAGATGGGGAAACAATGGAAACAGTGACAGACTTTATTTTCTTGGGCTCCAAAATCACTGCAGATGGTGACTGAAGACATATAATTAAAAGACCCTTGCTGCTTGGAAGAAAAGCTATGACCAACCTAGACAACATATTAAAAAGCAGAGATGTTACTTTGCTGACAAAGGTCCATTTAGTCAAAGCTATGGTTTTTCCAGTAGTCATGTCTGGATGTGAGAGTTGGACTTCATAAAGAAAGCTGAGTGCTGAAGAATTGATGCTTTTGAACTGTGGTGTTGGAGAAGACTCTTTTGAGAGTCCCTTGGACTGCAAGGAGATCAAACCAGTCAATCCTAAAGAAAATCAGTCCTGAATGTTCATTGGAAGGACTGATGCTGAAGCTGAAGTTCCAATATTTTGGCCACCTGATGCGAAAAGCAGACTCATTGGAAAAGACCCTAATGCTCGGAAAGATTGAAGGTGGGAGGAGAAAGGGACAACAAAAAATGAGATGGTTGGATGGTATCACTGACTCAATGGACATGAGTTTGAGCAAGCTCTGGAAGATGGTGATGAACAGGGAAGCCTGGTGTGCTCCAGTCCATGGGGTCGCCAAGAGTTGACATGACTGAGCAACTGAACAACAACAACTAGTCACATCTGTAACAACCCTATTTCCAAACTAAGTCACATTCTGAGATACTTACTAAGGATTAGGACCTCAATCTATCTTGGGAAGGGCGGGGGAGGTAAGGGGAGGACACAATTCAATCCATAACAAATGCCTACGTAAAATCATTTAAATAGTAGTAAACAGGAAGCAGGTAAATCTCCCTTTCATAATCCAGGCCTGAGCCAATCAATACAGGATATTCAAATGACCACAGGCCATCTCAGGGCTGAATGTGGGCAGCAAGACATGAGGAGAGATTATGCTTTGGAAAAGAAGGTTCCTCACTCCTCTGCAAGCTTCCTCCTTCTGGATGCACTGGTGTGTCAAGATGTACACCTTAATATACTGCTGAGCTGCTGAATCAAGCCATCTCAAGCTTGCACACCTCTCACCAGTTACAGTAACCATGCCATCTCCTCCACTGGTAAGTTTGTTTTGTGTTGGATGTTCCTTTAATAGAAGACCTAATGGATAAAAGGTGTCATCTGGAATTGTACAATCACTGTCTTTCCATTGTTTCAGTATTTGGCATAATTTTTCATTCTTTGGAATGAAAGAGAAGATACCCTCCCACAATGATTATGGATATAAGGCATGGAAGATCATCTAAATTGGGAAATGTCAAAGAAGAAAGTAAGAGTAAGCTAATGTATTCTTTGGCATTCCTTTCATCACCAAAGGTGCTGAAACATAGATAATGTATGGCAATACTTTTGTGTAGAATCTGTACCAGTGGAAGCACAATACCAGAGATGGATGGCCTTGTAGTTAGCTAACCAGAAAACCGAGTAAACTGTGAGGATTTTATGGAAGGACAGTAAGATTTCTGAAAACTTGAATTTCCCCCAACACAAAAGTCCTGACTTTAACAATACCATGAAGTTGCTTATCACCTTGCCTTTCAGAGTATGGTCCATGAACCAGCAGCATCACTATCACCCTTGAGCTTGTTAGACATGCAGTCTCAGGCCCCACTCAAGACCTGCCAAGTGAGAATGTAGATTTGAACAAGATCCTCAGATGATTTGTATGTACATGAAGCATGAGAAACGATGGCATGTTACATTACGAAGAGAAAGATGATAAAGAGAAATCTGTGAAGCCGTGCCCCCTGAAACAGTCAGGCTGACATTCTGCTTGTTGTAAGGCACTGGCTCTGGCTGTACATCAGAATCACTGGGGGAGATTTTAAACTGATGCTAAGGCCCAAGGCAGATCCCAGACCAACTGCATCAGAAACTTTGGAGTGAGGCTTAGGGTCAGCATAGCCCTAAGAAGTCGTCAGGTGGTTCTTATCAACAACCACGGCTGAGAATTATTAGTGTAAAGCAAGGGCTAGGAAAAGGAGGACTGAGAATTCATGCTTAATGAATATAGTTTTAATTTCACAAGATGAAAAAGTTCTAGCAATCTATTGTGCAACAACATGAATATACTTAACATGATTTAACTGTACACTTAGAAATGATTACCATGAAAAATTTAATATTATGCATTTACCACATAGGTAAATAATTCAGATAATCAATTTCAATTAATAAGTATTTCAAAACTGCATGATTTAAATGTTTTAGATCCCTTCTTACTGTGCAAAATGCTCTGGTTTGAACTTCTTTCTTTGTGTATATGTAACTCTCTGAGCATTTTCTTTTTCATATTTTTTTAAATAAAGTGTTTTTAAAAATTATTATATTTATTTATTTTTGGCTGCACTGGGTCTTCGTTGCTGCACATGGGCTTTCTCTAGTTGCAGTGAGTGGGGGCTACTCTCTAGTTTGTTTATGCAGCTGCACCAGGTCTTAGTTGTGGCACGAGGGATCCTCTAGCTTCCCTGCAGCATGGGAACTCTTAGTTGTAGCATATGGGATGTAGTTCCCTGACCAAGGATGAAAGCTGGGCCCCCTGCATTGGGAGGGCAGAGTCGTGGCCACTGGGCCACAAGGGAAGTCCCTCTCTGGCTCTTTCTTAATGGGACAGCAACATGTCTGGTGGATGATCCCTGAATTATCAGACACAATACCAGTATATGATAATACCACTTTAGTCCACAACTACCCGAACAAGAATATCCTTAATTTATCAGATCCCTAAAGAGTCTTGTCATGCAAAATGAAGAACTCATGCTTTCAAACACTGTCCCTATTGGGTACAGTGCCCCAGAAGGGTATTCCCATAAGACCCCAGGAATAATTTTATGAATTAGTATAGCATAGAGCTCTGTGCCACTGTCTCTCTCATTAAGACTGCAAGTTTTTTTCAAGCTGCAAAGAGTCATATTTATCTTTAGATCCCTAGCAGCTACTTATATACTTGAGCAAGACACATATTTGATGAAATATCAATAAACACATGACTAGATGAAAGATCTCCACATCCTCTTCCACTTCATATACCATTGATATTTTGAAAGAGACAAAATGTTTTCTATAGGCACATCATTGGGAAGGATTACTGCACACAAAGGATGAAAAAAGAAAACAGAATCCCACTCCATTTCTTCTCAAGTGATGTACTAATGTGGAATAAAGACATTAAGTTTTCTAAAAGAGCCAAGTTTTCCTGGAATTCCAAGCTCTACTGCAGTGACTACCAGCCAATGACAAACACTTCAGAGAATCTCAAGACTTTCTAGCGATGTCTCAAAGAGAAGTTATTTAAGGATTATTTAAAGAATTGACACTTTCATTTAAGAAACTCCCAAATATAAATTATTATACAATAATTCTGCACAGTTATGGTTCTAACAAAGACAACTGAAATGAAATAAAAAATAGAGAGTCAAGTATTTAGATAGAGCAGAGGCAAGTCAAGAGAGAAAACTTGGCTGGAGCCAGCAATCACCTCTAAGAATTCACCTATTATAGGATTTAAGATAACATGGCCCACAACAAAGCAAACCATGATAAAATGAAAAGACAACCTATTGAATAGAAGAAAATATTTGCAAATGATATGATTGTTAAGGGGTTAATATCCAAAATAAACAAACAGCTCATACAACTCAATATCAAGAAAACAAACCATCTAGTTAAAAAGTAGGCAGACCTGATTAGACATTTTTCCAAAGAGGACATGCAGATGGCCAACAGACACCTGAAAAGATGCTCAAAATCACTAATCATTAAAGAAATGCAAATCCAAACCACAACGAGATATCACCTCACATCTGTCGTCACTTCTGCCATTACCTCACGTCTACCATCATAAAGAATACAAATAATGTTGGTGAGGATATAGAGAAAAGGGAACCCTTGCACACTGTTGCTGAGAAGGTAAACTGATGCAGCCACTGTGGAAACATTATGAAGGCTTCTTAAAAAATTAAAAATATTAGTAGAACTACCATATGAGCCAGAAATTTCACTCCTGGGTACATCCGGGAAAAAACCAAAACAAACATTAGTTCTAAAAGATACATGCATGATTATTCATAGCAGCATTATTTATAACTGCTAAGATATGGAAGCAACCCAAGGTCCATCAACAGATAACTGGATAAAGATGTGGTATGTGTGTGTGTATGTGTGTCCGTGTGTATATATATATATATATATGGACTACTACTCAGCCATAAAAAAGAATGAAATAATGCTATTTGCAGCAACATGGATGGACCTGGAGGGCACTGTCCTAAATGAAATAAGACACACACAAAAGGACACATACTGTGTGAAATCATTTATACAGTGGAATCTAAAAAACACAACAAACTATATATATATAAAACACAAAAGCAGCAGACTCACAGATATCGAGAACAAACTCATGGTTACCAGTGGGGCAAGGGAAGGGGCGAGGGGTGACACAGGAGTAGGGAATTAAGAAGTACAAACTAATATGTATAGAACAAGTCATAAGGATATATTGTACATGCAGGGAATATGATCTATATTTTATAACTATAAATGGAGTATAACCTCTAAAAATTGTGAATTACTTTATCATATCCCTGTAACCTACATCATATTGTACATTAACTATATTTCAATAAAAATATTAAAAATAACATGACCCACATTTCCCCTGATATCACAATAATATTAATAAATTTATATTTTTATTGGGCTTCCCTGGTGGCTCAGAGGTTAAAGCGTCTGTCTGCAATGCGGGAGACCTGGGTTAGATCCCTGCATTGGGAAGATCCCCTGGAGAAGGAAATGGCAACCCACTCCAGTACTCTTGCCTGGAGAATCCAATGGATGGAGGAGCCTGGTGGGCTACAGTTCACGGGGTCGCAAAGAGTCGGACATGACTGAGCGACTGAACTGAACTCAACACTGCTTATACTTTGGAGGTAAGTGACTGATGCTGTGAGGAAATGGATAATCCAAGGTGAAGTTAAAGATGCTAAAGAAGTTTCCTTGCTGAACTCAGGACGATTATGTTGACCTCCAGTTATGCATACAGGCACTTTTGTCCCGTAAAGCTGCTGACATCTGTAGTACAAGAAAACTGCACGGTGAGGAGGAGACAGTAGGAGCCTGATATAAGCCCAGGAGGGATTGCTGGATCATATGGTAATTGTATGTTGTTTTTTGTAAGGAACCTCCATACTATTCTCCATAATGGCTGCACCAATTTACATTCCCACCAACAGTGTAGGAGGGTTTCCTTTTGGGAGGACAGGTTTCTGAGGGGAGTCTCAGATTCCTGATGAACTGCCATTGCCTTCTCCGGAAGTGGTCAAAGGAATACGATTACTACAGAGCCAACACAACTGAATCATGAGAGCACAGCCAAGGGCGGTCATTTCCTCAAACTCTGGCTTTTCTAGTCTGTAGTAAGTAGAAAAATTATACTGGAGTACAAAGCTCACTTGTAAAGAGGTTATTTGATACATACAGATTAATAACTTTTAGTTGCTTTATAAATAAAAAATAAACATGCTTTTAAAAAATATCTTAGCTTTTCTACACATAGACTACTATAATTAAATTCTGTTTAGCTTTTTGGCAGCCTCCATTTTATAATTTAGTTCCTATATTTTCTACCTGGTTGTTCTTTCAGAACATGTCATGGGTAGCTTCATTACATCTATGTACATATACTGCTTCCAGATTTCCACAATTAATCCTGAAATTATCACATTTCCATTTCCAGAAAGTCTGAAACATCTTTCATTGAAATTTCATAGAAACAGAGCTATAAAGTTCTATTTCAATTTGCAATGGATTACTAAAAAAGAAGTAGCATATTATATGGACAGCCATAAAAACCAAGACAGTAATAACCTAGCTTCATGAAAACCCACTTGCATCATCTGATCATTAAGGACAAGCACATCTGAGGCACGGGGGGAAATTAGCACTTCACTGCTGCTAGCGTGAAATGCTGCTTTCTAAAATCATCTTTCTTTCAACTGAGACAGAAACTTCTCTTACAGATTTTAGAGCAAAATGAATCAGAAACATTCTTTTCGGCCCATATCTTTTTGTGTCTTTTCCCTTCTCCTGACATTCTCTTATTATTTCAGAATTCTTATTTTTTTCCAACAAGAAAAGAGAATAAGTTGAATTTTTATCCCTTTAAAATGCCTAATTTGACCCCTTAAAAATCACTTAACTAAAGAGAATTTTCACTTAAATTTCTCAGTTCTTAAAAATGTCCCATTCTTTAAGTTACTTTAGTTAGGATTTTACATTTTAGCTTTGCTAACAGTTGGAATTTCAGATGGCTTAAAGGCATTTTCAACTATTTGAAAATAGTGGCCTGTGAGGTATACTTAGCCTTTTAAAAGAGAGGCTTTTCAGAGAAATGCCCAACAATTTTCACATGCCTGTAGACTTACAGTTTCAGAGAGGTTTTCTAATAAAATTGAATTTAATAAGGGTTTCCACCATTTTCATTTTAGTGGTGTCACCTAGACACTGCCATTTAAATTTCCACAGGGGCTTGATGTTTACAGAATCTTCTGAATCCTGAAAACCTTGTTTATCTGTTTGAAGTTGATTTTTATATGCTAGGTTTTACTAGGGTGCTTCCCTGGTGGCTCAGCAGTAAAGAATCCGCCTGCCAATGCAGGAGACACAGCTTAGATCCCTGGGTCGGGAAGATCCCCTAGAGAAGGAAATGGCAACCCACTCCAGTATTCTCCCCTGGGAAATCCCATGGACAGAGGAGCCTGGTGGGCTACAGTCCTCAGGGTTGCAAAAAGTCGGACACAACTTAGCAACTAAACAATAACAAGATTTCAGTAAGCAGAAAATAATAAAAGGACTATTTAAGTTCTTTAGAAGATTTAAAACAAAATATTGTTCCATCACTTGTGTGTTAAGTGGAAACGCTAAGGCAGGATTTCTCCACCCCAGCAGTACTCACATTTGGGCTGGATCATTCCTTGCTGTGGAGCTGTCCTGTGCAGGGTAGGAAGTTTAGCAGCATCCCTGGGCTTCAACCCACTAGATTCAAATAGCACCCACCTCTTGCTCTCCCCAACCGCCACTACTACTTTTGACAACCAAACAGTATCTCCAATCACAGCTGAATATCCCTTTGCCCATTTTGGGAGGCAAAATGAGCCCAGGTGAGAAGTGCTGCTCTAAGGCAGGCTATTTTATGCATCTTCAAAACCAAAGATTCTACAGTGAGCCTCAATCTTCATTTTACAGAGCAGGCATATAATGTAAAATGAAAAAGTAGGACCAAAGCACTATGGCAGGGAAAAATATTCTAAAATATAATCAAACTGAGAATATAATTATAAATCTGTCAGTTGCTTGGCAGCAAGGTCTGATTTCAGCTGAACTTCAGCTAATTTTAAAGTTATTTCTCTGTAAAGAGCACCACTCACTTTTAAGTTCGTCCCCAACATTTGCTCCTTTTCTCTCTGAAGTTCTTTTCTGTAGAGATGGATGCTTTCCTCTATGTCTGATAAAGCAGTCACATCATCACTACTCTTTTCTTTGCTTACTTCACAATTCTGCACCAAGCTCGTTTCAACCTTCACTAAGGCAGAAGAAGGAGAAGCAAGGGTGACCAATTCCTTCTCCAAAGCTGCTGCCAAATGACCAATTAGAAAATCCTCACTTTCTAACTCTAGATATTTGAAGAAACTGTTTATAGGGAGAACTGTGCTGAGATCATGAAGGCACTGGAACAAAACTGTTTGATTCCTGGAATAAAAAAAACAAACAAAATATTACAAAACTTAGTGCAAAATGGTCATGTACAACATATTGTAATAATCAGTTACCATTCCTTTCTACATCCTCTAGTAATGAATAGAACCTATAATGCATGCAGGTGGTTACTGATACAATTCAGACAGCAGTAATCACATACAGTCAGCCCCATGGCTGGTTGAATCTGTGGATATGGAACTCATGGATATGGAGGGCAGACTGTACTAAGCCAGCTTATAAAAGGAACTTCAGCATCCATATTTTGGTGTCCATTACGGTCCTGGAACCAATCCTCTGTGGATACAGAGGAACAACTGTATATATATCCTAACCAATTCAGTTAGTACTGACTAATAACCCGATTAGGTTGCTTCCTGATTAAAGTTTTTCTCTGAGTCATAAAATCCAAATTATATTCGTAAAATTTCATTGTGGGGGAGGAAAGGGAAATCCTAAAATTATTACACCCTACCTAATCAACCCCACCAAAAAAAAAACAACAAAAACAAACATAATTAAAATGGCTTCAGTTTCCAAGTGAGACCACCTGTTTATTCACCTTGTACCAGGTGATGAGCTGGACAGGTCCTACAGTGGCACAGAACACTACCGGAGGGATCCTTATTGGAACACACACACATACACACACACACACTTCCCTGGACCAATGCCAATTTGACGTGAAATACCTGGAATAGACTACTAAAATTCCTTCAAATGGTGTTCTTTGTTTCCAATTGAAGAGTGTTCCATAGAAACTTCCTGGCCTTTTGCAAAAGCAAATTTCTGGAAATTCTTTGAGGACTTCACACTTCATGTGTTCTAAGAGCCATACCCTCACCGAAGTCAGAGCAAACATGGGTGATGTGATTTGAAAGCAAGCTCTGTGCCATGCTGCGAGAAGTGTAAAGAGATCTTCCATGTGTTCTACGGCAAAAACATCAGAAGCGCTGTCATTAAACTCTGTCCAGGATCACATAAAAGGCGTTCTTAAAATTTTCGGATTCAATTAGGTATATGATTAAAAAGGATCCACAAAAATTACCCATAGGTTTCTTCTCTGGAAATGTCAGCACGTATTTCCCACTTGAAAGATCTTCTACACTTAAAACAATTCTGCCACATTGAACATAATGAGCTTCAGAAGAGTTACCATTCTCTCTCATTTGTAGCAGCACAACACAACAAAAATTACTGAATGTTAAAAGCGGTGGAAGAGCTGTTACAGCGGTAATCATCTGTACATACTCTTTCTTCAATGATTGTTCACAAACAACGCTTTCCTCTTTCTCTTCTTTACTATCAACACTCAACTTGATTCTTTTTACCTCTGATTTTACTTCATATGGCACTGAGCTTAGTACTGGAGATGAATTCCGAGTCAACTTAAATATTTTATTTTGACACTTAATAAATGGAAAGGTGGAGTTAGGGCCTTGATCCACTGACAGCAATAAAGTCACGTGATTCAGGGACCTGTAAAAAACACGGAGCTCAGTTAAGTCTAAAAGGTCATCAACCAGATGATTAAATGCCTTTAAACAGTAAAAAAAAAAATTGTTTATTCTCTTTTCCTAGGAAACATCATTTCAAATGTAAAATAGATTTTAAAATTAAGTATAAAAGCAAACATAGTTCCAAAGATCCTGTAATAGCACTTCTCTTGAAACCAGAAAGCAAAAACATTGTAAATATGCTGGACTTTACAAAGGGAATTTTTTTAAGAGAAAGGAAAGGTAAAATAATGCCAGTATTTTCTTTCTAGGGTAGATTTTTCACCTTTCCTCTTAAATAAGAGAAAAAAAAACCCTACTCACTTAAAACATTATTTATTTATTTTGGCTGCGCTGGGTCTTCCTTGCTGGGTGCGGGCTTTGCTCTAGTCTAGGTGAGCAGGGGCTACGCTCTAGTTGCAGGGTGCACAAGCTCCTCATGGCAGTGGCTTCTCTCGCTGCGGAACACAGGCTCTACAGCGCAGGCTCAGAATAGCTGTGGCACACAGGCTTAGTTGCCTCCCAGCTTGTGGGATCTTCCCAGATCAGGGCTCAAACTCATGTCTTCACTGGCAGATGTATTCTTTACCACTGAGCCACAAGGAAACCCCTATATTTGTATTTAATATGACAGAAGGCAATGGCACCCCACTCCAGTACTCTTGTCTGGAAAATCCCATGGGCGATGGAGCCTGGTAGGCTGCAGTCCATGGGGTCACTAGGAGTCGGGCACGACTGAGTGACTTCACTTTCACTTTTCATTTTCATGCATTGGAGAAGGAAATGACAACCCACTCCAGTGTTCTTGCCTGGAGAATCCCAGGGATGGCAGAGTCTGATGCGCTGCCGTCTATGGGGTCGCACAGAGTCGGACACGACTGAAGCAACTTAGCAGCAGCAGTAGCAGCAGCAGAACATTTAGATTACTATGTGGCATGCATTATACTTCTGTTGGACAGTGCTATTCCATAGATCAAGATGACATTATCATGTTAGAATTTACTTACACCTTCAAAGAAGATGTGGCTTTCACTCCAATAACCAAGCTATCTTCTATTACCCGACACCACATCTTCTCTACTAGCTGTTCTAAATCTTGAAAATTGTCTGATAATTTTTCGTCAAAGGTACAGACAGGATTTTCTTCTTCACCACAAAGAGTAACAAGACATTCCTTATGGAAAAATATGTTTAAATAACTGATTACAAAAATATACCAAATGTAGCAAAATGAAAAATACAATGTAAACCAGTTTTTGGCTGGGCCTTACAGCTTACATATTTTAAAGTAAATTATTATCAATGATATAGATAATACATAATTCACTAAAATAAAATTTATAAAACATACAATTAACTATCTACTTGAAATTACCCTGAATATTCATTAGAAGGACTGACGCTGAAGCTGAAGTTCCAATCCTTTGCCCCTGATGTGAAGAGGTGACTCACTAGAAGAGACCCTGATGCTGGGAAAGAATGAAGACAGGAAGAGAAGGGGGTGAGAGAGGATGAGATGGTTGGATGGCATCACTGACTCGATGGACATGAGTTTGAGCAAACCCCAGGAGATAGTGAAGGGCAGGGAAACCTGGCGTGCTGCAGTTCATGGGGCTGCAAAGAGTTGGACACGACTGACCGACTGAACAACAACAACCCTTGGATCAAGAAGCATGGCCTAACTGTAAATAAGGCTCTGGATACCCAACACAGAGCCAGCAGGGATATAACCTTGAGTCCATTTTGAAAAATAATCTGACAAAATGTGCCCAAGGCATGCTGAAGACAATGCAATCTTTATTTTATCAATGACTAACACTAAACTTAGAATTGGACATTTTTGTATGAATAACACTGATTAAACTATATTTGTGAAATTTTTCTTCATTTTTTTTTTTCTTTCAAGTGTAGTTATTGCTAAAATTTTTTTCTTTTTCCTTTTTTTTTTTTTTTTAAACTCAAGTACAGTTGATGGTAAAGTTTTCTTCTTAAAAGTCCAGGACACACTCACTCATTTCCACACACATATGGATTTATAATACAAATATAAATAGGAGGAGTAACAATAATAAAAAAAATACACAACACTTACTGAATGCTTACTATATGTCAGGCGTTCTAAATGCCGTTCACGTATAAATATGTTTAACCATCACAATAACTCTAGTACCCTGCATTGGTAGTATTATTATCTACATTTCCCAGATAAGGAAAAGTTGAGGCAGAGGGAGGTTAAGTACCTTATCCCAGGTCACACAGTTGACAAGAGGCAGAGCTGGGATCTGAACCAGAGCCAACTGCTTCCAGAGCCCACGGTGCATATTAACTATTACTCTACACTGCCCCTCTGCATGGTAATTACTGAAAAAAGATATGGGCATCTACATTTTAGTGAACTAAATGTGTTCCTAGGAATTTGATACTTCTGCCACTAGCTCTGAGATTTGAGGCAGGGTAAATACCCGAAACAGAAATTTTTATTACCTGCCAGAATTGCTTTTAAAGATAGCAATGTAAAGGGCTCAAAACAGTGCCTTCCAGACAGTGATTTCAATGCATTACTTTCTAACCTTTCTTCCCCTTTTCTAATATCAGCAAAATCACTGGGCTCAAGTAAGAAAGGGAAATGGGGAGACCGAACAATGGCTTTCAACAGGACTTGCATGAGGGTCCCCAGGAGCTGAGAATAGTAACACAGAAATGCAACATGATGTGCTTTTGTTTCTTACATTAATGGAATCATTTGGGGCCAAAATCCTCATGTTGCTAAGACTGAAATACAGACAAAAGGCAAAGACCATTGTAAGAATGGTAAATCTTGGAGGAAGTCAGAGTAAGATGTTAAAGTCACCTGAGGAAAGAAAATATGCAACTTCAAGTGTGTTTATGTCCAGCTTGTCTTGATTTATCTGTAATTCAACTATACTATTTTTCTCTGTATGAAACAAATATGTATAAACACTATTTTTTATGAAGTCAAAGCAGTTTTTGCTAATATTCTACACTACCACACTGGCATAAGTAACTGCAAGATACCTGAAGAGGTTCTTATGATGGTCAACCACAAGGAAAATGAAAATAACATTATAAAAAGCAATAGGAGGACTGAAAAGGCATAGCAATTTAGGGACATTAACTAGAGGAATAAATACTCTTAGAAATGAATCACACAACAGACTAAAAGAACAATCATTATATTAAAGATGAAATTATGTCACCATTAACACAAAATGAAATAATAATTAATATATTCTGTTGAAGAAGTCAGAAAACATATACAGTCGTTCCTTGAACAAAAAGGGTTTGAATTGTGCAGGTCCACTTACTTACATGTGAGGACTTCCCTGGTGGCTCAGATGGTAAAGAATCTGCCTGCAAAGCGGAAGACCCAGGTTCAATCCCTGGATCAGGAAGATCCCTTGGAGGAGGGAATGGCAACCCACTCCAGGATTCTTGTCTGGAGAATCCCATGGACAGAAGAACCTGGTGGGCTAAAGTCCATGGGGTCGCAAAGAGTCGGACGTGACTGAGTGACTATACTTTTCACTTTCACTTATATGTGAATTTTTTTCAATAGTAAATACTACAGCACTACATACTCCCCGGGTGGTTGAATCTGCAGATGGGGAACCAAGGATACAGAGGGTCCACAGTAACACGACTTGCGAATTTTCAACTGCACATAGGGCTGGAGGCCCTGACCCATGTTGTTCAAGGACTAACTGTAATTCACGTAAGAGTAATTTCTATTCAAACTACACAAATAAACAGTTTAATAGTTACATCTTTAATAAAAACAAAACAAACTTGTTCCTCAAGGTGGCTGACAACTGAGATTTTAATAGCATATAGAATAATTTGCAAACTGGTTAAAATATTGGTTTTTTAACCAGTTTTCAATGTCATAAAAGCCCACCATTACATAATCCCTGCCATTGTGCTTCTTGATTCATTGAACAGCACTTTCTAATACATTCCAATACTCCAATTTAAATAGCTCTTAAATAGCTTTTAGATTTTCAATTCGTAAAATGATAAAATGGTCACATTTTAACTTTACCTCCTCTGCACTTAGTGTACTATCATCTTTTCTTCGAAACAAGTTCATCAAAGCCTTGTAAGATTTTGATATAATTTTTTCCTTAAGCAAGAGATGCTGCTGTAATTTCCAAATAGAAATGAAACCAACCTATAAACCATAAAGAAAAACCATTGTCAGAGATATAATTTCAAATAAAACCAAATATAGTAATAATTAAGTAGGTATCTTCTCCAAATTTGCTTATTAATTCATTTTCCTATAGCTAGCAATGAATACTCAGAGCAAAACTATTTTATTAAAAAATGAAATCCCTAATTACAAAGGAAAATAATACAGCAAATAAATGCAATAGCTTACATATCAAATTGAGACAATGTCAGTGTATTCACATGTTTTAAAACTGAGTTAAGTATTGATATGAATATGAATAAATTTAATCAATATGCATAAAAAATGACTACCCCAACAAGAAAACTTTTTCTTGAAATAATTTCTGCAAGAACAAGATGTCTCATTATGAATAGAAATGCTTACTTTTGATTTAATATTGCTTGAAATCATGTTTATATGATCTTTACAGCAAAATTTTAAAGGTAACATATAACAGATCCCAAACTGTCACATGTTTATTTTTGTGCAAATAAACTCGATGCTGGGGTTAACTCTTAACTACCAGGGAGATAAAATGGCTCTCAATGGGCAGAGAGCAACCTGTTCCTGTTATTATACCAGATAAATAGATATCAACAGTAAGGATAAAACATTCATGAAATATATTTTACTTCTGAAAATTTAAAGAGTTGCGCCATTGAACTTTCAGAAGCTGTTTCATTGCAGATGGTGATCTGAGACTGTTCAAGTATTAATTTGGCTGTTAATATATGTTTTTGTAGGTTGAAAAAAAACAAGATACATCCTGTATTTACCTTTCTTTTAAATTACATTTTAAGACAGATTTTTTTCCTTTTATCAATGAATAGAAGTTGGAGAATGAAGACTGAACCCTATCTTACCTCATTGCACAAAATATATCAAATGTGTAGCTAATATTTTAAAACTTCCTATGTTGGCCTACTTCTGAGGGTTCCACATCACTCACACTCCATCACTCACTGGTTGAGTAATTCATGACTGAGGGGACGTGAGATGTACCTGTCCAAGGTGGAGAACCAAGTTTGAAAATGCTGGAGGGGTAGGGGGCGGAAGAAGAGGGACACATGGGCAGGTTGACAATGAGGACCCCCTCAGAAATTTTCCATGTTCTCGCTTCCTGACTCTTGTCAACATGATCCCAATTTTCCAAGACTAAATCGTGACTCATTAGACTACTGAAATGTTCTATGGTGTTAGTTTTGTTATAAAAGTATGAAATAAGCCCATGACAATGTATTGAAACAACATACCAAGAGATCTCACTTTCCCTTCCTAGACCCTCAATCCCACTGGTAAAGACAAAAGATTGTTTAGCTTTCCAGAACTTTCCCATGTGTATGTTAAGGTGTGTTTTCATTCTTCTCCCCCAAAACAAATAAAACCCACCCCAAACCAAATACAGGAGCACACTGTACTGTGTGACACTGAATCTTGCTTTCCTGTTCTTATTGTGACCACTCTCATACATGCAGAAACACGCACAAGATAAAAAAAAAATTCACAGACTAAGGATGAAGTAGAAACCACTGGAACCACACTCAGGTCAAAAAAAGCAGCACTTTCAGAGCAACCCATGGGCCTTCCCCAATCGAGAACCTCTCTCCACTGGAGGTAACACTACTCTCCCCTTTCAAGATAACTTCTTCATCATTTTACCATCATCATATCAACTCCTAAGAATATGTTTAATTCGTGTGTGTCTTTAGCTTCTGAACTTTTGTAGGTGGAGTCATTCTGTACGCGCTCACTTTTCAGCTCATCCGTTTCTCACTAGTAGCTGTAGCTCATGCCTGCAGCATCCCATCAGCTCACTACCCCAGCTGCCCTCTCCCCCTCCCGCTGGTGGACATCTGGGCCCAGTTGTGGAGCATTACCACCAACACTGTGAACCTTCTTGGACACATGTACAAGTGTCTCCAAGGTCCGGGCCTTGCCTTATCCCCTTCAATGAGTGGCTGGAAAATAAACTATAGAGGGGAAAGACAGTGGGCTGAACTCCAGTTCCAGCTCCACAAACCACCTCACATTTCTGGCTCTCCATCAGCTTCCGTGTATGCAAAATGGTGAAGAGGGTAGATCTCTTCATCTCTAAAAGGTCTTCCAGCGCTTAGAAATGTTTTTAGCCACAATAAGAGCCAGTGGTAACATGTACTTGTTTACAGGAATGGTATTTGGTTATTTTCTGTGAATAATTAATTAGGATGCCTTGTTTCTTCATGTGCTCACTCGCCCAACTCATGTGGGTGGCTCATTTTCTTTAAAAAATTATTTGTGAGATTCAGAAGATGCCTAGGATAAATGTATGTTCCTGCAGAGGACTTTATGTTGGTTTTGCTGGGTGACTAGGGTACTACTGCTTTAGTTTAAATATAGAATGCTCCCAGGGCAATCGTGTTCTACTTGTCTCTCTGGGTTTCAGCCTTTAGAGTTTGGTCTGCTAATCTATTCTTATTTTAATATTTTTAGCTTTTGAAGCTTAAAAAATATATATTTCAACTACCATTTTAAGTTGTTTTTATTATCAGAGTTGATTCAAAAATTTAAGTGACATATTGTCAGAAGTGGAATTTCTAAAAGCCATGCTTTCATAAATTAAGTTATTTGGCATCACTTAAAGATTGTATAAAAAGGTACCTTATCCTTTTTGACAGCTACATAGTATTCCATGATTCAGTTAAATCATAATTTATTTACCATACTCCTAATGATGGATATTTAGATTTTGACTGAATTGTGTTTATAAATACTACTTAAATATTCCTGTAAAATCAGTTTTACATATGTAAGTACAACCTTAGAACAGATTTCTAGAAGTGAAATTGCAACAATAAAAAGACATGCAATTCACATTTTAATAGCTATAACAAACTTCCTTTAAAGAGACTGGGCCACTTTATATGCTCAACAATACTGTTTTAGAATGCATTTTATATTAAGTAAATTAATCCTCTGTCAAATTTTACAATTTCCTTTTATAAAATTTGTTTTTTTATTTTACTTTGTTTGGAGCACAAAAGTTTTTAAGGTAATCCACCTTTTCCTTTGCAGTTCTTTGTCCACTATGATGCTTTATTTATCTATCATTCACATTTACATCTAATATGTGTTCACTAAGTATTTAGTGAATTCACTTTAATATTACAATACTTGCAAAAAAAAACTTTTTAAGGGCCTGCAAGGTATAAATATTCACTATCTGGCCCTTCACCAAAAAACTTTGCCAGGGATACAGAAAAACATAAAGGACAACACAAGGAAACAGTCAGACAAACCCAAAAGGAGGGACAACTGGCTTGGCCTCAGCAGTGTCATTTTTTCAAAAGGTGGGGAGGGCTTATTCTAGAGAAAAAGACCAATGAGACATATAATAATCAAGTGCAAACACTGACTGGATCCTGAAAAAAGCAGCCATATGAAACATTTTTGTGGCAGTTGAAGCCCTCTGAATATGGACTGAATAGTAAATAAAACTAAGAGATTATATTAACTTTCTAAGTGAATAACAGTATTGGGGTCACACAGGAGAATGTCCTTATTTTAGGAGATTCCTGCTAAAACACATAAGAGTGAAATACTGAATATTTGCAACTTTCAAATACATGTACATACACACAAGCAGAAACAGATAAGGCAAATATGATTTTTATAAAGTAACAATAGGGGAATCTACACGGGGACTAGAGATGATCACTGTATTATTCTATGAAATTTCTGTATATTTGAAAATTTTTATGAATGAAAAAAGGCAGGTTATGTGAGAACAGGCATCTTATAATCACATTTCCATGTAAACTTGTATATATTCATTAAAAACATCAATGAGAATATGCAAGTCAGAGTTTTAACACTGGTTATATCACAGTAGTAGAATTAAAGATAATTGTTAGTCTCTTTTTAATATTTCTTGGCATTAAAGTTTGAGTATTTTACAGGGAATATGTAGTCCCTTTGTACACTTGGGAAAATATCAAAATAATTTTTAGAGAGCTTTGTATGGAAAACTTGAAGGTAACCTATTCATGTTTGGAACATGTCATCATTCATCATATTTACTGCTCTTTTAAAAGAGCAATGGTATACCGACCCTAAAACTACAAAATACGTGTTTTTCAAAAGACAGATGTTTATGTTTTATAAGTCTTATCAAATTTACACAATCTTATTACAAAAAACTATCATTTTAGACGATATATTTATAAGTAATGTCTTAATAGCTTTTACAGAGGGACCGAAAAAGGAAATAGATGCTTTGAAATACAAGTTTCCCCCACTAACCAAAAGCAGAGCATGCCTATGAAACCTTTTGTACGCCATGAGGAAATGGTGTAAAGCAAAGAAGCAATTACCTTAGGACACATCTTGGTAAGGGATGCACCAAATAACGGAGAAGGCAATGGCACCCCACTCCAGTACTCTTGCCTGGAAAATCCTATGGACGGAGGAGCCTGGTAGGCTGCAGTCCATGGGGTCGCTAAGAGTCGGACACGACTGAGCGACTTCACTTTCACTTTTCACTTTCATGCATTGGAGAAGGAAATAGCAACCCACTCCAGTGTTCTTGCCTGGAGAATCCCAGGGACGGGGGAGCCTGGTGGGCTGCCATCTATGGGGTTGCACAGAGTCAGACATGACTGAAGTGACGCAGCAGCAGCAGCAGCAGCAGCAGCAGCAGCAGCAGCAGCAGCAGCAGCAGCAGCACCAAATAAATCGAGATAGAGCCCAGGTGCTCACAGACCCAGGTGAAAGCCATGGCGGCTGGCTGCTGAGAGGCTGAGATAAGGTCCAGAAAAGGAGCTTGGCAGGACTACTCTTGCTGCTTGGGATGTGTGCTGCAATGGCTTGTTGCAAAACAAACGCTGAACACTATTTTTCGCTTTCCCCTTTTTTCATAAAAGCAAAACTCCTCTTCAGATTTCTTTTGGCTAGCAAAAACAGTTTTTGCTAATGGAGGTCTTTCTTAAACGCCAAGTGGCGTAAACCAAAATGGCATTAAGCAAAGTAGCATGAAGCAAACTTTTGAAAAGCAGGAGATAACCTGTACCATTTCTTTTTCCCCCAATCACTGCATTGCTTATACTTTAAGGACCTTTCGTTCAATGTTCTTTCCTTCATTTAGAACAGCACTAATCCAAAAAAAGCAAAAGGAAACAGACACTAACTTTCAATCTTCTTTCCAGAGGTAGGACCACCAAATAACAATTCTCATGTTTGTCGTCAAATAGGTCATCTTCATTGCAATCCAACGTTTCACTCTAGTAAACAAAACAGCACATTAAAACTGAAATTTTGAAATAAACTGAAAATTCCTAAGATTAACAGAATACAATTAAAGTTTATCCAAAAAAGCAGTGTGCCACAATATACACCATTTTCTCCTAACTAGGAAAAAAATGAATACTACTATCACCACCCATGGAACATTTGTATACTGCCTCAAAAAGTATCAGCTTACTAGGTTTTTACAAAATGTCCTAACTAGAGAGAATTAGAATTATTGTCATTTTACTAATAAAAAAACTGAGGCTCAGAGGTATTTAAGATAGGTCTGAAACTTTTGGGGTATTATTTCTCTTACGTTCAAGATCTTAACACATTGTGAACTGTTACTTCTTTTAATAAAGCACTTTCACTTGATTTTATTCCTTAATAAATCTAATATCACCATGCTTTATTGGCATAAAATGTGCTCTTCAGAAGCAATGATGAAGTTAATTTACAGTATTGTCACGAGCAAATACCAGATATACTGTATTTCAAATTTACACCGAAAACAGTAATGGTATACTGTTTGTATAACATTTGGTATACAATTGCATGACATTTGTTGAAAGGAGAGTCAATATACTATTTAAAAGATTCAATGTATGTATTTTAAAGTATGCAATCAAAATATTTAAAAGGTGGGTCAAAAGTATGAAACAAATATTTAAAGGTAAGTCAAAAGCTTTAAAGTACTCACATTTTCTAAAACGTTCTTAAAGTAACGTATAAAAAGTAAACAGAACCTACCAAACAGTTTAAGGTGTCATGGCCTATTATTTCAAAGGAACTCCAGCAATCTGAATTCAAGGAGTCCTTAAAAAGTAGCAGTACTTGTTCCGTTCCAGTTCCAAAGAAGTCATCTATCAGTACTGAACTAATCTTCTCCCACTTGGCAGCGACCTGAAAGAGAGTGGTAAAGAAGGAACAAAGAAAGGACACATGAATACATAGAAAGTGAGCTAAATCCTTTTGCTGCACGTAGATCCACTTTCTCATCTTCGATCTTACCAGTCAGTCATGAAAATGGTAGTGCAAACACTAAAAACCAAACTAAAATAAAGATATTGGGAGATCAGAAGACATAAGGAGTCATAAATTTGTAGATAGCAAGATACTCATATTTAATATTTTATCAACATTTGTCCAGGGGCTGTCACATTCCTGATTCCTATATAAAATTTTTATTATAATTTATAAATGTTAACACTTCTCATGACTAACTCTAGTGAAGATTCGTTCTCTAACTGGTTAATTTAAGGATAACCCTCACTCGTAAGCCTTAGTGGATATGTATTTATGATCAAACCAATTACACAAGGAATTCAGTTGCGTTAGGTAACTAGAAGGTACTAGCAAACACTTTTAAGAGCTCTCAAAGCAGAGTAAGAGTCCATATGAAATTATAATTAATTAATATATGCTGAATTCTGGTAGGAGAGAACAGAGTGATTATGTGGGGCACAGAAGGGAAGAGATCCTAATAGTGGGGCACCTAGAATCATCACAGCCTATTGGAATGATTTGTTAAATTTATACCAGAGCGTGAAATTCCAAGTTTAAAATAGAAGACAACTTCTTAAAGATCCAAAAGCTGAAGGCTTCCAGATTGATCCCCTGGAAAACCAACAGAGGGATCAGAAATTTCTTCTCCCTCAGGCAGAAAAGCTGAAAACCCCATGCAGAACCCCAGAAGAATGGATACATCATCTTCCAGGTAGAGGGAAGCTTGCATTCAAGGAAGAATACATAAGATTCTTCAAGCTACATAATCAAATATCGATCTTTCCCCTATAAGGCTAATTCCAAAGCAGTGATGTTTCACTCAAAACAGTGAGTTTTCACTCATGCAGGGAGAAAGCTTATTTGTAAACCCATAGCCTCCCTTTCTTCCACCACCCCACCACGAGTAGCATGCATTATAATGAACCATGCCAAGAGACACTGGTAGTAAGAATGTGCTCAGCACACAAACACCACAGAGCTATGCACGCATGCATGTACACACTCCTGCAATCTCCAGCTCTAGAAGAGGGCTGTCCAAAAGAAATATAGATGAGCTACAAACGCAAGGCACATACATGACTTTCAATTTTCCAGTAGCCAATAAAAGAAAATTCTCTAGTAGCAGTAAAAAGGTTATTTTACTTTTAAAAGGCATTTTAGGCTAGCTAAAATATTATCACTTCAATTCAACAGAATCAAGAAAAGATATTAATATTTTACTCCCACTTTCTACTAAGCCCTTGAAATCTGCTGTGTATTTGACATGGACAGCACATCCTAAATCTGACCAGCCACACTGCAAATGCTGAATCACCACCTGGAGCCAGTGACTACTGACCATATTGGACATCACGCCTCTAAACATACTGGCCTCTTTCTACCTGAGAACACACCACTATCTGTTGCACACATACTTGACAATGATCTCAATTTTGAAATGCCTGCTACAAGGATACTTGCCCCAACTTGCAGAGATAATTCCTACTCAAAAGAAAAAGCCTAGGAGAAAAGCTAGTCATGTTTTTATCCACACTCAGCTCTCTCTTTCAAGCCCTACCACTGGATTAAGGACTAGGGCCTTCATGAAGCATTGATCTCAGAACACAGTAACCTTGATTTTCATTATTTATTCTAATTTATGCTTACTTGTAGTTCACCTATCTTTGTAAGTTGCCTTAATTCCTGTTTGTAATGAAGTAGTAAAAGGATGGATGGATGAAATCCATAGCCAACCCAAAGGAAGACTGCATCTGATGTTTTCTCCCATTTCGGGGCAAAACCATCAAAGGCACCATTTTATTACTCAATAATGTATTCATTTTGCTATTTAAAACCTCCTGATACCACAAACAGGAAATTCCTTTCCCTAGGCAATGAGAAAAATATTTTCCCCTTAAAAGTATGTTCCATTCAATTATAAAACCTCCTGTATTTACTTTATTTCTCTTAACTGCTAAACGAAGTGTAATTTCTCAAATGCAATTACTTCCCTTAACTCAGGTTTTCTGACACGATTATTCCCCCTTTTATCTGTAGATTCTTAATCTTTATTCTTGTTGCTAAAGTAATCAAGTATTTTACCATAAGCTATATCGTTTTCTTTTTAAGTAGGTGTGTATAAATAAACACCATGACAGGGACAGGAGCTGTGAAACTCCCAGAGTGGCAAGGTATCAGAGACAATCTAGAAGCGCTTAACTTGTAGGTATCAGGATGTAGCTCCTGAGCATTCAGTACTGGGCACTTGAGAACAGCTTAGAAGTACGGAATCCCTGAAAAGGTAGCATAGCGATTGTCAGTAGAGACGGAGGTAAATAACCTGGTGGTCTAGTGTAGAAAAAGAACCCTAGGATACGATTTCAAAGCAGAGAGCCCACCAGCTACAGGCCCATGTACAAACAGTGATACAGTCTTCTGCCTTGGGTAATGTGTCGGTGGCAGAATTCTATGGTGTCCGAGCAGGGGACCCATTTCAAGTAAGAGAGGACTATTCCACTGAATGAATGAGACAGGAAGTTACTACTCCTTAGCCAAGTGAAGAGGGAACCTTAGGTAAGCACCAATGCTGATGATAGCCCTAGCCTTCGTCCAACACGATAGTAGCTGCCACTTTCTGGGCTTGTCTTGAGCACCAGGTGCTGTCCAGGTCACTTTACAATGTCATTTTATTGAATTCTTCTCTCTCCGAGGCAAGATGATCACAAATTTATACAGACAGAAAATGAGTTCACAAAAAGTAAATACATCCCTTAAGGTAACACGAGTGTGGTGTTCATCTGGGATTGAAACCCAAGGTTAACAGTGTTCTTCCCACTACTCTAACCCCAATAAGGAGTATAGGCTTTACCATTAACAGATGCTTTTCCCCACACCACTTCTTCAAACAGAAAATGCTACCTTCCCACAAAACCTTGAAAGAAAAGTGTGATGAGCTTTTAAAGATTGCTCTCAAAATAAAAACAGGACAGTTTTCAAATGATTTTCCTTTTGAGAATTTAAGTCCTCTACGTGTTGCAGAGGTTGAACATAATTCCTACTAGCATCAAGGTAATCTAGTCTACAAGGAAAAGTCTCATAAAACATAATTTTAACCTATTTCTACACACACACAAACACACGTATACACATTCAAATTAAAAAAAAAGCTTTTCAAGCTTTCTGAAACATTTATCAATATTTCATATCAAGGTGATAATACAATGAGAGAAATTTTAACTGAGCTTCTAATGAAATGAACAGGGCACACCAAGGAAGGCAGTATCTGCTGCTTTTTGCTTTCCAAAGTAGCACAAGAACTTAAAAAGCTGTATAATGTACTAAAAACTGCTTTGGAAGATCTCAAATTATTAACACTTCAGCACACATAACTGAATGTGCTGATAAACATCTTATGCCTGGAGGATCCAATGTTAACAAAACATCAGGGTCAGAGAGATATTATTGGAGACACATAATTCCAATCCTCCAATTTCCTTTTCATTTTCTACACCTTTCTACTTGTTATTGAACGTTCAATACCAGTGAGTATTTTAAAGCAATTTCAAACCTTACATTAAAAGACATGACTATATATAGATAAAATGTGAATGCTTTTTCAGAGGACAACTCTTGAGTTTCAAAATATAACGTAATGCAATTCTCTAAGCAACAATTTCTAGAAAAGTTAACATGTTGCTTTTCTCTGGAGAACCATCATTTGTCTCTAAAGAGATAATGACAAGTTTCAAGGAACTCCTCTAGATTTCAAGTTTAAAATGACAACTACCAACTTCTTCAGAGTTTAACAACTGATTTGAGTTTTCCAGAAAGGCTTATGGTCTTGTTCTAAGTAAAAATACAAATCCAATTATTATCACATTAATGAAAACTAGAAAGAGTTATGGTAAAAGACATAGATAGATAATAACTGTAGTTATGTATTCATGTATTTCCAAAAACTCAAGGGTTTTATGATTCAAAATGGCAAAGCAAAACATTCAGATAATCATTTTAAGAAAAAGGAATGCTGTAACATACATTATTTCCTTAAGTGCAGAACTAAAAATCAATTTGGATAATAAGACTCTAGGATGAATCCTATGAAGCATAGGGATGCTTAGTAGGTCTAAGATGACAGCAACTGAATGATTATAAGTACCATACCTGAAAGCTCTTTTCCCAAACAGCACAAGCGTCACTGGACTTAAAGGATATGATGAAAAGGAGGTCTTCTCCACCTGAATCCACAAGTTGAACTGCACAAGGATCTCCAAATGGAAGTTGGCACACACTTGTAGGAGTCCCATTTAGGAATGAAATCAGCTGATTTCTTTGAGTAAGGGCAATCAGAGACATTCTTAACTGGCCATTGACAATCTCAGTTGAACAGACATGTACAAATGTTATCATGCTGGTATAAGCAGGAGGGATAATATATGTATCACTTATTATTTCTGCCCTTTCAAGAGAGTATGCACAAAAGTGGGTATTCCAAGTTGCATAATCTGATTTTGAAGGCTTTGGAGTGCATCCTTCTGCAGATAAATAACATCTCTTTGGTCCTAACAAAACCATACCTAGATTTTCAATCTCCCCTGCCCACTCAACAGAGGAAAAGTTCATAGACACAGTGACAACTTTGCAAGTTTGAGAAGAGACATAAAAGAATGTCTGACCATGTCTCCATAAAACTAAAGGGCCATTAAGGACCCTTATACTGTCCTTCATCTCATAGCCTAGTCTAAAACTCAAACACTTTTCAAATTTATTGGTACCATGAAGAAATAGTAGAAAATATTTGAAAATCTTCTTTTCTTTAATGCACTGTATCATAACACAAGGCAGATTGATTCCAGTTCTGAAATCTGAAACACAGTTGCAACACATAATTTTTAAATGAGAGTATTCTTCTTTTATGCTAAAGAATCCAGTGGATTTCTGAACAAATCCCCCTGGTCCTCTGCCAAATACCATTCTTCTGACATGTAACACAGGAGTTTTTTTAGGCCCTTCATTTACAAAATTTCCTTCAGACAAACGAAAAATAAGGACTTCTCCATTATAACAGCAGAGCCTTTCTTGTTCATTAGATGACATTGCTTGTTTGCTAGTGAATCTACAGTATCAAGTCCAATTTGTGTTGGTCCAGTTTTTGAAAGTAAGTCAATTCCAGTTGATGCTTTTAAACCTAAAAATGAAATGAGGGAAACTGCCACTGAGTAGGCAGAGCTGAAAAGAAAACACATGTTTTTGTTAGAGAACTATTACACAGGCAACTATAAACATTATTAACATTTTTTAGCTTTTTATGCTATCTTACCAATGTCACACTTATCAAAACCTGTATCTCAATAACATGATTTGCAGCAACATGGATGGACCCAGAGACTGTCACACTAAGTGAAGTCGGACAGAAAAGAAGAAATATCATATGACATCCCTTATATGTGGAATCTAAAAAGAAATTATACAAATGAGCTTATTTATGAAATAGAAACAAACTCACAGACTTAAGAAAATGAACTTATGGCTGCAGGGCAGGGAAAGGATGGGGAGAAGGGATAGTTAGGGGATTTGGGATAGATATGTAGACACTGCTGTATTTAAAATGGATAACTAGCAAGAAACGACTGTATAGCACAGGGAACTCTGTTGAGTGTTATGTGGCAGCCTGGATGGGAGGGGGGCTTAGGGGGGAATGGATACATGTATCCCCTTCACAGATCACTGCCTTGTTGTGGCAACGGGGCTTACATAATTCAGTGAAGCTATGAGCCATGTCGTGCAGGGCCACCCAAGACCGACAGGTCAGAGCGGAGAGTTTTGAGAGTTCTGGCAAACATGATCCGCTGGAGGAGGGACTAGCAAACCACCCTAGTATAGGTATCATGAGAACACCATGAACTGTATAAAAGGCAAAAAGATATGATACTGAAAGATGAGTCTCCCAGGTTGGAAGGTGTCCAATATGCTACTCGAGAAGAGCGGAGAATGACTGCTAACAGCCCCAGAAAGAACGAACTGGATACATGTGTATGCGGGGCCGAGTCCCTCAGTTGTCCAGCTGAAATCACACAGCATTGTTAATCGACTATGTGCTCAGTCGCTTCAGTCGTGTCTGACTCTTTGCAACCCTATGAACTGTAGCCCGCCAGGCTCCTCTGTCCATGGGATTCTCCAAGCAGGAATACTGGAGTGGGTTGCCATGCCCTCCTCCAGGGGACCTTCCCGGCCCAGAGATCAAACCCGTGTCTCTTGCATTACAGGGGAATGCTTTACCCGCTGAGCCACTGGGGAAGCCCAGTGTGTCCTGCAATTCATATTCATTCTTGCACACTCCAATATAAAATAAAAAGTTTAAAAAAACCTGTATCCCAAATGTCATTTCTGTAGAGCCCTTAAAAAACACAGTTTGCAAAGAAGGCAAATAAGCACATCACAGAAGATCAGTGAATTTGTTAACAGCATCTATTAAAAGGTACAAGTGCTCCATTATAAAGAACTGCAAACTTTCCGGCTCAGAGAATTTCTTAAGGGTTCTACCTCTGTCTCTCAAACATACAGTCCTAACCTGGTTTCTCCTTCTACGTCTTAGCCCCTCTATAATGACATCTCAGTCAGTCAAGGATTCATATTAGATTGCTCCCATAGCCCAGGCACTTGGGTTTCTGCCTCCCTGAGAAAGGAGCTTCTACAGACTTGATAGCCAAAATGAAAGCCCGGAGAGGTGGGGGATGGGGGCGGGGGGAGTGGTGGAAACCAGGAAATGCTGTAACATGACTTTAAAAAAAAAAATCTTCATAGGAGTAATAGAAATGAAATTTAAATCTTATTTTGCAAAAGCAATGCAGTTTTACATCCTAAGGAAGTCACTATTCTTATTCAAAGTAGAAAAAAACAGAGGATTAGATATTGTAATGAACACAAGAATTAAAAAATAGCCAGAAATTGTTCATGCTTATTGTATGCCAGGTACAATACATGCATAATTTAATACTCACAAATATTCTTTTAAAGTAAGTATTCTTAATATCCCATCTTTTAATTTATTCATTTTAATTGGATGATAATTTTAATATTGTGATGATTCCTGCCATACATCAACATGAATTGGCCACAGAGATCAGCCCTGGGATTTCTTTGGAAGGAATGATGCTAAAGCTGAAACTCCACATCATCTTTTATTTGGTATTAGCAAAGTCCAACATTTATTCCTATTATTAAGTTTACCATCATCTACTGATGCTAAAGCTGAAACTCCAGTACTTTGGCCACCTCATGTGAAGAGCTGACTCATTGGAAAAGACTCTGATGCTGGGAGGGATTGGGGGCAGGAGGAGAAGGGGACAATAGAGGATGAGATGGCTGGATGGCATCACTGACTCGATGGACATGAGTCTGAGTGAACTCCAGTAGTTGGTGATAGGGAGGCCTGGTGTGCTGCGATTCATGGGGTCACAAAGAGTCGGACACAACTGAGTGACTGAACTGAACTGAACTGAACTGATACATGTGTCCCCCCAATCCTGAACTCCCCTCCCACTTCCCTCCATACCCTATTCCTCTGGGTTGTCCCAGAGCACTGGCTTTAGGTGCCCTGCCTCTTAAATGAGAAAACTTTATTTTAATGAAGGTCAGAAAATTTCCCAAGGTTACAAAGTTAATCAGCAATGGCACTAGATTTAGAAGAGGGGCCCTCTGGCTCCTGACCCTATACTTCTAACCACTACATTGTCCTGGCACGTATTCCCTTGCTCTGAAGACTGGGTATAAGAAAGGCAACTTGAGATAATTAGTAAGGCAGAATAAAGAATAAAGGAACACCCCCTCCATTGAACTCATGTGAGAAAACACATAAGAAAAAGATGGTGAAGTCTCTTCACTCACTGGCTATGTATGCTGAGTCACTCCAGTCAGTTCAGTTGAGTCGCTCAGTCGTGTCCAACTCTTTGCGACCCCATGGACCGCAGCACGCCAGGTCTCCCTGTCCATCACCAACTCCCAGAGTCCACCCGAACTCAGGTCCATTGAGTCAGTGATGCTATCCAACCACCTCATCCTCTGTCGTCCTCTTCTCCTCCTGCCCTCAATCTTTCCCAGCATCAGGGTCTTTTCAAATGAGTCAGCTCTTCACATCAGGTGGCCAAAGTATTAGAGTTTCAGCTTCAGCATCAGTCCTTCCAATGAATATTCAGGACTGATTTCCTTTAGGATGGACTGGTTGGATCTCCTTGCTGTCCAAGGGACTCTCAAGAGTCTTCTCCAACACCACAGTTCAAAAGCATCAATTCTTCAGCACTCAGCTTTCTTTATAGCCCAACTCTCACATCCATACATGACTACTGGAAAAACCATATCTTTGACTAGCGGACTTTTGCTGGCAAAGTAATGTCTCTGCTATTTAATATGCTGTCTAGGTTGGTCATAGCTTTTCTTCCAAGGAGGAAGCGTCTTTTAATTTCATGGCTGCATTCATCATCTGCAGTGATTTTGGAGCCCCCCAAAATAAAGTCTGCCACTGTTTCCACTGTTTGGCCATCTATTTGCCATGAAGTGATGGGACCAGATGAAGCAGCAGCTGTGCAGTGCTTGAGAAACTGTAAGGAGATACCCCAGGCCCAAGAACAAAGGAGAAGCCCCAGCAAGATGGTAGGAGGGGCAAAATCATGTTTAGAATCAAACCCCATACACACCAGAAACGCTCAGAGGGCTCAAACAAACTTTGTGTGCACCAGGACCCAGAGACCCCACAGAGACAGCCAGAACTGTGTTTGAGCGAATCCTGCAGAGGTATGGGTCAGCAGTGGCCTACCGCACGGGCAGGGGCTCTGGGTGCAGGAGGCCTGGGTATGGCATAAGCCCTCTTGGAGGAGGTCGCCATTAACCCCACCATAGGGCTGCCAGAACTTACACAGGACTGGGAAATAGACTCTTGGAGAGCACACACAGAACCTTGTGTGCACCAGGACCCAGGACAAAGCAGCAGTGACCCCACAAGAGACTGACCCAGACTTGCCCGTGAGTGTCCAGGAGTCTCCAGCAGAGGCGTGGGTCAGCGGTGGCCTGTTGCAGGGTCGGGGGCACGGAGTGCAGCAGTGCATGCATGGGACCTTTGGAAGGAGGTAGCCATTATCTTCCATTACCTCCACCATAGCTTGGCCCCAGGAGTCACTCCTGTAATAGTTACCAAATGCTTAGCATATGCTAAGAACCATCAGAGTACCCTCTGAATGGTGGGCCTGCCTTTCCTTAGATGTGCGAATCAGAGCAAGTTATTTAGTCCCTTTAAGCCGGCTCACATCCACATCTATGTAAGAGGGTGCGGTAACAGCGCCAAACCTACAAGGTACCAGAATTAATGAATAGAACTCACTTGAAATAGAACCTGGCCCATAGAAAGTGCTAGAAAAGGTTAACTACCATCATTCTCACCATCATGGCTAGCTCTGGCTCATACAGTACCTAATCTCAGAAACATCAGAGCAACTGTATACTTAATGGTTTGTGATGCTGAAAGGTCTCTTGTCACTTTAAATAACTAACTCATACTCTCTCTTTTCTCTTATTTGTGGATTATTTACACCAGGAAAATCAAGTACTTTATAAATAAATGAAAACGAGGTCATGTACAAGTAAGTAATATAGTTTTCCTCTTTTGAATGAGAAGCAAACTCCAAAGGCTTAAGTTTTGTTCTTTGATTATAAAAATCTACCAACAATCCAATTAGAAAAAAGTATCACTGAACCATAATCATTTCATTTAACTTAATGTAGCCTGCATTTTATTAAAATGACTTGATTTACAGGCAACTCTACTTAAAAGCATATCAGATCATTTAAATTGGAGATGCTGCACCTTATTGTCGAACTTCCGAATACATCACTTGTGGTTTTAATAGACCCTCACAAATTTCTTTGAAACTCCTGTTATTAAGAAGTGGCAGTTAAATCTCCTCTCCTTGAGTGAGGCCTGGTCATCATGACTCATTTCCAGGCACAGAATATAGAAGCAAACTGGGTCACAGAGCATGGTGGCTTCCTCAGTGACCTCTTCCTTGGATCATTTGCACTGGGGAAAATCACCTGCCATATCATTAAGACACTTGGGCAGCCCTGTGGAGACGCACACAGAGCAAAGAACTGTGGCTTCCTGCCAACAGCTAGCAAGGGACTGGGGCCTTTTGCCAAGAGCCATGTGAGTGAGCCTTCCTAGGATCACATCTCCCAGCTCCAGTCAAGCCTTCCTGAGCCAGAACCACCCCTAAGCCGTTCCCAAAAACCTGGTCCTCAGAAATTTTAAGATAATGAATGTTTGTTGTTTTACACTAAATTTGGGAGTAATCTGTTACACAACATCTCTTTTCAAATCAAATTTATTATATTGTTTTCGAGAATTTCTAGAAGAATTACTGAAGCAACTGGAGATACTGGATAATACAAACTAGCAAAAGCCAAATGACTTCCTGGCTTGTTAGGCAACTCATGCAAAGATCTGGGAAAACAGGTATCCCAGAGCAGCTTAAGCTTTATCAGTAAAGCAGATAGGTAGTGAAATCAAAGGTGTAGCTTTTACTTGTGAAACTATGTTTTACTTGAAATTGGTTACATTACATGAAAATGTATGACTAATAACTTCTTTATTTCAAATTTCCCACAGACATCTCAGACCTCTTAGGAGACTTCTAACAGAGTTTGCTTTTTTGGCACTAATTGATATTTTTTTAACATTATATATTCGGAGGTAAAGATCTAAGAACTCATCATCTTTTACTACCTACTCACTTCAAAAGGTCTTGACCTTCTAATACTGAAAATAAACAAAAATAACTTGCATTGAGAAAAGGATTTTGTAATTTTAATATTAAATGTCACAACTAATGGGTCATCAACACAATGCTCTGGTTTACCCACAAGTGTGGCAGGAGTAAGGAGGATCTCAGTGCTAAAAGGTCAGTAGAATCATCCCCTTCAATAAACTTTAGAGTATGTATTGTTGCCCCTTCATAAAGTGAAGAGTTAGGAAAATCGGGCACCTGACATTGTATTCTTTTAACACTATAACTAAGTTTCTTAACTTAGAAACTTCTTTCTTACAATTTTCTGTCCCAGTTGTGTCTGTGAGGCTTTCATCCCTCATTTAGGCTACAGTCAACACCCTTTATCCGGAGAAGGCAATGGCACCCCACTCCAGTACTCTTGCCTGGAAAATCCCATGGATGGAGGAGCCTGGTAGGCTGCACTCCAGGGGATCTCGAAGAGTCGGACACGACTGAGAGACTTCACTTTCACTTTTTCACTTGCATGCATTGGAGAAGGAAATGGCAACCCACTCCAGTGTTCTTGCCTGGAGAATCCCAGGGACGGCGGAGCCTGGTGGGCTGCCATCTATGGCGTCACACAGAGTCGAACACGACTGAAGCGACTTAGCAGCAGCAGCAGCAGCAGCAAACGCCCTTTATCAGCCTTCCTTACTCTAGTCTCTCTCTCCTCCAATATGTCCATTCATTTATGCTACCTCAGTTATTGTTCTAAAACACAAACTTATCTGGTAACTGGCCCCTAATTCAAAAGTTTTGCATGCACCTACTGCTGTACTCCCCCACCCACCCCAACCAGCCCCCAAATCTATGATTTGTATCCCTGAACTATGGCCTGGAAAGATAGACGCTGAGTGATAATAGAGATAAAAAGTTGCAAACCACTGCTACAAGCTTTGAGCATGAGCTCTAGGCAAAAAGAAAACTTATTCTCATGGACTTAGATTCAAATAGATTTTAAAACACAGCTGTAATATGAAAGGCTATTTTTTGTTTTTAAGTACTACTGCAAAAACATGCACTTTTTCAAGATAAGTTATTTTACATGGATCATCTTCAGAGCTAAAAATCAGAAGCTAAACTACTAATTTATAAAGATAACTTTTTTCCTTCAAACTTTCTAAAATAATCTCAATGCTTACTGAATTCACATATCTGTGAATATCTGTTTTATTTTATACTAATGCAATATCTACATTAAAGGTAAAAGTTCTGAGCATATGTTCACAAGACAAAACTTTAAAGCTATGGAATAAGTGGTAATATTCAGTTTTAAGATAGAAATAATCTGGAAACAAGTGAAACTAAGGTTCAATGTAGAGGCTCTTAAACCAATATAAATAAGTCTTGATTAATCAAATCAGGATAGTATTCTAGCATATTAGTCATTTG
Source organism: Capricornis sumatraensis (assembly GCF_032405125.1). Classification (NCBI taxonomy): domain Eukaryota; kingdom Metazoa; phylum Chordata; class Mammalia; order Artiodactyla; family Bovidae; genus Capricornis; species Capricornis sumatraensis. The sequence continues at coordinate 132,660,076 of NC_091092.1, read as the reverse complement.
ACTTTTTACTTAGTACTCTTACAACAGTGGTTGCAGAAAAAAACAGGTAACTCAAACCAGTTAAGTTTTACCTCCAGTCACAGCTCTGGAGGAGGCTAGGGGAAAGAAAGCAGCAGGAAGGAAGATTTGGATGCAGATTATTTATAAAATACTAGGCAATTAATTTGAGCTTTTCCTGTTCTGTATCACCACACATCAAAGTTGACTGTATATTTTACACATAAAATGAAAACAGATGTGTGAGTATATTAGAAAAATGATACATGCTAACCTAAATATAGGCAACAAATTATCACCTTTATCCATCCTTCTCTTCCAGTCTCCCAACAAATAAACAATGTTTCTATTAAATGCTAAAGAATACATTTGGCATTATAAATTTCAGAACCAGGTCTGGTACAGGAAGATCCTAAAAGAGCACTATATTATATACAAATGAAAGCTATAAAATTCTCTAAGAAACCAATCGATAGACTGTGACCAATGCAAAGTGTCTTTGGAATTCTACCTTTGGGAAAAAGGTAGAATTATAACACTCAACTGTAAACTTCACCTCATAATATTAAACATAATCTTATGAGCATAAATCACAGAGATAATCATTTTTCCAACATACAGGACATTGTTTACCTAGTAAATTAACTTGACTACAGAATAGGCTCACTGTTAAAACTTCTTCTACCTATTATATAACTAGAAGTCATTTGTTGAGGCCTGCCCAAGTCAAATCTCCCCTTTCTCTTTCCCAGCAACACTTAGTGTATCTGAAATTTGAATGAATGTGATCCACTGAGAGAATCAGGAAAGATTAAAGGTTCTTGATGCCATACTAAGGACTTCTAACTTTCTCTAAGGAATGTTAAACCACTGAAAGATTTCAAAAATAGAAACCACAGGATTGTACTTCTGAGTAATAAAGATCCTGGTGACAGTGTTGAAGATGGGGGAGTGAAGTGACACTGGAGGTGAAGTCATAAATTAGGAAATAATTACAAGTACTTAATTAAAGGGAGACTTTGGAAGACAACCTGGCAGTGAACAGAAATGCATACACCTAGAAATTTCATTTCTAGATATCAACCAAGAGAAATAATCCTACATAATAATGAAGACTTTTTCTGGAATGTTCACTGTGCTATTTTTTTTTTTAAAAAGCAAAAACTTCAATGACCACCAATAGGGGAATGAATAGATATGGATGGAATATCATATTATAGCTAAGAGGAATGAATTAAATGTGTATCATTGAGCCTCTTGATGAAGGTGAAAGAGGAGAGCAAAAAAGCTGGCTTAAAACTCAATATTCAAAAAAGTAAGATCGTGGCATCTGGTCCCATCACTTCACGGCAAATAGATGAGGAAAAAAAATGAAAGCAGTGACGGATTTTATTTTCTCGAGCTTCAAATCACTGTGGATGGTGACTGCTGCCATGAAATTAAAACACGCTTGCTCCTTGGAAGAAAATCTACGACAAACCTAGACAGCATATTAAGAGGCAGGGACGTTACTTTGCCGACAAAGGTCCATCTTGTCAAAGCTATGGTTTTTTCAGTAGTCGTGCATGGATATGAGAGTTGGACCATAAGAAGGCTCAGTGCCAAAAAATTGATGCTTTTGAATTGTGGTGTTGGAGCAGACTCTTGAGAGTCCCTTGGACTGCAAGGAGATCAAACCAATCAATCCTAAAGGAAATCAATCCTGAACATTCATTGGAAAGACTGATGCTAAAGCTACAATACTTTGGCCACCTGATGCAGAGATGACTCATTGGAAAAGATCCTGATCTGGGAAAGACTGAAGGCAAAAGTTGAAGGGGGAGGCAGAGGATGAGATGGTTAGATAACACCATCTACTCAATAGGCATAAATTTGAGCAAACTCAGGGAGATAGCAAACTCAGGACAGGGAAGCCTGGTGTGCTGCAGTCCAAGGGGTTGCAAAGAGTCAGACATGACTTAGACTGAACAGCAACATTGTGGCTTGATTTCAAAAATCAAATGAAAAAAATTAAGTTGCAGAAATATGTATACTCTGGTATATTACATATCAAAATCAAAACAGATAAAACAGCATAATATACTTTGCTTACCTACAATGGCTACATTCCCTGGCTGCTTTTTCTGTGCCAGGCACTGTTCTAAGCACTTTGGACTAATGCACTTATTCCTCAGAACATCCTTACACTATAGGTACTATTATCCTCAGATGGGGAAACTGAGACATGGAATTTCAGGATCTTCACAAAGGCCTGCAGATTGGAAGTGACAGAGACAGGATTCAAACATAGGCTGCTGCTGCTAAGTTGCATCAGTCATGTCCGACTCTGTGCGACGCCATAGACGGCAGTCCACCAGGCTCTGCCGTCCCTGGGATTCTCCAGGCAAGAACACTGGAGTGGGTTGCCATTTCCTTCTCCAATGCATGCAAGTGAAAAGTGAAAGTGAAGTCACTCAGTCCTGTCTGACTCAGCCACCCCATGGACTGCAGCCTACTAAGCTCCTCCGTCCGTGGGATTTTCCAGGCAAGAGCACTGGAGTGGGTTGCCATTGCCTTCTCCCTCAAACATAGGCAGCCTGGTCCAAAATTAAAAAGCAAAGGTGTAAGGATTCATGACAAATTCTGGTGACTCTCTATTCTGGAGAAGAAAGATATCAGAGTAGGGGAGTGGAGCCAGACAGAGACTTTAGCCATACTTGAGATACTGTTTCAAGGATATACTCAAATATAATATTACAAATAAGATGAACACAATGTTCATTTCCCCCCATCATAAAGTAAATATATAAAATAAGTTTGGGGAAAAAGATGCTCAAGTGTCCATCCTGTTTGACTATGGCTGGTGGGAGTATGGGGACTGTTCTTATAATTTCTTTGCAGTTTTCTCTTGCAACAAGCTAAAATGTCTCCAGACATGGTCAAAAAGTCCCCCGGGGGACAAAACTGCCCCAGGTGAGAACTATCTTAATTTACACATCACACACAATACCAGGCTGGATGAAGCACAAGCTGGAATCAAGACTGCCGGGAGAAATATCAATAACCTCAGATACACAGATGACACCACCCTTATGGCAAAAAGTGAAGAACTAAAGAGCCTCTTGATGAAAGTGAAAGAGGAGAGTGAAAAAGTTGGTTTAAAACAACATTCAGAAAACTAAGATCATGGCATCTGGTCCCATCACTTCATGGCAAATAGATGGGGAAACAGTGGAAACAGTGAGAGACTTTATTTTCTTGGGCTTCAAAATCACTGCAGATGGTGACTGCAGCCATGAAATTAAAAGACAATTGCTCCTTGGAAGAAAAGCTATGACCAACCTAGACAGCATAATAAAAAGCAAAGACATTACTTTGCCAACAAAGGTCCAGTCAAAGCTATGGTTTTTCCAGTAGTCATGTATGGATGTGAGAGATGGACTATAAAGAAAGTTGAGGGCCGAAGAATTGATACTTTTGAGCTGTGGTGTTGGAGAAGAGTCCCTTGGATTACAAGGAGATCCAACTTGTCAATCCTAAAGGAAATCAGTCCTGAATATTCACTGGAAGGACTGATGCTGAAGCTGAAACTCCAATACTTTGGCCTCCTGATGCGAAGAACTGACTCACTGGAAAAGACTTTGATGCTAGGAAAGATTGAAGGCGGAAGAAGGGGACAACAGAGGATGAGATGATTGGATGGCATCACTGACTCAATGGACATGAGTTTGAGTAAACTCTGGGAATTGGTGATGGACAGGGAGGCCTGGCGTGCTGCAGTCCATGGGGTCGCAAGGATTCGAACACACTGAAGACGCTTTATATCTTTAAACTTTACATAACTCTTTCAAAGATTTCAAAATTAAATCCTTTGTTAAGTATCTCATACTCCAAGTGAGAGAGATGTTGCAGAAGTGAAGAAAGTTGCAAGTGAAGTAATTCCCAAATAGAGAAAGCACTAGGAATAATCTAGTTGTCATTCCAGAGAAAGAGGTGCACAGGCCTGGGGATGCCCACTTCCTAACCGGTCTTCCGCAATAACGGGACTAGGAGCCAAGCCCAGCCCCGCTACCTCTCGGCGAAAGTCGGGTCAGGGAACAAGCCGCCAGCCCTACCTCTACGCGTGAGACCCTTGCTCAGCACAACAGCAACAACCCCGCAGCCGCAACGCCAAAAATACGTACAGTGTCCTGCTGCTCCAAACCTCCCGCCTGCGCGCTGCATCTTGGGAGGTCCAGGCCGCAGGCTGCGTCCAGCGCAGAGGAGGTGGAGCCTGCCCATCCGGCCAGAACTCGGTTGCCATGGGAACCTGAGGAGGCGGGGCCTCCGGGGAATGTTGTAAAAGTGAATGGCAACCGAAGCTCGCACGGGCGGACCTTTGCCAGGGAAGAGCCCGAGATTCGCGGGCTGGCGGGGGAGGGTCCGCAGTTCAGGGGACGTCGGGGGCGGGGTCTGAACGCGAAACGAATGGAAAGCCAAGTTGAGGGCCTGGTCCCGCCTCCAGACCCGAGCGACGCACCAGATTGGGCGGTGTGGCGACGCTTCCGCCTTCCTTCCGTTGTCACGCGACCGCCTCCACCTCCCGCCCTTCCCTCTTTACCTCCTGGCCAGCTTTCCCAGTGCTGAGATATTCGGACCGCAGCTGTGGAAAGGAGCGACGCCAACTCTGATCATGTCGACGACCGCTACTATCGCCGAGGTGAGGAGCTGACCGGATCACTGCCGTGCCCCTCTATCCCGGACCCCGAAGCCGCCTCTGAGGCTAGGGGGCCACACGCCCAGGTGCAGGTGGGCTGGGCAGAGGGGAAGTAGGATGGTGCCTGTAACGTCTAAGCGTCCCTTCGTGTCTCTCTTCTAGTATCAAGCCCAGAATAAAGCCAAGCTCATCTCTGAGGTTCGACGGAGGTTTGAAGCTGAGTATGTGACAGGTGGGTACCGCGCGATCTTGGTGTTGAGGCAGGTGTGCCATGAGCGGCCCCAACTTTGCTGAGATGTTTGCTTGGGTCTCTGTGGAAGCCGACAGGGACCATTTCGATCCTCACGAGGACCGTGCCTTACACGTTTTCTAAGTTTTCTCTCCTTAATATGGCAAAGATAATGCTCCAGTTGGCCAAGTGACGTGTCTCTTGCTTCCTAAAAGGTTAATGTGAGTTAGAAATTCGTGTTTCAAGTATCTCAAGTTTATGGAACTTTCAGGACACTTGTTAGGCCCTCAGCTCAGATGACGCCGTTCCTCTGCTGACCTATCAGTATCAGGAACAACAATCGAGAAAATGAACCTGGAAATTGCCAAAATATTATTCACGTGTGCTTAATTGGGTATCTGAATCCCTAGGTTAGTTTGCCTTATTCCACTTTATACCACCCAGCAGGTGCCCGCGAAGTAGGCCCCCCTGTGCTGGAGCAGGTTCTTTTCATCTCACACTGTACCTAGCAAAGTACCCGTGCGTCCCAAATTGATTTATTGGGTGAACCTCTCTGTCCACATATCACAGATAACTGGAGTTGTCCAATATTTAACTGATGATTTAATACCTGTACAGTAATTTTCAAAATCCTGCAGGATAATTTATTGTAAGTACAGACTAAAGACCAATCCTGACCCTTGCTCTTAATAGCTTGCTTGTCTTTTCTGAGCCCCTGATTCCATATTTGTGAAGTTTGACTAACTAGGAGGATTAAATGAAAATATGTATAGCAAACTGTGTAGCATGGGGTTAGCATATAGTAGGCTCTCAGTAAGTAGTTTTCCTCAGTAGTCTTTTTGGTTACATGAAAGAAGTTCAGGTTCTACATCTTGACTTCAGTGCTGAGGGTTCCCTGCAACTTTAGATGGCACTAGCTTGTATGTCAGTTGATGACCTAGAACAAATAAAGAAATCTGTTCTGAATAACCTGGTCAGTAAATCTTCTCATCCCTCCCTGTCAATTTTCTTCACACCCCAAATCTTGTACTAGAGAGTTGCAAAAGCATTTATTTCACTTTTAGCCCAATGAGATAGCTGGTTCCAATAAAGAGATAATTCTAAAATTGATTTCTGTGGAAACATAATTCTTAGCTGTATGCTGCTGCTGCTGCTGCTAAGTCGCTTCAGTCGTGTCCAACTCTGTGCGACCCCAGAGATGGCAGCCTACCAGGCTCTTCTGTCCCTGGGATTCTCCAGGCAAGAACACCGGAGTGGGTTGCCATTTCCTTCTCCAATGCATGAGAGTGAAAAGTGAAAGTGAAGTTGCTCAGTCGTGTCCGACTTCGCGATCCCATGGACTGCAGCCCACCAGGCTCCTCCATCCATGGGATTTTCCAAGCAAGAATACTGGAGTGTGGTGCCATTGCCTTCTCCGTCTTAGCTGTATAGTTTATAATATTGTGAAGTAACCCAGAACTTGACCTAATGTGCTAGTACTCACCAGTAGTAGTTTACTTAGGCCCAAGGGAGGAAGCAGGATATAGCCTGGAGAATTTAGTAATAGATAAAATCTTAAAGGTCATCTCTGTCCAACCTTCTCGTTTTTACAATGAAGAAAGTGAACTCTGGAGAGAGTAAATGATTTGCTCAAACTCCTTGGTAGCTAAGATGGGACTGGTGCTCAGGTCTTCTGAATTCACTGTAGTAATCTTTTGGCAACACCAACATACCTAATTAGATCATGGCCCTCCCCAGCTTGAAACCCTCTAGTACCATTCTACTGTGTTTAGAAAAAAAGAAAAAATCTCAGTTATTTTTGGTGGCCTGTAGCACCATCCTCATGTTACTACTTTTCTTGCTCAGTGCAGATTTCACCACTGCCCACAATAAGAAACGTATTATATATTGCAGTCTAGTACACACTCATACATATCATTGAAGCAGCAGTTCATTAAAGAATACTTATGTTGAAAACCTATGACTCCCTGGTATACTGATGCACAAAATTAACATCATAACCTACAAATGTGACCCACAGAATAGGGTAACCAGCTTCTTTTATGCCCTTCAAACTGACTTGAGTCTGTTTCCATCTCGGGACCTTTCCATTTCTCTGCCTAGAAGACCACCAAGCATAGCTAGGTTCTGCTTTTCCATCTTGGTTTAAATGTATCTGAGAGACCTTTGCTGTTTATTAAATGGCCTCCCTGTCTTGTCTCCATTACAGTTCTTATCATAACCTATAACTCTGGTTATTACATGGCCTCCCTGTCTTGTCTCCTTTATGGTTATCATCACCTGTAATCGCCCTCGTTCATTTGTTGACTTATTATTGTTCATTTCCTTCAGTAAAATGTGGGTCTGGGGCAACCTGTGGGCCATGAGGGCAGGGTCTGACTCACCTCTGTTACTTAGCACACACAGTTCTCAATACATAGTCATTGACTGAATATAGCAATGCTTAAATATAAATATACATATACTTATGAAGATGAGTCCAAGTCTGTATGAAGGGCTGTCCTGTCTCCTCTCCCCCACAAAAATCTGGCAGAGAGCGGTCCTCACAGAATGTCTCATAAAGACCAGTGTTATTTCAAAGTAAAGCACTGTGTGGCATTAAGTATAAGGAGGGTTTTGTGTGAAAACCAAATATGTGTGAATGAGTTATCTGCACAGCCATGGCAAATACTGATTTAATTAATTTAAAGACTTGCATTGGTAAGGAAAAGAAAAATTCTTGAGGCTTTCTCCCCTTAAAGTTTCAGTTGTTTTGTGAAATAGAGCATTGGGTAAAGGTAGAGTGGGAAACTGGCACAAAGGGTTTTATGATTTGTCTGTGTTCTCCCTTTCAAGTTTACTTTTTAGAAGTTAGCTAGATATTGAGACTAACCACTTTCCTCCTTCCTCTTTGATTCTCCCCTTTCTCTCACCATTAACAATATTTTGTTTCAGAAGTAGCTTTAGGCAGACTTAAGCAAACATGTTTTTCCTAAAGGAAAATATTATCTGCAGTTTATCAGTTTACACAGTGGCTGAACTCCAACAGCTCTTTTGGGGGTGGGTTCTTGGAAATTCCAAGCATGTTTTTGTTTCCACAGAAATTATTACCAATTATGGATAGATTTGTAGCTGCGAAAAGAACAAATTCGGAGGTCATAATTGTTGTAGCACTGCTAATTGTCCTTTTTAATCCCTCATTGTTTCTCTGAGAAATTTCATGCTGAGTCTCAAATGAGAAACTTTTCCCATCATCTCTTCCTCTTTCTTGTGGCCAGGGCAAGAGACTACTCTTGTGACAAAAATTTATTCCGTTCCTGTCTAATTGTGGGAAGCAGTGTGCCAATATTAGAGATAGAGCCCCTTCCTGAACTACTACAATCTAGTAAAGGTGTTGAGACAGAAATATTAAAGGCAAATGCTGTCCAGAAGAATAGGAATGCTAAAATCATTTCTGTAGGAGTCCAAGACCAGGAAAGATAACATCTAATTTGGGTGACTGGGTTAGCACAGTTGGAAAAACCTTCTCAGAAAAAGCGGTATTTCTCAAGAACTTTGGGAGATGCTAGAACTCGGCCAGCCAGATACCGAATGTGATTCAGGTGGATCACATAGTCCAGGTTGAGATGCTTAAGTGAGAAGGTATGGGGCATGTTTGAGAAGCCAGAGGAAGTCCACTTTGATGATCCTTAAGGAGCACACGTGACTAAAAACAGTGGGCGTATAGCGTGGAGATCCATGGCCACTGAAGCAATACATTTGTACTCAACTGAGGCTTGTGGGTTTTATTATTTTAGGCTTGTTCTGATTCTACAAGTATGTGAATTTATTTAAATAAATTTGTGTTATACCAAAAACAGTCCAGGGGATCTCCCATAAACTTATCATACAGAGCTATAGCCCTTCTAACAGTGAACGAACTTTTTTCTATACATTAAAACACTTAAAAGATCATTCTGTATGTAGTTTTCTGTGTTCTATTTTTTATTGCCATGATTTTATTTCCCCATATTAGGAAGTAACCAACATTTAACATTAGTTAATATTCAGTCCTGTAAATAAAAGAGAATTTTCTTTTATCTGAAAAAGCCTCTTTTGGATATTTAGATTCTTTCCCTTTTTTTGTTCGTTAATATAATATTTTGTGCAGTAGTTCAGATTGTTTCCTGAATAGTCATGTCTAGAAGTAGAGTTATTGGTTTGAAGAGTGAATAGTTTAGGATACTTGACATGTGTGCTTAATTCTCCTCCATATAAATTGCACCAAGCTTAATTCCCACCAGTACACAGGAAAGTGTTAGGGTCACTACAGCCTTACCCAGATTAGGATCATCTCTTAATGCTTTTTTCTTGGTTTTAATTTGCATTTGATTACTAGTGATAATAAACTTCATCTATTTATATCCATTTGTAGTTTAAAATTCTTTTTTTTATTAGTGTGTGGCTTTTAAAATTGGTTTGGCCTTTTCTTGTTTGTCTCTCTGACTTTTTTTCATTTTTTGAATGAATGTATTCAAAATTACCCATTCCTTTGTGGTTTCTTCCATTACTGTTACGTTAAATAAATTGTCTCTTATTCAGTAACTTTTCTAGTGCTTTTGTTTTGTGTTGGTCTCTTATTTCTTAATTTTGAAATATATTTTCATACAAAATGTGTAAAACAAAAAATAAACACCCATATACTCGCTACTCAGAACTTTCTGTGTACCCCCAACCCTGCCATTCACATGGTAGTTGCCTATCCTGCATTTGCTGTTACTCAATCTCTTGCTTTTCATTAGCTTTGCCACCTGTGATGTATTCCTCACCACTGCTTGATTAAGTTTGCCTCTTTTTTGAACTGGAAATCAAAGCTGCATATATTTCTCCATGATTTGCATCTGTTGCTCAAGAGTCATTCTTACTGTAGTTGATTCCTTTTTACAGTCGTGGTGTATCAACAGTTCACAGAATGAAAATACCAATTGATGAATTTGGGGTTCTTTCTAGATTTTACTACCATGTATAATGCTGCTATAAACATTCTTAAACATATCTGATGCCTAGACTTTGTCTAGAGCAGTGGTTCTCAAAATTGGTCTAGGAACTATAGTTTCTTGAGATGATTTCAAAGAGCTTCTGAGTCCAAACTATTTCCATAATAACACTAAGACATCATTTTCCTCTTTCACTGGCATTCTCTCACAAGCACACAGTGGGGTTTCCCAGAGATTACATGGCATGTGATGATATTACTCTGACAGATGATAGAATAAAGTACTTGTGTGTGGTTATATTTAAATTTTTTCTCAGTTATGATACCTAATGTAGTAACTACCAGTAAATATAACCCATAGAAACAAAAATGCTTGGGGCTGGTGCACTGAGATGACCCAGAGGGGTGGTATGGGGAGGGAGGGGGGTTCAGAATGGGGAACACGTGTATACCTGTGGCGGATTCATGTTGATGTATGGCAAAACCAATACAATATTGTAAAGTAATTAACCTCCAATTAAATTAATTTAAAAAAGTCTTTAGAGGCCTCAGTTATTTTTTAAAATCATTATTTTACATTGAATTATAGTTGATTTACAGTATTGTAATAGTTTCAGATGTACAGCAAGGGGACTCAGCCATACATATATATACATGTATCCATTTTCCCCCAAACTCCCCTTTCATCCAAGCTGCTGCATAACACTGAGCAGAGTTCCCTGTGCTATACAGTAGGATCTTATTGGTTGTCCATTTTAAATATAGCAATTTGTACTTGTCATTCCCAAACTCCTAACCATCCCTTAACCTCATCTTTCCCCCCTGGCAACCATAAGTTCATTCTCTAAGTGTGTGAGTCTGTTTGTGTTTTGTCAATAAGTTCATTTGTATCATTTCTTTTTAAATTCCACATATAAGGGATGTCATGGGGTATTTCTTCTTGTCTGAGGTAACTCAGTGTGACTATCTCTGGGTCTATTCGTGTTGCTACAAATGGCATTATTTCACTCTCTTTTATGGCTGGGTAATATTCCGTTGTGTATACGTATTGCATCTTCTTTGCGTATTCCTCGGTCAGTGGACGTTTCAGTTCCTTCCGTGTCTTGGCTATTGTAAACAATGCTGCACTGAACAGTGTGGTGCATGTAGCCTTTGATATCATGTTTTCCTCTGAATATGCCCAGAATGGGATTGCAGGGTGATATGGTAGCTCCATTTTTAGTTTTTTAAGGAACTTCCATACTGTTCTCCATAACACTTGTAGAAACTTAACATTTCTACCAACAATGTAGGAACGTTCCCTTCTCTCCATATCCTCTCTCGAATTTGTTGTTTGGATTTTTTGATGATAGCCATCTTGAGTGGTGTGATATCTCCTTGTAGTTTTTATTCCCATTTCTCTAAAAATTAGTGATGTTGAACATCTTTTCATGTGCCCCTTGGCCATCTGTATATCTTCTTTGGAGAAATGTCTCTTTAGGTCTTCTGCCCATTTTTTGATTGGATTGTTTTGAGTATATTAAGTGTCATGAGCTGTTTGTAAATTTTGGAGACTAATCCCTTGTCAGTCACATCATTTGCAAATATTTTCTCCTAATCTCTGGGTTAGAAGAATTGATGCTTTTAAACTGTGGTATTGGAGAAGACTCTTAAGAGTCCCTTGGCCTGCAGGGAGATCCAACTAGTCCATCCTAAAGGAGATCAGTCCTGGGTGTTCATTGGAAGGACTGATGCTGAAGCCCCAACACTTTGGCTACCCAATTCGAAGAACAGACTCATTGGGAAAGACCCTGATGCTGGAAAAGATTGAATATGGGAGGAGAAGGGGACGACAGGATGAGATGGTTGGATGGCATCACTGACTCCATGGACCTGAGTTTGAGTAAACTCCAGGAGTTGGTGATGGACAGGGAGGCCTGGCATGCTGCAGTCCATGGGGTCGCAAAGAGTCGGACATGACTTAGTGACTGAAGTGACTGAACTGGGTTATCTTTTTGTTTTTTTTAATTGTTTCCTTCACTGTGCAAAAGCTTTTAAGTAGGTCCCATTTGTTTATTTTTATTTTCATTATTCTGGGAGACAGATTGAAAAAAAGTATTGCTGGGATTTATGACAGAGTGTGTTCTGCCTATGTTTTCCTCTAGGAGTTTTATAGTGTCTGCTCTCACATTTAGGTCTTTAATACATTTTGAGCTTATTTTTGTGTATTGTGTTTAAGAATGATCTGATTTCATTTTTTTACGTGTGGCTATCTGATTTTCCCAGCACCATTTGTTGAAGAGATTGTCTTTCCAACATTGTGAAGTCTTGCCTCCTTTGTCATAGGTTAATTGGCCATAGGTGCATGGGTTTATTTCTAGGCTTCGTGTCCTGTTCCATTGATCTGTATTTCTGTTTTTGTGTCAGTACCATAGTGTTTTGATGACTATAGCTTTGTAGTATAGTCTGAAGTCAGGGAGCCTGATTCCTCCAACTCCATTTTTCTTTCTCAAGATTGCTTTGGCTGTTTGGTGTCTTCTGTGTCTCCATACAAATTTTGGTTCTAGTTCTGTGAAGAATGCCATTGGTAACTTGATGGGGATTGCAATCTGTAGATTGCCTTTGGTAGTATAGTCAGTTGCATGATACTGATTCTTCCAGTCCATGAACATGATTTATTTCTTTCCATCCATCTGAGTCAGAGTACAGATCTCCTCTCTCCTTAGGTAGGTTTATTCCTAAGTATTTTATTCTTTTTGATGATGGTAGATGGGATTGTGTCTTGAATTTCTTTTTCATCTTTTGTTGTTAGTGTATAAAAATGCAACAGATTTCTGTGTATTTGTAACCTGCAACTTTACCACATTCATTGAGTTCTAGTAGTTTTCTGGTAGCATCTTTAGGATCATCTATGTGTAGTATCATGTCATGTGTGAACAGTGACAGTTTAACTTTTCCAGTTTAGATTCCCTTTGTTTCTTTTTCTTCTCTGATTGCTGTATGTAGCTAGGACTTTCAAAATTATTTTGAATAAAACTGAGAGTGGACATCCTTGTCTTGTTCCTAATCCTAGAGGGAAAGCTTTCAGTTTTTCACCATTGAATATGATGTTAGCTGTAGGTGTGTCATATATGGCCTTTATTATGTTGAGGTAGATTCCCTTTATGCCCACTTTTGGAGAGTTTTTAATCTTAAATGGCTGCTGAATATTGTCAAAAACTTTTTTGGAGTCTATTGAGATGGTTATATGATTTTTATTCTTCAATTTGTTGATGTAGTGTATCACACTGATTGATTTGCAGATGCTGAAAAATCCTTACATCCCTGGGATAAATCACACTTGATCCTGTTGTAAGATTCTTTTAATCTGTTGTTGAATTCGGATTGCTAATATTTTATTGAGGATGTTTGCATCTGTGTTCATCAATGACATTGGCCTGTAATTTTCTTTTTTGTGGTATCTTTATGTGATTTTGGTATCAGGGTGATTGTGGCCTCATAGAATGAATTTGGGAGCTTTCCATCCACTGCAATTTTTTGGAAGAGTTTTACAAGGATAGGTGTTAGCTTTTATCTAAATGTTTGATAGAATTTGCCTGTGAAGCCATCAGGTCCTGGACTTTTGTTGGGAGTTTTTTTAAATCACATTTTCAGTGCTGGTGATTGATCTGTGCATATTTTCTATTTCTTTCTGTTTCAGTCTTGGGAGACTGTACCTTTCTAAGAAATTGTCCATTTCTTCCAGGTTGTCCATTTTATTGGCATATGGTTGCTTCTGGTAGCCTCTTAGGATCCTTTGTATTTTTGTAGAGTCAGTTGTAACTTCTTCATTTCTAATTTTATTGATTTGAGTCCTCTCCATTTTTTCCTTAATGAGCCTAGCTAAAGGTTTAGCAATTGTGTTTCTTTTCAAAGAACCAGTCTTTAGTTTTCATTGATCTTTTCTATTGTTTTCTTCATTTTTCACTTATTTCTGCTCTGATCTTTATGATTTCTTTCCTTCCACTCACTTTGGATTTTGTTTGTTCTTTCTGTATTTGTTTTAGGTGTAAGTTTAGGCTGTTTGAGATTTTTCTTGTTTCTTGAGGTAAGATTGAATTACTCTGAACTTCCCTCCTACAACTGCTTTTGCTGCGTTCCATAGGTTTTTGATCATTGTGCTTTCATTTTCATTTATATCTAGCTGTTTTTTTGGTTTCCTCTTTGATTTCTTCAGTGATCCATTGGTGGTTTAGTACCATATTGTTTAGCATCCACCTGTTTGTATTTTTTTTAATAGTTTTTCTTATAGTTTATTTCTCACCTTGTAGCATTGTGATTGGAAGAGATGCTTGATATGATTTCAGTTTTCTTAAATTTACCAAGACTCATGGCCCAGCATGTGGTCAGTCCTGGAGAACATTACATATGCATTTGGAAAGAATGTGTATTCTGCTGTGTTTTTTTTTTTTTTTTGTATTGGGGTATAGCCGATTAACAAACAATGTGATAGTTTCAGGTGAACAGCAAAGGGTCTCGGGTATTCATATACATGTATCCATTCTCCCCACACTCCCTTCTGCTGCTTAAAAAAAAAAAAATTATTGCTTACTTTTGACTGTGCTGGGCCTTTGCCACTGCATGCAGGCTTTCTCTAGCTGTGGTGAGTGGGAGCTGCTCTTGTTGCCATGCATGGGGCTCTTACTGCAGAGCACAGGCGCTAGGGCGCATGGGCTTCAGTAGTTGCGGTGCGCAGGCTTTGCTGCCCCACTGCATGTGCAGTCTTCCAGAGCACTGACTGAAGCCATGTCTCCTGCATTGGCAGGAGGATTGTTAACCACTGGACCACCAGGGAAGTCCTGTTCTGTTGCCTTGGATGGAATGTAGAGCCCTCAGTGTAAAAGGGGTCCAGAGACCAAGAAGTTTGAAAACTTCTGTAGCCAACTGTGAACTGGGTGGCTGGTAGAATAGATACTCAGTCCACTTTACTAGATAATCTAGTTTCCAAAGTGATTTCACCTGCTTTTATTTTAACCAGCAGTTTTTGAATGTCCTTGTTTTTCCACACTTTAAAAACTGACATTGTCAGTGTTTTGTTTTTATTTTTTCCCATCTGATGCCATTGTTAGGATATCTTACTGTGGTTTTAATTTGTATTTCTTTGAGTACAAATGAGATTGAGCATCTCCATATTTTTATGGGCCATTTGGTTTCTGCTTATGAAAATAACTTCTTCAGATTCTCTTGGCCCTTTGTTCTTACGTTTAAATTTTAGAATGTTTATTATGGTTTTGCAATCCCACCCCCCCCCCCCCCCCCGCAAAAAAAAAAAAAAAGAACCTCTTTGAGGATTTTGAGTGGAATTGTGTTAAATCAGAAGATCAATTTTGGGAAACTTGACATAACAATGGTTAAATCTTCACAGAACTTGGTATACCTATCAGCCAAACTCTTCCTTATGGAAAGATTTATAATTTTCTCCATAAAGGTTAACCCACTTTTATTCAGTTTATTTCCAGATACTTTATGTTTTATTTTTGTGATGCTTTAAACAGTATCTCTTCAGAATGTATTTTCTAGATGATTGTTGCTGGTTTATAGAAAGTATGTTTGACTTTTTACATTAATATTGGACTCGAACCTTATTCATTTCAATTAATTTATCTCTAGATAAGTTGGCAATTTCTTTGTAGATTATAGTATCACCTTGAAATAATGATAACTAATTGTCATTAACGATTTTTACGACTTTTAAGTACTTTTGCTTTATACTGGCTGGAACCTTTAAGAACACTGTTGAATCAGTGATAAAAGCCTACTTGTCTTATTCCTGATCTTAGATAGCCCAAACAAGATCTCTGTAGATGTTTTTTATCAAAATGAATAGGTTTCCTTCTGTTCCTCCTTTGCTAGTTTTGGTTTTTGTTCGTTGTTTTGTTTTGTTCCCATCACAATTAAGGAGTGAATTTTACTAAATGCATTTTCTTCATCTGTTGAATACATTGTATCTGAACTGTTCACTTGGTTTTTCTCTTTTAATCTGTGAATATAGTTTATTGTATTAATTGGTTTTAAAAATATTTATTTTGCTGTGGTCAGTTGATATTTTCAGTAGCTGATATTTTCTTTGAAAATTTTGCATCTGTATTCAAAAATTGGTCTGTAAATTTCCTTTCTTGTATTTTTCTTGTGTGACTTTGATGTCAGAATTATTCAGACTTCATAAAATCAGTTAGGAGTGTTTCCTCTTTTCTCTTCCCTGAAAGAAATGGTCATTGTGTAGTTCTAACTTGGTTCCTCATAAATTACTGCTCTTCCAATTTGTTGTTGTTGTTTTTTATTAGTGTTTGCTTTTATACCTTGTATTTGCCAATATCTTTATCATTTCTTCTTAAGTTTCAGATCTTTTATCTGGTATCATTATTGTTTCATCTTGAGTATAATCTTTAGGTTTTCCTTTGGTGGGATCTTGATGGTAAATTTAATTTTGAAAGTGTCTTTATTTTTGCTGCCTTTTAAATTACACAGTTAACCTTGAGGAATGCCTTCACCTTACTAGGCTGAGGGAGAGGAAGTGGTTAGAGAAGTAGAAGAACCAGGAAACTTTAGTATCATAGATGATCTCTGAGAGGAGAATTTCAGGGACAGGAAGATAAGTAGTGAATAGAAGGAACCTCTGTGGGTAAAAGTACATAAAACTGGAGTTTTTCTTATCAGCTGCCCTCTCTGGAAAGGAAAGGTAGAATTACACTTTTAAAGTGTAATTACACTCCTGGATATTTTACATAAACTCTCGATTATGAACCATCCAAGGGATCGACCCAGGCTTTGTTCATCTTTGCATCTGCAATTCCTAGCTCTCTTTTGAGCTAACATATGATGAGTGATCATAAATTAGTCCTCATAACTACTGAATTATGTTTTATCCCCAAGAGAGGAAGCCTTTAGAAGATACGTAGGTAGACAGACACTTCGATTTCCTTAAATTGTGCTGTGACATTTTCCAGGTCAACTTTTTAAAGTTGTCATGGTCACAGTAAGAGGAAAAGATGTTAAGAGTTTATCAATTTTTGTCCTTATTGCATATCTACAGACCATGTAACATGATTCAGTAACTTTGTATGTAGAATATGTAGTTGTGCTTTGAGAACTTTTGTAAACAGTCCCCGCATATTAAGTCATAAAGGAAGTCTCAGAAATTCCAAAGCAACTAGATCACCCCAGGAAGCAACTGTATAAGAAGTCATAATCAAAAGGTACTTAAAAGTAAATTGAATGTTAGGAAATTAAAATAACACCTGTAAATAACCATGGATTAGCAACTTCCTAGCAATGCATGTAATTCTTTTGCTAAATAACCCAGAGAGTAAAGAGGATATCACAGTGGAAATTACAAAATACTTAAAGCTGACCAAGAGAATGTCTGTGGTCTTTACATTCATTTCTTAGGAATCAAGGCCCAAATAAAAATCAACTAAAGATTGAATTCAAGAAACTAAAAAATGAACATGAGTAAATATAGAGAAAGTAGAAGGGAGTAAGAGCAGATGATTATGGTATAGGAAAAAAGATAGTAAATGTAATAAACCTAAGCTGACTTTTTGAAAGGATTAGTAAAATAGACCAACCTAGGATGACCGAATAGGAGGAAAAGGAGACAGCAAAAACATCCACTAGGAACAAAAAGCAGATAGAATTATAGATGTGGCAGAGATTTTAAAAATCATAAAAGAGACTATAATGACAGGCTTTGTCACAGTAAGTTAGAAAACTTAGATTACATGGAAAACTTTCCAGAGAAAAGAAAAATCATCTAAAATTGTCTCAATAAAAAGTAAAAGGCCTAAATATATCAATGACTGTTAAAGAAAATTGAATTGGTAGGCATAGTCCTCTACACTCTCCCTGCCCTACCACCACAAAGGCACACACAGACACATAAGGCCCAAGCAAGCACTTTTGTTAGCCCCAGGAATGTAAAGATAATTCATGATTAGAAAATGCAGGGGGGTTCATGTTGATGTATGGCAAAACCAATACAATATTGTAAAGTAATTAGCCTCCAATTAAAATAAATAAATTTAAATTAAAAAATAGAAAATTAAAAAAAAAAAGAAAATGCAGGGGAAGAACTACTACGTTCACAAATTGCTTCTCAGGGAAATTTTAATGGGTACAGTTCAACCACCAAAACTATTTAGAAAGGCACGTATTGAGAAGTGTCTTTCATCTCTTGTGCCTCTTCACTCCCTTTTCTCTTGTCTTTTTAGCTAGCCATATCTGTTTTCTCTTTCTTTTTTTCTATATTTGTTGAAGCAAATACAAACATATTTGCAGTAACAAGATTAAATGAGGGAAAATGTGTATTTCAATAAAGACAGAAACCACCTTGGCTATAATTCACCTTTATGAAAAGCAAACAAAACTTTTACCAAACAAGGTAACTTGTTTTCTTAACTCTTCTAAAAATCCTACAGCAAAAGTCATGGTTAATCATGAAACTTCAAAATGATTCCCAGAAAGTCAGGCAAAAGACAATGATCTCCAATATTATTTATATAATTCTACAGGATATAAAACAACCTAGTTATCAATGTGGCAAGGAAAATAAGAGGTGTAAGGTTTTCAAGTCTTGGCTCATGATAGCAACACAAAAATCTCTAAACTTTCTAATGAATTGTTATTAAAGAACATTGAAAGAAGACTCCAACAGATAGAGAGGTAAGTCACCAAGATATAATGTCTTGTACATATTGAGCATATGAACTCAGTTCTTGAAGGATAGGAGCTGAAGCAGAAAGCCCCTCCCCTCTCTACAACAGACGTCAGCAAAGTTCTGTTGTATGTCGTGTCTTATTTATTTTTGCTTGCGCTGGCTCTTCTTTCCTGTGTCCAGGCTTTCTCTAGTTGCAGCAAGCGGAAGCTACTCTTGGTTGTGGTGCGCAGGCTTCTCATTGCGGTGGCTTCTCTTGTTGCAGAGCACGGACTCCAGTAGTTGCGGCGCTTAGGCTTGGTAGTTCCAGCATGTGGGCTCTAGGGTGTGCAGGCTTCAGTGGTTGTGGCTCTTTGGCTTAGTTGGCTCTGCAGCATGTGGAATTTTCCCAGACAAGAGATCGAACCCATGTGCTCTGCATTGCCAAGTGGATTCTTATCCACTGGACCACCAGGGAAGTCCCCGTTTGTGTTTTTAATAGCCCTTGAGCTCAGAATGGTTTTTCTATTTGTAAAGTGTTGCTAAAAAAAAAGAAAAAGAATCAGCAACAGAGGCCATATGTGGCCCTCAGAGGCTAAGATCCTTAGATGTTTATCCTCTGGCCCTTTACCAAACAATTATGCCAACCCCTGTAGTAGCCCCGGAGTTTTCAAAGTGTGGTCTCTGAAGCAGCAGCATTCTGTAGGGACTTGCTGCAAGTGCAGATTCTGAGATCTCACCCACAAATTACTGGGCCCCATGAATTTAGAGGTAGGGCCCCAGTCATGCCTGTTTTAACACACCTTCCTGGTGACTCTGATAGGTGCTAAAGTTTGAGAATTGCTGCTGGAGGTCAGTGGCTTAATCCCACTGTAGACAGTCACCTGCTTGGCAGTCTCTCACCTGAAAGCTTCATGGGAAAGAAGAGATTCAGGGTAGGTTGTGGCCAATCAGCAGAGGATGCCCTTAAGGGAATATTTGTTATTTCAGCCTAATCACACATTGTTGACAGATACAGGCTCCAGCCAATAGAAATCGTCCATCTAGCACAAATGCTCTTCCAGGGCCCCACCAGGACTTTAAATAGATCAGTGCTCAGAGTCTTGGAGAAATAACAGATGCTAAGAGGTTTTAAGGGCTTTCCTGGTGGCTCAGTAGTAAAGAATCTGCCTGCTAATTCAGAAGGCTCGGGTTTGATGGGTCAGGAATCCGCTGGAGAAGGAAATGGCAACGCACTCCAGTATTCTTAACTGGAGAATCCCATGGACATTGGAGCCTGGTGGGCTACAGTCCATGGGGGTCACAAAGAGTTGGGCGTGACTTAGTGACCAAACACACACTCATGAGATTTCACACTACTGAAATGTTTGAGTTACATATTTGCTGCTTTGACACCCAGTCGATAACTGTTCTCTGTTTTTCATTATCAAAATACTGTTTCATTTTTTTAACCTTTTATATGAATTCTAGGCACATTTATAATAACTACAATATAATTTCAAGATTTTCTCAATTGTCTAATAGGTCAATTCGAATTTAGGTTTCTGTTCATGAGTAGCATTCTACCTTATGTTAATAAAAATTCATTGGTATTAAAAGTTTTCAGAGTGTCCTTGATCTTCATAAGACTGAAAAGGCAGACCTTATCTCCATTTTACAGAGAAGAAAAGTCAGGCCTGGAGTGACTTTCTCAGTCTTCCTGAACATAGTTAATAGCAGGGGTCTTCTGATTCCATCACTGTCCCATATCCTGAATCTGGCTATGAATTTTTTTTCACATTTGTTAACCTTAAAACATAGTTTCTGGCTGGTTTGTAATTTCACCAGCCAACAAGTGCAAGAGAGGGAAAAGTTAATAATGGAATTTGCTGTTTTATGAGTAAGCACTGTGTTCTCTTTATCTTACAACATTTAAAAGTGTGTATGTGAGAGAGCTCAAAGGACGTGTGCATACGGGGGAAGAAGGAGAGTTGAGAGGAGTCATCTTTTCTCTGGAACAGTTAGTCCTGTCTGACTCAGAGGTTAATCACCATAGCCACTTATCTGGTTCTTTCTCAGCAAAATTAGGAGTGTCCAGTTGGCTTGGTGATATACTGTATAAATATAAGACCAATTTATAGAGCAAAATTCATATAAGGAGAAAAAGTAGAAAGAGACAGTAAACCATAGTAAGTGTGGCAATAGTTCATTAAGGTTTCTTAACAGAGGAGTGGCCAGAAATGAGCTTTGAGCTGTTTTGAACAAGTGCAAGGATGAGGCTTCAAAGTCTGCTACTTGAGATTCACGTTGATTTCTGATGCAGCTTTCACTGGTCCTCAGCAAGATGAAAGTAATAAGGACAAGGTATTAGACAGTGTACACATATATCTCTGTAGGAGACTGATCTCTTCTTTATCTCTGTGCTTTAGTCACTGAGAGGTAAAGTGATGTCTTAGGTAGGGAGTGGGGAAGGTTTTGATATCTTCAGATACCTTCTGGGTGTACATCTTTAGCTTTTCCCTGTAACATCTGGATTTACCAAAGGACCAAACTCCCTAACACTTGAGGATTCTGTGGAAGTTCCTTCTACCCTTCTAGGTTCTTTAACTGATCTCATAAATTGATAAAAGACAGATGAACAGGAGAAAAGCAAACGCGTTTAATAACATGTATACCTCCTGTATATGTTGAGAGAGACCCAGGAGAACTGAGTCACTCTCCAAAGTGGCCCAAGCCACCACCTTCACTACCATCTCCAGCTAAAAACAAAAGAAAATGTCGGGGTGGGGAGTCAGTTATTAGAGATGACCAGGAAGAGCTCAGTAAATAAGGGTATGGTTGTGCAGATTTAAGTCCTTACCTTTTGTGTCGATAAGAGTTTCAGGAGATTTTGCATCATTCTTCTCTTCCTGTTACAGAGAGGGCAGCATCCTTACAAATGGAGGCTTCTCTTATAAAAGGATGACTTCTTATAAAAGGATAACTTTTTCATATAAAAGGATGACTTCTGCTCACCTTTTAGAGCTTTTCCTGTATTTGCTGTTTATTAAAAATAGCTCAAAATAATCAGTATACCAGAGAAGCATGTGTGGGGCTGTGTATTTTGCCTCCCCTCAGCTCAGTTGTCTGGGGGCTGTGTTGCAGCAAACTGTGATGTCGTAAACAGTATTGCACTTGGTCTTGTGGTCCAGGTCAAGTTTTCCTTAGCTCGAATGCTCAGTTTTCTGTTTCTCTGTCTCCTTCCTCCTCTCCCTCTCCTTGCCTTAGCCCCCTTCTCGGTCCTCTTCTGCCCCAGCTTGTCTCTTGACTCTCTCCCTCCACCTACATAACCTCCTCCCTAGTCCTCTCTCGCGCTCTCTTTTCTAGCTCTCTCATTTCCATTTCTTTCTATCTAGGGATAATGTCTAACAACAGGCATCTCATATGTTTAAGTACCTGTTTTATTAATAGCAACCATTTTAATCTAAATGGAGATTTCTGACTGCAAAAATCTTCATTCCTAAAAGCTCTCCAGGAGCAGTAAGCTTTGAATTTCTTGGTAAGGGACACTGTAGTGATAATACTAACAGGGGTAGGAATAATGATAATAACAGCAAGTATGTTTGATTCTTCTGCTTATGGCTAAGAATTTTCTGAGTTTTCACCACTTACCACATGTTTTCCTGGGGAAGTGGTTCTCAGAGTTTAGTCTCTGGATCCTTGGAGATGCCAAGGGCTTTTCAGGAACCCATGAGGTCAGAGCTGTTTTCACAGTGATGCTAAGAAGCCTCTTGCATTTTTCATTTGCTCTGATTACATGGAAGCATTGGTAGGCAAAGCTGTTGCCTCCTCAGCCTGAATCAAGGTGAATGGCCAATATAGTCTTCATTGTCAGCATGCTCAATTAAAACTTTTTTTTTAAGTCAATGTTATTTTAGAAAGCCTCTGATGAAGCAATAAGTTTTATTAAATCTTGACCCTTGAGTGCATGTTCTTTAAGTGTTCTGGGTAACCAAATTGAGAAGTACTCATAAAATACTTTTGTGCACTTGAGTTACCAACTAAATTAGTCATATTTTTCATGGACCACCCTTTTTATTTGAAAGAACAACTGTTAAGCAAACTGTGGTTATTCAGACTTGGGTTTTGGGGAGAAATTTTCTTGAAGGCAAACAGTAATTTCAAGCAAAACACCATATCAGTCCACTGGAGAAAGTTGTCCAGTAGCCAAACTGGATGGATGGTCCTTCTGGAGGGGCAGGTGTTCCCAGGGGCCTTTTTGCTTTGAATATTGACAAATGTTTGAATAGCAGAGCTAAAATACCATTTTCTAAGGTTTATCTACAACAGAGTATGCATTAGAAAAGTAGAGACCAGATATTGAAAGCCATATCCAAGCTAACACTCTACAATACATGACTTACGGCCTCATGTTATATTTTATAGTGCTTTAAACTTTCAGGTACTTTTATATATATACATTTTTATCCAATCCTCACACAACCCTGTGAGTATCTAATGTAATTTAAAGATATGGAAATTGGGTCTCAAAGAAGGTAATTCCATGAATGTGCTTTATATTCCCCTGCCCTTTCATCTGTTATCCATGAGGGCCTGAAATAAGTCAGAACAAATGGAGAGGAGATAGAACCTATATAATTTGGCAACTAACTAGGGGCAAAAAAAATTGGAGATGAAGGCAGTTTTCTGAAATATCTTCCTTGGGCACCTGGGAGGGTACCATTGCCTGAGAAAATAAAAATAGGAAAGGAAAAGATTCAGTCCACAAATATTTCCTAAAAGTCTTTTCATTGGCTCTGCTGTAATCTGCTCTGGGGGCTTCTTAGGATGTATAGACTGTGCTGTTAAGATCTCTGTACAGGAAGATATGGCATAAATGCCAGTAACTCTGATTCAAGGGGAAATGCACTAAGTGCCTTAAGAAAGGCATAGTTCAGGTCCACTAGCTATTCACAGGGAAGGAATTACTTCTGGGCCTAGGGATAATTTTATGGAAGAGGAAGCATTTGAAACGAGTCTTACAGAATGGTAGAATTTGGATGTGCAGAGGTGGTTGTAAGGAGACGAGGAAACTTCAATTACAGGAAAATAGAGGGGGGGCCATGGAAGGAGGGTATAGAGGTATGTAGAGTTTGATGGGAACACAGCTTGTGTGTAGGTGGATAATGAGACATCATTGGCAACAATTACTCCAACTAGGGCTTCCCTGGTAGCTCAGGTGGTAAAGAATCCGCCTGCAATGTGGGAGACCTGGGTTTAGTCCCTGGGTTGGGAAGATCCCTGGAGAAGGAAATGACAACCCACTCCAGTACTCTTGCCTGGAGAATTCCATGGACCTCTGTCCGTGAATGTAGCCTGGCAGGCTACAGTCCAGAGGGTCGCAAAGAGTCAGATATGACTGGGCAGCTAACACAAGCATGCACACACATTCCATTGAACTATGGGGAATGTTGACTGCTACATACATCATTTCCATTTTGGATTTAGTTCCTTTTCAAAAAAGACATTTGCCAAACACATGTCTTTTTAAGTATGACTTAGTTATTTCTTTACGCAAAAGTTCATTTTTCGTTGACTAGGGTGAGGACTTCAAGTTCCAATAACATAATTGCTCTTCCCAGATCTTCGTTTATGGTTTTAGAGAGGGTTCTGCAAAATGTTTTACTATGTTCTTATTTTTTACACCCGTGGTGGCTTGTCTTGAAATAAAGCTGCAATTATTAGATAACTTTTAGTCACACTTAGAAATTCCATCAATCCTTTAAATTGCATTTTCATCTGAACTGCATCCCTGTGTCTATCTTCAAATAGCTTAGCTTTATCCTTCGGGTCTTTCTTCTCCTTTGGTATTAGTATTGGTTATCATTCACTGCAGAATTTATCTGACATGGATATTTATTACTGTTTTTCCCCTAGATAAGTCAGATAAGTATGATTCACGTGATGTTGAAAGACTACAGCAAGATGATAACTGGATTGAAAGTTACTTGGCTTGGAGGCATAATGTCGTAGATGAAACACTGAAGATGCTTGATGAGAGTTTTCAGTGGAGGAAAGAAATGGCTGTCAATGGTAAGCTGTTCAATTTAACCTTGACTGTGTACTGTATCCCTCCCCTGCATAAATGTTACTGTTTTACATGTATTGAATAGCATATTTGGAAATATTCTTGGCAGTCATCATAAATATCAGGGTACAAGGTTTTATAAAGACCCAGTAACACTTTGAGAGAAGCATCTTATAAATAAGTCTTAAAAGTAGCATTATTCACGAGGAAATCAGATTGCCAAGGAGCCAAATCACACTCACGTTATTCACTAACAGCACAGTCTCCTATTCTGTAGTTTTTTGGTTTAGAACCTTAATTAAACTAGCAGCTCAGCATCTTTACCACCAAGCCTGGAGAAAAAGAGATACTATTTGCCTGTTTTTCTCAGTTGTTGCCTGGTGTCTGCCTCTATTCCCAGGGTTGCTTGTGTTAATAGGTGCTCCATGTGGAATTACTAGATGAATAGGAATCCCCAAAATGCAAGCTTATCCCCAAGAATGCCTGTAGCTGCCTCCTCTTAACATTTTGATTTTCAAGGTCTAATTCTAGATTGAAATTGCACCCCCTTCCCTGAAAAAAAAAAGTTTTAAATCTTAGAGGGGATTATGTAGTAGTCTTCAAGTAAATGAAGACCTCTTTTCAGGAAAGGTTACCCATTATCTCCTCCTAAAAAATTTAACAGGAAGAAACTGGCATAACTACTGGTTTCAGTTCACTCAGTTGTGTCTGACTCTTTGTGACCCCATGTACTGCAGCACTCCAGGCCTCCCTGTCCATCACCAACTCCTGTAGGAAGTCATTGAAACTACTGGTTTCAATGAGGTTTAAAGAAGGGTTTCCTGACCGTAAGGATTATAAACTCTGGAGTGACTGAGTCTGAAGATTTAATACAAAATAGTCAACAAATAAATCCAGAGCAGATACTCTTTCTAGTCATCATATTTGGAGAAAAAATCTCTCAGAAGGAGGGTATTTAAAAAATCATTTGATTGGAAATATAAAAACTGTAGGGAATTTGAGCAGTGAGCATTTATTAACCAAGCAAGAAATGTAAACCTGATATTCCTAAATCGTTTTAAGTACAGGATAAACCTTAAACTCAACAATAGTTTTCTCTTATATAGAATTGCTGCAATAGTTTTCTCTTATATAGAATTGCTAGTTTCTAGTGGCCAATAGCAGAGATATGATGAAAGAAGGGTGAGGAAAGATAAAGACATCTTTGAGAGTTCTTAGGGAAGTACTGATGAATGACACAAAAGCCTTGGCATTTGCTGCCTTGCTGTGTTGGTTCTTGACCTTGTTAGAGAGCAGGCCTCCTGCTAAAGGATCTAGCATTTTTCTTGAAGTATTTCCCACCTGTGCCAAGATTATAAATGTGTTAGCCTCTGCTGGTTATCAGACTTTGTAGAAAAATAGACTAAAACATTTTACTAGAGAAACCATAGTAATTTCTTACATCACCTCTGAAACTATGATGTGGATATTTACTGCCATGTTCTTCCGAAATTGTCCAATAATGATATTTGTTTGGAAGTCATTATGAGAAATAAAATCAGAACATGAAAATGTGTCTACATCATAATGGCTGACATGTAAAAGGAAATGGATTTTTCCATTTTTGTCATCTCTGTCTTTATGTAGTTTTTTCCTACTTAGTAAGAAACACTTTTTTTTTTTTATCATCAGAGGTACTTTCCAAATGTTTGTAAAAGCTGTATCTTTTTAAAAAAAAAAAAAACCTTATCATTTTCTGTACCAGAACTACTATATAATAGTAATCTATATGTTCTAAGTATTCTCTTTAAAAGACCTCTGAGTTAGAATTACTCATTAAAGTTTGTCACCTTTTAGACCTGACCGAAGCCTCCATTCCCAGGTGGCTATTGGAAATTGGTGGCATTTATCTCCATGGTTATGACAAAGAAGGCAACAAGTTGTGTGAGTATATTTAATATATGTACTAGCTTTTCAGGATTTTGAGATGTCATCTATCTCAACTGAATTGATAATAGGCAGAACTTTCTGTGTATGAACCACATGTCAGGTTTCCTCCAGTGGGAGTGGTTGGGGCCAGGTGGACCAAGCATCAGGTACTTGGTAGTTGAATGTACCATATAATAAAGCAGGCTGCAAAGGCCCAAATGCCACATCCCATCACACAGCCAGAATGATGTAACTCAGAGTCATTTTCTTCTTTCTAATTTACTAATATTAAAATTCAGCCCGGTATCTTGATGGAGAATGTTTCTGACAGTCACTGAGGATGGCTTCTCAAGTTACCCACAGTCTTCTCCCCTTACTTCTTCCCAAATCGGTGTGAGAGTGAGGCGATCATCAGCCTGCTGTCCCAAGGTCTCCCTTGTCAGTCCTCTCTCCCCTTTGTCCAAAATGCAGCTCGGTTGGCACCAAGGCTGGGGCTCAGTGGCCGCGTCAGAGCCCCCATCCTGAGCAGTCAGCCTGCCAAAGTAGTGTGTTGCACGCTCCGTGCCCACCTCGCACGCCCAGTCGGCGGCCTGTGATCAGCTCCTGTGTCACTGCCCTCTCAGAGCGTTTTCCTCCCAGTGCCGGCTCCTCCTGCTCAAGCTTTCTTTCCCATTTCTCTTCTTCCACTTGGTGTCTCACATGTATTTCCCAGGATTTGTTCCTCTTCTGGCCTCTTTTCCTTTCCAGTTGATGCAGCCTCCTTGGGTGATGTCAAGTACCTGGGCTCCTTCAGCCCCTATCCCCCAAACAGCGGTGACCCCAGGCCGTCCCCCAGCCGCGCACCGGATCAGTGGTTGGCCGCCTTCAACACAACTCAGTGCACTGCACACATCCCACCACCTTCCCTGTACTGCCCAGCTCAGGTCCACCAGCCATTGACTCTTCCCTGGACAGAGCTTCACTTGAGCCCCTCCTCTGATTTCTGCAGCACTTCCTCACTTCAGTCCCAACCCATCCCCACCCCAGGCCCTTCCCAGGAAGCAGCCTGCTGGGCCTCTCTCTCAGCCTCTTGCAGTCTCCCCTCTGTGCTGCTGCCCAGAGATGTTTGAAATAGGAAAATCAAAGCACCTTAGCATTTAACACAGAGTCCTTCGAGCCCAGCTCTGTCTCTCTCTTCAGCTACTCCTCCCGCCGCTCGTCACATTTTGTCCTAGCTGCCGCCACTCCCAACACTCGCCATGCTCTGCCCCCATGCACGACACCTGTTTTTGCCACCATTGTGCTTCTGTCTGGGCTTTTCTTCTGGATAAAATGTTTTTCTAGTGCTTTCTTTATTGTTAAGCACAGGGTAGAGTACTTGTAGGTTATTAGCAAATATTACTTGTTCACCTGTATTTTCTTTCTTCCCTTGCTTACTAAGGGGGAAAGTGTATTTTCTAAGGGGGGGGATACCTTTCTGTGACTCTTTAAGATTCACAAGTATACACTGTTTCTCATTTAAAAGAAGGAAGAGATGGTTTTAATCTGAGAAACAAAATATAAATTTAAAAATGTCAAGGGAAATGAATGATATATGCATAAAATAATATTGAAATGCTATAAATATTTTTTCTTTTTATCTTATGTTCTGCTTAAAGTCTGGATCAGGGTGAAGTACCATATAAAAGACCATAAGACCATATTGGACAAAAAGAAGCTTATTGCATTCTGGTTGGAACGGTATGCTAAGAGAGAAAATGGGAAGCCTGTTACAGTGATGTTTGACCTGTCAGAGACTGGACTAAATAGCATAGTAAGAATTTTTCATTAATTCTGAATCATTGTTTTATCACGACATCATCCTCCTCTCCTGTCCTTCCCATCACCAGCCACTCAACCAAAGAATCCTATAAAATTGAGCTAATCAGGTCATGTTTGGAATTTATTCCCTCTGCCCGGAATTGTGATTGAAGTCAAACATGGAATAAGATTTGCAAAAAACTAAACATATTTGGCATTGAAACTGTATGTTTTCTAGAAATGTTCCTTACCTGATAGGCAGGATATTGGGTGTCAAGGCTGGCAGGGTAATGAGTAGGTGTGGTAACAGTGAACTTTTCTGTCAAAGCCAGTGTCCTCTGTAGCACCTCCCCTGTGCCTGGCACAGAGGAGCACACTCCGAAAACGTGGAGCACAGCAGTGTAGCTCTCCAGCATACCATTGGCTGTTTGGCAGTGACAGGATGTTTGCTTGCGTTTTTGCAAATCCAGCACTTTGTGATTTTGTTGGGGTTTCTTGTTTGCTCGTTTAAATTCGCTTTCTGTTTGATTTGGTTAGTTTTCCTTTTTTTTTTTTTTATTTTATTTTTTTATTTTTTTTTTAATTTTAAAATCTTTAATTCTTACATGTGTTCCCAAACATGAAACCCCCTCCCACCTCCCTCCCCATAGATTTGGTTAGTTTTCAAACCTGGTTTTCTTCAGATGATTCTTGCCAATCTTAAAAAAATAAATAAAACTTACCAGTCTTCCATTTGAGCCCTTAGTGCTGACTGCAAACCCTTTAGCAGTGATGGGGATTTGTTGTCTGTTTATTAGAGCTGTTGTCTCTAACACTCAAACCTGAGCTAATGCTGGTGGCAGTGAAGTGGCGTTTGGGGACCCGCCTGCATCAGTGTTGAAATCTTTTTGAAAATCCAGTTGGCAAAGTATGTTAATACCTTTCAAGTGTTCGTATTCATACTCTTTGCCTGGTAATTAACTTGTGGAAACCTATTCTAAAGAAATAAACCTTGGTACAAAAAGTAAACCTTTGTGCATCAGAATTTTTTTTCAGAGTGTCATTTAAAATGGTGAAAAATTGTAAATGTCAACATAGTGAAGTGGTGAATTATGGTATATCTAATTAATGGCATATGTGTAGCTATGTACAATGGTGTTTATAAATAATTCGTAGTAATACTGGAATATAGCTTTTTTTTTTTTTAGATGATAGAGGCGACAAAATTATATTGTAGTGATACCCTCACCCCAAAAAGGGAAACTTTAGACATTAAAAAAAAAAAAAGCTGTATAGAGTTTTTTTAGGCAGTAGGCCCACATTTTTTTTCATCTTTCTGTATCTCTGAGTCATTTGCCCTTGGTTCATTTTTCAATCTAGTTTCCATGTCAGTGAGTTCTAGATTACAGAGTAAATCATTTTATATCTCAAATCTAAACCAAAATGCCTAGATAAATATTCCATGAAATAAATTATAATTCTGTTATCCTTTATGTATGATACTATTCTAATAATTAGTATTTAAATTAACCCAGAATCATAAAAAAAATGTTAACTTTTTTTATTAACAAATACAAGGGCAGTGAGTTGAGCTGTCTGATAATTTTTCAAGCTACTTATATTTTATTTCATTATCTTTAATTTATAAATAAGATTTATTTGCATTACTTAGTACTTAAATCATTAATGTTTTCAAGTACTAGAATCTTACTGAATTATGTTTATATAATGTTTATATATTTTTATGTTTATACATAATGTTTATATATATATAATTATATATAATCCTCACAATTCACAAAAGATTTAAGTTGGCCTGTAAAGCTGTATACAGAATTGTAAGTCAAAAATTTTTTACAATTATTTATTAGATTAGGCCACCAATTTGGCTTTAAGCTTGCCTGAAAGAAATGGAAACATTTAAAATTACTCAGTGGACATACTTTAAAACCTGTGTCTTAAGAGAAGTGCATTCATTCCTGATACTTGAACTAGAAGAAAAGTCTTTCATGAGTCTTCAAAGGAAAGACATTTTACAGGATAATGAATAGTATCCTTGAAAATATCCTCACAGAACACGGAGCAATGGGTGTCATGAAACTTTTTTATGTAATACCTACCAATATATGTACACCAGTGGCATCCTATTAAATTGACTTGAATTAGCAGTAATTTGGAATTTTATAAGCCAGGTGATTCAGTTAAATAAAAGGTATTTATTTTATTTAATACATTTTATTTATTTTATTTAATACCTTGGAAATAAAAGGTATTTCCAACAAGAATATTGGACAAGGACTTTTTAGGCAAAGTCTGGGGGCCACAGATCATGTACTAGGTAATTAAATATGTAAATTTTGAGGTATTCCCTTTGATTCTTACTTTACTACAGATTATTAAACCCTGTGTACAGTAGATATAATGACTAGTTATAAAAGTATTATTATATGCTAGGGTTTATTCCATAATAAATACTTAAAATACTTAAGGATGCTTATTTTCAGTTTATTGGAGTTAAAGATGCTATAACTCGCATACTAGGAATAACTTTATAGACTCAGATCTCTAGGACAGCTCACCTTTTAGTAATTGATGCTTTTAAGTTTACCTGGTTGTATTTTTCATCCTACAGTCCTTACAAGATAGTTGATGAGTAAGTCATCCCATGGCCAGTGGAAACATACGAAATGAAATGATCCATGTAGATAGTATCCCTGATAATCTAATTTCATGTTGCTGTGTTCAGTGCAGTAGAACTAACAGTCAGCTATATCTCCCAGAAATTGAAGTCAATGAACAGTAGTTAAATATAAACTAAAAAAATTCTTGATTCCTACATAAGAGGAACAAAGGTAGAAGTAGATCCAGCGAACTGGTATGATCAGATTAACTGTTGTGTGAAAGATTAATAAAATATATTTTATTGACTATTATGAGGTATAGAAATTAGGTTTAAAAAAGAGATATCAGAATTTATATACATATATGTTGCCATTCCCAGTAGTCAGGCTGTAGCCTGTGTATTTGTTCTAATAATTATTTAATTGTTCAACAGATGTTTAGAATTTTTCTATGAGAGTTCCTTTTTAGATCCATTTTATAAAGCCACATTACCTTAGCAGCCTGAAGTATCTAACTAGTTTGAGGTAACATGAATGATGTGTAAGCATTTAATTTCTTTAACTCAATTTTTTTAACTTTTTATTTTGTATTGGGGTATAGCCAATTAACAAACAATGTTGTGATAGTTTCAAGTGAACAGCAAAGGGACTCAGCCATATATTTAATTCAGTTTTAAGATTGATTATTTTAAGTATCTTAATGACTTAAAACCAAATTCTGGGAATATAGATACTTATTTTATGAGCTATTTTTAAAGAATTTAATAATTACCTCATTTTTATTTAATTGAGCACCCTTAGAAATACGCAATTTAAAATTTTCTAATGTGGCCAGTCTTAAAGATTTAAATGTATATTCTTTATTTTAGGACATGGACTTTGTACGCTTTATCATCAACTGCTTTAAGGTTTATTACCCCAAATACCTCTGTAAGTAAATTTCTTGTTTATAAAAATATAGTGAAACCATAGACAATGACAATTGTGAGCTTTGTATTATAGCCTTTAAAACCTGAAATGTTACATTTTGGTGAAGACCTTTAAATGTGTTAATAGAAGTTTAAGTGCATATCCTAGTAGGTACAGGAGAAATTTTTCATAAACAATCACTGTTCTTTATAGTTTTAAGAGTATAAGTTATAATCTGTGTTTTTATCATCCTGTAACACACACATACACACACATATAGAGACATAAAAACATATATATATTTCTAAGATTGTACCATTTTAATATTTTCAACTGAGAAATTAATTTTAAGTATTATTTGGAGCTTCTTACATGCAAGACACAGATGAGCAGTATCGATAAGGTGTGATAACCAACTCAAACATAAAATGCTCTGTTTCTATCAGTTTGATATTTTTAAATTGTTACTAAGAAAACATTTGACTAGTTGGCATTTAGATTTTGTTTTTTAATTGTGAGTCTTCTGTTAATTACCTAAATGAAGCACTCCTACATGTTATGTATTCATGTTTGATTGATTAAATTTATATGATGGTTTCCCCCTGGAGAATCAAGATGCCATCCCACATAGATAGCCAAAAACTTTTAACCCGTGTGGGATGAAAGTAAAGAGACAGGAGAGATGCAACAGGGATATCAGAAAATGGAAACTGAGGTCTGGTTGGACACACCCCTGGCAAATTCCACAGTTGGGGTCTTTTGGGACTTGTAACTCAGGTGACACTAAAGCATGAAATCCCTAAGTCATTGTATTTTTTTTTTTTTAAGATCAAGCTTTTTTTTTTGGTGGGTTTTTAAAATTATTTATTTTAATTGGAGGCTGATAACTTTACAATATTGTAGTAATTTTTGCCGACATGCTTTCACGTTAGTGTTAATGTGGAGTGAAGAGCATACAGAAAGCATGATGGTTATCAAGGATCAGTGCCACTCATAGCCCTGTGCTCTCGTGTCTTCAGAGACAGTATTCATGAACATTTTTAGGTAAAAGGAATGTTTGGTTTGGGGAACCTGTAGGATCTGCTGTTCCTTCTGATTTCTTCCTGGATCTGGCATGTACCCTGATTCATTAAGACTTGCTGAATGGTGCCAGTCATTGGTCAGTAGGGAAATACTACCCCATATTATTAGGTTTTCTTTCTTTTATGTACAAAATGAAAGAAAAATCTCCACTTGTTTATTGGAATATCCAAAGCAGTTTGTGAAGAGCCATTTTGAAGAGCACAGATATTATTACTGCTTTATAAAATACATCTAAGATTCTTTTGAGGAAACTGTTAACAAATTCATGGGTCTATATGAAGATGAATTGAACACTGTCATTCCAAATAACTATATAATGTATATATTCTAGCTTCATAATGCTTTGCAGACATTGAATTTTACAGAATCTTAGATTACTTACGCTTTAAAATTTGTCATGAAATGTAACTCTTATTTCTTAAGCTATTGAATCCAGATCTTTTGAGGCAGATCTCAGATCTCAGATGAAGACTGAGGTATTAAGCACCAGGGTACCTCTTTCCATGTACCTTCTTCCCTACATGTACTTTACTTGTCCTACATTAATTATTCTAGGAGGTTCCCTGTTCAGAGAAGAATGAAATTGTTTTTTGATTCATCTGAAATAGAATGAATTTTATATCAAAAGTCCCCTTTGTGAGTTCTGATTCTTTGTCACAATTGTTAATAGAGCTATTTAATATCTTCATCTAAGTATACAACTAATATTTCTGTGTACTTTGGAATTATTGGCTTCCTAGGGCTGATAATATTAAGAAAAGTTGAAACAAGTTTTGTTTCTTAAAACATGACTTACTAAAAATGAGGACAACTGTCAAGGGTGGGTTTAATGATATAATCTCTATAAAATTGTAATTGAAACCATAAATTAGACATTGAAATCATTTTAAAGCTCAGTTGCCTTTAGCACTAATAAATACCACATGCCACATCCATAGTCTCCACTTACCCACTTAACTATTTTTTGTACTTTTCTGCAAAAAATAAAAGCTATAATGAATAAAGGAACAGGCTATTTGCCAGCGGGCAGTGATAGTGCATTTTTCATTACACATAAGCCGTCCTCCTAGGTGAACCCCTCACCATTGTGAGAAGTTAGTTTACTTCTAGCACTACTCACACTTCATGGGATTAAAACTGAGTCACATATCTCAACTTCTAGTTCCCTTTATATCACTAGTTTTTTCTTGGTCAGGTATAAGTGGTACTACTATTGAGGGACTGAGCTACAATCAATGATTTTTTTTTTTCCCATCTTTCAGCAAAAATGGTGATCTTTGATATGCCTTGGATAATGAACGGTGAGTATGTTACTTATACTTCCCTAACAGAAAATATCTGATTCCTTTTTTTTCTTCCCAATTTAGCAATATTTCTATACTTGTTTTTTAAAAAATGTTTGTATTATGCTTGGTGTGTACTTTTAACAGGCTGGAGCTGGAATAGTCAAAGGCTGCTCGTAGGCAAACTGGGCTAACATTCTGTTCCCGGGCTCTGGGGACACCCTTTAGTCATGCCTAAAAACAGTTTTTAAATATTGAACCATTCAGGTAAAACTGTAGCCAGAAGCCTCAGTTTGTCACCTTTAGATGAGATATATCACAGAATGCAGGCCTTGGCTTCAAAAGTTGAGCAAGAAAATGGGATGAATCTAATACTTACCCAAATCTCTATTGTCACGTGATCCTTCTGACAGTCATGATATGTTCTTTGACAAAACAAAGTTTAAACCATTGAAAAACATTCTTTACCAGCTTCATTGTGGTTGTAAATTTAATGTTATTTTTAGAATGTGCATTTTCATCTGTGTTTGCCAAAGTCAGTTGTTACATAGAAAGCAGTACAGAAAAGCAATGAAATAAAAACGTGGTTCTTTGAAAAGTTCAACAAAATTAACAAAACTTTAGTTAAACTGATGAATGAAAAAAAAAACCACTCAAATTATTAAGGTCAGGAATAAAAGAAGAGACATCACTGTAGACCTTAGAGAAATTTAAAGGCTTGTAAGGGAATATTGTGAATAATTGCATACCAAGAAATTAGGTAACCTTGATGAAATGGACAAATTCCTAGAAAGACACAAACTATGAAAATGGACTCAAGATTCTGAATAAGTATAACAAAAGAACTTGAATTATTAATTTAAAAGATCATAAAAAATAGCTGAGACCCAAAATGACTTCCCTAGTTGTTGTTCTTCAGCCACTGTCGTGTCCAACTCTTTGTGACCCCATAGACTGCAGCATGCCAGCCTTCCCTGTCCTTTGACTATCTCCCAGAGTTTGCTCAAACTCAAGTCCATTGAGTTGATGATGCCATCCAACCATCTCATCCTCTGTCACCCCTTTCTCCTGCCCTCAATCTTTCCCACCATCAAGGCCTTTTCCAGTGAGTTGACTTTTCCCATCAGATGGCCAAAATATTGGAGCTTCACTTTCAGCATCAGTCCTTCCAATGAATATTCAGGGTTGATTTCCTTCAGAATGGAGTGGTTGGATCTCCTTGCAGTCCAAGGGACTCTCGGGAGTCTTCTCCTGTGTCACAATTCAAAAGCATCAATTCTTCAGCGCTCAGCCTTCTTTATAGTCCAGCACTCACATCCATACATGACTACTAGAAAAACCATAGCCTTGACTAGACGGACCTCTGTTGGCAAAGTAATGTCTCTCCTTTTCAATACGCTGAATAGGTTTGTTATAGCTTTCTTTCCAAGGAGCAGTGTCTTAATTTCATGGCTGCAGTCACCATCCACAGTGATTTCGGAGCCCAAGAAAATAAAATCTGTCGCTGCTTCCAGTTTATCTCTTTCTGTTTGCCATGAAGTGATGGGACAGATTCCATGGTCTTAGCTTTTTAAATATTGAGTTTTTGTTTGTGTACTTAGAAAACAAGTCTTTTATTTGGCAGAGTATTTAATTTTGAATTAGTCAAATATAACCATTTGGATGTTGAGTTTTAAGCCAGCTTTTTCACTTTGTTCTTTCACCCTCATCAAGAGGCTTTTTAGTTCCTCTTTGCTTTCTGCCATAAGGGTGGTATCATCTGTATATTTGAGGTTGTTGCTATTTCTCCCAGTAATCTTGATTCCAACTTGTGATTCATCCAGCCCAGCATTTCGCATGATGCACTCTGCATATAAATTAAATAAGTAGGGTGACAATATACATTCTTCTTATGCTCCTTTCCCAATTTGAAGCAGTCTGTTGTTTTCATGTCTGGTTCTAACTACCACTTCTTAACCCACTTACAGGTTTCTCAGGAGGGAGGTGACGTGAACTGGTATTCTCATCTCTTTAAGAATTTACCACAATTTGATTTGATCCACACAAAGGCTTTAGCATAGTCAGTGAAGCAGAAGTAGATGTTTTCCTGGGATTCTCTTGCTTTTTCTGTGATCAGTGGATGTTGGCAATTTGATCTCTGGTTCCCTTGCCATTTCTAAACCCAGCTTGTGCATCTGGAAGTTCTAGGTTCACATACTGCTGAATCCTAGCTTGAAGGGTTTTGAGCATAACCTTACTAGCATATGAAATGAGCACAGTTGTATGGTAGTTTGAACATTCTTTGGTATTGCCTTTCTTTGGGATTGGAATGAAAACTGACCTTTTCCAGTCCTGTGGCCACCAGTGACTTTGCCAGATTTTGACATATTGAGTGCAGCATTTTAACAGCATCATCTTTTACTATTTAAGATAGCTAAGCTGTAATTCCATCACCACCACTAGCTTTATTCTTAGTAGTGCTTCCTGAGACCTACTTGACTTCACACTGTGGAAATGTCTGAGTCTAGGTGAGTGACCACACCATCATGGTTATCTTGGTCTTTAACACCTTTTTTGTACACTTTGTCTGTGTATTCTTGCCACATCTTCTTATTCTCTTCTGCTTCTGTCAGGTCCTTACTGTTTTTGTCTTTTATCATGTCCATCCTTGCATGAAATGTTCCCTTAATATCCCCAGTTTTCTTGAAGAAATCTCTAGTCTTTCCCAGTTAATTGTTTTCTTCTGTTTCTTCACATTGTCTGTTTTAGAAGGCCCTCTTATCTCTCCTTGCTATTCTCTGGAATTCTGCATTCAGTTGGGTATATCTTTCCCTTTCTCCCTTGCCTTCCTCATCTCTTTTTTTTAAAATATTTTTTATCAGCTTTGTTTTTATTCTCCTCAGCTATTTGTAAAGCCTCCTCATATGATCACTTGGCCTTCTTGCATTTCTTTTTCTTTGGGATGGTTTTGGTCACTGTCTTCTGTACAGTGTTATGAACCTCCATCCATAGTTCTTCAGGCACTCGCTACCAGATCCAATCCCTTAAATCTGTTCATCACCTCCACTGTATAATCATAAGGAATTTGACTTAGGTCATACCTGAATGGCCTAGTGATTTTCCGTGCTGCTGCTGCTGCTAAGTCACTTCAGTCATGTCTGACTCTGTGCAACCCCATAAACGGCAGCCCACCAGGCTCCCCCTTCCCTGGGATTCTCCAGGCAAGAAGACTGGAGTGGGTTGCCATTTCCTTCTCCAATGCAGGAAAGTGAAAAGTGAAAGTGAAGTCGCTCAGTTGTGTCCAACTCTTCACTACCCCATGGACTGCAGCCTACCAGGCTCCTCCGTCCATGGGATTTTCCAGGCAAGAGTACTGGAGTGGGGTGCCATCGCCTTCTCCAACTTTCCTCAAATTTAAGTCTGAATTTTGCAATAAGGAGCCACAGGCAGTTCCAGGTCTTGTTTCTGTTGACTATATAGAGCTTCTTCTCTTTGGCTGCAAAGAATATAAATCAGTCTGATTTCAGTATTGACCATTTGGTGATGTCCTTGTGTAGAGTTGTCTCTTGGGTTGTTAGAACAAGGTATTTGCTTCACTAGTAAATTCTACTAGACCTGTATAGAAGAATCAATACCAACTCTTCTGAAATTCTTCCAGAAAATATAAAACATGTCCCAACTCATTTTATGAGGCAAGTATATCCCTAATATCACATATCACAGGAAAAGAAAACTAGAGACTAATATTCCTTACGAATATAAATGAACCAACCCTCAAGAAAGTATTAACAAACTGAATCTAGCGAGCATGTGAATGGTATTGTATGCTATGATCAAGTGGGATTTGTTTCAGGAATGCAAAGTTGGTTCAACATATGAAAATAAACCAGGTATTCAACATATTAATAAAGGGGGAAAAAACACATGATAATTTTAATAGACACAAGAAACATTTGAGAAAATTCAAATGTACTCTCCTGATCATAGTACCCAAGAAACTAGGAATAGAAGGCAGAAAGAGTTGGAATGTCTGAAAAGTTAGTGGGGATCACAGTAGTTCACACAAGACTACTCCTACTTCTGATACCAACTGTAATGTAAAGGGGTTTCCAAAACCACCCTTAGGTTTACTATGGTCACTCACAGAACTCACTGAAAGGTGTTATACTCAGCTATAATTTATTACTAAGAAAGGATTCAGATTAAAATCAGCCAAGGAAGAAAAACATATGGCCGAATCCAGGAAAGTACCAAATGTGAAGTGCGTTACTTTCCCACCATCAGTACATGACAATGCTCGTAGAGTGTTGCCAACCAGGAAAGCTCACCCAAACACTGACGTTCAAAGTTTTTATTGGAGCTCCATTACTTAGGCCTGACCAGTTTATCACATGGTTCATCTCACTCTCCAGTCTCTCCAGAGGTCTACAGATACTGTGTGACCCAAAGCCCCCAGACTAAATCATGTTGTTCCACTGTGACTCAAGGCATATAGGCAAACAAAGACACTCCAACAGACATGAAGATTAGTTCTGAAAGCTGAGGATAAAGGCCAGACCTTTCTTTGGGTAAAGTTAATTCTTCACAGAAGAGAATTTCCTCACCCTGATAAAGGACATCTGTGCAAAACTTCATCTTTGAAACCCCCCAGTTAGCATCATGCTTAGTGAAAGAATCAATACTTTCCCCCTTAGATCAGGAGCCAGATAAAGTTGTCAGCTCTTACCACTTAGATTGTCAGGGCACTTAGGCAAGAAAAAGAAAAACCATCCAGATTGGAAAAGAAGTCATACTATTTGTATTTGCAGCTGATATCTATATGGAAAATTTTAAGAAATACAAACCATACATACACAGAAGCCTGTTAGAACCAGTAAACAAGTTGAGCAAGGTGACCTGATGCAAAGTCAATACATGAAACCAATTGTGTTTCTATGCGTTAGCAATGAATAACCCAAAATGATATTATATAATCATTCCAGTTGTAATAGCATCACAAAGAATAAAATACTTAGAAATAAAAATAATAAAAAGTTGAAAACTCATACACTGAAAACTGTAAAACACCACTGAAGGGAATTCAAGATCTAGGTAAATATTCATGTCTTGTTCATGGATTAGAAGACCTATTAATTACTAAGATGGCAGTGCTTCAAAGTTGATTTACAGATTCAGTGCAGTTTCTGTCAAAATCCCAACTGCTGCCCCCACTTTTTTTCTTAAACAGATTCGGACAAGTTTGTCCTTAAATTCATATGGAGATGCAAGAGACCCAGAGTAATAAAAATAGTCTTGAGTAAGAACAGTGATTTACTGTTCATGGGGTTCTCAAGGCAAGAATACCGAAGTGGTTTGCCATTCAAAGTTGGCATAAAGCTCAACATTCAGAAAATGAAGATCATGGCATCTGGTCCCATCACTTCATGGGAAATAGATGGGGAAACAGTGGGAACAGTGTCACACTTTATTTTGGGGGGCTCCAAAATGACTGCAGATGGTGACTGCAGCCATGAAATTAAAAGACGCTTACTCCTTGGAAGAAAAGTTATGACCAACCTATATAGCATGTTGAAAAGCAGAGACATTACTTTGCCAACAAAGGTCCGTCTAGTCAAGGCTATGGTTTTTCCTGTGGTCATGTATGGATGTGAGAGTTGGACTGTGGAGAAAGCTGAGTGCCGAAGAATTGATGCTTTTGAACTGTGGTGTTGGAGAAGACTCCTGAGAGTCCCTTGGACTGCAAGGAGATCCAACCAGTCCATTCTGAAGATCAGCCCTGGGATTTCTTTGGAAGGACTGATGCTAAAGCTGAAACTCCAATACTTTGGCCACCTCATGCAAAGAGTTGACTTATTGGAAAAGACTCTGATGCTGGGAGGGATTGGGGGCAGGAGAAGAAGGGGACGACAGAGGATGAGATGGCTGGATGGCATCACTGACTTGATGGACGTGAGTCTGAGTGAACTCCGGGAGTTGGTGATGGACAGGGAGGCCTGGCGTGCTGCGATTCATGGGGTCGCAAAGAGTCAGACACGACTGAGCGACTGAACTGAACTGAAGAACAGTGAAATTGAGGAACTCACACCTCTTGATTTTATTAATTTTTAAACAATTTTAAACTATTTTTAAAATAGTTTAACTATTTTTAACTATGTTTAGATGATTTTTTTTAATTTTTATTTTTTTAAATTTTGGCTATGCTGGGTCTTCACTACTGTCTGGGCTTTTCTCTAGTTGCAGAGAATGTGGGATACCCTTCAGTTGCAGTGCGTGAGCCTCTGATTGTGGTGACCCCTCTTGTGGAACACTGGCTCTAGATAAGCCACCTTTAGTAATCATGGCACACAGGCTCAGTAGTTTCAGCTTTTAAACTCTAGAGCACTGGCTCATTAGCTGTGGTACATAGGTCCAGTTGCTCTGTGGCATATGGAATCCCAGGCTAGAAATTGAACCTGTGTCCCCTTCATTGGTGGATTCTTATCCACTGCACCACCGGGAAAGTCCATCTCTTGATTTTAAAATTCACTATAAAAGCATTAAGACATTGTGGTGTGAACATGATAATAGAAATAAAGACCAGTAAAATAGAATTGAGAGTCCAGAAATAAATCCAAACATTTATGATTGATTTCTTGACAGTGGTGCCAAGACAGTTAAGTGGAGAAAGATTAGCCTTCTAAACAAATGATACTGGGACAACTAATATCAGCATTCAAAAGAATGAAGGTGGACCTCTACCTTCCATCATCTAACAAAATGAACTCTAAATGGATCAGAGTTGAAACTATAAACCTGTTAGAAAAACCATAGGGGTAAATCAGTGTGACCTTGGAGTAGACGGTGGTTTCTTAGGTATGACCCCCAAAAAGCACAAGCAACAAAGGAATAGATATATTGTACTTCATTAATATTGAAAACTTTTGTACCTTAAAGGACACCATCAAGAAGGTAAAAAGACAGTTCTCAGAATGGAAGAAAATATTTACAAATCAGACATCAGAAAAGGGACTTGTGAGTAGAATATATAAATAACTTTTATAATGCAACAATAAAATGACAAGTGGCCCAGGTGAAAAGGACAAAAGATTTTAACAGATTATTTTGCCAAAAAAAATATGTAAATGGGTGATAAACC
Organism: Capricornis sumatraensis; assembly: GCF_032405125.1. Taxonomy (NCBI): domain Eukaryota; kingdom Metazoa; phylum Chordata; class Mammalia; order Artiodactyla; family Bovidae; genus Capricornis; species Capricornis sumatraensis. The sequence continues at coordinate 132,618,849 of NC_091092.1, read as the reverse complement.
CATAAAAGCTGCTCAACATCATTAGAGAAATGCAAATTAAGACCAAATGAGATACTACTTCACACCTACTAGGATGGCTGTAATCAAAAAGACAGAATAAAGTAACAAGTGTCCATAATGATGTGGAGAATTTTGAACCCTCATACATTGTGGGTGAGAATGTTAAATAGCGCAGCCATTTAACAGTTGCCATTCCTCAAAAAATTAAATACAGAGTTATCATGTGACCTAGCAATTTCACTCCTAGGTGTATGTCTCAGAGAACTGAAAATGTGTGTCTACACAAGGAGTTCTACACAAAGGTTCATAGTAGCATTATTCATAATAGTGAAAAGTGGAAATAATCCAAAGTTCATCAGTTGATGAATGGATAAACAAATGTTCAGTTCAGTGGCTCAGTCATATCTGACTCTTTGCAACCCCATGGACTGCAGCACACCAGGCTTCCCTGTTCATCACCAACTCCTGGAGCTTGCTCAAACTCATGTCCATCGAGTAAGTGATGCCATCCAACTGTCTCATCCTCTATCATCCCCTTCTCCTCCCACCTTCAGTCTTTTCCAAGCATCAGGGTCTTTTCCAATGAGTCTGTTCTTTGCATCAGGTGGCCAAAGTATTTGAGTTTCAGGTTCAGCATCAGTCCTTCCAATGAACATTCAGGACTGATTTCCTTCAGGATGGACTGGTTGGATCTCCTTGCAGTCCAAGGGAGTCTCAAAAGTCTTCTCCAACACCACAGTTCAAAAGTATCAATTCTTCAGCATTCAGCTTTCTTTATAGTCCAATTCTCACATCCATACTTGACTACTGGAAAAACCACAGCTTTGACTAGAAACCTTTGTCGGCAAGTAATGTCTCTCTGCTTTTTAATATGCTGTCTAGGTTGGTTACACCTTTTCTTCCAAGGACCAAGCAGCTTTTACTTTCATGGCTGCAGTCACCATCTGCAGTGATTTTGGAGCCCAAGAAAATAAAGTCTGTCACTCTTTCCATTGTTTTCCCAGCTATTTGCCATGGAGTGATAGGACCAGATGCCATGATCTACATTTTTTTAATATTGAGTTTTAAGCCAACTTTTTCACTCTCCTCTTTCACTTTCATCAAGAGGCTCTTTAGTTCCCCTTCACTTTCTGCCATAAGGGTGGTATCATCTGTGTATCTGAGGTTATTGATAGTAACAAATGCTAATAAACAGTAAATAAACAGATGTTATATAACCATAAAATGAAAGATTATTCAGCCATAAAATGGAATTAAATATGATACATGCTCCATTACAGATGATCCTTAAAAACATGCTGAGTGAACAAAGCTAGTAGGAAATAAAAACTCATATTTATAAAAACATAGTTACAAAAACGGGCAAATCCATAAAGACAGAAACTAGATTAATGGTTGTCAGGGAGAAAGGAAGATGAGAGATTGCCCATGGGTGGAGATTTCTTTTTGGGTGATGAAAATGTTCCAAAATTAGATAGTGGTGATGAGTTCCACAACTCTGAATATACTAAAGAAAAATCATTGATGAGTAAAAAAGTGAATTTTATGGTATGTAAATTTTATTTCAATAAAAGCTGTTATGAAAAGTCAGCTTTATAGCACTTCAGTTACTTTCAAGTACCATAGCTTCAGACATGCCAACTCAGATTTTTTGAATTGAAATTAATGAAAATGTAAATGTTATGTAGAAATTTTTAAACATAATTAGCCAAAGTAAAAATGCAGTTTTCTGAACTACTGTTTAATGTTCATTATCATGCTGTTTTATTTCCTGACTTTTTCATTGATGCTTTTGCAAATTTAATTCAGGATTTCTCTTTTAATTCCATTAAAATGTGCTTAGGAACTCATGATGGAAAGAAGGTTAAAAAGTTTATCAAAATCGCATGATAGAACAAAATTGTAGTTACAAAATAGCCGTATTTGATAATTTTATTCTTGAAGATTCTATAATATCATCGTAACTCTTAAGCTGCAGGGCTTAGGAGAAAGGCACAGAAGTTTAAGGTTAGGGTGGAAAAGTCTGAGTCTGGCTCACACACATAAGAGAAGGGCTTTTTCTTTCTCTTCCTGACTTCCCATTTTAGAAGATTTTTCAGATTGGGGATTTATCAGAGAAGCATAAGGCAAATGACTCTTCCCGTACTGTTGTACAGGTAGTGAATCACAATGCATTTTGATTCATTGTCTGGAAATCTTAGAAGTCGGAATCATTGATGGATTTGTTCAGAGGCCAAAACCATAAGTTTGTTAATGAACATCAAAGTAATTTAATTCTCCAGAATCTTCCTGGAACATTTGAAACCCATAAGGCACAGTTAAAGTATAAATGCCTACAGGGATTCAGTTCAGTTCAGTTGCTCAGTTGTGTCCGACTTTGTGGCCATCCGACCATCTCATCCTCTGTCGTCCCCTTCTCCTCCCACCTTCAATCTTTCCCCAGCATCAGGGTCTTTTCCAATGAGTCAGTTCTTCGCAAAAGTATTGAAATGGCCAAAGTATTGGAGTTTCAGCTTCAGCATCAGTCCCTCCAATGAATATTCAGGACTGATTTCCTTTACGATGGACTGGTTGGATCTCCTTGCAGTCCAAGGGACTGTCAAGAGCCTTCTCCAACACCATAGTTCAAAAGCATCAATTCTTTGGTATTCAGCTTTCTTTATAGTCCAACTCTCAGATCCATACATGGCCACTGGAAAAACCACAGCTTTGACTAGAGACCTTTGTCAGCAAGTAATGTCTCTGCTTTTTAATATGCTGTCTAAGTTGGTCATCGTTTTTCTTCCAAGGAGCGAGCATCTTTTAATTTCATGACTGCCATCACCATCTGCAGTGATTTTAAACCTCAAAAAATAGTCTCTCATTGTTTCCATTGTTTCCCCATCTATCTGCCATGAAGTGATGGGAACAGATGTCATGATCTTAGTTTTCTGAATGTTGAATTTTAAGCCAACTTTTTCACTCCTCTTTCACTTTCATCAGGAAAGTGAAACTTTAGTTCTTCTTCACTTTCTGCCATAAGGGGTTAGAGAATGTGAATATATGTGAATATAACTATCATGCCATGGAAAAATACATATTAACAGATTTTAGCCCAAACTAATCTCAGAGGACCTACATTAGCACATACGGTAAGTAAATCGAGAAAGAGAATGAAAGGAATTTAATACAGTGATTGTGTTTTTCTTCAGCTGCTTTCAAAATTGTGAAAACCTGGCTTGGTCCAGAAGCAGTGAGTTTGTTGAAGTTTACGAGTAAAAGTGACATCCAAGACTATGTCAGTGTAGAATACCTGCCTCCTCACATGGGTGGAACTGTAAGTACAGTACCTAGAACCTGTTTTTAAAATAAGACTGGGACATGACACATGAGGCTGTATTCTTTCCTCAACAGAAACAGAAAAGCAATATCTAAATAGCCTAAGAAAAATTATAGATACTCTATAATAGAAACCAGAGTTACAGACATTTTTTATTAAACATCTTGAGTTGTTATTTTTGAATAGGTCAAGTTTTTATATGATTTTAAACTGAAAGATACTAAGTAAAAGTATTCAGAATTGTACTGCTGTGGCTACCATCCTGTTCTCTCTAGTTTAATTCTTTTTTTTTTCCCCCAGGGATCTGTGTTACCTATATTAAAAACTATACTAAGTATGTAATATAGAAACAACTATAGTATTCATATATATATATAATTCTTTTTCCCTCCCATCATGGTTTTAACCAAGTAGTGTATTTATACACTATTGTGTGTGCTGCTTTTTGCTTCACAAAATCTCTTAGAAATCATTCAAAATCATTATGTGATAAGCTGTCTTGTTCTTGTTTGTGGCTGCATAGTGACTGCATTACACTGTCTAGAGATAGCCCATAAATTGTTTAATGAGTGACTATAAATCACTTACTTGCCTTTTGATGTCTCTTTAGTTTGATTTCGGTTATTTACTGTTGAACAGTTTTAATTTAAAAGTTAATATATACTATAATATTTTTTGGAAATGATCTTACTACTTACAAATAAGAGACCAGAAGTAAGTAGAAATGTGTTAAATTTTTAATACTCCATAGCAGTGAAACATAATTGGATAATGACTTTTTTAAAAAAATAAACTGTGAAACCTATGGATTTTGTATGCTTTAGGTTAATTTGATTGGTAATACTTCAGTTATTTGACTTTGGCAATCTACTTTGTACTGGCAAAATTACGTTCAACTAGAATCAAAGGAGTAGCAAAATGAAAAGTTTTTGTGTATCCTTTTCTGTGTTTCTTTCATTGGAAAAAACCTTGAATTGGTAATTTCTGGGGGAAGTTATCAACCTTTTGTTTGTACAGTACATTTGGAACCTATGAAAGACTGGATAAAATATCTGAACCAAAATTGACTCTCCACGAGAGTGGTTAGAATCAAAGGAGTAGCAAAATGAAAAGTTTTTGTGTATCCTTTTCTGTGTTTCTTTCATTGGAAAAAACCTTGAATTGGTAATTTCTGGGGGAAGTTATCAACCTTTTGTTTGTACAGTACATTTGGAACCTATGAAAGACTGGATAAAATATCTGAACCAAAATTGACTCTCCACGAGAGTGGTATATTATACAGAAAGTTCTCAGCAGCTTTTGGCAACCAGCTAAGGATGATTCTAAGAAAAGAAAGGAAGAATAGTATGAGGTCCCTGCTGCTGCTGTTGCTAAGTCGCTTCAGTCGTGTCCGACTCTGTGCAACCCCATAGACAGCAGCCCACTAGGCTCTTCTGTCCCTGGGATTCTCCAGGCAAGAATACTGGAGTGGGTTGCCATTAATACTTAGGAACTGAGACTCGTTTATTTTAAAAGATATAAAATATATATATCCTTATGTCTGAGACTGTTTCCGGACTATCATAACTGGACGTAGTCCTACAGAGAACTCCACAACACTTCAACTCACTGCAAAGGAAATTGGGTGGGATGAGGGTAACAAAAATAGAAATTTTTTCATATAGAGACATGCACAACTATTTCTTCAGCCAAACTGAACTTTAAACTGGTTATGAGTATCTTGATTCCTAGACATCTGAAAAACCAAATGAAAAGTGTCTTATTACTGAATGATGGTCATTAAAGATGATTTCAAAGATGTTTCTTTTTCTTCCCCTAAATATTGAATTATTTCTGTATTTTTTTAACGTTTATTGTCAGTTTCAGGTGTTCATCAAAATGAATGAATCGGTTGTACATATATCCATCCTATTTCAGATTGTTTTCCCATATAGGCTATTGCAGAGTGTTGAGTTCCCTGTTCTATATAGTAGGTTGTTTTTATTAGGTTGGTGCAAAAGTAATTGCAGTTTTGCATTGTTGAACTTTGCCATATTTTTAATATATATATTTTATTGAAGTATAGTTGACTTACAGTGTTTCAGGTGCACAGCAAGATGATTCAGTTATACAAATACACATATATTATTTTGAAATTATTTTGCATCATAGGTTATTACAAGATATTGACTATAGTTCCATATGCTACACAGTAAAACTTTGTCACTTATTGCATATTTATTTTTTAATTAGAAATCTAGTATTCTAGTCATACTAAGTCAAACAGGTAGAATCAAAATGTCATAATTTTTAATATAAATTTATTTATTTTAATTAGAGGCTAATTACTTTACAATATTGTATTGGTTTTGCCATACATTGACATGAATCTGCCACAGGTGTACATGTGTTCCCCCTCCCACCTCCCTCCCCATCCCATCTCTCTGGGACATCCCAGTGCACCAGCCCCAAGCAACCTGTATCATGCATCGAACCTGGACTGGCGATTCGTTTCATATATGATAATATACATGTTTCAATGCCATTCTCCCAAATCATCTCACCCTTGCCCTCTCCCACAGAGTCCAGAAGACTGTTCTATACATCTGTGTCTCTTTTGCTGTCTTGCATACAGGGTTATCATTGCCATCTTTCTAAATTCCATATATATGCGTTAGTATACTGTATTGGTGTTTTTCTTTCTGGCTTACTCCACTCTGTATAATAGGCTCCAGTTTCATCCACCTCATTAGAACTGATTCAAATGTATTCTTTTTAATGGCTGAGTAATACTCCATTGTGTATATGTACCACAGCATTCTTATCTATTCGTCTGCTGATGGACATCTAGGTTGCTTCCATGTCCTGGCTATTATAAACAGTGCTGTGATGAACATTGGGGTACACGTGTCTCTTTCAATTCTGGTTTCCTCGGTGTGCATGCCCAGCAGTGGGATTGCTGGGTCATATGGCAGTTCTATTTCCAGTTTTTTAAGGAATGTCCACACTGTTCTCCATAGTGGCTGTACTAGTTTGCATTCCCACCAACAGTGTAAGAGGGTTCCCTTTTCTCCACACCCTCTCCAGCATTTATTGCTTGTAGACTTTTGGATAGCAGCCATTCTGACTGGCGTGAAATGGTGCCTCATTGTGGTTTTGATTTGCATTTCTCTAATAATGAATGATGTTGAGCATCTTTTCATGTGTTTGTTAGCCATTTGTATGTCTTCTTTGGAGAAATGTCTGTTTAGTTCCTTGGCCCATTTTTTTATTGGGTCATTTATTTTTCTGGAATTGAGCTGCAGGAGTTGCTTGTATATTTTTGAGATTAATTCTTTGTCAGTTGCTTCTTTGCTATTATTTTCTCCCATTCTGAAGGCTGTCTTTTCACCTTGCTTATAGTTTCCTTAGTTGTGCAGAAGCTTTTAATTTTAATTAGGTCCCATTTATTTATTTTTTGCTTTTATTTCCAATATTCTGGGAGGTGGGTCATAGAGGATCCTGCTGTGATTTATGTTGGAGAGTGTTTTGCCTATGTTCTCCTCTAGGAGTTTTATAGTTTCTGCTCTTACATTTAGATCTTTAATCCATTTTGAGTTTGTTTTTGTGTATGGTGTTATAAAGTGTTCTAGTTTCATTCTTTTACAAGCAGTTGACCAGTTTTCCCAGCACCACTTGTTAAAGAGATTTGTCTTTTCTCCATTCTATATTCTTGCCTCCTGTGTCAAAGATAAGGTGTCCATAGGTGCATGGATTTATCTGTGAGCTTTCTATTTTGTTCCATTGATCTATATTTCTGTCTTTGTGCCAGTACCATATACTATCCTGATGACTGTGGCTTTGTAGTAGAGCCTGAAATCAGGCAGGTTGATTCCTCCAGTTCCATTCTTCTTTCTCAAGATTGCTTTGGCTCTTTGAGGGTTTTTTGTATTTCCATACAAATTGTGAAATTATTTGTTCTAGTTCTCTGAAAAATACTGTTGGTAGCTTGATAGGGATTGCATTGAATCTATAGATTGCTTTTGGTAGTATACTCATTTTCCCTATATTGATTCTTCTGATCCATGAACACGGTATACTTGTCCATCTATTAGGGTCCTCTTTGATTTCTTTCACGGTGTTTTATAGTTTTCTATATATAGGTCTTTTGTTTCTTTAGGTAGATATATTCCTAAGTATTTTATTCTTTTTGTTGTAATGGTGAATGGAGTTGTTTCCTTAATTTCTCTTTCTATTTTCTCATTATTAGTGTATAGGAATGCAAGGTATTTCTGTGTGTTGATTTTATATCCTGTACCTTTACTATATTCATTGATTAGCCAAAATGTCATAATTTTTTAGGTTCATAAGTTTTCTAAAATATATATATATTACACATTTACATATGTGTATACAAAAGTTTTTCTACTATACTTGATAAAGGCTTGAGAAAGAGTATCCAAAAAAAAAAGATGGAAAAAATTAGAGAACATAAACTAAATGAAATGGGAGCCCTGAATATGAAATAGAAAAAGTGAAATAAACTAGATAAAACTAAAAGATCATCATATAGTCGAGTTGTTTTTAAACATGACTGCTCATTAGAAACATATCTGGAGCTCTGGTGAGAAAAAGAAATACCTGAGCATTTGTATTTTTCAAAAAGTTTCAGGATAATTCTGATATCCATCTGGATTTTAAAAAGTGATTACAAGTTTTTTTCTGTTAGATCCTAGTTTTGGTGATATAGAGGTCTATTGTTTTTCTGTTGGCCAATCATGATACAGTGGTATTAAGTGAATAATCACAAAAGTAAAATATGTTTATCAGTTTTCACAGTCAATAGCCAGACAAAAAATAAAAGTTAATTAAAATTGCAAGCCATAATGGGAACATGATTAACTTAACAATATAAAATAGTAACGTACAACTGGGGGGAGGGGTTCCAAGCAGAGTGATATGGTAAACTAGAAGTACATACATGCACATGTTTTCATCCACCCAGCCAGTCTAAGTCTTTTGATTGGTGCATTTAATCTATTTACATTTAAAGTAATATCAATATGCATGATGTTGTCAAAAGCTTTTTCTGCATCTACCAATTTAATTATTTGGTTTTTATTCTTCTGTTTGTTAATATGGTATATCACACTAATTAATTGGCTTGCATTGAAGAATCCTTGCATCCCTGGGATAAATCCCACTTGATCATGATGTATTGTTGGGTTTGGTTTGCTAGTATTTTGTTGAGGATTTTTGCGTCTGTTTATCTGTGATATTGGCCTATAATTTTCTTTTTTTGTGCTTTGTCTGATTTTGATATCAGAGTGATGAAAATCTTTTAGAAGGTGTTTGAGAGTTTTCCTTCCTCTGCAGGAGTTTCAGAAAAATAGGTGATAACTCTTCTCTAAATGTGAGATGTAATTCACCTTTGAAGTCATGTGGTCCTGGACTTTGTTGAGAGTTTTTAAAATCACAGTTTCAATATCACTTGTTATTGGTCTGTTCACATTTTCTAGTTTGTTCTGGTTCAGTCTAAGGATTTGTCCATTTCTTCTAGATTGTCTGTTTTATTGGCACTTGTAGTAGTGTAGTAGTAGTCTCTCATGATCCTTTGTATTTCTGTGGTGCTTATAATAATTTGTTTTTCATTTGTAATTTTACTGATTTGAGCCCTCCCTTTTTTTCATGATGAGTCTGGCTAAAAGTTTATCAATTTTGTGTATCTTTTCAAAGACCCAGCTTTTGGTTTCATTCATATTTTCTGTTGTTTTGTCTCCATTTCATTTATTTCCACTCTGATCTTTATGATTTTTCTCCTTATGCTAACTTTGGATTTTGTTTGTTCCTCTTCCCTAGTTGCTTTAGGTGTAACTTTAGGTGGTTTATTTGAAATTTTTCTTGTTTTCTGTGGTAAGATCATATTGCTGTTAACTTCCCTCGTAGAATTGCTTTTGTTGGTTCGCATAGGTTTTAGATTGTCATGTTTTCATTGTCATTAGCCTCTAGGTATTTTTTTTTTATTCTGTCTTCGATTTCTTCAGTGATCCATTGGTTTAGTAACATATTGTTTAGCCTTCACATGATTGTGTGTGTTTTTTTGCTTACAGTTATTACATGTAATTTAATTCTAATCTTACAGTGTTTTGGTCAGAAAAGATGCTTCTTATGATTTCAGGTTTCTTAAATTTACCAAGGCTTGATTTGTGGCCCAAGATATAATGTATTCTAGAGAATGTTCCATGTACTCATGAGAAGAAAGTGTATTCTGCTGCTTTTAGATGGAGTGTGCTGTAAGTATCAGTTGGGTTTATCTGGTCTAATGAGTCATTTAAGGCCTATGTTCCTTATTGAATTTCTGTCTAGATGATTTGTCCATTGGTGGAAGTGGAATGTAAAGTCCCCCATTATTTTCTGTTTATTTGTTTATTTTCTATTTTTTGTTAAACTTTTTATTTTTTACTGGGGTATAGCGAGCTAACAATATTGTGATCGTTTCAGATGAACAGTGAAAGGTAAAGTCTCCCACTATTGTGTTACTGTTGATTTCCCTTAGCATTTGCCTTGTATATTGCGGGTCTCTGTGTTGAGTGCATATATATTTATATTGTTATATCTTCTTCTTGGATTGATCTCTTGATCATTATGTAGTGTCTTTGTTTGTCTTTTATAACAGTCTTTATTTTAAAGTCTGTTTTGTCTGATATGAGTATTGCCACTCCAGCTTTCTTTTCATTTCTATTTGCATAGAATATCTTTTTCCATCCCCTCACTTTCAGTCTGTATGTGTTCGTAGGTCTGAAATGAGTTTCTTATAGGCAGCATATATGAGTCATTTTTTTATCCTATTCAGGCAGTTTGTGTCTTTTAATTGGAGCATTTAACCTATTTACATGTAAGGTGATTATTGATATATATATTCTTATTGCCATTTTTTAAAATTCTTTTGAAGTTGTTTTTGTAAGTCTTTTTCCCTCCTTTTTTGTTCTCGTCTCGTGATTTAGTGTTCATATTGCTTTTTATTTTGTGTATCTATTGTGTATCTGTTGTAGTTTTTTGGTTCACATTTCCCATAACGTTTTTTTAATATTATTTAATTTTTATTGCTCTGGGTCTTCATTGCTGTGCACAGGCTTTCTCTAGTTGCAGAGAGTGTGGGCTACTCTGTAGTTTCAGTGTGCAGGCTTCTCATTGTCGTGGCTTCTCTTGTTGCAGAGCATGGGCTCTAGAGTGCACAGGATTCAGTAGTTGAGGCATGTGGGCTCAATAGTTACAGCTCATGGGCTCTAGAGCACAGAGTGGTTGTGGCACATGGGCATTAATTGCCAGAGGCATGTGGAATCTTCCTGGGCCGGGGATTGAACCTCTGTTTCCTGCATTGGCAGGCAGATTTTTATCTACTGCACCACCAGGGACGTCTTCCCATAAGGTTTTGATATAGCAATCTATCTATCTATATGTATATATATACAACATTGTTTTAAGTTGCTGTTCACTTAATTTCAAATGCATTGCCCATTTTCCGCATTTGTACTCTCCTCACAGTTGCCGGTTTTGATACCATATTTGTGTGTGGATGATTTCCTACTTTTACTGTATGTTTACTGGTAAGGTTTCCCATGTGGATTTTCATATTTCTAAGTTTGGCCTTTTTTTTTTTTAAACACCTAAAGAAGTACCTTTAGCATTTATTCCAAAGCTGGTCTGGTGATGCTGAGTTCGCTTAGCTTTTGCTTGTCTGTAATGTTTTTGGTTTCTTTGTGGAGTCTGAACAAGAGCCTTGCTGGTTAGAATGTTTTTGGTTGGAGATTTTCTCCCTTTTGTCAGTTTGAATATATCATGCTACTCTCTTCTGGCCTGCAGTTTCCACTGAAAAATCAGCTGATAACTTTATGGGAATTTCCTTGTATGTTATTTGTTGCTTTTCCCTTGTTGCTTTCAATATTTTTTCTCTGTATTTTAATTTTTGTCAGTTTGATTAATATGTATCTCAGGGTGTTCCTTTTGGATTTATCCTGCCAGGGACTCTCTACACTTCCTGCTCTTGGGTGAATATTTCCTTTTCCAAGGGAAATTTCAGCTGTAATCTCTTCAAATAGTTTCTCAGGCCCTTTCCCTCTTTCTTTCTCATTTCTTATCATTTTTCATTCTATTTGTTTTGTTCTGCAGCCATGATTTCCACCACTCTGTCTTCCAGTTCATTTATTCATTCTCTGCCTTAGTTATTCTGCTATTAATTCCTTCTAGTATATTTTTTATTTGTATTGTGTTTTGATTTTTAGTTTTTTTAATTTTAATTTTTACTTTATTTTATTTTACAATACCTGTATGCAAGACAGCAAAAGAGACACAGATGTGTAGAGTGGACTTTTGGACTCTGAGGGAGAGAGAGAGGGTGGGATAGAGTTTTTTTTAATTATGATTTATTTTTGGCTGCACTGAATCTTTGTTGCTTTGTGTGGGATTTCTCTAGTTGCAGCAAGCGGGGGCTACTCTTCATTGCAGTACATGGGCTTTTCATTGTGGTGGCTTCTCTTGTTGTGGAGCACAGGCTCTAGGCACACAGGCTTCAGTAGTTGTGGCACATAGGCTCAGTACTTGTTGCTCGCAGGCTCTAAAGTGCACCAGCTTCAGTAGTTGTGGCACATGGGCTTAGCTGCTCCCTGGCATGTGGAATCTTCCCCAACCAGGGATTGAACTCATATTGTCTCCATTGGCAGGTGGATTCCTATCCACTGCGCCATTAGGGAAGTCCCAATTATTGAATTGTTTATCTTTAATTCTTCATTCTCTAAATCTTTTATCTCTTTGTTAAACATTTCTTATATCTTCTTGGTCTGTGCCTCCATTCTTTTCCCAAGATTTTGGATCATCTTTACTATCATTACTCTGAATTCTTTTTCAGCTTGATTGCCTATTTCCTCTTCATTTAGTTGTTCTTGTGGGTTTTTATCTTGTTCCTTCGTCTGAAACATATTTCTGTGTCATCTTATTTTGTCTAACCTTCTGTGCTTGTAGCCTTCTTTGTGCAGGCTACAGGATCCTAGTTCTTCTTGTTTCTGGTGCCTGCCCTCAGTGGGCAGGGCCATGTCAAGGGGTGTGTTTAGAGGCGTCTTTGAGCTCAGTAAGGGCTTCCCTGGTAGCTCAGCTGGTTAAGAATCTGCCTGCTGTCCAGGAGACCCCAGTTCGATTCCTGAGTCAGGAAGATCCACTGGAGAAGGGATGGGCTACCCACTCTAGTATTCTTTGGCTTCCCTTGTGGCTCAGCTGGTAAAGAATCTGCCTGCAATGTGGGAGACCTGGGTTAGATCCCTGAGTTGGGAAGATCCACTGGAGAAGGGAAAGGCTACCCACTCCAGTATTCTGGCCTGGAGAATTCCATGGACTCTATAGTCCATGGGGTCGCAAAGAGTCAGACACGACTGAGTGACTTTCACTTAACTTCACTTGAGCTCAGTATGACTTGAGACAGCCTGTCTGATGCTGGGTGGCGCTGTGTTCCTGTCTTGTTGATTGTTTGGCCGGAAGTATTTCAGCTCTGGAACCTGCAGACTGTTGGATGGGGCCAGGTCTTGGTGCCAAAACGGGGACCTCCCTCTGGGAAAGCTCATACCCATCAATATTCCCTGAGGCCTCTGCCACCAGTGTTCTTGCCTCCATAGGGAGCCACAGCCAACCTGCACCTCGCCAGGAGACTATCCAAGACCCATAAGTAGGTCTAGACTCTTATGGAGTCATTGCTTTGCCCTGGGGCCCAGCTTTTGAGACCTTGTGTGTACTCTCCAAGAGTGAAGGATCTATCTTCCCCCAGCCCTGTGGAGCCTGCCCAGGCGATAGACTACTGGGGCAGTGGTCAGGGTGTGTGGACCACCGAGGAGGTAGCCCCTCCTGGAGCCCACCAAGTCAAAGGTCAACACATGTTGAAAGAGCCTGCAGTGACAGCCTCACCCTTTACATGCCTCTGAACAATGGCACTTTGCTTCTATGGCGTCCCAGGCTTCTTCCACAAATATTCCTGGTTGTAGAGCTCCACCCTCCCATCCCTTCAGGCTATCTCGTCACCACGGGCAGCAGGCTTTCCCCAGGTCTGCTCTCTCCAGACCCAACGTTCCAGCATCCAGCCCGTTTGCATCTGCAGACACATCTCAGGCTGGGGTGCACAGGGTTGTGGACCACCTGTGGAGGTCTCACTCTGTCCTGCCTGCCACAGACTGGTTGCTGTGTTCTGTAACTCCTCTTCTGTCCCAGCTGATAGCCCTGCCAATGAGGGAACTTCCTGAGGTACAGGAACCTCTCCTCTCTTGCACCTCCCTCCTTGGGGTGCAAGATCCCATTCAGCTTCCTGTATTCTTTCTTTCTTTCATTCTACCTGGTTATGCAGAGATCTTTGTTGTCCTTTTAGCTGCCCAAAGTCCTCTTCTAGTGTTCAGCATGTACTCTGAGAATTGTTCCATTTGTAGGTGTATTCTTGATGTATTTGTGGGAAGAGGTGAGCTCCATGTCCTCCTACTCTGCCATCTTGACTTCCTCCCCCTGAAGCACTATTTAAACTTCATGTTTCCTGCTTTCCTCTTCTGAGGCCTTATATTTCACTTTTAAACCTAGAAAAACAAAGTATGGTTCATTTCAAAAAGTATGTGTCATTTCAGATACTAACCTTGGTTAAAATAACTATTTGATTGGTTTGTTCTGTTAAATAATTTGCCAATACAGTTGTTGTTTCTTAAAAGTAGTTTTTACTGCATGCTATTAATTTTATTTTTTTTATTTTTTTTTTGCTTTATAAGTTTTTTTTTTATTTTTTGTTTTAATATTTTTTTTCCTTTATTTTAATTTACAATACTATATTGGTTTTGCCATACATTGACATGAATCAACCACAGGTGTACATGCGTTCCCAAACATGAACCCCCCACCCACCTCCCTCCCCATAACGTCTCTCTTATGGATAGAAAAAGGTATTTTATTTCCCTTCTCGGTTGCTAGAGATTTATTTCCTCAGAATTGTAGTTATAATAGTAAAAGGACTACTGTTCATTAAAGTACATTTTTCCCCTAAATACATACACACTTCCTTAAATAAAACAAACAGTACCAAAGACTGAAAATTACAACAGCACAATGAAAATTAAAAGTATGTCTACTTTCCTAAATCACTGCCGCTGCAATTCCCCCAAGTAGTCACTGTTTCAGAGTTTTTTCTTCTTCTAGAAATACTAAGTCCATTGTTATTGTTTTTTACTGTAGTCATTATATGCTATTTAGTATATTATTCTGTTGTTTTTTTAATATCATTTATTTTTAGGTCATACCATATTGATTGCTAGAGATCTAATAGATTCTTTAAACCATTGCAGAATATTCCATTGTGTGGATCTAATGATGTATTATTATTATGTTCTGTTTTAAATACCGTTAATTTTCTAACCTTTTACCATTACTAACACTGATTCAGTGAATATTCTCATAATGAATTCTTAATACATGGAAGCAGCAGTATCTGTAGAAGATAAACTCCTTGAATTGAAATCATTAGGTCAGTTGTTACATTTAGTTTAAACTTCAATAGCTGATTTGTGATACCTGTTATCAATTTCCCTGTAAAGAGATTGTGCCTATTTAATGTATGAGAATGCTTGAATCACATCCTTGCCAACACCACCTATTTTCCTTATTTTAAGCTTTGTCAGTCTCAGGTAAAAAATAGTTAACTATGGTTTAAATTTGTACTTTTTTATTGTAAGTGATGTTGAGCATTTTTTAATGGTTTAAAAGGCAATCTATTTTTTTCTATGAACTCTCCATCATTCCTTTATTCCTTATTTTGTTGAGTGGTTACTCTTGTTGATTTTTCTATATTAAGAAAAAGTGGGTTTTGTTGCTCTTATATGTAATACATATTTTCCCAGTTATGGACTTCTTAAAAATGCTTTGTTTTTTAAGTTTTTTTTTTTTTTTTTTTGTGGTTGGTTGATTTATTGGTTGGGTTTTGTTTGTGTTGCCATTCAGAAATGTTTCCCTTTATTGTTTATTTTCTGTTGGAGTATAGTTGATTTACAATGCTTATTGAGAGTGAAAATGAAAGTTGCTCAGTCGTGTCTGACTCTTTGTGACCCCATGGGCTATACAGTCCATGGAATTCTCCAGGCCAGAATACTGGAGTGGGTAGCTTTTCCCTTCTCCAGGAGATCTTCCCAACCCAGGGATTGAAGCCAGGTATTGAACCCAGGTCTTCCACATTGCAGGCGGATTCTTTACCATCTCAGCCACAAGGGAAGCCAAAGAATACTAGAGTGGGTAGCCTATCCCTTCTCCAATGGATCTTGCCGACTCAGGAATCAAACTGGGGTCTCCTGCATTGCAGGCAGATTCTTAACCAGCTGAGCTACCAGGGAAGCCCTAAACTACTGCTACTCCACCCCCTGCAAATTAGAGAGTAGTTCTTGTTGTTTAGTAGCTAAGTCATATCTGACTGTTTCGCAACCCCAAGGACTGTAGCCCACCAGGCTTCTCCGTCCATGGGATTCTTCAGGCAAGAATAATGGAGTGGGTTGCCATTCCCTTCTCCAGGGGATCTTCCCAACCCAGGGATCAAACCTGGATCTCCTGCATTAGAGGCGGATTCTCTTCCACTGAGCCACAGTTCAGGTATACAACAAAGTGATTCAATTATACATATACATGTATCTATTCTTCCTATTTAGGTTATTACAGAATATTGAGTAGAGTTTCCTGTGCTGTACAGTAGATCTTTGTTCATTATTTGTTGTATTTTGTTAAATTTATTATTTAATTAAAGAATAATTGGTTTACAGAATTTTATTGTTTTCTGTCAAACATCAACGTGAATCAGCTTAGGTGTACATATGTCCCCTCCCCTTTATTTATTTTAAATACAGTAGTATGTATATGTCAGTACCAAATTTCCAATTTATTCCTTCCCTCCCATCTTTTCCCTTTTGTTACCATAAGTTTGATTTCTAAGTCTATGAGCTTATTTCTGTTTTGTAAATAAATTCAATTGTATCATTTTTTTAGATTTTGTATATAAATGATATCATATGATATTTATCTTTCTCTGACTGACTTCACTTAGTATGATCATCCCAGGTCCATCCATACTTCTGCAAATGGCATAATTTCCTTATTTTTAATGGCTGAGTAATACTGAGTGACTGGACTCAACTCTCAACTTACTGTCTCACAATTTTCCTTTCTCTGCTCCTCTGAGCCTAGGTGTTGAGGAGTAAAATTTCTACTCTGCCTCTCATTGATTATCTGGAGAAATAGCCTACTATACAAATTTCAGTATGACAAAGAGCATGAAAGGTGACACAGAAATCCAGAATCCTTTCCTTTTAGAAAGTGGACAGAGAGTTCCAGTTTTGGGTTTTGCACATTAGATGCTTGGAAGTTGCTACCTTGTCCTAAAAGTAAAAAGCTGAAGGGAGTGATGACAGCAATAGCTCTTCTTGAATTCATAAGAAAGGGGTAGACACAAGACAGACTACTTAGAGAAACAGTCAAGTCTATGTAGGGAGTCTAGGTTTTCCAGAGTGGAGACTCACAAAGCAGAAACCACTGCAGGAGTTAAAAACCTAAATGGCAATTGATGGATTGCTAGAGGCTCACTGGAAAATTCTCAGAATTAACAGCTCCAAGGGATCCAGTCACCGAAGGGCCCCCACAACACTGTGACATTAACCTCCAGGAGCTCCACCAGATTTCTTCAGTAAATACTAGGGGAAAATCTCCTAGAACTTCCTGCAGGAGGAGCTGGAAGAAGAGCCATTTTGAAATACACCAGAGGACTCAGTTCTTCTGCCATCAGGGGAAACCAGTTAACCAGAGCCTACCCTCCTGTGGCATTATTATCAGAACCTAACTGACCTAGACAGCATATTAAAAAGCAGAGACATTACTTTGCCAACAAAGGTCCGTCTAGTCAAAGCTATGGTTTTTCCAGTGGTCATGTATGGATGTGAGAGTTGGACTATAAAAAAAGTTAAGCATCAGAGAATTGATGCTTTTGAATTGTGGTGTTGGAGAAGACTCTTGAGAGTCCCTTGGACTGCAAGGAGATCCAGCCAGTCCATCCTAAAGGAGATCAGTCCTGAATATTCATTGGAAGGACTGGTGCTGAAGCTGAAACTCCAATACTTTGGCCACCTGATGCAAAGAGCTGACTCATTGGAAAAGACCCTGATGCTGGGAAAGATTGAAGGCAGGAGGAGAAGGGGACAACAGAAGATAAGATGGTTGGGTGGCATCACCGACTCAATGGACACGAGTTTGAGCAAACTCTGGGAGTTGGTGATGGACAGGGAAGCCTGGCGTGCTGCAGTCCATGGGGTTGCAAAGAGTTGGACATGACTGAACAACTGAACTGACTGAAAACTCTGTTGAATATTTGTACCACATCTTTCTTTATTTCTCTGTCAGTGGACATTTAGGTTGCTTCCAGGTCTTAGCTATTGTAAACAGTGCTTTGGTGACTATTGGGGTGCATGTAACCTTTTGAACATGGTTTTCTCCTAATATGTGCACAGGAGTGGGATTGCTGAATCATATGGGAGCTCTGTTTTTTTGTTTTTTAAGGAACCTCCGTACTGTTCTCCATAGTGGCTATCCCAATTTACATTCCCACCAACAATTCATGAGGATTCCCTTTTCTTCAAACCTGCTCCAGCATTTATTGTTTGCAGACCTTTCGATGATGGCCATTTTGATTGGTGTGAGGTGATAGTTCATAGTTTTTTTGTTAATTTATTTTTTAATTGGAGGATAATTTCTTTACAGACTTGTGCTGATTTCTGCCATACAACATTGCAAATCAGTCATAACTACGCATGCACACACACACATACACATATATCCCCTCCCTCTTGAACCTCCCTCCCACCCCTCTAGGTTGTCACAGAGCACCAGGCTGGGCTCCCTATGTTATATAACAGTTTCCCACTAGCTCTCTGTGTTACACATGGTAGTGTATATATGTCAGTGCTATTTTCTCAATTCATTCCACCCTCTCCTTTCCCCAGTGTGTCCACAAGTGCATTCTCTTCATCTGCATCTCCATTCCTTCCCTGCAAATAGGTTCAATAGTAGCATTTTTCTAGATTCCATATATATGTGTTAATATATGGTATTTGTTTTTCACTGTCTGACTGACTTCACTCTGTATACAGGCTTTAGGTGCATCCACTTCAGTTCAACTGATTCACCTTTGTTCCTTATTATGGCTGAGTAATATTCCTTTGTATATATGTACTGCAACTTCTTTGCCCATTCATCTGTTGATGGACATCTAGGTCGCTTCCATGTCCTAGCTTTTGTAAATAGTGCTGCAGTGAACATTGGGATATGTGTGTCTTTTTGAACTGTAGTTTTCTCAGGGTGTATGCTCAGTAGTGGGATTGCTGGGTCATATGGTACTTTTATTCCTAGTTTGTTTATTTTAAAGAAATCTCCATATTGGTCTCCATAGTGGCTTCATCAGTTTACATTCCCACCAACAGTGTAGGAGGATTCCTTTTTCTCCACACCCTCTCCAACATTTGTTGTAGAATTTGTTGTTGTTGTTGTAGGCTTTTTGATGATAGCCATTCTGACCAGCATGAGGTAATACCTCACTATAGTTTTGATTTGCATTTCTTTAATATTTGATGATCTTGAACATCTTTTAATGTGTTTACTGATCATGTGTCTGCCTTCTTTGGAGAAATGTCTATTTAGGTCTTCTGCCATTTTGGATTGGGTCTTTTTTTTATAATGAGCTGCATGAGCAGCTTTTATATCTTGTAGATTAATCCTTTGTCAGTTGCCTCATTTGCAATTATTTTCTCCCATTCTGAGAGTTTTTTCATTTTTTTTTTAATAGTTTCCTTTGCTGTGTAAAAGCTTTTCGGTTTAATTATGTTCCATTTGTTTATTTTGTTTTCCTATCCATTACTCTAGAAGGTGGGTCAAAGAGGATCTTGCTGTGATTTGTCAGAGTGTTCTGCTTATGTTTTCCTCTTAAAGAGTTTTATAGCTTCTGGCCTTACATGTAAGTCTTTAATCCATTTTGAGTTTGTTTTTTGTATAGTGTTAGGAGGTGTTCTAATTCCATTCTTTTACATGTGGCTGTCCAGTTTTCCCATCGCCATTTATTGAAGATGCTGCTTTTTCTCCATTGTATATTCTTGCCTTCTTTGTCAAAGATAAACCCATGCACCTATGGGTACTTTATTTCTGGGATTTCTGCTTATTCCATTTGTCTCTATTTCTGTTTTTTGTGCCAGTACCACACTGTCTTAATGACTGTAGCTTCGTAGAATAGTCTGAAGTCAGAAAGGGTAATTCTTCCAGCTCTGGTTTTCTTTCTCAAGATTGCTTTGGCTATTAGGGGTCTTTTGTGTTTCCATATGAACTGTAAAATTTTTTCTTCTAGTTCTGTAAAAAATGCCATTGGTAATTTGATCAGGATTGCATTGAATCTTGATAATTTGGTAATTTGCATTGGTAATTTGATAGTGGATTGTTTTCAGTAGTATAGTCATTTTCACAATATAAATTCTTCAAGAACATGGTGTATCTCCCCATTTGTATCACCTTTGATTGCTTTCATCAGTGTTTTAGTTTTCTGCATATAGATCTTTTGTCTCTTTAGGTAGGTTTATACCTAGGTATTTTATTCTTTTTGTTGCAGTGGTGAATGAGATTGTTTCCTTAATTTCTTTTTCTGTTTTTTAATTGTTAGTGTATAGGAATGCAAGGAATTTCTGTGTATTAATTTTGTATCCTGCTACATTACTAAATTCACTGATTAGCTCTAGAAATTTTCTGGTGGCATTGTTAGGGTTTTCTATGTATAGTATCATGTCATCTGCAAACAGTGAGAGTTTTACCTCTTTTTACAATCTCGATTCCTTTCATTTTCTTCTCCTCTAATTGCCATGGCTAGGACTTCAGAAACTATATTGAATAATAATGGTGGGAATGGAAACCCTTATCTTCTTCCTGATCTTAGAAGAATATCTTGTAGTTTTTATTTGCATTTCTCTAATAATTAACAGTGTTGAGTATTTTTTCATGTGCCTCTTGGCTTTCCATGTTCTTCTTTGGAGAATTGTCTATATATGTCTTTTGCCTGTGTTTTGATTGGGTTGTTTGAGTTATATTGAGCTGCATGAGCTCTTTACAGAGATTAATCCCTTGTCAGTCACATCATTTACAAATGTTTTCTTCCATTCTGTGGGTTGTCTTTTCGTTTTGTTTATGGTTTTCTTTGCTGTACAAAAGGTTTTGAGTTTTATTTGGTCCAATTTGTTTATTTTTGTTTTTATTTCCATGACTATAGGAGTCAGCTTGTAAAAGATATTGCTGCAATTTATGTCAAAGAATGTTCTGCTGTGTTTTCCTCTAGGAGTTTAATCAAACCTGGGTCTCCCACATTGTAGGCAGACGCTTTACCATCTGAGCCACCAGGGAAGTGGTAGGAGTTGATTAGTACTCATTAAATAGTACCATTAAATGCTCTTTAATCCATTTCGAGTTTATTTTTGTGTATAGTTTTAAAGAATGTTCTAATTTCATTCTTTTACATGTAACTGTCCGGTTTTCCCAGCACCATTTGTTGAAGAGATTTTTTCCCCCAACTTTTAGTCTTACATCCTTTGTTGTAGATTAATTGACTATACATGTGTGGGTTTATTTCTGTACTTCTGTTCCATTGATCTGTATTTCTCTCTTTGTGCCAGTATGATGCTCTTTTGATAACTGGTAGCTTTGTAGTATAGTCTCATGATTGATTTGGCTATTGGTGTCTTTTCTGTCTCCACACAGATTTTTGAATTTTTGTTCTAAGTTGCAAAAAAATGACATTGGTAATTTGATAGGGATTGCATTGAATCTGTAGATTACCTTGGGTACTATAGTCATTTTGACAGGATTGTTTCTTCCAATCAAAGAATATGCTATATTTTTCCTTCTGTTGGTTTCATATTTGAATTCTTTCATCAGCATCTTACAGTTTTCAGAGTATACACCTTTTGCCTCCTTATGTAGGTTTATTACTAGGCATTTTTCTTCTTTTTGATGTGATGATAGGATTGTTTCCTTAATTTCTGATCTTCCGTTGTTAGTGTATAGAAATGCAAGAAATTTCTATGTATTAGTTTTGTATACAGCAACTTTACTGAATTCATTAATGACCTCTAGTAGTTTTCTGGAAGCATCTTTAGGGTTTTCTATGTATAGTATCCTGTCATCTCCAAACAGTGACAGTTTTACTTTTCCAATTTATATTCCTTTTTCTTCTCTAATTTCTGGGTCTAGGACTTCTGAAACTATGTTGAATAAAAGTGATAGTGAATATTCTTGCCTTGTTCCTGATCTTAGAGGAAGTGCTTTCAGTTTTTCATCATAGAGTATCATGTTAACTGTAGGTTTGTCATAGGTGACTTTTATTACTTTGAGAAATGTTCCCTTTTATGCCTACTTCTTGGAGAGGTTTTTTTTTTTTATCATAAATGGGTGACTTTTTAAAATTTTATTTATAAATGGAAGATAATTGCTTTACAGTGTTATGTCAGTTTATCCCATACAACAACCCAAATCAGTCGTAAACATACATATATCACTCCCTCTCGAACCTCCCTCCCACCCCCACCCACCCTATCCCTCTAGCTTGTCATAGAGCACCAGGTTGAACTCCCTGTGTTATACAGCAACTTCTCACTTGCTAGCTTGTTACATGTGGGAATGTGTATGTTTCAGTGCTACTCTCTCAATTCTCACACCCTCTCCCTCCTCCACTGTATCCACAAGTCTGTTCTCTACGTCTGTCTCTATTCCTGCCCTGCAAATAGATTCATTAGTACCATTTTTTGACATTTCACATATAAGGGTTAATATACAATATTTGTTTTTCTCTTTCTGAATTACTTCACTCTGTATCAGGATCTAGATTCATCCACCTCAAGTCACCTGACTAAAATTTGTTTCTTTTTATGGCTGAATAATTTTCTGTTGTGTGTATATACCACAACTTATTTATCCATTCATCTGTCAACAGATGTCTAGGTTGCTTCCATGTCTTGGCTATTGTAAATAATGTTGCAGTGAACATTGGGGTACATGTGTCTTTTTGAAAATGGTTTTCTCAGGGTATACACCCAGTAGTAGGATTGCTAGATCATTGTTGTTGTTCAGTCTCTCAGTTGTTTCCGACACTTTCAACCCTGTGGACTGCAGCACACCAGACATCCCTGTCCTTCACCATCTCCAGAGATTGCTCAAACTCATGTCCATCGAGTCAGTGATGCCATCCAGCCATCTCATCCTCTGTTGTCCCCTTCACCTCCTGCCCCCAATCCCTCCCAGCATCAGGGTCTTTTCCAATGAGTCAACTCTTCGCATGAGGTGGCCAAAGTATTGGAGTTTCAGCTTCAGCACCAGTCCTTCCAATGAACACCCAGGACTGATCTCCTTTAGGAGGGACTGGTTGGATCTCCTTGCAGTCCAAGGGACTCTCAAGAGTCTTCTCCAACACCACAGTTCAAAAGCATCAATTCTTCGGCACTCAGCTTTCTTCACAGTCCAACTCTCACATCCATACATGACCACTGGAAATACCATAGCCTTGACTAGACGGACCTTTGTTGGCAAAGTAATGTCTCTGCTTTTTAATATGCTATCTAGGTTGGTCATAACTTTCCTTCCAAAGAGTAAGGGCCTTTTGATTTCATGGCTGCAATCACCATCTGCAGTGATTTTAGAGCCCAGAAAAATAACTGTTTCCACTGCTTCCCCATCTATTTGTCATGAAGTGATGGGACCAGATGCCATGATCTTAGTTTTCTGAATATTGAGCTTTAGGCCACCTTTTTCACTCTCCTCTTTTACTTTCATCAAGAGGCTCTTTAGTTCCTCTTCACTTTCTCCCATAAGGGTGGTGTCATCTGCATATCTGAGATTATTGATATTTCTCCTGGCAATCTTGATTCCAGCTTATGCTTCCTCCAGCCCAGTGTTTCTCACGATGTACTCTGCATGTAAGTTAAATAAGTAGGGTGACAACATACAGCCTTGACGTACTCTTTTTCCTATTTGGAACCAGTCTGTTGTTCCATGTCCAGTTCTAACTGTTGCTTCCTGACCTGCATACAGGTTTCTCAAGAGGCAGATCAGGTGGTCTGGTATTCCCATCTCTTTCAGAATTTTCCACAGTTCATTGTGATCCAGATAGTCAAAGGCTTTGGCATAGTCAATAAAGCAGAAATAGATGTTTTTCTGGAACTCTCTTGCTTTTTCAATGATCCAGCAGATGTTGGCAATTTGATCTCTGGTTCCTCTGCCTTTTCTAAAATCAGCTTGAACATCTGGAAGTTCACGGTTCATGTGTTGCTGAAGCGTAGCTTGGAGAATTTTGAGCATTACTTTACTAGTGTGTGAGATGAGTGCAATTGTGCAGTGGTTTGAGCATTCTTTGGCATTGCCTTTTTTTGGGGATTGGAATGAAAACTGACCTTTTCCAGTCCTGTGGCCACTGCTGAGTTTTCCAAATTTGCTGGCATATTGAATTCAGCATTTTCACAGTATCATCTTTTAGGATTTGAAATAGCTCTACTGGAATTCCATCACCTCCACTAGCTTTGTTCGTAGTGATGCTTTCTAAGGCCCACTTGACTTCACATTCCAGGATGTCTGGCTCTAGGTGAGTGATCACACCATCACGGTTATCTGTGTTGTGAAGATCTTTTTTGTACAGTTCTTCTGTGTATTCTTGCCACCTCTTCTTAATATTATCTGCTTCATTAGGTCCATACCATTTCTGTCCTTTATCAAGCCCATCTTTGCATGAAATGTTCCCTTGGTATCTCTAATTTTCTTGAAGAGATCTCTAGTTTTTCTCATTCTGTTGTTTTCCTCTAGTTCTTTGCATTGATCACTGAGGAAGGCTTTCTTATCTCTTCTTGCTATTCTTTGGAACTCTGCATTCAGATGCTTATATCTTTCCTTTTCTCCTTTGCTTTTTGCTTCTTTTCTTTTCACAGCTATTTGTAAGGCCTCCTCAGACAGCCATTTTGGTTTTTTGCATTTCTTTTTCTTGGGGATGGTCTTGCTCCCTGCCTCTTGTACAGTGTCACAAACCTCTGTCCATAGTTCATCAGGTACTCTATCTATCAGATCTAGTCCCTTAAATCTATTTCTCACTTCCACTGTGTAATCATCAGGGAACAACCATAGCTTTGAGTAGACAGACCTTTGTCAGCAAAGTAATGTCTCTGCTTTTTAATATGCTGTCTAGGTTTGTCATAGCTTTTCTTCCGCTATCTAGGTTTGTCATAGCTTTTCTTCCAAAGATCAAGTGTCCTAATTTCATGGCTGCAGTAACCATCTGCAGTGATTTTGGAGCCCAAGAAAATAAAGTCTGTCACTGTTTCCATTGTTTCCCCATCTATTTGCCATGAAGTGATTGGATTGGATGCCATGATCTTAATTTTTTGAATGTTGAGTTTTAAGTCAGCTTTTTCACTTTCCTCTTTTACCTTCATCAAGAGGCTCTTTATTCCTCTTCACTTTCTGCCGTAAGAGTGCTGGATCATATGGTCATTTTATTCCTAGTTTTTCAAGGAATCTACATACTGTTCTTCATGGGTATTTTGTCAAGACCTTCTTTGCATGTTTTGAGATCATCATATGATTTTTATTCTTAGTTTGTCAGTGTGGTATATCACACTGATTTGCAAATATTGAAATATCCTTGTGTCTTTAAGGATAAATGCTACTTGATCTTGGTGTATGATCCTTCTAATGTATTGTTGAATATGGTCTGCTAGTATTTTGTTGAGCATTTTTGCATCAGTGTTCATCAGTTATACTGGCCTGTGATTTTTTGGGGTGTGTGTGATATGTGTCTGGTTTTGGTATCAGGATGATGATGTCCTCATAGAATGAGTTTAGGAGTGTCTTTTCCTCAGTGGATTTTTTGAAGATTTTCAGAAGGATTCACCTGTGGAGCCATCAGATCCTAGAGTTTTGTTTGTTATGAATTTTTCTAACATAGTTTCAATTTTAGTACTTGTGATTGGTTGGTTCATATTTTCGGTTTCTTACTGGTTCATTTTTGGGAGAGTGTAACTTTCTAAGAATTTGTTTCTTCTACATTGGTCATTTTATTGGCATATAGTTTAGAATAGTCTCCTGTGATCCTTTGTATTTCTATGGTATTTATTTTAATTTCTCTTTTTTATTTGTAATTTTATTGACTGGAACCCTCCACCTTTTTTTCTTATTTATTTTTGGCAGCAGTAGGTATTTGTTACTGTTAAGGCTTTCTCTAGTTACTTTGAGCAGGGACTAGTCTGTAGTTGTGGTGTGCCTGCTTCTTATTGTGGTGGCTTCTCTTATGTGTGGAGTATGGGCTCTAGAGCATTCAGGCATCAATAGTTGCAGTACATGGGCTCAGTTGCCCTGCAGCTTGTTGTATCTTCCTGGCCCAGGGATCAAAGCTGTATCTCCTGCATTATCAGGCAGATTCTTAAAGACTTGATCATCAGGGAAGTCCTCACTTTATTATTATTATTATTATTATTTTTTAACTGATGTTGCTGCTGCTAAGTCGCTTCAGTCATGTCTGACTCTGTGCGACCCCATAGACGGCAGCCCACCAGGCTCTGCCGTCCCTGGGATTCTCCAGGCAAGAACACTGGAGTGGGTTGCCATTTCCTTCTCCAATGCATGAAAGTGAAAAGTGAAAGTGAAGTCGCTCAGTTGTGTCCAACTCTTCGCGACCCCATGGACTGCAGCCTACCAGGCTCCTCCGTCCATGGAATTTTCCAGACAACAGTACTGGAGTGGGATGCCAT
Source organism: Capricornis sumatraensis (assembly GCF_032405125.1). NCBI lineage: Eukaryota > Metazoa > Chordata > Mammalia > Artiodactyla > Bovidae > Capricornis > Capricornis sumatraensis. Next base: position 132,592,719 of record NC_091092.1, on the reverse strand, counting down.
TGCCTTCTCCTTTTTACTGATTAGTCTTGCTAAAAGATTGATCAGTTTTGTTTATCATCTAAAGGAACCAGCTTTTAGTTTCATTGATCGTTTCTGTTGTTTTCTTCATCTCTATTTCATTTATTTCTGCTCTGATATTTATGATTTGTTTCCTTCTATTCACTTTGGGGTTTGCTTCTTCTTCTTTCTCTGTTTGCTTTAGGTGGTGTTGTTCAGTTCTTAAGTCGTGTCTGACTCTTTGCAACCTCATGGACTGCAACACACCAGGCTTCCATGTCCTTCAGTATCTCCCAGAGTTTGCTCAAACTCATGTCCATTGACTCAATGATCTCATCAAACCATCTCATCTTCATCTTCCTGCCCTCAATCTTTCCCAGCACCAAGGTCTTTTCCAGTGAGTCAGCTCTTCACATCAGGTTGCCAGAGTTTTGGAGCTTCAGCATCAGTCCTTCAGTGAATATTCAGGGTTGATTTCCTTTAGGATTGACTAGTTTGATCTCCTTGCTGTCCAAGGGACTCTCAGGAGTCTTCTCCAACACCACAGTTCGAAAGCATCAATTCTTTGGTGCTCAGCCTTCTTTATGGTACAACTTTCACATCTGTACATGACTACTGGAAAAACCATAGCTTTGACTATACATACCTTTGTTGGCAAAGTGATGTCTCTGCTTTTTAATACACTCTCTAGGTTTGTCATAGCTTTTCTTCAAAAGATCATGTGCCTTTTAATTTCATGGCAGGAGTCACCATCTGCAGTGATTTTGGAGCCCACAAAAATAATGTCTGTCACTGTTTCCATTTTTTCCCCATCAATTTCCCATGAGATGATGGGACCAGATGCCATGACCTTAGTTTTTTGAATGTTGAGTTTTAAGCCAGCTTTTTCACTTTCCTCTTTCACCTTCAAGAGGCTCTTTAGTTACTTTATAGTTTCTGCCATTAGGGTGGTATCACCTACATATCTGAGGCTGTTGATATTTTCCCTGGAAGTCTTGATTCCAGCTTGTGATTCATCCTGCCTGGCATTTCACATGATGTAATCTTCATATATTAAGCAGGGTGACAATATACAGCCTTGACATACCCCTTTCCTACTCTGGAGCCAGTCCATTGTTCCATGTCCAATTCTAACTGGTGCTTCTTGACCTACATACAGGTTTCTTAGGAGACAGGTAAGGTGTTTCAGACTCCCATCTTTTAAAGAATTTTCCACAGTTTGTTGTGACTTGCACAGTCAAAGGCCTGGGCATGGTCAGTGAAGCAGAAGTAGATGTTTTTCTGGAATTCTCTTGCTTTTTCTAGCATGTGAGATGAGCACAGTTGTGCAGTAGTTTGAACATCATTTGGCATTGCCCTTCTTTGGGACTGGGATAAAAATGGACCTTTTCCAGTCCTGTGGCCACTGCTGAGTTTTCCATATTTGCTGGCATATTGAGTGCAACACTTTAACAATGTCATCTTTTAGGATTTGAAAGTTCAGATGGAATTCCATCACCTCCACCAGCTTTGTTCATAGTAATGCTTCTTAAGGCCCACACTCACTTGATTTCACACTCCAAGATGTCTGGCTCTATGTTGTTGACCACACTGTCACGGTTATCTGAGTCATTAAGACCTTTTTTGTACAGTTTTTCTGTGTCACCTCTTCTAGATCTCCCCTGCTTCTGTTAGGTCCTTGCCATTTCTGTACTCTATTGTGCCCGTCTTTGTACGGAATGTTCCCTTGGTATCTCTGATTTTCTTGAAGAAATCTCTAGTCTTTCACATTCAGTTGTTTTCCTCTATTTCTTTGCATTGTTCTCATAAGAAGGCTTTCTTATCGCTCTTTGCTTTTCTTTGGAACTCCGCATTCATTTGGGTATATCTTTCCTTTCCTGCTCTGCCTTTTGCTTCTCTTCTGTTTTCAGCTATTTGTAAGGCCTCCTTCGACAACCATTTTGCCTTGTTGCATTTCTTTTTCTTGGGGATGGTTTTGGTCACCAATTCCTGTACCATAATGTTATGAATCTCCATCCATAGTTCTTCAAGGACTCTATCAGATCTAATCCATTGAATCTGTCATTTCCACTGTATAATCATAAAGGATTTGATTTAGGCCATATCTGAATGGCCTAGTGGTTTTCCCTGGTTTCTTCAATTTAAGCCTGAATTTTTCAGTAAGGAGTTCATGATCTGAGCCACAGTCAGCTCCCAGTCTTGTTTTTGCTGACTGTATAGAGCTTCTCCATCTTTGGCTGCAAAGAATGTAATTAATCTGATTTTTGTATTGATCATCTGGTGATGTCCATGTGTAGAGTCGTCTCCTGTGTTGTTGGAAGAGGGTGTTTGCTATGACTAGTGCATTCTCTCAGCAAAACTCTTTTAGCCTTTGCCCTGCTTCATTTTGTACTCCAAGGCCAAACTTGCCTGTTACTCCAGGTATCTCTTGACTTCCTACTTTTCCATTTCAATCCCCTGTGATGAAAAGGACATCTTTTTTGGTGTTAGTTCTAGAAGGTATTATAGGTCATCATAGAACTGTTCAGCTTCTTCCACATTAGTGGTTTGGGCTTAGACTTGGATTACTGTGATGTTGAATGGTTTGCCTTGGAAATGAACCAAGATCATTCTGTCAGTTTTGAGATTGCACCCGAGTACTGCATTTCAGAGTCTTTTGTTGTCAATGAGGGCTACACCAATTTCTAAGGGATTCTTGGCCACAGTAGTGGATATAATGGTTATCTGAATTAAATTCACCCATTCCAATCCATTTTAGTTCACTGATTCCTAAAATGTTGATGTTCACTCTTGCCATCTCCTGTTTGACCACTTCCAATTTACCTTGATTCATGGACATAACATTCCAGGTTCCTGTGCAGTATTGTTCTTTATAGCATTGGACTTTACTTCCATCACCAGTCACACCCACAATTGGGCATTGTTTTCGCTTTCACGGCATCTCTTCATTATTTCTGGAGTTATTTCTCCACTCTTCTCCAGTCGCATATTGGGCACCTACCGACCTGGGTGGTCCATCTTTCTGTGTCATATCTTTTTGCTTTTCATATTGTTCGTGGGGTTCTCAAGGCAAGAATACTGAAGTGGTTTGCCATTCCTTCTCCAGTGGACCATGTTTTGTCAGAACTCAGTTTAGGTTTTTTATTGGAGATTTTTCTTGTTTCCCAAGGTAAGATTGTATTGCTGTACACTTCCTTTTTAGAATTGCTTTTGCTGTTTCCCATAGGTTTTGGATCTTTATGTTTTCATTGTCATTTGTCACTAGGTATTTTTTAATTTACTCTTTGATTTCTTCAGTGACTCACTGGGTGTTTCTTAGCATATTGTTTAGCTTTTACAAGTTTGTGTTTCTTACTTTTTTTCCTTTTAGTTCATTTCTATCTCATAGCATTATGGTCAGAAAAGATAGTTGATGTGATTTCAGTTTTCGTAAATGTACCAAGCCTTACTTTGTGGCCTTACTTGTGATCAATCCTAGAAAATGTTCCATGTACATTTGAGAAGAAAGTGTATTCGGCTGCTTTCAGATGGAATGCTCTATAAATATTAAGTTGATCTATTTTAATGTGTCTTGTAAGGTCTGTTTTTCCTGATTGACTTTTGGTCTGGATATTTCCATTGATGAAAGTGGGGTGTTAATGTCCCACACTATTAGTTTGTTACTGTAGATTTTTCATTTTATGGCTCTCACCTTTAGTACCAGCTTTATATATTGAGCTGCTCCTATATTGGGTGCTAGTATATTTACAGTTGTTTTATCTTCTTGGATTGATCCCTTGATCACTGTATAGTGTCCTTCTTTCTCTCTTAAAACAATCTGTCTGTATTTTAAAATCTGTTTGATATGAGTATTGACATTGCAGCTTTCTTTTGATTTCTATTTACATGGAATACCTTTTTCAGTCCCCTGACTTTCAGTCTGTGTCTCTAGATTTGAAGTGGGTCTTTTGTAGACAGCTTATGTACGAGTTTGCATCCATTCAACCACTCTGTCTTTTGGATAGAGCATTAAATCAGTTTACATTTAAGGTAATTATTGATATGTTTTTGTTTTACTGTCTTTTCTTTTTTGGCCTTGCGGCATGGCTTACAGATCTTAGTTCCCCGACCAGGGATAGAATCTAGGCTGTGGCAATAAAAGCACCAAATCCTACCCACTCTACTGCCAGGAAACTCCCTTGTTATTGCCAGTTTATTAATTTTTAAATTTGATTTTGTAGGTCTTTTTCCCTGCTTCCTCTTTTCTTCTCTCATGATTTGATGCCTAACTTTAGTGTTGTGTTTGATTTCATTTTTCCTTTGGTGTGTGTGTATTTATTGTTGATTTTCAGTTTGCAGTTAACTGTGTTTTGATATAGTAGTCTATAAATGAGATTGTTTTCAGATGCTGGCCTTTTAATTTCAAATGCATTTCCAATATCTTGAGTTTGTACACACCTCTTCTCATGATTGCTGGTTTTCATATCCTATTTCTGTGTGGATGATGTCTTACTTTTACTATATGCATTCTTTACTAGTGAGCTTTTCCATTCATTATGTTTTGTTTCTAGTTGTGGCCCCTTTTTTTTTTGCCTTCCACCTAGAAAAATTTGTTTAGCATTTGTTGCATAGTTTGTCTGGTGTTGTATTCTCTTAACTTTTGCGTGACAGCTTTTGATTCCGCCACAAGCTATGAGTTAGAGCCTTGCTGGGAAGGATATCTTGGTTATGGGTTCTTCACTGTAAATATATCGTGCCATTCCCTTCTGGTCTGCAGAGTTTCTCCTGTAAAATCAGCTGATAATCTTTCAGGAATTCCCTTGTACATTATTTTTTGCTTTTAATATTTTCTCTTTAATTTTTGTCACTTTGATTAACATGTGTCTTGGCACGTTCCTCCTTATGTTTATCCTGCCGGGGACTCTGCACTTCTGGACCTGGGTAACTATTTCCTTTACCATGTTATGGAAGTCTTCGGCTATTATCTCTTCAAACATTTTCCCAGGTCCTTTATCATTCTCCTTCTGACATCCCTTTAATGTGACTAGAGGTGCTTTAAATGCAATCTCAGAGGTGTCTTAGATTGTTCTCATTTCATTTCTCTTTATTCTCTTCTGTGGCAGTGATTTCCACCATTCTGTCTTCCCACTCACTCATCTGTTCTCTCATTTATTCTGCTATAAGCATCTGAATTCACAGTTCCAAAGAATAGCAAGAAGAGATAAGAAAGCCTTCTTCAGCAATCAATGCAAAGAAATAGAGGAAAACAACAGAATGGGAAAGACTAGAGATCTCTTCAAGAAAATTAGAGATACCAAGGGAACATTTCATGCAAAGATGGGCTCGATAAAGGACAGAAATGGTATGGACCTAACAGAAGCAGAAGATATTAAGAAGTGGCAAGAATACACAGAACTACTGTACAAAAAAGATCTTCACGACCAAGATAATCCCGATGGTATGATCACTCACCTAGAGCCAGACATCCTGGAGTGTGAAGTCAAGTGGGCCTTAGAAAGCATCACTATGAACAAAGCTAGTGGAGGTGATGGAATTCCAGTGGAGCTATTTGAAATCCTGAAAGATGATGCTGTGAAAGTGGTACACTCAATATGCCAGCAAATTTGGAAAACTCAGCAGTGGCCACAGGACTGGAAAAGGTCAGTTTTCATTCCAATCCCAAAGAAAGGCAATGCCAAAGAATGCTCAGACTACCGCACAATTGCACTCATCTCACACACTAGTAAAGTCATGCTCAAAATTCTCCAAGCTACGCTTCAGCAATACATGAACCGTGAACTTCCAGATGTTCAAGCTGGTTTTAGAAAAGGCAGAGGAACCAGAGATCAAATTGCTAACATCCGCTGGATCATGGAAAAAGCAAGAGAGTTCCAGAAAAACATCTATTTCTGCTTTACTGACTATGCCAAAGCCTTTGACTGTGTGGATCACAATAAACTGTGGAAAATTCTTCAAGAGATGGGAATACCAGACCACCTGACCTGCCTCTTGAGAAACCCATATGCAGGTCAGGAAGCAACAATTAGAACTGGACATGGAACAACAGACTGGTTCCAAATAGGAAAAAGAGTACGTCAAGGCTGTATATTGTCACCCTGCTTATTTAATTTATATGCAGAGTACATCATGAGAAACACTGGGCTGGAAGAAGCACAAGCTGGAATCGAGATTGCCGGGAGAAATATCAATAACCTCAGATATGCAGATGACACCACCCTTATGGCAGAAAGTGAAGAAGAACTAAAAAGCCTCTTGATGAAAGTGAAAGAGGAGAGTGAAAAAGTTGGCTTAAAGCTCAACATTCAGAAAACGAAGATCATGGCATCTGGTCCCATCACTTCATGGGAAATAGATGGGGAAACAGTGTCAGACTTTATTTTGGGGGGCTCCAGAATCACTGCAGATGGTGACTGCAGCCATGAAATTAAAAGACGCTTACTCCTTGGAAGGAAAGTTATGACCAACCTAGATTGCATGTTGAAAAGCAGAGACATTACTTTGCCAACAAAGGTCCGTCTAGTCAAGGCTATGGTTTTTCCAGTGTCATGTATGGATGTGAGAGTTGGACTGTGAAGAAAGCTGAGCACTGAAGAATTGATGCTTTTGAACTGTGGTGTTGGAGAAGACTCTTGAGAGTCCCTTGGACTTCAAGGAGATCCAACCAGTCCATTCTGAAGGATATCAGCCCTGGGATTTCTTTGGAAGGAATGATGCTAAAGCTGAAACTCCAGTACTTTGGCCACCTCATGCGAAGAGTTGGAAAAGACTCTGATGCTGGGAGGGATTGGGGGCAGGAGGAGAAGGGGATGACAGAGGATGAGATGGCTGGATGGCATCACCGACTCAATGGACGTGAGTCTGAGTGAACTCCAGGAGTTGGTGATGGACAGGGAGGCCTGGCGTGCTGTGATTCATGGGGTCGCAAAGAGTCGGACATGACTGAACTATACTGAACTGAGTGTGTTTTTCATTTCACTTATTGTAGTTTGCTTTATTTGTTCTTTAGATATTTTAGGTGTTTATTAAACATTTTTTCTTTCTTCTCAGTCTTTGCCTCCATTCTTTTTCCAAGATCTTGGATCATCTTTACTGTCCGTACTCTGCATTCTTTTTCAGGTAGATTGCCTGTCTCCACTAAACATAGTTGTTGTTCTGAGATTTTATCTTGTTCCTTCATCTGGGACTTATTCCTCTGCTGGTCTCATTTTGTCTGACTTCCTGTGATTGCAGTTTCCATTCTGCAAGCTGCAGGGTTGTAGTTCGGTTTTGCTTCTGCTTTCTGTTCCCTTGTGGATGAGGCCATTCTGAGAGGCTTGTGCAGGGAATTCCCTGGTGGTCCAGTCGTTAGGAGTCCACACTTTTACTGTTGAGTACACGTGTTCAGTTCCTGGTTAGGAAACAGATTCCACAAGCCATACAGCATGGTTAAAAAAGAAAAATTATTTAACAGGCTCGTACAGGCTTCCTGTTAGGAGGGACTGGTTCCTGCCAACTTGTGGGCAGAGCTGAGTCTTGTGTCTCTTTTACCGAATCCAAGTTTGCTCTGGTTGCTATGACAGGCCAGTTAACCGAGAAATGAGGTGTTGAGGCAAGGAATACGAGTTTCTTTGGAAAGCTGGCAGACTGAGATGACAGACTACTGTCTCCAAAAAGCCATCATATCAGGGTCTGGATGCCTGGTTCTTTTTATAGAACAGAGATGGGAGAAGGCGGGGAAGTCAAGTAAAAGTTCCATTAATCTTGCAAATATCTCCTGGAATAGACAGCCTCGTGGAGAGGATACATTAATTCCTTCCTGTAGCCATCCACAGGTGGACAGGGCCTGGAACAAAGGCATTTTGGTTTAACATTCAGGCAATGGGGCAGGGTTCCCCAAGGCAGCCCACTATGTATGGACAGTATCCTTTTCGTGAACAAAAGCCATGGGAAGCAAAGGTTAAAGGAGAAGAAACAGAGCCAGCGTGGAGTCAGTTCTTCCCAGTAACAGTTGTGCACTGTCAGTGTCTATTCCACAGTCTTGTAGAAAACGGGGCCATGACCATTCTAATTGCTTCCTGTTGCATCTTGTCCGATAGATGTCTCTGGGAATGTCTACCATCAGTGCCAGTGTTCCAAATGTTGCTGCTTTTGTTCCTGTATGGGAAGTGTCTACTTTACACCTGTACAGTTAAACAATATTCACAACCTAAAAGTTAAGAGTTATGTTCTTTTCAGTGGGAATTTTGAGGACTTAAGGCCTGAGAGGCAGCCGCTCAGGTAGAGAATTTAGCAACTTTTCTGTGTATGTGAAGATACAAGAGTCAGGGCTCATTGAAATCATTTCCTTGACATGTACCTCAGGTATCTGGGGCCTGTAATCCTGTATTCTCATATCCCGAGTTTCCTCAGGACTCACCATAGCAAGTGGCTGAAGTCTGATGGCTGCTGGATAGGAGATATTCTTCTCCTTCCTGATGTCCTAGGGCCCACCAGCTCATGTTGGGCAGGGGGCTGCAATTGCTGATGGCTGATATGGCAGGAAATATTCCATTTCTCAGATCCTCCCCTCTTGGTCAGGAATTTAACCAATATTTGGGAGACAGTTTATGATGAAATTTTGTCCCATGACACTGGGTGGCCCCTCCCAGATCAGGCAAAAATACTTAATATGCCACTCCAGGTGCTAATTTTTGGATTCAGTTCAGTGCTCAGTCATGTCCAACTCTTTGTGACCCCTTGGACTGTAGCACACCAGGCTTCCCTGTCCATCACCAACTCCCAGAGCTTGCTCAAACTCAACATCTATCGAGTCGGTAGACCCCCATCAATAATTAATGATTCTCTAGATCTAATTATGATCCAGGAGACATTTTCACTTATTGCCTCTTCCCATACCTAGAATCACACTATTACAATTATTTTATGTTATCAGTGTAATGTATTTCCTTAAGATGTTTAGCCAGAGAAGTTTCTTTGGAGGCCTGTTTGCACACTTGGTACTATGATAGACAACTCATCTTATAAATGAGGCAGGATATAAATAATGCAGCGAGCAACATTTACAAAGACATAATGCAGCAGGAAGACACAAAGCACAAACATTTTGGAGACAAGAAACAAAACAATGATTCATGTAACTAGTTGTAATCCAGTTGCAATAATCAGGTAACGGTTAAAAGTAAAAAAAAAGATCAGACGTGGAGTCACTTCTCTCCTGTAAGACCTCTAGTGAGCAAGATCATGTGAAGGGGTGTGTTTAGTGGGCACCTGTGGGCTCAGGAAGACTTCATGCAGACTGTCTGCTAATGGGCAGGACTGTGTTGCCACCCCATTGTTTGGTTTGAGGCATCCCAGCATTGGAACCTATAGGCTATTGGGAGGGACCAGGTTTTAGTGAGGAAATGGCGGCCTGCAGGAGGGCTCACACCCATGAATACTCTCCAGAACTACCACCACCGGTGTCTTTGTCCCCACAGTGAGCCATAACCACCCCGTCTCAGCAGAAGATCCTCCAGTATTAGCAGGTGGGTCTAACCCAGGCTCCTACGAGGTCACTGCTTTTCCCCTGGGTCCTGGTGGTCACAAGATTCTGTGTGTCACTATTGAGAGTGGAGTTTCTGTTTGCCCCAGTATTGTGGAATTCTTACAGTCAAATCCCATTGGCCTTCATAGCCAGATGCTCTGGAGGCTCCTACTCCCAATGCCAGACCCCCAGGCTGGGGAGGCTGGTGTAGGCCTCCGAACTTTCACTCCTGTGGGAGAACCTCTGTGATACAGGTATTTTCATTTGTGGGTCACCCACCTGGCATGTATGGGATTTGATTTTTACCATGCTTGTGCTCATCCTACTGTCTCCTTATGACTTCTTGTTTGTCTTTGGATATAGAGTATCTTTTTTGGTCAGTTCTAGTGTTTTATTCTCAATGGTTATTCAGCAATTAGTTGTGATTTTGGTGTTTTCATGAGAAGAGATGAGCTCACATCCTTCTACTCTGTCATCTTGTCTCAGCCCTCAATCAGAAATGTTTCATTTTTTATAAATATTTTTATGCCTTCTAGGTTTCATGTTATACTTAAAAAGGTCTTTCCTTACTTAGGTTTTGTGTTTCTTCATTTTGTTGTTTTTAATCCCCCTATTCCTGAAACTTACATGGTTTTAAAAAAATACACACATTTAAAGCTCTTACCTATCTGAAATTCTTTTTGGCATAAAGAACGAGCTGAAGATCCAACTTGGTTCTTTTACAGATGGCTGGCCAGTTGTCCCACACCACTTATTGCATTTTCCCATGCTGTTTTGAAATGCTTGCTTTGTTTTAAATTTCACTATCTAATTAACTCTATTTCCTTGGCCAGAGGAATGGATTTTAACTTTACTAAGAGTATTATTTCTCTACCCACCTCTCAGCAAGCTGATACAAATTCTTTTTTCTCAGGATCCTTTCAAGTATAGCTACCCACCACTTGTAGATGATGATTTCCAAACACCACTGTGTGAAAATGGGCCTATTGCCAGTGAGGATGAAGCTTCAAGTAAAGAAGATATAGAAAGTGATGGCAAAGATACCTTGGAAACAATTTCTAATGAAGAACAAACAACTCTTCCTAAAAAGGTAATTTTAACAAAAAAAATTTGAGAGACAAAAGATGTGATCTCGTCCCACCAGCTGGCTATGTGAATTTAGATAATTCACTAAACTTGCTGCCCTTCTATATCTTGAAATGTAAAAAGAGCAAGGATGACACTAGCTGACTGTTAGTACCACTACATTATATAAAAGGCTGATTCCATGCTTTGTATAAAAACACCTTGAAAGAATCCTTTTATCCAAAAAATGTTTTATCTGAAATAAAAGTAACTTAAAACGTACCCTTGATCTACCCCCTTTGTCACTTTTAAAGAGCACTGAGTTGTTATGTTTTTATATCAGGAACTTGATAGAGATATAAATATATTCTATGTAGAAAAGATTTTAAAATACATAAGGGAGGGGAATTCCCTTATGGTGGTCCAGTGGTTAGGATGCAGTGCTCTCACTGCCCAGGGCCCAGGTTTAGTCCCTGGTTGGGGAATTAAGATCCCACAAGCTGTGCAGTGTGGCCAAAAAAACTAAAAATAAAAAGACTCTTAAGAGAAAGACCATGTTACATTTTCTAAAGGGGCTTCTTTATATAGTAGGCACTCAAATATAGGTTAATGATCTGATTATTATATCTAAATTATATATTTAACATATAGTAAACCTAGCTTAAAGATTATAATTTGGATCGAGTCACTATAATGCTTATTTTGTGACCTAATGAACTGCCTGTCACTGCCTGTGTGAAACTCAATTTTTTTATCTTTTTTCATATATATATATATATATATATATATATATAAAATTTGTCTTTAGGGTAACATAATGGAACCTACTTCCAAAGCAGATGAGAATGAAAAAGTTGATTCCAAAATGAAAACTTTCAAGAAACCACTGAGTGTGTTTAAAGGGCCCTTATTACACATCAGGTAATGGCTAAGGATTTTATTAGCTATGCTTTTGTAACATATCTTGATTGTTTTGAGAGAACTGCAAAGTTAAGAAAATTTCTGGACTGTTTTTGAAACTGTGGACATGTAAAATTAAGGGGTATCTGAAGACTTACCTTGGTTTTCAAACATAGTATTGTAGCTACCTTTTTATTATTTATTCTGTTGAGTTTGTTTAAAAGGCCTTTATCCCACATTAGGTAATAATGAATACTCCCATATTAACAACAAATCTGAATGACATACATTTTTCTCATTTTATTGATAGTGTTTGACTTGCATAAGTTTGAGGTTGCCAGAAATGACACTGAAGTAGCCCTTTATTGATTTAACCTTCCAAAACTAAAGCTGAACCAGAAAAATAGGATTTTTACCAAAGCCAAATTTCAGCACATCTCTCTTTTTCTCTCCAGGGTGTTCAATCCAAAAAATTTAGTATGATTTCTTTATCATTATGTAGAGACCTTTCTCACTATTGATGCTTTGGGTTGGTAAATCTATATAGCCTTATTTAACAGTGCTTTATCAACTGTCTTCAGTAATGGCCTACTGTATCATTTTATATCCCTTTACTTGAAACCTTTCTATATAACTGTTAAAGACTCATGAACAGTAGAGCCAGACATTTTAAAGATCAAATTTGAAATTCTCTAATTGACAAGATTGATTTGTTGACACATATTTTAATTACTGTTATATTTGGATTTATCTTCACCATCTGCATGAGTGTGTGTGTGTGGCGGGTACAGGGGGAAACACACGTGCCTGTTCTCCTTTCCATGGTTTTGTTTTGTCGTTTTCCCTGCTTCAGAATTTTTTTCCTCATTTCCCCCTATACTAGTTTGCAAGCTAGTTTTTTTTTTCCTCTGGAGGCCTGTCACAACCTTAGTTCCTGGGCTACTGCTATTGAGATATGGCTAGAAGAGCCAGCTAGGGAGAAAGCCAACTCTGCAATGCCCACCAGAAAATCACAGTGCTTTTCCTCCACAGACCTGGGGACCTAACCAGCCTCTGTCTCCCCAGACCTTTTCATGGTTTTTGTGCTGGGTACTGAGAACAGTTGAAGACAGAAACTTCCTATCTTTTCTGTGGTATATTTCACGTGGGTTTTTAAAGGAAGCCAGCAGTCATGCCAATTTATCTCTTGTCCAAAGCTAGGCACAGCTCTCCAGGGAGAGCTCTTATTTAACAATGTGTTCTCTACACAATTCCTGATATAAAATGAGTCTGTTTAAAGATGGAGCTCAAAGTCAAGGGCTATCTGGCAAATTCACCTTTTTATTTAAAAATCATAGTCCTTTGTACTGTTTGGAGAGGCACCTGATGCAATTTAAATTTAGCTCATGTAATTAAATTACACAAACTGTGCTTGGGTCTTTATTTTTATTTTAGATCATGGGCATTACAGTGGCTAATAACAGTAAAAATTGCATTTTGAAGCTTACTGATTTTTTGACCAATTTTCCTGTAGTTCCCACGGCAAATCTTATGTTATTCTCCTTCCATGTTACTTAGAAAAAAACTATAGTCAGGAATTATTCTGTTACTTAAATATATCTCTGACTTTTTTAAGTTGGTGTATAGATATGTGCCCCATTCTAATGTTTGTAATTAGGTAAAGTTGAAGTGGCAATTTCTTCTCTGGTTCTTATCTGTCACCTGCCAAAGAGTTTCAGTAAATAAACCTTAAGATGGTGCTGGTTACAGGACTAATTCAGAATCCTCCTAATTCTCCCTTCTGTTCCTGCCTATTTTTCTTTTAGATCTTAGGGGAAACCATAGGACTTTTCAAATAGCATGCATTCATTCAGTCAGTAAGATTAAAATACAAAATGTATTAGGTAATTGTTTTGTAATCTTCTTTGATGAAATCTCTTCATACAAATGGGCATAACCAGATATTTTCCTTCAAGCTGATGATTAGATTTGTCATTTCTTCTGAGCAATACCAATGCCTTATGCTTTTATTACCATGTAGCCCAGCAGAAGAACTCTATTTTGGAAGTACAGACTCAGGAGAGAAGAAAGCTTTGATAGTTTTGACAAATGTAACAAAAAACATAGTGGCATTTAAGGTAAATATCTGAAAGATAATTTATAAGTTATGTGTGGAAATTGAAAGATTGATAATTTTGAGCTTGCATGTTTTTATTTATGATATTTTTAGGCTTGTTAAACTGCCTTTTAGCTCTAAGCTTATCTAAAATGTTCCCTTGAGGTCTGTATCTGTCTATAATATGCAGTAATAGGATACTGTCCAAATTAGTCCCAGGGTTTAATGTTTGTTATTTAAAAAAAAAAATCCTTTTTTCATTATATGAATAATAAGTAAGAGTGAAAAATAAAGCTATAAAATCAAAAGTGCATTTCCCCCCAAGTGCGGTATATTCTGGAGTATAGTTTATACTGGATACTAACCTGATGCTGAGCAGTAAGTATAACAGGACTGAGCCCACTATTGCCCATATGGTAGGTTTTACTTCCTTAAATCATCTACTTTCTGGATGTTCTTTGATTATCTAATGTTTTTCAATTTCTAAACACTGTTGTAACATGTATTCTAATGTATGTTGTGTTTTTGAATATGAAATATTTATCCTGTTAACCACCTGAATTTAATAATTAACAGTTGGGCTCATTTTTTTAATTTAAGAGGAAGGCTCAGTGACAGTTGGACTGATGAATGTTTCTTCCCAATAAATTGAGGTGCTTTTTACCTGTTGATGGGAAAAGATACATTTTAACCACCAAGGTGGTTTTATAGACTTTATTAACTGGTTTTTAAAAGTCATTTTTCAACCATTTCCCCCCAAAGAGCATGAAAGTTATTATGACTACTGTCTTTATAAACAGGTGAGAACAACTGCTCCGGAAAAGTACAGAGTCAAGCCCAGCAATAGCAGTTGTGACCCTGGTGCATCAGTTGATATAGCTGTGTCTCCCCATGGTGGTGAGTTGTCATCTGAGTGGCTGCAACAGGCTATTTATGGGGGACCTAGGGCTGGGTGATGAGTCAGCAGAGCTCAACTGGAATCTCGAAACTGGACTGTCAGCAAGTCACCTCACCATACTCTGGCCAACTGTAAAACGAGATGGTTGAATGAGTCTCATTAAAAAAATTGAACAACTAAACTTGTTGAAACTAATGCCAGCTGAAATTGAATTTCAAACCACAAAAGTCCTCATCTTTATAGGAGAGCTGCCTGTTTTACAATAGTTCCATATTATTCTTTTTCCTTAGTGTTGTTTTCTAGAACAATGCCTAAGCCACATGCCCAACCCTTTGTAAAGGTTCCTGTTTATGTATTAACTTGCCCTTTTGGAATGCAGGTTTAACAGTCTCTGCCCAAGACCGTTTTCTGGTAATGGCTGCAGAAATGGAACAGACATCTGGCACGGGTCCAGCAGAATTAACTCAGTTTTGGAAGGAAGTTCCTAGAAACAAAGTGATGGAGCACAGGTACTCTTTTTGATTCATAAGCTCTCAAACTGCAATGGGAAAAATCCCAAAGAGGGATGTGCCTACCTGGGCTAGGCAGGCATTCCTTCCTTCTTGCACTTGGCAGACACTAGGCTTACACTGTGGGCCCCAACTGCTGAAAGGCTCTAGGGTGCCCACGTGAATGGGACCTGGAGTGGCTCTAGGACTGCTAATAACAGAGACTTGCTGGCAGGCCAGTGCAAGATTCTGGATGTGTCAAAATTACAAGCACAGGTATTTCTCTTCCAGCAGTAAACCTTTATAGGAATGCTCACTTTATGTACCAGAATGTTTGCTGCAGCATTGTTTGTACTAGTGGAAAATGAAAAAGAGCCTAAATGATCATCAGGAAAGTAACAGCAGAATAGCCACACTAAGGAGTACTCTGCAGCCATTCAAAAGAGTGTACTATGTCTGTTTGTTCTGATACAGGAAAAAGACATCTGATATAGTATTAGGAAAAGAAAAGAACCTACTCACAGAAAAATATGTATGACAGTTACCTCTTTAAGAGGAGAAAACCCTGACTGTATAGGCATATTACACATGTACATCTGTGCATGCATGCAAGTCATTTACATCTTAAAAAGATGTATAGGTAAGAGAAGGTTGGTTATGGGTCTTTTTTTTTTTTCTCAGTGTGCCCAGTTTTGCTCCCCAAGGGACAGTTGTTGGTCATAACTGAACAGTGGGATGCTGTGGGCATCTAGCAGGTAGACACCAGGGATGCTACTCAGTGTACCCCTCTGCACAGGGTACACCGCCCCCCCCCCCCCGCCACCGCTGAAGAATGGTGCAGCCCAGAATGTATTGAGGAAGCTCAGTTGAGGACAGTTAAGATGGCTACTCTGATGGTGTTTGAGTAGGACATGAAGGAAATGAGAGAAAGCCATGTAGGTAACTGGGACAAGAGCTTTCCAGGTAGAGAGAACCACAAATGAAAAAGCTGTGTTCCTGGCCTGTGTGAGGAACAGCAAAGTCATTGGAGCCTAAATCAAGTAAGGTGGGTGGCAGGGGCCAAATCATTCTCATAGTGAGAACTGATGACTCTAAGAGGAGAAACCATTACCTGGTGCTGAGCAGAGCCATGAGGTAAGTGACTTACGTAAAGGATTCCTCTGGGAGGCTGTGTAGAAAATAGACTGTGGGCAGACAGAATATTAACACTTAAATAGAACCTCCTATATGCTAGTACTGGTGTAAGTGTGTTACTCATATTTATTCATTTAGTTAGTAGGACAACTCTGCGTGCATGCTTGGTCACTTCTGTCGTGTCCAACTCTTTGTGACCCCTATAGACTGTAGCCCGCCAGCCTCCTCTGTCCATGGGATTCTCCAGGCAAGAATACTGGAGTGGGTTGCCATTTCCTTCTCCATAGGGTCTTCCTGACCCAGGATCAAACCCGTGTCTCTTAATGTCTCCTACACTGGTGGGTTCTTAACCACTAGCGCCACCTGGGAAAGTTAGGTATAGGTAATTATTTTTCTCTATAGATGAGAAGCTAGGAAGTCTATTAATGGCTGTGGTTGATTTTAACACATAATGACTGGAACAGAATGTGAGAGGACCCATACTAAGAAAGAATGTTGGAGAGGAAGCAGGGCCCAGAGGAGGAGCTTGGTCACCATTGTAAAACCACAGGGAGAACATTGACCTGACGTGAAATGCCTTGGACGAGATTATCATTTTCAGGTCATTCATAGGTAAGAGAGCAAGAAAAATAAGAAAGGGTCTAGAAAGACAAGCTGTATTTCCACTAGGCTAGGTCTGACTTTTCCCCAGTGAAAGAGGGTAAAAGTTACACTTAGACCTAGCCTAGAGGAATATTTAGTGGCCAAACAAAGGAGGACAATACAGGGAGTCAGGCGGGAAACCAGTAAGTGAGCTGCGCCCTCAAAACTCAGGTTAGAGTATGTTTCATGAAGGAGCAAACTGCTACCAGTGTCTGTCAAAGATGACATGTGAGTGGTGGCCACTGCTGATGACATCATAGAGGTCACTGATGACCTCACAAGGATCAGTTTAGTTGGCAGGAGTCAACTGCCCAAGAAACGTAAGTAAAGAGTCTCCTGAAGGTTTGGCTTATTTAGGCAGGACCAGGGTCATCTTTAGAAGGAAGAATGTGTTGTGTTTTGGGTTTTTAGTGGGAGCTGTTTGAGCACTGTTTAAAACCACGGTAAGAACAATTTCAGAAGGAGAAGCTGACCTTACAAGGTAAATCACTGACCATGAAATTCCTGAGAAAGAAGGAACAAAACCTAAAACCCAGGTAGAGGTCAGCCTTAAGTCAAGAGGGAGAAGGGAACACAGATCCTAGGTAAGGCTCGTGCTGGTTGTGATGTGTTTTTAAATGGAGTGTTTAGATATTTAAATTTCAAGTTATATTACAAGAGGGCCTACTTTTGAAGTGCTTATGAAACCATACCTTAAAATTACCAGGTTTTTTTCCTAGTCTTGTTACATATGAGTTGTTTTGTTGTCTTATTTTGTAAATCAGTTCCTAATGGCTTGCTGTTCTATAACTGTCAAAAGAGAATCCATCACTTACAGAAACAGGGAGACTTGGTGGTTTAGCACTGAAGGCCAGGTGAGAGCACTGCTTCCCAGGTAGAAAGGGTGGTTTCCTTCAGATCCTTAGATTGGGTGAATTCTATTGAATACTATTGAATACCTTATATAAAAGAAAACTTCTCATAGGTTATTGAGGACTGTGTATAATTGTGTTCTTTGTGCAATAAAGCTAGAAGATGTAGGAAAGGAAAAATAATTTCTCCTCTACCCT
Organism: Capricornis sumatraensis; assembly: GCF_032405125.1. Taxonomy (NCBI): domain Eukaryota; kingdom Metazoa; phylum Chordata; class Mammalia; order Artiodactyla; family Bovidae; genus Capricornis; species Capricornis sumatraensis. The sequence goes on along the minus strand of NC_091092.1, from coordinate 132,574,949 downwards.
TCTAAGTTCTTGGCTAAGACCCACTGTATAAAAGCCAGATGCACAGGAGAGAAACAGAGAAACAGAAGTTTCATAACATGGACACCTCCTGTAAATGCGAGAGAAACCTAGGAAAACTAAAAGTTACTCACCCAAATGGTGCAGCCCATCAGCACCTCCAGCTGAGGACCAAAGAAAGCCAGTTCTGAGCTGCTGTCAGGGAAAGCACGGTAAACATGGGTAAGTAAGGTTATTGTGCCAATTGAGGCAAGTTCCTCTCTTCTTGAGGTCCCCAAAGTATCCTGAGGTTCCTGAGCTTGCCAGGAAGTGACTTTCCTTACTCCCCTAGTAAGGCTGTCTGAAAACAAGGTACCAGGTGAGTTTTTTCCCCAAGTGTCTCTAGTTCCTTACAGCCATCTGCTCATACCTGTCTTTATGCATTTCATTTTCAATATGACATTTGAGTCATAAACCTTGATAATATAACCATGTTTCCAATTGTGTCCTGTTACAAAGGGAACAGATTCTCATTGAACTTATGCAAATAACTGTATCACCATGAGAATGAGAATATCACTAAGTGTTTCCAGATTTTGGAGGGATCAGGTATGGAAAAACATTGTCTCAATTCTGCTTACAAAGGTATAATTTACCAAATTGCAGTAAATCACAGATACCATAAGAGAAAAAGTTTTCCTTAAATCTGGAGAAACAGAACATTGTATTTCTAACCAAAAGTCATAAAAATTAGAATCATTTTCATCAGCTTCATTCAATTCCATGTTATTAATTTTTGTTCTGCTTGAGTCCAGTTTTTCCATTAGTTCTGGAAATTCCTACCCAGTTCAGTTTTATAATTTTGAAGTTATCAGAAACCTGAATCCTACAGTGTTTGTCAGAGTCCTTTTTGTGAGTCTCTTTGAAGATGAAACATGTATCTCTACAAATACAATCAAGAAGGTTTAGTATTCTTATTTGACAATGTGTCTCATGTAATTGGGGGCGTCCCTGGTGGCTCGAACAGTAAAGAATCTTGTCTGCAATGCGGAAGACGTGGGTTTGATTCCTGGGTCAGGAAAAGCCCCTGGAGAAGGAAAGGGTAACCCACTCTTGCCTGGGAAATCCCATGGAGAGAGGGGCCTGGCGGGCTACAGTCCATGGGATCACAGTCGGATAGGACTGAGCGACTAACACTTTCACTCACATAATTTAATCTATCAAATAAGCCTAAGTGGTTTAATATATTTTTATAATGAGAGAAAACACATCTTTCCACAGAGGCCCTGTGGAAAGTCCCAAAGTTAGTTAGAGGTCAAAAAGATTTCATTTAGAATTTGATGTGGGGAAGCTTGTCAAAAATATCAAAAGGTTTGGACACTTGACTAAATAGAATCATAAATTATTATGGAACAATACTTACATATCCAATTAACCAAAGTGACAGTTAAATTTCGAAGGCAAATACAGATGGTCACTTAGCTCTTAATCTTTAAAAGACTGTTTGCTAAAGTAATCAAAGACCTGATGATAAAGATAACTAGAAACACAGGAAATCATTTTAATACAATCAAATCTTTGATTTCTAGGCAGATTACTTAGAAAGGGTAAAGAAAAACCTTTCACAATCTCCTAGTGGGGGCAGACCAGTAGTCTAATAAAACTGTCCTTTAACCAATAAATGAAAGAAAATTTGTTTTATGTACTTACACTATTAAGCTTATTTTTAAAACCCTTAAAACAAATTTATTCAATTTTAGCGCTCTTGACTATACAAGGTAACATTTTCTCTTCCTCTCTCTTCCCAGCTTTCTATATGCCTTTAGTTTGTCCTTTATTCTCCTACTTTCTATTCTGAAATAACTAGCTTTACTTTAGGATATAATTACTTTCACTTCTCTTAGTCAAAAATATCCCAACTCTTGCATATGGAGTTATTATACTTATTTCTAGTATTATAACTTTCATAACTCTTAGAAACTAATTTCTGGTGAAAACAAAACAAGCACTTGCAGTCTGTTACACCAGCATTCTTTAAACTGGCAAATTTATGAATATAGTTCATCATTTCTAGAAACAGATGTTTCCTCCTAGAATAGTTTTTTAACATGGCACAAGATATGACTATGTCTTATGTATCCAAATATCTTCCATTCTGTACTAAGAAGCCCAAAGTAGATAAACCTATGTTTAGTAATGTTTCAGTATTTTATCTTATTTGGAAATGACCTAGATATTCAATTAATTCCCTATCATTTAACGTAGCAAAACTCTCAACTCTCAAGCAATCAAAGATATTTAGAAAACTATTTTTAAGAAATATAAAACATCCTCAGTGCTGAAAAGCTCACCTACAAACTTTTATCCCTGTGACTTGTTAGGTCAAGTGATTTAGATAGAATTGTTCAGTCTATTCATAAAAACATCGAGGCACAGTGTCAGCCATCATCCCAAGCTGTTTTTCTTGCTGACAGATTTTGTAACAGAGCTAACATGAGCTTATTTGAGTAGTAAGTCCAGGTAGAATAAAAGTTGCATCTCTTGATGACGCTGAATTAAACCAACAAACTTAACCCAGCTTTTTATTTACCAAAAATTATCCCAGATCACGTGAACTTGGAAAAAAAAAATCGGGGTTAGTTTCTATATTTGAGAGTTCTAGGAATATTTAATTTGAAAACCACTTTTTTTCTTTATGCCAATTAAATAGAACTTTTATGAATTAGTTTTTACAGTACCATGCAGAGATAGAAAAATACCACACATTTGTTAACACATATATAAACACATGTAAACAGATGCAAACAGAGATCTTAAAGCTTTGGTTCTAAATTTTTAGCCCTGATTTTTGGTACAGTAACACAAAACTCACTAGCTTATAAAAGAACAGGTGAATCCAAATTGTGTTTCTGGCAGCTGGAGTAAGTTTACCTTCTCAGGGTGCTAAGATATATGTTTTAACTGATATATATATGTATGTATGTATGTATATGTATGGTTTTTTCATTTGTCCAGTTTCAAAATAGCTCCTTTTTTGCCTTCTGATGAGAATCATTTTCCGAGAATTTGCATTTCTAAAAGCTGGCTATCATGTCCTAAAGAAGGTGGGGACAGAAAATTTACAACACAAAGGCACTGAGAAAGTGTCTTTAAGTTTTTTGCCTGGAGTTTTGGGGGTACTTTGCCTAATATCAGAGGTGTAGAGTAATTACCATATAAGTTTTTCCAAGTACAGAACAGTTCTATTTCCAGTGTCCTGGTCTTTGACAATGCCTACAGGTATTTCGAGATATTAATAAATAGGGCAGGTTTTCGAACTGGTTAGGATAAGTGAACACTGAATTGCTTCTAGAGCTGAATTTCTGGCTTTGTAAAGATTTGCAGGACAAAGACAGTTGCTTTTAATGCCTCAAAAAATTGGATTGCAGCCTGAATGATATCAAGGGACTGACCTGCCATCCAACTACATTTTCTTCAATTTGCTTTATATCAGGGAGAAGATTTCCAATTAAGATGGAAATCAAATGATTTCTGTGTTCTGGAGTTTCAGGGCTTAATGCAGCATGCTTTACAAAATTCAGATAAAGCATTCAACAAGGCCTTTGAATGTTCTCCTTTTTCTGAGTGCACAATTCAGCCTTGGACCAATTCACCTTCAGGGAGGGGGTAGGGGAAGCCTTTACTATTGCTTCTATCAGCCTCTGAATATTGGTTTATCCATTTCCTGATTATTTGGGAGGAATTGTGGTCATATTTGCTGTGTGAGTGAGTGTACCTGTTTTCCGCAGGGGGCCATCTGGTGTATGTGATAACTATAGTATAATTGTGGATGTTAAGAACACCCCTGCACAGCCAATCAAGGTCCTTGGGAGCGGGGAACTGATCTTTTTAACTCTTCTCTAAATTTGATAGATATGTTCTAAAAGTGGAGCTAAAAAGAACTTTGTCATTTCATCTTGCTAAGGATGTCCCTAAGCTGACTGCCATACTCCTTCATGTCCTCCTTTCAAGTTAGTCTTTCCCTAGATAGCAAAGAAGTTAATTGTTTAGGATGAGAGCTCTGAAACATGTTAAACACAAAAGTTTCTCCAATTCGAAAGATCCATCATTTGGCCATTGACAAGTAACATCTTATGTTACTTTCAATAGCAACCCACACCAATAAGCCTTTTGATGGCTTAACCATGGATGCAAGAGGCATCCCAAAACGGGGTGCTTTAAGATGCAGCCCTCACAAAATTCAGAAAGCTCACTTCCAGAATTAGCCTCAGGAAGCCAAGACCTTCACTGTCACATGTGCTAAGGACAGTGTCATGAGAAGTGTCTCCAGTTTCCCACAAGAATGTGATAATGCTCTCAGTTACAAACCTCCTCATCTGTGACACCGGGTGGGCGCTGTAGGAACAGGACTTCTGCACTAAAGGAGGCAAGGTTGCAAGGACAAGGGCCCTTTATGCCAAACTCCCACAACAGCTGGAAGGATCAGAGAAGGCCGCTTATCACTTTGTGTCTTGGATCCCCAGCCTATGCAGTTGGTCATGAGATGCATGTAGATACGAGCATCATCTAGCTGGCAGCGACCAGAGAGAATACTCTCATTGGTCGTAAAGCCAAGCTCTCAGGACAGAATGAAACAAAAGCAAAGTCTCACCTGTCCTGTGGTTCTCCTTATGCCAAACACCACAAAAGATAGAGATAAAACAACCACCATCTCTGGGAGGAAAAAGGACCAGTAGAAAACAGAAGTCCTGAAAATAAAAGTCTCTACCAGAGTCAAGACACCTAAGGAACTAGCTGACCCTTATCTTCTCCTGCTAATCTCTATTTGGAAAAGAAGGGGCAAGGTGAAATGTTTACCTTCGTCTCTCAGCTGCCCCCAGAGTGAAATTCGGGAGAGAGGACTGTGGTAAGAATCCTTACCCTCTCTGGCTTCTTCCGTATTTCCAGGATCTCATTTGCAGGGTCCCAAGCGAGGATGGTGTCCCGGCAGGTCCCATGGGAGATTGCCAACCTGTAGGAGAGGAAAAAGACTTCACCCTTTACTTTTTTGGGTTCTTGACTGAGACATCCCCCCAGCCTGCATAATCATAGACAGATGAATAGAAGAAAACAGGAGAAAAACAGAAGTTAAATAGCATGTATAACTCCTGTATACTGGAGGGATACCCAGGAAAACAGTCAAACTCCCTGAAGTGGCCCATGACATCACCTTAAATATCATCTCCAACTAAAGATAAAAGATGATGTTAGGGGTGAGGGACTGGGAGGTGAGCAGGACAAGCACGGTATACACAGGTAAGGTTGTCCCACATACTTAAGTCCCCACCTTCTCCACTCGTAAGAGTTTCCAGAGGTTTAGAGTCATCCTCCTCTTTCTGCTGTAGAGAAGGCGACTTCTTGTGTAAACTGTAAATGTCTCTCACAAAAAGGTAACTGCTATTCAGTCCATGGGGTCATGGACTACATTGCTGCAGTCCCTGGGGTCGCAAAGAGCCAAACGCGACTGAGCTGAACTGATTCAGTTTCCAGAACTTTTCCTGTGTCTGCTTTTTCTTAGAGAATAACCAGCTCAAGATAAACCATGTGCCACAGAGGCATACTTTGAGGGGATGACAAATTCTGCTGCCCTTCGAAGATAAATACACACTGAGTGGCTCCCTTAGGTATCTCTGGGCAGAGAAGTGAATGCTTTCCCCTCTGTGACACACTTCTGTGTTTACTTTCTTTCACCTTATATTTTACTTTTTTAATAATTCATTAACAGCTTTAAGAAGTTACGTTTCCCTTGGATTTTCATAGGTTACGATGCCATATTGTTGACAGCTATAAACCATCTAGTCTTACATGGAAAGATCACGCCTTTAACATGTCAGTTAAAACCAGCGAAGACCTCTGCCATCAGGTAAGTGTTCTTTCTTCCCAACTAAAACAGTCCTTAATGTTAATCAATATTAGAAATCCATTTATCCCCACTGACATAAGGAAACCTTTTGGCATGACAGAAATGCTCTCCTCTTCGTGAAGGGAAACCAGATCAGAAATGGTAAGCGGTGAGTTACTTTCAGAGAGCTGTTTCTTTCTGAAAGCTCATCGAAAAACATGATCTCCCAGAAAAGGTATCATGTAGTGCATTTACATTTGAAAAAGGTGGAGGGCCTCTTTCTGAAGAGTTGGTCTCAGTACCTCCAGGAAATCATAGCTTTGCTCCTTTTCAAAACAAGAATAAAGAGAGGCACATCTCCTCACCAGCCAAGGCTAATTCCTCATTGCCTTTCCACCCAGCCTCTCAGAGTGCATGGACTCTCCCGTACTTGTTTGTGGGGTTTCTAATATTCGTTTGTCACGCACATGATTAATGTACTGATGCAAACCTTTCATCCTCTTTTCCGTCTTCAGCTCAGTTGTTTGGTAGCGACCACTAGGAAGCTTGAAGACCAAGTCCAACAATGTATCCGGTTCCAGCAGCTGCTACTTGCCCTAACTGTGCTCTTGCTTACCTTTATGGTTTCTTTTTTCTATCTGTTGCACAGTTAAAGAAGTGGGCCTTAGTGGGAGCAAGTGTCGCACATCTGTGCTTCCACCAGAATTGAAACATTCTTGAAATAAACTAGTAGAATGAGCAAACACTGAAGAGATTGATTATGAGAGTCTATGGGTAGTAGTCAAGTAAGTAAAGGCATAGCTGTTGTGTGACTTAATAGTTTACAGATAATTTATTTTCCCCTCCTGAATACTTTTAAAGCTTGTTTTATCATATATATATATATATATGTTTATATATATATGTATGTATATGTTAGCTGAACAGAAAAGTAACTTGCTTTGTTGCAGCCAAAACACGTCATCTGCTTTTTTTTTTTTAAACAGTTATTATAGCTGAGCCAACTTAGTTTTTCTATACTGTGTATATAGAACAATGTATATTGAAAAAAAAAAAAAAAAAGACGTTACTTATACAGAGTCATTTCTGTAACCAGGACTTTGTCATTTTGAGAACTACTAACACGTGCTAGTTGATGTTCTTTTGAAATGTACAACTACTTAATGCCAAACCACCTGTAGCCTTTGTTTCCTCTCCATCTTCCTTAAAGGTCTGCCTGCCTTTTATTAATCTCAGACTTTGTCTTGAACAATCACATTCTCATTGAGGTAGGCCTGGGGAACTAAGTCTGGTTGGATTTTCTCTGAAATCTGTCAGTAACATCTGGAAGGAGAACCTCTCCAGTCCTTTTTATGCAGTTTCCTGTTGCTCTCTGGCTGAACACATACCTTTTTGCTTCACCTATTAGAAAGGCCTGATCCTCCATTGGACCATCTTCACCTTCTTTTCTAAATGAAAGGAGTTAGATAAACATATTTTTTGAAAAGTTAATTTTTGAAAAAGATGCCTAGCAGTATAATTCATTTACATTTCAGTTTCTTGTTAAAATCAGGCATGAGAGGGGAACTTGACAAAAGACTGGAGTATTTAAGAGGGTGGGGAAAAAAAGTGAAACTTAGGTTGTCAGTTCTCCATTTTAGAAGTGAAAAATATTACTTGGTGATCGACTGTCCAACCTTCAGACCAAGGTTAACTGACTTGATCTTCCACCTTTGTCAACAGCAATACTGAGGACAGTTCCTCAATTCCTAACATGAAACACCTCGCAGGAGCAGAGCCTAATAAAAGTAGTTTGTTTTCTCATCAATATAACCAGTTTGGGTCCCTGTTGCTTCACATGTAAATCTACTTTATATGAAAGACAAAACATGGTCTGTAAAATAAATTTTGAGTTGTGATTGAGCCACGTTTGGAGAATGTTTTATTCTGAGGTTGCAGTGTTGGCGGCTTTCATCTTGAGAACTTGATGAATCCAAAATGGCATTATGAAGAATGAAAAGAGAGACTTCCTTGAAAATTGGCCTAGGAAATAAAACCTTAAATGGATACTGGTCTGATACTTTGTCTTAATTTGGGTTTTTCTGTTTCAGTTTGTCACCTCCAGACGTGAAAGTGACTGCAGTCCACCCTAAGTACTGTTCATAGTTTCTCCCTGTGTGCACAGCGGTTTCCCCTTATATGGTAGATCGCTGGCTTTACTATAGTCTAATCCCAAATTGTCTATGTGTTTTGTTCTTTTGCAAATAATGTGGAAATAGTCAAAATTGGAAATGTATTATGTTTCATGTGATAATTACATAAACTCACTAAAATGTTTTTCCCTGATGTCTGGCCAGTTGAATTTAATAACATATCTTGTTAACATTTGTCTGTCTATTAAATGTGACTAAGCAAAATGTACTGAAAATTAACCATAAAATCAAAGGTATCTAAACTTTTGTACTTGTCTTGATTGGTTACATATATTTATATTTGATTTTATTCTGTCTTCCTTTGATTTTATTTAATCACATTTGTATGATTATTTTGAGTACTCTATAATTATTTTTTAATATGACATTACCTGTTTATGACCAGATTACCAAGGACCAACATTTAGATTTAGAGTGTTTTCACTTGGGAATGGAAATTCACAGAGTTTCCATGAAAACATTAATGAAGTATCATTATAGGCAAGTAGCCTAAAAATACAATTGCTGGTAAACCTAGTCTCAAATTTCATAATATACCATAACTGTTTTTATATCTTGCCACTAATTTTGACTGGATTTAAGAGCACTTTATTGTACAATTGCAAAAAAAAAATATATTCCTAGAATTGTTGCCAGTGTAATTTCTCTAATGTTCTGGTGCTTTTCATATATTTTCAGTATTTTTATTACTATATTGGTATTTTCTTTGTATAAATTGATCAAAAGAACATGCTTTCTATTTTAATATGTTTTAGAAAAATAATTACATTTATGCAATAAATATCATCAGGAAAAACCTCTGGTCTCTAATTCATAAAGCATCTTAAAAAATCAATGCTCAGGCTCACACTGACCTTTCAAAAATCACATTAATTTCTCCTGGACCTGCTTACCTTTTTATAAGGAGGGCACTGCAGAATTCCAAAGACAGTTGTGGTTTCGGGAGAACCCAACCTCATTGTATCTTGTTTCTTGTCGCCCAGGGTCAGGGTCTGCTGCTCGGGGCTGCTCTCCATTTTCCTGACTCAGCATTGGCCTCACTGTCAGAGCTGGGCCTCCATCGTAGAACATACCACTAGAGTGGCCACCCAAGTGACAACTGCCCCACATCCCCCATCCTAGTACCCACACACCTGCCTGCCTGGCTGCCGGGCACGTGGCAGGAAGTCCCTGCAAGAGGGCATCAGAGCGGCTGGGGGCGGGGGCAGCCCTGGATGGGGACTGCAAAGGCCCTGGGGAGTGTGTGGGCTCCTCGCCATTGGAAAACACAACTCCCAAGTGCAGCTCCATAAAACAGAACCAAAAGGACAGGTCCATCTTCTAAACTGCAAAAGAGAGAGAGAGAACCACCTGAGAAATTAAAAATAAAGCCACTAAGACCAGTAACCTATAAGGGAGCCCCGTACCTACCTGGGACAGTGAGGGTGTGACCTTTCTCAAAAGACAGTTTTCTAGGGATCAGAAGAGCTAGAAAAAGGTCAGTTACTTTACAGCAACCCAGCTCTCTAGATTTTTACTAGCAACTTGAGGTTTCTTGATGTCAGCACCACATGGGTCCTCAAGAAGCACAGGGCTCCCCTTTTTCTCCTTGGACCATGAGCACAGAACGGAAATCCTCCCATCTGTCTCGACTGGGGCGGGGGTAGTAGGGAGTGAGGGGTTCTGGGTTCCAGTCCCCTCACTGACATTTGATTCCTGCATGACTCAGGAATGTTCATTAACCTTTCTGCCTCAGTTTCCTCATCCCCAAGTGCCTGTAATCATCAGAGGCCTATTTCCCAAGAGGAGTGTGAAAGGGAGGAGATCTTGCATTTAAAGCCACCCTGGAGAGGCTCGCCTGGCTCTGCTGATGGTGCCTCCACCACCTTCCTTCCCAGCCCCTAGAGCTTTTCACGCTGGGGTTGGTCTTCCTGAACATCTCATCTCACTCAAAGCCACACGTCAGTGCCCCAGGCTTTTCCCTGTTTTGTTCTAGCCCTTTCTTGGTCCATCACTGAATTCTGCTTTCTAGGTGAAGGGACACATGGAGAAAGCCAGTGAAGATCGGCTGCCTTGAACCCTGTGAAGGAGTATCCCCCACCAGTCAGAGGAAGGCTTGTTTTGACGTTTCCTTCCGCCATGGCACCCAGACCCCTCACAACACCGCACCCACACCCTAAACCACAATATTCCACCCAGAACAGTTTCCCCCTATATTTGTAACAATTGTATAAAAATATTGCATAGGATCCTTTCTATCTTCATGACAATTCCATCTTTAACACTGACTATAATTACTTCCCTGTGATGTCCGAAGATCCTCTTCCCTACCCCTCTCAGGTCCCCTGCCACACTAAGACTAATCTCTGGCACATGTTACAATATTTGAGACAACTGGTTCAGCTGGCAAGAATATAAAGGAACATCTCCCTGACCCACAGAAATGAGATCATGTACCCTTTCAAGTCTTTGTAGACTTGAGAATTTGAGTGATGCTTGCAACTACCAGTTGTTCATGTTCCTTTATTTGAACAGTGTGAGAAGACATAAGATCATGTGTTTTATAGATGTGGAAACCAAAAGCCTGAGAACTCATCCTTTTTCCCAAGGTCACAGGCTAGTTGGTTTCAGAGCCAAGAGTTGAACTAGTCTCCCAAGTCCACTGCTTGTTACAACCACTCAAAACTGCCTCGACTGAGCATCAGGTTACCATACTGAAGGACAGGTCTGATAACTCCACATTCCCTAAACAGCAAGAGAGGAAGAGGAGAGAAGATAGCATACTTGAGAAGCAAAGTTGACAAAGTACAAATAACCACTCAAGGCCCTTGGCTGGAAAAGTTTCTTGGTATTCTAAGCTACAGACAGACCTCATTGAAAAAGGTTTGAAAGGTACAGGTTAATGTCCTGTTTACTTTGATGGAGGCCTGTGTTGTGCCTCATCAACTGTCAGAGAGGTTTATCCATCAGTCTATAGAAGGGCATCTAGCAGGGGGCAGCTACTAGTTGTCTCAGCCATAGTCTAGTCACCTCAAGGAGTTGTATTTAATGAAATCAAATCATGTAAGTTTTCTATTAAAAGTAAAGTGAAAGTGTTAGTCACTCAGTCGTGTCCAACTGCAACCCCATGGACTGTAGTAGCCCACCAGGCTCCTCTGTCCTTGGGATTCTCCAGGCAAGAGTACTGGAGTGGGTAGCCATCCCCTTCTCCAGAGGATCTTCCCAACCCAGGACTCGAACCTGGGTCTCCTACATTGCAGGCGGATTCTTTACCATCTGAGCTATGGCCATGAAACAAATTACGATAAACTCAGCATCTTAAGCAGCCCAAATTATTTCCTAGTTCACGTGGCTGAGTCTGGTACACCATGGCTAGGTTCTCTGGATAACGTCTCACAAGACAAATCAAACTGTCAAGTCACCTGAGTCCCCCGTGGAGGCTCAGCTGGATAAACGTCCACTTCCAAGGGCTCACCTGATTAGATCAGACCCGCCCAGGACAATCTCCCTTCTGATGAACTCAAAGGTAACTGATTAGAAACATCACATCTGGGGACTTCTCTGGTGGTCCAGTGGCTAAGACTCTGTGCTCCCAGTGCAGGGGTCCTGGGTTCGATTCTTGGTCAGGGAACTAGATCCCACATACTGCAGTGAAGGGTGAAGATTCTGAGGGCCACAACTAAGATCTGGTGCAGCCAAATTAATATTTTTTTAAAAAGAAAGAAACATCACATATGCAAAATCCCTTCCTCTGTGTAAGCTCGGGATAAGTGTTATTCCATCACATTCACGAGCCCCAGCCCCCTCTCAAGGAGAAAGGGTTATACAGGGTGTGTGTCGGGTGAAATCAGCAAGCTCAACCAATATGGTCCCCTCATTTTACAGATCAGGAAACAGAGGATCAGAAAGCTGACCCAGTCTTACCTAGTCTGAGTGCTCTGAATTCAGACGTCCTGCACATGAAAGGAAACAGACTAGAACTTCTGTGTTAGGCACCGGATGATAGGTGTGGAGGACAGTATGTCTCTATCCCAGCTGGTTTCCTCTACTCTCATAACTTCAGTGCACACAAGAATTCAAACTTTTGTAAATAATCTGTTAAGGGAAAGAATGCCACCACTATGTCAAATGTTGATTCAGTCATTAAAAAAAAAAAAAAAAAACCCAAGAAACATTCTCACGATGAGTTCATGTGCTGGGGCAAAGAGGACTTCCAGTAATTGTGTGCTTTTGTCAAAAACAGCTCCAGTGAAAAACTGTTTTTTTTTTTTTAACTTTCCCTTTTCCTTCAGAACAATCCATTTCAGTTAGTTTCAGTTAGTTTTCTTAGACCTATATATACTCTATTAAGGTAGCTACAAGAAAAGGTTAAAACAAAGGAAGGAAAAAAACTCCTTTCCTTATGGAGACTTGCCTTGTGACTCCCAGCATAGTTACTGTCTAATTTACTTTGGATCAAAGTCCAGTGCCTTGAATTCTATTATGCCAGAAAGTCCTCTGCAAATTTGCAGGTACTCCTAGAGCTGTGTATGTACATGTGAGTGTCAAAAAAATCTCAGTAGCTTCTGGAAGCCACTCCAAACTCCTTCTACGTGGATTTGCAACTGCCCCATAAATTCTAACTTGATGTTCCCCTCTATGTAAGTATGTAGCCTTGTTTCTTTCTGACTGCAAGAAACTTTAAAACCACTAATATTATGACAATCCCCTTTTGCAGAATCTCAGACTATAACAAACTAAGAAGTGAATCATTTGTCTTTCTCATGCCAACACTCTTCTCTTTTCTGCAGCAAACCCTCACCCTAATACTGTCACAGAAATTCATTAAACTTCCTATTTGCAGTTCAATTTTTCCTGAACCACTTTCGCCCACTAACAGGCAAGTGTGCTTGAGTCAAATACCAAATCACTGTTCTCGGTCATAAAATAAATGTCAGAAATGTGTTTTAGGTACTTTTCCAACTCTGTAACTCCAGCGACTTCTTTTTAGGGAGGTGGAGAGGGAGAAAGTTATAATTAAGGGGAATAACAATCAGATGACACAGTCTACCCAAACTTAACTTTTTTTTTCACGCAACTGAACTAATAAGTTGCTTAAAAGGAAACTGATGTAAAAAGCAAAGCTTCGTTGCAAACCAGTATTTACTGCTCTGAGATCTCTTAAATCACTTGAGATCTTAGTCACCAGAGGTGGGGGTGTGTCTTATAGAGATTCAAATCATAAAGTCAGTGCTTAGGGTAGAATTTAGTCAGAATTTTCCCTCAGAATTCATTAGGAAGATGCCAAAACAGAGATGATATAGTAACCATATCCTGGTGAGTCTAAACCTTTTTAACAGCAGATAAAGCATTTGGTTTGCTTCATTTGGTGGTAGTGGTGGAGGTCATGCAGTATAATAAATACACACAATGAGTTTTAAAACTAGAATCACCATCAACAAGATTCTCTTGGGAGACACAAGAAAATTGCAAATGACTGAAAGGAAAACATATTGACCATTCTATACACAGTGGAGTATGATCGTCTTGATTCTAAGGGTTGAGAGCCAGATATAAGTGAGGTTGCTTACATAGTTAGGGCCAAAGTCAGAAATGAAATATGGTCTTCCTCTTAGACAAGCCTCTTTAGGAAGGGTCCTCACCATATCTCCACTTGCATCTTGCTCCGTGCTCACTCCATCCTAAAGTCTATTACCATCACTCCAGCAAAACAATACTTGCTAAGTTCGAGCAATGACCTCCTTATCAGGTCACCCATTGCACGTGCTTCAGTCTGAATCAGAAGTGAATCCATGCAGCAGGGTTTGACTGTATCAACCACGAGGTTTCTGACACAACAAACTCCTGCTTTTCTTTTCTCCCTGCCTCCTCTTCCTCCACCATGTCTTTAAGGCATTCAAGTTACAAGTGGGCTCTCTTTCCTTTCTTTCCTAAGGTGGCCTCCTCTATATGCAGACCTGCAGTTAGCATCATGACAACCCACCCCAGTGTTCTTGCCTGGAGAATCCCAGGGATGGGGGAGCCTGGTGGGCTGCCGTCTATGGGGTCGCACAGAGTCAGACACAACTGAAGCAACTTAGCAGCAGCAGCAGCAGTTAGCATCAGCCAACCATTAACCTTCTGATGGTCTAACCATACCTCCCCCACTAGGTCTTAGACATACGTGAGTAAAAGTCGCTCAGTCGTGTCCAACTCTCTGTGACCCCATGGACTGTTCATGGAATTCTCCAGCTTTGTTCTTCTTTCTCAGTATTGCTTTGGCTACTCAAGGCCTCTGTGGTTCCATACAGTACTGGAGTGGAACTGTCAAAATACTGGAGTGGGTAGCCTTTCGCTTCTCCAGGGGATCTTCCCAACCTTGGAATCAAACCAAGGTCTCCCACATTGCAGGCGGATTCTTTACCAACTGAGCTATCAGGGAAGCCCAAGCAAGCACAAGGAGCCGGGCGTGCTGGGAGCAGGGCCCAGGGTGACACATGGCAGCGTGAAGGAATAGGGGGCGACCCCCCCACCCCATCGCCCCAACTCAGCAGTTCCAGGTGTCCATCAGAAAATGTCAAAAACAACTCATGATCCTCACCCATAACCCGTCTTCCAGGTCCTATCTCAATGGATAGTACCACCCTCCATCCATGTAAAACCAAGTACCCCTAAAACTGAGTTTATGATTAACCTCTCTATCCAAAACCATATTCCCTTTCTTGTTCTGGACCCATTCCCCCTCAAGATTGAGGAATATCAAGGAAAATGGAGGGTCATAACCAAGCAGGACCCTGTGGGGCCTTCCCAAGAGAGACCCTCTCCCCACCATGCCCTCTGCCTGCCTCTTGTTTATAGAAAAACTTGAGCCTTTTAGGTCTTCCCAGAATTCCAAAAAGCAAATTCAATCAGAGGAGTGAGAAAATGCAAAAACAAAGGAAAACAAGCAAGCAAGACAAAATGACAATAGCTTAGTCACTGAACAATATCAAGGACCTTTAGTTCCCCCTCAGGGACTATTGGAGAAGGAAATGGCAACCCACTCCAGTGTTCTTGCCTGGAGAATCCCAGGGACGGGGGAGCCTGGTGGGCTGCTGTCTATGGGGTCGCACAGAGTCGGCCACGACTGAAGTGAGTTAGCAGCAGCAGCAGCAGCAGCAGCAGCAGCAGGGACTATAGATAATATTCTGAGTCATATCCTTGAGCTATTTGGCAAATACTGAAACTCCCATCAGCTGGAAGAAGTTAACTGTAAATCCATTATGATTATACAGTGGAAGTGAGAAATAGATTTAAGGGCCTAGATCTGATAGATAGAGTGCCTGATGAACTATGGAACGAGGTTCCTGACATTGTACAGGAGACAGGGATCAAGACCATACCCATGGAAAAGAAATGCAAAAAAGCAAAATGGCTGTCTGGGGAAGCCTTACAAATAGCTGTGAAAAAAAGAGAAGCAAAAAACAAAGGAGAAAAGGAAAGATATAAGCATCTGGATGCAGAGGTCCAAAGAATAGCAAGGAGAGATAAGAAAGCCTTCTTCAGCGATCAATGCAAAGAAATAGAGGAAAACAACAGAATGGGAAAGACTAGAGATCTCTTCAAGAACATTAGAGATACCAAGGGAACATTTCTGGAGAAGGCAAAGGCACCCCACTCCAGTACGCTTGCCTGGAAAATCCATGGACAGAGGAGCCTGGTAGGCTGCCGTCCATGGGGTCGCTAAGTCGGACACGACTGAGCGACTTCACTTTCACTTTTCTCTTTCATGCATTGGAGAAGGAAATGGCAACCCACTCCAGTATTCTTGCCTGGAGAATCCCAGGGACGGCAGACCCTGGTGAGCTGCCGTCTATGGGGTCGCACAGACTCGAACACCACTGAAACAACTTAGCAGCAGCAGCAGCAAGGGAACATTTCATGCAAAGATGGGCTCAATAAAGGACAGAAATGGTATGGACCTAACAGAAGCAGAAGATATTAAGAAGAAGTGGCAAGAATACACAGAAGAACTGTATAAAAAGGATCTTCACGACCCAGATAATCACAATGGTGTGATCAGTCATCTAGAGCCAGACATCCTGGAATGTGAAGTCAAGCGGGCCTTAGAAAGCATCACTACGAACAAAGCTAGTGGAGGTGATGGAATTCCAGTTGAGCTATTTCAAATCCTGAAAGAGGATGCTGTGAAAGTGCTGCACTCAATATGCCAGCAAATTTGGAAAACTCAGCAGTGGCCACAGGACTGGAAAAGGTCAGTTTTCATTCCAATCCCAAACAAAGGCAATGCCAAAGAATGCTCAGACTACTGCACAATTGCACTCATCTCACACGCTAGTAAAGGAATGCTCAAAATTCTCCAAGCCAGGCTTCAGCAATATGTGAACTGTGAACTTCCTGATGCTCAAGCTGGTTTTAGAAAAGGCAGAGGAACCAGAGATCAAATTGCCAACATCTGCTGGATCATCGAAAAAGCAAGAGAGTTTCAGAAAAACATCTATTTCTGCTTTAGTGACTATGCCAAAACGTTGACTGTATGGATCACAATAAACTGTGGAAAATTCTTCAAGAGATGGGAATACCAGACCACCTGACCTGCCTCTTGAGAAATCTGTATACAGGTCAGGAAGCAACAGTTAGAACTGGACATGGAACAATAGACTGGTTCCAAATAGGAAAAGGAGTATGTCAAGGCTGTATATTGTCACCCTGCTTATTTAACTTCTATGCAGAGTACATCATGAGAAACACTGGGCTGGGAGAAGCACAAGCTGGAATCAAGATTGCCAGGAGAAATATCAATAACCTCAGATATGCAGATGACAGCACCCTTATGGCAGAAAGTGAAGAGGAACTAAAAAGCCTCTTGATGAAAGTGAAAGAGGAGAGTGAAAAAGTTGGCTTAAAGCTCAACATTAAGAAAACGAAGATCATGGCATCCGGTCACATCACTCCATGGGAAATAGATGGAGAAACAGTGGAAACAGTGTCAGACTTTATTTTTGGGGGCTCCAAAATCACTGCAGATGGTGACTGCAGCCATGAAATTAAAAGACGCTTACTCCTTGGAAGGAAAGTTATGACCAACCTAGATAGCATATTCAAAAGCAGAGACATTACTTGCCAACAAAGGTCCGTCTAGTCAAGGCTATGGTTTTTCCAGTAGTCATGTATGAATGTTAGAGTTGGACTGTGAAGAAGGCTGAGTGCCGAAGAATTGATGCTTCTGAACTGTGGTGTTGGAGAAGACTCTTGAGAGTTCCTTGGACTGCAAGGAGATCCAACCAGTCCATTCTGAAGGAGATCAGCCCTGGGATTTCTTTGGAAGGAATGATGCTAAAGCTGACACTCCAGTACTTTGGCCACCTCATGTGAAGAGTTGACTCATTGGAAAAGACTCTGATGCTGGGAGGGATTGGGGGCAGGAGGAGAAGGGGACGACCGAGGATGAGATGGCTGGATGGCATCACTGACTCGATGGACGCGAGTCTGAGTGAACTCCAGGAGTTTGTGACGGACAGGGAGGCCTGGCGTGCTGCGATTCATGGGGTCGCAGAGAGTTGGACACGACTGAGCAACTGAACTGAACTGAACTGAACTAACCACAAGCACACAGACCCTAGATTGGTTGAAACCAGAAGATTGATGATGCTGAGGCCAGGTCACTTTACCACCAACAAATCAGAAGGCCCACAAGCTAATCATGCACCCTAGAGCCCTATCTTTAAAGACCTTTCCCTGAAAGCCAATAGGTCTTTTGAGCATTAACCACTCATACCCCCTGCCTGCACTTTCCTTCACTACAACCTGGTATCAATAGACTGGCTTCACTGGATGTAAGTGGGGAAAACCCAGTTTGGTTTGGTAACACATTTACACCAGCTAGAAACCTGACCTTCATCCTTGACCCTACAGGGCCCCTCCACTCCCCACTGCAAACTCCCTCCTTCAATCCAGAATGTCTCTCACATGACTTCTGCAACAATCTCAGGCTGTGTCTGGGCTTTCCTTCTGACTCTCAGCAGTCATTTCTGTAGTCAGGGACATTGTGGACCCTTGAAAATGAACATCTTATTATACCCAGGTTAAACTTTACCTGGCTTCCATGGCTCTCAGCCCATGATTAAATTTCTTAACTTGGCCTACAAGCTGCTGAATGAGCTGGCTTTTGCTACCTTCTCAGCCTCATTTCCCCCTCTCTCTTGCTGTAAAAAGTCTAGTTTCATCTCTCTGCCTGGAACTTCCACCCATCCCAACTTCCCATTCTCACTTCTTAAAGGGGGTTCTCAGCTCCTCACTTGTTCAGAAAAGGTACTTCTCTGCCCACTCTCACCACTTTTCTTCAACATGGTACTTACTGAAAGTCCTAGCCAGAGCAACTAAGCAAAGATAAATAAAATAAAAGGCATCCAAACTGTAAATGAAGAATAAAACTGGCAGATGACATAATATTATATATAGAAAATCCTAAAGACCTCACCAAAAGATGTAGACTATATGAGTTCAATAAAGTGACAGGATACAAAAATCAATATACAAAAATCTGTTGTACTTCTCCACACTAATAATGAACTAGAGAAATTAAGGAGATAATCTCATACACAAGTGCATCAAAAAGACTAAAATACCTAGGAATAAGTTCAAGCAAGGAGTGGAAAGACACGTACAGTGAAGCAATAAGTCATTAGTGAAAGAAACTGAAAAGAAGACACAAATAAACTGAAAGATATTCTGTGCTCATGGATTAGAAGAATTAATACTGTTAAAATGGCCCAATGGCCCAAAACAACCTACATATTCAATATAATCCCTACCAAAATTCCACTACCACTTTTCACAGAAATTGAACAATCTTAAAATTTGTATGGAACCACAAAGGCCTTGAGTAGCCAAAGCAATACTGAGAAAGAAGAACAAAGCTGGAGGCATCATGCTTCCTGAGTTTAAACTCTACCATAAAGCTATAGTAATCAAAACAGTATGGTAAATAGCATAAAAACAGACATACAGATCAAAAGAACAGAATAGAGAGCCCAGAAAGAAACCCATGCATATA
Organism: Capricornis sumatraensis; assembly: GCF_032405125.1. Classification (NCBI taxonomy): domain Eukaryota; kingdom Metazoa; phylum Chordata; class Mammalia; order Artiodactyla; family Bovidae; genus Capricornis; species Capricornis sumatraensis. Next base: position 132,555,886 of record NC_091092.1, on the reverse strand, counting down.
TATGGTCAATTCATTTATGACAAGCTAAAAATGTACAATGGGAAAAGGATAGTCTCTTCAGTAGATTGTGTTGGGAAAATTAGATAGGCACACGCAAAACAAGGAAACTGGACCTATATCATACATCATGCATAAAAACTAACTCAAAATGGATTTCGAGACTTGAATGTAAGACCTGAAGTTATAAAACTCCTAGAATACATGTGGGTAAGTAAGCTCCTTGACAGTGGTCTAGGCTATGATTGTTTGGATTTAACTCCCAATTCAAAGGCAATAAAAGTAAAAATAAGCAAGAGGGACAATATCAAGCTAAAAAGCACAACAAAAAAGAAAGAAAGAAAGAAAGACAAGACAACCAGCAGAATGGGCAAAAATGTTTTTAGATCATATATCTGATGATGGGCTAATATCCAAAATCCATAAAGAACTCATATAGCCAAATGGCAACAAAAACAACAACAATACCATTTAAAAAATTGGCAAAAAAATCTGAAGAAAATTTTTTTAAATGACATATAGATGGTTGGTAAGCAAGGTAAAGGATATAAGGCACATGAAAAGATGCTCAACATTACTAATTATCAGGGACATGAAAATCAAAACCACAATGAGATCTCACCTCACATCTGTCAGTCAGAATGGCTATTATCAAAAAGACAAGAAATAATAAGCATTTGTGAGGATTCAGAGAAAACAGAACACTTGTGCACTGTTGGTGGGAATATAAATTGTTGCAACCACTATGGAAAACAGTATGGAGGTTCCTGAGAAAACCAAAAACAAAACTACCGTATGATCCAGCAATTCCTCTCCTAGGTATATATCCAAAGAAAACAAAAATACTAATTCAAAAAGATACATGCACTGCCATGTTCACTGCAGCATTACTTACAACAGCCTAGACACGGAAACGACCTGTGTCCAGTGATGAATGGGTAAACACACAATAGATACACAACACAGTATTAGTCATAAAAAACAAGAAATGTTGCTATTAATGACAACATGGATGGATCTTGAGGACATTATGCTAAGTGAAATAAATCAGACAGAGAAAGCCAAATACCACATGATCTCACTTATTTGTGGGCTCAAAAAATAATCACTGAAAAAAAAGAACTCAGCTACAGAGCATGGTGGTGGAGGGGGGTGGTGGCCTAAATGGTACAAAGTACTAGTTATAAAATAAGTCCTGGGGACGTAATGTACAGAATGGTGACTACAGTCAATAATACTGTATTAGATATTTGAAAGTTGCTAAGAGAGTAGATCTTAAAAGTTTTCAACACAAAAAAAGAAATTCTGTTAACTACATGTGGTGATAGACATTAACTAGATTTGTTGTGGTGATCATTTTGCAATATATACCTATTCCGAATCCTTATGTTTACAACTGAAACTAATACAACGTTCTATATCAATGATACCTCAAAAAGAAAAAGGCTCTCTTTCCAAAGATGTGATTGTGACTGGTCAATTTTCTCTCTGAGATGTTCTCTGATAGCACCATATTTTCTTCACAGCACTCATTGCTGCTTATACATTTTGTCACACAAATACAACTGAAGTATAGTTAATTTACAATGCTGTGTTGGTTTCAAATGTACAGCAAAGTGATTCAGTTATGCTGTTGTTATTGTTGCTTAGTTGCTAGTCACATTTGTGACCCCATGGACTGTAGCCCACCAGGCTCCTCTGTCCATGGGATTCTCCAGGCAAGAATACTGGACTGGGTTGCCATTTCTTCCTCCAGGAGATCTTCCCAACCCAGGGATCGAACTCATATCTCCTGCATTGGTAAGCAGGTTCTTCACCACTGAGCCACCAGGGAAGCCCACATGCATTTACATTATCTATTCTTTTTCAGATTCTTTGCCCATTTAGGTTATTATAGAATACTGAATAGAGTTCCCTGAACTATATAGTAAATCCTTCTTGATTATCTATTTTATATATAATAGTGAGTATATGTGAATTTCAGACTCCTAACCATAAGTTTGTTTTCTATGTCTGTGAGTCTGCTTCATTTTATAAATAAGTTCATTTGTTATCATTTTTTTTAGATTCCACACATAAGTGATATCATATGATATTTATCTTTCTCTATCTGATATACGTCACTTATTATGATAGCCTCTCACTCAGTTCAGTAGCTCAGTTGTGTCCGACTCTTTGCGACCCCATGAATCGCAGCACGCAAGGCCTCCCTGTCCGTCACAAACTCCCGGAGTTCACTCAGACTCACGTCCATCGAGTCAGTGATGCCATCCAGCCATCTCATCTTCTGTCGTCCCCTTCTCCTCCTGCCACCAATCCCTCCTAGCATCAGAGTCTTTTCCAATCAGTCAACTCTTCGCATGAGGTGGCCAAAGTACTGGAGTTTCAGCTTTAGCCTCTTTCCTTCCAAAGAAATCCCAGGGCTGATCTCCTTCAGAATGGACTGGTTGGATCTCCTTGCAGTCCAAGGGACTCTCAAGAGTCTTCTCCAACACCACAGTTCAAAAGCATCAATTCTTCGGTGCTCAGCTTTCTTCACAGTCCAACTCTCACATCCATACATGACCACAGGAAAAACCACAGCCTTGACTAGACGGACCTTCCATCCATGTTGCTGCTTGTGTGATATTAATGCCTTTCTCCCTGTTAGACTATAAACTCTGCATGGGAAGACATGACAGTCACCATCAAATCCCTAGCACCAAATACATACATGCCACATGGGTATAGCCTACTTGATGAAGGAATTAATTCCTAGGTTTTAAAAAACAGACTAACATATGCAAATAGATAGCCAATGGAAATTTGCTCTATGACTCAGGGAACTCAAACTGGGGCTCTGTAATAACCTAGATGGGTGGGAGGTGGGAGGAGACTCAAGAGGGAGGGGACATATGTATACTTGTGGTTAATTCATGTTGATGTGTAACAGAAATCAAGCCGATACTGTAAAGCAATCATCAATCAAATTAAAATAATAAAAGCAGACTATCCAGAAGTTCAAGGCTAACCTTCCCTTTCCTCTTTTCTAGCCTTTTCCCCCAAGTACGTCAATTAACTAACATTTACCAAGCCCAGCTTTATACAAAGCATGTAACTTGCTGCTGCTGCTAAGTCGCTTCAGTTGTGTCCGACTCTGTGCGATCCCATAGACAGCAGCCCACCAGGCTCCCCCGTCCCTGGGATTCTCCAGGCAACAACACTGGAGTGGGTTGCCATTTCCTTCTCCAATGAACGAAAGTGAAAAGCGAAAGTGAAAGTGAAGTCGTGTCTGACTCTTAGCGACCCCATGGACTGAAGCCTGCCAGGCTCTTCCGTCTATGGGATTTTCCAGGCAAAAGAGTACCGGAGTGGGGTGCCATTGCCTTCTCCGAGAATAGCTTGTTTGCAGCCTTAATGGGAAGTATAGGTCAGCAGGGCCATTGTCTTTCCGAGACTCACGGGGGTAGGATGGTGTGGGCTCACCCACAATTTGAGTGTGCAAGGAGCTCCTCTGGCTTTTCTTACCCTACTCACATCACAGCAGAGATAACTCTGGCTTCATTGAGGTCATGTGCTCAAGTGCTGCCTTCTCTTTTCACAGGCCTGCATTTCCGCCCCCCGCCCCAGGAGCTCCTCCAGAGTACTAACTCTATAGTTTACTCTGGGCCAAAACGTTTCCATCGTCATACAATTTTGAGAAACCCCGTATTAAACAAAATTGTAGTTTTCCCCCATAGACTTTCTCAGAATTTTAGTGTACTAATGTACATGGCAAATCTCTGAGAATATTGTGTATTTCCCCAGTTTTTATAACCATGGAATCCCCTTTTTAAGCAATATATTTTGGGGCTAAGGATCCTGAGCCTACACTTGGGAAAACATTGTGTTAGGAGTATTAACACTTGAAGGATCCTGTTTGCCTGTAAGAAATGTGTTAAGGCCAAAGTGATGCTTCAAAGTTAAAATGCCATGACACTTGTAGACATAAAGCTCTATATTGTTCAGCCTGCTACAGCTCTTTTGACTCTCATTCATTAAATTTCATTTGTAAAATTAACTGAATATGACAGAAAGAGTATTTTAACTCAAAGCATCCTGCACTCTCCAAGTCTTTCCATGGATTTCCTTTTCCATGTCCGATTTCCTCCCTATAGCTAGTTTATATTTTAGTCATGGCCAGACTACAGATGTCTAACTCTCCCTTCCTTCCTATCCCTATCTGGACCAATATTTGTCTGTTATCTTTCTGTGGATCAAACATGTGAAATGTATTTGTGACTCCCTTAGATAGAAGCTTATCATGAAAGCCAGCCATCATTGCTCTCTGCTTGGCAAGATTTCAGCCAACCCGTACATGACTTTGGACCCCAGCTCATAGCCCATAGGCAGATATTACTTCCAGGAAACATCCCTAATTTTGTTGGCTTTCCTTCATTAAGGGCAAATCCAAACAGACCTCAAGGGCTTTATCAGAATCTTAACTTAGGGGATTTCATTATAGCCACTAAATGTAAGTATGTTTCAAGTTAATTGCATTTTCTAAGTATTGGCTGAGTTGGATATAACTCCATATAATGCTTTCACCTCACCCTGCCTCTCCCTCTGTGTTAATGGCATTTCCTTTTTGAGCCCTCTTTCCCATCTTGATGTTTCTCTGAAGACTGAAATTCTGCTGAGAGTTCCACTTCATGCCAGTTGTATTTCCTTCTTCACTTACATCCATGAATTTCAATGTTTCTGGCTCTGATCTTTGGCTACCTGTACCTATTAACCCTTCCATTTCATGGTTTAAAAATCACTATACAGTTTTTAGGAATTCCCTGGTGGTCCAGTGGTTAAGACTCCATGCTTCCCCTGCAGGGGTGGCAGATTCCATTCCTGGTTGGGGGGGAAAAGATGCTGTGTGCCACACAGTGCTGCCAAAAAATAATAAAAATTAGTTTTTTAAAAAAATCCAGGGACTTCCCTGGTGATCCAGAGGTTGGGACTGTGCTGCCAATGCAAGGGGTCAGGGTTCAATCCCTGGTTGAGGAGCTGAAGCCCACATGTCACAACTAAGAATTTACATGTCATAACTAAGACCTGGTGCAGCCAGATAAATAAATGAATAACATTGTTTAAAAAAAACCATATACATTTTTTTGCTAAAGGTTCAGGGGAGGGGAAAAAAAAAAAAGGTGACTGACTCTGTGAGGTACCCAAATACAAATGCATTTTATTTACGTCAGGTATATCCTTCTCCAGTTATTGAATCTAATGTTATTTGACTCAATTATAGGTGAAATTTCCACATGCCTTTTCCTGTCCACAGGACTCATTATTCAATATTGGATTTTCCTGCCCGTGTAAACAGCACGCATTAGACTGCTTGACTGTACTACTTGTGCTTCTTGTACACCTTTCACGGTTTTGAACTAGTTTGCTTTTATTTAAAAACACTACTAGACTATTTGCCAGGCAGCCCCTAAACAAAACATGGTTTCAAATGGATTGCAAGTTCAAAGTTTTATGGCTTCAGAAAGTTACAAGAGATAGAAATCTGCTTTGTTGCCCCTCAGCTATAAGCTTGGAAAAGCCAATCAATTATAAAGGGGCTATAGAGGATGTATCATTATATATAGTGATATAACAAGAAAATATCACTTCTCAAGAAGGACCTGGTGACCTGAGAAAGAGAGAGAGAGTGCACGCACAATAAAGAGTTCTTGGCCCTTTTCAAAGAGTGAATTCAGAGGAATCAAGAACCTATGAAAAACAGAGCCAGAATCTGATTAAGAAAGGCTGGGCAGGGCCAAAGATTCTGCATTTCTAACAGGCACCTAGGTCAGGCTGATACTGCAGCTCCTGACCACAAGTTGACTAACAAGGCTTTAGAAATGTTAGGAAAGACCATCTCAGAGTCCACTGCAGATATCTTGCATTGGAAGATGGATAGAGGGACTTCCCTGGTGGCTCGGTGGTGAAGACTCCCCGCTTCCACTGCAGGAAACACAGGCTCGATCCCTTGTCAGGGACTAAGATCCCATATGATGTATGGCACAGCCAAAAAGTTAAAAAAAAAAAAAAGACATGAAAAAAGAAGAAGCTACATATAGACAGGATCCCAAGTAGTTCACAAGCACATTAAAGTTTAAAAAGCACCTATCAAAACAACTTCTACCTTCACTCCAAAGTCCTTTTACCTAAGGCCCTTTCCATTTTATTTGACTTTTCATCACTCCCTTGGTTGCAACAGTTTTGGTGAGATGTTATTTTTCTTGTGGCTCAGTTGGTAAAGAATCCACCTGCAATGAGGGAGACCTGGGTTTGATCCCTGGGTTGGGAAGATCCCCTGGATAAGGGAAAGGCTACCTACTCCAGTATTCTGGCCTGGAGAATCCCATGGACTCTATAGCCCATGGGGTCACAAAGAGTCGGATACGACTGAGCAACTTTCACTTCACTTTATACTCTTCTTAAAGATTTTGCTAGTTAAATAGTTTGTGGCCATTTATAAGTGGGTTATGTTTCATATTTAAAGTTAAACGTCTAATGAGTGTTCTCTAGGTACTGGTACTGTGCTGGGCATGGTCTTACAAAGAGGAATAAGAAATGATTTCTATTCTCAGAAAATCACAGCCTTGGGATGGGGTGGCCCTGGCCCAGATTTAACACACAGGATATCTGTAGTCAGTAAAGATGTGAGAATTGGACCATAAAGAAGGCTGAGCCCCAAAGAATTGATGCTTTCAAATTGTGGTGTTGGAGAAGACTCTTGAGAGTCCCTTGGACAGCAAGGAGATCAAATCAGCTAATTCTAAAGGAAATAAACCTTGATTATGCATTGGAAGGATGGATGCTGAAGCTGAAGCTCCAATCCTTTGGCCGCCTGATGCGAAGAGCAGACTCATTGGAAAAGGCCTTGATGCTGGGAAAGATTGAGGGGAGGAGGAGAATAGGACGACAGAGGATGAGATGGTTGGATGGCATCACTGACTCGATGGACATGAGTTTGAGCAAGCTCTGGGAGATAGTGAAGGACAGGGGAACCTGGCGTGTTGCCTTCCATGGGGTTTTGAAGACCTGGACACAACTTAGTGACTGAACAACATTAATCACTTATACAAAAGGAGCTACTTTTGTCATGAAACTTATTAATTTTATATTCTGATAATTAAAAGGATAACAATGATATTTTCCAGCTGGCCATGAAGCCCACAAACTCCAGGGACATTTACTGTAAGTAATTCTATACAAATCTGGTATATCCTGACAAAAACATTCCATCACAAAGGATACCCCATTAGCAAATATCATCACGAAGTCCAGCAAACAAATCTACATGATCTGTTCAGGTAATTTTTCCCTGATGGGACCCCAGGGATTGCAGATCAGCTGTTAACTCTTTCCTTCCCACTTGCCCAGATGTGTCAGGCGAAGAGCTGGCTGACAAAGTTCACTGTTTAGAGTGTGGGCTTTTCAGAGGCAGAAGGACAGGAGAGGCAAATTGTATGTGGAAAATAGTTTACCTTATTTGTAACAAAACATCCTGGAAATGTAGCATCTGAAGCAGGGGAGGCCCTCAAGAAATATTTGCTGCAGGAAAGAAAATGTAAATCTGCCTTAGGTCAAATAGCTTAGGACACTTACCCCAATACACCCCTGCACTGCTCTTGAGGAAACATGATTACCCGCTTCCACACCAGTGGGAGCACACCTCTTGGTCAGCATTCATCTTGCACAGTAGAACGAAAGAAGGCAGGGTATGGCCTGACCTCTACTTGGCAGGGTTGAGTTGTTAGAACTGCTGGTGGGATCACTAGTAATAAATGGTTCTAGGTTTATTCTCATTTCAAAAACTACTTTGATATTCAGCCTTGCAAAACGAGTTCTGATGTGTAATGCTCCACTGAGAATTAACGGATTCATTTAATGTTCAAAACCCATTAGCAAAACAGAGTTTATTCTGGGGACCAATTATTCAATATGGTGAGGCTCTCCAAAGCACCTATAAAAGAGACACCTCAACAGGTGCCATTTACAACTTTCTACCCCCTAAGATGGTTCTTGGAAACAGAAAATACCATGGAAATGCTCTCCTGGCAATGGCTCCTATTAAGTATGTTTCCTTTGGGTGCTAATGAAATGGATTTTGGCTTTGCTAGATCTGTGAAATGACTCCATTTCTTGTGTAGCTCCTTTAGATAACCCATAACTTTACAACTTTGTCTCTTTTGTTTTCTTTATATTAAAAAAGGATTCCTATTAAAAAGAATACATTTGAATCCGTTCTAATGAGGTGGATGAAACTGGAGCCTATTATACAGAGTGAAGTAAGCCAGAAAGAAAAACACCAATACAGTATACTAACGCATATATAGAGAATTTAGAAAGATGGTAACAATAACCCTGTATGCAAGAAAACAAAAGAGACAAAGATGTCTAGAACACTCTTTTGGACTCTGTGAGGAGGGAGAGGGTGGGATGATTTGGGAGAATGGCACTGAAACATGTATAATATCATATATGAAATGAATCACCAGTCCAGGTTCAATGCATGATACTGGATGCTTGGGGCTGGTGCACTGAGATGACCCAGAGGGATGGTATGGGGAGGGAGGAGGGAGGGGGGTTCAGGATGGGGAATACGTGTATACTTGTGGCGGACTCATGCCTTGAGAACCCGATGAACAGTATGAAAAGGCAAAATGATAGGATACTGAAAGAGGAACTCCCCAGGTCAGTAGGTGCCCAATATGCTACTGGAGATCAGTGGAGAAATAACTCCAGAAAGAATGAAGGGATGGAGCCAAAGCAAAAACAATACCTAGTTGTGGATGTGACTGGTGATAGAAGCAAGGTCCAATGCTGTAAAGAGCAGTATTGCATAGGAACCTGGAATGTCAGGTCCATGAATCAAGGCAAATTGGAAGTGGTCAAACAAAAGATGGCAAGAGTGAATGTCAACATTCTAGGAATCAGCGAACTAAAATGGACTGGAAGGGGGAATTTAACTCAGATGACCATTATATCTATTACTGTGGGCAGGAATCCCTCAGAAGAAATGGAGTAGCCATCATGGTCAACAAAACAGTCCGAAATGCAGTACTTGGATGCAATCTCAAAAACGACAGAATGATCTCTGTTCGTCTCCAAGGCAAACCATTCAATATCACGGTAATCCAAGTCTATGCCCCAACCAGTAATGCTGAAGAAGCTGAAGCTGAATGGTTTTATGAAGACCTACAAGACCTTTTAGAACTAACACCCAAAAAAGATGTCCTTTTCATTATAGGGGACTGGAATGCAAAAGTAGAAAGTCAAGAAACACCTGGAGTAACAGGCAAATTTGGCCTTGGAATGTGGAATGAAGCAGGGCAAAGGCTAATAGAGTTTTGCCAAGAAAATGCACTGGTCATAGCAAACACCCTCTTCCAACAACACAAGAGAAGACTCTACACATGGACATCACCAGATGGTCAACACCGAAATCAGATTGATTATATTCTATGCAGCCAAAGATGGAGAAGCTCTATAGTCAGCAAAAATAAGACCGGAAGCCGACTGTGGCTCAGATCATGAACTCCTTATTGCCAAATTCAGACTTAAATTGAAGAATGTCGGGAAAACTGCTAGACCATTCAGGTATGACCTAAATCAAATCCCTTATGATTATACAGTGGAAGTGAGAAATAGATTCAAGAGATTAGATCTGATAGACAGAGTGCCTGATGAACTATGGAAAGAGGTTCATGACATTGTACAGGAGACAGGGATCAAGACAATTCCCATGGAAAAGAAATGCAAAAAAGCAAAATGGCAGTCTGGGGAGACCTTACAAATAGCTGTGAAAAGAAGAGAGGCGAAAAACAAAGGAGAAAAGGAAAGATATAAGCATCTGAATGCAGAGTTCCAAAGAATAGCAAGAAGAGATAAGAAAGCCTTCTTCAGCAATCAATGCAAAGAAATAGAGGAAAACAACAGAATGGGAAAGACTAGAGATCTCTTCAAGAAAATTAGAGATACCAAGGGAACATTTCATGGAAAGATGGGCTCGATAAAGGACAGAAATGGTATGGACCTAACAGGAGCAGAAGATATTAAGAAGAGGTGGCATGAATACACAGAAGAACTGTACAAAAAAGATCTTCACAACCCAGATAATCACGATGGTGTGATCACTCATCTAGAGCCAGACATCCTGGAATGTGAAGTCAAGTGGGCCTTAGAAAGCATCACTACGAAAAAAACTAGTGGAGGTGATGGAATTCCAGTTAAGCTATTTCAAATCCTGAAAGATGATGCTGTGAAAATGCTGCACTCAATATGCCAGCAAATTTGGAAAACCCAGCAGTGGCCACAGGACTGGAAAAGGTCAGTTTTCATTCCAATCCCAAACAAAGGCAATGCCAAAGAATGCTCAAACTACCGCACAATTGCACTCATCTCACATGCTAGTAATGCTCAAAATTCTCCAAGCCAGGCTTCAGCAATACGCGAACCATGAACTTCCTGATGCTCAAGCTAGTTTTAGAAAAGGCAGAGGAACCAGAGATAAAATTGCCAACATCTGATGGATCATCGAAAAGCAAGAGAGTTCCAGAAAAACATCTATTTCTGCTTTAGTGACTATGCCAAAGCCTTTGACTGTGTGGATCACAATCAACTGTGGAAAATTCTGAAAGAGATGGGAATCCCAGACCACCTGACCTGCCTCTTGAGAAATCTGTATGCAGGTCAGGAAGCAACAGTTAGAACTGGACATGGAACAACAGACTGGTTCCAAATAGGAAAAGGAGTACGTCAAGGCTGTATATTGTCACCCTGCTTATTTAACTTGTATGCAGAGTACATCATGAGAAATGCTGGGCTGGAAGAAACACAAGCTGGAATCGAGATTGCCGGGAGAAATATCAATAACCTCAGATATGCAGATGACACCACCCTTATGGCAGAAAGTGAAGAGGAACTAAAAAGCCTCTTGATGAAAGTGAAAGTGGAGAGTGAAAAAGTTGGCTTAAAGCTCAGCATTCAGAAAACAAAGATCATGGCATCTGGTCCCATCACGTCATGGGAAATAGATGGGGAACCAGTGGAAACAGTGTCAGACTTTATTTTTTGTGGCTCCAAAGTCACAGCGGATGGTGATTGCAGCCATTAAATTAAAAGACGCTTACTCCTTGGAAGAAAATTTGTGACCAACCTAGACAGCATTTTCAAAAGCAGAGACAGTACTTTGCGGACTAAGGTCCATCTAGTCAAGGCTATGGTTTTTCCTGTGGTCATGTATGGAGGTGAGAGTTGGACTGTGAAGAAGGCTGAGTGCTGAAGAATTGATGCTTTTGAACTGTGGTGTTAGAGAAGACTCTTGAGAGTCCCTTGGACTGCAAGGAGATCCAACCAATCCATCTGAAGGAGATCAGCCCTGGTATTTCTTTGGAAGGAATGATGCTAAAGCTGACACTCCAGTACTCTGGCCACCTCATGCAAAGAGTTGACTCACTGGAAAAGACTGTGATGCTGGGAGGGATTGGGGGCAGGAGGAGAAGGGGACGACAGAGGATGAGATGACTGGATGGCATCACTGACTCGATGGATGTGAGTCTGAGTGAACTCTGGGAGATGGTGATGGACAGGGAGGCCTGGCGTGCTGCAATTCATGGGGTCGCAAAGAGTCGGACACGACTGAGTGACTGAACTGAACTGAAGGTAAAACCAATACAATATTGTAAAGTAATTAGCCTCCAATTAAAATAAATAAATTTAAATTTAAAAAAAAGGACTCCTGAATTTAGGACTAGCTACCAAGTATTTCCAAGGCTGGCGAGAAGGGTGGGGTTTTAGATTATGATTAATGCCAAGGAATGTCACTGGAAGGTAGATGGGGAAAGAAGAGTTGATTTTGATGGGAGAGCAACCCTGTCTGTCTCTCAAAAGGCGAGAGCAAAAGGGCAAGTTTGCATCTACAAATATGTTCTACAAATACCACTGAACAAAAGCAGTGACTTGAAGGCTTTGCTGCCAACTTGACAATTAGATGCCTTCTTCGCAAGTGAGAAAAGTTCTTGTTGTACTGGAAAGGGCTCTTGACTCAAAAAGCCCTCTGAGTAGTTGGTGGGATGTTCAGGAGGGCTTTCCTGACAGCTCAATTTGTAAAGAATCTGCCTGCAATGTAAGAGACCCTGGTTTGATTCCTGGGTTGGGAAGATCCCCTGGAGAAGGGAATGGCAACCCACTCCAGTATTCTGGCCTGGAGAATCCCATGGACTGTATAGTCCTTGGGGTCGGACATGACTGAGCAACTTTCACTTCACTTTCACTTTTCAGGATATCAAGTCAGGGGCTTATCTCTCCAGGTGAGGAAATAGGGGACCTTTGAAATTCACATGCCTGTGCAAATCCAGGCACCTCTGACACATGCTCAGGATGGTTTTTAACTGTTCATGACCTGACAGCAGACCCCAAGCAGAGTTGCTTATGCTAAACCCCACGTCATCAAACCAAGATATAATTACAGTTTCAACTTTTCCAGAAACAAAATCATCAACCAGTTGGTAAGAAAATCACCTGATCAGCACTAGTTAGGTAACTACCTGATAGACCCCTGCCATCTCAGGTGGCGCTGGAGGTAAAGAACCTGCCTGCCAATGCAGGAGATGAAAGCAAGGCAAGTTCAATCCCTGCATCAGGAAGATCCCCTGGAGGAGGGCATGGAAACCCACTCCAGTATTCTTGCCTGGAAGAAAAACTCCAGTATTTTCTGTTTCCAAGGACCGTCTTAGGGGGTAGAAAGTTGTAAATGCACCTGTTGAGGTGTCTCTTTCATAGGTGCTTTGGAGAGCCTCTCAATGTTGAATCCCATGGACAGAGGAGCCTGGAGGGCTACAGTCCATGGGGTTCCAAAGAGTCGGGTGTAACTTAGCACACACACGCACGCGCACACACACACACACCCCCCGAGGAAAGTACCTTTGCACTAACCAACCCGTTGTTTTGCCCAGAACAACTTCCTGTTCCTGCTGCCTTCTGCCTAAGTGAAAAGTCTTTCGCTCAGTACAGCTCCTCAGAGCTTTCTTCCTGCTAGACTGGGTACCACCCTTCATGAATACCTGAATAAAGCCAAAAGATCTTTCAGATTTACTCAGATGAATTTTACTTTTTTAGCAGAACCCAAAATGAGGCAAAGATCATACAATGACAAAGAATAAAGACAAAACAAAAACAAATTTTGACTTATGTTAGTTATATAATTTTTTGACGCTTTAAAAATGACATTCAAAAATGTTAACTGTCAATCATCAAAAACACAATGAAAAAGAACTGTCACTGGGTATTAACAAGCAGCATAAACACAACTCTAGCACAGACTCTGACATGTTGTAGACACTCCGTGTTTCCACGGCTGTTCTCTTTCCTTTTCAAACAGGCAGTAGTGTCCTTTCCTCTTTTATTCATTATAGTCAAGATCTCAAAACCTGAGTTACTATTTTGCTTCTTTAGTTAATGGAGCATAAATAATGATACATCTGAAGTGTGAGAAGAAGCCACCCCTGTAAACTTGCATTAGCTAGGTCAGTGATCTGGGTATGGTTAAAGAGTTCCAGAATATTCTGCCTACTCCAGGAAGAGCTCCAGTCTGCCTCTGATTCCCCACATCCAACTTTCACCCCCTCTTTCTACCTCCCTGATGTCTCCTGGAGGATGTCCACTTTCTCCAACCCTACATGATACTCCTCTAGAGCAAGACTCAGCAAGGTTTGTCTGTAAAAGGCCAGACAGTGAATGTTTTAGGGTAAGTTCCCACGGCCTCTGCCGAATACTCAACACTGAGAGAAAGCAGAGAGAAAGCAGCTGAAGGGGAGCAGGATATTGCCACCCCAAAATGGGCCTCTTGGGCCCGAGGATTATTTTAAGCTGGTAATTTTTGAGACCTAAAATAATCAGCAGACACAGGACAGTCTCTGGAAACATCACAGAAGCTACTCTTGTAAAGTAGTTTTGCAAGTAAAGAACATTCCCATTTAAAAAGGAAATCTCCATTTGTCTCCCTCTTGCACCAGGAAGAGAAGGATGACAAAATCTCCACAAACTCTCCTCCATGGAGAAGGCACCCACTTAAATGCGCATAACCTGACCTTTGTTTGCCATGCTTCATTCCCTGCTAACCTTCCAACTGGTTTCCTCCCCTCTCCAACATCTGCGTTTTGTCTTTAACCAAACAGAGGATGCTTAAAGCGGTGGCTTGGGCCATTTGGGGGAGTTTTTCTCAGTTTTTCTGGGTCTCTCCCATGTATACTGGAAGTATAGATGTTATTAAAGTATCTTTGATGACAAGGTTCCCAGCCAAGAACTCAGAAGGATACAGAAAAACAATGACTGCTCCCCCTCCGCACAGCCACAGACAACGTCTAAGTGTGTGACGTCACTCTGCGGCAATGAAACTTTAACTAAAACAAGGAGGAGGCCAAATTTCGCTGATGGGCAATAGTCGGTCATGCCCCTGCCTTTGAGTCTCCCACTGCCTCATCCACTGGCCTGCCTGCCTTCAGTCTTCTTTCTTTAGAACATGCCCTCCACACTGCTATCTGAATCATCTTCCTGGAATACAGACCTGCCTGTGATGGAATTTTCCACAGAGATATGGCTATCGAGCATCTTTTTCCTCCCACTCACTCTGTCATGGAGTTCTAGTTTTTAGTTTAGTACATGGCCACCCAGAAAAACAAATACTAATAAATCATCTAGGACTTTCCTGGTGGTCCAGAGGTTAAAAATCTGCCTGCCAATGCAGGGGGCACGGGTTCGATCCCTGGTACAGGAAGATTCCACATGCTGCAGAGCAACGAAGTTCGTGCTCTGCAATGAGCAAAGCCCCACAATGAGGGGCCTGCACAGCACAACTAGAGAGTAGCCCCCACTTGCTGCAACTAGACAGAAGCCCGAGCAGCAGTGAAGACCCAGCACAGTCCAAATAAATACATACATCACCAAGTGTCCTTCACAGCAAAGTGCAAATATGTAACAAGTCCTAATCACTGAACATTCTGCAGGAGTATGGTGTGAGACTTCAAGGGTGACTCCTGGCAAATCAAGAACTGGTCCACTGACCTGGAGGGCAGTTGTGACGGGTGGAACTTCAACAAATATCATGAGGATAGAAGTCAAGCAGTGAAAAGGACAAAGAGTGAAAAGAGAGTTCTTGGGGCTTCATGGTCAGGAACTGCATACTAGCCTAGATTGCACATTGCTGAATTTTCTCTATGTGCCAGTGGTAAATGTATTTATCTTGTTTAAGCAAATACTATTTTGGATTTCGCGTATGTACAGACACAACACCGACTGATACATGAATGATATGCCGTTTTGGGCTAGTCACAGGAGTGCTTTCAGCTCAGGGAACACAGCCTCGTTCAAGGCAGAAAGAAGCAGCCAAGATAGCTGCTGGCCACATGTTTAATTTGCATCAGGGAAACAGTAGTTTTCTCAAAAATTACCATCTCCAGTGAGGAGCTCTGCCCTTCCTCCATCCACAAGGGAGTCTGGAAAAGTCGATATTGAGCTCTGTGCGCATCTACCTGTCGTACCTGTGGCAAAGGCGGTGCCTAGGGATACCAGCTTAGCCAACCTCCAGTGCCTAAAATCCTTGCAATGGTTATCTGCATCCCACAAGATTAGTGTTAGTTGCTCAGATGTGTCCGATTCTTTGCAACCCCATGGACTGTAGCCCTCCAGCCTCGTGTGTCCATGGGATTTCCCAGGCAAGAACATTGGAGTGAGTTGCCATTTCCTCCTCCAGGGGATCTTCCTGACCCTGGGATCTAACCTGCATCTCCTGCATTGCAGGCAGATCTTTTATCATCTGAGACACCAGGGAAGGCCCATGCCTTTATCCTGAGGGATACAAGTAATGAAAAACTTTGTAATCTTTTCCTGTATCCCTCAGGATAAAAGCTCCATAAACAATCCAGCCTTCCTAAGTCTCAAACAGACTCTGATTCAGCAGATCTAGGGGTAGGGCCTGAAAGTCTGCATTTCCAAAAAGTTCCCCAGTTGATACTAGTGCTTGTCCCGGGCACTGGAGCTGGCATAGCAAGGGCTGACCAGGACTTCATGATCTGACCCCTGCTTTACTTTTACAGCATCATCTTTTTGCCTCTTCCCCTTCTACTCTCAGCTCCAGTCATATTTTACTTTCAGTTCCCTGGAAGGGTTGTGACTAACTGCTGACTGCCTTACGCACAGTACCCTCTGCCTGAAATTCACACTCTGCCTCCTCTGCTTCTTCCTGTGAATTGGGACCTGCTGGGTATCACTTCCTCCAGGAAGGTTCTCTGGATGCCACACCCTCCCCCCAGGGATGGAATTTCTTCCTCACTCATCTTTGGCTCCCCAGTCCCCAGTCCAATGCCTGGTACTCTGTGGGGGTGTTGAACAAATGCATGTTGAATGAATGAACCAATGAACGAATCACAGAAATGAGTACAGAAAGGGAGAACAAGGACTGGGAAACCTGTTTGCGAACTGTACAGAGTTATTTTACCTCATCTGAATCTAACCATAACAAATTGCTTTCTATTTTATGTTCTTTTGTTACTTTACTTTTTTACAGTAATTAATTTTTATTATGTTTCAAAATATATTGGTTCACAATGGATTAGAAAGTTTTTCACAACTGGTTTTCCCTACAGATCATTCAGGGACCACTGCTCAAATTTCTCTCATCTGGGTCAGATCTAAAGCAGCGGTTCTCAACTGGGGGGGTGGCTTCATCCTGCCTTCCAGGGGACCCCAGTCACTAACTGGAGGCATTTGTGACCCTCACAACTGCAGAGGAGGGGTAGGTTCTACTAGTGTGTAGTGAGGAAACACCAGGGGTGCTGCTCAACAACCCACCATGCCCAGGACAGTGCCCCCCACCAAGAACGATCTGGCCCTAAATGTCAATACTGTGAGGGTGAGAAACCCTGATCTAAAGATCTAAACCCACAATCTGAAGCCAGTTTAGGGCCTCAGACTTTTTATTTCTTTTAACTCTTCTTAGCTGGTGAGTTACTACTGCCCATCGTAAGCACCAATGGGAGAGTCACATGGTCAACCTGCTCACAGGGTGAGATTTGATAAGAATTCCCCTGCTTTTTTTTTTTCTTTGGGTCAAAGATTCTTCCTCCTGACACCCCTGATTTCTCCAAGGCAGAGCAAAAAGAGAAGCACAATCTGATGATTTTGCAGTGAGAGGGTCTCATGACTCTCCCCGCTCCCCCCATCAGTTTTTCTGACAGCTGGTTCTTTGGTTTCTCAATCATGCATTTAGAATGTATGTGAACTCGAACGTGAAAGCAATACTTAGATGTTCACGTTCCAAAGAGCTCTCTGCTGACCCTTCTGGCAACCATCTCGAGGGGGACTAAATGAAAACTCTTTTCATGCTGGACTTAAAGTTGCTGTTCAAAGTTCTTAGAGCAGAGCTTCTCAAACACATGTCCACAGGCTCTCTCAAGTTTTGCTGAAGAAAATAGGAAGCACTGGATCTGAAGTTGTTCGTGCTTATTTGCACGGCTCCAAAACATAATTTCATCTCCCTTCTTTCAGTGATCTGATCCTTTTCCTTCATGTTGGCAGAGTCAATGACTCGTTGGAGATAAACATATTCATTGGCCACTGGGCCAACGCATGTAAACAACTAAACTCAACAGATTTCCTGAAGTTTGTGGAAATGAGGTCTTTGCAATCCTGACTGAGGCCCTTTGGAAAAAAAATCTGTCCTCTGCTGTTGCCTGCTATTTTTTTAACAAAGAATGTGGTTGATTTTACATTGTTGATTTATTACAATGCTGTTTATAAAGCTTATATTCCATAATAAGAGCTCTGATTGGGCTGCTAAAACTGTAAGAGCTAATACTTTTGGAAGGCTTACTTTGTGTAGGCTGGTCACAATGATTAAGTGAAATAATATCTTTAAAGAGCTTAGGGCTTTAAATATATTACCTCAATCATTGTGACCAACCTACACAATATGTACTACCATTGTTCCCACTTTATTGTTGATGATGAGGCACACAGAGGTGACAAGACTTGGCCGAGCTTATAAAAGTAGTGAGCAAATGGGCTAAGACCCCAACTCAAGCACACTGGATCCCAAACTGTGATCCCACCCATCCTCCCTCTCTTACAAGATTGTTGTTGTTTAGTTGTCATGTCTGACTCTTTTGCAACCCCATGGACTGTAGCCCGCCAGGCTCCTCTGTCCATGGGATTTCCCAGGCAAGAATACTGGAGTGGGTTGCCATGCCCTTCTCCAGGGGATCTTCCCAACCGAGGGACTGAACCCACGTCTCCTGCATTGTCAGGTGGATTCTTTACCACTGAGCCACCAGGGAAACCTCCCTGAAAGATTAAAGTCGTATAAGTAAGAAACGCTATAGAGGAGGAAACTGAAGGTTACGGTTTGTGTGCTCTAAGACTGGTCAGGAGAAGCATCATGAAGAAACTAATGTAGATAAGCTCTGTACCTTAAGGAACTGCATCTTACCCATCTTTGTTGCTTCCAGGCTTGTTGGATACCGTGAGAGTGCTTCTCGCAGAAGGAACCAGTGTGGCTTTGACCCACACTAGAAGCTGGCCAACCACATCCTTGCTCTCCACTCGCTTCATTTTTAAATTCAGTTCAGTCGCTCAGTCGTGTCTGACTCTTTGCGACCCCATGAATCACAGCACTCCAGGCCTCCCTGTCTATCACCATCTCCCGGAGTTCACTCAGATTTACGTCCATTGAGTCCGTGATGCCATCCAGCCATCTCATCCTCAGTCATCCCCTTCTCCTCCTACCCCCAATCGCTCCCAGCATCAGAGTCTTTTCCAATGACTCAACTCTTCACAAGAGGTGGCCAAAGTACTGGAGTTTCAGCTTTAGCATCAGTCCTTCCAAAGAAATCCCAGGGCTGATCTCCTTTAGGATGGACTGGTTGGATCTCCTTGCAGTCCAAGGGACTCTCAAGAGTCTTCTTCAACACCACAGTTCAAAAGCATCAATTCTTCAGCACTCAGCCTTCTTCACAGTCCAACTCTCACATCCATACATGACCACAGGAAAAACCATAGCCTTGACTAGATGGACCTTAATTGGCAAAGTAATGTCTCTGCTTTTGAATATACTATCTAGGTTGGTCATAACTTTTCTTCCAAGGAGTAACCATCTTTTAATTTCATGGCTGCAGTCACCATCTGCAGTGATTTTGGAGCCCCAAAAAATATAGTCTGACACTGTTTCTACTGTTTCCCCATCTACTTCCCATGGAGTGATGGGACCAGATGCCATGATCTTCATTTTCTGAATGTTGAGCTTTAAGCCAACTTTTTTGCTCTCCTCTTTCACTTTCATCAAGAGGCTTTTTAGCTCCTCTTCACTTTCTGCCATAAGGGTGCTGTCATCTGCATATCTGAGGTTATTGATATTTCTCCTGGCAATCTTGATTCCAGCTTGTGTTTCTTCCAGTCCAGCGTTTCTCATGATGTACTCTGCATATAAGTTAAATAAGCAGGGTGACAATATACAGCCTTGACATACTCCTTTTCCTATTTGGAACCAGTCTGTTGTTCCATGTCCAGTTCTAACTGTTGCTTCCTGACCTACATACAGATTTCTCAAGAGGCAGGTCAGGTAGTCTGGGATTCCCATCTCTTGAAGAATTTTCCACAGTTGATTGTGATCCACACAGTCAAAGGCTTTGGCATAGTCAATAAAGCAGAAATAGATGTTTTTCTGGAACTCTCTTGCTTTTTCCATGATCCAGCAGATATTGGCAATTTGACCTCCGGTTCCTCTGCCTTTTCTAAAACCAGCTTGAACATCAGGGAGTTCACGGTTCACGTATTGCTGAAGCCTGGCTTGGAGAATTTTGAGCATTACTTTACTAGTGTGTGAGATGAGTGCAATTGTGCGGTAGTTTGAGCATTCTTTGGCATTGCCTTTGTTTGGGATTGGAAGGAAAACTGACCTTTTCCAGTCCTGTGGCCACTGCTGAGTTTTCCAAATTTGCTGGCATATTGAGTGCAGCACTTTCACAGCATCATCTTTCAGGATTTGGAACAGCTCAACTGGAATTCCATCACCTCCACTAGCTTTGTTCGTAGTGATGCTTTCTAAGGCCCACTTGACTTCACATTCCAGGATGTCTGGCTCTAGATTAGTGATCACATCATCATGATTATCTGGGTCATGAAGATCTTTTTTGTACAGTTCTTCTGTGTATTCTTGCCACCTCTTCTTAATATCTTCTGCTTCTGTTAGGTCCATACCATTTCCGTCCTTTATTGAGCCCATCTTTGCATGAAATGTTCCCTTGATATCTCTAATTTTCTTGAAGAGATCTCTAGTCTTTCCCATTCTGTTGTTTTCCTCTATTTCTTTGCATTGATCACTGAAGAAGGCTTTCTTATGTCTTCTTGCTATTCTTTGGAACTCTGCATTCAGATGCTTATATCTTTCCTTTTCTCCTTTGTTTTTCGCCTCTCTTCTTTTCACAGCTATTTGTAAGGCCTCCCCAGACAGCCATTTTGCTGACAGAATGTGGTCCATTGGAGAAGGGAATGGCAAGCCACTTCAGTATTCTTGCCTTGAGAACCCCATGAACAGTATGAAAAGGCAAAATGATAGGATCCTGAAAGAGGAACTCCCCAGGTCAGTAGGTGCCCAATATGCTACTGGAGATCAGTGGAGAAATAACTCCAAAAAGAATGAAGGGATGGAGCCAAAGCAAAAACAATACCCAGTTGTGGATGTGAGTGGTGATAGAAGCAAGATCTGATGCTTAAAGAGCAATATTGCATAGGAACCTGGAATGTCAGGTCCATGAATCAAGGCAAATTGGAAGTGGTCAAACAAGAGATGGCAAGAGTCAACGTCGACATTCTAGGAATCAGCAAACTAAAATGGACTGGAATGGGTGAATTTAACTCAGATGAGCATTATATCTACTACTGTGGGCAGGAATCCCTTAGAAGAAATGAAGTAGCCATCATGGTCAACAAAAGAGTCCAAAATGCAGTACTTGGATGCAATCTCAAAAATGACAGAATGATCTCTGTTCTTCTCCAAGGCAAACCATTCAATATCACAGTAATCCAAGTCTATGCCCCAACCAGTAATGCTGAAGAAACTGAAATTGAATGGTTTTATGAAGACCTACAAGACCTTTTAGAACTAACACCCAAAAAAAGATGTCCTTTTCATTATAGGGGACTGGAATGCAAAAGTAGGAAGTCAGGAAACACCTGGAGTAACAGGCAAATTTGGCCTTGGAATGTGGAATGAAGCAGGGCAAAGGCTAATAGAGTTTTGCCAAGAAAATGCACTGGTCATAGCAAACACCCTCTTCCAACAACACAAGAGAAGACTCTACACATGGACATCACCAGATGGTCAACACTGAAATCAGATTGATTATATTCTTTGCAGTCAAAGATGGAGAAGCTCTATACAGTCAGCAAAAATAAGACCGGGAGCCGACTGTGGCTCAGATCATGAACTCCTTATTGCCAAATTCAGACTTAAATTGAAGAAAGTAGGGAAAACCACTAGACCATTCAGGTATGACCTAAATCAAATCCCTTATGATTATACAGTGGAAGTGAGAAATAGATTTAAGGGCCTAGATCTGATAGATAGAGTGCCTGATGAACTATGAAGGGAGGTTCATGACATTGTACAGGAGACAGGGATCAAGACAATCCCCATGGAAAAGAAACGCTTCATCTTTATCCCTCTGTAATTTGCAAGTCTTGTCTGGAACCAGTAGCTACGAAACCATGCATTTCTTCCCTGGGAAGCCCTCAATGATAACCCATGAGCCACAGTCACACATCTGTGCTACAGATTCTCACTATCTCTAGCTGCCTGTTCATTTTTGGAAGGGAACATGGGAAGTGATGTTCAAGGTAGATTAAAAGACAAAATCTTCAGCAGCTTTGCTATTTAGCCCTGGGATGGAAAGTCTCAAACCCCTTACCAAAGTGAGGGGGTGGGGTGTTAATAGTTAGGACCATCTCCCACCTCCTTCAAATCAAGGTATCTAAAATGACCTTTTTGGGGGGTCTTTTATTAAAAATGTTTTTTAAATTTTATGTTGGAGTACAGATGATTAACAATGTCCTGTTAGTTTCAGGTGTACAGCAGTGATTTAGTTATACATATAGATTGCTGTTGTTGCTCATTCATTCAGTCGGCTTTGACACTTTGCAGCCCCATGGACTGTAGCACGCCAGGCTTCCCTGTCCTTCACCAGCTCCTGGAGCTTGCTCAAACTCATATGCATTGAGTCAGTGATGCCATCCAAGCATCTTGTCCTCTGTCATCCCATTCTCCTTTCTTTCCCAGTATCAGGGTCTTTTCCAATGAGTCAGTTGGTCAAAGTATTGGAGTTTCAGTTTCAGCATCAGTCCTTCCAATGATTATTCAGGGTTGATTTCCTTTCGAATTGACTGGTTTTATCTCCTTGTTGTCCAAGGGACTCTCAAGAGTCTTCTCCAACACCACAGTTCAAAAGCATCCATTCTTTGGCACTCAGCCTTCTTTATGGTCCAACTCTCACATTCATACATGACTACTGGAAAAATCACAGCTTTGACTATGTTGACCTTTGTTGGCAAAATAATGTCTCTGCTTTTTTTTTTTTAATGCACTGTCTAGGTTTGTCATAGCTTTTCTTCCAAGGAACAAGTGTCTTTCAATTTCATGGCTGCAGTCACTGTCTGTAGTGATTTTGGAGTCCAAGAAAATAAATCATTTTACTGTTTCCATTGTTTCCCCATCTATTTGCCATGAAGTGATGGGACCAGATGCCATGATCTTAGTTTTTTGAATGTTGACTTTTAAGCCAGCTTTTTCACTCCCCTCTTTCACCTTCACAAGAGGCTCTTTAGTTCCTCTTTGCTTTCTACCATTATGTCATCTGCATATCTGAGGTTATTGATATTTCTCCTAGCAATCTTGATTCCAGCTTGTGCTTCATCCAGCCTGGCATTTTGCATGATGTACTCTGCATATAAGTTAAATAAGCAGGGTGACAATAGATAGCCTTGACGTACTCCTTTCCCAATTTTGAAGCAGTCTGTTGTTCCATGTCCAGTTTTAACTGTTCCTTCCTGACCTGCATATAGCTTTTGCAGGAGGCAGGTCAGGTGGTCTGGTATTCCCATCTCATAGATATACTTGTATCTATTCTTTTTCAAATTCTTCCCCCATTTAGGTTATTTTGAGTACTGAGCAGAGTTCCCTGCTTATTTAAAAAGCAGATTATTAAGCCCCAACAGGTCATCTGAATCAGAATCCTCCAGGAAATCAGGCAGCTTGTTACTGTCTAACATTCTGAAGTAGCTTCAAGTTGGAGGACCACTGAATCGAGTATTTCTTTTTAAAGGCAGATCGAACTGGACATTGGAATCCTGTTCTTGATCACACCTAGAAGTGAACTGACTCACATTTCTTCCCAATATTCCAGTTTAGTCAGCCAGACCCACTTGGAGAGTTTCGCCATCTCCCTGATGCTCAGGGAGCAAAAGTAAAACTATAAAATCTCCATATAGTGATGGAAGTGTCACATTTTGTGTAAATGAGTTATTTCAGCATCTGCACAATAACTTTTTCTAGGGATTCCTGACTCTAAAGGACATTTACTGTGAGTGTTGATTCAGACATCTTGAGAGTCACAAATTATAGAGCAGAGAAGTTTGCAACATGGATTCCAGTTTACCAAAGGGGATGAACAGCACTGACGACCATTTTTCTTAGCTACCCTGGCCTTGGGTGTTCTCTGGAGGGAGGCTATCACTCTTCTTTATTTATTTTGTAATGTTTTTGGAGAGCTTCTCGACCATGCTCTAAGGATGCATCTACTTCTGATTGCTTTTGCTCTCTCCATTGTGTGTACATGAAGTGTGCTTCTTGGTTTAATAAGAGCTGGCGGTGATTGATCCTCTAGCTTCTACCTGTAATGTCACTTGACATCATTCCTTCATTCACTCACCATGACGGGATGTCTGTAGGAATGAACAGATGCCTTTAGCAGAGCTTCAACAAAAAGCAAGGAGACTTCTGACAAAGGCACCATTTTTCTTGGAAAATTAGCGAAGGCTTCACAAATGAGGTGGCATTTGGGCTAGCCTTACAGGATGAGTAAGAATTTGTCAAGCAGGGAATAGAGGTCTTTTTCAAAGATAAATCATATACTGAAGATTAGATGAGAATATGTCCTATTTCTGTGTCTCAATGAGCCATAGTACCAGAGCCCAGAACTAAGGGTACCATTTTCTCAATGATTAAAGTCTGCTATAGCTTCCCTGGTGGCTTAGACGGTAAAGCGTCTGCCTGCAGTGTGGGTGACCCAGGTTCGATCCCTGGGTCAGGAAGATCCCCTGGAGAAGGAAATGGCAACCCACTCCAGTATCCTTGCCTGGAAAATTCCACGGATGGAGGAGCCTGGCAGGCTACAGTGTGTGGGGTCACAAAGAGTCGGACATAACTGAGCAACTTCACTTTACAGGCACATTTAGAAATGTAGGTTCCCCCAAAGAAGACAAACTGGAGAATGAAATATTCCATGAAATGAAGTGTTACCAAACCAGACCACAGGTCCCAAATAAAGTGGCTTAGACTAAGCCCCATGTCACCAAAGCAAGACTTAATTAGTCTTAGCTCTCCCCCAAATGGAATCTTAAACCAATCCATCAGGAGTCACCCCAGCAGCAGTAATTAGGTCATCTGCCTGATAGGAAGTCACCTTGCAATAACCAACCTGCTCTTTCCCCCTATATAACTTCTTCATTTCCACTGCCTTCCTTCTATGAGTCTTTCAGTTTTGTTTTTGTTTGTTTGTTTGTTTGTTTTTTCATTTTGTACAGCTCCTCAGAGTTCTTTTCTATCTGCTAATTTGGATGCTTGGTTTGAATCACTTTTGCTCAAATAAACTAAAATTCTTTAATAGGCCTCAGTTTATCTTTGAAGAGTTCAAACGTAGTTAGCCATGTAAAATTGTTAATTAGGCCCAAAACAAAACAAAAAACCAAACCACCACCAAACCCACCAAAAAGCCCATACATGATGCAGAAATCCATTTCATTAGAGCCCAGTGATCCTTGACTGGAGTGGGCGGTGACTGTGAACCCCAGGGAATATCTGGTCCTGTCTGGAGACACTGCGTGAAGTCACACCTGTGGCGTGTGTAGACCCTGGGGACCAGAGACACTGCTAAACACCCTCCAGTGCACACAACATCCCCGCCCCCGACAAAGAGGGCTCCAATCCAAACATGTACAGCACAGGGGATGAGAAACTCTGTTCTGGTTGATGCCACATGACTAAGGGGACACTTATTGAGGCTGGTGTGCTTTCACTGGCAGAATGGAAATCAGTCCTGCTCTGCTCTTTCTTCCTTAGACAGTTTAAAGGATGACATGTAAGATTTACCTTGTCCTGCCCTCATGGCAGCACGTCTCCATGTATAAACAGGGTCTTCATGAATTTAGAACACTGTGCACACTCATGTGAATTTAATAACTTGAGTTGAGGGAAAATTGGATAAGAATCCAAGTGTGTGGGAAGCCCATCATGACTCCAAGGCCAGGGGCCCATTACTGTCAGTGCAACATAAATATTTATGAAAGCACATTCCACCCAGAGTGCATCTGTCTAGAAGAGAAGTGTGTCATCAGGCTGGAAGCAGAAGCAAGGTTTTCTAAATACAGCCTGTATTATTTGAAATGAGTAGCCCTACATTTGCACCAGGGAGGAGTAGCACAAGACTTTAACATTCAGTCAGCAAACATGCAAAGAACAGGGGGTAGGGAACAAGACCATTTTGGTTTAAAACTATTTTTCAATTTGGTGGCTACTAACTGGATGTGGCTGTTGAGTATGTGAAATGTGGTGAATCCAGCTGAGATGTGCTATTAACATAAAATACATAGGACTTCCCTGGTGGTCCAGTAAATAGGAATCTGCCTGTCAATGCAGGGGACATGGGTTTGATTCCCGGTCCAGGAAGATCCCACATGCTGCAGGGCAACTAAGCCCATGCGCCACAGCTACTGAAGCCCATGTGCCCAAGAGAAGCCGCTGCAATGAGAAGCTCACGCACCACAAGTAGAGAGTAGCCCCTGAGCATTGTAACTAAAGAAAGCCTGTGCGTAGCAACAAAAACCCAGCACTGCCAAAAATAAAGAGGCAAACTAACTTAAAAAAAAAAAAAAAAACATACTGCCTTTCAAGGACCTATTATAGAAAAAAGGAAAGCAAAATGTCTCAACAATTTCTAGCTTGGTTATGAGTTGAAGTAGTTTTTCAATATACTGAGCTAAATAAAATATATTATCAAAATTAGTTGTACCTAACTTTTAATTTTATAGTAGAAAATTTAAAATTTTGTATATATATATAATAATATAGTCATATATATTACGTGGGGCTTCCCTTGTGGCTCAAAGGTTAAAGCATCTGCCTGCAATGCGGGAGACCTGGGTTCGATCCCTGGATCGGGAAGATCCCCTGGAGAAGGAAATGGCAACCCACTCCAGTATTCTTGCCTGGAGAATTCCATGGACGGAGGAGTCTGGTGGGCTACAGTCCACGGGATCGCAAAGAGTCGGACATTTCTACTGGACAACATTGTTCTAAAAACACACATTTCTGTTCTTTTTAAATTTTGTTATGATGCTCCTGAAAAATCAGAGGAAATTACACTGGAGACCTGTTAAAAAATACTGATGCTTGGACATCCATCAGCAAAACAAACCAAAAATCCCCCTAGACCTAAATCCCATATCTTATACAAAAATTAACTCAAAACAGATCATGGATTTAAATGCAAAATGTCAAAATATAAACTTGTAGAAAAGAAAACGGAGGGGAAAAACTTCAGGTTCTAGGGCTAGACAGCAAGTTCTTAGACGTTTATATAAGTACCATCCATAAAGGAAAAAAAATGGATAAACTGGACTCCATGAAATTGAAAATCTTCTGTTCAAATTATGTCAAAACAAAAACAAACAAACAAACACCAAAAATCCCATATCAGTTCAGTTCAGTTGCTCAGTCGTGTCCAACTCTTTGCGACCCCATGGACTACAGCACACTAGGCTTCCTGTCCGTCACCAAAGCTTGTAGCTTGCTCAAACTCATGTCCATCGAGTTGGTGATGCCATCCAACCATCTCATCCTCTATCAACCCCTTCTTCTCCTGCCCTCAATCTTTCCCAGCATCAGGGTCTTTTCCAGAGTCAGTTCTTCACATCAGGTGAAGTACTGGAGCTTCAGCATCTGTCCTTCCAATGAATATTCAGGGTCAATTTCCTTTAGGATGGACTGGTTTGATCTCCTTGCAGTCCAAGGGACTCTCAAGAGTCTTCTCCAACACCACCATTCAAAAGCATCAATTCTTTGGCACAATGCGGGAGACCTGGGTTTGATCCCTGGGTTGGGAAGATCCCCTGGAGAAGGGAAAAGCTACGCACTCCAGTATTTTGGCCTGGAGAATTCCATAGACTGTATAGTCCATGGGTTTGCAAAGAGTCGGACACGATTGAGCAACTTTCGCTTTCAAAATCCCATATATGACTCAGAAATTCATTTCGTTGGAGTGAATCTCAATTGGGGGCGACCCCCAGTAAGCTTCTTCAAAGTCCATTGAGGAAGACAAACTACAGACTAGGAGAAAATACTGAGACGCCACATATTTAAGAAAGAAAGTATCTAGACTACTCAGAGAAGGCTCAAAGTCAACAGTAAAAATACAAATCATCTAATGAGAAGATGGGCAAAAGACATGAACAGATATTTCAATGAATGAGAATACAGAGATGGCACATTAGCACATGGAAAGACGTTCGACATCATTAGTGAGATGCCAATTAAAACACTGCACTGGAATCCACAATGATCTCAATACAAACTTCAATTTTCAAAAGTACTACGACCCTCCCCTTCCCATCCTCCCACTCCTCTATGCTCTGATTTAAGTGGTCCAGAGTATGTCCTGGGCATTGAGAGTCTAAAAATCTCCCCTTGTGATTTTCATGCACAGCCAAGGTTAAGGACAATTCTTTGGGGATAAAGAGCACAGATTAATAGGAATTTATAACATAAAGCCTGAAGGCAGGTGAGGGAAGCAACTGACCTGGGGCTTTTGGATTGAGGGTTATCTTCACACTCAACCCCCCAAATAGGAGAATGCAGCTTATTCCCAGGAGGTTTTATGATCCAGCATCATGTCACGCCAGAGGTCCAGCTATTTCTAACCCCTGGAAAGAACAGGATTTGGGCAAATTTAACAGGTGGATTAAACACTGTGAGCTTTTTTTATAGGAAGGGCAGCTTTAAAAAATGTGGATACCTGGGTCCTACTCCTGACGATCCTCATTTCCTAGGTGTGGAGTGTAAGCAGGGCATCTCCCCCGGGGACTCTAATACAGGGCGCAGAATATGCCAACCCGAAATCTGCCTGCTTGGCACAAAGATTATTTTGAGAGACAGCAGGCACAGGGGAAGTTCTGAGAACAGAGTCGAAGTTACCCTCTTGGGAGGGACATTTACAAGGGAAAGCGCCATTTGCCAGGGGGTCTCCCTCTCTGTACTGGGAAGGGGAAGATGACTAAATCAAGCAGAAAGTCACCCACGGAGAAGGCACCAACTTAGTCTTCGTAGCAAGCCTTATCCTGTTTACCCTGCTTTTCCTGGTCACTTCCTCTCCCCACCACTTTTCTTTTGTCTCTAGGGAAAGATGGTATTTAAGGTGGTAACCTAGGCCATCTTGAGGCCACTTTAATGAGTTACTCATTTCCCCTGGGTACTTCCCACATATACATGAGGTAAACATGTTATTAAAAATTCTTATTGTATCTCTCTTGTTAATCTTTCATCACAGGGATCTCAGCTAAGAACTTGGAAGGGTTGAGGAAAACTACTTTTCCTCCCCTTCAGCAAGGACTTTTGAGGACCACTATTAAAACTGCTAAAGGCCACTGGCTCTCAACTTTGCCTGCAAGGTAGAATTAACTAGGGGAACTTTCCTATCTCCTGATGCCTGATAGCCAAAAACCCTGATTGCTCTGGGGTGTGGCCAGGTCAGCAAATTTTTAAAGCTTCCCAATTGCTTCCAACATGGAGTCAAGATTGAAAACCACTAGTTTAGGTACTCACCTTCCCTAATCTTCTACAGCAATGTTGATACTCAGGGGCTGTTGGGCACAAAAGCCTTTCGATGTCCCCCTTTCTTGATTATAGGAAATAGGCTTCATTCAGCCTCCAAGACCTTCCTCAGTTCTAAGCAGCAGGTTCAAATGGATGCTAATTACGGAAGGGAAGGGATGAGGCAACAAGGGAATAACAGTCAAAAGAAACAATAGTGCAGCCTTGGGCAGGTCCTGGTCCCCCCTCTCGAGGCAAATACAGAACGAAATATTTGAGCTGTTTCACAGATACTGAAACCCCCACCAGGTGGGAGACGTTAACTGCATGCTGCCCACAAGCACTAGACCCCAGACGTGGGGGAGCCAGAAGGCTGATGATGCTGACTCCCACTTACCTCACCACCAACCAATCAGAAGACTGCCCGTGAGCTGACCACGCCCTCTATGACCCATTCCTGTAAAACTCCTCACTACCCTCTCCAGGTCTGGACACACAGTTTTGAGGACAGGAGCCTGCTGAGGCCCTCTTTGCCTGGCAAAGCAGTAAAATTATTCTTTTCTGCTTCACCCAGAACTCTGCCTCAGAGATCTGATGCAGTGTCAAGGTCCAGAGGCTGAATTCAGCTGCAGTATCACTTATGTTTTGGCACACAGGATTCAATAGTGAATGCTTCCATAGGAAGGAGAAAACTTTACAGGGTGGGGGGTGGTGGCTAGAACCCCATCTGTTTCTCCAAAATCACTGATTACTTTACCTGTTTTTAAGGCTGGTAAACTTGCCACTTAGTCTTATTACCAGGGCATAGCACAGTATCTCCTTTCCCTTGTGAAATGGATTCATCTATCCTGAGCCCCCAAGACTCTTCCCAACCACCCATTCAACAGTCATGTCAATTGTCCAAGTCAGTCAGTTTGCTGTGTGTTAGAATTTCCTGGACACTTTTTAAAAATACAAATACCTGGGCCCCACCCAGATGGTCTGATATAACTGGTCTGGGGTGCAACCTGGGTCTTGGGAATTTTTGTCAAGCCATGGGGCTTGTGGGATCTTAGTTCCCCAACCAGGGATTGAACCTGAGTCCTGGACAGTGGGAGCATAGAGTCCTAACCACTGGACAACCAGGGAATTCCCAGGGCCTTGAGATTTTTAAGAGTCTCTGCAGATCCTAGTGTTCAGCTGTTTGAAAACCACTGGTCCCAGTGAGATTTGATTTAGTGTTGAGAAACTTATTTTTGCACCAAAAGATTCTAACAAAAATAGTCTCCAAGACAAGCAGCTATGCAGAATTTTCATATTTTCAAACTAAGAACTCCTATACAATGTGATGAAGTGCTGTAAATGCAACAGAGAATGCTTGGGGATGAATCATTACTGGGAACACTGTATTCCAAATCTAACTTGCCCCTTCCCACAGCTAAGACCCCTACAGTGTCTTGGAGTCTCTGGCATGATCTATGCAGAGTTCATGGGCATGCCAGGTCTACAGATGTGAAGGCAAAGTACTTCTGCATAACAGCGTCTCTCAACTCATCAACTCTACCTCCTGGTGGGCCAACGTTATACCAACATCAAATGCAAATTACAGATAAACTAATTTCAGTCCTAACTGCCTCTACCTCATCTCCCGAGGGGGGCTGCTGTTTGCGATCACACCTCCATAGCAATGTGCCACCTGCGGACTGTCATTTTCATCAGACGTGCCTAATTACACAGTCTCATTCTGAAACTATCCTCCTGTATTCATTCCCAGGATCCCCAGTGGTGGAAGACATTTTCCCCAGTTTCAAATATCCTCTCTGCACATTTGCAGAGGACACTCTCGATGTCCAGACGAGCATCTGAGAGGAGTCGCCACTCCTGACAACAATCTTGAGGGAGATATGGAAGAGGAGTTTAAATAAATGTCAAAAGAGAGACGTGGATGCTTTGTTCTGTGGTGAAAAGTCCATCCTCTGGCTGAAAGGGATGCATGCCAGATGATGAGTCACGCCGAGTGGGATGGAATGTGAAGAGCAAGGAACAGTATGTAACAGGAGCCTTCTGAACCATGGCTGAAGGCAGACAAGAGGGAGGAAAGCTTGTGGCCTCAGATTTTCTTAGGCTGAGCGATCTGGAAGCGAACAGACAAAACATCTGGGAGACACTGTGGTGGTTTGGCCTGGCTGAGCCCCCTGGGAGTTCTCGCCACACGCAGATGAAGATACAGACTCAAGAAAATTGTGGGTTAGAAGGGAAACTGCTATTTGTCAACAACCCCCTGGTGAGACATGGTCCTCTTCCCACACCAAGGGCAGTCTGTCTGGGGTGAAGAGATGACTCAACCAGGGAGAAGAAAACCACTCTGTTAGGGAAGCGCAGCAGATTCTGCTAGCAAAGCTGTCTCTCCAGGCCATGGCCAGAAAGAGAAACAAGAAGCAGTTGTGTTTTATTAAGCCCACTGGCTTTTCCAGACTGAGTTTCAAATTCCAGTAAAAATACAATTCTGTACAAGTGGTTTTCACACTTCAGGCTGCATCAGAATCCCCTGGGGAGTCTCTGAAGACATGCCCCCCTCCCAGCATTTCCATGTCTCTGGTCCTGCAGGGCTGCGCAAGGGTCCGAGAACCTCCATCTCCAATCATTTCCCAGAGGACTCCAATGGGCCAGGGGTCATGTTCTGAGAGCCACTGCTTTGAGGATGATGCTGGGGATAAAGGATGACTTACATGTGACTCTGAGCACTCATACCCAAGTACCTCTTTGTAAATATCTAGGTCCCCAGTAGGTCAAGTGAGCACAGGACTAGGAGTCACATGGAAGATGCTGACTGTGGCTGCCCAGGACGTGACTGGTGTGACAGCCACTTCTGGTTTCATATACTAAATAGCAGCTGAATGTCAAACAAGAAAAATACCGTTAAAACACTGGTGGGAGCATAAAGGGAAATACCAAACCCCATGCGCAGAAAGCAGAGTGTGTGTGGGATGGAGTTGGCGGGGGGGGTGGGGGGGGGTGGGGGAGGGCGCGGTGAGAAACTCAGAAGATGAAGGAATGTAATTTTGTGGATGAGATGCTCATCTTGTATATGAAAGACAGACCAGCCTTCAGGGAAGGAGCAGGAGGGTGTCGGTTATTTATTTACTAATCTCATGACTATTAATGTCCACAGGGTACATGCGCTTATGGTGATCTATACATCTGAAAGAATATACTAGTCGGGAGGTCTGTGATGTTGGGGTAAGGAGCCAGTGGAAGTGGGGTTTGTCTTCCCTGAAGACTTAAATTTGGGACTCGACCATTGTTTATTGGGCAGCCAGGGCTGGTTCTAGTTAGACTCTCCTAGATGCAGGAGAGTGGATATAATGATATCTCAAGTGCTATTTCTTCTTTAGGTAAAGAAAGCATGTAAAGAAAAGTCAGTGCTTCAGTGGGATGCTACGCACTGTCTATAGTTCATCCTTCCCTGTGACCTCATTCTGAGTCTATGAAAGCTACTTAACAACTCTGTAAGCTCGAGATAATTGGTAGCAAAGTAATTATTGCCTGTAGACATGCAAATGGAGGGCCCAGCACCTTCCCTCTCTCATGGGAAGAAGAAAGAAGCAGCTTTTATCTCCACCATCCTGCAATACCACTGTGATGCCAGCCTGGAGGTAGGGCGGACTCAGCAGGCTAAGGGTGCAGTCCCCAACGAGACTGCCCTCATTTCAGATGCCAGCTGCAAGTTTGGGAGTCGTCAAGCTACCAGCACTTCTGACCAACTGGCCACTAACTCAGGGAAGCCCACTACTCCCTTATGCTTGAGAATTCATGAGAATGACTCACAGAACTCAGGAAGTCTCGATAGTTATGACTGCAATTTTGTGATAAAGGATCCAAGTGAGGACGGGTCACATGGAAAGACATGCAGGGCGAGGTCCAGAAGGGTCTCAAACACAGAGCTGCTGCCTCCTCTTCCAGCAGAATCGGGGCATGTAAAACTCAAAACGTAGGTGCTCATTAACCAGGAAGCTCTTTGGAGCCCACTGTTCAGAGTTTGTACTGAGTTCTCATTACATAGGTATGATCAGCTGGATAATTGGCTCCATGATGGAACTCAATATCCAGCATCCCTCCCCCCTTCCTGGAGGTCCAGGGGACATCACCTGGCTCATAGCCACAACCCTCTAATGACAAGGTTGTCTAATCACATGATTGGCCCCCATCCTAAGTTGTCTCCTTAGCATGAACACCAATGTGGTACAAGGACCCACCATGAATAATAATCCTTCTATCATTTGGGGCTTCCCTGGTTGTTCGGACTGTAAAGAATCTGCCTGCAATGCAGGAGACCTTGCTTCAATCTCTGGGTCAGAAAGATCTCCTGGAGAAGGAAATGGCAACCCACTCCAGCATTCTTGCCTGGGAAACCCCATGGAAAGAGGAGCCTAGAGGGGTATAGTCTATGAGGTCGCAAAGAGCTGGACACAACTGAGTGACTTAACACTCACTTTCTATCACTCAGGAAATTCCAAGGATTTAACATTTTCCTCCCAGGAGCTACAGAGACAAAGGCCAACCAATTCTTTATTATACCTCAGTCCCCATTTTGAATATAAAAATATATGTTTTTGTATTCTTGATCCATATACATGTCTGTTTTTCAGATGGATCGTTTAACTGGTTACAACATCACTGGGTTTCTTGGTTTTTATTTTTAAAACCAA
The DNA here is from genome assembly GCF_032405125.1 of Capricornis sumatraensis. Taxonomy (NCBI): domain Eukaryota; kingdom Metazoa; phylum Chordata; class Mammalia; order Artiodactyla; family Bovidae; genus Capricornis; species Capricornis sumatraensis. The sequence continues at coordinate 132,522,067 of NC_091092.1, read as the reverse complement.
GGTATCTATGGCAGGAGGAAAGCTGGGACTGCTCTTGGATAACCCCATCTTTTTGTGGTTAAGAAGACAACAGCAAGAGATGAGGGATGTGCCCTGGAGTCTCATAGCCAGGTGGAGCCCACTTGGGATTGGAATTCACGCTTCCAGACTCTAAGTTGTGTTTGTAGCAGGGAAAAATCATTTTCCCTCTACCTTTCCAGGTACTTGGCTGAGATCCCCATAATCAAAGACAGAGGAACAAAAGCTTAACAACATGAATACCTCCTGCATGTATGGGAGAGACCCAGCAGAACTGAAAAGTGAAGTGTTAGTCACTTAGTCGTGTCTGACTCTTCGCGACTCCATGAGCTGTAGCCTGCCAGGCTCCTCTGTCCATGGAATTCTCCAGGCAAGAATGCTGGAGTGGGTTGCCATTTCCTTCCCCAGGGGATCTTCCTAACTCAGGGATTGAACCTGGGTCTCCTGCATTTCTGGCTGATTCTTTACCATCTGAGCCACCAGGGAAGCCCTAGCAGAACTCAGTATCTCCCCAAAAAGGTCCAAGTCACCACTGTAAATACCATCTTCAGCTAAAGACAACAGATGTTGGGTGGAGGGAAATGGGCTCAGGCGAGGTTTTCAGGCAAAGCAGAGTAAACAAGGGTAAGAATGTTAACCAGATTTAGATTGATGCCTTTACCACAGGTAGAATTTCTAGACATTAAGAATCATCCTTCTTTTCCTGGTACAGAGACGGAGTGTGCATGCATGCTCAGTCATGTCTGACTCTTTGCAACCCCATGGACTGCAGCCACTAGGCTCCTCTGTCCATGGGATTCTCCAGGCAAGAACACCACAGTGGGTTGCCATTTTCTTCTCCAGGGGATCTTCCTGACCCAAATATCGAACTGCATTTCCTTTATCTCCTGTATTGGTACGCATTCTTTACCAGTGAGCCACCTGGGAAGCCCTTCAGTTCAGTTCAGTTCAGTTCAGTTCAGTTGCTCAGTCGTGTCCGACTCTGCGACCCCATGAATTGCAGCACGCCAGGCCTCCCTGTCCATCACCAACTCCCGTAGTTCACTCAAACTCACGTCCATCGAGTCAGTGATGCCATCCAACCGTCTCATCCTATGTCGTCCCCTTCTCCTCCTGACCCCAATCCCTCCCAGCATCAGAGTCTTTTCCAATGAGTCAACTCTTCGCATGAGGTGGCTAAAGTACTAGAGTTTCAGCTTTAGCATCATTCCTTCCAAAGAACACCCAGGACTGATCTCCTTTAGGATGGACTGGTTGGATCTCCTTGCAATCCAAGGGACTCTCAAGAGTCTTCTCCAACACCACAATTCAAAAGCATCAATTCTTCAGCACTCAGCTTTCTTCACAGTCCAACTCTCACATCCATACATGACCACTGGAAAAACCATAGCTTTGACTAGATGGACCTTTGTTGGCAAAGTAATGTCTCTGCTTTTTAATATGCTATCTATGTTAGTCATAACTTTCCTTTACAAATGGAGATTTCACTTATAACAAAAGGGTAACTTCTATTCTCTTTGCAGAGCTTCTCCTGTATAGGCTGTTTCTTAACAATAATCAGTTCAGAATAATCCGTATGCCAAAGAGGCATATTTGGAGCTGGGGGGGGGGGGCATGTCCTGCTCTCTTTCACATTCCTCACCAACATGTATACCACATAGCCAAACACTCTGTTCTCCTCCCTTCCCTGCCCTAGGCTCCTGAAGAGCACAGCATCCAGGCCCTGACTTACTCCCATTAGGAACTCTCTGCTTGTCCTGACTCTTCCTTTATATCAGGATTTCCCTGGTCGTCCAGTGGTTGACTCTGCACTCTCAGTGCAGGGGCCCTGGGTTCAATCCCTGGTCAGGGAACTAGATCCCATGTGCTGCAACTAAGACCTGGCACAGCCAAATAAACAAATACTAAAAAGAAAAAGAACTCCTTGGGGTTGAGTGTAGGGCTTTGGCCCAACTGGCACCTACATTACCTAAGACGATTCCACTGGCATGTGCAATGTACTTACAACCGTTGACAAATAAATAAATGTACTTAATGCAAAAGTCTGTAAGTGAATGATAGCAAACAATGATGATTAACATTCATAGGACATTGACTTTCTGCCTGCAAATTACTTTCCTTGCACTAACACATGTAAAACTCACATCAACTCCACAGATTAGGTATTATTATTATTGCTACTTTACAGCTAAGGAAACTGAGGTTTATAAAGTTTGAAAAACTTATCAAGACAGAAGATGGCAGAGTATAGGCTGTTTGCTTATTGAGTTGAAGTCAATCTTTAGGCTAGCTTTTCTCAAACTTGAGCATGCATCAGGATCAGCTCCTGGAGGGCTTGCTAAAACACCTGGGGTGGATCGTGGAATTAGCATTTCTAGCAAGTTCTCAGGGGACAAGGATGATACTGGCTTTGAGTCTACAGGCTAACCACTGCTCTAGGCTTTGCTGGCCGACAGTGAACAGAAATAAACATAGGTCAACACAACCTAAGGAGAAATGTAGGCCACGTTTTATACACTGAGAGCAATCTGGTACATTTTTCATTTTTATCAAGCAGACATGAGTGACCCAGCTTTACTCTTTCACTGTTTATTAAGCATATGATGGGACTGGGGCAGAGTGTGAAATGAAAGGAAGGGGTGTCTTCTGGCAGTCTTGGGATCTTTCAAGAGATGGGGGGGAAAAATGCCAGTAAAGTTATCTGTTTCTGTGCAGATTCCAAACTGAAATACAGTTTGAAAACTGTCTCCAAATCAGAACATTATATCAACTAATGTGTTCTGAGAACATGATACGGGGGAACAGAAAACAATTATGTGAAACTCTTTTCTTTTTTTTCCATCCAAGCCCGTGCCAGCCAGGAAGAAGGTGGTGGTGGTAGGTACCTTCAGTGGCCTTTAGGGGAAAAAATACATTCATTGTTCATCAGCCCAGGCCTTCTGCAAGAACACAGCCCCTAGCTGTGACATCGTGGTCAGCTGCTGCTCTGCTGACCAAGACCCACACAATACCCCTTGTCTTTCTCAGTTTAAGGTGTTGGATTGGCCATCAAACACACATTAGAACAATCCATTCAAGAAGCACCCACACTGATCAAGGAGGGATCTTTGGTGAGAAAGAGTAGGCCATTTAAAGCGGAGGTTCTCAAAATTCACTGCAAAATGACATCACTTGGGGGAGCTTTTATAAATCCAAAGTCCAGGCCTTAGTCCAGACCCATTACAACAGAATCTACAAGTGGATACAAGCACTGGCATCTTTGAAGTTGCCCAGGTGACGCCAATGTGCGTCAGTGTCCTGAGAATTCCCTGGATGCTGAGTGGTTAGGACTCTGCACTTCCACTGCTGAGAGCATGGGTTCAATCCCAGGCTGGGGAACTAAGATCCCACAAGGTGCACAGAGTGGCCAAAAAACCCGAAACAGTTAGTGTCTTGAAGAACTTCTGATCTATTAAGTTGAATAAGATTTCCCAGGGGATCTTGCTAAAAGGCAGACTCCTCTGACTTAGTAAGTCTAGAGTGGGGCCTAAAAGACTGTAAGCTCCTAGATGGAAGGTATCTCAAGCATAAGAATAGCAGCAAAATGCCTAGCAAAGCTGTGCTCCACTAAATGCAAAGATATCCAGCTGCTGAGACCTTCTGGTTTGGCTGGAGTCAGAGCAAGCACCAGATCAAATCAAGACGACATCAGCCATTCAGCCCCACTGAGAGTGTTATATCCTGTCTCTGGTGAGGCAACAGCTGAAATCCTAATTTCTCTTACCGGGCCTCACTACACAAAATGCTCAGCACTTCCTAGCATAGAATATTGTGCCCTCTGGACAGACTGTTGGATTTGATGAACCCTCAGTAATCCCATGTTTACCAGCATTGCTCAGTGAAATCAGATTTCAGAGGACAGCATTTTCTTCCATATGGTGTGCATGGGACTAAGCCTTGCCAATTAATTTTCTAAGTCATCAGGCATTCCCCTCTCCCTCTACCACCAGAATTCTGATTTGTACCAGGCATATGTTATTCAGTGACATCCTCCCCTCTTCCTGCCCATGCTAGCAATTCACCAAATATCACCATCTTCTTCCCTACTGGTCTACCAATCACAGCCTCCTGTGCTATCAGGTGCAGTCACGTGACTGGATTGTCACCAATGGAATGTAAGTAGAAATAATGTGTGTGGCATGCAGACCAGGCCCATAAAAATCTCTCCCCATGTGATCTTCTAAGTGCCTTCCCCTCTGCCAACTTTGTGCAAATATGCTCAGCAACTTGGAAGCCATGTGCTACAGATGGTAGAGCCATAAGATGGAGAGGGAGCTTCCTGCCAATTAGGAACACTTCTTTTTTGACTTTATGGAGAAATACAGTTCTTTTGTGTTTGAATCATTCCACCACTTGTAAGTTTTCTTATAGCTGCTAAACATTTTAATTACTATACCTTGCAACCATCACAATCTACTTTCCATGGACAAGCAGAACTTGGGGATATGGAGAGAGAACCATGAGTCACCCAGTTGACAGCAGAGCCTGCACCCCCTACTAGAGAGCAAAGTGTTTGTTGGAGGAATCAAGGAGAGTCCCTTCTTCTTCATGGATCCCTCTTACTCTGCCTCTCCACTGCTAGACTGTTGCAAGAGGGCTTAGAAGATAAGAGATATGGTGAGCCAAAGAAGGACTGCTGAGATCTACTTTTTGTATTGGTTTTAAGAATGAAAATGATGATACATGCACCCCAGTGTTCACAGCAGCACTATTTACAATAGGTAAGACATGGTAGTAACTTAAATGTCCATCAACAGTAGAATGGATAAAGAAGACGTGGTACATATACACAATGGAACACTACTCAGCCATGAAAAAAGAATGAAACAATGCCATTTGCAGCAGCGTGGATGGACCTACAGATTATCATATGAAGTGAAGTAAGACAAAGAAAGGCAAATATATGATATCACTTCTAGGCGGAATCTAAAAGAAATGATACAAATGAACTTCTTTACAAAATAGAAATAGATCCACAGACATAGAAAACAAACTTATGGTTACCAAAAGGGAAAGGGGAGGACAAATTAGGAGTTTGGGATAAGCAGATACAAACTAGTATATATAAAATAGATACTCAACAAGGTCCTACTGTATAGCACAGGTATCTATATTCAATGCCCTATAATAACCTATAATGGAAAAGAATCAGAAAAAGAATATATATAACCGAATCATTTTGCTGTACACTTGAAAGGACAGAAGGTAGGGAGAATAAATGATGGTGATGATAAGTAACATGATTAACACATGCCATCACTGTTATACAGCTTTATACATACTACCTCATTCATTCTGCAGAACAATCCAATCATTAAGTACTATTAATATTCTCCTTTCACAAAGGCAAAAATAGAGGCCCAGAGAGATGACTACTCTGCTAGAGGCAGAGCCAAGAGGCAAACCCAGGCAGCCTGCCTCCAGTTCTCATGCTGGTATCCACTGTACTGGGCAGTTTCAGGCTCTGGGAGAGATCAAGCCACCAGTGAAAGGTAATGTGTGTGTCTGTAGTTTCTTCTCTGTCTTAAGAGTGAAACTTCAGCTGGACAGAGCAGGAACCTGGCAGAATCAGGGAACCCTAACAACTGGAGAACCCTCAATACATGTGGCATAGTCATATGAAGACGCCCTTTAGGCAGCTCACACTTGGCCAACTACACAGTCTATTTTTCACCATTGCTCCTGGTTTAGACCCCAAATAACACATTCAAATATAACCTCATGGGGACCTTAAATGAATGAATACATGCATGCATGATAATAGGCTCAGTTTCTTTATTCTTCTTTTGCCACGCTAGTGGTATGTGGGATCTTAGGTCCCCGACCAGGGATCGAATCCACATCCCTCGCAGTGTCTTAACCACTGGCCCATAAGGGAAGTCCCTCAGTTTCTTCCATGCCTATTTCCTTACACTTATAATTTATTTGTATCCTCATAATTTTTAATTTTTATTATTTTGAAAAGATTATACAGCCAAATAGTATATGCAATATATAAATATATTTGAGGATAATAAAATGCACATCTCTGCACATACAACCAAGCTGAAGATAAAAAACATTCTAGGATCTTTGAAGTGCCCTGTGTATCCCTTCTTAGTCTCATATTTTTACTCCCCCACCTTCAAAAGGTATTCAAAATCATTTTAATTATCCCCTTGCTATCTTTTTCGTCTTACCCCAGAGTTCCTCAATAGTGGCACTACTGATATTTTTGATGGGATAATCTTTTGTTGTGGGGGGCTGTCTTATGCTGTTATGAGTTGAATTATACCCCCCCCACAAGATGTAGTGAAGTCCTAACTCCCAATACCTCAAATCTGACCTTATCTGAAAAATAGGGTGGTACTAGAGTAATTAGTTAAAATGAGGTTTTACTGGAGTAGGGTGGGTCTTTAATTAAATGTGACTTGTGTCATATAACTCTATATATTAATACATGGAATTATACATGTGTCCTTCTATGACTTGCTGCCTTTTTGATCGGTGTTATGTGTCTGAGATTCACCCAGGATGGCGTATGGAGCTGGTGTGTATTCATTTTCTCTTCTGTATGGCATTCCATGCTGCCCATATGCCTGGTTCCCCACTCCTTCCATCCAGGGAAAAGATGGAGACAGGGAAGTTTCTCAGCTGTCTCGTACAGACAAGACAGCTGTGGGTACATTTACTGTTCACCCTAACACCAAAGGTGAAATGCTTCAGGATCCTCGCCTTATGGAGGGTTCTCCTATTAAGATCTCTACCTTAGTGTTCCCTAGGCTTTATTGTTTCCCAACCCTTGTCCCCAGCCCCATGAAGCCTCTAAAACAGAACTTGAGGGTCACTTTCCCCTGCCCTTTGACCTCTGTAGATTTCCTTCTTGCTTGCCAGTTTAGGAAGTGCATTTGAAAAGCTCATTTTTCCAGAAGTCTTTTCAGGACTCTTAGAACTGAAGAAACGTGTTTTTCTCTTCCAAGAAAGAAGAGAATAAATTCTTGGAACTGAACTGATTAGTTTGGTAAATCTTAAGAAGTCTTAGAGTTGAACACTGAAACACCTCAGTTCAGTTCAGTCGCTCAGTCGTGCCCGACTCTGCGACCCCATGAACCGCAGCACGCCAGGTCTCCCTGTCCATCACCAACTCCCAGAGTCCATAAAAACCCATGTCCATTGTGTCGGTGATGCCATCCAACCATCTCATCCTCTGTGTCCCCTTCTCCTGCTGCCTTCAATCTTTCCCAGCATCAGTATCTGTTCAAATGAGTCAGCTCTCCACATCAGGTGGACAAAGGATTGGAGTTTCAGCTTCAACATCAGTCCTTCCAATGAACACCCAGGACTGATCCCCTTTAGGATGGACTGGTTGGATCTCCTTGAAGTCCAAGGGACTCTCAAGAGTCTTCTCCAACACCACAGTTCAAAACCATCAATTCTTCAGTGCTCAGCTTTCTTCACAGTCCAACTCTCACATCCATACATGACCACTGGAAAAACCATAGCCTTGACTAGATGGACCTTTGTTGGCAAAGTAATGTCTCTGCTTTTTAATATGCTGTCTAGGTTGGTCATAACTTTCCTTCCAAGGAGTAAGCGCCTTTTAATTTCATGGCTGCAATCACCATCTGCAGTGATTTTGGAGCCCCCCAAAATAAAGTCTGACACTGTTTCCCCATCTATTTGCCATGAAGTGATGGGACCGGATGCCATGATCTTCGTTTTGTGAATGTTGAGCTTTAAGCCAACATTTTCACTCTCCTCTTTCACTTTCATCAAGAGGCTCTTTAGTTCTTCTTCACTTTCTGGCATAAGGGTGGTGTCATCTGCATATCTGAGATTATTGATATTTCTCCCGGCAATCTTGATTCCAGCTTGTGCTTCTTCCAGCCCAGCGTTTCTCATGATGTACTCTGCATATAAGTTAAATAAGCAGGGTGACAATATACAGCCTTGACATACTCCTTTTCCTATTTGGAACCAGTCTGTTCCATGTCCAGTTCTAATTGTTGCTTCCTGACCTGCATATAGATTTCTCAAGAGGCAGGTCAGGTGGTCTGGTATGCCCTTCTCTTTCAGAATTTTCCACAGTTAATTGTGATCCATACAGTCAAAGGCTTTGGCATAGTCAATAGAACAGAAATAGATGTTTTTCTGGAACTCTCTTGCTTTTTCCATGATCCAGCAGATGTTGGCAATTTGATCTCTGGTTCCTCTGCCTTTTCTAAAACCAGCTTGAACATCTGGAAATTCACGGTTCATGTATTGCTGAAGACTGGCTTGGAGCATTTTGAGCATTACTTTGCTAGCGTGTGAGATGAGTGCAATTGTGCGGTAGTTTGAGCATTCTTTGGCATTGCCTTTCTTTGGGATTGGAATGAAAACTGACCTTTTCCAGTCCTGTGGCCACTGCTGAGTTCTCCAAATCTGCTGGCATATTGAGTGCAGCACTTTCACAGCATCATCTTTTAAGATTTGAAATAGCTCAACTGGAATTCCATCACCTCCACTAGCTTTGTTCGTTGTTATACTTCTTAAAGCCCACCTGACTTCACATTCCAGGATGTCTGGCTCTAGGTGAGTGTGAGTAATCACACCTTCGTGATTACCTGGGTTGTGAAGATCTTTTTTGTACAGTTACCTGGCAGGACTTCCCTGGTGGCTCAGACGGTAAAGCGTCTGTCTACAATGTGGGAGACCTGGGTTCAATCCCTGGGTTGGGAAGATCCCCTGGAGAAAGAAATGGCAATCCACTCCAGTACTACTGCCTGGAAAATCCCGTGGACAGAGGAGCCTGGTAGGCTACAGTCCATGGGGTCGCAAAGAGTCGGACACAACTGAGCGACTTCACTCACTCTGTATTTTTGCCACCTCTTCTTACTATCTTCTGCTTCTGTTAGGTCCATACCATTTCTGTCCTTTAACAGTATATTTACAGCTAACCACCATCTTTCATGAACCATAAGAAAATTTTGCACCGTCTATGGAAGACTGCCCCTCCAGCATTTCACTTACCCACCACATTGCTATTCATTACTTAACTGAATAATTTCACCATTAAGCACACATCCATCCCTGAGCCTAGTTCCAGGAGAATCCACTTTGCTTTATGTACAGAATCAGAAACACTGAGCTTAGACGCATGATCTGCATTCCTACTCCAAATTTATAGAAGTCATGCGCCCCCTCTGTATTTTGTTGAGATTTCTAGGGCTGTTCCATAATTTCAGGGTCCAGTCATCCTGCTGGAGAAATTTCACTACTATGACTATGAGGCTTGCCTTGTAGAAGCTGCACAATCAAGCCAGAAGCCACCTCTGGGGCATCCTTTCCTATCAAGAGATTTAAATCCAAAGCAAGAGGCAAACTTTTATGCAAAATAAATAAAACAAAACCAGGTTGGGGAGGAAGGGAAGACTGCAAATATTCTGACATATTCCAAATGCCAAAAGCCCACAAGTCTATTTTCATGCATGCATGTATTCTTTCATTTAAGGTCCCCATGAGGTTATGTTTGAATGTGTTATTTTGGGTCTCACTCAGAAGCAATGGTAAAAAATAGATTAAGTATTTGGCTAAGTATGGGCTACTCCTTGTCAATTGCTTCCACCCCTGTCATTTGTCTCTCTCAACACCTTTACCCTGATTTATTGTCCTGTACTTAAAATTACATTCTTTACTTATTTTTATAATCTTATAAAAGTATTATATTAATTTCAATAATATACAAATTATTTACTTAGCCTAATTACATTCATTCTTAACAAGAAGATCTTGGTTACCTCTGTATCTAAGCTTCTCTCAGAGTCTGTCATACAGTACCTGCTCAATAAATATTTGCTGAATAGTGAAATGAATGCAGAATTAGAATTTGAGAGAAAAATAAATATATATTTTTTTACTCGAAAGTATGTCCACTCCAGTGTTCTTGCCTGGAGAATCCCAGGGACAGGAGAGCCTGGTGGGCTGCTGTCTATGGGGTCACGCAGAGTCGGACACAACTGAAGTGACTTAGCAGCAGCAGCAGCATGTGCTATTATTTAACTATTTCAACTCATTTTCTGCATTCATAATTAGGGATCAGGTAACATTAATCTAGCATTTAGCGGCACCAGTACTCTCCACAGGAATAAGATAGTATTAACATTAGAACACAGCTGACTTTTGAGCAAAGAACTTTTTTGTTAGGTTTTGATCATGATCAAGTCTCCTTCATCTGGACAAAAAGAAAGAAAACCTCCTTTGAGTTTATTTTGACTCCATCTCCCATCCCCAGAAAATGCTCCCCTTTCCCTCTCCCTTTAAACTACACTCGGTGTCTGAACTTTCAGCATGTTTTCACCTCCCAACAAGCCCTTCAACCAAACAGCTTTCACTCGTGTCATCACAATATCCAAGCCACTAAAACCCTCAGAAACTCTTCTGCTCCCAACCTTCCTGAGCTCTTGGCATCATTAAATGCATCCCTTCCAAAAGCATCCTCAGGACCTCCCTGGTGCTCCAGTGGCTAAGACGCTGCACTCCCAATGCAGGGGGCCTGGGTTCGATACCCAGTCAGGCAACTAGATCCCACATGCTACAACTACAAAATTCTGCATAATGCAACTAAAAGACCTCGTGTGCTGCAACTAAACATCTTGCATGCTACAATTAAGAATTGGGGCAGTCAAATAAATAAGTAAATAAGCATTTTTTAAAAACCAGAAGCATCCTGTTCATGGTGCTAGCATGACACCAGTTTTTCTGCTTGTCTCCCTAAGGCTCTGAAGCTCCCTCAGAACCCCCTTGTCTCTTCTATTTCACCTTGAAGTCCGGTTCTTCCCCTTTGTTCCTCTCCTTTCTTCTTCCTCCCGATTTTCTACCCACGTCATTCATTCTCTGGCCTGTTTTAGCCATTGCACCTCCCTCAGGCACGGGTAGAAGACCTGTATGCCTAACTCTTAACTCTCCATCTTCATCCAGTTGTGGCAGAAGCACCTCCATCTTAACATGTTGCAAACCGGATGTGCACTCTTTCTCCCATCCTAGGGATTCCTCTCTTGGGGGATGGCCCCACCACCTGCCCACACAGTTTATCAGGAATCATTTCTGATACTCCTTCTTCATGTCCACATCCCAACCAGACAGTTAAACATCTGACTCTGTATTTCGCTCCATTCCCATGGCCCCATTAGTCCTCACTTGCTAGAACAATATAAGCTTCCTTAAAAGCAATTTGTCTCCATCCATTAGTTTTCTAAAGATATCATTTTAAAACCCAAATCTGCTCATGTTTAAGCATTTCAATTTCTTCCAACTGCTCTTAGTATAAGACTCAAAAATCTTACCTGGGTATTTCACATTCTCATTCTTCCCTCCAATCCTCCACCCATACCCGACATAGAAAACTCTCATTATAAAACTCTCAGTTTAAGTATATTTTCCACTGTAAACCCCTATCCTGATTCCCAGATAGGTGAGAGCTCCATTATTTGCTTTCTTAGCATCTAGTACTTCTTAGCACTTGTCACAAGGGTAATAAAGTGATTATAAATAATAACTGTACAAATTATTGTTTTATATATGTATGTCCTTGTAGGAGGATGAGATTCAATGAGGTCAGTGGTTTGTCTATGGTTTTTAACCACTTCCTAACCCTTCTCTGCATCAAAGCATGAGGAGAAAAATGATATTTACAAGGGAAACTGGAGTAAGGAGGGCAAGAGGCTACTTCCGGCCAAAGGCCACCAACCTGTGGTCTCTGGTTGGCTGAGACTCTGCCCTTCACCTTGGGCTGGAGTAATCAATGTCTCAGCACACATGGCTACTGGGCTAGTTGGGAAACTCACCTTTCCACTGACATTATATCCCTAGGGCTTGCATAGTTTTTCTACTCACTACTACTACACACTGCTTCCCAACAGAGCCTTTTTCCCCCTTGCTAGAGATATTTAAGATGAGTCTAAAGGAAATTTACTCCAAGTCTAAAGTTTACCCAGTAATCATCCAGCAAGGCCTTGGAGACTTCACTAGTTTAGGAGATGAACAAGGAGATTTTAAGTACAAGCCCACATGGGAAAGGAGGAGGGGGGCAGCCACAAAAATGTCAGTGAGGGCTTTCCTGGTGGTTCAGTGGTAAAGAATATGCTTGCCAATGCAGAGGACAAGGGTTCAATCCCTGGTCTGGGAAGATCCCACATGTCACAAAGGAACTAAGTTGGAGAGCTGCAACTACTGAGCCTGTGCGCTAGAGCCTGGGAGCTACAGCTGCTGAAGCCCAAATGCCCTAGAGGCCTGTGATCCACAAGAGAAACCACCGCAATGAGAAGCCCGTGTACTGCAGCAGAGTACCGCTCACCACCACTAGAGAGAAGCAGTGAAGACCCAGCACAGCCAAAAATAACGAATTAATAAAATTTTGAATAATGCCAGTGAATACAGGCATTACAAAAGGAGCTCCAGCATGCAGAAGCCTGGACTTATGGTGCCCAGTTTTGATGTACTGCAGACCGCTCTAAGGGAAAATAAAAGGAAATGTAAGTACCTACCTACAGGACTTCCCTGTTGCTCAAACAGTAAAGAAACTGCCTGCGATGCAAGAGACCAGGGTTTGATCCCTGAGTTGGGAAGTTCTTCTGGAGAAGGGAATGGCAATCCACTCCAGTATTCTTGCTGGGAGAATTCTATGGACAGAGAAGCCCGGTGGGCTACTGTCTGTGGGGTCGCAAAGAGTTAGACGTGACTGAGTGACTAACACATGCACACATACCTACTGTTATATGCTTGTTTGTATATTTTTAAATTATATACATATATTATAGTTCTGATACAGTACATATATTATAAAAGAAAGCAAAATTGTAAACTTAACATGATACAGATGAACTAAAACAGATCTTAAAAGTCTTGGTAATTAGGATGTTTCATATTTTATTTACCAATATGTTAAACACAACAGAGAGTAGGTACATAAAGAAGGCTGAGAACTGAAGAATTGATGCTTTCAAACTGTGATGCTGGAGAAAATTCTTGAGAGTCTCTTGGACAGCAAGGAGATCAAACCAGCCAATCCTAAAGGAAATCAATCCTGACTATTCATTGGAAGGACTAATGCTGAAGCTCCAATACTTTGACCACCAGATGCAAAGAGCCAACTCATTGGAAAAGACCCTGAGGTTTACATGTGTTCCCCATCCATAGTGGATTCATGTCAATGTATGGCAAAAAACACTACAATATTGTAAAGTAATTAGCCTCCAATTAAAATAAATAAATTTTTAAAAAAGACCCTGAGGTTGAGAAAGATTGAAGGCAAAAGGACAAGGGGGTGGCAGAGGATGAGATGGCTGGATGGCATCACCAACTCAATGGACATGAATTTGAGCAAAGTCTGGGAGACAGTGGAGGACAGAGGAGCCTGGGGTGCTACAGTCCATGGGGTCACAAAGAGTGGGATACAACTTAGCAACTGAACAACAAAAACTTGTTCTTGAGTCTATACTCTATAAATATATGTTTTGGTAGGGCTATAGTTAAAATATTTGGATGCTTATGAATTTGAGCTTGGCAACAGCAGACATTTGAGCCAGTCCCAGCCCACTGTGAAGAATTAAACAGGGGCCAGTGTACAGGGGTATAATTGGCTCACTTATATAAAAATGAATCAAAATAAAACTACCCTTTTCCTGCTTTTCCAGAATGGTTCTTTTCCACAAATGGGTATATCTCCACATCTGACAGTATGGAAAGAGATTCTGGATTCTTTTCCAGCCATGAGACCTTGGGCAAGGTATGTATTAATAAACAGTTTACATTTTGTTTTCCTTATCAGCAAAGTATAAATACTGATAGTGACCCTAGAGATTTGATAAGTAAAAGATTGTATGCATAATAGGGGCCGAGTGTCAAAAATGTAGTAAGCACTCAATAAAATCTAATCATTATTATTTCTATTTCTGCACATATGTATTAGTATATAAACATATATAAGTACAACGATAGGATGCTGCCATCTTTGCTTGCCAATAATGGTCAACTCAGAGAATTCCCCAGTGGTCCAGTGGTGAGGACTACACACTTTCACTGTTCAGGGTTCAATCCCTGGTCAGCAAACTAAAATCACACAAGCCACGCTGCATGGCCAAAAAAAAAAAAGTCAACTATCAGCACTGTCATACGGTCCAACATAACACACAACATGAGAGCCCCTCTGATCTTGGGACCTGGCGGTTTACCCACTAAGACTTAGATTCAATGACCCACAAAGTTGGCACCTGCTTTCCTAACCTTAATCTATATTTAGAATTCTTGGAGCCTAAAATTATTTATTGCAGTCATCTCACATGCTAGTAAAGTAATGCTCAAAATTCTCCATGCCAGGCTTCAGCAATACGTAAACTGTGAACTTCCAGATGTTCAATCTGGTTTAGAAAAGGCAGAGGAACCAGAGATCAAATTGCCAACATCTACTGGATCATAGAAAAAGCAAGAGAGTTCCAGAAAAATAGCTATTTCTGCTTTATTGATTATGCCAAAGCCTTTGACTGTGTGGATCACAATAAACTGTGGAAAATTCTGAAAGAGATGGGAATACCAGACTACCTGACCAGCATCTTAAGAAACCTATATGCAGGTCAGGAAGCAACAGTTAGAACTGGACATGAAACAACAGACTGGTTCCAAATAGGAAAAGGAGTAAGTCAAGGCTGTATATTGTCACCCTGCTTATTTAACTTATATGCAGAGTACATCATGAGAAATGCTGGGCTGGAAGAAACACAAGCTGGAATCAAGATTGCCGGGAGAAATATCAATAACCTTAGATATGCAGATGACACCACCCTTATGGCAGAAAGTGAAGAGGAACTAAAAAGTCTCTTGATGAGAGTGAAAGAGGAGAGTGAAAAAGTTGCCTTAAAGCTCAACATTCAGAAAACTATGATCATGGCATCCAGTCCCATCACTTCATGGGAAATAGATGGGGAAATAGTATCAGACTTTATTTTTGGGGGGCTCCAAAATCACTGCAGATGGTGACTGCAGCCATGAAATTAAAAGATGCTTACTCCTTGGAAGGAAAGTTATGACCAACCTAGATAGTATATTCAAAAGCAGAGACATTACTTTGGCAACAAAGGTCCATCTAGTCAAGGCTATGGTTTTTCTAGTGGTCATGTATGGATGTGAGAGTTGGGACTGTGAAGAAAGCTGAGTGCCGAAGAATTGACGGTTTTGAACTGTGGTGTTGGAGAAGACTCTTGAGAGTCTCTTGGATTGCAAGATCCAACCCAGTCCATTCCAAAGGAAATCAGTCCTGAATGTTCCTTGGAAGAAATGATGCTAAAGCTGAAACTCCAGTACTTTGGCCACCTCATGCGAAGAGTAGACTCATTGGAAGAGACTCTGATGGTGGGAGGGATTGGGGGCAGGAGGAGAAGGGGATGACAGAGGATGAGATGGCTGGATGACATTACCAACTCGATGGACATGAGTTTGAGTGAACTCTGGGAGTTGGTGATGGACAGGGAGGCCTGGCGTGCTGCAATTCATGGGGTCGCAAAGAGTCGGACACAACTGAGCAACTGAACTGAACTGAAAAGTATTTATCACCTTATACTATCGGGAGGAAGACTCTTCGTGTTAAATTCCCTTTGTGAGAGCCTGAGTTGTTGCTGCCCTCATAAAGACGGTGGGCAAATTATAGCCACAGGCCAAATGGGCTGCCCTGTGTTATTGTAAATAGTTTTACCAGAGCAGAGCTATGCTCATTCACTCACGTATTATCTGCTTCTTCTCTAAGAGCAGAGTTGTGTATATGTGAAGACTGTGTGATTCACAAAGCAAAAAATATTTACTCTTTGCCCTTGTATAGAGGAAGCTCATTACCCCCTGGTTGCAATTTGTTTTTGTTGCTTAGTCGTTTAGTCATATCTGACTTTTTGCGACCCCGTGGACTGTAGCCTGCCAGGTGTCTCTGTCTATGGAATTCTCCGAGCAAGAATACTGGAGTGGGTTGCCATTCCCTACTCAGAGGATCTTCCTGACCCAGGGATCAAACCCAGGTCTCCGGCGTTGATGTGGATTCTTATATGCTGAGAGACCAGGGAAGGCCCTGGTCGAAACTAGAGATCTGCAAAACAGAGTCCACACCTTTCCGGAATGGACAAGATATTCTAGTGTAGGGCAGGGAAAAGAAAACTTTTCTTGATGGTCATTTTTCTCATTATAACACAAGGGAACAATTAGATCAGCAAGGAGGAGTGGCCAGTGGCTCCTCTGCCTTCATTTTCTGGCTGTCAGCATATCGTGAAATAGCACACTTTATGAATGCCTATTCAGTGTGTCTCCAGATTGTGTTACTGAATGGTAACTAACTTGAATCCCCCAAATGGAGAAGTGACTTTAAAAGATACCAGTAAACAACAATAGTATTCAGTTCAGTCGCTCAGTTGTGTCCGACTCTTTGCGACCCCATGAATCACAGCACGCCAGGCCTCCCTGTCCATCACCAACTCCCGGAGTTCACTCAGACTCACGTCCATCGAGTCGGTGATGCCATCCAGCCATCTCGTCCTCTGTCGTCCCCTTCTCCTCCTGCCCCCAATCCCTCCCAGCATCAGAGCCTTTTCCAATGAGTCAACTCTTTGCATGAGGTGGCCAAAGTATTGGAGTTTCAGCTTTAGCATCATTCCTTCCAAAGAAATCCCAGGGCTGATCTCCTTCAGAATGGACTGGTTGGATCTCCTTACAGTCCAAGGGAATCTCAAGAGTCTTCTCCAGCACCACAGTTCAAAACCATCAGTTCTTTGGTGCTCAGCTTTCTTCACAGTCCAACTCTCACATCCATACATGACCACTAGAAAAACCATAGCCTTGACTAGACGGACCTTTGTTGGCAAAGTAATGTCTCTGCTTTTGAATATGCTATCTAGGTTGGTCATAACTTTCCTTCCAAGGAGTAAGCATCTTTTAATTTCATGGCTGCAGTCACCATCTGCAGTGATTTTGGAGCCCCCAAAAATAAAGTCTTACACTGTTTCCACTGTTTCCCCACCTATTCGCCATGAAGTGATGGGACCGGATGCCATGATCTTTGTAATAATACTAATAATGCAAGCATGGGGCAGGGGTAGGAGGGATGAGATGTGTATCCGTCATCTTAGAAATAAAAATCAATCAAAATTTTAAAAAAAGGTCAGCCAAGAGAAATTTAAAATGATCAAGAAGTTTACTTCAAATAAAGTTTTCATGCAGCACAAGTAAGAATAAAATTCAGCTGAAGCTAAGACAACACTGTGAATCAACTATACTTCAATAAAAAAATTGTTAGAAAAGAAAAAAAATCACAAAGGTGAAAGAGGAGTGTGAAAAAGCTGGCTTAAAACTCAACTTTCAGAAAACTAACATCATGGCATCTGGTCCCATCACTTCATGGCAAATGGGGAAACAATGGAAACAGGGACAGACTTTAGTTTCTTGGGCTCCAAAATCATTGTGAATGGTGACTGCAGCCACAAAATTAAAAGACGCTTAGTCTTTGGAAGGAAAGCTGTGACAAACCTAGACAGTGTATTAAAAAGCAGAGACATTCTTTGCTGACAAAGGTCCATATAGTCAACAACAGGATATACATCCAAACCTTTTAAGTAACTACATCTGAAGAGGAAGGGACAGCCTAGGGTAGGGAACAGAGATTTCAACTTCTATCTCCATAATTTCATTTATATTAAAAATATGCACAAATTAACATATGCTTATTTTGAGAAATAAGTAGATGACATTTTAATATTATTCTAAACATCTTTACTGTATTTTTGAAATAGTCTTCAAAAGGAAAGTTTTTCCTTTTTTTTTTTTTAAAGATGTGGACACTTGCAAGCATGTTTTATACAGCCTGTGCTTTTTAGTAAAAAGGACCTTGATATATGCCTGTAGTAGTCAGTGGTGTAGCTGAGTTATTTACCATGAAATATCTAATTTTTGTTTTGCTTTTTTTTTAAAGCATCCCCGCTTATGTCAATAATCTTAGTATTTCATTTCCATGTTCATTTGGTAATCCATGACACTATGGGCAGAATATACTAAGGTCATTACATTTTTCCCCATTATTAAAACATCATACCTACACCTAGAATAGTAATGCAAATTCAGCAGAGATATTGTCTCACGGTTGAGACATTTCTTAATAGATGGTCTGTATCCTATTAGAGTTTGGCCCAATACAATCATTGTATACAGACTCCAGCTCCAAGTAGAAATATAGATTATGCTGCTGACATCCAGTTTCATCAGGTTGATGAATGGATCCAATCAATTCCTGAGCTTTCAAAGACTCTCTATACATTTTCTGTCATGCTGAATTCGTATGAGAACATTATATTTAAATCCATTATAAAATGTGTTCTCTGAAAAGAAAGAGAAATAAAAAATCCAGTGCCCTAGAGCTACAGCAGTAAGTCAGAAGAAGTTACAAAAGCACTTCAGACGTTAGCCTTACGGGTCCTCACGTTGAGGATGGGGAACCTTTGATTTTCAAAGACCATTTATGATGAAAGGCTCCTGTAGGGCTCTAAGAGTGAGGGCATCTATCAAAGAACTGAGCATTTACATTTTGTAAAATACCTAAGAGGGTCACTTAGGCTGTAACTACTGAAGAGGTAGGTTCTGGAGTCCCTAAGTTTCCTACAGCACAGTTTCAAATGATGCCAAGGAGACATCAATCATTGAAGCCCATGGTGTCTTTTTGTCCCAAGTGGGTTCTAAAGCAAACAAAAATTCTTCAGAAAGGATCAGAAGAAATATGTTTCTCTGTTACAACTCTTTTTCTTCAGGGATAGTTACCAGAAATTGCTTTCCACAGCTAATACTAAGAATTTCTCATTTAGTCTTGTACGTTTCAGGCCTGATGAGTTGCAACATGATTAGAAATTTGTAATTTATTGCAATTGGAGTTATGTTTTCATTTATGCAAATATCTTTTTGCAATTTGTTATGTAGCCACAGGAGGCAGAGTTCCATATTAAACAGAGCCCTCTAGAGAACTGATAATGTTCTCAGATAAATGCTTCCTCTTTTGGTAGAGCTCAGAAGGAGGAAAAATAGAAATGTTTGCAAAGATATAGGATAGTTGAAGGGGCATTAAAATAAAATATTGTAAGTTAGATATAAAAGACTAAAGGATTTTTATCTTTTAGATTTCAAATGGAATGTGGTTATGCAATATTTCAGATGAGATAAAGTATTCTGGTTAATCAAAGTTCTGGTTCCTAAAACTTTCACAAGATATAGATTATCTCCTTTTAAGGAATCAAGATTCAGGAAGGTAATATTAAGATTATTCTTAAATACAATCTTTAACTAGTGTAATTGAGCTCTTACTATGTGCTAATCACTTTAGAATATTATCTCTTTCAATTTATTACTACACATATTGTTGAAAAAGATTCCACTGGGAGAAAAATAATTTGTCCTTTATTTGGGAAAAATAAGATAGACTGATTGGTAGAGATTTTCAAGTGATAAATGGCTGCTAAGTAAACCATTTCATTATAATAATTAAAATAAAAGGAAAATATTAATAATTGAACTGCAAAAAACTTAAAACCATGTTGAATATTAAGTAATTCTAGCTTAACTATCTTAATCTTTTTCAACTTTACAGGTAGCCCACTATGAACCATCAAGGAAATTGATACCGTCAAGTACATACAGATAAAATGTATACATTAGCAACTCCAGTGTTTGGTGAGAACAACCTTCCTATTGCTATATAGAGACCTTTTTATAAATGAATAAGAAAAAGACAATGGAGGGGAAAATAGGAAAACCACCTGAACAGGCACATTCCAACAGAGGAAATTCAAATGGTCAATATCACATGAGAAGGTGTTCAACCTCATTGGCAACTAGGTAAACACAAGTTGAAACTACAAGACGCCACTACATACACATCAGAGTGGCATCTGCTATTACTCATGTATTAAAATGGCAAATTCTTTTTACATATAGGGCTTTGATAGATATTACTCAATATGCCAGCAAATTTGGAAAACTCAGCAGTGGCCACAGGACTGGAAAAGGTCAGTTTTCATTCCAATCCCAAAGAAAGGCAATGCCAAAGAATGCTCAAACAACCGCACAATTGCACTCATCTCACACGCTAGTAAAGTAATGCTCAAAATTCTCCAAGCCAGGCTTGAGCAATACATGAACTGTGAACTTCCAGATGTTCAAGCTGGTTTTAGAAAAGGCAGAGGAATCAGAGATCAAATTGCCAACATCTGCTGGATCATGGAAAAAGCAAGAGAGTTCCAGAAAAACATCTATTTCTGTTCTATTGACTATGCCAAAGCCTTTGACTGTGTGGATCACAATCAACTGTGGAAAATTCTTCAAGAGATGGGAATCCCAGACCACCTGACCTGCCTCTTGAGAAACCTGTATGCAGGTCAGGAAGCAACAGTTAGAACTGGACATGGAACAACAGACTGGTTCCAAATAGGAAAAGGAGTACATCAAGGCTGTATATTGTCACCCTGCTTATTTAACTTATATGCAGAGTACATCATGAGAAACGCTGGGCTGGAAGAAGCGCAAGCTGGAATCAAGATTGCTGGGAGAAATATCAATAACCTCAGATATGCAGATGACACCACCCTTATGGCAGAAAGTGAAGAGGAACTAAAGAGCTTCTTGATGAAAGTGAAAGTGGAGAGTGAAAAGGTTGGCTTAAAGCTCAACATTCATAAAACGAAGATCATGGCACGTGGTCCCATCAATTCATGGCAAATAGATGGGGAAACAGTGGAAACAGTGTCAGACTTTATTTTTCTGGGCTCCAAAATCACTGCAGATGGTGATTGCAGCCATGAAATTAAAAGACACTTACTCCTCAGAAGGAAAGTTATGACCAACCTAGATAGCATATTCAAAAGCAGAGACATTACTTTGCCAACAAAGGTCCGTCTAGTCAAGGCTATGGTTTTTCTAGTGGTCATGTATGGATGTGAGAGTTGGACTATAAACAAAGCTGAGCGCTGAAGAATTGACGCTTTTGAACTGTGGTGTTGGAGAAGACTCTTGAGAGTCCCTTGGACTGCAAGGAGATCCAACCAGTCCATCCTAAAGGAGATCAGTCCTGGATGTTCATTGGAAGGACTGATGTTGAAGCTGAAACTCCAATACTTTGGCCACCTGATGAGAAGTACTGACTCATTTGAATAGATACTGATGCTGGGAAAGATTGAGGGCAGGAGGAGAAGGGGACAACAGAGGATAAGATGGTTAGATGGCATCACCGACTCAATGGACATGGGTTTGGGTGGAATCCTGGAGTTAGTGATGGACAGGGAGGCCTGGCGTGCTGCAGTTCATGGGGTCGCAAAGAGTTGGACACGACTGAGCAACTGAACTGAACATGGATGGAAAGCAATGAGAACCCACACACTGTTGATGGGAGTAAATACTATAAAATCACTTCTGAGTGTGTCTGGCAATGCAGCTGAAAATGTGCACAGTCTATGACCTAGTGATGCCAGTTCTGGCTCTCTAAACCCCACAGAAATGCATGCTTATGTGCACTAGGAAACATGCCCTTGAATGGTCCCAGTAGTATTGTTAATAGATGTTCCAAACAAGAGCACCACATAGTAGAACTGTTAAGCAAGTAGAGGTAGGTCCACACCATGGTTAGAGCAAGAAAATGAATGAACTACACCACCTTACAACAGCAGGGAGAAATTTTAAGCACAGAAGCCTGAGCTAAGGAAGCCAGATGACATATTGTATGATTCCATTAATATATATTTCAAATGCAAACCAAATTAAATTAAACTATTATTATATAGTGGGCTTCCCAGGTGGCCCAGTGTTAAAGAATACATCTACCAATGCAGGAGACATGGGTTCGATCCCTGAGTCAGGAAGATTCCTCTGGAGGAGGGCATAGCAATCCACTCCAATAATCTTGCCTGGAGAATCCCATGGACAGAGGAGCCTGGCGGGCTACAGTCCATAGGGTCACAAAGAGTCAGACATGACTGAGCACAGACACACATACATTAATTATAATGTAGTTATATGATAATTATGCATAATTCCAAAGGACACAAAAATAATACAGTGGAAGTCAGGACAGTGGTCTCTGGCAGGAGGTTGGGTGGGCTTAGGATTGGGAAGAGCCAGGTGAAGGCCTTCTCAGGGGCAGATGCCCTACTATGTTCTGACCTGCAGGGAAGACACACTGATGCTTTTCAATAATTTGTTAAATTGAATCTTTATGTCTTATGCACATTTTGTATGTTGTCTCACAAGATAAAATAGTAAAGAAACTTATTTTACTGGTATTTCAGAAAGACGAGTTTATTTCTGCCATAAATATTTAGTGAATGCCTAGGGTACCCTGCAGAAAAGGCAATGGCACCCCACTCCAGTACTCTTGCCTAGAAAATCCCATGGATGGAGGAGCCTGGTAGGCTGCAGTCCATGGGTTTGCTGAGGGTCGGACACGACTGAGTGACTTCACTTTCATGCATTGGAGAAGGAAATGGCAACCCACTCCAGTGTTCTTGCCTGAAGAATCCCCGGGACAGGGGTGCCTGGTGGGCTGCCGTCTATGGGGTCGCACAGAGTTGGACACGACTGAAGTGACTTAGCAGCAGCAGCAGGGTACCCTGGGCTTGTGCTTGAGATAGTTCATGAATTAAACCAGGCGAGACAAAAGAGAACCAATAGAGACCAAGGAAATATCATTGATCTTATTTCACTGGAGTTATCAACCAGAGTATGATTGGAAGATGCTCTAGTTAAGAAGGAAAGGAACAGAAAAACTGGTGACTGAATAGAGCCAACAGACTGTCAATGGTTCCAGGAATCTCTTACACCCGGGAGGAACTTTATCCTCTGATGAATTTCCTCCTCTGGTTTGAGCACTGTCCTCGAGCTTATTTGAAAATTGCATGACCTCTCTCTCTGGTTCTTTGTGCTCTTTCTGCATTGCCTGTAAGGATGTTTCTGTCTTTTTATTAATTTCCCTGAACTACTGACCATGCACTTATACCATTCATTATTTGGAGGAAAAGCAAAGAAATCAACTTCAATCAATTTGAAAGCCCCCAACTAAGTGATGGAGCCTATGGGGTAAACACAAAAATCAAACTTGAGAACTTTTGACCTTCTTCTTACTGATATATGTTGAAAGCAATTACATGAATGTGTATTTCTGCCCTGGAAAAAGAACAAAACAAAACACGCAGCCAGGACTGAAGCTCCCACAAACAGCTAACCGAGCCATATTTTGACAGCTTTCTCTACTACCAAAATTGAAAACCTTGAGTGTGATAAGAGAGTTTTCAGCAAAGGCTGTGCCTCTTGAGTTAAGCAGTTTAGAAGCTGAACTCTGAACAAGGGAGTGGGCCTTTAGGCAGAATGTATTTGTGCGTCAACTGGTATAGTGGCTAGAAGAACAGTGTTGTAATGGGTAACAACTTACTAACATTTTATTGTGAGCAGCATAGGAGACCAAATTTCAACGCAAATCCCTTAATTAAAGCAAGCAAACGTGTGTTCCACCACTGCAGCCAGGTGAGTGGGAAGTGAAGAAACTTGGAATAGATTTGTCATGAAGATGATGAATAAGGGATGACTACTGAGATGAAAGTACTCTTATCTCTGTTAAAATACCTTGCTATGTCCTGTTTAAATACATTTCAAAAACACTCTCTGGGAAGCTTAGACAGTAACTTCACATCTTTCAAGAAAAGCACATCTACTATCCACGCTAAATGTGTGAATCAGCTATGGTTGCTAAGAGACCAGAGCTTTTAAATTAGCTGTACCTTCAAAGGGCAAGGTTAGGAGGAAAAAAAATCATTTTATCCTAATTGGGGAAAAGAAGTATGCAGTTTCATGTTTAACACTATAGAATGTCTCTATTTGTCTCAGAATTCATTTGCATGTTGCTGGAAATCATTTAGAACCATGTGTCCACTAACTCCTGGAAAAACAGCTTGCACCAAGGGAATGTTAATTAAGAAAAACTAATGTTTGTTTCTGATTAAATGTGTGCAGAGAGTTAAGCTTTTTCTAGAATGATGTAGAAACTTCCAACATGTTGTCAAAGCTGTCTTAACCTTCTCTATCTATGATCTTCACTTCCCCATCCCCATACACTCCTAGTCTTCTTTTAGAACATAACACTGCCTAAAAATTTTCCACTTCTAAAATCTTGGACTCAAGTAGTGCTCGCAGTTCACAACCTTGTCTGGTATGGTTATCTCATTCTTTGACTCTCAGGTTTCTGCCTTTAGCGTTTGGCAACATTATGGAAGGATTGCTACTAAGGTACAAAACACTGAAGGATAAGCAGATTTTGGAGGTGAAAATGATGAGTTGAAGTTTAGATACAATTAGCCTAATATGCCTTTAGACAATAAATGTATCTGGAGCTCATGAGACAGAGAGAACTGGTCTGAAGCCATTGACTCACAGACAACAATGAGGTCATGGAAAGTGGTGAGATCATTCAGGTAAGGATGAAGAAGAGAAGAGGGCTTAGAGTCAGTGTCCCAAGAACTCTAGCATTTAAGAGATGATTAAAAGGAGAGAGCCTTAGAGTGGCCAGAAAAGCATGGTACATATAAACCAAAGAAAGATAAGCATTGAAATATGTATCTTACCCTATGTAGAATAGATGACCACTGCAAGTTCAATGCATGAAGCAGGGCACCAATGCCGGTGCTCTGGGACAACCCTGAGGGATGGGGTGGGGGAGGGAAGTGGGAGTGGGGTTCAGGATGGGGGGGTACACATGTGTACCTGTGGCCAATTCATGTTGAGGTGTGGCAAAAACATTACAATATTGTAATCATCTTCCAATTAAATAAATATAAAATAATTTTTTTAATTTAAAAAAGAAAGAGTACAACATCATCAAAGGTAGGAAGTGAGATATTAAGTCAGAAGTGTGAAGACTGTCCATTGGATTTAGCAGCTTGGAGGTCACCAATGATCTTGGCAAAAAGTAGTTTCGATGACATGGAAGTTGTAGAATAAAACGTGGAGTGAGAGAGGACAGTGAATAAATGGAAAGCATTGAACATCCTTTTGAGAAGTTTGTGTGAGAAGGGGAAGAAAAATAGAGCATCCATTAGACGAAAATTGGCTAGCAAGAGGGACTTGGAAATGGGAGAGGTATAAGTGAGCTTGAATGCTAGTAGAGAGAAAGACCTGGATTCAGAGCATGGGTAACACCCAGGCTTAGAAAGGAAAAGATATTTTGCCACTGTAAATTTGGCTTGCAAATTTGGTGATGGGCTGTCTAATAAGTTTGATTTCCTCCTTGAAATAAAAGGAAAATTATCTGTTGAGTTTACAGCAGAGAGCTCATTGGACTAAATGTCACGCTTTAGGTGTGGTCTAAGCAGCACTCTGGCTCCATTTCTTTGTCATCCCCTCAGCCCTTCCCTTTTTCAAGAGTCAGCCTTCTTCCAAGACAGGCTTTCCCCATAATGGTAAGATGCAGAAGAAGTTGCAGTCTTCACATGTGCATACCACAGTATCCATAAGGAAAGAAGGTTTGTGTTTCAGATTTCCCCCAAAGAAGTGCTGAGATGCACTCAGATTGGACAGGCATAGGTGACACACCCACCCACGAGTAGATGGCCAGAAAGATGACATGTTTTGACTAGCTTGTCTGAATTCATGCTTGACTCATGGGCACATGAGAAAAATAAGGGCACCTCGGTTCAGTTCAGTCGCTTAGTCATGTCTGACTATTTGCGACCCCATGGACTGCAGCACGCCAGGCCTCTCTGTCCATCACCAACTCCCGGAGTTTACTCAAACTCATGTCCATTGAGTCAGTGATGCCATCCAACCATCTCATCCTCTTTCATCCCCTTCTCCTCCCTCCTTAAATTTTTTCTAGCACCAGGGTCTTTTCAAATGAGTCAGTTCTTCACATCAGGTGGCCAAAGTATTGGAGCTTCAGCTTCAGCATCAGTCCTTCCAATGAATATTCAGGACTGATTTCCTTCAGGATGGACTGGTTGGATCTCCTTGCTGTCCAAGGGACTCTTAAGAGTCTTCTCCAACACCACAGTTCAAAAGCACCAATTCTCAGCACTCAGCTTTCTTTATAGTCCAACTCTCACATCCATTCATGACTACTGGAAAAATCATAGCTTTGACTAGATGGATCTTTGTTGGCAAAGTAATGTCTCTGCTTTTTAATATGCTGTCTAGGTTCGTCATAGCCTTTCTTGAAAGGAGCAAGCGTCTTTTCATTTCATGGCTGTAGTCACCATCTGCAGTGATTTTGGAGCCAAAAAAATTTAAGTCTGTCCCTGTTTCCATTGTTTCCCCGTCTATTTCCCATGAAGTGATGGGAGCAGATGCCATGATCTTCGTTTTCTGAATGTGGAGCTTTAAGCCAACTTTTTCACTCTCCTCTTTCACTTTCCTCAAGAGGCTCTTTAGTTCTTCTCAAATGCACCTAAAACCCATGAATCTCCAAGGAAACAGAGGGTTGTTTGAAAGGTGGGAAGCAGAGGTAGAAGAATGTCCTTGTGACCTGAGTGCTCTCTTGGATCAACTCTCCTACACTGGGTTGACAAAAGGGGCACCATCTAACAGAGTCTCAGAATCATCCATGGAAGCCAGAATCATCCCCATCAATAGTCAAGTGGGAGAAGCCAACTGTCAACAGGCAATGTTAAACCAGAGCAAGGACAAGAATGGGTTTGCGAAACAGATGACTAACAAGGACCTACTGTATAGCACAGGGAACTCTACTCAATGCTCTGTGATGACCTATCTGGGAAAGTAAAAGTAGAGTGGATATATGTATAACAGATTCACTTTGCTGTACAGCAAAAACTAACGACATTGTAAATCAACTATATTCCAGTAAAAATTGAATAAAAAAAAAAAAGAATGGGCCTGTGGACAGCTAGCTGCATAGGCTTGCACCAAATGATTCATTCATAAGGCGGTAACACAATTCAGCTCTTTGGACTCACTTATCGCTTTATGCTAGGGAGAAGTTCCCGTATTTTTTATCCTTGGCTGTAATTGTGTGTCCTTCTCATAAATACTGTGATTTGTACTGCATCTTAAGATTGATATGCTATGCTTAATTGATTTCCCCTCTTACTCGAATATCCCAACTTCCCCATATTATTCCCATTATTCCACCACCAGTTAGTATACATTTTTCTATGAGAAGTTTTGTCTTTTTAGATGGTAAGATATTATTACCTACCTGTCAAAGTATAGTCCTGATGCAGCTAAAATATATATACAGAAATAGCTTGCACCAAATGACTGCACCATAGATCAGTGTTTATGCAAATTTAAGTCTTCAAAGCAAAAGGAAATTGTATTATATTACCAGTCCCTGCCTTAGTGGGGCTTAACCTTACTCTTCTCTCATCTCTTCCACTTTATGAGTATCCATGGTTACTGGAATAAAACTCCTATCAGGTGTGAAAGTAGAGGCTGAATGTATTTGAACTCACATTTCTACATCTTAAGACTGCTTTACAACTTCAGCTTGTCTCTACTGTTCTGCTTTATGTGACTTTCATCATTATTTGAAAAGCATGTACTTCTTCATCTGAAGTACCTGCTGGTTCAATACTCGTCACACTTCCTTGATATCATAGGGAAAATTCTCCTCCTGCCCTATTGTCTGAAGTTTCCCCCCACACCCATCCACTGGAATCTATTTCCAAGTAAATAGA
Source organism: Capricornis sumatraensis (assembly GCF_032405125.1). NCBI lineage: Eukaryota > Metazoa > Chordata > Mammalia > Artiodactyla > Bovidae > Capricornis > Capricornis sumatraensis. The sequence continues at coordinate 132,494,315 of NC_091092.1, read as the reverse complement.
ATAAGAAGTGGTTTTACGAGCATTAAACAAGTAATTCTCTGGCACATTAATTTTGAAAGGTTTGGATGGTAGCAACTCTGGAGAAAGAACAAATCTCAAGGTTGACATTTTCTACTCTGGGGAAAAGCATGTTTTTATTCATAGATTACCTAAAGCAGGTAGCTGGACATTCAATGATTTAATTAAAATATAAACAAAAATATGATTATTGGGTGCCAGATAGTATATTAGACAAGGGAAAGAAATTTCCTCATTTCTAACATAACAACCTTGCAAAAAAGAATTTATCATCTCTATTAAACATCCCAACAAATAAGTCCGAGAGGCTGGAGTCCAAGATTAAAACTCCCACCCTCACCATGCATCATTTACTGTTTTTGAAAAATGATTACTAAAAGCCGATTTTTATGCTAGGTATTTTTAAGGCACTGTGATCTTTTGTTTTACAAAACTTATCCTTGTGATCTATTATCTCTATGTGATCTATTATCTCACCATGCTATGGTAGACCTTTGCATCACAATGACTTATTAAATTCCCACTTCTGAAATGTGGGTAAAATCATAATAAATAGCCACTATTAATCTTGATTTTATTTCATCTCCTATTTCCATAATAAATTCGTGAATGTTTGTTGTCATTTTGATGAAAGTGGCATATCTAAGAAGAATGAATTAATACGTAGTATGTGTCAAAGCACTGATTATTGACATATTGGCAAGATCTTGCCTTACTACAATTTTCTCTCTTTAAGGACTCAAGGTAACATGAAATGATGGGATCTTAGCTTAGCCCACAACTAGTTGAGTGAACTTGGGTCATTTCTTCACTTATACAAAGAAAGGTAATAATACCAACTCACTGAGTTTTTGTGAGACTCGGGAGAAAACACGAAAAAGAATATTTTGAAAATGGAAATGCCCTTTACAAATTTTATGTTTATTACAATTGCTGCTAAATTTGGAAATGCTTTTCTTCAGTTTGATTATTTTCAGATCATAATACAATGGAATCATGAATCCAAGTGGAAATTTTCTCATTTAAGAGATTCAACCCACTTTCCATGAAAACCCAAGAAAGCCCGAGATATTACATGTTTTTAAAGCAAATATGATCACCATTAGTATTCCCCATTTTCTTTCAGAGTCAATCTAAATACAACACCAGGGGATATAGTTTCAAGGTTTTAAAAAAATCTTAACAGCATTCCCAAAGCCTGTAAATCATTAAAGTCATTTTTCCATTTTAAAATGAAATACTTTGACGAGGACAACAACTGGTGATGATCAACACTATTGTCCAACTACGGAGAACATATATTAAGGTAACACTCCCAAGGGTGCCAAAAGATATTAAGTATAAAGTTAGTGTAAGCAAAGGTAACCTCAAGGATGGACAAAAGTCAAGAACTGTCAGGACAATATCTGTAAAGCCTAAGAAATTCTGAACTGCCATAAGCTCTGAGACAATCATCAGAATCCTGTCAGGAAACTAAACCAGCGACAAAGTGTTTCTCTCTATTCAACTTTCAACCTGGGGCCACAAATATGTGCAATTTATTAATAGACATCTTACCTGTTTTTGAGCTATTGAGACAGAGTGAAAGTCAAAGAATTGTCTTCTTTCCTAGTTGATTTATTCAATCATTTACTGATAACAGTGTGGATGCATGCCTATTTATCTCACACTTGGGGTTGGAATCCAATACTACTTTATTTTGCTTTTCAAATGGTTGCTGTTTTGGCCATTGAGAGTTCAGATTAGCTCCTGATATTCTGAGTTTTGCTGAGCTTTGGAAAAGGAGAAATGACCGTGGATTGTGGTGCCTGGAAATAGGGGTAAAGTATTGAACTGGAAATGAAGAGACTTCAATTCTAGTCTCAATCCTGAAAGAACTGGTTTTGTGACTTTGAGCCAATCACTTAGTCTCTATGAGCCCCAGAGACTTAAAACACTATAGCTTAGTGGTTATGGGCAAGTCTTGGAGCCAACCACTTCCGCTCATAGTCAGGCTTCTCCACTCACTGTGTTACCTTGGGCAAGTCAATTAACCTCTCTGTGCCATAGAGTCCTCCTCTGGAAAACAGGGATGAAAACAGAAACTACCCTATAGGGTTGTTGTAAGGATTAAACGAGTAACATGATGTTATAATCGAATCTGTTTAGGACTGTGCCCAGTAAATTGTGAGCATTGAATTATATGGTAAAATGGGGCCAATATAACCTGCCTAACTTCACCTCTTCAGGTGCTGTGACACATAGGAAAGGGCAATATACTCCATCAAATTGTTGCTAGTTTGTAATGAAGAATAAACAGTAACACAGTGTTTTATAACCATGGTTCATCTTTCTTCAGATCACCACCCCACATCCCCTCGCATTTTGCTTTTTTTTTTTTTTTCCCACTTGGATCTCCCCAGTGTTTCCTGGAGAAGGAAATGGCAACCCACTCCAGTATTCTTGCCTGGAAAATCCCATGGACTAAGGATCCTGGTAGGCTACAGTCCATGGCGTCGCAAAGAGTCGGACACGACTGAGCGACTTCACTTTCCTCAGTTTTTGGCTAATGCCTTTTTTTGCATTCCAGGATCCTGTCCAATATACCACATTGAATTAGCTGCCATCTCTCCCTAGGCTCTTTGGTCTATTTCTCATACTTTGCTTGCTCTTAATCCTCAATTTCAGTTTGTCTGATGTTTTCTCATAATTTGAACTAGAGATACATACAGATTCTGGAGGAAAGGGCCACACAGGTGAAGTACCCTTCTCATCATATCACATCAGTTCAGTTTAGTTCAGTCCAGTTGCTCAGTCGTGTCCGACTCTGCGATGAATCGCAGCACGCCAGGCCTCCCTGTCCATCACCATCTCCCAGAATTCACTCAAACTCACGTCCATCGAGTCGGTGATGCCATCCAGCCATCTCATCCTCTGTCGTCCCCTTCTCTTCCTGCCCCCAATCCCTCCCAGTATCAGAGTCTTTTCCAATGAGTCAACTCTTCGCATGAGGTGGCCAAAGTACTGGAGTTTCAGCTTTAGCCATCATTCCTTCCAAAGAACACCCAGGGCTGATCTCCTTTAGAATGGACTGGTTGGATGTCCTTGTAGTCCAAGGGACTCTCAAGAGTCTTCTCCAACACCACAGTTCAAAAGCATCAATTCTTCGGTGCTCAGCTTTCTTCACAGTCCAACTCTCGCATCCATACATGACCACTGGAAAAACCATAGCCTTGACTAGACGGACCTCTGTTGGCAAAGTCATGTCTCTGCTTTTCAATATGCTATCACATCAGGGCATACATAATTCCACATGACTTATCATCGGTGATGTTAACTTTGGCCACTTGGATAAGGTGCTGTTCACCAGGTTTCTCCACCATCAAGTTATCACTTTTCCCTTTCCATCCTCTACTCATTAGAATGAGTCACTACACCTAGTCCACACTGGGGTAGGGGTCAGGGATTAAACTCTACCTCCAGGAGGGGGTGGGTATTTAAAAATATTATTTGAACCCCTTCTATAAGGAAAGTATGTCCTTTCTCCTCTGTATATTTATTTGATCATTTCTTTCTATTTGTTTGGGTGCTTGGCTGTTTAATTTCTACTTTGGGTTATAACCCAATACTACTTTAGTTAGTGGCTCAAATTCTTCCAGCTTTGGCCATTGAGAACATGTTCAGCTTGGCTCCCATGTCCCTTCACATGGTGCCATCTTTGTTTTTGAGTACTTCCTTGCTCTGTGGCACTGCAAGATGCCCCAGGTTCATTTTGTCTTACCTAGTCTTCCCTGCTCCAGTTCTAGAATCAGCAATTTCTCTAAGAGGCTCTGGTGCCTTTTAATGGAGAACAGTAGAGCTCTGATTCTTAATAGGATGGGAACAATACAGGGTCTGAGGTCCAGATCTGAGTCTTGACTCCTAGCACATAACAGCTGTGTAGTTGGGGACAAGCTCCCTGATTGTAACATGGGATAAGGAGACAGGACACCTCCTAGCACTTAGCACAGTGCCTGGCACACAGGGCACAGCCAATAAATGATGCTTATTGTATTAGTTTCTTAAGGCCGCTGTAATAAATGGCCACAAATTTCATGGCTTAAAACAACACAAATTTATTAGCTTATACTTTGCAGGTCAGAAGTCTGAAATGAATTAAAAGGGGTTAAAATGAAGGTGCTGACAGGGCTGGGACCTTCTGGAGGCTCCAGGGAGGAATCTGCTCCTTGCTTCTTTCTTACACCTTCTGAGAGTTTTCCTCTTTCCCTTGGCTCCTGGTTGCACCTCTCCTATCTCTGCCTCGTCCTTCACAGAACTTTGACCTCTCCCTGTCTCCCCATTATAGCAACCCTTGTGATCACACTGAGTCTATCTGTCTAATCCAGGATGCTCTCCACACTCAAGAGTTTAAACTTAATCACACCTGTCCAATCCCTTTTTAATGTAAGGTGTTTCCAGGGATTCAGATATGGACATCTTTGGAAGCCATTATTCAGCTTGCTGTCTTTGAAAGTGAAAGTTGCTCAGTCATCTATGCCTCTTTGCGACCCCATGGTCTATATAGTCCATGGAATTCTCCAGGTCAGAATATTGGAAAGGGTAGCCTTTCCCTTCTCCAGGGGATCTTCCCAGCCCAAGAATTGAACCCAGGTCTCCTGCATTGCAGGTGGATTCTTATCATCTGAACCACATTATTCTTGTTATTTTAGGCCTTAATTTGTTAAATTAAGGGTGTAGGAGAAGAGGACACTGAAAAGAGAGTGAAAATATCAGATATTGATTTTCATGACAAAGTTAATGATGGTTAATAATTGTTACTATCTTAACTAATAATTAGGGCTTCCCTGGTGGCTCAGATGGTAAAGCATCTGCCTGCAATGTGGGAGACCCAGGTTCGATCCCTGAGTCAGGAAGATCCTCTGGAGAAGGAAATGGCAACCCACTCCAGTATTCTAACCTGGAAAATCTCATGGATGGAGCCTGGTAGGCTACAGTCCATGGGGTCGCAAAGAGTCAAGACACGACTGAGCGACTTCACTTCACTTTAACTAATAATTAGTTTGGGATCTTGCCCCACAGGGCTTAGAAATGTGTTTTTGAAGTTACTAGCCACACTTGGCATTCTCTATTCAGCCTTAGAGGTCCCTCAGCTAGCATGAACTCCCGCCTACTTAGGAAATGTTCTTTTGTAGTTAACCCTTCTCTTTTGTCTTCATAATGGTTTTTCTTCTTTTCCACCAAAAAGTCACTTGTCTTTTCCATGATGCTCTCTGAATCTCTCCTCTGGCTCTAACCTGATCTCATTTTTCTCTCTGCCAAGCCCTGACAAAGAGCTGCACACACCAGCTGCCTAGTTATTACTTTTTAATAGTTTACTATAATAAATACATACATGAATTATTATAATGTTATATTATGTGCTAAGTGATTATTATTTACTAATAAATTAAAACATTTAAAAAAATTCTAGTAACTACCTAAAATCTTATTTTGGTCTCCTCTTTTCTGATGCAAATACATGCTTGAAGGTAATCAGTAGCATCTTAAACCACCAAGCACACTTTGTTCTCTCTGGACATTTGTTACTATCCATTTTGAGGCTCTTCAATCTTTTCCTTGCTTGGAAAGAGTGTGTGGGAAATGGCATTACTGTTGACCAGGTGGTCACCTCCTCTGCCTCCTGCTCTATTTCCACGGGAGAAGTAGTATGCTTCCCATTCCCGTGTAAGTATTGAACCTGACCACTAAAGAACAGGCCGAAGGGACAGGGAGTGTGTTCAAAGGTTAGGCCCTAAATGGCCTGGTGTGCTTTCTTCCACCCTCTGGGAGTCTGTACCCCCTGCCCTGGGGAGAATGTGTCCACTAAGCCACTGTCCCTCTCAGCTGAGTCAGGGAGTGAGGTGTGTGTCACAGCCCAAGCCTGAAGCAGTGCAGTCACCACTGTAAACCCTATGGGGATGAGATTGGAGATGGTGTCATGAAGGGCACCACCAACTTCTACCTCTGTGGCTCCTTGCCAAAGAGCTTCCTCTGGCCACTGGAGTCCAACCTGCCATGCTCACATGGGCCAAAGATGCTGCGAAGTTTACCTCCATGAGAATAACTCTCAACTCATCACTGACGAGGACGTCTACAGAGCACTCATCTCCCTTCCCTCACAGACAGGAAAACTCTAAGGCCCACATTCTATACTGGCTGGAAACAGCTCCAGCTGGCTTCATTGCTCCATCTCACTTCCTACTCCTTTCCTGCATTTCTGATCTGAGTATGCTTTTGGGGACCTATACTAAGGCAGTAAGGGGGCTGGACCCATCCTGTTGATATGCCAGACAAGCACTCAGCGAGGGGACCTCAGGAACACCTGGGGTGAGGGGGTGAGAGGCTGAATAGGGCTAAAGTTGAATGTGGTTCAACGTTTCAGGATTTGGGGCAGTGAGAGACGCCCTGAACTCCTTTATCCTCAAGATCTCATACCCTTGAACTCCCAGTCCACCAGAGAGCTAGGATCCATCTCCTCTGGATGTCTACCACAGGAGTATCAATGATCAGAGATATCTAGTGACGTTATGAAGGCCAGAGAGCACAACAGCCATCTCAAGTCAAGAGCACTTGTCTCCTTCCTTGTCTCTCCTCCCATCTCTCTCTAGTTAGTTCTGGAAGTTTGAGTGGGGAAAACCATGTCTTCACAGCTGATTAAGCTCCTATCCACTGGCTGTAATCATGATGCCAGCTTAAGTCTGTACGAGGGGTGATGGAGGAGATGAGCTATATAAATGATGTTTGAGATGGAAGCTTTAGCCTGGGCTGGTCTTGAAGTAACTGAAAGGCCCCAGAAGGTAATCACCCAACCTACCAAGTAAGTGATTCACTATTTGCCAAGGAAGGGAGATATTACAGGACGTGGTTGAAAGTAGTGACTAGAGGGAAAATAATCCAGTTGTATTTAAACCCTCTTCTCAAACTGGTTATGAGAGTAATTTCAGAGATGAATAAAACCCAAGTGCCTATGTCAGAATGGCTTTTACCTCAAGAAAAAAAAATGTCTGGCAGAAACTTATCTAATAATATTGAAACATAAATTCAGCTTGTGTCTCCCCATACACCATCCCTAAATGAAACTGAAAATGTTTGCCAGTGAAAATGTTCCCTGTCACATTGTCTGATGAAGGCTCTGTACTGAGGAAAACCATCTGTGGCATAGAGAAGTAGTTACTACAAAATCCTCAGCATTTTATTGTTGAGTTACTCCAACTCCTGCGGGTGAAGAATAAAATCCTCTTGGAAAAACAAGATGGGAGAGTGTCCACGGGGGTATTCAGAGTTCTTAACTCGACAGAACAATATTAAGCCAAGAAAGCTTAGAATTATAGGGTTTAGTCAACTTAATGTTCCCACTATTCCTGGAAGGAGAGGGGTGTAATGGATGGATTGAAGGGAAGGGCCTTCTGTTCTATAAAATGGGGGGTTTCACAAAAGTCTTTTTGCAAAATGTGGATTTCTTTTTCCCCTTCAAAACTGAGAAGAATAAGAAGAGAGAAAATTCCTCCAAGAGGGTACAGCTATATTGATCTAAAACATAAAATGTTACAGCTGGGAAAGACCTTAAAATGATCTAATCTAAATTTTATAAATCCAGAGCCACAACCTCTTGATGCCAAGGGTATTCTTTTTATTAACCATGACATGGTTACTTCACAGGAAATAGAGACTTAGATCATAGCCTTACAATCATGTAATCAGAAACCCTCCACCTCTGGGCCACCAGGCACCATGACAATGACATTGGTATAGATGAATCTGCTTCTTTCGCACAGCCAGATTTCATGACACTGTGTCTTCTAAAGATAAAAATTTCACATTGCTTTATAGATCCAACTCTGTAACACTCTTTCACTAGCTAGAGGAAGAAGAAAGTGTGCATTTTAAAGAAATGCATCATTGTGGGTGGAAGGAGGTAGTTCCCAGAATCCTTGGGAAAAGGTAACGGAAACTTTTAGACTGGGTTTGTCTCCATTATTAACATTTTATCGGTGCTCATGTATCATTCTTTGTTTCACTGTAGTGATACTAGCAAGTTGTCCTTAAATTAAGATGCTTACTGTACTTGCCTCCAGATGAAATGACTGAAAAGTCAACAAGTATTTTAAAAATCAGACGAGGCTCAAAGAAAAAATAATCAGAGTGGGTTTAGTCAGGGGTCATATTTTGGGAGAGATGGAAAAGAGAAATATTTCAAATGGAAAAATGCACCAAACATAAAAAGAAAAAAGCGGGATGAGGTCATACAAAACAGACAGAGGAGTAGGAGGGGAGACAGGCAAGGACCTAAGGGTCCCCTTGGGGCTTAACCTTCAGGTGGTGATGTTTCAGGGGTGCCTGGTCCTTTTCTTCAGAATTTCTAAATGCATTGCCTCTTTTTGGTGATGCCTAGTTCCTTATTTAAAAATTCTGGCCCTATAAGCAACTCCTGGCCCTGAGATAAGAGCCTATTTCTTGCTTTTTCGACACTTACTACAGAGCATGGAACAATGAATGATCGTCTCTTTTTCCTCCAGCCCCAGGATCATGTGAGCATGCCCAGAGGCTCATATGTGATGGAATCAACTAATAAAGACGATAAACACCATCTTTCCAAGTGTTCAGAATCAGGAAGGCTGATTAAACAAATCACTGAAAATATTTTTGACAGGAAAAACTGGTTCCAAGTAAAATCAGTCATTATTATGTGACTTCTTTTTATGGACACAGAAAATGCATCAGGCCCTGTGGACACAGAAGTGTGAGACACTCTCCCCTGCTTTCCACAGCAACCTGATTTTGTAGGAATATGAAGTTTATGAGAGCTATCTTTAGAAGCCCTGGGAAGCTAAGGATATTTCATATTCAGACATGGCTCAAGAAAAAAAAAACAGTATGATTATGATATTCTCAGTTCTCATTTCTCTTAGAGAAATCTAAACCAGAATTTGCTAAACAAAGATAGATTTCTCAAATTGAGAGGTTATCCACTATCTGCTAAAAAAGAGTAACTGAAAACTGTGTAAGAAATATGAGTTTTAAAGTGGTAATATTAAAAGGTTCAAGATCAAAACAGTTGAACCTGGTAAATAAGGACATTATAAATAACGAACGTTTGCCCTATTCTCATAAACAAGCCAAATGAGGAAACACTCTAAGACAAAGAGGCATTAATATACATGCCATCATGAGGAAATCAGTAAGAGTGAAAAATAAGAAATCAGCGAATAATCTTGGACACAATTTCTCCCTGTTTAATAGCCAGGAAGTGAATGAGACCTTTGAGAAAGAGGAGGTAACCCTCAGAGGAGATGTGAATTTATCATCACTGTTACTTGCGATGGTATTTTTGTGCCTGTTCCCATACAGTCATTCTCACTGTTGCTATACTGGACAGTGGATGAGACACTAGTACTCAGAGGGTATATAAGCCATTGTGAGAAAGCTGAAGTGAAATGATGAACAGTGGATGACCCTTTGCATATGTAGGTGGCATAAATTGTATTATTTTCAGGCGGACAGAGGAACATGGGGAAAGACATCGTATCTGTCAAAAAAATTCTGGTTCAAAGTCATAGAAACTGAACTCTGAATAATTCAAGCAAGAAAAAACTCAAGGGGGTACAGTAACTAAAGTTAGGGAGAAGTCAAAAGATGTGTGATTAATCAGATCCAGGGCTGCAAGTGATGTTATCTACATTCTGTCTCCCCATATCTTGAGATCTCTCTCTATGCATAGGTCAAGATGGCACCAGCAAATAAAAATTCACATTCTTCCAGCTTAGTAACACTGGGATTACAGAGTCATTTTTCCTAATCATCAAGAGAATACACATCAACCCAGTGTAAGACAATATGCTCATCCCTGAATTAGTCACTCATCCAGGGGGATGAGAGATTCTGATTGGCCAGAGCTTCTAATTAGTAACATATTTAATCTCACAATCTTAAGTATGAGCAGATATCGAGAATTACCAGATATCTGAGGAAAGTCTCTAACACACAATATTGGGACCAATACACCTACCAGAGAAAATGCCACCTAGATATGACAGTGGCTTTGTATGGAGAAGACAAATCAGAAAACCAAAAACCTTAAAAGTCTATTGTTAATACCACCAGAGAAGATATTGCAAGCATGAAACAAGAACAAGCTATCATAAAAACACAACATTAAGAAGATAACTATGCCCCTTTAAAAAAAAACTGTTTTTAAATGACAGCACAAATGAAAACCTTGATAGTTGGGTTGGGAGACATATTTCAAGAAGTCTTCCAGAAAGTATCTTAAAAAAGTAATGATTCAGGAAAATAAGAAAATTAAAATAGCAGTCCAGCACATCAAAAAGCCAAATCAGAGGTGCTCCAAAAGATAACAACAGAGGCAAAAAAAACCCCATCAAAGACATAATTAAAGAAAATGTTTTGAATCAAAGGACATATGCTTCTAAATGGAAAAAAACTGACAGAGCAAATAGGGTCATGGATAAAAATAAACACACGAGGACCCATCATCAAGAAATTCAGCATCCTAAGTATAAAAAGATCCTAGATACATGCTGAGAGAAACAGAGACAGAGTGAGAGCAAGAGAGAGAATAAACAGGTCACATATCACTACTGAGAAACTGGGATCATTTCAGACTGCTTAACAGCATTACTGGAAGCTCGAAAACAAAGGCCCAATGCTTTAAAAACAATTTCCCACCAAGAATCCTGTACTCAACCAAATTTATTAGTCAAATGAAAAGGTCTCAAAGACTTACCATCTCATCTTCATAATTCGGAAGCCACTTTAGGGTATGCTTTACTGATGAAGAAATCTGAATACATGCCGGAGAGAGGCGGCCGTGTCGAAGGTGCAGAAGGCAACACAACCGGAGAAGCACAGATGGGAAAGCTTCAGGAGAGATTTCTAGAAGAAAAATGAACACTGTAGGACAATGGGTGTGACTGGACCTCTTGAAAAGAGATTCAGACACTTGCTAAAAAGTATGGTATTTAATTAATATTTAATGCTAAGGACACAGAAAACTTAGCATGCCTATGCAAATTCCTATGCAATTACCAACCACAGGAGAATCGAAAGTATATACAAGGAAAAGTAACCATGTTTTACAACAAAGCTCACCACTGTATAGTATTTATATAGCCATAATAAAGGAGAACACTGGGGAAAGGGAGGATGTTAAATGCTCATTTTCCACAGTGGGAAGTCAGTTAATTTTGCCTGAGCCAAAAAATCAAGCAGCAGCAATTACCGAGAGAAACATGCTATTTAGAGAAATAGAATAGTTAAATAAAAATAAATCAGCTAAGAAAAGAAGAAAGTGATTTTTCTCAATGGGGGCAAATGGCAGGGGAGACATTTGGTTTTATTTAAACCGGTAAAAATATTATATGTGCATTTTATGCTCATTATAACTTTGCACACAGAAATATAACTTTGATAAATACAGATGTTAAAGAAACAAAAACAAATCTTGCATTCTACCTAGCTCATTTGCTTTTCTTAGAAACCCTAAGCTCTAAATGTCTTTGGAATTGTCATGTCAACAACCAGCTAAAAGAAGGTGGCAACAAATAGATCTGGGTTTTGGTGGTGGTGGTGGTGGTGGTGGTGGTGATGTAAATTTACTAAAAGTGACATAAATAAAAAGGAGACTGAATAAGGCATGTTGACAGTAAAATCATTTTTACACCACAATCATTTATTTACACTAACATCGATATTTTTTTTTAAAGATCTATTTTTTCCATAGTAGATAAGTATTGGAAGACTATCATACTTTTCCCTTGAGGGCAATCAATAAAATTACCTTATAGCAACTATTTAATAACTTTTATATTTTTATCATATATAAAATCAGAACAATGCCTTCTGAAATTGGTATGTGCTTAATCAATAACAAACCAGATTTTTTTCTCAGAATCAACTAACTTTATCAGGATGATCAAAAACTGTGAAATTCAAAATAAGCTCTGCTATCATAGAAAGAGGGATTCCCAGGTGGCAGCGTGGTAAAGAATCATGCAGAGACAAAAGAGATGCAGGTTCGACCCTGGGTCGGGAAGATCCCCTGGAGAAGAAAATGGCAACCCACTCCAGTATTCTTGCTGGGAAAATTCCATGGACAGAGAAGCCTGGTGGGTTATAGCTCATGAGGTCACAAAGAGTCAGCCATGTATGAGCACATACACACATCACACATTATAGATAAAAAAAAATAAAATAACTTTCTAGTCAGCTATATCCTAGTTGCAGCCCTCTAGTTGCTCACACTGAGGTATTGTCTGAAGACACAGAAATGTAAGCAGATACAATGGGAAAGGGACAATTATAAGATAACATGGCGAGGGTCCAAATGGGGTTGTGGGAACAAAAGAGAGGGTATGTCTAACCTCCTGAAGATCAGGAGGGCACATTGCAGGCTGAGAACCCCTTCTGAAAGACTACGGGGCTGGAAGCACCGAAGCATGCGTGGCTGGTAGCCTCTGGTCCAGACACAGAGGGTCGCCTGGATGAGGGAGGTCCCAACTCAAAGTAGATGCCAGCCAAAGGGGAGGCCGTTCACCAGGGAGTGAACACATTTACTGGAGTGCAGAGGAGTAAGGTAGTCCTGAGAGATGGAATAAGAACAGGTAAAGTATGGGCTTGGGAATCAAGGTCAGAAGATTAGGAAGAAGACTGGGTCCGGGAGAAAGGAGCCATTCAGAGCTAGGAGGTTTCTCTATAGCCCTCCTGCGAGCAGAAGCAGTCAGCAGGTCATTTGCTACCTCATGCTTGGCCTTGAGTTTCTGTCTTTTTCTAAAAATAGAGTAGAAACACTAATACAAACATTAGCCTTTTAACTGTACAGTTCAAGTGGTGTTAATCATATTCATAGTTGTGTAACAGCCCCTAGAACTTTTCAACTGGTAAAACTGAAAGCGTCACCCATCTGGTTCTCTTCTTAGATTTTTCCCCTCCATGTTGGGAGACCCACCAGATACTGGAAGGACCAGCATCTCCCACTTGACTTCTCCCACTTGGAGGAGTTCAGAACCCAAGTCAGGTACTTTGAAGCTGCAAGTGTAGGGATTTTCCAAAATGTGTTAATGTACTAGGGTGGAATTTTCAAGATTATTCCTTTTTTTTTTTTTTTAAAATAAGCACTTCAGCAAAGATCTACAAGGGGTGGCATCTGGTTTGAATCCACATCTGGTCTGAAAGATCAATACAGCTTAGAGTTCTCAATAAAATAAAAACAGAGAGCCAATTTAATTATTATGCATCTGCTGAGTTTTCTATCCTCAGAGCTAATTATTTTTTGGTAAGGATCTCCACCTTGATTACAGCCCATGTCATACAAAATTTAGAATTCAATCATGTTGTACCCGGCTTTAGGGAGTCAGGCTCAGCAAACACATTTTTATTAGTTAAAAATTCTGGCAAAGGCAGAAACCCTGACAAAGAGAAAAACAAATGTCATCTGATATCACTTATATGTGGAATCTTAAAATGATACAAATGAACTTATATACAAAACAGAAAGAGATGCACAGACGTAGAAAACACATTTATGGTTCCCAAAGGGAAGAGGGTGGTGGGGGAGGGTAAATTAGGAGGTTGGGATTACCAGATACATACTACTACATATAAAACAGAAAATCAACAAGGACCTACTGTATAGCAAAGGGAACTCTACTCAATATTCTGTAATAACCTAAATAGGAAAAGAATCTGAAAAAGAACAGATACATGTAAATGTATAATTGAATCACTTAGCTGTACATCTGAAAGTAACATGACATTGTAAACCAACTATACTCCAAAATAAAATAAAATTTTTTGGAAAAGAAAAAGGAAGGTGGTGGGGGGGGGGGAGACAGACAGACAGACTAGACTTTGGGGTAGAGAGTCTTTAAGAATTTATTTCAATATGAACATATTTCCCCACAAATTAAAATTAGAAGTGTGCATTATAGCACAAGTTATTAATAGCTTTACTCCACTCTGCTTCAGATACTGTGACATCGTCTCTGACAAACAGATTTCAACTACTGGAGATGCTGAGTGAAGTCTGTATCTGACTGTGATCCCCATTAGCTTCATTTTGTCCATCCACTTTGGCACCATTTCTCCAGACCCATCCGATGAGTCTTTCAGCAGGTGAGGGAAGAAGGATAAATTGCAGGAGGTGGCATTCTCGTCCAGTAGTTCCCCTAGTCTGGGGTGTCACAGGTGTTAGGGAAAACCTGACAGCTTCTAAGAAAAGCCTAAACAGCAGACTCTGAGATAGGGATCAGCTTGAGGGAAATTTATTAGGAAATGGCCTAGAAATCAACACCTATGAGGGAAGGGAAGGGAAGGAAACAGGTGGTGGGCAGGAGGAGAAGATGGACCTCAGACAGTCACGGGGGATCTCTTAGGGTGATCAACTTGTCCCAGTTGGCTTGAGTCTTAGCACTTCAAGTCTTGAGTCCTGGGAAACAATTCAGGCCCAGGCAAGCCAGGGATGGCTGGTCACCCTAGGACCTCTAGAGCTGGGATGTCCTGGCAGAAATATCCTGATTGTGACCAGGAGACTGGGCCTTTATGCCCTGGCAGCAACCACTCATTGGTTAGGGGATGTCCCCTTAAATCCCAAAGAGGCATAGCCTTGGATGAAGTGGCTCTCTTCAGTCAAGGGCAATTTCTAGAGAAGGACACACCTGTGAGCTGTCCCTGACCAACTTTTCATCATCTGGGAGAAGGCGTGTTTCAGTCCTGAAGGGAGCAGTATCGGGGGACGCTTGATTTTGCAATAAGTTACTTTCTGGGCTCTTAGAAAGTCTCTGAAAATTGATGGATTCAAATGTGGGTCCAGTTGGTCCCTTACAGAGCAGTCATCCTAATCTGGAGGACCAAGGGCCCAACACTAAATGGCATTTGGGGAAACTCTGGCCAATCTTCCGTCAATTTGAGGAGCTATTCCAGCCCTTTGGTGTGGGGACATTATCATTCAGGTGCTATAAATCCTGGCGGCCTGAACTCGTCTTCCCCATTCATTTCAGCCACTTTGGAGAGGGGTTCTAGCCAGGTCAAGGGCTGCCAATGAGCCCTGAGAGGACAATGGCTGGTCTTACCTGCTGAAGCAAATATAATCTTTCATACACCAGAAGCATGTATTCAGGAATCAGCCAGCCTGCATTCCCATCCACCCCTGACCTGGTGGGCAAGTTGTTCATATTTCTAAACTTCAGCTGCCTCATCTATAGATGAGGCTAATAATGCTTACTTTTTAAGGTTCTTGGGAAGATTAAATGGAATTTAGATAGATACAGTTGGAGAAGGAAATGGCAACCCACTCCAGTGTTCTTACCTGGAGACTCCCAGGGACGGTGGAGCCTGGTGGGCTGCTGTCTATGGGGTCGCAGAGAGTCAGACACGACTGAAGCAACTTAGCAGCAGCAGCAGCAGCAGCAGCAGATAGATAGAGAGGGTTTCCCAGGTGGCTCAGTGGTAAAGAATCTGCCTGCCAATTCAAGAGACACAGGTTCAATCCCTGGGTCAGGAAGATCCCCTGGTGAAGGGAACAGCTATCCACTCCAGTATTCTTGTCTGGAGAATCCCATGGACAGAAGAGCCTGGCAGGCTACGGTCCATGGAATTGCAGAGTCAGACACGACTTAAGCAACTAAACAAGATACATATATCTTAATGGTTAAGATCTCACATGTTCTTGGTTTCATATTTTTGGCTCCACTATTCACTAGCTATATGTCATATGTCTCTGCATAACTTATAAGCATCTATATACCTCAGTTTCCTCATCTGTAAAATGAACTATAGCGAAAATCAAATGTCCATTGAAATGACCATGACTACAGCCTAACCCACAGGCAAGCACTCAGTGTATGTTAACTCATTATTATTCTAAGTCCTACCACAGTGTTTGGCATATAGTAAGTATTCAACAAATAGTCAGTTATTAAGAAGGAGACACAATTCCTGCAATTAGTGATGAAGCCATAACAGAAGACCTCCACCTTCTGAGTATGCTTCTCTTTTCTTTTTCAAATGGGGATCCTGGGTGTTGAAATGTGGAGGAGGTTCGTGTGCCTTCTTGGGAGGTACCTGTGTGAACAGAAGACCTGAGAAGGCCTGGAATGGTATGTGGAGAATAACAGGCTCTGGTTGCTTGGGGCTATGTCTTGGCCCAGTGGTTCTAGAAGTCTGGATCTGAGGCCAACAGACCAACTGAGAATATGTTACAAATGCAAATTCTCAGGCCTCGCCCCCAGACTACTGAATCTAAAACTCTAGGGCTGTGGCCAGGTAATCTGTTTTTTAACAAGTCCTTCAAGGGATTCTGATGCACAAGTTTTAGAGCTCATCTCCTAGGCTTCAGAAAAGAGAGGAAAGAGACCTTAATTTTTTTCATGCTAAATTGGAAGCAGTGCCTCTGGAGACAAGTAACTTCCAGAAAGTGCCTTCATGGATGCCCATCAATGGACATCAACCCTTACAGCTGGCCTTCCACGGAGCAAGCAGTAAGAGAGGACCACAGCCACCACTCTGTACGCTACCTCATAATGGGGAGATGCAGCTCAGCTACTCTGTGTGTGCTCTGCCCATGGGCCCATAGTGGGTGTTCACTAAATAGTGATTGAACTGAGGAATAAGGGAAGATACTCAATATGCCAGCAAATTTGGAAAACTCAGAAGTGGCCACAGGACTGGAAAAGGTCAGTTTTCATTCCAATCCCAAAGAAAGGCAATGCCAAAGAATGCTCAAACTACCACACAATTGCACTCACCTCACATGCTAGTAAAGTAATGCTCAAAATTCTCCAAGCCAGGCTTCAGCCATACGTGAACCGTAAACTTCCTGCTGTTCAAGCTGGTTTTAGAAAAGGCAGAGGAATCAGAGATCAAATTGCCAACATCTGCTGGATCATGGAAAAAGCAAGAGAGTTCCAGAAAAATATCTATTTCTGCTTTATTGACTATGCCAAGGCCTTTGACTGTGTGGATCACAATAAACTGTGGAAAATTCTGAAAGAAATGGGAATACCAGACCACCTAACCTGCCTCTTGAGAAATCTGTATGCAGGTCAGGAAGCAACAGTTAGAACTGGACATGGAACAATAGACTGGTTCCAAATAGGAAAAGGAGTACGTCAAGGCTATATATTGTCACCCTGCTTATTTAACTTATATGCAGAGTACATCATGAGAAATGCTGGGCTGGAAGAAACACAAGCTGGAATCAAGATTGCCTGGAGAAATATGAATAACCTCAGACATGCAGATGACACCACCCTTATGGCAGAAAGTGAAGAGGAACTAAAAAGCCTCTTGATGAAAGTGAAAGAGGAGAGCGAAAAAGTTGGCTTAAAGCTCAACATTCAGAAAACGAAGATCATGGTATCCGGTCCCATCACTCCATGGGAAATAGATGGAGAAACAGTGGAAACAGTGTCAGACTTTATTTTTGGGGGCTCCAAAATCACTGCGGATGGTGACTGCAGCCATGAAATTAAAAGACGCTTACTCCTTGGAAGGAAAGTTATGACCAACCTAGATAGCATATTCAAAAGCAGAGACATTACTTTGCCAACTAAGGTCCGTCTAGTCAAGGCTATGGTTTTTCCAGTAGTCATGTATGGATGTGAGAGTTGGACTGTGAAGAAGGCTGAGCGCCAAAGAATTGATGCTTTTGAACTGTGGTGTTGGAGAAGACTCTTGAGAGTCCCTTGGACTGCAAGGAGGTCCAACCAGTCCATTCTGAAGGAGATCAGCCCTGGGATTTCTTTGGAAGGAATGATGCTAAAGCTGAAACTCCAGTACTTTGGACACCTCATGAGAAGAGTTGACTCATTGGAAAAGACTTTGATGCTGGGAGGGATTGGGGGCAGGAGGAGAAGGGGACGACCGAGGATGAGATGGCTGGATGGCATCACTGACTCGATGGCCGTGAGTCTGAGTGAACTCCGGGAGATGGTAATGGACAGGGAGGCCTGGCGTGCTGCAATTCATGGGGTCGCAAAGGGTCGGACACGACTGAGCGACTGAACTGAACTGAACTGATGCAGAGGACAAAAGTCCTCAATGTGTTCTATTGCTCAAGCTTCTATCACCTCTTCTTCACGGGAATCCTGGCCCAAGCAACTTCTTGCGTGTGGGCCTCCTTACTCCACACCTGTGTACCTCAGCATAGCTGTTGAACTGAAAAAGCATATGATTTGTTTGAGACTAGAGATATGGCCATCCATCACCTTAACAACCTATGCCGCCAGGCTCTCTGCCCCCACACTCAACTTTCTAAAATATCAGAGATTTATGAAATCAGAAGAAAAACCACTGAAAAATCTCCCTCCATCCAGAGGTTTTGATGTTCAGTATAAACCCCTTGCTATTAACCACAGAAGTGGAATCTTACTATAATCATACACATGAAAACTACAGTAGCTGAGAAAATGTTGAAACACTTGTTACTGAATTTTTAAGATAGGAAAGCATCTGGGAGTCCTGTTGGCCACAAATGGCTCCATATTTTCTAAATCTCTAAAACAAAATGTGTAAGTTAGACTCTTCTGCTCTAAGTTCCATATGGCTTTAATTAATTCACAATGTGAGTAAATGTATTTCCACTTAATGGAAAAGGCTTTTGGCAGTAGGACCACTTACTTTGCAGTAGTTAATGGAGCATTAAGAAAAAGACAGAAATATTAATCACATTTGGAAACATGGCTAGCTTTGGGGTTAGGCTATTAACCACGTATAGTGCCACTTATAGAAATGATACAAAATGTTCAAGGAAATGATTATCCTATTATTAACAGAATCTTACAAAAATTAATAAACCAAGAAGCAATATTTTCTAAAAATAAGCAAACAGAAAACATTTTATTTCCTGCAACTGAAAAATGCCTTCTTCCCAGTTAAATGTCTTATTATTTCAAACATGAGACTTTATCATTTGTCACATCTACTCAAAGAAAAATGAATAGAAGGAATAGACATATCAGAATTCTTGGTCATAAGATTTGTAGGAAGTGGGATTTCCCTGATGGTACAATGGGTAACAATCCACCTCCCAATGCAAGGCACAGGGGTTTGATACCTGGCCCAGGAAAATTGCACATGCCATGGGGCAACTAAGCCTATGAATCACAACTACTGGGCCCATACTCTAGAGATCAGGAGCTCCAACTACTGAGTCCAGGCACACTAGAGCTCACGCTCTGCAACAAGAAGCCTGCCACCACAGCTAGAGAGCAGCCGCCACTCTCAGCAACTGGAGAAAGCCCATGGGCAGCGACGAAGACCCAGTGCCACCAAAACTAAAACAAACACATAATTTGCAAAAATTTTTTTAAAAAAGGTGCACAGGAAATGCTGTTCTTAAAAAAGACAGACTTCCCTGGCAATCCAGTGGTTAAGACACTGTGCTTTCAATAGGGGGTGCAGGTCCAATCCCTGATCAGGGAACTAAGATCTCATATGCTGCATGGCACGGTCAAGAAAGAAATGCAATGATATAAAATAAAGAGAGGGAAACTGTAAATTCCTCAACAACAAAGGTGTCATGAAAATCTCAAGAGCAGCTACCTTAAAAAGCACTGCCTTCTGCTTCCAAAAAGGCCGTCTTTCATGTTATTGATTTCTACCCACGGAATGAGGGCACTGACTGAGTGACTGAGCATGTATGGACACAGAACACCAAGGTCATTTCATTCCCCAATTTATAAAAATTGGCTTTCAGGCTGAACACATGGGACAATGATGAATGCTGCTTCATTTAGAGCAGACAGAACATCCTGGCAGCGTCAAAAACCGTATTTGGTAAAGTGGCAAAGTATGTGAACACAGTTTTTGAGGAATAAGATGGTGCTGGATGTACTCCAAGATAGTACACACCAGCCCATTGAGAAAGCCAAGATATACAGCCGAGATGTGTTAGTTTGCTAGGGCTGCCACAACAGAATACCACAGACTGGGTGGCTTTAACAATAGAAATTAATTTTCTGACACTTCTGGAGGCTGGAAGTGCAAGATCAAGGGGCGAGCAGGTTTAGCCTCTTCTGAGGCTTCTCTCCTTGCCTTGCAGACAGCTGCCTTCTTGCTGTGTCTTCACGTGGTTGTCCTTCTGTTTGTGTTTTTTTGGGTCCTAATCTACTCTTCTTATAAGGACACCAGTCATACTGGAATGAAAGTGATGAACGTGAAAGTCGCTCAGTCGTGTCCGACTCTTTGTGACCCCACGTACCATACAGTCCATGGAATTCTCTAGGCCAGAATACTGGAGTGGGTAGCTGTTTCCTTCTCTAG
The DNA here is from genome assembly GCF_032405125.1 of Capricornis sumatraensis. Lineage (NCBI taxonomy): Eukaryota > Metazoa > Chordata > Mammalia > Artiodactyla > Bovidae > Capricornis > Capricornis sumatraensis. The sequence goes on along the minus strand of NC_091092.1, from coordinate 132,474,002 downwards.
GGGATCTTCTCAACCGAGGGATCGAACCCAGGTCTCTTGCACTGCAGGTGGATTCTTTACCAGCCTAGGCACCAGGGAATAGGGTGGCTATTCATATTGGAATAGGGTCACCCAAATGATCCAATTTTAACTAAATTACATCTTCAAAAGTTCCATTTCTAAATACAGTCACACTCTGAGGTACTGGGGGTTAGGGACTTCAATACATGAATTTTGAGGGGAGAACACAATTCAGACCATAACAGGAGACAACACAATTCTTCTACTTTGAGACTGGAGCTTTGCTTCCATTATTCACTTAATGAACAAATAACTGTTGTGAATCTCAACTGTAATCATTGTAATTCAAGAGGGACAGGTGGGGTGAACAAAGTTTATATTAGGAGGAATTAGCTTGGCAAGAGAGGTGAATGAAAATCATCCCTAAGCAAGTAACAATTCAATCAAGAGCTGAAAAATTGTTAGTTATGGAGTGAATGAACGAGAGATGGAGGTGTTTTAGAAGACAGCGTATACAAAGACACCCATGTCAGGCCACAATGTGTGAAGAAGGGGAAGTCTGGGACAAGACGAAGCTGGAGAAACAGGTAGAAGCCAGCCAGGAAGGATCTAATGCTTTTGTGTCTAGTTGATGAGTACTGACGTTAATGTGTTTTAAACTTAGGGAGGAGGACAAGGGTGGAAATGATCCTACCACTTTGATTATAGTGTGAAGAATGGATCATAGGCAGCAGCAGAGAGGAAGTGGGCAAGCAAGTGAGGTGGTGTTTGTAGAGGTTCAGGAGATGGTGGGGAGGCAAAAGAAGCGGACAGGTTTTTCTTCTGTTTTAAAAATTTGGGGACAGGCTAAAAACTATTTAAGAAGTAAAATCAAAAGGATCTAATTGATGACAGATTGGAAGTGTATTGGGGAATGGTGACGAAGAAGAGAGATGAACTGAGGATTACTAGGATTCGGCCTTTGAAACCTGGATGAACAGTGTTAACATTCCCTGAAATAGAGATCAATAGGATAGTACAGCGTGTTGGAGGAAAGGTCGTATTTTCCTTAGAATACAGTTGAGTTTGAGTTGCCCTCAAGAGATCAAATAAGTATGAAGTAGACAATTAGATATGCAAGTCTGGAGTACAGACTAAAGGTTTGGGCTAAACACACAAATGTGTCAGTTGTTTCCTTTCGGATGGCAACTGAAAATGAACACATAGAGGAAATCATCCAGAGAGAGTGTACAGAGTGAGAAGGGGAGTAGGTGTAGAATCAAGTCATGAAGAACTTTAATATGTAATTGTTAGTTGGAGACCGTGAGGGAGACCAGGCAGCAGAGAAATAAAAGGAGAAAAAAATGGCCCAGTGTCAAGGTGTCAAAAGAGTATTGCAGGTTTCTGCAGTCAATTTGTGTAATGTCACTGACAGATTAAGATGAAAATGCCCTTTGTATTCACTGACATGGAAGTCTTCAGTGATGTGATGGGGCAGAACCCACATGGGAATGGTTGGAGAGTGATAAAAGGTGATGAAAAAGAAATGAGTTGCTTCAGTCTAGCTCCCCCAGAAAGCGATCCTGAGACTAGGATCTGACTTAAAGTGTTTTATTTGGGAGAAATCCCAGGAAGCACCAGTAAGGAAGGGGGCAAGTGAGAAGGAAAGGGAAGGAAGCACGCAAAGGGTAAGACACTGAGCACGTTAATGCTGTGAGCAATCGTCGTTCAGCCCTACTGGGGATCTCTGGCAGAAATGCAGAAAATAACTCAGTCATGCTCATTCCACCCGGATGCTGGGATGTTGCACTTGTCCTCCAACTCCCAGCCATCGATGGCTGAGGGATAGTCCCTAGGGCACGAGAGACAGCTCAGAGAAGTCTCAAGGGGAGTATACAGGGTACTTAAAGTAGGATGCCACTGGCCTGTACCCAGAGTTGAGTGGAGGTAAGGGGGTCACTGACTGCATATGCCTCATGGTAGTATGGATAACTCAAGACATTTGGGGATGATGAATAGGAGGGAGATACCGAGTTGGCTGGAGTGAGACAGAAGGTTAAGAGATTATTTTGTTGTTTTAAATGGAGAGATTTAAGAGCTCATGGGAAGGGAATAATGACAGGGAGACAGTAAGCATATATTTTTTTAAACGCTAATCATTTAGATGAAGTGACTCTTTATTGTTTGTACCACTGTGGACAGATATGTCACCTTGCATATTCCATATTTTATTTATTTCCACACCATGTGTAATCACGATTACTGCCTATACTGAAAGGTTGCCGCTATGAGCCATGAACGACCCTGTGATTCTTGGCCTCCAGAGGAGAGGAATTTGATCTGGGGCCAGTGATGAGGCTTGATCACTCAGAGCTTTTGTGTAATAAGTTCTTATTAAAGCATAAAAAAGATAGAACAAGTTTCTGACATAGACATTAGAAGAGGGCAGAAAGAGTGCCCCCCTTGCTAGTTTATAGCAAGAAGTTATATACCTATTAGCAAGCTGCTAATTAGAGAAAGGAAATGCCTCAAAACTGAGAGTGGCACTAGGCCCCTCACCCACAACATGCATTTTGAGATAGTATTGGCACAAGGTGAGTCATCCCCGCCATGAAACAATTGGCATGAATCTTGAAGAAAGGCAGATTTTCAAGCAAATACATAGTCTCATTAACACAGCTTAAGAAAAACATTTCCATAAGAAAAACACAATGGTTAGCTCAAGGTTTGAGAAAAGTTTAAGTTAAGGTGGAACCAGGTATTGGTCATGGCAACACAGAATTTTAAAAGAAATCTTTTAATTTTGTATACTTCAGTTCAGTCACTCAGTCGTGTCCAACTCTTTGTGACCCCATGGACTGCAGCACGCCAGGCCTCCCTGTCCAACACCAACTCCCAGAGCTTACTCAAACTCATGTCCATTGAGTTGGTGATGCCATCCAACCATCTCATCCTCTATTGTCCCCTTCTCCTCCCGCCTTCAATCTTTGCCAGCATCAGGGTCTTTTCTAATGAGTCAGCTCTTCACATCAGGTGGCCAAAGTATTGGAGTTTCAGCTTCAGCCTCAGTCCTTCCAATGAATATTCAGGACTGATTTTCTTTAGGATGGACTAGTTGGATCTCCTTGCAGTCCAAGGGACTCTCGAGAGTCTTTTCCAACACCACAGTTCAAAAGCATCAATTCTTTGGTGCTCAACTTTCTTTATGGTTCAACTCTCACATCCATACATGACTACTGGAAAAACCACAGCTTTGACTAGATGGACCTTCGTCAGCAAGGTAATGTCTCTGCTTTTTAATATGCTGTCTAGGTTGGTCATAGCATTTCTTCAAAGGAGCAAGCATCTTTTCATTTCATGGCTGCAGTCACCATTTGCAGTGATTTTGGAGTTCAAGAAAATAAAGTCTGTCACTGTTTCCATTGTTTCCCCATCTATTTGCCATGGAGTGATAGGACCGGATGCCATGATCTTAGCTTTTTGAATGTTTAGTTTTAAGCCAGCTTTTTCACTCTCTTCTTTCACTTTCATCAAGAGGCTCTTTAGTTTCTCTTCACTTTCTACCATAAGGGTAGTGTCATCTGCATATCTGAGGTTATTGATATTTCTCCCAGCAATCTTGATTCCAGCTTGTGCTTCATCCAGCCTGGCATTTTTCATGATGTACTCTGCATATGCAAGTTAAATAAGTAGGATGACAATATACAGCCTTGATGTACTCCTTTCCTGATTTGGAACCAGTCTGTTGTTTCATGTCTGGTTCTAACTGTTGCTTCTTGACCTGCATACAGATTTCTCAGGAGCCAGGTCAGGTGGTCTGGTATTCCCATCTCTTTCAGAATTTTCCAGTTTGTTGTGATCTACACAGTCAAAGGCTCTGGCATAATCAATAAAGCAGAAATAGATGTTTTTCTGGAATTCTCTTGTTTTTTCGATGATCCAACGGATGCTGGTAATTCGATCTCTGGTTCCTCTTCCTTTTCTAAATCCAGCTTGAACATCTGGAAGTTTACGGTTCATGTACTGTTGAAGCCTGGCTTGGAGATTTTGTATTCAAATTATGTACAGAGAAGGGGAAAAAAATGTCTGACACTTGTAGTTTGTTTCCTCCTGCTGACTAACAGAGAGAAAAAAAATGTCTGACACTTGCAGTCTATTTCCTCCACTTGGGGACCTCTAGCCTTCCTGCCTGTTACCCTCTCAATAGTTATCAGCTGGCAGAAATCTCTGTAAATAAGATCAAAATCATGACCTGCATTAAATGACTTCCTGTATAGTTTCTAATCTAAGAATCTGCTAAGAGGCTAACTGGGAAGGACTAAAGGAAGAAGCATATTGGGCTGTTTTAGGGGGTATTAAAGTGGCACCATTGTGGGAGAATTTCATTTTCAAATGGGAGTTATAGATCAACATATTCCTCAGAATGCTATATATATATTCTTCTGGGTAACTGAAATATATTAAAAAATGATGTAAGCTGAATTTTTAGATGAGTCTCTTCAATTTACACCAAATTCATCATTCTAGTTCCACTATTGAGTTTTTTCCCCTGCCAAAGTACCTTATGTCAGAGCCAGGAAAAGCTTTTAGTCTCTGCTTATTTGCATTCCATTTCCTAAATTTAGCATATATCTAACCAAATCAAATATGCATTTGGCAATTTGCAACATCTCTAACTACTCATGGAGCTTAGGCATTAAGATACACAGTTTTACAGAAACATCAAAGTGTGTCCACTAAGGTTTCTCTTGGAATTTGATTTTTTAATTTTCATTTCCATTTATTATTAATTCAATAATTTTAATAATTATTTGTTCAGCACAAATCCATATGGCATGTGCTTTGAATATGATAATAAGTGATTACAAAATAGAGTAAGTGATTCAGGTATGTTTACACAAATGTAGATTAGCATTCATTTACTTCACTCATTATGTCTTTTTTATGTGATGCAAATCACAGAAAACCTAATTAACATAAAGACGTTTATTGTTATTACATGAAGTCTGTTGGTAGTTGATGTAGGATTAGCTCAGAAGGGCAATGGTGTCACCAAGGACCCTGAGTCTTTACCTTCCTTGGTTTTATTGGCCCAGCTCTAAAGAGAACATCTTCCCAAAGCAGAATTCAAAGCACTAAGTGGAGGAAGAGGCAAAAAGGTTTTTTCTTTGTGAGATTTTAATGTTTTTGCTTCTCCAGAATCTCCCCTACAAGGCTGCCATTCCATCTCCTGCTAGAACTGGGTCACACACTCACCCATCAACCGACCACTAACCAAAGGAGAAGAGGACTGCCATTATGGTTTCATGAATCATGGTTCACCCTCTAGTGCTGGATCCAATTTTTCCCAAGTAAAACTAGGGTTTTGATAGCTGTGAACAGGAAAGAATGGTCCTGGGTAGGCAGCCAAAGATGTCTATCACAAGTTTAGTGTCATACATATTCTTCTAAACATAATAGTCAATATTTACTGACAACATTCTAAATACACACACACGAGGTTCCATGAAGAGATCATTCGTGTGACTGTCATGGATGGCGTCATTTTCTATCAGCCAAGGAATAGGACCATGGCTGCCTCCTTATTAAGATCACCCTCTTGGGAATACAGTCCTGTTGTTGATTCCGTTGAACAGTATTTTCAATGCTGAATCACTGATATGAACAGTACAGTTCAAAGATCTAGACTATAAGGTCCCTTTGACCACAGGGTAAGGAATCTTTGTCTACAAAATGTATACAGAACAACTATACAATATCATTACGTGGCAGAAGAAGGACTTAAAAATCCCCTTTTCTCTGCAGTCTTTGACTCTTTGAGAAACCTTGTGGAGTCATCACCTCGCCGCGTCCTCTGTCATTTCTACGGTTATGACGGTGTGTACACATCTAATTCTCTAATCATCTTTCTTCATTTTAGTTTGTCCCCAGTCATTTCTTCCCTGCTCACCTTTGCACTTTTCTCATTAAAAAAAAATTTTTAATTAACTATTTTAATTAGAAACTCATTACTTTATAATATTGTGGTTTTGTCATACATCAACATGAATCAGCCAGGGGTGTACAGGTGTCCCCCTGTACATTAATGTAAAGCGATGTTCTCTAATCATCTTTCTTCATTTTAGTTGGTCCCCAGTCATTTCTTCCTTGCTCATCCTTGCATTTTTCTCATTTTTTACCAACCATCTTGGAGCTCCATTTTATGCCTCATATCTTTTTTCACTTTGTATTTGCCAACTTCTAATATGTCAAAAAACAGTAAGTACAAACACCCACATACATGCTGAATGCAAGGGGGTTGTATTTTCCTAGCCTACAGTAGACTGGATGGGAAAAGTGAGACCAGAGGAGAAAAATACATTGGCTCTTCTGATCTGGGTTAGATCAGAAGATACTAATTATAGCCTCTCTATGGTTAATGTATTCTTTTTTTAAGATTGCTATTCAATATTGAGTAGATGCAAAATAATTTATAAAGTACATGTGTATAATAAAGAATTCCAAAACTATAAGCACATGTGAACACTTGCTTCTTTAACAGTCCCCAGTGACCCATTCTCATTTGCATCCCATCCTGCCCCTCTGAGATAACCACGGTCTGGAATTCTGTGGTTAACTTTCTCTTGCTTTTCTTTATAATTATTTTTTTCTTTATAACTGTTTAATTTCATGTGTTTTTGAACTTTAAAAATACAATCATCATACTGTATACATTCTCCTGGAACCAACATTTTCACTGAACATTATGTTTTGAGATTCATTCACACTTTTATGTGTAGCTGTAACTAATTTTCCTTCAACAGCTGTACAGTGATCCAAACAAGTGTTAATTGTATGGGTGCTCACTCTGCAAAACTTTTTTTTAAAAAGTTCTATCTTTGCATTTTTGCCTAATTTCTTGGATGTGTTACATCTCACAATGAGAAGTTTAAACAGTTTGGGGGTAACAAAAAACAGAACCCAGAGAAATGGGCAGGAGGCACTGGGGAAGGAGGGGTGGAGGGAAGTGGGGGGTGCAGCTATGGTTTGTGTGGTGGGAAGACCCAGTTCTACTCTCCCTGCTTTGGACCTAGTTGCCTCAAGTTTCCTGAGTACCCAAGACTAGGGGGAGAAACTGCTTCAACAGAGAACCCCAGCAATAATCAGCCTGTCCTTCTTAGGACAGTGACCCATGCCTGGGTTTTGGTGGTCTTATTTGGTGGTCCCCAGTTTTCTGCACGACGGAGAGCTATAGCAGCCTCGGCTCAAGCACCAAGGGGCCCTGGGAGGCTCCCATTGACAGAGGGTGAAAATAAGCTCTAAACTGGGAAAGCAGCATCGTCAGGGATGGAAACATATTAGAGGCAGCAACTGATGGACAACATCTCCCTGATACAGAAATCTAGAGGTGTGAGCTGTGCTAGTGGGTAAAACTAGAAGGGAGAGATGCAATAACAACACAAGACTCAAGTCCCAGACCCTTGCTTTTGTAATTTTGTTTTTACCACACCCGCCTTCTGTAATTGTCCTTCATCCAATTTCTGGCCTGGAAAGCATCTTTTCCTGGCATTGTGGTTTCCCAGCCCACAGTATATTGAAAGTGAAAAGCATGATCACATAGTACCACTATCTGATCACCTGCTATTTTGCAAGAAGGTAGAAAATGAAAGGTCAGAGCATTCCCTGAGTGGAATGACATGGGGCCACCATCACCTGTATCAATACTCATGGGAGTTGTCTCTGTTTCATTATACAGCATAAAGATAGGTGTTCTGACTGAAACTGCCCCTAAAGGGAAGCTTAAACCATTCTTGCTATAGTCTAAAAAGGAAAATAAGAAAATTTATGTACCTTATCTTATTGATCTCAAGATGTATATATTCCCTCTCATTTCACATCTCTGAACCTGGATGTAACTGTCCATTTGTGACCTAGTTTTATGTGTCTGAGCATGCTCAGATTTGGCCATGACTACTGATACTGCTATCATTTCAACAGTCATATACATTCATTGTTGGGCTTCCCTGGTGGCTCAGCGGCAAAAAATCCCGCCTGCAGGAGATGAGGGTTCGATCCCTGGTCTGGAAAGATGCCTTGGAGGATGAAATGGCAACCCACTCCATTATTCTTGCCTGGGAAATCCCGTGGACAGAGGAGCCTGGTGGGCTACAGTCCATGGGGTCAGAAAGAGTCAGACACGGCAGTGAAAAAACAACAACAATAAGGTGCATTGTTGGCATCTCACTCGTTGAGTTTAGTTGCCATTTTTAAAATGGCTTCCTAAGTGTACAGTGATTTGAGATTGAAATAAAATGTTAACGGGTACATAGAAAGGCATAAAACAGTATACTGACATGACTTGGATAGTTGAGAAGCAAATGCCCATCACCACTGGAGGAATAACTACCTGTTCCATGCCTCACACAGAGCAAATAGCCAAGTGCTCTGTGGGGTCAAAAAGGAAAATACTCACAAATGAGTGAAACTACACTACATTTTGCTATTGAGATACATGGAAAAGTATTGCTTATTGACACCAAACCTTGAGACGGAGACTGAAGAAACTGTCAAATTGCTCGAAAAAGATGAAAATGGTTTCAAAAGAAAAGAGGCCATTGTGACCAATTCATGCATCACTATCATAAAGGAGCAGAATATCAAAGTATCAGAAACTTCCTGCTGAAATTGACCAGAAGCTGATGCTAAACTTCCAGCTGTGTTGCTCAATTACTACAGTTGTGTCAGACTCTTTGCGACCCCATGGACTGTAGCCTGCGAGGCTCCTCTGTCCACGGAATTCTCCAGGCAAGAATACTGGAGTGCACTGCCATGCCCTCCTCCAGGGGATCTTCCCAACCCAGGAACTGAACCCTTGTCTCCTTCATTACAGGAGGATTCTTTACCACTGAGCTACCAGGGAAGCCCAAACTTCCAGCTATATATCGTTTAATAAGGAAATATAAGACAATGAAGCAAGTAGGCAGTAGTAACGAAACCAGTGTTCTTCAATGTGCTACAAAACTATACTGTCAATATTAAAGACCGGAAAAAGTCCCCACTGCAAACACAAGGTTAAATTCATGAGAAAGCACTGTAGCAATTTAATCAACAGGTTTTTTTCCTTCTTAGTGGTATGTAACAGCAAGTGTTGGAATCTTTATCACAATACAGTACATCCAGAAAATGTTCCATAAAACTTCTATATTATAAAAAAATTTAACAAAGTTTTGATAGACAAAGAAGAGACTTGAAAAAATATTTCTAACAGAGAACAGACAGTAGGCCAGTATAAATAATACACAAAGCACTCTTAAAAATTGCCCAAAAGGGAAAATCAACCTACCAAAAGAAGGGGATAAAGAATCTGAAAAGATATTTTCTGGAAGGGTAAATCCATTTGGCCAATGAACAAAAATACTAATCAGGATAATATTTTTTAAAGTAGTAAGACATCACGTTACATTTACCAGACTGGCAAACCTTTGAAAGAATCATAACATTCATTGCTAATAGGAGAAAGAGTAGTTTCAAAATCTACTAGTGGAAATGTGAATTACGACATTTCTTTTGGAAAGTGATTAGGTAGCATCTATTGTAATTGATAAAAATATATACTTTAACCCAGCGGTCCCTTTAATAAAAGACTCTCCTGCAGAAATAAGAGTACTACAAATAAAGAAGTCAAGGACTGCAGCAGCTTGTCAGCAGTGTCCCGCCCCTATATGCTCACTTAATTGCATGACTGCCCACCAGTCTGCCTGCCAACCAGACAGTACATACATTTCTTTGAGAGCATTGCTGGAGCCTTGCTTGGCCATACTTACAAAGTACTAGGGAGTGAATGCTCCCAAGCCCACAGTCAATCACTGGTGTGAAATGGTATAAACACCCTGGTTCTCTCACCCTTGGATAAAAAAATCCAGAAGCACATTTTCTATTACTGGCTCTGAGAGCTCTCCAATGGAATTAAGTTCCAATTGTCCACAGAGACAGCAGTCTGGATAACGCACCATTCATGGGCTGTCTTCCTGCCCCTGTCTCACTTTCCCACTTCCCTGCTGGGAGTTCCATCTCACTCTCAAAATAAATGACTACACTGAAATCCTACGGAAGCACACCATTTTGGTCACGTTATGTGCATGGTGGCCAGCACTTTCATATACATGTAACCTGACAGCGCTTGTCTACATGTCATGCCTCTTACTTCTTCTCCCTGCCCCAAGGTTTCCTCAACACCACAGCATAGGCCGCTCAGAGGAATCCACGTGACCCTCATGCAAATACAAGCAGAAAGCATGTGTGGGAATGAACGTGTGTAGATCTACCGTTGGTCCCTGGGGCTGGGGTAAATGTTCCTTCCTTTGTGCCCTGGGCGGACAACTCTGAGATGCATCTCCTAAGTCCTGGGAGGGGCCTGGGTCATCCAGCGTGAGTAGCCTAGAGCAGGAAAAGCCACAGTGGCTCAGTGGTAAAGAATCCCCCTGCCAATGCAAGAGACATGGGTTCGATCCCTGGATCGGGAAGATCCCCTGAAGAAGGAAATAGTAATCCAGTATAGTAACTCTAGTATTCTTGTCTGGGAAATCCTATGAATAGAGGAGCCTGGCAGGCTACAGTTTATGGGGTTGAAAAAAGAGTTGGGGATGACAACAAGCTTAGGGTAGGAGCTGACTGCATGACACATCTTTGCATCGGCTTTCCTACTTCCCAAATTTACCAACTGATCCTCCTCATCCCAGCTTCAAGCTTTTTCTCCTACATCCTTGGCTCAGGTCTTAAATAAACTCTCTGCATACAAGCCATTTTCTCAGGCTCTGTTTTTGGAAAACCACAGGCTAAGAGATACAGATACTTGTAAACTGTCCACACTCACTCTGTGATAACTCCGTAGTATCTTTACACAACTCCTATAAAATGGTTTCACAGCACTGTTAGAGCACAGAGAAGAAAAAATAATCCACAGTAGCACTCTGACTTTAACCTTGAAGAGGGGAGGAATTAACTAGCAAGGGTGTAAGAGGTGCCTGTTGCAGTATTAGGGAGAGGTCTCTGCCAGTGGCGCTGAGGTTAACTGACGCAACACTCTCTTGCATGACTAGACTTCCAGTGAAGCAGAGCATTCAAAGGGAAAATGCAAGTTCTGATAGGGAGCCTGGGGAAAGGCCCACAGCAAACTCGAAAGCTTGCTCATGAGGAAATACAGTGTGGATACATCAGGCTATTGATTTTTACTAAATATAAGGAGCCTTCAGACAGCTAGATTTGCTTTGATGGATGCATTTGGGAATGAAATGTGTGTTCCCCGGCATGCAGTCTCTCCCCCACTGAAAATCATACTCAGGCCAGCTTCATGAAACCTTCCTTCTCACCTGAAAGGCATGCCTCCAGTCAACTGCTAAGTGCCAGGGATGTGGCTGTGACTCAGTATGGGTGAGTGCTCTAAAAAGGGAGAAGGGAGTTAGAAACTCCGACCTTGCCTATTCTGGGGGGTCCTGCGGATTCTGCTGGTCAAGACTCAGTAAGTCAAGCTCTGTACAGGGGCGGGGTGGGGGGGTGGGGGGGTGGGGGGGTGGGGCGGGCTGGTTGTGGAGCAGGAGAGCAAGAGGCTGATAGGCAACAATGTCTTTTCCCTGCCATAACTACAGACGTGTATGCTGGGGGTCAGGACTAAGAAGGAAGGCTGGCCAGTTCTGAATTTCCCAGATCCAAGAGAAGCTGCCAGATGAACTCAGAACAACTCCATCCTGCTGGGAGGATCTCACTGACATTATGTCATTATAACCAGGTCTCCAGATGGCATAAGTCTACAGTTATCTCTCACCTAAATGTATTTCATTTTCCCAGATATTAGAGCGTAGTTTGGGGTGCATACACAACATACCAGTAAGGGTAAATTTCAATAGTACTCTTCATTTCAAAGAAATCAAAACAAAAATTCTTTCTGTTTTTAATCCCAAACCATCATTCCATGGATGTTAGAGCAGATTTCATAAAAGCCTGAATTTGTTTCTATTCCTACCTTATCATTTTGAATTGAGAAAAAATGTAAAGTATTTAATAGATATAATGTTTAGGTTGCGAAGAATTAGAAGAGTTCATACAAAGATATGAAAAACTTAAATCTTAAAAATGCATTTAAAAGTGGCACTCCTTAAAGAGTAACCTTATTGGAGCCATGATAATAGAAAATATATTTCTCTCTTTTCAATTAAACATACTGTATATGTTTAGGTTATAAGAGAAAAACTGGTAGAAAATAGTAAACCTATATTTGATTCCTTTTAAGTAGTTATTTCCTCTGGAAGGGAGATAATTTGGAGGAGATATTTCCGGAAATTTTCATTAAACCAGCACAGTATATGTCTTCCTATATAATATTATCAGAAGAGAAATTTCAATTTAAATGAAATAAGATAACACTACACTTCTTTCCTGGAAATGTATAAATACAACCGACAAAATCAAAACTAATTTTTTTCTGTTTTGTAGACTATAGGTAAGAAAACAAATGTTCCTGTTGAGGGCTGAATGAAACTATAATTAAAATGAATGAAAATTACAAATATACTATATGTTTGCAGGCCTAATTTGGTTCTGCATAAAATTTTAATTGAGAAGTTGAATACGGGTCTCAAAGCTGAATATTTGTACATAAATGTAAAATCCCCAAACAGCTATATTGTGAAAGAAATGCCACAATTTTTCAACCCTCTCAAAATTTAGAGTAATACAAAGATTATCACGGAATTACACTTTTAATTCAGAATAGAGAGCAATTCTTTTCCAAGTGACTTCAAAGCTGCCGCAGGCTTCCCAGGTGGCTCAGTGGTAAAGAATCCACCTGCAATGCAGGAGACCTGAGTTTGATCCCTGGCTCAGGAAGATCCTCTGAAGAAGGAAATGGCAACCCATTCCAGTATTTTTGCCTGGGGGATCCCATGGACACAGAGCTACAGTCCATAGGATCTCAAAGAGTTGGACTGAACTGAATACACACACATTCATCACTCAAAGCTGCCACAGCCTTCTGGAATATTCTCAGGGCTTCACCACAAAAGGCTCTTGGAAGCATCTAAGTATTTCCAACAGACGTACTGGAGAGCAGAGAGCAGACAGAGAGGAGATGACTAATATATTTTTATCTGATTCTTAGGGCCAGAGACAGAAGTCACCCAATACTGGCAGTTCAGTAGGATTCCTGCTCATCTTGAATCGCTGCCATTTTTCCATTGACCCCCAGGTCATGACTATCAGAGTCTCTCTCTTCCTTGCCCAACACTGTCCAGGTGTCAACTTTCAAAACCATTTAATGAGGCTTGCAGGTTGACACAAACCACACCATGCATGTTTTGTGGCAGGGGTAGATGCTGGGCCCTGGCAATAAACCTGACCATGCACACGAGGGCTCAACAGAGATGTCGGAAGAGATCTAGCCATCAGGCGTGGATGGTGTTCAGGGCAAGATGGCTGCCTCTTCAGTTCAGGCAAACGCTCACACCCAGGGAAGAGGGGACGTGATCTGCACTCGTCCTGGAGGATGGAGCCTTTCCTGTATGACCCAGGTCCTTGGTCTGTGGAAGATCCCACAGCCAAGTGTCTGTGAGCCTGTGTATGGGCAACTGTGCCTTATCCAACGACGAGAAACGTGGTTTAATGAGTACTGTCGGGGGGACGAGATTAGGCTCTGGTTTTCAAAGAAAAGCTGAGAACCAGACAGACTGCTGGAGGAAGAACTGTAAATGGAGACTGATGCCGAAGCACAGCCCTGCTCTGGGATGTGGGGAGCATAAGAGGCTGGGGGGGGGGGCTCAGGTTGGGAACTCAGCTGCCAACAGTTAGACACCAATGGGCAGGAGGAAGGAACCCCCACCAAGAGGAAGGGCCACTGTGATCTGCACTCATTCAATAATGACAGAGGCTTTTTACAGAGGCAATGATGGAACTTCCAGCTCAGCCTCATGACTGAAGTGCCTAAGTATTTATTTCCCCTCTGAGCCTGGATTTCTGTGCGAAGTGGGACCTAGATGACCAACCTACAGACCAGGGAGATGGGAACGACAACACCAGGTCACCAGTTAGACTTCAGTGCCGCCCCATGTTAAAGCTTTTCACGTATGTCTCATCTACCAAGATCAGTTCGTGGAGAGAGGGAGGAGCACCCCACCGAACCCACATGTGTATCCCTCCATGGCACCTGCCGTGGTACGGGCTGTATGCACAACAGGTGCTTAAAGGACATTTATAGTGGCAGATTTCATTCTGAGTGGGATTACGCAGATTCCTTGTCTGTATCAGTTTCTCAGTTGGAACAACAGGTGTTAAGATCAAGGAGCAGGTAAAAGGTTCCTAGGGCAAGCCCCTCTTCCAAGCCAGTGGAGCATTCAGGAGACTGTCCCCCCTACCACGCACTGGGGTCAGCCCACAAGGAAGCTCCTTCTATGTCACTAACATCTATTGCACAGCAATGACCACTAACAGATTCCTTCTCTCAGTACGTGTTGACATGGCCAAACTCTAGGGCTCCAGCAGCGACAAAGACAAAACCCTGCTCGTATAGAGCTTAGTCTAATGAAAGGAGATAAGCACATTGAAAATAATCATGAAATAATTTATGGCACACGTAAAAACGGCTACAAAGCAAGAATGCAAGGTCAAATGGAATTTCCCACAGGGCATTGCCTGAAGCTGTGAGAAGCTGCTTGGCACAAATAGGGGCATGCTGCAGAGTCAGCTTCCCAGGGGCAACCCTTAGAAGGGACGCTCCAGTCTCACCGGCCCTGGAAAAGGCAATGGTAAGCCTTATTCTGCATGGTCCCTCCAACGGTCTGAGCCCCACTGGCCTCCTAGTGGTCTAATGACTCATTCACATGCTCTTCAGGCTTTATTCCCTCTATGTCTCACTGCTCATCTTTTCCATGATGCCTCCTGGGATAGGGCTGTCAGATTAAACACAGGACAGTTAAATGTTTTTTCTCTTTTACTAAAAATACTTTTAAAAGTATGCATTGTTTAAACTGAAATGCAACATGAATGGGGCATTCTATATTTGCTAACTCTGGAAACCCTAACCTGGGAAGCCATCTCCAATCAACATCTTTCTCAAGCTCCTGTTCTGAGCTCTATTTTGAGGGGGGAGGGACATAAATGAAGCACTGACATCCACATAAACGTCAGCAAAAGAACAGAGTGGCCAGGCAGCCAGGAGGACACACAGGAGAGCGATGCTCTGGAAGCAAAGTGGACACTGTTGCAGGGAAGCTTGGGTATCGTTTGCCAGCACTTGTCAGTGATGCTGGCCTCTGCCAGAAGGCTAAGAATTTTCAGGGCTTCTCTCATTTCCTCCCACACAGCCCCATCAGATAGGTAATGTTCTCACCACCACTTCTTCGGAGGTGAGGACAGAAGTACACAGAGGTTCATTAACTCTGCTCAAGTTGCCTCGTTGTGCAGTACAGAAAAACCATCCTGCCCCCACCCCCGAACTAAGCCAATATCCCTCCACTGTGCTCCTGGGCAGGCCCAGGCCTTTGTTAAGGATTCATCCCTCTAGCCTCCACCTCTATACTCACAATATGCAGGAGTTCACGTAGGGGAATATGGAGGCAACATGGCTTGTGATTAACAATATAATTAAGAATAGTCAACCTCAGAATCGGCTTCCCTGGTGGCTCAGTGGGTACAGAGTCCGCCTGCAATGCAGGAGACACAGGAGATGTGGCTTCAGCCCCTGGGTTGGGAAGATCCCCTGGAGAAGGGAATGTATGCACTAGCAAAGATATGAAAAAGTATATGCACCAGACTGTTTGCTGAAGCCTTATTTATAACAGCAAAAGACTTAGAAACACCCACATGCCCATCACTAGGGGACTGGTTGAGTAAACTAGGGTGCACTCACATAACAGAACAGTATATTACTTTGGAATGATTGCCAGGATATATTATCAAGTGAAAAAGCAAGATACACACACACACACACACACGCACGGATACATACACGCAACACACACACACTATTCTATTATGTAACTAAAAAGAAGCATAAGAATATCTACACATATTTGTTTATAATAAGAAAAACACCTCTTTTCGTGCCTAGCGCAGCCATGGCTCGGGGTCCGAAGAAGCACCTGAAACGCGTAGCAGCTCCAAAACATTGGATGCTGGATAAACTGACTGGTGTGTTTGCCCCTCATCCATCTACCGGCCCCCACAAGCTAAGGGAATGTCTCCCCCTAATCATTTTCCTAAGGAATAGACGTAAGTATGCCTTAACTGGAGATGAAGTAAAGAAGATTTGCATGCAGCGTTTCATTAAGATCGATGGCAAAGTCCGCACAAATATAACCTACCCTGCTGGTTTTATGGATGTCATCAGCATTGATAAGACTGGAGAGAATTTTCGTTTGATCTATGACACCAAGGGTCGCTTTGCTGTTCATCGTATTACACCTGAGGAGGCCAAGTATAAATTGTGCAAAGTAAGAACGATATTTGTGGGGACAAAAGGAATCCCTCATCTGGTAACCCATGATGCTCGTACCATCCATTACCCTGATCCCCTCATCAAGGTGAATGATACCATTCAGATTGACTTGGAGACTGGCAAGATTACTGATTTCATCAAATTTGACACTGGTAACCTGTGCATGGTGACTGGAGGTGCTAACCTGGGAAGAATTGGTGTGATTACAAACCGGGAGAGACATCCAGGTTCTTTCAATGTAGTCCGTGTGAAAGATGCAAACGGCAACAGCTTTGCCACTTGGCTCTCGAACATTTTCGTTATTGGCAAAGGCAACAAACCGTGGATCTCTCTTCCCCGTGGAAAGGGTATTCGCCTTACCATTGCTGAGGAGAGAGATAAGAGACTGGCAGCCAAACAGAGCAGTGGATAAAACTATCGCTATGTGATGTGACTGGAAAAGTCTTTGTAATTAAAGATAATACCAAGTGAAAAAAAAGAAAAGAAAAACAGAGTGTAAACCAAACTTCTATAAAGGAAGTTACCTATAGGAAGAGTGGGGGAAAGATGGTAGGGGCAGACATATAAGCTTGACTCCTATAAGTATGCCTACGAGTTTCAAATCACAGCAAAACCTGGGCTTACACTGTCCTATATTTTAAAAATTCTATTAAAAAGAGTTGTGTTCATTAGTAATGGTGCTGGCCATTCCAAGATCACCTGTCACTGAGCCTTTGGGTTTTGAATTTTCCAAGGACACCGTGAATTGACTTTGACTTGTTTCTTCTGTAAAAGAGAGAACATCCTGGTATTAGGAGCTGATCTCAAGTTCTACAGGAATGCCCTGGCAGTCCAGTGGTTAGGACTACCTATTTTCACTGCCAAGGGCCTGAGTTTGGTCCTTGGATGCACAAGCTATGCAGGGGAAAAAAAGACACTTCTGCTACCATTGTCAGTGACTCTCTTCCACATGCATATCTTCGGATTTAAACAACAACAAATAAAGTTCTAAAAGCATTTCTATCACCTCCACAAGTAGCACTTAAAGAAAGTCTGAGCTGTCTTCATTCCTTGTCTATTCTTGTGGCTACGCAACTCATAGCCTACCTCTTCACATTATTTCTTTTCTAGAAACAGAAAACATCTCATTACTTTAAAACTCTCAGTATACAACTGCACAAACAACAAAGGTACCGTAATCATGTATTATTCAGATGACATTCAAAGGGACATACAGCAAAACCGTCCTACTAGCCCATGAACTAGTGGAGCAAATTCACCTTTGAGCAACATGCATATTTACAAGTCACTCTGAGAATACTGTGTTCTCAGTCCTCACCTTTATGAGTAATAGCTATGAGCTCTTTCAAATCACATTGTTAATTCTCATCATCTCCCTGCACAGGTTTGGCAGGTGAAAATTACACTATTGAAATTTCCCAGATGGAGACAGACAAATGCCCACGACATTTACCACACAAGATAGATTAGATTTCAACGTTGTTGTAATGACTGAGACTCTGCCAACAGCTTAGGAAAAAAGAAAAAAATTCCTTCGCCACCATGCTTCCCTCAGCTAACCTCACAAGGCTGGTATTTCACTGCCTAACACAGCTTTCTGTGTTGTCCCAGGCAGAAGTAGTGAGTGATCAATCATCCTCTTTGCACTTAAGTGACGATAGGATATAAGAAGCCATTTTACCAATACAATTATTCAGTTTTTAAAAAATCTATTTTATGCTGACACTTTGGCCTGAATCATTTCATTCAAAGCACACTAACTAGAAGGTATGAAGTCCCACAGTTAAAAGGAAGGGCTTGGAGTCTGTCCAACCAAGGCTGGAATTTAACTCTATCAGAATTTCTGAGTCATAGGCACATTCCCCAGACTCTCTGAGTGTCACTGTCTTATGCACAAATCAGGGCCAGCAGGGCTCGCCTCACAGGATTTAATGATAAAACCCAAGATTAAATAATACAATGCATGTAAAAGTCAACTCCAGGCATCACACTTGGTAAGCACTCACTATGTAAGAGTGCTTCAGGTTGTTATTCATATTTGTAATTTCCAGACCTGAGAATTAAAGTAGTTTAAAGAATTTGTTTAGGGGCCCCCTGTGTAGTTAAGAGTTAACCTTACCCAGAAAGATGTCTTGCCTCTTTCCTTGGCTACTGGGACATGATCTCTACTCCCCTAGAATATCATGTCTGATTGGAACATCTTTGCTTGCTTTGGGACATTGACCACAAGATGTGTGTGTGTGTGTGTGTGTGCGTGTGCGTGTGCGTGTGCGTGTGTGTGTGCATTTAGTTGCTCAGTTGTGTCCAACTCTGTGTTACCCTTTGGAATGTAGCCCGCCAGGTTCCTCTGTCAATGGGATTTTCCAGGCAAGAATACCACAGTGGATGCCATTTCCTTCTCCAAGGGATCTTTCCCACCCAGGGATTGAACCTGTGTCTCCTGTGTCTCCTGCACTGCAGGTGGATTCTTTAACCATGGATCCATCAGGGAAGCCCTGACCACAAGAGAGTCAAATAGTAAGATTGATGATGGGAGCTTTGGACCAAGAGATATCAGTTCTGCCTCTGGAAGGGCTCTCAAAAATAAGGAAGCCCCATGGGTAGTGTGTGATCAAGCCCCAGTAAAATCTCTGGGGACTTCCCTGGTGGTCCAGTGGCTAAGGCTCCACACTCCCAATGCAGGGTGCGTGGATTCTATCCCTGATCAGGGAACTAGATTCCATATGCTGCAACTAAGACCCAGAGCAGCCAAAAAAATTTAACAAATAGAAACAAAAAATTCTGGACATGAAAGCTCCAGTGAGCTTCCCTGGTTAGCAATAACTTCGTATGTACTGTCACACATTAATGTCATAGCAGTAACACTGTCAATGACTCCATGAGGAGAGAACAATGGAAGCTCTACCTTTGGTACTTTCCTATATAAGCCACAATGAACTATCACCTCACATTTGCTAGGACAGCTATTATAGAAAGACAACAAGTGCTGGCGAGGATGCAGAGAAACTGGAACCCTTGCACAGTCTTAGCGGGGATGCGAAATGATGCGACCATTACAGAAAGCAGTATGGAGGCTCTGCAAAAAAAATTTCAAGTAGACCTACTGCACGATCTAGAAATTCCACTGCCAGGCAAATATCCAAAAGAAGTGAAAGCAGGATCTCAGAGAGAGATTAATATTCTCATATTCACTGCAGCACTATTCACAACAGCCAAGAGGCAGAAACCACCTAACTGTCCACTGCCAGATGAACAGATTTCATTAAAATGCGGCAGACACATACAATGGAATATTATTCAATCTTTAAAAAGAAGGAAGCTCTATAATATGTGACAACACGGATGAGCTCTGCGGTTAATATGCTGAGTGAAGTGAGCCAGTCACAGAAGGACACATATTGCATGATTCCACTTATATGAGGAATATAAAATAACTGTTGCCTGGTTGCCTGGGGCTGAGGGGAATTGAGGAATTGCTAATCAATGGGCATAAAGCTTCAGTGATGCAAAATGAGTTAAGTTCTAGAGATCTGCGGTACAACATTGTGCTATGGTTAACAATACTGTATTGTACTCTCAAAGTTTTGTTGGAAGTATAGATTTTAGTTAGGTGTTCTCACTATGATAAAAGACTATTTAACAAAATAGGAAAATACTGTGTTTCAATGAGGAACTATGCATTGTCTAGAGCTTTCCCTACCCAGATATCAGATTCGAGCTTTTCACTGTCTGAACTATTTCACAATTCTGTAGTTAAGTGATACCAATGCAAAGTAATTCTTATAGACATGTAAATTCTGTCCTCTGGATAGAGGTCTGACTTCTTTGTCCCCTTGTGGAAAAAACAGTTTTGTGTCCATTTGCACACTCTATTAAACGTTTCTCTTTTTGCATCTAAATTTGTGGTTTTTAAAATTTTCCCTTTGAACTAGCTTCCTCATGAGTTAAATATCTTGAGCACAGACTTATCTGTGTCAGAGTTAGGATTTTAGCTTGTTCTGAAAATTATCTTCAAGTATGCAGAGTATACTTTTGGGGAGGGGTACCCCTAAAGGTGAGTGACTATCATTCTTATTGATGTTAACACACACATTATGGCATGTTGATTTGGCAAAAATGAGAACTATCACCTTAGCAAAGCATCATGACTTGCTAAAGTGGAAATTAACTGATTACAGTTGGTGGCCATCCATTTTTAATTCTGTGATAACAATCTCTGGCATTTTCTGTGATGAGTGCCGTTTTTCTATTCCAAGTCCACTGGAAGGTAACTCCACCCCAGTCCCAGAGGTAGATACGGGGTGCAGGTCTAAGCTAAACAGAGGACAAGAGTGTGGGGGTTTATACTGGGGGCTGGAGCAAAACTACAAGTTTGACTTTCTATTCTACCAGTTATTAGCTCTGGGACATAGTCTACGTCTCACTGCTTTCTTCAGTGAAATAGACAAAATAACAATGTCTATCACGTGGGAAGAGTCCTTGGAACCAAGTCTGACACAAACTGTGTGTGCATGCTCAGGCGTGTCCGACATTCTGTGACCCCATGGACTGTAGTCCAGGGTCCTTTGTCCACTGAATTTTCCAGGCAAGATTACTGGAGCAGGTTGCCATCCCTCAGTCTGACACAAAGTGAGTACTCAATAAATGTTCATTTTCATTATTCTTCCACAAACCTGCTAGCATCAGGAAGTTGAGTCAGTGAGAATGAGGGCTAAGGCTTCAGTTAATGCTTTTGGAGAAGACACTCCCTTTTTCTTGCTGATCTTCAAACAGAAGGATGTATATCTGAAGCTTACATCTTGGTTCCCTATGGGAACATGAGCCAATAACAGAGAAGAACAGGTCAAAGAGATACAGGAAGCATGATTCTTGTAGGAAGGCTGCAGTTCCTGTATTTACCAGTTGGCTGACTTTGGAAGCCAAACTGACCTTTGCCCTTTTGTGAGTCATTAAAAGATCATCTCTAAATCCATTCTATTCAAATGTAAAAGTTCATATGAATTACCTGGGGATCTTGCTAAAATGCAGGTTCTGATTCAGTAGGTTTGAGACGGGACCCAAGGTTTTATGTTTCTAACAAGCATGACGCTGAAGCATGACGCTGAAGTCAGTTTAGTCCTTCTTTGGTACTAAGCCAGCTTAACTTGGGTTTTCTACCACTTGTAGTCAGAAGATCCTAACTGGCTCAGAAGCCAAGGACGACATATCTCTGGGATCCACACAGCAAAATATTCTCCAATATCTCTGCAACTGCATTAATGAGGTGACTATTCATGTGTAAAGCCTGATCCACTCACCACTTTTCATCACTGGGGAGCAGAGGAGGGAGCGAAACTGTCAATGACCCAACAGGAAACCCAGCTCTCCATTTAGGATAACTTGAGAAAATCTGTTTACAAAGAGTTTATTTATAAAGCTGTGGAGAGAGTGTCACAGGACCACAAGGAATCGGCAGTGCACAGGGCTGGATATGGGGTGGCTATTGCCACTCCAAGGCCTACGGGATGAGTGAGATTTAGAACACAGAAAGCTGAGGGAGCCATACAGAAAAAGGCGACTATCAAAGAACAATGACTTTCAGTGGGGGTTCAGGAGGGAACCAGAAGAAAAACAAAACAAGACCCTGATTCCATTCTCCTCCTTCCCTCAGCTCCTGGTTAAGCTCCTCATTAGCTAAACTGGAACAAAGATGGCAGAAAGCAGGGGGTGAAAAGGATGGAGTGTGGATATAGAGAGGCTAGGAGATGCTTCCAGTCCAAGGATCCTGGTGCTGGTTTGAACTCTCAACAAGTCCAACAATGTTAAGCTCTACCATATTTGACTCTATCATAAGACTTCCTAATGAGTTATTCCAAACTGCCAATTTGGGGAGCCTACAGTGAACTCCGGGAGTTGGTGATGGACAGGGAGGCCTGGCGTGCTGCGATTCATGGGGTCGCAAAGAGTCGGACACGACTGAGCAACTGAACTGACTGACTGACAGGGATCATGTTTTAGGCAAATCATACCCAAGAAAACAATGGTGAACCTGAAACTGTCCAAAGAGAAACCATGATCATAAAAACAACTTCAGAAAATAAAAAGCTTTATCCCTGCAAATGCTTTATAAGGAAACTGGTTAAATTAAGTGTGGTATCTAAGCAAAACCGAATTGCATGCAGCCATGCAGAACACTGGGATGGATTTATGTATTGATGGCACGATCTCTAAAATATGGAGTTGTGCGTAAAAGCTATGTACCTAATGATCTATATAGTATGGTCCTTTTGGGGTAAAAAACAAAGAATAAAACAGAATTAAATATATTTTCATTACTAGTTCTTTAGTCCTATTTGCAGTTTTTACTATGTACAAATATTCCCACTTCCACAAACTAAAACAAACAAAAGACATGAAAAAAAAAAAACCTTAATGACTACTAAGAACCAACTGTGAGTCATTAAAAGATCATTTCTAAATCTGTTCTATTCAAATATACAAGTTCTTATGAATTACCTGGGGATCTTGCTAAAATGCAGGTTCTTTCTTTTTAAATATAAATTTATTTATTTTAATTGGAGGCTAATTACTTTACAATATTGTATTGGTTTTGCCATACATTGACTTGAATTCACCACTCGTGTACACGTGTTCCCCATCTTGAACACCCCTCCCTCCTCCCTCCTCGTACCATCCCTCTGGGTCATTCCAGTGCACCAGCCCCAAGCATCCTGTATCATGCATCGAACCTGGACTGGTGATTCATTTCATATATGATATTATACATGTTTCAATGCCATTCTCCCAAATCATCCCACCCTCTCCCTCTCCCACAGAGTCCAAAAGACTGTTCTATACATGTCTCTTTTGCTGTTTCGCATACAGGGTTATCATTACCATCTTTCTAAATTCCAAATATATGCATTAGTATACTGTATTGGTGTTTTTCTTTCTGGCTTACTTTGTATAATCGGCTCCAGTTTCATCCACCTCATTAGAATTGATTCAAATGTATTCTTTTTAATGGCTGACTAATACTCCATTGTGTATATGTACCACAGGTTTCTTATCCATTCATCTGCTGATGGACATCTAAGTTGCTTCCATGTCCTGGCTATTATAAACAGTGCTGCGATGAACATTGGGATACACGTGTCTCTTTCAATTCTGGTTTCCTCAGTGTGTATGCCCAGTAGTGGGATTACTGGGTCATAAGGCAGGTTCTGATTCAGTAGGTCTGAGATGGGACCCAAGGTTTTATGTTTCTAACAAGCATGACACTGACTCTAGGCCAAGGATCAGGCAACTTCCTTTGTCAAGGGCCAGACAGTGAATACTTCAGGCTTTGCAAACTATACAGTCTCTGTCACAATCTGCCTTTGCAGCACAAAAGCAGCCATAGACAATATGGAAATGAACAAGTGACAGGTGCATCTGGCCCACGCTCCATAGTTTGTCGAACCTGCTCTAGACTATTAATAATAGCAATCATGAGTATTTATTGTGTGGTGGGTTTTCTGCAAAATGCCTGTTCTGGGTTGAATTCTGTCCTCTCTAAAATATGCATTGAATTTCTAATCCTGGCATAGTACCTCTGAATGTGACCTGATTAAGAATCAGGGTCTTTGCAGAGGTCATCAGGTTGAGATGAAGTCATACTAAATCAGAGTGGGCCCTATCCATTATGACTGGTGTCCTTACAAGAAGAGGGAAACTTGGACACAGACAGATGGAAGATGACTGTGTGGAGGCAGAGGCAGAGATCGGGGATCCTTTGCCGTAAGCTGAGGAATGCCTGGGGCAACCAGAAGCTGGAAGAGGCAAGGAAGGACGCTTCTCCAGAAGCTTCGGGAATAGGGAGCATAGCCCTACCAACATCCTGATTTCAGACTTCCAGCCTCAGAAATGTGACAATAAATTTGTTGCTTTAAGCCTTCCAGTACCCTTGTAATACTTTGTTGCTGTAGCCCTAGGAAACTGAAACAATGCTTAACACAAGTTATTTAAAGCTTACAAGGGAAGATGGCTCAGAGGTAAAGAATCCTCTAGTCAATGCAGGAGACGTGAGACATGGGTTCGATCCCTGGGTCGAGAAGATCCCCTGGAGAAGGAAATGGCAACCCACTCAAGTATTCTTGCCTGGAGAATTCCATGGACAGTGGGCTACAGTCCATAGGGTTGCAAGAGTCAGACACGACTGAGTGCGTGTTCGCACACACATGCGTGTGTGCGCGCACACACACACACGTCCTATACAGTTATGACCTATATTTTAAAGATGAAGAAACTAGGACTTAGTGAGATTATTTTACTCTTTTAGGATAGGACTACCATCTGAATCTTCTTCAATTCAAGAAGGACCACCACGTATCTATTTATGTATGCAAGCCATTACGATGGAAGATACAACCTAAGCAAGCTATTCAGGACTTGAGAGCATCCAATGACACCCTGGGGTAGATAAAAGAGACCATGAATTGATTCAGAAAGGGCAGCAACTTTCCCATGGCCATAGTACTTCCTAGAGCATTACAGTCAAGAGGGAGTAGAACTGAGGTCTCCTAATCACTAGTCCAGTGATCTTTCCCCAGCTTCTTCAAACATGAGTGAGGTACTGACCTGCTTTTTCTTCCTCTAAGATTCTTAAAGGGTGTTTTATTAGGCATAGATTTATTTATGTAAGTATATGTTTATGATTCATTATACATAAATCAACACTAGGATCAATTCACTTTCCTCTCCCACCATGGAAGAATGACTGCTACATAAATCAAATCTAGGATCAACTGCTTATCTCTAATGTGTTTGCTCAGTTTAAAAAACCTTGGAGATAGCCTTTTTATCCTTTTGAAGTTAAAAGCCTACTTGCCATTCTTTAGCATAGCATTGTCTAATAGGAAAATGTGAGCATATAAGTAATTTTTAAATTTCTAGTAGCCATGTCAAAAAGGAACAAGAGGAAATGGGTGAAATTAATTTTACTGAGAAGATACAAAATACTATCATTTCAAAATATAATCCATAAAAGCAACTATGAATGAGATGTTTTACTTTTTCACTATGTCCTTGAAATCCTGTGTGTATTTTACATTTATGGCACATCTCATTTTGAACTAGCCACATTTCAAGTGCTTGATACCCACATGTACTTGGAGGCTACCAAATTGGTGAGCATGGCTTCAGCAAGCCCTCTTGGTGCAAATATCATGATCTACCATCTTGATTTGAACAGTTCTCCCCATTTTGATCAATACTTCCTGGGTCCCAACCACCATTCTCTCTTCTTTGCATCATTTTGAAAGGTCGGTTTCTGATGAACTCTTAATTCAATATACTCTGTGCTGTGCTAAGTCACTTCAGTCATGTCCGACTCATTGCAACCCTGTGGACTGTAGCCCACCAGTCTCCTCTGTCCATGGGATTTCCCAGGCAAGAATACTGAAATGGGTTGCCATTCCTGTCTCCAACGGATCTTCCCGACCCAGGGATCAAACCTATGTCTCCTGAATTGGTAGGCAGGTTCTTTACCACTGAGCCACCTGGGAAGCCACAATATCCTCTAATATTATCTTAATAAATTCTAATCCTTAAAGATCCATAAGGATCTTTGGAAAATGGAAATTATTTCAAGACTCTCCCCTGATTTCCAACCAGTCTGTGGCTGAGAATTATCGCACATAGTAGAAAACATGAAGTCCTCACCAGTGATTCCAAGGCCCTCATTACTCAGCCCCCAACTGTCTCTCTGATTCAATCTCCTATCAGCTCCTCCTTCATTTGCCCTGTTCCACATTCTTCCTTCCTGTGGTTCTCAAAAGAGCTGAGGTTACACTTCACAGTTTTTATACTTACTTATGTTAAACTTGCTTGTGCTGAAGGACAATTTTCAAAAGAAGGTAAAATCATGACTCTCACAGAGACATAAAACGAACAACATGTGTTACTGATTTCATTCAACATATTATCAAGAAGGAATCAGTAAGACGTTACAGTCAATTTGAAGGAGAATCCAAAGGCCAGACCCATTTATAGATTAGAGACACTGAAATGAATGTGCAAATGGGAACCAATGCAGCCTCTTCCCAGTTTGGGGAGGGAAGTTAATTGAACCTCCAAGGGAAAGAATTTATTAGCTATCCATAGAGCAGTATTGTTCTGCCTTCTGATCAGCTGCCTGCAACTTACTGAGTTGCACAATAACTCAAAGGCAATGAAAGGCACAGAGCCCTACAGAACTAGAGTCAAATAACCCGGAAGCGTGTGCTTTAAACCAGGATTTCTCAACCTCAGCACTTGACATTATAGGCTAGATAGTTAATTCTTGTTAGGGTGGGAGGGAACTTTCTTGCACACTATGGGATGTTGAACAGCATCCCTGGCCTCTATGGATGAGGTGCTAACACCACCTTCCTCTCCAATTTTTGACAATTGAAAACATCTGGGTTGGCAGGTGGGGGAGGGGGTTCAAGCCAATCACCACCAGCATTGCTGATTCCTGTTTTATGTAGGGCAGAAACCAACACAATATTGTAAAGCAATTACCCTCGAATCAAAAATAAAGACATTTAAATTTTAAAAAATCATTGCTCTAAACAATGTATAGCTTTCCAATGAAATGAGATTTCCCCTACTCTTGTTCCTCTATCTGGCATGTTCCTCCCGTGTGGTTTCTTGACTCTTTCACTTTATTTAAATCTTTGCTCAAATGTCATCTCTTCCAAGAGGCTACCTTCTACCCTGTGCTACCCTCTCTGCAACAGAACCCGTCTCCCAACCATCCTCTGCCTTATTCTTCTACTCAGTCCATTTCTTTCTCATCAATGTTCTTGTTTGTTGCTTGGCTTACCTACTCTAGAGTGTTAAGTCCTGTGAGGACAGAAACTCTGTCTAGTTTGTTCATGTATGTTCTTCCTGCTCCTAGCCCAGTGCCTGGCACACAGCTATTTATGAAATTAATAAACCATTCAGTGCATGACAGAACCAAGACCAATTTACCCCCAAAAGAACAAAAAATAAAAAAAATATCAAAACATAAATGTAATAGCTATATGGAATTTTTCCCTTTTTAGATGAAATAAAATAGCCACTGGAAACACAAATAAAGAGTAAACTCTCAAGGTGTCAATTCTTTTGAGTTGGGCCCTCCTCTTTTTCCATGCGACTGTTGAAGCAAACTTCTTTAAACAAATTAATCTAAACATGTCAAAGTCTATTACTTGTTAGTGAGGTAATGAACAGACAGAGAATGTCAGTTTGAAAGCAAAGAGCTTGGGGAAACAGACATATGTTCTCAATGAGGGGCTCTTTGAGCTCGGTTGCTAAGTGATGCTGCACGGAGTGCTCATCTTATCACAGCCCCAAATGGACCATTTCTTTACCTAGTGGCACGAGTCAACATTTAGGGCACAGGGTCTTTAGGATCATCTTTCCATAACTGCTAGACATGTCAGAAATAACAGGTATTATGTCTGAGACTAAACAATAATCCAGCTGTCTGTGGTATCACTTGGATCTATCAGGCAATAGGATCATGTCCCCTGACAGAGGCAGTCAGCACAATGGTACCAAACACTCCCAGGCGAAAATCAATCAGTGGAAACAAAGGTCCTGCTCTGCCTCTAAGCAGCTATTAGCAGATTTCTCCAGCCATCAAAGACACTGAACACACAGTCCTCAATTTGTGGCTTTTTCTCTGAGGATTCACTAAATTTCCCACTGCACATTGGGACATAACCAGCCTTTATTGAAGTGTAGTTGATTTACGTTATGAAGTCCCTGTTTTGGCTCATTACTCTGAGACAAATTGAAGTTGGCACTAAAACATTGTTGAGGTTAGGTTATTAACGGTGCCTCCTCCTTTTAATAACCCAAAGCACGTTGATTCACCTCTCTGTGCAAACCTTACTTACTTCAAAATGGGGACAAAAATGACTGAATTTCAATAAGCACTGAAATAAAATAACTCTAAACAGTAAGAACTCATCACATTTCTTAAAGATCATCATCTTGATAACCTGTATTGTGCCTAAATTATTTTTCAGATTTTCACCAAAGATAGAGCCCAAGTTTAATAAGTTATTATTAAGAACTTAATTGCCTTGAAAGGCCAGTATTAGAACCCCAGACATCTAAAAACCCCAACTTGGGAAAAGAATATGAAAAAGAATACATACATATGTATAACCAAATCACCTTGCTGTACACCAGAAACTAACACAATATTGTAAATCAACTATACTTCAACTAAATAATAAAATTCCCCAAAATAAAAATCCCAACTAGAAAGATACTTATTTTTTTTTTCCAAAATGACATGCCATGGATATAATGGTGATGCTGCTGCTGCTGCTGCTGCTAAGTCGCTTCACTCATGTCTGACTCTGTGAGACCCCATAGACCCCATAGACAGCAGCCTACCAAGGCTCCCCCGTCCCTGGGATTCTCCAGGCAAGAACACTGGAGTGGGTTGCCATTTCCTTCTCCAATGCATGAAAGTGAAAAGTGAAAGTGAAGTCGCTCCATCGTGTCCGACTCTTAGCGAACTCATAGACCGCAGCCCACCAGGCTCCTCAGCCCATGGGATCTTCCAGGCAACAGTCCTGGAGTGGGGTGCCATTGCCTTCTCCATATAGTGGTGATAGCTGAACATAAAAAGGAAAATGCCATAACTATAATCAGTTTAATGTAAAGGTAGAACTAGAGATTCAATAGCACATTCCCAAGACTCCTTCAACAAGAGGAATCACCGCTCCAAGCATCACTGCTCAGACATTTGTAAGCACCTTTTCCATGTGCTGCGGTGGAAAAAGCAGTGCTTGTGCTGGGTTTGTAACACCACTGCCTAGCAGTGACCTTTCTCTCAAAACATGCCACAAATCTCTGCAGGCGTGCTCCCTCAAGAGGCTCCTCAGAGAACACAGAACAATGCTTTGCCTGGCAGTGGGAGCCCCATTGGGCTTCCCAGGTGGCGCTACTGGTAAAGAACCCGTCTGCTAATGCAGGAGACATAAGAGATGCAGGAACAATCCATGGGTCGAGAGGATCCCTCGGCAACCCACTCCAGTATTCTTGCCTGGGAAAATTCCATGGACAGCTACAATCTGTGGGGTCACAAAGAGTTGGACAGGACTGAAGTGGCTTAACACACATGGGAGCCGCAGGGAGCAGGCCCCCGGAAGACCAGCTGCTGCCACTGGAGTGAGCACTGGGTCTGAAGCCATCTCATCTCCATCTCACGTTCCTTCAGCACTCCCATCACCCCTGTTCCCCTAGTGGTTTGTTTTCCACATTGGAGCGGCCCTCCGCCATCAGCTGGACCGGAAGCACACTTCACAGTGACGGCAGTATCTGCTTCCGGTCCTGGCTCCATCACAGGCGATGCCAGTGCAGCTCCGGGAATGTCAGCTGCTGATAGGTTAAGGGTTCACTCTTACTCCAGGCACTTACATTTTCACTGCTCATTTTTGAAGGCTGACAAGGGAGTGGTAGACCCAAGGTGCCGAAGCAAGGAAATCTTGCTTTAGAGATGATCCTGCCTAAGGAGGCAAGATTATACAATGGGGTAAAGACAACCTTTTCAGTAAATGGTGTTAGGAAAACTGGACAGCTGTATACAAAAGAACCAGACTGCACTACTTTCTCACAGCATAGACAAAAATGAAATCAAAATGGACCAAAGACTTCAATGCAAGGCTGTGAAACCACAGAACTTCTAGAAGAAAACATCATCAGTATACTCTATGACATGTGTCATAGCAATATCTGGGGGAATCTGTCTCCTCAGACAAGGGAAACAACAACAAATTCACAGGTACAGTCACAGACCCAAATGGAGCTGAGGGAATCCGGAGTCTTGGGTATGGGTTTTGCTACCCTACGTAAATACACTGAAATCAACTGAAAGATTTCTATGACAACCTGCTGTGTACTCTACATCCAGAGTTAAGGTTCTCAACTATTAGCTACCCACTAGAATCATCTGGTGACTTTACAAAACTTAAAAAAAAAAAATACTGGAGTGCTAACTCCGGAGATTCTGATAGAATTGGTTTAGATGTGGCCTGGGCATAGGGATCTGTCAGACCTCTCCAGGAGAGCCTCATGTTCACTCAAGGTTGAGAATGCTTTGTCCAAATCAAGTCTGTTCATGATGCATCCATCACCACCTCCCGCCATGCTTCTAGAATCCCCCAGGGATTCTAAGACACAGCAGGGCTGAGCATGGCTACTTTACATGGGAAAACAACCAATCACCAAGTAACAAAAGAGCAGTCACAATATTATGTTAATTTGCTTAAAGTGTATGTCTGCATAGGGGCAAAAAAGGCTGAAATGATAGGCTCCAAAAGGAAAGGTTGAAGGCAGGAGGAGAAGGGGATAACAGAGGATGAGATGGCGTCACTGAGTCGATGGACATGAGTTTGAGCAAGCTCTGGGAGTTGGTGACGGACAGGGAAGCCTGGTGTGCTACAGTCCATGGGGTCACAGAGTCAGACATGACTGAGTGGCTGAACAACAACAACAAAATGTGAATAGAATTCATTTCGGGAGATGGGATTACAAGTCATTTTCTATTTATGCTTTCCTTGATGCTCCAAAATTTTCCAGATAATTATTTTTGAAATCAGTGAGGAAAACATCCTAGCACAACTGTTTTGTATTCAACACCAGAATATCAAAGTGGAAAAATATGGCACCATATTTTTGCCCAAAGTAATGAATCTCTAAGTGTACAACCTCCTCAGGATATCAAATTAAATCCTATAAAACTGACTCACTGCTTGACACATAAGGCTGACTTCATTTGCTATCTCTGTCTTCTTTCTTAGACCCTTCAACACTGTTCTGTTGATCATGGCTTTCTTCTGCAGAGATTCTCTAAAGACGATTACTTGAAGGCATTCTCAGTCACCTACTG
This sequence comes from Capricornis sumatraensis, assembly GCF_032405125.1. NCBI lineage: Eukaryota > Metazoa > Chordata > Mammalia > Artiodactyla > Bovidae > Capricornis > Capricornis sumatraensis. The sequence goes on along the minus strand of NC_091092.1, from coordinate 132,442,665 downwards.
TTAAGGGGCTTTCTGACATGACATAAATGTGCATTTCCTTGCAAAGATAGACGTTTACCTCTGAAATCTAAGCATCCTCACATCCCAGAAGGGCCCAGCTAATGCAGGGATTTTACAAATGGCATTTCCTTTATGTCCATACAACCTCCAGCTGCCTTTTCTGAAAGATAGTCTAAGCTCCAAGCTGAAAGTGGGCAGAGCTCTCTGACTGACTTCAGTACGGAATTTTTATGGTTTCATGCTAAAGAATTTTAATGAGAGAGATTGAAATCATAGCATTTTCTCCCTCTTTATTATAAAAACTACTCAATAGAGCTCAAATAAACATGTAAATCAATGACTCCAGACAGCACAATGTTTTGGCTCCTTGGTGATTCTAGATAAGTAAGAATTTATTTAATTTTATAATGTTTTTCCTTTTATTGAAATAGAAAGCAATCTTCTTTCATCAAAAGGAACTGGTCATGGAAAGCTGGATATCTTCTATTTTGTACCTGCATTTAGAAAGAAGTAAACTTTGCTTTGCTCTTACTCCAGGCCTCAGAAAATGTTCTACATATTGCCATCCTTTTAGTGGTGTGGATTTTATTATTGTCTTGGTTCTTACTACGTAACACAGGAAACACCTAGATGAAGTTAGGCCATTCCAACGATATGTTGTTAGAGTTTAATTCAACTACTTAGCACGTGTCAGGGACTGAGCCAGTCTAAGGTTCCTGGTCTAAGAATTCCCTGAGATGGAGGAATCCAGAAGTCATTTTTAAGGAATTTATGGTGCAGGTGAGATGAAATATGTTGATACATCACTAGAAATGCAAATTGTTAAATTAGAAACCCCAAGAGGCCACGATATACAAACAAAAATGCTACGCAAACACACACACATAAAATGGGTAAAGTAATCTAAGCCAGAGAGAAACGCAGAGCTGCAGGGACAGGGCCTGCAGCCCTGGGGCTCTCTCAAGGAAAAACTGGATTTCCACAGTTGAGATAGTGGGCAGGGCCGAGGAGATCAGGCAGGAAGACATCCCACTGAGACTTAGGAGGGCAAATGATGGTTCATGGCAGAAAAGTACAAGACACACTCAGACCTATGCAGATAGTTAGATGGAGCTGGAGGGATCTGGAACAGCCTGTGGATGATGTTCTGAAGTGAGAGGGGAGGCGGAGTGCTAATTTGTGCACCGTGGGAAGCTGCTGAGAGTTTCTGAGCATGAAGAGGGTGTGATCAGAACAGCCACATGAGCAGTGCTCCAGCAGGGGTGTTAAGGCTGGGCTGGCGTGAGGAGAGGCAGGGGGACCAGGCAAGAAGCTTCTGCCGCAGACGGATGTGAGGTGATGAGGCTCTGGGTCTGGGAAAAGCAATGGCGATGTCATGGTGCATGAAGTCAGAGATGGCCGCAACTGACTCTGTGACAATCACAGGCGGCTGCTGGTGACACTTCACTTCTTGCCTTTTCTCACTTCCTGCTTCCCTTACTTTTCCTCTTCATTCTTGCTACCCTGATACTGCACCCCATACAGACTGTTATACTGTCTAAGACATGCAGCTCACAGACTGTTTTCTGGAGAACCTGAGCTGAAATGAGTAGCTTTGTGACTACTATTTCTATATTACATCTACATAACAGCTCCTAAATCTCTTCTCAGTGCAAAAAAAAAAAATTCAAGTTGATAAAACAATAAAGACTTACTGTATGGCACAAGGAACTACATTCAATATCTTATAATACCCTATATAGAAAATAATCTGAAAAAGAACAGGTATGTAATACATATTTGTATAAATGAATTAATTTGCTGTATACCTGAAATGAACACAACTTTGTAAATCACCTATGCTGAAAAAAAATTTTGAAGTTGAAAATTTTGACCCAAAGGTATACAGAAATCAGAAAAGAGGTAAAAAGTTACACTCATTAGAAAAGATGCTGATGCTGGAAAAGACTGAAGCCAATGGAAGAAAAGGATGGCAGAAGATGAGACGGTTAGATAGCATCACTGACTCAATGGACATGAATTTGAGCAAACTCTGGGAGATAGCAGAGGACAGAAGAGCCTGAATTCCCTGATGGCTCAGCGGGTAAAGAATCCATCTGCAATGCAGGAGACACAGGAGACATGTGTTTGATCCCTGGGTCAGGAAGATCCCCTGGAGAAGGAAATGGCAATCCACTCCTGTATTCTTGCTGGGGAAATCCCATGGACAGAGGAGCCTGGCAGGCTATACTCCATGGGGTTACAGAGAGTCAGACACGACTTATGCGAAAATCACAACGCACAGTAATATCTCTTGTAGGATAAAGAACACCTCATGATTTTTTACACCATCAAAACTTAATTGGCAAGACCTTTGAATTGAAAGGGATAAGATACATGGGCTCCCTCATAACACCTGTCCCACAGAAGTACGTTCCCAAAGTCCTAGCCCCAATCTACAGCCCTCCAACTGAGTTTCAGAGTAGTAGGAGGAGTCAGAGCCTCAGGCAGTCCAGTTCAGTCTGCACACTGAAATGGCTCAACTGTCCTGACCACTCTGCAAGGGAAACTGAGAGGGACCTGGGATACGAGGCAGACATGATGGCCTTCAGCCTCTCCCTCAGGTTCTTAGCTGAGGATCAGCAACACAGAAGGGGTCAAGAGAAAGTGGGGAGGTACATAAATCGGGTGAGATACATCACCTTTCACCCCTAAATAACATTTTAGCCCAGAATCTTAACTCTGTACCAAATTTTATGCTGTCCTCAAATAATCTAAAAATCAATGATCAAAATTCTGCTTGGTCAGAGCAAAAGAAGCTGTAGGAGATTTTAGATCTTGGGCGACCTTGTGGAAACTGAATACATCACGTACCACTCCAAACTGTTCATCCATCTTTTCTCTGACGCACACCCCATGATGCTTACATTTTAACATTAGCATTTCCTAATTAATTGTCAAATACTACCAACCGTAATTCATGGAAGACCAAACAACACAGAGAAATTACTTATTCATTTGGAAAGGTCAGTCCAATTACAGTAGACAAAGGCTTGTACTATCTTCTGCTTGCAGTTAATGTCAGGACTCTGCCATTCCACCGGTTCAATAAAAATGTGTTGACCGTCCACCATGTGCCAGGCATACAAGAAATACAAAGAAAATTAATCGAAGCCTTTGACCTTGAGGACTTCACAGTCCAATGGGTGCAGAACAACATGTAAATAAAGAACCTTAATGCATAGAGATAAAACAAAGGCATTTGTTAATTTACTGGCACCTTTTCTCATTTGAGAAAGCAAGGCTTAATGCCTATACAGAACATGGAACTTCTTCTCCAGGAAGGCAAAATGAAGCTTAGCAATTTCAGCACTGGTTTTCTCATCTATTGCTTGCAGTACCTATTCTACATGGTAAAAAGCTAAGATTAAGTTGCTAAAGTACACTCTGAGCCTATCACATTTCACAGAATCTGGACTGCATGCACAAACATAGCCACTTACTTTGGGACAGCAGCAAACACTTTATATGTATGTATCCAAATTCTTCACATACCCCCATGTTTGGTACTGTTACCATTTCTATTTTACAGATGAGAAAACTGAGGTCTAAGGTGATTAAGAAATATATGCGAAGTCACAGAATAAGCAGCATAGGAAACATGTGAACTCAGATTCTGTTACTCCAAAGCCTGTTTATTCTGCAGATTGGCTGCTCATTAGCAAATTGGTATTGATTTCCGATGGGCTAAGGAACATGGGCCAGCATATAAGTCAAATATGTAAGAACAATGTTTAATTCATCTGATTTTTTTTGGTACCAAAATTTCTTCAATAAAGTAAGCAGTGCACTGATTTGCATTCTGGTGCCTGTTTCTTAGGGCTTCCCAGATGCTCAATGATAAAGAATTTGCCTGTCAAGCCAGGAGACCTGAGTGTGATCCCTGGGTCAGAAGATCCCCTGGAGAAGGGAGACGGCAACCCACTCTGGGATTCTTGCCTGGAGAACCCCATAGACAGAGGAGCCTGGTGGGCTACAGTCCATGGGTTCACAAAAGAGTTGGACATGACTGAGCCTGCATGCATGCCTGTTTCTTATCTTGTCATGAATCAGCACTTCGTGTAGCATCATGCTAAAACTACACTGACTCCTAGAGCCTTTCTTCTTTCACAGCTGTGGGGGAGGAGTATCAAAGGGTATTTAGTTTGTCTTGTTTCTGACCTCCAAAGAAAAATACATTTTAGAGGAAATTGGGAGTCTTAAAATTGACCCAAAGACTATTTTTTTCTATGGTATCACTGGCCAGGCTCCTTGACACCGTGGGAATACTTTGTCCCTGTGACACGTCATCCTGGCTGTCTCATGTCCATGAAAACTGAGGTGACTGGGACCAGCTTTCCCTCTCTATTGGCACTTGTCAGCATCCATTCCTATATTCAGGGGCTTAATCAATTTTTTCTTTTCTCATATGAGCTTCTGCCCTCATCTAAGAAGACATCTTTAAACATGCCTACTCTGTGATCCAGCAATTCCAAGAGAAATAAGTGTAATATGTTCAGGAAAATAAGATATATATAAGAATGTTCATAACCTCTTGATTCAAGGCAGCCCAAACTAGCAAAAAAACCAACATCCATAAGTAGAACAGTGGATACGGAAATGGTATGTGTATATATATACATGAGACACACATACATTGTACATAGGAAAATGAAAAGTGAAAATGTAAGTCACTCAGTCACGTCTGACTTTCTGATCCCATGGACTGTAGCCCACCAGGTTCCCCATCCATGGAATTCACCAGGCACAAATACTGGAGTGGGTTGCCATTCCCTTCTCAAGGGGATCTTCCCAACCCAGGAATCAAACCTGGGTCTCCTGCATTTCAGGTGAATCCTTTACCATCTGAGATACCAGGGATGTACACAATGGATATTGAATGTTGATATTATATATAAAATACTAGAAGTAGATTCATCCACATGTCAAACTCTAGGGTTTTATTATGGATAATAGTTCATTTTCACCTTCAGGTCTTTTTGAATTTTTCATGTATTTTCAATAATGAATATTTATTACTCATGTCATCAGAAAAACATTAAAAATACAGTCTGTAGGCTGTATGCCCATTAAAGTCTGTAGGTTCTAGCAATATGAAAATGCAAATGAGGTCATTAGACAAAAACAAAATTGCATCATTATTTGTGAAAGAATGTAAATCCATCAGCCAAATATCAAATGGGTGAATTAAACCACTCTGAAAGCAGTGATTAGACCCTGCATGACCTCACAGTAGGAAATCTTCACCAGTTTGGAAACAATAAGCATCTAGCCTGATGTCAGTAATTCTCTGTTAGAGGAGCCCTGAGCTGAACTCACTTACTTGAGAACCATCTACAGTTCTCCAGTTGCCATCACTTACTGTATTTTTTCATGGAGATGAATAGCTATCACAATTCACTTTTAAACCAAGATTTTTTCCCTGTCATTTTTACCTCAAAGAAGTTGTCAATTAAACCAAAGGGAAATTTCACTGCTTTGAAGTTTCACAAAATAAGAGTTTCACTCATACCAGGAGTTGGAATTCTGCATTGTCAAGTTTCTTCTCTCATCACTGAATGCTCACAGACCTTGAGACAGAGACTTCTGTTCTCGGATGAATGAAATGGGAGTAGGGATACCAGAGGTAGCAACATCACTGCCAGTGTATTGTAACAACTCCAAGCTAATTTTCTCAGATCCCACAGTGTTCTGAAGTTACCAGATAAAACCAGGCCTCCCTGCTTTGTTACAAAATCCCTAAGAGGGATAGCTGCAGGCAGTTGAATTTTTTCTAGTGTGAGAAAGGTAACTATGGTAACTATTTTTATCTACTAACATTATAACTTCATGTTGGCTCAAGCTGCCTACAGCTTTATTTGTAACAGAAGGCTATTAAGGGAATTCTTAAGAATACTATTCTAGAAGCACTAGTCTCTCTGTTCTTCCTTTACCTGCTAAGTAGTCATTAGAAGAAAATTACACAGGCAAAATAACCCAGCTAGAGTTTTCAGATATTTTTGAGCATTGCTTTAGCTGTTGGTGTGTGATTTGTTTTAATGTGACTTATTTTTTTCTTTTGCAAAACAGACTTTTCCCAGACTGTACACACACATTTTAAAAAATCACATAATATTGTGATATTTATAGTATTTTATTGTGTGCTCTATTTAAGAAAGAATACATCAGGGGTTCCTGAGCTAGCTACTAGGTTTTGTTTTTCCCTCAGAGCCTCTGAGTTTGATGCTGGGGTGATGAGTGTGGGGCTGAAACATGATAATACAAGCTACTTAGGTTGGAGACAACAGCAAGAAATGAACAAAAGCTTTCTAGCTGCCTTCCCTCGCCACAGAGAAGGTCTGTGGAGTTGATGTGTTTGAGTGTGCATGCACATTTTTGCACGTTTGTATGTTGGTGAGAGTGGGACACTGGTCAGAATGGCCGTCAGTAAAATAGATAGCTAGTGGGAAGTTGCTGTATAACACAAGGAGCCCAGCCTGGCACTCTGTGGTGACCTAGAGGGGTGGGATGGGAGCGGGGAGGGAGGCTCAGGAGGGACGGGATATACATAATTATGCCTGATTTCCACTGTGGTATGGCAGAAACCAACACAACATTGTAAAGTAATTATCCTCCAATTTAAAAAAAAGTCCACAAATAAAAATGCTGGAGAAGGTGTGGAGAAAAGAGAACCCTCAAACACTGTTGGTGGGAGTAAACTGGCATGTCCACTATGCAAAACAGTATGGAGGTTCCTTAAAAGACTAAAAATAGAGTTAGCATATGATCCTGCAATCCTACTCCTGGGCATATATTCAGGAAAAAAACCCCTCTAATTTGAAAAGATACATGCACCTCTATATTCATAGCAGCACTATTTACAATAGCCAAGAAATGGAAGCAACCTAAATGTGCACTGGCAGATGAATGGATAGAGAAGATCTTTTACACACACACACACACACACACACACACACAAATATTACTCAGCCATAAAAAAGAACAAGATAATGCCATCTGCAACAACATGAATGGACCTGGAGATTATCATGCTGCTAAGTCGCTTCAGTCATGTCCGACTCTGTGCGACCCCACAGACGGCAGCCCACCAGGCTCCCCCGTCCCTGGGATTCTCCAGGCAAGAACACTGGAGTGGGTTGCCATTTCCTTCTCCAATGCAGGAAAGTAAAAAGTGAAAGTGAAGTTGCTCCGTCGTGTCCGACTCTTAGCAACCCCATGGACTGTAGCCTACCAGGCTCCTCCATCCATGGGATTTTCCAGGCAAGAGTACTGGCGTGGAGTGTCATTGCCTTCTCCAGGAGATTATCATACTAAGTGAGTAAGTCAGAGAAAGACAAATATCATATATTTTTACATAAGGTATTAAAATATGGTACAAATAAACTTATTTACAAAACAGAAATAGATGCACAGACACAGAAAACAAATTTGTGGTTAACAAAGGGGATAGTGGTGGGAGGCAGAGATAAATTAGGAGTTTGGGGTTAACATATACAAGCCACTATACATAAAACAGATAACCAACAAGGATCTACTGTACAGCCTGGGGAACCATATTCAATACCTTGCAGTAACCTATAATGGAAAAGAATCTGAGAAAGTACACACACACATAATTGAATCACTTTAATGTACACTTGAAAGTAACACAATATTGGAAACTTGTTGCTGCTGCTGCTGTTGTTTAGCCTCTCAGTCGTGTCTGACTCTTTTGGACCCCATGGACTATAGCCTACCAGGCTCCTCTATCCATGGGATTATCCAGGCAAGAACACTGGAGTGGGTTGCCATGCCCTTCTCCAGGGGACCTTCCCCACCCAGGGACTGAACCTGGGTCTCATGCATTGGCAGGCGAATTCCTCACTGCTAAACCACCAGGGAAGCCCACTGTAAACTTACTACACTTCTATTTTAAAAAGACAGTAAATACAGTCACTTCAGGCACTAGTGTGATTAGAAACACAAATGCAAGTGTGGACTGGGCTCATCTCTAATGTGATCACAGAGATTGAGGATCAGCCAACACTTTCTGTAAAGGACCAGATAATAAATATTGCCCATTCTCTAGGCCACAGAGTCTCTGCTACAACTACTGAACTCTATCATTGTAGTACGAAAATAACCATACATGATACACAGATGAATAATGTATGGCTGTGTTCTCATACAATTTTATTTATAAAGCCAGTGGTATTTCAGTTTCTAATAGTACTAAGAATAAACTTTAAATTCTTTTTGTGTTCACTGTTATATTTTCTACTTGGTTGTGGCTGACTTGAAGGAAAGCTACTGATTTACATATGTTAATCTTACATCTGGCTTACTGACTGGAATCGAATATTCTGTTAGAGTTTGAGTTGATTGAATAGGCATTTCTAGGAGGATAATGATAATAACTCTGAATCATGACAGTTTCTAATATTCATATATGTATCTTATTTATTTTTCTTGTCTAAATGCACTGTCTAGGAATACCAGAATAATGCTGATTGAGTAAATGAAAATGGCCAAACTTATCTTGCTCTTTTTTCAGTATTTTGCTTAGTTTTTTTCTTTTTCTTTGTAAGATACTTTATTAAAGTTTTCAACAATGCTTCTGCATCTTTGATATGAAGCAGACAACAGGAGCCAAAATTTGCTACATGTCAGCTCTCCGGATCTAAGTCCTAATGCTAGTGGTTGCAGCTTATTAAAAATCCTGGCAAAACCAATACAGTAAAGTAAAATAAAAAAATAAAAAATAAAAAAATCCTGGCATTGGACCAATTGAATTAATTTGCTGAAGACCATATAAAAGTCTTTAGGTTACCATAAAATATGAGAAACTCATTTGTGTACCAGTCACTAGCAAGGGGTATGGGTTTTGGGTCAGATAATTAATTAGGGACCCCTGGATGACAAGGAGTCAATTAACATGGCCATCCGAGTGGTCTGTAGGCAGTATTTTTAATTTCATAATCACGTTATACCATAGGTGGGGTTACTTCTGCAAACTTTGATGCTGGTTATTAAACTAGTGTCCCCCAGCTCCAAACTGCCCTGCTATAGTCCGCTCTTTGATGCTGGGACTGAGATTCTGCAAAACATGTTTTTCAGCTAAGGTCTGTTAGGCTCTCACTCGAGATGCAAGTAGACAGTAAGGTCGCAGAAGGAAGAGGGACTTGTTTTTTCCTGTTTCCAGTTTGCTTTCTGTGGGCTTCCAGTTGGATTCTTGTTCCTATCATCATCACCCCTGGTCTCACTTCTTTACCCTGGCTGTGGCAAGCCTTTGCTCTAGCAGCAGCATAATACAACCGTAACTTAAAATAATAAAATTAAAACAAAAAAATAACACAGGCACAGTCAACCTCACTGCACTCTACCACCACCCACAGATACCAGCGCCAGCCAAGCAGTGTGCCTTTCTCAGGGCTCAGAGTTTTAAATACCCAGGCTCCTCCTCCTCCAACCTGCTAAAATATTACATTTCCAACCTCTTACTTTTGTTTCCCCAGGGGTAATAGCTGCTTCCTGTATGTGCGTGCCCTTTTCAGTTACCTAGTTAACACAATACCTAGTTAGCAATTCTTTATATTCAATTCTCTCTATGAAGAAAGCCAAATACTTTACAATATCACTTATACGTGGAATCTAAAAAATACAACAAACTATTGAATATAGCAAAAAAGAAGCAGATGCACAGTAATGGAGAACAAACTAGTGGTTACCAGTGGAGAGAGCGAAGGGAGGAGAGGCAAGATAGGGGTGGGAGTGGGAGGCACAAGCTACTGAGTGTAAGACACACTCAAGGATGTACTGTACAACATGGGGACAGAGCCAATATTTTGTAATAATTCTAACTGGAAAGTGACCTTTAAAATTGTATATTTTAAAAAATTAATTAAAAAATAATAAAAAGAAATTCCATTAAACTTGCTGGTGTGATTTCTGTCTCCCGACTGAGCATGGACTGATACTTACCTACAGAGAAAGACTTCCTCATTGATTGTGTAGACTGTGGATTCATGTCAGCTTTCATATCAAAGAACTTTTCCTGACATTGCCCCTCCTTCTGGGGATCATTTTACTTTTTGAGAGCAAAAAGTTCTCATTGAGGATCACAAGTTACCCATGATTAAGATAGATAAATATCCTTTTTAAAAAGTTAGTTTCATTTATATTACATTCTTCTCATTACTTTTAAGGCTTTTAAAGACTTTTAAGACTTTGCCCTCTAGAAATCTGAATCTCAAATCATATTTTATGAAGTGCTTCTTTGAACAGAAATTGGAAAGCAAAACCAGGTTATGTTGAAAGCCAATAAATATCAAACTTTTCAGAGTATAAAAATTCAAAGACTGCTTTCACCAACATAATTTTTTCCACCAGTGAATGTCATTTGAGGAGAAAGAAAAATGGAAGATCCAGGACAGAACACATTACATTAGTGATCAAGAAGGCAAAATATTGGAAGAGAGAATTTTTTTACACTATTGAAGTAAAAGATCTTATAGCTATATATATCATTGTCAACATATATAATAATTAATATGTTGAGCAGAATCAGCTTTGTGTGTGGAAAAAAAATATTTTGCTCCCACAGTGTCGGGAGTATGGAGAAATCATTGAAAAATAACTCAATTAAGTTGGATGAGAATAAAACATCAGCACCTTGGTGGGTGTTCCCAGCTTGCCTCAGGCACCAAGACACAGAATGCAATTTGAAAGTAATAAACTTAGTCAGAAATACTTGGCATTGAAAGCAGCCAATATTTATAACAAGTTTAGGTTCCCATAGGAGAATCTAGAACACATTTAAGTTGATGGGGGAGGGGATTTCCACCCCCCTGTACACTGACATAAAATCTGAGCCTGTAGACCTAGAGCCTCCTAATTCTCAATGTCATAAAGCATCGAAATTGGACGGGAGGGCCTAGAAAATTCAGCAATGTCCATCCTATCTCCCTGCAGTGAAGTAAATAACAATTTAGTTTGTTAATTGGTGGTTAAATTCGATTCAACAAGCCTTCTAGAAAGAGATATAGATATTTTTGTATTTGTACAAAGCTTCTGTTTTCTATGCCTTTCTGTCCATCCATTTATCCATCCACCCATCATCCATCCATAAGCCAAGCAATAAAGTGCAAAAACAAAAAACAAAAAACCAGTCTGCCCTCATCCCATTATCTGCCTCCTTATACTTAGCCTGTGGCACCAGGGATGAGGAGAGCCAATTCTGCATGGGAACACAAATATTTTGCACAAAAGGGTTTTGGAGCATTCCACTTTATGGGAGCTTCCCTGGTGGCTCAGGCAGTAATGAATCTGCATACAATGCAGAAAGACCTGGGTTCGATTCCTGGGTCAGGAAGATCCCCTGGAGGAGGGTATGGCAACGCACTCCAGTATTCCTGCCTGGAGAATCCCCATGGACAGAGAAGCCTGGCGGGCTACAGTCCACGGGGTCGAACAGCATAGGACACGACTGGGCACCTAATAAACACACATTCCCCACTTTAAGGACCACTGTTTAAAACTCAGATGAAAGGGGAAAAAAAAAGAAAAAGACTTGATACTCTTTCACACTACGTGAAATTCCCCTCCTGGGTATTGTGAGCTCATACTTTTAAAGGTGCCTAGAATAATCTTTTTTGCCTGGCTAATGATTACTTATGTCTCGAGACTCCAAACATCTTGTGTCCCAGTAGCTCTTAGAGCACATTTCCTATTAGAAGACTCCATTATTTATATATTAGAATAATCCATTTAATTGCTCGCCTCACCTACGGACCAAGGCAAGGGCTTTCTCTGACTTGATTTTACATCTCTTGTGCTTATCTCAACAGTTGGCACATCATGGGTGCACAGTAAACATTTGCTGCTCTGAACAAATTCGCTGGCCAGTTGGATTTTTAAGACATGCAAACATGAGAACGTCATCGGAGTTTTCTGCTCATTCTTTGCTTAACAAGCCTACGTCCTCTTTTCCCAACTAGATTTAAAAGTGCTCTGGGACAGAGACCCTAACTATCATGACTTTTCAATGTTTTCCTTTCCTATTTGTCAGTGCTAATACCATGTCTTTCTAGAAACTGAGCAAAATTTGTGGGTTATAATTTCTCATTGAGACAACATGGTTGTAGATTTTTTTCCCAATCATACCCAAAGATAAATACTTTTGTTTCCCTGAAGTAAATACCTCACATTATATAATGAAATACGCTGTTCCAGGCTCTCTCACCCAGTGGTCCAAGTCCTTATACATACTCATTTTTGAATTTCAACAGGTTTCCAGAAAAAAGGGCTAATGTTCCCTTCTGGGATATAGCAAAGTCTTCAAGGCAGTTTCAGACTACCATTGTGTGCATGGAACAGACCCTTTAGCATAGAAAAAGTTTGAAATAGAAATTCAATGAGCTGAGTTCAATCAACATTTTTAACTTTTCTGCACGCAAAGGAGTTCGTAAGAACTTGTGTATTTCCTTTGGTTGCAGGCAGATTTCCTTCTACATTTCTGTCAAATTAAGTGTCACCAGCCAGTACTTTAATAGGAAAAGAAAGGGCTGGAAACCCAGCTGCCAGAATAAACAACAAGACATGTCTCAAGGGGGAGCTTGGAACCATGATAACTGCATGGCTTCCTTTAAGCTAGTTAAGGAGCCATACAGCAAGCAGGTGGCATAGTCTCACATGAAACATTCATTGTCAGCGAGTCATCTTAAATTCCATGCTAACAATTTCCATCCCTACTTATATCCCAGAGGGCAGGGACCAGGTTTGAGACAGCTCTGAATACCAATACACGTAATATAAATTTTATGTATGGTAAAACTGTTTATGGACTTGCCTGCCCTATTCCTCTGCTACAGGTACAAAAAATAATAAGAATGCAATCTTCAGGAAAAATAATCTGGTGATTTATATAAACATATGGGTCTTATTTTGTCTAGAAGTATAGGGCATTTTCAAACATACAGTCACAGTACAGAAAATCATATAATATACCTTGGTTCCTACACCAATACTAGATAAGTAGAAACGTCTTACATTTTAAAAAGCTTTTTTAAAAATAAAGTGTCAGAGATACAGCAGTTACCACTCATCCTATCTTCATTCAGCCTGAAGTTGATGTGTATTCTTCTGTGTGTTTTTAACTTGTAACAACATAAGCATATATCCATAGGAAATTACACTATTTTCATTTGTGTTTTACTTTGTCCATAAATGATATAATGATGTATAGTGTGTGACTTGCTACTTTCATTCAACATTTTGTTCCTTGGATTCATTCAGCTAATACACACAGACTGAGTCCATGCATCTCCACTCCTGGATGATACCCATTTTCTGATACTGCAGCTGCCCATTGTTCTAATGACGGGTAGAGTTAGATTATCTCCAGTGTTCCACTAAATCACCTGTACTTGTCTTCCTATGCACACGTGTGAAAGTTTCTAGAAATGGAATTGCCCACTTGATGTATATGTTTATCTCCATCTTTATTAAGTGTTGCAAAAGTGCTTCCCAGAGTAAGCAATCCAATCCATAGTCTACCACCAATGCCTTTGACTTCCTGTTTCTCTACGTTCGACTCAGGCCAGTATTTGCTGTTTTTAGATCTGAACAATCCTTGCCAACCTGCAAGTGGTAGAATGATATTTCATTATTATTTGAATTTTCTTTCCTCTGATTATAAATGAGGCCGAGAAACTTTCCACAGGGCTTGTTAGCCAATGAGAATTTCTCCTCTCTGAATAATCTGTTCATTCTTTGCCCATTTCTCTTTTGGGTTGTTTTCCTTTTTAGTAAAACTTGCTTGTAAAACCACCTGAGCCTAGTGCTCATTTTATAAACAGTTTTTAGATTATTGAGTCTATTTCTTCAGTGGTTATGTTTTTTCTTTTGGTCAATTTCATAACTTAAATGTTTGACTAAGAAAATGAACCTTTTTTTTTAACTCTTCATTTTGACCTTAATTTTGAATGCTATTTTAGCTAGATGTGAAATTATAGGTGGCAGTTAATTTCCCTCATCATTTTGAGATATTATTCTATGTTACTAGGTCTGTATTACTGCTGCAGCAAAACCCACTGTCTTACTGTTAGTATTCTGGCTAAGATGGTTTTTCTTTTTGCTTGCTTTATTCTTTGTTTCTTTGCCTGCACATGTCTAGATGTGGGCATGTTTGCTTAGTCCTATTGAGGACATGCTATATTTTAAAAATTTTAGGAATTATGCCTTTAATCCATTATGAAAAATTATCAGTTATTATCCTGCAAGTACTGCTCCTCTGCCAATTTCTTAATGTCTCTTAACCCTTCTTTCATATTATCCATCCCTTTATCTTGTCATACTTCATTCTGATCAACATACTCAGATTTACCTTCTTGGTGACTAAACCTCTCTTGTTGTTGTTCAGCGGCCCAGTCATGTCCAACTCTTTGCAACCCCATGGACTACAGCACGCCAGGCCTCCCAGTCCCTCACCATCTCCCAGAGTTTGCCCAAGTTCATGTTCATTGCATTGGTGATGCCATCCAGCCATCTCACCTTTGACACCCTCTTCTCCTTCTGCCCTCAATCTTTCCCAGCATCAGGGACTTTTCTAATGAGTTTTCTGTTCGCATCAGATGGCCAAAACACTGGAGCTTCTGCATCAGTCCTTCCAGTGAATACTCAGGGTTCATTTCCCTTAAGATTGGCTGGTTTAATCTCCTTGCTGTCCAAGGGACTTTCAGGAGTCTTCTCTAGCACCACAGTTCAAAGGCATCAGTTCTTTGGTGTTCTGCCTTCTTTATGGTCCAGCTCTCACGACTGTACATGACCAATGGGAAGACCATACCCTTACTATACGGAAGTCTGTCAGCAGAGTAATGTCTCTGCTTTTCATATAACATTGCCTAGGTTTGTCATCGCTTTCCTGCCAAGAAGCAATTGTCATCTGGTTTCATAGCTCTCTTTAGCTATGTATAATTCACTGGTTAAACTGTCCAACATTTTTAAAATTTCAATAACCATTTTTTTATTTCTACAAATTCGATTTGTCTACTCTTATAATGCCTGTTCTTATTTCATTGTATTTTTCATGATTTTGATTATTTTTTATGTTTCTAATTTTGCTAAACATATTTTTTATGGTCTGCAATAAATTGTTCCATTTTGTTTACTTTTTATTTTATACTGCAGTGATAGCTTACGGTGAATGATGTTGGATTCATGATCTCCAAAGAAGATTTAGCTTCGGGACCAGGGACCAGACATGATGACTCAAGAGATTTTGTGTAGCAGTTTTATTAAAGTAAGAAAAGGGACAGAGAATGCTTCTGACACGGACATCAGAAGGGGGACAGGGAGTGCCCTCTTTGCTAGTCTTAGAAAGGAAATTATATACTTTTTTAATTGGTTATTACAATAAATCAAAAGAATGTCTCAAAGTTCTAAAGATCTTACTAGACCCACTTTCATAATTTACATTTTAAGATGACAGGATTAGAACTAACAATTGAAAGATCTTGTAGCCATCATGGTCAACAAAAGAGTCTGAAATGCAGTACTTGGATGCAATCTCAAAAATGACAGAATGATCTCTGTTTGTTTCCAAGGCAAACCATTCAATATCACAGTAATCCAAGTCTATGCCCCAACCAGTAATGCTGAAGAAGCTGAAGTTGAACGGTTCTTTGAAGATACAAGACCTTCTAGAATTAACATCCAAAAAAGATGTCCTTTTCATTATAGGGGACTGGAATGCCAAAGTAGGAAGTCAAGAAACACCTGGAATAACAGGCAAATTTGGCCTTGGAATACAGAATGAAGCAGGGCAAAGACTAATAGAGTTCTGCCAAGAAAATGCACTGGTCATAGCAAACACCCTCTTCCAACAACACAAGAGAAGACTCTACACATGAACATCACCAGGTGGTCAACACTGAAATCAGATCATTATATTCTTTGCAGCCAAAAATGGAGAAGCTCTATTCTATACAGTCAACAAAAACAAGACCAGGAGCTGACTGTGGCTCAGATCATAAACTCCTTATTGCCAAATTCAGACTTAAATTGAAGAAAGTAGGGAAAACCACTAGACCATTCAGGTATGACCTAAATCAAATCCCTTATGATTATACAGTGGAAGTGAGAAATAGATTTAAAGGACTAGATCTGATAGATAGAGTGCCTGATGAACTATGGAGGGAGGTTCGTGACATTGTACAGGAGACAGGGATCAAGACCATCCCCATGGAAAAGAAATGCAAAAAAGCAAAATGGCTGTCTGAGGAGGCCTTACAAATAGCTGTGAAAAGAAGAGAGGCGAAAAGCAAAGGAGAAGAGGAAAGATATAAGCATCTGAATGCAGAGTTCCAAAGAATAGCAAGAAGAGATAAGAAAGCCTTCTTCAGTGATCAATGCAAAGAAATAGAGGAAAAGAACAGAATGGGAAAAACTAGAGATCTCTTCAAGAAAATTAGAGAAACCAAGGGAACATTTCACGCAAAGATGGGCTCGATAAAGGACAGAAATGGTATGGACCTAACAGAAGCAGAAGATATTAAGAAGAGGTGGCAAGAATACACAGAAGAACTGTACAAAAAAGATCTTCATAACCAAGATAATCATGATGGTGTGATCACTCATCTAGAGCCAGACATCTTGGAATGTGAAGTCAAGTGGGCCTTAGAAAGCATCACTACAAATGAAGTTAGTGAAGGTGATGGAATTCCAGTTGAGCTATTTCAAATCCTGAAAGATGATGCTGTGTAAGTGCTGCACTCAATATGCCAGCAAATTTGGAAAACTCAGCAGCGGCCACAGGACTGGAAAAGGTCAGTTTTCATTCCAATCCCAAAGAAAGGGAATGCCAAAGAATGCTCAAACTACCACACAATTGCATTCATCTCACACACTAGTAAAGTAATGCTCAAAATTCTCCAAGCCAGGCTTCAGCAATATGTGAACCGTGAACTTCCTGATGTTCAAGCTGGTTTTAGAAAAGGCAGAGGAATTCTATTTGTATTCTATTTGTTAGATCCATGGACTCATGGCGGATATTGTCCTTAATTATTATCGTTAAGTTTTAAAATTGTTAGTAATATAGCAGTCAAATTCCTGGCAGGAATCAGATGGCATATCAAATAGAGTAATTGTGGGGGTTTTGATGAAACGACTATTTCAAAGGTGTGGGCAGGGCTAAGAGAAGCCAAAAGGTAGTGAAACATGAAGCTTTTGCTATCCCAAGCCTGAGTGGCATGAGGAGGAAGTGCATATGAGACTGGCAGCTGGAGGGCAGGGTCGCCTGACAGGACATGTGCTCTCTGGTAGAGGCTGGCTGGTACTGTTAACCAGCGGCCCAGTATCGATGCAGCTGTTGGAACTCATATTAGTATCAATGCAGCTGCTGCAGCTCATATCATGATCTTGCTAATCTATGGTTTTTCAATATCCTGCAATTACCTCCTACCAGCTGAATACAATGAAACACCAGGAACCAGATTTTTTAAATGGGCAGATGACCTGAATGCACATTTTTCCAAAGCCATACAGATGGCCAATGGGCATGTGAAATGTTGTTCAAGATCTCTAATCATCAGGGACATGCAAATCAAAACCACAAAGAGCTATATCACCTCACATCTGTCAGAACGGCTATCCTCAAAATGTCTACAGATAACCAACTTTGCAAGGCTGCAGAGAAAAGTGAGCCCTCAAACACTGTTGGTGGGAATGTAAACTGGGACAGCAACTGGGAAAAACAGTATAGAAGTTCCTCAAAACACTAAAAACAGAACTACCATATGGTCCACTTCATGGTAAACAGATGGGGAAACAATGGAAACAGTGTCAGACTTTATTTTTCTGGGCTCCAAAACGACTGCAGAAGGTGACTGCAGCCATGGAATTAAAAGACACTTGCTCCTTGGAAGAAAAGTTATGACCAACCTAGACAGCATATTAAAAAGCAGAGACATTACTTTGTCAGCAAAGGTCCATCTAGTGAAACCTATGGTTTTCCATATGGTCATGTATGGATGTGAGAGTTGGACTGTAAAGAAAGCTGAGCACTGAAGAATTGATGCTTTTGAACTGTGATGTTGCAGAAGACTCTTGAGAGTCTGTTGGACTGCAAGGAGATCCAACCAGTCTATCCTAAAGGAAATCAGTCCTGAGTATTCATTGGAAGGATGGATGCTGAAGCTAAAACTCCAATACTTTGGCCACCTGATGCAAAGAACTAACTCATTGGAAAAGACCCTGATGCTGGGAAAGATTGAAGGCAGGAGGAGAAGGGGACGTCAGAGGATGGGATGGTTGGATGGCATCAATGACTCGATGGACAAGAGTCTGAGTAACTCCAGGAGCTGGTGATGGACAGGGAAGCCTGGCGTGCTGCAGTCCATGGGGTTGCAAAGAGTTGGACACAACTGAGCAACTGAACTGAACTGAACCATATGATCCAGCAACTCCACTTCAGGGTATCTGAAGAAAATAAAAACACTAATTCTAAAAGATACATGCACCCCAATGTTCACAGCAGCACTGTTTACAGTAGCCAAGACAGGGAGGCAACCTAAGGGTCCATCAACAGAGGAATGGTTAAAGAAGATGTGGGGGGTATGTGTGTGTGTGTATGAAACAAAATATTACTCAGTCATAAAAAAGAATGAAATTTTGCCTCCTGCAGCTACATGGGGGACCTAGAGGGTGCCGGGGTCCAGCCCTGGTGGATCCAGGGTGATTTGAAGGGGAGACGGAGTAGGCGAGGTAAAATTTTATTTATTTATAAATATATGCTTAGATTAGGAAGAAACAGTGTAGTAGGAAAATTTAGTGGAGAAAAGAGGCTGAATAACCTGGTTTACGTGAAAAGCCAATAAAATTCCAGACAAGGAGCTTGCACCATCTACGTTAGGCCACTGGCGTCCGTCTGAATATCGGAGGGTGCCCCACCTTGGGCTCCCTCTCTTATGGATCTTAGAAGCTGGGGCAAGTAAGTAGACATGGTGAGCCTCCACGCCCCAGATGGGAATTCAGCCTGAAATTAAAGTAAAGAGGAGACACGGGGAAAACCAGCCCTTCCAATGACTGGCTCCTCCTCTATTGTCCTTCAAGGCCTTTTATACTTTTGATTATACATAGAGATCAATGGGTAATACAAAGTTATGCAGCGTTAGCAGCCCAGACTCTTATCAAAACCAGGCTTTTCTCTCTGCATACCTAGTTGTATACACAAGTCTTAGGTGATTTACATCATCTTCGGGCCAAAAGGGCCAATTAACATTTTACAGCCTTTTTTCTGATAAGGGTTTGTCAACCAGACGACTTATTTGTGTTGTTCTTCTCAAAATCTGGTGCCACTCTCAGAAAGCACTAAATAAAGTTACATTCTTATATAGCAAAGATACAGCAATTTATAACAAGTAAAAGGAGTATAGTGATTTATAACAAAAGAAAAGTAATTAACTCAAAAGTCCAGTGTTGCTAACATCAAAACTATTATATATCTTTTTCCATATCCTGTTTACATTAACATCCTCCCAGGTGCCTAAAAGATAAAGAATATGGAGGCCTGGCAGCAATCATTGAGTCAACAGTGAAATCCATCACCAATATGATTTTTAGCTCTTTAGAAAAGGCTCTGTATCTTTAAGATGTTTTTAAGCTTTGTGCCTCTCGTGGCTGGGGGGCTGCAAGCAATTTACAAACTGTAAAAAGTCCGGGGGAGCCTGTTAGGCAAGTTAGAGAGCTATCAGAGGGGGTTTTAAGCCGAGACACTCTTTTGCAGGAGACTGAAGCCCTGAATTAACTTTTTCCAGAGAGTGTCAGAAGAGTGGAAAAGTACAATACAAAAAGGCAGGCAGATTCTTATTTTTTTGGGGGGGTACATGCTCAGGAAATACCAGGGGGAAAACCTGAGGCCTGACTCACCTTGCCCATGAGGCCTCTGCCGCGTGACCTTGTCACGGGTGGGATTCCTCAAACTGGCTCCCAGCAAGAGGGTATTATGTTAAGTGAAATAAGTCACAGAGAAAAAGACAAATACCATATGTTATCATTTATACGTGGAATCTAAAGAATTAAACACACGAACATAACAAAACAGAAACAGATTCATGGATTAAAAAAAAAAGAATTAGTGGTTACCAGTAGGGAAGGTAAATATAGGGGTAGGGGAAAAAGAGGTACAAACAACTATGTATTAAATAAATAAAGTACAAATATATATTGTACAGCACCAGAAAATATAGCCATTTTTTATAACAGCTTGAGATGGAGCATAATCTATAAAAAATATTGAATCACTACATTGCACACCTGAAACTAATAGTATATCTTAATTCAACTAGACTTCAATAAAAAAAGGCGAAAGAAAAGCCAGGAAGCCCAGGAGATTCAGTATATAGAGGTTGGTTTGCTGGGCAGCACACCAGAGTGAAGAAGGATGGAGCGAAGATCCTGAGGGCTGACTGGAGGACATTCAGCACAGTTCTAAGTGCATGTTTAGGGCTGTCTTCTCTGTGAGAAACCCCTATTGCTTGGGGAGGGGGTGGGGAAGACATCTCCAGCCAAAAAAGTTTTTATTTGCTTCCTGATATCTTAAGTGTATCACTGGCTTAGACTCAAGTTCTATGTTAATTTCCAGCTCGAGAATTCCTGATCCAGAAGAATAGCTCAAAGTCTAACCCTAAATCTTTTGAGACACATACCCATAATTATACAATCTAAAAGCAGTCCATTTTTATTTCTACCCAAAGTCCACTAATGGTTAGAAGAATGTTGTTGGTGTTGCTGCCTTACTGTGCTAATTGATGAAACTTTTCAACTCTTGCCCTACATATGCATCACTATAAGAATCTTAGCTTTTTACAGGGATCTTGGTTCCTACTATCTGCCTTGCATAAATGGAAGACCTTTCCTCCAGTCTCAGCATCAGTGATAAAACCCAAACTCCTAGCTTATCAAGACTGAAGACTTCCTTACCCAGTGAGCCAGCAGCTTACTGCTCTGACTATAATTGCCATCACAGAGATAAAGGGGGAAATATGGTATCAATTTATGTTATTTTCATCTGTATAAGAAGTCAAGCACCACTAACATTTTATACAAATAGTGACACTGGCTGCTGCTGCTGCTGCTAAGTCGCTTCAGTCATGTCCGACTCTGTGCGACCCCATAGACGGCAGCCCACCAGGCTCTGCCGTCCCTGGAATTCTCCAGGCAAGAACACTGGAGTGGGTTGCCATTGCCTTCTCCGAGTGACACTGGCATGTTCATTCAATTGTATGTCAGATGGTCACATTTAGTCCATAACATGTCCCAGAAGAACACGGGAATGTCAAAATGTGGAGGGACTGACACTCTTATGCGTCATTGGCACTTTGTGACATTTCAATTCCCATGCTACAGGATGTCATCAAGTTTTCTTTTATAAAAGTAAGACCTTTAAACAGGAGATTCTTCATAAGGTTTTGAACAAGATGTTCTCTTGTGTTTGCTACAGAATTTTCTGGCTACCTTGTGGTGAAGTACTTAAAATAGCTATTGACTTAAAGATAAGTTACATAGGTCCAGGAATCCACTGTAGTTAAGAATCTGCTCTGCAATACAGAGAACACAGGTTTCATCCCTGGTTGGAGAACTAAGATCCCACATGCTGTGGGGCCCACACACCATAACCAATGAGCCCACGTGTCACAACCAGAAAGTCTCCCCGCGCTGCAATGAAGAACTTGCGTGCTGCAACTGAAATCTGACACAATCAAATAAATAATTTTCTTTAAAAAGCTTATTTTCCTAGTTTGCTGGCAAAGGATAGAAGTTGTGCATGATGGCAAGTTGTTGTCTGTAGTTGGCTACTTAGCAGACAAACAAAACTAATGCACTGTCATAACTTTTCAAGATACATGCATACTAACATTTTAGCAAAGTGTACAAAAGTGACTGATTTTTCAAAGAGGTATTTTACAGAGAGAGCATCTTCAAAATAAATGTTTGGAAATTTTTCCAGCATTATGTAACTTCTCACCAAAAATGAGGGAATTATATCATTTATAAAAATATTGTCATAAATATATACAGAAGAGCCTTGAAACTGAATATTCTACACTGAAAACTCTCTTTACAATGCAGAGGGCTCACTGGGTTTTAAACCCACTGAAATATATTTAAATGTGAAGGTCTAATAAATTTGCAAGAACTGACTTGTATCATGGGAAATGCAAATTAATAACCAAATGTCAACAGAAACTTTGGCATACATGGTGAGTGGGATTTTTTTTTAAATGAGAATCATGAAACAGAAGCAGTAGGCAATGAAGCTCTTCTTATAAAATGTAATGATGGATTTCTGAGCAGAAACTGGAGCCGTGACCCTCTGCAATTCAAGATATAATAGACGTATTTTATGGTTGCTACAGACATAGCTGCTAGGTCTGTGCTACATTCAGAGACATCAGGACAAGTGAAGCCATTTCCTGCCTTTTATCCAATTGTAAATAAGTTTGCTGGCACCAGCCTGCATCAGCATTTTCAGTGTCTACACACCAGCCCACCTACCCATTCGCTGAGTATGGAGGGATATTGCATGCCACACAGCCTATCAACAGTGAAGACAGTGTACATCAGTAGCCCACCATGCGGGTCAATGGGAGGCTGAACAGAAGAAAAAAAAAATCCAATTGCACAGATATTCTCTCAGAACTTTTCAAATACTTTTCTTTGATGAAAAAAATATTTCATCAAGTACGTGGTTGGTGACCAAGTATTATTTGGAAAATGGAAGGCCCCTATGCTTATATCTAGTACCCTGGTGGCTCAGTCAGTAAAGAATCTGCCTGCAATGCAAGAGACCCATTGTTGGGGAGATCCTCTGCAGAAGGAAGTAGCTACCCATTCCAGCATTCTTGCCTAGAGAACTCCATGGACAGAGGAGCCTGGTGGGCTAGAGGCCATGGGGCTGCAAAGAGCCAGATACAACTGAGCGACTTTCACTTTCTTTCTTGGGCTTCCCAGGTGGCACAGTTGGTAAAGAAACCTCCTGCCAATGCAGGAGACACAAGAGATGTGGGTTCGATCCCTGGGTCAGGAAGATCCCCTAGAGTAGGAAATGGCAACCCATTCCAGTTTTCTTGCTTAGAAAATCCCATGGAAAGAGGATCCTGGTGTTCTATAGTCCATAGGGTGGGAAAGAGTCAGACACGACTGAGCACACACAACAACATGCTTATTTATACAGGCAAAAAAAATATTTTTTTAATGCTCTTTTCTAGCATATTGGGCTGCTTTTCAAAACCTTGACTAAGCGCAATGCTAGAAATAATGAAGTCACCTCTATGAGGTGTTTCTTCTGGGAAAAGGTTTGATGCTACATCCAAGGATTGACTTTTTATTCAATTTTATCCCACAGGCTATGCTCTAATTAGCTCCCACACAAACTTCCTAGCTCTAAGTTCATTTTGCTGATTAATGATTCCAACTTTCAATTTAATTATGAAATGTGTTGATATGAGACAAAAAACAGATGTAGAAAAAAAGCCTAAAAATTCCTGGCATCAACCATATGCTGAAATAGAGATTCCAAACCTATAGGAAATGATGATAGTTCCTAATACTGTAAGAAAGTTGGGTTTCCTAATACCCAGTCTCTCCTCCACCTTCTCCATCATTTCAAAAACTATTTTGTGACATCTATTTAATTTGAAAAGTGAATTTATTTTAGATGTATTTTTAACATTTGTTGATTAGGCCTTAAAATAATCAAAGATAAATGAAGGTATGGGGTGGGGAAAGGCCTAAATTAAAGGACAAGTACACTTATATTGCTTTCTTGTGTCAGTATAGAAGAGTACTGGGCTAACCCTATGCTATACTAAACGATTCACCTACCAGTATAACTCTATACTATTTTGTTGTTTAGTTGCTAAGTCATGTCCAACTCTTTTGTGACCCCATGGACTGTACCCCACCAGGCTCCTCTGTCCACAGAATTCTCCAGGCAAGAATACTGGAGTGGGTTGCCATTTCCTTCTACAGGGCATCTTCCCGACCCAGGGATCTAACCCACGTCTCCTGCATTAGCAGGCAGATTCTCATCCACTGTGCCACCAGGAAAGCCCCTAATATCATGGCCAAACTATATTACATTAGTGTAACTCTATACTAATATAACTTTGTATTATATGGACTCTGTACTATATGGACTCTACTAGTATAACTCTAGAAAGTTAAAGTATAGTTGGTCAGTTGTGTCCAACTCTTTGCGACCCCATGGACTGTAGTCCACCAGGCTCCTCTGTCCACGGAATTCTCCAGGCAAGAATACTAGATTGGGTTGCGATTCCCTTCTCCAGGGCATCTTCCTCACCAGGGATCGAACCCAACCCAGGGACTGAACCTGGGTATCCCACATTGCAGTCAGATCCCTTACTGTCTGAGCCACCAGGAAAGCCCAGGGGACTTTATTAGTATAACTCTATACTCTATAGTATAACTCAGTACTATATATATTAGTTAATATAATGCCAGCAAAAAGTGTTTAAACTGTCAAGGGCATAGAAATGTGAACAGTGCTCTGTCAAGGTTAATTTGCCGGTTTTTTATCATTGTACTGTGGTCCTGCAAAATGTAATCATTAGGGGAAGCTGGGTAAGGGCTTTCCCTGGGAACTCTCTGGACTACTCTAGGAGCTCTTCTTTATATTGAAGAGTTTCGATGAGTAAACATTTAAAAGACCTTTCTGTGTAGTGGCATTTTTATCTGACACTGGCATTATAACTTGGTAGCAAGGCTGTGGGCATGATATCTAACCTGTAACTGTCATTTAGTCAAGCTACCAGTTCGTTGACTACAAGGGGCCTCGGTTACTCTGGCACTTCCAAGCTTGGCAGCTCTTATCCACAAGCACGGAAAGATCTTCAGAATATGTAAAGGAAGAGGGCAGAATGGCAGAAAATTTGCTAAGAAAAAATGATGGCTAACTCCCGTCCTTTCACAATTCCCCAAGAGAAAGAGGACATCTACTTTCTTGCCCAGCAGCGATTAGAACTTGAGGGGATTGAATTTGATGCCATCCTCATTAGTAACAACAGCAAAAACAAGAAAATGCCTGGATCCACCATGGACACATGGTGTGAAGGCAGTTCCTGGTTCATGGCTGCAATGATCTGACCCGGTGGGTGCCCTAGAGAGTTCTCTCTCCTTTTATGCCACCTGCACAGCACGTCCTGAACAACTGGGCTCTGGAGTGCTGCCTGAGCAGCTCTGGTGTCACTGCTGTGTGCCTTTCAAGAGAGCAATGGAAAGGGCGAGGCAGCAGTAATGGTTTGTCTCCAGTTTGACAGAGACAGATATATTCTCTGCTGTTGTCCATGCAGCTTCTCCAAAATGTGTAGCTTTGATGTGAGGTTCATCTGGCAGTGTGGGAAAAACTCCAGGGAGGCCGGAACATATCAGCACGAACTGAATGGACGTGAAAGGTGAGTAGAAAGAGGAGGGATGCAGTTAGAATGTACAGCCAGGCTGGGACTCAGCTGTTTCTCTAGACCACCAAGGCGTTCCTTCCTCTTGACAGGAAAGTGAAGGAAGCACTTCCTGCCTAGTCTGTTTCCATTTGGGGCGGGTACCTGATGGCTCAGATGGTAAAGAATCTACCTGCCAATGCAGGAGACGTGGGTTCTATCCCTGGGTCAGGAAGATCCTCTGGAAAAGGGTATGGCAACCAACTCCAGTATGCTTGCCTTGGAGAATTCCGTGGACAGAGGAGCCTGGTGGGCTACAGTCTATGGGATCACAAAGAGTTGGACACGACTGAGTGACTAACACTTTTTCACTGTTTCCATCTGGATTAAGTGATGCCTTTTGACTCCAGGAACTGCCTTGACATGGGTTCTCTGGGTCATCATTGTGCCTTAGGCTGCTAATCTAGAATATGGGGATGATGAAAAGACACAGGCCTGTTGCAAGGATGAGTGAGTTCACATCTGAGGAAAACTCAGTGCCAGTCACCTTGTAAACTCTGTCATTGCTGCTACTAAGTCACTTCAGTCGTGTCCGACTCTGTGCGACCCCCTAGATGGCAGCCCACCAGGCTCCTCCATCCATGGGATTTTCCAAGCAAGAGTACTGGAGTGGGGTGCCATTGCCTTTTCCAAAACTCTGTCATTAGTAACTTGCTATTGACAGAGAGGGGGCTTTCAAAGTGAAAAGAATATAGGCTCTGCATCAGAATATGTGGGTCTGAGCACAAATTCCACCCCTCACGAGTTGAGTGATGCAGGGAAAAGCAACTCTCAGTGGCTTTAACTGTCAAGAGATAAGAGGTTTACTTGAGAAAAATGACAGATTGCTCAAGAGGAAGCAACCATTATTTTTTATTAGCATTGTTAAATTAGTGACTGGCAAGACAGTGACTGTTTTGAGTGTGGTCACTTCAGAGACCACATGTGTGCCTGCTGGAGGAGCAGATGGCCTTAGACATACCCTGCAAAGCTAGAAGTGGAAGGATCTTGCAAATCACTGGGCTTCCTTCTTATAAACAGATTAAGCATACTGCTACTGCCCAGTCAGCCATACCCAGACTTCACTGAGATCAAGTTTCTCCCAGGTTCTGAGATGAGGCTGATTCCCAGTAAACAAGGACTGGCAAGATGGGTGAAGTCATTTGGAATAAAACTAATAGCATTTGCCCAGCTGTGTTTATTGACACAAACTAACCACTCTTATTGAGAGCTTTGTCATCTGACAGCTTTGAAGGGCACACAAAAAGGAAGAGTGAAATTAGCACCCTGATGCTGTGAAGCCCAGATTATAGCCTTTCTTATGTGATTTAATGCCAGGGGTTAGCAAACGATCGGAGAAGGCAATGGCACCCCACTCCAGTACTCTTGCCTGGAAAATCCCATGGGTGGAGGAGCCTGATAGGCTGCAGTCCATGGGGTCGCTAAGAGTCTGAGACGACTGAGTGACTTCACTTTCACTTTTCACTTTCATGCATTGAAGGAGGAAATGGCAACCCACTCCAGTGTTCTTGCCTGGAGAATCCCAGGGACGGGGGAGCCTGGTGGGCTGCCATCTATGGGGTTGCACAGAGTCGAACATGACTGAAATGACTTAGCAGCAGCAAACGATAGCTTTGCAGGCCAAATCTGGTCCATCTTCTAGTTTGGGGAATAAAGACCTACTAGAACACTAGCAGCACGCTCATTCATTTACACACTGCTTCCGGCTGTCTTCATGCTACATCAGGGTTGTTGAGTAGCTGCAGGGGAAACCGTATGGCCTATACAGTCTGAGATATTCACTAGCTGGCATTTTTGCAGGAAAAGTTTGCTGATCCCTGGCCTTTGCAGTCTCAGTCCACAAACTAACATATTAGACAATGGCACTAAACACACCATTTGTTCAAATGAATGCCATTAAAAAAAAATGTGGACACCAAGCTTAGTGAGTTGAGCATAGAAATCATGATTCCCAACGCTTCTTAAAGATGAGTGCCACTTGGCCAATTTTTTTCTAACTTAGGTGCGATAAAAACAAACTGTGAAACAGCTCAAATATTCATGTCCATTTGAACATCCCAAAAATGTAATAAAAATAAATAGTTGCAAAGTATTTCATACTCTTTGCAAAAAAGATACTATAAAGAAGCACAGAGAAATAGGTCAACAGGCCACGTGTCATGTGCTTCAAAGTAAAGTGTCAAATGCCATTGATGTTATTCTCTCAAAATTCTCTTTATTTCTGAACATCAAAAGACAGTGGAGATTTACCAGCTTAATGGGATGGTGTAGATGCCTGGAAACTATCATGTCAGAGAAACAGGGGAGATGTTACTTTGATGATTAGCATCTTCCTCCTCACATTTACACAGAAATTTTCATGAATAAACGACTACAATCCTCAATGTTATCTACTAAAAAGTTAAGCTAAATAAAACAACGTACTCTCTGAAAGCATTCTAAAATTCGAGCGGAACCATCAGTCTTTCTCAGGTCAGCAATTAGGTGCTCCACTTTGAATTTGAGGAAACACAAAATAAATTTTTATGTCTGTACCATTATGAAAGTAATGGTCATTTCCTATCCTGATCAGGTCAGATCTTCCTGATCTGCATGACCTGTAGCAAAGGTCCTGCTTGCCACTTAGATTTGAAAATGCTACATGTTCTCCCCCAAATTTCTCATTCATATATTAATTTCTCAGTAATCCTGGGGTAATCAGGGTTTGATTCCCAGTGAGGGAGCTAGATCTTATATGCCACAATGAAGAGTTCACATGCCACAACTAAGACCCAGCCCAGCCAAATAAATAAATACACATGTATTTTTAAAATCCAGCTCTTACTCCTGGATTTCCTCTCACTGAATGACATCTCCAGAGTCATGCTAAATTTCTTCTTACTCACTCCTCACTCTTTGAGACTCTGAGGCTGCAGTTCCATCATCTGATATCTCTCTTGGTGTCTCATATGCATCTCTCCCTCTCTACTACCACAGCCTCATCTGAGGTTCATTATCTTCTCTGTCTCAGACCCACTGACCATCTCACAAATGGTCTCCATACCCCTGGTGTGTCCCTCTTCAATTTCTGTCTTATTTAGGTTCCTCGGAAGCACATCCAGAGACAAGGACTGAAGGGCAAGGAGCTTGTTTGGGAAGTAAACACAGTAGAGCAGTAGTTTTAACCCACAGGGAGCGACAATTTAGTCCCCCAGGGATATTTGTCCAAAGGTGGAGATATTTATGGTTGTTACAGTTTGGGGGAGAGGTGGTTCAATGAACTCTAGTGGATATAAATCAGGGATGTTGCTAAGCATTCAACAAGGTACAGGATACTCCCCGCCCACCCCCCACCCCCAACACACACACACAACAAAAATAGCAAAGTATTAGTCAGCTCTAAATGCCAATAATGGCCACAGTGCGAAATCTTGTGTAGAGAAGTATAAAAGTGACACGGGGAAGAGAAAGAAGCCAAATAAAGGTACATTATCAAGCTAGTTGGCACTGTGGCAACCATAGCTTAGTTCTGCTACTTTAGGAGACAGACCACATACCTCAAGTTATCCCACTCCTAGAGATTCTGATGCAACTGACCTAGGGAATGACCTGAACACTGGCATCCTTTACGGCTCCTCTGATAATTCCAAAGTGCAGCCAAGGGTGAGAAACAACATACTAGAATACTATTTCCTGCAGACAGGACTGTCTTACTCATCTTTGTTTTCTTCCCCATGGCCTTCCAGAGTGAATCCCGTAGCAGATCCACAACTGATGCCTGTTGAATTAATATAATAGAGTCAGAGAGACAAGGCTCATGTGAAGAGGGGCAAAGCTCAGAATCAACACTGGTTGAATGGCTCCTATGATGATGAGCACTTTACTTGTGTTAGTACTTTTATTCATTGCAGCAGACTTGTGTCAGATAGGTGTTATTCTGATTTATTTTTTTCAGAGGGGGAAACTGGTATTCACAAAAGTTAACTTGACTCATTCAAGATCCAAGAGCAGAGCCTTGACTCAACCACTGACTGCCCTGGCTCCAAAGACCAGGTCATTTTCAGTACACAACCCTGTCTCAAATAGGAAACAGGAAGTGGGAATCCTTTAAGAGTGTGAAGTGAAGTCGTTCAGTCATGTCCGACTCTCTGCCACCCCATGGACTGTAGCCTACCAGGCTCTGAGGAGCCTCTCAGTCCATGGAATTTTTCAGGCGAGAGGACTGGAGTGGGTTGCCATTTCCTTCCCTATCACAAAGATCTGAAAGGGGTTCCAAGGAGACTCCTGGAAGGAGCAGAAGGCCCTCATGATTCTGCTACCACACGGCACTCCGACTGACACCCTATATATTTGAAGGTCGAGATTATACATTGAGCACCAGTGCCACGATAGGCAATGGGAAATCAGAAACCATCGTCTCCAACAGGAGCCAATTCAGCATTACTGAAGTATGACCACAGGATCTTCATCAGTGAAACCCAAGTCTTTGTGTGCAATTGCTTTCTTGTGGTTTGGGCCATGGTTGGCCCAGTGAGCAAGTGGAAGTCTCTCAGTCATGTCCGACTTTGTGACCGCATGGTCACATAGCCTGCCAGGTTCCTCGTCCATGGAATTTTCCAGGCAAGAATACTGAAGTGGGTTGCCATCCCTTCTCCAGGATATCTTCCCAACCCAGAGATTGAACCCAGATCTCCTGCATTGCAGGCATATTCTTTACCATCTGAGCCACCAGGAAGCCCCAGTAAGCAACAGGGAAGGCAAATAACTCTATAGCTTCAAGCCTGTGAATGAGAAATAATACAAGTAAATGCATCACCAACCAGAACTAAGTTTGCAATGACTGACAGGTAGGCTGAGAGAATGCCTAAATGAGCAGGTGCTATTTCCATTTTGGAACATCAACAGTTTAAAACATAAAAACATGATGCAAACTGTTATGCCTTGGCCTCTTCCCATTCTAGAAAAGATGGTAAGGGAAAAAGCTAGTCTACATCCATGCAATCCATCTACAGAAGGATTCTATCAGTCTTGGCATTTACTTTTCCCCCATCGCATCCCAGAAGAATTCGTATTTATGGACAGGGCTTGAGGAGCATGGTGCAAGTCAAAAATATAAACTCTAAGTATACTTACTGGGTTACAAACTTCCCAGCCACTGTTCAATACATTTTGTGAGGAAGGCAAACGACAATGAGAGCATGCTGCCTTTGGGTTCAGAGACTGAAAAATATTGTGATGTACAAATGCTCATACTTTGAACAACATAAAACACAGCCTGGCTATTAAGTTTAATACTAGAAAGCACTGCTGTATCTTTAAACACAGAGATTTCTCCCCGCTCACACTGCTTAGCTTTTCTTTCTACAAAGTCAGGGAAACAAAGACTTGACAACTTTGACAGGGACTCAGAAACGCTACATTCCATCTCTAAATTTCTATGTCTCTTGACTTGCTGACAACTTTTGATGATGTGTAAAGTATCAACTCTGAAATTCATGGTGGATTTCACAAGTGCAGGGATGCTCTCAAGTTAGCCCACATTTGGGGGAATCTATCTCTCTGAGAGCTGCAAGGGCAACTGGATTTGTATGTGTAATTCGATAATGTTGTGTTTCAGAAAGAGACACATATAAAGCTTTGTGTCATGACACTGTCCTCTCTGTGAAATGAGAAATAGTGTTAAAAAAGCAGAATATAAAAAAGAATGTGTTATACACACGTATATACATACATATGTATATACATGAAGAACTAAATCACATTCCTGTACAGCAGAAATTAACACAGCATTGTAAATGAACTATACTTCAATTGAAAAAAAAACATTAACAACACAGCTGAGGAAATGTTAACATTCAGGTCAATGCATAACCATGTGTTCAAATTCAGCATTAATTTGTTCATCACAAAATCCTCACGTCTAAGGTTAACTGCCTTGTGTTTCCTGGCCCACTGTGTCTCCTGAAATACAAAGGATTCAGGCACAGTAATCAGTATGTGTCAGGCTCTCTGATCAGGCTTTCAGTGAAGACCAAACTCTACCCATGTCTCTAGTTATGTCTATTTATGGTGCCAAAATCCAAAGACAAAAATGCTGTAAACAAGCTGTTGAGTCTCTCCCAGCAAAAACGGAACACAGAGGACATTTATTATAACAGATATGAATAAATCACCCTTCCAACTGTCTCAGGTAAGCAAGCCAAAAAACGCTTCACTATCCAATACTAAAATATCTGTTAGGAGGGATTTTTTTCTCATTTTCCCAATCTGTATTTTCCATTTACTCTTTCACTGAAAGAAAATATATGTGGGAGGTAAGAATAGCAATCAGTCATAAAGTTTAAAGGAATACTTATGTCAGGAAAGTCTTGGCATTAGAATCCTTAGTAGAGTTTAGAGCCAAATTTTTGAAAATTAAATTTAGTAAGTAAAATGTGAGTATGGATATAATAACCATTCTGTTCATCCGTGACACTGTTTAAATCGAAAAACGGATGTTTCCAGCCAGACAGATTTTAGAAGAAGGAAAACAAAAGACTCCAGGTTGGTCATTTGGAACACAAAATCGGTAAGAGAAGGCAAATTGGGAGTCAGAGTAGTATTTAGAAAAAGAGGTTGGGAAGAAAGGCAAGACGCCCCATGGATGGCATTATCTGACCTGAGATTTCTGTGGTGAGGACTGGGCTCCCCTTTCCCAAGACCCACATCATCTCACTCCTCGCTTTCCCTCCAACTCTTGTTCTCCTTCTTATCTGGCAACTCTTTATCCAGTTTCCCTGGCAGGAAGCCTAGCTCTGTCTTATCACAGCTGATGAGTCACCTCAGGACCTAAGCTTATGAAACTCATCTTTATTCTTGTCCCCTCACCCCTCATTGTGACACCCCTTTCCACAGGACACAGCTGCTCAAAGGATCAAGATTGCCAAAGAAGATAAGGAACAGACATGAAAAAGGAAGGGATAAGCTGGAGGCCAGGGAGCACAGTGGTCTCTGTTCACACCCATCCACGAGGACATCTGCCCACAGTGTCATTCAGGCCCCACATGAAATCTGTGAGACACACTTGATACCACTGGTCTCTCTCCAGGTCTGCACTTGGTATTGAGGAAGAGTTTCCCCTGGAAAATTTTACTGATGGCTTTATTTCTTTGTTGGCTTTTTACTGGGGTGTAACAGCATGCCCTGATGGCTCAGACAGTAAAGAGTCTATCTGCAATGCAGGAGACCCAGGTTCGATTCCTGGGTCGGAAAGATCCCCTGGAGAAGGAAATGGCAACCCACCCACTGCAGTATTCTTGCCTGAGAATCCCATGGACAGAGGAGCCTGGTGGGCTACAGTCCACAGGGTCACAAAGAGTCGGACACGACTGAGCGAGTAATATTTAACAGCACACACAGGGCTTCCCAGGTGGCTCAGTGCCTGCCAGTGCAGGAGACACAGGAGTCTTGGGTTTGATCCCTGGATTGGGAAGATCCCCTAGGGAAGGGAATGGCAACCCACTCCAATATTCCTGCCTGGAGAATCCCATGGACAGAGGAGCCTGATGGGCTACAGTCCATGGGGTCACAGAGTCAGACACAACTGAGCGACTGAGCATGCATGCCCGCAACAGTACAAAAACACTAGCTGTATAAAGTGTACAAAAATGTTTCCTTCAAAGGT
This sequence comes from Capricornis sumatraensis, assembly GCF_032405125.1. NCBI lineage: Eukaryota > Metazoa > Chordata > Mammalia > Artiodactyla > Bovidae > Capricornis > Capricornis sumatraensis. Next base: position 132,409,494 of record NC_091092.1, on the reverse strand, counting down.
ATTTACCAATGTATACACCATGTGACCACAACCCAGATCAAGATCTAGAACACTTCCAGTGCCCCACGAGGCTCTTTCATGACCCTTCATCAATACACCCTTTGCTCCCCTCACCCCAGAGCAGGAACCACTATTCTGACTGCCATCATCATAGCTTATTCCAACCTCATCTTGAACATCATGTACAGCTTGCACCCTCTGTCTGGCTTCTTTCACTCACCATAACACATGGGAGAGTTATCCATGTAGCCGCATATACCAGCAGTTCTTCTTTTTCCATTGCTGTGGAGCTTTCTAGTCTAAGAACACAGCAAAATTTATTTTCCATTTCTACTCCTGATGTACTTTTGTGTCATTTTCAAGTTGGTGCTATTATAAATGAAGATGCTGCGAACTTTCTTGACCATGGTTTCTATAGGTTTTGTTTTGTTAATCAGCAGAAACATTCATTTCTTTCAGGGACATACCTGGGGGTGTAAAATTGCTGGATCATAGGATTGGCATTTGTTTACAGTTAGTAGACACCACAGGGCTCCCTTTCAAGAAGTTCAGATACCCTTTGTAGCAAAAGGTTAAATCTCTTCGCAAACTCTGGGTCAACTGGCTTCATAACACTTCTGCCAACAGTAAAGACTTAGTTACAGAGAAATCTATTGAATAGAAGCCAGGCAAAAGTGTCATAGTTCTTCCAAAAACTAAGCCCTGCTTATTGGTCACCAATGGCACACATCTATAGGTTTATCCCCAAGGAGAAAAATGAGAATCTTAAGCATCAGAGATTTTATTCTCCCCAAGTTGCAATCTAATTATGCAGTATACCAAGCCTGTAAACAAGCTTCAGCTACTTGCCCGTTCACCAAGACATTTAATTAGTTGTTTCTGTTCTCATTGCCCCAGTCCCTCTGGAGATACAGAGGTAATAAAATAAATGAATTAAACATTTTTTAATATTCACTTGGCAAAATGTGTCATTTGGTCTGTAATTAAGTGAATGGTTATATCTGAGACAGGCTAGCTTATACATATTTAAATTCTCCCCCGATCAATTGTGTTGTTGCAGTACAGAGTTTTCACACAGTGGACACTGGTCTCATGATTACTCACTCGTTTTAGGTTTCTGTGATTCTATGTGGGATTGTAGCAGGAAGGGAGAAAAGACAAAAGGAAAAACGGTAAAGAAGAGAAAGAAGAGGTAAGATAAATGGAGGAAGAAATGAAGGAAGTGTTTGTCGTATAGCAATTTTACACTCACATTTCAATCCAGGTTGCCTCCAACCCCACCCTTCACTGCATCAGTGTCATGACCCACACATGATCACAAAGGTTGAAAAGACTGAGTTTGCCATTGCAAGTATCCCCTATCTTTCAAAAGTTCCCTTTATGGTCACTTTCTTTTTACAAAAGACCTAAGCTAGTATCTGTTTTTGTCAACCTAAAGAAATCCAAAAAGGAGTCTCGCTTTTAGGAGAAAAGGCAAAAAGTAAAAATAGTGCTCAGGGTTTGTTTTACAAGGAGCAGGTTACAAAGGCAGCAAGCATCACCAGTGGCGAGAGTGTCCCCGCCAAGCTTCTTCTCAGGACCTGCACTCAGCATCTCAGCAGCCAGCTGCCATGCTTTCACCCAGCTCTGTGAGCACCTGGGCTTTACCTCAATTTATTTGGTGCATCCCTTAGTAAGATGTGTCCTAAGGTCATTGCTTCCTGAAAGTTTTCATAGGAACATTCTCCTTTCAAATAGCAGGGGAAACCTGCAATCAACCTTGTTCTCAGGAATCTCAATGGCTTTTGACATATTGTGAGCAGAATCATCTCCCCATGAATTCTAAAAATATTGCTGGATGGATGTTATCTCAAAATACAGAAGACAGACATCAATAGATCAGACAAATACTCCAATGACTTAAATCCTACCTATCCACCCAGGGGAAAGTGAAGAAATGTTTCTATGTAGCGGTGGTGTTGATTTTTGCTTGCTTATACTATTCGGTATGTGCAGAAATACAGGAAACTGACAGAGATAAGAGCTGCAAATCATGTAATAAAAAGCGATGTTCTATAAGCTGTGTCAATTTCATAAGCCAAACAACAGGAAATACTATAAGCCAGGTGATTATTAGAGTGGGTTTGTTTAAGGTGGATACAAGAAAAAATATGTCAAATCATAGGGCTCAGAAAGACTTTAGACATCACCAGAGATGAGAAAATTCTTGACTGAAAGGTGAAATAACTTGCCTGAAAGAACAGGAAGAAGAAAATTAATAAGAATTGGGTGGCTAGGAACTTCCTTTGTGGTCCAGTGGCTAAAACTTTGCACTTCCAATGCAGGCAGCCCAGGTTCAATACCTGGACAAGGAACTAGATCCCAGATGCCACAATTAAGAGTTCTCATGCCACAACTAAAGATTCTGCATGTTGCAACTAAGATCCAGCTCAGTCAAAGACATAAATAAATAAATACTTAAAAAAAAAAGAATTGAGAGGCTATAATGGCCATTATATATCACACATAATACATGCTAACTATGTCCACACATATGTGCTTGTGTGTGGGTGGGTGTGTGTGTCCTGCTCCACAGATATGATTATTCCCAGCTTACAAGCTAGAAAACAGTTAACAGCAGTTACTTCTGTGAATGGGCGGCAGGAGTGGGATGTGTAATATCAGTTTTTACTTAATAAATCTATTTATCTCAAATTAGTTTTTAAAGATGATTGCTTGAGGACAGTAATAATGTATTATTTTTAACTTAAAAACTTAAGAGTCTGAAAGAAAGATAAAAATCCCAACTCCATAAAAGATCATTAAATCTGACTATTAAAAAACTCTTCTGCATGGGAAAATCACCAACAAAAGACAATTTTGTTGAGGATTTTTGCATCTATACACAGAGATACTGGCTTGTAATTTTCTTTATTTGTAGTATCTTTGTCTGGCATTGGTATCAGGGTAACTGTGGCCTCATGGAATGAATCTGGGAGTGTTCCTTCTCTTCAATTTTTTCTTTTTTGGAATAGCTTGAGAAGGATGAGCTTCCTTTGTGGCTCAACTGGTAAGAATCGCCTGCAATGTGGGAGACCTGGGTTCGATCCCTGGGTTGGGAAGATCCCCTGGAGAAGGGAAACGCTACCCACTCCAGTATTCTGGCCTGGAGAATTATGGGTTGCAAAGAGTCAGATACGACTGAGTGACTTGCACTGCACTTGAGAAGGATAAGTATGAGTTCTTCTTTATATGTTTGGTAGAATTCCCCTGTGAAGCCATCTGCTCCTGGACTTTTGTTTGCTGAGAGGTTTTTTTATTTTTTTTTTAATTACAAATTCAATTTCACTACTAGTGATCAGACTGTGCAGGTTGTCTATTTCTAACTGACTCAGTCCTAAAAGGTTACATATTCTAGAAATATATTCATTTCTTCTAGGTTGACCAATGTGCTGGCATATAACTGTTTGTAGTGTTCCCATGATTCTTTTTGCAACTCAGTGAAATTAGTTGTTATTTCTCCTCTTTCATTTCTTATTTTGTTTATTGGACCCTCTCTCTTCTTCTTGAGGAGCTTCGCAAGAGGTTTATCAATTTTGTTTATCCTAAAAACAAAACAAAACAGCTCTTGCTTTCATTGAAATATTTTTCCCTATTTTGGGGGGCTGTCTGTATTATTTTTATTTCCTCTCTTTGTTACTTCCTTCCTTTTGCTGACTTTGGACTTTGTCTGTTCTTTTCCTAATTCCTTTAGATGGTAGGTTAGATTATTTGAGATTTTTCTTGGTTCTTGAGGAAGGCCTGTATTGCTATAAACCTCCCTCTTAGAACCACTTTTGCTGCATCCCATAAAGTTTGGAAAGCTGTGCTTCCATTTTTACTTTCCTTGATGTAGTTTCAGAGTTCCTCTTGATTTCTTCATTGACTTTTTGCTTTTTTAATAGCATTTCGTTTAGCCTCCACATGTTTGTGCTTTTCCCATTTTTATTCCTATAATTGATTTCTAGTTTCACATCAGTGTGGTCAGGAAAATTGCTTGATACAATTTCTGTCCTCTTAAATATCTTGAGACTTGTTTTGTGGCCTAGTGCATGATCTATCCTGGAGAACATTTCAGGTGCACTTAAAAAGATTGTGAATCCATCTGTGTTTGCATGGACTGTCCTATAGATATCTATTAAGTCTAAATGGTGGTGTGTTAGAAGTCTCCAACTATTATTGTACCACTATTATTGCTAACATGGTCAATATTTAATGCAATATTTTAAAAATCAAACTGAATGCCAAAAAGTTCATGATAAAAAAATATCAAAATTTTAAATAAAGAGAGGCTGTTGTTTCATGACCTGTTATATTGGGCAATATTGTTTCTATAGCCTTGGAAGATAGAGATAGTGTCTCCCTCTAGAACAGGTGGCAAGCTTGCTTGCTGTCCAATATCATAAAGACAATGTCTACATCTGCATTTCTCTGAAGAAGATATACAGATGACTAACAAGCACATGAAAAGATGCTCAACATGCCTCATTATCAGAGAAATGCAAATCAAAACCACCATGAGATACCACCTCACATCAGTCAGAATGACCATCATCAAAAAATCTACAAACAATAATGCTGGAGAGGGTGTGGAGAAAAGGGAATGCTCTTGCACTATTGGTGGGAATGTAAACTGATATAGCCACTACGGAAGACAGTATGGAGATTCCTTAAAAAGCTAAGAATAAATCTACCATATGACCCAGCAATCCTACTCCTAGCCATATACACTGAGAAAACCTAAACTGAAAAAGACACATGTACCCCAATGTTCACTGCAGCACTATTTACAGTAGCTAGAACATGGAAGCAACCTAGATGTCCATTGACAGATGAGTGGATAAAGAAGCTGTGGTACATATATACAATGGAATACTACTCAGCCACAAGAAGGAACACATTTGAATCAGTTTTAATGAGGTGGACAAACCTAGAGTCTATTATACAGAGTGAAGTAAGTCAGAAAGAGAAATATAAATATCGTGTACTGACACATATATATGGAATCTAAAAAGATGACACTGATGAATTTATTTTTAGGGCAGCAATGGAAAAACAGACATAGCGAACAGACCTATGGACATGGGGGGACAGGAGGAGGGAGAAGGAGAGATGTATGGAGAGGGTAACATAGAAATTTACAATACCATATGTAAAATAGATAGCCAATGGGAATTTGCTGTATGACTCAGGGAACTCAAACATTGGCTCTGTGACAATCTAGAAGGGTGGGATGGAAAGGAGATGGGAGGGAAGGGACATGGCTGTACCTATGGCTGATTCTTATTGATATATGACAGAAAACCACAAAATTCTATAAAGCAATTATCCTTCAATTTAAAAATTTTAAAAAAAGATAATGTCTACATCTGGAGCAAAGTTCAGGCAGGTTTCCTTGTAGCCCATTATACAAGCTATTTTCATTTCCTAAGATTGTAGTTCTGTAGCCGTGACACAAACCTACTTTGTGTGAAGCATCCACCTGGGCCACAACATGTCGCCTTTGTGGGACTTGGCAGGCAAGGGAAAGTGGCACAAACATGAACCTCATGCTTCTTGTTGTGTTGTGAGTAATAAAGATATTTGTCTCTGATTCGGGTATTCCATGTCTTCTGATTGTATCCAGGAAATCCACACTAACTGTTAGGTTGCTAGTCGGGCAAAAATTATAGACTCTGCAGTTCGTGACAAGAAGAATGTTTCCTTTCTCCCATTTCAGGAAAAAGGAAGAGTTCAAGTAGACATTTGGGGTTCTGAGAGAAGCAAAAGCCTGTGTTAACTTCAATGATAGAGTACACAAAGAGAAATAGCTAAAGACAGAGAAGGGGATTGAGGCTGGAGCTTAAAGAGTCTTACGTGCCATGCAAATGATTTGAACTTTGGTCCATGGGCTTCATGCAGCCAGTAGAATGTTTTAAGCCAAAAATGCAACAGTTTCACATTTGTTTATTATAAAGATCACTCATTGGCAAAGTGAGGTGTTGACAAAAGTCAGGAGGAACCATTAGGAAGCTGCTGAAATAATAATAATAATAAATGTAAACATGTATTAGTCCCTAAGTGCCAGACACTATGCAGGATTCCCAGCTATTAATATATTTTTTATTCTGGTTAGAAATTATTATCTAGATTTTATACATGAGGGAAATGAAGTGTACAGAAGTAAATTAACTTGTTCAAGTAAATGGCAGAAACTAGATTGAGACTTGAGCTATCTGACTCCTGATTGTAAGTTCTTAAACACAATCTGAATAGGAGTTTAATTAAATATACTCAACTACTGACATTTAAATTCTTATGTTGTGATCTTCTGTCCAATATGGACAGAATATCTTTATAGCCCATTGAATGTTTATGTCTGCCTACATTTACCCTGTAAGTTCTAGCTGTCTTTAGCCCACACTACCTTTCAAGTAAATTTTGCCAGAGTTATTTTACCTCCTTCAAAAACATTACCTTGTTGTCAAACGGATTAAATTCCCCATAGTTTGATTCTTGTCCACATCGAATCAAATTCCCAAGATCTATTTTTATAACTTCACTAGCCTTCCTAGTGTGGGAAAACTTTCTAATTGGGTATTAGTGTAAAATTTAATGAGCCTGCTGTTTATTCTCTCTTCCAGGTCATTAATGAAGACTTAAAATTTCCTCTCTTTCTGTGCCATCAGGTGTTACAAATTAATGCAATCTTCAGAATGCTAGGAGATTCTATTTTTATTGAGAAATGTGAGTAGAAAATGCTAATTAGAAGATTACCAAACCTAATACATATTGATTGCTTCATATGGATTGTTCTATTAATAAGTGATATCAATCATCCTTACATAATCTGAAATTCCTAGCATAATATAAATGTGAAATGATTTACAATTCATTTCATTTTTGTCAACTCATTATGATTTATTACTTTTATTATTATTTTTAATACAAAAAGGAAGTTTCCATGATAGAACAACATACTATAATAAGAAACAAAATGATGAGGAAGGAAAATTAGATGGGGCTACTCAAATTTTCATGGAAGAAAATATCAAACTATTTTATAAATACATAACTTCATTTTCTACTTAATGGTTAGGACTATAAACTATTAGTTTATTTGAGAAATTGGACTATTTGATATTGGTAGATATTTACTCTTCTTTTGTATGGCTTTATTTAGATTCAACTCACATGCCATACAATTCACTCCCTTAAACCCTACATCTTTTAATTACCTCTTGATCCCCACATCTCCTTCAGACCTAGCTAATCACTAACTACTTTCTGCCTCTATGACTTTCTTCTATGACTGGCTTCTTTCACTTAGCATAATATTTTCAAGGTTCATCCATGTTGTAGCATGCATCCCTACTTCATTTCTTTTTGTAGCCAAATAATATTCCATTGTATGGATGTGCCACATTTTGTTTATTCATTCATCAGCTGACAGATATTTGGATATTTTTCACTTCTTGGCTATCATGACTAATAATGCTATGAACAGTTGTGGACAAATTTTTATGTAGATGTGTTTTCATTTCTCTTGGATATAAATATATATAGGAATGGAACAATTGAGTTAAATGACAAATCTATATTTAACTTTTTGAATGAACACCATATTGTTTTCCATAGAGGCTGCACCATTTTACATTCCCACCATCAGTGTATAAAAAGGTTCCAATCTCTCCACATCTGTGTCAACAATTGATTTTTTTATCATACACATCCTAGTAGGTATGAAGTGGTATCTAATTGTGGTTTGATTTCCATTTCTCTAATGATTACTGATGTGGAGCTTCTTTTCATGTTGTTGGCCAACTGTCTACCTTCTTTGGAGAAATGTCTATTCAGATCCATAGGCCCATGTTTAACTGGGTTATCTTTTTATTATTGAGTTGTGAGAGTTCTTTATATATTCCAGATATAAGTCATTTATCAGAAGTGTGATTTGCAAATAATACATCTCATTCTGTGGGTTGTCTTTTGACTTTCTTAACAGTGCCCTTTGAAGCATTAAAGTTAATGAAGTCTAATTTATCTTACTTTTCTTTTGCTGTTTGTGCTTTTGGTATTAAGAATTCATTGCCAAATCTCACAAAGATTTACTTCTATGTATTCTTCTAAGAATTTTTATAGTTTTTGCTCTTATATTTAGGTCTTTGGTCCAATTGATTTTTAATATGGTAGGGGTCCAACCTCATTCAGTTACATGTAGCATCCTTGTCAAAAATCACAATACCTACATATTTACTTTTAAAGTAACCTAACTATATATTTGTTTCTTTCTGTCCATAAAGTTTTCTTTCACCTTATTTCTGGAGACATTACTCCTATTTTTTTCTTTCCTTCTTCACTTGTGGCTCTTTGAGGAAGGCATGATCATGATACATAATTGTCCCTAGTCAAACAAAACATTTCATTTCTTCAATTGCAATGATTGGTTCAGCGATAGGCATGTGACTCAAATTACATCACTAATCCCAGTCAGAGTCAATCCCTGGACTTGGTGGGAGCTATGGAAAAAATATTTTCCTTTGGATTTGAACTTGGGGTTATGAAGACTGGGAGTTTTTGACTGCCACAAGGACTCTAGAAATGAAGCCAACACAAAAAAATGTGTAGACCCAGGGGAAAGAGAGAAAGTAAGTACTAATGATATGCCTTGAATCCCTGGGTTAATCTTTTCCTAGTGCAAGTTCTCTGGAATTTTCAGTTAGGTGACTAATTAGGTTTCTTCTTAGGCTCACACCACTTTGAGGCGGGTTTTCACCTCTTATAGAAAAAGAGTCTTAACTGATATGTAAGCCAAGTGGCCTTTTAAACACAGAGAAGAGAGAGAGTTTATCCAACGCTCCTTCCAGATAATAAAGCCAGTTGAAAATTTCAGGGGCTTCACGTGTCCCTTAATGGAAAGAATACAGGCAGGCACCACATATATTCAGAATAACCATGATGCTCCTTAGATGAAAGCCGATTAACGATCCTTTAAATTAAAGAGTGGAATTTTGGTTTTCAATGCCAGGTTGTATTTGTGTATCTTACAGGCTGTCTACCACACAATAGGCTCTTGATAAAGATAATGGATGGGTAAATTAATTGAAAAGTGTCCTTTCTCCTTGCAAAGTCTTGGTAGAAAGTACTAATTCCATCCAGTTCTTCCCAGGGACATGACCCTGGGTATGGCCCCATCTGGGCTGTATTAATCAGTTATTGCTGCCTAACAAACAACTACACTCATGTGTCTGTGAACTGGCTGAGTTTAGGTGCTGTCTTTTGGCTTCTAATAGGTTGTTCTGCTTCAAGCTGTAGACCCAGCCAGGCTTGCCTTTCCATGGGCTGGGTTTTATTCTGCTCAGTGTGTCTCATCCTTTAGCCCAGGACTGAGAGTTATCAACTTCCCAGGGAAAGCTTTTCTCATGGTGACAGCAGATACACAAGCATGCATGTCCAACCTCCAAGTATGCTTAAACACTTTGCTTGCACCATGCTTGCTAACATCTCATTGGCCAAAGTAAGTTATAAGACTGAACACAACATCAATAGAATAGGTAAATGTATTCCTCTAGCAGAGATGGGGGAAAGGAAGATTATGTTATGAAAAGAAATTCTACTATAGTGTGGAGAACCATATTCATGTCAAGAGTTAGTTCTTTTTTCTCCCCTTGGGAAAAAAAAAAACCCCACCATTGATTACTTTAATTGTTTCATTCACTTATCCATTCAATTATTTAAAAATCAATCTATTAAATATCTACTAATGCTGTTTGTTTTAAATAGGAGGGCTGAAATAACTTCTCAGAATAAATATACACCTATATTCCAAGGCTGACCTTTTTTCTCAAGGACAGCTCCAACACAGCCTGTACCATCCTCTCCTGGACAATGATTCAGCAGCCTGATGACCCTCAAGGAAGAATACAAGGAAAGCAGGGAGAAACATGGCTGGGATGACAACACGCTTTGTTTCCCCATCATTGTACATCTGAATTATCCCAGTGTTGATAAAGCACTACCTAAATTCTGAACTAAGCCCTCATTGTGTTCACTGGTGCTGCCAACATAATCCAGTGTGGCTCCTTTGTGTTCCACAATAAAGACAGGCTTCCATAAATCCACCCTCTTGCAAGGGGAAGCTGCAAGAGCAGATGCACAGTCTGGGACGGCTTCCAGGAGTTGACAGTGCTGGGTTGGCAGCAGCTTCCGCTGCCACCTGGAGAGGTCCACCTGAACAGATGCAGTTGCCTGTTCCCCCACATCTTAACCACTATTCATGTCCCCTGAGGCACAGAGGTTTGACTCTTCCACTTAGCAATTCATCCTACAAATCTCTCCTTTGCCATGAAGACTGAAGTCTCCAAATTATGTGCCACTAACTACATGCTTGTGAGGGCCAACTGTCAAAATGTCAGGCATTGAGAGTTCTTAAACATAGCCTACATTTGAAAGTAAGTTATACAAACTTACAATTAAACTATTTTAAAAGCAAACGTAATACTCAAAACTCATCGCTTTCTGATCATTAAGTACAGGGTATGATTATGCTCTTGGGGTCCAGTACACCTACTGTAAGTGCATGGTGGAAATGCCGTATAATGGGGGGGGGGGTGGGTCCTGGACCTATTGCTTCCTAATTTTGCAATCAATGACACTGCACCAGTAGCTTCGAACATGCCACAGTAGGAGTACTTATAAGAGAAACCAGATCTCTCCCTCTAGAGAACTGGTTAGTTGATGTTCTTGTTGTTGTTCAGCCACTAAGTCATGTCCCACTCTTTGCAACCCCATGGACTACAGCACGCCAGACTTCCCTGTCTTTCACCATCTCCCGGAGTTTGCTCAAATTCATGTCCATTGAGTCGGTGATGCCATCCAACCATCTCATCCTCTACTGTCCCCTTCTCCGCCTGCTTTCAATCTTTCCCAGCATCAGGGTCTTTTCCAATGGGTCAGCTCTTCACGTCAGGTGGCCAAGGTATTGGAGCTTCAGCTTCAAAACCAGCCCTTCCAATGAATATTCAAGTCAGTGTTTACAAGCATGTAACTAATGATCTCCATCATCTACTTTACTTAATAAAGGCATGTTTCCACTTTACAGATATTAACCCCTTTCAATCTTCAGAACGCACGCATGAAACAGGTGCTAGTGTTGACCCTATTTTGCTGAGGCTAAGAGAGGTTAAGTGACTTGCCCAAACTCATAGAGCTACTAAGTGGGCATTCTGGTTTCAGGCTCCTTGTCCTTAATCAGTGTGTGTGCAGCCCTTTTCTTTTGTGAAAAAACCATACATCCTAGGGAACACTCTACCTTCACTCAGAGTTAGAGCTTGAGTTGTTTTCATCATTCCCAACCTTCTTAATATGCTCACTCCTGGTTCCAGGCCGACTGTGGGAGCTGGTATCAACCTACAGAGTTCAAGGCCCAGATCCAGGAGTGGCTACCTGGGTTCCCATGTGCAGTGGAATTTCTCCATTACCTCTCTCTTCCTGTTCTCATCCCTTGATGCCACTCTAGCTTGCCAACATTGCTACTTTCTGTTACTTTCACTTATTAGCACTGTAATTCATGAAAAAATTTTAAAACTGTCAGTCTTAGTTTCTGCATCCAGACATTAGGGGTCAGAATGACTGGTAATATCCAAGCAAAAACTTTGCTCTGCATCAGATGAATGTGAGCTGAATTTGAATGAGTTCCTGCTTACCTTCACACCCTCTCCCCTCTTTAGCTTGTGCTTCAGGGATCCATCCTGCCGACTTCATCCTGCCTAGAATGGTTTCTTGAGTCATCAGGAAAGTGATGGAGATCTGCTTCTAGGAAGGATTTCTTGGAGAGTAATAATTCCTGCTAAGATGCAGGACTTCTAGATGGGCCTACTTGATCAATAGCAAGCCTTGCTCCTAGCACAAATTCAATCCATTTTGGCTGCTTCAGTCAGGCCCCTGGGGCTTGGACACTATGGAAATGCAATTACTGAATTGCACTTATTTTAGCTCTCTGAGTTTCTGGCTGACCTCAGTCCGTTATCCCTACCTCTCCAAGAGCCCTCTGCCACGAATCAGCCTCTTCCTTCCTCTTTGTGATAAAAACTGCCTGTGGGTCTTTCAAGGCTACAGAGCCTGTTTTTCTCACTGTGGGCTTTTAACCTCCGATTCAGGGTTCTTTCCCCCACTGGCCACAGACACAATGACTCTCTTGTGTTCAAACTTGGTAGCCCAGAGAAAGGTCTTGGAACAGTCAGAATTAGATACTCAGCATGAACTCTGTCAAATATATCAGGACTCAAGCCCTTCAATTTCTCTACACCACAAGTCAGCCAGCTTTCTCCATGAAGGGAGACAGTAACTATTTCAGGCTCTGCAGGCCACACAGGCCCTGTTTTAACTATTCCCCTCTCCTGCTATAGTGGGAAAACAGCCAGAAACAACATGTAAACAAATGGGAGTGCCTAGGTGCCAACTAACTCTATGGACATTACAATATGGATTACATACGATGTTCACACACATCCAATATCATTCTTTATTTTTTAGCCATCAAAAATGCAAAACCATTCTTAGCTTGGGGGTTAAAGCAAAATGACCTGCGGGCCAGACTCCCCCTTTGGTTGTAGCTTGTTGATCCCTGCTCTGAAGGAAATCTTCTGTGGAACTAGACTCTGGGGGATTAACCTCCCCTTTGCAGGTACCAGGCACTTATGTCTGAGTCAACCTATCTGGTGTCCATATTCATTGTATGCCATCAGTTTGGGGCAAGTACCTCTCAACGGCCCTTTTAAGTGTTCACAAGGCAGAGAAGGTATTTTTTTTAAACCACATCAGCTAATTATCCTTAAACTGTTTATAGAACAGAGATAGATTCACAGACACAGAGAGCAGACTTGAAATTACCAAGTGTGAGGGGAGGGAGAGAGAAACTAGGAGTTTAGGGTTAACATATACACACTGCTATAAATAAAATAGATAACCAACAAGGACTTATATAGCACAGGGAACTATATTAAATATCTTATAACCTACATGGAATCAGTTCAGTTCAGTTGCTCAGTCATGTCTGACTCTTTGCGACCTCATGGACTGCAGCATGCCAGGCCTCCCTGAGTTTACTCAGACTCATGTTCATTGAGTCAGTGATGCCATCCAACCATCTCAACCCCCTTCTCCTCCTGCCTTCAATCTTTCCCAGCATGAGAGTCTTTTCAAATGAGTCAGTTCTTCGCATCAGGTGGCCAAAGTATTGGAGCTTCAGCTTCAGCATCAGTCCTTCCAATGAACATTTAGGACTGATTTCCTTTAGGATGGACTCGTTGGATCTCCTTGCAGTCCAAGTGACCCTCAAGAGTCTTCTCCAACACCACAGTTCAAAAGCATCAATTCTTCGGCACTCAGCTTTTTTTATAGTTCAACTCTCTCATCCATACATGACTACTGGAAAAACCATAGCTTTGACTAGATGGACCTTTGTTGGCAAAGTAATGTCTCTACATCTCTGCTTTTGAATATGCTGTCTAGGTTGGTCATAACTTTTCTTCCAAGGAGTAAGTGTCTTTTAATTTCATGGTTGCAGTCACCACCTGCAGTGATTTTGGAGTCCCAAAAAATAAAGTCTGACACTGTTTCCACTGTTTCCCCATCTATTTCCCATGAAGTGATGGGACCAGATGCCATGATCTTCATTTTCTGAATGTTGAGCTTTAAGCCAATTTTTTCACTCTCCTCTTTCACTCTCATCAAGAGGCTCTTTAGTTCTTCTTCATTTTCTGTCATAAGGGTGGTGTCACCTCTGCATATCTGAGGTTATTGATATTTCTCCTGGCAATCTTGATTCCAGCTTGTGCTTCTTCCAGCCCAGCATTTCTCATGATGTACTCTGCATATAAATTAAACAAGCAGGGTGACAATATACAGCCTTGACGTACTCCTTTTCCTATTTGGAGCCAGTCTGTTGTTCCATGTCTAGTTCTAACTGTTGCTTCTTGACCTGCAATATAGGCTTCTCAAAAGGCAGGTCAGGTGGTCTGGTATTCCCATCTCTTTCAGAATGTTCCACAGTTTACTGTGATGCACACAGTCAAAGGCTTTGGCATCGTCAATAAAGCAGAAATAGGTGTTTTTCTGGAACTCTCTTGCTTTTTCCATGATCCAGTGGATGCTGGCAATTTGATCTCTGGTTCTCTGCCTTTCCTAAAACCAGCTTGAACATCTGGGAGTTCACAGTTCACGTATTGCTAAAGCCTGGCATGGAGAATTTTGAGCATGACTTTACTAGCGTGTGAGATGAGTGCAATTGTGCGGTAATTTGAGCATTCTTTGGCATTGCCTTTCTTTGGGATTGGAATGAAAACTGACCTTTTCCAGTCCTGTGGCTGCTGCTGAGTTTTCCAAATTTGCTGGCATATTGAGTGCAGCACTTTCACAGCATCATCTTTCAGGATTTGAAATAGCTCAACTGGAATTCCATCACCTCCACTAGCTGTGTTCGTAGTGATGCTTTCTAAGGCCCACTTGACTTCACATTCAAGGATGTCTGGCTCTAGGTGAGTGATCACACATTATGATTATCTGGGTCATGAAGATCTTTTTTACATAGTTCTTCTGTGTATTCTTGCCACCTCTTCTTAATATCTTCTGCTTCTGTTAGGTCCATACCATTTCTGTCTTTTATTGAGCCCATCTTTGCATGAAATGTTCCCTTGGTATCTCTAATTTTCTTGAAGAGATCTCTAGTCTTTCCCATTCTATTGTTTTCCTCTATTTCTTTGCATTGATCGCTGAGGAAGTTTTCTTATCTCTCCTTGCTAGTCTTTGGAACTGTGTATTCAGATGCTTCTATCTTTCCTTATTCTCCACTTAGATGACCACAAACTCTCCCTTTATTTTCCATAGACCATGAGACTACTTTTCTGAGAATGTGATATGGATTAATAGAGACCACAGAGCTGAGTTCTTGGGCTTAATCAATGGTCCTTTTTTATTTGGACAGTTGGAGATGCATGTGAAGTTAAAAGAAATAATTTAAACTATTAAGTCCAAAATTAAGTCAAAATGGATCACAGATCTAGAGGTAAACCACAAAACTGTTAAACTGCTAAAGATAACAAAGGAGAAAATCTGATGACCTTGGGTTTGGCAATGACCGTTTTAGAAACAGCACCAAAGGCATGATCCATCAATGAAATAATTGCCAAGCAGGATTTCATTCAAACTAAAGGTTTCTGCTCTGTGAAAGACACTGTAAGAGAATGAGAAGACAAGCTGTAGACTGGGGGGCTTCCTTGGTGGTCCAGTGGTTAAGAGTCGCCTTGCAATACAGAGGACACAGGTTCTATCCTGGGTCTGGGAAGATCCCCGTGCTGTGGGGCAACTAAACCCATGTGCCACAACTACTGAGCCTGCACACCACAACTACTAAAGCCCATGACCTAGAGTCTGTGCTCTACAACAAGAGAAGCCATTGCAACGAGAAAGCCGCACAGCAACTGGAGAGTAGCCCCTGCTCTCCATAACTAGAGAACCCCAGAGGGCAGCAATGAAGACACAGCACAGTCAAAAATAAAGGACTATTTTTAAAAGCTATAGACTGGGAGGAAATATTTGCTGAAGACACATCTGATAAAGAGCTGTTCTCCAAATGTACAAAGTCTTAAAACTCAACAATAAAACAAACAACCTGGTTAAAAAATGGGCCAAAGACCTTAACAGACACCTCACTAGAGAAGACATATATATGTCAAACAAGCATATGAAAGGATGCTCCACATCACGTCATCACAGGGAAATGCAAATTAAAACAAGAAAATACTATTATACAGCTATCAGAATGGCCAAAATCCGGAAACTGACAATATCAAATGCTGGCATGGATGTGGAAAAACAGGAACTCTCATTTATAGCTGATGAGAATGCAAAATGACACAGCCACTTTGGAAGACAGTTTGGCAGTTTCTTAGAAAACTAAACATAGTCTTAGCATATGATCCAGCAATCACACTCTTTGGTATTTACCCAAAGGAGTTGAAAACTTATGTCCATGCAAAATCCTGCACATGGATGTTTATAGCAGCTTTATCCATAACTGCCAAACCCTTGGAAGCAACCAAAATATCCTTTAGCAGTTCAATGGACAACTTAAGTGCAGGATATACAGACAGTGGAATATTATTCAGTGGTGAAAAAGAAGCCATTGAGCCATGAAGAAATATGGCAGAAACTTAAATGCATATTGATAAGTGAATGAAACCAATCTGAAAAGGCTACACATGGTTTAATTCCACTTACATGACGTGACAAATACAAAGCTATGTCAACAGTAAAAAGATCAGTGGTTGCCAGCTATTGGGGGAGGGGAACGATGAACCAGCAGAGCACAGAGGATTTTTAGGGCAGTAACCACTGTATATGCTACTATAATACTGGAGTCATGCCATTACACATTTGTCCAAACCTATGGAAATGCAGTCTCTCTCTCCCTTTCCCTCCCTCTCCCCTATCAGAGTATACCTAGGGTTTCCTAGCACTGTTTCTCTCATATATTTCAGAATTTTCTTTCTTTTCTTAGTTATATTTGTTTCTTTATGCTCAGAGCCATCCCTCCACAAACCCTAAATTTCCATGTCCTCAGTTCAAGCCAGACCCAGAGAATTCTGATTCTCCTCTGAATCCTGATTCTTAGGTCCTGTGACAGAGGATCTGGCTGCCATAGCTTGGAGCACAGGTCATTCTCTAATAGTCAGTGGTGGCCAGTGGCTGGCAGGGACAAGAAGGCACTTGTCATAGAGAACTGATATGACTGTCACCCTTGTGGTATGGATCTTCATGGGCAGGTCAAATCTACCATAAGCAGTCTACAAAAAGCCAGAGCCTAATCAGGTCATTATGTGGCATTTTGTTAAACCATGATACTCTCTCCTCTAGTGGATTTAGACATTGAATTTCAAGTTGCAATGAGGACAGATTTGCATTACATCTTACAGTGATGAAACACACATAGAAACATTGTAGTTACATTCGTCTTAGAATCTACCTTTACCCAGTTTGGGCCTTTGGGACAGCGGCAAGGATAGAGCGAAATGAGGTTAGGACAGCCCTACAATGTATTCTGCTGCTGCTGCTGCTGCTAAGTTGCGTCAGTCGTGTTCAACTCTATGCGACCCCATAGATGGCAGCCCACCAGGTTCCTCTGTCCCTGTGTATTCTAACCCTCTATATTATTGCCAATCCATGTTTAGCCCACAAATTCTAGGACATCTTTGGACGAGGTTGGGGCAGTCCAGCTTCATCCACTTTCTTACAATTTGTAAAAGAATAGAAATAGAGCTGGAGGAGGGCATCCAGAAACATTTGCTTCCTACTGACTAAGCTGTTATCCATGTATGAGTTTCCCAAATAAATAGATATAATGATGATGATGATGATGATAGTAATAATGGTGACAAGGGGCAAAGTGGACTAGATTTTGAAGGGGTCAGTATAAAACCACACTGACTGGTACTGCTGTGTAATATGGTTTGGTATTAGGTAGAAGTGGCTTCATTGAGGAAGTGACAGGCTTCTATAAGTCATGGGTATGCTATATATATATATATATATATATATATATATATAATTTTTTTTTTTTAAGGACCAGTCTCTGGCTTCCTTTATATCATAAAAATGAAACAAAGACACTGAGAACTGATCACGAATTCAAACTCCAAGTAAAATTAATGTCAGTAAAAGTTTCTGGGCCTCTTCACTTTCTTTCCTAATATATGGATGAAAACATTTTTAGCGAGAGCTGCCAATTTTTAAAATTTGGTCTACTGGTATGTGGGTAAAAAATATTACTTCTTATTCATTTTAATTTCCAGGTTCTATTTTTGGCCCTAATTTATATATTTTGACAAGAGAAATTTGTGTCTCGATTGGGGGAATTAAGTAATTTTAATTTGATGGGACCCTAGGGAAGAAGACACTGCAGGTGAATGATATTTTTTCAGAGTGTAGTTATCAGTGTTTATCTAAAAAGAAATGAGAAAATCAATCTTTTCTCTACAAGTAAATGGAAATAGATTTTGGTTGTATAATGAGGGTCAGGCAAAAGGCTTTTGGGTATAGATAGATGTAGGTGTTATTAGTTAAAATTGAGTCTTTCTTTTCAGTGTTTGCTATTTGGGAAGCTCAATAATAGCCCAATTATATCCCAAAGGGGAAGGCACAGTAAATTTCATTCCAGTTGGATATTCTAAGTTCACTGCTGACTTTTAAAAGTAAAGGCTCTGGATTATTTTCTTTTCTGGTTCAGTTACTCAAAATAATCACATAATTTTCCCATTTTTTATGGTTACAGTATAGTTCCGTGGATAATAATCACTAAAACCACAAAATGGAAAAAAAAAAATCCCAAAGTGGTAGGGAAAGTCTGCTTAACTCATAAGCCCGCAGAAGGTTTAAATCCTGCCCTCCCTGAAACAAATAGGTCAATATCTTCCTTCTTCAACATATCTGCTGCTGCTGCTAAGTCACTTCAGTCGTGTCCGACTCTGTGCAACCCCAGAGATGGCAGCCCACCAGGCTCCCCCGTCCCTGGGATTCTCCAGGCAAGAACACTGGAGTGGGTTGCCATTTCCTTCTCCAATGCATGAAAGTGAAAAGTGAAGCTGAAGTCACTCAGTCGTATCCTACTCTTCGCGACCCCATGGACTGCAGCCTACCAGACTCCTCCGTCCATGGGATTTTCCAGGCAAGAGTACTCGAGTGGGATGCCATCACCTTCGCTTCAACATATCTAGGAATTTGCAAAACTGTTAGAGCCTAAAATCATGAAGCCCTGAAATAATCTTTCAGAACAGTGATAAGGCATGGCAGATGGTGTCATTGGTACAATAGCCATCCCATTCCTCCTCTCCTTTGCCACTTTCTATTAAAGAGATTAGGGACTTTCCTGGTGGCCCAGTGGCTAAGACTCTGTGCTTCCAATAAAGGGGGCCTGGGTTCAATCCCTGGTCAGGGAACTTAATCTCATATGTTGCAACTGAGAGTTCACATGCCGCACCTAAAGATCCTAAGTGTCACAACCAAGACTGAAGATCCTGTACGCTGTGACTAAGACCCGGAGCACCAAAGGAATAAATAACTTTAAAATTAAAAAGAAAGACTGAAAACAACTTACATTCTTAGTCTCTCCTACAGCTTCAAGTGTCCACGTGACACTGCTCCAGTCAGCTGGATGGAAGAGGAAGTCTGCTGGGAACTTCTGGAAAGGATCTTTCTTCCTTACAACAAGACAGATGTGCAGAGTACTCTCTGATACAGCTCATTCGCTCTTCCCACCTTGAATGTAGACATGGAATGCTGTGATGCGTAGAACTGCAGCAGCCATCCTGTGACCTAAGGCAGAGAAGACAACGGGCTGACAATGACAGAACCGAATGATAGGCCTTGCATCTTTGAAGGTTTTATCAAGCTATCACATCAAGCCTGGGAAAACCAGACTTCTTGGTGTATAGCATAACTGAATTTCCTTATTGTTTAGACTCCTGTTAGCTGCGAATTCTCTTACTATAGCCAAAAGTACTCCTAGCTAAACAAAGAGGGTAGAACTAAGATCTTGTAACATACTAGCCCTGATTATATTCAGAGACTAGGAGACTGCACTAATGCCTTTCAGTCCCTTGTGTGTAAAAATAAATAAAAAAAATATAAGGTTGCTGTTGCTTAGTCACCAAGTCATGTCCAACTTTTGTGATCCTTTGGACTGTAGCTCACCAGGCTCCTCTCTTCATGGGATTTCCCAGGCAAGAATACTGGAGTGGGTTGCCATTTCCTTCTCCAGGGGATCTTCCCCACTCAGGGATTGAACCCATGTCTCCTGCATTGGCAGGTGATTCTTTACCACTGAGCCTACAGGGAAGCCCTAGAAACCCAATAGAATCTTTCCATCTGTGGAGAAGTTACCTCAGTGCTTAACACAAATGCACATTCTTAGGAATGGGCAGCGAAACTCCAGGTATCTCTAACTACAACATCCATGTCTACCACTGAGATGGAAAGAACTGGTTTAAATGTGTTTCTTTTACACAGTTAGGGCAGAATAACATTCTCTGGAAAACTCCAAAGAAAAGATCTTATATTTCAGAGTTCTAAAAACTTTGTCTTCTGCTGAGTCCATCCATAAAGAACAACCTGGAAGCAATATGCCTACATTAACCAAGAAGTCAATGTTTATACCATGTGATGGAGCCCCTCTGCCCTCAGCATTCCCGGGATGCCAGAGCCTCAGTCAACAGCAAAGCAAACAGTAAGTGTCTGCACAGCTGCTCACTGTGAACAGTTGTGCTAATGAGGAAGCTGCTAAGCGTCAAAATGGCAAGTGCAAGGAAGGCATGCGCTCTCTGAAAAGCAAAGGCCTTTGAAATTCCCTGTACTGACTGAGCCCACATTTTGGGCAATGTAAGTGTGCCCAAATCTCAGAATTATAAGATTCATAGAATCTTAGGATTGCCAGATACCCTAAAATTAACATAAGCAAGTTAACAGTTGCTGGACACTTGGGCTGGATAACTAGTATTAACAGCACATGGGCATGCAGGATACTTTGGGGGTGATGAAAATGTTTTAAAAGTAAACTGTGGTGGTAGTTGCTCTGTTCTGTAAACTTATGAAAAATTCTAAGAAGACATACAGATGGCCAACAGGCATATGGAAAGATGCTAAATATTGTTAATTATTAGAGATGCAAACCAAACCTACAATGAGGTATCACCTCACCTCTCTCAGAATGGCCATCATTAAAAAGTCTACAAACAATAAATGCTGAGAGGATGTGGAGAAAAGGGAACCCTCCTACAATATTGGTGAGAATATAAATTGATGTAGCCACTATGAAGAGTAGTATGAAGGTTCCTCTAAAAAACTAAAAACAGAGTTACCATATGATCCTGCAATCCCAACCCTGGGCATTTATTTCTGGAGAAAACCTATTTTGAAAAGATACATGCACCCCAATGTTCAGAGCAGCACTATTTACAGAAGCCAAGACATGGAAACAACCTAAATGTCCACTGACAGATAAATGGATAAAGAAGATGTGGTCCATATATGCAATGGAATAGTACTCGGCCATAAAAAGAATGAAATGATGCCATTTGCTGCAGCATGGACGGACCTAGAGATGATTATCCCAAGTAAGTCAGCAATCCCACTGCTGGGCATACACACTGAGCAAACCAGAAGTGAAAGAGACACGTGTACCCCAATGTTCATCCCAGCACTGTTTATAATAGCCAGGACATGGAAACAACCTAGATGTCCATCAGCAGATGAATGGATAAGAAAGCTGTGGTACATATACACAATGGAGTATTACTCAGCCATTAAAAAGAATACATTTGAATCAGTTCCAATGAGATGGATGAAACTGGAGCCTATTATACAGAGTGAAGTAAGCCAGAAAGAAAAACACCAATACAGTATACTAACGCATATATATGGGATTTAGAAAGATGGTAATGATGACCCTGTATGCGAAACAGCAAAAGAGACACAGATGTATAGAACAGTCTTTTGCACTCTGTGGGAGAGGGAGAGGGTGGGATGATTTGGGAGAATGGCATTGAAACATGTATAATATCATATATGAAATGAATTGCCAGTCCAGGTTCGATGCATGACACTGGATGCTTGGGACTGGTGCACTGGGATTACCCAGAGGGATGGTATGGGGAGGGAGGAGGGAGGGGGGTTCAGGATGGGGAACACGTGTATACCTGTGGTGGACTCATGTTGATGTATGGCAAAACCAATGCAATATTGTAAAGTAATTAGCCTCCAATTAAAATAAATAAATTTATATTTAAAAAAAGTAAGTCAAAAAGAGAAGGACAAATATCATATAACACTTATATGTGGAACCTAAAAATATTATATAAATGAACTTATCTACCAAACAGAAAGAAACTCATAGAAAACAAACTGATGATTACCAAAGTGGGGAAGAGGGAGGAGGGATAATTTGGAGCTTGGGATTAACAGATACATACTATATATAAAATAGATAACTAAAAATGACCTGTTATATAGCAGGAGAATTGTATTCAGTATCTTGTAATAACCTATAGTGGAAAAGAATCTGAAAACTGCATAAAACTAAATCACTTTGTAGTATACCAGAAAATAACAAAACATTATAAAACAACTATATTTCAGAAAAAAAAAAAAAAAACAAGGAATGCTTGGAGGTACTAAGCAAGGGATAATGATTTTTTTTTAATTTTTATTTTTACTTTATTTTACTTTACAATACTGTATTGGTTTTGCCATACATTGACAGGAATCCACCACGGGTGTACATGAGTTCCCAAACATGAACCCCCCTCCCACCTCCCTCCCCATACCATCTCTCTGGGTCATCCCCATGCACCAGCCCCAAGCATCCTGTATCCTGCATCGGACATAGACTGGCGATTCATTTCTTACATGATAGTATACATGTTTCAATGCCATTCTCCCAAATCATCTCACCCTCTCCCTCTTAGTCCAAAAGTCCGCTCTACACATCTGTGTCTCTTCTGCTGTCTCGCATACAGGGTCATCATTACCAT
The DNA here is from genome assembly GCF_032405125.1 of Capricornis sumatraensis. Lineage (NCBI taxonomy): Eukaryota > Metazoa > Chordata > Mammalia > Artiodactyla > Bovidae > Capricornis > Capricornis sumatraensis. The sequence goes on along the minus strand of NC_091092.1, from coordinate 132,386,917 downwards.
CTTTCTAAATCCCATATATATGTGTTAGTATACTGTATTGGTGTTTTTCTTTCTGGCTTACTTCATTCTGTATAATCGGCTCCAGTTTCATCCATCTCATTAGAACTGATTCAAATGTATTCTTTTTAATGGCTGAGTAATACTCCATTGTGTATATGTACCACAGCTTTCTTATCCATTCATCTGCTGTTGGACATCTAGGTTGTTTCCATGTCCTGGCTATTATAAACAGTGCTGCGATGAACAAGCAACTTATGCAGCTCAACTCCAGAAAAATAAACGACCCAATCAAAAAATGGGCCAAAGAACTAAACAGACATTTCTCCAAAGAAGACATATGGATGGCTAACAAACACATGAAAAGATGCTCAACATCACTCATTATTAGAGAAATGCAAATCAAGACCACAATGAGGTACCATTTTACACCAGTCAGAATGGCTGCGATCCAAAAGTCTACAAGCAATAAATGCTGGAGAGGGTGTGGGGAAAAGGGAACCCTCTTACACTGTTGGTGGGAATGTAAACTAGTACAGCCACTATGAAAAACAGTGTGGAGATTCCTTAAAAAATTGCAAATAGAACTGCCTTATGACCCAGCAATCCCACTGTTGGGCATACACACTGAGGAAACCAGAATAGAAAGAGACACATGTACCCCAGTGTTCATCACAGCACTGTTTATAATAGCCAGGATAGGGATAATGATTATTAACAGAAGTAGTTAAAGGCAGTCTATATAGTTAGACAACTCAAAGTTATAAAATTTCTCTACAGCCCCTCTTATTGCCTACCATTATAATCATAGCAGGTTAAGCTGTACACGAGTAATAAAATAACCCTAAAATCTCAGTGATCTATGGCAACAGAAGTTAACTTTTTGCTGTCATCACAGTCTGATGATGGTTGGTTGGAGGTGGGTGGGGGGATCCCTTGTCAGAGAAAAAGGGACTGAGTAGATTACATAGGAAGGTTTATATCCAAGCAAGTAATATGAATTATTCTCCGTACAACTCATTGTTCAGAACCCAGCCATATGTCTTCAAATAGCCATAAGGGAGACTGTAACCAGAAAGTGATTTGCTTAAAAGAGCATTTTCTTTACCAGTTTTACACCTACTACTAGAAACTGATGAGTTTTATGTTTTGTCTCAGTAAGATAACCTTGTTTGTATCTGTTCTACTCAAATGTCACAATCACAGCTATGTCTCAATGTTCCTCAATATTGAGAATATTCTTTCAATCAATATTCACAAGTCCGTCCCTATAAGATTGGTGTATGGTCTCTGCCCCTTTTCATACTGGAAGGTGCAATCTATTTCAGTTCAGTCTTTATTGACTGATTCTCCTGGTGCTCATTACAGGATGTACAACTGCCTACCTCGCACCCTGCACATTGCTGAATGTCCCGTTTCTCTGTCTCTCTGAGTCACTTTATTGCTGTTCATATTCATCGATTCTACTGTTAGTTGAAAATTCAAAATCTAATTCTACATCTGTATATTACATATTCCCAACAGAAATGTCACCCCAAAATATCTGAGCATGTTCATAGAGCTGTATTTGTAATCAGCAAAAACTGGAAGCCATGCAAAGGCCCATCAACACTAGAATGGATAAACTGTGGAATACTGACACAATGGAATACCATCTGGCGATAAGAATAACTGATCAACAACTATGCACAACAACATGGATGAGGGACTTCCCTGGTGGTCCAGAGGTTAAGAATCTGCCTTGCAATGCAGGGGATGCAAGTTCAATCTCTGGTCAGGGAACTAAGATCCCCCATGCCATGGAGCAACGAAGCCCATGCACTACAACTACAAGAGCCCATGGGCTACAAATACTGAGCCCTCTTGCTGCAACTACAGAGTCCGAGTGCCCACAACAAAAGATCTGTGTGATGCAATGAAGACCTCACATTCAGCAACACAGACTCAACATTACCCAGTATCTGGTGACTTCTTTACTTTTTCATTTATTAGGAACTCTCTCATGTACAAGGTAAACTTAGGCCTTGAAAGATATTTTTACTGAAAGTTCAGTTATTTTTACATCTTCCATATGAGAGCAGAAAATTATATGTAACTGGTATTCAAATAAAGAAAGGTTAGAATTGTGAACTAAAAAAAAAAAGGGGATGAAACTTAACCCACACAATGGTGAACAAAAGAAGCCATGAAGAAAGGACATATGGTGTGATTCCATTTATATAAAATTCAAGAACTTGCAAAGTCAGTCTAGAGTATGAGAAGTCAAGAGAAGTGTTGCCTTTGAGCAGTCACTTGCATGGGGTATAAGGTGGAGGCTGATGGAGGCTAGTAATGTTCCTTTCCTTTATCCAGATGCCAGTTACATGGAAGTCATGGAAGTTTGTTCAAATTTGTTTTCAGCTGAATGGTTAGGATTTATGCAATTTTATGCATATGTGCTGTTTCAGTAAGTAATTTTGGAAAAAAAAAAACTCAGCATCTATGCTACCATGCTTAACATTTTGCTTCAATGAATTCTTACCACATGCTCCTTAAGTGCAAGGATTTAGTTTGATTCATCTGCCTCTCCAAAGCACATAGTATGTATCTAATTAATTTTTGTAAAATAGAACATAAAACTATTCCCTTCTGCTTGGGTCAGCCCACCATAGCTTGTGTGTATGCTTAGCTGCTCAAATGTGTTCAACTCTTTGCGACCCCATAGACTGTAGCGCACCAGGCTCCTCTGTCCATGGGATTCTCCAGGCAAGAATACTGGAGTGGGTTGCCATGCCCTCCTCCAGGGGATCATCCCAACCCAGGGACTGAACCCATGTCTCTTATGTCTACTGCATTGGCAGGGGGATACTTTACCACTAGCACCACCTGGGAAGTTCCATCACAGCTCACTACTAGAAAAATCAATTAGATTCAGTTTTATTTGATTCAATATCTAACTGTTAAGCTGTTCAATAACTTGCAACCTAACAAAGAACTATATAATGAAAATAAAATCATAATAGTATCATAACAATAACTGACTTGAGTGCTGGCTTAATGCCAGGCACTGAATTGAAAACTTATAAAGATTATATGTTATAGTTTTATTCTCATTTTACAGATGAGAAAACTGAGGCTCACAAATTCTCAGCCCAAGTTCAGTTCAGTTCAGTCACTCAGTCATGTCCAACTCTTTGCGACCCCATGACCGCAGCACATCAGGCCTCCCTGTCCATTACCAACTCCCATGAGTTTATCCAAACTCATGTCCATTGAAGTCGGTGATACTATCCAACCATCTTATCCTCTGTCGTCCTCTTCTCCTCCTGCCTTCAAACTTTCCCAGCATCAGGGTCTTTTCCAATGAGTCAGCTTGTTGCATCAGGTGGCCAAAGTATTGGAGTTTCAGCCTCAACATCAGTCCTTCCAATGAATACTCAGGACTGATTTCCTTTAGGATGGACTGGCTGGATCTCCTTGCAGTCCAAGGGACTCTCAAGAGTCTTCAACACCACACTTCAAAAGCATCAATTCTTTGGTGCTGAGCTTTCTTTATAGTCCAATTCTCACATGCATACATGACTACTGGAAAAACCATAGCCTTGACAAGATGGACCTTTGTTTACAAAGTAATGTCTCTGCTTTTGAATATGCTGTCTAGGTTGGTCATAACTTTCCTTCCAAGAAGCAAGCGTCTTTTAATTTCACAGCTGTACTCACCATCTGCAGTGATTTTGGAGTCCAGAAAAACAAAGTCAGCCACTGTTTCCCCATCTATTTGCCATGAAGTGATCGGACCAGATGCCATGATCTTAGTTTTCTGAATGTTGAGCTTGAAGCCAACTTTTTCACTCTCCTCTTTCACCTTCATCAAGAGGCTCTTTAGTTCTTCTTCGCTTTCTGCCATAAGGGTGGTCTCATCTGCATATCTGAGGTTATTGATATTTCTCCTGGCAATCTTGATTCCAGCTTGTTCTTCTTCCAGCCCAGTGTTTCTCCTGATGTATTCTGCATATAAGTTAAATAAGCAGGGTGACAGTATACAGCCTTGACGTACTGCTTTTCCTATTTGGAACCACTAGGCCTATGTTAAAGGACTCACCTGATTAGTACAAGCCCACTCAAGATACTGTCCCTTTTAATTAATTCAAGATAACTGAGTAGGTGCCTTACCTTATTTACATGTCCAAACCTTTTTACCTTTGCCATGTGATGTCAGCTAGTCATGGGACTGAGATCCCATTATGTTCACAACTCTTACCCATTCTCCAAAAGGGGGGTGGGGTTATTCATGACACGTACACCAGGCTCCCGGAATCTTGGGGCCATTTTAGAATTCTGTGTACCACTGAAGTGAAGTGAAAGTCACTCAAGTCGTGTCCAACTCTTAATGATCATGGACTATACAGCCCATGGAATTCCCCAAGCCAGAATACTGGAGTGGGTAGCCTTTCCCTTCTCCAGGGGATCTTCCCAACCCAGGGATTGAACCCAGGTCTCCTGCATTGCAGGCCAATACCTTACCAGCTGAGCCACAAGCTGCCTTATTTAAGTACAGGCATGATGGATATTAGGAAAGAAGATGTTGCAATATCCAATACCAATTCAACCTGGAATCACCTCCCATGGTGAGAGTTGGGTAACAAGGGCATGAAGGCCAAGAGAAAGCCTGTGTTCTGGAATGATGGTACCACCGCTTACCTGGCCCTCACACGTCCACTGCATACTAAGAGAGACAGTGGTCAAAGTGCAGGAGTGGGTCACAGCATCTGCTCTACAGGTCTCCCTGTGTTTTATATCACCTGCTCTCAGAAGCAATGCAACAGTCCAGGAGCCTGCAAGTGGTTTTAGAACCATGTGGCACAGATGCAGTAAATGCCCTGCTCTCTATCCCTGAAAGCTGCCACTGAAGGAGAGTGTTCCTGGCTGACCAACAACTTTCCTCCTTGAGCACTTGCATCTCACTTCTACGTTTGAGCACTCTGACAGTAGAGGAGCCCACTCAGGCACCAGAGCCTAACACAGATATGCAGGGGAGCTGATGGGTTCAGAGAAAATCTGCTAGAAGGAATGGAGCTGATCTCATCATCCAATAGGACCACGTGAGGTGTGCTCCACACTGGTCCTCAGAAGCCCCGCTCTCAATGGCATTGAGTCCAAGTTGCTCACCTGGCAGTAACCTGACCGTGAGTTCACCCCGTGCTGGCTCTTCTTCCTTCTCAGTCTCATATCTGCTTTTCCTCATTCATACTCTCTGGGAGTACCTCACAAATAATTCCTAGCATCCAAGCCTTTGTCTGCCCCGGGGGATGGGGAGATAAATTGAGACATCCTTTCCCTTCCTTATGCCTCATATTTAACTAATACCCAATCTCCTAATTTCTCCCTGCATCTCTAACAATCTCCCATCATTAGATGTGCACCATTCATTGCTAGGATGAATGCACTAACCACCTTCCAATCTTCCTCTCCCTCGGTTGCTTGCACCCATCCTTCCTTTGGCTGCACCCATGCTCTTTCTAAACTGCAAAGGTAGTCTTATTAGTTTTCTTGCTCACAATTCTTGCCCCAAATTCTTCTTGGTCTAATAGTTAGAATCTAACTTCCTTAGAGAAATATACAAAGTGATTCATTCATTTATTCAAGGAGTAGGTAGTGAGTGTCTCTTGTGCCAGACACACTGCAAATGCCGGTGATGAAAGAGCAAACATGACCTTCCCTTAGTGGAGTTTAGTTTTGAGGGATGGACATGAAACAAACACCCACAGGAGTAAATATCTAAGGACTGTGGTATGAAGTGGTATGAAGGACAAAGGCAAGATTTCAGAGCTGCACTGCCCCATATAGTAGCTATGGGACCCATGCGACTCTTTAAATTGCAATCAACTGAAATTAAAAATTCAGTCCTTTGGTCTCACTAACCACATTTCAAGTGCTCATTAGTCACATGTGATGCATCGGATGGAGCATATACAGAACATTTCCATCATCACAGAAAGTTCTACTTGTTAGTGCTGCTAAAGGCTATCTGAATGAGTTATGACTTGGGGGGACCTATGAGTCAGAAGGGAACCCCACAAAGAAAAGGCACTAGAGTTGCGTATCAAGGGACTGTAGGAACTGGCCAGGTTTGGGGGCATGAGGGGAGGAGGTGGTGAAGAGCATGGAGAATCCACACAGCAGAGGGACTCTGATGATGGAGTGCAGATGGAAATACAGACAAAGGCTGGACAGTAAGGTAGGAGCCAGGGAGGGAAGGTCTGTGCAGGCTATGGCATGGATTTTGAACTTTATCCCAAGAGCAACATGAAGACCCAATTTTAAAGCATGGCCAAGTTCTCATTTTTTAAACTTACCCTCTGTGCTTATTCAGGAATGAGAAAAGACCATAAAGGTTCTTTTGCTGGTGTATTTTCTTAATATTCCATTTTCAAATATATATTGATATATAGGTTAAATCTACTCACTTTAACTACAAGGACCTCACTGCATGAATAAACCACAGTTGGTGTACATTTTAAAAATATACAAAGCAATACATTGTGTTAAGGTGCTATTTGGAAAAGTAAAAGCATACACTCATTTAAACAATATACACCATCATCAGCGAAAAGAGGAAGGAAAAAAGGATTGGGGGAGGGGAGATTTCATCCCATTTATACTATTTCTTTTAGAAGAGATCTGGGGACTTCCCTGGTGGTCCAGTGGCTAAGAATTCACCTTGCAATGCAGGGATGTGGGTTCAATTACTGGTCGGGGAACTAAGATTCCACATGCCGCGGGGGTCCACACACCACAACTTCTGAGTTTGTGTGCCACAACTAGAGAGTCCATGCACCGCAACAAAAGAAGAAACATACACATATGTATATGTATAACTGAATCACTTCACTGTACATCTGAAACTGACACAGTTTTGTAAATCACCTATGCTTCAATAAAGAGAGATCTGAACCAACAAATGAAAAATGTAAAATCTCTGTGAATATCTCTCTAAAAGAATGGCGAGTTATAGTTTTTTCTAGGTTATTTACATAAATGTCTCACAGTAAGGAGAGTATCACAATGGTTCAGGCAAGAGTTGATGGGTACTGAGACGAGGATGCTGAAACTAGAAAGGGGAAGAAAGTGGGTGGATCCCCAAAAGCAGAGGGCACAGGACATAATGCATTGAATGCAAAATGGCAGGAAGGAAGGAGATGGCAAGAACGAATTTCAGATTTGTGGGATGACAACTGGTCAGATGGCAAGGCCACGACTCGAGACTCCTGATATTGGAGAAATTCCAGAAGGGGATGGAGGTGGTGAGAAAGACTGATGATTGACTTTTGGAAATGTAAGGTTTCTAATCCCTCTGAAATAGCTCCATTAAGATGACAGGTGTCAGATGGCAGCATGAATTTGGATCTTAACAGAAAGATCAAAGCTGGAGCTATAAATGTGGGAGTTATTAGACAGATAAATACATCTTCAGTTAGGATGAAATACTATAGAGAAAACATATGGTAAAAATAATTAGGGATGATTGAAATGATATAGGATTACTTCTCTATTGCTCCAGCCATACTACTGAATACTTTATTCTACAGTGAATAACATTAAAAAAATTATACTATTGAGAGTACTAATTATTAGTTCATAACTCTTAGAATCAATCTGTAGTAAAGGTTCTCAAATATGTAAATTGGCCATTTAAAGCAGGTAAAGGATTCTTTTCTTTTGGATTTGAATATTGGCTCTGCCACTTATACGCTGCATAATTTATGATGAATTGCTTTATTACTGTGATGCCCTATGTCTTCATCTATAAAGTGCACATGACCAGAGTATCCCTTTTCCACAACTCCATATAGTCATTCTCAAGAAACCAACATAATAATAATAGCAGTGATAATAAACTCATTTTATTGCCTTGTGGAATGATATCAGTAGAAAATACCTACCAAACATATATGAGCCATTCATATATACAAGAGAGATTTCTAGATGGGATATCAAGTGCAATCACAGAAATATTATTTTTGTAAGCCTTAAAATGATCACGTTTTCATCATTTAATATTTAAATGCCAAACTACTAACATTTTGCAAACAACACTATTTTAACCCTGAAGTAAGCAATGGTATTCATGCAGAATTTTTTTTTAATATGAAAAATTCCTTACAAAAAGAGCAACTCTACTGCTCAGAGCAAAAACCATACTCTTGTTGCCAGTTGCTTTTACTGCTAAGATGACATCATTGGCAGCACGGTGGTTAAGGTCGCTTTTTTTGAATGATGCTGGAACACTCCATGCCCCTTGCTCCAACGTGAGATTACTCCTGTGTCATGGACATTAGAGACTCACACAATAGGAACTTTACTTTGGAATGCAGCATTTGGACTGCCTGAGATAAAATGTGGGAGGCAACCATAAATGTCCATAACCTCTAAGTTATTAACAGTAACAGACCCACTTTTTTTTTTTTTTTTGGATGCACCGTGTGGCTTGTGGGATCTTAGTTCTCTGACCAGGGATTGAACCCGGGCCCCCACTAGTGAAAGTACAGAGTCCTAACCCCTGGACCTCCAGGAAAGTCCAAAAGTACAGCTGTTCCTATGAATCTCTCCATTTTATTTGTTTGCAAAGTGATTTTCACAAAACTCAGAGTATCACATTTATTGGGCACACTTATTTCATTTCACTTGAAATTATCTTTTGTTCTCCTGTTGACCTATGGAAAAAACGATACCCACGCATGGTGTCTGATTTTAAAGGTCCATAGAAAACCATACAGGATAAGTAGGTATCATAAGATGAATGAGCAAATTTTTAAATAATTTAATTATTTCCTCTTCAAGAGCTCCGATTTATTCTTCTTGTGCCATTCTACACTTTCCTATTGATCAGAATTTTTACAGATAAAGACTTGCTCTCTCCTTTGAAAATCCCAAAAAGACTTTTATTTTTTGGCCATGCCACATGGCACACAGGATCTTAGTTGCCCAACCAGGGATCAAACTCATGCCCCCTGCAGTGGAAGCATGGAGTCTCAACCACTGGACCGCCAGAGAAATCTGTTAAAAACACCAAAAAGACTTTGATGGAGCCGCTGCATCTATATCAGAGAGCGCCCCAGGCACACATCCAACTGGACTCTTAGGGATGTCATCACAAGCTGTTTCCCAGTCATTCGTTCCTCCCCATTGCAGCGGTTCTCTGTCTGTGTGTGTGTGTGTATCCTAGGCTGTGTTCTTGATAAAGGACCCTGAGACAAGTAACATTAGGCAGGCATTCCCGGGAAGCGGGGGTCAGCAAAGTGGAGAAGTGCAACAGGAAAGGGGAGGAAGCCACTGGGCAGGGGGAGCCTGCTGTGGGCAATGGTCTCATTGCAGCTGAAGACTACTAAAGAGGGGCTAGAATCTGCCCCAGAGCTGTCCCGGAGGGGCCAGGCAGCAACCATGTTCATCTTGTCAGTCAACAGTTGCAGCTGGTCCTAGGGTCTCAACTGCAGCCCACATGGCCTGCCCAAAGCGTGACCAAGTCTGCTTCCACAGCCAGAGCAGCTCTCAAGTCTACACTTTCTGGAAAGCCTTTAGGAGGTGGACCAGTTTCCTGTTGTCGCCACCTTGAAAGTGAAAGTGTTAGTTGCTCAGTCGTGTTCAACCCTTCATGACTCCATGGACTGGAGCCCACCAGGCTCCTCTGTCTGTGGAATTCTTCAGGCCAGAATACTGGAGTGGGTTGCCATTTCCTTCTCCCAGGGATCTTCTCGACCCAGGGATCAAACCCAGGTCTCCTGCATTGTAGGCAGAGTCTTTACTGTCTGAGCCACCAGGGAGCCCTCACCACCTTAGTGGTCTAAAATAACACGCCTTTACTAGCTCATGTTGGCGAGCAGAAGTTTAAAATGTGTTGGAAGAGCTGTATCCCTCCTGGCAACTTTGGGAAGAAACCTTCTCCTCGCCTTCCTGAGCTTCTAGAAGCCACCTGCCCTCTTCTATCTTCAAAGTCAACAGCATAACATCTCCACCCTCGGCTTCCGTCACTGTATCTCCTTCTCTGCCTCTGCCTCTCCTTACTGTCTTGTAAGGAGTTTGGTGATTATGTCAAACCACACAGAGAATCCAGGATAATCCACTCGAGATTATTAACTCTGGGCGTGCCTGGTGGTCCAGGGGCTAAGTCTCCACATTCCCAATGCATGGGGTCCAGGTTCCACTCCTGGTTGGAGAACTAGATTTCATGTGCTGCAACTAAGATCCCATGCAGCCAAATAAATATTAGAAAAAAATAATAAAACCTGAAAAGTCTCTTTTTCTGTGTAAGGCAACATGTTCACAGGTTCTGGGGAGTAGGACAATGCCATCTCCAAGGACCCACTGTTCCATGACTACGGCAGGAGATGGGAGAGGCACTGACAGTTTCTTTCTAGCCTATGGCAGGCCTCGGCAAAATCCATGTGGTTAATTAGTCTTCAAACACTTTATGGAAAGAAAAAGTAGGTGCTGCATAAATAACTGCTCATTTTATTCAACTAATAAAGATGGATGCTCTATGTTGCAAAACCCTAATGCACATAATATCAAGGGAGACATCAAGCTGTTACTTTAGCATTAGAGTTAACAGGTTTGGAGGCCCAGGATCACAGAGGAAAAGAGAATGCCTGAATTCCGATTTCTTGTCAGTTTCATGAGGGAACAAAAAGCCTTAAGACAATCTCATCTTATTTTAGGCACCCATCTAATTTCAAGAAGTTTCATCAAAAGAAAAAAAAATGCATCTTCCTGGGGAACATTTGCTGTTCTGTTTATGAAAACAAAACCAGCAAGCATCCACACAGGTGCTGGGAAATACACAGAGATTAAAATCAGAGTAAAGATTTTGCCTGTCATGGTGGACTTCTGCAAGAGGAGTCAATAGCTTCAAAATCAAGAAAACCTAGTATTTGCCAAAAAGAATCCGGCTGAATAAAAGAGGAGGGGAAGAAACCCTATAAGACTTGTTCTTCCTCTCTCTTTTTAAATGGTGCTCTGAGAGAATTATTTCCATATTCTTGTTGTTTCAGAATAATTTACTGAGTAATTTACTTCTAGAATAACTTACTGAATACCTCCGATAAATGCAGGTCTCATGTCAGATGTGGAAATTCTGGGGTGAATAAGAATTGGGTTCCATCCTCAAGTGGATCCCTCCACTTTGGGTGAATACAGGCAACCCAACAATACAGTACATTGTGATACTTCCTACTTTTGGAAGACTGAACTCTCTGTCCCTAATTCTTCACTCAGTTTCAGGCACATTAAATATATCCACATCGTTATCAGATCTTCCTGAAGGACACATTACTTCTCTGACCCCTTGACTTTGGGTCTGGCTAAGTGATTTGCTTCGGAAAAGAGGATGTGTGGAGACTACCAGAGGCTTGAAATGTGTTTGCTCTACTAAGCTTGTCCTTCTTTAAGTCTGGTGCACTGCCACGAGAAGTACGTGCCCCACGTGGACACTGGCCTTCATCCTGGGCCCCTGAATGGAACGTGTTAAGTTCACCACATGCTCTGGGTAACCTCTGATCCACAGAAGAAGAGGCAAGTCAAACAGAACCAAATTCACCCTGGAGTCTGGAACCTGAAATCTAGATTCTAGAGCCCAGACCCTGGAGCCTGGATACCAGCCTAACCCTGTGTAGATGCAGCAAACCCACAGATCTGGGAGCTCTAGAATAAATGACTATTGCTTAAAATATCTGAGGACTGTTTGCTATGAAGCATTATTGTATCAGGCAAGTGCTGACTGATACACTGTTATGGAAGTTGGGGACCGAGAGCCCAGTAAGTAGAAGAGGGGAAAATTAATGCTCAATACTTAGAGGGTCAAAGAGGTAGGGGAGAAACAACAACAAAAAGAAGGCCAAAAATGGAACAGACAACAAGCAATCTTCCCATGATAACAGCTGCCTTTTTAATGAGCAGAGGATGGCTTCCAAGTGCCACGCCGCCCTGAGCACTGCTGTTGTGAAAGTCAAGAGGTAGTTGGAAGTCCTGCCCCTAGAGCCTCAGTGCAACCTCCTCAATTTCACATCTGCTCTGGCTCCCAAAGGACTTTGGCAGAAATGAATTGGAAAGAATTACAATCTGCAATAAATCTATATTGTACAGAAAGAAAGCCAAGAGTTTATCCTTTAGCATCTTATGTGGCAATCTTCTCCTTATAACATTGGCTCCTAATGAGAAAACCAGTTTGCTATAGCAACATGAGTCCCATGTTAAGCACAAAGAGGGGATTATATATTTTTGTTTCACCAAAGGATTCTCCATCTCTCTGGACTCACTAATCTCAACTTAAACTGTGGAAATTACAATGGCAAGCACTAAGAGAGAAAATGTTGTATAGTCTCATGACTGGCTACAGCTTCAAAAAAATTGTAAATCTCTTCCAAAGGCTCCTCAAAGCATAGTATTGTAGGGATCTATCATCCTTTTATAGGTTTTCTGATGATTAGATTTCTACCTTTCAATGAGACAAGTATACAAAAATTCTTCTCAAGTAAATATAAATTGGTGGAGCCACAACAGAAAACTAAAAATAGAGCTACCCAATGATTCAGCAATTCCACTCCTGGGCATATATCCCAACAAAACTATACATTAAAGAGATCCACACATCGCTTTGTGCACAGCAGCACTGCTCACAGTAGCCAAGACAGAGAAGCAACCTGAGTCTTCGTTGACAGAGGAATGGATAAAGAAGATGTGGCATAGACAGATACAATGGAGTACTATTCAGCCACGAAAAAGGACGAAATAATGGCACTTGCAGCAGCATGCATGGACCTAGAGATTACCATACTAAGTGAAGCAAGTCAGAGAAAGACTAACACCATATGGTAACACTTATATGTGAAATCTAAACTATGACACAAATGAATATATTGGTGAAAGAGAGACAGACGCACAGACATAAAGAAGAACAGACTTGTGGCTGCCAACGGGGAGGGGGTGAGGGAGGGAGGGAGGGACTGGAAGTTTGGGATTAGCAGATGCCAGCTAATCTATCTCAGATGGATAAACAACAAGATCCTACTGTATAGCACAGGGAACTATATTCAATATCTTATGATAAACCATAAGGGAAAAGAATTTTTCAATCAACTATATTTCAAGATAAAAAATTCTTCCCAAGTAATACTTCTGAAATACTCACCTTCTTCCAACCCACACTGCAAAGACATTAAAAAATAAGTAAATCTTGGCATGCAAGGCTGGCGTGCAAATATGAACATAGGAGAGTACATGTATATTAAAGTAAATCTATGACTTGGGTTCCCTGAAATATTTTTCTGTCCTAAGAGTGCAGTGTTTTTTAAGCTCGAAGTATGGTTTGTGTGTTTGTCTGATGCCTTAGATGACTAGCTTTTTCTTTCTTTATTTTAATTGGAGGCTAATTACTTTACAACATTGTGGTGGTCTTTGCCAGGCGTTGACAGGAATCGGCCACAGATGCACACGTGCCCCCCATCCCGAACCTCCTCCCACCTCCCTCCCCACCCCATCCCTCTGGGTTGTCCCAGTGCACCGGCCCTGAGTGCCCTGTTTCATGCATCAGATTTGGACTGGTCATCTATTTCATGACTAGCTTTTATCACTTGAGAGCAAGGGCAAGATTAAGAAAGTCTCCTCTAGGATTGCCCACCCACCACACACACAGGAGCTGCGCAAGAAGTCACAGAATGCTGGAAGGGCACAGCCCATTACCCGAAGATTTTGTGGTTGTTGAGATTTTCCCTCTACTTAGTGCCTTCCAAGCCCTGTGCCAGGGTTGTGTGTGCTTATCAAGTTCATCACACTCTGAAAGAGGTGTCAAGCCTTGCCCTTTCGTATCAACTCCTCTAGCTCAGGTTTGGAAAGATGCATACTATAGGTAAGTGGAGAAAAGGTCATTTTGGCAAGGGTTTTAATCAAATATGCCACACCAACCACTTCGAGTCACGTTGTTTCCTGCAGGTGGATTACACAACCTCTTCTTTAGTTCTTTCTGTTCCTCTTTTTTTCGATAACCTCTTTGGTGCTCCAGCTGAGATCTTCAACATGAGCCTTCGCTATTTAATCCAGCCTCTGACCACAAACCATATCAAGAGGCAGAAAAATAGAAGCAGCAGAACTGACTCGATCTGAATTGACTAAAACTCTGGGAGGAAAGGTATTTTGGTTTTGCTTTTTGTCTTATAAGAAAAATCAAAGTTGGAAACGAAAAGCTGTTCTCAGCTGTGAAGGCAGCCCCAGGAAAATGCAGGAGACTAGCCAAACTCATTGAATACAATTTAATAGAAAGGGTGACTCCTTTCTGCCCTTTCTCACTTGGGTTCTTTGCTTCTGAAGGAAAGTGCCTCTATTATGAGAGGTGAGGCCAGAGCCTGTGGGTTAAAATAACTGAAAATTGCTTGTGTGACCTCAGACAACTGTCTTTGCAAACAGGATACCGTATCTTCGCACTGGAGTCTATGGAGACCAGTTTCAAAGGAAGCAAATAAAGCCCACTACGTAGCGAGCCCATCTAGATGGGCACAGTCTTGAATCACTCACTGCAGGACCTTAGTGCTCAGAACACGAAGAGGGAGATTTGCCCTTTGGTCATGTCCCCAGCTCCCGGCATCCCCCCCCCATGCCCCCAAACGGCTCTGTCCCCAGGGTGTCAGATCCCGCAACTCCCTCCTGTTTCTGCCCTCAAGGGATTTCCTTCCATTTTTTTCTTAAACCCAATTCTATAACATTTTTTCCTAACTGAAATACACCAGGGTCTCTCTCTCACTACCTTCCCAGTTCACATTTTCTTCTTATTTTCCCCCACATTCAAGCCATGTATTTTCACACTTTATAATTACCAATAAGGCAAAAGAATCTGAACACACATACACACACATACACGTATGTTTAACTGAATCACTTTGCTGCGCACCTGAAACTGACACAACACTGTAAATCAACTATACTTCAATTCAAGAAGAAAAAAAAAGATACTTAACATTAAAAACAACAACAACAACAAAACATCGCCCTGGGAGTGGCAAGGACGTATAGTGGATTCACAGATCAGTAGCCTCTATCTGGATCTCACTGCGCCACCTAGTGGCCATGTGGTCCCTGGCAACTCATCTTCAGAATTGCCATTTTCAGTTAAAATGCTGGGATATTACCTAGGAGGATTATTTGAGAAAGTGAAATAATACATGTGGAATTGCTTTACAAATTCTTGATTATTAATTTATGAGAACTAGTAAATCTCCTATTCATTGCCAGTTTGGTTTGGGGTTTCTCTTCCTTGAAAATGTAAGCATCTCAAACACTGTTCTAACTGACATTCTCTATCTGATGTTCAGCCACTTCCACCCACCCTTTCCACATTCCCCCAACCAGGGCTTAGCTCAGACCAAGATTCTAGAACAGAGCAAAGTCTCTAAATGGTATAGACAAGTCAGCAAATTGACTAACATTAGAACCTAGGAAGAATCACCAGGTGGCACTGAACTTGGCAGTAAATCCAAAGAAAAAAAGACCTAATTAAAGGATTCCAGACTTGAGAAGCCAGAAAACAAAATAATCAATTGAAACAACGGACACAGGAAAGATAGTTTCAAGCAGGGTCATGTGATATGTCTAAGACCAGCCTTGAAGACCTTGTTTTCTTAAGGACATCAGACTGGAAATTTATTTAAACTCAGCTCTGGATCTTCTGTGAAAGAAAAGAAATGAATTTTTATTGAGGAAGAACAATTTGGTAATTTTGTTCTGAATATGTTTTCTACCCTGAGATTTCTTACCCATCAGGGAAATAGATTCTTGTACTTTGAACAGCTGGCTGAGAGTCTGATGGAAAATTTATATAAAGCTGGGGCTCTGAGGAGACCTCAGGGAGAAAGTTATATCCCCAAGGCTGTAGTTTTATCAATTTTTATCTCTTGTCTGGTGGTTATGGATGCAACTAGCCATGAATACAAAAAGGCTTCTGTTTGGAGGTGCTTCTGGCACTTTCTCATAGAACAGTTTTCTTTTTTAAAAAATGGCTGACCACTGACCACTCATTAAGTTAGAATCTATGTGGTCATGGTCCTAGTCACTGGAGTCAAAGGGATATGCTTCTGAAGATCTCTCCGTATCATTTATGCAAGGATGCTCCTAGTTGGGCACACAACTGCTTTGACCAAGTGAAGGGAATTGTTTTTAAGGACACCAACACCACTGTCTGTTTCCATAGACGTGCAAGACATGTCTCTGGTCTTGGTGTCTCCAGAACGCAGTTAGATTTTTAAATCACCTAGGGCTTCCCTGGTGGCTCAGAGGTTCAAGCGTCTGCCTGGAATGCGGGAGACCCGGGTTTGATCCCTGGGTTGGGAAGATCCCCTGGAGAAGGAAATGGCAACCCACTCCAGTACTCTTGCCCGGAGAATCCAATGGAGGGAGGAGCCTGGTAGGCTATAGTCCACGGGGTCGCAAAGAGTCGGACACGACTGAGCGACTTTACTTACTTACTTACTTACTTAGGAACTTCCCTACAGGTGGGCTAGCAGTCAAGAAATAATGCTGTTTCTGGTCTATAGATTGGGAACATGGTGATTAAAGTTTTGTTTGTTTGTTTTTTAATCAGGGGATTGTAGCAAGTTATTTGCAAGGGAACTGAGTAGCCTATTTTTCTTGAAGAGAAATAGCACTGTTTTTGGATAAAACTGCTATTATGGTCTATTTGGATAAAAATTGCATTTTTCCTTCTCTCTGACCAAGATATCTTGTCTACAGTTCTAGAAGTAATATTAGTTTTTAAGCCCCACCACCAACAAAAATGTGAGCCAATGGACTCTAAACATCTCAGAACTATGCATTTATTGACCTTTAAATAGCCATATCCTATGCTAACCTAACTTGGGGTGACTTCAAATTATCTATCTTCAATTTACATATGCAGAAAAGCTCTGTCATACAAAGATCAACCAGAAGAGCACAAAATCACCTAGTATTTTGCAGACAATTCCTCTTGAGGATAATATTGGACTAAGTTATAGCTAAATCAAGGAGAGGTGAAAAATGTCAACTATCTCATCAACCTGCTCATCTCCTTTCCATAATAAAGTGCGCCCTTGAGCTGATCAGAAATTTATTCAATAGACTATACATGCTGAGCCCTGGAGAGGAAAAAAACAGTCTGTTCTCAAGAAATATACAGCCAAGTGGACAGCCTTAACTGAGTTTCATCTGGAAAGTGGAGATGATACACTGCTTTAAAGATGTCATAGGAAGATAAAATACATGTAACCAAATGAAATAACACGAATAAACAAAATAATGTAAACTATAAAACTAACGTGAAATGTTAGAAATTCTTCAGCTTAAAAAGCTTAATACTTAACAGCACTGAGTATCATTCCTGCTTGTGGGTGATGCTATGAAGAAAGTTGGCTGGTGTTCCAGAATCAATTACAGATGGGGAGGTTAGGAGTTTATTCTCTTTAGGGAACATCTCCACTTGGCTCGTTTCTGTGAAGCTGTGATGGCTGTATTAGGTCAAGTCAGTGGGCTAACATTTTCCACATGGAATTAAGTTCCAGATAGATGTAAAGGATTTAATGTAAAAGAAATTGACAAACAGATCCCAAAGAAACTGGGGAAAGACTGGAAGAAAACCTTTATTGCTGTGTTGTTCAGTTGCTTATGACCCTGACTCTTCAC
This sequence comes from Capricornis sumatraensis, assembly GCF_032405125.1. Classification (NCBI taxonomy): domain Eukaryota; kingdom Metazoa; phylum Chordata; class Mammalia; order Artiodactyla; family Bovidae; genus Capricornis; species Capricornis sumatraensis. The sequence continues at coordinate 132,369,244 of NC_091092.1, read as the reverse complement.
AACTCCAGCTCTTTGCGACCCCATGGACTGTAGCACGCCAGGCTACTCTATCCTCGACCACCTCCTGGAGTTTGCTCAAATTCATGGCCATTCACTCAGTGATGATATCTAACCCAGAGGTATATTTTTATATTCTAGAGTGGGGAAAGTATTTCTAAACATGACATAAGCTCCAGGAGGAAATGTATGAATAAGGATAAACTTGGCTTTATAAAAATATAACACTTCCACAGGTCCAAAAATTATTAATGTTAAAAGACAAACAACTAGGAAAAACTATTTGTAACAAACATAAGAGACAAAGTTCTTTCGAGTCAAGAAGATAAAGATAATCAACTCAACAGGAAACTTATCAAGGACATGAACAGGCAGTGCACAAAAGAAAAAAAGACCAGTAACATTTGAAAAGACGGTTAAGCTATGACTGATAAGGGTGAATATTCGACAGATATAAACAACAGAATATTCAACAAATATTCAGCTCAACATAAAAAAGATCCAAACAACCAGATTTTTTTTTAATGGGCAGAAGACCTGAATAGACATTTCTCCAAAGAGGACATGCAGATGGCCAGCAGGCACATGAAAAGATGCTCAGCATTGCTAATCATCAGTTCAGTTCAGTCGTCAGTCATGTCCAACTCTTTGCAACCCCATGAATCGCAGCATGCCAGGCCTCCCTGTCCATCACCAACTCCTGGAGTTCACTCAGACTCACGTCCATCAAGTTGGTGATGCCATCCAGCCATCTCATCCCCTGTCGTCCCCTTCTCCTCCTGCTCCCAATCCCTCCCAGCATCAGAGTCTTTTCCAATGAGTCAACTCTTCGCATGAGGTGGCCAAAGTACTGGAGTGTCAGCTTCAGCATCATTCTCTCCAAAGAAAAATGCAAATCAAAACCACAGTGAGGTATGACCTCACACCTACCAGAATGGCTATCATCAAAAAGGCAACAACTAATAAATGTTGGTGAGGATGTGGAAAAAAAGGGAACCCTCATACACTGTTGGTGGGAATGTAAATTGGTGCAGCTTCTATAGAGAACAGTATGGAAGTTTCTCAAAAAACTAGAAATAGAACTACCACATGATCCAGCAGTTTCGCTTTTGGGTATATGTCCAAGAAAAACAAAACCACTAATTTGAAAGGATACATGGACCCCAATGTTCATGGCAGCATTATTTACAACTCCCCAGACATGGAAGCAACTGAAGTGTCCATTGACAGAGGAATGGATCAAGAAGGTGTGACATATATATGTGTACACACACACACACACACGCATATATATTCACACACACACTGGAATATTATTCAGTCATAAAAAGAATGACATTTTGCCCATTTGCAGCAACATGAATGGACTTGGAGGGCATTATGCTAAGCGAAATAAGTCAGACAAAGTCAAGTATCATATCATACTACTTATATGTGGAATCTAAAAAATACAACACGGAGAAGGCAATGGCACCCCACTCCAGTACTCTTGCCTGGAAAATCCCATGGACGGAGGAGCCTGGTAGGCTGCAGTCCACGAGGTCACTGAGTCGGACACAACTGAGTGACTTCACTTTGACTTTTCACTTTCATGCATTGGAGAAGGCAATGGCACCCCACTCCAGCATTCTTGCCTGGAGAATCCCAGGGACGGCGGAGCCTGGCAGACTGCCGTCTATGGGGTCGCACAGAGTCGGACACGACTGAAGCGACTTAGCAGCAGCAGCAAAAATACAACAAAACTAGTGAATAAAACGAAAAAGAAACATACTCACAGATATAGAGAACAAACCAGTATCTACCAGTGGGCAAAGGGAAGGGGCAATACAGGATTTGGGGATTATGAGATACAAACTATTAGGCACAAAATAAGCTTCAAGAATATAGTGTACAATGTGGGAACTACAGTAAATATTTTATAATAACTATAAATGCAGTATAACCTTCAAAATTGTGAATCACCATACTATATACCTGTAACTTAAAGTGAAGTGAAGTCGCTCAGTCGTGTCCAACTCTTTGCGACCCCATGGACTATAGCCTACCAGGCTCCTCCCTCCATGGGATTCTCCAGGCAAGAGTACTGGAGTGGGTTGCCATTTCCTTCTCCAGGGGATCTTCCCGACCCAGGGATCGAACCCGGGTCTCCTGCATTCCAGGTAGACACTTTAACGTCTGAGCCACCAGGGAATAAACACCAACTATACTTCAATAAAATCATTTTTAAAAAAGATGGTGGTCATGCATACTAACAATTAATAAATTTAAAATAACAATAAGAAAGTGGAATACTATATATCAAAAATATATATATAGCTCAAAGAGGTAGTTAATAGCCACTGGCAGTTGAAGAATGTTTGAGAAACCACACACCTACACATATTCTTGGAAGAAATGTAAATTCATACGAACTTTAGTAGTTGAAGATGGCAATATATATAACCCCCTGGCAGCATAATCTTTGACCAAGAAACTATCCTTCTAGGTATTTATCTTACAGCACTATTCAGAATTATGCAGAAACAGAGATTCTTGGATATGTGATGCTACCATAGTAGGTAAAATTGAGAATACTCCAAATGTCCATCAATAAAGAATTTGTTAAATGAGTTGTGGTACATCTATTTTCACGGTTTCTCAACCTTGGCACTGCTGACATTTGGGTTGGATCATTCCTGGTTGAGAGGGCTGTCTTGTGCCAGTAGCACCTTCTGCTCAAGTATGACAAAAAGTCTCCAGACATTGTCAACTGTCCCTGGGAAGCAAAACTCCATCCTATCTCTTTAAGAGTCATTAAGTAAATATGATACAGTCTTTAAAAAGAATGTATGAGTTGCACACAGTGACATGGAAAAACAAGCATGGTATATGGTTAAAGCAGGTAAGTGATTGTGGAATTCAACGTACTGTGCAAGCTAATTTGCATAAATAAAAATAATTTGCATAATTATCTGTACATAATACTAGTATGTCATTAGGGAAAAAATCAGGGAGAGAACTGAAAAATCATTGGTCAGCAATGACAAACCTGAACGTCTAATCCTGGACATGGGAAAATGTGTTTAATGTGAACAAGTCACATGACGTCTCTGATTCGCAGGCTGTCTCATCTCTGCCCAATGTCTTTCAAGTGATAAAGAATTCATGAGGAAGACATTTAAGAAATAACAGAATCATCTCGTGAAGATATTTTATCTCTGCAAAGGAACTAACTTTGGCTTTGAGGCCACTGTTCTTAAGCTTTTACAAAATAGATTTATGATGATTTTCTAAAAGAAATTTTTGTGAGCGTGAAATTCCTAATTCAGACTCCACCAACTGATATTCAGCTCACCTGACTTTTCCCCAATCCCCTTGGCTTCCCTTCTGCTATATTTACTTGGTATTTCTCTTTGTGGCAATTCATTTATTTTTGCACTGACCTTTTTTTAAGAAAACAAAGAAAACGTGCCCTTCAAACTTTGGAGAAACAAGCCATTTAAAACACAAAGCTCTCTAGTGGTTTTTGGTCCTGTGCTGATATCTATCTTATGGACTATAAAGAAGAATAATTTTTCAGCCTTTCGCGGTTTAAAAATAGGCAATAATGATCAGAGGTCTCGGAATTAAAATGTCTAAAGCTCAGAGAATAATGGGAGTTGAGCAGCAAATGAATATGTGTTGTCCTTGCTGGTCTATCTCTAGATGAAAACAGAGAGGTGACCACATTAGCTGTGGAATTCTCTGGGTCTTCAGTGTCAAGTAAAAGAATTTATTTGATTGAGAGATTTCTTTAACAGGAGACCCCATCTGTGACACAAAGAACAACATTAACTGTTCCACTTCATTTCTTTTCATTCTCCACAAAACAGCATGTTGCTGAGATCAAACAGATTTCATTCTTTTCTTCTTAATGGAGCTATGCCAAGTGTCACTAAGGAGAGAAAATCTACTTTTTCTTGCAGGCCAGGGAGCCTACAGGAAATAAGGCAAAGAGTGCAACAGATTTGGGAGCTTAACACAAATTAGAGAGTAAGACTGTATTTAAAGGAGAAGTTGGGACTTCTCTGGAGGTCCAGTGGTTAAGACCCCACAATTCCATTGCAGAGGCCACAGGTTCAAATCCTGGTTAGGGAACTAAGATCCCACTCAACAACAACAACAAAAAGCGAAATCGTCCCATAGATATCACACAAACTTCCGGAAAGGTGAAATGCAGAAGAGACAATCCTGGAAATGATCAAAGATTAGGCTATTGAATGGAGGGAGATGAGATGAAAACTCCAATTATATTCAAATCAGGACAGCTATATTCTTAAGTATTAATACGTGATCATTGTGTAGCAATTGGGATTGATTTCAGAGTGTCTTCCTGAAGTAAGTTTTGTTATTTCATATCAGAAGCAGCTCAAAATAATTCAAAAGTGAGTTATAAAATAATTAGCACATAGTAGATTTCTACGAAGAGTAGCTACCTTGAATAATAACCAGCACTACAGGGTCTCATTTAGCACCATGGCTGAAGAGCCAGGTGTAGAACTTACAGATTCCTAATCTTTACCTCCAGCCCAGTTACTCCACCAGCCACCTGCTCATCTTCTGCTCCCGTCCCTCGGCAGGGTTGAACTTCCCTGTGAAATCCTGTCTGCTCACTTCTCTGAAGTCTCTTCATCCACCTGGTTGGATTAGAGGGGTTTTCACCTCCACTTTTTCCATAAACCCAACTCTATTTTATAAAATTTCAGATATTCCTCAAAATCGATGATCTCAATGGGAGCACCTAAGTCTCTTTTCAAAGCTGCCCTGAATTTATAATTCTTACCATTCTTCTGACACATCAATGGAATTTTTGAGTGCAGAAAAAGGTGAAGTTTGCCCTTCTGACACAAATAGTAAATCAGTATTTTGCTCAGCACTCTCTATCATAGAATACACAAAGTCAGTTGTACTTTCCTAGTCCCCATAAACCTAAAGAGCTATGGTGAGCATGTACCATGTAGATTTAAATATTTAGCATTTCCTCCTTGTGTGCCCATTTCTTATCCCTTTTGTTTTCTCCTATATGAAAATGTCCAAATCCTCTATAGTTCCTTTTGGTAGCAGGAGAAAGTCATCTCTTTAGATTAATAAATAATGTGTACAACTCTAATGATGTTTTTCTATTAATCGTTAGCAAAGCATGAAATTTAATCTCCTCAGTGTGATAAACGTATGAATTGATGAGCTCTGACCGTGGGGCCACCTAACAAGACATACGCCTCTATAAGACATCATTCTGTATGAAGAGTCATATTAATTTCTGAATTACTTGGGTTAATGATATTTCATTAAGAAACTCTTAACAAATGCAAAGTGTTCACTTTCATGGAGGGATTTAATGTGAACTTAATGGATTTATTCTATTGGCTCATTTTTAAAATAGTCTTTAATTAGATATTACTATTAATAGATCTATTACACACGTTTCAAGGAGCCTCTCAAATTTTTCAGAACTTAACCATCAAGATTTATCAAATCAGATGGAGGAAGCAAAGATGAAAAGTTACATATTTAGATAAGCATCCTTGAACTTAAGACTGATGTCACAAATGAACAGCTAAGACTTTATAAGGAGGGGATATTACAAATAATATACTTGTAAATGAAAAACTGATCATCCAAAATTTTCTTTTTTATATACAAAGGGCTAGGTTTTCATTCATTTATTAAACAAACATTTTTTAATATTAATGATGTGTGAGTTATGGTGATTTTTTTTTTAAAGGGAAGAATTTCAGGGTCAAATGAAAGCCTAAATAGACGATTTAAACCAGTAACTACACGAGAACATGGTTTGTGCTAAAATAAAGGTAAGAGCAGTATGCCAAGGAGCAAAGAAGGGAAACTCACTTGACATAGATGAGAAGGGAGGAAAGGGGGTTAGGGAGAAGGTAACATTTGAATTGAGTCCTAAAAGTTGATTTATACACTAACCAGGCACATCGGATGGGGAAGGATATTGTAGGCAAAGAAGATATCCTTCTGCATCTTGAAACTTGGAACATTGTCTGTTTCAGGAGGTCATGGAACACGATAAATTGTGATAGCTTCAAGTAATGTCGTGGCAATGAGGACAAAGAGAAGATGCATTAGAGAACTATTTCAGAAAGCTTGACCTGCCTTGGATACCTTATCACATGCAGAATGGATTGATAGAGAGGGCTGGGGATTTTTAAAGAAGCTATAGGAAATCCAGATGTTTCAGGCAGCTAGGTATGTTTGACACTCTGGAAAGAAATCTGTACTGAAAATAAAAAGCTGAAATTATTATTATCTGGTCAAATTGTCAGGAGAGGTACAAATTCATTGCTGTTGGAGGAAAAATCAAGATCAGTGTCTGGTATCATCTGCCATAAAACATGCAGACTTAGTGGGTAACTGGAGCTTGATCACCTGCACACATCCCTGAATTGGCAACTCGAATGTTCTGTTGAGGATTAGGCATTCCTGGAACATGGTACATGGAAGAGGATTTAGTTGGGGTTGATATGATTTGAAAAAAGGTCCAGGAGGAGGGAGAGGGAAGGGCAGAAGGGAGGGAGAAGGGGGAGGGGAGGAGGAAGAAGGGAAAGAAAAAGAAGAGAAATAGCAATAAAGGGGTATTTAGAGATATTTTTGTCACACACTTACTCTGTGTCTGGAACTTCATATCAACCTCTAATTTATATCCTCATAACAAACTTAGGAAGTAGGTATTCTTATTGACACTAAACTTAGAGGGCTGCTCAGACTCAGGAAAGTTAAGTAAATTCCCAAGGATACACTGCTAAGGAATTAGAAGGGTGTGTCTGCTTGGCTGTCTCCAAAATTTCCGAAAGTTTCATCAGCCAAGGAGCTTTGAGTCTATGATGATATTTAGAGGAAAGGGGCAAAACCAAGCCTTGGACAAAGAAACTCAATCAAGTGATATGGGTGCAATAATGTCCATTAACAATAAAGGGGGGTCCTAGCTGGAATCGGGCTTCCCTCCTGTGCCAATGCAGGAAACGCAAGAGACATGGGTTCCATCCCTGAGTTGGGAAGATCCTCTGGAGGAGGGTCTGGCAACCCACTCCAGGAGCCTTGCCAATAGCATCCCATGGACAGAGGAGCCTGGTGGGCTACAGTCCATGGGTCACAAAGAGTTGGACATGACTGAGCACACACACGCTAGCTGGACTCAAGGAGGAAGAGACTTGGAAGAAACTCTGTTCTTTGGGCCAGGACAACATGGAGAAATAGAGGGTGGAAGATAAAAGACCAAGAGAAATAACTCAAGTCTGAAACAGCTTAGAGTCCATGAAGATCTTGGGAAACATGACGTTAATAGTAAAGGCGCTGTAACTTTGGGGAATGTTTGGGTATTTCAGTCTTTTCTCTGATGATATAAAGGTCTAGACCAGTTTGCAGTGAAAGTAATTCCTATGAAAGAAATACATAGGGTACGGTACAGTTGTATGTGGAGCAGCAATGAAGCCATTTCATCCTGTGCCCCAGCAGACAGAGGTGCATTTCAATGCAGAGGATGCCAGGAGGTTCCACCTAGTCCAGGCTGGGATTCACATCACGCCATGTGTTCTGGGCTGCTGGCCCTCCAGGCAAAACTAGGCCAGAGCCAGCCCGCATCAGCTCGCAAAGAGCTGAGCTGACAGCACACACCTCTTCCCCACTCCACATTCACTGATGTCAAATTAGCGGTTTGTAATCATTCACGGTGGGAGCATTTATACCATGGAAACTGGCAAATGCTCTAAATCAGGACTTTTTTATTTTCTAAAAGGCAAGTCTGCCTCTAGGTATTAACACAGATGGCAAAGGGTGAGGGGACTTGTGGGGAGGTCTTGGGCATCTGGGAGCCAAGATGAGAGGGATCAAAAGGCAAAGAGGAGGGTATTGTATGCATTCCCCAACCGGATCTGAGTGAGGTGATGTGAGCCAAAGAGAGGAGCTCTACACAGCAGGGATGGTGGGCACCAGCCACACCGTGTGAATCTAAGTCGTGACCTAGAGCAGGGAGGGAGGGTCTGTCGAGTGTTTCTGTTTGTTTGTTTTGCAGACAATGGGACTCCGTCACTGGGACTCTTTCTGACAGAGAACGCTGGTAGTGATGTCAGCACCTGGGTGCATCTCCTTAAAGCTGCAGCTGAAGACCAAGGCGTGCTTCACTGAGAGTATACGAGGTATTCTTGGTGGACTCTCAGAACTAAACAAAGTTGACTTTAAGGAAGAGCCTGGAGACATGGTGCTCACAGGTGAGGCCTATGATCCAGCTGTGTGTGGGCATTAACAACAATGTCACCTCATCTGTACCTCTGTTTGTGAGACCTGGGGGATCTGGGTTACAGTTATTTTGTCTGCCCCAACAGATCTGGTCCACATTTGTCTGTGAAACAGGCAGACTTCTAAGATAGTGCCTGGTAATTCCCACCACCTGGTAGTCAGGGCCTTTTATAACCTCTTCCTGTTAAGTATGGGCAGGACCTAGTAACTTGGTCCTAATGAATGGTAAAGAAGATTTGATGCTTTTGACATGTGGTGTTGGAGAAGACTCTTGAGAGTCCCTTGGACTGCAAGGAGATCCAACCAGTCAATCATAAAGGAAATCAACCCTGAATATTCACTGGAAGGACTGATCCTGAGGCTGAAGCTCCACTACTTTGGCCACCTGATGCAAAGAACCAACTCATTGGAAAAGATCCTGATGCTGGGAAAGATTGAGGGCAGGAGGAGAAGGAGAGGATGAGATGGTTGGATGGCATCACTGACTCGATGGACATGAATCTGAGCAAGCTTCGGGAGATGGTGAAGGACAGGGAAGTCTGGCCTGATGCAGTCCATGGGGTTGCAAAGAGTCAGACAGGACTTAGCGACTGAACAACAAAAACAAAGTCATGGGATGTCCATTTGATGATTAAGTTAGAAAATACCATGACTCCATCCTGCTAGTAGACCAACTTTATTGCCTTCTGAGCTCACACACTTTGGTAAAACAAGTCATCAGGTTAGAAAGGTCCATACGGCAAGGAACAGCCACAGAAAGCTGAGCCCTCAATCCAACAGCTCTTAAGAAACTGACTCATGACAACCACCAGATGAGTGAGTTTGGAAGTCAGTCCCTCCCCAGTTGAACTTGATAGGAGACCATAGCCTTGGTGACACATAGATCACAGTATTAGAAGAGTCTCAGAGCCAGAGGACCCACACAACTCAGCTATGTCAGAATTCGTAATGCACCGAAACTTTCAGATAATGAATGTGTACTGTTTTAAGCTGCTAGGTTCCTAGGTCCTGTGCTTTGTGATAGTAGATACTAATACAGGTTGGGAGGCCACAGATGTTTGTTCTATGAGTTTCAGCTTGGCATTACCACTCAAACATAAATCCTACAGCAAAACACACACACACACACACACACACACACACACACAAACATAAAAGGTAGTCAAAAGATGGCAGGCTAAGGACATGGAAACAACCATCATCCATTGACAGAGGAATGGATAAGGAAGTTGTGTACATATACACAACGGAATATTACTAAGTTACAAAAAGGAATACATTGGAGTCAGTTCTAATGAGGTAGATGAACCTAGAGCCTGTTACACAAAGTGAAGTCAGAAAGAGATAAATATTGTATATTAGTGCATATATACGGAACCTAGAAAGATGGTACTGATGAGCCTATTCGCAGGGTCGCAAAGGAGATGCAGACCTAAAGGACAGACTTTGGGACTCATTGAGGGAAGGCGAGGGTGGGATGATTTGCGAGAGTAGCATTGAAACATGCATATTACCATATGCAAAACAGCCAGCCAGTGGGAGTTTGTTGTATGAGGCAGGGCACCCAGAGCCAGTGCTCTGGGACAACCTAGAGGGTGGGACGGGGAGGGAGGTGGGGGGGACTATGTACACCTATGGCTGATTCGTGCTGATGGATGACAGAAACCATCACGATGTTGTAAAGCAGTTATCCTCCAATTAAAATAAAATTTTAAAAAAGATGGCAGGCTATTAACAAAAATAATATCTAAGGGTGTAAAAGAGATACAGTAACAAATAGATTGACTTTGGAAAGTCAGGTAAAATCAATTTCAACTTCTGGCTGTCAAGCATAAGGCAAGGCCAAGGCCTGACAGGTTCGGCCAGTAAAGAAACATGAACAGATTTTAGATTCAGACAACGTATTACATAGACACTGAAAGGACGCCTAGCCAAAGATGGCAGCTCCCCATGGCCCTCACTCAGGGGAACACTGAAATAAAAATGGCTAGATGAGTATGACATCAACGACTGGACATTTTCTTGTCTGTGGACAAGAACTGTTTTACATTGCTCTCCGTTATCTACAAGTTAGAACTGTAAAATTCTCCCACAGAACCAGGGCAAACAAAGGAGCGGGGTTCGGGGGGAAGTATATAGATCTACACTGAAACAGACATCTCTCATTACACCACCGTTCCAAGTTCTGTGAGGGTATGAACTCATTTAAGATTGACAATGATGATGTACGAAAAGTAATGTGATTATCAGCATTTTGTAAAGAAGAACTCTAAGGTATAGACTTCTCTGGTGGTCCAGTGGTTAAGAATCTACCTGCTAATGCAGAGGACACGGGTTCAGTCCCTGGTCTGGGAAGATTCCATATTCTGCAGGGCAACTAAGCCCAAGCTCCACAACAAGAGAAGCCACCGCAATGAGAAGCCTGCTCACCACAACTAGAGAAAGCCCACGGGCAGCAATGAAGACCCAGTGCAGTCAATAAATAATTTTTAAGTTATTAAAAAGAAAAAGAAATCTAAGGCACCTAGAAGTTAAACTGCACCATTCAAAGTCACACAAAGTGAACAGCAAAACCAAACTCTGAAGTGAGTCTGTGCTCTTGGCCACTGGGCCCTCCCTGACTCTGCAGTGCTTGGTTGACAAAGGTCCTACAAAGGAACTATTGAAAAAGGGAAGTGGCTGACTTTTAAGGTCTGGAGAGCAGAGAAAGGATACAGTTTGGATGACTGGGTTGTTCTTTATCTTCCAGAAGCTGTGATGCTTGCTGTCCTCTAAGAAGGACAAAGGAAACTAAAAGCAAAACAAAAGGAATCTTCTGTGAGGGGCAGCGCTTCATTCCTTGTAGACACGAGAGAAACCAAAGCACAGAGCAGGCGCTGTTCCTGAGATGCTGACAGCTTGAGAACTTCTCTCTCCAAAGCAGTGTTTCTCAATGGGGCAATTCCACTCCCCACCCCAGGGGACTTTTGACAATGTCTGGGGATTGGGGTTATCACAATCGGGGCAGGGGTGCAGCTGGCAATGAATGAGTGGACACCAAGGATGATGCTTTACAAGCTTCCATCACAGAACAGCCTCTACCACGAAGGATAGCTGAGAAATCCTGCCCTAGACAAAGGTGTATGCTCAGCCTCGGAACATCTGCAGGAAAAGTAGAGTGTGGAGAAAGAACAGATGGATATAAAATAAAACAGATGAATATAAAAGCAAGAATCAGCTACACTGTCTTTTGGTCAAATGGATTCCTCAAAAAGCCAACAAAATGGATCAACAGAGCCCTAAATTGGTTTCTCTCTTAAGTTATTGGTTTTATACATCTCCAAAACACACCAAATATCTGGCTCATAGCTGGAGCCAATAACTGAGAATCATACCCTGAAATTCAGTCTAAGTAACCTTTCTTCCCAGCAACACACCCAGTCAACAATTAGGATCATTGAGTACCTTGTAAAATGCCTGGCCATCCATTTTGCTGGCTTCTAAGTAAACACAGAAATACAGAAAGCCTGAAGTGCTTCATTATCCAGCAACAAAATTGATTCACTGAGAGTCCACAAGCAGAGCCACTTTAACTTAACTGGTGCATTAGTATAATTTGAGGTGCATAATCGCAAAGCCAAAAAGCCATTTGGTCATTGACAGATACAAACAAGCCCAAGAAATTTAAAAAGAACAGCCTTCCTAGAATAAAACCCAAACATATGGTGGAGAAATAAAATAATCCAACCAACAAAACACCCTTCTGTGAATACAGAAAAGAGACGGAACCCAGTCTATTAAAGGGCAAGCACCGCCAGACTTATGTGCATGGAAGTGAGCTCAAAGGTATCTGCAAAGCCCAGACAGAATTTTAGACAAGTTTCTACAGTGAAGTAGAAGAAAAAATAATTCAATCTTCTCTTATCTCCTTCAGGGATAAGTGAATTCACCTTGCCGAGAGTCTCCTATACACCTCAGGAGAGAGTTAATTTTGGAGGTGTGTATATATAATACCAAGGATCAGAAGGCTCCTGACATTTCATTATAAAATTAAAATGTCAACATCATATGGTTATCACTTACATGTGCAATCTTAAAAAATGATATAAGAGAACTTATTTACAAAACAGAAATAGACTCACAGACAAAGTAAACAGATTTGTGGCTACCAGAGGGGATGGAGGTTGGTGATAAATTAGGAGTTTAGTTTGGGAGTAACATACACATACTACTATGTATAAAGTAGATAAACAACTATAGCACAGAGAATGATATTCCATGTCTTGTAATAACCTATAAGGGAAAATAATCAGAAAAAGAATGTGTGTGTATATATGCAGATACATGTATAACTGTGTCAGTTTGCTGTACACTTGAAGCTAACAATATTGAAAATTAACTAGACTTCAATTAAAAATAGCTATTAAAAATTAAAATGTCATACCTCTTACTGGCACTATAATGTTTTTCAAGAAATAGTCTAAGGAGAGGAGAACAAAGAAGCAGCCACTCCTTCCTTCCTTCAAGGAAATTCGCCATTTTGCCCTTATCATACAGACAGAAGACAAAGGAATAAGTATTTGTTTAGCTCCAACTAAGTACCTGGCCTTTAAAGTACAGTCACGTCTTGTTATTTGTAGCAGTTTCAGTCTATACAGTCACCATAAACCGTGGATTTACCATAAACACCAAACCACTGCTCCTAGGGGAAATAGGGTTCAGTTCAGTTCAGTTCAGTCACTCAGTCGGGGTTAGGTTCCTGCAATCATCTGGCCACATCATTTTTGTCAACTGAGCAACACAAAACCTTGTTTTATGTGTTTCTGTTTAAAAACACATTACATAATATATATATTGCTAGTTCATTAAGACTAAAGTTAGGGCCAGCAGCACAATAACCCAGGCCTGAAGGAAGCTTCTCTAACACACGTAATTTCTCCAAAAGACATCTCACAGCCATCTTGCACTTAAGAACGCTGGACTGCACTTCAGCACTATATGCTTGGGGGCATTTAAAACAGCAGAAAAGGTCACACAAAAATGTAAAAAAAACAGCACAGGTGACCTTTGAACAACACAGGTTTGACCTGCAAAGCTCCACTCACACACAGGTGGTTTTCAGTGGCCAATACTCCAGTACTACAGCATCCGCAGTGCGTTGAATCTGTGGATGCGGAACTGCTGATACAGAAGGCCAATGCTTTTGATATGCAGATTTTCCACTGTGCAGGGGTTGGGAACCCTAACCCCCTTATTGTTCAAGGGTCTAGTGTACAAGGATGCAAAATCTGTGGCACTAAATAGACCCAAAAAAGGACACTTGTTTATAGCATGAGAGATGAAACAAGAAAGTGGAGCATTGTCCTATTTGACTTCAGCTGAGAATGTGTTTTGAGGAACTCAAATTTTTTTTGCCACTCCGCCTCTCTCTGTGAATGATTGTGCAAGAGATGTAAGTATTAATTTGGAGCTATAAATAAATTTCAGCAAGCAGGCAAATTCACAAATACAGAACTGCAAAGAGTAAGGATCAACTGTGTATTACTCTGTTTAAATCTTACTATGACCTTGCAAAGCACGTACTATAATCTCTATTTTACATAAAGAGAGCAGGTTTCAAAAAGTTAAATAACTTGTCCAAGACTACAAATAGAGCTTCCCTGGTGGTCCAGCTGGTTAAGAATCCACCTTGCAATGCAGGAGACACCAGTTCGATCGCTGGCCCAGGAAGATCCCACAAGCTGCAGGGCAACTAAGCCTGGATGCCACAACTACTGAGCCAGCGCTCTAGAGCCCACAAGTCACAACAAGCCCACAGACCATGACTACTAAAGTCCACACACCTAGAGCCTGCGCTCTGCAACAAGAGAAGCCACCACAATGAGAAGCCTGTGCACCGCAACTAGAGAAAAGGCCTGTGTGCAGCAACAAAGACCCAGTGCAGTCAAATCAATCAATTAATAAAAAAAAGACTACAGACTAATAAGTGATCAACCTGTTGTTGAACAATCCTAGGTCCTGAAGTCCACTGAAGATCATCCAACATCAGCAGCCAGGCAAAGTACTAACGAAAAACCTTTTGGCCAACCCAACAGGAAAGACCAGCGGACTTTCCAAGTCAAGACACATTCAGGAGCTGTCCTTCAGCTCCTATTAAGGCTGCTTCTTACACAGTCTAGTCAAACATACTCTCAACTTGGCATCTTTGTGTGCTCTTGCCTACAAAGGGAGTGGCTAAGTGGGCACTACCTTTCTTGAAGAGCAGTGAAACAGCACCTGTGTGGAAACGTTGAGGTCCTGCCACAGAAGAACGACTTTATGAAAATTGCAAATGTGGGGGCAGAAATTGTTCCTCCTTAGCCTAACCTCCAAGTTATCCAACATGGTGACTCTGAAGATTTCACTGTTGTTAGATCAGCTGGCAGAAAGGTGAGCAGTGTTCTCTCCCTTAGCTCAGACAAATGGGTCAACTCTCAGTCTGAAAGTGGCAGATTTACCTAGTCTGACTTTTCTGAGACTTCCACTGGGGGTTTCTGACATTCCAGGGAGCATTTCTCAAAGACCTCCAGTTTTGCAGCCCATTGGATCATTGGTCCAACAACTGCTTTCCCTGGGAGGTGGAGTCACAGTCACTCCTGCTCTAAAGGTCAATCCCTTGGTTCTCTATCTTCTAAAACCTTCCTATCATCTCTCCTCCAACTGTCCTAATTCTTCGGCATGTGAAGCCCCCAAGACTTCCTCTCCAACCCCAAGTGAAAAAATAAGAGTTGTGTCACTGAGGCTCCAGGAGGCCTGTGTGCCAGCCTGGAGGAGAACCTGTGCCTCCTCCCTCCCTTGCTCTCAGGGATGTGACGGCTGGCACTCCTGGTCCCCAGACTGAGTAGACTCACAGTTCTCTGAGGCTGGCCCTCCCACATGAAGGGAACAGGAAACTTCAGGACACCAGCCTAGAGCCCAAGGCATCAGCAGCTGAAATGGCAAGAGAGAAGAATGCTAGCAGGGCTATGTTTGCTAGCACATGATGGAAGCTCCAGGAATTCTCTTTTTTCCTGGAGCAGCAGCAGCAGCAAATTGAGGGAAGAACAGGTCTTGTCAGTTCTGGGTGTGGGATGAAGAAATGATGCTTTGCAATTACTGTTGAGACCCTATTTGGGGACCAGACATGATGAAACATGAAAGATGTGTATTGGGTCAATAATCTACTCCCTAAAGTTCATAGAAAGGTGTTTCATCATACAAGTTTAAATATGGTACCTTGTCTTTTCTCCCCTCTGGACCTCTCTAGAGTTCTACGAGTGATAAATTCCCATGGGCATTGAAAGAAAGAAAGTGTAGTCACTCAGTCCTGTCCAACTCTTTGCGACTTCATGGACTGTAGCCCACCAGGCTCCTCTGTCCATGGGATTTCCCAGGCAAGAATACTGGAGTGGACAGCCATTCCCTTCTCCAGGGGATCTTTCCGACCCAGGGATCGAACCTGGGTCTCCCACATGGCAGGCACAGTTTTTACCATCTCAGCCACTAGGGAAGCCCTCCCATTGGCATCAGTTGGGGCTATCTTAAGATTATAATACCTAGCTTTAGTTTAGGGACATGGAAAATATTTAGTATTGTTATTTGATGCCTACAATCTGAATGAGACTTCTTATAACTTATAAAAGCATAGGTAGTTTAAAGTTAACTGGGGCTAATGGAGCTGATGGATGCAAAGAAAGAAATTCAAAGGCTTGTTAATATTCTTCAGATATTCTTGTTCGACACCTGGCTGAGAATAAATTATACTTTTTTAGTTTAAACTCTATAATTTAGAGAGAAGTTTCCATAAATACCTAATGCAGATCTTTAAGAACATTTAAAGCCACTTCAGTGACAAAGAAAATAAAAACATTCAGGAAGAACTAAATAAACCTTATTTTTTCAAATGCTGATGCTTCCAACTAGATTACTGTCTAGAAATTCCAAGCTGAAAAAGCAAAAGATGCAAGAAATAAGGTCAGATTCTTAATTTTTCAAAGAAATCAATCTTTTTCAGGAGTGGGAATAAAATGAGCTAAATGGGTAGAGTTGAGTATTACATAATGGTTTTCCCACAGTACACAGTGACTCTCATTAAGCACCATCCTTTGAGGAAGTGCTATAACTGAGATCACAATAAAATGAGGTTTTCATTTTGCTTGGCTTTGTTTTTAGAATATAGAAACTAAGCCAGCTTTAATGGCTCCTAGGAAAATTTCATGCTTCGTTTAAATACCTGCCTGTGAGCTGTTTAGTTCCATTTAGAGAGCTGTAATCAATAGAAAGAGACATGTTCCCTTTTGTCAAAGCCAGGTTGTAAAACTGCAAGTAACAGACTGGTTGGTCAGGAGACGAATTGTATGAAGCTCTACTTCTGGCTTATTAGGGCCACGTCTTATTTGTGAATCAACCACAGTGCCTAGAGCAACATTTCACTCCTAAGTGGTGTCTGCTAATTCTTGGCCAGTGACTTAATGAACAGGTAACTGCACTGGTGTTGCATGCTGGGCGGGTGGGGGTAGGGAATAGAAGGGGCAGAGGAGACAATGAATGACAGTCTCACCAATGACAACCCACAGGAACATGAAGCCCAGTAAAGTTACTACTACCTTCCGTGAATCTAGCCTTTTCAGAAAAGTTCAACAATTTCACCTCTTCACTTTCTTGTATTAAAGATTTACTGTCTCCTTTCTTAAACAGGTATGCCAATAAGCCAGATTCATTTTAATCTCGGAGAAGAACAAACTCTATGGGAGGTAAGAATGGGGGTTAGAAAATACGTTCAACTCCTTTCTTGCAGTAGTAGTGAAAATCTCAGTGTCGCCAAGTTGTGTTAACAAAGCCAGTCATGGCTAAGTAACTATGGTGTGTCACTATATGCTCGGATATTCTACTACAGTGCCAAATATTGACTACACCTGAATACTGACACCATTAGCTTATCTCTACAGTCATACAGAAACTCAGAAGAGGAGTTTAAGACAACTCCTTTCATGATGCCCTTAATGTGCCATAAATTTGACCACAAGGCTTAAAATTCAATGTTTTCCTATTTCTAACAAGCTTTTAGCAATAATGGATAAAGTACCTTGTGCTTTTTCAATTTGATGGCTAACCCTCGAAGGGAATTCTGAAAGCCAAGAGAGTACCACTGCTGTTACCGCCCATTGATTCAGCCAACATCTGCAGGACTCCTGGTGTGGGACTGGTTGTGAGCTGGGTGCTAAGGATCCAGATGAATAAGCTATGGGCCCCACTCATAAGCACTTTTAGTCTAGAAATCATAAACAAACAGCTATGCAAACAAATAACTCTATAAAGAGAGACATAAACCATGAAAAATGCATGTACAGTGAGACCCAAGAAAGACCATCATCAATTCTTCCTAGAAGATTAAGGAAACCCTTCACAGAAGAGATGAAATTGAACCAAGCCCTGAGTAATGAGTTGGTAGCAAGGTAGTTCGACCTCTTACAGTGAAGTGGTATTTTTCTAACTTGAGTGATAAAGTGATAGGGGAAAAAAAAAATGGTTTGGCGTCTCAGAGTTGACTTTCAGCATTTTTAACTCTAATGATATTTTGAAATGTACATACATAAAAGTAGGTATAAAATCCTTATACTTTTATTCTATTACACTGTAAAGTAAAAACAAATTTACAAAATAAATATGATCAAAACTCCAAATGAGCCACATTTCACTTAGTGTAAGGGATGATGTTGTTTTCCTGAAACCAAGCTGATGTTGCATCTTCTGCTTCTCTGGCTTATCAACTGTTAATATGTGCAAAGTAATATAGTTAAAAATCCAATAGTGGAACAGAATTTACGATGAAAAGCTGCAGTGGCCTACTTTGAAGAAACCACTATTTCTAATTATGTATCTCTGATAGGTAGTGCTTTCTCAGTAATTTGGTTATACTGATATTTTTAACTTAGGTATCAATCTTAAACACTGTGCATCAATTTCTTGATTTTTAGGTGTAGACTTAACCCACTTATCTACTCCACACGTCTCCTCCATATTCCAGCCAATCAACTGATAAAAATGATCACCTGCACAACATTAAATAGCATTTTAGGGACTTCCCTGGTTGTCCACTGGCTAAGACTTCATGCTCCCAAAGTAAGGGGCTTGAGTTTGACCCCTGGTCAGGAAACTGGATCCCACATGCTGCACTTAAGAGTTTGCATGCCACAACTAAAGAAAAAAAAAAAAAAGATGCCACAAATAAGATCCAGCACAGCCAAATAAATAAAAGAAAATAAAATATTTTAAAATAAATAAATAGCCTTTTAAATCTTCATGTCTACAACTATCAAACACATGCTCTCCTTCTCTCATTGTGTTAGTCAAGGACAGTGCCACACCGTCCTCCTTTCTATGTTTCCTCCCTCCCTTTAATGTCCCAGCTATTGCCAATTATCTCTTTCATTGCATGACATTTATGTCCTGACTTGTAACTCTAGTCAAGTCTCTCGGGATTTGTCTAGAGATTGATCCTACAGACTAAAAACCTGTAAGCTTAGTTGACACCAGTTTGACCCAACATTGTTCACCCTGTAACCAAATGATGTTCTCTGCAGGCAGACTGCCAGAAGCAGATGGGTGAAAACCTAGTCTGCTTGTCCTGTCTGTATAACCGTGGGTAAGCAAGTTCGCTGTGCTTTTATTACCTCATCTGAAAAATATGGAATATGGTCTACCTCATAGGTTTGGTATGAACCCTTAAGTGAATTAGTATATGTAAGATATATCGTGCCTACAGAGACAGAGAACATAGTTGCGGTTGCCATGGAGGAAGGGGAGCAGGAGAGGAGTGGGCTGGGAGTTTGGGATTAGTGGATGTAAACTATTACATATAGAATGGACAAACAACACAGACCGACTGCATAGCACAGGGAACTATATTCCATATCCTGTGATAAACCAGAATGGAAAAGAATATCAGAAAGTATCTGTGTGTGTGAGACTGAATCACTTTGCTATATAGCAGAAAAGTGAAAGTGAAGTCGCTCAGTCGTGTCCAACTCTTTGTGACCCCATGGACTGTAGCCTACCAGGCTCCTCCCTCCATGGGATTCTCCAGGCGAGAGTACTGGAGTGGGCTGCCATTTCTTCTCCAGGGGATCTTCCCGACCCAGGGATCGAACCCGGGTCTCCCGCATTCCAGGCAGATGCTTTAACCTCTGAGCCACCAGGGAAGCCCATATATAGCAAAAAACACTGTAAATCAACTATACTTCAATAAAACAAAATGTAAGCAATATACATAGTGGCTATACATAGTTACTCCTCAATAAACGTTTGTTTTTATTATAATACATTTTCTTCCCTGGCTTTCAGAGAAGAATGGCCCTAGTGTCAAGTTCAAAAAACTTGCTGCTCTTCATTTTCCCTTCCTCATTTTCTTTAATTCCTAAATTTCTGATTTAGGTGACTGAGAGGATATTTGGGCTACTTACCAGAACATGGAATACAGAAGTGAAGTGAAGTGAAGTGAAAGTCGCTCAGCCATGTTCAACTCTTTGTGACCCCCATGGACTATACAGTCCATGGAATTCTCCAGGAGGAGCATATATAGAAGAAATTGATTTTGGACAAATGCTTTTCCTATGGGACATCTAGGTAGATTTCAGATTACATCTATTCAGTCCTCTCTTTTTATCTATAATTCTCTAAGAATTAGGAGTATGTCTTATTACAAAGTGTTTTTTTGGGAGAAAATACTCACTTGAGCAATTATCTGGGAAAAGGGTATTTACCCAAAATCTCATGAGTCAAAGACATGGTTTCTCAGTTATGCCAAAGGTCTCAGTACAGGTTAACATTTTCCACTCCCTGGAATAACTAAACAATAACATTTGTAATACAGAAAAGTTCATGCTGATTCCAAAGGGACAAAGCTAGCAGCTGGGAAGTAGAACTGAATAAGATGTTTAAAAAACATATCTCTTCTATCCTTTTCCTTTGCTTCTCTAGTTTCTTCCTTCTTAATCATACATTACCAAACCATTTTGGCTCTCACATTCCAGAGTAGCTTGTAAGGCTTGGAATATGGTATAAAAACACTCCAAAGTCATAAGACATTTCCAGTTGATTGTGCCACTTGAAGGAGAGAAGAGGCTTGAAAAAATGAAATATTAAACTGCCTCTCCTGACACTCTTCTGGAATTCTGTGGCTGCCACTGAACAAAATGTTCCCTTTTAGTACAGGAAATTGGAGCCTTGGGGACCCCAGCAGGTGTTCAGTTCATTTAAGCATTTAGCCCACAGGCCTTTTAAGATGGTTCCTAAGGGATTCGCCTTCCCACTGTCATTTCCTTGACACAGTCGGGGCAGACATATATGCTAGAGAGTTAAAGCAGGTTCCAATCTGGCCAAGGAATCTATCAGTATGAGGAGGACCTAACAAATGGGTTTGATTCAAGAGACTGTTGACAGTCAGAAGTAGGAGACAGAGCAGAACACCATTTATCTCACATGAGATGGAACTGCTGACACAGGAAAGATTTAGAAGTCAAAAAGGAAGATAGGATTTCCTTCAAGTGATAGAAAACCTTCCTATTGTAGATCCACAAAGGTCAGGAGTGTTGGTGAACACTATGCTGGACTGCCCAGAGATACCTTCAGGAATATCTCCAGCTGCTGGCAATGTTTACCAGGCACTGCCGCAGTTCAGTCCCGCACACTGGATCAAGCTATGTTCTCTTTCCAGGTCAGCCTCAACCAATGAGGAGCAATGCCAAGTGCCAGAAAGGCCTAGACCCTGGGACATCTCAGGATAAGTCTGAAGGGCCATCCTAGCTTCAAAGTCCCCATGGGATCTGCTGAGGCCTTGTCATAGCATGCATCCCAGCTCAACTTCTCCCTAGCCCAATCCTGTTTCTTTTCCCTCCCTTCCATAGGTGCTAATCCCAGATACTTCCTAATAAATGCCTAACATCTTAACTCCAACTACTCTCCTCTACCATCTCCAAGTCTGCTTCCTAGGCAACTCAACTTGTAATAGATGGAAAGTGTTTAAGGGCAAGAACACTGTCAAAAAGCATCCTAATATCTCCAAATCTATGGAAGCAACCTCTAGATGTGTGCATGGTATTTCAAAGATCCAACAGTGCTTTCATCTCATTGGAGTCTCAAATGTGAGTTAGGGATAATTTTATCTCTATTTTACAGATCAGGAATGTAAGTCTTGGGAAAGTTAACTAGTACATGGTTCGATTCACTAAACCATTGCTGGGAATCCTAATGGTTGTAAAATGATGGTGTAAAGAGTAGCCTTAAAGTTGGGAAGTGCTATGTTTGACTATTACCTCCTGTATCCATTTTCCATGCTGCCATAACAAACCACCACAAACCTGGCAGCTCAAGATAGCACAAACTTATTATCTCAGAATGCTGTAGGTCAGAAGTCCTGGTAGGCTTAGCTGGTTTTCTAGCTTCATATTTCACAAGACCAAAATCAATATGTCAGCTTAATGGATGCTTCCTGGGAGACTCTAGGAAATGTCAGTTTCCAAGTTTATTCAAGTTGTTGGCTGAATTCAGATCCTTTGGGTTATAGGACTGTGGTTCTCATTTCCTTATTGGCTGTCTTTGCTCTCAGAAGCTGCCCACATCCTTTCTTACACTTTCTGTGTTCCTCCCCCCAATCCCCATCAGCAGGTCAAGTCCTTCTCATGCCTCACATATCTACACCTTTGCTCCTGTAGCATCTCTCTGACTGCATCTTCTGCTTTCTTCTACTGTCACATCACTTCTGATTCTTCTCAGAGAAATTTCTTTGCTTGTAAGGCTTCATGTGATGAGACTGGACCCATCAGAGTGATCCAGGTTAACATCCCTATTTTAAGGTTCAGTAACCATAGTGAGATTGGCAAAATCCCTTCACTGTGATATCTGCATTAGTGTTTGATTGAATAACCAGGGGATTGGAAATTTGGGGGGCACATCTTTGGAATTCTGCCTACCAAATTTCATGACTTATAAATATAAAGCAGATGGCAGCCTCAGGGCCCAGGGAGTAGGCTATGTCCAATACATTTGAGCTTGCTAACTTTGATCATGGCTTCTGAGAGGCTCACACTACTGAAATGAGGAACAGTGGGAAAACCAACAAAGTTGCACAGCATCCTTTACACCCAGTTCTCATCTCCTCCACCACTCTATGGTCCAAATAGCTCTTTATGGACAAGATTTCCCTAATGTTTCTAACGACAGCATTTACCTATTGCCCGGGACTCTCCTCTCTAGATACTGCCCCAGAAATTCATACCTTTTGAAGCAGCCTCAAGTCATCTTACCCTAAAGGAAGAGGGAAACAAACTGTCATAAGACTCAGTCCCTTTCCTGACACAAGGCCTTTGTATTCACTCTGCCTGTATTCACCCCCTGCTCTTTGCAGATCCAGCTCCTCCCCATCACTCAGGTCTTAGTTTTCATGTTCTCTTCTCAAAAGATTCTTCCTTGACCACCCTATCTGTTTGAGATTGTTTATCTGTAGTTATATTTCAGCCCCTCACTGTTTTCATTTCCTGTATGGTGTTGATCATAATCTGCACATATTTTATTAAAGAATTTACTCATTTCTTATCTACCTCCTAAATGAGCATGTAATATTGAACAAGGCAAGGACCGTTTTGAAATCTATCTCATGCTGAGTACACTGCTAGATGCCCAACAAGTGTCCGTTGATGAATGAATGAATGAACAAACTTCAGCAAACTCATGAGCATGGGGTCACACTCCAATACAAGCTGAAGTCCACTAGGGCAAAAACATCTCCTGGGGGCTGATCTTGTGATCTGTTTATTTCCCCAACAAGAATATGTGAAAAAAAATAAAGTATTTTTGTCCAATCTGAATAACTTTGGAGATGTTGATACAATAGTTGGTCAACTGAGAAAAGACTTATGTGATCCAGAGTCTCTAATATTAAGCAAGACAGAAATCATTTTGCTTCATGAGCACTTATTACTATCTATCCATGTGACAGTTGATCATTACAGTTCTCAGCTTAAATATGTACCCAAATGTATACAGACTTTCTTATAAATACCAGTGGATAATCTAAACGTTAGGCTAAAAACTACTTTAGGTGTTCCTCAACTGGTTACTATAAGTGCTAGGTTCAAGTCTTATCTTTTGGAGAGCTAAAGCTCCTTTTAAGCTGATTTTGTGTGTGGATATTTCATAATTGATTCATGAGTGTGTAAGCAAAGTGAGCACCTCCTTCTTCCTTTACCAGCCCTTAGATCTCTTCTCCATGTTTCTCTGTCCCTCTATGTGCCCCAGGAGCTGACTTCTATGGACTGCACTCCTCAGACCTCTGTACCTCTGGCTTTTGGTTGGGTTTAGTGAACAAGGGTCAGCTGGAGAGTGATCAGAGCATAGGAGAGTTGAAAAAAGGTTAAAGTAATTATTCCCCCAGCTTTCTCTTGGCTCCATACAATTCTCTTCTGATGACATTTCCTGTGAGAGACAGAAGTAGGGGTGGCTCTTCCACAGTTCCAGCTCTCACTGTGCCTGGTAGCTGTTTCTCCTTTGGACTCAGCAGGCCGAAGGGTGCTGACAGTTTCCTGGTGCTCCAATGTTCCTTAATGGTTCCCTTAACCCTACCTGTG
This sequence comes from Capricornis sumatraensis, assembly GCF_032405125.1. Lineage (NCBI taxonomy): Eukaryota > Metazoa > Chordata > Mammalia > Artiodactyla > Bovidae > Capricornis > Capricornis sumatraensis. The sequence goes on along the minus strand of NC_091092.1, from coordinate 132,345,350 downwards.
CCTCTAAATAGTTTCTTCACTAAAAAGTTCCCTTCAAAACTCCCAGCTGAGTCTCCTGTTTTTTTCTGGGACTCTGACCTATATACTCATTTTCCTTGGCTAATTTTCCCATTTCACGTGTGTGATTACAGAGCTATAGAAGCTGAGAGAGCATTCCTAGGACATCTTTTGTTCCTGTCCACTCTTTATAACTATTTGGGGTTCTAGGGAAACAGTTGGAGAAGGCAATGGCAACCCACTCCAGTGTTCTTGCCTGGAGAATCCCAGGGACAGCGGAGCCTGGTGGGCTGCCATCTATGGGGTCACACAGAGTCGGACATGACTGAAGCGACTTAGAAGCAGCAGCAACAGGGAAATAGTGGAAACTGTGACAGACTTTATTTTGGAGAGGCTCCAAAACCACTGCAGATGGTGACTACAGACATGACATTAAAAGACACTTGCTCCTTGGAAGAAAAGTTATAATCAATCTAGACAGCATGTTAAAAAGCAGAGGCATTACTTTGCCAACAAAGGTTCGTCTAGTCAAAACTATGGTTTTTCCACTAGTCATGTATGGATGTAAGAGTTGGACTACAAAGAAAGCTGAGCACCGAAGAATTGATGCTTCTGAATTGTGGTGTTGGAGAAGACTCTTGAGAGTGCCATGGACTGCGAGGAGATCAAACCAGTCCATCCTAAAGGAAATCAGTCCTGAATATTCACTGGAAGGACTGATGCTGAAGCTGAAATTCCAATACTTTGGCCACCTGATGCAAAGAACTGACTCATTAAAAAAAAAAACAAAACTCTGATGCTAGGAAAGATTGAAGGCGGGAGGAGAAGGGGATGACAAAGGATGAGATGGTTGGATGGCATCACTGACTCAATGGACATGAGTTTGAGGAAGCTCCAGGAGTTGGTGATGGACAGGGAGGCCTGGCATGCTGCAGTCTATGGAGTTGCAAAGAGTCGGACACGACTGAGTGAACTGACTGAGGCAAATTTCTTCCACCAGTCTATTTTTTCTGCCATCATACTTCTGATGACTTAAAAAACTAAGAAAGGCCAAATAAAAATAGCTCACAATTGGACAGGGATTTTCTTTTCTGCTTAGTAGAAATGAGATCTCAGCCTTTAAAGCTAATTCGAATTTTTTTTTAATGAGGACTCTGACCTTGAGTACTTATATTTGAAAGCTTAATTTTTTAGCTTTGGAGCATTTCCATTAACTTGTGAATGATAATAAATCATTTGAGTGGCCTATTGTGTTTATAAAGTGCTTCATTTGGCTGCATTTCAAGAAATGCAACATGGCAAACAATACTTGTCATATGAATGATTCAGGAAACAAATAAAGAGCTAATAAAGTCACCATTCTTTGAATCACTGTAAATGGTCCTCACACTTGAACAAAGCTCATCTAAAGAATGTTTACCATTTTGACTGATTGCAAAGGGGCCACTTGCCACAAATGGGTTGTAAAATGCCCTATGCCTATCTATGCCACTGAACTGTTACACAAATAATTAAGGTATTACATGGAAAACGCTTTGGATCTTAGGTGGAAAGGCAACACCGGTGTTGTACAAACAGTGGACTGGGATCTATTCCTAGCTAGGAAACATCCTAGGAATAAAACTTTCAACGTGATACTTCACCCATCCATGCTTCAGCTTTCTCATCTTTATAGCAATAGTAATAAAACCTTCCAATTTCATCAACAATGAGTAAATACTTTAGCTTGTGCTCCTTCCAAAGCAGAGCCCAATGCAGGACTAGAGAGCAGATGATTTCCTTGGAAAATTGTCCCAGAAAGGAGGAGTGACAGCGTAGGAAGAATGAGACAGAGTAGGAGGAAAATTATAATTAAAAACTTCAGGAATGAGCTTCTTCACAAGATAAGTAACCTGAACCCAAGTCCACAGAATGATCCTGAATTGTGTCTCTGAAGGAGGAGGAGAAGTGAAGTGAAAGTCGCTCAGTCTTGTCCGACTCTTTGTGACCCCATGAACTACACAGTCCATGGAATTCTCCAGGCCAGAATACTGGAGTGGGTAGCTGTTCCCTCCTCCAGGGGATCTTCCCAACCAGGGATCAAACCCAGGTTTCCCGCATTGCAAGCAGATTCTTTACCAACTGAGCCGCAAGGGAAGTCCAAGAATACTGGAGTGGGTAGCCTATCCCTTCTTTAGCAGATCTTCCTGACCCAGGAATCCAACCAATGTCTCCTGCATTGCAGGCAGATTCTTTACCAACTGAGCTATCAGGGACCCAAAGCCAGGAATTCTAAAGCACTGACCCAGAGATTGTCTCCACTTGGTGGTGGTAGCCACCAGATGTTAACCCCCTAGCACCTCCAGTGTGCATGTCCAGAGGTTAAGAGGGCCTCTGGGGCTCTAGGACAGAAAAGAAGAGCAATTCTGGATCTCTCTGTGGTTGGATGTCTTTAGGGTATATGGAATAGTCTACCTCAGAGAAGCTGAAATCAGAGATGTGACATGGGACAAAACAGTGTCTGTTTTGGAAATATACTTCAAATGCTTTTTGTTCATGGCATAAATTAAGGCAGTTGTGGTGGGAAGAGGGAGGAAGGTTTCAAGAGACATCTGAGAAAGAGATGCCAAAGAGAAAAATCCTCAATGAACTTGCTACTTTTGCTCACAAATTGCAGCTCATTCCAGAAAGGTCTTTGTGGCAAACAGGGAGACTTAACAATTACTTAGGAATAGACTAGGTTTGGGAAATGAAATAAGACAGTACATATTTCCAGGAACTTAACAAAGGCATAAGCCAGAAATCTGGACAGAGTTTTGACTGTGATCTCAATTGGCCAAACATGCAATTATGTGTGTAACAGAGTGCATAGGTGCAATACCCTGGAATATTAGAACTATAACCAATAAAAAAATTGAAATATTTCCTTTTGGAACAGAATGTCTTCACAGGACATACTGATCTAATTTACCAGAAGGGGCAGTGCTCTCTGGCTATTTCTCTTTCAGGGTCAGACAGCCAATTTTCCCTGTTACCAAGCATCTTGGCGGAATTATTATTTCTTTGTGCTTGAAAGAGCCTTAGCAAATGAATCCAGCTCTCCTATTTTCTGTCCCTGCTAAACCAGGATGGACAAATTTTTTCATAAAGGGCTGGACAGTACATGCTTCAGATGCCGCGGGGTCTCTGTCATAACTACTGACCTCTGCCACGGCGGCCCTGAATGCAGACACAGACAATACGTAAGCAAATGGTACAGAGCCACAGTGGCTCTAAACCAGTGCTACTTTCAATATGCTCTGATAACCAGCACCATCCAAAGTGCATGTTTGCCATGAGTCCACAATGAGATAGGTAGATAAACTGACAGTGAGCGCTGAGAAACCTGTAGTGCCATTAGACATTGTCAATACCCAAATACCTGATTATTTTCAGCAATTCATTCTTACTGTATTTAACCAAACCATCAATTGATGATGAAATGGTACTAAAACACCTGATCCTTCACTCATACAGTTTGAGAAGCAAGACTCTAAATTCTAAGCTCGTCTTCATTTTCCAGGTAAGTAAAGAGGCTCAGTGAATGGAGCTCTTCAGTGTCAGCTAGTTGGCTACAGGAACAGCCAGGGTACAAACCCTGATCCTTAATCCGGTGCTATTTCCAGACATACTACAAGTTTCACAGTCCGTGTTAATCACCACGTCTTCAAAGTTTCCCACAGGGACTTCCCTGGCTGTCCAGTGGTTAAGACTCTGTGCTTCCACTGCAGGGGACACAGGTTCAGTCCCTGGTCAGGGAACTAAGATCGGGCATCCTGCAAAGCTACAGTTATATCGTTGAGCCCTTTTGTATGCTCAGCAGGTTAGATCACACGGCAAGTGATTTTCTGTCACAGAACCCTTCAGCTTGTGAACCCCTAATCCTGTGTGTGATATTATCTGGGCTAAGACTGTTGCTCCAGGCTGGTCTGCCCTTTCTTGATTATTTAATTAAGATTCTCGCTTCCAAGCTAAATGGTCACAAGAAAATAAAAATTAACCTCAATATCCCTTTTCATCTCCACCCATGCACTGGGTTATGAGAAGGCTTTATGGTTCTTGATTAAACCAAAAGCCACATTATTCCAAATATTCTGCCCACCTCATTTCCTATCATCCACCTAGAAGATTTTCAACTCATACCTACATTGAAAAAATAATAGCTACCTAAATACCCCCCAAAGAGTCCAGCTAGCTATTAACAATACTGGAGTGGGTTGCCGTTTCCTTCTCCAGGGGATCTTCCCGACCCAGAGATCGAACCTAGGTCTCCCGCATTGCAGGCAGATGCTTTAACCTCTGAGCCATGAGGGAAGCCCAATACAGTGACTAATGAGGGGCAAATGCACTGTCTGTGGAGGATGGAGCAGTTGACATAATCTGTGGAGGGCTCTTAAAGGCCTACAAATCTAGATGATGCTAAAGATCTATCGACTGTGTCAGCAAGATCAGCTTAAAGGATGGTTACTTAAAAATGAATGAAAAATATTGATTCAGAAATGAAAAAGATGACTCCTGCTAACATAATTCAAGGATAAGATAGCCACACTGTGGTAAGTCAAAGATCAGTTGTAGATACAACTGCTTCAATCATTTCTGGAGGACATTTAAATGCATAACAGTCTCAATTCCAGATTCCACTGATTTAAGACTTGGGCCAAAGTTTGCCTCTTCTGAATAAACTACATAGATTGGAGACAATTAATATTAGATACTTATTATGGACTTGATTCATATTTATAGACTTATTTCTAGCTTGATGTCACTTTTTTCTGTTCCTTAAATAGAATCCCAAAGAGTCTTTGCCAGGTGACATAGCAAGCTTATTTGTTTTGTTTCTAAATATCTGCATGAAACAAAAGGCATTTATTTTAAAATATCCTATAATTCATATTTTCTAATGGTTCTGACGGGCCTTTTCTTTTCATTAATCTAAATTAGTGTTGACTGGGAGTTTCAGAATCACTATAATGTTGATCTATGAGCAATGAGAACACTCAGGCTTATAAAAAATGCTCACCAAGAGGATGTTAAATGGTGCAGCTGCTATGAAAAACAGTATGGTGGGTTTTCAAAACTTAAAATCAGAATTACCACATGATCCAGCAAACCCACTTCTGAATATATATCCAAAGGAACTGAAAGCAGATTCTCAAAGAGATATTGTGTGTCCACATTCACAGCAGCATTCATAAACAATAGTCAAGAGGCAGAAGTAACCCAAAAGTCCATCGATGGATAAATGGATAAAGAAAATATAGTATCAATAACCTAACAAACTGAATATATCATAGATGAAGGAGCTGAAGCTTAGAAGCTTACCTTGCCTGACACAGGAAAGCTGGAAATGAACCAGGGGCTGGATCTGAACCTCGGTTTCCCAATGCCACAGTCCCTGTTGTCTTCTCACTAGAGCACACTGCCTTTTCAACCTGTGATGACACATACATCAAGATTAGGGAGTGTTCTTTCTTTAACTTATTTAATTGAAGGCTAATTACTTTAAATATTATAATGGTTTTTGCCATACATCCACATGAATCAGCCATGGGCGCATCCAGAACTCCCCTCCCACCTCCCTCCTCATCCCATCCCCCAGGGTCATCCCAGTGCACCAGCCCTGAGCACCCTGTTTCATGCACCAAACCTGGACCAGCAATCCGCTTCACATATGATAATATACAAGTTTCAATGCTACTCTCTCAAATCATCCCACCCTCGCCTTCTCCCACACAGTCCAAAAGTCTGTTCACATCTGTGTCTCTTTTGCTGTCTCACATACAGGGTCATTGTTACCATCTTTCTAAATTCCATATATATGTGTTAGTATACTGTATTGCTGTTTTTCTTTCTGATTTACTTCACTCTATAATAGGCTCCAGTTTCATCCACCTCATTAGAATGGATTCAAATGCATACTTTTTAATGGCTGAGTAATATTCCATTGTATATATGTATGACAGCTTTCTTACCCATTCATATGCCAATGGGCATCTAGGTTGCTTCCATGTCCTGGCTGTTGTAAACAGTGCTGCAATGAACACTGGGGTACACGAGTCTCTTTCAATTCTGGTTTCCTCAGTGTGTATGCCCAGCAGTGGGATTGCTGGGTCGTATGGCAGTTCTATTTCCAGTTTTTTAAGGACTCTCCATTTGTTCTCCATAGTAACTATATTAGTTTGCATTCCCACCAACAGTGTAAGAGGGTTCCCTTTTCTCCACACCCTCTCCAGCATTTATTGCTTGTAGAATTTTGGATCGCAGCCATTCTGACTGGTGTGAAATGGTACCTCATTGTGGTTTTGATTTGCATTTCTCTGATAATGAATGATGTTGAGCATCTTTTCATGTCTTTGTTAGCCATCTGTATGTCTTCTTTAGAGAAATGTCTGTTTAGTTCTTTGGCCTATTTTTTTTACTGGGTCATTTATTTTTCTGGAATTGAGCTGCAGGAGCTACTTGTATATTTTTGAGATTCTTTGTCAGTTGCTTCATTTGCTATTATTTTCTCCCATTCTGAAGGCTGTCTTTTCACCTTGCTTATAGTTTCCTTCATTGTGCAAAAGCTTTTAAGTTTAATTAGGTCCCATTTGTTTATATTTGCCTTTATTTACATTACTCTGGGAGGTGGATCATAGAGAATCTTGCTGTGATTTATGTCAGAGAGTGTTTTGCCTATGTTTTCCTCTAGGAGTTTTATAGTTTCCAGTCTTACATTTAGATATTTAATCCATTTTGAGTTTATTTCTGTGTATGGTGTTAGAAAGTGTTCTAGTTTAATTCTTTTACAAGTGGTTGACCAGTTTTCCCAGCACCACTTGTTAAAGAGATTGTCTTTAATCCATTGTATATTCTTGTCTCCTTTGTCAAAGATAAGGTGTCCATAGGTGCATGGATTTATCTCTGGGTTTTCTATTTTGTTCCATTGATCTATATTTCTGTCTTTGTGCCAGTACCATACTGTCTTGATGACTGTAGCTTTGTAGTATAGTCTGAAGTCAGGCAGGTTGATTCCTCCAGTTCCATTCTTCTTTCTCAAGATTGCTTTAGCTATTCGTGGTTTTTTGTATTTCCATACAAATGTGAAATTAACAGTTCTCTGAAAAATACCATTGGTAGCTTGATAGGGATTGCACTGAATCTATAGATTGCTTTGGGTAGTATACTCATTTCACTATATTGATTCTTCTGATCCATGAACATGCTACATTTCTCCATCTATTTGTGTCATCTCTGATTTCTTTCAACAGTGTTTTATAGTTTTCTATATATAGGTTTTTTATTTCTTTAGCTAGCTTTATTTCTAAGTATTTTATTCTTTTCATTGCAATGGTGAACGGAATTGTTTCCTTAATTTCTCTTTCTGTTTTCTCATTGTTGGTGTATAGGAATGCAAGGGATTTCTGTGTGTTAATTTTATATCCTGCAACTTTACTATAGTCATTGATTAGCTCCAGTCATTTTCTGGTGGAGTCTTTAGGGTTTTATATGTAGAGGATCATGTCATCTGCAAACAGTGAGAGTTTTACTTCTTCTTTTCCAATCTGGATTCCCTTTATTTCTTTTTCTTCTCTGATTGCTGTGGCTTAAACTTCCAAAACTATGTTGAATAGCAGTGCTGAGAGTGGGCACCCTTGTCTTGTTCCTGACTTTAGGGAGTGTTTTTTAATTAAAATGTTTAATTGTGGTAGAATACACAATTTACAAGCTTAAACATTTTAAGTATACAGTTCAGCATTATTAATCATTCCATTGTTACTGTTCTCCTTTCTGTTTCTAGGAGTTTGACTACTTTAGATACACACAATGGAATATTATTCACCCTCCTGTCATGTGCTACCAAGATGAACTTTGAGGACATTATGCTAAGTGAAATAAGCAACTTGTAAAAAGACAAATACTGTATGACTCCACATATATGAAGTATCTAAAGCAGTCAAACTCACAGAAACAGAATAGTGGTTACCAGGGCTTGCAGGAGGGAGAAATGGGGAGCTGGTGTTCAGTGGGTATAGAGTTTCAATCTTATGAGATGAAAAAGTTCTAGAGACCTGGTGCACAACAATGTAAATAAAGCTAACATTGGCCAATCGTGTGTGTGTTTTACTATAATTTTTAAAATTTAGTGAAAATCTTTAGTGAAAGGGGGGCTTGCCTGGTGGCTCAGTGGTAAAGAATCCACCTGCCAAAGCAGGAGATGCCAGTTTGAGCCCCGGGTTGGAAAGATATCCTGGAGAAGGAAATGGCAACTCCCTTTAGTCCCATGGACGGAGGAGTCTGATGGTCTGTAGTCCACAGGGTCACAAAGATTCAAGACACGACTTAGTGACTAAACAGAAAACAATAGTGAAAAAACAACATGGACTGTGACACTCGTAGATCACAGTTCAAATCCAATTCTACCCTTTACCAGCTCTGCTGTGTCAGGCAAGTAAAGGTTCTAAGCTTCAGCTCCCTTATCTATGATATACTCAGCTTTTAAGACCATGGATCATACTAACAGTCATGATGGATGAAAAGCTTCTATTCTGCTCAAGAAACAATGGCTATAATGATGATAATAATGACAATGATGATGGTGATACTGTTGCTGTTGCAAGGTACTACAGGAGGGCCAAAGGAAAGAGAATTCCTAACCCTAAGGGTTTTTTCATGATACTTAGGTTTTTCTCTGATTTTTTTTTTTTCCCAGAAGATAAGGAACATTTTTTGGTTTTTCTTAGGATACTGTAGGAAGCCAGTGAAAGCGGCAGACTTACTCCCTTATTTTATAAGAGTCACTTAAATGATGGACCCATTCAGTTCAGTTCAGTTGCTCAGTTGTGTCCGACTCTTTGCGACCCCATGAATTGCAGCACACCAGGCCTCTCTGTCTGTCACCAACTCCCGGAGTTCACTCAGACTTGCTTCCATCGAGTCAGTGATGCCATCCAGCCATCTCATGCTCTGTCATCCCCTTCTCCTCCTGCCCCCAATCCCTCCCAGCATCAGAGTCTTTTCCAATGAGTCAACTCTTCGCATGATGGACCCATAGCCTCTTATTATTCCAAATTCTTCATTTTCCAGGAGCAAAATAACCTTCTCAAATACTGCCCTGCACCTGTGCTGTGCTTAGCCACTCAGTTGTGTCCAACTCTGTGACCCCATGGACTGCAGCCTGTCAGGCTCCTCTGTCCATGGGGATTCTCCAGGCAAGAATACTGGAGAAGGTTGCCATTCCCTCCTCCAGGGGATCTTCCCAACTCAGGGATTGAACCCCAGGTCTCCTGCATCGCAAGTGGATTCTTTACCATCTGAGCCACCAGGGAAGCCCTGCACTTTGTTGCCACTAAGTTTTGTAGGTGTTTACTGGGAAAAAGAGGGTCTGTTCTCAAACGCCAGGAGGAAAGCACTCCACACCACACTTTACCAGCTTTGTCCTTGGATAAACTCACTGAGTGCTCATATATGTTCACTGTCATGCTGCCTACACGTTTTATGACTGCTAGTCACAGACTATAATGTCATGTATTATAGTTATTCCAGTATTTGTCTGCAGTGTGGACTACTTTTAGGGCTTTCCTTTTGAAACTTGCATCTTAGGGAAACCTTGCCATGGAACATCATAATTTTGGCTATAAAGAATTTTAATACAGCATACTGGGTTTTCATGAAATGTGAATGAGTAGAAAATAAAAGGGGCCAGATAGCTAAAGAGTTGTGGTGGGTTTTTTTTTTTTTTCATTTACAGTGGTCAATAAAAACAAATGAAGTTCTTCAACAGCTTAAAGATTTTGATTATCTAAGCCAGGGGCTGGCAAACTTGTTTTGGTGAAGAGCCAGATTGTAAATATTTCAGGTTTTGTGGGCCACACTGCCTCTGTCACAACTACTCAGCTCTGTTGTTGTAGCATGAAACAACCATATATAAATAAATTAGTGTGGCTGTATTTATGGTCACTGCATTATTTATAGACCCTGAAATGTGTTCCAATAAAATTGTATTTATGGACACTGAAATGTGAATTTCAAATCATTTTCACTTGTCATGAAATATTATTCTTCTTTTGATTTTTTTCAACTATTGAAAAATGTAAGAAATCACTCTTAGTCTACAGGCTGTACAAAGATAGGCCACAGCCAGATTTGACCCATGGGCTATAGTTTCCTGATCCCACTGTGGAACATTGTCAATAGAAAGCAGGTCCTAGGGACTTCTCTGGTGGTCCAGTGGTTAAGAATCTGCCTTGAAATGCAAGAGACACAGGTTCAATCCCTGGGTGCGGAACAAAGATTCCACGTGCCACAGAGTAACTGAGCCCCTGCTCCACGACTACTAAGCCCGTGCACTGCAACTAGGGAAGCCCTCACACCACAACAAAGAGCCCATGACAATGAAGAAAATTGTTTTAAAAAATAAACAACAATATCAAGAAGAGGGGCCTAAATGTTTCCAAAATAAAACCCAAACATCTTACTCTTGCATACCAAGACTTTTTTTACTTGACCTGAATCTCTTGTCCCTCTACCATGCTCTGCTATGTTCCATCCAGTGGTGTCCAGTTCTCCATCATCCCAGAATAGACCACAGAATGGCATATTACATGCATTTCCCTCTGTCTGCTCCTTCTCAATCGCTCTACACATTAAAACCCAGCTCCTATGCCCTGTTCTCCATGAGAAATTCCTTGATGATGCTTTCCCTGGTCAGAACAATCACTCAATTCCTTCTGACTCATGGCGTTTTCTGTATGTCTCGCCTGTGCCATGTATGTCACAGTCATATTTTTGTCTATATTCGAATCACATAAGCATTTCTGTGAGGACATAAAATTGTGTTTTATTCATGGCCGTGTATTCCCTCAAAGCTAGTTCCTAACACAATGCCTTATATGCAGCAGGTGTTTAATAAATACTTGTGGGTGAATGGATTACTTAATGTATTCAGACACAAGATCAGAGCAACTTCCAGATATGCTGCTGTTGCCGCTGCTAAGTCACGTCAGTCATGTCTGACTCTGTGCAACCCCATAGACGGCAGCCCACCCGGCTCCTCTGTCCCTGGGATTCTCCAGGCACAAATACTGGAGTGGGTTGCCATTTCCTTCTCCAATGCATGCATGCATGCTAAGTTGCTTCAGTTGTGTCCGACTCTGTGTGACCCCATGGACAGCAGCCCACTAGGCTCCTCTGTCCATGGGATTCTCTAGGCAAGAATACTTGAGTGGGTTGCCATTTCCTTCTCCCCAGATATGCTAACACACCTCTGTTTCTTAGCTTTGAGCCCTGATGGGGAGGAAATGGGGAAGAATTTTCCTCTGAAAACAGGACAATTTCTGAAGAGCTACCAAACCTTTTGGACTTCATGCCATCTGAGTCCTTACACATGCTGGTGCCCGGGGGGCAGAGCTTCTGAGGCTTTGAAAATAAGAACCATATCACAAAGGACTATTTCACAGACTCTTATAAATACAGTTTTTAAGGAAACTGAGAAACCACCTAATCTCACCAATCCTTGTAAAAGGTGGAACAAAGAAAGATGACAGAACCCAGTGAAACCCCCCCCCCCCCCCCCCGCCCAGAGTCAAAGCTGGGACCTAGCTCTGAGTTGGTTCAACTCCACTCTGCTGAAGATACATTTTCACTCCTTATGAGTAAATACCTAGAAGTAGAGTTGCTGGGACAAAAGGAGTGTGTTTAACTGTTTAAGTAAAGGAGGGGTTTCCTGGTGATCCAGTGGCTAGGACTTTGTGCTGCCAATGGAGGGGGCCTAGGTTCGATCCCTGGTTAGGGAACGAGATCCCACATGCTGCAACTAAAGATCCTGCATGCAGCAACTGAAACCCGGAACAGCCACATAAATATTTTTTAAAAAGAAAGAAAAAAGAAGCAAAGGAAAATGATCCCAAGTGTTTGTACCATTTCACATTTCCACCTGTAATACACAAGAGAATGCAGTTCTTGCACCTCCTTGTCAACACATGCGAAGTATGGTCAATGTCCTTAATTTAAAGTGAGTAGCAGTATTTCCTGAGACCATCTCAGAGGTTCCAAAGAACACCTCACACATTTAAAAATGGTATTTAATTAGCAGTTTGTTGTTGACTGATAATGCTGAAAACTTTTTCACATGCTTATTGACCCTTCATTTATCACCCTTACTAAAACGTCTGTTCAAGTCTTTTGCCCACATTTTATTGAGCTCTGTGTCTTTTTATTGGGCTATCAGAGTTCTGGTGCCTGCCGTATTTTAAAGAGAGTATTGAAAATAGTTTTTAGAACATCTGACCAGAATAAATGTATCTGGGCTCACAGTATTCCATTTAGGCCTCACCCATGTATACCACTTATGCCTCACATTATCTTCCTAAGCAATGATACAGCTTATATTTCTTTGCTCACTAAACTGACTCATACCTTCAACTTGCAGATGAAACACTCAATTTCTGCTGCAGACTCCCCCCAAAAGCCAGAATATTACAAGCCAATATATGAAAATAGATGTGGAGCAAATTGAATTTCTCATATTGTCTGTCATCAGGCCTGTTGACCAAAAGCTATTTGATTTGCAAAGCCCTTCCTGGGTAGATGGGTCAGTGTTTATTTTCATGGATTTTGCTGTTCTAAATCAAATCAACCAACCAACAGGTTTTATTGAGTGCTCTAAGTCATCTCTGTAAGGCATTTCATGCATTACATATTAAATTCCAGTTCACAAATCCAATTCCTCTTTTTTGACCTAAAGTTTTATTTGCTTTCTTTTGACAGCTTATATTAAACCTTTTTATCATTGTTAGCAACCAGATATCCAATTGGGAAAGCAAATTATTTCCCTGAAACTTGACATCATCATAATTTCAGTACAAGTAACAATAATAATAATAACACTAATAAAACCTTACATTTTCATAATAACTCATAGCATGTGCATACAATTCAATTAGATCTTACTACCATTCCATTGGGTGGAAATTACCATTCTCTTTCACTGGTAAGAGTTTCCCAGGTGACTCAGTGGTTAAGAATTCACCTGCCAATGCAGGAGACATGGGTTTGATCCCTGGGTCAAGAAGATCCCCTAGAGGGGGAAATAGCAGCCCACTCCAGTATTCTTGCCTGGGAAATTCCATGGACAGAGGAACCTGGTGGGCTATAGTCCATGGGGTCCACAAAGAGTCAGACACAACTCAGTGACTGAGCATGCATACACGACAACTTTACTGACAAGGAAATAGTTTCAAGAAGTAAAGAAACTTATCTGAGGTCACATAGCTGTTGAATAGGAAGGAGAAAATCTAGACCCTTGTCTCACAAAAGAGTTCACTGATTTTTCTACATTGTGAGGAATATTTTCCAAAGGCTAAGTTAAGCCCATTCCAAAATTAAACCTGAAATAGTAAATGTAATTCCTACCAAGAGCTGTTATAAATGAGCTAACCTGGGAACTCGGCTCCTTTTTCAGCCCTGTAAAAATATTTTAACAATATATTTTCATTATTTGAAAAGAAGTGTCAAACAATTAGAAAAGCACAAAGAAGAAATTAAAAACCAGTCGAAGTCACACCACAGTTAATTAGTTGGAACATTTAAACATCCTTCAAATTGCTTGCTCTCAATTCCCCTTCTACTTTGCCTCTCATGGTAGACACACACACACACCCCCACACCCACACCCACACCCACACACCCACCCCACGTGGAACTACTGGACTCATTCACCTATATATCTTTATCATCAAGGGTCCCCCTCTGGTCTTATGAGAGGTTCCAGGGAGCACCTCACATGTGCTGGTGAGTACGTTCAACTCCTACATCATTGTTACACGGCCAACCTGCTGCACACCCCCACCCTCACCCCACAGCAGAGCAGTGACAGTGGGGTCCCAGCTCTGCAGGACACTGCTGTCCTTGCCAGGTGACAGCTTTCTCACTTGACCTTCTCACCAGGGTACACTAGGTCCCATCACTGTCTGTCTCACAAGTGAGGGATACACCCTCTTCTCTATCTCTCATCAGCATAACACAATCCAGGTGACGCCTTTACACTGGACTTTCCTGTAATGCTGGCAATAATAATTTTTTAAAAACTAAAAATAACAGGATAGTTTGATAGCAGGACCCAAATGAAGACCCATCATTAGGGTCCCTCGGAAGAGGGATTTCTCAGTCTTGCTCCCAGCCTCTGCTAGCAGACTACCTCCAACCCTTAAGGGCTCATCCGGCTTTTGGTCATCCTAACCCTAAGATCCAGAAAGAGAATTCCCTGTTCCATTATAGTGGCCATGTTATCAGCTTACATTTCACATGCCAAACTAACCTCTTCACAGGGTGATAAAGAGGGAGAATGATCACAAACTGTCCAGGTACCAATGCTTATTTAGTTATGGCCTCGACAGAGGTCAGATGACAACTATTAATGGAACAGTTGGCCACTGAGCAGGAGAATATGAGCGTATCCTCTGAATGATCCTGGGCTCGCTAGCATCTTAATCCATGCCAACCTTGTTTGAAGGCATCTTTCTGGCATCGGTGACACAAAACTTAAAGGCAACCCTATCACAAGGAGCCTGCCTCCTGAGATAACCAGAGAACTGTCCTCAGGACTTGCCTAATTTGGTGTACTTCTTCCTCCTTCTTCCCCTGTAGTGAACTCACGCCTGAGAGACACAGCTTTCTTTTCATAGACAACAAATTCAGCTCCAGGACTATTTTTTTTTTAACAATTTATCACCTAGACTTAATTCCTAAAGTTCCCACTATTCAGTCTTAAGTAAAATCACATTGAGGAACAAAACTCAACAAGTCGTTTATGGCCTGCTTCACCAAGCTTCTCAACTGAGTTCTTATTTTTTCTTCTGTTAACACTTTCTCATTGAGAATTAAAAATTATATATGCATGTATATATATACACATACACATATACAGTTGATCCTTGAACAACATGGATTTGAACTATGCAGGTCCATACTTACAAATGGATTTTTTTTCCCCCAGTTAATATACAGTTAGCCCTCTAAATCTGCAGGTTTCACAACTGTGGACTCAAACAACCAGAAAAATGTCTACCCACTCTTGGTTGAATCCACAGATGTGAAATCCAGGGATATGGAGGGCCAGCCATACCCTCCATTCTAATATAAGGTACATGGATTTTGGCATATGTCAGGTGGTGGGGTAGGGCTCCTGGAACCAATCCCTCATGGATCCTAAGGATGACTGTATATACATATATATGTTATTTTACTTCAATGGAATCACACTTCAAATACTGATGATTTTCACTCAATAATAATGTGTCATTAGCATCTTTGCATATCAATAAATATAGATCGATAATATCCTTTCTAAAAGGTAAACAATTCTCTACTGCATGCATCTGCCATAATATTTTTAATCTGTTCCAACAAATGTACATCAAGTCAGGATTCTTTCAGTCACAAGTGAGAAAACCAAATTCTAATTCATTTATGCAACCTGGAAATTTTGTGGATAATATAACTGAACACTTAATGGTTAGATCAAGAATGACTGGATCCTTGGTTGAACTATCACCAAGGATTGATCTCTATCCACCTCTCACTTTTCATCTCTGCTCCTGTTTGCTTTTTGGATTTATTGTCTCTTCTCCCACGTTGCTGAGGAAGCAGTGTCAATACGCTGAACCTTAGGAAAAGGATGATTGGGTTATTTGGGTCATATACTGGCCTACAGTCATTGTGGTCAGAAGGACAGATCAATTTGATTGATTACCCTAAGTCTCTTTCTCGCTGAGGTGTAAGAAAAGGATAGAGAACCATGTTAGAGAACATTTCTACAATCTTATTGCTTGGGGGAAAGGAGCTCGCCAAGGTAAGATCAGACTGCATTTACCAGATAAAGACAAAATAGTCATCCCAACAGCTGAAAAAGAAAGCACTAAGGCTTCCATGGTGGCCCAGTGGTAAAGACTGTGCCTATCAATTGAACACAAGTTTGATCCTTGATCCAGGAAGATCCCACATGCCACGGAGCAAATAAGCCTGTGAGCCACAACTACTAAGCCTGTGCTCTAGAGCTTAAGAGCTGCAACTACTGAAGTTCGTATACCCTAAAGGTCATGCTTTGCAACAAGAGAAACCACTGCAAAGAGAAGCCCATGCACCACAACTAGCGAGAAGTCTCTGCTGACCGCAACTAGAGAAAAAGCCTGTGCAGCAACAGAAACCCAGCATAGCCAAAAATAAATAAATAAAATTGAACTAAAAAAGAAAGAAAAAGAAAGCACTAGAAAACTTTGGCTAAATGTCTTCAAATACCAACGTAAAAATGTTAAGTAAAATGTCCTCAAAAAATCTATCAGTATGCATAGAAATATGTCATCTTAACCAGTTTCATTCATTCTAGTAATTCAAGAGTTTTCTCAATATTTGAATATCAACAATTGTAAGTTACAATTACCATCCATATTGATAAGTCAAAGAGAAATACATATTAGGTCAAGAAGGAAGGAAAAAACAGGACAAGAAAAGGGCACTGGCCTCCTGAGTCAATTTCCACTTAAAAAAGCTTTCCTAGGAAACTGGAACCCATTCACACTGTTAGTGGGAATACAAAACAGTAGAGCCTCTATGGAAAACAGTATGGAGATTCGTCCAATAATTAAAATTGACCCAGCAATCCCATTTCTGGGTATTTATCCAAGAGAATTGAAATGAGGCTCTCAAAGAAAGCTTTAGCACTTTCATGTTCATTGCAGCACTATTCATAATAGCTAAGATATAGAAGGGGCTTCCCTGGTGGCTCAGTGATAGAGAATCCACCTGCCAATGGAGGAGATGTGGGCTTGATCCCTGGGTTGGGAAGATCCCTGGAGGAGGAAATGGTAACCCACTCCAGCATTCTTGCCTGGAAACCCCGTGGACAGAGGAGGCTGGCAGGCTACAGTTCACGGGGTCACAAAGAGTCAGGCACAACTTAGCAAGTGAACAACAAAGATACAGAAACAACATAAATGTCCATTGACAGATTATTGGATAAAGAAAATGTGATATGCACATAGTCAGCCTTGTTACAGTATTAAAGAGGCATTAAATTGAGGCGGCTGTCACGCCTTGGCAGCCTACATAAGCAGACTGAAATCTAAGCCAGAGTTAATTCCTAGAAATGTCTCAAGGTTAAGAACTCAAAACTTAGTACCATTCACAAATAGTCAACCAGGCTTTCCCAAACCAATCAAATCAAGTAATTTCCTTCCTTTACTTCCACATCTGCTCTGTAAAACCCTTTGCTTTAGCTCCTGCTGGTGGAGTGCCCCTAACCACTTTCACTTTTGACACTGCTTTGTTTGCTCAAGTAAGTCTTCAAAAATTTAATGTGCCTCAGTTATCTTTTAACAGCCTAAAAAAAAAAGAAGGAAATTCTGCAATATGTGACAACATGGAAGACCTTGAGGACATTATGCTCAGTGAAAATAAGCCAGATACAGAAAGTACTGTATGATTCCATACATTTCATATATTACTGAGACAATTAAAATCATCAATTCATAAAATCAAAGACTGGAATGGTCTTTGGAGGGAGGCTAGAGGGAGAGAGAAATGGTAAGTTATTGATCAACAGGCATAAAGTTTGTTAAGTTAGATGAATAAATTCTAGAGATTTGCTATACAACATTGTACCTATGGTCAGTGATAACATATTGTACACTTGAATGTGTTAAGAGGATATATCTCATGTTGTATTCTTACTACAATAAAATAATTTTTAATTCTAGGAAACCGGACACAACAATTTCTGCTTATCTCTCATTAAGCCTTTCTCATCTTCAAGCATGCTGGGAAAGATCGAAGTTCAGGAGGAGAAGGGGACAAGAGAGGATGAGATGGTTGGATGGTATCAATGGACATGAGTTTGAACAAGCTTCGGGAGTTGGTGAAGGACCGGAAACCTGGCATGCTGCAGTCCATGGGGTCGTAAAGAGTCAGACATGACTGAGCGACTTAACAACAACAACATCTTCAAGAAACACTAAATACACAATGTGCTTGAGCGTCTGGGTACATCGTGTGCTCAGTGGCTCAGTCCTGTCCGACTCTGAGACTCCATGGACTGTAGCCCAACAAGCTGCTCTGTCCACAGGATTCTCCAGGCAAGAATACTGGAGTAGGTTGCCATTTCCTCCTCCAGGAGATATCTCAACTATTTAAAATATAATAATTTTAAAATTTTAAATGAAAATGGAATAATATCTCCGAACAATTTTCAGGGAGATGAGAGAAAATTCTCCCAGTTTTGTGACTGTGTCCATGATTTTTAACCCAGTTACTTACATTAAAATTGTTTGTTTATATTGTTGTATCTGTTTAGATTCAACTACAAACTACAGACCACCAAATAAAGGCTTAAACAAATTATGCTCATCAGTCAATCTTGCTAAAGCCCACTCATACCTCACCCCTGCCCTGCTCTGGTTCTCAGAACCTTCATCACTCACTTCCAGTAAGTCTGCACCAGTCTCCCATGCAGAAAAGTTGCTGTGACCTATGAAGTCCTCTATCAACTTTGACTAATTTTTTTGTGCCTGATCATTGTTCTCCAGAGACCTGGTAAAAAGTGAGTCTTTCCTAGTTTCTTTGTAAGGTTTTGACTGTAAATTTTGTTCTCTGTATACATTTTGGCAGGTATTGATTGGAAGGTAAAGGTATACATGCTTATCCTAATGCATGTTTTTGAAGCCATCTTCAATTTATTTCTTATAGAGGAATGTATCTTTATGTTTAAAAAATTGGAAAATACTAAGGTCATAAAAAAGAAAATTGTATTCTTTTTGCATATTAGTCTATTTCCTTCCAATAATTTATATATACATATATAAATGTAAGAGAAAGAGGGGGTTGTTTTTTGCTTTTTGTTTACAAAATTGCTACCATCATTTATAGCATCTTCCTTTTTTCACTTCAGTTCAGTCGCTCAGTTGTGTCCGACTCTTTGCAACCCCATGAATCGCAGCACGCCAGGCCTCCCTGTCCATCACCCACTCCAGGAGTTCACCCAGACTCACGTCCATCGAGTCAGTGATCTCATCCAGCCATATCATCCTCAGTCATCCCCTTCTCCTCCTGCCCCCAATCCCTCCCAGCATCAGAGTCTTTTCCAATGAGGCAACTCTTCGCATGAGGTGGCCAAAGTACTGGAGTTTCAGCTTTAGCATCATTCCTTCCAAAGAAATCCCAGGGCTGATCTCCTTCAGAATGGACTGGTTGGATCTCCTTGCAGTCCAAGGGACTCTCAAGAGTCTTCTCCAACACCACAGTTCAAAAGCATCAATTCTTCGGCACTCAGCCTTCTTCACAGTCCAACTCTCACATCCATACATGACTACTGGAAAAACCATAGCCTTGACTAGATGGACCTTAGTCGGCAAAGTAATGTCTCTGCTTTTGAATATGCTATCTAGGTTGGTCATAACTTTCCTCCCAAGGAGTAACCGTCTTTTAATTTCATGGCTGCAATCACCATCTGCAGTGATTTTGGAGCCCCAAAAAATAAAGTCTGACACTGTTCCCACTGTTTCCCCATCTATTTGCCATGAAGTGATGGGACCAGATGCCATGATCTTGTTTTCTGAATGTTGAGCTTTAAGCCAACTTTTTCACTCTCCTCTTTCACTTTCATCAAGAGGCTTTTTAGTTCCTCTTCACTTTCTGCCATAAGGGTGGTGTCATCTGCATATCTGAGGTTATTGATATTTCTCCCAGCAATCTTGATTCCAGCTTGTGTTTCTTCCAGTCCAGCATTTCTCATGATGTACTCTGCATATAAGTTAAATAAGCAGGGTGACAATATACAGCCTTGACATACTCCTTTTCCTATTTGGAACCAGTCTGTTGTTCCATGTCCAGTTCTAACTGTTGCTTCCTGGCCTGCATACAGGTTTCTCAAGAGGCAGGTCAGGTGGTCTGGTATTCCCATCTCTTTCAGAATTTTCCACAGTTGATTGTGATCCACACAGTCAAAGGCTTTGGCATAGTCAATAAAGCAGAAATAGATGTTTTTCTGGAACTCTCTTGCTTTTTCCATGATCCAGCGGATGTTGGCAATTTGATCTCTGGTTCCTCTGCCTTTTCTAAAACCAGCTTGAACATCTGGAAGTTCATGGTTCACATATTGCTGAAGCCTGGCTTGAAGAATTTTGAGCATGACTTTACTAGTGTGTGAGATGAGTGCAATTGTGCAGTAGTTTGAGCATTCATTGGCATTGCCTTTGTTTGGGATTGGAATGAAAACTGACCTTTTCCAGTCCTGTGGCCACTGCTGAGTTTTCCAAATTTGCTGGCATATTGAGTGCAGCACCTTCACAGCATCATTGTTCAGGATTTGAAATAGCTCAACTGGAATTCCATCACCTCCACTAGCTGTGTTCGTAGTGATGCTTCCTAAGGCCCACTTGACTTCACATTCCAGCATGTCTGGCTCTAGATGAGTGATGACACCATCGTGATTATCTGGGTCGTGAAGATCCTTTTTGTACAGTTCTTCTGTGTATTCTTGTCATCTCTTCCTAATATCTTCTGCTTCTGTTAGGTCCATACCATTTCTGTCCTTTATCGAGCCCATCTTTGCATGAAATGTTCCCTTGGTATCTCTAGTTTTCTGGAAGAGATCTCTAGTCTTTCCTGTTCTGTTGTTATCTCCTCTGCTATCATATGTTCTTTCAAAATTTTTAAAAGCTACATAGGCTGTCACTGTATTGATGACCATAATTCACATAACCAGTTTGTCTTTACATCTCTTTAATTTCTAATTCTTTGTCAAAGTAAATAGTGCTACAATGAATACTGTTTTCCATAAATGAGCACTCACACGCCAATTATAGCCTAAGGATACATCCTTGGGAATTGAGTATCTAGCTTTTTGATGTATATTTCCAATCTGCCCTCCAGAAAAGATGACAAATGTGGACTCCCAACATCTATTTTGTAAGTGATGATTTTACCACACCCTTATCACTGCCAAGTATTGTATGTCAGGGGGAAAAAATCACATTTTTGGATAGACAGAAAATTCTTCATCACAGCATAAATTTCATTTATAGCACTTAATCACTAATAATGTACTTATTTGTCATTTGTGTTTCTTGTTTTCTTATTTTTATTTCTAGTTTCATATTTTCTATAGGGATTTTAATGATTGATTTCTTTCTTTGGTCTTTTCTACCTTAGTTCTTCAAAGGTAAAATACATTCAAATTGCATGTTGCAAGAAAACCTTCAGTATTTTATTCTATAATCTAAAGAGGGAACAGAAGGCAATCAATTTTTAAACAGCAACTTTCCTTACTCTTTTCCAGAGCCAGAGGCACATTACCATGAAAACTGTGTTGTCTTTATGAAAGCAAAATGTGTGTTCTATCAGTGGACACAAGGGAGAAGCTAATTAGTTTGTGCTAGAAAACAACTATATTTAATCTTGTTGGATAAAATTATATGAACTAAAGTCAATCAGTTCATATTTGCTCAGAAGACTCCTTGTGAAGTTTTTAATCATGAAGAAGTTTGTTCTTGCTTATCTTTATTTGAAAGAGAGTCCAACATGGACAGGGATTGACTTGGGAAACGAAATCCTATGCCTCCAAACAGGAATGATACTAAAAATATTTCATGACTAGTCAGGCATGGGAAACAAACCAATCAAGATGGATCCAACTCGAAAGAATGTTCCCAGCCATGTGAGTGTGCAGCAGCTGAAAAAAAACACTCCTGACAATGAGAATGCTTCTCTATAGAACGAGACACATCCAGAGGCCTTTTGCTCCATTCTCTCTCTGAATCTTATGACTGACCTTCCAGTTGGTATTCTACCATCAGTTTTAAGACCCTTAAAGCGTATATAAATATAAATAACTGGAATCTGTGGGGGAAGACATTGAAAGGGGTGGAAAGACAGGAAATAATTTCAGGTAATTATCTGAACTCAGTAAGTACCTGTAATTGAAGCCCCTTAACTGTATAATTCAAAGAAGGCGATGGCACCCCACTCCAGTCCTCTTGCCTGGAAAATCCCATGGACAGAGGAGCCTGGTAGGCTGCAGTCCATGGGGTCACAAAGGGTCGGACATGAATGAGCGACTTCACTTTCACTTTTCACTTTCATGCATTGGAGAAGGAAATGGCAACCCACTCCAGTGTTCTTGCCTGGAGAATCCCAGGGACGGGGGAGCCTGGTGGGCTGCCGTCTCTGGGGTCGCACAGAGTTGGACACGACTAAAGTGACTTAGCAGCAGCAGCAGCAGCAACTGTATAATTAATATAAAAGTTTACACAGAGGCCATCACATAGAGACTGGAGAACCAACTGAAAAACTCAAGAATTAGAAGTTTTACGTAGTGGTCCATTCAGTTCAGTCGCTCAGTCGTGTCCGACTCTTTGCGACCCCATGAATCGCAGCACGCCAGGCCTCCCTGTCCATCACCAACTCCCAGAGTTCACTCAGACTCACGTCCATCGAGTCAGTGATGCCATCCAGCCATCTCATCCTCTGTCGTCCCCTTCTCCTCTTGCCCCTAATCCCTCCCAGCATCAGAGTCTTTTCCAATGAGTCAACTCTTCACATGAGGTGGCCAAAGTACTGGAGTTTCAGCTTTGGCATTATTTCTTCCAAAGAAATCCCAGGGCTGATCTCCTTCAGAATGGACTGGTTGGATCGCCTTGCAGTCCAATTGGGGGAGCGTAACTATTTGAGAGTTGCCTAAGAACTCATGTTCATGAAAACTAATGGTGTCCTCTGCAATTAAAATAAGAAAAAATTCAGACTTTCAAAAGAAAAAAATTTCCTAAGATTGAAAACAAACTGAAACAAGTGAACTTATCAAATTGGCAATATAACCAGAGAAGGTTATTATTTCATTGGCTTTTTGACTTTGCATCCTTAGAGCCTATATTACAAGGAAAAAAGAAATGCAAAAAAAATATTAAATGGTATTTAATAGTTTTATTGTTAGTGGTATTACTATATTGTCATTTAAAAATCATTTTTCCATATTAAAGAATAAAGTAAATAATGATAGAATCCATGATTTTTCAGTGTAAGAGAAAAGACCTCTAAGTATAAGACCAAATAAGTAAGAATGCTTGGAAAACTCAATACAAACTCATCGTGTGTGTGTGTGTGCTGGAAAAACTCAATGCAAACTCATCGTGTGTGTGTGTGTGTGTGTGTGTTAAGCCTGTCTGCCTATGGCACTTGGAAACAATGACATGCTACAAACTCATTCCTAAGTGCCATTAACTACTAAAAAGAAGCAGAGGTCTTTGGAGAAACAGCTGTTTCCATGTATGGGATATGAAAAGTACTAGGTGAACGTGGAAATGACCTGATGAGCCAACAAGCAGGGAAGGACTCAAAGACTATTGGGATTGAATCAAAAGAAGGTTGATCAAAGGAGTTCCACTGTCCAAATGCAGGGCTCTTTAAGAATCAAATAATATAATAAGGGTTTATACTTAAAGAAGGCTAACTAATTTTCATAATGTTCCAATCAAAATTAGCTGGCAAGTTTATAAATCTCTGCTGCAATAAAGAAAAATCACATGCCTTCCAAAAATACCTGTGTGACTATTATTAATTGAAATTCACTAACTGTATTCAATCTGCAAGTCTGTAACAAGAAATCAAGAACAAACACTCATTTGCCATCATTGGAGGAGATTATTCCACCTACTCTTTATCCTAGAATATGTACTGAAGAAAAAGAAACATTTATCCCAGTTTGCAAGAGGAATTATATTTCAGAGTAACCAAATTGACACAGCTTGTGAGAAGGCTCTTCCTCAAAGTAGATGGCAGCTGGAAAATGTAGACGAATGATAGGATTAGAAAACCACCAATCGGTAGCGTCTTATGTAGTCCTTCATTAGGGCAAAGATTATCCACAGATGTTAAATTCATTAGGTAAATTGTTGACGGGGAATTGGATAATCACATGGTATCAGAGAGTCACCCCAGAGATTACACACTGCATGCCAGGAGGAAAATGTAACAAGAGCAAGATCAGGCTGTCATCACTTTAACCCAGTGATCAATCAGCATTTTCACTAGTAATGAACAGTCAGACCTTATGAGGCCCCTGAGGTGATGTGATAGGAAATATACGTCACAGTTATGAAATACTCCTCCCAAGAAATGCTTCGTTTTAACTTCCAGTTTACGGAAAATATAGGGCATAGCAGGACAAGTCAAATGACCCCACAAGGTAAAACCTGAACGTGTCCAGGAACTGGAACCCTTATGAAATGATGGTTGCAAGCAGAGGTTCATGCTAGGTTCCACTGATCACCAAAGGCTTTGGATAAATGTCAACAATCTTTGCACAGAGTAAGCTGGAACTCGTGGTCTACATCAAGGCGGGGGTGGGGGGGGTGTTACAAAAAAGGGACTCCCTTTCCTGAGTGACTTGGCAAGCAGAGGAATCCTGGACTCAGAAAAGTGATAAACAAGCACTGTGTAGTGGGATGCCTATACTGATAACACCTGGCCATCCTGTGGGACACTGGGGCTGTGTGTGCGGAGGGAGAGCCACCAGTACCCAGTAGCAGAAAACCTGGAGGGAACCAACTAGTGCTATCCACTGGACAATTCTACTTGTCTCCATACATAATCCACTATGGGGGTTTCCACAGGTCAATATTGGGGGTGGGGGCTGGGGATGGTACTTCCAGTTTCCAGATTCATGTATAAGGAGCTTGGAAGTCAGCAATCTATTTTAACAAGTACAAAACTGAACAAGCCAAAATAAGTTAACAACCCTGGTGGCACAGAGAATAGGAATCCGCCTGCCAATGCAGGGGACACGGGTTTGATCTCTGGTCCAGGAAGATCCCACAAGACTCGGAGCAACTAAGCCTGTGTACACAGCTACTGAGCCCACACTCTAGGGCCCGCGAGCCATAGCTACTGAAGCCTGCGTGCCCGAGAGCCCATGCTCTGTAACAAGAGAAGCCGCCACAACAAGAAGCCCGAGCACCACAACGAAGAGTAGCCCCCGCTCATGGCAACTAGAGAAAAGCCTGCACGCAGCAATGAGGCCCAGCACAGCTAAAATACAGAAATAAAAACCCAACAATTCTTCTTAGATTCATAAAAGAAATGAGGTCACAAGGCAAACTGCTGTGCCCCCAAACTGGAGAGTAGTTGTTGTTGTTGTTTAGTAGCTAAATCATATCTGATTCTGTCGCGACCCCATGCCCGCCAGGCTCCTCTGTCCATGGGATTCTCCAGACAGGAATACTGGAGTGGATTGCCATTCCCTTCTCCAGGGGATCTTTCCAACCCAGGGATCGAACCTGGGTCGCCCTGCATTAGCAGGCAGATTCTCAGTTGCTGAGCCACAGATCCCCTGCAAATGGCAAACTGGAGAGACGGACAGTAGAGAATCACAGCTTCAGTTCAGTTCAGTTCAGTCACGCAGTCATGTCCGACTCTTTGCAACCCCATGAACTGCAGCATGACTTCCCTGGAGGCTCAGAGGGTTAAGTGTCTGCCTTCAATGCAGGAGACCTGGGTGGGGAAGATCCCCTGGAGAAGGAAATGGCAACCCACTCCAGTATTCTTGCCTGGAAAACCCCATGGATGGAGAAGCCTGGTGGGCTACAGTCCTTGGAGTCACAAAGAGTCAGACACGACTGAGTGACTTCACTTTCACTTCACAGGCTTCCCTGCTGGAGAAGGCAATGGCACCCCACTCCAGTACTCTTGCCTGGAAAATCCCATGGATGGAGGAGCCTGGTAGGCTGCAGTCCATGGGGTCGCTAGGAGTTGGACACAACTGAGCAACTTCACTTTCACTTTTCACTTTCCTCCATTGGAGAAGGAAATGGCAACCCACTCCAGTGTTCTTGCCTGGAGAATCCCAGGGACGAGGGAGCCTGGTGGGCTGCCGTCTATGGGGTCGCACAGAGTCGGACACGACTGAAGCAACTTAGCAGCAGCAGCAGCAGGCCTCCCTGTCCATCAACAACTCTTCGGAGTTCACTCAAACTCATGTCCATTGACTCAGTGATGCCATCCAGCCATCTCATCCTCTGTCGGCCCCTTCTCCTGCCCCCAATCCCTCCCAGCATAACAGTCTTTTCCAATGAGTCAACTCTTTGCATGAGGTGGCCAAAGTACTGGAGTTTCAGCTTTGGCATCAGTCCTTCCATAGAACACCCAGGACTGATCTCCTTTAGAATGGACTGGTTGGATCTCCTTGCAGTCCAAGGGACTCTCAAGAGTCTTCTCCAACACCACAGTTCAAAAGTACCAATTCTCCGGCACTCAGCTTTCTTCACAGTCCAACTCTCACATCCATACATGACCACTGGAAAAACCATAGCCTTGACTAGACGGACCTTTGTTGGCAAAGTAATGTCTCTGCTTTTCAATATGCTATCCAGGTTGCTCATAACTTTTCTTCCAAGGAGTAAGCGTCTTTTAATTTCATGGCTGCAGTCACCATCTGCAGTGATTTTGGAGCCCCCAAAAATAAAGTCTGACACTGTTTCCACTGTTTCCCCATCTATTTCCCATGAAGTGATGGGACCAGATGCCATGATCTTGTTTTCTGAATGTTGAGCTTTAGGCCAACTTTTTCACTCTCCCCTTTCACTTTCATCAAGAGGCTTTTTAGTTCCTCTTTGCTTTCTGCCATAAGGGTGGTGTCATCTGTATATCTGAGTTTATCAGGGCATAAGTTCAAGAGCTGCAGCTTCCGTGGGAGCCAGAACTGTAATTGAGGAACTGCTGTCAGCTCAAAGTGGACAAAACTCAGGTTCCTAATGGACCCGGTCATAGCAGGGCCCCCACGCTTTTCTAACTCCAGGACCTCGAACAGGATGTCAGTTGTAAGTAGCGGAGAAAAATCCCCTTGTGCTTCTGATGGGAGGCAGGGGAAGGGAACCACTTTGATAGACAGCAGAGCATTCTTTCTTAACAGGGTCTACCCTCAGGTGAAACTATTTCACCAGAGCCTAAGTGACCCAGAGGAAGAGGAGTACCCAACCCCAGCCCACTCTAGCCATGCTGTCCTGTCTTATCAAAAAGGTTTGAGGGAGGGGATAGGGAGGGAGGTGGGTGGGGGGTTCAGGATGGGGGACACATTCACACCCATGGCTGATTCATGTCAATGTATGGCAAAAACCACTACAATATTGTAAAGTAATTAGCCTCCAATTAAGATAAATAATTTTTTAAAGGTGCAGGCAAAAAGGATGCAGACTCTGTACATTTCCTCGTCATCTACAGCAGCTGGCGAGAACAACCTTGGTGTGGAGCTGCGGGAGACGGTCGTGGCTCCCCCAGTGGGTGGAGAGGAGAGGGGCGTGGGAAAGAGGCTGAAGCAGACCCTTCCCAATCCACCTGGAGAAGTTTCTCCTCGCACTTCTCTGAACACACCCCACTTCCATCACTGGGGAGGATGGGGTGGTGCTCCTGTTGGGGACAAGTTGCATCTGGTTAACTTAAGGCTAACTCTCCATTACCCCTTCTGACACCCCTTATCACCACTTTGCTAAAGGCTTGTGGATATCAGTTCCTTTTACCCCATACACCCTGTCTGGCTATCAAGAAAAAATAACAAATGTATACTAAAGTAATTAACCTCCAATTAAAATAAATAAATGTATTTTTTAAAAAAAAGGAAAAAAAAAAAAACACTCCACAATTGGAAGACACAGAGCAAGCATCGGAACAAGACACAGCAGCAATTTTGGAATTATCACCCCATTTAAAACAACTCTGATGAATATGCTAAGGTTTCACATGGACAAAAGGCACGCAAGAATAGATGGGAAAGAAAATAGATGACCAACGTAAAACAAAGAGATGGAAATCCTAAATGGAATAAAAGAAATGCTAGAAATCAAAAAACCCCATAACAGAAATGAAGAATCCCTCTGAGGGGTTTATTCATAGACTGGACACAGCTGGGAGATGCATATTGTGCTGTTTAGGGGTGAGTTGTAACATGTCTGTAAGTTACTTTAAAATACTTCAGACAAAACAGATGAAGCAAATATGGGAAAATCTAGATAATGGATGTCCATTGTATTTCTATTTGAAAAACTGACACATTCCTATAAATGTTTAATGAATTAAATCAAATCTGCAGATTTAGTTATATATATTAATTTAATATATGTCCAACACAGGCATACCTTGTTTTATTGCACTTTACAGATACTGTGTTTTTACAAACTGAATTCTGCACTGAGCAAGTCTATGGGCACCATTGCTCCAACAGCATTATGTTTAATGTACATGGCTTTTTTAGACTTAATTCTATTGCATACTTAGTAAACTACAGTAGAGTGTTAACATCACTTTTATATGCTCTGGGGAGCCAAAAAATTCATGTGACTCGCTGTACTGAAGTGGTCTGGAAGCAAGCCCATAATCTCTCTGAGGTATGCCTGCATATAAAAAATGTATTTTAATTAAATGTATGTTATATTGATATTTAATTATATATAAATAAATAAGAATAGTGTTTACCTATATATAGGGTGATATTCTACCAAGTACTAAATGATTGCAAGAAAACTGAAGACTTTAATTAAAATAATAACCATGTTAGTAGAAGTCTAAGCAGGACCTGAATTAATAAATATGCTAATCAGTAGATAGCCCTGCTGTGCACATTCCCTTATTTGGATTTAACTGTGGCACACTTGATTTATAGTAGGAGGCTTAATATTTGTATAACACTTCGTTTTTATTCTTTGTTTCAAAAAGTTATTAAAATAAAGAAAAGTAAGTAAGTATTCCTTCTATCTTAGGCTGCCATCAGCCCTCCCAAGGCGGAAATCATCACCAACAGGACTTTTCCCCAGTTTTCTATGCAGATTTGTTGTCAGATTACACACTGTGCTTTTTCACTTTTGTTTTATTCAGTTTTTAACTTTTTAGTTGAATGTTTCACACTTCAGTTTTTAACTTTCAGTTTTGGTTTTTTCTTAGGGAAAATTTCAAGCACTCAAGTAGCAAAAGAATAGTATCACCATACGGTTCTCTTCACTAAATTCCGTGTTTCTATCATCCCATCTACAGAGTCAGTCTTGTCATCCATCCACTCCTTCCTTCCCACAGATTAACAGACTGTTCATCTTCACAACCCACAGATTATTATTAAGCAAATCCCAAACACCATGTCACTTCGTCCAGAATATTTCATTATGCATGTCTGTAATTTAAGGGCTCTTTAAATAAAACCTCAACATCATTATCAAACCTAAAAACAATAACTATTTCACATCATCAAAATATCCAGTGTCCAAATTTCCCCAAATGGCTCATAATTGCACTTTTAAAGTTGATTTAAGGTTTCAAATAAGGTCCACACATTGCATTTGGTTGAAATGTCTCAGTCTCAGCCAATCTAAATGCTGTTTCTAATTAATAATGCCTCATAGAGATCATTCTAATGACCTATTTTTTTCCTTGCCTGCACAGTTTGCCACTGTACAGGTATCCCATAATGTATTTTATCCAGTCCCCAGTGACAGATGGTGAGGTTTCCTTTTTCAGCCTCTTACTATTAAACCATGCTACAATAAAAATACATGGCTGTGTGTGTGTGTGTTTGTGTGTGTGTGTGTGTGTATGTAAATGTATATTAAGACAAGTTCCTAGGAAAGGGATTATTGGGTTAAATGTCATGGAACTTTGCAGTCTTGACAGAAACTAATAAATTGTCTTCAAGAGAGATTGTCCCAAGTGTCTGCTTCCTCATACCACACCAAAACTGGTACCATAAAATCGTGGGCCAACCTAACAGGTGGGAAATGGTGACTGATTTGTTTTATATTCATTCTCTTAACTAGGAACAAAACTGATTATCCTGTATTTTCTATGAACTGATTAACTCTTTGTGGCCTCTGACAATTTTTCTATTGGATAGTTAGTTGTTCTTACGGATTTGCATGACCAGTTTCTACATAGGGAAATTAGTTCTTTCTGATGTGTATTGCAAATATTTTTTTCTTGTTTTGTTGATTGCCTTTAAATTTCTTTGTGGTATTTTCTTTGACAGGATTTTTTTTTTAAAAATCCACATGTTCTGTTTTCTCAACTCCATTATGACAAAATTTCTCCTGTGTTTTCTTTATACACAGGGCATTAGAATTTCCAAAGCCTTCTGCATATGTTATCTCATTTGTACCAAAAAACAGTAGCAAGAGTTAGCTAAGTAACTCCACTCACATCTTTCATCTTTATTATGACCACATGCCTGGTAATAACTATTAATACACCAGCTTGTGTTTCCCCCTAAATCCATCCCAGATGTGTTCCACAAGAAATGGACACTCTAGACAAACAACTTTTAGAAATACTAGGCACTGTTTATAATAGCCAGGACATGGAAGCAACTTAGATGTCCATCAGCAGACGAATGGATAAGAAAGCTGTGGTACATATACACAATGGAGTATTACTCAGCCATTAAAAAGAATACATTTGAATCAGTTCTAATGAGGTGGATGAAACTGGAACCTATTATACAGAGTGAAGTAAGCCAGAAAGAAAAACACTAATACAGTATACTAATGCATATATATGGAATTTAGAAAGATGGTAATGATAACCCTGTATGCGAGACGGCAAAAGAGACACAGATGTATAGAACAGTCTTTTGGACTCTGTGGGAGAGGGAGAGGGTGGGATGATTTGGGAGAATGGCATTGAAACATGTATACTATCATATGTGAAATGAATTGCCAGTCCAGGTTCGATGCATGATACAGGATGCTCGGGGCTGGTGCACTGGGATGACCCAGAGGGATGGTACAGGGAGGGAGGTGGGAGGGGGGTTCAGGATGGGGAACACGTGTACACCCGTGGCAGATTCATGTTGATGAATGGCAAAACCAATACAATTGTAAAGTAATTAGCCTCCAACTAAAATAAATAAATTTATATTTAAAAAAAGAAATACTGGATAACTTCCTGGATGATCTCTAATTTCGCTTATTACTTTCACTGATATAACTGAAAATAATGGAAAGAATTGTTGAGTAGTAGTATTCATTTTTTCAGAATATTAATAGAATTTCCAAGAGTGGTTAATTGACTAAGGCTTACAATGGAATTAGTTACCTAAAAAGTCTTCCTGAAGCAAAAGCAAAGAACGGTTTTTAATGGGAGAAGCTACAAGTCGAGTTTAGCCCCTTAATGTACAAAACTGGATAATGGAAAAGATAATGTAGTCCCTTTTGCTGAAAAAAAAAAAATGGTGCTAAGAAAAAAATGAAAAGTTAAAAGTTAAATGAGTTGCCCAAGGTCACCCAGGGAGTTAGTGGTGAAGCCAGAATTCATACCTAAATTTCATAGTTTGGACTGCAGCCACTATTCTGTGTTCTCCCAAAAGGATAATTCAGAAATGAGAGAGGATATTAACTTGAGGCAATTACACAATGAAAATAAATTTGGGATGTTAACTGGTCCTCATTTATCTTGAGAGACAATTGTTTCTGCCTCTAATATAAACTACTTTCCCTATACAACCCATGAAGCATTCATTTATGAAAACTTGCTGCTTTTTGCATGTCCTCTTTCTTCTTCCCACAGCTGCCAAAGAGTCACGCCATGCCCTTTAAGCAATAGACAGTTGGTATCCACTTGTCCATTTGTTGAATGGACTCTTTCTGCTACTCAAAATCTCAAAGGAAATTCAGAGGCTAGTTGTCACTTATGACTCTTGATTCTACATGTGCATATATAAGATGTCCACATCAATAAAACAGTTATTTTTTCACTAGGAAGATATCAAATAATTTGATTAAGCAAAACTTTCCATCATTATATACGAAACTGAGAGCCTAAGTTGAACCAAGGGAATAAAACACAGAATTTTTTAATAAGCAAAGCTAGGGCAATATAGAGAGAGAATTCTGTACTCTCTCCTAAAAGTGTATTTATCTCTGCTCATTGAAATATTATATGAAAACTATAACAACTTTTATTGAACATTCTCCATGTGCTAGGCACTGGATTAAGACATTATTTGGATTATCTCATTTCATCCTCCTAACAACTTTTTGAGTTATATACTTTCAATTTTCCCATTTCACAGATGAGAATACTAAGGCTCAGAAGGCAGGGTGAATCTAGAACTTAGAAGTAGGGTTATACAATATTGATTGTCTAATTGCTCTCTGCTGCTGAGTGCTGAAATTGAGGACCCAGCTTCGTCAATATGGCCCCTGCTATCCTCCAGTCTATGATGTGACTCAGAGAAGGTTTAAAGAAGAAATTTTACTTGAACTAAGCCTTAAAAATCAGGGGATAGTTAAGATTTGAATTAGCAGAGAAAACAAGGAAGGGGTAGCTGAGGGAAAAGAACTAACATGTCGGGAATGATGAACACTAATACTTGACAAGAACATTATGTATTAGCTTCAAAAATGTGACTCGCTGACTCTTTTTTAGGGATAATGACCACAGACTTTCATTTCCAGCCCTAACAGATCTAATCTGTTACCAGCGTGCCAAGATTCTAAAATCACTTTCTTCCCTGAGATGCAAATTTTAGACATGTTAAGACATGTGGTACTGTGAATGGTTAAAGGTAGAGATAATAAAATGGAAAACTGAGTCCTGTTTGGAGCTTAAGTGAAAATAATGAGAGCCTCCCATAGAGTCTACTCAATACATATGGTCTAAAAGTTGAAATCAAATTAGAATGTTAATGTTCTTCATGATGCAATCAGTCTTATCAATTACAGTGACAGAAGCCTTGAGCACCTTGTGAAGAATTGCCAATAAAAATACTAAAATAAGCTTTGCACAAGATGGGAGTATCATGACATCTGTTTTCAAAATTACTCTGCTGTAATTGTTGAATCTCATTAGAGTTGGTGAAAATTGTATTCTTTCACCTGGGATAAGTGCCTCTGATTTTAAATAGCATCACTTCAGAAATGACGATTGTGAATCCATGCTAATTATGCTGTTGTGCCGTGCTCGCCATGAAGAGAGGATTCTTGCCAGTGATTTTTATCAGTAAGGATGTTTATGGCTGTGGGCAGCAATGAACTCCACATCAAACTGACAACTTAGGCAGGGAGATCACATAATAACACATGCTACAGGAAGTCAAGAAATAAGGTTAGCTTCAGGGATTCAATAGTGACATTAGGGACTTGAATTCTTTCTGTTTCTTCCCTCTGTGGATTTGAAATTTGTAAAAAGAGTTTTAAAAAGAACTAGTTTCTTCTCAAGCCTCTAGGGTTGGCTGCATCCTAAAGCATGTTCCCTCTGTCGTTATGGATGGCTACAGGTAGTGCCTGCACTCCACTCACCCTTGCTCATGCCTCTCAAGTGAGGGGAGGCTTCTCCTAGGCCACTTCTAACACTGAGGAGGCTCCTTTCTCAGATGTCCTTGGCTAGTCTCTCCTAGCATCTCGCTTTGGTTCAAAATGGCTTATGCCTGCCCAGCCCTGAACTAAATTACTGTCAAGAGAGACGGAATTTCTGTGATTGCCTTGGAGACTCATTGGCTGGAATGGAATGGATTCTGGAGAATTAAACACGATATACAACATACCATAGTACTTTGTAGCTCAATATTAAACCTCAGTGCGTCAAGGAAGCTCTCTCTGAAAAACTGAAATAATCTCAGGAAGTATGGTTTAGTTTATCAGACAAAGTCAGTCTCCTTTGATGCAATGCAAATCATCAACAATAAAAGTGCGAGTATCTACCCTTCTATCATTTTCTGTAGTTCCAAAGATGGTTGAGACAAAATAGGCCATGCCCTGAGAAGTAACCCCTTAAGATGACACCTAGGTAACTTTTGTGATCCCATTCTCTTTTTCTCTTTTGGTTTGAACTTTGCAAAAAGTAGTATCTTAAAACCACTGCACAGTTCATCAGCTTTCTCTCCACGCATGTCCAGCAACACATTGTTGACCTTTACCCCCATGGTGCACTCTGTTCAGGTATACAATGAGATATGATAACTTTGGAAAGGTTTGGGTTCAAAATAACAACTGCTTATTGGTTTGTCACTGTATAGTTAAGTTGCATTCACAAATGCAGTCCTGATTTGGGCCAAGATTATAAACCTTTAAGGCGCTGCATACAAATGAACATGATCTTATTAAAGTGCAGATTCTGATACAGTAAATAAAGAATCTGCCTGCAGTGTGGGAGACCTGATTTCGACCCCTGGGTTGGGAAGAGCCCCTGGAGAAGGGAACGGCTACCCACTCCAGTATTCTGGCCTAGGGAATTCCATGGACTGTATAATCCATGCGGTTGTAAAGAGTCAGACATGACTGAGTGACTTTCACTTTCAAAAAGGATTATAATGCTGGCAAGAACAAGACCTCTGGGGGCATAGTAAATTGGCAGACCCCTAGGAAAAGACTAGGAAAAGCAAAATAAGCAATATTGTATTCCCACAGAAGATGGAGAACCAAAATGGAGGTATTGAATCTTCTCTCTGTTATCCACAGGATTTAGCCCAGCCTACTATTCTTTCCACACAAGCTTCCAAATATTAGACAACCTCATGTATCCAAGTTGTTTTGACTTATTCCTCTCTTGGATTTCTCAGTTCTGGATCTCATGTTAACTGATACACTGATTCCCAATACTGCAAGTAGAGAACCTACATGCCAGATTCTGCATATAGTTTTCCAGTCGGCCACCCAGCCTCAATTCACTGCAACTGTATGTAACTGCCAAGCTTTGGAGCTTCCATGAAAGCTGATGCCCTTCAGCTCCTCTGTCTTCTCCTCATTAACGTTCTTAATGACATAGCTGACCACAGCCTTGAAGACCCCACAAGAGTAGGTTTGGATGACATAAACAGAAAGCCTACCCCTCTCCAAGATCTTAAGTGTACTATTACACAAAACCTAAAGTCAGCAGAAGGAAGGAAATAATAAAGACCAGGGAGGAAATAAATAGAGATTGAAAAAAACAATAGAAAAACATCAATAAAACCAAGAGTTGGTTCTTTGACAGGGGAAACAACATTGACAAACCTCGGGCCAAGCTCAGCAAGAAGAAAAGAGAGAGAACCCAAATAAACAAAATAAGAAATGCCGGCACCTCCCTGGCAGTTCAGTGGTTAAGTCTCCATGCTTTCACTGCAGGGGGCACAACCAGGTTCAATCCCTAGTCAAGGAACTAAATAAAGATCCCACTGCATGATGTGGTCCAAAAAAGAAAAAAAGAGACATTTCAACTGATATCACAGAAATACAAAAGAAAATCATAAAAGAATAAATTTTAAAAAATAGTTAATTTGAACAGATCAATCACTAGAAGTGAAATAGAATCTGTCGTTAAAAAACCCTCTGCAGTCAAAAGTCTAGGACCAGATAGCTTTACAGGGAAATTCTATCAAACATACAAAGAACTTATACCCATCCTTCTAAACTCTTCCAAAAGACTGAAGAATAGGGGATACTCCCAAAGACATTCATTAAGCCACCATCACCCAAAAAAAGAAAACTGCAGGCCAGTATCTTTGATGAATATAGATGCAGACATTCTCAACAAAGTATTAGCAAACCGAATCCAACAACACATAAAAAAGGTCATATATCATGACCAAGTGAGAGTCAACCCAAATTCACAAGGATGGTTCAACATATGCACATCAGTCAATGTAATACATCACATTAACAAAAGAAAAGTCCAAAACGACATGATCATCTCAATAGATGCAGAAAAAGTGTTAAGTGTATCATCTCCACACTCTCTGCAAGACACATGGACACACTTATGATGTCTGTAAGACCTAGAGGGATTCTTCTATCTATTGCTTCAATGCCCCTTGATGGAGGGACTACCAGAACTGGGTGAGCAGATTCTTGCTTCCCTCTATCAGACCAGTGTTAGAGAGAAAGATAGATAGTACTATAATCTTAATTTTCTGCACATGAAACACCTATAACCATGCTTCTAGATCAGAGTTTTTGCACTGTGGCATTACTGAGATTTGGGGCTGGATAACTCTTTGCTGCAGGGGCCCGCCCTGTGCACTGTGGGACATTTAGCAGTATCTCTGATCTCTACCCACCAGAGACAGTAACACCCCACCTCTCCAGTTGTGACAACCAAAAATATCTTAGACATTACACATATGCCCTGGGGGAGCAGGGTGCAGAAAAATCACTCCTGGCTGAGAACCACTGATCTAGAGCTTTATTCTCTGACTCTCTCTCCTTTGCCTCCTATGATAGTAACAGAAGGTCCTGCCAGATGTAAGGTTGTCAGAGAGTGGATAGGAAGACCCCTATTACCTGGATGTTAGAATTCTATAGATAAGTTAGACCAGTACATGTAAGCCTTCAAGTCTTAGCAAAATGAGATAATCCCCCCCCCAAAAAAAAGTAAAGGCAACAAAAAGTAAAACAAGTACTGAAGTTTATATTCGAGATCATTTTATATTTGGGAACGTGAATGGAGATATTTCTAGCTATGCTTGGGAATAAGATTCTACTTATGCTTACTAGGTTATTTATAGGTGAACGTTGTCTCAATATGTCATATACAAAAACTGAAGTAAAAGCCTCTTTTCCATTTTAATCTACTCTCATTTCTATTAAAAAGAAACCATAATCACTTATGATGCTTACTGGACTAAAATAGCTTCTTTCGGATATCACTATGGACCTGAAAATTAATGGAGAAAATAATTATGATTTGAATAGCAATTTCCATATAATTATAGGCTATTTCTACAATCTCCAAAGTTTTTTCATTTAGGAAAGCCCAAATCCTTAGGCTGGTTTATATTATTAAATTGCCCTGAAGATCTGGGACATTTGTAGTTGCAATCCTTTCAGTCAGTTTATTTCCTTCCCCACTAGGGTTGATCTGAAGGACCCAGAGTGAATCTCTCAGACAAATCTTTCTTTTCTTGGTCAAACAGTATTTTATTACTGTTAAAGATGTGTTCAGATAAGCCATAGCCAATGTAATTACATGCCCCATTTGTGAACTCTTGGGCCATTCCTACTGATCACAAAGATACAAATGAGCCCTAGGGAGTAGGAGCAGCAGGGCCTCAGGGGAGCAAGAGGACTCACTGTGAGCCCAGACTGCAGAGACACCCGGATGTACCTTCACTGAGAATCAGAGATGCCCTTAGGTTGGGGAGAGCATGGAGAAGCTGGGGAGAGTAGACATGTCTCTAAAGAGCTTTTTGGTTTTCCAATTCACAAAGGGTGAAGGATCCTTTCTGAAATGTTGGCTCCAAGGGTAAAATTTAAACGTGTTCCACTTGTAGAAACTGTAACTCTAGCAAGGCCAATTTATAGCATCTACAGAGCAATAATGTTTAATACTGTTAAATATTAATAATCTCTGATTTTGCCAAGGCCTTCTGCCCAGGTTTCATTGCCTGATGAAACTACCCATTTTTCAAAGTCCAAAGAGATAATTAAAATAGAACATGTCAAACGCTGCAAGAAGGTTACATGCAGAGGGTAGGAAGAAAAGAGATCATGATGCATTAGAGAAGATTAAAATATACATATATATTTCATTATGGCTTATTTTATCATATAATCTGTTATAATTTATATTGTGATTTCGAATACTTTTTTTTTAAAGAGCTGTTTTAGGTCCACAGAAAAACAGAGCAGAAGGTACAGAGATTTCTCATATATCCCCCACCCCCACACATGCACTGACTCCCCCATTACCAATACCTCTACCCGAGTGGTACATTTGTTACAAGTGATGAAACTACAGTGACATATTATCACCACCCAAATCCATAGTTTACATGAGGGTTCACTCTTGGTGTTGGACATTCTATGGGTTTGGACATGTATAATGACATGTATCCTTTATTATAGCATCATACAGAGTAGTTTCACTGCCCTGAAAATCCTCTGTGCTTTGCCTGTTCATCCCTCCCTATGCCCAGCCCCTGGCAACCACTGATCTTTTCACTGTCTCCATGGATTTCCCTTTTCTAGAATGTCTTAGAGTTGGAATCATCAGTGTAGAGTCTTTTCAGATTGGTTTCTCTCACTTAGTAATACCCATTTAAGTTCCTTCCGCATCTTTTCACAGATTGTTAAGTCACTTCTTTTCAGCACTGAAGAATATTCCATTGTCTGGATGTACCACAGTTTACTTTCCAGTCACCAACTGATGGACATCTTGGGTACTTCCAAATTTGGGCAAATACAAGTAAAACTATTATCAACATCCACATACAGGTTTTTGCATGGACATACGTATTTAACTCCTTTGGGTAAAGACCAAGAATTGCAACCACTTAATCATATAAGACTATGTTTAGTTTTTTAAGAAACTGCCAAAATGTCTTCCAAAGTGGCTGTGTCATTTTGCACGTTCACCAGCAATGAGTAAGAGTTCCTGTTACTCCACCTACTTGTCAGTTTTTGGTTATGTCAGTGTTTTGGATTTTGGCCATTCTGATAGGTAAACAGTGGTATCTCGTTTTCATTCCCATTTCCCATACAACGTGGAATGTGTTTTGGCTGAAATATATTTCAGCACAGAGGGAGCATCAGGGTAGTGGACAGAGGTGGGTCTTGATAAAGGAACACAGGTCAGAACTGAAGGAGTGTAACTACTGTGGAGGAGGTTGGCTTGATCTGGAGACGATGAAGAGTCACTGAAGGGGTGAGGGTGAAAGAGGTGATGGGAGAAATATGATCAGATTTATTTCTTACACTAATCACTAGGACTTCATGGAGAGCATGGATTGACCAGTCTAAAGATACAAGTCCAGGTAAGAGAAGATGGATGACATGGAAGTGGGGAGGGTTGGAATTAAATAGATGGATTCCAAAGTTCTTTGGAGGAGGAATAGAAATGTACTTAGACTGGTGTTCTCTCTTCCAACAAGCCCTCCCTAATGGCCCCTGCCTACAGGACAAGAGTCAGGGTGGACATTCTATGGGTTTGGACACGTGTAATGACATGTATCCTTTATTATAGCATCATACAGAGCAGTTTCACTGCCCTGAAAATGCTCTGTCCCACCATGCTTCCTAGAAGCCCACTTATGTTCCTACTGTGCTTCCTCCCGCATTCATAGCTGGTGAGTGGAACGCAAAGAGAGAGGCACAGAACAGGACTCCATCCCTGGTTTTGAATTCCAGTTCTACTTATCAGTTCTGCCGTCTAAGGCAAATTGCTTAACTTTTCTATTGTATATCTATGAAATGGAGACATTTTAACCTTATTCTGTAAGGTTGTTTTGAGATTCAAATATGATAGTGCTATAAAAGTGAAGACTGGGAAAGACTGAAGGCAAAAGGAGAAGGGGACAGCAGAGGATGAGCTGATTAGATAGCACCACCGACTCAATGGACATGAATTTGAGCAAACTTCAGCAGACAGTGAAGGACAGGGGAGTCTGGTGTGATGCAGTCACAAAGAGTAGGACATGACTTAGCAACTGAATACAATGTAAAAGTGATATAAAAATCCTAAACAATTGTATTTTGCTATTATTGCTTCCAGGTTTATCTCTTACCTTCCTCAAGTCATACATGTACAGAGGTATATTACATGGAAGAGAAAAGCCTGACATAAATATAAATGCTGTGAACTGAGAGTCCAAGGCCTAGCTTTGTACCCAGCTAGATTGCTGATTATGGGCAAGTCATAGTCCCCTTGAGCCTTGATTAATAATAGTCAACATTTCCTAGGGAGAATTAAAGCTAACATTTTCTAAATAGAACAAAATAGTTGTAACTCTTCTGCATGGTTTAACTTATTTAACTCACACAACAACCCTATAAGGTAGGTACTGCTATTATTCTTCCCATTTTATAAATGAAGATGCAGCCACAGGGAAAGTAAGTATTGTACTCAAGGCTATACATCTAGTAAGTGGTAGAGCTGGGATTTGACCTCATCCAGTCTGTTTTAAGAGCTCACACCCTCACCCACTTAGGGCCCTTCCAGGCGTGAGAATATGGTTCCATGCTAGCCCTTTGCAGAGTTATCTGCACTTGGGTGTTCCAGTCTCCTTTACAGAATGGGTTATTTGTGCTCTCCATTTTTATCTTTGGCTCTATTTGGTGATTTGGCAACATGTATCTCATTAATTTTCTGGACTAATCTTCCCATCAGTATTTCAGAGCTAGACAAACTCTCCTAAGACATGCTGTGACTCATCCCTCCCTATTTCAAACTACTTGATGCTTGGTGACTTCAGCTATTTCTCTAGGGAGCTGAGTTCCTCATTTCATATCCCAGTAATTCTTTAAATTAAAGTCAACTCTAAAATCACCCTCTCCATTTCCTTTATCACTTGTTTGTGGTCACAAGTTTTATTTGGCCCTTCCTACGTGTTCTTAAACACAACCACATGTGACCCAAGTCAGCAGACCTTCATCCTGATAATCCACAGTATTTCTCAATCCCTGTTCTAATAGCTAAAGGTAAACAGAAAAAGCAAACTTGACTTTGATGAATATTTCATTCAATGAATATTTTTTTCATGCTCTGCCACATGCATAAAATACACTGAATTCTGAGACCTTTCCAAGCTCTTCCAAAACTGGATCTTGAGGCCCTCCCTCCCATTCTCATTTTCTTCTAACACCAACGCACACAGGCCCCTTTTAAATTCTCACCCTCATCAGAGACCGGTGAATGGTTTTCTAAAATCCAACTAACACCTCTGACATATCACCACAGTGTTCACTCACAGCTTCAGCCATGATGGAAACCACAGGATAACATATCCAAATGTCTTCCTCTTGGCCTGGTGTGGAGCTCTGAACCTATTTATAAATAGTCAATCTTCTAATGGGGCACAATTTTAAAATAACAAACAGTTTAAAAATCTGTCCAATAGTCATTTCAAAAACAGTATTTAGATAGTATCTAACCTCTTAGTTGTAACCCCAGGGTGATGTGGCACCTCAAGGGAACATTTGCAATATCTGGAGACATTTTTATTTGTCACTACTTGTGGAGGTTCCTGTTGGCTATTGGCATCCACTGGGTAGAGGCCAGCAACACTGCTAGACATCCAGCAATGCACAGAACAGGCCCCAAAACAAAGAATTTTCTAGCCCCAAATGTCAACAGGGCTGAACTTGGGGAACTTTTAAAACTTCTGTCAACATTTGACATGATTTATAGTTGCACAACTCAACTTCCTAAAAATGTGCTCTCCTAACAATTACGTGACATTTTAGCCTGCACACAACTTTGGTGCCACTAAAGTTCCCCTCATAAGTCCTTCACTCTGGAAATCAAAGCATGGATACCCTGGGGTATAAAGACAAACCAGGGCGCAAACCCTAAGTAACTAGCAAAATCAGCAATCCACAGTCCATTTTTGAATGTCTCTAAAATTCTTAATTTTTTAAAACAAACATGCCAACTTTAAAGAGCAAGCTAAATTTCTTGTCATTTAATTTCCTGTCTTCAGAATTTCCAAGATTCTAAGACTTAGTGTCAATCTG
This sequence comes from Capricornis sumatraensis, assembly GCF_032405125.1. Classification (NCBI taxonomy): domain Eukaryota; kingdom Metazoa; phylum Chordata; class Mammalia; order Artiodactyla; family Bovidae; genus Capricornis; species Capricornis sumatraensis. The sequence continues at coordinate 132,303,918 of NC_091092.1, read as the reverse complement.
ATCTCACTTTTACCTTAATTTTGTTTTCTTATGAAAGGCTATGTGCTATCAGCCCTCTAAAGCTGCTAAATGAGAGAATCGAATGTTCTGACATATGACATAGCCTCAAAGTGCACCTCCAGATGAGATCCAAATCTGAGTAATTAGAGAGAGGGCTGGAAAGGGTTGTCTTTTTAGCTTTCATACAGGAAAAAAAAAAACTATTTATTTTATCAATCTCATTTCCACAATGAGTCATCATTGGAAACAAATTGGCACCCTCTTAGTTACTCATGGCCACAGTCTTCGAAACCCAGCCTAATGGCCCTTCTCTGCCTTGGCACAGTGCCACTGAGAAGTGTTGGCTTACCCCAAAGTCAATCCTCTTGCCTACTCTCTCATTTTCATTTAGAAAACTTAGAATTTTATGAAGAACCCTTCTAACCTCTCTCTGGGATGAGGTCCAGGAGCCACTTTGCCTAAACAAAGTCATTGATTTTAATGGAACAAATGAGAGAGTCAATTTGTATTGTGTGGCACCCTGACAAAGATGGAAAAATGCTAGGACTTATTTGTCCCAAATTCTATCCCAATTATACTAATACCTTAGCAACCAAAGTGATCTTTCAAAAAGTAAATGAGATCATGTCACTCCCGGGCTACACTTCTTTCATAGCTTTCCATTACTGTTAGGCTAAATTCCCAAATCTGCCCCCGTGGGGTTGTTTTCTAGTCCCTGCCTTTCTTGCCAGTCTTAATGCATTCCCTTCACTACTGAATTCTGTGCTCCCTTCCACTGGATCTCTTTAGCACTCTTCCCTCTTCCTGAAAAGCTCCTCTTCCCCAAATCTGCTCACTTACTTTGTTTAGGTAACCTCTTCTCATCTTTTTAGGGCTTCCCTGGTGGCTCAGCTAGTAAAAAAAAAAAAAGAAAAAAAAATCCACCTGCAATGCAGGAGACGTGGGTTCAATCCCTGGGTTGGGAAGATCTCCTGGAGAAGGAAATGGCTACCCACTCCAGTATTCTGGCCTGGAGAATTCCATGGACTGTATAGTTTGTGAGGTCACAAAGAGTCGGACACGACTGAGCAATCACCACATTCCTTTTCCATGCGTGTACAGGCAATGGTCAGGGGAGTGTCAGTGCTCATCTGATCGGTCAGTTCGCTTCTAGACTTGAATAGTTGTCTCTTTTGAGTTCTTTGTTTACACTTGTTCTCCCCCTGAAGTCTTATCACGCCCTACAACACTAAAGCAAGAGCTCACGTTTCCTCTTTCCTCCAAAAACCTTGATAGCTCATTCCTTCTTTGAAATTCTACTGAAATTCAATCTAATGGAGTACGTAAATACAGGAGGCTAAGGGCAAGTCCTAAAGCCATCCTGGTCAGGGAACTGAGATTCCACATGGCGTGGAGCAACTAAGCCTGGGAGCTGCAACTAAAACATCTGTGAGTCGCAATGAAAGATCCCACATGCCCTGCTGCAACTAAGACTGGGGAAGCCAAATAAAGAATATATATGTATATATTTTTTAAAAACGAAAACAAAAGCAGCCCTACTGGAGCCAACCCTACTGTTCTCAACTGACCATAAGCAAAGCTGACAGAAAATGCCCTGACAGGTCACCCTGTGATCATGGCTGAAACAGGGCCAATCCACAACAGGGCAAAAATGATGAAGTACTCTTCTCTTAGGATCAACCCAAGTACCTGCTGCTGCTTTACCAATAACCACTCAAGCCTGGCTTTAACCTTCCTGCCTCCTAGACAGATACTATTAAAGTACCCAACTCTGGTGGCTCAGATGGTAAAGCGTCTGCCTGCAATGTGGGAGACCCAGGTTCTATCCCTGGGTCAGGAAGATCCCCCTGGAGAACGAAATGGCAACCCATTCCAGTACTCTTGCCTGGAGAATCCCATGGATGGAGAGGCCTGGTAGGCTACAGTCCATGGGGTCGCAAAGAGTCAGACACGACTGAGCAACTTCACTTTCACTTTCACCAGATCGTTCCAGCTCAGTGATAACAAGCAAGTTAGAAGAGGCCCTGGTTTCTTAAATCCTCCTTAGAATATTTAGCTCAAACCAAAGACCTCCAAGGCAGCAGTCCCCAACCTTTTTGGCACCAGGGACCGATTTCACAGAAGACGATTTTCCCACAGATTGGGGGGTGGGGGCATTGTTTCAGGATTTCAAGTGCGTTATATTTATTGCACACTTAAATTCTCATCTAATGCTGCCATTAATCTGACAGGAGGTACGGGTCTGCAGCCTGGAGACCTCTCGTCTAAGGAGACCTTACCAGATTCCTCTTACTGAGATGTCCATGGTCCTCTGACAGATGGTATTTCTTGTGGCAACAATCTCAATAAAACTGACTTTGGTCGAGTGCAGGGATATCCTTGGTGTGTTTGTTCAATGGTTTCATCTCAATCCTTTTGGTAACTCACGGCTGTTCAAAGGGGTAAGTACTCTGACATCGGTTTGAAACACACTGAATTTCAAGTACAACTAAGTAGTATTCAGTTCAGTTGCTCAATCATGCTCAACCGACTCTTGGCAATCCCATGGAGTGCAGCACACCAGGCTTCCCTGTCCATCACCAACTCTCGGAGCTTACTCAAACTCATGTCCATCGAGTCAGTGATGCCATCCAACCATCTCGTCCTCTGTCATCCCCTTCTCCTCCCGCCTTCAATCTTTCCCAGCATCAGGGTCTTTTCTAATGAGTCAGTTCTTCACATCAGGCGGCCAAAGTATTGGAGCTTCAGCTTCAGCATCAGTCCTTCCAATGAATATTCAGGACTGATTTCCTTTAGGATAGACTGGTTGGATCTCCTTGCAGTCCAAGGGACTCTCAAGAGTCTTCTCCAACACCACAGTTCAAAAGCATCAATTCTTCGGCACTCAGCCTTCTTTATAGTCCAACTCTCACATTCATACATGACCACTGGAAAAACCATAGCCTTGACTAGACTTACCTTTGTTGGCAAAGTAATGTCTCCGCTTTTTAATATGATATCTAGGTTGATCATAGCTGTTCTTCCAAGGAGCAAGTGTCTTTTAATTTCATGGCTGCAATCACCATCTGCAGTGATTTTGAAGTCCAAGAAAAAAATAAACATCTCTCATTGTTTCCCCATCTATTTGCCATGAAGTGATGGGACTAGATGTCATGATCTTGTTTTCTGAATGTTGAGCTTTAAGCCAACTTTTTTGCTCTCCTCGTTCACTTTCATCAAGAGGCGCTTTAGTTCTTCTTCACTTTCTGCCATAAGGGTGGTGTCATCTGCATATCTGAGGTTATTGATATTTCTCCCAGCAATCTTGATTCCAGCTTGTGCTTCATCCAGCCTGGCATTTCTCATGATGTACTCTGCATAGAAGTTAAATAAGCAGGGTGACAGTATACAGCCTTGACATACTCCTTTCCTGATTTGGAACCAGTCTATTGTTCTAAGTCCAGTTCTAACTGTTGCTTCTTGACCTGCATACAAATTTCTCAGAAGGCAGGTCAGGTGGTCTGAGATTCCCATATCTTTCAGAATTTTCCACAATTTCTTGTGCTCCACACAGTCAAAGGCTTTGGCATAGGCAATAAAGGAGTAGTAGACATTTTTCTGGAACTCTCTTGCTTTTTCGATGATCCAACGGATGCTGGCAATTTGATCTCTGGTTCTTCTGCCTTTCCTAAAACTAGCTTGAACATCTGGAAGTTCTTGGTTCATGTACTGTTGAAGACTCGCTTGGAGAATTTTGAGCATTACTTTGCTAGCGTGTGAGATGAGTGCAATTGTGTGGCCGTTTGAACATTCATTGGCATTGTCTTTCTCTTGAAGTGGAATGAAAACTGACCTTTTCCAGTCCTGTGGGCACTGCTGAGTTTTCCAAATTTGCTGGCATATTGAGTGCAGCACTTTTACAGCGTCATCTTTCAGGATCTGAAATAGCTCTACTGGAATTCCATCACCTCCACTAGCTTTGTTCATAGTGATGCTTTCTAAGGCCCACTTGACTTCACATTCCAGGATGTCTGGCTCTAGATGAGTGATCACACCATCGTGATTATCTGGGTCATTAAGATCTTTTTTGTACAGTTCTTCTGTGTATTCTTGCCACCTCTTCTTAAAATCTTCTGCTTCTGTTAGGTCTATACCATTTCTGTCCTTTATCGAGCCCATCTTTGCATGAAATGTTCCCTTGGTAGATCTAATTTTCTTGAAGAGATCTCTAGTCTTTCCCATTCTATTGTTTTCCTCTATTTCTTTACATTGATCACTGAGGAAGGCTTTCTTATCTCTCCTTGCTATTGTTTGGAACTCTGCATTCAAATGGGTATATCTTTCCTTTTCTTCTCTCCTTTGCCTTTTGCTTCTCTTCTTTTCTCAGCTATTTGTAAGACCTCCTCAGACAACCAGTAATGCTGAAAAAGCTGAAGTTGAATGGTTCTATAAAGACATACGAGACCTTCTAGAACTAACACCCAAAAAAGATGTCCTTTTCATTATAGGGGACTGGAATGCAAAAGTAGGAAGTCAAGAGATACCTGGAGTAACAGGCAAATTTGGCCTTGGAGTACAAAATGAAGCAGGGTAAAGGCTAACAGAGTTTTGCCAAGAGAATGCACTGGTCATAGCAAACACCCTCTTCCAACAACACAAGAGACGACTACACATGGACATCACCAGATGGTCAATACCGAAATCAGATTTTTGTATTCTTTGCAGCCAAAGATGGAGAAGCTCTATACAGTCAGCAAAAACAAGACCAGGAGCTGATGGTGGCTCAGATCATAACCTCTTATTGCAAAATTCAGACTTAAAGTGAAGAAAGTAGGGAAAACCACCAGACCATTCAGGTATGACCTAAATCAAATCCCTTATGATTATACAGTGGAAGTTACAAATAGATTCAAGGGATTAGATCTGATAAACAGAGTGCCTGAAGTAGTATTAAGGAGACTTAAATGGTATCACTGACTGAGTTTAGGATTTAGTCAGGCTGGGCAGTGTGCTGGGTTCTAGACAGATGCAGGAAGCAGTCATTGATAAAACTCGATGTTTCTTTTCTACCACTTCTCAATAGGATAGTCAGTAATGTATTCAGAGCAACTCAATTCATTCTCCCATTCATGCCAAGACTCCAACAAGAGAAAGGAAGGTTTTGTAGGTTAAAATGGCTCCCACCACCCACATTAGCTCCTTATCAGACTCAAACCTGCACATACTAAGCAAAACCAGTTCTTAGAAGGACCCAGAGATTCATTGTTTAGAGTTGGTGTGGCCTGAATTCCTGCCTCATTTACCTTCACATTTTTCCAGTGTTTTGTACTCTCTTATATGACAATGCTTTCATTTGCAGTCACTGAAGAGTGGAAATGAGAAGTAAATTCTCACTTCTACCAATTTTCCAGATGCCATCAAAATCATACACTATCATGTTACTAGAAGACATGTGTAAACCACTGTAGAAATATCATTAACAATAGTAGTACCAGTAATTGGTATATTTTCTTGAAATAAATGACTATTTGGAAAAAATAGATATGTATTCAGTATCAGCCTGAATACTTTACCCAATAACAAATGTTAAATCCTACTGAAATATTTCCCCAGGTATTCAGCCAAAATAGCTGTAAAAAGCAACGACCTACTTTTTCAGTATATTCTAAGTTATCTGGTTCTATAAATGAAGAATGTTTTTTACTCAAATGAGGGAGGGTGTAGGTGAGTAACTTTTCCATATTGATTAAGCTTTGATGAGCATTACCATAGAGGTCTGAGCTCCAGTTTTCTCATTTGATTTTTTTCTTCATCCTTTCATCATTACAAATAATATTATACAAATGTGGTAGACATTGGGCTGTATGTATGCTAATTTTCCTCTCTCCAGGCACATCTCTATTTCCCCACCACCTTGGACTCAGGGTGGCCATGGGACCCTCTTTGGCCAATGAAATTAAAAAAGGGATATGTGTTCATTCCTTTCAGGAGAAAGGCTTTATATTGCGACCATGAGAACATCCGTCTCCCTTTCCTCTTGCCGTGGTGACCACTGAAGCTTCAGGTATAGGCTTCATCAGTCTGGGTCCCAGGATGACAAGACATTGAGCATAGCCCATCAGTCAACCCATGATGAACATAAGCATTTGTTTAGCCATAGTTTCTTTCTTTTATTCTTTCTCTTTTTTTTAGGGCAGTTCGTCATCACAGCATGACCTAAACCATAATAGAGGCAGGCATTGTTATTATTAAAAATTAAGCTTTTTCCAAACAACACAAAAGTATTTAGAGCTGCATTGTCCAACACAGTAATCACCAGTCATATGTGGCTATTTAAATTAAAATTAAGCAAAATGTAAAGATTCACACTGGCCATATTTCAAGTGCCCAACAGCTAGTGGCTGCTGAAAAGGACAGCACAGACACAGCACAGTTCCCTCATCACAGGAAGTTATACTGGACAATGCTGAAGAGTTAACCAGCAAAATACATGCACCCCAATGTTCAAAACAGCACTACTTATAATAGGCAAGACATGGAGGACACCGAAATGTCCACTGACAGATGAATGGATAAAGAAGATGTGTGCATAAGTACAATGGAATACTACTCATCCATTGAAAAAAAGAATGAAATATTGCCATTTGTCACAATACGGATGGACCTAGAGAATATCATACTAAGTGATGTCGAACAAAGACAGATATCATACGATATCACTAATATGTGGAACCTAAAAAGTAATATAAATCAATCTAGTTACAAAACAAAAATAGAATTACAGACATAGAAAACAAACTTACAATTACCAAAGGGGAAAGAGGGGGACAAGGATAAATTAGGAGCATGGGATTAACAGATACACACTGCTGTGTATAGACTAGATAAACAACAAAGATTTACTTGTAACACGGGGAATGATAGTCAATATCTTATAATAACCTATTATGGAAAATAATCTGAATATATATATATATATATATATATATATATAACTGAATCACTTTGCTGTACACCTGAAACTAACACAATATTTTAAGTCAACTATCCTTCAATTTAAAAAAAAAAAAAAAGGAGTTAACCAGCAAAATACCCAAATCATTGCCTTCTCCCTAAAGGTCATCACTCCTGACAATGTTATATATCATCATTCCAGTCCTTCTATCTTGTATTAGTTTTTCTATGGCTTTAATTATAAATATAAACACATGTATATATACACATATTGCCTGGTGATGTGCCTTTTTAATTCAACTAACAAAATGATCTGGAGGTCATTCCATATAAGTAAATATAGATACTCTTAACTCATTTCATGGCTGAATAATACTGCTTTAAGGAATTTTCATAATTTATTTAACTATTTTTCTCTTGCTGGACATTTAAGTGGCTTCTACAAGTAACCACTCTTTAGCATTTTGCTATGGATCCTTCTGGTTCTCTGTCTAGATAATTTTTTCTAATTTGACATGACACGACATGTATTATGCTCTTTTTTTCTCTTTTTCCATTTAAATAACAATAAAGTTGGAAATTATTTTATGTCATTTAAATTCTCCTAAGTCTTTTCTAATACTTTCATAATTTTGGTTTTACATTTAGATCTTGACTCCAACTACAATTTATTTATTAAATAATTTTAATAAAGATACAAAATACAATGCTGTGAATTAATTACAAATTAACATGCACCAGATTCTAAATTCCTTTTTCCCTTCTATTAGTTCACTTTTCTTAGTTTTTAAGTACTATAGGTTTTATTTGAAGTCCTATGGCCTCATAGAGTATAAAATATTTCATTTCTGATGTGGCAAGTTTTCCTCATTTTTTCTTTATTAGACTCTCTTGGTTCTTTTTAACATATTTTTACTTTTATCTGAATTTTAGAGTTGGATTGTTAACTTCCTTCCAAAATTCCATGTTAGAATTTTGAGTTGAAGAGCCCTGACTTTATAAATGAATCTGACAAAACCTTATATTTTTACAACACTGAGTTTTATCATCCAGAAACATGATGTAACTGCATTTTTCAGATATTATTTAGTATCTTTCAGTAATGATTTATTTTCTTCAAGAAAGTCATGCAAATTGAAAAGAAATCTTACAAACTATATTAGGTTTACTCATTTTTTTAAAATGTGTATGTTATTGCTGATATTGTGAATGTAATCTTTTAAAATTCATTTTAAATAGGTTACTAATATAAAAAGACTATTAATGCTTCTATTTTTATATCTCCTTAATTATATGAATATCATTAACAGTTTTGACCACTATTAAGAGAAACCTTTTGGATTTTAAAACCAGATAATCAGTATTATCTTCAGGAAAAGACACTTTCTCTCTTCTCTCCATATTTATGCCTCTAATGTCTTTTCCCTGTCATCCTGTTTTTGAAGCACAGCAGTGAAAATGAGCATTTTATATTCCTCCTGGATTTAATAAAAATGCTTCTTACATTTCTCTAGTAAGCACAGGAGAAATCAGTGTTAAATTTAATCAAGTGATTGTTTTCAGCATCCATGAGATGATTACTAAGTTTGACTCCTTTAATCTGTTGCTGTCATAAATAGCATATAAATATCAAAATTCTAAACCATTCTTGCATTCCTTGAATAAACCCTGCATGATCGTTATGTAATACTGGTTGAATAGACTGCTGGATTTCAAACACTAAATTTACTTAGGACTTCTGCATAGGGGCTCCAAGGTGAGATTGGCACATGCATGCATGCATGTGATAGTTTTCTGATTTTTCTATCAATATACTAGCCTCAAAAATATGAATTTAGAAGCCTTTACAATCTGCATGTAAGCTACCTGAGCTTGACAGCTTTCTCTAGGAAATATATTTATAACTGTATTTTTTCTTCAAGCATTTTTTGGCTATACTCCACATTTTGTTTTCTATACAGCTCTCACTGACCTTGATTGACCTTATCATTTTCTTTGTTTTCCTTCCAAGAGTAATTTGGGTTACTTCTGGCTTTTGTCACCAATTTCTAATTTTACTACACTGTGATCTGAAAAATATGGCCTGTGTTTTCTGCTCTGGAGAATTTGTTACCATACATGTATGGAATAATATTATCTTCAGTCTGTTGCTATAAAAAACTGTATCTGGGACTTCCTTGGTGGTCCAGTGGTTGGGAGTCTGCCTGCCAATGCAGGGGACACAGGTTCAGTCCGTGGTTCAGGAAGATTCCACATGCTGCAGAGCAACTTAGCCCATGTACGACAACTACTGAGCCTGCAAGCTGCAACTACTAAAGCCCGCATGACCTAGAGCCCGCGCTCTGCAACGAGAGGCCACCGTAATGAGAAGCCTGCTTGCCACAACTAGAGAAAGCCTACACACAGCAACAAAGATCCAGTGCGTTCAAAACTAAATAATCTTTTTAAATATTTAAATAGTGATATGTAAAACAAACAAAAAAAATATCAAGCTAAGCTTCATAAGCTTGCACTCATCTCACACTCTAGTAAAGTAATGCTCAAAATTCTGCAAGCCAGGCTTCAACAATACATGAACTGTGAACTTCCAGATGTTCAAGATGGTTTTAGAAAAAGCAGGGGAACCAGGGATCAAATTGCCAACATCCGCTGGATCATTGAAAAATCAAGAGGGTTCCAGAAAAACATCTATTTTTTAAAAAACATCTATTTCTGCTTTATTGACTATGCCAGTGCCTTTGACTACGTGGATCACAACAAACTATGGAAAATTCTGAAAGAGATGGAAACACCAGACCACCTGGCCTGCCTCTTGAGAAATCTGTATGCAGGTCAGGAAGCAACAGTTAGAACTGGACATGGAACAGACTGGTTCCAGATAGGAAAAAGGAGTATGTCAAGGTTGTATACTGTCACCCTGCTTATTTAACTTATATGCAGAGTACATTATGAGAAACGCTGGGCTGGATGAAGCACGAAGCACAAGCTGGAATCAAGATTGCCAGGAGAAATATCAGTAACCTCAGATATGGTAGAAAGTGAAGAACAACTAATAAGCCTCTTGATGAAAGTGAAAGAGGAGAGTGAAAAAGTTGGCTTAAAGCTCAACATTCAAAAAACTAGGATCATGGCATCCAGTCCCATCACTTCATGACAAATAGATGGGGAAACAGCAAGAGACTTTATTTTGGGGGCTCCAAAACCACTGCAGATGGTGACTGCAGCCATGAAATTAAAAGACGCTGGGAAAATTGGTCAACCACTTGTAAAAGAATGAAACTAGAACACTTTCTAACACCATACACAAAAATAAACTCAAAATGGATTAAAGACCTAAATGTAAGATCAGAAACTATAAAACTCCTAGAGGAGAACAGAGGCAAAACACTCTCTGACATAAATCACAGCTGGATCCTCTATGACCCACCTCCCAGAATACTGGAAATAAAAGCAAAAATAAACAAATGGGATCTAATTAAAATTAAAAGCTTCTGCACAACAAAGGAAACTATAAGCAAGGTGAAAAGACAGCCTTCTGAATGGGAGAAAATAATAGCAAATGAAGCAACTGACAAACAACTAATCTCAAAAATATACAAGCAACTTCTGCAGCTCAATTCCAGAAAAATAAACAACCCAATCAAACAATGGGCCAAAGAACTAAATAGACATTTCTCCAAAGAAGACATACAGATGGCTAACAAACACATGAAAAGATGACCAACATCACTCATTATCAGAGAAATCCAAATCAAGACCACAATGAGGTACCATTTTACACCAGTCAGAATGGCTGCGATCCCAAAGTCTACAAGCAATAAATGCTGGAGAGGGTGTGGAGAAAAGGGAACCCTCTTACACTGTTGGTGGGAATGCAAACTAGTACAGCCACTATGGAGAACAGTGTGGAGATTCCTTAAAAAACTGGAAATAGAACTGCCATATAACCCAGCAATCCTACTGCTGGGCATACACACCGAGGAAACCAGAATTGAAAGAGACACGTGTACCCCAGTGTTCATCGCAGCACTGTTTATAATAGCCAGGACATGGAAGCAACCTAGATGTCCATCAGCAGATGAATGGATAAGAAAGCTGTGGTACATATACACAATGGATATTACTCAGCCATTAAAAAGGATACATTTGAATCAGTTCTAATGAGGTGGATGAAACTGGAGCCGATTATACAGAGTGAAGTAAGCCAGAAAGAAAAACACCAGTACGGTATATTAACACATATATATGGAATTTAGAAAGATGGTAATGATAACCCTGTATGCGAGACAGCAAAAGAGACACAGATGTATAGAATGGACTTTCGGACTCTGTGGGAGAGGGAAAGGGTGGGATGATTTGGGAGAATGGCATTGAAACATGTATACTATCATGTAAGAAACGAATCGCCAGTCTATGTTTGATACACAATGCTTGGGGCTGGTGCACGGGGAAGATCCAGAGAGATGATATGGGGTGTGAGGGGGATTCAGGATTGGGAACTCATGTACACCCGTGGTGGATTCATGTCAATGTATGGCAAAACCAATATAGTATTGTAAAGCAAAATAAAGTAAAACTAAAATTTATTTAATAAATAAAAATAAAAACATACTACATATCAAAAAAAAATGGGCCAAAGAACTAAATAGACATTTCTCCAAAGAAGACATACAGATGGCTAATAAACACATGAAAAGATGCTCAACATCACTCATTATCAGAGAAATGCAAATCAAGACCACAATGAGGCACCATTTTACACCAGTCAGAATGGCTGCCATCCAAAAGTCTACAAGCAGTAAATGCTGGAGAGCGTGTGGAGAAAAGGGAACCCTCTTACACTGTTGGTTGGAATGCAAACTAGTACAGCCACTATGGAGAACAGTGTGGAGATTCCTTAAAAAACTGGAAATAGAACTGCCTTATGACCCAGCAATCCCACTGCTGGACATACACACCGAGGAAACCAGAATTGAAAGAGACACGTGTACCCCAATGTTCATTGCAGCACTGTTTATAATAGCCAAGACATTATAGAAGCAACCTAGATGTCCATCAGGAGATGAATGGATAAGAAAGCTGTGGTACATATACACAATGGAGTATTACTCAGCCATTAAAAAGAATACATTTGCATCAGTTCTAATGAGGTGGATAAAACTGGAGCCGATTATACAGAGTGAAGTAAGCCAGAAAGAAAAACAGCAGTACAGTATATTAACACATATATATGGAATTTAGAAAGATATTAATGATAACCCTTATGAGAGACAGCAAAAGAGACACAGATGTATAGAACAGAATTTTGGACTCTGTGGGAGAGGGAGAGGGTGGGATGATTTGGGAGAATGGCATTGAAACATGTATACTATCATGTAAGAAACGAATCGCCAGTCTAGGTTCGATGAAGGATACAGGATATTTGGGGCTGGTGCACTGACTGGGATGACCCAGAAGGATGGTATGAGGAGGGAGGTGGGAGGGGGGTTCAGGATTGGGAACTCATGTATACCCGTGGCGGATTCATGTTGATGTATGGCAAAACCAATACAGTATTATAAAGTAAAATAAAGTAAAATTAAAAAAAAAAAAAACCAGAGACATTACTTTGTCAACAAAGTTAAGTCTAGTCAAGGTTACAGTTTTTCCAGTGGTCATGTATGAATGTGAGAGTTGGACTATAAAGAAAGCTGAGTGCCAAAGAATTGATGCTTTTGAACTGTGGTGTTGGAGAAGACTCTTGAGAGTCCCTTGGACTGCAAGGAGATCCCACCAGTCCATCCTAAAGGAGATCAGCCCTGGATGTTCATTGGAAGGACTGATGTTGAAGCTAAAACTCCAATACTGTGGCCACCTGATGTGAAGAGCTGACTCATTTGAAAAGACCCTGATGCTGGGCAAGATTGAAGGCGGGAGAAGAAGGGGACGACAAAGGATGAGATGGTTGGATGGCATCACCAACGCAATGGACATGAGCTTGAGTGAACTCCAAGAGTTGGTGATGGACAGGGAGGCCTGGTGTCCTGCAGTCCATGGGGTTGCAAAGAGTTGGACACGACTGGGCGACTGAACTGAACTGAAGCTTCATAAATGTGCAATTAAAAGCTCTATACACCAATGCTTTTGTGTTTTTGATATCAGTTTCTGAGTTGTATGAAATTCTACCAATATGTTTGGAAATTTGTCTATTCTCCTTTACATCAAAATTCTGTTGTTCTTAGCTGTTATATCTTCTTAAAGAAATATATCTATTGTCAATATGAACTCTTTTTCTTTTTTATTACTTTTGACTTTCACTTTTTTTTCCATATTACTATTTCTGCCCTTTCTTTTCAGCATTTCATGATGTATCTTTTCCATCGTTTACTTTTTCATTTTTTTATGTTATTTCATTTTAAGGTTATTTCTTGTAAAACAGAATAAAGCTGAATTTTTTTATTTATGCATCAGTTTTTCCTTTTTTTGAAAGTTGTATTAACTTATCATATTTGATGTTATTAACATTCTTGAATTTATTCATGCCTTATTTCATTTTTCCTGTTTATTGTGACTTCTCATTTCTTCTTTTTACTTCCTGCCTACTGTGTTGATTGTCTTTTGTTCCACTTAATTTGCCTCTAGGAAACTGGAACTAGTCATAATTTTTCTATTTTACTACTTGATAATCTTACATTCTTAACCAAAGTTTATTTTAAATGATAGTATTTTAGTTGTACTGAAAGGCCATCAGTATCTAAATCCTCCTCCTGAACAAGGCAGAAACCTCACTTCCTTCTCCCTTTAATCTCCTTTTAATAATCTAGAATTTTAGAGAGTGGATTATATGGTTAGTATTATTATTATCATTTTAGTTTTGCATCTATTATTTGTGCAACTATCAATAGTTTTTTTCTGGTTTTCTGCTTACCACTGTTCCTCTCATGTTCTCTCTCCATTTACATTTTCATCCTGTTGGCATTCATCTTCAAGTAACGCTTTCAACATGCCTCTGAATATCCAAAAATCTCTAACTATCCGAAAAGTATCTCTGAATATCCAAAAGGTCTTTACTCTTCTTTACACTTGAATGGCAGTCTGCCAGAATATAGAACTCAAAACTCAAAATCATTTCCCTCAAGTTTTAAAAAGTATGTGGCAAGAGGGAAGGGAAGAAGAAAACTAGTGTTTATCTAGTGCAGGCCATGTTGCCAGCTACTTTCACAATGCTTGTTAATTTACCATCATCATAATCTTAAAACAGTAGTTGGCCATTCCACATAAGTGGAAACTGAAGTTCAGAAAGATGTTCTCCTGCCAGAGTTACATAGCAAGTAAGTGCCAGGGATGCTTTTAGTCCAGTGTCATTGGACACAAAGCCCAGAATCTAGACTACTGCCTTCCCATAAAAATAAAATGCATATGTAATTTCAGATTTTTTAGTAATCTAATTTTAAAATGTAAAAAAGGCAGAATTCATTTTAAAAACACAATTTAGTGTAATAGGTCCAAAATATCATGTTGGCTGGTAATCAGTGTTAAAAAATGATCAAGGAGCTCTCTGGCTCTCTTTCTTCCTACTAAGTCTTCAAAATCTGGTGTGTCTTTTAGCCTGACAGCAAATCTTAGTTTGAACTAGCCACATTTCACACATCCCCTGGCAAGCCAGGGCTAGTAGCCACCATATCATAAAGCCCAGGTCTATGTCATGCTGCTTTTGAAAGCAACTACTATTCAACACTGATAGAAAGGGTCCTACGTGGGTAATTTTTTTCCATCCCATTTTGACATGAGGAAGTCTGAGTCTCATGAAAATCATCTTATGGCTTTTTTTTTTTCCTGCTAATTCCCCCTTGGTCCTCATGCTCATTATGTAGCACAACCTCTCCGCCTGGTCTAAGGAGCCAGAAGTCAGAAGCGCCTTCTTAAAGCCAACTGTTAATCCATTCAAAAGACAGATTAAACAGTTCCTCATTTGACACCAGCTGTGTGTGTATTTCTACACACGGCTGACTTCCTTTTTCAGGCAAGTACCTGGCCCCAGTTCAGACAAGGCTTTTTATCACCCTTGGGACAGCACTGGGGCTGAGGCAAACACATGATAACTTTCCTTTAGCCAACCCCCAAGAGTGATATGAGAAGGAAATAACACACACACAGCGATTTATTTTAAATCTCCGAAGCGTCCACCATTTCACGTCCGTCTGCCAGCATTTCCACTGAAATTAATCTCCCAGGCCCCTCACACAAGCTCCCTGGAGCCTCCTAATTCCAGAGTACCAACAACTTAGAAATGGGAGTTTTAAATAATAAAGTATACCCTCCCTCAATGGTGCATATAACAGGCTGACAGGCTGGGACAGTGGAGACTGGATCTCAGCCTCTGGGAGCTCCAAATCGCAGCCTAACTGATGGATCAGCCAGCACAGAAGAGTTGGGAGCAACCCCTGGGATCAACAGATCACAGTTCTGTCTTCCTTGAAAGCCGGGTGATTGTGGGCAAGTCACCCAGAGTCCCCAGCCCTCATTTCCTCCATCTCATTCTGAAAACCAGAATGCCTACTCCATGGGGCTGTTGTAAAGATTAAAGGATGTGATATGCATAAAGGCTCATTACATCTCTCTCGATCAAAGTTAGCTGAAAAGAGTTTTTAAAGCGCTTACATTTTTTTTCACCTTTAGTGAGGTGTAACTGACAGATGAAATTATATATACTTAAAGTGTACAATGTGATGATTTGACATCCATATACTTGGTGAAAGGATTACCACAATCAAGTTAATTAACATATCCGTCACCTCACATCACTATCGTGTATGTGTGTGGAGGGGAGAAAGCTTAAGGTCTACTCTCCTAGCAAATTTCAAGTATATGATACTGTGTCATTAACCAGAGTCACCACACTGTACATTAAAGCCCCAGACTTAGCCATCTTGGAACTGAAGCCTGTTCCCTTTGCATCTCTCCATCTTGCCTCACCCTCTAGTCCCTGGTAGTCACGCCTCTACTCTCTATTTCTATGACTTTGGCTTTTTTTCTTTAGATTCCACATATAAGAGGTCAAACAGTATTTGTCTTTTCCTGTCTGGCTAATTTCACTTAGCATGATGTAATTTTTTAAGAAATAGATTGATGCTAAAACAATGATCCTCAGGCTTATGTTCAAAAGCTGGCTCTGCTGCTTAGTGGGTTGGAGACCTTGGACATGTTTCTTCTTCTCTAAGACTCAGTCTCCTGGACTCTAACCTGACAGTTAAGGTCTTGGTCTCAATAAGGTTGTTATCAGAATCAAATAAGGCAACATATGCAAAGTACTTTGCATGATAAAAGCCACGCACTGAGTGGTCCATAAATCGAAACTATTATCACGAATGGATGGGATATTATAATGATACTATTTCCTACCTAATGTTTTAAGAAGCAAAGATTAATTCTAATTGGTGTTCCTGGAGGAATCTTACTTAACACACCAGTATACCTCAAACTCTTAAAAGTACAATATTAATCATCAACTGGCGACCTTTGGCAATAAAGGCATTTCATTTCTTTCGAAAGGAACTTAACTATGACACTAGTAGAAGACACATGAGACCTTCAAGACAGCCTGATTGGAAAGAGGTATCTAGGGCAATGATCCCTGCATAGCCAGAGCGGCAGACAAGCAGCCTGCTGGGGGGGCCAGTGCCCCAGCACACCCCGCCCACCTTTCTCCACCTTCACACTCCGCCACTTGTCTCTATCACTTCTAGTCTCTGAGTGGCATCTACTCCCATCACTCAAGATACATTCCATCCTGACCCCTTAGCTCCTGATGATAGCTCAACTCCTTGGCTCTGACCCTGGTTGGCCATTCGCACCAGACGAGCCCTGGGTGGGTTTCCCTTCAGCCTCCTTATGGACAAAATGACACTGATTTCAGCAAATCACAGGCAGGCTCCTTATTACCTGGGTGGCAGGAAAGCAAGATGAAGATGCTGCAAGACCCGAGAGATCTCATCTTTCTGGCTTAAATTAAATTTGTGCAGCAAATGAACAGAAGCTGGCGTGTGGCGACCGATTTCAATCTATCTGTCTACAAAGTGTTTTTCTGTTGCCCCCAGAATCTTCAGAAAAGTCAATGATGCCATTAGCCAGGAAAATGCCTCTAGCAGAGGAGCAGCTTGTTAGGGGATGATGACAGCAGGATGTACATAAAACGCCTGATAAAAAGCAGGCTCCTCAAAACAGAGGGCTTCCCCGGGGAAATCAGGGCTGGCAAGCTCAGGAGCACACCCCATCTGCCTCCACTCCACCGGCAGCCGCAGCCACCTGTGACCAGACGTCCCACCTTCTAATGTGCCTCAGGGCGAGGCTCTGCCCAGCTGGGTACCTCCCTTTCATGTCTCCTCGCTGTAATCTCACTTTCGCTCTCTCTTCTCCCACTCCTTGTCCATTTAATTATTCATTTGACAAACATCTCCTTCGCCTGGAGAGAGCTTGTTCTCCCTACTTCTCAGAAGAGCCTTCTTGGTGTACCTGCATCAAAATCATGGGAACTAATAATCAAAGTGCACATTCCCAGGCCTCTCCCCAGCTCACAGGCAGGGCTCATGGACTTGAATTTGTGACCAGACCTCCAGGTAGCACTGCTTGCTACACAGGAGGGTGCGTGAACCATTCACGTGGGGCTCCCTAGCCATGGGATTCCTTTCTCCTTTAGCAGAATCCCTCCCAGCATCTATCAAGTCTCCGTAACACCCTGTCCCTCATAACGGAAATGAGATCAGGGAAACCACTGCTTTAACAGATACACCCCTAAATGCTGTGGTTTACCACAGTAATAGTTTACTTCTCACTCAGATAATATTTCAATGTACTCAACAGTCATGGCTTTTCTCAAAGTGGTGACTCAGGGCTCAGAACCCCTCCATCTTGTGGCTGAGCTGTCTGCCAGAGACAGCTCCCCAAGTGTCCTCCACAGGGTGCCCACCAGAGGAGGAGTGTGGTGGACCACAGTGGGGCTTTTCCTGAGCCAGACTGGATGTGGCATTTCCCAGTTCTGTCTACATTCCTCCGGTCACAGCTATAACGAACCTCAAGGAATGTTGGGGAGTGGTCTGACTATGCGCACGCAGATTAGAGGATTCTGAAGAAAAGCTGTAAGTCTCTACTTCATACAGTTCATGCTAAAAGAAAAATTATTTTTGGCACCAGTTGACAGTCACCATAAACCTGCCAAGTGGAAGGAGCCATCCAAAGGCCTGAGAATTTCATTAAAATGGGTTGTAACTGCTGATGCTGGCAGGATCCTTGCCAAAGAATGGAAATGAATCAATTGATTCAATCCATTTTCTACCTCAACCTCCTGCAGGCTACTAGGATCATGCATGCTCAGTAGCCCAGTCATGTGCAACTCTTGGCGACCCTATGGACTATACCCGGCCAGGCTCCTCTGTCCATCGGATACTCCAGACAAGAATCCTGGAGTGGGTTGCCATCCCTCTTCCAGAGGACCTTCCTGAGCCAGGGACTGAACCCATATCTCTTATGTCTCCTGCATTCCAGGAAGAGTCTTTATCTGCTGAGCCATCAGGAAAGCCTGCATCTAGGACCATTCTAGGCCCTAAAGGTGAGTGGCAGCCTTAGGGTGAAGCTGAGGACCAGAAATGTCAAGTGTCTGCCAGGTGACCTGAAAAAACTGGCCAGCTGGAAATCTGACCACAGTTAATTCACATGCTAGGATAGAATATTCTCGACAGACAGGAGTATTCTGGTGAGGCCAGGTCACCAAATGTACAGTCATGAGTCTGTCACACTGATAGAGATCCCAGGGCAAATGCAAAACCTAGTGCCTCGAAGAATGACAAAACGATCAAAGCTCCCTCACTCTGGGGCTGTAAAATGACTAGGAGAGAAGTGAGATCTTGGAACTCTATGATTGAAATGAAAGACAGAAATCTGCTCCCGGTGACTTTTTGTCATGCGAGCGGCACTCAGAAACAATGAGAAAGGCACCAGAGTGTGGCATTACAAACTAGCATCTTCTGGGAGGAGCCTGTTTATATTTTCACTGGACTCAAAAAGATGCTGCAGCTCCATTTTGGCAAGAAACAAGGGAAAACAGGCTTTATTTAAACCCCAGCTGCAGTCCACATGTGTACAGATTAACAAACCATGCTCCACAGCTACATTTTTGCCAGAAATGCAGAAACAGCAAAATATAATTAAAGCCTCAGGCACACTTAAATCAGCATTGCCAGTTACTAAGTTTCTTGGTCAACATCTGGTTCAAGACCTAATAGTCCTTCGCCGTGGAGATATATGACACAAAGGTGACCTGGGACTGTTTTCTATAATAGTACCTTACATTTGCAAAGAATTCTGTTTCTATAGCACTATCATTTTATCAATACTTAGCAGGGTGGTTGGAACAATCAAGTCATTTCTTCTTTATCACCAGCACCATTATAATCCATAAAAATGCCTCATTTCACACATACATCGGTCCTTCCTAATCTTTGCTGCAAATATCCCTTATTCTCCACTTCACCCCAATGTTTCAAAATCATATGCATATTTAAACTACCATTAAGACTTCCCTGATTCATTCAACCTAATTATTTCCCATGGAGCTTTTTTGTGTCTTTAATAAGGTCTCTATTGAAATAAAATAATGGGTAATTGAATAGATGGATAGCTTTTTCAAGGGATGAATGGATATGTAGGTAGATGGATGAACAGGTAGGACATAAAGAAGAGAAAGAGCTATAGAAAGGTAGAAAGACAGGTAGTGTAACATTACAGTGAAATATTTGGGCCCTAGAGTCACCCTGAGGTCCAATTTCAGTTCTTTTATTTACTTGGTATGTGACTTTGTCAACATACTCAACCACTCAGTCCTCAGTTTCCTCATTTACATAATGGAACTAGTAATACATCCAACCAGTCAATCCTAAAGGAAATCAGTCCTGAATATTCATTGGAAGGACTGATGCTGAAGCTGAAGCTCCAATACTTTGGCCACCTGATGCGAAGAACCAACTCATTGGAAAAGACCCTGATGCTGGGAAAGACTGAAGGCAGGAGGAGAAGGGGATGACAGAGGATGAGATGGCTGGATGGCATCACCAATGCGATGGACGTGAGTTTGCATAGGCTCCGGGAGTTGGTGACCGACAGGGAAGCCTGGCGTGCTGCAGTCCATGGGGTCACAAAGAGTCGGAGACGACTGAGCAACTAACTGAACTGAACTGAATACCCTGCTACTTGTATGATTTGGGTTAAATGAAATTATTCATGTAAAATGCTTAGACTAGCATTTGATATAGTAAGCACACAATATACACGAGCTGTTTTTATTCTGATACGTAAATAGTGAGTTTAAAACAAAACCTACATACTTGGTTTTTCCCATTTACCTGTCTGTATGCAGTCCACAGGGTCATACAGAGGAAGACATGACTGAAGCGACTTAGCACACACACAAGCATTATGAAGACTCACCCATGCCTTGTGTAAAATTTCAAACACACCCATGAGGCTATGAGCTCCTTGAAGTGGGGACTATGTTCTGTTCATCGTTTTTTATAGCCAGCACAGTATCTTACACAGAAAATAAACAATGGATGTTTCTCAAAAACAGGACAGAATGAGTGACTACTTGTTAGATTTAAGTTCTAGCTGACCTAAAGAGTACCATAAATAAATTTAAAGTGTCAACTCTCTTCATCTTCCTTCCTTAGAAATAGAACTTAAAAAAGCAATCAAGGGAATATATGGCATTTGTGGAAATTAATGTCTTTTACTGCCAAAACTACTAAAACTGGTTAAGATTCACCAGGTATTAACAATATTTCAAATCCTAAAGTAGATTCCCTGAGATAGCACCTGAAGCTCCCTGATGGGACTGTTTAGAATAGCTCCTCTTGGGACTGGTTCTACTTCTCACGGGGTCATTATAGGCTCAGGGCTTTTGGGAGGAAGGGCCCTCAAGTCAGGATCTAGTACTGACTAGACCTGACTCTTGTCTTCTGAAAAAGAATGAGCTCCTTTACTGGTCAATGGGCAGATGCTCAGATGTCTTCTGAAATTCCTCATCATCCCCTTCCATCTGGACCAATGAACCAGGTGGTTAAGAGATGAAACTCAGATGTCTGGCTTGGATGGGATGAAGTTGAGGACTCAGGAGGGAGGGGATGTCTCAGTTGGACCACACAAAATCAGAGACCAAGACGGCTTATTTGAGAGGTGAATAAGGGTCAGGGCTTCCCTGGTGGCTCAGCTGGTAAAGAATCTGCCTGCAATGCAGAAGACCTGGGTTTGACCCCTGGGTTGGGAAGAGCCCCTGGAGAAGGGAAAGGCTACCCACTCCAGTATTCTTGCCTGGGGAATCCCCATGGACAGAGGAGCCTGGCGGGCTACAGTCCATGGGGTCGCAGAGTCGGATATGACTGAGCAACTAAGCACAGCACAGCACCTGGTATGTCCTGGTGGGCTGTCTGGCAAGAAAAGATGAATAAGGGAATGGGGAAAATGAGACATGGCAGGAGGAAAAGCCAGTGTGGAGGTACCTTATCAAAGTCACAGCTGTGAGAAATGGAGGCTTCATTCTACCACAAATCAGAAAAAACGACCATCCTGAAGAGGAAGAGGAGGAGGTTGGAGGGTTTATACATTAGCTTCCTTCCCTCATAGGAATGGCAGTCCCTGGTGGGGCTTCCTTCATATTTCTGGGCTATGCTTGTACCTGGGTTTATTCAGCTTCCAAGGTGTCAAAAGAGATCTAGAAGCAGAATGCAGAGAGGGGTGGGCCTGAGGTGGGGCCTTGTAAGTGCAAGCTGTCTAGATTTGCAAGGAACTGTCCAGCTCAGCTACAGCTGAAATCAGTGACAGGCCAAGGAAGAGTACACAGGTAAGGTACCAGAAGGCAATGGCAACCCACTCCAGTGTTCTTGCCTGGAGGATCCCAGGGACAGGAGAGCCTGGTGGGCTGCCGTCTATGGGGTCACAGAGTCAGACATGACTGAAGCAACTTAGCAGTAGCAGCAGCAAGGTACCAGAGGTGTCTTCCTTATGACATCAGCCCAAAGCTTCTTATCCCCTTCATTATTTGTTTCTTCCTCAAAAACTGGGCATCTCCCCTTCCTCATCTACTATTTGATTTCAACCCACCCTCGTTTGTTTTCAGCTTGTCATGATGAAATCTCAAACTCAATGAAGCTCAGTGACTGTTAGGTTGCTGTCGTGGTAATTGCCAAATCAGATGGTCACTCCTCAGCCCTTACGTTTGAGAGTTGTTGATATAACGGTGGCATTTATAGCCTTGGGGTTACACAAGACCATCTGGAGGAGGAGGAGGAAGTGGGGAGAAAGAGACAGGCAGTCAGTTCACTGAGAAATGAACCCTCCCAAATCAGGGATATGAGTCAAAATCAGCAAAGGAGCCTTCTGTTTCTTGTTCTCATCTCACCCTGCACACTCCCTCTCTAAGGGGTCTCAATCTAACTCATGACCTACTTCAGACCTTCCTGATGTTTGGTGCCAAATCTCCATCCGACTGCTAGTGTTTCAGAAGCTTCCCATCCCACTTCCTCCCCATCCCATTACTGTAAAAGAAAGTTCCTTCTCCCATCAGCCTGTTCTGATTTATAGAACCATCATCTGGACAGGATCTCAAGTCAGAAAAGTGGATATTGTCCTAGCCTTCTCCATCTCCTTGTCACCCCACACCTGGCCTCCACTGGCATGCCTCGTCTACTGCTGTAATATTTTCTCTTTCAGACCAAGTGATGTCAGCACGATGGCATCCATCCATGGACAAGAGTGCCTTTGTGGGAGCTGTAGGGTCCAGAAAGGAGAGTTTAGTGTGGTCCAAGAACATGGAGAGCCATTTTGTAAGGACAGGCCTGGACCTGGTGATTGACTCACTGACTGTGATCCAGGCTATAGTCTGGGAACAGCTCGATGCCCCTGGGATCTGTCTGCAGCCCTGCTTGGCTTTGGTCCTGTCACCAGCACCATACGCCAAGGGACCTGCATCACACAAGGCCCCTGGAGTCCTCAGTTATTCTCAAGATTGTGAATGACTCCAGACACCAATATGTTTGAGAAGTACTACCTTATCTCAAAAGTAAATATTTCTGTTTTAAAGTTTTGAAATTGCTGATAGTGCTATAAAGAATATGGGGTTAATATCCAAAATATATAAGGAGTTCATACAACACAATAGCAAAAAGAAAGAAAGAAAAAGAAAATCTAGTTAAAAAATGGGTAGAGGACCCAAAAGACAGTTTTTCCAATAAAGATATACTGGGTCAACAGGCAAATGCAAAGATGCTCAACATCATTAATCATCAGGGAAATACAAATGAAAACCACAATGAGATATCATTTCACACCTGTCAGAATGACCATCATGAAAAAGATCAGAGGCAAGAGTTGAGAAGGATGTGAAGAAAAGGGAACCCTTGTGCACTGTTGATGGGAATGTAAACTCATGCAGCCACCTTGGAAAACAGTATGGAGGTATCTCAAAAAATTAAAAATGGAATTACTATATGTCCCAAAAATTCACCTGTGGGCATACTTCCAAAGGAAATGAAATCAGAATCTCAAAGAGATATCTGTACTCCCATGATAGCCAGGGTATGGAAACAATCCAGCTGTTTCTCAACAGATAAATGGGTAAAGATGGTGAGATAGACAAGAATATTATTCAGCCATAAGAAAGAAGAAAATCCTCCCACTTGCCAACAACATGAATAAACCTGGAGCATATTATTCTAAGTGACATCAATCAGGCAGAGAAATACAAATATCAGCTGATATCACTTGTATGTGGAATCTTAAAAAGCCGAACTCAAACAGAGAGGAGAATAGGGGTTGCTGGGGCTGAGTGGAAGGGGAAATGAGGAGATATTGATCAAAGGGTAAAAACTTTCACTTTTAAGGTGAAGAAGTTCTGAGATGTAATGTAGAGCATGGTGACTATGGTTAATACTGTAGTGTATACTTGGAAAAAGAGCATGGATCTTAAATGTTCTCACCGTGTGCGCACATGCACACACACTCACACCGGCAATTATATGAGGTGAGGGAGGTGTTAGCCTGATGTGACCATCATTTTGCAATACATATGTGTGCCAAATCATCACACTGTACACCTTAAACTTATACAATGTTATATGTCAATTATACCACAATAAAGCTAAAAAAACCATTTCCTCTTTTACATCCATCTCCTCCTCTCCAACCCGATGTTACAGGCTTGATTCAGGACCTCAGCATTTCTCAGGAATTAAGACCATCATCTCGTAGTCTCTCTACCTCGTTTCATCCCTGCCCTCTCATCCTCCATCCATCCCACTGCTGCAATCATCTTTCTGTAGCCTAAGTCAGATCGTGGTACTCCTCTGCACACTATTCCCTAGAAAGTAAGGCTGAAATTCCAAAGCATCACACGGCCATTCAAGTGAGCACTACCGTGCCTTCTCAATGACATCAGGGAAAACAGGCTGAGATGGGCTTCATGCAACATGTAGCTGGTCTCTGAGTAGAGAAAATGGGAAGGCATAGTGCAAGTGAAGTTGGGAATTGGACAGATTATCAAGAAGTTGTTAAGAACAGCTTTGTCACCTTACTGAACTGCAGTGAATTCATTACTTTCTTATAAAGAGGTATTTGAGAAAATGTAATGTTTATGAAGCAGATATCACACCCACTGTGTTGATGCAGCATATGAAGGTCAAAGGGAAGGTATTAATCTACCTTACACTTTAAGAGGAGTCTATGCACACACACACACACACACACAACATCTAGGTCTGACTGGGTCTTTGCCTGACTTTCTGAATCATCCCCTGCCCTTTCCCAACATGTTACAATCATGCTAAGTCCATTTCTCTTTTCTCACTGGACTAGACTGTTTCATACAGCCCTTCTCTGGCATAATGCTGTCCCCGGTATTTATATTTCTTTCCTCCTTCTACCTTTTCTACATTAAAAATCCAGTTCAAGGACGCCCTTCTCCATATGTCATTGTTCCAGTATATATCGTGTAAATAACATTCTGCCGCAATCATTTGTTTCTGTATCTTTCTCTACTACTAGACTGAGAACTCTTTGAGAGGAGATCTTATTTATCCCTGTATTCTTAGAGCCAGCGTAGTGTGGCAGGCATGTGAGTAATGCTGCTTAATAAATAAATAAGTTGGCCATTTTACTCATGGTGGAGAATCACACACAACTCCCAAATACGGAGGCTGTTCAGTAAAGGTTTTGGATAAAGAGATCAGAAGGATCTTGCTTGCAATTAGAGCCAATTCAGTTCTGATGACCATTTGACAGCCCAAAATTTCAGACAACTGTGCTAAGATGCTTCATAAATGGATCATGTCAGTGCTAATACAAACAGTGGTGCTCTTAAATGAGGAGAAATTGTTTGAATTACAGTGACTGCCTCATTCCTGTGAATTCCCTCAGCAGCAACACAATCTGTTCACCTAAAGGGGGCTTTTGAAAAGCATCCCACGTTGCAAGGCTATGCTCGATATGATGAATAAATTCACCCAGAAACATCTGTTAAGGTGCAGCTTTGACAAGGAGGCAATGATTTAAGTGTAGTGAATTACATGGAAGTGCTTATCCAAATACTGTCCGATATTTGAAAATCATATTGTCTTCCCAAAGAATATACAGCAACAATAAGAAAAAGAGGGAAAGTAGAGATGGGTTAACATTTACTTGAGTGTCAGATATTGGTGCCCAGGGCTGTTATTTCATTGATGTTTAAATACGTTCTTTCAGTGCATCCTCATGGTAACTATTTGTAATTTCCTGACTGTGCTGTTCTCTTTCTTGTCTCTGTCATTTAACAGTTCCTTTTCAACCTCTCTTCTGTCTAGCTAAATGTTGCTTGTCCTTTAAGACACAGACCGGATATCAGCTCTTCCAAGAACCCATCTCCAGCTCCCTTGTGGCACCTCTTCAGAGCTCCCTCAATATCTGCATATACCTGTTTCTATCACATTGCAATGCAGTTTGCCAAAACCCGTCTGTTCCTCTTAGTGGACTAGGGGATCCTTAAAGATAGGATCATTGTCTCTGTAGCCCTAGCAACTAAAACAGGAGCTCTTCCTGAGCTTGCGCTTGAAAATGTGTTAGTTACATAGATGGGTCTACTCTGGGTGTTCTTAGCCGGAAATCACGTGTTCCCTTTCACATTGATGTGACGGATAATTTTACTTGTTGACTTGACTGGGCCACAGGTAGGATGCCCAGGTATTTGATTAAATATTATTCTGGGGACTTTCCTGGTGGTCCAATGGTTAAGAATCCACCTTCCAATGCAGGGGACACCCAATGCAGGGTTCAATCTCCACTCAGGGAACTAAAATCCCACATATCATGGGGCAACCAAGCCCGTGGGCCACAACCACAGAGCCTGAATGGCAACAAAGAGCCCGCATGCTGCAACTAAGACGCCACACAGCCAAATAAATAAATATTAAAGATAATTATTCTGGGTATGTCTGTGAGGGTGTTTCTGGATGAGATTAACATTTACATGGGTAAAGTGAGTGAAGCAGATTGTCCTGCCTAACGAGTGGGCTTCATTCAATTAGTTCAAGACCTAACACAACAAAGACTCTTGCAAGCCAGACAAAACTTCTCCTATCTGACTGCCTTCAAGCTGGGAGACTGGCTTCTTTCTCCTACCTTTGGACTTGAATTAAAACATCAGCTCTTCCTGGGCCTCAAGTCTGCAGGCCTTTGGACTGGAACTACACCATCACCTCCCTTGGTTCTGAAGTCATCAGACTCCAACCGGAACAACATCACCACCTCTCCTGGGTCTCTGGCTCGCCAACACTAGCAAGTGAGCCAGTTTCTTTAAATATGTATGCATATACACATCCTGCTGGTTCTGTTTCTCTGGAGAACCCTGACTAATCCACATGGCTTTTTATTGGAGTCTTTTTTAAATTTAAGACTACCATCAGTATTTTACCAAAATCATAGACTACAAATTAAGATCATTGGCTAAAACATTCCAAGCAAAATTTCTGGGCAAATAGTGCAAAAAAGCTATAGACAGAAACTGTTAACCCTGGGAACACATTCACTTAAGCATTCATTTATTACATGACTCAGGCATTTTGTACTCTTGTGGTCTATGGTCAAACCACCCTGAACGTGTGTGATCTCATCTGGACTCAGATGAGTAGAGAATTATTTTATCCCCACAAATTTCATCCTAATCTCCAGTATGCCAAAGAGCTAAAAACCAAAACCAAAAACCCCTCAAAACCCAAAAAAATCTTAAAAAATGCCACCTTCCTCATCCATTAAGGAAGCATTATATGATAGATTTATGAGCTGCAGTGTCACCTATAATTCTTAATTTTTGTAGTAAATTGTACTTTCCACTTCACAGCACCACATAGTATACAATTCCCAACATCAGTGCATCAGTGCCTGTGAAAATTCAGGTAACACAGCCACTGCATGCATGTTAATGAGGTATTTATGGTCAGCTCATCCTTCCTTCTACATTCACTTGCAGTGACTTATAGAAGGCTTCAATTCCATGCTTTTAAAAACTGCAGTTTTATATCCATCAGCTTGATACAGGCTGACATCTCTTGGGAGACAAGAGAATATTCATCATCAAGGATTCCCTTTCTCTTGAAATGATTTTCACCTTGACTTCTAATGTAATGTGCTCGCTTCATTGTTCTAACATCTCTAAAAATACCTGTGCTTCGTGGTCTGAGCTGGTTCATATTATCTTTCCTTCACCTATTAACCATCATTGGCAAATCTCTTAGACCTTTTCTCACAACAAAATTAGATTATGTATGTATCAGTCAGGGTTTGGCCACAAAAACAGAAACCACTCTAGGCATTTTGAACAGGAAGGGATTTGCCATAGGGAATTAGAGGATTACACAACTCCTAAAGGGTTCTAAGAATGAAAGTCAGGAAAACTGATCGGAACGTAAAGAAGTCACAGGAAGTGACCAATTCCTTGGTCAGTTGCACCAAGTCACAGGCACCAATGACGTCAGATACCTGTACTATTAAAGTGAGCAGTTTCCAAGTGTTCATCTACAGTCCCTGTCACTGCCTCCAACTTCCATGGAAAGATAATGGCTTTCCAAACCGAGATATCAGTAACAGAATGGAACTGGAACCCACATGGCAAAGGATCTGGGCAATATAGTTTCTAGTCTTTAAGCTCCTGCAGTACAAGGGAGAGCTCAGAAGCGCTGATATCTGACTCAGTATCCACAGAAGGTATTTAATACAATTGTGAACGTGCACAGTGAAACAATGAAGTGCCAAGGCTGCAGAGCCAAGCATTCACTCAGTGCTGGTAATGACAAGATCTAAGCAAAAGCATTTGGCTTAGATCAGGAATGAATAAGTGGGTAGGAAGAGTGGACAGGAAAGGACGCAAAGCCAGTATCAGGGTACCTTTCCAAAGTTACTGTTGTGAGCAATGGGGACACCACTCCACCACAAAAGCAGAAAAAAGTGACCACTCTCAAAATGGGAGGCTGGAGCATTTATACATTCGCTTCCATCCCTCATAGTGAGGGTAGATCCTGGGGTTAATTCCCTCTTATTTCTTGGCTGTGCTCATACAAAAGCCTACTAAATCTCCAGGGTGTCAGAAGAGATCTTGAAGCAGAAGGCAGAAAGGTGTGTGCTTTGGATGGGGCCTTGTAAGTGCAAGCTGAGTCTAGATTTGCAAGAACTGTCCAGCTCGGCTGCAAGCGAAATCAGAAATAGAACAAGTGAATATGACCCAGGTACCAGAGGCATTTTCCTCAAAAGGTCAGCCAAAGTCTTCCCTTCTCCAGAACTTCATCACTGGTTTCTTCTTGAAAGAGTAGCCATCTCCACTTTCTCACCTTCCATTTGTTTCCAATCCACCATGATCAAATTTCAAACTCAAAGAAGCCAAGTTGCTATTTGAGGGACGTATTGATAATTGCCACATCAGATGGTCACTTCTGAGTTCTTACGTTTGGGTGTTGTTGGTATAAGGATGGCATTTACAGCCATGGGAATGGGTAAGGCCATCTGGAGCTTTATGGATCTTTAGGAGTGTGGTGCCAAGAGTAAGCTCGGTTGCTCAGGAGGACAGACAGTGGACACCCTAGGTGGTGGTGGTGACTGAGGAATTCTCCCAGTGTCCCTCTGAGCTCCAATATGGTCTTCCAGCCTAATGAAACACAACATTAGGAGCTGTTCTTTGGTGTTTTGAAGACTTTTCTGTTTACCAGAATCTCCAAACACATTGCTAGAGAGTACCTGGGGCTTTCTTTCTTTCTTATTTTTTAAATATAATTTATTTTAATTGGAGGTTAATTACTTTACAATATTGCATTGGTTTTGCCATACATCAACATGAATCCACCACAGGTATACACGTGTTCCCCATCCTGAACCCCCCTCCCTCCTCCCTCCCCGTACCATCCCTCTGGGTCGTCCCAGTGCACCAGCCCCAAGCACCCTGTATCATGCATCGAACCTGGACTGGCGATTCATTTCATATATGATATTATACATGTTTCAATGCTATTCTCCCAAATCATCCCACCCTCGCCCTCTCCCAACATCACAGCAGGAATAATTAGCAATCAGTAGACTCCAAGATGGTTGCATAAATGGATCATGGATTCTGTGGTGGGAAAAGGGACCACAAGAGGTGATTAAAGACAGCGACTTATTATAAGTTTGCCCTACTTTGCAATCTGCTGAAGGTCTGGCCTGAATCCCAATACATCTCCCATAACCCTCTGAAAATGTGCTTCCTTACTTCTCTCTCATCATTTTCATTGTCCCAACATGGCCTTTCCTTTCCATGGGACTAATCAGAGCACCTAGAACTCCAACTTTAGGTCAGAGGTGAAAGAGGTGGATTACTTGAAAACCCATTTATTACCCAATCAGTCTACCATGTGAGTTATGACTGCATTCAACCTATTTGGATAAGAGCTAAAAATAATATTAATTAGACAGATGACATCAGTATACACAGTATATTATGACTGATGTATGATAGACTAATATTCAATGATAATATTGGGTTGGCCGAAAAGTTTATTCAGGTTTTTCTGTAAGATGTAATGGAAAACCCAAACAAAGTTTTTGGCCAATCCAACAGATCAAAATTTTAGGAAAAGATAATTGAACAAAGGAGTTCCAAGTGTGGGTGCTTTTCTGGGTGGTGCCAGAGCCCTGTTATAGCATTTCCTGATTGTAACTGCCCCCTTTTATGCACAGAAAAGATGAAAGCAGGACAGAAGTGAGGAGTTTGCATGAAACAATTTTAAGTCCAAAGCAGAGGCAAGTTTGGAAAATGTGTCAGAACAGACAAAACGGTGTGTCTTTTCGTCCCTTCTTTACCTGGGCCACTTTGCTCCCCCATCGAGACCCACCTCTCTGCAGGGCTGACACTACCAGGCAACTCTGTGCACCCCTCTACACCAGGGCTCCCCACACTCGGCACTGTTCCCATTCTAGGCCAGGCTTCTTTTTCCTGGGGGCTGTCCTGAGCATCATAGGATGTTTGGCAGTGTCCTTAGCTTCCCATGGGCTTCCCTGGTGGCTCAGAGGGTAAAGGGTCTGCCTGCAATGCAGGAGACACAGGAGTTTGATCCCTGGGTCAGGAAGATTCCCTGGAGAAGGAAATGGCAACCCACTCCAGTACTCTTGCCTGGAAAATCCCATGGACAGAGAAGCCTGGTAGACCACAGTCCATAGGATCGCAAAGAGTCAGACACGACTGAGCAACTTCACTTTCACTTTAGCTTCCCTGGTGGCTCAGATGGTAAAGAATCCGCCTGCAATGCAAGAGACACAGGAGTTGCAGGTTCGATCTCTGGGTTGGGAAGATTCCCCTAGAGAAGGAAATGGCAACCCACTCTAGTATTCTTGCCTGGAAAATCCCAAGGACTGAGGAGCATGGTGAGCTACAGTCCATGGGGTCACAAAGAGTTGGGCATGACTGAGCAACTTTCACTTTTCACTTTAGCCTCTACACTAGATGCCAGTAAGTATCTCTATAGACATTGTCAAATGTCCCCTGGGAAGGGCCTAAATACCCCACAGTAGAGGACACACACAGGCCCAAGAAGTCAATGAACCAAAGAGGACTCCAGAAGACTCTCCCACATTGAACACGGTGGAGAAAAGGCTGCTAGATTAGACGCTGGATGTCAGCACTGAATTTAGATGACTGTCAGATGTGGTTAGAACCCAGATCAATAACTGAAACAGACCCCGAGGGGTGTGTATTTCTCAGCTCAGGGGGTATGGTTGAGCAGGCCTTTTTTCTTTAAGTGGAGCCTTCAGCCAAAAGCATTTCTGCACAGCTCTATAAACAAATCTCTGGTTACCTGAGAAGCGAAAATCAGCAGAGGTGTTGGTTCCTTGCTGTGTTCACACATCTCCTTCAGCTTTCATTTTACCCTGGGCAATAACACGCCTGACGCCAGTCCATTCCTGACCTGCTAATGGGGTGCATTTTCGTATTTATCTGCTTTCACGTTGTCTGTGGCCTCTTCGGGAACGCTCCCTGATTGCTCTCCAATCATTTCCCACCCCTTTCAAGAACATTAGGTATTAACTCAAGCTTGTCAAATCTTATATGATATGTTCCATTCAGGAGCTAATACCTCATCAACCTTACCTGGCACTGGAAAATTCAATTTCTCAAGATACCAGCTGTTATCCCGGAGACCTTGCATATCTGCTTGGAAAAGCTAATAGGAAATGTTCTTGCTGAGCTCATTTTTTTTTTTTTGCAGCTAGTAAAGTTCTATGAAATATATGTAAAGTACACCTCAATGAATCTTAAAAAATAAAGAAAATGAATCCATTTATGACATGAAACCTATGTGCATCTGTCATTGCCCTAAAGAGCAAAAACAATAACAATACAACACACACATACAAGTTAAAAGATTTTGTAAAAGACAGTTTTGTGTGAAAGCTATTGTTGCTTAGTTTCCAAAACGAAACACTGAACTGTGGACTGGTCTTTGATAAAGGTTGGAGGCACATTTTGTTGGCTATCTAATCAAAATGACGTCCATCCTTTTGTCTGTTGTTACAGTTTCCAGCGCTGCAAAGTCAATCCACTGAGGTGCATTGTTGCAAATGGAATTTAACTTCCACAGGTCATTTTACAAGGCAAAGATAATCTTTGCTTAAAGACACCAGAAGTCTCCAGAGCTGTGTGTTTGGCTTTGCTTTGGTAGTGGTGCTGTTGGGCTTATATTTTTAATTGAGGCACACTTAACATAGAACATTAGTTTCAGTTATACAACATAATGATTCAATATTTGTATATATTGCAAAGTGATCACAATAAATCTAGTTAACACTCATATCATACATAGTTACAGAATTTCTTTGCTTGTGATCAGAACTTTTAAGATTTGCTCTCTTAGCAACTTTCAAATCTACTCCCTTAAAACTTCCTGAGTTCGACTCCAGTTATGAAAATATTCAAGAGACAGGAAGATCATGGTTGTGTATAATCTAGCAGCAGGTTACCAACTACAGTAATTTCCAAGAAGTGAGGAACATAAAAGATTGTTCAGGATATCTGCAACAACTACAGTGTAATACAAAAAAATCTATGAGATCTATGGATGCAGAAATAACAAGTACTGCGAATACTACTCTGCCTGAATTTATTTTTCTTTCAAAGCTTATATATGATTTTGGATTTTTTATTTTATATTGGAGTGTAGTTGATTTACAGTGTTATGCTAGTTTCAGGTATATAGCAAATTGATTCAGTCAGACACATACACATACATATATCTATGCCTGAATCCTTAACTGAAGGAAATGCCTGACATCAGTTAGAAGTTAATGAAAATAGAGATATTTTAAAATGTCTATTTATAGGCTTCTTGAATTCTACCCTTTGACTCCTAGATTAAGACTTCCTGTTCTCGTGGACTGACATTGTCCATTGCAACATGAAGGGAAAAGCAAGGCAGAGTTGAGAAACATTTCAAAGGCCACATGACTCAGATTTCTACCCAGTACCTGTTCCTTACCTCTCTGACCTCTTTGAGATCATCTACTAGGCTTTTTCCCAACGTTCATTCGGCCTTGACCTCATAGGCCCCCGTGCTTTCCCCTAAATACGATCCTGCCTCAGGGTCCTTTGCACTTGCCGATTTTCCTGTCTAGAGCAGTGTGGGGAGCTGCCTTCACATTTCTACATAGCTAGTTCTGTCACCACCTTGAGATTCTGGCCTAAATGTCACCCTCTCAGTTAAGCTCTCCCTGACTTAGTATTAATATTTAGAATTACAATCTATTATAGGTTCTTACAATATATTGAATAGAGTTCCCTGTGCTATACACTGTTTGTTGTTTATATACACGCTGCTGCTGCTAAGTCGCTTCAGTCGTGTCCGATTCTGTGTGACCCCATAGACGGCAGCCCACCAGGCTCCCCCATCCCTGGGATTCTCCAGGCAAGAACACTGGAGTGGGTTGCCATTTCCTTCTCCAGTGCATGAAAGGGAAAAGAGAAGGGAAGTCGCTCAGTCGTGTCCGACTCTTTGCGACCCCATGGACTGCAGCCTACCAGGCTCCTCTGCCCATGGGATTGCCCAGGCAAGAGTACTGGAGTGGGGTGCCATTGCTTTCTCCGACCATATACATAGTAGTGTATATATGTCAATCCCAAACTAATTTATCCATTTTGTAATAATCTATGATGGAGAAGAATATGGAAAAAGAATACACACACACACACATATATATAGGTGAATCACTTTGCTGTACATCTGAAATTAACACAAAATGTAAAAGCAACTAGAGTTCATTTCAAAATAAGAATTGTAATCTGTGCTATATGAGTTAATTGCAGCATGCCTAGAATTGGCCTAAGCTATTCTGCTGAAATAAGAAATGCATGTATATGGCACTGACCCCTGCTCAAGGCACAAACCCTATTAATTAATCATGGTGCTGTGTGACCATGGGTTCGAGAACTTTGAGGAGGTTTGTACCAGTTTGTCAGCACTGTTAATTGACAACAGGGATATTAACGATCTGTGCCTGGTCAGGGTGAGACCCTCAGAAGTCTCCACTGTTAAGGATGGTTAATCAGCAGAACTATGCACAGGGAACCAGCAAAATATGAGTAACTCCAGCCAAGACTCCATTTTGTGTTCCCGATTCCCAGAGGTGCTACGCACACATCTATGGCTCCTGATCAGAAAGCAAGAGTGCGTCGTGCCATAACCCTTACAGCTAGGGGACAACAGATCCCCACCCCTGGCTCCTCCAGATCCCTTGCCAGGGGACAGTCTCTGGTTGTGATGCATATTCTCATGTTAATGCTCTTTCTCTAGCGGATATTCTCTTCCTGCAATAAACTCCAGATTTTTAAGCACAGTCACTGAAGTTCCTCTGGGTCTTCTCTAGCAATCAAACCCTGTTGTACAGTCACCATCAGTGAATAATTCTGACCACAACTCTCCCTCCTCATCTGCTTTCCTTGTCTCTGTGGTACTTAGCACCATCTGACATAATATGTATTTTATTTATTGTGCTCATCATATTAACATATTTATTGATTGTCCTTTATTATTTTTTATCATTCTCTTGCTCGGGGACTCCATGAGGTCAGGGTTTCTGGTCCAATTTTTTTAACAGAAGTATTTCTGGATCATAACAGACTTTCTACATTATCTGATGAATGAATGAATGAATGAATTGAAGAAAGAGGCAAAGAAGAAAAATCACTTAGAGTTCAAGGCTGTTTTGGCCCAGCTCTGAGGCTGAAAATCAATACAGAGAAGCTAAGAAAGATGGACAATGATAGAGTGTGTGTTCACCTGCTGATTATACTCAAGTCAGTTATCATAAGGGACAGACATGTTGACTGACAGTTGGCTACAATAGGAATCGATGCACCTAATCTACGTTGACTAGAAGACCAAAACCTGATGTCCATGAAGGGCTGCAAGTGGCTAGGAGCTTCTCTTTCTGACAGCTATTCCAGCGTCTGAAGGCAATCAGCAGTTTCCCTAATATTTTGGCTTCTTATCGCTGGCAACATTCATCTCTAAATGCCTCAGTCTTTCTAGGCTCCCATGTGGACAGCTGATCTAGAAAACACAGCTTAACGCTGAGTGCTGCTTAGCTGAGCAAGAACCAAGTCCCTCCATGGTCTAGAGCTGCTGCTGCTAAGTCGCTTCAGTCGTGTCCGACTCTGTGCGACCCCATAGATGGCAGCCCACCAGGCTCCCCCGTCCCTGGGATTCTCCAGGCAAGAACACTGGAGTGGGTTGCCATTTCCTTCTCCAATGCATGAAAGTGAAAAGTGAAAGGGAAGTCGCTCAGTCGTGTCCGACCCTCAGTGACCCCATGGACTGCAGCCTTCCAGGCTCCTCCGTCCATGGTGTTTTCCAGGCAAGAGGACTGGAGTGGGGTGCCATTGGTCTAAAGCAGTGACTTCCAAATCTTCAACTGCATCAGAATCATTGGAGCAATGTTTTTAAATGCATGCTCCGCCCTTCCTCTGTACTCCCCACCCTGACTGGGATTCTAAATCATCAGGTATGAGGTGGGATCTGGAAAATCAGTGTTTTCCAAACTTCTGTATATGATTTTACAGTTGGGGAATACCTTCTCCAAATTGTATTATAAAGAATTAATGAAGTCAAAAGTGTTTGGTGATTTTACTATGCAAAGTACATGTACTCTTTTTAAATTATAAGGGAAAACTCCTTTTTTTTTTTTCCAAAGAATCTGGTTTCTTGATTTTTAATTTTTCCAAGTTCTTTTGAGATAAACTGACATAGAACATTGTATTAAAATACACAACAGAATTTGATACACATATACAGAGTGAAATGTACACTTTAAATCTACGTGACATACATCACCTCACTTAGTCATAACTGTTTTTCTTGTGATGAGAACTTTTAAGCTCTGCTCTCTTAGCAACTTTCAAAGAGACAACACTGGCTGTTGACTATCATCGCCATTCTGCACATTACATTTTTAAGCATCAAAGTGGTGAAGCCCTTTCAGAGGGGACTCTGCAGTGGCTCTGGGCTCGGGGAGTTGGCTGACACCATGTCTCTGTCTTCCAACCCTTGCCCTAGTATTTGAACTTCCAGAGGGAGAACAGAGCAGGCAAAAGGTGAAATGCACAGCCCTCTACGTTTGCTTTTGAGTTGGCTGGTCCCTGGATGTTATTCATAAGTTGCCAGGGAGGCCATGAAGGGGCTGGCTGACATGCACTTTGTCCACGCGTGAAACAGTACTTGGAAGAACTGTAGATGGGAGCAAGATCTTTTCCCGCAATGTGCCCCAATCACACTCCAAGACAAAGCTTTTTCTCCAGTTCTGTACTGCCACAGTGGAAAATGTAAGTCATTGGAGGTCACATACAATATACCTAAAGTGACCAAAGGAATCTACATCAATCTACAGCTCATGTTTAAGCCATTAAATGAGCCACAGTTAAAAGTGACATCATCAAAACCTCTCTCAACTCTCCTCCCCATCAGATATTCTTCTGAAGCAGTTGGCAGGAGCCAGCCTTGCTGTGTGTGGTCTAACCATTCCTAGAAGACAGTGGTGTCTCCTAAGAGCTGACTGAACTCATTTGGTTTCCCACTGTGCACTCAGTGGCATTCAGTTGAAGGCCTGAAATTGGCCACTGTAGGCATCTTTACACCACAGAAACTGATACTCACTACAAACCAGACGTTTGTTTTTTTTTTTTTTCCTGGAGACCTGGATGTTAAATGTTTGCCAACATAGCACTATCAAAAGCTACTGTCCACAACTGTAACTCAAAAAGATACATGTACCGCAATGTCCACAGCAGCACTCTTCACAACAGCCAAGACACGGAAGCAACCTGAATGCCCATCAACACAGGAATGGGTGCAGGAGGTGTGGCACAAACATACAATGGAATATTACTCAGCCGTGAAATAATCAAATAACATGATGGACCTAGAGATTATCACACTAAGTGAAGTAAATCAGACAGAAAAAGACAAATATCAAGTGATATCACTTACACACGGGATCTAAAACAGTATTGATACAAATGAACTTATTTACACAAGAGACTCACAGACATAGAAAACAAACGAATGGTTACCAAAGGGGAAAGAGGTGGGAGAGAGAAGGACTGAGCGTCTAGCACTGGCTGATGCAAACTACTACACATGGAGTGGATAAACAATGAGGTCCTACTCCTTAGCACACGGAACTGTATTAAACACCCTGTATTAAACCATAATGAAAACAAAATGTGTATAACTGAATTACTTTGCTGTACAGCAGAAATTTAAGACAACACTGCAAATCAACTATAGTTCAATAACTTTTTTTTTTTTTTTTTGGGAAAACAGCTACTGTCCATGTTCAGGCAGACAAAACAAAAATGTCATTATGTTGCCTCCACTAGTCAGGTAAAGCGTTTCCTCAAAGGCTGCTCTATACTGAGAGCAGCCAAATATCCAATACCAAGCAGGAGATGGCAAGGGTGAACATCGACACCTTAGGAATCAATGAACCGAAATGGACGAGAATGGACAGATTTCATTCAGATGATCATTGTATCTACTACTGTGGGCAAGAATCCCCTAGGAGAAATGGAGTAGCCTTGATAGTGAACAAAAGAGTCCGAAATATAGTACTTGGGTGCAATCTCAAAAACAACAGAATGATCTCGGTTCATTTCCAAGACAAACTATTCAATATCACAGTAATCCAAGTCTATGCCTCGGCCAATGATGCCAAAGAAGCCAAAGTTGAACGGTTCTATGAAGACCTACATTCCTGTCTTATTACACTGGGCAAAGCCATGTAGAATGGTTTCCCGTTCATAAAACTAGCAACAAGGAACAAGGAAATTGTTCTTAGAACAGGATATTGGTTGTGGAAGACAGATCCACTATTATCTCTACTCAGTTCCCCAATAAGCCATAAGGTAGTGCTATAGCATACAGTTTACGTTCGAATAAATGGCAATCTAGATTTGCACCTGCTGAAATTTACCTCATACATTACAGCCATGTACACTGGCTCTGGCTTACT
This sequence comes from Capricornis sumatraensis, assembly GCF_032405125.1. NCBI lineage: Eukaryota > Metazoa > Chordata > Mammalia > Artiodactyla > Bovidae > Capricornis > Capricornis sumatraensis. Next base: position 132,265,917 of record NC_091092.1, on the reverse strand, counting down.
TGGGAAAATATATCCACGTACAAAGTTAAAGTGGCCATTCTGCCATTTCAACCATTCGAAGATTCACTGTGGGGGAAAAAAAAAAAAAAAACCTATTGAGTCAAAATGTTTGATCTGGTGACCAAGATCAGATCCAGCCTGAAAGGGACAGAAAAATTTGACATGTATATGGCAAGATAAGTTATTGTGATATTTATTGTGCTTACTTTTCGGTGTGAGGTTAATATTCTTTACTGGTAATTCTGGTTCAGGGGTCAGCAAACTTTTCTGTAAAGGACCAGATAGTGAATAATTTAAGCTTCATAGACCATATGGTCTTCGTCACAGCTACTCAATTTTACCATAATGCCAAAGCAAACCTAGAGAATCTGTAAATGAATGGGCGTCCCTATGTTCCAGTAAAACTTTACTTACAAAAACAGGAAGCATGATGGGTTGGGGTCTGCTAATCATTCTTTGCCAATCTCTGTTCTAGATCACTGCTCTTCCTCCTCCCTCAAACCTCCCCTTTTAAATGAATATCATCAGAGGATACAACCAACCACTGCTCTGTTATGGTCCTCAACAAATGTCTGGGCTTTAGACCTAGCTCTCTGTCTTCCTCTTAATCTTCTATGGTTGTCATTGTTCTTGGCAATTTTTCTGCTCATGTAGAAGGTAAATCACTCTGCATCTTTACTTCTCTGTCCCTTGCTGCCTTCACTTCCAATCATCTTTTCCCTTAACCCACCCACTTAATGCACTGACTTTTTCTCAGAGTCTATCATCTCCAATAACCAAACTATCTCCAAAATCTGGATTTCGAGCCTCTCACTAACAGTCAACCCTTCTTGCTCTAACCCACGTGCCCTGGACGCCAATAGCGCTTGGGCTCACCGAGGTCACTGGGACTTCCGACCCACTGGTTCAACCACATCTTTACTGCCCACCAGCCTGTCCTATCTCTCCTCGTCCAGTTTAGACAGCAACCATACCCCTGTGTGCCCCCCTTAACCCTGCTGTCCCTCTTTCCCAGCTCTGGGTGTGGCTGGAAGAGAAACACCGGCAGATCTCAGGTGGGCACTCCGTGTACCTGGCTCTCTACTCTGTATGCTAGCACAATTGTCTGGTACCCGTTAACTGTTCCACTCTTAGAGACAATCAGCTCACATCTTTTCTACTCTCTGACCTCCAGAGTCACCTCCCCATACTCACTCTTCCTGTTTCACTGGAAAACCAGAAACTACCGGAGTGTGTGAGGCAGGACAACCAACATCAGTGTTTACAATGTAAATGCTCACGTATCCAGCAGCGGCATCCTCTAACAGAAGTCTGTTCCAAAAGAGGTGTCTTCTAAGCCAATGACGTTTAAACGCTTAAAACATCACATTAAAATGCCCACAGAGGCCTGCAGAACCACCTGATTTCACTGTACTTTAAAAAAGAAAAAGCTTTTCAAAAGGGCATTGAAAGTTGAAAAAAATCTCCTATCGCCTAGAGTGAGCAAAGAGGCCTTGGGTGGGGAGGAAAGTGAGTGGAAATCAATTTCACTTGCTTCAGCCTCACAACGGATTTTGCAAAGTAAAGGGTAGAAAATCAATCTTGGCAAATCAGTGAGAATTTATACACTTGAAGGAGTCGAAAGGTCCTGGAGGGTGTATCAGACAGGAGGATGTGCTCATCCAGCACATCCTTGAAGGTACAGCATGAGGGCAGGGTCGTTTTCTATGCCAAGGAGACCGTGCCAAGAATGCCTGCCATATTCCTCATCAAGATGAGTCCAGGGTGGAAGCCAAACCTGAACTCCATTTACCCAGCCCCTGTCCCCACACTCTGAAGGGTGGGGCTGGAGAAAGACACAGGAAGGCCTGGAAGCCTGTTCCTGACTCACCAATACAAGCCTCCAGGTTACATCCAACAGAAGACCCCTTATCCTACCTCTGATGGTGACCGCCTCTGGCCTTTGGGGGCTGCTGGGCTGTCTGATACAAGAGCCCTCCTGTGACCGCAGAGTAAATCCATGCTTTGGCGAGCAGGGGCTGGTCACTCCCAGTAACATCCTCAAGGAATTAGACTGGAAACTGGATTATGGAACATGGGACCTGAGCAGGGGGTAGACCTGGAGGCTCCTTGCCCTTTCTGGGCTTCCCACTCCTGGACATGGAGGAGACCTCACAGGTAAGTGCTGAAGGCAAGTCAGGGGAGGGAAGGACCGGTGTCCTCTGCCTGAGGGCAGCTGACCAGAAGGGGGACCAGTAGCAAAAGCAGTTGCATTTTCTAAGCATATTACTTGGTTTCTCTTTTGGTTCCTATAAACTTTCAGTGAAGTCTCCTGTAAAACATCTGCCTATTTGAAACTGTCCTTCCTTGTCTTGGTCCATTCAAGCTGCCATAACAAAAACACCAAAGGCTAGGTGGCTTAAACAGTAAGGATTTATTCCTCACACTTCTGGAGGCTGGGAGTCTCAGATCAAGGCATCGCAGGATGACGTGTCTGGTGGGGACTAGCTTTCTGACTCACAGATGGTCATTGTCTTGCTGTGTCCTCCCATGGGAGAGGAAACGAAGAGCACTCTGGGGTCAGCTTTATAAGGGCACTGATCCCATCATGAGGGCCCCACACTGATGACCTAATCACCTCCCAAAGCCACCACCTCCTTATACTATTGCATCGGGGATTAAGACTTCAACATATGATTTTGGTCCACAACATACCTAGATTTACAGAAGCTTCACGAAGGCCAGTTCAAGAGAGAGCAGTCCTCTGTTACCTCATCCCCAGGCAGGCATGCCAGTGACCTGGCACTTACTGAACAGACTCCAAAGGGAATGAAGGCAAGGCTGAGAAGTCCCACTTCTTGGCTCGACCCAGCCCTTCCTTCCTCATTGCCAAACTTGCCAATCTAGACTTGATGTGATTAAAGAAATTACGTGGTTCCTGACAGCCCTGTGTGAACTGCGGGAAGTTACATGACTTCTCTGTGGTTGTCTCCTTACTGTAAAATATGTAATACATTTATATCTAGGACTATTATAAGTATTATGAGTTGATGTTTGTGAAATTTTTAAAGAGCCATGCCCAACAGAGTGTAAGCACTATATATGTATTTGATAACGTAACAAAAATCCCCATTATTATATATAAGACTTAAGGTAAACTTGATACAACATTGATGGTGATTAGCCATTAGTAGGTATGGTAGGCAGAACTCTAAAATGGCCCCCAAGATTCTGGACCCCTGGCATACACACACCTTCTGCTAGTTATTCAATTAAATACTAATCTAGGCGCACATTTGAAGGATTCTACAGGTGTAAAGAAGGTTCTAAATGAGGAGATTGTTGAGGTAGGCCTGCCCCAATCATGCGGGCCCTTCAGAAGTGCAGAGAGTTTGCTCCAGCTGGTCACAATTGGGAGCGCAGGGAGATGCACTCCATCCATCCTGGAGGAGAACCGGCATCCATGTCATGGACTTCCTATGGAGGGGCCGACTGGGCAGGGAACCGTGGGTGGTCTCGAGGTCCTGAGAGCAGTCCTGAGCTGACAGCTAGCACACATAAAAACAGGGACCTGAGTCCCATGGTGCAAAGAATTGATTTCTGCCCACAAAGGGAGACCCCCTGAGCCCTGGGTGAGAACTGTAGCCTCAGTCAATGCCTTCAGTTCAGCCCTGCGAGCCCGAGGAGAGAATGCAATCATGCCATGCCTGCACCTCTGACCTACAGAAACTATGAAATAACAAATTCATGTTGCTTTAAGCCACTAATGCAATGGAGCAGGACCCTATGGGGCCTTCCTGGGACAGGCCTTCCCCCATATCCTCTGCTTTAGCTCCTTTCTGAAGCACCTAGATAATAGTATTTGATGCTCATTTCCTGAGTTGTGTTGCAGATGTAAAAAAACTTCCCCTGTGCACCAAATGGAAGATGTCCACTACTTGGTGACCATGAGCACACAGTCCCAGGCCCCCTGGAGCCTAAGGACTGATACAGCTCACCCCGTGACACACCCTGATACCTCACCATCAGCCAGAGAACTGTGCACAAGCTGATCACACACCCTGCGACCCCCCTCCCTCACCTGGCTTTTCAAAGGGCTTTGCCGGAACCCTTCGGCTTTTTAGGGCGGAGCCACCTCTCCTTGCAAGACCTCATGATAAACCTTTCTCTGCTCCAGACTCTGACGTTTCCGTTTCTTTGGCCTCACTGTGCATTGGGCACACCAACTTGGGTTAACACTAAATTTGTGATCATTTGTCTTGCAGCAATAGAGCACTAATACATTAGCCAGAAAGAAACAAACATACAGAAATCGCAAATGAGCGGCCGGAGGATTTTTGCTCAAAGCCCAGACAGCTTCCCCTCCACCCTGCCCAGTACAGATAAAGACTCTATCACTGACAAAGTCAATACAAAATACTTCCAGTTCAAAAAAAAACCCTTCATTTGCCACGCTGGGCTTGGTCCCACAGGAAGGCGTGGTTCTGTACTCACCAGTGTCACTGACAGAGCGAGGCTGAGTCACCCGTTTTAAGAGGCAGCAGGCTTGGGGCCTCCCAAGCTGGCTCCCCTGGCCTGGAGACAGCTCTCTCAAGCTTCATCTAAATCTCGAACAGCTGCCCGACTTTATGCCAAGACCTTTGACCTACGTACCTACATACTTGGCTCCACCTCCACTTGCAAGGCATGCTGGGAAACTAAGCGGGGGGCTTTAGGACCCATGAGCCAGTTGTTGCTCAGTTGTGTCTGACTGTTTGCGACCCCGACCCCGTGGACTGCAGCAAGCCACGCTTTTCTGTCCTTCACCATCTCGCGGAATTCAAACGGTAAAGCGTGTCTGGAATGCGGGAGACCCGGGTTCGATTCCTGGGTTGGGAAGATCCCCTGGAGAAGGAAATGGCAATCCACTCCAGCACTCTTGCCTGGAAAATCCCACGGGCGGGGGAGCCTGATAGGCTACAGTCCATGGGGTCGCAGAGTCGAACACGACTGAGCGACTTCATTTTCACATCCACTAAGGCAGTGATGTCATCCAACCATCTCTTCCTCTGTCGCCCTTGTCTCCTCCTGCCCTGTCTTTCCCAGAAGGCAGAGTATAATGATTAAGCACTCTGACTTGTCTTCTCTGGTGGTCCAGCGGTTAAGACTTCATGCCAATGCAGGGGTTGTGAGTTCGATCCCTGGTCAGGAAATTAAGATCCCATATACCTTGTGGTCAAAATGGAAGAAAAAAGGAGCTCTGGCTTCTGCAGAAAACAATGGTTTTGCCTGTTAACTGTGACGTTTTGCAAATTCCTTATGCCCTCAGCACCCCAATCTGTAAAATGGGGATAACAGAGTTGTGAAGGTTGGAGGTAAGACAGAACACCGGTGAGTGGGGCCTAGCCCTAGCAAGCCATCAAAACGCAAGCTGGTGTTTGGCTGATTTTGATGCTGATCTACACAAGCCCTAAAGCTGGGCTCTCATCAGATTATAAGTGCCCATCCCCATGCCCCAGGTCAGGCAGCAGACCACATCTTGGTCCCTTGTTTTGGAGCCAAAGTGACTGCTGAATGACTAACCACTCCACAATGGAACAAGGAGTATCAAACCCTGTCAATCAGCTGCAACATATACACGGAAAAAAAGCAATTGTCTTTCACTGGCTTCTTCTTGCTTTCTTCTTTCATTATAACCTGTGCTGTACCAACTGGTCAGCGTTACTACTGGATAAAAGTAAGGGAATGTAGTAAAGCAGCAATATGAGAGTGGGCTACATGAAATATTGGGAAGTCCGAACTCTAAAAACAAAGTAATTAACATTTTTAAAAGATGGCATCATGATGCTAAAAATTTACATCCCTCATTCAGGAAGGTGGGGTTCTAGTAAATGTCACTGAACCAGCTTTGATGATGGAATTTATGAAGCTGTGCCAGCCAGATCGTGATGATACAGCATTCAAAGGTATATGTCACTTATAAATATAACCACATCTCGACTCATAAAAATAGACTGCCTGTTTAAATAGAAGCTTCTTTCTGAACATTGCTAAGTGAAATAATCTGTAATTTTCCCAAATTGCAATGAGGGAGGTGGCAGTGTTATTTTCCCCCTTTCTGGAGATGACCATCTACTATTTGGATTTGCAGATTGGTTAACTGGCTGGAAGATCTGAGAAGCAAAACGCTGTTCTAGTAATTTTGTACAGTCCTGGGTTAAGCTCAGAAGACTTGACTGAGGGAAGATTAACACAAACGAGAGCCTGTCCAATACATTTTATATGAGAAACCAGGCTATATTTTTAAAAACTAGTGTTCTCAAAAAGAAAACTATTGCCCAGTGCCTACAGCTCTTTACTTCTTAGCAAATGATTGCCCTGACTAGAGTGCAAGATCTGGAAAGTCTGTATCTCTGCCCGTTTCCTTCACTGTTGCTACCCTGGTGCCAAGAATGGCACCTGGCACTGACTAAATATGTCCTGAATAAATTAATTAATGCAATTAAATGAATTAACAAGTGATACAGTGTTGGTGCTCATTTTCTGTCTAAATTCTGAGCAATTAAAAATGTGAACACGATCAGACCAAAAATGGGGAAAAAAGGAAAGGGAGCAGGGAGGGGATGTAAAGTCATATTTGAATTTGTGAGCATATTGGAAGAGACGAAGAAAACGCAGTGTCAATGGTGAAGTTTTCATTCCTGCATGGAAATTTCCAGAGCCTATGTTGTAAACCATCTTACAATGGGTACTTTATGACCAGTAACCTTTCTGCTTAAATGATCATGTGGCAGCAGCGCCATCTTCTGGGTAACTAGTTGGGCATTTTAGAATAATAGTGTAGAGTTGTTTTGTTTTTTCATATACCAAATTGAGTTTAGAATCACAGATTACTTAGAAAATATCTTTAGAGATCATCTAGGCCATATGTCATCTTACAGGTAAGGATTTGCCTTAAGTGGGTACAATATTTTCTTATTTTCTCTCGATCCAATGGAGCTCCAAATTCATGTCTCGGAGAGAAGACAAACTACAGCCATCATTGCTAAATTATATCACAGGTCTCATATAAATCAGAAACTGAGAGGCAGTTAAAATCCATTTGTCGAGCATCTGAAGAGTGCTGTCCAATAGGAATTTCTGCAACAACGGAGCAATAGAACTTTCTGTGATGATCTATACATGTCTGTGCTGTCCAATACAGTAGTCACTAGCCACTTGAGGTTATTAAACAGCTAAAATGAGGCTAATGATGCTGAAGAACTGGATTTTTAACTGTATCTTATTTTAACTAATTTGCATTTTTCAAAAGTCCCATATGGCGAGTATAGGGTTTCTCAACCTTGGCACTATTGACATTTGGGGCTTGATCATTCTTTGCTGTGGTGACTGTGTTGTACACTGTACGATGTTTAGCAACAGTCCTAGCCTCTAGCCACTGGCCACGAGTACCCTCCCCCTGGATGTTGCCAAATACACTCTCTAAGGGGCAAAATCACCCCTGGTTGAAAACCAGTGGGCTAGTAGCCACAGCATTGAACAGAACAGTTCTACAATATGCCTGATATGTATAGAACATTTTGGTTGAGAAAAAGAACTGCCCACTATCCTGTACTAAGGCAGTAGTGGTCTTGTAATAAGAACAAGGAAGGTTTAAAAAAAAAGTAAATAAAGTCAGACATAGTCACAGAAATGTCACACTTCTTTAATCTTTTTTCCCCACGAAGTGGAGACAGAGCCAGGATAGCGATACTGGAAAATTCTGCCTCCCTCACAAGTCCCCAAGTTAGCATCAGGAAACCTACACTTAACTAAACAAATTGACCTCCCTAAGTCTTAGGCTATCACCTAGGGAAGAGGGGACGAACCGCGCCTACCTGGTGGGGTTGCTCTGGGGACTAAATTAGACAAAGCATAAAGGGTTTACAGCTCAGTGCTTGGCAAGGTAAGATATTCAACACCATGGATATCTTAGCCACCCTCTTCCAGGCAGGGGACAAAATTTTTCATACCCTCCAACTAACAGCACAAAAGAACCTAGTACAAAGCTACAGATAAAAATCTCACTGAAAAAAGCAAAAACTTAGCTGAACTCTATAAACCTGACTTTACTTGAAAACCCCAGTGCTCTCAACACTCAATAACGTTTGCCTGTTGTCTGTGTCACCATTCCCTTGACACATTTAATTGTGGAGGAGAAACCGTTTCAGCTCCTCAGGGAGGTTGAGTTCAGAGATCTTATGATGCTGCTGGATCCCAAAGCACTTCCGAATTCTAAGGCGGCATAACTGCATCAAAGAAGAGGGCCCTGGAGAAAGATGATAAGACAAGTCACACATGGGTTTCACTGATCCAAGACTTTTCCTTTCCTTCACTAAAAGCATAAAAGATTTAACACTATTATCAAGAAATAATATAGTACTGCTTAAGACCATGCTCTGGGTTTAATAAGAGGTATTTTAAGGCCATGGTCTCTCTTTTCTGGTATCTAACTGAAATCAGGCAATTAGGTTTTGACTTAGAGAAATTTAAAGCTCGGTCTCACCAATGGAGGCTTATGGAAGCTAATTTCGAAATTACAAAGCTATGAAATCCCCCCAATGACAAGAAAACCCATGTTTAATGGTTTTCTTGTCTTTACTTTAAAAAAAAAAGTCCATATTTCTGGATGCAAATACTCTAATTTTATAATTTAGCAATTTTAAGACATTCAAATATAAGGAGCTATCTGTGAAACCTAAGTGTGATCTGAATTCATGTTTGTTTTTATATTCTGCATTTAGAGCCATCCCAGCGCTTCAGCTCATAGTGGAAAATGAACTAGTACAAACTTTGCACAGATCCAGCCAAGAGTTTACATCTTAAGATAGCAATTCTCAACAGGGCAGGGGGTGGGAGGGGTGTATTTTGCTCCCTAGGGACCCTTGGTACTGTCTGGAGACACTTTTGCTTGTCACAACTTGAGGGGTGGGCTATTAGCATCTAGAGGGTCGACGACAGGGATGCTGCTAAACATGTCCACTGTGCAGGACAGGACTGCCCCAAACTGGCCCAAAATGTAAATAGTGCTGAGCTTGAGAAGCCCTATCATAGGGTAAAAGGGTGGGAAATTGTTTCAGCCCCAACTCCTGCACTAAATTATAACAGAAGTTCTCTTTTGATTATTAAAAAGATTTTTTAAAGCAAAGCTGTATACCCTAAAGAGGGGCTTCCTTGGTGGCACGATGGTAAAGAATCTGCCTGCAATGCAGGAGATGTGAGTTCGATTCCTGGGTAGGGAAGATCCCCTGGAGAAGGGAATGGTAACCCACTCCAGTATTCTTGCTTTGGAGAATTCCATGGACAGAGGAGCCTGGCGGGCTACAGTCTATGGGGTCGCTCGGACATGACTAAGCAACTAACACTTTCCCTTTCAGGGCTTTCCTGGTGGCTCAGTGGTAAAGAATCCACCTGCAATGCAGGAGACCTGAGTTTGATCCCTGGGTTGGGAAGATCCCCTGGAGGAGGACATGGCAACCCACTCCAGTATTCTTGCCTGGAGAATCCCATGGACAGAGGAGCCTGACTGGCTACTGTCCATGGGGTCGCACAGAGTGGGACACGACTTTGCCACTAAGCATGTATGCATACCCTCAAGAATCCCATAAAGCAGTAGCCCTCACGCCAGACTTGGCAGAGCTGGGGGGATGTTGGGCCCCACCCCCGAGATGTTGCTTCAACAACCATCATCAGGTGAGCTGAGCATCTGGGTTTTGTACAGGCATGCACCCCAGGTCATTGTATTGTGTGGTCAGGATTGATAATTTAATTCAAAGGGTACAGTGGCCTGTGAATTTGATACCAAGCAGGACCCTGTGGGGCTCCTGAGCTTTTACAAAAGCCTTTCTGTGTCCCCATTTCTTGATTACAGGAAATAGGCTTCATTAGGCTTCTAAGACCTTACCTGAGTTCCAAGGAGCAGGTTAAAACAGGTGCTAGTTAGGGAAGGAGGGGATCCTGAGACAAGGGAGGAACAATAGTGCAGCCTTGGGCAGGGTCCTGATCCCCCCTCCAGGGATACACAGAACATACATTTGAGCAGTTTTACAGATAGGGAAACCCCCACCAGGTGGGAGAAGTTAAGTGAGTGCTGCCCACAAGCAATAGACCCCAGACCTGTTGGAACCGGAAGGCTAATGATGCTGACTTCCACTTACCTCACCACCAACCAATCAGAAGAATGTCCACGAGCTGACCACGCCCTCTTTGAACCATTCCTGTAAAACTCCTCACTGCCCCCTCTAGCTGGGAACACAGTTTTGAGGGCAATAGCGCACTGTGGCCCCCTTTGCCTGGCAAAGCAATAAAACTGTTCTTTCCTACTTGAACTAAAACTCTGTCTCCAAGATTCAATTCAGTGTGTCGGGCAGGGTACAAAGGCTGGATTAGACTTCAATTTCCTAGAGCATCACTGCAAGCTACAGGATAAACGGGGTTGATGGAAAACTGGGAGAGGTAGAACTAGGCACATAGACAAGGAAAGAAAGAAAGGAAATCTTTTCAATGAGGCCCTCACCACACATGCAGAAGGTCCCTGTTGGAATTTAGGGCACCTTCCAGACTATGTTCAGTGTACTCGAGGCATATATTAATGAAGGATTTCCTGGTGTACTCAAAGCACTTATTAACAAACTGCAAAAAGCATAGTGTGGGGAAACTGAACTTAACCTCATCCCACTAAAGCACATTGAAGGACATGACTAATCACATGTGCTAGATACAATGTCAGGGACAAGTACAGGAGGTACTGATAAACGAGTACAGAGAGCAAGACACCAGAGTAAGCCTGATAGAGACTTGGGCAAAGCAGGCCATTGGAGGAAACTCGGTGTAACTACCGATGGAAATTGAATATCTGCTATTTACAAGTGGGATACTGTATAACTAGAGCCTTCATTCCATATAAATAGAGCTGAAAGCTCACTAGTGCTTTGTAGCCACTTGTTGGCACCTGCAAATATTCAGGGGGCGTGGCTTTACTCCATAATGGAATCAGCTAATTCTATATTTATTGATGGGCATATTACTTTGGGGCTCCAGTTCTTTTTTTCCTGCATCAACACTCATGATGCTTTAAGACCAAAGTGCATTCAAAGTGGCTACTGTGGTGCTGTGGCGAGAGAGTCTCTATTAGTTGTCGCTGTGTGTCAGGAATAAACACTGCTTTAGCTGCTTTGGCGAGGGACGGGGTGGTCATATTCTTGAACTTCTTTCCAATGTGTGTGTGTCTACATAGATGATTTAATGACTTTAGGGGGGCCTGAGGCACTTATGCCTTTGTGGATCTCTTTCTCAATTGAAAAAAAAGAGATTTTACAGCTGGTAATTTTACAACTGTGTCCGTATAAAGATGAATATAATCCAGGTTGAGTTATAGTCATTTTTTTCCTTCTGATTTTAAAAGAAATTAAAACATTTCTGCAGACCCCTAAAAAAACAGCGGGCCCCACGCATTGTGCCATCTGGGCCTGCTGTAGAAATCTGCCCTGTCTAGATATAATTTTTTAAAACCAAGAAATCATTAAAACGTGGGCACAACTGCCCGGGGGTTACCCCACTGCTTTACATAAAGGGTTTTCTATTGGTTTGTTCCTTGTTTGCATTGGGGGGCCCAAGGCAGGCTATGACCCCCAAGTACCCTGGGGTGATGGGTGTAGGAGGAAGAAGGATTCAGGGGCCATTTTACAATTCTGCCCAGAACCCTAATTCTCAGCAATGTGGGGAGAAAATAACCAGATGACATAACATCAGAATCCTCCTGGTTGGGAAGCCTGCTTCAAACTTCCACAACCTCTAAGACTCAATGAAGTCTATACTCTAGTCAGATAAACAGGTCCTTAGCTGGCTGCTCTCCACCTCCCGGGACAATTAAGACTCTAACACAACATTTTTTGGCAACTATACCCCAATAAAAATTAATTTTTAAAATAAAGTAAAAACTAAATAATAAAATTTGTATCCTCACACAAAGAAAGATTGCAATCTGAAGGGTCTCTGCTCCTCACTCCCAGCCTACCCCCAACCCAGGGAAGTGCCTCCACCTCCTTGCACACTGCTCAACCCCAGTGTTTAGTTGCTTGGGTCAGAAGTGTCAGTTTTTATTTATGAAGGTATATGGGCTCAGTGTTGATTTAGTTATAACAGTAAATGTCTTCAGATTGCCATGGGTCATGAAAGCGATACTGTGTAATGCTCCATGAGTTGCATTCCTACCCACTATCCCAGAAACCTAATGCCCAGTAATTCGCATTAGGACATACTGGGGCTTGTATAACCTCAAAGAGGCTTCTGCCACATCACTCTAAAGCATGGCTTACAAATACCATATGACATCACTTATACGTGGAATCTAAAATAAGACACAAATGAACTTAACTACAAAACAGAAACAGACTCACAGACATAGAGAACAGACTTGTGTTTGTCAAGGGGAAGGAGGCTGGGAGAGGGCTGGATTGGGAGTTTAGGGTTAGCAGGTGCTATTATATATAGGATGGATAAACAACAAGGTCCTACGGTAGAGCGCAGGGAACTATACTCAGTATCCTGTGATAAATCATAAGGGAAAACAATATGAAAAGGAGCAAATATATATGTATAACTAAGTCACTTTGCTGTGCAGCAGAAATAACACTGTAAACCGAATATATTTCAATAAAATTAATTTTTAAAAATTAAGCATGTCTTAATTTTTAACATTTAAAAACAATATCTTAATTCTTTGAGAGCTGGCATACCCCTGAATGTTAGATCATCCAAACCAGCCTCTCTCCAACATGTCAAACAGCAGGATGGTTGTTTATTATGCAGCCAGTACTGTACCTTGCATACTAAATTATCTCAGCTCCCCACATTTGGGGAGGTGAGGGCATGATCCGTTTAATAGGATGCAAAGCCAGGATGCTCTGCCTCCTGCTAGAGCCCATGGGAGTCTCTACAAATTAAGGCTTAGATTCAGGTAAAGGAGAAGCACCTTCTATCTCCAAGAGCTGCCTCAGGGGGCTCTCTGGAGGCACCAGTTCCAAGGGTCGTTTGCCTTCAGCATTCCTGGCCTGGGTGTCTGCTCCAAAGTCCAGGAGCAGGCTGGCCAGCTCCCCACTGGATGCCCTGGCCACTGCATGAAGAGGGGAGTCCAGCCCCCGGCCCTGGTTCACATTCACTCCTAAACAGTCAGGAGAACAACAGAGTCAGTCAAGGAGCAGAGTGCAAGCACCCCCTTCTAAAAGTGCTGTGCCTCCACAGTGGGCATGGGAGTTCTCCAAGTCATCAGGACATGACTTGATTCCATTTAACAATATGGGGAAAAGGCCACTTAACAATATAACTAAAGGTATGACATGAGCCATATGGCAGATGAGGTTGAAAAACCTCACCCTTGCGCATCATACATAGCTGTGATAGATTTAGGAAAAACACTGGCAGTGTGAAAGCTGCACATTACTTATTACCAGAGCCCAAATATTAGCCGGCACAGACCAGAAGTGACGCTAGATGGCAAAATCTCATCTATGGCAATTTGCCATACTCACACGCCCAGAAACTCCGATGAAGTTTAAACTGGAGACTTGAGACCATGTGAACTGGTCTGTGAAGAGCAACCAATCATGATGACATTGCCTAGACTAGGGTGGCCAATCCTAAGATCACAGGGCAGGTGGCAAAGTCACCCTCTTTGGGGGTCAAGTGGATTCCTAGGACCATCCCCACCCAATTCTATCCCTACACTCTCAACAGAACCTTAGCCCAGCCTAGACACTGGCTCCCACTGGGACGTGTGGGGACATACAGCTTTGCATGAGCTGCTGTCTCTCTAGAAAAATGGGAATCTACGTCCAGTCAACAAATGTTAACTGAATTGTTATTGTATTGTTCTTAGCTTTCGGAGGGATGCCAATCTGACGCTTTCCTGACTAGGAGCTTAAAATCCATCTAAGATGAGAGAAGAGAGAGAGAAAACCAACCTCCTCCTGGTTCATAGTAATGGCTGCCAATTGAGTAGAAGGCAATGAGAACAAAAAACCTTCAGCAGAGGGAAAGATTATCTGATTTTTAAAGATAACCAAGACTCAAATAACTTAAAATGTGAAAAAGGGGTATTCCAAGTGTTGAAGGGGTTGGACAACAGCAGGAAGGTGAAAAAGAATGGTGGGACTTGGGCCTTTTCAAAAATATATCTACAATGGACTAAAACTGAGGCAAGTTTATTTCCAAATCAAAGACAACTGCTGAAGGTGGCCTAAAATTCAAAGGCCAGCCCTATCCCAGCAGCTGTGGGAGTTATGCTGGGACTAGTAATATCAATGGCCAGAGGAAGGGAGGCACGGGAAAGGGAGGAGAAACTAATAATCACTGAGGACCTTCCTGGGAGGAGGGACATCATCCTCAGCATGATTCTTATTGCAAGTAAGAGAACTCAAATTGAAACAGTTTTAAATAATTCCCCAGGGGAACACAGTCAAGATGAACTCTGATCTTGTCCAACTCCATTGCCTACACTTTTTCCTCTGCTACAACAGAAAGAGCTTTCAAATAACCTTGAATGTACTTTTCATTTATTCTCCTTGTTCTGTTGTGCTTTTGGTTTTACCTGACTCCAGAAGTTTCTTGGCACAGGCCACCTGCAGGTTTTCACAAGCCATATATAATGGTGTGCCCAGGTGGTGGATGTTTTGGTCAATGTTGCCCCCGTGAGCCACAAGAGACTCGATGCACTGCACGTGGCCTGCAGCCCAAAGTGGGAGAAAACAGTTAGAGCACTAATTCTCACAGCTAGGGAAACACCACCTTGCCCATATTCTGTGTGTTGAAAATTTCCAATGACTTAACTAGGAGCCAGAAGCTATGTTCTTTACTTAGACTAGCAAATGATCTTCAACACCGTCACTAGTTAACAGCGTGTTTCATAAGATGCCATCTGGAGCTCTGGGTGGAACTCCACGTGAGTTTATTAGCCACGGTAGGCAACCAGCAACCATCCACCTTTTTGAGTTGTTTGTGGCTTTGTAATCTGAGTTCAGAAATTGAAGTGAGAGTTGGGAAGAGGAATGGAAGAGGGACAAGGTGGACCTGAAGGAGACAGCACAGTGGGCCATGGGACAGGGAAGCAGACTTACAACCTCACCAAAAGCAGGCCCTGGGAGGAACTGCCCACCGTCCCGTAAGAGTGGTGGGCACTGGAGAGGCTTAGGAGATGGCGCCAAATCCAACATGAGTGGGGCCCTTTGTGGCCAACTATGTTGGGTGAAAGCAGAATCACTCTTCCTTGGTCTGGAATGCCATACTGAAACACTGCTCCTTTGCATTATCTAGTTATGCCATTGTAGTTCTCTGTGGATCCCAGGATCCCACATGGAGAACAAGTGCTTTGTATACCTCCTTTTCCCTCTTCAATCGTAAGATGTCCCTTGAAGGAGTGGGTGGAAAACTTCAATTCTCAACATATTTACCTCTCTTAGCAGCTTCGTGGATGGGGGACGCCAGGTCACTCGCCGGGTGGGGACTGGCTCCATATTGCAGAAGCAAATTCACACACTCATGGCTGCCGCTGACACAAGCGTTAAACAAGGGAGTGTGCCAGTCTACAGTGACACCATTCACCTGTAAGGAAAAACTCCAGGATGAAGGCAGGCAATGAAGTACCCTGGATTCTAACATAAGCTCCACCATTTTCAAGCTGTTTTTTCACTTATCAGAGCCTTAAATTCCACAGCTACAGGATGGAGACAAAAAAGAACAATTGCCACAAAGTTGCTGTGAAAACTCGAATGAAGTATGGGATGTCAGGCCCCAAGAATGTTTCTGAATATTTTGTCTCCTCCATGCCCTCCCCCAGGAACATGAACTTGGACACTAACTAGGATAAGTTGAACAGGTCACAAACTAATCACCTTATTTTAAACACTCTATCCTAGACCCACCCCACCCCAATCCAATTTCTGCACAGCAGTTAGAGTAACCTCTTAAAATTGTGAACATATTATTCTGTTTTAATTTCAGATGCCCCAGGTGCAAACCTGAAGGAGACACTCACTTCCAGGATCTCTCACGTTTGCACCCTCAGGCTCCTCTTTTGCCTCTGCTTAGTCCTGGCTCTGTTCCCAAGTTCGGGGTAAGTTTTCTTAACCAAAATATAAACCTGAGAATATACTTATCATGGCTCTCGGCTGCCCTCAGGACAAAGTCCAATTTCCTGGCATGGACAGCAAGCTTGTTTTGTTCTGACCCCTGTCCCCTGCTCTACCCTGCTGCTATAAGGGATGATTTGAAATCACACAAAATGCCCCCACTTTTACTTTGAGGCTTTTGTGTTTCTTTTTTCCAGTGGGTAGGAAGTTCATCATTTTCCCCAACCCGCCAATGAGCTGAGTGACTCCAACAGGTCCTATAGATTTCAACTGTGATGTCACTTCCTGCAGGAAGCATCTTTTCACTCCCTCTCTCCATCAGAAATAAACAGGTTAGGAACATTTGCACATGCATAATAATACTTATTATATCTTATAGCATGTGGTAGCAAAAAATGGCCACAGACTCTGTGCCCAGGATGCACATTCCTTTGTAATGTGGCTCTGCGACTCCTCTCATCACAAGACAGAGACTATTTTTTCAATCCTGGAATCTGGGCTTGCCCACATGAATCACTTTTTGGTCAATGGGACAGTTAACAAGTGTGATGCAAGCAGAGAGCTCACCCTTTTCACTGCTCTCAGAATCCCTGCGACCATGTGAACAGGCCCAGGCCGCCTGCTAAAGGATGAGAGACCACAGGGAGATTTTATTTCTCCCCAGACCTCCCAGTGGCCCCAGCCAGGGTCACCATGAAGCAGTCTGCTGCAGCCCACCTATTGGCTAACCCCAAATGCCTCCATGAGCCCAGCTGAGGCTAGCCAAAGCAGGCCAGACAGAAGAGCTGTGCAGACAACACAAGGAACTGTGAAATAAAGAAATGGCTACTGTCTGAAGTCATAAAGTCAGGTAGTTTGTTACACAGCAGAAACTGATGGATAAAAACAGTTTATTGTAATTGCCTGCTGTGGCTGAGATATTATGCATTCACCAAACTCATTCCCTCTCTCCTGGGCACACAGCCATACACTTTCCCACCTTCCTGGCAGTTAGACATGGCCTGAACTCTGGCCAATGGGATGTGAGTAAAAGCGACTTATGTCACTGCCAAGACTGGCCTTTTAAGTCTCCACTCACAATCCTCCATGTCTTTTCCTCTCCCAGCCATCTGGAACAGAGCACACGTGGGAGCCACTTGTTGAAGGCAGAGGAGCAACAGGATGAAAGGGGCCTGTGTCCTTGAATCACCCTTGGAAAACAGCCACCCAACCGGCAACACCCACATAGGGCTCTGAGTTGAACAAGAAATAAACTTTCATTCTGTGAGGCTACTGAGAGTTCAAGGTTTATCTGTTGAAGCATTTAGTGTCACATTCAGCCATTTACCCGTTTATCTGGTTGTCTCCTCATTTAGTTTAGAAGTTCCTGAATCTTTATTTAGAGTTAGACACATAATAAATGCTCAGTACAGACTGGTTGAGAAAAGATGAGCAATCTATATAGAATCTTCTGATCAGATTTTCCCATCACTTTTGAGCAAGAGGGGACTTAGTTAATGGAAGAAGTACTGGTCCCTACTTTCAAATTCAATGACTGTGTAACTTCCTTCTCTGCAATCTCATTATGTCACCCTGATTCCCATTCTCCAAATAACCACATGCCTTACCCCTCTCAGTCCTCCCAATTCCACAAAATATGCTATATAACTTTTTTGCTATTTCCCCCATTATTTTTCATATATACATATATATATATACTCTAAAGCTCACAGGCTAAGTAGCTTGTCCAAATTTCCAATGTTAGTAAATGGTAGAGATGGTCTGGGACCATTACTCAGGTCTTATGAAGCCAAATGTTATATGTCTTCTACAATATGTCACTACCTTCCAGCCATAGGAGTGAAGGCAGAAATGTAACAGCTATTTATTAGTAGTGACAGCTAAAGAAAATTATATAGGCTCAGACCATGACTTTCTAGCTACAAATGCAGTATTTCATCTACTGTTAAAGTAAATAAGCTTGATGGACATAATACTTTGGGGGGGGGAAACCCTCTTCATATTTCAAATCAGGCTAATAAAAAATGCTGGAAAGTATTTAGAAGGGATAGAAATAGTCATTTTTCAGTAGTGGCGTCGAAGATGGGGTTTGAGTTGTACTTACCTCAGCTCCATGCCTCAATAATATGCTTGCACAGGAGGGATGACCTCCAAGGCAGGCTTCATGCAGTGGAGACACGCGATCTGCCGTGATGAGGTTCACCGGCCACCCCTGGAGGAGGGAAATGGGCAGAGTGAGGAGTGCACTGGAACAGTTCTGGAGGGCTCAGCCATGAATCCACATTCTTTCAAAAGTTCACCTGGCTCACCTATGTGCTCAGTCACTCAGTCGTGTCTGACTCTTCGTGAGCCTATGGACTGTGGCCCAACAGGCTTCTCTGTCCACGGAATTCTCCAGGCAAGAATACTGGAGTGGGTTGCCATTTCCTTCTCCAGAGGACCTTCCTGACCCAGGAATCGAACCTGCATCTCCTGCACTGACAGGAGAGTTCTTTACGCTGAGCCATCAGGGAAGCCAATATATATTCTTCTGACTGCAGATTCATAAGAGTCCCTGACCCAGGTAAATTGTGTCTAGATTCCTGCCCCATAGACACTGTGAATACATGTCTGTTACATGAAGCCACTAACGTAGAGGGTACTTTCTTACACAGCAAAACATGACCAAGACAGTCCAAAGCGTTAGGTGAACCTCCATGGACAGAGAGGCAAAGGGACAATTTACACTCTCACTCCAGTAGTCTAGAGCTAAAGAAGCAAGAAAGTGTCTGAAAGGTCGTGGGGTTCTTCAACCTCTTGGAAAGTGTGCTCTCTAGGAGATGGATCCTGAACCTAATCCAAGCAGAACGTCAAAAGAACTCAAGGAGAGGCTCCACAGACCCCCTGATCTTGGAATATATAATCTATTCCTAACAGGAAGAAACCAGGTACAATAAAATTTCTTTTCCTTAGCATATGTCAATTAAGAGCATGGATAGTTTAATCAACATCTTGGTAATACTGGGTTAGTCAAAAAGTTCATTTGGGTTTTTCTGTAAGATGTCACAGAAAAACCCAAACGAACTTTTTGGTCAACTCAATATTATACCTTTTCTTCCCAGAATGCATGAAGGCTAAGTCGTTGCAGTCAAGTCTGACTCTCTGTGACCCTATGGACTGTAATCCAACAGTCTGTTGGAGAATCCCTCTGTCCAAGGGATTCTCTGGGCAAGAATACTGGAGTCAATTTCCATGCTCTTCTCCAAGGGAATCTTCCCAACCCAGGGATCGAAGTCAGGTCCCCTGCATTACAGGCAGATTCTTTACCATCTGAGCCACTAGGGAAGCCCAGAATAAATAAATTTTTCTGGAATAAATTTGCCTAAAATCATTCCATTAGATTATCTCACTCACCATCATCCCTAACACACATTCTTCTACTTTTGTGGGCCTTTTTTTCAGCCCCCCAGTCATGCTGTCCTTTGGGCTGTTACCCTCTGACAGGCAAGTCATGCATTTTGATATATCCCATCATTCTGGACACACACTTGAGTTCACAGGATCTCAGATCCAGAGATTTTTTTTTTTTAAGGTGGGTCTAGGAAGGGGTTCTGAGAGACTCAAAATAATCTGCTTGTAAACAAGAAACTTGAAAATCCATTTCAGCACTTTGCCATACTAGCTCTGCTGTTTGCAGGGAGGGACAGGGCTGTATCTTCCCTTCCTTCACAACCTCAAATCCCATCTGTATTAAACAAATGCTCCCTGACCCCTTGACTCGAGAAAAATTTGAATTGTAGCATTTATTCCCTTCACAAGCACTTCCCATGGACTTCACAGTGTAGCATCTTCTGTTTCATTACTGTCATTATTTTATTAAAGGCATTCCTCTCAAAGATCTGTTCTCAAATCCATTCTTTTCCCACTCTCAGCGTTCTCTGTTTATCCAGCCTCTTCCCCACACACTGGTAGAATACACCAGAAATTCACAGCAAAATGTTAACTGCATTTTTCTCTGTGCTACAGATCATGAGATGAAAGAAGACTATTCTTTAAAGGAATTCTTTATTAAGATTCCTCTATCACAAATATACTCCTATAGCCACTACTGCCATTTCAAAATCATTTAGGTGCTTATACATAAATCCAGGTAAATGAAAAAGCAAAAAAGAAATTATTTACATTCCAAAAATGTTCACCACTCATTACATATTCACATTACAAAGAAGTTCCTTTAAATTAAGCTTCCCTGTGCCAACTGAGGACTGTATTTACAGTTCATCACAGATATGCAATTTTGACTTGAAATGAACTGAGGCAGTTTGTCTGAAATATTGTCAAGTCTGAATCATATACCATTTAAGGTAATGTTTAACCCATTACTTCAGAGAGAGTCCAGTCTGCAGTGAGTTTTCAGAAAAAAACGGATCGAATAGCTGACCTTTAACTCTTCTATCATCAATTGTCTGTCCCCTAATCTCAGCATAGAGTCAGAAGTTCTGATGATTCCATGGGGCTGTGCAATATCAGGGCACCCATGGGTGACATAGTGCTTAGTACCTGGCAACTTTCTGTCTCAGCTCCAAATCATATACCTACTCAGACAACCAACTGACCACAAGAAGGTTAGGCTTTATCATTTATCCTGTCCACAGTTATCACTTCCTTCTCTACACTCAGCAGAAAGGAAGATCACAAACCTCCATCTCACTCACATTCATCCAAACACATCACTTCCTCCCTACTTTACCAAGGAGGTCAAAGCCATTTGATGTGAGAGCTTTCTACATTACCCTCCTCTCCACCCCTAACATCTCTTTATATTTCTCCAGTCTTCTTTTCTCCCATTGCTCCTTTCTCTGTGGGAGAAACTTATGAGCTCAGTCCAACAGCCCATGACCTCACCCGTCCTCCCACCACCCCCATGACTTTCCTTCATCTACCTTCTCATCTCATGCGTTCCCCTGCTCGCTCCTCTTCAGGTACACTTTCTTTTTGCTTTCAAAGTCCTCCCAGCCCTCAGTCCTGACCCTCTGAGAAGCATCCATTCAAGGCTCTTCATCCCTTCACTGGCCCCCCTTTTTATCCAAAAATATTCTATCCTCATTATCTCTACTTTTACACCTTCTCTCATTTTCTACCAACAGAATCCTGCTGATACCGCTTTTAAAGACCACCAGTGACTTTCAGAATCCAGTATGCCGTGCTCTGTTCCCCACCTCCTTCCACCTCTGAATTTGCAACATATTCATCCTGACCCCATGGAACTTGTGTCCTGGCTTCTAACACAGACTTCTACCTGAAATTATCTCCAGTCTCTGACTGCCTTTTTTCCTGTCTCTTTCACTAACTCTGTTCTTCTCCTCGTTACATCTCCTAATGCAGGCATTTCCTCAAAGATTTGCCCCCAAATCCTTTTCTTGTCTCTCAATACCCTCTATATATTACATATTGCTTTCAAATCTAAATCCCCAGCTCCAGTACATGTTCCTAATTCCTTGCTAAGACATAATCACCCAGAGACCCAGCTCATGACATAAACTTAGCCTTTGTCAACCAAACTCTCCTGAAAAGAGCTCCTTTTCTGCCAGACCTGATTCTCTGAATGGTACCACTATCTTCATTTCAAACCCAGGACTGAAATCTGAGAGAGGACAGCAGAATGATTACCGAGTTCAAATGCGGGCACCATCACCTAATTAGCAGTGTGACCTTGGGCCAGCTACTTTTCTCTCAAAGCCTCAATTTCCAACTGTAAAATGGGGACAGTTTCACCTACCCTAAGAGGTTGGTTATGAATACTTTAAAAATGATGTATGCGAAGTGTTTAGCACTCAGTAATTTCTAGGCAGTTGATATTTGAGGTTTCTTTTTATTCTTTATCCCCTGAGCCTTGAATGAGCTGCTAAATCTTTACCAGCTGAGCCACCAGGGAAGCCCAAGAATACTGGAGTGGGTAGTCTATCCCTTCTCCAGCAGATCTTCCCGACCCAGGAATCAAACTGGGGTCTCCTGCATCGCAAGTGGATTTTTTACCAACTGAGCTATCAGGGAAGGCCAAAATCGCTCAGTCATGTCCGACTCTTTGCGACCCCATGGACTAAACAGTCCATGGAATTCTCCAGGCCAAAATACTGGAGTGGGTAGCCTTTCTCTTCTCCAGGGGATCATCCCAACCCAGGGATCAAACTCAGGTCTCCCACACTGCAGGCAGATTCTTTACCAGCTGAGCCACAAGGGAAGCTCAAAAATACTGGAGTGGGTAGCCTATCCCTTCTTCAGCAGATCTTCCTGACCCAGGAATGGAATTGGGGTCTCCTGCATTGCAGGCAGATTTTTTACCAAATGAGCTATCAGGGAAGCCTGCTACATCCCAAAGGTCTGATATTTCAGAATGCCCAGCATCCTTCCTAGTATCCACCCTGATAGTGATTTAACCCTTTAAAGACTGCATGGAGCAGCATAAAGAGTTTTTATTCAAGAAACAAAAAAGTCAGTCCTCAATCTGTGTATGCAGTGGAACTTTATTGGGAAGGTTTATAGGGCTGTGCATTCAATCTTCAGGGGAACTTCAAAAAATAAAAAGTCCTGATACTCAAGCTGCATCCCAGAGCAACTGCAATACAACCAAAGGTAGCTGAATTCAGGCACTGGTATTTTTAAGATTTCCCATGCAACCCCAGCCCAAAGGGACGCTAATATGAACCATTAAATTAAGGTCACAGAGTATCCAAGGTTGCCTTAATTGCTTTATGCTGGCCTAACAAATTGCTTTGCTTTTTAAAAAATAAATTACTATTGAAGTGCAACAGATACAAAGAAACGTTCATAAATCCTCAGTGTAAACCTCAGTGAATTATCACAAAGACAATCTAACTATATAACCACTATACAGGTAAAGGAAAAAAAGCATTACCAGAAACCCACATATATCCTACCCAAATTACATCCACAAAGGCATTCAGAATAGTGGCTTCTAGCATGATAGTTTTCCTTGGTTTTGAATGTTTTATTAATTGAACCATGAAGTATGTATTTTTGTATGTATGCTCAGCTACTCTGACTTAACATCTGGTTTTCAAACTCATTCATTCATATATTTTCATTGGTGCATAGAGTTTCACTGAGTAATATACCAAAATATATTTATCCACTTACTTTTGATGGACACTTAGGTTGTTTTCAAGGGCTTTTTTTTTTTCTGTTATGAATAAGGCTGCTTCTTTAGTGGCTCAGACAGTAAAGAATTTGCCTGCAATGCAGGAGACCTGGATTCAATCCCTGGGTCAGGAAGATCCCCTGGAGAAGGGAATGGCAACCTACTCCAGCATTCTTGCCAGGAAAATTCCATAGACAGAGGAGCCTGGCAGGCTACAGACCATAGTGTCGCAAAGAGTCAGTCACAACTGAGCAACTAACACTTTCATTTTCACTTAGGTTGTTTTCAAAGGTTTTTTTTGTTTTTTGTTTTTTTTTGCTGTTAGGAATAAGGCTTCTATGAATATACCCGTACATGTTTTTTGATGAACTCATGTATACATATCTGTTGCATATAAACCTAGAAATGAAAGTGTTTGGTTGTAGGGTATAGATATTTGTAGCTTTAGTAGGTATTCCTTAATGTTTCCCAAATTGGTTTGCACAAATTTACACTCCCACCAGCAATGTATGAGAGTTTCAGTTGCTCCACATTCTTGCCAATACTTTGTATTATCTGTCTTTCCAAATGTAACCCTTCTAGTGGGAGTGAGTAACATAATTTTTTTGTAATTTGAATTACACATTTACTAATTTGACTAATAAGCACAATTTGATACATTTATTGAACACTTGGATATCTTTTTAAAAATTGCCAGTCCAAGTTTCTTGCTCATTTTTCTGTTGTCAGTCTTTTGTGTATTGATTTTAGGCTAGGAATAAGAGTTCTTAGTCATAAGTAGATAGATATCTCAAATATTTTCTCATGTATGGCTTGCCTTATTGCTTTTAAAATGCTGCCTTTGATGAACAAGTCCTTAACTTTAATGAAACCCAACCTATCAATGTTTTTGTTCCTTCCCACATACTCTTTCATGTCAAATGCCTTCCTCCCTCTTTCTCCACTGGCAAAATGGCCTTAAAAAAAAATTCCTCAACATAGTGATTCTGCAGGAGCTTAAAAAATGCCAATGCATGAAGCTTGGCCTAGGCTAAATCAGAATATCTAGAGTGAAGCCCAGTTGCTGTTTTCTTTTTAAATCTCACATTATTTTAATGTGAAGTCATGGTAAAGAATAATTAGTTACAGATTCAGTTTCTCCCTTCTTGGACCAAGTGAGAATTACTTTTTATAATTTCCATTTCTCTTTGTTATAGACATTTGCATGTTTGGTCTTATATCGCTTACTAAAGTATGTTTGTTTAGTTTGGCAGCAGTTTTTTTCAGTAGTCTTTGATTATCTGAAGCACTATGTAGATTGTAATAAGAAAATAGGTACTCTTCATTTGTGAAGAGTAACTAGAGCAGGTACATAATGTCACCTCAGTTAATTCTCTCAAACTCATATACAAGGTAACATAACAGACTGAATTTTGGGTCTCAATTCTTCACTCTCCTGTAACAGTGTAATATAGTCACACCCTTGTCATGACCTCATAGTTGACAAAATGTACTTCCTTGATCCTTGACTTTGGACTTGGCCATCTGATTTGCTCTGACCAGTGGGATGTTAGCAGATGTAACATAAGCAGATGAAAAGTTTTCTCTCATGGTTGGGCTTGCCCTGCTATGCTACAGCCTTCTGCCACAGGGAGAAAATTCCTCAGGTAGCCACTGGTCAAACAAGGATGGGAGATGAGTGCAGGAGAGCTGTACCCAACCCACAGCTTGAAGCCAAGATCAGTGCAGATCAGCTGATCCAAAATCTTATTGGCAAGAAATGTTTATTGTATTTTGCTACTGAGTTTGGGCTTTTTTCTTACACAGCAAGACCTGACTAATACTGGAGGTATTAGTCTGGAGGTAGGTATTGGAATGCTCAGGAGCTTCTCAGGTGGCGTAGTGGTAAAGAAGCCACAGGCCAATGCAGGAGATGCAAGAGACATGGCTTTGATCCCTGGGTCAGAAAGATCCCTTGGAGAAGGAAAGAGCAATGCACTCCAGTATTCTTGCCTGCAAACTTCCATGGACAGGGGAGCCTGGCAGGCTACAGTCCATGGGGTCACAAGTTGGACACAACTGAGAGGCTCAGCACACACAGACACACAGACACACACACTGGAACTTATTTTTTGAAGGTAGAAACTGGGGTTCCAAGAAAATAACTTGCTTAAATAATGCAAAAGTGCTTAAATAAAGACATGATTCCAGACATGAGTCAATAAACATATAAATACTGAATATAAACGAGTATCAGTCCAATTTAGTAAGTTATTATATAAAAGCTGCAATGATCATTTTTCACCCTATCAAATTAAGGCAAATGTTTCAGTTTATCTGAGAAGTAGCTTAACTTCATTTAGCTAGAGTTATGTGCTACTATCTATATTTCTATTTATAAGAAGCTGCTGCTACTAAAAACAGCTTAAGATAGTGACTTAGAGTAGTCTGAAATTTATCTTTAAAAATTGTCTTCTTATAGGAGGATTTCTTAGTCTAGATAGGTCTGTGAAATTGGAATTTTTCAAAGCACATTTATTAATATTTCCAGAATTAACACCTGAAATTTATCATGTCCTTCAATTGTGAATCTAGACCACAAACCACAATAGTTAACAGGACATCACTGAGAAGAATCACAGATATTTTTAATTGCATTGATTATTGCAGATATCTAAAGTAGCTCAAAATACATTCACCCTACTTAGAAAGTATGGTAATAATTAGAATCGCCACTAAATCCTCTTACTGAATGTGTTAATAAAGAAGTTCATATAGTACTATGTTACACATTTGTTTAATAGAGTTCCTCTATATTGTATTTTATGTATTTAAGACATTAGTCTGAGAAAGGGTCCTTAGATTTTGCCAGACCATCAAAGGGGTCCATGAAAGGGCCAAGAGCTCCTAACTTAAAAGGTCTATATCGTCTCTTCAGAGGACAAACATTATGAACAAAAATTTTATTGGAATTTTGAGTGGTGATTGAAACTATTTTTTAAAAAGCACCTTTGCTTAAGTTCCCAATAATTTCGAACCACCAAAATTCCAATTAATGTGTACTTAAGTATCCCATCGAAGGAGCAGAGAAACTAATATCAAACTGGCAGAGCCATTTCCACTGGAGATTCAATAGAATTGAACATTTCTTTGATATTTTAAGATGACATATTTTAAAAGACATTTTCAAGCATTTATTTTATGTGAAGGGTCTTCAACCTCAGCACTACTGATACTGGGGGCTGGATAACTGTTGAATGTGGAGAGTCATCCTGTGCAGTGTCAGATGTTTAACTTCCTTGGTCCCCAGCTACTAGATGCCAACATCACCACTACCCCAACCCCATTCCCACTCCTGCTCCCAGCTATGACAACCAAAAATGTCTCCAGACAATGTCAAATGTCTCCATCTGGGCAGAACTGCCCCAATTGAAAACCACTGCTTTACGTGATAATTTTCCAGGATACAGTCTATGGAATAAAGTGACAGCAACTTGAATGCACTAATTTGCCCACTATTCATTCAATAGAGTCTACAGAATCTACTTTGTGCATAAAATTGTACTAAACTCTAGTATTATGCCAGCCTCCAAACAAAGGAGGACAGCATTCATCTCATTCTGCTAAACAGGAAATTTACATCCTAAAATCAGACTATGACTTCTTTTCCTCAGTGCGGTGAGCAGTAGAACTTGCCTAATATTCATCATTTTTTTCCCCAAAAAATTATCTACCTGGTTGATGAGGCTCCTCAAAGACAGCAGACGTCCATGAATGGCTGCTTCATGCACAGGAGACCAATCAGATACAGAATCTGTATGGAAAGGGAGGAAGAGGTTAGTTACATCCTGCTATTGCACTTTAGACTCAGAGGCTCATCCTTGCCCATCAATAAGAGCCTAACTGGTCTTACTGGAGGGAAACATTGGAGTCAAGCAACCGACCCCTTTCATCAGGACTTTAGCATTTCTCCCCTCTATGGATGTTTCTTGAACACAGCTTATTTGAAATGTCTAGCTAGCTGAAGAAATAACTATAGTCTGCTTTCAAACTGAAGACAAAGAGGTGGACTGGGATGACAGATTACTGTACTTCGATTTACACACTGGTTTCAAAGGCAAATGATCCATTTAGTTAAATGAGAGCTTCACTAATTAGCAGCATTAGTGCATTAAACTGTGTTTGCCAGCCTAGTTTCCTGCATGAAATACAAACTCTGGCACCTCAGCAAACAGTGCTATATACTAATAGCAGTAATCATGTCATTACATACGCCATTAGGCTTGGAATCAAATCTAAACAAAACCCTATCTATTTGTAGATTACCTCCTGTCCCAATATCAAGCACAAATCAGACTTCAGTCTGACCTTGCAAGAGGGATGTGATTTCCCCACAAAGGCAGTGTGCCAGTGTGATTAGGAGAAATCTGTGAATTCAGACCCACTTGACTTCTTCTGAGTTGAACCTAGGTCTGTGGAGCAGAACCTAGCTTCAGTTCCCTTCTCTGTAAAGTCAGGACAGCGATATACTTAACCTATGGCTCAACTTCTACTAGCTACTATTATTATCCCGACCTAACACTAATTAGAGGGTATTGATTATACCCCACAGTCACTGCTATTTAAAATAGCAGGGACCTCCCTGGTGGTCCAGTGGTTACGACTTCGCTTTTCCATGCATGGGGTACAGGTTCGGTCCCTGGTCGAGGAGCTAACATCCTCCATGTCTCGTGGCCAAAAAACCAAAACATGAAAAACAGAAGCAATACTGTAAACAAATTCAATAAAGACTTTAAAAATGGTCCACATTAGGAAAAAAAAATCTTTAAAAAAATTAGCAAATGTATTCTCTAACTATACGCAAAGAATACACTTTCTTAGGAAAGAAGCCTGTAAAATGCACCTCAACACACTAAATGCTTCCCCCTCTTTCTCGTTGACTGGATGTGCCCTGAATTTGGCATAGACCTGAATTTTTCTCATCTCCAGCTGCATCTGGCTTCTAGAACAAAGGCAGGAAGTCAGAACATGAGGCGGCTAGTCTGCGCTTGCCACAACTCAGGCTCTGCCTGATTGAGTAAACACACGACACACCAACAAGGCAGGATGGTCTGATATCAGTCACACTTTGTGAATGAACTGTATCTCCTAAAAGTCCGAAGACCTGGAGAAGCAAGGCAGTTACTAAAGCCTGGCCAACGCCAGCCCATCGAAGAGGAGGCTAGAACACTTTGGACTTAACGTGTTGGCTGACGTGGGCCTGCCACCTGGAGCTATCAGTGTCCTGGAAAATCTGTCCCAGTGAGCACATTACCATTCTTCCAGATGGACTGACAAGGCTCTTAATAGAGAAGAGCAAGCTGAATGAACCTGCCTCCACACCATGCATCTAAGGCTTCCCTTCTGGGCTCATCATTGTGCCCAAGGTACCTTCAGGGAAATGACTTTCCCTAACTTCCAAAAACTCATGCTCAGTAGAAAATTAGAGTCCTTGCACCATTCTCTGAGGGTCCTAATGCTCTCAGGAGAAACACTACTGCTTCCAGGGCTTGGCATCTACAGTGCAGACAGCAGATACCGAAAGACTGATCCCCAAATTAGAATTAAAAGGATAACTCATTCTACCCTGTTGGTTCAAAGGCAAAATACCATCCATACAAACTGTTGAGTGAGAAGAGCCACAAGCTGAGAAAGATCTCAAAAATCAGTTGGATCACCATGTTTCTGAGGATTACGCCAATTTTTTTCCTTCCAAGTTCTCAGCTGCTAAGAAATATCACTGCCACACTCCTCAACCTTTCTTAAAATTAACTCAGATAATCAGAGTTGACAGCCAGACAGGTAATTTGGGTCCTAAACTGTAACTCTGTTTAGATTTCATGAAAGTGATGCAATTATCTTATCAAGAGGAGACCAAATTGGGCTTTACTTGTTTGCATTCATCACGGAAGCATGACTCCCTTTACTTAGGGTAAATAAAGAATTATGTACTTGAAGAAGTACATAAAAAAAGAAAAAGAAAAAAGTACATAAAAAAAAGACTACTTGAGGTTTTGTACCCATGCATTAGCACATAGTATTATTGGGTTGGCCATAAAATTTGTTCTGGTTTTTCCATACGTCACAAAAAAAACAAACGAACTTTCTGGCCAACCCAATATTTACAAAGTGGAGACTATCTGTGTCTTTAAGAAGCACAGGGTATTGTCCAGCTTTGATGATTTATCACTCACATATACCCCTTTCAAATACACAACTCAGTAGTTTTCAGTAGATTTCAGAGTTGTACATCTATCATCACAATTTTAGAACATTTCCAATATCCCAAAAAGAAACCCCTTGCCCAGCAGCAGTCACTTCCCCCAACCCCTCGCAACCATTGATCTACTTTCTTTCTCTATGGATGTGGGGTTTTTTTTGGACTTTTCACACAAATGGAATCATGCAACCTGTGGTCCTTTGTGACTGGCTTCTTTCACCAAGTATAATGTTTCAAGGTCCATCCACATTGGAGTATGTATCAGCACTTCATCCTTTTTTATGGCCAAATAATATTTATATAGATAGACAGACCAAAAAGCTCATAGACATTTGTGTTGCTTCCACTTCTTGGCTGTTACTAATAATTCTACTCTAAACCTTCATGTACCAATTTTTGAGTGGATATATGTTTTCAGTTCTCTTGGATAGACACCCAGGAATGGAATTGCTATATAATGTGGTAACCCAGTGTTTAGCCTTTTGAGAAACTGCCAGACTACTTTCCAAAGCAGCTGCACCACGCTATACTACCAGCAGCAGTACATGAGATTCCCTTCCTAAGTTAAAGTCCTTGCAGACTAGGATTAGGTGAATCTACCAGAGCATGCCAGTACTCCAGGCCAGAAGCAAACCTTAGGTTCTTGTATAGGTCATCTCAAACATATACAAAGACTTGAGCCTCAGCTAGTCTCTCAACACTTGATTATCTACAGAGTTAAAATTGTGAAAGGTTGACATTTTTCTAGCATTGAGAGCATGGACTTTATGCATAGTTCATTTAGCAAATGCTCTAATTTGAAACATGGATTGGTCTAACACTCTCTTTAGCTCTTAAAAACACTGATGAGATATCCAGGAGATGTTTCCAGAGCCCACATCACAAGCAGGCAATGAGCTACAAGCTCAACACATGAGCAATTAAACCCCAAAGCAGCTTTGCCCGCCTTGCTGCTGACAACCGGGAGAGAGTAGAATAAGCAGGAAAGGGGACTATTCCTGCCAGAACACGGATGCTGCTCACAGGTGGCGGCTATGGATGGAGGGAAAACTCAAAGTCACATTCCCTTTTCCACTGACCCCTGGAAATTCAAGGGCTATTATATCTATACAACACATCATTCGAGTGCTTGGTATATATTAAGAATTTTTCCCCAGTCCTTTATCAGCTAAGAACTGTTGGTTTTACTGCCAAGAAATAGATGCCAAATGGGGTCACTGGCAATGCCACAGATTCACTAGTGTAGCTCGTGGTTGACATGAGGCAAGGAGCTCTCCTCATGAAACAATGCCACAAGTCCTCCAATTAGTGCTGTTCAACTTACCTTTCTTTTAAATTGAGTCTCCATCAAACCCTGCAGCACATTAGCAAAGCTGCCATTTCATCTTTATTGCCATTTCTGGAATGATTTTTAAAATTTCCATTATTCAGAAGAGATTGAAAATGTACTAATTAGTACATTCTGAAAAGAGCTATTATTCATGAAGCTCTGAAAGCCTGCAGTGAATGCTGGGAGTAGTATCCACTGTTCCTCCTGGGAAACATTTTGCAAGGGCAAGGAGGGGAAGAAGGGCTGCGTTGCTCAGAGACAGTGGGAGCACATGCCTTCAGTAGGTTCAGTGGTGAGTACCAACACTGGGGAGGATCTGGGTGTTGTGTTGACAGTGACTGTGGACCTCGGTTAGATGGCAGGACAAATCAAAACAGGACAAAGAAACAGAGGCTCACAGTCACAAAGAGACAAAGGCCCAACAAGGCAACTCTTGGGCACATCAGTCCTGTCTACTGCAAATCTTTCTCCCAGTTCCATCACCCTGCCTCTCCTGTCTGCGTCTCTCTCTCCAGGGGCCTCTTCCATAGAGATCTCACCCCCTCAACCCATCCTGTCTGATCAGGCAAGTTTCCCCCAGAAAAACGGCCCCTGTTGAGGTGGCCCAACAGCTAAAAATCCATCCTAAGAGAAGAAGTCCTTCCTCGCCTCTTCTAGCCTCTGGTATGGGGTGTCCGTCTTTGCTTTCTTGGCTCATCAGATGCATCTTTACAACCTCTGGCTCTGCTGCCACAAGGCTTCATCCCTCTCTGCCTCCTCTGCTCTTCTTCCAGGGACCAGTCATGGGGTGGGCCCTCCTCCTCCACTGTGACCGCGCCTTAACTGATTACACCTGCGATGACTCTGTTTCTAACCAGGTCACAACCTGAGGTCCAGGGGGTTAGGACTTCAGCTTATGTTTTGGGGAGGGACACAATGTGATCAAAAACAAGGTATTTTCAGGGGAAAAGAAGGACATTCTATTCCCACTCCCCGGGCAGAAGGCTCAAGAATTCCATCTCTATAAATATTTTGTTGCCGTCTGTGTATCCTTTCCTCCCTTCCTCCAGAGGCAGCAGCCAAGAAAAGCCTGCCAGTGCAGGTGGGAGCAGCAAAGCTCCCCAAGGGCAACCACACCCCACTGATCTCTTGCCCTGGTCCAGTGCCAGGGGATTTGCTTCACCTGAGTTGAGTTTCTCATCAAGGCCTGGAAACAACATTCTGAGTGTTTCACATTCCACACTTCACCAAGGTCAAGGCTTCCAAAGCATAAATAAAGGCAATCCAGCTATCAGTGAAATTCTGCCCAAGGGGCAGGGCTGATGCACAGTAGGGAGAGAGAGCCTCCACTTGGGTAAGGGCTGGGAGAAAGTCTGGGAGGGCTTTGTGAGGGCAGTGGCTTCGAAGGGGCAGTAGTCTGTGGGTCAGATGTAGAGAAGGAGGAGTTGGGCAAGCAGAGGGGTCCTGGCGCCCACCCTTATGACTACTGCCTCTTGGGAAACTTATGTTCCTTTAGTCCCTGTGAAATGACAACATCTGAGTCTCTTCCGGAGAAAGCAATGGCACCCCACTCCAGTACTCTTGCCTGGAAAATCCCATGGACGGAGGAGCCTGGTAGGCTGCAGTCCATGGGGTCGCTACTAGTCGGACACGACTGAGCGACTTCCCTTTCACTTTTCACTTTCATGCATTGGAGAAGGAAATGGCAACCCACTCCAGTGTTCTTACCTGGATAATCCCAGGGATGGGGGAGCCTGGTGGGCCGCCGTCTATGGGATCGCACAGAGTCGGACACGACTGAAGCGACTTAGCAGTAGCAGCAGCAGAGTCTTTTCCTGCCTCTCTATCCAATTTACTGGTTCTCCGTCCTCAAATGGAAGTCTGTCCCAAGGCTCCATCCTTGGACTGAGCCATCAGACAATGTCTCCTTCTCCAGGATTTCAGCCCAGCCCCTCTGCAGAACAGCCTGAGGCCTGATTCCCAACCTGAATTCATTACCCAGCCTCTGTCCCGCACCTTCATGCTGAGCCCAGGGCACAGCCATTGGCACATTCACGTTCAAACACAAGTCCTTCTCCTCCCTATCTCACTCTGATCCCCAGGCCAGCTTCCCTTCACGACTTCTCTCTCATCCAGCCCTCTGAGCTGACATTACCCTAGGCTTTGAAAACACTGCAGTTCTGGCTGCCTTCTCTCCTTTGTGCTCTGCTTAGTCGCTCTGTCATGTCCTATCCTTTGCAAGCTCATGAACTGTAGCCCTCCAGGCTCCTCTGACCATGGGATTCTCCAGGCCAGAATACTGGAGCAGGTTGCCATGCCCTCCTCCACAGGATCTTCCCAATCTGGGAATCGAACCCAGGTCTCCCGCTTTGCAGGCGGATTCTTTACCATGTGAGCTACTAGGAAAGCCCAAGAATATTACAGTGGGTAGCCTAGCCCTTCTCCAGGGGATTCTTCCCAGGAATCGAACTGGGGTCTCCTGCATGGCAGGTGGATTCTTTACCAGCTGAGCTAATCAAGCAACAGAGCTTGATTTCTCTTTCCTCTGAAAATACAAGCCATATTTTCCCTTTCTCTGTCATTTCTGAAGCTTGATCCAGATATCAGCTTCACGCAGTGGTTCTTAAAGTATTGTCCCCAAACAGCACCATCAGCATTACCCGGGAGCTTGTTATACAGATTTCCAGGCCCCACCCCAGACCTAATATCTGAGGTGGTGGAGCCCAGCCATCAGCATTTTAACAATCCATCCAGGTGATACTGATGTATACGAGTTTGAGAAGCAGTGGATTAGTACAATAATTTCTCATAAATTCTCCACAATCTATCCTGACTATGGCTACCACATTAACTTACTTACAGTCTTTATTATGGCCAAGCTTCCACTCCAGAACCATCAATGGCTCCCAGTTCCCTGCCCCATGAAGGCTAAACTCGTCCACCTAGCTTCTGAAGCTACATTTTCAGATTTCATCTCTCCAGTGTTCTCATTAGACTCCTTAAGACACTGCAGTCCAGCTGTGACAGTGCCTGCCCACCCACACCCACCCAGCCAGCCCCAACCAGGGTTGGATTAGGACCTTTATTTATATTTTTGGCCACAGTGGCACAGCATGCAGGATCTTAGTTCCCCGACCAGGGATCGAACTTATGCCCCCTGCAGTGGAAGCATGGAGTCCTAACCACTGAACTGCCAGGGAATTCCTGGATTAGGACCTTTAGAAAACCTGAACAGTGAAAAGTGGCTAGTGCCCCTCTCTCAGGTAGAAATGAAAATAAACTCAGCTGTAAAATCATCATGCAGAAGTCAACCACATTACTGATTCTTCCCCATGTTGATTGGTTTGCTGCTTTAAAAATATATTTATCAAACCCATTTTAAAAGTTATTTATGGTGCTACTCTGCTTTCTACTGCTCCAAGTTCACGCTCAGTATCTCTGATTAATCCAGGTCTGCCTTGGGAGATCCAAATCCTACTTGCTGTTGAGGACTCTGCTCCTTTTATGAGGCCAAAGTGGATACACGAACAACTAACCTGAACAGTCCTGTCTGCTCCATGAGCCAGAGGGAAGACATTTTGTATTTCTTTGTGTGTGTGTTTTCCCCTTCAGCACCTAAGCAGTAGGAGAGTAGCCAGTCCTAGCTGATGTTAGGGTCCCTGCTTTTTGTCCCTTTGACCAGCAAGTGTTCTGGGCAGCCTCCCAGGGTGCTGAATATAATCATATAATCAGCCTCCTCTAATGTCTAGACCCATTTTCCAGAACCCTGTCAGTCAGCAGGTACCTGCTGAGTGCTCCCAGGAAATGACAGTTTCCCAGAGGTACAGGACTCTGCATTAACAAAGACACCATGAGACAGGGGAGAATCAACCTCTAAAACACTGCTCCAAAGGTTAAAAAAAAAAAAAAGGCTCCTTTTAAAGTGAATCAATCACGGCTCAATTTCTGAACATCATTTATAAACCCAGCCCCACCCAAATGCCACATACCTAAGACCTTTTAATAAATGTTTTAGCAGTGAAGATATTCCTTCCTATTTAGAAGTGACTTTCAAACCTCCAATGGAATATCAATGATATATTTGACCCACAAAAAATAACTTTACAGCTGACATTTCTCCTGGGGAATAAACTGTGATCAGTGGCTTGACATGGTCCATAGGACTCTGCAGAGAGAGGTGTACACATTCTGGAACAACTATGTGAAGGGAAGATACCAGCAAGTCATGGACATCTGTCCAGTAACTACCCCGTGGCCACATTTCAGATGAAGCCACTGAAATCACCCCACCCTCGTCTCTCTTCTATCTTAAGCACATTAACAGACCTCCCCAGCAGGCTGACAACACAGCCCCTAAACTCACCCCCCATCAATGGGTTGAAAAAGAGCCTCATGTCCGGGGGCTTGCTGCCGTTTCTGCCTGGTGGTTCACCATCCATGGTGCTCTCCTGGGCTGGTCAAGCTCCACACTCCACTTCAGCTGTTCAGGAAAGTCCAAATTCCATGCACCCCCGGCTCCTGGGAAATTCCAGGGCTGTGAGTGGCTGAGCGGCACCCTCCTGGTCAGATGGCAGAGAACAGGACAGGCAGGGTAATCTGAGTACTACCTGTGGTCAAACAGGCACATGCACACGGGGACACACACACACACACACACACACGCGCGCGCACAAATGCACGTTTTACCTCACAGGCTGGAGACTGCCCAAAGCCCACAACAGCCCCCCAGCCTAAAGTCTGCAAAGTTGCTGATGTCACGTCCTTTCCAAAACTGAGACCAATCAGTGAGGAAGCCTTGAGGTTTATCAGGAAGGAAACTCACAGTCTGTAACTTTGGGAGAGCCCAGGGAACAGGGTAGGGGGAGGAGACCGCTAGTCTGCTGCAACATTGTTTCCCTGCTGGATCCACTTGTTGTTTGGGGGTTTCTTGTTGTTGAGACAAGCCCCAGAACCCAGGAGCTGAGAAAGCTGGTTTTGCTGCAGCCCTGCTGAATTGCTTGCACAGCAGCTTACACAGCACGCCCTGACCATCTGCACATGTGGTTTCAATTTTTCTGGGAGTTTATGGGAAAATGTGTCTATATGTTACAAAAATGCACGTTTGGAAAGAACCTCTAGTTTCTACCTTCTGACTGCACGGGTTGCACTAAGTGTCCTGCTCACCCTCCTCCACACATTATATTTTAACTTCTAAATAAATAATTCAGGGTTGCTATTGGGGGAAAAATGGATTGCTGGGCAGCAAGGGGGCCTGGAGGTGAGCTGCTCTCTTTCAATGATTAGTTATAAAATGTTTTACTGTGTGAAGTTTTCCCCGTTTGCCTTTACAAAACATTTGGGGTTTTGTCCGTGTCTTTTCAAATACACCCAGCTTCCCCATACCCTTGGGTGCTGGCTCAGGCTGATGGCCACCCCTGGATTCCCATTCCCTCTCCAAGTAGAAAAGGACTTTCCTTCCCCATTCGGGAAGGCTCTGAGTTAGTCTCAAGCATAGTCTGCTTGTGCAGTGATCACCAATTATTTTTAATGTCAAAGATACAGCCTTACTGTTTCAGATTCACCAAGCCTCAGTTGACCGATGTGGGAGCCACTGTTTACAGTGTGAGGAATGTCCTGCATATTTTAAAATGCATTTTCCTGCATACATGGGGATACACATTTATTGCTGTACCTTTTCCACATGATTGTAATTATATTAACACAAACACTTTTTATACTTATTTTGTCTTGGGGATCTTTTCATTTCAGCAGAATAACTCAATGGCTCTGTCCTTTTCTTTATTCACTACAGCAGAGCATTCCTTAAGTATTTCACACCAAAAATATTTCATTATTCCCCTAATGATGGAGGCAGAGTGTTACCATTTTCTTTTACTACTGCAAAAATACTGCACTTCATATATTTCTACATATGGCTTCATGCACATATTGAAACTGAGTCCCCCTTAAACTCTGTTCCCCAAGTTTATGATTAACCTCTCTATTTGAAAGTATATTCCCTTTCTTGTCCTGAACCTGTGCCCATCAAGACAGAGGACTATTAAAGAAAAAGGGGGAACTGGAGCCCAACACAAGCCTCTGTGTCCCTGTTTTTAAGTAAAAGGCTTTTTGCTTTACTTTCCCAGGCCTCCCCAATATGAATTAGCAAGTAGCAAACGTGAACACTAGAAACAAAGAGTAGCTGTTAGGCTGGGGAAATGGTAACAATTTAGACTATAAATCTGCCACATAGCAAACTAACTGAACTCTCAGTTCCCTAAAAGATACAAAGGTCTGACACACATGCATAAGTTGTTTTTACAGGAAGCAGACCACCCAGATGAAAACTGATGACCACAAGCACGTAGACCTCAGACTGGTCAAAACCCAAAGGTTGATGATGCTTGAAACGTCATCATGATGCCAACCAATCCAAGAACTGTGCGCAAGCTCATCACACAACCTGCAGCTCCCTCACTCACACTGCCTTTAAAACCCCTCCCCTAAAGGCCATTGGAGAGTTCGGGTCATTTGAGCATGAGCTGCCCATTCTCCTTGCTTGGTATTCTGTAATAAATGCTATATGTTCCTTCATCACAACGCAGTGTCAATAGACTTTACCACACTGAGTGGACCCAAATTTGGCTCAGTGACAATAGGCAATTATTTCCAGAGGCGAGATTCCTAAGAGTGTGCCTCATACACATGTGATCTTTTCTACAGAACTAAAACACACAGGAGTGGGTACAAGTCAAACGAGAATCCCGAATGAGATAGATGGATGGTCTCAATGTTAATTTCCTGGTTGTGACAGTGTACTACAGTTTGCACAAAGTTATCATTGGGGGAAACTGGGCCAAGCTGTAGGAGCCCTTTCTGTATTATTTCTGGAAAATGCATATGAATCTACAATTATTAATCAGTTCACTTAAAATTTAAATACTGCCAAATTGCCACTCACCTAGATCCAGACATCCTGGAAAATGAAGTCAAGTGGGCCTCAGAAAGCATCACTATGAACAAACCTAGTGGAGGTGATGGAATTCCAGTGGAGCTATTTCAAATCCTAAAAGATGATGCTGAGAAAGTGCTGCACTCAATATGTCAGCAAATTTGGAAAACTCAGCAGTGGCGACAGGACTGGAAAAGGTCAGTTTTCATTCCAATCCCAAAGAAAGGCAATGCCAAAGAATGTTCAAACTACTGCACAATTGCACTCATCTCACATGCTAGTAAAGTAATGCTCAAAATTCTCCAAGGAGGGCTTCAGCAATACGTGAACAGTGAAATTCCAAATGTTCAAGCTGGTTTTAGAAAAGGCAGAGGAACTAGAGATCAAATTGCCAACATCTGCTGGATCATGGAAAAAGCAAGAGAATTCCAGAAAAAACATCTATTTATGCTTTATTGACTATGCCAAAGCCTTTGACTGTGTGGCTCATAACAAACTGGACAATTTTCAAAGAGATGGGAATACCAGACCACCTGATCTGACTCTTGAGAAACCTGTTTGCAAGTCAGGAAGCAACAGTTAGAACTGGACATGGAACTACAGACTGGTTCCAAATAGGAAAAGGAGTACATCAAGGCTGTATATTGTCACCCTGCTTATTTAACTTATATGCAGAGTACCTCATGCAAAATGCTGGGCTGGATGAAGCACAAGCTGGAATCAAGATTGCCGGGAGAAATATTATCAATAACCTCAGATATGTGGATGACACCACCCTATGGCAGAAAGTGAAGAAGAACCAAAAAGCTTCTTGATGAAAGTGAAAGAGGAGAGTGAAAAAGGTGGCTTAAAGCTCAACATTCAGAAAACGAAGATCATGTCATCCGGTCCCATCACTTCATGGCAAGTAGATGGGGAAACAGTGGCTGACTTTTTTGGGGGGGAGGTGCTCCAAAATCACTGCAGATGGTGATTGCAGCCATGAAATTAAAAGACACTTACTCCTTAGAAGGAAAATTATGACCAACCTAGAAAGCATATTAGAAAGCAGAGACATTACTTCGTCAACAACGGTAAGTCTAGTCAAGGCTATGGTTTTTCCAGTAGTCATGTATGGATGTGAGAGTTGGACTATAAAGAAAGCTGAGCACCAAAGAATTGGTACTTTTGAACTGTGGTGTTGGAGAAGACTCTTGAGAGTCCCTTGGACTGCAAGGAGATCCAATCAGTCCATCCTAAAGGAGATCAGTCCTGGATGTTCATTGGAAGGACTGATGTTGAAGCTGAAACTGCAATACTTAGGCCACCTGATGCAAAGACCTGACTCGTTGGAAAAGACCCTGATGCTAGGAAAGATTTGAGGGCAGGAGAAGGGGATGACAGAGGATGAGATGGCTGGATGGCATCACTGACTCAATGGACATGAGTCTGAGTGAACTCCGGGAGTTGGTGATGGACAGGGAGGCCTGGCGTGCTGCTGTTTATGGGGTCGCAAAGAGTTGGACACAATTGAACTACTGAACCGAACTGAACTGAA
This sequence comes from Capricornis sumatraensis, assembly GCF_032405125.1. Classification (NCBI taxonomy): domain Eukaryota; kingdom Metazoa; phylum Chordata; class Mammalia; order Artiodactyla; family Bovidae; genus Capricornis; species Capricornis sumatraensis. The sequence continues at coordinate 132,226,643 of NC_091092.1, read as the reverse complement.
ACTGCCCTCCAGCTCTATTTGTAGAATTAACTGAGAATGCCATAAGCATATATACATTGTTCACTATTGTATCAGGAAAGATCTGAAGAAAAATGAACCTTGTATTTGGCAAAGGGAGAAATTTACTCCCAATGTAGACTGGCTGTCGAGGAGTTAAACAGTGCAGCAGGAGAGCTGGAAAGCATCCGATTCCCTGAGCAAAATCTTCATAGTAAAGCTTCTTTATTTACTTTTCATTAAATTCCAAGAAGATAAGGTTTCTCTGTGTTCAAAGTTAACTTGATTGTCCAAAACGACAATAAAGAAGATTTGAAGGTTGTTGCCTTAGCATCTGGGAAGGAATTAATCACCATTTTATCTTCTCATAATGCTGATCAACACCTGTGGACACTGGAAGATGGGAACTGTTTGTTGTTTTGTTTTTAAACTATGTAACAACAGTTCTAGTCAGGAATTAGAAAAATATTACGAGGGAAGTTGATGTATTTTTAAGGATCCACATGTGGATAAAGTTGAACTACATGTATATGAGCTTTCATTAAAGAGAAACAGCTTGTCTTACAAGAAGCCGCAAGAGCAAAACAATCTACCAGATTTGAGTTGGTCTCTGTGTCTGTCTGCATGTTCAGGAAACTCAGCCCAGGTTAGGTAAGAAAAAAGAATTATGGCCTGTATCAGCAGTAAGGCCATAATCATTCTTTATCAAAAGCAGACTTAATATTGGCCACTGACTCTGCCCCACCCCTCACCTATAGATCTGTGGCTGACATCACTCATGGGATTCCAAGACTCCTCCTGACACCTTGGGGAGACTTGGAAGTCACCTTCAATCAGTCAAAGTTAGCCCCAGAGCTGAAACCTCTTGTCATTCCAGCCGGCAAGTTTTCAAGTACAAAACCTTTAAAACCTAAAAGGTGCATCTCTCCTCTGGTCATTTGGAGTGATCTGCTTTTCCTGAAAAAAAGTCCTGTCTTAGTTGTGCCCGCCTAATTGGCTCTGCACACCGAGCTGGCTGCTTTTGTTACTTTAGAAAGCTGTCATTCAATCTTACTCCATAGATCAGTGCAGTAAGATTCAAACAAGGATGTGTTTTTTTGAAAATCTGGCATAATGCAGTATTCTTGAGCAAACAATCGGGCAAATCAAAACTGAGAGTCTTCATAACAATGAGCTTGAACTCTTCAAAAATGCCAGTGGGGTGGCATAAAACCCAGAAGTGGTGGGGGAGGCTTTCTAAATGACAGGAGAATGAAGAGACTTGATCAGTAAATGTGATGATCCTTGATTGGATCCTGATTAGGGAGGATAAGGCATAAAAGACATCAGTGCTACAACTACAGAAATTTAAATATAGATGTATATCGGATACTCCAAGTGCATCAATGTCAAGCTTCCTGCGTGTGATCACTGCATTGCCCACGCTTATGTCAAAGAAGCTGTGTTCTTAGGACATGCTTACTTGAAGTACTCAGTGCAGAGCCTTGTGGAAGCGTGATCCAAGGGGAGAAACGTGTGTCCCTATGTACATATTTTGCACCAAATAGAAACACTTGGGACTTCCTTGGTGGTCCAGTAGTTAAGACTCTGTCCTCCCAATGTAGGGAGCCCAAGTTTGATTTCTGGTCAGGGAACTAAGATCCCACATGCCACAACTAAAACCTGGGGCAGCCTAATAATTATTTTTTTTAAAAGAAAAAGTTAACATAAGCTCTATGGTCAAACTGCTTGAGTATATGTAAAGTCAGCACTGCCAATTCTGTTCACAAGCCACTGTCATTCCTCATAAACCCAGCAGCCCCATGTCCCAGGACCTTGGGCTGATTGGGAACATTGTTTTCATTACACTGTTATGCAGGTTTGTAAAACAAACCACAGCCTGTCTTTATTAAAATGTTTGATATTTTGGTCATTGGGGACCTTTTTCCCTTAACATTTGAATTTTGTTAATACTGCACGATTTTTCTCCTGATAACATTTTTCGGTGCCCCCTTAAATTTTTTGCCTCATTCACCTCCTCCTAATCATAGCCCTGGTGAAGAATTATAAAACTCACAGTTTACTCACAAAGGGTTCATTAAAAAAAATATGTATATAGGTATTCATTATTCATGGGCCTACTTATATATGTGTGTATACACACATTCATACAAATATGTATATATATATATATATATATACACATACATATGTTCATATATACATACAAAAAGGCATAAGCAAATGTGGCAAATCTTATCAACTGACAAATTGAAGTGATAGATGGACAAATATTCATTGTATTATTCTTGCAAGTTTTTTGCAAGTTGAAAGATTTTCAAGACATAACGATGGCAGGAGAGGAAATTAATTAATGAAAACTAAAACGTAGTATATCATTTTCTACAGGTTACACTCATGTTAAAAGATGAAGCTGCTATTGTGACCGTGACCTTGTCTGACCCCTGCCTTCGTCCTGGTACAGACTCTGCTAAAGAAAGATGATGTACTGATATTTCACATGCAAATGTCCATGCAAGTAGCCCCTGGCAAGGATTTGGGATTGGAGTAAATGAGAGGTCCTCCAGTGCACAGAGTGCCCTTCCCTGACAATGATTCAGCCTTCACCATGACAACTTCAGGCACTGTCTCTGAAGGGTCAGCTGTTCTCTATGTGGGAAGCGCATAAAATCGTCTCAGCAATGAGCAGTGTTATTGAAAAAAGAATTATCTTTAAACCTCAGGGTTTTTTGACATGGCAATATTAGAAATATCAGGGAGGAGAATTACTTTGGGAGAAATGGTTCCTTAATAAAATATGAACAAAAACTTAGAGATGTTGCATGATGTACCCAACCTTTTAAATAATTTACGGGCTTTTCAGAGAGTTGAGGTTTGCATCTTCAAGTGACACATGCAAGCTTAGTTTTTAAAATAATGTGTCACGGCAGATGATGGATACAGTCAGATAAATGATGGATGGATAGACAGATGATAGGCACATGGTATACAGATGAATATATCAGATATCTCTGTAGAGAGACAGATGGCATTTGAACAGATAATATGTGGTATTTGTTTGGTTATGAAAATAATTTTCCCTTAAAATGATTCTTTATGTAGATATTTTAAAGTATTTTATATTATTATTTAAATAGTTTTCTTGGGAAATACCACTTCTGAAAATCTAAGAAATACTTCAACTGTTTTAAGATTTATCAAAATGAAGTTCACAATCATATTATTTATAATAGCAAGACATTAGAAATAAATAAATATCCAACAACATGGAAATAGCTAAGAAATATGAAACCACCATTTTAAAGGATAGTTTCAAACAGCTTGAAACTTAGAAAATCATTACAAAAATAGTTTGTGGGGAGAACAGGAATCAAAAAATACATTTGTAACAAAAAGAAGCAAATGAGACCTGCAGCTGCTGCTGCTGCTAAGTCACTTCAGTTGTGTCCGACTCTGTGCGATTCCATAGACGGCAGCCCACCAGGCTCTGCCGTCCCTGGGATTCTCCAAGCAAGAACACTGGAGTGGGTTGCCATTTTATAAGCTTTTGCATAGCAAAGGAAACCATAAACAAAATGAAAAAACAACCTATAGTCTGGGAAAAAATAATCACAAACGATGCAACTGACAAGGGCTTAATTTCCAAAATATACAAACAGCTCATGCAGCTCAACACCAAAAACTACAAACAACCCAATCAAAAAATAAGCAGAACACCTAAATCCTAAATAGACATTTCTCCAAAGAATACATACACAGTCAACAGGCACATGAAAAGATGCTCAACATCACTAATTGTTAGAGAAATGCAAATCACAACTATAATCGGTACCAGCTCACACAAGTCACAATGGCCATCATCAAAAAAATCTACAAAAAACAAATGCTGGAGAGGGCGTGGAGAAAAGGGAAGCCCCACTACACTGTTGGTGGGAACGTACATTAGTGCCACCACCATGGAGAACAGTATGTAGGTTCCTTAAAAAACGAAAACTAGAGTTGCCATATGATCCAGAAATGCCACTCCTGGGCACACATCTGAAGCAAACTCTAATCTGAAAATACACATGTATCCCTGTGTTCACAGCAGTAGTATTCACAACAGCCAAGACATGGAAGCAACCCAAATATCCATCAACAGATAAATGTATAACAAAGATGTGGTATACATACACAATTGAATATTACTCAGTCTCAAAAAAGAATGAAATAATGTCATGTGCAGCCACATCAATGGGCCTACAGATTATCATACTAAGCAGACAGAGAAAGACAAATACCATGATATTACTTAAATGTGGAATCTAAAATGTGACAAATAAACTTACTTACAAAACAGAAACAGACTCATAGGCATAGAGAACAAACTTACGGTTTACCAAAGAGGGGGCACAGATAAAGTAGGAGTTTGGGATTAGCAGATACAAACTACTATAGATAAAATAGATAAACAAGGACCCACTGTACAGCACAGGGAACTATATTCAACATCCTGTAGTAAAGCATAATGGAAAAGAAAGTAGAAAACAAGGGCTATATATAACTGGGTCACTCTGCTGTTCATCAGAAACAAACACGACACTGTAAATCAACTATACTTCAATTAAAAAAATACTTTTGTAATAGGATTGCTACATTAAATCAAGCAAGGACACAAAAAAACCCCGTCAAGATGTACTAAAAGTACACTGAAAACAGTCACTAAAACCTTAATAGCAAAAACTAAATAATAAATATTAGATACACACATGAATACTTTCAAAATTCAGTCACCCAGCCAGGGACCTTGCCTAATCAACTTACTTAAAAGAGTGGCTCTCATCATCGCAATTTCCTTTATTTTTATCATTTCCTGTCGTGATGACATGTGTATGCTTATACCCTGTTGCTTCCACTGACACATAAGCTTTTCAAGGGCAAGGACCTCATCCATCTTTCTTTCTCATAGCCTCAAACTGTGTCTGGCACATAATAGATGCTGAGTAAAAAATGCACGAGTGAATGGAGAAGTTACTGCAGAGTACTTCAGGTAGGATTGAAATGGCAAGAAATCACACCACTTTGGGAATAAAACATTCCACATCCTCTGAAAAAAACGAAATAATCTATATTAGTGGTCAGAACCCCTAAAAACAAGCCATATAACCTCATAAAAACTAGATGATTCATCTCAGGGCTCAAAGGGATGCAAAGACTATTTTGTGGGGAAAAAAAAAAATAAAGACTATCTTGTGCCCAATCATAAACCATTTCACAATACCACCAAGCTGCAGGGATCTGGACTTGTTCCACACCCATTCTGGATGCAGAAGGATGAGTTTGGGTGAGTGATCTCTTGGGATTCAGTTTAGGAGCAGAGCGCCCCCTACACACACAGACACACACTTACAGATTTGGGAGGTTCATACAAATGATTCATGAAATTCATGGTAGAAAATTTCCGAAAGTGGACGCAACAACAGGATTGTCAAGTTCCTTGTGGCCACAGACAGACTGAACATCCTAGGATATCCTGAGGCTTAACACAGACTTTAGACATTCAGCAAGATGCAAGCACACCAAAACAGGCACTCTGGCAAACACTCTGAAGACAGAAAGCCTCCAATTCCTGCATATTATATATGTATTTTAATTTATCAGTATTTTTCTTTAAAGTTTCTTTGATAGTATCCTTAGAAAAGAGCTCCCCTTTCATGTATATTCATGAACATTTTATTCTAGTATTTTATACCATCATTTGAAATGTTTTAACATTTTCTAAAAACCAGTACTTGTTTTTAAATTGATATGAAATAAGAATTTAATCTTTATCCCCCAGTTAACTATGAGTACTTATTTGATATCCGAGTCATGAAAATCAGAAAAAGTCTAGAACAGTATCAACAGAAATGTAATGTTAACCACATGTATAATTTAAAATTGTAGTCACATTTAAAAAGAAGTGAAATTAATTTTAATAATGAACTGTATTTAACCTAATAGTGAATTGGCCAAAAAGTTTGTTCGAGTTTTTATAACGTTGTCTGGGAAAACCCAAATGAACTTTTTGGCCAGCCTAATACATTCAAAATATTATCATTCCCATGTATAATCAACATCAACCAGGACTTCAATAACTGCAAGTTTCAATTAACTGTGATGTTTTAAATATTTGGCTTTTTAATATATAAAATAAAACACAAGGAAATAAAATTTTAGCAGAGATTTATTCATGAAAGGAAACAAAGGGGAAGGAGGGAATAACTGAATCAAAAATCTATCTTGGAAGACTTATATTCATCATAATCTTATCCACCCAGATTTACGTGTCTACATGCTAAGCAGAATGGTAACCATTAGATAATCGAGAATCATGAATCTTGAAAAACTGCCTACTAGTTTCACTCTATCTCACAGTTTTTTAAAATTTCTTAGTGAGAAATAAAAATGAAAAGGTTTCTGATTGCACCTTGGTTAAAAAGAATGCTAATCAGGGGTCTCCATTCCCCACGTACTCCAGTTCATCAGTGTTATGCTCTAACTAGCTTAGCTCATGTGAAGATACCAGGATCTAGCTGTTGCGCGTCTACACTAAGCACCCTGGGTACAGCAGGCAACAACCTATTTATTTCCAAGTCTCTTCCTATAGATAGTGGGGACTACTGGTATAGGAGGAATTTTTCCAGTGGGTCCGGCAGGTATAGTTTGTGGATGATCTTGTGACAGTTGCGACCCAAGCACTTCCGGACACACAGGCGGCACAGCTGGGAAAGAGCAGGCGGGCCTGTGGGAGGAATCAAAACACACGGTCACAGAGGAGGTGGTAGGAGACGTGCAGGGCCTGACCGTCAAGCCTCAGGGACCTCCTGACTTGAGCTGCCCCCTGTGGTGGTGCTGGCTGGGTCCCCACTCACACTCAGAGGGGGGACCTTCATTCTGACAAGGATCCCAGCTCAACAGAGGATCTGGAGAAAGGATACCACCCACTTAGACCCAGTTATAGCCTGCACCTCAGTCTTGTGAGGTCTCAAAGAGTTGTCGTGCCTGTGGCTTTGAGTCCCGAAGGAAAGCAAAGTAACCAGGGTCGAAAACATGGTCGAACAGGCTGAATGAGCATTTGGCTGGGATCCTCGGCATGCAGGGGCATTTGTAACGCCCTGTTATTTCCTTTCCTTACTGTATCAACAAAGACTGCTACAAACAGATCTATGTAATTACTGAACTATACAAAGCTTTCCAAGAAAATCCTACTGTCACAGCGTCTTGCATCCCATGAGAAATGGTGACTTCATGGGCTGAGAGCCAGAAAACACTTGGATTGATAATGCCAAAGAGCACCCATGTGCCTGAAAGATACCTGGAGGAGCAGACTATCGCCCTTAGTCAAGACCTTAGGAAGCTAGAATGCAAAGTGTCTCTCCTGTCACACAACTAAAGCTCCTCAGAGTGACCTCTGACGTAGCTGGTATTCAGTCTTCTAGAGTGAGCAGCTGTATTTATGAAGATGGAAGGCAGAGGAACTTGTTTAGAAGAAATACAAATCTTGGACCTGGAAACATCTTTGATGGAAGGAAACAGGAAATGTGACAGTGGCTAGAAACCATATTCTTAGCTAATAGTTGTTAAGTCCCCGGTATTTCCAGACTGGGAGGTGTTAGTAGAGACTCACATCAAAGAACAACCATTAAGGACACACACTACTGGAAATAATGTAGACCCGTTTTACTGAAAGTGTGCCTCAGACTGGTAGCATCAGCACCATCTGGGAGCTGGTGGCCATACAGAGTTTGGGGCCCCACCCCAGAGTTCCCAAATCAGAATCTGCATTTTAAGGAGATTTCCAGGTGATCTGTAAGCACCATGAAGCTTAAGCAGCACTAGAACTATAGACGCAAGCCTCCCACTTGGAAGGTATAAGGTATACAAGACATGGGAGTGATTTCACAAAACGGATCTGGTGAATGAAATTAAACTCTTCCCCATTAGAAACTGTTTCAGAAGATTCAGGATTGTGGCATCAAAACATTAAGAGTCCACACTGGAAATATGGTTACCAAAGGGGAAGGAAGGGAGGGATAAATTAGGACTGTGGGGTTAATAGATACATACTAGTATATATAAAACGAGAAACAATAAGGACGTACTGTATCGCAGTGATCCCACAATATTTTATAATAACCAATAAGGGAAAAGAATCTGAAAAAGAATATACATATACATGTGTGCTAAGTCACTTCAGTCACATCCAACTCTTTGCAACCCTTTGGATGGTAGCCCGCCATGCTCCTCTGTCCATGAGATTCTCTAGGCAAGAATACTGGAGTGGGTTGCCAAGCCCTCCTCCAGGGGATCTTCCCTACCCAGGGATCAAACCCATGTCTCTTACATCTCCTGCACTGGCTGGTGGGTTCTTTACCACTAGTACCACCTGGGAAGCCCATATATATCTATATCTATCAGGACTTTGGCCACCTCATGCGAAGAGTTGACTCATTGGAAAAGACTCTGATGCTGGGAGGGATTGGAGGCAGGAGGAAAAGGGGACGACAGAGGATGAGATGGCTGGATGGCATCACCGACTTAATGGGTGTGGGTTTGGGTGAACTCCGGGAGTTGGTGATGGACAGGGAGGCCTGGGGTGCTGCAATTCATGGGGTCGCAAAGAGTTGGACACGACTGAGTGACTGAACTGAATCTATATTTATACATATATAAATCATATATATATAGAATCATTTTGCTATACACCTGAAACTAACATGACATTGTAAATTAACAATATGTGTATGTGCTCAGTCATGTCTGACTCTTCGTGACCCCATGGACTATAGCCCACCAGGCTCCTCTGTCCATGGAATTTTCCAGGCAAGCATATTGGAGCAGGTTGCTATTTCCTTCTCCAGGGAATCTTCCTGACCCAGGGATCGAACCCAAGCCTCCTGTGTCTCCTGCATTGGCAAGTGGGTTCTTTACCAGCTGACTCACCAAGGAAGCCAAAAATCTATAATACTCCAATAATAGTAATAATAAGAGTGTAAGTTAGAATCTTAGTTTTTAGTTAGCATCCTAGTCCTACATTTTAGTAGCTGTGTGACCTTCTGAAAGCCCACCTCTTTGTGCTCCTCTTTTTTCTATTTGAAGCTGGGTTAAAGTACAAGTTACCATAAAGTTCTCACAGCTTTAATGTTTTGAGAATTCAGTGAGATGCATCAATGTTTCTTTGTCTGACATATGGAAAGCTGAATAATTACTATTACTTTAATGGTCTCCTGAGCATACAAATGCTCGGGAGAGGCTCAGATCGTGTTCTCTTTTTATGGGGACACAGCATGGTTCTCCGTAGAATCTGGGATATCAAGCTTTGTAGAGGCCTGCCTTCCCTCCTCCGGCATCTGGAGATTCATCAGCCCACAGTGGGTATGGGCGTGGGGCAATGGGGAGCACAGATTCACCGACTCCCTGAGCTGGAGGATAGGCAAACAACTTCACCATTTAGTCCAGTTTCTGAAAGACACACTCTCTGTCCACTTGACCATATCTAACTCAAATTTTTCTCATTTCCCCTAAATTGCCTTCAAGTATTTCAAAGCAGTCTGCTCAATCATGTGCTTATGCCAGGATACACAGGGCAATTCCACCTTTTTAAGGTGAAAACAAATTTCTCTTGTTTCTTGTTAATGCACAAAGCCACATACCAGGTGTATGAGAATGTCCCTTTGTTGTAAGTGACAAAATCCCATCTGGCAATGCTAGAACTTGCCCCCTCCCTCCCACGTGCCACTCCCAATTAAAAAAAGGAAAAGGAAATAGGTAAGAGAGTCTACAGGGACGCAGGAAGGAGAGAGAGTACATGTGCTTGTGGAGGAGAAGTGGATGCCCAGCCCTTCCTTACCTTCCCGGAGCAGGAGGGCCTGCTCTACGCTGCTCTTTGGAGCCGCCAGATCAAGTGCGCTTTGGCCCTGGGCATTTCTGCATTTGAGGTTAGCTCCATAGTCTATCAGCAGGTGGATGATTTCCACACTGTTCTGCTTGGCGGCAGCATGGAGAGGGGTGTCCAGCCACTGACCATGGTTAACATTGGCTCCTTAAGAAAGCATATGACCACAATTTAACACTACACGTTAGTGAAGAAACAAGATGAGCCTGAAGTATGCTAGCTGTCCATAAAGACATCTTAAACACCACAACATATTTGACAAATCTTTGAAAATATGTGACTGAAGCCTAAACCCTCGACAATACCTACTAAGACTGTTTCCAAATATTTTGATGAGAAAAGTATTGAATAATAGTATTTTTATCCTGGAGAAAGAAATGGCAACCCACTCCAGTATTCTTTTATTTTAATATAAATTTATTTATTTTAATTGGAGGCTAATTACTTTACAATATTGTATTGGTTTTGCCATACATCAACATGAATCTGCCACGGGTGTACACGTGTTCCCCATCCTGAACCCCCCTCCCACCTCCTTCCCCATACTATCCCTCTGGGTCATCCCAGTGCACCAGCCCCGAGCATCCTGTATCATGCATTGAACCTGGACTGGCGATTCATTTCACATATGATATTATACATGTTTCAATGCCATTCTCCCATATCATCCCACCCTCGCCCTCTCCCACAGAGTCCAAAAGACTGTTCTACACATCTGTGTCTCTTTTGCTGTCTCACATACAGGGTTATCGTTACCATCTTTCTAAATTCCATATATATGTGTTAGTATACTGTATTGGTGTTTTTCTTTCTGGCTTACTTCACTCTGTATAATAGGCTCCAGTTTCATCTACCTCATTAGAACTGATTCAAATATATTCTTTAAATGGCTGAGTAATACTCCATTGTGTATATGTACCACAGCCTTCTTATCCATTCGTCTGCTGATGGACATCTAGGTTGCTTCCATGTCCTGGCTATTGTAAACAGTGCTGCGATGAACATTGGGGTACACGTGTCTCTTTCAATTCTGGTTTCCTTGGTGTATATGCCCAGCAGTGGGATTGCTGGGTCATATGGCAGTTCTGTTTCCAGTTTTTTAAGGAATCTCCACACTGTTCTCCACAGTGGCTGTACTAGTTTGCATTCCCACCAACAGTGTAGGAGGGTTCCCTTTTCTCCACACCCTCTCCAGCATTTATTGCTTGTAGACTTTTGGATAGCAGCCATTCTGACTGGTGTGAAAGGGTACCTCATTGTGGTTTTGATTTGCATTTCTCTGATAATGCCACTGCAGTATTCTTGCCTGGAGAATCCCATGGACAGAGGAGCCTGGAGGGCTACAGTCCAAGGGGTCACAGAGTTGGACACAACTGAGCAACTGGCACACACACACACAATATCTCATAATGAACAGACATTTGCATACCCTATGATCAGCACTTCGTATCAGATATTGTGTGTGCTTATTGGTTGCTCAGTTGTGTCCTTCTCCAGGGGACCTCCCTGACCCAGGGATTGAACCTGCATCTCTTATGTCTCCTGCATTGGCAGGGGGGTTCTTTACCACTAGCGCCACCTGCGAAGCCTCAACAGTAGAATGGATAAAGACACTGCATTATATAGATACACATTATGTATTACTCAGTTTAGGTTTTTACAGCTACTTGTAAAAACATAAACATATCTTACAAATATAGTTGGGCAAGAGAAAGTGAAGTCGATCAGTCGTGTCCGACTCTTAGCGATCCCATAGACGGCAGCCCACCAGGCTCCCCCGTCCCTGGGATTCTCCAGGTAAAAACACTGGAGTGGGTTGCCATTTCCTTCTCCAATACATGAAAGTGAAAAGTGAAAGTGAAGTCGCTCAGTCGTGTCCACTTTTAGCAACTCCATGGACTGCAGCCTACCAGGCTCCTCCGTCCATGAAATTTTCCAGGCAAGAGTACTGCAGTGGGGTGCCATTGCCTTCTCCATGAGCAAGAGAAGGCAGGTGCAATATTAAACATATTATATGATGCCTATTATACAAAATTTAATATATGTAATCTAACTAAACAAAATTCTGATTATTAATGAGAACTTAGGTAGTAAAATTAAAGGGAAAAGGAAATAAATCATTACCATAAAGGACAAGATGTAATGACTGTTTCAAAGGAGGTAGGGTAAGTATAGTTTTGGGGAGATGCCACAAGGGGGACTTGTCTTTGCAATGTTTTATATGTTTTCATGGGTTGGGTTGCAATGGCAGTTGTTTATTACTTTAAGTTACATATTTTCATGTATGCACACCTGCTGTGTGTTACAGTTTGAGAAGTTGAAAAATAAAAGATGTATTTTTAGTAGTAAACTATTGGCAAAACTTTACATATCAGGTTGGCACAACTATGTGAGAAACCATTTGTCATTAATTAATTAGATGAAGATGTCAATTTAAAAAAAAGATATTTTTAGTCATTTTAAAACTGGAAATAGAACTGCCTTATGACCAGCAATCCCACTGCTGGACATACACACCAAGGAAACCAGAATTGAAACAGACACATGTACCCCAGTGTTCATCGCAGCAGTGTCTATAATAGCTAGGACATGGAAGCAACCTAGATGTCCATCAGCAGATGAATGGATAAGAAAGCTGTGGTATATATACACAATGGAGTATTACTCAGCCATTAAAAAGAATACATTTGAATCAGTTCTAATGAGGTGGATGAAACTGGAGCCTATTATACAGAGTGAAGTAAGCCAGAAAGAAAATCACCAATACAGTATACTAACGCATATATATGGAATTTAGAAAGATGGTAATGATAACCCTGTATGCGAGACAGCAAAAGAGACACAGATGTATAGCACAGTCGTTTGGACTCTGTGGGAGAGGGAATGGGTGGGATGATTTGGGAGAATACCATTGAAACATGTATAATATCATATGTGAAATGAATTGCCAGTCCAGGTTCAATGCATGATACAGGATGCTCGGGGCTGGTGCACTGGGATGACCCAGAGAGATGGTACGGGGAGGGAGGAGGGAGGGGGGTTCAGGATGGGGAACACATGTACACCCGTGGTAGATTCATATTGATGTATGGCAAAACCAATACAATACTGTAAAGTAATTAGCCTCCAATTAAAATAAATACATTCATATTAAAAATAAAAATAAAAAAATAATGAAAGAAAAATAAATTTTAAAAAAGATATTTTTAGTCATTTTAAATGCTTTACTTGCTTTCCCATAAGAACTGTGTGACAGTCAAAATTAAATATTTGCAGCTCATTTTAGTAGCTATTTTTTTTTTTTTGGCAAAGGACAAAGCTAAGTTTATTTCGTATTAGTATTGAAACTGGAATCAAAAAAAGGTTAATGAATTAATATAGGGAGTGACAAATGATAGGGGATTTAAAAAAAAAGACAAAAATCTCAGAGAAAAAAATTCCTATTTAAACGTTCTTACTATAATCTGTATCTTTATGGCAGTGGCTAAATTTAGGGAATCTTTAACCAAATAATAGTTTCAAGATCTTTTACTTTTCCTTGGACTCTCAGTTTCTGTATATGTCTTTGAGAATTTAAAAATGCCTAAATAATTTAGGAGGATTAATCTAAAGTATTCTATGGGAAGTGTCTGCTAAATTAAAAGACACTTGCTCCTTGGGAGAAAAGCTATGACAAAACTAGAAAGCATATAAAAAGCAGAGACATTACTTTGCTGACAAAGGTCTGCTAGTCAAAGCTATGGTTTCTCCAGTAGTCATGTACACATGTGAGAGTCGGACCATAAAGAAGGCTGAGTGCTGGAGAATTGATGCTTTTGAACTGTGGTGTTGGAGAAGACTCTTGACAGTCCCTTGGACAACAAGGAGATCCAACCAGTCCATCTTAAAGGAAATCAGTCCTGAATTCTCACTGGAAGGACTGATGCTGAAGCTGAAGCTCCAATACCTTGGCCACCCAATACGAAGAACTGACTCATTGGAAAAGACTCTGATGCTGGGAAAGATGGAAGGGGACAAGAGAGAGAGAAGGCAACAACAGAGGATTAGATGGTTGGATGGCATCAGCAACTCGATGGACATGAGTTTGAGCAAGCTCTGGGAGTTGGTGATGCTGCAGTCCATGGGGTTGCAAAGAGTTGGATACAATGGAGTAACTGAACTGAACTGAAATGATCCTCCTGGTAACCACACTTAGATTTCCCTCTGGGGAAACATCTTCTGTGATTCCCAGCTCCTCTGTTTCCAGCGAAGCTCAACCACTGCTGTGCAGACTGAAATCTAGGCCTAAGCCAATCTGGTCAGGGTATTCCCTTGGCCACCATGATTGGTTCAGAGATGGGCATGTGACTCAAAAAGAGCCAGTTAAATACAACTGGTTGTTTTCCCCTTGGATTTATGGGAAAGAAACTCTTGCTCTCCCTTGAGGCCACCAAGGAGAACCACACCAGGTAAATGGAGCCAATATCAAAGGAAGCACAACTGAGAACTACAGACACTCATCTCTGAAGTTCCATTTTAAGCACTGAAACATCAAATGCTGTCAGAATTTTATCCAGCCTGACAAGAACTTGGTCTGTGAAGCCATGGAAGAGCAAGATTATTCAGTTCTTCTCATGAAAAGACTACTGGAAGTTACCTAATTCTAGAAGCTTCTTCACACAGTCAAGCCTCTGGTAGGTGCAAGCCACATACAAGGGAGTTCCGAGGTGAGGCACTTCTTGGTCAATGTTAACGTTATTTGCCAGTAGAATCTCCATGCACTCTCTATTTCCTGGTAGAACACAAGAAAACCTCACTCAAGTAAGGAAAATATTAACTATTCACAGAATTATTGGTTATCTGGAATGGGCTTTAGAAACAACCTAGATTTTTTTTTTTTGGTAGCAGAAAAACATTGGGGAGTGGGGGAAATCTTAGAAATTTCCAAAATAAAACCATTAAAAAAAAGAGCATGCCCATGCATCCCCCACTGAAATTCTTCCTCGCAGCCTTTGAGGTACCTCCAACCAAACCAAGGGTTCCAAGGAATACAGATGAAATCACTCTCTATAATAAGTCCCTGGTTTACAGGCAGAGGCTACAAGACCCAGGGGGACAAATGACTCATGCTATTATTACTCTGAAAAGCCAGTGCTCAGATCCAAGGTGGAGAAGGCAATGGCAACCCGCTCCAGTACTCTTGCCTGGAAAATCCCATGGACAGAGGAGCCTGGTAGGCTACAGTCCATGGGGTCACTAAGAGTCGAACACGACCGAGCAACTTCACTTTCACTTTTCGTTTTCATGCATTGGAGAAGGAAATGGCAACCCACTCCAGTGTTCTTGCCTAGAGAATCCCAGGGACAGGACACGACTGAAGCGACCTAGCAGGAGCAGCAGCAGATCCAAGGCCCAACCCTGACCCATCCTTCTCCATTACAAATCTCTCCTCTTCTTTGCCCACACATGTAAGATTGGGTGGATGGCCATGCCATGCACCTCCTTATTTTGGTTAACCTGGAAGACTTATAAGAATTAATAAAAATCTTAAAGTATAAAATCTATTCAAATGCACTTTAGTGGGTAAGTTTAGCAGCTAACAAGAACTATATAAGCAAGCAATATCCTTCGAGAGTTGGCCCCATTAATAGACAGACATGATTAATTTGAAGCATATGAAAATTTGTTTGGAAGCAACTGCTTCTGAGGTATTGACAGGAGTTTTACAAAGAGTTTGTTCTTTTTTGAAGGTTTAAATGTTTCCTTAAAAAAAAATCTTATTGTTGATTAGCTTAACCAACCTTTTCTTAGATGACATAAAAGTAAGCTTCATCAAGCCTGCTTGACTTATCACAAATTCTGAATTAAGCATAATTATGCATTAAACCTATAAATAAAGATTCTGCAAATTCAAAACTATTTGCTCAACTAAGTAATTTTATACCCGGATTATAGCATTGATCTGTCAAAGTACTAACTCAGACTGACCGCCCCCCTCCACTTGTTCATAGAGGTTTAAAGCTGTAAGAATTCAGAAATAATAGCTAATCAGGACCTAAAACTGCCTGGTAAATACAGTACATCTAATAAACATTTTAAAATAATTCTTGTCCCTTTTTTTACAGAAGAAATTGAATCTAGCTTGAGTTAAATTTAATTATTCTCAGGAAGATTTTTAAAAATGATATAAAAGTCAAATGACTGGTACTAATATAGTATCTAGAATATAAATTTGCTATTTGTTCTTCTGTTCTGTGGACCCTGGGCCCTAACATGTTTTTATGACACAGAAAAAAATGTGAGGAGACACAGGAACTCATTGTTCATAAGTATATATATATGTATGTGTATATACATGTCACACACATAGATACCAAGCACTCCATATATAACCATCTAAACACTGCAGAACTACTTAATTCAAATGATTCCCAATATTTATCTATTTTAAAACTTGCGGATGGAAATGCAAATAATAGATTAAATTTTACTTCAAATCAAAATTTAAAATATTTTAAACACTCTCATTTCTTTTCCAAAGTAGACTATTTCCCTACAACTTAAAGGACTTACTTTAAGTTTGGGAAATAATCAGCATCAATTATTAAGAAATGTTTATCAAATATGTATAGGACATCAAAACCATAGAGATTTTACATTGAGATTTGGGGATTTTGTATCATTTATAGTGTGTGTGTGCGTGCGTGCGTGCATGTGCGTGTGCGTGTGCGTGCATGCGCTCAGTCATGTCTGATTCTTTGCAATCCCATAAACCGTAGCCCACCACGCTCCTCTGTCCATGGGATTTTCCAGGCAAGAATACTGGAGTGGGTTGCCACTTCCTTCTCCAGGGGTTCTTCCCAACCCAGGGATCAAACTGAGTCTCCGGCATTGCAAGAGGATTCTTTACCACTGTGCCACCTGGGAAGCCCTATCATTGATAGTAATCCTCTGCAAAAAAACATTAATAATAATTTAACCAAGTGACAGGTTTAACAACCTAGGACAAATCTTTCATTACTGCCTTTTGAAATACTTTACTCCTCATTATACCAGCAAAAATCACTGTTCTGCAGTGTTCTAACTTCTCCATTGTATTTCTTCTTTTTAATTAAATTTTTTAAAAAACTTTGATTGTACTACACAGCTTGCAGATCTCACTTCCCGACCAGGGACTGAACCCGGGCCCCAGCAGTCAAAGAGCCGATGCCACCTAAGCACTATGCCACCAGTGAACTCCTTCCACTGTATTTCTGATCTCAATACAAGAGGACATCTTCACGGCTGGTTAACAGAAATGTTGTTCTTTGGCTGTTACCTCTGACAAATGGTGTTGGCCTTTCGATGGCTCTTCTTGCTCATGTCTAGACTATGCACGTAGGTATCTATTTGGCTAAGTCAGGTCTTAGTTGTGGCATGCAGAATCTTCAGTTGCAGCACATGGATCTAGCTCCCTGACCAGGGATTGAACTCAGGCCATCGGCACCAGGAGCTCAGAGTCTCAGTCACTAAACCACCAAGGAAGTCTCTGCACATCGTTTTTCTAATTCCTTAATTTTACTCTTTCCATCATTTCTACGAGACTATAGAAATCTAGAGTCCATTCAAGGTTTCCAATGGCATGCTTTTTAAAGCTGGAACTTTTTTTCAAGAACTAATGACCTTGAGAGCCCCCAGCTCATCTAGAATATATTGCTTGTTGTGGACAGTCACCTTTAATCTTCCATTAGAGAAACGATTAGTCTGGGCTTTCAGACACTTTCATAATTAATTTTATGGTCGTGGTTGATGTTTTATGGGCTTTGGGGCATGAGCTGTTCTCTTCTAGTGAGGACAGAGACAGAAACACAGCACAACTCATGAAGTTACCCCTGTACGCGCAACTCCACCAGCTCCCACCTACACCAGCAAAGAGCCTCAAGTAAAGCCGACTGAGACTGAGCCCAGGAAACAGGACGGCTGAAGCAGACAGCCATTCCCAGCTCTAAGAAAAACTATGTCATTCCCTGGTGTTATTTCCTATTGAAGTTACTGCTGTAGGATTAATTAAGCCACACCTAGGCTCCTGGTGAAGAAGGTCTGGGAGATCCTTGCAAGGTGAACACTCTACCCTTGATTCATGCAGACTGAAGGGAGTCCCTCAATGTTGTGTGTGTGATGCGATGCCCCATTTACCTCTCTTCACTGCCTCGTGGATGGGTGAGGCCAGGTGCACCTCGAGCTGGGCCTTGGCACCAAACTCCAGCAGCACATTGACGCACGCAGCACTGCCACTGCAGCAAGCATTGAAGAGGGGCGTGGCTCCGTGAACTGTCACCCCATTGACCTAACGATGGGCAAAGAGAGAACCAGACAGTTTGCTCTTTCTTTCTCACCATCTCCCAGCGTGCATTCTTATGTAACTGCGTGGGGAAACGTGCCATGCTGGTCAATGAGTGAGACAACTCTATGTCTTTACAGAATTGTTTTTTAGGTACCAGTAGTCTATCAACTGTCACCTATAAATAGCATCACAAGTGGGGCAAAAGGGGACAGTTTTTTAAATGTATTCAGAGGTACTCTAGAGCTTCTTAGGAGCCTCCTGGCTGTTAAGGAGTGATCCTATATTGTGGTGTTGAACACGGTCTCTGGAACAACTATGGCTGGTGTTCAGATCCCAGCTCTCTTTTGTGTGCTCAGAGATCCTGCTTGGGATAGTAACCTCCAGTGCCTGGGTTTCCTTAGCTGTAAAATGAGGACCATAAAAGAAATGACCTCATAAGGTTATTGGGTGGATCAGCTGAGTTCCTATATGTGAAACACCTAGAACATTGCCTGGTGCCCAGTAAGCATTCAATAAACATCTGCAACAACAATTATTTCCGCTTTCCATTCATATGGAGCTGACACCCCCTCCCAATCATGAACAAACAGGTCAGGAATGAAAAGTACTACCAAAACCATCTAGCGTAAGGTCCCAGAAGCTGTGCTTACAAAAAAATCTCCTCAGTGATTCCCCCATAGTTCTTTCTTGCCACAGATTTCCTTTCTGGTCTATTATAATCCACACAAACTGCATATGCCAAAATGACTCCTGAAGAGATTGTGACCAGGCAAAACACACAAAGAAAATAGCCACCAACATGGTGTTTTTACACAGATGTAAAGAACAGTCTTTTGGACTCTGCGGGAGAAGGCGAGGGTGGGATGATCTGAGAGAATAGCATTGAAACATGTATATTCTCATATGTGAAACAGATCTCCAGTCCAGGTTCAATGCATGAGACAGAGTGCTCAGGCCCAGTACACTGGGATGACCCGAGGACACCCATGGCTGAGTTGTGTGAATGTATGGCAAAAACCACTAAAATACTGTAAAGTAATTAGCCTCCAATTAAAATAAATAAATTAAGTGGGAAAAAAAAAAAACAACCCATGGTGTCCTTAACCAACCTCAGTGCCTTCCAGCGATCTGAGAGGCCTGTGAGAACCAGCACAGCTGGGAGGCATCTTTGAGTATTAGCAACAGATTGAAAAGAACATTCCGGAATCAAGGCATTCAGTGGGGAGACTCTGATAAGACTGAAATATAGGACAATGAGGGTTGAATGTCAAACCATTTTGCCTCAACAACTAAGGATATATGCTTGTGATCAACAGGATCCTAAATTGTCTTGTTTCAGAAACAAGATATTTCCCCACAGTGCCAGGATAGCCCCCGTTGAATTGGAAAGTTAAATAAGATACTAAGATGGCAGAGACAGACAAGGACAGGGACAAGTGTAGGTAAATTCATACACTCTAGGGATTCCTGGGATGTTGTGATTAATCAGATGGGGAGATGGAAGAATGAAGATGACTTCAGGTTTGAGGCTGCAAATCCAAGAAGAGGAGCCGGTCCTAGAGGGAAGATCATGATAAGCACAGTTTCGGATGCACCAAGCGCGAGATACCTGTGAAACTGCCCATTTTGAGGAATTTTCTATTGATAAATCAAGTTTCTCTTATTCTTCTCTTATTCTGATCTGAATGTTAAAGAAGATAATATTTACTGACTGTTACCTCACGAGACTGCCAAAGACAAGAGACCATGTTGTTCTCCTTTCTTTGTCCCCCACAGAACCTCCAAGAGGCTCCTCAATTTCTCACCTGTGACTCCAGTGACCTAGCTTGACAGGAAATGGCCCCCACCCAACCTTGTCCTCAGAGAAGCACAACCTAATGAACATACACAACCACTGTGGCACCAGGAAAATCACTTTGCCTAAGGACGACTGTTACATTCAGTTCTACAAGTAGAAACCCAACTTCCATATAAAACGCAAAGACATATCTTCATTAAGCACTTAAGAACGTTACAGTTCACAAAGAAATATATAAGGGCTGAGTTTTAAAAATGAAATCAACATCAAAACAATATCTGGTGCTAATGCAACACTGTAAAT
Organism: Capricornis sumatraensis; assembly: GCF_032405125.1. Classification (NCBI taxonomy): domain Eukaryota; kingdom Metazoa; phylum Chordata; class Mammalia; order Artiodactyla; family Bovidae; genus Capricornis; species Capricornis sumatraensis. Next base: position 132,206,327 of record NC_091092.1, on the reverse strand, counting down.
CATATCCTCCAATAAAAATTTTTAAAAATCAGTATCTGGTAACTAAATAAAGGTCAATGAGATTTTCACAAGTATTAAATTCATAATTCTATTCTGATATCTGTACAGCCCCTCAGTCACTCCTTGAAAAGGAGAGAATTTTAAAATAAAGTTCACTTTGTACTGCTTTTCCATGGTACTATTTTATTATAAGCTCATTTAGTCTGCTAGTTTTGCTCAATAAAAATCGTTGTGGGTGTACAATGCTGAATTAAAAGTGGTTTTTGTTCTTTTAAAATGTGTTCTTTTAAAGGTTTTTAAAATAAATTTTCCAAGATCAGTTTTCAAATGACTTTCACTCAGGCTGTTTTTTTTAACCCCCAAATTAATATCAGTTTTGAATGAATTCTGTGAATTACCTCATCTGAACATTTGCACAGGAACATAGAGGCCATAGCTCAGTCGGTAAGGAATCTGCCTGCAATGCAAGAGACCCAGTGTCGATTCCTGGGTGGGGAAGATCGCCTGGAGAAGGAAATGGCAACCCACTCCAGTATTCTTGCCTGGAGAACCCCATGGACAGAGGAGCCTGATGGGCTACAGTCTGTGGGGTTGCAAAGAGTTGGATACAACTTAGCAACTAAACTACTACTACTAAAGAGGCTGAAGAAAGGAATATACCAGCAGTATTTTCCTGACCATCCAAGAACATGCGCCCAGATGGGCCAGGCCTGCACAACCCACCGCAGATAAGCACATTCTGGAAGGTGATGGGTCTTTAGGGATTAGGAGCTGTCCCAGGGCACCAAACCCACAAGCAGGGCTGCTACTCACGTGGGCACCGTTCTCCAGTAAGGCCTTAGCACAGGCCACATGTCCGCCAAGGCACGCCTCATGGAGAGAAGAGACCCGGTTAATTGTTACCAGGTTCACATTGACGCCCTACAATTTGGAGAGAAGTGGGTTAAAGGCTGTGTCAGCAGTAAGAATGGAAACAAGGTTGTGGGTCTTGTTGGTGGAGTGTTCAGACCGCAGATATCATCTAGAGAGGAGTAGAGGCCATGACCAGGGAAATCGAAACATGGCTAGGAGCCTCTGATGATTCAGCAAAAGTTCATTCAGCACTCTGGACCGGGCGATGTGCCAGCATTTGGGGCTTCAAAGCTTATAACACGGATATCTCTCCTCTAAAAGCTTAGTGGGGAGACAGAAATCGTGGTGGGGTGGAGAAACCCAGCCAGAACCCTGCTATTCATATATTGGCTGTAGACCTTCCACAGCTAAACAGACTTGACAGTCACTTTGGTCCCTGTAAGACATGCACCCTGTTTGGTAATCAAGGACTTTCTGGCTCCCTTCTTCTTCCCTTCATCTCGTACTTTTTCCTTCGTCTTCCTCATCTACCCACTTCCCCTTTCTTCCTCCTCCTGTCACATGTGGAGTCTTTCCGATCCAGGTGGCAGAGTCCCAGGGTGGGGGGTACAACCGGATCTGGCACAGAAAGATGCCGCTCAGGCTCAAGAGTAGTCAGCAAAGCAGACGGTGCTCCCGGGATTCCAGTGCCATAGTAGCAGTGATGCTGACCGTCACACCTCCACTGACACTCATCTCCTTTCTCAGATCCCAACATCTCCGCCCAGTCCTAGCACATCTGCCCTCCGCATCCTGCTGTGCTCCACCTTCCTCCCCTTGGAGTCCACGTGAGAGATGCTAGGCTCAACCTAGCTGCCAGCCAGAGCTGACTTCACGCTCTGATTCTATTTTGGGGGGGGAGGGGGCTGCACTGTGACATCTGGGAATTAGTTCCCCAACCAGGAGCTGAACCTGCGCCCCGTGCTCCCTGTATTGGAAGTACGGAGTCAGCCACTGGACTGCCAGGGAAATCCCCATGTCTTGATTCTAGCAACTTAGCCCTTACCACTTCCTCATGATCACCACTGTTAGTCTGTAAAAGCATTTAGGTTCTGCCAGGACCCAGTCAAGTTGTGCTTATCAAAAGCACAACTGAAACCCTCCAAAACCTAGTGTGTGATCCTGAACCACAAAGCCCAATCTGTTCCCACCCCTCTTATCAGACCTCCATGGTGCTGGCTGCATTCCTCCAGCGGCCAGCAGCTGGGACTGCCCACTGTGCCTCACTGGTCTGTCTATGTTTATGTCCTGAATGTGACGTCACTACCCCAGAGATGTGCTATGTATTTACAATTGGATATCTAATACAAGAATTCTTTTCCTTTTCCCATATATATTTTCATTTTAAGAAAATAAAAATTACAGCATGTTAAAAAGTAGTCCACAAGAAATTTCCTGGCAGACCAGTGGTTAGGACTCCATGCTTTCACTGCCGAGTGCCCCCTCCAACCTCGCTCCCAGTTCAATCCCTGCTCGGGCAACCAGAATCCCGCAAGCCCTGGAGCTTGGCCCAAAAAATTCCACAAGGTGGCAGCAGTGTACTGGGAAAAAAAACATTGATCCTGTGCAAACTCTCAGAATCCCTGCACTTGTACAATGCTGGAGAAGACTCTTCAGAGTTCCTTGGACTACAAGGAGATCCAACCAGTCCATCCTAAAGGAAATCAGCCCTGAATATTCATTGGAAGGACTGATGCTGAAGCTCCAATACTTTGGCCACCTGATGCGAAGAGCTGACTCATCAGAAAAGACCCTGATGCTGAGAGAGATTGAGAGCAGAAGAAGGGGACGACAGAGGATGAGATGGTTGGATGGCATCAACTCGATGGACATGAGTTTGAGCAAGTTCCGTGAGTTGGTGATGGACAGGGAAGCCTGGTGTGCTGCAGTCCATGGGGTCACAAAGAGTCAGACATGACTGAGCAATTGAACAACAAGAAATAGTGGACAGGCCTGAAAGATGAGCTACAGAGAATCACATGAGAAAACGGAGGAGCAGAGTTCAAATTACTGATAAGATCTGAGGTTCCCAAGCTGTCGGTGACAGCCGGTGTGATCATCATAAGCCCCTGATCCTTGGTTTAATGCTTTGCTCATAGCACATCAAACTATCTGTATGTAAAACAGAGTAGAAAATAGAATGTTTACCAGTGTGTAAGGGTAAATAAGACGGATGTGCTATGAAAAAGGTGAAAAATTCTCCGTGAAGAATGTTCTTTACATTTTGTAGGACACTATAGAAACCAACATGCTTTTGAAGTACAGTTAAAAATAAAGTGCTAAAAGCAATGTGATAGCCTGGACTGGATCCTGGAAAAGAAAAAGGAGCTCAGTGGGAAAACTGGTGTCATCCCAGTAGTCTGTAGTTTAGTTAGTGGTGTTCTACTAATGTTCATTTCTTATTTTTGACTAGTTACCAGGGTTATGTACAGTTGAGTGAAGGGTATGCTGGAACTCTGTGTACTATCTTTGCAACTCTTCTTTAAAAGTGTTCTAAAAGAAAAAGTATATTTACTAATTGGAGTAGGAAATGGCAACCCACTCCAGCAGTATTCTTGCCTGGAGAACTCCATGCACAGAGGATGGTTACAGTCCAAAAACTAATAAAAATATTGAGGTGGGGAGATTGGAGGAAGGAAGTGAACGCACGACTTTTCACTGTGTATGCTTTTCTGTCATTTGATTTTCCTTTTCTTTGTCTGTGTGGCACGCGTGACTCCAGCCCCCGACCGTGGATCAAACCCATGCCCCATGCACTGGCAGTCCAGAGTCTCAACCACCGGACCACCAGGGAGGTTCCTATCATTTTAATTTTTAAGCTATGTAAATACGTCACATAGTAAAAATATTCCAACCAAGTAACATTTTAAGTGCTTAATGACTGAGGAGGAGGAGAGAAACAGATGACATAGATTAAGAAGTACCAACCTTCGGTTACAAAACAAATGAGTCATGGGGATGAAACATACAGTATGGGAAATATAGTCAATAATTCTGTAATATCGTTAGTGACAGAGGGTAACTAGACCTCTCATGGTAATTATTTTGAAATGTGTAGAAAGAGCAAATGACTATGTGGTGTAACAGGAACTAACATAGTGTTGTAGGTCAATTACACTTCAAAAGCAAGTGAACTTACAGAAAAAGAGATCAGATTTGTGGTTACCAGAGGAGAGGGTGGGGGTGAGATCTGGATGGAGGGAGTCAAAACGTACAAACTTCCAGGGATAAGTACTAGGGATGTAATGTACAACATGATGAATAGAATGAACACTGCTGTGTGTTATATATGAAAGTTGAGAGAGTAAATACTGAAAGTTCTCATCACAAGGGAAAGAATTTTTTCAGTGTGGGATCTATGTGAGACAACAGATGCTCACTAAACTTACTGTGGTAATCATTCCATGATGTGTGTAAGTCAAATCATTATGCTGTACACCTTAAACTTATACAGGGCTCTTGGCCAATTATATCTCAATAAAACTGGAAGGAAAAAATTGAACCAAATAAATTATAAGTACTTAAAAATAAATGAGCAAGTGATAAAATCAAGTGCAAAGTCCATTCAACTGGCAGTACTGTTTCCCTTTTGCCTCTACTTTCTTAAGTAACACAACTCAAGGGAGAAAGGAAAAAAAGGCACACACACAGAGAAAAAGAGCAGTGTGTCCAGCTGTTTCTATTCAAAATAAGAAAGCCAGCTTTGGTGGTACCTAGGATGTGGGGAAAAAAGCTCTAATGACTTACTTCCTCTGTACACACGTAGACTCTAAAACAAAGTAATGGACTGTGGATGCTTTCATCAATCTCACAGATACTTACTATATTCACGGTGCTGCTGCTGCTGCTAAGTCACTTCAGTTGTGTCTGACTCTGTGCGACCCTACAGACGGCAGCCCACCAGGCTCCCCCGTCCCTGGGATTCTCCAGGCAAGAACACTGGAGTGGGTTGCCATTTCCTTCTCCAACGCAGGAAAGTGAAAAGTGAAAGTGAAGTCGCTTGATCGTGTTCGACTCTTAGCGACCCTATGGACTGCAGCCCACCAGCCTCCTCCGCCCATGGGATTTTCCAGGCAAGAGTACTGGAATGGGATGCCACTGCCTTCTCCTAGGGATAGCCATAAATAAAATAGCCTTAGTAACTATGATTTGAATAAATCTTTCCTAAGGAATAACACCTACCCACTTGTTGACCTATTTCATGTCTGCTCTTGAAATAGTGGACCATCAGGTAGTGAGCCTCTAAGATGGCTCCTAGTGATCAAGATGGCTCCTGCCTCCTGGTATTAGCTCACTTGTATACTCTACTCCCCTTGGGTGTGAGCAGGATTTACTGACTCCCAGCTAATGAAGAGAATATGGCAGAAGCAATCAGATGTCACTCTGGAGATAGGCTACAGGCTATGTACTGAGACTTCCTTCTTAGGCTGTCTCTCATGTCTATGGAAGAAGCCAGCTACCATCTTGTGACACAGTCCCAAGGTGAGGCCCATGCATCAAGGCATTGAAAATGGCCAACCACCTCTTAAGTGAGGTTAGAACCAGATCCTTCCCCTGGTCAAGCTGTGAGATGACTGCAGCCCTGGCTGACACTCTGCAGCCTGAACCACCTTGGTTCTGGCTCTAAGAGATCTGGAGCCAAGAGACTTGGAGCCAGAACCACCCAGCTAAGCTGCTCCTCAGTCTAAAGAGACCATTAGAATCTAAGTGTTTGTCCTTTTCAGCCACTATGTTTCAAGATCTTTGTTGCACAACAATAGCTGATAAATGCAACTTCAAGGCTGCTATTATTAAGGCACAATGGGAGAGAATAAGGTGAGTCAGTGCAACATAAGTTTGAGAGCATCCTCCATGAGCCTCATGGGGAAACGTTCTATGATGCGAAAAAAAGACCCAGAAGGGGAAGGATGGAAATGAGCCGAAAATCAGCCAGTTCCCCAAGAAAGGAGAGGCAGGAGGAACATACAGTGAGTTGGGAGAGGATACATCCATCTACAACAGTCGTGCTGGGACCCAGATGGAGCCAGCAATATCCCTGCTACCTTTAAAGCTGATTAAGAATAAAGCCTGATTATAGCACAAGCACAAAGGATCAAGGCTTTCATTTACTTACTTGTGCAATTAAAGTTTTCAGGGCCAGTAGGCGCCCCTGAGCTGCCGCTTCATGAAGTGGAGACCGATCAGCCCAGCAATCTGAAATACACATCAAGCTCAGAGTCAAGATCAGCAGTACTCTTCCTCCTACTGTGAGGACAGGAGGTCTGAGGGAAGAGGTGGGGAGCTGGCAGCTGCATAAGGTGTTCTGGTCAGCCACTCTCAGGTGACACAGGGGTGTGGTGCTGTGGGTGGACAGGGAGCACAGACCATCTCTCTGGCTTTGGGGGCAGTTTTCCTAAGGAATACATTTCATTCAAATAAATACTGCCCAGTGATTGAATCCAGTAACTCCGAATAGGCAACATGAAGGACAAAGCTGGTTCATGAACTTTCCCACTTTCCTTCTGCCCCTGCCTCCCGCCCCACCTTCACCTCTACCCTAAGACTCAATATCCTATATGCCAGAAAGGATCATCTTAAGCGGTCAGGGAAAACGGTTTTGTTTGAAATCCCCTAGATAATTCTTTCCTTTTGGTAATGAAGCCAATCTGTTATCATTATGCAGAATGTTGTTGCTCAGATGACATAATTCTCCAAAAGTTTATGGCGGGCAGTTTGAATGTGATGGATAAGCATGGGGCCAGTGGAGCCCCACTGCCTAGGTTCAGGTCTTGCCTCAATCACTATCTCTGCCAAAATGTACAAGTTACAAAAATCATTTGAACCTCAATTTCCTGATCTGTAAAGCGGGGGAACAGTCATCTAGTATTTAGCAGGTTTTTGTGGTCTCTAAGTAGGCTGATAAAGTACATCCATAGTGTTAGGTGCTCAAGAAAATGTATGGTTAATAAGTACACATAGTAGGGTAGGGCGCTAAGAAACAACCTCAGAACTGCCTTACAAATATATTTTTCTTGTAATTGCTTGTCAAGAAACAAGACTAACCTACTTAAATGTGCATTTGAGAAGCAACCTTCTATGAAACATGCCAAAGGCAATCATTTGTTTTGGAAGAAAATCTCTACCAGTTTGCAAAATTTGGCCTTTCTGCCAATAACTGTGTTCTTGGTACATTGTCAAGCATGTCATACAGTTTGCATTTAACACAAAGAGTCTATCTTATCACCCTTTTCCAGGTGATCCTGATGGTGCTAAGAACTCAGACTTTCCCATATCTGCAACCTTGACCAAAAAAAAAAAAAATCCCACCAGATTTTTATTTTCTCTAACCCTTTGGGTTATGAAAAGGGAAAAAGCTAGAATGGGCTCTACAGGGTTGTATTGAAATTGGAGCAATTAGAGCAACTGGTACGAAAATGTAATTTTCAATATATGAAAAGATGGTGCTTACAGAACTATCTATGGGCTGAATGTGGGATCTGGTGACCCATCTGGTTCTCTATTTCTCTACAGATATATCAATATATCTATACCTGTAGTTAGATATTGGAGAAGGAAATGGCAACCCACTCCAGTATTCTTGCCTGGAAAACCCCATGGATGGAGGAACCTGGTAGGCTACAGTCCATGGGGTTGCAAAGAGTTGGACACGACTAAGCAACTTCACTTTACTTTACTTCATAGTTAGATATATACAGATGTATCTTGACAGACAGACAGATTAGCACTGTCTGTGTTGTGAAGAAACCTAACCAGAACTCCTTGGAGAAATGGCTGATTCCAAGGCCAAGCCAGGAAAGATATAAGATGGGCTACAAATATCTTGTCAGAAAGTAAGTGCTCAATGAATGATTGGGAATGTCAAAATGTAGAGAAAGTGCCTTGAAGAGGATTCCACTGGCCAAATACAGGACGATTTGAGCATGAAAATAAGTCATGATTATACCCAAGCAAAAATGGGAATCTCTAAGGCCTCACTGATATAAATATATTAATAGGGAGAAGAGAAAGCTCTTCCTCATAGTAGAACACCAACTTGAGACACGTAGGAGAAATCATAAAATCGGCCTTAAATGTTCTCCCCACAGAATAATTATAGTTATCAAGGGAACAAGGGTAGGTGTACAGTTGAACAAAATTGTAGGCACCACCTTGCCTGGGGAGATCAAAGTTAACCTGAGAAGTGATGGAACCAACTGGCACAGTGTGCCATCTGAGGCAATGCGACAAGCCACATCATGTACTACGGGAGGGAACACAGTGAAAAGAACACAGCGCCGCTTGGAACATTCCTACTCAAAACACATAGCCTGTGTCTCATTATGAGGACACCGAGAACCAACTCAAACTGAGGGACATTCTCAAAAATAACTGGCCAGTAACCAGACTGAAGGAGGCTGATGGGACATGACATCTAAAGACAATATGGCTGCCTGGATTGGATCCACTAGAGTGGGCTCTAAAGGGTAATATTGAAATTGGAGCAATTAGAGCAACTGGTATGAAAATGTGAAATATTCTCAATATATGAAAAGATAGTGCTTACAGAAATATCTATGGGCTGAATGCAGGATTTGGTGACCCATCTGGTGCTCTATTTCTCTACAGATATATATCTGTATCAAGGATTATTAACAGGACAGTTGGGTAAATGTGAATGTAGACTGGGCAGAGAGAAGTGGGAATTCTTTGTATTTTAGTTCCAAAATAAAAACTGTATCTATTTATATCTATCTCATCTATCTAATCACTGGTGAATTACATATTCCTGATATGTAGAATGCTTTTTCTAATAAGAAAAACAGACTGAAAATTTAACCTGAAAATATATTATGTTTTTATCTCCGCTTGTTCTTGAGTCAGTTAAGCTGATGAGTGGATTTTTAAATCTCTTTGGATACTGATCATTTGCATAAGCTGGGAATAATGAGATAATGTATGCAAAGAATCCTCCATAGCCAGCCTTGGTTTTCTTTGACTACATCTCCATCTCATTCAATATAAGACGTATCGCCCTCACCTCATTGCACTCAGAGATGGACAACCACTGGGGTTAGCAGGGTGGTCTTCCCCTATGGATGGCAACTCAGTGCCCTGGCCAATGTAAAAAGCAAACCCACAGCCGTGGCTTGGTTATTCTTGTGTCCTAACAATAACCAGTCAACCCGAGTCACCTGAAGGCACTCAAGTATTTGCTTAAAATCAAGATTTAAATGGCAACTTGCTATTATGAGAATAATTCTAGCAATATTAACTTAGAATAGCAACATGAAATGGCCTTATCTAAAACCTGCCTCCAAGCAGACTTCATGTTCCCTTTCCTGCTAGGAAGCAGGCATCTTAACCATGACTTCATCCTATTTCTAGTAACTTTCTCTTACTCATCAGGCCCCTAAGACCCACACCCCACACACAGCCTGGACCAATCTCTCAAAATGTCACACTGATGAAGCAGCCAGACACAGAAGAGGATATGCCGCATGATCCCATCTCCACAAAGTACAAAAGGGGCCAGACTCACCTGGGGTGTTTGGAGTCAAAAGCACCATGGTTTGTGCATTTATCTGTATTTATATCCTACTGCCAGAAAGCGATTTCAAAACCACCCGTCTACCGCTCCATCCGATTTAAACTGTCATCTCCACTCCTCCGCCCACACTCGGCAAGAGGTGGCCGTCTCTCCGCCCAAGGGCAACACGTTCTCACACAGGTCCCCACTTCCTTCTTGACATGCCAGCTCCTCTGGTACCATGGAAGTGGGGAGAGGCGAGGGGGATGGGGACCCACCTTCCCAGGGGCCTGGAAGGAGGCCAGTCTTGCCCACTGGGCCTCAATGACAGGTCTCGCTCCTGGTTCCCATGCTAGCTCTCCACACTGGGGCTCCCTCCTAGGCCCCTGGCCTACATACTGGCCTTGGCCACCTCTCCTCCTGTCCCCTGTCCATACTGCATCTTCTGATGCCCGCAACTCGCCGTCCCTGCACCCCCCCCTCCCCTGCCAGGCTGGCAAGGCCGAGGCAAGCCTGCAGGCCACCTTGCGATCCTTGGAGGAAAAGAACAGTGATCCTGGGCTTGTCTGCTCACCACTCTCCAGTTCTCTTACTCCCAGTTGAGGAACACAGGGGCACTTCGGTGAGTCACCTGCCTGAACAGACTTCCAGCTTTACAGTGAAATGCCAGGCTCCCCTCCTTCCTGGCTCCAACTTATCTAAACTTGCTTCCTCCTGGACACTCCATCCCTAGGCTCTCACGACAGGAGGGAACAGTCCAAATGTACAACAAACACTTTGCTCCACCTCAGATCTTATTTCTGGTTAAGTGGCAGAAACAGGACTGAAATTCAAGGTTTTGAGAATTGAGAACACACCCTCTTTTGGTTTTAAGAGCTAGTGCTTTTTCCACTCTGCTCATCCTTCTGGTAGATTGACTCGTGGGGAACGCTTTGCTGTATGCCTCTTCTCTCTGTAAATCACATGAAATAAATCAAGTGGATTGCCCTCAGTGTGGAAGTCATTTCGGTTTCCCAACTGGAAATAAAGCCATTCTCAGGGAAGTCACCTTCCCAGTCACTCTGTTTCCCATCACTTGCTTCAAAGGACTTTGAAGAGTATTCACAAAAAACCCTCTTCCAGAAACTCTGCTATGGTGGGCTCTTCTGTTTTTCTATTCCAATTCCCAACAGAGTCTCTTGGTCTTATCATTCTTGTTTTGCAAATTGGAGCTAATTGTGAGAAATTGAGGATAGAAGTTATTTGGCAGCTAGAGAGTTTTTCCATTCCTTTCAGGAAATATGCATCTAAGCTCTCCAAATAAATGAATGCTGAAGTAGGAATCAGCCCTTCGCTTCTGAGGCAGTCTATTTTTAGTTATTTGGCAGGCTTCCTGTGTCACAGGGCCGCGGGCACATTTTGAAGATAAGTTTACTTTACCAATGTTTACTTGTTCCTGATGAGGTGTATGGAAAATGTTCAAGTACTTTTTTCATTCCCCCCTTTGACTTTTTCTCAGAATGTGATTTATATCTCTGGTTCTCAGGCTCTTGTAATAACAATTTCATGACAACGTCCAAAACCATCGATTTCAAGAACAAAATGGGTTCAGATAGAACATGGTTGTCCAAGTTCCAGGTATTCAAGATAAAAATCAATTATTAATTTTTTGCAATTTTACCCTTCCTAATTTCAACAAGTATTTGAGACGACTGGTTTATTTATGTTTTTAAAAAATTGCCTGACTGGTTATCATCTCTAGTGCCCACAGAGCAATATTTATTCTTTCTATTCAAGTTCCAAAATCATATAAAGGAATATCTTCTCCAACAGCATTTACCAAAAAAAGAAAATTTCAAGAGAATTTTGCATGTGAATCAAGATACAGATAAGAACCTAATAGAATTAAATAATATTTTAAGGATAACAAAGGTAACTGGAAAAGACATAAGAAATGCCCCCAGTTAACAAAAATATTGTAATACAACTGAGTTAAAATGCCCACTCTCTTGAACACTCAGCTCTGGTCAAGAGACGAACTACTGTCAATGAACATCGTTCTGTAGTGAGTCAGAAAGAAGCTTTCTTTGAACCTATTAGGAGTCAAGAGAGTTGAGCAGAAGACAGGTTGGGTGGCAGAGCCCTGCCGAGGACTATCAGTCCCAACGTGGGACAGCCAGCAGGCACTGTGATACATAACCACTCAGAGGATGGGTGGGCCGAGGCTTGCGGAGACAAGCACCGACACTGAACAAGATGAGGTGGAGGGCCGGGCAAGAATGGACTGAAGGCAGGAAAAAAACCGGTGAGGTGGGAAGGACAGGAAAAAGGAGGCAGGGTGATGAGTCAGGCAGAGGTGTGGCCATCAAATCAAGGTCAGTCAGTCCTTTGAATTTAGAAAAACAAGGACAACTGATTTTAGGCAAAACACTTAGAAGAGAACTCATTCTTTTTTCCAAGGGTGTAATTCCACTATCTCTTATCTGCAACTGTAAAATTCCCCAAATTCTGAAAACCAAGTCTTTCCCCAGTTGTATCCAAGATCCTCTGGCAGCAAAACATGGTCATGACTCAGGTTTAACAACCTATTATTTTTAATTTGTATTTTCGCTTAGTGTGAATATTGATACTTTCACTATAGAAATATTGAAACTTCTGACTGCAGGAGGCAGCTCCAGGCTTGGCTGGGAATGCTGTGGTAATATCCAGTATACACACTGTGTAATCCTTTTCAGTATCCCCTGCACGCCTGAATCCTGAAACGTGTCTGGCCCAAGGGCTGTGAATAACAAATTATCAACCTGGATCTACACTTTATTTTTTATCAAGTTTGATGACCAAGTTATTGTACTAAATATAGAGCTTCAGTTCTGACCAAATTAGCAAAGGTTGAAAAATCATACACAGCCCTCAGGAGAGAGAATGTGTCTAGAGAAACATCTGTGGGCTGAAGGTGGGGCTGGTGAGGCATCCGGTGCTGGAGATATTAGAATATCAAGGGTCAATAACAATGTTTCAAACTCCAAAATACATATCTATTATTGACAAATTACACAAAGAAGCCTGAAAAAACTAAAAACCACCACCCAACCCCATACCTGAACTCAATTCTGATGACTTATTTACAAACGGAATAGTTTAAACCATAAAGTATCGAATGATGTACTCCAGAATATTAAAAAAAAAACTTTACAAAAAATTTTACAGCCAAAAAATGATACTAAATGAGGGATGTGGTGCTAGGTACAGCATCTGAAAGTGCTAGGATCTATGGCAGGCTCAACTCTGTCCTGGCTGACGTTTTTACTGCCTCTCCTTGTTTTTGATAGCCCTGACGATAATTCACAGAAACAGAATACGCTACTGGAGTCAAGAAAGGTAACCTTGGGCTGAGATTTTAGTAAGTCAATTAGCTGACTTACTGATTAAATGTCGCATATTTTCCCAACAAATATTTGTCTGACCAACGAGCAACGAAGTCAATTTCTGGTGTGAGTTGAACACTCAGACAAAATTTTGTTCTTGGTTTTTAAAATGTCTAGTTTTAAATATATATAGTATCTGACTATTAACAGTGTCAAAAGGAAAAAAAAACTGTTGGAATCATGTAAAAACCACTGTTTCTCACATATAACCACCTACATCATTATAAAAGGCTTTACCAAATCTGGATATACTCTCTATTATATATGTGTGAAATGTGTAGAAGTAAACATACCATCCTCACACACATATATATGTATGTATAAAGGAAGGAAATTAAACTGCAAAATTAACAGGCACTATTCAATCCATTGCTTCTTGTTAGTGATCATCGAAAAACATGTTTCTGACTTTTGTAACACCATGCCATTTGCAAATTAAATGAATATCATCCTAGGAGCTTCAGCAAGTAAATATATTTGAGCTAATGAATGAGTTATATTTATGAAAATTGTATTACGGCTCCAGGTTTTGATTATTATAAACCTTTCTTAAGAGAGTTCTTCACTAAGGACCACAAAGGCAGAAATAATGCACACGAGCACCAAGAAAAACTGTTTTCAACATGCTCTTGCTGATATTGACTGTCCGACTTTACCTAAACTGTGAGGATGATGTATCTATGAGAACATCAAAACTGTGTGATGGAAACTTTTAGACAGCCCCTGACTCGATTTACAAATTAAATTAGAAAATAGCTTTTCAGATTATGTTTAACTTGAAATTAAAGTTACTTTAAGACTTTTTTTTTTAAAACCAAGTCAAAGCAACATACCTCCCTGAAATGTATGACAAATATAATCCCCAAAAGAAATCTCTTTCCACACTCCAAGGCTTCTGCCACTTTCCGAAACTTCGAGATTCTTCTCATTTTCCCCCGTTAACTGAAGCATTCTGAGGCTTTGTTTTTGGAGGTCTTATCTCTTTGGATAGGGCTGCTGTTCCCTAGAGTCTTTAAAGTTGTCTAGTGTATTGGAATCACACAACGTAAGTCTATTTTGAAAAGAGAATCCAGGATGCAAGATGAAATGGATACTAGATAAAGAATGAGGTAACCCTGGAACCCTTACGAACACTAAAAATACATAGGGAAATAAGGAACTCTGTTTATGAATAAATCCTCCTCTTATCAAGTGGCAGTCCCAGCAGTAACAATATCTGATTCATTTACTTTTGCAGCATCTCCCTACAATTAAGGTGCATCATTTCTTGAAAGAAATAGAGACTAAATTCTGCAAAGCATGAGACTTTAAAATATTTTGCCCAAAGGTTGGCATTTCATATTGTAATAATGTTTGCTGTGCTTTGCACCGTGTTGGGTATAAATGGATTCAGTGAAAGGATTTCCCCTGACAGTGACAAGTGGCTAAGCAATTCGAAGTGCAAATGACAGCATATATCTATATCTATATCTATATCTATATCTATGACAGCATACCTGGCTGCTTTACTGGTCAGTCCATTTCCTGGGGAAAGTTTTGTCAGAATGTATTGTTAACATTTGATTAAAATATTTAAGAAAATAATCCTATAAAGTAATTTTGCTGTTAGTAGAAACGAGGTTTCTCAAAATACTGTTAGAAAGCCACTATTCTGTTTACTTCTTAAATAGTAACTGCTAATGAAACTACTAACTTGCAGAAAAGCTGAAAATCTTTCACAAATTGGTGCAGTCAACACCCTTTGCTACTTTAAATAATTTTTTTAAATAACCCAAAGTATAAATAAAATACTCAAAGACAAAGTATAAATAAAATTTGTCTTCTAGAAATACTATTCATATGAATTATCTAGGAGGTTTCTTTTAAAGTATTGGGAACAAATTCACGTATTTTTACCTGAAATTTCACCAAAGATCTCTTCTGCTATCCTAGCCGCTTCTTTTCTATTTCCTTTGACGATATAGAAATGGGTTAGGAGCGCCAAGAACACTTTAATTAAAAGCTTGAAGAAAAAAAAAGTAGCAAACATTGTAATAAAAATGTTTTTAAAGCCATAGGAAACAGAACCGTCCTCCATTTTGGCTTACACTCTGTATAGGTTCTTGGGACTGCAAAATTTCACCGAGTTATAATTGGTATCATATGACATCTATTTTAAACCTTCTAGCTCTCTGTGCTCCTGTTACGGAGAACTGAGTTTGTAGATTCTAAGCTAACTGTGATTTGGCGACTGCATACACTGACATTCATGGCAATGTTAAATGAACGAAAGAAATTTCCTTCGAACCAGAAACACCCAATATTTCTAGACCTACATTCCTCAGTGTTGTTTAACAAACAGGATTCAAGTCCAAAATGTTTTTACCCCTCAATTCCAGTTTTTACCACGTTCTATTGAAAGGCAGGATTGGAAAGATAGAACAAGCCTCTCAGATCCCATGGGGATGAAGCAAGTTATTTGAAGTTCATAAAAAAGTACTACTAATATTACATTCTGTGCTTTTCGTGGGAAGTACCAGCCCCTGGAACGCTTCAATATTCTCTTCATTCTGAGGCTATAAAGCCCAAATCTAAAATATGACCAGTTATAAAAGACTATTTACTCTAAAGCAGTATTTAATAAAAAGCCCAGCTTGGATGCCTCTCCAGACTGGAAGTATTAGACCACTTGCTGTAATAGCTTCATCCTAGACAAAGTCCCCTAGTAACATTTCTGATCTTTACTTCCTATTGTTAGGAAAGGTGGTGCTTCTTTCTCGAAAATGTGGGCTTAGTCAATCATGGAGGACTCACAATGAAAAGGATGAAGATGCCCTATACTCCGGGTGAGGTATCCAAAGATTCTATCAATCAGTATCTTCCCTTGCTGGACAACTTCTCCTGTAACCCTAACTCTTCAACATGCATCAGCTGGCCAATACAAGTAAAGTTGATTTGTATAATATACCTCACCTGGGAAAAACAGATGCAGAAACTCGAAGTGTCCTCTTTCATTCTTGGCTATATTAGATTTTATAAATTTCTACAACCTATTGGAAAAGACAAACCCAGATAAAATTATAGGAGACAACTAAATCAACCTTATTTAATAAATGCTTGATGCAAAACTATGGGAGTTTCTCCTAGCACTCAGACAAATTAGAATGACTCCCTATGTAAGAACTATCTCCCTATACTCTGTGAAAGAGTAAGACATGAGAATCAACCCCAAGGCACAATATATAACGTATCCATTTCAGTGTAGTATCTCCACACCATCACAAACTTGTGTGGACTTGTGTGGTTTCCATTTGCAAGGACAGATACTAACACACAAGGTTTTCTTTACCAAGCTTAGATTACCTGGCCAAGCTATCAAAATACATAAACACAAGCATTTTAGTTCATGTTTCTTTCTCCAACTGTTCTGGAAGAAGGCGATCATTTACCCATGTTGGCCCAGTGATGTATCTAGTAATACGTAACATTATTTGATCTTGTTTCGAACTTAATTTTTTCACCTAAAACATGACTGTACTTTTCATTTTACATACCAGAAAAGCTGGCTGTGAGAAGCTCGACTTTTGTACTATTTAAGAGATTATCTTTACTATATTTGAGCACTACGTTTGAGATGGCTGTAAAAGGCTACCGAAATGACGAGTTAACTTAAGAGTATCTTGTAAAGAAGGCAAAACCATCTAGAGCATCAGGGTTTCTCAGCCTCTGCACTACTGACATTTTGGACCAGATAATTCTTTGGTGTGCGATGCCAATGCCCCACTCTTATCCAGTTGGAACAACCAGAAATGTCTCCAGGTATTGCCAGATGTCTCCCAGGGGACAAAACCACCACTGCCACATCCCACTGAGAATAACTGAGCCACAGCCAAGTGTAAAGGATAACGGAAAATCAACTCCCCAAAGGATTGTTGAATACAAATCAAAATCTACTGTAGACAGCTTTGATTTTCAGAATTCCATATTTTAAAAATCCAGCACAGGATAATACAACTTAACATCTTTGGAGAATGCAGAGAAGGACAAAAAGGCCTGCAAAAAACGTTTGCAAAACTAAATACAGACCTATTATACCGTGACTGAGCTAAAAGTTTTGGTGTAATATAAACCAGAACATATCACTGGAGACTTTCTTGCTGGTCCAGTGGCTAAGATTCCGAGTTCCCAGTGCAAGGGGCACGGGTCTGATCCCTGGTCAGAGAACTAGATCCCACATGCCACAACTAAGACCTGGAGCAGTCAAATAACTATGTAATATTTTTTTTTTTAAAAAAAAGAACTTATCAATGTAGGGAACTGCTTCCAGCAAAGGAGGTGGGAGAAGCTGGGCACTGGGCTGCACCCCATAGGCCTGCCAAGCCCTGTACTTGCCCAGCCTCAAGATCGAAGAGCCCAGAGTCAGTGATAGAGACATCAATGGTTTAATAGATGGGGGATCTTACACATCTGAAGCAAGGTCCTGGAGCGACACCCCAATTCGTGCTGTAGATAACAGGTAGCAGGATGGCAGGACATGGAGATAGAAGGTTTCACTACTAAGGGAAGGGGCAGATTAGCAGCTACAGGGGAACTGAAGTCAGGTGGCTCATCAGTTACCAGGGAAACAGCACAGGGGCACGCCCTTTGATAAGCTATCAGGTGGAGATGTTTGATGGAAAGATTAGAATAAGCACTAGCTGGGGCCAGGGCAAGTATGTAGGAAGGTCAGTCCTGGGAGTAGGGTGCAGGTGAAGCAGGGACTGATGGTACGTACACTGGGTTTCAATAAATGAAGTCAAAATTCCAATTTTTCTTAAAATAGCTTACAAGATATAGAGTATAATTATGTAATTCACATACACAATAGTTTACAGAAGTATTCATTTGTCTTACACAGTAATTCTAGTGAAGTGAAAAATACAGGCTTGTTTGGATCAGGAAACAAAGGCACAATTGAACTTGCTATTCCATGATTAAAACAAAGAATATTCTAGAAAGAAAAGATGACAGAGTAATTAATCAACTGAAGGATATTTCCATATTTCCCGTTTCACTAACAGACTAAGCAAAACATCAGATTGCACTAAAAAAAAAAAAAAGCATGCGAGGTAGGTAGGTGGGGGAAGTATTGCTCAACTAGTTAATAATATTCTGTTTCTCAAACAAGGCAAATTCAGAAAAATGTCAAAATGTCATTTTGGTCTTTATTTTTGGACAGGTAGCGTGTTTTTATAAATCAGTTTTACATGTGCTACTTTTTGCAACATCAAAGGAAACACAATATATTTTTCATATATTCCTTATCACTGCAAGTTCACTTTCAAATAAATGTAAGTAGCAGGGTAGAACAATATGTTTCCACATATTGACCAGTGCAACACTGACGGTTACAATTAAGGTATTCAGGAAGCCTGAAAATTCAGATGTACTAGAACAAGCAAATTTACTTCCACTTATTAAAGAAAAAAATAAGGAAAATATGCAACTTACATATTTTTCATGCAAGAACATTAAACCCTATTTCCATGTGAAATAAATTGCAGTTTAATAGTTAAATGAAAATTTTGAAGAAAAAAACTAAGAAAAAAATGAAACAAGAAAAAACAGGAGTATGCCTTTAAAAATTAATGAACAAAATAAAACCAAATGTTATATAGTTCCCCGCTTTATCATGAATACTGGCACTGTTTATTTCATATTTATATAACCCAGTTTCTATGCCTAAAAATCCCAGTGAAATTGAATGGTTTGGGTCAGTCTATTTTTCTTTAATGAAAGAACCCCTAACTTCTAGATATTAAAAACTGTACTCTTGCATTTGTGTTTTAAACAGATATATTTCTTATGTATCAGTGGCAACCAATTAACAGACATGTTAAGATACTTTTTTTAAAAGTTCTGTGAATGTTGTCATTAAAAAAAAAAACTCTGTAAAGAATCACAATACTGCCAGCGTCTAACTAGCGCGTCCACAGTGCCTCATTCTTGTGACTTCACAGTCCTTTATCACAAAAATTTATTCTAATAAGGAGTTCAAAGAATTAATAAGACACACCATGTGGATAATTTGGGGTTTAAAAACCCATGGCTCTGGGCAACAACGATTATAGTTAAAAACATCCATCCACAAAGAGACTGTGTTCCTAAAATTTTCAGACTCAACTGGCTATAAACAAAACATTCTGGGGTCAAGACTTCTGCACACTGACAATACTTATCAGGCATCAGCTAGGCCACAAGTGAAGGGAGGTGACTTCTATCAAAGATCCGGGGTAACAGCTGATTTTGAGATGGCACACCTCGTACATTCTGCTCGGAAAACACGAAGGCATTGACAGAGGACTAAATTATGCACTGAGAGACGTGGAGGGTTTCTCTGCACTATCATCAACAGTGGGATCGGTCCCTAGTATTTAAAAAGCAAGAAGCATTTTCATACATACAACTGAAGACAAAGGCTTGACCTAGGAGAATGCATCCAACACGATCAGAGAAGAACTCGGAGTATGCAGGCAATTTTTTCCTGGCATTAAAAACCATCAGCATTTTTGGCTTGGTGGCTATCTTACCACTTCATGTCAAAAATGACTATGACCAAGTGAGCTATTTATTTGAGTGATCAACAAGGAATGAATGCATCCCCTGGTTCCTAACGCAGGAAGCATCTAGTTCAACACATGACAGGTGCTTCAAACAGGCTGGTTGCTGACAGCCCATTTTACTCAAGAAACCTGATTATATGGAACACTTACTGAGTGTACCCAATAAGTTACGAACATGACTTCAATGTCTAATAAACGTAGTATGAACATGACTTAAAAAATAGTTCATAGAGTTGTTATACTTCCCTAAAGAAAACCTGTAAACATCTGGTGAATGTCTAATGGTAGAACATTTAAAACTGGCCAAAAAATGCCCAGGAAACATTTGGCCCTTCGGCACCCAAAGCTCCCAAAATATAACGTTAAACATCTCTGCTAGAGGGATTTCAGTAGTCTGAAAAATTGCATACCTGAGTGGCTTCAATGCTCTCTCCTAAATTTTAAGTGCAAGGAGTTTCAACACTCAGGAATTGCATAAGTGTTTATCTTTCCTCAAAATAAAATATTGAATGATATAGAGGTAGCATAACTTACTAAATTAAGTTTAAAATGAAAAAGAAAAAAAAGCAAGGCTATTTTCAATAGTCTTAATAGAATTATTACAAGTATTGAAAATCTCACAATTCAGGCTTTCTTCTACCTTGTTTTAGACAGCACAGTATGCTCAGCTCCCCTTTTACTATAAGGATATCGATGAGTCCAGGCACCCTTTGGCCCTGTAGCATCTATTGCAACATCAATTAAAGAATCTGGAGTCACCCATCTCAGGAAGATGAGGAAGAGAAAGTTGAATACAGCCAACAGAGCAAAAATGCAGCCTGTCACGGGGCCACAGTGAGAGATGAGTCTGTCCAGCCGTTTGTCCATGGGTAACACAGCTTCTCTTGCCACTCGGTCATACACCTGGCGGGAGAGAACCAAAAATGAGCACAACTTTGCAGGCTGCAACAGAACGACGACGTGCACGGGTCAGGAGTGCTTTAGAGATGTAACAGGAAGCACGTACATTTTACTGTTGTTACAGTAATGATGTGATGAATGAAACTGCTTACGTGAAGTACTGCCATTTGACTCACTTATGGAGTGCCTCCTCTGGACAAATCACTGGGGTGTATTTACCCTGGGACACCCAGATGAATCTACCTCAGCTCCTGTGCCCTAGGGGATCGCCATCAATATTTAACCAACTAGGAGAATTCCAAAGTCCTGAGAAGCTGGAATGGCTTTGGGGGCTGCCTCTGTTGAGGCTGTGTTTAATTCAGCAGTGACTTCCAAAAGCCCTTTAGGACTCCTTGATTCAACTGCCACCAGAGAGTTACAATCTATGGGTTCAGAGAGGCTCTTCTCTCCACAGCCATGAGAGGCTGAGTTGCTGTGCACAGGCAAGGAGAAAATAGAGACATTTCATGGATGCCAAATAAAACGAGGGGAAAGGGATGGGGGAAATTTGGGTAGATGGGACAGGCCAAACACTGGCAAATAAAGTTCACTGCTGAGAACTGGTAATAGATGGCTCGCTTTTTTAAAGAACTGCTAAGCACTAAACTCTTGAAATATTCGAAAAAAAAGCTCTCTGAAGTTACTTCAAACACATAAAATGGGCCAGCCTTCGTGTTTTTTAAGTGCACTTGGGCATTACTGGTGCTCATTCTCACGTCATCAGATCTGTAAACTATCTCGTTTTGACCTCAGCAAAGTTCTGATGTGCAGAGCAAGTTCTAAAGATCAATGGCCTCTGAAAGGTACTGGCTGTTTTTGTCTAGCTCCTCTGCCCTGAGGACATTTGGAATACATTTTAGTTAGAATTATGTCGAGCATTTTCATACTGTTCACAGGGTTCTCGTGGCAAGAACACTGGAGTGCCATTTCCTCCTCCAGGAAATGGAGATAGTTAGATAGCATCACTGACTCAATGGACAGGAACTTAAGCCAACTTCAGGAGACAGTGAAGGAAAGGGAAGCCTGGCATGCTGCAATCCATAGGGTCGCAAAGTGGCAGAGACGACTTAGTGACTGAACAACAAATGTCAAGCATTACACGGAGTGGTGAATTATAACTGAAAAAGTATCTTTCCAGCACAAACGCCAATTTTGTAATAATTTTTCTAAATAGCAGTTAAACTAAGGAGTTGAAAGGGATCAAACATCCTGTGTGAAACAGGTAGAATTAAAAGAGCAACTAGAAACTCACCCGTACGTCCACCTTTATTTCTAGGTCAGTTAACTTATGATCTCAAGTGACAAAATAATACTTTGCTACTATGGAGAGAATGACAGGCTTGACAATCCATTAGCGATAAGGAGTCACTTTCTTCTTTGCATGTATACTATAACCGTCATAGAGTGTAAAACTGAAAACAATACAGATGTTCTACTATTACTTTAAGCGTAACTGAAGGAAAATTTGTGGTTTAAATAAAACCCTAATTCACTTCTTTAACACAGGCTGAAAAATTATCACCATAATTCTTTGCCCCAAACTTGTTATGTATAACAGGGCAAACTTCTGAGATTTACATGTTGATCAAAAAGGTAAGGCGCAGTTAGAGCTATGGTTCTCAGTCAGGGTGGGCCTCACTAAGAAAATGTCCCTAACCAAATATCCCTGCCCACCACTCCCGAATTCCACCCCTACCCCCCGCAAAGGGTCTTGTGAGAATCCAGCAGTGGCAGGGGCACAGGAAAATAAAATGAACAGAGCCTGAAAGGCTCCTGAGACAATTCTGCCACGCACTCCCAGCAAGCACTCAGTGCTGCGCCCCAACTGCCACAGGAAAACAAGGAAATGTACTTATTTCAAACTGGAGGAGTCACTGGTGGAGTTAACTTCTAGAAAATATCTCAGGGTTATTTCAGTCAAAACTGTTTGTTAATGCAAATATCTCATGTTTCAACAGAAAATGTGTATGACAATTTTTGGAGTGTTTTGTTGCACTTCCATTCAAATACGGGCTCACCTTAGGTATGGGAATTTACAATTTAAGCCAGTTAAGACTCTGTAATGACCTAGAGGGGCTGGGTGGGAGGGAGCGGATATATGTATGCATATAGCTGAATCACTTTATTGTATAGCAGAAACTAACACAACATTGTAAAGCAATTATATTTAAAAAAAAAAAAACAAAAAAAAACAAGAAAGCCTTTCTGCTTACTCAGCTCTATCCAGCTCCCAACTTTGGGCTAGAAACTAGCAGCTCCACCGAATACAGTAAGAGTACCCAGCACTATCTTCTCCAGGCTCCCAACCGTCTTTCTGCACAGTTTCCAAATACTAAGAAGCACAGCATTTCCATTCAGCTTGTTGTGTTGTAATAAGAGGCAGGAGGCAGACGAAGTGATGAGAGGCAGTTAAACAAGGACGAAATTGAGTAGAATAACTGAAGTACTGACCTCAAAATAAGGAGGCATTTCCCACAACTGTACTCTCCCACCTAAGGACATTAACCTATTTCCTGCACCTGTCCTTTTGGAAATTCTCTACTGCTGCTTTCTATTTGTGATCCTACTTACATCTGTCATGTGCATTTGGAATTCTAACTTACTATGTTCTCCATCAGCCCAAAGATGCGAAAATCTCCTTTCAGTTAAAAAAAAAAAAATCACAGCAGCTAGCAAGAGCCACACAAGTTTTGGAAGTAGCCTGAATTAAATATTTGTAAGTTACAAAGTTGCCACAACTTGGCTAAGCAAAACCAGGTATTTTCTAATAGACCTATATGCTTTAGAGTTATAAACAGCCTCAAGAAAATGTCTAAAAGTAGATTTTAATATTAGTTTTGCTTCTAATTGTTGTAACTTCTAGAAAACTCTGTAACTCTTATATGGCCAGTTTAATGAAAGGTCTAGATACTGCATTACTATTTTTCAGATGTCAAAGGCAATGATCTGACTAGAAACTTAGCCTAGTATATACAAAAAGAAGTCTCATTTGGAAAGAGACTTCATAAATTTAAGCAATAGAGCAGAAATGGTAAACCTATATAAAAGAAGTCAATGTGTATGTGAAACATCAGGTAAGAATTCCAGACACAATCTTCAAATACCCTTCTCTAGCACGTGACGTACTTTTTCAGTTCTCTCTGCAACGTTCCTCCAGGTGTAGAAAGTCTTTACAATGTTATGGATATTTTCTGGAGGTGGCAATGCTCCTGACTTCAGTTGGAAAATAGCTTTTTCCAATCCCTCACACAAAGATTTTACAGAAGGCTCACATAAAATGATAAGATTTTCTGGAAGTACTTCAGGAATTCCACCAACCCTGGTACTTACAACCTTAAAAAGAAAAACAAAACAAAACAAAAAAATGTGATCCACCAGAATTCATCTCTCAGGTAAACAAGCAAAACCAACTTAAAAAAATATAACAGACTGCATCTGATTATTTTTCAAGACGCATGCAGAAACCCCAACAATGTAATAAGCCCTCCAAGCTTTTTACCTGTAAACCACAACTGGCTGCTTCCACAATCGCCATGCAGAATGCTTCCGTAAGAGAAGTATTAAGAAAAATATGTCCTTGAACTAAGACATTTCTAACATCCTTGTGTTCTAAGGCTCCCAAGAGACGCACTCTGATGTTTGAAACAAGAGAAGAAAGAGGGGAGTAACAATCATGGTATAAAAGAAATACCATTCATAAGCTTCTAACGTTTTCCATCTCAAAAGATTGGTATCATCCAACTCTAACCTAAAAGTCATATAAAACTGTTTGGTTAAAACTCACAGAGCTATACATATTTCTAACTTTTGTCACAGATCAAATTTCATCCTCTCCAAAATTAGTTTACCTTCCATGAAAATATTAATACACTTCGATGAGTAAATGTTAAAGTATCATTTCTAAATAGGAAAATGTCTCTTTTAAATTGAGGCTTCACATGCACACAGCTCACATGTTATCTAAGTTAACAAGGAAGAGAAATGTTTGAATCTGTAAGTGCAGAGCAATTTACATGATTTGGGCCATGCTATTTAAATCACAACTCAGTGTGGCTTGAGAATCTGCAAACACTTCCAATCAAAGTAGTTGTTTTTTTGTGCATTCTTGGGTGCCCCAACCAGTTTCTCCTAAAGTCAAATAATACTGGGCTAAAAAAAAATTATGAATACCCTATCTAGGGTTTCCCATTTATATCATTTTTTTTAAATAGGTTTTGCATTACTTTATTACTTTGTAGCAGAAGCAGCCCACTTAATGCAGGCACAAAACCAAAACCATACTTAAGTAAAAGATTATTTTCTCACCCAAGACAATATGGAATCCATCAATACCTGTCATGGAGCTGGTATCTTTCCCGTACTTCTTCCAAAATGATTCTCTTTGGTCCCTCTCCTCCAATTATGAATTTTAAATCAGGATATTTCCGACAGAGTTCAGGTATTATACCACTAAGTAAATCGGTCCCTGAAAACATAAAGTTGAATGTTGAAGATGTTAATAATTAAATTTAAAGTTTTTATCAGAACTGAGAATCCACTCACTTTGAGAAGTATTAGCTTACATAAGCAGGGAAACAAATTCCCCTAACCCTTTCCTAGAATGGTGGAATCGCTCACAAACTATCAGGGGTCCCCCAAGAATTCTGGAAGATATATACACTGACACCCATTGTTACCTTCTACCCACTCAGTTTGTGGACTATTCTATTTTGAAAGTATTCAAGTTATTCACCTGTGATCACACAACACCTGTGACTAAAAAAGGCATTAGAGGTAGTGAACATTTCTGTTAAATTTTTCTACAGAACAGGAGAGCTGACTGGAGATCTGGGTCTTGTTCCAGCCTTTGTACGAGCAAGGTCTTTGACAATGGGAAAGTTTCCCGATATAGAAGACGAAGAGACTGCTGTACCTAAGTCCAAGGTCTCTTTCAACCATAACATTCTACTGAACTGTGATTCTACCTCCTACTACAGGAAAGGGCTAAGCAGCAAAACATAACTGCTGCCTCCATTTTGTTAAGAATGCAGTTGGTACACAGGATTTTGCAGCGAACACTATGGTATTAGCAAAATTTATAAGAATAGTCCATCTAAACACTGGGATAGCCCACTTGCCCTAAATGACAGTGGATGAAGGTGGCAAGACCTCACGTGCCAGATCATTAGTCTATAGAACAAAAGGGTGTATCTTGGTCCTTTCTTTCCTTTTAATGAAATACTTTCTCATAATATGTAAATACAACCTCAGGTAATAAAAAGCAACAAAGTAAATTATGCTCTGCTAGTCTGAAAAGTGGCTACACAAAGAGACAGCAGTAGTGATGTTTGAGAATTTAGTTCATTAACAATGACAAACCACACACATTCAAAAGTAAATGTAAAATAAGCCAATTAAAGCTTAAAAAAATGCACACAGACACATACACAAGAACTGCACTTCAATCAATCTTCCCAAATATAGGCAGATTAATTATTAAAAAGAGGGTAGGAGAAATAATAAAGGTTCATTTCAATTAAATAATTCAAAGTAGGATTAAATAAACTGCTAGTATTTTCAAAATATGACTGCATTAGCAAACTCACATGTGGCATTTATGAATTATGAAACCTTCTCATTAAAATCTTAGCCATCTGTTTCAAGTGTATTATCAAGCCCATCAACTAGATTTCTAGATAAACCAGACGTTTTACTGACTTCTAACTATTAGCCTCCTATAATTCCTTCCCCTCTTTCTTCTAATACAAAGGTTAAGAATCCATTCTTTAAATGAAAAAAAAACAGCATATAGAATGATAATCAGAATTCCTAACAACAGCTAACACTTACTGAGTGCTCCCCACAAATAAAAAATGCTATGGTACCAAGAGCCTAACGCAACAAAACACACAGGACTTTCAATTGCCATATTCACACAAAATGGACAAAAAAATTTCTGATTCAAAGTTCTTTTAAAGCATAGTCTAACAGTATTTTAAAGAACTTCCTGAATCTATACCTAGGATAATGGCTGGGCTGAGGATGGAGGGAACAGGAGACCTTAACTTGAGAAGAGCTCAACTCAGGCTGGTTCTCTCTCTTACTTACTGTGTAACCTGGGTGAGTTACTTACCCTCTCTGAGATTCAGTTTCTTTGTTACATGCAGATAACTACACTACAGTTGGGAGGGTCAAGTGAGGTACTGTACCATGCACAGGCTTTATCAACTGCAGAATATAAATGTAAGTCGTCATTACCCCTAGAGCAAGAAGTGGGGCATGCCTGCACATGTACAGGAGCACTGTGAAACCCTGCATAAGAGCAAAACAGGCTCAACAGAAAAGGAAAGAGGCCGGCCAGGAATACTGGGAGGTAGGAACTTTGATTTATCCTCTTACTTAATACGTTCCAGTGGCCTTTGATATCTGGTCCAAATGAACACCTCCTAAATAAATTAATTTATTAATAATTAACAGGCCATTAATATAACTAATCGCTTTGGGGCTACAGATATGGCTGTTCTTAGAATGTTACTGGCAAATGGAGAGGGTTTGATAAATTTTTTAATTATTGAACTGAGAATAGGAAAGGCTATCAGAGAAGGCAATGGCACCCTACTCCAGTATTTTTGCCTGGAAAATCCCATGGATGGAGGAGCCTTGGAGGCTGCAGTCCATGGGGTCGCTAGAGTCAGACACGACTACTTTCACTTATTCCTTTCATGCACTGGAGAAGGAAATGGCAACCCACTCCAGTGTTCTTGCCTGGAGAATCCCAGGGACAGGGAAGCCTGGTGGGCTGCTGTCTATGGGGTCACAGAGAGTTGGACACGACTGAAGCAACTGAGCAGCAGCAGCAGTGAGGTAAAGGTACCAGGTTCAATCTTTGAACAGATAAGTTAATTTTGCTCTGATCCTTGGCCATGTATGCATCATATGCTTTCTTAGCTGGCTATGTCACCAGGGTATATTATTTGCTAAAAACAAAACAAAAACAAAAAACCAGGCATAAACACATCACCAATATCCCAAGAGGGATTCAAAACACAGAATGCTGCTCCATTCACATCTTCTTCAAGTAAAGAATGAAAGCATGCCACCATTTCACCCCTCAAAACGCAGTTCAGTGGTTTTCTCACCAACCTCGGTTTATCGGATCACCACAGACTAAGACTCTCCATTCCTAAACCATTCTGACCAAGGCCCACATCTGCACTCCACTGGGGCACTCCGGATCCCACTGCTGAGCTGCATGCTTACCAGGAATCAGCTGCATTTCTCCACAAATCTGTTTGATACCAACTGTACTTGTTACTGCATTTGGCTTACCTAATTAAATAGCACATAAACGGACAAAATGAGTTTCTGTGCAGCTAAGCTGAACAGTCTGAAACATTCAGTCAAGACATAGAAAAAGTCCTTGTCAGATCAGGGGGTATCCTGAACCACTGTATAAGAGCAAAATAAATGGAAAATCCAGAGGTACATCACTTCACATGCCTTTAGGTTCTCATCACACATGAGAGACCCAAACTGGCAACTGTAAATTATGCTTCTTGAAGGTGACTGTGCAAGAAAGATGATTCAGCTCAAACCAATGGACCAGTACTCTTAAGCCTACACACCTATTGGCAATTCAGTGCATGGTAACAGTATTTTGAGTAAATTCAAGTATTTAAAAGGGTGGTTACATATTATCTTTTTAACAATTCCCTACTTTTAGTGACAATTTTGATTGCTGACAATTGGTTTTCCGATACCATCCAGAAGACCATTTATGTTTTGAATAACCAGACTGCTTTGGACTTGGAGTCAGCAAGGCTGCGGTATCCGCGAAATGCTGCAGAGGCACTGAAACCATCCTCTCTGAGCACAGCAGACCCTTCCCGAATACTTTATAGGAACCATCACTGAACCTCACAAGATCACCACTGTTGCTCGAATCACACAAAACGAAAAAAGTGAGACTCAGAGATGTTAAGTAGCTTGTCATCAATGACACAGCAGGACAGAACCAGCATAGGATTTGGGGCCATCTAACCCCGCCTTCTTCATCACTTACCTGCCAATACATTATTGTCTTATCTACACTGAAAGGAAACAAGCAAGCTACAGAACAGCAATGTGCAGAACAAGCTCACTGACTCTGAGTTTATGAATTAAAAATGACAGGAAAGCTATAAATCAAAACATTCATTAGGGTCATCCCTGAATCACACAGTTACAGCTGATGCAAGTTTTCACCCTTGTGATCTTCTTAGCTTTCAAAATATCTGCAATGAAAAAAAAGGGTTCTGTGGTAGGCTGGGCCCTGTACTTCTCACTGTATATGTAGGGAAATTTTCAAAAGACCTTAACTATTAAACAGCATCAGGTTATTGTTTTTCCTTTAAGCAACTATTAAAACATCAAATGTGGGGGGTAAGGGAAGGAATAGTATTTACCACTGTTCCAGAAATTTCTCCTTTAGGATGTATAAAACGTATTAGACCCTTGTTTACTATATTTAACACAGAAGTAGTTATAAAATCGTAAAACAAAATGAGAAGCCCAACAATCATTATAACACAGATATTCAACAGCTTTCTACAAGGAAAAAAAGGCTGCGCAGTACAATTGTAGCTATCATTTCATTACCTTTTCTGTAAACAAGTCTGCTGACAACAACAATAGTTATTATACTATCATGCCTTCTAAATGGGTCTGGAGTGAAGTCAGTAGGATCTACAGCATTAGGAATGACGGACACTATTTCAGGATTCAGTGCTGCTCTTAGCACAGTGTTTTCCTTACTAGTGTAAGAGACACAAATTATGTGGTTTGTGTCACAAAGAGACACAGTTAGAAGTTTGTTTGTGAGCACCGAGCTGACATCAGCAAATCCGAAAAGGGAATGGTCCGTGAAGACTGTCTGGAGGCCCATTGTCTTGGCGTGGAAGAGGGCATCATGGGCCATGGCAGAAAAGGAACTATGTGAATGGATTATCGTGACTCTCTCCCGAACAAATATGTACCTGAGCAATGGCAGACTGTGAAAGAGGGTCGTGGCTGTAGATTGGTTGTACATGACTTTCAGAGGCAAGTAATAGACTTTGAGGCCATTAGTGAGGTAACGGATGCCTTTGCGATTTCCGTAAGCGTGGGTGACAATTATGACCTTGTGCCCTCTTTCAATCAGGCACTGAGAGAGCTGGTAAATGTGACTTTCCACGCCTCCCATGTTTGGGTAGAAAAAGTCCGACACCATGCATATATTATGGGCACAGGTCCTAAACGTGTGAAGACTTCCAGGGATGACACGGGAGAGTGATGCTGAGGAAGGCTGGCCACGCCCTCCTCTTCCTCTATAGGCCATGCTGAGATGGTTTAGGCATTAGTCCTTAGAGCAACCCAGTTAAGATAGGTGTCCTCTAGTACCTGAAAGAGA
The DNA here is from genome assembly GCF_032405125.1 of Capricornis sumatraensis. Lineage (NCBI taxonomy): Eukaryota > Metazoa > Chordata > Mammalia > Artiodactyla > Bovidae > Capricornis > Capricornis sumatraensis. The sequence continues at coordinate 132,176,600 of NC_091092.1, read as the reverse complement.
GAGTAGACAGGATCTCAGCTCAGAGACAAAATGCATTCCGCACACAAATCCCGACATACATATTGTTTTAATGTTAATGTAGATCTGTTAGCTCTCTCCCTAGAAATAAAACATACAATGTAGTCATGCATTTGACAGCATCTACTTGCTTACCATTTACTGTGGGCCATACAACAAAATTAGACTCTGCAATGGTCCTCATATCTTAATTTTGATCTAAGAATACCACTACACATAATTTTAAATAATTTTTGTCACCAAAGTATAATAATACTTTGCCATACTAACCAAGCAGTTTATCCAGACAACTAGACATGCAACTCTTTACAAAAAAGGCTTGCTAACCTCACTTCAGAGCTTAAGCCACTGACTCAATGAATCCCATCAAGTTCACTAGTATTAACTCTGTGGTTTACACTAGAAACATATCCGGAGTTAGAACTGTCTTTTGAGAGTAACTTTTTAAAGTATCACTTGTAGCACATGCCAGACCTCACTTTCCCCTTCCTTATTCAAATATGGTGATCATCAAACCGTTCCTTTCATTTCTTAAAACTTTCAGTTATGTACATCTTCCCTCCACGAATGACCCTTTCTTCAGTTTGGAATCTAAAAATAAAAACTAGAGATGGGCTGGATCTGGGGCCATTTTCTACATCTGAAGCAGGAAATGTTCAGCTAAGGGGTCCCCGAGAACATCAGTGCAAAATGTGCACTAAATATTCAATATGACTACAGATTCTTAGACTGTTAACGCTAAAGAGAAAGCAAGTGAAACTCATTCTCAGCTTTTACAAAGGAGATTTCCATGCCTCCAGAAACTCAATGGGAAGCCATTCTAAAGGTCTGAGTTTCTGATTCACCACAAACTCAGAAAATGCAAAGCAACAGCTTGTGCAAAGTCTGTTCTCTCCAACAAGGTCATCTTTATTTTAAACACAGTCTCAGAAATACTCAGTAAGTGTTGAGCTGAATTTACTAATTAAGATTCAATATTACCAAATCAAGAGATAAGTTTGTACTGCTAAGTAGCTTCAGTAAGGTTTTCTTACTGTGGTTTCTCACTTAAACCTGAATTTCCAGTTCCATTCAATTTTAAAAGATGAATGATAACGAAAACAGTGAGTAAAGCACCAAATGAAATCATTTAAAGTTCTGTCGTTAATCTGCAAGGTTCTGTGAGCAATCTGCCTATCAGGGTATCACGCCTAACACCTTCATTGCGTAAAAGCGCAACAAACGGTATAAGCACAAAATCTTAAGATTTTAAACCTTAAGAGAAGCTTGGAGATCCAGTGAAACAACTCTTTTTATTTTCCAGATGACAAGTTGAGCGATGTGTCCAAGGTCCCCACTCAGCCACTTAAGTGGCAAATGCGAGATGGCCGTAAAATCCACAGCCACAGTCAAGGAGTCCCTGGACAATCATTATCGGCAGACTTCTGAGAAGCCTTAGAGTGACCGGGGGGGCGGGGAGGATTGGGGTCAAGAGGACGGTGTTTCCAACCCACTCCCTGGGCGCCGTCCCGGCTTCACTTTCCGAGGTCGCTGGGGAGTGCCAGGGCCAAAGAAGAGATGACTCCGCCTCAGTCAGCGACCCCGCGCGATCAGGCGGGTTCTCGCCAGGACCCAACGGAGGAAGACGGCCAGAAAGTGAGCAGGAAACCGAGGCCGAGGGTCCCGGGGCCGTTCTTCCCGCCCGCCTCAGCCGACAGGGAACCAGCTACATTGCGGCCGCCTCAGCGCACCCTCAGCCCCACTCGACTCCCGAGCCCCTCGACCCCGAATTCCGAGCCTCAAGCTGGGTCGGCTTCGACCCCTCCATCACCGGATATGCTCCCCTGAGGACAGCCCAGTCCCAATTGGAAGATGGAGATAGGACCGGCGACGGGAAGTCAGACGCGTACTTACCGGCAAGTCCCAGGGCAGCCAGTGTCCAGACCTCCCGCGGCTGCACCCGGAGTCCCACCCAGCAGCTCCGAAGCACCAATCAAGGGCGTACGCGCGCGAGGGCCGCACCTACAGGACAGCCAATCAAAAAGAGGAAGTGGAGTCACGCGCAGGCGCGACTCCCCACCCATCAGCGTGCGATGTAACGTCAGCGCGCGCCTACACGTGTCACCACGATGTTCCGGAAGACTTGTTTTCTCTGCATTGAAAGCAGTAATGCTCGGCTTAACCTTTTATGTGAATTCTTCATGTTGCGATTCTCTAAAAGTTGGCCTTGGTCTCCTGCTACACAAGCAACCCACCAGGACTCTTCAACCAGGTAAAACCAGCACTCCCCTGCGTGCCTCGCAGCGACCCATTGGCGCTCCTGGGAGTTGTAGTCCCGTGTTCTTTGGAGGCGAATCCGAACTTAGAAAACTCACTCCCAGGATGCACCGCACGCCTAACCCGAATCTTGCGAATGGTCATGTGAGTTCGCTCGGTGGTTGCCTAGATACAGTGTCTCCTTTCTGGACGCCTGTTCTCTCTGGCTTCCTTTTGGAGAGACTTTGGGCTGGGATGGCTACAGAAAGCTGCGATCATGGTTGCGTTTTGTTTGTTGTTTATCATCTCTGCTACAGAAGCTCCCGCCAGGTTTTTACCATTCTGGTAGGATTGCCTGATGTAGTGAGTAAAATACACAAAAAGTCAAAGTTTTTTAATAATTTGAATTTCACATAAATAATGTTTATGTAAGTATGTCCTAAATATAGGGGACTTTACTAAAAAGTTATTCGTTTATCTGAAATTCAAAAGTTAACTGGGCATCTTGTATTTTATGTGGCAACCCTCCACTCTGGAGAAAAAAAAAAAAAATCTGAGACCTGAAATAGCAACTCCCACTCAGACTGGTTCAGCAGGCCATCGTGGTGCTTGGCCAAGAGGCTAATGAATCAGTGGGAGTAGTCTGATGATCAGCCATCCACTCCTCACCGTTGGTACATGGAGTTCCCAACCGAGGAAATGCTTTCCTGAGCACCATCACCACCGTCGTTACCAGCACTCATTTTAAGCCTGTAGAAAGGCTATTCATTCCGGAAGATTTCACCTCCTTTCCCAAATCTCTAGAGGGAATTAAATCCTCCCTCTTTTGTATTTTGACAGTACTTTGGCTATATGCTGGTATAGCATTTATCAGGTGATACTCAAATGGTTTGCCTGTCCTCCTGCCCCACCCCTCCACCTGGCCTTCTTCCTCAGCCTGATCCTTGGAGACTTGTGTCTTCTTGGGATCTCTCATGGATTTCTTTCTGAAAAATGGCATTTATATTTGCTTGTTAGTAAGCAGAGGCAAGTTCTGCTCCTGGTACTAGAAATCGAGTAAGTTTTAGCTGTATTAATGAATTGATTTATTCAATGCCTGCACAATGTCTGACACAGATATATACACCCGATTGAATGTATTGAAGAACTGACTCATTTGAAAAGACCCTGATGCTGGGAAAGATTGAAGGCATAGGGGCGAAGAGGAAGACAAAGGATGAGATGGTTGGATGGCATCACCGACTAGATGGACATGAGTTTGAGTAAACTCCTGGAGTTGGTGATGGACAGGGAGGCCTGGCATGCTTCAGTCCATGGGGTTGTAAAGAGTCAGACACGACTGAGCGACTGAACTGACTGACTGAATGTACTGAAAAAATTCCAAGGGGTGTACCTTAAAAAAGTACAGGGAACTGATATAATTCGTAGAGCACTTTGGTTGTAGACTTTGAAATGTATTAATGATTTAACTTTAATGAATAAGGCTCAAGTGGGAATAGATATTCTGCTCTGTGTTTATATTGAAGCATCAGAGAATAAAAGTCATGGAAGACTCAAGGATACTTATGCAAGCTTAATAATTTGCAGTTGGTTTCCCAGATAAGAACAGCAGTAGCAGGTAGTACAGCATTGTTTTGGTCTTCTTTTTCATGTTTGCAATAGGTAGTGAGACAATAGGCTTCCCTGGTGGCTCAGTGGTAAAGAATCGGTCTGCCACTGCAGGAGACATGGGTTCTATCCCTGGGTTGGGAAGATCCCCTGAAGAAGGAAATGGCAGCCCACTCCAGGATTCTTGCCTGGAGAATCCCATGAACACAGGAGCCTGGCAGGCTACAGTCCATGGGGTCACAAAAGAGTCGGACGTGACTTAGCCACTAAGCAACAACAATCAAGACAATAACTATTGGGTAGAAATCCTGGAAAGTATAAATGAAGGGTAATCCTCATTTGTTGATCTCCTGGCTTGCCACTGCCATAGTTCTTATTACAATGTTGTTGTTCAGTCGCTAAGTTGTATCTGACTCTTTGGGACCCCATGAACTGAAGCACACTAGGCTTCCCTGTCCTCTATCTCCTGGAGTTTGCTGAAATTCACGCCCTTTGAGTCAGTAATGTTATCTAACCATCTCATCCTCTGCCTCCCTCTTCACTTTTTGCCTTCAATCTTTCCCAGCATCAGGATCTTTTCCAATGAGTTAGCTCTTCGCATCAGATGGTCAAAGGATTGGAGCTTCAGCATCAGTCCTTCCAATGAATATTCACGGTTGATTTCCTTTAGGATTGACTAGTTTGATCTCCTTGCAGTTCAAGGGACTCTCCAAGAGTCTTCTCCAGCACCACAATTCAAAAACATCAATTCTTCAGCACTCAGCCTTCTTTATGGTCCAACTCTTATGGATATACATGACTGCTGGAGAAACCATAGCTTTGACTATACGGACCTTTGTTGGCAAAGTGATGGCAATTCTACTGTGAATCATCTAAGATCCTGATGCCAATCAATACTCCTTCAAAAAACTTGAGTTATTTTCAAAGAAGAATACGTATTTTCTATTTTTATCATCAAACAATTTACCAAGTGCCTACTCTGTAAAAGGTTTTGTGGGGAATACAAGGAATATTAAACATAGATTGTGTTTAAAACTTTTTATCTTTTTCAGCTTTTATATATTTTTCATCAATGGTAAAAAGCAACCCACTTTTCTTGAAAGGTTCTTTGTATTTTAAATACTGTAAGATAGGCTGACCTTTATAAACAGATATTAATAAAGGCATGCTGTTGCCAAGTCTCTGTGGAGGAGGGGGTTGAGAAACCTGCAAGCTGTGCCAGTAATAGTTCCAACAAAGTCTGAAAACACTGAACATCATGTTCATCTCTGATCTAGGCACTTAACATTAAAAGGCAAATAAATCATGATTCTGTACAGGCTTCACCATCTCACATGGGTTGAGACTCCATTTTTAGTCAGTTAAACCTTAAGCAAAGGTCACCGTTAAAGGCTATTTTCTGAAAGTCAAAAAAAGTAGCAGCAGGATGAAGAAGCTGTAAATCTGGGAATAATTCTAATTATAGTGTTCTGCCTAAATGTATGGCATCAGGTATGCCTTTAGAGAATTTTCATGTAAACCAATAAATTAGACTAAAATACTTTCATGCAGTGGCTTCTGATTGCACATAATAGAATATGAGAGCAATCAGTACCAGTGGTAGTATAAAATGACCTGTAAGTGTAGAAGGTATAAAATAAAAGTAGATATCATCTTCCCTTGGAATTCAACTCTTTGCAAATTCATATGTAAATGAGCTCTTGGACAAGTTTGGAGTGGGAAGGCAATGCATTTGTATTGAGAACCTGCTATCTATGTACAAGGCACAAGGTAAGGAAAAATTGGCATGTGCTTTATCCCCAAGAAACCAAAACAGAGTTAAGGAATATGTAAATATCTGATAAAAGGTGGGAGGTGATAAATACCACAAAAGAAATGCAAGAAGAATACTGGGAGTTCAGAGTATTTCTGGCTGCCAATGGAAGTAAAAGGTGCTCATGCAACTGCTGGGAGCAAGATTATTCCAAGTAGAACATGACCAAGGTACAGAGACAGGTGCTGACTGGCCAGTGAATGCTGTTGTATAACTCCACAGGGGAAGAGAAGGGGAAGGGTTCATATGGGAGAAAGGTATCTCCAGGGAAGGCTGGAACAGACTGATAGAGGATCTTACTAAGGGAAAAGGACTTGATGTTGAGCCAGATTTACAGCCAAGATGACATTTTCAATTAATATTTTGAGACTCCTCTCTTCTCACTGTGCTTCAGAAAGAAAAATAAGAGACATAAATGAGAGAATTCACATTATAGCTGTGGGCAAAAGAAGATCCTCAGAGTCAAAATGCAGAACAGTAATCAGAACAAAGACAACACAGGTCCTGGGCTCTGTATGTGGAAACCCAAAGACACTGACCAGAGTTCAGTTCTTGTAGAACAGTGGAGACTAACAGGTCTCTATGCGTGGCTAGAGACAGAAACCAACCCTGTGGGAGACTGTTACATGGTAGCCTTCAGTGAACCATTTTCTTATATTTGCACCCTTGTCTAATCTCCTCCCACATCAACTCTGTGTTGGCCATGTGACTCGCTTGGCCAGTGGGACATCAGTAAATGAGATATAGCAGAAGCTCAATAAGTGCATATACACTGGGGCATGTCCTGTTGGAAGCTCTCTTGAAAGTTGATGGCTGTGCTATGAAGAAGCTCAGGTAAGATACTGAATCATGACAACCCCCTGGAGAGAGCCCTGGAGAATGAGAGTTCATATTGGCCATTCCAGTGGTAGATGAGTTTCCATTCACTGGTTACAGAATCCATACAATACTTCACTATCCACTAAATAATTATTAGGGACCTACTATATGCAAGACATTGTTCCCACACAAAACATTCAGTTCAGTTCAGTCACCTAGTCATGTCCGACTCTTTGCGACCCCATGGACTACAACACACCAGGCTTTGCTGTCCATCACCAACTCCTGGAGCATACTCAAACTCCTGTCCATCGCATCAGTGATGCCACCCAACGATCTCATCCTCTGTCATCCCATTTTCCTCCTGCCTTCAATCTTTCCCAGCATCAAGGACTTTTCCAATGAGTCGGTTCTTTGCATCAGGTGGCCAAAGTATTGGAGTTTCAGCTTTAGCATCAGTCCTTCCAATGAATATTCAGGGTTGATTTCCTTTATGATGGACTGGTTTGATCTCCTTGCAGTCCAAGGGACTCTCAAGAGTCTTCTCCAACACCACAGTTCAAACGTATCAATTCTTTGGTGCTCAGCTTTCTTTATAGTCCAACTCTCACATCCATGCGTGACTACTGGAAAAACCATAGCCTTGACTAGACGTCTTTGTTGGTAAAGTAACACGAAATATTAAGAGTAAATTAAACAAAGTCCACCTCTTGTTGAGCAAATGACCAGATCCATTAAGCTCACAATTTTCATCCAACCCTTTCCTTAAATGCCTTTAAAATGGATTATTTGTGTCATCTCCTTTATCAGGTATCTCAGGCAGTATTTTAGTCTCATCCAGCTCTGAACATCATGCTGTTGAATCTGTTTCCATCTCCAAAGGGCCTCCCACCACACTGCTGTAGTCACAGATTTATGATCTGTGCTGTCCTATTAATGCATTTTCTGGCCCTGTGGCTCAGATGGTCAGGGGCATCATGCATCGTTGGCATTTACTATGTTTGCTTTAAACTCTCTAGGCTTTCTCACATATTTTTATTTTGCAACACAATTTTACAAGTTGAAAAATTGCAGCTCACATTCCAAAGCTATTAGTATGACAAATATTCCTGTACAATGACCAGTGCACTCTAATAAGGCAAAAGGCCAGTTCCCCCACCTCCACCCTGAGGACCAGCTCCACCCCAGCCCAGACCCAGTCTCAGAGATCCAAGTGCAAGTCTCTTGGTGGTTATTGTGGAGAGTTGGGGAGAAAGCAGGGGGGATGGGTTTTGGAAGTAGAAAGCCAGATCTCCGATAGTTTTGTCCAGAGTTCCCTATAATATCCATCTAAATGGCAATTAGGAAGCCAGAGCCTTTAACCAAAATGTGGTTTGAGTTGATTTGGGGCAGATCCAGGAATCCAGTATAAGCCAAGAATTTTGCTCACAGTCATGTTTCTCTTTGGGGAAATAATCCCTTTAATGGGTCAAGGTCATTGTATTTTTCAAATTCTTTTCATTTATGGAGTGAATTAACAACTCTCAGATACAGGTGGATGAGATTATCTACCTGTTTAGCCCGAGAGGAAACTGAGGTGCCATGAGGTTGCTTGGCCTCATAATGCCATTAATTGGCAGAGCCTATCCTTCAGTTCAGATCTTTTCTTCTCTGACCTTCTACCTCTCTTTTTCTCCAGTGAAGATGAGCAAAGTGACTCCTCTAATTGTGCAGTGTCCCTGGACCATCTGCTGCCCCAGCTCTCAAGGGAGAACTACTGCGGGGAGAGTTGTAGAACCTGGATGAAGGGACAAAGCAAGAAATTGAATCCTAATACAGTTAAGAAACCAAGTTACCTGTGAATCGTGTCAGAAGCCTGAGAATCAAATGGTACGCCTAGAAGAAAGAAGGCCCATTGACATAAAGGTCATAAAATGTGGACAAGAGAACAGTGACAGGAGAGGAGTGATTGGACCAAGACCAGTAAATGATGAGGGCATGGATGGGAGAATTCGGGAACTGCTTAGAACCCTGAGAGAGGAAGAGCAGGCATTTGAACCAGGATCCAACAATTCTATCATTCGGCTCCAGGAGAAACAAAAGGATTTTTTGCTATACTTGTTTATTGTTCTCTATTTCCTTATTATTGTACTGCTCCACCCTGAGAAACCTGGTTTACAGAAGTTTGATCAGGACACAATTCCCAGTTGTAAGGAAGTCACAGGGTACTGGGAGATAACATGAACACAACTATTTATGAAAGTGTGCAATAAAGGTTGTAATAGATTGTGTGTGTGTGTGTGCATCTATCTACCTACCTATGCAAGAAGCTTGGGAGAACCTCAGTTTTTAAGTTATTTGGCTAAAAAGCTTAGTTCTGCTAAAGCTGCTAAATTCCCTGTTATACCAAATTTTTCAGTAAAGTGTGTGCTGTCAACAAGTTATTTGTGGGAGTATTTGGGCAAAAAAGCAAAGGAAAAAGCCTTGTGCATCCTTCCCAGGTAGCTGTGGAACAAAGAAGAATCATATGGCTATGAGAATTGAAATATGAATAAGACTTAGAGTTGAGTAAATGCGGAAACGTGGAGCTGGAGGTGGCTGGAAGAAACATACACCCCCAAAGATGTCAGGGACATCAGTGGGCTCTCCTCCTTCAAGTCAAGTTCAACTGGAGGTCAAGTCAAGGTAATCTGAATCTCAAACAAAAGGCTGAAGTTCAGCTGATTTTTGAATCACATTGATTCAACCTTGTTTAAAATCTTAAACCTTCTGAGAGCTAGTCCTTTGGATTCCCAAAACTGGAATCTAGTTTTAGTGTGTTCATGTCTCTCCCACACCTCCCACTTCTGAATTCCTTTCTCTCTTTAAAATATTTTTTCTTTAGCATAAAATTTATAGCAGTAAATTTATAGCATATTAATTAACACACAAAATTCTCTGGCTTGAATAAATGTGTTTATTTTCTTTAAATACACTTAAATATAAAACAACAGTAGTTTGGTAAACTCAAAACTACAAGCTGGACAGTAATCAGATAATCAGTGCTGATCATACACATCAAGATCTGCATAAGAAAGAATCAAAATAGTTCACAAGAGAGTTGCAACTAGCAAAGGACTCAAAGACTATGCAAATTGCCTCATCTGCTCTGAGTAATTAATCACATGGTACCTGTTACTCCATGATGATCAAACCTTTTTCACTCACGGAAAAAAGAGGGGAGGGTAAGGGAGATTTCTTCCTCTCCATTCCCCGGTGTGCAGAGCATCTTCTGTTAGAAGACATCTGGCAGTGAGCCAGGGAATCCTCAGCTGTTGTTTAATGGAAGGTCGGTCGGGATTCACCACGGTACTATGTAAAACGGATTTTTTTTTTCCCTAACACCTGGAATACTGACAGCAACTTGGCAAAGCAGCATGCTGTTTAAATGACATGGATGGGGAACTGGGAATCAAGGCTAACTCAAGGATTTTCTCGATCCTGGAGCCCATGGGTGGCCCTTTTCTCCTTTGGAAAGCGGCAATGCTTTGGACATGCCGGTTTTCCATTTGCACACGTTCTGGGGTGAAAGGGGCATCTGTCCTCACAGCTGTTACAAAAGAAGATAAACATGAGAATTCAGAATCAAGGACTAAATTCTAAGGAAAAAGTCTGTTCTGATTTGATTACATTTTCAGAGTAAATTTTCCAGATTCATATTTAGGATGTCAATATAAAATCCTGGCTGGTTATCCCACATGGTTATTAAAGCACAACTGCTAACTTCTAAGCATTCTGCTGCTGCTGCTGCTGCTGCTGCTGCTGCTGCTAAGTCACTTCAGTCGTGTCCGACTCTGTGTGACCCCATAGAAGGCAGCTCACCAGGCTCCCCCGTCCCTGGGATTCTCCAGGCAAGAACACTGGAGTAGGTTGCCATTTCCTTCTCCAATGCATGAAAGTGAAAAGTGAAAGTGAAGTCACTCAGTCATGTCCGACTCTTAGCGACCCCATCGACTGCAGCCTACCAGGCTCCTCCGTCCATGGGATTTTCCAGGCAAGAGTACTGGAGTGGGGTGCCATCGCCTTCTCCTCTAAGCATTCTATTCATCAGTAAATTTCTTGTTATATAAATCCAATGGCATCCCCTTCCTCAAAGGAAAAAATAAACATATGTCAATCTATATTAAGAGAGAGACTGAGCTAAAGAGTCAGCTGATCTGAAATAATTGTGTATATGTCTTCAACTTTAGTTTTTGCTGAAGATCCATAACCCAGCTACAGCACACAGAATTTTCTTGATTTCACAATTAATCATCACTCTATATACTTACTCAGTTGCCAAACCTCTGTTTTATTATCAAAAAGGGGGCTTGGCAATAAAGAATAAAACTAGCTTAATAAGGAATCTCACCAAATCTAATTAGTATTTACATTAAATGTCAATGGGTCAAATATAGGCAAAAGTAAAAAGCCACTCACCTGCAAGTGTCTGGGTGAAATATCTTGTGCTTCTGGCAGCAGCTCTCCAGACTCTCTCTGCACTCAATGCAGCTGCAGTTTTCTGGGTGCTGGATGAGATCTCTGGGACATGGCGTTTTACAGACACACTCACAACGATCTTCATCAAACTTCATGTGCTGACCACAGAGAGCCAGTTCCTGGAGGTGAGTGTGATCTAAACCAAAACAGAAAAGTGTTGGTCAAATAGCTGTAGCATGGAGAATGGGATCCCCAAAGTTGGTTGTATTCATTACATCATTGTAAAGTAGCTTGGATTCACCCAATCTCTTTTGTAGATTTTTACCCTTAATATTTTCACAGAATGAAGGAGATTGACCTCTGATTTCACGATACTAACACAGAATTCACATGTTCTCTTTAGTTTTTTATAAAAATGTTGTAAGCTGAATATTTTGGTAAGATTTTTTAAGATGTTTTAAGACTAAGATTTTTTAAGATGTCACAACTAGGTTGTGACTAGTTGAAAAAAGCAACCTTGCAAAACCACGTATTAGTCATAAAATACAGGATGTCTAAGGACTGTGAGTCTACTCCTTCCCAGTTTTAGGTGAAGAATAAAAGGAGAGAACAGAAATACTAGGGCATTGTAGAAATACACCTCAGACCTTCCAGGTAGGTGTATTTCCTCACTGCAGGTCATAACTCTAGTATAAAAAATATAACATGACAATGTACTTTGATTCCACAGACATCTGTTGGAAGATACAGTTGGCTCAGAGAGGAGGTGCTGAGAAGTTTTTGACACACTTAGCTAACAGATATTTCTAGAAAATATACAAAACAGTTGGATAATTAGTATTCCACCGCCAATTCTGATCAAGTTGAAATTCACTGGAAGAGACAGAAGCTTTAGAAGAATTTGAAAATGTCCCATTAGTATTCTTGAAAGGCTTGGAGGAAAGTTGTTTAGTTTCTTCCCCAAACCTGCTTCTCTCCCACTTTGCCATTGTTGTTGTTCAGTTGCTAAGTTGTCTGACTCTTTGCAACTCCATGAACTGCAGCACGCCAGGCTGTTGTGTCCTTCACTATCTCCCAGAGTTTGTTCATATTCATGTCCATTGAGTCAGTGATGCCATCCAACCACCTCATCCTCTGTCACGCCATTCTCATCCTTCCCTCAGTCTTTTCCAGTATCTGGGTCTTTTCCAGTGAGTTGGCTCTTCGCATCAGGTGGCCATAGGATTGGAGCTTCAGCTTCAGCATCAGCCCTTCCAGTGAATATTCAGGGTTGATTTCCTTCTGGATTGACTAATTTGATCTTGCAGTCCAAGGGACTCTCAAGAGTCTTTTCTAGCACCACAATTCGAAGGCATCAATTCTTTGGCGCTCAGCCTTCTTTATAGTCCAACTCTCACATCTGTACATGACTCCTGGAAAAACCATAGCTTTGACTATATGGACGTTTGTCAGCAAAGTGATGTCTTTGCCTTTGCTTTTTAATATGCTGTCTAGGTTTTTCATAGCTTTCCTTTCAAGGAGCAAGCGTCATTTATTTTCATCTGGCCATTAATGATATTTCAAAATCTTGTGTCGTCCAACCTCATAGTCTTAATTGCTCTGTGGTTGATGATCTTTGAGGGCTTATGTGGAATGGGTGTTGAAAGGCCAGATCTGGGGATACGCCATTCTGAACTGTATGAAGAGGAAAATGGTAAGCTTTGTAAAGCATATTCCAGTGAAGCATGTGTCACTTTGGAACAAGACTAGATAGAAGCTCTTAAAAGATTTGCATGGATCACTAGGTGGCAGTAGAGATTCTCTTAGAACACTTCAGGCCAGCCCAACCAACTCGGTTCTTGGAGAGGTGATTTAGGGAAACAATCTAAAAGATATTTCCTGAACTTCAGCAATGTAGTTGGCCATGGCCGACCTCAGTCCTTACAGACAAGTTAAAACTAACAGAGAAAGGATATAGAAGAACTGAGTGAAGCAGTAACTAGCTAAGGGCGATACTCAGAAGTACTGGCTTTCAATTTCAATCTTAGGGAAGTTGATGATGGGATACCAATGTGTTAGGTCCTCAGCCTTGTTCCATTTATCATTTTGATCAATAAACTGATAGAATTTTTCCAAGTAAATTCTTGAATTTGTGGGTGTCTGGAGGAGTTAAAATCCAGAATCAGGACCCCCCCCCTTTTTTTTTCCCCCTTTTTTTGGTACTGTTAGTTTTCTGTTTTTGTTTTTGGAAACAGTTTAGTGCAATGGCCTAAATCTAACAAGATGAAATTGGACTTCAGTTCACTAACTCACATGTCCTCATTCAGGGAAGTCATTGGAGAAAGGCAGTTGGCTTAATAGCCACATGTATAGGGGGAGGGAAGTATTTAATGAACAGTAAGCTCAGTACATGTCATGAGTTTGATGAGGCCACTTGAGAAGTGACCGTGAACTTGGCCCATGTCAACTGCATTGTGGGAGATGAAAATTAGAAATGGTTATGATCTAGGCTACCTCATGCCTCTCACTTCCATCATTGCCACAACTTCCCAAAAGGTTCCCTTCATCCTTGCTTGCCCCAAGCCAATCTCCTCTTGTACACTGTCACTGGGTTGATTTTGTTGAAATCCTAACTGGTGCTGTCACTGTCCACTTGAACTAGTTGAGTGGTTTTGTTTTGTGTTTAATGCCACATCCAAGCTCTGGGACACGGTTCACAAGGTCTCGCATGAAGCTCCCTGGCTTCTGCTCTCATATGTACCAGCCCCCTGTCTCTATGTCCTCACCATGCTGAACATCTTCCAGCACCCTGATGTGCTGGGTTCTCTCCCTTCCAGCTCTGAGCACTCATTTTTTCCTCGCTCAGAGCACGCCTCTCTTTCTTCATTACTTTTCCTACTCTCAAAATACATGTATACCAGCTAGGTCCCTCTGCAGGAATTACCTTCAGCAGAAAGAAGCTGGCTCCTTCAAGGTTATATCCCCTCTAGAGGAAGCCCATATCCAGTGACCAATCCATAGGACCCAGCCCCCCTGTCTCAATTTGAGACACCTCCCAACAGGCTTGGCTAACACCTCTCAGCAACTGCCATACAGTTCAACTTCTCCCCCTGCCAAGTCCTGCCCCTGCCCCTTCACCTTTGAAAGCATTCCTGCAAGTAAACTCCTGAATACCAATCTCTCTCCCAGGAGCTGTATACCAAGGAAACCTTAACTAGAACCACCTTAAGTTCTATGTATACAGTTTTCCACAATAACTTTCTTCTTGGAACCTATTTTTATTGGAATATACAATATTGTGTTCGTTTTAGCAGTACAGCAAAGTGAATTGCTTATACATATATCCACTCTTTTTTAGGTTCTTTTCCCATATAAGTCATTACAGAGTATTGCATAGAGTTCCCTGTGCTATACAGTAGGTCCTTGTTGTGTATCTCTTTTATATATAGTAGTGTTTATCTGGGACTTCCTTGGTGGCTCAGATGGTAAAGAATCTGCCTGCAATGCAGGAGACCTAGGTTCGATCCCTGCATCGGGAAGATCCCCTGGAGAAGGGAATGGCAACCCACTTCAGTATTCTTGCCTGGAAAATCTCATGGACGGAGGAGCCTGGTGGGCTACAGTCCATCGGGTCGCAAAGAGTTGGACACAACTGAGCAACTAACACTCACTTTTCACTTTCAGCGTGTATCTGTTAATCCCAATCTGAAGCCTGGCGTACTGCAGTCCATGGGGTCGCAAAGAGTTGGACACGACTGAGCGACTGAACTGAACTGAACCTTTCCCCCTTGATAACCATAAGTTTGTCTTCTATACCTGTGACTCTATTTCTGTTTTGTATTCATTTGTACCACTTTTTAGATTCCACACAATAATTTCCTAACTTTAAAAATGGGTCACATGGAGAAAGAACTAGATCGGTATGACATGGTTCTAGAGGGTAAACCTAAACTAACGAGTCGATGCTCTAGAGCTGGGATGTCCAATATGATAGGTCCAGGCCAGACTGAGCATGCAATGGCAAGTTTGAATTGAGATGTGTTGTAAGTGTCAAATACACACTTGATTTCAAGGACAGCACAAGAATGAAGATATAGAGCATTGATGGATTTTATATTGCTTACACACTGAAATGAGTGTTTTTTTAAAAAAATATTTTAGATTAAGTAAAATACATTAGAAATAATTTTATCTGCTTATTTTGACTTTTTTTAATGAGAGTACTATAAAATATAAGTTATATATGTAACTCTCACTGTAACTCCATTGGACAGCACTGTCCTAGAGAGAAAGGGAGAAAGATATTCAGGTTCCATATAGTTTACTAGCAACAAGAGTGTGCCCAGTGTAACTGGAATGCCTCAGTGAGTTTGGCAAGTTTCCTCATGACTGATGTATATTCTAGCAGAGGACAGATGAAGACTTGGTGGGAAGGATGTACATGACATTCAAAATCAACATGGGCATTTATGGAGTTACCAGATAACCCAGCAATTCCACTCCTGGACACGTATCTGGAAATGGTGAAAACTATAATTTGAAAAGATACATGCACCCCAATGTTAGCACTGTTTACAACAGCCAAGAAATGGAAGCAATCTAAATGTCCACCAATAGGTGAACGGATAAAAGATGTACATATACATAATGGAATACTACTCAGCCATCAAAAGGAATGAAATAATACCATTTGCAGCAACATGGATAGACCTAGAGATTATCATATTCAGTGAAGTCAGTCAGACAAAGACAAATATATGATATCACTTATATGTGGAATCTTAAACAATATGATACAAATGAACTCATTTACAAAACAGAAATAGACTCACAGATACAGAAGACAGTTACCAAAGGGAAAGGGAGGAGAGGATAAATTAGGAGTTTGGGATTAACAAGGGCTTCCCTGGTGGCTCAGATGGTAAAACGTCTGTCTGCAATGTGGGAGACTCAGGTTCAATGGCTGGATTGGGAAGATCCCCTGGGGAAGGCAATGGCACCCCACTCCAGTACTCTTGCCTGGAAAATCCCATGGACAGAGGAGCCTGGTGGGCTGCAGTCCATGGGGTCACGAAGAGTCGGACACAACTGAGCGACTTCACTTTCACTTCTCACTTTCATGCATTGGAGAAATGGCAACCCACTCCAGTGTTCTTGCCTGGAGAATCCCAGGGATGGGGGAGCCTGGTGGGCTGCTGTCTATGGGGTCGCACAGAGTCGGACACGACTGAAGTGACTTAGCAGCAGCAGCAGCAGCATACATAAAACAGATAAAACACTAGGACCTACTGTATAACGCAGGGAAGTATATTCAATATCTTGTAACAACAGAAAAGAATTTGAAAAAGAATATATATGGATGTGTGTGTGTGTGTGTGTATATGTATATATATATGACTGAAGCACTTTGCTGTACACCTGAAGCATTGTAAATCAATTATACTTCAATTTTCAAAAAGATATGCATGGTCATTTAAACTACATGAACTTTAAGGTTCCATAAACCCTGGGCTGAGCATTCATGAAAACATTTGGAAGCTGAGAGAAGCATAAAGTTAGCTTGTTATTTACAGTTTCTGGGACAGATTTCCTTATAGTTTATTCCTTACTAATCTTGCTTGTAGATCACAGTTGGAAAAACAAGCAAGGTTCAAAACACACGAGTCCTTGCAACCTTTACAGTGGAATCATGTCAAGTTACCTTGGAAATCAATAAAAAGTGCGTTTGTTTTTGGGCGGATGTTTGTGATCAAAAATCAGTGTTAAGAGTTATGTGCAATGATGAGAGCCTAGCTCATCTGCTTCCCAACTCCCCTGAGTCCAAGAGCTGTGTTTTGCTTTTACTTTACCCTTGTGTCAGAAGAAGTCTTCTCTTATTCACCATTTTCTCAAATTACTGGCATGTTTTCACAAGACACAGTTGAAAGAAACCAAGTCCAAAATTACCTTAGGTTCCTGTGAGGTTTTTATACAAAAAAGTTAGTAAAATGTGGTTGACTTGTGTTTAGTTCTGAAGCGACTTTCATTAAAGGTTATCATCCCCTTTCAAATTCATTGCTTTGAGATGCTCTAATCATTTGGGGCTTTAAGATTAAAAAGCAGAATGATGCACTGGTGGACTTACTATATAATTATACCAAAAGGCTCTGGAATCTCACTGCTTCTATCACTCTTAGCTGTGTGACCTTGAGAAAAATTACTAGACATCCTGGTTGTGTCCATTGTGTAATTGTAAAAAGAAAAGAGGTGTTAATCATACATTATAGGATTGTTGGGAGGAGTAAATTAGTTGATATATATAAAAAGTTTACACAATTGCTTTAAATTGTGTCAATAAATACTAGTTGCTATTGTTATTGTTATTACTGTTATTATTTCGCCACTGCAATCATTACCTTCCATTCCTGTGAGCGGATTCTCCTCCTGTAAAACACATTTACATTTATTGCTATCCCAGAGCATGTCAACAGGACAGAGCTTCTTGGAATGGGAGCAGCTAGGAAAAGAAGACAATAAATCATATTTTAAAGCTTTCAAAGGTAATCATACCTTTGGAACATTTTTTTTTAAATGTTGAATACATTTCTGAGTAGAGAACAGTGAAGATTTTCAGGAGCGTAATTCATATTTATGAAGAAGATGTTATTAGATAGTAATTCTGTAATTACAAATATTCTCTGTGGAAACCTTTGGAAATGAAACTGTAATTTTGGAAAGTTATAATCTTTTTAAGAGGATTGGTGTTAAAAACTATGCAAATTAGCTGTCAACAAAGCTTATTTACCTAAAGTAAACAGTGTTCTAACACAGCTCCTAAGCATTATTTTCTGTAAAATGGAGATAAGAACACTGGCCAGGACAGCAGGAAAATTTTGTAAATGTTTCTTTTCCATGAGCTTTCTCTTCTACTTAAGAAAGGTAGAGGGGTCTGCTTGGCTTAAGGCTGACTCCTTCACTAGCCACTCACACAGTGCGTTTCCTCCTTTACTTCTGCAAGATCAAAGTCTCCAACTTAATTACTTTATATTTTTATTCAATGGTTGTAATTTGCCCTTTGATTCTCTGTATTAAATTCTTTTTTCTCAACTCAATGATTCTGACCTTTGATTTCAGAACACTTTAGGGTGTCATAATCTGTCTCACAAAGAATCACAAAATCCTCACAAGAAAATGTCTAGTCAAATTAAGTTTAAGTCACTTTCATTTAAAATACAATTTCCCATTTTGTAAACTTAACAAGAAGGATTTAGAAAATGCCCAAATCAGAAGCAGATAGCTTTGCCACTCTCCGATGATGCCAGGAGCCTTTTTTCCCTCCTAACTTTGGGACTTAAATATATAAACAGCCTGAAATGAGTTTTATCTAATGCTTGTTCTGGAATGAGGGGACAGATGCCAAATTTGAGGCTGGAGTTTTTTACAACTGCATCAAACTATGCGTATTGAGAACAAAGGTGCCCACAAGTTGACATGCTGAGTTCACAGCCACTGAGGTTTTTGACACCTAGTAAAAAATATACTTACCCACAGATATGTGTTAGAACCTAAAAGAGAAAGAGCTTGAAGCAAGAGAGACGACTCTATAATTAGTGACAGATTCTCCACACACAGCTTCAGCAAGGCAAGAACAAGCATAGTGTAAGAAAGGCTTAACAAGTGTAACAAGTGTAAGAAAGGCTTACCGATCTTCTTCTGGGATCTGGATGGATCTTCTAATGATTGAGAATGGGTGGCGGGGAGCCGTTGGGAAGCACTTACAACCTGTATGGTTGGCAACTTTAACAGGCACTAATTCAGGTACTGATGTCAAAGGCACTGATATCTCAAAGAGCTAGAGTAGAGAAAGAGAACTATAATACATATATTTGTTTGTTTGTTTTACAAAAAAATAATCATGTCTACAGTCTGCATTTTTGCCTTTGTCCCTTACGGTTGTGACTTTAGCAAAGTTGTCCATTAAGATAGAACTAATAAGGACAGGGGCTGGTGTGATAAAAAGAATGCTGGGCTGCAAATCAGCAGACCAGCGCCTTACATCACTTTATCAAGTATTTAAGTTTGGTCAAGTCTCTTAACTTTTTGGTGTCCCTAGTACCCTTGTAAAATAGTTAGCTTGTAAAATGTTCCCTGCTCCTGCTTTAAGTCTGAGTATAAATTGTAAGGATGAAGTTTCTTTGCAACCATGGTGAAGAGATAACTGTTCAAAACGATTTACTTATCCCTTCCCACGCCATCTCCACCGAAGGATAGTTTCCTGTTCCTTGACTTTGGACTTAGCCATGTGACTTGCTTTGGCACAAGCACAGACTTGAACCACGTGTGCTTTCTGGGGCTCACTGTCTCGTGCATTTGCTCTAGCCATGAGAAGAGCACAGTCTGGCAGTCTTGCTGGTCTAAGGGGTGAAAGACACGGGGACCAGACCTGGACTCAGCCTGCAGCTTGGCGTCAAGCCCAACTGAGCCCAAACTCTAAACTAACTGAATCTCAGATACAGGAATGAGAATGTCATTATTGTTTGAAGCCACTAAGTTTTAGGGTGTTTATTCAGCATTACAGAGTAAAAACTGACTGATACAAGACCATCATGCCCAAACAGTTATAAGTAACATGACTATCATTTTTTTCTATGTTTCCATATGCCAGCCCCTGTTGTAAGTACCTTTATATTAATCCATTTACCCCTTATAACAACATTATAGGTTGGTTTTATTGCCCCCCAACTCTACAGGTGAAGAAACAGATGGAAAGAGAGGTTATATAACTGGCCTAAGACCATATAACTATTGATTGGGAGGGTGGGGATCTGAACCCACACAGTCTACTCTACAGCCAGAGGGCATACTCTCAAGAACATGCCTTATTACTTTTTGAAATGAAACTCTGTGACCAGGAGCTGCAAGATGGAATCTCAGCGGGTAAAATTTACTTGCCAAGAGTTTCAATTACTTTAATTCTCAAGTGGTTCTCTGATGTACAGGTGAATTTGAACTTGATTTTAATGTTCTGTCCATTCAATTACCATTCCACATAGTCCTTGCTACATAGAGTCTTCATTTATTCACTTATCTTCTAAGAGGTATTTCACTGAACAGCCCATAACTTTGGGATGAGAAGTTTTTTGGAAAACACTGTTACAATGTTCAAATATGCATATTTGGAAAGAAAAGCTGCTGAACACTTACACTTAAGCATATTCTTGGAAACTCATTTGTTGTGGACAACAGTCAAAATACTCAATTATCTATTAAGTGGAAACAATCCATTAAAGTTATGTTTGTCCTGACCTTTTAATATGTAATGGTACTACCATAAGTTTAAGTAAGAGTGTTTTTAACAGTGTTTATTTTGCATGAACTTCATCTTGCGAAATTTTTCAGCATACTCTAGGGTATAACACAGTCATGAACTAAAGCCTCTTACGTTACGCAACCTCTACTTCAACTGACAGTTGATGCTTAGCCATAGTCAATGTCATTTTTTCCCCTCTGATTGTCAAACAGTAGAGATCAGAATTTTTACAAGTTCAAGATTCTCTAAAAGAATTTAGAAAAAGAAACTCTAAATTTTAAGGGCTATTTTAAGAGGTATGGGGAAAAAATTAAGGGTATGTTAACCTAGTACCAAAACAAATCAGCATTCCATTCTTTCCTTCCGAATAAGATATGTATTAGGTTGGCCAAAAAGTTTGTTCAAGTTTTTTCATAATATCTTACAGAATAATAATAATTTTTATTGCAGTGCCTCTTTTCCCAATCATGAGACTAGATTGTAGAGGCAAATGTGACAAT
Source organism: Capricornis sumatraensis (assembly GCF_032405125.1). Lineage (NCBI taxonomy): Eukaryota > Metazoa > Chordata > Mammalia > Artiodactyla > Bovidae > Capricornis > Capricornis sumatraensis. The sequence goes on along the minus strand of NC_091092.1, from coordinate 132,155,902 downwards.
TGAATAAATATATCAATATGTGTGATGGATTTGCAACATCGAACCAAAAGGAATGTAGTTTGGCTTACAGCTTTTTAGTATATTTTCTTTCCTAAGTTTGTTATTACTGCTCCACTATGCCATGTATGGGTTTCCCAGGTGGCGCTGGTGGTAAAGAACCCACCAGCCAATGCAGGAGGTATAAGAGAGGTGGGTTCGATCCCTGGGTTGGGAAGATCCCCTGGAGGAGGGTATGGCAACCCACTCCAGTATTCTTGCCTGGAATCCCATGGACAGAGGAGCCTGGTGGGCTACAGTCCATAGAGTGGCAAAGAGTCGGACATGACTGACTAAGCACGCATGCATGCCTTATACATTTTACAATATGATAGCAATACAAAGAAAAGCTTACCTACTGAGCAAAGGAGGTTTTATAAGATGAAGAGGGAAGAATTATTTCTTTCATGGGGACTGGAGGATTCTTTCCAAAGTCTTCTGTGCTAAATATTCTCCATCTGCCCCTCTGGAGATGCCATCCTCTTTTCTTCCTTCCCCACTGTGTTCAAGGATGCTGACCTCCATGACTACATCTGTAAGCCTCCTTACCTCCCCCACCCTGCCCCCTCTCCCTGCCAGGATAAGAGTGCGCAGTGGCTGCCCCTCGCCCAGCCAGTCCTGCAGCGCTCTTCCCCACTTCCTCTCTGGGTTCCAATAACCACACCACCCTCTGGCCTCTTCAGTTGAAGGGTGGGAACAGCGCCCCCTTTCTAGCAGCTCTGGGTACTTCGCCAGCCCTTCTTCCTTCCCCTACCCTGCCCATTCCCTTCATCAAACTCTTCTCAGTCACTCCATTTGAACAATGTGGTACCTAATTAATAACACAAGTCAGCATGGCTATCTTTGTTCCTTGAAATGTCTGCCCTAGTGGCTTCCATATGATTTTCCGATCCTTGACATCATAGCATCAGAGAGACAGTCCTAGATATAACTACCTCGGGTACATCTGGAGCCCCTCTCTGACTCTCCATGTCCTCATCTATAAGACGATAAGCTGCCCTTTGAGCTTGTTTCCGAGTTAAATAAGATGATACACCTAAAGCACTGAGACAGCGCTTGGCAACCAGCTGAGCTGTAGCTGTCAACGCCCCCAGCATCAGGGCCACAGAGGGCTCGTGTCCTCCTACCTGTTTGGAAACGTACGACGTGCTGGTATTGACACAGACGAGGCTCTCTTCGTTGCAGCATCCGCCACACCGGAAGACGTTCACACAGGGAGGTTTGAAGAACGTGTCCGTGCTGCTCCCCAGCTCACTGGCCACCTCCACGCAGGTCTCTCGAGGGCTGCACTGTGTCCTTTGCCATTCCTCGTCGATAACTGCAGAGAGGCAGTCCGTTGGGTCAGCAGAACAAACGGCCCTGACGTGCCTACATGTACCAGGGTTTGCTCAGCACCATCATTCTTGTATGTATCAAGCTTGTTGATTTCACAAGATGGGTGTCTGGGGTTGGCTTTAAGCAAGAATTGTTGGCAGAAAAATTACAACCCAAATCTGTGTTCCTTTCCATGTTTATGATCCCTTCATAGCCACCAATTCTACTTTCCACTAGTAATAAACACCATGTCCTGGATATAACTACATTGGGTGCATCTGGAGAGGCTGGCTAATAAAGAAGTAAATAGATGCATGTAAAGCAATAACATGTAAGCAGTATTTATTAAGCAATTTACAGGATATAGCTGGAGAGCATTTCTTCTCCTTTAAGTCAGGTGTGGGTAGGTTTTAGCACCATTAGGAAATACATTTCTGTTGGTTGCTTAAGTAACTATATATAGCAAACATATGGATGAAAATTTAAGTGTTCCTCAAGTCAGAGTGTTCTCATTTGCAAACGTCTGATACTGACATTACTATCAAATGATGGAATAAGCTGATTCATTTTGATGAAAGGAGCAATTTTCTGGCTATTTTAATGAATTTGTGGGAAACAAGAAACAAGCCTCAGGGAATTAAAAAAAAAAAGGATTACATACATTCCTGTAAAATACACTTGCCTTTCTCTCAAAGTTCATTTTTTTAAATTAGATTTTGATAATGTTGTATAGCCTTTCTGTGGCTGTTTCTGGGAAATGATTCAAATTTGTGATACTGGCAACATTTAAAGACTTTCTTTTAGTTTGACATGGAATTGTCGAGTCGATTATAGACTGGGGGGTGGTTAAAACCCTCTGGTAGGGAACTTCTAGTCTGAGCCGCAATCATGCCCACCTCCTGGCGTTCACACCCTCTGTCATCCCCTCCTCTGCATGTGTGCTGGGCCTAGTACCCCAATTCTTATGAAGAAAAGACAGCAAGAGCAGTAGGATGGCACGCCCATGGTGAAGTTAACAAAGACTGCTCTTCATCTCGCTAGCAGTCACCCTCTCTTGCCTTAGAGGAAGTGAGTCACCATGCTGAAAGGCCCACGTGGCGGGCAAGTGAGGGTGGCCTCTATCCAACAGGTACCAATGGAGGTGGGATCCTCGGCCCAACAGCTTGTCTGGAACTGAATCCTGCCAACAACCTCTCAGTAAACTTGGAAGCACATCCAGCCCTAACTGAACCGTGAGATGGTGCCTATACCCCAAGCTGACACCTTGACTGAAACCTCCGGAGTGACCCTGAAGGAGAGACACTGATCGAGCCCGAGTGCACTGCTGACCCACAGAAACTGTGAGATCAAAACATGCTGTCTGAAGCACCTAAGTTTTGGGGTAATGTGTTACACAGCAATAGATAAACACTTCTCTGTTTTTATCTTATGTTCAAAAATCTAGTTGGTCTCTGCCCACATTCTGAATTCCTGTATATGTGAATGTGTTTCCACTAGAAGGGATAGAGAAAACTCCTACCTGAAGGATACCCACAAAATACCATTGTTGCAGATCTGCTGCTAGTCTCTAAATTATTCCCTTAAGACATCTTTCCCACAGCTTTTCTCCCTTCCGCCCCTCCTTAACCTCAAATTTCCTCATATGTTGCTTCTTCGATCACTGAAAACACAAAGTATGTTTGGCTGGCTGAAAAGCACTGCCTACGCTACCCAGTTTACCTAAACTTTCCTTTTTCATAATAAAATCTTTTAGCCCAACAAACCATTTAAAATTTTTGATTATGAATATTTACATACAGAGCCTGAAGGCTGTACACATGAGAAATAAATTATCCAATTAGGTACTGTTTAAATCACTATTATTAATCATAAATCGCTGAAAAAACAAGTAATCAACTTTAAAAACTCTTTCTTGTTTAAAATTCCACTTAAATGTTGCTTTCCATTTGCTTTTTTATAAAACTTAAGTTTTGAAAGTCAGAACACTGTGTGGAACTCTGACCACTGTCACTGAATAAAGGCTTCCTATCTCAGCTTCCTTGACTACTGCCCAGCAGGACTGCTCTTCCTCGGGGAATTACCCTCAAGTACGTGAGGAAGAGTTATAAGAAATTGTCATTGGGATACCACATGGGTTTCATTATTTGCTACTTCTGTGTGTGCTAAGTCGCTTCAGTCATGTCTAACTCTGTGCAACCCTATGGACTGTAGCCCGCCAGGCTCCTCTGCCCATGGGATTCTCCAGACAAGAATACTGGAGTGGGTTGCCATTTCCTCCTTCAGGGGATTGTCTCGACCCAGGGATCAAACCTGCGTCTCTTATGTCTCCTGCATTGGCAGGCAGGCTCCTTACCACTAGCGCCACCTGCTACTTCTTAGTAATTAACTTTAGATGATCCCCCTCTGCCATGTAATAAGAGACATTTTAGAGTTAGCAAATTCTGTATTATTTATGATTTTTAAAATATTTTGTTTAATGTTATGGTTTCCTCCTTAGAAAATGTTCATTTCAACATCAACGACTTTTTAAAATTAGCTTGTCTTAGTTTTATGGTAATTGCTTCTCTATCTCCGTCTTCACAGAGTAGCTTCAGGCTTGCCTAAGGCCTTCAGGCAGGTAGAAGGTTAAAGCCGTGAATCTTCAGATGAGGTCTCATCCCTTTATTTTCAAGAAGTCCATGCTAGTTCACCACAGAGAAACAACTAGAGTTGCAGACCTCTGGCTAAATTGGGTTCTAGGCCACGGTTCCAACCATCTCAACTCTTTCAGACATAGTCATTCACATGCGCATCACGCATCCTCTTGACATCCGGGCCTCCGTGCTGCCAAAAAGGGATTTATCCTGCCTATGCACAGCTTTCCCCACAGCCAATGACAGCGGCCCATTCAACACTGTCCTTTCACAAATGGAAGAAAATAAAGATAACTTTATAGAGAAAGACAAGAATAATTTTGGCTGAGCAATCAATCTGAATTATTATGCAATAGCTACAATTCGATACTAGGTAATCATATGTTAATCAAATCTAAAATGTTAGCTCATCAATGCTACGGTGGCTTCTTGTGTTGTTGTGACATGTCATTAAAAAGTGAGATGCTGGACTTTCCTGTTGGTCCAGTGGTTAGGACTCAGCACTTCCACTGCAGGGGACATGGGCTCCATCCCTGCTTGGGGAAGTAAGGTGCCACATGCTGTGTGTCATGGCCAAACACATTTTTTAAAGAAAAGAAAAAAAGCTAAACGTCTAATTGGAGGCCACACAACTGTATTTGGCAAGTGATTCTTTCATTACAGGACAGTACATCATGACAATGGTTTTCTTATAAAGAACCTGCAAAGCTTACTAGGGAAGAGTCATTCCCTTTATTTCAAATCATGTTATTTTCTAGTCCAGAATCTGGATTCTTTTGTCTAGAGAATTATCCTCTCCATTATTCTGCTAGTAATACCAGTAGGCATTATTCCAACTCAGCTTCTAAATTCTGCTTTTCATTCTTACTTAAAAAAAAAAAATCACAGAATTTTGAAGACATAAAAAGCTATAGCTACTCTATTGGTTTTCATCCATGTATGTCTGGCCATAGAATGCTCCTTATTTAATGAATGCCCAGGTTGTTTTATTTTTTAAGTAAATTCAATTATTTTTTTCAATTAACAACAGTCTTTCTGGGTTTGTTTTGCCCTCATAACTCTGAGTTTAATATATTTCTATATTGTGAAGTGTTATTTGGCATTGAATTTTGATCTCAAAATCATATTGAGTCTGTTTCTCTGCTGAGTAAACACAGGAAACCAGGATTCTCCACTAAATCAAAGCTATGAAATCAAAGACCTCCTTTTCTTCTCGTTGCCACGTGCCTAGCCTGCTCAAACTTTTGGTGCAAGTTGGCACATTTGTTACTATCTGATAAAGAGTAAGACTTGGCCTCCACATGCATACACCTACCTTTGAGTGTCTCCATGTCATAGAAAGTGGCCGCAAACCTGGTAGACCGATGGGATGCTGAGCGAGAGTCTGTGCTGGTGAGACTTTTGAGCTTCAGTCGGCATCTCCATAGCTTCCAGTCCTCGAAGTGTGTGATCTGCAGTAGTTCCTCCAAACCCGAAGCTGCCCTGATCTGCTGCTCAGATCGTTCTAACATTGACCGAGATGCCCGCTTAAAGTGAAACAAACCAAAAAATCTGATTTACAAGCAAGTTACTCAATTTCTACTTTGTCTCAATAACAAGCATTTTTTTGCTAGCACTTACAAATGTAATTGGGCTTCCCTGGTGGCTCAGCTGGTAAAGAATTTGCCTGTAATACTGGAGACCTGGGTTCGATCCCTGGGTTGGGAAGATTCCCTGGAGAAGGGAATGGCTACCCACTCCAGTATTTTGGCCTGGAGAATTCCATGGACTGTATAGTCCATGGGGTCACAAAGAGTCAGACACAACTGAGCAACTTTCACTTTCACAAATGTAAATATAGCTAAAAATTAGATTATCCAAAGGGACACTAGTACCTAGGAAAAATGACAAGTAGTAATTTTGATCCACATTCTGTTCATTTATGATCAATGGAATGACTTATTTCCCCTGGAAATAAATAATAAAGACAACATCGTAGTGGATTGAATGGCAGACATTTAAATGACATGTCCACATCCTAAACCCCAGAACCTGCAAATAAGACTTTTTTGAGAGAAAAGGATCTTTGTAGATGTAATAAAGTTAAGGATCTTGAGATGAGGTCACCCTAGATTATCTGAGTAAACCTTAAATACAAATATAAACATCCTTATAAAAGTCAGAAGAGGGAAGACATGGACACAGAAGAGGAGGATTTGTGAAGACGGAGGGAGAGGTTAAAGTAGCCCAGTCATAAGCCAAGGGTTGCCTAAAGCCACCAGAAGCCCATTACCCACTGAAGCTGAACTCTTGATGGCCTCCACCTTCCAGAGGAGTCCATCAGTTCTGCAGCTTCAGTTTCGTGGGGTTTTTTAAAATTGTTTTTCTTGAGATACAATTTACATATAAGGTAGTGTAGGTTTAAGGTATATAACATATTGAGCTCTTCAACGTCATGTTTTTGGTGCCATTTCTGCAAATATTTGCCATCTGCAGATGTTTACCATCCTGGGATCAACTTTTTATTTTATCAATCATGGCTATAGACTGTAAACTATCTGAAAACATGAATGCAGAAGGTCATTTTACTTGGAAGTCCGGATATGAATGTGAATGTGTGTATGTGTGCATGTTTTAACAAAGGTGCGAGAATCTCGAACATGTTTATGAACTGAGGGAAAGCGCCAACAGAGCAGAAGAACATACGCAGAAGGGAAAGCAGGGACCTAGAGGGGTTGCTGTGGTGTAAGTTCCGGAGGTAAGCAGACAGAGGATGAATGAATGAGAGGGTCTGAAAGAGGAGGCTCACAGAGATGACCCAGGTCTGAAGATCACAGGACTCATTGAGACCTATGGTTTCTCACTTCTTTGGGAAATTTGTCTCAAGGCAGTTTTCTGGGAGCAAGGGGTGGAGGAAGCTTGAAGAGCACAGATGGGGTTTGGGGAATAGACATTGAATTTCAGGAGCATTCTGTAACTGCTTCATTTAAGAAATCTGGGGATGAAATTGAATAACTGCCAATCTCTCTAGCAACTCTGAAATTCAGTGATGTGCTATTAAGGCTCATTTTTCAATAGTTTCTTATTTCATGATTATTCATTGCCTCTTCTACTTGGACACTGTAACTACTTCATATTCAATCCACTCTGTGGAATAAAATTTTGTTATAAGACTGCTTCCCCATGAAAATAATGAAAACAATCAAATAGCAGTTTAAATGCTTTAAAAATTGTACTCTGAGAGGATTTTTATTTATTGAGGCAAATTTCAATTTCAAAATGATAAGGCTTCATAGCTCTTACAAGTTTCAATTCAATCTAAGAAATATCTTCAAATTATCCAACCATGAGAGCTCAGTGGGAAATAATCAAATCTCTGAATTGTATTAAGGCCACTGAAGAGCTCATACAACTTACCTCATCATAAAAAATGAAGTGTTCACTCAAGTATAAGTTATTTAAGCAAACTTTAAGCCTTATAATTTAAAACCTAGTTTGAAATAATTCATAAATTGCAGACAGTTATTTTGCTCTTACAAGTGGAGATACTAAAGATTCAGAATAAGCAGAAAGCTGACAACTAATTCTTTGCGGGGGTAGGAGGTAGGCATATATTTACGAAGGGTCAAGAATGACTACTAACTCCAAGAGGTTTTCTGCATTGGTGGATTTTTGTATAGTTCATTTTATCTGTTTGAACAAGACAAACACAGAATTTAAAAGTGTAAATACAGCCCCCAGTACATATTAAAACTATAGATTTCAATGGTTTTCACTACCAAACATTTGCCAAGTTGCTTATCATTTCTTCCTATTTTCTAATGGAAGTGCTAATCAAAGCTAAAATAATCAGCAAGCACTCAGCAAGAGGAATTGTGGAAGTGTTACCAGATCGCTGCTTTTTGTCACACAGCATCTTTTTATGCGTCTGTGGTCATTAATCTAAGACTGTTAGCAATTTCCCTCCTAAATAAAAAATCATTCTCTGATGTCTTGGCTACCACAAGCCAGTTTCTAAATTGAGACTTAAATTCTTTGTAACAAGATGTACTGTTATTTCAATGCATACTTCTTCCTGCAGACAATAGGAAGTTCTCCTTAATTTCTGACTTCACCTGGCATTCTCTCCAAGGAAGCACGAGCATCTGCCCAGCTCGGGCCCAGGCAGTCATCTAGGCCGAGTCTAACTAAGACAGCAGCCAAGATATCTGGAAAGGTATGGTGGCTGGGTTTGGAGGAGGAATTTGCAAGTGTCCATGTTGTGGGGAAATCAAAAGCATTCTGTACTCCTAATAATTTGAGCTCTCAATTTCCATGCCTCTCCCTCCAAAAAAATATCAAGTCAAAGAACACATTCAAAGAGTGACCAAAGGCATAATTTGGGGACATCAAGGAGCCCCACTGGGAAAAAACAGCAGGAGGTTCATTTTTGTTGGGTAAAGAGTGAGCTTGAGAGTGAGAGGGCTGGAAAGTAAGATTGGGAAGAGAGGTTGGTGGGGTGAGATACTATGTAACAACAGCCACTGAGTGCTGAAGAATTGATGCTTTTGAACTGTGGTGTAGGAGAAGACTCTTGAGAGTCCTTTGGACTGCAAGGAGATCCAACCAGTCCACCCTAAAGGAAATCAGTCCTGAATATTCATTGGAAAGGCTGATGCTGAAGCTGAAACTCCAATCCTTTGGCCAGCTGATGCGAAGAGCTGACTCATTTGAAAAGACCCTGATGCTGGGAATGATTGAAGTGGGAGGAGAAGGGGATGACAGAGGATGAGATGGTTGGATGGCATCACCAACTCAATGAACATGAGTTTGAGTAAACTCTGGGAGTGGGTGATGGACAAAGAAGCCTGGTGTGCTGCAGTCCATGGGGTTGCAAAGAGTGGGACACAACTGAGCGATTGAACTGAACTGAACTGAGGATGGACACAGTCAAGAAGACAACACCAAAGGTTGGTGGGGATGCCCAGCAATGGGGACCCTCATCCATTGCTGATGGGATTGTAAAATGGTGCTGTCACTTTAGAAAAGAGTTCACCAATTCTTTAAAAAGTTAAACTCATGGTATGATCAACTAATTCCACTCCTAAGGATTACTCAAGAGACAGAAAATCGATTACTGGCTTCCTAGGGCTGGAAGTGGGAATCAGGTTAATTGTAAAGGGGCACAAGGGATCTTGGGCTTCTCAGGTGGTGCAGCGGTAAAGAACCTGCCTGCCAGTGCCAGAGATGCAAGAATTCAGGTTGGATCCCTGAGTCAGGAAGATCCCCTGGAGGAGGGATGGCAACAAACACTAGTATTCTTGCCTGGCAAATCCTGTGGACAGAGGAGGCTGGTGGGCTGTAGTCCATGGGGTTGCAAAGAGTCAGATACAATTGAGTGACTGAGAACACACACACACATACACAAGGGATCTTATATGGAGATGGCTGCACCACTCAGTAAGTTTACTAAACATCATTGAATTACTTCAAACAGGTGAATGGTTAAATTTTATAGTATGTAACTTGTATAACAATATAGCGGTTTAAAACAAAAAAGAGGAAGAACTGGAAGCTTAAAGGCCAAACTAGTTGTATCCAGTTTGGGAGGCAATGTAAAATATCAGAGACTTGAACAATGGGATATCACTGGACACCCATTTCACTGGTTTGCTCTTTTGTTTATTTCTTCTCGCTTTGGCCTCAGTCCCCACTGTTCCCTCTGCTGGGAATGCCCTCCACTCTGTCTAGCTAAACCTTTATCAACCAGGTGTTACCTCCATATGGAAACCTCCCCCACGACTCCCACTCCTGCCTGGGTCTGGTCCTTCAATCACATGGATTTCTAGCTCCCCATCCTTTTCCTCAGCACTTACCACCACTGACACTAAAGAATTATTTGCCATTACTTACTTAATGCTTCTCTTCCCCACTGTGTCTTAAGTACCACTGGAGGAGTAATGATATGTTTTATTCCATAGTAATAGGTAGAGCTATGAATTAGGAGGTTGGAATTAACATACACATACACCAACAAGGATCTAGTGTATAGCACAGGGAACTTTACTCAATATTTCTTCTCCTATTAGGGAAAAGAATCTGAAAACGAATAGACATGTATATGTATAACTGAATCATACAACTGTAAACAGTTTGCAAATGAAAACTGATAAAGGATTAATCTCCAGAATATATAAGCAGCTCATACAGCTCAATATTAGCAAAATACACAGCCCAATCAAAAAATAGGCAGAAGACCTAAACAGACATTTCTCCAAAGAAGACATACAAATGACCAATAAACACATGAAAATATGCTCAACATCACTAATCATTAGAGAAATGCAAATATAAACTACAGTGAGGTATCACCTCACACCAGTCAGAATGGCCATCATCAAAAAATCTACAAATAATAAATGCTGGAGAGGGTGTGGAGAAAAAAGAACTGTCCTATACTGTCAGTGGAAATGTAAACTGATACAGCCATTATGGAAAACAGTATGGAGATTCTTTAAAAAACTATAAATAAATCTACCATATGTCCCAGCAACCCCACTACTGGGCACACACTCTGAGGAAACCATAATTGAAAAAGACACATGTACCTCAGTATTCACTGCAGCAGTATTTACTATAGCTGGGACATGGAAGCAACCTAGATACCTATCAATAGGTGAATGGATAAAAAAGATGTGGTAGATATCTACAGTGGAATATTACTCAGCCATAAAAAAGAATGAATTTAAGTCAGTTCTAGTGAGGTACATGAACATAGGGCCTGTTATACAGAGTGAAGTAAGACAGAAAGAGGAAAATAAATATAGCATATTCATGCCTATATATGGAATCCAGAAAAAATGGTACTGATGAACCTACTTGCAGGGAAGGAATGGAGACGCAAATGTAGAGAACAGATTTGCGCACACAGTGGGGGAGGGAGAGTGGGATGAAAGGAGTATCAACATATACACACTATTAGGTGTAAGATGGCTGGCTGATGAGAAGTTACTGTGTAGCACAAGGAGCCCAGCCTGGTGCTCTGTGATGACTTGGAGGGATGGGATGGGGAGACGGGACGGAGGCTAGGGAGGGAGGACAGGTATGTATAATTATGGCTGATTTGCATTGTTGTATGGCAGAAACCAATACAACACTGTAAAAATATTTTTAAATATATTTAAAGAAAAATGGGAAAAAAGTAAAGGGATGTATCAACATTTACCTTAGCATAAAAATAAAAGCTATACGAAGAAAAAATAGTAAGAGCTAAATATTCATTAAATGTATGAATAAATAGAAATGCTACAGAAAGCTTAACCCTGACATTACTGACTTATTTGAACTGCATCACTTATTTTTCAAGGCTCTTCCTCGGAGCATCCTCCTTCCAGGTCCAAATCACCTGCCACTTTTTCCATCAAGCTTTCTATGCTATCCCTAACTTAGACTGTATTTTTAATGAGGATATTACATTTCCCTTATTAGACTATGATCTCCTTGAGGGTAGAATATGTGGTCAGGTTCATCTTTTTAAGTAAGTACTTAATGCATAGCTGATGAAGAAATTTATGAGTAACAAATACACACACACTGGACAAATATTGTGATCAGACCCATGTTTGTGTAATCTGTTTCATCTTTTGTATAGAGCAATGCTTCTCAAAACTTCCTGTGCATACCAGTCACTAGCAATCTTGTCAGAATACAGGTTCTGAGGCAGTAAGTTTGGAGGGAGACTTAGAATGGTGCATTTCTAACAAGTGCCCAGGTGCCTGTGGTTGGTTGGTTGGCCACACTTTGAGAAGTGTTTGTAGCACAGGTCCTCAATCGGCTTCACCTTGAACCTACCTGGGAAGAAACCTCACAGAAAAACACCGATGCTTGGATCCCATCCTCAGAAATTCTTATTTTATGGGTCTAGGTTACAGCTTTGCCATAAGGATTTTTTATTTTTATTTTTTTTGGTCCAGCCTAGGCTTTATTGACTTGCCATACATTCCAGTACATTTGTAGACTGTGGATTCACCTCCCTCCTTGGATTAATTTTTTTAAATTTATTTATTTATTTTAATTGGAAGCTAATTACTTTACAATATTGTTGTGGTTTTTGCCATACATTGACATGAATCAGCCATGGGTGTACCCCATCCTGAACCCCACTCCCCCTCCCTCCCCATCCCATCCCTCTGGGTCATCCCAGTGCACCATACATTGACATGAATCAGCCACGGGTGTACCCCATCCTGAACCCCACCCCCCCTCCCTCCCCATCCCATCCCTCTGGGTCATCCCAGTGCACCATACATTGACATGAATCAGCCATGGGTGTTCCCCATCCTGAACCCCACTCCCCCTCCCTCCCCATCCCATCCCTCTGGGTCATCCCAGTGCACCAGCCCCGACCACCCTGTCTCATGCATCAAACCTGGACTGGCGATCTGTTTCACATATGATAATATACATGTTTCAGTGCTATTCTCTCAAATCATCACACCCTTGCCTTCTCCCACAGAGTCTAAAAGACTGTTCTTTACATCTGTATCTCTTTTTTGCTGCCTCACATATAGGGTCATCATTACCATCTTTCTAAATTCCATATATATGCATTAGTATACTGTACTGGTATTTTTCTTTCTGACTTACTTCACTATGTATAATAGGCTCCAGTTTCATCCACCTCATTAGAACTGATTCAAATGCATTCTTTTTAATGGATGAGTAATATACCATTGTGTATATGTACCACAGCTTTCTTCCATTCATCTGCTGATGGACATCTAGGTTGCCTCCATGTCCTGGCTATTTTAAACAGTGCTGTGATGAACACTGAGGTACATATGTCTCTTTCAATTCTGGTTTCCTTGGTATGAATGCCCAGCTGTGGGATTGCTGGGTCATATGGCAGTTCTATTTCCAGTTTTTTAAGGAATCTCCACACTGTTCTCCATAGTGGCTGTACTACTTTGCATTTTCTCCACACCCTCTCCAACATTTATTGTTTATAGACTTTTTAATAGCAGCCATTCTGACTGGCATGAGATGGTACCTCATTGTGGTTCTGATTTACATTTCTCTGATAATGAGTGATGTTGAGCATCTTTTCATGTCTTTGTTAGCCATCTATATGTCTTCTTTGGAGAAATGTCTGTTTAGTTCTTTGGCCATTTTTTTGATTGGGTCATTTATTTTTCTGGAATTGAGCTGCAGGAGCTGCTTGTATATTTTTGAGATTCTTTGTCAGTTGCTTCATTTGCTATTATTTTCTCCCATTCTGAAGGCTGTCTTTTCACCTTGCTTATAGTTTCCTTCGTTGTGCAAAAGCTTTTAAGTTTAATTAGGTCCCATTTGTTTATTTTTGCTTTTGTTTCCATTACTCTGGGAGGTGGATCATAGAGGATCCTGCTGTGATTTATGTCAGAGAGTGTTTTGCCTATGTTTTCCTCTAAGAGTTTTATAGTTTCTGATCTTACGTTTAGATCTTTAGTCCATTTTGAGTTTATTTTTGTGTATGGTGTTAGAAAGTGTTCTAGTTTCATTCTAGTTTCATTCATTTCTCATTCTTTCATTCTTGACCAGTTTTCCCAGCACCTCTTATTAAAGAGATTGTCTTTTCTCCATTGTATATTCTTGCCTCCTTTGTCAAAGATAGGTGCGTGGATCTACCTCTGTGGTTTCTATTTTATTCCATTGATCTATATTTCTGTCTTTGTGCCAGTACCATACTGTCTTGATGACTGTAGCTTTGTAGTATAGTCTGAAGTCAGGCAGGTTGATTCCTCCAGTTTCATTCTTCTTTCTCAAAATTGCTTTGACTATTTGAGGTTTTTTTGTATGTCCTTACAAATTGTGAAATTATTTGCTCTAGTTCTCTGAAAAATACTGTTGGTAGGTTGCTTTGGGTAGTATACTCATTTTCACAATATTGATTCTTCTTATCCATGAACATGGTATATTTCTCCATCTATTTGTGTCATCTTTGATTTCTTTCATCAGTGTTTTATAGTTTTCTATATATAGGTCTTTTGTTTCTTTAGGTAGCTTTATTTCTAAGTATTTTATTCTTTTCATTGCAATGGTGAATGGAATTGTTTCCTTAATTTCTCTTTCTGTTTCCTCATTGTTAGTGTATAGGAATGCAAGCGATTTCAGTATGTTAATTTTATATCCTGCAACTTTACTATATTCATTGATCAGCTCTAGTAATTTTCTGGTGGAGTCTTTAGGGTTTTCTATGTAGAGGATCATGTCATCTGCAAACAGTGAGAGTTTTACTTCTTCTTTTCCAATCTGGATTTCTTTTTTTTTTCTTCTTCTTCTTCTTCTCTGATTGATGTGGCTAAAACTTCCAAAACTATGTTGAATAGTAGTGGTGAGAGTGGGCACCCTTGGATTGTTCCTGATTTCAGGGGAAATGCTTTCAGTTTTTCACCATTGAGGATAATGTTTGCTGTGGGTTTATCATATATGGCTTTTATTATGTTGAGGTATGTTCCTTCTATTCCTGCTTTCTGGAGGGTTTTTATCATAAGTGGATGTTGAATTTTGTCAAAGGCTTTCTCTGCATCTATGAGATAATCATATGGTTTTTATCTTTCAATTTGTTAATGTGGTGTATCACATTGATTAATTTGTGAATACTGAAGAATTCTTGCATCCCTGGGATAAAGCCCACTTGGTGATAATGTATGATCCTTTCAATATGTTGTTGGATTCTGTTTGCTAGAATTTTGTTAAGGATTTTTGCATCTATGCTTATCAGTGATATTGGCCTGTAGTTTTCTTTTTTTGTGGCATCTTTGTATGGTTTTGGTATTAGGGTGATGGTGGCCTCATAGAATGAGTTTGGAAGTTTACTTTCCTCTGCAATTTTCTGGAAGAGTTTGAGTAGGATAGGTGTTAGCTCTTTGCCATGAGGATTTTTTTAAAACTTCCCTACCGGTTGCTAGTCTTACAGGAAGCTGGGTGAAAGATACACAGGCTATCCTCCAGGTTACCTTTGCAACTTTTTATAATTATTTCAAAATAAAGTTTCTTTAAGAAATCTTCCCAAGTGATTTGTAGGAGAAATACTCATTTCGGGGATGGTGCATGCTGGCTTAAAGGCCTGCATGAGTGCCTGAGCTCTGTACAAGTTCACCGAGTAAGGGATAAATGGTAGATGTATGCTGAGAAATAGTCTTATTCTTTAAACTCCTTCGAGTTATACCTTGGCTTCAAAACACTGGGATGAATATCTGGCTGAACTGGATTTTCTAAGCCTTTTTTTTTTTTTTAACTCAAGTCACTGGATTGTTTGTGGCCCACTTCCCAATCTGAATGACTTTTTCAAGATGGAAGACCAACAAAACTGTTTCCCAGGCTAAAACAAGGGTATCAGCTGTCTTATATGAGACCATTCTAGATGACAGGGGAAAAAACTGCTACAGTCCCCAAGGAGCCAAGACAACCTATCTCCAGAACAGAATTAAAAGTAACACGTACTGCTTTAGGGCTTCTCAGGTGGCATTAGTGGTAAAGAACTCACCTGCCAATCCAGGAGACCTAAGAGACACAGGTTGGATCCCTGGGTCAGAAAGATCCTCTGGAAAATGGAATGGCTACCCACTCCAGTATTCTGGCCTGGAGAATCCCATGAACAGAGGAGCTTGATGAGCTACAGTCAATAGGGTTGCAGAGTCGGACATGACTGAAATGACTTAGCATGACACAGCATTGCTTTAACTTACTGGAATTTACCAGGGAATAGTAAATTCTAATCCTTCCACATGGCAGTCTAGAAACTATTTGAAGGAAAATAAAAATTAGAATATAAATACATTGCCAAGAGGAATGGGCATGGCTTGGGAGTACGCGGCTGAGTTCCATTCCTGGCTCTGAGCTGTCAGAGCCCAGCTATTGCCAAAAGTTATTCTTGGGTCCCATTCTCTTAAGAATCCTCCTGTTCTAGGTATGAAAAAGGAGACCAGTTTTGCAATATTCCCCACTGGATCTCTCAGGAACTGTGGGTCTGTGTTTCTAAGCCTTTTCAAAACTGATGATGCTACTTTGTCAAACTGTATTGGCAGCTTGTCTTCAGGAAGTTTAGTGATACAGGGGTGGGGTAGAGAGAATTTGTATTTTTGGAAGATCCACAAGATCCACAAGCTTCAGAGTGCACTGTGGAGGGAACACATTTCACGTGACTTTCCCTGGATTTGCTTTGGGATTTATAAGTGTTGCCTGGGGAACCAGTCCTCTGCCTATTGGTCTCTGGAGTTAAGGGAACCACTGTTAGCTATTTATTTCCCTTTGCAGTGGGTTTAGGGAGGTGGATCCTGTTGCAAGACAAATAATTCCATGCTCCTTTCACCTCTCAGCAAACTTCTGTTTGACTGGAAAAGCATTTCATCTTTAGCTTGATGTTTAAGGCTTAGTCCAAACCACCAACTTTTCTCTGATTTGGGGTCCAAGTTACACCATCATGTTCCCAGCTGTCCACAGATACTGTTCCCCAACACCTCTTCCCTTTTCTCACTCCCCCCGCCTGTCAAGGAACCCACCCAGGCCATGTTAGACTCAGGAGGCCAAACTGAAGTTGTGTGCCTTTGCCTCCTGTAGCTCTCAAGTGGACATTGCATCCCCTAAAAGGAAGCTTTGCCTGATACTGGAAACCACTCTGTGGTCTGGACAGATGGCTGACTGGAGAGGGGAGGGCAATGGATGAGAATGGCTTAAAATTGGCTTTGAGTGGTAGAGCAGTCTGCAAAACATGCTGGCAGTTTCTTACAAAGTTCAACAGACAGTCGCCATATGACCCAGCAGTCCCACTCCTGGGAATTTATCCTTGAGAAGCAAGAATGTAGATTCACCCAAAAACCTTGACATGAATGTTTACACTAGCTTTCCTTGAAAGAGCTAAACAACTTGGAAACAACCAGGATGTCATTCAGTATGTGAACAGTTGCTTAGGCAAACTGTGCTACACCCATCCTATGGAATATGACTTAGCCATAAAAAGGAATGAATGGCTGGTATGTACAGCAACTTGGATGGATCTCAAAGGCATTAGGAGTGAAAGAAGCAAGTCTGAAAAGGTTACTGATGGTATGATTCCATTAATAACATTCTCAAAAATCCAGGATGATAGTGATGGAGAACAGAGCAGAGGTTGCCAGAGGCTGGGAGGAGGGTATGATTATGAAAGGGTTGTTGTTGTTCAGTCGCTAACTTGTGTCCGACTCTTTGCAACCCCATGGACTGCAGCATGCCAGGATTCCCTGTCCTTCACTATCTCCCAGAATTTGCTCAAACTCTCGTCCATTGAGTCGGTGATGCCATCCTCTGTCGTCCCCTTCTCCTCCTGCCTTCAATCTTTCCCAGCATCAGGGTCTTTTCATAATGAGTTGGCTCTTTGCATCAGATGGCCAAAGTACTGGAGCTTCAGCTTTAGCATCAGTCCTTCCAGTGAATATTCACGGTTGATTTCCTTTAGGATTGACTGGTTTGATCTCCTTGTAGTCCAACAGACTCTCAAGAGTCTTCGCCAACACTATAGTTCAAAAGCATCAATTCTTTGGTGCTCAGCCTTCTTTATGATCCAACTCTCACATCCATACATGACTACTGGAAAAACCAATAACTTTGACTATACAGACCTCTGTAGTCAAAGTGATGTTTCTGCCATTTAATATGCTGTCCAGGTTCATCATAGTTTTCCTTCCAAGGAGCAAGCATCTTTTAATCTCGTGGCTTCAGTCACCATCTGGAATGATTTTGGAGGCCAAGAAAATAAAATCTGTCACTGTTTCCACTTTTCCCCATCTATTTGCCATGAAGGGATGGGACTGCATGCCATGATCTTAGTTTTTTGAATGTTGAGTTTTAAGCCAGATTTTTCACTCTACTCTTTCACCATCATCAAGAGGCTCTTTAGTTCCTCTTTTCTTTCTGCCATTTGAGTGGTATCATCTGCATATCTGAAGTTGTTGATATTTCTCCCAACAATCTTGATTCAGCTTGTGATTCACCCAGCCTGGAATTTAGCATGATATACTCTGTATAAAAGTTAAATAAGCAGGGTGACAATATACAGCCTTGACATACTTCTTTCCAAATTTTGAACCAGTCCATTGTTCCATGTCCAGTTCTAACTGTTGCATCTTGACCTGCATGCAGGTTTCTCAGGAGGCAGGTCAGGTGGTCTGGTATTCCTATCTTTTTACCAAGTTTCCACAGTTTGTTGTGATACACACAGTCAAAGGCTTTAATGTAGTCAATAAGGCAGAAGTAGATGTTTTTCTGGAATTCCTTTGCTTTTTCAATGATCCAACAGATATTGGCAATTTGAATTCTGGTTCCTCTGCCTTTTCTAGATGCAGATTGACATCTGGAAGTTCTCATTTCACATAACGTTGAGACCTAGCTTGGTGAATTTTGAGTATTACTTTGCTAGCATGTAACATGAGTGCAATTATGTGGTAGTTTGAACATTACAGAAGCAGAAGATATTAAAAAGAGGTGGCAAGAATACACAGATCTGTACAAAAAAGATCTTCACGACCCAGATAATTATGATGGTGTGATCACTCACCTAGAGCCAGACATCCTGAAATGTGAAGTCAAGTGGGCCTTAGGAAGCATCACTACAAACAAAGCTAGTAGAGGTGATGGAATTCCAGTGGAGCTATTTCAAATTCTGAAAGATGATCCTGTGAAAGTGCTGCACTCAATATGCCAGCAAATTTGGAAAAGTCAGCAGTGGCCACAGGACTGGAAAAAGTCAGTTTTCATTCCAATCCCAAAGAAAGGCAATGCCAAAGAATGCTCAAACTACCGCACAATTGCACTCATCTCACACACTAGTAAAGTAATACTTAAAATTCTCCAAGCCAGGCTTCAGCAATACATGAACCATGAACTTCCAGATGTTCAAGCTGGCTTTAGAAAAGGCAGAGGAACGAGATCAAATTGCCAACATCTGCTGGATCATCGAAAAAGCAAGAGAGTTCCAGAAAAACATCTACTTCTGCTTTATTGACTATGCCAAAGCTGTTGACTGTGTGGATCACAATAATCTGTGGAAAATTCTGAGAGAGATGGGAATACCAGACCACCTGACCTGCCTCTTGAGAAATCTGTATGCAGGTCAGGAAGCAACAGTTAGAACTGGACATGGAACAACAGACTGGTTCCAAATAGGAAAAGGACTACATCAAGGCTGTATATTGTCACCCTGCTTATTTAACTTCTATGCAGAGTACATCATGAGAAATGCTGGGCTGGAAGAAGCACAAGCTGGAATCAAGATTGCTGAGAGAAATATCAATAACCTCAGATATGCAGATGACACCATCCTTATGGCAGAAAGTGAAGAAGAACTAAAGAGCCTCCTGATGAAACTGAAAGAAGAGAGTGAAAAAGTTGGCTTAAGTCTCAACATTCAGAAAACTAGGATCATGGCATCCGGTCCCATCACTTCATAGGAAATAGATGGGGAAACAGTGGAAACAGTGGCTGACTTTATTTTTGGGGGCTCCAAAATCACTGTAGATGGTGATTGCAGCCATGAAATTAAAAGACACTTACTCCTTAGAAGGAAAGTTATGACCAACCTTGATAGCATATTGAAAAGCAGAGACATTACTTTGTCAACAAAGGTCCATCTAGTCAAGGCTATGGTTTTTCCAGTGGTCATGTATGGATGAGATAGTTGGACTATAAAGAAAGCTGAGCACCAAAGAATTGATGCTTTTAAACTGTGGTGTTGGAGAAGACTCTTGAGAGTCCCTTGGACTGCAAGGAGTTCGAATCAGTCCATCCTAAAGGAGATCAGTCCTGGTGTTCATTGGAAGGACTGATGTTGAAGCTGAAACTCCAATACTTTGGCCACCTGATGCAAAGAGCTGACTCATTGGAAAAGACTCTGATGCTGGGAAAGATTGAGGGCAGGAGGAGAAGGGGACGACAGACGATGAGATGGTTGGATGGCATCACCAACTCAATGGACATCGGTTTGGTGGACTCCGGGAGTTGGTGATGGACAGGGAGGCCTGGCGTGCTGCGGTTCATGGGGTCGCAAAAAGTTGGACACGACTGAGTGACTGCACTGCACTGAACTGAACATTACTTGGTATTGCCTTTCTCTGGGGTTGGAATGAAACGTGACCTTTTCCAGTCCTATGGCCACTGCTGACTTTTCCAAATTTGCTGGTATATTGAGTGCAGCACTTTAACAGCATCATCCTTTAGTATTTGAAATAGCTCAGCTGGAATTCCATCACCTCCACTAGCTTTGTTTGTAGTTATGCTTCCTACGACCCACTTGATTTCACACTCCAGGATATCTGCCTTTAGGTGAGTGACCACACCATTTTGGTTATCCAGGTCATAAGATCTTTTTTGTATAGTTCTACTGTGTATTCTTGCCATCTCTTCTTAATCTCTTCTGCTTCTGTTAGATCCTTGCCATTTCTGTCCTTTATGGAGCCCATCTTTGCACGAAATATTCCCTTGGTATCTCCAATTTTCTTGAAGAAATCTCTAGTCTTCCCCATTACATTGTCTTCCTCTATTTCTTTGCATTGTTCACTTAAGAAGGCTTTCTTATCTTTCCTTGCTATTCTCTGGAACTCTGCATTCAGTTGGGTATATATTTCCCTTTCTCCTTTGCCTTTTGTTTCTGTTCTTTTCTCAGCTATGTGTAAAGTCTCCTCAGACAACCACTTTGCTGCCTTGCATTTCTTTTTCTTTGGGATGGTTTTGGTCACTTGCCTCCTGTACAATGTTATGAACTTCCATTCACAGTTCTTCAGGCATTCTGTCTACCAGATCTAATCCCTTGAATCTATTCATCACCCCTACTGTTTAATCATAAGGGATTTGATTTAGGTCATACCTGAATGGCCAGTGGTTTTCCATACTTTCTTCAGTTTAAGCCTGAATTTTGCAATAAGGAGCTGATGATCTGAGCCACAGTCAGCTCCCGGTCTTGTTTTTGCTGACTGTGTAGAGCTTCTCCATCTTTGGCTGCAAAGAATATAATCAATCTCATTTCGTTATTGACCACCTGGTGATATCCATGTGCAGAGTCATCTCTTGTGTTGTTAGAGGGTGTTTGCTATAACCAGTGTGTTCTCTTGGCAAAACTCTATTAGCTTTTGCCCTGCTTGATTTTGTACTCCAAGGCCAAACTTGCCTTTTACTCCAGGTATCTCTTGACTCCTTACTTTTGCATTCCAGTCCCTTATGATGAAAAGATCATCTTTTTTGGTGTTGGTTCTAGAAGGTCTTGTGGGTCTTCACAGAACCATTTGAATTCAGCTTCTGCAGCATTGCTGATTGGGGCATAGATTGAAGAGTAGCATAAAGGAATTTTTTCTGTATCTTGATTATGGTGGTGGTCATAGAAATCTGTGTTAAAATTCACAGAACAGCACATGAAATGGGAAAAATGATCATCTTTGCCATAGAATAACTTTAAAAACATAAAGTAAGCTGGCTTTGAATCCAGGCACTGTTCCTTTTTAGCTATTTGACTGAGGGCGAATTACTGAATTTCCTTAAGTCATGGTTTCCTCATTTCAGAATGCAAAGCTTCTCATATCACTGATGTGGAGATTACTGAGGGCCATAAGTAGGAAAGGGTCAGATACAGAGGAGGCATGCGCTAACATTCACTGCCTTCCCTTCCTTTCTCAGGGGTGGGGCATCTGGTACTGTGTTGGGGTTCAGAGGTGTTTCGTGGGCCTTGATTTCCCTGAGCAACTTGAGTTGAGTTTGGAAAGAGCAAGATAGGGCCACCCCAATCATAGTAAATAAAAATTTAAAAGAGAAGAGCTTTTGCAGGGTAAATATCTTTAAAAAATATTTCTGGGATGTATTTTCAGATGAAATGCTAATTTTCAAGTATCTACCCAGGCTTACATAGGTCTTTACAGATGAGTGAAGGAAAAACCACCCACTTCTTAAACCTCTGTGCTTTGTCATTAGAGTCCAGCCTTCCCCATTACAGATGACACCTAATTGTGTGGGCCATGCCAACTGAGGGCAGGGAGGAGAATGCACACTTGCTTGTAATGACTTAGATGGAGCCAGCTGAAGGCCTGGTCCTGCTGCTCTGAAATCTAGAAACATGGCCCTTTGGTGGGGCCTCACGCTACTGGTGGTTCTTTGACTCATGCAGGTCTATATTTAAATGTATAAATGTGAGAAACCAGGGTGTTTAATTAAACTTGGACTAAGGAAAGGAACTACAGACTCACAGAAAGTATAAATGTGTGTATGTGTACATTTGTGCGAGTGTTTGTGCATAGCTATCTGGGTATTTTAAGGGGATACTAGACGGCTAAGGTGTCTGGGACTTCTACATCCTCCAATTTGGTGAGTATCGCAGGACGGTTTCTCCCCAGCCAAATTGTCTAGCATGCAGGAAAGGGCGTATGCTTCCCTTTACATGTTTTAAATTCATGCTCCATTCTAACATCTCTGCTCTGACTGGATGCATCTATGCTTAGGACATGTGGGGGGAAATTCGTGTGGGATGTGCTTGAGTGGCAAAACTCTAAAAGGATGCTCTGAATAACCTCAGGAGAATATATCCCTAAGATCTGTTACAGTCTTTTTATCACTGATCTCAGAGATGAAGGGCCCAACATCTAAGGAAACAACGCGAAGCCTTTATGGTAATAAAGTTCAGTTCAGTCGCTCAGTCGTGTCCGACTCTTTGCAACCCCATGGGCTGCAGCATTCCAGGCCTCCCTGTCCATCACCAACTCCCAGAGTTCACTCAGACTCACGTCCATCGAAGTCAGTGATGCCATCCAGCCATCTCATCCTCTGTCGTCCCCTTCTCCTCCTGCCCCCAATCCCTCCCAGCATCAGAGTCTTTTCCAATGAGTCAACTCTTCGCATGAGGTGGCCAAAGTACTGGACTTTCAGCTTTAGCATCAGTCTTTCCAAAGAACATCCAGGACTGATCTCCTTTAGAATGGACTGATTGGATCTCCTTGCAGTCCAAGGGACTCTCAAGAGTCTTCTCCAACACCACAGTTCAAAAGCATCAATTCTTCGGCACTCAGCTTTCTTCACAGTCCAACTCTCACATCCATACAGACCACTGGGAAAACCATAGCCTTGACTAGATGACCTTTGTTGGCAAAGCAATGTCTCAGGTTTTGAATATGCTATCTAGGTTGGTCATAACTTTCCTTCCAAGGAGTAAGCGTCTTTTAATGTCATGGCTGCAATCACCATCTACAGTGATTTTGGAGCCCCAAAAAATAAAGTCAGCCACTGTTTCCACTGTTTCCCCATCTATTTCCCATGAAGTGATGGGACCAGATGCCATGATCTTCATTTTCTGAATGTTGAGCTTTAAGCCAAATTTTTCATTCTCCCCTTTCACTTTCATCAAGAGGCTTTTTAGTTCTTCTTCACTTTCTGCCATAAGGGTGGTGTCATCTGCATATCTCAGGTTATTGATATTTCTCCCAGCAATCTTGATTCCAGCTTGTGCTTCTTCCAGCCCAGCATTTCTCATGATGTACTCTGCATAGAAGTTAAATAAGCAGGGTGACAATATACAGCCTTGATGTAGTCCTTTTCCTATTTGGAACCAGACTGTTGTTCCATGTCCAATTCTAACTGTTGCTTCCTGACCTGCATATAGGTTTCTCAAGAGGCAGGTCAGGTGGTCTGGTATTCCCATCTCTTTCAGAATTTTCCACAGTTTATTGTGATCCACACAGTCAACAGCTTTGGCGTAGTCAATAGAGCAGAAGTAGATGTTTTTCTGGAACTCTCTTGCTTTTTCGATGATCCAGCAGATGTTGGCAATTTGGTCTCGTTCCTCTGCCTTTTCTAAAGCCAGCTTGAACATCTGGAAGTTCATGGTTCATGTATTGCTGAAGCCTGGCTTGGAGAATTTTAAGTATTACTTTACTAGTGTGTGAGATGAGTGCAATTGTGTGGTAGTCTGAGCATTCTTTGGCATTGCCTTCCTTTGGGATTGGAATTAGTTTATTGTCAAAAACAATTTCACTGCCTCCACCTGTCTCCCCCAAGAGAAGAGTATGTTTCTCAGCCCCACTGACGTTGGGCCACGTGACCTGCTTCGACCAATAGGATGTTATAAGACATGATGCAAGCAGAGTGTTGAAATGCATTTGTGACTACACAGCTCTCCTACACTTCTGCCATCACTGCAAGTATGTGTCCCTTCTGGCCCACTGATCCAGGCAGATGAGAGTCACGGGGGGCAGACCCATACTCAACCTGTAGTTTCAGCCTTGATCCTGACTTCCAGCTCAGCCACAGTAATGCTGGTTATCAATGTTTTGAACGATTGAAATTTGGACTGGATGGTCACATTGCATTATTGTGACTCCTACAGCCGTATGTCAGCCTAAGTAAAACATAATCTGCTGGGTGGACAGAGGATCTTTATGTCAAACCTCATCTTCCTTTTTATTAGGCAGCCCTGGTGGCTCAGATGGTAAAGTGTCTGTCTACAATATGAGAGACCTGGGTTCGATCCCTGGGTTGGGAAGATTCCCTGGAGAAGGAAATGGCAATCCACTCCAGCCTCTTGCCTTGAAAATCCCATGGACAGAGAAGCTTGGGGCAGGCTACTATCCATGGGGTTGCAAAGAGTTGGGAACGACTGAGCGACTTCACTTGCCATGCAACTGGCAGTCAGCCCAGGATGCTTAATTTTCCTCTTTCTCCTAATGATGCAGTGGTCCCATGTCAGCACCCACAGCTTTCCTCTTCCTCATCTACAACCTCTGCATTGTCTGAGATGCCCAGTGTTCTCCAGTCTTGCTGTGACAGGATAGTTATGAAGCAAGTTATGAACAGTTCTTTTCAGAGGGTCTCTTATACAGATGAACTCAGGGAATTCCTTCAATCAAAATCACACTCTTGCCAACTCCCTGCAGAATGGAACCATAAGTAACAAAATCTCTGCCATCGCAATATTCGACATGTCATTTTCTTTCTCCAGAAATAATTTCAGGCAAACCTAGATTTTAGGAAAGCAATACTTTTCTCAAAGATAGGAGTGGTATAATTATTTAGATGACAATGAATGACAGAAAGAGACTCATTAAAACTTTCATTATTACCTAAGGTTTCAGGCACTAAAATTATCCTTCTCACAGGCCAAGTTGAGCTCCTTGGCTGCTGGTAAGACATGCAAATAACTGAGACATCTTTATTTTATAAAAATGTCATTTCCAGTCATGTGCCTGGCACACGGTAGACATTCCACAAATGTTCACTGAACTGAATGTACAGCTTGCCTTTTCCAGGAAAAAGGATCCTCCTGAGCAGCATAAAGAAACCCAAGTGTCTTCCTTTCCTCCATGATTCTACCCCAGTGTCCAACCACAGTCACCTCCCATCTCAGTGGTATGTTCAGAAACACTTAGAATCGACCAGAGTTGTGTGGGTTAGTCATGAATACTAATCACTAAATAGTTCCAGCTTTCTACCTTCTGAGCACAGGGAAGGCTTGCACTTTCTGGCCCCTGGTTGTTGGATGGGGCCAGGGGGTCTAAGAGGTTGTGACCAGAAGTGATGTGTCCTACCCTATACACAAGCAAATAAAAAATGTCAAGTCCTGATACAGTCTATGAAGAAGATAGACACAGATCAGGTTTTGCCAACTATGACCTGTGGGTCAAATCCAGCCTGCAGTCTCTTTTTGTATGGTCTGTGAGCTAAGAATTCCTTCCTATAATTTTAAATTATTGCAACAAATAAGAAGACTATTTCGTGATGCATGGAAATGATACACAATTCAAATTTCAGTGTCCATGAAGTTTTACTAGAACACAGCCACACTCTGGGTGATTGTTGTTGTTGTCCAGTCACTAAGTCATGTCTGACTCTTCACGACCCCATGGATGCAGCACAGCAGGCTTGCCTTCCCATCTCCTGGAGCTTGTTCAGACTCATGTCCATTTGAGTCGGTGAGGCCACCAACCGTCTCATCCTTTCTATGTGATATGCCCAGGCTATTTCTCCAACCTCAGAAGCTGCAGTTCTGGCCTCCACTTTCCCTACTCCAGCCACACTGGCCCCTGGCTGATACCTAAACACGCAAGACCACGCCCTTCCCTCACCACAACCACTGCCCCCTCACTTCCTCCAGAGGTCTACACAAATGAAAGGAAATCAGAGAAGTCTCCCCCAACCCATCCCTCTGTGTCTGTCCCCTTCTTGATTTTCTTCATGGCACAAAGAACAAATGTCTCATCTCACCTCATCTCAATCATATTCCCAACTGTGGATAGTTTCCCAGCATCTCTGCTAATCTCAAGGGGTGGGAAAGAGCTGAGCTCAGAAATGTGCCCGGAAACAATGTTACTGCCACATGTGGCCCTCTTTCTTGAGTGCCTCTAGGCCACTGTGGTTACCATAAACATGCCTGGGAGTTCCAGAGCACCCTACGTTACACTCTACAAGGAAGCACGCACGTGTCCAAATACTACATTTTCATTCCACAAACTGTCTTTTAAGCTTGTCCCAAGAGCGGTTCCTTAATCAAATTCACTCAACATGCAGCTTTCATGTGATTTTTTTCTAGAGCTTTTAAGGGTCTATACTAAATGTTAATCCACAAGTCCAAATCAGATTTTTCAAAATAAAAACATAAGTCATACATGGAAGTACTATATTCATGCTGTAAGATACAGGGGGTTTACTATATCCTGAATAGTAATAACAGGCTCAAGTGATATAAAGGTTTCCCCACCAGTTAAAAGTGACTGACTAGGCGAGAAGACCTCTGTGTACAGAAGCATGTAATTCAATACATTTACCTATATGGTCATAAACGAAGAAGAAATTAATGGAAAACATTTCAAATATCCTTTGTGCCAAGGACTATGCCTGAGAGGAAACCGGACATGAGCTCACCAGGCCATCTGACTAGCAGCAAAGTCAAGGGACTTCCTTGCGCGTGACCTGCGGAGGCCAGTGAGGGCCAGTCTGCTTCCTGGAGTTAAATATGGAAGGCGCACCTCAGTCTTTGTTATTCAATTACCTCTAGAGATAATTTCAGGGGAAGACAAGTGACACAAGGTTATAAATTTGTGAGCCATGTGGCTTCTCATGGAAGTTAGAGGTGCCCTACATTCCTGTGGATCTTGGACTTGTTCCAGTCTTAGGCAGAGTCTGAATGACTCTACCACTCAACAATATTCTCCTGCCAGTGAGGTTATGAAAGAGGGGGCTGGAAGGTAGCACAGGGGAGAAGGAAACCAATTTTGTCAGAAAAGAGTTAGCCAAACCTGACCCGGAATGAACCCTTTGTCACTTCTATTGGTATGTCTGCCTCAGTGACTTTGAAAAGATTTATGGCAGATGGCTTCCCTTAGTGACTTAAGGGGGTCCAAGATTCCTGGTGACAAGAAATGCTCATCAAATATACTAGAAATAGTACTGGCCAGAAGATGGATGCAAATGACAGGACAGTGAGGTTGCAGATATTTATTAATCAAAAGCCCAGAGAGTGTACACTGCTGTAGCCAAGGTTATCATATACAGATATGAGACCAGGTGGATAGAGGGTCCTAGAGTTGTGCACTGCACACCCTATGCAACTGTACATGACTACCCCAACATATATAAAAGCTGGAGAGAACAGACAGAAATAAATCCCATATCTAGATGGTTACTTTGATTATACTAGTGAGTCAGAAAGAGGGACTGGGTTAATCTTATTTCTAGAAGAAAATATATTCTGCTCAGATTGAAAAACTTATCAGCTAAACAGTAGATTTGAGTTGAGACTTTCCAGCAGATTTTTCTCAGTTCACAAATTCCAGGCACTGCTGCCCCCAAACAGCTAAGTAAGTAGCGAGACTAATGAAATCAGGAGGTCTTATACTCAAATGGCAGTGAGCACAACTGTCGGGGGTACTGGCAGCCGTTTGCACAGTTACTGCAGGAAAAGGAATATTCACAGACTCGTATAACTGTACTACAGGCACTGCTAGTCTAAGCTGAAAAAACAGCAGAATGTTCAAGGCTAGAAAGTGAAGACTGGGTGAAGGGCAACCCTTCAGAAAAAGAGGTAGTCAGAAGAGAGGAAGGCTAGAGATCACACTCATGGACCGGCCACCAAGGAGGACCCTGGACACATCTTGGAATAAATGAAATAGTTTTATCTCAACAAGCACAAAATACATTCATATTCCAGTGTCCAAACTATTACCACCCTGAATATGCTTTCATGGTAAATTTTGATTTAAACAAGAAGAACATTAAGAAACATATTTCTTCTTGGATTTTTCTCTTAAGAGAAAATTATGGGGGAAAAAAAAAGTATAATAATCAGTACAATGTACCTCCTGAGCCTTCACCACCCACTCACATCTGTGCCCAAACTTCTGTGTAACTGTATGCACGTCTTTTCTTCACATCAGAAAGATTTAATTGAGCTAGGTGTTGGGTCTAAGCTCACTATACAGAGCTTCCCTTTTTGAAGGCAATCTGGATATATATGAAAAAAATTGCTAATGGTATCACTAAGCATTAACACTGCATGTTCCCTGTGTGAAGATGTATTTTCTATCACATTCAAATTCAACAGCTTTCTTCCAGTGCCCTAGTAAGTATACTGTTTAATACAATCAATAAAACTGCTGGCAGTAAATCTGAAACTTTTTTTGGCCATGTCACATGGCTTGTGGGATCTTAGTTCCCTGACCAGGGATTGAACTTGGGCCCTTGGCAGTGACAGCACTGAGTCCTAACCACTGGACCACCAGGGAAGTCCCTGAAACATTTAAAACCTCACTGTGCCCAGGACAACTGAAGACTTGTGTCTTTGCTGTTTAAAAGAGCTGAACAACCTAAAGAATGTGACTTCTTTCCAACTATTCAGTCTCCTCTTATACCGAGGCAACTGAAGTTTCAAAGTAAAATGAAAATATTTTAAAACCCCATGTGGGGCCTAGGATTCCTGAGTTTTGTGGACTTAAAAACAGCTGAACAGCCTGAAAAGCCTTACTTACTTCAAACAAGTCTCATTTTATCTCTGTCCCTGAGGCTCAAAATGGGATTCCAGTTTACCTGCAATCTGCCACTGAGATCCCAACTCCAGGCTGGTGGCACTGTAGTGGAGCTGAACGACTGTGATCCCTCTCATGTCCGTTTGGAATTTGGAAAGTTGGAAAGGTGTTGCTTGCTGGCAAGGTGGCTCTCCACCTCTAACACAGAGGTCAGTCTTCCCAGAAATATGGTGTATCTCTTTCTCTACTGTATGTACATCTGTGCTTTATACATAAGAGTAAGACGTTTTCATCCCCAAGGACAATTTTCCCCTGTTGGGGGCGATATCACCCTTACTGAAAATGCACGTCCTAACAACAGCTACAAAACCTCAAGTTCACATTGATTGTTCATGGCCAGAGATTCTTAAATCAATAATGATTGAGCACCACTTTGGTCAAAGCAATTATATCTTAACCATTTTCAAAATCAAAAGCTGAGAACAACAATATAACTGTGAAATGCATAAAACAGGGTGAAATCATGCTCAGTCAGTCACATCCCAGTTAATTTTTTTGTATTACTCTCAATTCATTGGGTTCTATTTGATGCTTACTAATAGAATCCAACATTCGATTATGGCTGAGTTTTACACACATTTCAAAAAGCAAAGGACCAAAACGACTTCCACAAAAAGATTTTTCCACATGGTAGAAAGGGTAATTTGGAAAACCAGAGAGAAAATGTCTGCAGAAAGCATGGCAGTTTTTGATTTACAGAAGTTAACTAACTAAACTAACTAAAAAAAGGAGCATTTGCTGTTCACAGATGACCTGAAAATAAACAGCCCACAAAGTTATCTGTGTCATAAAAACAAATCAATGCTTCCTTAGACAAATCACTGTGGTACAGTAGAAATTAATGCAACATTGTAAATAACTATACTCCAATAAAAAAAAATTACTGTGCCATCTGCACATACAGTTGAGGGAAAACTTTCCTATCTGAAAAGATTCCAGAATGTCCATTCATGTCCTATTACATCTCCAAAAGCCTCCTACCCTAAGCATTTTTTAAAACTCATGGCAAGAATCTGAATAAGCTTAAGAAACAGAATACTCATTAACAAGTACAGGATATATCCTACCCACTATTAGTAGTGTTCTGCACTTTTCTATTATCTCAAAAATGGTGGGGGCAAAGAAAGCATCTTCTGTATAAGCCAACTTAAACATCTGCATCACATGAAAAATTGAGCTCACCTACCTTCACTGGTCCACGTTCATAACTGGAGCCCTGCACCAACTGCAGAGAAGACATCATGAAAATATTCACCACTGCCCACTGTCTGTACATTCTGAATATTCTATATTCAGTATCCACTGATTACCAAGCAGTTGACATCAGGCAGCTAGAGCGAACTGGTTCAAAAGGCATTCTCCAGAAGGAAAGTTCAAAACCCCAAGAGTTCACAGGCAAAAACAAGTAATCAGTTGTGATCAAAATCAATTAGTCAAGGTGCGTTTCTGTGCAATCTTATGGAAGGGGGAGAGAGATGAAAAAAATTGTAAATGTTCTCATGCTCCAAAAATAATCAGGAAGTGGACATGTCTTCTACTTGAAATGAGAAAGCACTCTAAATCCATTTCATGTCCAGCAAATTAAAAAAATAAAAAATCCTTCCACCCTATGCCCAGGTTCAAGTTGTTTTATAAGGAGGTGGTGCGGCCACCAATGTTTGCAGCTACAGAAGGCTGGGACCCAATTGTGGATTCAAACTTTTTTCACAACCCTCATGGAAGCTTGCAGGAGCATGTGTCTTAAATCTGACACAGACTTTGGCAGAAAAAGCAGGGAAGTCTTGGCCGTAATCCTGTCGTGTCCCTACCAATAGCGGGGCAGTTTTGAAAACTGACTGGAGCGCTCAGAACTGCTGTTACTTTAATGCAGATAACCTGTAACATGAAACCAACCCCAGCACATAGGCATGGAAACTGCATTGCTCAGAAAGAGACCTCAGATGCTCACACAACTATATCAGTGAGACACACAGAAAGTGATCAAATATGCTCTAAAAAACACACAGGCACAAAGATGACAAAATAGGCACACATCTGTGGAAAGGTAAACATATACAAAAAATTTTTTGACAGAAGCTTAGTAATTTAGTTGAAATGAAGACCACTGATTTTTAGAGAAGCAACAATTAGGTTTATTTGCTCGGGCCAGGAAATATCTTACACACAGTGCTATATTTAAAAAAAAGAAAACATGTTGTCACTTGAGTATGGAATTCTTTACAAACACTGGTGAAATCATCCTTGGAAACTGCACACCCTAAATGGGTGGATGTCACAAAGGGCAACATTCTAGAAGGCAGTCAGAGCTGCGCTTATGCTTGTCACTAGTTTCCAATCTTTGATTTCCAGGTTTTGGCTCTTTCAAAGCCGTTTTTCGCATTTCTGAAATCAAGAATGGCCTGAGAAATCTCTTCATCTGTGTTCATCACAAATGGACCTAGAGCAGAAAAGAGACGTTCAGAAAGTTCCAGGTGATGAGAACACTTTTTTCTACTGTGAAAATGGTACGTATTTCTGTACTTCTTAATTTGAAACAAACTCAGGCATTTCTGAAAAAGGTTATTTTCACAGCACCCGATCCCTGAGGACTGTAGTACAAGTTTCTTGACTAGGATAATTTATGATTATAATGAATAAACTTCAAATAAACAAATGCAATTATAGCTCACTCATCCACTCCAGGCTGTCATCAGCAATGACAATGTTTTTATTTGAAACATTCTCAGGTTTGGTTCTATTGTAACTATTTTTGTAGTTGTTACTTCTCTTTATCCTCTTTATCTTTTTTATGGAAGTATAATGGACACACAACAAACATTATATTAGTTTCAGGTGTACAGTATAATGATTTGATATTTGTATATATTGGGAAATGATTGCTACATTAGTTTACTTAACATCTGTCACCATCCATAGTTACAGAATTTTTCTTCTTGCGAAGAGAACTTTTAAAATTTATTGTTGTTGTCAGTTGTATAGAATTGAATTGACTGATATCAAGAACTGAACTGATGTTTAAAAATTGGCAAATCTTGTCACAGTGTTGGTATCTGCACAGTATATGAGGCTGTGTCCTTATGTGAGGGGTCCAAGTCATTTCTTAAAATTAGTAGCACCTGACAGACAGTAAATTACAAAACTTTCAAGTCAAGAAGACATCACATTTTGGATTCTCCAGGGTCAGTGCACTTAGGCCAGATAGTATATATTTTAGATTTTGTGGGTCAAATCGTGTCTGTCTCAACCACTCAATTCTTCTGTTGAAGCACAAAAGCTGTCAGAGACAATATACAAGTGACCAGCGATGGCGTGTTCCAATAAAACTTTATTTACAAAAACGTGTAGTGGACAGATTTGGCCCATGGGTCACAGTTTGTCTAATCCCTAAGTTTGAACTTGGCTTTTGCTAAAGGTGTAGAAGTCCTCTTCTCATCAACCAAGAGGCAAAATGTCTGTCTCTTTCCCTCTCTTCACATACTGTAGGAGCAAAAGGGTATTGTCTTAGACTGTGTCACCTCCAACACGTGTTGGATAAACAGGGCCAGCTCTTATATGGCATTGGCAGTGTCATGAAAGCAGTTGACAGATTTGTCCATTCAGTATCTCTCTTGCCCTAGCATGCAGACGTTTCATCAGGAGCCTTTTACAAAGTGCTTCATCTAAGAGGCTTTTCTCTGAGAGACCCAGATTAAAACATAACTTAGTACTTAGAAGGAATAACACAGTCAAACTTCTTAATTACTGTTAGAATATCAGCACAGATTTGAGATTCACTTTGGTTAGCACTTGAGAAGGAAGATTCAGTATCACATGCTTTGATGATATGCCTTTTGAGAGACTGCAAGGTACAGGATGGCAAGAGAAAGGGAAAACAGGTAGCAGGCATCTAAATTCATTCATTTAATGACTTACCTATCCAGCATTTATTGCGCACTTATTGAATAATGAACATGGCGCTGGGAGCTATAGACATAAAGCTGAATGACAGATGCTCTCCCTCAAGGACCTCACATCTATCACACAGACAGATATGAAACCAAATTATTACAAAACAGTGTGACAAACAGAATGACAAAAGTATGGAAAATTCAAAGAATTAACACAGAAAGGGGAGGAGGAGGAGCCCAGGACAGCATTCATAAATACAGTGATGTCCAAACAGGCAGACATAGGGCAAAGGCGTTTTCAGGACTAGCATGCGGGAGGCAGTGATGATGGGGCATAGTGCTGGAAGGAAGGCTCGAAGGGGGAACAAAGGGGTCAGGATCTGATAAGGAGGAAGAGGCCAGACCACTCTGGGTTCTGAACTCGATCTCTTGGAAGACATTTGGACATACTTCCACAGGTGATCAGGAATCACTGAAGAGTTAAGTAGACAGCACTGTGATCTGATGTGCAGTTTGGAGAAGACACCTTTGGCATCAGGGTAGAGAAGATGTCTGGCTTGGGAGGCTGAGTTGATGGTGGAATTGTTTAAGGATATCTGAGACACAAGACACAGGAAGCTGCGGGTAGAGCAAGGAGCTCAGTTCCGGATATTCTGGCATGAAGGCACTGAAGACAATCAGACAGCTTCCTGGCAGAGGTGCTCAGTACATTGTTGGACACAGGGTTCTGGGGCTCACGAGAGAAATTTCATCTGGAGGTGTGGACTATACCAGGTAGGAAAAATGAGAGAGCCCGCATATGCAAAATAAATAATAAATTCTAGAGGGCATCCTGGAAAAGTCAACTTTTTAAAGGATACAGGAAAGAAAGGGAAATGGAACTCGGAAAGTGAGAGCAGGTACTGGGCCAAGGAGTGACTTTCTGCACATCACAATTTTGCTAGAGATGGGACTTGTGAAGCACCTCTCTCCTCCCCCAATTCCTTTTCTGTACAAACAGTACACTTCTGGGCTTCCATTTTGACACTTCTCTGGGGTATTCTGCTGTGCTTCTCAAATCATAATGTGCATGTGAATCACCTGGGAATCTTATTAAAATGCAGATTCTGAACCAGAAGTTCTGGAGTGAGGTCTGAAACTCTGCATTTCTATCTCTCCAGTGATGCCAATGCTGCTGGTTCAAGGACCACACTTTGAGAAACAAGGTAATCACTGGAAGCCTGAGCCCTCCAAAGCCAAGGTAAGGAAGCTCATCTCAAATCCTTAAGAAGAAAACTGAAACCAGAAAGTGCATGTTTTTGTTTTTATTTTTTTGGGGGGGGGGTGGTGACAGGGAATGTGTGCATGCTAAGTCACTCAGTCATGTCCGACTCCTTACAACCCTATGGACTGTAGCTCACCAGGCTCCTCTGTCCATGGGATTCTCCAGGTGAGGATACTGGAGTGGGTTGCCATGCCCTCCTCCAGGGGATCTTCCCAACTCAGGGATCAAACCCACATCCCTTACATCTCCTGTATTAGCAGGCGGGTCCTTTACCACTAGTGCCAATTGG
The DNA here is from genome assembly GCF_032405125.1 of Capricornis sumatraensis. Lineage (NCBI taxonomy): Eukaryota > Metazoa > Chordata > Mammalia > Artiodactyla > Bovidae > Capricornis > Capricornis sumatraensis. The sequence goes on along the minus strand of NC_091092.1, from coordinate 132,121,460 downwards.
GAAGCCCTTTTGGTGGGGGGGGATACTATATAACTAAATTAATTTATTTTTCTGAAATTCAGGTATAACTCACATACAGCATTATATAAGTTTCCAGTACAACATAATTATTTGGTATTTGCATACATTGGGAAATGATCACAGTAAGTCTAGTTATTATCTATTAGCACACATAAGAACAGAATTTTTTTCTTGTGATGAGAACTTTTACGATCTATTCTCTTAGCAACTTCCAAATATGCAGTACAGTGTTATTGACTATAGTCACCATGTTGTATACTATATCCCCCAGAAAGCATGTTTTTTAATACATGTAAGGGTTATGAACAAGAAAATTATTTGCTAGTTATGTATAATCCTATCAAACCTCTTTTAACCTACACATTTCATCTCTTCTCTGATTAAGTCTTTGAACTCCCTCCCTCTACTGTAATTAAAATGGTGTGAGCTTAATTTCTCATTATGGAGGAACTTCCTAGTGGAGATGCACAAGACAAGGGTTTAGGGGGCTAGGGTTCAAATCCCAGCTCCAGCACTAACAATTGCTTTCTGTCACAGAAGCCACAGGACAGAGAAGAGGCAACCAGGACAGGGGAGGCAGAAGTCTGGGGGCTGGAACTGAACAGCTTGAGTGTGAATCAAGCTATGCGGCCAACAAACCTCTTAGCAGCTACTGCTACCCAAGTATTTCTTATGTAAGGAAGTGGAACCTCTGGATTCTGTTTTCCTCATCAACTAGTACTGGTTCCCAAATAGTCAAGAGATGGTTGTGGTGGTCTTCAAACATGCCCAGGTAAAAGGAAATATTCTGGGTTTGAAAAAAGTAATGAAAGAAAATAAACAGGTAGAATGCTTTGCCTCTCATTAACTGGATTTCAGCGGCCATCTCTATGTTGTTTGGTTAATCTAAGTTTGTGCATGCCAGCACACCCAGTATCCCCAAGTTCCAAGTGTTGGAGAGGATTCATGGGAGGTGAATGGAGGGTGGCTACAGGTGGTCCCACTCCTTTGGCCTGTCACCTAGTGTAGCTGAATTCTTGGTTTTCATCACTGATACAGGGGACATTGCTTAACTTAAAAGATTTCTATCCCACACATTCTTCTTCTTTTTTTTTTTTTTTACTTTATTTTACTTTACAATACCATTCCCACCTAAATTCTAGCTGCTATTACTAAAGATGGTGATCCTACTCAATTTGTCTACAGGCTTCTTCCAGAAAAACAAACTATTTTAGGGCTGTTCAATCAAGATAAAAGAAAATGAGAACCATGAACCTTTGGAGTGGAAATCAGAAGCCTGCAAAATCCAGGTCAAATGCTATGGGCTAGGTGGGGTAAAATTAAATGCTTGCCTCTTAAATTACTAATAGAACAAAAATGAATGTTTTAAAAATAATCAGTTTTCTTTAAAGTTATGACCAGTTGGTTTTTTTTTTTTTTCCCCTGAAATCACTGTGTGTTACCAAGGCAAGGTGATGTCATGGGATTTTAATGCATGTTAAATTTAATAATTAGGTAAGTGGATGTACACTATGCTTTGTGGCATTTATCTAAATAATAGATTGGGTTCTAGGTACTTTTAGATATTCCTCATTTAATCAAACAACAACATTTTGAAGAAGTCAAGACAAAGAACTGAAGTGACTATTATGAGTACCTATTTCAAGATTTTCTGCCTCCAAGTACAGTCCTATTTCTACTATACCACAGTTATCTCTATTTGTTTTGTTGTATTAAAGTATAGTTTATTTATAATTTTGTGTTAATTTCTGATATATAGCAAAGTGATTCAGTGATACATATACATACACACACATATATTCTTTTTTACTTTCTTTTCCATCATGGTCTATATAGAATATTAAATATAATTTCCTGTGCTATACAGTAAGCCCTTGTTGTTTATCTTCTTATGTCTTTATTTATTTATTTGGTTTTTTTTTTTGGCCACGCTGCATGGCTTGGCCATGGTGGTATTTTAGTTCCCCGATCAGGGGTTGAACGCGGGTCCTCAGCAGTGAAAGTGCAGAGTGCTAACCACTGGCACCAGGAAATTCCCTATATTTGCTTTTTTTTTTCCAATTAACTAAGATTGATTCAAATATTTTAGAAACTTCCAAAGAAATATTCCTAAGACATTCCTATTTTTCACTAATAAGACAATAAACTATAAGGACAATATTGAAATCACTGTTATGGGAATTCCCTGGTGGTCCAGTGGTTAGGACTCTCAGCACGTTCACTGCCATGGACCCAGGTTCAGTCACTGGGAACTAAGATCCCACAAGCTGTGTGGTATAGCCAAAAAGAAAAACAGAGAAATCTATTTTTGGTAAAGATAAAAATGATATTCAACTCCCCAGTAGACCATAAAATCTTTTAAGTTGAAATTCTCTTGACACAACATAAAAAAAATACTGTTTTTGGTCCCCCCAAGGTTCAAACCTCCATGTCCTACACATGATGGATACCCAAGAAATGTTTCTTGAAAACAAAGAGAGCGTGAATATAGAAATAAATACCATGTGTATGTTTTCCTTTGACAATAGAGAAATGAAACAAAATCCTCAACTTTGTAGATAGAGAGAGGACAAAAATCCAGCTGTTCTTCCCAGTGATACTATAGATGTAGTCTGCTTTCAAAGAAATGAAAACCAACCAAGAAAATCGCGATCATTTGTGGCTTACCATGCTGGACAACTGGTTCTTTTAATGGCTCCCCAGCAATTAGGACAAAGTGGCTTCTCTGAGGATGCTAAAGGCAAGAAAGAAAGCAACAAACAATAAATAGATTTATTTTTGACTATCTGATTAGGAATGGTTTGGAGCTGACATTCTGGCCAAATGGATAATGTCCTTAATTCTAAAGATAAATTCCAGAAATATTTTCTGTGCAATGTGCAATAGGGAAATGCTCATTCTTTAAGATGCTTGGTGGCAATCAAAACTCAAGAATACGTCCCAACCACCAAAATGATAACCTACTCAAATAAAGGAAAATTTAAATTAAGATTTTTCTTTAATTAGAAACATCTTTATGACAAAGTATATAAATAACTTGACTTATTATAGGGCTTATAACTTCCTACTAAAATTTTAATTTTGAGAATGGAAAATTATTCATGCAAATCCAAAAGGAACATTTTATTGCTTTCAACATTTATTACTATTAGTATAAAATATGCCCCAGAAATGCTGCACTAAATGGAACCTTATAAAAACATCCCAGGGACATCTACTCAGGCAAATTTCTTTCCAAAAGGATCCTATTGTTTTTGTTTAGAATTAAGATGAGGTTTTTCATTCCTGAAACTGAAAAAATATTAATTATTAAATCCAATGTTAGTGTGGATGCAGGGAAAGATACACTTTTCTATACATCGTTAGGGAGGTTTTCTATACATCATTCAGTTCAGTTCAGTCGTTCAGTCGTGTCCGACTCTTTGCAACCCCATACATCATTAGGGTGCTGTAATGCTTCCAGAGAGCCTTCCTATTGCTGATGTCTTCTGACACAATCATACCAGAGAAACCAGCAGAAGAACCTCCCACCACACTTGTGATAAGATAAATATGGCCAAATGATTTCTTTGAAAGTCTTAATTTACTCCCCATCTGCTGTCAAAATGTACTAACGTGACCTCAGCTAAAAATCAACAGAGTAAGCTGTTTAGAGAGAAGAAATAGAGACCCAGATGTAGAGAACAGACTTGTGGACAAAGCAGGGGAAGGAGAGGCTAGGATAAATTTAGAAAATAGCATCCACATATATACACTATCGTGTACATAACAGATAACTAGTGGGAAGCTGCTACATAACACAGGGAGCCCTGCCTGGCACTCTGTGACAACCTGGAGGAGTGGGATGGGGGTGGGGGGAAGACTCAAGAGGGAGAGAAAATATATATACACATAATTATGACTGATTTGTGATGATGTAAGGTGGAGACCAAGAAGAAGAAATGCAAAAATGCAAAATGGTTGTCTGAAGAGGCCTTACAAATAGCTGAGAAAAGAAGAGAACTGAAAGGCAAAGGAGAAAAGGAAAGATATATCCATCTGAATGCAGAGTTCCAAAGAATAGCAAAAAGTGATAAGAAAGCCTTCTTAAGTGATCAATGCAAAGAAATAGAGGAACACAATAGAAGGGGAAAGACTAGAGATCTCTTCAAGAAAATTAGAGATACCAAGGGAACATTTCATGCAAAGATGGGCTCAATAAAGGACAGAAATGGTATGGACCTAACAGAAGCAGAAGATATTAAGAAAAGGTGGCAAGAATACACAGAAAAACTGTACAAAAATGATCTTATGACCTAGATAATCACAATGGCGTGATCACTCACCTAGAGTCAGACATCCTGGAGTGTGAAGTCAAATGGGCCTTAGGAAAAATCACTACAAACAAAGCTAGTGGAAGTGATGGAATTCCAGCTGAGCTATTTGAAATCCTAAAAGATGATGCTGTTAAAGTGCTACACTCAATATGCCAGCAAATTTGGAAAAGTCAGCAGTGGCCATAGGACTGGAAAAGGTCACTTTTCATTCCAATCCCAGAGAAGGGCAATGCCAAAGAATGCTCAAACTACTGCACAATTACTCATCTCACATGATAGCAAAGTAATGCTGAAAATTCTCCAAGCTAGGCTTCAACATTACATGAACCGAGAATTTCCAGATGTTCAAGCTGGATTTAGAAAAGGCAAAGGAACCAGAATTCAAATTGCCAACATCTGTTGGATCATAGAAAAGCCAAGAGAATTCCAGAAAAAACATCTACTTCTGCTTTATTGACTATGCTAAAGCCTTTGTGTGGATCACAACACTGTGCAAAATTCTGAAAGAGATGGGAATACCAGACCACCTGACCTGCCTCCTGAGAAATCTGTATGCAGGTCAAGAAGCAACAGTTAGAACTGGACATGGAACAACAGACTGGTTCCAGATTGGGAAAGGAGTACGTCAAGGCTATATACTGTCACCCTGCTTATTTAACTTATATGCAAAGTACATCATGCAAAATGCCGAGCTGGATGAAACACAAGCTGGAATCAAGATTGCAGGGAGAAATATCAATAACCTCAGATATGCAGATGACACCACCCTTATGGCAGAAAGCGAAAAGAAACTAAAGATCCTCTAGATGAAAGTGAAAGAGGAGAGTGAAAAAGCTGGCTTAAAGCTCAACATTCAAAACACTAAGATCCTGGCATCCTATCCCATCCATCACTGCACAGAAATAGATGGGGAAACAATGGAAACAGTGAGAGACTTTATTTTCTTGGGCTCCAAAGTCACTCCAGATGGTGAGTGCAGCCATGAAATTAAAAGATGCTTGCTCCCTGGAAGAAAAGCTATGACAAACCTAGACAGCATATTAAAAAACAGAGACATTACTTCACTGACGAAAGTCTGACTAGTCAAGTGTTACTCAGGCTTCCCTGGTGGCTCAGTTGTTAAAGAATCTGCCTGCAACACAGGAGACCTAGGTTTGATCCCTTGGGTTGGGAAGATCCCCTGGAGAAGGAAATGGCAACCCACTCCAATATTCTTAAAGCTATGGTTTTTCTAGTAGTCATGTACGGATGTGAGAATTGGACCATAAAGAAAGTTGAGTGCCGAAGAATTGATGCTTTTGAACTGTGGTATTGGAGAAGACTCTTGAGAGTCCCTTGGACAGCAAGGAGATCAAACCAGTCAAGCCTAAAGGAGATCAGACCTGAATATTCATTGGAAGGATTGATGCTGAAGCTGAGGCTCCAATACTCTGGCCACCTGATGCGAAGAACTGACTCACTGGAAAAGACCCTGACACTGGGAAAGACTGAAGGAGGAGAAGGGGACGACAGAGGATGAGATGGTTGGATGGCATCACCAACTCGATGGACATGAGTTTGAGTAAGCTCCAGGAATTGGTGATGGACAGGAAAGCCTGGCGTGTTGCAGTCCATGTGGTTGCAAAAAGTCAGACGCAACTGAACTGAACTGATGACTGATTTGCGATGGTGTAAGGCACTGTAACACTGTAGAGCAATATCCTCTAAACAAAATTGAAAATTCAATGACATTTGACAGAAAAGTAAATGACATTTTGGGGGAGTGAAGTAAATGTCCTTTGCCTTTTAAAAACAGATATGTGGCAAGTAATTGAAACTGTTATATTTTGGGAGGTAAAAAAAAACAAAAACAAAAACAAAAAACCACTGCATACTGGGGCATATTTCAAGCATGCAATAAAGAAGTCCTGAGTCAAGAGTTTAAAAACAAAAGAGTAAACTAAAAAGGCTTCTGCTAATTCAAATTTAAAAAATAGATGTCATAAACCCCATCTTCTAGAGATTAGTGTTTTAACCTCAGCATAGACCCTCATTCAATTCCCACTTACTCTGACACTGTATACAATGTTAATAATTAGGCTTTGTGGTCATCAGATCCATGAGATTTAAAGCTAGGAGACAGGAAAGCACCACTCTACAGCAGTACAAGGAAATGGATAGCTTAACATCAATTATGGACTTCCCTGGTGGCTCAGACGGTTAAGCGTCTGTCTACAATGCGGGAGACCCTGGAAATTAAAACGAAAACAAATAAAAAAAAAACTATGAAAAACAGATGTAAAAGCTTAAAAACTAGTCTAGGACCACTTACTGTAGGAGCCAGCAGGCCCTAAAGATATCATCATACCTTATAGTTCAGGATAGTAATCAATATTTTTTACATGCTGATGACCCAAGGTTAAGAATAAGTGAAACTATGCATAGTATTATGCAGTAGCCCGAGTCCACAAGAAGGGGGAAGGTTTCTAATTCAACTGAAATGTTTTCTTATTCAATGTCATGTTTAAGTGACTAAAAAATTCAACTTAAAGAAAAAAAGCATGCAGTTATCCAAAAAGATTTATTCACTAAGGGCTTTGGAGGGGTGAAATTTCAGGGTGAATCAAATGACACATTCAAGAAAAGTATCTTATAAATAGTTCTGATCACTGGTATTACATCGTTTATGCTTTAATCTGAAGGAGGATATCACTAAAAACTGTTTTGAGGTGTTTGTTTTTAGAGGAGCTAAGCACTTGACTTCTAGGTTCAGGAAACAGGGGAAAAAGGATCAGGGGTCATAAGAGAAAAGGAAAGAAAAGGCCAACCTCCTTGTGTCATGGGTTTATGACTCCTCAGAATATAAGTTTCTTAATTCAGAGGATACGTCTTTTGTGAGTGACAAATGTGTCCTACAGTTTACACAGTTTGGAATAATAATAAAGTACTCAAAATTCAAGTTTTGTCCCTTTGACATTAGTCAAATCAAATGATGACTTTCATTTATAAGTCAGGATAAAAGGACACTAACTAGTGTTTGGTCTGAAATGAAAAATGATCCAACTTCTGGGTGTTGAGTTGTTTGGGTATTGGGCTTTCCATTTCAGAAACCGGCAGGCTGGTCCAAGCTCCTCTGAATGACTTTTTCACAAAATTAACCTATGCATGGACCCTGTCCTCTAACCTAAGCCAGATGTTTTGGGTCTTTTTCTTTTTCCTTAAGTGCATCCTTTTTCTTCCCTTACCTAGCCTTCTTTGGTAAAAAGCTGATGACTTTTCTGAATTGTCACTAGAGTGCTCTTGTGGCTGCAAGTCCCAACTGCTGCTATCTTGAAAAGTTCTCGTCTATGGCAAGGTGACCTTGGGCGTAATATCAAATGAGAAGACTGGGCAAAGCAAGGAGAAGGAAAGACCTATTGAAGGTCATGAGTCCCTGTGTGGATCTCAGTCAGTGCCCTATTGGGGTCTGATGAAAAGACTCTCATACAAAGGTAACAGAAATCCACCTACTGCTTCATGGATTGCTGCCCCAACCTACACTCATGATTTTGGGGGGGTCCAAAACAGGTCTTTCACTTTAGCACATCTTCTCAGAGTTTAGTTTTGAGTCAGGACCTTGCGGGTGTATGTAACAATTCACTTTTACAAAATGCTCTGTTATTCCATAAAAATTGCCAAGATATGTCTTGAGGTCCACTGATACCGACAAAAATGATTGAAGCCCAGATGAAGCCCTAAGATTCATCTAAGATGGTGATAACTTCTACACTGTGAATATGCATTCAGAGTTTGTTTGCTTGATCAGAAATATTCAATACAAAGCTTGAGATGGCTCTTGGACTCTGAGAATGAATCTAAAGGCATGCTTTTGCTTCAGGAACATTTCTTATAGTGAAATATTACCTGAAAAACATTACCAGAAAGTGAGATTTAACAGAACTTAATCACATGCAATTATGCTTACTTGATTTAATAGTTTATACGTCTTAGGTCAAGTGAAAGTGAAAACAATGAACTGTTACCAGTTTCAATGGTTTATTTGACGTACTCCTTTTCCTATCTGGAACCAGTCTGTTGTTCCATGTCCAGTTCTAACTGTTGCTTTCTGACCTGCATATAGGTTTCTCAAGAGGCAGGTCAGGTAGTCTGGGATTCCCATTTCTTTCACAATTTTCCACAGTTTATTGTGATCCACACAGTCAAAGGTTTTGGCATAGTCAATAAAGCAGAAATAGATGTTTTTCTGGAACTCTCTTGCTTTTTCCATGATCCAGCAGATGCTGGCAATTTGATCTCTGGTTCCTCTGCCTTTTCTAAAACCAGCTTGAACATCTGGAAGTTCACGGTTCAGGTACTGCTGAAGCCTGGCTTGGAGAATTTTGAGCATTACTTTACTAGTGTGTGAGATGAGTGCAATTGTGCGGTAGTTTGAGCATTCTTTGGCATTGCCTTTCTTTGGGATTGGAATGAAAACTGACCTTTCCCAGTCCTGTGGCCACTGCTGAGTTTTCCAAATTTGCTGGCATATTGAGTGCAGCACTTTCACAGCATCATCTTTCACGATTTGAAATAGCTCCACTGGAATGCCATCACCTCCACTAGCTTTGTTCATAGTGATGCTTTCTAAGGCCCACTTGATTTCACATTCCAGGATGTCTGGCTCTAGGTGAGTGATCATACCATCATGATTATCTTGGTCTTAGAGATCTTTTTTGTACTTTTTTGTTCTTCTGTGTATTCTTGCCACCTCTTCTTAATATATTCTTCTTCTGTTAGGTCCACACCATTTCTGTCCTTTATCAAGCCCATCTTTGCATGAAATGTTCTCTTGGTATCTCTAATTTTCTGGAAGAGATCTCTAGTCTTTCCCATTCTGTTGTTTTCTTCTATTTCTTTGCATTGATTGCTGAGGAAGGCTTTCTTATCTCTTCTTGCTATTCCTTGGAACTCTGCATTCAGATGCTTATATCTTTCTTTTCCTCCTTTGCTTTTTGCCTCTCATCTTTTCACAGCTATTTGTAAGCCCTCCCCAGACAGCCATTTTGCTCTTTTGCATTTCTTTTCCATGGGGATGGTCTTGATCCCTGTCTCCTGTATAATATCACGAACCTCCATCCATAATTCATCAGGCACTCTATCTATCAGATCTAGTCTCTTAAATCTATATCTCACTTCCACTGTATAATCATAAGGGATTTGATTTAGGTCATACCTGAATGGTCTAGTGGTTTTCCCTACTTCCTTCAATTTAAGTCTGAATTTGGAAATAAAGAGTTCATGATCTGAGCCACAGTCAGCTCCTGGTCTTGTTTTTGTTGACTGTATAGAGCTTCTCCACATTTGGCTGCAAAGAATATAATCAATCTGATTTCAGTTCCAAATAGGAAAAGGAGTACAAGGCTGTATATTGTCACCCTGCTTAGTTAACTTCTATGCAGAGTACATCATGAGAAACGCTGGACCGGAAGAACCACAAGCTGGAATCAAGATTGTCAGGAGAAATATCAATAACCTCAGATATACAGATGACACCACGCTTATGGCAGAAAGTGAAAAGGAACTAAAAAGCCTCTTGATGAAAGTGAAAGGGGAGAGTGAAAAAGTTGGCTTAAAGTTCAACATTCAGAAAACGAAGATTATGGCATCTGGTCCCATCACTCCATGGGAAATAGATGGAGAAACAGTGGAAACAGTGGCTGACTTTATTTTTGGGGGGCTCCAAAATCACTTCAGATGGTGACTGCAGCCATGAAATTAAAAGATGCTTGCTCATTGGAAGAAAAGTTATGACCAACCTAGATAGCATGTTGAAAAGCAGAGACATTATTTTGCCAACAAAGTTCCGTCTAGTCAAGGCTATGGTTTTTCCAGTAGTCATGTATGGATGTGATAGTTGGACTGTGAAGAAAGCTGAGCACTGAAGAATTGATGCTTTTGAACTGTGGTGTTGGAGAAGACTCTTGAGAGTCCCTTGGACTGCAAGGAGATCCAACCAGTCCATCCTAAAGGAGATCAGTCCTGGGTGTTCTTTGGAAGGAATGATGCTAAAGCTGAAACTCCAGTACTTTGGCCACCTCATGCGAAGAGTTGCCTCATTGGAAAAGACTCTGATGCTGGGAGGGATTGGGGGCAGGAGGAGAAGGGGACAACAGAGGATGAGATGGCTGGACGCCATCACTGACTCGATGGAGATGAGTCTGAGTGAACTCTGGGAGTTGGTGATAGACAGAGAGGCCTGGCGTGCTGCAATTCATGGGGTCGCAAAGAGTCGGACATGACTGAGTGACTGAACTGAACTGAATAGTTTATTTTACTATGAATTTTTATACATCAGCAAAATGTTGTCTCTAACTTTAAATGGTACTCTTTAATTGGCACCATTCACAGGGAATACATTAAATTAATACAGATTAACATTTAATTAAAATAAAAATTGAAAGACAAATTTGTTAAAGAGTACCATTACTCTCAAGTATGGTTTTAGCAGCAGTCAAAGAGGAATTGATTGTCTACCTTGACAAACTACAAGTTAAGTCTGTTAACCCATGAGGCTTAAGACTTTCTCAATAGGACACTAGTACAAACAGGAGTGTAAAGGTGAAACCAAGCCTTCACATCAAATCCATGTGCTCCTGGTCAGGGAGCCATCTTGGCAACCTGGATACTAACTGTGTACCTTGCTGCCAAGGCAGCACAGGGAGCCTGAATGCTCAGAACATAGGCTGTTCAAGGTGGCCATTCTAGTCCAGGCTTCGATGTCCAGAGTAGCCCGGGGTTGAGCTCCATCTCTAAGAACAACATAAAAGTTAAGGCCGTTTTGAAGTCAGTGCTGGGGTCTGGGCTTCTTCTCAGAAGTCAGAGTCTGGCTTAACAACTCCTCAGTATACAGCAAGCCCCCTGCAGTTGCTTCCCCTCCTGGAAGACTTCAGAGTACAGTCACAAAAGATAATCCACACTCTGAGTGAAAAGAGCTCCCTGTGGCCTTAAATGTGCTGGTCCAAGATGTGGTCTACATCAACTCTTCCCTGCCCTCCTCACCTAGGGACTGGCCATTCCGGAGAAACCCACCCAGACTCCCGGGCCACCAGGGAGACGGGCATGAGGGCGAAGACACAGATTGAGAGGCAGAGGGAGAGCAGGAAGAGCAAAACAGAGGAAATCCAGGGACTACCTATCAGCTCCTCATTCCTGCCCACAACTCCGTGCCCCGGGGAACAGGGGAGAACCGTGAAGGCACAGGTCATTCTTTCATCCTCAGGCTATGCCTAGTCCTGAGTGAAGACACCTCTGGGCTGGAGCCCAATTGAATGAGTCCTTTGAGGCCTTTTTCTAGCTGCAGAAAACTACGTGTCCTAAACCTGAGGGCCTAAGGTATGAATCCTCATTAAGTAACATGTATGTGGCATGACCACCTGTCACGTCAAGTGTTTAGATCAATGAACTTTCCAGCTATCATCACTGGACACCCACTGTGTGCTAGATTAGGGATAAGCAAAGCTGTCCTTGTAAAGAGCCAGAGAGTAAAGATTTTAGGCTTTGTGGGCCACCCAGTCTCTGTCACAACCACTTACCTGTGGTATGAAAACATCCACAGACAAATGGAAATGAATGGGTGTGACTGGGATTCAATGAGACTTTAGGAAAAGTTTACATCTGGTCTATTGGGAATAAATTACTGATCCCCATGCTATATGTGGCCTAGACTCTTGACCTGCATAATCACACATAGTCTGACAGCCCCATGTGGCTGGCATCATTATTTCAAATCTGCAGACAAAAAAACTGAACAAAACCCAGGGGGGTTGAGAACTATGTCCAAACTCACATGGCTAATGAGTGGCAAAGCCAAGATTCACACCGTCACAGGCTCTTCCTGTGGTGTCTAAGGGGGACTGTCTACTCTTCTTGGATATAAGTGATACACGCTCATGTAAAGGCTAATTTTTGGAACTAAGACCTCTTCCTAATGTCTTGATGGCTCAAGCTACACTTACATACAGTCAAAATTACAGACGGGCATGTAACAGAACCATGCCCCTGGGTCACGGAACTGATGGCTTCAGCCAACCTTTTTTTTTTTTTTTTAGTTTTTCTTTTTTTAATTTTTATTTTACAATACTGTATTGGTTTTGCCATATATCAACATGAATCTGCCACAGGTGTACACGTGTTCCCCATCCTGAACCCCCCTCCCTCCTCCCTCCCCGTACCATCCCTCTGGGTCATCCCAGTGCACCAGCCCCAAGCATCCTGTATCCTGCATCACACCTAGACTGGCGATTCGTTTCTTATATGATATTATACATGTTTCAATGCCATTCTCCCAAATCATTCCACCCTCTCCCTCTCCCACAGAGTCCAAAAGACTGTTCTATACATCTGTGTCTCTTTTGCTGTTTCGCATACAGGGTTATGGTTACCATCTTTCTAAATTCCATATATATGTGTTAGTATACTGTACTGGTGTTTTTCTTTCTGGTTTACTTCACTGTGTATAATAGGCTCCAGTTTCATCCACCTCATTAGAACTGATTCAAATGTATTCTGTTTAATGGCTGAGTAATGCTCCATTGTGTATATGCACCACTGCTTCCTTATCCATTCGTCTGCTGATGGACACCTAGGTTGCTTCCATGTCCTGGCGATTGTAAGCAGTGCTCAGCCGACTCTCTTCCATGCCACTGCCTCCCTATTTCTGGCTCCCCTCACATCTTCATTCTGGTGTTCTGCTTCAGCTTCCAAATCCTGATCACCTGCAGTGTGCCCTGTGCTACATCACAGGGAGGCCTGCAGTTGTCAAGTTAAACCAGGTAATGTTACAGACTAACCTGGTGTCAGGAGGGTCTCTGGCTTATATATAGCTTCCATGCCTCTTTTGTGCATTGGGTGGAAACAGATGAAATCACCATTTTTGTAGGTCAAGACGTGGCAGTTTCATACAGTTTAACCTAATAACAGTGAGCACAGACCCCAAGATATGCATTTCCTCTAGAGCTCCTAGGCCTCTGCTTCCCTTTACTTCACTGCTCCTGGAAGTGCCACAGAGAATTAAAGGAGCAATAGGGGAGCAGTCAGCAAAGGCAGGCCTCCTCACACCCACTGAATTCTACCATGCCAGAGTCGGAGGGCTGGCGGTCAGTCAGATGGCCTCTCTGCCAGTCACCTGCATGCTGACACAGTTTTAATCCCTACGTTTCAAAATTCAACTTTGCAGGAGCTTTGGCACAACTGTCTCCTCAATTTTCCTTATTAGAATGGCACAAAGCAGCTATATGGGCCTCATAGGCTCACAGGATGACTTGTGAGTGACTTGTCCAAAGGAATAAAAGAAGGAACACAAGGAAGAAATCTATCAACGAAGGTTAAAAAGCTCCTTGAAAATATCATAAACTTTACTTACAAAGCAAGGATTCAACACAAAAGGACTACGAGATGGAGCATATATTCTCAGTTCGACATGGGGCTGAATTTCAAAGGGCTCCATGGGACCGTGTATGGGGATCTACATTTATACCCCTAGAGTGCTGATCCATTTTCACTTATGCTAAAGATAAAATCAATCAAGTGTATAAAGAAAGAAAGAGTAAGAGACAAGGAGAGCTGTTGCCTCAGATTCAAATTTCTAGGGGTAAACAATTCGGACTTTTGGTGATTCCCAAAGATGAGGAATCAGTATAGATAATACCTTAAAATAAACCACTAGAAATAACTGAGTTAATGAAACTGGTTGATAAACTTGTGGCACAGTTTCTTTCCCTGAGGAAGAGAAAAAATTATTCAGGTACACAGGAGATTTGGGCATTTTTTTAGAAACTAGAAACTAGTAGAAAGTACAAGTTAAAAAAGATTAAAGCAATTTAAGTGTCCATCAACAGATTAATGGATAAAGACAATGTGGTACATATATACAATGTAATATTACTCAGCCATAAAAAAATGGAAGTTTGCTATTTGTATCAACATGGATGGACTTAGACAACATTATGTTAATTGAAGTAAATCAGACAGAGAAAGAGAGATACTATATGATAATACTTAATATAGAATCTAAAAAATACAATAAACCAGTGAATATAACAAAAAAAGCAGACTCACAGATACAGAAAACAACTAGTGGTCACCAGGGATAGGGGAGGGATAATATAGGGATGAGGCATTAGGAGATACAAACCATTGGGTGTATTCTTGAGATAGGCTCAAGAATGTATTATACAACATGGGGAATATAGCCAAAATTTTGTAATAACTGTTAATGGAATGTAACCTTTAAAATTATACTAAAATTTTTTAAAACAAAAAAATTTTTGAAAAAAGAATTATTTTTAATTTTACCTTGTTCTCCACGTGGACACTGTCACCTTCTCCCAGCACGGCTGTGTGATGAGGTTCTATTTTTTGCTGTGCATCATCGGGTCCTACAAAAAAGACGACCCACTTAATTTAGTCCTCACGATGGTACATTTCTCATATGATTACAAATTTGGTTAACTACATGGCATCACAATATTAATTTCAAGTTCAGAAATAACAGACTTAGGAATCTCCTTAAATCTTTTGGTTGATGGTATTTGCAATTATTAAAGTCCAAAACTGGCTTGTTTCCCAATGTAGAAAAGGAGATGAATCCTATATTGTGTTTCTACTTACACTTTTAATGTTACGTCTGATAGCTTAATTAATAAGCAAAGTCTTTGGCATCATATGCTAATGAGAGTGTTTCCTTGGGTCAATTATAAACCTAAGATTTTTTTCTTTTTTAAATTATGAAAATATAATAACACATTTACAAATACAGAACAAAGTTACACGTGTGTGTGTTAGTCACTTAGTCACTTTGCAATCTCATAAACTGTGGTCTGCCAGGCTTCTCTGTCCATGGAATTTTCCAGGCAAGAATGCTGGAGTTAGCTACCATTTCCTCCTCCAGGGGATCTTCCCAACCCAGGGATTGAACCTGCATCTTCTGGGTCTCCCTCACTGGCAGGCGGATTCTTTACCACTGAGGCACCTGGGAAGCCCAGCAAGTTCAGGTTGGGTATATTTCCATCCCTTCTATATTGAGGCTCACAGATGAAATAATACAAAATGCAATTGTGTGTTAAAGGCAACAAGAAAGGAAAAAAACAAAGTTTAATGAGAGAACAGGGACTGTAGAATTCTTCAGGATCAAACAGACCAACAGAAGGCAAAACAAGGATTAAGGGCCTTCTAGAGAAGAGGACAGACTGTGAGGGGCTAGGAATATGCAGGGCATGCCTGGGGGAATGGGGAACCCTCTATCATTTCTGGAACATTCTTTTGGGAGGAATGATGGCAATGAAGACTGGCTTCAGCTCAAGGAAATACACTCTGAGGAAAGGATGTGTGTGTGAAATGGTTAGATCTGTGTTTTGGAGAAATATCTGAAAGCAGAGCACAGAATAAAGTGGAGGAGGCAAGACTAGTTAGAATGAGCTGTTAGGAGTTTATTCTAACACTCTAACTGGAAATGAATTCCAGTCTGAGCCTGGAGAGTGAACAGAGGAAGGGGTGGGTTTGAGAAAGACACGTGCATGGACAACAGAGCGAAGATTTCAAGCATGACGTCTGGAGGACCCACCTACATGACACTCCGGGCTAGAAATAAAGGCATTCACCTGACATGATAGAGCTATAGCTGAATAATCACGGTGGAAGTGCTAATTTAAATGAAAACAAGAGCTTGAGGAATTACCATATAAACAGAAACATTATTTGTGAATTTTGTGAATACTGGCTGGAGTTCAACGATAGCCATATTTTCTAGAGAAGTCCTCCCTTTTACCTCCACTTTGGAGATAACCTCTATGAAGCAGAAAGGTTCACTGTGATGCTTGCAAATGTGAAAGAGGATTCTAAGAGAGGCCTTCTTAACCCAGAGTCAATGTGTTTATTCCCAAGGGGTCCCTGCATAGAATTCAAAGCAGTCACAGGCTTGCATGGGAAACAAATGACATCTTTACTTTCACAAACACCTACCAGAAATGTGGCCTTTCTTTCAGTCATGAATGTAGCCCCCACCCCACAAAAAAATATCATAGCCGTATTAGCTGGACCAATGACTTTGTCTCTAGTAGAAATTATAGATATTTTCTTACCTCACTAGCATTGCAGAGATCTCAAAATCAATTTATGTTAATCACTACTTAACCTAATTTAAATCTGCTTCTGGATGTTATTACAAATGTCATCAGAGAAGCATACATGGAACTATATCATAACTTGTTCTTTGAACCATTTAATGACTTCATTGAATTTAAAAAAACAAAAACAAAAACATTGTTCAGAGGTGGGGCTTTCAGTTCAGTTCAGTCCAGTTGCTCAGTCGTATCCGACTCTTTGCGACCCCATGAATCGCAGCACGCCAGGCCTCCCTGTCCATCACCAACTCCCGGAGATCACTCAGACGCACGTCCATCAAAGTCAGTGATGCCATCCAGCCATCTCATCCTCTGTCGTCCCCTTCTCCTCCTGCCCCCAATCCCTCCCAGCATCACAGTCTTTTCCAATGAGGCAACTCTTTGCATGAGGTGGCCAAAGTACTGGAGTTTCAGCTTTAGCATCATTCCTTCCAAAGAAATCCCAGGGCTGATCTCCTTCAGAATGGACTGGTTGGATCTCCTTGCAGTCCAAGGGACTCTCAAGAGTCTTCTCCAACACCACAGTTCAAAAGCATCAATTCTTTAGCGCTCAGCTTTCTTCACAGTCCAACTCTCACATCCATACATGACCACTGGGAAAACCATAGCCTTGACTAGATGGACCTTAGTCAGCAAAGTAATGTCTCTGCTTTTGAATATGCTATCTAGGTTGGTCATAACTTCCTCCCAAGGAGTAAGCATCTTTTAATTTCATGGCTGCAATCACCATCTGCAGTGATTTTGGAGCCCCCCAAAATAAAGTCTGACACTATTTCCACTGTTTCTCCATCTATTTCCCATGGAGTGATGGGACCAGATGCCATGATCTTCATTTTCTGAATGTTGAGCTTTAAGCCAACTTTTTCACTCTCCTCTTTCACTTTCATCAAGAGGCTTTTTAGTTCCTCTTCACTTTCTGCCATAAGGGTGGTGTCATCTGCATATCTGAGGTTATTGATATTTCTCCCGGCAATCTTGGCAAATCTCAAAAGGATTCATGGAACAAAAAAGTTTAAGAATCTCTGTCTCAATCCGCCTGCCAATGCAGGGGACACAGGTTCGATCCCTGGTCCAGAAAGAACCTACATGTTGTGAGGCACTAACTCCAAGCACCACAACCACTGAAGCCCGCACTCCAGAGTCCCTGAGCTGCAACTACTGAAGCCCCTGCACCTAGAGCCCACGCTCCCAACAGGCGAAGTCACTGCAATGAGAAGCCCGAGCATCTCAATGAAGAGTAGCTCCAGCTCGCCACAACTAGAGAAAGCCAACTCGCAGCAATGAAGACCCAGCGCAGCCAGAAATTGAAAAGAAAAGAACTTCTGTCTCAGAGGCAGTGGTATGCGAGTTAGTGTCTACCAACTGGCCTTCAAGGACAAGGGGAAGAACCAGCCTGATGTGTAGTGTGTGCAAGTTTCCATGGTGTAAATGCTCCTACTGTGACCAGTTTCAAGCTACCAATCTGAGGTCAGGGAAGATGTACACAACCAAATCCTGTGAGCTGCCAAGAGCCAGCCCCAGCACATCACTGAAGGCTTTTTCTCCACCAAAGATTTAGGTCAACAGTTGTCATAGCAGTGAATGATAAACTCCATTGATTTTCCACTCATGCAAGGATGTAGCAATAAAAGAGACATCTTGGAGTCTAAGAATAATCTCATTTAGAGTGGAGTAATATTTTTCACTGTGATAATGGAGCAGCCTTTTATTAAGTGTGCTATACTGAGATTCTCTGTGAGTAATGAACCATGTTGTTATCTCCAACAAATTCGTATGTAACACCCATTACCCATATGGTCTACCCCTAGCCCCTAATTTTATCATGTAGGATGTTTTATGATAAAGAGACCAAAACAGTTTATAAAGCCCCTTTTACTATGTTTTGATGGAATGAGCTGGCAAGAGACAGCGTTCCAAAAAATGCTGAACTGGGAATTCTCTGCACCTCCTATCAGGGTAGCTTGCTTGGCTGCAGTTCATTGGTCTGTAACAAAATCTTAATTTAGAAACAGAGAGTTCATATTTCCCTAAGAGCATTCATTCTAATTTTATACCAAATGCAATTCTGCCATTCTACTTGATGATCTAGGAGAGGAATCACAGTGTTGATTTTGAAGAGGTTATTTGAAATGCTCCACCGTAAGGCAGACTTTTTTATAGACACTAGAAGGTTGGGTCTTTCAGATTAATCATTCTAAATGTACCTTAGCTTCTGTATTATTTTATGAAATGTTTAAAACAGGATCACAGAAAGCAAAGACTGATTGTATCTTCATGTCATTTCTATGCTGTTTTATCCACCTGGTTATCTCCTGAACCTAAAATAAGTCTCAAAGAAAATACATTCTATTGGTTCTGACTACTTTCAATTATAAATCAGGCCAAATCAGATAATAAATAGTTTCCATTGCGAAGCTTCGCCAAGAATGTTAAATCTAATAGTGCAGTTAAGGAAAATTTAACGGAAAACAATTGAATTGCAAATATTTTTGTTTGCCTAAACAGTCATGAAAGGGCAAAATACTTTCAAACATACTTTAAAGTCAGTTTGTGGTTAACTGCTGTGAAACTTCTCCCCATACACCAGATTTCCTTTTTCTTCTTCTCTTTACAAAAACTGCTATTCCCATCTACTCTCTGATCCATACATTCTGGTACTTCTATCACAGATTTTGGTATCATCAATTTTATATGCCAATACTTCAAACTGTAAATGTGAATCCATCTGCCAATTTTTAGAAACTGGATTGGATTGAAGCATATCCATAATGCACCACTGAAATCCTGCTAGATTATCAGCTTCCCCCAATCTTTTACTGTCATCTTTGCCATATTAACTCAAGGGGTTTTCTTTAACAATTCACTTTTACAAAGCATTTGACTTTAGTTGCTCTAGAAATACGAACTCTTTTTACACTTATTTTGTTAATTTAAATATTATTCAATTAAATCACATAACTGCAATCACTGGAGCAACTGGCATAAAGCGATTTGAAAACACCTCCTTCAGGTGTTTCAGAATCACACCTGCCTTCTAGTGTGTTTTCCCCACCTTTATTGAGATTCATGGCCTGTGTCGAACTTTTTCATACCCCCAGAACCAAAAGTAAAGGGCAGAGCACATAGTGAGCATGAATTACTACTTATTTAAATAACTGTGAAACATTTTACTACCCACATAAACCAGTTAGTTGTCATCTCAATAACCACAAACAAATATTTTTAGATTTCTAAATATATTTTCTAAGCCTCAACAGTATACCTGATACTCCTTCTACAGGACTGGCATCCAAGCTGACGAACTGTCCCAAGCTTCAGGCATACAGGATATAAACTCCTCTACCGTGTTGATCTCTGCGTTAATGTGTAATGTCATTTTCATTTCAGCTGCAGGGAAGAGGTTCAGTACTGGTATCCTAGGGATCTGCTGGTTTTCTGATCATGCTGTTTTAATTTTTTTTTAATCATATACCGCAGAAGATTTCAGCTGAGGGATGATCAAAATACTTGTTGCCTCAATAACAGACTGCTATCAAAGGTCTCTCTCCTGCACCATTTTTAAAGCTACTATTCAACAGTCAGCCTGGAAGACTTGGAAAAAAAACACAATGTATCAAAAACTAAGAAGATTCTGGAAAATCATAAAACATTTCAAATATACTCTTAAATAAGGAAGTGCTAATTCTATTTGTCTTATTTTAGGTCTGCTAATTCCATCACTTCTTCAGGGTGTTGTGTGAAAGTCGCTCAGTCATATCTGACTCTCTGTGACCCCATGGACTATATAGTCCATGGAGTTCTCCAGGCCAGAATACTGGAGTGGGTAGCCTTTCCCTTCTCCAGGGGATCTTCCCAACCCAGGGATCGAACCCAAGTCTCCCGCATTGCAGGCACATTCTTTACTAGCTGAGCCACAAGGGAAGTCCAAGAATACTGGAGTGGGTAGCCTATCCCTTCTCCAGTGGATCTTCCCGACCCAGGAATAGAACTGGGGTCTCCTGCATTGCAGGCGGATTCTTTACCAACTGAGCTATCAGGGAAGCCTCAGGGTGTTATTAGCGGGCAATTATATGGCTTCACCCAGAGGAGGAAATGGCAACCCACTCCAGTATTCTTGCCTAGAGAATCCTGTGGACAGAAGAGCCTGGTGGGCTGCCGTCGATGGGGTCGCACAGAGTCAGACATGACTGAAGTGACTTAGCATGCATGCATGCATTGGAGAAGGAAATGGCAACCCACTCCAGTGTTCTTGCCTGGAGAATCCCAGGGACGGGGGGCCTGGTGGGCTGCCATCTATGGGGTCACACAGAGTTGGACACGACTGAAGTGACTCAGCAGCAGCAGCAGCAGCATATGGCTTCACCAAACTCACCATGAACTTCCCTTTTTAAATTTGTTTGAAAAATTATTGATTTATTTTTGGCTGCTCTGAATCTTCATTGCTGCACACGGGCTTTCTTGAGTTGCAGCCAGCAGGGGCTACTCTGCAGTTGCAGTGTGTGGGCTTCTCCCTGTGGTGGCTTCTTGTTGCAGAGCAGAGGCTCTAGGCTCAAGGGCTTCAGGATTGTAGCACACAGGCTCAGGAGCTGTGGCTCTTGGGCTCTAGAGTATCACCTCAGTAGTTGTGGCATGTGGTCTTAGTTGCCCCACAGCATGCGGAATCTTCTCAGATCAGGGATAGAACCAGAATCTAACTTAAACAGCTAGTTAATGTCCAGGATTTTCTAACGTTCCAACTCCATCTGTTCTTACTCAAACTAAATCTACTGATGTCCATCTTTTAAGTCCTTCCTGTATCAATTAATACTTTTAATAGTCCTCTTAAATCTCCATCTATGGAATTCCCCAGACTACTTTCTCCAGCCAAACTGCAGTCTATATATTCCAGCCCCATACGTTAAGTACATATTTATAACATCTATTTCAATAGAATGGAGGTACCTGACATCTTGAAAAAGATAATTACTTGCTTATCAGTTCCTGCCATCTGTGGTTGGCTAGTGCCATCCTGGTTTTATAATCAAGATAAAATTGAGGCAATAAAGTCAGAGAACAGTTTCGGGATTCTCTCTAGATTTTATAGGTCAGTACACATTATTTCTGCTTTGTTGTTTCTTTTTCTCTAGTGATTTGTTCTTGCCCTTTTGTTTTTCTCATTATCATCTCCATTCGGGGGAGGAGAGGATGAAGGGAAGGAGATAAAATTTAAATGAGGTCATCTGGCCAGTTTCTCATTGGCTGAAGCAGATTCCCAGGAGGGCAGTTTCACGAGCTACATTCATTCTCTCCATGGTCCCCATTACCCTGGACAGATGCAAGTTCGCTCCAGCACTACAGACTGTGACCCCATTTCCTGCCAGATGTTTTACACTTGTGGCTCATGGTCCTGGGAGGTGACAGGGCCAATGGGTAGAGATGACTCAGGAAAATCCTGCCTCACATAGAGAAAAACAAGTGGGTGTGTAAGTCTTTCTTATCCCTCAAGCCACTGAACTCTTTTCACCTGTTAAACTCTTGGACTAAAGGTCGGTCAGGAAATAAGGTTGTACCTACTGGCTGAAACAGGTTTTGAAGATTATCTGCTCATCCTTCTCCCCTTCAACCTCTACAGTGCCATTTAAACTGAACAGATCCAGAGCCTCTCCAAGATGTGCCACTTTGATATGCGGATTGTTTTCAGCTGAAGACAATCGAGGCCCAAAAGATTCCTACCCAAAGGAATTCACATAAGGAGCCTGGGACAAAGAACTATCACCAGAGATAACTTTTTATCTGAATGATCTGTGCGCATGGTATGGCAAACATCTCATGACCCCACATCTGTTCTTGTTATCATCCTGTGAATCACCCTCTTTGCCTCTTTCCCAGGTCCCTGTTTCATTCTTTAGCTCAGGATGGCATCTGCCCAACTTATCTTATGGGACTCCTGTACGTATATAATTAACCTTGTTTTTCTACTGTTAATCTGTCTTATATAGATTTAACTCATAGCCCAGCCAAAAAGAGAACCTAGAACGGTAGAGGAAAAACTTTTCCTTGCCCATAAAACCAGAACCAAATGTGAGCTTTTGGAGAGCCCACAAGCTAAGAAAGGTTTTTACATTTTTTAATGGTTGGGAAAAAATCCCAAGAGGAGTAGTTCATGACACATGAAAAATGAATAAAATTCTGATTTCACTGGCCATGGATCAAGTTTCATTGGAACAACAACCCCAATCATTTATGTATCACCTGTGACTACTTTTGTGCTACAAAGGCAGGAATGAGTCACAACAGAAACTGTACAGCCTGCAATGACGAAAATACTTGCTACCTGGTCCTTTGGAGAAAATCTGCTGCCCCTGTCCTTTCACAGTCTACACATTTCTGGTATCCAAACCAGCTCTGAATCCATGAGATTTCTTTATTACTTTCCATTTGTGCATATTATTTTATTTCTCTTGAAATGCTAAGTCAGGGGTGTTACCTCCATTAAAAAAATGGCTATTACTCTCCATTTGTAGAAAGTATATACTATGTGAAAACCAAGATTTTCGAAAGATCATAAAAAACAAATGATGCTTCATCCCTTCCAGATGGTTAATACAGTTTAATGTGTATGCCAATGGACTTGTGATACTACTACTAAATCATTTTCACACTTTCTCAAATGCCAAAAGAAATGAATTTTGCTTCTGAATCATAATTGAAATGCTAATTGGTAATGGAGGAACTAAGCCCATTTCTATGATATAAAATCAAAACACACAAGCTCTGGGTTACCATTATTTTTCAGAAGATTAAATTCAGGCAATGATAACTCCCATTTTGGAGAATATAAAGAATAGTTTAAATAGCTCTGGGTGTGGCCTTCAAGCCCTGAGCAGAGTGTACCAGGAAGCCAGCTGTCTGGGGCTGGGAGTATGTTGTCCAAGGAGGTAGTCATGTCAGGACAGCAAGTTCATTGTCGAGGACGCTGCACTGCAGGTTGGGGTGGAGAGCCCGCAACCAAAGAGGGTCTCAGAAATGGGATTCCTGGCTTGCATCTTGGAGTGGTCAGATGGTCCGCTCTATTCCCACCACCCCCATCCACAGCACCTATCCTCTATGAAGAGCACAGAGTGGGAGAAAGAAGGCTAGTTCTCTTTCTGTAGCTTTTCCCAGAATCACAGTCTGAAGTGCATATTTGAGTCCAAGGAGTTTATCTGGGAGGCAGTCCCAGGAAAGACCAGTCTAGGCAGTGGGAAAGTGAGACAGGAAAGGGAAGGCAGACGAGGAAGGATGTGTTACCAAGGACACATTCAGATGGATAGCTTGAATATAATCCCTCCAGGAAACTCAAGGAAAAGGCCTCACTTTGAGACTTCTCAGAAACACCTGGGACAGCAAATTCACCTTCTTCTACCTCCCAGGATCTTCCCGACCCAGGGATTGAACCCACATCTCTCATATCTCCGGTTGGCAGGTGGGTTCTTTACCACTAGTGCCACCGGGAAGCCCCTTTATCAGTATGGGGGTAGCCAACAACTTAGCAAGGTGTCAGCCCACATAATCATGGCTAGACCTGACATTAGCACACAGGCTACAGCAAAATGGCTCCTGTCGTGACTGGTACTGTTATTCTTCTCCCTCGCTGAACATGCTGGAAGCTGAGAGGTGCCCTGCCCTGGGGATACCAGTATGTACTACAGTGTAGAGACGGCTAGTGCCAGACAGGAGGAGGCGAAGGATTCAATTACACGAAAGGTTTCATCTTATCCTTCCTTCCTGGCAGTAGTTTAAATTATATTGCAGTTGAACCCAAAGCAGCAGACTCATCACTTACCAATATACACATTTCCAGATATGGTATAAATGAAGCTTGTCCACCCTGAAAAGGGACCAGCGACATTAAAAGGTTAGTGTCCATAATGCCAAAAGGAACAGAAGGATAACAGTATCAAATATTTCACAATTATCTCTATATGAAATATAAATATAAAAGCCTATATAACAGATATAAAGTTTGGAGATCAAATCTTTTAGATACATATATTTTTTTACATTTAAGTTCTATAAACAGCTTAGAACACACACATTCCCACATGCATGCTTGCACACACAAATTCATGCACATGTGCACACACGGGCACACACACATACCACACAGAACTAAACCTAAATGACCTGAGACCAAATGTTTAAGAACTGCCCAAGCAGACAGTATGCTGCTTCCTGACTGTATATCTATATGCCAACAGCTGTACTAATAACCAAGCTCTTCCTTCCAGGTAGAACATCATGCTCATAACTACAACTCACCAGTTTGGCTTATCTTCAGTTCTTTGGACCTCCAAGCAGTTTTAAGTGTAAAAAGAATGCTAGAAATGGGCTTTTTTTTACTTAGTTGCATTTTAGTTTCCAGTGAACACTTTCTTTTCTGTCCTAAAACAGAGCATCAGTTCCAGGGATGCAGAGAGGCACAATCTTTGGGGTATGAATGGGCTTCAGATGGCTTGTGCCCTCCTTGGAATTGTTGACAGAATTTTTCAAGTGGATAAGCTTTTCTGCAAAGAGGATACATAGCATTGGCCAGATTCCCACTGTGACCCATGGGCCAAGAACTCAGAAACACAGATGACCCACTATCTGCCCTCTTGGCACCGGCATTGGATTTCCACAGATATTTATGTACTGTCCCTGTGGCCCAGAGGAGATCCTTCAGTGCCACTGAGGGACATGAACGTAGCAGGGGCCAGCTCAAAACAGAATCAGGACATCACTCAGTGTGTCTTTGGTGAAAAAGAAGATTAGCGCGGGGAATGCAGGGTTGTGTCCAAGGTACAAGGGCAGGATCCAGACTGAGGTCTGTGGGAGAGTCAACGTGCTGATAGAGTAAACAAAACCAAGCCAGGCGTGGAAGAATCACAGAGGACAAAGTAGACACTAGGGATGTGGCTGTGCTGCCAGGCGGGTTAAAATGTGCAAGAGGGGCCCACACAATAAGCCATGACTGGTCAAACTTAAACTGAGTCTGGTTCAGAAAACCTAAAGGATGGCAAAACAAAGACAAACACTCAGGTGGATGCTGGATGCTGGTAATTTTTCATCCTCTTCTTTCAGTTTTTCCTCCCCAAGATTTGACTAGAATGTGTTTAAGGGCTCTGGAAGAAAATCTATCTGCTCAGAGCACACTCGCACTTTTGCTTCTTTACTGAACCACTGGCTCAGTCTTCTGAACTTGACCTCCCATCGTCTGGAGAGCAGCTACCACTCCCGTGAACTGGTTGGGAGTGGAGACAGAAGAGAAAGACAAGGCCATGGATCTTCATGTTGTGTGCAATACGGAAGAGGGAGGTTCATGCTAGATGCTGAAAACACATATTAGCCGTTCCCAGCCCAGAAATATCATTAACAATTTCATATTTATGCTTTCAGGTTTTTTTCTCCTTTTTTTTGGTGGGGTGGGGGAGCGGCGTGGGGATGCACCATGCAGCATGTGGGATCTTCTCTGACCAGGGATTGAACCTATGCCCCCTGTACCGGAAGCCAGGAGTCTTGACTACTGGACCACCAGGGAAGTTCCTTTTTTTCTTTTATGCACTATATATTATTTGCGTAAAAACTAGAACTCATTATTCTATTTTGGATACCTTTCCATGTCAAAACATAGAGAAATAACCCATTTTGGGGAAAGCCTACAAAGCATTCCATTGCAAGAACGTGTTGTAACTGACATAATAGATCCCCTGCTCATGGCTGAAAGGTATTAAAAAATTAATGGTTTCTGAGTTTCACAGAACCTCAAAGGTCTCAATTGCCCAAGTGGGTTTTTATTTGGAATCATTGTGATTGTTCCAATATCATTTTTCCTCCGCCTCCTTTGCTTCATTCCTCCTCATCCTCCAAGCAGAAAATTAGTCCACACATAAGTGTCTTGGTCTGTTTTCTTTCCCTTTTTATCTTTTTTAAATCTTTTATCCAGAAGGACCAAATGGCCCAGTCAATGTACTATGTGCATTCACCTATTTTTGTTCCTTGCACAAGTCTTCTATTATGATAGAGAGCTCACCTTCACCACTACTAACACAACTCATGTTACTGGTTAGAAGGTACAGAGGGAATAAAATAGAAACAGAGGGTAATCTCCTTGCTTTTAACATGTTGTCTACCTGCGCTTCTATCAAACCTTGTTTAAGATCCACTAAGCATTTGTTTCTTAAAGCTATAGCAAAGCAACAGTCCAACTATGTGAATGCTTATGTATGTTTACAAACTACCACATTTTCTTGGAATTCCTTCTCTGCTAAGAGCAGGATTATATCAGCAAAGAATTCTCTTGTGAGATTTCCAGGTCCTTCCCATCACTCTTTCTTCCTCTATCTCTCCTCTCACTTTTCTGTACTGCACCACAAATGGATACATCACAGGCCTTGAAAAGATTGTCTCCAAGCCACTGGCTCTTCACAGCTGGGAAGGGCTCTCCCTCCCACCCTGAGGCTATGACACAGAACAGGAGTTGGGAGGAAGGTCACATTTTATCCCTGGACCCGTTGCTTGGTTTAATTGGAAACACATTTAGGACAGACCTCTTACATACAGCCCAACAGATGACGTGTAGAACTTTTCTTTTAAACATGTAAATCATTCTCTGTGGCATTTGCTCTCATTTCCAGGGAGGTTCCCAATTCCTGCTAACATCCCTAGTGAGAGCTTTTCTTGGCCTATGTTCCTCGCCTTAACCCAGCTCATTTTCCTCCTCCTCGGTCTTAAGTTCATTTCCATGAGCTTTCCAACAGCTGCTTATACATGTACATGTAGAGAAAGTAGAAAAATATGGCCTGGAGACATGCCAAATCCATGACAAAGGTTAGCTCTGGGTTGGGAAGGGGAGAAGGCAACCAGGCTAAGGAGAGAAGGAACCTCTCCCCAAACTGTGGGCCACACCGGATGCCACACCCCAAAGCAGCGTTGGTTCCTAAGAGCCTCCCCCTAGATACTGTGACACTCAGCTTGGGCAGGCAGCTCATTCACCATGGACCCCATGCCTGGCCTCCTGGACAGCAGGCAGACCCACTGGATATTTCTCTCTCCCTCCTCATTCCACCACAGTATTTGCTAATTATTACTTTGAGGGCTTCCCTCGTGGCTCAGTTGGTCAAGAATCCGCCTGCAGTGTGGGAGACTGGGGTTCAATCCCTGGGTTGGGGAGGTGCCCTGGAGAAGGAAACGGCTACCCACTCCAGTACGCTGGCCTGGAGAATTCCATGGACTGTATAGGCCATGGGATCGCAGAGTTGGACATGACTGAGTGACTTTCACTTCACTTCACTATTAATTTTTTTAATTTTTATTTTCACTTTATTTTACAATACTGTATTGGTTTTGCCATACAGTGACATGAATCCGCCATGGGTGTACATGAGTTCCCAATCCTGAACCCCCCTCCCATCTCCCACCCCATATCATCTCTCTGGATCATCCCCGTGCACCAGCCCCAAGCATCCTGTATCCTGTATCGAACATAGACTGGCGATTCATTTCTTACATGATAGTGTACATGTTTCAATGCCATTCTCCCAAATTTGAAATAATTTCAGACACAGAAAAGCTACCAAAATAGTAGAGATTTACCATATGCCACCCACCCAGATTCTCTAAAAGCTAACCTATCACATATGTTTTATCAATCTCTCTAGAAATACACATCGTTCTTTTTTTTTCCTGAAATACTTGAGAGTAAACTTGGAGACATGATACCCCTTTACTTTAAAGTAATTTTCAGCAAGTATTTCCTAAAAACAAGAGTATTTTCCAATATAACCTGACTGCACTTATAAAAATGATGACATTGATACAATATCAGTGAAAAAATTATGACCATTAATGTAATACTATAAGCTATGTACAGACATTTAAATTGAGCCAATTGTGTCAGTAATGCGTTTTAGGGCAAAAAGAAAAATACATGTCTAGACCAGGATGGAATTCAGGTTCACATGTGGCATTTAGTTGTCACTTCTAATCTCCTTTCATCTGAAATGGTTCTTCAGTCTTTTTCATTAAAAGTACAGACTTATTATTTTGTTTTTTAATTTATTTTTAATTGGAGGATAATTGCTTTACAATATTGTGATGGTTTCTGCCAAACATCACCATGAACCAGCCATAGGTATACATATGTCCCCTCCCTCTTGAACCTCCCTCCCACCTCCCACCCCATCCCACCCTCTAGGTTGTCGCAAAGCACTGGATTTGAGCTCCTTGTGTCATACAGCAAATTCCCACTGGCTATCTGTTTTACATATGGTAATGTATATGTTTCAATGCTACTCTCAGACTTGTTATTTTGTAGAATGCCCCTCAGTTTGGATTTGTTTGATGTGTCCTGTCATGACAGCATTGTTTGTTAATCCCTTTCCCTCTCAACTTTAGAGATGCGTTTTTATTTTCAATGCTTTAAATGTTTTAGTTCAGAAGAGCACGAAAGATGAAACAAGGAACATATACGTTGACATATTTATTTCGTTTCTTTCTTCTCTTTTGCAGATAAAATCATATAGGTGAGAGAAATAGCCCCTAACTGGTTGCTTCCAGTCAATTTTCTATACCCAGAGAATATGATTTTCTTCCAGGAGAAGAGGGTGTGAGAGAATGGTCACATCCCAGATCTTCCGGCAGGAAGGAATTCAAGAGGGAGCTGAAGCAGAGTGAAAGCAGATTTATTCAGGGAGATACACACTCCTTGACAGACTCTGGGTCCTTCCAGAAGGTGAGAGAGGCCCTGGGGTAAGGCTTGGTTAGTTTTTATGGGCTGGGTAACTTCATACACTAATGAGTGGGAGGATTATTCAAGCTATTTTGGGGAAGGGGTAGGGATTTCCAAGATTGGGCCACCACTCACTTTTTGGCCTTTTATGGTTAGCCTCTGAACTGTCATGGCACCTGTGAGTGTGTCAGTTAGCATATGCTGATGTATTATAATGAGCATGTAATGAAGCTCAAGGTCTCAGTTCAGTTCAGTCGCTCAGTCGTGTCCAACTCTTTGCGACCCCATGAACCGCAGCACGCCAGGCCTCCCTGTCCATCATCAACTCCCAGAGTTCACTCAGACTCACGTCCATCGAGTCGGTGATGCCATCCAGCCATCTCATCCTCTGTCGGCCCCTTCTCCTCCTGCCCCCAATCCCTCCCAGCATCAGAGTCTTTTCCAGTGAATCAACTCTTCACATGAGGTGGCCAAAGTACTGGAGTTACAGCTTTAGCATCATTCCTTCCAAAGAAATCCCAGGGCTGATCTCCTTTAGAATGGACTGGTTGGATCTCCTTGCAGTCCAAGGGACTCTCAAGAGTCTTCTCCAACACCACAGTTCAAACGCATCAATTCTTCGGCGCTCAGCCTTCTAGTGGAAGTCAAATCTTCCACCATCTTAGGTCTAGTAGGTTCTAACCAGTTTTTGTTGTTTCTGCTTCGATAGTCACATCTTTCTCTCACTCTGACTCCCATCTTCCTCTTTTATTTATACAGACCCTTATGATTACATCAGCCCACCTGGATTACCTAGGCTAATCTCCCCATCTCAGGATCCTTAATTTAATCACAGCTGTAACATCCCCTGTACCATGTAAGGTAACACATTCAAAGGTTCCAGGACTAGGATGTGGACATCTTTGTGCAGCCATTATTCTGCTATTACAGAATTATAGGATAAGCTATATGATCTCTTAAGAAATTTTGTTGACTTATGTATATATGTGTTTAGTTGCTCAGTTGTGTCCGACTCTTGCAACCCCACAGACTGTAGCCTGACAGGTTCCTCTGTCCATGGGATTCTCCAGGCAAGAATACTGGAGTGGGTTGCCATTTCCTTCTCCAGGGGATCTTCCCAAGTCAGGAATTGAACCCGGGTCTCCTGCATTGCAGGCAGACTCTTCACCAGCTGAGCTATGAGGGAAGCCCAGTCTAGTTGTAAAACAGTAATAATTGAGATCCTTCAACAGGTCAGCATTCTCCATCTTCCAAAGGATACTGCGGCCATTCAGTATCACAGAAGATCAGGCGTGTCTTTTTAAATTCTGGGGATCAAACGTTCCAGTTTTTTAAATGTATTTTAAAGAAGTGGTTTTGGAACTGCTAGCTCCAATCTGTAAAAGAGAAAAAAGCAGCATCCACAGCTGTGGCTCTTTTCCACCGGAAGCATCCTTCCCTGCTCTAGATGGGGACGTAGACAGACTCTCCACCGAAGCTTTCCTTCCTTGGTCAGATTTAGTCTATCCCTTACCAACATAGGTGCCTTATTCATCCCTCCCGGTTCTACCACTGAGGCGGGGTGGAGATGCACCAGGGGTAGACCTGATGGCTTCCCAGATTGATTTCTAGTTCCTTACCACCAAGACCTTTGCTTGATTTGCCAGAGTAGTTTCCCAGGATGCTTCCCAAGCTAGGACTACTAGGGGAAGCATCCGTCTTATGTGTGTCTGTGCACATTCCTGCGTATAGTCCCGACCACAGTAGAAATGGTGAGTCATAAAGAGATGAACCACCACCGAGATGTCCCTTCTGAGTGTCACCACACCAGTACAGCAAAAGAGGTGGTGGAGGGTTGGCCAGCGAAGAAAAAGTGATTTTTGTCCTCAAGCTATTAGGACCAATCCTTCCAGTTCATTTCCACAGATTCCACAAAAGAGCATCTAAAAGACAAACAAAAGACACCAGAGAGCCCCCTCTGGTCCACTGAGAGCTAGAGCTACCAAGGAAGGAGCCCATTGCAGTTCCAGTCTGAAGAGTCACACATACACTAAAGAAAGGCTAAAAGTTGAGGGAAGCAAAGCGGGCTTACGAAATGAAGTTTTTCTGTACCATAAGAATCCTCCAGTTTTAACATTGCAGATCATGCTTTTAAATATGTAGTAGCAGGGATACTGTGAAGGAAGATGGAAAAATAAACAGAGTGGGTACTGAGGGCCCAACTGTGATGCAGTTAGTGAGAAGACAAAGGGGACAGCAGGACCAGAAGGCACAAGATTTTTGGAAAAGACTGGTATTTTCCTAGAAATATAGACTTATGACCTTCTCAATTAATGATAACAAACAGTTTTATCTGGACATCAGTTTATAGCAAGGGAAATCACACTGCTTTGCAAGAGATGGTAAAAGTCACTGCAAAAACACACACACACACACAAAAAAAAACAAAAAACATGACTACTTATTATTATTTTAGCCAAGAACTAACATGAAAAATGTGTGGCTAATGTGAGAAGAATCTGGTACTGTCAGAGATTCAACAAATTGGATTCTTTGTAAGAGATGCACCATCTAGCTCAATTCCTGATATCAACTGCCTTCTAAATCATCACTGCATGAAATATCTGTTTTCTGCAAGATTAGCACAACTCTACAGAAACGTGCCTTGCCCAAAGGAAGTAAAGAGATGGTAAAAACTGATTCCAGTACTATTCGTGGGAAGGAATTCAGATAAAACCTCATCTGACTCATGAGAAATGTTACCAGTCTGCCTTAACTGGATGTCCCTCAGGACATAAGCATGTTCCTGGTGTCAGAAATGGGATGGCAGCAGTGCATGCCTTTATTTCTATCCTTTAGTTTGGTTATGGTACAACAAAGTCTAAATTAATGAGATTGCAAAGCTTATGACAAAGGCCAAACATAACCCAGACATCCACGTCAAATCCCTTTACCATGAGTAACAAAACAATCAAAATATTATAAACAAAACACGATGAGGTGCCAAAACACAATGAGACCCATTGTAGCCAATGGGCTACAATTTCAAGGAATATTTGATGAAACACAGCTCTTAAATAAAATAAATTTAGACAGTCCTTGGATTTTATAATGGAATTTGATCCAGGGAGGTGGTTTAAAAAGACAAAAGGTGACCCTGACTTGAATGATTTGATATTGAAATTTATACAGTATAATTTTACTAACCAATATGTTGGATTAAAGGGTTTGCCTGCAATGCAGGAGATCTGGGTTCGATCCCTAGGTTGGGAAGATCCCCTAGAGAAGGGAAAGGCTACCCACTCCAGCATTCTGGCCTGGAGAATTCCATGGACTGTATAGTCCATGGGGTCGCAAAGAGTCAGACACAACTGAGTGACTTTCACTTCCACTTTTATGTTGGGTTACAGGCAGCCAGAACTATTAAATAAGAAGTGCTGCTTTATAATACCTAAATTGTTTGCCTGGAATTGGACATGGAAGCTTCAAACTTTAGATTTGTCAGCTAATACATGAAAGCATGGATGAGTGTATATGGGGGGCAAGTGGAGAATACACTATAACTGAAAGTGACATACTGCAAAAGACACATTTGTCTGCATCCTAACTAGGTTTGTAACAGACTTGTTTAAAGTGAGTTTACAGTGACCTGATGATAAACATGCATTTCTAAGCTACTTGTTCTTGTATGTGTCCCAAAACGTCTTTGAAACAACTCTGTTTAAAATCCATAATGCCAAAATAATCTAGAGGTATGGCTTTGTAAACTGACAGATACATATTCTCTTATGAGGCAATATATAGAGTAGTGGTGAAGTACAGAGTCAAAATTAACATGAACCACGGGGTCTTCCTTGGTGGCTCAGATGATAAACAATACACTTACAACGCAGAAGACCCAGGTTCGATCCCTGGGTCGGGAAGATCCCCTGGAGGAGGAAATGGCAACCCACTCTAGTATTCTTACCTGGACAATCCTGGACAGAGGAGCCTGGTGGGCTACTGTCTATGAGGTCACAACGAGTCAGACATGACTGAGCGACTAACACTTTCACTTCACTTTCACACACATTAAGTATTGGTAGGTTCATGGAGAAACTGCTGTCTCATATACTGCTGTTGGAGCACAGGAGTGCCTTTCTGGGTTGCAATCTACCAGACTTTTAAAATTAAACATGCATAGGCCTTGTGATCACCCCTGGAAACCTACTGTAACAAAACAACCCCTCTAAGGAAGTACATGGGTACAAGAATGTTCACTGCAGCCCAGTGTGCAGTAGCCAAGCACTAGAAACAAGGAGAGCACCTGCTGAGAGGGGAGAGCGAAATGCATTGTAGTCAACCCATGGCACAGAATGGGTTCAAAGCCAAAGGAGCAGATCCTGAGGAATTTCCATGAGCTTCGGTCACAAAAGCAAGATGCAAAAACTTATGATTTCATTTTAGTAAAGCAAGGACAAAACCCTATATTTGTGTACATTTACATGTACATATATGTGTACAGAAGTAAGTGTTGAGAAAAATACTGCAAGATCTTATTCGAGGATTATCTCTGAACTACTCCTGATCTAGGATACAGAGAGGATACTGCTATGGGTAGATGAGAGGAGGGGAATGGGTTGTGAGGGAAGCAAACTCAAAAAATAAAAGAAAAAACCCACAGCATTAAAACTTAAAGCACATGTGCTGTCACACTTACTGTTATAAAAAGTAAGGCACATGTTTAATTGCATTCATGTAAAAAACCTTTCTGAACTTAAAAGTAGCCAGAACGGAAAAAAACAAAAAAGAGAAGAATGGGTCCAAGGTTAATACTGTACCTAATGACTTCAGGGGTGGCCCTTTTAAAAAATAAAACTGGCTTTAAATACTTGGGAGTTTTCTAATTGTTCTTTGGATTTAAATGGTGACTTATAAGTAAATCCTCCATAACAAAAGCTGTATCTCAATCAAGAATGCACTTGTTCATAAGTAAAACAGGTTGGATTGCCTCCCGGAATTGTGAGTCAAAAGTGGCTGGGAAGTCAAGAGACCTGGGTAAACGTCCTGCCGTGTCCAGCAAGTCCTTACATGGCCTTGAGCAAGTAATGAATCTGTTGGGCCTCAGTGTTCACACCAATGAAATGAGGGGTGGCCCCAGTGGATTGGCCCTAACATTCTATGAATTCCTCCTGATTTTCTTAACTTGAAAAGCTCAAGTATTCTTTGCTCATTTAAACATAATTAAACAAATGATGCTAAAGCTGAAACTCCAGTACTTTGGCCACCTCATGTGAAGAGTTGACTCATTGGAAAAGACTTTGATGCTGGGAGGGATTGGGGCCAGGAGAAGAAGGTGCCGACAGAGGATGAGATGGCTGGATGGCATCACTGACTCGATGGATGCGAATCTGAGTGAACTCCGGGAGTTGGTGATGGAGAGGGAGGCCTGGCGTGCTGCGATTCATGGGGTTGCAAAGAGTCGGACACGACTGAGCGACTGAACTGAACTGAACTGAACTGAAACATACACAGGTTCATAGAACTTTGTGTTGAGGTTCAGAAACAAACCCATTCCAGAGAAAGTGGCTCTTATGGTTTTTTCACCCTGAAATGATTACTAAACCCCAGAATCCATCATACCTTTAGGAATAGATTGCACATGCTTCGCTCCTTGGTCCAATTTAAAGTCCAAATATAAGGTTGGTGTGTAAGTGTAAATCTTGGACTGAAAAGAAAAAGGAAATCATCAGCATCTTTCCAAGAATAAGGTTCATCTTTATTTGAGCTGGTCCCTACTGTCATGGGCCTAGGGCCTGGATCCATTATATTTAAAACTCCTTCTTGGAAGATGCTATTAAAATGGGTATGATGGGCTACCAATATACCCACCTCCTGAGGGTCTCAGTCTAAAAGTTCACCCTCCTAGCTTGACAATATTGTTGACAAGCTATTTTAGCATAGCAGCTGTCTCCCTACAGCCATTTCTCAAATATGATCTGATGTCAATAGTTCAATGGCCGACAGCTTCTCCACCTTCTCACTTCTTGTCTCCTGAATATGGTAGGTTAACGCATATCAAATGTATGTTTCTTTTCCAGGTCTCAGTAAAGCTATGTCCATTTTGAAATTCAAAGAGCACAGCCTGTAAATATCTGTTCTAATCTGGCTCTCTTGCATTAAAAGGTGGTCCAACATTGCTGGTCTAAAAAAGCCACAACTCAAAATGTAAGAAAGGCCAACCTTTGCAGGATTTTTCAGTATAAACAGTGGCTTTGATTCCATCAACAGTTTAGCAGTTTGTAATTCAATATACTGCCATTCTGAATCACTGACACAGCCCCAAATCCAAGGGATTATCACCGTTGCCATAAACTTTATGATGTTTCATTGTCACAAAGTCCCAGTGGTTCTGCTCTTATTTTTTTACGTTAAAAAACACACAAAGATGAAAAAGTACATAATGCCAAATTTAGCAAGGATGTGGAGTAATTGAAACTTTTATACATTGCTGGTAGGACTATTACTTGATATCAACACTTGAGAAGACTGCTTGGCAGTATGTACTACAGATGGATGTATAAATAATTTCAGCATTCCAATTCAACAGGTATATCCCCAACAGAAATGTTTGCTGAAAGACATGTACTCAAATCTTGACAGTAACAATATCGGTGATAGCCCAAGCTGGAAATATTCCCAATGTCTTTAATAAGAGAAAAGATAAGTAAACTGCAATATACAAGGGACTATGACACAGCAAGGAGAATGAATGAACCCAACTATATGCAACAACTCAGATGAATCTTGCAAACATAGTACTGAACAGGCAAAAACAGACACAGATCATATAACATATGCTTCTGGGGACTTCCCTTGCAGTCCAGTGGCTAAGACTCCAGTTTCCCATGCAGGGAGCCCGGGTTCGGTCCCAGGTCAGGGAACAAGAGCCCACATCCTGCAACTAAAGATCCCACATGTAGCAACTAAGACTTGGCACAGCCAAATAAATAAATACATAAAACATAGGCTTCCATTTCTATAAAGTTCAAAACAAGGGAAAACTAGTCTATGGTATCAGAAATCAGAAAAGTGGTTACCCTGGGATGGTCAGTAACTGAATGAAGTTTAAAAGGGGGCTTCTGGAGCCTGGCAGTATTTGGTCTCTTGGTTTCATGGATGAGTTCACTCGGTGAAAATCATCTGAGTTGTACACATGATTTGTGTACTTTTCTGTGTATGTGTTGTATTTTTTAACAAATATTTACACTCAATAGAAACACAGATGTGTAAATAGACCAGATAGAATCCAGAGCCCTTTACCATCCTTAATAAGGGCATCATTTTGCACTATGTCAACTCCACGGGGACATGGCCATCTATCTGCCCTTTTCACCTGGAGCCAATGCACAAGGCCTGTCACATAGTAGGTGTTCAATAAAATTTACCAAATGATGTTTCATTATGAAAAATCTCATGTATAATAATAAATTTATTTATAGTATACATAGTATATTCATCACTATCTTTACCAACATGTAGCAAAATGCGTTTCTTCAAGACAGGTGATTAGGTATGGCCCAAGTGTATGTCTGGTAATTAAGTTTTGGAAGAGAATTGTAAATAATGCTACCAAAAGATTATTCCCTGAAAAAGTCCCATGAATTGAAGCTTTGGGCTTCAAGTGGTCTGGTAGGTGCTTTTACGTGGCTTAGGAGCTCAAGCTGCATCCATACAGCTTCAAAGACTGGAAAGGCAAATTCCCCTGTGGGAACATAAATGAAAGAAGAAAGACCTGTGACATCAAGGGTGACCTGAGGCCAAAGATTCCCAATCAATCTGAGGAGCTTGGAACACACATGAAACAAGGGCAGCACCCGCGGGACACAGATCTGATCCTCTAGCCTCATGAGGTGTGTAAGGCACCATCTGGAAAGGATCTGGTTTTGCCTAATGAAGACTTCTAAAATTACTCCTAAAAAGATCAAGGGAAAACTTCACTTAGTATCAGATGACTTCCCTTCTGAGGCAATATTTTACTCTCTTTCAGAAAAAAGAATCTCTGCTTGGTTCAAGCATCTTTTCTGATCTCTGCCTCCTGGCCAAGGCAGTATCCCTGCCAATAGCAAAGACACGAATCACAAAGAGGCTCTTGGTTTAACTTTTACTAGAAGTCTCCCAAAATGTATACATAGAAGTCATCCAGGAGGCTTTGATGCTGGTATTGCTTTTCCTGGTGACTAGCAACGCCTTTATCTTCTTCTGGGCTTAGTTCACTCCATCTGAAAATCTGATGTTGAGACTTCACTGAGGTTGAAATGTATTTCTGGCTCTGAAATTCTGAATCAGAAAGTTAATGTTTTTTCCCCCACTTTTTAATTTTTTTAAATTCTGTTCTGATTTCTCAGACTAGAGCTGTAGAGAAGTGAGAAGGTGGCTGGGGCACGGGAGAGCCACGAGGGCTGTGGGGACTGTGTGGAGTGCCACTGGTTAACTCGTGCTATTCTTGCCCCCAACCTCAGCCATCTATTTTGCCCTCCTGGTTAGCTCTTCTCTTCTTCCTGCCTCTAGCTTTTCAACCTAATCCATACTGCCTCTCCAAATAGTAGCTCCTCTCTCTCTAATACTGCAAGGACACAGATATGCGTGTGCACACATAGACACAGAATTCTGTACTTATGTATTAATTTACAAACTTACAAAAAAACAAAGAATGAGGGCCATTAGAAAAGCCACAAATATATCCTACAACCTCACAGTATGAAAAGGGCTACAGGGAAGTTTTAAATTCATTTTGAAGTTTTTTGTTTTTTTTTTAACAACATCTACAGATTAAAACCGGATTCTGATTCTAGTCTCTTTGTACTGAAAATCAGATCATTGACAGTTTCAATATAACACTTCTTGAATAATCAACTACCCAAAACCTGTATGTACCTTATTCTATTTAAATTAATCCATACTGAGATGAAACTCAATTTGAAAGCTGTTCCTATGAATCTGTGTATGCATATATATATATACACACATATATATGGATAAATATATACACACATACACACAGAATTTTTGAAAAGCAGGTAGGTTTTGCTTTTTAAAATTTTGATCTTCTATGGTAGCTCTGTTGAAATACCAAATGTAATTTCTCTTCATTTAACTCAAGGATGGTAACACCAGCCTCCAATACACTTTGAGCAAATCTGGACTTAATTTTTCCATCACACTGCTGATTTGCAACCATAAAGAACATTGCCATTCGGCATACTCTTGTGTTCTCTTTTGTTTATTTTCATATGCAGTATTAAACTATTAATAGACCCTCAAAATAGAATGAAAATTTATTTACACAAATCATTCTTTTTTGCTCTCAATCTATCTATTTCCATAGGATTAAAATAACTGGTTCAAGGCAACCTAAAATAAAACATTTCTCCATAAATCTGTTTCAGCATGAACCAAACTAACGCACCTAAACTCTACCAGAGAAATTATTGTCATCACCCTTTTGCTCTTTTGGTCCTGATTAACACTGCCTGCACAGGTACTAAAATCCCACATGGTTCCTCTTTCGCCTTTCTTTTCATTATTTAATTGTCTGTTTAAAGCATTTGGGAAACTTATCTTTAAAGGTTTCTGCCTGTATTTTAAAAGCCCAATAGCTTAAAATCTTACAGTTCAAATATCATGAAGGCAAAGCTTCTAGAAGTGAAGTAACAGAACTCTTTATGAGATGTTAAGGGTAAATTCTGGCTAACCACTAACAACAGGGGTGCTACCAAATCCAGACAAGCCTTGTCTCTCTTTCTCTATAAATACGTCAGAATTAAACCTTAAATGAGCCCAAGACACCACTCCAATAATGACCACAAAACAACCAAGACAAAGCACGGTCTACAAAACCACTTCCTTTGGAACCTCAACTACCTTCATTTTCCAGCCTTCAAAGACCTCCTGCTTCCCCTGGCTTTCGGTATGATACCCGTGTTAAGCTGGTTTCCTTCCTCTGCTTTTATTCATAAATGTGATCTTAATTAGGAGATGAAATTACTTCCACATGGAAGCCATGTGACTTAGTATGTCCTCCCAAGAAAAAGAAAGGTGCCTGCTATGTTGCTTGCTATGTGTAAGTGAGGTAAAGAAGATGAAATATCGTTCATGTTGCCACTGCTCCTTCCACAAATAACTACCTCCCATCTATCCCTGCCTGCTACTCATTCTACTGCCATGCTGGCCTTCCCTAAAACCAAGGGGCAGCAATTTGTCACATGTCAGAGCTGTAATAAGTGTTTTTACATCTTTTTGAGAACTATTTTCAAACCTTTGATGATGGAGTGATTTTTTTTTTTTTTTTAGGAAAAGCACTTGAATTCTCAATCTTACTAGATGCTGCTTATGCAAATTACTCTAGAGTAACACGTGCAAATTTTCAGGATTTTATAAAAGAAAGAAGCAGTGTATATATATCTATTCCTGGACCCTCACTCTCATGTTGGATCATCACCCTAATGTTCAGCATTTGTTTTGTTTTGTTTTTTTTGGCATCATTGGTAACTTTTGATGGATACCTTTGCACGTAAATTTTTGACATTTCTATTTTTTTCCTTTCTCAGTGAAATTGTGGGTCTAAAGGTCTAGACATTTCAATACAGCTCTTGATATATCTACAAGTTTATGGCCAAACGCAATGTGGCCAAAAATGAGCTGGTCAACACGGTAATGTGACTGAATAGCAATTTCCCCAAACTTATCTACTGCTTCCCTGGTGACTCAGACGATAAAGCGTCTGCATGCAATGTGGGAGAACTGGGTTCAATCTCTGGGTCGGGAAGATCCTCTGGAGAAGGAAATAGCAACCCATTTCAGTACTCTTGTCTAGAAAATTCCATGGACGGAGGAGCCTACATCCATTGTAGGCTACAGTCCATGGGATCGCAGAGTCAGACACAACTGAGCAACTTCACCCTTGTCTACTGCTAGTTGTTGGTTTTTCTGGTCTCTGTAATTACACTACACCACAGGGCAATTTTCTAACTCATTATGTGCTCTAAATATCGGTTTTTCCCCCCTATTCATCTAATCTCCTATTGTTAGAAAGTTAACTCATTCCAACAAATTCCCTATTGCTACACATTTTAATTTTTCCCCAATACATCCTTCTTCAAAAATAGAAGGGAAGGATTAATTGCTGCAAAATAAAAAGAAAAGGGAAAAAAAACTGGACATCTCTGAGAAAATAAGAGTTGCAGGGCATGGGGTCAAGGGAGTTTGGTGCTTCTCTTATCAATTTATCTGAGACAGTTTTTTAAAAAATAAATGAAGGCTATTTACTCTTAATACTGTTAGTTGTAAAAGTCACCCAGTTTGTTTTTGGCTTTTTTGTGGCATTTCTGACATGGGTCAGCTCTACCAATCTTTTCCTTGCAATGCTTTTAAACTTAGAAAGTCTTTCCCCATGCAAAGGTCACGTGAAATGTTTGCCTGTATCTTTCCAGTTCAAAATTGTTTTAACATTAAATTATTTGATCTATGTCACATTTATTTTCTTGTGAGGTGTGAGATCGGAAGCCAAACTGGTTTCTTTCTATGAATGCTTAATCAGTTTTCCCCGTTGACTTACTCTCTTTTCCCCAACAGATGACCATCTTCTTTATCATGACGTTTGCACATACACTTGGTCTATTTCAGGCAGGTTCTCTTCCTGCCAGTCACCAAAAAAAAAAAAAGAGCCTCAGTGGAAAAAAACTTTATTGGTGGACTAGCTCAGAGGCTTCAACTAAGAGAGGACGATCTACTCCATGGGAGTTCTGGGCATCATCTAGCCCATCACCCATGGGGCTTCCCCATCTCATCTTCCTGCCATGACACTCCGGCTCTCACAGGGCTTTGCACTAGAGAGAAAACCCACCAACACAGATCTGTTCTCTCCACCACTTACACCTCCATACAACTCAAGAAACTCACTGCCAGATCCACAGCCCCTGTGGGAGAACCATGCCTTCCTCTTTCATCAGGAGATAGCATGCTTTGAGGAAATGAAAAGTAGATTTACCCATTCTTTAAAGCCAAATTCCAACTCTCGTTGAGAACTGGCTGATGCTCTTCAACCAAAGGGTAAGTCTTCTGTCTCCAATCCAAAGCGCTCTGATTTCAGAATTCTTCATTATTTTAAAGAATTCTGATAAGGAGTGGGAGAGATTAGTTCCTATCCTTAGTGCCAAAGGTATTGTGGGGAGCATTAAAGCCCTTAATTACATTTTGACATATACATGAAGTGTTACCCAAAGAGAAGACAAGGAACTCGTGGGCAAAATGCCAATGACTCTGTATAGGGTGATAGTTAGAGAGGGTCAGACCACATTTTTAACTTTTATCAATAATACAGGATTACAGAAAATCTTGACCATCAAGCTGTCCAGCTGAGCAGCCCTTGTGGATAGCCAACTTATTCTACAGTCTAGTCTCAAGAGCACCCTTTTTCAAGAAGCATTTTCATCAGTAGGAACAGTCGAGTCCCTCCCCTTCTTACCTTGTGTTTGGGGGAGGGGTCATGAGGAGAGAAGAGCTAAAGAGGAAGGGAATAAAGATGCTGACAGGACTCATGGTCCCAAATTTAATCAGAGACATGTTCATTGTGGAAGCAGACTTTGATTGCTTCACTCTTTGAGTCAGCATCTTTGCACAAATTG
Source organism: Capricornis sumatraensis (assembly GCF_032405125.1). Lineage (NCBI taxonomy): Eukaryota > Metazoa > Chordata > Mammalia > Artiodactyla > Bovidae > Capricornis > Capricornis sumatraensis. Next base: position 132,079,615 of record NC_091092.1, on the reverse strand, counting down.
GGTTACAGACATGATAAAATTTTTTGGAAAATAAAAAACAGAGAAAGAACAAATGCCCATCTCTTAGATGAATAATCCATCCGTAATCCTACAAAGGCTACAGTAAAATAAAATCACAAATGGCCCCTAAATATGCCAACAGGGAAACTCCCTATTGCTTATCTCCCATCCATGGGTAATGTTTTTCAAGGCTAAGTCAGCAAATCTATTAATCGATGCTAGAATATCCTTGACAGAGCTTTATAATGCTTTTAATCTCTATTAGTTACACTTGGTATTTACTAAGGGGCTTTAAGAGTTCTTCTGAGAAAGTACATCGACATGGGAAACTATGTGGCAAACATACGATTTCATAGAGCTCTGCAGACAGATCACAGTGTGGACATGAAGCTTTGACTGTAGGTCTAAGGGGGGATTAATTATGGCACAGGGCTTCTCCTACATAATCGCTTGCAAGATGTTCTGACATGATCGCAGTGTCTGAAGACAAGTGCCTGAAGATACCCTTCTGGTGGAGATAGAAGATGGAGGCTCATTCTGAAGCTTTCCTCCATGAAAATGAGCTAAGGCATTCCCAAACTGGAGAGGGACGCACTCAGCAAGTTTATGTACAAGGGCTGAAGGGTGTGACAGACCTACTGTGCAAATAAAATGGGGCAGACCTGAGTTTGGGTCTAGGTTCCTTCCACATCGAGCCGTATGACTTTTGCCCAGTTGAGTTATTGCATCCTCATCTACAACGTGACGGAGGCAGACAGCCGCTCTATCGTATCTATCGCTGCCAGACATTATGACTCAAACCCAAGTGCCAGAAACCACAGGAAGAGTAGGTCTTGCCTGGTTCTGAAAATCATCTCATATTGTCAGGAATTCTAGACTCATGCTGCCCTAAGAACTTCATTCACATCTTAATACCTCACAATAACCTCTCAGGAACCTGTCTCTTCCTTGATCAACCCCCAAACTTACTATGTCAACCCATCTGAATGAAGAAAGTCTCCAAAGGCTCCAAAGTATCAAATAGGGCCTCCTGTCTACCCAGAAACAAGGAGAGAGGAAGTTCCCTACTATTCAGCAATAGTTCTGAGAACCTGAAGAGTTGACAAGGCTGCTGAAGAGCCAGAGACCTAGGGAAGCGGTCAGTACTTATCCCCCGTCCAGGGCAGGGGATTGTTCATAATTCCTGGGTGAGGAGGAAGTGGTTAGCTCCTTAGCAAGATGAGGGATGGGTTAAGAATTCCCTCTTTAACATCCATCTCTCCTCTTACGTACTCTCTGTCTTTAAAGTTCCCATGGAAAAGAAACCCACTCTCAGCAGAAAATCTGATTTCTGTTGGGTTGTGCCGAATTGCTAAGGATCTATGTAGGTCTGTGGTTAAGGGCACAAGGTTGGGAGCCAGACATCCAGTTAGAAGGCCAGTTCTGTCACTCCCTAGATGCATAACCTTGGGTGAGTTGACCATCTCATGATGCCCTGGGTCCTTCTCTCATCAGGCTGTTATGAAAATTTGATTGGACACATTTTATGTGTCTCCTCAGAGTCCCTCAGCTTCACTGGCTTCTGAGGCCTTGGCCACCTATGGAGATGTCCCTGCATGCCATGGCTGCTGCCAGTGTTGACACCTCCAGCTACCTCAGCCCCTCCTGGTTGACTGTCAAGTTCTCCCACAGGGGTGGGAGCTACAGCAGCTACAGAGTCTGGCCTGACAGACCTCCACACCTAGACTGGAATGAAGACCCAAGCTGCTGGATGGGGTGCGTGGCCTCCTCGGAGGCTACTGGCAGGGCCTGGGGACAGTCTGGAAAGGCAGGGAATTAGCATCCCTGGAACAGACTTTGGCCAAAGAGGGATGAAAGATGTAAGATGACAGAAAAATTCTTCCTCTTTCTTCCTTCATTAGAAAGTTCTGAGCTACAGTTTTCTGAACAGGCCTCCTGTGTCACCAAGCATCTGTTTTGCTTCCTGTCTCCCTCACTCCCACCTCCCTGGGTCTGCACAGGAGACTTGCCTTAGGCTCTGTTTTCCAGAGAACCCAGGTAAAATCAGGAGGAAAAATAACTAATACATGTAAAACACTCAGAGCCTCACTGCACAATACTATCACCACCACCTCCATGTCGCTACTGAGCACAGGAAATGTGGTGAGTATGAATCAAGATGTGCTGTGTTAAAAAAAAAAAAAAGACAAACTGGGATTTCAAAGACTTAGCACAACAAAAATCGCATTATAATTTTATATTAGTTATATATTGAAAGGACAATATTTAGATAACGGACTAAAGTATATTACCAAAATTAACTTCAGCTGCTTATTTTTCCTTTTTGAGTGAGCCTACTGAAAATCTTAAATGACATGTGGCTTCCATTACATTTTTATTGGACAGCTCTGACTTTGAATATAGTGCCTTTTAAGTCTGAAAAAGATGTCAGCCATTTTCATTTCTCATCCCAAGAAGGTCTAGAGATTTTCTGTCCGTAAAGCCTAATGATAAAAAGGGAATGTGAGAACAGAAAGTGAGACAGATAAGGGAAAGGGGAACAAATCTTTATGAATCACTCTTTCTGTGGTTAGGCACATTATATACCATGCAAATAATTCAACGACTACATCTTAATGTCCCTATTTAGCAGATGAGGAAATGAAGGTGCGAAAGCAAATTTTCCTGAGATCACAGGGGTATCAAACAATGGAACTGAAAGGCAGACCCAGGTTGGCTTGACTCCATAGTCCATGCTCTTTGCAATCTATCATACTGTCAAAGGATTGACTCTCTAATGGTACAGTTTAGATAATGTAGCTGAGATGTTTTGGCATGAGTGAGGACATCCTAGAATCCCTAAGTCACCCACACAGGAGATCATCTACACTAAACAAGTTGAAAGCTGTTGCTGGACACAAATCAATCCATCTCTCCTCTCTCTCCCCGCCACACCGCCCCCACACCCGCACTGTGGGCACATGTAACGCAAGTGGTCATGGCACATGATCATACAAACCCATGAAAACCCCTCTTATTTTGTATTTTTGCTCCATCATTCCCTGGTCCAGCCCCATCATCCCAGTGGCTCTCAGTCAAATAATTAACATTCTTCCACAAGGAACAGTTACACTCGCCTACCATACATGAGCTTCTATTTCCTCCTATCCTTGCCAGCACTTGGTAATACCCAACTTCCTGATTTTTGTCAACTTACAGAGTGTAAAGTGGTAGATTATTAGAAAAGACATTTTTCTATGTATTGGTTAGAGGATTACCTTTTCATATTCTTCTCTGACTTCAACAGTTGGCTGGAGGATGTTCTTAAGAGCTGCTGTCCAGAGTTGCCATCAACACAAGCATCTGACTTCTCAAGAAGGCACAAATGTCTCACCTCAAAGAATGGGAGACTATGGGTATACATGGCTTCATCCTCCCAACTATGCTGGTGCTCTGGCCTGGCCACATACATCAGTCTTCTGCAGATGGAACTGCTCTAGAGCTTGGAGATTTGCTTGTTCAACAAGGTCTCATGGAACCAGGCCTGGTATTATGGTAAATGTATGTCCTATTGTTTTAGGGATATTTTGGAAGACAAATGAGAACTGGATAGAATGAATTTAAGTTTAGCAGTCCTGATGGAGCCACATCAAGTCCAGGAGGGCAACTCGGGCTACTGTGCTTATAAAGAAAAAGAAAATCCATGTTCTACTGAAGCAGAGCAGAATTTAAATTGGGTGAAAAGCCTTTGGGATTTTATTTAGAATGGAATATTAAATTATAATTTCTTTTGATTTGGTTTATAAAGGCAAGGAGTTTTAGATCAGAATCTGACTTTCTTCTTAGAGATTTGATGATGGGATCTGTTCAAATTTGGGATATTTTAACATCTAGATATTTCTCATGCTATCACTCGGGCTTTTCATACACCACTCAACCTGGCTGCATATATTTTTGACAGGGAAATAAGATAGGGAGTCAATGTGCAGCCTAGAATATGTGATATACCTTGATGTTAAGAAAAGACTCTCTGTGCCCGTTTCAAAACTTTATGGTTAGCCCAGCTTATCCCAGACAGCAGAAGTTCATTTTGGTGGGAGGAGGTCCAGGCTGATAAATTTCTCCTTTCCTTCCCTGAGGGGAGCACTCATTGCTAAGTGTCAAATCCAATAGGCTAACAGAATGAAGCACTGGGGAATACGGTGGGAACCTCCAGACCCTTCCCTGATGTCCCCAGGAGGCAACTGCCAGCTGCTCTTTGCCCTCCTTACTCATCCCTGGGGGTGGAGGGGAGGGGGAAGGATGGTACTCTCTTGATGAGGGTAACTTGAGGAAGTACACATGCTCAGCTCACACCCTTCTGGGCTTTTCCTTTTTTCTTTCCTCTCTTTCTCCTTCTGCCATGAGATAATAAGTCTGCCTCTGAAAAGGATGTCTATGACTATCCAGCTCTGCCTAGACATGTGTAACAAAGTAGGGAAGGAAGCCCCCAAGGTCTCAGACACAAGTCACTTGTTCTTCTCCAGATCTGACTAGTAACAAAGATGGTATTGGGTTTCCCTGGTGGCTCAGTGGTAAAGAATCTGCCTGCAATGCAGGAGATTCAGGTTCAAAGCTTCCATGGAGGAGGGCATGGCATTCCACTTCAGTATTCTTGCCTGGAGAATCCCATGGACAGTGGACTCTGGCAGGCTACAGTCCATGGGGTCGCAAAAAGTTGAACACGACTGAAGCGACTGAGCACACACACGTGCACAAAGATGCTATTTGGACCTCTACCCAGCTGACTTCTCCGAGTCTACCTTGCAATTCATTCCGAGGTTGGGATGTGAAGGAGGCTGATCTTCTGGTCTTCTCCTGCACCTCAACTCCCTACATCTGACTTCTGCCCAATTCTAAGTCCTCTCTGCTGCTTTTGTCTGGTTGACGGACTCTTGTCAGTTAAAACCTATGAAAACATTTAATCACAGTCACCAGGAACTCTCACTCAAAACTTCTTTTGGACTAATCAGTAACAGATGGCCTTAAATCAGTACCTGATGCTGGGAAAAGCCACCAGCCAAGTGCCCACAGTTACTCAGAGACACTCAAACTCTCCGAGGCAGACAAAGATGTAGCTGGGTACTGACTCCTGACAAGCTGAGCAGCCACAGCCAGGCATGTGAGGAAAACTGGCTAGAGGCAGGGGTCTGAAGGTGGTGGGAAAGAAGGGCCTTGTTCTGGGTTTCAAAATGGTTTCCTTCCAACTGAAGCATTTAAATCTTTCCAATTGCTATTCATAGTTGGACCAGGAAAGAAAATTTGGGGCCATCATGGTTTCCTTCCATAATGTTAAAAAATAATCATCTACATGGGAGCAAAGAGAGCAAGGGGGCTTCATTAGGGGCTTAAGGTTTCATGAAAAAGAAGGAAATTAACATTATTTTATTCTTTATTGAACCCGGAGCTTATTCAATCCATGCTGTGTTCCAAATGGAACCCCTCCAGTTTCCACGTGGATGGCTCCTACAGACAGTGATGTGAATGTACTGTATCTTTGAAATTTTGCAGTTTTGGTTTTGATCATGCAGAGAGGGAGAGAAAAGGCAGAGGGGGCAGAAGAGCAATTATGCCAGGTGAAACATCTTTGATACATTCATAATTAAAGACATTCGAGAATGACACTGACAAGTTAAAAAGAGAGAGAAATTACCACGTTACAAGAAAAGCTTCACATGATAAAAATGATTAACCATTTTCATGCTTAAAACAATGGGCATAAGTTTTGGAGGCCTCCTCAAAGCATTGTTATTCCACTGGCCACTGACACCTGTGAACAGCATTACTTTCACTCATGCTATCTCCTTTGTGCCAGGCCAGTTGGCTCCGAGATTCAGGCCTGCTGTTTCTGTCCCTTCCAGACTGGGCCGAGTCTCCCGTCTGTTCTGCCTTCCCCTAAACCCACCATGTGTACTAGCCTGGTGACCCAGCAGAGTATACTCATGTTAGCAGTGAATATGTCTGTCCTTCCACCATGCCCTTCCAGCTCCCTGATATTTTTCCTCTTTTCTCTCACATCTTCACAGAGTTTTACACAAAGATGGCCCTCAGTACCACACTGAACTATGGTGGCATAAATACCTTCCTGAAAAACCCTCCTAATTTCCCAATGACCAGTACAGGAGTCCTTCCAGGAATGGTGGGATCTGACAGTTTCCTTGTTTTATTAAGAGTATGTGCAATAGCCCATGGTCTGCAATGAATGATGAAGAGGATTCCCTCTGGCTTGAAGACCACACATGCTCCTCTTTTACAGAGTCATCCCCATCCATGATTTAGAGCCCATTAAAGCCGAACACGTTTAATTCTTATTTCTCTTGGAGTACCTATACCTGACCACAGGAGAATTCTTAATAAAGCTTCAAGTAATCAGAATTCTACCTGACACCGAATTTACTCATCACTTTTTAGTGTGACTTTGCTCAAACTGTTCAAAAGCCACATAATCCCAAGGATTTGTGCTTTGGTCAAAATAAAGTATGGTGTTTGTAGCTCTCAATGGTGTAGCTTTATATATGCCAGTACCAGTTTTTAAAATACCAATATCCACTTCATTTAAACCCACAAGAACTCAGTTTTTAATGCAATAGGCAAGAACCTCTGACACTGTCCTGTTTTCCTTCACTGTGGTTAGAAAAACTCTGTACTGTGTTCTGGGAAAAGACTTCTTATATCCCAAAAGAACAAGCCTTGGCAGCCAGAGAAATGATTCTAATGACAGGGAAAGCATCTGCTCACCTTTACTGAAGGTGATACCTTGCTTTTTAGAGCTTTCATTATGCCCTTAGTCTAAATCCCTTACTAATTTGTAACCCTCATTAGTAATGGCCAACAATGTATGGATGGTTCAGGAAATAACTTTTGGTTTAGAAGCACACTTATTCATAATTCATTTATTGGCAGAAGAGAGCTTGTTGACACCACTGGAATGTTCTAGCTAAGTGACTAGGTTGGCAGGGACATCTTAAAGGAATAAGAACATCTGGCACCCTTCGTGCACACCAAGAATGGTATTTCTGGGGTGAATGGGCTGCCCTGGGCAAGAGCAGCCTTCTGTAGAGCTGATGTGAACAGATCCTGACCACTGTTTATTTGAACATTCCTAACTGCAAGTGAAATGCCAACTATGGCTGCCAACTCACGACAAGTTCTCTGGTGTCTTCTTATTTACTGAACAAGACTAACAGACCTGACTGAGCCTGGTCTCAACACTGAATCAGAACCAAGATTTGCACTTGTCTGTGCAACAAGGCTGGTCATGTGCTTGGGCTACTGGGCCAGTGATGGGGCGGGTCCTACAGAATAAAGGGCTTTGTGAAATGTGAGTTGAGACAGGGCTGCACACAGCACCCCACTCGACCTTACCCTCAAACTATGCTACTGAAAACCCTGAGAGAGAGGGATGCAGGAATATATATACAACCAAGGTCAACCTCAGGTAAAATCCGGGTCTTGGGTTTGGGTTTCCTTTCTTCCAATATTTCACATAGTCTCCTCTTGCCCTGTTGCAGCTCCACCAGGATCTGGCTGCTTCTGGTCGCCTCTGCAGCCTCCCATCAAGATTCCCCCCAAAACCAGTGCATCCCTTGCATCCAAGTCTTTTCTATAAGCCATTACAAGACAGGACCCCTGCCCTCTCGTTTTTCTTTCTTTCCCTTACTCTCTCCATCCACACAAGCAAAATTACTTCTCTGTCCTCCAGACTACCATGGAAGTTTTACACATTGCTGTTTTAGCATTTCTTGTGTCACATGCTACTTCTGATGTTGGCCCATTTCTCCCCCCAGGTAGACTGTGACCTTATTTGAGGACCCGCTGTATCTTATTCACATCGTAGCTCCAGGGCACTGTGTACTGTACAAACAGCAGGCGTCTGTTGACTGAATGCACGGAACTCATAAAGAAATGGGAGCTGTGAATTAAATGATAACAGTCAGTCCCCAAATCCCCTGAATGATGAAGACACGATGGCTGCATAGACCTATGGCAGCTAAGAAGGCTTCACTAAAGTAGAGGGGACCTGGGTTGGACCTTGATGATGACTAGTGAGCAGATGGAAATGGTGAAATTCTCACCACATTTCTGTGGGCTTCACACTTGACAGTAACTTTTCCCTGAACTGCTCTGTTTCCCCCTTGTCCTATGTCAAAGGGAGACCAGGAGACTCTCTGCCCGGTGTGGTATTTCCTTTCCTCTCTCCCCACACTCACTCATTAAAATATTTATTTAAAATCTGAAAATGAAAATTCAGCCTGAATTTATTTAGGTGCTTATGAATTTGCTAGGAAGAACTTTTTTAAAAAACCATTCCTCATAGCATCTAATTAAACATGAACCATAAAAGAAAAGGCAATGGAAATAAAACCCAGAGGAAAAGGAAACTGTTGTCAGACAGTAAGACAAAACCGCATCATTAAAAATCTTAAATGCCTACAATGATCAAATTATATTAGGTTTCCATAAATTGCCTCTTAGAGATAATGGCCATCTATTAGAAAATATTTAGTATTTAATATAACATTGAGTATCACAGTATTTTTATAAGCTCTTTTATATTTGTACCTATTTTTCTTATACTGAAAAATCCTAATTCCTAAAAATGTTAACAAACTTACTCATTTGTTTTATTTCTTAATATGTACAGAACCATTTTAAAATTGTAATGCCAACATTAACAATACAAATACAAAATGAAGCTTAAAACTTTTTATGTTTTTGCCTTTAGAATATACCCCACTCAAACTGTACACCCAGAAAACTGTGTTTAAAAGCCCTTAAAATAAGTATTTTCTCTGTGTGGTCTGAGATCATTACACAAATTTTTAGGTTCTTCATTTGTTTCTGCTTGGTTTTAAGGATTGTTTTTTTTTTTTTTTTCCCCTTCTGGTTTAACTTGTTTTAAATATGTAAATATTTACATCTTTCAAAATAAAAAAAAAAAGACATACTGAGAAAAGTCTCAGGTTCATCCTTAATCTCCCTCCAACCCAAAGGGAATTTTTTTTTAATGTTCAGTTTTTACATTTATCACAGAGTGCTCTGCTGATTTAGAAATAAAAACAATTAACAGAGAAGCCTTTGGAAGAGAGGAGTCCTTTCTGAGCAAGTGTTGTTTTCTGTTTGCTCTTGAGCCAGCTGGACCCTGTTACCCAGATCCCTCTGTCAAAAACCCACCGCCCCACTTGCAACCTCCCCTACTGGGAGATTAGCCAGTCTTCTTTCTCAAACTAGATTCATGAACTTGCTGGAATACTTCAAAGAAAAAAAGAAGAGTTCCTGTGCTACCTGCTTACAAGATTTATTGACTTTTAAACGCTGCCTTGAGAAGTTGTTGTTCTGGGCTTGGGAAAGAAAGAGAGGCCTCCCGTGGGAGGGGGTCAGCTTTCCCCTCATCACCAAGGGGACAGAAGGTAGCTCACAAAGGCTAGGAGGGAGGTGAGCCGAGAATCTGGTGCCAACTCTGAAGTCGGCAAGATCTATTTCACACTGCCAGTCCAATTTTTAAAAATTCACATTTCCCCTGAAAGAGCTAAATGGAAACAATGTAAAAACGTTCTAAGTCTACTGCCCAGTGTTAGTGCCCAAAACCCACTGATATTTGGACAAGCTATAAAATTATTTCCTTGAAAGCTACATAAACTACATATTTTTTAATCAAATTAAGGTAAAGGGGAGACTGATGAAATTCTAGATTGATGATAAAGTGTTGCAAGTAACTTTGTGCCCTTGGAGTTTCCCAGATGAAAACAAAAGCTGGCAAGTAGTATGGTGGGCAGCAGTTTCTCTCTAGTTCTGGTCTAGGAAAAGGCATGTGTGGTCACCAGTGGACTGCCACAGCCTGGGGACACTCTCAGCTCTTCGAATCAGAGGTGACAATCACAGGCTTGGTTACAGATCACATGGGCTAATTAGTGAGCAGGCTGTTTTTTGGCCCAAGGGACATGAGGTCTCCCAGTGCCGGCCAGGGCTAAACTGGGGCCCAGAAGGCAGAGCGCCCACAGGGACGCACTGAAAGCCAGTAAGTACATCACAACTCCATGTCAAGCCATGCCCTGAAACACACAGGAGAGATGTTACTGCAGGCAATGAAACACCTGTCTGTGGACCCCCAAAGGGAACCATGAACCTCCAAACCTCTGCTCAAGTGATCGTTGTCACTGCTTGAATTTAAGAAACCTGCAGGAAACAATCTTTGTCTCGCAGAACAGCCCAAAATTCATATTTAAAGGGAAAAAAAATCAATCTGGTCTTTACTTCCCTGCTTCCGAACTCCTTAAATAGTTTATTTCATTGGAAACTAGAATTTAGCTAATTTTATTGCTCTCTCAGCTTTCTGGTTAGCTTAAACTAAGCTTACTGCAGTCATTCTTAATCCCTACATTGTCGATCTTACTACTTTACCCTTGTTTCTCACAATCCAGCGTTCATTTACATTTTAATTTCACTTCTGCACCCGGCAAATATTTACTGACTGCCTTGTATGTATCAGGCACTGTTTCAGGTGCTGGGGGCACAGTGGTAAACAAGATTTGAGCAAATTACATGAGATGTTTGGCAAATTCTTTTGGAAAGTGAATTTTTAAAAGGTTTGGTTATCCAATACATGAATATACAGTCTGCTCATCGGAAGGAAGCTTCTTCTTGTTATGTCTGTAGGCCATGTGAATGCTGCACAAAGCTTCTGCAAAGTAAAAGCAGCAACCACTTCTAGAGGCCTTACTCTACACCAGGGATAGGTTTAAGTTTTTCACCCGTATTAACCAAGTTAATCCTCCCAAGGACCCTCTGAGTCATCATAATGATCTCCATTTTACAGATGAGAAAACTGAGGCCCAGCAAGCTTACATGACTTCACTAAAGGCAGTCAGTAGTGGAACTGGCCTTGAACTCAATAGCCTGGCTCCAGATTGCCTTTTTCTGACCCTGGTGGGGCTGAGGCCTCCTTAACATTTGCTTCTGACACAACGGAATTTTAAACAGCAGGAGGCAAGAAGAGGCATTTGTTGGGGAAAGAATCATGTCCCAGAGAGAACTGGCAATAAATATTCCTGATTGGCTGCCTGATACAGATGGAACGGAGTTTGGAGAATTTCATGCTCTCATGAAATAAACATGTGATTTTTGACCTTCCAGAAGTGACAGAAACTATTCAAAGTATCCCGTTTTTATCTTTTCCCCCTTTCAGCCTTCACTTTAGATGATGCTCTCCTGGCAGAATCTTCCTCAGAATTGGCCATGGCTTCTTAAGAGCTGAGGAAATGCTCAGACACATATAACTGGGAAAACAGGGACACATCTACCTTTGAGATTATGACAAGGTCAGTCGTACTGCTTGCAAAAGCTTCCAGCATTCTGCAACAGACTCCCTTGTGGCTTCTGTGGCTGTGGGAACTGAAGTCCAGAAAGGTTAAAAGATTTGCCAAAAGCCACAGAGCTGGACCATAACATCTTCTACAGGCATCTAATCAAACTGTCCCTTGTGATAAGTAAACTCCCGTGTCTTGGCTCTCAGGGGTGTCACACATGTTACAAACCATGGTCCCCAGACCACAGCATCAGCATCACCTGGGAGCCAGTTAGAAATGGAGATTCTCAGGCATCACCCAGCTCTGCTGAATCAGAATCTGCATTTTAACAAGAGCCCCGAGAAACCCAGGTGAATATTAAAACTGGAGAAGCACTGGAATGGTCACTAATTCCATTTCTAGATATTTAAGTTGTTGGGAAGGGAACTGTTGGTGACTCTTGGTTGGTTATAAGCATATCAGTCTCTTGAAAGGTATGTTCTCAGCCTCATCTCATGATTTAACTTACAATTATCTTCCTGATGCAAAACCACCTTCAGTTTATTTTTATGGTAGATCTAGACTTTTAAAGATCCAATCATTCCTTTGTAAGCAGATACTAGGGCTTCAAGTGTGCAAAATGACATTTCTTATGAGACACAGAATGAAATGGTCAAGAGCCTTCCGTGTGTATAAGGATTCATGCTAGTGTCTTTTCCTCAGAGCAGGTTAAAGACTTTTCCCAAATCCCAGCAAGCCCTTTTAGCATAGACCACACAAAGAAATCTCAGCCAAGCTTCTGCCCAAGTTAACACAAAGTAATCAAAATAATAATAAAACAGCTACCATTTACGTGGTGCTTACAACACGTCTGATGCTGTTTTGACACTCTGAGTATTAAAACTCACTTTTAAACTTTTCAGTATTAAATTTTTGAGTATTAAAAAATCATTTACTCCTCACAGCAACCATGTGTTACAGATGAGAACAATGGAGCACAGAGAAATTCAGCGGTTTGCCATAAGCCACACAGCTGGTTCATGGTGGGGATTCTAACCCAGCTCGTCTATGTCTCCAGAGTTCATGCCACTAACCACAGCACCACACTGCCTCTCAGAGTCCAGATGAATGCTGCCCAGGCTTTCAAGACTCCTTTATTCAAATGTTCTCATAATAAAGATTGATCACTTATTTAGGAGAATGTAATTCACTTCAGAGATTTTACTTGACAAAGGGAAAAAGAGAGGCCAGCAGCTACCAAGACATTATTTCACTCAGTTAAAACATTACTTCTGGTCTCTAATTCTTGGTTGGGATTGCAAGACCAGGCGGTCTGCTGCTTGGAAGTGCTTTAAAATGTCCTTCTGCCTGTAACTGGAACCAGCTCTGACATTAAAACTGCATTGTATTTTCTGTAAATGAGAGGCAGTTGTAAACACTAAGGATTCATGATGTTACTAACTTCTCTTTTCAGCTGCAGATAGCTCCACTTTTTTGGTAAGAGAAATCTTAAAGACAATCCCAATACACGTGACTGGGCAAAGTCTTGTGCTTTGGTTGAAACACAGAGAGGGAAATCCTTTGACCTTTAACATCGGCCTCAGGATCCCCAGAAGGCCCATCCCTGGAGTCCTGAAAATACAGAATGAAAACTGCCATGGGAAATGGAGTGAAGGGCCTCTCCTCTGTACCAGTTCAGCTCTCTTAGACCCTCCATGTCCTCTGCCTTGTACCTGTAAAGATCTCTCTGTAGAGCCGAAGAGAAGGAAACCCTGGATGCGCAGTTGAGAAGGGTGCTCCCCAGTGGTTGGCAACGTATGAATGGGTCACAGAAACACAATGAAGGGCAACTTTTTCAACTGCAAAGTGAAGACAGAGGCCTGCCAGGGCACAGGCAGCAGTCAGTTATCAATGCTTAATAGGGAATGAAGTTTGATATGCTTTTCCTCAATCGCTTCTACTTGCACTGGAACAAGGCAAGGACGCAGGACAGGAAAGAGCTGCAGTTGTAGCGCAGGAAATATAAAAACCAGTAAGTCCTCACCAATAATCACGACCAACTTGCTAACCACGAGGTGCATCCACTGCCCAGCCACCATCCCTGTGGGTGCATACAAACAAAATTTAAATTTATTTAAATTAGCATTTAAAATAGCTTTAAGGGCTGGTTGCACAAAGAATTGCAAAGTGGGTCCCCATATGTTGATGCCACTGAACAGGTTAACAGACAACCAAAAATAAACAACAGGTAGCAAGCAGGGAACTGGAGGTCTCAGCCCCTCCCAGATCCCCCTTTCCATCCTTTTTAACCATTTCTGTGCCACCCCCCCCCAAACCAATGGCTGTAAGTAATAACTTGGGGAAAGGGACCACAAAAGCCCAGCTCCCTTGCCCGGGGTGGGGCAGACTGATCCTCCCGAGTCTGAGTCCTCTTTGGGACTCTGCCTGAGATGACACCCTTGCTCGGCTACCTTCCCTTTCCTGTCCAGGTTCCTGTTTCTGTTCCCCAAGGGACACTCCCTTTAAAACCACTGCCAGAGGAGTGCTCACCTCTGGGTCTGCCTCTGTGGAACCTCACCTAAGAGACCACACGACCCAGCTCAGTATCTAGGAACCCAGGCTCCCGCGAAGCAGGTATGCAACTAACACAGTCCTGAACATACCCTTTCCGTACCAACATCTGTCCATGAAATTTAGCTGAAATTGATCTCATTCGATTAAAAGGTGGGACCCAGAAGTGAAATATAAAGTCTCAGTTAAGAAGAATGTATAAGACATAAAGGGCTTCACAGGAGGAGAAGGGGATGACAGAGGATGAGATGAGTTGGATGGCATCACCAGCTCAATGGACATGAGTTTGAGCAAACTCCGGGAGATGGTGAGGGACAGGGAAGCCTGGTGTGCTGCGGTCTGTGGGGTCACAAACAGCCGGACACAACTGAGGGACTGAACAACAACAAGAAGACACAAATGGATTAAATAAATGTTCAAGTCAATTAAAACCCTTTCTATGATGTAGCAATATATGGTCCTTACTAAGTTGAGCACAAATAATTTAAATATATCTTCAGGGAGTAGAGTCAGTTTTGGATTTTGATTCTGAAACGCACTGTTCTAATCTAAGACTATATCATAAATGAAAGGAAACAGACCCAGTCTGCACACATATTAAGATGAATCTTGGAAACTGCTTTTTTACTGAATTTTTTACATGAGCTTGTTTTCCTATAATTTTCCTAACTCTAAGGGGTTAGCACATGGCGAAAACCTTCCAGGTTCCCTTAGAGTGCACTTACTCTGACACCTCCAAAGCAGGTCCATCCATGAGACGGGAACTGTGGAAACTCCATGAGAGCTGCAGACCCAGAGTGGCCCAGTCTCGCATCGCCACGCGCCTCAGCTTCCACGGACACCTCATGACATGGCTCACCTTGATTCCCAGGGCTTCTCCAGAAATAACAGCAACAGTCACGCCATCTTGACTGGGTTTAGGGATTTCGTCACTTTTCAGTTCCTGGTACCGAGGCTTGACCATCTTCTGTGAGCTCCTCAAATTAACCCACAGTTGTAGGCCATGGACTGGCTCCTCTGAGCAAGGCATCTCAGCATGCACGATGCCCTGGCCCGCGGTCATCCACTGCAAATACCAGAGCGACAAGAAGGAAGGGTGACCTGGCCTCTAATGAGCTGGCCGGTGGACGATTACACCCCAGTAACTAAGCCAGGCACCTTACAAGTGCTGCTTTCCAAGTCCCCAGGCACCATGAGGGATAACGAAATGACAGCGACAACTGCTGGGGCCCTTTCTGGTTTTCCAAACACATCCCATGCCTCCAAGTGTGAAATCAAAGCATCAGCTCGGGCATTCACAGAGGTGGAAGAACCCCCTCTTTGGCATCTCTGAGTCTCAGGTTGCCCTCTGAGATGGGAAGTTGCAGGCAGAGGGTAAACTGGGGAAAGCTCTCAGGAGATGCATCTTAATCAGTGAGAAAAGCAGGAAGGGGCACAAAAAGAAGCCAATCACCAATGCAGCTACAGTGGAGGCCTCAGCTGCTCCAGCAGGGAGCCCTGGAATTGGATGAAACTTTAGAATTGTCCCAGATGGAGGCTCTCTATCCTCACATCAACAAACCCTCAAGTGTGGGCCACGCTGCAGCAGGGAGCACCACCTTGGGAGAGGCCCTTCCCTGGGCAGAGGGCCATGCCCGGAGCAGGATGGAGGATGGGCGCATGGTACATGTAGAGGCCCACAGACTCCACCACACCCCAGACAGCTGACTTGAGTCAGTTGGCTCGACTCTGTTAAGGGAGTCCTCACTACCTGGAGAAAGTTACTGCCTCCACTGCTGTGCAGATCTTACATGCATTCATTTCCTTCTTAGTTAGTAGGAGCATATGAGGGGCCAGCCCCAGATGCCAAGCTTAGGATCTGGAGATGAAGAGCTAGAAAACAACAGGTAGATCTCCTGTCTGTCTCAGCTTGGCTCCTCCTGCAGAAGATCCTGAGACAGGTCTCCAGTGCAGGGAGTTCATCTAGAAAGTGTTGCAGAAAGGAAGAGCAAGCCAGACAAGGGAGAAAGCCAAAAAGGGGGTTAATGAGCAGGTTGCATCTGTGGGCACCTGAGGCTCAATCCTGCTGGGATCCATGCCAAGGCACATTAGAGCTCCTGCATGGAGGGTGGAAGAACCCACTTCTGGGGTCACAACCCTACACTTTACATTCTGCTCTGGTGACATGTTACTGTTGACTTTAGGGCCATGACTTTTGCCCTTTTGCTTTTCTGCCTTTCAATCTCAGTTCAGTTGCTCAGTCGTGTCCTACTTTGTAACCCCATGGACTGCAGCACGCCAGGCTTCCCTGTCCATCACCAAGTCCCAGAGCCTACTCAAACTCATGTCCATCGCATCAGTGATGCCATCCAACTGTCTCATCCTCTGTCGTCCCTTTCTCCTCCTGTCTTCAATCTTTCCCAGCATCAGGGTCTTTTCCAATGAGTCAGTTCTTCGTATCAGGTGGCCAAAGTATTGGAGTTTCAGCCTCAGCACCAGTCCTTCTAGTGAATATTCAGGACTGATTTCCTTTAGGATGGACTGGTTGGATCTCCTTGCAGTCCAAGGGACTGTCAAGAGTCTTCTCCAACAACACAGTTCAAAAGCCTCAATTCTTTGGTGCTCAGCTTTCTTTATACTCCAACTCTCACATCTAATTCCCTGATAGCTCAGTTGGTAAAGAATCCTCCTGCAATGCAGGAGACCCCAGTTCGATTCCTGGGTTGGGAAGATCCGCTGGAGAAGGGAAAGAGCTATCCACTCCAGTATTCTGGCCCAGAGAAGTCCAAGGACTGTATAGTCAATGGGGTCACAAAGAGTCGGACAGGACTGAATGACTTTCACTTTCAATCTATGTTCACTGAAATGCCACAATTCAAATATTTGCAGCTGTCATTCCACAAAATACATAAATGATCCCAGAAAGCACCTGATATAGAGGCCAGGCTTATAAAAAACTGGCAAAAATGACCCAAGTGCTCCCTGGGAATTTTAACTGTAACATGTGTCCGACAGGACTAGCATGGTGGCAGGGTTTGGGTCATATTCTTAAGTGACAACACCTACCCTGAAAATGAACTGGAAGATAGAAAACCGTCTCAAAGATAGCAGAGAGATCTAGAAAGATGAGGACAGAAACTGGAGCAGTGAGTGTGGCAACTGGGACATTGTGCGTGACCAGGACATGGACAGCTTCAGGAAAGGTTTGGGGGCAGTGCTGAGAGGCCAACCCTGACTTCAATGAGTGGAGGATAGAGTAGAAGAGAAGGCAGCTGAGACGGTGACTCGTGATTACTCTTTTGAGAAACATAAGAAAAAGACTTAGGTAAGAGCTAAAAAATGACTGTGGGGGGTTTAGGGAAGCATGAGAGAAGAACACAAGAGCCCTGCACAAGTTTCCAGGTGGAGTGCCAGGAGCCACAGGAAGGGAGAAGTCCAGGACATGACAGACAGAGCAGGGACGCGAGAAGGCACCAGGCGTGGGTGGGGTCATCAGCAACAGCCAGACTATGGAACCATCAGCCATTCCTCGTCTTGGCCATACCTGCAGGTCTCCTGGGTTCAACTGACCAGCGTGTCCACAGAAGTCTTCATGGGCCATGCTTCCCCCTTCCAGGAGGTAAGATACCTTTGGGGGGGGGGGTGGAACAGAAGAAAAAGTAGATGTTGGAGAGCTGTGAAGAGTTGTTCACTTTTTCCATTGAAAATGTGTTTAGGAAAACTTGCCGGGTGAGCTGAGGGGATGGACCTCAGTTGACAGGGCCCTGCTAGGCCAGGTAACATCTTTGAGAGAATTTCAATTGGAAGCCCCTTCCTCCAGGCAGAAGCAGCCCTGCGCAAGCAGAGCCCCTGACTGGGTGAGAGGGGCTCCAGAGCTCAGGGTGAAGAGAGGAAGCTCCCATTCAGACAGCAGGAACCCTGTTACCAAGACCACGCTGACAGGTGGGTCGGAGGACAGATTTCAGACCTCTACACCTTCCTCTACAAGCTGACAGGAGAAATCCAGAGGACCAGGCACGCACACCCACAAAACTGTTCAATAAATGCTGGCAAGATATGTCAAATGGTTTCACAGAAATTCAAGTTGACTTTTCCAGAGGCATGTCCATATTAAATCTAAAAGCGCTGTCCATGCTGAAATTCTGAATTGTCCGTCAGGGGAGCCACTAGCCACAAGTGGCTAAGTTTAAAGTAATTAAAATTAAACAAAACGTAAGATTCAGGTCCTCAACTGTACTAGTCACAGTTCGGGTTGTACAACAGCCCTACTAGTGGCCACCACAGTAGGGCAGTGCAGATGATAAGGCATTTCCATCTTTAGAGAAAGTTTCACTTGATAACACTGATCTTGATAAATAAACCTGGATATCGGCAGCCATCTATGGTAGGCATTTTGTGTGGAGAGCAAAACCTTCCTGGGAGCCTCTGCAATCATGGTATCTCTGGGCAAAACAAGATGGCATCAATTTTAAACTGCACAAGAAAATCAAGCCCTTCTTAGTTCATGATTTCACTAAAAGGAAAAAATCAAGCATCTCTAAAATTCGTATTTAAAAAATACTGTGATTACCCTAACTAATAAAGATGAAAAAGACACCAAATACTTAGCAAGGATTTTACACTACTCCAAGGACATGGTAACATTTGAAATATACAATTTAATACTAAAAGCTTAAAATGTCATGTGTATGTTGAGGTTGGGGCCCTCTCTGTACAACTCTATTTAGATTCAACTTTCCATTTTGCTTATTTTGTACACACTTATGAAATTCACCTGTAATGCCAACAAGAAATACCAATGAGCCTCAACAGTTCTGAAAGCTATCCACCAAATCATGTTTATCTGCAAACCACACATGGCTCCCTGCTTCTGGCTTATGGATGACAACTCTGATCATTTGCACTACTGGACAAAGTTTTCATATTATAGCTATGCTAATGCTTCTTTTAAAGTCTAATGTGTTTATCCTTTTAGTCTTGGAAATTTTATTTCAAAATTCTCTTTAACCATTATTTAAACAAACGAAACCGAAAATGTAGTCTGCAATTAAAATCCCTACATCTCTTGTAATTATGTAAGCCAGATTTAATTTTTGTTCAAAGACCCAGTCCACAAAATACAGCAATTTGAACCAGTACTGAAAAACTTGGAAGCTTAAAAACAGATAATACTTTTTACCAACAAGTCACGACTCTCTAAAACGACAAAAAGAAACAGAGTAAAAATACTACCTTTTAAGAAGAAAAACAAAAAAATATACCCGAGGTAAGAGAAGAAAAATATTTATAAAGGTCTTAGCATATACATCAGACACCACTATTTTACACAAAAAATATTCCCTCCTTCATACAAGAACCCATTATACATATCTAGGCCAGGTTTTTTTGTAGTCTATGTTTTTGCTTTATCCTAAGGCATAAAAAGTAGACCCAATCTTCAATGGTACATAAACCAAGAACTTACAGATGTTCAAGCTGGATTTAGAAAAGGCAGAGGAATCAAGAGATCAAATTGCCAACATCCATTGGATCATAAAAAAAAGCAAGAGTGCTAAAACCTTTGACTGTGTGGATCACAACAAACTGTGGGAAATTCTCCAAGAGATGGGAATACCAGACCACCTGACCTGCCTCCTGAGAAATCTGTATGCACATCAAGAAGCAATAGTCAGAACCAGACATGGAACAACGGACTGGTTTCAAATTGGGAAAGGAGTATGTCAAGGCTGTATGTTGTCCCCTTGCTTATTTAACTTATACACAGAGTACATCATGTGAAATGTCGGGCTAGATGAAGCACAAGCTGGAATCAAGATTGCTGAGAGAAATATCAATAACCTCAGATGTGCAGATGATGCTACCCTTATGGCAGAAAGTAAAGAGGAACTAAAGAGCCTCATGACGAAAGTGAAAGAGGAGAGTGAAAAAGTTGGCTTAAAACTCAACATTCAGAAAACGAAGATCATGGCATCTGGTCCCATCACTTCATGGCAAATAGATGGAGAAACAATGGAAACAGTGAGAGACTTTATTTTCTTGAGCTCCAAAATTACTGCAGATGGTGACTGCAGCCAAGAAATTAAAAGACGCTTGCTCCTTGAAAGAAAAGCTATGACAAACTTAGACAGTGTATTAAAAAGCAGAGATATCACTTTCCCACAAACATCCGTAGAGTCAAAACTGTGGTTTTTCCAGTGGCCATGTATGGATGTGAGAGTTGGGCCATAAAGAAGGCTGAGTGCCGAAGAATTGATGTTTTTGAACTGTGATGCTGGAGAAGACTCTTGACAGTCCCTTGGACTGCAAGGAGATCAAACCAGTCAATCCTAAAGGAAATCAGTCCTGAATATTCATTGGAAGGATTTACTGTGAGGAGCACAGGAAGGATTTAGCTCACATTTGGGTGCCAGATAAAGCTTCTCAGAGGAAGTGAAGCCTAAGGAGGGATGGGAGTAAGCCAGACAAAAAAGATGACAGTGAAGGTGGGCCAGGAGTGTGTTCCAGGCATACGTGAAGATCAAGAAGTAAGGGAGATCATCTCTCGTTCAAGGAACAGGAATGGCAAGAGATAAGCCTACAGAGACAAGAAGGGGCCACAAAATAAAACCAAGTATAGCATTTAATGCATGTTTAGTTCAGCCACATCTTGGCCTCCTTTATCATGCAGTCCCTGCTCCATCAGCAGGGCAGGACCTTCCACAAAGTGTTAGGGAAAACCTCCACTGCCCTTTGTGATGTATCTCCCTCCCCACAGAGGGTACTCCATTAATATTCAATTCAGTTCAGTCACTCAGTCGCTCAGTGGTGTCTGACTCTTTGTGACCCCATGGACTTAACACTCAATTCTTGCTGCAGCTCACCCACCCCTCCAAGGTTGGAAGGGAACAGCTTGATCTGATTGGTTGACTTAAAAGAAACTGTTCTCCTATACTGAACCTTGCCTCTCCCCTTCCTCTTTGGGAATCAGCCTGCCCACAGAAGGCCAGGGTCCTCTTTCACTCTTCGCCTCTATGAGAAGGGCCAGCTCCAGCAATCCAGTGAGATCAGAACAGTTTGCCTCAGTTTCAGGTGTGGTATTCGGAAGCCCAGCTGCCTGCAGGCATAAGCCTCATTTGACAGGATCATCTTTATTGGAAATAAAGGTCTATTTTTGTCTGCTATCTATCTTTCTTACTCTTCCAACTGAAATCGTTCAGAATCCAGGCTGGGAAAACAGGCCATTATTTATTCTGTCTCTTCATACCCCCAATTAAGGGCAATTTAAGACCTGCTACTGTCATGCTGTTGAAATCTTACGCTGCAGCCTTATAATAAACCCAGCTCTTCTGGAGTAAATTTTATTGAGTGCTGGATCTTGAAAACAAGTATTTATGGAGCACTTACTACAGTGAAAATCAAGCTGGGTGACATGAGGACTCTTCATGTGTCATCCTGCAGAACAATGTCATTGGGGTATATACTGTGTACAGGACTGCCTTGGCAGTGACCTTTATCTCAGCAGGTGACAGGCAGATGGCTACAGAAACTAGAGGATCTAGACTGTGGTGGTTAATTTTATGTTGTCAACTTGACTGGCTAAGGGATGCTCAGATAGTAGGTAAAACATTATGTCCGGGAGCATCTGTGAAGGTGCTTCTGGATGAGATTAGCATTTGACTCAGCAGACTGAAGATACATGTTCCACCATCACCAGTGTGGGTGGGTACATCCAATGCTTTGAGGGCTCGAACAGAACAAAAAGGTGGAGGGAGATGAATTCATGCTCTCTTACTCAGCTGAGATGCCTAGCTTCTCCTGCCCTCAGACATCAAAACTCCAGGTTCTCAGTCTTCGAATTCTGGGACGTACATCAGCAGTCAGTCCCTTGGACCAGGGCCAGCTTGTAGATGGCAGACTGTGAGCTTTGCCCACCTTCCTTAACCACGTGAGACAATTCCTATAATAAATCTCCTCTTACACGGTCTTTGTGTATCCAATTGGTTCTATTTCTCGGGAGAACTCTGATTAGATTTTAAGTTTAAAACCCCTGCTTGGGAACTTGCAATCATAATGGCAACAATGCAACACTGACACAGGAATAAAGGAGACTCATCTGTAGGAGAAATGAACATATAATCACAGCAGTTTCAAATCAGGGGGCCAAGGGATGCATTTTCCAATAAATCGTATTGTGGGAACAAGAGACTGACTATATGAAATGTCAACTAAAAAAATATTCACAAGCTAAAAGTTGAGAGTTATGTTTTATTTGGCAGACATTTTTAGGACTTCCAGCCTGGGAAGCAGCATCTCAAGGAACCCTGAGAGAACTGCTCTGAGGCAGCAAAGGGGGAGCTAGTTATAGGAGCTGTGCAACAAAGGGCAGGCAATAGGAACAAAAGATAACCGTCAATCAAAGAAAACTAGATAGCTCAAGTTAAGGAATTTAGTGCTTTTCTGTGTATGGGAAGATGTAAGAGTCTAAGTTCACTGAAATCATTCCTTTGATATGCACCTCAGCTATTTGGGGCCAGTATCCTATGTTTCCATATCCTGAGTTTCCTCAGGGTTCACCATAGGGAGTGGCTGCAGTCTGATGGCTGCTGGTGGTGGTAGTGGTTTAGTCACTAAGTTGTGTCCGACTCTTGCGATCGCATGGACTGTAGCCCATCAGACTCCTCTGTCCATGGGATTTCACAAGCAAGAATACTGGAGTGAGTTGTCATTTCCTTCTCCAGGCGATCTTCCCAATCCAGGGATCCAACATGCATCTCCTGCATTGGCAGGTGGGTTCTTTACCACTGAGCCACCTGGGAAGCCCCCTGATGGCTGCTAGATGGCATATATTCTTTACTTCTTGAGTTTCCTCAGGGTTCACCAGCTCACCAGCAGAGATAGCCACAATCCTGATGACTGTGACATCCTTTGTTTACGGATACAACAGGCAGTATTCTATTTCTCAGCAAAAAGACAGTAAGCCCCCACTATATACAGAAAGGGATTCCCTGATAGCTCAGTTGGTAAAGAATCCACCTGCAATGCAGGAGACCCCAGTTCAATTCCTGGGTTGGGAAGATCTGCTGGAGAAGGGATAGGCTACTCACTCCAGTATTCTTGGACTTCCCTTGTGGCTCAGCAGGTAAAGAATCCACCTGCAATGCAGGAGACCTGGGTTTGATCCCTAGGTTGGGAAGATCCCTTGGAGAAGGGAACGGCTACCCACTCCAGTACAGAAATGTGTTCCAAATGGATTAAGAATTTTAAAACTATACTTCAAAGATTTTAATCTAAGGAGACAACAAGAATACAAAATGTCTGCACATATGTATCTTGCAATGTTTATTATGGTAGCAAAAAAAAAACCAGCCACAATCTGGATGATGGGTTAACAGGGTTCTTGTTGTTGTTCAGTCGCTAAGTCATGTCTGATTCTTTGCCACCCCATAGACTGCAGCATGCCAGACTTCCCTGTCCTTCACCATCTCCCAGAGTTTGCTCAAACTCATGCCCAATTGAGTTGATGATGCCATCCAACCATCTCATCCTCTGTCACCCCCTTCTCCTCCTGCCTTCAATCTTTCCCAGCATCAGGGTCTTTTCCAATGAGTTGGCTCTTTGCATAAGGAGGCCAAAGCACTGAAGCTTCAGCTTCAGCATCAGCCCTTCCAGTGAATATTCAGGGTTGGTTTCCTTTAGGATTGACTGGTTTGATCTCTCTGTTGTCCAAGGGACTCTCAAGAGGCTTCTCAGCACCACAACTTGAAAGTATCAATTCTTTGGTGCTCAGCCTTCTTTATGGGCAACTCTCACATTCATACATGACTATTGGAAAAACCACAGCTTTGACTATATGAACCTTTGTCAGCAAAGTAATGTCTCTGCTTTTTTAGCATGCTGTCTAGGTTTGTCAGTTTTTCTTCCAAGAAGCAAGTGTCTTTTAATTTCATGGCTGCAGTCACTGTCAGCAGTGATTTTGGAGCCCAAGAAAAGAAAATCTGTCACTGTTTCCACTGTTTCCCCATCTATTTGTCATGAAGTGATAGGACCAGATACCATGATCTTAGTTTTTTTAATGCTGAGTTTTAAGCCAGTCTTTTCACTCTCCTCTTTCACTCTCATCAAGAGGTTCTTTAGTTCCTCTTCACTTTCTGTCATTAGAGTGGTATCATCGGCATATCTGAGGTGGTTAATATTCCTCTCGGATAAATGACGGTACAGCCATACAAGAGAATATTATTATGCAACTGTTAAAAAGTAATACAGATCTTTATTCACCGTCACAGACAAATGAAATATTATTTAATCAGAAAAACAGGCTACAGAACAGCAATTATAGTTAAAGGGATCAAATGCAAAGATGCGCTGAAATGGGTTTATTTAAATAAAACTATACTCAGTCATGCTGTGTATGCCTGTAAGTGCCCAGACACACATGCACCAAAATGTGATTAAAGGTCATCTCCAAAGGGTGGAATTGCAGGTATATTTTATTATCTACTTTTTTTCCTGATAGTCTGAGTTTTCTGCAATGAGTACTTTTTTTTACAATGGAAACTATTTTTGTTTGGAGGAAATAAAAAGGTGCTGCCACTAATCAGTGAATGGAAGTAATGATATGCTTTATTCTACATAGATGCCGTTGTGGGGCTGGACAGGAAGGCAGTGAGACACAAAGCAAAACACTAAGAATCAATTAGCTGTGAGGACAACACCGGTAGCTCTGACTTTAGTATGTTACTAGGTGGAAAAGACTTGGAGTTATTATAGAGGGTACTCATATAAAAAAAAAGACTTAGACACTTAGGACTCCATACAAGCTTAAAAATTTCAGAGGGCAAATAAAAAGCTTCCAAATTTCAAACTACCAGCCCAACTACATGGTGTGGTGTCTAGAATTGCTTTCCTTTTCCTGCTATGCATGCATTTTTAATTAAAATAACTGCATAATAAAGGCAATTTTCATTCTGCTTGCACTGAAGTTCCCCTTTGGGTTCTCAAAGGAGTCTCTTTCAAATCATGTTCTTTCCGTCCTGCAAGATTTTTTAATTATCCAAATCTAGGGGTTTGAAGTTGTTAAGCATCTAAAAATGTGTCAGGCAACTTTCAAAAGTAAATTGTGGGAGGCATGACTCATTTAAAGATGAAAATTTACATGGATATCTAAAGAGTTTTTTTGTTTTCCAAATTTTATTTTAGAGAGAAATTCCAACACTGTTTCTAAGAGAATGAAAAGACCGTTATCTCCTCATTTTCTTTACTTTTGTGGTGTGAGTGTGAAAGTCACTCAGTCATGTCTGACTCTTTGTGACCCCATAGACTATACAGTCCGTGGAATTCTCCAGGTCAAAATACTGGAGTGGGTAGCCTTTCACTTCTCCAGGGGATCTTCCCAAACCAGGGATCAAACCGAGGTCTCCCACATTGCAGGCAGATTCTTTATCAGTTGAGCCACTAGGGAAGTGTGTCCTCTTTTCTCTGGTAATACCAAAGTAAATAGCATTTCGCCTATCCTAAATACGATAAAACTAGAGAAGTCTAGGCAATGATGCTTTACTGAGTCCATAATGCCTACCTTTTACTACTTAAAGGAAAAAACACACTTTTAGCCTTTGGGGAAAGAAAAATCAGAAACCGAGGAAACTTTACTACCTTTTATTTATTTACTTTTGCTAAGTGCTGTAATTGCTACACTAGATGATAAAATAACGTCTGTGGCGGATTTAAAAAAAAAAAAGCTCAGGCAGTACTTTGAGAATTGACACAATCCAGATGATTTTTTAGGACATTACATAATTGTGAACACCTGGAGAATTGCTGTGGGTGGTTGACGGAATTGGGAGTGTTATGTTTAAACTCAAGAATTGTGTATGTCTAATTAAGAAAGAAATCTGTAATTTGAAACAGGTGTTTTCTTAAAGGACTTGCAGTGCATCCTGGTCCTGCTGTGTCCTTTCCTCCTTCTGATCCTAAACTTTCTACGGGTTTTTACTAAATATTTATGCTTCCTTGTCAGTTCTTATTTGTTTGTGTTTGTATTTGGAAATGGAAAGACAAAAAACCCACAACAGTAATGAAAGAAAAACGTCACCTGCAGTATGAAGCTTAGAGAAGATGCACCTCTAGGAGTTATAAATTAATTCTGAAGAATTACAGCACCAAATAGTTTGCTGTTTCTTTCCGGATGGTATTTAGGAAGGAGAGTATCATGACTTCATTCACTGCTACAGATGCAAAATGTATTCTTTAAAAGAAAAAGTTTATATTCTAGATTAAACTCTGTTTTAATTTCCATTTGCCTTAAAATGGTGCTTTTATATTCCCTACTGGTAGCTGAGGAGGAAAAACAGAAAAACAAAACAAAAACATGGGTTAAGGTCATGGCTGATGAGAGAGGCCAGCAAGGAACATCTTGCGTAACTGAGGCGGCTAACTGATTTTCAAGGACAGAAACAGAATGCTTGAATCCATACAATTCAGGACCTAAGTTATTTTACAAAAATGTTTTAACTTCTTGAGCAATCACTGAGAAACCTGGAAATTGCACGCTATCCCTTTGTTGGCTCATCCAGTCCCAACCTCACAAAAATACCTTCACAAGTGCCAAAAGGTCGTTGCACAAAAGAGGAACAGATGAGCGACACTGTTTAGGTATTCAGCCAAGGGGCAAGCCCAAACCTTTAAAAGCTCTGCTGGGTCGTGCCTTGAAATTTCCTGTTACAACCCCGGAGGCGCCAGTGCTTCTGCGATCCTGCCAACACTGCCCCCTGCTGGCACAGCCCTGCCTCAAGAACCACTCAGGTACTGAGACCCTGGGTGGAATCTGGGCTTTGTTGGTTATTTACTAGGTGTGAGATGTGGGGTGAAATCCTTAACTTCTCCGAGGCTCGGTTTCTTCGTTTAAAACAGAGACCTAGGCCATGAGCTCACCAAGTGTGGTGAGGACTAACCCAGGTGATGTGTGCAAAACACACAAGTGTTCAGTAAGTTCTAGAATCAACACGTTTGCCACATTTCCTCGAGGCAAGATCCCGTTCATTGAGTCCTCTCTTGACCTCCCAGGAATGTATTTCCCTCAATATTCTCATGGTTTGCGTCCTCACTTCATTCAGGCCTCCATTTAAATGTCACTCCCTAAGAGAGGCCACCCCACAACCAGCCAATCTAACTGGTCAATCTAGTCTCAATCCTATTCTGATCATTTCTTCTTCCTAGCTTTTCCATGAAGGGCACTATATAATTAACATATAATTATATATTATATAATCATTTGGTTATTCATTGTCTGTCTTCCCTAAGAAAATGATACTTCCTGAAAGTTAGAACATATAGCTGACACTGAAGATTTGTGGAAGGAAGGAGGGGCAGCATCTTGTATTTGTATTTTGGCATTCACAAAGCATATGATCCTGCAAATATATTACCTACATGTTACTGATGAAAAAACTATGTCTTAATGTGATTACGGTTACACAATTAATAGTGGCAGAGCAAGGATTTAACATTTTCTGTCTCTGAAAATAAAACCATCTCACTCTCCCACGGTGTGCCACAAATGCTGGCATCATCTCGGCACTAATGGAGGTGTTGAAAGCACCGTGCCCGCCTTGGAGGAGAGCTGACGGGAGCTGCCAGAGTAGCCAGTGCTCCCACAACTGACTTGAGAGCAATTTTCCTTTTCTATTCTTCTGTTGTTCCCATTTGTAAGTCTCCCAAATCCACTAATTTTCCTTTCACTCTGAATAAAATTTCAGACATGCACATCAAGGTTCTATGATGATCACATTCCCAAATCTACTCAGGTTGGACTGCAAACTCTCAGAGAATCTTCCAGCTGCTTCGAGGAGCCCAGATTCAGAAACACCTTTCCTCTTCAAACCCCACTCAACCTTCTGGGGGAATCTCTTCAGACAAAGTACCCTAGGCTCCCCATGCCATCGTCTTGCCAACCTCTTAATTGATGTCACCTCCATTCTGTAAAACTGTAGTCAAGGCATTCACATCCACTGCCTCATCTCCCATGTTACACTGAAAGGGGCTCACGGGAACGATGTGCCAGCCTCTAGGATGACTCCAGTTTCCCACATATGCACCCAGCCGGTAAAGTGGGTCGGTCAAAGCACTGTTGCTTAACAGTGCCCTCTGCTGGTCGTTGTGATGTGTGCTGTTTAAATACTGGAGTGGGTTGCCATTTCCTTCTCCATTTCTAAAATCAGTTCTCACCAAACCAGAGATGTGTTGTGAAAAGATTTACTGGTAACTAAGACTATCTTCTAGCCTGAGCACATTGTCTCTGCTCAAAGATCACATGTCCACATAGCAGGCTGCCCCCTAGTCATTAAGGGAGGCGCTGTGTTGTGGAGTAGAACAGCAGCCTCTAGTTAAAAGTTGTTAAGGCCAACACTGAAGAAAGAAGGCCTGGAAACATTCCTCCACACACATGGTCCTAGGCAGGCCTGGGTGCACAAGGCTCTTACAGAGACAGATTTAAGGGAATCCTGTCAATTTCCCTCGTTTTAATATTTTGTTAAAATTTCATTATAATATTTAATTAATGCTGACACTTTTTGATGGGTGATTTCTTATTCCAGATTCAATTCATTGTAAGGATTTAATTTCTGAAACTCCCTGTGAATGTGTTCATTGCACTTGTGCTACTGGGACACAGTTCTCACGATTTTGGCCTTCAAGAAGCAATAAAACACTTTATAATAAGGGGGTCTAATGGAGGGATTTTGTCTTTGTCTTTTTAAATTTTTAATTTTGAAATATTTTAAAATCTCTTTCTCTTTTTATTTCATTGCAGCCTGCAGAAGAGACAATGTCATCACAAACTCATTAATGGGTAGTTAGAAAGCACCCAGAAGGAACGCAATGATTATCCCTTCCCTACTTTCAGGGAACAACTGGCAATTCCAGCAGGGGAAACACTACCGAAATAGGCAGCTTAGAGGAACAAATGCTAAACAGAAGTACGATTAGCCACACTGGAAAGAGAGAATTAAGATCAATTTTGATGATGAAGAATCTAGAGGAATAGGGGAGTAATTCATGGAGGAGGCAGCACTCCCACCCCCACCAGCTAGTCCTTAAAAGACTGAAATATCGGTCATGTTGATGTTTGGTAGAAACCAACACAATACTGTAAAGTGATTATCCTCCAACTAAACAAATTTTTTTAAAGCCTGAAATATTGGTAAAAAGCTGGTGTGGCTGGGACAAACCAGTGTACAGGATGAGGAAAAGAATCTTTAGGTTGTAGTAAAAGGTCACAAACAAATAAAGCACCATTTTGTTAACTATCACGTTACTCCTAGATCACGAACATCTCCTTGCTGCTGCTGCTGCTAGGTCACTTCAGTCGTGTCCGACTCCATGCGACCCCATAGATGGCAGCCCACCAGAATCCCCGTCCCTGGGATTCTGCAGGCAAGAACACTGGAGTCGGTTGCCATTTTCTTCTCCAATGCATGAAAGTGAAAAGTGAAAGTGAAGTTGCTCAGTCATGTACGACTCTTCGCGACCCCATGGACTGCAGCCTACCAGGCTCCTCCATTCATGGGATTTTGCAGGCAAGAGTACTGGAGTGGGGTGCCATCGCCTTCTCTGCTCCTTGTTGCTACAAGAAGTTAAATGACTGGCCAAGTATCCAGACAGTCAACCAACCCAATCTACTTCCTCATTATACTCGAAGTTCAGAGAAGTGAGAGTACTACTTTGCACTTACAGGCAGGAAAATCAAGTCCCTGAACCATGAAAGCACTGGGTCCCACACTAAGTAACAGAGGTAGAATGAGGTATAGAATGGAAACTTTGTTCCAGAAGCAGCAGCATGGAAGAGGGGACAGGTGTGGGCCCGGATTAGATGAACCCACCTGCCTTGTATGGACTGTGTGTGAGCTTGACTAGTCACTGTTTCTTTGGCCTCTGTTTCCTCATCTGTAAAATGGGGAGCTAACAATTCCTGCTTTCAGGGTTGCTGGGAGGTTTAGAGGTAATGTAGAGAAAGCATGTGAAGTTTCTCATAAAACATGTAGCTAATATTATTGCATGACAAATTTCCTATGCATTTAATCTTGTGTGGTCAGGCATTTCATTTGGAGTCTACTGATGGATAACTTTGAAGAATCTTTCTTTGCTCTGGTGTTGAACATTTGGAAAAAGCTTTTTGTCCTATAATGGTCTATGCTAATTCATTCTAGACTTATTTTTAGTCTCAATGAAGAAGCGTTATTTTATATTTGGTAACATAAAAGAATGTTTAAAGACTAGTTTATAGTCTTTATTACACCCCCTTGAATTTGTCTACTTACGAACTGTAGGAATGTAGTCTTTCAGACATGAATGGTTTCTGTCTATAACTGTAATTGGGTAGGAGTGGGGCAGATGGGGAAATTTGTTGGAATTTACTTGGACTACTTTTGAAGAACATTTCCATTAAACTGCCACTTTCCCTCATGTGACCTATGCTGGGAAACGGTCATGGGCGCTGCAGGATATTCAGCGGCATTCCCAGCTTCTGCACACCAGATGGCAGTAGCACCATCCAGTTGGTATGACCAGCATGGTCTCCAGAAATTGCCACAAGACGCTGGGAAGCAAAATCACGCCTAGTTTGAGAACCACTGGCACACTTTAAAAACCAGACTTTTAGACTAAAGATGGTTCTAATTTCAAAATGACTGCATTAACCCGGGAGCTTCAGGATATAAATATTGGCCTTTCATTCATAACTAGAGATCCAGCTTGGCTTTGAAGACCTTCTCCAGTGATGGCCCGATCTACAGCTTTAGATCATGCCCTGCCCTACACATCCAATTTTTAATTCTACCTAAACTAATCCCTGGTTTTAGTTCATCCCCATACTATGCCCCGTACTTTTTCCTCTGCTGTCCAGACAGTCATCTAACTTATCCCTTACAGTTTTACTAAATGGCCAAACTTTTCCTGAAGCCCTGCCAGACCTGTTAGAAATGCTAGCTTCTCCCCCCGAACACGAAACTTCAGGCACTGGACCACTCTTGTTCCTCCTTAATTATTTTCTCTCTTTCTTGCAAACTGAAAGTCCTCTGCCCCCACTTCTAAACTCACTGGTGTGCTTCCATGTGCACATAAACACAATTTTAATTTCCTTTTGGACAGGGAACATACTGTAGAGGAGAAAGTTATGTTTTTTAATTTGAACCCCTATTTTAAATTTCATGGGCACCTCTAATGGTACACAAATATTTCCTAGAAAAAGCTGCCCTAAGATCACACCCTCCCTTCCACTCTCGCATATATTATTAACTTATTTGATTGACCAGAATAGAACACAAACCAGGTTAATTTTATGTGGCAGGGGCAGACCCACAAGAGTTCCTGGAGAGCAAGTGAGCATCAGGTCCTTCACTAACCACAAGAGCACTGTTTAATCTTCAAATATAGCAAGTGAACAGGGAATTTCAAAAATATCAACATTTGAAATAACCAATACACATGGTTCAAAATTCTAATGGCACAAAGAGAAAAAGAATGAAAATTAATTCTTTCCCACTCTCCCTCACCACCAGTAACCTTCTTCTGAAGGCACATTACCAGCTTCTTGGTTATTCTTTCAGAGATAATCTAGACCTAGAATCTACCCAAGAGTCAAAGTATCAGTGGAAACCACTTATATGCTGTCCATCAAGAGATGAGTGGATAAACAAAGCGTGACATAGCCATATAATGGACTATTAGTCAGCCATTAAAAAGAATAAGGTTCTGATATGGACTACTATAGATGAACTTTGAAAACATCATGCTGAGTGAAAGAAGCCAGTCACAAAAGACCACGGACTGTATAATTCCTTTTATATGAAGTGTCTAGAATAGGCAAATTCATAGAAACACAGTGTGGTTGCCAGAGGTTTGGGGAAGTGGCAGTGCGGAGTGACTGCAAATGGGCAAGGGCTGTCTTTTGGGGGGTGATGGAAACAGCTGGAGTCAGTGGCAACAGCCGTACAATCTTAGGAATATACTGCTGCTACTGCTGCTCAGTAGCTCAGTCGTGTCCAACTCTTTGCAACCCCATGGACTACAGCCCGCCAGGCTCCTCTGTCCATGGGATTTCCCAGGCAAGAATACTGGAGTGGGTTGCCATTTCCTTCTCCAGGAGATCTTCCCGACCCAAGGATCAAAACTGGGTCTCTTGCATTGGCAGAATTCTTTACTTCTGAGCCATCTGGGAAGCTTAGGAATACATAAAAGTCACTAGATTTTCAAAAAAGCTTTGTGGATGTACATTTGTGCCTGTCATTGTGTATTCATTCTCTAACAACCATCTTCTATTATCGCTGTGACTTTTGAGACTTTGTTTTCTTCGCATCAGTGTAGTCTGTGGAAGTCACCATCCATTCAAATAATCCATCTTGCACACAATAAATAATAGACCATTTTGTAAAAGAGAATAAAGGTATAGTCTTTGCTCTTTATACAAGCCCTACATCATGCCAGAACAAGCTTGTACTTTGCCTCTGCTGCTTTCCAGCTATCACAGAGATTCTTCTTCATCAGGACCTATCACGCTGCGGCATTCTTCTAACAGCTGGGTTGTATGTTACTGTATGGACACATCCAAGGAGACCACTAATTCTCAACTGGGGACAATGTGGCGGCCCCCCTGCCCAAAGAAGACAGTTGGCAGTATCTAGAAACATGTTTTGTTGCCACCACTGGAGGTAAATAGGTACTATTAGCATCTGGTGAGAAGAGGAAGGGGATGCTGCTAAACATCCAAAAATGCACAGCTCCCCCTCCCTCCCACATCAAAGAATGCTCCACTCAAAATAGCAGTAGTACTAAGGGTGATAAACCTCCATTTAAACAGACCATGATTCATGAAAATGTAAACTGTTTATAACATCTGCTTTTACAATGTTGCATAATATTCCAACTTTCAGGTATATAATAATTTCCTGATATATAATCTCCACATATATAATCACTCCCCTTTATTTTAGATACTTTGTTCCTTTTTTTAACTTTTTAATATTGCACTGGAAGAAACACTTGTATAACAAGCCACTGTTCTCACATTGGGCTTTTTTTTTTTTCAGGAAATTATTAGATTGCTATAAGTAAGGTAACTGGGTTAAAGGAGAATATGTTTTTGCCCTGGAATTATATGGGGCTCTTACTGTTATTATGAATGGGATTCCCCTACATTATATCTAGTTATTGCCTT
The DNA here is from genome assembly GCF_032405125.1 of Capricornis sumatraensis. Taxonomy (NCBI): domain Eukaryota; kingdom Metazoa; phylum Chordata; class Mammalia; order Artiodactyla; family Bovidae; genus Capricornis; species Capricornis sumatraensis. Next base: position 132,046,579 of record NC_091092.1, on the reverse strand, counting down.
TGTGCAGGAAAGTAGGTGGCTTTCACAGTTATTTTCTATCCAGCCATTTACTTTTTTTTCTCTTTGTCTGTACCACATGGCATGTGGGACCTCAGTTCCCCAAACAGGGTTTGAACCTGTGCACCCTGCATTGGAAGGTGGAGTCTTACCCACTGGACCACCAGGGAAGTACCTATCTGGCCATTTAAGTAAGACACTTTTGGTTGATGTTCTTAGCATGGCGGTGCCAAGGGGTGTCCTCGAATGAGGGAGACTTTAGTGTCCTTTCTATAATCTATTAGTGTTACCCTCAATTCATGCCAAGTAAACACACGCACTAACATCCATCCATACGCTGAGCTGTGACCGTAATTTCCTCCTCCAATCACATCACCACCCAAAGCTGGATGTAGCCACCATGGGTTAGGGTTAGGGTTCCCACAAGAATTTGTTTCCTCCTCCTTTCCAAGAGGCATAACTCTTATTAATGGCCTCAAAGCTGCCAGAACCATATTCAATCACGACAGTGCTGGTGGACATTCTCATCTTTTTCCTCACAGTGTCAGGAACTTGTCAATACCTCCATGTTAAGAGATGACAGAGGATGTTCCTTGAACAATAGTCTTTCTGATGTTCAGAAAATATCCTTCTTTCCTAGTTTTCCTATTTTTTCCTTTCCAGAATAGATTTTGAATTCAACTAAACTCTTATTTTTTTCCAGCTTTGATTCAACAATGGTATGCTTTGGGTTTGAAAGTACAATGAGTTAGTAAAAACAGGTTGCGTGGGAGACAGGAGGTTTGGATCCAGCTGTAAGTTTTAGGTATGAATCACCAGAACCCTACCCTTCCTCTCAGGATATTGTTCAGGGGTTGCATGCAAATGCCACTGGCTGCCAACCAGTAAACGTTAAGTGTGGCTTTTCTGATGGGCACACCCCTGGAAATACAGCAGGTCTGTTCTCCTGAACAAGATTAAAGAACCTGCTGAGGCTTGTAAAAAACGTGATAAAACATTTCTAAGCCCAGCTAAGGAAAGAATGGACCAGATCATCCTAAAACAGCCCTGCGAAGCAGGCAGGACGGTTACTCCTAACCATCCTTCAGTTGAAGCAGGAGTGACCAACAGCATTGGTTTCTCCAGGACCAAGGGGTTCCCAGGAACACAGGTCTTTCAGTGCTAAAACCTGGAAGGTCCCAAGGCTATAATTTAAAGGATGAATTTAAAAGGCACAAAATGTGTTTCTTCTCAGGGCAGGTGAAGGGTTCATCAACGGTGTGTGAACTTGAAGTACTTCTCTTTCAGGCGAAACTAAACCTGGGCAGGGTGTGGATTAAAAAGGAAGAGTGCTGTGCATTTTGTCAGATGGTTCTTTGTTTCTGACCATTGAGAGTTGCCCTAAACAAATGAAGATATCAGGCCAGACCAGAAATAGGTGACTGGAAAATCATTCTGCCCTTTACCACAAGCCTTTTCACAACAATGCTTCCCGGAGTACAAACTCCAGGCAGGAAATACTGCATACGTTTTCCCCTTTGTCTTGGGACCACCAGCTGTGCCTTTTCCTCCAGGGTCTTCCTTCTTCCTAAAGTTTCCTGCAAGTTTTTAACAGAAAATACCTCACTATCCAAAGTGAAGAGTTAAATTTTAGAAAATAATTAGCCATTAACTCAATAAAATCAGGTTCTTGCTCTTGGCTCACAGTTATATTTCTTGAATAAAGAAGATGTGGTATACACACACACACATATATAAAAATACACAATGGAATACTACTCAGCAATAAAAAGGAATGAAATAATGCCATTTTTGCAGCAACACAGATGCAACTAGAGATTATCATACTAAATAAGTCAAGAAGAGAAAGACAAATACCATATGATATCACTTTCACGTGGAATCTAAAATATGACACAAATGAACTTATCCACTCCTGCAGTGGAAGCATGGAGTCCTAACCACTAGACTGCCATGGAATTCCCTGTAGATTTTTGAAGCTCATATTAAAAGACAGCTGAAACTTGGGTTACCTATACTCTTGGGGGAAACTCTTGAGGGAAACAGCTGATTCTAGTTATTCACAGTAGTGATATTCTATTTCTGCTTATTTAACTTATATGCAGAGTACAGATGTGGGAAGATTGCGGGCCTGGCGTCCTGAGGTGCACGGGTCACGGTGCTCTTTAGCCCACCTGCATCCCACCTCCCGGGGTCGCACCAGTCCAACCCCCACCAACTCCCCTACCCCCTGGGGCCCCACGTGTTGTGTTGGGGGGAGCAGCGCCCAAGCGGAGTGGGAGGACGCGGGAGAGCTCTCGGGGGTGCAAGGCGAGAAGCAGCTGGCTGGGCAGCATGAGTCAGCAGCGGCTGGCGTGGAAGCCGCCCAGCCTGCTTGTGGACCTGGCGGGGACTGCACCGCCGCTGCCATGACCCTGTCAACGTGGAGCGCTGCTGCCATAAAAAATAAGAATTAACTTAGAAGATAATGTACAATGTGTCTCCATGAGAAAAGCACTAAAAGTGAAGAGACCTCATTTTGATGTATCACTGGTTTATTTAACTCGAAAATTTATGGATCTTGTCAGATCTGCTCCTGGGAGCATTCTTAAACAAGTTTGCAACAAAACTGGGAGTACAAAAACAGTGTATGACATCACCGTCTTGAAATTGACCTGGTTGAAAAGAAGTCTAAGAACCATATTCGATGGATAGGATAGGATCTGACCTTAGAAGCTGCAGGAGGAGCTGTGTGACTTATCAGTAATGGAAGATGCCCTAGATTAGTTAATTAAGCATTGTGCTCAGCAACTGTTCAACAGATGACAAAGAAAATGAAAGACTAGCATATGTGACGTATCAAGACATTCACAGCATCCAAGCCCTCCATTAACAGATTGTAACTGCAGTTAAAGCGCTGGCAGAAATCAGACTGGATGTTCCAGCTCCCAGATAGGATTCGATCACAGTACGTATCAGGTGCACCAAAGGACTCATTGACGTTTATTTATGCGAAGTGGAGCAGGGTTCCCACTCAAGTAATAAAACGTCAGACAGTGTAGGAACCTCTTCATCCAAAAGCAAGCCTCTGGAGCACCCTCAACCTGATAAAGAAAAAAATCCTCCACAGCAAAGTGAAGAAGTGCTTGAAGCGGCCAACTGATGGTGTCTGAGGTACTGTGCACTGAGTCTCTCGGACTCCTGTGTGGACGAAGATCCTCAGAGCAATAAATCATCCCTGCCATTTTCTCAGCACTTCGCTCCTTTGATTCCTGTATAATGACGGCTTCTGCATTTGAAAACAGCTCTTTTTATAATTATTCACTGCTTTTTTGCCAGTGAAGCAGTCATCTTGCCTACAGAAATTACTGAATCACATGACTATCACTGAAACAGATGGGCAGGCTGGGTGGACAGCTCCTCGTGGACTCTGCCCTTTGCCATGTGTAACACATGTCATCACAAAAAAAGTTGCTTTACACAGTTTCATGTCTGTGTGGATGGGTGTGCACACGAACCTGACATCTTTGTACATATTTGTATGTCTAGATCACTTCTGAAATACGTCTGAGTGAGACTGTTCACCCTTGTACAGCCAAAATAATGTAAACATATTCTCTACTTTCCATGGTATCTGACTTATTAGAATCCTCCGAATGAGGGTTCAGTCAGTTCAGTCGCTCAGTCGTGTCCGACTCTTTGCGACCCCATGAATCGCAGCATGCCAGGCCTCCCTGTCCATCACCAACTCCCAGAGTTCACTCAGACTCACATCCATCGAAGTCAGTGATGCCATCCAGCCATCTCATCCTCTGTCGTCCCCTTCTCCTCCTGCCCCCAATCCCTCCCAGCATCAGAGTCTTTTCCAGTGAGTCAACTCTTCGCATGAGGTGGCCAAAGTACTGGAGTTTCAGCTTTAGCATCAGTCCTCCCAATGAACACCCAGGACTGATCTCCTTCAGAATGGACTGGCTGGACCTCCTTGCAGTCCAAGGGACTCTCAAGAGTCTTCTCCAACACCACAGTTCAAAAGCATCAATTCTTTGGCTCTCAGCTTTCTTCACAGTCCAACTCTGAGGAGAGTTTTTCCCCTAACTTCTACATGTAGAAGTATCATAAAAGTGTGTGCAGTTGAAGTTTGTGGACTTAATGTGAGTGTTTCAGTGTGGTTTCCCAGTGCTAAAATGGGACTTCAGGCTCCCTACAGAGCCATTGTGTCCAAGCAGACTGGTGACATGCCCCAAGCTTTGGGGACAAGTGTAGAAATGCCATCAGCTCACGACTGAATTCCTTGCAAGACATGAATTCAGTCATGGTGACAGTTGAAAACTGTTAACCTTATTTTGCAAGATTTTGTAATATGTTTCTGTATGCAGCCTTGCTCCTCAACCAGAGGGGTTTATTTACGATGAGTCAGTGGTCCCCTGCCCTCTCTCTAGCTCTAGTCCCACATTCCCAAGCACCTCGCTCTTTCTACCTCATTAGGTAAGTCATTATCGCTCTGTGCCTCAGTTTACTCAGTAGTTTACCATTAGACTGTGAGCTCCTTGAGGGACTTTGTCTTAATCATTGTTAAGCCTAGCACTTTGGCCACTCCTGGCAATTGAAAAGTGCTCGATAAATGTTTGAATAAATCAGGTGAGTGAGTGAGTGAATGGTAGAATTAGACTGATAATACTTGGCTCATACCATACATACAAGATTCTTATATTGTTCAGATTCATATTTTAAACTTCTCCCACTTTCAAAGAAAGAATTGAAGCAATGTGAGATTAGGACCATGTAGAAAAGAGTTAGCTTAGGAATAAAAAATCAACACCTCCGAGCTCCAGTGGCTTTTGCAGTCCTGTCCCTCACCTGAACACCAGCCTCCTCCCTTCTCACAGTCCATACTGGCTGCCTCTGCAGGCCTTGGCCATGAGGCAGAAGTTGTGTGTATAGGTCAAGTGTTCCGCGGAGGATTCCAGACTCTGCATCATAGATTTGGCAGCTGTCAGTTACGTGTGATGGCTAAACATGAAAGTGGATGAGGCCACCTAATGAGAGGGTATCAGCAGGAGAAGAGGAAAGGCCCATTAGCATTTATTTTAAGGGGAGGTACCCACTCCAGTTTCTTGCCTGGAGATTTCCATGGGGGTCACTGAGTCGGATGCGACTGAGCAACTGAACACTTTCACTTTCACCAAAGAAAAAGCCTTTCCCAAGAGAGAAAAAAGAGGAGGGGAAAAAATGGCTGAAGAAGGTGGTGTCCCCAGAACCCACAAACGAAGTATGGCCACAGGTGATAGCGTTGTTTCTAGGCAGCAGTTCCTTACTTGTGAAATGTGACAAGTGTTCTACTTTGCAAATTGTTCTGAGAGCAAAAGAAGATCGTGTAAACAAAAGCCCTCTGTAAACTGTAGATATGTTACATAAATGAATCTTTTTCATCAAAAAAAAAAAATACATGCAGAGTACATCATGAGAAACACTGGGATGGATGAAGCACAAACTGGAATCAAGATTGCTGGAAGAAATATCAATAACCTCAGATATGCAGATGACACCAGGAAGTGAAGAAGAACTAAAGAGCCTCTTGATGAAAGAAGACAGTGAAAAAGTTGGCTTAAAACTCAACATTCAGAAAACTAAGATCATAGCACCTGGTCCCATCACTTCATGGCAAATAGATGGGGAAACAGTGGAAACCAGTGAGAGACTTTGTTTTCTTGGGCTCCAAAATCACTGCAGATGGTGACTGCAGCCATGAAATTAAAAGATGCTTGCTCCTTGGAAGAAAAGCTATGACCAATCTAGACAGCATATTAAAAAGCAGAGACATTACTTTGCCAACAAAGGTCCGTCTAGTCAAAGCTATGGTTTTTCCAGTAGTCATGTATGGACGTGAGAGTTGGACTATAAAGAAAGCTAAGTGCCAAAGAATTGACGCTTTTGAACTATGGTGTTGGAGAAGACTCCTGAGGGTCCCTTGGACTGTAAGGAGATCCAACCAGTCAATCCTAAAGGAAATCAGTCCTGAATATTCACTGGAAGGACAGATGCTGAAGCTGAAACTCCAATACTTTGGCCACCTGATGTGAAGAACTGACTCATTGGAAAAGACCCTGATGCTGGGAAAGATTGAGGGCAGGAGGAGAAGGGGATGACAGAGGATGAGATGGTTGGATGGCATCACTGACTCAATGGACATTAGTTTGAGTAAACTCCGGGAGTTGGTGATGGACAGGGAGGCCTGGAATGCTGCAGCCCATGGGGTAGCAGAGTCAGACATGACTGAGCAACTAAACTGAACTGAACTGATGTTCTAATAAGTTGCCAGGATCACAGAGTGACCCAACACTGAACCATTGCTCTGGGGGAAATACAAGGTTAGGTTCCTGCAAGCCTCCAGTCACAACCAAGAATCAATACATAACCTTCTGTTTCCTGGTGGCTCAGATGGTAAAGCGTCTGCCTGCAATGCGGGAGACCCGGGTTTGATCCCTGGGTTGGGAAGATCTTCTGGAGAAGGAAACGGCAACCCACTGCAGTACTCTTGCCTGGAGAATCCCATGGGCGGAGGAGCCTGGTAGGCTATAGTCCATGAGGTCACAAAGAGTCGGACACGACTGAGCGACTTCACTTATTGACTATACATTGTTGACTGATTAACACTGAACTCAGGGCCAACAGCACTACATCTCAGGCCTGAAGAAGCTTCTCCAACACATACTTTCTCCAAAAGGCACCTTACAGGCATCTTGTGCTTAGGAATACTGAACAGCACTTCACTATGCCTGGGGGCATTTAAAACAGCAAGGTCACCAACAAAAAGCACAAAATGTGGCACTAAATTGGCCTCAGGAAGGACACTTGTTTGCAGCAGGAGAGTTGAAGCAAGAAGGCAGAGCGTTGTCTTGTTCACCCTCAGCTGGGAGTGCGTGCATACCCACAAATGGTGCAAGCACCACTGCTGCTGCTGCTGCTCAGTCGCTTCAGTCGTATCTGACTCTGTGCAACCCCATAGACGGCAGCCCACCAGGCTCCTCCGTCCCTGGGATTCTCCAGGCAAGAACACTGGAGTGGGTTGCCATTTCCTTCTCCAATGCAGGAAAGTGAAAAGTCAAAAGTGAAGTTGCTCAGTCATGTCTGACTCTTAGCGACCCCATGGACTGCAGCCTACCAGGCTCCTCTGTCCATAGGATTTTCCAGGCAGGAGTACTAGAGTGGGTCACCATTGCAAGCACCACAGTTATGAATAAATTTAGGAGTAGGTGAATTCGCTGATCCAGAATCTAGATGATGAGGACTGCCTGTAATAACAAATACACTTTTATGGAAAATTCTTACTCACAAGAGTCAAATACCAATATTCTACCACTGAACCCTTTCCCAGAGTAGTTTAACACTGAGTGCCTTACAACTTATAAACTGTCATTTAGAAAGGAAATTAAATCTCCTTTCCATAATGGATAAGAAAGTGATAGCTTTCATCATTCATTTTATTTAATGTATTTATCATCTTTAGCAAAATCCATCTCTTTTTATTATTCAATTAAATTCAGCCAAGCAAGAGAGAATCTCCACCAGGAGAACATGGAGATGGGCAGGATGATATGAGATAAAGAAACTTACAATCCTCTTGGGTACGGGAGGGGAGGTTCAGAAAATTCATTTTAGTACAAGTGGAATATGATCAAGGCCACCATAAAGATCTAACATGTATGAGACTGGAAAAAATCTAATGCTATGGAGGCCAAATGAAGGAGAAAGGGTATCCTCTTGGGACTGTCTGGAAGATATGAAGGAGATGGTAAGATCTGAAAAGATCTTGAAGGATTAGTAAAATGGCAGCTGGAGCTGTGGGATGGGGTGTTGAGAATGTCTTGATACCAGAAGCAGAAGAGCACAGCAGGGAGACCTGCTCTGGGATCTGGGTGAGAACTCAGCATGCACGTAGGGGAGGAGGAAGGCATGGTTTCCACTTTTGCTGTAAAGCAAGGCACAGTGGTCCTGAAGTGATCACAGAGAAGAGAAGTGGAAGGCAAATGGCTAAGTGAGAAAGGGAAATCCATCCGATGATCTTAATCCTTCACTGTTTTCAGAAGCTTCTAGGTTTATTCTATTTTCACACTGCAGTGGTTAACTCTTTACCTGTTCATCTTTCACCTCCTTAACTGGACAACATCCTAGATGTAAGCTTCCCTGGTGGCTCAGCTGGTAAACATTCTGCCTGCGATGCGGGAGACCTGGTTCAATCCCTGGGTTGGGAAGATCCCTTGAAGAAGGGAATGGCTACCCACTCCAGTATTCTGGCCTGAAGAATTCCATGGACTGTAGCTTGAAAGTGAAAGTCACTCAGTCGGACATAACTGAGTGACTTTCACTTTCAAGCAGCGGTCATGCCTCATTCTTCCTTAGCTTCCCTCCCTCTGCCTCTGTCCTCTCCCTAACACACACACACACACGCACACACGCACGCACGTGCGCACACGCGCACACGCACACACCACCCCCACCCCCCACCCCCTAACATACAAAAGATGACCTGAACCATGGCTTCATGTCACCACACATCAATAAATAGTTATTCATTCAGTAATGGGCTTGACAAACACACTAAGCCCTGGTCTGTCTTCCTCAGGGAGGAGGTGACTAAACTTTGTTAGGAACTGTCCCTACATTTTCCCTGCAATACATGTGTCGGGAAGATTCCCTGGAGAAGGGAATGGCAACTCACTCCAGTATTCCTGCCTGAAGAATTGCATGGACAACATAAAACAGATACTATTAATAAAACTCTGCTAACAGCCAGTATATAGCCAGGAACTTATAGATTAACTTTGGCCTATTATTTGTTGCTTCTAAATTTGAATCTTCTATTAGAAGAGAGTATTAAAGAACAGAGGTAAATTTTAAAATACACACTTTTGCAGTCAAATTGTTTTACTTACTGTTTCAAAACCTCGGTGTGGGTGATCAGGAAATCCACCTGGTCTACCGCCTTTAAATTCATCAAATAGTAAAAATGGATCCAGATTTTTTAACTGAAATAAAAATAAAACCCAGCAGATTAGATGTACCTTTTAAGTCACACTACTTGGGGCTACATTCATAAACAGATCTAATGAATCTCATTAAAAACAACTTGGCTAATAAGCAATTTTTTGCAATACAAAATGCTTTCAGGAAACAACTCCTTATACACACACACACACACACACACACACACACACAGAGTCACTAAGTTAATCAGTTGACATTTTATGAGAAGTGGACAAATGATTCATGATCATCTAAGATCTAAGTAGTCAAGCACAAACAAGATACAGTCCAAAAAGATTCATAATCTCATGGGAGAACACACTAGAACATCAATTACTGTGCTATGATGATAAATGCTCTGGACGAAGTTAACATATAGGAGAATGGGGAGACATTAGGGCAGGTTCAACCAGGGAGGTGTCACTTGAGCTGAGTCTTGAAGTACATATATGTAGAAGTTAATCAAAAAGAAGCAGGAGGAGGAGGAATATTCTAAATAAAAGAGCAGAGAAACAGCTTGGTAAGATTGAAAACCTGTGAGGAAACTACTCTTGTGAATGAAAAATGCACATGGAACTATGATGAGAGATGGGCTGAGGACCGAGGTCAAATCATAAAGGAGTTTGGGTTTTACCCTGAAGGTGATGGGTTTAATCAGGTTGAGATGATAAGTTCTAGAAAGACCATTCTAGCATATATGTGGAAGATGGTCTGGAAAAGAAAGAGATGAGAGGCAAAGAGTATTTAGAAGGTGCTTTCAACAGTCTAGCTCAGTTGGTAAAGAATTCGCCTGCAATGCAGAAGACCCCCAGTTCAATTCCTGGGTCAGGAAGATCCGCTAGAGAAGGGATAGGCTACCCACTCCAGTATTCTTGGGCTTCCCTGGTGGCTCAGCTGGTAAAGAATACGCCTGCAATGTGGGAGACCTGGGTTTGATCCCTCGGTTGGGAAGATCCCCTGGAGAAGGGAAAGGCTACACACTCCAGTATTCTGGCCTGGAGAATTCCACGGACTGTATAGTTCATGGGGTCGCAAAGAGTTGGACACAACTGAGCGACATTCACTTTCAGTTTTCAACAGTCTGGGCAACAACAAAGGCCAGGTCTAAGGCAATGGCAGTAGTGATGGAGAATGGGAAAAAGGAAGAGCATTAGATCACTTCCAAATTTCTAGCTATGGGGCCTGGGAGGGTGGTAAGGCTATCCAGAAATACAAGAAACATAACAGAAGGAGCCCTGAAGCAGGCATGGTGACTTCATTCTAGGTCACATTGAGTTTGAGATATGTATATAAATGATATATATAAACAGTACTATGAATATTCAGTGTCTAGTATACTGTGCAAAAACTAGACAGCAAATGAAGATAAATCTTGAGCCCAAGTGAGAGGCAAAAGCAGAGCTGGCTGTCATCAGCATATCTTTATGGTCACCTTGGTTATACTTGGCCATTTGCTATTCTACACAAATTTTAGAAAACATCTACAAACAAAAATGTTGGACTTTTGGTTGGAATTACTTTAAATGTATGGATCAATTTGGGGAGAAATGATATTTATGTAGTATTGAGTTTTCCTATTCATAAACATGGTTACTTCCATCTATTTAGGTCTTTGAAATGTCTTTCAATAGGATTTATAATTTTCTCCATACAGATTTTGCATATATGAAACTTTTTTCTGGGTAACATACATTTTATGGTATTATAAATAATATATTTGAGATATAATTGACACATATTAGTTTTATATGTACAAGGTAATGATTTGATATTTGTAAATACTGTGAAATGATCACACACTACCATCTGTCCCTATAAAAAAGTATGAAAAAATGAATATTTTTTAACAGTCTGCTGCTAGGGATCAAAAATGTGAATAGAAGGACTTTCCCGGTGGTCTAATGTTTAAGAGTTCACGCTTCTACCACAGGAGACACAGGTTCAATTCCTTGTCATGAACTAAGATCCTACATGCCATATGGCATGGCAAAAAATAAAATAAAAAAATTTTTAAAAAGAAGTGTGACTAGAAAGGTGATTTTGAACACTGCTAAGCTCTTATTGATTTTAATAATTCATCTGTAGCTTCTGTTGGATTTTCTTTGCAGACATTCATATCACCAGTATATTTTTTTGGTTTTATTTAGTTATTTTTATTTATTTTAATTGGAGGCTAATTACTTTACAATATTGTAGTGGGTTTTGCCATACATTCACATGAATCAGCCATGTGTTCCCCATCCTGAACCCTGCTCCCACCTCCCTCCCCATCCCATACCTCAGGGTCATGCCAGTGCACCAGCCCTGAGCACCTGGTCTCATGCATTGAACCTGGACTGGTGATCTATTTCACATATGATAATATACATGTTTCAGTGCTATTCTCTCAAATCATCCCACCCTCGCCTTTTCCCACAGAGTCCAAAAGTCTTTACATCTGTGTCTCTTTTGCTGTCTTGCATATAGGGTCATCGTTACCATCTTTCTAAATTCCATATATATGTGTTAATATACTCTATTGGTGTTTTTCTTTCTGACTTACTTCACTCTGTATAATCGGCTCCAGTTTCATCCACCTCATTAGAACTGATTCAAATGTATTCTTTTTAATGGTTGAGTAATATTCCATTGTGTATATGTACCACAGCTTTCTTATCCATTCGTCTGCTGATGGACATCTAGGTTGCTTCCACATCCTGGCTATCGTAAACAGTGCTGTGATGAACATTTCACCAGTGTATTTTATCAATAAGCTTTTGACCAACAGTTTACAAAGTATTGGGTTGGCCAAAAAGTTCTTTTGGTGTTTTCCACACCATCTTACCACTCAGTTCAGTGGCTTGGTCGTGTCCGACTCTTTGCGACCCCATGGACTGTAACACGCCAGACTTCCCTGTCCATCACCAACTCCCGGAGCTTGCTCAAACTCATGTCCATCCAGTTGGTGATCCATCCAACCATCTCATCCTCTGTTGTCCCCTTCTCCTCCTTTCCAATGAGTCAATTCTTCACATCAGGTGGCCAAAATATTGCAGTTTCAGCATTAGTCCTTCCAATGAGTATTCAGTACTGATTTCCTTCAGGATTGATTGGTTTGATCTCCCTGCAGTCCAAAGGACTCTCAAGATTCTTCAACACCACAGTTCAAAAGCACTGATTCTTCAGCACTCAGCTTTCTTTATGGTCCAACTCTCACATCCATAAATGACCACGGGAAAAACCATAGCTTTGACTAGATGGACCTTTGTTGGCAAAGTAATGACTCTGCTTTTTAATAATGCTATCTAGGTTGGTCATAGCTTTTCTTCCAGGGACCAAGCATCTTTTAATTTCACAGCTGCAGTCACCATCTGCAGTGATTTTGGAGCCCAAGAAAATACAAGTCTCTCACTGTTTCCATTGTTTGCCCATCTATTTGCCATGAAGTGATGGGACCAGATGCCATGATCTTAGTTTTTTGAATGTTGAGTTTTAAGCCAACTTTTTCACTCTCCTCTTTCACTTTCATCAAGAGACTCTTTAGTTCTTCTTTGCTTTCTGCCATAAGGGTGGTGTCATCTGCATACATGAGGTTGTTGATATTTCTCCTGGCAATCTTGATTCCAGCTTGTGCTTCATCCAGCCTGGCATTTTGCATAACATACTCTGCATATAAGGTAAATAAGCAAGGTAACAATATACAGCCTTGACGTACTCCTTTCCCAATCTGAAACCAGTCTGTTGTTCAGTGTCTGGTTCTAACTGTTGCTTCTTGATCTGAATACAGATTTCTCAAGAGGCAGGTAAGGTGGTCTGTTATTCCCATCTTTTTAAGAATTTTCCAGAATTTGTGGTGATCCACACAGTCAAAAGCATTGACATAGTCAATAAAGCAAAAGTAGGTATTTTTCTGGAACTCTCTTGCTTTTTTGATGATCCAATGGATGCTGGCAATTTGATCTCTGGTTCCTCTGCCTTTTCTAAATCCAGCTTGAACATCTGGAAGTTCTCAGAAGATCTTACCACTACAACTCACTGAAGGCTCAGGTGACCATTAGCATTTTTTCAGTTCAGTTCAGTCGGTTGCTGTTGCTGCTAAGTCCCTTGCTGCTGCTGCTGCTAAGTTGCTTCAGTCACGTCCAACTCTGTGTGGCCCCATAGATGGCATCCCACCAGGCTTCCCTGCCCATCACCAACTCCCAGAACTTTATCAGACTCATGTCTATTGAGTTGGTAATGCCATCCAACCATCTCATCCTCTGTTTTCCCCTTCTTCTTCTGCCTTCAATCTTTCCCAGCATCAGGGTCTTTTCCAATGAGTCAATTCTTCGCATCAGGTGGCCAAAATATTGGCATCAGTCCCTCCAATGAATATTCAGGACTGATTTCCTTTAGGATTGACTGTTTTGATCTCCTTGCAGTCCAAAGAAGTATGTACATTTTTTAAGACACAATACTACTGCACACTTGTAGACTAAGTGTGTATAAACATAAGTAATTTCTATAGGCACCGAGAAACCAAGATAATTGTGTGAACTACTTTATTGCAATATTTGCTTTATTGCAATGGTGTGGAATTGAACCCCCAACATCCCTGAGGTATGCCTGCATGAGAGTGGCCCAAGGAAAATCACATCAGAAAGGACTGCCTGGCAGAAAGAAGAGTGGGACATAGAAGCAAATGCGGATGAGTGATGGGTTTCCTTCCTGTTGGGAGCACACCCGCCAACATCATGATATACAATCATTTCAATTATAGCCTGGCTACCCTGTCCATATACAGTATAATGGATGGTACCAGTCGGCCCAGTTCCATCTCTCATTCACCATTCATCACCAAAGCAACATTATAAACTGCTCTACCTCCATATTTACAGCAACAAGGAACGTGTCACCTAGAGCCACTAATATTAAACACTGTTGTAAATTCTACCCTACAATAGCTCTGTGCTCTAGTATTTTTATGAGATTTTATTTTCCACTGATACAGTCTTGGTGCAAAAAGTTTGAAAAGTAACCACCTTGAAATGAGAGCGATGTTTTCCTTCTCTGCTGATGGGAGGGCAGGGGTCCATCTTTTGGCAAGTTGGCAGTGTGTGGAGTGCTAACAAGTATGGTAACAATCTAAATGTTTAGAAGAAGGGCCAGCATCAGCAAAACGTCTACAAAATAATAAACAATGGAGAGGGTGTAGAGAAAAGGGAACCCTCCTACACTGTTTGAGGGAATGTAAATTGATATAGTCCCTATGGAGGACAGTGTGGAGGTTCCTTAGAAAACTAAAGATAGAGCTAACATATGATCCAGCAATCTCCTAGGAATATATCTGGACAAAACTACAGTCCAAAAAGATACATGCATCCCTATGTTCACTGTAGCACTATTCACAATAGCAAAGACGTGGAAACAATCTAAATGTCCATCAACAGAGAAATGAATAAAGAAGATGAGGTATAGACACACACACACATACATACAATGGAGTATTACTCAGCCATAAAAAGGAACGAAATAATGCCATTTGCAACAACATGGATGAACCTAGAGATAATCATACTAAGTGAAATAAGTCAGAAAGAGAAACACTGTATGATATCACTTAAATGTGGAATCTAAAATATGAAACAAATGAATTTATCTACAAAACAAAAACAGAATCATGTACATTGAGAACAGACTGGTGGCTGCTGACAGAGAATGGGTTGGGGGCGAAATGGGGGAGGAGGTTGGGGTTAGCAGATATAAGCTTTTATATATAGCATGGATAAACAACAAGGTCCTTCTGTAGAGCACAGGGGACTATATTCAATACCCTATGATAAACTATAATGGAAAAGAATATTAAAAAAAGAATGTATATATATGTATGTATATATATTATAACTGAATCACTTTGCTGTATAAGAGTAATTAACACATTGTAAGTCAACTATATGTCAATAAAAATTTTTCAAATATTTAAACAAAAAATAAAAAAGTTGGGCTAGGAATAAGAGAATAATGGGAATAATGGCATGCTCTTTCACTGGAGTACTTCATAACTACTTAAATGGTGTTTATGAAGAATTTATAAGAATGTGGGAGTTGCTTGGCTACCCTGTTAAATGAAAAACTAAGGACACAAAATTGTTTATACTGTACAACTAAAACATATAACTAAACTGAGGTAAAAGAAAACATTCTCTGCCTTAATAGTGATTAAACCAGGGTGATGGCACTAGGAATGATTCCTATTCACTTGTTTTTCCTTAGAGTAGAGACATACATGGAGCATAGTAGACCCTTTGAATTAGTAGAATGTGGGGGTTTCTAAAGCACAGGTTTTTCAGCCAGGGACTTTTAACTGTGTAAATTCTATATTTTATATATCTCTATCCATAGACAGAATTCAGGGTGACTGTAAACTTGGCTGGGAACAAAAAACACATCATTATTTTTACTAACTTCCAACTAAATTTTTTTTCTTCTGAATTTTTTTTTGTAGTAAAACAAACATAACAGGAAATTTAGCATTTCAACCATTTTAAAGCATACAGTTCAGTGGCATTAAGTACGCTCACACTGCTGTCCAACAAGTCACCACCATCCATCTCCAGCCTGAAATGTAACATTTCTTTTAAATATGAATGCAGTTAAAGAATTACAGTAAATTACCAGGACCTGTGACTTTATCACCAATAGAAATCAAAGCTCTTTTCATATCACATCCCAGTTGCTGCAGGTACTGAACTATGTTCATGCTCCTCAAAGCTTTGAAAGTAAGTAGTTATGAGAACTGCCACTACATCTTCTTACTGAATGTTACTAGAGTTATTTAAGTTACTAATTACAAATTTGTTTTTGCAATATTTTGCTAACTATATTTCTATACAAAGATTTTCCTTTGTGTGTAATCCCATGTATTTTATACATTTTAAAAACATTATTCTGAGAAGGAATTTATAAAACAACATTGTGAGAGTGAACTGATGGATTTCAGCAGACTCCCAAAGGGGTTCGTAAGACCAGAAAAATTAAGAACCCCTCAGCAGATGTGTTTCTGACAGATGGAGTAATTAAAGTATTAGCTACCCTGAACATACGATAATGGGTTTACTGACAGGTGTTTGCACTCTTCTGCTGGCAATGTGGCCTAGAAGAATATGACACCACATCCATCTGCATCTTCCCAACATCCACTGTGCATTTAGTCCTTAGAATAATCTTGTTTGCCTGTATCCCTTTGAAAAACAAAATCTGACTGACCTCAAAAGACATTCTCAGATGAACAGGAAGCTAATGGTGGGAAGAGTATGAGAATATTAGAGCAGAATTTAAGAAGAGGAACAAACGAGCCTCACTTTTCAAAAATAATCCATTTCCCTAATATACTTGTCCTTTATTCAAAAAATATTTTTGGGAGACACTCAACATCACTAAGTAGTAAAATGCAAATCAAAACCACATGTAGATACCACCTCACACCTGTCAGGATGGCTATTATTTAAAAAAGAAAAAAAAAACAAGAAATGACAAGTGTTGGTGAGGATGTGGAGAAAGGGGAACTCTACTACACTACTGGTTAGAATGCAAATTGGTATAGCCACTATGAAGAACAGTATCCAAGTTCCACAAAAAAATTAAAAGTATAACTACCATGTCATCCAGCAATTCTACTTCTGGGTATTTATCCAAAGAACATGAAAATGCTAACTTGAAAAGCTGTATGCATCCCCATGTTCATTGCTGCATCATTTACAATAATCATGGAAAGAACCTAAGTGTTCAATGACAGATAAATGGATAAAGAAAATGTGGTGTATATGGGATACAATGGGATATTATTCTACTATAAAAAAGAATGAAATCTTGCTGTGTGCAACAACATGGGTGGACCTTGAGGTCATTGTGCTGAGTGAAATAAGTTAGACAAAGACAAATACTGTATGATCTCATTTATATGTAGAATTCAAAATCAAACAAAAAAAAAACAAGCTCATGGATGCAGAGAACAGATTGGAGATTGCCAGATATGTGTGTTGAGGGGGGGGACAAATGGATAAAGGGGGTCAAAAGGTACAAACTTTCAGTTATAAAATAAATGAGTCATGGGAAGGTAATGAACAGCATAGTGACTGTAGTTAATACTGTATTACATATTTGAAAGTTGCTGAGAGTAGATTTTAAAAGTTCTCATGACAAGAAAAATACTACGTTGACAGATGTTAACTAGATTTGTGATCATTTTGCAATATATACAAATACTGAAGCATTGTGTTGTTCACCTGAAACTAATATTATATGTCAATTATACCTCAATTTCTGCTTTTGGAATCTGGAGCTGGGCACTGTATTCCATGGATTAGAATAATCATTTCCATTTTTTGCACTTAAGTTTTCTTTTCTCCAAGTCCCATGTCTCCCCAAATTTTCAAATAAAACTGCTCTCTAATGTTGAAAAATGTCTGCCTGACCTACAATCACCTTCTCTGAGGGAAGCCTCCACTTAGCCCCCCACCAAGAGGTCCAGAGAGTCCAGTCTCAGCCATCTCTCTAAAAACTCAAAATGCCTGGCAAATGGCTGACTGCCTCAGGGTAGAGACCTGACCCAAGAGGAGGCAATGGGATTCTCTCTGCTAGGAATTTGGGATTGGGCCCCAGCATCTGTCCCTGGTGCTTTGACTGGTGGGCATGTAAACCTAGGGGATCTAGCAGGTATGTCTGGGCATGTGCACCTGGAGGCTGATAGATCAACTCAGGATAGGATGTGGGTCTTCGGAGAGGGGCACAGACATTTCAGTCAGGATCACTGGATCCACAGTACAGAAATCCCCTTGGGGTGGGGCTGGCCTCGAGGAGACCCCAATTGCTAAGTTTAGAGTTGGTTCCTAAGGTACCCCACCGGGCAGCTCATGACTGTCTCATGCCCTCTCTTCCCAAGCTTACCCTCAGGGTCCCACCAGTCCCTTCTGCAAAAAAAAAAAAGCATAAAACAGCCACCCAACCAGCATACCTCGGGTCTTCCGATGCTTCTGCGGACTCGCGCTCCAACTCCTTCTGACTGCTCCCGGCTGAGCACTGAGAGGGTAACCTTCTTGGACGACATCGTGTCCAAGGTTAAAAAGCAAGTAAAATAAAATAAAATCTGGAAAAAAAAAAAAAGAAGTGTTCTGAGGCTGAGCTGTAGAGGATGCAGGGTAAGAGAAGGGACAACAAAACAGAGACGTCATCAAGGAGGGACCAACCACCCACGGACTATAAAATATAGGATAGGAAATTCACCCCACACCCCGCCCCAAATATTGTGTGGACAAAAAGTTCATTTGGGGAAAACCCCAAATGAACTTTTCGGACTTTTTGGCCAGCCCAATATTAACAGCTATAATTTTTTAATTGCTTACTCTGCACAAGACCTGGGCTAGATGCTTTCAAACAACACTAATGATGGTGGACGCCTGTGAGTGCTAAGGAGGTTCCCAGCACCCTACTAACGATTTACAATGGTTATCTGGTGTAGTCCTAGGACCACCGTTGACCACAGTTAGTAACAGCTGCTGGGCATTTACTTAGAACCTCTAATGAGCACTTTACCGGCTTCACCTGATTGAAATCTCTGCCCCTACCTCTACCCAACGTTGCCCCAGGAGGGAGCTGCCAACATGAGCTAAGAGAGATCCGGGACTCTCTTATCTGAATGCGCAAGGATCTTGGCACTGAAAAGGATCTTTGAGGGTCATCAAATTCAAAGACCCATCTATCCCTGAAGTTCAGGGTCAACTTACGTGGCAAGAAACATTTGAAGCTTTCTCTGAAGTCTTCCAGAGCACAGAAGAGCACAGGAAACTCACGGAGGAGGTGCCCTTGACCATGCAATCTGTATTCTACTCAGGACCCTCAATTCAAAAGTGCTTCCTCTTTGAGTCTAAAGTCTACTCGAGAGCATATCACAAACCAAGTATAATTAATCCATTTTCCACTTCAAATACTTGCAGACAATACACACAATCCCTAAAGCTCTTCTGCAAAAGACATAATCCATTCCTTCAAAGTTTCCCACTGCAAACCAAGATAGATATTTTAGCAAGAAGCACAGACTCTAGAGCCACACAGTCTGGGTCTGCATCCCAGGTTCACCACGTAATCAGCTGTGTGATCTGAGGCCAACTGTTAAACCTCCCTGTTCCTCAGGCTTTCCACCTGTGAATAGGAGTCATAAAACAGTGTAGATTCTGCAAAGGAGTGTAGTGTTCTAAGAATGTAAGATGCTGCTACTCAGAGCACTCTGCGCTGCAAAACCCTCCAGCCAGTCAAGTGAAAGTGAAAGTGAAGTCACTCAGTCGTGTTCAACTCTTTGTGATCCCATGAATTATAGTCTACCAGGCTCCTCCATCCATGGGATTTTCCAGGCAAGAGTACTGGAGTGGGTTGCCATTTCCTTCTCCAGGGGATCTTCCTGACCCAGGGATCGAACCCAGGTCTCCTGCATTGCAGGCACACGCTTTACCTTCTGAGCCACCGGGGAAGCCCAGCCAGTCAAGGCTCACTCTAAATGTGCCCTCCCCTGCTGAACTGAACTGAACTGAACTGAACTGGGCTGCCACCTTTAGTTAACTCAATCCTCCACCTATGAGCATCTAGAAAGTATTTTACGTCCAGCCCCCGCCCCCAATTTGAACTATTTCTGGATCTTTCCAGACTCCTCCAATTAAGTTCTATGCACGTGCACCACCGACGAGGTACTTACCAGATCTTAGTGCTCTGCAGAAAGAAAAGTCGTCTGCGACTTGCACCAAACTGCAGAGGACTACTTAAGCCTCTCTGGCCATTTCCCTTAGGAGACTCCCCTGGGAGTATAAAGCGGGCCAGAGAGGGCAGGGTCTGCCCCGCCCGGCCCCGCGGGCGCCAGGTACTCGAGCCCAGTGAAGGGCGGCTACAGAAGCCAGTGCGGCGGCGGCGGGGGCTCGGAGGGCGCCCCGCGGCTGCCTCACCGTGACTCAGCGCTTCGCTGCCAGTGGCCGCAGGGAGGCTGGAGGCGGCAGTCCACGGGTCTCGGAGGCCCCGGGCAAGAGCGATACTCCTTGATTGCCAGTCCGCCGCCGCGCATCCCCTCGCCCCGCCCCTCGCCACAGCTCCGCCCCAGCCTGTTCGGCTGCCCTTGTGATGGGCGGGCGGGGAAATGTCACTGGGAGAGAGGCGCTCTGGGCCCTAGGAAGGGTGGATGGGCCTAGCAGGTGCTGTGTTCAGACCAAAGGTCCCAACTGGACCTCCTCGGAAAACTTGTCCTTGCCTGGAGTCAGCTACCTCCATCACTTCCCGGGCCTTGTGTGACCTTGGGCAGGTAGCTCAGCCTCCCTGTGCCTCTAGTGCCTCCACTGTGAAACGGGTGTGGTGACGATAATACAATACAAGCTTATGGGGTTGTGATGACAATTAAAGGAGCTGGGCAGGCCCTACTGCTGCTGCTGCTAAGTCGCTTCAGTCGTGTCCGACTCTGTGTGACCCCATAGACAGCAGCCCACCAGGCTCCTTCGTCCATGGGATTTTCCAGGCAAGAACACTGGAGTGGGGTGCCATTGCCTTCCCCGGGGCAGGCCCTAAGTGAAGTGAAATGAAGTCTCTCAGTCGTGTCCGACTCTTTGCGACCCCGTGGACTGTAGCCTACCAGGCTTCTCTGCCCATGGGATTCTCCAGGCAAGAATACTGAAGTGGGTTACCATTTCCTTCTCCAGGGGATCTTCCCGACCCAGGGATTGAACCCGGGTCTCCCGCATTGGAGGCAGATGCTTTAACCTCTGAGCCACCAGGGAAGCCCGGGGCAGGCCCTAAGCACTGCTCAATTATTGCTTACATCAATAAGTTGCCACCTTTACAGGGCGATGTGGAGTTGCAGAAGCCTCTACGGATTTCTATTCTGTAAACAGCAGAAAGCTCATTGCCTGCTTTTGAAGAAGGAAGGTGCCGGATAGTAAATATTTTCGACTTTGCATGTGTTCTCTGAGACAGCTGAGGCAGTTGGCCTTTGTAGCAACAAGCCAGCCAGAGACAGCATGTAAAATAAATGGGTGTGGCTGCGTTTCAATAAAACTTTAATTATGGCTGCTGACATTTGAATGTCATGGAATTTTCACTTATCATGTGTTACTCCTCTCTTGATTTTTTATTTCAAGCACTTAAAAGTGTAAAAACCATTGTTAAGCTCACAAGCTCTGAAAACAAGGTAGTGGGCTACACTTGGCTGTGGGCCTAGTTTAGGGACCTGCTCTAACAGTCATGTAGAGGAAGGGCTTTTCCCCAGATTACTTATATGTCAGCGTCAACAGGGCTCAAATCACCACCTTACTTCGATGAGTCAAAGCTAAATGAGATAACATACAAGAACATTAAAAGTGCCATGAAATAATCTTGCTGCTCATCTTCATTATACTTAACCTTTGCAACTGTCTCCAAAGAAAACAGAAGCAGGGACTCTCTGTCTGGCACTTGGCAGTCACTCCTTGGTAAATACTTCTGCATTCCCTACCAAATAGTTCAACGCATAGCCAACTGCCTGAGCCTGAAACCCAAGCCATCATTATTTCACCTTGAAATCCTGTATATTCTGTTCCTATTATCTCTTAAATATGTCCAGTGCTTCCCACCATCCATCTTCTCTGGTAGTCAAACCATTCTCCAAGTCGCAGGGAAATGAACCAACCGCCTAAAACCTTCCTTGCCCTCAAGAGAAAATCCTGTGATATCTTTAACCCAGCCTCACCCTCAGCATGCTGATACTTGCTCAAGGATAAACATACGCACACAGAGGTGGCCCCTCTTTCCTTTTTATGCTGAACTTTTTAAGGCTCTCGAATGTGCATTCACTCTTTTGTCGACTTGCTGTGCCTCTGCCTGGAACTTTCTTTCTCCTTGATCTGGCGCATCGCCATTCATCTTTCAGCTCTCAGTTTCCACTTTACTCCCTCTAGGAAACCTTGCCTGTCTGTCCTCTCAAATCTGGGTGAGATGTTTGACCTGGTAAGCATGACGACTACACATTGTTATCATGATTACACATTGTTGATCAGTCATTGGTTCTCCTCCTTTGGAGAGTCTATTTTCCTAAGATGGTTCCAACAGTATCTCCCACATACACATCATCTTCTTCAGTATGACCTTGACACACCCCACCATCACAAGTGGAGTTTACTTCTGTTCCTCCTAAGTCTAGGCAGGGCCTGCAGCTGCTTTGACTGATGGAATACCCTGGAAAGGACAGTGCCAGTTCTAGGTGTGGCTCTGAAGTAGCCTGGCAGCTTCTGCTTCCTGTCTTCTGGAAGTCAGTTCCCTTGTAAAAGGAGTGATGACTCTGAGACCAGTATTCTGGAAGAAGCCCACGCCATGTGGAGGAGTGGTCTTCGAAGAAGAAACGCCATGTGAGGAAGGAGACAGAGGCCAGGGACACTGTGGTGCCAGATATATAGACATGCCATCTGTGAAGTGGCTCTTCCAGGCCCAGCTGCCATCGCTGACTCCGTATGTCTAAGACATGAACACTTAACTGTGTTCTTCCCACCCAGAGACCCATAGACTTGTGAGCAGATAAACATGGTTGTTTCAAGCCACTCAGTTTCCAGATTATTTGTTTAGTGATGATAGATAACTGGAAAATATGCTTTGATGCAAGAAAAGAGATGTGGTGGATTTTCAAAGCTCTCTGGAGTAAAGAAAGACTTCTGCAAATATTTACCCTTTCAGAAAGTGAATCTGTTCATCTAAATGTTACTATCAAGGCAAGCAGCCATCCAGTAAGATAAAAATGTATTAAACTAGACTTGAGAGATGAAATGTTATGTCCTACTGGGCAGAGCAGTAACCTCTGAAGCGCAGGGGTCCTTAAAGTTTCTTCAGTTACACGTGACATTGAGAAGGACGGCTTCCTGATACAAGAAAACAGGAGAAGATGGATGTGCTCTACATTTTTACATGCTTCCATATTGGACTTGCATACTCCTGAGGATGCTTTTTACCACATTTTCCAAGCTTCCTGGGACTCAGAATCCCCTCCACCTCTGAAACAGGCAGAAGAGCTTCCTTTCTTTCTTAACTTTGAGAAGGCAGTCGCAGGGAGAAGCTAATTCAAAGGCGTGCATTGTCAGGGCAAGGCAGAGAAGTCTACAGAAAAAAAAAAAAAAGTAGACCTGAAAAGCTAGGAGACTTAAAATGAGGAAAAACAAGCATGGTGGCAGTGGGGGGGAGCACAAATTTTTACAAATGGAATATGCAGCATGTAACATTTCACTGTAACAGGGCCGGGTTTTGAAATGAGAAATGTGACTTCGTACATGGAGCTATGAGCACTTTTCACACTGTCATTTGCCATCCAGTCAGCGATGCTGAGCAGGCAGCTGGATATATGAGTGTGTAGATATGCCATCAGTTGCTAAATGATTCCAGATAGCACCATTATCTATCTTTGAGGACACCTACATTATCAACGTATTTTATGCGATCATTTTTCCTTTTTCATTCAAAATGCTTCTCAAAAATACACCTTATAGAAATACATGGACATCTTAGACATTTCATCATTTGCCATTTTTTCTCCTTCAAGCAGTCAACTCAACAAATCTTTCTTAAAAAAATTTTTTTTTCAAGATTGGTCAGGTTTCGGTAATTTGCCTTAAAGCACAGTCGCTGCTGTTTATTAAATGACAAATATCTCTAGAATACTCCATATTAGGGATTCAGACTCTCTGACTCCAGGAAATGGCTCCAAGTCAGTGACTGATTATTTTATAAGCATTTGTTTACGAAGGACATAGATATGCTCGTAGTCGAGGACATTAAAAAATATCTAGGACTCCCATTTCCACCCTCGTGAGAGCAATCTGCACGGACACAGTCTGGTCCATTAGCCAGGGTTCTGACCTAGATGCTACATGTGATCAACCACTGAAACTCATAACTGCCTTTCCCATGGGTTTCTGGCAGTGTGCCAGAAAGGAACAGCTTATGACCCTCTCTTCTCAGCCACAGAACTTTCCTAGAATTCACCACAGGCAAAACATTCTCAGCCCTGAAAGGCTGATTCATCTCTGAATGAAGGAAATGGAGAAATTTAGGTGAATGATTCCCCTGATACTTTACTCAGTTATCCTGAAAACCTTTCTCAGTTTTCAGCTCGTATAATGCCGTGTCTTCTGGCCAAATGAAGGCTGCTTTCAAGATAACAGTGTTGGAGTTAAAATAAAAGGCTAATTTGAATTAATCTTCAGTTACATACTCTGAAGTGTTTACAGATAAAGTTTGCTAATGTTTGCAACTTACTTTAAATGCAGCAAATAACAGTAACAGTAGTGGTGGGGAAAAAGTGAAAATGAAAGTTGCTCAGTTGTGTCTGACTCTTTGCAACCCCATGGGCTCTACAGTCCATGGAATTCTCCAGGCCAGAATACTGGAGTGGGTAGCCATTCCCTTCTCTAGGGGATCTTCCCAACCCAGAGATTGAACCCAGGTAATAGTAGTAGGCTTCCCTGGTGGCTCAGAGGATAAAGCGTCTGCCTGCAATGCAGGAGACCTGGGTTCAATCCCTGGGTCAGGAAGATCCCCTGGAGAAGGAAATGGCAACCCACTCCAGTATTCTTGCCTGGAGAATCCCATGGACAGAGGAGCCTGGCGGGCTACAGTCCACGGGGTCGCAAAGAGTCGGACACGACTGAGCGACTTCACACACACACAATAGTAGTAGTAGTAATACCAATAAGGTGGATTGACGGATAGAGGGTTGATAAATAGATGTCAAAACAAATACAGTAAAATGTAAATATAGAATCTAGCAGTGTATTGGTTTTTTAAAAACTTTTCTGTATTTTGAAATTATTCATGATAAAATTTTGGGAAAAAATAATTTGAATCAAAGTGAGAATCGTAGCTGGAAGTTCCATAAAGATCTCCCCTTTGCCTACTTCTTTTGCTTTCAACTCTGGTACCTTGTACACTATACAATTTAGTGAAGATGTATTGAATTGAGCTGTTGAGCTAAATTCCAAGCTTCTAGGTCACTTCCACAGCTGGCAGGATTTTTCGAGAGCATGAGTTGGCAAATTTTTTCTATGTAGGCCAGATAGTAAATATGGAGAGACTGCAGGCACATGGCCTCTGTCACAACTCAACTCTGCCATTGGAGGAGAGCAGCCTCACCCAATACGTGAACAAATGACTGTGGCTGTGCTCCAATAAATCTTGCTTCCAAAAACAGGTGATAGTCACAGCCTGCCAACTCCATCTAGACCCCAAGTCCTTACCTTCCACTAAAAAATAGGGAGTGAAATTGATAAAATGCCAACAGTCTATGTAAATAGTTCACATATAGCAGGAAAGGGCACAACAAAACCACACACCAAGGAGTTCCCTGGTGGTCCAGTGGTCTGGACTCAGTACTATCATTGCTGAGGGCTCAGATTTGATCCCTGATCGGGGAACTAAGATCCTGCAAAACAAATCCCCACAGAACCAACTTTTCTATGTCCACCCTAACCCTCCCCCTCCACTCACCATCTCCTTTCATGAGGAAAAAAAGGTTATTGTTCCACCACTGAACCTGAGGTTTAATATGCAAGCATTCTTAGAAGAGATAACACATTCATCTTTGCTTCCAGTAAGTGTAATCTATTCACATCAGAACCCAACCTCCAAGTAGATTGTCTTAACACCAGGAGGCATAAGAGCCAGAGGTAATGGAGTGATGGCCTCCGTGAAGAGATTCTTGTGGAAAAAGCTCAGGCTACAGAGAGAAGCTATCAGAGCTCTTGTGGGCTTACTCTTCAGGGAAGAGAGACAGATAAGTAAATTGTGTAGTTGGTTTTAACGTGTTAGGTGCTATGAAAAAAAAGATAAAGTGAGCAGAGTAAGGGAGGCTGGGAGTGCTGGGTGGAGCAAGGTGTAGTATTAACAAGATGGTCTAAGTAGGGCTCATTAGCAAGATGCCTTTTGACACAGAACCTGGAGATGAGGAAATGAACCACGCAGATGTCTGTGATGGTTTGGCAAGCAAAAGAAACAGCCTGTGAAAAGACCCTGTGGTGGGTAGTGCTCAGAATATTGTAGACTCGAGTGGCAATATAAGGTAGAAAAATCACACAATGATGTTAGAGATGGCATTAGGGGACCAGAAGATGGGGGACCATTGAAAAGTTCAGACAGGAGGGGTGGTGGGCTTTGACGTACACGTGAAAGCATCGTTTTGGCTAGTCAGTGGAGGACAGCAGGCAGCAAGTGCAGAAGCGGCGAGAGCAGGCAGGAGGCGAGCGCAATACTCCAGGTGACAGATACGTGGCAACTCAGACCAGTAGGTAGCCGCAGAGCTGGTGGAAAGTGGCCAAATTTGGGATATATTTTGAAAATATGGCTAGCCATATTTCATGATGGATGAGATGCTGGCTGTGAAGGAAGGGTAAAAGTCAAGGGTGATTCCACCTTCTTTGGCTTGAGCAACTGGAAGGTTAAAGTTGCTATTAGCTGAGAAGGCAAGCCTTGTAGGAGGAGCTGGTTTGAGGGGTTAGTCAGGAGGTCAGCTTTGGACATGTTAAGTTTGAAATAGTTATTAGATATTCCAAGTATAGATGGGCAAGCTAACAGTCGAATACAAGCCTGGAATTCAGGGGAGAGGGCCTGGCTGAAATTTGGAACCATAAACATATAGACGGTGTTTAAAGCCACGAGTCAAAGGAATTTTTTAAAGAGAAAACTAGAGGTCAGTCAGAAGCAGAAGAAAGACAGTCTCCCTCTCTCCCCTTCCTCCCTTCCCTCCCCTTCCTCCCTCCCTCCCTCTCTGTCTCTCTCTCTCACACACATACACACATAATGGATCCTATCGGGTTCTTTCTTGTAAAAAATGTGAGCATTACTGTTTCCAAGTGAACAAGCTTGTTTACATCATGAAGTCAAATCACCCCACAAGCGTGTTGCCTGCTAAAAGCTCAGGAAGAGAAGCTAAGAGGAAATTCCTATGGGTCTCCCTGGCTACAGGTGACAACACAGACCACAATTTAAGCAAATCAAATCACGTAATGGAAATAGCAGGTTGCCACAACAAGTTAGAATTGGACTAAAGACATGGAAAATACAGAGCCCAAGAAAGGTTCAGGAAAAGTGGCAGAGGAAGTGAATGAATAGAATAAAGAAATAAATCTGGGACATTTTGACTCAGAGGAAAACACTCCTCCCAGCTGCCCTCGAGTGTTTCAAGCCCTTAAAAAGGGATGAGAATCCCAAGAGATTGTACCTAGGTGTTTCAAGAGTTCTGCTACTTCCTCCTTCCCTCCCCTAAATTGACTTTTTATTCTAGAATTGATCTTCAGCCATGCTACCATGTTTAAACAGCAGAGTAAGTACAAATTACCATATGGGAATGGAAGTGAATTAGCAGAGGGCAGAATTAATTTATTTGGCTAAATTGCTTTGCCACAGTCACACTGCTTCACCCTCGGTTTCTCAAATGACTGCCTACTTGATTGCTAGAGGATGGAGAGCTGTGTGGAGTCCATCAGTGACTTCTTTGCTGATATCAGGGTGTTAAGTTCTCTTGTTTTAAAGTGTTCTAAAGGACTCTTTGTCATTCCCTAAATTCCAGTTTCAAACAGAAATATTTTTCAGACATTCTATGGTAATTAAAACTTTACTGTGGTCCTTCCTCCACGAGACATAAGTCCCCCGAAGGTCTGGCCTGCCTCTGTTCTGTTTACTGCTGCATCTAGCTCCTAACAGAATGCTTAGTAGACAGGTTCTCAAAAGACTACAGCACGCCAGGCTTCCCTGTCCATCACCAACTCCCAGAGCTTGCTCAAACTCATGTCCATCCAGTTGGTGATGCCATCCAACCGTCTCGTCCTCTGTCGTCCGCTTCTTCTCCCTCTGTCAATCTTTCCCAGCATCAGGGTCTTTTCCAATGAGTCAGTTCTTCATATCAGGTGGCCAAAGTATTGGAGCTTCAGCTTCAGCATCCGTCCTTCCAGTGAATATTCAGGACTGATTTCCTTTAGGATGGACTGGTTGGATCTCCTTGCAGTCCAAGGGACTCTCAAGAGTCTTCTACAACACCACAGTTCAAAAGCATCAGTTCTTTGGCGCTCAGCTTTCTTTATAATCCAACTCTCACATCCATACATGACTACTGGAAAAACCATTGCCTTGACTAGATGGACCTTTGTCTAGTAATGTCTCTGCTTTTTAATATGCTGTCTAGGTTGGTCATAGCTTTTCTTCCAAGGAGCAAGCGTCTTTTAATTTCATGGCTGCAGTCACCATCTGCAGTGATTTGGAGCCCAAGAAAATAAAATCTGTCACTGTTTCCATTGTTTCCCCATCTATTTGCCATGAAGTGATGGGACTGGATACCATGATCTTCATTTTTTGAATGTTGAGTTTTAAGCCAGCTTTTTCACTCTCCTCTTTCACTTTTATCAAGAGGCTCTTTAGTTCTTCGTCACTTTCTGCCATAAGGGTGGTGTCATCTGCATCTCTGAGGTTGTTGATATTTCTCCCAGCAATCTTGATTCCAGCTTGTGCTTCATCCAGCCTGGCATTTTGCATGATGTACTCTGCATATAAGTTAAATAAGCATGGTGACAATATACAGCCTTGACATACTCCTTTCCCAATTTGGAACCAGCTGTCCATAGCTGAGCCTAAAATAAATCATTAGATTTATTACTGATTACATACAGTCAGTGTACACAGGAGAAGAGAGTAAGATGAGTAAAGCCATGATGTTGTGACTCACAGACGTAGAAAACAATCTTATGGTTCCCAAAAGGGAGGCAGGGGAGGGAGAAATTAGGAGTTTGGGATTAACAGATACACTTATATATAAAATAGATAAACAACAAGGACCCACTGTATAGCACAGAGAATTTTACTCAATATCCTGTAATAAACCATAATGGAAAAGAATTGGAAAAAGAATATATATATATATATATGTATGTATAACTGAGGAGAGGAGACAACCTACTTTTGATAGGCGAAAACATCTGACTTCATTATGTCTTCTAGTGCTGCCATGCCTAGGCATTTGCACACTGCAAATGTTATTATTATAAACCATTTTCCTTTTAAATTCTCTTTATTGCCATATTCAGGCAATATTCTCCTGTCTCCTGACTCCTGTCTCCTCTCGTCTCCTGTCTCCTCCTTCCTCTCTCCTGTACACCTGAAACTAACACAACATTGTAAATCAATGATACTGCAATAAAAATTTTTAATAAAAAATAAAGTTTAAATGTTGCGATGTCATAAATCATTAGAGTGATAATCATAAATCAGTCAAGTGATAATCACATTCTTTCATTGCACTCTTGGTGCATGGTACATTAGCCAAACCCATCTCTATTCCATTTCTGGATTTCTTAAGCTGTGGAAATGGGCTTCTTTTTGGTCATTTGACCATCTGGCTCTCTCATACCCTCTCTAGCCTCCCTGGGTCCATTCTTGAGCTTAGTTTTCATTGCTTATTCTCTGCACACTTTGGCATTACCTCATGGTTTCCTGACTCGTGTGAGAGAAGTCAGCGTCACAAGCAGGCTTGGCCGAGATATTTTCTCCT
Organism: Capricornis sumatraensis; assembly: GCF_032405125.1. NCBI lineage: Eukaryota > Metazoa > Chordata > Mammalia > Artiodactyla > Bovidae > Capricornis > Capricornis sumatraensis. The sequence continues at coordinate 132,017,043 of NC_091092.1, read as the reverse complement.
GCTTTCCAGCACAGAGCTCTCCAAACAAAGACAGGTTATCACATGTACCCGAGAGCTGCCTGGGAAAAGCAGGAGCTGTAGTTATCAAAGTTGGAACCTGTATGAAATATGCTTTTGTCTCCGTTTTTGTTGCGCTCAATCAGGTCAACAAGTGTTGGCTAAGCGTTGAGCGTGGTTTCCTGTGGGATTGTGTAAGGCCTTGCAGGACAATAGACATTTGGGGGGCCCTGAGTAATGTGGCCATTTCTGACTTTGCAGCTGGGAAAATGTGAGGCAGTTTGCTGCCGCTGGAAGGAGGACAGCTGGGGCTGTGTTCCTGCAAGAGCAGAGCAACCTCACAGCCGTGGCCCTGGGCAGCAGGACCAGCCAAAATGGTGCGTGTAAGCTGCAAGTGGCTACAAAATAGGTTTGCATCTGGGTGTTGTAGACCCTGAAGTTCACAGACGGGGTGGAGAGGGGAGCGCTTTAAGAAAAATACTGCAAAATTATGAATATGACATTGATGGGGCTCTTTGGTGGGATCATGTCATTCAGGGGCCTGCTATGGGAAATTCACTGGAAATTCCCTCCTAGCTCAACACCATGGAAACTGTCAGGTTGTGTGTACATCACCATTGGCTTGATCTGGCTTTGTGTCGCTTCCTCTGCTGATTTTCTCCATACTATTCTTTAGCCATTGCCTTTCCAGGACTTTTTTTCTTCCTTTAGTTGTTTTTTTAATTGAACTATAGTTAATTTACAATGTTGTATTAGTTTCAGGTGTACAATAAAATGATTCATATATATATATATATATGTAGTTTTTCAGATTCTTTTCCTTTATAGGCCCTTCCATGACTTTTCATACTGGCTTCATAACTAGTCCTGAAAAGATAAAGAAATGTTAGTCAAGCCTTCTTTTATTTACCTGTGTTTTTTGATGTTATTTTAGCTATGAGTATCTGTTCTTAGCTTCCTGAAGTCTCCCTAATTCAGGGGTCTGGGGTATTTTAGATGGAGGTAGAAGGTGGGAGGGAGGTGAACCACACAGTTGCAGCCAAATTCATAGAATTTTGAAAGTTCTCATGGACCCAGATGGTTTCATTGGGTTTAAAAAGTTGTACAACTATAATGTAGTCTAGGTCAGTGTTTTTCAAACTCTCTTGTGCACATAAGTCACCTGGGGATCTTGCTAAAATGCAGATTCTGATGTGCTGGGGCTGGGGTGCGATCTAAGAGTATGAATTTAAAACCAGCTCCCAGGGTATGTTGATGCTACCTGTCCATGGACCACTCTTTGAATAACATCCAAATATTGATTTGTTAGAAATCTGGTGGCACAAATACACAGTCCATCTGATTTTAAGGTAACCAGTCCCTGGACTGAATTGTAACAGACCCACAGAGCAGGTGCTTGTTGACTAGAGAAGGCATGGGGAATCTTCTTCCCAATACCTCTTATCCCTGGGGGGGCGGGGCCAGGGGCACTGGGGGAAGAGGGGTGAGGCTTGAAATTTATGTTGAAGGTCATCTCACTGTCTCCAGTTTTTAAACTTCACTATGATCTTTTGAAAAATTTCAGCTACAGAGTGATGAGAGGAAGGGGTACAGGTTTCTGGAACACCTACTAGGGTGCTAGGCATCATACTGCCGTTTTCTCTCGACTCCTCGTAATCCTTCGAGGTAGTTATTGTTTTACTCCCTTTACAGATAGGGAAGCTGAGGTTTAGCAGGGTTAAGTAACCTGCCACATTGCACAGAGAGAGGGCAAGGATTTGAACCCACCAAAGCCTGGTGCTTTTGTCCACATCAACCTGTATCCTTAGCAGTGTAACGTGTTAAACAAATTCAGCATGAGGTATTAGGATGTGGATTTAGCACTTTTTGCTTTTTTCCTAAGGAAGGTGCCCAGAAGGGTGTCCTGGGCAGAGGGGAGGGAGCAGAAGGAAAGAGGTTGCTGAGGAGAAGCAAGGGTTTAGCAAAGCTCTATGAGGCACTGAAGATGAAATTTCACACCTAAAGCAAATATTAGCTCCAACAGGAAAGATACTGGCATTCTCATCTTCTTTGTCTAAAAATGGCTTCACAAAGTGTGTAGTTTTCAAAAATTCATTTTGGAGCAACCAAAGTATGGTGTTTCAAAATGCTGGATTCAAGTGTCACTATTAAAGGATTTCTGTCCATGTCATGCCAAGATCAGTTGTAACTTTCTCTTGCCTGCAAAACATCACATGAAATGGGGACCTGGCAGCTTCTGCGGGGTGCTTCCCAGGTGGCACAGTGGTTAAGATACGTAGTTTCCGTGGAGCCAGTATTCATCTCAGGCCAGGGTCTTAAGAGTTGTATTTTTCAATCACTTTACCTGATTCTGAGTTAGGCTTTCTGTTCCCGTTTAACTTACCATCATTTTTTTTTTCCAGTAATTTAGCGGAAAGATAAGCAGGCCTGGCCTTGGGCAAATAGTGGAAGATCAAGTTTGTCACAGGTCTAGCCATTTTGGGTCCCAGTCTGCACTTGGAGCGTCTTCCCTTTCCTTCCCGCCCTCCCTCCTCCACTGCTTTCACACGCTAGGTATTATTTTAATATCCTGACACCTATCAAAATCTTTAGGTAAATGACATGCAAAGTAAAAGAGGATAACTAAATCAAATAAAGGGGTAAGAAACTGCTACCTTCACCTCTCAATTCTAAAAACTAAAGCTTTAAAGGCACCATCCCGAGCCAGTCAGGAAATATACACATTGGCTTCAGGAACTATCCGACGGCCCCGTTTAATTGTACATACCTTTCTCCCTTCCTTTCCTGCTTCCTGCTCCACTTCTGCACCACTTAGAATTTATTCCAACTTCTGTGGTTGTATGTTCTTACCTGTTTTCAAAATGTGGGCTAGAGTTTTGTTGTTTAACAGTGCTTTGGAGGTTCCTGCTGAAAGATTACTTAACGGGTCACATCTTTCTGGTATTTCCAATAAAAGGTCCCTTGTGTGGGTCTGGCAAGACTAAAATTGATGCCGAGTCCTACCATACTGAAGCTGAAGCAAGGGTATCATATGTTTAGCTGAACACATAGATGTTTTAGCATATTTATTGCCATGAAGGGGTGGGCAGTGTCCCAGGCATGACACCAGTGATCTGTCTCCCTGGGCTGTGTCTCTCAAGTCACACTGCTGCGATTCTGGCTAAGTCACCTAAGCTGTTGGGGCTCAGTGTTGCTTCTGAAAAATGACTTAGAGGGTTTCTACCACCTTTGATACCCTGTAGCCACCTCCCTTGGAGAAGGCAGTGGCACCCCACTCCAGTACTCTTGCCTGGAAAATCCCATGGACGCAGAAGCCTGGTGGGCTGCAGTCCATTGGGTCGCTAGGAGTCAGATACGACTGAGTGACTTCACTTTCACTTTACCACCTTTGATACCCTGTAGCTACCTCCCTCGGAGAAGGCAATGGCACCCCACTCCAGTACTTTTGCCTGGAAAATCCCATGGACGGAGGAGCCTGGTAGGCTGAAGTCCATGAGGTCGCTGAGGGTCGGACACAACGGAGCGACTTCACTTTCACTTTTCACTTTCATGCATTGGAGAAGGAAATGGCAACACACTCCAGTGTTCTTGCCTGGAGAATCCCAGGGACGGCAGAGCCTGGTGGGCTGCCATCTATGGGGTCGCACAGAGTCGGACACGACTGAAGTGACTTAGCAGCTAGCTCCCTACATTTAGGTTAGAGTGTTCTCTGATTAGGAGGATTACACAGCTGGCATGTTCTTCTCTATCATCAGTGTTATGGTCAAGAATATGGGCTGTGCATATACACAGAAAACAAACTTCTGGTTACCAAAGGGGGAAAGGGGAGAGGAGGGATACATTAGGGGTTTGGGATTAACAGATCACACTAATATATATGAAACAGAGAACCACCAAGGACCTACTGTGTAGCACAGGGAACTCTACTCAATATTGTGCAATAACCTCTAAGGGAAAAGAATCTGAAAACAATATGCATGTGTGTATTATATATATATATATATATATATATATATATATACACACACACACACACACACACACACACACATGTCTGGTTAATTCAGCATGCACCTTTTATGCATTAAAGGTTACACATGGTTGCTGACTTCCTTACAATACTGATTTCTTCCAGGTTTTTCTGCCTCCCCTGCACTTTAATCTTCCTAGTTTCATGTGTTTATGGAAATAGGCAGCCTGAACTATTTGGTAAGCAAATTGATGCATCTATTCTATGTAGGTACTGATATACGAGTATCCAGCCAAATCCTACCAGCTTCTCTATGGAAATAGATCTCTGGTTTCTAGCTTTAGGATCGAATTTTCTTCTGTTTAGTTTCTTTTTAAACCTTCCCAAATGAATTTTCCTTAAATGTGGGTAGGCAGACCTGACTTTGCTAGTGGCTGGAGAGGTAGCTGAGTCAACAGTGGTCCCAGAGCCCTGTTGACTTACTGTGCTAATACAAGATAGGAGACATGCTATTTCTAAAAATTAGTCCTCACCATAGAAATGCCTCCAACTTAGAATCTATGCTAATCTCAGAAAAGAGGGAAGTACAAGGAAGGGACAGAAGAAAACAGGAGAAAGGCTGGTTCAAACTTGATCAGGAATCAGGTTTTGTCTCAGAAGAAAGTGATCAGGAGGTGAAAAAAGTGTGAGTCATCCAAACAGGGTTCTTTAAGTTTGTTAAGATGCTCAGAGTCCAGCTTAGGGAGTGGAACTTTGAAGGACATCAAAAGCAGGTGGCTCCAGGTGTTTATGACATGAGAACCATGGATTACAGACACATATGTACAGCATGTGAACTCATTTTTGTGAAAAGAAACAACTGCCTATGTAATTTGAAAAAAAATCTAGAGGTATATTCACCAAAATGTTAAGTTTCCTTTTGCTTGTCTGTACTTCTTGGTTTTGCTGAATAAACACATATTCATATGATTTTAAAAATGAAAGCCAAAAAATTCACAAAGGTTAGGATTTGGAATAAACATTTTTGTTAAAATTTGACAAATTATATTTCATCAGATGCAACAATGTGTATAAATTCTTGGAGTTGCATTAGAAAATGTTCTGGAGGACTTGGTACCTTCCTTTCTAGTCAATGTCCTTCTTCCCTTCAATATACAGAAGAGATTTTGTGAATTTCATTTGTCAATGGTTTCTGTGGTTCATTATACTAACTTTTTAGATAAAATTCCCCAAGAAAGCATCTTTCATGTGATAAATGTGCAAATTCCAAAAACAGAAAAGCATGTGTATCACATGTAGTACCAGGAAGGGCTGTTCACAACCTTGGACACTGGAATTTGCATTTTTAAAACAGTGCTGTTTTTTTTTTTTTGAGTTTGTGGGATGTTATTTCCCTGATCAGGAATCAAACTCTGGTCCCCAGCAGTGAGAACATGGAATCTTAACCACTAGACCACCAGGGAATCCCCTAAAACAGTGCTCTTAATTTTATACATTGATTCAGCATCTGAAATAAATGTTGCAACATTAACTTTGTATTCAACTAACCACCACATCTATTTAACTACCACATCTATTTCACTATGACTCTGCTTTGAGGAAGAATGTTTCAGGTGTGGATATAAAAGATCTTTGACAGTTTTCACAGTATTCTCTTTCTGCTTTGTTAATTTTTTTCATGGAGAAATTTAAAAGGCAAAAGTTCCCTGCACCTCTGACCAGTATGATATGGCTCCTCCAAAGCGGACTTTAACAAAAAGTAGACCCTTCATAGTTTCAGTAAATCTTCAAGTGAATTCTCTTCCAGCCATAGGCTATAGGTGTAGAAAATAATCTTATCTGAACAGGCGTAAGTGTAGACTTTATCATGGAGGCAAAGGTGAAAGGAAGATGTGATCCCTGCCTTCCCAGATCCGGCTGGGTTTACTGCACCCTAATTCTACCTCATTTTTGAGTCCAAGGCAAACAAACCAGTGACCATGGAGAATAGCACTCAAAGGAATTATACTTTTCTTCCAGATAAAACAATATTCAAAGTAAAAAGTTACAAAGACTTTACTATATTTAATGGATAAGATTACTGCTTCTGCCTAAGAGAAAAGCAATACCCTTGGAGAATGTTGCTGCTGCTGCTGCTAAGTCGCTTCAGTCGTGTCCGACTCTGTGCGACCCCATAGATGACAGCCCACCAGGCTCCCCCATCCCTGGGATTCTCCAGGCAAGAACACTGGAATGGGTTGCCATTTCCTTCTCCAATGCATGAAGGTGAAAAGAGAAAGTGAAGTCGGTCAGTCGTGTCTGACTCTTAGCGACCCCATGAACTGTAGCCTACCAGGCTCCTCCGTCCATGGGATTTTCCAGGCAAGAGTACTGGAGTGGGGTGCCATTGCCTTCTCCATGGAGAACGTTAGAGGGATTCATAAATAATCGCCTGATCCATGTATGATAAATGACAAAAGCTGAGTTGCTTGATTCCCATTTTTAGAGTGGCGTGGCCTATGTCAGGAGGGAAGCTGTCTGGGCCTGAGATAGTTTATGCTATGTCAAGCTGAGTTTCTCAGTCTCCCTTTCTTCCACTCCCCTACCACAGCGGGCCCATCATACTCCAGGGCCATGCCCGTTAGTGATTGGATGGGTTCACTTGGCATCTGCCTCCATCCAGACAGAGCAATGTCTGTGTGGCTGCTTCCTGATCAAGTGATGAATTGGATGCAAATACCTTCTTTTTAATGCATGACCCTGGCATAGCCAGAAGGAATATGAGTGGGGTGCCTCAGAGCAGTGACTTTTCAGAGCAGTGACTTTTTGCCTAGAGCTTGAGAGTTAAAGACGTAGAAGCACACTTCTTCGGCTCTATCGAAATTAAGGTGAGTAAAGTTAATTACCTTCAGATTATCAGCAAACAAAAAAGATAGTAATGATTGGGCATCTGACTGCTAAGAACCATGTGATTTCACAAAACAAAGAAGAACATAAGGAAGTTGTTCTCTTGTGAATGACTACTTAGCGTTCCTTTTCATTACCAGACCTGGTATCAGACAGAGGGTTGAAGCAACAATAGAAATCAGAAAATGCATTCATTTTCCAGAAATAGCTTAACTTTTAATGTTCTATGCAGTTCTGGAAGAAAAAGCAAGAGTATTTTTAGCTTATGAAGCACCAATTCTTTCAGTTCTTTTACATCTCTCTTGATAACTTTTGAAAAAGTTTAATGCTCAGAAATAGTGAAAATTATACCCATGTCCTTTATGCTAAAGATTGATCATGTTCAGGGGTTGTGGTGTCATTCACCAACAATATCAGAGTCTCACAGTAGTTTGGATAATTTGGTCCAACAATTGACCCCATTGGTGGAGGGAAATTTCAGTTGATCAGTTACTTCAAACATGGTGAACTGTCAAGAGCTGAAATTTTTAAAAGTTGGATGGTATTCAATTCAATTCAACAAATGTCCATAGAATACTTTAGGAAAAAGGAGAATTTTGATGTGGTGGTCTGGAGGGTAGTGTGAAGATGGTGAATGTATGATCCAAAGTGGGGGATGAGCACACATAAAAATGATATTAAAAAATCAACATATTTATACAAGTCACAGCCAAGGCAGTAGGAAAAAAGTGCAGGTATGTGTGCATTTAAGAGTGTGCTTCATTCCATTTTCCTCTGTAGTTATAAATCTAATTTTTTAAAACTAAGAGGGCAGCAGAGGTTGACATGGTTGGATAGCATCACCGACTCAGAGGACATGAATCTAAGCAAACTCTGGAAGATAATGAAAGGACAGGGAAGCCTGGTGTGCTGGAGTCCTTGGGGTCGCAAAGAGTCGGACATGACTTAGTGACTGAACAACAATACTATCCCTTAACGAGAAATAGTTGAATAAAAATCATGAAAGCTAAAAGAGAACCTAGCCAGATGTTGCTAACACTCATTTTAATCACTTTCTTTTATTTAGGACGACAATATGGACACAAAATCCATTCTAGAAGAACTTCTTCTCAAAAGGTCACAGCAAAAGAAGAAAATGTCACCCAATAATTACAAAGAGCGGCTTTTTGTTTTAACCAAAACAAACCTCTCCTACTATGAATATGACAAAATGGTAAGACTCTTATTTATTCCTTTGTTTTTATACTACTTATTTTTAAGTCTCCACAATGTGCTTAATATAAGGAAACAGATTTCTCAGCTTACACAGTAAAAACCAACTTGTACTCTCTTATCCCATTGTCTTTTCTTAACCAAGTTATAATTAACTGAAGATACCAGTGTTAGTCACTCAGTCGTGTCTGACTCTTTGTGACCCCATGGACTGTAGCCCGCCAGGCTCCTCTGTCCATGGAATTTTCCAGGCAAGAATACTGGAGTGTGTAGCCTGGTGTGCTGGAGTCCATGGGGTTGCAGAGTCGGACATGACTTAGTGACTGAGCAACCAGGGGATCTTTCCCACCCAGGGATCGAACCCAGGTCTCCTGCATTGCAGGCAGATTCTTTACCATCTGAGCCACCAGTGAAACCCATAATTCAAAATAAAGGATTTTTCAAACATTGGTTAACTTTACTAAGGAAAACTTTAGAAGACTGATTCTCAACTGAGGGTGATCCCTAAAGGACACTCAGCAATGGCTAGGACCATTTTTGGTTGGTTGCCGTCACTGAAGGTGGAAGACAGTTTGCTATTGGCGTCTCCTGGGTGGAAATAAGAGTATTTATACGCAGCTGAGAAATCTATCATGGTAGAAATAATGAATGAAAATGCATTGTGGAGTTAAACCTTGTTGTTACTGAGTAGATTAACCATACGGTAGGTGATTTGAAATGTGTTTCAAGATTATCAAATAATCAAGTGCTGCTTGAAGATTTGCTTTGGGGGAATTTAATTAAGTTTATGTCCACACTCGAAAAATATATTATGTTGTCATTGAATTTTTACTATTACAGAATAATTGGAATGATTTTCACATGCTCATGTCACCTCACAATCTCTCCCTCCTAAGCATAACCTTAACTTCATGCATTTCTTTGTGCACCACTGTATACCACATGAGGCATCTTATATTTTCCTTTTAATTCAGAAAAGAGGCAGCAGAAAAGGATCGATTGAGATTAAGAAAATCAGATGTGTGGAGAAAGTCAATCTTGAGGAGCAGACCCCTGTGGAGAGACAGTACCCATTTCAGGTAAGGGGAAAGGTAACATTCCATTGGATGGATGGCTGTTCTTTTAGTATTTTCTACTATGAACTCAGTATTGAGGGGATAAATAAAGACACTGCAAAATGGTTCATTAAGATGATGGCGTGTGCTTATATTTATGTAACCATAGACAGCATTCTCAACCTCTCTCTCTGAATTTGTAACATCTCCAGATGGGAGTTGGGCAGTTTACTAAAATTCAATCCACCAAACTCCCTTCCCTAGAGGGAGAGAAAGATAGATGAGTGTGTAAGCCTCAGTGGTCTGACTTGCCTTGGGGTCTGATGATCTCTTTTATCCAAAATTGCAGAGCATTTCCATTACACTGCAAGGTACTAGGCACACTGTCAGGAATAAAATGCCATCCCTGTCCCCAAAGCATTTACAGAGCCTTAGGCAGCGTACCCATGGTGTCCCAGAAAGCAGAAGCTGCACTCCTCACTCCAAGAGGTCAGGGAGACTTCCTGCTGGAGGTGATACTTGGGTTGGGAAAAACAATGGGGTTTAGCCCAGCAAAAACAGGAGGGCAGCAAAGCCAAAGAAATAGCAGATGTCAAGGCACTGGTAGGCGGAACAGTATGGCATGTTTAGAGAGATCCAGATGGTGCTTAGAATTAAGCAGCCCAGTGAAAGAGTGACAGGTGGGTCTGGAAAGGTGGGCCGGGCCATATCACGAATGGCTGCTAAGGAGTTAGAGTTTTACCCTCAAGTATTTCAAACACTGACCTGCTGTGAAGACTGTGCCTACAGTACAGGTGGAAATGGCTTGATCTAACAGCTTCCCTCCTTTTATTATATTAGGAATATTTATCAATCTGCTCTAAAGACAGACAGACTGTCCTTCCAATGGTCAGATTACCCTGTGCTAGTATGAGGGAACAATGGCCAAAAATGAAATAAAATAAAATAATCCAGTCAGTGAACAACCCATATTTCCAACTTAAAAAAAAAAAGAACATTACTCAGTTGGGAGAAACCAGGGGGAGTATGTGCTCATGGCAGAAGCTCTGAAATGAATATCACCATGGCATGGAATACTCAAAAGTACACTGGCTTTGATGCCCCACAAATATTCTCAACCTCTGAGTTTGTTTCCTCATTTGCAGTGGGCATAATCTCATATTTTTGTAGAGTTGAAAGGGAATAAAAATGTTAAACTGTCTAGAAAAGAGCATAAATGCAATGTACTGTTTACCCACAAAAGCTGAATAAACTAGAGAAGGATCGGGGCAAGACATTAGAATGTTCACACATCTCACCGAATGTCTTAAAAAACAGAAAAATGCTTATCCTGGGGACTCCCAAGGTGGGACATGACCATAGGGAGTCACATTTTAACCCAACATAAGCATGAGCTATATAATGATCAGAATGAAAGGAAACTGACCAGGATGACATAACAAAAGTAAAGGACATCCCATCCCTGAAGATATTTTCCAGAATAGAGCAGATAAACACTTTGTAGTAGGCTACAAAGAGAATCATGCACTGGGTTGGTGGATGGACCAGAACACTCCTAAGACATCTGTAATGCCTAAGGCCTTTATACTCTTATAATTCTCCATGGCTCGGGGATTCCTGCTGAGACCTCCATATTTGCTGCTAGATGCATCATTGCTGTGGTTTTCTGAAGTGTAAACATATCTGGGATAAAATATATTGAGGGGTAGAGGATAAAAATAACTAAATTTAAAAACTCTAATTCAGAGCTAATGTATATCATGTAATAAAACTCAATGTTTCTTTTGAATAACAAAAATTTTGTAGTTGCACCAGAGTGAACTATAACACAGTTACATTGAAACACACCAAATATTTTCCTTTCCAGATTGTCTATAAAGATGGGCTTCTCTATGTGTATGCATCAAATGAAGAGAGCCGAAGTCAGTGGCTGAAAGCATTACAAAAAGGTACTTTTTTAAAAGTCATAAAAGGGAGTTGCTGACTGAGTTCTTTGAGACTTGGTGGAGAAAAGACGTGGCAATAAAAGGGCCTACTGCCAAGATAGAATCTGTTGATTTTCCTACCAGCCTCAGAGAATGTGATGTACTCATCCTCGTTTTGCATTCTCTTTGTTACCTAGAGGAAGCCTGGGGATCCGATTCCCTTTCCTGCCTGGTAGCACAGAGCTGGCCGTTGTGCGTTGTGCCATCCAGCAGCTGGAAGGAAGTCAGGCCACCTGCTCTCCACCCACTGTGCTTGCCTTTATCAGAGCAAAGTCTAGGTCCTCATGGGGCTCTGGCAGCTCCTGTAGCTACTGTACTTTGGATGTTTATAGAAATTTATGTCTTAACACTTACAAAGTATTTATTGTTTGCCAGCTACTATGTCGAATAGCTGTAAAACACTCTCTTAGGTAATCCTCTTGACAACTCTATGGCAAGCAGTAATATTATTCTCTGTTTTCTGGATAAGTGAAGTTAAAAAGACATGGCCAACGTCAAATACCTAATTGCAAAGAACATATAACTCAATTACCCAAATCCAACTTTTAAACAATACAGTATAAATGCCAGGCAAAACTGGGAATTTGATGAAACATTTATTTAGTGATTCTTAGGCTGCCCTGGTAACATCCTTTGGCAGAAGAGAGAAAATTAATAGTAACTTGGCACTGTGATGTTTCTCCCTAGGATATTTTTATTTTAAAGAGGGGTAAAGGTGTAAGGACAATACTTAACTCAAACGAGGCACTCTACTGGTAGAATTTAAGATATTAAGCTCCCAGAGGGGGATGATTTTGTTTAAGTTTTAGATTCAGGTTCTTTTTCACCACACCTCAAATTACAACACTTAGACATCCACCTGCTCTGCTGCTGCTGCTGCTCAGTCGCTTCCGTCGTGTCCGACTCTGTGCGACCCCAGAGACGGCAGCCCACCAGGCTCCGCCGTCCCTGGGATTCTCCAGGCAAGAACACTGGAGTGGGTTGCCATTTCCTTCTCCAATGCATGAAAGCGAAAAGTGAAAGTGAAGTCGCTCAGTCGTGTCCGACTCTTAGCGACCCCATGGACTGCAGCCTACCAGGCTCCTCCGTCCATGGGATTTTCCAGGCAAGAGTACTGGAGTGGGTTACACCTACTCTATTTTGATGCAAATACATGCTTTTTCACTGCTAGGGCTTACTTTTCCCTTCATGTGAAAGGGTTTAGCATCCTATTATGTAGGAGAGGAGGACCAGGGAGGAGAAAAGTCACCTTCTACCTGCCACCAGCTTGCTGAAGTGAGAAGGGCATCCTTCTTAGAGTCAGACTGTTCTGCTTTACTGTGTCATCTACAAAACCATCTAACACCTCTGGGTCTCAGTTTCCTGACCTGTAAAATAGGAGGTCAGTTTTCTTTTTTTTTTTTTTCCTGGCGCAGTCACAAGCTACAACGTATGACTCATAGATACAGTAAAGTGTCTGAGACTCAAACACAAGCCACTGTGTCACCTCGGGGCCTTCGGGAGGAACTCTAAGATGCTGCTTCCTATCCAGTCTTCTTTGCGGTGATTTGCCAGGGGCACTTGCTATGTAGACACTCACTGTGGAGCTATCTGTCATGCACTAGGGTCCTGTGTGGGTCTTTCTGGAACTATATATGCTAGGCAGGTTTGGATGGGCCCTGGGCAGCTCTGCTGCTGCTGCTAAGTCGCTTCAGTCGTGTCCGATTCTGTGCGACTCTTCTCCAATGCATGAAAGTAAAAAGTGAAAGTGAAGTCGCTCAGTCGTATCTGACTCTGCGTGACCCCATGGACTGCCTACCAGGCTCCTCTGTCCATGGGATTTTCCAGGCAAGAGTACTAGAGTGGGTTGCCATCGCCTTCTCTGCCTGGGCAGCTCATGTAAAGGCTAATGGAACATAAAAGGAGAGCAGAGAGAGAAGCAGAAGTGACTCTGGTAGCCTCTAAACTGAGAGAGAGCCCCTATCACTAGGGCTGCCCTGTGCACAGTAAGCCCTTTGCACCACTTAGTGATGCTTTGGGACGCAGGTAAAAAGACACCACACAGCTGCTCAAACAAATACATGTTTGTTCCTCTTCCAAATCCAGAAGTAAACAAGCCCAGGGCTAGTGCAGCAGCTCAATGAAGTGAGCAGGAACACTGGCTCCTTCTAGAGTTCTGCTCTGCTACCCTTAGGGGCTCCCAGAAAGGCTCTGAGCTTTCCCAGAAACCTTTCTCTGCAAACTCTTGCTTGTGTTTCATTGGCCAAAACTGTGTCTCATGGCCATCTCTGTGTGAGAAGGAGGCTGGAAGACAGCATCTGGCTTTTCCAGCCTCTGTGATGGATGATAGCAAGACAGAAGGTAGGTGAGATCAGCTGTCGGGGTGGCCAACCAATCTGCCACAGGAAAACAAAACGGTTCCCTCACTCAAATCCTTTCTCCTATGAAGTTTCCCTGATCTAGAATGACACCACAGCCCCCCATCTGTGTCCCAACGTTTTTGTGTTTATTACTTGGCTCAGGCATTATAAACCGAGGTGGACATTGGAGACAGGAAATTTCCCAGATGGTAACCTACATTGGGTTTGGGCTGATTCAGGAGTGTCAGCTACCATGGCTCTGACTTCAGCTGACCAGATGTGAATAAAGTGTTCCTTTCTTCCCCAAAATTAAAACCGAAGGGAGTTTGGCAGGGAAGTGGGCACGTGAGCATTGGAATCTAGTGGAACGAGCCTGGGTCTGAGTCTCAGATGTGCTAGACCGTGAACTTGATCAGGCGACATCTGTGCCTCAGCTTACCTGACTCTGTGAGAGCCATGGTAGCAATAGCAGCTCCCCTCAAGTTTGCTGAGTAGTTAAATGAAGTGGTGCAAGTGAGGGGAAATATGTAAATGTGAAGTCCTATACACATTTTAATATATGAGTTTCTCTTACTGTCATTATTAGATGATAGGAGTATTGCAACGTGGACTTCTGGACTTGATTGGAAAACAATTAGTTACCCAGGAAGCTAAATTCATGTAATAGGAAGTAATAGGAACTCTGGTACACAGAGACCAGGAGCTTACGGAGCAGAAAGGCATGTAATGTACCCAAGGAATTGCAATGACCATTAGGGACTAAGGTCAAGTACTAGTGTCTTGTAATCCTAACTTCTTTTGCTTTTTGTGACTTCTGTAATAATTTCCCTTTAATTCCCATTAATATTTGGTGAAGCTTTTTAATGCCAAATTTTTTAGCTAAGTTGAGTTGAATTAAACTAAGGAAATGATATCATTAAAGCCCACTGTTCACTGAGCACCTCCTCTGAGCCACACATTATGCCGGATGCTTTACATACATTGGCTCATCTCCTCCCAATGACCCAGCAAAGTAGATATTATTATTCCCAGACACTTCCTGGAGTCAGGGTTGTAAAGAAGGAGCATTGTTCTCCTGGTATCAAAACACGGAATCCTCAAGATGAATATAAAATCAAGAAGGAAGAAGGTTAAGTCACACCTAGACCAGCCCTCCCTACCTGGAGACTCTTCTTGAACTGTTCTCTACTAAGACCTTTTACGTTTCTCTGCTGCATTTTGAGAGAGGTGAATTTGTTGCAGACACAGTATTATACTCCAATATTGGAACTTCATTTCTTTGCATTTAACATTGACCTATTCCCACATTTTTTTAAAATACACACATACTCCTAGAAAAGTAATCCCATATTCCTTAGTATTATATTCCCATCCAATCCTTTGTGGAAACAGGTCAAAAGTCACAAAAGACAAAGAAGGGACAAGGAACTGTTCTAGACCAAGAAAACCTAGATAACTAAATGCCATATATGATTCTAGATTGGATCCTTGATCAGAAAAAAAGTGAATGATTACAAAGGGTATTATTGGAAAAACGGGAAAAATTTTAAATACAAAATGTATATTAAGTGCTAGTATAGTATCAATGTTAAATTTCTTGAATTGATCATTGTATTGTGGTTATATAAGGGAATGTCCTTGTTAACAGAAGTTACATGCTAAAGTATTAATGGGTGACATTATTTAGGTCATGATATCTGCAACTTACTCTCAAATGGTTAAGCAAAATAATGATAAAACTTTAATAATATGTATGTAAAAAAAGAGACTAAGAAGAAACAAATGTGACAAACAGTTAAAATTAGGTGAGTCTGTGTGAAGCGTATAGAGACATTTCCTTCACTGTCCTAGCAACTTTTCTGTACACTTGAAATGTTTCAAAATAAAAAGTGGAAGGGGGAGTATATGTTTATTGGAAATTTCTTTTCTTCTTGTTAAGATCTAGTCCTACTCTAAAATCCTAACACCAAGCTGATATGTATATATATTTTCTAGTAGGTATTTTTTTTAAGACTGATGTAAGTTATTGTGTGTTCTCACTATAAACACGGTTAGACTTTTCTCTTTGGCTTTTCAACTTCTGAGTGAAAGACTTACATTCTTTAGGAACCATTTGCTCTTAGGCTGGTTACTGGCAAAATGAGGTTTCATTGTTTTATGATGACAGCACTAACTGATGTGCTTCTTCTCTTGGGTCAACATTTGCTCATGCTGTGTTTTCTTCCTGCCTGCTCCCCAGAGATAAGGGGCAACCCCCACCTGCTGATCAAGTACCACAGTGGGTTCTTCGTGGACGGGAAGTTCCTGTGCTGCCAGCAGAGTTGCAAAGCGGCCCCAGGATGTACTCTCTGGGAAGCATGTAACGTGACTCCTCTGTTGGGCTGGACCCTGGGTACAATGCCCTTTAGGCAAAACTGGCAAATGCCAGAACAGCTCGCCAGTTCGGGAAAACAAAATGTGCCAGATTGGTCGGCATCGTGTATACCCAGCCTTGAACATGCTATCTGACAAATGAAACATAATCCAGAGTCAACTGAGTCATGTTCCATAAAATAATAACAACACGAACATCTGCCATTCATTCATGTCATGAGAAGTGTTTTTAAAGGGAAATCATAAATCAAGAAAGGAGCTGTTTATTTCCTTCCAAAATTCTTCCTGGTTTAAGATAAATGCCAAAAGAGGAGAATGTGGTGAACATACACCACCATGGTTCATAAACTAACATCATAAACTAAAAACACCAACATTCTTATAAAAAATATGTCAAAGGATAAAATATAAGTATTGCCATAGATACCAAAATGATGGATGGCCAAGTTTTCAAAGATAAATTTAAAATGCCATTCTGTATATGTTTGTTGATTTCCTCATAACAACAGAGAAGGTAGTGTAGGGTTTGCTTTACGTGCAGATTCTATCCAGAGTTCTATTTCTAGGGAGATCTGTCTGTCTGAGACTTTATCCAGGGACAGGAAGCCCACTGAGTGGCTTTGAAGGCCTAATGGAGGGAAAGAATTATACTGTTTTCTGCTTGTGCCCTGTGGAGTCCTGTTCTATCACCAGGATACTTACATGAAACAATCATATACTTTAGAAGCTTATCATTGTTTAACAACATTAAGTTGTTGATAAATAAAAAGGAGAACTTGTTTTGGTAACAGTTTTACCAACCTGGACAAAATATGCTTGGATTATAACTACTTTAAAGAATTATATGAGATCAGCTACATGCTAACAACTTCAAGAACTGTAGAACAAACAGGGACATGAAATATTATTCAAATTCACTGAGAATCATGTTAATGTTACTACTTGTAATTTTATACAGTGACTAAATATTCATTGTGTTTCCCATCTCAATGAAACTACACAGTGAAGATTTACTGATCTTAATTAGATCACATTGCCCTTTATACTCATGAATGATAATGATTCACTGAACTTTACAGAATGTACTGTGCATGGATCTTCCCTCCAGTGTGAAGGCCAGAGAGTAATGTTTCCTTGTAACAGTAATCATTAACCCCAGTGTTTCTGTCTGTGGTTGGCATTATTACTCAGCAGGCCAGATTCCAGCTCTGACCTCACCCTAACTTCCTGAGAAAGAGCAAGAAAACAGGCCAGAGAGAGCACTGTCCTGGGATCATCTTCCTGGCCTCTGTCTGCATGGCACTTGCCATGTGTCCTGGGTGCCACAGGCTCTCTGCCAGCTTCTGAAGAAAACTACAGAATTTAGTAGAGGCGTTAGGCTCACAGGCAGTTGTGATATTGTCTATCTGCCTAAGTGTAATTTACTCCCTCAACCTCCTCCTGTGAGCTACAGGGCAGCCCACAGGCACATCTACGAGGAAGGAAACAGTTGGGCATCTTTCCAAAGTACATGGCCTAAAGTAAGTTGACCATACACCCCAGTTTGTCTGAGACAGTCTCATTCTTCAGCTGGGGACCTGGCATAATTATAAAAGCCTACATATCACTGTCAGAAATGTCCCAGCTGGGTCAATAAACCATACGGCAACCCCACTTAAAAGGCATAGACTGGCTTCACACTCACAGCCTGGATATTTATCTACACATGTGAGTAGAAAGAAAAACCAACAATTATACTAAGCACAGGGAGAGGAAAAAGTTTAGCATAGATCTGTTCACTTGTAAATCAGCTATTTATATGCATTGTGTGTGAGCCAATCAAAGAAGAATCAGACCCAGATTCTGAATCCTAGGGTCACTGACACTACCCAATGACATTAGATATCTATTATTCAAATACCAGGTGGCAATGTGGTATAAATTAACAGCTTATAGAATTTAGAACAACTTGAATTTCTTATCTGCTCGGGAAGATACTGATAATCAATGGTGAAGTGGTATTCGAGTTGGATATCATACAGGAGAGCAACATTATCACTCCAGATGTTGTGTCTAAGTCCATGTAATCTGGAATATTGCTCACACTAACTAGTTCACTCTTTTGATTCATAACATTGGGTGTTTTATTTTGTTTTATTTAAATTTTCTTCTGATATTACTTGGTTTTACTCTTCAGATGCTGATCTGCACACTGTACCCAAAGAAGAAAAACAAAGGGTTCCCATCTTCCCAGACAGAGTGGTAAGTCAACATTTCAATTTTTTTTCACAGTCAGGATATATTAAATAAACCGAGAGTTGCCAAATTCAAGACTAGAAAACATGGGCTTCATTCAGAATGCCCAGCAAGAGAGAGAAGACGTGAGCTATCACCAACAGTCATGGCAGTAGCAAATAAAAAATTCAAACATAGAACCATTTTATCATGTTATATTTCTGCATTTGAGAACCAAGCCTATTTCTAACCTGTAAATGCAAAAAAAAATGGTGTATGATGGAGAAGTCCTTAAGATGGTATGACATATAACAGGCAGCTATTATTGGCTGGCATTCCTCCTCTACCATCAGCGTGGCTAAATCTGCCTCATGTAAGTGCCCTGGGAAAGGAATGGGACACCACAGCAGAATATAATTCTTTTCCTCCATTATCTTTTCAAAGCCACTCAGTGTGCTTTCTTCTCTGTTCCTGGATGGAATCTGGAGATTTCATAGTTTTCCAGTTGCCTCAGATGAAATAAATTTTCCCAATTACTAGTAGTCATGAGAATAGCCTCTAAAGTGATCCATCCAATACTATAATCATATGACTCCAAACACCATTTCAAGTTAAAACTTACCCCCTTCCCTTAGCTCAAGTCTGCATCAGAGGGCAGCCTGCTTTGGGGAAGAGGTCATGGAGAGGCTAAGATTTCTAACCCTTTCAGGATCAAGGATCAGGAAGAGAAGGTCTGGTGAAAAAGAGAGTCATATGTGGCTGGCCCCATCATGATTTGGTAGTGGTGGCTTCTGGGTGAGATAGTTTTCTAACACTGACTCTTCATCATATGGGAGACTTTCATGGGTCTCCCCCTGGGCTGTAGTTTTATGACAGAGCAAATATCTTGACCTTAGCTCTTTGGTTTCTACCCCTCCAACTTTTTGCTGGGTCCATTCACTCATTTTGAGCAGAGTTCCTTTCAAGATGGCTTCCTGCTAACCCTCTCTCAAAGGTGGAGTTGGCCTACAGGAAAACAAACAGAGCCTTGATCTCTCTGCTTAGTAAAATTGTATGTGGCTCAAGTTCACAGTACAGGCTATCCTTCTGCCCTGCTTTCTTGGGTTCAAAGCCATAACTTCCTGCTTTTAGGCTTCCCAGGTAGGTGTCAGCCTCCTCAAATGCCACGAGACATATAACATGGGCTCCCAGTAGTTTTCTGGAAGCTCACCTGAAATGAAAAGAGCATCTCCATCCACCCATCAGCTCTGTGGTGGCTTTGGTACTTATTTTCACCTACACATATTCATGCATACTTACTTCTCTATAAGTAAAAACCATATAATTTTTAGAGACATTCCTAGTGGTCCAGTTGTTAGAACTCTACATTTCTATTCCAGGGGGAATGGGTTACATCCCTGGTCAGGGAACTCCATACTGTGTAGCACAGCCAAAACAAAACAACATATAATTTTTGTAAACCAACATGAAAGACAAAACTAAATCCATTATTGTCACAGGTTGAATTTTGTCTCCCTAAATTCATGTCCACCCAAAAGCTCAGAATGTGACCTTATTTGGAAGGAGGGTCTTTGAGATATAATTAGTTAAGGACCAAGATGAGATCCTGGATTAGGATAGATCATAAATTCAATTATTGATGTCCTTGTAAGAAGAGGAGGGAACACAGAGAGATACACAGAGAAGGTAGCCACTTAAAGACCTAAGCAGAGATTGGACTTATGATGCCACAAGCCAAGAATGGTTAGACTCAACAGAAGCTGGAAGAGGCAAGCAAAGATCCTCCCTCGCAGCCTTTCAATGAAAACTTGCCTTTGGACTTTTGGTCTCCAGGACTATAAGAGGATAAATTTCTGTTGTTTTAAACCACTAAATGTGTAAAATTTGTTATGGCAGTCCCAGGAAACTGATAGAATTATTAAGGTTTGGGAATTTTATGTTGTTATCAGTGACATTGTTTTTTGGTTTGGATACATGCTTCAGTTCTGAAGCTTGAAAATAATGGCTCTGTAAAACACCTAAAAGCAATGTCCAAAATAAGCAAAGGTCAATTGGTGGTTACCTAGGGTCAGTATGGGAATGGGGATTGACTAAGAAATTGGCCCAAGAGATCTTATAGGGGTAATGGAAAATGGTAAAACTGGATGGTGGTGATGATTGCTCAACTTGATAAATTTACTAAAAGTCACTGAATCCTATACTTACAAAGGGTGAATACCACAAAGGGTGGCATGTGGTATATAAACTGTGCTCCAGTAAAGTTTATTTTAAACAAATCTAAGAGCAGAGGAAAATTTAAGAGCCCAAACGAGGCATCTAGTCTCTGGTGAGGAATTCTTTGTGAAATGTGTTAAAAATGATCAGTTGGGCAAATCAGTGACCAAGTCTGTTTTGATTATAAGCTGCCCTAAGTGATCAGGGATCATAGAAGATACTGTGAAAAGCATGTTTTCCTCTGCTTGTTTTCACGTGATCATTCAGTAGAGGACTGAGATGAGGAAAATTAAAATCTGCTCTCTAGTCATTCTGTTTAGATTTCTGTTTAGGGAAATTTCTACTGCATTTATCTTTGGAAAGAAGCACCTCACAGCTCATAAATAGCATAGCTAAAATGACTAGGATGTCAATCCCGGGAAAAAAGTTAAATATGTGAAAAAATTAAATTCAGATTATATATCTATATGAATTTTTAATGAAGTATAACATGGACTTAGACAAACATACAAGTCCTAAGTGGACAACTTCATGAATTTTCACAAACCAAACATATCATATAACCCACACTTAGATTAAGAAACAGAACATCTCAGAACCCCAGGACCACCCTTATCTTCCCTTTGGGTCACTACATCCCACCAAAAGCAATCACTAGGCTGACATATAATATCATAGATTATTTGCCTAGCTCTGATCTTTATATAGATGGAATTATAAAGTATATAGTTGTTTACTGCCTATTTTCTCATGAGATTCACTCATAGTTTAGTATGTGGTTGCAGTTTATCCTCAATTGCTGTACAGAATTCCATTGTGTGAATATAATGCTGTGTGAGTTTCTTATTGCTGCTGTAACAAATTACCACAAATTCAGTTGCTTAAAGCAACACAAAGTTCTTCTCTCATAGTTTTAAAGTCAGAAGTCTAGAATCAGGTCTACAAAGCTGTACTCCTATAGGAGGCTTGATGGAAAATCTATTTACTTATTTTTCCTAGTTTCTGGGGGCTGCCTACATTCCCTGGCTCCTGGCCCCCTTTTCCATCTTTAGGGCCAGATTGGTAGCATCTGCTTTCCTCTCTGATCTTTGTTTCCATCTTTATACCTGCCCCCTAATCTCTGACCTTCGTGCATCTCACTTGTGCCCTTGTGATTATATCTGGCTCATCCCAGTAATACAGGATAATCACCTCATTTCAAGATCCTTAACTTAGTCATATCTGCAAAGTATCTTTTACTATGTAAGGTGACATACTCACAGGTTGCAGGGACTGGGACATAAACATCTTTGGGGAAAGGGCATGATTTAGCCAACTACAGCCACAATAAGGTCATTTCCAGTTTTTACCTAATTGAAATAATTCTGCTATGGAACATTCTTTTATATGTCTTTTGGTTTCACTATTGGGCGTATATGGGTCCTAGGATATGTGCAAACAACTTTCCAGTGTGGTCATGCACTTCATACTCCAACCAAGAAAGTTTGAGAGTTCCAGCTGCTCCATGTCTTGTGACTACTAGTTACTACCCCTTTCTTTCCTATTTTTTTTAAGAGCTGATATACTTTGATTGTCAGTTCCCAGCTCATGAATCTGGGCCTCACTGTGATGTACTTGAATCTCTTGTTCTCCAAAGCTGAAGATTCCTAGAGCAGTTCCTATTCTCAAAGTAGATGAACCATCTTCACGTACCACTCTAGCCCAGTATGACAGTGATTCCAAGAAAAACTATGGCTCCCAGTCAAACATCAACATGAAGTATATTCCAAAAGAAGACTTCCCTGACTGGTGGCAAGTAAGAAAACTGAAAAGGTAAGTCCCAGCTTTCAGTCCAGCTGCACAGCACGTCAAGCAGACATTACCCCATTGCCTCGGAGCTGAGCCTCAGCACGGCCTGCACAGGCCATGGCTGAGACAGGGCTGCCCTCTCGGAAAATCCTCAGTGCCTGAGCCAGAAGCCTAGAGTAGTGGTGGCCCCACTGGGACTCAGCACCACAGACTTGCCATTTAGATGACTGAATCTAATGATGCGTGCAATACTTGAGCACTTTATTCCCTTTCCTTTCTTTCCTTCTTCCTCCAAACAACCGCACATTCCAGAACACCAAATCTTTAAAATATATCCTTTATCTGAGACAGCTTAGAGTGGGTAGGTTTTTGCAACGTGCTTTGGCATCACTGGCCAATGACAAGTGTTCAAACGAGGCTGTGGCTGCCTTCTCAGGGTGTACACCTTCACCTATAGTCTTCTTTGCCACTTGCACTTTTCACTTCACATCTGGGACATTTTTCCTATTTTAAGACATGAGGATATACTACATTTTTAATTTTTTAATGTTTCAGCTGTGGTAAAACAGCACAAAATTTACCACCTTCGTCATGTTGCAGTGTAGAGTTCAGCAGTGTTCATTACCTTCCCACTGTTGCGTAAGCCACCTGATTATCGTGAATGTCTGTATTGCATTCCATCATGTGGACAAACCTAAGTGATGCACAACTGATGGACACTCTCCACATGTTCTTAAAAACCACAAAAAGGCTAAATTGCTTGGTATTTTTAAAGAAGAGCTTTCTTATGAAGAGCTGAAGGGAAAACGCTTTGCTAGTGAGCAAGGCTCTTTGGGAAGCTGGGGCTTTCCAGGCTTTCCTTGAACTGCAGCCAGAGGAGCACTGCCTTGCTAAGGAAGCTTGTCACTCTGAAGTGTGGTTTTGAAAAAGAGCCTGGGTTGTGAAGGCAAACAGGAAATAGGTCCTACCTTCCAACTAAAACAGCCTTTGGACTTGGAGAAGTTGGCACTTCCTCATGGGCTGTTTCACACACCAAGTAAAAGAGATAAAATGATGGGTGGAGAGGATGAAGAGAACCCTGCAGATCTGTGTGTGTACACATGGAGTTAAAGGTTCAGTATTTTCAGGACTTTCCATTGCAAGCATAATGCCAAAGAGGAAAATAACTTATATTAAAATATATTAATGACAGAATGCCTGCACACATACAAGAAAATCAGAGCAAACCCAGTCAGGATGATTTATTAATCCAAGTTTTCTACTGTTTGGGGTTATTATGAGCCATTATTAAAAACTCTCTTTTGTTTAGGCATCCTATCAAATGACTACTTTTTAGTGGGGTCACTGCAAGGATGAAAATGTGAAAATGACTCATTAGCTTCAATTTCCAAACCAAGTGACATATATGGGTCACAATATTAAATAAAGCTAAAGCATATCCAAACAATTACTTTTGCCATTTAACATTTGTAAATAAATATAAATTTATAAACTTTATCTCTCTTTTTTGTAGCAGTGAAGATTTGGCATGCAGTAATCAAAGGGAAAGAAATGTTGTAAATCACAACACCTCAAAGATGTCATGGTAAATCAACTTCAGATATTCTGTTGCAGCCAGGATTTCTTTCATCTGCAGGAAAACTAATCACAGGTGTAAAAATTTTGCAACTAGCCTTTAATTTTAAGGTGACTATAAAACAAACAAATACACGGAGTTTGCTTCTTTGAACCCTGACAGTGGTCTGAATGGATAACTTCTGAGGTCACACTGATATTTCCTACCCATCATACATGATATACACAGGTGTCAGCATGAACACAAACCTACTTGGCTCAGGCATGTGAGCCGGAGGGAAAACAAGGTGGTGTTAAGGAACTCTTCTTTGAGAATACCTCTATACACTCACAAGACTTCCTCTAACTTCATATCACAGCTGTCCCTGAAGCATTTCATCTATTTCACAAGTCTGCTCTTCTGACCGAGTCAAAGAAATCTACATTCCTGGGATCCTCCTGTATCAAGGAGCCAGTGTCTCATGAAACTGGGCATGAGCTCAACTTGTGAGCAACCTTCTCTTCACTTTGCTGACCCCTTCCCAAGTGCAAAAAAGGGAAATCTAACAGTGCAGATTTTATTTATGTGGATAAAAGCAGGGTGGGATTTGACATGGCACTGTGAGGCACTTGGAGTATTGCTTGGTTGTGTATGTGTGTGTGTGTGCGCGTGTGTGTGTGTGCGTGTGTGTGTGTATGTATTAACCACGTTTCCTCTCTTCTTAAGGGGCTCCCCTGAGTCAACTTCATCTGAAGAAGAGGAAAACCTTGATGATTATGAGTGAGTTTTGAAAGTCCTCTGTGTTCCTTTAAAGCTAGACATAGATATTTCTATCTATTCTTCTGAAAAGGCTGTATTTACATGGAGAAACTCCTGTGAGGTTCTGGGCCATGAAACTGGAGGATGGGTGACAATAAGCTGGGCTGTTACTAATGAAAATGTTGTTCAGTTGCTAAGTCGTGTCCTACTCTTTGCGACCCCATGGACTGCAGCATGCCAGGCTTCCCTGTCCTTCACTATCTCCTGGAGTTTGCTCAAACTCATCTCCACTGAGTCAGTGATGCCTTCCAACCATCTTATCCTCTGCCATCCCCTTTTGCTTTTGCCTTCAAATTTTTCCCAGCATCAGGGTCTTTTCCAGTGAGTTGGCTCTTCACATCAGGTGGCCAAAGTACTGGAGCTTCAGCATCAGTCCTTCCAATGAATATTCAGGGTTAATTTCCTTTAGGATCAACTGGTTTTGATCTCCAAGCCGTCCAAGGGACTCTCAAGAGTCCTCTCCAGCACCACAATTCTAAAGCATCAATTCTTTGGAGCTCAGCCTTCTTTAGGGTTTGATTCTCACATCTGTACATGACCACTGGAAAAACCACAACTTTGACTAGACAGACCTTTGTAGGAAAAGTGATACCTCTGCCTTTTAATACACTGTCTAGGTTTGTCGTAGCTTTTCTCCCAAGCAGGAAGCATCTTTTAATTTAATGGCTGCATTTACTGTCACCAGTGATTTTGGAGCCCAAGAAAATAAAATCGGTCACTGCTTCCACTTCTTCCCCTTCTATTTGTCATGAAGTGATGGAACCAGATGCCATATTCTTAGTGTTTTGAATGTTGAGTTTTAAGCCAGCTTTTTCACTCTCCTCTTTCATTCTCATAAAATATACTTCCCCCCAATCTAGATGATCTAAATTGGCTGCACAAATTCTTGGGATTTATTACATAGCTGACCCCCAATCCTTCATTTTGCTTTGTCTTCATAGATACAGCCTATGACATTTCTGCTGATTATTTCTTTCCTGGAAGCCCTCATCAGGATGACTTTTGAAGGCTCTTATTAGCTTTGAGTCCAATTTTGAAGTTAGTTATGATGCAGTAATTTCACATAGTAGCACAACTGAGCACAATTGTTGGGAGATACCTATTTCAAGGGTGACCTTATCATTGAACGTCCAAACTAGGATACTTTAAGAAGAGGGAGAATGTACTGTTCAATGTTACACCTGGACATAGGACAAAGACGCAGGACCATACAGACATAAAGTGGACTCCTCTGGGCAAGTAAGAATGTGTGCTCACCTCAATTCACAGAGACAGAGTGGTCTTAAGTGGCTGTTAAGGTCCTTTCCAAAATCTAAGATTCTATCATTGGACAACAATTAGGCACAAATAATCATCTCTTGGACTTAGTTGTAGTGTAGTTGCTCAGTCCTGTCCGACTCTTTGTGAGCCCACAGACTATAGCCCGCCAGGCTCCTCTGTCCATGGAATTTCCCAGGCAAGAATACTGGAGTGGGTTGCCATTCCCTTCTCCAGGGCATCGTCTTGACCTGGGGACTGAACCCAAGTCTCCCGCATTTCAGGCAGATTCTTTAGCATCTGAGCCACCAGGGACTTAAGAGGTTGGCATTAAGGAAAAGTGGGAATAATAAGGCACACTGCATCTCTCAGACACTTGCTACCTGACAGTGACTAAGTCAGCTGGACACTAGGAGAACACGCATTACTAGCTTTGTTTTTGTATGAGTTCTGTTATTGTTTCATTGGCTACAAGTGTAGTGAGAGCTTTCTCAAAGTACATCTCACCGCCTCTACTTCCCCTACATTTACCCTCCAGAAGGCACCTGTTGGAATAATTCAAACTAAGATAAAAATGACTGGGAAAGACTAGCACAAAAATTATCCAAAGATAATTGTACTTTAACAACTGACAAAGATTTAAACCAATGGGAGTGAACCTCTCATCATGGATTTTAGTATTTAGATGAAATGGAAGGCTTCCTTTGATTCAGAAAGCCCAGCTGTGACCATACAGACAGTCTCTGTCTCCATCATTTCTAGATTCCAAAGCAGGGTGAGAGGTGTGCCTTGGGGAAACAATCAGGAAAGATACGTAGGCCCCACCCCCAGAATCACAACTGGGTGGTGGAGACTCAGGAATCTGAGTTTTTAAAATAGCTCTTCAAGTGATTCTCTTCCGCAGCCAAGTTTGGAAACCCCTGATCTAAGCCAATGCCTCATTTTACAGATGAGAACATTAAGTGACAAGTTATGCAATTAAAAACTACTCATTCTCAAAACGGAATTCTTTTCTATTGCAGCTGGTTTGCAGGTAACATCTCCAGGTCACAATCTGAGCAGTTACTGAGACAAAAGGTGAGTAGTTTCATCTTTAAAATAGCCTCTAAGAACGTCTTTCTGTTGTTGGGCTCAGAGGGTAACGCACTGCTCACAGAAACCCTATTGGTAATTATACAGTCCAGAAACCAAAGTGCTAATTGTTCGGCTTATGGGTTACCAGGCCCTTCACATCTAGCCTCCCTCTATTCCCTTTGCTCTATAATAAACCATTCAAACATTTAGTGGCTGGAAACAAGATGTATGATTCCTCACCATTCTGTGAGGCAGCTGGGCCAGCAGTTTTTCTGCAGGTTTTGCTTAGGTTCACTCATGTGGCTGCCTTTAGCTGGTGGACTGACTGACAGTGGGGATAGCTGGGGTAGTCAACCAGGGTGGGTGCCATGTTCCATCTCCATGTGGCTAACTTGGGCTTCCTCACAGCATGGTGATCTCAAGGCAGTGGTTGACGAGGCCAAGCCTCACAGTTCAGGGCAAGTGATTATGGAGTTTCAGCTTTTGTCATGTTTGCTAACGTCCCACTGGCCAAAGCAAATCACATGGCCCAGCCCAGAGTCAATGTGGGAGGGGACTGCCCAGAGCAGGAATATACAAAGAGAAGACTTACTGGGGGCCATCTGTACCTCACACTTCAATTCTGTCACAAAAACCATTAGCACCTAAACCAGAGTACAGCAGATATAACGGGGAGTAAATCTATCGGATTTTGTTACTAGTTGGTAATGGACTTACCAATGGCAAACTCTTTTGATCTACAAAAATGACACTTTGCTATAGTTCAGCCTAATACAGCACACCAATTATTTCTTTGAGGGGTAATAACGAGAAGGTGGTGACCATTATCTAACTCAGTAGTTTTTCACATTCACAGTTTTTCAATCCACTTTGTCTCAATCTAAACTTGCTTAGAATCAGCACATTAAGCAAGGCAGGTTGAGCATAAATTTAACAAATGATTTGTTCTGCATCTTTGGTTTTCTAAAATGTTCCAGGGGCAAGATACGGTGATAGAAGTGTTAGTCACTCAGTCATGTCTGACTCTTCGCGACCCCATGGTCTATCCATGGAATTCAAGACAAGAATACTGGAATGGGTTGCCATTTCCTTCTCCAGGGGATCTTTCCAACCCAGGGATCGAACTCAGGTCTCCTGCATTGCAAGCAGATTCTTTACCATCTGGATAGCTGGCTTTAAATTTTATTTCTGAAAGATTAAAATGTTAGGCTTGCACAAACACCAAACAGGGAAAACTATCACAGGTTAAAAATTAACTGGAGAGGAAGAGTTGAGGCACATAGGGTAAACCTATAAAGACAATGAATGAGGGAAAGAGGGACGCTAAACTGGGAGTTCTTTCCGTGCCAACTAGTGGGCAATCTGTGCTGTCAATGACATTTAAAAGATCTATTTTCCTACCACCTACCAGCACAAGTCATTTTCAAGAATAATGAAAATGTTTTCTGTCCCTTCCATATCTGCCTTTCTATTTAGGGGAAAGAAGGAGCATTTATGGTTAGAAACTCCAGCCAGGCGGGAATGTACACAGTGTCCTTGTTTAGTAAGGCTATGAAGTAAGTACGATGTGGATTTCTTTTTCTATCTTCTTGTGTATGTTCTTTGAATATCCTGGTCATTCAGTCACATTTTGCGATAAGACCCCATCTTTCAACTCTGGAATTTGGAATCAAAGTATTTCTGTTGAATGTGACCATTTGTAGTTGCCTTCCCCTACCCCCACTACTTTCAAGAGGCTGTTTTCTAGGTGATTCACTCCTACCCATTGCAGGCAGCAGAGTATTGCCCAGTATATGGACTGCCTCAGGAAACGCTTGTTAAAGGAATCCTGCATTATTCCCCCTTGATTCATCCTGAGCCTAGAAAGAGAGAAAAATAGCAATGGTGCCTCTCCACTCTTGGTTCTAGCCACCAGCTGAACTGAGAAACCTACCCCAACGTCTGGTTTTTAGTAAGTCTTTCTAGTGGGAGCAGGAGGTTGATTCAGTGTAGCAGTGTTTTCGCCGATGGCTTCTTTCTAGGATGCTCTCCTATTGGTTGGGTCAAGAGTTCCGGTGTGAAGCTGCACCTCTGAGTCCAAATCCTGACTCTGCCATTCCAAAACATTATGACATTAAGCAAGTTACTTAATTTCTGTGCCTCAATTTCCTCATTTGACATAATAACAATTATTATGTTCTATGGATGAAATGGGTTAATTGACATATTGGGGCAGAACAGTGCCTGGCACATAGTAATAAGTGTTTACTATTATTGTTGTTGGAGAAGGAAATGGCAACCCATTCCAGTATTCTTGCCTGGAGAATCCCATGGATGGAGGAGCTTGGTGGGCTGTTGTTTGGAAAAAGTAATATGAGCTGCCTCACTACTTCCATCCCAACACTTAGGTGTATATAAGGCCCCCACAGTCATCTCAAGTAAGCTGTCATCAACAACATCAGGATCCCCCTCCAGAGTTTTATAAGCCACTTTCCCATTGGTTGTTAGCCTTTTTGTTCCTTCTAAACATCCTGTGAAGCAAACAGGAAAGCTGTTTTTACTTGCACCATTTTACATGAGAGGATTGTGGTTTAAACAGAGCTTACAAAGACCCACCCTCAACACTAATAAATGACCTACTTGAAGCCAGACCTTCAACAGCTGAGTGCATGTTCATGTTCTCTCAACCATATCCCTGTGTCTTTGCTGAAATCTGGTCAGATCTTGATTAGGACCATTTGAGAAAAAAATGGCTATGTACGCGACCCTTTCTTAACAGTTGGACTGAATGACCTTGAATGAATGAAGGGCCTTGGTGGTTTCTCGATATGCCTTGTCTCATGTTGCATATATGTATTTTAGAAATAATTAATGCAAAAGTTATTTTACTTCAGGAATGTTTTCACAGAGTGCCTACTTCCGATTTGAGATAACAGCATGCACCATAAACATCCGCATGGCATCTTTCAATGCTAGAAGCCACATTCCCGGTGTACCTCATGCACAAGGTTGCAAATGTGGGTGGTGACTAAAGCCAGCCCAGTAAGAAGGCGAGAAGGCTTGGATCACTGAATATCAAAATCTCTGTGGCCCTGAGGCCCTCCAGTTTCAGCCAAATCTGATGTCAAAAGTCCTCTTAGTTAAGTTTCTTGACACCAGATTCATTTTTGAAGGTGGCCAGGGAGAAAAAAATCAGCAAACAGATGAGGAATCAAATGAAAAGAATCCCAGTGAATGACTACAGAAGGTTTCTTTTATGAAACACCATCAGTGGGCTGAATTTGATTCTAAGACCAAGAGCCAATGAGCCATTTGCAACAAGAAAGCATCCTTTCTCTTTTTATAATTACAATTTTAGTAAGGGTGGTATTATAGCAATAAGAATATATTAATAGTTTCTTATGTGCCAAGTATAGTGCAAACTGATATGGTCATAATCTCATCTGAACTTTGTAATAACTGGATGAGGTAACTAGCCAGCAACAGAACTCTACTCAAAACCCAGTCCTAGACTGCTGTGTGTGTGTGTGTGTGTGTGTGTGCGCACGCACACGCTTAGTCACTCAGTCATGTCCGACTGTTTGCAATGCCATGGACTGTAGCCTGCCAGACTCCTTTGTTCATGGGATTCTCCCGAATACTGGAGTGGTAGCCCTCCCTTTCTCCAGGGGATATTCCCAGCCCAGGGATTGAACCCTTGTGTCCTGCATCTCCTGCACTGCAGGTGGATTCTTTACTGTCTGAGCCACCAGGGAAGCCTGGACTGCCATGCCATACTCTAAAATCTAAGACAGGGACATCATTGCTGGTTAGCCTAAATCAACATGCATCAATTCACCACTATTTTCTACAAGTAGAGCGAAAGAAAAAGAATGTTTTATGTGGAAAAGGTACAAGTTCACAAGAGGAATTAAAGGCTGTTCCCACCCACTCCATCCTGTACACTCCACTCCCAAAAGAGCCTCCACCCACAGCCTAATGACCATTTCTTCCCACATTTTAATCTCCATTATTATCCTAAAAGAGAATTGATATTTCAGAATAATGATCCTAAAAACTGCAGGATTCTCAATCATCAAAGGAAGATGGCTGCTTCATACTTACTAAGGGAAGAATCTTACAGAAAGGGGGAATTTTATGACAGGTGAATTTTGTATGAGCACAAAGGATCCGCTGAGTTTAGAGAGGAGCTCTCTTACATAATTATGGCTTGTCATGTACACCTCCAGAAAAAACATCAGATGTCGAGACAGAAACCGTCTCTGACTTCCCTCTCCAAAATTTGCAAAGACAAAGATTTAAAGACAATGATTTAATCATTATTTAATCAAGCTTCAGTTGTTGATTTAAAACATTCTAACATTCTTTCTTCCTTACCAGTGATAAAAAAGGAACTGTCAAACATTACCATGTGCATACAAATGCTGAGAACAAATTGTACCTGGCAGAAAACTACTGTTTTGACTCCATTCCAAAGCTTATTCACTATCATCAACACAATTCGGCAGGTAACTTGGTTCAGTTTTTCTCTTATGTTAATGAATATAAGTTTTCTTGGATATTACTGACCCTCCAAATTCTCTTTTTTAAAATTGAAGAATAGTTGATTTATAGTGTTTCAGGTGTACAGCAAAGTGATTCAGTTATATATATATATATATATATATATATATATTCTTTTTCAGATTCTTCCCAGTTTAGGTTATTATAAGATACTGAATATAGTTCTCTGTGCTATCCAGTAGGACCTTGTTTGTTTTACATGCAGTAGTGTGTATCTCGGAGAAGGCAATGGCACCCAACTCCAATACTCTTGCCTGGAAAATCCCATGCATGGAGGAGCCTGGTGGGCTGCAGTCGATGGGGTCGCTAAGAGGCAGACATGACTGAGTGACTTCACTTTCACTTATCTCTTTCATGCATTGGAGAAGGAAATGGCAACCCACTCCAGTGTTCTTGCCTGGAGAATCCCAGGGATGGCAGAGCCTAATGGGCTGCTGTCTATGGGGTCGCACAGAGTTGGACACAACTGAAGCGACTTAGCAGCAGCAGCAGCAGCAGCAGCAGCAGCAGTGTGTATCTGCTAAATTCAAACTCCTAATTTATCCCTCCCCCTCCCCCAATACTCTCAATCATATAAGGAACCATAAAAGTAGGGAAAAAATGCTCACACGCCCTATGCATGCTGTGTGGGGTTTTGTGTGTATGTGTGTGTATATATACACACACACACAATTTTATTCCTTCATTTATTTGGGGCTCTGCTGGGTCTTTGTTGCTGCGCTGGCTTTCTCTAGGTGCAGTGCGTGGGCTTCTCACTGCAGTGACTTCTCTTGTGGAGCACGGGCTCTAGGGTGTACAGGCTTCAATAGTTGGGGCACTTGGGCTCAGCAGTTGTGGCTCCTGGACTCTAGAGCACAGGCTCAGTAATTGTGGGGCACAGGCTTCGTTGCTCTGCGACATGTGGGATCCTCCTGGATCAGGGATCGAACTTGTGTCTCCAGCATTGACAGGCGGATTCTTTACCACTGAGCCACCAGGGAAGCCCTGCTGTGTGGTTTTTAACCCACATTCCTGGAATATAACATTATACACTCTACAATGCCAGAAAAAAACGAAGCTCAGTGAGTTCAGTGACTTAGAAGTAGAGATTCCCTTTAAAAATATTTGCAGGTTTCTTTTCTGCCTATAGAAGACGACTGTAAACTTCAAATAATATAGAAATGTGTATCACTGGAGACATAACCTCCATGAACAAGTCAGTGTCTATTCTGAAAGAATTTTTTTTCTACACTGATACTAACATTCATTATATATGTATATATATTATATATGTGTGTATGAATACACATTATATGTTTACAGAGATGAGATCATTCTACACATACTGCTGCTGCTGCTGCTGCTAAGTCGCTTCAGTCATGTCCGACTCTGTGAGACCCCCATAGACGGCAGCCCACCAAGGCTATCCCGTCTCTGGGATTCTCCAGGCAAGAACACTGGAGTGGGTTGCCACTTCCTTCTCCAATTCTACACATACTACTTTTTAGCTTACTTTCTTTACTCAGCATCTTAGAGGTCTTTCCATGCACATGTATACAGTTGAGCCTGTTCTGTTAAAAGAGAATTCTAGTGTAGAATTACTCCATAATTTTTCACCTAATCCTGCACTGATAAGCAGTTGGAGTATATACAATATTTTCCCATAATACTGGCTGTTTCAGTAAATATAGCTTCGTGAACCTGTATGGGTGTTTCTGTAGCCAAATTCCCTAAAAGAATTTGAGATAATGGTTAAGAACATTTAAAATTGAGGCGCTGTCGAATGCTTTTCAGAAATGTACACTCCTACCAAGAGCAACACTTCATTCTCACTGACCCTGGGTACTATCACTCTTTTTAATTTTGTCTGATTGACTGCTGATATATATATATAGAAATTGCCATATGATCCAGGAATTCCATTCCTGGGTATACATCTAAAGAAAATAAAAGCATTCACTTGAAAAGATATATGTACCCCCATGTTCATAGACGCATTATTTACAATAGCTGAGATATGGAAGCAACCTAAGTATCCATCCACAGATGAACAGATAAAGAAGATGTGGTGAAAGTGAAGTCGGTCAGTCATGTCCGACTCTTTGTGACCCCATGGACTGTAGCCTTCCAGGCTCCTCTGTCCATGGGATTTTCCAGGCAACAGTACTGGAGTGGATTGCCATTTCCTTCTCCAAAAGAAGATGTGGTACATATATACAATGGAATATTACTCAGTCATAAAAGAGGATGAAATTCTATCATTTGCAACAAGTCGGTGGACTAGAAGGTTTATGTTCAGTGAAATGTCATACAAAGAAAGACAAATACTTTGTTATCACATATGTGGAATCTAAAAAATAAACAAATGTATGAATATAACTAACCATACTCACAGATATAGAGAACAAACTAGTGGTTACTGGGGGAGAGACAGGGAAGGGGCAAGACAGGAGTAGGGGATTAAACAATACAAACTACTATGTATAAAATAAGTCATAAGGATATATTATACAGCACAGGGAAATATAGCCATTATTTTCTAATACCTTTAAATGAGTATAATCTATAAAAATATTGAATCACTAGGTTGTACACCCAAAACTAACATAATATTGTAAATCCACTGTGCCGCTGCTGCTGCTGCTAAGTCGCTTCAGTCGTGTCCGACTCTGTGCGACCCCATAGACGGCAGCCCACCAGGCTCCCCCGTCCCTGGGATTCTCCAGGCAAGAACACTGGATTGGGTTGCCATTTCCTTCTCCAATGCATGAAAGTGAAAAGGGAAAGTGAAGTCGCTCAGTCGTGTCCGACTCTTAGCGACCCCATGGACCACAGCCGCTCCTCCGTCCATGGGATTTTCCAGGCAAGAGTACTGGAGTAGGGTGCCATTGCCTTCTCCAGATGGCTAGCTAATAACACAATAATCAAAAAGGAAAAAAAGTTAGCAAAAATGGGAAAAATTTTAAAATAGATTCCATCAAGAAACTAATTTTGATGAGATTTTTAAAAATCACATAAAGTAGTTTTACACTTTTAATTTTTGCTTTATATAGAACTAATTAGTCAAGTCCAGCAAATTAATTTTACAGGACGAATATGGTCAGAATAGATTCTGCATGAGAACATCCTGAACTCTGTGCTTTTTTAGCTCCTCTAGAGACAGCAGAAGCAGAGATGTGAACCAATGTAATGTAATGTGATGTGATACAATGTGATCAAGCGATGATACTGTTGCTGATTTCATTGCAGGCATGATCACACGACTCCGCCACCCTGTGTCGACCAAGGCCAATAAGGTTCCCATCTCTGTGTCCTTGGGAAGCGGTAAGGACATGCCCTTGTGGTCCTAAACTCCTATCTTTTTTGGTTTAAAAATATATATATTTATATGTATGTATACATACACTGACATACATTTTTATATATTATATATCTGGTGGCTCAGCGGTAAAGAATCCTTAGTGTGCTTAGTACCCTTAGCTTGGTAAAATAACATTTTCTTATAAAGCAAATTAAACTCTGATCTGGGAGAGTGTCATTATCATAAGTACACAAGGTTGCAAACTAGCCCCATGATCAGGCACAGACTCCCAGAATAAGAAAGGACAGGAGTGGATCCATCTTTTTGGTATGCTAGGGAGATTACAAAATTAGGTTGGGAGGATAGAAAAGATTTTAGTTTGTTCAAGAAAATTAATGAATATATTAGAGTTGAGGCCCTCCCTAGCACTATCTGAACAGGGATCTGCTTCCTGTCTTCCTTTTTTTTTCCCAGTAAATTTACAATAATGACACCCTCCCAAATCAGAGTTTAACTTGTTTTATAAGAAAACATAATGTTATTTCACCAAGCTAAGAGCACTAAACACATCAAGTCTTTCCAACATACCTCTGGTTGGTAAAGGTTTTTTAACTCTAATCTTTCTTGTCACTAATTGAAGCTGTTCTGGTGGCACTGTCATGTGGTTTAACAGGTCATAAGATCACAGAACTAACAGTTTTCTTTTTTAAGTGAGCAACTTTTTAAAAAAGGCTTGCTGTTCTTCATGTCGTCAATATTAAAGTCTCACTGGAGAGGAAGTCACTTGAGAAGCTGTTAGCCTCCAACCCTTCTATTCTTATCCTAAAGAGTGCCTGTCTTGCTTTATTAGGAATCTGGGAACTGAAACGTGAAGAGATTACCCTGTTGAAGGAGCTGGGAAGTGGCCAGTTTGGAGTAGTCCATCTGGGCAAGTGGAAGGGGCAGTATGATGTTGCTGTTAAGATGATCAAGGAGGGCTCCATGTCAGAAGATGAATTCTTCCAGGAGGCCCAGACCATGACGTAAGTTTCTTCTGAGGAATTGTTGTTTAGCCCTCATCAAGAGAGGACGTTCATGCTAACAGGACTGTCCCTAACATCTGTAAGGCCTGAATCAAGGGTCCACATATCATAGACTATATAACGGAGTATTAGCCACAAAAATGAAAAATGTCATTTGCAGCAATATGGATAGACCTAGATGTTAGCATATTAAGTGAAGACACAAAAAGACAAATATCATATATCACTTATGTGCGGAATCTAAAGTGACTCAAATGAACTTCTCTGTGAAAAAGAAACAGACTCACCGACATACAGAACAGACTTGTGGCTGCCGGGGGGAGGGGAAGTGGGAGGGGTGGAGTGGGAGTTTAGGGTGCAAAATGCAAATGCAGATGCAAATTATTATATACAGAATGGATAAACAACAAGGTCCTACTATATAGCACAGGGAACTATATTCTATATCCTGTAATAAACCATAATGGAAAAGAAAAAAAGAATCATCCTGTTAATTGACAAAAGTAGGCCAGTTACATAAGGAGTAATTGATGAACACCATAATAGCTGTGGGGACCTACTAGAAGTGCTATGTCATGTGGTTCTGGTTGTTGTTTAGCTGCTAAGTCATGTTCGACTCTTTTGTGACCCCATGGACTATAGCCCGCCAGGCTCCTCTGCCCACAGGATTCTCCAGGCAAGAATACTGGAGTGGGTTGCCATGCCCTCCCCCAGGGGATCTTCCTGACCCAGGGATGGAACCCATGTTTCCTGCTTGGCAGGCGGATCTCTTTACCACTGAGTCACCTGGGAAGCCCATGTCATGTAGTTACTGTTTTCTAAATCTATTAACAAAAAATGACATAATAATAACTCAAAATGAAGCTTTTTTAAAAGAAAGGAAAATCACAACTAATCTCACTTCTCTAATATGACAACTGTTTTCATTTTACCTTCATATTCTATTTTCTTAATGAAATGTTTAGACATCTGTTAGATGCTTTAAAATGGAAGTGACTGCTCTTAGGATATAGCTTCCTCCAAATCAGTCATAGAAGTTCTCAAGATGCTACAAGACTAAGCAGGATTTCTGAGGTAATAGACAGACCACTGCTTCCCTGATTCTCTGCAGGAAAGCTGAACAAGAACCCAAAGCAGCTTAATGGATGCTGAGGTTGTCAGCGCCCAAAAGGAGGCAGCATTTTTCTGCTTCCAAAGGCTAATGCTCCCGGAATCAGATTCTAAACTTACCCATCTTTTCTGTTCCAGTATAAGGGCAGAAATTAAAACAAACAAAAATCTGACAGTGATTCTTTTTCAGGACATCTGGAAAATGGAGTATGGAAATTCAGTATTGAACTTTGAATATCTGTTGCTTCCAGGAAACTCAACCATCCCAAGCTGGTGAAATTCTACGGAGTGTGTTCAAAGAGATACCCTATATACATAGTGACTGAATATATAACCAATGGCTGCTTACTGAGTTACCTGAAGAGTCATGGAAAAAGACTTGAACCCTCCCAGCTCTTAGAAATGTGCTATGATGTTTGTGAAGGCATGGCCTTCTTGGAGAGCCACCAATTCATACATCGGGACTTGGTAAGGAAAGAAAGCCATCTCCGGCTCCCGTCTCCAGCAACGGGGCCATTGGGAGGGACGGCAAAGAGAGCATCTTCACTTACACTGCATTGGCAAAAAAGTTCGTTTAGGTTTTTCCATAAGATGTTACAAAAAAACCCCAAATGAACTTTTTGACCAACCAATATTTTGCTCATTTGCTTAAGCACATGACACTTTTGTGATAAAAACCACAATTCAAAATAAAACATTCAAGTATAAAAAGAATTTCTAAAGAAGCCATCAAGGTCTATGTAGTTAGGTCGTGGTATAATGGAAAACAGATGCAAAGGAAAGACTTTGGTCAATTTAGTGTTTCCCAGAACCAGTTAACCCAAGCTAACCTTTACTCCAGGAAGGATTTAGTGCTAAAGCAATCATTTAATACGATAACTGAAAATACAAGAAATGAAATGCGTGCATCTTTGAGTCAGGGTGGATGTGGAGAGTATTCTGCTTGATTTGCACTGGTATTGATTGATCTTTAGAGATTTTCTGGTGCTAAACAGCAAACGTGCCACGCATGCTAGGCCAGTGCATTCCGGATTCTCAGTGCCGCATTTACACCTGCAAAGTGCCTGTTAACACACAGGGTCCTAGCAATGGAGAGGGAACCCCTAGACGTGATTTTTCCCTTCTTGTTGATGAGCTCAGGTTCTGTGTTTCATGTCTAATACCTCTCATACTGTTTGACGAGGATGGATGCTTGAGGGAAGATACTTCTGTGAGCACATTGTCATTGTGGAAGATTGAAAATTGCAAAGGAAAAAAGACGACATCTATACTCTAGATATTTCCTTTTAAATACAGCATTTGGGGTTGTGATATCTTAGATTTTGCTGACAAATGTCCCAAAGGGAAGGAAAATGTGTGATTTTGGTGTCAGGGGATCCTTGGTCATTTTCACTATTGGTAATTTTGTTTTCCCTCTAAAGGCTGCTCGGAACTGCTTGGTAGACAGTGATCTCTCTGTGAAGGTTTCTGACTTCGGGATGACGAGGTAAGCCAGTTCCAAAAGGGCAACCAATGAAAGAAGGATTTCCATTCACATCTAAACGGGGATACAAAACATGCTCTGGATTGGGGGCTTAGAAACCTGGATCTCCTCACTCACACTACCCCTGAACACTCATTTCTTCACTGATAAAAATAGGATTGTTCTTCAGAAATTATCCCAAGGCTCTCTTAATTCTTTCAAAACCTTGATAAATATTTTCTAAATGTAAATAAATCCACAAAAGATCCTAAATATTCATATATAACCTGTTACAGCCAGGAAAAAAAACAAGAAAAGTTTAAAAAGCCTTGATTGGGGCGGAGGTGGGGTGGAGAGAACATGTGCGTGTGTGTGTGTTTCTCCTTTAGCCCGTTCTGGTTTTTTCTTCATACTATATGCTCAAATGGGCACAGCATTAACACTAGGAAAATTTTTCTTGTCATTTATTAAATTTTCTGTAGCATCAGGTAAGGCAGTAGACTCAGATTCTCTTGGCATTCTAGCAACACTTTAGGATTTGAAAAATTAGTTTGATTGTGATAGCAGTTTAAGAAGAATCTTCCATTTCCTGAATTCTGAATCGCTTACTATTTAAGCCTCAGAGCCAATTTTCATGGTTTTATACAGGAAATGAAGACATATCTGGTTTTTCCATTCAACAAACATTTATTGAGTGCCTAATGCCTAGGCCCTGTGGGAGATACTGATATAAATGGGTTAATCCCTGCCCTCAAAATGCCCACAGTTGAGTCTAGAGGGCAAGCAGATGTCCCTGCCATTGAGACAAAATACAACTATAAAGTTGTGCCAATTCAACATAAACATAATTCTGAGGAGGGATAATATAGTTTCAAAAAGATCTGAAGAGTTGACCAAAGCCAGCCCTATATTTAGCAAACATGTCCCTGAAAACACTATAGGGAAACCTGTGGGTTTTTTTTTAAGTTTTCTTCAAAATTCATTATGAAAAGCTGCTCCTCTTCTGGAACCCCTAAATATTATAAACAAAAGTGTACTGCATATCCTTGAACATATATTTTTATCATCTTGATATCTTCATAAGATATTGTTGTCCATCATTGCTTACAACAGCAGATTAGAAGCAACTTACACAATTAAACAAATTACATTAATCCATAAGAGGGAAGACTATTCAGCCATTAAACATGATGCTGCACAAGAAAACGTAACCATGGGGAAAATGTTCTTGATATGTCGTTAAAGGAAAAATAAAAGCAAACCTCAGTACAACAGAAACCCAATTTCGTTCAAATTATATATAAAAAAAGATTGGAAAGTACAAGCAAAAATGTATCTTAAGTTGTAGCATGACTATCCTTGGGGTGGGATTCAGAGTGATTTCACTTTTATGTTTTTTAAAAAATATTTTATATTTAAAAAATACTTTGCATTCATATTTTGGTATTTTCAAAACTAGATATCATTTTTTAAAAATGCTTACAAGTCATAAGCAGCCTCTAGCTAAGCCCCAAAATTGAAAGATTCAGAAAATCGAGGCCCGCAGCCGAGACTGGATGGCTGCAAGCCCTGCATCGGCCAGCAGAGGGCTTCCCACTTGATACAGCCAAGTGGTGTAAAGGCTGTGTTGATGTTTTCCCCTGCAGGTATGTTCTTGACGACCAGTATGTCAGTTCCGTAGGAACAAAGTTTCCAGTCAAGTGGTCAGCCCCAGAGGTGTTTCACTACTTCAAATACAGCAGCAAGTCAGACGTATGGGCATTCGGTAAGAATGTGGCCACATGAGACCCATTTCACAAGCTGGCTTCCACAACAGGAAACCACATAGCAGCAACATCCATTTTCAGCAAACCCTCTGAGCACTTACAAAATTACCTGTATACCCAGAGATAAGCAAGGGATTGAAGACGATGATGGTGACCCTTTCTTGGGTTGGTGTTAGGATGTCTGCCACTTACTGTATAATTGGTGTGTTGCTAACACCTCCTCATAAAAATCAAAAGGGCTAAATGCTTTTTGCATTGAAGATTTTGTTTTCAAAAAGGAGTCACTGAAAACTAAAACCCAGTTTGCATGAGGTATAAAACGTTGAAGGGCTTAAAACGAAGTCATCAGCTTTGTGCATGAAAGTGGCATAATAACCATTATTCTGAGTTGACCAATTTGGGGGGGCATGCCTGGTGTAAACACCAAACATGAGTTAGCACTTTCTTTGGCCCATCCCAATTTCAGCTAGTGTCTTTGTTAAAATTCATCATTTAGATCAGGGGTCAGCAAACCATGACACAGAACCAATTCCAGTGGCCTGTTTCTACAGGGGAAGTTTTATTGGAGTGCTGCCGTGTCCTCTGTACATATGGTTTATGTATCGTCTGTGGCTGATTTTGTGCTTGCAGCAGTAACTGCCACAGAGACTGCATGACCCTCAAACCTAGCAAACTTACTATGTGGCCTTCCCTATTTTATTAAAAGATCTGCATTGAAATTAAGTAAACATAATTACAAAATTGCTTCCCTGGTGGCTCAGTGGTAAAGAATCTGCCTGCCAAACAGGAGACACAGGTTTGATCCCTGGGTCAGGAAGAGCCCCTGGAGGAGGAAATGGCAACCCAATCCAATATTCTTTCCTGGGAAATCCCTTGGACAGAGGAGCCTAGCGGGCTACGGTCCATGGGGTCGCGAAGAGTTGGACACGACTTAGCGAATAAACAGCAGCAGCAATTAGAAAACAGAGATAATTCTTAAATTGTGCTTCTGTAGATATTCTGGTATTTTTCCACATCAGTAGGAATGTCAGGCTTGTTTAAAATCACTGTCAGATGGGCCCAGGATAAGTATTACAAATTATCATAAGGTTATGGAATATATTAAATACAACTGAGAACTATTTCATGCCTGTCTTAGTCCATAAGTATAATTTGACTTTCTACATGACAACTGAGACTGTCTGAACAAAGGAAAATTTAGTTAGCCATTTATTTTTCTATGTGATAATTTTAAAAAAAATTCTTCCTTTTATAAAAGTGGTATTGTTCATTGTAAAAAATATTCCAAGAATTATACAGAAAAAGGAAAAACTACGAAGAGCATTTTAGTGAATACTTGATGTAATTTTGTGCTGATGAACTTGTCAAAATTAGTTTCAATCTCTTTATACCAATTCATATGCCTTATAAAAGATATTAAAAAAAATAAGAATCCAGGCCCGCCCCACTCCAACTATCAGAAAATTGTTTTATTTAAAATATATCTTAGTCAAAGTCCCAGTGTACAAATAGATGAAATCAGAATGTCTCCAGTAGACCAAGAAGGAGTTTAGACCCCAGGCAGCCAAGCCACTACTCTGCCCCTTAAAGGTGGCCCCAGAGCCCTGACTGAATACAGTACAAAGATATTTCCGGAGTGTAAAGGGCAATTAATCAGGTTAGTTTGCATACCCATAACACTCTGCAAATACTTTGTTTTCAAGTTAATAAAAATTTCTTACTCAGAAAAAAATATCAGAATTCGTAATAGTCACAACTGCTTTTTGACCAAAAATTGTATTACCCAGGTCAATTGCTTATCTTTTATGTGCCAGAATTTGGCTGCAAATATTTTCTGGCTGTTTCCAAAAACTAAATTCATTCTTAAATAATCTAACCCTAGTAAGAATACTCAAAATAAACCAAAACCTCTGAAAGCAATTATCAAAGAGGAGCCCCAGACATTTTAAGCAATGATATTATTCATGAGATAAGTGGACCCGCTTCAAAGGAGAGAGTTGTGAAGGAGTCAACAAATTTTTGGATGGTTCTTTTAGAATGTTTAAAACACACACACACAGTCCCCACAAATTGTAATACTGCCTGACTATAAATATTTTACATAAAATCTGTAGCCCTAAAAGTCAAAGTTTTGAAGTTAGTACTTCAGTTATGGTTCTAGAACAATTTTCTCCCTTCTTACATATGTCTGTTTTTCTAAAGCTTTTGAGGTTGGTTGACTGCTGGAATTCTCTGGCATGGCTAGTATGACAGCACAATGGCCACTATTTAGAGAGCTTAAAATGTCCCCAGTGTCCTTTAAGTGCTCCAAGTGTTTCATCCTGTTCAATCCTCATGACAACTTTGTGACATGCAAATATCCACATATTACAGACGGGGAAGCAGAACTGAGAAGGCCAAAGAAGCTTGCCCACCTTGTAAGTGGCAAACCTGTGCCTCAAAAGCCATGTCTGACTGGCCCCAGACGCCACCCTCTTGCCCACCATGACCAGAGCTCAGTTTCTTAATCTGGAGTCTGCCATACTCTGGATACTTCCAGAAAACACTCTGTGAACTTCCAGAAAATGAGTCAGAAAATTCTGTGCATTCACTGTCTTGAGGGGAAGCCAATGGTTTTAAGCAGATTCTCAAAAGGACACCTGACCCACAAAGTATTTTAGAACAAAGGTCCCCAACCTCTAGGGCAGAGACCCGGTGCCTCCTGTCAGATCAGTGGCAACATTAGCTTAGAAATAAAGTGCATGATAAATGTAACGCGTTTGAAACATCCCAAAACCATCCTGCCCCCTCCGGTCCCGGGGAAAAATTATCTTCCACGAAATGGGTCCCTGGTGCCAAGAAGGTGGAGAACCACCTTCCAGAGGACTGAGGCAATAGAAAAGCCGGAAAGTTGTCCATGACCTTATCTTAAATTTCCACCCAAAGGTAATGTGTGAGTGCCAGGAAATTATTGCCAAGGCAGAGAGAAAGGGCGGGGACTTCCACGCCTCGCTCTAAGGGTTGAAGCTGGGGCTGTCCCTGTGGCTTCGACGGGGCCGCCGCCTCTCTGAAGCAGCCCAGGGGCCCTGGCCCCAGGGACCTCCCCCTGCAGCGACCCAGGCCGCCTCCCCGTTTCCCAGCAAGAATGGGCGTCGGGGCCTCAGGGAGCAGGAATAAGAGAGCTGGGGCTCCAGAAGGGCTAGCCCAGTCTGTCCTCCCTAATCCGCCCTTCTTGCTGGGACTCATCCCCCAGGGACCCAGGCTCTGACCCAGAGCCTTGCTGACGCGTGAAGCTCACGTGGCAAACTGTACATTCTGACGTGGGCTCTCTTTCCTCTGTCGGCTGGCCGCCCTCGTCGCGGGGCAGGGATCCTGATGTGGGAAGTGTTCAGCCTGGGGAAGCAGCCCTACGACTTGTACGACAACTCGCAGGTGGTCGTGAAGGTCTCCCAGGGCCACCGGCTCTACCGGCCCCAGCTGGCGTCGGACACCGTCTACCACATCATGTACAGCTGCTGGCACGAGGCGAGTGCCCCACGACGGGGCGGGGCGGGCAGCGGCGCGGGCGCATGCGGCTGCTTGTTGGGTCACCGCCGGAAGGAGCGCTTCTGAGCGCAGGCACTTGCTCGAGGGGCTTTCCGAGTGGCTCAGTGGTGAAGAGTTGGCCGCAATACAGGAGACACAGGGGATGTGGTTCAGTCCTTGAATCTGGAAGACCCTCTGGAGAAGGAAATGGCAACCCACTCCAGTATTCTTGCCTGGAGAATCCCATGGACAGAGGAGCCTGGCGGGCTACAGTCCATGGGGTCACAAAAGAGTCGGACAGGACTGAAGCGACTGAGCATGCGCACACTTGCTACAGAGCAGGTGACGGTGGCCCTGGGCCTCTGCTGAAACCAGCACTATAGGTGCCAACAATTTTGTTCATATTTCTTTATGGCTCTGTCGAGTCTTAGTTGTGGTTATGCTCTTCTTACTTGCTCTGTCATGTCCGACTCTTTGTGAACCCATGGACTGTAGCCCGCCAGGCTCCTTTCTGTCCATGGAATTTTCCAGGCAAGAATACTGGAGTGGGTGACCATTTCCTTCTCCAGGGAATCCTCTCCACTCAGGGATCGAACCGTGTCTTCTGCGTCTCCTGTATTGGCGGCAGGATTCTTTACCACTGCCCCACCTAAGAAGCTCAGCTTACTTTTAAATTCACTTACAGTTAAATTTTATTTTAAACTTAGTCAATCTTGACCATGCACCAAACTCTTTTCCCAGCATCCACTTTCCACAAAACTCTTTGCCACTTTTTGTAGTCATAATTTTATCTTCCCACTCAGAAACAGACACCTGTAAGTCAGACCTACTTCCTTTCCTCTTGGTGGCGGTTTAGTTGCTAAGTTGTGTCTGGCTCTTTCTGAATAGTTTTCTTAGCTATTTTGCATATTTAAAATCCACAAACTAGATAATCAATTTGTTCAGCTTAAAACAAGCTTCTTCATATTTGGAAGAGTTTGTATTCTAACTTGGGAGATTCATCATCTCTATGTTATTGATGTGTCCTATTCAAAGACAACCAATGTTATTTTCTATGTGCTCAATTCTACACTTGTGTTTTTCAGCAGCATTTTAAAGTTTTCCTCATTTGGGGGAGTACTTTTTTTTTAGTATTTTATTGGGGTTTGTTGCTATTGTAAATGGAGTTTTCTCTTCCAGTATATCTTCTAATTGGTTATTGTATATATATATAGGGAGACTATCCAGTGTTCTTGCCTGGAGAATCCCAGGGACGCCGGAGCCTGGTGGGCTGCCGTCTATGGGGTCGCACAGAGTCGGACACGACTGAAGCGACTTACCAGCAGCAGCAGGAAGACTATAGATTTTGTCAGTTAATTTTATATGCTGCTCTCCTGATTAATTCCTTTGTTATTTGGGTTTGTTCT
This sequence comes from Capricornis sumatraensis, assembly GCF_032405125.1. NCBI lineage: Eukaryota > Metazoa > Chordata > Mammalia > Artiodactyla > Bovidae > Capricornis > Capricornis sumatraensis. The sequence goes on along the minus strand of NC_091092.1, from coordinate 131,972,213 downwards.
ATCATTAATTCTCTTGGTTTTTCAAGGTATGCAGTCGTATCTTATGCAAATAAAGATACTCTTATTTTTCTTTCCCAATTCTTAGGGTTCTATTTGTTTTCTCTTTACAAGAAATGTCTATAGCATTTCCACATTTTAAGAATTGCTAGTTTTAGGACTGAAGTATAAATATTTTACATAGTTTATTTTAAATCAGAACCCTCATAAATTAAACCATTGGATTTTTCTTTTATCTAGCTTCCAGAAAAGCGTCCCACATTTCAGCAGCTCCTATCATCCATTGAACCACTTCGGGAAAAAGACAAGCCTTGAAGAAGAAGTGAGAAGATCTGATGAGAATGAGTATAAATGTTGACCAACATTTTCATTCTTTTTAAGGAAAGTAGCCTAGCACAGATGTTGTAATTTAGCTAGTTTTCCTTAACGGTATTCTGTGTGCTGTTTTATCTGTTCTATTATCTAGAAAAAACAAGGTAGGAAACAAAAGATTCCTTGATATTTAGGTCAAGTTAGTAATTTTGTTTATGCTTCTCTTAGTATTACACCTCCCAGCCTATAGCAGAAGCACATTTTCTGATTGCAAAATAGAGAGGATGTATATTATGTGTAAAGATTGAGCAGAAATGAAAAATTAGTTTTTGGATATTTGTTGTTTTTCTTAATATCACCACTATCATGATAATTAAATATGCTATTAACAAGCATAGAAATGGTGACACCTGCCTTCATGTCTCAATGGTTTCAGTCTTTAGCATGCATGAGAATCAAATGGAGAGTTTATGAAAACACAGGTTCATTAGGAACTACCCCAGAGATTCTGGTACAGCAGGTCTGAACGCAAGCTGAGAATTTGTATTTTTAATAACCTCCCAGATATTTCTGTGCAGTCATTCCGAATTGCCCTAGGAGACCTCATTATGTGGTGGGCACCATTAGGTGTTCCATAATTCAATTCAAATGATACAGTTCTCATCTGATATCCAAATCAGAACAATGGATTTATGTCATCATGTACACAAATATACAACTGAAATTAAACAACATTATTCAATAATATGTTAACTATGTGTCACAGAGACAACTTTTAAAGATGCTACGGTAAAACTTGATGCCTTTTTCCTTATGCTCAAACTATTATGAATTTCAACTCAATTATAACCATGGTCTTGTATCAGATTGTTGCTTTCTACAGTACTCTGCCCTTATTTGCAGGGGATAAATTCCAAGACCCCCAATGAATACCTGAAACCAAGGATAATACCATACCCCATATATAATATGTTTTTCTATACATACATACCTATGATCAAGTTTAATTTATAAGTTAGGCACAGTAAGAGGTTAACAGCAATAACTAATAATAAAATTGAACAACTATAATATACTGTAATAAAAGTTATGTGAATGTGGTGTCTCTGTCAGAATATCTAACTGTACAAATTTAATGCCTTTTCCATCTTAACTAAGCACTTAATGCACTGAGGCTGTAACTTTTGCAGTTTGATGTGAGACGGCAAAACTAGTATGAACTCTTTTTTCTTCACAATTTCACTGATAAAAGATTCATTGTTACTGTAGATCTCAGCCACCTCAGCATTCATTTTTTTCTTTCCATATTGAGAACTTTCACCCTTTCACTTAAAGGAAACTAAAACTTTAGGGCTTCTCTCTGGCATTTCCAAATCACCAGCATCACTCCTCTGGCACTTTGGGGCCAGGATTAAGAAAAACAAGTGTCCCTTGAACACCGCACTGTGAGACGGTGACAGCAGATCTGATAACTACGGCCACTAAGCGACTAATGGGCGGGACACACCAGACAAAGGGACAATTCGCGTCCTGGGGGAGCAGAGTTGGCGTCACGAGATTTCACCACTTTAAAACTCATGAATTGTTTATTTCTGAAATTTTCTACTAAATATTTTCATATAGTGGTTGACCGCGGGTAACTGAAACCACCCAAAGTGAAACTGGGGATAAGAGAGGCCTACTGTAACCATTTAAAATCCTCCAGTCTGGAGCCTGGGGACTTCTGGCTAGTTTGATAACTGAACTTTCTCTTTCCGTCTTCTATCTTGACACAGAAGTACAGGAGTCCTATTTTAGCTTCTCAGGACTATTACTAAAAGGTACTGTAGCTTTCAAACTGTTCCTGGGAATGTCCACCTTCACGGCCTGCTGCTGAACCCTTAGGTTTTCATCATTTTGGAGTCCGTCATTGTCATGTCTGTAATGTCAAGAAGGGAGAGAGAAAGGTTATGTGAAGGGCTCTGTTACAGTGAAAAGACGCTACTGTTTTCTAGACAGAACAATCTCCCTTTAGAGATGTTCACACCCTTCCTCATTCCTCTCCCCCTCAGCTATTGTGAATGATTGTTCTTGGTTATTTGTTCCTTTTTTTTTTTTTTCTCTTAGCAGAGGCACACAAATCTCATGGAACTTTTGAAACAGCCACTAGGGCATTTATATGTTCAGTGAGCATTTATTTAGCAGGTACTGTGTGCCAGGTTCCTTCCTCCCCAAGAAAAAAGGAACAAATAATACAGCCCCTCCCCCTCAACAGGCTCATTGTCAGGAGTGGGTGCCAGTCTTTGCAGGTCTGATTCCATCCACCAGAGACTTGCACCACACAGACTTAATGCCCCCATGAGAAAGATTTCTCATGACCAAACTAGGTCTTCCTGGTCCCCCCTGCCAAAGGGTGTTTTTCTTTCTTCTTCTTATTTTTATATACTTGATCTTCTAAAGATGAAACTGAGCAGGACTCTATGGGACCTTCCTGGGGAAAGACACTCCCCCCTTTTCCCATCACCCTGCCTCTTGTTTGTAGAAAATCTTTAGCTTCCTAGACCTTCCCTGCATTCTAAAGGGCAAATTTCATAAGAGAAAAGAGAAAATGCAGAAACAAAGAAAAACAGTCAATCAAGACAAAATAATCATAGTTTAGCCATAAAGCAAAGTAAAGGAACTTTAGTTCCTCCTCAAGGGTTACAGATAATATCCTGAGCCATGTCCTTGAGCTGTTTGGCAGATACTAAGATCCCTACCAGGTGGAAGAACTTAACTGCATCCTGACCACCAGCACGTAGACCCCAGACCGGTTACAGCCAGAAGGTTGATGATGCTGACTCTTGAAATACCACCCAAGCTACCTCACCATCAGCCGATCAGAAGAATGTCCACAAGCTGATCAGGCACCCTATAACCCTCAGCTCTAATGTTGCCTTTAAAAGCCCTTTCCTAAAAGCGAGCAGGAAGTTCTAGTCTTTTGAGCACAAGCTGCTAGTTCTTCTTACTTGACTAAGTTACTCTACAGTATGCTGGTCACCACATAAAGTGAACTGATAGGTAGAGTTTGGATATTTTAATCTACATAATCCATTTTATACCAGTTTTCAGGTCTGTATTGGATTCTGTGCTCAGAACTGGGCCAGGGGCTCTGAGATTTGTAAAACCATTGCCAAGTTTGGCTCCTAACCTAAGAGTGTAGTTGCTCTTAACACAACTCTTTTCAACTGATTTTATTGAACATGATCACTTTATACAATAAAGTAACTGAACATTCTGGAATGCACTTCAAGACATGTGGGAGGTCGGGACACCCAGGCAGCTTTGTCCCTGAAAGTGAAAAGCAGAGAGAATCCACGGAAGGCTGAGCACAGAAGTACACACGAGACCACAGGAGTGTGTAAATCAAGTATTTATTGTCTTTGTGAGCTTTGTGCTCAGCACTACTCAAACATTATGGGTAAATACAGAAGATTCAAGAGATTGGGAGCCCACTTCAGAAGCGGCATTCAGTTGGGGTCCCCGTGCACTTCACACTTAGAGAGCAGCGGGAGCAAGTTCCTATCATGGCAGCTTGGGAGGGGGTCCATGGTGGCCCCTAGGGCTAGGGTGATGTCAGAAAGACGGTGGCCAAGCAGCTTGAAAGCAAAAAGGCAATGTCCTCCAATGGCTGTCTGGATTCTCTCTTCTGTAGCCCTGTCACTCTGAAGAAGGCATGTTCTGGTCCAGTCATGACTGGGGAAAATCACTAGAGTACTTAGATTAAGTTAACGTGAAGAGAGCATGTCCTCCTTTACACTTGAAGTAAACCCAAGTGAACAGTGCATGCCGGGCTCCACCCCGCAGCTCCATCCATTCACAGGCACGTCCTTAAGAGCCATCTGTCCAGATTCCACACACTTGCTCCTGCCCTGTATCCTTTTTTTCCATCTCCAGCAACACAATGGAAATTTCCATTTCCATTACCCCTGAACAGCCTGTGAGGCCAAAGATATACTGTCTCTATTCTCAAACAGAAACATCTCTTTAAGGAAATAGAAGTCAAGTCCTGAGGCAGAAACAAGTACTAAAAGTGATGCAAGGGGAGATGCCCTCTTCTCAGGCATGCCTTCTTTGGACAGCTTTTCCTGAACAGAGCCAGAGCTTTGACAGTTAATGACATTCTTATAATTGCCTATGTTCTGTATTGTGAAAGTAATATTTACATACAATAAAATCATCTCAAGAGGAAATAAAAAAGATTTTTCTAAAGCGAAGTCTGAACATCATCAGTATTTTGGAATCCTGAATTATTTTCTCCTTTATTCAAGTCCACAGATCCATAAGGATTTTCTTCACTGCTTGCTTGATTTTTCCTGTTAAATAAAGTGAACTCACCTTAATATCATGATCTTAGAGTGACACGGCCTCCCTTGGACTCCAATGGCCCGGGTATCTTTTCCATCTCAGCATCTTACCACCTGTACTCATTTGCATACCAGTCCCCTTTCAATGGACTGTGGGCACCCAGAGTGCATTGAATTCACTTCTTTAGCCCGATGATCAGTTGGCACGATGGTTGGCAGAGTAGGAGACTGGTTAGGGTATAAGCTCTGAAGTCTGAGAGTGGGGGCCTCTGTGCCTCAGTCTAACTATTCAGAAAATGATGGCAAATTTGTAAACTCAGTGAAATAATGCTGGCAGAGTACTCACAGTATCTGGCATATAATCTCCAATAAATATTAACCATTATTATTATTTTTAGGAACTCAGTGGTCGTTTAGCCAATCACTTCATTATAAAAACTTCTCTGCTAAATTACCACTTTCCAAAGTATGAAGGTCAGGATAGGCCCGCTTTGTACTACAACAACCAGCTTTAGAAACCGAGTGCATACCTTCATGCGTTACTGACTAGCTGTGCAAACTTGAGAGGGTTTCTTGGCCTCTCTGAATCTCTGTCTTATATATACATGAACATAATTACATAGTTATATATTATACAATTGCTGAATACATTAATGTAAGAAATACATAAGCAGTCTTATTTTTTTGTGTAGCTTCTATTAATGCAGTGTATAGCATGAAGGAGGAGCCCAAAAAGAATTTCTTTGATGAATGAACTTTGGAATAGCATCTCACATGCAAACCTGTACTATGAAGAAGAGCACTTCTCAAACTGTAATGTGCGTATGAGTCACCTGAGGGCCTTACTAAAATGCAGATTCTGATACACTGGGTCTCCAAAAAACTGATCATTTTTCAGAGTCACAGACTTATGGTTGCCAAAGGGGAAAGGGGGGGAGGGATAAATAAGGACTTGGGGATTAACAGATACACACTACTATATATAAAATAGATAACCAGCAAGGGCCCAGTGCATAGCACAGGGAACTCTGTACTCTCTAATAATCTCTACGGGAAAAGAGTCAGAAAAAGAATAGATGTGTGTACATGTATAACTGAATTACTTTGCTGTATACCTGAAACTAACACAACATTGTCCATCAACTATACAATTAAAAAAATTTTTTTTAAACTGACCATTTTTGTCAACTTTAGGAAGGGAACTTGGAAGCAAAGAGTGACAGGGAAACTCTATATATCCTTTTGTATTTAAAACATTTTTACTATATGAATATATTTTTGTCAATGCCTAATTTTAAAAATGAAGTTATTTGTGGAAACAATATAGTGAAGAAGACTAAGCAAAACAGACTAGTGCATATAAAAATTAAAGAACACATTTAAACAACCTAATGTGTACAAAGAGTTTTGTTAGGTGTTATAAAATATAATTAACCTCAATTACACAAGCCCAACAAAATAAACGCTGTCTCAAGATCAGAAAACAAATCTAGTGGCAGGGCACAACTATACATCAGGCCTCTGGCGATTTAAATCCACAGTGAACTTGGATCTTCAACTTGAGAACAATTTAGAGGGTGCCTGACCCATGAACTGAGGGTATATAGTAAGGCGTCCAGGCCATGGGAGGAGGGATGCAGAGGATTCAAGCATAGCAGTTTGGAGCAAACCTCAGAGCTCATTCTTGAACGATTTCACAGTTCAAATCCATCACTAATGCATTCTCTAGGATCACTTCTAGACCAAGGAGGACTCCTCAGTAAGGATAATTCCCCCGCCCCCAGCCCCTGCCCACCCCGAGCCCACTCACCACTGCAGAACTTGGAGTGCCTTTTAGCAGTAGGGAAATGATGCTGTGGCCAGGATGGAGTTTACTGGGGCATACCAGTAGTAAACCCCAGGCTGGAGATCTCCTATATGGTGGGGCCTGCTAGGGTGGTGAAGTGCTGATGAAATCTGGTGAACTTCTAGCGGGTGCACAAGAATGTTTAGCTGTGGAATTGTCCACATACGTAATTGGCTTGTACAACCTACCACTTACTGCAAATTTTCCTGTTAGTTTTCATGAAACTGTTCTGTTTTAGGATAAATAAGTCCAAGAAAGGTCACTTACTTCCTTTGATCTCGGATCCCAGTGAAGATGAGCACAACAATACCAATCACTACCACTCCCATCACGACCCCAAAGATAATCAGCCATATGGTGACAGGTGGCTCGTAAGGGGGTCCCAGCGTCGGCTGAATCCCCAGAAACTCCAGGCTGTTGTCATCCAGCTGGAAGGCATCATTGATACGGCTCCGGCACAACCTATTCCCAAAAGCAAAACACTCAGGCAAAAGAAAACGGTGCAGTGATTTACTGCCTATATCACTGTCTCCAAAAGGATTTGATAAGGCTTACCCGAAGAAGCAATGAAATCAAAAGTCAATAACCAGGTTCACTGACAGATTTGAGTTTTAACAATTATACCTCTTTCATACCGTGTGATCTAGATTAGGTTTGGAAACAGCTTCACTGGAAAATGAGGTTGCAAGTGTGGAAATGTGCAGATGGCTGGCATTTGTTCATTTGTGACTACTGTGTTGTAAAGGTGAAGTTGCATGTTTGGTAAGAATTTCCCTTCTGTTGAAGTATGTCTACAATGACTTTATATCAAATAATGGAAAAGGACAATCGGATCCACCTCTTCTACAAATGAATCAGGCCCTATACACAAGTCTCAACAGCTGCGTTTTCCAAATAAAAGGTGTTGACATTCTAATAAGTGACAGCTCTGGGGAGGAACACAGGGAAGGAGCCTTTGCCAAATTCTCCAGCACTGTGCTGGGATATGGCCGAATTTCATAGAGGAAAAAAGGATGAAGGTTATTTTTAAAACAAAAAACAGTGAAATGTTCAGTATTCCAGACTGAAAACCAAAGTGTCTGGCATCCCATTCTCCTGCCATTGAATACAGTGCAGGTCAGGAAGTCAGAGTCCAGCCAGAGAGAGAGCGATCCAAGCAGCAACCTCCACCTGAAAGAGTCTTGTCACTCTGGAAATAGGAAGTTTGAGGACTCCCCAGAGCTTGCAGGAATGCTGGGCTCCTTCGTGATGATCTCAGCTAGCACTTTCCCCCAAGACAAGTCTTGTGGAGGCAGCCACTGAGTGTGCTTGGGTTGTAAACCCCACTAAGCCAGATTTTCTAGGCCAACTCTGCCCGGCAAGTCTTGGTTCTGCTTCTAAAGACGACAAGCAGCCCAAGAGCACCGCCTAGTAGCATTCCCCATAGCAATGGTATATTAAGCCTTTTTTTCTTCTCTTTCTCCTTTTTTTAATGACAAGGGGAAACATCATCTATACAGCCTGGTGGGCTACAATCCACGGGGTCGCAAAGAGTCAGACACGACTGAGCGACTAACACTTACTTATTTAGTATCTAAGGAATCCTGTCCCTGCAGCCTTGTTTCAGACTTTGGTTAAATGAATTCTGCATCAAAGTCCCTACAGCAATGATGGCGACACCTGACCATGTACCCTCTGCATTTACCATTTTCCGGGCGTGCTGATTAGACTTCCTTCAGCCAGGACCTACTGCCTTTGCCTGAGAGCATTCTCAGGCTACAAGATTCAGCCCTATCCGCAGACCAGTAAGGCTGGGGAATTACTGTCCCCTGTATGCAGTTCTCAACCAGTGACTAATGGGAAGTGGTGAATAAATACCCCAGCTCTGATGGGACAATTCTGGTGCATCTCCCAGAATTCCCAGCAGAATGGAGTTCTAGCTGCCCACAGTGGTAACTTGCTCATAACATGTCAGGTTACCTTCCTTCCATTCTGTCTCCAGTCCACACTCAATCCATTCTTCCTGAGGTGACTTCCCAAATAAACCACTTACTTTCAAATCCTTGTCTAAGGACCTGCATCTGGAGAAACCCAATGAAGGCAATCCCCTTGCTATGCGATCCTTTTGGAATTAAAACCCAAGTTTTTCAGATGAGGAAAAACACGCAAATGACTCAGAACAGTGCCTGGCACCTTTAGGAACACACAAATCATTTCGTTACTGTTGTTGCATTGGGACCCCCTCACCCTTCTATCCTACATTTGAAAGTAAAATATCACCTGATGGCATTTTCAACTTCAGTTCTAGGAATGATGTCAGACACGTTGTTGGGTGACGTGACAAAGAACTTGAAGGAGATTCTTGGTTTCTTGTCACTCACCCACACGTTCTCTTCCCTGTGGAGAAACAAAAGAAACATTTTCCCTGGTGGCACAGAGGACACTGTGAAGAGAATGAAGACTTCTACTGCTGGAGATCGGGGGACAATCACAGGGTAGAGTGGAGAGCCCTGGAGCAGGGCCCGTCATGGGAGGATGTCACTGTCCCAATAACCTTGACACTGCCCAAAGCACATGAACTCAATTCCCTAAGGTGTGAGAACAAGTCTTGGCATGATTGGTTCTGCTACCATATAAGAACCACAGTTTTTTTCAGTGATAGAAATATTTCAAACAAAGCAGCAGAAGAATCAGCGAGGAATCACTGGTGACCCAGGATTGTGATAACATGGCGGGCAGCGATGGCTCCCTTCCGTGGACAGAGGCGGTGCCCTGATATCTTCCAACTGGGCCCCTCCTGGCAAAACTCGTCATGTTGCCCCCACAGGTGAGGGTGAGGAGTGGGGTTTATAGTAGGATGTGACAAGACTATGCTCTCACAGCTGATGAGACTGATCCTAATAAAATGCAAGGCAGGGACTTCCCTGGTGGTACAGTGGATAAGAGTCTGTCTGCCAATGCAGGGGACAGGGGTTCGATCCCTGGTCCAGGAAGATTCCACATGCCACAGAGCATCCAAGCCTGTGGCCCACAACTATTGAGCCTGTGCCCTAGAGCCAGCCAGCCCCAACTACTAAGCCCACATGCCTCGTGCCTAGCGACTGTGCTCTGCAGGAAGCAGCCTATGCACAACAACGAAGAGTAGCCCCCTGCCTGCCACCACTAGAGAAAGCCCACGGGCAGCAATGAAGACCCAGCGCAGCCAAAAATAAATAAAACAACGAATGTTTACTGAAAAAAACAAAACAAAAAAAGACCCAAGGCAGAGCACATGGTTCAGAGCGTTTCTCATGCAGAAGGAAAGCCAATGGCCTTAGAATGTCTTTGGAGGCACGCACAAACTTTCTTCTCGCCTTTCCACCCCCATGGCCCTGTCTGCCCCGACCGCATCTCCTGTCTTCTATTAGCTCACTCTGCTCCAGCCACACTGGCCTCTTTGCTGTTCCTTCAATAGGTGAAGGATTCTTGTTCCTCAGGATCTTTCTACTTGCTATTTTTCAAGCTGCAACATTTTTCCCCATGGTCTGCACCTCTGACTCTCTCTCCTGTTTCAGCTATTTGTTCAAATACTAACAAGGTCTTCCTTGACCATTTTAGTTAAAATGGAACCCTACACACATGTGCACGTGCGCGTGCACCCACCCACCCACCCACCCACACATACACACACACACACACACACACACACACACACAACTAGCAAGCACTCCCTTGCCCATTTCCTGTTGAACTGTTCTGCCTAGCACTTATCACCATCAAATTCTACTATATTTCATTTATATATTTTGTTGACTGTCTATAACACACACACACACACACACACACAAAACAGATACATTAGAATACAAGCTCAATGAAAGCAGAGATTTCTGCCTTTTGTTTGCAGTGCTGAGGGTGCATGAGAGCATTTGGGGAAAAGAAAGGGAGAGGAGAGAAAGTGTGGGGGGAAGAGGTGAGGAGAGGGCCATTTAATAATAACAAAGCTCTTCCATCTACAAGTCAAATAAGTCACAAGCGTCCCTAAAAAAAGGTGGCCCTAAAAAAAAAAAAAAAGGTGGCCCTAATTCCAAGACATTAATGAGGTTTAATAGTAGTTAGGAGGTTTTTCTCAATTTCACGTGAATAAAAGCTGAAGCATAAAACTTTCTGATCCAAGAGTAAGGGAAATACTGATTGAGAGCACAGCACATCAACTCACCCAAAAGGAATGGTCTCATTTTTTTTTAAAAAATACGTTCTCATGGCATATGCCACAGACGACCGGAACAAGTACATTTCGTTGTCATTCCATTCATACTGCAAATTCACAACAAAAACACTGCTCAGTAGAGATCATGGGGTCATTAAAACCTGATATTCCACAAGCTTTTTTTTCTTTGGCCATGCCATGCATCTTGTGAGATCTTAGTTCCCAGTCCAGGGATTGAATACACACCCTCAGCAGAGAGAGCTCAGAGTTCTAACCACTGGACCACCAGGGACTTCCCGACGTGTGTTAATTTTAAATTGTCTAATATGCCAAAGATTCTAGCTCTGCATAAAGTCGGTGATCCCCAACTTGAGTGTGCCCTGGCATCACCTGGAGGGCTTGTCAAATCACTGAATTCTGGGCCCAGGCCTCAGAGAAGACCTGGAATTCTGCATCTCTAACAAGCTCCCATGGAGAAGGCAATGGCCCCCACTCCAGTACTCTTGCCTGGAAAATCCCATGGACGGAGGAGCCTGATGGGCTGCAGTCCATGGGGTCGTGAAGAGTCGGGCACGACTGAGCGACTTCACTTTCACTTTTCACTTTTATGCATTGGAGAAGGAAATGGCAGCCCACTCCAGTATTCTTGCCTGGAGAATCCCAGGGACAGAGAAGCCTAGTGGGCTGCCATCTGTGGGGTCTCACAGAGTCGGACACAACTGAAGCGACCTAGCAGCAGCAGCAACAAGCTCCCACATGGTGCTAACGCTGCTGGTCCAGCACCAATGCTTTAAGAACCACAGGGCTCACTGGTCCTTTGAATTTAACTTAAAGTAAGCTGAAATAAGCACTCTAGGGTAGGTTTATAGATGGGAGTTATGTGTGCCATTGGTTTTGGTTAAAACATCCATATAATGTGGACAAGTATGCTGACCTTTTACTATTTTTATAGCAAGTTCTCAGATGTGTAAGTGTAAAAGAAAAAGAAACTTCAAGTTCAAAGGAAAAAATAGCTTTTTGTAGACAAGGTAATTCTTATTTTCCAGTGCTAAACCAATGGCTTGTGTAAAATTTGTGTAGTCCAGGAAAAACCTGTTCAAAGAGAAAAAAAATTCACCCTTTCCTCCAGTAGATGGCAGTAGAGATCATGAATAGCACAAAGCTTGCCTCTCTTCCCCCTTTTAGGAAAAACAATTATAGGAGATTAGGGTATATTGTCACCTTGCTTATTTAACTTACATGCAGCGTACATCATGAGAAACGCTGGACTGGAAGAAACACAAGCTAGAATCAAGATTGCCAGGAGAAATATCAATAACCTCAGATATGCAGATGACACCACCCTTATGGCAGAAAGTGAAGAGGAACTAAAAAGCCTCTTGATGAAAGTAAAAGCGGAGAGTGAAAAAGTTGGCCTAAAGCTCAACATTCAGATATGCAGATGACACCACCCTTATGGCAGAAAGTGAAGAGGAACTAAAAAGCCTCTTGATGAAAGTAAAAGCGGAGAGTGAAAAAGTTGGCCTAAAGCTCAACATTCAGAAAACGAAGATCATGGCATCCAGTCCCATCACTTCATGGGAAATAGATGGGGAAACAGTGGAAACAGTGTCAGACTTTATTTTTGGGGGCTCCAAAATCACTGCAGATGGTGACTGCAGCCATGAAATTAAAAGATGCTTACTCCTTGGAAGAAAAGTTATGACCAACCTAGATAGTATATTCAAAAGCAGAGACATTACTTTGCCGACTAAGGTCCGTCTAGTCAAGGCTATAGTTTTTCCAGTGGTCATGTATGGATGTGAGAGTTGGACTGTGAAGAAGGCTGAGGGCCGAAGAATTGATGCTTTTGAACTGTGGTGCTGGAGAAGACTCTTGAGAGTCCCTTGGACTGCAAGGAGATCCAACCAGTCCATTCTGAAGGAGATGAGCCCTGGGATTTCTTTGGAAGGAATGATGCTAAAGCTGAAACTCCAGTACTTTGGCCACCTCATGAGAAGAGTTGACTCATTGGAAAAGACTCTGATGCTGGGAGGGATTGGGGGCAGGAGGAGAAGGGGACGACAGAGGATGAGATGGCTGGATGGCATCACCGACTCGATGGACGTGAGTCTGAGTGAACTCCGGGAGTCGGTGATGGACAGGGAGGCCTGGCGTGCTGCGATTCATGGGGTCACAGAGGGTCGGACACGACTGAGCGACTGAACTGAACTGATGGTACTAAGTGAAGCAAGCAAGCCAGACAAAGACAAATCATAAGATATGGCTTATATGTGGAATCTAAAAAAATGATACAAAGAAACTTATTTATAAAACAAATAGACCCACAGACATAGAAAACAAACCTAATTAAGATTACCAAAGGGGAAAGGGGGGAGGAAAACATTAGGAATTTAGGATTAACAGACAGACACTACCATATATAAAATAAACAACAAGGACATACTGTATAGCACAGAGAACTATACTCAATATTTTTTAATAACCTATAAGGGAAAAGAATCTGAAAAATATATATGTATGTGTATAATTGAACAGATTCTGGGCCTCTGAAACAAACACATTTTAAATCAACTACACTTCAATTTGAAAATGTTACATTTTCAAAAGAAAATTTTAGCTGTATATAAAAAAAATTTCAAAGGATTGCTACATTGAGTCCAGCTTGATACCACTCATTTATTGGGAAAGTTGCTTTAATAGTAATAATAATATTATTACTATGGCTGTGGTGTTGGAGAAGACTCTTGAGAGTCCCTTGGACTGCAAGGAGATCCAACCAGGCCATCCTAAAGGAAATCAGCCCTGACTATTCACTGGAAGGACAGATGCTGAAACTCCAATACTTTGGCCACCTGATGTGAAGAACTGACTCATTGAAAAAGACCCTGATGCTGGGAAAGATTGAAGGCAGGAGGAGAAGGGGACGACAGAGGATGAGATGGTTGGATGGCATCACCAACTCAATGGACATGAGTTTGAGCAAGCTCCAGGCGTTGGTGATGGACAGGGAAGCCTGGCATGCTGCAGTTCATGCGGTCGCAAAGAGTCGGACACGACTGAGTGACTGAACTGAACATGGCGACTGATATTCTGGTTATTATTTCTATATTAAAAAAGTAAAGGCTAAGTTCTCAATATAGCATCGAAGATCCAGGTGGACTTTGCTATGAAGTAGCTTGAACTGGACAGTTATTCTGGCTAAAAGTATAACTCCACTGTCATCAAAGCAGCCTGTTGCTCTGTGAATGGGCCTCAGAATATTACACCATCTACCCCTCTGAAGACTATTTACTAATCCCTCACTGCATGGAAAGAGAACATGGGAAAAAAACATGTCAAGAAAAAAAAAGATAATTGAAAAGAATCCTGATCTACTGGATACTTTAAATTAAAATTAAATTTTATCAGTTCAAGGAAGAGCTAATAAAAATAGGACAGAAGGAGAAATAACCCCAGAGACAATGATTGCTAAGAAATAGGAACTTGAACTTTCAGAGTTTGAGAAGTGATACACCTCCATTTTATACTTGTTTCTTAAATCTTCATTTTTTACTTCTACTATGGGCTTCCTTGGGTGCTCAGTGGTAATAAATCCGTCTGCCAATGCAGGAGACCAGGTTTGATTCCTGGGTTGGGAAGATCCCCTGGAGAACAGAATGGCAACCCACCCCAGTATTCTTGCCTGGAGAATCCCATGGACAGAGGAGCCTGGAGGCCATGGTCCATGGGGTGGCAAATAGTTGAACATCACTTAGTAACTAAACAACAACAATGACAGGTTATTTATATTTAGATGTTTTGCTTATGGAGCCTTGGACAATAGTTAACTTCCCAAGAAAAGTATGGGGGTAGAAATGCCATCTTTGACTCTCTCCAGTGAAAAGAACAATTTTCTGTAGCACCTTGGACTGTTTTATCCAATAATGCCAGGTTGTTCTCTAATCCTGCAAAGCCTCCTGGGTGCCACACTTCCATCTATGCCTTTGATCTCCATCTGCCTGAGGCAACCCTCTCCTCTCTTTTTTTCCCCGAAACAAATTGCTTCAAACTGGATAACCTGAGACAGGTGTTTAGGAGAAAGCAATAGCTGATTAAAGTAATTCACATGACAGTGTAAGTAATCTGATTTTCTGTAAAACTTTTTGTTGTCCAGAAATGCATCTCTGCCTCAGTGGTTCTCAAGCTGTGCTGTAATCAAAATCACCTGGGGAACTTTGATGACTTGATGCCAGATGCATGCATGCTAAGTCACTTCAGTGATGTCCAACTCTTTGTGACCCTATGGATTGTAGCCTGTCAGGTTCCTCTGTCCATGGAATTCTCCAGGGAAGAATACTGGAGTGGGTTTTGATGCCACACCTCAGAGCAGTAAGTCAGAATCTCTGGGAATGGGACTGAAACATTAATATTTTAAAAAACATCCTGAATGACTCCAGTGTGAGCCAAGCTTGAGAAACAGTGGTCTGAATTGTTGCTTCCCAGTCTTTATTGTGTCTACAAACCACCTGGGGGGTTGTTAAAGTGCAGATTCTGATAAAGGAGGTCCAAGGCTGGGGATTAAGATTAAAACAAGCTTCTAGTACCTAGATGATTGACTAAGACGAAACAAAGCCAAACTGCCTACAATACTTCTGAAAGCAGTCTCTAAAAATATAAACATGTCCTCTTCCTCAAATACAAGCAATGGGGACTTCCCTGGTGACCCAGTGGCTAAGATTCCAGGCTCCCAAAGCAGAGGCCTTGGGTTCAATTTCTGGTCAAGGAACTGGATCCCACATGCCACAGCTAAGAGTTTGCATGCTGCAGCTAAAGATCCCACACGTCACAACTAAGACCCAGCACAGCCACATAAATATATTTTTTAAAAATACATTTTAGATTAGAGTGAATTGGGAGGGTAAGGTATATGATACTTTAGATGTTTTCTCACTGATCTTCATAATACCTTCAGAGTCACAAGGAAAACAGAGGCATAGCCAATTCAATATGGAATGTATTACTGAAAAAACCAACTCAAATGCCAGAGGCCAGAATCTAGGGCTTTTTAAGAGAACCATGTGCCCTTTCATCTTTTCAACTGCACTGAAATGGGCTTGTTGTGCCCTAAATAAGGGAATGCACTGAAAAGTCATAGATGTGCTATCTAGAATACTCACAGCATTTTTTCCAAGAGCTGATTTTAGGCTTATCCTCACTTTGATGCTTTGGTCAGAATCTGATTAAAGAGAAATAACAGACTGTTGTTACAGACAGCAGATTGACCACATGTGTTTATTTCCTTCCTTTCCCAAGATCCCACTAAAGTGATAGTAAAGGAATTTTGTAAAGGTATAAACACTCCTTTGGAAAATGAGAAGTTATGGAGGAGTGGTAAATGCTTTCCCAAGGGTCAGGAAGTCATGGTGTAATGTGTACACACAAGCAGTAGAGACCCCCAGAGAATCCAGGAGAGGCCTGGGATTCAGGTACAGCAGGGGGTGGGAAGAAGATACTGGACTGAAAACAAGGAAAGTGAAAATCTAGGTCTGGTTATAGCCACTTAGGGGAACAGCTGATGCTCCTACCCCATGAGTTCTTGCTTAGAAAGTCACTTGTAGGCCGTGCTGCAGCAAAACGGGAGGCAATTCATGAAAGAAGATATGGCATCCAGGAGGGAGAGGATTCAGCTCAGGACAGCAGCAAAGGGGTGACTTGGGATGAAAACTGTGGTCCAGATGGAGACAGGAGGACTCCAAGAGGGAGTTCTTTAGGGAAAAATGAGACTGAAAAGAATAGATACGTTGGAATAGTTGGAGAAGAATATAGCATAGACAGCAAATTAGGCATGCAAAAAAGTGAGGCAATAGAAACTTCAGGACAAACAAAAAGCTACATTTAAAAAGATATAAAATAGTATATTACTCGGTTCTGCAGGCATAATGATGCAAATGTTGGTAATTTCTTTACTAAAAATTACATTAAATTTCATTGGGAGAATGGGAAATGGAGGCAGAAGAGTAGGCAGAAGTGCATGTCTAAAACTGAGCAATGGGGAAATGACAACATAAACAAGCTGTTTAGAAATATGAATGTAACTGCCAGAAAGAAGAGGGGATTGCATTAAAATTGTTAAACGTATTTGCCTTTGAAGGGCAGGATTCACATACAGTGGGTTAAATATGGGGCTAGTAAAGCAGATT
The DNA here is from genome assembly GCF_032405125.1 of Capricornis sumatraensis. Classification (NCBI taxonomy): domain Eukaryota; kingdom Metazoa; phylum Chordata; class Mammalia; order Artiodactyla; family Bovidae; genus Capricornis; species Capricornis sumatraensis. Next base: position 131,955,383 of record NC_091092.1, on the reverse strand, counting down.
GAAAACAAGAAGGGGGGAGTTTTCACGTGTCGGGTACACAGTAGGTGCTCAACAAATGTGTTTCCTCCCAGAGAAAATGGCATCTGCCACCACAGTACAGGGGGTAAGCAGAGGAAGAGCACACTCAATTGTGTGAGTCCCATGAGACCAGGGCCAGAGGGGACTAGGGAAGCAGAAAAAGGGCCGTTAGAAACGCGTCAACGCCATCTACTCACATGGAGTCCATTCCGTGCTCCATCCCACAAATGAATTCCTGTTCTGCTCTTTCAGCCAGGTAAACAAGGGCTCAAAGTAGTTGAGCAGGGGTTTTACATCCATAGTCTTTATGCCCACAATATTTTCCAATGCTAAGGTCCAGGGTTCTGATTTTCCAAGGCGCAGCATTTGGCTACATTAAAAAAAAAAAAAAAAGCGGGGGAAGGTGGGTTCAGGGCCTTTGGATGGATTCCAGATGCATATCTGTTTACATGTACAATCTATGGTTACTCCTCTTTGGTTTGACTAAATTTGCTCCTGGCAAATAAGACAAGAAAGCATGGTAAAAGATGTATTCATCTTTCAATCTCCCTTCCCCAGAGAGCTCTATAGTTACGACATGGGGAGAAGAGGTGGCCTGTCTAGCCATCACAGGATCCAGGTTCCTGTGTGATCACAAAACAAACATTTAATTCATGGATGAAGACATTTTGAGTCCCCAGATTTTCTTTTTTGGATCAAAGAAATCAAATTCAAACCTAGGCATGGAAATGAGTAACATTAAATAGGATGAGAGGTTCAATGTTTTTGAAGCATCTCTTACAGCAGCCTCTGCCCAGCTTCAGTGGAATTTGAGATATCACATTTGAACAGGGCACCTTCATGTTTAGCTGTTTTACAAAGGGCTTCATGAAACTGGAATTGATAAATGGTCCTTGTGTAATACCTGTAAAAGAGATAAACAAACAAACAAAAAAGAGTTGTCCCGTGTGTAGTTTCTGTGGTAAAGTCATAGATTGGGACATATATTTAAATTTTGAGGCCCCAGCAACCAACGAAGTATCAGTTAAACCTCTTTTCACTCAAGAAAGACCCAAACACAAACCCTATAGACTCATCATACTTGCATTTATGTATCAGCTGATAAAAAGGCAGCATTATCTTGTTAAATGTGAGCTCACATTTGTATTGTGTTTTACCAATTTATAGCCTTTTCACATAACTGATGCCAATCAATCCTTTTGGCAAATCATCAATATTATTTCTACTTTACAAATAAAGAAACTGAGACTCAACAAATTCAAGATCTGGAGCCAATAGGTGAAGAACATAGATTTTGGGACTTCAAGTTAAAAATGCTCTATTCTGATTACCCTGAACTCTGCCAGTAACAAGGAGACAAACAAAAACATTTCTATTGCTCCCAAGGAGACTATAAATTCCCTGTTAGTGGAGAAAAGGATCTCATATAACTTTTGTTGAACTCAATACATCATGTTCAGTTACATAGAATTGAAACTGATCATCAATTTTGAGGTTCTAAGGGGGAGGGGAATGGAGATGGAGAAATTAAAGTTGTCACTCTGTCTACAAATTCTAGAAGTGAAACAGAAGAAAACTGTCACTTACCGGATGAATGAGTAATCTTCAGCCACATGGAACAGACACGCGGGGTCACAGTATGTCTCATCATGGGGCAAAGGCTCCACCACTCCGACTATCTCTCGCCTTTGGAGGAAAAAGAAGGTATATTAGCTGTGGGTCGCTCATTGACAGAAAGTATAGATGGTGCCATTGTGCAGTGCCATCAGTCAATGGCATTTTTATTGGAATTTGTGGTCAGGTGAAGTTGAAACAGTGTAAAGAATTACAGAATAAATCCCATCACGTAATCATCTCTGTTTTTTGTTACTTCAGCCAGTCTATACCATTGAAAAATAGCTGTATCATCAAAACACCAATTTCATAAAGTATATTATGTGACCAAAACCATACAGTGAAAGTCCTAAAAATTCCTCTCCTGCACCATATTTTATGGGCTCTTGGTAGGCAGAATTTTCTAAAATTGAAACCTCACTGATTCTTCTGATTGATCTGATTCTTCAAGGCCAGCTCAAATGCCCCCTTATCTGTAAGTCCTGCCCCTGACCCCAAGCACCTGCCACCACAGCAAGCCCTCCAGTTCGCTAGGCCTTCTCTAGCTCTGCCTCCTTTGCCATTTCTCTCTCTGTTTTATAATTATTCACATACAGCTCCTTCTTGCTCTGGAGACTTGAGCACCTAGCGGACAGGGCTGTGTTCTGGTCATCTTTATAGTTCCAGGGAGCCACAATGCCCAATGCTAAGAAAAGACTTCATGTGGACTTATTACATGAATAGAGTACAATGAATCATTTTAAGGGCCCGATCCCATGTACTTTTGGAAATAAACTAAAAGGGGTCAAAAATTTAATCAGGATAAAAAGGTACAGAAACCATGTATTTGGCATTGTTTGAATACATTTGTCCTTTCTGATTGTGGGATCATGATAGACATAATTTTGGTAATACTTAAATGCTAGAGACAGTTATTAGAGATGCTGTTTCCTTCCTCCCAAGGAGGATTTATGTCAACAGAAAGAATCTTAGCAGAATAGTGGCACTGACTTCAACTTATGGACATGGGGCTAAATGTTATAATTGTAGATCTTCACTCCAAAAAGGAAAAACAAAGAAAAATCATTAACAGGAGTCTGACTAATATGGTGGGGAGGTCGCTTTTCTTCCTTCCATCTTCTTCAGGAGTACTTTCATCATTATTTCATACGTGTCTGAGCCAGGCCCTGTGCAAAGCACTTGGGATATAGTGATGAATGACATAGCACTGAAACTATTGAAAGGCATCACCATCTGTTGCCCAAACAGGGCAGGCTTTCACTTGCTTGGAATTCTCTCCCTTCCCTTCCACGTACACCTGGTTAACTCCCACATTGTTCTCAAACCTCAGCTTGGATGCCTCTCCTCATCTGACTCACTGGCCAGGGCTTTGGATCCCCCCTTGGATGCTCACGGATCCCCACACCCTCCATCACAATTCAACACACTGCAGTGGTTTCATTTTCTACATCCCTCCATAAACTAAAAGCTCTTGGAAGTCAAAGAGAACATCAAAATCGATCAGCCTCAGATCCCTGGTGCAAACGATCAGTCTTGGATCCCTGGTGCTTTACCTACAATATGGGATTATTAATTTTTGTTTCAAAGAATGGACAAAATAAAAAATGAAAATGAACACAATTGATTACTTCCTAAATAATATCAGAGTTTAACGGGTGCCTCAACATGCAAGAAGATAGAGCATGAGAAATTTTGTCACTTGACCCTGCTTCTGAGGGGGTGGGCAAAGCCAAGGAAATGTTATCTGAGAAGAAGGCACCCAAATGGAGACTTAATAAAAAGCAAGTAGTTAATGTGAATGTGTATGTGTCTATACAGGCCACTTAGATGCTTTTAAATGAACAGCAAATTCATGAGCAAACATTTTACTGATTGCGTGCATATTCACTGACTTACTTCATCTCCCACCACTTTTCCATCCACTGCTGTTTGGGAATTTCACCCTTAAAGACCATCCACCTCCACTTTTCTAACATGTAAGTAAATGGTAGAGTTCCAACAATTGTAAGTGCTTGCTTGAGCAGGAAGTTTATTTCTGTTTCTGAAAGGAAAATGGGAAAGGATAAATATTAAGATAAGGATGACAGTAGACATTTTGTGTTCAATAATTTCCCAATCTCAAGATATTATTCCTCAAGATGTACTTACTATAAGCATGGTCACACGAGAAATATTGACAGTGGACATAATAATATGTATTTATTCATTTTCTCAGCTGAGGGATTTGAAGTAGGGTGAAGCCTTGGATAGAATAGGTTAAATAAATCCACAAGTAAACCAGGGAGGAAAAAAAAAAAGAAAAAAACAGCCTCCCTCCTCTAATTATCCAGTGGATAATCAGAAGTATCATGAACTTTAAATTTACTGATATCTTCCTTCAGTTCAGTTCAGTTGAGTCGCTCAGTTGTGTCCAACTCTGCGACACCATGGACCGCAGTATGCCAGGCCTCCCTGTCCATCACCAATTCCCAGAGTTCACCCAAACCCATGTCCATTGAGTTGGTGATGCCATCCAACCATCACATCCTCTGTTGGCCCCTTCTCCTCCTGCCCTCAATCTTTCCCAGAATCAGGGTCTTTTCAAATGAGTCAGCACTTTGCATCAGGTGGCCAAAGTATTGGAGTTTCAGCTTCAACATCAGTCCTTCCAATGAACACTCAGGACCGATCTCCTTTAGGATGGACTGGTTGGATCTCCTTGCAGTCCAAGGGACTCTCAAGAGTCTTCTCCAACACCACACTTCAAAAGCATCAATTCTTTGTCACTCAATTTCTTTACAGTCCAACTCTCACATCCATACGTGACTACTGGAAAAACCATAGCCTTGACTAGATGGACCTTTGTTGGCAAAGTAATGTCTCTGCTTTTTAATATGCTGTCTAGGTTGGTCATAACTTTCCTTCCAAGGAGTAAGCATCTTTTAATTTCATGGCTGCAGTCACCATCTGCAGTGATTTTGGAGCCCCAAAAAATAAACTCTGACACTGTTTTCACTGTTTCCCATTCTATTTCCCATGAAGTGATGGGACAGGATGCCATGATCTTTGTTTTCTGAATGTTGAGCTTTAAGCCAACTTTTTCACTCTCCTCTTTCACTTTCATCAAGAGGCTCTTTAGTTCTTTTTCACTTTCTGTCATAAGGGTGGTGTCATCTGCATATCTGAGGTTATTGATATTTCTCCTGGCAATCTTGATTCCAGCTTGTGCTTCCTCCAGCCCAGTGTTTCTCATGATGTACCCTGCCTATAAGTTAAATAAGCAGGGTGACAGTATACAGCCTTGACGTACTCATTTTCCTATTTGGAACCAGGCTGTTGTTCCATGTCTAGTTCTAACTGTTGCTTCCTGACCTACATATAGGTTTCTCAAGAGGCAGGTCAGGTGGTCTGGGATTCCCATCTCTTTCAGAATTTTCCAGTTTATTGTAATCTACACAGTCAAAGGCTTTGGCATAGTCAATAAAGCAGAAATAGATGATTTTCTGGAATTCTCTTGCTTTTTCCATGATCCAGTGGATGCTGGCAATTTGATCTCTGGTTCCTCTGCCTTTTCTAAAACCAGCTTGAACATCTGGAAGTTCACGGTTCACGTATTGCTGAAGCCTGGATTGGAGAATTTTGAGCATTCCTTTACTAGCGTGTGAGATGAGTGCAATTGTGTGGTAGTTTGAGCATTCTTTGGCATTGCCTTTCTTTGGGATTGGAATGAAAACTGACCTTTTCCAGTCCTGTGGCCACTGCTGAGTTTTCCAAATTTGCTGACATATTGAGTGCAGCACTTTCACAGCATCATCTTTTAGGATTTGAAATAGCTCAACTGGAATTCCATCACCTCTACTAGCTTTGTTCATAGTGATACTTCTTAAGGCCACTTGACTTCATATTCCAGGATGTCTGGCTGTAGATTAGTGATCACACCATTGTGATTACCTGGGTTGTGAAGATCTTTTATTTGTACAGTTCTGTGTATTCTTGCCACCTTTTCTTAATATCTTCTGCTTCTATTAGGTCCATACCATTTCTGTCCTTTATTGAGCCCTTCTTTGCATGAAATGTTCCCTTGGTATCTCTAATTCTCTTGAAGAGATCTCTAGTCTTTCCCATTCTATTATTTTCCTCTATTTCTTTGCACTGATCACTGAGGAAGGCTTTCTTATCTCTCTTTGCTATTCTTTGGAATTCTTCATTCAAATGGGTATATCTTTCCTTTTCTCCTTTGCTTTTCGCTTCTCTTCTTTTCAGAGCTATTTGTAAGGCTTCCTCAGGCCTTACAAATATCTTTCTTACCAGAGTTTAAAATGCTTTAACAAATTATATTATTTCATTTATCCTTTATTAGTGGTATAAATGGAGAAGGAAATGGCAACCCACTCCAGTATTCTTGCCTAGAGGATCCCATGGACAGAGGAGCCTGGTGGGCTGCTGTCCATGGGGTCGCACAGAGTAGGACATGACTGAAGCAACTTTGTAGCAGCAGCAGCAGCAGTGGTGTAAAAGGGCAGTGGAGCTCATATCTGTTGTATAAATGCAGCTTACTGGAATGTAACTGGGGGGTATTATCACTGTATCTCTCTAGTGTCTTTAAAAATGATTTACACGTAAAAAGTGCTCAGTAAACACTTTTGGAAGAAGAAAGGAAGAGAGGGAGAAAGAAAGAAGAAAAGAAGGGATGAAGGACTTTATTTTGTCAAATATAATTCACAGATCAGGAGCAGAGCCAAGGAAAGAAGCAGGAGTTTTGCAAACCAGTGATTCAATCATCTTTGCCTGCTGTCAAGGAATATTAAAAAATGATAAAACACTTTTCTGTGAATTGATTTGAGAATGATCATTTAAAATTAGGCAACAGGTGTGGTTACTGTGAAACCCCTTTCCTTTGTTGCTCACTTCTGGGAGGATACTGTTACTTGTCTATTACCCACTGGGTCTGTGCTTACACTTTTTCAGACATGATGATGGCTTTACAGTGACCTACTCCCAGGCACTTGTGAGATCATCAAGGTCTGGAGTCAGAAGTCAAGGCAAAGTGAACTGTCCACACAAAGGTGGAGCTTATGACCTTGACCGCATTGACTAAATAGAGCTGATGTTTATGTCCCAAATGGCTAAAATGAGGGGTGAGAAAAACATGGGAAAGAAGAACATATTTGGTTCTAAGTGTCCTTTTACAGGGCTTCCCTGGTGGCTCAGACGGTAAAGCGTCTGCCTGCAATGCGGGAGACCTGGGTTCGATTCCTGGGTCGGGAAGATCCCCTGGAAAAGGAAATGGCAATCCACTCCAGCATTCTTGCCTGGAAAATCCCATGGACAGAGGAGCCTGATAGGCTACAGTCCATGGGGTCGCAAAGAGTCAGACACGACTGAGTGAAGAATCCTCACAGAAAAAAAAATCTGGATCTCGTGAATATTTGTTGGGTTCCATCAAGTCTAGGCCATCCAAAGAGAAAAATGGTGCCTCGAATGATGGCCTGGATCTGAGGGGATGTTATGGGGCAAATTCATGCTTCAGCTAGATGAAAAAAAATGTTTCAGTCTCTTCCAGTCTTCGTATTCTACCACCTGCTCCCTAAGAACTCCCATAATATTCCCATAATATTATGGGAAAAGTTGTATATTAGGTCTTTGGTTCTGGTTCTGCCATGCTGCTTTTTGGCCTTGGGCTAGTTATTTTCCCTCTCATGCCTTCAGCTTGCTTCCTCTACAAAGTGATTTTTAGAATCTTTTCCAGCTCCACCATTGAGGTTTTTACCTAGAACTGGGGGAATTCAATCTGAACTCTGACACTAATTAGCTAGGTGACCTTGGATAAGCCATTTCAGTTCTGTGGGTCTGTTTTAACGTCTTTTTAAAAATCTTCTGGGTTTCCCTGGTGGCCGAGTGATAAAAAAATCCCCCTGCCAATGCAGAGGACACAGGTTCAGTCCCTGGGTGGGGAAGATCCTCTGGAGAAGAAAACAGCACCCCACTCCAGTATTCTTGCCTAGAAAATTCCATGGACAGAGGAGCCTGGTGGGCTACAGTCCACGGGGTCACAAAGAGTCAGACATGACTGAGCGACTAAACAACAACAACAAGTAAGATAAAATAAAAGTTTTCTGCTAGATGATTCTTAGAGTCCCAAGATCATTCACTTAGTTACCTCTTCTCAAAGACACAAAAACGAAAGTTGGCATGTTATGTTATATACTGTTTTTTTTTTTAACCAGAAGCAATTCCCAGTTACCCATAATTACATTATATTTTATATGGCAAAAATTAAATATATACTATGCAGGACAATAAATACCTTTGCCCATGTCAGAATAAAGAATACCCAAAAGAAGCCATGAGAAAAATGTTCATACCATTGTCTTCATAAAAATCAGGTGCCAGAAGACCAAGCGCTTTCAAATAGTGAGGTGTAGCTGCAGACAGTGACATGATCTCCCCAACAGCTTCATGGAAACCTTCATTAGCTCCATTTCTGAGCAGGTAGGGCTGTGCAGCATACGCCATGTCATACTGGATGTGGCCCATCTCGTGATGGGCTGTCAGGAAATCATCCATTGTGACCTTCGTGCACATCTTGATCCTGAACAAAAATGGGCAAGATTAACGTGAACCTCACTGAATTTCATTTATTCATCATAATAGTTATATGGGATTTCTATAGCATGGATCACATTTCCAAGATTTATTGACCAATGAATCTTGAGGACCTACCTTACATGTTCTAGAAACTGTTCTAGGTGTTCAATATAAAGTGATGGGCAGGACTGAATCCTGTCCTCCTACTCACAGACTAATAGAAAGGAAGACAGAGTCTTCTACTACAAAAACTGAGGCAAGTGCTCTACAAGTGATCAGCAGACATGGCCTTGTCCATAATGATGAGTAAATGTAGGCCTAGTCTTCTAGAAGCACCAGGAATGGCATGACTCAAGATGCAATGAGCAATCTGGACCTTGATTAAAGCACAGCAGTTTGCCAGGTAGATGGCAGGAAGGGTCAAGAGACTGACTTCATAGAAGTGCTCAATGAGGATGGCTTGAGAAAAGAATGGGAACACAGCCAGCAGTTTGGGACAGCTAGGACAGAGAAGCAGTAAAAAAAAAAAAAAAAAGGAGGGGGGAGGGACTAGAAATTGACATTTGGGAATCATTAGCATGTAAGTAGGGGAGTGGATGTGATGGCCCATGGAGCTAGTGTAGGATGGCAAGGAAAGAGGGCCAAGGACAAGCCCCAGGAAGTCCCAGGATGTACAGGGTGGAGAGAGGAAAAGGGGACGGAGAGAGAAGTCAAAGAAGTCCAGAAGGGAGGACAATGCAGACACTAGTGAAAAAAAAACACTGTCTCATGCTGCTGTGGCCCAAAGACTGCATTTGGCAATTAGATACCAGTCCTTTTCAACTTGGCAAGAGCAGTTTCAGGTAGGTGAGTGGAGGGGTCATATTCCAGTAGGTGCTGTCATCTTCTCACCACTCTGAGCACACCATCCCCCTGATAAATACCTTTTAAGGACTCCCACTGCTCAGGAACAAACTCAATCTCTTTTATACACCCAATATGACCTCTTTTCCTAATTTTGGTTTTTCTCTATTCTCTTTGACACAATTATAACAATAGGTACTTACTTAATGTCTACTGTGTGTAAGAGCCTGTGCTAGGAAGCTTATATACACTTCCTCATTTTTCAACCTTACCCTAGTACTGGAGTCAGTAAGCTCTGGCCTGCAGCTGGCCACTTGTTGTGATAAATTAGACTTGACTGTGACATGGCCCCAACCACTTGCTTCCGTACTGTCTCTGGCTGCTTGCATGCCACAGGGCAGAGACGAGCAATTTCAACAGAGACCTGCGAAGCCTAAAGAAACGATTTAAGTACTCTCTGCATTTCTCCTATGATACATACCAGATTTTCCATCCACCTGTCCTAGTTCACTCAGAAGAAAGAAACAGGGAGGGGGGATTAATGTCTGATTCATATATTTTATCTCCCATAAATCTTTGCACCAAGCCTTTCCTAATGGGGGCACCACCATACTTATGACCATGAAACTCTAATGAATGCATATTGTTTCAGACGAGGTAAACTGTCTAAAGGTGCACTTGAGGGCCTGATGACAATCCCCTTTTCCTCAGAAACCCAGATGTGGTCTCCTGGACTCCCAGCCTCTCTTCAAGGAAAATTCACTCCTCTCTTCCGTGCTCAGAGAATCAGACAAGGAATCCAAATTCATCCTCATCCCTCCATTGTCTCCTGTTCGAATTCTGGCAGTGTGAACGTCAGTCTCACTACCTGAAGTCACCCTTCCCCAAGTCCCACGCTGTGGGGTGGCAGACCACCTTCCGGCCATCGCCTGGCTCAGTCAGCATGGAGTTGTCCCAGAATCCTTGAGTCATGTAAGGAAGGCCGATAGACACGAAGAACTTCTCAGCCTCCTTGAATATCCTTTCTGCATCCCAGGACTGGGGGAAAAAAAAGAACAGCATTTAATTGTAGCATTAAAATCACAGCATTCTTTTTGTTGGGTATGTACAAAGGCATAGCCTTTCTGAAAGGCAATTTGGCAACATGTACAGACAGCTTTCACAGTGTTTATACTCTTTGTCTCAGTAATCCAGTCTCTAGGGAACTAACCTAGGAAATTTTCAGAAATTAGGTCAAAGAATTACATTTTAAATGATTTTTATTACTGTTTTTCAACTAAAATATATTTGACAAATTGTAAAGTGTTACAAAATGATTTTTAATAGAGGGAAAAGTGGAAAAAGCCTCCAGAATGGCTAAGTAAATAACAATGCCTTTGTGGAATAGAAAACCTAAATAAATTGGATTTATAAAGAATTTGTATTGATTTTTAAAAATAATAATGAGAAGATAAAATATGTAAAACACTTATATAGTATAATTTTAAAGAAGAAGTGCATTAAAATGTCAGGAGTAGACTGCGATTATATATGAATTGTTTTGCCTTTATGCTCCAGGTGTAAAGACAAGTAGTAATGACCTTCTATTTGCTAAAAGCTGTTCAACTCCAGACAACAACCCTTGATTGAGTTCATTCAGTGAACAAGGCCCTAGTATTAGGCTGGGGATTATTAGTGTCTGTGTCAGAGGAAGACACAAACAATAAAGCAAACATGAAGTCACCTGCTTTCGAAGTCAAAAAGGCCCACAAGAGACCCAGCAGCCAATGGGTAGCTGGGCCTTGGCTTCATAGTCTGTATAGGAACCTAAACTTTCAGAATATTCTGGAACTGCAGAAGGGCAGCAGAATGTGTCTGCTATTCAGCAAATCTTTCTGGGAACCAGTGTCCCTGGAGCTGACCAAGACTTCTTTGGAGATAAGGCCCATACATCAGTCAAACTAAATTTGTATAATTGGTAGATAGTTAATGAATCACTTTTTAGTGACACAGAAAACTTCCTCTGATCTTAAAAACCAGTCAAGTTAATTTCTTCTCTCATGTCTGCCTTGAAAATGTGAAACTGGGTATAAGAGACACTATGGATTGTTGTTTTACCTTTAAAGGCTTAACGTCAGACAATATTGCTATTGGTGACTATGGTATTCTTAAGGAAAATGAACGTATACCAAAAGAGTGTAGACTGGCAAGCACAGTTAATATCTGTTGAATGAAGAACGAATGGGTAGAAAACCAGACTGCAAATTCTGTGTTCCAACCTTAATTGCCACTGACTGGTTGTCTTTGTGACTTTGGGTGAATCATTTACCCAAGCCTCAGTTTCCTCACCTACGACATGGAACTATCACAATACCTGCCCTGATAGTCCCACAGATTTGTTGTAAACATAACATTAGGAGAGATGGTGGGTGTGAAAACACCATAGACAGGCTATGGAGGTACATAAAAATGAGCCCCTGCTGCTACTCAATTGCAAAAGGGCTAGAACAGCTGCAGGAGTTTGGGGGCTCTTGAAGCTTCATGTTTTCCTTCTGCTGTGGACTTATCTCAGGAATATGTTATGCAAGTGAAGGTGTTCATTGCGTAGTTGCTTACAGATTTAAAACTGTTCACAAGCAATGCATAAATACTAACGTAAATCACAGTGCAACGATTCGGAAAAATTTTACACAGCTAATAGATGTATGATTATAGATTCTACCCAGAATTGTAGAGTATTAGCTCAGTAAAGAAAAGCACATAATTACAGACATAATATGCTGTCATCAATGGAAGGGAACACAGAGAATTAAAACAATTATTCCAAGATGGTAACAAAAAGTTTATTTGCAAACCATTGCAGACTCTTAGGGTATCTTTAACAATAATGATTTTTAATATGTAAAAATCTCCTAAAGATATCCTTTTTTCCCCTATTCATAGAGGTTACTGACTACATAGCAATGACTAACTTTAGAAAGAATTATAAGCTCACAATTTCACATCTTATTGCTTAATGGAAAACCAGGTCATCTCCACTTTTAGTTACTCTCAGCAAGATCAATGCCATACTTATTCTAGGTACTAGATGTCACTGTCACTGTAAACTACTTTTCTATGAAAGGATACCTACATAAGAAATAAATTTAAAATTGCTTGAAAATTTTCTCATTTACATGACTTTATAACATAAGAAGAGAAAGGTAGCATAAAAAGGAATGAGGCTGAGGATTTAGTTTTCAAGGTGTCTTCTCCCTACCTGATTCTTCATTTTTTCAGTAACATCTATGCTTGGTTTGTGTTCAAAGGGGACTGTCAAAGAGTACAGATTTGTCCAAAATCTCCCCCACATATCACCTATTAAAAAAAAAAGATTTGTTAATATGTGATAAAGACAGTAGAAGTATAGACATGATTTTCCATAGCACATGAGGTAGGACTGGTAAACAGGCCATAGAGTATTCTAGATTTAATTTATTGGGTGGGCCAAAAAGTGATGTTACAGGAAAACATGAATGAACTTTTTGGCCAACTCAATAGTTTCTGTGCTTCCTTTCACTACCTCTTTTCCTCTTCTCTTATTTTATATTTTCAACATTCCCTTCTTTTACTGTCTCCTCTAAAAGGTTAAAATGGCAAGAGTGATGTGGTGAGGCAAACCTTGTTAGGGAATCATCCCTGTTTCTTTCATTTTAAATCACAATTCAAAGGCACAATGTATTAAATATATAGGACATCATAGCTACTATAGATTAGAAATAGGTTTATATAGTCCCTCATCCATGGGACAAAATACTACAAGTTAAACTGTTAGTAATCTATGATATTGAATTTAAGAGAGAGTATATAGACAGATTTGCTGTTGCTAAGGGGAAGAGGGAGTGGGGGAAGGATGGATTAGGAGTTTGGGGTTAACAGATGCAAGCTTTTATATATAGAATGAATAAACAACAAGGTCCTACTGTATAGCATGGGAAAGTATATTCAAGATCCTGTAATAAACTATAATGGAAAAGAAAAGTGACAGCATATAGGATGATCATTTAGGAAACTCTGCTAGTAACTAGTAACTAAGTTCCACTTTTATTACTATACTATAGTAATCTACTTAACTGGGTGACTTTTCAAACATCTCAAACAAATGTTAAACTGGATTCCAAGGCCAGAAACCCTAAAAGAGAAAATGGGTCTGGAAAAAAAAAATCAATGTAACAGCAGGACCAGAATTCTGGCACCAAAGGAATGGAGCAAAATAACTACCTGAAGAATATGCCAACAAATTCATGTTTTAGAAGATAAAATCCGATAGAGATAGACGCAAACTCCTATGCTTCAACTGTCAAGAAATAGCTATTACAGAAATATGTGATATATGACATCAGGTTGAAACACAGGTCACATGTAAAAGACCAAAAGGGGTCCAACAAACAGTATGACGTGGCTTCCAAAATGCAAATATCACCTTAAGGTAACTGAATAGAATTACAGTGTCTAGAACAAAGGAAGTCACAGCACCATCTTTATTCTATGTTGGTCAAACCTCAGCTGGAGTAACTGCTCAGTTCTAAGCATGATATTTGAAGAGGGACATCAATAAAGTTTTATTTTATTTATTTGCTTGTCCAAATGAGAACAAGTAGAAAAGTGAGATTTTTTTAAGAATGGTTGAAAGTCTGTGTAGGATATTTAACATACAAGAAGAAAATAGTGCATACATGATGACAATAATAATAGTAAAATATACTGAGTACATACTCTTGTGTCAGGAACTATGCTGTACCTTGACAGTGGTTGTTTACAAATCTCTAGAAGGCCATCTTGTGGAAGAAAAGTGGACATACTCTGGGTAACCTCAGAGCACAGAATTAGGCAGAATGAATGGGAGGCATGAGAGGAGTGTTGGTTCACCTCCACATAACGTAGGACTTTCTTGTAATTGGTACAGTGTAGTGATAGATGAGTCTATTTTGGAAGGAAGCAAGAGCCACTTCACGCCAGGCAGGTTTAAGCAGAAAATGAATTACCAAAGAATGGTTGCCAAAGACACTGTAGAGAGTATTTATATATTGCTTTAGAGGAAAAAGTCTCCACTGCTCCTTTGTCCAGATTCCCTCATGCTAAGAAAGAGGCTTGCCTATAGAGAATCAGCTACTAGCAACTTAGCTTGCCTGTAGTAGGCCTGCTGTGTATGCAGGACATAAACTTTCCAAACACAGATATTTTCTTTGGCCTAGGCTTTGAGGGTGAGGGAGAGGGGAGGGAGGGTGATCACTCTCTGGGAAGAAATAAAGGAGTTCAGTAAAGGGCCCCAGGTCTTGCCTGGTCTACCAAAGCTCTACAGCAGGATCCTGAGTGCTCTGAAGACTGTTTCTCCTCTTAAGCTAGGCAGCTTTCTTCATGAGGAGGATTTCATTGATTACCCATATGATTCCAAACCAAGTACTTTGCAGCAAAAGATACTGTTGCAGCTGAACAGTCAACTTAGGAAGCTTTCACTTAGGCTATACCTTAATTCTAGATAGCTTTTCTCTCACCCCTGACCACTCCCAACCAACTAAGCTTCTTTCGTCTGACAACATGATGCTAAAATCTCACCTCAAGGGTCAGCCAATCAAGCTGAATAACACAATTTAATTTCAGACCTCTCTGGTGGTCCAGTGGTTAAAAATCCACCCTCCAATGGAGGGGACACAGATTTGATGCCTGGTCCAGGAAGATTCCACATGCCATAGGGCAACCAAGCCTGTGTGCCCCAACTACTGAGCCCACGCTCTAGAGCTCATGAGCTTTAGTTACTGAAGCCCACGTGCCTAGAGCCCATGCTGTGTAACAAGAGAAGCCCATGCAGCACAACTAGAGAAAGCCCGCATGCAGCAAGGGAGACCCAGAACAGCCAAAAAAATTAAAAAATAAAAATAAACCTGAGGATCTTAAAAAACAAAACAAAAACTTTTTTTCCCCATTTTCACTCTCATTCTCTGGTGATCTTAAATAACCCCTTTACCTATGGATTGAGCCCAAACAAAACAACTCTCTGTGTATAACGTAAAGCAATAGAGGACAACTTAAAATGACTTTTCTGGTGAAGACAGTGCTTTCAAAATATGATTTCTATAATGTTACTAACTTCATTCACAGAATGTTTCAAAAGTTGGGCCTCACCCCAAAATAACAACCTTATTGGTGGAAACAGCAAAGCGCAAAGTAGACAAGGAATTCCTCGAGTTTCTTACCAAGCAAATGCGCAGGGAGGCATCCAGTAGGGCTGATATAGGAAGGGTAGGTATCCATCAACTTTGCCCTCACATAAGCGTGAAGTTGTTCATATAATGGTTTAATCTGAAAAGCCCAGGAAGACAGTTTAAGACCAAGAATAGCCTATTCCAATTTCCAATTCCCAACACTAAAAATAAGGGCTTCTTTAGACAGTAGAATTACCCTAAATTTTAATTTCTCCTCCTCTGAAATATTCTGAAGAGTTTGAAAGCATTCCTTCTTACCAGATATAGATGATGACTAGTTCCACTGCATAAAATAAAGCAGTGAACACATCTGGAGGTATACAAACACCACATGGAAGGTGTGCGTGCTAAGTTCCTTCAATCGTGTCTGACTCTGTGACCCCATGGACTGTAGCCCGCCAGGCTCCTCTGTCCATGGGATTCTCTAGGCAAGAATACTGGAGTGGGTTGCCATGCCCTCCTCTGGGGGATCTTCCTGACTCAGAGATCAAACCCATATCTCTTATGTCTCCTGCATTGGCAGGCAGGTTTTTTTTTTTTTTTTACCATTTGCACCACTTTGGAAGCCCCAATTGGAAGGCAGATGCAAAAAATATATATATTCATTTTAAGATGCTACCTACTTCCTTCATTTTTAAATTGAAGTATCATTTATATATCATAAGATTTACCCATTTTAAAGTATACAGTTTTGTGAGTTTTAATAAAAGTATACTTTTGGACAACCATCACTACTGCCCAGTTTTAGAACATTTCCAATATTCCCAAAAGTTTTCTTGTACCCATCTGCAGTCAACTCCATTCCCACCTCCAGCCCCAGGTGATCACTGATTTCTTTCTCTATAGTTTGGCTGATTATACACATTTAATATAAATGAAATCATACAATATGTGAACTTCTGTGTCTCGTTACCTCTGCAAAGGTACGTTCCACATCTTTCATCAACTGGTCACGGCTGTAGTCATAGTCCCCTGCCCCGGTCACCTCATAATCCCCTCTCCAATAGTCCCCGTAGTCCTCATAATCTGTTTTAAAAAGAAGAAAATGAGAACATCCGGAAAGAAAGAGATAAAGCATAGTATACACAGACTAGCCTTCCTGGGAGGTTAAAAAAATCCGAAGACCTGTCACATTTTTATCGGCCTTCAACTCAAAGGGATACAAATGAATAACACTAGCTAACGTGCCTGAAATTTAATTCATTATCTCATCTAATGAGCACAAAAACTCTACAAGATGGTCAGTATTACAATCCCCATGGTGCTGGGTAAGAGCTGGCTCTTGGCTGATTAAAGGATTCGTCCAAGGTCACACAACTGGTGAGGGTGAGAGGCGGACTCCTAGTCTCCTAACCCCAGGTCTCTACTCTCTCCATAGGTCAGTTAGCATCTTTAGCTTTAAAACATGTGATTGGGTCTTTAAATTCTCATTTTGTTTAGGGCCTTATATTTTCAACTGTAACCCAACCCCTCTTGGACACGGCCACAGTGGGCCCATCTCTGTGCTTCATGCAGTGTCTCGTTATCAGGAAACATGAGCTTGGGTCAGGATAACAGCTAATAAACTTTGTAAATGTATTTTCGGCATTTTAATGTTTACATGCTCACTGGCAATGAATGATCAGGAAGATGAGGAGAGAAGTAAATATTTGGATGGAAGGATGTGGAGATGGGTTCCAGTCTCCAGTTTGCCTCTGGCCTGAGAATATGAGTTTAAGCGGCAGTAGAGCACAGGACAGATGAAAACTGTTTTCCCTTCCTCAACCCCAGGGGGCAGTAAAGGACCAAAACAGAAATTTCCTCACAATGCCACGGCTTGAGCTCATTATTCAGGCAGGAGGATAACTTGAGTGATATGGAAATTCCTCCCCATGTTAAGATTTTGATGACCACAGTTTCCAGCCTAAAGTACTCTGATTTGTTTCTTTCTGGGACACCACTCTGAGGTAATCACACAAATGACCTTTGAGAATGAACTGTGGCCACATGGGAGTTTAAAGGAGAGACGGTATATCTCTGTCTCTCATCCTTTCTGGTAAATAGAATCTTTCCATCTGCAGACTACCTTAGGAACCCTCAGGAGCCTGAGCCCTTCCCAGACTACTGATTTGTTTGAGGCCTGGTAACTTAGTCTCTCTCTCAAGCCCTTTAAAGTGTAGAATGTCAATTCACCTTTCCTTATTCCCTAGTGGTCTCCTCTTGGAGACATGTAACCTGAATTGTTCAGCAGGTGATTAATTTAGGGATACCCCTTATATCAAAGGGCAGGCTTGGTAATTCATGAGAAATAGCCCCACAGCCCTATAGGGAGCTTCAGAACCGCCACAGCCCAGCAAACTTACCGTTGGCTCTAGCCATCTCATTTTCCAGGACCACATACTCTTCATACAATGGCCTTAATTGCTTGCCAACCTCAGCCCTCCAGCCTTCCCAAGCCCAGAGCCTCTGATCGTAGTCTCTGCTGTTTTCCATTATGTCATCCAAACCTATTATCACAAAGCACCCAAAGGGAAAAAAAAACATGCAGTTTTAGAAATTTTCATCTGTAAAGAATTGAAAGGCTGGCAAATATCAAGGTCATAAAGTTGTTCAATGAAATCTCATGATTCATTCATGTCCTCTCCCTTATTTTTTTAAATAAATTTATTTAATTGGAGGCTAATTACTTTACAATATTGTAGTGGTTTTGCCATACATTGACATGAATCTACCATGGTTGTACATGTGTTCCCCATCCTGAAGCCCCCTCCCACCTCCCTCCCCGTCCCATCCCTCTGGGTCATCCCAGTGCACCATCCCCGAGCATCCTGTATCATGCATCGAACCTGGACTGGCGATCTGTTTCACATATGATAATATACATGTTTCAATGCCATTCTCCCATATCATCCCACCCTCGCCCTCTCCCACAGAGTCCAAAAGACTGTTCTATACATCTGTGTCTCTTTTGCTGTCTCGCATATAGGGTCATTGTTACTATCTTTCTAAATTCCATATATATGCCTTAGTATACTGTATTGGTGTTTTCTTTTCTGGCTTATTTCACCCTGTATAATCAGTTCCAGTTTCATCCACCTCATTAGAACTGATTCAAATGTATTCTTTTTAATGACTGAGTAATATTCCATTGTGTATATGTACCACAGCCTTCTTATCCATTCATCTGCTGATGGACATCTGGGTTGCTTCCATGTCCTGGCTATTATAAACAGTGCTGCGATGAACATTGGGGTACATGCGTCTATTTCAATTCTGGTTTCCTCAGTGTGTATGCCCAGCAGTGGGATTGCTGGGTCATATGGCAGTTCTATTTGCAGTTTTTTAAGGAATCTCCACACTGTTCTCCATAGTGGCTGTACTAGTTTGCATTCCCACCAACAGTGTAAGAGGGTTCCCTTTTCTCCACACCCTCTCCACCATTTATTGCTTGTAGACTTTTGGATCGCTGCCATTCTGACTGGCGTGAAATGGTACCTCATTGTGGTTTTGATTTGCATTTCTCTGATAATGTGTGATGTTGAGCATCTTTTCACGTATTTGTTAGCCATCTGTATGTCTTCTTTGGAGAAATGTCTGCTTAGTTCTCTTTCCCATTTTTTGATTGGGTCATTTATTTTTCTGGAATTGAGCTGCAGGAGTTGCTTGTGTATTTTTGAGACTAATCCTTTGTCAGTTGCTTCATTTACTATTATTTTCTCCCATTCTGAAGTCTGTCTTTTCACCTTGCTTATAGTTTCCTTTGTTGTGCAGAAGCTTTTAAGTTTAGTTAGGTCCCATTTGTTTATTTTTGCTTTTATTTCCATTACTCTGGGAGGTGGGTCATAGAGGATCCTGCTGTGATTTATGTCAGAGAGTGTTTTGCCTATGTTTTCCTCTAGGAGTTTTATAGTTTCTGGTCTTACGTTTAGATCTTTAATCCATTTTGTGTCCTCACCCTTATAAGAGCTTCAAAATAATTCTGCAGAGAAAATAAACCACTGAGATCATTGAACTACTAACTTAATTAAACTACTTGAGTGTGACAGGATTTATAGTAAAGTTTTGTTAAAACTTAAAAGAGCATCCGTGTGCTAAAATACACACATTTGGAATTTTTCCCTCTTTGGATTGTCCATCTGAAAGGCACAACATCATCATCTGATGTTAATCTCATTTTTAAAGCTTGGAATAAAAAAAGAGTAAATTTTATAATCATTGCTCAAAATGAATAGCCCACCTGGTTCAAGTGCTAAGCACTCCTGTGTATTTGGGTCCAAAACTTTCCCAGTACTGTAGATGGTGCTCATTTTATTTAGAATCGTGTTCAACTACAAATTAAAGATAATAAACAATGTTAAAAATGGAAGATATACAAAAGAGAATGCTAATGTAGAGATGTCTTTTCAATCATGCAATTTTTTATGCCTCAAAATACAGAAGTTCACAGCTTCTTGGCCAAGTATCTTCTTTTATGTAGGGTTGGAATATCTCAGCTAAATTTTCCCATCATCAACTAGCATGGACTGCCTTTATAAGCATATGATAAATACATGTGGAGTGACTGGAAAAAAAATACAGATCTGCCCAAATCCCAAGAATGTTTCTCACCTACACATGCACAGAGTAGTGCGTTTCTTGTTCCATTCAGGCTTCACTGAGCATCTACTATGTCCTACACTCTGATAATTACGACATGAACCAGTCACTGGTCTTTAAGAGCCCCACAGACATGCCACAGCGAGTCATGAAATCAATGATTACATAACAGAGTGACAGATGCTACAACTGTCACCAGAAAGGTGTGGCAGGATGGGGGGAGCGGTTGAATCAGTAACTTGGAAATTCAGGAATGCCTTCAAAGAGGGGGCACATTAGAGCTATGTCTTGGAAGAGCAGGATGTCATACCCCTGCTCACTTTCATGCAGAGATGAACCCACTTGGAGAGTTGCAGTCAGTCCAAGGATACTGATAAAATGAAGCCAGCAACCAGGACTGACTGGTTAGGGAACTTGAAACCATCATATAAGAAAAAAATCAACAGATGGAAGGATGTTTTAGATTAGAGAAAAAAGCCTCAAATAGTTAAAAAGAAATCTGCCTTCCTTTATTTGAAGACTATTATAGGAGACAGCCATTTGGCTCCAGAAGGCAGTAGAAAGTGGAGGTAAATCGCTTTACGCTCAATGGAGGAAGAATCTTGCCATTACTTAGAGGGACCCACGTATGGAAATGATGTTTTAGAAAGAAGTGACTTGCCTATCCCTAAAGTGGTCTGAGCTGGGGTGGTTTAGCAACATTTTAAAGAAGTTGCAGAAGACAGTCAAGAATGAAAGGGGTTGGGGAGGATGAAATGACATATCGGGCTTCTCGAGTTTAGGACCGCTGATATTTTAGGCCAGACAACTGTCACTGGGGACTTCCTTGTGCTTTGCAAAGTGTTTAGCAACATCCCTCCTCACTAGAGGCCAATAACACCCTTCAACAGTTGTGACAACCAAAAATATCTCCAGACATTGTCAAATGGCCCTGGTGGGCAAAATCAGTCGCAGTTGAGAAGCACAGACATGGACTAAGTGCCTGGTCCTCAGGAAGGCGACCTCTGTCACTGCGTCTATGGACCGCAGAGCCCTGACTACCTAGCTTAATGATGTGTCCTGACATACCAGTGTCCCCCTTCACTCTCAAAGGATCCCAATTTGGAGGAGAAATTACATGATCGTCCCACCGAAGCACAGCACTCTTTCTATTCTGAGCATTGCTAGGTTTGCAGATAAAGTAAGCAGCCCCGAGTGATACTAATGTTTAAGATTTCCCCAGTATTTCCATGCTTGGGATCAGTGCTAGCACGTCACATACTCGTTTGCTCTTCTCTGCCGAGAGCACTGAGGTCCCACTATGCTGAAGGGCCTTCAACTGACGCTTGAGTGTGAGATTCTGAATTTCTTCGAGTGAGTACGTTCTGGCCATCTGGGACTGTTCTTCATAAAAGGCAGACCATTTGGCCCTGGCTTCATTCTGAAATGACAACAACGAAAAATGAAGCTGAAGTTAGAATGGGACTGTTCAAATAGAAGATACAGGCCAAAGAACATCTGGTGGAACATCTAATATTTCCTGAGTTATTTAATTCTCTACTTTGCTGAAGGTCAAGGTTTAGGTTAAGCGTGACCAAGCCACTCTTGGTCACTCTCTCTTCCTGGACTTTTGCTTCGTTTTCCCAAGGGTCCTGTCCCCAGAACTGGAAGTGAATTCTCCCAGATGATTTATGTTGTGGGGTCCTGGAATGTACGGCCTTAGCACTGTGACGTGGGTGAGTCGCTCAAGGATTCAACGATGAACACTCTAAAGGGAAAGCCCAGCAGAGCTCAGAGCGCACTTCCTGAGAATACAGCTTCTCATGGTGATGAGAACCATGAGAAATAACCAGTTTGCAGGAAACTCCATAGTACTGTGATTTACCAGAGATTCTGATCTTGAATTTTGATCCCCAGTTCAAGACTGCCCTGAACACGGCCATTTGGTAGCCATGGTGATTATCCACTCACCAGAGAAACCAAGAAGCAGGTAGTGATAGCAGGGTTCACTTGCCCCCATCTTGACTTCTCCATATGCATCCAATGCAGTCTTCTCTCAGTGGACAAGCTCACTTCCATTTATCAAAGGGTAAAACGAGCAACCCCTTTCTACACTGTACTTCTCTAGACTATAAAAAAGAGGTAGCATATGAGGCACGTAAGAACTCCATTCCTCGAGTCAGACACCTCTAACTAGCTGTGTGACCTTGAGCAAATTACTTAGCCTGAGTCATGTTACCTTATCCATAAAATGAGAGTAATAGTAGAACTCACCTCAAAGGGTTGCTGAAAGGACAAGAAAATTTAACAAATAATAAGATGCCTCTCAGAGTCCCTGATACATCCTAAGCACTAAAAAATGGTAGCTACTTTATCACTTACAGAAAAAAAGTCCTTGTCCTTAAGCTGCTTATTGTTTTATCAAGCAGATAAGATACACATCATGAATGTTTCATTACTGAAACATAAAAGCCTATGATTCCATATAAACTCTGAGTGGGGCCAAGCAATTCCTGTTACAGGGACCAGATTTGGCAAGGAAATGGCAACCCACTCCAGTATTCTTGCCTAGAGAATCCCATGGACGGAGAGGCTTGGTGGGCTACAGTCCACGGGTCGCAAACAGTCGGACACGACTGAGAGACTTCACTTTCACTTTCCTGGAGGAGGCGGAACTTAAGACAGATCTTAAAGTAGGCAGAAAACAGACCGCTGTAGAGTACTTTGCAAAATAATTTACCTCATTTGATTTTCTTAACAATCCCAAGAGACAGAAAATTATTCTATTTCCATTTTTCGTATGTGAAGAAGGAGCTAAGAAAAATGAACAGTAGAGCCAGCAACTAATTGCCAGCGTCTGAATCCTGGATCCTGAGGCGCGCAGACTCTAAGATGGTTCCCAGGACCCCTACTTCCTGGTGGCACACCCTCCTGTGTCTCCCTTCCCTTGAGTGTGAGCAGGACCTATGACTCACTTCCAACAAGGAGAATACAGCAGAAGTGAAGGATATACATGTTTATGTTAGATAAGATTGTTTTGTTTGTTTGTTTTTAGCCACACAGCTTGTGGGATCTTAGTTCCCTAACCAGAGATCAAACTCGTTCCCTCCTGCAGTGGAAGCACAGAGCCCTAACCACTGGACAGCCAGGGAATTTCCAAGGCTATCATTTTTATCTTGTTTGAAGAATCTCCCTTGCTAATACTGATGCAGCAAGATGCTATGTTGTGAGCTATCCCATGGCTAGGGCCACATGGTGAGGAATTCAAGATGGCCTCTGACTGACATCCTAAGGAGCATACGAGGATCTGAATGCTACCACTAACCACATTAGCTTGAAAGTGGATTCATCTCCGGTTAAGTCGCAGATGAGACCACAGCTCTAGCCAGGACCTTGATTGTAATCTTGTAAGACTCAGAAGCAGATCCAGCTAAACTATGCCAGGAGATAATAAATGTGTGTTGTTTTGATCTGGTAATCTTTTACTCAATAGATAATCTTTTGTGGTAATCTTTTACACAATAGATAAATAGTAGAGATTCCAAAGCAGGACTCCAGGCATGACTGCATTTTCTAGATTAAGAAATTTTACTTTTATCCTGTGAATACTAGGGAGTCACTTATGGGTTGCAAGCAGGTGTGTGACATAATGAAAGTGGTTCATGAAAGGTGCAGCAATGGATCATACAAGAGATGAATAGAATAGTCACAGTGAAATGGAAAATGATTTCTCTTTATTGAGCACACACAACCCCTTAGGAACTACTCTTCAATGAATCTGCACAATCTTGTGAGGTAGTTGGGATTGTCTCCAATTCACAAATGAGGCAAATGAAGCACAGAGCAGGTAAGTAATTTTGACTAGGTCACACAGCTATTAACTGGAAGAATCAGGGAATCAACACAGATATGTTTGCCTCTAAAGCTAAATGCTCTTAACCACTGGCTGTAGATTGGATTCAACACATTCTAGTCTTCTTTGTACCATGTCTGAATGAGAAGGAATGAGCTATGGAAAGAGGAGTTTGGTCTATAGCACAGATTCATTTACATAACCCACCACCCATCTCTCAGCCCCTACCCTTTTTCATCCAATCTAGGATGATTTACAGCAAAATTTCTGGTAAAATTTGATCCTAAATTAAGAGCATTTTTTATTTCAATCTCCCTTGGAGACAACCCAGAATCCCCAAAAGGCCTCAGTCTTAAAACATTTTTAAAAATTATAATGTATGTGGGAACTTTGAGGATATCTGTTTTATTTATCATTATCATAAGTGTTATACTTTGTATCACAAAAACATTATGTTGTCTTGAATTTTGGCCCCTGAGGATACACTGTTCCATCTCAAGCTGTTCTTTTTAATCTTTTTTACAATTTATTCCATATTCATACTATAAGGTACCCATGCCTAAATAAAACTGACAGCTAAGCAGTTACACAGAGAATCAAAGTCAGTTCATACATACCAACCAAGTCACTTAGATAATGCTTGACAGCTATATGTAATTTTTGGATTTGAATGATGAATGAATTAAAGCATAGACAGTTACTTACATAGCTACAGGGTTCAAAAAGAACCATTACAGGTCAAATAAACAGCATCCCATACTGCCTCTGTGCAAACGCAGAAGAGCAGCAATTAACACAGCAAATGCTTCTGCAGCCATTGATGGGGGCTTGGGGTCAAGACACACATTACTCAGTACAATCACAGGAAGTTAAAACCCTCTCTGACCCGCTATGTATAACTGTAGTGGATACCATATTCTCATCCTATTGAGAGATGCTTTGTCATTTCAAGGACTGAAAATATAAAATCCTAAATTACACTTTGTGTGTCTGTTAGTTGCTTAGTTGTGTTCAACTTTTTGCGACCACATGGACTGTAGCCCACTAGGCTACTCTGTCTGTGGGATTCTCCAGGCAAGAATACTGAAGGAGGTTGCCATTTCCTTCCATTCCAAAAGATATCCTGTTCTTTTTGGCCCTAATGATATGCAAGTTAAATATGATCTCATTATGCTTTTAGATGTTTTCATATGAGCTTCATCTTAAGTCATAGGTCTTGTGGTCTCTATCCAAATTATGATAGTTTTATTTAAACAATTAAAATGCTTTTGTGATAAGTTATTTGAAATGCAAAAATTAAAATTTCATCTTTTTTTCTATGCCTCACTATCAACTCCTAGGCTATTCTTTCAGCAGTCTCTAAACCATTTCTTTCCCTGTAGGTATGAGAGTCTCCTGAAGACAGAAGATGAAAAACTGAAAGGAACCTTAACATATAGGCAGTGACTTGGCGTCCAACAAGTTCCCAGGGAACCCTCCACCCTCAGGCCCCATGTATTGGCCCTGTATCCAGACATAGCTCTCAAAACCACATCAGATTTAAAGATGAAAACTGCCTTGATTACTTTTCAAATAGGTCCAGATATGTGCATATTTTTAAAAACACTTATTCCATTCGACAAAGTAAGGAATTTAAATTATAAGAATATGAATTCTATTGCTTTGTCTTGAGAATCAAAATTTTATTTTTTCTTTTTCCAGATGGGAGGAAGCAATGTGGCTTCCAAACATTTTAAGTTTAAAAAAATTTTAGTTTATAGGGAAAAAAAACCTCACTCCTGAAATTAGGTCCTGCCAGAAAGTGGCCCACCAGATATATATTTGATATATTTCATAATAAAAATGTAATATAGTATAAATAACATAGCAAATGTCACAAAAACCTCTACTCAGGTTTTTAAAACGTTAATACTTTATAATAGTTGCTTCAGACATATTTATTTAGTGGTTAGAGTCAATAATTTCATATTATATACTCAAAAGTTGCTAAGAGAATACATCTTAAATGTTCTCAAATGGTAATCATGTGACATAATGCAGGTATTAGTTAAGACTACTGCTACTACTGCTACCATATATCAGTGTATCAAATCAACAGTTTGTATACCTTAAACTTACACAATGTTATATGTCAATTATATCTCAATAAAGTTGAGAAAAAAAGAAAATCTCTCTGCTTTTTTCACTTAGCATTACTTATTTTTTCCAGTTTTTCAAGTATACATTCCTTATTGATCTTAACTGCTGTATAATATTTAAGTATATGACCAAATTCAAATTTAATAATTTCTCATCTATGAATGTTTCCTGTCTTTAAGTAATACTTTTTTACCATATACATCCTTGTATTAGGTTAAATCATATAAAATTGCTAATATTTAATTTAAATCTGCAAATATATAAAGTTTCTTGAGTACACAGGTGAGGCTCTCCAGGTGGAATTCTTGGGAGTGAAACTGATGGGTTAAAGCAAGTTACAACTTCTACAGATACCATATTTTGGCAAATATGATTTGATGTCAATTTGGTATTTCACTATTAAAATAATGTTATCCTGATTATTAGTCAGGTTAAACGTATATATGAGGTATATACATATATATATTTATTTATTTGAATTTCTTCTTCTATGCATTTGTTGCTCATATCTTTCCCCCATTTTTCTAGTGAATTTTTGTCTTTATCATTTAGTAAAATTTCTTTATATATCTTGGCTGTCAACCTTTTGTTAATTATATGTATCAAAATGTTTTCTCAAGCTCTGCTTCTTGTCTTGTGTGTGTATGTGTTTATGATGTCTTTTGGTGCACAAAAGTTTGTTTTTAATTCTGATGAAATTTATTTGCTCAGCCTTTTCCTTATAGATTGATCTTTTTGTCTTTTATTTAATAAACCATTCTCAACTAAAACTCATTTAGTAAACCATTTCCAACCGAGACTCACTTAATAAACCATTCCTAACCAAAAGTCACCTATATTTTCTTATAAAAGCTTGACTTGCTTTTCCTATTTAATTTTTGGTCTATCTTAAATTTATTTGTATCTATTGCATAAAGTAGAAATGCCTTGAGCTTTGGATCTAAAAAGGGTCCCTACAGATTTTTTAATTTCCTTCTTTTTTCCAGAGCTCTAGGAACCTGAATTAATTTTTTGGCTCAATATTCCTGCACCCTGCTAGTAGTGTAAATTCAATTTCCACACCTATTAAAAAACCTCACAGGGGAAACCTGATTTTGATCAAGTCTTTAGAGCAGGACTCTGCCTACTATCTGTTTTTATAAATAAAGTTTTCATATTCACACCTATTTATGTATTGTCTATACCTGCTTTTGTGTTACAATGGCAGAGTTGACTGGTCTACAATAGCAGGACTGAATAGGGACTGTAGGGCTCAGAAAGCCTGAAATATTTACTACTTGGCCTTTTACAGAAAAAAGTGTGCTGACCTCTGTACCAGATCTATACATTTGTAGCAAATACAAGGGTCAAAAGAGCATGTTAAGCAACATTATGGGAACACAATCAGCCAATCCAGTATGTGGGAGTTTCTCTAGGAGCAACAACTCAATTTTTCTGCAAATAAATTACAAAAAAAAATGAGGAAGGGCTCTATAGACTGAAAGAGACTTAAAGTACATCTGCCAAAATGATCAAGAGAGGACTTTGCTAGATCCTGATTAAAACAAACCAGCTGAATTTTTAAAATGAGATATTAGGGTACATTTGTATATTGCCTAGATAGTTGATTATATTGAGGAATTATTGTTAAGTCTTTTACATAAAACATATAGTTATTCCTTCAAAATAATCCAATAAACATGGCGTCGGGTAGAAAAATAAAACAAGATTGGCCGAAGTGTTGATAATTGCTGAAGCTGGGTGATGGGTATAAGGAGATTCAACATATTAGTCTTTCTTCTTATATATGTGCTTGAAAATTTTTACAATAAAAAGTAAAGTAAAATCCATATAATGGAATACTATTTGGCAGTAAAATGGGACAAAATAATGATACATGCTACGGCATGCAAAGTGAAAGAAGCCAATCACAAAAGACCACCTAGTGTATAATTCCATTTATATGAAAAGTCCAGAACAGGCGAATCTATAGACAGAAAGTAGATTAGTGGTTGCTGAGAGCTGGGGGGTTAGGGGAAGAAGAGTGATTGCTAATAAGCATGTGCTTTCCTTTTGGAGTGATGAAAATGTTCTAAGATGAGATAGTGATGATATTTGCATAATTCTGTAAATATACTAAGAAGCATTGAATTGTATACTTTAAATTGGTGAATTTTATGGTACATAACCCAGGTGGTGCTAGTGGTAAAAAACTTGCTTGCCAATGCCAGTGCAGGAGATGTAAGAGACACAGGTTCAATCCCTGGGTCAGGAAGATCCCCTAGAGAAGGGAATGGCAACCCACTCCAGTATTCTTGCCTGGGAAATCCTACGGACAGAGAAGCCTGGCGGGCTACAGTCCATGGAGTCACAAAGAGTTGGACATGACTGAAGCAACTTAGCACACAGTTATATCTCAATAAAGCTGTTGTTATAAAAGCCCTTAATAGTAAAAGTAGAGAAAAAGAAAACCCACTTTATTCCCTAGGTCCTAGAACTAGATCTGAAACCCCCATGGAACTGCTCCAAACCAAAAGATTGAGCCAAAATTAAGTGTTTTTTCTTTTGCCCAGTTACCTGGCACACACTGAGAAGCAGCAGTAGTCCCTGGCCACTAGGCTGCCCTCCCTGGGTGTAGCTGGTGGCCGCCTGGCGTCCTGTCAGAGTGCTCAGATCAATGAGTGTCAAATCTGGATGGCATGAAACATGTCATTTTGAATTGCTCAAGTTCAGTTTTACCAAACTACATCACTCAACTGGGACATTATCAAGTTTTCATGACAAAGGAAAACTAGTATGAACAATACCTCCAATGCACTTGACTCCTGTTAATCCTCCACATGTGGAACTTATCCACTCACCACTGTTATCCACTGAAAAATCTTGACTGGGCCCATCTACTATCTTACATTTATGAGATAAAAAGTAAGTGACTTGCCCAACGCATCACAGCCAGCTTAGCAGAATCAGGATAGTATCAGATTTCCTGAATTCCATCGTATCTGCATCACACTGACCTTTCCCCACCCCTGTACCTATGCGTAGGTGCCTACATATCTTGGGGAGTGTGGGACAGACTCATTGCCGACAGGGTTGAAGTCTGCGTTCTCTCCTTGGGTACAGAATAGCAGTTTAAAATGACCCTGCTCTGGGTTCACTGTGCCCCCGCCCTAAAGACAGAGGAAAAGGTCCAGGAAGCAGGTGTGCCCAAGGGCTCTAGGGGCCCTGACCACCCAAAGGGTAAGTGTGGGCCTTATGCTGTCTCTTCACGGCTTCTGATAACAAGAAATATTTATGAAGTGTTCTGAGACCTCTGGGGCTCCAACAGGGCAGTCTTCAATGCTCCCTTCACAGTCGTGCCCACAGGAATTGGGGGCAGCTGTAGTAGCTACTGCCAAATACTGGAACAAAGAACCAGGATGCCCCGGCCAGTGGCAGGATCCTTTCACTCTCTTCTAGGGGAAAAAAATTGTCCAGGGACCTCCCATGTTGCCAAAGAGCTTCTGACTTTGCAAAAAAAAAGAAACAAAAATCCTTTGACTTACAAAGGACTCTTTCAAAAATCAAACCAACAATAAATGCACAAAAGTAATGTCATTTTACTGAGAAGAGAATTACAGTTTAATTGGTGAATGCTTGATCTCAAACATGAGAATTGTATTTGCTCTAAAGCAAGTGTCTGGTAATTAATTTTCATTGAATTTCTGAACTATGTGGAAATCTGTTTTGAACAAAGTTTTTTTCCTTATATCTATCTGATGGACCTCTCCTAAACAGGGAGCTTTGGGGACACTATACTGATCAAATTCTAGTGCCTTCTATTATTTTAAACTATTCTCATGACTTGATCTAAGAATTGCCACACTAGGTCGATTGGCTGAGAAGCCCAATACTCTGACTCTGAACGTTATACCAAGGGATAATTATGAAATGACAGATTGCCCTCAATAATGTGACCATAATAGGATATGAACATACCCATGTCATACAGCCCAAATTTCTCTTCCTATATTAGTTATCTATTGCTACAATAGTACTACATAACAGACAACCCAAAATCTCAACAGCATAAGTGTTCATTGTTTGTGTGCCTAGAATCACTGAGTGTTGCCAGGCAACTCTGCTAATCTTGGCTGGATCCTCTTAAAACTCTGGGGGATTAGTTTCTGCCAGGACAACTATTCCACACATCTCTCACTCTTTACCTGGTTAATCCAGGCATGTCCTCATGGCAAAGGCAAAGGTGCAAAGGAAAAGTCCCATTGTTCAAGTCCTTCCACACCTCTACTTCTGCTAACAGCCCATTGGTCAAAGTAAGTCACATGGCAAAGGACACAGTTACGTCATCTTCAGTGAGATGGCACTGTAAAGTGACATAGCCTTGGGCATTGATACTGAGGAAAGTAAAGAACTGGGCTCATAAATGCATGTCTCCCCCACAGTGGATCCACAATCCTTACATTTGCTGAAATATTTCCAAAACCTATTTATAGTTTTCAATGTCTCACTTTCTCAGATTAAAGAATGGTCTAGATTTACAAGTCTTACCAGTTTCACTACCTGTAATAGAAACAGCACCTCCTCCTATTTATTGTAAATTTATCTCTTTTGAGCTTTCAAAGGCACCACCTTTCTAATCTGAAGAGAGTTGGCCAATACAACTGGGAACACTCTATCCTTTCTTCTTCCATCTCAGACTCATGTTGTTTTTCTTTTTGAGTTAGGCTTTGTAGAGCTAATTCTGTTTTCCCTTCTAACTCTCTCTCATCCCCGTAAATCACTCCAGTGGCTCTTTTCTTGGAAAACATTCTCCATTTCTCCAATTCTTTCTGTAAGCATGGCCATCAGCAGTGGACCATTATCTCAGCTTCCTATTCATCTTGGTACCTCTTGTAGCACCAGCTGCAGTTTCCGTTTCATTAGGGGATCTCAATAAATGTGATAAGAAAACAGATGAGCCATTGTCCTCCCTGTCTATTGCCTCCTCCCCAGGTAAATCCACACAGATGCACTACTGCGCTAACTCGCCCTTCATCGCTGCTGGATGAAGGAGATACTGGGCCCCCTGCTTGCTTCCTGTATTTGCATATTTTCACTTTTCTTTAAAGGGCCCATACTGTCTGCACTTTGACTACCCTTCTTGGACTTACGCCCTTTCATTTCTGCCTTTCCTCTAATCAACCAGTGC
This sequence comes from Capricornis sumatraensis, assembly GCF_032405125.1. NCBI lineage: Eukaryota > Metazoa > Chordata > Mammalia > Artiodactyla > Bovidae > Capricornis > Capricornis sumatraensis. The sequence continues at coordinate 131,924,407 of NC_091092.1, read as the reverse complement.
AATTCAAAAGTGATAGCACTTAATGATCCAGAGATGATTTCAACAAACATCGCTACATCTCCTTCTGTAAAATGCCTTCTCAGTATCTGGACACTGAACAGAACTGTTACACATTTTTTCAGCAATTAGAATTCCCTCTCACATTCACAGCAGCGGTACTGTATTGTTCTCCCAGGCCCACAAGCATTGAGCACACTTCTGGTGGTTTTGTGTATCAACTGTTGTCACAGCAACCCTATGAAGCAAATATGAGTATTAGGTGGCTTTTCACAGGCAGAAAAACTAAAGCGCAGAAAGATTCATTAAGTAGTTCAAGTTCACCCAGGTAGACAGCGGTGGAGCCAGGATTTGGACCTCGGCAGTTTGACTCCAGAGCTCTTAGGCACAATGCTGGCCTACCTTCAACACCACCTATGGACCATTTGACTGAGAATGAAAACAAATGCACAGTGCACATCAAGATCAAATAAAACACTAGAAAAAAGCAAACATGAAGAGATGAAGAACGGTAAGACCAAAATATGAGACAAGAAAAAAAAAAAGGTCTCCTATGACAACACTGGGCTGTCAAAATCTCCTGGATCTCTTAAAGCTTTAGAAAAACTGTGGCAGGGGGTGGGGGGGGGGGGGAATCTCCTGGGGAATTCACATGAAGCAGCAGATCTCAGACTGAATCTGTCCAGAATATAGAATCTGTCCAGTGAGTGGCAGTGATTTAACTTAAACCTGTAACTGACTATTTGAAAAAATCAGATTTGAACTACATTTTTGAAAGAATGCATTGCTGGACAAATGTCACAAAAACTTTCCTTAAATAATGTCACTCCATTTCCAGCACTGCTTTGAGATATGTGAGGGAAGGAACTTCCTAAATCCTTGCACTTGTCAAATAGTACATCTTGCTTTCCCAGAGCATTCTGAGATCTGTCAAAACTGGTTTGATTACAGGTTTTCTTGGAGGGCTCTGTGGATCTTGTATGCTCTGGAAGTCCCTCAGAACTCCATGACAATTAAGGAAGGAATTCCCAAGTCCAGCCTCACCCGACCCCTGGTAATCTTAATTACTAGCGAGTTCTTTCACTAAGCCTCCAGCTGCATATTTTTTCAGTTAATAGATGATTTGTAGAGAGTCTTTAGATATTCCTGTTGACATTGTAGGCTTGAGGAAATTATTAACTGAATAACTTATGGCATTTCTGTGACATGCTTTGAAAGCCTGACTATGATAAGAATTATGGTGGCAAATTTCTAAAGCATGTTCACCAAGAATCTGGACTGAGACCAGTGAATTATTTTGTAACATTTTTTCAAATAAACTCAAAGGTCAATTTTTCAGTCATCTGGGACTCCAGAATCAGAAATACTGAGGCAAACATCCAATCTCTCAGCTCAGAGCATTTGTTTGATTTCCCTTTTCAGTTTCCTGGGCAGTAAGCTGATTTTTAAGAAGCAACCAATACCCCTCTGTAGCCATGAGGACTCACCATCTTTTGGACATTCTCATCGGTAATATTGGTGTTATAATTCCAAGAAGCAAGTGAACTTTGATAAGACAGGTCTTCGGCTTCATGGTTAAACTTCTCCAAAAATGTCTTGGCCTGTCCTTCAGTGGTGGATTGAGCAGCAGTTACAGCAACAAGGCTGAGAAGGAGCCAGAAAGAGCCTGTCATCTTTCTCTGTACGCCAAGATCCCATCCACTGAACAACTTCCCTAGAGTAAAACCTCCTCATGAGATTTACTCTCTATCAGCCTTTGACCTTGGGTTGGGCACTGAGCAGGGAAGATGAAAAAAAAAAAGGAAGAAGAAGAGAAAACTGTAAACAATCTGCTGAACCAACATAAAACTCATCCTGGAGAGGCCAGATATGTAAACAGATTTTAGAATGATTTCTTAGAGCAAATCAAATAAACAAATGTTATTCATTAATCCTAGAGAATCACAGCTCTTCTTGCATTTTTATGGCCAAATCAAAACTTGTACATTTGGTTAATATGTTCCTTAAAATCTGTTAAAGATACACTGAAGATATTAGGATTTTACAGTGACCAATGAACTCTTGTATTAGGAATCTTGGGGCTGATGTTGGGGACTTAGATGTTTTACAGACAAGTCCATTAATAATCACTTATTTTTCCTTCCTTTTTAATTTTAAGCTCATATTCACAAAAACTCTCCACTTGGATAATACTTTCCTTTCCTAAGTAAACAACTTTGCTCTTGTCTTTATAGAATTCATTTTTTTCTGGTAAATTTTCATTTCCAGGGCCATTTTTTTGAATTATAAAACTACCCTTCACTCCACAAGTTGAGTCTCCTGATTTAACTTGGAAAAACTTCAAAAGGGTCATTTTTTATCTCTCAGATGATCACTGTGTGCCTCCATCCCTTTCACTTACTTACCTGTTCAAAACTCCGTCAAGCTCACAAGGAAATCAGAACGCCACCACATGCTATGAAAATCAGAGAGTGTCCATGTCAGTCCTGGTCATCCATAGCCATGGATCATGGCATCGAATTCAGAGAGATTTCAGTGGTTATCCTGTAGAATATCAGGAGTTAGACCAGTATCCTCATTCCCAGGCTATAGATATAAGTGTTACAGATAAAAGAGACGAGCCGCTTTAAATGGCAGGGCTTGTGGGCCTGCTTGGCTGTGATTATGAAACTTTCACACAGGGAAAACATTTCTTCACCCAGAAAAACAAGTCTTCCAGGTCCAGGTGAAATGGCAGTAACGAGGCCTTTAAAACAAACTTTCCACTACTTCCCCTTATTCTAACATTGTACATATTATTGTTGAAAAGCAAAAAATAATAAAGCAATTGTTTAAAGTGCTTTGCATTATAATATCTCATTGAAGTAAACCTAGAGGCAAACATTTTTATTGCCATTATACAGATTATGAAACTGAGGCTCAGAGAACTTAAATAAATGTGCAAACCTCACTCACACAGGAAGCGGCAGAGCCAGGATATGAAGGTATGCCGTCTGAGTGTACACTATAGGCCTTTAGTGCTGTCAGTAGTCTAACAGCAGTCATGTAGGTACGGATGGGGAGCAGCACAGGGATGTGGGCCTTCGAGGATGATGATGGATCTGGTTCGGCCACGTCAAAAAGAGGTGGATTCTTACTACCCTTGATATGAATCAAAAGACATCATCTTTCTAAGACATAAAGTAATTGACACATTTAAGCAAGTATGATCAAGAAGGTTAAAACAAAGTGAGCTGGCAGGGATCAGTGCAGTTTCAGTCAAACTCCTCCCACATTCAAGGAAGCTGAGATCCACTCGCTTCTCACAGCATTAAGAGAAAAACCGGTCAAGAGAAAAGAGGGCAGTGTGTGAGGCTCTGAACAAAGAGGCGGGATGTCACTTTAATAAAAGCTGAAATACAAGTCTACTCAGGTTGCTTCCTGAATGAAGCTCTCAGATTCAGAAAAAAAAAAATGGGAGTAGTCCAACTCCAACACATTGAGGCAGAAAGTCAGGTGAATGCAATCGAATTGAAATAGAGAAAGCAGGATATGAAATCAGAAAGCTAAAAACAGATGAACAAGGAGCCTAACACTGAGGCAGGAAAATTCTGGCAGCCAAGAAATTTTGAGGAGTGAGGGAAATGGGAGAATTTTGTCACAGTAATTCTGTAGGAAAACTAGCTCGCAATGGCCAACTGTAAGCAGTGACTAATTACTGAAATTTTTGTTGACTCCCTACTGAGAAGATACTCATGTTCTGCTAGCTCCCCAGAGGTGTTCTCTCAGCCCATTCTGAAAATGGAAAGAATCCACTAAAGACCCAGAGGATGGGACCCAGAAAAACAACTTGCCAGACGAACAGATTCTTTGTTAAAGAATGAAGAACTAGAAAAAAAGTAGAATGGAGACTGAGGAAACTTACTCTTCTTTTCAAAAGGATAGAGGGAGAGTTTGGTTGTGACATCTGACAAAACTATAAAATATCATTTTTTAGAATGTGGTTTGTACTTGGAAAATATATATCTTTAATCTCAAATATATATCTAGGGATTCACTAGGAACAAATCAGATGCTGCCTGACTCATTACCTTTGTATCTTCCATTTCAATAAGCGATTTAACAAAATGTGAAGTTCTATGACTAGATCTAAATGTCCCCAAAAGAACCACATAGCACAGAATCAAGCAGTCCCCTGATCAACAACAATTCATGTTGACGACAACAAAAGTCTCGAGTCACATATATAAAATGGATAAGCAACAAGGATGTCTTATATAGTATAGGGAAGTATATTCAATATCTTGAAATAACCTATAATGAAAAAGAATCTGAAAAAGAATATATATGTGTGCGCATGTGTGTGCGCATGCGTGTATGCTATGCTTAGTTGCTCACTTGTGTCTGACTCTTTTCTACCCCATGGACTGCAGCCCACTAGGCTGCTCTGTCCATGGGGATTCTCCAGGGAAGAATACTGGAGTGGGTAGCCATGCCCTCCTCCAGGGGATCTTCCCGACTCAGGGATTGAGCCCAGGTCTCCCACATTGCAGGTGGATTCTTTACCATCTGAGCCACCAGGGAAGCCCAGATATGCGTGTGTGTGTGTGTGTGTGTGTGTGTGTGTGTATGTGTGTGTGTATAAAACTGAATCACTGTGCTGTACACTAGAAACTAACACAACATTGTAAATCAACTACACTTCAATTTTTAAAAAAGAATCTTGATTTAACAATTATTTATTGGCTACGTGCTATATGCAAGGCACTATTCTAAATACTGGATACACACTAATGAATAAGACAAGAAAAGTTCTGTGGATAATATATGAGGTGAGGTAGCAGGAAGAAACAAACAGCTGGTGGTAAATGCCATGGCTTTATAATAAGTAGGAAAGCAGGGTGGTAAGCGATGGGGTGGGGATGACAGGATGACATTTGAGCAAAGACCTGGAGGAAGAGATGAAAGCCACACGGATATCTGAGGGGAGTCTGTCGTAGGCAGAGGGAACTGCGAGTGCAAAGGTCTCAAGAACATCAGAGGCCTTTATGGCTGGAGCCCAAAGTGCATGGGGAATGTGGCAGGAGGTGAAGATGGATAGGAAGCTGTAAGGAGGGCCTTAAAGACAACTGTAGGACTTTGGCTTCTATTCTTGAGAAATGTGGGAAGACATTGGAGGGCCTCCAGCAGAGAAGTGATCCGGCAACTGTTTAAACAGGATCACTCTCACTTCTGGTTAGAGAACAGACACTGAGGGAGTATGGCAGAAGCAAGGAGGTCAGTCAGGGAGCTGCTATAGATGCCTTGTCAAGCGAGGCTGAATAAAAGCTTAACATGAGCTATCAATCCAACATGGCTGCATCCAGAGGAAAATAAAGAAGAGTGAAAGCAAGAACCTGTTAGTTGCTCAGTTGGGCCTGATTTTTTGTGACCCTATGGGAAGGGTAACCAACCCACCAGGCTCCTCTGTCCATGAGATTCTGCAATAAGTAGGACTAAAATAACGTTATCCGAAGCACGGTGCATACGTGAGAAAGGAAACCCAGCAAAGACTGCTCTCCTCTGTCACAGGACTGTCATTTAGAAGACTTGGGTAGCTTAACGGATTGACTCTGCCACTAATTAGCTGTATGACTTTGGGCAGATAATACTTAATATTTCCCTCATACTTAATTTCCTTATTTCAAAGCTGATAATAATAGTATAGCCATCTCACAGGGACATTGTATGTGTTCTATGAATGAATACAGAGAAAAATGACTAGGAATAAAAGTCACTCAAAGTGTGCAAAGCTATGTAATAATTAGGGGACATTGAGAAGTGAGGCAGATGGGAGATTCAACCATAAGAGTTCTGAAGGAAAACTGTCATATTCTGAGAATAAGTGTGCACATGTGAGCAAAATGAAAAGGTACTGCTCTGATTTTTACTAGTTTTGCATTTTTAACCATTTAAGGTAGGTATTTTCCTACAATATATTCCATCCTAATCAGAATGTTGCCTGAACATTATTCTATGTGTCCTTTTTTTCTTTCCAGGTGACTCAGTGTCATCATCTTGGACAGCATTCACTGACTAGGCTCCAACATGACAACATCTTTGGGGTTGCACATTAAATGGCTCCAAACAGCTTTATTGCTATTAACTTTGCTGTCTCTGCAGGCTCTGAATTCGGTGCCACTTCTTGAAGAATGCACTTTGAGTGGCCCTGCCCATTGCAAATTCTCTTTCTGTGTTTGATGTGCTGTATGCTGAGAACTAAGTAAGAACCAGACAACCATGAAGTTCAGTTAGGACGCTCCCTCTTCATAGGCTTGGACCTGAGGGTGGGTCTTCATCTTGCTCGAGCAAAGTGCATAGACTTTGAGATCCATATTTCCCTTACTGCTCAGCTTTCTATCTGCTTCCAAATGAGTAATAAACGGTGAGGTCTCTAAATAGCTATAGCATAAACTTCCTCTAGTTTTCCAAGTTGAGACGATAACTTTGGTCAGAGAAAAAAGGATGTTTTGCATAATTTCTTATCTTAAAATTGATAGAGTAATGCTTCTAATAGAAATAAGAAAGGATATCAGGAATATAAAACAGAGGGAATTTAAAACTGTACATGATCAAGAATGATTTGCCTTTAGTCCAATTGGTTTCAACCACATATTTATCACACAAAGTGAATTTATAAGTACTTTACTTAAAATAAACAATAAGTTGACTCTTTAACCCAAAGGAAAAGCTAAAGCTCTTTCCTGTTTACATTCTAGCTGCATAGCTGTCCCGTTTTCTTACAGATAGAGCAAAGATAATCTTCATTAACCAATTGACAAATGTTTTCAACAGACAGAGTTCAAGTTGTAAAAGTCAAACTGTGGATTCCAGGAAGGTTATACTGATTATTTGTCTGAATTTATGATAGTACAGTGCTTGTCATCTAACCCACATTTATTCCCACACCCAAACTGTACAAAATAGCAGGTAACACTAGAGCCCCTAGTATAAATTTATATCTAGGGCCTTAGAAGCAAAACTTGAACCGTTATCCTAAGTGAAATGGGACTCTATGGTAGAGTTTGAACAGAGGAGTGACACCATATCATTTATATATGAAAGAATCACTCTGGCTGCTTTATGGAGAACAGGTGGCTAGATTTTGAATACAATTTGAAAGCAAAACCAGCAGGATTCTCTGGGGAATTAGATGTAGGCTGTGAAAGATCGAGAGAGTCAAAGATTATCCCAGGGTTTTTGGACTGAACAACTAGAAGGATGATACTGACATCAATTTAAATGGGATGGTTGCAGGTAAAATGGTTTGGAGGGAAGACTAGGAGTTTAGTTGAGGTCATGAGAAATCCAAGTGAGGGTGCTGAAGAGGCAACTAGATATACAAACCTGCAGTTTGGCAGTGAAGTCGGGGATGAAGATATAAAGTTTGAGAGTTGTTATCTAGAGATGGTTAGTCAAATAGGTCTTTTCAGTTAAGACAAAGAGGAAAGGGTCTTACTTATTCAGGATTCTGGTGTGCTGGCAAGTATGACTTAGTCCAGACCTCAGGAGGAAAACGGGATGGATTAAGAAGGAAAAAAGTTACTTCAAATAACCCTCTCTAGGAGAGCCATGTGTGGACTGTTCAGGGAAGTGATAAAAGGGAGTACCACAATTCTCAACTGCTTTATAGAAGAGTAGACTCATCTCAGGAGCACAGGATGGTTGAGTTGAAGCAAGGTGCAGGTGCAGAGAAGGCAGCTGACATGATACATAGTCGAAGCCAAGTAGCTTAAACCCAGTCCAGGTCAATGCTGAAACACGGGTGGACGTTCAAAGCATAGAAGACTCCATTTGCAGCTAGCTCCTACCTGTCTGCTGGAATCTGAGGGTGACTGAAGACCTTTACACTTTGGTTAATATTTCCTCAGTTCAGTTCAGTTGCTCAGTTGTGTCCAACTCTTTGCGACCCCATGGACTCCAGCATGCCAGGCTTCCCTGTCCATCACCAACTAAATATCTTAGGATAAGCCTTCATCCCTACTGACCTCTACTGTAGTCTGTCAATTGAGTGTAACAGCCATATTTTCTGATCCAGCTAGAAATGCCCAACAGTAGCCGTCTTTTTGAAGTCTAGTAGGTTTATCTTGGAGACACATTGTACCCTTCCTACCTCCTCTTCTAAGGGATGTATCTGGTGTAGGTCATCAGGGTGGCTTGGCCAGGGCTAGTTACCTTGGCCAGGTCAGAGAGATGTGGAGTAGATAAATCACATTATAAATCCTCAAGGGCCTAACATCTGAGGTTCATGGAGGATCAGTCTGGAAGTCAAAAGTTGAATGCTAAAAGCTTCAATCTCTTGCCTACATAGATACAAGCACTTGAAATTATAAGAACTTTTCTGAGACTTCAGAATCTACCATTTTTTAAATAAAAATATCTTGGCTTTTGATGAAATGTCACCACAAATACATAAAGGCTGGAAGCTCAGCTGAGTAAGAGACAACTATCTCATTCTTTGTCATTAAAGATCCTCCCAAGGTTTGCCGGCCTGTCATCAGTTTCATTAGGAATCTTCTTTGGCTGGAGAAACATGTCAGATGAAGTATGCCTAGAAAGCAGACACTATATAACATAAATCCCAGGACAGTCTTGCATTTTTTTCTAGGACAGTCAGAATGTGGTAGATATTAATAATATTCATTTGGAAAGAATCAAGGTCTTTAGGACCTTGGAACTTGGACCATGCCATTATGTTACAAGATGTTAATTTTGGATCTCAGATATTCCTGATATTTTGACATTGCTTTATATGAGGTTAGGCAAAGCCTCAGAGATCTGTGCAAGGATAAAATCACCAAGCAATTGTGAATATTGAAAATTTGAGAATACACTCAAACTCTCATAGAGTATCTTTCTCTGTTCACTCTTTCCCCTGGATTTTCTGATTGGTATTGTCACAAGCTTTTTTGCCTCTCCTATTGTAAAACTGGAATTTCCCTAAAATTAGCTGGGGAGCAGGAGTCAGTTATAGCTTGCTGGGATGCTTGATCTTCTTTCAAAGCTGATTCAGAATCCTCTCTGAATTTATTTGGTCAAGAAGTCTTTATGGCCAAGTTCCATACAAATTCAACATGAACCTGAAATTTGGGGACAGCGCCAACTCTTCCATACAATGTTTCTGGATGATCTAGGATGCCTGGGAGCATGGGGCACTTGAGAGACATTTTTGATAGTCCAGATCTATGCCTACAAGGAACACAGTCCTTGGAAAACTTGGAGAAGTAGTAGGGGAGGGCCAAAATCTCCAAGGTTGGGATTTCAACCTGGCACTCTCCTAAAGAAGAAGCTGCTGGTAATCAAAACCCAGAAGTAACAAGGCCCAAGACAAGGTAAGGCCTTAAGCCAGGCCCCACTGCACCCATCAGTGAGCATTAGGCATTGGCAAGCCAATATCCTAAAGAGCTTCACTGGGGGCACGAGCCCCTGACAGATATGGAGATGCTGTGATCCAGCTGCCAACTAGAATAGCCATAGGGCAAAGGTAGTGGCAGAACAGAAAAGAAATTACTCAGTTTTGTTTAATTAAGAGAGGAGAAGAGCATGAGGAAAATGAGAAAGAGGGAGAGAGAATGCTAGGGCATTAACTAGATAGCACACAGGCCTGTCTTTACAGATTACAAATCATGATTAATATTTATATTCCAGGGACTGTGTTAAGCACTTTAGAAGAAGTATCTTCTTGAATCCTCACTGTTACCCTATGGGTAAAGAATCATGATGATCTCCACCTAATAGGATCGTGAATGAAGATTTAAAGAGGTTAACTAAAGAGCCCAAGTCTGTTTAACAAGTAGAGGTGCCCACATTTTAACCCATTTATTTACCATGATGCTCAACTAATCAGGGAGAGGGCTTTGTAAATATTCACTACAAGATATTTGCAGTAGACTACAAAACTACTTCTTCAACACCCTTTATAATGTAACTGTGCAGTTTCTCCCAACAAGATATATAGTCTATTTCCCTTCTTCCCTTCTTCTTCTTCCCTGCTTTGGCCAACAGCATGTGGTAGAAATGAAAGTGGGCCACTCCATTCTTTCTCTCTCTCTCTCTCTCTCTTTTTCTGAAGGCTGAGTAGCTTACCAAGTGAACAACCTGACCGAAAGTCCTGTAGAATGAGGGACCAATGGAGCAGATAAGACAACCAAGCTGAGGCCATCCTAGACCAGTCAGCTCCCAGCCTCCCTGGCAACTGACTGCAGATGCATGAATGAGAGCAACTAAAACCAGAAGAACTTCTCAGGTGAGCCCAGAAAAAACTATCAGCCCATAGAATCACGAACTAAACAAATGGCTACCATTTCAAGCCACGGAGTTTTAGGGTGGCTTTTTGTGTAGCAAAAGCTAACCCACACAACCTCTCAATAACTTCACAAAGGTCTTTCCAAATTCTCTATTCAGTTATGAAGCTCTTGGATTGCAAGTAAGAAGACACTCTTACTCAACTGGCTTTAAACAACAAGGAAAACATATTAATTTTCATGCAAATGAAAGACTATGATGTGTTAAATCCAGAGTTAGTTAATTTAGTGTCTTATTGATATCATCAAAGACCCAGGTTTCTTCCATCTTTCCACTGTGCACCCTCAGAATGTTGGCCTCTGTTCTGATTAAAGCTCCCCTTGGGGTCACAAGATGGCTACACTCATTTCAAGTGTCACATCCAGAAATGACAATATGGAAAAAGAAGAACAGTTTCTTTTTGTGAATCTCTCTTTTTTTAATGACTTTTTTTAAGACTAAGGAAAGCTTTCTCAGAGGACTAGCATAACTGACTTAGACTAACAAAGGTTTACATCTGATTCATGCTGGAAAATGGTAGACCTCCAGCTCAACACAACTATGTCTTAAGAGAGTATGAGGGAATGCCTTTCACATACTTAATCTAGGTCACGCTATTTCTGGGACATTTTCTGTAGAGATTTGAGTAATAACTAACCCTGTTTAGACATTTATATGTCTGCATTTGCACTAGTCTCAATAACAAATAGGAGAAAGCAGGAAAAAATAAAATAAAATATCAGTACAAATAATTAGCCCTGAGTTTAAAATGACAGGAGAGAAACTAACACATAAAGCATTTACTATAGATCACCTTACGGAGTGTTCACAATCTATGTTTGTGGAAACTGTTACTTCTAAACACTCAGCATGATCAGTAACTAGCTCTATATGACCCAGTAAGAGAACCAGGGTAAATCTGCCAGTGTGTTTTTCATTTCAATTCCTGTCTCTTTCCATGGGATGTTCAGTTCAAAAGTGCCAGTAAGATTATTGAAGAAGAAGATAATTACAATTTTTAAAAATAGATGAAAATGATGCTGTACTTCTGCCTTGAAATTTGTTGACGTCAATGTGTAGGAGATATAATCCAGACAGTTCTGTTACTCCCAAGAAAAGGAGAGGAGGAAATGGGTTGAGAGGACACGATGGCAAGAGTTCAAGTTTAGTCCTAAGGGAGAATCACTTGACAGTTGTCAACACTGACATAGACTATTGAATCTTTGTCTCTGGAAGCTTTCACAGGCTGAGGAAGGTTTAGGAGGGTTTAAATTTGACCTTGACAGAGGTCAAAGCTGGATGGTCAGAGCTCCAGTCAAATGCTGCTCTGGGAAAAACAAAAAGAAAGAAAGGGAATGAAGAATGCCTACAGGAATAATGGGACACCATTAAGAGAAATAATGTCTGTATCATTGAAATTGCAGAAGGAGAAGAGAGGGGCAAAATGGTAGAAAGACTGTCTAAAGAAATAATGGCTGAGAACTTCCCAAACCTGGGGAAAGATTTGGACATCCAAGTTCTCAAAGCTAATAGGTCACCTCCAAAATTTCAATCCAAAACAGTCTTTTCCAAGACACATTATAATAAAACTAAGTCAAAGCCAAAGAGAGAATTTTTTAAACAGCAAGGAGAAAAATTTTCTCTTATACAAGGGAATCCCCCAATAAGGGTATAACCATATTTTTCAGCAAAAACCTTTTAAGCTTGGAGAGAAAATGGGATGATGTATTCAAAGGGCTAAAAGAAAAAAAAAAAAAACTACTAGCCAAGAATACTGTAACTAGCAAAGCTGTCCTTCAAAAATGGAGGTGAAAAAAGTAGAGGAAAAAACGGAGTTGAGATACAGATTCTCTAACAAACAAAAGTTGAAGAAGTTCATTACCACTAGACCTATCTTACAGGAAATGCTGAAAGGAACTCCTCAAGCTGAAATGTATGAGTGCTAATTAGTAGCATAATATATAACACACTGGTAAAGAATTTAGAATACCCTAATACTGGAATATAGTGGTGTGTTAACACTTAACTCTAGCATAAAGTTGAAAGGACAAAATTAGTTAAAATAGCTATAACTATAATAATTTGGTTATGCATACACAATATAAAAAGATGTAAATTCTGACATCAAAACCATAAAAGGGGAGAGTTTTTACATGTGATCAAAGTTAAATTGCTATCAGTGTAAAATATTCTGTCATCACCATATGATGTTGTATGCGAGCCTCGTGGTAACCATAAAAGAAAACCTACAGTAGATCCACAAAAGATAAAGAGAAGGGGGTCAAAGCACAGCACAGGGAAAATGGTCAGCTCATAACGGAGCACAGCAAGAGTGGAAGAAAGGAACAAGAGAACCACAAAACAGGTAGCAGACAATGAATAAGATGCCACTAAAAAGATGGCAGGAGTAAGTCTTTACCTATCAATAATTACTTTAATTGCAAATAAATTGAATGCTTCAATCAAAAGACACAGAACAGCTAAAAACAAGACCCAACTATATGCTGCCTACAAGAGATACACTTCAGCTTCAAGGGAACACAAAACAAAGGGATGAAAAGAGATAATTCGCTCAAGTGGAAGCCAAAAGAGAGTAAGGGTGGCTATACTTGTATTAGAAAAAAATTGACTTTAAGTAAAAAATGGTAACAACAGACAAAGAAAGTTATATAATAATAAGAGTCAATTAATCAAGAAGATATGATGATTGTAAATACATGTGCACCCAACATTGGAGTATCTAAATACATTAAGGAAATACAGATCTGAAGATCGACAACAATGTAATTATAGTAGGGACTTCAATACCCCACTTTCAGCCATGATCGATCATCCAGGCAGAAAATCAATACAGAAACACTAGACTTGAACCATATTTTAGATCAAGTAAATCTAATAGACATATAAAAAAAATTCCATCCAACAGAAGCAGAATACACATTCTTCTCAAGCACACATGGATCACTCTCCAGGATATATCATATGACAGGTCATATAACAAGTCTTGGCAAGCTTTAGAAGATGGAAATCATACCAACATATCTTTTCCAACAGCAGTGGTATTAAACTAGAATTTAATAACATTTTATGGAATTTATTATTCCATAAATAAATTCCATTTATGGAAAATTCATAAATATGTGGGAAATAAACAACACACAACCAATAAGTCAAATAAATATAGAAAAAAACATCTTGAAACAAATGACAACGGAAACACAACACATCATTCTCTTCTAAAAGACATTCTCCACCCCCCGCCAAAAAAAAACATACAAATGGCCAACAGGTACATGAAAAGGTTCCCAACATCACTAACCATCAGGAAAATGCAAATCAAAACCACTATGAGATATCACCTCACACCTTTTTAAATGGGTACCATCAAAAGGCAAAACGTGGTACTGATGAGGATGAAGAATAGGGAACCCTTGCTCACTGTTGCTGGGAATGTAAATTGGTACAACCACTATGGAAATCAATATGGAGGTCCCTCAAAAAATTAAAAAACACAACTACCATATGGTCCAGCAACTGCACTTCTGGGTATAGATCCAAAGAAAATGAAAACAGGTTCTCAGAGATATCAGCACTCCTGTGTCTACTGCAGCATTAGTCACAACAGGCAGGATATGGAAACATCTGAAGTGTCTGTCAATGTATGAATGGATAAAGAAGTTCTGGAAATATAGTGTACAGTATGGTGACTATAGTTAACAATACTGTATATTTGAAAGTTGGTAAGAGAGTAGATTTTATAAGTTCTCATCCCAAAAAGAAAAATTGTAACTATATGAGGTACAGGTGTGTTAACCAACTTTATTGTGGTAATTATTTTGCAGTATATACATATAAAAAATCATTATGTAGCATACCTTAAACTCACACAATGTTATATGTCAATTATATTTCAATGATGCTGGAAAAGAGATGTGATATATATATATATACATATATAAAATAGCTATATATGTGTTATATATATATGCTATATATATATATATGTGTTATATCATATTCATATTAGACTATTATTAGCCATGAGAAAAAAAATCCTGCCATTCATGACAATGTGGATTGACCTTGAGGGCATTATGCCAAACAAAATAAGTCAAACAGAGAAAGATGAATACTGTATGATCTCACTTATATGCGGAAATTTAAAAAGTTGAGTTCAGAAAAACAGAGGGTACAGGGTGGTTGCTAGGGGTTGGGAGTGGGAAAAATGGGAGACGCTGGTCAAAGGGTACAAATTTCTGGTTATAAGACAAGTTCTGGAGATTTAATGTAAAACATGGTGATTATAATTAATGATTCTATACTAAATACTTGCAAGTTGCTGAGAGTAAATCTTAAATGTTCTTATCACCAAAAAAAAGGAGATTGTAATTATGTGATGTAATGGAGGTGTTAGTTAACACTATGGTGGCCACCATTTTACAATCTGTATCAAATCAACACATTGTACACCTTAAATTTACACAACATTATAGGTCAGTTACTGATATATCTCTATAAAGCTGGCAAACAAACAAATGAAACCAAGAGCTGCCCTAGGAATGAGCCCAACCACAGTCCAGATGTGGCTTCTTCCTCACCTGCCTCCCCGTCCCTACCTCCCATTCCCTGTGTGAGGACCTCGGCTTCATAGGCAGCCTAGCCCATCCTCCACTACTAACAGCCTGCCCAGTGAGTTCTCTCTCACTGCCAGCCCTCTCAGGACCCCATCTCTTCTAGCCCTTTATAATTTCAGTTTTGAATGGTTAGATCTAGGTGGGAGATAAGTGGGTGTTCATTATACTATTCCTCAACCTTTCCTTATGCATGATAATGTTTATAATAAAAAATATCAGGAGGTATAGTGGGATACCTGGGTTTGATCCCTGGGTTGGGAAGATCCTCTGGAGAAGGAAATGGCAACCCACTCCAGTACTCTTGCCTGGAAACTCCCATGGATGGAGGAGCATGGTAAACTACAGTCTGTGGGGGTCACAAAGAGTTGGACACAACTGAGCAACTTCACTTTACTTTTTACCTTTATACAGGGGCTGAGGGCAGATTGTGAGAGGTTGGGTTCTACCCGGAAAGAGATGGGTAGACAGGAGAGGTTTAAGCAAAGGAACGATATCGTCTGACTTTCCATTTGGGTGTTTGCTATTTATTTCTGTGTTGTGTAGTTTGTGAGATTTTAGTTCCCCAACCAGGGATTGAACTCAGGCCCTTGGCAGTGACAGCGCAGAATTCTCTCCATTGGACCACCAGGGAATTCCCTGGCTTTCCATTTTAACAGGATATGTCAAGGCTTCCTTCCTCCATTTAAATCTGACTCCATATAGGATGAGGAAAGTTGCAGTTCTGATTGCAATTTTACCAGAGCCTCTAAAATGCCCTTCATTACTCCCAAGCCAAGTATAAAGAGAAAATGACCTAAATCAAGCATAGCACAGGAATGGCCAACAATAATCTGAAGAGCTATACAAATGCTGAAGCAAAAATATAATCCACAGTTTTAAAACTTTCCAGTTGTGAAACATGTTCAATCTGTTTCAGATTCTAATTTCTCTGTATGCCACCACCCATGGTAATCTATTCAGTTTGGACCAAGAATAATCCTGGAAATCAGCCCACACATTACCCAGTTGTGGGGTTTCTGGCACCCCAATCCCAGCTCGTGTCCTCCACTGAGGACACAGCTAGCATGGCATAGATGACATGTTCAAGTTACTCTAGGAAGACAAATTGATGACAAAATCCTTTATAAGCGGAATAGAGCTAAATGTAGAAAAATAAGTTAAAATATGAAAACCAAAACAATGAGTGCTCAAACCCTCTAACAACACAGGAACATTTTTAAATGCTGCATGATTTGGGGCAAGATATTTAAATTCACTCAGCTGTTTCTACTTTCCTTAAGTAGGATTAGTAATAATTGCTTTTGAATAAAATAATGTGAAGCAGTAAAAATTCATGAATGAAATTAACCTTGTGAATAAAACCTATATATTCCTTATAAAAAGTAGTATTAAAACTCGAGTTCACAAAGAAAAGAAAACAGCATTTGTTTAGGGAAAAATTTTTACAATATGAATATGCAAATCTACAATGACTAAAGCTTAAGCAGGATAACCTATCTATCTGGAAAGAAACATAGCTCTGGGATGGAGGTGATGAAAGGAAATAGAGATATGTAAGGCATCTATTTGGATTCTCAACACAAATAAAAAAGTACTATACAAAACTCTGCGAAAAATTGCTAGGTACCCCAATTTCTAGCCCCCCACACCCTCAATTCTCCTGAAGAGACACCTGTATAATCCTTTGGGAGGTTTTCTAAATGGATTTTTTGATCTATTGGATTGTGCTGTGTCAAAGCACTGTATTTGAAACTGCAACCTGAGGTTTTTGTACTACTAAAATGAACCTTGGTATTCCCCTTTATAGCTAAGCAGATGATAATCTAGCAGGTAATACTATAATATGTGATGAGAATTTAATATGAGCCTCAGTCACCCTTGGAATGATGGCAAAGATATTAACATTGACAAGCCTCTGTCACTTCTGAGCAAGCAGATTTTAGTTCTTGCATTTATAGATTTAAATTTTCTTTAGTTCTTCAGAGACTTCCCTGGTGGCTCAGATGGTAAAGCATCTGCCTACAATGCGGGAGACCCAGGTTCAATCCCTGGGTCGGGAAGACCTCCTGCAGAAGGAAATGGCAACCCACTCCAGTACCCTTGCCTGGAAAATCCGATGGACGGAGAAGCCTGGTAGGCTACAGTCCATGGGGTCGCAAAGAGCTGGACATGACAGAGCGACTTCACTTCACTCACTTTAGTTCTTCAGAAAGCATGTTAGATTACCTGGAATTCTCCTAAATAAAAACCGAAAAGGCTTATCACATGAATTAATTGTTCTATTGCTGTCTTGTGGCCCCGTCTTCCCAGGACCTTTGAGTCTTTGCTAGTAACAGCCCCAAGTAACGAAGAAACAGGGATGGGTGACTCATTCCCACATACCTGGCAGACAAGTCACAGGTACCAATCCTCGATACAGGAGAATCTGAGTATCATCAGAATTTGACTGGATGCACAAAGTTCTACTGTGAATTAACTTGTCAATCCAACAAAACAGCTTGTCCATCCAGTCAGATAAAATTTTTTACCTGAATTGATAGGTAGGCCAGTTGATTCAACAAATATCAACTGGTTCAATGATAAGTCAGAGAATCAAAAAAAATCATTTAAAAATATAATCATTGTTACCTAATTGAATTAAAGTTATTACTGGAATAATTAGCTGAGTTGCCACAAGCTGCTCTGTCTGTCTCTTCAGGGGTTATATAGGATTATAGCCAATGGGGGGAAAATGAGGGATCATAGTGGTTAGAATTAATGTATATGGACTTGGATGATTTTTTCTTTGCAATTACACTAGTGGAGTTTTGTAGGTTTTAATACCTCTGGGCCGAAAATTCAAATAAATACTTCATCTATGTGTAGTTGTGTCTTCCTAGGCGGGCAGGCTATCTACTTCTGAGATTAAGCCAGTATAGTTATGACTTATTCATACAACAAAATATTTTCCTTAAATAAATCTTTATTACTTTTTATGGCCTCAAGTTGAGAAGTTTCACTATCAATTTTAATAAGTAAAAATTGCATTCACAGTGCACATTTTCTTTATTAATCCTGCTGTTTTTATTCTTTATTTCATTCTGTTCTCGCAATAGCTCTTTGGGCAGATAGGGCAAGTATTAGTTCCTTTTTAAAGCTAGTCTATTAACATCAAATGGAAATAAGTTATTTCACTGGACTGCTTCCTCTCCACTTTTATGAACCGCTACTCACCTGGGGCCACCCACTTAGTAAATGGTGGTCTTAGGATTAGAACTCAGGCAATATAGGGACTTCCCTGCTGGTCCAGTGGCTAAGACTCTGTTCTCCCAAGGCAGGGAGTCCAGGTTCAATTCCTAATCAGGGAACTAGATCCCACATTCTGTAACTAAGAGTTTGCATGCTAAAACTAAAAAGATCCTGTACGCTGCAAGGAAGATCCCACATGGTGCAACTAAGACGATGCAGCCAAATATATAAATATTTTTAAAATGATTCAGGAATAGAGGTAATACTGTGCTTATACCAAGTATTAATCTACACTCTGTGAGATCTGGGGCAGCGTCCTATCAGTAAACACTTGACTATTTCTGCATTCAATAATATTAAGTACAATAAATAAAGACCATTGAGTACAAGAAATATAGATCATAAAGAGTACTATATCTGTTTGGGTCAGGGGTTGCTGTCAAATGGTTTTTAGAGGGTTCTGGATTTTGGAGTTGCAGGATTGTGAAAGTGTGTTCTCTTAGCCTTGGTGCTCTCTCTCCATCACTGTGTGAAGCACGCATCATTTAAGATACAATGACTACTTAATGCACGTTTTATCTCTTATTCCAAGCCTTCTCTGAATACCAAGCAACCGTTGGTGGTCAGCAGAGAGAACCATTAAGCCCAAGCATTTTCTCCACCACCTTCATTATGCACAAGAGACAACTCTTAATTCTTTCACTACTGAGAGCTCAACCATACTTTACACATCTCTTAATTTTTCATCACTGGTATCTTTATTTCCCTTTCAATTTCTTCTCTGGATTCTTTAAGAACAGTTAGAGGGACTTCCCTGGTGGTCCAGTGGTTAAGACTCCATGTTTCCAATGCAGGGGGCACAAATTCAATCCCTGGTTGCTGGGAAGTAAGATCCTGTATGCTGCACAGGGTGGCCAAAAAAAAAAAAAAAGGTTAGAGAGAGGGGATGAGTAAAATGATAAGGTCATATCACAGAAAAGTCAAGAAGGGAGAGTATCAAAAGGTGGGGAGCAGAGTGCCCTACACTGTCAAAGGGTCAAAAAGATTCAGGAAGTTGAGGACCAAGACACTGTGACCTTGACAACCAGCAATTCACTAGTGACCTTTGAGGGGAGTTTCTTCAGGGTTATGGGAATGGAGGACTTCCCAGGTGGCGCTAGTGGTAAAGAACCTGCCTGCCAATGCAGGAGACACATGTAATGTAAGGGACACAGGTTTGATCCCGGGTTGGGAAGATCCCCTGGAGGAGGGCGTGGCAACCCACTCCAGTATTCTTGCCTGGAGAATCCCATGGACAGAGGAGCCTGGCGGGCTACAGTCCATGGGGTCTCACACAGTCAGACACGACTGAAGCAACTTAGCACACACACATGGGAATGGACCCCAGAAGGCACAGTTGGAGAGCATGTGGATGTTAGTGAAGCCAAGACAATAATTATAGACTTAATTTTTAATGAGCCAGGATTAACAACTTTTGAAGGTCTTCAGAGTTAAGTTGCTTTTACCAGTTCCATGCACTTCCTCACTCTTCCATTAAAATCTGCTTTTCCTCAAGCACTGACAATAAAACACAACCAAAGCTGGTTTGTATTACATTGTCTTCTTTTTGTTTGTTTTCATTAAACTGCTGACATTACAACAGTTCGTCTTCTAATATTTTACAACATAAATATACAATATTTCTGCTACACCATGGGTTAATATGCTCCTGTGAACTGGCTTGAAGGCTCCCTTACTATGTATGACATATTTACATGGGGAACATCATTCCTAAATTTCAAAGAACTGACTAGAGAACTAACAGCTTGAAACATAGGTTAACTGTCATCTTTGTCAATTTGATCTGGTTCAACCTCCTAAGTTTACAAATGCAACCTTGATATAAACAATATTGTCATATTAGTTCACTAATTATGGTGGACTATGAACTAATAGTGGAGGAGGACAGATGGAATCCAGGAGTGATGAACACGAGTCTTAACTGAACTTTTGCTAAGTTTTGCAAAAGGGGCCACTTGTTCAGTGCAGCAAGACACTTGACCATGGCACCTTCTAGGCTTGCCTGCCTATGGTGGCTAGCGCTCACCTTGGTTCTCACAAGAGCTCCACCATGCCCAGGAGCTCTTGTGCCACCCTTTCCAATGGTCTTGGATATGACCTAGCCATGTTGTTCTGGGAATCTACTTTCAGATTGGGCCAAAAGACATCAGACACTTGGGGAAAAAAAAAACCCTGGGATCTCTTTCTCTGCATCTGATTAAATGTCTCCATCCTAAACCCCATATTCCCATGCCCATATTCATTTAAACTAAAATTTCCTAAAAAAGAATGGTATTCTCGGCAATAAACTGAATCTAAATAATGAACAAATCCCTTCTAGGAAATTCTCTCTCTGTTTATATTTCCTGAACCTAGCATCTTATCTTACACAGAGCGTCTCCATTCAATAAATTCTTCAGGCAGGGAGAGAGGGATGGAGGGGGGGGTCAAAGGAAGGTTAGTAGAAAGAAGGAAAGAAAACTTCCATGCATCTGCTTATGTAATTGAAAGAAAACAAGATGCAAAATTCAAAAATTAAAAATAAATAAAAAACAAGGTGTAAGATGGGAAATAAAATACTAAGTTAAGGGGCCCATTGACTTTTGCAGTAAGGACTGGGAATCTGGAGTTTGAGGGATTTTACACTCTTTTTGGTTCTTCACCTGTGTTCTCTATTACTTGTTCCTTATCTAGGGATGAAAAATGTGTATACTTCACTTGATGATATTAATATCTGATCATGTATCATTCTAGATGCAAGAGTCCACTGCATTCTTTTATATAGTGATGTTTTGTATTGATTAGTCCTTATGGAAAATACAGTAGATGAAACTACACCCCCAAAACCAAAATCTACCTGCATTTACATTTCTTCTGTGAAACAAATCCAAATATCACCATCTCAGCTCATTTTTTCTGCAGTGACTTGGTTTTCACATGCTTCTGTCTTTCCAGTTTCATCATCGTTTTTGCTAAGGACTGGGAGATGAGCGTGACAGCCATATTTCCACTCAATTTACAACATTTTATTTCCACTACATATCACCTCACAATGTGTTCCTTTGTGGGACATTACAGGATCATTATTTTTAAAATGAAAGGTATGGTTTATGATTGACTGCTGTCTAATTACCTGCAATGTTTGTCAAAGCCAGTGCAGGAGACATAAACTCTATTTTGCTGTTATATTGATGGTCAATTTTACAGCGCATTTCTGCTAGCAAAGAAAACTTCCTTAGCAAGGATATTTAGTGGAACAGACTTTTGCAAGTGGAACAAACCCCCTCAGCTTCACGATAAACAGTGAAGAAAATGTTCTAGTGATCAAATTGGTCCATCCCATGCCTTCAAAATAAAAAGGGATATGGGAAGCGAGTTAGCGACTACTGCTATAACACCAACTGTTGGTGATGGCAGTGGGAGACTGAGCTGCAAATTTTCTATCAGTTCAGTTCAGTTCAGTTGCTCAGTCATGTCCAACTCTTTCGACCCCATGAACCGCAGCACGACAGGCCTCCCTGTCCATCACCAACTCCCGGAGTCCACCCAAACCCATGTCCATCGAGTCGGTGATGCCATCCAACCATCTCATTCTCTGTCAACCCCTTCTCCTTCTGCCCTCAATCTTTCCCAGTACATGTATAATAATTATTATTAGAATTTAGAACGATACCTATCTGGAAGTAAAATCAAGTCTATTAGTATGATTCTTTTAATTGGAGGATAATTGCTTTACAATATTGTGTTACTTTCTGCTATACATCAACATAAATCAGCCATAGGTATACATATGTCCCCTCCCTGTAGAACCTCCTTCCCACCTCCCACCCCATCCCACCCTCTAGGTTGTCACAGAGCACCAGGTTTGAGCTCCCTGCATCATACAGCACATTCTCACTGGCTATCTATTTTACATATGGTAATATAAATGTTTCAGTGTTCCTCTTTCAATTTGTCCCAACCTCTCCTTCCCCCCTACTGTGTCCACAAGTCTGTTTTCTATGTCTGCATCCTCATTGCTGCCTGCAAATAGGTTCATCAGTACCATCTTTCTAGATTCCATATATATGCATTAATATATGATATTTGTTTTTCTGAGTTACTTCACTCTGTATAATAGGCTCTAGGTTCATCCACCTCATTAGAACTGACTCAAATGTGTTCTTTTTAATGGCTGAGTAATATTCCATTGTATATATGTACCACAACATTTTTATCCATTCATCTGTTGATGGACATCTAGGTTGCTTGCATGTCCTAGGTATTGTAAATAGAGCTGTAATGAACATTGGGTTACATGCATCTTTTTCAGTTCTGGTTTTCTCAGGGTATATGCCCAGTAGTGGGATTCCTGGGTCATACGGTAGTTTTATTCCATTTTTTAAGGACTCTACACACTGTTCTCCATAGTGGCTGTTATCAATTTACATTCCCATCAACAGTGCAAGAGTGTTCCCTTTTCTCCACACCCTCTCCAGCATTTATTGTTTGTAGACTTTTTGATGATGGCCATTCTGACCAGTGTGAGGTGATACCTCATTGTAGTTTTGATTTGCATTTCTCTGGTAATGAGTGATGCTGAGATGTGTTTATTAGCCATCTGTATGTCTTCTTTGGAAAAATGTTTGTTTTGGTCTTCTGCCCACTTTTTGATTGGGTTGTTTGTTTTTCTGGTATTGAGTTTTATGAGCTGCTTGTATATTTTAGAGATTAATCCTTTGTCAGTTGTTTCATTTGCTATTATTTTCTCTCATTCTGAGGGTAAAATCAAGTCTAAAAACTACAATCTTCAAGCAGGGATACACACAACAAAAGTAATTTATTTCTAGGACTGGTGAGTAGATTAAACATAACGTAAAAATTAAACTTACTGTGTTCCACAGTGTGAAAACAAATTGCAGACCACAATCAGTCAGTTAATCAAAAAGAGATGATTAGTACTTTATTAAGTTAGCATAGACTGTACTTTTACAAACTGCAGAGCTGTCCTATTAGAGACTGATAGAAAAAATATAAGCAACTGTTGATATGATAACAGGATCAAGTTCCACCTTATATTTCAACACTCCCACTTTTATCCATCTAGTTTACAGTAATTGTTATTTTTCCTTATCTAGTCATATACAGAGTGATATGACATTTAAAAGGATCTACTTTCAATGATTTAGACACCATATTATAGGCATTCTCCACTGGAAAAATATTTTTTTCTTAGATCTTCGAAAGTGTGATATATATATATATATATATATATATATATATATATATATGCTGGCCTGACCTTATGACTAGAAATGCTTAAATACTAATGTATTTTTAAAATCAATAACTGCAAATGCCACATGACTACACTTATACACTGTGTTGTCAGGGAATTATTCTAGAATATTTTGAATAGTCAGCGGCTTATGATTCCAATGGTCTTCATGGGTATAATTCATTGCCTTTTCATTTCATGCCCATTCAAAATTCTTACAAAAGAAGAATGATGAAAACAAAATATATAGTCTTGCCTCGATAAACTGTGATGTTCAGCAGTTGCACAGACACAAGTGTTGAGTTTCGGGGGGAGGGTAAAACAGTAGCCCTTCAGAGAGGGGTGAGCCGCTCATCTTCTGTCACAAAAGCATCGTTAATGTGCCCTCCTTTCATGTCCAGGGGATCACAGGGGATGCCATTTTCAATCGTGATCACGTTTTCACACTTATCTTCAATGTCTTCCATTTCAGATGGTCCTTTGTTTTTCCTAAATGCACATAAAAAGAATGATTGGGATCTAGATCTAGGAAGAGAAAGCATGGTCTTCTGTTCCAACATGGAGATCAGGAAAGGGAAGAGGAACCTTAGAATGATTGGAAAAATGGGTGACACTGTATTTTCAAACAGATTTCAAGGATCATAAAAAGTTGATGAGGTGAAAAGATGGTATCAAGATCAGAAGTCTGCATGAATTATATATATATATGAAAGAATATATATATTTATACAAATGAGTATGTTTGTATATACACATATATTCATATGTACATTCACACACACAAATTGCATGAAGGAATGCGAGGAAAAGGTATAATCAGATTGAAATGAAATATCAAGAAGCAAACTCACATTACTTTGTAGAAGGATGTAATCATTATAAACTGCAGTTATCATTCCTTGCCTCTACTCATTACAAAATAGTTGCATTCATTTGTAAGTCAGGTTTTTGGAACTCAGAACACATTTTACTAATTACATTACAATTCATAGCTATAATCCCAGGTTATTTCAAAAAATTCAATTTAACAGGATAAATTTTTAAGTTACTCATTCTCAGACCCTTTGAAAACCCTGGTATCTCAACCCAAGTGGTAACCAGTCCCTTAATATTTCCCTGGGGTGTGGAAAAAGATAGCCTTGAATTCAAAGATTCTTCCTGTCTTTTGTGAAGGCCAAGACACTGAGCCAATTGTGCTTGATATCACAGAGGAAGGTGGAGAAGAGAGACATGAGTACGTCTAGGCAACCAGAGGGTAGAAGAGCTTCTCTGAGGATTATCATAGGTTGTTGGGGCACCATGGAGGCACGATGTTAGGCATGAGGCTTCCAGACCTGTCAAAGCTTCTCTTGTCCCAGAAATCTGTGGAAACTCCAAAGAGGCAGACCTGAGTGGATCACATGGCTGGGATGGTGGACATTGCTGTGGTGACAGAATGGACTCCCACCACTATGAAAGTCCCTTGGAACCTCAGTGAGTCTCCAGTGGGTGAGGGAAGTGACGAAGATGCCCCAGTGATGATCAAGGTCTATCAGTCCTACATGATAGTTCATTTTCAAAGTGCTTTAAAGAACATGGTGAAGGAAGGCAGAGAAAAGAGAGAACGAGAGAGCTCTTGTTTACAAAATAATGACAACCATAATTAATGATGGTGGCTACACTAAACAACAGATTTTCAGTGTAGATCCAACAGCCTTTTATTGGAAGAACATGCCACCCAGGACTTCCATAGCTAGAGAGGAGAAGTCAGTCCCTGCCTTCAGAGTTTCAGAGCACAGACTGATTTTCTTGTTAGCGGCTAATTAGCTGGTGACTCAAAGTTGAAGCCAATGCTCATTTATTATTCTGAAAATTCCAACGCCCTTAGAACAAAGCCTGGCTAACAGTCCATGTTTTCACAACATGGTTCACTGGATATTTTTAAGCCCACTCTTGAGGCCTACTGCTCAGGAAAAAGATTCCTTTCAAAATATTACTGCCCATTGACAATGCACCTGGTCACCCAAGAGCTCTGATGGAGATATATAACAAGATTAATGTTGTTCTTATGGCTGTTAACACAGCACCCATTCTGCAGTCCATGGATCAAGGAGTAATTTAGACTTTCAAGTCATATTATTTAGGAAATACACTTCATCAGGCTAGAGCTGCCATAGTGTTTGCTCTGGTGGATCTGGGCATAGTCAGTCAAAACCTTCCAGGAAGGAGTCACCATTCTAGATTCCATTTAGAACATTCATGATTCATGGGAAGAAGTCCAAATATCAACATTCACAGGAATTTGGAAGAAGTTGATTCCAACTGTCAGGGATAACTTGGAGGGGTTCAAGGCTTAAGTGGAGGAAGCAGCTGCAGATGTGGTAGAAGAAGCGAGAGAACTAGAATTAAAAGTGGAGCCTGAGAATGCGACTGAATTGTTGCAATCCTGTGACAAAACTTTAACAGAATAAGAACGTGCTTTTTATGGATGAGCCAAAAAAGTGGTTTCTTGAGATGGAATCTACTCTTAGTGAAACTGCTGTGAAGATGATGAAAAATCAACCAGGGATTTAAAATATTGCATAAACTTTGATAACACAGCAACAGGGTTTGAAAGGATTAGCTCCAATTTTGAAAGCAGTTCTATTGTGGGTAAAATTGTACCAAACAGCATTGCATGTTACAGACAAATGCATCATGAAAGAAGAGTCAATCAATGTGGAAAACTTTGCTGTGTTATTTTTAGAAATTGCACAGCCACCCAGCCTTCAGCAACTACCACTCTGTTCAGTCAGCAGCCATCGACATTAAGGCAAGACCCTTCTCTAATAGAAAGGTTGTAATTTGCTGAAGGCTCGGATGATGGTTAGCATTTTTTATCTCCAAAATATTTTTAAATTAAGGTATGTACAGTGATTTTTTAAGACATTCTGCTATTGCACAGTTCATAGTTTACAGTATAATGTAAACATAGCTTTTAAATGCCCTGGGAAACCAAAAACGTCATGTGGATCACTTGATTGCAGTCTAATAAAGCCTGCTACATCTCTGAGGTATGCCTGTACTTTTTTCGTTACTTCTTTTGCCCATTTTCTGTCTGGATTTATGACAAATAGCCACTGGAAGGCTCCTAAGACCTACTTTCAGGTGTTTTACTCACAGGTTGCTTTATATTTAAATCCTCTTCCTGAACCACCTGATGATGCAGGAAGAGCAGAAGTCACTAATACTCAATTTTATTTTTCAGGAAAAAGAATTCATGTTTTTAGCAGAACATCAAATAGGAATGATCCAGAAAGATAAGTTTTATTATACTTAGAGCAATGCACAGGCAGTGAATCAGTTTATTACAGGACATACTGCGAAATGTGACAAAGGGCTGTATTACTGTTAGATAACCTTTGAGCTTCTTATCATGTCCATCAGCCAGCAAGTTACTGACTCTGCAGTTTGTGAAGGCTACAATGTCGAGACTCTGAACAACTGGATCTAAAGTCACAAAAGAATAATATGTGCATAATTTGCCATGAACACAGCTCTCATTTTGATACATTTCCAAGGCTATTTCGCTCAGAATCCTTTTGATGAAGAAATCCTTCTTCTAAAGAAGAGAAACTTGTTCTCATTCATCTACTTCTTCCTTTTTCATTCTTTCCCATTCCTTTTGATTCCTGGTGGATCATTTTCCCTTTGTGACTGAGAGAGGGCAAGTTTCTTGCCATGATCTACAAGTGTCCTGCCCTCTGCAATTTTTCTTCTAATTCCATAAAAAACATTTTTTAATTGAAGAAACTGGCAAATGAACACTAGCAGTCATTACTTCTAAGACTACCATTGATTGCACTGCCACTTATTTTGGAATGCTCTATCCATTAAGATTTTTGTAATATGTGTTTCATACTTACATACACAAATTTCAGGGTAAAATTTGAATGTTAAAAACCTATTTATTGTTGTGAAAAAGTATTACTTACTCCAAGCCTGATGAAGAGCGATTTAGGGAGAAATTACATGACCTAGGGCTTTCCTGGTGGCTCAGATGGTAAAGAATCCGCCTGCAATGCGGGAGACCTGGGTTCAATTCCTGGTTTGGGAAGATCTGCAGGAGAGCATGGCAATCCCCTCCAGTATTCTTGCCTGGAGAATCCCCATGGACAGTGGAGCCTGGCGGGCTACAGTCTATGGGCAAAGAACTGGACATGACTGAGTGACTAAGCACAGCACAGCATAGGCATTTTTTATGATAACTTATAAATATAAATTTGTCCCTAGGATATCATTCCTACTGAACCATCACTTTTGTTTTTTAAAATCTATAAAAAGGGAGGGAAGGATGAGTGAACTTTGGAGTTTTTCTTTTTTATTGAGCGCTTTCTGTTCACTTTAGGACAAGAACTGTGTCTCTTCCAATGCATAATAGGCACTCAAAACATAGGTATCGAATGAGTGTTGGGTACTATGAATGGACATGATGTGCTCGATGGTTATAGAATGTCAGTTGCCTTTGCTTTCTGGACAACGTGGAGAGTGATAGGATATCCATGTCTACAGGAGGAGGGGCCAAAGAATTCTAGTCCTCTGGTAGGTGATTTCACCTGGCTGGAGGACCTTCTCATCACAGGAAATCGTACGTCCACCCAAAGTAGAACTGATTGTTGATTGCTGATGCTTAGAATGGACAGTGGTGTATCTTCACCCTGAGGAAGTAAAAACACAGCAGCCTGTCCTTACCTAGGTCTCTGGGACTACAACCCGCCAAGTTTCATTCCCAGCATTGGGGCTGTAATGGCACATTTTGACCTTTGACAGTAGCATGTACAATGGCAAAATAGTTTCAAGTGATTACAGTGAGATCTATGGTGTTGGAATGCTACTTGAATGTTATGAACTCCACCTATTTGAAATTAATAAACCAGTCCAGGTTTGATGCATGATACTGGATACTTGGGGCTGGTGCACTGGGATGACCCAGAGGGATGATACGGAGAGGGAGGTGGGAGGGGGGTTCAGAATGGGGAACACGTGTACACCCGTGGTGGATTCATGTTGATGTATGGCAAAACCAATACAATATTGTAAAGTAATTAGCCTCCAATTAAAATAAATAAATTTAAATTAAAAAAAAAAAACCATCAGTGAAGCCTGGCAAAAATCTATACCACTTGTAGTTCGTAAGGTATGAAAATGAGTATTTTCCTCCATCCATTTGAAAAAATAACTCTTCAAGAAATACAAGAAATATCACATGTGTGTATCTCCCTCCTCCCTTCCTCTTTTCCTTCTTTCCCTCTTTTTTCTCTTTCTTCTGGTAGATCCTATTCAAAATCTGCCTTGAGTTACTGTCTGAGTAACTTTGTGTAGAGCATCCATCCATCCATTCATCCAATTGTTTATCACCCAGTTACTCTCTAATCATCTATCCATCCACCCACACATCCATCCATCTATTAGTTTATTATCCAGCCAGCCAGTCATTGATCTGCATTCATTGATATAGCCATTTATCTGTCTCTCTCGCCAGCCAGACACTCATGTCTGTCCATCCATTTCTAAGCACATTGGTGGAGTGTCTATTTTGTGCTGAATTCAGTTCAACTGTTTTTACAAAATGTCTTTTAATTTGTGTCTGACTAGTTCCTCCTGAGAGATTCGGGTTAAAAAAAATGGTGATGGAGCTGGGCAGGAACACAGAACACAGAATTTTGTTTTTTAAAAATGTATCTTCTCAGTGCATCATATCTGGACGCCCTTGTCATTTTGTGTCATTGTTGGTGATAGTCACCAAACTTCTCCATTTACAAAATACAAATATCTCTGTATAATCAGTACATTGCTCATAGGAGAGACCTGAGAGTATCCTGAGATCCTGTGAGTATCCTATTCTCTAATCAACTTCTACTCAGTGATAGTATCCATTGAGAAGCCTCTGCAGAATCAATTATTATTATATGGTGATTTTCTGTTTCTGTTACACCTATCCAGACCACTGAAACATTCTCCACATCAGCAATAAAGCTGTTTCACTTTCTTATCATTTCTGTATTCACTGAATTAGCACTTTTTATTTCCGTCAAGAACTTTTCCCTCACATTCACAACTTGGCTAACTGATTGGTGTAAGAGGCCTAGCTTTCACCCTGTCTCAGCTTTCAACATGCTTTCCTCACTAAGCTCAATCATTTCTAGCTTTTGATTTAAAGTGAGATACATGACTCTTTCACTTGAACACTTAGAAGCTACTGTAAGGTTATTAATTAGCCTGATTTCAATATTCTTGTCCCAGGAAATAGAAAGGCCTGAGGAGAGGGAGAGAGATTGTAAAAGCTGGTTGGTGGAGCAGTCAGAACACACAATATTCACCATTAAGTTTGCCATGTTATATGGGCATGGTCTATGGAGCTCACACCCCAAATTCCAACAGTAACATCAAAGATCACTGATTACAGATCTCCATAACAAATAAAAAAATAATGAAAATGACTGACACATTGCAAGAATTACCAAATGTGACAGAGACACAAAGTGAACAAATGCTGTTGGAAAAATGGTGCTGATAGACTTGCTTGATGCAGGCTGCCATAAAACTTCAACTTGTAAAAAAAAACATGCAATAAAGTGAAGCACAAGAAAAGGAGGTCTGCTTGTATTGGGTGGCCCACGTGGCGAAGTGGTGTTGAGTTTGCTCAAGATAAACTAGTGGCAGCTAAAACCAGAAAGAGTATTTCTGTCTCCCTTCAAACAAGATAAGGTTGAAAAGCCAAGGCTCAAGAACAGCTAGATAAACAAAACAGGACACACAAATATGATTTCAAAACGGGCCAGAGTTAATGATTGGGGAATCGCAACTGTCGTCTACTCAGTGTAGAAGAGCCCTGGGGAAACTGCAGCGTTGCTAGGACAATTTTAGTGGGCGCTGCAGCATAGTGAGACTGGTGGGCTTTGGCGCCAAGGACATCTGGTTTAAATACTAGAATTGTTACATTCTAACAATATGTGTGTAGGCAGGTCTCTTTTTATCTGCCATGTGATAGCAAAACCAATAAGAATTAGTGTCTATTACACTGAAGACTGCTTTGTATACATCATCTTATCTAATTCCTACTGTAATACTATGTAGATTTTATTATCATCTGTTTTTGAAAGAAAGAACTAAGACTCAAACATGGAGAGCAACTTGTCTTTCAGAACGGACTGGTGAAAGGAGTGGACCTGGAACTTACTTCATCTTCCCACACTTCACTCAAAACACATATTTGATTCCTATGGAATGTGTACATTTAAGATTAGCAAAGTAAAACAATTATCAGCTCTAACATTTCTCAGTTCATTTATATTTCTATTTTCAAGACAGTTCACTCATTTGACTGAGACTTTATAAGAACATGAAGTTTCAATATGTGAAAATGTTGGCTGAACCCTAGTCTCTTACGTGAAAAAATTCACACAAACCCAAATGCACTTTTCTTTACTATTGACCTTCGGGAAGAGAAATAAAACCAGAAGGAAATCAAATGAATTTACTAGTGAATCTAGTCAACTGTGACCATTAGCCAGTGTTCAATGTCCTGAGTCCTCGACCTGGCTTTCTTACAAGTACAAGATTATCATCTCCTTATAGGCAAGGGCCACCCATGTTATCTCTGTACATCTCTTCCACAATACATTCTAGAGTTCCTGTCACAGAACGCATGGTCAATAAAGGAATGGAATAAGATATTTTTACCTCCCAGGGCCTCGCGGCATCTGGAGAAATGGCTACAGATCATTGTTTAAGGTCCCTTCCTAAGATAACAACATTATAACAGTCCATTTATATAAAAGATTCATGAATCACTTCTACTATATACATACAAGTCAAATTGTGCTGTGTCTGTGACTTTCCTTTCATAGCCCCAAATGCCAGGTTGCATAGAATTAGCACTCTGTAACTGCTTTCTGAGGGTGATGCTTCTTTACATTGATATAGCATTCCCCAGTGTCTAAAGCACTTGTGTGTATTCTCTAATTTTGTCTTCCCATCAGCATAACTATTTAAGAAAATACTATCCTCATTTTCTGTATGTGACTGCATCAAGGCACTCAGCCAATAAATGCTAGGGCCTAAGACTGGGACCCAAAACCAAGAGTATCGATCCAGTGGTTTTCAACTAAAACACACATCACATCATCAACTTCATCATCATTACCATTATCACATCATTCCCACCATTAAAGCCATCACTATCACCACCATCATCCACCATCACTGTCACCACCATCATCATCACCATTATCATAAAGCTGACCAAAGAGCTAAAATACCCACTTCCAGCCTGGGGCTAGACACGGATCTAGTACAGATGTCACTGTCAAGTAAATGCAGTTTGTCTTAGTTGCCTTTCCACCTACCCACTTCCTAATCGTTCTCTAAAAGAAAAAAATCGCTTTTCTAACTCTTCCTTCCACAAACCTCTTATTTCACAAACTGTAATTCTCAACTAGATGGTAATGGAGAAAGGAAGCAATCTCCTCAAATTTACTTCCCGAAGAGGCAGCAGTTGTGATGACATGCTGAAACCTGCTGGCTCAGGCTTGCAAGAGGAGACTGTTAAATATTCAGAAATTTCAGACTGGATAGGAAATCAGCCAATGCTATGAATCAGGGTATTGTTTTTTTTTTAAGAGAGAAGGCTGATTAGCCAGTTCACCACTATACAGTAAACAGCTGACCTAACAAGACCTCTTGCTTTTTAAAATAGGTGTTTGTTAACTAAAAAAATCTCAAGCAATAGGCCAATGAACTGGAGAAGCTTCTGCACTACTGTGGCAATATCTGGATGGAAAAGTGATCTTTTCCAGCATTCTTTAATCACAGAAATGGGTTAAGCTCATCTTGGATCATAATTACTATTTATTTAGTATATATTATACTTTATACACATTTCTCTCACCCAATCTTCACGGAAGCCCTGTGAGACATTACCTCCCTCGTACAGATGGAGAAATTTGATGATGCAACAAACCTCGCTCAGCTAACAGGTATAGCTAGTATTTGAGTTCACCTAATTTGGGCCACAGTGACTGCACACTTTCCACCCAGAGGTTCTGAACCATCAGTGGAAAGCTGTTATTGACACAGCCAACAGAAGAGTTGAAGCTTCACCTGAGAATTTCCCCAAAGGTAACTTAAAAGATGTACAGGTCTTAGAGGACACTGGCACTCTTCTCTGTAGAAGTAGAAGGGTGATTCAGATGACCCTGTGGCCCCTCCTGATCTTCTAGGTTTAAGGTGTTCTGTCACACAAACTGTGTTCATTACCATCTAACCTGTCGATTGCATTCTTGAACAAATCTATGTCTTCCTCAACACTAAAGGCTTTTGAGGGCAACGTCTATCTTTTCAACAAATAGACAAAACTTTCATCACAAAGATCAGAGCTCCTCCCACTTCAAACTGCACCCTCTCCCCACTTTTGAAGCGATACTTTTCCCAAGAGAAACCAGGCAAAATTTTTCCATATCAAGTGGAAAACCTAGCAAATCAATTTTTCTTCAGAAGGTTATCATGACTGTCCTGTCTCTATTTGCTGATTATTGATGCTCTCCAGGTTGACACAGGAGATTTGTCCATCTGTTTTCCTGGTTTGAACATGAACTACATTTGTGAAGGCAAGCTTGTAGCAACAGGGTCACTTCTCCCAAGCAACAGATTATGATGCTACACGCCCAACTATTATATTACTGGAGAGTTTGCTCAGAAGGAAGATAGCTGATCCCAGTACAAATGAACTGAAAGACCAGCAACAGCAGGATAATGAAATAACACTGAGAGCTAACACTTACTCAGCACTTGCTGTGTGCCAGGCGCTCGTTCGAGAATGCTACTCTATTAACGTTTAATTCCAACAAATTAATTCTTTCTAACACACCTCACTGTCCCTCGAGCAAAGTTATCTATGCACAGATAGTAAAGAAACATTTAACCAACTTGACTCCAGCACCACAAACCATGTCTTCCTCAGCTTGGCTTCCCTGACTCATTGCCTGTGCTTCCTGATAGCCATACAGTTAATGCATTACATCCCAGAGCAGAGTCCAGCCAATAAACAATTTGAATCCAAGCAGTCCATCTCCAAAGCCCATTCTTCCACCAGCTACACCATAGCATACTAGTGAGGAAATTGGGAAACAAGGGGATGAAGTGAATTCATGAAGGTTACAACTGCTAGAAAGCATGGAATCCTAGCATTTCCGGATTAATATAGAACTTAAAGCTATTAAACACAGGCATGCAAATATCAGAACAGAATTTTTCTAATATTCTAGAAAGCAAAAGAAAACTAATTAATAATTTGGATCAAGTCTCTCAGCATTGCATGTCATGCCAAGAGCAAGAAAATCAACCAATTACAACTTGATCTTAATCCTAAGTTTAATTCAGGGACTAGACATAGATCACATTCATTCCATAGCATTTCACTGATCATTTGTGAAAAACAATTGCAAAGCCACAAATTTAAAATGATTACCTTCTGCTAATAACCAGCGTGAACCATATGGAAAGTGGAAAATCTCAGGAGAAACATTTACTTGAACACAAACTTGGCCAAACACAACCTGCATGTCCCATGTGGGCACCAACGCTTTTGAAAACCAATGTGTGTGCCTGTGATGCCCACTTCACAGAATTCCCCTTCCTTGGTGTCAGAAGGGAAGGTTTAGGAGCATCAAAGTAGAGCTGAGGACTCTCTCCACTTACCCTCTGAATCACAGGTGCTTGTACACAAGATTATTTTCTCCTTGCATTGTGAAAGCTTTGTTTCCTCCCTACCTAAGTAACTCTTTCACCAGTCTGAAATTCTCTCTGGAAGTAATATCAATAAATTAGTGACCAAAGCTTGCATGTGCCCCAGAATTCAGCTAAATGAACTCCATGAGTGGTAATCGAAATGTAAGTAGTTGAATTGGAAGCCCTCAAAAAAGTGAATTAGCTGCATATTCATTAAAACATATCTCAATTGCACATCAACTGTTTCAATTAAAAGAATGCATCTCCTTCAGAGAATGAACTTGAGTGGCTCTGTGTAGAGCAAAGGAACCTACGTGTTCAACAAGTGTTCCAGGTGATTCTGATACAGGGAGATGATTCAAAGGCCACTGTGAAGAACATGGGTCTATATGAAATCACATGACTCGAGGGAAGCGCATCCAAAGGGAGGGAATGTAAAGACATCACAAAGTATCTGGTACAAGATGGTGGCCATAGGTACTGGAAGAGGCGGGCCAGGGAGGGTAGGAAAACGATGGTGGAACTAGTATGGAGGTGGGTGAGAACCAAAGTTTAACTCTGCCTATCCGAGAAGCCTGCTACGCTGTGTATATCCAGTGTAAAAAATCATAACCCAGACGTTAAAAACAACTCTAGATAGGAAACATTCACATGGTGTAGAAAAGAAAGAAAGATGGCAATAGAAGTAGTCATAGTCAAGTAAGGGACTCTGGACTCCAAAAAGTGTCCAAAAACAAAAGCGTAAGTGATATTTTGAAAACTGCCCATTTTTTCAGTTTATAATATAAGGGATTCACTTCAGGTAGGGGAAAATCCTCTCCTTATTTTTCCAAGTCATGAGGAAACAGGAAAATGCTCTTTCAATGTCTCCCTTTATAAATATCTTACCTTCTATGTTGCTGGATTCCTGATAAAATCAATAGCATGGTTGCCACAAGGACGATGCAGAATATCACACCAAATATAATAATCCAGATGGGCACAGATGGGTCAGTAGGTGGTGCAAGAGTGGAAGGGATTCTTAAAAATTCCAGAGTCTGGTCATTCAAAAAGAAGGCATTGTTGATCCTGTTTCTATTCATCCTAAAATACAAGGATGATTAAAAACAAACAAGAGAGAAGAAACATTAGAAACCAAAGGTAGAGCCCTGTGTCCCCGGGATTACCACCCCCTCTATAAACAGAGCATCTCCCCAGCAGAAGACTTCAGGTCGAACAGTCTGATGAGGGCAATCATGCTGTGGTTTTCCGCTCTAAGTGGTGGTGCTGGCTGCCAGAGAGGTGCTTGTCTATGCACCACTGCCCTCCATTGTCATGAATGTTCTAGAAGTCACGCGAAGTCCTGAGTTTTGAGCTCTGCCCACCACATTTTATTTCCTGAGAGGTAGCATCTAGATTAAAATGAGGGAACTCTATTTAGGTGGCTGACATAAACACCAACAGCCTGAAAACACAAACTAATATGTAAAAAGTGGATGATAAACATAAGAATAAAAGGAAATCAGGAGCAGAAAGAAAACATGAAGCCAGGAGGAGCTGCTAATCCATCAGTTTGATCTTTTTTCTTTTTTTCCATTCAATTCAACAAACAATTGCTGAAAACGTACTAAGTACCAGATCCTCTGCTAGGTGCTACAGATACAAATGGTAACAAAAACAAGTAGCTTACAGCCTAGAACAACAGCCCACCAGTCCCTCCACAATCATAGTGCAGTACAAAAAGTTCTATGAAAGAGGTAAAAATAGGCACTGAGGGAATACAGCAGAGGTGTCATCACAGTAAGAAGTCAGTGCTGGTTTCCTAGGAAGACAAGTTTTGAGCTGTGCTTTGAGGGACAAGTAGGAATACTTCAGACCCAAAGTACTCACTTCAGACCTGTAGTCAGCACGGGAACTGGAGACCTGGTATACAGTATGATTTGTTTTGTTAACTGCAAGTAGTTCCATATGACTAAAGTAAATGGTGCTTTAGGAGCAAAAGTTTAGAAAAACACGAAGGTAAATGTATTACGTTCCCTGGGGAAAATCTGCATTTTTGGGTAGTGGTAGCAGTCAGGGAGGGGTTGGTAGCAAAAACTTATTTCACTAAAACTAAATTTCTAGCTGGAATTTGTAAACTAGGGGCGATTGCTTAGAGATACTGTATGGCCTTTTCTGAATTTACACTAGACAAGCTGATTTCAACAACCTCTAGAGCAGAACTGAAAACCAGAATATGTGAACCTTCAGTTCAGGTCAGTCGCTCAGTTGTGTCCGACTCTTTGCTACCCCATGAACCGCAGCACGCCAGGCCTCCCTGTCCATCACCATCTCCCGGATTTCACTCAAACTCATGTCCATTGAGTTGGTGATGCCATCCAGCCATCTCATCCTCTGTCATCGCCTTTTCCTCCTGCCCCCAATCCCTCCCAGCATCAGAGTCTTTTCCAGTGAGTCAACTCTTCGCATGAGGTGGCCAAAGTACTGGAGTTTCAGCTTTAGCATCATTCCTTCCAATGAACATCCAGGGCTGATCTCCTTCAGAATGGACTGGTTGGATCTCCTTGCAGTCCAAGGGACTCTCAAGAGTCTTCTCCAACACCACAGTTCAAAAGCATCAATTCTTTGGCGCTCAGCTTTCTTCACAGTCCAACTATCGCATCTATACATGACCACTGGAAAAACTATAGCCTTGACTAAGACGGACCTTTGTTGGCAAACTAATGTCTCTGCTTTTTAATATGCTATCTAGGTTGGTCATAACTTTCCTTCCAAGGAGTAAGCGTCTTTCAATTTCATGGCTGCAGTCTATCTTAGCTGATGTCAAATTTTCTAGGAGCTGCATTAAA
Organism: Capricornis sumatraensis; assembly: GCF_032405125.1. Taxonomy (NCBI): domain Eukaryota; kingdom Metazoa; phylum Chordata; class Mammalia; order Artiodactyla; family Bovidae; genus Capricornis; species Capricornis sumatraensis. The sequence goes on along the minus strand of NC_091092.1, from coordinate 131,887,376 downwards.
AATATAGTACTAGGCAAAACTGACTTTAATATAATATATATTTGCCCAATATATCAAGAAAGTATAATTTCAACGTATAATCAAGAGTAAGTTGGTTCACATTTTATTCTGGGCAGAGTCCTTGAAATTCAGTGTGTACTTGACAGAGCATATCTAATCTTGGATTAGAGACATTTCGAGGTCTTGGGAGCCACTTGTGGCTGCTGAGTTCTGTACTGGACAGTGCACATCTTGAACCTGAGAGTAATAGCTTCAGAATCTCTGCAGACCAGTACCAGGGTGTCAGGAAAGACCACCCTTAGTAAATGAAAGTCTACAGGGAGGCAAGATTACTCACATGAAGGAGAATCCTAGACAGGTAATCTGCAGCACAGGACAATCTCAGTGCAATTTCTATCAAATGATGGAATGGTTTCTTTTTTTGTAACCTAATTTCGATAATACAAAACTTTTCACAAAATGATGAGTCCCCTACCAACAGATAACAGTAAAACGAAAAGTTGCTCTGTGTTCTCATTCTGTCTACTTTGTTGCTTAGCAGTCAGGCTGATCAGAAGTTCCAGTTCAATACAAACTATATCTCCATTTACCACTGAAATCCCCAATAGGCGTCAATCACCATGGATACTTTCTATTCAAAATTGGCATTGAATAAGGCCAGGTCCTCAAAACAGACCAAAAGCAGACATCTGAGAACTGATCTTTCATCCCCCACCTAATTCCATAGGTGTGGATACTCTAGTAGAGTAGGGGAAAACCAAATCACTGGATGCGAAGGCAGCGTGCCTGTGTTCAAGTCGTCACTCTACTTTTCTCACAAGGTGACCTGGGAAAAGCAATTTACCTCCCTGAGCCTCAATTTTCTCATTTGTAAAGCAGGGATAATAATAACTACTCAGAAATGACTGGTGTTGATACTAAAAGCCAAAGATGCATCAGAATATGCCTCGTGAACCAGAAGATACTAAGCAAGCACTAGGTGGAGCTAGTATCATTTTGCCCGATGACATAGATTCTTCAGCCTTGAAATTCCTATTAGCTGCTTCCAGGTACCATGTCCTTTCTTTTCACTCTGTCCTGCCCTCCTGGTATTGTTTCCTTTAATTTCATACACTTCTCAGGAGCCCTATCCATACCCTGACATCAATTCCCATTCTACTGGCCATCATCCACCAAACAGCCCTTCCTACTGGGGCCTTTGAAACAGACATTTTGTTGGGAACATATTCATCTCCATCCTCCACCTTCAGCCTAAGCACTCACTCCTCCCCCCGACAATAACTGAAGCCTGCTTTAACCACAGTGCCCTCATTTTCCTTGTAGTCCTCCCTGATCACAGGGCTTAAATAAAATCCCCTTTCTCACAAAATACAGTATTCCTAATTTTACTCCCTAAGTAGTGGCTCTCAGCAGTATTCTTAGTGGCAAAAGTGCAGAAACAATTTAATTCAAACCTTCTTCTTAAACCATTTCCCATTGGTACAGAGCCACAATGCCTTCACTTCGGCAAGGGAAACAGATGATTGTTGGCACAAAAACATTTGGCATTCCATTATACACATATTGCCTTAAATGGTAACATTTTACAAAGAGCAAATGAGTTCTTTCACTAGATATAATGAGAAAAAAATGTGCATTTCAATAACCTGTAAATCCCTTTGTAAGGAGGGTGAACTTTGTTTCAATCTTTCTTTCTCAGGATCAAGATTATATTGGGAATTCATTCTCTAGCTGAGCCACAAGAGAAGCCCAAAGTCTTTGACAGTATTTATTTTTCATTTATATGAGAGTCAAGATTTTACCCTTGTTTCCCTAAAAAGTACTTTTTAAACTAAGGACTATACATTAACTCAAGAAGGTAAATCCTTAGAAACCCAAGAAATTGTATATCTTTCTTGATTTCTAAATCAATTTGCCCAACATCAATCATGTGTGGGATCTGAAGTTCTGACACACATAAATTGCACACTAATTGAAATAGAAACTGCATCCTCTGCTTCTGTGCAGAAAGGAATATATTTCACTTTTGAAAGTTTATTCTAATCCCAAGGAGAGGAGGAGGTGAAGTGTCAGGAAAAAAATGGGTAAAACTTCAAATGGGTGAAAAATATGACTGAGTGTCTGGCCAGTCTACCCTTCTGAACAATTTCCACCTTTTACTGTCTTTGAGTTATTTTTCAGATTTGTAAGTTGAGAAAACTAATATAATGTAAATGATTCTTGTCCACAGAAAATCAGGTGAATTGTGTCTGGTGGAGCACTGCCAATGGATAGACTGGCGTATCTTTTAGTAAATAAACACCACAAATCTTCAATTCCTATATTTGCATGCTGCCTTGAAGTCTCCATTAAAATGGTTTTAATATCTTACTAGTTTCCTCATTAACTTATAAGATAATAAAATCTTTGATGAAAGTGAAAGTGAAAGTCACTCGGTGGCGTCGACTCTTTGTGACACCATGGATATACAGTCCATGGAATTCTCCAGGCCAGAACACTGGAACGGGTAGCCGCTGCCTTCTTCAAGGGATCTTCCCAACCCAGGGATCGAACCCAGGTCTCCCACATTGCAGGTGGATTCTTTACCACCTGAGCCACCAGGAAAGCCCAAATTCTTTGATAGCACTTATTTTTCATTTATATAAGAGTCAAGATTTTACCTTTCTTTAACCCCAAAAAGTATGCTTTAAAGGTAAGGACTGTACATTAACTCAAGAAGGTAAGTCCTTAGAAACCCAAGAAATGTGAATATTTTTCTTGACTTCTAAATAAAAGTCAAAGGAATGACTTGCCCCTCGAAATGCTTTGCATTTAATCTACTCAACAACTCCCAGAGGAGAGTACCATAATTCTTTCTGTTTTATAGATGATAAGAGGAAAGCAAAAAGAGGGGAAGTAACTTGTCTGTATTCTGATAGCTACCAAGAGGCAAAACGACAACGATTCAAAACCTGAGCATTCAGGCTCAAGAATGCATGTGATGAGCCATCACACAATAGTGCCTTTCAGGGTGTTCTTGCCAGAGGCAGACAGAACGAAACCACCTTAGCTAATGCTAAAGCAGAGCTTCTCAACCACAGCACAACTGACGCTGGGGGTTGAACAGTTCTTTGCTGGGAAGTGCTGTCCTGGGCACTGGAGGGTGTTCACTAGCATCCCGAACCTCTGCCCACTCCATGCTGGTGGCCTCTGGCCCACCACAGCAAAATCACTGACATCTTAATCAACAAATCATTGCAAAGCGGAGAGAGGTCTTCAAAATCTATGAAAACAGCTGAATTAATCAACAAGTTGATTTACCAGGAGAAGGCATACTTAGCAGTGATTACCTGATGGCTGACTGTACCTCAACAGCAGGAAGGGTGTGATTTCTTGAAGGATCAGTAACTACAAACCAGAACGACACCCGCTGCGTTACATTGCAAAGCAGGACGTGGGAAATTCTGCAGATGATGAGAAGAAAAAAAAATACATTATAAGCAAAAAATACCAAATTGCATTGTAATTCCACTTCAGTGTTACGAGCATCTTAAGAGGTATCTTAGCTATAAATTAACTCATTTCTACTATTATGAAGACATGTCTCAATTAACAATAAAATAATATAGGAAATTTCCTTTATTTCAAAATCATAGGCTTGGGGATCATTCTTAAATAAGAAATTTAACCAAGAGTAAAACAAACCCAAAAACCAAAAGGAATGACTCAGTGGAAGGCGGCAGGAATTGCAACCTCCACCACCTGTTAGGTGACAGCATCCGTTTCCTCAACACTTGGCCTGGCCTCCCTAATACTGAAGTCTTTTCTGTTTCCTCATCAAGATCTTTCTAGTGTCCTCCTCATTCAGCCTTCCACCTCTCAGAACCAGACAAATCTGTTGATCCACTACTTGCTGCCTCTCTTGGCCTCTGTCTCTGCCCCTCTCTTACTTCAGTATTGGGGTCGGCCCAGTAACAGACCTCTGGACTGAAGTGCTCTAATCTTTGCAAGCAGGCTTTGAATACTTTTTGTAGGTATCAGCTTCCAAGTGTAAACTGGAAATGTGCCTCACTCTACCCTGTATACCTGGATCATTTCTTCTTTCACAAAAGAAAGGGCATTGTTCTTTAGATTAGAGACAGACTATATATGAATGGATGAAATGTATGAAGGTAGAAAATTACAGGAGAGTGCACACTAAACCAATATTGTCTGGGTTAAAAAGTGAATCCTGAATGACTTTCTCCAGTCCTTAAAAATAAAATTTCCAAAAGTGACATTAGCAACCATTCTAGAAGAAACACAGCGTCTGTGGATACAAGGAAATTCACTCCTTTCCCTTAAAGGAGCATTCAAGTGCATTGTGTTCATTTTTACATACTGAAAGAGAATGCCCTTCTGTCAATTTTCTGTAGTTTTCAAGACCTGGTACAGATTATCTATTTGTTGCCGAACTTCGTCTCTGTTCAACTGTGCCAAAAAGAAACACAGAGAGACTGTTGGGTGAAGTATACAAGAGTAGCTTTTACTGCTTTGCCAGGCAAAGGGGGCCACAGTGGGCTAATGCCCTAAAGATTGTGTGACCCACTCTGGACAGAGTAGTGAGGACTTTTATAGTTTTCAAGGAGCAGGGTATGGTCACCTCGTGAACAATTCTTGGATTGGTGGCATCAAGGTGAAGTTTCAAGCATCATTAGTTTTCAATTTCAACCAGTCTAGGATCTGCGTTCTTGTGGTCAGCAGTTTTCTTCAACTGGAGGGAGTTGTGCTCTTGCCAGGTCAGTCATTCAGTCATGTCTGATTCCGGGATCCCATGGACTGCAGTCCATCATGCTCCTCTGTCCATGGGATTTCCCAGGCAAGAATGCTGGAGTGGTTTGCCATTCCCTTCTGCAGGGGACCTTCCCAATACAGGGATGGAACCTGGGTTTCCCACATCTCCTACATTGGCAGGCAGATTTTTTTTTATACCACTGAGACACCCAGGAAGCCCTAAGGGGTGGGGTGGGTCAGCTTCCTGTGAAAACAACTTAGGAATGTGCTTCAGGCCTTTATCTGTATCTTTCAGGAACTTGGAGTCAAATGATTCTGCTATGTAGCCGAATTACAGTCTAAACTGCTACTAGTTCCCTAGCCCCAAAGCTATTCTTTGTTTCTGTATTTTCACATTGCCCAATCATTATCTTTTCAGTCACTGTTTTACTTCAAAAGACAAGAATACAAAAACTTGTACGCTGTTTCATTTTTGTCTCTTCAAATATAAAGCACAAAGATTTCAGGCACTCCTAGGCTGATCTGCCCAGAGCCAAGATCCAGAGCCTGCAGCGGTAGCTTGGAGGAACCACTCTGCTCAGAGGGCAGGGGCAGCCGCCGAGGTCCTGCGTCCGGGGGCACAGTCCTAGTGTGCGCAGGACCCCGAGCCCAGAGGACCCCGAGGTGCCAGCGCCACACACGCCAGCCTGTAGCCCGACGCCAACGGTTGCCTGAGCCTCTTGCGCTTCACGTCTGCTGACCTCGGACTCCTAGAAGCCAAAGCAGCTCGAAGATCCGACCCCACGGCCGGCCAGCATGGGCAGCTTCTTGAGCAGGTACCTGGGCTGGTGGCTGGGCAAAGACAAGGCCGCGCAGCCTGAGTTCCCAGGGCCCTCTCGCCTCCCGCTGGGCCAGGGCCCAGGCCAAGTCCTGTTGGTCCGCCGTGCGCCCCGGGGCCGCAGCAGCCGGCTCCAGGGCAACTCGCCCACCTTGTACCGTAGTCCGACCCGCAGGGCCTTGGTGTATCAGGCCTGGAGGCCGTTTCCCAGCTGGCTGCTCCTCCACCACTTCAAGGGGCTGCGCTTTTCCCGCCATCGCAAGACTTCCAGGAAGACTCGCCCGCGGAACCGCCGGAACCGCCGCAGCAGACGGAGCCTGGTGACCGTCCAGATCACCCTCCCTGAGCGCACGGGCAGCGTCTACACGTGCCTGCCCCGCCTGGAGCAACCGGACGTCTGTGCCAATGAGACCGGACTGAGAACCCTCACTGGATGCCAGAAAGGAGAAAGGAGCTTCGACGAGCCTCACTTGTTTGACTGTTCTGAGACCAAGAGACCGAGGCAGAGCCCGGAGCCCAGGCTGTCGGCCTTCAAGCCCGTGTGTAGGAACGGAGTGGTCCCTGCCTTTGTGCCCAAGCCGGGGCCTCTGAGAAGGAGCTTCTGCTGTGGGTTCAACAGCATCTGAGAAGCAGATGTCTGGCCCTGCCTGAGCCTTTCCTGCCTGCAGCCCACCCTGCTCCAAGGCCAGAACCCCCCACCCCCTACCCCCCCCATCCGCCACCCCCAACCCCTAGGGCAGAGTCACAGAGCCTCCCTGCAGAGATGGGAGCAGACCAGCACTCTGTCCTGGGACTCCTGCAGCCTGATGTCCCCCTCTGTCCAGAGAGCCAGGGACCGGACACCACCTCCCCATGAAACTCCCACCCACAGTTCTTTTTACCCAGCTGAGCCCTGCCCTACCCCTGCCTGAGTCACATATACTGCCAAGCCACCTCCCTCCACCCCAGCCAGCACACCAGCCCAGCCCCCGAGCCAGCCCGCCACCCTGCAGAGCCCACACTGAGGGGGCACCGCTAATTCCCAAGCCTTCACTCCTTCTTACCTTTTCCCCCAAGAAGACCCTTCTCAGGAAGGTGAGCTTTTCCCTCTATAACCTTTATAGAACTTAAAGGTTGTTCTTCTTTTACATAATAATAAAAAGTTTCATTATTACTATGAGGATTGTCATTGTCTTCCTTTCAAAGATTCAAATGTTAGGATTTTATCCACAGTATGTTTTCTCCACCTTGGCTCTGTTGGGCCAGACAATTCTCTGTGGGGTGCAGACCTCGGCATCACAGGGTTTTAGCAGAAACCCTGGTTTCTCCCCTCTGGGTATTCCTGGTGGCTCAGTTGGTAAAGAATCTGCCTGCAATGTGGGAGACCTGGGTTCGATTCCTGAGTTCAAAAGATCCGCTGGAGAAAGGAACAGCTACCCACTCCAGTATTCTGGCCTGGAGAATTTCATGGACAGAGGAGCCTGGCAGGCTACAGTCCATGCGGTCGTGAGGAGTCGGACACGACTGAGCGACTTTCACTCACTCTCTGGTACCTCTCCTCTAGCTGACAGCACATAACCTCCTTTGAAAATCACACCTGTCTCCAGTCACTGCCAGATGTTGCTGGGGGAGGAGGGGAGGGGGGTCGGTGCAGAATGACACTGGTGGAGTATCACTGAGGGACAGTGACCTCTGCTGGCAGGAACTGTCAAGCCTGGTCTCCCAACACATGCCATTTTCAAAAACACAGAGATGAACAAAATGAAATGGTGTGTGCTTGACAATGACATATCGCCCAATTTTAGAATGCTTGGGGTGCTAATGACTCATGTATTGAGCCTTATTAACAGGGGACCCCGGTTCAATCCCTGGGTCGGGAAGATCCCCAGGAGAAGGCATAGCAACCCAGTCTAGATTTCTTGCCTGAGAATCGCCATGGACAGGGGAGCCTGGCGGGTGACAGTCCATGCAGTGGCAAAGAGTCGGACACGACTAAGCACACAGCACATAACAATCAGACAATGCAATTTTTAAAAGGAGCTCTTCATTTAACATCTTCAGGTTGGCAAACTCAAAAAGGTGACTAATATCAAATGCTGGGCAGGATGCAGAGAATTGGAATCTCAAGCAGTGCTGTGGGTATCAATGAGTCCAGCCCTTCTGAAACAGCATTTGGAAGTTTTTCCTTGAACACAGTGGGGCCACCAGAAACACTCTTCCACTCACCTTCTTCCCAACACTCATAGATGGTGAGGTGGTTCTTGCCAGCCCCCTTAGTCAGCTGAGAGAACTGAAAGAATCTAAACGTCCAATAAAGAGGAAGGGATAAAGTCAATATGGTATTGCTACCATGGGACGACTATTCCACAGATTTAAGGCAGGAAAGAGCCCAGGGTTTCCTCCACGGCTGGGTTTGGGCCAGATAATTTTGTGCTGTGCACGCCCTGTGGGTTGCAGGACGTTTAGCAGCAAACCAGGCCTCTATGGCCTAGGTATCAGCAGGACATCCTCCAGTAATAACAATCAAACATGTCTCCAGACATTGCCAAACATTCCCTGAAGGACAGAAATGACCCCTAGTTGAAAACTACTGAGCTAGAGGTACATTTTTTTTTTTAAACAAAAGAACTCAAAAATATCCTGTCCAATGAAAAAGGTGGGAGTGGCATATTATGGGTGGCATAGCCATTCCTATCCATTAAGTAAAAACAAAGTAACAAGCTGGCATAATAGAGAAGGCCAGAACCAAGCAAGGGGTCATTTGGACACTTTGCCTGGATTGTTCCATCTGAAGCATCTTTAAATCTGTTCAAACATGAATTTCAAACTATTCCCCTTCAGAGAGTTGGAAGATAGCTATAAAGAGCAAAGTCCCTTCTCCCTCCCACTGAGTGTGTTTTCTAAGAGGGCAGAGACAGAAGGTAAGCACATAAATAAATGTGCACACTGGTAGGCAAGGAGGCATGCTATGAAAAGAAGCAAGGCAGGAGAAGGGATGCACACGACTCCATCCACCCCCTGGGGCCACGAACGCTGCCTCTGTCCCCATCACCAGGAAACTCCACTGTCCCTTCCCATGCATTCCAATTCTTCACTCAGAGTTTTCACCAGACGCAACTCAGGCTGTTACACAGCACCTCAACAAATACAAGGAAAAGCTGTTATCTACTTAGAGATAAAGACTTCCGGATCATTAAAACTGTTCCTATACTTGTTAAAGCCAACATTTTCAATGGTGACAGTTACTGTTACACAGCAAATGTCTTGGGCTGAAACTCAAGAAATCAAGCTTTTATTTTGAAGTTTACAACCTGCCCTTTGCTAGACTTGAGACAAGGCATTTCACTCTGCATCACCTACTAGAAAGGGACTGGGTGGGACCTTTGTGCATCAGTGAGGGTGCCGTTGACATTTTGAGGGGGAAATTCCTCCTGATGTGCGGCTCTCCTGAGCTCACCACCGTGTTGGTTATCTCTCCTCTCCACCGGCTCAGTGCCAGGGCATCTCCAAATAGGCATACCCCCAGGACATACCGCATTTCCATGCGCCACCTGGAAGTGCTATCTGGATGTACTGTGTACCATATGCAGGTGAGAGACACTAAGAAATTGCTTCTCAAGTGCCAAGGTCATGAAAAACAAAGCAAGTGGCAGATGGTGTCCTAGAATGGATCAGACTAAAAAGGGGTGCTCTCGGAACAGAAAAAAAAAGGACACAGGTTTCTAAAAAGGGAAATTAAAAAATTCCATAGTTTAATAATATTGAATTCATGTTAATTTCTTAATTTTCATATATCTGTCATGGTGATTTAACCCATTAGGAAACAGGTCTAGAGCAGAGTTTCTTTCTCATCCTCAGTACTGTTAACATTTTAAGCTAAATAACTCTTGCCAGTAGCATATCGAACTGTGAAAACCAAAATGCTCCAGACATTTCCACATATCCTTGGGAGCAATGGAAGGATGAAGTCCCCCCAGGTGGAGGGCCCCTGGTACACAGGAGTCCGGTATTATTTTTCAACTCTTTTCTAAGTATATATATAGATAGAGAGATCTTTGTCAAATTTACACAAACACATACACATATTCAGAGAAACAGAGGAAAAATTTACACATATTCATAGAAACAGAGGAGCAAAGCAGTGATTTTTAAAGTTACCTGGGCATACTAAAATGATCTCTAAGCATAAAAGGCGGCAATGGAAAAGTAACAGTTCTTACTGGCTTCATTGATAACCACATAACAGATACAAATGTACTTTGAAAATAAGCTGAATTCAACCGAAAGATATTGAGTTCATCCATATGAGACTGGTTGTAATAATTACACAAAAATTTTTAACAGTTCTTTTACATACTCAAATGGACCAAATATTTGACAAAGGAGCCAAGAATATACAATGGAGAAAAGACAATCTCTTTAACAAGTGGTGCTGGGAAAACTCGTCAACCTCTTGTAAATGAATGAAACTAGAACACTTTCTAACACCATACACAAAAATAAACTCAAAATGGATTAAAGATCTAAATGTAAGACCACAAACTATAAAACTCCTAGAGGAAAACATAGGCAAGACACTCTCTGACATAAATCACAGCAGGATCCTCTATGACCCACCTCCCAGAATATTGGAAATAAAAGCAAAAATAAACAAATGGGACCTAACTAAACTTAAAAGCTTCTGCACAACAAAGGAAACTATAAGCAAGGTGAAAAGACAGACTTCATAATGGGAGAAAATAATAGCAAAGAAGCAACTGACAAAGAATTAATCTCAAACATATACAAGCAGCTCATGCAGCTCAATTCCAGAAAAATAAACGACCCAATCAAAAAATGGGCCAAAGAACTAAATAGACATTTCTCCAAAGAAGACATTCAGATGGCTAACAAATACATGAAAAGATGCTCAACATCACTCATTATCAGAGAAATGCATATCAAAACCACAATGAGGTTCCATTTCACGCCAGTCAGAATGGCTGCTATCCAAAAGTCTACAAGCAATAAACGCTGGAGAGGGTGTGAAGAAAAGGGAACCCTCTTACACTGTTGGTGGGAATGCATACTAGTACAGCCACTATGGAGAACAGTGTGGAGATTCCTTAAAAAACTGGAAATAGAACTGCCATATGACCCAACAATCCCACTGCTGGGCATACACACCGAGGAAACCAGAACTGAAAGAGACACGTGTACCCCAATGTTCATCACAGCACTGTTTATAATAGCCAGGACATGGAAGCAACCTAGATGTCCATCAGCAGACAAATGGATAAGAAAGCAGTGGTACATATACACAATGGAGTATTACTCAGCCATTAAAAAGAATACATTTGAATCAGTTCTAATGAGGTGGATGAAACTGGAGCCTATTATACAGAGTGAAGTAAGCCAGAAAGAAAAACACCAATACAGTATACTAAGACATATATATGGAATTTAGAAAGATGGTAACCATAACCGTGTATGCAAGACAGCAAAGGAGACACAGATGTATAGAACAGTCTTTTGGACTCTGTGGGAGAGGGAGAGGGTGGGATGATTTGGGGGAATGTCATGGAAACATGTATAATATCATGTAAGAAACTAATTACCAGTCCAGGTTCAAAACAGGATGCTTGGGGCTGGTGCACTGGGATGACCCGGAGGGAGAGTATGAGGAGGGAGGTGGGAGAGGGTTCAGGATGGGGAACATGTGTGCGCCCGTGGTGGATTCATGTTGATGTGTGGCAGAACCAACGCAATATTATAAAGTAATTAGCCTCCAATTAAAATAAATAAATTTAAATTTAAAAAACAAATATTTATTAGGATATCTCCCATTCTATGTCTTAAGAAGCATCATTTCTCCAAAATTGATATCAGCAAAAAGGTGATTAGTTTTAGCTGCTTGGGTCTTCCTCAATAGAAGAACATGTAAGTATCCCTCCTCCATGATGGTTTGGCCAAAAAAAGCCTAAGGTTTTAAGCAAACACACCAGTAAGCTTGTGCTCTACAAATTACAGCTACAGAAATAGACAGAATTGCAGAGATGTGTTTCCATTTTCTTCTGACTGAAGCAGTTGACCTGGGATGGAGTAAGCCTACTTGTTGTGGAGAAAGGGCCAGGGGAAAGCACACCCCTGCTTCTGGAGGCAGCTGCAAAGCAGAGGCTGCACGTGAAGATGGAGACGCCCCAGTGGGCTGGGGTTGCCTCCTGGTTTGGAAGATCCTTTGAGAAATTAACCACTGTCTTGGTTCCCACAGGGGTAAGACACTGAAGTCCAACACGAGCTAAACCACAGGAAGGGAGACCTCCTTCTATTGTGACCATCCGCACTACATTCCCCAGGGAGTATCCACCCAAGCAGTCAGGTGCAACGAGAGGGAGAAATGGGGGGTCACACATCTTCTCATGTTCACTGTAGCCCAGGAGGCCCCTGGGTTAACAGCCAAGATGTTAAGCATGCTTCATTCACTCACAGATGCTCACTAAGAGCTAACAATGACTGGCCACTATGGTTAGCGGGGGTTGGGAGAAGACTTCAACTGCAAGGGCATTTAGTGCTATTAAGACTCTTGGAGAGGGTGAGATCATGGAAACTTACATTACCATATGTAAAATAGGTCAATTCAGTTCACTTCAGTCGCCCGGTCCTGTCTGAGTCTGTGACACCCCATGGACTGCAGCCTGCCAGGCTTCCCTGACCATCACCAACTCCCGGCGCTTCCTCAAACTCAGTCCATTGAGTCACTGATGCCATCCAACTATCTCTCGTCCTCTGTTCTCCCCTTCTCCTCCTGCCTTCAATCATTCCAAGCATCAGGGTCTTTTCCAATGAGTCAGCTCTTTGCATCAGGTGGCCAAAGTATTGGGATTTGGCTTCAACATCAGTCCATTGGAAGGACTGATTTCCTTTACAACTGACTAGCTTGATCTCCTTGCAGTCCAAGGGACTCTCAAGAGTCTTCTCCAACACCACAGTTCAAAAGCATCAATTCTTCGGCGCTCAGCTTTCTTTATAGTCCAACTCTCACATCCGTACATGGCTACTAGAAAAACCATAGCCTTGACTAGACAGACCTTTCTTGGCAAAGTAATGTCTTTGCTTTTCAATATGCTGTCTAGGTTGGTCATAGCTTTTCTTCCAAGGAACAAACGTCTTTTAATTTCATGGCTGCAGTCACCATCTCCAGTGATTCTGGAGCCCAAGAAAATAAAGTCTGTCACTGTTTCCATTGTTTCTCCATCTATTTGGCATGGAGGGATGGAACCAGATGCCATGATCTTAGTTTTCTGAATACTGAATTTTAAGCCAGCTTTAAGCCAGTAAAATAGGTAGCCAATGGGAATTTGCTGTATGACTCGGGGGAATTATGAACTCAGACAGGAGCTCAGTATCAACCTAGCTGGGTGGGGTGGGGAGGAGGATGGAGGGAGGTTCCAGTGGGAGGTGGCATGTGTATACTTATGCCTGATTCACGTTGAGGTTTGACAGAAAGCAACTAAGTTCTGTAAAGCAATAATCCTTCAATTAAAAAAATACATAAATTTTTTTAAAAAAACACTCTTGAAGATCAAGTTCATAGTGTGAGCCTAACAAAAGATTAAATCCAACATGGAAGCCAAAACTCCCAAGTTGCCAGAATCTGCCCACAAGCTCCATGCTCCATCTGAGAATTGACCCAGGATTGTGGGGAGAACAGGACTTCTGAATTCCATGTTGCTTGTCGACAGTCTTTGTCAGGAGGGGTTCTAATTTCTACCCACAGGAGAATTTCATAGACTAAGCTTTGAACACCATTTTCAATTTTATCAGCTGACATCCCCTGGGAGCCTATCAAGCACCCTGTCCATCAGCAACACAAGACTTCTCCGGGCCTGGGGCCTGAGGCCAAGGCTGTATTCCCAAAGAGCCGTCCATGTGGACACTCAGGGACTGTGAAATGAATGGATGGATGGATGAACTAACAGAATGGAGAAATGAGCTCCATCGTTTTTATTCACTGTTTCTACAATATCCCAAAAAGAGAGGAACAGAGAAACTAAGTTGGGGGTAGCATAGCAATAATAGAAAAGGAATAAAGGGAAGGAGGGAGATTTCTTTCCCAAACCTTTGTTCCCCAGCCACAAATATTCAGACAGCATAACACAGAGGACTCCCTAGTATACGAAGACTCCTGAATATCATGCAGACAGAAATAGCCAAGAGGAAGTGTACATGTAAAGAAAGTTGGTGCTAAAGTAAGTAACATGAAGACTGATTTACAGATTTCAATAGATAAGTTACTTAGCGACCAAAAGATGCAAATTCCTTCCATTCATACATCATACATCCAACCAGCATGACTTCTTCCACAGTCTTTCTTCCCAAAGTGACCAGAGTGAATGTCCTCTAGGGTTTGCATGAAATGAAAAATCAGCCAACAGCACTTACTGAACTAGTCTTTCAAAGCATGTTTTGATGTAATAAATAAACTGAAATGCCTAAGTTTTTAAAAGGTCTCATCACGACAAATAAAATCTTATTACAATACATGGTGACAGATGTTATTCATACTTATTGTGGTGATCATTTCACAATACACACCAATATCAAGTCATTATGTTTTACACTTGCAGCTCACATAATGGGCTCTATTACAGTTCAATAAAAATAAACACAGAGTGAAATTGCACTAGCACAGCTAAATGGAAAACACACATTTTCAAGATTTGTAAATATACGTGGGTCTGATGGAATTCTTTGTATTCACTTGAATAATAATTTTGTCAAACTGTGTCAGAAACAGCAATACTTAGACATAAACAATTGCTTCTGTCAGCAAACCACTAAAAAGACAGAACTGTCCACTCCCTTTCCTAAAGCGTGGGGAGCCCTGGACTGAAGGGAACTGTCTAAGAAGTGGCTCCACTGCCACTTCTCATCAGTGGCACCAGACAGGGCCAACTGGGCTGAGAAGAATCAGGCTCTTGTTTCTTGAAATCAAAGGACTAAATAGGAGCTGGGCTGCTCTTTTACAAGCACAAGACTGTTAATCCCCTTACCATGGATACAAGAGCATGTTGTTCCTTCTTAGATCACAAGGCTTATCCCTGAATAATTAGACAGAGGGAGAAATTCATTCTGTGCCCTACATCATTTTACTCAGAAAGAGAACACCGTGCTTGAGTTACACTTCTTCTCTGCTAAAAATGATAAATCATCTGATAAAAACAGTATTTGAGTAAAGGAGGCAGATAAATTTCTCAGTTGACCTGGAAAATGGGCTAAAATTTTGTCATAATTTCCTGAGATAATACTTTCAACATTTAAAACTTCCTGTGAAAATCTTTTCAAAAATCTGGACTAAACTTTACAACAAAACCTTGAAAACACCTGTTTACTATTTTCAAAGTCCCAAGAAAACTGAATGTAACTTGATCCAATAAGAGCAGAACTTTCTTCCACTTAGTCTTTTACTTGAATCATCCCCCCTACTTTTAAGAAAACTCGTGGAAGAGCAAGAAAAGCACCTGATATCAAGATCTGTCAGTAACGATTTCAAAAGAATTGGTTCTGTCACATTTCATTCATCTTCCATGTGTGCCTGGGCCAGCTTCTCGCGAATGTCCTCTGTGGGACCTGGATTTATCCATCACTGAAGTCTCAGGGCCTATGTGGCAGCCTACACAGCAGGCTTCCGATAGTGGCTACCAGTTTCTCTGGCTCCCACCCAGCAGTGCGGCACATGCAGCCTCAGGAGAGCCCAGTGAAGAAGAGTCTTCTGCTTCTCACACCACAGCCTTGGGTGCTCTGTCAGCTCTCTCTCTCCTTCACTCCTGCAGCATCTGGAGGGACTGATGGAGCTGGCGTGGCATTTCTGGCTGTTTAAGAGCTCAGGCCAGTCTCATCAAAACCTAGATCAACTGTCTTCGCGCCTCTAACACCCAGTTTCCCTCCCCACTGGGCTGGCCTGTGCAGGATGCATTCTGCCCTCCAGGCTCCACTCCTCCTGCCCATAGCCCCTGACCTCCCCCGACTCCTGCTCACTGAGGGATGGAAAAGGGACAGGGGCGGGGGCGGGGATCTGCAGGAGAGGACGAGGCCAGCTTCGGTTCCCCAGGTGGGCTCCCCGTGTGCCCCTGCCTGCTGGTGGCCTCATCATGGCGGGCCCTCCTGTCCCTCCAGAGTGCACTTGGGGCCTTCGGAGAAGGTGTGGTGATCTCTGCACTGGCCCTTCCCCTGGCACAGACGATGGCTTCCACCTCGCCCTGCCTGCCCACTCTCCGCCTTCCCTGGGCCCTGCACTTGGATCTTGGGCCCCACAGGCCCGTCCAGCTCCCTTCAGTGGCCTCCACTTGGCCCCAGCAGCCATCCGAAGGCAGACTGCTGGCAAAGCCACTCTCGCTCATGCAGGCTCGAGCTGCCTTTGCCTTCAGCTTTCTCCAGCTGAGAGGCAGGTGCCAGTCTCTATTCCACGCGCATGATGGTCTCAGTGCCTGGACACACTCATGGTGTCCAGAGCTCTAGGCGCTGCTACTCTGGTGCTGCTCCTCGGCACGTGTGCAAATTGGGGAACGACGTGCCCATCTCTCCTCTCACTGACGACTCCTCTCTCTACTCGCGGCTCTGTGTGACCTGGGGTGGGCAGGGGAGCAGGCAAGTTTGGCACCAGTGTGGCCTGGGCACCAGATCCTCACATGGGCCCAGCTGTCAGCTCCCTGTGGGCTGCAAGTGCACACTGCTGCCACCCAGCCCACCCGTCCTCTGGGGAAGGTGGTGGAGGTGCCCCGCCCCCTCTCTGCAGGCCCACACCTCTGCCTTTGGGACCCCTGACCTTCTCTTCCACTGCCTGCGTGGGGTCATGCTGACTGGATGTAAGTCCCACATGGAGGCAGCCAGGACCTCACTCTAGAAGGAACACCCTCCTGCAGAGTCCAGCCAGGTTCTACTGGGTCAAGGGTAGGCTGCTCGTAGGTTCCCAAATATGCAGAGGAGACAATAACCCTGTGTCATGGAGGTGATCATGACACCTCTTCATTACTCTGTTCATTGCTATCTTTAGCGAGTTGTTGCTGACTTGCTAAGTCATGTCTGACTCTTTGTGACCCCATGGACTATAGCCCTCCAGGCTCATCTGTTCATGGGATTCTACAGGCAAGAATATTGGAGTGTGTTGCCATGCTCTCCTCCAGCGGATCTTCCTAACCCAGGTATCAAACCTGTGTCTCCAGAGTCTCCGGCCTGGGCAGGCAGGTTCTTTACCACTGAGCCACCAGGGAAGCCCTCATTAGTGAGTTGTTCTTTACATTTTCCATTCAGTACACCTCAGTATCTTTAAGTTTTCTGCAATATCCATAGAATAAGCAACAAGCAGGAAAAAAATTTTTTTAAACTGGCAAACGTTCACAATTTGAATCCCTGAAGCCATCCTCAAAGGGATACATGCCACCCCTCTCGAATTCAATCTGCCTGACACTGGCACAAAAAGACCTCTGAAAGGCAGATTTAAAATCTGATCCATTTGCCAAGCTACTGGTGTTTTTCTGTTACCTGTCACACTTGGGAGAGGCAGTCTGCCTGGGAAGTTGTTTTCAATCTATCTTGTGTCGTGTGTTCCCCTTTCCCAGAGGGCCACATGCTCGGGTAAAGATGCAGCCACCTTTAGGGCAGCACATGTAGAATCGGGCCCAGCACCTGTACTGCATCTTAAACACATCCTGATTCATTAGGCAGCCCTCATCACTCAGCCTTCTGACAGCAGTACTGCTGAAACTCAAACTGAGCATTTACAGGGAAAAATTTGTTGAACCCCAATCTAGTTTTGCACTTTTCAATTTTTTCAACTGACATTGGCAACAAAAGCTACAGTATATACCCTATGCACCCAGTTAAAACATCTCAGCAAATAAACCAGATCATACATTCATAGACTCCTACAAGGTGCAGGCTTGGGAAAATAAAAAATTTCAAAAGTGAATTTCTCAAAATTAATCTAAAATATTATAAATTTAAATTAACTTTTCCTAAGAATGGAAGCATGATTTAACATAGTCACAAGATGAAATTTTGCACTCAGAGGAAGTAAGAGTATAATAAAAAAACAGTATATATAAATTCTGCTGATCAAGAATAACAGAGATTAAAAGAGACTAGTTGAGGGGTTTTAGCATTGTGAGATGGCCAATGGCTTTTTTCCTTATGTTTTTCTTTTTTTAAATTGAGGTATAGTTTATGTACAATATTATATAAATTTTAGGGGTACAACATATTGATTTGCAATTTTAAAGGCTATACTCCATTTACAGTTATAAAATATTGGCTATATTTTCTGTGCTATATAATATATCCCTGTAGTTTATTTATTTTACATACAGCAAACTCTACCTCTTAATTCCATGCCCCTTCTTGTCCTTCCCCCTTCCCTCTCCCCTTTGGTAGTCACTAGGAGCCACCCTGTGTCCGAGGTCAGAGGCGGCAGCCGGGAGGAGCAACCCCACGCCCGAGGCCAGGGGTGGCGGCCAGGAGGAGCAACCCCATGTCCAAGGAGTGGTGGCTGTGCGGGCGCAGGAGGCCTAGAGGAGCCATCCCACGCTGAAGGTCAGGAAGGGCGGCGGTGAGGAGATACCTCTCGTCCAAGGTAAGGAGCAGCGGCTGTGCTTTGCTGGAGCAGCCATGAAGAGATACCCCACGCCCAAGGTAAGAGAAACCCAAGTAAGATGGTAGGTGTTGCAAGAGGGCATCAGAGGGCAGACACACTGAAACCATACTCACAGAAAACTAGTCAATCTAATCACGCTAGGACCACAGCCTTGTCTAACTCAATGAAACCAAGCCATGCCTGAGGGACAACCAAAGAGGGGCGGGTCATGGTGGAGAGGCCTGACAGAATGTGGTCCACTGGAGAAGAGAATGGCAAGCCACTTCAGTATTCTTGCCTTGAGAACCCCATGAACAGTAGGAAAAGGCAAAATGATAAGATACCAAAAGAAGAACTCCCCAGGACATTAGGTTCCCAATATGCTACTGGAGATCAGTGGAGAAATAACTCCAGAAAGGATGAAGGGATGGAGCCAAAGCAAAAAAATACCCAGTTGTGGATGTGTCTGGTGATAGAAGCAAGGTCCGATGCTGTAAAGAGCAATATTGCATAGGAACCTGGAATGTCAGGTCCATGAATCAAAGCAAATTGGGAAGTGGTCAAATAAGAGATGGCAAGAGTGAACATTGACATTCTAGGAATCAGCGAACTACAATGGACTAGAATGGGTGAATTTAACTCAGATGACCATTATATCTACCACTGCGAGCAGGAATCCCGTAGAAGAAATGGAGTAGCCATCATGGTCAACAAAAGAGTCCGAAATGCAGTACTTGGATGCAATCTCAAAAACGACAGAATGATCTCGGTTCATCTCCAAGGCAAACCATTCAATATCACGGTAATCCAAGTCTATGCCCCAACCAGTAATGCTGAAGAAGCTGAAGTTGAACAGTTCTATGAAGACCTACAAGAACTTTTAGAACTAACACCCCAAAAAGATGTCCTTTTCATTATAGGGGACTGGAATGAAAAAGTAGGAAGTCAAGAAACACCTGGAGTAACAGGCAAATTTGGCCTTGGAATGTGGAATGAAGCAGGGCTAAGAGTTTTGCCAAGAAAATGCACTGGTCACAACACAAGAGAAGACTCTACACATGGACATCACCAGATGGTCAACACCAAAATCAGATTGATTATATTCTTTGCAGCCAAAGATGGAGAAGCTCTATACAGTCAACAAAAACAAGACCAGGAGCTGACCATGGCTCAGATCATGAACTCTTTATTACCAAATTCAGACTGAAATGGAAGTAGGGAAAACCGCTAGACCATTCGGGTATGACCTAAATCAAATCCCTTATGATTATACAGTGGAAGTGAGAAATAGATTTAAGGGCCTAGATCTGATAGATAGAGTGCCTGATGAACTATGGAATGAGGTTCCTGACATTGTACAGGAGATAGGGATGAAGACCATCCCCATGAAAAAGAAATGCAAAACAGCAAAATGGCTGTCTGAGGAGGCCTTACAAATAGCTGTGAAAAGAAGAGAAGCAAAAAGCAAAGGAGAAAAGGAAAGATATAAGCATCTGATTGCAGAGTTCCAAACAATAGCAAGGAGATAACAAAGCCTTCTTCAGCGATCAATGCAAATAGAGGGAAAGAACAGAATGGGAAAGACTAGAGATCTCTTCAAGAAAATTAGAGATACCAAGGGAACATTTCATGCAAAGATGCGCTCAAGAAAGGACAGAAATGGTATGGACCTAACAGAAGCAGAAGATATTAAGAAAAGGTGGCAAGAATACACAGAAGAACTGTACAAAAAAGATCTTCACAACCTGGATAATCACGATGGTGTGATCACTCACCTAGAGCCAGATATCCTGGAGTGTGAAGTCAAGTGGGCCTTAGAAAGCATCACTATGAACAAAGCTAGTGGAGGTGATGGAATTCCAGTTGAGCTATTTCAAATCCTGAAAGATGATGCTGTGAAAGTGCTGCACTCAATATGCCAGCAAATTCGGAAAACTCAGCAGTGACCACAGGACTGGAAAAGGTCAGCTTTCATTCCAATCCCAAAGAAAGGCAATGCCAAAGAATGCTCAAACTACCACACAATTGCACTCATCTCACATGCTAGTAAAGTAATGCTCAAAATTCTCCAAGCCAGCCTTCAGCAATATGTGAACCGTGAACTCCCTGATGTTCAAGCTGGTTTTAGAAAAGGCAGAGGAACCAGAGATCAAATTGCCAACATCTGCTGGATCATGGAAAAAGCAAGAGAGTTCCAGAAAAACATCTATTTCTGCTTCATTGACTATGCCAAAGCCTTTGACTGTGTGGATCACAATCAACTGTGGAAAATTCTTCAAGAGATGGGAATACCAGACCACCTGACCTGCCTCTTGAGAAATCTGTATGCAGGTCAGGAAGCAACAGTTAGAACTGGACATGGAACAACAGACTGGTTCCAAATAGGAAAAGGAGTATGTCAAGGCTGTATATTGTCACTCTGCTTATTTAACTTATATGCAGAGTACATCATAAGAAACGCTGGACTGGAAGAAACACAAGCTGGAATCAAGACTGCTGGGAGAAATATCAATAATCTCAGATATGCAGATGACACCACCCTTATGGCAGAAAGTGAAGAGGAACTAAAAAGCCTCTTGATAAAAGTGAAAGAGGAGAGTGAAAAAGTTGGCTTAAAGCTCAACATTCAGAAAACGAAGATCATGGCATCCAGTCCCATCACTTCATGGGAAGTAGATGGGGAAACAGTGGAAACAGTGTCAGACTTTTTGGGGTGGGGGCTCCAAAATCACTGCAGATGGTGACTGCAGCCATGAAATTAAAAGATGCTTACTCCTTGGAAGAAAAGTTATGACCAACCTAGATAGCATATTCAAAAGCAGAGACATTACTTTGCTGACTAAGGTTCGTCTAGTCAAGGCTATGGTTTTTCCTGTGGTCATGTATGGATGTAAGAGTTGGACTGTGAAGAAGGCTGAGCGCTGAAGAATGATGCTTTTGAAGTGCTGGAGAAGACTCTTCAGAGTCCCTTGCACTGCAAGGAGATCCAACCAGTCCATTCTGAAGGAGATCAGTCCTGGGATTACTTTGGAAGGAATGATGCTAAAGCTGAAAGTCCAGTACTGTGGCCACCTCATGCGAAGAGTTGACTCATTGGAAAAGACTTTGATGCTGGGAGGGATTGGGGGCAGGAGCAGAAGTGGACGACAGAGGATGAGATGGCTGGATGGCATCACTGACTCGATGGACATGAATCTGAGTGAACTCCGCGAGTTGGTGATGGACAGGGAGGCCTGGCGTGCTGCGATTCATGGGGTCACAAAGAGTCAGACATGACTGAGTGACTGAACTGAACTGAGGTTGTTCTCTATATCTGAGTCTGTTTCTTTTTGTTATTTTCACAAGTCTGCTTTATTTTCTGGATTCCACATAGAAGTGATAACATGCAGTATGTGTCTGACTTAAATTTCACTAAACATAATACCCTCCCAAGTACATCCACATTGTTGCAAATGGTAAAATTTCACTCTTTTTTCTGGTGGAGTAGTATTCCATTTGTGTCTGTGTGTGTGTACACCATCTTCTATATCTGTTCATCTACTGATGGGCACTTAGGTTGCTTCTGAATCTTAGCTAATTTAAATAACATTTCTATGAACATTGGGATGTGTGTATCTTTTTGAATTAGCATGTTTCTTTTTTCTGATAAATAACCAGGAATGGTCTGCTGGGTCATATGTTAATTCTATTTTTAGGGTGTTTTTTTTTAACTTTTGAAAATAACATCTTTAAAGTTTTTGCATAGGTAAAATATTAAACTTAAAATAGGTCTTAGTACATCAAAATACTAAGTTCTCTAATTGTATTCCAAGATGGTCTTTAAAACATAATATCCCATAAATTACAGAATAGCAACCTTGGTCTGCAATTGTACACAGTGAATTTTTACAAATATAATAAATATATTTATGCCTGTACACATATTTTTAGTTTTTTGAGGAAACTCCATACTGTTTTCCATAGTAGCTGCACCAATTTACATCCCCACCAATAGAGTACTAGGGTTCCCTTTTCTCCTTGTATTTTTCCTTTTTGATTTTTTAGAAGGCAATCTTCTACTTTTTTTATTTTAAAAAGGATATTAATATCATTTCAGAAAGAATGCTTCAGTTTAAAGGCATAAGTAAAAGCAAATATATCTTTTCTAAAAATCTATAAAATAAGAGTAGAGTTCACTTAGGGCATTTTTTTTTAACCTTACACCCCCTTCTTTTAATTTTTTGAATCATGTGAATATGTTACATATTTTAAAATACGTGTGTGTGTGAACACACAAATCCACATATTGTATGTTTATTTTGTTCCTCCAAATGTTACTCTTCTGTTTATTCCTTATATTCACAGCTCATGCATAATACATTGTGGCTTTGAGTAGGACCAATAAATAGAAACCCTCTCTGCTAGGTTTTTAACAGAAGACAAAAGAATGAAGCAAACAGGAGACTAAAATAAAAGACTTCATTGGAGGATATGACTTTCATCAGCAGGTAAATTTCCTTCCGAATTGTAAAAAAATTCTGAAATGAGATAAATTCATCTCTAACGACCCAGGTAGAGCTGAACAGCTATCACCACATACTGGAGTAAGAGGCAAGATATTTAACACTTTAGGATCTGGTACCTACCAATCTAAACAGTCCATAGCTGTAGAAAGCACAAAGAGCCGTGAGGGTGTGTGAGCCTGCCCAGGCAGGGCCTGATTCTGTATTTAGTGTGAGGAGCAGCACAGAAAAATGTGTGCTGAGAGTACGCTGGCTTCCCCTTCCAGCCCATCAATCAGATCAGTTCAGTCATTTCACCTCTCAAGGGGAATAGTGAAGGAAGAGGGTAGAGAAAAACCAGGAGTGTTACCCTAACCACAAATAGAGATGAAAAGAAACATCACAAATAGGGAAGATTCCTCTGGAAGAATAGACAAAAATGTAAAACTATTAAAACTGTACTAAAACTTTTAAGAAAATAAACAAGGTGCTATGACAGATACCAACAGTACGATGAACCTATACATATGTAAAATTATTTTCAAAATGAGTGCTATGGATTTATCCTCCTCCCCAAATTCATATGTTGAAGCTCTAACCCTAAATGTGAATGCATTTGGAGACAGGGCCTATAAGGAGATAATTTGAGTTAAATGAGATGTCATTTAACTGATAGAAAGGATTACCACCCTCATCCAAAAAGACTCCAGAATGCTCGTTCTCTCTCCTGCCAGTTCTCCTTCAACCAAAAAGAGGTCATGTGAGCATACAAAGATTTGGTGGCACCTACAAGCTGAAAGGAGAGGCCTCAGATCGAAACCTACGTTGTCAGCATCTTATTCTTCAACTCTCTCAGCCGCCTGAACAGTGAGAAATAAATTTCTGTTGTTTAAGTCACCCAGTCTATGGTATTTTATAATGGCAGCCAGAGCAGACCAATACAATGAGAATAGAACTCTTCTCTTTCCATCTATCTATCGTACCAACAAGAGAAATATACATAAAATAGAAATCTAGAAAGCTTATGACAAAAAAAAAGAAAGCTTCTGACATATAACTACAAATTTTTATATTTATCTCCATAGTGCCTATTGAATGAAGAGCATTATTTGAACATGATATAAACTATAAGCTGACCTAGATTATAAAGGTTTTTTAAATGTTAAATTAAAACGTGGGTCCCTTAAAAATAATATTTAAATAAATTATTTTCAAGATTGAGTTTTACTTTAATTCTATCTCAAATAATATTGCAAGCAATCAATTAAGACTTTTCACTGTTTACTTACTCAGTTGTTTCTCTGTTGGGAACTTTTCTCATGGAGAAAGCCACCATTGCCTTGAAGAGATACTCTTCATTTGTATCCCAAGCATACTGAAAGAGAAGTAACACAGAGAATGAAAAGTAGAGAGGCACGGAATAAGAACTGGTCCATTGGGTTGTAACTGCGGCCACAGTGGTGTTGGTGTGTGTGTGTCTGTCTGTGTCTCTCTCTTTCATCTCACATAAAAAAAGACTGGGGACCATGATAAATCATGTCACCATAATGTTTAGGATAGAATCTCCTGGTTATTCTATCACTGCAAGTGTGGTGTGTTTCCCACTGCACACTCTTCTTCAAAATCTGCAGTATTAGTAACCAGTCAACAAACAGGGCATTTGGACATCTCATCCTGTATGCAAACAGTTGATTCCTTTTCATCCTTTCTCTCTTCCCTCATAAACTGACTCCCCATCTCAGCTTCCTTTCCTGTATTAATACAAGTTTTCATTTTCTTAGCTGAAAACTTGAGTGTATGTGCATGTGATGGGCTGAATTGTACTTCCCACAAAGAAATTTGTATGTTAAAATCCTGACCCCCAGTACCTCAAAATGTAACCATATATGGAAGACAGTGTCTTTACCCAGGCGATTAGGTTAAAATCAGATCATTAGGGTGGGTCCTAATCCAATATGATGGGTGTCATTGTAAGAACAGGAAATTTGGACACAGACACAGAGGGAAAACATGTGAACACAGCCACCTACAAGCAAGGAGATGGTCTGGAACACATCCCTCTCTCACAGAACTCAAAAGGAATCAACCCTGCTGAAACCTTGATCTTGGACTTCGAGCCTCCAAAATGAGAGAAAACAGATGTCCATCGTTTAAGCCACCGAGTCTGTGGTACTATTACAGCAGCCCTAATCCCAGGGACGGGGGAGCCTGGTGGGCTGCCATCTATGGGGTCGCACAGAGTCGGACACGACTGAAGTGACTTAGCAGCAGCAAACTAAGGTGGTTGACCCACATTTTAGGTGTGTAATCTAGCATAACTGGAGAAAATCACGAAACAGTGTGGCTTAACTCAATTCATGGTGACCTACTCCCAAACTGCCTGGCATCCCCTTAGGGGTTTCCACCAGTTGTCTCTCCCTCATGGTTCACAATGACTGTTTCAAACCTCCTTCAGCCCCCACCACACCCTCCACACCTCCATGCTTTCCTTCATTCCTCACTTTCACTAAGCACTCTTGTTTCTTAAGTAATAGATACATCTCGAGTCATCCACTGACGCACATCCCACCTCCTGCCCTCCTGACACCAAGTACAAAACTTCT
Source organism: Capricornis sumatraensis (assembly GCF_032405125.1). NCBI lineage: Eukaryota > Metazoa > Chordata > Mammalia > Artiodactyla > Bovidae > Capricornis > Capricornis sumatraensis. Next base: position 131,862,137 of record NC_091092.1, on the reverse strand, counting down.
TCCACAGGCACATGTCGTATCCACATCCTCCCCCAAGGGCCACATGTGGTGTTTCTCCTCCGGTCAATGGCTACTCCATCCACCGCTATTAGGAATGCTTCCATTTGGCCCTTCTCTGGATCTAAACTATATCAGTTTCCCTCTGTGCATTCAATGCTGACTGGAAGCTGTTCATTGACTTTGAACTATGCTTAAGTCTTTCCCATTAAAATAACAAAGCCAAATCGCTTTATTCAGTCCTCCTTCTTCTACCAACTGTCGTTTCTCTCCTGCCCTTCGCAACCAAAATTCTTGCAGGAGCTGTCCATCCTTCCGTCTGCAGCTGGTCACTGACCATGTATCGTGAACCCCCTCCACCCGCCTTCCGGTCCCTGCACTCCACAAAGCAGCTCTCTCGTGCTACCAATGATCTTCACGTTGCTCCACACAGTGAGCAGTTTTCAGTCTCCCCTCGCCTGGCCCCTCAACAGCACTCAACGCTCTTGAACACTCCCTTCATCTGAAAGCACTCTCTTCCCTCTCCTGACACAGCATCCTCCTGGTCTTCCTGCTGTCCCTCTGCCTCCTCTGCAAGCGCTTTAAGAATCACAAAGCTCAAGGCCAGCCCCTCTCCTCTGGCCATCCTCCACCTTCTTCATCAGCGCTGTCATCATCCCTTCAGTGCAAGAGACGCGGCAATGGATATCTCAAGCCAGTTCAATAATGCCTCAAACTCAGTAAGTCCAAAAGCCATGGTTTTCTTATCTATTCTCAGTTCCCTGAGTCTTAAAGGGGCCATCATCCATCTAGTTGCTTATCCTTGACCTATCCTCTTCCTTTCCTTGCCATCCCATCCCATGGCTCTCAAATCCTTTCACTGCCCCTCTCTCCACCAACACACTGGACTCCAAATGGCCATCATCTCTCACCCGTACTGCTCCAATCGCCTCCCAACTGGTTCCTTCTGTCTACTCTAGTCTCTTTGAGTCTTTCTTCTACTCTGTGGCCAAAGTGTCTTGCAAACACACATTCTGTCATGACACCTTCTTCTACTCTGTGGCCAAAGTGTCTTGCAAACACACATTCTGTCATGACACCCCTTCCACGAAACCCCCACTTGCTTTAGAAATAATAGCAAAACTCCTCAATACAATCCATACATTCTTGGGCCTGACCCCTCCTTTCTCTCGAAGCTTATTACACGCGATGCTCCTCTTCACTGCTCCAGTTCCAAACACCTTGGCCATCCTTCCACCCTTCACTCTTCCTACGTTCCTCCCTTGTAATAAGCCTTGGCATGTGCTAGTCCTTTCACCCTCTTTCCTTGTATTCCCCAGGTTCACTTCTACTAGTGTTTTAGACCTCACAGTAAATGCCAGGTCCTGTGGCCTCTAATGAGGCCAAAGTCCCTGTGGACTTCTCTTTCCTGAAATGCTTGTCAAGATCACACACTTGCATTTGGTTCATTGGATATGCAACCAATCCCATGACTATAAGCTCCCCAAGGGCAAGGATAAGTCTGGTTTTAGCTGTACCACATCCTGAGCATCCAGCGTGGTGCCTGCCCTCAGAGGATTCTGGGAAAAGCAACCCTACGCACTGGCAGAGATGGTGGATTCTGCCATCAAACCTGACCACCGCCCCCTGCTGACTTGAGATCACGAGTAGGTCACTTAATGTCTTTGCACCTCTGTTTTCTCATCCACCTAATGAGAATGGGAATACCCATGTCATCTTCCTCAAAAGGCTGTTGTGAGAGCTAAATGAGCTAATGTGGGCAAAGTGATTAGAAGGGTCCCAGGTAGAAAGCAAGGTAAGTTCTCAAGGAATGCTGGTGTTAGAATGATTATTACTCATTGAGTGAACAAAATGGTGGATTGCCTTGCAAACCGAATATGTCCAAGTTTCTTCAGCATTTCTTTTTACCATCTCTAGCCTGAGGCATCTTACTCTCACCTTCTATTGGGGAAAATTTTCACAGACCACACTGGCAAACTGAAACTAGAATGACACAACTCCATCTCATTAATTCGAGACTCTTTACTGTTCCTATCGGAGAAGGCAATGGCAACCCACTCCAGTGTTCTTGCCTGGAGAATCCCAGGGACGGGGGGAGCCTGGTGGGCTGCTGTCTATGGGGTCGCACAGAGTCAGTCACGACTGAAGCGACTTAGCAGCAACAGCAGCTTTACTGTTTCTATAGCTACCATGGCCCCATGAGTGCTTTTTAACTTTAATTTCATAAACATATATTTCATGCTGCTATCTTGATATTTTGAGAATTGAGGACAAATGACCACAGAAGTGGAACATTTTGTGCCATGAAAAATCTTACGTGGGTGAAACATGCCCTATTTTCAATGATGAGAAAAGTGACTGACAAAATTCGAATGACCACCACGGTGAGGAGCAGAGCCCAAATCAGGCCTGTTTTGGGGTAGTACAGAACTTTGCATATTTTCCAGCATACACCGCAGATTAAATACTTCAGGCAAAATCACTTTATTAACAATTTCTATTTTACTACAAATCGTTTTGCTTTAAGAAAATATCAGATTTGACATCTTTAAAAGTAGTTTGTGCAAGTTTAAGATAACTATGCACACAGGCTCATAATCAGAGAAAGCAGTGTTATTAGCAAACAAAATTTTAAAGGAACATGCAGGATCTGCACTTACTGCTTTATCTCCCAGGGCTGTTCTGATACTAAGTCTCACTTTAAAAGCATTTTCTGCATCTGCCAGAGAGAAAAAAGACAGCAGTACATGATGACAAAATCCGTCAAAATGGAGCCTGGTAAATCCTAATATTTAAAGCAACTCAAATCAATAGACCCTGGTTCAATTCCTAGGTTAAGAAGATCCTCTGGGAAAGGGATAGGCTACCCACTCCAGTACTCTTGGGCTTCCCTGGTGGTTCAGCTGATAAAGAATCCACCTGCAATGCAGGAGACCTGGGTTTGATCCTGGGTTAGGAAGATCCCCTGGAGAAGAGAAAGGCTACCCACTCCAGTATTCTGGCCTGGAGAATTCCACGGACTCTACATGCTATGGGGTCGCAAAGAGTAGGACACAATTGAGCGACTTTCACGTTCACTTTTTTTTTTTTTCCAAATCAACAGAACACAGATTGCAATTAAACTGTCCTTAATACTTCTGAAAGTTTAACTGCAATCATCTTAGATGGTTGAAATTTTTCTTTCAAACTCATAAAACATTCATAGGCTCAAGTTTCAAGCCACAACACATCGGCAGATTTAGAAAAATAAAGAAGTCTTTCAGTCAGAGACTTGTCAATCATTCAGAAAACTGTTAATCTATTTCAAAGTTTCAAGGCTTACGTACCTGGTTGACAGAGATCGGCACGAATAGCAGTTACTAGAAAAAAGAGCAGCCACATTCTTTCAGAGTGGAAAACACAAGGCAAACGGAGGGAAAAAAAATTCACCCTTCACTTAAAGCTGCCTTAGCCATTCTGTGACCCAGATTAGAATATGAGACAAAGAAGCAAGTCACCACCTAAAAGGTTTAATGATTAACCCCGATCATTTGGGTTAATACTTTGATAGAAGCAGCCCATCTCCTGTCAGTTATTTATGAAAATCTGTTTGGAAAACAGATTAGCTGTCCTTCCCAAACTCTACCTCCAAAGAATGTTTTCTCTGCTGACTCAGAAGTTGGAATCCTCCCCGGCCCTTTCTTCTGTTGTCTGGTTAAATGCACAGTGGAAAGAATTAGTCCTTTCTGGAGGTTTACAATGTGAACTCTCTGCCTTCTCAGGGCTGAAATATCTGGCTTACAGATAGACTATCTTAATTTAGGAAACAAACATCACTCCTTTCTATCTCTGGTGAACAAAGGACACCCTTCCAAGACTGGCTTCATCTGACTGTCACCTCCACAGGTAAACATTCAGGAGAGCTTCCAAATCAAAGAGAATGCTTTCGGTCAGCCCTAAGGTCTGGTAGTTGTGTAAAATTAATGACATAGAGCAGTGCTATCCAATGGAACATTCTGTGATGATGGAAATGTTCTATATCTGCAATAATATAGTATGTATACAGCACATATAACGTACTAGCCACTAGGCATAGGTGGCTGTTGAGCACCTGAAATGGGGCTACTGCTGCTGAGAAACTGAATTTGTATTAATTTAATGTAAAAATATGTGGCTAGTGACTATGATGGTCAGTGCAGTTATACAACAGTAATTAGGAACTACCTACCATGAGCTAGGGCTTCCCTGATAGCTCAGTTGCTAAAGAATCCACCTGCAATGCAGGAGACCCTGGTTTGATTCCTGGGTCAGGAAGATCCCCTGGAGAAGGGATAGGCTACCCACTCCAGTATTCTGGCCTGGAGAATTCCATGGACTGTATAGTCCATGGGGTCGCAAAGAGTCAGACACGACTGATCAACTTTCACTTTCACCATGAACTAGCTTCGCTGGACTATTCCTTTAATCCTCAAAACAGTGCCCTTCATTGCTGCATTATAATCATCTTACATACGAGAAAACTGAGGATTCAGTGTTTAAGGCATTGGTGGCAACAGGAGGAGTGGAATGGGTGTCGCTTTACCAGCCTGGGTGACTTACACCTGAACCCTATCTCCACCATGCTGAACCAGACTGTGTTTTGGGTCATCCTTTGTCAAAACGGACATTGTAACAAAATCTCAGAGATGCTCTGAGGACTGTGGCAGTGAGTAGAGAAGAACTGTCCCCTCATGGGCATTCTACAGATACCAATCAAGCCCCCAACAGGCCAGTGTTGGAGCTTTCCTCTCTATCATGGAGCCTCTGCATGAGTTCAGTCCCCAAATTCTACACTGTTGCTTAAAAACCATGAATGGAAAAATCAGATTGGATGACCCCACTATTAAATATAAAATTTGGATTTTTAAAGAAACAAAAAGAAAAATATCAATAACTACACTTCTCATTTCCCCTTCCTGGTTAGGGTGATAGTTTATTATAGATGACACACTGCTGTCAGCTTGGACTGTGAAGAAAGCTGAGTGCGAAAGAATTGATGCTTTTGAACTGTGGTGTTGGAGAAGACTCTTGAGAGTCCCTTGCACTGCAAGGAGATCCAACCAGTCCATTCTAAAGGCGATCAGCCCTGGGTGTTCTTTGGAAGGAATGATGCTAAAGCTGAAACTCCAGTACTTTGGCCACCTCATGTGAAGAGTTGACTCATTGGAACAGACTCTGATGCTGGGAGGGATTGGGGGCAGGAGGAGAAAGGGACGACAGAGGATGAGAAGGTTGGATGGTATCACCGACTCCATGAACATCAGTTTGAGTGAACTCTGGGAGATGGTGATGGACAGGGAGGCCTGGCGTGCTGTGATTCATGGGGTTGCAAAAAGTCGGACACGACTGAGCGACTGAACTGAACTGAACTCCACTTGAGCTTTTCTTCATCTCCTTCACCTCGGTTGCCAGGATACAGAGTCAGGAAAAGTGCTAGAGAGAGACGTGGCCCAGTCTCTCTGGGTTCTGGAATGAACCCCGTCATTCCAGAAATTTCACTATTGGGGGAAATGGAAATTTCCTAAAAGGAAGGGCCTGCATAACTAACCCCTGAAAACAAAGTCAGACTACATGAACTTATCTTAGGAAATGTTAGACCAGATATCGGCATCCTGCAGGGAGGAGGGTGGCAGGGAATAGATAGAGATTGTAACAAAACTGATTATTTGCATATAGTAAAGCCCTGGAGAGGTAAGAATCGGATTCAGACTTGCTTTAGCCTTAAGACTTCATAAAAATATCAAGTATCTCTTTTGCTTTCATTTAGGAGGACTGCAAACAGTAAAACAGTGAACTGTATTTAAGCCATTCATTTGAAAAGAGAAGAAACTCTCTTCTCTTTTGAATTACTATTTCTCAATGTTTGTTGCCTCATTTTAAAAATCAACAGAGACAAGGGCAACAGAAGTTCTGTACAGAAAATACAGAGAAGCAAAAAGAGAAAAGTACAAAATACCTATAATATCACCCATACGGATGACCAGTGTGAATATATTTTAATAGTTGTAACACACGTTCCTTAGCCTTGGATCTTCTTGTGTGTTCCCTTGTGACGCTATTGTCATTTGGTCTCATTGTAGTGGCCCTGTGAGAACACGACAGCATCACAGTGGGAATCACACGGGCCCTTGTCTTCTTCCTCACCCTAATGGGAATGCTGCTCCCCATGGGATCTGGTGAATCTTTTACTTTTTTAAATATAATTATTTATTTATTTTGACTGTGCAGTGTGGCTTGTGGGATCTTAGTTCCCTGACCAGGGATTGAACCCATGCCCTTGACAATGAAAGCACAGAGTCTTAACCACTGAACAGCCAGGGAATCCCCCAGTGAGTCACTTTAAATTTGACATATCGTAAGATAAAAGCATCTTTTATTCCTAACTTACTGAAAACTTCCTTTTGTCAATAAGTGACATTGAATTTTATCACCTGCCTTTTCAATATCTATTAATATGATCCTAGAATTTTTACCACTTGGCATGTTATATTAAAAAATTTCTTTAGGTTGATCCAATCCTTAGATAAGCTTAGTTTGATTACTTCTAACCTGCTTCTGGACTTACTTGCTGTGTTTGTTTTCTTTAGCTTTTAAAATCCATTTTCATAGAAGAATACCATTTAGGTTCCTATTCAAGTGCTGATCCCTTTCCCAGTCCTTACAGTACCACCCTGAAAAATGGTACAGAACGATTTGTAACATTATCTACATTCACAAAGACTTGAAAATGCAGAAGAAATTAAATATTCAGAGTTGAAGAATCTGGACTATATATATTTTGGAGGAAAAGTTCTTAATTTTAAAACTTTCTTATAATGTCATTAATTGCAGGTTTCTTATTTCTTTCCCTTTTCACTGTTTACAATATCAAAGAGAAGCATTCATTTCATTAAGATTTTCCAGTCTTCTCATAGACTGTATACAATATATATCTCATAAAATACTCCATTCATTGTTATAGTCCCTTTATATTTCCCAGTTATATATTCATTTTTTCCTCACTTTTCCACTGTTCTTTCCAGAGATTTACCTACTCTTTTGGTTGGTTAATCAAAGAAGATCTTGCATTTAATTTTTAATTCTTCTGCTTCCTGATTCATCCAACTTTACAGTTATTCTTTACTCTCACCATCATACTGGTTTTGTTGTTCTTTTTATAACTCTTGAACTGGCTAATAGGCTTATTTATTTTTAATCTTTCACAGTTAATATGAAAATATCTGTGGCTATGAATTTTCCTTGGAATATTGTTCTGGCCACATGACATAACAAGTACAAATGCCCAGTGATCTCATTCTATTTTCTAAATAGTCTACAATTACAGCTTTAATTTTTCTATACCCCAGTATTAAGAAAAGCATTAGAAAATTAGAAAAGTATTTGTCATTAGCAGAAGAAACAGCAGCCAAAAATGAAATGATTAAAAATATTGCCTTTTATAGGTCCTGTAAGATGAATAGAAAAAGAAAACGTATAGTGATAAAATAAGATACTGTCAATAACTTGACTTAAAACAAGGTCTGGATCAGTTGGAATGTACTAAAAAAGATTTTAACAACTAAAGAGCTTGAGAGTTTAGTAAAAGTGGTGAACCCAGAACTAGATGCTATCGTTCTTGACTCTCAACATAGTGGGGTTTTTTCTTCCACTTTTCAAAATCTTGCACATACTTAGTCTTTATTTTCGTGCACAATTGTAAGTATTAAACCTCCAGAAAATTCATATCAAACTTGTTCCCTACAATGCTCATTTCAGCAATTTTACAAATAGGAGCTTAATAATTTATCAGTAACAGTGGTAATGATGACAACTAAAGTGGTTTCAAACATTCAGAATATGGCCCTATTACTGCCACTGTTTAGAGTTTCAAGAATGCAGATAAAAAGTTGAGACTACTATTGCCATGAGCAATACAAAAGGCAGAGTCTCCTGAGACAGGAAAGAGAAATTGATTTCTCCGTGCTTTTTCATACTCCACACCACTACTGGAAAGCAGTTTCTCGGCACATAACTACTGATCTGGAGAATGAATTAAATATGAGATCAGATGAAAAGAAAACACATGAGTTGGTCTTTTGACTCACATAAGATGCCTTTTAAAGTTCATCAGAGCTGTAAATGCATGTGACGGATATATGCTCCATTTACCTGCGATAAAACAAGATGTAGTATGGAGGACAAATGCAGCTTTGAAATTGTAACTGATTGCTTCATTGTCACAATCAGGTAATTTGCAAGCCTAGAATAACCTGAATACTGTGAGCTTTCATTTTTTTATCTTTAAATATTTTAACTACTGTTACAGGTCTATCTCAATGATCACTTCTTTTAAGAAATATTTCTTTTCTTTTTGTTATACATTGTTAGCTGTTGTTTGTTGTATACTTGTCCACTCTAACTTTTCATTCTCTGTCCTGTGTTTCCACGGCATTTTGTTCACATTTGCACATGGATCTATTGCCAACATGATTTGCTTCTGGAACCTTCAAATTTTAAGTTCCTGGAGGGCAGGGATTATATTTGGTTCCATTTGCATTTCTCATGGCCCATGAATATTTGATAGTAAAACAGCTGACTTACTTCAGTCACAAATAGGCATTCTAAGGCACTTAAGACCATGGAAATGAAGTATCATGAAGTACACTGCAATTTCTTTGACCATCTCCACCAGAGAAAGACAGTTCCCAGTACTCTGACAAATCAGGAACCCTGAGCTTTGGAAAACTTCTGTCTCTACTCCCAGACCTTAAGCCCTTTTTAGATGAGAAAAAAAATCCAAAGCTATAATATTCGAAGGCTAGTCAAATTTTGTAGGTTAATCAACAACTGTAACTTTATTAACCTTACCTTCTCACCCCCACAGGGTAACAATTTTCAGCTTCAGAGAAAGTTAATCACTAATCTTTAGAAATAAAGATTAATTCAGACAAACTAAGTGAGTATAATTCTGCCAATTTTATATTCCTAAGGTAGCAATTTAAAGAACACTTTCATAAACAGAATGCATATGTGACTGACTGTCTTATCTTGTCCATGAAGACCAATACATTCAAATGAGTCCCACGTACAATGTAAATTGTTGCAGGTACTATAGAAAGCAGGATGCAGATTCTTTAAGAAAATTAAAAAAAAAAGAAAGATGAAAACTCTAATTTGAAAAGATACATGAACCCCAATGTTCACAGCAGCACTATTTACAATAGCCAAGACATGAAAGCAACCTGAATGCCCATCAACAGGCAACTGGCTTAAGACGATGTAGTATAGATACACAATGGTATATTAACCATAAAAAAAGAATGAAATATTGCCATTTGCAGCAACATGGATGGACCTACAGACTATCAAACTATGTGAAGTCAGACAGAGAAAGACAAATATGATATGATAACACTTTTATGTACAATCTAAAATATATTACAAATTAATCTTTATATAAAATAAAGATACTTATAGAAGGCAAATTTATGGTTACCAAAGAAGAGAGGGGGTGGATAAGTAACAAGGATTTACTGCTATTACAGAGAACTATATTCAGTATTTTATAATAACGTATAAAGGAAAATAATATGAAATATATATACATAACTGAATCACTTTGCTGTACATCTGAAACTAACACACTATTGTAAACCAATTATACTTCAATGAAAATAAATAAAATTTTTTTAAATAAGAATTTTTAAAAAATGAGTCCTATGCAATAAAAACAAGATTTTACTGACATAGCCAACACTGCTTGGGTGTTGTATTAAGAGTTTTCTCATGGTTTCAACAAGTCATGATATTTTTTGTCTGGGTAAAAACTACTGTAACCACGCTCTATGGAGTACTATTTTCCATCCTTAAATCTTGTATCTGACTGCCAGTTAGTGTTACCCAATCACATTTAGCCCTGCCACTAGGTACCGTTGTTACCAACCTCCATAAAGAGGTAGAGGGCTTCCCAAGTGGCACAGAGGTACAGAATCCACTTGCCAATGCAAGAGACGCGGGTTCCACCCGAGCTGGGACGATCCCCTGGAGCAGGAAATGGCAACCCATTCCAGTATTCTTGCCTGGAAAATTCCATGGACAGAGGATCCTGGTGGGCTATAGTCCATGGGGCTGCAAAGAGTTGGACACAACTAAGTGACCAAGTATACACGCACAAAGAGGTAGAGAGGCCCTGTATATTTTAGGTTCAGTTCACTTCAGTTACTCAGTCGTGTCCGACTCTTTGCGACCCCATGAATTGCAGCACGCCACGCCTCCCTGTCCACCACCAACCCCCAGAGTTCATTCAAACTCATGTCCATGGAGTCGGTGATGCCTTCCAGCCATCTCATCTGTCGTCCCCTTCTCTTCCTGCCCCCAATCCCTCCCAGCATCAGAGTCTTTTCCAATGAGTCAACTCTTCGCATGAGGTGGCCAAAGTATTGCAGTTTCAGCTTTAGCATCAGTCCTTCCAATGAACACCCAGGACTGATCTCCTTTAGGATTGACTGGTTGGATATCCTTGCAGTCCAAGGGCCTCTCAAGAGTCTTCTCCAACACACAGTTCAAAAGAATCAATTCTTCGGCACTCACCTTTCTTCACAGTCCAACTGTCACATCCATACATGACTACTGGAAAAACCATAGCCTTGACTAGATGGACCTTAGTCGGCAAAGTAATGTCTCTGCTTTTGAATATACTGTCTAGGTTGGTCATAACTTTCCTGCCAAGGAGTAAGAGTCTTTTAATTTCATGGATGCTCTCATTTTCATAACAGCTTAAGCTACCCTCATTCTGGTTGATACACAAAGTACATGAAGTAATCAAAAGATCAAAGTTTTTGCCCTTGTGGCCAGTGACAATGACCTTGATCTTTCTACTTTATGAAATCATCAAAAACTTACAGTAAGAAATATTTTTAAAGACTGCCTAAAAGACATGGATGTAAGACCTCTATTACTACAAATCGGAGATGCCAGATAAGTTTTTGCAACCACTCATCCATCCTGAACCCACAAAAGACACTGTTAATCTATTATAGAACGTTTTACTTCTGAGCCCGGTCTCAATCACAAAACTCCAATGCAGTTATTTAGTCAGTCGACACGTGAGTTGAAACTTACTTGCCATCATGGGGAATAATGATCTTAACGCTGCCCTGACTAAGCCATACCATTAAGGGTCTGTGATCTCAAATAAACAGGAAAGTGTGGGTGGTTCACAGAATTGATTTAATGAACTGTGCTTTGTTACTATGGCAACAGTTTACATTGAGGGGATCTGTATGAAATTCTTTAAGACACTTGCGTCCTACTTAGTTCATAGCATCATTATGATGAGAAATTAGGATTTCTGTTGGGACTAAACATCAAGAAAAACTGTGCATCTCAAAAACAAACAAATGAACCTGCAGGGCATTATGCTAAATGAAATAAGCCAGACAGAGGAAGCAAATACCTTATTATCTCACTTATACGTGGAATCCAAAAACACACACACACACAAACCTGAACTCACAGATTCAGAGAACAGATTGGGGGTTGCCAAAGGCAGGGGGTAGAGGTGGGTAAAATGAGTGAAAGTACTCCGAGTTAGGCTTCAACAGTACATGAACCGAAAACTTCCAGATGTTCAAGTTTGATTTAAAAAAGGCAGAGGAACCAGAGCTCAAATTGCCAACATGCTGGATCACAGAAAAAGCAAGAGAATTCCAGAAAAACATCTACTTCTACTTTATTGACTACACCAAAGCCTTTGACTGTGTGGATCACAACAAGCTGTGGAAAATTCTTCGAGATGGGAATACCAGACCACCTCCCCTGCCTCCTGAGAAATCTGTATGCAGGTCAAGAAGCAACAGAACCAGACATGGAACAACAGACTGGTTCCAACAGACTGGTTGGAAAAGGAGTACGTCAAGGCTGTATGTTGTCACCTTGCTTACTTAACTTGTATGCAGAGTACATCATGCGAAATGCTGGGCTGGATGAAGCACAAGCTGGAATCAAGATTGCTGGGAGAAATATCAATAACCTCAGATATGCAGATGACACCACTCTTATGGCTGAAAGTGAAAAGGAACTAAAGAGCCTCTTGATAAAAGTGAAAGAGGAAAGGGGAAAAAGCTGGCTTAAAACTCAATATTCAAAAAACTAGATCATGGCATCCAATCCCATCACCTCATGGCAAACAGATAAGAGAAACAATGCAAACAGTGACAGACTTTGTTTTGGGGGGCTCCAAAATCACTGAAGATGGTGACTGTAGCCATGAAAATCAAAAGATGCTTGCTCCTTGAAAGAAAAGCTATGACCAACCTAGACAGCATATTAAAAAGCAGAGACATTACCACAAAGGTCTGTCTAATCAAAGCTATGGTTTTTCCAGCAGTCATGTATGGATCTGACAGTTGGACCATAAAAAATGCTGAGTGCCAAAGAATTGATGCTTTTGAACTGTGGTGTTGGAGAAGACTCTTTAGAGTTCCTTGGACAGCAAGGAGATCCAACCAGTCCATCCTAAAGGAAATCAGTCCTGAATATTCACTGGAAGGACTGTGCTGAAGCTGAAGCTCCAATACTTTGGCCACCTGATGCAAAGAATTGACTCATTGGAAAAGACCCTGATGCTGGGAAAGAGTGAAGGCAGGAGAAGTGGATGACAGAGGACGAGATGGTTGAGTGGCATCACCGACTCGACGTGAGTTTGAGCAAGCTCCGGGAATTGGTGATGGACAGGGAAGCCTGGCATGATGCAGTCTATGGGGTCACAAAGAGTCAGACAGGATTGAGCGACTGAACTGAACTGAATGAAAAGCTACAAACTTATTTATAAAGTAAATAAGTCATAGGGATGTAATGTACAGAAAGGTGACTGCAGTTAACAACATCGCGTTGTATATCTGCAAGTTGCAAAGAGAGTGAATCTTAAAAGGTCTCATCACAAAAATCTGTAACTATGTGTGGATGTTTATTAGATTTACTGTGGTGATCATTTCACAATTATATCAATATTGAATCATTATGTGTACCCCTGAAACCAATATATTGTAATATGTCAATTAAATCTCAATTTTAAAAAGAGAGGCATTTACCAAGTCCTCTTCCACTATAACCAACCCCGTTACCACATCTTAGCTAATTTTCTCTTCAATTCTTATCCCATCCAAACCCAAGCTGGGAAACCTCAGGCTATAAGCTCCTTGAAGTCTCTCTTGGCACTGGAAGATAGTACTCCATAAATATGATTTCAGTGCATGAATAACTGAATGGCTAATGCAAAGTGTTCTTCCCCTAGAAGGGGAAGACAAAGATTTGTGGACAGGAAGGGGGGGGGGGGGAAGCTGGTAATAACCTCTTTAATCTTTTCTCTGTGAACCCAGAATTGTAAATCGAGACAGTAAAGACCTCTCGAAGAAGGGGTCCACACGCATAAATCTAAGTGTGGTGTTATCTTCACAGGCCCTACACAGCAGGAGGGCACTAGGTACCTTTAAAAAGTCGAAGGAGACATTAGGAAGTAGAGGAGTGTGCTTAATCCATGCAGCCCGCTATTTAAACTCGGTTGGTGAGCTGGTACGAACATAGTTTCAGTTGGTCCTCAGTTACCTTTCCTACCCTGTTTCTGCTCTTGGAGTTGTGGTGTTTGGAACCCGGAGAAATATGAAGCAAACCTATTTTAAGGCGAGAAGCAGAAACCTGCAAGTTCGTTTCACCCTGTAAAAGCCGCCAACATCTAGCTCTGAGAGACCTGGACGATTTCCTCCAGAAATTCGTAAGCTCCGCCCGCTTCTCTGAGGCTTCTCAAGATCAGGCTCGGCCAAGAAGGGGACAGCAGGGGGCGTGGATCTGCCAAGAGTGTAACCAGAAATGGATGTCCTGGGAATCCAGGGAGTGGCCACGACGGAATACAGGGAAACGCGCGTGCGCGGAGTTAGTGTGATCAACGAACACGTCAGGCTCATGTGGTGCGGCAAGGAACTGAGGGACCGGCCTTGACACCGTGGGAAGGAGCGTCAGCGACGGGCACGTCGGGAGGGGAGTGGCCTAGGAGTAGCACAGAGGCGTGACCTGAAAACGTTGGACTCAATCGGAACGTGAGGGGCGTGGCAGAGTCGTTCATAAGCGCAAGACAGAGTCGGTCGAGCCTGCGGGGTGTGAGCTCAGGCAGAGGGCAGATAAACTATCAAAGTGGAGGCAGAGACATAAGCACAAAGGGAGTGGCGTGGTGTCAGCTCAACAAACATGACCCGAAGGAGAAAAAGAATGTGAAAGGATTCTGATCAGTGTCGGTGGGGAGGAGTGGCGTATGAGACGCGAGTGACGTAACAGAAAGGCGGGCCCTGGTGTAGGCGCAGCGTAAGGACGTACCGTGAACGTGGCCGTGGATGGTCTGTGGGGGCGTGGCTTTGACGCTCTAAGGTGTGCGACAAAGATGGCCCTGCTCCAGGGAAGGGTGGGTCCAGGCAGAGGCCAGAGGCGGGACCAACTTACCGCACAGGCTCCTTACCGCGGCTGGAAGCCCGGAGCGATGGCAGCAGGGGTATAGTCAGGGAGAAGCGCAGGTGGAGGGCTGGGCGGAGAAGAGTTTCGGGCTCCGACACGGGGAGTGTGGCCGGGGGCGGGGGAGGATTTCCGGCTTCGTCGGGACGTGGGCGGAGCGCGCGGGGCCGTGACGTGGGGTAAGCGAAATGACGTGTTGCGGCGTGAGGGGCGTATCTAGGCGACAGGGGCCGTAGACAAGATGGCCGCACGCATGACCCTCGCATCCCGGTGGCAAACAGAGGGGTTTCCGCTCTGGGAAATCTTCGGATAAGGTCGGGCGGTTAAGTGGAGCGTGGGCGCAGGGAAGCGTTACCTAGCAGAGAGAGCAGGGATCCTTTTCTACACATTACCACGCGCTGCAGTGGGCTCCGGACCCGGGAAAGCTTTTGGCCCCTCTAGAGATGGCCAGTCCCGGCGGGGCTCCTCTGTTGGACGGAGGAGAAGGAAGCAGGAAATCACTCCTTCCCTCCTCTAATCCTGTTCCACTGCTATGAGAGTCGCCAGAGAACTACACCCCCTCCCTTAGAGTTTTGTGCATTTAAAAGTAGAACAGGTGTCCCAGAGAGTTTGGGAAGTGAGGGGCTGGCAGTTTCAGTGATCGAGTCCTACCAAACTGGGATTCAGTCATACCTGCATTGTTGATCTCCCTGACTATGCCAAGGGCTACGGACAGATTAACAACCACCCTCAGAGCAGAGGATCAGCAGCTATGTCTTGTGGCCATATCTAAGCCTTCTCTACTCAGTTCTTCTGTTGTTTTTCTTTTGTGTCCAGTCCTGGAGCTAGAGGGGAAGAGTCTACCAAATACAGATGTTGTTGGTGGCTGTGATTCTTTGTGGCATGAGTTAAGAGCTACTGCTCTCAGACTTCTCTTGTGGTCCAGTGGTTAAAACTCCAAGCTTCCATTGCAGGGGGCACGGGTTCGATCCCTAGTCTGGGAAACTAACGTGCAGGGAGGCCCAAAAATAAAGTAAAAGATACTGCTCTAAGGATGCTGGAAATTCCTTGTTATTAATGTAATTTCCTCTTGTTTATTTTTGTTGAAAAGCGTGAAAAACATGGGGAGATAACAAAGATGTGTTCACCATATGTTGAGTAGGATTCATTCTCTGTCAACCACTGTAAACTGCATTGCTTTCTGCTTCCCCTTTTTCCTTTGCTGACAACCTGGTCATCTTCACTGTGCTGTTTAAAATTCTTGATGGAATATGGAGGAAGCTCGGGAATCTGGTGAAAGCTTTCACCCTACCCATAAGCTGCCCCTGCACATCCCTCAGAATGGTCTCTATTCTCAGCCTGCATTGAAGTCCACAGCTTACCAAAGTTCATTCATCTCCTGCTTTCCCCTCTCCCTGCTTAGGGCCCTAATAAAGAGCTACACTGTTCCTGAGTATCTTGGAAATGAAAACCTTTCAACTTTCTAAGGCTTTCCTACTTTACTCAGAAATTTAAACTCAATACCAGGTCTAAAAATTCATCTAAAGGCCGAAAGAAGCAAGAGCACCGTTGCTGTGCTTGTGCACATCTGCCCTGATGTTCCTGGAGCCAGGCAAAAGGCTGCCACCACTTATACTTGGAGTACAATAAGAGTTGAGTTCCTTTTGACTAAATATGAATACTGAGGACTTCTGATGGAAAGAGGGAAAATCCACTGGAGCAATTAGTTGCAGCACACTAAACAATTATAAACTTAACCTTTGATAACCCCATATTGGGATCATACTCTGAAAGAAGTGAGTCAGAGGAGGAAGCAGATCTTTCTCAGTCAAGATAAGGAAACATATAATTAAAATTTCAGAGAACTGGAAAAGGCTATCTTCCTTTCTAAATCAGAAGGCAAAAAGTCAACAGTCCATTTGATAAGAATCAAGAAATTTGTTTTCAACGTAGTAATAACCTTTAGTTGGGTTTTTTTTTTCTGTTTTGCAAAGTATAAATGGCTTAATCAGGCAGAGTTAGAGAGCCAAGGCATTTAATAACTAATCTACAGATTATTTAAAAGGGTTTTGGAATCTATTTTCATTCATGGATTTCTGTCTGCAAAACAGCAGATAAGGAAGGTGTAAGTAAAATCTAAGAACATAAATAATAATAGCAAAGGGGATGTAGCACAGAAAGCTTACCTTCCCTGGGGTCCATCCATGTCATGGGCACATCTTTCTGTGCCTATAAACAAAATACAGCTTGAGAATACTGTACATTTATACATTCCAGGATTCACCCGTGGCCTATTTAATAATGAGTATTAGTTTACTTTTAATGCTAAATTTTGCAGTTTAGGTACAAATTCATAAACATTTTTCTGATAAGGATCTTTCTGAAGCATATATCTTGACATAAATAATCTCTTGTTACAGGTATTGTAGCCTGTGCTGTGCTTAGTCACTCAGTTGTGTCCGACTCATTATGACCCCATGGACTGCAGCCCATCAGGCTTTTCTGTCCATGGGGATTCTCCAGGCAAGAATACTGGAGTGGGTTGCCATTCCTTCCTTGAGGGTATCTTCCCGACCCAGGGATCGAACCTAGGTCTCCCACATTGCAGGCTAAATTTTCTATTCGGATTTCCCTGGAACCCTCCTTGCCCCTGACCTTTCATGCTCCCTTCCTTCCTTGATTGCATTTGACTTCCTTTTCTCTAGGCCTCCCTAATCACTCCATTTTGTTAGTCTCCCTCTAGACACCTGTTACCCCTGGGGGAGGGGATTTTGTTTCTCTTTCTAGCCTCACGTCTCCTGAGCAGCAGCGCTGCATTGCCAACTCTTCCCAGACCTTTGCTCTCGCCTGCCCCTGCCCCAGCACCTCAAAATCCAGTAGGGTTAGCAGTAAGAGCACCATCTTTCCCTCGCCCGCTGTGCCAGGTTCTGTTTCTCTGTTCAGGGATTCATCCTCATTCTACCATGAGTTAGACTATTCTACCATATTCTCTCAGTTGAATTACTGGAATTTCATTTCAAACTCCACATACCCAAATCTGATCTATGGATTTCCCACCCAAAACCTTTTCCACACACAGCCTTCCCATCTCAGTTCATGGCAACTCCATCCTTGCAGTTGTTTAGGCCAAGAATCTGCCAGTCTTCCTTGACTGCTTTCCTTCACATCTTACAGGCTGTGTCCCCAAGATACGGCCAGTGCCCAACCACTTCCCACCACGTTCACTGCAGCATCCTTAGTTGCAGCCCTTGGATTATCCTGAATGGAGTCCCTGCTTCTTTTTTCAATTCTGGTCATTTTCCAATAGGCCACCCTGAATGATATTTTTAAAATGTATATCAGATTAAATTCCTCCTCTACTCCAAAAACCTCATTGTGTTCCCATTTTGCATAGAGCAGTAGTTCCCAATCAGAGGTGACTCCTGTTCTCCAGGGGACATCTGCAATGCCTGAGGATATTTTGGGTTGTCACAGTTGGATGGAGGGTACCACTGGTATCTAGTAGGTGGAGACAAAGGATGCTTCTAAACATGCTACAGTGCAAAGACCAGTTCTTAACAACAGACTTGTCTAGTCAAAAATGTCAACAATGCCTAGGCTGAGAAACCCTGAGAAAGAACTTTTACAGTGGCCTAGATGCCTTCTTGATACAGCATCCACTGCCTCTGGGCCTCATCTCCTACCACCCTCCTCCTGGGTTACTCCACTCCTACCATATTTACCTCCCCCTTCCCCATACAAACAATCTGAACGATGTTTTCCACATGATCGGGACCTCTGTTGTTTATGGCTTTGCCTCTTCTGTCCTGCCTCTAGGTTATTAGGTTTCTGCAAGCTACTGGAGAGCTGATCAAGATTTTAAGCTAAAGATGGTGGTGATGAGTTACCTGAGGGTCATTCTTCAAGCCTCTCCATGCAAGACACTGTGGAGAAGGTTCCAGATTCCGAGGTCCACGCCTGCAAGGCCTTGCAGCCTCTACACCTGCACTTACAAATCCCGGAACCGAGTCTGTGAGTACACGGCTGCCTGGACAGAGCGGAAGCCTGGTTGTCTCCTAAGAGTCACGTGTGTTGAGTGTGTGCAGCTCTGATGTCAGTGGCATTCCAGACTGGGATTAGATGCCTTGAGGAGAATACCCCATTATTTCTCTGTTTGTTAAAATATGAGAAGTTTCTTCCCTAACTTTATTGAGCTACAGCTGACCTAAGTCTGAGGTACACATCATGATGATGTAGTCTGGAACGTTCCATCTCTCATTAGAAATTGCAGAAGAGTTACTTGTAGCTGACCACCTGGCCCATGTGTGCTTCGCTGTGACCCCGCAGATCAGGGGAGGTGGCAGATGGTCTTCCCTGACTCCACGGCACTGCTGCCATGGGGGTGGCTCATTCTGTGCTGTTGGGGCTGGACTGTGCGCTGCAGATGTTGCATGGCATCCCTGACTGTCTCAAGACCTCCCTAAAGGTCCCCTGGAGGCAAAGGGACACTGGCACAGAACCCCTGGGATGATAGGAGAGGATAATGTGTGTGATGGTGGAGACATGAGTTTAATGCACTGGTTAAGTGTATCTGCCAAATAGTTATTTTCTATATTTTCCACCATTCACAGTGAATTCACACAGTTTTCCAATGTTGGTTTGCTTCCATATTGTAGGTTTCTCAACTTTTCTCCCTTGGGTTTATTCTCTCTGACCTTATTTGCACATTAAAAAAGGAATTTATGAGAATGCCAGTCTAGCTAAATCCATTGCCTTGAAACTGCTTCATATATATATTTTTATTCTAAGTTTATTTTGTTTCTTCCATCACTAACTGTGTTCTCATTAAACTGAACTGGCCTGAGTCATAATAAATTTCTGGTTGCTGGGTGTGGCTTCCTACCAGCAAGCCCACATCCTCCCCAGAATGGCTTCTTCTCAACACTGGTACTTTGCAGTCTAAGGCTAAAAATGGAAAAAAGTAGTCATATTTATCTAGTTACTAAATCTTGTGTGTGAGGGTATTCCTTATTTTCTTGTTTGTTTATATTTACAGAAAGTATTTCCTTTTTCTATTTACACAATGATGAAAGTAAATCAAGTATGCTCATGTCTTTAGGACAGTTTGCTCCTTTTAGTGCTGACAAAACCCCAAAAGTAGTGGCTTAGGTAGGTGGGGTATTCTGTCTGTTTTTCAATAAACATTTTTTATATTTATTTTTATTTATTTGGGTTTTAGTTGCAGCACTCGGAATCTTTGGTTGCAACACACGGGGTCCTTTTTGAACAGCATGTGGGATCTAGTTGGAAATTGGAAATGCAAGATCTTAGCCAATGGACCACCAGGGAAGTCCCAGGGGGACTTCTTTTGGTTAATTTCCCACATCAGATGAAATGTTCTTATTTGTTACTTACTAGAGGAAACAGGTGAGACTCACTGTTTGATTGTAGTTTTCACATATTACACTGTCCCTCCTTGTTTCACCCAGGAGAATATTGGTCTTTGGTGCCCTGGGCCACTGAGCATGTCCTGTTTGGATATCCTAGTCCCTCATCATTTGGTTAGGAAGACAATACTCGTGGATTCTGGAAGCTTAGTACCCCAGAGGAAGGCCCAATACCCTTGTGACCCAAGACCACTAGGGGTTAGTTAATGTTCAAAGTTGTTAGCGAGCGCCTCCCACACAGTGAGAACTCAGTGCTGGCAGCTACCTCCAGTACCACAGTTGTCACGTCATCACCACCATCATCATGTCATATGCTCAGCAGCCCCCTCAGATGTCTGACCATTTTTAGGATCTGGGGAGCACAGCGAGGACTGACTGAGGAGGAGGGTGATGG
This sequence comes from Capricornis sumatraensis, assembly GCF_032405125.1. Lineage (NCBI taxonomy): Eukaryota > Metazoa > Chordata > Mammalia > Artiodactyla > Bovidae > Capricornis > Capricornis sumatraensis. The sequence continues at coordinate 131,841,845 of NC_091092.1, read as the reverse complement.
CAGATCGAGAAGCAGCATTTCACTGGGGCCTGTGCCCCATGCTCTACCTTCATTCCCCATCAGCCCCAGGGAATCACTGGTGTCAGCTCAAACTGCTATTTGCTGTGCTCTCAAGCTACAGACAGTAAATATTCACAGTCCTAACCCTGCAGACTGGTCATATGATAAAATAAAGCTAAAAGCCTGCACCAATTACCCAAAATGAAAAGAAAATCAATTACATTTCATGTATCATCTAGTGAAATTTAGCCTAATTTTTTGTCTGACAAAAAACATTTAGGTATGAGATCTTAGACCATTGGGAAATAGGTTTAATAATACTAATTTTTAATTTAATGAAATATAAAAAATATAATCTAGAATGGAAATGGTACAGATTTGTTACTGTTCTATTGATTCTTAACATTTGTGATCTCCCTAGTTTTAGACAGAAGAGGAACATTTATTTTTAAAACAAATTGGAATAGAATAGCAATGTATAAAATGTAGCTATTAGCCACATGTATGTATTTACATGTAAATAATGTATTCAGATTGTATGGCCACCTGTGGAAATTTCCATTAGCAGAGAAACTTCTATTTGACAGGACTGGTCTATTTTATAACTGAACTATGTTAGAAAACTGTTCTATTATTTCTCTAATTTCGAAGAACACTAATAAAGCCTGGAGAAAAGCTTGTTTTGCAGTGTCTTCACAAAGAATTCCATTATTCCCCTGATAATATGGGCTGGGATACCCAGACTATATTGTTTTCCATTAACTTTCAAATTATCTTGAGATACAATGGATGCATTAAGAACCTTTTGGATTTAATTAACAGCCTCAGGGGTATCTGCAGCTACAGAGCACTAGCAAAAAGCCCTAAACTGACCACCAGGAAACATGGGCCTTCGTCTGCTGTAGGTAACTGCATGTGATGCTGTGGTTACCTGGGCTCAGCGTCAAAGTGCCTCTTACAGCCCTGATGCTCTAACAAGGCAGTCTGTGATTCTGTGACCATCCTCAACAAAGTCACATGGAGGGTCCCTGTGTATACCCTCACTGCAGTAGACCTAGGCCTGCTAGGATGGTGTTCAATTTGATGAGGAAATAGCACATCTCAAGAAAAAGGACAGTACAGGGCAAGGCACAGGAGAAAAGGTTAATGACGGTATAGAGCAGTGATGTCCAAAAGATATATAATGCAAGCCACATGTACTCTTCTTATTTAATAGTCACACTAAGTGAGGGATAAAGAAACAGGTCAAATGCTGAGGTGGCACAGTGGTAAAGAATCTGCCTGCCAATGTAGGAGCCACAAGAGATGCAAGTTTGGTCCCAGGAAAGAACCTTCTGGGGCAGTAAATGGCAACCCACTCTAGTATTCTTGCATGGAAATTCCATGGACAGAGGTGTATGGTGGGCCTTCAGTCCATGGTGTCGCAAAGAGACACAACTGATCATGCACACATGTGCATAATATACTCAATATATCCAAAATATTATCACTGTAACATGTAATCAATATAAAAATTATTAGTGAGGTAGTTTACATGAGTAAGTCTTCAAAGCCCAGTGGGGTATCCTATACCCTACATTTTCAGCACATCTCACTGACTGACCAATGGGAGTAACCTGGCAAGGTTCTGGAATAGCGTGGCAAGACCAGAGTTTGGGAAGGATGAGAAATAAAATTAGATGGGCATGGTGGGTTCCTAATATGAAAACCTTGGTGCCTGGACACAGAAGTTTGAACTTCACATAGTCTTTAACATGGGAACAACATAATAAAGGTGGTAATTTAGGAAAATTGATGGATGGCAAAACATAGTAGAGGGTAGTAATGTTGCAGGAAAGGGGACCCCTTCCAGGGCCTGAAACTGGGCTCTTGTCTAACACATAGAAAAGAACTGTCCGAGGAGACACGTGCTGACAAAGCAAGAGATTTTATTGGGAAAGGGCACCTGGGTGGAGAGCAATAAGGGTAATGGAACCCAGGAAAACTGCTCTGCCGCGTGGCTCGCAGTCTCAGGTTTTATGGTGATGGGATTAGTTTCCTGGTGGTCTTTGGCCAATCATTCTAATTCAGAGTCTTTCCTGGTGGCGCACACATCGCTCAGCCAAGATGGATGCTAGCGAGAGGGATTCTGGAAAGTGGACGGACACCCAGTGTTTCCTTTCAACCTTTCCCGAATTCTTCCGGTTGGTGGTGGCTTATTAGTTCCGTATTTCTTATCAGCATCTCCTGTCATAAAACACCTTATGCAAATGGTTACTATGGTGCCTGGCCAGGGTGGGCAGTTTCAATCAGTGTGCTTCTCCTAACAGTAACAGAGGAGGAAAAGTGAGCAAAAGGACTTTTCTTCGAGGAAAAGTGTATGGTGTAGGGGCGTAAACTAGGCTGGTGGTCATGGGCTGGGCAAAGAAGAGAGAAACCTCAAAGATCCTTAAGGAAAAAACAATGTGCTCAGCAGAGTGAAAGGAAATAAAGGTAAGACAGGAATGAACCTGAAAGGTTGTTGCTGAGCCTTGAAAGACGCCAGGATTCTTGGCCTCCAGAGGAGACGAATTTAATCCAGAGCCAGTGACGAGGCTTGACTGCTCAGAGCTTTTGTGTAATAAAGTTTTATTAACGTATAAAGGAGATAGAGAAAGCTTCTGACGGAGACATCAGAAAGGGGCAGAAAGAGTGCCCCGCTGCTAGTCTTTAGCAGGAAGTTATATACTTACTAGCAGGCTGCTAATAGAGAAAGGAAATGTCTCAAAACTGAGTGGCATCAGGCACATCACCCACAGCATCCATTTTGAGATAGCACTGGCACAAGGTGAGTCATCCCAGGCCTTAAAACGACTGACATGAATCTTGACGAAAGGCAGGTTTCCAAGTAAATACATAGTCTTATTAACACAGCTTAAGAGAACATTTGCATGAGTAAAACATACTGGTTTGTCAAGTGGGTTCTGAGTCTTAAGCAGAATAGACCTGAAGAAAGAGGGAGTCTAAGATAAATACATAGTTCATTAACATAGCTTAAGAAAAACATTTCCATAAGAAAAACACATTGTTTGCTTAGCTCAAGGTTTGAGAAAAGTTAAGTTCTGGTGGAAACAGGTGTTGTCATGGCAACACAGAATTTTAAAGGAAACCACCTTTTAATTTTGTATAGAGAAGGGAAAAACATCTGACTTGTAGTTTGTTTCTTCCTGCTGCTTTAGAGAGAGAAAAAATGACACTTGCAGCCTATTTCCTCCGTTTTGGGGGCCCTAGCCTTCCTGCCTCTTACCCTCTCAAACCCTTCCCAGAATGGTCTTTATTTTGTACATTTAGTCCACAAGCAGTGATTAAAAGCCAGCTAGCGGGGAACTAGAGGGGCAGCAGATAAGTATGCATACATGCATATAATTATCATTATACCTGTGTAATAAACGTTTGGAAGGAAAAGACCAGAATGCAATGATTAATAAGAGAGGATTGTTTAAGAGGATAATCAGAGAGGTATGGAAATGACACTTGCTGAAGAGGTGAGAAGCCAAAAATAGGAGCCAAACCTGAACTGAATGAGGGGAAGTTGATTTCTGAGGAGGAATAGGAATAAAGGGGCTAAGGCAGGCATGATGCTGAAAGACGGACACCTCAGAGGCAGGAGCCAAAGGTAGTACAAGCACAAAGTCAAGCAAAGCCAGGACCAGTCAGGGACACAAGGACTAAAGGCGAGCACATCTTCACTATGGGATCTAGAGGGATTGTGTTGCTCTTAGCACATTAGTGAACTGTTCCTAATGACAGTGTGGTGTCACCCCTTAAACCCTGGTTGACGGAATCACTAGCTCTGTTTATTTCATTTTCCCCACAGAAGAAGCTGGAAACACAGGCTCCATTAGCGCATATAATCACCTTCCTGCTTGGAGGGAAAGTCTGAGCAATTACCAAGAAATAATTTTAACTTTTACTTTGTTAGAATGCAGGAAGAGAGAAGAGAACAAAAATGTGAATTTATCTTTAGTAAAACAAGCCCTGGGCAAAAGCTGGCTTCACTAAGAAGACGGTGACCAAAGGTTCTCTGATAGTTGTGGGGGGTGGTCTGGGTTCCTAAAGGAGGAGGTGAGTGGGAGAAAGCCTGGAAGCTAAACTTGGGAACTGAAGGGCGTGAATTGATAGGAGTGTTACGACCATAAAAGAGCCACTGAAGCAACAGGCCTGGTTTCCTCAGGCTGCTGTTTCTGTGGGTGAGGGAGAAGATTCTAGGCATTTCTTGAACAAAGTGGTGGCCAATTAAAGATGAAACAGGGCATCGTCTTAGGCATCTGCTCATCATTCCTGTCTTCCCTAGTCTCCATGGGAGACAGACCCTCACCAGCTGGTTTTGAAGGGTGTAAATGCTCAAAGCCTCAGCCTCCCTCTGGGCATCTCAGAGGGGAAATGATGTCAGGCCTCTGCTGGCGGTCAGCTTTAAGACTGACTCAGGCCTGTTCTGGGGGTTTCTGAAAGCTTTAAAATACCAAACTAAAAACCTACCAAATACAGCTTTTTAACCCAACAATAGCATTTGGATAATCCATGCTCAGATTAAAGGGCATTTATCAAATTAGGAGCTACAGGGGGGAGGAAGACATGGCTCCTGCCTGCAAAGAATCTGCATTCCAATCCAATAATAATATGATTATATGGTGCCAGTTCCCTCCATTTTTCACTTTAGATTTCTGAAACAGAAAGTTCTCCTGCGCTCAAGTAAGTTCTTGTTCTTCAGAAGTTACTTTATACTGAGGGAGAAAACCCAAAACGTTGGGTTCAGACCTCTCTGGAGAAGAGATGATCTGCAGTATGTGAAAAGCTGAGCAGAAAAAAGGGAATACCCTGAGTTTGCCTATTGCTTTTGGCTCTAGACCAAGCTTTCTCAACTTTGGCATTACTGATATTTGGGGGCATGTAATTCTTGTGAAAGCCCGTCCTGCTACTGTGGAGGATGTTTAGCTGCATCTCTGGCCTCTACCCACTAGATGGCAGTAGCACCCTCCTCTAGTTGGACAACTGAAAAGTGTCTCCAGACATTGCCAAATGTCTCCTGGGGTCCCCATAGCTCCCTCCTGTGAGAACCACTAGTCTAGAAACTGCCTTGGCACGCTCTTTGTCTATACTGTGGGCCACTTGTAGGATCCCGCTTGGGGCAGCTATCTCAGGAAGAGAACCATCTCCCGTGTAAGAGGAAACCGGAGGCAAGCTTGTTTTTTTTCTGACAAGTGGAGTACCAGTGACCCTGCCATGCACAGAGGGGTTTGACTGGGCAGCAGCTGCCTTGTCACTTTCTCAAATCCTCAGGCTCGTTCTCAGCGGTGGGATGAGGTACAGAGGGGCATTGGTCATGATTTATCTCAATTCATATTTTGTCTGGTTTTCCTGTTGGTCTTGGTTCTGCCCATCCATGCTGCTTCTAAAGGGCAGAGACCTGGACAACCTGAATTATACACATGGAGTCTGTCTATCACATGTGCATGCTGCTAAGTCACTTCAGTCGTGTCCGACTCTGTGTGACCCCATAGACGGCAGCTCACTGGGGTTACCCCCGTCCCTGGGATTCTCCAGGCAAGAACACTGGAGTGGGTTGCCATTTCCTTCTCCAATGCATAGAAGTGAAAAGTGAAAGTGAAGAGCTCTCTTTATTATAAGAAATTTGTTGAGATTTATCAGAGACTTGCCACAAAGACCTGGCGCTTGAGTCTGGTAGAAAAATCAGCACTGGTGATGCCGTGTGAGACAGAGTGTGCATGTACCCCTGAACTTACAGTGTCATAGCTACGCATGTGACAGACAGAACTCCAGGGACCTTAGCAATGGTAACGTCTGGCCAGGCTTTGCAGGATGTCTGCCTAATCCTCACAGCTGGCTCCCATAAGAGGTGAACTCAGAGGACACGCCTACGTGGGCCCATATGATCCCCACAGTGAGGATTCCAGCTAGTGGGCCTCTCGATGACAGTCCCATGGTGCACCCCCTCTGGGAGAAAGTGGACCTGGCCCCGGCGGGTGAGCGCCAGTCGCCCATCAACATCCGCTGGATGGACAGTTTCTACGATCCTGGCTTACAGCCGCTCACCATCTCTTATGACCCGACCACCTGCCTCCACGTCTGGAATAACGGGTACTCTTTCCTCGTGGAATCTGAAGATTCTGCAGATAAATCGGTGAGAGCCAGAGCCGTGGTCTCATCTGGAGTTAAAGGGACAGCTTCATGTCAGCACAGGCCACATCACACAGAAGTCTCTTGGTAGCAGTGGTATGGGACTCATTGGACTTACTTCTTTTTTTCATTGTGAAATACACATAACATGAAATTTACCATCTTAGCTTTTTTTTTTAAGTGTACAGTTCAGTAGTATTAACTACAGTCACACTGTTGTATGACCATCACCACCATCCATCCTTATAACTCTGTACCTATTAAATAATAACTGCTTATTCCCCACCCCCCACTCCTCCAGCCCTTGGCAATGAACATTTTACTTCTGTTTCTATGAATTTTGACTATTGGGTGCCTCATTTAAGTGGAATCATATAGTATTTGTCTTTTAATGAGTGGATGATTTCATTGAGCATAATGTTTCAAGGTTCATTCATATTGTAATGTGTATAAGAATTTCATTCCTTTTAAAGAGAAATAATATTCCACTGTATGTACAGTTAATCCTTAGACAACACAGAGGAGCACCAACCCTCTACAAAAGTGAGAATCCAAATGTACCTTAAAGCCAGCCCTCCATATCTGCAGTTCCTCTGTATCTGCAGAGCCACGCAGCTGCAGATTATGTAGTACTGGCATATTTACTTAAGGAAAAAAAAAATCCAAGTATAAGTGGACCTGTGCTGTTCAAACCCATGATGTTTAAGGGTCAGCTGTATATACCACATTTTGTTTATCTCTTCATCTATTCGTGGCAGCTGCCTTTTGTAAATAATGCTGCTATGAACATGGGTGTACAAATATCTTTTCAAGATGCTGTTTTCAATTCTTTTGAGTATATACCCAGAAGCAGGATTACTGGATCCTCCGTAGACTTCTCTGAGTGTATGATAAGTGTCTCTTCTCATTTTTATTCATGTTTCCATCTACTAGAATAAATAGTATTTTCTGTTAATACATATATCTCTGTGTATAGATTGTATTACTGATGTAGAAGATAGGGCATGAAGTTTAAACTTTGCTAGAAATTTATTTCCTGTGTGTGTTGAATATGTGGTAATCCCCTGCTAACTGACTTGACAAATAAAATTTATATTAAATAGCAATACTACTTAGTCAGATTTATGCATGGGTTTTTTAAAAAATGCATACTACAGTACTATACCATCCGTTGTTGGTTGAATCTACAGATGTGGAACCAAGGATGAGGAAAACCAACTGTAAAATTAAATATGCTGATTTTCAACTGTGAGGTGGCTGGCACCCCTAACCTCTGCGTTATTCAAAGGTCAACTGTACAGAACAAAAAGCTAGTCAGGCAAGAAAAAGATTTGGTCACCCAGCAACATGTATGTATTTTGTCATTCATTGATTTATTTATTAATTCAACATTTACTAAGTGCCAATCATGTGCCAGACATGGCACTAAGTGCTAGAAATAACAACTCGATTCTTGGCCTCCCAGAATTCAAAGACTAGTGAGAGAAACATATAGTAAATTAGAATTATACAGCAAATATGATTTGAAAAAGAGTTTCTAAAAATACTGTGGGACCACAGATGAGGGTGTGATAGAGACTGTTCAGAGGAGTGTATGGTGATTTCACTAAGGAGGGGACATTTGTGTTGGGTATTGAAGGATGAATAGCATGTGCCAAGAGGATTAGAAGGGCATTCCAGACTGAAGGAAAATCATGTGCAGAAACAGATGTTAAGAAAGTGTCCAAAACCCACTGTGGCCAACATGAGAGGGTATGCTGTGGGGAGAAGCAGGAAGAATGGTGACCACTGGAGATTAAGAGGGTAGATGGAAGGCAGTCTTCTGACTGCCTAAAAATAACACTGGTTATTTTTAAACAAGAGAATGGTATAACATGATATCATGTAAATAATTGGTCAGTTGCTTTATTTTTTTTGAGGTTAACCCAGGCAACAGTACAAGATTAATCTACATGGGAGATGATGGGAGCCTGTGGCAATCAAAGGAGAGAAAGCAAGTTTTAACAATCATTTTAAAAATAAAAGCAAAAAATAAAAATAAAAGAACTTGGAGTCTTCTTCAAATGAGAAGAAGGCAAAGTTAGCCGTGATCTTGTGGTGTCTCACTTGGGAGTCTCTGGGGTGGCAATGCCAGAAAGTTCATGAATGATGGACAACGAATAATTTGTAGGGAAAAATAGGAAGCATGTAAGAAAAAAAATTTTCTTCTTACAACTTTTCTGCTAATTTAATTTTAAATGTTACATTAAAAATAGAAACACATTTCAACTGGTTATGCCTCAAAAAAGGAATATGTCTGCAATTCCTGTCTTAATTCCCATAGGAAGAATCTGTTTCTCTCAAGACAAGCATCTTCTCTCCTTTTGAGGCAAATGGATTTTGGATTTTAGTATTTCCTGCAGATCAAGATGAGAATGAATAAATATTGATCCCTCACTGAAATGTTACTCATTTTACTATAAAATTTTTAAAATGTTTCTCCCCAGATAAATCCTTTATTCAAAGTAATATTAATTGCTGCTCCATTAATTGCATAATTAATTGCATAGGTTTCTTCCTATTCTTTGTTTCTATCTCATTTTGCACCAGACTGTCATGTTTTTACCAGTGGCTTTATTTTAGGTGAGGAAACATGTTTAAATAGTAGAGGCTGAATAAGGCCACCAACTTATTTTGGAGTGATCCTATATGATCAGGCACTAATTCGTTTAATGGTGTTTCAGCTGCACTTGGTATATCAGAATGCAATCCAATTTGAAAGTTTTGAGGGCGCAGCAACTGGAAGAAGATGGTTTGGCTATGGTAGGAATATTTTTAAAGGTAAAAAAATCTTACCAAGTTTAAATGATGTGTTGCATTCTAGAATGAAAAGATAGAACATTAGAATATTGTTATTTACTTTAAGAATATGGGGATCAATACATTGGTATGATAAACAGTGGTTAAAAGATTAAGAATATATTTCAAATGGTATAAAACTAGGCTGTCCAGTATGGTAGCCACAGGTCATATATGGCTGTTGTGCACTTAAAATGTAGCTACTGTGAGGACATGAATTTTAAATTTTATTTTAATCAATTGTCATTTAAATTTAGGAACTGACAATTCAGTTATTGGAAAACTTGAAAATGTCTGGAACAGCTTGGGTATGTTATATACATTTTCAAGTGTAAAATATACAACTCAAGTGTAAAATAAACAAATCAAGTATTTCTGATGAAAATTTAGCATACAAATTCACTTGTGCTGTATGTATTAAAATTAAGTTCACCTGTGTTTTGTTTCTTTTTTAACTTTTTTAGTACGACTTCTGGAAACTTTAAAATTACCTCTGTGGTTTGCATTATATATTTCTATTTTTAGGCACTGGTATAAAAGGATAAAAGGGGATAATAATAAATACCAGTTAAAGTGTGAAATTTGTTAAGAATATATTTTAAATGGAGTAAAAAGATAAAGGCAAACAACTATGAGAAATGATCAGGAAGGGAACTAACATTTACGACAGTTGCTGAGTGCTTCGTTTATCTCCCAGAGAAGGCTCTCTGGCAGACCCTCATCTCCATGTTTTAGATGAAGAAAGTAAAGCTCAGTGAAGTTTAAGTGCTTTCCTGGCAGGTCACTCAGCAACTAGAGAACTGGATTGGAGCTCTACGGACCATACTCTACACAGGATCTCTGAGCTCCTACAGGTTCCACAGGTGCAGGCCTCCTGCAAGCTCCCTGCCTTAGTCCACTGTGGATCCTGAGTGTTTAAAGGGCACCCAGGTTTTATTTTAATCAGGTATGGTAAAACACACAGACTGTGGCTATCATGGAGGAAGAATTTTATTATACTCACAAATACCTAAAAAGGAGAGACATAGTATGCCATGTGGGGACACATGGGGAATCTCCAGGGGTGGTCAGGAGGCATAGAGAGCAGGGGAATACATGGACAGAACCTCTGTTGTGGTTTCCATGGGAAGGAATGGGTAAGACAACATAAGCAGGTTTAGGATTGGCCACTTTGGATAATTTCAGCAGGCTCTGGGCATAGAGGCTTTCCCTAGTTGTCTGGTATGTGGCCCTGGGGTTATTAGGGCAAAGAATAGTGACTTATAGTGTAAGAACCCCCAAAAGGAAGTAGTTCGGGTCTGATTGGCTGGTTTGCATATGAAAGGTGTGCTCCCTGTTGTTCTCTCTAGCAATTGACTAACTCTGGGAGAGGGGATCCCTCTAGCATTAGCAAGACCTCAGCTTTCAAAGCATAAAATATAGAAACCGGAAAACATGGTTATTGCACTAAGGCTTCTCAGGACTCAGGGGCCTGAACTGAAAGCTGTGCCTTACTGTGCTCTGGTTTGCCCTGAGAGCTTCCTCCTCCAGATCCCTTGTGTGCCAAGCACCAGTGAGACCCAGAGAGGGAAGCTGATGGAGTAAAAGGACACCTTTTCCTTTTCCCAGACTATGGGTTCCAGCCTATCAACAAACAGCCTGCTCATTTGTTTTGTCTACTTTCATTCAGTGACGTTTATAACATTCTAAATTGTATGGCTGAGTCCCTTTGATGTGCACCTGAAACTATCACATTGTTAATTGGCTATACTCCAATACAAAATAAAAAGTTTAAAAAAATAAACACAATATAAAATGTAAAAAAAAATAAATTATCAATTTAATTGCAGTTCCAGTACTGTGGATTGCTTTTAGGTAATCACCAATCTGATTTTAATTTACATTCTGTTACAATTCTAGAGTGAGATGTCAGTTGTTTTTAATATTTTCTCATTCATTGTTCTTTAGTTAGGCAAACATCATAAGGAGCTACAGAAACTGGTATTTTGCCATCAATTAAGCACAAAGTAGTTTTTCCCCTCTAAATCACTTGAGATATGCTTTATGTTTCAATCTCTGAGTGGAGACAATAACAGGGCACTTTGAATTGGGAAATGTAACTCACCTCAGTGCAACTGAGGTTCTCTTTGAAAGTCTCCCCTTAAGACAACTTGCCATTTATGACGCTTCTGTTGAGAGAGCCCCTGGCCCTGGGACACTCTGCAGGGGACAGAAGGGCTCTGCTTTGGCTGCCATGCCACTGAGCACTCAGGGACTCGGGAACAGAACAAGTCCCCTTCTCGGCCCCAACCCCTGCTCCTTCTCAGTCCTTGTGCAAACCCTCAGGGCAGCCTTCTGGAGTCTAGCTACCCTCCCACAGGTGGGAAGCAGAGAAAAGTTTGATAGAAACTTGGTTTGTCCAGCTTTACAGAACAATTGCCCACATCTTTCAGGGTGGATACCTCTGTCCACCCCAAAGATTAATTTACATTGCATTTTAGAAATGAAAATTCCATTAGTCTCTCTTGAAAAAGAGAGGCCTTCTTATTTATGCACCAGCTACCACCTAACGCCTCCCACTGAGGACTATACAAATGTCAGTTATGTCTCAATTTTTTTTAAGTCAGTTATATCTAAACTTTAAAAAGAGAGATTCGTAGTTAATTACAGGAGCAAAGCATGGGCATGATGCTGTCCTAAGGTGTCTGGAGGTAACTGGAGCTCCTCTGGACCACTGCTGGTTCCCTAGATTCCCCTGGTACCATCACCTCATCATCCAGTTCCTGAGTGGTTTTCACCACAAAGAGATGCCCTTGTGGATTATTTGATTCTTCCTGCCTGATGCTCACCTGCCTGGATTACGGGACCTATTCAAGGTCCCTGACTAACCTGCTACTCTCAGAATCTGTCATCTGGAAGCAGCCCATAAGAGGTAGATCATGAACAGGTATGTTCTTCTTACATTTCTATATTAAGAAATTCTAGTCTGCCTCTTTAACACAAGGCTGGGCTCAAACTTTGATATCACTTTTTAACATCTTATAATGCTTCTACATTAAAAAAAAATATGCTAACACCTTGTCTCAGTTTGGACATATATTTGGAGATTCCAAGAACACATTCCACAAAGTCACCATCTATTGTTTTAAAAATAAAACAGAAATGAAAGAACTCCCTAACCTAATAAAGTAGATTAATATCAGCTAAAAAGTAAATAGTATGCCTAATGTGGAAAGGATATCTACTAATGACACTATTATTAGCATACTAAATATTGAATTGAATTAAATTCTGCTAGTAGCCAATAAAGTTAGATCAAAAAATATAAATGAAATTACAAAATTAGTGGAATGCCATTATTAATTTATAGAAGTCAACTCCTTTGACATATAAAATCACAGAAGACATAATGGAAGGAAGAACCCTACTTACAATGCAAACTAAAAAACTAAAATACCTTGCAATGAATTTAACATAAAATGTTAACCAAAACAACTGTAAAACATTCCTAAGGCACCCAAAAAAACTTGAACTATACAATCCATGCCATTTTATTGAATAGGAATACATCATAAAGACACCTTTGATGTCACTTCTCCTTAAATGGTTATTCTTGATAAATTGTTTGTTTTCCATTAATTTTATGTGGTCCCAATAAATATACCAACAGTAACATTATGGGAGGCTGTCCTGTGCACTGTAGGATGTTTAGCAGCATCCCTGGCCTCTACTCACTGGATGCCAGTAATACCCCCAAGTACTGACAACCAAAAATGTCTGCAGACCTTGTTCAATGTCCACTGCAAACTCAACCCTGGTTGAGCACCACTGATATATGCTAATCTCCAATATTAACTGACCAATGAAATCCTTTACCTCTTGGTGCCTGAAAGAAACATATTCGAAGTCTAAGAAATTGGATTTAATTAATCAACATGTTGATATACCAGTAAAAGCATGTGAGTGATTCACTTATAAGTACCTCTAGCTCACTAGCAGAAAATCATGGATTGTTGGAGGGACTTTGTTGGGAAGGATGCATAGAATTGGAATCCAAGACAGTGTTGTGAGTATCAGTGGGTCCAGCCCTTCTAAAGCAGCATTTGAAAGTGTTTCCTTGAACATACTAGGGCCACCAGAAACACTCTTCTACCCACCCACCACAAACACACACAAATGGTGAGGCAGTTCTTCAAAGCCTCCTTTGTCACCTTTTAATTCTCATTCTCTTGCTTTTTCTACCACATCTGCAGCTGCTTCCCCCACTTAAGCAAAGAACCCCTCAAAGTTATCCCTGAGGATTGGAATCTTCTTCTTCCAAATTCCTGTGAATGTTGATATTTGGACTTCTTCCTATGAATCATGAATGTTCTTAATGGCATCTAAGTGGTGACTCCTTCCCAGAAGGTTTTGACTGACTATGCCCAGATCCACCAGAGCAATCACTATGGCAGCTCTAGCCTGATGAAGTGTATTTCTTAAATAATATGGCTTGAAAGTCTAAATTACTCCTTGATCCATGGGCTGCAGAATGGATGCTTTGTTAGCAGCCATAAGAACAACACTGATCTTGTTATATATCTCCATCAGAGCTCTTGGGTGACCAGGTGCATTGTCAATGGGCAGTAATATTTTGAAAGGAATCTTTTCCTGAGCAGTAGGCCTCAAGAGTAGGCTTAAAAAAATATCCAGTGAACCATGTTGTAAAAAGACGTGCTATTAAGCAGGCTCTGTTCTAAGGGCCTTGGAATTTTCAGAATGATAAATAAGCACCGGCTTCAACTTTGAGCCACCAGTTAATTAGCTACTAACAAGAAAGTCAGTCTGTGCTCTGAAACTTTGAAGGCAGGGACTGACTTCTCCTCTCTAGCTATGGAAGTCCTGGGTGGCATGTTCTTCCAATAAAAGGTTGTTGCATCTACACTGAAAATCTGTTGTTTAGCATAGCCACCATCATTAATTATCTTAGGTTTTCTGGAGAACTTGCTATAGCTTCTACATAAGCATTTGCTCCTTCACTTTGCACTTTTATGTCACACATATGGCTTCTGTCCTCAAACCTCATGAACCAACCTCTGCTAATTTCAGACTTTTCTTCTGCAGCTTCCTCACCTCTCTCAGCCTCCACAAATTAGAATCAGGGCCTTGCTTGGATTAGGCTTTGGTTTAAGGGAATGCTGTGGCTGGCTTGATATTCTATCCAGACCACTGAAACGTTCTCCACATCAGCAATAAAGCTGTTTCACTTTCTTATCATTTCTGTATTCACTGAATTAGCACTTTTTATTTCCTTCAAGAACTTTTCCCTCACATTCACAACTTGGCTAACTGATTGGTGTAAGAGGCCTAGCTTTCAGCCTGTCTCAGCTTTCAACATGCTTTCCTCACTAAGCTCAATCATTTCTAGCTTTTGATTTAAAGTGAGATACATGACTCTTTCACTTGAACACTTAGAAGCCACTGTAGGGTTATTAGCCTGATTTCAATATTCTTGTCTCAGGAAATAGAAAGGCCTGAGGAGAGGGAGAGAGATTGTAAAAGCTGGTTGGTGGAGCAGTCAGAACACACAATATTCACCATTAAGTTTGCCATGTTATATGGGCATGGTCTATGGAACTCACACCCCAAATTCCAACAGTAACATCAAAGATCACTGATCACAGATCACCATAACAAATATAAAAATAATGAAAATGACTGACACATTGCAAGAATTACCAAATGTGACACAGAGATACAAAGTGAACAAATGCTGTTGGGAAAATGGTGCTGATAGACTTGCTTGATGCAGGCTGCCATAAAACTTCAATCTGTAAAAAACTCCCATAAATCCTCAATTTGTAAAAAACATGCAATAAAGTGAAGCACAAGAAAAGGAGGTCTGCTTGTATTGGGTGGCCCACGTGGTGAGGGGGTGTTGAGGAACAGAGTTTGCTCAAGATAAACTAGTGGCAGCTAAAACCAGAAAAAGTATTTCTGTCCCCCTTCAAACAAGATAAGGTTGAAAAGCAAGGCTCAAGAACAGCCAGAAAAACAACAAAGGACACACAAATATGATTTCAAAATGGGACAGAGTTGATGACTGGGGAATCGCAACTGTCGTCTAATCAGTGTAGATTAGCCCTGGAGAAACTGCAGAATTGCTGGAACAATTTTAGTGGGCGCTGCAGCATAGTGAGACTGGTGGGCTTTGGCACCAAGGACATCTGGTTTAAATACTGATGCCCTTACTTTCTAACTGGTCTCTCTTTTATCTGCCATGTGATAGCAGAAACAATAAGAATTAGTGTCTATTACAAAGACAACTGCTTTGTATATATCATCTTAGCTGATTCCTACTGTAATACTATGTAGATTTTATTATCATCTCTGTTCTTCAAATGAAGTAACTGAGACTCAAACATGGAGAGGAACTTATCTTTCAGGATGGGACAAGACTGGTGAAAGGACTGGACCTGGGACTTACTGCATCTTCCCAGACTTTGTTCAAAACACATATTTGATTCCTACTGAGTATGTACAATTTAAGATCAGCAAAGTAAAACAATTATTAGCTCTAACATTTCTCAGTTCATTTACATTTCTATTTTCAAGACAGTTCACTCATTTGATTGAGACTTTATAAGAATGTGAAGTTTCAGTACGTAAAAACGTTGGCTGAGCCCCAGCCCCTTGTGTGAAAAACTTCATAGAAACTCAAATGCACTTTTCTTTACTATTGACCTTATGGGAAGAGAAATATAACCAGAAGGAAATCAAGTGAATTTACTAGTGACTCTAGTCAACTGTCTTGGAGAAGGGAAATGCTACCCACTCCAGTGTTCTGGCCTGGAGAATTCCATGGACTGTATAGTCCATGGGGTCGCAAAGAGTCCAACGCAACTGAGTGAATTTCACTCATTTCACTCACTAGTCAACTGTAAACATTAGCTAGGGTTCAGTGTCCTGAGTCCTCGACCTGGCTTTGTTACAAGTACAAGATTATCATCTCCTTATAGGCAAGGGCCACCCATGTTATCTCTGTACATCTCTTCCACAATACATTCTAGAGTTCCTGTCACAGAACGCATGGTCAATAAAGGAATGGAAAAAGATAATTTTTACCTCCCAGGGCCTCGCGGCATCTGGAGAAATGGCTACAGATCATTGTTTAAGGTCCCTTCCTAAGATAACAACATTATAACAGTCCATTTATATAAAAGATTCATGAATCACTTCTACTATATACATACAAGTCAAATTGTGCTGTGTCTGTGACTTTCCTTTCATAGCCCCAAATGCCAGGTTGCATAGAATTAGCACTCTGTAACTGCTTTCTGAGGGTGATGCTTCTTTACATTGATATAGCATTCCCCAGTGTCTAAAGCACTTGTGTGTATTCTCTAATTTTGTCTTCCCATCAGCATAACTATTTAAGAAAATACTATCCTCATTTTCTGTATGTGACTGCATCAAGGCACTCAGCCAATAAATGCTAGGGCCTAAGACTGGGACCCAAAACCAAGAGTATCGATCCAGTGGTTTTCAACTAAAACACACATCACATCATCAACTTCATCATCATTACCATTATCACATCATTCCCACCATTAAAGCCATCACTATCACCACCATCATCCACCATCACTGTCACCACCATCATCATCACCATTATCATAAAGCTGACCAAAGAGCTAAAATACCCACTTCCAGCCTGGGGCTAGACACGGATCTAGTACAGATGTCACTGTCAAGTAAATGCAGTTTGTCTTAGTTGCCTTTCCACCTACCCACTTCCTAATCGTTCTCTAAAAGAAAAAAATCGCTTTTCTAACTCTTCCTTCCATAATCCTCTTATTTCACAAAATGCAATTCTCAACTAGATGGTAATGGAGAAAGGAAGCAATCTCCTCAAATTTACTTCCCGAAGAGGCAGCAGTTGTGATGACATGCTGAAACCTGCTGGCTCAGGCTTGCAAGAGGAGACTGTTAAATATTCAGAAATTTCAGACTGGATAGGAAATCAGCCAATGCTACGAGTCAGGGTATTGTTTTTTTTTTTAAGAGAGAAGGCTGATTAGCCAGTTCACCACTATACAGTAAACAGCTGACCTAACAAGACCTCTTGCTTTTTAAAATAGGTGTTTGTTAACTAAAAAAATCTCAAGCAATAGGCCAATGAACTGGAGAAGCTTCTGCACTACTGTGGCAATATCTGGATGGAAAAGTGATCTTTTCCAGCATTCTTTAATCACAGAAATGGGTTAAGCTCATCTTGGATCATAATTACTATTTATTTAGTATATATTATACTTTATACACATTTCTCTCACCCAATCTTCACGGAAGCCCTGTGAGACATTACCTCCCTCGTACAGATGGAGAAATTTGATGATGCAACAAACCTCGCTCAGCTAACAGGTATAGCTAGTATTTGAGTTCACCTAATTTGGGCCACAGTGACTGCACACTTTCCACCCAGAGGTTCTGAACCATCAGTGGAAAGCTGTTATTGACACAGCCAACGGAAGAGTTGAAGCTTCACCTGAGAATTTCCCCAAAGGTAACTTAAAAGATGTACAGGTCTTAGAGGACACTGGCACTCTTCTCTGTAGAAGTAGAAAGGTGATTCAGATGACCCTGTGGCCCCTCCTGATCTTCTAGGTTTAAGGTGTTCTGTCACACAAACTGTGTTCATTACCATCTAACCTGTCGATTGCATTCTTGAACAAATCTGTGTCTTCCTCAACACTAAAGGCTTTTGAGGGCAACGTCTATCTTTTCAACAAATAGACAAAACTTTCATCACAAAGATCAGAGCTCCTCCCACTTCAAACTGCACCCTCTCCCCACTTTTGAAGCGATACTTTTCCCAAGAGAAACCCAGCAAAATTTTTCCATATCAAGTGGAAAACCTAGCAAATCAATTTTTCTTCAGAAGGTTATCATGACTGTCCTGTCTCTATTTGCTGATTATTGATGCTCTCCAGGTTGACACAGGAGATTTGTCCATCTGTTTTCCTGGTTTGAACATGAACTACATTTGTGAAGGCAAGCTTGTAGCAACAGGGTCACTTCTCCCAAGCAACAGATTATGATGCTACACGCCCAACTATTATATTACTGGAGAGTTTGCTCAGAAGGAAGATAGCTGATCCCAGTACAAATGAACTGAAAGACCAGCAACAGCAGGATAATGAAATAACACTGAGAGCTAACACTTACTCAGCACTTGCTGTGTGCCAGGCGCTCGTTCGAGAATGCTACTCTATTAACGTTTAATTCCAACAAATTAATTCTTTCTAACACACCTCACTGTCCCTCGAGCAAAGTTATCTATGCACAGATAGTAAAGAAACATTTAACCAACTTGACTCCAGCACCACAAACCATGTCTTCCTCAGCTTGGCTTCCCTGACTCATTGCCTGTGCTTCCTGATAGCCATACAGTTAATGCATTACATCCCAGAGCAGAGTCCAGCCAATAAACAATTTGAATCCAAGCAGTCCATCTCCAAAGCCCATTCTTCCACCAGCTACACCATAGCATACTAGTGAGGAAATTGGGAAACAAGGGGATGAAGTGAATTCATGAAGGTTACAACTGCTAGAAAGCATGGAATCCTAGCATTTCCGGATTAATATAGAACTTAAAGCTATTAAACACAGGCATGCAAATATCAGAACAGAATTTTTCTAATATTCTAGAAAGCAAAAGAAAACTAATTAATAATTTGGATCAAGTCTCTCAGCATTGCATGTCATGCCAAGAGCAAGAAAATCAACCAATTACAACTTGATCTTAATCCTAAGTTTAATTCAGGGACTAGACATAGATCACATTCATTCCATAGCATTTCACTGATCATTTGTGAAAAACAATTGCAAAGCCACAAATTTAAAATGATTACCTTCTGCTAATAACCAGCGTGAACCATATGGAAAGTGGAAAATCTCAGGAGAAACATTTACTTGAACACAAACTTGGCCAAACACAACCTGCATGTCCCATGTGGGCACCAACGCTTTTGAAAACCAATGTGTGTGCCTGTGATGCCCACTTCACAGAATTCCCCTTCCTTGGTGTCAGAAGGGAAGGTTTAGGAGCATCAAAGTAGAGCTGAGGACTCTCTCCACTTACCCTCTGAATCACAGGTGCTTGTACACAAGATTATTTTCTCCTTGCATCGTGAAAGCTTTGTTTCCTCCCTACCTAAGTAACTCTTTCACCAGTCTGAAATTCTCTCTGGAAGTAATATCAATAAATTAGTGACCAAAGCTTGCATGTGCCCCAGAATTCAGCTAAATGAACTCCATGAGTGGTAATCGAAATGTAAGTAGTTGAATTGGAAGCCCTCAAAAAAGTGAATTAGCTGCATATTCATTAAAACATATCTCTTTCAATTGCACATCAACTGTTTCAATTAAAAGAATGCATCTCCTTCAGAGAATGAACTTGAGTGGCTCTGTGTAGAGCAAAGGAACCTACGTGTTCAACAAGTGTTCCAGGTGATTCTGATACAGGGAGATGATTCAAAGGCCACTGTGAAGAACATGGGTCTATATGAAATCACATGACTCGAGGGAAGCGCATCCAAAGGGAGGGAATGTAAAGACATCACAAAGTATCTGGTACAAGATGGTGGCCATAGGTACTGGAAGAGGCGGGCCAGGGAGGGTAGGAAAACGACGGTGGAACTAGTATGGAGGTGGGTGAGAACCAAAGTTTAACTCTGCCTATCCGAGAAGCCTGCTACGCTGTGTATATCCAGTGTAAAAAATCATAACCCAGACGTTAAAAACAACTCTAGATAGGAAACATTCACATGGTGTAGAAAAGAAAGAAAGATGGCAATAGAAGTAGTCATAGTCAAGTAAGGGACTCTGGACTCCAAAAAGTGTCCAAAAACAAAAGCGTAAGTGATATTTTGAAAACTGCCCATTTTTTCAGTTTATAATATAAGGGATTCACTTCAGGTAGGGGAAAATCCTCTCCTTATTTTTCCAAGTCATGAGGAAACAGGAAAATGCTCTTTCAATGTCTCCCTTTATAAATATCTTACCTTCTATGTTGCTGGATTCCTGATAAAATCAATAGCATGGTTGCCACAAGGACGATGCAGAATATCACACCAAATATAATAATCCAGATGGGCACAGATGGGTCAGTAGGTGGTGCAAGAGTGGAAGGAATTCTTAAAAATTCCAGAGTCTGGTCATTCAAAAAGAAGGCATTGTTGATCCTGTTTCTATTCATCCTAAAATACAAGGATGATTAAAAACAAACAAGAGAGAAGAAACATTAGAAACCAAAGGTAGAGCCCTGTGTCCCCGGGATTACCACCCCCTCTATAAACAGAGCATCTCCCCAGCAGAAGACTTCAGGTCGAACAGTCTGATGAGGGCAATCATGCTGTGGTTTTCCGCTCTAAGTGGTGGTGCTGGCTGCCAGAGAGGTGCTTGTCTATGCACCACTGCCCTCCATTGTCATGAATGTTCTAGAAGTCACGCGAAGTCCTGAGTTTTGAGCTCTGCCCACCACATTTTATTTCCTGAGAGGTAGCATCTAGATTAAAATGAGGGAACTCTATTTAGGTGGCTGACATAAACACCAACAGCCTGAAAACACAAACTAATATGTAAAAAGTGGATGATAAACATAAGAATAAAAGGAAATCAGGAGCAGAAAGAAAACATGAAGCCAGGAGGAGCTGCTAATCCATCAGTTTGATCTTTTTTCTTTTTTTCCATTCAATTCAACAAACAATTGCTGAAAACGTACTAAGTACCAGATCCTCTGCTAGGTGCTACAGATACAAATGGTAACAAACAAAAACAAGTAGCTTACAGCCTAGAACAACAGCCCACCAGTCGCTCCACAATCATAGTACAGTACAAAAAGTTCTATGAAAGAGGTAAAAATAGGCACTGAGGGAATACAGCAGAGGTGTCATCATAGTAAGAAGTCAGTGCTGGTTTCCTAGGAAGACAAGTTTTGAGCTGTGCTTTGAGGGACAAGTAGGAATACTTCAGACCCAAAGTACTCACTTCAGACCTGTAGTCAGCACGGGAACTGGAGACCCGGTATACAGTATGATTTGTTTTGTCAACTGCAAGTAGTTCCATATGACTAAAGTAAATGGTGCTTTAGGAGCAAAAGTTTAGAAAAACACGAAGGTAAATGTATTACGTTCCCTGGCGAAAATCTGCATTTTTGGGTAGTGGTAGCAGTCAGGGAGGGGTTGGTAGCAAAAACTTATTTCACTAAAACTAAATTTCTAGCTGGAATTTGTAAACTAGGGGCGATTGCTTGGAGATACTGTATGGCCTTTTCTGAATTTACACTAGACAAGCTGATTTCAACAACCTCTAAAGCAGAACTGAAAACCAGAATACGTGAACCTTCAGTTCAGGTCAGTCGCTCAGTTGTGTCCGACTCTTTGCTACCCCATGAACCGCAGCACGCCAGGCCTCCCTGTCCATCACCATCTCCCGGATTTCACTCAAACTCATGTCCATTGAGTTGGTGATGCCATCCAGCCATCTCATCCTCTGTCGTCGCCTTTTCCTCCTGCCCCCAATCCCTCCCAGCATCAGAGTCTTTTCCAGTGAGTCAACTCTTCGCACGAGGTGGCCAAAGTACTGGAGTTTCAGCTTTAGCATCATTCCTTCCAATGAACATCCAGGGCTGATCTCCTTCAGAATGGACTGGTTGGATCTCCTTGCAGTCCAAGGGACTCTCAAGAGTCTTCTCCAACACCACAGTTCAAAAGCATCAATTCTTTGGCGCTCAGCTTTCTTCACAGTCCAACTATCGCATCTATACATGACCACTGGAAAAACTATAGCCTTGACTAAGACGGACCTTTGTTGGCAAACTAATGTCTCTGCTTTTTAATATGCTATCTAGGTTGGTCATAACTTTCCTTCCAAGGAGTAAGCGTCTTTCAATTTCAAGGCTGCAGTCCACCTTACCTGATGTCAAATTTTCTAGGAGCTGCATTAAAAATATAGTACTAGGCAAAACTGACTTTAATATAATATATATTTGCCCAATATATCAAGAAAGTATAATTTCAATGTATAATCAAGAGTAAGTTGGTTCACATTTTATTCTGGGCAGAGTCCTTGAAATTCAGTGTGTACTTGACAGAGCATATCTAATCTTGGATTAGAGACATTTCGAGGTCTTGGGAGCCACTTGTGGCTGCTGAGTTCTGTACTGGACAGTGCACATCTTGAACCTGAGAGTAATAGCTTCAGAATCTCTGCAGACCAGTACCAGGGTGTCAGGAAAGACCACCCTTAGTAAATGAAAGTCTACAGGGAGGCAAGATTACTCACATGAAGGAGAATCCTAGACAGGTAATCTGCAGCACAGGACAATCTCAGTGCAATTTCTATCAAATGATGGAATGGTTTCTTTTTTTGTAACCTAATTTCGATAATACAAAACTTTTCACAAAATGATGAGTCCCCTACCAACAGATAACAGTAAAACGAAAAGTTGCTCTGTGTTCTCATTCTGTCTACTTTGTTGCTTAGCAGTCAGGCTGATCAGAAGTTCCAGTTCAATACAAACTATATCTCCATTTACCACTGAAATCCCCAATAGGCGTCAATCACCATGGATACTTTCTATTCAAAATTGGCATTGAATAAGGCCAGGTCCTCAAAACAGACCAAAAGCAGACATCTGAGAACTGATCTTTCATCCCCCACCTAATTCCATAGGTGTGGATACTCTAGTAGAGTAGGGGAAAATCAAATCACTGGATGCGAAGGCAGCGTGCCTGTGTTCAAGTCGTCACTCTATTTTTCTCACAAGGTGACCTGGGAAAAGCAATTTACCTCCCTGAGCCTCAATTTTCTTATTTGTAAAGCAGGGATAATAATAACTACTCAGAAATGACTGGTGTTGATACTAAAAGCCAAAGATGCATCAGAATATGCCTCGTGAACCAGAAGATACTAAGCAAGCACTAGGTGGAGCTAGTATCATTTTGCCCGATGACATAGATTCTTCAGCCTTGAAATTCCTATTAGCTGCTTCCAGGTACCATGTCCTTTCTTTTCACTCTGTCCTGCCCTCCTGGTATTGTTTCCTTTAATTTCATACACTTCTCAGGAGCCCTATCCATACCCTGACATCAATTCCCATTCTACTGGCCATCATCCACCAAACAGCCCTTCCTACTGGGGCCTTTGAAACAGACATTTTGTTGGGAACATATTCATCTCCATCCTCCACCTTCAGCCTAAGCACTCACTCCTCCCCCCGACAATAACTGAAGCCTGCTTTAACCACAGTGCCCTCATTTTCCTTGTAGTCCTCCCTGATCACAGGGCTTGAATAAAATCCCCTTTCTCACAAAATACAGTATTCCTAATTTTACTCCCTAAGTAGTGGCTCTCAGCAGTATTCTTAGTGGCAAAAGTGCAGAAACAATTTAATTCAAACCTTCTTCTTAAACCATTTCCCATTGGTACAGAGCCACAATGCCTTCACTTCGGCAAGGGAAACAGATGATTGTTGGCACAAAAACATTTGGCATTCCATTATACACATATTGCCTTAAATGGTAACATTTTACAAAGAGCAAATGAGTTCTTTCACTAGATATAATGAAAAAATGTGCATTTCAATAACCTGTAAATCCCTTTGTAAGGAGGGTGAACTTTGTTTCAATCTTTCTTTCTCAGGATCAAGATTATATTGGGAATTCATTCTCTAGCTGAGCCACAAGGGAAGCCCAAAGTCTTTGACAGTATTTATTTTTCATTTATATGAGAGTCAAGATTTTATGTTTTTTCCCAGAAAGTATGTTTTAAAGGTAAGGACTGTACATTAATTCAAGAAGGTAAATCCTTAGAAACCCAAGAAATGTGTATCTTCAACACCAATCATGTGTGGGATTTGAAGTTTTGACACACATAAATTGCACACTAATTGAAATAAAAACTGCATCCTCCCCTTCTGTGCAGAAAGGAATATATTTCACTTTTGAAAGTTTATTCTAATCCCAAGGAGAGGAGGAGGGGAAATGTCAGAAAAAAATGGGTAAAACTTCAAATGGGTGAAAAATATGACTGAGTGTCTGGCCAGTCTACCCTTCTGAACAATTTCCACCTTTTACTGTCTTTGAGTTATTTTTCAGATTTGTAAGTTGAGAAAACTAATATAATGTAAATGATTCTTGTCCACAGAAAATCAGGTGAATTGTGTCTGGTGGAGCACTGCCAATGGATAGACTGGCGTATCTTTTAGTAAATAAACACCACAAATCTTCAATTCCTATATTTGCATGCTGCCTTGAAGTCTCCATTAAAATGGTTTTAATATCTTACTAGTTTCCTCATTAACTTATAAGATAATAAAATCTTTGATGAAAGTGAAAGTGAAAGTCACTCGGTGGCGTCGACTCTTTGTGACACCATGGATATACAGTCCATGGAATTCTCCAGGCCAGAACACTGGAACGGGCAGCCGCTGCCTTCTTCAAGGGATCTTCCCAACCCAGGGATCGAACCCAGGTCTCCCACATTGCAGGTGGATTCTTTACCACCTGAGCCACCAGGAAAGCCCAAATTCTTTGATAGCATTTATTTTTCATTTATATAAGAGTCAAGATTTTACCTTTCTTTAACCCCAAAAAGTATGCTTTAAAGGTAAGGACTGTACATTAACTCAAGAAGGTAAGTCCTTAGAAACCCAAGAAATGTGAATATTTTTCTTGACTTCTAAATAAAAGTCAAAGGTATGACTTGCCCCTCGAAATGCTTTGCATTTAATCTACTCAACAACTCCCAGAGGAGAGTACCATAATTCTTTCTGTTTTATAGATGATAAGAGGAAAGCAAAAAGAGGGGAAGTAACTTGTCTGTATTCTGATAGCTACCAAGAGGCAAAACGACAACGATTCAAAACCTGAGCATTCAGGCTCAAGAATGCATGTGATGAGCCATCACACAATAGTGCCTTTCAGGGTGTTCTTGCCAGAGGCAGACAGAACGAAACCACCTTAGCTAATGCTAAAGCAGAGCTTCTCAACCACAGCACGACTGACGCTGGGGGTTGAACAGTTCTTTGCTGGGAAGTGCTGTCCTGGGCACTGGAGGGTGTTCACTAGCATCCCGAACCTCTGCCCACTCCATGCTGGTGGCCTCTGGCCCACCACAGCAAAATCACTGACATCTTAATCAACAAATCATTGCAAAGCGGAGAGAGGTCTTCAAAATCTATGAAAACAGCTGAATTAATCAACAAGTTGATTTACCAGGAGAAGGCATACTTAGCAGTGATTACCTGATGGCTGACTGTACCTCAACAGCAGGAAGGGTGTGATTTCTTGAAGGATCAGTAACTACAAACCAGAACGACACCCGCTGCGTTACATTGCAAAGCAGGACGTGGGAAATTCTGCAGATGATGAGAAGAAAAAAAAATACATTATAAGCAAAAAATACCAAATTGCATTGTAATTCCACTTCAGTGTTACGAGTACCTTAAGAGGTATCTTAGCTATAAATTAACTCATTTCTACTATTATGAAGACATGTCTCAATTAACAATAAAATAATATAGGAAATTTCCTTTATTTCAAAATCATAGGCTTGGGGATCATTCTTAAATAAGAAATTTAACCAAGAGTAAAACAAACCCAAAAACCAAAAGGAATGACTCAGTGGAAGGCGGCAGGAATTGCAACCTCCACCACCTGTTAGGTGACAGCATCCGTTTCCTCAACACTTGGCCTGGCCTCCCTAATACTGAAGTCTTTTCTGTTTCCTCATCAAGATCTTTCTAGTGTCCTCCTCATTCAGCCTTCCACCTCTCAGAACCAGACAAATCTGTTGATCCACTACTTGCTGCCTCTCTTGGCCTCTGTCTCTGCCCCTCTCTTACTTCAGTATTGGGGTCGGCCCAGTAACAGACCTCTGGACTGAAGTGCTCTAATCTTTGCAAGCAGGCTTTGAATACTTTTTGTAGGTATCAGCTTCCAAGTGTAAACTGGAAATGTGCCTCACTCTACCCTGTATACCTGGATCATTTCTTCTTTCACAAGAAAGAAAGGGCATTGTTCTTTAGATTAGAGACAATCTATATATGAATGGATGAAATATATGAAGGTAGAAAATTACAGGAGAGTGCACACTAAACCAATATTGTCTGGGTTAAAAAGTGAATCCTGAATGACTTTCTCCAGTCCTTAAAAATAAAATTTCCAAAAGTGACATTAGCAACCATTCCCTCATAGCTCACTTGGTAAAGAATCCACCTGCAATGCAGGAGACCCCGGTTTGATTTCTGGGTTGGGCAGATCCGTGAGAAGGAATAGGCTACCCCCTCCAGTACTCTTGGGGTTCCCTGTGGCTCAGCTGGTAAAGAATCCACCTGCAAAGTGGGAGGCCTGGGTTTGATCCCTTGTTTGGGAACATCCCCTGGAGAAGGGAAAGTCTACCCACTGCAGTATTCTGGCCTGGATAATTCAATGGACTAAGTCCATGGGGTCTCAAAGAGTCAGACACAACTGAGTGACTTTCACTTTCACTAGAAGAAACACAGCCTCTGTGGATACAAGGAAATTCACTCCTTTCCCTTAAAGGAGCATTCAAGTGCATTGTGTTCATTTTTACATACTAAAAGAGAATGCCCTTCTGTCAATTTTCTGTAGTTTTCAAGACCTGGTACAGATTATGTCTTTGTTGCCTAAACTTGGTCTCTGTTCAACTGTGCCGAACAGAAACACAGAGAGAGTTTTGGGTGAAGTATAAAAGAGTAGCTTTTACTGCTTGCCAGGCAAAGGGGGCCACAGTGGGCTAATGCCCTAAAGATTGTGTGACCCACTCTGGACAGAGTAGTGAGGACTTTTATAGTTTTCAAGGAGCAGGGTATGGTCACCTCGTGAACAATTCTTGGATTGGTGGCATCAAGGTGAAGTTTCAAGCATCATTAGTTTTCAATTTCAACCAGTCTAGGATCTGCGTTCTTGTGGTCAGCAGTTTTCTTCAACTGGAGGGAGTTGTGCTCTTGCCAGGTCAGTCATTCAGTCATGTCTGATTCCGGGATCCCATGGACTGCAGTCCATCATGCTCCTCTGTCCATGGGATTTCCCAGGCAAGAATGCTGGAGTGGTTTGCCATTCCCTTCTGCAGGGGACCTTCCCAATACAGGGATGGAACCTGGGTTTCCCACATCTCCTACATTGGCAGGCAGAGTTGTTGTTTTTTTTTTTTTTTTACCACTGAGACCCTTAGGAAGCCTTGAGGGGTGGGGGGTCAGCCTCCTATAAAAACAATTTAGGAATGTGTTTCAGGCCTTTATCTTTGTCCTTCAGGGAACTGGGAGTCAAGTGATTCTGCTATATGGCCGAATTACAGTCTAAACTATTATCAGTTCCCTAGCCCCAAAGCTATTCTTTGTTTCTATATCTTCACATTGCCCAATCATTATCTTTTCAGTCACTGTTTTACTTCAAAAGACAAGAATACAAAAACTTGTACACTGTTTCATTTTAGTCCCTTCAAATATAAAGCACAAAGATTTCAGGCACTCCTAGGCTGATCTGCCCAGAGCCAAGATCCAGAGCCTGCAGCGGTAGCTTGGAGGAACCACTCTGCTCAGAGGGCAGGGGCAGCCGCTGAGGTCCTGCGTCCGGGGGCACAGTCCTAGTGTGCGCAGGACCCCGAGCCCAGGGGACCCCGAGGTGCCAGCGCCACACACCCCAGCCTGTAGCCCGACGCCAACGGTCACCTGAGCCTCCTGCGCTTCACGTCTGCTGACCTCGGACTCCTAGAAGCCAAAGCAGCTCGAAGATCCGACCCCACGGCCGGCCAGCATGGGCAGCTTCTTGAGCAGGTACCTGGGCTGGTGGCTGGGCACAGACAAGGCCGCGCAGCCTGAGTTCCCAGGGCCCTCTCGCCTCCCGCTGGGCCAGGGCCCAGGCCAAGTTCTGTTGGTCCGCCGTGCGCCCCGGGGCCGCAGCAGCCGGCTCCGGGGCAACTCGCCCACCTTGTACCGTAGTCCGACCCGCAGGGCCTTGGTGTACCAGGCCTGGAGGCCGTTTCCCAGCTGGCTGCTCCTCCACCACTTCAAGGGGCTGCGCTTTTCCCGCCATCGCAAGACTTCCAGGAAGACTCGCCCGCGGAACCGCCGGAACCGCCGCCACCGCCGCAGCAGACGGATCCTGGTGACCGTCCAGATCACCCTCCCTGAGCGCACCGGCAGCGTCTACACCTGTCTGCCCTGCCTGGTGTCTGCCCAGCCCGGAGCAACAGGACCTCTGTGCCCGTGAGACTGGACTGAGACCACTCACTAGAAAGGAGCTTTGATGAGCCTCGCTTGTATTTGACTGTTCTGAGACCAAGAGAAGGAGGCAGAGCTTGAAGTCCAGGCTGTCGGCTGATGGAGTAGTCCCTGCCTTTGTGCCCAACCCGGGGCCTCTGAGAAGCAGCTTCTGCTCCGGGTGCATCAGCGTCTGAGAACCAGACTTCTCGCCCTGCCTGAGCCTTCCCTGCCTGCAGCCCACCCTGCTCCAAGGCCAGCACCCCTACCCCCCTACTCCCCCCATCTGCCACCCCCAACCCCCAGGGCAGAGTCACAGAGCCTCCCTGCAGAGATGGGAGCAGACCAGCACTCTGTCCTGGGCCTCCTGCAGCCTGATGTCCCCCCTCGTGTCCAGAGAGCCAGGGACCGGGCACCACCTCCCCATGAAACTCCCACCCACAGTTCTTTCTACCCAGCTGAGCACTGCCCTACCCCTGCCTGAGTCACATATACCGCCAAGCCACCTCCCTCCACCCCAGCCAGCACACCAGCCCAGCCCCCGAGCCAGCCCGCCACCCTGCAGAGCCCACACTGAGGGGGCACCGCTAATTCCCAAGCCTTCACTCCTTCCTACCTTTTCCCCCAAGAAGACCCTTCTCAGGAAGGTGAGCTTTTCCCTCTATAACCTTTATAGGTTATTCTTCTTTTACATAATAATAAAAAGTTTCATTATTACTATGAGGATTGTCATTGTCTTCCTTTCAAAGATTCAAATGTTAGGATTTTATCCACAGTATGTTTTCTCCACCTTGGCTCTGTTGGGCCAGACAATTCTCTGTGGGGTGCAGACCTCGGCATCACAGGGTTTTAGCAGAAACCCTGGTTTCTCCCCTCTGGGTATTCCTGGTGGCTCAGTTGGTAAAGAATCTGCCTGCAATGTGGGAGACCTGGGTTCGATTCCTGAGTTCAAAAGATCCGCTGGAGAAAGGAACAGCTACCCACTCCAGTATTCTGGCCTGGAGAATTTCATGGACAGAGGAGCCTGGCAGGCTACAGTCCATGCGGTCGTGAGGAGTCGGACACGACTGAGCGACTTTCACTCACTCTCTGGTACCTCTCCTCTAGCTGACAGCACATAACCTCCTTTGAAAATCACACCTGTCTCCAGTCACTGCCAAATGTTGCTGGGGGAGGAGGGGAGGGGGGTCGGTGCAGAATGACACTGGTGGAGTATCACTGAGGGACAGTGACCTCTGCTGGCAGGAACTGTCAAGCCTGGTCTCCCAACACATGCTATTTTCAAAAACAGAGATGAACAAAATGAAATGGTGTGTGCTGGACAATAACATATCCCCCAACTTGTAGAATACTTGGGGTGCGAATGACTCATGTATTGGGCCTTATTAACAGGAGACCCCGGTTCGATTCCTGGGTTGGGAAGATCCCCAGGAGAAGGGAGGAGCTACCCACTCCAGTATTCCTGGTTGCTTAGAAGGTAAAGAATCCGCCTGCAATGCACAGGACCTGGGTTCAATGCCTGAATTGGGAAGATCCCCTGGAGGAAGGCATGGCAACCCACTCCAGATTTCTTGCCTGGAGATTCCCATGGACAGAGGAGGCTGGCAGGCTACAGTCCACGGGGTCCCAGAGAATTGGACATGACTGAGCGACTTTCACTCACTCTCTGGTACCTCTCCTCTAGGTGACAGCACATAACCTACTTTGAAAGTCTCCAGTCACTGCCAGATATTGCCGGTGGGGTGGGGGGATGGTGCACAATGACACTGGTGGAGAATCACTGAGGGACAGTGACCTCTGCTGGCAGGAACTGTCAATCCTGGTCTCCCAACACATGCCATTTTCAAAGACACAGAGCTGAACAAAATGAAATGGTTGTGCGCTGGCCAATAAAATATCCCCCAATTTGTAGAATGGTTGCGATGCGAATGACTCATGTATTGGGCCTTATTAACAGGAGACCCCGGTTCGATTCCTGGGTCGGCAGGATGCTCTGGAGAAGGGATAGGCTACCCACTCCAGTATTCTTTGGCTTCTCTGGTGGCTCAGACAGTAAAGCAACCACTTGCAATGCAGGGGACCTGGGTTCAATCCCTGGATTGGGAAGATCCCCTGGAGGAAGACATGGCAACCCAGTCTAGATTTCTTGCCTGAGAATCGCCATGGACAGAGGAGCCTGGCAGTCCATGCAGTGGCAAAGAGTCGGACACGACTAAGCACACAGCACATAACAATCAGACAATGCAATTTTTAAAAAGGAGCTACTCATTTATCATCTTCAGGTTGGCAAACTCAAAAAGGTGACTAATATCAAATGCTGGGCAGGATGCAGAGAATTGGAATCTCAAGCAGTGCTGTGGGTATCAATGAGTCCAGCCCTTCTGAAACAGCATTTGGAAGTTTTTCCTTGAACACAGTGGGGCCACCAGAAACACTCTTCCACTCACCTTCTTCCCAACACTCATAGATGGTGAGGTGGTTCTTGCCAGCCCCCTTAGTCAGCTGAGAGAACTGAAAGAATCTAAACGTCCAATAAAGAGGAAGGGATAAAGTCAATATGGTATTGCTACCATGGGACGACTATTCCACAGATTTAAGGCAGGAAAGAGCCCAGGGTTTCCTCCACGGCTGGGTTTGGGCCAGATAATTTTGAGCTGTGCACGCCCTGTGGGTTGCAGGACGTTTAGCAGCAAACCAGGCCTCTATGGCCTAGGTATCAGCAGGACATCCTCCAGTAATAACAATCAAACATGTCTCCAGACATTGCCAAACATTCCCTGAAGGACAGAAATGACCCCTAGTTGAAAACTACTGAGCTAGAGGTACATTTTTTTTTTTTAAACAAAAGAACTCAAAAATATCCTGTCCAATGAAAAAGGTGGGAGTGGCATATTATGGGTGGCATAGCCATTCCTATCCATTAAGTAAAAACAAAGTAACAAGCTGGCATAATAGAGAAGGCCAGAACCAAGCAAGGGGTCATTTGGACACTTTGCCTGGATTGTTCCATCTGAAGCATCTTTAAATCTGTTCAAACATGAATTTCAAACTATTCCCCTTCAGAGAGTTGGAAGATAAGCCATAAAGAGCAAAGTCCCTTCTCCCTCCCACTGAGTGTGTTTTCTAAGAGGGCAGAGACAGAAGGTAAGCACATAAATAAATGTGCACACTGGTAGGCGAGGAGGCATGCTATGAAAAGAAGCAAGGCAGGAGAAGGGATGCACACGACTCCATCCACCCCCTGGGGCCACGAACGCTGCCTCGGTCCCCATCACCAGGAAACTCCACTGTCCCTTCCCATGCATTCCAATTCTTCACTCAGAGTTTTCACCAGACGCAACTCAGGCTGTTACACAGCACCTCAACAAATACAAGGAAAAGCTGTTATCTACTTAGAGATAAAGACTTCCGGATCATTAAAATTGTTCCTATACTTGTTAAAGCCAACATTTTCAATGGTGACAGTTACTGTTACACAGCAAATGTCTTGGGCTGAAACTCAAGAAATCAAGCTTTTATTTTGAAGTTTACTACCTGCCCTTTGCTAGACTTGAGACAAGGCATTTCACTCTGCATCACCTACTAGAAAGGGACTGGGTGGGACCTTTGTGCATCAGTGAGGGTGCCGTTGACATTTTGAGGGGGAAATTCCTCCTGATGTGCGGCTCTCCTGAGCTCAGCACCACGTTGGTTATCTCTCCTCTCCACCGGCTCAGTGCCAGGGCATCTCCAGATCAGCATGCCCCCAGGACATACTGCATTTCCATGCGCCACCTGGAGGTGCTATCTGGATGTAGTGTGTACCATATGCAGGTGAGAGACACTAAGAAATTGCTTCTCAAGTGCCAAGGTCATGAAAAACAAAGCAAGTGGCAGATGGTGTCCTAGAATGGATCAGACTAAAAAGGGGTGCTCTCGGAACAGAAAAAAAAGGACACAGGTTTTTAAAAAGGGAAATTAAAAAATTCCATAGTTTAATAATATTGAATTCATGTTAATTTCTTAATTTTCATATATCTGTCATGGTGATTTAACCCATTAGGAAACAGGTCTAGAGCAGAGTTTCTTTCTCATCCTCAGTACTGTTAACATTTTAAGCTAAATAACTCTTGCCAGTAGCTTATCAAACTGTGAAAACCAAAATGCTCCAGACATTTCCACATATCCTTGGGAGCAATGGAAGGATGAAGTACCCCCAGGTGGAGGGCCCGTGGTACACAGGAGTCCGGTATTATTTTTCAACTCTTTTCTAAGTATATATATAGATAGGGAGATCTTTGTCAAATTTACACAAACACATACACATATTCAGAGAAACAGAGGAAAAATTTACACATATTCATAGAAACAGAGGAGCAAAGCAGTGATTTTTAAAGTTACCTGGGCATACTAAAATGATCTCTAAGCATAAAAGGTGGCAATGGAAAAGTAACAGTTCTTACTGGCTTCATTGATAACCACATAACAGATACAAATGTACTTTGAAAATAAGCTGAATTCAACCGAAAGATATTGAGTTCATCCATATGAGACTGGTTGTAATAATTACACAAAAAATTTTAAGTAGTTCCTTTATATACTCAAATTGACCAAGTATTCATTAGGATATCTCCCATTCTACTATGTCTTAAGAAGCATCATTTCTCCAAAATTGATATCAGCAAAAAGGTGATTAGTTTTAGCTGCTTGGGTCTTCCTCAATAGAAGAATAGTAAGCATCCCTCCTCCATGATGGTTTGGCCAAAAAAAGTAAGCCTAAGGTTTTAAGCAAACACACCAGTAAGCTTGTGCTCTACAAATTACAGCTGCAGAAATAGACAGAATTGCAGAGATGTGTTTCCATTTTCTTCTGACTGAAGCAGTTGACCTGGGATGGAGTAAGCCTACTTGTTGTGGAGAAAGGGCCAGGGGAAAGCACACCCCTGCTTCTGGAGGCAGCTGCAAAGCAGAGGCTGCATGTGAAGATGGAGATGCCCCAGTGGGCTGGGGTTGCCTCCTGGTTTGGACGATCCTTTGAGAAATTAACCACTGTCTTGGTTCCCACAGGGGTAAGACACTGAAGTCCAACACGAGCTAAACCACAGGCAAGGAGACCTCCTTCTACTGTGACCATCCCCACTACGTTTTCCGGGGGAGTATCTGCCCAGGACAGAAGAGTGCAACGAGAGGGAGAAATGGGGGGTCAGACACCATCTTCTTATATCCACTGTAGCCCAGAAGATGGGCCCCTGGGTTAACAGCCAGGATGTTAAGCATGCTTCATTCACTCACAGATGCTCACTAAGAGCTAACAATGACTGGCCACTATGGTTAGCGGGGGTTGGGAGAAGACTTCAAATGCAAGGGCATTTAGTGCTATTAAGACTCTTGGAGAGGGTGAGATCATGGAAACTTACATTACCATAGGTAAAATAGGTCAATTCAGTTCACTTCAGTCGCTCGGTCCTGTCTGACTCTATGATACGCCATGGACCACAGCCTGTCAGGCTTCCTTGTCCATCACCAACTCCCAGCGCTTCCTCAAACTCAGTCCATTGAGTCACTGATGCCATCCAACTATCTCTCGTCCTCTGTTCTCCCCTTCTCATCCTGCCTTCAATCTTTCCCAGCATCAGGGTCTTTTCCAATGAGTCAGCTCTTTGCATCAGGTGGCCAAAGTATTGGAGCTTCAGCTTCAGCATCAGTCCTTCCAATGAATATTCAGGACTGATTGGTTTGATTTCCTTGCAGTCCAAGGGACTCTCAAGAGTCTTCTCCAACACCACAGTTCAAAAGCATCAATTCTTTGGCACTCAGCTTTCTTCACAGTCCAACTCTCACATCCGTACATGACTACTGGAAAAACCATAGCTTTGACTAGATGGACTTTGTTGGCAAAGTAATGTCTCTGCTTTTTACTATTCTGTCTTGGCTGGTCATAGCTTTTCTTCCAAGGAACAAACGTCTTCTAATTTCATGGCTGCAGTCACCATCTCCAGTGATTCTGGAGAAGAAAATAAAGTCTGTCACTGTTTCCATTGTTTCTCCATCTATTTGGCATGGAGGGATGGGACTGGATGCCATGATCTTAGTTTTTTGAATGTTCAGTTTTAAGCCAGGTTTAAGCCAGTAAAATAGGTAGCCAAAGGGAATTTGCTGTATGACTCGGGGGAATTATGAACTCAGACAGGAGCTCAGTATCAACCTAGATGGGTGGGGTGGGGAGGAGGATGGAGAGAGGTTCCAGTGGGAGGTGGCATGTGTATACTTATGCCTGATTCACGTTGAGGTTTGACAGAAAGCAACTAAGTTCTGTAAAGCAATAATCCTTCAATTAAAAAAATACATAAATTTATTTTTAAAAAAGACTCTTGAAGATCAAGTTCATAGTGTGAGCCTAACAAAAGATTAAATCCAACATGGAAGCCAAAACTCCCAAGTTGCCAGAATCTGCCCACAAGCTCCATGCTCCATCTGAGAATTGACCCAGGATTGTGGGGAGAACAGGACTTCTGAATTCCATGTTGCTTGTCGACAGTCTTTGTCAGGAGGGGTTCTAATTTCTACCCACAGGAGAATTTCATAGACTAAGCTTTGAACACCATTTTCAATTTTATCAGCTGACATCCCCTGGGAGCCTATCAAGCACCCTGTCCATCAGCAACACAAGACTTCTCCGGGCCTGGGGCCTGAGGCCAAGGCTGTATTCCCAAAGAGCCGTCCATGTGGACACTCAGGGACTGTGAAATGAATGGATGGATGGATGAACTAACAGAATGGAGAAATGAGCTCCATCGTTTTTATTCACTGTTTCTACAATATCCCAAAAAGAGAGGAACAGAGAAACTAAGTTGGGGGTAGCATAGCAATAATAGAAAAGGAATAAAGGGAAGGAGGGAGATTTCTTTCCCAAACCTTTGTTCCCCAGCCACAAATATTCAGACAGCATAACACAGAGGACTCCCTAGTATACGAAGACTCCTGAATATCATGCAGACAGAAATAGCCAAGAGGAAGTGTACATGTAAAGAAAGTTGGTGCTAAAGTAAGTAACATGAAGACTGATTTACAGATTTCAATAGATAAGTTACTTAGCGACCAAAAGATGCAAATTCCTTCCATTCATACATCATACATCCAACCAGCATGACTTCTTCCACAGCCTTTCTTCCCAAAGTGACCAGAGTGAATGTCCTCTAGGGTTTGCATGAAATGAAAAATCAGCCAACAGCACTTACTGAACTAGTCTTTCAAAGCATGTTTTGATGTAATAAATAAACTGAAATGCCTAAGTTTTTAAAAGGTCTCATCACGACAAATAAAATCTTATTACAATACATGGTGACAGATGTTATTCACACTTATTGTGGTGATCATTTCACAATACACACCAATATCAAGTTATTATGTTTTACACTTGCAGCTCACATAAGGGGCTCTATTACAGTTCAATAAAAATAAACACAGAGTGAAATTGCACTAGCACAGCTAAATGGAAAACACACATTTTCAAGATTTGTAAATATACGTGGGTCTGATGGAATTCTTTGTATTCACTTGAATAATAATTTTGTCAAACTGTGTCAGAAACAGCAATACTTAGACATAAACAATTGCTTCTGTCAGCAAACCACTAAAAAGATAGAACTGTCCACTCCCTTTCCTAAAGCGTGGGGAGCCCTGGACTGAAGGGAACTGTCTAAGAAGTGGCTCCACTGCCACTTCTCATCAGTGGCACCAGACAGGGCCAACTGGGCTGAGAAGAATCAGGCTCTTGTTTCTTGAAATCAAAGGACTAAATAGGAGCTGGGCTGCTCTTTTACAAGCACAAGACCGTTAATCCCCTTACCATGGATACAAGAGCATGTTGTTCCTTCTTAGATCACAAGGCTTATCCCTGAATAATTAGACAGAGGGAGAAATTCATTCTGTGCCCTACATCATTTTACTCAGAAAGAGAACACCGTGCTTGAGTTACACTTCTTCTCTGCTAAAAATGATAAATCATCTGATAAAAACAGTATTTGAGTAAAGGAGGCAGATAAATTTCTCAGTTGACCTGGAAAATGGGCTAAAATTTTGTCATAATTTCCTGAGATAATACTTTCAACATTTAAAACTTCCTGTGAAAATCTTTTCAAAAATCTGGACTAAACTTTACAACAAAACCTTGAAAACACCTGTTTACTATTTTCAAAGTCCCAAGAAAACTGAATGTAACTTGATCCAATAAGAGCAGAACTTTCTTCCACTTAGTCTTTTACTTGAATCATCCCCCCTACTTTTAAGAAAACTCGTGGAAGAGCAAGAAAAGCACCTGATATCAAGATCTGTCAGTAATGATTTCAAAAGAATTGGTTCTGTCACATTTCATTCATCTTCCATGTGTGCCTGGGCCAGCTTCTCGCGAATGTCCTCTGTGGGACCTGGATTTATCCATCACTGAAGTCTCAGGGCCTATGTGGCAGCCTACACAGCAGGCTTCCGATAGTGGCTACCAGTTTCTCTGGCTCCCACCCAGCAGTGCGGCACATGCAGCCTCAGGAGAGCCCAGTGAAGAAGAGTCTTCTGCTTCTCACACCACAGCCTTGGGTGCTCTGTCAGCTCTCTCTCTCCTTCACTCCTGCAGCATCTGGAGGGACTGATGGAGCTGGCGTGGCATTTCTGGCTGTTTAAGAGCTCAGGCCAGTCTCATCAAAACCTAGATCAACTGTCTTCGCGCCTCTAACACCCAGTTTCCCTCCCCACTGGGCTGGCCTGTGCAGGATGCATTCTGCCTTCCAGGCTCCACTCCTCCTGCCCATAGCCCCTGACCTCCCCCGACTCCTGCTCACTGAGGGATGGAAAAGGGACAGGGGCGGGGGCGGGGATCTGCAGGAGAGGACGAGGCCAGCTTCGGTTCCCCAGGTGGGCTCCCCATGTGCCCCTGCCTGCTGGTGGCCTCATCATGGCGGGCCCTCCTGTCCCTCCAGAGTGCACTTGGGGCCTTCGGAGAAGGTGTGGTGATCTCTGCACTGGCCCTTCCCCTGGCACAGACGATGGCTTCCACCTCGCCCTGCCTGCCCACTCTCCGCCTTCCCTGGGCCCTGCACTTGGATCTTGGGCCCCACAGGCCCGTCCAGCTCCCTTCAGTGGCCTCCACTTGGCCCCAGCAGCCATCCGAAGGCAGACTGCTGGCAAAGCCACTCTCGCTCATGCAGGCTCGAGCTGCCTTTGCCTTCAGCTTTCTCCAGCTGAGAGGCAGGTGCCAGTCTCTATTCCACGCGCAGGATGGTCTCAGTGCCTGGACACACTCATGGTGTCCAGAGCTCTAGGCGCTGCTACTCTGGTGCTGCTCCTCGGCACGTGTGCAAATTGGGGAACGACGTGCCCATCTCTCCTCTCACTGACGACTCCTCTCTCTACTCGTGGCTCTGTGTGACCTGGGGTGGGCAGGGGAGCAGGCAAGTTTGGCACCAGTGTGGCCTGGGCACCAGCTCCTCACATGGGCCCAGCTGTCAGCTCCCTGTGGGCTGCAAGTGCACACTGCTGCCACCCAGCCCACCCGTCCTCCGGGGAGGGTGGTGGAGGTGCCCCGCCCCCTCTCTGCAGGCCCACACCTCTGCCTTTGGGACCCCTGACCTTCTCTTCCACTGCCTGCGTGGGGTCATGCTGACTGGATGTAAGTCCCACATGGAGGCAGCCAGGACCTCACTCTAGAAGGAACACCCTCCTGCAGAGTCCAGCCAGGTTCTACTGGGTCAAGGGTAGGCTGCTCGTAGGTTCCCAAATATGCAGAGGAGACAATAACCCTGTGTCATGGAGGTGATCATGCTTGATAGAAGAGATACTCTAATTAGGACTGGGTAAAAGCTGGGATGAAATTGAGAGCCTTCATTGCTCTGTTTATTACTTTACTATCTTTAGTGAATTACTCATTACATTTCCCATCCAGCACACCTCAGCATCTCTCAATTTTCTGTGGTATCCATACAATAAGCATTGAGGCAAAAATCCACATCAATCAACAGCAAATGTCCAAGATCTGGATCCCTGAAGCTATCCTGGAAAGGAATATTGGCTACTTTTTTCTTGTTAGGGTTGCTGTAACAAATATTGGAAACTGGGTGGCTTCAATAGAATTGTATTTTCTCTCACTTCTGAAGGCTAGAAGTCCAAGTTAGCCTGTGGACAGGACTGATTTCTTAAGGCCTCCTTCTTTGACCTGTGGATGGCTATCTTCTCCTTCTGTTTTCACCTGGTCTTTCCTCTGTGCAAGTCTT
Source organism: Capricornis sumatraensis (assembly GCF_032405125.1). Taxonomy (NCBI): domain Eukaryota; kingdom Metazoa; phylum Chordata; class Mammalia; order Artiodactyla; family Bovidae; genus Capricornis; species Capricornis sumatraensis. The sequence continues at coordinate 131,803,367 of NC_091092.1, read as the reverse complement.
TGTTCTAATCTCTTTTTATAAGGACACCATTCATATTTGTGTCCTATAGTACCTTACATTGATTACCTCTGTAAAGACCATGTCTCTAAATACAGTTACATTATGAGGTACTGGGCATTAGGAAGTTCACCATATGAATTTTGATGAGACACAATTCATCCCATAACAGCTACCCTCCAGAATTCATTCTGTTCCACATTGATACCAAAAGACCACTGAAAGGCAGAAGACTTAAAACCGAAACCACTTGTCAAACTACTGGTGTCTTCCATTCACCTACCGCATCATGTGGTCCCCTTTCCCACAGGGGACACCTGCTCATGTAAAGATGCAGCCACTTTTAGGGCAGCGCACGTAGAATCAGGCCCAGCACCTGTACTGCATCTTAAACACAACCCCATTCATTAGGCAGCCCTCATCACTCAGCCTCTGACAGCAGTATTACGGGGACTCAAGCTGCCTGGTAAATTTGGAAAACTCAGGAGTGGCCACACAATTGGAAAAGTCAGTTTTCATTTCAATTCCAAAGAAAGGCAATGTCAAAGAATGCTCAAACTACCGCACAATTGCACTCATCTCACACGCTAGTAAAGGAATGCTGAAAATTCTCCAAGCCAGCCTTCAGCAATATGTGAACTGTGAACTTCCTGATGTCCAAGCTGGTTTTAGAAAAGGCAGAGGAACCAGAGATCAAATTGCCAACATCCGCTGGATCATGGAAGAAGCAAGAGAGTTCCAGAAAAACATCTATTTCTGCTTTATTGACTATTCCAAAGCCTTTGACTGTGTGGATCACAGTCAACTGTGGAAAATTCTGAAAGACATGGGAATACCAGACCACCTGACCTGCCTCCTGAGAAACCTGTATGCAGATCAGGAAGCAACAGTTAGAACTGGACATGGAACAACAGTCTGGTTCCAAATAGGAAAAGGAGTACATCAAGGCTGTATATTGTCACCCTGCTTATTTAACTTATATGCAGAGTACATCATGAGAAATCCTGGGCTGGAAGAAACACAAGCTGGAATCAAGATTGCCGGGAGAAATATCAATAACCTCAGATATGCAGATGACACCACCCTTATGGCAGAAAGTGAAGAGGAACTAAAAAGCCTCTTGATGAAAGTGAAAGTGGAGAGTGAAAAAGTTGGCCTAAAGCACAACATTCAGAAAATGAAGATCATGGCATCTGGTCCCATCACTTCATGGTAAATGGATGGGGAAACAGTGTCAGACTTTATTTTTTGGGCTCTAAAATCACTGCAGATGGTGACTGCAGCCATGAAATTAAGACGCTTACTCCTTGGAAGAAAAGTTATGACCAACCTAGATAGTATGTTCAAAAGCAGAGACATTGCTGACTAAGGTCCGTCTAGTCAAGGCTATGGTTTTTCCTGTGGTCATGTATGGATGTGAGAGTTGGACTGTGAAGAAGGCTGAGCACCGAAGAATTGATGCTTTTGAACTGTGGTGTTGGAGAAGACTCTTGAGAGTCCCTTGGACTGCAAGGAGATCCAACCAGTCCATTCTGAAGGAGATCAGTCCTGGGATTTCTTTGGAAGGAATGATGCTAAAGCTGAAACTCCAGTACTTTGTCCACCTCATGTGAAGAGTTGACTCATTGGAAAAGACTCTGATGCTGAGAGGGGCAGGAGGAGAACGGGACGACAGAGGATGAGATGGCTGGATGGCATCACTGACTCAATGGACATGAGTCTGAGTGAACTCTGGGAGTTGGTGATGGACAGGGAGGCCTGGCGTGCTGCGATCCATGGGGTCGCAGAGAGTCGGACACGACTGAGCGACTGAACTGAACTGAAGCTGCCTGGCGGTGAGTGCAGCCCATCTCTCCATCCAGGGTGTCCTGCCAAGGGCTATTTCCTCCTGCCTAGAACATTTTTCCGCTTGCATGTTCCTTTTTGTTAATCCAGTCTTAGCTTAAATGGCATCTCTTCAGGGAGTCCTTCTCCTGATTACTCAACATAAGGAAGTCCTCACCCTGTCTGATTGTTATCAAAGTAGTCAGTTCTTTTACTTCAGAATACATGTTTAACCACCAGTCTCTCTGTTGGTCTACAGACAGCATGAAGAGCATTTCCTAAGGACGCTCAGTAGATAACCATGTTACCCAATTTGGTTTGGGCAATTTGGGATATCTTAGGCCTAGCAACAGCTTTCAGAAATGTCACTTGTGACCTGCAACTTATTGCTGCTTTTTCATGTAATTTTACACAAGTATTGATACTGAAGCTGAAACTACAATACTTTGGCCACCTAATGCGAAGAGCTGACTCATTTGAAAAGACCCTGATGCTGGGAAAGATTGAAGGCAGGAGGAGAAGGGGACGACAGAGGATGAGATGGTTGGATGGCATCACCAACTCGATGGACATGAGTTTGAGTAAACTCTGGGAGTTGGTGATGGACAGGGAAGCCTGGTATGCTGCAGTCCATGCAGTCTCAGAGAGTCAGACATGACTAAGCGACTGAACTGAACTGAAAGGTATAAGTATGTAAACAGTAGTGTCTCCAGGGAATGATTTAAGGGGACTTTAAAGTGAAAGTGAAGTTGCTCAGTTGTGTCCAACTCTTTGTGACCCCATGGACCATAGCCTATCAGGCTCCTCTGTCCATGGGATTTCCCAGGCAAGAATACTGGAGTGGGTTGCCATTTCCTTCTTCAGAGGATTTTCCTGACCCAGGGATCGAACCCGGGTCTCTGGCATTGCGGGCAGACGCTTTACCGTCTGAGACTTTAGCCTATGATAATTTCCATCAGTACCTCTCTCACAGCCACTCTATATAAACATAAGGTCTCAGTGAAAGGGGAGCTCACTGTCAAAATGCAATTTCAACACAAGTCCCTTATAGCCTCCCTACCCATCAGCAGACAAACTGTTAAGCCATCACTGGGTCTGAGGTATTCTTATTGACTGAAAACCAGAGGGAACACCTTGGATGTCGGTAACGGCTCTTTTGCTCAAAGTCTGGGTTTTTTAAACTAATGTACATTGCAGTTAGACAACTCTCTGAGCATGATGAAGGAAGAACTGGCTTTGGATAGGCTTCCTTGTATATCCATGATAACTTTACACAACAAAAGAATGAGGTGTTGAAATAAAAATAAAATCTAAATCTTCATGACAGAAAATTCAAGTCAAACACAGAATGAAGTCAGCAGGAAGAGATAGCATGAGGGACCAGGGAGCTTCTTCACTTGGTTTACTGATCATTCTGATGCCAATGCAGGTGAGTTAGGAGAGGTCATCAAAGATGATATTTTACCAAATCCATTACTTGATTCCTGTCACGGATGATGGGGAAGGGGAAGGAGAAGAAGAAGATGATGATGATCAAGAGGAAAAGGACCGGAAGATATTGATGAAGAAGAGTATGAGGATGAAGTGATGAAGATGATAATGAGAGGGAGGAAGGAGAAGAAGATGAAGGAAAAGATGACTAATGTAACACTGATGAATGCCAACCTTCCTTTTTTCATTTTCTCCAGTCCCTGGGGGCAAGTTGCAGTCTTTTTTTCCCTCTCCCCTTGTGCTCAGTTTCCCCATTTTAGAGCTCTCTTTTGTCTTTTAAGGCCTTCCCTGGTGGCTCAGACAGTAAAGAATTCGCCTCCAATGCGGGAGACCTGGGTTTGATCCCTGGGTCAGGAAGATCCCCTGGAGAAGGGAATGGCAACCCACTCCAGTATGCTTGCCTTGAGAATCCCATGGACAGAAGAACCTGGCAGGCTACAGTCCCAGGGGGTCACAAAGAGTTGGACATGACTGAGTGACTAACACTTTCATTTCACTTTCTCCTTTACACCATTCAGTTCAGTTCAGTTCACTTGCTCAGTCATGTCCAACTCTTTGTGATCCCCATGAATCGCAGTATGCCAGACCTCCCTGTCCATCACCAACTCCCGGAGATCACTCAGACTCATGTCCATTGAGTCAGTGATGCCATCCAGCCATCTCATCCTCTGTTGTCCCGTTCTGCTCCTGCCTCCAATCCCTCTCAGCATCAGAGTCTTTTCCAATGAGTCAACTCTTCACATGAGGTGGCCAAAGTACTGGAGTTTCAGCTTTAGCATCAGTCCTTCCAATGAACACCCAGGACTGATCTCCTTCAGAATGGACTGGTTGGATCTCCTTGCAGTCCAAGGGACTCTCAAGAGTCTTCTCCAACACCACAGTTCAAAAGTATCAATTCTTCAGTGCTCAGCTTTCTTCACAGTGCTACTGGAAAACCCATAGCCTTGACTAGATGGACCTTTGTTGGCAAAGTAATGTCTCTGCTTTTTAATATGCTATCTAGGTTGGTCATAACTTTCCTTCCAAGGGGTAAACGTCTTTTAATTTCTTGGCTGCAATCACCATCTGCAGTGATTTTGGAGCCCAAAATAATAAAGTCTGACACTTCTTCCACTGTTTCCCCATCTACTTCCCATGAAGTGATGGGACCAGATGCTATGATCTTAGTTTTCTGAATGTTGAGCTTTAAGCCACCTTTTTCACTCTTCTCTTTCACTTTCATCAAAAGGCTCTTTAGCTCTTCAGTTTCTGCCATAGGGTGGTGTCATCTGCATATCTGAGGTTATTGATATTTCTCCCAGCAATCTTGATTCCAGCTTGTGCTTTTTCCAGCCCAGCGTTTCTCATGATGTACTCTGCATAGAAGTTAAATAAGCAGGGTGACAATATACAGCCTTGACATACTCCTTTTCCTATTTGGAACCAGTCTGTTGTTCCATGTCCAATTCTAACCGTTGCTTCCTGACCTGTATATAGGTTTCTCAAGAGGCAGGTCAGGTGGTCTGGGATTCCCATGTCTTTCAGAATTCTCCACAGTTGATTGTGATCCACACAGTCAAAGGCTTTGGCATAGTCAATAAAGCAGAAATAGATGATTTTCTGGAACTCTCTTGCTTCTTCCATGATCCAGCGGATGTTGGCAATTTGATCTCTGGTTCCTGATTTTCTAAATCCAGCTTGAACATCTGGAAGTTCACGGTTCACATAGTGCTGAAGCCTGGATTGGAGAATTTTCAGCATTCCTTTACTAGCGTGTGAGATGAGTGCAATTGTGCGGTAGTTTGAGCATTCTTTGGCATTGCCTTTCTTTGGGATTGGAATGAAAACTCACCTTTTCCAGTCCTGTGGCCACTGCTGAGTTTTCCAAATTTGCTGACATATTGAGTACAGCACTTTCACAGCATCATCTTTCAAGATTTGAAATAGCTCAACTGGAATTCCATCACCTTTGTTCATAGTGATGCTTTCTAAGGCCCACTTGACGTCACATTCCAGGATGTCTGGTTCTAGGTGAGTGATCATACCATCATGATTATCTGGGTCATGAAGATCTTTTTTGTACAGTTCTTTTGTGTATTCTTGCCACCTCTTCTTAATGTCTTCTACTTCTGTTAGGTCCATACCATTTCTGTCCTTTATTGAGCCCATCTTAGCATGAAATGTTCCCTTGGTATCTCTAATTTTCTTGAAGAGATCTCTAGTCTTTCCCGTTCTGTTGTTTTCCTCTATTTCTTTGCATTGATCGCTGAGGAAGGCTTTCTTATCTCTCCTTGCTATTCTTTGGAACTCTGCATTCAGATGCTTGTATCTTTCCCTTTCTCCTTTGCTTTTCACTTCTCTTCTTTTCACAGCTATTTGTAAGGCCTCCTCAGACAGCCATTTTACTTTTATGCATTTTTTTCCCATGGTGATGGTCTTGATCCCTGTCTCCTGTACAATGTCACGAACATCCATCCATAGTTCATCATGCACTCTGTCTATCAGATCTAGTCCCTTAAATCTATTTCTCACTTCCACTGTATAATCATAAGGGATTTGATTTAGGTCATACCTGACTGGTCTAGTGGTTTTCCCTACTTTCTTCAATTTAAGTCTGAATTTGGCAATAAGGAATTCATGATCTGAACCACAGTCAGCTCCTGGTCTTGTTTTTGCTGACTGTATAGAGCTTCTCCATGTTTGGCTGCAAAGAATATAATCAATCTGATTTTGGTGTTGACCATCTGGTGATGTCCATGTGTAGAGTCTTCTCTTGTGTTGGAAGAGGATGTTTGCTACGACCAGTGCTTTCTCTTGGCAAAACTCTATTAGCCTTTGCCCTGCTTTATTCCATACTCCAAGGCCAAATTTGCCTGTTACTCCATGAATGGCTGCGATGGACCATGCAGAAGTGCACGGGCTGGGACGGACCGTGCAGAAGTGTGGCCGAGAGGAGCTTCCCCTCACCCAAGTTCAGGGGAAGCAGCTGAGAGGAGCTACCCCACGTCCAAGGTCAGGGGCCACGGCCTAGAGGAATAACCCCACGTCCGAGGTTAGGGGTGGTGGCCATGAGGAGCTACCCCACGCCTGAGGTCAGGGGCGGTGGCTGAGAGGAGCAACCCCACGTTCAAGGTCAGGAGGGGAGGCTATGAGGAGATACCCCTTGTCCAAGGTAAGGAGCAGTGGCTGCACTTTGCTGGAGTAGCCGTAAAGAGATACCCCACGTCCAAAGTAAGAGAAACTCAAATAAGATGGGAGGTGTTGCGAAAGGGCATCAGAGGACAGACACACTGAAACCATAATCACAGAAAACTAGTCAATCTGATCACATGGACCACAGCCTTGCCTAACTCAGTGAAACTAAGCCATGCCCTGTGGGGCCACCCAAGACGGACAGGTCATGGTGGAGAGGTCTGACAGAATGTGGTCCACTGGAGAAGGGAATGGCAAACCACTTCAGTATTCTGGCCTTGAGAACCCCATGAACAGTAGGAAAAGGCAAAATGATAGGATACTGAAAGAGGAACTCCCCAGGTCAGTAGGTGCCCAATATGCTACTGGAGATCAGTGGAGAAATAACTCCAGAAAGGATGAAGGGATGGAACCAAAGCAAAAACAACACCCAGTTGTGGATGTGTCTGGTGATAGAAGCAAGGTCCGATGCTGTAAAGAGCAATATTGCATAAGAACCTGGAATGTTAGGTCCATGAATCAAGGCAAATTGGAAGTGGTCAAACAAGAGATGGCAAGAGTGAATGTCGACATTCTAGGAATCAGCGAACTAAAATGGACTGGAACGGGTGAATTTAACTCAGATGACCACTGTATCTATTACTGTGGGCAGGAATCCCTTAGAAGAAATGGAGTAGCCATCATGGTCAACAAAAGAGTCCAAAATGCAGCACTTGGATACAATCTTAAAAATGACAGAATGATCTCTGTTCGTTTCCAAGGCAAACCATTCAATATTACGGTGATCCAAGCCTACGCCCCAACCAGTAATGCTGAAGAAGCTGAAGTTGAACGGTTCTATGAAGACCTACAAGACCTTTTAGAACTAACACCCAAAAAAAGATGTCTTTTTCATTATAGGGGACTGGAATGCAAAAGTAGGAAGTCAAGAAACTCCTTTATGCCATGGTTCATAACTTATGTTGGCAGAAAGACTTTGAGCAGAACTCAGTGGGAAAGAATCTCTACTCCTTTCTGTTCCAATTCATTTTTATCCCTTCCTGTCCCAACAAAAACTTTACAGAATCAACACTACCACTCTCTTTGGGGAAAAAAAGAAAACCTTCTGCTCCCTTAGCTCTGATGGAAGCTGGAGGCTGCTAGATCCCAGTGTAGTGGTATACAGTATCCCAGCTTTTTCCCTCCTTTCTCTGTATATTGGGTTCAGAGATTGCATTGTGTCTCTATGTGAATATGAACAGTTACCATTTACCAACATGTATCTGTCTGCTTTCTCTTGTTTAAAAAAAAGAAAAAGAAACTTTAAAAAAAATGGGGTTATAGCAGATCAGCAAAGGGTGGATTTGAGGTGTCTGGGTAGATTAAATAGGGATTTTGACAACATAGCTTCACCTTTGGGATGTTTAACTGGGATGTTTAATACACATCCTTGCAGTTTAAGATAAACGTCATAATGAATTAAATAAATAAATATCTTCATTTCAGTGAATAATTTTAAGATCCTCTTTCCTCAAAATGACTTTCATAAATATTAGGGAAAATGAGCTAGAGTTTCATTTTCCCTGCTTAAAGAGGTAAAGTGTAGAAAGATTTCATGCCTACAAGTTTAAAAATCAAGAAAGACCATTATTGATCAGGGATCAACACAAACACTGTTCAGACAAGGAAGACCTGTTTACAGAATGAGATGGTGATCAGTCTGCCCAAGTTCAAATGTGGATGGTAAGCTCGGTGTAGCAGATGAAACTGAAGATGCTAGCCAGCTCTCCTCAGAGCATGAATCTAAGTTTTTTTTCAGGTGTTGGGTATAATTTGACCTGATCTCCTATCCTTTTGCCGCTTCCTCTTAACGCAAGAGCATGAGCTGGCTGGTGATGAGTTGAGTTTTGGTCAGAAAACAAAGCCTCAAGCTATTTAGATCTGAACAGGATTGACGTAGTTCTAGATTAAGTATCTTGCCAATGGAACTGTTGCAAGAAACAGGACCCCTTCCAGGGCCTCAAACGGGGCTCTTGTCTAACACTTGGAAATGAATTGTCCAAGGAGACACACGAGCTGACAAAGCAAGAGACTTTACTAGGAAAGGGTGCCCAGGCAGAGAGAAGTAGGTTAAGGAAAACCAGCAGGACTGCTCTGCCACATAGCTGAAAGTCTCTGCTTTTATGGTGATAGAGTCAGTTTCGGATTTTCTTTGGCCATTCTGATTCAGAGTCCTTTCTAGTGGCACACACATTGCTCATCCAACATGGATGCCAGTGAGAAGGATTCTGGGAGGCGGTATAACACGTGGTACATCCTTTTGACCTTTCCCAAACTCTTCCAGTTGGCGGTTCCTTATTAGTTTCATGTTACTTACCAGGACTTCCTATTGCAAAATAATTCATGCAAATAGCTACTATGGTGCCTGGCCAGGGTGGGCAGTTTCAGTGTGCTTCCACCAACTGAACCACTTGTCTTGGGTAAGTGTTAAAGGACTGAACGCTTGTGTGTTGGATGTAACACATTTCTACTAGGGCATTCAAAACATTTCAAAGAGATAGGCTTCATGCATAAAAGGAATCAAAATGTACAACTTAACAGAGGACAGTAAGGAAAAGGTTGCTAAAGCTAATCATAGGTATATGCTATGACCTGCAATTTCTCTCTGGGGTAAATACTCAGGAAAAAGAAAACATATGGAAAATACATGAATGAGAATGTTCCTGGCAGTTTAGCTGCCTGTTGTGCATGTATCTGAATCAGTCCTGAATATTCACTAGAAGGACTGATGCTGAAGCTGAAACTCCAATACTTTGGCCATCTGATGTGAAGAACTGACTCACTGGAAAAGACTCTGATGCTGGGAAAGATTGAAAACATGAGAAGAAGGGGACAACAGAGGATGAGATGGTTGGATGGCATCACTGACTTGATAGACATGAGTTTGAGCAAGCTCCAGGAGTTGGCAATGGACAGGGAAGCCTGGTGTGCTGCAGTCCAAGGGGTCGCAAAGAGTCGGACATGACTGAGCGACTGAACTGAACTGCCCATGTACCTGACATATAATAGGTGTTCAATAAATGGGTGAAAGTGAATTGAACCCATCTTCATCTCTCATATGTGACTTAACAGATCAAGCGACACACACTTGTTGCATGTATTTATCCATTGGTTTGAATTTTTAGCCTATATGATAAATACTACATGCAAAATGGTTTTATTAACAATTTCCATTTGAATCCATTATTCCTTTAACAAAACAAGAGACTGAGGTCTTTGGGATAATTTACTCAAGCTTAAGGTAACTCTGCAGAAGGGCCCATTACTAAAGAAGGCACAGAGTCAGTAGAGAATAAAGTTTGAGAATGAACATGCAGATGCTCCACTGATGGCTATATCTCCCAAGCTGACCTCATACTAAAACTAATTTCATTATAAAAGCATTTTCTTGCAAAGAGAATGGCTTTGGCCAGCCCTGAGGTCTGGTAGTTGTGTAACATTAAAGTTAATGCTCTAGAAGTGTGTTGTTGAGCACCATTCACTTTCTGCAGTGATGCAAATGTTCTGTACCTGTGCTGTCCTATAAGCAGTCACTAGACATAAGTGGCTGCTGAGCACTTGAAAGAGCAGCATATGATGACAAAAAGTGCCAAACAGGGCCTGATAAGTCCTAATACTTAATGCCACTGGCATGACCTGAAAACAGACATACAAATATTCGACTCCAAATATTGCCAAAAGTTTAGCCTCAGTCATCATATGGCTTAATAGTTTTTTCCCAAACTCATTTAGGGATTCACCTTTCAAGCCTTGATACATGTGCAAAACCAGAAAAATACTGAGTTCTTTACATCAAAGACTTGTCAATTGGACAACAGTAAATTGTATCTATGTTTAACTTCCAAGGTGACATACCTGATTCAGAAAGGAGGCCACAACATAGTTTCAGAATGGAAAATTACAAACAAACAGAAAAAGCAGGGGAGGGAAAGAAGAAAAAAACTCCACCTTCCACTTAAAGCTGCCTTAGCCATTCTGTGACCCAGATTAGAATATGAGACAAAGAAGCAAGTCACCACCTAAAAGGTTTAATGATTAACCCCGATCATTTGGGTTAATACTTTGATAGAAGCAGCCCATCTCCTGTCAGTTATTTATGAAAATCTGTTTGGAAAACAGATTAGCTGTCCTTCCCAAACTCTACCTCCAAAGAATGTTTTCTCTGCTGACTCAGAAGTTGGAATCCTCCCTGGCCCTTTCTTCTGTTGTCTGGTTAAATGCACAGTGGAAAGAATTAGTCCTTTCTGGAGGTTTACAATGTGAACTCTCTGCCTTCTCAGGGCTGAAATATCTGGCTTACAGATAGACTATCTTAATTTAGGAAACAAACATCACTCCTTTCTATCTCTGGTGAACAAAGGACACCCTTCCAAGACTGGCTTCATCTGACTGTCACCTCCACAGGTAAACATTCAGGAGAGCTTCCAAATCAAAGAGAATGCTTTCGGTCAGCCCTAAGGTCTGGTAGTTGTGTAAAATTAATGACATAGAGCAGTGCTATCCAATGGAACATTCTGTGATGATGGAAATATTCTATATCTGCAATAATATAGTATGTATACAACACATATAACGTACTAGCCACTAGGCATAGGTGGCTGTTGAGCACCTGAAATGGGGCTACTGCTGCTGAGAAACTGAATTTGTATTAATTTAATGTAAAAATATGTGGCTAGTGACTATGATGGTCAGTGCAGTTATACAACAGTAATTAGGAACTACCTACCATGAGCTAGGGCTTCCCTGATAGCTTGGTCGCTAAAGAATCAGGAAACCCTGGTTTGATCCCTGGGTTGGGAAGATCCCCTGGAGAAGGGAAAGGCTACCCACTCCAGTATTCTGGCCTGGAGAATTCCATGGACTGTATAGTCCTTGAGGTTGCAAAGAGTTGGACACGACTGATCAACTTTCACTTTCACCATGAACTAGCTTCGCTGGACTATTCCTCTAATCCTCAAAACAGCACCCCACATTGCTGTGTTATAATCAACTTACATACGAGAAAACTGAGGATTCAGTGTTTAAGGCATTGGTGGCAACAGGAGGAGTGGAATGGGTGTTGCTTTACCAGCCTGGATGACTTACACCTGAACCCTATCTCCACCATGCTGAACCAGACTGTGTTTTGGGTCATCACTGGTCAAAACGGACATTGTAACAAAATCTCAGAGATGCTCTGAGGACTATGGCAGTGAGTAGAGAAGAACCGTCCCCTCATGGGCATTCTACAGATGCCAATCAAGCCCCCAGCAGGCTTTCCTCTCTACCACGCCACCTCTGCATGAGTTCAGTCCCCAAATTCTACCTTGTTGCTTAAAAACCATGAGTGGAAAAATCAAATTGGATGACTTCACTGTTAAATAGAAAATTTGGATTTTTAAAGAAACAACAAGAAAAATATCAGCAACTGTATTTCTCATTTCCCCTTCCTGGTTAGGGTCATAGTTTATTATAGATGACACACTGCTGTCAGCTAACTCCACTTAAGGAGCTTTTCTTCATCTCCTTCACCTTGGTTGCCAGGGCACAGAGTCGGGAAAAGTTGTACCAGAGAGAGACGTGGCCAAAAGTTAACCCAGTCATTCCAGAAATTTCACTATTAGGGGAAATTTCCTAGAACGAATGGCCTGCATAACTAACCCCTGAAAACAAAGTCAGACTAGATGAGCTTATTGTGTCCGACTCTGTGCGACCCCACAGATGGCAGCCTACTAGGCTCCTCTGTCTCTGGGATTCTCCAGGCAAGAATACTGGAGTGGGTTGCCATTTTCTTCTCCAACGCATGAAAGTGAAAAGCGAAAGTGAAGTCGCTCAGTTGTGCCCAACTCTCAGCTTATCTTAGTTATGCCTTATAAAAGCATCATGGCAGGTGGGGGTGGGGGAGACAATAAATAGAGATTATAACAAAGTTAATTATTTGCATCAAGGAACAAAGCTGAGTTAAAAGATAAAGATCTGATTCAGCTTTCTTTTAGCCTTAAAACTTTATAAAAGTATCAAATGTCTCTCTTTTGCTTTTACTTAGTCACTTATGTGATGAAGATTAAAGACAGTAAAATGCTGAGGTTTTGTCAGTGTTAAGTCACTCATTTGAAAAGAAAAGAAAATCTCTTCTCTTTTGAATCATGATTTCCCAATCCTCATTGTATCATTTTTTTAAAGATAGAAAAAAGAGCAATACAAGTTCTCTATAGAAAATAATAGAGAAGTCAAAAGAGAAAAGTAGAAGTCACCTGTAATTCTACCAGCATCAATGACCATTGGTAATGTTTTATAAATATTTGGAACATATCTTTCTTAGTTTTGGGTCTTACTGTGTATGGGCGTGTGTGTGTAAATATAGATTCATTTCTTCCTAGAAACAAAACTGGGAGTAGAATGGCAGTTACCAGGAGGTGGGGGAATTAAGGAGATATTGAAGGGTACAAAGCGGCAACTAGGAGATAAATAAGTTCTGGAGATCTAATGTACAGCATAGTGATTATAGTCAACAATACTGCCTTATAAAATTCAAAGCTGCTAAGATTTAGATCTTAATTATTCTCAGCACATAATGACAGAGAGGTATTAGCTAATGCTATAGTGGTAATCATATTGTAGCATAAAATTGTATCAGATCAACCTTAAATTAAACTATTTATGAGCTATGTCTCAAAAAACCTGGGATTATACTATTATTAGGCTTTGTCACCTTGTTTCTTGAACTGAACAGTTTATTTTGAATGTACGTCCACATCATTGATGCTATGCTGATGCTAAGTCGCTTCAGTTGTGTCCAACTCTGTGCGACCCCATAGACGGCAGCCCACCAGGCTCTCCTGTCCCTGGGATTCTCCAGGCAAGAACACTGGAGTGGGTCGCCATTTCCTTCTCCAATACATGAAAGCGAAAGTGAAAGTGAAGTCGCTCAGTTGTGTCCGACTCTTAGCGACCCCCCATGGACTGCAGCCCACCAGGCTCCTCCGTCCATGGGATTTTCCAGGCAAGAGTACTGGAGTGGGGTGCCATTGCCTTCTCCGTCCACATCATTAAGTCTTCTTTATTAACATAGTTGTTAATGATGGTTTAATATTGCATTCATTTTATAGATATGTCATATGCTTTTCAATGTAATTCTTTTCTTTTTTACTATAATATAAAACATTGTAATAAATATTCTGTAAGGTAACAATTTTTGCTCATTTGTAATAATATCTTTGGTATAAATTATTAAAATTTAAATTTTGAAGTTAAACATTATATAAAAACAAAGTAATATAATACTATAAATAAACTATACTGCAATTAAAAAATTTATAAACTAATATGTGTAAAATATATAAGCAACAAAGATATATTGTATAGTACAGATAATTATAGCCATTATCTTATAATAACTTTAATGGAGTATAATAATGAAATGCTGAATACAGTCACTATATTGTATACCTAGACTAATAAAATATTGTAAATCAACTATACTTCAATTTTTTAAAAGTTATGCAAAAATGTAATGTTTTTATACATGCTAATTTCCTTTCAAAAGTATATGTCAGTGTATATATTTTTTTGCAGTATTTACATGTTCATTTTCTAGTATCCTGAACCAGATATTACAGTGCTCAAAACTCTTGGCAAAACAAATGCTACAGCAGTACATAAATACTTCTTTGATTTGCAATTCTTTGTTTCATAGTAAAGTTTAAGTTTTATACGTTGAATGGCCATTTGTAGTTCTTTTTTTAATAAATTGCTTATTTGATCCTTTGCCGCTTTTACTGGCAGTCTTCACTTTTCTCAAATTTTTTTGGCATGAATTTATGTGTGCACAGACACTGTCAGTTGTTAGTTCCCCCCTTTCTCTTGTATTTTCCATGAAGCAATCCTATATTTCATGTCATCTAAACATGATTTGGAGAAGGCAGTGGCAACCCACTCCAGTACTCTTGCCTGGAAAATCCCATGGATGGAAGAGCCTGGTAGGCTGCAGTCCATGGTGTCGCTAAGAGTCGGACACGACTGAGAGACTTCACTTTCACTTTTTACTTTCATGCATTGGAGAAGGCAATGGCAACCCACTCCAGTATTCTTTCCTGGAGAATCCCAGGGACGGGGGAGCCTGATGGGCTGCCGTCTATGGGGTCGCATAGAGTCAGACACACTGAAGCGACTTAGCAGCAAACATGATTTAAAATTTTTCTCTTACTTTTCAATAGTAATACTTAGCTGTTGATCCTGTTTTGCCATAGAGATAAAAGTATCTTTTTTATTCCTAGTTTACTGAAAATTCCTTTTAACCATAATTGTTGAATTTTATCAACTGTCTTTTCAGCATCTATTATTGGGGTTTTACCACTTGGTGCATTATACTAGTAAATTTCTTTACGTTAATCCAATCCTTAGATAAACTCAGTTGATTATATTTAACAAGGTACTGAACTTACTTTAGTAAGTAAGGAAGCATCAGTAACTAAGGGCCTTAGGAAGCATCACTACAAACAAAGCTAGTGGAGGTGATGGAATTCCAGTTGAGCTATTTCAAATCCTGAAAGATGATGCTGTGAAAGTGCTGCACTCAATATGCCAGCAAATTTGGAAAACTCAGCAGTGGCCACAGGACTGGAAAAGGTTGGTTTTCATTCCAATCCCAAAGAAGGGCAATGCCAAAGAATGTTCAAACTACCACATAATTGCACTCATCTCACACGCTAGCAAAGTAACAGTCAAAATTCTCCAAGCCAGGCTTCAACAGTATGTGAACCGTGAACTTCCAGATGTTGAAGCTGGATTTAGAAAAGGCAGAGGAACCAGAGATCTAATTGACAATATCCGTTGGATCACAGAAAAAGCAAGAGAATTCCAGAAAAACATCTACTTCTGCTTTATTGATTACGCCAAAGCCTTCGTGTAGATCAGAAAAAAACTGAAAAATTCTTCAAGAGATGGGAATAACAGACCACCTGACCTGCCTCCTGAGGAATCTGTATGCAGTTCAAGAAGTGACGATTAGAACTGGACATGGAACAACAGACTGGTTCCAAATTGGGAAAGGAGTACGTCAAGGCTGTATATTGTCACCCTGCTTATTTAACTTATATGCAGAGTACATCATGTGAAATGCCAGGCTGGAGGAAGCACAAGCTGGAATCAAGATTGCTGGGAGAAATATCAATGACCTCAGATATACAGATGACACAACCCTTATGGCAGAAAGCAAAGAGGAACTAAAGAGCCTCTTGATAAAAGTTAAAGAGGAGAGGGAAAAAGTTGGCTTAAAGCTCAACATTCAGAAAACTAAGATCATGGCATCTGGTCCCATCACTTCATGGCAAATAGATGGGGGGACAATGGAAACAGTGACAAACTTTATTTTCTTGGGCTCCAAAATCACTGCAGATGGTGACTGCAGCCATGAAATTAAAAGACACTTGCAAGAAAAGCTATGACCAACCTAGACAACATGTTAAAAAGCAGAGACATTACATTGCTGACAAAGGTCCATCTAGTCAAAGCTGTGGTTTTTCCAGTAATCATGTATGGATGTGAGAGTTGGACAATAAAGAAAGCTGAGTGCCGAAGAATTGATGCTTTTGAAGTGCGGTGTTGGAGAAGACTCTTGAGAGTCCCTTGGACTGCAAGGAGATCCAACCAGTCCATTCTAAAGATAATCAGTCCTGAATATTCATTGGAAGGACTGATGCTGAAGCTGAAACTCCAATACCTTGGCCTCCTGATGTGAAGAACTGACTCATCGGAAAAGACCCTGATTCTGGGAAAGATTGAAGGTGGGAGGAGAAGGGATCGACAGAGGATGAGATGGTTGGACGGCATCACTGACTCAATGGACATGAGTTTGAGCAAGCTCCAGGAGTTTGTGATGGACAGGGAAGCCTGGTGTCCTGCAGTCCATGGGGTCGCAAAGAGTCAGACATGACTGAGTGACTGAACTGAACTGAACTGACTTTGCTTCTTTTCTCCTTGGATTTTTAGACTTACTTTTATAAGAAGAAAAGCATGTGAGTTCCTTTTCTGGTGATCATTCTCGAAGAGTCTGTTTTGGTCATTATATTGCCACCTTGAAAAACACAGAAATATTTCCAACATTTTCTACGTATAGAAATACTTTAAAAGCATAAGAAATTAAAATGTTACAGGTAAATAATCTGGACCATACATACATATTTGGCACAAGGAGTTCTCTGAAAACTTTCAATTTCTTCCATTGTTATTTAAGATTTCATACTTTTTTCTGAATCAATTTAGGTTCCTTATAATTTCTAAGCAAAGAAATTCATTCTTTCAGATTTTCTATAACTCTCTTGAGCTTTATAGAAAATTTCTCATAAAATATCTATATGTTACTATGTTTCCTACATATTTAATAGAGAATACATTAATTTTAATTTCATTCTTTCAGATTTTCTAGTAACTCTCTTGAGCTTTATAGAAAATTTCCCATAAAATATCTATATTTGTTACTATGTTTCCTACATATTTAATACAGAATACATTAATTTTCTTATTTTTCCATTAGACTTGTCAGAAGTTTTATTATCTTTTTCAAAGATCATGTTCTTAATTTTTGTTACTCTTCTTCCTGTTTTCTGACTGATCCATCTTATTTACATTTATTAAGTCCTTCTTTGTTATACTTGTTTTACTGTTCTTTTTATAACTCTTGAATTGACTAAGAAGCTCATTTTTTAATTTTTTTAATATAAATTTATTTATTTTAATTGGATGTTAATTACTTTACAATATTGTATTGGTTTTGCCATACATCAACATGAATCTGCCACAGGTATACACGTGTTCCCCATCCTGAACCCCCCTCCCTCCCTCCCCGTACCATCCCTCTGGGTCTTCTCAGTGCACCAGCCCCATTTTTATTCTTAGCTGACAATGAAAACATCTTTGGCTATGAATTTTACTCTGAGCGCTGCTCTGGCCACATGACATAAGAAGTGTAGATGTACAGTGGCGTCATTATGATTAATTCTCAAAATAGTTATAATCATGAAAAATGAAAGGGTGAAAGAAAGTGAAAGTCACTCAGTCATGTTCGACTCTTTGCAACCCCATGTACTATACAGTCCATGGAATTCCCCAGGCCAGAATACTGGAGTGGGTAGCTGCTCCCTTCTCCAGGGGATCTTCCCAACCCAGGGATCAAACCCAGGTCTCCCACATTGCAGGTGGACTCTTTACCAGCTGAGCCACCAGGGAAGCCCAAGAATACTGGAGTGGCTGCTGCTAAGTCGCTTCAGTCGTGTCCGATTCTGTGCAACTCCAGAGACGGCAGCCCAACAGGCTCCCCTGTCCCTGGGATTCTCCAGGCAAGAACACTGGAGTGGGTTGCCATTTCCTTCTCCAATGCATGAAAGTGAAAAGTGAAAGTGAAATCGTTCAGTTGTGTCAGACTCTTAGTGACCCCATGGACTGCAGCCTACCAGGCTCCTCCATCCATGGGATTTCCCAGGCAAGCATACTTGCCTATCCCTTCTCCAGGGGATCTTCCCAACCCAGGAATCAAAGCAGGGTCTCCTGCATTGCAGGCAGATTCTTTACCAGCTGAGCTTCCAGGGAAGTTATAATCATAGTTTCATTTATTCTATAACTCAGTAATTATTTTGAGAAGTGTTTTCTAAATTTCTAAGTCTTTCTCAGATTTAACTATAAGTATCTATGTATATGCTATATTTTAAATAGTATTCTTGTTAATCTCAAGTACATTAACTCTTTTTTAATCTTAGGATTTATAAAAGAAAGTCTTAAAATTGATCCATTAGTAGCCAAGGATATTTCATTAATAACTTCAAATGAGCATCTAACAATATTCTTTTTAAAGGAATTGTGAGAACACTGTGCTGAGTAAATTTCCCTTTTTACAATAAAGGTATCATAGGTAACTATTTCATATTGTTTTAAAGCAAACATATCAAAATATTAAAATGTTATGAAAAGGGAAATTTCTTAAGGTAGTAAGATTTTTATATCAGGATCAAGCAAATTCCTGACTATGAGCTGATGTGCTCATATGTTTGGATTTGTTTGATATTAGCAAAAGGAATCGGTAGATGTGTGGCCCCAAATGACATGACTAAAAATAAATGGACTTTTATAGATCCTGTCAGATGAATAGAAAGACAAAAGCTCAAGTAACTATTATGAGACACTGTCAATAATTCCACTCCAAATCCAAAGATACCACAAGTTACATACACATCACATCAGTTCAGTTCAGTTCAGTTGCTCAGTCGTGCCTGATTGTTTGTGACCCCATGAACAGAAAGTACTAAAAATAAATTATTAAATAGTTTGATGAAGATTTCAATGAAACAGACGGAAAACAGGATTAAATACTAGAATTTTTCTTCTCAGCATACTGTCTTTACTTTCTTACACTTCTCAAAATCTTACACAAAGTTTGGGTTTGTTTTGATGTGCAAATTTTAAGTAATGAATTTCCAGAGGATTCATTTTTATGTAACTTGCTTCATATAGTGCTCATTTCAGCTCATTTCCACATATAGCAGCCTAATAATTAAATAGTAACAGTGGTAATGATGACAAAGCACTTTCAAACATTCAGAATATGGTCCTATTACTGCCAGTGTTTAGAGTTTCAAGAATGCAGATAAAAAGTTGAGACTACTATTGCCATGAGCAATACAAAAGGCACTGAGTCTCCTGAGACAGGAAAGAGAAATTGATTTCTCCGTGCTTTTTCATACTCCACACCACTACTGGAAAGCAGTTTCTTGGCACATAACTACTGATCTGGAGAATGAACTAAATATGAGATCAGACAAAAAGAAAACACATGAGTTGGTCTTTTGACTCACATAAGATGCCTTTTAAAGTTCATCAGAGCTGTAAATGCATGTGGCAGATATATGCTCCATTTACCTGCGATAAAACAAGATGTAGTAGGGGGCCAATATCCCTTTTGAATTTTGACCCTGATTATTCTGCTTCATTGTCACAAATTTACTAAACCTAGAGTACCTAAATCTACTACAGCAAACTATAAAACCATTTAAAATACATTACTTTATACATTTTTAATGGTTTTTGCATAATGTATCTGGCTATGCCACATTTAAAAGAAACCAAATGAAACCTTTAATCACAGATTATGGAAATCTTTTGTAAGAAAAAACTTTACACTTTAACAATTAGCATCTCAAATTAAAAAAATAAATAAAATAAAAAATAAAAGTTAGCATCTCAATTACGTTTAGAGTCACCCACTTTCTAGAATAGAAGTTGTACATTTTTAATCAAATGTGATCCTTCATAGTTAAATTAGAGTGAAATTGATATATCTATATGATAAACAATTTCAAGAAGTTTCTAATTACAAAATATTTTCAGAATAATGAGAAAGGTGACAAAAAAAGCTATCATTGGGTTAAGATACATATGGAGGTAAGAGATGTTTCCCTCTGTGCAAATCTATTATCTTTTACCCAGTGGTTCTCAATCAGGGGTGATTTTTCCCCCAGAGAACATTCAGAAATATCTGGAGGCATTTTCAGTTGTTACAAATGTGGGGGGCAGGGATAGAGAGTTCTATGGCATTGAATGGGTAGGTAGAGACCAGGGATGCTGCTAAACATCCTGCAATGCACAGGACAGCCTTCTCCCTGCTCCACCCAACTCCATAACAAAGAGTTATCTGGCCCCAAATGTCAATAACGCAAGGCTGAGGAACCCTGTTTTAACCTAATGATGCCACTTTCATGTGCAGATGCTTTTGGGAAATGGACCATGCATTCCTTCCTACCGTATCAGAAACAGCCACTTTGGGCTCTAGTATATTGGAGACAATATTTGGCACTGACACCTTGGTAACTGGCATCATTGCTTTTATTGCTTACTGTACAAATAAATAAGTTATATGTCACATTCTGAGGAAAACCTCCTAGCTGTATATGTAGTTTGTTTTCTCATTATCTGCTTAGATATGCGATCGGGTTCAATGACTGGGTTCAGCCTTGACTGCTCTGTAGAAGCTGCTTCTTAGGACTGCACAGTCTACTTTAAAGAGCTCTCAACTTGGACACGTCAGTCTTATGTGGAAAAGAATGCAGAATTTACATTAACTTTTTACATTGCTTGTGCAGATGAGCTTTTACTTAGACTTGAATCTTTCCTCTTTTAAAACTCTGTTTTCCTCTGTGGTGACTGTAGCATTTTGGTATATTCTAATGAAGCCTCCCCCCGACTTCATATTATCATTAGCCTGACTTATCAATTTTACTAACTCCCATATTTTATATTTGCGGTTATTCTATTAACATAACTAATAAGTAGGAAAAAAGAACCAGTTAAAGACCTAAATAATATTTATCTAAAGATTATCATTTCATAAACTTATGGGATACTGGTATCTTATTTTATATAACATATAATATGTATTATAATATATAATTATATACCTCTCATTTTATATAATATATATTATGTAATTTTTTCATCATATGTACTATAAGCTTATAATTTATCACTTGCTCTATATTCTGAATTTACTATTTCAATAAGCTCATTTATCTTGTTAAGATGGCTAATGAGAATGTAGAAGAGTAAAACCTATGATCTTTATTTCTAATTAAACCTCAATTAATTTCATTGTTACTGTAACTGATTAATTTTACCTTACCTCACCTACTTTATCTGACTTGCCTAATTAAAATTTCATTTTATTTTTCTGTTTAAGGCTTATAGGGAAAAATCATGCTTCAATTTTTAGTATGTATTTTGTGGCTAGATTTTGTTCCTTTTAAATATCCCCTCCTTGAATAAACATTTAACTGTTAATATTAAGTAACAAGATTGAAAATGCTTTATAAGAAGAGACCACATGCTGGCAGCATCTTCCTCTAGAGACCAATGAGCTGATTCCAACAAATGGTGTCTGAGGAGGAAGCCACCTCGCCCCTCCTTGTGTCCCCATTGGGGTCCTGCAGGCCCTCACTTTCCTCAACATCCTCCAGTTTATTACCTTGGAACTTGGTCAAAAACACCTTTAACTAAAACTCATGATCACTGCCAGTATCACTGTGCATTTCATGTACCATCTTGTGCTCATACCTAATGCTCAGCCCATGCATTTAATAATTACTCAAAGGTTGGTTTTAATAATAATGTTAAACTACAGATTTTTGATGGAAAGTTGGAGTCTGTGTATAGCTTTGGATGTACTGAATGGTTCTATAAGATCTAGCTGGGAAATAAGAATAATGAATAATGGAATTTTAAAACTTAGTAGTAATAAATGAGTTGAGGTCTTCCTAATCACTTTTTAAGCAAGATACAAGCAATGACAACACTTGTTAAATGTATTAAAGGCTGGGTGACATATAATTTAAATTTAAGGAATGGACTTGCCATGCAAGAGCCATCAGGATAACCTCATGAGTTAGTGGCATCTGGGCATAGGGCTCCTCATTTTGGCCTCATCCAAGTCAGCTTATATGCAGAGTACATCATGAGAAACGCTAGGCTGGATGAACCACAAGATGGAATCAAGACTGCTGGGAGAAATATCAATAACCTCAGATATGCAGATAACACCACCCTTATGGCAGAAAGTGAGAACTAAAGAGCCTCTTGATGAAAGTGAAAGAGTTCGCTTAAAGCTCAACATTCAGAAAACTAAGACCATGGCATCCGGTCCCATCACTTCATGGCAAATAGATGGGGAAACAGTGGAAACAGTAGCTGACTTTATTTTGGGGGGCTCCAAAATCACTGCAGATGGTGACTGCAGCCATGAAATAAAAAACACTTACTCCTTGGAAGAAAAGTTATGACCAACCTAGACAGCATATTAAAAAGCAGAGACATTACTTTGCCAACAAAGGTCGGTCTTGTCAAGGCTATGGTTTTTCCAGAGGTCATGTATGGATGTGGGAGTTGGACTATAAAGCTGAGCGCCAAAGAATTGATGCTTTCGAACTGTGGTGTTGGAGAAGACTCTTGAGAGTCCCTTAGACTACAAGGAGCTCAAACCACTCCATCCTAAAGGAAATCAATCCTGAATATTCATTGGAAAGAGTGATGTTGAAGCTGAAACTCCAATACTTTGGCCACCTGATGAGAAGAGCTTCTCATTTGAAAAGACCCTGATGCTGGGAAAGATTGAGGGTGGGAGGAGAAGGGGCCAAAAGAGGATGAGATGGTTGGATGGCATCACCAACTCAATGGGCATGAGTTTGAGTAAACTCTGGGAGTTGGTGATGGACAGGGAGGCCTGGCATGCTGTAGTCCATGGGGTAGCAAAGAGTCAGACATGACTGACCAACTGAACTAAACTCAAGTGAAGTAAGCTAAGGACTAGCCCTCTTTGCAAATTTCACTTAGTTACTTAACAGTATTTATCTCATAAGCCTTTGTGAGTTTCAAATAAGATCTATATGCTTTATGCTTAAACAATTCCTGGCATGTAGTAGTCATTCAATCAATGCTAACTACACTACTATTAATAATAAATTATATAACATGTTCATATTTTGAGGGGAAAATGGGGCAAATGTTGGTGAGGGGTAGATATAAAAGACAAACTCGGCAAGTAAAAATTTCCAATTGGCATTTAAAATATGAAGGTACAGGAATCTGGGCTAACGATGTGGATATACATAAGGAAACTAGTCCAGGATATGACCCCCGAACAGCAGACTCCTGTTATACCACCACAGATATTATACTGCTGCTAGAACCCAAACAAACAGGCAGCCCTCTTTTCTGAAATAGTAATGTTGGGACCAAGATATAGGTTAGTTTTTCCCCTTCTTTCCAGCTGCTTTAATTTTGGCCTCTTCACTAAAGGCGATATTCATAATGCAATAACTACTTTTCGACATGTGGGGAAAAATGTCCACAGTTACAAACTAAGTACAGCAAACAGAATTAGGATTCTCCTTTTGTAAACCGTCATGATAAAGCCTGACTGATTCATCATATCCTTAAGCCTTTACTGCTTTATGATTCACTGAGCTCTTGCTGAACTTCCATTATTAACTCTGACATGGTGTCTGGCACTTGCTAGGAATTTTACACAAGTGAACTGGATTTGATCTTAACCAAATATTCATTGAGCATCAGCTATATGGTCAGCAGTACTGCAGTCAGAGATGGAGAATGTCCTTGAGAAGCATAAAGTATAGAACTAACAAGTAAAGAAGGACAATACTAGTTTTTTACTTTTTAAAAATTTGTAAACGGACAAAGGAACACACAAAAATGCAGTGCTACAATGATTTTTGGAGCTTTGGTGAAAGTTTCTGGAGGAGGCGATGTTCAGGCTGAGCCTTGTACAATAGATCAGCATCAGAGAGGAGAAAGAACCCAGAGAGAGAAGGTCCTGTGTGGAGACACAGGGCAGAATGTCTGTATGTGCATGGGATGGTGTGGATGGGTTGTGGGAAGCTGGAGGGAAGGGTTGGGACCAGTTAATAAGTGCTTTTACAGACTCTACCAAGGAGTGTGGACTTTATCTGGTGGCCACTGAAAAGCAAGTTAATGTGCTTAGGTTAGTAGAGACATGCTAAGATCTGCCTATAGGACCAGTATGGTGCATAGTGTGGGAGAGACCAGAGCCAAGATGTCAGCCATAAGCCAGCTGTAACAAGTCAGGGAGGAAGTGGTGGTACATCAGTGAAGACAGTGCCAATTGGTGTGGAGACGTGGGGACAGATGCAAGAGACCTTTAGGAGGCAGAAACTACAGGGCCTCACAGTCACTGATTATGACTGATTATGGAGAGTGTAGATGTGAAGGCAGTCAAGAACCACAGGGATGTCTAGCCTGGGAAAACTGAGTAGAAGGAAACAGTGCTACTCTGCTCACAGATCAGAAGGGGCCAGAAGGAAGGAGAGTGAGGTCAGTAGGAGGCGCATTAAGATTGAGAGACCTACAACGGGGAGCAAGGAGACAGCTGATGTGCTCAGCTCTTCTGCTCCTTGTGTTCTTGGAATTCACTCATCTGTTCTAAGTCAAAACTTGTTCCCAAAGTCCCCTGGATTAAGACCCTGTGGATCTGATCCTCCACCAGGGCAACCACCTCCTCCTCACTTCCATCCTGAGAAAGCTTTCTTTTTCTGGGTTTTTCTGGTCACATCACTTAGCTCAGGAACTGGTTTTTCAGATTACATAGCACCTACCTCAACCCCACAGAACACTGCAGAATTAGTAAACCTGAATGAAAACTGAAATATCCTTCAGTCCAGGGTGTCACCTTACAAGTGGAAACAATAACTTAGGTCCAGAAAGGGTGGCATAAAGTCAATGTCACCTATTATGCTCAAACTCCCCTTCTCCTGCTTCCGCTTTTCATTCATTTGTTCTAATTCTTGTCCTTTTTTCCCTCCCTACAGAGCCTCACTGGCGCCCCCTGGTTGTTAGAGGGACTATGAGCTGCCACACTAAAAATTCAGTCATGAGTCCTGTTCTACCTTCTTTGTTCTCCTTGTCGTTTTTGTTCAGGTCATCTGGCTTCCCTGGTGGCTCAATGGTAAAGAATCCGCCTGCCAATGCAGGAGACACGGGTTTGATCCCTGGGTAGGGAAGATCCCCTGGAGAAGGAAATGGCAATCCACTCCAGTATTCTTGGCTGGGGAATCCCATGAACAGGGGAGCCTGGTGGGTTATAGTTCATGGGGTCGTAAAGAGTCCAACATGACTGAGCGAGTAAACAACAACAACGTTTCCACATCGAAATCTTCATTAGCACCAGGGCCTGTGACAGAGAATCCGAACTCTCTGGCCTCTGAGGTCTGAACCCAGTGGTCAGATGCACCTACACTATTGCCCCCATCTGAGCCATTCTACCAGCCAGCACCAGCTACCTTTGTTCGCTGCATATTTATACTATAGTTTTATTTGAATACTATGAAATTTTTCTTTTTTTTTAACCTTTAAATGTCTTAGCCATAATTCCAGGTCTACCTCTACTATCACTTTCTTTGAGAAACCTTTCTTATCCTTTTTTGGGTAAAGTTTTATAATAGTCCAATCTAACTTTTTATCCTTTCCTCCTGTATTCTCATAGTATTTTTTCACATTCATACATGCAGCTATAGCCAACATGATTTACTTTTGTATCCTACAAAATTAACACTTCCTAGAGGGCAAGAACTATATTTGGTTCTTTTTTTTTTTTTTTGCATTTCTCATGGTCCATGAATATTTGACTGCTGAATTGACTAATTCTTATCATAAACTGGATTTCTAAGCTTCAAACTGTTGGAAATGAAGTGTCTTGGGTGCATTATAATTTTTTTTCTCATTTCTAGATAGAAGAAAAAAACTTCCTAGATGGGTAAAAAGAAAACCAACTTTATGATAGCATTTGTCATAAACTAGACTTTAAAATTATTTTTGTCTTCATCCTTATATTCTATGCTCTGCTTTACGATGAGAAAATATCATGATATTCAATCCTAGGATATTCAAAAGACTCATCAAATTTTACAGGTTAACAGTCACAACCATTATAAATTTTGACTTATTTTTCACAGTCTAACATTATTTTATTTCAGTGAAAGTTAATCACTACTGCTGGGAAATGAAAACTAAACAAACTGAGTAACTGCAATTTTGTCCAAGTTGTATTCCTAAAGTGGGGATCTAAAGAACATTTTCTTGAAAGGGGTGCATGTGTACCTGTGTATCTATGAATTAAGACAAATAAATTATATTAAGTCCCATGCAGTAAAAGCAAGGATGGACTAAGTCTTCTGATATTTTCTCTTAGATGTTCAATTATCTACACTGCTTCTTGGATATTATATTGAAATTTTTTTCATGTTCTTGGCCTATAATGCTTGTTTTTCCAGGCCAAAATTCTTTTTTTTTTTTGGCCATGCCTAGCGGCATGTGGGGTTTCCTTGGTAGCTCAGCTGGTAAAGAATCCACCTGCAATGCAAGAGACCCCAGTTCGATTCCTGGGTCAGGAAGATCCCCTGGAAAAGGGATAGGCTACCTACTCCAGTGTTCTTGGGCTTCCCTGGTGGCTCAGATGGTAAAGAATCCACCTATACTGTGGGATACCTGGGTTCGATCCCTGGGTTGGGAAGATCCCCTGGAGGAGGGCATGGCAACCCACCCCAATATTCTTGTCTGGAGAACCCCCATGGATAGAGGAGCCTGGTGGGCTACAGTCCATGGGGTCACAAAGAGTCAGACATGACTGGGTGACTGAACTGACTGATACTTTACTCAGAGTCCACTGATGTTAATGTTAATATCATCCCTCCACAACCCACCTTCACAGAAGCATCCAGAATAATGTTTGAGTGACACTGAGCACTGTAGCCCAACAAAGTGACACATAAACTTAAGTATTACACCTTGTCACCCCAAATTTCTTGTCTCTCCCACAGTTCTCTGTTCTTGTCCACAATCTTTCACTCCCTCCCAGAGTCCTTTCTTTCATCATTCTTTTCTATCAAATAATTATTTTTCTCCCACAATTCTTCCTTTACTTACAAAATTCCCCCATTGTCTCCCACACTTCTCCATTCTCTTCTATAATTATCCCTTTCTCTCACAATTTTCTGTTCTGTTCTACAATTCCCCATTTTCTCCTAAATTGGGCAATTCTTTCTCCTAAAAAAGTGTTCATTCTCTCTCACAAGTCTCTATTCTCTCATACAATTGTTTATTGTAGCAAGTAACTAAAAATCTTCTAATTCTATCTTTAAATGTGTATTTCTACCTGCCTATAAATTCTCTGAAGATGGAAAATCATACATTTCATATAATAGACTACATATTTCTCTCCTCTATATCAGCACTACTCAAAATGTGTCCTACCACCAGGTGTCAATTCTGACAGTTACCAGGATGAGAAGAGGAACTTGCCCCAGAAGGGAAAACAACTCATTCATTGCTTGCTTCATCAGTAAAGTCTTGCTATGAAGAAAAGAAAATGTTATCCTAACTAAACATTGTCCTTAGTGACAGATCAGATTTACATTCTAGTTCAAGTTTCTTATCTCAGTTTGGACCAGTAACTAACAGTTCACTTACTGGTACCTGAGAAGCACTGCCTTTTTTCCACTTATAATCTAGTTCCTGGTGTGTAAATAAACAGTCACTCAATAGTTGATACATGGGCACTGAAGAGATAAAGAAATCGGTGAATCTTGAATAACATTGTTCATCCAGCAACATTGAAAGAGCATCCACAGATGTGCCAGGTACTGTGTTAAGTGTTGGGGATACAAAGCTGAAAGTCCCTGCTCTCATGGAATTTACATTTAATAAACAATCAACAAACAATCCAATATACAAACAGATATATATATATATATATATATATATATATATATAATTTCAAATAGTGAGATATAACATGAAGAAAATGAAACAAATTATGTGACAGAGAGGGAGAAGTTAGGCTGCTATTTAAAGTGTCTTTTGTAAACATCTCCTGGGAGACTCCTTGAGAGGCAGAACTTCAGTGCACATCCCGGAACCACTGAGAGTCTCCACTTTAATAAGATCTCCAGGTGATCCATACACCCAGTACAGACTGAGAGGCTCTGGATATAACATCAGATATGGATGTCAAGAGAGACATCTCTAAAGAGATGGCATTTTAGCTGAACCCTGAAAGATGAGAAAAAGCCAGCCATGTAAATCTAGGCAAAGAATAGTCCAAACAATGGGAAAGGTGAAGGAAAATGTTCTGAGATAGGAGCGGACAGGGGAAGACCAGTGTGGATGGGACAGAGTTTGAGAGAGGGACCTTGAACTCTCTACTGTCAGGTATTTATCAAAAGCCCTAGAGAACTGTGGGTTTCCCTGGTGGCTCAGGCGGAAAAGAGTCTGCCTGTGATGAGGGAGACCCGGGTTCAATCCCTGGTTCAGGAAGATCTCTTGAAGAAGGGAATGGCTACCCACTCCAGTATTCTTGCCTGGAGAATCCTATGGACAGAGGAGCCTGGCAGGCTACAGTCCATGGGGTTGCAAAGAGTCAGACATGACTGAGCGACTAACACTACGTCTAGAGAACTGTAGATTTGGAGTGACTATACAAAAGCCCTGTTTCCACTGTTTCCCCATCTATTTGCCGTGAAGTGCTAGGACTTTATTTTTTGGGGCTCCAAAATCACTGCAGATGGTGACTGTAGCCATGAAATTAAAAGACGCTTACTCCTTGGAAGGCAAGGTATGACCAACCTAGACAGCATATTAAAAAGCAGAGACATTACTTTACCAACAAAGGTCCATCTAGTCAAGGCAATGGTTTTTCCAGTAGTCATGTATGGATGTGAGAGTTGGACTATAAAGAAAGCTGAGCGCCAAAGAATTAATGCTTTCGAACTGTGGTGTTGGAGAAGACTCTTGAGAGTCCCTTGGACTGCAAAGAGATCCAACCAGTCCATCCTAAAGGAAATCAGTCCTGGGTGTTCATTGGAAGGACTGATGTTGAAGCTGAAACTCCAATCCTTTGGCCATCTGATGTGAAGAGCTTCTCATTTGAAAAGACCCTGATACTGGGAAAGATTGAGGGTGGGAGGAGAAGGGGCCGACAGAAGATGAGATGGTTAGATGGCATCACCAACTCAATGGACATGAGTTTGGGTAAACTCCAGGAGTTGGTGATGGACAGGGAGGACTGGCATGCTGCAGTGCATGGGGTCAAAAGGAGTCAGACACGACTGGGTGACTGAACTGAACTGAACTGATACAAAAGCCCTGGATCAAGACCTCCTTTCTACAAATCAGGGACACCAGATAGGGTTTTGCATGCAGCCACTCACCCATTCTGCACCCATGATAGACATTGTTAATCAATCACAGAACTTCTTCCTTCTGAGCCTAGACAAAGCCACAAAAGTCAACACAGTTATCAAAGCAGCCACTACAAATGACTCCAAGTTGACATATGAGTTGAAACATATTTGCCATCCTGGGGAGAAATTATCAAATTGCTACCCTGAATTAAGTCAGACCATTAAGGGTCTGTATATTTGGATGAACAGAAAAGTTTTGATGGTTCATAGGATTGATTAATGCACTGTGCTTAGTGATTGTACCAACAGTTTACATTGAGGGGACCTGTGTTTAATTCTGTATTTCCCACTTAGGTCACTACATCATCAACACAGAGAAATGGGATTTCTTCCAGGACTAAAATTCAAGAAACACTGCATTTCTAAAAGAACAAAAGGCTGATTTTTATCTTATGAACATTGGAAGACCTTTAAATGATAGCTATTTCCTTGTTTCTATTGCCATTCATAAGCTTGGGGGGCAAATCTCTGATTGATCTTAAACAACTATTTTGGATTTGATGGCCTATTCACTTAAAATCTAATCTTATCATCAGCTGCATTATTCTCCTTCCATTAAGTTCTGCTTTCCCTGGTTCCTTCAACTATTTCATTTATCCAGTAATACCTATATTTTAGTAAACTACTTCAAATCATTTGTGGAAGGAGGTGAAGTATGACTAACTGTACAAAAATTGACTCGTTATTTTGTACAGCTTGCATTTGGACCAGTTTCTGTGAGTTCATTTTTAGGGCAAAAAATGACTGATAGTTGAAATATTTTATAAATGAGACAGTTTTCAGGGTCAGGGTGAGCTTAATGAAAGCGTTCAGTTGAAAAGTGTTCTTTTCTTTGTGTTCCTTCTAGCACAATACTGTGAACATTCCCACTATCTTCAAGCCAGAAATGCAGTGGAGGGTGGGAAGAGAACAAAAAGTAACCAAATATGCTATCATAAAATCTTTATGTGTTGGCATTTGAAGATATAGTGAAAGTCGCTCAGTCCTGTCTGACTCTTTGTGACCCCATGGACTATACAGTCCATGGAATTTTCCCGGCCAGAATATGGGAGTGGGTAGCCTTTCCCTTCTCCAGGGGATCTTCCCAGCCCAGGGATCGAACCTAGGTCTCCCACATTGCAGGTGGATTCTTTACCAGTTGAGCCACAAGGGAAGCCCTTGTATACTTGAAGATATACAAGTAGCAAATTTTACTGGTTAGAAGGGGAAATGTTATCTTTCTACACAAAAGGGTTTCAGTGAAGATTTACTGAGAATTTATTGTGTAAAGAAGTGTACTAAGTCCTATAAAAGTTTGCTTCTATATTTGCTCCCCAAAAATATTTCTATTAATCAAATCAGGAAGACCTGTGATTACCAAATCCTTTTCTACCTATCAATTTATTGCCACATCTTTTTCTCATCATTTCTTGTCATGTCCCAATCCAAGTTGGAACTACTTCATTCCACAACTCCTTGAGGCTTGTCAGGGGAGCATGTTCTCAATAAATATGATTTGAATGAATGAATCAAACATTTCTGTACAGGGGTGGGAAAGCTTGTTATCACCTCTATATACTTTCCTTGTGGACCCAGAGTTTTAAATGGAGAGAATGAGGCTGGCAGAACAATCTCAACCCACTCAGAGTGGCAACCTGAGTTTCAGTCTAAATGTGATAATGTCTTGACAGGCCCTAGACAGCAAGAGCTCACTGGAGCCAGAGACACCAGGAAATACATGAGTTCTGCTTACTCCATTGATCTCCTAGCCTTTAAGGTCCCATGAGGGACTAGAAGGGGCTTCCCAAGTGGCACTAGTGGTAAAGAACCTGTCTGCCAATGCAGGAGACATAAGAGATGCGGGTTCCATCCCTGGGTTAGGAAGATCCCCTGAAGAGGCCATGGCAACCCACTCCAGTATTCTTGCGTGGAGAATCACATGGACAGAGGAGCCTAGTGGGTTACAGTCCACAGGGTCACAAAGAGTCGGATACTACTGATGCGACTTAGCAAGCATGCACAAGGGACTAGAAAGAACGTGGGTGACAGTTCTGGTTTAAAGAACGTGAAAACTGACTTCCAGTCTGGAGGACATGAAAACTGGGTCAAAGAAACTGGGGTAAAGTGGAAATGCAAACTAGAGGAAAGAATCACGGTTGCAAGATCTGTCCAGTGTTTGCGTTTCCCTGAATCACCTGTTCTCAGCATACCTAGTCTTGATGTTTGGAAATGGGAGAAACTTGAGAAAAGCAATTTTTTAGACGAGGCACTTAGGCCCGCCATCTGACTTCATGCGACAAAACTTTGCCAGAACTCAGGTCCCAGGACCCAAGAGGGCTTCTCTAGACTCAAGGTGAGGGCCACCCACGCGACCTCGAATTCCCGCAACAAAGTCCTGCTCCAAGGCGGGAGCTTGAGCCGCTAAGCAGGGCTTGAGGGGCGGGACCAGAGCGGAATACAGGGGCGTTACCAAGGTGGAGGGGGTGGGCCCAGGCGGAACTCAAGGTGGGGTCCTAAAGAAAAGGGAGTGGCTTTGGAGCGAGGGACAAGGCCAGGCCAACCGGCAGGGACAGGATCGGCCTGGAGGGGCGCGGCTATCCCATATGGGGCGTGACCTAGAGGGGTACGCGCTTGGTCAGGGCTGTGGGCGAGATGGAGGCGTGGCTACGATGGCCAAGCGCTCCTGCTGCGAGTCGGGGACTAGAGCGAGCCGCACGGTTCGTTCTCTGGGGAAAGGCTCAGGTAAGGATGGGTAGCCACGTAGATTGGGGACTATACCGGAGGCAGGCCGGGTCTCAGAGCCCGGACAGCTGTTGGTCCTGCGAATAGTTGCCCGGGGACTGCGGAGGCCCGTAGGGCATCGCCCCCGCCCGTTCTCCTTGCCCTGGGACCTCTTCTACTGTGGGAGTCACCAACCAGATGGCTGCACCTCTTTTAGGATTATTTGCAGTCGACGGGTAAACAGCTGTCTCAGGGAACTTGTCGGGGCATAAGGGTAGTTACTTGGGAGGGAGTTTTGCTAGGGGTGGTTGGATGTGAATAACTCAAAAAGTCCAACCTGCTGTGAAATAGCTTGAAATTGGAATAAGGACTACAAATCTGAGATTGCAGTTCCGAAAACCGAGGCGCAGCAAACTAGGAATGACTTGGGTCTTCCCTGCATTTCTCCACCCCGCCCCTCACCAATATGTCCGGGTCTGAGAACGGAGTCATAGCCACCCCCAGGGCAGGGTATCTGCCTTACAGCTGTGTCACGTGGACAAATCTGAGCGTTCTCCGTTCCACAATTTCCTTTTGCCTTTTTGTTTCGTGCCCCGCCCCAGAACTGGAGGAGAACCTCCGCAGTACAAACATTGTTGATGTCTGTTTTGAGTCGTTGTGGCATTCAGTGTTAAAATTCAGTGTTAAATGCTACTGCCCTGAGGCTGGTGCCAACTTGTTAATATAAGTGCCCTCCCCTCTGGTGTATTTTCACTGGGAAACTGAGATATTTGAGAAGTTAATGTGTACACCTTAATGTGGACAGAACTTGTTCTCACCCAGCCACTGAAAACCACATTGCTTTCTGCTTCCCCTTCTTCCCCCTTTACTACTCATCTGGCCATCTTCACTCTGCTATTAAAAACCTTGCTGGAATATGCAAGGGAGTAGCTAGATTTCTCTGAGGGAAGCTGTCCCAGACCCTACCCCTCTCCTCCCTTGCACATCCTACAGAAGGATCACTGTTTTTGCACATTTGGAGGAATGGAAAACCTTTTAGCTATCTGGAGCTTTCTTCCTTTACTCAGACAATTTTTACATAGTAGCAGGACTAAAATTCACCAAAAGGTCAAGAGCAGCAGGATACCATTCTCTCTGTACACTCCTGCCTTGTTGTCCTAGGAGCAAGGCAAAAGGCTGTGACTGCTCACAGTCAGAACTCAATAAAGACTGAGTGACTTATGAGAAAATATGAGTATTTTGGAAATCTGATGGAAGGAGGGAAATGCATTTCATCTCATTGGCCACACTGGGGAAGTTAATTGCAGCACGCAAAACAGCTATTAGAAATGTATTCTGAAACCTTTGGCAATCCCAGATTGGGATCCTGCTATCAGAGAAGTGGGTGAGAAGAAACTCAGCTTTTTCAGTGAAGACATGGCAACATAACTCCTAATTTCCATGTCAGGGAACTGCAAAAGTCTTGCTTCCTTTGGAAATGAGGAGGTGAGAAACGGAAAAGTGAATCTGATGAGAATCAGGAATTTTTTTCAATGTAATTGTAACCTTTAGTCACAGTACCTTTTTCTTGCTGTTTTGCATGTATTATAAATTGCTTAATCAGGCAGAGTTCAAATTACTGTCGTTTAATACATGATTTATGAATAATTTTTTAAAGGCTTTCAGAATCTTTTTTTCCCCTCACACATTTCCAAATCTGCAAAACAGATAAGGGATGTATCAGTAAGATCCAGGGACATATGTAAATAATTAGCAATAACAAAGGCTCTTCTGGGGCCCCTTCATCCCATGGTCCCATCTTTAAGGACACACATAAGTAAGGACAGATTTTCTGTGACACCCAGTAATGTCTGCTAGTAGTTTACTGTTACATATTATGGTTGATAATTAAACATTTGTGGTTTCACTAGCTTGGGCTTTATAAGACCCATGGGTAAATTTAAATAACCACCTCACCTCTCAATAAATTCTACCTTTTAATGTAACAGAGGGGATTGGCCTTTGGCTTTAGCATAAATAATCTCATGTATTGTTACAGGTATTGTAACTGAGCATTAGCTAAGTTTTCTTTGTATTCGGATTTCCCTGGAACCCTCCTTGCCCCTGACCTTTCATGCTCCCTTCCTTCCTTGATTGCATTTGACTTCCTTTTCTCTAGGCCTCCCTAATCACTCCATTTTGTTAGTCTCCCTCTAGACACCTGTTACCCCTGGGGGAGGGGATTTTGTTTCTCTTTCTAGCCTCACGTCTCCTGAGCAGCAGCGCTGCATTGCCAACTCTTCCCAGACCTTTGCTCTCGCCTGCCCCCGCCCCAGCACCTCAAAATCCAGTAGGGTTAGCAGTAAGAGCACCATCTTTCCCTCGCCCGCTGTGCCAGGTTCTGTTTCTCTGTTCAGGGATTCATCCTCATTCTACCATGAGTTAGACTATTCTACCATATTCTCTCAGTTGAATTACTGGAATTTCATTTCAAACTCCACATACCCAAATCTGATCTATGGATTTCCCACCCAAAACCTTTTCCACACACAGCCTTCCCATCTCAGTTCATGGCAACTCCATCCTTGCAGTTGTTTAGGCCAAGAATCTGCCAGTCTTCCTTGACTGCTTTCCTTCACATCTTACAGGCTGTGTCCCCAAGATACGGCCAATGCCCAACCACTTCCCACCACGTCCACTGCAGCATCCTTAGTTGCAGCCCCTGGATTATCCTGAATGGAGTCCCCGCTTCTTTCTTCCATTCTGGTCATTTTCCATTTTCCTGAATGACATTTTTAAAATGTATATCAGATTAAA
The DNA here is from genome assembly GCF_032405125.1 of Capricornis sumatraensis. NCBI lineage: Eukaryota > Metazoa > Chordata > Mammalia > Artiodactyla > Bovidae > Capricornis > Capricornis sumatraensis. Next base: position 131,768,562 of record NC_091092.1, on the reverse strand, counting down.
TTCCTCCTCTACTCCAAAAACTCTACTGTGTTCCCACAGTGGGGCACCTTTACAATGGCCTAGAAATCTGCTTAGCATTCATTACCTCTGGACCTCATCTCCTACTGCCTTACTTCTGCTTTGCGGCACTCCCGTCATATTGGCCTCCTCACTGTCCCCTGAATGTGCCAGACAAGCTCCCACCTCAGGGTTTTTGCACAGGCATTTTCCTCTGCCTGGAATAACCCTCCTCCTGAAAGCCATATAACTAATTCTTTCACCTCCTTCTCAATAAGGTCTCTCCTGAGCAATTTCACCTTCTCAATAAGGTCTTTGGTCAAATTTCACCTTCTCAATAAGGTCTCTCCTGAGCAATTTAAACCCAACACCCCCTCCCCTGTGGCACTACAAATTCACCTTAGCCTGCTCTACTTTTCACTGAACATATTTTAGTTTAATTGTCCACAACGTTGCTACTTATCATATTTGATTGATGTCCTCGTGAATGACAGAATAAGAGTGATGGATTGAATGGCTTTCCTGGCTCCCCTCTTTGCCCAGTCCCATCCATCCTGTGCCGAGCTGACAGAGTCATCCGAAACCATCAGTGTTTCATCCTGTACACAGGGAATAACATCTGAAAGTCACCTTGTCTCTTGGAAATTAATATTCCCTTAATTAATCTCAAATCTCTATCCAGCTCTACCTTCCACTGTGTTCCCTGAGTATCTGCTTAGCCAACACCTTGAAAAATATTCATGGAAGACTTGGGAGGATGGGAAGTTCTGATACACTTGGCTCTGTTACCAAAAAAAGGATTTGGGTTTTGTTTTTGTCTAAAAACACAAAAGGTAATCTTCAGAGTCAGTGTTCTCCTTCAGTGAGATCAGCAGCATTCTTAGGGGACAGAGGTGCAGCTCTCCAGACTACTACATGCACCCCCCCCCCCGAGTGGGCCCTGGGGAGACTACTGTGAGTGAGGGTGATGTTAGATAGTCTGGAGCTCTTGTTTCCCCCCAGCCTTAGACAGCCAGTCTCGAAGTGGACAGGAGACACTTCCTCTGGGCCATGTGTCATTAGCCTCAATGCTGTTCAGAGACAGCACGACTGTAGCATGCAGGGCAGTCCCCCAATGGCTATGGCCCCAGCAGTCAGCCCCAGCCTATGATGTCAGCTCACCCTGGCCTCGTGCTTTCCTGATTACTCTCTGTGGAGCTAGACCAAGGATCAGTTACCCAGACTTCTCCAGGTGCCATGCCAACAGGCCTCAGATTCCCCACCCAGCTCCATAGGCAGGGCCAAGTGTGTGCCCATTTTTCTGTACAATTCCCTCAGTCATCAGGCATGTCTGTGGCCTTGTCTTATCACGACCTTCCCTTTGAAGGACAAACCAGTATCTTACACTTGGCACTGTCTTCCTGGGCATTACCATCCAGATTGTAAGCAAGAAAGGAGTCCTTTTTCACATGTTTGCCCACCTCTTTTGACACTGAGATTGATTACTGAACAAACCCAAAGCTCTTCCCATTTCAACTCAACCCTAGTCGTCCTCTCTGGCCTCGGCTCTTGCAGTCCGTCCATCGCCTAAATGTCCTTATCATTCCTCCCCAGCCATCTCTCTGCCTTTGCCCCACCTGTTAAAACTGTCCGCTCTGACCCATGGTTCCAGATGATACCTGTTCCTGAAAGTTAAAGCCTCTACCCTCTATGTTCTCATTGAGTTAAGTCAGGGCTGTCATCAGATCTGACTCTGATTAAGAAGTATTTAATTATGCTAAGTGAAATAAGCCAGACTCAAGGAAAAAAATATTCTATGAGTCCACTGTGGAGTAGGCAAATACATAGAGACAAAAAGAATAGAGGTTCCTAGGGGCTATGACGTGGGAAGGAATGGGGAGCTATTGTTTAATGGGTACAGAGCTTGTTTTTGAGGATGATGAAAAAGTTTTGGTGGTGATGGTTACACAACATTGTGAATGTATTTAATGCCACTGAACTGTATACTTTAAAAAGGTGAAAACAATAAATATGCATATTTTACTACAATGAAAAAGTGACTTAAAAAGAGAAGTTATTTGTTTAAATAGTTTTTCTTTGTAGATGGCAAGCTTGTGAGAATAAGGAGAAAACATAACTTTATTATCTTAACCCAGCACAGTGCTTTGCATGAGATAATCACTCATTATTGCTTCAATACAGGAATGGAAGTCAATGGAAAGAAGCACAGAATTAAGGCAAGATTTCCCCATATCTCTTAGCAATTTTGAAATTTTACAAATTGATTTTATCAGAGAGAATCCTATTTAGTTGGAATTACTTCATGATACTGTCTTAAAAAGAAAATAATGACATTAAAAATCATCTAAAGCTGCTTTCTAGTTTCTTAATTTTTGTACTTATATCAGGGGTAGCATTTTAGCAAATTCAATTTGAGTAATAATAATTTTCATTTATGTAATACTTAACAGGATTTTCTGGGCTTTTCTCAGACCTTACACTATTTGGAGTCACAGAAACTCTACTTCTTGTGCAGCGTTACTGAATGACTGTTTTTCCTGCTCCTCTGGTTCTGGATTCTTTCTTGCATAAATTGAAGGACGTACATTAAATCTTAATCTTTTTTGTTTTGTTTTCTTTTCGGCTCTGCCGTGCGGCATGCAAGATCTTAGTTACCTGATCAGGGATTGAACCCATGCCCCCTGCATTGGGAGCCTTAACCACTGGACTGCCAGGGAACTCCCTTCAGTCTTAATCTTAAACATTTCCGTTCATATACTCCTTTGACCCTGCTGACCCGTGATTATAGATTATGCTGTTTCACGCTGCTGCTGCTACTGCTGCTAAGTCACTTCAGTTGTGTCCAACTCTGTGTGACCCCATAGACAAGAGCTCACCACGCTCCGCCATCCCTGGGATTCTCCAGGCAAGAACACTGGAGTGGGTTGCCATTTCCTTCTCCAATGCAGGAAAGTGAAAAGTGAAAGTGAAGTCGCTCAGTCGTATCCGACTCTTAGCGACCCCATGGACTGCAGCCTACCAGGCTCCTCCATCCATGGGATTTTCCAGGCAAGAGTACTGGAGTGGGGTGCCATTGCCTTCTCCAGCTGTTTCATGCTAGACATAGTCTTATAAATTAGAGGCATAAAGTTCTGAACCTGAGTGCTAATCCAAGATTAGAGTGGAGATATCAAGAGAGAAATGAAGTGTTTACTTTAAGGGATAGGTAGGCACTGAGAAGGTATCTGGTTACTGTGCTTTTGTGCTGTTTTTAAGTTTGAAAAATTGATAGTTTTCATATTCTGCCAATAAACTATTGCCAAGGGCTATTTCATACAGATAATTTTCATGGAGAACAAACTATGAATTTGGAGGATATTTTCCCTGGCTTCCCTGATAGCTCAGTTGGTAAAGAATCCGCCTGCAATGCAGGAAACCTGGGTTCGATCCCTGGGTTGGGAAGATCCCCTGGAGAAGGGAAAGGCTACCCACTCCAGTATTCTGGCCTGGAGAGTTCCATGGACAGTCTATGGGGTCACAAGAGTTGGACACAACTGAGTGACTTTCACTTTCACTTTCATGTGGAAAATAAAATCATGGATAAGTTTCTAAGATTTCTTGGATTTGTTTCAAATAATTCAGAGAGGGGAAGTAGTGGGTTGGGCACAAATAAAACTTGCTTAGCCACCAAGAGATAATTGTTGAAATGCAGTAGCAAGTACATAGGTAGTTTTATTACAGTATTTTCACTATTTCTATCAGTTTGAAGTTTTCCAAAATAAAAAAATTTTAAAAATCAGAAATAGATTCTGAATTGATGTGGCAAATCGTCCACTCTTTAACCTTGCTCAGTTAATTTGGTTAATGATATTTCAAATATTAAGATTTTTTGAAAACAAGGTACTCATTTGACTCAAGGCACCATCAAGATAATATCTTGAAATTTCATTATCAGTCTCTACTTGAAATCGTGTCAGACTTTGCATATCTTAAATAAGGTATATTTTTACATACCCACACCCTTAAAATGTATATATGCAAACATACACATAAAACTATGAACAAAAGTGATTTTAACTTGGTTTGAGAATATCAAATACCCTTTGGCAACGCAGACACACTTTAGGTGTCACTGGCCTAAAGACCCTAGGTAGGGAGTTAGGCTTGCAGGAGAGAAGCCTCCCTGGGAGTCATGAGCTCCCTATCGGTCCCCTTTAATGTGGTGACCATGCACCTCCACTCCCTTAGTTCAGTGTGTTCACTGGCAAAGTGATGTGTACAACAGAGGGCATGGCCCCGGGCTGAAAGGCTGGCTTGTCACCATGCTGTGCTTCATGTTACAATACGGGTGTGGGCACATGGTTTGTGGGGAGCTAGTTATAGAGATCTGTCTGGAGCCCTCACTTGTGCTTTGCAGGGCAGTGACAGGAAGTTCTCTGTTCTCTGTGTCCTGCACTCACTGGACACACCTTAGGTGTGATTTTCTCTCCTTTCCCTTGGGTGCAGCCTTGTCTCCTCCAGCTCGGAGCTAGCAGTAACAAGGGCAGCAGTACAGGCAGAAGGGCTAGTTCATGGCTAATTAATTGCAGTGAAGTATATGAACAGAGGGAGGATGAAATGAGAATGTGTCCCTCCTTGCTCAGCATCGCTTGTGGTCATGTGCTTTTTCTGTATCTAACACTCTTCTTGGGGAAACATGGTATGAATGAATAAAGTGCAGGTCAGTAAGTGACGTGTCTTCTTGTCCCCTCAGTTTCCCTTTTGGTGCCTTTGCACCCCAGTCAAGGCCAAATTGCTGAGACGCCTCCTTTGGCAGGAGAAAGCAGACTCAGGAGGTACCAATACCTGCTGAGAACTGGTTTGGTATGTGTTTTCCTTCCCATATGATGTGCATTATTTTATTGAGGCAAAATTCACACAGCATAAGATTAGCTATTTTATCTTTAATATTTTGGCCACAGTGCGTGGCCTGTGGGATCCCAGTTCCTGACCAGGGATTGAATCCAGGTCCCCTGCAGTGGAGTGAGGAGTCTTAATCAGTGGATCACCAGGGAATTCCCCAAATTAGCCATTTTAAAATGTACAATTCAGAGGCATTTAGTACAGTCCCAATGTTATGTAACAACTACCTCTATCTAGTTCTAAAACAATTATATCACCCAAAAGAAAACCCCATGCCGATTCATCAGTTATTCCCCATTTCCCCCTCTGCTCAACCTGTTTTCTGTCTCTGTAGATTTCCCTATTCTGAGTATTTCATACGAATGAAATCATACCATATGTGACCTTTTGTGTCTGGCCTCTTTCACTTAGCACACTGTTTTCGAGGTTCAGCACATTATAGCATGTACAAGAACTTCATTCTTTTTTATGATCTACTTCATCTTTACTACCTCCCAGCACCCAACAGAGTGTTTAAGAGCAAAAAAATGTTGAAACGAAAATGTTTACTGGCAGAATTCCCAAGCTGTGAGGTTAGGTTAGATTCACATATTCAGGAAGGTTTCTCTTTTAGATCAGGCAGAACTTTGGGAGTCCTTCGGGTCTTACATGTAGGGATATGAGACCTACTTCTTTAAAGGACACACTAGCATTTAAAAGTGTTTAAAAACTACCCCTACCCATGAGTATTTTGGGGGGATATATCTTGTTTTTTTTTTTTTTTTAAGCAGTCCAGATGCAGATTGATTTCTTTTTTTTAAATTCAGGCTGCCTGGGGGAAACTTTAATCTTTGGTTTCTCCTAAATATCAGTACCATGCTGGACTATTAATCTGGATTTCAAGGAGTAAAATTTTGTTTTTAATTTAAGAAGCTGTATTGTTAACACTCTTTCATTTTGTGGATTAAGAGAGTCCTTTCTCTGAACCGCTAATATTTAGTAACCATAAGGTAAAGGCAAGGTGCCTGAGTCAGTCATCTGGACCTGCCAATGAGGTGAACAATGTGTTTGAAGAATAAGAGTGGATAAATGACTGACTCTCACTTGGCCTCCCCTCCTATGTACTAATAATCTGAACGATGTTTTCCACGTGATCGGGACCTCTGTTGTTTATGGCTTTGCCTCTTCTGTCCTGCCTCTAGGTTATTAGGTTTCTGCAAGCTACTGGAGAGCTGATCAAGATTTTAAGCTAAAGATGGTGGTGATGAGTTACCTGAGGGTCATTCTTCAAGCCTCTCCATGCAAGACACTGTGGAGAAGGTTCCAGATTCCGAGGTCCACGCCTGCAAGGCCTTGCAGCCTCTACACCTGCACTTACAAATCCCGGAACCGAGTCTGTGAGTACACGGCTGCCTGGACAGAGCGGAAGCCTGGTTGTCTCCTAAGAGTCACGTGTGTTGAGTGTGTGCAGCTCTGATGTCAGTGGCATTCCAGACTGGGATTAGATGCCTTGAGGAGAATACCCCATTATTTCTCTGTTTGTTAAAATATGGGAAGTTTCTCCCCTAACTTTATTGAGCTACAGCTGACCTAAGTCTGAGGTACACATCATGATGATGTAGTCTGGAACGTTCCATCTCTCATTAGAAATTGCAGAAGAGTTACTTGTAGCTGACCACCTGGCCCATGTGTGCTTCGCTGTGACCCTGCAGATCAGGGGAGGTGGCAGATGGTCTTCCCTGACTCCACGGCACTGCTGCCATGGGGGTGGCTCATTCCGTGCTGTTGGGGCTGGACTGTGCGCTGCAGATGTTGCATGGCATCCCTAACTGTCTCAAGACCTCCCTAAAGGTCTCCTGGAGGCAAAGGGACACTGGCACAAAACCCCTGGGATGATAGGAGCGGATAATGTGTGTGATGGTGGAGACATGAGTTTAATGCACTGGTTAAGTGTATCTGCCAAATAGTTATTTTCTATATTTTCCACCATTCACAGTGAATTCACACAGTTTTCCAATGTTGGTTTGCTTCCAGATTGTAGGTTTCTCAACTTTTCTTCCTTGGGTTTACTCTCTCTGACCTTATTTGCACATTAAAAAAGGAATTTATGAGAATGCCAGTCTAGCTAAATCCATTGCCTTGAAACTGCTTCATATATATATTTTTATTCTAAGTTTATTTTGTTTCTTCCATCACTAACTGTGTTCTCATTAAACTGAACTGGCCTGAGTCATAATAAATTTCTGGTTGCTGGGTGTGGCTTCCTACCAGCAAGCCCACATCCTCCCCAGAATGGCTTCTTCTCAACACTGGTACTTTGCAGTCTAAGGCTAAAAATGGAAAAAAATTAGTCATATTTATCTAGTTACTAACAGAAAAGTTTGTTTTTGTTTTTTAACAGAAACTTGAAAGTTAAGGGTCTAATATTCAATATGCTCATGACTTAGAATACTTTGCTCCTAAGGAATTCCCTGGTAGTCAAGCAGTTAGGACTCCACACTTTCACTGACAAGGGCCCTGGTTTGATCCCTAGTTGGGGAAGCAAGATACCACAAGCTGAGTGGTGGGGCCAAAAAAAAAAAAAACAACCCATAAAACAGTTTGCTCCTTTTGGTAACGACAAAAACAAAAAGTGGTAATGATGTAGGGATGAGGAGCTACCCTTGATTAATTTCCCATATCACATGTTCTTATTTTTAGCTTACTAAGACAGACTGATGACTGTCATAATTTGGTTTTGCTTTAGACGTTTATACTGTCCCTTCTTGTTTCACCCAGAATAATATTTGGTCTTTGCTGCCCTGAGCCACTGAGCATGTCCTGGTCCCTTATCTGCTTAGCTGTAAGGACAATACTCATTATTCCTAGAAACACAGTACCTCAGCATAAGGCCCAGTGACCAAGAATGATCCAAAATCGTTGAGGGTTAGAAAAGATAATGTTCAAAGTCCTTAGCAAGCGTGTCCCACACAGTGAGAACTCAGTGCTGGCAGCTACCTCCAGTACCACAGTTGTCACGTCATCACCACCATCATCATGTCATATGCTCAGCAGCCCCCTCAGATGTCTGACCATTTTTAGGATCTGGGGAGCACAGCGAGGACTGACTGAGGAGGAGGGTGATGGCAGATCGAGAAGCAGCATTTCACTGGGGCCTGTGCCCCGTGCTCTACCTTCATTCCCCATCAGCCCCAGGGAATCACTGGTGTCAGCTCAAACTGCTATTTGCTGTGCTCTCAAGCTACAGACAGTAAATGTTCACAGTCCTAACCCTGCGGACTGGTCATATGATAAAATAAAGATAAAAGCCTGCACCAATTACCCAAAATGAAAAGAAAATCAATTACATTTCATGTATCACCTACTGAAATTGAGCCTAAATGCCTAGTCATGAGGAGCTGTTGTCACCATGAAGGCTATTAGTGCTTTTCTACATGAGGAGATATAAGAACTGGGCTCATAAAATCGGCTCCTGAAAATATCTATCTGACGACCTGTACTGCCATGTTTTCCCTGAGCACAGAGGGCCACACTTCTGCTCTCAATCCTAATCTCCTTTCAGGCGGTGTTGAAAATCAGCAGCTGTAGCAATACATAATTTAATTCTCGCAGAGATGGATGGCAAGTGCCCATGGCAAATGCCAATCTGTAGCTGACAATAGCCACAAGTGCCTAGCACTTACCGTATCAGCCATTTTCATCATCAGAGAAAGTTCTAGTTTACAGTACTTATCTATTAATAACTGAACAGTGTTAGAAAACGGTTCTATTAGTGCTCCAATTAATTTTAAAGACACCAATAAAGCCTGGAGAACAACAGTACTCAAAAGTTTGTTTTGCAATGTCTTCACAAAAATTTCTGTATTCCCCAGATAACAGAGGCTGGGATATCCAGAATGTGTTGTCTTCCATTAACTTTCAAATAATCTTGAGAAACAACTAACCTATTAAGAGCCCTTCGGAATTACAGTAACAGCCTCAGGGGTCTCTGCAGCCATTGATATTCAGTCGCTAAGTCATGTCCCACTCTCTGCAACCTCATGGACTGCAGCCTGCCAGACTCCTCTGTGCTCCACTATCTCCCAGAGTTTGTTCAAAGTCATGTCCACTAACTTGGTGATGCCATCCAACAATCTCATCCTCTGTTGTCCCCTTCTCCTCCCACCTTCAATCTTTCCCAGCATCAGGGTCTTTTCCAATGAGTCAGCTCTCCGCATCAGGTGGCCAAAATATTGGAGCTTCAGTTTCAGCATCAGTCCTTCCAATGAATATTCAGGGTTGATTTCCTTTAGGATGGACTGGTTGGATCTCCTTGCAGTCCATGGGACTTTCAGGAGTCTTCTCCAGCACCACAACTCGAAAGCATCAATTGTTTGGTGCTCAGCTTTCTTTATGGTCCAACTCTCACATCCATACATGACTACTGGAAAAACCATAGCTTTGACTAGATGGACCTTTGTCAGCAAAGTGATGTCTCTCCTTTTGAATATGCTGTCTAGGTTTTTTCTTAGCTTTTCTTCCAAGGAGCAAGTGTCTTTTAATTTCTTGGCAACAGTCACCGTCTGCAGTGATTATGGAGTCCAGGAAAATAAAATCTGTCACTGTTTCCACTGTTTCCCCATCTATATGCCATGAAGTGGTGGGACCAGATGCCATGATTTTAGTTTTTTGAATATTGAGTTTTAAGCCAGCTTTTTCACTCTCCTCTCTCACCCTCAAGAGACTCTTTAGTTTCTCTGCACTTTCTGCCATTAGAGTGGTATTAGCTGCATATCTGAGGTTGTTGCTGTTGTTTCTCCCGGCAATCTGGATTCCAGCTTGTGATTCCTCCAGCCTGGCATATCACATAATGTACTCTGCATAGAAGTTAAATAAGCATGGTGACAATATACAACCTTGACTTACCCTTTTCCAATTTTGAACCAGTCAATTGTTCCATGTCTGCTTCTAACTGTTGCTTCTTGATCCACATACAAGTTTCTCAGGAGACAGGTAAGATATTCTGGTACTCCCATCTGTTTAAGAATTTTTCACAGTTTGTTGTGATCCACACAGTCAAAGGCTTTAGCATAGTCAACAAAGCAGAATTATATGTTTTTTCTGGAATTCCTTTGCTTTCTCCGTGATCCAACCAATGTTGGCAATTTGATCTCTGGTTCCTCTGCCTTTTCTAAATCCAGCTTGTACATCTGGTAGTTCTTGGTTCACATGCTGCTGAAACCTAGCTTGAAGGATTTTAACCATGACCTTGCTAGCATATGAAATGACCACAATTGTATGGTAGTTTGAACATTCTTTGGCATTGCCCTTCTTTGGGATTGGAGAAAAACTGACCTCATCCAGTCCTGTGGCCACTGCTGATTTTTCCAAATTTGCTAACATATTGAGTGCAGCACTTTAACAGTATCATCTTTTAGGATTTTAAATAGCTCAGCTGGAATTCCATCACCTCCACTAGCATTGTTTGTAGTAATGCTTCCTAAGGCCCATTTGACTTCACCTCCAGGATGTCTGACTGTAGGTGAGTGACCACACCATCATGGTTATCCAGGTTATTATGACCTTTCTTGTATAGTTCTGTGTATTCTTGCCACCTCTTCTTAATCTCTTCTGCTTCTGTTAGGTCTGTTCCGTTTCTGTCCTTTATCATGCCCATCCTTGCATGAAATGTTCCCTTGATATCTCCAATTTTCTTGAAGAGATCTATAGTCTTTCCCATTCCATTGTTTTCCTCTATGTCTTTGCATTGTTCATTTAAAAAGGCGTTCTTATCTGTCCTTGCTATTCTCGGGAACTCTGCATTCAGTTGGATATATCTTTCCCTTTCTCCCTTCTTGCTTTTTGCTTCTCTTCTTTTCTCCGCTATTTGTAAAGCCTCCTCAGACAACCACTTTGCCTTTTTGAATTTCTTTTTCTTTGCAGTGTTTTTGGTCACTGCCTCCTGTACAATGTTACAAACTTCTTTCCATAGTTCTTCAGGCACTCTGTCTGTCACATCTAATCCCTTGAATCTATTTGTCACCTCCACTGCATAATCATGAGGGATTTGATTTAGGTCCTACCTGAATGGCCCAGTGGTTTCCCCTACTTTCTTCAATTTAAGACTGAATTTTGCAATAAGGAGCTGATGATCTGAGCCACAGTCAGCTCCAGGTCTTGTTTTTGCTGACTGTATAGAGCTTCTCCATCTTCAGCTACAAAGAATATAATCAATTTGATTTTGGTATTGACTATTCAGTCATGCCCATATAGAGTCGTTTTGTGTGTTGTTGGAAAAGGGTGCTTGCTATGACCAGCATGTTCTCTTGACAAAACTCTGTTAGCCTGTGTCCTGCTTCATTTTGTACTCCAGGGCCAAACTTGCCTGTCATTCCAGATATCTCTTGACTTCCTCCTTTTGTGTTCCAACCCCCTATGATGAAAAGGACATCTTTTTATGGTGTTAGTTCTAGATGTTGGTTGATAGAACCAACCAACTTCAGCTTCTTTGCATTAGTGGTTGGGGCACAGACTTGGATTACTGTGATGTTGAATGGTTTGCCTTGGACACAAACTGAGATCATTCTGCTGTTTTTGAGATTGCACCAAGTACTGCATTTCAGCTTCTTTTGTTGACTATAAGGGCTACTCCATTTCTTCTAAGGGATTCTTGCCTACTGTAGTAGATATAATGGTCATCTGAATTAAATTCGTGGATCCCTTTCATGGATCACAGCCTTGTCATGGCAAAGGGGCTTGCATAATTCAATGAAGCTATGAGCCATGCCATGCAAGGCCACTTAAGATGGATGGGTCATAGTGAAGAGTTCTGACAAAAGTAGTCCACTGGATGAGGAAATGGCAACCCACTCCAATCTCTTGCCTAGAAAATCCCATGTACAGAATGAAAAGGCAAAAAAGGTGACATTGGAGGGTGAGCTCCCCCAGGTCAGAAGGTATCCAGTATCTATTGGGGAAGAGCAGAGGGCAATTACTAATAGGTTCAGAAAGAATGAAGCGGCTGGGCCAAAGTGCAAATGATGCTCAGTTGTGAATGTGTCTTGTGGTGAAAGTCAAGACCAAAGCTGTAAAGAACAATATTGCACAGGAGCCTGGAATGTTAGGTCCATGAATCAAGGTAAATTGGAAGTGGTTAAGCAGGAGATGGCAAGAGTGAACATCGACACCTTAGGATTCAGTCAACTAAAATGGTTGGGAATGGGTGAATTTAATCTGCAGCTACAGCGCACTAACAAATAGCCCTAAACTGACCACCAGGAAGTGTGGGCCTTAGTCTGCTGTGGTGGTAATTGCGTGTGATGCTGTGGTTACCTGGGCTCAGCGTCAAAGTGCCTCTTACAGTCCTGATGCTCTAACAAGGCAGTTTGTGATTCTGTGACCATCCTCAACAAAGTCACATGGAGGGTCCCTGTGTATACCCTCACTACAGTAGACCTAGGCCTGCTAGGATGGTGTTCAATTTGATGAGTAAACAGCACATCTCAAGAAAAAGGACAGTACAGGGCAAGGCACAGGAGAAAAGGTTAATGATGGTATAGAGCAGTGATGTCCAGTAAATAAATGGAATATGAGCCACAAATATGAGCCATATAGACAATTCTATATTTTCCAATAACCACATTTTAAAAAGAACAAATAGTATGTCAGTTACATCTCAATAAAACTGGGGGGAAAAAAGAAAAAGTAAATTTTATTCATTTGTGAAATTAATTATAATATATCAAATATATAGGTGAGATATAGTACAGAGGAGAAATTAATTTTACTAATATATTTTATTTAACCCAATATATCCAAAATATATCTTGTCTCTTTAAAATGAATATAAGAATTATAAATGAACTATTTTACATTCTTTGTTTTGTACTAAGTCTTCAAAGTCCCTAGGTGTTTTACAGCACATCTCAATTTAAACAAGTCATATGGGGTGAGTGGCTACCATATTAGACAGTGCAGGTTAAGAGAGCAACAGCAGGTGAAGGGATGCTTAATATAGTGTGGGTTTGTTAGGGAATGGGCTTTGACTTACCTTGAGAGCCTCGTAGGATTTTAAGAAATGAGAGAGAAACTGGGAGATGTGATCATCTGAACACAAGGGTTCTGGGGTAAACCTGCTTGCTTGGTTGGAAGGGTAGAGAGACTTGGCATGACCTTGTCTGGTTTTCTCTATTCGTAACATAAGCATTCAGTGCCTCCTTTGTGCATGGCACCAACTTTGACCCTGGGCTGTATAAAAAGTGGAGGACACAGCAAATACACTTTATATGTGAAATGGTTGGTGCTAAATGGTGTGAGAATGAATGCAATATGAGTTCCGAAGAAGGAAAGATTAAAGTGACTGGAGAAGACGTCAAGACCAGTTTGGGAAGATGGAGTAGAGAGGGGTGAGACAGGAGGAGAAACAACTAAGCAGTGTGGTGTGAAGTGTGGGGCTGAGAGGCCTAAACTAGGCTGGTGGCCATGTCACGGGCAAGGCAAGAAGAGACAAACCTGAAGGAAGATTAAAAAAAAAAATAGTGTGATGATCAGCAGGGTAATAGGAAACAAAGATAAAAAGGGAATGAGCCCTTCCCAATGGTGGCCTTTGTCTGCAGCTTGGTCGTGGACTGCAGAACACTGAGGGGGAGAACTCATTTTCCCTCTAGCCTTCTAGGGTCCTGGCTGAGGCCTGTGTAATAAGGCAGATTAACAGGAAGAAAACAAACAAAAAGGGTTTAATAACATGCATACCTCCTCGATAGCATGGGAGAGAGCCAGGAAAACAGGAATTCCTCTGTGTGGCCCTAGACCACCTCAATACCCGCTCTAGCTACAGACAAAAGAGGCTGCTGAGACAGGGGATGACCAGGAAAAGCACGTTCAACAAGGGTAAGACTGCTCTACAGATCTAAGTCCTGCATTCTCGACTGATGAGTTTTTGGTGACTTAGTCATCCTCCTCTTCCTGATACTGAGAGGGAGACACCCTTTCAAATGGAGCTTTCTGCTGGAAATGTAAATTTCCTTTACAAATTGGTAACTTCCACTCTGTTTCCAGAGCTTCTCCTATGTCTGCTGTTTCTCAAAATAATCCTTATACCAAAGAGATGCATTTGGGGGTTGCATATTCGGTTCCCTTCCACTACCCCGAAATATGCCTCTTTGACATATGGATTATTTTGAGCTGATTATTTTGAGACACTGCAAAGAAGCTCTGGAAACAGAGTATAAATTACCAGGTTTTTTTTTTTGCAAAATCCATTTACATTAGAAAGGGGGCCTGTACCTGGAAGACAACTATTACTGGAGATTACTTTTTCACCTTTCTATAAACTTTGTTTAGGATGTATTTCCTCTTCTCACCTTCCTGTGAAATTCATTCCTCCCCTTTGAAGTCCCAGATTGGTCCCAGCCCTTAGCTCAAAATAGTATTTAAGCCACAATTTTCCAGATGCCTTTTCAGTTTTATATCCTTGTGGGGATTCCAGTAAGTAAGTAGGTAATAAATTTTTTTTCATCCCTATAATCTGTCTTTTTATTATGGTGGGGGTGTGGGGGTCTCAGCTAAGGACCTAAAAGGCTGAGGGAAAGTTATTTTTACTCCCCTACAGTAGCATATTGTGCTACCCTTCATATGTATATAATTATGACTATGCCTATGTAATAAATGTGAGGGAAAAAGATCAGTGTTGTGATTAAAAAATAAGAAGAGGGGATCATATTATATAGGAGAGTAGTGAGAGAAGATTTTACTGAGGAAGTGACAAGCCTAATATCTAAATGTAATAGGAGCCAGCCATAAACTCAATGAGAGGAAATTAACTTCTGAGGAGAAGGAAGAGCAGGAACTGAGGGGCTAAGGCAAGAATAAGCTTCTCAAGGGCTAAAAGTGATGCCCCTCCCCCATCCCAGCCCAGGCTGGGGCCATAGGTGGTATAAGCACAAAGAAAAATCAAAGCCAGGACCAGTCACATAAACAAGAGCTAAAGCCAAGCCAAGCACATGAGATCTAAGGGCTTTCATTAATGACACCTAATAGTGTGGTGTAGCCCCTTAAACCATGGTTGATAGAATCACTCTTGCTATTCATTTCATTTTCCCCACACAAGAAGAAACTGGAAACAGGCTCCGTTGTCAGAGCATGTAATCATCTTCCTGCTTTGAGGCAAATTCTGAGCAACCATCAAGAAATCATTTTAATCTGTACTTTGTTAGAATGGAGGAAGAGAGAAGAGAACAAAAATGTGACTTTATCATTGGCAAAACAAGCCTGGGCAAAAGCTGGCTTCTCTAAGGGGACAGTGACCAAGGGCTCCCTAATGGGGGGTGGAGGCGGGTGGAGGGGGTTGGGTTCCAAAAGGAGGAGGTGAGTGGGGGAAAGCTTGGAAGCTAAACTTGTGAATTGAAGGCCGTGAATTGATAGGAGTGTTATGACCATACCTGGGTGCTTTGCGACCCCATGACTGTAGCCCGCCAGGCTCCTCCATCCATGGAATTCTCCAGGCAAGATAACTGGAGTGGGTTACCATTTCCTACGCCAGGGGATCCTCCCAACCCAGGGATCAAACTGAGTCTCTCGTGTCTCCTGCATTGGCAGGGGGTTTCTTTACTACTGTGCCACCTGGGAAGCCCGTTATGACCATAAAAGAGCCACTGAAGCAACAGGCCTGGTTTCCTCAGGCTGCTGTTTCTGTGGGTGAGGGAGAAGATTCTACGCATTTCCTGAACAAAGTAGGGGCCAATTAAAGGTGAAACAGGGCATCGTCTTAGGCATCTGCTCATCATTCCTGTCTTCCCTAGTCTCCATGGGAGACAGACCCTCACCAGCTGGTTTTGAAGGGTGTGAATGCTCAAAGCCTCGGCCTCCCTCTGGGCATCTCAGGGGAAATGTTGTCAGGTCTCTGCTGGCGGTCAGCTTTAAGACTGACTCAGGCCTGTTCTGGGGGTTTCTGAAAGCTCTAAACACTAATAAAATGTAGCTTTTTAACCTAACAATAGCATTTGGATAATCCATGCTCAGATTAAAGGGCATTTATCAAATTAGGAGCTACAGGGCACAATAAAGGGGGAGAAGACATGGCTCCTGCCTGCAAAGAATCTGCATTCCAATCCAATAATAATATGATTATATGGTGCCAGTTCCCTCCATTTTTCACTTTAGATTTCTGAAACAGAAAGTTCTCCTGCGCTCAAGTAAGTTCTTGTTCTTCAGAAGTTACTTTATACCGAGGGAGAAAACCCAAAACGTTGGGTTCAGACCTCTCTGGAGAAGAGATGATCTGCAGTATGTGAAAAGCTGAGCAGAAAAAAGGGAATACCCTGAGTTTGCCTATTGCTTTTGGCTCTAGACCAAGCTTTCTCAGCTTTGGCATTACTGATATTTGGGGGCATGTAATTCTTGTGAAAGCCCGTCCTGCTACTATGGAGGATGTTTAGCTGCATCTCTGGCCTCTACCCACTAGATGTCAGTAGCACCCTCCTCCAGTTGGACAACTGAAAAGTGTCTCCAGACATTGCCAAATGTCTCCTGGGGTCCCCATAGCTCCCTCCTGTGAGAACCACTAGTCTAGAAACTGCCTTGGCACGCTCTTTGTCTATACTGTGGGCCACTTGTAGGATCCCGCTTGGGGCAGCTATCTCAGGAAGAGAACCATCTCCCGTGTAAGAGGAAACCGGAGGCAAGCTTGTTTTTTTCTGACAAGTGGAGTACCAGTGACCCTGCCATGCACAGAGGGGTTTGACTGGGCAGCAGCTGCCTTGTCACTTTCTCAAATCCTCAGGCTCGTTCTCAGCGGTGGGATGAGGTACAGAGGGGCATTGGTCATGATTTATCTCAATTCATATTTTGCCTGGTTTTCCTGTTGGTCTTGGTTCTGCCCATCTATGCTGCTTCTAAAGGGCAGAGACCTGGACAACCTGAATTATACACATGGAGTCTGTCTATCACATGTGCATAGCTCTCTTTATTATAAGAAATTTGTTGAGATTTATCAGAGACTTGCCACAAAGACCTGGCGCTTGAGTCTGGTAGAAAAATCAGCACTGGTGATGCTGTGTGAGACAGAGTGTGCATGTACCCCTGAACTTACAGTGTCATAGCTATGCATGTGACAGACAGAACTCCAGGGACCTTAGCAATGGTAACGTCTGGCCAGGCTTTTCAGGATGTCTGCCTAATCCTCACAGCTGGCTCCCATAAGAGGTGAACTCAGAGGACATGCCTACGTGGGCCCATATGATCCCCGCAGTGAGGATCCCAGCTAGTGGGCCTCTCGATGACAGCCCCGATGTGCTTTCTCCTAGTGCACCCCCTCTGGGAGAAAGTGGACCTGGCCCCGGCGGGTGAGCGCCAGTCGCCCATCAACATCCGGTGGATGGACAGTGTCTACGATCCTGGCTTACAGCCACTCACCATCTCTTATGACCCGACCACCTGCCTCCACGTCTGGAATAATGGGTACTCTTTCCTCGTGGAATTTGAAGACTCTGCAGATAAATCAGGTGAGAGCCAGACCCGTGGTCTCATCTGGAGTTAAAGGGACAACTTCATGTCAGCACAGGCCACATCACACAGCCCCGGGAAGTCTCTTGGTAGCAGTGGTATGGGACTCATTGGACTTACTTTCATAATGTATGGAAGAAGCCCCTTCTCTTTTTTATGAACGTTTTCCTCTAGTATCGGTAGTGTTTTTCATTAGTGAACAAATATCTCTATAGAGAGAATTTGTAAGTGATAAAAAGATAGGCTTTGAAATTAAATCCTTGCTAGAAATTTCTTTTGCATATGTGTATTGCATATGTACAAATTTTCTCTGCTTGCTGACTTTATAAGACATTTTTATTTAGATTATAATATTATTTAAATAAATCTAACTGATGAGACTACAGTACCATTGAAATGGGACATAAAGCATATTCATGTGTGCATGAGGTTACAGTCTAAACTAGTTAAGAGACCAATGGTATGTAAGAAAAATGGAAACTCATGTTCTGTTAATTTTGTTAAACAATATTACCTAGTGTAAATGAAGCACAATTTAAAAGAGATTTTAAAATTCAAATATTATATTGCTTTTAAAACTACTTTTTTTCAGCCTACCCAGATATAAACTAATCTAATGACTTCAAAGTTTACCTGAAACTTTTAGTGTCTATTGAAAACCATGTGATTAATTCTATGCAGGATTCTTTTTTCAAACTGAATTTGATAGTATCAAATAATCTTAATTTGTCTGAAATAATTGTTACTTGAAATAATGTATCTTAAGCAATGATTGATCCATGGCTCAGCAGGTAAAGAATCTGCCTGCAATGCAGGAGACACAGGCTTGATCCCTGGGTCAGGAAGATCCCCTTGAGGAGGAAATGACAATCCACTCCAGTCTTCCTGGCTGGAGGATCCCATGGAGAGAGGACCCTGCCAGGCTACGGTCTGTGGGGTCGCAAAGAGTAAGACATGACTGAGCAACTAAGCACATGATCCATCTTAAGGAATGGTTCTCAGCCACTGGCAATTTTGCTGCCCCTCCCTCCCCAGGGACTAGGGACGCGACAACAGCTATAGGCATTTTGGTTGTCACATTGGGAGGAGTGTGCTGTTGGCATCTCGTGGGTCGAGGCCACAATCACCTGCATTTATGAAGAGTTATCCAGCTTCAAATATCAATAGATGCACTCACTAGAGTGCATTTGTTTCTTTCTATTACCAATACTGATACAGTAATTAAATTTGATTTTTATTAGGCCTAAATCATTCTTTACTGCAAAAGAAAATCAATAGAGCTAAGATTGAGAAGCTTTGATTTTCTCTCATGAAGGTGAAATGCATCCATGAAAGTGTTAATGAATAAAGTTAAAAGTATATCTCAGAACTTCCCTGGTGGTTCGGTCATTAAGAATCTGCCTGCTAGTGCAGGGTACATGGGTTTAATCCTCGGTCCGAGAAGATTCCACATGTGGCTGGGCAGGATTTCAATTTCACCCAACAGATTAGACTGAACATTTGCCAAACTCATGCTCACAATATGGAGCTGGCATAGAAAAATCAGAATTTTTTAGAAGACAATTTTATGTCTATTTCACTACACTTTAGTATCATACTGTTACTAATTTAGTGAATCATGTGGTATTATTCTCTGCACTTCCCCTAGCCCTCAAAGAAAAGTAGTCATTAGTATCTTTGCTCACCCTTACAAAACTCCTTTTTTTTTTTTAACTTTCTTTTTTCAAAAAAGGAAATTATGTAAAACATTTATGAAAGCCAGTAAGATAAACAGTAGACCATTACATGACATAGCCAGTGTATTTGGACCTCTGGATGACTGTACTCAGTCATTTGCATACATAAAATTCAACTAATGAGGCAATAAACTCTAAAATAATTAATATGGATGAGATGGAAGGTTTGGTTTTCCTGTTGTTGTATGGTTTAACCATGAACAGACATCACCAGGGTCTGCTCAGATGCCAGAAATGAGGAACTAACAGCTTTAGCAGATTCAAGCAAAAAAAAACAAAAAAACAAAAAAAACTGCACAACCCAAAGCCTGAGGAAGGATGACTTTTAAAACTCATATCTGAACATTTCCCCTATAATGTACTGATTTCAGTAGTTCCAGAAAGTAAAGTATGTGGATGACTCACATTGTTCACTCTGTCCAAAGGGAGATAGGTGATAGTTTTTGATTTGCAAATTTCCTTTTCCATTTCAATGTAAGGAAAAGAAACACTGTTATCTTCAAATATTGAAAAGCAAAGTGCTGGCACATAAAAAAGAAAGTATCTTTTGTACCCATATTTCAGTTTTATAAGACTATGTTAGATAAATATGCTGAGAGAAATCTGCATTTTATTGTACATAAAAAACACTGGGCATAGTAAATATAGACCATAAAACTAAGGCAAGAATTAGCCTTTAATAATTGTGTGTGGCTTGGAGTATAGTTAAATCCTGGTGTCATTCCGAGTGCAGGTCTTGCCCTTATGCATATATTAACTGCATGGAAATCAAGTTTGTAAACACTGGTATATAATACAGTGTGCTCCATTTAAGACAGTTCATGAGAAGGTCCATCCACAGAGTCTACTTTTCCCCTGCATTTCTCCACGACATCAAAAACATCAAATCCCCTGAATTGTTGGATGTGCCATTTCAGTGATCGAGGGAGGACCCCTGGAACACAACTACCGATTAAAGCAGTTCCATTTTCACTGGGGGGCCATTGATGCCTGGGGCTCTGAGCATACCGTGGACAGCAAATGTTACCCGGCAGAGGTAAGTTGAGAAGTTTGGGAACAGTGACAACAGTGGAGAAGAAGGAATAGTTCTGAGTTTCCAGTTCTAAGAAATTATCAAGAAGAATCAGGTAATTCCTATAAATGCTAACTCTCTCAGGGGCATATTTGATGATTCCCAGTTCAAACATGTAAAAATAATAACTGCCCTCATTTCAAATAATATGACAGAAATCAACCTTAAGGTCCTGAAACAGAATTCTTCTAGAATTCTAAGCTAGGCTCACACGATAGCCTAAATTAATAACACAGGCACAGTGCAGGGTCACCAGGTCAAGTTAACCCAAGTGAGAGATGCTGGGAGCCTAAATGAAAGTGGTGGCAATAGAAATAGAGAAAAAGAGGACGACTTAACAAGCACTTTTGAAATTAAAGCAAAATGACTTGGAGGCAGGGTCCCCTTCAGGAAAGGAGAGGAAAAAGTTAAACATGACCTTGAGAGTGTCACTTGGGAGGCAGGGTGAGGATTCATGAATGATGGACAAGGAATGATTTGTAGGGAAATAAAAGGGGCCAAAATACATAGAATTTCTTCTTAACAACTTTCCACCTAATTTAGTTTTAAATGGTACCTTAAAAAGAAACACATTTAAAGTGGTTATGCCTCGAACAAATTTGTCCTAAACTCCTAGTCCACATAGGGAGAATCTATTTCTCTCAACATAAACATCTCTCCTACAGATGCAAATGGATTTTGTATATGAGTGTTTCATGCAAATCAGGATGGGAATAGACAAATGTTGCTCCCTCACTGAAATGTTATTCACTTGGAGATAGATATATACACATATATGTGTATACAAAATTTTCACCCCAAATAAAGCCTATTCCAAAGTAGTATTAATTACTGCCCCTGTATATATTTCTTCCTGTTCTTTAATTCTGTCTTATTCTGCACCAGATTGTCATATGCTTTTCTCAGTGGCTTTATTTTGGAAGGAAGCACAGTAAATATCATATGTGAATAAGGCTGTTTTTGAGCAATCCTACATGATCATATGTGAAACCATCTTTTAATGGTGTTTCAGCTGCACTTGGTGCATTGGAATGCAGTCAAGTTTGAACACTTTGAGGATGCAGCACTGGAAGAAAATGGTTTGGCTGTGATAGGAGTATTTTTAAAGGTAAAAAAAAAATCCTACTAGCTTTAAATGATATAGCGTATCCTAGGATGAAAAGATACAACATTGCAATTTTAAGTTCTAAAAATATTGAGATAAAAATGTTTAAAAGACAAGGTGGTTATGAATATATTTCAAATGGTATAGCAATGCACAGTCCAGTACAGTAGTCACAAGCCACCTGTGGCAACTGAGCACTGGAAATGTGACCACTTAAAAAAAAAAAAGAAATGTGGCTAATTTGTGGAACAATTTTTAATTTTAATTAAAGAAATGATGCTTAAATGGAGCAGGGCACCTTTGCCTATAGGCACGTTGACCCTGTCAGCAAACAGCCTACTCAGTTTTCTGTGTCTAATTGAATTCAGTGATGTTTAAAACATTCTAAATTACCAGTTTAAATGTAGCTTAAGTAGTATGGTTGGTTTGTTTTTATATAATCACCAGGTGGTTAATTTTAATTTACATTTTGTTGCAGTTTCAAAAGTGAGATTTCTATTGTTTTTTTTAGTATTTTCTCATTGTTTCTTTAGCTAGGCAAGCATCACAAAGAGCTACAGAAACTGGTGAATATTTTGCCATCAATTAAGCACAAGGTAATCTTTCCCCTCTAAATCACTTGAGATATGCTTTATGTTTCAATCTCTGAGTGGAGACAATAATAGGGCACTTTGAGTTGGGAAATGTAACTCACCTCAGTGCAACTGAGGTTCTCTTTGAAAGTCTCCCCTTAAGACAACTTGCCATTTATGACGCTTCTGTTGAGAGAGCCCCTGGCCCTGGGACACTCTGCAGGGGACAGAAGGGCTCTGCTTTGGCTACCATGCCACTGAGCACTCAGGGACTCGGGAACAGAATGAGTCCCCTTCTCGGCCCCAACCCCTGCTCCTTCTCAGTCCTTGTGCAAACCCTCAGGGCAGCCTTCTGGAGTCTAGCTACCCTCCCACAGGCAGGGAGCAAAGTTTGATAGAAACTTGGTTTGTCCAGTCTTACAGAACAATTACCACATCCTTCAGGGTGGATATTTCTGTGTGCCCCAAAGATTAATTGTTCAATATTCAGAATCCCAGATGGGGCTACTCTCTGAAAGTCTATTCTCTCTCTGTTCCCTCCCCCTCTCTGCCTCTGTCTCTCTCCCCTACCTCCTTCCCATTCCTTCCCTCTCCATCTCTCTCTTTTTCCTCTTCCTCTCTCTCTCTCTCACTCTTCTGCCCCGCTTCCCATGTCCCTATCCCTCCCTCTCCTGTTCCCAATCCAGGATCCTGTCTCCTCCTAATGTACTGCATTTTAGAAAGGTGAATTCTTTTAGTCTCTCTTGAAAATGAAAAGCCTCCATGTTTATGCACCAGCTACTACCTAATGCCTCTCAAAGAGTTCAGGGAAGCCAGCCTGCGCTAACCTCACTAGAACTGAGGGAGAAAATGGCTTTTACTCTGTTCCCACTGAGGACTATCAGAAATACATGGTTAATTGTAAGAACAAAGCGAGAGTGTGATTTTGTCCTAAGGTGACCAGAGGTACCTGGAGCCCATCTGGACCACTGCAGGTCCTCAGACTCCCCTAGAATCATCACCACATCATATGATTCCTGAGTTGTTTTCACCATGAAATGATGACTCCATGACTCCTTCTCTTGGCTAGGACACACTTGCAGAATTTGGGTCATTCGACCCTTCCTGTCTGATGCCTACTTGCCCAGATTACTGGACCTACTCGGGGTCCCTGACTACACCGCCACTCTCTGAGTCTGTCACTTGGATCATTAAGAAGCAGCCTGTAGAGGTTGATCATGATCAGGTATGTTCTTTCCACATTTCTATATAAAGAAATTTTAGTCTGTGCCTTTAAAACAAGGCTGAGCTCAAACATTGGCATCAGTTTTTACTATCTTGTAATACTTATATATTTTTATTAAAATGTGCTAACATCTTGTGTTATTTTGGATATAAATTAGGGAATGCTTCAAATTGGCTAGAGAGAAGAGTTAAAACTTAGGAAACATAAGCTTTTTACTTCCATATTTGACAATTACATGTGTTTTATGTATTATATATTTTATATGTAAATATGAATCTTTATGTAAACAAGACCCTTTTAAAGGGAATAAGGAAGGCTGAAAGTGGATGTGCTCAAAACTCTTCAGAAGCTTTAAGGGAATTTTGCTATGGAACCTCACGATAAAAACAGAAGCCAACAGCATGTGTCCAGAAATTTTAAGTCAGTTGTTTTGACCCTGGAGTTTATTTTTCCCTAGAAACTAAATAGGTGTTAATTACTATGTTAACACACAAATCCTATTTAATTCATAATATAAGTGAACTGCAGTAGTATTTGCTTATGCTTGCTTTATGGGATTTTAATTCATCACAAAGCATTTTCACAAGAACAAAAGTTCCCAAACCTTTTTTATGAAGCCAGGATAACTGACACCAACATCCACCAAAGATACGACCAAAAAAAAAAAAAAAATTTTACAGACTGATATCTCTGAAGAATATATTTTTTAAAAAGCTAAAATAGGGACTTCCTTGGTGGTTCAGTGGTTAAGACTCCACACCCCCAATGCAAGGGACTCAGGTCTGATCCCTGGTCAGGGAACTAGGATCCTGCACATCACACAGAGGTTGTGGTTAAAAAAAAAACAACACAAAAACTAAAATAGTATTTCAGAAACAGAATCCAGCAGTGTGCTACAAGAAATATATATTATACTCTATTCAAGTAGTATTTATTCTAGTAATGCAAGGATGGTTCAATACTAGGAATATTATTTATCATATCAATGAATCTAAATATAAAAATTATTATTATTTCCATAGATTCTTAAAATGCACTAGCAAAATTCAACATTCATGTTTTTCTTTTTAATTTTCAATAAAATAGGAATGTATAGAGACTTCTCTAATTTGATAAAATAGATTGATCTCAGTTCTAAAGTAAGTAGGATGCTTAATATGGAAAAGAATATTACTATATTAAATTTTAAATTAAGTTTTATTCTGGAAGTAGTATAATTAGACAAAACAAAAAATAAATTAGAGAAACAATAAAAGGAACTACTATAAAAATATGATAATTCAGTAATTAGTGGAGTACAAAATATTAATTTCTAGAAATCAGTACCTTTGACATGCAGGAATCACAGTCAGTTAAAAGATATAATGGAAGAAAGAATGCTATTTATAATGGAAAGAAAAAATACAAAATATCTTGGAATCAGCTTAACAAGAAAACTTAAAATACTCCTGAAAGACATAATAGACTTGAACTGATAAAAAATTACTTCCATGTGATTGAATAGGAAGATATCATAAAGATACCTGTAATGTCAAGTCTCCTTAAGTTGTTATTGTCCGTGAATTCTATAAATTTGATGTAATCCCAATAAATATACCAATAGGATTTTAAAAATAGGCCACTTCTGGCCTCACGTGGAAAAAAAAGTATAAACAAATAGCCAGGGAAATTGTGAAAGAGAAAATGAAAGATGATTAAATCAACCAAGTTACAAAGCCTCAATAGTTAAATAGTGTTGTGTGCTCAGTCACTCAGTCCTGTCTGATTCTTTGTGACTCCATGGACTATAGCCCACCAAGCTCCTCTGTCCATGGAATTTCCCAGGCAAGAATACTGGAGTGGGTTGCCATTTCCTCCTTCAGGGGATCTTCCCAACCCAGGGATTGAATCGGCATCTCCTGCATCAGCAGGCAGATTCTTTACCACTGAGGAAGCCCAAATAGCGTTGTGCTGGTACACAAATAAAGAGATCAATCATAGGAGGAAAAATGTAGATTCAGAAATATGTCAGAAATATGTCTCATATGTAGATATGGGAATTTAGTTTATGATAAAGGTTGCATCTCAGCTCAGTAGGGGGAAAAGATGAGATTATTCAGTAAGATCAATGGGGACAATTGAGCAGACACTTGGGGACAAAAAGTTGGATCAACCATTCAAACCTTAGACAAGAATATATTCCAGACATATTAAGTATTAAAAATACTGTCATAAAAGTACTAGGATAAGCCCAGGAAAATCTCTTCATACATCCAAATGGAGGAAGCTTTTCTAACCATGTATCAAAACCAGAAGTCACAGAGATAGCAACTAGTAGACAACATAATTTAAAGAAAAAAAAATTTGTGTAGTGAAAACCACTATAAATAAATGACAATACAGAGTTTGCTCATAAGACTGGTCTTGGGGACCTATGCATTTAGTCTATTACTATCCTTCATATTTAAAAATTGATATAACATTGAAAAATAAATAAAATAGATCAGAGGGTCAGTGGCCCATGTGAGAACTTTTCAAATGAAATTTCAACACAGAAAATTCAGTAAGAAAAAATGTTAGCTGTCATCAATAATCCTAGTTGCCTATAATCTTACCACTATGTGTTAATCATTGTTTGGATAAATCCTTCCGGTCTTTTATTTATACAGATGCACATAATTCCTTCTGTTCTTTTAGCTATATAAATATATACAAGTTTAAAATGAAAGTAGTAAAAATGAAAGTAATTTATTCATGAAGTAAAGCTATCTTTCTATTGAAAATATTTATGCTTCCTGTTTCCGTTTCTAGCTTGAGCAATTTCGAACCCTGCTCTTCACTTCTGAGGGGGAGAAAGAGAAAAGAATGGTGGACAACTTCCGCCCCCTTCAGCCCCTAATGAACCGCACTGTCCGCTCATCCTTCCGTCATGACTATGTGCTAAACATACAGGCAAAACCCAAGCCTTCCACCAGCCAAGTGACTCCCTAAGATGCCATTATCTAGGTAGTTATCTTGCTTAAATATATACTACTTCTTTAAATATTGTTAACTAGACTCTTCTAAATGCCTGCATTTAACAATTATAAATGAGCCTTTCTTCGTATGGCAGTGTTCCTTAGTCTTTGAGGGAAGCTCTTTAGTAAACAAATTTTTACTTTTATTGCTGCTGATGTTTATCACTGAAGTACCAGTAAGAGATACAAGTTTCTCTTATAGCAACCTGTTGGTAACTGTAATATCTTTTTACACGCAACATTTTTGAGTTGTTGTTTTATGTTTATCAATTGGTGATTCTAGAGTTATAAGTAGGGATGAGAATCAAAAGATTTAACAACTGGTAAGGCACAGACACTGACCATCCGGAATGCAGGGTTTTCAGAAACAGCCACAGGACCCAGATTGGCACTTCTTGGTTGAACACTGGCTATGTTTTAGGTATATTTGATTTTAAAACATAACTGTGTATTCTTTTATAAGGCCTTCTCAGTGGGTATATGTGCCTCAACTTTTAGCTGTCATCACTAACACATGATATGATTACTTACTATCAATTAAAGATATAGAAAAAATATTTTGTAATCCTAAAAACACAAGTGTATACTTATATCTGGAAATTCTTTTGTATTTCTGAAAGCCAGATGTTCTACTTAAAGGCTTGATCATATAGAAAGCATATGCATTCTGAGGAAAATATAACCACAAATATGTTCATCTCAAAAAGAAAAAAGAAAAGCATATGCAGAATATTTTAAAGAAAATGCTTTGAGTGCCTAGAAATGCTTTCATGATCTATTTTACAGAAATATTTTTCAAAAGACTAGTAATACAATAGTCTATGGTTTACAATATTATTTTGCATTGTATGTACACTGATTCATAGAATACAATCATATTTTCCACACTGAAAAAACTATCTTGACTTCCCTTTAAAACTATCTGAACTGTATTTTATTTCATTAGTTGAGGTTCTGTGCAAGGTAGGAGATAACATAAATATCCTAATTTATACCGTGGTTTAGAAGACTTTTGCTATAATAAGAAGGAAAGAAACTCATCAGATAGGTAAAACCTAGATAATTCTACATACTGTGAGGAATCCAATCCAGAGTCACCCTTGCTTGTAAATATGTGGAATGTTTCTAATTGCCTATAAGCCTGTATTCAAACTCAATACTGCATTTACTAGTATATTTGTTTTATTAGTATGCTAGTCATCTGATCTGTAAGATAAGGTTGGATGAATATACTTAACACTACTGAACTATACAATGAAAAAGGTTAAGATGGTAAATTTCATTTTAATCTGTATTTTACCACAAGTAAAAGTAACTAATAAATTCAGTAGGGAAAAAAATAGGGTTGGAGTTGTATGTTTAAGTTTAGGGGCATATCTCTGCTCTTAAAAAAGGAAGAGGGTGAAGGCATTGCTTCTACAGTGCATGCTTTCTCTGGAAAATGGAAGCATACATGCTCTAGGAAATGAATAAAATTCTTTACAAGATTAATATGGGGAAAAAGCTATGTTAACTTTATTCTTATCTGTTTTAAACCATGCCTGCATGCATGCTCAGTCACTTCAGTTGTGTCCAACTCTTTGCGACCCTATGGACTGTAGCCCGCCAGGCTTCTCTGTCCATGGAATTCTCCAGGTAAGAATACTGGAGTGGGTTGCCATGCCCTTCTCCAGGGGATCTTCCCGACCCAGGGATCGAACCCACGTCTCCCGTGTCTCCTGCATTGCAGGTGGATTCTTTACCCACTGAATCACCTGGGAAGCCATTGCAAACCATAGTTATTTTTAACAGGTACACACATGAGATATGTACAGGCTTCCCTCCTAGCTTTCTTGCAAATTCTTGGTGTAAAATTCTATTGCAGTGAGTCTTCTAAATTAGAGGGAGAACCAATGCACAGAATGCCTCACCTGCCCTTCCATCTTAGAGATATAGAAGATATTCATAGGGTGTGTCCAGGTTGGCCACCCCTGATTAACATACATCTAGTGTTCTGGTGTAGTTTTTAACAGTACCCTCTTTCACTCTCAACCATGTCCTTCTTTGTATTACAATTGCTGCTCATTTTCATTACATAATATAATAAAACCTTTTCTTTAAAATGTTAATATTTGTTAAATGACTTTTTGTTCCTATTAGTTTCTTTGAGTATGTAAGATGTTTGTAAAATTAGTGAGACAACATGCAGATCAAAAAATTATTGGAAAACTCATGAGGGATTTACCAGAGAAGCAGGAATGGAAAGATCCATCCAGTGCTCCAATTTCTATGGAACCAGTGCACAGTCTGCTGACATCACCAGTAGGGCAAGCTGCCAGCCCCATTCTCCTTTCCCAGGGCTACATGGGTTACGGTAAGGTTGGTTATTCTAAAACCAGGCTTCCACCTCAAAAAAGTTTAGGAAGATGCCCTTCTCTTGATTACAGGGGAGTGGAGGGTGGCAGGGTAGGGGGATGGGGCAGGGGGAACACATTCTTTTGGCACAATATTAGCAAAAACACAGTACTGTAATCACTTTAGGTGTTTTTCTATTCACTTGAAGATTCAAATTTTGATAACTATTCTACTTAATGTTGTATTGTCTTTTCAATTCAACTTTAAGTTCTTTCATATCAAATTTTACTGATCAAAATGGATACAATTCAATTAAGTGAATAAGCTCAATTTTGCAATCTAATTAGTACATATTAACAATACTGGCTACTTCACCTATAAATAGTACTGCTTTCTTGTTGTTGGGAACTGAATGTTTGTGTCCCCTCAAAATTCATATGTTGGAAACCTAACTCCCAATGTGATGCCATTAGAAGGTGGCGCCTTTGAGAAATGACTAGGTCATGAGGTTGGAGCCCTCATGATGGAGTTAGTGATCTTATAAAAGAGACCCACAGAGCTCTCTCAGCCCTTCCACCATGTGAGGACATAGAAAGAAGACGGCCATCTATGAATTAGTAAGAAAGTACTCACCAGACACTAAATATGCCATCTGCCACCACCTTGATTTTGGACTTCCTGGCCTCTAGAACTGTGAGAAATAAATCTTGTTATTTATAAGCCATCCAGTCTGGTATATTATTATGGCAGCCTGAACAGACTAAGACACTTGTCCCTATATACATTTGGATTCCTGCTTCTCAAATTCAACCTACTCTTCAAAAGTGGTACTTTGGTTTGGGTTCTAGGTGGGGATACCATCTGTCACCATTCTAACAGTTGTGTTGCTCTGAGCTTATCACTAGACAAAAGAATCAGTAAGAATGAATTCCTTCCTCCAAAGAAAACTTTTAATCAGTTGTACATATATAGATTTGTAAGTATTTTCATGTTAATATGCATTTATAAGTATCTTATCTTGTTACTTTTAGGGATAACTGTAATCTGGAAAATATATAAAGCCTTTGGCATAGCAATGAGTGTTGAAGAGGACTTGAGACTCCACTGTATCTCCTTGAGTAAATCTGGTGATTTAATAATGAAATTAATGGTAGGCAAGAAATATTCTTTCATGAGAATTCCTGCATTGACCATTCAGTGAGTCCCAGTATTACTGTCCTATGAGAGCAATAAAAAAGCCAAATTAATTGAAAGACTCCCAACCTGGTAAAGAGTAAATATTTTTTTCTTGCTCTCCCTTTATGCTTGCTATAAATGAAAAAAAATACAATTATGGATCATTCTTTTGTCATTTTATAGTAATTAAGACTCATTTAATAATAGCATATTTGTAATACCATTATCTATTACATCATTTATATATTTATAAATGTGAAATATTTTAAATATAAAGGAAAAATATTTTCTTTAACTTTTTAAGAATAATCAGCTATTTCCTACTGACAATTTAAGACAAAAACTTAGGCTTTTTCCCATAAAAAAGGGATAAACATGTATACTTGAGAATAAGTAGAAGTTGTATTTCAGGCACCAAGAAAAATAGAAAATACATGTTACATTGCAGAATAAATATAAATTTGTTCTATTTATCAGAATATCATAGTAGACTATATCTTTGTATTACATTTTTGCATATCTTATTTTTATCTTATGATTTATCAAATGATGGGAACTATAGTTTGGAAATGAAACTGGCTTGTAGAGAGTAACTTCTGTAATGAAATTAATTTAAACTTATTCATGAAAATGAATTCAGCAGTTAATTGCTGAAGATAAATATCTAACTCCTATAAATGAAGATTTAAATTCACTTCTAAATCATAATAGAATAAAATCTAAATCTGTATCCTTTTAAATTAGGCGTATCTTCCTAGAAGACATCTTTAATTATTCTGATATGAGAGTCTGGTCTGATTCATAAGAAATGTTACAACAACCCAAACACTAATGCTTTCAGAATGGCAACAATTCTCAGCATAATTCCTGGTCACAGAAACCAGCAAAATTGGAGATCTGCACAGTTATATTTTGTGCCAGCCAAGGAATTCTCTAGTTAGAAGCTATAGCTGCCAAATCTCCACCTTCAAGAAGTTTAAGATACAGTGCAAAATGAAGTCTTATGGAGGCAACAAAGTACAATATAGTGTGATAGGTGTTATAAAAGGTGAAATACTTGTGCAAGGAGCACCCATAGGACAAGTATTTAATCTACTCTTGAGGGTGTTGGGAAGTTTTCAAGCTACTGCTGCTGTTAATAACAACTAATGTTTCTGGGACACTAATTATCGCCAGACACTATGCCAACATATAGCATTTCCCTGATTTTTACAGATGAGAAAACTGAGGGCTAAACATTAGGAACTGGGAGTTCCCTGCCAGTCTACTGGTTAGGACTCAGATTAAAAAAAAAAAAAAGATCAAATAGTCAAGGCTGGAGTTTCCCAGTCCATCCAACTCCAAAGTCTATGTTCCTAATTACTGATGCACTGAGCTGAACAAGGCCACCTTGGAGCCTTTATTATGCAAGTGTCTTTGTAAGAAAGAATAAGGCAGAGTTTATGAAGAGTTTGGGCTTCTGCTGAATGATTTCAGGGAGGGAGTAGGGAAACAGGCACCTTAGTAATTGGGTATCTCAGTAAATTTGATTTGGATGAGGGAGGAACAAAGACAAGCCAGGAAGGAAGTTATCCAATTATTAAAAGAAGGGGATTGTTAATCCTTTTGCAGTTGCAGTGTGTCTTTGGGAGAAACGTTTTTTCTTGGTCTTATGTGTGTAAACCACAGTCTAATTATTAGCAGGATTGATTTTGCTTTCTCAATCTCTTACTCTTGTTGTCCCAGTTTAATTCCTTGTTACCTCTCACCTAGATTGCTTTATTCTGGCTGTATCCTTTATACTGCAAACCAGTCACTTACCTAAAACACAAATACGATCACAAAAGCCTCAACTCAACTTGCAATGGTTCCCTATTCCCTACAGAGCATAATTAAAGCTTTTGGGAATGGCCCTTCGCCATAACCTAGCACCAGCCACCTCTATCTATTCTTGATACTCTCATATTGTCCTTTATACTCGATGGCCAAAGTTCTCGCGGTTATGGCAGACTCCACGTTGTTTCATCGCTCAGTGCCTTTGCTTGTGCTGATTTACCTGCAATTCCATTCCCAGCCTTCTCCACTTGAGTAATAGCCCTTCGTGCCTGTGTGCTAAGTCGCTTCAGTAGTGTTAGACTCTTTGTTACCCTATGGACTGTAGCCCACCAGAGTCCTCTGTCCATGGGATTCTCCAAGCCAGGAATACTGGAGCGGTTTGCCATTTCCTATGCGAGGGGATCTTCCCCACCCAGGTATTGAACCCACGTCTCTTTCCTGCATTGGCAGGCGGGTTAGCCCAACCGCCTTCAAAACAACTCAGGCATTAGAAAGCTCTCTTTGAATTCCCAGGTGGCCTTTGTAATGTAAACTGAGTTGCCTATAACATATAATCTTATCTGTGAATTGGTCCTTCTCTGTCTCTAGGTTGGAAATTCCTTGGGAGCAGAGGTTGCACCTCTGTAGCCTCTAGAGCCGGCAGGTGTCAGTGGAAGGGGGAGGAGTGTAGGGCTCTGTCTAAGGCGACAATAAGTGGAACCACGAATGGAGGCACAGCCTCGGACTGGAAAAAAAGGCTAGCCGCTTTGTGTACGATGAGGCTTCGTGAATGGATGACGAGAAAAGGAGAGGTGTAACTAACTTCTTGACCACAAAACACCTCACAATGAGTTGGGGAGAGGTAATGATAACGCACTGGGGAAGCGCTAGGAGAGAAGAATTACTTACAGGGCGGGGTAGGTGCCCCTTCTTTTTCGGGAAGGAGACATTTAGTTGTGCAGACTTTTGGAAGACGAGCTACCTACCCCGGCCTTTAGTCTTAGGTCAGAAACGCTCCCCTCCACTCTCGCCCGAGAAGCCGCGCAGCAACTGCGTCTGCGCACGTCCTCAAGCCCGCCTTTTCCGGCCGGCTCCCGTGGGCTTGGCGGCGCTGGCAAGATGGCGGCGCCCGAGAATATGCTGTTTTCGGAGAAGCTGAGGTGAGCTGGTATAGGAGAGATGAGCTGAGAGAAAAGGGGATGGAGCAGACCGAGGCTGGGCATGGAAGATGTGCAAGCATGAAGTAAAGGGGAGCTGGGCCAAGCACACGAGCCACCGCAGCAGCTCTATCCTTTTCCTGGGCGCGCCTGAATTACCAGTGGGCATCTGTGGGCTCAGGGAGGCGAGAAGGGGAGCAGAGGGGCATGGAGAAGACCTGCCGTGTGCGCATGGGATGGCGAGGCGGTGGTAAATGCATGTTCTGTAATTAAAACACGGGAAGCAAGATTTCACTGTTGGAGTTCCTGTCACTGGGCGCGGAGGAGAAGGGAGCTCAGGCAGCGCTGCAGTTGCGGGCGCTGACGCTGGAGTGTGTGTCTTGTTTTTCCAGCCACAAA
The DNA here is from genome assembly GCF_032405125.1 of Capricornis sumatraensis. NCBI lineage: Eukaryota > Metazoa > Chordata > Mammalia > Artiodactyla > Bovidae > Capricornis > Capricornis sumatraensis. Next base: position 131,735,659 of record NC_091092.1, on the reverse strand, counting down.
AAGTACAGGGCTGCCCTGAAGAAGGAGAAACGAAAGAAACGGCGACAGGAACTCGCTCGACTGAGAGACTCTGGTAATAGACTTACTTATTTTCTGTGTATTAAATTGCCCCCGCGACTCCCGTCCAAGTATTGTTACCTAATACATAGTTGCTTGTGGCCACGACCCCTCAAAAAGTTGTTAGACCCATATCAGAAACAGTGGTAAAAGTACTTACTCGAGGGGGAAGAAGTCATGGTGAATCAGTATTTATAAAGTATCTAATATTACAGGTGCAGGCATCATGAATTACAGCAGCTAGCACAGCCCTTGCACATAGTAAGTATTCGGCGAATATTTTTCTTTGTAAAACCAGCAGGATTCGAGGGGTTTAGACATTTTGCAAGTTTTTCTCAAACTACACTAACGTGAGAGACCCCTTGTTGATCTTATTTAAATACATACAGATGAAATTAATTATGAAACTTAACTTGGTTTTTGGTTTGGCCGCACTGCGTGGCATGTGGGGTGTTAGTTCCCGCACTAGGGACGGACCTCATGTCCCCTGCAGTGGAAATGCGGAGTCTTAACCACTCGACCGCCATCCCTATATCTACATTTATGTAATGTTAGGGATGATGGGAAACAGATGCTCAGGACATTAATATGGTACTGAGTGGAGTTTGGAATGCTACTACTACTATTGCCATGTGGTTATTTATCACTTTTTCTTCCTATTAAAATACTGTGGGAACCTTCATCTGTACTGGCGGGTGGTGTCATTTGGCCCTCACATGGCAGAATCTAATGTTTGTTTATTAAACCTACCTGTTCAATGACCTTAGTTGTAAAGTTATATAATAGTAATAAATGCACATGGAAGCACTGAAATCACACAGGAGTACTGAGTTATAATGGTTGTCATGTACATTAACCAAAATATGCCTAGTAAATTATCCTGGACAATTCTTGAAGTCCACAGACCATGGCCTCAAGGAACCAGGACTTTGGGGGCTTGAGAAAAATAGCCATAGCAGTTTTATTTATCATTAGAGTTGCCCAGAAACTGTTTGAGTAGCAATACTTGGGATATTTAGAATGAAAGGAACAGTGCATTGCCCTGCAGCCTGTATTACTATCTCTTTTTTAATTCAAAACTGGTCCCACTTGAGACAGGATAAAACATCAGGGATAAAAGGAGAAACAGGGTAGATTGGCATTTTTGATGCCCTTAGTAATTCCCCACCCCCCTTAAAGTTCTCGGTTTCCTTACTATGCTAACCTGTTTTCTTGTAACATGCCCCAACTTTTTAAAAGTCTTTCTCTTTTGCTTTACATTCTTCAATTCCAATGTATTGCATTGATATTTTTTATTCCCTTTTAACTTTGTAAAGTGCATTTGGAGTGAGCCTCTATGAATAGGCAAGTGGTTGTGTCCTTTGGCAGTTTAGTCAGTTGAAGGATGCAGCTCACTGGTCTGCTCATGATTTTATATGGTTAATGGCAGAGCCACAATGAAGCACTTGCCTCTGGATGACTGCTCCTGCTTTGGCCTACTCCAGCTCACAATTTTTTACTTAGTGGTGCTTCATGAATACTATGGTCAACCAAACACTGCTGTGGGTTGTAGCACACTTGGATGGCCAAACATTACCCAGAAGACTACAATATAGAAATATTCTGTAAGAATTGCTCCAGAGTGAATTGGCAAGTGATTGGTAGAAATTTCTGGATTATCAACCTGTCTATTACAGGTAGCTTCTTTAGCACCCAATTCTACTTGAAATAACCTGAAATAAGCTGCATTATCAGAAATTAAGGTAACATGAAGGAAAAAAGGAAGCTGGAAAACTGTAGAATGACTCCATATATACTTACATGTATAATACAGTTAGATACACACTTGCCCCTTAAACAGCGTGGGTTTTGAACTGCGCACATTCACTTATACGTGGATTTTCTTCAGTAGTAAATACTGTTGTACTACATGGTCTGCAGTTGGGTGAATCCAAGGATGCAGAACTGCAGATATGGAAGAACTGTGAATGTGGAGGGGTGACTTTAAAGTTATACATGGATTTTCAACTGCATGGACGGCCAGTGCCTGTAACCACTGCATCGTTCAGTGTTTCAGTACTGTAGTTATCTAGGACTAGGTGAGCCTTTGGTTAGACCTATACTTAATATGGGCTTCCCAGGTGGCTCAGACAGTAAAGAATCTGCCTGCAGTGTGGGAGACCCAGGCTCGATCCTGAGTCAGGAAGATCCCTTTGAGAAGAGAATGGCTACTCACTCCAGTGTTCTTGCTTCGAGAATTCCAGGGACAGGGGAGCCTGTCGGGCTACAGTCCATGGGATCAAAAAGAGTTGGACACGACTGAGTGACTAACACTTTTCACTTTTTAAATACTTAATGTATTTAAAGTATTTAATGTATTAAAGTATTTAATGTATTTAAAAAGACAGTATCTTTTTCCTTTTAGCCTGAGATCTTCTGTTATAGTTCCTTAAGATCACTTCAGTTTTCCTCCTTTTTTTCTCCCCACAAATTTAAATTTTGACAGTAGACATCTATGATGTACAGTAGACATTATGAACCTTTTGCCTAGGTTTGTCAGTTGTTAACATTTTGCCTTACTTTCTCTGTATATAGATAGATAGACACATACGTACAAATTTTTTCTGAACCCTTTGCATGTCAGTTGCATGTACATAGCCCTCACGCCTAAATACTTAAGCCTGCATCTCTTAAGAATAAGGCCACAATACTAAACAAATAAAGGAATAGTAATTCAGCAATATGATATACAGACCATATGTAAACTTTCCCAGTTCAAGTTTGATTATTTTGAAAAGCTCAAGCCAGTTGTTTTGTGGAATGCCCTGCATTCTAGATTAGTACCTCTTCTCCTGAGTAGCTTCAGGTACACTGTGAAAAAATACTACACAACTGATGCTGTATAGCTCTCATTGCATACATCTGGGGGCCTCTCATGTCAAGTTGTCCCACTCCTAGTGATGTGAAGTGTGGTCAAAGTGTTGCCAATCAGATGGCTCCACTGTAATAGATATTTCCCCCTTTGTAATTAGTATTCATCTGTAGGCTGGTATTTTGAGATAGTGTAAATAAATATCCTCCTCCCAACAGTTAGTTCCTACAGTGGGGTACTGCAGTGAGGACTATTGTACTTAAGTCTTTCTACATTTTTCAGTTGCCATTCTTCTATAAAGATGGATATTCCCTCCCATATCTCACCATTTTAGGGGATATCAGTTTAATGTGTTAATCTACTACCATTATTGTTCTTTTCAGTGTTCACATTGTTCCAGTTTGGGTGGTTGGGGCCCTTTATTGTTAGAAAGTTTTAAAAAGAGGTTTGTACCATAATTGTAAAGATAAAAAATTGTATATAATTTTTTTTCTTGGAATTATTGACCAAGGCTTTGTAATACACGGATAGTGTCCTAACACATTTACATTCCTTCAGGACTCTCACAGAAGGAGGAGGAAGAGGAGGCAGTGGCAGATGCTTTGACTGAAGAACAAGAAGAAGAAGAGAGGCTGTTGGAGAGAGAGAGGTCAGCACTGATTGAAGCTCTTTCTGCAAGCCCAGTTCTTTTACTTGAATATCCTAAGTCTTCACTAACTAGGACAGGTCTTCTTTACACAATCTTATACAAAATAGATCTTGTAAAATACCCTGGATAAGCTGTTTAAATCTCTACTTGATGGGCTGAAACAAGATGTTGTCTTTAAAAATAGTTTTTTCACTCTTTTTGCTAATTTGTAATTGTTTTTGAGAAAAAAATCCAGATAATTAGTAAGTGTAAACAGTGAAGAGACTTCAATAAACTTCACATATCTAAAGATAGCCACTGTTAAGGTAAGAAAGAAACTGTAGATGAAAAAATATATATATATATATATATATATATTTCTTTCATGGGATGATATTTATACATATTTTTCTATAGATTGCTTTTTTCTGCTAAGTGTATAGGACATTTACTTCAGTGTTGATACAAAGATCTAATTCAACCATTTCAGTAGCAACACAGTATCCATTGTATGGCTAGCATAATTTATTCCCTATTCATAATTTATAGTTCTCTACTGATGAATGTTTAGTTCTCGAAATAAATGTTGGTTACTGTTAAATCACATTCACTTACCATGGTACTATTAATTTACTCTCATTTACTATTTGTTATTTATTTACATTCAGGCTTTTTACTATTATTAAAAAAAGTTGCAGCAAGTATCCATGATTATATATCCTTGGTATTGTCCTATTATTTCCTTAGAAAAATGCCAAGAGGAAAAGTGCACATAAAATGCACTTTTATGCAGATAGAAAGAGCATCCCGGTTTGCAGTTTCCCACCTTTCCAAGAGTGAATCAAGGTGCCCATCTCTCCATACTGTCAGTCACAATACGCATTATCAATTCTTAAAACTGCTATAGTAAAAAGTTATTTCTCATCTTTTCAAATGTACATTTTAAAAAAACTTTATCATTAGAGTTCAGTTGATTTACAATGTTGCATTACTTTCTTCTGTATAGCAAAGTGAATCAGTTGTATGTATACTTACATCCACTCCTTTTTAAAATTCTTTTCCCATATATATCATTACAGAGTATTGAGTAGAGTTCAGATATATTCTACTTAATTCGTAGGTTGAGTATCTTTTTATATAATATCTATTTGTAGATTGCTTAAACCTTTCTCTTTGGGGATACATTTTTTTTGTTATGTAGGCAATGTTATTACTTGATTAAGGATATTAATCCTATATCTGTCATGTGTGTGATATATATGTTTTCCGTTTGTCATCAGTCCTAACTTAGATTCTAGTGTTAGTTAATTAATTTGATTTCCGTGTTGTCAATTTCATCATGATATCTGGCCTTGGTGTCTGACTTTAAAAGGCCTTCCCCAGCACAAGATGACAAAAATATTCTGCTCTTTTTTTTTTTTTTGGTATTTTTCAGGGAGTACTGTTTTGTTTTCTGGGCTTTTTTAAAAAGTAGTACACAGTAATAGGAATTTGCTTAATGTTACTCAACCGTACACTTAAATGGTAAGTCTTATGATATATATACTTTGCCACAACAAAAAATAAATAATATTTTAAAGGAAAAAAAACTTGATAGACCCTCTCCAGCTATTTAGTGTGTTCACTGGTAATGTTGCTTCTTTTCTTGTAATTAATTCCTATTACCTACTTAAGCACATAAGTAGGTGGAAGTATCAAAATGCTGGGGAAAAAAAAAGGTAGTAGCGACGGGAAACATGGAGTTGAATTCAGCCAGATCTGCATTCCATTCTTGGCCCTGCTACTTACTAGCTGTGTTCAAGTTGCTGAATCTCTCTAAGCTTCGATTTCCTCACCCTAAATAGGAACATAAACAGGGACTTCCCTGGTGGTCCAGTAGTTAGGACTCCCTGGTAGGGGAACTGAGATCCCTCATGCTGCATGGCGTAGCCAAAAAATATAATAATAATCATAGTACCTACTCCGTAGAATTGAGCAGATTGAATGAGATGAATGAGGTGGTAAGTGTATAGTGCTTAACACAGTGTGAGCAGATAGGAGATGCTATAATAACTCTGGTTGTTCTTATTAGAGATTTCTGTTAAGATGAAGATAATATGTATAGTATGAAATAGGGAAGTCTTTTTTTTTTTGCTTCCCCATTTACTTAGGTGCTTCTTTTAAATCACATACATGTGTCTTTGTGTTCCATTAATATTTGTTTATTCCTGTAAGTGTTGCATAATACTTTACTGTTGAAAAGCAGGATAATTATTTGAAAATACTGCAGTTCATGAATCAGAGTTCTGCACACTGAAACATCTACATATACCCCATGACATACACAGAAACGCTGGCATATCCAACATGCCAGTCTCTACCATGGCTAAAAGATAGGTTCCTGGAATCTGTAGTAGGAAATGGAATACTTTCTCCCATTGAGTATTTGAAATTGTGGTTGGGTCCCCAGACTAGACATAAAACCTTATTTAACTCCTGATGTCCCTGAAGTAATATAGTACAGTTTCTCATATTTCATTTTCCTTTTATAAATTCAGTGGGACAATATACAGTCAAGGTTTTTGAACACCAAATTGCCTAATAAACTTTTGAAATATAACCTGTCTTTAAGTTGGAAACTTGTGGTATTGGACATCTGAGATACAATTGTAATACAAGATCACTGTTTATAACTGGTCATTTCTAAGCATAAACTAGACACCAACTCATTTTTTTTTAACTCCTTGTCGTCTTTTCTTAAAACCTGTAGCTTTATTTTAAAGACGTGATCACAATATAGTTCTCTTTTGCTTGAGGCAAACCAAGTCTCTGAACTGTAAAGAGTAGCAGTCCAAGGGTTTAGAGCAGGAGATGCCAGGTTTTTGTCATGCTACAATCCTGCATTTGGCACTTTCAAACTGCATGGAATAGGAAGGGTAATACTTTCTGAATGTGAAAAGCTGGATGTTACTCACTTATTGGCACATAAAGGTTCGTGACATTTGTACAGGAGACAGAGGTCAAGACCATCCCCAAGAAAAAGAAATGCAGAAAAGCAAAATGACTGTCTGAGGAGGCCTTACAAATAGCTGTGAAAAGAAGAGAAGCAAAAAGCAAAGAAAAAAAGGAAAGATATACGCATTTGAATGCAGAGTTCCAAAGAATAGCAAGAAGAGAAGAAAGCCTTCCTCAGCGATCAATGCAAAGAAATAGAGGAAAACAACAGAACAGGAAAGACTAGAGATCTCTTCAAGAAAATTAGAGATACCAAGGGAACATTTTATGCAAAGATGGGCTCAATAAAGGACAGAAATGGTATGGACCTAACAGAAGCAGAAGATATTAAGAAAAGGTGGCAAGAATACACAGAAGAACAATACAAAAAAGATCTTCACGACCCAGATAATCACGATAGTGTGATCACTCACCTAGAGCCAGACATCCTGGAATGTGAAGTCAAGTGGCCTTAGGAGTATCACTACGAACAAAGCTAGTGGAGGTGATGGAATTCCAGTTGAGCTATTTCTAATCCTAAAAGATGATGCTGTGAAAGTGCTATACTCAATATGTCAGCAAATTTGGAAAACTCAGCAGTGGCCACAGGACTGGAAAAGGTCAGTTTTCATTCCAATCCCAAAGAAAGGCAATGCTCAAACTACCACACAGTTGCACTCATCTCACACGTTAGTAAAGTAATGCTCAAAATTCTCCAAGCCAGGCTTCAGCAATACATGAATCGTGAACTTCCAGATGTTCAAGCTGGTTTTAGAAAAGGCAGAGGAACCAGAGATCAAATTGCCAACATCGGCTGGATCATCGAAAAAGCAAGAGAATTCCAGAAAAACATCTATTTCTGCTTTCTTGACTCTGCCAAAGCCTTTCACTGTGTGGATCACAATAAACTGTGGAAAATTCTGAAAGAGATGGGAATACCAGACCACATGACCTGCCTCTTGAGAAATCTGTATGCAGGTCAGGAAGCAACAGTTAGAACTGGACATGGAACAACAGACTGGTTCCAAATAGGAAAAGGAGTATATCAAGGCTGTATATTGTCACCCTACTTATTTAACTTATATGCAGAGTGCATCATGAGAAACGCTGGGCTGGAAGAAGCAGAAGCTGGAATCAAGATTCCCGGGAGAAATGTTAATAATCTCAGATATGCAGATGACACCACCCTTATGGCAGAAAGTGAAGAGGAACTAAAGAGCCTCTTGATGAAAGTGAAAGAGGAGAGTGAAAAAGTTGGCTTAAAGCTCAACATTCAGAAAACGAAGATCATGGCATCCTGTCCCATCACTTTATGGCAAATAGATGGGGAAACAGTGGAAACAGTAGCTGACTTTATTTTTGTGTGCTCCAAAATCACTGCAGATGGTGATTGCAGCCATGAAATTCAAAGATGCTTACTCCTTGGAAGGAAAGTTATGACCAACCTAGACAGCATATTAAAAAGCAGAGACATTACTGTGTCAACAAAGGTCCATCTAGTCAAGGCTATGGTTTTTCCAGTGGTCATGTATGGATGTGAGAGTTGGACGGTGAGGTAAGCTGAGTGCCGAAGAATTGATGCTTTTAAACTGTGGTGTTGGAGGAGACTCTTGAGAGTCCCTTGGACTGCAAGGAGATCCAACCAGTCCATCCTAAAGGAAATCAGTCCTGGGTGTTCATTGGAAGGACTGATGTTGAAGCTGAAACTCCAGTATTTTGGCTACCTGATGCGAAGAGCTGACTCATTTGAAAAGACCCTGATGTTTGGAAAGATTGAAGGCAGGAGGAGGAGGGGACGATGGGATAAGATGGTTGGATAGTATCACTGACTCAATGGACGTGAGTTTGGATAAACTCCGAGAGTTGGTGATGGACAGGGAACCCTGGTGTGCTGCAGTCATGGGGTTGCAAAGAGTCGGACATGACTGAGCGACTGAACTGAAACATCACTGTGGCCAACCTAAAGAGAAAGCTAGAGTGTCATTGGTTTGTCTAAAGATGTTACAGTTAGGAAATGTAGAAGTAATGATTTTACACTGTTTCCCTCTAGGAGGATAGTTGCTAAAATGCAGTGCTTTTCCAGGATCACTACTCATGTATCCTGGTCCTCTTACCTCTACTTAACTGCTTTCTAGAAAATATCTTTCATGATACTTTCATCATTCACAAAATGTCATTTTACTTTCATATATGTGTGGATGTATTTGTGGATTAGCGCCCATTCCTTTTATTTGATCACATCATTACGTCAATAGGCAAAAATTACATGAGGAATGGTTGCTGCGGGAGCAGAAGGCACAAGAAGAATTCAGAATAAAGAAGGAAAAGGAAGAGGCAGCTAGAAAACGGCAGGAAGAACAAGAGGTATGGTATTAATCAGATAACCAGTTAACTAACTAGTTAACCAAAATGACTCTCAGTAAGAGTTACATACCTTGAACTTTAGAAACCAGCTGTTAGGGCTTCCCTGGTGGTTCAGTGGCTAAGACTCTGTGCTCCCAATACAGGGGGCCTGGGTTTGGTCCTTGGTCAGGGAACTAGATCTTGTGTGCTGCAACTGAGAGCTGGTGCAGCCAAATAAAAAAGGGGGAGGGATGTTATACATTTTACCAATGTTAAGATTTTTCATTTATTTGCCCCATATGTCAAATGTTTTAAAAACGTGAGTCTGAAAAAAATTACCTTTCTTCTTTTTATTTTTTCCCCTCTGTAAAGAGAAAGTTAAAGGAAGAATGGGAAGAACAGCAGAGAAAAGAGAGAGAAGAGGAGCAGCAGAAGCTACAGGAGAAGAAAGAAAGAGAGGTGATGCCTGTCACAGGAGGATAAACGCACTGCGTATCCTCTCAGTGGGTGGATGGGGTGGATGATGGGGTGGAAGAATAAGCTATAGGCATATCTGGGTTTGAGCTTGGTTTTTTCTTTAGAAAGAGTCATGTTTTTAGTTTAGATATACACTAGTATTTTCTTATGATGCTTTTCTCTGGGTGTTTGCTGTGGCAGATGCCTTAAATTAAGGGTTTTTCCCCCAACTCTGTCTTATCCTGTATACTAGGGATTGGCCAGCTTTTTCTGTAAAGGGTCAGAGTAAATATTTCAGGCTTTATGGTCTGTATGGTCTCTGTTGAAAACATCCAACAGTGCCAGTGTCCCATGAAAGCAGCCATAGGTAACATGCAAATAAAGGGTTGTGGCCAAATTCCAATAAAACCTTATTGTTTTATTGATAAAAACAGGAAGCTGACCCCTACTTTACACTTTGTACCATTCCACAGCAGACAGTGTTTTTCTGAGGTTTTGTTGTATATGGGTTGACTGAGTGAATATTATTTTTTATAGTTTCCACCTTTGTTTGATTCGTAAGAGACTTCACTACTTTGGACATGTCAGCAAAAACTAATAGATTGAAAGAAATCAGAAGCTCAAGTATTGAGAGATTAGGAAATATTTTTTGTTATTAAGTTTTGACTTCTTTTCTAACTTGTGCTCTAAAGACAGTTGTAAGTAACATCGTTGTTCACACGAAAAAAGAATCTTAAGGTATTTGTATATATCTGTATCTTCTAGGATTGTTTTTTAAGGATTGCTTTGGTCTATTTTGCTGCTATTCCTTAACAGTGCATTTATTTCAAAGATATCACAGCTCATCTTTCCTTCACTGATTCATCAGGATGTATCTTTTCTGTGATATTGCTACATTTGAATAACATAAAATTGGGTAATCACCTGCTGGAGGGAAAAATGCATTTGTTTACATCCTAGTCATAATGGGGTAGAAGCAACCTTTGTTTCTTGTGTCTCAAGCCATCAGTTAATTCCAGTGTAAATTTAAAAAACCCTTACTTGAGTACTGCTTTCCAGATGAGGCAAGATCATGCTAGGTTTTTAGGGGGCAGGAAAATCGTTTGGAGCTTGTCTTTTTTTTTGTTTGTTTGTTTTAGAGAGAGAGTAATAACTATTTTAACAGTGAAATGTTTTTCAATTGAGGTCTTTTCTGGCACCAGATAAAAGCTAAAGTTTTTGTTTCAAAGGAAGTCTGGTGAGACATAAGGAGAAGTAGGTAAAATGAAGTCAATTCTAAGCATATATATATATAAAGGGATCTGCATTCTGAGTTTTCTGCTGTGAGCTAGATGCTTCTCTGGGATTGGAGATAGGGTAGCTACAAAGATCTGTATTCATTGCGTTCAGTTTCTTGATGGGGAAACTGAATGATAAGTAACCAAAAAGATCATTTTAGGTGCTTTAAGGTAATGGTATGTGGTATAAAGAAAGAAAGCAGGTCACATGACAGACTGATTGTGGTAGGAAACTACATCTTTCAATTGATTGCCTGTCAAGGAAGACTGCTCTGAGGAGGTGCCGATGTGTGAACTGACGGCTGAGTGTAGAGATCTTGGGGAGAAGGGTTCCAGGCAGAGGCAGGGAAGTCTGAGCCTGGAGCTGAAAGGAGGTTAGGGTGCCTAAATCCTAGAGACCAAAAAGAGGAGAGTGGCAGAGGTGGGCCCAAGTTCAGGAGGGTAGGCAGGGTCATTCATGTAAGGCCTCCTGGGTGGGAAGGAGGAGTTTGGATTTTACCTGAAGTGTCATGGGAAGCCATTAAAGGGTTTTGAAGCAGGGACTGACTTCATTTAATTTATATCTTTACCTTTAACAGATCATTCTAACTTTTGTATAAAGAATAGCAGGTGGCAGTTGGGAGTGATGACTAAGGAAGCAAGAGTAGAACTGTTGTGACCAATTAGAAGGCTGTTGCTCCAAACAGGACATGATAGTGGTTTGGATGGCAGTTGATGCTTAATACAGAGAAGTACACAGATTTGTAATGAGTTGTGGCAGTTAGCGGAATTCTAGCTGGTAGGCTGAATGGGCAGGAAGGGGAAAGGAGGAGAGAATTCAAGCCATATGTTTTTAATTTGAGCATGTAGGCACATGGCAGCTCTGTTTGAGAAGAGGCATTTAGATCGGTAAGGAGTAGGGAAGAGTAGAGTTCCATTTTGAGCACATTAAGTTACTAAGCACCCTTACATGGCCAGGTAGTTAATCAAATAAGCAGCTAGACATAAGTCTTTTATCTATTATTTTAAGGAGCTAGGGAAAAGTCTGTCAAACATAATTTAAAGCTTATTTAAATGCCAAGGAGGTAAACTTTTACTGGCATAGTGCAGAACTGTGATACTGCCTTATCAGAAAGTTTGAGATTTTTCATCAATCCCAGTTCCTACTGTTCTTATCATAATGTAGCATCTGTTAAGTGTTTGTGATGTTTCAGCTACCATTGTCTTTTATGATATTCACTAGTACCTCACCTTAAAAACTAGAATGTGGAATATATGTTCAAATCTGCTATATATTACTCTTACTGAAACTATTAGAAGACTATGTTTTGAAATGTTAGCTGTTTAATGTCCTAGTTGAATGAAGATTCTCACCTGTATGTCTTTTGAAAGTTTTTCAGAAGATTGTGCTGTAGAAAGCAAATTACAACCTGAAGCCTTTTGTATGATGGGTTTTTTTAAATTGTTATACATGAGATTCTTAACCAGATAAACCAGATATGACTTACCTGACTTCGAGGTTTTCATTAGTCCTATGTTTGCACCATTTGTAGGAAGCTGTGCAGAAGATGCTGGAGCAGGCTGAAAATGAGGTATTTTCAAAACCTTTCATTAACAATTTGAGGCCAATGAGCATTTCTTTAAAAACTCTACTTCCAGTAATGTTAATTTTGTGGTAAGTTACTTAGATCCCGTCTGAATGTGGGATTCACATCTGAGGCTCTGTAATTTGTACAACAGCAACAACAAAAGTGAATTGATGAACAAAAGCAAAAATCACCCCTGTGGACTGGACTTGTTTATAGTCCTTAAAGAATGTGTAATCAGCCTCACACATTTTTACACCCCAGTGGATGTTTTAACTTGATTCAGAGTAAATCAAGGGATAGTTCCCTAACAAGTCCTTTGACTCTTTTCAGAATCGATGGACAGAAGGGAAACCTTGGTGAGTGCTCCTGGTAGCCGAGGCAATGCCTGATGCTAGACAGTGCCCAGGAGCCAGGAGGGACACATAGCCCCTATCTCATGACAGTTGTTTGTAGAGTCTCGATTGTGTGGCACAACTTAAATGTGTATATTTTTACAGGAATCTGTTTTTATTTTTGACTGAAATATTTGAATACCTTTTAAACATTTAATTCTTTATGGATTTTTACATCAAATAAAGTCACGGTTATTTTCAACAGTTGGAAAATGGTGCCACATGGCAAAACCCAGAACCACCCATGGAATTAAGAGTAATGGAGAAAGATCGAGCTAATTGTCCATTCTACAGTAAAACAGGAGCGTGCAGATTCGGAGATCGGTAACCAATTTTGTTTTATTGTGTCAGAGTTAAGTGACTCAAAACATCAAGGTTTCCAAGTTCCCATTTGGAGAATGGCACAGGCTGGAGTTTGAAATGTTCATGTTCAGTCAGGCCTCTGCTATGTTCTTGCTGCTGCTCTAGTTCCCCAAGCTGAGTGTCCCCTGCTCCCTGACACCCTCTTCCCCACCCGCCCCGGGTAAGTTGGTCCAGTTCTTTGGCAGGGCTTCCTTTTCATTCCTCCCACAGCTGTCTGAGGACCTTTCACTTTAGTTTTCTTCCTGCGCTTGAATTGGTCCACATGGGTGAACTGGGATGAGGAAATCTATTTCAAAAGACTGGAGCAGCCTGGCTTTATTTTTTGAATGGCAAATACTGTGCACGAAGGAGGCTTTAAAAACTGGCATGCCCAAAGGGATGTCTGTGAAAGACAGGATCTGAGTGAGTAGAGAAAAATTCTAGTGCACATTCTCAGTCTGCTCTGATCGAGGAACAGACGCAGGGTTCAGCATCTGGCTTTAGTGGCTATAGCAGTGAGAAAGTTACTTAAGTCCTTAGTGCCTTAGATTCCTCATCTGTAAAATGGATATTAAAAGTAGTACTCTCCAACTCCAAGGCAGTTGTGAGGCTGAAATGAGTGAATTCAGGGAAAGCAGGTCGACAGGTCAAATGTGGCAGGCCCATGGCAAGCGCTGAGTGTTTGCTGATAATTTCTTTTTGTTACTGTTGCCATTATTCTCTGAGACCCTCTGGTTCCCTGCCTCTTTTGGATCAATGATTTTAAAACAGGACATTCACGTAGAAAACTAAGTGTTGGTGTTTTGATTCATTTGGCAAATATTTAAATATCAACTGTATGGCAGGCAATGATGATTTTTATAATTTGGCTTGTTTATGACTGAACAACTTAAAGTGGATAAATAATTCATAATGGTGAATAAATCCATCTGAGGCAAAATCTAATTATTACTTTTCATTCTGCAGAAGAAAAGATCTAATTATATCTTAGTGTCCTATTCATCATAAAAAGGGATATGAATTGGCAAATTCATATGTATTTAATGAGAAACTGTATGTTGTCTCTCGTGTTTATTTTATTCATAAAATTATACATGCTGTGAGTTTTATTTCCTTCTTTGAAAATATGAACCTTCTCTAGCTTTCTCTTTCTTTTAAAATTTAAGCCATTACATCATTTTACAGTTTTTAAGAACAGTGGTTCTCAACCCTAGATTCCGACTAGAATCATCTAGAAGGCTTGAAAAAAATTACGTCTTATCTCAAATTGAGTAAATCAGAGTTTTTGAGACTTGGGCACCCTAATTTTTGAAATGTGCTCAGGTATTTGTAATATGCCCCAGGACTGAGAGTCACTGATGTAGGATTTGTGACTCCTTTTATGTTTTATAGTTGGGATGCTATATGCCCAGAATATCTGTGAAAGTATTCACAGAATCCAGTCAGTAGTGAAAGCCTCCTCTTGAGGATCTGGGCTCCTTAGGAAAAGGAAGAGAGAAAGACTTTATCCCTCTTCGTACCCTTAGAAATGTTTCCCAAATGTATGTTTAATTTCATCAAAGTAGTAATGATGTGAAGGCTTGCAGTCATCGGATTCTGGATTCTTCTTCTGTTGGGCATAAGTGAGAGAAGGGAAGATGTCCTAAAGGGTTTCAGGAAATTGGTTGACAGGACTTAATTGTGAAAAGGGGAATGGTCTGTCAGGTTCTCAAAACTCATCCCTGAGAGCCATTTCAAGGAAATATTGACAGTAGTCAGATTAGTTTGTGAAGATTTCTTAATATTTTCATAGGCATGTGACATTTCACCATCGCAACTATCAAAAAAAGTACTTTAAAAAGTATTGATTTGGATATTTTCATCACTCAGGTGATGAGTTGTGAAATAAGATTCCGTGAAACTAGCAGTTACAAAATCCAGTACCGTCCCTTCAAACAAAGATGCTGCTCCCCTTCCACAGAGAGCCCCAGTGTCTTGCTCAAGATCATACAACTGTCCTTCTCTGTTGAGGTCTGTCACATAAGCACACATTTGCATAACCGAAGCATCTCTTTGGTCGCTTTGTTTTTGTAGTTAGTATAGTATTCAATTCTAGAACCTTTCTAGAGTTGATTTTTCTTAGAGTCACAGCTTGGAGGGGAGCTCAGGTTTTTTTTTGTTTGTTTTTTGGTCCTTAAAGAACATAATCACTGGTGAAAAGTAAAATTCTTTGACCAGAGTGGTTATTTAATACCTTACTTGTTTCCAAAAGTGGTTTAAAGAAGGCTCATAGTCTACTACACTGTTTAATAAAATAAATAGAAAGCAAGGAAAGGAGAAGTGCACTACTGTGAATGGACAGTACATTTGACTTTGGAGTTATATCCATCCCACACAACAATGAGCTTTGTAGTTTTTACCAAAAAGGAAATGAGTGGGATCTCTGGAATGACAGATTTTCTAGGCATCAGAGTCTAAATGTTTTCCCATAAAATACTGTATAAAGATACTGAGTAGGAAGGTGGACAGTAACTTTCATGGATATTTTATTAACAGATGCATATGTAATTTTCATGAGAATATTTCTCACAAAGACCTTCAGTAAATAATCAGAGCCTAACTTTAGTGTGTAACTTTATTCTATAAAGAACAAAGGTAGTGAGTGCCTGGAGAAGAGAAAAAGAGGCATAGTCAGTTCTACCTGAGGGGGCATTTGGAGACCCATGCCATTTATTGGCTGACCTTCCAGTTAAGGTAATGTCCAACTACCTGATTTTGTGGCAGTCTTACTTGATTCAAGGATCTGAATAATGGGTAAATAATAATAATTATTATTATTAATGGGCAAATAGCGTGGCCTAAACCAGGAGTCCCTAGACATGACTGACCTTAAGGACCACGTATAGAGTTACTTTGAAAACATGGGTTCCCCACTCTTTGAGGTCTGAATAGATTGGTCTAGGGCAGGACCGAAGAAATCTCAGCTCTTCCCAGGTGATTCTAAGAATCACACGGGTTTGGGTACCACAGCTTTAGACTGCCTTCCCAAGTATCCCTTGTCTTAGCTGAATTTTCAGTATAAGCTGTAGAGTTAGCCTTAAATACACTCATACTATGTGGACTGTCTCCAGGCCAAGTGGGATTTTCCCCTAGATGGGGACTTTGGCACTGTTCCAAAACTCACAAATGTTCATTTGACATCCTGGGTGCTAGAGCCTAGTTCATTCAGATATAAGAATCCCATGAGGATTTTAACCTTGTTAAATTGGTTTCTCATTTAATTCTGTATGTGCTTCATACTTGTAAAATTCTGGTTCTGCTAACACTGCCAACCTGGTTGATTCCTTTTCTTTTTTCTGTGGGCACTTGTCCTTGGGAAGATGGATTTCATAACTAAGTCTTTGGCTGAATAATCTAGGAGAGTCCTTTGAAAACTAGAAAATTTCACATTAGTGAGCACTGATTGCACATTTCTGAGTTGGGCATGTTATGTGCAAGGCATTCTTGTGCATTGTCTCAGCCAGGTGTACAGATGTATGTTACAGACAGTAGAAAGTAAACATGAGTTAAACATTCATTTCAGGGCCATTGTTTTTTTTTCTCTAACACTTGGTTTGTTCTTCAACTTTTTTTTCTTCAAGAGTTCTTGGGGTTTTTTTCTAAAAATTTTGTTGTAATTTTTAAGCTAGAAATTTAATCAGGAAAATTTGATGATTTGGAATCTTAAACTGTATTTTTTCCCCCTCTTCATTTTATTTGAGGAGAAAGAAGTAAATAAGAAAGTAAACTCATATGAAAGATTTTTTTGTAAAAAATTACTCAGTTACAACCCGGTCTACTTTAAACTGAAAAGAAAATTGTTCTTCACAGTGGTCAACCTCCTTCATAAAAGAGAAATTCCTTAACATTTAGCACATCATATAACACATAAGCAGTGGACTGTTGATTAGCTCAGATCTCTGGGATCTTCTCTCCCCAGCCAGGTAACTTGTGTGCTTTTCTAGGCCTCACTTTCCTTCTTTCAAAGTGGAGAAAATACTAGCCCTGGCTGTCATAACAGGTTGCAAGGATCAGAGGAAATAATATAAAAATGCCATGAAAACTATGAACTGCATTCCATTTAGCTAAAACTCTCAGAATACTCTGTTCTCTAGGTGTTGGGTTTGTTGGTGACTGTATGGAATCAGGATTGCACTATTCTCACGTTGTCCTGAGTCCCACACATGGTGTCTCTGTGCCTGTCATCACTGTCTGTCATGCCCACGCAGCTCCTCTTTCCATGTGCTTCCATGTCTGTAAGGCTTTCTGAATTTCAGTAAAAGGCAGCTAAAATGACTCCTGAACTTGGAAATAATTCCCAACTGTACATTTTAATGAGATCCAATATATAGGTCAGCTGTAGAACAGTTTTGTTAAGTGTTGATATTTAAAGTCTGAATGAGGTTTGTCATCTTACAGTTTAGTCAAGACAGCTAAGTTGCTCAAGTCTTTATCTCACAGTTTAATGCAGGTATCTTATGTGTAATTTCTCACCATTGGACTGCTGAAGTTTTTCCTTCATATGCAGGTGTTCACGTAAACATAATTTCCCGACATCGAGTCCCACCCTTCTTATTAAAAGCATGTTTACAACGTTTGGGATGGAGCAGTGCAGAAGGGACGACTATGACCCCGATGCAAGCCTGGAGTACAGCGAAGAGGAAACCTACCAGCAGTTCTTGGACTTTTATGATGACGTGCTCCCTGAGTTCAAGAATGTGGGAAAAGTGATCCAGTTTAAGGTGGGCACGAGCAGTGCATGTGAAGGAGGGAGTGGGAAAGCGAGGGCGCAGGCTCTGCCTCTATGTCATGTCCATGCATAAATATATATATTTTATGACACACATATATGGTGCTAATGGTAACGAACCTACCTGTCAATGCAGGAGACATAAGAGATGTGGGTTCAATCCCTGGGTCAAGAAGATCCCCTGGAGGAGGGCATGGCAACCCACACCAGTATTCTTGCCTGGAATCCCATGGACAGGGGAGCCTGGCGGCCTACAGTCCATAGAGTCGCAGAGTCGGACAGACTGAAACGACTTAGCATGCATGCACATGTATATGTGTGCTGTGGGTATTGGGTCTATGTAGATAGGGGTGCCCATGTCTGGGTGTATTTGGAATGCGAAGGATTTGCCCAACCTCAGGAGAGTGCTGATCTATATGATGGAGGAGGGAGAACAGGATGGAAGGGCCTTAACTGGGTCTTTCATGTTTTATGTATTTAAACATGCTCAGTCAAAAATGGAAAATGTTAGTATTAAATCTGGGTGATGTATATAGGGGCTGATTACTAGTCTCTGTATTTTTTTTCTTTTTTTTAATAGTCTATTTTTATGCATGTGTGTAACATTTTATATCTTTGAACAAAAAAAGGATCAGGTAATTGCCTGCAACACTGCCATGTGCTGAAGTATGCCTTAAATAGATGTGAGCATGGGGTAGTATCTTAATTTTGAAATTTTTGATTGATAACATCTTATGGTAATGTCGGCCTGGACAGAAGTACGTATGATGACTGGAGGGCTTCTTTTCCTTAGGTTTTTGTCTTTTTTTTAGTAAATCAGTTCTTCATTGCTCCTTAGGTCAGCTGCAACTTGGAACCTCATCTGAGGGGCAATGTGTATGTTCAGTATCAATCGTAAGTATTCTGAACATAAACATCTTCACATTTTGTCACAGTACAGTGTTGTGACTTACACTGACATGTGGGATTTTTTTCCCTGACTATATAGGTTTCATATGCATGGGTTGTTTTTTTTTTTTGGCTGCACTGAAGGGCATGAAGGATCTTAGTTCCCTAACCAGGGATCGAGCTCGTGCCCCATGCATTGGAAGCTCAGAGTTTTTAAACCACTGGAACAGGGAAGTCCCTGCATGGTATTTTTAAAAGTGTAAATATTAGGAGCTGATCTAGAAATACAGAAAAGATTAGAAAAGTATATATTTGTATTTCATTCTTTGTATACTTAGAGTTTTTAATCTTTTGCAATATAGTGAATTTTTTACTTATATAATTTTAATAATTAAAACACAAACTGAAAAGGGATAACCAGAATAGAGAACAGAAAAGGATAAATCGAAAGAGTGAGAAATTAAAGCCCCAAATAATTTCAGTGTGCATTTTGCCTGCTAAGAGAGCAGCTAGTGTGTCATTTCTGCTCGTCATGCTGTTTGCCTGCACGGAGCCATGGCTAATGGGGTAAATTAACCATTGTAATAGGAAGGACAGCAATCTGAGCTGAGAAAGAACAGGCGCTGACAGTGGAAAACACTTCTGCATTTTTAATGGTCCAGTCTTTTGGTTTAAGAAGCTTTGACTCAAGCTGGTTTCCATGCATCAGAATCTCTGAGAGGTTAGTTAGAAAAAAAAAGGTTTCTGAATAAATTGTGAGCTTCAGGAGCTTGAATGCTGTAATGAGGACTCCCTAGGTAGCACAGAAGCAGTGAGCTTGGTGGCCCTCTGGTAAACAAATAGAAGAGTTAGTTAACAATAGGATTAATCTACATATTAGAAAGTTACTCTATAAAGTTACATCCTTTGTGGTTTAAAGGGAAGAAGAATGCCAAGCAGCCCTTTCTCTGTTTAATGGACGGTGGTACGCAGGACGACAGCTTCAGTGTGAATTCTGCCCAGTGACCCGATGGAAAATGGCAATTTGTGGTAAATACAACATGATTTTTTTTCCCCCAACTGTTCCACTGTCATATAAAGTGATATTCTTGGGGGGAGAGGGGAAAGCAACCTTTTAGAGGAGTGGAGATTAGCTTTTGCCTCACCTGGTAGATGAACAGAGACCACTATATAAAGTACATCACATTTTAGACCTGTAACCGACCTTGTGGGTCACTTTATGGATGCAGTGACTGGGGGCATGGTGTATAGGTGACAGGGTCAGTGCTTAAAGTCCTAGGCTCTGCAGGAAGCCTGAGAAGTTGTGTCTATGTTTTTTATTCATTGGGTCCTCACTTGAGCTGTTTTTTTCCCCCATCTTTATCCCTAGTGAACCTTGTCACCTTTGCCACCTAAAACATTACCTGTAACACTTCCTGCCTTATTGAAATACAAACTTTTGTGCCTTAGAGATTGATTATAGCTTTGGAACCTGGTCAGGGCACATTCAGTCAGACTGACTGATCAGATGGTGACTGCCGAATCAGGAAATGAGTCAGTCTTTGAGTAGCTGGCAATTTTGAAGGGGTCATTCTGTTGTGATTTCTATCAAATAGGCTTAGCCAAACCATTTATTGTTGAAGTGCCCCGGAAGCTATGAGAGGAGCTGCAGTGCCTTTGGGGGCCACTTCCCTTACCCTTTGCTTCACTTCACTTCATACTCACTTGCTTAAAACCTCCTATTTCAAAATCTGTAAATTTATAAAGTCTGAATCTTTGGCAAACCTGGTCTTAATGGATGCTGTCGCTTAAAAATCATGTGAAGCGGGAGGTGGGGCGGGGGGGAGGCATTTAGAATTCCTTTCTTTGGCAGGCCAGAAGAACCATTATACCTTAAAGACTTTGGGACTGAAAGAGATGGCTCTGTTTTCTCCATGAAGGCAGTTACTTTTGTCAGTTCCCAGGAATCCAGTGTGATGTCAGTGAGATGCTTCTGAGTGTGACTAGTTAACTACTGAGCATTTTTTGTGTCTTTATTATTGGATTATTGGCCACTGTATATCATCTTTGGAGAGATGTCTGTTCAGATACTTTGCCCATTTTTCTTTTGTCTTTTTATTATTGAGTTGTAAGAGTTCTTTGATATGTTCTACAGACAGGTCCCTTATTGGAGATATGATTTGCAAGTATTTTCTCCCATTATATAGATTGTCTTTTCACTTTGAAGGTGTCCTTTGAAGCACAAAAGTTTTTAATTTTGATGACTCCCAATTCATCTATTTTTTCTTTTTTTTTTTGCTTGTGCTTTGGTATCATATCTAAGAATCCATGTCAGCCCATGCCATGAAGATTTACTTGTATGTTTTCTTCCAAGAATGTATAGTTCCATAGCTTACGTTTAGGACTCTGACCCATTTTGACTGACTTTCTGTATATAGTGTGTGGTGTACAGGTATTTCATGTTTACCTCTTTTACATATTTAGATCATTTACCGCTTTTTCAAAAAAGTTTGAAAATCTTCAAGGGATCTCTAAACTGTGCAAGTAGATTTCACTGTTGACAAAAGTCTTTCATATTAAAAGCACCTGATAAAGCATTAGGCCAGTGTTTATCATCTTCTTGAGATGTAAGAAAATACAGGATCCTCTACTTACAACATGCTCTTTATTTTAGCCAGTGGTTCTGTCCTCCCACCACCGTGCCCTCAAAGCATGCTGCCACCAGGACTGGCGACCAGGGCTGGTTCTTCAGTGTTAGTTAGGGATCTGCATTGTCAGTCAGCAGAATGGTAAAACAATAGAAAAAATAATAAATAATATGGTTGCCATTGGTTGGGTTGCACTCCACACCATAACCCAGGAGGGGAATGGGACATTCTGGTTAATTAAAAGTTCTGATGTATTACTTTTCACAGTGCCTTTTGTTAGAGCATTTAATATTTTTGAAATTCAGGGAACCCAAACTGTGAGGTCAAAGTACGTAAGGAGAAATTAGTCCTATCACAAGCGAACATCAGAAATGGACCTTGTGAAAAGGATGTAGTGCCAGCAGTAAACCTGTTCCCTTGCCGTGGCATTGCAGGTTTATTTGAAATACAGCAGTGTCCCAGAGGGAAACACTGCAACTTCCTTCACGTGTTCAGAAATCCCAACAATGAGTTTTGGGAAGCGAATCGAGACATCTACCTATCTCCAGATCGGACTGGCTCCTCCTTTGGGAAGAGCTCAGAGAGGAGGGCGAGGCTGGGCCCCCACGACGACTACTACAGCAGGCCGAGGAGGAGGAGGAGGAGGAGCCCTGGGCTGGCCCACTCCTACAAGAGGAACGGGGAGGCCGACCGGAAGAGGAGGAGTAGTCACGGGGCCAAGAAATCTCACAAACACAGGTCCAGAAGCCTGGGAAGGCACAGTTCCCGAAGCAGAGGAAGAAAAAGGGACCGCAGCCGCGGACGGGGCAGCCGGAGCCACAGCCGCAGGAGCCGCAGCCAGAGCTCCTCCAGGTCCAGGAGTCGTGGAGGGAGGAGGTCAGGGAGCAGAGACTGAACTCTTCAGAGCCCCAAATCCAAATAAACTGACTGTGTTTTTCAGTGATTGTACACCTTATTTATTATGGCGGCTACATACTTGGATGGAGGGCTCTCAGCTCATGTGGCTTAGCAAGTCTGGCAAAACTGTATGTAGACTGGAACCCTGTTTTAAAATATTTTTATTCTCTGATAATCACAGTGTGTTTAGCATAGAGAACCTAGAAAACATAAAATGTATACAGCCCCAAAATTACTTAAAATCCTGACCCTTAAAGATAACCAATTAACACTGCAGCGTTACTTTTAAGTCTTTTTTTCTGAGTATATGAGTGTGTACACATTTTTTTTACACAAAGATCATGGCTGTAATTGAAATGTTTTTTTTCACACCAAACATTGTCTTATTTCATCAAGCTCTAGTCTTACTCACTGCATAGTGTGGATCTATCTGTTTATTAAGTCATAATCCCTATTGTTGGATTTTTAAGTTATTTTAAATTTTGCACTATTAAAGAATCCCATGCTATAAACAGTCCTGTGGTGGATTTTCTTAAATACTTTAACCCATTTCTGATCATTGCCATAATATAAATTATATCAAGAGAAAGTATTTCCAAATTGCCGTCCATAAAGACTACGGAAAATTTTATGCTGTCAACAATAAATTTTGCTGTTCCTATGCCAAGTTACTTTTCCAGTTTATTTTGCCAGTTTGGAAAATTCTTTTGTTTACTCATCTCTGTACATATAAGGTAAGCCAAATACTTTCTGTATTTAATGGGCATTCAGTTTGGTTGTCTGCCCCTTATTGCTGGATTTTTTACATGTTAATAGCTGAACAGCTTTTTACTTTAAAATTCACTTTCTTAAAGTACTAAAGAGTTAGTTGTTTCCCCACCCTCTCCCCCATAGTTTTCCATTCGGGCATTCATCTATTTTGTATTGTGTTACAGAGTTCATTGCTGAATATGCCAGATGCTAAAGCAATTCTGATAAAAAGTGTTCAGAGAAAACTTATTGAAAAAAAATTAGGGAATTCCCTGGTGGTCCAGTGGTTAGGACCCCTAGCTCTCACAGCCAAGGGTTCGATTCCCTGGTTAGGAAACTAAAATCACACAAATTGGTAGAGGAGCATAAAGATGGCGGAGGAATAGGACGGGAAGACCACTTTCTCCCTCACAAATTCCTCAAAAGAACATTTCAACGCTGAGCAAACTCCACAAAACAACCTCTGTAGGCTGGCAGAGGACAGCAGGCAACCAGAAAAGCAGACCATTGTCTTCAAAAACAGGTAGGAAAAAATATAAACGACGAAAAAGGAGACAAAGGAGGTGGGGAGGGAACTCCGTCCCGGGAAGGGAAGCCCGTCCCGGGAAGGGAATTTTAAGAAGAGAGGTTTCCAAACACCAGGAAACACTCTCCCTGCCGAGTCTGTGGCGAGTCTTGGAAACCCAGAGGGCAACATAACAGGAAGGAAAAATAAAGAAATAATTAAAACCAAGAGATTACAAGCCCAACAGTAACTCCCCCAGCGGAAAAGCAGCACAGACGCCTGCATCCGCCATTGGGAAGTGGGGGCAGGGCAGGGACGCGCGGGAGGCGCGGGCTGCAGTGCTTTGTAAGAATCGGGCAGGAACGCCCCACGCGCAACCAGAACGATCTAACTTGCGCTAGCAAACCAGACTGTGTGATAGCTACAGCACAAAAAGCTCGAACATAAGACGCCGCCAGGACCAAGCACAGAACAAAGGACGGAACAGGAAAAGCCGGCTGCAGGTCATCCCCCGCCGGGGACAGGCAGCCAGAGCCGTAAGGACTGGAAAGGGGCAATTGCAGACCCGGAGAGACTTTACTTACCTAACTGCAAGCGGGCTTCTTTGCTAAGACTTCTGGGGGTGCTGGACAGTCACAATCTGCCTCACGGGGGACGCCAGCGGTCCACCCAGAAAGTTGAGCAGCAGCGACAGAAAAGGTGACAAGCCACGGCGATCACGCTCGCCAAACTCCTGAGCTACTCGGAGCTGGGAAGGGCACAAAGCGCAGTCCCAGCCGAATCTGTGCCTCTGAGGGCTGCCTGAGCGCCAAACATGAGCGGCTTGGACCGGGAAGTGCACGCAGCCTAGGGCCGGCCCCAGACGGTTCCCGGCTGTGCATCGTAGAGCCGGAGCGGTTTGTGTGCCGCGAGAAGGGACAGGTCAAGCGGGGCTGTGACACTGTGAGCACACGACAGCGCTATTAGTTTGCGGCATTCCCCCTCCCCACAGCGCGACTGAACTAGTGAGCCTGAAAAACCAGCAAACGGAAGAAGTTAAACAGAGGGAACCACCTTGGAAGTGATCCCACACGGCCCAAAACATCAGAGAAGAGCCAGATATATTTTTACTATTTTAAAAATCATTCCTTTTTTTTTTTTTTCTTTTTTTTTCTAACCTTTTTTTTTTAATTGTTAAATCTTCTATTTCTCCTCTAATTTTTATTACTATAACCTATTATTACTATTTTTTAAAAAAAAGACTTTTTTTTTTTTTTTTTAAGGCAAACACCATATATAGCCTTTGGATGGTTGTTGGTGGGGTTTTTTTTGTTTGTTTTGTTTTTTTTTGTTTGCTTGTTTTTTTTAATAATTCTTGGTTTTTTTTCTTTCTTTCTTTCCTGCTTTTTCCTTCTGCTTCTTTTCTTTAATATTGTATTTTTGAAAATCCAACCTCTACTCTAGATTTTTAACCTTTGCTCTTAGGTTTTTGTTGTCAATTATGTTCATTTAAAAACCCAAACTTCACTACCCAAGTTTACCTGAGAGCGAGATTACTGGCTTGACCACTCTCTTCTCCTATGGACTCTCCTTTTTCTCCACCAGGTGGCCTCTGTCTCTTTTCTCCCCCATCTCTTCTCTATCCAACTCTGTGAATCTCTGTGTGTTCCAGACAGTGGAGAACACCTAAGGAACTGGTTACTGGCAGGATTTGTCTCTCTCCTTCTCATTCCTCTCTCTTATCCTCCTGGTCACCTCTGTCTACTTCCTCCCTCTCCTCTTCCCTGTATAACTCCGTAAATACCTGAGCGGGCCAGACTATAGAGCGCACATAAGGAAGTGACTACTGCCTAGCTTGCTCTCTCCTCTTTTGATCTCACCGCATCTCATTCCAGTTACCTCTAACTACCCCCTCCATCTTCTCTTCTCCTTGTAACTCAGTGAACCTCTCTGAGTGTCCCTCAATGTGGAGAAACTTTTCATCTTTAACCTAGATGTTTTATCATCGGTGCTGTATAGATGGAGAAGTCTAGAGGCTACTGTAAAAACTGAAGACCAGAAGCAGGAGGCTTAAATACAAAGCCTGAAAACATTAGAGAACTCTTGAATTCAGGGAACATTAAGCAATAGGAGCTCATCAAATGCCTTCATACTTACACTGAAACCAAGCTCCACCCAAGGGCCAACAAGTTCCAAAACAAGACATATCACTCAAATTCTCCAGCAACACAGGAACACTCCCCTGAGCTTGAATATACAGGCAGCTCAAAATTATTCCAAAACCTTTGATGTCTCATAACCCATCACTGGTCACTCCACTGCACTCCAGAGAGAAGAAACCCAGCTCCACCCACCAGAACTCCAACACAAGCCTCCCTAACCAGGAAACCTTGACAAGCCACTGATAGAACCCCACCCACAGTGAGGAAGCTCCATAATAAAGAGAACTCCACAAATTACCAGAATATAAAAAGACCACCCCAAACGCAGCAATATAACCAAGATGAAGAGACAGAGGAATACTCAGCAGGTAAAGGAACAGGAGAGTTGCCCACCAAACCAAACAAAAGAGGAAGAAGTAGGGAATCTACCTGAGAAGGAATTCCGAATATTGATAGTGAAAATGATCCAAAATCTTGAAATCAAAATGCAATCACAGATAAATAGCCTAGAGACAAGGATTGAGAAGATGCAAGAAAGGTTTAACAAGGACCTAGAAGAAATAAAAAAGAGTCAAAATATAATGAATAATGCAATAAATGAGATCAGAAACACTCTGGAGGCAACAAATAGTAGAATAACGGAGGCAGAAGATAGGATTAGTGAAATAGAAGATAGAATGGTAGAAATAAATGAATCAGAGAGGAAACAAGAAATACGAATTAAAAGAAACGAGGACAATCTCAGAGACCTCCAGGACAATATGAAACGCTCCACATTCGAATTATAGGAGTCCCAGAAGAAGAAGACAGAAAGAAAGATCATGAGAAAATCCTTGAGGAGATAATAGTTGAAAACTTCCCTAAAATGGGGAAGGAAATAATCACCCAAGTCCAAGAAACACAGAGAGTTCCAAATAGGATAAACCCAAGGCGAAACACCCCAAGACACATATTAATTAAATTAACAAAGGTCAAACACAAAGAACAAATATTAAAAGCAGCAAGGGAAAAACAACAAATAACACACAAGGGGATTCCCATAAGGATAACAGCTGATCTTTCAATAGAAACTCTTCAGGCCAGGAGGGAATGGCAAGACATACTTAAAGTGATGAAAGACAATAACCTACAGCCCAGATTACTGTACCCAGCAAGGATCTCATTCAAATATGAAGGAGAAATCAAAAGCTTTACAGACAAGCAAAAGCTGAGAGAATTCAGCACCACCAAACCAGCTCTCCAACAAATTCTAAAGGATATTCTCTAGACAGGAAACCGAAAAGGGTGTATAAACCCGAACCCAAAACAATAAAGTAAATGGTAACGGGATCATACTTATCAATAATTACCTTAAACGTAAATGGGTTGAACGCCCCAACCAAAAGGCAAAGACTGGCCGAATGGATACAAAAACAAGACCCCTCTATATGCTGCTTACAAGAGACCCACCTCAAAACAAGGGACACATATAGACTGAAAGTGAAGGGCTGGAATAAGATATACCACGCAAATAGAGACCAAAAGAAAGCAGGAGTGGCAATACTCATATCTGATAAAATAGACTTTAAAACAAAGGCTGTGAAAAGAGACAAAGAAGGCCACTACATAATGATCAAAGGATCAATCCAAGAAGAAGATATAACAATTATAAATATATATGCACCCAATATAGGAGCACCGCAATATGTAAGACAAATGCTAACAAGTATGAAAGGGGAAATCAACAATAACACAATAATAGTGGGAGACTTTAATACCCCACTCACACCTATGGACAGATCAACTAAACAGAAAATTAACAAAGAAACGCAAACTTTAAATGATACATTAGATCAATTAGACCTAATTGATATCTATAGGACATTTCACCCCAAAACAATGAATTTCACCTTTTTTTCAAGTGCTCATGGAACCTTCTCCAGGATAGATCACATCCTGGGCCATAAATCTAAACTTGATAAATTCAAAAAAATCGAAATCATTCCAAGCATCTTTTCTGACCATAATGCATTAAGATTAGATCTCAATTACAGGAGAAAAACTACTAAAAATTCCAACATATGGAGGTTGAACAACACACTTCTGAATAACCAACAAATCACAGAAGAAATCAAAAAAGAAATCAAAATATGCATAGAAACTAATGAAAATGAAAACACAACAACCCAAAACCTGTGGGACACTATAAAAGCAGTGCTAAGAGGAAAGTTCATAGCAATACAGGCATACCTCAAGAAACAAGAAAAAAGTCAAATAAATAACCTAACTCTACAACTAAAGCAACTAGAAAAGGAAGAATTGGAGAACCCCAGAGTTAGTAGAAGGAAAGAAATCTTAAAAATTAGGGCAGAAATAAATGCTAAAGAAACAAAACAGACCATAGCAAAAATCAACAAGGCCAAAAGCTGGTTCTTTGAAAGGATAAATAAAATTGACAAACCACTAGCCAGACTCATCAAGAAGCAAAGAGAGAAAAATCAAATCAATAAAATTAGAAATGAAAATGGAGAGATCACAACAGACAACACAGAAATACAAAAGATCGTAAGAGACTACTATCAGCAGTTGTATGCCAATAAAATGGACAATGTGGAAGAAATGGACAAATTCTTAGAAAAGTACAATTTTCCAAAACTGAACCAGGAAGAAATAGAAAATCTTAACAGACCCATCACCAGCACGGAAATTGAAACTGTAATCAGAAATCTTCCAGCAAACAAAAGCCCAGGTCCAGATGGCTTCACAGCTGAATTCTACCAAAAATTTCGAGAAGAGCTAACACCTATCCTACTCAAACTCTTCCAGAAAATTGCAGAGGAAGGTAAACTTCCAAACTCATTCTATGAGGCCACCATCACCCTAATACCAAAACCTGACAAAGATGTCACAAAAAAAGAAAACTACAGGCCAATATCACTGATGAACATAGATGCAAAAATCCTCAACAAAATTCTAGCAATCAGAATCCAACAACATATTAAAAAGATCATACACCATGACCAAGTGGGCTTTATCCCAGGGATGCAAGGATTCTTCAATATCCGCAAATCAATCAATGTAATTCACCACATTAACAAATTGAAAAATAAAAACCATATGATTATCTCAATAGATGCAGAGAAGGCCTTTGACAAAATTCAACATCCATTTATGATAAAAACTCTCCAGAAAGCAGGAATAGAAGGAACATACCTCAACATAATAAAAGCTATATATGACAAACCCACAGCAAACATTATCCTTAATGGTGAAAAATTGAAAGCATTTCCCCTAAAGTCAGGAACAAGACAAGGGTGTCCACTTTCACCGCTACTATTCAACATAGTTCTGGAAGTTTTGGCCACAGCAATCAGAGCAGAAAAAGAAATAAAAGGAATCCAAATTGGAAAAGAAGAAGTAAAACTCTCACTGTTTGCAGATGACATGATCCTCTACATGGAAAACCCTAAAGACTCCACCAGAAAATTACTAGAGCTCATCAATGAATATAGTAAAGTTGCAGGATATAAAATCAACATACAGAAATCCCTTGCATTCCTATACACTAATAATGAGAAAGTAGGAAAAGAAATTAAGGAAACAATTCCATTCACCATTGCAACAAAAAGAATAAAATACTTAGGAATATATCTACCCAAAGAAACTAAAGACCTATATATAGAAAACTATAAAACACTGATGAAAGAAATCAAAGAGGACACTAATAGATGGAGAAATATACCATGTTCATGGATTGGAAGAATCAATACAGTGAAAATGAGTATACTACCCAAAGCAATTTACAAATTCAACGCAATCCCTATCAAGCTACCAGCCATATTTTTCACAGAACTAGAACAAATAATTTCAAGATTTGTATGGAAATACAAAAAACCTCGAATAGCCAAAGCAATCTTGAGAAAGAAGAATGGAACTGGAGGAATCAACTTGCCTGACTTCAGGCTCTACTACAAAGCCACAGTCATCAAAACAGTATGGTACTGGCACAAAGACAGACATATAGATCAATGGAACAAAATAGAAAGCCCAGAGATAAATCCACACACATATGGACACCTTATCTTTGACAAAGGAGGCAAGAATATACAATGGAGTAAAGACAATCTCTTTAACAAGTGGTGCTGGGAAAACTGGTCAACCACTTGTAAAAGAATGAAACTAGATCACTTTCTAACACCGCACACAAAAATAAACTCAAAATGGATTAAAGATCTAAATGTAAGACCAGAAACTATAAAACTCCTAGAGGAGAATATAGGCAAAACACTCTCAGACATAAATCACAGCAGGATCCTCTATGATCCACCTCCCAGAATTCTGGAAATAAAAGCAAAAATAAACAAATGGGATCTAATTAAAATTAAAAGCTTCTGCACAACAAAGGAAAATATACGCAAGGTGAAAAGACAGCCTTCTGAATGGGAGAAAATAATAGCAAATGAAGCAACTGACAAACAACTAATCTCAAAAATATACAAGCAACTTATGCAGCTCAATTCCAGAAAAATAAACGACCCAATCAAAAAATGGGCCAAAGAACTAAATAGACATTTCTCCAAAGAAGACATACGGATGGCTAACAAACACATGAAAAGATGCTCAACATCACTCATTATCAGAGAAATGCAAATCAAAACCACAATGAGGTACCACTTCACACCAGTCAGAATGGCTGTGATCCAAAAATCTGCAAGCAATAAATGCTGGAGAGGGTGTGGAGAAAAGGGAACCCTCCTACACTGTTGGTGGGAATGCAAACTAGTACAGCCACTATGGAGAACAGTGTGGAGATTCCTTAAAAAATTGCAAATAGAACTGCCATATGACCCAGCAATCCCACTGCTGGGTATACACACCGAGGAAACCAGAATTGAAAGAGACACATGTACCCCAATGTTCATCGCAGCACTGTTTATAATAGCCAGGACATGGAAACAACCTAGATGTCCATCAGCAGATGAATGGATAAGAAAGCTTTGGTACATGTACACAATGGAGTATTACTCAGCCGTTAAAAAGAATTCATTTGAATCAGTTCTGATGAGATGGATGAAACTGGAGCCGATTATACAGAGTGAAGTAAGCCAGAAAGAAAAACACCAATACAGTATACTAACACATATATATGGAATTTAGAAAGATGGCAATGACGACCCTGTATGCAAGACAGGAAAAAAGACACAGCTGTGTATAATGGACTTTTGGACTCAGAGAGAGAGGGAGAGGGCGGGATTATTTGGGAGAATGGCATTCTATCATGTATACTATCATGTAAGAATTGAATCGCCAGTCTATGTCTGACGCAGGATACAGCATGCTTGGGGCTGGTGCATGGGGATCACCCACAGAGATGTTATGGGGAGGGAGGTGGGAGGGGGTTTCATGTTTGGGAACACATGTAAGAATTAAAGATTTTAAAATTTAATTAAAAAAATAAAAATAAAAATAAAAAAAATCTATTTGTAAAAATTAAATAAACACAATGTGCTGAATTTAAAAAAAAAAAATAAAAAAAATAAAATCACACAAATTGTGCAGCACAGCCAAGAAAAAAAGAAAAATTGATTTGTTCCAAAATATAAATGCCTGGAAAATTATTGAAAAATTTCTGTAAGTATCTACAGGATTCACTAATACTGAACAGTTCTCACTAAATTCAAAATTTTTCAATCCTTTCCTAAATACAGATGAGATAATAATAAAATGTGGCATTCAAAGCTGAACATTCATTTTAATAGATCAAGAAGGAAAAAACAAGATGAACATCAGCTTGTTCTCAAGGTAATTGACTTTTCCCTCAAGTGACTGGGTCATTACTCTGTTAAATATCCATCAGTGTTTTGTGTATTCCTTTGAACTTAAACTTGTATTTTTTTAAATTTATAATTTGATTACTATTTATGATTCAAAAATTGCAACACTACATTGCCAGCTCTACATTGCCATAGGCCTGTTTTCAGTGAAGAGATAACCTGCATTGTTAGAGGCTCTTTAAATCTACACATACATTTTAAAAATTGCACACATCTTTTATTTTTAGCAGACTAGCAACTTCATTTGATATGGTAGTTTCCTCCTCCTTAGATATCCTTTTGATTATTTTCCTATAAAGATATTTTATTCCAGAAATCAGAGTATACTTTAAAAAAAACTCCACATTATTTTTATGTCACATTTCCTATCTGTAGTTAATAGGCAGCCCCTCAACTATCAAGATAACCAAAGCTTTGCTTTGGTACTTATACTATGCAGTAATTTGCTTATACCCATCCATCTCAGCAAGTGTGCTAGTACCTCCAGTTCGTAGGGGGACTCCAGTTGAGTTAGGACACCTTTGATTACCTGGAGTGATTTGAACTCATTCAGAAAGAGAAAAATCAACTGCATCAAGGTTTTTTAAGCGGCATTTATTGATTGACAATAAGTGTAGATAAGCTCTCAGTAGCATGGACTCCACATTATTTTTTAATGGGTTTGAAGTACATGAAGACTCCTTAAATCTTCCACCATTTATCTTGTGTGTGCTTTTAACCACCACCACATTCAAATGGAGGTGAATTTTCAACATCTTAAGTCGAAAATTTTTTGAAAAAATTCTTCCTTTAGCAGCTCTTCATAGTTTGACAGGCTTTTGGGAAAAGATAAAAACACACTACAGTTGTGTACGTTGAACATTTATTACAACTAATTGGCAATGTGGTAAGATAGTGCTCACATGGCCTCAATATTGGTCACAATCACAACAAAGCTTAATCCAGCCCAGCGATACAAATGAAAAGTGTAAACTGTGAAGACATTTACATATGTAGAAGTATGTATAAAAGTGACATTGAAACGACTATATCCTTAAAAAATATAGTGCCCACTAATGCCATTTTACTTCATTCAACTCACACTTTCATGAGAGGTGGTGTCTGTTTTTATATTTAGGACTCCCAATAACTAGGCAGTGCCATGGAAGGGAAGGAAGTTGCCCTAAAGTTTACTGTACTTCTAAGTGGAGGGAAGCAATAGGGGAGTAAAATAAACTTGGCTGTAACAAGCACCCCAGAAGGAATATTCATGCTTTAAACAATGACTTATGCAACACTTTGTGAAAAGAGCAACACATTTTCCATAAGATACAGTTATTAAGAATCCCTGGTAAGTCAACATTTTCATTTTATTTGGGAGACATCAAAAACAATCCAACTAAGTGACTAAATGATTATGACCACAAAAAAATTTATGTCCGGAGTCAAATGTTGCTTGGCCTTAAAAATAGTATGTTTACTATTATGAAACAGCTTCTCTCTGTTCCTCGTCCCAGGTTTGGAATGCCTATGAAATAATTTTTAGTGTAAAACAGCATCATTCCATTAGTTTTTTGTATGTATTCCCTTTGTTTTAAGGTGTTTATTTTCTAATAAGGGTCTTTGGTATAATTTGAGTTTCAACATAGAGTGAAATTTCCATTCATTTGATATGTGACATGTCAATTCCCTTTATTCGCATATATACTGAAATGCAGTAGTCTTTGGTTTCATAAAA
The DNA here is from genome assembly GCF_032405125.1 of Capricornis sumatraensis. Lineage (NCBI taxonomy): Eukaryota > Metazoa > Chordata > Mammalia > Artiodactyla > Bovidae > Capricornis > Capricornis sumatraensis. The sequence goes on along the minus strand of NC_091092.1, from coordinate 131,702,666 downwards.
CCAGGTTTCTTTCACATGATTTTTTTTCCAAAGAGAATAATAAATGTATATTGCCTGATTGTGTCATACTCATAGATACACATAATCAAAAGTAATAATAACCTATTCAAGAGAAACAGACCTATAAACTTTAAAATAGCCAGAAAAACTTTTTTTTTCTGCATTCATTCTAATTCATATTTAAGTCCCTTGTTATCACTTGATTAACCAAAGTTCCCTTAAAAAAAAAATTGTGTAGGCCTGAATGAAGCAGCTTAGCAGAACAGTAATACTGACAAGACATCATCTTACACCATTAGCTAACATGGACATGAAGGCAGTGACCATCTACAGTGTGTGAAATGCCACAGGAAGTCATCAACAGGGGAGGAGAGTTATGTCAGTCCAATTTCTTCAAGAACACTACGTGGGGTTTCAGCTTCCTGTGGAGGGAAAATGTGAGACTCTGGTAAGCAGATCTGGGGAGGTTTGAGAATGTGAAGTTGACACAGACACGGAAGCGCATGCAAGTTTCAGAGAAGCTGAACACAAGCAGTTCAGCAGTCTGGGCACTTCCACGGAGAGCCAGTGCTTATTTAGCAATTTGTGTCCCAAACACCAGGGACCACAGGAAGATTTTTTTCAGCATGCATTAAATACCTACTGATTACCTACCAATTGTGCTGTGCTCCATTGCTGTAATACAAAAAGCTGTCAAACCCACTGGCATTTAAGGAAATTATTGATAGTGACCTTTCTACAGAAAGGCTTCTCTGATAGCTCAGTTGGTAAAGAATCTGCCTGCAATGCAGGAGACCCCTGTTCGATTCCTGGGTCAGGAAGATCTGCTGGAAAAGGGATAGGCTACCCACTCCAGTATTCTTGGGCTTCCCTGGTGGCTCAGCTGATAAAGAATCTGCCTGCAATGCGGGAGACCTGGGTTCAATCCCTGGGTTGGGAAGATCCCCTGGAGAAGGGAAAGGCTGCTGCTGCTAAGTCACTTCAGTCGTGTCCGACTCTGTGCGACCCCATAGTCATTAGCCCACTAGGCTCCCCCATCCCTGGGATTCTCCAGGCAAGAACACTGGAGTGGGTTGCCATTTCCTTCTTCAATGCATGTAAGTGAAAAGTGAACGTGAAGTCGCTTAGTCATGTCCGACCCTCAGCGACCCCATGGACTGCAGCCTTCCAGGCCCCTCCGTCTATGGGATTTTCCAGGCAAGAGTACTGGAGTGGGGTGCCATTGCCTTCTCCAAGGAAAGGCTACCCACTCCAGTATTCTGGCCTGGAGAATTCCATGGACTGTGTAGTCCATGGGGTCACAAAGAGTCAGACACGACTGAGCGACTCGCACTTTCTACAGAAAATGTAAGTTGTCTTAGTGTAAAAATTCAAAACCTCCCCTAAATAAAGACCAGGGAAACCTCCTGAGTTCTCCCCATTCTTCACATATTTTTATTTTCCTTGCTCTTATTTTTGAGTCACACGTATTTATTCCTTTCTTCAGGAACTTACCTTCCAGACCTCCCCAGAGCAACCGATGGCTTCAGTGGAAGCAACATACAGAAAGAATGCTGATACCTGAGACATAAGTGCCTTTTGTTCTATGTAACAACCAATACTCATCTGTAAATGCCAAAGGAAGACTAACCAAAGGAAGCATACTATAAAAAAATTAAAAATTTTCCAAAGTGTCAGTTTTGTACAGCACAAAATAAAAGGACCAACTAGGTCAAATTTCAGGTATTAGTAGCAACAAGTTTGTAATTAAAAGGCATACTAGATTTTAACAGAGGAAAACAATTTTTTGTACCCAAATGACTTACTTTTGCATCCTAATTGTGGTACAGCACAAAACAGGAGAAGAAAAATTAATTAAACCATAAATCCATACATTAGATTTAATTTTATGTAAAGCACTACATGGAATAATCTCAGATTAATTATTTAAACTCTCTGGTCTGTTTCCTTATTTGGAAAACAAGGATCATAGCACTTACCTTCATTTGTAGAGATTAAGAGAGATAAGGCTTAGTGCCTGATTCACAGAAAGTGCTCAAAATATGTTAGCTGATACATGACACAACTGAAATCTAAATAAAGGTATTTAGCCTTACTATAAACCAACTCTATATACAAAGTTCATATAGTGACCTTTTAGTATGTTTGTGCATTAAGGAAAAATGGGTAAAAGTCAGCTTTGGTGAAAAAAGGCTATTTTTTATGAAGTATTCTTGCCCTCCTTTCCACCTCTGAATTGAACCTCAACCTAACCAGGCTAAAGATCTAAATATATATGGAGGATAAGAAAACAAGTTAAACATCGCCATTATAATCTGCCAAATACAGAATGGAGGAAATTCTACCGTATAGGAGACTCAGTTTAACCAAAAAAAAAGGCAAGGGAGGGTAAAAATTAAAGATTTACAGAATTATTAAAGATTAATTATTAAAGTACTTAAGTGGCTCAGAGGGTAAAGCGTCTGCCTGCAATGAGGGAGACCTAGGTTCGATCCCTGTGTCAGGAAGATCCCCTGAAGAAGGAAAAGGCAACCCACTCCAGTACTCTTGGCTGGAAAATCCCATGGACGGACAAGCCTAGTAGGCTACAGTCCACAGGGTGGCAAAGAGTCGGACATGACTGAGCGACTTCACTTTCACTTTCATTAAAGATTAACAGAGACTTAAAGAGATCAGATACAGTGTGAAACTTGTTTGGAATCTAGCTCTAAGAAACTGATTATAAAAATACAATTTCCAGGCAATTAGGAAAATAACGAATCAAGAGTAAGATATTAAGAATTACTGTTAATTTGGGGGACTGTCCTTATCTCTTAGGGATACATACTGAAGTATATAAGATGAAATGATAGGATGTCTAGGGCTTGCTGTAAAATACTCAGGCAAAAAAGGCATGGTAGGGTGGTGATTTATGAAAACATTGAGTTGTTGATGGTTGTTGGAGATGAGTGATGTGTACATAAGGGTTTCTTATACTGTTCTATTTGTATGGTCTCAGAGTTTTCATGAGTCACATTAAATAAGGAGGGAAATTTAAAAACAATCATTTTCACTTAATGTTAAATAATTTTTAAAATGTCATACAACCTTTAATGTATAACAGGGTGCCTACATTGAATTCTATAGAGTTAAGATTCTTAGCTTATCCATGTAAACATGCCCCCTCATCCTATTCGTTGAAGCTGGTTAGATTTCCCCTTATGTGCTCACTGCTTGCAATCTTATATAGACAGCATTTCTTGAAGAGAACCACATTGCTTCTCAATGCATTTGAAATATCTGTCCTTTCTAAAAGGCCTAATTTCAAAGAATCATTTATATATTTTCTTCCACTGAGACTTATACAAATAGTAAGTTAGTTTTTTAATCAATTGTAATATAAAATTAATTTTCACATGTTCACACTGAAATTGTAGCTCAAAACCATCTAGAAAAAACTATTATGTAAATCAGTCAAATTCATAGAGACAAAGTAGAAAGGTGGTTACCAATGGCTGAGGGGAGGAGAAATGGGGAATAGTTGTTTCTAATGGATACAGTTTCAGTTTTGCAAGATGAAAAACTAGAGATATGTTGTGCAACAATGTGAATATACTGAACCTACTAAACTGTACACTTAAAAATGGTTAAACTAGTAAATTTTGTTACATCTAAATCATCATTTTTAAAAATTACCTGAAAAATTAAAATATGAAATATATTACTTGTCAAAAAGGATGGAGAAGAAAAAAGTCATTCACATGAGACAAAGTACATGCAATATTTTTATTTTAGACATGCAAGGAAAGCTATTTCAGAATCTACTAGTTTAAAGCAAGCGGCTGTATACAAATAACAAAAGAAGCAACATCTTGTTACAGCTGGGCATACAGCATCCAAAGCAAACAGGCATGAGACAATGCATATTTATGCAGCATTAAAACCAGATGAATACCATGTTGCAGGGCTGGGGGAGGGAAGGAGGAAAAAAGTGGAAATGAAAGACCAATGTTTCCCAATGTTATCAATGTATAATGCTAATTTCTCATTTGATAGCCCATCCAGGTGCTTCAAATGTCATGTAGTACAGCAAGAATGGAAGAATGGAAACAACTGATCTGCACCCCGTCTAATACACATTTTTACAGGTCTTCTTTCAGTGGTAAACCACTCTGAGCATCTTTTGAACTCGTTTAATGATAGCTTACTTAAGTTGGGCCTTAAACTCTCTAAACAGTAACAATGAATTATTCAGTAATTTCCTCTTTATAATAATATATGTTGCATGTTTTGTTAAAACACAATGATCAATATTAAAGGTTTTAATATCTGAAATATAAAACCATATTTAACAAATCATTAAGTATCTAAATGCAGACTTAACTATATAACTAGTAAAATATTATAGTATTTAAACAATATTAGAATCTTAACTATATAAAATAAACCCTATATTAATACTTTGAAAGGATTACTTACTTTTAAACAATAGATATTGCAGAAGAGACTTTTCTGACATAGCTTTCTGATAGTTCTTAGAGGGATTGTTTGATATTGTATAGCACAAATATGAGTCAATAAATGTGGCATTACAAATTTTTTAGAAATCGTTAATGTTTTACCTTAAATATTATATAATAGTACAGATTTTACTTTCTTGTATTATTGCCAAATACACTTTTATGTGATAATTAAAAATGTTTCCTCATGTATACTATAATTACCCTAAATATAGTCCCATCCTGCCAACATTTGAAGATCAAATCATGCTATATTGTGGCACTGCTAATTTTGACCAAGCATTTCAGCTTGATTTTCTTTGGTAAACATTTAATGATTGCTAGGTATTCTCTTACAAGATTAATCACAGATGGTTCACAAATGACGACATGTAGGTGTTTGAAATGAAACATTACTCAAAATGATCATAGATCATATTTTTCAAGAAGAAATTAAACCAGTTGCAAGCAGGAAAAGCTGTATCAAGATCACACACAGAATGAAAATAAAACAGAAAAGAGGATGAGAACAAGAAAATTATTACAAAGGTAACGGTTCTAAAATGTTCTATTATTACACAAGGTAATCAGTCACCAAGCTGAGGATATTTTCTTTCATAAGCATATCAGCTTTCTATTTCCTCTGTGAAATTCTGCATACACGATGAGTGGTCATTTAGTACACAGGGACATTAAAATATTCATGACGTGGCTACAAAAGAAATGCATATATTCTTACACACAGTATACAAACTGACACAGACACAATCAGATTTCTAGAATGTTCAGTGCACAGCAAAGAAAACTTAATTGAAACTGAGAATTTGTTTTTAGAATTTTGGTTCATGGCTGAATATTTAACTTCTAAACAATGCCCAGGAATTCATATTCATCTTTTATAACTTTACTGTATATAACAATAACCAAAATGATGACCTATGTCCTACAAAATCCAAAAGCACTGTATTTACTAAAAATATACTGAAAAGATTTTTCAGTATAAGTCATCTAGTCAACACTGAGTTAACTCAAAATCCAGTTAGAATAATCCCTCCTGCCAGTGTTCAAGTTCATCAGGATTTTACTACATGAAGCAAAGGAATTTAATCCCTTAATGAAAATCATTACATCCTAGAATGACCATGAACTTTTACAGATTCTAAAGGAAAATCTTTCCCAAGAAAAGAATGGAAAAGTAGTTACCCATTTAGTAGCAATAGAGGTTTTTAATCATTCGCTTAGCTTACCAAGAAAAGAGAAAATTCCAAAGACGATGCCTTTGTGACTAAGGGTATTACTTTTTAAATAATCCTGAAGACAGATTTTAAAGAATTCACCAAACAGATTTGTTAAATGTCTATGCCTCTAAATGTATCTAAAAGGATGTTTCTCACACATCAACAAGGTAACCTGAAGTGGTTTTAAACTGACCCTAGAGTGCACAGAAGAGATGAATATCTAGGGACTCCAAAACTCCCTGAAACCAGGGGCAAAATTAGATACAGATTTTCCTGAAAAGGCAGCCCATGGACCATCAGACTCTCAAAGCAATTATACCCTGAGCCAAAAGGCTTGTGACTCAAAAAAGTTTAAAATTGCTTGACTGCTTTTAAGATATCCTCAATTTACTATTTATTCAACTTGGCACTTTGAACTGTTAGGCTACAAAGTCAATATAAACTGTTCCAATAAAATATGTAACAGATACCTTATGTAATAACCATTAAATACAACAGTATTTGAAGAAAAAAACCAGTAAAATTTTAATCCTCAGATAATCCCTAAACAGTTTAAAGATATAATTGCTTTTTTTCTCCCACTTGGAACATTGTGAAATAAAGCAAAAAGCTAAAATAATATCAATAATAAATTGAACCCCCAAATGCTTCATTTTAATGAGGGAATTCTATTTCTGTATCAATGATATTAATAATAGTTTTTTGGTCAATGAACTCTGAACCTATTTCAATATTCTCTGTGTAAAACAATAAATTATAAGCCCCAATGATGAATCATTATCAGAGCAAAATTTCCTATGAAAATATCATCAGTTAAGTAAGTGGGACTATCTCTTAGGATTTAATGTAATTAAACTTTTCACGTAATGCTAAAGTGTAAGTAACAAACTTGACAAGATTGTTATTACAAACTGAATTTATATATCCTACTACATTTTGATGCATGTCAGTACTCCAGCACATATTCTAGTATGCTTTTTCTTACACCCAGTCAAACTCTTGCTGTAAAACATATTCTCTGTTTTCTGGTGCGAGAACAAGAAAAATTTAAGTCTATCAAATAAACTTTCACCTAAATAATACCAATATCTGAGCCTTTATAGCTTTGCATCTTTTTTGTTTTGTTTCTCAATTTTATATCACACCAAGTAAAAACCAATTAAAAGAAAAATTCAGTAAGGGAGGAAAAAAAAGAAAACAAAAAGGTAGTTTCCCAAACAGAGTCAAGTACACAGCAGTTCCTCACCAGAGGAGACAACCATGAAAGAAAAGGAACAATTCTGTAGGAGCAATTCTCAACTCTTGACTGCCTGGGGCATTTCTAACAGACCTTTTACTACCCTTTAGGAAAGAACTGTTGTCCATGGGGTTGCAAAGAGTTGGACACAACTGAGCAACTAAACTAAACCACTACCAGGGAAGAAAAGAGTTGATAAAGCCAAACTATTCTTTATAGCAATGATTCATATTACTGTACTTAAATAAGAAATTAGCATCCAGTTAATTGTGAAGAATACTCTTCAAAGGCAGAAATCCTCACCTGAAAAACATTCTTCAAGAAGAAAAACTCTAAAATCTACAAAAACAAATGTATTCTTTCAACACTTTTAAGTTGCTATAACATGTTTCAAATACTTTCCCATTTTAAACTGACAGAAGCAGAAAAGGTTATGCTATAAATAAATGCCTTAATGACCATTTAACATTTAAGGTTGATTTTTAGTTAAATGATAGATATGCCCATAATTAACAGTTATTTTTTCTCTTATATACAAGGAAAACATTACAGTGGATTAAATATAACTCCAGTATTCTGGGCCTTCACACCACCAGAACATTTTATGAGTCATGGAATAATTATATTAATTAAGAATCGGGGAGGGTGAAAGTCCTCTGCAGAACTAGACCTACTGTCTTCTATGACCTAGCAAACTGAGTTAAATACACTGAAATGTCAGTGATATAGACCATGTGGGAATAAAGACCAAAAGGAAAATAGAAAAAGAATTTTAATCCAGTGTATTACACAAATAAATATAAACCACAAGTTGCCCTTAGTACACACTGGAGACCTATTTTTGGAATAAAGATTAGATACTTACTATTTTCAATCTGAAATGGGCCTTTAATCTGGGCAAATCACTGACTTCTTCCCCATTAAGTCTATGCCAAACCTTCAACATTTCAAATTATCTGCCCCTTCTTTCTCCTCAGTCCCAGCAGCTCTCCTCTAGACAGTTTCTCAACTCACCTAACTCATGAGGAAAAAAAAAAAATCTATAGCCCACTAAGCTCATTAAACCCATGAACCTCAAAACAGAGGAGGGAGAAGACTCGTCTTACTCAAACCAATGCTTGTGATTCCATTCCTATTCACCCTCCCTCACCCTCCCAATATACTTTTTCCATTATTCTATTCCTGTTTTTCATCGCTCTCTGCATTTGCTCTTTTCCTTAGTATACATGCACATTCAACTTTCCTCCATCCTAAGAATAATCTTTTTCTCAATCCAAGGGATTGGGGGCAGGAGGAGAAAGGGATGACAGAGGATGAGGTGGCTGGATGGCATCACCAACTCGATGGACGTGAGTCTGAGTGAACTCCAGGAGTTGGTGATGGACAGGGAGGCCTGGCGTGCTGCGATTCATGGGGTCGCAAAGAGTCGGACACGACTGAGCGACTGAACTGAACTGTAGTGGGAAGTGTAGGACGACAAACACAGCAGAGAGGAATTAAGCTACACCTGTTCTCAAAGCCACCTGTTTCTAAAACAAACCCCACTACCTTAAAATTCCCAGATATTCACTATACTAGGCTGATGACTCACAAGTAAAATCATCTAAAGGCTTAAGTCTTGTTGGGACGAGAAGTGCTTAAATAAACTAGTGGTATGGATCCAAAACAGAAAACCTAGTATCCTGATTTTTCTTTCTGGTATGCAAGGCAATCAAAGAGAAAATTACGTACATTTAATAATATATATATATATATATATATATATATATGCACGCAGGTTCGTGTCGACCCTTTGAGACCCTATGGACTGTGGCCCACTGGGCTCCTTTGCCCATGGGCTTCTCCAGGCAAGAATACTGGAGTCGGGTACCACTTCCTTTTCCAGGGTATTTTTCCAACCCAGGGATTGAACCTGTGTCTCCTACATTAGCAGGTGGATTCTTTACCACTGAGTCACCAGGGAAGCCCTAAAATATATATATATATATATAAATAAGTATAATTTGAAGTTACGGCTACACTCCAGTTTTTCTTAAAGGGGCTTCACTTATTCCATGCACTAGAATGTAGTATCCTTAGTCCTTCATGTTCTAGAATACAGTGGTACTTTTTATTGAATACTGTGGCAAAGTTCTTACTCTTACCTCTGGAACCCTATTCCTTGATCTAAAGACCAAAGGGCCGCTGAGTATCCAAACTCATGAAGATCTCTTTTTAGCAATGAATAAAAAGAGAAAAAAATGAAAGCACTTAATGTGGTATCTTTTAGATGACAGGACTCATGGTGTCTTATTTCACAAGCACTTCTGAAGCACTAGGAAAGTTGAGTGATTTTTTTTTTACATTACATGTTTTAAAACAGGAGGTGGGGGGACCTCAAATATCATCAGAGGTAATACTTTTAATGTCCTATTCCTAGATCTTTTCTTACTTGATAAACCTTGAGTATCTTTCCATATCATTACATAGAAATTGATCTCATTTCTTTTATAGCCAGGTAACAGTTTTATATATGGTATACTGTAATTTTCTTAACCTATTTCCCATTGATGGACATCTGATTAGGTTCCAATGGTTTAGTATTATACCCAGCGTGTGTCTTAGTGCATTTGTGTATTTCTGTTGGATAAAATTCCTTCAAGTATAACTAATGGGGCAAAAAGTGTACACGTTTGTTAATAGATATCACTAAACTAATCCTCCAAAATAGAATACAAATTTAAGTGCTCATAAGGAGAAAACAATTCTTTGCCAATCCAAGAAACAAACCAAAAAAATAAAAATAAAGAAGCAGAATAATTAACTTAGTAAATATAACTTTAGACTGTAAAGAAATAGTTTTAAGTACATCTTAGGGTAATTGTATTGTATTTGTCTTGGTCTTCCATTTGGATCATAACTTGAAATGCCCTAAATTTAACCAAGGTTTTCAAAATATAAATGATTTCTTGGAATCACTGAATTTCAAATATTCTCTTTACTAAGTAAATTCTATAAGGCTAATAGGGCATAAAAGAAAAACAATAAAAAGTATGTATGTACAATATAAGTCTATATTATATATGTAATTTCTGGTCATTTAAACTATTCCTCTCGTAAGGAACTATCAAATCCCTAAGGTGGATAGGGAAATTGGCAGCAAGTTCAAGTGTTCTAACTGCCTACAGGGTATGCTCAATTTTGTTTCCAGACAAAAACTAAATAACATGAATAAATGTTAACAGATTTAGTTGTTGAAGAAATTAAATTATACAGTGACATCCCGTAAGTTTTGCTGTGGGTTATCTCTGGTTATCAAAAATTATTTTTGATCAAGTAAAAGTAATTTTGGTGAATCACAGAGGTGAGTTTTATAGCCATTTACATGTTCTTGAGCACATTTATCCCTTTCTTCACAATTTTTAGGGTTTTTTTCCCCTTATACTTTTGATTCATTTTTGGCTAGTCATTTGTAATCTGCATGTTATATCGAAAAGATGTAGCAGTCCATAAATATAAATGAAATCTGTAAATGAAATCTTTATATATTACATGGTTGTTAAATTAAACCAGGGTTTCTGGACCTCAGCACCATTGACACTTGAGGCTGGATAATTTCTTACTCTGAGAGGGCTGTTCTGGGCATTGTTAGATATTTAATAGCATCTTTGATCTTCACCTACTAGATGCCAGTGGCACCTCATGGCTAGTAGTGGCTAGTAGTAACAATCAAAAACGTGTCCAGCCATTGCCCAGTGTCCCCTGAGGAGGCACAACTGCCCTACTCCCAACTCCAGTTGAGAACCAGAATTAATCTAATTCTCTGGTTGGTGGGTAAGATAATATTCTAGTGTCTTTGCTTGTATTCCTATAGTGGGAATTTTTATTTTAAAAAAGACCACAGAAAAAGCAAAAAAAAACCACCAATGTCTCAGGAGCGTAAAAAAAGAACTCAAACACTGAAATTTTTCAGAAAGTACTTTTTTTTAAAAAATCATGTCAACTTACTTTAATTTTCAAAAATAAATACATAAATAAACAAAACCATCACCAACACCTAGGAATATGTTCTTTGCAGGTCCCTGTGCAGGTCTCAATCCTAGGGCTCATGCAATCAACTTAGTAGATCAGGATCAGCATTAAAAAAGAAGAACAGACAACATGAGACTATAAAACAAGAAATACAAGTAAGCATATATAATTTAAGTTTATGTATATGTAACTATTGTGATATAAAAAAGTATGGTATTACTGTGGCTTCTTGTCAAATACTTCGGAAAATCAGATTTACAGTAACTGAATATTTTAAGTTATTCCAACTTTTATTACAAATAGACCAGAGTAGCAAGAGTTGGCTCAAAATGAATTAAAATGAAAGAGTAAGGAGGAAATTCTCAAAATTCTGAAAAGCAAAGGAAAAAGAGCTCGAAAGACATAGAGCGAATGATTACAACCTGAAAACCAGTGACCAAGGGCATTGGCCAAATTGCTTCTTATTAAATGCAAAGTGAAAGGCAAGATTTGTTCCACCTTCTGTTTTCTCTGTATCTATCCCTTCTGTATTTTCCATTTGAAGCATTAATGTAACTAAACCTCACTTATCCAGAATCTGTTCTAGTAGAACCTAATCAAGTTAACATATAAAAAATTAAAATATGCTGGTATAAAGGACGATAGCCTTGTTAATTTTTAACCCAACTGAAAAGGTTTAGGCTTAAAGGTTTTAACATAAACAGTGGTAATTACAAAGGAATCATAGGAGTTTGTCTTATTAAAACCAATCTAAGAGGATTTTTATCAAAATGCTTTTTGCTGTTATATTACTGTACATATTTGAAAGCATCTGATTTTTAAAACAATGTAAGATATTCTTAATAGAGTTTAACTACCCAATGTCTTAATATTCTTAATTAGCAAGATTTTAATTAAAAAAACTTATTAAGAAGCATGTTATCAAATACTTTGATAAGTATGTACTTACTTAAAATACTTTTAATTTACAAAAGATCCATGTTTAAAGAAATCCCTTTGTCGCCTAAGATTCTTACCTTTCCATTTTTATGCAGTCCAACAGATTTATTAATTACTACTTCCACAAAGATGTTGTATAGTACTAAGATATATCATGCAGCCCCAGCACTAAAACAAATCAATTTTAGCAGCACTAATTTTCCATAGAGCACCACTTTCTAGATGAGGCAAATTTACAACTGTAAATCCAATAAACCTGTTTATATAGTGGACCACCGTGAAGTAGAAGCAAATTCATGAGTGTAATGCTTGCTTTTGGTACCTCACTTGTTTTTCATTTCTCAGATTACTTTAGTGAGAAACAATACCAACAGCAAACAAAGCTCAAAAGGAAAGCCTCCACAAATTTGAAAATGATGCTGTTAGTATAAAAAAAAAAGGCTGACACATCTCAAAGCGCTGATCAACACCATCATGCATCTACCGCTGAGGGTTAAAGCCCAACGCCCAGTATTTAACTATTTGATCTTCACAGATCAAGCAAGGACTTGAAATCATTTCACGTGCAACAGTTTTTGCATAACACCCCATCTTATCCATGCCACAAAAATGGTAAATTTAGTAGTTACCAATAAATAAGTTGGGGGTCAAAGGGACTAAAGCCTTAGACTGCTCTTTATCATAAGATATCCTCAGACAAACCTCCCCATTCTTCATTCTGGCTCTATAAAATTAAGGAGCAGAGAAAAACTGGTAAGTGCCTGACTTCACAAAGAATATGCACTCTATTATTTCCTTGGTCATTATATGTAATGTTTATAAAATAAACCCCAACTGTACCACTCCCCCATGCCCTCCCTCCAAAAAAAATCTAATCTAGCTTAAAATAGGTATTTGGTGCTAGGGAAAATGTTCAAGTATTGCAAAAAAAAAAAAGTCAATTTAGCAATCTCAGCATGTTGCACTTTAATAATTTAAGAATCAAGTTAAGTACTAGTGGCATGTTAAGAAAATATGTTTTAAATTCCAACGGTCAAACATTAAAAATTGGATAATGGACCAATTTTTCTGGGCTTTACCCCCAAATCTAATTAAGGAGTCATACACTGGAATACCAAAAGAAATAAACAGAGTTCAGTCTAGAAATATTAAAACTGAACCCTTCTTTACTAAGTAATTAAGTAAAATAAGAAAGATATCTATTTTTTAATCACAATGTCTGATATTTTAGTAATTATGATTCAAATAAACATTCATTTTATGTTCTCATTACTGACTGTAAAATGCTAATAGAAAATCTACTTTATCCACTGATGTCTATCCTATTTGCCTATGAAATGAAGGACTACCTAGACAAACTACATAACATTTACACAAAGTAAAAGAGACATTTCAAAGAAATATTTCTGAAAATAAAAATTCATAAAAATAGAAATGTATTATTTCACAAAATTAAAAAAGGATTAAAACCAAAATTATTTTGTGATTTGCATGTATCTTTAAACCAGCAGATATTTTCAATATAGTTCAGTCATCTTTGATGTTCAGAACAATTGATTCAAGTAAAAGACCTGACACCAGGAAAAAAAAAAAAATCATGATATATGTAAACTAAATTAAAATAAATTTGGACTTCTACAAATTTAAGACTGCATTTAGATAAGTGTCTTTACAGCTATATGTACAATTTTGGAAGCAAAATCATTTCATGACATAAACTAAGTGATTATTATACCCTAAATTATAAGACCAAAAAAGCTACTATAGATTTAGACAGTCTGATAAACCCAACAAGAGATGACTTGAAAAATACTAATGTATATCTATATATCCGATTAATGAATTCCAACTACTGATAAACTGGACAATATTTCCAGGAGAATAAGGAATTTCTTTACTATATTACTGAGACAAACAGAACTTGGTATCTAAAACAGAATGTTTAAAATATACATACCAAGAAAATACCTGAATGGGAGTTGGGGCAGATAGAACACAGTGGTTAAGATTTCATACAGTTCTGAAGTCTAGCAGATCTGGGTTTAGAATCCTGGTTTTGCCAACTGCTACCTTGGACCAGTCACTGGAACTTCACTGAGCCTCTACTTCATTGGTTAAAAAGCTCTCAGGACCCTTTTTCAGGAAATCCTGATGATTAGCATAGGATGCCCCACATCTAGGTGCTCAGTAAGGATTAGCTATCATCGAAGTTCTTTTTTGTTATCACAGTGTCCAGACAAATCATTTTAGCAGTTTGTGGAATGTTTTTTCTCATTATATTCTATCATCTATTTGGTGAACATAAGATTCAAATACTCGCCCAGAGATATAAACTTGTATCATGTATCAACATATAAATGACTCTGTTTTAGGAAACAAACATCTTATCATCCTGATTTCCTGTGACAATATGTTGTTGGTGAATAATATGAATAAACAAGTTAAACTGTTAAACTGAACAGAATAACCTGAAGCTTAACTGCCCTATACAGACTTTAGCTTGGTTTCATAAAGGCCTTAACATCATTGTAAATTCAGAATGGACCAGCCACTTTCTGTCTCCTTAAGACTTGCTTGCATGGGGAAATTAAGAAAAATGGTTCACTTGGTCCATTGAATAGAAAATGTCTTTAGTAGTTATCAATTCGGTTTATGTACCAAAAAAACAAATGTAAAGGTAGTCACAGAAGAGAAATAGGGCCTTGTCTCTTCTAAAGACAAGGAACTATAATTAACAGTAGTAAATTTTTTTTTTTAAACTAGGTGAAGATGGGGTAAGGAGAATTTTGCATGGAACTATGGACATCCCATGCTTCTCTCTCCATTCCTACTTTTCCCACTTAGAGATATAAAATACTACTTCAAAAAAGGAGGCTTCTTATTAAAATACTTTTATAGGGGAGACACACACACACATTCACAAACATGTACATGTAATAACTTTCTGATCCTCTAGTACATTATTCATTACAGGCTATAAAGTAAATTCAGCATATTTGTCATATTGTAAAGTATATAGCGATTTCCCAGTAAAGTTTAGAAAACAGCCCAAACACAAGAAGGTATCAATGCACTAAACATTATTCTCCAGAAAAAACATATTAAAAATAAAAGCTTAACTTCAACAATTATAGAAATGTTTTAAGGAAAATGTAGTTAATTAGGAAATGATAAACAAACTAAAGGAAATACCAGGATCTGATACCACAGAATACAGTTCCATAATAATGAAATATAAAAGTGATCAAATAAAGGAACAAATATGAAAAATTTCCAAGTTATGACCCTTGTTTTGACCTAATTTTCAGAAAAGTCTGGTCAGCAAACAGCAAAATAAGGAGGTGCTAACTTTAACCCAATTTTATAACAGTAGAATAGGAGTGTGTAGTCAGCACACCTGACACTTAAAGTAAAAAAACTCCCAAAGACAAGTATGTAATCAATTAATAAAAAACTATAGTAAACCATACACACACAGAAAAGGGGCTGTGTTCATTTCACTAGTGAGCAGCAGATGGTATTAGGGCTGTCAACAAAATACTTCATTCTGCAGGCACCTTAACCCCTGTTTTGGTAACTCAGTATCATTAAATGTAAAAAATCACTGTCTAATGTTTAATTTACGTATGTTATAGATGTTGTCATCCCAACTTCAAACAATCCCCACAACTGACCTAAGTCAGTGACTGATGCAGAGGGATTACTGAGAGATCCTGAATGAGAAGCCCGAATGAGGCCAACAGCTAATAAATTATAATGAAGAAAAAAAGATTTACTCTGATTTAAAACCTCCTTCAATAATAATATAAAAGATAATTACTGTAATGAAAACAAGTAACATTTTTTAATATTAACTAATTCCTCCTCTTGCTACAAATTTTCTATTTGATTAAACTTCAATTATGACTAAAGCATAATTCAACTAGGTACCTGAATTAATGTATCATTAAGTTTTTCAGGAAAGGTAGCCTTTTCTATGAATTTTTAGCTTCAGAAACTGAAGGTACAGAAGCATCAAATATACATTTAACCCAAGACAACTGGAAATTAGAAAGTGAAGGGGGTTTTATCAATGGTTCTTGTGATATCAAGGCAAGACAAGAATGTAGCTGTTTGACAAAACGTGGGTTTGTATTCAAGAAAAGCAAAGAGAAGTAGAAACACTTTTCAGTTAGTTCTGCTAACAAGAAACTAGAGGACTCTACAAAAAATATAATAAAACACTATCATTTGCTTGGCTACATTTGCACTTAATGGACATGGGATGAAAATATGAACCAACTTGGAATGAAAATGCCATAATCTCACAGTCAACTCCTCATTGCAGACACTAATGAGATAAGGTGTTATCTTAAGTAATTCAGAACAACAGACACAGAGTTCTCAAATTACTCCTACTTTTCCCATCTTAAAGTAGTCTGTCCCTCTAAATGTTTGGACTTTGGTGTTTTGGGGTCCAAAAATGGGCCATCTCCAGACCATCTCCAAAGTAAACAATACATCCACAGATAACTGAGTTGATGTGACTGACAAATATGCCAATCAATAAACTGCACATGGACACTACATGCCAAGCATGCTTCAGAGTAATTTCTGAAACTGTAAGAATGAGGGAAGATGACTGAGACTTCCCTAGCAAGAGCAAAACATGCCAGTGTCTAGTTAAGAGAACTCTGAGTAGCTTACCTCCTGCAGTAGATCAGCCTGCTCAATTGCTTTAAGGACGTTCTTCTTGGATGTCTCCTGAACTTCTCCTCCCAAAAGAAACTCATCCAAAATAAAATAAGCCTTCTCAAAATTAAAAATGATATCAAGTTCACACACCTGAAAAGCAAAAATAAATAAATAAAACCTGAAGAAAGCAGAAGATATTTATCTACTATCAGGTAGTCAATAAAATCTGACCAGAGTGAATTAATCTAATTATATCTAAAAATGGCAATCCTGCTAACTAAGCATCATTGATTTAGTCAGCTTAACTTCAAGTCTCAAGTACTTGAAACACACAATGCCTTCAAGCTAAGAAAGACCAGGTTCTGCAAGCTCCTAACATGGGCAACTTAATAATGATTTTCTACTCATAAAGACTGGTCTTTTGAAATATTTACATATTTCGGGGTAATATGATTACAAGTGCTAACCAAATCTAAATTCTATACTAAGCACTTCCAGTATATTAATCTTTACAGCTGGACTCCTATTTCACTATTTTAAACTTCATTCTCACCAGCATAATTAAATGAGTAGGTCTGTGGGGTCAAGCAATTCTGGCAGTTAACTGACTAGGCAATTCTGACATGCAATGACAAGAAATAGAGTCATTCCTTCCCTCTCTTGAGGTTACTGTCAAATAGAATTCTCAAGACAAATAATAAACTTGTTACAGAAAAGGTTAAAAAATATATATTATGGCATTCAATTTCCTAAAACAAAATACTACTCACACTGCCAAAATACTTGTCAAGTAATTCCACGTAACGATGAATTATTTCCAGGGTAATTAGTTCGTTGTCCTGGTCCTCAATAGCACAGCAAAAATACAGACTGGCATATCTGTAACAAAAAACAGATGCAGAAAAAAATTTACCCTATAATCATGTATTTTCTAAAATATACTTTCATATCCTATTGTGAAAGACCTTGTGCCTATACAATTTATTTCCTCTTTACAACAGCAAATTGTTTTTCTCCTAGACTATAAAATAATAAATGTACAAAAAAGAAATTCTGAAAAGTACAGGAAAGCAAAAAAAATACCACACTATCTAGAAAGAGTTATTTATTTGCTCTTCCTTCATTCAGGCTCCTTTTGTAGGAATATTCTAAAACATAGTTGACATACGTTGTTCTGAATTTTACTTAAAACAAAATGCACTGTGTGACTATTTCAAACCACAAGTAAACAGGCAAGAAAATAAACTTTCCAACTGAAGGATTTATTGAAGATACTGTCAACATGAAGTCAATGTTCTGGAATGTTTTACTAAAACGTAATATACACACAGAGAAGACCTCAAGTCATAAATGTACAGCTTGATGAGTTTTCACTGTGAATGTACCTGTGGTACCAGCACTTGGACCACAAAACAGAATTATTACTGAACCTCTGAAGCCCCTCTTCTAACCTCTCCAGGTCACAGCCTCCTATCCCCAAAGGTAACTACTATCTTGACTCCTAACAGCATAGAATTATTTTTAAAGGAGGTATATAGGATTGTGGAAAATAAGCCTTGAGGAAAAAAAACAAGTTGCAAGTATCACAGAAGTTGCAGAAAGAGAACAGGGAAAACTAAGACATGTCCTCAAATTTTCTAAGTTTTCCTTGTTGAAGGTCAGGCTATTTACCCTTGAAGAAGGTATAAGGTTGGAAAACTCATATTCTCCAAATAAGAATTCTAGTACATGGGACTAGGTTATACTTGACCCAAGGAAGCCAAAACTTATTAACACAAAACCTTGAGGCATAACAAAGGATGACCTAACCAAGTCCTTTGAGGAGGATTAAAAGTATTTTCAAATGGTTTAACTGTGTTTGAAGCTTTTGAAAAGGAACAAAATGAAAAACTAAGACATTCCAAATAAGTCTCAGGTGCCGTTATAATTTTCACTGAGGAGCATTTAAGCAATTTTTAGGAAAAACAATGGGTAATCACTGCTCATAGCATTAATGTAAAATAATACACAAACACACACACATACAACCTCAGTTTTGAAATCCAATGAATTTCTGCTCTTCAGTCTGAGAATAACTAGTATTTTCATAACACTATTAATTTCAATATTACCAAAAAACATTTCCTCTTATTTGAGCTTTTCAACAGTAAACACCATCATCCTTGATTACAGAAGAAAAAAGAGGCCCAAAAGTACAAGGCCTGCCAAGTGGTTGAACTGGGACAAGAAATCTGATCTTGAGACCTTAACTCCAGGCCTTTTTCCACCTACCATAGTGACTCCCTTGTCATACACGTACACTAGTTGCCATGTCCGTTCTATCTGATTTCTACATTCACGACGTTATTTTAAATGGTTGGTCTCCTGCAGTCTTTCAGAAGGCATTCAAGCACATTCATTTATTATCATAAAGGGCACAACATGTACCACCTCCAACTTTACTAACAAAGTGCTCCCTCTCCCAGCACTATTCTGTTTATTGCTTTAAAGGCAATGAGATATTCCAACCCAACCTTCCATCCTCCTTAACCCATGATGCTCAAATAGAGTTGTAAATCTGGAAAACTGATACAAATGACACATAAGATTCTCCGAATTAATAAAACTAAAGATTAAAGGGAAAGATATTAAAAATGGTAAATAAAAAACTGACACGACTAGCTGATATGAACACAGTGCTAAATAAATTCTACTAGAAAGAATTTACTAATAGGCAATGTTGGGTAAAATTCCTTTTACTTTTAATTTCAAGACTTCTCCAATGCTACTGTTAAGCAATCTAATGCTTACACCACTCTTGCTCCTTAAACACAGAACTGCCTTTTACTTATAAATAAATAGCATTTAAACAGTAGTCAAAGGTCCTAGATTGTATGAATCATTCAGAAATATTATTTTAATATCAAATTAAATGAATTCTTCACTGTAGGTGAACATCTAGTTATTAGGACCATAAGAAGGCACCTCGTTCCAAAAAGTTTAAGGAAGAAACAGAAGCAGGTAACATTCATTGAATCCTCACTGTGACTAAGGCACTAAATGTTACCTAAGGCCTTGGCATAATTTACCATTTTAATCCTCACAAAAAAACTTTCAGAGAGATACCATTATTATTTGCATTTATAGGAGATTCGGGCTTAACTGAGTAACCTTCTCAGGAACAGTAATCTGACTCCAGAGCCCAAGTTTTATATTAAAAACTACAGTCCAAAACTGTATTAAATAAAGTAGTCCTGCAACTGGTAAAAATTAAAACATATTCAAAGCAATATTTCACATGCTCTGAGGAGGGAAAGAAAAATTGTTATACTGATTTAGTAAAAGATTACCAAGAGAACCTGAAGAGTATTCCTTATTTTTAGAACCAAGTGATTAAAAAAAAAAATTCAATAATGAATTCATTTTGTTCTCTCAGTGCATATTTGTAAGTCTAAATCTGAAGTAAAATTAATAGACTAGTAAGAAAGAAGGTATGTTTGGTTATTTTTAGCAGAGTAGATTAAGGCTTACTCTAATTACTGGCACTCAGAGAACATCTGAAAGTGCCTATTCTTATATTCATAACACATGACTTCTCCCCAGTCAGCTAAATATCAGCTGACTGTGGATGAACGTAACCGAACTGTTCTCAATATTCTACTGGTATGTCATTAAAAATTCTTTTGTTAGTGAAGAAAATCAATACAGTACTCTTAAACAAATTCTGAAGCTCGTAATTGGTAGGTGTATATTTTTTAAAGACTTTAATCCTGTAACATGCTGCACAAAATAGGAATCAAAAAAGCATAGTGTTTTCTGTCTTCGCAGGATCTTCAAGAGTATTTATTTTAGAGATGAGGAAACAAAGGCAAAATGACCTGTTCAAAGTCACAAAACTAATGGCACAAAGGAATTGAACTCAAGTCCCCAGATTTTCAGTCTATTTTTTCAGCTTACTCCACTCTCTCACCTCTCCCTCCCCAAGAGGGGCAACTGTAAGAAAGGCTCAGGAATAAAGAATGTGGATGAGGCAACCTGAAGAAGGCAAACAGAAAGATCACTTGGTGATATGAACAGCAAAAAATGCTAGTTCAGAATTTCTCAGGAGCTAAGTGGTAATTCTTTTACTTAAAAGGTCTTCTCTTCCAGCTAGACTAGGGAAAAAATAATCACCTGTTCATATCTACCAAAAAAATGTCCTTAAGGTGCTAGGAAAGTTTCTAGTATAAAATGGGATCTAACTTTTGTATGTGAATTTCATCTTAGCAAAGCTGGTATTTTTAAATGCATCTTTATTTATAGGAATTTGATGTAAATATCATAGTCAGGTGAGACTACATTTTACAGGTTTTTACAACAGAAAAAGCAGTATCCCAACATGGATGGGCTGAATGCTATGCAGAGTACCAACTAGCGCTTCTTTCCTCTTGATGGACAGGCCATCTCCTTCAGCTCCAAGAATCTTGATTCCCGGGACTGATTCCCTTGCTAGTATTTTCCTCCTCCACATGGGGGACTCCTTTCCCCATCTAGAAATAAGCTTAAGTCTCATGCCATTTTTTAACCCTGTCTCCCCACTCCTGTCTATGGGTGGTTATCACCTCTTCTGTCCTTCATAGCAAAGCTTCCCCTGCCCCCCCGCCCCCCCAACAGTCTACACCTGCTGTTTTATTGTCTCTACCTCTTCACACTTTGTCCTATTTTTTCAAGAGTTCTGTCTCTACTATTTCACTGAAAAGGACATTTTGTGAAATGCTCACTGTAAAATCTAATAGATTCTTCACTTTAGTTGACCTTCATGCAACATTTGGCACTGGTGACCTTAGTTTTGAACTCTCTCCCCTTTCCTAAGGTGACTGACCCTATAACTTACCCTCTGTCTGCCGCTTAAATGCTGGTGATCTAACACTTTACGCCTCATTTTCCCCCAGACGTCCATGCCTATGCCCACCCTGAGAAACCTAGGCATCTCCAAATCGAAGTCACACAGGCTCCTCAAAGTCAACTTTCTACCTCACCATTTACCTCATCAGCTGAACCAGAAGTGTGGAATCACCCCAGTCCTCCCCCTCTTTCACTGCCCTCCCTGCTTCTAGCAATGACCAAGTCTTACCAAACTTACCTCAGCAACAACTCTTCCACCTGCTGAGCCCACAGCAGAAATCTTCCTTCAGGACCGCCATATCCTAATAGATCCCTCAGGTGCCAGTCTCAGCCCTTCCCCTACCCATTTTCCAACTACAGGATCCTTAAAGAAATGCAAATTTTATTCTCATCCCAGCTTAAAACCCTTGCCTCCAGGTTTAAGATTTGAGTTCTGGCCCCCATGGCAGTCATGAGCAACTGACCTTGGACAAGTCACTTCTCCCAAATTCTCATTTTTTTAAAATAAAACTCAGTTTTGACCAACAGTAGTGGTTTTCAAACTCAGGAGCCCTACACAGAGGGTGGAAGCCAAGTGAGTAGAGATACAGTCACATAAGCACCTCCACTTCCACTTGTTTCATTTAAGGTTTCATCTCTGGGACAGAAAGTTTCTTTAAATAAAAAAAAAAAAAACAAAACACTTGACTAGATTACTCTAAAACATCTTCCACCTCTAAAATGGTATTTTTATGAGTTTTCTCAACAAATACTACAGCAAACACTGGATACAAAATCACCCAAAGATGACTAAACTCATTCGATTGTAAAGAGGAGTCTATGGTATTTTAAAAATTGTAGAGTCATCCATGGTATTTTAAAAATTCTACATGTTCTATAATCTTCATGTCTTTCTTTGCCATCTTGCCCACAACCCCATCCATAGTAGAGTGGAATAAATGAAAACTGAGGTAACACCCAGACTTCTCTTTGACCCTCCTTGCAATCCATAGTTAGTTCTCTGCACATCCCCCACAGAAGAGAATTTTTATATGCATGAACATTCTTATCTTAAATTCAGAAAGTTAATTGTAAGGGAACAGAAATAGTGAAGAAACAAAGTGATTATATTTCTTTTAACCCTATTAGAACAATCTTGAGAAGTTTAAGGTATCAAAAGGTTTCAGATATTAATAAAGATGTATAGCATCATTTAAAAGCTTAATGTTCAAAGCCAATCTATGAGTCATTTTGCAACATCAAAATTTTAAAAATCTGTTCTGGGCATAATTATCTATCTATCAGATCTAATCACACCACCACCACAGCAACAAGTGTACTTCAAACTAATAAGCAGTAACGAACAAATCGTGTATATATCCGATTTTTAAACATCTATGACTAAAACAGTGTACATATCCAAGGAGTTTATACATGAATAAGAGATTCTGAAAGTCAGATTAAAAGGCATATCAAATACCAGTCATTACAGATTTGCGGGGAGAAGGGAGGGGGAGGTAAATGCTTATCTAAATTCAGAAAATTACTCACACAATTTAAAATACTGATTTTATTTTCCCCTGCAAAGAAATGAATTCTTTCAGTTTTCCTAAAAAGATGATTAAGCATGAAGTATCATTTATGCCTTTAGTTACATAATTTCGTTTAAAAAGAGTCCCATGATTTTATCATTTCACCAAAACAGTAGTTATCTTAAAAGTACAAAGCCTTACCTTAAGACTATTTCATTTATATCTTTAGTAATCTTTATTTATAAATGTCATCTCTTGAAAGTCTGCAATTTCCACATTATAAATGATCTAATATCTGATTCTATTTCACCCTTTTAATAAATAAAAATTATACCTTTTGTAAACAATCTTCAGATCTCGCCATTCAAGAAAGCTGCACATTTTAGGTTTCCGTGCTAAAACGGTTTGAACAAGTTCTCTTGTGATCTTTTTCTTCTCTTTGTCTGATAATGGGACATACCATTTCTGCAGTCGAAGCTTTCCCTGACGACTAAAAAGCAACATAAACTGCATCTGTTAAGATAAACAGAAGCAAGATTACAGGCAATACTTTGATTCAATAAAGTTAAGATTAAGATGACACGTGGCAAAGAGAAGCTTTGAGGGACAGGGCGTTTAGCTAACAAATGATGAGTAGCCATCAATATTTCTATGCTAGTTAAAATAGCAGGAAATTCTTGTAGAAAGATCTTTCCACCAGATGCAAATCCTCCCACCTCACCCTGTTCCATTTAAGTTTGGAGGAGAGGGGGAGGACAAAAACAGGTGAGGTGAAAATTCTGATGAAAAAGAAAGATAATTCTTGCAATTTAAGAAACTACTGTGTATGTGTGCTATAGGAATGTATATGGATCAAAAGAGAACTGTTGACATCAACTGGTTTAGATGCATTTGAAATAAACAGACCTACTATTTTCCACCCTACACAGAACAAGCTGTTCTAGAGCCAAACTGAATTACTTGTAGACAGACTGCTATAACTTGGAATGCTGTCTTCAGTTTATGTTTACATATTTTAAGCAAAACAAAAGAACTAAAATATAAACCAAAAAATCCCATAAACACACATTTTTCTTAATAAAAGCCTGATTAAAAAAATTCACATCTCATTTAAAAAATTCCAACATAAATATACACACAATAAAGTGAGTTAATATAGTTTTACCAAAGAGAATATAAACCTTTAAAAAGCCAAACTAAGAGCTACACACATTCAGACATTATACGAAATACTTCATTTAAAATGATTTAAAAACATACCATCTACAGATGGAGTGGATGCTGAATTCTAGTGTATTTCACACAAACTATTTTGTATACATTTATTTAGAATCTGCAAATGATGATTAGTCTACATATTTTAATTTTTAAGGAAACCTTCTTGTAATTCAATCAGTCTCCCCAACTGCAAACAGAAAGCATTGTTTCTACAAAGCTAATTTAAAGGTAGAAATCAGATATTTTCTTTTCTTTTAATTATTCTAAGTTTCAGTACTAGTTTCTGCAAGTAGGATTCAGCCTGACTCTTGGTATTAACCACACCATACTGAATTTGAACATGGGGTGGGGGAATTTACACCATCCATCTGAATAAAATGGGCGCTAAATTTCGCCAAGAAATCATTGCCGCTTTTTGTAATAATCCAAACGGGCATCAATAAGGTGTTTAGAAATTTACGATGCGACAATTTAACTTAAATAAAGTTAAAACTGGCTGTTAACATCACACTTAAAACGCATCACTGGCACGAAATAAACGAACAATACTGGTGATGTCAAAGTGCCTCATACAGAAGTCCTGTTAAGACAGCGACATTAGAAGGGGACAGCAAGTAACGCATCAACTGGACAATGTTTCACGCAAACCCGTTAGCAGAACTTGGAAAAAGAACAGACCCGTATTCCAGGATCTTGGAGACCAGGAGGACTGAGGGTTTGCTTTTGAAACTCTAGGACTCAAGGGAGTCTATAGCAAGGTCCTCCATCTCTCCCCACTATCACTTTATATGACGAATAAATAATTTATGCTCTTTAAAATAAATTATATGTTAACATAGGATGATGCCTGGTCGCAAGGCACAAGTATTCCTTCCCTCTAGTTAAAAACCAATGCTCCGATTTTGCTTCAAATCACAAGGCGCCTCAATTCCTGGAGATTGGTATTAAAAACAATGGGCTCGGCCGCGGAGCGGGCTCGGGGCCAGTGGCCGTTGCCTGCCCGCCGCCCCACGGGGCCGCACTCCATCACTGACCGATCGAGCCCGGGCGAGGTGACAGGCAAGGAGCGGGGAAGACAATGGCAACCGCCGCCGCGCAGGGGGCGCCAAGAGTCCTCCGTCTCCGCCGCCCCCGGCCGCCGACCCCGCCCGCAAATGCCCCGCAAAACTTGAGGCGATTCCCAAACCACAGGTGCCGCGGACCCGCTGCAGCGTCCGAAACTGGCCCCCGCAGCCCGGGACGCGGCGCCGAGTGGAGAGGGGCGCGGACGCAAAGAGAAGTGAGTTTCGGGGCGCGGTGCCCCAGTGGCGGGCCGGGCGGGCGGGCGCGGGGTGGGGTCGTCCAGGCGCTCGTTGGGCGGCGGGGGGCTCGCCCGACCCTCCCTCCCCACTCCCCGACCCCGGTGTCCCCGCTCGCCTCCCGGGACTTACGGCGGCCGCGGGCCGCGGCTGCGGCGGGGCTCGGCCGGCGGCGGCGGCGGCAGCGTCGGCGGCGGCGACTAAGGGGAAGCCCCTGTCGCTGAGCTGAGGAAGAGAAGCCGTTTTGCTGTGGGGAGGGGACCCGGTTCGCGGAGGGAAGGCTTAGGCTGAGAGGGGAGGGCGAGCCGACAGACCCCGCCCCGGGGGCCGGACGAGGGAGGAGCCGGGGCTGCGGCGAGCAGAGGGGCGGGCTGGGCGGTGCGCTGGATGCAGCTCGGCTGTTGCCAACGGCTCTGAAGGCAGCTCAGGTGACCGCGAAGTCCGAGGAATCTGATTGGCCGCGTCTCTACCGAGAGGGAGGTCCGAACCGGAAGCCAGGCCACGTGACCCGGAAGCGGCTGTTGCCAGAGCTGGAGCGCCTGCGCTCTCCTGAGTGCGCTTCTCTGACCCGTGCGGCTGTCGGGTCTATTTTGTGGAGAGAAGATAGTGTTTCACTGTGTCGTTTATTGACCGTACTAAGCTGGGCAGGGAAGGTCCGTACTTCCAAGAACCACATTCGAGCTCCGACAACTCTCGGTGCCCCGAGAGGGTGGGACGGGGCCGTTTAATGGCCGGTACTGTTGGTGAGGGGAGAGAGGGAGTGCTGCAACTCGGAAGAAAACAAAGCTCTTTCGTGGAGCTCGTGCACGCGTTTAGAGGGCTTTTTTGCAATTACTTTGCCTCAAAACCGCCCGGAATCCGGCCCTTCCCATCGCACTGCTGCAGTCCTAGACACCTTTTGGCCCCAAACTGTGCAACTGTCTCTTGCCGGGGCTTGCCTCGCCCATCCTCAGTGCTGCGAACCTGAGGAATTACTGTCCGTTACCTGCTGAAAAGCCCGACCGGCACCTCTTCTAGATTCCGCTTCTTTCACCCTCACCTCCCCCACAGCCGCTTGGGTTCCAGTTTAGTCTTACCGACGACTTTCTCTGCCTGGCATGCCCTTGCTCTCAAATGTCACAGCTCCTATGAAGCCTCACTCACCCATATACCCATTAGCACATCTTGAGTTTTATTCATTTTACATCCCAGCCTAGTTCTCTGCCTGGTATGTAACACCACTAATAAATGTGAGTTGACTGATAAGGACTCTAAAACGGTAGATTTGTTTGTTAAGAGCCATGGTGCTGAGCATTGTGTCTGGCACATAATGGATGTCCATTTTTTTCGATTGAGAGAGTGGTTGAATCATCCAGTCCGACTCATCTTTTACAGATGAGGAAAGGGGAGCCCCACGGGATTAAGTGACCTTGCTTGAGCAGCCACGGGTTTCTTATGTCGAACGCTATTCATTATCCCAGTCACCGGTTCTTACAAAGGAAATTTAGAATATTGCTTTTGTAAGCTATGGCCTTTTTGCAGAGGCACCCAAACATAGTCGCCAGAATTTTTTAATGGCCCAAAGGGAAAGTTTTCTAGGAAGCGAAGTTTAATCAATCTAAAGGAATCCTTTATTAGGGATTGTGTTCTTTTCACGTGTGTTAAAATGTCTGTAAAACTAAGTAAATAATAGGGATTTGGGGGCATTTTTTAATGCCCTTCTTTGGCAAGATAAAAATGTATATTACCTCCCCTTTCAGACACTGCTATGCTGCTTGGAAATTTTGGTACTAATGTGTATGATAAACATTTACTGTAATATTTTAAAAGTGGTCAACATAAAGCACAGAGTTGACTTTCTGTAGGTCTTTAGGCCCCCCTGTCCAAATTTCTCTCAGCAACCTGACCAATCCTGTCCCAGAGGCACATGTTAATGTCCCATTTCTCCCTTACTACACAAAACATGCCATTAGCCAAAGACAGATCTAATAGTATGTAATGAAAACTCGCCCCCTGAATCCAAATCTAGAAAAGCTGCTTTTCTGTACAAAACTCATGTCCTCAAATTTCCTGAGATAACTACCTCCAAGTTTAAAGTCATTGGCTGTGTTCCTCATCTTGGTCTGTGGTTCTGAAAACGAGGACGGGAGACTTGCTGATGACATGCTGGCAGTCTCTGATGTTCCTAGCCAAGAAAAGGTGGGGGTTAAGGGGAGGGAGGGAGAGGAATTATGGGAAAAATAATTAGCAGCTGAAAGCAGTTATTACATAATCTTGGCTGCTTATTAATTTAGCAGAAGGAATGGCTTATTAAATTCTAATAGCAACAGCACAACTGCAAACAACCTAGCAATTAACAGTGCAGGGCCCATTATTTTGTTAATATGTTCCCTTCTTTTGGCAAGTGTATAAGAACAAAATTTATAGAAGCAGATGGTCTTTTTCAGTAGATTATAGATGGCTTATTCCCAGTCTTAGATTAAGTGTTAATTGTGCATTCACTGTGAAAGACAAAAGGAGCACTGTTATTGTCTTTGTTAGTAATTAACTGCTTGACTTTGAGTCCCACAATTTGGAAATTGTGGGCTTTGTTTGTTATATAGAGGGTTCTTCTCACCTAGTATCTTCTTCATCTGTCATGTTAATAGGGTATCTTGTTTTTAGTCCTCTGCTATTGTTATCTGGGTGGTCCTGATTTCTTGATTGTTATTGATTGATGGTACAAGAATTATTTTTTATGAAAAACTAAAAATAAGATTTTATTCTTTTTTTCTGATACAGGAGATATTTATTACACTACTGTTTCTCATGGAAAAAGAGCATGTGGTTTCATGATGCACGGCTGCCAGATGTTTCCCAGGTTTCAGTGGTCCTGGTAGATAAAATTAGCAAGGTCAGAAGAGAGAAGAGATTTATCATGGAATAGAAATAACTGTATTCCAAGTGTACAGAAGGGGAAGAATTGAAGTATTTCTGGTAACCTACCTTTTATTTATGTTTTTATTGAGATATAATGGACATATCACATATTAATTTCAGATGTATAACATAATGATTCAATAGTTATATATATTGCAAAATGATTGCAGTAAGTCTAGTTAACATCACTTGTTTTCTTAAAAAAAAAAAGTGCCTAGCTTTTATTTGTACTAAATCCAAGTGGTGAGGGTGAAATAGAGATTTCTACCTTCTAACAGTAAAATTTTGAGATTTTTATAATTTTTCAAAAATAGTTTTAATTTCCTGTTAAATATGTGATGGCCATATGTTTGTATCTCCTCTCCCTCTCAAAATGCCATTAAATGAAAAAAAATAAAAGAAGAGGAATATTTAAAGTATAGACCCACATAGACGGTAAGGGAGGGGACGTTAAGGGGACATTAACGTGAGGGTGTCAACAAGGGTGTCATTAAGCACTGACAAGGTGCATTATTAAGCACTGACAATTTAAGTAAAAATAGTACTGTATTTATATTGAGAATATGGAGGACAGAAGTGAAGGAATGTTGAAACAGTGCTAAGCCCTCATGCAGTAACAGAAAATAAATCTAGAAATAGAGGGTGCAACTAAAAAGATCCCACATGCCCCAACTAAGACCTGGTACAGCCAAATAAATAAATAAAAATGAATATTAAAAAATAACATAAGACTAAAAAGAAGAGAGAATTAGCATTATTAGCATAATTCAATACCAGGAAGTAAATTCCAGAAGCAATGATGTCTTTCCAGGGATAGAATCTTGAGGTAGGATGTAATAAAAGTTATGATTACATTTTATTTTAGTGTAGGTTTTACTTAGTTTTTTGAAATACTGTAATGAAGTAGATACAAACTCTTCTGTTAATGCTAGCACTGTATTATGGATTTGTGCAGTGTTCCTTTAGCCAGTCTATATGTTATTTATTATTTATTAAATAAAAATGTCTTCTAATGGAATTCAGTGCTGAATCAGTATAGAAAATCACAGCAAGTGTAAAAAAGATACTTAGAGTTTGTGAATTTGCGTCTCCTAAGTAAAATTGTTTTAAGGAGAAAACTGGCCTAAAATAATGAGGATTTATGAGCCAAATCATTTCAAGTAGAAAGGGCTGTCCCTGTCACAAAGTCTTCCACAATGAACTAAAGAGAAATGTAGAACATATGTTCTTTCTTGAAGCCTGTTTCCATAGCTTTGAAGAAAATGCAGGAGAATGACTCTTCTCCTTTTAGTATTACATTAAAGCAAGGATTCTCAGCCTGGGCAATTTTATCCCCCACCAGCGGACACTTGGCAGTATCTGGAGACATTTGGGTTGTCACAGCAGGATAAGGGAGCTCAGGAACAGTTATTGATGCTGCTGTAATGCACAGAACAGCTTCTATGACAAAGAATTATCCAGCCCAAAATGTCAGTAGTGCCGAGGTTGAGAAACCTGAGTTAGTCAATGAAGAGGTTAACATGCAGCAATGAAGATATCATATAGATATTTAAAGAAATGAAATAAGCACTTACCTTCATATGTTTGTTTTCTCTTAGAATAGTTGGGGGCATTCTTAATATTTGATAGGTAAAATCCATAACTGCTAAAAAGGCTGGCCACATATGTGAGGCAGTTAGTATTCTTTAACCTAACAAGAATAAGCTATCCAAATGGGATTTTTTTTCAAAGTGATCCTGGAATATTAGTGGAAGTTACTTACAACCAAGATCCATGAGGTGACTATTCCATACATTCATTCATTAACATATATGCTTATTATGTTTGCTCTCTGCTTGGCACTATGGAAGGTAATGTAGATACAAAGACAAGTAAGATGTTGACTCTATCCTAAAGCTCCCAAATGATCTCCTGACACAGAATTCCATGTCTTTTGGCAACAAACTCTGGATGGTCAGGGGAGCAATCACCAGTCAAACATGTGAATACATTTTCTTTTAGGAAACCCCTAGAGATGCTTCTGGAGAAGGCAATGGCACCCCACTCCACTACTCTTGCCTGGAAAATCCTATGGATGGGGGAGCCTGGTAAGCTGCAGTCCATGGGGTCGCTAAGAGTCGGACACGACTGAATGACTTCACTTTCACTTTTATGCATTGGAGAAGGAAATGGCAACCCACTCCAGTGTTCTTGCCTGGAGAATCCCAGGGACGGGGGAGCCTGGTGGGCTGCCGTCTATGGGGTTGCACAGGGTCAGACACGCCTGAAGTGACTTAGCAACATAAGGATATATTCATTTTTAGATTCTTCCATTGTAGGTGTTTACCTGTGTTATGTGTAGTAGTTCCTATCTGTTAATCCCGAGCTCCTAATCCATCTTCCCCCCACTTTTCCCTTTTGGTGTCTGTAAGTTTGTCTTTTATATCTGTGAGTCTGTTTCTGTTTTATAAATAAGTTTGTGTCGTTTTTTTAGATTCCACATATATGTGATGTCATATGATCTTTTCTCTTTGTGTCTGACTTACTTCACTTAGTATGATAATCTCTAGGTCCATCCATATTGCTGCAGATGGCATTATTTCATTCTTCGCTGAGTAATATTCCATACTGTGAGTGTAATATTTACACACACACACACACCTCACATCTTCTTTGGGCTTCCTTGGTGTCTCAGCCTGTAAAGAATCCACCTGCAGTGTAGGATACCCGGGTTCAGTCCCTGGGTCGGGAAGATCCCCTGGAGAAGAAAATGACAACCCACTTCAGTATTCTTGCCTGGGAAATCCTATGGACAGAGGAGACTGGCTGGCTACAGTCCATGGGGTCACAAGGGTCAGACACGAACCACCACCACATCTTTATCCAATCATCTATCAAAGGACACAGGTTATTTCCATGTCTTGGCTATTGTGAATAATGCTTCTATGAAGACAGTGGTGCATGATTCTTTTCAAATTAGAGTTTTTGTCTTTTCTGGATATGTGCCCAGGAATAGGATTGCTGGATAATATGGTAACACTATTTTTAGTTTTTTAAGGGACCTCCATACTATTCTCCATAGTGACTGTATCAATTTATATTCCTGTCAGCAGTGCAGGAGGGTTCCCTTTCCTCCACATCCTCTCCAGCATTTATTGTTTGTGGATTTTTTGATGCTGTCCATGTTGACCCATATGAGATGTTATCTCACTGTAGTTTTGATTTGTATTTCTCTTACAATTAGCGATGTTGAACATCTTTCATGTGTCTGTTGGCCATCTGTATGTCTTCTTTGGACAAATGTTGATTTAGTCTTCTGCCTGTTTTTTGAATAGGTTTTTAAAGTATATATATATTGAGCTGTATGAGGTGGTTGTATATTTTGGAAATTTATCTCTTGTTGGTCATATCTTTCGCAAATATTTCTCCCTTTCCATAGATTGTCTTTTCGTATTATTGGTGGTTTTCTTTACTGTGCAAAAGCTTATAAATTTGATTAGGTCCCATTTGTTTATTTTTGCTTTCATTTCTTTTTCCTCAGGAGACTGAACTAAGAAAACATTGCTATAGTTTATGTCAGATAATCTTTTGCCTGTATTCTCTTTTAGAAGTTTTATGGTAAGAGTTGCATTTCTAACGTTCCCAGGTGGTGCTGATGCTCCTGGTCTTAGAATCACACTTGGAGAAACACTGTGTGTTAGTCGCTTAGTTGTATCTGACTCTTTGCAACCTCATGGACTGTAGCCTGCCAGGTTCCTCTGTCCATGGAATTCTCCAGGCAAGAATACTGGAGTGGGTTGCCATTTCCACTACCCTATAGAAAAAGCTATGAAAGCTAGTAGAAAATTTCTCAAAGCCAGTGATTGCGATATAATTTTCCCAGACAAATGATCTAAAAGAAACTTGAGATCTGAATATTTTTTATTGCTGATCTCATTAAGTCTTATAACATTGGGAAAGCAATATTCCCAGTTATATGAACCTGAAACTCAATCTATATACACAACCCACAGTTGCCTATGATCATGATGTACCTTTTACAAACTAATGTACTGTAATAGTCCAAGTTAGAAATTAGGGCACGTAGAGAAACTTGAAGGTTGTACCATAAAAATCAGATTCTTACTTGATGAATATCACTACTGATACAAAATTTTTTCCAACTACTTCCTCCAAGTGGGGATTACCTCTAAATACTTTGTCAGCAATTACAGACATGAGGTGGAAGGGAGACAGTTGAGAGGGACCAGCTAGACAGAATCTGTATCCCTGGATAAGGCAGAAACCACTAAGTAGTATTTTAATCAAAATCTGCCTTCTCTTCCTTGGCATCCGGCTACCCTGTTCCTCCACCTCCCTTGCAGTTAGATAGGCCCGTGGGGCTGAGATCAGGCTATGAAATGTGGACGGAAGAGCTGTCAGGCTGGGCCCAGAAAACCTTCCACAAGAAGGTCTCTTCCTTCCCTCCCGCCTCAACCCTGCTTTTGCCCCCTGGATGTGGCCACCCAGGGTGACCTTGGAAATCAGGCTTTGAGGATGGCTGAGTTGCTATCAGCCTGGGTTCTTGAATGACTGCACGGAGCAGACACACGGACTACTACCAGCATCATCATTCCTTCCACCAGTTGTACTTTAAGTGAATGAGAAATAACTATATTAAGCCAGTGATTTTTTTCCAGGTTCATCTGTTACAACTGTTAGTGTTACTCACCATCCTTGCAAACTGTTACATACTTTATTACAAAGAGAAGAAGCCATAACGATGGGAAGAGTGGTACATTTTCAAGTGGCTAACTTTTTGTCTAAATTCTGAACCTTTTTGTGCTCCTACATGTGTCTCCCTTTGATTGAAATATGAAGAGAAACCTATATATAAAAATCTTAGTTCAGAATTTAAAACTACTCATCTATCAAAGAGGCAGAAAAGACTGATTTGAGATTTTTCATTAACTTTACATTCCTCTCGCAAAACATAGCATTTGTACCAGGCAGTAGATGATGCAATATTTTAAAAATCAGATGACTCAAAGAGCCAAGAAAATGGCATGGGGGAGCATATTCTGGTGAACTATCCCTAGTTGTCAAAAGTGGATGATGTCAGTTTCTTAGAACGAAGACACCAAAGCTGACAGTTTATTTATGATCAGATTATATCTTTGTCTTCTAAATACTATAGGACAAAGTTAAAACATTATCCTGAAACACTATTTAGAATAAACAGACATTTCAATTGAATGATTTGAAAAAATTTTAGAAAAAATACATACATTTTAAATGTAACAAATAAGTGAAATAATGGATTTTTAAAGGCCGCTTCACTTAAAAACTTCATTTTACAAATAAGGAAATTTAGCCCCCCAAAAGTAAACAAATTGCTCAAGATCATGAGGAGCTCAGAGCCCTGTGTTCTATATCCAGTCAGTGGTTTCCCACCATAGTCCATTGTCTCCTGCCCATAAATTACTAACCCACTATCTTTTTTTTTTTTTCGTTCTCTGAATGTTGAGCTTTAAGCCAACTTTATTTATTTATTTTAACTTTTTTACTTTGCAATACTGTATTGGTTTTGCCCACTATCTTTAGACAAAAATAAACAAATAAACTGGAAAACCACACACCCACAACACCTCAAAATACAAACTCTTCTTTATCTTGCCTTTCTGCTTGGCACTAAAGTATTTCTGTCTGCACAAACAAACTGAAACCTTTGCAATCTCCAGGATTGGGATAGTAATTTACTAATCTTTCTATCACAGAACCTAATCCAATACTTTGCATAGAGTTCAGTTCAGTTCAGTTGCTCAGTTCCGTCTGACTTTTTGTGACCCCCATGGACTGCAGCACGCCAGGCCTCCCTGTCCATCACCAACTCCCGGAGCTTACTCAAACTCATGTCCATCAAGTTGGTGATGCCATCCAACCATGTCATCCTCTGTCATCCCCTTTTCCTCCTGCTCTCACTCTTTCCCAGCATCAGGGTCTTTTCCAAGGAGTCAGTTCTTCGCATCAGGTGGCCAAAGTATTGGAGTTTCAGCTTCAGCATCTGTCCTTCCAGTGAATATTCAGGACTGATTTCCTTTAGGATTGATTAGTCTGATCTCCTTGTGGTCCAAGTGATTCTCAAAAAGAGTCTTCTCCAACACCACAGTTAAAAACCATCAATTCTTTGGCGCTCAGCTTTCCTATAGTCCAACTCTCACATCCATACATGACTACTGGAAAAACCATAGCTTTGACTAGATGGACCTTTGTTGGCAAAGTAATGTCTCTGCTTTTTAATATGCTGTCGAGGTTGGTAATAGCTTTTCTTCCAAGGAGCAAGTGTCTTTTAATTTCATGGCTATAGTCACCATCTGCAGTGATTTTGGAGCCCAAGAAAATAAAGTTTGTCACTGTTTCCATTGTTTCCCCATCTAATTGCCATGAACTGATGAGACTGGATGCCATGATCTTAATGTTGAGTTTTAAGCCAGCTTTTTCACTTTCCTCTTTCACTTTCATCAAGAGGCTCTTTAGTTCCTCTTTGCTTTCTACCATAAGGGTGGTGTCATCTGCAAATTTGAGGTTATAGATATTACTCCCAGCAATCTTGATTCCAGCTTGTGCTTTGTCCAGCCTGGCATTTCACATAATGTACTCTGCATATAAGTTAAATAAGCAGGGTGACAATATACAGCGTTGATGCACTCCTTTCCCGATTTGGAACCAGTTCATTGTTCCACGTCCTGTTCTAACTGTTGTTCTTAACCTGCATACAAATTTCTCAGGAGGCAGGTAAGGTGGTCTGGTATTCCCATCTCTTTAAGAATTTTCCATAGTTTGTTGTGATCCACACAGTCAAAGGCATTGGTGTAGTCAATAGAGCAGAAGTAGATGTTTTTTGTTGGCAATTTGCCCTCTGATTCCTCTGCCTTTTCTAAATCCAGCATGAACATCTGGAAATTCATGGTTCATGTACTGTTGAAGCTTCACTTGGAGAATTTTGAGCATTACTTTGCTAGTGTGTGAGATGAGTGCAAGTGTGCAATAATTTTAACATTCTTTGACATTGCCTTTCTTTGGGGTTGGAATGAAAACTGACCTTTTCCAGTCTTGTGGCCACAGCTGAGTTTTCCAAATTTGCTGGCATATTGAATGCAGCATTTTAACAGCATCATCTTTAAAGACTTGAAATAGCTCAGCTGGAATTCCATCACCTCCACTAGCTTTGTTCGTAGTGATGCTTTCTAAGGCCCACTTGACTTCGCATTCCAGGATGTCTAGCTCTAGGTGAGTGATCACACCATCATGGTTATCTGGATCATTAGAATCTTTTTTGTATAGTTCTTCTGTGTATTCTTGCCACCTCTTCTTAATATCATCTGCTTCTCTTAGGTCCATACTGTTTCTGTCCTTTATTGAGCCCATCTTTTCATGAAATGTTCCCTTGGTATCTCTAATTTTCTTGACAAGATCTCTAGTCTTTTCCATTCTATTGTTTGCCTTGATTTCTTTGTGTTGATTACTGAGGAAGGCTTTCTTATCTCTCCTTGCTATTCTTTGGAACCCTTCATTCAAGTGGGTATATCTTTCCTTTTCTCCTCATTTTGCTTCTCTTCTTTTCTCAGCTATTTGTAAGGCCTCTTCAGACAATGATTCTGCCTTTTTGCATTTCTTTTTCTTGAGGTTGGTCTTGATCCCTGCATCCTGTACAATGTCACGAACCTCCGTCCATAGTTCTTTTTTTTTTTTTTTGTTAGTAGTGCTTCTTTTTTTTTTTTTTTTTTTTTTTACTTTATTTTACTTTACAATACTGTATTGGTTTTGCCATACATTGACATGAGTTTAAGCCACTCTGTCTATCAGATCTAATCCCTTGAGTCTGTTTGTTACTTCCACTGTATAATCGTAAGGGATTAGATTTAGGTCATACCTGAATGGTCTAGTGGTTTTCTCTACTTCAATTTAAATCTGAATTTGGCAATAAGGATTTCATGATCTGAGCCACGTCAGCTCCTGATCTTGTTTTTGCTGACTGTGTAGAGCTTCTCCATCTTCGGCTGCAAAGAATATAATCAATCTGATTTCAGTGTTGACCATCTGGTGATGTCCATGTATAGAGTGGTCTCTCTTGTGTTGTTGAAGGAGGGTGTTTGCTGTGACCACTGTGTTCTCTTGACAAAACTCTGTTAGCCTTTGTCCTGCTTCAGTTTGTACTCCAAGGCTAAATTTGCCTGTTGCTCCAGGTATCTCTTAACTTCCTACTTTTGCATTCCAATCCCCTGTGATGAATAAGAGATCATTTTTTGGTGTTAGTTCTAGAAGGTCTTGCAGGTCATCATAGAACCATTCAACTTTGGCTTCTTTGGCATTAATGGTTGGGGCATAGACTTGGATTACTGTGGTATTGAATGGCTTGCCTTGGAAATGAACAGAGATCATTCTGTCATTTTTGAGATTGCACCGAAGTACTGCATTTTGAATTCTTTTGTCGACTATGAGGGCTACTCCATTTCTTCTAAGGGATTCTTAACCACAGTAGTAGATATAATGGTCATCTGAATTAAATTCACCCATTCCAGTCCATCTTAGTTCACTGATTCCTAAAATGTTGATGATCACTCTTGCCATCTCCTGTTTGAGCACTTCCAATTTACCTTGATTCACCAGGTTCCTATGCAATATTGTTCTTTACAGCTTCCGACTTTATTTCCATCACCAGTCACATCCACAACTGGGTGTTGTTTTCACTTTGGCTCCATCTCTTCATTCTTTCTGGAATTATTTATCCACTCTTCTCTGGTAGCATATTGGACACCTACTGACCTGGGGAGTTCATCTTTCAGTGTCCTATCTTTTCGCCTTTTCATACTTTTCGTGGGGTTCTCAAGGCAAGAATACAGAAGTGGTTTGCCATTCCCTTCTCCAGTGGACTTTGTTTTGTCAGAACTCTCCACCATGACCTGTCCGTCTTGGATGGCCCTACACAATGTGGCTCATAGTTTTATTGAGTTAGACAAGGTTGTGGTCCATGTGATCAGTTTGGTTAGTTTTCTGTGATTGTGGTTTTCATTTTGTCTGCCCTCTGATGAATAAGGATAAGAGGCTTATGGAAGCTTCCTGATGGAAGAGACTGACCATAGGGGGAAACTGGGTCTTGTTCTGATGGGCAGGGTCATGCTCAGTTAATCTTTAATCCAATTTTCTGTTGATGGGCGGGGCTATGTTCCTTCCCTGATGTTTGACCTGAGGCCAAACTGTTGACCCATACCTACACGGAGACTCCTGGACACTCACAGGCAAGTCTGGCTCAGTCTCCCACTGGCCTCCAAAGTCAAATTCCCTGGTGGTTCTCAGTTCCTTTGCTGGATCCCCAGGTTCAGAAATCTGTTGTGGGTTCTAGAACTTAACAGTACAAGAATATCTTTGGCATAATTTTTCTGCAGTTTTTGAGTCATCTGCTCGGCAGCTCTATGGTGGGGCTAAAGCCCTCCAAGAGGGCTTATGCCACACACAGTGTGACCCAGGTCTTCTGCAGCCAGAGTCCCTGTCCCTGCGGCAGGTCGCTGCTGACCTGTGCCTCTGCAGGAGACACTCAAACACTGAAAGGCAAGTCTGGCTCAGTCTCTGTGGGGCGTCTGGGTCCTGGTGTGCATGCACAAGGTTACTTGAGCCCTCCGAGCATCTCTGGAGGGTTGGGGTTTGACTCTAAACTCGATTTCACCCCTCCTACCATCTTTTTGGGGCTTCTCCTTTATCCTTGGATATGGAGTATCTTTTTTTGATGGGATCCAACATTCTCCTGTTGATGATTGTTCAGCAGCGAGTTGCAATTTTGGAATTCTCGCAGGAAAAGATGAGCACATGTCTTTCCATTCTGCCACCTTGTTAAATCCATAGAGTAGATGCTCAGAATACATTACTTTGAATTGGATGCTAAAAGAAAAATAAGCCCATATCACTCAAATAAACTCCTTGAGTGTTATCAGTTTTTAATGCTCCTCTCACCCTACCATAGCATACAGAGTAATCTCCTTTCCATCCCCACTAATATTGCTCTGGGTCAGATCAACAGACTGGATTTTCTCTCTCAGCTCATTTCCTCCCTCTGATCCCATTACTGTAATTTCTTCTGCATGTGGCCATCTGAGTGTTTTTTTTTTTCCCTGAAACTTAAATCCAGTGAAGATTAGACCCTCTACTTAAAATGATTCAATTTGTTTATTACTTTAATATTTATGCCTAAGTCTGGGCCAGATACTCATTGGGTACTAAGGGTAAAATAGAGAACAACATAGACATGAAACCTTCTACCAGGTGCATATACTATAAGGGCAGGAGGGCACAGTTTACAACTGGCAATCCCACTGCAGTAAAGTAAGTGTTTCAAAAGGGAGAAGGCCAGGTTGCTGTGAGAACATACAGGAGAGGGCCTAACCCAGACAGCAACAGTGATAAGTGGTGGGGTCAGTCCAGTCACTCAGTCATGTCTGACTCTTTGCGACCCCAGGGACTGCAGCATGCCAGGCTTCCCTGTCCATTACCAACTCCTGGAGCTTGCTCAAACTCATGTCCATCGACCTGGTGATGCGGTCCAACCATCTCATCCTCTGTCGTCCCCTTCTCTTCCTTCCTTCACTCTTTCCCAGCATCAGGGTCTTTTCCAGTGAGTCAGTTCTTCGCATCAGGTGGCCAAAGTATTGGAGCTTCAGCTTCAGCATCAGTCCTTCCAATGAACATTCAGGACTGATTTCCTTTAGGGTAGACTGATTGGATCTCCTTGCAGTCCAAGGGACTCTCAAGAGTCTTCTCCAACACCACAGTTCAAAAGCATCAACTGTTTGGTGCTCAGCTTTCTTTATAGTATAACTCTCACATCGATACGTGACTACTGGAAAAACCATAGCTTTGACTCTATGGACCTTTGTCGGCAAAGTAATGTCTCTGCTTTTTAATATGCTGTCTAGGTTGGTCATAGCTTTTCTTCCAAGTAGCAAGCATCTTTTAATTTCATGGCTGCAGTCACCATCTAAGCCACGGGTCGGGTCCTCTGGGAGAGGTACCCATGCTGCAACATCTCAGAAGCCAGCCTTCATGGTGATACAAGCATGTGAGCCTGGGAGGACAGGGGCTCCTCCTGGGCCTGTGTAGCATTGCCAGCAGGATGCCTGGCATGGAGGGCCCCCAGTTCCTGGATGGAGAGTGGGGAGCCCCTGTCTTTATTACAGAGTTCTAAGAATTTCCAAGGAGTGTACATTTTAAAAGGACACCCCCCCCATCCCCTTCCCATCCATCCTACCAAGAGGGCCACGGCAGAATTGGGGAGGTCAGAGAAGTATTTTTGTAGGATACAGCCATTATGCCAAAATTGGGAAAGAAAAAAGTTAGTCAAGAGAAGACAGACAAGAGTGTTCCAAGAATGGTATGTACAAAGATGAGAAGAATGTATGACTGTCTCGCTGACCTAAATAGAAGATCAGTGTGGTCAGGGAGTACCTAGGTAAATATGAATCTGCAGAGAATAAGAAGACCAGATTATATAGGATGTTTCAACAGGATTAAAGCCTTTGGGCTTTATATAAAGATATTGGGGATATTGAAAGATTTTAAGCAAGGGCAGTACCATTACTGGATTTGAGTTTTAGAGTTTCAGAAAAATCACTCAGGGTGAAATGCAGTTAATTGTAGGATGCACTTTAATCTGAGTTTAGTTGCAGATAAAATAAACCGTTGTAACTAAAACAAACAGAAGCAGTCTGAAAATGATTGGAAGAGCCAAATCTAGGCTGAGTTTCTGGGAAAACCTTCCAGAAAAACACTGCAGAACTTGACTGCCAGGGAGCTACTATGTCTGCAATAATCAGTGAGCTGGAATGCTGAGAAGCTGTCTCCATCACTGCTAGCTTCAGGCCTATACTGCCTCTGCTGTAATCGAGAAATAAAAAATCTGCTGCTAGCAAAGTAGATGCCATGGGTCTACCTTCTTTACACTCCTGTGGCTAGAGACTGGACACTGGACTCCCTCTACAACTGCTCCTGAAAGTCAGATGCTTCCCTAACCATGCTAGTCAGCAGCAATAGGAGAGGTGA
The DNA here is from genome assembly GCF_032405125.1 of Capricornis sumatraensis. Lineage (NCBI taxonomy): Eukaryota > Metazoa > Chordata > Mammalia > Artiodactyla > Bovidae > Capricornis > Capricornis sumatraensis. The sequence goes on along the minus strand of NC_091092.1, from coordinate 131,662,253 downwards.
GGCCCCCGCCTCTTCATGATCTGTTACTTCCCCCTTCCAGGTATTGCATAGGTGCACCTGATTGTTGGAATCTTCTGGAAGGAATACTGAATATCAGGAGCACTGATATTGAGCAAGCAGATCCACAGTGTCCACTGCAGGGGTCAAGACTGGTGGCTGAGAGAGCAATTGGGAAGCTATTAAATAATTCACATGAGAGGTGGAGGCAGCTTGAACAAGGAATAAAAAGAAAGAATTGATTAGAGAGAGTTAGGAGGTAGGTTGCTTTGATCCCAGTGTAGGGGAAGTGAGTGTAAAGTCAAGGATGCCACTGGGGGATGTTTCCCTGAGAGACAGATCTCAGGAGGAAGGCAGACTGGTGGTGAAATAATGAACTCGTTTTTCATCCTCTAAAATCAGATATCTGTGGGGCCTCGAAATGGACAGTGGGAGTTGCTGATTTAAATCTGAAGGCTCAGGAGTAAGGTTAGGGCTGAAACTAGAGGTTTGTGAGTCATCAGCATAGAACTGGTAAATTAAGCTGAGTAGGAGGATGAGGTCACTCCAGAAGATTGTGTACAACAATAATATATTTCTTTTAAAAAATACCATGAAAGACAGAATTATAAGGCTATTTCCATGATGTTATGTTAGTTTACCTGGCCAAAGGGAGTTTTCAGATATAATTAAGGTTACCAATCAGTTGACAAAGTAGAGATATTATAAAACTGGGCCTGACTTAATCATATGGGACTTTTTTAAAGATGGGATTTTTCTCCAGCTAATAGAAAAAGAAATCAGAGAAATTTGAAGCATAAGAGGGATTTGATCAGAGGGAGTTCTTCATTGATGAGATAGAGGAGCCCACGTGGCAGGACCTGAGGATAGCTTCTAGGAGGTGGGAGTGAACCCAGCTGACAGCCAACCAAAAACAGACCTGTCTTATGGCCACAAGGAACTGAATTCTGCCAACAACCTGAATGAGCTTGGAAGAGGACTCCAAGCTCCAGATGAGAATGCAGCCCCAGCCAACACCTTAACTTTAGCCTTGTGAGACCTGAGCAGAGGACCCAGCTAATCTGGACTCCTGACCCACAGAAGCTGAGAGAAAATAGATGGATGTTGTTTTAAACTGCTAAGTTTGTGTAAGTTTATTATAAATTAATTACTTATTCACATACCCAGGACACAGCTCAGGAACACTAACTTTTAGGGGGCAGGCAAATGAAAAGCCTCAGAAGAAGACTGAGAAAGAGTGGTCAGAAGCATAGGAGGAGATTGAGAAGTATGTAGAGTAATGAAGCTAAAGAAGAGATCCTGATAAGGAGAAAGTTGCTGAATGTGCCAGATATTGCTGAGAATTCAAGAAGAAATAGAAAAGGCTCATCAGATTCAAAAAAGCCATTTGCTTGAAGTGATGTGTGGAAACACCCTGAGCACATAGAGGAAAAAGTGGAAAGGGAGAAGTGAAGATGGCTCTCTTGGGAGAGAGAGCCAAATACATCTTTGTATTTACAATACAAATACATCTTTGTATTTAAAGAGGAAGAAAGAGAGCTGGAGAAGGGGGGATGGCATCAAGTTTGAGGTGCTCTTATTGCTTCAGGAGGGAGAGCCATATTGATGGGTAGGAGTTAGTAGAGAGGAAAAGGTTGAAGATATGGGGGGAAGGACTAAATACTAGTCCTACAAGGATGCTGTGAGGGAGGTGATGCAAGCCAGACAGGGTATAGGCTAAATAAGAGAAGGGATATTTTTTCCATTTTGTTCAGATCAGCGAATGGTGGGAGAGAAAAGGATGCCAGCAAGCACATACTTTGGTGGTAGGGAAGCAACTTCTTCCCCTCTGACATAGAGGCGGAGGGCAGATTATCTGCAGGTTTCTCCCAGAGACCTTGGAGAACTGGAGAGAGGATCCTGGAGCAATGTGAACAGATCACTGAGGGCGCTGAGTGTGCAGTGGAGATGAGATCTGTGGCTGGGTCATTCTGGAATTAGGTGCTTTGGTGGAGGGTTGAGATTTGCCTGATGGCTGAGAGAGAAGGACAAAACACTGAAGTGGAATTCAAGCTAGAAAAGGAGAGCCATTCCCAAGCAGGGAGTTTTGGGGCAGGAGGGAGGTGGTGGACGCTGATATGATAGAGCAGAAGGAGGCAAAGTGATGGAGTCAGTGGAAGAGGAGGACCCTGTGCACACCAGGGCCAGGTTAGAATTAGAGCAGCTGAGTGAGCCAGCTGGAAGTGTTGGGAGTCGTGTTCTGAGATAGACCTGTGAGGGCATTGTTTTAGAGGTGGGGAGGTGGGAGGTTGGGTGGAAAATGTAACAAATAAAGGTGGAGTGGTGGCCAGGTAGAAAGGAGGCAAAGGTCACTGGAGCAGAGAAGACCCAGGAAGGGACTCACTTGATTGACTGATGCTGCTGCTGCTAAGTCACTTCAGTCGTGTCTGACCCTGTGCAACCCCATAGACGGCAGCCCACCAGGCTCCCCCGTCCCTGGGATTCTCCAGGCAAGAACACTGGAGTGGGTTGCCATTTCCTTCTCCAATGCATGAAAGTGAAAAGTGAAAGTGAAGTCGTTCAGTCGTGTCCGACTCTTTGCAACCCCATGGACTGCAGCCTACCAGGCTCCTCCATCCATGGGATTTTCCAGGCAAGAGTCCTGGAGTGGGGTGCCATTGCCTTCTCTGGTTGATTGATGAGTAGTAGGTTATCTATGTGGATGTCAAAGTTGTTCGGGATGGTAGCAAGACCTGATGGAAAAGGTGACAGTGATCCAGTTGCTAAAGACTCCAAAGAAGGAGTAGTATATAATGGCAGCAGGAGGAGTAGGGTGTGATTAAAAAAAAGAAGTTTTTATTGAGACATAATTCACATGTCACACAGTTCATCCATTTATAGTATACAATTCAGTGGCTTTTAGTATATTCACAGAGTTGTGCAACCATCACCACAGTCAATTTCAAAACATTCTCCTCACTCCAAAAAGAAACTCTACACCCCTTAGTCATCATCTCCAATCTCCCCAGCACTCCCCCTTCGCTACCACCCAACCCCTGGCAGCCACATCTGCTTTCTGTCTAAAGATTTACCTATTCTGACCATTCAGTATAAACAGAAGCGTATCATGGGTGGTTCTTCGTGTCTGGCTTCCTTCACTTAGCATAGTGTTTTCAAGGTTCATCCATGTTGTGGCAGGGTTTCATTTCAGAGCACGATTTTAATGGCTGGAAAGAGCCTCAAAAGAGTTCGGGGGAGGATGCAAGGCAAACACTTGCCTGTACGCAAAGTCAACTCTGGTCATTGACATTCAGCTTTGAAATTGTTATAAGTACATCTCTTCCTTCTCTGGGGAGTATCTAAGTCAGTATTAAACACTCATGCTTGCTTTTTCCCTCCCACCCCCAGCAGTAAACATAACCAGAAGTCTTGCTTAATGACAAAAACTGAGTCAGTCATTGTTGCTTCATGTTAACTACTTGCCTAAGAAACATTCATCTTATAGAGGAGATAATGAGCAAAACTGGCAATGCCTTAATAAGCTCAAAATTAAGCCTACATAATGTTGAACAAAATATAAGAATCAGCAGAAAAAGTTTTTTCTACTTATTGATCATTAGTGTTAATGAGAACAGCAGCAAGTGGCTTTGTTGTTCACTTAGAAAGTATGAAAACAAGGTAAGCAAGCAATTAGGAACATTAATGCGAGGATTCAGTTTTCATCGTGTTAATGGAATAATTTATTTTCTAACCTATTGACCTTAGAAGCCCTCAACAGCTTTATCTTCTCTGGTCTTTGGATAATTTTTTTTTAACCATGTTGGAAACTGAAACTGCAAAAATGGGATCAGAGCCTACTAAAAGCAATAAAGCCGAATGAATGCATCAACCTCCGGAAAATGTCAATTACAAATAAGCAGAAGGGACTGTTATCTGTATGAAGGGACTAGAGCCCCTTATTAATAATGGTACAGGAAGTAATCCAAGAGACTAAATGTGCTGGTGAGAGGGGCTAAGGCTCTCTGAGGAGCTCAGATTGTAAAAGACACATAAAAACCTGGGAAGAGGGAGGTAGGTAGTAATCAAAGACTCAAACCACAAGAACAGCACAGAGCTATAACACTAATGCAAGAAAGACCAGCTAGAGAGAACTGAAGCTTGCTGAAGGGTATTTGAATTTGAAGGTTCACTGATGCAGTGGAATCTCTTTTGTTTGCCCAGCATCTCTCACTCCTTCTAAAAACAGTACCCTTATTCTTTAGGGAAACTATTCTCTCCCCATACCACCATCACTCCCATTCCAAGGATGCAAACTAAAAATGCAAATCTTCAGGTTGGGACACATCACATCTGAGATTATGAAGACAATTTTTAAAAGAGATTCTTAAAATATCATCTGCAATCTATGTTTCCTATAGATTAGAAATAGAAGTGCTTCCTGAAGACAGGAGATGGACAAATGTCTTGGTTTTCAAAACTGGGAGATGGTGTAGTAGTCTAGTGTTAATCGCTCAGTCATGTCCGACTCTTCGCGACCCCATGGACTATGGTCATCCAGGCTCCTCTGTCCATGGGACTCTGCAGGCAAGAGTACTGGAGTGGGTTGCCATTTCCCTCTCCAGGGATCTTCCCAACCCGGGGAGATGGTAGATGATGCAAATATTAACAGGATTTCAATATTTACTCTCTGTTAAGACCATCATATGGGTGATGCGTGAACTCCCAAAGAGAGAAGAGGTGATCCTTAAAGAACCCAGCACAAATTCACTAAGAAGAGATAGCCTGACAGGCCTTGCTTTCTTTTGTTATATGTTTATTAGATGAGTAGATCAAAGGAATCCTGTGGACATAGAGTTTCTGTGCTTCTGCAAGGCATTTTTCAAACACTTCTGTGGCATCCTTCCTGAAAAGAGGGAGAAATTATTGGATGGAGGATTGGATAATTTAACAGCATAATCATTCTATTGTAAGAAAGCTGATTAATGGACCTCTGTCAAATCTGGCAAATTTTGTTGAAAATCTGTCTTGAACAGGGTTGCTTTACTATCATGATCCTTTTTAAGTATCTGGATATGGGCTGAATGGACCTGGTTATCAGTGTATAGAGAACAAGAATCTGGGAGAGAGTGTGAATAAATTGTGTGAATAAATCAGATGACAAAGCAGATTCCAAATTGGCGTCAGCCCAGGAATGATGTATCAGCTAGTATCTTTTGCAAAAAGGCAGGGTAAATATGTAAATAAATGGTCATCTCTATTAAAAGTTTAATGGACAAGTTTTAGTGTTCTATCCTTGGAACCAAAGTTGAGGATGTAGGGAGAACTTGCTAAATAGCAGCATGTTGAAAAGAAGACTTAGGGATGTTAGTGGCCTTAAGCCAATACAAGCCAAGAGCATGATAAGGCTATAAAACAAAAGAAGAAAAAAGAAGAAGAAAAAAAAACACACCAAAGGAATATTGGGCTGTTTAAGTAGAAATACAGTATTCTGACTGTTCTGGGCTTTTGATAATCAATCTTACTAAACTTTGATTTATTATGTTCAATTCTGGGAAATATATTTCATGAGGGACATAGACCAACTTCAACTCCTTCCCCTAGCAGTCCTATCATAGAGTACTGTAAATCATGGTATATGAGCAACAGCTGAAATGAGTGAAGATGGTTAGCTCAGGGAATAAAATAGGGGCAAAAGGATGGCTCTCTCACAACATTGAAAGAGCTGGAACATAAGACAGAATTCTCTCTACTTTCAAGAGGAAAATGAGCATTGACAGATAAAAGTTATTGGGGTAGTAGATTTCAGATAAAATATAAACAAGTAACTACTAATAATTAAGAGTCTGGAATCAAAGTAGGTGAGTTCCCAGTTGTTGGAGATATTCAAACAAATGACTTGGCAGAGGGGACTCCTCTGTTATATGAAGGGTTGAATGCTCAGAACCTTAAAGGCTTTTTTTTTCAATTTAGGCATCCAGAAAATCCTACCTCCAGTCAGTTGTTTGGGGATTTGTGGGTATGTGTTTTGATGTTGTTTCTCTCCATCCTAAGCAGAAATGAGATGTTCCTGATCTATGTATCAGAAGTCTAGAATATACAGGCACAAATAGGGTAAAAGGCCAGTGTCAATAATTTGTTTTGGCTCTCCCCTATAATGCCCAACCCACAGGCACTCAGTGAAGAGGCTCTTTTTCTGAAGCTTCTCTGTATTTCTCATGAAGATGCTTTCTCACTTTATATCTCATTTATATTCGTGATGTAGCCTTGCATTGAGGTGATTTCTCTCCTTCAAGTGCTTTCTTTTTGCTTGTGGATATCTCCTAATTTAAGAGTGAAGAATTGTGTGTTTGTACTCTAAAGAAACTGCGCCTCCATACTATGATTTCCATCATTGTAAATTTATGTTAAATAAAAATATTTTCCTAATTCTCATCCTAGTCTCTCTCCAGTAGGACTTTGATTTGAAAAGTACTTGGTATTTGACACAAAAGCTTAGAAGAGCTTTTCAGGGCACAATAGAAAACATAAGACTTGCCCTACCAACCCAAACAGCCTCAGGCTTTAAATCCTGGCTTTTTCTGGGTCCCTTAGTCAGTTTGCTTAATTTTTCAGAGACAAAGTTTCCTCATCTGTTAAAGGAGGTCATTAATATATATTTCAGGAAGTTATTTTGAAGGTGAAATAAAGTATGCTAATAACTTATCATAATGCTTAGTAGGTAGTAGATATACCATGGAATATGAATACTATTATTAATTTCTTACACAGTAACTTTCCAATAATCCTCAGCCTCCCTTAAAGTAACATGTCTAAGTTAATTTCTTAACACTATAATATTTGTATATTAAAAAATTTAAAAAAAAATTTAGTGCCGGTTGTCCGTCTCTTTCCCTAACACAGTCATTTAACTACAGCTAAAATGTCCTAACTTCATAATTATTTATAGGTTTGTGAGAAAAAAAATTTTGTGCGATGGTAACCAAGTCCAACACATGTCTTTATTATTAGCCTCGACTTTTTCTACTACTGGTTCTGCGGAAAGAAGCTATAGTTTTCCCAAAACGCCTTGCCTAGAGCAAAGCAGTTGCAGGGTTCAACCAAGCCCAGGGCACTGATTGTTTCCTTCCTGTACTTTGCAGAAATTGGCCTCCTCTGTTTGATTTGAAGTCATGAGTCTGGATCACAGTGAGTGGTACACTCTGCTTAATGAATCATTAGTAGAACAGAGAAAAGAACAGACTCAATTACATGCTGGGTTGGTTAACCAGCCTTTCCCTGAACATTGCCCTGATCCAGCCTACGCTGAAACAGGGAGGCTTTTGTATTAACAACGACTCCCTCGCCAGTAGTTCTATCTGTTGAACCTAAGACCCATATTCTACATTCTTGATTGATTTTAATCTGACTTGGCAGCTTTCTTAAGTACTGCAGCCATCTGAAAGCAAGAATAATGAGGGCTTTGTACAAACAGCGTAACTGCTGGGTTCCAGGCCTCCTTTCCCCCTTGCTGTCTTCTTGACCACATGCTCCATGACCTACAGGTGTCAAACTCTGTGTGATGGCCCTCGGGGTCAGACTCTTGGGGCTTGCTCAGAAGGTGATAAGCCCAAGAACTAAAGGGAAGAGAATGGGGCAGATAAATGATTAACAAATAATCAAGTGATAATAAGTGCTACCCTTCTCTCCCTCATATCTGGTGCTCCAGCCTTAGAATATTAAAGTTCTTTGAATGAGAACTCAGTGACTCTGAACACCTGCGGAAGCCTTCCTTGGCCTTCAGAAAACCTCAGCTCTTATCACCTCTTCATTCCCTAGGTTGTAGTCTCTCCTATGACCTACTCTGACTAGTCTGGAAGCTACTTACAAGCAGGGGCCATGTCTTTTCATTTTCCTTAGTTCAGAGACTTAACACAGTGCCTGGCATATAAAAATTTCTCAATAACTCCTGGCTGATTGACTGAACGGGTCAGGGGAGAGTTGAAGGCCAATCTCGATTTATTACATAAATAAAACAGCCCCCGTCATATCCTAGCAGAGCCAGACAACCCAAATATAAACACATAAATCTGTCAAGTGGTGAGGAGTGCCAAGAGGTGAAGGGAAGAGAGTGAGAGAGGGAGACACACAATAAGCAGATAAACAAATAGGTCAGAAGGTGATAAATAGGGAGAGAGAGAAATGTCAGAGAGGGGTCTCAGGAATCTCTATATACACTGGTTGGGAAATGCCTCTCTGGCAAAGTGATATTTGAGCGCAGAGTTGAAGAAAGTGAGGCAGTGAACCAGTAGAATCCAGGAGGTAAGCTTTCCAGGCAGAGAGAACAGAGACTGCCAGATCTTAGAGTTCAGCACGAGGAAGCAAGCCATATCTAATGTAAGGAATTGGAAGGAGACTAGTATGTCTGGAGTGAAGTGAATGAAGAGGATAGTGATGAGAAGTGAGATAAAAACAACATCACCACCACCACAGAGACAAAAGGTGCAGGATGTATTGGCTGTAAGTGCTGGGCAGGCCTGGATGAATGTGATAAACCCTCAGAGAAAACTTAAAAATGAGACCCTAAATTCCTGTGGTTGGGGAAGAGGAGAAAAGCCAGAGGAATGGAAGGGCGTGGGGTGGGGTGTAGGGAGAGTCCTAATTCTGAAAAAGGAGACAGTGCCAAAAATAACAGCCTAGTATACTTGATGTTACTCCCAGGTAACTGACTACGATATTCAAAGAATGATTTATAAGCACCCACACAGGAAGTGAGTGAACTGTGGGAGCTAGGATGGTGGGGTCACAAAGAACATCACATAAGTTATCAGACTTCCTTTCACTTACACCTTCATGAATGATATTAAGCCGGTTGATCAAAGTAATGTAGTACAAATCATGTACAGAGATTTCTGCAAAGTATTTGGCAAGTTCTTGATATCCTCATAGATGAGATGGATAGACATGCTCTGAATGGTCACCTTGTTAGTTGGCTTTGTTCTCTTTTATTAGTTTCTTTTTTTTTAAGTGTGGTACTAAAATACACATAATATAAAATTTACCATTTTGAAGTATACAGTTCAATGGTATTAAGTACATTCACAATGTTGTACAACTGTCACTACTCTTTAGTCCTAGAACTTTTTCATCACCCCAGAAGTAAACTGCTATTCTTCTCCACTTTCCCCTACCCCCATTCCTGTGCAGTCACTAATCTGCTTTCTGTGTCTGTGAGTGTGCTTATTCTGAGTGCTTTGTATAAATGGAGTCATATAACATGGTCTTTTTTATCTGGCTTCTTTCACCTAGCATCACGTTTTCAAAGTTCATCCATGTTGTAGCCTGTATCAGTACTTCATCTGTTTTAATAGTTGAGTAATGTTATATTAGATTTTGTTCACCCATTCATCAGTTAATGGAAATTAGAGTTGTTTCCACCTTTAGGCTATTGTGAACAATACTGCTCTGAACATTTGTGAACAATTTTTATTTGAACACGTGTTCTTAATTCTTTTGGGTATATACCTAGGAGTGGAATTGCTGGGCTATATGGAAATTCTGTCTTTAACCTTTTGAGGAACTATTGAACTGTTTTTCACAGCAGCTGCTCTTTCCATGGGAAGCGTTAGAGGCAGGGTATAGTGGGAAGCACCAAGGGTTGGCTCTAGGAGGACTCTGCTCCTCTTTACTTCTAGAGAAGTTAAGAAAGGCAAGAGGTACCACATCAGGAGAGCATCATCAGGAATTAGGAAGACTTGTATTAATGGTCAGCAGAATGGCCTTGCTGAAGTGAGACTCATCCTTATCTAGGATGTGAAGCACCATAAAATTTGCACACTGCAAATGCTTCTCATCTGAACACCTTGAGGTCTTTCTTATGAGACAGTGTGTTACTCAGCTCCCTGAGGGAAGGCCCAGGCCCATCCAGCAGACTATCCGTCTCTTGAAATGGCAAACTGATCAAATTTTCAGGTGACATCCAAATGGAAGGATTTAGAATCAGGATTTTGAAAGACTGAAGCAAGCAGGAAAGATGAGTTAAAACCTAACCAGATGATATTTATTTGTGTGTGTGTGTGTATTTTTTTAATTTTGCAAATAACATCAGTGGGTCAGATGGGTCACCTGTAGAAAAAAATCGGAAATTTTCTTTATGTGTGTGTGTGTGTGTGTGTGTGTGTATTTATTTATGGCTGCACTGGGTCTTTGTTGCTGCATGTGGGCTTTGTCTAGTTGTGGTGAGGGGAGCTACTCTTTGTGGTGCACGGGCTTCTCAATGCGTTGGCTTCTCTTGTGGAGCGTGGGCTCTAGGCTCACGGGCTTCAGTGGTTGCGGCACATGGACTCAGTAGTTGTGGCTCACTTGCTGTAGAGCACCTGCTCAGTAGTTGTGGTACATGGGCTTAGTTGCCCTGAAACATATGGGATCTTCCTGGATCAGGGATCAAACCCTCGTCCCCTGCACTCGCAGGCAGACTCTCAAGCACTGGACCGCCAGCAAAGCCCAGAGATTTCCTAGGCCAGTTAACACAACCAGTCCATCCTAAAGGAAATCAGCCCTGAATATTCATTGGAAGGACTGAAGCTGAAGCTGAAACTCCAATACTTTGGCCACCTGATGAGAAGAACTGACTCATTGAAAAGACCCTAATGCTGGGAAAGATTGAAGGCAGGAGAAGGGGACGACAGAGGATGAGATGGTTGCATGGCATCACCGACTCAATGGACATGAGTTTGAGTAAGCTCTGGGAGCTGGTGATGGATAGGGAGGCCTGGCATCCTGCAGTCATGGGGTCGCAAAGAGTTGGACACGACTGAGCGACTGAACTGAACCGAACCGAATATATATTTTAACCAGGGTTAATTTTAAGGATTTAGTTTTTCCTTCAGAGAGTAACAAAAGCTAGGAAGAATAAATGCCTGTTTAAGAAAAATCAACATGACAATAACTGCTAGTGCTAGAGGCTACCCAGGTAGCCTGTTGAAGAATGCACTAAAAGTGCCTGGATTTATTTCCAACATCTCATAACAGATTAATATTAAAATTTCAGTAATCTTCTATATTGACAAACTCAAAAACCACTGGTTACCAAATATTTTGCTTGATGTACTGATATCTCTCTTTCTTAGGAGCACTTTCCCCCCAGGTGCCATACCTAATGCAGTTAATGAGTGGAGTGTGTACAGGAGAGTGGGAGTAGGAGTAGAAAAAGTTCAATGTAGACACCAAATCAGAAACTGTATTATTCCAGAGTCAACTTCCACACCATTGATTTTTTAAAACGAAAATCCATCAAAATGCTTATATAATACTTTTTATATTTAATATCATTAGAGCACCAAAGAACAAGACAATTGCGTTCTAAAAAATTACAAAAAAGTAAATCATAGAATTCCATTCAATTTTTAACTATGTATAGTATTTATGAATCCACAAATTGCAGATGAAAAATAAGAAAAAGGTAATAAACATGATTTGTTTCTAACTGTGAAACATGCGTTAGAAAATTCAAATCTGCTCTTGCAAAATCTTTTTCACCAGATTTTCTCCTGAGGGCCTGGGCATACTTACAGATTTCCAGATAAAGAATGCCTCATAAGACTTGAATTTTCACAACTGACTTGATTTTGACAGTCTTAGCTGATATCAAAGGACTTAACTCTTAGCCAGACCCAGAAAAAAATCTGCATGAAGTGACATAGGAATATCTGTGTTCCAGTCCTGTTATAGTCACCACCGTTTGTAACCTTCACCTGATTTAAACTTAAATCTTTTGTCTTGCATCGTTCTTTCAACTTACAAACAGCAGTAGGAGAAAGGGAGCTGGTAAATAAAACATCCAAGAATATTATAATTTCCAAGTGTTGAAAGAAAGCTCATCTGAACATTACAGCAGGAATGATTTTAAAGTAATGTTTGCTGTTTGCAAACACAAACAAGTATTCTGTGTTATGTGGTAGTGTTTGAACTTTAAGTTAACTGATTACTTAAAACTTTTCAGAACCATAAATTCATATATCACAAATACATCTACCCTAGCAAAGAGAAAAACAGAAGTTGTTCCATAACCCAGAGTAAAATGTAAATGCCTCATCTGGATAAGATGACATCTTCATGAGCAACACTCATAAAATTCAAGTCAATGTGGGGCCATAGGAAGATTCTAAAACAACTCAACTGAGTCTCAGACAGTCCTCAGGTAGGAAATACCAAAATTGGAGTCTCTATTAATTTCAGTACAATCCATTTCAAACACTTTTTTCCTCTTAAAGTTACTTGCAGACTAGAATGATAGTGTTTGGTAAGTTATAAAAATAAATGCAGATAAGGGCAGTCATCCCAATAAACAGCATTTTTGGAATGCTGGTAACAAATAATCACCTCTTTTAGATTATATGCCTCAAAGGAGATGTGAATGCATTTTGAGTTTTTCCCAAGAACTGATTTCCATTTACAATCCAAAAGCCAATGGTAAAGATGAAAAGTTCCAAAGAAAAATGTTGAAAAGAGCATTACACCTTTCTGCTTCCCCAAGATAAATGTCGTATTAATTTAGCACAGGAAAATGGGTGAATATATGCACTTACTACATTTTACTGTTTTGCAGTCTGTCCTAAGCCTGTAGTAGTAATTAGCATCATGATCAAGAACACTACTACTGTTTCAATTAATATGTGAACATCTCCCTACTATTATTATCAAGAATAGAAATGTTAGACTACAGACAGAGCCCAACCCGTTGCTCTCCCCAGTTTGACACAGAATGTTCCAGTAGGGATTGGTGGCTAAAACAGGAATTGTTTATGTATTTGAGGAACCATGACTATACTAAGAAGGTCAAATATGCAGTCACTAGCAAATCCACCTTCTCCCTGAGGGCAGGCAATGGATTAAGAAAAAAAGCTCTGGAAGTTCAAGGCTTCAGTTGTGGATATTAGAGTTTAGACATTTTAAGAAATCTTCTAAATTTTCTTGAAAAGTAAATATATAACTAAAAGAACCTTACTTACATGGTTCATGTGGTACCTCTCATATAAACTTGAAACTTTTTATCTTGTTTTTAAGGAAATGCTTTGAAATTCCTTAAAATACAAATAATAGAAATTCAACCAGCGGCAAAAAGATCCAAATTGTAGAGAAAAGATGGCAATTCTACTGAAAAGGAGCCCTACTTTTCTGTGCAAGGTGGCCAGCCCTGACTCAGCACAGATGGGACAATAATAGCTTAAATTGAATTCTTCTACTGCAGGATTATCCATTTCATTAGGGATTTAGATTCAGAGAGAGAGCTGTGCATTTTTGCTCATTCCTGTTCTCAAAATAATAATATCCTTTCCTCAAGCCAGTCAATTTTATTTAAAGTTTTCTATAGTTGAGACTGCTGTAAGCTATAATACCCAGCAGAATCTTTAGAAATGGCAAAGGTATATTACTTTTTATGGTGCAACCCCAATGATCTCCCCCTTTCTATCTCATTTTTATTTAACTTACAAGAACACATAAAAAATGTTGAATTTCCATGTTATCCCTAGTCTGTGACCCATGTTAAATTGTATTTACCTCAGTGAAAAATGTTTCCACAACATTTTTTGACATATAATTTTATGTAATGAAGCATGAATGACTATTCACGATAAAAGTTTAAAAAAAAAAAAACCCACACTAACATTGTTGCACTAATTGATTGAGAATCCACTATATAAAACAATAGAATTATTTCTAATATTTGCTTGAATTGTCCATTTTTCTTATGAAGAACACACAGAGTCAAGAATGGGCAGAGTGTTTGTATACAGGGAAAAGTTAATCTATGCCTGTCTTTATTATGATAATGGAATACTTTACTCTCAAGAAATGAAAGAGAATTGTATCCATCTCCAATTCCCCTTGTGATGGTGTTAGGGAATGTTCTCCTTTAGTGATCAAAATGAGAGTGTGAAAGCTCTTCGTAAGCTATAAAGTAAAATTCATATATAAGTTAGTATCATTGTTGGCCTAATGCTTATTTGTATCTGAGGCTAAAATGAAACACTTGGAGGTTATTTCCTGTCTGGTTCTTCCAAAGCAGATCCTGAGACTAGGATTTGGGTGCAGGGAGTAAACAGGGGACGTGACCTCAGGGAGCATAAGTGAGGGAGTGGGGACTTTTGGACGGCGAGGGAGAAGTAAGCAAAAAAGGCTGAGTTAAGTCCCTGGCCCTTCGTAGATGCCCTGCACCACTGAGCTCATGCTGAAGGTGCTAGTGAAGCCCTGGGGCAGAGATAGAAAGAGACATGGTGGTTGCTGGAGGTGAAGAGCTGTCAGCAGACTGTCTTTCCCAACAGCTGCAGATGACCCAGGCCCTGCCAGGGGGACATGGCTCAGGGCATTTGCAGTGTGTGCTGAGAAGGCAACCGTCATACACAGGCTCAGAAGCAAAGTCAAGAGCAGGCTTCCGGAGTCTGATTTGTGCTGTCTATCTTGGTCCCAGGCCGATCATAAACACTTTGCATGGGTGAAGCATTCTAGGTGAAATTATCCTCAGTTTCCTTTAATACTGTGTATTGGTGCCACTATTAGCTATTTTTAGATGTTGAGATTGAAGTGCTGTCCAGCCTCTGCTAGGTTTCATGAAATTTATTGATATGGTTTGGGAGGCAACACATTCTAGTACAATTTGTTTTAAGCCTGGATTCTCATTAGAATCATCCAAGGAGATTTGAAGGAAAATACTGGCCCCACCCCCATTTAAAATGAGGATCTCTAGATGTGGGGCCCAGGTCTTGGGGTGTGTGTGTGTGTGTGTGTGTGTGTGTATAACCTCTCCAGATGATTTTTCTTTGCAATGAAAATTTAAATCACTTGGTAATGAAAAGAATGTAGCTTTGGAAAAACTTTGAAATCAGGTAGCCTTATGTAGAGAATGCAACCACTCCACTAAGCAGCTGTATAGAATTCTGTAACATATCTTCTCTGGGCTCAGTTTCCTCATTTGTAAAACAAGGATACTATATCTATCTCACAGACTTCTCTGAGAATTAAATGGATGCAAAAAAAGCCTACTCTTGTGCCTGGCACACTGTTGGTGCTTAATAAATGTCAGTTCTCACCTTCCCCGTATTGTCAAACTTGCTCTGAAAACTACTTCTGTGTCTCCATACATTGGAAAATGAAAATTAAGTTTTCACATGTAGATAGAGAAGGTGAGAGCTGTAAGAACAAATGGAGGAGAGCAGGATTGGATTGTTACACTGTCAGAAGTTGAGGAAGGAGAATGTACGAAAAGAATAAACAACTGACTGAAAATGGAAACAAGAAAACCACAAACCAGTTAAAATACAACTGTGCAATGGCTTCTTCTGGAACAAATTTAGGTTGGCATGAGAGCTAGTCCCTGCCAGGATAAGTGGATACTGTGGTGACAGGCCTTGCCCTCATAAGTGTCTGTATGGAGTTGAAGTCCCAAGTGGAAATACCTTCAAAGCACAGGTAAAATGTTTACCAGGAAGCCTTTATAGCACTCTGTGCTGTGCTAAGTCACTTCAGTCATGTCTGACTCTTTGTGACTCCATGGATTGTAGCCCACCAGGCTCCTCTCTCCATGGGATTCTCCAGGCAAGAATACTTGAGTGGATTGCCATGGCCTCATCCGGGGTTATAGCACTCTAGGTTAGGCTAAGTAGCCTCTTCTGGGTTTCTTGGGTTACCTTTAAATTAGCATTCTGTATTATATTCAGAGTAACTATTTGTGTGTTGACTAGAAGACTCCATTTCTTTGAGGCAGGGCTATGTTCTTTCATTGACAATACTCGGTAAACAATTTAATTCAACCATTATCAAACTAAGTGAAAACAGAGCCCAGAAACACATGTCAAACTTTGAGATTGTCTCTCGCAACAAGTGGCAGCCTTAATGCCTTCCCCTTTGTTTCAAGAATGCTGAGTTTGTCCAAGTACAGAAGAGTTTAAGGAGAGACAAAGTGTGCACCTGTTTTGCTTCCATAAAGAATACCTGTCTTAAAATGGTGACAGTATTGCATAAGAAGGCAGAGCAAAGAGTTACAAATAAATGGAGCTGAGACTCTTACTACTGAACTTTATTAGTTGTGTGAGCCAGTTCTGAGTTGGGGTTTCTGTGTCTCGAAAGCCAAAGTTTCCAAGTAAATATGGTTGTTTTGGGTAAAGACAGGATCGAAAGGCAATCTTTTGACCCTCTGCTCAGCCAAATAAGAAAGAGCCCTGGGCAAAGAGTTGGGCATGACTGAGCAACTAACACTTTCACTTTGGGCCTGGAACCCTTCCTTACCAAGAGGTTAAGAGCCCACATAGCCCATACTGGTCTTTCTGTCTTGTATGGAGTATCTTTCCCTGTTTTATGCTCACAGAGTGTTGATGGTGCCTAAGTATGTATATTAATGGCCCACAGGCAGGCATCCAGCTTTCAATATTTCAGATTCCACAGGGAGAGGTCAGGGTCCTTCTGTTGCAGCGCAAGAGGGGTGTGCATAGACCATTGCTCTGTGTTGGCTGTCCTGGGGCCTGCTGGCCACAAGGGGCTGAAACCCACTATTGAAGCTGATCTTGCTGTTTCCTCTCTATGTAAGTAAAGCGTCATTCCATCTGGTGCTTGACTGTGTTGTGTTTTCCTTGGCAACTCCAACCCAACACACAAGTAGGTAGAAGTGTTTGGAGTCCTCCTCTAGGGTTGGTAGCGGTACATGGTGTTCAGCCTGACAGTCACATTTATGCAAAAGTATAGTGAATATCTTATCTTTAGATAAGCAGGATGACAACTAAATTTCTTAGCATGAGTAGTTGTATATAGTTGGAACTTTTCAAAACATATGGTAAAGCAAACCAAGGACTTTAGGTTAAAAAGGATTTATTGGCAGGATCTTGGGATAATTTATTGCACACTGTGTCTCAGTGGGGCAGTGATGTGATTGGTGGAAAGATGCCCATAACACTTTTAAAGGAATGTGTTTTCTCTGATATCAAAAGATACAAAGACAGCTGCACCCAGCAACCTCACAAAGCAGGAGACGATGTGGCTTACATCCTTATTCCTCCAGGATCCCTTTAAGGACAGTGAGCACAGAATGAGAACTTTGCTCTTCTCTACCCTTGAGGTCTTTTTACTCTCTTAGCTCCTTTCAGTCATACTGGGGAGAACCTGCTATCTGCTTGCCTGCTCACTGTATATGAGAAGTGAGACACAGAGATATAAGCAGATAGAAGGTATAAGAAGTAGACATACCTCTCATTTGCCATGAGACTGGTAACATTAAAGGTTAATTTACCACAAGTTTCTAGGTCTGAGCCTTCAGACCTGCCTGAGGTCCATTCCATACTTCTAGAATAGAGACTGAATGAACAAACCCAACTCTTAGGGAAGCAAGAACGTGGGAACCTCAGGGACAAGATTGGAATCCCCTCTCCTCAATTTTCTGACTCCCTGCCCATATCAACCAGGACGTTGAAACTCTTGATTGATGGCAGATCAAGGGCGCATAGTCTCCTAGCAGTTTCATTCCCTTAGGACAGTTTTTTCTTTTTCTTTTTTTTTTGTGGGATCACAATGTAGTGTATTTTTATTTTTTGAGAAATCACCATACTGTTTTCCATGGTGGCTGTCTTTTTAAAACTGGTACATTCTTCTTCTTTTGCATCTTTATTATTATTATTTTTTTTTAGGACAGTTTTGAAAATGTCCAGGGAAGGCCTCTGACAGAGCAAACTTGGATCATGTATCTTCTCCTATGAATTGGGTTGTCTTAGCTCAAGCAGCTATAACAGAATATTATATATTGGGGGGCTTAAGCAACATTTATTTCTCAGAATTCTAAAGGGTGGGAGTTTTGATTAGGGTGCCATCATGGTTGAGTTCTGATGAGAGCCTTCTTTCTGCTTTACAGTTGCTGAGCGCCAAAGAATTGATGCTTTTGAACGGTGGTTAAGACTCTTGAGAGTCCCTTGGACTGCAAGGAGATCCAACCAGTCCATTCTGAAGGAGATCAGCCCTGGGATTTCTTTGGAAGGAGTGATCCTAAGGCTGAAGCTCCAGTACTTTGGCCACCTCATGAGAAGAGTTGACTCATTGGAGAAGACTCTGATGCTGGGAGGGATTGGGGGCAGGAGGAGAAGGGGATGACCGAGGATGAGATGGCTGGATGGCATCACCGACTCGATGGACGTGAGTCTGAGTGAACTCTGGGAGATGGTGATGGACAGGGAGGCCTGGCGTGCTGCGATTCATGGGGTCGCAAAGAGTCGGACACGACTACTGAACTGAACTGAACTGAACCTTCTTACTTAGCACAGAGCAGAGAGAAGAAGCAAGCTCTCTCTATTATGAGAGCACTAATCCCATTTATGAGGGCTCCACGTCATGACTTAATCACTTCTGAAAGAAAGGCTCTGCCTCCTAAAGCCCATGCATTCAAGGTTAGGGTTCCAACATATGAATTTCGGGCAGACACAAACATTCAGTCCATAACGTGGATTAAACAGGTGGAGTGATGGGAGTTGGGAAGAGGGTACTAGTAGCACCATTACAATCACACTATTGGACCAGTGAAGATGAGTTCTCCAAAAGAAGAATGAATCATTCTCACAAGGTGGAGTGATGGCCACGTAAGGTAAGTAGATGCCACCACAACAGTAAACTTTCAAAATCCGAATAACCTTCGCCGCTAATGCCACTAACTGACCCTGTTCCAGAAGAGATATCATCCTCAAGGGCCTTGTCTTTTAAAGAATGGTGCCCAACAGGGTTGTTTTTCTCATCATGTTTAGTCATGACAAATATTGCTGTGTTCCTGTCCCTTCATGAAAATACTTAAGGACAGAGGGTGACTGGTTCTGTTTCTGTGACATGGCTAGAATAGGCACATTTGTAGAGACATTAGGAAGATTAGAGGTTGCCAGGGCCTGGAGAGAGGTGGTAGTGAGAGTTAAAGAGAGTTTCTTTTTGAGATGATGCAGATATTCTAAAATTAGGATGATGGTTGCATAACTTTGTAGATATAGTAAAAACCATTGGATTGTACACTTCAAATGGATGAATTATACAATATGTGTATTATATCTCAATGAAGCTGTTAAAAAAAAATAGAAGACTAAGTGGTTTCCTTGGAAAGAAGTTTAGAAGCTGGCAAAATAAGAAAAGCAGATGAACACCCCTGCAGCAAACCAGACCCACAACAGAAGACAGTGGGTGGGGACAAGGTCATGATTTAACTTGGAGCTGTTCCAAGTACGGGCCCCTTACCAGCAGCTGGAGCTCCTGGAAACTCATTAGAAATGTGAATTTTGGGGCTTCACTGGTGGTACAGTGGTTAAGAATCTGCCTGCCAATGCAGGGGACATGGGTTAGATCCCTGGTCCACGAAGACTCCAAATGTCGTCAAGCAACTAAGCCTGTGTGCCACAACTACTGCAGCCTGAGCACCCTAGAGCCTGCACTCCACAACAAGAAGCCACTGCAATGAGAAACCCACGCACTACAAGCAAAAGTCTTCCCCCACTTGCTCGCTGCAACTAGAGAAACCCCATATGCAGCAACAGAGACCCAGCACAGCCAAAAATCAATCAATCAATAAATCTTTAAAAAAAAAGAAATGTGGGTCCTACCCCAAGCTACCAAATCAGAATCCCTGGGCATCACTAAAGCTGAGGAAGTATTAATTTAACTCATTGCTGCCTTTAATGAACGAGAACTCCTTTCCTAAACAGTGTGCAAGGTGTTTTCCAAACTGCAGCAAACAAGATATAAAAGCAGCATTAACGCATTTAAAAAAAAACGTTACTTGGGCAATAGAACCTTAATTCTGTGTTTTGACGATAACGATACCAACATAGCAGGGCTTATTAGCAGCCAGCAGTTATTTGCAGAGAAGGTAGTTATTTGCTGAAAGCTACTGAAGCAGTTAACCAGCCTGATGTGCCTTGAAGCTGCAAGTATTTTCTCCATGACCTGCTGGAGAGATACCTCTATCATTTTTCTCTAGTGAAGATGCTGAAATTGGTGTGAATGCAATGAAAGCTGAGATGCAGGTGGAAATTCAGAGATAGTTTTGTCATCTTGAAAGCCAATTACTTGCTCCAATGCCACATTTCCAGATCCAAGGTTTGAGGACAAATTTATCTCCTGTGATCATGTGAAGCATTGTAAGTGCTGAACACATATTAGAAATATAAAACCAGAGCAAGAAAAACAATCTTAAGGCAGCTCCTGAAAATATTCAGAAATTGTCTTCTTTAAATCCTGCACAAAGCTCAGTTGGTTGAGCCTGCTTCAGTGAAATTGCACTGTCACTATCGACCTAACCTTGGACTTCAAGAGGTAAATTTTGACCTTGGTCAGTTACTATTAGGAAAGAAACTTAATAAATCGGTGATGGCATCACTAGGGACAGAATTCCATGCAGGTGGTGCTGGCCAGAAACATGGTGTACCTGTTCTGACCTCACTTGAAAGTGAATATCCCTTTGGTACAGAATTACAAACGATGGTGCAGTGGTTGAAAGAGCAGGCCAGCAGCTGTCTGAGCCCAAATGTTTCTATAGCTACAGTAAACCATTGTACTTAAAAAAATGACTATAACTTTTAATAATACAATTTTAATATTATAAAATAAAATTTTATGTATGGAATTTCATCCTAGGATAGAATATTTGATTCTGGCCTTGCTTGGGCCTTTGGGCATGTGGCTGAACGGTGTTTTTGGTGCATCCCAGCTTT
Organism: Capricornis sumatraensis; assembly: GCF_032405125.1. Classification (NCBI taxonomy): domain Eukaryota; kingdom Metazoa; phylum Chordata; class Mammalia; order Artiodactyla; family Bovidae; genus Capricornis; species Capricornis sumatraensis. Next base: position 131,641,581 of record NC_091092.1, on the reverse strand, counting down.
AGAGTGGACAAAACTTAAAATTAACATTCAGTATCCTGGTTCTTAAAACAATTGCTTGGCCTCCTCTGCAGCTCCGTATCAGCTTGTGTCCTTGTTAAGTTTTCTTCTCCTTCCCATTTTCTGCTTCATTTCTCTCAGAAGACAAATATAAATTCCTTTCATTTTCTTAAGGGAACAATTTGGCCCTCTCCCACCTCTGCCTTCAAATTCAGCTAGGGCCTTTCTTCCTATTGTTAAGACCTTATAGTAAGTACTGAAACCTAGAGCAGCACCTTGCCCAGACCCTTATGTAAATAAAAATGCATATGAGCAAATTATATATATATATATATATATATATATATATATACTATGTATAATATACATGATATGCAAATAATGTAAGATACTAAATATTCAACTAAATAAAAATCTCCAGTGAGTGGAAATCAGGGGTGCATGGGAACTCTCTATGCTATCTTTACAATTTTTCTGCAAATCTAAATTTATTCCCAAAATTTAAAAACATTTTAATAATGGATGAAAGAGTAATATGTTAGAGAAACAAAACAATCCTGCCAGCAAGACCTCCTCCATATCAATTTTAGAAGAGAGAAAACACATGATGCAGGTGGTCCATGCAAGAGACTACAAATTAGGACAAAGTCTCATGTAATTTATAGAGCAGAGCAGAAGAAAGAGCAATGACTTCTCTTATCTCCTGGAAAGACAAAGGATTGTGCCCTCTGAAAGTCTCCTACCAACTCCTTAGCTAATTCCAGAGGTACACGTGTATTTACAATTCTGTTTGCTCCTGGCCTTGGAGATAACTCTGTTGTAAAGACTGGAGACTGGGCTTAACCTGTAGAGAGATTTATCTCTATTCCAAAGTTTAGAATGAGGGCTCAGATTAATTCTGTCCCTGTGTTTTAGGAAGTACTCTTAAGAAAAGAGGTGAGTAGGAGAATGGTCTCTTTGCCCACTGCAAGCAGAGAAACTGATTTTATTTGCTCTCACAGTATCCTGGGTGGAAGACATGCAGCAAGGAGAACTGATAGGCTGCTGGTGAGGATGTAAATTGGTAAACCCCTTTGGAAAACATTGACCATGCCAAAGCCTTTGACTGTGTGAATCACAACAAACTGTGGAAAATTCTTAAAGAGATGGGAATAAGAGACCACTTGACCTGCCTCCTGAGCAATGTATATGCAGGTCAAGAAGCAACAGTTAGAACTGGACATGGAACAACAGACTGGTACCAAATAGGGAGAGGAGTATGTCAAGACTGTATATTGTCACCCTGCTTATTTAACTTATATGCAGAGTACATCATTAGAAATGCTGGGCTGGAAGAAGCACAAGCTGAAATCAAGATTGCCAGGAGAAATATCAATAACCTCAGATATGCAGAGGACACCACCCTTATGGCAGAAAGTAAAGAACAACTAATAAGCCTCTTGATGAAAGTGAAAGAGGAGAGTGAAAAAGTTGGCTTAAAGCTCAACATTCGGAAAACTAAGATCATGGCATCTGGTCCCATCACTTCATGGCAAATAGATGGGGAAACAGTGGAAACAGTGACAGGCTTTATTTGGGGGGGGGGGCTCCAAAATCACTGCAGATGGTGACTGCAGCCATGAAATTAAAAGACAGCTTGCTGGTCAACCTAGACAGCTTATTAAAAAACAGAGACAATACTTTGCCAACAAAGGTCCATCTAGTCAGAGCTATGGTTTTTCCAGTAGTCATGTATGGATGTGAGAGTTGGACTATAAAGAAAGCTGAACACTGAAGAACTGATGCTTTTGAACTGTGGTGTTGGAGAAGAATCTTGAGAGTCCCTTGGACAGCAAGGAGACCAGTCCATCCTAAAAGAAATTAGTCCTGAATATTCATTGGAAGGACTGATGCTGAAGCTGAAACTGCAATACTTTGGTCACCTGATGTGAAGAACTGACTCATTGGAAAAGACCCTGATGCTGGGAAAGAGTGAAGGTGGGAGAAGGGGACGACAGAGGATGAGATGGTTGGATGGCATCACTGACTCAATGGACATGAGTCTGAGTAAACTCCAGGAGTTGATGATGGACAGGGAGGCCTGGCGTGCTTCAGTCCATGGGGTTGCAAAGAGTCAGACATGACTGAGCGATTGAACTGAACCGAGAAAAGAGAAGATGCACCTACCCTAAGAAACCCTAGTCTCTTTGCACCAGGAGACATAAAGAATAAAATGGCCACCACAGCATTATTCAAAATAGCAGCAAACTGAAAACAGCCTAATAGTCCACTGACCAGAATGATGAATAAGTAAATGCTAGTATATTCAATAATAGAATGTGATGGAGCCAGTGATCATGATTGAACTAGAATTTCACCCATCAACATGGCTGTCTCACAAATACACTAATGAGTAAAAGTCACAGAATATAGAATATATAAAGTATGAAAACACAGATATAACATTCAGAAGCAACAACTTTAAATGAATACTCTTTAGGGATAGATATATATGTTATAAAATTATTAAGAAAAGCAAAGAAGTAGTAAAAAAAAAGGATACATAGTTAACAAAAGTCTGTATCCCTTTTACTTCTGGGAGTGAAAGGGATACAGATAGGGGCCTTGAAAACATCAGTAACATTATTTCTTAGATTGAGCAGTGGAACATAGATATTTATTTTATTCTTTATACATTATGCAGGTAATATAATCTTTTAAAGTATGAAGTAGCTTGTGATAGATTATTTGCTTTAATGGACGGTAGAAACAATAACAGCGAAGGGAGAGACTAGTGCTGGCAGGATTTCCAGAGCAAAACCCTTCAGGAGAAGCCAGCTTCAGTTGGGCCTCTGAAAGGAAAAGTGAAGTCAAAGTGAAAGTCACTCAGTCCTGTCCAACTCCATGGAATTCTCCAGGTCAGAATGCTGGAGTGGGTAGCTGTTTCCCTCTCCAGGGGATCTTCCCAACCCAGCGATCAAACCCAGGTCTCCTGCATTGCAGGTGGATTCTTTACCAGCTGAGCCACGAGGGAAGCCCTTTGAAAGGAGGAATAGTTTTTTTCACATAGTTTTTCAAACTTGGAATGAATATTAGAGTTCACTTGCCCCACTCCTTCCTTTTGGGAATGAAGAAATAGAAATACAGGGAAGTATCTTTTAAAAAACTCAATATATCTTTTACACTGTCAGACCAGTTGCAAGGTGAAAAAATCTGAGTGAAAAGCTTTTTTGAGAAGAGCATTTTAGGAGTTGAACACCATAGCCTTACAAATGTCAGGCTGTGGTTCCCTTTTTTTTTTTTTTTTCTCGGTTTTTCACACTTCTCTGCTCAGTATTGCTAGCAGCCCCATTCAGGGGGCCCTGTGAGTGGGTAGTTCAGCTATTATTAGTCAGGTGCGGCTATGAGTGAATAGGGTAACTTAGCTTCCTCTTTTGCCCCCTGGCAGGTGCTGCCTGGGGCCTTTGCTTGGGGCCTATGAGATTACATCTGGGATAGGAGCAGCACCAGAAGAACATCCTGTCCACAGCCTCCTGGAGTCCTAGGTCATCATCCCCACACATCCAGAGAGTGCCAAGTGCCAGCAATGTTATGTATTAATATTATTCACTTCATCTTTAAAAAGCTACCTCATTTCATCATAGACTCACACAGCTACTCAGTAACAGAATTTATAATTCCCTCTCCCATGCCTGCGAGTTTTGTTTTGTTTTTTTTTTTCATAAAAGAGGAAGTAGAGATTCAGAAGTTAACTTGTCAATGTTCACACCTTCAAAAATGACTGTCAAGTTTCAACTCAGAGCTGCTTGGTTCCAAAGTAAGTGCTGTTTTCATTATGACCTGCTGTGAAGTATATTATTATTATTATTTTAACAACAATACAAAAACAACAACAAAGTGACTTATTTGCAACACAGCCCAGTTCTCATCACTTCAATACAGCATTGGAGTAGAAAAGAGTCACAGTAACTATTTAATCCTGTTTTCCCCCTGTCATGAATTGGCAATTTGTTTATGATTTTAGTATTTCACGGGGAATAAGGTTGCCAAATTAAATACTATGCAACATTTGGGACATGTTTGTACAAAAAATTACTCATTGTTATCTGAAATTCAAATTTAACTGGGCATCTTTTTTTAAATTAATTTATTTTAATTGGAGGATAGTTACCTTACAGTATTGTGATGGTTCCTGCCATACATCAACATGAATCAGCTACAAGTATACATGTGTCCCCCCAGCTTGAAACCCCGTCCCTCCTCCCTGCCGGCATCTTCTATTTTTAATTGCTAAATCTGGCAACCCTAACAGAAAACCTTTGAGGAAATACTTTATTATTTCTAGTGAGGTTCTCCTCTTCATGAGGTAAGGAGAAACACATGGGATAGGTTAGCTACTGAGTAAAAAGGTTAAGTAAGTCTTCTTGAGCCTTAACTGGGGGTGATTTTGCTCCCTCCCAACATTTAGCAATATATTCGGTTGTCCTAGCTGAAGGAGGGCTTACCTTGGCACTGAGTGGTAAAAGCCAGGGATGTTGTTAAATATCCGACACTGCACAGGACAGCCCCACAACAAAGAATTATCTAGTCCAAAATGCCAATACTACCAAGGTTGAGAGGGTTTCCCTGATAGCTCAGTTGGTAAAGAATCCACCTGCAATTCAGGGGAGCCCAGTTCCATCCCTGGGTAGGGAAGATCCCCTGGTGAAGGACTAGGTTACTCACTCCAGTATTCTTGGACTTCCCTGGTGGCTCAGCTGGTAAAGAATCCGCCTGCAATGTGGGAGACCTGGGTCAATCCCTGGGTTGGGAAGATCCCCTGGAGAAGGGAAAGGCTACCCACTCCAGTATTCTGGCCTGGAGAATTCCATGGACTGTGTAGTCCATGGGGTCTCAAAGAGTCAGACACGATTGAGCGACTTTCACTTTCACCAAGGTTGAGAAAACTTGCCTTATAGAATCACTCATCTAAGATAGTATAAACCCAAGAAAATTATGTATGTGTATTTTAAATCCCTTTAAGGCTACCAATATATTTCCAAATAGGGATTGGCCTTCTTCCATTTCTCAGAAAAATAATGCCAAAGCTGTTTATCTGAACCAGTTAACTCATAACTATGGATGCTGGTGGCAGCAGGGGCAGATGCAACTTTTTACATATCATTAAAATAAACTTTTGATATCAGATTTATACTCTTAATTATGTTCTTTGAATAATGATTTTTATATATTTTTACTGTTCTTTTTACAAATAGAATAATTCATGTGAACAATAAACAAATCCAGTTGTAAACTATAGAAATGTAGAAGTATGTGATGGTAGATGAATTTTCACTAGAAAACTCAAATTTTTAATAATTTTAAGGAACAGTGGCACATGTTATTTGTTAATGAAAATTTTAAATTAACCTTTAAGATTAAACCCATGTGCTGGAAACTACGGGGAGATACAAGAAGCATAAAAGAGCTATGCCTCTTGGAACTTTCTTTCTGATCTGTAAGAGAAGACATTTCTCAAACCAGCAAGTATTAATAGCATGTGAGTCAGTTTATGTTTAAGTACACTAAGTTTTTCAGAACTGCTTTCAGGATGCGATCAACATAAGCTAGAGTTTTCAGGGACAAGGCAGGATTTTTGAGCAGCTAACAATTTTGACCCATTCTTTTCTCTTAAAGCTGGTAAATATCATGGACTCACTTCTCTTGCCCAATCCCAACTCCAAAATACACACACAATTATGTATACAATATCTAAGTTTTCACTAATCCCCCTGAAACCTATGCTCCAAAGATGTCCACAGCCTTGGTGAAAAAGCTCTGTCCTGCTAGAGAATTAGATCTGATTAGACCAATGAGGAAAAGAATAGTTTTCTAAGGGCAAGGAAGCAGACCCAAATGGCCAAGCACCTCCTATACAATCTGGTACATATTGAGTAACATTCTTGATTTGTACTAGGGGTGGAGTTAGAAATGAAGTGGTCCTCAGAAACAGTCTCCGTATTTGTTTGAAATAGATGACGGTCAAAACTGGTTGGATATTGGCAGTTTCATGCAGTTCAACCTGATATATGCTATACATAATGAAATGCACTCTAATCTAATCTGTACTTCAAGTCAGAAAGAGCTTTGAAAGTGAAAGTGAAGTCGCTCAGTCGTCTCATTGCGACCCCATGAACTGTAGCCTACCAGGATCCTCTGTTCATGGGATCTTTCAGGCAAGAGTACTGGAGTGGGTTGCCATTTCCTTCTCCAAGGGATCTTCCCGACCCAGGGATCAAACCCGGGTCTTCCGCATTGTAGGCAGATGCTTTGGTTGGTCCCAAAGTTGGAGTTGCTGTGGCTGTTGGTCCTGGGGTAGAACTTTCACTGAATGATTGGAGGGACGGCTTTAATTTTTTGTTTTAATGACTAATGGAACTTGGGAAAATTGTCTTTCAGCTATTTGCTGTGTGACTCCTTTTCTCCTTTATCTACTTCCTTTCACTGGGACATTGGCATGTAGAACTTGGACCTCCAGGAGCTCAAAATGTGCCCAGCAAGTAAATCAACCTGTAAAGATAATTCTAACTTCAGTTTGTAGCCTTTAACATTTTATCCAGATTTATTTCTGGGCCCTGAAGTGAAAAAAGAGCAGTATATTCTAAATTTGTTTCTTGTCAAGAGCCCCTAGAGATGGGGAACACAAGAGACCCTTGTTCAACATCCTTGAAAATGAAAATTTGTTATATTTTGGTGTGATTTATTTAGAAAAAGAAATTTCTATGTTTAAATAAAAGACTAAAGACAACACATACTAAAATTATTTGAATTTTACAGATGATACCCTACTAATATTTTTAGTTTAGCACCATCTGTTTATCTGAAATTAAATTTCTGACAAATGGTCATGCCAGGACATGCTGTTTTTATTTTTATGTGCAGCTGAAACATACAATAATAAAAATCTGCTAGAGTTGAAGAAATATGTTCATAAAATGTTTCTTTTTTAATCTGAGTTGGCTGAGAAAATGACTTTTTAATCTAGTGGCAGCTGCTTTCATTTGGCTGGTGTTCAGGCTAGTTTATGTTGGAGACAGATCATTTGTTTTATATTTGGACGCAGTATAACAAACATGCCTTTTGAGCTATGAGGAGGACCCAGATATCACAAACATCTTATTTTCCGTATTAGTCTACCTTTCTAATTATTTCTTGTTTCTCTGACGGCACAAGTGTCATGCAATAGGTTTGTAAATTAAAAGCACAAGTGGCAAATTGCATACCACCCAGTTGCTGTGTTATTTTTATTCAACTCTGAGAAAGTCAAATCCTACACATTAATTGGCATTTGTTTACAGAAGAAGAAAATGATGACTTTTGAAAATATGACTCAGTGGAAACACTTCTTGTCACACTGGCTTACAAATAGAATCACTGCATTCCCTTTGGGTACTATGGGTGATTCCACTGGGAGCCTGATTCTTCCCAACAGAGTGTTAATTAAATAGAGCCACCTCTTGGCACTTCTCTTGCTCCAACTACACTTCAGAATCCTCCAGCCGCCTCTTTAATCGACATGTGTTGGGTGTCTACTTTTAGTGTGAGGCGCTGCAGCTAGCACCCTGATTTCAAAGGCAGTGGCAAGGACAGGGTTTTATTATATTACTTCAAAGTCAGGGAACCTAAACCTATGTTATCAAAGTCATTATTATCTGCCATTGACTTGGAATGATTGAACTTCCCAAGGAAAGTAAAATTTAATAGACGAGAAAGATCTTGCCTTTTTCTCTTTGCACCCCAGCACTTAGCTGGAGTTCAGTTCAGTCGCTCAGTAGTGTCTGACTCTTTGTGACCCCATGGACTGCAGCATGCCAGGCCTCCCTTTTCATCACCAACTCCCGGAGTATACTCAAACTCATGTCCATTGACTCGGTGATGCCATCCAACCATCTCATCCTCTGTCATCCCCTTCTCCTCCCGCCTTCAATCTTTCCCAGCATCAAGGTCTTTACCAATGAGTCAGTTCCTCACATCAGGTGGCCAAAGTATTGGAGTTTCAGCTTCAGAATCAGTCCTTCCAATGAACATTCAGGACTGATTTTCCTTTAGGATGGACTGGTTGGATCTCCTTGCAGTCCAAGGGACTCTAAAGAGTCTTCTCCAACACCACAGTTCAAAAGCATCAATTCTTTGGTGCTCAGCTTTCTTTGTATAGTCTAACCCTCACATCCATACATGACTACTGGAAAAACCATAGCCTTGACTAGACGGACCTTTGTTGGCAAGAAGAACTAAAGGGCCTCTTGATGAAAGTGAAAGAGGAGCATGAAAAAGTTGGCTTAAAGCTCAACATTCAGAAAACTAAGATCATGGCATCTGGTCCCATCACTTCATGGCAAATAGATGGGGAAACAGTGACAGACTTTATTTTGGGGGACTCCAAAATCATTGCAGATGGTGACTGCAGGGGACATGAGTTTGAGTAAACTTTGGGAGTTGGTGATGGAAAGGGAGGCCTGGCAGGCTGTAGTCCATGGGGTCACAGAGTCAGACACGACTGAGTGACTGAACTGAACTGAAGGAGATCTATATGCTAAGTGCTGGGGTGCAGAGAGAAAAAGGCAAGATCTCTCTCATCTATTAAATTTACACTTTCCTTGGGAAGTTCAGTGACACCTGCCATAAGGGTGGTGTCATCTGCATATCTGAAGTTATTGATATTTCTCCCAGCAATCTTGATTCCGGCTTGTGCTTCATCCAGCCTAGTGTTTCTCATGATGTACTCTGCATATAAGTTAAATAAGCAGGGTGACAATATACAGCCTTGACGTACTCCTTTCCCTATTTGGAACCAGGCTGTTGTTCCATGTCCAGTTCTAACTGTTGCTTCCTGACCTGCATACAGATTTCTCAAGAGGCAGGTCAGGTGGTCTGACATTCCCATCTCTTTAAGAATTTTCCATAGTTTTTGGTGATCCACACAGTCAAAGGCTTTGGCATAGTCAATAAAGCAGAAATAGATGTTTTTCTGGAACTCTCTTGCTTTTTTGATGAGCCAATGGATGTTGGCAATTTGACCTCTAGTTCCTTTGCCTTTTCTCAAACCAGCTTGAACACCTGGAAGTTCACAGTTCACGTACTGTTGAAGCCTGGCTTGGAGAATTTTGAGCATTACTTTACTAGCGTGTGAGATGAGTACAATTGTGTGGTAGTTTGAGCATTCTTTGGCATTGCCTTTCTTTGGGATTGGAATGAAAACTGACCTTTTCCAATCCTGCTGAATTTTTCAAATTTGCTGGCATATTGAGTGCAGCAGCACTTTCACAGCATCATCTTTTAGGATTTGAAATAGTTCCACTGGAATTGCATCCCTTCTACTAGCTTTGTTTGTAATGATGCTTCCTAAGGCCCACTTGACTTCGCATGTTTATCTAATAAATGTACTTTTCTTATTGGGCAGTTCCAATTTAATTTTGTATGCCAAGTTCTCTTTAAACTAAAAACAAAACAAAACCCAATGCATTATTTTGAAATGAAGAGTCTGGTCTTCAGCAATGGATTTATTACTCAAAAAAGTAAAATACACTTTTAGGAAAATTGGTGTATGAGGTCAGCCTGCCATAACAAAACACCATGGACTGGGTGGCTTAAACAACAATAATTAATTTCTCACGTTTCTGGAAGGTGGGAAGTCCAAGCTCAAGGTGCCAGGTGATCTGGATCCTCATGAGCCCTGTCTTCCTGGCTTGCTGATGATAGCCTTCGGTAGTCTTCTTACTGTGTCCTAACAGGGGAGAAAGAAATATTCCCCTTCTTATAAGGCCACAGTTCTATACAGAGCCCTTATGACCTCATTTTACCTTAATTATCTTCTAAACGCCCTTTCTGTAAATACAGTCACTTTGGTGGTTAGGACTTCAACGTTTGAATTTAGGGAGTGTACAATCCAGTCCATAGCAATTGGACTGAAGTAAAAGATACACTTTAGTTTTTGGACTCTTAAATTACCATGAAAACAAGCAACTTAAACAAATTTGGTATTAATATTATTACCTTTTAATTTCATATGTCAAAAATAAGTCCATTTTTAGAATTGTGTTTAAAGTTTGAAAATACACCAAACTAATCTATAGAGTAACAAAAGCCAGGAGAGCCATTCCTGGGGAGAGGAGGATATAGTGACTGAGAGAGGGCACAGAGGGGACTTCTGGGATGCTCCAGTGCTCCAGTTCCTGTTTGGAGGAGAGTCAAAAGGTGTGATCAGTTTGTAAATACTTGCTGAGCTGTTCATACATAATGATTTGTGCATTTTTCTGTATGTGCGTTATAGCTCAACCCAAAACTAAAACATGAAAATAAATCTGAGTGACGTATATAATACCAGAGATAAACTGCACAACTATCCCATTTTGTCCCATCGTAAACAGCAAAGAGGCTATTCCTCTGTCTTCTAGTTCAAAAAGTCACCAGAGGTTAAAATCTGATGAGTGGGAGTGTACAAAGAAGACTATCCCTGTGTAAGGTTGACATAATATCTTCCCACAAACACCAGCAGAACTGCAGACATAGTGAAAATTTCTGCCTGACATTGCTTGATGTTGTTTTTCTCCGCCTGGTAGCTCAGCAGCTGGAGGCTAAAAAGCCAGGTTTCCAGGGAAAGGAGGAAAGCTTTCTGGAGAAAGAGCAATATGGGCTCCAGATCAGGCATAGCCAGGGTCCTTTTGAGAGTGGTGGCAGTTTTAAACAGATTGTAAACCAACTTTGTCCTGTTGTTCCAGAAAGTTCCACCTGCCCTAGGAAGAGGCTCTGGATCTGTGCGAGTACCAAAGGTGGCTTTTCTAGATAATGTGTGGAGCTTTAGAGTCAAATGATATGTTTGTAACCATGGATATCAGTGTTCCTAGAAGCATCACTGTCACACACCTAAGGTGGAGCTTGTTTTCCCAATAGACAATTGCAGTTAAGGAGTTTGTACTGTATGACATTTTTGATCAGCCAGTGGCTGCTTTTCAGAGACCTTCCAGATTTACAAATAGGTTACTGCTCAACTTCCAGAACACCACAGCTGTACTCCATTGTCCCCATTTCTCACATTCAGCATTTTTTATTTCACATTGTGTTTTAACTTTCTCCAAGAAGTTAACAACAGAAGCCAGTTGAACTTGTTCAAAACCTTTTATGTTTGTAGAGTTGACTGTGCCATAGAGGCAAATGGAAATTTCTCTGTTTGAGGAGAACTGGCTCTGTCAACAGTTATCTTGGTGTTCTTGTATTGTCTGTCTTGTGTAAAAGAGCACATTTACCTCTACTTACCTTTTATGATTATTGAGATGTGATTTTTAAAATAACTGCATTAGATGCTTTTACGATAAACTTTGGAGCTGTTAGTTGTCATTTCTGTATGGAAATGTTCCCTCATGTAAAGTAATGATTTTTAAGTTATTGAAGGTGTTGAAAAGTTCTGACATAGTGTTTGTGGGTTGTGTGTGTACTGTTACCAGGCCTGTCTCTTGAAGCTTTCCTAACTTAACAGACTCTAGATGTTCATATTCACGTTAGTCTCTAGGTGTTGATATATTTCTAGTCCTTTGGGGATGTAGGTCTTTTCTTCACCATTATCCACCCCTTGACAATCAGAATGTCCTTGGACCAACAGCATCGGCTTACTTGGGAGCTTGTTAGGAATGCAGAGTCTGGGGCCCCATCTTAGATCCAGTATCTAATAATAGAATCTGTATTTTATCAAGTTCTCCAGTGATTCTTACATACATGCAGATGAACCAGCAAGTAGGTCATGGCAGGAATTGAGAGATCCCTCTTCTCAAAACATTTGCCACTCGGCCAGTACTGCTATTATTTGGGATGAATCTCTTGAGTTTAAGCCACTTCTTTTGAAAAACTCCCTGGCCTGTGCAGCTCAGTAAGTCACTTTCAGTTCAAAGCCTTCACACGAATCCATCTACTCCAGTCTTTCCAACTTGACAGATGGTGGAGAGGAGGTTGACTGAGGAGTGAGGGTGGGAGGAAGGAAGTGGAGTAGAAAATGCAGGGAATTTTCCGTGGTGGAAGAAAGTAGGCAGACTCTGTAATGGTGGCACCCTGGAGTAGTGCTGCGGGGTGGCAGGAAGGAACAAACTAGCAGTGACACAGCAGTGGGCACAGCAATGGTAAAAAAAAAAAAAACAACTGTTGGTGTGGGGATTCCTAAGCTTGTTTGACAATAATAATCACCTAGGGGGTGAGGGGGACTTCTTAAAATGAACAGGTTTCCCCAAGGCAGGAAATTATGGAATATTCACCCTGGTTTACCCTTTGTTCACTCTGGGCTTGTGACATCTGAATCTCTAGGGGAGAAATATCTGTATTTTTAACAAGTGGCTCAGGTATTCACATCTTCAGGCATGACTGAGTGAATGGAGAGCTTGGATCTTGTGCATGATGCTCTATGAATATTCTTTCCAGCATTTACAATAAGCCTAGAAAATCTTACAGCGTTTCACTAACTGCCTTTTGTGATGGAGAAGCTCAGTAGCTTGCCTGATGCCACACAGGCAGTGTGGATGGAGTCCATCCCACATCTGTCTAACCCCAAAGCCTTTGTTCTCTCTGCTCTGTCCTACCATAACTTTCTACAAAGTCACTGTGGCTGGCCCAAAGGATATTCTACCCAGAAAACACTCTGGTTGCCCTAACCCCACTTTTAGGGTTTGGCAGTTTCTACAGAGATTCCATACTTTGACCTGAAATTGTGATGTAAACGTTCAGATTTGAGTGGAGTTGTTCAAGGAAACCACCCTCACTGATGAACTACTAAGGATGCCTGCTCCTTTCTCCCCTCCTGCTGCAGTTAATAACCAGCAACCCAGAGCTGGGATGCTGGTCCCAAAGGAGTAAAAAGCAGGGCTCTCTCAGGTAACAGAATTTCTAGTTGCCTTGGTATCAAAGTAGTTTTCTAAAGTGATGGAAGCAGGCACATATTGCTCCTGCCCTCTGAAACCTTATTTTGTTTCAAGAAATCCCTAGAAAGAAAACACACTAATTTAATACAGCAATGTTACATAGTGATAGTAGCAAGAATGGGGCACCATCTGGTGGGTTTGAATAATTGTTAAGGTTGGCTTTTCTTGAAATGCTGCTTGCTGCTCAGTCCACCCATCTTCAATTACTAGAGCTAGAAGTCATCTGCTGGTGATGTGCTAGTATTACAGTAGTGTACTTGCATATAAAATTCCTCAAAGTGGGCTCAATTTGGGAATTGAAGTGCAACATTTGACCTTCATCTATATTTAATCTCCTGTTATTGGTTACAGCTACCATCATAGATTTGTTTCAGAAACTTTCAATTCTGATTCTGTTGTCTAGGATGGTGGTCTTCCATACGGGGTGTGTAAACCCCAAAATCGTCCATTGGGTTGTGGAAAACAAATATTACTGGTTTCATTAAAAATTTTATTTTATATGTATTTTATGACATAGGACATGTATAAAATTTATAAATAAATACAAATTAAATAAATATACTAGGGGGAACGGTACATGATTAAAAAGTTCTGACTCATTGTGATACTGGCTCACTATATAAAATTTTCATGCAGTATATCAACTGTTCCTACCAACATCATGTTTTCTGCTTACTTGATAAGAGTACCTTTATACTTGTCAATTTAATTTGTGTGTATTTGATGTAGAATCATGTGTTAACTATTTTGGTATATATATTAATACAAGGATAAGGCCTATTTTCAATCCCTGGCTTGGGAAGATCCCCTGGGGAAGGGAATGGTAACCAACCCCAGTATTATTGGCTAGAGAATCCTGTGGACAGAGAAGCCTGGCAGGCTATAGTCCATAGGATTGCAAAGAGTCAGACATGACTCAAGTGACTTAGCACACAAGTCCTGTTTTGCCACTCTTAGGAAGTTTTCTTGCCACTTTTAGGAAAGTTTTTTTAGGAAGTTTTTTTAGAAAGTATTTTTAGGAAGTTTTATTTTGCCACTCTTGGGAAAGATATACCCATTTGAATGAAGAGTTCCAAAGAATCAAGGATAGATAAGAAAGCCTTCCTCAGTGATCAGCGCAAAGAAATAGAGGAAAACAATAGAATGGGAAAGACTAGAGATCTCGTCAATAAATTAGAGACACCAAGGGAACATTTCATACACAGATGTGCACAATAAAGGACAGAAATGGTATGGACCTAACAGAAGCAGAAGATATCAAGAAGAGGTGGCAAGAATACACAGAAGAACTATACAAAAAAGATCCTCATGATCCAGATAACCACGACGGTGTGATCACTCACCTACAGCCAGACATCCTGGAGTGAGAAGTCAAGTGGGCCTTAGGAAGTATCACTACAAACAAAGTTAGTGGAGGTATTGGAATTCCAGTTGAGCTGTTTCAAATCCTGAAAGATGATGCTGGAAAGTGCTGCACTCAATATGCCAGCAAACTTGGAAAACTCAGCAGTGATCACAGGACTGGAAAAGGTCAGTTTTCATTCCAATCCCAAAGAAAGGCAATGCCAAAAAATGTTCAAACTACTGCACAATTGTACTCATCTCACACACTAGCAAAGCAGTGCTCAAAATTCTCCAAGTAAGGCTTCAACAATATGTGAACCATGAACTTCCAGATGTTCAAGCTGGTTTTAGAAAAGGCAGAGGAACCAGAGATCAAATTGCCAACATCCATTCGATCATCGAAAAAGCAAGAGAGTCCCAGAAAAACATCTACTTCTGCCTTATTGATTACGCCAAAGCCTTTGACTGTGTGGATCACAACTAACTATGGAAAATTCTTCAAGAGATGGGAATACCAGACCATCTGACCTGCCTCCTGAGAAATCTGTATGTAGGTCAGGAAGCAACAGTTAGAACTGGACATGGAACAAGACTGGTTCCAAATAGGGAAAGGAGTGCGTCAAGGCTGTATATTGTCACCCTGCTTAACTTCTATGCAGAGTACGTCATGTGAAATGCTGGGCTGGGTGAAGCACAAGCTGGAATCAAGATTTCTGGGAGAAATATCAATAACCTCAGTTCACAGATGACACCACACTTATGGCAGAAAGTGAAAAACTAAAGACTCTCTTGATGAAAGTAAAGGGGAGAGTGAAAAAGTTGGCTTAAAGCTCAACATTCAAAAAACTAAGATCATGGCATCTGGTTCCATCACTTCATGGCAAATAGATGGGGAAACAATGGAAACAGTGACAGACTTTATTTTCTTGGACTCCAAAATCACTGCAGATGGTGACTGCAGCCATGAAAGTAAAAGATGCTTACTCCTTGGAATAAAAGCTATGACCAATCTAGACAGCATATTAAGAAACAGAGACATTACTTTGCCAGTAAAGGTCCATCTAGTCAAGGCCTAGTTTTTCCAGTAGTCATGTATGGATGTGAGAGTTGGACTATAAAGAAAGCTGAGTGCTGAAGAATTGATGCTTTTGAGCTGTGGTGTTGGAGAAGACTCTTGGGAGTCCCGTGGGCTACAAGTAGATCCAACCAGTCCATTCTAAAGGAAATCATTCCTGAATATTCATTTGAGGGACTGATGCTGAAGCTGAAACTTCAATACTTTGGCCACTTGATGCGAAGAACTGACTCACTAGAAAATACCCTGATGCTGGGAAAGATTGAAGGTAGCAGAAGAAGGGAACAACAGAGGACGAGATGGTTGGATGGCATCACCGACTCGATGGACATGAGTTTGAGTAAACTCCGGGAGTTGAT
This sequence comes from Capricornis sumatraensis, assembly GCF_032405125.1. Classification (NCBI taxonomy): domain Eukaryota; kingdom Metazoa; phylum Chordata; class Mammalia; order Artiodactyla; family Bovidae; genus Capricornis; species Capricornis sumatraensis. The sequence goes on along the minus strand of NC_091092.1, from coordinate 131,625,889 downwards.
GATGGGTAGGGAAGCCTGGCATGCTGCAGTCCATGGGGTTGCAAAGAGTTAGACATGACTGAGCGACTGAAGTGAACTGAACTGAGGAAGTTTACTATCTAGAATGGAGATGATGGTAGTGATTTTGGAGGATAATGGTGGTGATGATCATGATGATGAAGGTGACAGTGGTGATGATGATGGCCAGGAAAGAGAAATGGAGAAGAAAGCCTTGTTTATGGTTGACATGAAAGTAAAATTGGAATAGATTGCATCTTCTCCCTGCTATCTGGTAATGTGACATCTTTCCTTAGCAGTGATGTTCTTCTGTGCTGTTTATCTTGCTTCCAATGCAACTTAAAAATGCTTTTTAGTCATTTTCAGCATGTACTATAATTCTCAGCTTCCTAAGATTTAAGCTTTGGGAACAGGAGGTTTTCCTAGGCCCCACCACTCTTCTATATTTTGATCCTTGGTGCTCCATAAGCTGTGAAAGCTGTGAGTCATGACTCCCATATGGAGGGATTCCCTCCCTTCCCCTCGATCCACATGCCTGCCCAGACATCTGCTGCTACTCTCAAGGTTATGGAGCAAGAGATGATACAGGGAAGAGAAAGGAAAACACCAGGAAAATGAACACTGTTTTATAAATAAAACTGAAAAAAGATGTATTTTCTTATTATAAAAGGAATTTGTATTCATTACAGGAATATCAGAAAATGAAGCATAAAAATAAATTAAACAAAACAAAACCCAGTGTCCCTCAGAACATCATTAATTATTCTATTTCCTTGTGTGTTTTTCCAAACCTACATCCCCTATCTATCTATGTAGCCAGCTATCAAACAAAATGGGATCATTACCACATTATTTTGTAACCTGTTTTCTAAAACTGAATTATGAACATCTTTCCATGTCCATAAATATATCCCTACACTATCATATTTAATGTTTAAGGAATATTTTTCTATGCAAGGCATTATTCCAATTTCTGTAGTTTATATACAAAAATAGGCAAGATTGTCTCTGCCCTCATGTGGGTGACATAATTTTTTTCGCTATGTAGTATTTAGGTCATTTCCGTATTTTTGCTTTTACAAATGCTGTGATGATTCTCCTTGTAGCTAAATCTTTGCATATACTCATAATTTTTGAATGATTGCATTTGCTGTTCTGTTTTCCTTCTGGATGTATTCCCCATCCTTCTTTACCTTTCTCTGTGGCCCTCCTCACTGGGCTCATTTACCCTCTGGTAGTGGGAAGCACAAGTAGGACATTGGAGGAGGACTAGGGAGAGATGGTTGATGTAGTCTGATTCCCATTTCCCTCCTTGTCATTAGATGCCTTCTTGTATTGATGATGGCTTTTGTGCTGACCTCAGTTTTCAGGGAGTTGCTCACCCCATGACACTGCACCATTCCTTTTTGGTTTACCTTCACCTTGCCCTAAAGAGTTCTTCATTAATCCCTTCTCACTTACCCCATGGTTGTAGAGATGGAAAAAATTTCCCTTTTTCTCTTCTATGTTCTTTGGCTGATCTAAGAATCAAATTCACATATGACAGATTAGCAGGAGAAAAGCAAAGTAAATTTTGTACTTGGGGAAGCACCATAAAAAGAATGAGACCCAAGGGTAAAGCAGGCAATTGAGGCTTATATGTCATTTCAAGTTAAGAAATGGGATAGGAGCCTGCGACTTCAAAGGGGAAGGAACCAGGAATTCTTTGGTGGTCCAGTGGTTAGGACTCCACACTTTCACTGCCAAGGACCTGGGTTAAATTCCTGGTCAGGGAACTAAGATCCTGGAAGCCACCCAGCCAAAAAAAAAAAAAAAAAAGTTGAACAAAGGGGAGGGGGAGTATTTTACAGGATAAGAAGAGCAGATGTTTGGTAATTAGATGTTGGCCCTGCTATACAGATAGGTTATTCACGTAAGAAAGTTATATCTGGTAATAGCTCTCTTTCTGGGCCAGGTCCCCTATTTAAATTATTTTAGGTAGTTAGGGGAAAGTAAAAGTTTTTCTTGAATCTGATGGGTCTTGATTGCCTCCAGCTCAAAACAGTTCACACACCAAAGTGCCACAATTGTGTGGTAGCCCGCTCTACTTCCCTGCCATCTGTTTCCTAGCAGGACCCTGGATGGTAAAAGCATGCTCCTATTCCTAACATAGTCTGCATCCCTAACTGCTTACCTGCTTCGGGAATCCAGGATGGATCTTGTAGAAAGATCAAGAACTCCTTTTTCTCTTTTAAGACCTGGATACTGGTGACCATTGAGCAGCTATCTGACATTTCTTTTTCTGGATCTCTCTCCATAATTGTGTCTACTAAAAAAAGATGTACAACTTGAGAGTCATGAGTTAAGTTTTATTTGGGGCAAAATGAGGACTGCAGCCCGGGAGGCAGCATTTCAGATAGCTCTGAAAGACTGCTCCAAAGCGGCAGTGGGGGAAAGTCAATATATAAGGTTTGGGTGAAAGGGGAGTTCAGTACCATGAAGCACTCATTTTACAAAAGGTTTTTTGTTAGTCATGAGGATCTGATGTCACCATGAAAGGATTTAGTGCTTCTCTAGATATGAGGACTTCCCTGGTGGCTCAGATGGTTAAGCGTCTGTCTACAATGTGGGAGACTTGGGTGCGATCCCTGGGTCGGGAAGATCCCCTGGAGAAGGAAATGGCACCCCACTCCAGTACTATTGCCTGGAAAATCCCATGGACAGAGGAGCCTGGTAGGGTACAGTCCATGGGGTCGCAAACAGTCGGACAGGACTGAGCGACTTCACTTTCACTATCTAGATATGAGGAGATACAAGGATTGAGATAATAAAATCTGTTCCTAAAAACATCCAACTTTCTAAAGACCCGTCCCACCAGATTCTCTGGAGTACAGAGTGCCTCACTCCACCCTCAACTCCCTCAGGGGCTGTTGAAGGTCAATAGGTATAGCAGCAGAGTTCAATCTCCTTAGAAGCAGATGACGAATTCCTCCTTGGCAATGCTCTTGGTAACTGCCAATTTGTAGTTGACAATTGCCAGGGAGATCTCTCAGACTACGACTGAGGCACTCTGGTAGGGAGCACAAGAGAGAACCAGGAGAGCCTTTTGGTCCTCTAATTTGGAACTGTGACTGCAGTCTGTGCTACCTTCATTTTGTTCTTGATGCCCCAAATCCTTGCTGGAGTTGCAGTGAGTTGGGAGAGGTTTTATAGCCATTTCTTAACCTTTTAAACACCTGAGCTCATAGCAAAATTTGTTTCTTTAATTCTTTCTTCATGTTTATCACAGTATTTTTATTTCATAGCCAGAACTCTATTTTTAGAGCTTCAAGCTTGAATTTGAGTCCCCTGGTACTACCTCTTCTGTGATTCTGTCTTTTCTATGAATCAGTAGAAACGTGTTTACTTTCAAGTCTACATCCAGTTTTATCTTCCTTGCCTTTTGGGCTTATAGATAATGCTATTTCTTCAAAGGTTCTTCACACTTCTATTTAAACAACTGTTCTCAGCTATTAAGAATTGTCTGTCCCATTTCTTTTGTCTGCCTTCTGTTCAATGAAGTTGCTAGCAGGACTAGGCCACGAATGATCAAGTATTCTTCTTTTTAGTGAGATGAAGCTTTTTGATATACATGTTTGGGATTCCCATCTAGTTCTGTGCTCCAGGCCTCTGCCCTCTGGTGCATTACCTTGTTCTGAAATTCCAATTCCCAGAGGCAGACTAAGTCACTTTGTCCTCCCTCCTTCCCCTCCTTCTCTCCTTCCCACATCCCCCCGCCCCCCAATACTCTCTTCTTCCTTCCCTTCTTCACTTCCCCCTCTCTCTCCCCATTTCATATTCCCCTACCAACTGACCCCTTCTCCTTGTCCTCCCTCCCCAACTTCTCCTTCTCTTCCCCACTCCCTGCCTCACTCCTCTCCACTTTTCTCCAAGTCCTTTAAGACAGACATGAGGGTCAAAGGGGTTAAAAACCAAGTCATTTCATTTTGCCTCAGAAAGCAACTATAAAAGTGCAGGGAACTTTTCTCAGAAGGAAAACTGCCAAATATAAATCCAGGACCCAGAAGGTTTTTCCAACATTTCTGAGTTCTCTCATGAACTCTTCCCTTGTAGCATCAAGGACACAAAGAATAACAGGAAGTTGCTGATAATGGTCATTATTTTCCCAGTCTTTGAAAAATGCCCATCCAATGTTCCAGATTGAAGATATGTTGTGGTGAGTAAGAAGCTACTCAAAATGGTTACATAATATGTCAAATGGTCTTATCTGGTGGAAGGGAGCCAGTGGCTAATATGAGCCAGTTCAGTAATAATGAGATGTTTGGAGTTGGGTTGGAAGGATGATCCTATGTTTCAGAAAACTGCTGTATCAGCTGATAGGGGCCCCTCCAAAGGCTAGCTGGAGAAATGCATTGAGTCCTTTGCACTAGAATTCAGACTTCACTTGCTCTGCTTCTCAATTCTTATAGATTCTTAACTTTTTAAGGAAAATAGATTGGTCTTAATATCTTTTAAGTATTCATTTCACAATGGACAGAAAAGGTATTTTTATGTTAAATTTGTATTACATAATGTTTTATATATGGAAAATAATAAATATGATATATAATATATAAGTTGTAAAAATATTAAAATATAAACATGCAGGGCCTGAAACATTAATATCTGGGCTATCCCCCACTATTTCTACTTCTTCCACAAAAATAACTGCTCTTCTAAATTTTGCATTCCCATTCATTAAAAACAAAACACTTTTACTATATATAGATGCATTCCTAAACAGTTTATTTAGTTTTGCTTGTTTTTAAGCTGTATAAAAGTGGCATCACAATATATGTAATTTTTTTTCTGTCAAGTTTCTAACATTCATCAGTTCATCCATATTGTTGTCTGTAGCTGAAGTTCATTCATTTTTACTACTGTTGCTATATTCCACTTAGTGAATATACCACAGTTAAATTATTCATAGTCCTATCTATGAACATTTTGTTTGTTTATTATTTCCAGATTTTTTAAAAAATAATAGTCTTGTTAACATAGAAGAGAAATATACTAATAAGAATTTTTAATATTCTTTTCCTAACCTGTCATAAACACTAGATTGATTTGTATAGTGTCCCTTTGGGGTTTTTCTGTTTTATTATTCCCAGTTATCACCTAAAGAAATTTAGGTACAGGAAAAAATGATTTGCCCATGCTCTATTGTCACTGAAGCTTCTTTTCATTGCTATTAATTTCAAGAACCAGTTAAGTCCTCTCTTGGTTCTTGCTGAACAAAGAGATCCCCTTCCATTCAGACACCAGAACTAGAAAGATGTTTATTTTGATTTCACAAAACTTATGATCCCAGACATTGTGTCACAGTGAAAATAAAATAATATAAACTCAAGAGGCAAAATCCTGGCATCACCACTTGTGGAGGGGTAGCCTTGTGCAAATTATTTTATTCTCCCAATCTCTATTTCCTCCTGGGTAAGATGGAGATAGCAATTCTTTCCTCACAAGATGGCTCACTGATTATGTTAGGTAAGATGTGTGAAAGGCCCAATCACCACATTATAAAACAAAGAAGAGAGGAATCTCACAGCCTGACCAGCAGGACTCATGATCTCCGCCTTAAAAATGACATGGATAGAATAGATAGAGGTCAGTGTGGGCTTGTGCAATTTCTAATCTTTCTGTGGATGGTTCTGTCTCAGAATAGAGGAATAGCGAGGTCCTTTGTTGACTTGATGGAAATATAATGTTTGGCTTTGCTTAGGTTATCAACTTTTTTTTTCCAAACCTATCTTGTGGGTTATTTTAACAGTCCTTTCATTCAGTTCAGTCATGTCAAACTCTTTGCAACCCCATGGACTACAGCACGCCAGGCTTCTCTGTCCATTACCACCTCCAGGAGCTTGCTCAAACTCAAGTCCGTCGAGTCGGTAATGCCATCCAATCATCTCATCCTCTGTCGTTCCCTTCTCCTCCTGCCTTCAATGTTTCCCAGTGAGTCAGTTCTTCACATCAGGTGGCCAAAGTATTGGAGTTTCATCTTCAGTATCAGTCCTTCCAATGAATATTCAGGAATGATTTCCTTTAGGATTGACTGGTTGGATCTCCTTGCAGTCCAAGGGACTCTCAAGAGTTTTCTCCAACACAATTCAAAAGCATCAATTCTTTGGTGCTCAGCTTTCTTTATAGTCCAACTCACATCCATACATGACTACTGGAAAAACCATAGCTTTGATAGACGGACCTTTGTCAGTGAAGTAATGTCTCTGCTTTTTAATATGCTGTCTGGGTTGGTCATAGCTTTTCTTCCAAGGAGCAAGCGTCTTTTAATTTCATGGCTGCAGTCACAAGCTGCAAAAAAATAAAGTCTGTCACTGATTCCATTGTTTCCCCATCTATTTGCCATGAAGTGATGGGACTGGATGCCATGATCTTTGTTTTCTGAATGTTGAGTTTTAAGCCAGCTTTTTCACCCTCCAACTTATTGCTACCCATTCCATGGCCAGAATATGGGAGTGGGTAGCCTTTCCCTTCTCCAGGAGATCTTCCCAACCCAGGGACTGAACCCAGGTCTCCCAGTTGCAGGGAGATGCATGCAATTGTGTGGTAGTTTGAGCATTCTTTGGCATTGCCCTTCTTAGGGATTGGAATGAAAACTGACCTTTTCCAGTCCTGTGGCCACAGCTGAATTTTCCAAATTTGCTGCCATATTGAGTGCAGCAGTACTTTCACAGCATCATCTTTTCAGTTCAGTTCAGTTCAGTCAGTCATGTCTGATTCTTTGCAACCCCATGAATTGCAGCATGCCAGGCCTCCCTTTCCATCACTAATTCCCAGAGTTAACTCAAACTCACGTCCATCAAGTCGGTGATGCCATCCAGCCATCTCATCCTCTGTCATTCCCTTCTCCTCCTGCCACCAATCCCTCCCAGCATCAGAGTCTTTTCCAATGAGTCAGTTCTTCACATTAGGTGACCAGAGTCCTGGAGTTTCAGCTTTGGCATCATTCCTTCCAAAGTACACCCAAGACTGATCTTCTTTAGAATGGACTGGTTGGGTCTCCTTGGAGTGCAAGGGACTCTCAAGAGTCTTCTCCAACACCACAGTTCAGAAGCATCAATTCTTCGGCACTCAGCTTTCTTCACAGTCCAACTGTCACATCCATACATGACTACTGGAAAAACCATAGCCTTAACTAGACGGACTTTTGTTGGCAAAGTAATGTCTCTGCTTTTGAATATGCTATCTAGGTTGGTCATAACTTTCCTTCCAAGGAGTAAGTGTCTTTTAATTTCATGGCTGCAGTCACCATCTGCAGTGATTTTGAAGCCAAAAAATAAAGTCTGACACTGTTTCCACTGTTTCCCCATCTATTTGCCATGAAGTGATGGGACCAGATGCCATGATCTTCGTTTCCTGAATGTTGAGCTTTAAGCCAACTTTTTCACTCTCTTCTTTCACTTTCATCAAGAGGCTCTTTAGTTCCTCTTCACTTTCTGGCATAAGGGTGGTGTCATCTGCATATCTGAGGTTACTGACATTTCTCCCGGCAATCTTGATTCCAGCTTGTGCTTCTTCCAGCCCACATTTCTCATGATGTACTCTGCATATAAGTTAAATAAGCAGGGTGACAATATACAGCCTTGACATACTCCTTTTCCTATTTGAAACCAGTCTGTTGTTCCATGTCCAGTTCTAACTGTTGCTTCCTGACCTGCATACAGATTTCTCAAGAGGCAGGTCAGGTGGTCTGGTATTCCCATCTCTCTCAGAATTTTCCACAGTTGATTGTGATCCACACAGTCAAAGGCTTTGGCATAGTCAATAAAGCAGAAATAGATATTTTTCTGGAGCTCTCATGCTTTTTTCGATGATCCAGTAGATGTTGGCAATTTGATCTCTGGTTCCTCTGCCTTCTCTAAAACCAGCTTGCACATCTGGAAGTTCACAGTTCACGTATTGCTGAAGCCTGGCTTGGAGAATTTTGAGTATTACTTTACTAGCATGTGAGATGAGTGCAATTGTGTGGTAGTTTGAGCATTCTTTGGCATTGCCTTTCTTTGGGATTGGAATGAAACTGACCTTTTCCAGTCCTGTGGCCACTGCTGAGTTTTCCAAATTTGCTGGCATATTGAGTGCAGCACTTTCACAGCATCATCTTTCAGGATTTGAAATAGCTCAACTGGAATTCCATCACCTCCTCTAGCTTTGTTTGTAGTAAGGCTTCTTAAGGCCCACTTAACTTCTCACTCCAGGATGTCTGGCTGTAGGTGAGTGATCACACTGTTGTGGTTATCTGGGTCATGAAGATCTTTTCTGTACAGTTCTTCTGTGTATTGTTGTCACCTCATCTTAATATCTTCTGCTTCTGTTAGGTGCATACCATTTCTGTCCTTTATTGTGCCCATCTTTGCGTGAAATGTTCCCTTGCTATTTCTAATTTTCTCGACGAGATCTCTAGTTTTTCCCATTCTATTGTTTTCTTCTACATCTTTGCATTGATCACTGAGGAAGGCTTTCTTATCTATCCTTGCTATTCTTTGGAACTCTGCATTCAAATGGGTATATCTTTCCTTTTCTGTTTGCCTTTGGATTTCATTTGTAGCATGAAGTTCCTTTGTACTTTGACAAAAAAATAAAAACGATCACAGTCTCTAATAATTAAGGAGATTATTCATTTTCCTCTGAATAAAAATTTAATTTATTTAATGTGAATTAATATTAATTAGTTAATTAATGTTATAACCATTTCATAAATAATTTAAATCCAGGTATTGGACTGGAATTCCAAAGGGAGTGTGACCTGGTCTGTTTTGTTCTCCACTCTGTTCCCAATGCCTAGCACAGTGACTATATATAATAGTCATTAATCAGTATTTGATGAATGAATGAATAAATGAAAGTGAAACCACACATCTTGTCTCAGATTGAACTTGGACTCAGTTGCACCTCAGAGGGGACCCAAACCCAGCCAAAGCTCGAATTGGAACTTGAACTCATGGACTGGGAATGAAACCCACTGTTTTTTAATTAAAATCACTCACCTGGTGTCAGGACTTACTGAAGCTCTGGTTCTTTATGTCTCAGCACAAAAGGAATTCACCATGGGGCAAAGTACTAGGCACAGAACGCTTGTGAGGGATATGAGTGGGTGAAGAGGCTCTGCCCTAAGAACTAAGTGGGAAAGCCAGCTTATTTAGGGAGATACATAGTCCAGAGATAGACTGTGGGCCATCTCAGAAAGTGAGAAGTCCTGGAAGATACAATTCCATACACAAAATGCAATCAGTCTCAGAAATTGAGAGCAACCCATGGTGTAGGGTGCTTAGTTTTTATGAAAGTGAAGTGAAAGTAAAAGTCACTCATTCATGTCAGACTATTTGCAAGCCCATGGACTGCAACCTACCAGGCTCCTTTGTCCATGGGATTCTCCAGGCAAGAACACTGGAGTGGGTTGCCATTTCCTTCTCCAGTGGATCTTCCCCACTCAAGGATAGAACCTGGGTCACCTGCATTACAGGCAGATTCTTTACTGTCTGAGCCACCAGGGAATCCTAGTTTTTATGTGCTGGGTAATTTCCCAAAGAAAAGCACTGCCAAAGAATATTCAAACTACCATACAATTGCACTCATCTCACATGCTAGTAAAGCTCAAAATTCTCCAAGCCAGGGCTTCAACACTACATGAACCATGACCTTCCAGATATTCAAGCTGGATTTAGAAAAGGCAGAGGAACTGGAGATCAAATTGCCAACATCCATTTGATCATTGAAAAAGCAAGAGAGTTCCAGAAAAACATCTACTTCTGCTTTATTTATTACGCCAAAGCCTTTGACTGTGTAGATTGCATCAAACTGTAGAAAATTCTGAAAGAGATGGGAATACCAGACCACTTGACCTGCCTCTTGAGAAATCTGTTTGCAGATCAGGAGGCAACAGTTAGAACTGGACATGGAACAACAGACTGGTTTCAAATAGGGAGAGGAGTGCGTCAATGCTGTATATTGTCACCCTTCTTATTTAATTTATACGCAGAGTACATCAACACAAAATGTTGCGCTGGATGAAGCACAAGCTGGAATCAAGATTGCTGGGAGAAATATCAATAACCTTAGTTATGCAGATGATACCACCCTTATGGCAGAAAGTGAAGAAGAACTACAGAGCCTCTTGTTGAAAGTTAAAGAGGAGAGTGAAAAAGTTGGCGTAAAACTCAACATTCATAAAACTAAGATCATGGCATCTGGTCCTGTCACTTCATGGGAAATAGATGGGGAAACAATGGAAACAGTGGCGGACTTTATTTTCTTGGGTTCCAAAATCAGTGCAGATGGTGACTGCAGCCATGAAATTAAAAGACGCTTGCTCCTTGGAAGCAAAATTATGACCAACCTAGACAGCACATTAAAAAGCAGAGACATCACTGTGCCAACAAAGGTCCGTCTAGTTAAGGCTATGGTTTCTCCAATAGTCATGTGTGGATGTGAGAGTTGGATTATAAAGAAAGCTGAGCACTAAAGAACTGATGCTTTTGAACTGTGGTGTTGGAGAAGACCCTTAAGAGTTCCCTGGCCTGAAAGGAGATCCAACCAGTCCATCCTAAAGGAAATCAGTCCTGAATATTCATTGGAAGGACTGATGCTGAAGCTGAAACTCCAATACTTTGGCCACCTAATGTGAAGAACTGACTCATTGGAAAAGACCCTGATGCTGGAAAAGATTGTAGGCGGCAGGAGAAGGGGATGATAGAGGATGAGATGTTTGGATGGCATCACTGACTCAATGTATGTGAGTTTGAGCAAGCTCCGGGAGTTGGTGATGGATAGCGAAGCCTGGTGTGTTGCAGTCCATGGGACTGCAAAGAGTTGGACATGGCTAAACAACTGAACTGAAGTGAGAATGGATCCAGTTATCGATATTTTTATAAGCTCCCCAAGTGATTTTGTATGGCTATGATTAAGAACCAGTGTTCTCATGAAGAGCACACAAAACAAAGAGATTTGGCTTTGCAGGCATCTGTTGCTAGCAGTATTTGATATGGCATCTTTTGGATTCCAGAGGTTGCAGTCATGTCATGTGACATTCAAAGACCTGCCAAAGATGGGGAAAAATCTCAAAGCAGTCAGATAACTAATTGCGGTCATTACAGAGCTCCACGGCTCTCCTCTGGCTGCTGCAGAATGATGGTGGATGGGCCCACTAGCCCATGTGTTTTAGTAGGATATCCTGGCAAGGTTTAAGGGCTGTGTTGAAGAACTAGACTGGGACTCCTGGTTGCCATGTTCTTGAGGTGGCAGTTGGATGAATCAAATGTCAATTAGAGTTTTCCCCATCATTCCTGAAGATGTAATCTCTGCACCTGAAGAACCAGTCCACTGTTTTACTATTTGATCCGCAGCTAAAATGCTCAGATAAAGATGAGTGTTAGCCCAGACTCATCGAAAGTATTCCCGGTAGACACCATAAGGAATTAAGATCCTGTTACTTTTTAACCTGACACAAGATGTCACCATTGCTCCTGTGCTTTTAGCAATAACAGTATAAAGTTAAACAGCAGTGAGTTTGACTCCCTGATTACACAAGTTGTTTTTCCCCCTTACAGGGAAATAAGTGAGTGTGTTCTGTTGATGAAGTTCATTAATCTATAGTCAATTCCACCCATCCAAGTTAAAGTATTTATATATAAACAGTTGTTTGATATTTTTTCCCTTACACTAGATATGGATCAAAGTTAATATCTCTGTGAACACTTCACAAAGAGATTTTGGTGGAGGTGACTATAAAATAAGATAAGCTAAAATTTATATGATAACTGGAAAATTGCAGATTGTGTTTTAACTTGTCTTCACTGCTGCTGACAATGTTGACATAATCTCTTGTTACCATGCTTAATTTGGTGCCAGAGTGGGGGAAAAGGCATGGACATTATTCCAGGGCACCAATGGCTAAGAAGTGGAGCAGGTGAAAGATCACTGGAGCACTAAAACATCATTGGAAATGTTGCCAAGATGGAGAAAGTTGTACTGACAGAAATTCTTTTACACACTGCACTGTGCATGGTTGGAAGGAACACTTTGCAAAGTTGGTTGGAGTGAAGATGGTGAACCAAGAGCTGAGTGAAGTGTAGAATTTGGGGAGTGGAGTTGCATTACTGAGAATATTAAGAGAGGCTAGAACTAGCAAGCATCCTAATGCTGTGCCATTCTCCTACACTCCCTCTCTATATAAACACTGAACACCACTAAAGAATATCCATTTGAAAGACTGTCTAATCATTATTTTGCTCTAAGTTTTCAAACCAAAATATCAATGTCAATTGACTCAGTCTTCTGGAATTGTGATGATTAATTTATTTTCTAATTTTTTATGAGTATATACCAATACTGTATGATTCCAACTATGTGACATTCTTAAAAAGGCAAACTATGGAGACAGTAAAAAGATCAGTGGTTGCCAGGTGCTTGTTGGTGGGGATGGGGGTGAAGGAGAGATGAATAAGCAGAGCACAGATAATTTTTAGGGTAGTGAAAAAAGTGTCATACTGTAATGATGAATACATATCATTATACATTTGTCCAAACCCAGAGAGTATACGACACCAAGTTATTATTGTTCAGTTGCTCAGTCATGTCTGACTCTCTGACCCCATGGACTGCAGCTTGCCAGGCTTCCCTGTCCATCATCACCTCCTGGAGCTTGCTCAAACTCATGTCCATCGAGTCGGTGATGCCATCCAACCATCTCATCCTCTGTCATCCCCTTCTCCTCCTGCCTTCAATCTTTCCCAGCATCAGGATCTTTTCCAATGAGTCCGTTCTTCGCATCGGGTGACCAAAGTATTCGAGCTTCAATCATTTCAGTGAATATTTCAGCATCAGTCGTTTCAGTGAATATTCAGGACTGATTTCCTTTAGGGTTGACTGGTTTGATCTCCTTGTAGCCCAAGGGACTCTCAAGAGTTTTCTCCAACACCACAGTTCAAAAACATCAATTCTTTGGCCCTCAGCTTTCTATATGGTGTAACTCTCATCTCACATCCATACAGGACTACTTGAAAAGCCATAGCTTTGACTAGACTGACCTTTGTCAGCGAACTAATGTCTCTGCTTTTTAATATGCAGTCTAGGTTGGTCATAACTTTTCTTCCAAGGAGCAAACATCTTTTAATTTTATGGCTACACTCACCATCTGCAGTGATTTTGGAGCCCAAGAAAATAGTTTGTCACTGTTTCCATTGTTTCCTCATCTATTTGTCATGAAGTGATGGGACCGGATGCCATGATCCTAGTTTTCTGAATGTTGAGTTTTAAGCCAGGTTTTTCACTTTCCTCTTTCACTTTCATCAAGAGGCTCTTTAGTTCTTCTTCACTTTCTGCCATAAGAGTGGTGTCATCTGCATATCTGAGGTTATTGATATTTCTCCCAGCAATCTTGATTTCAGCTTGTGCTTCATCCAGCGCAGCATTTTGTGTGATGTACTCTGCGTATAAATTAAATAAGCAGGGTGACAATATACAGCCTTGACATACTCCTCTCCCTATTTGGACCCAGGCTGTTGTTCCATGCCCTGTTCTAACTGTTGCTTCTTGACCTGCATACAGATTTCTCAAGAGGCAGGTAAGGTGGTCTGGTATTCCTATCTCTTTAAGAATTTTTCACAGTTTTTGTGATCTACACAGTCAAAGGCTTTAGTGTAATCAATAAAGCAGAAGTAGATGTTTTTCTAGTATTCTCTTGCTTTTTTCGATGATCAAACAGATGTTGGCAATTTGATCTCTAGTTCCTCTGCCTTTTCTAAATCCAGCTTGAACATCTGGAAGGTCATGGTTCATGTAGTGTTGAAGCCTGGCTTGGAGAATTTTGAGCATTACTGTGCTACCGTGTGAGATGAGTGAAATTGTGTGGTAGTTTGAACATTCTTTGGCATTGCCCTTCTTAGGGATTGGAATGAAAACTGACCTTTTCCAGTCCTGTGGCCACTGCTGAGTTTTCCAAATTTGCTGGCATTTTGAGTGCAGCACTTTCACAGCATCATCTTTCAGCATTTGAAACAGCTCAACTGGAATTCCATCACCTCCACTAGCTTTGTTCGTAGTAATGCTTCTTAAGGTCCACTTGACTTCTCACTCCAGAATGTCTGGCTGTAGGTGAGTGATCACACCGTTGTGGTTATCTGGGTCATGAAGATCTTTTTTGTATAGTTCTTCTGTGTGTATTCTTGCCACCTCTTCTTGATATCTTCTGCTTCTGTTAGGTCCATACCATTTCTGTCCTTTATTGTGCCCATCTTTGTGTGAAATGTTCCCTTGGTATCTCTAATTTTCTTGAAGAGATCTCTAGTCTTTCTCATTCTATTGTTTTCCTCTATTTCTTTGCATTGATCACTGAGGAAGGTTTTCTTACCTCTCCTTGCTATTCTTTGGAACTCTGCATTCATATGGGTATATCTTTCCTTTTCTCCTTTGCCTTTCACCTCTCTTCTTTTCTCAGGTTATTTGTAAGGCCTCGTCAGACAACCATTTTGCCTTCTTGCATTTCTTTTTCTTGGAGATAGTCTTGATCCCTGTCTCCTGTACAATGTCATGAACCTCTGTCCATAGTTCTTCAGGCACTGTATCATATCTAATTCCTTGAGTCTTTTTGTCACTTCCACTGTATAATTGTAAGGGATTTGATTTAGGTCATACCTGAATGGTCTAGTGGTTTTCCCTACTCTCTTCAATTTAAGTCCGAATTGTGCATTAAGGAATTCATGAACTGAGCCACAGTCGGCTCTTGGTCTTGTTTTTATTGACTGTATAGCGCTTCTCCATCTTCAGCTTCAACGAATATAATCAGTCTGATTTCGGTGTTGACCATTTGTTGATGTCCATATGTAGAGTCATCTCCTGTGCTGTTGGAAGAAGTTTTTTGCTATGACCAGTGTGTGCTCTTGGCAGGGCCTTTGCCCTGTTTCAGTTTGTACTCCAAGGCCAGACTTGCCTGTTACTCCAGGTATCTCTTGACTTCCTACTTTTGCATTCCAGTCCCCTATGATGAAAAGGACATCATTTTTTGGTGTTAGTTCTAGAAGGTCTTGTAGATCTTCATAGAACCATTCAACTTCAGCTTCTTTAGCATTACTTGTTGGGGCACAGACTTGGATTACTGTGATATTGAATGGTTTGCCTTGGAAACTAGTAGAAATCATTCTCTCGTTTTTGAAATTGTACCCAAGTACTGCATTTTGGACTCTTGTTGTCTATGATGGCTACTCCATTTCTTCTAAGGGATTCTTGCCCACAGTAGTAGATATAATGGTCATCTGAATTAAATTTGCCCATTCCTATCCATTTTAGTTCACTGATTCCTGAAATGTAGATGTTCACTCTTACCATCTCCTGTTTGACCACTTCTGAGTTGCCTTGATTCATAGACCTAAGATTCCAGGTTCCTACGCAATATTATTTTTTACAGCATCAGAATTTATTTTCATCACCAGTCATATCCAGAACTGGGTGTTGTTTTCGCTTTGGCTCCATCTCGTTGTTCTTTCTGAAGTTATTTCTCCACTGATCTCCAGTAGCATGTTGGGTAGTTACTGACCAGGGCATTCATCTTTCAGTGTCATATCTTTTTGCCTTTTCATACTGTTCATGAGATTCCCAATGCAAGAATATTGAAGTGGTTTGCCATTCCCTTCTCCAGTGGATCAGTTTTGTCAGAACTCTCCATGTTCTGGACCATGAGTCATCCATCTTGGGTGGCCTACATGTCATGGCTCATAGTTTCATTGAGACATAGTTTCACTTGAGATGCTACATGTATGAAAATATTTTTAAACTACCCTTAAAACATTGATAATATGGTTGTATTTAAAGTTCTATATTGAAACTATTTTTTTTAAGCAAAGTCTTTATTTTCAAGAAAAAAGTACATTCTTATTTCCTGTTCTTGGCATAAGTTTTAATTACTTCCAGTGGAACCAAAGCCTCCTGAACCCCTTTCAGTGTCATCTAAAATTTGAACTTCCTCTATTTCTGGGTAAAATATCCATTCACAAATGAGCTGTGCAATTCGATCACCCTTTTTGACTTCAAACTTCTCTTTGCCAAAATTAAACAGGACAACACCAACATTTCCTCCATAATCTTCATCTATGACACCAGCTTCTACATCTATGAAGTGTTTTGTTGCCAAGCCAGAACGAGGAGCCGCTCTTCCATAGCACCCAGAAGGAAGGGCTATCTGAATGTCAGTTTTCACAAGCACTTTCTCCATTGGTGGTACTGTGTAACCATAGGCACTGTACAGGTCGTAGCCCGCAGTGCGCGCAGACCCGTTGGTGGGGGCTGTGGTGTGCTCCGAGAGCCGGGCAAAGAGGGAGACGCATATCTCCCGCCTCCGTGGCCCGGGCCACTTGCTGGGGGAGACGACTTGTGCCTCTTGAGAGCAGGGCATGGCAGCGTAGAACGTGGGCACAAGAGGGAGCAGGGGGAACAAGAGAGAGAGAGAGCGCGCGCGCAGATGAGTTCTCTGAAACTATTTTTTAAAGGAAGTTTGATAGCAACACTCCATTTCCTTCTAGCTAGTCTATTGCTTTTATTTGTGAGCTGTTTTTTCTCTTGGAAGACTTTAGAATCTCTTTATACCCAGTGTTCTGAAATTTTAGAATAATACCTTAGCAAGGGCATGGTGCTGGGTTGGCCCCTTATTCTGTTCTGGGAAATTAAAAAAAAATTTTAATTGTTTCCTCCTGTCCATTTTCTTGTCTTTCTTTCTAGAACCCTTACAATTCAATCTTGAACCTCATGGATTGATTCTCTGAATTTCTTACTCTTATTTTCTTATAATACTTTCCATTTTTTTCTTTTTCTGTCCTATTCTACTGTCAACTTAAAAAAAATGCATAACGTTAAAGTTGCTAGTTGAGTTTTATCTGAGGCAAAATGAGGACCGCAGCCTGGGAGAGAACATCTCACATAGCTCTGAGAAATTGCTCCAAAGAGGTGGGGCAGGGGTGGGGGTGGGGGGAAGTCAGTATATATGTGATCTTGGTGAAAGGGGAATATGTGCAATCAAGCATATATTTTTCCAGAAGGTTTCTATGAGTCTTGTGAAGCCTTCACTAGTCAGGAAAGATTTTAGTGCTTTTCTTCACTGGTCACCGGGAAGGATTTTGGTGCTTTTCTAGATATGAGGAGATACAAGAATTGGGCTCATAAAATCAGCTCCTGAAAATATCTAACTATCTGAAAACCTGTTCTGCCATTTCCCTTCTCCCCTCCCCCCCACTCCCTCAGCCAGCACAGAGTTCCTCATTTCTTTTCTTCACTCTGAACTCCTTTCAGGGGATGTTGAAAATCAGCAGCTCCATCTGCATGTGATTTAATCCTTGTAGAGGTAGATAGCAAGTGCCACTTCGTAGCTGACAAAACATTCTATAAGATTTCTTCAGCTTTATCTTACCACTCCTCTATTGACTTATTTTCTGTTATATTTTAATTTTCAAAGCTCTTTATATTCTTGGGTTGTTTGTTTTCTGTATAGCATGTCCTTCTTGTTTCTTGGATGATGCAGTCTCATTTATCATTTGAAAATACTACTTACAGTGAAGTTTAGTTTTCTTCTGCTCTCTGCATTGTTTCTGTTTTCTCTGGTTTCCTTCCCCACACCCCATATATTCTTTGCCTTTCATGTTAGAAATTTTCTTTAAATGGAAATTCTTGGTGGTCTTGATCTCAGGTGACCTCAGCCTGCAATGACTTGAAGTGGGGCTTCGGTTCCTAGCTAGAGATTGAGGCCGAGTCTAGGTGGTGAGGGCACTGACTTAGCGACTATACCAGTGGTCAGTGACATAGCCCTGGCTCTTTGGCTTTGCAGAAAAGAATTCCCACGAAGACGGAAAGTAGTGAAACAAGTAAAGTGTTTATTAGGAGGAAAAAGAGTACAGTATGTGTAGATACATACTTGGGTGGGCTCAGAGAGAGTCGTGTCTTCATGGTGATTTGAATCACTTTTATGGGGCATTCCTTCCAGGTTTCCTTTGGCCAGTCATTCTGATTTGTCTGGTTCTGAGTCCATATTAGGCATATTTCAGTATCCTCCCATGTGTGCATACTCATCTCTTAGCCCAGATAGATTTTGGTGAAGAGTCTTATGGGAAGTTGACATTACTTACTTTCAGATGATGCACCCTCCCTTTTTGACCTCCAAGGAGCCTTTCTGCACATGTGTAGTCAGGGAGCTCTCCTTGACTTGTTGAGTCACTCAGTCATGTCTGACTCTTCACAACACAATAGACCGCAGCACGCCAGGCTTCCCTATCCTTCACCATCTCCCAGAGCTTCCTCTAACTCATGTCCATTGTGTCAGTGATGCCATCCAACCATCTCATCCTTTGTCATCCCCTACTCCACCTGCCTTCATCTTTCCCAGCATCAGGATCTTTTCCAATGAGTTGGCTCTCTGCATTAGGTGGCCAAAGTAGTGGAGCTTCAGTTTGAGCATCAGTCCTTCAAATGAATATTCAGGATTGATTTCCTTTAGGATTGACTGGTTTGATCTCCTTGCAGTCCAAGGGACTCTCAAGAGTCTTCTCCAGCACCACACTTTGAAAGCATCAATTCTTCAGAGCTCAGCTTTCTTTCTGGTCCAACTCTCACAACCATCCATGACTACTGGAAAAACGTAGCTTTGACTATACAAATCCTTGTTGGCAAAATAATGTCTCTGCTTTTTAATATGCTGTCTAGATTGGTCATAGCTTTTCTTCAAAGGAGCAAGTGTCTTTTAATTCATGGCTTCAGTCACTATCTGCAGTGATTTTGAAGCACAAGAAAATAAAGTCTGTCACTGTTTCCATTGTTTCCCTATCTATTTACCATGAAATGGTGGGACCAGATGCCATGATCTTAGTTTTCTGAATGTTGACTTTTCATCCAGCTTTTCACTCTCCTCTTTCACCTTCATCGAGAGTCTCTTTAGTTCCTTTTAACATCCTCCCATAAGGGTGGTGTCATCTGCATATCTGAGGTTATTGATATTTCTCCCAGCTGTCTTGATTCCAACTTGTGCTTCATCCAGCCTGGCATTTCACAGATGTACTCCACATATAAGTTAAATAACCTTTACCAATTTTGAACCAGTCTGTTGTTCCACGTCCGGTTCTAACTTGCTCCTTGACCTGCATACAGGTTTCTCAGAAAGCAGGTAAGGTAGTCTGGTATTCCCATCTTTTTAAGAATTTTCCACAGTTTGTTGTGATCCAAACAGTTAAAGGCTCTAGCATAATCAATAAAGCAGAAATAAATGTTTTTCTGGAATTCTCTTGATTTTTTATAATCCAATGGATGTTGGCAATTTGATCTCTGATTCTTCTGCCTTTTCTGAATCCAGCTTGTACATCTGGAAGTTCTCGGTTCACGTACTATTGAAGCCGGGCTTGGAGAATTTTGAGCATTACTATACTAGCATGTGAGATGAATGCAACTGTGTGGTAGTTTGAACATTCTTTGGCATTGCCCTTTTTTGGGATTGGAATGAAAACTGACCTTTTCCAGTCCTGTGGCCACTGCTGAGTTTTCCAAATTTGCTGGCATATTGAGCGCAGCAGCACTTTCACAGCATCATCTTTTCAGATCTGAAGTAGCTCAGCTGGAATTCCATCACCCCCACTGATGGTGGTTTAGTCGCTAAATCGTGTCCTACTCTTGCGACCCCATGGACTGTAACCCCCCAGGCTCCTCTGTCCATGGGGTTTTCCAGGCAAGAATGCTGGAGTGGATTGCCATTTCCTTCTCCAGGGGATCTTGCTGACCCAGGAATCGAACCCAAGCTTCCTGCATTGCAAGCAGATTATTTAGCAACTGAACTATGAGAGAAGCCACCCCCACTAACTTTGTTCAAAGTGATGCTTCCTAAGGCTCACTTGACTTTACACTCCAGGATGTCTGTCTCTAGGTGAGTGATCACACCATGGTGGTTATCTGGGTCATTAGGATCTTTTTCGTATAATTCTTCTCCTTGACTTACAGAATGAGAAATATGTGGTCTTTTATCTCTTATCTGGGCAGGGCCCAGCCTCCTCCATCATCTTGCTTTTATGGAGTTTCTGTCCATGGGGAGAAACTGTTCAGCCTGGGGCCCATCTGTCTCCTGCCTCAGTCTATCTAAGAGTGAAACAGTGAAAAACTTAGTTTAGTGGAAATTGTACACTGATTGGACTTGACAAAGAGGGGGCCTCAGTGTTTCATTGGAGATCCCCATATGTTCACGTCTGTAACTAAGCAAATAGTAAACATGTCAGTATTTCTCAGGCATCATTCTCTTATCTGGGAACTAAGTGAGCAACTGCTGATGTTCTCAGAGCCTAGTAGGAGACAGATTGGGAAGATATCATTATCTGAGATGTCATAACTCTGAGTTAATTCCTCCATTTTAGTATTATACTACTTCCCTCAGCTATGGTTATTTTTTAGCCTTTTGCCACTCAAGCTTCAAAAGTACTTGGTGCTGCCAACTTCTGAGCATTCCTGGGATTCTGCAGCTCAGATTGGCTTTTTTGTTGACAATGCTACCTGATTCTGAATCCTTGTAAATACTCAAATTTTAAGTTTATGCTAAGTCGTTTACCACTTAGCCATCCACTTCCCAGCTTTTAAAATTTTATGGTCATCTCTCAGTTGCTGTCATCTACTCTCATTCTTTCTGGCCTTATGGCCATCCTTAAAAATCCTTTTTTTCTCTTGTGTTTAATTAGAAATCTTCCAACTGTCTTTTTGTTTTGTTTCTAAAACTGAAATGAGTGATCAGGAGAAACTCTTAAGTAGCTTGAGGTTGTTCAGGTTCTCAGGGTCAGTCTTCCCCCACGCGTTTGCCTACTGGAGATCAAGGAAGCCCCATTTGCTCTCATAAACGTTCTTCCTCCTTTGCTTTGTTGACCTTCCTCAGACATGTGGCCCATTATACCCACTGAATTACCTATTCCCCTATTACGTCAAGTCTAGTTCCTTTATTCTTGAGAAGATTAGAATCTTACACATGATCAAGGTGGAAATGAATCAATTTCTACTCTATTTATAGAAATGTAGTGACACGTCTCCCAAGGTGGGTGTTGCAACATTTTCTGTAACCATGGATACTCTGCAATTATTCCTGAACCATACTCATTATTTATCTGTATCTGAATTTTAACAAACAGGATTCTTGCTGCTAACTCAGATTTTCCTGTGAAATTATAGTCTCATTATTATCCTGTTCCTATGAGTCAGGCTCTATCTTTCAAGTTCAAATTTAGTCATAGACTTTGAGAGGACTGAGTCAATCTCTCTTCTAGGATAATGGTTGAAATTTCATCATGAGAATAATAGTGGTAAAAATAATGATGATCACAGTGCAATAAAAATCAAATAGTCTAACAAGCTTATTTGTTTTTTAAAATAACGCTAATGTAAGCAAGTATTATTAATCCCCACTTTAAGTTTTTTTTAATTTTACATTTGAAAATGGTAAATATTATGGCATGTGAACTATATCTTAACATAAAAAATTGATGAAAAAGGTATTTACAGAAAATCAGCATGAGAGGCCAGACTTTATAGTTTAATAAGATGAAAACAAGAAAATTGCAATTTTGAGTTGGCTATGTGCTCTTCCTGGCTTGCTGCAGTCCATGGGGTCGCAGAGTCAAACAAGACTTAGTGACTGAACAACAACATGAGCATGAGGTCTCAGTTGAGTTGACAGACTGAAATGACTGCTTAAGAAAGTACACCATCTTGAGCTTTGTTAAAATTTCCTGAGAACATGTTGAGAATTAGGTCAAGCATTTCTAAGATCATCGGAAGAACAATATAAATGACTGTTCTCATTTTACAAAAATGGAACCTGAAGTTGAGTGACTTGCCTGTGGGCCCCCAGCTCGAAAGGGGAGGGCCTGGCTTCCAGAGCCTATGTACTGACCACTGCACCATACTTATGTTAAGGTAAAAGTCCACATCAAGGGAGGTGATGGGTTGACAGCGAATTATACTAATTATACTTCATCTTGGCTGCAGTGACCACTTCTGGAAATCACACTGATGATTTTAGATTATGTCCGTAGGCACTTTGATGCTCAGTTCAGTTCAGTCACTCAGTTGTGTCTGACTCTTTGCGACCGCATGGACTGCCAGATTTCCCTATCCATCATCAACTCTCAGAGCCTGCTCAAACTCATGTCCATCGGGTCAGTGACACCATCCAACCATCTCATCCTCTGTTGTCCCCTTCTTCTCCTGCCTTCAATCTTTCCCCCCATCAGGGTCTTTTCCAGTGAGTCAGTTCTTCGAATCAGGTGCCCAAAGTACTGGAGTTTCAGCTTCAGCATCAGTCCTTCCGATGAACACCCAGGACTGATTTCTTTTAGGATGGACTGGTTGGATCTCCTTGCAGTCCAAGGGACTCTCAAGAGTTTTCTCCAACACCACAGTTCAAAAGCATCAGTTCTTCGGTGCTCAGCTTTCTTTATAGTCCAACTCTCACATCCATACATACTGTTGGAAAAACCATAGCTTTGACTAGATGGACTTTTGTTGGCAAAGTAATGTCTCTGCTTTTTAATATGCTGTCTAGGTTGATCATAGCTTTTCTTCCAAGGAGCAAGCATCTTTTAATTTCATAGCTGCAGTCACAAGCTGCAGAAAAATAAAGTCTGTCACTGTTTCCATTGTTTCCCCATCTATTTGCCATGAAGTGATGGGACCAGATGCTATGATCTTCGTTTTCTGAATGTTGAGCTTTAAGCCAGCTTTTTCACTCTCCTCTTTCATTTTCAACAAGAGGCTCTTTAGTTCTTTTTCTCTTTCTGCCATAAGGGTGGTATCATCTGCGTAACTGAGGTTATTAATATTTCTCCCGGCAATCTTGATTTCAGCTTGTGCTTCATCCAGCCTGGCATTTTTGCATGATGTAGTCTGCATATAAGTTAAATAAGCAGGGTGACAGTATACAGCCTTGATGCACTCCTTTCCTGATTTGGAACCAATCTGTTGTTCCATGTCCAGTTCTAATTGTTGCTTCCTGACCTGTATACAGGTTTCTCAAGAGGCAGGTGAGGTGGTCTGGTATTCCCATCTCTTGAAGAATTTTCCACAGTTTGTGGTGATCTACACAGTCAAAGGCTTTGGCGTAGTCAGTAAAGCAGAAGTAGATGTTTTTCTGGAACTCTCTTGCTTTTTTGATAATCCAACAGATGTTGGCAATTTGCTCTCTAGTTCCTCTGCCTTTTCTAAATCCAGCTTGTGTATCTGAAAGTTCACAGTTCACATACTGTTGAAGCCTGGCTTGGCAACTGACTTTGATGCTACTCCCTTCAAAAAGTGAGGCCAAACTTCCCTTCTTGAGTGAATACCTACTTTTTAGATGAAGAGACAGATTTCCATTTACCAGGCAAGATCCCACCACTAACAAATGACTGAGGTTCGTAATTTTGCTGTCATCAAACATTTGTTGAATGCTTACCGTGTCTCAGGCATTGATGCTGAGATGAACTGCTGATCTCAGGTTGCCCACAGAATGGTAAACAAATGCATAAATGAACAAGTAAACAAGCACTTGGGAATATGCACTGGGGCTAAACCAGAGATCAAATTGCCAACATCCGCTGGATCATCGAAAAAGCAAGAGAGTTCCAGAAAAACATCTATTTCTGCATTATTGACTATGCCAAAGCCTTTGACTGTGTGGATCACAATAAACTGTGGAAAATTCTGAGAGAGATGGGAATACCAGACCACCTGACCTGCCTCTTGAGAAACCTGTATATGGGTCAGGAAGCAACAGTTAGAACTGGACATGGAACAACAGACTAGTTCCAAATAGGAAAACGAGTACGTCAAGGCTGTATATTGTCACCCTGCTTATTCTCATGATGTACTCATGTACATCATGAGAAACACTGGGCTGGAAGAAGCACAAGCTGAAATCAAGATTGCCGGGAGAAATATCAATAACCTCAGATATGCAGATGACACCACCCTTATGGCAGAAAGTGAAGAAGAACTAAAGAGCCTCTTGATGAATGTGAAAGAGGAGAGTGAAAAAGTTGGCTTAAAGCTTAACATTCAGAAAACAAAGATCATGGCATCTGGTCCCATCACTTCATGGCAAATAGATGTGGAAACAGTGGAAATAGTGGCTGACTTTATGTTGCTGGTCTCCAAAATCACTGCAGATGGTGACTGCAGCCATGAAATTAAAAGACGCTTACTCCTTGGAAGGAAAGTTCTGACCAACCTAGACAGCACATTGAAAAGCAGAGACATTACTTTGCCAACAAAGGTCTCTAGTCAAGGCTATGGTTTTTCCAGTAGTCATGTATGGATGTGAGAGTTGGACTATAAATAAAGCTGAGCACCGAAGAATTGATGCTTTTGAACTGTGGTGTTGGAGATGACTCTTGAGAGTCCCTTGGACTGCAAGGAGATCCAACCAGTCCATTCTAAAGGAGATCAGTCCTGGGTGTTCATTGGAGGGACTGATGTTGAAGCTGAAACTCCAATACTTTGGCCACCTGATGCAGAGAGCTGACTCGTTTGAAAAGAACCTGATGCTGGGAAAGACTGAGGGCAAGAGGCGAAGGGGACGACAGAGGATGAGATGGCTGGATGGCATCACTGACACAGTGGACATGGGTTTGAGTATACTCCGGGAGTTGGTGATGGACAGGGAGGCCTGACGTGCTGTGGTTCATGGGGTTGCAAAGAGTCGGACATGACTGAGCAAATGAACTGAACTGACTGAGGGTAGGGATGGGGATGAGAAAGACATAAAACAAATCCCCAAACTGGATGCTGATTTCCATATGCCATATGGAAGGATCAGAGAGGGAAAGGTTTGAGATTGTATTAGTTAGGTCATAATGATAAGAGGGTAGTTAGGAAAGGACCTGACATGGGCTTCACCAGTGTCATCTAGTCGGATATACCATTTGGAAGAATATTTGCAGAAAGCATCCATCAACGTGTCAATAGCCTTACACTCTTCAGGACTGTTTTCAAAGTATATATATATCCTCGGATGATCTGTCTAGAATATGTAACACATACAACCAATTTAATGAATATTCTATATGATGTACTTAAACTGATTGACCACTCAGTAGTTCACTTAATTTCACACTTTATTTCCTCATTTGTAATATAGTACACCATATGCATTTTAAGTATAACAAAAAAATACTTTAAACTTCTGAATGTATAGTAAACTACATATTTCTCTTGAATATTTTCTTTCCTCTGGTGTTGTAGCATTCTGAGTTAGCCATACTCCATTTGTATTGATCCATTTGACTGTACCTAAACCCATCCTATCACTAAATTTCAAATAACCAAAATTCATCTCAGAAAAATATTCCAGAATGTCTTTCTGATGCCAGTAGGAAGATTTACCTTATTCATGTTGTTAAAATACATATTAAAGTCACTGGTTTTTAAATCTAGCTCTCTTTCTTCCTTTTACTAATCTCACCTTTCTATAGAATATATGCATAACATTCAGTATGTTAATTTAGTGTTGTATTAAAAAAATAAAGTCTCCAAAATGCTTAGGTTCATTTAAAAAATTAGTATAAAACTACAAGCTTGGGAAGGTATTCCCCAAGTTCTTCCAGATGCAGAACCGTATTGAGTCTAATTCCCATGTGGTATTATAATTTCTCTGGAGTGAGTCAGGGTGCCATGACAGCTGTGACAACAGTTCAAGGAGTGATGGGATAGTTCTGTCATTTGAGGGAGTAGAAGGGAGCAATGTTCATTGGGGAGTCCTTCCATTGGGGATAGGAGATATTTGACCAATACTTCCAAATATTAATGGGAAAAAGAGGTGTGAAGTTTAAATTTGGCACCAGAAATTCTCAAAAACCAACCTCTAAGCTGGGATAGATCTTTGTGTGTCTCTAAACAAGGGCAGGCCTCTGGTTCTGTCCCACTTGGGAGTTTGTATCTAGTTCCAACTCTCATCTGTTACAAAGAAGCATTGCTCAGATGCGTGTTCTGCAGTTCCTTGTTAGAGACATATCATTGACCTTCACTGATAATTGCATCCAGAAAGCATCTGCCTTTTCCATCAAAGAATAAAAGAAATGTTCCTGTTCTTAATTATCCTGTGTTATACCTTTAAAAAATCTTTACTTTGAAAGATGCTTGCCTTACAAATCACTGGCTAATGTGAAATTCATAAGAACTTTGTTATGATAGAAAAATATTAAATTGGACAAAAGCATTCAGAATAGCTCCTTGTTTCTCACTGGTATTTTCATGGTAGAGGATATACATTTTTTTTCCTCCTCCAAGAAAAATGTGTAGTAATTTTACCTCAGAAGCCTACATTCTAATTGTATTAAACAGACTATCTCTCTAGCATTGTCATTCCATTAGAGAATTTGCAATAAATCTTAATGATACATGCAAATACACCAATCTAATGGTCCATTACAAAAGAAATGACTGACTGTTACCATTTGTTTCTAGCAATTTATATGATTTCTCACCTCCTGCTGGTAAAAAGTTCCAGAAGGCAGGGAACTCAGTTTTTTTTTTTTTAATAGCAAGGCAGATCAGAGGTAATGGGAAGATTAAGAAAAATTATTGCGGTTTCCTTATATCTGCATTAAAATTTTTATAAACTTTTATAACCTGGCATAATTTTGAGCTTTCTGATTTGAAAACCACCTAAAAGGAGTTACCTGTAGTAGATTTTTATCTTTTGTTTACCTTGCTTTGGCACTTTTTGTTTGTTTGTTTTTAGGCTACATCCCATTTATTTCATATAATAAAAGACACTGGGTGGTCTCCAGTAATGAATCCCACAGGTCTAATGAATCCCACAGAAGTTTTGTATTCTTCTCACAGGAAGTTTCTCTGTAAGACAAAGTTGTTTTTTTTTTTTTTTTTTAAATTGAAGTATAGTTGATTGACAGTGTTTGGGGTATATATCAAAGTGAATCAGATATATATATCTGTGTATATATAAATCTGAATCAGAAAAACATCTACCTCTGTTTCATCAACTATGCTCAAGCCTTTGTATGGATTATAACAAACTGTGGAAAACTCTTAAAGAGATGGGAATACCAGACATCATTCCTGTCTCCTGAGAAACCTGTATGCAGCTCAAGAAGCAACAGTTAAGTTAGAACCCTGTATGGAACAACTCATTGGTTCAGGACTGAGAAAGGAGTATGACAGTGTTGTCTGTTGTCACCCTGTTTACTTAACCTATATGCTGAGTACATCATGAGAAATGCCAGGCTGGATGAGTTACAAGCTGGAATCAAGATAGGTGAGAGAAACATCAACAACCTCAGATATGTGGATGATACCACTCTAATGGCAGAAAGCGAAGAGGAACTAAAGAACCTCTTGATGAGGGTGAAGGAGGAGAGTGAAAAAACTGGCTTAAAACTAAATATTAAAAAAACTAAGATCGCGGGATCCAGCCCCATTACTTCATGGCAAAGAGAAGACGAAAAGGTGGAAGAGGTGACAGATTTCCTCTTCTTGGGCTTTGAAATGGCTGAATGCAACCATGAAATCAGAAGATGATTACTTTTTGGAAGGAAAGCTTTGACAAACCTAGACAGTGTGTTGAAAAGCAGAGACATTGCTCTGCCTACAAAGATCCATATAGTCAAGGCTATGGTCTTCCCAGTGGTCATGTACTCTTGTTGTGAGAGCTGGACTGTAAAGAAGGCAGAATGCCAAAGAATTGATGCCTTCAAACTCTGGTGCTGGAGAAGACTCCTGAGAGTCCCTTGGACAGCAAGGAGATCAAACCAGTCAATCTTAAAGGAAATCAACCCTGAATACTCATTGGAAGGACTGATGCTGAAGCTGAAGCTCCAGTATTTTGGTCACCTTGTGTGAACAGCTGACTCATTGGAAAAGTCCCTGATGCTGGTAAAGATTGAGGGCAGGAGAAGAGGGCATTAGAGGATGAGATGGCTGGATGGCATCACTAATGCAGTGGACATGAACTTGGGCAAAGTTCGGGAGATGGTGAAGGATAGGGAGGCCTGGCATGCTGCAGTCTGTGGGGTTGCAAAAAGTTGGACACAACTGGGTGACTGAACAATAGTATATATATGTGTGTGTGTGTGTGCTTTTTCAGATTTGTTTCTATTATAGGGTATTACAAGATATTCAGTATAGTTCTCTGTATTATACAGTAAGTCCTTGTTTATCTACTTTATATACAGTAGTCTGTATCTGTTAATCACAAATTCCCAATTTATCTTAGTAACCATAAGTTTGTTTTCTATGCTGTGAGTTTCTTTCTGTTTTGCAAGTAAGTTCATTTGTATCATTTGTTTTAGATCCACATAAAAGTGATATCATACGATATTTGTCTTTCTGTGTCTGACTTCACTTAGTGTGATAACCTTTAGGTCCATCCATGTTGCTGCAAATGACATTATTTATTTTTTATGGCCGACTAGTATTCCATTGTCTATATATACAACATCTTCTTTATCCATTCATCTGTTGATAGACATTTAGATTGTTTCCATATCTGAACTATTGTAAATAGTGCTGCTATGAACATTGGGTGCATATATCTTTTCAAATTAAGAGTTTTTCTCTTTTCTGTATATATGCCCAGGAGTGAGATTGCTGGATCTTATGGTAACTCTATTTTTAGTTTTTTCAGGGACCTCCATACTGTTCTCCATAGTGGCTGCACCAATTTATATTCCTACCAACACTGTAGGAGGATTCCCTTTTCTCCACACCCTTTCCAGCATTTATTATTTGTAGACTTTTTAATGATAACTATTCTGACTGGTGTGAAGTTGTACTGTATTGCAGTTTCAGTTTGAATTTCTCCAACAATTAGCAATGTTGAACATCTTTTCCATGTGCCTGTTGGACATCTGTATGTCTTCTTTGGCGAAATGTCTATTTAGAACTTTTGCCCATTTTTTGATTGGGTTGTTTATTTGTTATTATTTTTTTTGATTTTGAGCTACATGACCTGTTTGTATATTTTGGAAATTAATCCCTTGTCAGTCATATCATGTGCAAATATTTTCTCCCATTCAGTAGGGTTGCCTTTTTGTTTGTTTTCTTTGCTGTGCAAAAACTTCTTAGTTTATTTAGGTCCCATTTGTTTATTTTTTATTTTGTTTCTATTACTTTATGAGAGGGGTCCAAAAAAAAAAACAAAAAACACTGCTGCAGTTTATGTCAGAGCGTTCTCCTATATAGTCCTCTAGGGGTTTTATATTATCCAGTCTTAAATTTAGATCATTAATCCATTTTGAGTTTATTTTCATATATGGTGCTAGAGAATGTTCTAATTTTATTTTACATATAGCTGTCCAATTTTCCCAGCATGACTTATTGAAGAGATTGTCTTTTATCCATTATATATTCTTGCCTTTTTGTTGTAGATTAATTGACCATAAATTTGTATGCTTGTTTCTGGGCTTTCTGTCCTGTTCCATTGATCTATATGTCTGCTTCTGTGCCAGTACCATACTCTTTTGATTACTGTAGTTTTGTGGTATAGTCTGATGTCAGGGAGTCTAATTTCCTCCAGCTCTTTTCTTTTTTAAAAATTTTAAAAATTTTTATTGGAGTGTAGTTGATTTACAGTGTTGTGTTATTTTCAGGCGTACAGCAATGTGAATCAGTTATACATATATCCACTCTGTTTTTAGATTCTTTTCCCATGAAGGCCATTACAGACTACTGAGTAAAGTTCTCTGTGCTATATAGTAGGTTCTTATTAGTTACCTATTTTATATATAGTAATATGTATATGTCAATCTCAGTCTCCCAATTTATCCCTCCTTGCCCTCATTCCCTGGTAAACATAAGTTTGTTTTTTCTTTCTCAAGATTGCTTTGGCTGTTCAGGGTCTTTGGCATTTCTGTGTGTGTGTGTGTGTGTGTGTGTGTGTGTGTGTTAGTCGCTCAGTTGTGTCTGACTCTTTGCAATCCCATGGACTGTACCCCTCCAGGCTCCTCTGTCCATGGAATTCTCCAGGCAAGAATACTGGAGTGGGTTGCCATTTCCTTCTCCAGGGGATCTTCCCAACTCAGGCATCAAACCTGAGTCACCTGTATTGCAAGCAGATTCTTTACCATCTGAGTCATACAAATTATAAAATTTTTTGTTCTAATTCTGTGAAAAGTGCCTTTAGTAATTTGAGAGGGGTTGCATTAAATCTGTAGATTGCCTTAGGTAGTATGGTCATTTTAACAGTATTGATTCTTCCAATCCAAGAACATGGTATATCTTTCTATCTGTGTGATGTTCAGTTTCTTTCATCAGTGTCTTATAGTTTTTGGAGTACAGGTCTTTCGCCTCCTTAGGGAGGTTTATTCATAGGTATTTTACTCTTTTTGATGAAATGTTAAATGGGACTGTTTTCTTAATTTCTCTTTCTGATATTTCATTGTTAGTCTATAGAAATGAAACAAATTTCTGAATATTGATTTTGTATCCTGCAACTTTACCAAATTAATTGATGAGCTCTAGTTTTCTGGTAGTGTTTTTAGAATTTTCTGTATATAGTATTATGTCTTCTGCAAACAGTGACCGTTTACTCCTTCCTTTCTAATTTGGATTCCTTTTCTTTCTTTTTCTTCTTGGATTGCTGTGGCTAGGACTTCCAAAACTATGCTGAATAAAAGTGGCAAGAGTGGTTACTCTTGTCTTCTTCCTGATCTTAGAAGGAATGCTTTCAACTTTTCTCCATTGAGAATGATGCTTGCTATGGGTTTGTTATATATAGTGTTTATTATGTTGAGGTATGTTTCCTGTATGCACACTTGCTGGAGAGTTTTTATCATAAATGGATGTTGAATTTTATCAAAAGCTTTTCATCATCAATTGAGATGATCATATGGTTTTTTATTTTTCAATATGTCAATACAGTATATCCCATTGCTTAATTTGCAGATATTAAAAATTCTTGCATCCCTGGGATAAATCCTACTTGATATTGGTGTATGTTCCTTTTAATGTATTGTTGGATTTGGTTTGCTCATATTTTGTTGAGGATTTTTGCATCTATGTTCATCAGTGATAATGGCCTGTGATTTTTCTTTCTTGTGTAGTATCTTTGTCTGGTTTTGGTATCAGGGTGATGGTGGCCTCATAGAATGAGTTTCAGAATATTCTTTGCTATGCAATTTTAAGTTCCAGAAGGACAGATATTAACTTTTCTCTAAATATTTGGTAGAATTTATCTGTGAAGCCATCTGGTCCTGGACTTTTGTTTGTTCGGGAGTTTTAAAATTACTAATTCAGTTTCAGTGCTGGTAATTAGTCTATTCATATTTTCTGTTTCTTCTTGGTTCAGTCTTGGGAAATTATACCCTTCTAAGAAGTCCATTTCTTCTAGGTTGTCCATTTTATTGGTATATAGTTGCTGGTAGTAGTCTCTCATAATCCTTTGTATTTCTGTAGTGTTGGTTGTAACTTCTTTTTCATTTTTTATTTTATTGACTTGGACCCTCTCCCTTTTTTTCTTAATGAGTCTGGCTAAAGGTTTATCAATTTCTGTTTATCTTTTCAAAGAACCAACTTTTAGTTTTATTGATTTTAAGTCTTTCATTGATTTCTTCTCTGATCTTTATGATTTATTCCCTTTTGCTAACTTTGGCTTTTGTTTGTTCTTCTTTCTCTACTTGTTTTAGGTGTAAGATTCGGTTGTTTATTTGAGATATTTCCTGTTTCCTGCGGCAAGCTTGTATCACTATAAACTTCCCTTTTAGAACTGCTTTTGCTATGTTCCTTAAGTTTTGGATCATTGTGTTTTCATTTTCATTTGTCTCTGGGTATTTTTCAAAATTTTCTCTGTGATTTCTTTAGTGATTTGTTGATTGTTTAGTAGCGGGCACGTGTTTGTGTTTTTTGTGTTTTTTTTCCTTGTAGTTATTTTCAGTCTTATAGCGTTGTGTTCAGAAAAGAGCTTTGGCATTCTTTTTGATCCCCTTCTCAGTAGAGTTATCTATACACCAAGTACAAACAAACAGAAGGGTATAGGTAAAAATCAGGTCAGAGAGGGAAAATAAAAAACTTTTGAAACAATCCCCTTTTTCCAAGAAATCAGTGGAATCATCTTCTTCTACCTCTAGGCTATTGAGTCATCTTCCAGCTAAGAGATCATAATTCCTTTTTGCTAGATATGACTTGATGTGCACACATACTACTAGAGTTTGGTGAGAGTCACTTATAAAATGCTGGACAGGGTCTATGTCTTATCTGTTCAGTTTCCAGACCTAGCATAGTGTAGAACCCCAAGTGAACTCCATTTCTCAGATTGAATCCAACAAGCCAAATCAGTAACCTGATCCCTTATCACTATCTTTATCCTTAATAACTGTGATAACATATGACAGGAAGGATAAGTCTACTGGTAGGAAGTAACAGCTACTCAAAGAAATATACATTAAGGATAGGGATAGGGATTGGGGAACACATTGAAAAATCAACACATTCCACTCTGGTTCCAGTGTACCACATTGGAAGAACCATAGAAGAAAAGGTTTGGATTGTATTGGTTAGAGCATAATAATAAAGGTAGTTTGGAAAGCACCTGAAACTAGCTACCAGCTGTTTATTTTCTTTCCAGTTCATCTACTTGGATATAATATTTTGGAAAATATCTGGGAAAGGCATTAATCCACATAGCTGTGCCATCTCTGCTTGTCTCTCCTCTGTCGGCAAACTGGCTGTCTTGACTGTCCCATAAACATGGCAGAAGATTTCTGTCCCTATCATTTCTTTTTTTAAAAATATAAATTTATTTATTTTAATTGGAGGTTAATTACTTTACAATATTGTATTGGTTTTGCCATACATCAACATGAATCTGCCACAGGTATACACGTGTTCCCCATCCTGAACCCCTCTCCCTCCTCCCTCCCTGTACCATCCCTCTGGGTTGTGTCCCTATAATTTCTAAATTTACATCTTCTTTCTTCAAATGACCAGTGGAGACAGATATGTAATTTTGATTCCAGATTCTAGTTTTCAGAAGAGAGAAATGGGTTTGCTCAGCTTGGGTTAGTTTCTATTCCTGACTCAATATTCAAGGGTCAAGAGATGCATTAGTTCAGTTCAGTTCAGTCGCTCAGTCATGTACGACTCTTTGTGACCCCGTGAATCGCAGCATGCCAGGCTTCCCTCTTCATCAACAACTCCTGGAGTTTACTCAGACTCACGTCCATCGAGTCAGTGATGCCATCCAGCCATCTCATCCTCTGTCGTCCCCTTCTCCTCCTGCCTCCAATCCCTCCCAGCATCAGAGTCTTTTCCAATGAGGCAACTCTTCGCATGAGGTGGCCAAAGTACTGGAGCTTCAGCCTTAGGATCACTCCTTCCAAAGAAATCCCAGGGCTGATCTCCTTCAGAATGGACTGGTTGGATCTTTTTGCAGTCCAAGGGACTCTCAAGAGATGCACTGGGTAGTTATAAGTATGAATCAGGAACCACTCTTGTCTGGGAGAGCAATTGTCAGAGAAGGAAGCTGGTGGGGTGGGCAGATAGCCTAGAAGGCTTCTAATACAATGGAAAAACACTTTTCCTCCATAGAGGAAATAAAGTACGAAGTGAACAGATTATTTGGACAAGACAACTGATAAACAATATATGCAAATTTATGGAAGGCAATTAAAGTGGATCAGTGGCTGTTATTAATATAATCAATTCATCTAGTAGCACAGGAAAAACCTCACCAGTTTTTTTTTTTTTTAATTTAAAGCTTTCTTTTCAGAACCAAACCTAAGAAATCGCTGGGAAAAAGAATACTGTCCAGTATTCATAACCTTTGGAGAAGGCAATGGCACCCCACTCCAATACTCTTGTCTGGGAAATCCCATGGACGGAGGAGCCTGGTAGGCTACAGTCCATGGGGTCGCTAAGAGTCAGACATGACTGAGCGACTTCCCTTTCACTTTTCACTTTCATGCATTGGAGAAGGAAATGGCAACCCACTCCAGTGTTCTTGCCTGGAGAATCCCAGGGACGGGGGAGCCTGGTGGGCTGCCGTTTCTGGGGTTGCACAGCGTTGGACACGACTGAAGCGACTTAGCAGCAGCAGCATTCATAACCTTTTTTCTATGAAAAGAGTTGGGGAATTTTTATGCACAGCTTAAAGAATATATTCCTCAGCCTTTCATGTAGCACAGTGTTGCCCATGAGTTGTATGCTGAAATTGTCTGCATATAGTGGTACTTCACAGGAATAATTTCTTTTTTTTAAAGGGGCCCATAGCTAGCATATGTCCCTTATGCTTTTCACTTTTTCACCTTTAAACTAACTGGAATACAAACATGATAATTGGATTCTCAGCATCCATTCTGGAACCTGAGGTAACATTGAGGATGGTAATCATACTCTAAGAATGAAGGAATAGAAATATAGTAGGTGGCTGGGTCCAGGACGATACTTGAGAGTTATACTTAACTGCAGACTTCCATTATATAAGAGGGAAATAAACCTCTGTCTTGATTAAACCATTTTTTAAAATCTCCATTACCCATAACAAAAAGCTGAGTGTAAATCCTAACTTGGTTAATTATTCAATGGGGGAACATTACTTGATTGACTGATGGTGACTAATAAAAACAAAATTTATGACAGGACCCATCATGGAATCTAGTTTTTTCTGGTCCTGATCCTTTTTCTATTCATAGTGTCTAAAATTTATTAAAACAAAATGATATATAGATAAGATGGATAAACTCATGTCACTTTTAAAAGAACTCTGTAGAGACAATGAGAATGTGCTTTGAAGAACTGCGGGGAGTATAACTGATTGATGGCCCCAGCTACTGGGTTCTGAAATCCACCTCCAAGTTTGAGCCAAGGGCTCAAGCTCCATGGGCTGCTCCCAGCCAATGATGTGTGGCAGGAGAAGACAGGTTTTTTTCTTTCTGGAAGGACATGGGATTCCTCTGATGGCTAACTTCGGGTTGAGGACTCCCTAATGGCCTTGTCAAACCTTCCTTAGACTACATGGTAGCACACTTCTGCCCCACCTTCTCCCCATCGCTTCTTCACTCTGGGTCAGCCTCATATCATGGTCTCATGACTGTCCAGGTTTCCTGGCTCACTCTCCATTTTCTTTCATAGGCATTTCTCTTAGTAAATTCCCTGTATATTTAATCTTATCTTGGCATGTGCTTCTGTGAGAACTTGGACTAACACACTCATTTGAAGAAGCTAAAAATATTCTCCATTCTTTCAGCCATTCTATTTTATGGGTCCATTTTATGCAAGGATTGGTGGTTCTTTGGCAGAAAAGTCATGGAATGTCAAGCTCTCTTCTCTTCCTTACTCTTCTGTCTTTAAAATGAAGAAACAAATGGGAAAAAGAAATAATCACCTATAGCAAATTTTTAGTGGGGGCTTTTGGTAGTGTGCTGTGCTCAGAAGCCTAAGATACTGAGAAGAATGAGAGATATGATAATGTAGTTTCTCTTCTGCAAGTTCGTGATGTGGTTGGGAATATGAGACAGTGGAGAGAGGCTCTGCCCTACACAGTGTTCAGAAAGCAAGGCATACTTAGCTCTGCCATCTTTAATGTGTGGGAGATAAGAGGGTAGAGGTTTAATGGGAAGATTTTATAAGCCAGGCTTAGAAGTGGGGTGTATAACCTCCTGCCTATATTCCATTGGCCAGGAATCTGTCATGTGGGAGGCTGGAAAATGCAGTCTACCTGGGAGCAAAGGAGAATATGAAAATGGATTTGGGGAACAGTAAGCCAGTTCCTGCCCCAGCCACTTAGAGGAGAAACAACAGGGCCTTGGTTTCCTCAACAAGGGAAGGTTCTTTTCACAAAGACATTTCCATATAGCGCTCTCTTTATCAGTACTCTGGCTGCATCATTTCATTAGAAAGTATAAATTTTTAAGGGGATAAAATATAATGAAATATTGTATGGTAGTTAAACTGTCCTAACACCACTTAATTTACTTGGAGATTTGTTATGCAATCAAGTATTCCCAGACTATTTTGAACAGATTGCAAAGCTGCCTGATCAAAATTATCATTTCTTATTTATAGGCAAATTATAGCTCAGATCCAGATGTTGAATGGGGGAGCAGGTAGGAAATTTTATCTTGTACTTCATAGGCATGTCAAGTGAAAAGATGATTTATATTTTCTTTTAAGATGCAGAAATAGATGGATATGAATTGGACCCTGAATGAAAATATATTTAGGATCTAATCAAATTTCTGTGAATTTTGATATAGCAAGGCTATTTTGTAAATTCAAGATAGAACTATGTCAATATTATAATAATGCTTTGTACTAAATATGACTCAAAGATGGAAATTTTATTTTTAGCATTGTATCAAACCTAATCTACCCTTTGAATGTCCAGATGTTCAAGCTGGTTTTAGAGAAGGCCTCCAGAGGAACCAGAGATCAAATTGCCAACATCCACTGGATCATCGAAAAAGCAAGAGAGTTCCAGAAAAACATCTATTTCTGCTTTATTGACTATCCCAAAGCCTTTGACTGTGTGGATCACAATCAACTGTGGAAAATTCTGAAAGAGATGGGAATACCAGACCACCTGACCTGCCTCTTGAGAAATCTGTATGCAGGTCAGGAAGCAACAGTTAGAACTGGACATGAAACAACAGACTGGTTCCAAATAGGAAAAGGAGTACGTCAAGACTGTACATTGTCACCCTGCTCATTTAACTTTTATGCAGAGTACATCATGAGAAACACTGGGCTGGAAGAAGCACAAGCTGGAATCAAGATTGCCAGGAGAAATATCAATAACCTCAGATATGCAGATGACACCACCCTTATGGCAGAAAGTGAAGAGGACCTAAAAAGCCTCCTGATGAAAGTGAAAGAGAAGAGTGAAAAAGTTGGCTTAAAGCTCAACAGTCAGAAAATGAAGATCATGGCATCTGGTCCCATCACTTCATGGGAAATAGATGGGGAAACAGTGAAAACAGTGTCAGACTTTATTTTGGAGGGCTCCAAAATCACTGCAGATGGTGATTGCAGCCATGAAATTAAAAGACATTTACTCCTTGGAAGGAAAGTTATGACCAATCTAGATAGCATATTCAAAAGCAGGGACATTACTTTGCCAACAAAAGTCCGTCTAGTCAAGGCTATGGTTTTTCCAGTGGTCATGTATGGATGTAAAAGTTGGACTGTGAAGAAAGCTGAGCGCTGAATAATTGATGCTTTTGAACGGTGCTGTTGGAGAAGACTCTTGAGAGTCCCTTGGACTGCAAGGAGATCCAACCAGTCCATTCTGAAGGAGATGAGCCCTGGGATTTCTTTGGAAGGAATGATGCTAAAGCTGAAACTCCAATATTTGGGCCACCTCATGTGAAGAGTTGACTCACTGGAAAAGACTCTGATGCTGGGAGGGATGGGGGGCAGGAGGAGAAAGGGATGACAGAGGATGAGATGGCTGGATGGCATCACCGATTCGATGGACATGAGTTTGGGTGAACTCTGGAAGTTGGTGATGGACAGGGAGGCCTGGCATGCTGCAATTCATGGGGTCACAAAGAGTTGGACACGACTGAGCAACTGAACTGAACTGAATCTTGGGGGATAGGGTTAGGAAAGGAACGTGTGTAAAATGTTCTCAATAACATTTAACTTAACATCTGCCTAGACTGTCAATATATATTTTTTCTAACTTGTATTAGCTATTTGGCAATTCCAGCTGCTTGATAACAGTTGTAGGATATCAGTTTCTCCAGATTGCTAACTACTGCATGAGACCACACAAAGTCAGGATTAGATTAAAAGTGACATTTGTAAAAGGATAGTAGAGTAGCTCCAAACACCATTTTTTAGTTTGTTTCCACTATTCTTGCAGTTAAAGAAATTCTCTTGCCAGTAACACTTTATGAATTCAGCACTTTAAATTCAGAAAGAATCTTAAAGGTCAACTAGTCCAACCTTTTCATTTCACAGTTGAGAGAACTGAAGCTCAAAAAAAGCTGAAGGTTATGTAGCTAATTAGTTACATGACCATTTTTAGAAGCCAAGTCCACCCATCCATCCACATATCAGTTCATTTATCCATTCATCCATCCATCCAACTAGCCAATCAACAAATAAATATGTATTAAGTGCCCACTGTCCAGACACTGGCTTGATGCTGAGGATACAATGATAAACCAAACCAGACATGGTTTCTTTCTTGTAGAAAAGGCAAATACTAATCAAATGGTTATATGAATAATATTGCCATGAAAGAGAACTACACTGTGTACTGAGAGCATATAACAGGGACTGACCTTGTCATGAGATTTACACTGGGAGATGAAATTAGAGTGTGTGTTAACCAGGTGAAGAGGAGGAGGAATGTACCATGGAAACCCATGTGCTTTGATAGAAGTAAGAATAACAAATGTGATGAGCTTGAAATAGTCCACTGAAGCTGGGGTGCAGAGAGCAAGTGAGAACATTATTCAAGATGGAGCAGAAAGAAAGAAAGAAACCATCTCTTGTCCTAAAGTGTTGGTGTGAGGATGATGAGGTTTGGACTTGAGCTGCCATTTTGCTACAGTGAGGAGCAAGCCAGGAGATCAGTGTGAACCCCTAAGGATGGTGCCAAAAGCATAGAAGGCTGAGAAGAAACTACATAGTGAGAAACCAGGTCCTTGGTGGTACTGCATGAGCTACACGGTCAAGTCTCATGAATAGAGTTAGTGTAGAGGGAGAATTTGGGGGGAGGTGTTGAGAGGGAGGGTTTACAAAATGGCACAAAGAAACTTTTGGGGGTGATGTTTATTTTCATTATCTTGACTATGGTGATGGTTTCATGGGTATATGGTGGTGGTGGTTTAGTCGCTAAATCATGGCCAACTCTTGTGACCCCATAGACTGTAGCCCATCAGGCTCCTCTGTCCATGGAGTTCTCCAGGCAAGAGTACTGGAGTGAGTTGCTGTTTCCTTCTCCAGGGGATCTTCCCAATTCAGGGATCAAACTTGTGTCTCCTGCATTGCAGGCAGTCTCCTGCATTGCAGACTGAGCCATCAGGGGAGCCCTCATGGGTATATACATAAGTCAAAACTTATCAAATTATACACTTTAAACATGTACAGTTTATTGAATGTCAATTAACCTCAATAAAGTTATTTTAAAAAAGTGTGGTACCATATAGTTGTGGTTTTTATGATTTAAGTGTTTAAATTGGATTTCTTTGTCACTTGTAACCAAAATGTTTCCCTCAAATAGGGAGTCAGCCAAATTAAAATGGCAGCCACTGTGTACTTGTTGAGATGTTTGTTATTATTATTATTTTTTTTAGTAATTAATCAATACTGAGTGCTCACTTTCATCATCATGTGGATGTGTGGAATGCTTTCTATGTCTATTTAAATCCTACTCATCTTCAAAGCCCAAGTTAGCCTCCCTATCTTTCTGGAGGCTGAACACTTACCTTCATCTTCTTTTCAACAGTTTATTCCCCTCCTGTTGGTCCATTAATAGTGTGACAATCTATGTGATCTCGTATTAATATTTTATTTTATTTCATTTTATTTTGTTATTTATTTAAAGAAAAACTCCCTCTGACCCATGTTTTAAAATTGAAGTATATTTTTTTAGTTTTTACAATGTTGATTTAGTTTCAGGTGTACAGCAAAGTGACTCAGTTATTAATACATATATATGTGTGTGTGACACACACATATATATATATTCTTTTTCAGATACTTTCCCATTGTATGTTATTATAAGATATTAAATATAGTTCCCTGTGCTATATAGTAAGTCCTTATTGTTTATCTATTTTATATATAGTAGTGTGTATCTGTTAGGGCTTCCCAGGTGGCTCAGTGGTAAAGAATCTGCCTGCCAATGCAGGTCATTCAGGAGACGTAGGTTCGATCTCTGGGTCATGAAGATCCCCTGGAGGGGGAAATGGCAACCCACTCCAATATTCTTGCCTGGAGAATCCCATGGACAGAGGAGCCTGGTGGGCTATAAGCTTGCAAAGAATTGGACATGACTGAGTATGCACATATGCACACAGGGAACCTTCATATTGTTCTCTATAGTCACTGCACCAATTTACATTTCTCCCAACAGTGTAGGAAAGTTCCCTTTCTCCACACATTCTCTAGCATTTATTTTTTGTAGACTTTTTCTTTTTGCTTTGCCTTGCAGTTTTCGGCATCTTAGTTCCCTAACCAGGCATTCAACCTAGGCTATGGCAGTGAAGTGCCAAGTCTTAACCACTCAAGTGCTAGGAACTCCTTGTTTGTAGACTTTTTTATGATGACCACTCTCATCGGTGTAAGGTGATTTTGAGCATCATTTCATGTGCCTGTTGGCTGGCTGCATATCTTCATTGGAGAAATGCCTCTGACCCATCTTTTCCAAAAGAACACTCTTGTATTTTAATATCCCTGCTTCACCTGTCTTTTTCTCCTTTGCATCTTTTCAGGTATAAGTTCTCAAAATTTGGGATATATAAGGTTCACCTCTGGGCTTGTTAAAAGGGAAGATTTTCTCATATCATAGATGCACATATGGAAAAACATGGTACATTAGATATTATATAGTATAGGTACTTAGTGCCTAAATCATGAGTTGAATTGATCAAAAGTCCAGAAGGGTGTGATTTGAAGATTATCAGAAAGGTTTCTCCTGTAAGGCTCTAAAAATGGGCCCCTCCTTCAACTTGTCCTTGATGATCTCATAACTAGGATGAGTGTCAAGGTCGAGGTACTGCGTACTTTAAAGGCTGCTAAACTTTTTGATGACCTTAGCTAAAACTAGTGAGAGAAACCAGATCTCATCCCTCACATTCTGCACGAATAAGAACCACAGCATCAAGAGTTCTTGACAGTGTGTATTTCACCTGCTCGTCATTCATTTTTTGTTTCTGTCCAAGCACCTTTACTTCCTTCACTATTGAGCTCTGATCCATTCCCACTGATTTTTGGTTTCTGTTCTAATGGCAAGCACCTTGGTCTAATGGGGAGCATCCAGGCTTCTATTTGGAACACAGTTTTGTCTCAGTAAGTTGTCCATTTCTTCTTCTCTTCCTCTGGCCCAAGCTGAGCCCTACTTTATCCACCCCTGCCTCTCATCCACATAGCCACTGTGTTTGCCACTGAGAAAGATGATGCTCCAGCTTCTTCCAACCTAATCTTGTTTCTTTGACTCATACATATATATATACACACACTTGGCTTTTCTCAATTTCATAATATGAAAATCAACAAGTTTAACAAAACAATGGAGAAGTTAAAAAGCTAAGAATTCTTACAAGCCCTGGTAACAAGGGTTTGTTTCAACTGCCTTCTCTTTACCCTGCTCGTGGTGAGTGGATTCCCACTCTGGAGTTTTGGGGATGGCTGAACACACAGCATCCACTACTGGAGGGATGAGACGGACAGTGGTTTATTAGTCACACACAGTCTGGAGCAGGAGGATCCCACATGTGACATACGGCTATGTAGGGGTTAGCCAAGAGGCAGAGCAAACAACCAGGGGCCGTGAGAGGCAAGCTTCATGGTGAGGTGAGGCAGGCTTCAAGAGGGTGAGGTGTACCCGGCTTCTGCAGGAGGACAAGACTGGCTTGTTTGAATAGTTCGAAAGCTGCGGGTCCTTGTGATAAGGAGAGGTGTTTGGCTAGAGAACCTTTGTGGCAGAGCAGGCAGAGGAACTTGCAGTTAGGCAATTTGAGACCCTGCTGATTTCACCAGATGTCAAGACAGTACATAATATTAAATTTAGGCCTTTACTACAGGGTCTCTGCTGCTGCTGCTGCTGCTGCTGCTGCTGCTGCTGCTAAGTCGCCTCAGTCGTGTCCGACTCTGTGCGACCCCATAGACGGCAGCCCACCAGGCTCCCCCGTCCCTGGGATTCTCCAGGCAAGAACACTGGAGTGGGTTGCCATTTTTTCCTCCAATGCATGAAAGTGAAAAGTGAAAGGGAAGTCGCTCAGTCGTGTCCGACTCTTAGCGACCCCATGGACTCCAGCCCACCAGACTCCTCTGTCCATGGGATTTTCCAGGCAAGAGTACTGGAGTGGGGTGCCATTACCTTCTCTGACAGGGTCTCTAGTTTTTATTTATTTATTCTAGTTTTAAAAGAAATCTAAGCAGGACTAGCCTAGCTCTTTCTGGCTCCTGGTTTGTCTCCTCATTCTTAGTTTGGAAATAGACTCACCCAAGTAACTTTCTTTCTTTCCACGTTTTGTATTGCTACTTTCTGGCTCAGATGGTAAAGAATTTGCCTGCAATGCAGGAGACCTGAGTTCAACCCCTGGGTTGGGAAGATCCCCTGGAGAAGGGAATGGCTACCCACTCCAGTGTTCTTGCCTGGAGAATCCCATGGACAGAGGAGCCTGGTGGACTATAGGGTCACACAGAGTCAGACACGACTGAAGAATCTTAGCATGCGCA
Organism: Capricornis sumatraensis; assembly: GCF_032405125.1. NCBI lineage: Eukaryota > Metazoa > Chordata > Mammalia > Artiodactyla > Bovidae > Capricornis > Capricornis sumatraensis. Next base: position 131,583,523 of record NC_091092.1, on the reverse strand, counting down.
CACCTCCTCTCTTAGGTCGAGTTCCTTAGAAGCAGAGCCTGAAGCTCTGAAGGAAATCTGGTGCATTGTGGGCAGTGCTCTTCAGGAAGAACTTAGGAGGTGGGAAGCTGAGTGAGGACATGGTCTCACCTTCTTAAAGAGAGGCTCTGAAATACAAACCACACCTTGGAGTTATCCTTGCCTTGAGAGAAGGGGTCTCTTTTGTACCCCCATATCAGTCAGTCTTTGGAGATGGACCATGGGGTGGGGTAACTTCCTGGAGAGCATGGCTACCATCACTCCAGGGCAGTCCTGCAGAGAAGGAGGCAGCTAGAGTAGTCCACATTCTCCCCAGGAAGGGGATGGGTGCTCTGGCCTTGTAAATGGAATCTGGGCAAGGTACCAATTGCATCTACTGCATATTCTTCACATCCATTAACCTCCTCAGCAACCCCAAGAGGCAGAAATTATAATCACTGTATTTTTCAGATGAGAAAACTCCAACACAGCCCAGTGCTCATTTTCAGAGCATTGCTAGGGAAACATGCTTAAGAATTCCAGAGTGTCTTCTAGCTCTTCATTTTATGTTTTTAATTTTATTCAATTCATGAAATATGCACTAATGACCAATATTGTATACAGTTGTCATACAGGAGAGTTTAGCTGAAGGCCCCAGTTACACATCTTTCTCCACTGGAGGCTTTGATGTTAAAAGACCCTTGAGCCAATTTTGCCCAACACTTCAAATTATATAATTAACTTTGTGTACCTTGTTGGATTCAACCTCAAACTGATGAATCTGTCCTTCTTAAATCATTTGTGTGAGTTATCTGTTCATAAAATAGGTCTTTTAATGAGGAAATCTGACAATGGCTCTTCATTTAAGTCAGTAATTAAGGTTAGCATGAATACAAACATTATTTTAGTTGCCAGTGCTGTACCTTTTTAATCCTTAAGCAAATAGCTTGAAAGAGAGAGGCAGATGAGTAAAAATATTTCTGAATAAGACTGGACAGTTAGCCTTCTTGGGTTTTTGGTACAAAAAGGAAATGACTGTGAACCATGGGTTTTCTGTGAGAGTGATCCTTCCTTTTAGGACTTTACATCTTTGTTTAAAAAAATGGGACAGGTGTCCATCAGCAGTGATCTCTGGGGAATTGGGGAAGATTGCTAGGTAGGTTGAGTGTGAGCCATAAATTTTCAAAATTTTTATTTGTTTTAAAAATAGATAATATATCACATGGTTTAAAATTCAAAAGGATATTATAGTAAAAAATCTCCTTCCCTTATTCTTCAGGTACCCACTTCCCTTTCCTAAAGGCAACTAGTGTTATCAGAGAATTATTTTCAGAGATGTTTTATGAATATTCAAGCAAGTACATGTAAATATTTGCTAATATATTTGAAAATTCAATGGAGAGAGTAGAAATAAGAAAACCCCTGTATTACTTTCCTAAAACTGCTGGAACAAATTACCAGAGGCTTAAGATGAAAGAAAAGTATTTTCTCACAGTTCTGGAGGCAAGAAATCCAAAATCAAGGTGTCAGCAGGGCCATTCTTTCTCTCAAGGCTCTTGGAAGAGTCTTTTGTTGCCATTGCCTAGTTTCTGGTGGTCTCTGGCAATTCTTGGCATTCTTGGACTTGAGGGTACATCATTCCAGTATCTGCCTCTGTCATCACTTAGCCATCTCTTCATGTGTCTCTGTGTCCAGATTTCCTCCTTCTTACCAGGATACCAGCCGCTGGATTAGGGCCCACTCTAACGTCCGGTCCCATCACTTCTTGGGAAATAGGTGGGGAAACAGTGGAAACAGTGTCAGACTTTATTTTGGGGGGCTCCAAAATCACTGCGGATGGTGACTGCAGCCATGAAATTAAAAGACGCTTACTCCTTGGAAGAAAAGTTATGACCAACCTAGACAGCATATTCAAAAGCAGGGACATTACTTTGCTGACTAAGGTCCGTCTAGTCAAGGCTATGGTTTTTCCAGTGGTCATGTATGGATGTGGGAGTTGGACTGTGAAGAAGGCTGAGCGATAAAGAATTGATGCTTTTGAACTGTGGTGTTGGAGAAGACTCTTGAGAGTCCCTTGGACTGCAAGGAGATCCAACCAGTCCATTCTGAAGGAGATGAGCCCTGGGATTTCTTTGGAAGGAATGATGCTAAAGCTGAAACTCCAGTACTCTGGCCACCTCATGCGAAGAGTTGCCTCATTGGAAGAGACTCTGATGCTGGGAGGGATTGAGGGCAGGAGGAGAAGGGGATGACAGAGGATGAGATGGCTGGATGGCATCACTGACTCGATGGACGTGAATCTGAGTGAGCTCCGGGAGATGGTGATGGACAGGGAGGCCTGGCGTGTTGCGATTCATGGGGTCGCAAAGAGTCAGACACGACTGAGCGACTGAACTGAACATAATATGATACCATTTTTAACTTGATAACTTCTGCCAAGATGGTATTTCCAAATAAGGTCACATTTATAGGTACTAGTAGTTAGGACTTGAGCATATCTTTATAGGGGACCTGATTCTACCTACTCCAATCCATAATGTTATCATTTCAAAGCTTAAAGCAGGCTTTGTAGAGAAGTAGAGATCAATTCACCTTTGGGATATGGAATAAAGTTAATAATTCTCTTTCTTAGGGGAAAAACAAATATCCAAATGGATCTTTCTCTTTTGCAGATAGGAAGCAAAGACCAACAATGATAAAAGAAGGTTTCTAAACCTCCAGAGACATTAAGAAACCAAGCTCTTCTGGATGAAAATGAGAGAAGTCGTCTATGTGGTGAAAAGTATTTACATCAGTGAGTTTTTTTAACTTTTTTTTTTACTCCTACCTATACAATAATAAATACATCGTGACCCAGACATACAAATGTTTGAATATACGTATATGAATATATGAACTGAAGCAGTCTTGCTCCATTAAACAGCATGTACATTTATTATTTGAAATGAATTTAAATCTTTTCTAGTCTACCTTTTTTTCATTAATTTTTTCTCAAGGCCTCTAATGTTTTGCCTCCTGTAGTATGAATAACACTTTTTGGTGATATGTTCTTCCATAGGAGGTGATTTATAAAATTTCAGTGCCTGCTTGTTCTCATAGAGTTGTTTGTGCATGGCAGGAAAAAAGTGAAGAATTAATCTTTTCCTCCCCAAAGAAGAGTGAATGTCTGTGAAAGGGAAATGATGATCTAATCACCTTGGCTCAACGTAGATTGAACTGGTAGTATGGTACATGCATGTTATTCAGTTTTACATTAGATTCAGACAGATGTGCTAAGGTTGGGCTTTTTAGTTCCAATGTCTTCTTGGAGTCCTAAGACCAAGATTAGGGAGTTAGGCCTGTCAATCATTTTCAAAAATTCTGAAGCTGAAACAGAATTGGGTGATGTCTTTAAGGGAGAAAGAAATGTCTCTGGGACCTCTCCTCCAGAGAGAAGAGATGGCTCAAGGATATTTCTGTTGGTGGAGTGAAAAGGAGGTGGAAAAATGAAGAGTAAAGTTAACTCTTTCAAACAGTGGTGAAGTCAGGGCAATTGGCAGAGGTGCTCTTCCGGGACTAGTTGTGAGCTCTGTGATAGGTTCTTTTCATGGATGATCTTGGTGACTGCACATGTCCCTTTTTAAGGACCCCTGACACCATCCCCAAAAAGGAGTACATCAAGGCTGTATATTGTCACCCTCCTTATTTAACTTCCATGCAGAGTACATCATGAGAAATGCTGGGCTGGAAGAAGCACAAGCTGGAATCAAGATTGCCAGGAGAAATATCGATAACCTCAGATATGCAGATGACACCACCCTTATGGCAGAAAGTGAAGAGGACCTAAAAAGCCTCCTGATGAAAGTGAAAGAGGAGAGTGAAAAAGTTGGCTTAAAGCTCAACATTCAGAAAACGAAGATCATGGCATCTAGTCCCATCACGTCATAGGAAATAGATGGGGAAACAGTGAAAACAGTGTCAGACTTTATTTTGGGGGGCTCCAAAATCACTGCAGATGGTGATTGCAGCCATGAAATTAAAAGATGCTTACTCCTTGGAAGGAAAGTTATGACCAATCTAGATAGCATATTTAAAAGCAGAGACATTACTTTGCCAACAAAGGTCCATCTAGTCAAGGCTATGGTTTTTCCAGTAGTCATGTAGGGATGTGAGAGTTGGACTATAAAGAAAGCTGAGCACCGAAGAATGGATGCTTTTGAACTGTGGTGTTGGAGAAGACTCTTGAGAGTCCATTGCACTGGAAGGAGATCCAACCAGTCCATCCTAAAGGAGATCAGTCCTGGGTGTTCATTGGAAGGACTGATGCTGAAGCTGAAGCTGAAACTCCAGTACTTTGGCCACCTCATGCGAACAGTTGACTCATTGGAAAAGACTCTGATGCTGGGAGGGATTGGGGGCAGGAGAAGAAGGGGATGACAGAGGATGAGATGGCTGGATGGCATCACCGACTCAATGGACGTGAGTTTGAGTGAACTCCGCGAGTTAGTGTTGGACAGGGAGGCCTTGCGTGCTATGATTCGTGGGGTTGCAAAGAGTCGGACACGACTGAGCGACTGAGCTGAACTGAACTGAACTGACACCACCCTTAGTAGCAGTGAATATCCCCTATTCATCCCTGCCTCTTTCTCTGGAGAATTGCTTCCAGAAGAATGGGAGTGTTGTCACCTGGGAGTCCTGTTACCCCATTCTCCAAGTGGCTGTAGCTAATGACAGACTGACACAGGGTACAGAAGGCTGGTCCCTTTTCTTTCGAGGTGGTACTGTCCTCTGGTGCAATTTGTACTCCAGAATTCCGTGTGGGATCAGGTTGAAGCTAGATCCCAGTAAGACCTCACGATTACTTCACTCCTTCCACTACCCCATCCTACTTTCCTCATTCCTTTTCTCTGTCCTAGAAGAAATCACGTGCCTAAGAATTCTCATCTCAGGTTTCAGTTCTGAGGAATGCAATCTAAGATAGTTACTTCTGTGTTGTCATTTCCTCAACTAGTAGTTTTATCATTACTTATTATTTTTTTTTATACTATAAGCTGCAGCTTTGCATTTCACTTTGGAAATTAGGGAAGCTGATTAGGCTCATGCTCTGGGTGAAGCAATGCAAAGGAGCAATGCAGGAATGCTTTGGAAGTGAACCTGGGAGTGGACACTGACCAGCAGCAGAGTCATCAGTGGCCCCATGGGTGGAGGGAAGGAGTGGCTTCAAACCAGGAAGAGACTGAGTCATCCAGAAACAACCAAGGCAAATCCCTGGAAGAAGTGAACTTCCCCTTTTACTTGTTGAGAGAGGTCAAAGAAAGGCTAGAGTTATACTGACAAGTCAGATGGGACTTCATGTGTTGTAATTTTGGGACCAGGAGTAAACTGATATCATCTTGTCTGTATGGGCTATTGTCATATTCGTTTCCAAGTGCTGCTGTAACAAATGACCACAAACTTAGCGACTTAAAACAACACAAATTTATCATAGTTCTGAAAGTCAGAAGTCTGAATGGGTTTTCAGACTGGATTCCTTCTGAATGTTCTAGCAGAGAATTTGTTTCCTTACCTTTTCTGCGGCTTCTAGAGGCCATGTGCATTACTTGGCTTATGGCTTATTCCTCTGTCTTCAAATCCAGCCAGACAGCATCTTTGAATCTCTCTCTCTCTGTTCTTCTGCTTTAGCTATCACATCTCTGTCTCTCTGACTCCTCCTATGTCCCTTGTATAAGCACCCATGTGAATACTTTGAGCACGCCAAGATCATCCAGGATAATCTTCCCACCTCAAAATCCTTAACTTAATAGCATCTAGAATATCTCTTTGGCTACGTAAGGTGACATTCACAGGTTCTTGGTATTACATCATGGACATCTTTGCAGAAGGGCATTGGACAGTTAAGGAAACTTGGGCACAAAAATTATATTTTCCTTTCAACATTTGCTTCATGTTCAATGCCTGAAATCAATCTTGCAGAGTTAAAATCTATACTTACTCCTCACTCTTTTTGCCTAAGAGTTAGTCTGTGTCAGGGCTTGGACCCTATTACTGGGGTCGTGAGTCTGTGTTACATGGCCTCGGAGAGTGCGGGGGTGTGTGGTACAGCTGTGCCTATCCATGGACAAGGCTTTCTCCTGGGATGATTGTACAAGGACAGAAACATGAGTGGCATCTCTACTAGGTCCATCCAACACTGAGTCTTTGATTATATCTTTTGGGAAATCAATAAAGCAGAAAAGGAAATGATGAGATGATTCTTCTCTGGCCACTAAGAGTGTCTGTATATATCTGGCTGATATTTTATATCCAGTAAGGAAGCGAGGGGATTTAGGTAAAGTCACACTCCATAAGTCCCACTCCAGCCTCACTCTTGGTCTTTCTCTCTCCCTTAGACTGTCATGTGTTACACTTCTTTGTAATTTTTTGAATATCAAAATCAGGAATAGAGCTCCAGACATACCCTGTAGTCCATGCAAATGAATCCCAGAACTACTGTTAAGTTTGATGCTAAGATAAAGTGACATATGCTTCTTTCTCCATCAAATAAAAATTCCTTTATGGACAGCAACTTGTGATTAATGTCAGTCAAGGGAGGAATGGTGTCAATCATTTGATATCAGTAATTTTTCCTTTGTATTCCTCAAATTGCCAAGAGAGGTCATTGAGAGTGAAGTTGCCTAGGTATTATTTTGCCCAGTACAATGCATTTGACTGAAAATTTTCCTGTTTTCTGTCTTTACGTTGCTGTCCTGACATGAAAGAAGTAATTTGACCCCTCAGCAAAGGAGGCATGATGTCTTCTGCTCCTCAGACCTTGAGTTCATGCTTTTGGGTCTTCCCTGATTTCATTAATCTCCTTGGTCTTCTCTCCCTGTCCCTCTATCCTGTTCAGATTTTTTCACTGCCATATTATGTATGTTCTTCACTCTAGTGCTTTTTACCTGAACAGGAGTCTGGTCAACATGTGGATGGTGTGGTAAGAGCTAAAGCTGGAAAGGCAGACTATTCTTTTAAGATACTTGCAGTGTCTTAAAAAAAAGTCATCTGGAGATTTTGAGTTGATTGCCATCTAATTTCTAAAACCCACGAGCCATTTCCCCAGAATGTTGCTTTGAGCCAATGATATTTCTAACTATTCATTATTCCTACTATAATGAAGAAAAAGAGATCTTGATTAAAGGTCAAAATCACGCACATTGCCTAGTTACTTTTCACAATCCAAGATGTAGAACCATGAACTTGATGAATTCTGGGTATCATTGAGATGCTTCAGAAAACCAAGTGACTGCTTCATGAATATTTCTTTAGTCTTTAATATTTCTTGCTAGCCAACTGTGACAATTTTGTACAAGGCAAGAATATCCTTTCTTAATATACTTCCTTCAATCCCCAAGAATATAAATGAGTTGATGATTAGGGCTATGAAGCATACAGGATTCCATATCACTTTAATATATTTCTGTGATTTGAGCTATTTATTTTGCCAGCTCAATGTTTTCCTGACGCCAGGAAGAAATCTTAATGAGACTGGAAACCTGTGATATTCTTCACCTGGGTATTGCTGTAGAGAGGACAGAATAGAACCCAGTTTGTGTTAAGTAATAATAATAACGATGACAATAATAAAGAAATAAAAAAGACTTTTGTTTAGTTCAACAAAAACCAATAATGTGCTGTTAGGGGAAATAAGCAAAATTATTTCATAAGTTGTCTGAAGTATATGACAGGCATTTAAAAAATATTAGGCAGAGGATTTTTTTTTTTTTACTCTACAATACTGTATTTGTTTTGCCATACATCAACATGAATCTGCCACGGGTGTACATAAGTTCCCACTCCTGAACCCCCCCCCGCCACCTCCCTCTCCATACCATCCCTCTGGTAGGCAGAGGATTTTACAGGTACATTTGAATTGATTTGAACTTTCCTCCTGGGCAGTAATAGGTATGAGACAAATAGAAAATCCTTTCACTCTTGAGAGCCATTGACTTAAGGGAAAGATTTTTACTGACAACTCATAAATAAAACAGAGAAGGCGATGGCACCCCACTCCAGTACTCTTGCCTGGAAAATCCCATGGACAGAGGAGCCTGGTAGGCTGCGGTCCATGGGGTCACGAAGAGTCAGACACAACTGAGCAACTTCACTTTCACGCATTGGGGAAGGAAATGGCAACCCACTCCAGTGTTCTTGCCTGGAGAATCCCAGGGATGGGGGAGCCTGGTGGGCTGCCGTCTATGGGGTCACACACAGTCGGACATGACTGAAGTGACTTAGCAGCAGCATAAATAAAAATGTAGTGTTATAAAAACTCTCTTTAAAAAAAACAGAGATACATGTATTATTCAATAGCTTGTTAAATTTTTAAGCATTTTATTATGAAAATTTCGATTACACACATGCTTAGTGAGAACAGTATAATAAATCCCCATATTCCATCACTCAGTGTCAATAATTATTATTTTACCAGTCTTTCAACTTTTTTTCAAAATAAGAAAAAGTTGAGTTATATCTTACAGATATTCTATTCAGTTTCTTGCTTAGTCATTTCTATTTCTTACGGACTATAAGACATCTCATCTTAATTTCAATAGATTTTCTTATCTCATACTTCCCTGAGAAGATAGGCTATTCAGTTTGAGATCTGCCATTTTCCCTTCTCTGCACTTCATAATGTTTCAGAATTCTGTTCTTTTTCTCCCATCCTCTCCTCCTGTGTCCTCAGAGAAGCAGTATTTCTCCATGTGAAGTTAAACTTCCATCTGAGTATTTAGTCACATTGGTCTCCTCCAGAATCTTGCCCTATTAATTTTCTGCCCATTTTATTTATTCTTTAATTTATAGCTGCACTGGGTCTTTGTTGCTTTGTGCAGGCTTTCTCTAGTTGTGGCAAATGGGGGCTACTTTTTGTTGTAGTATGCAGGCTTCTCTTTGCGGTGGCTTCTCTTGTGGCAGAGCACAGGCTCTGGGCACGTGGGCTTCGGTAATTGTGGCACACAGGCTCAGTAGTTGTGGTTTGTGGGCCCTGGAGCTCGGGCTCAGTAGTTATAGAGCATGGGCTTAGTTACTCTGCGGCATGTGAAATCTTCCCTGACCAGGGGTGGAACCTGTGTCCCCTGCATTGGCAGGAGGATTCTTATTCGCTAGGCTACCAGGGAAGCCCCTCTCTCTCATTTTCTATCTTTAGTCTTCCTCTTGGCTCTGTTATCTCTGCCAGTAAATATGTTCATATCTTCTCCAAACTCAAAAGGCAGAACTACTAGGAACATCTTTTGAACTATCTTTCTCTGCAAACTGACTTTGACTCAAGCCTTTTGTGGTATTCTTTTTCCACCTAGACTTGAAGTCTGGGAAAATGTTGATTTCTTCTTCTTGTTCTTCCACCATCCAGGCTTTAAGAATCCCTATTTCTTCACTGACTTTGCATCTGCCCCAGGTAAGAGGCAGTATTTTCCAAAGATGGTCACAAAAGTGTCTCCCATCTCATATGCTCTTCTTCGGGGTGACCTTGACACTTCTGCTCTTGGGTAGTAGGGTCTGTGTCCCTTCCCCTTGATCTGGATGAAGCTTTGTGACTGTCTTGACCATTAAAGTATGACAAAGTGACACAATGGGACTGGGATGGTCATGAACGTGCCATGCATGTCCCTCTTGCTCTTTTAGAGCCCAGCCACCATGCTGTTAGAAAGCTCTAATTAGCCCACGTGGAGAGATCATGTGGAGAAGCCATATATAAGCATTTCAGTCAGTAGCTGGCCTCAAGTGTCAGAGAGGTGAATGAGGAAGCCTTCAAGATGATATACCCGCCAGCCATTGTCAAAACACTTCAGCTGAGGTGCAGACATTGTAGAGTGGAGACAAGTCATGCCTATAATGCACTGTTCAAATTCTTGACCTGCAGAATCTGTGAACATATAATAATTGATTGTTTTATGCAAGTTTTTGGTTGATTTGTCTCCCACCCATAGCCCTGAAATACCTAGTCTCCTCTTCCTCACTTTGCTTGGTCTAGTTTACACACAAATCCTTTTTTTTTGTTTGGTTTTGTTTTCAGTTTTATTTATTTATTTACTTTACAATATTGTATTGGTTTTGCCATACATTGACATGAATCCGCCATGGGTGTACATGTGTTTCCCATCCTGAACCCCCCTCCCACCTCCCTCTCCATCCCATCCCTCTGGGTCATCCCGGCACACCAGCCCTGAGCATCCTGTATCATGCATCGAACCTGGACTGGCGATTCGTTTCACATGTGATAATTTACATGTTTCAATGCCATTTTCCCATATCATCCCACCCTCGCCCTCTCCCACAGAGTCCAAAAGACTGTTCTATACACATGTGTCTCTTTTGCTATCTCGCATACAGGGTTATCATTACCATCTTTCTAAATCCCATATATATGCGTTAGTATGCTTTTGAACCGTGGTGTTGGAGAAGACTGTTGAGAGTCCCTTGGACTGCAAGCAGATCCAACCAGTCCATTCTAAAGGAGATCAGCCCTGGGTGTTCTTTGGAAGGAATGATGCTAAAGCTGAAACTCCAGTACTTTGGCCACCTCATGTGAAGAGTTGACTCATTGGAAAAGACTCTGATGCTGGGAGGGATTGGGGGCAGGAGGAGAAGGGGACGACAGAGGATAAGATGGCTGGATGGCATCACTGACTTGATGGACGTGAGTTTGAGTGAACTCTGGGAGATGGTGATGGACAGGGAGGCCTGGCGTGTTGCGATTCATGGGGTCGCAAAGAGTCGGACACGACTGAGCAACTGAACTGAACTGAACTGATACCGTATTGGTGTTTTTCTTTCTGGACTACTTCACTCTGTATAATAGGCTCCAGTTTCATCCACCTCATTAGAACTTTTTCAAATGTATTCTTTTTAATGGCTGAGTAATGTTTCATTGTACACACAAATCCTTTTGGCCTAATTTTTGGACTAGGCTTTTATCTTTAAGGATTTCTCTAGTGGAATCAGTGCTGCCTCCATGTCTCACCTAAACATGGTACTCTTCTGTTTTTGAAATACTTTTCTGTCACTTAAAAAATTTATTTATTTATTTATTTATTTATGGCTGTGCTGGGTTTTCACTGCTGCACACAGGTTTTCTTTAGTTGCAGAGAACAGAGCTATTCTCTAGTTGTAGTTCGTGGGCTTCTCATTTTGATGGCTTCTGTTATGGAGCATGGGCTCTAGGGCTCACGGGCTTCAGTAGTTCCAGCATGTGGGCTCAGTACTTGCAGCTTGTGGGGTTAGTTGCTCCATGGCATGTGGAATTTTACCAGAACAGGGATTGATCTCATGTCCCCAGCACTGGCAGGCAGATTTTCAGCCACTGGACCACCAGGGAAACCCCTTTTCTGTCACATTTTTAATTTGCTTCCAAACACTGGGGAATGGGCATGGCATATTATAACAACCATTTTGCAGGTAAGAAACTGAGATTTAACTAAAGAGGTCTTATATGACTCTCAAAGTAGTTTGTAGAACTGGAACTAGAACAATGAAAGGGGACTTACTATAGACTGTAGAGTTTCTCAAAGACATTTTCCCACAGAATCCCTTCTGGAATCACCTATCAACATTTGAAGGATACTGGTTTCCCAAGGGACACAGTTTGGGATATTTCCCTTCAAATCCAATTTATTCTTTTTATAGATTAAGCTTGGGAGATTTTATTTCCAAGAGATAATAAAGGAAAGATACAAAAGGGACAGGAACTAGAGTGCAAAGTTGTTCTGCCAAGTCTTTTTAGCTTGCTATATGTTGTAAGATTTTTTTTGGTGTGCTTGTACCTTTATAGTAGTTCTGTCAGCCTGGCTCTGGGTGTCCCAGATGAGAGAAGAAAAGAGATATTAGAATGTGTCAATGCCTTTTAGGCAAATATCACTGTAGGACGCTTGATTAAATAAATTGGGCTTATTACTCATTGCAGGGAATCATGGGGTCCCTCTGTAAGAGAGTGTTAGACCATACTATAGGATTTGGGCTCCAATGGGGTGAGTTAGAGGAGAGTCTAAGAAAGCAGGAGTTTGGTCTAGATGGGCTGCTATCAGAAAGTGAGGACAATGCTATGGCTGGGTATTTTGTGAGTGTCAGTGACCTTGTTTTTGTTTGTGTTTAAAATTATGAAGTGGTCTTGTTTCATTTCATTTTATCATGATCTCAGAGTAATCTTGTTTGAGGCTGATATACTGTGAGTTTATATTCTCCAAGAGAACAAAAATGGCCTGCCTGTGAGTGTCAAATGAGCTTGTAAAAATATTGAGGTCTAGTTATGACCATTAGATTAGTTTTGTATATCAGAAGTTGCTTTTTTTTCCCCCACAGATCGATATTCTTAGTCACTTTAGGTATTACAGAGCAAAGCCAATCTCTTTGTCTGGGGCTGACTCATTCAAGGGAGCCTGACCTTGCTTGCGATGGGGTCTTTACTGCTAGGTCATGTTGTTGTTGTCATTCAGTCACTTAGTCGTGTCCAACTCTTTGCAACCCCATGGACTGCAGCACGCCAGGCTTCCCGGTCCTTCACCATCTCCCAGAGTTACTGCTAGGTCATAGGAGACAATTAAAGCAAAGAAACCTCTGGGGAGGGAGGTGGGAGGGGGGTTCAGGATGGGGAACACGTGTACACCCATGGCAGATTCATGTTGATGTATGGCAAAACCACTACAATATTGTAAAGTAAAAAATAATAATAATAATAAATAAATGATAAATGGTTAAATAAAAAAAAAGAAACCTCAGAAGCAGATGGCCAAAAGACTCAGTGAGTAGTATCAGATTTTTAATGCATGTAATCTTCAATAGAATAAAAGAGAATGCTTTCTAAAAAACCCAACAACCCTTATAACTGCTGTCTTTCAGAATTTTGAACCTTTCAGTCACAGCTTTATTAGAAGGAACATCCTCTTGGTTGGTGCCTAGAACACTAAAGAGGCACAGTTATTAAATTGCTTTAGAATGGAAAGTTAACATTTGTGAACTCAAAACCTGGCTCATAGAGCAACACTTGCCCATTTCACTGGTTAGTATTAGATTTAAGACTAGAACTCAGGCCCCTGATCCCCAATTCAGTGCTTTTAAGTTGCCAGTGCCTCGCACATGTACGTAGGAGTTGACATTTTTCACGACATCTGGAGCCAATCGTTTTTGTCCTTTTATGACCCTTAATAGGTATGTTTTCCATGGAAACGGTTAATGACATTTTAAATAGTTACTTCAGAACTCATAAGATCTGATAATCATTCCTGTATTTGATGATACACCCCCAGTGTTTTTGAAGAATAATGACTGCAGAAGAGAAGTGAGCATTTTCTCTTTACAGCAGTGTAGCTCATAATTAATTGATCATCATCTCCTATTAGTGAGATATCTTTGATCCTGCTAATTGAAAATGAGACTGTTTTCCTAAGCACAGAATAAAAGCAATATTAAGCTGTTTAGTCTTTGTCTGCTTAAGGGCCAAACATTAGTTAAGTGAGTTTATAGGAATAATTAATCAAAAAATTTAAACAACTGATTTTTTTTTTTTGAGTGATTTGCTGGCCACACTTGTTGAGGAACTCTGTTACTTAACAGTTGGCTTTCTTAATATCAGACAAGTACTTTTCATAATGTTGTGGGAGCAGAAAGGGAAGGGATCCAGAAGATAGATAGAATACATCATCCTGATCATAACATAAGCATGATGCCTGCACATAACTATTAGTGCTTAGAAGGCCTGTGAAGTGTAATTTTTATTCATACTTTACAGATAAGGACATCAGGGTTGCAAGATGTTACAAAATTCATCTAATGTAAATGGTATAACCAAGATATAAATGCATACTTTTAGGTTCTAAATCGTATTCTGGGTCCAGCATTCTTTTTGCTATATCATTTGGCCTCATAATCTGATTAATGTCAAAAGAAAATATGAGCAGTGCTAAAATATAAACAGGTGAGGAAGGAAAGGCACAGAATCAGTATAACTTGTCATCACTGCTCTGGATAGGATTCTCACACTCTTGTTGGAAAGACAATGTAACTTGTAAAGTTGAGAAATTGATAAAATGTTCCAGTTGAGTGACTCCAATTTGTGAAGCAGTACATAATGAATAGTTATTGTTTCAAACTCTACAAATTTCCTATAAGAGTGTGTACAACTATGGGGTACTTAAGTAGTTTTAGAAACAAAGAATCCATGTATTTCTCAAATTATTCTTTTCTTCCCTCAGTGTTCCATGTCTTTATCCTGCTTAGCAGCAGCCAAATGTATTGAGCACAATTTGTTATGATGTCATAGAGACATGATCTACTGTGTAAATGATGCTTCTGGAACTCATCTTTTTATAAATTTATAGTCTAGACATCAACTTAGAAGCAACAGAATGAAAATGCCTAAATTAAGGGTCAGCAAACTTTTTCTGTAAAGGGGCAGATAGTAAATATTTTAGGCTTTGTGAGTCATGTGGTCTTTTTAGCAGTTTCTTAGCTCAGCTGTTGTGAAACTATTCATAGGCAATGCAGAAACAGGCATGTTTGTGTTTCACTAAAACTTTATTAATGGGCCCTGAAATTCAAATTCCATTTAATTTTCACACTTCTTGAAATATTATTCTTCTTTTAATTTTTTTCAATCATTAAAAAATTGTAAAAACACACTCTTCACTCACAGGTCATACAAAACCTTGTAGCTGGCTTGGCTTGGCAGATGGGCTGCAGTTTGTAGACTGTCCTCATTGGTGCAGAAGGGGCTATAAGGGATTTGCACTCGATGTAGAAGAGGTGGACTTGATGGGAAGATGGGAGGAGGATGTTAGGACAAGAACATACCTGACTTCAGGTTTCAAGAAGACAGAGGGGACAGCTCTTCTTCAGAGTGGGCCTATACCTCTTCCCCACCTCCGTAATGAGCGATGTCTGTTGCCTTGCTGAATTGTTGTTCTGAACAGATTCACTCAGAATGACTCACTGCCCTGAACAAAGCTGGGGAAGATTTTCTGTCTTTTATTCAAAAGCAGTAATTGGCCCATCTGTGTCTCTTAAATTAAGATTTCCGGAGCTTAGGTCTTTAAGCCTCTTAACATGGTTTGCTTCTTACACCTTTTATCAGCGTAGAAGAATAGCTGCTTTTCTCATTTTTTTCTTGTAAAACCCTGTTCCAATTGTACAAGGTACTTTATTCACATGTTTCATGGCTATTTCCGGGCCTCTGATCACAGAAGCACAAAAAGTTATAGAAAATTTAAGGCACCCT
The DNA here is from genome assembly GCF_032405125.1 of Capricornis sumatraensis. NCBI lineage: Eukaryota > Metazoa > Chordata > Mammalia > Artiodactyla > Bovidae > Capricornis > Capricornis sumatraensis. The sequence continues at coordinate 131,568,303 of NC_091092.1, read as the reverse complement.
GTTAAATGTTGTGGGCAGTTTGACTAGACATAGATAATCTGGAGTTTCAGAGATGTGATTTGAATTTCTTTGCATCCTGCCCTGCTTCCCCTCCCCCCTTTTTATTGAGGAATGAATCATATATAGAAAAATTCAATTTTTTTGGTATACAGGTCTATGAAATTTGACAAATGCATGTACCCACTGTGACATATTATATCTGTTTTGTAACTACCATGACAAGCAAGATATAGAATATTTCCCTAAAATTTCCTAGTGTGCCTTTGTAATTATCCTCTCTCCTAACTCCATCCTCTGATAACCACTGATCTGATCTCTCTGCCTTTCCCAGGAAGTCATGCAAATGGAATCATATAGGATGTAGCCTTTGGTCTGGCTTCTTTCATCTGGCACAGTGCATTTGAAATTCATCTATGTCGTTGCATGTATCAGTAATTTGTTCCATTTTCTGGCTAAGTAGGTTTCATTATATATGTATACCAGTTTGTTTCTATATTCTCCAATGGAGAATATTTGAATTATTTTTGATTTTCAGTTTTGATCATTCTAATAGGTATATAATGGTATTTCATTGTGGTTTAAGTTGCATATTCAAGTGACTAAAAATGTCACTTTTCATATGCTTATTTGCCACCCACGCATCTTCTTTGGTGAAGTGTCTGTTCAAATTCTTGACCCATTTTTAATTGAGTTGTTTGTTTTCTTGCTATTGATTTTGAGAGTTTTTTTTTTTAATACTCTGGGGACAAGTCTTTAACCAGATATATATTCTAGAAATATTTTCTCCCAATCTGTGGCTTTTATTTTTCTTAACAGTATCTTTTGCAAAACAAAATAATTTAATTTTGATGATGTTCAGTAGCCAGTAGCCAGAAGCACACATAATGCTCAAATCTATTCTCCAATAAAAGGAACCAGGATTCCTTACAGATACGACTGACTTTGGAACTAGGGCAGGGAAGATACAGGAAGAGCCAAAACATCTTGTGGTATCAGAAAATAGAAGTGCTGAAAAATCATGGAAATGTATTGAAAGAACAGGAGAGTCAACAAGAAGGAACTCTTCATGACCAAGTCTGGGAAAATATGAGCAATAAAAAAAAATAATGATAGTAATGGATTATAACCTATAGAATGAGATGAATATCCATGAATTCATACTGATGTAAATAAATTGGGTAAAATAATAAATGGAAGCTGGATCTCCCTGGTAGTTCAGTCATTAAGAATCCTCCTGCCAGTGCAGGGACATGGGTTTGATCCCTGGTCCAGAAAGATCCCACATGTCACAGGGCAACTAAGCCCGTGCACCACAACTACTGAGCCTGTGCTCTAGAGCCCATGAACTGCAACTGCTGAGCCCATATACTGCAACTACTGAAGTCTGCATGCCCTAGAGTCCATGCTCTGCAATAAGAGAAGCCACTGCAATGAAAAGCCCACGCATCACATTGAAGAGTAGCCCCCCTCCCCTCCTCCATCACCACAACTAGAGAAAAGCCTGCACAGCAACGAAGACCCAGTGCAGCCAAAAATAAATAAATAAATAATTTTTTAAAGTGAAAGAGGCAGGAAAGTTCTGTTTTTGATAGAATTTCAATAACAAATATAGAAAGAATGATGTAAATAGAAAAATCACCATTTGTTGAAAGCTATGCTAATAATTGTTTTAGGCAAGAATTCTTAATGGATGCTAGATTAGTGGATTAAAGTTTGGGTAGAAATAAGATAGATATTTGCATAGTTTTAATGTATCTCCCCCAAATATTTAGTAGTTATAAAGGGAAAAATAGTAGCTTTACAGTGGAGAGACCTGTGACACACCACCTTTACCAAGTTAACCTCATTGGTAATGTTGTTAATTAACATCATATGCCTGACACGATGCACTGAGAAAGGTATAGCATCACGTCTATGATTTTCTTGTCAAAAACGCGTAACCTGAATTTAACCATGAAGACCCATCATTCAAAGTCAAATTATGAAATATTACATAATATAACTGACCAGTCCTTTCCAAAGGTGTCAAAATCACAAAAGATAAAGAAAGGTTGGCAAACCATCTCAGATTGGAGAAGACTAAGTAGTCATGATATCTAAACGTAATGTAGGATTTTGGCCCAGAAAAAGGATGTTAGTGGGACAACAACAATATGATGATATCTAAAGAAATCTATGGCTTGGTTAATAGTATTGTACCAATGTTAATTTCTGTTTTGACAAATGTACCATGGTTAAGTAAGATGTAATGTTAGCAGAGGGCTTCTCTGGAGACTCAGTGGTAAAGAATCTGCCTGCCAACGCAGGAGACATGGGTTAAATCCCTGAGTTAGGAAGATCCTCTGGATAAGCGAATGGCAACCAGCTGCAGTATTTTTGCCTGGGAAATCCCTTGAACAGAGAAGCCTGGTGGGCTCAGTCCAGGGGGTCGCAAAAGTGTCCAACATTGCGACTAAACAACAATAACATTAGGGGAGCTGGATGAAAGTTATATAAGGAGTTTCAATTATGTTTGCAACTTTCTGTAAATCTAGAATTATTTAAAAATTTAAAAAAAACCACACAGTGGAAAAGTAAGCCAAAATCTTTAAAATAGCCATGCGTAGGAGTAAGGAAGAATCCAGGTAGAAGAGACAGGGATAGAAAGTGGGCTTTCTAATTTACTATGTTTTGCAGATTTGACTTTGGAATCATGTAAATATTTTACATAACTCTAAACAAAATTAAATTTAGAAGCATTTCCTAAGAATCAAAAACAAAATGAAACAAATCTAAAGGTATATAGTAAGTTAGTGGCAAAAGCACAGAGAAAAGGGTCTTCCCTCGTGGTCCTGTGTTTATGCTTGCACTTCCAATGCAGGGGCTTCTGGTTCGACCCCTGGTCAGGGAATTAAGGTCCCACATGCCATGTGGCAAATTAAAAAAATAATAATAATAAAGTACAGGGAGAAGAAATATTTCAAATGACTTCAAGCCACAGTAATTTGACTATAATGAGATAGACTCGATGGGCAAAAAAGCTGAAAAACTCAGTTGTAGCTCACAGGCCAGAGCTGGGTCATATAGCAAACCAGAGCTGCAAGGGAATATGGGAAAGCATCTGACTTGCCACTCTCTGTAGTGTAACACAGCAAGGGAGAATGGGCTGGGGATGGCTTTGGGAGAGCCAGTTGGCAGACCCAGCTGTCACTGTCTACTGGGGCCACCACCTTTCTGTTTACACTTAGCTTGGATTGGGCTACTAAATCTTTTCCTAATAGCAGATACAACGATGACGGGCAACAGTGCCTCTGCCTCAGGTGTTCTGTCAACTTACTGAGATTGGGGTTGCTGCCTTGACAGAGTTGAGCAGCAAATCTGGAACCACCTCTTCTCTGGCCAACGGAAGAGAAATTCCAAGTTTGTTATCAGTGGTAACTAGTCTCTCATCTCCAGGGTAACAGTGGAGCACTGCTTCCATCACTTATTTTTATGCTGAAGGAAATGGTAACCATGCTTAGAGACTCTTGCATTTTGTAACAAAACTTGTGGATTTTCAGAGAAAGAGTAATGGAAACCTAAAGTCTGGAAAGATGCATGATGTGTAAATTCAGTCATCATTATGCAAATAGATATACACATAATAAATCCAGAGATGGCTGACTATATTTTAAAAATATTATAGGCCAATTATTTTGACAGCCTGCAGGAGGTAGATAAATTGTGAAATATATGTTACAGTATACAGAGTAGCTTGTTAACAAGATGTCTTTTGCTGGCAAATATTTTAGTAGAAAAACCATCCATTAGCACATTTCCAGCTTTATTCTCCTCCTTTGACTTCACAGATATATTTAGTATCATGAAAAAAAAAAGAAGGAAGCCTTATGTGTTTTGGTAGAGGCTTATGGTAGTTTCATAAACCTTGTCTCATTTGATACTTAAAATAAGTCAGTGAAATACTTGAACCGTAGCTCATTTTCCCATTTTATAGATAAACAAGCTGAAGCTCTTGGGGTTTTCATGATTTGCTTAGGGTCTGGTAGGAGGCAGATTTCAGACTGGAACTCTATCTGATTAGTGTATTTTGCACCATAACACTCGCCCCATTCTTTCACTCTCTTCACTGCAGATTGAGCTAGTTTGCAATACTCTGGCACCTTCAAATGAGTGACCACGGGCATATGGAGACTCCAAGATTATTGGTGCCATGTCACTAGGCCAGGTATAATGCTAGAAATAGAAGATGCATTTTTAGCTACCACTTGGATGAAAAAAAACATTAAGTGAACAACAACCAAATTTCCCAAAGCCTCTGCTGTTACTATTGGTGTTTCACCAGGTGACTTTGGGGACAGTGTTTCTTATTCAAAAATGCATGTTAATGGCAAAGTGTCAGATCATCAGCGTATGAAAATGTCAGATTACTGATTTGTTGGGTGACATAAGACAAATCAGTTCTCCTGTCTGGGCCTCAGAGTGGATTATTTCTTGGCTTCTACATAGTTCCACTATTCTTTAAATTTTTTGCATGGGCTTTCAGTATAGAAGAGAAAGTTCCAAACCAGAGGAATGTTAAGAGGTCAGCAGTGATGCCATAGATTTCTTTCTGGACATTTGGACCTATAGAGTTTAAGGACTAACAAGAAAAGTCTCATCTCTTAGAAACTGCAAAGTACACAAAAGATGAATTAGTGAAGATAATAGCCTTGCTAGGAATTTTAAATGATGCACTTAGTGCTTTCTCTGTTAGCCTCTCAGGAGTGTTTTGAATGGTTTTAGGAGAGCAAAGAATGACATGGCAAAATCTGTTATCTAAGGACAAAGCTGGGTGTGGGTAGAACAATACTCTGGCAGACCTGGTAGCCTGATGGCAGTGGTTCTCAATTCTGGTCACATCTAAGAATCACTTGGGGGACTTTTTAATGTTTGTAATTGAGATTTAAAACAAACAAGTAAATAGACATACAGAGCAAAAATCTTAAGTGTACAACATAATGAATTTTTATATATGCATCCACTTGTATTATCATTACCCAGGTTAAGATCATTCCCAGAACCTCAGAAGAACACTCCTGAGGGTTACTACTCTTCTGTCCTGCATCATCGTGGGTGAGTCCAGCCTGTTTTTGAACTTATGGTAAATAGAATCATGTAGTAGATATGCTTCTATCTGGCTTCTTTCACTTATTTCGTCATGATTGAGATTCCTCCATGCTGTTATGTGTATCAGATGTTTACTCTTTTCCATTGCTGTGTAGTAATAGAAACTACTACATTTTATTTGTCCATTCTACTATAAAGTTAGTGCTCTATATCCACAAGTTCCACATCCACAGAATTAGCTGACCACAGATCAAATGTATTTAAAAATATTCCAGAAAGTTCCAAAAAGCAAAACTTGAGTTTGCTATGTGCTATCAGCTATTTGAAGAAGGCTGAGCATCAAAGAATTGATTTTTTTGAACTGTGGAGTTGGAAAAGACTCTTGAGAGTCCCTTGGACTGCAAGGAGATCAAACCAGTCAATCTTAAGGGAAATCAATCCTGAATATTCATTGGAAGGACTGATGGCTGAAGCTGAAGCTCCAGTACTTTGGCCACCTGATGTGGAAAGCTGACTCAATCGAAAAGACCCAGATGCTGGGAAAGATTGAGGGCGGGAGGAAAAGGGGATGACAGAGGATGAGATGGTTGGATGGCATCACTGACTCAATGGAGGTGAGTTTGAGCAAGCTCCAGGAGATGGTGAAGGACAGGGAAGCCTGGCGTGCTGCAGTTCACGGGGTTGCAAAGAGTTGGATGTAACTGAGCAACTGAACAACAACAATCAACTATTTACATACCATTTACATTGTATTAGGTATTATATGAAATCTAGAGCTGATTTGAAGTGTGTGGGAGGGTGTGCATAGGCTATATGCACATGCTACCCCATTTTATGGGCTTCCCTGGTGGCTTAGACGGTAAAGAATCCGCCTGCAATGCAGGAGACCTGGGTTTGATCCCTGGGTTGGGAAGATCCTCTGGAGAAGGGAATGGCAACCCACTCCAGTATTCTTGCCTAGAAAATTCCCTTGGACAGAGGAGCCTTGCAGGCCACAGTCCATGGGGTTGCAAAGAGTCAGACATGACTGAGCAACTAAGCACCACATTTTATATGATGGACTTGAGCATCTGCAGAATTTAATATCCACAGGGGGTCATGGAAGCAATGTTCTGCAATACTGAGGGGCATTTAGGTTGTTTCCAATTTTTGTTTTACTTTGAATGAAACTGCTGTGAACATTCTTGTGCATACCTTCTGGTGGACAATGAGCACTCATTTCAGTTGAGTGTATACCCAGGAGTGGATTACTTTGGCTGTTAGGGCAGATATATGTTTACTGTGTTAGAAACTGCTAACCAGTACTTCAAAGTGGGTGTTCCCCAATTAATTACCTCAGAATCTCTGAGAGTGGAACCCTCTCTGAGTGACAGGTATCATTCAGAATCTTGCTTGGTGATTCTGATGTCCAGTGAGAATGAGGACTTCCGTAGCCCAGCCTTAATGCCCAGGCATATGTCTTTGTGATCATCTCAACTCCCCCAAAACAATCCATTTACTGTCCAAAATAGGGAAATCTTATCTTGTCCATAGATCTGAGAAGGAGTGGAGATTTGTTCTCTGGGGGTTGCATCCTAGTTCTTTTCTTTTGTTGTACCCATCAGGGGGATTACAGTAACTGCCTTCAGTTTAGTTCAGTTCAGTCACTCAGTTGTGTCCAACTCTTTGCAACCCCATGAATCGCAGCACGCCAGGCCTCCCTGTCCATCACCAATGCCTGGAGTTTACTCAAACTCATGTCCATCGAGTCGGTGATGCCATCCAGCCACCTCATCCTCTGTCGTCCCCTTCTCCTCCTGCCCCCAATCCTTCTCAGCATCAGGGTCTCTTCCAATGAGTCAACTCTTCACATGAGGTGGCCAAAGTACTGGAGTTTCAGCTTCAGCATCAGTCCTTCCAATGAACACCCAGGACTGATCTCCTTTAGGATCGACTTGTTGGATCTCCTTGCAGTCCAAGGGACTCTCAAGAGTCCTCTCCAATACCACAGTTCAAAAGCATCAATTCTTCAGTGCTCAGCTTTCTTTATAGTCCAACTTTCACATCCATGCTTGACCACTGGAGAAACCATAGCCTTGACCTGATGGACCTTTGTTGACAAAGTAATGTCTCTGCTTTTGAATATGCTATCTAGGTTGGTCATAACTTTCCTTCCAAGGAGTAAGCGTCTTTTAATTTCATAGCTGCAGTCACCATCTGCAGTGATTTTGGAGCCCCCCAAAATTAAGTCTGACACTGTTTCCACTGTTTCCCCGTCTATTTCCCATGAAGTGATGGGACCAGAGGCCATGATCTTCGTTTTCTGAATGTTGAGCTTTAAGCCAACTTTTTCACTCTCCTCTTGCACTTTCATCAAGAGGCTCTTTAGTTCCTCTTCACTTTCTGCCATAAGGGTGGTATCATCTGCATATCTGAGGTGATTGATATTTCTCCCGGCAATCTTGATTCCAGCTTGCGTTTCTTCCAGTCCAGCGTTTCTCATGATGTACTCTGCATAGAAGTTAAATAAGCAGGGTGACAATATACAGCCTTGACATACTCCTTTTCCTATTTGGAACCAGTCTGTTGTTCCATGTCCAGTTCTAACTGTTGTTTCCTGACCTGCATACAGATTTCTCAAGAGGCAGGTCAGGTGTTCTGGTATTCCCATCTCTCTCAGAATTTTCCACAGTTGATTGTGATCCACACAGTCAAAGGCTTTGGGATAGTCAATAAAGCAGAAATAGATGTTTTTCTGGAACTCTCATGCTTTTTCCATGATGCAGCGGATGTTGGCAATTTGATCTCTGTTTCCTCTGCCTTTTCTAAATCCAGCTCGAGCATTGGGAAGTTCACAGTGCATGTATTGCTGAAGGCTGACTTGGAGAATTTTGAGCATTACTTTACTAGCATGTGAGATGAGTGCAATTATGTGGTAGATTGAGCATTCTTTGGCATTGCCTTTTTTGGGGGGATTGGAATGAACACTGACCTTTTCCAGTCCTGTGGCCACTGCTGAGTGTTCCAAATTTGCTGGCATATTGAGTGCAGCACTTTCACAGCATCATCTTTCAGGATTTGAAATAGCTTAACACATTAACTGCCTTACTTCTGCCCAAATCCCTGAACACAGGAGCAGAAGGCATTGTCCTATGCAAATGGGATTTTATGAATCAGGAAATATGAAGTGTGAGGATGGGCTAGAGAGCTCTTTCAGGCCTCCTGACAGTATCTTATCACATGAGCATGAGAACGCTGCAGAAATTCACCTCCTTTTAATGTTTCTCTACCTAATTATGCTAAAGAACTGTCATTCTCTTTTTTAATGTGTCAGTGTTTAGAACTGACTGCTTAAAAGAAATTTGACAGGCAACATGACCCATTTACTTATGGTTCATCTGAATTAATAAGAACAGCTAATATTTATTTAGCAGTTACTATGGGCAAGGCACCCTGCTCTGTGCTGTGAATGAATTTTCTCTCAAAATAAGCCAGCAAGCTCAGGAGCTATTATCAAGCCCACTTTACAGATGAGGAAAGTAGGGTTTTGCGAGCTTAAGTAACTTCCCCAAGTTCATGTGGTGATACATTATGGATCTGGGATTTAAACCCTTGCATTGTTACATCAGAGATGGAACTCTTATTCACTAATTATGCTGCCTCTTCTTAACCAGTCTGAGGTTTTGAGAACTGTTTATGATCTGCACTATAGACCTCATTGAGTTACCCATCTCGTGGAAAGAAGATTCCAAATAATGGTGATGTGTTGAATAATGGAACAGCATGGAATGGATGAAAAGCTGAACTTGGCCTTTGTTGTTTGTTCTTCTGTCATTGAGTGGACTGAAGGATGGACTGCAAGTCCACTGAGTGGACCCCATGGACTGCAGGATGCCAGACTTCCCTGTCCTCCACTCTCTCTCAGAGTTTGCTCAAACTCATGTCCATTGAGTCAGTGATGCCATCCAACCATCTCATCTTCTGTACATCTCCTTAAAAGAGTTGCTAGTCAGCCAGATAGTTTTTCAGGAGAGGAGAAAAAAGCCAAAGGAAGCAGATAAAGCAGTTGGAAAGTTGTACAACTTTCCTTCTCATTCTCCATTCTGTGTAAATGATTTTATCCACAACTAGAACTAAAACTTTAAATGGGGACAAGTCTAGAATTTTTATTCAGAATAGTTCTGAGCCATACCAACTGCTTATTTGATCCCTCTATTGAATGTCTCATCGGAGAAGGCAATGGCACCCCACTCCAGTGCTCTTGCCTGGAGAATCCCATGGACAGAGGAGCCTGGTAGGCTGCAGTCCATGGGGTCGCTAAGAGTCGGACATGACTGAGCGACTTCACTTTCACTTTTCACTTTCATGTATTGGAGAAGGAAATGGCAACCCACTATAGTGTTCTTGCCTAGAGAACCCCAGGGATGGGGAAGCCTGGTGGGCTGCCGTCTCTGGGGTTGCACAGAGTCGGACACGACTGAAGTGACTTAGCATAGCATAGCCTAGCATTGAATGTCTCATAGGCACCTCAAATGTAACAATGTCCAAAATGGAATTTTTGACTCCCTCTCTTTACCCCTCACAATTTGTTCCTCTTACAGTACTCTTCATTCAGTAAATGTCACCTCCATCCACCATTACTTATGCCCCAAACTGGAATAACCTTTTTATTCCCCTTTTCCTTCTCTCACTTAATGTCATCACTAAGTCTTATTGATTTCTGGCTCTAAAAGAATATATTCCAGCTGCCTGTTCTTGAGTCTTGGTTCTCCCACTGGGGACAAGTTTCCCAAACTCTCTATTCCTTAGTTTCCTCATCTGTTAAATGGTGCTAATAGTACCTATCAGATAGGTTCATATAAGGAAAGTTAACAACTATGACTTTTTTTTTCTCTATCAGTCTTGGATATTCATTGGAAGGACTGATGCTGAGGCTGAAACTCCAATACTTTGGCCACCTCATGCGAAGAGTTGACTCATTGGAAAAGACCCTGATGCTGGGAGGGATTGGGGGCAGGAGGAGAAGGGGACAACAGAGGATGAGATGTCTGGATGGCATCACTGACTCGATGGATGTGAGTTTGGGTAAACTCCGGGAGTTGGTGATGGGCAGGGTGGCCTGTCGTGCTGTGATTCATGGGGTCGCAAAGAGTCAGACACGACTGAGCGACTCAACTGAATTGAACTGAAACCACACACTACTCCATGTCGTGACTCTCTCTTCCCAATTTCTGTAACTACTTCCTGACTGGTCTTCCCACAACCATTGGTGTCCTTCAGAGCTATCATTTAAAGCAGTGGTTCTCAGCTGGGACTTTCTTGCCACCATTTGCAGCTTTCCTAGGAATTTTTGTGAGTAAGATTTCCTTCATCTCATCCCTTGTACTGGAAGACAAACAGTATGGAAGGCGACATCACCTATTATTTCAGGTGTTAAGTCTTTGAAAATCACTGACTTGTACTGAACTAACAGATTTCATCATCTCCAAAGCATACATCCCCCCTCACACATCCAATTTAACATCTGTGAAACTGAGATGTGTATTATGCCTGATAGTAGGTCATGATTTAATTGTTGTGTTTTTCTTTCTTAGTGATATAGAAAATATTAATAGTTGTGTGTTTTAGAGTTAAGGACATCTTAGATTTGCTGAATTATAGCCACATAAGCACTGTGCTTAGAAAATGTTTTCTTGAGTCAGAAACAAAAGGGTTGATACCTGAAAGTGTTTAAGGATGAACTATAGGAATGGGACAAGGGTCCAGGGAGAAGCAATGGCATTTGAAGAATACCTGGAGTGGGAAGAGAATGGTCTATCCAAGAAACCACATGTGGTTTAGGGAGGTAGGAGTGTAAAAAGCAGAGAATAATGAACCACTCTAAATGGATGTAAGGATTGCACAGAAATATTTATGCAAAGTGCTTGGGACTTATAGGTGCTATAAGTGATACTTTGCTTTTGTTTGTTTTGTGGACAAATGAATGAGAAAATTTATATCTCATTGGTTCTCTGACATTCACTTTTTCCCACTTGTTAACCCCTCTGAAATTGGAATACATCTTATAGGCTAGGGTGTTTCATTGTTTAATTGGCCGCATTTCCTCCCATAAATGTCATCTAAGAATTGATGAAGCATGGTATATAAAATCAGTTGATAAAGCTGACAATTTGTCCCATTGTTCCTGAGTTATTAAGCTGAATTGCTTATCTCCCACATCTGATCTGTCCTCTTGGAACTTTTTTTTTTTTAATCTGATTTTCCAACTCCAGACTTAGATTATGGGTTACATGGCCTGATGGCCTAGACCCTTGATATCCATGGAGGTCCTGTGGGGCTGACCTGAATGACAGTGGGTTTCTTGAATCCTGTGTGAAAAGGAACAGATGGACATTTGAAGTAATGAAAGCTCATACAAGTATTTTCCAAGCCTTAAAATTTGTCCATCCAACCAATAGTTATTTGAGCACCTATTATCTACTAGACCAGGGGTTGGTAATCTATGGTCTGCAAGCCAAATGAAGACCAATGCCTGGTTTTGTAAATAAACTTTTATTGGAACTCAGTCATTCTCACTTGCTTCCTAGGTGGCTCAGTGGTAAAGAATCTGCCTGCCCTTAGCTGGCTAAAAAAAGATCTTTCTAAGCCTGTACAGTACTTGCAATAAGTGTTTAACCTCTCCAAAATGTTTGCTTGCAGTAAACACATTTTATTTTTCATCAAAAAAAAAAAAAAAAAAGAATCTGCCTGCCAATGCAGGAGATGCAGGAGACGCAGGTTTGATCACTGAGTTGGGAAGCTCCCATGGAGATGGAAATGGCAACCCCCTCCAGTATTCTTGCCTGGAGAATACCATGGACAGAGGAGCCTGGCAGGCTACAGATCATGAGGTTGCAAAGAGTTGGACGTGACTGAGTGACTGAGTATGCACACGTGCTCATGTATTTACATGTTGTGTATAGCTGCTTGTGGTTATGAACAGTAGAGTTGAGTAGCTGCAACAGAGATTGTATGACTTGCAAAACCAAAATATTTACTATTTGGTTCTTTATTGGACTAGTTTATTCTCCTGGAGAATCAAGAGGAAGCCCTATCTCAAATAAACAATCAAAGAAAATATACAATGTCATAATAAAAATTTTTCATTTTATATTGAAAAGCGTACATATAACCCAGGAAAACACGGACCTTGTATATCTATGAATGTATGTATGACATGAGTTTGAGCAAGCTCCAGGAGTTGGTGATGGACAGGAAAGCCTGGCATGCTGCAGTCCATGGGGTCACAAAAAGTTGGACATAACTGAGTGACTGAACTGAACTGATGACTAGTATGGTGCTTGGCATAGAGTGGCTGCTTGCAATAGATTCAAGATGGCTTCTTTCAACGTATAGATGACTCAGTAGGCACATGAAAGGATGCTCAGCATCTCTGATTATTAGAGAAATGCAAATCAAAACTACAATGCAGTACCACCTCACATTAGTCCTATTGGCCATCAGTAAAAAATCTACAAAGAACAAATGCTGGAGAGGATGTGGAGAACAGGGAACCCTCCTCCTACACTGTTAGTGGGAATGTAAATTGGTACAGCCACTATGGAAAACAGCATGGAGGTTCCTCAGAAAACTAAAAATTGAATTACCATATGATCCAGCAATTGCACTCCTGGGAATATACCTGGACAAAAGTATAATTCAAAAAGATAAATGCACCCCAATGTTCATAGCAGCACTGTTCACAATAGCCAAAATATGGAAACAACCTAAATGTCCCTCAACAGAGAAATAGATAAAGAAGATGTGGTATATATATACAATGGAATACTACTTGGCCATGAAAAAGAATGATGTAATGCCATTTGCAGCAACATGGATGCGATAGGAGATTGTCATACTAAGTAAAGTAAGCCAGAAAGACATATCAAGGATACTACTTACATGTGGAATCTGAAATATGGCATGGATGAACCTATCTACAAAACAGAAACAGACTCATAGACATAGAGAACAGACTTGTGCTTGTCAAGGTGAGGGGGATGGGAAGGGAAAGGGGTGGGCTGGGAGTCAGGGGTTGGTAGACTATTACATTTACAATGGATAAACAACAGATCCTAATGTATACCACAGGAAACTATATTTAATATCCTATGATAAACCATAATGGAAAAGAATATAAAAAAGAATGTACATATGCATATAACTGAGTCACTTTGTTATATAGCAGAGATTGGCACAATATTGTAAATCAGCTGTACTTCAGTTTTTTAAAAAATGGCTTCTTTTTTGTGACTCCTCCCACTGAGAGGTGGAATCCATTTCTTCTTCCCTTCATTTAGAACTGGACTTAATGACTTTCTTAATCAGTAAATCATGGTAGAAGTGATGTTCTGAAACTCTGAGGCTAGGAAATAATACACCTTGTAGCTAAGCCTCTTGAAATGCTTGCCTTGAGGGAAACCAGTCAACTTATAAGAATTGTGACTATCATGAGATCACCATGTTGGAGGGGCCATGTACAGGAACTCTAGTCAACAGTCTCAGCAGAGTCTAGCCTTACAGCTATCACTGCCAGACATGTGCAAAAAGCCATGTGGGGCCATCCAGACTGGCCCATCCACCAGCCGAATACCACTGAGTAATCTCAGTTGATAACATGAGGAGCAGAGGAATCAACTGAGCACTGCCCAAATTCCTGACTCATAACATCATGAGATACAACAAAATGATTGTTGTTCTTTGAAGTGACTAAATTTTGGGGTGTTTTGTTACTAAAAAGTCAATCACCAGTGCCACGTGCTCAGTCATACCTGATTCTTTGTGACATCATGGACGGTAGCCTTCCAGGCTCTTCTGTCCATGGAATTTTCCAGGCAAGAATACTCAAGTGGGTTGGCATTTCCTCCTCCAGGGATCTTTGTGCCCAGGGGTCAAAACTGTGTCTCATGCATTGTAGGCGGATTCTTTACCCACTGAACCATCAGGGAAACCCCAGATAGCCAGAACAATGGTCAATAAATATTTGTGACTTTGTTTACACAGCTAGGAAAGTGTAGAATCAGGACTAGAACTCAAGTCTCCTGATTCATGGTGTCTGTGATATTTTAATTTCTGTTGCTAGTTGCCCAAGTTTAGCAGGATAATCTGATTCCTCTTAGACCTCTTTCAGTCTCTCCCAAGTCGAATCAGTTAGAGGCAAAATAGCCATATGAGGAGCTTTGTGAATGATGCTATCTAAAGAGTCTGTTTTGGGGGCCAGTTGCTGGAGAGCATAATGGGGTTTTTAAGGTTACCTCAGAAGGTTTCAGTGGGCCTGCAGAATTCCAGATATGGTTCATTTGTACCAGAGGCCAAACACAATAATGAAGTTCAGTTTGTCTAGGAAGACTGCTTAGGTTTGAATCTTAGATCTTCCACTTACTAGTTAGGAGGCTTTGAATGAGTTACTTCCTTCATCTGTAAAATGATGATAACATCAACACATAGGTTGTTGTGAAGATGATATGAACAGCTGTAAGATTTTTAGCACTTAGTAAACATTCTTATCTGCCTGGAAAATCCCATGGACAGAGGAGCCTGGTAGGCTGTGGTCCATGGGGTCGCGAAGAGTCAGACAGGACTGAGTGACTTCATGTTCACTTTTCACTTTCATGCATTGGGGAAGGAAATGGCAACCCACTCCAATGTTCTTGCCTGGAGAATCCCAGGAATGGCAGAGCCTGGTGGGCTGCTGTCTATGCAGTTGCACAGAGTCAGACACAACTGAAGCAACTTAGCAGCAGCAGCAGCAACAAACATTCTTATCAAGAGAGTCATTCTTAGTAGTAGTAAAGATCCCACTTTCGTCAGTTCTCAAACTTTCACCTAGAATTTTTTTAAACACATGACATATATCTCGTTGTTCTTCAGGGACTACTGTATTGGCATATGTTTTTATTTATGGATTAGTTGGAATAATTCATGTGTAGTCACTCACTTTTGGCATATTGTTCCACTGTGCATTTATAATTTCTTTATGTTCTCGACATGCTGAACATCTGTACTTTATCACTGCATTAAAGGCATTGGAATCTTTACAGTGAATTTGTTTTAGAACTACAACATTGGCCTTCCAGTTTACTCAGCTCTTATGCATACTTTGCCAGCTCTGAAGAGCAGACACATCTGAAATACATTCATTTATCTTTAAGTTTTCTCGATCTGTCTGTCTTGTACCCTCAGTAGCTCAGTTCATTGAACTGCACTGTGGAACGGAGCTCAACTTAGTGACTTAAAGAGAACTTTGAGGAAGGCCTGACATGCTACAGCCTCTAAGGAGCCTTTAGGGTGGTGAGCCTGCAATTGCATAAGGGAAGAGTATAAAAGGAAGGGATGGCTCCCTGGTGGCAGAGAGCTGCTTGCCTAACATTGCATGTGTTCCTCTGTGTTTCCCAGCCACCTGGGCAGTTAGGTTGAGATTGAGTTATGACCAATAGAATGTGGGCAGCAGTGAAATGTGCCACTTTCACACCTGGCCATAAGGTCTCTGTGTCTCCTCTCAACTGTTTCTTCCCTTCTTGCAGTAGCCCTAGAAATCTTGTGTTGAGATCATGGTGTGACAAGATGGTGGCACCTCCATCAGCTTTGATTCTTGAGTTACTATATGGAGCAGAGTCCCATGAACTGGTACTGGGTATGAAGTCTGAGAAAAAATATATCTTTGTTGGGTCAGGCCACTGAGATTGGGAGTTAATTTGTTACTTAGCTTAGCCTGACTACTAGAGCCACAGTGACCCAGATACTTTGCTGGAGTAGAACACAAATTTGGCATAAAGGGGAAATTAACCCACTTGAGAATAACATCTAATTTCCTCAGTTCCAGTCAGTACAAGAAGAGTCTTTTTTTTTTTAAGGTTTAATTCTTATTTTATTTTTTAATATAAATTTATTTATTTTAATTGGAGGCTAATTACTTTACAATATTGTTTTGGTTTTGCCATACATCAACATGAATCCGCCACAGGTATACACGTGATCCCCATCCTGTAATTACTGGTATGAACATGTCACTTCCCTTCCTAAAAAATCCTTGATAGGTTTCATATTTATATTGTCTCCAGAGTCAAGTTTGAACTCCGTAGCCTGGGGCAATTCAAGGACAGCTGAAATCTGCATTTATTTACTGATTCAGTTTTTTTTCTTTTAATGTCCCCCTGAGTCCTTTCTGGAAAGCATTCACCCCAGCCAAACTGGTCCTACCAGGTATACCTCATGTTTAAGCCCACACTTGAGATTTTACCATTATAGCTTCATTGATTGAGCTACATGTTGATATTTTATACCCTTTTAAAATTTTTTAGTAGTTTTAGGACAGTCCTTCAAGAAAAGTATTATTATTCTTATTTCACACATAAGGAAATTGAGGCATCATAGTATTGAAGTAACTCATTCAACTCACATCTAGGCAGTGGCTTCAAACCCAGATCTGTGTGACCCCCAAACCCATGTTCCTTCCACTTTACCTCATGCTTCCTTTCTTGGCATCACATCTCTCAGAAGTTTCTCTTTGGAGTTATGTTCTATCCTTCCTGCAAGTTCAAGTCCACTGTGAGGCCCTCTCTACCTTGCAGCATTTGAGGATGACTTTTTCTCTACAGTCACTCTACTTGGATGCTTTGTGCCTCCGTTTAATGCTTAGCTTCTTATAATTTGTGCTTTCAGTACAATACTTTATATAAAGTATACCTGAAAACAGCTGCAACTGGAGTTGTTTTAAAGAGAAACTTAGAAGCTTTGACTGCACTTGAAAAGCTAAATTAGATCAAGAAGGAACACTGAGAGATGGCTCTATACTCTGTTTCTTATTCTCTGGCTGTTCACGGAAAATGCAAGGAATCAAAACTTGTTGGAATGCTAAAATGAATACTTGAGAAGGTTTAAAACCAGAAATCCCTGGTGCTGAAGTCTGCAAGTGTTTGAAGGAGTGTAGGTGATCATAGGAGTATATTCTGGGAAGCTATGAGTTCTTAGCTCAGTGGGTGGGGCAGAGGTAAAAGAAAGTCAGGGTATTAGATGTTATCTCTAGGAGGACTAATGAGCTTTACTCTGATCCCCAAATTCTGAATTTCCATGAAGCCTGACCAGGTTTGATTATTTAACTCACACTAGTTATTTTGTCCCACTCGCTAAGCTCCTGGACGCAATGGGGAGTGGATGAGTGATTGGTGAATTAGACTCATCCATCTTTCCTAGTTGGTTAACAAAGCATGGCTTAAAACATGTAGCTACTAGGGCAGAAGGATTATTTTGACCAGTTCCTGGGCAGCGGGGCGGGGGGGGGGGGGGGGGGGAGGGGCGTGAGGGAGAGAGCTAAAGTACACTGCATACTTGACCTGGACAATGGCTGAGTCACTGTTCTCAAAGCATGACTCTTTTCGAGGGCTTTTGAAGCCGGTCCTTATGGGGATGGGGGCAGACAGTAGGTGTAGGGCAACATTTGGACATGATAGAAACTTTTTCTCTTCACCCTAAGTATAAAATTCAACTGTGTGTTATTCTAGCAGGTAGCAAAAGTCTTCCAAGCACTGGTCTTTCTGACTCATTTGAATTATTGAGTGAATCACATGCTTTGAGACTCTGGGTCATAGGAGTGGAGGTAGGGAAGAGGAAGGTACAGGAAATGTCATCTCTTTCACAGCATGCTAACTTGACAGTGTTTCTCAGGTCTAGCTTATCAGCACCTGGTCTAAACTGACCATGATTTTATCCTTGCCTCTCCTTGTAAATGTTTTTTTTTCCCAGAATTTTCAGCCAACAGCTTCCAAACTGTCATTTACAATTTACGGAAGGACAGAAGGTAGAATAGTTGTCAGCAAGCAGCATAATTATGTGCCAGGAAATGACATGGCAAATAGTCTAGCCTGGCAAGTGCTAGACGGCTCTTTCTCTATCTTCTAGCTTCAGGCAGGAGCAGAACTATAACATCTGCTGATCTTTTTGTGACTTATTTTTACACTTGGTGTTAAGATTACTAAAGAGTATATTTGGTCTAGATTTCAGGCAGAAATTTATTTTTTAAAAAGCAAAGCAACAGGGAAATAGAAACCTGGAGAGTTGGATGTTATGTTATATTGTGCATGTTATATTATATTATGCAATCCTGTGCTGTGGTGTTCTGTGGTATGCTATGCTATAGAGTGTTGTGTTGTGTGTTATGTTATGAAATGCTATTGTGTAATCCAATGGTCCTTAAAGTGTGGCCCCTGATGCAGCCAGAGCTGCATTACCTGGGTACTTGTTAGAAATGCAGTTTCCTGTGAGCCATCCAAGACCTACTGAATCAGAAACTCTGGGGCTAGACCCTAGCAATCTGAATTTTAGTAAGTCTTCCAGGTGATTTTGATCTGTTTTCTAGTGTGAGAACCACTGATATATAGTAGATGGGAAGTAATACTGCCTTGGTTTTAGTTGTTTACCAGCTACAAATAAAATTAGCTGTAAAAATAAAACCCCCCAAACCCCAGAAAACCTCACAGATAATGACTGTTTAAGTATGAAAGAGTGGCAGTAGTGTCCACAGGACTGGAAAAGGTCAGTTTTCATTCCAATCCCAAAGAAAGGCAATGCCAAAGAATGCTCAAACTACCACACAATTGCACTTATCTCACATGCTTGTAAAGTAATGCTCCAAATTCTCCAAGCCAGGCTTCAGCAATACGTGAACCGTGAACTTCCAGACGTTCAAGCTGGTTTTAGAAAAGGCAGAGGAACCAGAGATCAAATTGCCAACATCCGCTGGATCATCGAAAAAGCAAGAGAGTTCCAGAAAAACATCTATTTCTGCTTTATTGACTATCCCAAAGCCTTAGACTGTATGGATCACAATCAACTGTGGAAAGTTCTTCAAGAGATGGGAATGTCAGACCACCTGACCTGCCTCTTGAGAAACTTATATGCAGGTCGGGAATCAACAGTTAGAACTGGACATGGAACAACAGACTGGTTCCAAATAGGAAAAGGAGTACATCAAGGCTGTATATTGTCACCCTGCTTATTTAACTTCTATGCAGAGCACATCATGAGAAACGCTGGGCTGGAAGAAGCATAAGCTGGAATCAAGATTGCCAGGAGAAATATCAATAACCTCAGATATGCAGATGACACCACCCTTATGGCAGAAAGTGAAGAGGAACTAAAAAGCCTCTTGATGAAAGTGAAAGAGGAGAGTGAAAACGTTGGCTTAAAGCTCAACATTCAGAAAATGAAGATCATGGCATCTGGTCCCATCATTTCATGGGAAATAGATGGGGAAACAGTGGAAATAGTGTCAGACTTTATTTTTGGGGGCTCCAAAATCACTGCAGATGGTGACTGCAGCCATGAAATTAAAAGACGCTTACTTCTTGGAAGAAAAGTTATGACCAACCTAGATAGCATATTCAAAAGCAGAGACATTACTTTGTCAACAAAGGTCCGTCTAGTCAAGGCTATGGTTTTTCCAGTAGTCATGTATGGATGTGAGAGTGGGACTGTGAAGAAAGCTGAGCACTGAAGAATTGATGCTTTTGAAGTGTGGTGTTGGAGAAGACTCTTGAGAGTCCCTTGGACTGCAAGGAGATCCAACCAGTCTATTCTGAAGGATATCAGCCCTGGGTGTTCTTTGGAGGGAATGATGCTAAAGCTGAAGCTCCAGTACTTTGGTCACCTCATGTGAAGAGTTGACTCATTGGAAAAGACTCTGATGCTGGGAGGGATTGGGGGCAGGAGGAGAAGGGGATGACAGAGGATGAGATGGCTGGATGGCATCACCGACTTGATGGACATGAGTTTGCGTGAACTCTGGGAGTTGGTGATGGACAGGGAGGCCTGGAGTGCTGCGATTCATGGGGTTTCAGAGAGTCGGACATGACTGAGCGACTGAACTGAACTGAACTGAACTGAAGTATGAAAGAGTGTTACTATTCTCACAAAATAAAAAGTGCCAAGGAAGACTTCCCAGATTATTATCCAGGGCTCAAAGATGATATCAAGGGATCCAGACTCTGTCTGAAGTGAAGTGAAGTGAAGTCGCTCAGTCATGTCTAACTCTTTGAGACCCCATGTACTGTAGCCTACCAGGCTCCTCCCTCCATGGGATTCTCCAGGCAAGAGTACTGGAGTGGGTTGCTATTTTCCTTCTCCAGGGGATCTTTCCGGGGATCGAACCCAGGTCTCCGCATTCCAGGAAGACGCTTTAACCTCTGAGCCACCAGACTCTTTCTAGTTTCCTATTTTCCCACTCTTAACAAGTGTCTTTGTCACCAGAGTTGCAAGATCGCTGCCGTGCCTCCAAGCATTATTTCTCTGTTCCAGGCAGGGAGAAGAGGGAGGAACAAAGGGCTTCTACTATGTTTATTCAGGTAAAGTAACTCTGCTCAGGGATTTCTTTAGCCTTTATCTTGTGGCAAGAACCTGGTGATATGGTGAACTCTAACAGTGGAAGTTAAATTGTTAGCCTTTTAGTCTTATGATAAAGAAAGTCAAGGGAAAAGAGATAGAGGTAAGAATAGTTTGGAAGAAACCAATCCATACCATCTCTTTCAAGTTGCAACTTACAGCTAATTCTGTTGCTGTTTTCTTTCTTTCTTTTTTTGGCTGAAATTCTTGGGGTAGGTCATGACGGGAGAAGTCATCTTAATGTTAATAGAAAAATCGGATCAACAAATTGTCTTTTCCATTTATACTTTAATTGTGAATTCTAATTCATTAAGAAGCACAACTAAAGTTTTATATCCAAGCAGTTATTTTACATTAGGTTAAAAGTTTGGCTGAGTTTGCCTTCTTAAGGTTTACTTAATGGAAGGTTTGTAAAATAAGAGGAAATAAGAAATAATGTGAAATACTGGACAACTACACATATTTTCGCTAATGACAGTGGAGAATCTGAAAGTTTGAGTATTTCAAGATATGCATCTATTATTTCTTTAAAATGTAAATAATAATTAGAATTAGGCTCCAGGGCTGTCACATATAATCTCTCTTTATTGTAATGCATGATAATTGACTTATTTATAGTAAGAGTTGTTTCCAAATTAGTATAGCAGTGTTAAAGCTATTTATAGATCTCTGCAGTCCTATTTATTTCTCAAGAAAGCCATTCCTCTGTATTTTAAATGGTAAATTTTCCCAGACTCTGTTTAAAATATTACCAATTTTGATTTAATGCAGTATGAGTATATGAGCTATTGTTGGACTCATTGGGGTTGCCATGGTAATTAATCATCTAGCTGACAAGAAGATGCTGAGGACCAGAGAAGAATCAATGTGACTAGGGTGCAAGCATGTAGACATGTCAAAACAGAGATGGTTGAACACTAAGTTCTGTATTCTTTTCACATTCTCTGTCTTCTAGCTTCCAAAGCACTGGTTTTCATTCTTTGACAAATGTCTGTAATTAAAACAATTTCTTAGCACTCCATTTTCTTAATCTCTGTCCTCCAGGTCAGGGGTTGGTAAACTACAGCCAGTGGACCGAGTCTGGCCCATCACCTGTTTTGTTAGGGCTCACGAGGTAAGAATATTTTTTATATTTTTAAATGTTTGTAACAAAAATTTCACAACATGAAAATTATTTGAAATTCAAATTTCAGTGCCCATAATTAAAGCTTTGGTGGAATCCAACCATGCCCACTTGTTTAATGTGTGGTCTATGGCTGCTTTCTTGTTGCAACAGCCGAGTAGAGTAGTTGCAACAGAGATCATGTGACCTGCAAAGTCTAAAATATTTATTATCTGGCCCTTTACAGAAGAAATTTGGTGACCCTGCGCTAGATCAATCCTGATCAAGGGGACTTTTGGAAATAGAAAGGAAAGCCCTGTTGTCTGAAATGCTAACATAGGCACCTCTGATCAGTCTTTCCTGCTTTTCTGCCATTTTTCGTAGTAAATTATCTTTCTACAATTTTGAGTCTTGTTTGAACATGAAAAGGTGGGAGTTTATACCTATGCTATTGAAGATAGTAGATGCTAGCATGTGTGGCTTTTGAACACTTGAAATGTGGCTAGTGCAAACTGAGATGTGCTATAAATGTAAAGTATGCACCAGATTTTGAAGAATTAGTACAAAAAAGAATGTAAAATCTGTCATTAATATTTTTATATTACATGTTAAAATGATAATTTTTAGGATGTATTGGATTAAATAAAATATTCACCTGTTCCTTGTTACTTTTTAATATGGCTGCTGGAAACATTAAAATTACATGTATGGCTTGTGTTACATTCCTTTGGACAGTGCTGGTTTGGATTCTTTCACTTCTCTTTTTTCCCAAAAAATAGAACTTTTCCTTCGTTTTGGGGGAGGGAGTCCAATTTGTGTTTTATTTCTTTTCCAGCTTTATTGGGATAAAATTGACAAATAACACTAAGTTTAAAGTATACAACATAATTTGATATATGTATATGCTATGAAATGAGGTTAGTTAACACATCCATCATCTTGCATAGTTACCACTACATGTGTATGTGTGAGAATATTTAAGATCTACTCTCTTAATAAATTTCAAGTATATCATAAAGTATTGTTAACTATAACCAGCAAGGTGTATTTTAGATCTTCAAAACTGATTTATCTTATAACCAAGCCAATTTTCTATTAGCAAATCTCTACTGAGTAAATAGAAACACTGTAACATGTACTTTATCAGAGCTCACCACCTTGCTCTTTCTCTGTGAGCCACTTTGGACAGAAAGTTGTCTTCTTAACCAGGTAAGTGTGTGTGTGTGTGCTCAGTCAAGTAAACAGAAAAATTTAATGGTGGACGAGTTTCTCCAAATTTGTTAGGTCACCAAATGATTTACTGCTGTACTGGTTATTGAAAAATTTTATTTTTCTAAATGTCTTAATATTTTACAGCAGTTAAAAACATTAAGACATTTTATTAACACAGGTTTCCCCACTGGTACTTCTATATTTTGCAAACGTTATAAATTACAGCATAAGATATAGAAACAAAGGTACATTAGGGGTTTCTTTTTTACAAATTTCAACATGGAAAATTAATGGTAAAAGATTCATAGTTAGCAAAGATTCAGAATTGACTGCAGATATTTAGAGGATGTCATTTTACCTTGCTATTATACTTTCAAATTGCAATTGGGGTAACATGCTAATTCTTATTTGATTTTTAAAAAAATAGACTTTATTTTTTACAGCAGTGTTTGGTTCACAGCAAAACTTCCCCCAACATGCATGTCCTCCCCCATTATCAACACCTCTACCAGAGTGGTACGTTTGTTACAATTGATGAACCTACATTGACACATTACAATCACCCAAAGTCCATAGTTTACATTAGGGTTCACTCTTGGTGTGGTGCATCTATGGATTTGGACAAATGTATAATGACATATATCTTCCATTATAGTATCATAAAGAATAGTTTCATTTTCTAAAAATACTCTGTACTCCACCTATTCATTCCTCTTACTTGTTATTTAAATATGCACAACTCTTCTCAACAGTTTCATTTCCATTCAGCCCCTTTTGAAAAAAATTTTTTTTTCTGTTATTCTTCTGTATAATTTAAAGCATTGAATACTTCCCAAGACTTCAGTTCAGTTCAGTTGCTCAGTCGAATCTGACTCTTTGCAACCCCATGGACGGCAGCACACCAGGCTCCCCTGTCCATCACCAACTCCCAGGGTTTACTCAAGGTCATGTCCATTCAGTTGGTGATGCCACCCAGCCACTTCACCCTCTGTCGTCCCCTTCCCCTCCTTCCTTCAATCTTTCCCAGTATCAGGGTCTTTTCAAATGAGTCAGTTCTTTGCATCAGGTGGCCAAAGTATTAGAGTTTCAGCTTCAGCATCAGTCCTTCCAATGAATATTCAGGACTGATTTCCTTTTGGATGGACTGATTGGATCTCCTTGCCGTCCAAGGGACTCTCAAGAGTCTTCTCCAACACCACAGTTCAAAAGCATCCATTCTTTGGTGCTCAGCTTTCTTTATAGTCCAACTCACACATCCATACATGACTACTGGAAAAACCATAGCCTTGACTAGGCGGACCTTTGTTGACAAAGTAATGTCTCTGCTTTTGAATATGCTATCTAGGTTGGTTATAGCTTTTCTTCCAAGGAGCAAGGGTCTTTTAATTTCATGGCTGCAGTCACCCATGTGCAGTGATTTTGGAGCCCAGGAAAATAAAGCCAGCCACTGTTTCCATTGTTTCCCCATCTACTTGCCATGAAGTGATGGGACCAGATGCCATGATCTTAGTTTTCTGAATGTTGAGCTTTAAGCCAACTTTTTCACTCTCCTTTCACTTTTATCAAGAGGCTCTTTAGTTCTTCACTTTCTGCCATAAGGGTGGTGTTATCTGCATATCTGAGGTTATAGATATTTCTCCTGGCAATTTTGATTCCAGCTTGTGCTTCCTCCAGCCCAGCATTTCTCATGATGTACTCTATATATAAATTAAATAAGCAGGGTGACAATATACAGCCTTGATGTACTCCTTTCCCAATTTGGAACCAGTCTGTTGTTCCATGTCCAGTTCTAACTGTTGCTTCTTGACCTGCATACAGATTTCTCAGGAGGCGGGTCAGGTGGTCTGGTATTCCCATCTCTTAAAGAATTTTCCACAGTTTGTTGTGATCCACACAGTCAAAGGCTTTGGGATAGTCAACAAAGCAGAAGTAGATGTTTTTCTGGAACTCTCTTGCTTTTTCGATTATCCAGCAGATGTTGGCAACTTGATCTCTGGTTCCTCTGCCTTTTCTAAAACCAGCTTGAACGTCTGGAAGTTCACGGTTCACGTATTGCTGAAGCCTGGCTTGGAGAATTTTGAGCATTACTTCTCAAGCGTGTAAGATGAGTGCAATTGTGTGGTAGTTTGAGCATTCTTTGGCATTGCCTTTCTTTGGGATTGGAATGAAAACTGACCATTTTCAGTCCTGTGGCCACTGCTGAGTTTTCCAAATTTGCTGGCATATTGAGTGCAGCAGCACTTTCACAGCATCATCTTTTAGGATTTGAAATAGCTCAACTGGAATTCCATCACCTCCACTAGCTTTGTTCCTAGTGATATTTCCTAAGGTCCACCTGACTTCAGAGTCTAGGATGTCTGGCTCTAGGTGAGTGATCACACCATTGTGGTTATCTGGTTCATGAAGATCTTTTTTGTTTAGCTCTTCTGTGTATTGCTGCAACCTCTTCTTAATATCTCCTGCTTCTGTTAGATCCATACCATTTCTATCCTTTATTGAGCCCATGTTTGCATGACATGTTCCCTTGATATCTCTAATTTTCTTGAAGAGATCTCTAGTCTTTCCCATTCTATTGTTTTCCTCTGTTTCTTTGCATTGATCACTGAGGAAGGCTTTCTTATCTCTCTTATCTTTCTTATCTCTCCTTGCTATTCCCAAGACTTATGACTAAATATCAGTCTCCAGCCTCTATTTTACTCCTTTTCCTTCTTTAAAGGTAGCTTTTCAACTTCTTAATTTTTTTGATGTCTATTCTTTTTTTTTTAATTTTTTAAAAAATATAAATTTATTTATTTTAATTGGAGGTTAATTACTTTGCAATATTGTATTGGTTTTACTTGTAGGAATTATCTAATTATTTTTTCACTATCCTAAGTCAAGACTTAGCTCTTTCAGATCTCTTCACCCCCATCACACAAATGAACGTTTCATAAACATTCATTTTCCCACTATAATTTCATTATAATTCTAGTTAGCTCAATAATTTCACTGTATAAATGCTAGTCATAGCTGAGTCAAGTTGAGTCATTATGATAAGACATAAATAGGGAATTAGAACATAGATTTAAATGCTTCAGCAGAATTTAGCTTATATACATAAAAAGAAGAGAAATTGTGAAATACAGGTTAAAGGAAAGTGAAGGAGAGTAAGAATGCTCAACATCTGCTAATGTGAAATTTGGAAGGAGAAAATTTAAAGGATTGGGGGAATTAAGAGTCAGATAATGTAGACAAAGTAAGAACAATCAAATGATTAGCAGGAAAATTTAAAGAATCATACTACTATCTATTGAGACTAAAGTGAAATAAAGTTTTTTTTCCCCAACAAAATCTGAAAGACTTGACTATTCACAAACCCTTAATATTAAAAGATGCTATATGTGATTCATGTTGATGTTTGGCAGAAGCCAACACAATACTATAAAGTGATTATCCTTCCATTAAAAAATAAATAAATTTAAAATTAAAAAAATTAAAAGATGCGCTTCTGTAAGAAGGAAATCAAAGCTAGAAAGAAGAATCGATATCTAAGGAGTCACAGTGAACAAAGAAATTGGCAAACAGGTTGGTAATTTTAAAGATCCCATGACTATCTGAAAATAACCCCATAATAATAAGAGCAATTATGACAGTGGAGGGGGGCATAAAGTGGTATAAAGTATAAATAAAATAGAATTAAATATTAAATGACCTATCATGGAGCACTGGGGATATGTATCTTGAATTACAGAATTCTGAGTACTTTGCATTGTTAGGAGGAGTCTAATTGTGTGATTACGCTCAAAATATTAAAGTCAGGTAGGTATATATAATCTTTCTATTAAAATAATTGAAATAAGATGTATATTTTCTAAGTAAATGGAAAATAGAAAAAGAGGGGAGAAAAAGAAGCGAAAGGAAAAAAAAGAAGCAAAGAAAAATCAAAGTAGCTAGAACACTCAAAATAATGAAAAGAAATCCACATATATCTGTAGTAATCATAAGTATAAATGGTTCAACATTCCTCATTAAGTGTAGAGCTTCTTAGATTAGATAAAACCCCAAATCCAAACTATGTGCCATTTATAAGACACATAAAGCATAATGACATGCAAAGATGGAATGTAAAAGAATAGAAAAAGGAAACAGAAGCAACTATTTGTTAAACAAATGATAAAAATTCCTAGATGGCAGAAACTTTTTCTCCTCTTATTAATAGACTTCATTTTTAGAGCACTTGTAGGTTCAGTTGTAGGTTCACAGTGAAATCGAACATCAAGTACAGAGGAGTTCCCATTTAACCCCTCCCTCCATTCCCACAGCCTCTCCTACCATCAGCATCCGCCTCCAGAGTGCTACATGTTTTAAAATCAGTGAACCAACATTAACACATCATTATCACCCGAAGTCCATAGTTTGCATTAGGTGTCACTCTTGATGTTGTATATTCTATGGATTTTAACGAATGTATAGTGACAAGTATCCACCATTACAGTATCACATAGAATAATTTCACTTCCTTAAAAAAATCCCCTCTGCTTCACCTATTCATTGAGAGTATGTTTTATATTTATCTTTCTTACTTGCTACAATGCCATGATTATCTTAGGACTTTGAAGTTTATGCTAGGATTTAACTGTTTTTCTTAGTCTCTTCTGATTGAATTCATGATAATCAGAGAAAATGAAAACAGTTTTGGCATTTCCAAATATTAAATCTTTAGTGATAGTGCTCCTGCCACCACCACCAAGTAATGAAGTCTTTTCCAGACAATTCTCAGAAAATGATATTTCTTGCACAAACAGAAAATAAACATTTTCAGTATTATCTTCTAGAATTAGGAATTCTTAGCCTGTCTGGAAATGTCCCTTTAATGTTATTTGTAGTAATAAAATAATTTGAATGTTCTGTAAAGGATTATCAAATAGTCTTATTGTTCTTTGAGTTTGTGATTATTATTAGACAAACTATCACAAGTCACAGCCCTATGTGACAACCATCAAAGATCCTTGGACAGAAAGAGTATCATCCATCAAGTTAACAACTTATCAATTGATTTTAGCAAAAGACTTCTATAATATTTATAGACCTAAATTATATTGAAATTCTCTGTATTAGTTTTCTACTATGCATAATAAATTACTCTAAAACCTAGTGGCTTAAAACAACAAATATTTATTATCTCATGGTTACTATGTGTTGAAAATTTGAGAGCATCTTAACTGTGTAGTTCTGGCTCAGGACCTCTCATAAGGTTTCAGTCAAGGTGTCAGGTAGGAGACTTCCCTGGTAGCACAGCGGATAAGAATCCGCCTGCCAATACAGGGGACATAGGTTCAATCCCTTGTCTAGGAAGATTCCACATGCTACAGAGCAAGCTCCCTTGCCACAACAACTGAGCCTGCGCTCTAGAGCCCAGGAGCCAAACTAATGAGCCCCTGTGCCACAGCTACTGAAGCCCGTGTGCCTAGAGCCCATGCTCTGCAGCAAGAGAAACCGCTACAATGAGAAACCCGTGCACTGAATCTAGAGAGTAGCCCCTCCTCTCCGCAAGTAGAAAAAGCCCTCACGCAGCAATGAAGACCCAGCACAGACCAAAAAAAAAAAAAAGATGTTAGCTAGGACTGCAGTCATTTAAGAGTTTCACAGTGGCTGGAAGATTCACTTCCAAGATGGCCCACTCATCTGGCTATATTGGCAGGAGTCCTCAGTTTCTTGTCATATAGGCCTCTTCAGTTGCTGATTGAGTGTCATGATGGCATGGAAACTGGCTTACCCCAGAGTGAGTGGTCCAAGAGAAAGTAGGACAAAATCTTCAATGTCTTTATGACCCAGACTTTCAAGGTCATATGCCATCCCTTCTGTAATATCTTGATGATTATATAGTCTGTCTTATTCATTGTGGTAGGGGACTATGTACATGGGCATAAACCAGGGAATAGGGAATACTAGGGGGTCATATTGGAGACTGGTGACCACATTCTCAGATACAGATATCAATCTAGTGTTTAGAAAGGCTAGAAGCAATATTTTTAGGAAATAAAAGAATTTTATTACTATTTTCATTTTCCTTATCTTCCATAATGACATTTCTTATTTAAATCAGCATTTTTACTTTTCCTTAATTCCTACCTTTTCTAAATTTGTTAGGCCTGAAACTCTTGAAAGTTATGAAAACTGGTGAAATTGAGAGGCTTGTCCACTCTTACTGTATAAAAATATTGAGGATTTAATGGTCACTGCCTGGCAAGCATATTTCTGTATATGACTTGATAAGTAATATGTACATCTCATTTGGAGTGAAAACTATCTTCCATCCCTACAATAATTATCTTCATTTTATGTGAAACTTTTCCTAAAGACAGAGATTATCTCTTTTGTCAAAATTTTAGCTGTTTCAATGCAATTGAGGCCACATTAAGCACAAGGAAAATGTTTCATTTTAAAAACACCTTCTTGTCATTTTCTGATCTAAAATTTTCTTGTAGTTCAATGAAATTAATGCCTTTAACATTTTTCAACCATGCTAGAACCATGGTAGAAAGTGCTTTTATAATATTTTTAAGGGAACGATATATGAAAACCTGCCTATAATTGGCTAAATGGAGACATTAGAGATTCAAATACCTCATACCTTTTCAAAGGGCTGCTTCCATGGGGTGATATAAGCTTTGATAAGTGGATGCAATTTTATGAAATTGGTGGCTTATGATGCATTAAAATCTAGAAATTCTGCATTTCATTTCAAATTGAGGTCTTGAAAGTAATGCTCTTTACTTATAGCTGCATTATTTTTAATAAAACTTAAGGGATAATGGACTTCCCTGGTGGCTCAGACAGTGAAGCATCTGCCTACAATGCAGGAGACCCGGCTTCAATCCCTGGGTCAGGAAGATCTCCTGGAGAAGGAAATGGCAACCCACTCCAGTATTCTTGCCTGGAAAATCCCATGGACGGAGGAGCCTGGTAGGCTACAGTCCATGCGGTCACAAAGAGTTGGACACAACTGAGTGACATCACTTTCAGGGATAATTATTTTAAAATCACTGTTGCTCTATGTTTAAATGAAAATCACAAAATCTGGAATTAGAATTTCAGAACTGAAAGTATGAAAGTTGCTGGAGTATATTTAATATAATCTTTAAAGCATTTGAATTAAATTAATCATCAAACCTCACTCTAAATAATCTTATGTGAGTTCCTTTCTCTTAACCTGGAAGAACTGCAAGTTCCTGGAGGCTTGCACATGACCATTTTTATTTTGTCTGAAATCTTCATGGCTACCCTCTCCTCCAGGTTAGAGAACAAAGGAGAAGGCATTGTTTTCAGAAGGTTATGGTCTTTGTACATTTTGTGTTTAAAGTGTCCCTCAGGTCTCACCAGTGTGCAAAATGAGTTCATTCCTAGACTCCAGTTGCCAAAGTGGCAAGATCTTCTTGTACCTCCTAAAAGCAAGCTGGTGGGGGTAAAGCGTGTTCCACAGGAAATCAGAACTGATGTCTTTGAATTTGCTGTCCTTTTGGCATCAGGGTTCTTCTGACCCAAAACTCAACTGCTTTGCTGGGACCCAGTGTGGAAATCCAGAGGTATGGGCTATTTTCCAGCATATCGCGATCATGGACAACCTGTGCTTGCGTATTGCCATTACCTTCCTTGGGACTTTGGCTGGCTGTTGAAAATATGTATTTCTTCCTAATAGTAAGACCAAGCATATAGGATTTGATCTCAGAAAATGGAATGAGGCTCTTTTCCTGGACTCCTGCCAGATTACTCAGACTTGTCAATAAAATAAGCCCCTGAGTTCCCCCTTCTTGTGCTTAAGTAAATTTGAACTGGGTTTTGGTCACTTAAAACCTCCAAAATCTTTATTACAGCATTACTTTGCCGACAAAGGTCTGTCTAGTCAAAGCTATGGTTTTTCCAGTAGTCATTTATGGATGTGAGAGTTGGACTATAAAGACAGCTGAGAGCTGAAGAATTGATGCTTTTGAACTGTGGTGTTGGAGAAGACTCTTGAGAGTCCCTTGGACTGCAAGGAGATCCAACCAGTCCATCCTAAAGGAGATCAGTCCTGAATATTCATTGGAAGGACTGATGCTGAAGCTGAAGCTCCAATACTTTGGCCACCTGATGCGAAGAACTGACTCATTTGAAAAGACCCTGATGCTGGGAAAGATTGAAGGCGGAAGGAGAAGGGGATGACAGAGGATGAGATGGTTGGATGGCATCACTGACTTGATGGGCATGAATTTTAGCAAGCTCCAGGAGTTGGTGATGGACAGGGAAGCCTGCCATGCTGTAGTCCATGGGGTCACAAAGAGTTGGACATGACTAAGTGACTGAACTGAACTGAATTGACTGAATTATGAGAAGAAAGTATTGTTTGTAAAAACAGATGTTATCTTTTGACTTTTCAACCAGTAGTGGGGGAAGAATTTGATTGTGTTTTTTTCCTGAGCAATGGCTGAGAAAAACAGATTTCTAAAGCAAATTTTTGGTGTGGCTTTTTGAGGTGCTACAAAAAGAATACAAATGAGATTATAAATAAAAATTGAGAAAACAGACAATGGAGTAAGCAAAAACTAATAAAAATATAAAGAGGTTTGGATTATCTCAATAGCTGAATTAAGATCAAGGGGAAGGCTAGTGAATTTAGTCCACGAATGCTCTGAGGAGAGACTTTTCTGTTAAAGGAATTTGAAGACAGCCATCTGGACAAATAAGAGCAGTGGATAGAATCAGGGCTTGTTGCCTGGGTCAATTTTAGGATGTGACTTGTAGGGTAGGGATGAAGGCATTTGTTCTCTAACTTTGTTCTCCATCCTATTGTTTTGACACCAAGTCTCAAGACTTTGTGAGATACCAGGCCAGATAGAGATTTAAGAACCAGATTAAAGTAGATGGAAGTTTTAAGTTCTGTGCCTGGTTTTTGCTTTTGTGTCATGGAACAACAAACATCTCCTTATTTATGGTCTCTGCTCACATGCTAGAGTCAGTGATGTGGTGAAGCCCTTGGGACAAACATAGGAAAAACGTCTGTATTTGTGTGTGGGTTGTGTTTCATCAGGGCACAAGAGCTGTCTATAGTGTACTTTAATTATCATTCTCTTTGTCCTATGGAGGGCCTTTTGGTAAATTGAGAGAAAGAGAGAAGCTGATTTCTGGTCTCATACTGTACATACTGGGCAGTGTTTCGCAGAAGCAGCAGAGAGAGGAGGAAGAGGGCTTCACTATTTATGTGATGAAAGTACTCTAAATTTGAATTTAGAGAACCCATAAATGTTGCTCGCCCCACCCCTGCTTTACCTCTGAAGCCAATGATGCCCACATGCATCTCTCTCCAGTTCCATTTCTAGCTATAAAATAGCCCTTTTTGTGACTTTTTTTCTTTGAATGCTACCCTGATACTTAATGAAAAGAAAGAAGATTAAAGGAAAGACAAAGAAGATAAAATTCAAGACACTCCTTCCCCGGGCCCTTGAAGGAAGAGGAGATGGTTTAGGCAGGCTTTCAAATAATAGAAACTCTGATGGCTAATTTGGACAAAATAGGGAGTAGGATAATCCCTAGAAAAAAGAAGGGAAAACTGAGTCCCGTAGCCTAAGTACATTTCAAAGCACCCAGTGCTGCGTGAGAGTGTCAAGCAAGGCTTTTAAATTATCTGGTTTGCAAATTCTCAGCCTCTGTCTCACCCTTCAGCCATGCTTTCTAACATCTAAATTCCTCAGAGTCTACATTTAGTGCTGGAATGTGAATTAGAACAGTATATAACTGGGATTATTTCCGATTCCCAACCTAAAACTCGTGTTTTGGTGTCTGAGAGAAGCAGTGGATTCATAGACCGAAATATATTTGCATACAAAAGTATTCATCAGTGTTTGTGCTATGTAACTTGAATTACACTGGAAAATCATGCATTTTTAAGAGTATGTATCTAATAAATCCAGTGTCATCTAGGGAAATAAGACCTGTTATTAGGCTGATACACTGGCTGGCCATTCGTTTTCCTGGTCAAGACCTCTAGGCATGCCAATTTAAGCTTGTTTCAGAGCTAAACCTCTCGCCTTGGAAACCTTTCCCCTGCTTCTGTTGCTAGGTCCTCCAGCCCTGTTCAAGCACTGTGCATAATAGCTTCTTGTGAGAAAATGACATTTAGAGCTCTCTCAATCTGTCAGCGTAATACCAACGTTTGAAAAAGCACATGTTATGTTAGTGAGGCCTTCTCTTTCCTTAAGTCTCAATTTTTCTGCTTCCAAGGTTGAAAGTATGTTTAAGAAACAATTTAAAATTCACACTAGTATTTGTGCAATTATTTCCTGTCTAACAGTGTTGCTTTTTCATATTGGAAATGACTTCTTTACTGGGCAAACTGTTACATTAAAAAAATAGCTGTGAATGACAGGCTTGCTTGTCATGCCTCATTTCCCCAAAGCATTGCTTTCCAAGTGGGTTACTTGGGTGAAAATAGATAATTACTTATTGAGTGGACTGTTGTGCATTTTTGCTTTCTTTCAAGGGCCTGTCATATAATAGATGCTCAATGAATAACTATTAAATGTATGAATGAATTAATGAGTGCCTGATGAATCACCCCACTACTAATTATTTTGCTCTGAACTGCAGATCAATGTGCATGTATTGTACTTTTGGGGAAAAAACCTTTTAACTATCTTGAAAGGATATCAACACTGCTATATAGTTTTAATTTTAAAAATTGTTTTATTGTGGAAAATTTCAAACATACCACAAAATTGAAAGAGTTTTATAGTGAATATTTATATATCTAGCACCTACCATTTATATTTTCCTATACGCGTTTTATCACCTATATCAACTCATCTTAATTTTTGACAAATTTCAAAGTAAACTGAAGATATCTGTATACTCCCTGTGTATACTTCAGCATTCATACTACCAATTAGAGTTCAATGTTTGTCTAAAGTTTGTCTCTTGGTATAAAATTTACGTATAATGAAATAGACAAATCTTAAACATATATCCACTGAATTTTGATGAATACAAACCCCCATCAAGACATAGAATGTTGCCCTTTCCCACACATACACTGATTGCCCCTTCACACCCTCTTCCCTACCAGGAAACCATTAGCCTAATTATTTTCCATTATAGATGAGATCTGCCTGTTCTAGAACTTTAAGCTGGTTTTAGAAAAGGCAGAGGAACCAGAGATCAAATTGCCAACATCCGCTGGATCATCAAAAAAGCAAGAGAGTTCCAGGAAAACATCTATTACTGCTTTATTGACTGTGCCAAAGCCTTTGACTGTGTGGATCACAATCAACTGTGGAAAATTCTAAAAGAGATGGGAATACCAGATTACCTGACCTGCCTCTTGAAAAACCTATATGCAGGTCAGGAAGCAACAGTTAGAACTGGACATGGAACAACAGACTGGTTCCAAATAGGAAAAGGAGTACGTCAAGGCTGTTTATTGTCACCCTGCTTATTTAAGTTCTATGCAGAGCACATCATGAAAAATGCTGGGCTGGAGGAAGCACAATCTGGAATCAAGATTGCCGGGAGAAATATCAATAACCTCAGATATGCAGATAACACCACCCTTATGGCAGAAAGCGAAGAGGAGCTAAAAAGCCTCTTGATGAAAGTGAAAGTGGAGAGTGAAAAAGTTGGCTTAAAGCTCAACATTCAGAAAACGAAGATCATGGCATCTGGTCCCATCACTTCATGGGAAATAGATGGGGAAACAGTGGAAACAGTGTCAGACTTTATTTTTTTGGGCTCCAAAATCACTGCAGATGGTGACTGCAGCCATGAAATTAAAAGACGCTTACTCCTTGGAAGAAAAGTTATGACCAACCTAGATAGCATATTCAAAAGCAGAGACATTACTTTGTCAACAAAGGTCCATCTAGTCAAGGCTATGGTTTTTCCAGTAGTCATGTATGGATGTGAGAGTGGGACTGTGAAGAAGGCTGAGCACCAAAGAATGGATGCTTTTGAAGTGTGGTGTTGGAGAAGACTCTTGAGAGTCCCTTGGACTGCAAGGAGATCCAACCAGTCTATTCTGAAGGAGATCAGTCCTGGATGTTCATTGGAATGACTGATGTTGAAGCTGAAACTCCAATACTTTGGCCACCTGATGCGAAGAGTTGACTCATTGGAAAAGTCCCTGATGCTGGGAAAGATTGAGAGCAGGAGGAGAAGCGGACGACAGAGGATGAGATGGTTGGATGGCATCACCAACTCAATGGACATGGGTTTGGGTGGACTCCAGGAGTTGGTGATAGACAGGGAGGCCTGGTGTGCTGCGGTTCATGGGGTCACAAAGAGTCAGACACGACTGAGTGACTGAACTGAACTGAGAACTTTATTTGAATGGAAGCATATAATGTGTATCCTTTTGCGGATGGCTTCTTTCACTCAACATAATGTTTTTGAGATTCATTCATGTTTTAGTGTGTATTGGTAGCTCAGTCCTTCTGTTGCTGCATTTTATTCCATTATCTGACTATATCATAGTTTGCTTATCCATTCTATTGATAGACACCTGGGCTGTTTCTATTTTGACTATTTAAAAGAAAATTGCCATGAACATTTCTGTACAAGTCTTTTTGTGGATATATATTTTCATTTCTGTTAAGTAATACCTAAGAGGAATTGCTGGATTGTAGGGTCAGTGTTCGGAGAAGGCGATGGCGCCCCACTCCAGTACTCTTGCCTGGAAAATCCCATGGACGGAGGAGCCTGGTAGGCTGCAGTCCTTGGGGTCGCAAAGAGTCGGACATGACTGAGCCACTTCACTTTCACTTTTCACTTTCATGAATTGGAGAAGGAAATGGCAACCCACTCCAGTGTTCTTGCCTGGAGAATCCCAGAGACGGGGGAGCCTGGTGGGCTGCCGTCTCTGGGATCGCACAGAGTCGGACATGACTGAGGCAACTTAGCAGCAGCAGCAGCAGCAGCAATGACTAATGATGTCAAGTACTTTTTCATGTATGTTTTAGCCATTAGTGCATGTTCTTTTATGAAATGCCTATTTAAATATTTTGCCCATTTAAAAATATTTTGTTTTTTAATTGAATATTTTAGCTTTTTATTATTAATTTTTAGGCATTCTACATATATTCTGGATATCAGTCCTTTGTCAGATACATGGTTTTCAAAGCTTTAGGGCTAAGTTAGCTTTTACGTTTAATTTTTTGTATATGGTGTGAGGTGGAGGCTGATATTATTTTTTTCCCATTAATATAGATATCTAATTATTGCAGCAGCATTTGTTGAAAAGACTATTCTTTTCAGATTCCTTTGGTGCCATTATAGAAAAATCAAAGGCCCATATAATTGGAGGTCAATTTCTGCTATATTCAGTTCAATTGATCTTTTTGTCAATCATTATGCCAGTCGATAATTTTAGCATAATTATCACTGTCATGATAATTTCATGAAGTTAGATAGTTTAAGTTCTTGACTTTGTTCTTTTTTTCAAAGTTGTTTTAGGTGCTTTGTTCCCCTTGATTTTCATGTAATTCTAGATTTAGCTTGTTGATATTTATACAAAAAAATTCTGCTGAGGGTTTGGTTAGAATTGCATTGAATCTGTAGATTAATTTTGGGAGAACTGACATCGTGATAAAACTGAATGTTCTAATCTATGAAATGATTTATCTTAGCATTTATTTAGATCTTCTTTAACTACTCACAACAGTGTTTTGTATTTTTAATGTAGATTTTAAAAGTCTTTGGTTAGATTTATTATGTTATATATAATGTAACATGGTATATGTTAGAATTATTCCATAATGTTTGATACTATAGATAAAATCAGTTTAAAATTTTAATTCTCCAATTGTTTGTGACACTGCTTGATTTTTTAAATTAACATTGTATTCTGTGACCTTGCTAAATTTACTTATTACTTCTAGTATTTATTTTGTGATTCTTTAGGCTTTTGAATGGGCTTCCCTGGTGGCTCATATGGTAAAGCATCTGCCTGCAATACTGGGGACCTGGGTTCAGTTCCTGGGTTGGGAAGATCCCCTAGAGAATGGCATGGCAACCCACTTCAGTATTCTTACCAGGAAAATTCCATGGACAGAGGAGCCTGGTGGGCTACAGTCAAACACAACTGAGCAACTAACACTTTCACATTCAAGCTTTCGTATAGTCATGTCATCAGCAAATACAGACAGTTTTACTTTTTTCCACTCTTTCTGCCTTTTATTTCTTTTAACTTTAAAATTTTGCCTTATTTAATTGGCTAAGACCTCCTCTATAATATCGAATAGAAGGGATGATGGTGAGCAATCTTGCCTTTTTAGTCTGAGCAAAAATATTCAGACTTTCACTATTAAATGCAAAGTTAGCTTCAGGTTTTTAACAGCTGTCCTTTATCAGGTTAAATCCCTTTTATTTCTAGTTTGCTAAGAGTTTACATGATGAGTGGGTGCTGAATTTTTTTCTGCATCTGTTCAAATTATCATGTAGTTTTCCTCCTTTATTAATATGGTGAATTACCTTGATTGATCTTTAAATGTTAAACAACTTAAAAAAATTTTTTTCAATTTTTTGTTCTGCCGCACAGCATGTGAGATCTTAGTTCTTAATCAGGAATCGGACCTGCAGCCCCCTGCATTGAAAGTGTGGAATTCTAGCCAGTGGACCACCAGGGAAGTCTCAAATGTTAAACAATTTTGCATTCCTGAGATAAACCCTACTTGGTCATCATGTATTATCCTTTTGTTATATTGTTGGATTCCATTTCCTAATGTTTTGTTAAGGACTTTTTTTGCATCTGTGTTCATGCATGGTACCGGTCTATAAATTTCTTTTTTGGGCTGCCTTTATCGGGTTTTAGAATTAGGATGATGCTGACCACACAAAAAGAGTTGAGCAGTGATCTCTCATCTTTAATTTTCTGAAAGAGTCTTAGTAAGATTGGTATGATTTCTTCCATAAACATGTAATAGAATTTACAAGTGAAACCATCTGTTTCTGGAATTTTTTTTCTAGAAAATTTTAAACTATGAATTTATTTTTCCAATAGATATAGAGCTATTCTGTTTCACACCCTACAGCCAATCTGTCAGAAAATTCTGTTGACTTTACCTTCAGAATATATGCAGTGTCTCACTTCTTTATATCACCTCCTTGACTGCCATCTTGGTCTCTTTCTGGATTACTGCAGTAACCGCCTTGCTGGGTCTTTTGCTTCTGTCCTTGCTCCCTATAGTCTCTTCTCAATACAGCAGTTAGTGTGCCACTTAACATTAAGTCAGACCATGATACTCCACAAAATCCTCATCCAGAGTAAAAGTCAAATCCTTGCAGTAGCCTGTGAGTTTCTAGCACATGGTCTAGCACTACATTACCCTTATCATTTCTTCTTCTTCTTCTACTCTCCCTCTCACTTACTCCTCTCCTCACTGACCTTCTTGCTGTTCCTTGAGCAAGCCAAGCATACTTTGCCCCAGGTTCTTTCCACATGCTTTCCCCGCTCTGCTCAGCAACCACCCCCACTCAAATATCCAAAAGTCTTGCTCCTTCATCTGCTTCAAACGTTTGACGTTTGTGCAAATGTCACCTTTTAAATGGAGCTATCTCTGCCCACCTAACTTAAAATCCCCAGTGCCTCCTGGCTCTCCCTGTTCTTCATCCCCTTTTTCTTGTTCTCTGTACACTCATAACTTTCTAATGTACTATACATTTACATATTTTGTTTATTGTTTGTTTGTCTTTCCTGTGAACCTAGATTTTTGTTCATTTTATGTAGTGTTGCATCCGAGAATCTAAAACGTCTGGTAAATAGAAATTACTCAATAAATATTTCTGTAAAGAATGAACTGTGCTCTCAGATTCATAACCTTGTTCAAATCACAGTATTTTCAAGAGAAGAAAACTAATATGTAAAAGGTTTCCCAAGCAAGCTTTAATGACAGTACCTTTTCCATAGTACCCTTAGCTTTCCTCATTTAACAAATCAGATTTTTTTTTGAGCCTAGTTCTTTTGTAAATAAATGATATCATAAGATGGTGGTTTCATATCTTCGTTGACAGCAGTCTCACAGGAATTATCCTCAGGAGCAATGTGTTATTTTACAATAGTTGACAGAATTGAGAGGTGTGCTTCCTAAATGAAATTTTTTTATTATCAGGCCCACAATCCCTCCTTCATACTACAATATTTTAAAATATAGAACATTTCAACATGAGTCTTACAATCCTCTCATTTAATAAGAATATATACAAGATAAGACAGATGTACTCCTGTGAGTTTATGGTGATTTGAATAGATGAAGTTTGCAAACACGAATATTTTAAACTATTCCTTTGTTTGGTGCCCCTGAAGTTTTCACATTCTGGGATAATGCGTAATAATCCAGTTTGGAAGTTCAAAGAAATATGCCTTCCTTTGAAACATGGAAAAAGATGTTTGTGAAAAGAGAAGTAGGAAAGAAGATCAGATATAATGCATCTGTCAGGCAGATCACTTATAGGAGATATTGGTTATATATGGAAGTTGAATTGAAATTGTTTTCCTCAAGACTATTTATGTCCATGTACCATTTGCAAAGTCTTTGTATAACCCCAGTTTGAAGACTCATGCTGTAGTTTTAATTCCATTCTTTGCTACTTTTGTTCTCTTAAATCATTTTGGTAAACATACATTTAGTGAAGGAGACAGGATATCTATAATTGAGATTTTTGGTAACTGTAAGCTTGCTTAAGATTTTCTTTAAATCTGGAATGATGAATATAGAGCCTGTGGTTTAAGGATGCTTATGAAGTGTTCCCATGTGTGTGACCAGTCTCCACCTGAAGAGCTGCTTTATCATCCCTCACAGTGTCCTCTGTGGACTACAGAACTTTCACTCTGACTGATGGAACATTGCAATTTCTTCTAACTGCATTATAAGCCAGAATATGTGGAAGCTTTAAGAATATGACTATATTTCTAAATCAAAGCTCTTGTTTCTTTTTAAATTTATTTGGAAACTTTCCATGTAAAAAGAGAATTATATTGCTCTTGTCTTCTTTTTTTTTCTTTTCTGAAATACTTATCTTTAATATACTAAATTTAAAGGTCATTTTCTCCTTTTAACATATATTCTTATCTCTATAGGTGTATTTTTCCTGGTTCAGTTCAGTTCAGTTCAGTCGCTCAGTCGTGTCCAACTCTTTGTGACCCCATGGACTGCAGCATGCCAGGCCTCCATGTTCATCACCAACTCCCGGAGTTTACCCAAACTCATGTCCATTGAGTCAGTGATGCCATCCAACCATCTCACCCTCTGTCATCTTCTCCTCTCTCTTCAATCTTTCCCAGCATCAGGGTCTTTTCTAGTGAGTTAGATTTTTCCATCAGGTGGCCAAAGTATTAGAGTTTCAGCTTCAACATCAGTCCTTCCGATGAATATTTAGGACTGATCTCCTTTAGGATGGACTGGTTGGATCTCCTTGCAGTCCAAGGGACTCTCAAGAGTCTTTTCCAGCACCACAGTTCAAAAGCATCAATTCTTCGGCACTCAGCTTTCTTTATAGTCCAACTCTTACATCCATACATGACCACTGCAAAAACCATAGCCTTGACTGGACAGACCTTTGTTGACACAGTAATCTCTCTGCTTTTTAATGTGCCATCTAGCTTGTTCATAACTTTCCTTCCAAGGAGAAAGCATCTTTTAATTTCATGGCTGCAGTCACCATCTGCAGTGATTTTGGAGCCCAAAAAAATAAAGTCTGACACTGTTTCCACTGTTTCCCCATCTTTTTGCCATGAAGTGATGGGATCGGATGCCATGATCATAGTTTTCTGAAGGTTGAGCTTTAAACAAACTTTTTCACTCTCCTCTTGCACTTTCATCAAGAGGCTCTTTAGTTCTTCACTTTCTGCCATAAGGGTGGTATCATCTGCATATCTGAGGTTATTCATATTTCTCCCAGCAATCTTGATTCCAGCTCGTGCTTCTTCCAGCCCAGCATTTCTCATGATGTACTCTGCATATAAGTTAAATAAGCAGGGTGACAATACACAGCCTTGACTTTTGGAACCAGGCAATTGTTCCATGGCCAGCTCTCACTGTTGCTTCCTGACCTGTACACAGGTTTCTCAAGAGGCAGGTCAGGTGGTCTGGTATTCCCATCTCTTTCAGGATTTTCCACAGTTTATTGTGATCCACACAGTCAAAGGCTTTGGCATAGTCAATAAAGCAGAAATAGATGTTTTTCTGGAACATCTGGAACATCTTAACAGCAGTTAAGACAGGGACTGTAGTAATCTGAAGGCTTGACTGGGGCAAGAGGCTCCACTTCCAAAATCCTGAAATGACTGTAGGAAGGAGGCTTCAGTTCCTTGGTGTTATTTGTGGGAAGTCCCAGTTTCTTGCCATGTGGCCCTCTTGATGGGTCTGCCTGAATATCTACACAATGCACCATGTTGTGTGCTCTTTACCTAAGTGCATGAACAAAGCAAAAGAGCAAGGAGGTAGTCACAATGCCTTTTATATCCTAATCTCATATGTCATAGACAGTCACTTCTACCATTCAGTTCATTAGAAGCAAGTCACTAAATACAGCTCACATTTAAGGGGAGAAGAATTAGATTCTACTCTCTGAAGGAAGAAGAGTCAAATGACTTGTGGACATATTTTGATACCACCACAGCCATGTATCTGGATCAAAAGTAGATTGCTCGTCTTCTTTGACTTAGGCTTTCCATATTAGGTAAAGCCAGGATAAAAATATATCTCTCTTTTCCAGAGAAGACTCAGACACAGTGAATGACAGGCCCACTTTCACAGTTAGAAAATGATGCTCTGGGATTAGCTCAGGTCTTCTCACTACAGTAACTCCTTATACTATTTCATGGTAGTTTTCAACCCAATTATGTCAATAAACACTTGAAAATAAATCTTTCTGTTAATAAATCACCAGTGCATGATTGAAAAATGACTGTGCAACAGTACATTATGTATCTCTTGTATTTACTTGAGCACCATTAAAATAGTTCGTTGAGATAATATCCCCGTTAACGAAAGAAGAAACAGATTCCTGTGTAAGGAACCATTTCTATGGAAATGATTTTCAGTTGTTCAGATTCTTCCAAAATATTCGATGTGTTTGTTGAAAATGGTATGTTTAAAAATAAAAGTTTGTTTCCTTTTAAAGACTTGAACATTTTTAAAATTAATTCTACAAAGATTTTTCAATTAACAAGTTTGTGACTAAGAGTTGGCAGAATTAACTGAAGTAATTCTTTTTGTTTTTGTTTGTTTTTTGTTTTCTTTAGTTTTATTTTTTAAATTTATTTATTTTAATTGGAGGTTAATTACTTTACAATATTGTATTGGTTTTGCCATACATCAACATGAATCCACCACAGGTATGCACGTGTTCCCCATCCTGAACCCCCCTCCCTCCTCCCTCCCCGTACCATCCGTCTGGATCATCTCAATGCACCAGCCCCAAGCATCCAGTATCATGCATTGAACCTGGACTGGCGATTTGTTTCATATATGATATTATACATGTTTCAATGCCATTCTCCCTTTTCGGGGATGCTGTGGTGAGTCTTCCATTGCTTTGTGCAGGCTTTTCTCTAGTTGTGGCGAAGAGGGCTACTCTTTGTTGTGGTGCGTGGGTTTCTCATTGCAGTGGCTTCCCTTGTTCCAGAGCAACAAGGTGCTCTAGGTGCTTGGGTGAGCTTCAGTAGTTGCAGCTCACGGGCTTAGTAGTTGCAGCTTGTGGGCTATCTAGCGCGTTGGCTCAGTAGTTGTGGCACACAGGCTTACTTGCTCCATGGCATATAGGATCTTCCTGGACCAGGGATCGAACCAGTGTCCCTTGCATTGCAATGCAGATTCTTAACTACAGGAATTCTGTGCAGGAACTACCAGAGAAGCCCTGTGAAGTAATTATTTTTCAACTATTCACAAAATAGTTGAAATTTTATTTCAGAGACTCAATATTATAGTAGATTTTTCTCTTTGTTTGTAAATAATAGTTATCTTGGCCCTAGAAAAGATCATGTAATTTTTTATAAATAATACTCCTTGTATATCACTAGCAACTTTTCTGAATCAGTGTCTTTAAAAATAATGGCCTGGTAGGAATGTCATTAAGCTAACCAGAGCATGCTGCCATGGGAGGCTTTCAATATTTGTCATGGGTTTTGTTATAATGGCTCAAAAAGGGAGTTATTCTATTTGGTCATACAGTTTGTTCTTTATTCTAGACGTATGACTACAAGCAGCATACTTCTTCTGTGGGAAGTCCTCCATATTATAACATTCTCAGCCAGTCTTCTAAAATAAAAAATCCCTTGCTAATGGGAGAAGCACTTGGAGGAGGCACTTTATTGAACTTGCAGGCCATAAAGTACAAATATCTTTATGACTTTTGGTTTCTCCCCTGAATTATCTATCCTATTAGTCAACTCACAGTGTGTTATAAAATGAGCATACTTGCTCCTCAACTACATTTCTTTTGACATATTACAAGATGAGTGTTTGTTTCTGACAAGAAGGGAACGCAGCAATAACACATAATTTATCAGCACTGATAGGTGTGTGGTCTTGGGAGAAGGCTGAGTTAGGAGAAGAGAGGCAGGATCTTATTGCTGAGGTTTATTTCTAAAACTGTGTTCTCTCCCCACAGTGCAGTACCTGGGCACCTGTGAGGTGATAAGTACATTGTCTGATAGGTCTCCCTCCAAATTTGTTACCCTTTGTGAAGGGCAGGGCTGATGATATAAAGATTGGGCATAGAAGGAATCACTCAAGAGAGGCAGGAAGAAGCAGCACATGAGAAGGCAAGGAAGATGGGTTGGCAAAGCTCATTTCTGAGCTCCAGGGTTAGACTGTGGTGACAGTCCAACTGTTGACTTTTGTGGCGGCAAGAAATGTGTCTATTATTAATTTAAAAATAACATTCTTTCTTGACAAAATGTTGTAGTTTAGTTGCTAAGTCATGTCTGACTCTTTTGTGACCCCATGGACTATAGTCTGCTATGCTCTTCTGTCCATGGGATTCTCCAGGCAAGAATACTGGAGTGGGTTGCCATTTCCTTCTCCAGAGGGTCTTTCCAACCCAGGGATCAAATCTGCGTCTCCTGCATTGGCAGGCAGATTCTTTAACACTGATCCACAAGGGAAGCCCTCTTGACAAGATATAGATAAATAAAATAAGATAACAACCAAACAAAAAGGGCCATATTCTCAGTGCTCAAATAATCCATGTTAACTTGTAAAATGTAACAAAATTAACATATGATCATGTTTAGAAAGGGCTTCCCTGGTGGCTCAGTGGTAAAGGATCTGCCTGCAATGCAGGAGACTCAGGAGACGTGGATTCGATCCGTAGGTCAGAAAGGAGGGCATGGAACCCATTCCAGTATTCTTGCTTGGAGAAT
Organism: Capricornis sumatraensis; assembly: GCF_032405125.1. NCBI lineage: Eukaryota > Metazoa > Chordata > Mammalia > Artiodactyla > Bovidae > Capricornis > Capricornis sumatraensis. The sequence continues at coordinate 131,524,144 of NC_091092.1, read as the reverse complement.
CCCATGGACAGAGGAGCGTGGTGGGCTATAGTCTATAGGGTCGCAAAGAGTTGGACATGACTGAAGTGACTTAGCACGTTTAGCAAATTTGACTAAAACAGAAAGATGCAAATAAATAGTGCGAGCATCTTTTCCTCCTCACTTTTCCAACCCAATCCACTTTTCTAGAGGCGACCACTGTCAAGAGTTTCTTAGTATTCCTTAAAAAAGAGTAAAAACCTATTTGGGACTGAAGAGTGGGCTAGACACAGATAAAATCAGATGCAAAGTTAACAGAAAACTTTCTTTCTCCAGTGCTTGTGCAGCAGCTGTAAAATGCTATAATGTCCCCCTCTAAGTGGCTTCTGCTTTCTTATTGATGACTGCCCCAAAGCTCTACAAGAGACCTAATCTTGCCAAAGTCCCATCATCTCAAGACAGCACTCAGTCTCCTTCCTAATGCTGCCTCAGGAAAGCAACCAACCCACAACTGATTGCTACTCCCTTAAACTCTCCTCAGAAACCTTTAGCAAGAACCCAAACCTTATAAAAGATGTGTCCACCATTCTCCTGGAGAGCCCTTCCTCACTGCTTCAAGAGTATAAATCTGACCTTGTCATAATACAAGCTTATCCTTGGTGGTGTTTGACTGTTTAGGCTTTAACATAACCAATTTTCTATTCATATACCTGCTTTTTAATATACAAAAGTGATTTGCTTTACACATTGATTTGCATGTGCCTTTATTGTTTAATGATATATCTTGGAGACCCATCTACATCAGAGTATAAAGATCTACTACTTGCAAAGGCTTCAAACTAAGAATGTACCATAATTTGTTTAAATATAAATCCCCTATTGACACACACACTTCAGATACTCCTAAGACTTTCCTATTGCAAAGAAGGTTGCAGTTAACATCTTTACACACTTATCACTGTAAATGTGTGGTTGAGCTACCTAGCATCTACTCCCAACTTCTCCCTTATCAACAGTACCCAGCTTTTCTATCTGAGGAAGACAGCCCACTTTATCTCCAGGGATTGGTTCTGATAGATATAAGCCATCTAACAAAATCTGAGGTGTACCTATGCCTTAGGGCTTCCCTGGTGGCTCAGACGGTAAAGCGTCTGCCTGCAATGCGGGGGACCCGGGTTCAATTCCCGGGTTGGGAAGATCCCCTGGAGAAGGAAATGGCAATCCACTCCAGCACTGTTGCCTGGAAAATCCCTTTAGTCTAATTAGGCTAAACGTAAGCATTGTTGCTTGGAACATTGACACCAAAGTGCTTTCTATATCCTACAATATCTGTAGCCCTAGTTGGGACTGATAATCATGTAATAACCACTATGAAAAACATTGGTTAATAAAATTAACCCTGCAAATCTGAGTGGAGAGGAGAGGATCTTATGGTACTGTTGAGCTGCTGGCTCCCCCAACCTTAAAGTCCATCTTAGGTGGATGCTCTTGGTTCCCTACCCATCCCCATTTGTCTTTACCACTTTAATGCACACTGCCCTGACTTCTGTCAGTACTGAATTATTTGCCTGAGGACTTTCTCTTACTGCTGGAGCCCCTTTCGCTGTCTGTTTAGCAGGATGGAATGAATGTCCCTCAGGGACTCAACCAGTGATAGTATAAATACCCCTCCCCACCAGGGTGGATTCTTGGAAAGCATTTTCTTCCTCCTACTGGTTGTGAAAACATTTTGTCTACAAAAAGTTGTCAATATGCTTGAAGAAGTGGTGGTCAGTTGGTGAGAAGTCAGGTGAATATGGCTGATGAGGCAAAACTTCGTAGCCCTATTTGTTCAACTTTTGAAGTGTTGGTTGTACGACGTGCAGTCGGGTGTTGTCTTGGAGAAGAATTGGGCCTATTCTGTTGACCAGGGCTGGCTGCAGGCATCACAGTTTTGGGTGCATCTCATCCATTTGCTGAGCATACTTCTCAAATGTAATGGTTTCACCAGGATTCAGAAAGTTGTAGTGGACCAGACCACCAAACAGTGACCATGATCTTCTTTTTGGTGCAAGTTTGGCTTTGGGAAGTACTTTGGAGCTTCTTCTCAGTCCAACCACTGAGCTGGTAATTGCCTAGTTGTCATATGAATCCACTTTTCATCACACGTCACAATTTCATTGGTTCGTTGTTATTGTGTAGAATAACAACTTCAAAACAATTTGATTTGCTGTCAGCTCATGAGGCACCCGCTTATCAAGCTTTTTCACTTTTCCCATTTGCTTCAAATGCCAAACGACCATAAAACAGTCGATGTTGACTTCTTCAGCAACTTCACATGTAGTTGTAAGAGGATCAACTTCGGTTATCCTCTCAGTTGGTCATTGTCAACTTCCAGTGGCTGCCTACAGTGCTCCTCATCTTCAAGGCTCTCATCTCCTTGGCAAAACTTCGTGAATCACCGCTGCACTGTACGTTCGTTAGCAGTTCCTGAGACAAATGTGTTGTTGATGTTGTGAGTTGTCTCTGTTGCTTTTCGACCCATTTTGAACTTGTATAAGAAAATCACTAGAATTTGCTTCTTGTCTAACATCACTTCCCTAGTCTAAAATAAATATATAATAAACAGCAAGTCTGTCATTAGCAAAAAAACATAAAGTGAGAAATGTGCCTTAAAATTATGTAAAACATGACCACATTTAAGAATGTATTCCAATATCAAACAGCAAAGTTCAACAGTGCAAAACCATGATTACTTTTTCACCAACCTAATAATATTTGGGGGCTAAAAGGTACACACATTTTGCATTTGGATAGATATTGTCCTCCAGAATGCTGCTACCAATTTGTAAGATATTTCTCTCTTTATAACATAATCCTTACTTTAGTTACCCAGCTCTTTCTCTTTTCTTTACAAATTTGCCCAATGGTACTGAGCACTGAAGTGAATTGGAATAACCTGAAGCTTTTTAGGATCACCATAACCTGTTTCAGGAACTGCCACCCAATCAGTTATGCTTTGCATGTACCTGAGAATTTTCTATAGCAACCCAATAGAGAAACATTGTTTTCCCTTTTAATGGAGTTTCTCATTTGTTTACTATCAGTGCAATGCTGTGTGAATTATTTCCCCATTAATAGCTTAGGTTTTACAGTTAATCATTGATTCAACATTGTAGCTGTATTGAATTGGACTATTGATTTCACACGGGGTGAGCAAGTTAATTTATACAGCATCATCTTAAATTCTCTTGCAGGCCAAGTTATTTTCCACCTTGGACACAGAAATGTTATCATGAAGCGTATTCATAGAAATATCTCCCCAGTGAGATACTGGGTTTCATGGAGGTTTTTGTTTACTACTCTATTACTGATTATCTAAATACAATCTGATATAAACAAATTTTAATAAAATACATAATGTCTTTGAGCCAAAAGTAGCTGGGCCTCAACCTTTTTTGATAATAGATTTACTCTGTTATGAGCATACACTAGTCCAGACTCATGGGATTCTATTTAGAACACACCATGTTTAAAGTCTAACTCAGCTGACCCTCAGAGCTCTGGAAAGAGTGAACTAGTATCTTTCCTCCCTCATCTTTTCTGTCCCTTCAAAAAGTATTCCTTTCTCAAAGATAGCATTTGGCATACTTTGTATTGGAGATTTGCCCTGCTCATCCTCCTCCCCATGAAATCCCATTCACAATTTCAGTGAGGTTAAGGGTAGAGATTAAGGTTTTAGCACTTCTAGTTTAAGAATACCATAGATAAAAAGAAGCAAAAGATTTGTTTTATGGACTAGGATACGCTGTTTTGGTAAATGGTCTTTGTGCACTTGAAAAAAATGTGTATGTTTCAGTTTTTGAAGTATTGCATGAAGTAAATGCCTATTACTTAGGCATTTGGTTGATAGTGGTGTTCAAGTCTTCTGTCTCCTTGTTTTCTATTTGTTCTTTCATTTATTGAGAAAAGGGGAAATCTCTTAAGTATAATTATATATTTGTCTACTTTTCCTTATACTTCTATCAACTCTTAATTCATGTAATAATTCTGTTATTAGGTACATAAAAATTTAGAATGGTCATGTCCTCTTGACTTGAAATGACCCTCTTTATTCTTATTAATATTATTTATTTACTCTGAAATCTACTTTGTCTTATATTAAAATAGCAACTCATTTAATTTCAGACTTGAATAGCATATTTATCTTTTCTTATCCTTTTAGTTTTAACCTACTTGTGTCCTTATATTTAAAGTATATTTCTTAAAAGTAGTATATAGTTGGGTCTTGTTTTTTTAATCCAATCTGACAATTTCCATTTTAATTGGGTGTTTAAACTATATAGATTTCATGTTTTAGTAGTGATTTATCGCTGTAAAATATTAGTACCACAAACATAGCAGCTTGAAACAAAACCCAGTCAATTTTGTGAGGAGTCAATTTTGTGAACATACCTGAGCAGTGAATATTTGGGGGCTAAAAGGTATACACATTTTGCATATATTTATTATCGGACTGTTCCTGTGGGTCAGGAATTCAGGTACAGACTAGCTAAGTCCTCTGCTTCAAGGTATCACAAGGTTGCAATCAAAGCATCAGGCAGGGCTGGAGTCTCATCTGAGGCTCAACTGAGGAAGAATCTATTTCTAAGCTAATGTGTATTGGGGGCTTCCCTTGTGACTCAGTTGGTAAAGAATCCGCCTGCAATGCAGGAGACCTGGGTTTGATCCCTGGATTGGGAAGATCCCCTGGAGAAGGGAAAGGCTACCTGCTCCAGTATCTGGGCTGGAGAATTCCATGGACTGTATAGTCCATGTGGTCACAAAGAGTCAGACACAACTGAGCGACTTTCACTTTCAGTGTAATCATTGGGTTGATTCAGTTCCTTGCATGTTGTCACAATGAAGGCCACCTTCAATTCCTTGCCATGTGGACTCCTTCATGACAGCTTACTTAATCAAAGCTAGCAAGAGAAATAGTCAATAGAGAGAGTCTGCTTGCAAGATGGAAATTATTGTTTAATGTAGTAGTCATGAAGGTGACATCCTATGTTCTATTTGTTTTGTGTTAGTTGCTCACTCGTGTCCGACTCTTTGCAACCCTATGAACTGTAGCCCACCAGGCTCCTCTATCCATGGAATTCTCTAGGCAAGAATCCTGGAGTGGGTTGCCATTCCCTTCTCCAGGCGATCTTCCCGACCCAGGGAACGTACCAGGGTCTCTTTCATTGCAGGTGGATTCTTTACCTTCTGAGCCACCAGGGAAGTCCAATATATTCTATTGGTTAGAATCAAGTCACAGGAAAGGATTACACAGAAGCATGAATACCAAGCGACAGGGATAATTGGGGACCATCTTAGAGTCTTTCCACCACATCTGTGATTACAGGTATGATTGGATTTTTATCTACCATCTTTCTGTTTATTTTCTATTTCTCCCATCTGATATTTGCTTCTTTTTCCTCCTTTCTCCCATCTTTTGGATTAATTTTTATGATTCCATTTTATCTCCTTTGTGACTTTTAAAACTTTTTTTGTTATTATAATAGTAGCTTTACAATTTATAACGTATATCTTTAACTTACCATGGCCTGCTTTCAAGTGATACTATACTGCTTTCTATATAGTATAAAGACCTAACTACCTATCCCATTTCTCCCCTCCTGACTCTCGTGCTTTTGTTTTCACATATTTTGTTTCTATGTCTGAGCCACAAGGGAAGCCCTCTACCTATGTTATAAACCCCCAGATACATTTTTCTTATTTTGGCTCTAAGTGACTGATTATCTTTTAAGAGATGTACATAATGAGAAAATTTCTTTAAGTTTACCCATATAGTTACCATTTCCAGTGCTCTTTGTTTGTATAAATCAAGATTTTCATCTATTATAACTTTCCTTCTTTAATATTTCTTATATACAGACCTGCTTGTAATAAATCCTTTCATCTTTTATATGCCTGAAAAAAGTCCTTATTTTGCCTCCATTTTTAAAAGATATCTTTGCTGGGTCTAGCATTCTAGTTGGCAGTTTTTTATTTCAGTACCTTAGAGATATTACTCCACTGTCCTCTGGCCTGCATTGTTCATGATAAGAAATCTTCACATCATTATTTTTGTTCCCCTGTAGTTAATATGTATTTTTTCCTCTGGCTGCTTTTAATATTTTCTTGTTATCACTGGATTTTTAAAAGTTGATTATGATGTAACTTACTGTGGTGTTGTTCATATTTCTTGTACTTGGGGTTTGCTCATCTCCTTGAACCTGTGGGTCTATAGTCTTCAGCAATTTGAAAAATTTTGTCCATTATTTCTTCAAATATGTTTTCTGTCCTCTCCATTCCTCTTTCTCTGGAGATGACAATTACATATATATTTGTACTTCTGAAGTTATTTCACAGACCACTGATGCTCTGTTCTTAGGTATTTCACTTTGGATTGTTCCTATTGCTGAATATTCAAGTATACCAATATTTTCTTTCCAGTATCGAACCTGCCATGAATTCCATTGAGTATAATTTTAATTTTTAGGAGTTTAAACTGGATCTTTTTCAAATCTTTCTTGTCTCTATTTAACATGTTCAATTTCTCTTCTGTATTTTGAACATACAGAATATAGTTATAAACAACTTAAAAAAAATTTTTTTTTGACTGTATGGTGCAGCTTGTAGGACTCTAGTTCCTCAACCAGGGATTGAACACGGACCCTCGGCAGTGAGAGCACAGAGTCGTGACCACTGGACCACCAGGGAATTCCGTTAAATAAGTTTTTAATTGTCGCATTTGTGACATTTCTGAGCCAGTTTTAATTGACCTTTTTTTTTTTTTTTTTTCTAATTTGGGGTCATTTTTCTGCTTCTTTGCACAACTGGTAATTTTTTACCAGATGTCGAACATTGTGAATTTTACCTTGTAGGGTGCTCTATATTTCTGGATTAGTATAAATATTATTGAGCTTTCTTCTGGGATGCAGTTAAGTTACTTAAAATCAGTTTGATGCTTTTGAGTCTTGCTTTTAATTTTCATTAGGTGAGATCAGAGTGCTCTGTAGTCTGGTGCTATTTTACCTTCACAGCTGAGGTAAAACCCTTTTTAGTAATCTACCCAGTGTCCTATGAACTATGTTTTCCAACAAGCCTGAGAAATGGGTGCTGTTTTTGGCCCCGTGTGATCTCCAGGGATTTCTCCCTTTAAACTTCTCTGGTGTCACTTTCCTCATGTGCATAGGCTGACTCATATGTTGAATATTCAAGGAGCACCCTCTGCAGATTTCCCGAGTTCTCTTCCTATGTAGCCTTCTCATCTTTGGTATTCTGCCCTGATCACTTTTACTGCCTTGGCCTCCCAGCTCTGTGCTCTCAACTCAAGAGTCTGCCAGGACTGTCCTGGGTTCCTTTCACTATGCAGTAAGCTGGGGAAATCATGGGGTTTGTCTCATTTATTTAAGATCATTGTCTTTTGTTGCCTGATAACACCATGAAAACCATTTTTCATACCTTTTGTCCATTTTTTCTTTTGGCAAGAAAGTAAATCTGGTGCCTATTATTCTATCTTCACTGAGAATGAACATAATTCTATACCCTCTTTCATTTCTGATTTTCTACATGCAGTCAATGTTCAGTTAGTGTTGAGCTGAGTTTAATATATTGCTTATATTCATGAGAGAAGCATGTAGGTCTGTCTTAGGTTGGATTCTTCAGGAGTACACCCTGAGGGGCTTCCCTGGTGGCTCAGTGGTAGAGTCTGCCTGCCAGTGTGGGAGACACGAGTTCTGTCCCTGGTCTGGGGAAATCCTTCATGCCACGGAGCAGCTAGGCCCCTGCTCTGCAACTGCTGAGCCTGTGCTCTAGAGCCCAGGAGCCACAATGACTAAGCCCATGTGCCGTAGCTACTGAAGCCCATGTGCCTTAGAGCCTGTGCTTTGCAACAAGAAAAACCACTGCAATGAGAAGCCTGTGCACCGCCACTAGAGAGTAGCCCCTGCTCTCCGCAGCTAGAGAAAAGTCCACACAGCAACAAAGACCCAACACGGCTAAAAATAAATAAAGTAATAAGAAGAAACCTTTAAAAAAAGAAGAAGAAGAAGTAGATCTGAGATTTCTATTCTTTTGCAAATACCCTATTGAGGAAATGTTCTCAGGAAAAGAGGATTGGGAGGGAAGGGACTAGACAAAGGAAGAAATCAAACAAGGATGTGATTTCAGCTGAAGACTATTTCAACCTGATCATTTGAGGAGCTCTAGAGTAGGAGACCTGGGTTCAATCCCTGGGTCAGGAAGATCCCCTGGCCAAAGGAACAGCTACCCACTCCAGTATTCTTGCCTGGAGAAGTCCATGGACAGAGGAACCTGGCAGGCTATAGCCCACGGGGTGGCAGAGTCCGAGATGACCGAGTGACTAACACTTAGAGTGTTTAGATCCTCCCATTATAGGTGGAGAAGGCAATGGCACCCCACTCCAGGACTCTTGCCTGGAAAATCCCATGGATGGAGGAGCCTGGTGGGCTGCAGTCCATGGGGTCACGAAGAGTTGGACACGACTGAACGACTTCATTTCCCTTTTCACTTTCATGCATTGGAGAAGGCAATGGCAACCCACTCCAATGTTCTTGCCTGGAGAATCCCAGGGACGGTGGAGCCTGGTGGGCTGCCATCTATGGGGTCGCACAGAGTCGGACACGATTGAAGTGACTTAGCAGTAGCAGAGTACATATTGTTCTGCAAACTTGTTTCCTCTTTTAGGCAGATATGGGGATGGGGGGCTTTTGTGCATCTTTGTCTCGAAGTCAGTGGAAATAATTTCCCTTACCTGCCCAGTGACACAGCTTCCAAGCAGACAATGACAGTTTTCTAGAGAAGGAGGCAGCTGCAAGCCATTAACAGTCAATATAGCATCTGGGTTTGGATGTCTGGACTGAGTAAAGTGACATGGGCACAACAATAGCAGTATCCCCTGTATTGTTTGAGTCTTTATCCCCCAGATGCCTTGTACTCAGCAGGCATTCTATATGTTAATACCTTTAAAGTATAGAGCTATAACAATGTCACATCTCCAAGGAATAAATTATTATGGGTAATTTTCTAGGTACTGAAGATTGTACTTTGAAAAAGTTTTTGATAAGAATGTTTCTAAAGTGCATCATATATTTTTCTTACATCACACAGACAGTGAGATCAGAATGGTCTTTCCATGATGACTCAGGGTAGTAATTTAGGAACCTCAAATGCTTTGCTGGAGTGAAAATCAGCAGGAATTTTCTTTTCTAAATCTACAAATGAATATTGGGAACCACAGTATAAGGCAGCATGTTGGGCTGTCAGGTATCAGCTGTTGTTACTCTTGGTACACTGGGCTCTTGAAATTTTGTTCAACTTCAAATCTCTGAGGTGTGAGAAGCCTGATGATCAAAGGTATCAGGTTTGTGAGAAAATAAGCAGCAAATTATGTCCCTAGGGCCTCTCCTAGAGTGGATTACAAGGGTTTAGTGCTTTGGCAATCGACAGATGATGTATCTGGTGCTAAAACATGCCGGTGCCAATACAGTATTGTAAATTAAAATAAAGGAAAAAAATTATTACAAAAAAAAATAAATAAAACATGCTGGTGGCTTGGTTCTCATTTGCAACTGTGTTATGCATCCTGGGATGCTCTAAACTTCAGCATCTATGGGAATACTGTATTCAGAGTCCATCATTATTAAGTTGATGGTTGATTTTTCAGATAAGAGAAAGAGAGGATTTGACAAGTTTCCTGCTTATGGGCATCAAGGAGTTGAAGAAAAGATGAATTTTTTTTTTTTTACCAATTTTCTGACTTAAAACCTTTCAGAAGTCATTTGTTGTTTCTACAGTCTGAGATTAGGGAAAGTTTTAAAGTAGTGAAGAATTAGAATAGCTTGTAAGAAAATAAGATTAAATTTGCATTTCAGTATTTTATAACTGGAAATTTGTACCTTTTGACCCTCTTCATCCATTTTGTCCACCCCATTCACTAGCCTCTGGCAACCACCAATCTGTTCTCTGAATCTATGAGCTCAGGTGATTTTTTTTTTTCCCTCCTGATTCCTCATTAAGTGATATCATATGGTATTTATCTTTCTTTGTCTGAGTTATTTCACTTAGCATAATGTCCTTAAGGTCCATTCATGTTGTTCTAAATGGCAAGATACCCTTCTTTTTATGACTGAATAATATTCCATTGTGTTTCTATACACACCATATTTTCTTTATCCATTCATCATCAGTGGACTTCTAGATTGTTTCCATGTCTTGGCTATTGTAAATAATGCTGTAATGAACATGGAGGAGCATATATCTTTTTTTTCTGTTTGTTTTGGATGAAAACCCAGAAGTGGAATTCCTAGAGCATATGGTAGTTCAATTTTTTAAGGAACTTCCATACTGTTTTCCATAGTGGCTGCACTGATTTACATTCCCACCAACAATGCATAACGGTTCTCTTTTCTCCTTATCCTCACCAGCACTTGTTATTCCTTGTCTTTTTGATAGTTGCCAGCTTAATAAGTGTGAGGTGATATCTCATTGTGGTTTTGATTTGCATTTGCCTGATAATTAGCAGTATTAACCATCTTTTCATGCATCTGTCGGCCGTCTGTATATCTTCTTTGGAAAAATGTCTGTTTAGATCCCCTGCCCATTTAAAAATCAGATTGTTAGTTTTATTGTTTTAAGATGTATGAGTTTTTATATATTTTAGGTATTAACCCCTTATCATATATATGATTTGCAAATGTTTTCTTCCATTTTGTAGGTTGCCTTTTCATTTTGTTGATGGTTTTCTTTATTATGCAGAAGCTTTTCAGTTTGATGTAGTCCCACTTGTTTATTTTTGCTTTTGTTGCTCAAGGCGACCTTCTTGGAAAAAGAAAACAAATTAGACTCAAATTAGACTCAGATGAACGCAGAGTCATTAAATTGCTACAATGTTTCTGTTTTTCTATCAGGAGAGACAGTATCAGCAAATCCAGACTCTTTATTTACTTGTTTTTAACCAAAGGGAAACTGAGGCTCATAAATTAGAAAGCAACTTTCCCAGATCATATGGAGAGCAGGATTTGGATTAGAACCAGGTCTCTTGACCCTTTGATCAAAGAGTTTTTAAAAATGATTTTAAATAGTATATATTATTAATAATAATATAAGGGTAATGCTACAAAATGAAATTATACTTAATAAGAAATGTGTTACCAATTAAGTATATTAATACTTACTGTATGAATCAGTAATTTATTTATTTTTTATTTTTAGTTTTTAGTTTTTATTTTTATTTTATTTTACTTTACAATACTATATTGTTTTTGCCATACATTGACATGAATCCACCACGGGTGTACATGCGTTCCCAAACATGAACCCCCCTCCCACCTCCTTCCCCATAACATTCCTCTGGGTCATCCCCGTGCACCAGCCCCAAGCATGCTGTATCCTGCATCGGACATAGACTGGCGTGAATCAGTAATTTAATACCTAGTGTGTTCTGGGCACAGAACTGGCAACTTATAGTATGATCTCACTTAACCCCTACCACAATCATATGCATTATAATCCCCATTTTACCAGAAAACAATAAAAGAGCAGAGAGATTATGTAGTTTATGTGGGTTCACATAGCTAGGGGGTAGCAGAAACAGGGAAGCAGAGGACTGTTCTGTTTTGAAAGCCAGCTCTTCTCCACTTGATTTTATAAACATGACGTTAGCAGGCTGGGATTGCACCCCAATGGGACACATTTATTTATTTCAAAAATGCCTTGGAAAATAAAAGAACCAAGCACAAACATGAGATTTTTCTCTTAAACTATAGTGCTTCTTTCTGAGGTGTTCTTCCCTGTCTTCTCACAGAGATCTGCAGAGGGAAACAGCCTGCCATTCACAGCAGTGAGCTTTGTACCTTTGCAGTGCTCCCTTGAGCTTGCAGATTTCCTAGTGTCACATTGCATTGGTCCTACTGGGAAAATTTACTGATCAAGTTTGATTTCTCCTCTGATAACCCACTGTTTATCAATTTGGTTACTGTGTGTCTTATTCGTTTGTGTGGTCTACTAGAGGGAAGTTTCACACAGCTTCTGTTTACCTTTTAGGAAAGCAAATTTTCTTTTTTGTTAGATTTTGCCCACAGGTATATTCTTGTATGTGTGTATGTGCTTGTGTGTTTAATATCCTAGCGTATAACAGAAATTCTTTTGTGAAGCAAAAGTAATTCTTCTTGAATACATTGTAACCTTAAACTCTTATAGCTATAAGAACATATTCTTAAAGTTGAAAAATACACCTGCTTGAGCTAACTGATTAATTTTTAACTTAGGATGTTTTCTTAAAAGATAAAATATTCTGCATTTTTAGGTGAAGTAGTAGTTTTAGAATGTGTTTCCAAGTTACATTGCCAATTCAAGTTTGGCAATAGTTCCAGGATGCTGTAATGAACAGTTGAAAAAGCTTGGAAGTGAGTGTTCCCATTAAGGGCACAGGGCTATAAAAGCTATAATTGAAGAATGTTTTGGAGCAACTACATGTCTGGGTGTAAAGTCTTGGAATCCGAAGTGAAATGCTGACTAGACTTCTCATGTGATGCTGTATTGGATAAACACAGGTGCCCATGTATTTGGGAAGGTGAATGCAGCTACATTCATCTTTAACATAAGAACAGTCCTTCTTTACCTGTCAAGTTTGTCTTGGTAGGCTTGACATGCAGCCAAAGTAGGACTAATCAGTGAGTGCTGGAGGTGGAGGATGGGATGTGGCTGCTGACCAGTCATATCTGACATGACCTCAAGAGTGGTGTGATAGCAGGAGACCGAGGCAGATGTTCTTGCTATTCAAAGACTGTCCTGGCTGTCTGTAGCTGGATGTCAAAACACCCCACAAAAGGGCTTATTTGCTTACCAATGTTGACTGGGCTTAGGCAGACAGCTTCTCTTGGGATCCAATGGTTTCAGTCATAGTAGCTGATGTTGGGGCCATCTCAGAGGTTCTTTTGCTCTTAGGTCTAGTGCCTGTGCTGGGGAAATCCAAAGAGCTTGGGGCTGGAACAGGTGGGGATCTCCGGCATCTCCACCTTTGTATAGCCTCTCCATATGGTCTCTCCAAAATGACACCTACAGGCAGCCAGATTTGTTAGATGGTGGTTAAAGGTCCTCCAAGAAGCTGTCCCAAGAGATAACGTAGAAAAGCTGCCAGACACATAGTAGAGAACCTAAATAGTTTCATAAAGGGGTTTTGAGTTTAGATTTCCAAGCAAGCAGATTGCATGTAAAACACATCATTTTTTTTATAGTAGAGTATATGTAAAACTGGCCTGTGGCATTGGAGACTGTAGTGTGTGTAGAGGTATGCGTGTGTGTGTGTGTGTGTGTGTGTGTGTGTGTGTGTGTGTATGTGTGTATGTTGGGGCATGTAAACAATATTATGATTCCCAGAATCTCGAAGAGATTCCCCTTGCTTCTCTTGGCTAGAGAGAGAAGAGAGAGGAACTCACAAGATCCTGCCCCTCTCACCTCTAGCTGCTTCTTTGTAATCTCAGGGTTTTGTGTGGTCCTGCATCACCATCAGTCCTTCCTCAGGGAACATGACTGACTACCAAGTTGCATGGCATTAATCTGGCATATCATAGATGAGGCTATGGATTTTACTTTGTTCTAAATAAGCTTAAGTAACTCAGCCTCTAAAGCTTATAAACATTGTTGTTGTTCACTTGCTAAGTCATGTCTGACTCTTTGTGACCCCATGAACTGCAGCATGCCAGGCTTCCCTGTACTTCACTATCTCCTGGAATTGGCTCAAATTTATGTTCAATATGTCAGTGATGCCATCCAACAGTCTCATCCTCTGTTGGCTCCTTCTTCTCCTGCCCTCAATCTTTCCCAGCATCAGGGACTTTTCCAATGAGTCAGCTCTTCTCATTCAGTGGCCAAAGTATTGGAGCTTCAACTTCAGTATCAGTCCTTCCACTGAATATTCAGGGCTGATCTCCTTTAGTATTGACTGGTTTGATCTTGCTGTCCAAGGGACTCTCAAGAGTCTTCTCTGGCACCACAATTCAGAAGTATCAATTCTTTGGTGCTCAGCCTTCTTTATGGTCCAACTCTCACATCCGAACATTACTACTAGAAAAACCATAGCTTTGACTATACAGATCTTTGTCAGCAAAGTGATCTCTCTGCTTTTTAATATACTGTCTAGGTTGGTCATAGCTTTTCTTCCAGGGAGCAACTGTCTTTTAATTTCCTGGCTACAGTCACCATCCACAGTGATTTTGGAGCCCAAGAAAATAAAATCTGTCACTGTTTCCACTTTTTCCTCATTTATTTGCCTTGAAGTGATGGGACCAGATGCCATGATCTTAGTTTTTTGAATGTTGAGTTTTAAGCCAGCTTTTTCACTATCCTCTTTCACCTTTATCAAGAGGCTCTTAAATTCCTCTTCAGTTTCTGCCATGAGAGTGGTATCATCTACATTCTGAGATTGTTGATATTCTCCTGGCAGTCTTGATTCCAGCTTGTGATTCATCCATCCTGGCATTTCTCATGATATACTCTGCATATAAGTTAAATAAATAAGCAGGGTGACAGTATACAGCCTTGACAAACTCATTTCTCAATTTTGAATCAGTCCGTTGTTCCATGTCCACTTCTAACTATTGCTTCTTGACCTGCATACAGATTTCTCAGGAGACAGGTAAGGTTATCTGGTATTCCCATCTCTTGAAGAATTTTCCACAGTTCGTTGTGATCCACACAGTCAAAGGCTTTAGCGTAGTCAATGAAGCAGAAGTAGATGTTTTTCTGGAATTCCCTTACTTTCTCTATGATCCAGTGGATGTTGGCAGTTTGATCTCTGGTTCCCCTGCCTATTTTAAACCCAGCTTGTACATCTGGAAGTTTCTAAGTTTGCATACCAATGAAGCCTAGCTAGAAGGGTTTTGAGCATTACCTTGCTAGCATGTGAAATGAGCACAATTGTACAGTAGTTTGAATATTCTTTAGCATCGTCCTTCTTTGTGATTGGTTAAAAAACTGACCTTTTCCAGTCCTGTGGCCACTGCAGAGTTTTCCAAATTTGCTGACATATTGAGTGTAGCACTTTAATAGCATCATCTTTTAGGATTTGAAATAGCTCAGCTGGAATTCCATCACCTCCATTAGCTTTGTTCGTCATCATGCCTCCTAAGACCCACTTGTCTTTACACTCCAGGATGTCTGGCTCTAGGTGAGTGATCACATCATCATGGTTATCTGGGTCATTAAAACCTTTTTAAAATAATAATTCTGTGTATTCTTGCTACCTCTTCTGAATCTCTTCTGCTTCTGTTAGGTCCTTGCCATTTCTGTCCTTTATTGTGCCCATCTTTGTATGAAATGTTCCCTTGGTATCTCCAATTTTCTTGAAGAGATCTCCAGTCTTGCCCATTCTATTTTTTCCTCTGTTTCTTTGTATCAGTCACATAAGAAGGCTTTCTTATCTTTCCTTGCTATTCTCTTGAACTCTGCATTCAGTTGGGTATATAGTTCCCTTTCTCCTTTGCCTTTCACTTCTCTTCTTTTCTCAGCTATTTGTCTGGCCTCCTCAGACAACCATTTTGCCTTCCTACATTTCTTTTTCTTTGGGATGGTTTTGGTTACAGCCTCCTGTACAATGTTATAAACCTCCGTCCATAGTTATTCAGGCACACTGTCTACCAGGTCTAATCCCTTGAATCTGTTCATCACCTCTACTGTATAATCATAAGGGATCTGATTTAGGTCATACCTGAATGGCCTAATGGTTTTCCCTACTTTCTTCAGTTTAAGCTTGAATTTTGCAATAAGGAGCTCACGATTGGAGACACAGTCAGCTCCCTGTCTTGTTTTTGCTGACTGTATAGAGCTTCTCCATCTCTGGCTGCAAAGAGTGTAATCAATCTGATTTCCGTATTGACTATCTGGTGACGTCCACGTGTAGAGTCATCTCTTGTGTTGGAAGAAGGTGTTTGTGATGACCAGCGTATTCTCTTAACAAAACTCTGTTAGACTTGCCCTGCTTCATTTTGTACTCCAAGGCCAAGCTTGCTTGTTATTCCAGGTGTCTCTTGACTTCCTACTTTTGTATTCCAATCCTATGATGAAAAGGACATCTTTTTTAGTGTTAGTTCTAGAAGGTCTGTAGGTCTTCATAGAACCATTCAACTTCAGCTTCTTCAGCATTAGTAGTTGGGACAGACTTGGATTACTGTGGTGTTGAATGGTTTGCCTTGAAAATGAACAGAGATCATTCTGTCATTTTTGAGACTGCACTCAAGTACAGCATTTCAGACTCTTATTGACTATGAGGGCTACTCCATTTCTTCTAAGGGATTCTCACCCACAGTAGTAGATATAATGGTCATTTGAATTAAATTTGCCCATTCCCATCCATTTTAGTTCATTGAGTCCTAAAATGTTGATGTTCACACTTGCCATCTCCTGCTTAACCACGTCCAATTTACCTTGATTCATGGACTTAACACTTTAGGTTCCTATGCAGTATTGTTCTTTACAGCATCAGACTTTACTTTCACCAGCAGATACAACTGCAACTGAGCGTCATTTCCGCTTTGGCCATGCACTCTTTCTGGAGCTATTTCTCCACTCTTCTCCAGTAGCATATTGGGCACCTACCAACCTAGGGGCTCATCTTCTGGTGTCATATCTTTTTGCCTTTTCATACTGTTCATGGGGTTCCTGACACAAGAATACTGGAGTGGTGTGCCATTCCTTTCTCCAGTGGACCAGGTTTTGTTATAGCTTCACTCAGTTATGAAAGCCCTTTCACCAGGACAAGGCTGTGATCCACGTGATCATTTTGGTTATCTTTCTGTGATTGTGGGTTTTGTTCTGGAGGCTGTGGAACTGTAGTTCTTGTTTCTTCTGTCTGCCTTCTGATGGATGAGGATAAGAGACTTGTGCAAACTTCCTGATGGGAGGGACTGGCTGTGGGGAAAACTGGGTTTTGCCCTGGTGGGCAGAGCCATGCTCAGTAAATGTTTAATCCAATTGTCTGCTCATGGCTGGGGCTGTGCTCCCTCTTTGTTAGTTGTTTGTCCTGAGTCAACCCATTCCTGGAGTCTAAAGGCTATATGGTAGGGCTATTGGTGACCTCCAAGAGATCTTAAGCAAATAGTCACTTCCCAGGGCTGTTGCTGCCAGTGCCCCTGTCCCCATGGCAAGCCACTATTGACCCACACCTCCACAGGAAACCCTCAAACATTCACAGGCAGGTCTCCTGTGGGGTCACTGCTCCTTTCTCCTAGGTCCTGGTTAGCACAAGGTTTTGTTTGTGCCATCCAAGAGCCTGTGTTTCCCCAGATCTGTGGACGTTCTGTAATCAAATCCCATTGGCCTTCAAAGTCAGATTCCCTAGGGATTCCCAGTCCCTTTGCCAGATTCAGATTGGGAAGTCTGAGGTATACCAAGATGGTGGATTAGGAGGACATGTGCTAATCTCCTGCGAAAACACCAAAATCACAACTAGCTGTTGAATAGCCATTGTCAGGAAGCTCTGGAACCTACCAAAAAAAGATACCCCACATCCAAAGACAAAGGAGAAACCTCAAAAAAGACAGTAGGAGGGGTGCAATCACATTAAAATTAAATCCCATACCCACCAGGTGGGCCACCCACAAACTGGAGAACAATAACACCAAAGAAGTTCTCACACTGTTAGAAAGGTTCTAGGCCCCACATCAGACTTATAAACTTAGTTCATCTCAAGCACAGGAAGATATCTTGCTTGTTACTAATTGGGTATGAAATGTGATTACTGTAAAAGTAAAAAGAAACAAACAAACAAACAAAAACATGTTGAAAATCAAGCAAAGACCCCTTGGTCTAAATGTATTTTATTTCAAGGCTGGGGAAGGTTTTTTTCCAGGCGTATAACAATAAACATTCTGCTAGGAAAGTTGAACCTTGAGAGACCAGAGTTTAAATATATTATATACTTACTTGATTAATCCTTTTAATATCTGATTAGAAATTAATTGCACATCCAGCTCTAGAAGCTTGTTTTATTTACTTATCTTTAGTGTTAATTGGTGTTTGTTTAGTTTTAAAAGCACCTTCAGTGCTGTTCTTCGTCGTAATTATTAAATTAATTGAGACAAGTAGGGGCCTAAGTGTTTAAGAAATGTAATTATATGGCCATTAATTTGTGAGGTTCCTGATGATCTTCCCACTCAGGGAATTTAACATACACTTCAGAATCATAAATAAAGGAGAGATGACAAGTCCAGTTTTATGAACCAAGGTATTGGCTACAACCACTTAAGGAAATTACCCTAAGTCCAGTTTCTAATTGCTTTGATCCAGTTGTGTGAATTATTCCCATTTGGTTTTGTTTTTCCATAATAATAATGGGTCACACATTTCTTATAAAGAATAGTTGACTTATTAAGAGTATGTTTAGTACTATTAGACCAACTGTAAGTGAAGAGGAACTAAAAAGCCTCTTGATGAAAGTAAAAGAGGAGAGTGAAAAAGTTGGCTTAAAGCTCAACATTCAGAAAACTAAAATCATGGCATCTGGTCCCATCACTTCTTGGGAAACAGTGGAAACAGTGTCAGACTTTATTTTGGGGGGCTCCAAAATCACAGCAGGTGGTGATTGCAGCCATGAAATTAAAAGACGCTTACTCCTTGGAAGGAAAGTTATGACCAACCTAGATAGCATATTCAAAAGCAGAGATATTACTTTGTCAACAAAGGTCTGTCTAGTCAAGGCTATGGTTTTTCCAGTGGTCACGTATGGATGTGAGAGTTGGACTGTGAAGAAAGCTGAGCGCCAAAGAATTGATGCTTTTGAACTGTGGTGTTGGAGAAGACTCTTGAGAGTCCCTTGGACTGCAAGCAGATCCAATCAGTCCATCCTAAAGGAGACCAGTTCTGGGTGTTCATTGGAAGGACCGATGCTAAAGCTGAAACTCCAGTACTTTGGCCACCTCATGTGAAGAGTTGACTCACTGGAAAAGACCCTGATGCTTGGAGGGATTGGGGGCAGGAGGAGAAGGGGATGACAGAGGATGAGATGGCTGGATGTCATCACTGACTCGATACACATGAGTTTGGGTGAACTCCGGGAGATGGTGATAGACAGGGAGGCCTGGTGTGCTGCAACTCATGGGATCGCAAGGAGTCGGACATGACTGAGTGACTGAACTGAACTGAACTGAACTGAATGTTCTGGAAAATTTATTTAGATAATTCCCTTAGTTTATTCCATCCTCTTGGTCTGGTGTCTTCTTCCCGTTTCTCTTTACCTGTATGATGCTTATGTATATTTGAAGACTCTACCTAAGCCCAGAAGGACATGTCCACTCCTCAGATTGGTTGAGTTGCCTTGTTTCAGTGGGCATAGGCCTGAAATGCACACATTCTTTTATGTTTTCTATCCCTTGAAGTAAAAGCAAGTAATAATCTGTTTAGATGTCTTTTGCCCACTAGATACTAGTTTTCTGAGGACAGGAACATTCTTATTTAACAGTATAACCCCCACACTGAAAGAAAATTGTACATGCTAAGGAGAAATTGTGGCCTGAACTCAGGGTACATGGTGTATCTGGGTGTGTGTGTGCTCAGTATATACCCAATAAATGCTTGTGGAATGAATGTGTACAAATATTCTGAATTTGTAACTGGTGCTTTTCAGAAGCCTAAATCAATGCACAGTTGACTTGAGAAAGTGGGATATGAGCCATTTTGATAAATAGAAAACACAGTTTTGAATCTGCAAGAATAATTTGCTAATACATATTGCAAACCAATAATTATGTTTAATAATATTAATAAACCAAACAGTTCATGTTGTTGGGTTTTATCATCTGTGAACCCTCACTGATTGATAAATAATGTGTTAGTTAACTGTGGCTATGTAACAAATTATCCCAAACTTACTGGCTTACAACACCCATTTATGACCTCACAGTTTCTGTAGCTCAGGAATCTGGACGAGGGTTAGTAGGATCCTCTGCTTCAGGCCCTCTCACAGGTGGCAGTCATCTCAAAGACAGACTGGACAGGATCCTCTTCCAAGCTCACACTCATGTGGTTGTTGGCAGGACTCGGTTCCTCGCAAGTTGTTGGACTGGGGCCTCAGTTCCTCATGAGCTGTTGGCAGGAGGCCTCTCTCGGTTCCTTGCCACGTGGGCCAGTCTACAGAGCCTCTTGCACGTGGCAGTTGGCCTCATTGGAGGAGCAAGCCAGAGGGCGGCGGAGGCTGCCAGCAAGAGAGAGTGTGCTAGCAAGACACAGTCACGGTGTTTTGTAACCTAATCTTGGAAATGAATCTCATCATTTTTACTATATTTTATTGGTTACTAGGTCCAACCTACACTCAAGAGGGGATTGCACAAGAGTATGAATGCCAGGAAGCAGTAATCATTGGGAGCTGTATCAGAAGCTGCCTACCACAAATAATAAAAAATTAAGAAAGTTACTAAATGTATAATGCAATATCAGGAATTAAAAAAATTACATACTAGTGTGATTGAATTATGAACAGAATGGACATATAGGAAGGACAAGAAAGTTTAAGCCCAAATTCTTTCATGCATAATTCTTTAATTCATAAGCATTCATCTGACTGTTTGTTTGGTGCCAAGCATCACAGTATACTCATAGCACCTCAGAAAGGAAAAACTGCACTAATGACTGAGGGGCTTAAAGATTAGTGAAATGAAGGGGAAAAAATGTAAAATTTCATAATACAAGTAATTTTAATAGTGTTTTGGGAGTATAGAAGTAAAGTGGGTGTCAGGGCAATTGACTGAGAGTTGCTGAAAATTGTTCAGGAAAATGAGTGATGAGTAAGAGTGCCCTAAGCAGAGAGGGGTGAGAGAAAAAAGAGCTTGCATAAAGGAAGAAGGGTTGTTTATTTAGGATTTCTGAAATCAGGAATTTGAAAAATTGTTAAGTGGTTGAAAGAGAAGTTATTTTAATTATCCCCTCAATCTCAGTGCCAGGAGAAGCCGAGGAGGTTCAATTCCCAGAATGAGCCGAGATGACTGAGAAAAGATTATCTATAGAAGTTGCCCAGTTCTTAATGAAACTTTGAAACGTACACTTTTTGTCCTTAGGAACATAATTGGAGCTCCTGTTCTCCTTTGTGGTATTTCTCAAACCCCAGGAACATGGTCAGTTCCAGGTGGCTTCTGGCCACCTCAAGCTCCATCAGGCAAACCTTGATGTGCAGTGTCCCCACCCTGCTCTCCTGGAGTTACCTTCTTCCTCTCACTCACCAGAGCCTGCTGAACATGTTTCCCCTCCAGAGGGGAATGTAGGAAAAGATTTGAGGTCAGCATCCAGACTGGAAGAGAATACCTAAGCCTATACCTCCCAATTTTAAGGCCACAGCCTAAAGTAGCAGCAGAAAAATAAATAAATAAAGCAGCAGCAGCAGAAATTATCCATAATAAGGGGAGAGAGAGGTGTGCTTGACTCTAGATTGTAATTGCATAATTTTGCTTTTAATTGTCTTCTTTCTTGCTTTTGCTGTCACTTCGATTACATTTTCATAAATGTACCTCCTTTCTTATGACAGGAGCATGTATTTATTTCTGAGTTGAATTGTTTTGTGCATCATTCAATTTTCACACTCTTGAAGTAAGGACTATGGGGTGCCATTATCTAATGATCGATGAGTTCTGTACTCTGCCAAGTCATTGTCTATTTAGATTTTGTGTTTTTTTTTTTAATGTTATATTGTATTTTGAAAAATCTGTATGCTCAGGAGAAACTGTAGTTCAGAGAGGGTGACAGAGCTGACATACGAATGCCAAACCTCTATTCTTTGTACCAAACCAAGCAAAATATCTAGTAGATGAAACTTGTCTGGAATCCTGGAGAAATCTACAATGTCAGGAAAGCTTCTTAGCAGTGCGACCTGGGCAAATAGTCTTTCTCTTTTCCAATAAGGAGGAAGATTGTTCAAACTATAGGTTGATTAGCTTGCTGTCAGTCCTTGGAATAAGCGGATGAGTAAGGTGAGCTAGGAAAACTGATAAAAGAGAGTGATATTGACTTTCGGATCCTATACACTCCCATGGCTATCAATGTAGCTTTTTCGATTTGCCTTTTTATGACATAAGATTTGAGATCCTCTTGCCTACTCAAGGGTCATAAAGACCCTCTTCCATGTTGATCACAAGGCAGTTCTCCAAAGGCATCTTACTTTCTTTTTGAATATCAAAGAAAGCCTTAAATTTCAATGGTTTTAGAAACTAGGGTGGGTTATCCCCAGCTTTTGATTGGTTAGAAAATATTCTTTCTCGTTTTTGGCAATGCAGTTTTTCTCAGTGATATAATTTGGTTTTAAAATTCTGAGCCACAACAGCTGCATATGAAATTACACTATAATTATGTGCTTATGTATCTGTCTTTCCTACTAAATTGGGAACTCCCTGAAGGTTAGAGTCCTGTGTCATTTATCTGTGTATTGAAATGCATGTAACAGTGCTTGGCACTTAGCAAATTGTAACAAATGCTAGTCCACATGAAATCACTCATTTGTCAGATTGTTCAAGCTCCCTGAAACTTTACCTTCCTTATCTTTATTAGGATAACAGTACAAAAAGTGCCTGGCAAATTGTCAGATACATAGTGAATACTCAATAGATAATGTGACATTGCTTCCCCCTACTTAGAGGTGCAGTCCATCAGACTCGAAGAGGTTGATATTATTTAGAACAAGTAAATATTCTGGGAGCACATTCTCATCTGTTCTAAACTCAGCTTCAAGTTTACCAGCCTATACATCCCTCTCCTTGGCAGGAGAACAGAAGGAAAAGGCTTCCCAGGCCCCGTGCTTTCTCTGTCTGACATCAACATGATTTGTGTACAGACTGCAAGCCTTGTTCCTCTTGCTGGCTGAGCACAGCTATAAATAACCCCTAATCTTCCAGACACAATTTGTTCCGGTCCAGGCCCCTCTTTTATTCATCCTTGGTTAAACATCCTGCCTTTTAATTTTTGTATGTGACCTTTTGTGTATCTGTTATTCAAATGACTAGCATTTATTTTCCACTTTGATCAAGAGAGCTCAGAAATGCTTAATGCCTACAAAATGGAAACATGATAAAATATCACATCACTAATATAGTCGATTTCGTACATGTGATTTAAAATTTTATAAGTACACTAAAGAACTTCATTTTGGCCCTAATTTTTTAAAAAGACCAGTTCAGTCCAGTTGCTCAGTCATGTCTGACCCTTTGTGACCCCATGGACTGCAGCACGCTAGGCTTCCCCATCCATCACCACCTCCCGGAGCTTGCTCAAACTCATGACCACAGAGTCGGTGATGCCATCCAACCATCTTATCCTCTGTCATCCCCTTCTCCTACCTTCAATCTTTCCCAGCATCAGGGTCTTTTCAAATGAGTCAGTTTTTCCCATCAGGTGGCCAAAGTATTGGGAGTTTCAGCTTCAACATCAGTCCTTCCAATGAACATTCAGGACTGATTTCCTGTAGGATGGACTGATTGGATCTCCTTGCTGTCCAAGGGACTCTCAAGAGTCTCAAAAGCATCAGTTCTTTGGTGCTCAGCTTTCTTTATGGCCCAACTCTTACATCCATACATGACTACTGGAAAAACCATAGCTTTGACTAGATGGACCTTTGTTGGCAAAGTAATGTCTCTGCTTTTTAGTAGGCTGTCTAGTTTGGTCATAGCTTTTCTTCCAAGGAGCAAGTGCAGTCACTATCTCTAGTGATTTTGGAGCCAAAGAAAAAGTCTGTCACTATTTCCATTGTTTCCACATCTATTTGCCATGGAGTGATGGGACCCGGATGCCATGATCTTAGTTTTTTGAATGTTGAGTATTAAGCCAACTTTTTCACTCTCCTCTTTCACTTTCATCAAGAGGCTCTTTAGTTCTTCTTTGCTTTCTGCCATAATGGTGGTGTCATCTGTATATCTGAGCTTACTAAATAAAGGGTCTGGAAAACATTTTTTGTTTGTTTGTTTGTTTGTTTTTTAATGATTCTGCTTATCAGGATGCTGAATGCCTAAATCTTGAACTTGACTAAAAAAGCTGAGGTCTCCAGTTCCTTATCTACAGATTTGAAAACCCCCAAGCTCTGACAAGCTAAAGTTTCTTGTAATTTGGTAATAAAACTTGAGCTGAACTAAAGAGAGGTAAAAAATCTGCCTGCAATGTGGGAGACCTGGGTTTGGTCCCTGGGTTGGGAAAATCTCCTGGAGAAGGGAAAGCTACCCACTCCAGTATTCTGGCCTGGAGAATTCCATGGACTGTATAGTCCGTGGGGTCACAAAAATTCGGACACAACTGAGTAACTTTCACTGATTCACTGAAAGAGAGGTTGGGGCTTCCCAGGTGGTGCTAGTGGTAAGAACCTACCTGCCAATGCAGGTAGACCTAAGAGATGCGGGTTTGATCCCTGAGTCAGGAAGATCCCCTGGAGGAGGAAATGACAACCCACTCCAGTATTCTTGCCTGGAGAATCCCATGGACAGAGGAGCCTTGTGGGCTATGGTCCATGGGGTCACAGAGTTGGACATGACTGAAGCGATTTAGCACAGCACAACACAGCAGAAAGAGAGGTTATTTATAATCTTTCTTTTGTGCAAATATTCATGTTTCATGGCAAAAATATCAGTGTTTGCTCACTGTGCTGCCCCAGACTCTTGCACATGTAACTTAATAAATAGTTCGTGTTCTCTATGACCTTTTTATCATCTGAAAAATCTGAACTTTGAAATATATTTAGTCCCAAGAGTTTCTTTGGGTGAAGGGATCACAGGACTGTAGTTACCAACTTGATCCCTGGGATGTTGATATAGGTAAATAAATACTTGTGTGGAATTAACTTCCATCATCTTTGATGTTAATGGCTTCACAGAAGACTCAAAAATAGCTTCTGCCTACCAGAATGTTTATGTATAAAATAATATAATGTCAAAATAATATGGCAGCAAGAAAGTGGGTGTCAAGAACTTAGAGGAGTCTGAGATTTTTATTTTGCTTACAAGCTCACAAGTTAATCTGCTACAGTTTCATGGGTGCTGGCAGAAACATCCCTTGGATCAGAGATAAAAGGACTTTATTATTGAAAGACAGCAAGCAGCATGAGTTTCATGTTCACATCAGATCCCGCTTGCTTTCCAAGTCCCATGGGGCAATGGGAAGTGACCCACGTGGTTACTGTGCAAGCAATTACGTTTGCATTACGGCTGGGAATCCCTTAGCTTAAGGAACCTGAATCCTCTATAGTAGGCAGTAAGCAAACCTGCCTAACCTTACAGTGGAGATATTCAGTTCAGTTAAGTTGCTCAGTTGTGTCCGACTTTTTGGGACACCATGAACTGCAGCACGCCAGGCCTCCCTGTTTATTACCAACTCCAGGAGTTTACCCAAACTCATGTCCATTAAGTCAGTGATGCCATCCAACCATCTCCTCCTCTGTCATCCCCTTCTCCTCCTGCCCTCAATCTTTCCCAGCATCAGGGTCTTTTCAAATGAGTCAGCTTTTCCCACCAGGTAGCCAAAGTATTGGAGTTTCAGCTTCAACATCAGTCCTTCTAATGAATATTCAGAACTGATCTCCTTTAGGATGGACTGGTTGGATCTCCTTGCAGTCCAAGGGACTCTCAAGAGTCTTCTCCAACACCACAGGTCAAAAGCATCAATTCTTCCTCGCTTAGCTTTCTTTATGGTCTAGCTCTCACATCCATACATGACTACTGGAAAAACCAACCCCTGACTAGATGGACCTTTGTTGACAAAGTAATGTCTCTGCTTTTTAATATGCTGTCTAGGTTGGTCATAACTTTCCTTCCAAGGAGTAAGCGTCTTTGAATTTCATGGCTGCAATCACCATCTGCAGTGATTTTGGAGTCCCCCAAAATAAAGTCAGCCACTTTTTCTACTGTTTCCCCATCTATTTGCCATGGAGTGATGGGACCCAGATGCCATGATCTTCGTTTTCTGAATGTTGAACTTTCAGCCAACTTTTTCACTCTCCTCTTTCACTTTCATCAAGAGGCTCTTTAGTTCTTCTTCACTTTCTGCCATAAAGGTGGTATCATCTGCATATCTGAGGTTATTGATATTTCTCCCGGCAATCTTGATTCCAGCCTGTGCTTCTTCCAGCCCAGTGTTTCTCATGATGTACTCTATATATAAGTTAAATAAGCAGGGTGACAATATACAGCCTTGATGTCTCCTTTCCCTATTTGGAACCAGTCTGTTGTTCCATGTCCAGTTCTAACTGTTGCTTCCTAACCTGCATATAGGTATCTCAAGAGGCAGGTCAGGTGGTCTGGTATTCCCATCTCTTTCAGAATTTTCCATAGTTGATTGTGATCCACACAGTCAAAGGCTTTGGCATAGTCAATAAAGCAGAAATAGATGTTTTTCTGGAACTCTCTTGCTCTTTCGATGATCCAGTGGATGTTGGCAGTTTGATCTCTGGTTCCTCTACCTTTTCTAAAACCAGCTTGAACATCTGGAAGTTTATGGTTCACATTTTGTTGAATCCTGGCTTGGAGAATTTTGAGCATTACTTTACTAGTGTGTGAGATGAGTGTAATTGTGTGGTAGTTTGAGCATTCTTTGGCATTGCCTTTCTTTGGGATTGGAATGAAAACTGATCTTTTCCAGTCCTGTGGCCACTGCTGAGTTTTCCAAATTTGCTGGCATATTGAGTGCAGCACTTTCACAGCATCATCTTTCAGGATTTGAAATAGCTCAACTGAAATTCCATCACCTCCACTAGCTTTGTTCGTAGTGATGCTTCTTAAGGCCCACCGGACTTCACATTCCAGGATGTCTGGCTCTAGGTGAGTGATCACACCATCGTGATTATCTGGGTTGTGAAGATCTTTTTTGTACAGTTCTTCTGTGTATTGTTGCCACCTCTTCTTAATATCTTCTGCTTCTGTTAGGTCCATACCATTTCTGTCCTTTCTTGAGCCTATCTTTGCATGAAATGTTCCCTTGGTATCTCTAATTTTCTTGAAGAGATGTCTAGTCTTTCCCATTCTAGACATTATCTTTGTTATATTGATTAATTAACAAATTGGTCCTCTGCTCTGAAGAGAGACACTATCTTTATCATCCAAGACTGTTCACTATGTAAACATTCTTGAAAATATAGTTTATAACAAGGCAGTCAGCACCTCTGCTCACAAGGTATACAGCTATACACAGGAGACCCATGGAGAATAGTTCTCCAATAGTAGTGGTGAGGTAGTGCTGGTGGGGAGATTAAATTAACTGAGTTGATAATTATTAAAACTGGGTGATGGATATATTGAGGTACAGTCTACTTTTGTATTTTTTGAAAATTTCATAAACAGCAAGATAAAAAAATAGCAACTACTGTAAGTAAAGTGCTTTTCTACATAAATCACGATTGGAAAGACCGAGAGAAACTCTGTTAACTCTTCACTGTCTTACAGCTCTATTTCCCTGAGCCGATGTCTGAGGTCTGTTCATTATATGTTCTTGGACACTAATTACATTATTGGTTTGCTAGAGTCATGACAAGTTGAATATGATTAACTCAAATCTTGACAGATTAAATAACCACCAACTGTGAAAGTTAAGACTATTGGGAAATGGTAGAAAATTATGTCTCAGGTCGTAATTTTCTGGGAGCACAACACACATATCACGTATTATACATGCTTATACACATCACAGTATACATTTAACATATATGTCCATCTCACATATATATCAGTGAGATGGAGGCAAGGGAGACTTCATTTATCTGTAAGGCCTTTTATTCACGTGAATAGTAATAAAACTGTCAAAAAGCAAATCTTGAAAATAATGCCAAAGGAAGTGTTTTTAGCAAATAAATGTTTTAAAATATACGTATATACTTTAATAAAATATAAGTGCATTCCTGTTATAAAAACAGAGATGTCTAGACTAAAAAGTGAATGTCTTATTCCCCACAGACCAAGCACCACCCCCTCGCCAATTTTCCATTTGCCTCCAGAGAGGCAATTACTATTAACAGTTTGGTGTGTATTCTTCCAGGAGAGTGTCTATAAATTTACATATATTCATATGTAAAAGTACAAATATAGTTTTAAAAAACATAAATGGGATAATACTGTGCATACTTTTATATACCCTGGTTTTCTCACTTAAAAATTTCTTGGATATATTTCAATTTGAGTATATATAAAACTTTTCAGATTCAGCACTGTTGCATAGCATTCCTTAGAATGGATGTATCATATTTGAAATATCCAGTCTAAGCTCATCTGTCACTGCTGCTAAGAATTTTTCATTGTTATCATGAACACATATCACGATTGCTTTCTGTACCAAGTAAGGTCCATGGACCAGTTCCTGCCTCCTGGATTTAAAATCTAAGACAGCTTCACCACAGACATGTATTTAGAAGACATTCTGTGTAAACTCAAAAGTTTTGAGACTATTTTTTTTGTGTGTGAGGCTTATTTTGAATTCTCTTTAAAATTGAGAAGGAAGGTAGCTTAATGAGGAGTAGGATATTTACATAGTCTCACAGTAGCTTCTCACTGATTGCTTATAAAGTTACAAAAGAAAAATCTGTACAGTGAAGAAATAAACTTTAACCAAATGACAAAGAATCTGCCTGCCAGTGCAGGAAATGCAGGATATACAGGTTCGATCCCTGGGCCGGGAAGATCCCCTGGAGAAGGAAATGGCAAACCAGTCCGGTATTCTTGCCTGGAAAATCCTGTGGACAGAAGAGCCTGGCAGGCTACAGTCCACAGGGTTACAAAGTGTCAGACACAACTAAGCAACTGAGCAAAGGCTTAACTGGCATGATGTGCTTCCAGATATGATACCTGAGAAAGACACATCACTCATGTTGTATTCCAGCTAGATATGTGTCACTTAAATCAAATCATGAGAAATCATTAGATAAACCCGTATCAAGGGATATTCTATAAAAGAATTGGCTCATACTATTTAAAAATAATGAATGAAATAAAAATATTGATGAAAGAATAAAAAAGGCTTAGGAACTGTCCCAGATTGAAGGAGACTAAATATACATGCCAGCTAAATACAACATGTAATCCTGGACTGGATACTGCACTAGGAAAAAATACTATAAAGTATGTTGTTGGAAGAATCAATAAAATTGGAACACAGACTATAGCTTAGATAAAAATACTGCATCAGTGCTAAATTTTCCAATTTCAACAAGTGTGTTATGGTTATATGTTGAGAGCATGTTAGAATATTTAGAAAATCCAAACTGAAGGATTAAGGGGTAAATGTGCATGCTATCTGCAAAAGGTTTAGAAGAAAACAGTATGTGTTTTGCTTGTGTGTGTGTGTGTGTGTGTGTGTGTGTGTGTGTGGAGAGAGAATATGATAAGCAAATGTGACAGCGCACTAAAAGTAGTAATGGGTACATAGAAGTTCTTTTTACTAATTTTGCAACTTTTCTCTAAATTTTCAATTATTTCAAACTAAAATGGAAGGACATGTCTTGGTTTCAAGAGTGTGCAGAAACCTGGAGTGAGTAAGTCAGGTGTTCAGGTGATGGTCATGTTGCTTGTTCAACCTCTTGCCTGCCTAGAGGGAGTTCTGGTTGTAAGACATTAAGGAATGGTTCTTTTTCAATAAGTTTTTCAGAGATATTTCATCTATCGCACAATTAGGAACTGCCAAACACTTCAGTTTCAGAAATAAAAATAGCTGAATAGTTGTTAATTTTAAGAGGCAGGAGAGGAACTTGTATTTTAAAGGACAAGCTGTTTTTTTAATAAAACAAATGTCTTATATCAGCCTGGGACAGTTCTTCACCTGAGGCATTTCACTGAACTGTGCCTATGCAGATAAACTTGCTCTCCCTTTTAATCCTTTACTTTTTGTAATACTGGTTCAGTTAGTGAGCAGTGGGTCATGACTTTAAGTTTAGAGATGCACAAAAACATAGAAATTATTTTAAGAGATCAGTAATCCCTCTTGCTTATCTGTCTCTGAATTGCTCCAAGAAACTGGCAGTGGCAATTATTTCTAACAACTTTATTGAGATATAATTCACATATATACATTTTACCCATTTAAAATATAAAATTTAATGGTTTTTAATATGTTCACAGAATACAACCACCACCACAATCTAATTTCAGAATGTTTTCATTATCCCAAAAAGAAACTCAGTGCCTGTTAGCAATCACTCCCCATTCCCTCCTCCCCTCCTCAGCCCCTGGCAACCACTAATCTATTTTCTGTGTGTATCGATTTGCTTATTCTGGACATTTTATATAAATGGAGTCATATAATATGTGGTCTTTTGTATCTGGCTTCTTTCATTTAGCATAACACTTGCAAAGTTTATCCATTCTGTAGCATGTATCAGTACTTCATTTCTTTTTATTACTGAACAATATTCCATAATATGGATATACCATCCATATTCCATCATCTGTTTATCTATGCA
This sequence comes from Capricornis sumatraensis, assembly GCF_032405125.1. NCBI lineage: Eukaryota > Metazoa > Chordata > Mammalia > Artiodactyla > Bovidae > Capricornis > Capricornis sumatraensis. The sequence continues at coordinate 131,493,762 of NC_091092.1, read as the reverse complement.
TCATTTATCTATTCATGGACATTAGAGTTGTTTCTACTTTTTAGCAATTAGTAGTATTGCTGCTATGAACATTTGTGTGGATGTATTTTTAAATTTCTCTTGCATTTATATCTAGGAGTGAAATTGCTGAGTCACGTGGTAAACTCTGTGTTTAACCTTTCAAGGGACTACCATATTGTTTTCTAAAGTGGCTGCACCGTTTTATATTCCTACCAGTAACATATGAGAGTTCTAATTTCTTCACTTGTTATTGTCTGTCTTTTTGATTATTACTGTCCCAATGGGTATTAAGTGGAATCTCATTGTAATTTGGATTTGCATTTTTCTAGTGACTAATTATGCTGAATACATTTTCATGTGCTTATCAGTCATTTTTGTATCTTCTTTGGAGAAATGTCTGTTTGGATCCTTTGCCAGTTTTAAAATTGGGTTGTTTATCTTTTTATAAATGAGTTGTAAGGCTTCTTTGTATATTCCAAATACAAGTTCCTCATTGAATATGTAATTGGAAATATCATTTGGCTGCTTTTTTTCACTTAAAAATATCTTGGATATATTTCAATTTCAGTGTGTATGAGCAAGTCTCAGTTTTAAAAAACTGCTGAGTAGCATTTAATATTTGAAATATCCATTAATATTTGCCACCTGAATGAGTCTTCTGCTTGTATATTCTAAAAGGACATATTCTGAATCACACTCTTCTCTCTCTTCCACATTTTAGGGGTATTAGTCAAATCCAGCCTGCTAGATTTATGCTAAGATTGAGGAACATGGATTCTGCGTCTTTTTGGATGTGCATGTGGTTTTCTCACCGCAGCATTTAGCATATACCACTCTGCTAGTTGGTATGTTGAGAGTAGATTATTCCCACTGACTAAATGTAAATTCTCAAAGGGGAAGACTTTTCCTCTTTGAGTCTTATTTACAATGCTACCAAATACAAAATCTTAGTGTTGGAAGGGATCCCATGGGTCCTTTAGTCCAGTGGAAATCAAAATGTAGTTCACAGACTGATGCCAGACCATAGTCTCTTACTGGACCATAATGATTGAGTACAGAAATGGAAAGTGTTCAGAAACTTTTATTGTATTCAGTATTGCTGTGAAAGCCAAGCACATGATATTGTATTACACAAAAATATGAGACCACAGTTGATAGGAAATTTTAAAATGTCCTTCATCAAAGACAATTGAGAAATACTCCTGTAGTCTAATCTTTCACCCACAGCAAAAATCCCTTCTATAGCTAATCAACTAGAATTTACTTAGTTTAGTTTATTAATTCAAGGAAAATTTATTCAGCCTCTACATGTAGTAGACTGGTTAAGCCTACACATTAATATCCTGATTTTTTGCTTACTAAGTGTGTGAACTTGAGGAGGGTTCTTAATCTCTCTGAGTCTTAGTTTCCCAATTTCTACCTCTGTAAAATGGGGAAAATGAGTACCTTTTCTCATAGGTTTGTTTTGTAGAATAGATGAATATATATATATGTGTATATATATATATATATATATATATATATATATATATATATAATATATATATATTACTAGAACAGCCCCTTGTAAATAGTAGTCATTTAGTAAATGGACTTCCCTGGTGGCTCAGACAGTAAAGCGTCTGCCTACAATGCGGGAGACCCAGGTTTGATCCCTAGGTCGGGAAGATCCCCTGGAGAAGGAAATGGCAACCCACTCCAGTGTTTTTGCCTGGAAAATCTCATGGATGGAGGAGCCTGGTTGGCTACTGTCCATGGGGTTGCAAAAAGTCGAACACAACTGAGCGACTTCACTCAGTTCAGTCAGTTCAGTTCAATTCAGTCGCTCAATCGTGTCTGACTCTTTGCGACCCCATGAATTGCAGCACGCCAGGCCTCCCTGTCCATCACCATCTCCCGGAGTTCACTCAGACTCACGTCCATCGAGTCCGTGATGCCATCCAGCCATCTTATCCTCTGTCGTCCCCTTCTCCTCCTGCCCCCAATCCCTCCCAGCATCAGAGTCTTTTCCAATGAGTCAACTCTTCACATGAGGTGGCCAAAGTACTGGAGCTTCAGCTTTAGCATCATTCCTTCCAAAGAAATCCCAGGGCTGATCTCCTTCAGAATGGACTGGTTGGATCTCCTTGCAGTCCAAGGGACTCTCAAGAGTCTTCTCCAACACCACAGTTCAAAAACATCAATTCTTCAGTGCTCAGCCTTCTTCACAGTCCAACTCTCACATCCATACATGATCACAGGAAAAACCATAGCCTTGACTAGACAGACCTTAGTCGGCAAAGTAATGTCTCTGCTTTTGAATATACTATCTAGGTTGGTCATAACTTTTCTTCCAAGGAGTAATTATATCATCAGCATCATTGTTAACCTCACTAGAGCGACTTCACTAGTGAGGTTAACAATAATGCTGATGATATAATTGAAGCAGAACTTGATGGTTTGATTCAAGGTAGTATCAATGGAAATGGAAAATATTAGATGGATCTGGCAAATATCTTCAGAACTTACAGACTGATGGACTAGGGAGAGCTGGTAAGAATTGGGGGGACATCCTGCCAACCCTTCTGTGAAATGAGGAACATGTAGGAAAGGGTTTTGGTCAGGGAGTGGGCTGAGGTGAGGGATTGTGAGTTCAAGTTTGGCTATATTGAGATTCAGGTTACTCAGGGTTTTCCAATAAAGCCATTCAGTTGGTCTTTGGAGATACAGATTTTGGAAGATTTCAGAAGAGAAAGAGCTATCCTGGAAGTAAGGTCTCAGAATGTAAAAGGCAGTTAGAACAATGGGAGTCATTAATACAACAAAAGATACTGTGTCGAATGAGAACAGAGTAGACCCAAGACAGAGCCTTGTGGAGCATCAGTGAGTTTCGGTGTTCATCAGATGTGAGAGAGACCACAAAGAAGGCTTAGAAGAGTGGCCAAAGGAGTCAGAGAGGCAGCAAGAAAGTGTAATGTCAGAGAAACCAAGCAAAAGACGATTTCAAAATGCAGGATGTGGTCAACAGTGTCATGTAAGAGAAATTGCAAAAAGCATTAATCCACAGTGACATTACAAAGATCCATTGGGTGGCCTGGTGAGGGCAGAAGCCAAACTAGGCAGACTGATACAGAAGTGAGGGCTGTGGACAGCAGATCACAAGTGCATGCTGCTCTCTCAAAAAGTCAGGCTTCAAGGAAGAGGGGAGGAAGAGTCGTCAGCTTGGTGGAGTATGAGGCCAGGGAAGTTTTATGTGATAGAAGAGAACTATGCTTGATCACCAATGAGAAGATGAAGTTGTGCAAACATAAAAATGAGAAAGTACATAATTAATGTAGGTGGGAAGGGAATTAAGAGTATCCAAGGGTGGGATTAGCCTTGCATACAAATTCCCTTCCCCATAAGAAATTTCCTTTGTGTACAGTTCTAAATATTAGAACTGTATTTCGTAAACTGAAGGGAAATGTTTCCTTGTAACTCTTATCTATGAGTCTTATTTCTGCTTTCTCAACTCTTACATGTTTGCAATGCTCTTTCCTCTTCAGTTTCTTTTATAAACATCCAGAGTTCCTTAAAGCACTTTTTATATGACTTGCTTTCAAGATTTCATTTGGACAGCGTTCAGCTTAAAATGTGAACCCAGGGACTTCCCTTGTAGTTCAGTGGTAAAGAATCCACCTGCCAATACCGGAGCCATGGGTTCAGTCCCTGATCTGGGAAGATCCCACATGCCACAACTACTGAGCCCGTGCTCCACAACAAAAGAAGTCTGCAAACTGCAACTAGAGAGTAGCCCCTGCTTGGCGCAACTATAGAAAAGCCCTTGCAGCAACAAAGAACCAGAAGCCGATAAATAAATAAATAAATTTATGTATATGTAAAAGTTAACCTGGAACTGCCAAAAAATTTCCAGATGTGATTTGGTACATGCAGTACCAGGCCCACTGTTTATGTTTTCTTTCTTGATCTAGACACTATGTATTATTGCTCTATAAATTGCATTTTGAGCTTTTAAAAAATTATGTTATACAAACATTACTTATTGTGCTGATAAACAATTAAAATCCCCACATCTTTTTTCTAGGAATTGTTATTAAGTCAAGCTCTCCTATGTTAAAAGCTAAGTATGGATCTCTAGTGTTTATTTGTGTTTCTTTTGACTTATTATTCCAAACTGCCATCCTGTTGGATAGAATATGGACTCTGACATCCAATGTATTTACTCTCTTTTCCAGTCAGTGCTGTTAGCTGAAACATTTACAACCTTGTTGTGACAGGCAGAATTCCGAGATTATTCCCATAATTTCTACCTCCTAGAGTCTACACGTTGCGGTAGTCCTTTCCTCTTAAGTGTGGATAGAACCTGTGATAGAACCTGTGGATAGAACCTTAAGTGTGGGTAGAATTGCTTCTAACCAATAGAATATGGCAAAGGTGAAGGACTTTTGCAGATAGAATGAAGGTCCCTAAGCAATTGTCTTTGAATTTGTCAAAAGGGAAAACATCCAGGATGGGCTTGACCTAACCAGGGGAGCCTTCTAGAAGAGGGTTCAGATCTTTGCTGAAAGGAGAGAATTGAAGCAGGAGAGACTCTCCCTGCTAGCCTTGAAGAAGCAAATGACCATATTGTGAACAACCTATGAAAAGGGTTGGCCTCTAGGAGTTGAGAGCCTCAGTCCTCTAGCCTCAAGGACCTGAATTCTGGCAACAATATGAGTGAGTTTGGAAGAAGTTCCTTGATTCTTAGAAGAAACTACTGTCCCTACCAACACCTTGATTGTAAAGGACCCAGCTAAGGACTCATGAAAACTGTGGGATAATGTATGTTGTTCTGAGCCACTAAGTTTGTGGTAATTTATTACACATCATGTAAAATAAATGCACTTGTCTTCAGCATTATCATCCATGTCTTGGGTAAGAGAATTGGACTACACAGTGAAAGAGCATGATCCATCGAGACCCCTTCCTCTACTCCTCACCTGTGGCTTCCATAGCATCCCTAATGTGCCTTGCCTACCCAGGTTAGTGAACTTTACTTAGTGAGAGGTAGAAAACGTCACTGTAGTGGGCCACATATCTGCTTCTGAGTCAGAGGAAAATTGCCTCCACAAAAAGAGAGGACACATTGAAAACCAGTACAGTTTGTGTTGTATACTATTGAAGTACTTATTAACAGCTCTGCTGATTCATTCTGTGACAAAGCATATGAATCAGGCATTAGTGGATCATCTCTGTTGTTGTGAGGGAGCCATTTACCTCAGGATAAAGAATGTCTGTTAGTATTCTGGGCACGCTTGAGACTCTTGACTAAGAGGCCAACTCTGCCCTCTCATTAGTACTTTGTGTGTGTTGAGACCTTCATTAAGATTTCACTTCCTTTAATGTGGTCACCTTGGTATGTTTTCTGAATGACCTTAGTGGTTTGGGGAGGATTGCTTTTTTCAAATAATAGGCAAGAATGCAGAAAGTAATTGGATTTGGCATACGTTGTAGCATCTCATTGGATTGCTTTTAGAAGAGCTCTTAAAGAAAGGCTTTATTTAAATCAGAGAAAAGAGGAAGATTTGGCTGGAGGTGCTGATGAGCTTCTGTGAGAGTCAGTGACTAATGCTGCATGTCAACATCAGGCTTCCATGTAGACGGCTATTATGGGATCAATGTGTGTAGACTCCCTAATGCTGAGGGAAGAAAGGAAGGCAAAGTCATCCCATTCCATGCAGAAAGTTAGTAGGAATATAGTGAGAATCCAGGAGGCTGAATGCATTCTGTGTTGTTGAGGGACAAGTGATCAAACAACTTCAGTTTCTGGAGTGGTTTTGGATCTCAGAGATGTCCTCAGACAACAGCTCAGGACCTGACCTGAAGCAGGCTTTCTTAACATCCACACTATTGACATTTGGGGTAGAAAAATTCTTTGGGGTGTGTGTGTGTGTGTGTGTGTGTGTGTGTGTGTGGCAGGGGGCACTCTCTTGTGCATTGTAAGATATTCAGTAGCATCTCTGGCCTCTCCACACTGGATGCCAGCGGCACCCTCCCCACCCCTCACCTCTCACAAAGAAAAACCAAAAATATCTCCATATCTTGTCAAATGTCCCTCAAAATCACTTATCCCTTCCAGTTGAAAACCGCTGCTTTAAAATAAGCAAAGATACACTTATTTTTCTTGCCTGATGTCTGTTTCCTGTGATGCTTTAACTTTCTGAGCCTTTTTAACCAAAATGGATTGAGCACTTGCCATGAACAAGTGCACAGAACAATGCTGGTAGGAGGTTCTGCCCTGACTTCTTTCTTGTCTAGAGCTGACTAATTGCAAGCCAGAGCTGTTTTAGCTTCTCCTCTTCAGCCAGAATTTAAGTACATGTATGATTTTATATAGTTGGAATTATAATGTTTTCCTTTTTAAAATTTATTTTTAATGAGAGGATAGTTGCTTTACAATGTTGTGTTGGTTTCTGCCATACAGCAATGTGAATCAGCCTCCACTCCCATGTAATGTTTTATATTTTAACTTTTACCACTAAACAAATTATCAAAAGACATTTCTTTGCATTCTAATGCCTGTAGCACATCACATTTTTTTTCTCTTAGCACTTACCACTTTGTGAAATTATCTTTATTCATTTGCCTATTTACTTGGCTTTTGCTATTTTTTTCCCTTTGGAATGGAGGTTCCATGAAGGCAAGAATCTTTTTTATCACTTTTGTTTTTTGCACTATCTGAAAAATGGTTAGCATATAACAGGTGCTTAATAAATGTTTATTGAAAAAATGAGGAATTAATATTCCATATGAATTTATGTAAGTTTTCTAACAATTTCCATTGGCTGGGCATTTTCATTGTTTTCATTTTTTCCCTTTGGAGACCATGTTTTGCAAAAATCTTTTTTGTCTCTGGTTACTTTGTTGTTGTTGTTGTTCAGTCACCAAGTCATGTCCAACTCTTTGTGACCCCATGGACTGCAGCTTGCTAGACTTCCCTGTCCTTCACCATCTCCTGGAGTTTGCTCAAACTCATGTCTGTTGAGTCAATGATGCCATCCAACCATCTCATCCTCTGTGGCCCCCTTTTCCTCCTGCCTTTAATCTTTCCCAGCATCAGGGTCTTTTCCAATGAGTCAGCTCTTTGCATCAGGTGGCCAAAGTATTGGAGCTTCAGCTTCAGCATCAGTCCTTCCAATGAATATTCAGGATTGATTTCCTTTAGGAAATTTCTAGAAGTGGATCTAATTAATACCTCAAAAGACCTGAATAATTTTAAGTCTCCTGATTCTTATGGCCAAATACCCCTCAAAAAAAAAATCTATGTCAGTATGTGAGAGTAATAAGGGAACGTTTATTGACTCTGCATATTTTTTAAGAAATCAGGAATATATTTTATAAATTATCACTCATAATCCTTTCAATTTTTTGCATTCTTATTTGAATATGGATTTGTCTAATGACCTGAGAATTCACATCTTCTACTATCAAAATAATAATAATAATAAAAGTAATAATAAAGTCACATTGAAAATCCAGGAGCAAGTGGGCAACTTTTGCTTCTTGTTCTGATTCTTTACTGTCTTTTTCCTAAAATCCATTCTCCTATTGGGACTTTGTAATATTATTTAATATGGTTTTTAATAAATTTTCAACCTTCTTATAAGAGAAATGTGACCAAGAGCATGGTTGCCTAAGAGTTGCTACTGTGCAAAAAAACCAGGGAACTTAATTGTCATTGAACCAGTTGGTTTCTGCCAATAATTGGGAAGAGTCTCAGTTATCAACAAGTTAAATATTTAATGGAAAGAAGGCTGTTAAAAAACTGGAAAGCAAGATCTGAAATTTCATCAGTTTGCCCATGGATGTTCAGTTAATTATTTGCTATGAGAGGTATTTCTTTTTTTTTATGAGACAGGTAATTTTAAATTCTTCAAATTCTTATACATATTCAAAAGGATAGTGCTCCAGAGGAGGATGAAACACCATGTTCTGAGGAAAACAGCCTGGCTAAGCTAGCAAATGGAAGGAAGAGGTCGAATCCATTTACAGAACTTAGTTTCCTGCTGTTCATTCTGTGTTGCCCAAGCTTCCTGATAGTAATGAAATTATCTTCAAGTGAAAGACTAAGACTTGGGAGAGAAATTGAGCACGGAAAATCAATACTATGTTTCAGTGGTTCCTGACCAGAACATTAAGCTCCTTTTTATAGCACAGAGACAGATCTTAGTGACTCAGTCTGCCTCCTTGGTTGGTAGACAAAATCTCAAACAATATTAGTTTCTGCTTTCTTTTAAAACTATAAAAATATAAAAATAAAAATATAAAATATAAAAATATAAAACTATAAAAATCATTCAAGTCTGAGTGGTTAGCTATATTTTTTCAATGGTATCAATATTGACTTGAGATTTTCAACTTTAATAGTGTTGGCATTTTAATTAGGTATTAACTTTCTCTGTAAAAATGAAGATGAAAGGAATTAATGGGCTACAGACTTTTGAAAGGAAAACACTTGTCAGTAACATCAGAGAATATTGGCAGTGAGGAAGGTCAGAAATGATCCCCCAATCTTTTCTCATGGGGTGTGCTTCGAATATGATGTTAAATATGAAAGAAAAATTAATGTAGTATAATTTTGAAAAAGTTTTATCTCAGTCAATCTTGTAAGAGTATGATCTTTTTTACTTCCTCAAAATTGCAGAAGATTAGTTTTATAACTTGTACATATCTGTGTATTATTTACATGCATATATTTATATGTATGTAAAAATTTATATTTCTATGACATTATAACAGAAGTTGGTGAACTATATAGCCTGAGTGTATGGCAGAAAGTGAAGAACTAAAGAGCCTCTTGATGAAAGTGAAAGAGGAGAGTGAAAAAGTTGGCTGAAAGCTCAACATTCAGAAAACTAACATCATGGCATCCAGTCCCATCACTTCATGGCAAATAGACGGGGAAACAGTGGAAACAGTGACAGACTTTATTTTCGGGGGCTCCAAAATCACTGCAGATGGTGACTGCAGCCATTAAATTAAAAGATGCTTATACCTTGGAAGGAAAATTAAGACCAACCTCAGTTCAGTTCAGTTGCTCAGTCGTGTCCAACTCTTTGCGACCCCATGAACTGCAGCACCCCAGGCTTTCCTGTCCATCACCAACTCCTGGAGTTCACCCAAACCCATGCCCATTGAGTCAGTGTTGCCATCCAACCATCTCATCCTCTGGTGTCCCCTTCTCCTCCTGCCCTCAATCTTTCCTAGCATCAGGGTCTTTTCCAATGAGTCAGCTCTTTGCATCAGGTGGTCAAAGTATTGGAGTTTCAGTTTCAACATCAGTCCTTCCAATGAACACTCAGGACTGATCTCATTTAGGATGGACTGGTTGGATCTCCTTGCAGTCCAAGGGACTCTCAAGAGTCTTCTCCAGCAACACAGTTCAAAAGCATCAATTTTTCGGCGCTCAGCTTTCTTTATAGTCCAACTCTCACATCCATACATGACCACTGGAAAACCATAGCCTTGACTAGACAGATCTTTGTTGGCAAAGCAATGTCTCTGCTTTTTAATATGCTGTTTAGATTGGTCATAACTTTCCTTCACGAAATAAATGTCTTTTAATGTCATGGCTGCAGTCACCATCTGCAGTGATTTTGGAGCCCCCAAAAATAAAGTCAGCCACTATTTCCACTGTTTCACCATCTATTTGCCATGAAGTGATGGGACCGGATTCCATGATCTTAGTTTTCTGAATATTGAGCTTTAAGCCAACTTTTTCACTCTCCTCTTGCACTTTCATCAAGAGGCTGTTTAGTTCTTCTTCACTTTCTGCCATAAGGGTGGTGTCATCTGCATATCTGAGGTTATTGATATTTCTCCCGGCAATCTTGATTCCAGCTTATGCTTCCTCCAGCCCAGCGTTTCTCATGATGTGGTCTGCATATAAGTTAAATAAGGAGGGTGACAGTATACAGCCTTGACGTACTCCTTTCCCTATTTGGAACCAGTCTGTTGTTCCATGTCCAATTCTAACTGTTGCTTCCTGACCTGCATATAGGTTTCTCAAGAGGCAGGTCAGATGGTCTGGTATTGCCATCTCTTTCAGAGTTTTCCACAGTTGATTGTGATCCACACAGTCAAAGGCTTTGGCATACTCAATAAAGGAGAAATAGATGTTTTCCTGGAACTCTCTTGCTTTTTCCATGATCCAGCAGATGTTGGCAATTTGATCTCTGGTTCCTCTGCCTTTTCTAAAACCAGTTTGAACATCCGGAAGTTCATGGTTCACATATTTCTGAAGCCTGGCTTGGAGAATTTTAAGCACTACTTTACTAGCATGTGAGATGAGTGCAATTGTGTGGTAGTTTGAGCATTCTTTGGCATTGCCATTCTTTGGGATTGGAATGAAAACTGACCTTTTCCAGTCCTGTGGCCACTGCTGAGTTTTCCAAATTTGCTGGCATATTGAGTGCAGCATTTTCATAGCATCATCTTTCAGGATTTGAAATAGCTCAACTGGAATTGCATCACCTCCACTAGCTTTTTTCCTAGTAATGCTTTCTAAGGCCCACTTGACTTCACATTCCAGGATGTCTGGCTCTAGGTGAGTGATCATACCATCATGATTACCTGGGTCATTAAGATCTTTTTTGTACAGTTCTTCTATGTATTCTTGCCCCCTCTTCTTAATATCTTCTGCTTCTCTTAGGTCCCTACCACTTCTGTCCTTTATCGTGCTCATCTTTGCATGAAATGTTCCCTTGGTATCTCTAATTTTCTCGAAGAGATCTCTAGTCCTTCTCATTCTATTGTTTTCCTCTATTTCTTTGCATTGATAGCTGAGGAAGGCATGACTAACCTAGACAGCATATTAAAAAGCAGAGACATTACTTTGCCAACAAAGGTCTGTCTAGTCAAGGCTATGGCTTTTCCAGTAGTCATGTATGGATGTGAGAGTTGGACTATAAAGAAAGCTGAACGCTGAAGAATTGATGCTTTTGAACTGTGGTGTTAGAGAAGACTCTTGAGAGTCCCTTGGACTGCAAGGAGATCCAACCAGTCCATCCTAAAGGAGATCATTCTTGGTGTTCGTTGGAAAGACTGATGTTGAAGCTGAAACTCCAACACTTTGGCCACCTGATGCGAAGAGTTGACTCACTGGAAAAAGACCCTGATGCTGGGAAAGATTGAGGGCAGGAGGAAAAGAGGATGACAGAGGATGAGGTGGTGGATGGCATCACCGACTCAAAGGACATGAGTTTGGGTGGGCTCCAGGAGTTGTTAATGGACAGGGAGGCCTGGTGTGCTGCAATTCATGGGGTTGCAAAGAGTTGGACACAACTGAGAGACTGAACTGAACTGAACTGGTTTTTGTTTTTGTTTTTTTTTTTCATTTTTTGAATGTTGAGTCTTTATTTTTTAATTTTTATTTTTACTTTATTTTACTTTACAATACTGTATTGGTTTTGCCATACATTGACATGAATCCACCACGGGTGTTGAACTGGTTTTTTTAAATACAGTTATACTGAAACACAGCCATATATTTTTATGTTTATTTATGATCTGTGGCTGCTTCTGTGCTATGAGAGTTGGGAAGTTTTCACAGAGACTGTATGGACCTTTACAGAAAACCATTTACTGACTCCTGGTGTAGAGCCATATCTTTGTATTTGGCACATGTTTGAATAAAGAGAAGAGAAGAGAATAGTCTTATAAAAATACCTATTATGGAGCACATGCTATATAAGGAAGATGCTTGTTGACATGGAAGTAAAAATGTGTAGAATGTGAAGAGAATTGAGAAAAAAGAAGCTCAGAATGTTGTTAGAGGCCTCTAAAGAGGATGGAAATAGAAATGATACTGAGTCATCAACTTGGAATTAGTTAATACTACACCAAAATGCCTGTGAAGATACATTTATCAGAGGAATCAATATAATCCAGTTAAACAAATTAAACAATTATTATGTGGCAGACATTGTGCCAAGCCACAAACGTTACCAAGACTCATGAGCCTACCAACATGAAGAACTAAAAAATATTTATTTTTGTTCAGTTTCACTCTCCAGACCTGTTACCAGCTAGAGCACTGATCAGTTATATCATTGAGCTGGTACATTGTGCAAAGTCAGGAAAAATTACTGAAATTGAACTCTTTCATCTTTCCCTTCAAACCTGTTTCTCTTCATGTACTCTTAGTTTGGGGAAGCATATTGCTACTCAACTGACCACCCTGATTGTCAGCTTTTCTGCTGTCTCTCTGAAATACTATAATTTTTTTCTCACTTTACTTTAGCTGACTCACTGAGGTACCACCTCCTTTTAGAAGATTCCTTAACCCCATCTCTTCTTTCCACACTGGTGCCAGTCTGGGTTATGTATCTGCCATGTATGTTCCAATATATCCCAGTACATACTTCTCATGACAGGGCCCTTGCCACTGTATTTTAATGGTTTCTCTACCTGGAAGGAGGCCATTTTCACACTACATAAAACTAGGAAATGGAATGTATGGACATAGGTAAATGGATATGATCAGAAGTAGTGAACCCAGGTTTTCCAGTTGTCCCATGGTCATTGCATAAGTGAGTATATACATATTCACTTATTAAGTCTACTAATACTTATTAACCATTATCTTACTGCTGAACACTTTATATTTAACAGTGGGAGATACAGCATTGACCTAGGCAGAAAAAGTCCATGTCCTCATGGAAGTTACATTCTAGTGAGGACAAACAATGAAAGTTTTAAAGCAACCTCACCACCACCACTGCAGTTTTAAAGATAAAAGAAAACTGAGACCTATTATCTACTTTAAACTCTTACTGGGACCATTAAACTTTTATTCATATTACAAAATATTGTAAATAGGTAGACTTTTCTAAGTCACATTAATTAATAAACTTTACAATCAAGAATATGGCAAATATCACTTCAATCTGGTCAGAATGGCCATCATCAAAAAGTCCACGAAAAATAAATGCTGGTGAGGGTGTGGAGAAAAGGAATGCTCTTGCATTGTTGATGGGAATGTAAATTGATACAGCCACTAAGGAAGACGGTTTGGAGATTCCTTTCAGTTCAGTTCAGTTCAGTTCAGTCGCTCAATCGTGTCCGACTCTTTGCGACTCCATGAATCGCAGCACGCCAGGCCTCCCTGTCCATCACCAACTCCTGGAGTTCACCCAGACTCATGTCCATCAAGTCAGTGATGCCATCCAGCCATCTCATCCTCTGTCGTCCCCTTCTCCTCCTGCCCCCAATCCATCCCAGCATCAGAGTCTTTTCCAATGAGTCAGCTCTTTCCATCAGGTGGCCAAAGTACTGGAGTTTCAGCTTTAGCATCATTCCTTCCAAAGAAATCCCAGGGCTGATCTCCTTCAAAATGGACTGGTTGGATCTCCTTGCAGTCCAAGGGACTCTCAAGAGTCTTCTCCAACACCACAGTTCAAAAGCATCAATTCTTCGGCGCTCAGCTTTCTTCACAGTCCAACTCTCACATCCATACATGACCATTGGAAAAACCATAGCCTTGACTAGATGGACCTTTGTTGGCAAAGTAATGTCTCTGCTTTTGAATATGCTGTCTAGGTTGATCATAACTTTTCTTCCAAGGAGTAAGTGTCTTTTAATGTCATGGCTGCAATCACCATCTGCAGTGATTTTGGAGCCCAAAAAAATAAAGTCTGACACTGTTTCCACTGTTTCCCCATCTATTTCCCATGAAGTGATGGGACCAGATGCCATGATCTTAGTTTTCTGAATGTTGAGCTTTAAGCCAACTTTTTCACTCTCCTCTTTCACTTTCATCAAGAGGCTTTTAAGTTCCTCTTTACTTTCTGCCACAAGGGTGGTATCATCTGCATATCTGAGGTTATTGATATTTCTCCCAGCAGTCTTGATTCCAGCTTGCGCTTCTTCCAGCCCAGCGTTTCTCATGATGTACTCTGCATAGAAGTTAAATAAGCAGGGTGACAATATACAGCCTTGACATACTCCTTTTCTTATTTGGAACCAGTCTGTTGTTCCATGTCCAGTTCTAACTATTGCTTCCTGACTTCCATACAAGTTTCTCAAGAGGCACGTCAGGTGGTCTGGTATTCCCATCTCTTGAAGAATTTTCCACAGTTGATTGTGATCCACACAGTCAAAGGCTTTGGCATACTCAATAAAGGAGAAATAGATGTTTTTCTGGAACTCTCTTGCTTTTTCCATGATCCAGTGGATGTTGGTAATTTGATCTCTGGTTCCTCTGCCTTTTCTAAAACCAGCTTGAACATGTGGAAGTTCACGGTTCACGTATTGCTGAAGCCTGGCTTGGAGAATTTTGAGCATTAATTTACTGGCATGTGAAATGAGTGCAATGGTGCGGTAGTTTGAGCATTCTTTGGCATTGCCTGTCTTTGGGATTGGAATGAAAACTGACCTTTTCCAGTCCTGTGGCCACTGCTGAGTTTTCCAAATTTGCTGGCATATTGAGTGCAGCACTTTCACAGCATCATCTTTCAGGATTTGAAATAGCTCAATGGGAATTCCATCACCTCCACTAGCTTTGTTTGTAGTGATGCTCTCTAAGGCCCACTTGACTTCACATTCCAGGATGTCTGGCTCTAGATGAGTGATCACACCATCGTGATTATCTGGGTTGTGAAGATCTTTTTTGTACAGTTCTTCTGTGTATTCTTGCCATCTCTTCTTAATATCTTCTGCTTCTGTAAGGTCCATACCATTTCTGTCCTTTCTTGAGCCCATCTTTGCATGAAATATTCCCTTGGTATCTCTAATTTTCTTGAAGAGATCTCTAGTCTTTCCCCATTCTGTTCTTTTCCTCTATTTCTTTGCATTGATCACTGAAGAAGGCTTTCTTATCTCTTCTTGCTATTCTTTGGAATTCTGCATTCAGATGCTTATATCTTTCCTTTTCTCCTTTGCTTTTTGCCTCTCTTCTTTTCACAGCTATTTGTAAGGCCTCCCCAGACAGCCACTTTGCTTTTTTGCATTTCTTTTCCATGGGGATGGTCTTGATCCCTGTCTCCTGTACAATGTCACGAACCTCAGTCCATAGTTCATCAGGCACTCTATCTATCAGATCTAGGCCTTAAATCTATTTCTCACTTCCACTGTATAATCATAAGGGATTTGATTTAGGTCATACCTGAATGGTCTAGTGGTTTTCCCTACTTTCTTCAATTTAAGTCTGAATTTGGCAATAAGGAGCTCATGATCTGAGCCACAGTCAGCTCCTGGTCTTGTTTTTGCTGACTGTATAGAGCTTCTCCATCTTTGGCTGCAAAGCATATAATCAATCTGATTTCAGTGTTGACTATCTGGTGATGTCCATGTGTAGAGTCTTCTCTTGTGTTGTTGGAAGAGGGTGTTTGCTATGACCAGTGCATTTTCTTGGCAAAACTCTATTAGGATATTCCTTAAAAACTAGGAATAAAGCCACCATACCTAGGCATATACCCTGAGAAAACCAAAATTGAAAAAAACACATGTACCCCAATGTTCATTGCAGCACTATTTACAATAGCTAGGACATGGAAGCAACATAGATGTCCATCAACAGATGAATGGATAAAGAAGCTGTGGTACATATGCACAATGGAATATTACTCAGCCATAAAAAGGAACAGATTTGAGTCAGTTCTAATGAGGTGGATGAACCTAGAACCTATTATACAGAGTGAAGGAAGTCAGAAAGAGAAAGATAAGTATCGTATACTAATGCGTATGTACGGAATCTATAAAGATGGTACCAAAGAATTTATTTGCAGGGCAGCAGTGGAGAAACAGACATAGAGAACAGACTTATGGACATGGGGACAGGGTGAGATGTATAGAGAGAGTAATACGGAAACTTACATTACCATATGTAAAATAGATAGCCAACAGGAATTTGCTTTATGTTTCAGGGAACTCAAACAGGGGCTCTGTATCAACCTAGAGGGGTGGGGTGGAGGGAGATGGGAGGGATGTTGAAAAGGGAGGGGATATATGTATACCTATGGATGATTCATACTGAGGTTTGACAGAAAACAACAAAATGCTGTAAAGCAATTATCCTTCAATTAAAAGTAAAGTAATTTTAAAAAGTTAAAATAATAATAAAAATATATTAGAAGTTCATGAGACGTTAAACAACCATAAATAAATAAAGTGAGGTAGTGACAACTGTTATAAAGAAAAAAAGGCAAGAAGAAATGGAAACTGAGTGGATTGCTGGCTGGTCGCTGGTTTTGGTAAGATGGTCAGAAATAGCATCTTTGAAGGCATGGTGCTTGGCACTTCACCAGGATGAAGACAGAGTGGGTATAGGATGACCAGAGCAGAATGAGAGAAAGGGCCAAATTATATAAAACTGTTCAACCTTGGGAAGGAGTTTGAATTTTATTCTGAGTAAAACAGGGAAAGAAATTGGAGGGTTATTAGTAGGAGAGTAACATGGTTAGATCACTTCATGGGAAATAGATGGGGAAACAGTGGAAACAGTGTCAGACTTTATTTTTGGGGGCTCCAAAATCACTGCAGATGGTGATTGCAGCCATGACATTAAAAGACACTTCCTCCTTGGAAGGAAAGTTATGACCAACCTAGACAGCATATTCAAAAGCAGAGACATTACTTTGCCGACTAAGGTCCGTCTAGTCAAGGCTATGTTTTTTCCAGTGGTCATGTATGGATGTGAGAGTTGGACTGTGAAGAAGGCTGAGTGCCGAAGAAATGATGCTTTTGAACTGTGGTGTTGGAGAAGACTCTTGAGAGTCCCTTGGACTGCAAGGAGATCCAACCAGTCCATTCTGAAGGAGATCAGCCCTGGATTTCTTTGGAAGGAATGATGCTAAAGCTGAAACTCCAGTACTTTGGCCACCTGATGGGAAGAGCTGACTCATCGGAAAAGACTCTGATGCTGGGATGGATTGGGGGCAGGAGGAGAAGGGGACGACAGAGGATGAGATGGCTGGATGGCATCACTGACTCGATGGACGTGAGTCTGGGTGAACTCCAGGAGTTGGTGATGGACAGGGAGGCCTGGCATGCTGCGATTCATGGGGTCGCAAAGACTCGGACACGACTGAGCAACTGAACTGAACTGAACATGGTTAGATTTGGTTTTACAAAGTTCTCAAAGGTTGCTCTGTGGAGAACAGATAAGGGGGTGTAGGAAGAGAAAATGGCAAAACCTCCAGTTAGGAGGTACTGGAGTTGAGGGAGAGTTGATGGACTTGGGCAATGATGTTGGCAGTGGCAACAGTGAGAAGTGGTCAGTCATGAGAACTGCTGTGAAGGTAGAACTGCCATAACTTGAAGAATTGATTGTGGGGATGAAGAAAATAGAGGGGCCTATCATGGATAACTCCAAGGGTTTGATTTGAACAACTGGATATTAGAAGTGGTTATTTATCCAGATACATATACATACCCCATGTGTGTCAGAGAGCCAACTGAATGAAATGAAACTATTTATTAAAGAATTTAAATATTAATACTATTATACATAAATTCTTTAGTAAAGGGAAAAATTTTCTCAAGCCACTTGGCTTTTATTTTATGAAATAAAAGTGTCTAAAAAAGTTTTAGTCTTTAGACATTTATTTTAATTTAATTTAACCTTTTCTATCATAAATGAGGTAATGGAGACCCAGAGAGAGGTTCAGAGGCTCATTCTAGATCACAGTGTCAGTGTATACCAGAACAGGCAGTAGAACCCCCTTCTTGTATTTCCTTAACCAATTTGGACTTAAATCACCTTGCTTTTTATAAAAGCACTATTTTCAGTTGTGTCTATTTAAAATAATAGTTGAAACTCAGTATAAGAAATAAACTCTTCGAGATTGTTTTAAAGTAATGACTTAATAGTTTAAAATTTTCTCAATATATATACACTTACTGTTTAAAAAAGATGTCCATAGCTCCAGGCCTGCTGAGCAATTTTACTTCCATTCCAAAAAAAAAAAAAAATTTGATCAGTTTTACTTTTTAAAAAATTCTACTTTCTCTTTTAGTTTTCATTATCATATATGACAATAATCAACTGAATTGCTTTAAAATTGCATGTATAAATTTTTCTTCTATAAAATAATTTTAGCCTTAAGTTTATCATCTTCAGAACACTGATGGAACAAAATGTACCTGAATATATTAAATTTCTTTCCTCAGAAATGAAAGAAAGAAGTTTAAACTGTGAGGATTTTTTTGTTGTTGTTCGCTATATTCAACATAATGTAATCTTATTAATGATTCTCTTCCTTGTCACTCAGCACGTCTTGTCATATTGAACAGTCTTTTATGGTAGTTTTCTTCTCATGAATTTCTAGCATTACTGTATTCTTTAATGTGAAGCTTATTAATTGTGTAAAAGTTTAGAAAAGTCTGCCTTGGACGTCAGCATCATGGCAGTGTGAGATGCTCTCTTTGTCTCTCCCCTTCAGTCTACAACTACTAAAACATCCATAACTCAACATGGGTTCCTTGGCATAAAACACTAGAACTCTAGAGAGATCCACACATCTTTACCTTTGAAGGTAAATGAAGTGGCATACATAGAGGAGACAGAACTAAAGGAACAGAGGAGGCAATGCCCGTAAGCCTGCTGTCGCCACCTCCTCCCCAGCCATAGTGTCTGAGGCCTCAGCTCCCAAGAACCCGGTAGCACCAAGGGAGACACACATGACTTCAGCCTCAGGAAACTGGACAGCAGCAGTGGTAGGGCCCCTGAACTAGGCAACCTCAGAAATAGTGAACGTGCCTGCCATCCTAGTGCACCCACTGGCAATGCCAATGACTGCAGTGACACCAGCAGCAGTAAGGTGCCAATGACCCTGGAGGAATAAGCAGCAATAATTAACGTGGTGGAGGGTGAAAAGTGCAGAGTCTCAGGTAAGATAAACCAAAATACTTGTGTAATAGCACCATCTACTGAAAACAAAAGAAAGGCCAACCTGTTGAATTATTAGAATCAAAGTAAACAAAATCTTAGTCAATGAGGCCAAAGTAGACCAGTTTTTAAAATTCCCTTGCTTTTTCTATGATCCAACAGATGTTGGCAATTTGATCTCTGTTTCCTCTGCCTTTTCTAAACCCAACTTTTACATCTGGAAGTTCTTGGTTCACATACTGCTGAAGCCTAGCTTGAAGGATTTTGAACATGACCTTGCTAGCATGTGAAATGAGCACAATTGTACGGTAGTTTGAACATTCTTTGGCATTGCCTTTCTTTGAGATTGGAATGAAAACTGACCTTTTCCAGTCCTGTGGCCATTGTTGAGTCTTCCAAATTTGCTGACATGTTGAGTGTAGCACTTTCACAGCATCATCTTTTAGGATTTGAAATAGCTCAGCTGGAATTCCATCACCTCCACTACCTTTGTTCGTAGTCATGCTTCCTAAGGCCCAGTTGAGTTCACACTCCAAAATGTCTGGCTCTAAGTGAGTGATCACACTATCATGGTTATCCAGGTCTTTAAGACTTTTTTGTATAGTTCTTCTGTGTATTCTTGCCACCTCTTCTTAATCTCTTCTGCTTCTGTTAGGTCCTTGCCATTTGTGTCCTTTATTGTGCCCATCTTTGTATGAAAGGTTCCCTTCATATCTCCAGTTTTCTTAAAGAGATCTCTAGTCTTTCCCATTCTATTGTTTTTCTCTATTTCTTTGCATTGTTCACTTAAGAAGTCCTTCTAATCTCTCCTTGCTGTTCTCTGGAATGCTGCATTCAGTTGGGTATATATTTCTCTTTCTCTTTTGCATTTCACTTCTTTTCTCAGCTATTTATAAGGCCTCCTCAGACAACCACTTTGCCTTCTTGCATTTCTTTTTCTTGGGAATGGTTTTGGTTACCACTTCCTATACAGTGTTACAAACCTCCAGCCATAATTCTTTAGACACTCTGTCTACCAGATCTAATCCCTTGAATCTATTCATTACTTATACTGTATAATGATAAGGGATTTGATTTAGGTCATACATGAATGGCCTAATGGTTTTCCCTACTTTCTTCAGTTTAAGCCTAGATTTTGCAATAAAGAGCTCATGATCTGAGCCACAGAGCTTCCTGTCTTGTTTTTGCTGACTGTATAGAGCTTCTCCATCTTAGGCTGCAAAGAATATAATCAGTCTGATTTCATTATTGACCATTTGGTGATGTCCATGTGTATAGTCATCTCTTGTGTTGCTGGAAGAGGGTGTTTGCTATGACCAGTGCGTTCTGTTAGCAAAACTTTGTTAGCCTTTACCCTGCTTCATTTTGTACTCCAAGGCCAAACTTCCCTGTTGCTAAGTATCTCTTGACTTCCTACTTTTGCATTCCAATCCCCTATGATGAAAAGGGCATCTTTAAAAAAAATTTTTTTTAGATTTATTTGTTTTTTAATTGAAGGACAATTGCTTTATAGAATTTTGTTTTTTTCTGTCAAACCTCAACATGAATCAGCCACAGGTATACATATATCCTCTCCCTCTTGAACCTCCCTCCCATCTCTCTCCCCATCCCACCCCTCTAGGTTGATATAGACCCCCTGTTTGAGTATCCTGAGACACATAGTGAATTCCCATTGGCTATCTGTTTTACATATGGTAATGTAAGTTTCCATGTTACTCTCTCCACACATCTTCCCCTCTCCCCATGTCCATAAGTCTGTTCTCTATGTCTGTTTCTCCATTGCTGTCCTGCAAATAAATTCTTATTAGATTCCATATATATGCATTAGTTAGTTAGTTCAGTTGCTCAGTTGTGTCTGACTTTTTTTTTTTAATTTTAGTAGGGTTTATTTGCTATTTGAAATGTGAAAAGTACATTATTTCAGTGCAGAGAAATAATCATTTTGTGAGTCAACATCTTAAATGATAGAGCTATTTCTTCTAATATGTATTAAATATACTTTTATAGATGATTGCATAAAGCCTAAGTGATACAATAAATATATTTATTTATTCCTTGTAAAACTTATAAATCTTATGTAAAAGTGTAGCATTAAAGAAAAGTCCTTTAACCTACAAAAAATGAACAAATGCAAAAAATTATACTCTTTAAATATTGATTTCTGGCGACTCTTTGTGATCCCATGGACTGCAGCATGCCAGGCCTCCCTGTCCATCACCAACTCCTGGAGTTGTGTATATGTGTTCATATACGATATTTATCTTTCTCTTTCTGACTTACTTCACTCTGTATAATAGGCTCTAGGTTCATCCAGCTCATTAGAACTGACTCAAATGTGTTCCTCTTTATGGCTGAGTAATATTCCATTGTGTATATGTACCACAATTTCTTTATCCATTCATCTGTTGATGTATATCTAGATTGTTTCCATGTTCTAGATATTGTAAATAATGGAAAAGGGCATCTTTTTTGGTGTTAGTTCTAGAAGGTCTTATAGATTTGGTTCAGAATTTGGAAAGGAGTACATCAAGGCTGTATATTATCACCCTGCTTATTTAACTTATATGCAGAGTACATCATGCAAAATGCCAGGCTGGATAAAGCTCAAGCTAAAATCCAGATTGCCAGGAGAAATACCAATGACCTCAGATATGCACATAATACATAATAGATATCTATATATCTCTAACAGATATGTAATATTTATAGATATATATCTATATATAATCTATAGATCTAATAGATATAATCTTTATCTAATAGATAATGTAGTAGAAAGGTTTGGCTTCATGTAGTACCTTACACAATAGGAGTTTCTTTGTGTCTCATGAAATAGTCGAAAGGTAGGAGGATCAGGGACAGTGTGACAGGTCTACTCCATGAGGGTACCCAACAACCAGGGCACTGCTCTGACACCTTCTGCTGTCCTTATCTTCAAGGTCTAAGATGGTGTGATGCCATAATCACATTCTAATCAATAAGATAAAGGAAGGTGGATAGGAGAGTGGATAAGGGCATAACCCTTTTCTTTTATGAATGGGTTTCCTGTTTCTTTCTGGCCATCTCGGTGGCTGGAACTGAATCACATGACCACATCTAGCAAGCAGAGAGGCTGGGAGAAGTGTAGCCTTTATTCTGAGAGGCCATTTGATTGGTTAAATGGGAGGGGCAGATTCTACTCATTTGAAAGGGGAGAATGAATGTTGAGTGACACAAATAGCCATCTCTGCTGTTCAATCTTTTTTTCCCTCTAAACCATCAAAATCCTTTCTACCCTCCAGAGTCTGGCCTAGGTCAACTTTCACACCTTCCATGAAGCAATAGGGGTAGGGAGTGCATTATCTGTATGTACATACGTGTGCATAACACACATCCCTAAGCATAGATTGCTCCATTTCCCCTCAGACAAGGCTGCCACCTAGATTCTAGAGATAAGACTACAAGCACAAGAATAAAGTGTCAGCATTTGCATCTGTTTGGGGGACTAGGCTCAGAGGAGGCAGTTTATCACAGTCCTATCTTTATGTTGAAATCTTCTATTATAACCTCTGATTGCTCATATACAAACTGGGATATTACACCCAACCCCTTTTTCCCTCTGCCATTTCCCTTCTTAGACTCAATTGGACCACCTGTTTGCACCTTATTATGTGATCTGTCTTCCTTCACTTAAGGCCTTATTCTTTTCTACTCCTATTCTAAAAAAGTTATTATTTTTAAAAAATGATTACCATATATGAAATATATAAGTTTTCTGAGAATGCTGCATTATCATTTTCTATCCAACTTGCAAGAAACATGGGGAAACATTTTAATTTTTTAAAAATCCTAATTAGGTCACTATTTCACTAAGTGTTACTTTATTCTAAAGCTTTTTTATGTCATTGATTAGTTTTGCAGATATTTAATGATATTTCCAATCAGCCCTAAATAACTATAAAGCAATGGATCTTGAGGATTACTATAGGATTTGTGTGTCCATCTGAAATTTTACAAATATCCAGGAAGCTGCTTGCATTCCATAAGGCACTTAGAGGACTAGTAAATGGAACATGGGAGACAGAGGCTAAGAGGGAAATAATGGTAGTTTCCAATCTTAGGAACAAAAAGAAAACCAACCACAAGTAGGAGAAAATCAGAAGACTCATTTCTAGCTCCAAGCAAGAAGATGAAACAAGTGACATCTAGGGTTGATGGAGTTAGATTCTCTATAAAAATTCTTTGTCTAAACTGCATTTTGCTTAAAACCCGGGCTCTTTATTTATTTATTGGTCATGACTTTGATCTGTGTTTGATCAGAATTCTTCAGGGTTTCTCTATTTTATAAATTAAAGCTCATGGGATTTTAGAGCTGGGGGGATCTTTTATGCTGTCATTTATTACTAGAAGTGGGGAGAGGCATCTCAAAAAATTTAAAACTGCATTTATGTTTAAAGGAGTTAAAATTTTATTTGATTATTATTTTAGTGTCCTCAAATCTTGAGTTTACATCTTAAAGCATGTCCTCCAGTGCCTTAAAGTCAGCTTTAGCAAAAACAGGCTTTTTATTCCCTGGCTCTCTACTCCTTCCCTTCTACAGCACCACCGCCACCATCCACCCCCTACCCCTGTTGCTTCATGGAAAGTGTGAAAGTTGACCTAGGCCAAACTCTGGAGGGTAGAAAGGATTTTGATGGTTTAGAGGAAAAAGAAGATTGAACAGCAGAGGTGACTATTTCTCTGTCAGTCAACATTCATTCTCCCCTTTCAAATGAGTAGAATCTGCCCCTCCCATTTAACCAATCAAATGGCCTCTCAGAATAAAGGCTATACTTCTCCCAGCCTCTCTGCTTGCTAGATGTGGTCATGTGATTCAGTTCCAGCCACCGAGATGGCCAGAAACAGGAAACCCATTCATAAAAGAAAAGGGTTATGCCCTTATCCACTCTCCTATCCACCTTCCTTCATCTTATTGATTAGAATGTGATTATGGCATCATAATCCCCAAAAAAAGAAATGCAAAAAAGCAAAATGGCTGTCTGAGGAGGCCTTACAAATAGCTATAAAAAGAAGAGAAGTGAAAAGCAAAGGAGAAAAGGAAAGATATACCCATTTGAATGCTGAATTCCAAACAATAGCAAGGAGAGATAAGAAAGCCTTCCTCAGTGATCAGTGCAAAGAGATAGAGGAAAACAATAGAATGGGAAAGACTAGAGATCTCTTCAAGAAAATTAGAGATACCAAGGGAACATTTCATGCAAAGACGGGCTCAGTAAAGGACAGAAAGGGTATGGACCTAACAGAAGCAGAAGAGGTTAAGAAGAGGTGGCAAGAATACACAGAAGGACTGGACAAAAAAGATCTTCATGACCCAGATAATCACAAAGGTGTGATCGCTCACACTCACCTAGAGCCAGACATCCTGGAATGTGAAGTCCGGTGGGCCTTAGGAAGCATCACTACAAACAGAGCTAGTGGAGGTGATGGAATTCCAGTTGAGCTATTTCAAATCCTGAAAGATGATGCTGTGAAAGTGCTGCACTCAATATGCCAGCAAATTTGGAAAACTCAGCAGTGGCCACTGGACTGGAAAAGTCAGTTTTCCTTCCAATCCCAAAGAAAGGCAATGCCAAAGAATGTTCAAACTACCACACAATTGCACTCATCTCACATGCTAGCAAAGTAGTGCTCAAAATTCTCCAAGCCAGGCTTCAGCAATACGTGAACCGTGAACTTCCTGATGTTCAAGCTGGTTTTAGGAAAGGCAGAGGAACCAGAGATCAAATTGCCAACATTTGCTGGATCATGGAAAAAGCAAGAGAGTTCCAGGAAAACATCTATTTCTGCTGTATTGACTATGCCAAAGCCTTTGACTGTGTGGATCACAACAAACTGTGGAAAACTTTGAAAGAGATGGGAATACCAGACCACCTGACCTGCCTCTTGAGAAACCTGTATACAGGTCAGGAAGCAACAGTTAGAACTGGACATGGACAACAGACTGGTTCCAAATAGGAAAAGGAGTACGTTAAGGCTGTATATTGTCACCCTGCTTATTTAACTTATATGCAGACTACATCATGAGAAATGCTGGGCTGGATGAAGCACAAGCTGGAATCAAGATTTCCAGGAGAAATATCAATAACCTCAGATATGCAGATGACACCACCCTTATGGCAGAAAGTGAAGAAGAACTAAAGAGCCTCTTGATGAAAGTGCAAGAGGAGAGTGAAAAAGTTGGCTTAAAGCTCAACATTCAGAAAACTATGATCATGGCATCCGATCCCATCACTTCATGGCAAATAGATAGGGAAACAGTGGAAACAGTGGCTGACTTTATTTTGGGGGGCTCCAAAATCACTGCAGATGGTGACTGCAGCCATGAAATTAAAAGACACTTATTTCGTGGAAGGAAAGTTATGACCAACCTAGACAGCATATTCAAAAGCAGAGACATTACTTTGCTAACAAAGGGCCACCTAGTCAAGACTATGGTTTTCCCAGTGGTCATGTATGGATGTAGTTGGACTGTAAAGAAAGCTGATGAATTGATGCTTTTGAACTGTGGTGTTGGAGAAGACTCTTGAGAGTCCCTTGGACTGCAAGGAGATCCAACCAGTCCATCCTAAAGGAGATCAGTCCTGGGTGTTCATTGGAAGGACTGATGTTGAAACTGAAACTCCAGTACTTTGGCCACCTGATGCGAAGAGCTGACTCATTGGAAAAGACCCTGATGCTGGGAAAGATTGAGGGCGGAGGATAAGGGGACGACAGAGGAGGAGATGGTTGGATGGCATCACCAACCCAATGGATATGGATTTGGGTGAACTCCGGGAGTTGATGATGGACAGGGAAGCCTGGCTTGCCATGGTTCATGGGGTCACAAAGAGTCGGACACGACTGAGTGACTGAGCTGAACCGAACTGATGGCATCACACCATCTTAGACCTTGAAGATAAGGACAGCAGAAGGTGTCAGAGCAGTTAGCTGAAAGTGCCCTGGTTGCTGGGTACCTTCATAGAGTAGACCTGCCACACTGTCCCTGATCCTCCTACCTTTGGACTATTTCATGAGACACAAAGAAACTCCTATTGTGTAAGCTACTACAAGCAGCCAAATGTATCAACTAATGAATACCAGCATTTTAGGAATAGGGAATATTATGTGCACAAAAGCTTAGAACTATGTGAACTAGGGCCAGGTAAAAAGAGTGAGAATTCTGGTTCCAAGTTCCTCCTCCATCATCAAAGATGATGTCTTTCTTTTCTTTCTTCTTTTTTTTTTTTTTCTGAGTTATTTATTTATTTGACTGCACCGAGTGTTAGTTGCAGCCCGTGGAATCTTTGATCTTTGTTGTGGCATGCAAGATTTTTAGTTGTGGTGTATGATCTCTTAGTTGCAGCATGTGTGATCTAGTTCCCTGACCAGGGATCAAACCCAGGACCCCTGGGAGCACTGGGAGCATGGAATCTTGCCACTGGACTCCCAGGCAAGTCCCCCAGGGTGATTTCTTAACAGTCCAAATCTGATCAGGCCATTCTCCCATTAAAAACCTGTGACTTCTTATTCCACTGCATGAATTCTGAAAAAAGGGAAAATGGACCTCCCTCCAAAGAAGAGTACTAACCCTAAGGTTAGTACCTTGAGTACTAAGGTACTCAAAGGCCAAATCATCCTGGACAAGAGAAGAAATTCCTATAAATAAATAATGACAATTATGATAGGTGGGGAAAATAATAATTTTGAGAATTATAACAGTCCTGCTCTATATATTTGAGTTCAAATAACTCAAAGACTCAGTCCTGTGTACATTGCTAGCCTTCTTCCAAGCACACTGTTTGTTTTTCATTGTTTTTCATTTGGCGGTCTACTTGGCCATCTTTGTACAGAATATTCTTTATATCAGAATAGCTTCACTGCTAATTATTTTGTCAAGATAATTTCAGGTCTACTATATACTGGGTACTGTCCGTGGTCCTGAGGAATATACTGGTGAGCAAAACGGACGTCATTCTGCTATCGTAGAACTTTCTGTCAGAGGGGCATGACAAGCATTAAACAAATAATTGTATAATCACTTAACTGATTACAATTGGTATAAGTGCTCCAAAGGTGAAGTTGTGAGAGCATTACCTAACTTTCATTTTTACTTTTTCATTCTCAAATGAAAAATTCTGTATTGTTCTCATACCTCTTCAGAAAAACCTATTTGGAAACTATGGTTATTGTAATGAAAGACCTTTCAGCTCATCTGGATTCTTTTTCTCCACAAACCCTGGTTCTTGCACGACACACAGGATTTAAGTACCACTTCACTTCAAAGAAGCTTTGGATTTCTTTTGGAAAGCAAGATTTAAAAAGGCCCTAATCCATAGAATGAAACATTTTTTAAAAAGTTGGCTTCATAGAGGGTCTCCAATGCAAAAAACAGACCTTTGTCTCATTCATCTTTGGAAATAATCAACTCACATAGATTAGGCTAATGATAAGAAGAATTTTTACCAGTCTGAGTACACATTTATTAATTTCTGACTTGACCTTAATCTCATCAGTAGCTTTAATATATATATATATATATATATATATATATATATATATATATATATATGTATGTATGTATATGTATATTACCTCACCTAGCACTCTTAAAATCTTCAGTCATCTAAAAGCTCAGTCAGGGACAGCCAGAAAACACAATGTTCTCCAAGTAATAAAATAAAACTAAAGCAAAACATAAAAATCAACCAGTGAAAATATACTAGATATTACATTTAAGCAGCTCTCAGATAAACAGTTTTGGATGGATAATTTTTATAAGACCATCTTCATAATAGTCATATTTCATGGATCACTAAGAGTTAGACCTTAAAGTTCTATTAAAGCCCAAACCCAAACCTGTTCTTTCTAAAATGAGAATTCATAGTGCAATTGCAATTGGGGTGCTTGTGCAGTCCACCAGGCACAGTAGATTACAATTTTACCTTCATATATTCAAGAAGTGATGCCTAGCATTGTAAATATAATTCCCAGCCTTGATTGGTTGTAATACTTCTCATGGATTCCTAGAAAACATCCAGAATCTTTTCAAAGCAAAACAGTACTGGAGAATTATTGAGTTGTGATCCACTGACATGTACTCGGTTCCATTTTGTCTGGATACAAGGTGTACAAATTATTTTCATGAAATAAATGTCCCGTGTCAGTGTTCTGTATCTTCATCTCTAAGTGACACTCTTATTAATGGATACTTTCACCTCAAGGAGAAAGTAGGTTTGTTTCCTATTCAAGAGATTACAATCCCATATCTTTTCCCCTAATGCCTCTGTTCCCTTCCCCCCACCCCTACTCTCAGCTGATGACATCTCATACTTGAGAAAACTGAAGTTATTAGACAGAGCACCATCTTTTCCATATTTCCCATCTTTCATTCTGCTACAGTGTAAGTTATATGCTGTCTTCTATCAAAGATGCTCTGGCTCTGCCTCCAAGGACTTTGCTCCTGCCATTATCCTACACCACTTTTTCCTTCTCCAGTAGATATCTAGTTTAAGTATACATACTCACTCCAGTATCCACTATTTACCCCAGATTAAAACCTCCTCAATATTATATCTCCATTTATTCCTCACTCCTGGCATTTTCGTTGTTAAGAGTTGTCTCTGTGTGCTGTCTTCATCTCCTAACCTCTCAAACTGGTTTCCAAAACCATGGCCTCACTGGAACTGCTATTGTCAATGTCGACATTGATTGCAGTTTGTAAAATCTGCTTATCATTGGTCTTCATTTGACTAGATCACTCAGTGGCATTTTTTTTAACTTTTAACTTTATTTTGGAGTATAGCCAATTAGCAACGTTGTGATTGTTTCAGGTGACAGTAGAGCAACTCATCCATGTATCCATCTCTGCCAACTCCCCTCCAGTCCAGGCTGCCACATGACACTGAGCAGAGTTCCCTGGTGATATACAGTAGGCCCTTGTTAGTTATCCATTTTAAATGTAGCAGTGTGTATATGTCAATCCCAAACTCCTTAACTATCCCTCCCCATCACACTTCCCCCTGGCTCCCCTTTAGTTTGTTCTCTGTTTCTGTTTTGTAAATAAATTCATTTGTATAACTTCTTTTTAGATTCTGCATATAAGGGATGTCATAAGATATTTCTCCTTTTCTGTCTGACTTACTTCACTCAGTATGACAGTCTCTGAGTCCATCCATGTTGCTGCAGATGGCATTATTTCATTATTTTTATGGCTGAGTAATATTCCATTGTGTATATGTACCACATCTTCTTTATCCATTCCTCTGTCGATGGACATTTAGGTTGCTTCCATGTCTTGGCTATTGTAAACAGTGCTGCAATGAACACTGGGGTCCATGTATCCTTTTTGACCATGTTTTTCTCCAGTTATATGCCCAGGAGTGGGATTGCAGGATCATATAGTAGCCCCGTTTTTGGTTTTTTAAGGAAGGTCCATACTGTTCTCCATAGTGGCTGTACCAATTTACATTCCCACCAACAGTGTAGAAGGGTTCCCTTCCCTCTACACCCTCTTGAGCATGTTTGTACGTTTTTTGATGATGGCCATTTTTACTGGTGTGAGGTGACATCTCATTGTAGTTTTGATCTACATTTCTCTAATAATTAGTGATGTTGAAAAATCTTTTCAAGTGCTTCTTGGCCATCTGTATGTCCTCTTTAGAGAGATGTCTATTCAAGTCTTCTGTCCATTTTTTGATTGGGTTGTTTGTTTTGATCATATTCAGCCTCATGTGCTGTTTGTAAATTTTGGAGACTAATCCCTCGTCAGTCATGTCGTTTGCTCAGTAGCATTTTAGAGTTGAATACTTTATTCTAGAAGTATTTCCTCTTTTGACTACTATAAACTGACTATAGTGATTCCCAAAATGTAGTCCCTGGATCAGCAGCATTTGGGAACTTGTTAGAAATGAAAATTCTTGAACCTTAACCCAGATCAACTGGATCAGAAACTCTGGGGGTGGGGCCCAGCAATCTGTGTTTTAGTCACCTCTCTAGGTGATTCTTATTCAAGATAAAGTTTGAGAAACACTGCTTTCTTGATTTTCTTCCTACCTCAGTTATAGTTTCTTCTCAGTTATTTTTATTTTTTTGACTTCTGTTAGCTTTTGCTGCACAAACAGTAAACCGCCAAAACTTAGCTACTTAAAACCACCACCATTTAGCTTGCAAATAGACTTCCTAGTTGCTTTGTTTATTTTCTGAGTCTGGACTCCCTAGGAGCAGGCTGTGAGGCAAGAACTTGGGTATAAGTGTTTTATTTGGGAGAATCCCAAGAAGCACCCATAGGGGCATAGGGAAATGAGATAGTAGTGGAGGGAACCTAGAATGAGAGGTGTTAGTGAGCAGGTTATTTCTGTGTACAACTGGACTCTGTCACTTGGGCTTCTAAGGCATTACCCCATCCAAGGGTGAAGAAGTTGCATTATTTATCCACCAACTCCCGTTCTCCACTGGTTGAGGGCTCCTTATCACAGCTATGTGCTGTGCTTAGTTGCTCAGTCATGTCTGACTCTTTGCAACCCCATGGACTGTAACCCACCAGGTTCCTCTGCCCATGGGATTCTCCCGGCAAGAATACTGGAGTAGATTTCCATGCCCTCCTCCAGGGGATCTTCCCAACCCAGGGATTGAACCCAGGTCTCCCTCATTGCAGGCGGATTCTTTACTGTCTGAGCCACCAGGGAAGCCCTCTCACAGCTATAACTGCCTTGAATTCCCCTACCCATCTGGTGTGAGAACCAAGCTTTCTTTTGTGGCTAGATAAGGCCCTGACACAGAAAGTCCAGGTATTTGTGCAAAGAGACCAGCTGCATAGCATGACGACCAATGGGTGTGGGTGGGGTATCACAACATCTGCTCGAGGAATCCCTGTTTGGGACTCAGCTGGTCTCGAACCTTTGGAAGCTTCCCTTGACATACTGAGGCAGAGTTAGGGTCTCTCATCTCTGTTATTTGTTCTCATACATGCGTTTTGTTAAGTTCCTGTTCTCTTGGATTTATCAGTCCCTCAAAAGTAGAAATTGGATTCAGAACACGCTACCACAATGTATAGCACCTTGGCATATTGAATAAGCTGAAGGAATCTGAGAAATGGCAGGTGCAAGAAGGCCTCTTTCCCCTTCCCCTGCTACTCTGAAGCAGGTCATAAGGCCCTCAAGCGAGAGGTGCCTTCCCATTACCTGAAAGAAAGGGGCAACCTTATCTGTGAAGATGGCAGGGCACCAAAAGGAATCCAAGCAAAGAAGGCTTGCTGAGTTTCCCACACTTGACTACCTTTAGCTCATAAACTTTTGTCCTGTTGCATTTTCCTACAACTTTCCACTCTTCGTCATACCTAGTATGATGAAGTTTAAAGTTAAGTTTAAAGATTCCTTCTGGTCTTCATTTCCTTATGAAGGCTCTCATGTCATATAAAACTTCCATTCAATAAATTTGTGCACTTCTCTCTTGTTAACCTGCCGTTTTTCAATCTGATTTACAGAACCCAGCCAGAGAAACTGGGACAATAGTAGGAAAAATAATTTTTCCTCCTCTACAGGTGTAGATTACATATACATATTTTCATCCTCTATTCTTATATCCCTGGCTGGCACAGAGATGGACAGTATATGTTGACTGGGTGCTTGAGTGGTTCCGTTATCTTTTTATCCTTTAAAAGAACTCACACAGAGGAAACTCAAAAGAATATGCACTGAGTTTTATTAAAAAGGCCTTGTGATTGATGTGAGTATAAATTGGACCATTATTAGCTTCAAACTATTTCCACTATATCAGAAATAATGTCTGAAATATTTTAAAATCCCTTTTATTTTTTATTAATTTTTTTAGTTTTTTATTTTTTTAATTTTAAAATCTTTAATTCTTACATGCGTTCCCAAACATGAACCCCCCTCCCACCTCCCTCCCCATAACATCTCTGTGGGTCATCCCCATGCACCAGCCCCAAGCATGCTGTATCCTGCGTCAGACATAGACTGGCGATTCAATTCTTACATGATAGAATACATGTTAGAATGCCATTCTCCCAAATCATCTCCCCCGCCCCCAAAAAAAATCCCTTTTAAAATTTGCCTCATCTGAAAAATTACATAAAATGAATAGACCTAAGATGACTCAGTCAAGTTTTCAGAGAAACAAATATTTTGCTTTCCATATTCTGTTCTTCCTTGTCACAGAAAAGCAGTGTTTTATTAGACTTTCCTTTTTCAATGTGGAGAGTTGGTTGTGTGATTTAAATTTGTTATATATTTGCCTTATGAAAGAAATCATGATAAACTTTAAAAATAAATAAAGCATTGGGCTTTGGGGGAAATTTTATAATTCAAGCTAATTTAAAATTAACTAAAGTTCTATCTATCATGCCATCTTCCTTCTTTCAAAACTTTTTTTTTTTTTGGTCTTCTGACAATATATATATATATTTTTGGTTCAGTTCTCTTATTTTTAATGAGGCACATTTTGTTGATTGAAAGGAACTCCAGTAGTGTACTTAATTTTGAAGGAATGTGAAATCAGTGTCATGCTGAAGGAGTTATGTTGGGTATAGAATAAAATTCTCCATGGATAAGCAGACATTCTTTATGGAAAAAGGTAACATTTTACATTCTTCCATTCTAAAAGTGGAAAATGGACTACTACTTGTATTTAGATACTGTTCTCTTCAATGGAAAGAAAGCCAGGCTGGATGACAGAAGGTCTGTGTTCTGATCCTGGCCTTTTTCCTTATAAGCCTTAGGAAGTATCTGTACATAGAACTCCCCAGAGCCAAAGCTTTCTCTCCTATAATATGAGGGGTTGAAAGAGAGGTCTCAATCAGTGTTGAAAATTTGCAGTTTTATGCTTCTGCACAATCACTGCAGCTCTGACAACTATGTGAAAATACTAAGTTTTATTACATTTTTACTAATACTCTCAGCTTTCCTTATTGAAAAGTTGAAGTTTGGTTGTGTTTGTAAATAAATGACATCACTAGATAAATGGTTTCAAATCATTGTTGACAATAGTTGAATGTGGCTTGCCCTCATGAACAATCATTCTTTGATAATAAGGAAGATGGAAGATGTGTAAGGATTTAGGTGGCTGTTGTTCTCATCTGCCCATGATCCTCCCACATTCCCCTCAGGATCAGTATTCTTTTCCCTTTGAGGAACCCCCCACCCCACCCCACTCCATGTCCATGTATTCTACTGGGATAATTTTTAAATCACAGGTTCTTGTCCCCTTGCCACAGCAATGGGCATTTGACATAGTAGCTGCAATAACTGGTCCATGGGATAGATATGTGACCCAAACTAGGCCAATTAGAGTTTTCTGTAGAATTTTCTAGATTCAAAGTATATGTGCATGGGGGTGACACTTTCTCTTGGATTTTGTATTGGGATGTATGCCAGGAACTATTGAAAGGTATGTATCTTAACCATATATAGCAAGATTGCTTCTAGTAGGAGAGAATGAGGCCAGTATACAAGTAGAAGCAGAGATCAACAGAGATGAGAGAGAAATGGAAAACCAGAGGGCATTGAGTTCCTTGTTCTAGTCCCTTACTCTGGACTTCTTCCAGACACTTCTCATTTGCCTACTGGGACACGTTCCTTCTCATTTCATCATCCCTGGTTCTTTGACTTTGTAACTCCCAATCCTTACTTTATATTCCCTGACTCTTAACAACTCACTTTGGTGCTGCCCTCTGTATCTCCTCATTCAGTTCTGTGAACTCTCCTAAGAACCTTCTTAGCTAGGTGAGTTAATAAATCCCATTCTTTATGATAGTTTTAGTTGGATTTTAGTTTTTTGTAACAAAAAGAGTCTTGTCTGATACCCAATGTGAATGCATATATTGTCTTCAGACAACTGAAACTGAAGCAAATACATTTTTGAGTCACAAACAGGAACCTAGCTTGTTCAGCCACTGTTACATAGCTACTCATATGTTCATGAAATTACCTCATCACTGTGTCTAGGAAATAAAAGGTATTGCTGGGGCTGGGGCCAAGAAAAGGGGTTTGTTCCTAGAATGATTCATGAATATGAGTCTGTTGATATTGTTGATACCCTTAATACCTTAAATTCCATGTTTTTTTTAATATCACCTTGTGAACCCAAATAGAATGTGCAGTTATTTATGTAGACTTTCAAGGTTCCTCTCTGGTTTTTCCATTTATCCATCAAGTTGAGCTATTCTATCCAAACAGGGGGACCCATTCTGGCATTCTACTTCTCTTTCTGAGCTTCCAGATTCTTCTCATTTGCCTGATGGGAGCTGTTCCTCATAATTTCATCATTCCTGGGTTCCTGAGCTCTTGCTTTTGGTGGACATGTTTCTCCAGCCTGACACTGACACTTACCTCACCTACTAGCCTCCTAATAGCTAAGGAACATCTTCCTTTCCATTAGCCATCACACTGGAGGAAGACATCTGACAGTGGAAGGCATAGTATCTTATTGGGCAGGACTTCACTAGCCTAATCCAAAACTTCTTATTAGGACCCAGGACTTTTCTCCAGTTTTCTGGAAAATATTAAGTAATCCTTAAAATTATATCATGAGACCATTTCACTTACCTACTCTCTTCCACTGTCTCTTTGCCCAAGAACCCAGCCTAGGTTCTGTTCCTGAAGAGAAACTACTTCTCTCTACTTCTCTCTACCCATGCTAATGGTGACCTTATTTCTAGACACAGGGAATATAAATGGACAGATAGATGGAGAGATAAAAAATGAGGAAGAAAAATAGAAAGTGAGCTTGTCTGTAAAATGCTTTTGTGTAAAACGTGGTGTCTTTTGCTTGGGGATGGAGTAATCAAGCCTTTTGAGTATGAAATTATTAACTGTGAAGGTTTTTGCCAATTCAGAAGCTTCTTCAGGGGAATTGTAAAAATGGAATAAAGATCTCAAACACATTCAGCAGGATTTAAAGACTGGTCTTTAAGTTTTCTCTGAGGTAAAAACAAAAAAGAAAACCAGAAAAACTTAGCTACAGAGAGAGCTATGTGGAAACGGGATGGATTTCAAATATTCCTTTCTTCAACAAATTAGTTCAGATGTTAATCCATTGATCCACTGATTAGAAAAAAAAAATAGCTTTTCATTTTCAAAACAGAGGGTGTTAATAATTTGAGATTGTCACATTAGTTCTTGAGGTCACTCTAGATGAAAGTGAAAGAAGAGAGTGAAAAAGTTGGCTTAAAGCTCAACATTCAGAAAATTAAGATCATGGCATCTGGTCCCATCACTTCATGGCAAGTAGATGGGGAAACAGTGGAAACAGTGACAGACTTTATTTTGAAGGGCTCAAAAATCACTGCACATGGTGACTGCAGCCTTGAAATTAAAAGACACTTGCTCCTTGGAAGGAAAGTTATGACCAACCCAGACAGCATATTAAAAAGCAGAGACATTACTTTGTCATCAAAGGTCTGTCTAGTCAAGGCTATGGTTTTTCTAGTGGTCATGTATGAATGTGAGAGTTGGACTATAAAGAAAGCTGAGCGCCAAAGAATTGATGCTTTTGAACTGTGGTGTTGGAGAAGACTCTTGAGAGTCCCTTGGACAGCAAGGAGATCCAACCAGTCCATCCTAGAGGAAATCAGTCCTGAATATTCATTGGAAGGACAGATGCTGAAGCTGAAACTCCAATACTTTGGCCACCTGATGGGAAGAGCTGGAAAAGACTCATTGGAAAAGACCCTGATGCTGGGAAAGATTGAAGATGGGAGGAGAAGGGGACAACAGATGATGAGATGATTGGATGGCATCACCGACTCAATGGACATGAGTTTGAGTAAACTCTGGGAGTTGGTGATGGTCAGGGAGGCCTGGTGTACTGCAGTCCATGGGGTCGCAAAGAGTCAGACATGACTGAGCGACTGAACTGAACTGAACTGACATCAGTTCTTCTGATGTTTCAAATCTCCCCTAATTGTCTCTACTACCTCTTCCTAAATTAAGCAGAACAATGCCCATCTGGGGGTTGTGAATATTAAGTCTTTGGCAACCTACTGAGTCACCTAGTTTCCTAAAGCTTCCTCTCAAGTTCAAGTATATTGCTTATTAGTGAAGGGGAACAAAATGTACCACCCCAAAAATTCCCCTTTGACATATGATAATTTTAAGCTGGTCATATTGGGGAAACAGCAGTAGTCACGAAGCTGTGAAAACTGAGTAGAAGTGACCCTTTTGTAAGAGACAAGTCCATTTATAAGGGAAATCTCCATTTGTGAGGATGTCTCCCTGTGAGTACCAGGAAGAGAAAGATGATTCTAAATCTCTAGAAACTCTTAACAATGGAGAAGGCAAGGACTTAAATCTGCATAACAACCTTACCACTGTTTACTGTGCTTTTCCTGGTCTCTCTCACATCTGGCCTCCCCGCCCCCAACATCTTCTTTAGTCTTTAATTGGAGATGTTACTTAAGGTGGCAGCTTGGGACATTTCTGGGAATTAGTTTCCCTAGGTCTTTCCCCTGTATATAATAGAAATTTTGTTGTGGTTCAGTCACTCTGTGGTGTCTGACTCTTTGCGACCCCATGGACTGCAGCATGCCAGGCTTCCCTGTCCTTCACTATAGTAGGTGTATGTGTTATTAAACTTGTTTGTTTTTCTCCTGTTACTCTGTCTTTTTATCATAGGGAGGTCTCAGCCAAGAACCTTGAAGAGTGGAGGGAAAATTATTTTTCCTCTATCACATTAGCCAAAAAAAGATTAAAATTTCTTAAACATTGGCTAGACTCCCAGCAAGTAATATATAGAATCCTAAAAGGAGACACTCAGGAGAATCAGCAAGCCAATTAAGAATATTTCAACATGAAGTTTTAAAAAAAATCTGTTAGAAAATAACATGCATATTTGAGTATGGAGAATTCTCATACAAACTGTAGTAAATTAAGAAACTAACTTTATGGGTATTCTGAAACATGCAGAACACATCACGTCCAAAGTCATCTTTTATGCCCATAATTCCTCTGTATAATGGCTCAAGAAAGCAGTTAAGAAATTTCCAACTGGGATCCCCATGGCTCCAGCAGTTGTTCCTGGAAACAACTTTTGATTTTCCATCTTAATGATGCTGATGGTATGTTGAGGGAAAGGACCTTTTCCTCTCCTTGACACTTCAGAAAACATTTTTGCTCTCCTGGAATATTTAAAAAAATTTTTTATCTTCTTATTTTTACAGCTTATCTTTCAGGAAATAATTTTTGAATCTTTTTAAAAATTATAAACTGATATTAAGGGGAATGTTATTAAAAGTAAAAAATAACTGATCACAAATCACCGTAGAAACAGAACAATCTAGTTCACTTTGTGAATTTTCTTTTTGTCTGTGTTCCTATTTACACAGGCATATTTTATAGAGTCCTTCAGAATGCATATGAAATTTGCATATCTGACCTTTCACTTAACCTTCTATTGTAAATTTTAAAAATAATATACAGTTAATATGCAGATTTAGAAGGGATATTTTAAAATCCCTGTTGTTAGACAGTTTAGATGTTTGTAAATTTTGCTGTACTAGATATGT
Organism: Capricornis sumatraensis; assembly: GCF_032405125.1. Lineage (NCBI taxonomy): Eukaryota > Metazoa > Chordata > Mammalia > Artiodactyla > Bovidae > Capricornis > Capricornis sumatraensis. The sequence continues at coordinate 131,456,383 of NC_091092.1, read as the reverse complement.
TCAGTAGAAGCTGTTAAAGATGTGGAGTCAGCTTGGATGGAGGTTAGCTGGGATCTAGCATTCTTGATATTACTACTTAACTATCCGTATTCTTCACCTGCGTTTTCCCTCTAAATATTTTAGAGCTTATCTTTTACCTACCTGTGGTCATCCACAGTAATTTTTTACAGGTCACTGCTATAGATCGTGGCCATGGTAAGTGTAAAATATTCAGTATACTGTCAGTTCAGTTCAGTTCAGTCGCTCAGTCGTGTCCGACTCTTTGCGACCCCATGAATCGCAGCACGCCAGGCCTCCCTGTCCATCACCATCTCCCGGAGTTCACTCAGACTCACATCCATCGAGTCTGTGATGCCATCCAGCCATCTCATCCTCAGTCGTCCCCTTCTCCTCCTGCCACCAATCCCTCCCAGCATCAGAGTCTTTTCCAATGAGTCAACTCTTCGCATGAGGTGGCCAAAGTACTGGAGTTTCAGCTTTAGCATCATTCCTTCCAAAGAACACCCAGGGCTGATCTCCTTTAGGATGGACTGGTTGGATCTCCTTGCAGTCCAAGGGACTCTCAAGAGTCTTCTCCAAAACCACAGTTCAAAAGCATCAGTTCTTCGGCACTCAGCCTTCTTCACAGTCCAACTCTCACATCCATACATGTAGTGGTTTCCAAATTGGGCTCTGAAGACCTTCCCAAAGGCTTCTGCTGGAAGGGTAAGTGGTTGGTGCTCTGCATTCCTACTGCAGCCCCAACCAGAGCAGTGCTGTTCTACCGGGGCTTAGTATTAAACAAAAGTTTGAATACAACTGGACTAGATCCATGAGGTGCACTGTGGTAACAAGTGTTTGAGGATTCAAAGGCCTCGGTGGTGAGTTACAGTGCTTTTCACAGAGACAAACGTATGTCCACACATGCCCTGAGTCATAAAGAGAGCATACCCACTGCTATCCCATTTTTCCTTTTCTCCAAGCCTGACTTAATTCCAAAGTCAGACAGATTTTACCAAAGATAGGACACTGCAGCTCTCTATAAAGAGTCACAATATTCAGAGAACTAGTTCAAAACCCAAATTTTCTTTTGTAAACTTTGGGGAAAAAAAGTCTCTCCTAGAAAAGACAAGGAGAGGCCCTTGCTGCACCCACTTGACCAGACCTGAGCAAAGGAGTTTGATTTGTTTTATTTATTTATTTTTTTTGATTTGTTTTTAAAAAAAGTTTTCCTTAACCGGCTTGGTCAGCAGTCACGGAATCTCAGCCGCAGTCTCTCAACCAGCCCATCCTCAGTTGGCAAAACTGTTGAGAAGAAATGGTTTTTCCTCTTCTAACTTGTGTCCATTGATTGGGGATCTACAAATAAACAGATTAACAGAAGAGAGAAATTTTAGTTGCATGTGCTTAGTTGGGAGTGGGGGTTGTTCAGTAATTAGTAATTCAAGGTGAAGAGCCAGAGATAAAGATTTGTAAATCAATTTAACAAAAGGGGGTGGTTGTTTTGGGCTTCAGTGGAAAAGTATGGAATGGGCTATTGGGCTTTTTGATGCTAACTGACAGCTGAATTCACACTTCCTGGTACTAAGGGTCAGTCTTTTCCCAATCAGGAAATTCTCTTGGAGGTGGGGGTGATTAATGTCAGCTATATTTTGAGAGGCTCTGCTTAAGTTTAAATAACATTTTCTGTGACTTCTTATTGCCCAGATGTTTTAAGTTTAAAGTAATTTTCACACCACTTTGCTGGGCTATTCATCCCTTCAGTATTTACAATTCATAAAAGTTACTGTTGAAAAAGAAGTTTCACATATCTATGTTGTTCTAGGAATACTTGAAAGTTCCCAGTAACTGAATGAAGTAACAAAAATTAATTTCCCTTTAATATCAACAATCACATTGACAAAACTGGGTTATCTGTTTTAGGAGAATTAATTTGACTTCAGAGAAAAAGTGTATTGTTAGGGGAAGCACGCTGATTGAAACCACCCACCCTGGCGAGGCACCATAGTAACCATTTGCATGAGTTGTTTTATGACAGGAGGTCCTGGTAAGGAACAGGGAACTAATAAGCCTCCACCAACCAGAAGAGTTCAGGAAAGGTCAAAAGGAGACTTCACCTGTCTGACCACCTCCCAGAATCCTTCTCTTTGGCATCCTTCTTAGCTGAACAAGGTGTGCACCACCAGGAAGGACTCTGAATCAGAATGATTGGCTAAAGACAACCTGGAAACTAATCCCATCACCATAAAACCCGAGACTGCAAGCCCATGTGACAGAGCAATTTTCCTGGGTTCCCTTACCCTACTGCTCTCCACCCGGGTGCCCTTTCCCAATAAAATCTCTTGCTTTGTCAGCACGTGTGTCTCCTAGGACAATTCACTTCCGAGTGTTAGACAAGAGCCCAGTTTCGGGCCCTGGAAGGGATCCCCCTTCCTGCAACAGCATCAGTCTCAGAACTACATCTGTTCTAGTCAAGCAAATTCACTAACTCTAGTATTAAGTCAGTATATTAGCATTTCATTCAAAGGAGTATTGTGTAAATAAAAAAGTAACTCAAATTTATCAATATCAATAGAGCATTCTTTCAATTTTTTTCTTGTATCCACATTTTGAGTGTCTAGTAGCCACATGTGACTAGTGGCTATCATACTGAACAATGCAGTTCTAGACATATTAATCTTTTGGTTCATCTGATGTTCTAGACCAGGGGGTCCTCAACCTCTAGGATCTAATGCCTGATAATCTGAGATAGAGCTGAGGTAATAATAATGAAATAAAGTACATAATAAATGTAAATATGCTTGAATCATCCTGAAACCATTCCCCCTCTCCACCCCTGGCCCGTGGAAAAATTATCTTCCATGAAACCTGTCCCTGGCCAAAAAGGTTGGTGACTCTAGACTTCTCTTGCCTCAAGGACTTCTTACATGCTCTTTCTTCCTTCTGAAAAATCCCCAACTTTCTGCTGGCCTAACTCTCTCTTCCTTAACATAGGTTACATGTTGGTCTTACAGAGGCTCTCCCTGACTCCCAGATCTGACTTGGGACTGTTTGTTCCACTTTCTCAGATTGCTCTATACATTTTCCTCCCAACCTTCACCACAGTTACAAATAATGCTCTCAGTGTTCAGTTTGTCATTTAATATGACTACACCAGAAGCTGTGTCTATTTAGTTTATCACCAGTTGTCTTTTGCCTTGTATAGTGCTGGGAGAAGGAAAGACAGCTAATAGGCACCAGATCTCTTTTAGTGGGGAAAAAAATGTTGTAAGTGAAATTGTGGTGATGGTTGCACAACCCATGAGTATGCTTAAAAAAAAAACAGATAGCACTGAATTATACACTTATGTGTGAATTGTATGGTGTGTAAATTACATCTCAATAAAGCCGTTAAATGAGGAAAAAAAAGAAATAGAACATTATTGGCATCCAAGAAACTCCTTTGTCTTACATTAAGTTTCCTGGAAACAGAACCTGAGATAGTGATTCTTCTGGAAGTGACTTCCTGAGGGAGTGCTATTAGGAGAAGGTGACTATGGAAAGCAGGAAAAAGCTAAGTGTGGTCTGAGCTGAGGGCCAGCCTCAGCCAGATCCATTGACAAGCTCTGCATCAGGAATAGTACCATAGTGTGATCCTGTATGGAAACAAGGGAGTTGGCTTTTTAAAATATCCTTGTCAGTCAACAGACAGTCCTTGGCTATCAGCTGTGTGTGTGTGTGTGTGTGTGTGTGTGTGATTTCCTGCATAAGTCAGCATTCTTTTGATCAAAACCATTCTAGAAGGGGGGTAGCTGTGATCTATTAGCAGCTGGTAATCACAGCTGCTGGAGGATGATGTCCCAGCCAGTGCTGAGGATCTGGGAAGGGCAGCAGCAGTGACCACTATATCCCCTCATGCTCCCTCCCATTACTATAATTTTGATCCTCTGCAATTTTTCCCTTCAGCTGGATTGTCATTTCAGCACACAATTTATGAGCAATCTGATTTATTTCAGGGTTTTACCTCTTAGAAAACTCTGTGCTTCACACCAGGGCTATTATGTGTCTGTTCTATGTCAAACAATGTGTTAGATAAACTCCAGTCTTCTATGAAAATAAATAGCACAGGCCTATTTACTTAGCATCAACAAAGATGATTTCAGACATTATTTCCTCTAAAAAAACCAAGAGAGCCATAAAAACAGAGACCATGAAGGTAGGAAAGAAAAAAAGAACTTTCTCATAGAATAATACTGACATCATGTCTCCCACTTCCCTCATCAATGTCCCGGATGACAATATTTCTGTGGCAGTAGGAATATTCACCAGGAAACATGGGCTTATGAGAAGCCAAGAGGGGTTTTGATGCTGAATTGGCCAATGTCCATGAGTTCATTAACAAGCCCCAAGAGAGAATTGGCTCTAGGAAAGTTAAAAAAGAAATATAAAGGTTTTACTTAAACTAAAGAAAAACCCAAAGTTAGTTCTGTATGATTTTTATACTGCTACATAACAAAGTACCACAGACATAGTGACTTAACCCACATTTATTAACTCGCGATTTCTTTGGGTCAGTAGTCCAGGTCTTACTTAGCTGGGTCCTTTGCTAAGAGTCTCACAGGGCAGTAATCAAAGCACTGCAATCTCATCTGGAGTTTGGAGTCCTCTTCCAAGCTCACATATTGTTGGTAGAATTCGGGTTTTGTGGTTGTAGTGCTGAAGCTCTCAGCTTCCTGTTGGCTGTTGGCTGGAGGCTCTTCAGCTCCTAGACGCTAACCACAGTTCCCTGCCCCAAGGTCCTCTCCATAGGCAGTTTACAACATGACTGCTTCTTCAAGGCCAGTGGGAGAGTCTCTGTCTCCAGTCTTCCAAGATAGAATCTTATGTAACATGAAGTAGTCATGAAACTGATCAGTTCAGTTCAGTTGCTCAGTCGTGTCCGACTCTTTGCAACCCCATGAATAGCAGCACACCAGCCCTCCCTGTCCATCACCAACTCCTGGAGTTCACCCAAATGCATGTGCATTGAGTCAGTGATGCCATCCAGCCATCTCATCCTGTCATCCCCTTCTCTTCCTGCTCCCAATCGCTCCCTGCTCCGAATCCCTCCCAGCATCAGGATCTTTTCCAATGAGTCAACTCTTTGCATGAGGTGGCCAAAGTATTGGAGTTTCACCCTCAGAACAGTCCTTCCAATGAACAACCAGGACTGATCTCCTTCAGAATGGACTGGTTGGATCTCCTTGCAGTCCAAGGGACTCTCAAGAGTCTTCTCCAGCAACACAGTTCAAAAGCATCAAGACTTCAGTGCTCAGCTTTTTTCACAATCCAACTCTCACATCCATACATGACTACTGGAAAAACCATAGCCTTGACTAGACGGACCTTTGTTGGCAAAGTAATATCTCTGCTTTTTAATATGCGATCTATGTTGGTCATAACTTTCCTTCCAAGGAGTAAGTGTCTTTAAATTTTATAGCTGCAATCACCATCTGCAGTGATTTTGGAGCCCCCCAAAATAAAGTCTGACACTGTTTCTACTGTTTCCCCATCTATTCGCCATGAAGTGATGGGACCAGATGCCATGATCTTAGTTTTGTGAATGTTGAGCTTTAAGCCAACTTTTTCACTCTCCTCTTGCACTTTTATCAAGAGGCTTTTTAGTTCCTCTTCACTTTCTGCCATAAGGGTGGTGTCATCTGCATATCTGAGGTTATTTTTATTTCTCCTGGCAATCTTGATTCCAGCTTGTGCTTCCTCCAGCCCAGTGTTTCTCATGATGTGGTCTGCATATAAGTTAAATAAGCAGGGTGACAATATACATCCTTGATATACTCCTTTTCCTATTTGGAACCAGTCTGTTGTTCCATGTCCAGTTCTAACTGTTGCTTCCTGACATGCATATAGGTTTCTCAAGAGGCAGGTCAGGTGGTCTGGTATTCCCATCTCTTTCAGAATTTTCCACAGTTGATTGTGATCCACACATTCAAAGGCCTTGGCATAGTCAATAAAGCAGAAATAGATGTTTTCCTGGAACTCTCTTGCTTTTTCCATGATCCAGCAGATGTTGGCAATTTGATCTCTGGTTCCTCTGCCTTTTCTAAAACCAGCTTGAACATCTGGAAGTTCATGGTTCATGTATTGCTGAAGCCTGGCTTGGAGAATTTTGAGCATCACTTTCCTAGCGTGTGAGATGAATACAATTGTGCAGTAGTTTGAGCATTCTTTGGCATTGCCTTTCTTTGGGATTGGAATGAAAACTGACCTTTTCCAGTCCTGTGGCCACCGCTGAGTTTTCCAAATTTGCTGGCATATTGAGTGCAGCACTTTCACAGCATCATCTTTCAGGATTTGAAATAGCTCCACTGGAATTGCATCACCTCCACTAGCCTTGTTCCTAGTGATGCTTTCTAAGGCCCACTTGACTTCACATTCCAGAATGTCTGGCTCTAGGTGAGTGATCACACCATCATGATTATCTGGGTTGTGAAGATCTTTTTTGTACAGTTCTTCCATGTATTGTTGCCACCTCTTCTTAATATCTTCTGCTTCTGTTAGGTCCATACCATTTCTGTCCTTTCTTGAGCCCATCTTTGCATGAAATGTTCCCTTGGTATCTCTAATTTTCTTGAAGAGATCTCTGCTGCTGCTGCTGCTGCTGCTACTAAGTCACTTCAGTCGTGTCTGACTCTGTGCGACCCCAGAGATGGCAGCCCACCAGGCTCCCCCATCCCTGGGATTCTCCAGGCAAGAGCATTAGAGTGGGTTGCCATTTCCTTCTCTGATGCCTGAAAGTGAAAAGTGAAAGTGAAGTTGCTCAGTCATGTCCGACTTCTAACGACCCCATGGACTGCAGCCTACCAGGCTCTTCCATCCATGGGATTTGCCAGGCAAGAGTACTGGAATGGGTTGCCATTGCCTTCTCTGAAAGAGATCTCTGGTCTTTCCCATTCTGTTGTTTTCCTCTATTTCTTTGCATTGATTGCTGAGGAAGGCTTTCTTATCTCTCCTTGCTATTCCTAGAACTCTGCATTCAAATGGGAATATCTTTCCTTCTTTCCTTTTTGCTTCTCTTCTTTTCACAGATATTTGTAAGGCCTCCTCAGACAGCCATTTTGCTTTTTTTGCATTTCTTTTGCATGGAGATGGTCTTGATCCCTGTCTCCTGTACAATGTCACAAACCTCTGTCCATAGTTCATCAGGTACTCTATCAGATCTAGTCCCTAAATCTATTTCTCAGTTCCACTGTATAATCATAAGGGATTTGATTTAGGTCGTACCTGAATGGTCTAGTGATCTTCCCTACTTTCTTCAATTTAAGTCTGAATTTGGTAATAAGGAGTTCACGATCTGAGCCACAGTCAGCTCCCGGTCTTGTTTTTGCTGACTGTATAGAGCTTTTCCATCTTTGGCTGCAAAGAATATAATCAATCTGATTTCGGTGTTGACCATCTGGTAATGTCCATGTGTAGAGACTTCTCTTGTGTTGTTGGAAGAGGATGTTTGCTATGACCAGTGCATTCTCTTGGCAAAACTCTGTTAGCCTTTGCCCTGCTTCATTCCGTTTTCTAAGGCCAAATTTGCCTGTTACTCCAGGTGTTTCTTGACTTCCTACTTTTGAATTCCAGTCTCCTACAATGAAAAGGACATCTTTTTGGAGTGTTACTTCTAAAAGGTCTTGTAGGTCTTCATAGAACTCTTCAACTTCAGCTTCTTCAGTGTTACTGAAGGCATAGACTTGGATCACCGTGATAGTGAATGGTTTGCCTTGGAAATGAACAGAGATCATTCTGTCATTTTTGAGATTGCATCCAAGTACTGCATTTTGGACTCTTTTGTTGACCATAATGGCTACTCCATTTCTTCTAAGGGATTCCTGCCCACAGTAGTAGATATAATGGTCATCTGAGTTAAATTCACCCATTCCAGTCCATTTTAGTTTGCTGATTCCTAGAATGTCGACGTTTACTCTTACCATCTCCTGTTTGACCACTTCCAATTTGCCTTGATTCATGGACCTAACATTCCAGGTTCCTATGCAATATTGCTCTTTACAGCATTGGACCTTGCTTCTGTCACCAGTCACATCCACAGCTGGGTATTGTTTTTGCTTTGGCTCCATCTCTTCATTCTTTCTGGAGTTATTTCTCCACTGATCTCCAGTAGCATATTGGACACCTATTGACCTGGGGAGTTCCTCTTTCAGTATCCTATCATTTTGCCTTTTCATACTGTTCATGGGGTTCTCAAGGCAAGAATACTGAAGTGGTTTGCCATTCCCTTCTCCAGTGGACCACATTCTGTCAGACCTCTCCACCATGACCTGTCTGTCTTGGGTGGCCCCACATGGCATGGCTTAGTTTTATTGAGTTAGACAAGGCTGTGGTCCGTGTGATCAGATTGGCTAGTTTTCTGTGATTATGGTTTCAGTGTGTCTGCCCTCTGATGCTCTCTCGCAACACCTACCATCTCACTTGGGTTTCTCTTACCTTGGACATGAGAGTGATAACCCAGCACAGTTGTCATATTCAGTTGGTTAGAAGCAAGTGACAGTTCCCAGTCATACTCAGTGGTGGGGGGTGGAGTGGGTGGTCCGTTAATACAAGGGTGTGACTCATTAGGAGTCTCCTTGGGATGTATTGGACACAGATATCAGTCAGTTCCATTGCTCAGTCATGTCCGACTCTTTGTGACCCCATGGACTGCAGCACACCAGGCTTCCTTGTCCATCATCAACTGCCAGAGCTTCCTCAAACTCATGTCCATCGAGTCGGTGATGCCATCCAACCATCTCATCCTTGGTCATCCCCTTCTCCTCCTGCCTTCAATCTTTCCCAACATCAGAGTCTTTTCCAGTGAGTCAGTTCTTCACATCAGGTGGCCAAAGTATTGGAGCTTCAGCTTCAGCATCAGTGCTTCCAATGAATATTCAGGACTGATTTTCTTTAGGATGGACTGGTTGGATCTCCTTGCAGTCCAAGTGACTCTCAAGAGTCTTCTCTAACACCACAGTTCAAAAACGTCCATTCTTTGGTACTAAACTTTCTTTATGGTCCAAGTCTCACATCCATGACTACTGGAAAAACCATAGCTTTGACTAGATGGACACAGATATAAACTACTGTTAAGTTTCTTCAGGTGATTTAAAACTTGCTCTAAGTATCTATCTTCAGTTCAGTTCAGTTCAGTTGCTCAGTCGTGTCCGACTCTTTGCAACCCCATGAATCGCAGCACGCCAGGCCTCCCATCTTAAAAATAGTTCAATCACTGTATTTTGCTTTTAAAATAAAAGTTGTTGTTGTTGTTTTTAAATGATTGAATATGGCTTCTTATCTCACTCTGAATACCCATGGGAACAGGGAAGTCCCACACGATCTAGCTTCCTGATCATCAGATAACAGCATACTGTCATGGAGGAAGTAGTTTTCTCCACCCTTCCTGGTCCTTCTGACTGGTCTAAGAATTAACTTGACATGAGACAGATAACAGGAAAAAATCACACAAAAGTGTAATAACACATATATATGGGAGAGACTCAGGAAAACTGAGTCACTCACCAAAAAGACTGAAACCCTCACCTTAAATACCATCTTCAACTGAAGACACAAAAGGATGTTGGGGTTAGCAGTTGGGGACATCATAGGAGAGGAAGGTAAATGACATGGAGATGCAACAGCAAATGTTTGGTAGGCTAATGTTTGCTGGGCCAGAGACAGCAGGACCCAAAGAGGAATTTCAGCAAGCAGACTTTGCTAGGTTCCTCCCTGTCTACAACTTCTACAGGGAAGCTGAGGGACTTCCCTGGTGGCTCAGATGGTAAAGCGTCTGTCTGCAATGCAAGAGACCTATGTTCAATCCCTGGGTCTGGAAGATCCCCTGGAGAAGGAAATGGCAATCCACTCCAGTACTACTGCCTGGAAAGTCCCATGGTCAGAGGAGCCTGGTAGGCTACAGTCCATGGAGTTGCAAAGAGTCAGACATGACTGAGCGACTTCACATTCCTTTCCCTGTCTACATGCCTAGATCATACCTTTGTTATATATGGTGACAGGTCCTTTCCTGGATCAGGTCCATCATCTACATTCTTCAAGCAGCTAGGGGGAAAGTCAAGGTTCTTCCTGAGTATTTGGGCCTTGATTGTTTTCAGCTCAAAATAATATACATGCCAAATAAACTTCCAGGAATGGTAAATTTTGCTGCCCTAAAATACCATGGTTCCAGGCACATATTAGGTACTCAATAAATATGAGTTGACAATGAACAAATACATGAAAAGAAATATTTTCCTGGCACACAGCATATACCCAGCTTTTTTTTAATACCAAAGAGCAATATCCTAAGTGTATATTTTCAACCCAGCTTCTCTGCTTATGAACAACCCAGGAGGAAACCAATAGCCTCTTGAGTGTGAAAATGACATTAATATTAAAAGTTATATCTTGGCTATAGTTTGTAGCATGCACAAGGTCAGCTACCCATTCTTCTAAAAAGAATAATATTGGGTTTGCAAAACCACAGACAATATAAGTACCCAGAATGTTACCTCTCCAAGTCACCATTTTTTGGATTAAAAGCCCTGTGTGGTTCATATCAGGTTGATCAGTGATGAAACCTTATGTGCACATATGAGTTCAATCCTGCTGAGGCCGACCCAAATCAGAGAGCTTCTTAGACCAGTGAGTACATTTCCAAGTTATTACTCAAGTCAAAACATATTTGAAATCAATTAATTTCCAGCTTTTAGGGAAAAGATAACCAGCATAAATGAAAGAAAAAAATACTTTATCTTGAAGTATCATCTGACTCTTTTAGTGACAATAGCCAAGGGTTTTATTATTCATAGGATCTCACTATGAGTGAAACAAAGTAATGGAGCATTCAGCTATCTATTCTGATGAGTTATTCCTTAGCAAGAAAAAGTTCTATGTCCATAATTATGATGGTTAACTGTGTGTGTCAATTGGGCTGCAGGGTTCTCAGATATTTGGGTAAACATTATTCTGGATGTGTTTGTGATGGTATTTCTGGATGAGATTAACATTTAAATTGGTAGACTGACTAAAGCAGATTGTATTCCCTAATATGGGTGGGCCTCATCCAATCAATTGAAGGTCTAGAGAGAACAAAGTGGCTGACTTTCCCATAAGTAAGGGGGAATTCTTCCTTCCTGAGTATTTTTAGCTGAGTGGTCTTTCCAGACTTCAGACTTGCATTGAAACATTGGCTCTTTTGGAGTCTTGAATCTCTAAGCTTTCCAACTGGAACTTACATCATTAACTTTCCTGATCCTCAGGCCTTTGGACTCATACTGAAGCTACCCTTTGGCTCTCCTGGTATCCAGTTCTCTAACTGCAGATCTTGAGATTGCTCAACCTCCATAAATCATATAATCACATATATACATATATATATATGTATATGTAACTCCTATTGGTTCTGTTTCTCTGAGATCCTTGATGTCATATAATAGTTATAGGATTAATTACAGCTTAAAATGTTATAATGAACGTATTTTGTAATTATTTTCTTTTCCCTGGTTGACTCCCTATAAACTCTTACTGTACTTCCTCAATTCCACTCCAGTGGCTGCTCCAAACTTTACAGTTCCCCTCAGGTCTCCAAACTGATTTTACTCCATCTCAGACAATGAGCCAGGTCCCAGTTTCAGAGAACTCCCTGTCGTGGCCCACCTGCATCCCTTGTTACAAGGTCATAGTACTTGTCAGATAGCCCTTTCCATTCAGTTTGTGCTTGTGCTCTCTCCTCTCTTCTCATAACTCCTCTAGTTAAAAATACTTCAAGTCTAGGAAAGGGAAATTGGGACTAGCTGTTGAGTTCTGGGTTGCTACAGCATCCCTTGTGTGATTTTCCTGCTCCTTATTGACATCTTCGTATATAGTCTCTTTTTTAAACTTTTTATTTTGGAATCATTACTCACAAGAACTTGTCAAAAAACATAGAGATTCTGAGCACCTTCACCGAGTTTCCCCTGATGACAATGCCTTACATATGGAAGGGCGTCAGAATAAGGAAATTTACACTGATATAATACTATTGACTAGACTGTAGACCTTATTCAGATTTTGTCAGTTTTCACGTTCACTCATTTGTTTGTGTGTAGTCTAATAAAATTTTATCATGTGTAATCACCACCACAATCAAGATATGAATGAATCCATCTGTATAGAATCTGTTTATTAAATTCTTCTCAAATTACCCAATTTAAGCATGCCTTCCTCTTTCCTGCCACCATCCCTACTGATGGAACCTTTAAAGATTTTCAGCATTCTGACAGTGGAAAGGATCTGTCCTTTTGTTTCTGGGTGAGGGCCAAGAAAGCAGCAAGCCCCTGAGAGAGAAGGGTGCAGTGTGGCAGCTGCAAAGTAAAAATGGCAGTTGGGCCCCTCTTGGCAAAGAATATCTGAGATAGTTTCCAGAGTGATATGCAAGATAATCTGAGAGTTTTATTTTATGGCAATTGTTCTCAAGCCTAACTGTGTATTAAAATCAGCCAGAGAACATCCCCCCACCAAAAAAAAAAAAACAAAACAAAGCAAAAACAGAAACTTAGACTCCATCCTCAGAAATTCTGATTCATTTTATTCAAGGTGGAGTCTAAGGACTGAAACTTTTTACAAGTTATTTAGGTGATTCGAATGTGCAGCCTGTGATCCACTGGAAAAGAGAATGGCAAACCACTTCAGTATTCTTGCCTTGAGAACCCCATGAACAGTATGAAAAGGCAAAAAGATAGGACACTGAAAGAGGAACTCCCCAGGTCGATAGGCGCCCAGTATGCTACTGGAGATCAGTGGAGAAATAACTCCAGAAAGAATGAAGGGATGGAGCCAAAGCAAAAACAATACCCAGCTGTGGATGTGACTGGTGACAGAAGCAAGGTCCAATGCTGTAAAGAGCAATATTGCATAGGAACCTGGAATGTTAGGTCCATGAATCAAGGCAAATTGGAAGTGGTCAAACAGGAGATGGCAAGAGTGAACATCAACATTCTAGGAATCAGCAAACTAAAATGGACTGGAATGGGTGAATTTAACTCAGATGACCATTATATCTACTACTGTGGGCAGGAATCCCTTAGAAGAAATGGAGTAGCCATCATGGTCAACAAAAGAGTCCAAAATGCAACACTTGGATGTAATCTCAAAAATGGCAGAATGTTCTCTGTTCACTTACAAGGCAAACCATCCAATATCACAGTAATGCAAGTCTATGCCCCAACCAGGAATGATGAAGAAGCTAAAGTTGAATGGTTCTATGAAGACCTCCAAGACATTCTAGAACTAATACCCCCAAAATATGTCCTTTACATTATAGGGGACTGGAATTCAAATGTAGGAAGTCAAGAAACACCTGGGGTAACAGGCAAATTTGGCCTTGGAGTACAGAATGAAGCAGGGCAAAGGCTAATAGAGTTTTGCCAAGAGAACACACTGGTCATAGCAAACACCCTCTTGCAACAGCACAAGAGAAGACTCTACACATGGACATCACCAGATGGCCAATACCAAAATCAGATTGATTATATTCTTTGCAGCCAAAGATGGAGAAGCTCTATACAGTCAGCAAAAGCAAGACCAGGAGCTGACTGTGGCTCAGATCATGAACTCCTTATTGCCAAATTCAGACTTAAATTGAAGAAAGTAGGGAAGACCACTAGACTATTCAGGTATGACCTCAATCAATTCCCTTATGATTATACAGTGGAAGTGACAAATAGATTCAAGGGATTAGGTCTGACGGACAGAGTGCCTGAAGAACTATGGACGGAGGTTCATGACATTATACAGGAGACAGGGATCAAGACCATCCCCAAGAAAAAGAAATGCAAAAAGGCAAAATGGCTGTCTGAGGAGGCCTTAAAAATAGTTGTGAAAAGAAGAGAAGTGAAAAGCAAAGGAGAAAAGGAAAGATATACCCATTTGAATGCAGAGTTCCAAAGAATAGCAAGGAGAGAGAAGAAAGACTTCCTTAGTGATCAGTGAAAGAAATAGAGGAAAACAATAGAATGGGAAAGACTAGAGATCTCTTTGAGAAAATTAGAGATACCAAGGGAACATTTCATGGAAAGATGGGCTCGATAAAGGACAGAAATGGTATGGACCTAACAGAAGCAGAAGATATTAAGTAGAGGCAGCAACAATACACAGAAGAACTATACAAAAAATCTTCACAACCCAGATAATCACGATGGTGTGATCACGCACCTAGAGCCAGACATCCTAGAATGTGAAGTCAAGTGGGCCTTAGAAAGCATCACTAGGAACAAGGCTAGTGGAGGTGATGCAATTCCAGTGGAGCTATTTCAAATCCTGAAAGATGATGCTGTGAAAGTGCTGCACTCAATATGCCAGCAAATTTGGAAAACTCAGCAGTGGCCACAGGACTGGAAAAGGTCAGTTTTTGCCAGGGTCCAGCCCCGGTGGATCCAGGGTAATTCAAAGCGGGGACGGAGTTGGCGAGGAGAGATTTATTTATTTAGAGATATAAAGAGAGATTAGGAAAGAATACTGTAGTAGGAAAATTAGTGGAGAAAAGATGCTGAATAACTTGGTTTATGCGCAAAACCAATAAAACCCCAAGACAAAGGGTTTGCACCACCTACGTAGGCCACAGGCGTCTTCCTGGTGTCCCGGAAGAGCGGAGACACAAAGCGCCTCCCCATTCAGATCTTAGAAGCCCAGGCAAAATTAGTAGGCACAGTGAGCTTCTATGCTCCAGATGGGAATTCAGCCTGAAAAGGGAGAATAAGAAAAGAACGACATGGGGGAGCCATGCATTGGTGCAAGACCCAAGACCCACAACTTTATTTTCAAAGGCAGCTTATATACCCCAAGTTGTACATAAAGAAATAATGAAATATGCAGAGTTATGCAGGGGCAGCACTCCTGACCCTTATTGAGACTGGGCTTTCTTTTTGCATATCCTCCCGTATACAAAAGATCTTAGATGGTTTTACATCATCTTCTGGCCAGGGGGCCTGTTAACATTTTTATGGCTCTCTTCCTAGATAAATGTCTATGAACCAGGAAACTCATTTTCTCTTGAAGTGTTTTTTCTTTAATCTGCATCACCCTCAAAGTACTAAATAAAGTTACATTCCTGTAGAACAAAGGTGCAGTGGGTTATAACAAAGAAAGTATTTAACTCAAAGATCTAATGTTGCTAATGCCAGGGCTACTACCTGTTTTTTCTACATATCAACTATATCAACAAATAAAAGATATGAAAACTTGGCAGCAAGTATTGGCTCAAGAATGAAACCCTTAATCAGTCCTATTCTAATGATTTTGACTCCTCAGAAGCCCTTACATTCCTAGGATGTTTTAAGCTTCCTGTGCTTCTCATGGTCGGGAGGCTGTAAACAATCACATGCACAGCTGTAAGAGTCCACACAAACCTGTCAGGCAGGCTAGAAAGCCATCAGAGGGGTTTTTGGATTGAAACACTCTTATTATGCCCAGGAGACTTATTAACTAAAAGCTCTAAATTAACTTTTTCCAGAAAAAGGTGATGGGGGGACAGCCCCCTGTTAATATCAGAGGAGCTGGTGGAAAGCATAACACAGTAAAGCAGGCAGACTCTGGTTTGGGGGGTAGATGCTTGAGAAAGTCCAGGGGGACCCCTGAGGCCTGATCCCGCCTTTGCATTTGTCAGGCCCCCTTCCTCATGACCTTTGCCACGGGTGGGATTCCCAGCAAGTTTTCATTCCAATCCCAAAGAAAGGCAATGCCAAAGAATGCTCAGACTACTGCACAATTGTACTCATCTCACACGCTAGTAAAGTAATGCTCAAAATTCTTCAAGCCAGGCTTCAACAGTACATGAACGGTGAACTTCCAGATGCTCAAGCTGGATTTAGAAAAGGCAGAGGACCCAGAGATCAAATTGCCAACATCCGTTGGCTCATTAAAAAATTGAGAGTTCCAGGAAAACATCTATTTCTGCTTTATTGACTATGCCAAAACCTTTGACTGTGTGGATCACCACAAACTATGGAAAATTCTTAAAGAGATGGGAATGTCAGACCACCTGACCTGCCTGTTGAGAAATCTGTATGCAGGTCTGGAAGCAGCAGTTAGAACTGGACATGGAACAACAGACTGGTTCCAAATAGGAAAAGGAGTACGTCAAGGATGTATATTGTCACCCTGCTTATTTAACTTATATGCAGAGTACATCATGAGAAACGCTGGGCTGGAGGAATCACAAGCTGGAATCAAGATTGCCGGGAGAAATACCAGTAACCTCAGATACGCATATGACACCACCCTTATGGCAGAAAGTGAAGAGGAACTAAAAAGCCTCTTGATGAAAGTGAAAGAGGAGAGTGATAAAGTTGGCTTAAAGCTCAGCATTCAGAAAACTATGATCATGGCATCTGGTCCCATCTCTTCATGGGAAATAGATGGGGTAACAGTGGAAACAGTGTCAGGCTTTATTTTGGGGGGCTCCAAAACCAGTGTAGATGGTGACTGCAGCCATTAAATTAAAAGACATTTACTCCTTGGAAGAAAAGTTATGACCCACCTAGACGACTTATTAAAAAGCAGAGATTACTTTGCCAACAAAGGTCCATCTAGTCAAGGCTGTGGTTTTTCCAGTAGTCACGTATGGGTGTGCGAGTTGGACCATAAAGAAAGCTGAGCACCAAAGAGTTGATGCTTTTGAACTGTGGTATTGGAGAAGACCCTTGAGAGTCCCTTGGACTGCAAGGAGATCCAACCAGTCCATCCTAAAGGAGATCAGTCCTGACTATTCATTGGAAGGACTGCTGTTGAAGCTGAAACTCCAGTACTTTGGCCACCTGATGCAAAGGACTGACTCATTTGAAAAGACCTTGATGCTGGGAAAGATTTAAGGCGAGAGGAGAAGGGGACGACAGAGGATGAGATGGTTGGATGGCATCACTGACTCAATGGACATGAGTTTTAGTAAACTCTGGGAGTTGGTGATGGACAGGGAGGCCTGGTGTGCTGCAGTCCATGCAGTCGCAGAGTCAGACACGACTGAGTGACTGAACTGACTGAACTGACTGAATGTGCAGCCCAGATTGAGAATCCATGTTTTATGACTTTGGCTTTTGCATCTTAATTAGAAAAACTATTCCTATTCAAGATGATACTTTCTAAAAAGGCAACTTGATCTTTCCTGTGTATTTGCTTTAATTTTTTGTTAAAGTAAAATCTTTAATACATCTTAAATCTATTTTTGTTGTAAGTAGTAAAAAAGAAATTCATTTTATTTTTTCCCCAGATAAGTATTTTGTTGTTCTAATATAACTTATTAAATAATCCATATCCTTATTACTGATATAAAATGTTACTCCTGTTGTTTAGTCACTCCTTGAAGTATTTTGCTCTGTTTCTATATTCTATTTTTTTATATTAATCTGTCTTTCTGCTAAGTACCTGAATCAAACTGTTTTTGTTATAATCATTTTATCATGCTTTATTTTCTGATAGAAGTAGAGAGACTTGATGTATTTTAAGATATTGACTCTTTGCATTGAACAGATATATCTTTAGGTTGATTCCAATTCTTTGCACTCTTTAGTGGAGTTTTAAAATTTGTTCAATAGAGATTTTCTACTACAAATAGGTTAAAAAAAAGATTTTGAATATTGAATCACTATGTTGTGCACCTGAAACTAATATAACATTGTTAATCAACTCAAATTAAAAAAAAAAAAGATTTTTAAAGAACCAGATCAGCTCAACATTTAACTAAAATTAACTTTGAGCCAGAGGCCAAAAGAAAATAGCCTATGTAACTTAGCCTTGAGCATAAATGATGAAAATGAGTGTTTGACTTGTATAATTTCTTAGAATAGAATGCTTCTTTATTATCTGGCCTAATTAACAAATATGTGCTACTTTATCAAGAATTTCAGTATATCATATACAGAGTAGTAATTTTCAAAACATAATAAAATACTAAATGTTAAACCAATAAAACAAAACAAATTTTTTTCAAAGACTCAGAAGCTACACACTATAGTTATTAATGGAAAGTTTAAATGAGAAAATGTCAGATGAAAATGACTTTTCAGAAAGCAGGGACTCCCCACAAAGACTCAGGATGAAAGTTGCTCAGTTTTACCAGCTTTAGTGAAAGATAAAAGTCCTAGACTAGAACTTGCCAGCCATGAGATTACAGAGAAACTTGAATTTCTAAAATAAATGATGGGATGAATTCATCTGAAGACCTAAATGCTCTAATATATTCTATAGTTTTAAATATTTAGAACTGACTGATTTGTATCAATTTGCAAGGAGTCCGTCTTTCATATCCCAAGTTGTACAAAAGGAATTTCTACTCTAGTTGTGTTTCAGTTTAAGGCTTTTAATCTTTTAAATAAGTAGCATTTTTAAGGCAAATGGTGAAACTTCTGGAATAGAAAGAAGAAAAATCCCCACATAAACTTTAGAAATGCTACTTGGATATGCATATGGAAGTCAGTGGGAATAAAATTGTAAAAAGATAGCTATGACTGAGCAATGCTTTTGATGTAACATAGTCAGGAGAAATTGAAATATTCATAGCTACTATGTGTATGTGTATATATATATTTTTATATGCATATATATGCACATTTGTACCTATGTATATGCACATATTCAATATCTGTAATTAGGTTAGAGCATTCTTTTCTTTGGGACATAAATAGCCAGGGATGAATCTTAGAGTAACATTTCTGGGGCTATATCACTAGTAAATATTGGCCTACCTGACTGTAGAAACTTAACTTTAAACAACTTCCATAGTGAATAAAACACTGTTGAAGTCATTGTTTTATCTTCCTTCCCCTACCTCCTCCCCCCAGCCCAACCCCAAGTATGTTTCATCATGGATAATAATAAGTTTATGTGAGGATAGATTCTAAGAGGATTAGGTACATAGAGATGCTGTAGAAGTGTAGTCTCAACATCCTTTTCCTCTGTGATCGGTTCTACTGTCATTCGGTTCAGTTAGTTCAGCTCAGTTGCTCAGTCGTGTCCGACTCTTTGTGACCCCATGAATCGCAGCACGCCAGGCCTCCCTGTCCATCACCAACTCCTGGAGTTCACTCAGACTCACGTCCATCGAGTCCGTGATGCCATCCAGCCATCTCATCCTCTGTCGTCCCCTTCTGCTCCTGCCCCCAATCCCTCCCAGCATCAGAGTCTTTTCCAATGAGTCAACTCTTCGCATGAGGTGGCCAAAGTACTGGAGTTTCAGCTTTAGCATCATTCCTTCCAAAGAAATCCCAGGGTTGATCTCCTTCAGAATGGACTGGTTGGATCTCCTTGCAGTCCAAGGGACTCTCAAGAGTCTTCTCCAACACCACAGTTCAAAAGCATCAATTCTTCGGCGCTCAGCCTTCTTCACAGTCCAACTCTCACATCCATACATGACCACTGGAAAAACCATAGCCTTGACTAGACGGACCTTTGTTGACAAAGTAATGTCTCTGCTTTTGAATATGCTATCTAGGTTGGTCATAACTTTTCTTCCAAGGAGTAAGCGTCTTTTAATTTCATGGCTGCAGTCACCATCTGCAGTGATTTTGGAGCCCATGCAAAAGAAAAAGAGTAGCACCCCTCCCTTAAAAATATTGCAGCTGTCTGTTTACTTCTGAGTACCTAATTGCAGAGTGCTGAAAACTGGTCACATGGTTTGGAAATCGAAGGTTGACCACTGAGACCTAGCCGCTGCTCTTGGGCAATACCTGGGTCCTACCAGCAGCTTCCTCTCTTCTTCTAAGACAGACTCAATCATTGTTCACACTTGGTTTCTGGGCAAACAAAAATCAACTGATTCTCCTCTGTGTGCCAGACAGTATCAAGAGAATACTGAAGCATTTCAACTAGTACATTTTTTTTTGCCTTCAATGTGAAGAGCAGGGTAAATTCCCAGGAAGTGTTTAATTTATCCCTTTGACAGTGTGTATTTGCATTTTGACCACAAAATGACTAAGCTATTTATAGGTATGCATATAGTACATAATTATGATTTGGTTTTATATTCTCAATACTGTCATAACACTAAAACATATTACGATTACCTTTGTGGATCATCTTTTTATATTTCCAGTAAGAAGATTAAAATATCCTTTAATATTTATAGTTCAGCATCTGTAACTTTGCTATTTTATTTCTGCCAATTTGGGGCACAGGGGTCCATAAGCCTAACATAATTTAAAGAGCTTTCCTCCTTTTAATTTTCATCAGGCAAACCAGACTCAAAAGATTAAAAAATATAAAAACATTTCAATGAGGTCACACATAGGAATAAAGGTCATCTAAATTTTCTTACTGTCAAACATTTGGGTGGCTTGGAGGTATTATAAATGTGAAATGGAAAGTTTATTCTTCTTCCTGGTGTATAAGAGCATGACTTGCTACGTAATTTGTGAAATTACAGGGCCCTTTGTTAAAAAATTATTAAGAATTTCAAGACAGCTACAACAGAACATTAAACCAATGATGGAGAAACAGAACTTGCCACCCCAAAATATGCTTCTTTGGCATAAGGATTATATTCAGGTGGTTATTTTCAATTAACAGCAGACACAGTAGAAGCACTGAAGCCAAGTAGAAATTACAATGATGTGTTAATTTCTACTGTGTAGCAAAATGATTCAGCCATACATATACCTATATATTCTCTTTCATATTCTTTTCCATTATGGTTTATTGCAGAATATTGAATATAGTTCCCTGTGCTATGCCATAGGACGTTATTGTTCATCTATGCCTTATATTCTGTACCCCAACACCACCAAATTGTTTATAGTTTTCTCCACACGCCATTGCACTGAATTTTACTTTTATGTCTTTATTTTATCTGTTCTCTGAAGTGAAGCCTCCTCTCTCTCTTTTGCCTATCAATGCTTGATGATCTCTTAGAAAACTTCCCTAACAACCTCTTCCTCCAGCTGGCTCTAGGGTCCGCTTTGGCCTCCTGCTGCTTCCTAAACTTAACCTCAATCATTAACTTACTGCCTGTAACAGCACCTATGGTGTCATGCTTATAAAATCGAACAGAATCCCCACGGGCAATATCTTTTATTTGGTTGAAATCCCAATGTTTTTTTCTTGCAAAAATTGTCTTTTCCTCTTCCAGACACCAAAATATTCACTGGAAGAAGGCTAGAAAATAACTGTTTAAATAAAAGTGTTGATTGAAGAATTGGTATGATAAAATCCTGTAAAAAGTAAAATTCAGTGCAAACCAGGGGTACCACGGGATGCTATGATAAGTCTGCTTCGTCTATGAGTTATCTCATATGCCTTAGGTTTGTTGGTAAGCTTTAGGAGTATTTTATATTATATGCAATCAAAACAAAAGAGACTGTTTAATTTTGGTGTTTTTACATCTCTGGGTGAAGCAGAGATCACTTGAAACTAAGGCAAGTCCCTGGTTACATAAGAACCTGGGAGACAGGGAGATCTATGATTCCTGCCTATTGTTCTGATATTCAACATTTGGAATATTATTTAATATTACAAAAAAAATTTCTATTCCTAACTATTTTTTGACAACTGAGTCTCATCATAGGCTCATTTCCTCCAGTTAGTCAAAGTGATTACAGCAGCATGGCTCAGTTTTAGGGATTATAGTCCACAGAGGGTAGAATAGAGTTAGAACTTTCAACACCTAATTTTAGATATATCAATTTTAAAAATTATTTTTGCTTTTGTTTTGTTTATTTTAGAATCCACTAAGTTCTGTAAAACAGTATCTATATCTACCGCAGAGGAAAAGTATGCTTTTTTCCTTTTAATTTTTTCATCATGTTTGTATTTAATTTTATAAATGCACTACCTTCAAAATGAAGACATCCAAACAAGTTTAGGTTGAACTAAGTTAATTTCATTTGCTAATTTTATTTATTTATTTATTTATTTTAATTGAAGGATAATTTCTTTACAGAATTTTGTGGTTTTCTGTCACACATCAATGAGAATCAGCCATAGGTACAGCCATGTCCCCTCCCTCCAGAGCCTCCCTCCCATCTCCCTTCACATCCCACCCTTCTAGATTGTCACAGAGCCCCTGTTTGGGTTCCCTGCCCACTGGGTATCTATTTTACATATGGTATCATAAACTTCCATATTACTCTCTCCAAACATCTCTCCTTCTCCCTCCTCCCCTCCCCCCATGTGCATGGGTCTGTTCCCTATGTCTGTTTCTCCACTGTTGCCCTGAAAATAACTTCATCAGTACCACCTTTTTAGATTCCATATGTATGTATCAGTTCAGTTCAGCCACTCAGTGGTGTCCGAATCTTTGCAACCCCATGGACTGTAGCACACCAGGCCTCCCTATCCATCACCAACTCCTAGAGCTTCCTCAAGCTCATGTCCATCAAGTCAGCAATGCCATCCAACCATCTCATCCTCTGTCATCCCCTTCTCCACCTGCCTTCAATCTTTCCCAGCATCAGGATCTTTTCCAGTGAGTCAGTTCTTCTCATCAGGTGGCCAAAGTATTGGAGCTTCAGTTTCAGCATCAGTCCTTCCGATGAACACCCAGGACTGATTTCCTTTAGGATAGACTGGTTGGATCTCCTTGCAGTCCAAGGGACTCTCAAGAGTCTTCTCTAACACCACAGTTCAAAAGCACCAACTCTTTGGTGCTCAGCTTTCTTTAGTCCAACTTGCACATCCATACATGACTACTGGAAAAACCATAGCTTTGACTCGATGGACCTTTGTCGGCAAAGTAATGTCTCTGCTTTTTAAAATGCTGTCTAGGTTGGTCATAACTTTTCTTCCAAGGAGCAAGTGTCTTTTAATTTCAAGGCTGCAGTCACCATCTGCACTGATTTTGGAGCCCCAAAGGATAAAGTCTGTCACAGTTTCCACTGTTTCCCCATCTATTTGCTGGGGAGTGATGGGAACAGATACCATGATCTTAGTTTTTTGAATGCTGAGTTTTAAGCCAGCTTTTTCACTCTCCTCTTTCACTTTCATCAAGAGGCTCTTCAGTTCCTCTTCACTTTCTGCCATAAGGGTGGTGTCATCTGCATATCTGAGGTTTGATATTTCTCCCAGTGATCTTGATTCCAGCTTGTACTTCATCCAGCCTGACATTTCACATGATATACTCTGCATGTAAGTTAGATAAACAGGGTGACAATATACAGCCTTGACGTACTCCTCTCCCAATTTGGAACCAGCCTGTTGTTCCATGTCCAGTTCTAACTGTTGCTTCTTGACCCGCATGCAGATTTCTCAGGAGGCAGGTAAGTTGGTCCCATCTCTTTAAGAATTTTCCAGAGTTTATTGTGGTCCACACAGTCAAAGGCTATAGTGTAGTCAATAAAGCAGAAGTAGATGTTTTTCTGGAACTCTCTTGCTTTTTCAGTGATCTAACGGATATTGGCAATTTGATCTCTGGTTCCTCTGCCTTTTCTAAATCCAGCTTGAACATCTGGAAGTTCTTGGTTTGTGTACTGTTGAAACCTCTATTGGATAATTTTGAGCATTACTTTGTTAACGTGTGAGATGAGTGCAATAGTGTGGTAGTTTGAACATTCTTTGGCATTGCCTTTCTTTGGGATTGGAATGAAAACTGACCTTTTCTAGTCCTGTGGCCACTGCTGAGTTCTCCAAATTTGTTGGCTTATTGAGTATAGCACTTTTACAGCATCATCGTTTAGGATTTGAATTAGCTGAACTGAAATTCTATCACCCCCACTAGCTTTATTCGTAGTGATGCTTCCTAAGGCCCACTTGACTTCGCATTCTGGGATATCTGGTTCTAGGTGAGTGATCACATCGTGGTTATCTGGGTCATGAAGATCTTTTTTATATAGTTCTGCTGTGTATTCTTGCCACCTCTTCTTAATATCTTCTGCTTCTGTTAGGTCCATACCATTTCTGTCCTTTATTGTGCCCATGTTTGGATGAAATGTTCCCTTGGTATCTCTAATTTTCTTGAAGAGATCTCTAGTCTTTCCTATTCTATTGTTTTCCTCTATTTCTTTGCATTGATCACTGAGGAAGGCTTTCTTATTTCTCCTTGCTATTTTTTGGAATTCTGCATCCAAATGGTTGTATCTTTCCTTCTCTCCTTTGCCTTTCCCTTCTCTTCTTTTCACAGCTATTTGTGAGGCCTTCTCAGACAACCATTTTGCCATGCTCTGTTCAGTTCAGTTCCTCGGTCGTGTCTGACTCTTTGTGACCCCATGGACTGTAGCACGCCAGGCCTCCCTGTCATCACCAAGTCCCAGAGTTTACTCAAACTCTTGTCCATTGAGTCAGTAGATGCCATGCTCAATAGACCTTTAATCCAATTTTCTCTTGATGAGCAGAGCTGTGTTCCCTCCCTGTTGTTTTGCCTGAGGCCAAACTGTTGATCCATGCTTCCACTGGAAATTCCTGGATACTCACAGGTAAGTCTGACTCAGTCTCCCACTGGCCTCCAAAGTAAAATTCCCTGGGGGTTCTCAGTCCCTTTGCAGGATCCCCAGGTTGGGAATTCTGTTGTGGGTCCTGGAACTTTCTTAACAGTGTGAGAAGTTCTTTGCTATAATTTTTCTGCAGTTTCTGGATCATCTGCTGGCGGCTCTGTGGTGGGGCGACCTCCTCCAAGAGGGCTTATGCTATATGACCCAGGTCTGCTGCAGCCAGAGCCACTGTCCCTGCAGCAGGTCACTGCTGACCCGTGCCTCTGCAGGAGACACTCAAACACTCAAAAGGTACCATATTTATATTTATCTTTCTGATTTACTTCACTCTGTATAATAGGCTCTAGGTTCATCCACATCATTAGAACTGACTCAAATCTGTTCCTTTTTATGGCTGAGTAGTACTTCATTGTATATATGTACCACAGCTTCTTTATTCATTCATCTGATGGTGGACATCTAGGTTGCTTCCATGTTCTTGCTATTGTAAATAGCGCTGCAATGAACACTGGGGTACATGTGTTATTTTCAGTTTTGATTTCCTCAGGGTATATGCCTAGGACTGGGATTGCTGGGTCATATGGTGGTTTTATTCCTAGCTTTTTAAGGAATCTCCATACCGTCTTCCATAGTGGCTGTATCAGTTTACATTCCCACCAGCAATGCAAGAGGGTTCCGTTTTCTCCACATCCTCTCCAGCACTTATTGTTTGTAGACTTTCTGATGATAACCATTCTGACTGGTCTGAGGTGCTATCTCATTGTAGTTTTGATTTGCATTTCTCTAATAATGAGTGATGTTGAGCATCTTTTCATATAAAGGTGAAAAGCCATCTTTGTTAGCCATCTGTATGTCTTCTTTGGAGAAGTGTCTTTTTAGGTCTTTTTCCCACTTTTTGATTGGGCTGTTTGTTTTTCTGGTATTGAGCTGTATGAGCTGCTTGTGTATTTTGGAAATTAATTGTTTCATTTGCTTTTATTTTCTCTTTTATTGTTCTTATTTGCTAATTTCTTGAACATTTTCACGACACACCTTGAGTGAGTTGGAGAAAAACAGAGATTCGAAAACTCGAGACTAATAATCATTAAGTCTGCTTATTAGATAAAGCAAAGGTTCTACTAGAAAGTTTTATAGATCATTTGGCTTTCCTTGAAAACAGCAAATGGACACAGCCTGTTCCTCTGATGTCAGTCAGGCAATAGGCACATCTGTATATCTTTATCGCAAATGGGACCGAGTAACAGGACAATACAAATAAGTGCGTTGATGATGAATCAGCAGCATGATAGTCAAAAACAAAGAACTGTATCTTTTGTAGGGCTATAGTTAGTTGTTTTGGATATTTGTGGCATAATATTAAGAAGGGACTTAGCAACCGAACAGCGTCACATACGGTAATTTTGGTAAAACATGAGGTACAAATAATCCCTTAACAAAAGACAAGCAACACCTGGTGTTTATGAGTAGAACATGAAATTATACATAATTTCCTGTTGGGATTCTTTGGTTATAACCAAATTAAATGTTCTGTTTAGAACCTTTGTGTTTTATGTGTGTTGAGGGGGAGTGAGGGTCCTTGGCAAGAAGGAGGGTTTCCTATGCAAATAGCCCAACTCTAAAGGGAAAGGGGAAAGAAAGCTAGGGAAAAGCAGAACCCAGGGAAGAAGTAAATGCATTTCTAATAGGTTACCAGTCTGAAAAATGAATCTGCCTTAATTTGCTGTTTGATACATTTTAAAATTAAGGTATCTGAAGAAGATTTTGCCCCTAAGATAAGACTATCACATTTAGAGACTCAACCTTAGAGAGCAAACTTATGGCTGCTGGGGGAGGGGGGTGGTGGGGAGGAAGGATGGGGAGCAGGGATAGTTAGGGAGTTTGATATGGACATGTCCACACTGCTATATTTAAAATGGATAACCATCAAGGACCTGCTGTACAGCACATGGAACTCTTTTTCAATGTTATGTGGCAGTCTGCATTTGAGGGGAGTTTGGGGGAGAATGGATACATGTATATGTATGGCAGAGTCCCTTTGCTGTTCACCTGAAACTATTACAACATTGTTTGTTAATCAGCTATACCCCAATGCAAAATAAAAAGTTTTAAAAAAAACAAAGAGCATCACATTGAAAGGTGTAGAAAAAACTTTTAACAGCAAAATCTATGTTTTAGAAAAAAAAGATAACTTGATAAAATATAGCTAGTATTTCTATAAACTTCATCTTTTGCTAGAATATTTTGCTTGTTTGACACAAATGTTAAATTTCATTAAGACAAACTCTGTGGAACTAAAAATTATTTTGCTCTCTATCAATCTACTTTCCTCAATATTTTGTAACAGCTATACATGTTAGAACTTATTTTACTGCATGAGGTGGAAGCATTGACTTTTAGCAGTGATCTGGGAAGAAAGGAATTGATGAAGAAAAGCAGTGTAAGCAACCACTGAAAAGAAAAGATAAACAGTATCCATGTGAAGTAAGAAAGAAAAACAAGTATCTTATATTAAGGCCTATATATGGAGATCTAGAAAAATGGTTCAGATGAACCTATTTGCAGGCAGGAATAGAGAACGGACATGTGGGCATGGGCGTGGGGAGAAGGGGAGAGTGAGACTAACTGAGAGAGTAGCACTGACACAGATACACTGCCGTGTGTAAAGCAGATAGCTAGTGGGAAGCTGCTGTATAGCACAGGATGCTCTGTGATGACTGAGAGGGGTGGGATGGGAGGGTAGGAGGGAGCCTCAAGAGTGAGGGGATATATGTATACTATGACTGATTCACGTTGTTGCACAGCAGAAACTAACAACATTGTAAAGCATTTATCCTCCAATTAAAAAATAAATAAAAGAAATGACAACGTTATTGCTGAAAAAAAAAAAAGATAGATAGTGGCAGAGCAACAGAACGACTATGCAGGGTGTCAGAGGACTTGTGCTTTTATGATACACAGTTAAGGGACTCGCAGGAGCATCAACTATGCAAGTCATTATGTGTCATTAAGTCTGTTGCTTGATAAAATGATGCCATAATGAGGTGAGGTTTATAGAAAAAAGGGAAAGGACAAAATCTAGCTGGTATAGAAGGCAAAAATCTTCAGGAGGAAAAAATAGGAGGATCTGGCTAATGGGCAAGACTCAGCCCACCAATCTTGCCCCTCTTCAGTTACTTAATGAGCTATGTACAATTTGGCAATTTTATGACTTCCACTACATAGTTTTGATGGGATGTTATCCAAATAGGGATAATTCCCATTGTTGGCAAATAGTATCTCATGTGGCTTCCCTGGTAACTCAGCTGGTAAAGAATCCGCCTGAAATAGAGGAGACCCTGGCTTGATCCCTGGGTCGGGAAGATCCCCTGCAGAAGGAATAGGCTACCCACTTCAGTATTATTTGGCTTCCCTGGTGGCTCAGTAGTAAAGAATCCACCTGCAATGCGGGAGACCTGGGTTCAATCCCTGGGTTGAGAAGATCCCCTGGAGGAGTACATGGCAACCCATGCCAGTATTCTTGCCTGGAGAATCCCCATGGACAAAGGAGCCTGTTGGGCTACAGTGTATAGGGTCACAAAGAATCAGACACAACTGAGCGACTGAACACACACACAGTGGCTGACTGGCCATTTTCAGTCAGCACAATGAATGGATCACCCACTAGGAAAATTGAATTACTGAAGGGAGATACTCAGCCCTCTTTACTGAACACTTGTACTCAGAAGCTTTTCTGTTCTTGAGCTTGAAAGACACATGCTATCATACATAGCAGTGCTGCTGTGTTGGAACCAAAGCAAATTAATTATGCCTGCCCCCACTGCATGCCAGTTGCTACCCTTGGTGTAGTTTAGCTTTAGATTTGTGAGCAAAGTTTTTGACAGATGGCCTTTTGAAACCCTATTTCCTTGCCTGAAGAGGAGCTGCTAATCTAGTCTTGCATTTGTTTCTCTATTTTATATACTGTTTTTAAACATCTCAGGCACTGTTCTATATGCTTTGCAAATATTCACTCGTTTAATCCTTATAAGGACCTACAGGTAGAGTGTATCATTATCCTTATTTTGCAGATGGGGAAAGTAAAGCACAGAGAAGGTAAGTAACTTCCTCAAGGTCACATAACTAGTAAGTCATGAAGCCAGGATTTGAACTCAGAAAGTCAAGTTCCAGATTACCAGCCTAACCACTGTGTCCACTGCCCTTTACCTGTCTCTTCATTCCTTTACTTTCTCTCTTTCACTACCATGTTTGATGGCGATGTTCTGCCTTTATTATTTCAGATGGGGCAATTTTGTCAGCGTGTTTGCTCTTGACTTTTGGGCAGACTGGAAAGGGGGAGGTGAGATGTGAGAGTGCCGGAGATGGGTGCACATGAAACTGGAAGGCTGGGAAGAGCCACAGTCACCATGTAGCCATTGCAGCAGCTTTTCTTTCGCAGATTTCTCTTCAGTGTGGAGTCAGAGGCCTGGATTCAAATCCTAGTACCATCACTTATCGACTCTGGGGCCTTGCCTTTATTGCTTCTGTCTTCATTTCACAGACTCCTTTTCTACAAATTGGAAATTGATTGTAGTGCTTACCCTGAAGGCTTGTTGTGGGGATTGCATGAAACAGTCTTGATACATAATAACTGCTCAGTAAACATTAGCCAGAATAGTGATTATTATGATAGCTATATCAATTTCAGGCATGACTTGTCATGTAAGACACAAGCATCAGAGAATAGGTTGTGTTTAGCTTTCAGCTGAGGCCACACTCAGGACAAATTTTTCTAGAAAAAGTTGGCATCTGATAGTAGTTTACTGCTAAGGGAAATGGAAGATATATATGTAATCTTAGGAGAAGGACTACTCTGCTTCTATATTTTAATTGTGAAAGGTCTCTCTCTAACATATTGACTTGGGGAATAAGGAATAATATTTGAAATTAACATTGCAAATTGAGTCTCAAAAATGCCTGACACATAGTAGGTACTCAACAAATGTTACCTTCTACTTATATCCTATACCCCACAACCCTTACTTGTCACTCTTTATTTCTCACATCTCCAGACCTTGGCTCTAGTGAAGCCACAGTGACTGCATTCTTGTTCTCACTCTATGTCTTTGCTCACCTTAGTATTCCTGTGTGGAATGCCCTCAACTCTTCTTTCCATGCTTCTAAGTCCTACACATACTCCAAGAGCCTAGTCAAATATGAGGTCCTCCCTGAAGCATTTCTGAGCCACATGAGCCTGTGTAAGGGTGAAGGTAAATTGAGAGAAGGCACTGTGAAAGCAGGAACCAATTTACTGCCTTCCAGAGCCCCCAGTTTCAGTTGTCTTTCCTGAAGAAAACAGATGACAGTACCTCAACAGTGAACCCAGTGGAACTTAAGGCAGAGTGATTCAAAAATAGATTGTGTCCTCCCCCTGAAGACTCTTGATAGTAGTTTCTCAGTGTCCTTCACGCTTTAGAATCAGTGCTGGGGAAGAGAAGGGAGGGAGCTTAGAAGTAGATTGGGATTTGGTTCTAGTACCAAATTTGATGATGAAGTCACAGGATGGGAGTGCATTTACCTGACACCATCTAGAATAAATTGATTGCCAGAGATTAAGCTGGAAGTCTGGAATCACCAGGCTGAATCTGGTGGCTCAGATGGTAAAGAAGCTGCCTGCAATTCAGGAGACCCAGGTTCGATCCCTGGGTCAGGAAAATCCCCTGGAGAAGGGAATGGCAACCCACTCCAGTATTCTTGCCTAGAGAATTCCATAGACAGAGGAGCCTGGCAGGCTACAGTCCATGGAGTCACAAAGAGTCAGACATGACTAAATGACTAATACCTTCATGAGAATCATAAATCACAATAGACTCTACAAAAAATACTCTTGCTCATGGGAATTTTGAAGACTGTGAAACTGAAACGCCATGCCTGTTACCAATCAGATGCTTTTCAGGTATAAAATTTGTTCAGAAAACTTTTCTAAAACTTGGAAATTAGATAAAAGGATAACTATGTATCCTTTCAGTGACATACAGGAGCTTTTTCTACAGGCCCATCTAAGGATTATTGAATTCTAGAAGGAAATATACCTTTGTTTGATATACTATTTGCTCTTGACTGAGGCCTAGCCTCTGAGAGATTATATGATAACTTCACATTTTTTTGGTCTGATTCAGATGTAAATGAAGTGATGGAACCAAATGCCATGATCTTAGTTTTTTGAATGTTGAGTTTTAAGCCAGCTTTTTCACTCTCTTCTTTCACTTTCATCAAGTGAGGCTTGATGAAAGAGCCAAGAGGCTTTTTATTTCCTCTTCACTTTCTGCCATAATGGTGATGTCATCTTCATATCTGAGATTATTGGTATTTCTCCCTGCAATCTTGCTTCCAGCTTGTGCTTCATTCAGTCCAGCCTAGCATTTTGCATAATGTACTCTGCATATAAGTTAAATAAGCAGGGTGACAATATATAGCCTTGATGTACTCTTTCCCAATTTGGAAATAGTCTGTTGTTCCATGTCCAGTTCTAACTGTTGCTTCTTGACCTGCATACAGATTTCTCAGGAGGCAGGTCAGGTGGTCTGGTATTCCCATCTCTTGAAGAATTTCCCAGAGTTTGTTGTGATCCACACAGTCAAAGGCTTTAGCATAGTCAATGAGGCAGAAGTAGATGTTTTTCTGGAATTCTCTTGCTTTTTTTATGATCCAGTGCATGTTGGCAATTTTATCTCTGATTCCTCTGCCCTTTCTAAATCCAGCTTGAACATCTGGAAGTTCTTGGTCCCATCACTTCATGGCAAATAGATGGAGAAACAACAGAAATAGTGACAAACTTTATTTTCTTGGGCTCCAAAATCACCGCAGATGGTGACTGCAGCCATGAAATTAAGACACCTGCTTCTTAGTAGAAAAGCTATGACAAAGCTGGACAGCATATTGAAAAGCAGAGACATTACTGACAAAGGTCCATCTAGTCAAATCTATGGTTTCTCCAGTAGTCATGTATGGATGTGAGAGTTGGACCATAAAGAAAGCTGGGTGCCGAAGAATTGATGCTTTTAAACTGTGGTGTCGGAGGAGACTGTTGAGAGATCCTTGGACGGCAAGGAAATCAAACCAGTCAATCCTAAAGGAAATCAGTCCTGAATATTCATTGGAAGGACTGATGCTGAAGCTGAAGCTCCAATACTTTGCCCACCTAATGTGAAGAACTGACTCATTGGAAAAGACTGATGCTGGGAAAGACTGAAGGCAAGAGGAGAAGGGGACAACAGAGGGTGAGATGATTGGATGGCGTCACCGACACAATGGACGTGAGTTTGATCAAGCTCCAGGAATTGGTGATGGACAGGGAAGCCTGGAGTGCTGCAGTCCATAGGGTTGCAAAGAGTCGAACATGACTGAATGACTGAACTGAACTGAGATGTATGTAAATAATTTCTGTCCAGTAAAATAGATGGTTACATTTTAGTTGCTCTGTAGGAGAAAGTACTTTTATATCAAATTTTATAATCCCATTCCTACATTCTTTCTTTCCGTTCTTATATATATTCAGATTATCTCATATTATCTCTCACATTATCCTTTGAACCTGCTTTATTTTCTGATTAATGAGAGAAATAATCTGTGATACGTGCTCACTTTATATGAGTCACGTTTTTAACGTTTAAAGTATACATTATGGAGGAGTACTGAGGCCTTTGAGAAAGAATTTTAAAAATAAGACTCAACATGAAAGTCTTTTTCTTCTTTAGCAAATTTGGAAGATTTAGAGGTAAACAGCCAGAGCACCTAGTCACTGATGATAGACAGTAGGTCCAAACAGTGCTGTTCTGAATGATGCAAATGTGAACATCAGAAAGATGTACTAGGGCTGAGATGTTACATGACCAAGAGCTGACCTGAGCGATTCGCCAGCCAGATGCTTCCTCCCCCACCCCCACAACCTTTAGTTTGGGTTCTTTTAGCTTTAAAGTCTGTGTCAGTTTTGAATTTAAAATAGACTATTACTTGACAGTTCTAACCTAACAGAAACTCAGGAAAAAAGATTAAGATGAAAATACTCTAGCTCTTTTATTTTGCTTTTAGTATAACTGATAATTTTTAACACTCCTGGATTCCTTTCATTGTTTGCCATGTATCCATAGGCATACATAAAGGTTAAAAACTTACTTTGAGATACTACTTTCTTTTGCTTTGAGAGATTTGACAGTTTCTGATCATATCTTTCCTTGCAAATGTTTGGAAGAAGCATTAGTGTTCCCCATAACTGAGATATGTCGGAGTTTGGGGCCTAGAACCAGTAGAATGTGGTGGTGGAAAGTACAGGTTCACTGTGTATACTGTCTGGGTACAAATCCCTAGATAGTCAGTAATTTAACCTCACTGAGCTTCAGTTTCCTCATTTGTGAAGTGGGAACAATAATAGAGGACTCAACAGAATCCTTCTGAGGTGCTCGGCAAATAGTGAGCATTCAGATAATGGGAGCTATTATTATTTTGAAGATGGGAAACCTGTAAATGTGCAAATCTTCCCAATTTGTATGTGGTTCACCTTTTGGGTTTCTCGTTAATTATTTCCTTTCTTTCTCCTCCTTACCCAGTAGCACCATAGTGAGAAATTAAGATAATTTTAATACTCAGTAGTGTGCCCGGAGAAGGCAATGGCACCCCACTCCAGTACTGTTGCCTGGAAAATCCCATGGATGGAGGAGCCTGGTGGGCTGCCATCTATGGGGTCACACAGAGTTGGACATGGCTAAAGTGACTTAGCAGGAGCAGCAGCAGCAGTGTGTATCTAATAAAGTTTTTTGCCCTATTTTCTTGGAAAACAAAACAAAAGTCAGAAAGGTTAAACATTTCATATTTCTGAAAGAGAAGATTGATTAAATTTCCTTATTTCCCAGGAACGTATTTATATTTTTTCCCCCTTGTGGACAGCAGTGCTCCTTCTACTAAGATTTTAAGAAGAGGTGGCAAGAATACACAGAAAAACTATACATAAAAGATATTAATGACCCAAATAACCACGATGGTGTGATCACTCACCTAGAGCCAGACATCCTGGGGTCCGAAGTCAGGTGGACCTTAGGAAGCATGACTATGAACAAAGTTAGTGGAGGTGATGCAATTCCAGTTGAGCTATTTCAAATCCTAAAAGATGATGCTATTAAAGTGCTGCGCTCAACATGCCAACAAATTTGGAAAACTCAGCAGTGGCCACAGGACTGGAAAAGGTCAGTGTTCATTCCAACCCCAAAGAAAGGCAATGCCAAAGAATGTTCAAACTGCCGCATAATTGCACTTGTCTTACACACTAGCAAAATAATCCTCAAAATTGTCTAAGCGAGGCTTCAACCATATATGAACTGAGAACTTCCAGATGTTCAAGCTGGATTTAGAAAAAGCAGAAGATCAAGAGACCAAATTGCCAACATCTGTTGGCTCATCAAAAAAGCATGAGAGTTCCAGAAAAACATCTACTTCTGCTTCATTGACTATGCCAAAGCCTTTGACTGTGTGGATCACAACAAACTCTGGAAAATTCTTCAAGAGATGGGAATACCAGACCACCTTACCTGCCTCCTGAGAAATCTGTATGCAGGTCAAGAAGCAATAGTTAGAACCAGACATAGAACAACAGACTGTTTCCAAATTGGAAAAGGAGTGGAGTCAAGGCTATATATTGTCACCCTGCTTATTTAACTTATATGCAGAGTACATCATGCAAAATGCCAGATTGAATGAAGCGCAAACTGGAATCAAGATTGCCAGGAAGAATATCAATAACCTCAGATACACATATGACACCACTCTTATGGCAGAAAGTGAAGAGGAACTAAAGAGCCTCTTGATGAAAGTGAAAGAGGAGAGTGAAAAAGTTGGCTTAAAGCTCAACATTCAAAAACTGAGATCATGGCATTCGGTCCCATTACTTCATGGCAAATAGATTGGGAAACAGTGGAAATAGTGACAGACTTTATTTTGGGGGGCTCCAAAACCAGTGTAGATGGTGACTGCAGCCATGAAATTAAAAGAGGCTTGCTCTTGGAAGAAAAGCTATGACCAGCCTAGACAGCATATTAAAACACAGAGACATTACTTTGCCGACAAAGGTCCATCTAGTCAAAGCTGTGATTTTTCCAGTAGTCATGTATGGATGTGCAAGTTGGACCATAAAGAAAGCTGAGCACCAGAGTTGATGCTTTTGAACTGTGGTGTTGGAGAAGACTCTTGAGAGTCCCTTGGACTGCAAGGAGATCAAACCAGTCCATTCTCCCACCTTCAGTCTTTCCCACCACCAGGGCCTTTTCCAATGAGTTGACTCTTTGCATCAGGTGGCCAAAGTATTGGAGTTTCAGCTCAGCATAAGCCTTTCCAATGAATATTCAGGACTGATTTACTTTAGGATTGACTGGTTTGATCTCCTTTGCAGTTCAAGGGACTCTCAAGAGTCTTTTCCATCACCACAGTCCAAAAGTATCAATTCTTCAGTGCTTAGCCTTCTTTATGACTCAACTCTCACATCTGTACATGACTACTAGAAAAACCATAGCTTTGACTATACTCATCTTTGTCTGCAAATGATGTTTCTGCTTTTTAATACACTGTCTAGCTTTGTCATAGCTTTTCTTCCAAGAGCAAGCGTCTTTTAATTTCATGGCTGCAGTCCAAGAAAATAAAGTCTCTCACTGTTTCCATTTTTTCCCCATCTATTTGCCATGAAGTTGTGGGACCAGATGCCATGATCTCAGTTTTTTGAATGCTGAGTCTTAAGCCAGCTTTTTCACTCTCCTCTTTCACCTTCATCAAGAGGCTCTTTAGTTCTTCTTTGCTTTCTGCTAGTAAGGTGGTGTCATCTGCATATCTGAGGTTATTAATATTTATCCCAGCAGTCTGGATTCCAGCTTGAGCTTCATCCAGCCCAGCATGTCACATGATGTACTCTGCATGTAAGTTAAATAAGCAGGGTGACAATATATAGCCTTGACAAACTCCTTCTCCAGTTTGGAACCAGTCCATTGTTCCATGTCCAGTTCTAACTGTTGCTTTTTGACCTGCATTCAGATTTCTCAGGAGGCAGGTCAGGTGGTCTGGTATTCCCATCTCTTGAAGAATTTTTCACAGTTTATTGTGATCCACACAGCCAAAGGCTCTAACGTAGTCAATGAAGGACAAGTAGATGTTTTTCTGGAATTTTCTTGCCCTTTTTTTTTTTTTTCTATGATCCAACAAGTGTTGGCAATTTGCTCTCTTGTTCCCCTGCCTTTTCTAAATCCAGCTTGACCATCTGGAAATACTCGGTTCACGTACTGTTGAAGCTTAGCTTAGAGGATTTTGACCATGAACTTGCTAGCATGTGAAATGAGTGCAATTGTGTGATAGTTTGAACATTCTTTGGTATTGCTTTTCTTTGATGTTAGAATGAAAACTGACCTTTTCCAATCCTGTAGCTACTGTTGAGTTTTCCAAATTTGTTGGCCTATTGAGTGCAACACTTTAAGAGCATCATCTTTTAGGATTTGAAGTAGCTTAGCTGGAATTCCATCACCTCCACTAGCTTTGTTTGTAGTGATGCTTCTTAAGGCCCACTTGACTTCACACTCCAGAATGTCTGACTTTAGATGTGTGACCACACCATCGTGGTTATTTGGATCATTAAGACATTTTTTTGTACATAGTAGAGCTGTATAATTGCTCTGCAATTCTGAACAAGCAGTGCTATAGTTGACCTATGCTTTGGTGAGAAAGTTGAACTGGATGGTCACATGGAAAAAAGTGTGTGTTTCTGTGTTATAGGATGACTGGAGTCTTTCAAACATAAAAATAAATTTCGACAGGATAAAATTCTGTGGGAGAAATGGAATGGAAATATGAGATGAAGGAGAAAAAGAAATATAAAAATTTTTTGTATCCTAAAAAAAAAGCAAATGGTGCTAGGTATCAAATGGTATTTGGCATATTTATAATGCTTTGGTAACTAACCTTTGTAAATATTTAAATTTGTGATGAAAAACGTGAGATGTCAACTTAAAAATGGGCGAGGAAGTTACATGGGTTTTCAAACTTCTTTTAAGTGACATGGCAGTTGAATTTTGAATATTATGACTTGTGAACGGGAGGGATCCTGACTACTTAGTCACTTTTTAATCCTTGCACTTACTGCAGTGCCCAGAATATACAAAGTTCTCAATCTCCATCTGGGGAATGAAGATGCAAGGCCAGGGATGCACTGTGAAAGGCTGTGTACTAAAGGCCCAGGGCCACAGAGAAGACTTCATCAGGACCAGTGCACTGAACTTTCCATCCTTCCAGCTTCATTTCCTCGGCTCATAAAATAACATTCTAGAAGGGTTACCTGATTCTGCCAATAGACTAAAATAATTTTAACGATGATAATTATTGTAATCACGGTATCTAACAGCAGAGAAACCCTCTATAGACATCCGCTCATTATAATCCCGGATGGGGAGTATGGCCTTTCCTTTCTATTTTTCTTGACATAGAACATTATATTAGTTTCAGGTGTGCAATACAATGATTTGATACTTGTATATACTGTGAAATGGTCACCACAATGTCTAGTTGCTATCCATTACCATTCATAGTTACAGAATTTTTTCTTCCGTTGAGAACTTTTAATATCTATTCTGCTAGCAACTTTCAAATATATTCTATAGTATTATTAACTATGGTCACTATGCTGTATATTACATCCTCAGAGCTTATTTACATCATAACTGAAAGTTTGCACATATGGACCCCCTTCATCCATTTTGCCCACCCCCACTTTTGGCAACCACCAGTCTGTTCTCTGTGGGTTTGGTTTTTTAGATTCCATGAATAAGTGAGATCATACAGTATTTGTTCTTCTCTGTCTGACCTATTTCTCTTAACATAATGCCCTCAAGATCCATTTGTGGTGACAAATGGCAATGTTTCCCTTTTTCATAGCTTAATAGTTTTCCATTGTGTTTATAGACCACACCTTTATACATTCACTTATCAAAGGACACTTAGATTGCTTCTACATCTTGTTTATTCTAGACAATGCTGCAGTGAACATAGAGGTGCAGGTATCTTTTCAAGTTAGTGTTTTGGTTTTCTTCAGATAGATACCCAGAAGTGGAACTGGGTAGCTCCATTTACATTTGGTACTTCTATTTACATTTCCTTTATTTTGGTTCTCATTGGCTATGGGCTTTCATCAAGCTGATTTCTCTGCCTCGAACAATGCTACATGGCTTGTGCAAGGGTTTATAACTTGGTGAAGAAGGTAAGGACTGGGGCGAGAAGGAGAGAAAAGGACTTTCCAGCTCAAGTATTGTTTACTCATGACTGTTGTGAGTGCAGCAGGGGGTCATTGATTTTGATCCTACCAATGACAGGTGGAATTTCCTTGTGGTTCACCCATCCATCCATTCCTTTAATAAACATATATTAAATGCTCACTTTGTGCAAGATCTTGGGATGAAGAGGTAAATAATACCCACAAGGACATTTCAGAAGAGGGAATCAGATCAGTAAGTAAATGCGTATAGGGGAGTAGAGCCTGCTTTCACTCTACAACCTCCCAGCCTAGAGATTAAATGCTTTTACTGTTTTCATCAGAAGATGGGAGAACACAGGCTCACAGCCTTCTCTTTCCTCAAATGCTCAAGTGAATCAAGAAGGGCCTCAGCATTCTCTAAAGGATGTGCTCTTCAAACATATAAGCTGAGGTATGGGGTAAAACTCAGTGGAATTAATGTGAGCCGGGTTCCTGGACTTTTTCCTTTTGCTTTCTAAGGTCAGCGAGTTTAATGTGGAATACGTGTAGGGAAAAATGAGCTTTGGACAAGAATGAAAGAAAAATTCAAATACTACCCAAGGTGGATGAAAGGAACTAGCTATGTTTTATCTTCAAAGAGGCCATATAATTGGGGTCAGGGGTTATATGGGGCAGGCATAATATGTCTGCTAGGCTCACACTTCTGTTGAGTGGCAATCTGAATCCTAATGGCATTTAACCTGATTCAGGCAACCCTGCCTCCCAGTTCATGCCTATTATCCTGCTGTAGTTTTTAACAGCATGCCCTTTTGCTCTCAAAAGTGCCCTAAGTTAGCAGTCAAGTTATACCGCCATGGTAGTAAGTCAAGAAGGGAAAGTCAAGCCCCATATCCATTCCCCATGGAGAAGTATGACCAAAATATGTTTGTTATTAAAATCTTTCATGTTAACATTTTGCTTCTGTGGGAAGCTGTAAATCTGCTGGAACTATGCAGTTCAACAAACATTGTTTCTGCGGGGCTTGTGTGAAGAGAGAAAAGGAGACAGAAAAATGAGTTGAATAGAGGACTGCTCCAGAAGAGATTATGCACTGACAGAGGTAACACATAAAGAATAATGTGAGCTTGAGACACTAAAGGCTTACATCGTTGGAACTAAAATGCTGGAGCAGAAACGGATCTGGGGCTAATCTTACCTCCGCACTTTACAACTGAGGATGCTGTTTGCCCGGGTTCACATAGCCTTTAGGTATGGAAACAGGGTCTTTGCCTGGGACTGTCCCTGTTTATGCCTATTGTCCTGGCATACCTACTAATAGTACTTACTTAAGTAGTCACTCAGTCATGTCTGACTCTCTGCGACCCCATGGACTGTAGCCTACCAGGCTCCTCCGTTCATGGGATTGTCCAGGCAAGAGTACTGGAGTGGGTTGCCATTTCCTTCTCGAAGGTATCTTCCCAACCCAGGGATCAAACCCGGGTCTTCCACATTGCAGGCAGATGCTTTACCATCTGAGCCACCAGGGAAGCTCCTACTAATAGTATCCCCCTTCAATTCAGCAATGTCCTGATTTAGATGATAAATGATATGGTTCCTCTACTGTAGGGAGCGGGATCTCTTGACTCTGAACAGTATTTCTCCACTATGGCACTATTGATATTTGGCGCTAGGTAGCTCTTCATTTCAGAGAAGACAATGGCAACCCACTCCAGTACTCTTGCCTGGAAGATCCCATGGATGGAGGAGTCTGGTGGGCTGCAGTCCATGGAGTCGCTAAGAGTCGGACACGACTGAGCCACTTCACTTTCACTTTTCACTTTCATCCATTGGAGAAGGAAATGGCAACCCACTCCAGTGTTCTTGCCTGGAGAATCCCAGGGACGGGGGAGCCTGGTGGGCTGCCGTCTCTGGGGTTGCACAGAGTCGGACACAACTGAAGCAATTTAGCAGCAGCAGCAGCAGCAGCTCTTCATTTTCAGGGGCTGTGTCCTATGCACTGAAGGATCGTAAGCAGAGTCCCATTCAAGGCCAGTAGCAGCTTATCTCCCAGCTATGACATTAAAATTGCCTCGAGACATTGCCAGATGTCCCCTGGGAGGCATAATCACCCTCGTTAAGAACATCTGCTCTAGACAGTGACCTTGACAATAGTCAGCCAGACTTTACCAGGCTGCCACAAAATGCTAAAATATAACCTATCAAGAATACATTTATTTACTTCTGTCTTTTCTGAACTCTTAATATGACAGCCTCAAGAAAATTATTCAAAGCAAATACTTTAACTGGAAAATATTTTCAAAAAGCCCTCAAATGGAATTATTGTTTCCCATGTAGATTAATGTTTTCTGTGAACAGAAACACAAAGGGTATTGAATCAGAAGTGTTGATGAACAACTGCACAACAGGTTAAACATCATATGAATTGCTATTTTAACCTGTTGCCCAAGTGAAAAATAAAAAGGAGAGAGGATAGTAAAATTAATTCTATAATACTTTGAACCTACTTTTAAAGTGATATTTCTGAGTTTTTTTTTAATAAATTGGAAGAGACTGTGCTGCCCCAAACTGAAAATTTGATACTCTTTTCACACACCCCACTTTCAACACTTCCTTCTCCTATATTCTCTCCAACTTGGCATTATTATATTAAATTTTGCTGTAATGAAAAAGACTTAACTCTTCTCAAACAAGAATAGTTTATTGAGTCAAGCAGTATATACTAAGTAGTTGCATGACAGGCTGCTCCACTGCTGGAGATGCATTGGTGATCCCTAGTCACTATCTTTTTGATGCCCAGTGTCTAATGGGAACTCATTCATGGCTAGGTGGACAGCATTGATAACATTTAGCACATGGTGGTTCTCAGACATACACACAAGCAGCAAACAAACAGCCATCTGTAAAATGAGGGTGTGATTGTAAAGGCACCTGCAAGTTCTGATCTTTTATGATGATTTAAGCAAATCCAGGGTCTGGGTAAATCTTTCTGAAGTAGCAGGATTGTCCTCTCTCTTGTTTAAATGCTAATGATACTTAGAAGACCCTACCACCAGCATCATTACCATTTTCTTCATACCTATCAGTTGGCGAGAGGGTCAAACATGTATCCACCCTTCTACTTACTGGGATTATGAAAATTAATCTAAACATGGAAGTATGTACAGAATGAAAAACTTTAAATGACATCTTGACTTAAGGACTATTATTAAAGTTAAGTCCTCTCACATTCAGAGTGATTCAGTTCAGTTCAGTTACTCAGTCGTGTCCGACTCTTTGCGACCCCATGAATTGCAGCACGCCAGGCCTCCCTGTCCATCACCAACTCCTGGAGTTCACTCAAACTCACGTCTTTCGAGTTGGTGATGCCATCCAGCCATCTCATCCTCTGTTGTCCCCTTCTCCTCCTGCCCCCAATCCCTCCCAGCATCAGAGTCTTTTCCAATGAGCCAACTCTTTGCATGAGGTGGCCAAAGTACTGGAATTTCAGCTTTAGCATCATTCCTTCCAAAGAACACCCAGGATTGATCTTTAGAATGGACTGGTTGGATCTCCTTGCAGTCCAAGGGACTCTCAAGAGTCTTCTCCAACACCACAGTTCAAAGGCATCAATTATTATTCAGCACTCAGCTTTCCTTACAGTCCAACTCTCACATCCATACATGACTACTGGAAAAACCATAGCCTTGACTAGACGGACCTTTGTTGGCAAAGTAATGTCTCTGCTTTTGAATATACTATCTAGGTTGGTCATAACTTTCCTTCCAAGGAGTAAGCATCATTGCTGCAATCACCATTAAGCTGAATAGTTGGATCTGAATCCCAGTTAGAACAGTGAGTAGAAAATATCATATGTATAAGTTTTGTGACCAGTGAATTTGAGGAATAAGAAGGAAGGGAAAAAAGCAAATGCTTTTCTCTCTAGAAAAGAGTGGCACAGGCAGAAATTGTCTTACTCTCTCCCATTACTTTACTTCCACTCTAAGGAGAAGCAGAGAGGAGCTTTGATGATGAGGGGATAGAAAGGAAAGGAGGAAGACAATTTCTGCCTGGCATAGATATTATGTTTCAGGAAATATATTTGTCTATTACTCTGCATTTCCCCTTTGTATTTAAAAAAAATCCTACCTACTCATCCTCTTAGTATCTGACCATTCTAGAAAGCTGATACACAATGATGATGCAGACTTAGCATCCTGGTGAAAGCAATACTGGGTACAGATTCTAAACATGTTATTGGTAGCCTTATCATGCTCTGAAACTGTTTACAAAGTTACCAGATATTTAAAGGAGAATGAACTGTCCAATCAGAATGAGTTGAAGTATCCTAGAACAATAATGGTAATAATATCAGCCACAGATTATAAGACTTCACTGTGTATTCCTTTTTTGATAAGTACCTTTTTACCCCTTTGGTTCCTCGGAATATTACACTGAAACATTGTAATGCATGGCAGGGCTGAAAGCATAGTGAGTATACCATTTAAGACTACATTGACTGCACTTAACAAAACTCAACTTCTAAATACCAGGTAAAGTGTGAAATCCTTTTCAAATATTGTTTTTTATCTATACAGCAACCCTGCAAGATAGTTTTTTCCCCCCAATAAGCACACAGTAGTTAACTAACTTGCCCAAGGACACCGCCTTAAAATAATAACTTTGCCTGGTACTGTTCAAATCATCAAAAGTTATAACATTGCTTAAGAATACAAAACTTCTAAATCAATGCAGAAAATTCAGGACTAATTTCTATGTGGCCTAAAGAAAAGCTCAGACAGGCAAGTTCCTAAGTGGAACAGAGGCTCAGGGTCAAGGTTATTGTTTGGTTAGGAGTACCCAGGGGATGGGTATTTTGTACTTATTACAAATAGATTCCTGAAGGTAAGGATTACTTAGAGATAGGGATGGTTGGGTATAGGGATCACCTGTGTCCCTCTGTGGTATATAACATAGATTGTCTCAACACCCCTTTCCAATAGCTTTCACCCTTGCCTTCTTTTGTTATCAAGGCTATAGAGCTTGAAACCATCTTTTCTAATGAGATATAAGTGGACATCTACTTAGGGTGGTTCTGGGAAAGTTTTGCTTTCTGAACATCAGCTGCCATGGTCCTCTATCTTTTCTTCCTGTCAGGAATGTAGACTTGACATATGAAGCTGCACCAGCCATCTTACAACCATGGAGAGACTAACAACCATGGAGTGGAGAAAGATAAGAGCGGGACTTTGATGATACCATCTGCGTCACATTGCCTGCCTTTGAACTGCTTGTCACATGAGAAAGATGAACTCCTATTTGTTTCAGCAACTGTAAGTTGAGTTTCATGTTATTTACTATTGAATGCATTCCAAGTCGACATCCCATCCATGGGAGAGACCTCACCTTCCCCCATGATGTTTTAATACAATAGCCTGATGAACCAAAGGAAAAAATATTGTACCTGTCAGAAAAACAATAGAGAGTGAAGCTTTGTAATGTATAATCAGCTTTGTAAATTGTGAAGCACAAGTCATGCTCGCAAATTGTGAAACATAAATTTCTATGTATCCACAACAGTATAAGAATGATAAATGCACAGAAACAGACAAAAAGAAGAGAACGGCCTGTAGATTAGACTGTTATTCACCATATATTCATTCTTTCCCACTCCATGTCCCCAAATTCCATGGAAAAAGTGTATTTCTCTTCCACATTGATGTTAAACTTGGCCATGTGATTTGCTTCGGTCAGTGGGTTGTGGGCAGAAGTGACAGCCATAGTGTACGCCTTAAAAGATATCAGGTATTTCTGCTCTACACTCTTGCACTTCTGTCTTCACCATGAGAAGAACATACCTTGAGTAAGCTGCTGATCTAATGAGGATGAGAGATATGTGGAGCTGAAATG
Source organism: Capricornis sumatraensis (assembly GCF_032405125.1). NCBI lineage: Eukaryota > Metazoa > Chordata > Mammalia > Artiodactyla > Bovidae > Capricornis > Capricornis sumatraensis. The sequence continues at coordinate 131,412,871 of NC_091092.1, read as the reverse complement.
AACTGAACCGAGAGCTAGAGTCAAGCCCAGCCAAACTCTTACTGACTTCAGGACACATGAGTAAGAAGTAAATATTTGTTACTATACATCACTGGGTTTTTGAGGGAGGTTGCTATGCAGCATTATTGTAGTGGCTAACTGATACACAACCCTGAGAGCATAATCTCACAAAATAAACTATAGTTATTTTAATTTTTTAAACAAATATTAGTATTGTAATGACCTATAACAACATTCTGCTGCTGCTAAGTCACTTCAGTCGTGTCCAACTCTGTGCGACCCCATAGATGGCAGCCCACCATCCCTGGGATTCTCCAGGCAAGAACACTGGAGTGGGTTGCCATTTCCTTCTCCAATGCATGAAAGTGAAAAGTGAAAGTAAAGTCGCTTAGTCGTGTCCGACTCTTAGTGACCCCATGGACTGCAGCTTATCAGGCTCCTCTGCCCATGGGATTTTCCAGGCAAGAGTAGTGGAGTGGGGTGCCATCACCTTCTCCAATAACAACATTCTATGTGCATGCTAAGTTGCCTCACTCATGTCCAACTCTTTGCAAGCCTATGGACTGTAGCCCAACAGCCTCCTCTTTCTATGGGATTTCCCAGGCAAGAATACTGGAGTGGGTTGCCATGTCCTCCTCCAGGGGATCTTCCCCACCCAGGGATCAAACTCACATCTTCTGCAGCTCCTGCTTTGCAGGAGGATTCTTTACTGCTGAGCCACCAGGGAAGCCCAACAGCATTGTAAGTGGAACCCTATTTATTAATAAATTAAAAGCAAGTGTTTACAAAGACATATTTTTACTCATTAAATTATTTATTTGCTTAGTCCCATTACTTCAGGAACTAGGTATCTCCCTGAATTTATCCAGGTAAAGTGTATGTTCTGTTTCTTCCTCACCAAAACTTTAGCTTTATTCTTTTGATCTGCTTTTGTCCTTATTCTGTTAGTTATGCTGTGATTAATAGTACCTATTCTTTAAATCTTTGTTTAACTAGATGAAAGAAAGCCTCCCTTATAAAACAAACAAAAGCCAACTATTGGACAGAGAAATGTTTTCTTTGCTTGAAAGTAATATTTGTTCTAAATTCTATTAATTTTTATTCAGTTCAGTTCAGTTCAGTTGCTCAGTCATGTCCGACTCTTTGTGACCCCATGAACCGCAGCATGCCAGGCCTCCCTGTCCATCACCAACTCCTGGAGTCCACCCAAACCCATGTCCATTGAGTCTGTGTAACAAATTATCCTAAAACTTAGAGGATTAAAATAACAATAAACAATAAGCTGTTTCAGTACATTAGGGATTCAGGAGTGGTTTGCTGGATGATTCTGGCTCAGGGTCTCTCATGAGGTTGCAGTCAAGATGTCATCCAGGAATGAACTTCCAGGAATGGCTTCACAGGGGCTGGAGGATCCACTTCCACTTCTACCTTACTCATAATGCTCTTGCCATGTGGACCTCACCATAGGGCTACTGAGTGTCCTCATGTCATGGCAACTAGTTTCCCCCAAACAAGAAATCTCAGAGAGCAATGTCTCTTATGACCTAATTTAAAAAATCATTTTGTCTCAGTTCCACAGTATCCTATTGGTTACCCAGTCAGACCTGTTAAGTATGGGAGAGGACTCTGTAAGGGTAGGAATACCAGAAAGCAGGATCATGGGGAGCCATGTTAGAGGCTGGCTACCACACTTTCTAATACATGTTTTTCAACACAGTCTCTCTCAGACTGCTCCAAACATCTACTCAAACTGCTCCAATCATCTTCTCAAAATAGATTTACAGTTTAAAGTAGAGGTTATCAGTCCCCCTTCTTGGAGACATTTGGCAATGTCTGGGCACATTTTTTTTTGTCTCCTGGCATCTAGTGAGTAGAAGCCAGGGGTGCAGCTAAACATCCTGTAAATGCAAAGGACTTTTCCCCATAACAAAGAATTATTCAACACAAAATATCAATGGAGGTAAGGCAAAGAAACCCTGCATTTAAGCTATTACAGTCTGTTAAAATTTTAAACACTTTCCCCTTACAAATCCTCCAATATATCATATAAACACTGCTTTTCATTTCAGTCAAGTATAATTAGATTAAGCGAAATTGAGTTATTATAGTGTGTGATCAAATTGCAGGTGCACAACCAGAAGGGAATGAACAGGAGAAATGAACTTGGCCAAAACACACACACACCCACACACACACACACACCTCCCCAGAAAAGCTGGGGTCGAGGGAGGGCTTTCCCTTTTGTGTAATATACTTGTTAAATTTGCCATGAAGAATAAAAACCCACCAAACAATTGCTATTTCATTGAGAACTCCCTGCCAACAGCTAGAAACAGCCCTAGCTGAGTGACACTGAATTCTGAGTCAGTAGAGGATTTTAAAGACAAGCAGAAAAAGAATAAGCAAATGAATTTAATAGTCTTATTGACAACTTACACCTTATAGAGCTTTTTCTATAACTCTTGACAAGTCTTCTTTGTATCCAAGGTTTGATTGAGTGCTTAAAAGGGGCTGAGATAATGAATTCACAACACAGTAACTGGTAATGTCTGAGACTGATCTCCTCCTTTCTTAGAAGCCAGGGAGGAGTGATTATTAAGCAAACTGTTAGATTTGGAGACAGCCTGAGGACTCTTTGTGCTCACCAACAATTAGGGAGATAAGATCAGCCTGAAATCTATAATCTTCCTTAAACAAACCACGAAGAACTGAACTGGGTTCTGGGCAATGTTCAGAGCCACTGGGACAATGGGAAAAAGGGTCAGATTACACCAGATCCCCTGAGGGTCCCTAGGCTAGGACATGGGTAATGGTTCTTCAGGAAAGGAAAAATATTCATGTATCTTTGCATTGAAAGTTCCACTGCTTGATGAATATATATGCCTATATTCTTATACTTCTTTTAAAAAATATGACTTCATAAATAACTATAATATATATAATATGTATACTCCCTCATATATATATATATATATATATATATATTTTTTTTTTTTCTTTTCCACATTAGAAGCCATGTGAAGCATTGGGAAAAATAATTCTTAGAGATTCTCTTACAATGAGAGGAAGCCATTATTTCATTCCCCAGTTTGGCATCTGCTTCAGCAGCAGGGGTAGGGGTGGAGAAGAAGAGAGCAGTGTTAACTTGTATGGAGACAGATAGCAGATGTGATTGAGCTAAGGATCTTGATAATATCACTAGGCTAAAATCAAGGTGTCAGCAGAACAAGACTCTAGGGATGGTCCATTCCTCACCTCTTAGAGCTTCTGGAGACTGCTGGCTTCCTTGGTTTGTGGCTGTATCATTCCTGTCACCACTTTTGTGGTCACATTATTTCCTCTTCTTTCATTTATCAAATCTCCTTCTACCTCCCTCTACATATGATTGCATTTAGTGCCCACCCTGATAATCCTGAATATTATATTCAGCTCAAGATTCTTAATTTAATCACGTCTGCAAAGATCTTACTATTCTATAAGGTAATATTTACAAGGATCCAGAGATTAGAACCTGACATAATTTGGGGTGGTGGTATTTTTCAGCCTACCACACCCAATATCTTGTCCCATCCCTGTTCCTTCCAGGGTTCAGCCCTCCACCTATTTATCTACACACACACACACACACACACACACACACACACACCCTCCCTCTTTCTCCATCTCTTGCACTTTTCTTTCTTGATAGAGCTGATGACCCAAATCTTTAGCCTTCATTAGCCTGGCAAGCTCAGATCTGTGTATATATTCTACCTGTAGTGGCAGTGCTGGTGGTGCAGTAGGTTTTTGTATATACTTCTAATGCAGCAAAGAAAATGAAGAAACCAAAGGATAAAGTTAACTTCCTGTATTGAAAGAAGTTAAATAGTGTTGTTTTGCTATGTGAAGAAATTGCATGGTATAGAAGTTGTTATAAAAAAATGAGTACAGAGACATCTTGCCAGGGAAGAAGCTAATAATAATCACTTGTCTCCAAAGGTAAGCCTTGATTCATCCTTTTTAGGTGGAATTCCATAAGCCAAAATATAAATGCTTCCCAGGAGTCTAGAAGATGCTATCCCTTCTTACCCTCACACCTGTCTGTCCATGAGACATACTTATTTTCAGTCAATAAGGAAACAAGGAGCACATTCTGAAACTTTGAAAATCAGAAATTAAGTGTATACTATTTATCTGAGGCTCAATTCTGCACTTTTCATGTGGCTCTTTGGCGACAGTTGAAAGACTTTCTGTTGCTCAGTGAGTGTTATTAAATGTAGAACTGACATATCCAGCCATAGGAGCAGCATTCTGAAATCTGTATGCTTTAGAAGTATAAAAAAAAAAAGAAAAATATTCAGTTACATAGAAATGAAGGAGGAGTTTATTTTAGGGGAAAAAAAAGGTTAAAACCAGAAAAGATCTGAGGTTGTTTAGTAAACCTATTCCATTTAATGACAAGGAAACTGAACTGAGGCCCAGAAAGATAGCAAGATGTATCAGTCAGCCACTGCTGCATAACAAACAACTTCAGACTCTTAGCAGATTAGAACAAGCATATATTTAGGTAATGCCCCTGTGGGCATTTGCTGATTTGGGGTTTCCCTGATCTAGGTTTTTGTGCTTAGGGTAGTTCTGTATCACATTTTAGGTCCTTGGGTTTACTCCAAATGACTTTGTCCCAGTGGGCAAACTGGAGTAGGTTTTTCTTGTGGTAATGGTGAACTCAACATTCAGAAAACTAATATCATGGCATCTGGTCCCATCACTTCATGGCAAATAGATGGGAAAACAATTGAAACAGTGACAGACTTTATTTTGGGGGCTCCAAAATCACTGCAGATGGTGACTACAGCCATGAAATTAAAAGATGCTTGCTCCTTGGAAGAAAAGTTATGACCAGCCTAGACAGCATATTAAAATGCAGAGACATTACTTTGCCAACAAAGGTCCATCTAGTCAAAGGTATGATTTTCCACTAGTCATATATGGATGTGCAAGTTGGACCATAAAGAAAGCTGAGCACTGAAGAGTTGATGCTTTTGAACTGTGGTGTTGGAGAAGACTCTTGAGAGTCCCTTGGACTGCAAGGAGATCCAACCAGTCCATCCTAAAGAAAATCAGTCCTGAATATTCACTGGAAGGACTGAAGTTGATGCTGAAACTCCAATACTTTGGCCACCTAATGCGAAGAACTGACTCATTGGAAAAGACCCTGATGCTGGGAAAGATTGAAGGCAGGAGGAGAAGGGGATGACAGTGGGTGAGGTGGTTGGATGACATCACTGACACAATGGACATGAGCTTGAGGAAGCTCTAGGAGTTGGTGATGGACAGGGAAGCCGGGTGTGCTGCAGTCCGTGGGGTCGCAAAGAGTGGGACACGACTGAGCGACTGAACTGAGCTGAGTGGTGAAAGCACAAGAGAGCAAGTGGATGTGCACAAGGCATTTGAATGTCTGGATTTGGAAATGAAACACTTCTTTCTACCCAGTGTCATTGCGTAAAGTAAGTTGCATGGCCAAGCTCAAACTCAAAGGGCAGGGAAATACTCTCTGTCCACAATGAGACCCTGCCAAGGGTATGGATTTAGTGTGGGATGAAGAATTAGGGCCAATCATTTAATCACCCATGCAAAATTTGCCTAAAGTCAAAAAACTACATAATGTCTCAGTTAGGAGACTATAATTCTACTACACTGCATAACTAGTTATTTATTTGACCTGGATTTTTCTCTTTTCCAGCCACATAATTAAAAGCCATTCATAGATTTCTATACTTATTATCCGCAAAGGCATATGACACATTGATGCATGTTAAACTTGGCCCTGTCTTCATTCAATGTCAACCCAAGTTTCTCCAGCCTGTGAATGCTAAACTGGTCACATTAAAAAGAAAAGTCCAAATGTCACTGGTTTTCCAAAATCTCTTTCTGATGGCTCATGAGAGGCCATCTCATCTTCTTCCCCTTTACACCTCAAGAATATCTGTTTTTGGTACTGCTCACTGCTACACCAGCCCCTCTAGGAGAGTGCTGATGTCCCAGGTGCCCCAGAACTAGGAACCCTCAAGTCGCCCAAGTGACACTGTGTTCCCTGTAGCCTTCATTCACAGTCCTCAGTAGGGCTGTAATACAATGTGGCTTGGATCTGCACGTTCAGAATTTCTCATAAAAATGAGTTCCTAAGTTTCCTTGTTATCCCATCTCTTCAGATTGTTCAGACATGAGTACAAAGGGCCAGGCTAGGGACCTATATTCAAAAGATCATTTCTGACTCTAACTTCCTTTTCCTTCAACTAAGGATGTAATCTGTTTATAAATATAAATTCACCAGACATATCTGAACCACAGTTAAAGCCTAAACTAAAAGATGAACTCTCAGATTAGCATTAAAAATATTGTAGCCCAAAATGGAATTCAGCAAAGGTGTAAGTCAGTCATTTCCATTAGAAAAGGGAAATTAATGATGAACAGCTGATTTTAGTAGCTTGCTTTGTAGCTATTTTATTTTCCCCCCTTAGAAATTACTATTTGACATTTTTTAAATGGTTCCTAAAATGCAGTGTGTAAGGAACTTCTCAGTTTCATGGGGCATAGCTAAATTGAATTGGAACATGGCAAACCCATTTAATTTTACTGAGAATGCATTTAGAAACTGAGTCTTTGTGTTAAATGCTTGTACATATTCCCAAAGGTCACTTTTTTCCTGCTAAGATAAAATCTCAACTTGGCCCTAAAGATGTAGATGAAATGGGAATTTAAACTTCAGCTTTCCTTTTCAGTTGAGAAATCTGCATGTTGCTTCCTTTGTTTAGAAAAACAAAATGGAAAGCCCATGGTAGCAAATGCCTTCCTCCTTAGGTACTACTTTGCCTAAGATGCTTCTGAGGCTCATCTGTCCCAGTGCTGTACTTTTATGCTGAACTGTCTTGAAAAATACTGTCTTCTCTAATATATTCACCAAAGAGATAAAAACAAAAAATATTTTTATTTTCTAAATGTAAAATTATATTAAGTATGGTTTTACAGACTATACATTTCTACCAGATATTCTGATTCACTCTCATAGAAAAGCATGGCCCTCCCACAAATCACTTTATAAATGCTTCCTAGAAGATTCTACTGGTGAAGCAGATATACCTCACCCATATCTAGCTGGGCCTTACCATTTTAGTGGGCAGATCTGATTTCTAGCTGCAAAAATCTTGTCTCTTTTTCTGAGGATTCTCTCTGGCCACTGAAGCCCTCTCTGTCTATGTACATTGCAGGCCAAAAATGCCAGGAAATCAATGCCCCCTCTCCCAAGAGCTGTCCTTAACCAGTGTCAGATGGGAACAGGTGTGTGAATACCCCAGCTCCCTTGCCCCTGTAGTAGGATAGTTCTGAGCCATGTGTTATACATGGTTCCTGGATTCCTTAGTGTGATTGAGTTCCAGTTGCCCTCTGTGGAAAGTTGGCTGGTAGCATACTTTTTATTCATTCCTTCCCTTCCCTGACACATTTCCCTACTCACGTGCCAGAATTTTCTGAATTATCTCACAAATGAATTATTTGCATTAAAATTCATGTCTTAGGGTCTGCTTTTGGGAAATTAAATAGGTCACATAAGATCAACAAAGGCATTACATCCTGAGAATAGCTTTGAGTAGGATACTCTGGTCACTAGGAATATACAGATATGTAGGATATGGTTCTTCCTCTTACATTGTTAGTCAAGTAGGGAAACATGGACCAAAGCATGTAAGTACAGTCTTCTCATATGTATTAACAGAGGTGCTGCATAGGATTTAAGGTCAGTTTCATTACTTTCCAGACCTGGGACCTCAGTTTCATCATCTGAAAAATGGAGGTAATAATAGTAATTACCCCATTGTGAGTATTAAATGAAACAATATGTATAAGTTGCCTAGGGCAGTACCACCTGGCAAATGGTAATGGCTGAACACTAAATTCTCAAGTCGTACACTGACGTACCCACCTTGGGCACTCTAGTAAATTCTCAAGGGTGAGGCAGAATATTTTAATGAGGGGTAATTGACAAATAAAATTGTACATGATTAAAGTATACAATGTGATGATTTGATACATATATTCATTGTGGAATGATTGCCAAGATCATGATAACTGACACATCTATCCTCTCCCATAATTAACTTTTTTTTTTTTTTTTTTTCTTTTTTTTTTAATTAAATTTTAAAATCTTTAATTCTTACATGTGTTCCCAAACATGAAACCCCCTCCCACCTCCCTCCCCATAACATCTCTGTGGGTGATCCCCATGCACCAGCCCCAAGCATGCTGTATCCTGCGTCAGACATAGACTGGCGATTCAATTCTTACATGATAGTATACATTATAGAATGCCATTCTCCCAAATCATCCCGCCCTCTCCCTCTCTCTCTGAGTCCAAAAGTCCGTTATACACAGCTGTGTCTTTTTTCCTGTCTTGCATACAGGGTCATCATTGCCATCTTTCTAAATTCCATATATATGTGTTAGTATACTGTATTGGTGTTTTTCTTTCTGGCTGACTTCACTCTGTATAATCGGCTCCAGTTTCATCCATCTCATCAGAACTGATTCAAATGAATTCTTTATAATAGCCAGGACATGGAAACAACCTAGATGTCCATCAGCAGATGAATGGATAAGAAAGCTTTGGTACATGTACACAATGGAGTATTACTCAGCCGTTAAAAAGAATTCATAATTAACTTTTTAATGTGTGTGTGTGTGTTTGTGTGTGTGTGGTGAGAATGTTTAATATCTACTCTCCATAACTTTTAAATACACAGTACCATCTTATTAACTCTAGTCACCACGGTGTACATTAGATCCTTAGAATGTATTCATCTCAGAACTGGAAGTTTGTACCGTTTGACCTGTATCTCTCTATTTCCCCCTCTGCTCAGCCCCTCATGACCACCGTTCTATTCTCTGTACTCTCTGTTTCTATGAAATCAGTTTTTTGGTTTTTATTTTTTTTCTCCAGATTCCACATGTAAGTGATTCTATACAGTATTTATCTTTCTCTGTCTGGCTAATTTCACTTACCATAGAGCCACCCAGGCTCATTCATGTTGTCACAAATAGTAGGATTTCCATGTTTTATGGCTAAATAATATTTCATTATATTTCAATATTTCATTTGTGTTGTGTATATATGCAACATTTTCTTTATCTATTCATTCATCAGAGGACATGAAGATTGTTTCCATGGCTTGACTATTGTGAATAATGCTGCAGTGACCACGGGGGCACATCTGTCTCTTCAAGATACTGATTTCCTTTCCTTTGGATATACCCAGGAGTGGAATCTGCAGGATATTTTAATTTTTTTAGAGAAACATAGGGCAATGTCTTTTGGACACTATGCAAACTAATTTCTTGATGTAGTTCACAGTTTCAACATTAGATCTAGTGACACTACTTTTGATAGCATGATGTCTTTGTGAAACTGGCTGTTCAACAGCTGCTGTGGTAGAAAACAAATACTAAGTGAAAATCAGTGTAGAGCAGAGCATGAGGGTGGTGGTGGCCAATCTGACTCCAAGGTTTGAGAAACTATACAGTGCCCAGCAGGCACACCCATCCCGTTGGGAAGTAATTGTGATCATTTAAGAATGAAAGTCTATGACATATATATATATATATATATATATATATATATATATATATATACACACACACACACACACATATATATTATTTCCATGCATTGTTTTTTTTCAGATGACTACTAAGTTGTTAAGATACAAATATTCAGGAAGTCATTTGAACTTAACTACTTAATGAATGGAGTTGTTAGGTGTTTCTTATGGGCCAGGGAGCACATGAAAAAATTGTATAGACACAGATTGCTGTAAACTGAGAAAGTTTTGAAACCTTGGGTTTAGATATTTTGTCTATTAGATAGCTAATTGAAAGTTGAGCTTGATTAAAAATATTTGGCACATGCAACTTTGTATCAGCCTACTACTTAAAAGTCTCAGTGTCTTCTCATGCCTACCAAGAAAACACCAAATTTCTGAGACCATTATTGCAGACCTTTCATGTATTCTTTCATGATTCTTTTCCCCTCCACCACCAACATACTTTTTAGTGTTTAGTATAAAAATCACTGCAGATGGTGATTGCAGCCATGAAATTCAAAGACACTTATTCCTTGGAAGAAAAGTTATGACCAACTTACATAGCATATTGAAAAGCAGAGACATTACTTTGTCAACAAAGGTCTGTCTAGTCAAGGCTATGGTTTTCCCAGTGGTCATGTATGGATGTGAGAGTGGGACTGTGAAGAAAGCTGAGCGTCGAAGAACTGATGCTTTTGAACTGTGGCGTTGGAGAAGACTCTTGAGAGTCCCTTGGACTGCAAGGAGATCCAAACAGTCCATTCTGAAGGAGATCATCCCTGGGATTTCTTTGGAGGGAATCATGCTGAAGCTGAAACTCCAGTACTTTGGCCACCTCATGAGAAGAGTTGACTCATTGGAAAAGGCTCTGATGCTGGGAGGAATTGGGGGCAGGAGGAGAAGGGGATGACAGAGGATGAGATGGCTGGATGGCATCACTGACTTGATGGACGTGAGTCTGAGTGAACTCCGGGAGATGGTGATGGACAGGGAGGCCTGGTGTTCTGTGATTCATGGGGTCTCAAAGAGTCGGACACGACTGAGCAACTGAACTGAACTGAACTGATACTATATTTAGTATACTTTTATCACTATCATCTGACTAAAACAGAATATTCAGCATTCCCAGAGTTTTGATTTGCCCTCTCTAGCAACCTCTTTCCTGAAAATGCACTGTCTTCTGTTTATGGTATCCTGCCAATTCTTTAAGAATCTACAAAATCCAAAGTATTAATAAATTCTGTCTCTTTCATTGAAGAGGTTTGTCCTTCTCTTATGTCAGATATGAGTTCTCATGCTTCGCAAATCTGTAGACATGCAACTCTCAGGAGTCTTTCTCACATATTTTCTCTTTTCTTTTTTCCCCTTTAAATGGAAATTTCTTATATGGCAAGGACCATTTCTTATATGTGTTTATATGTACTGCAGTGTTACTCCCTTGAGTTCAAGGATTAGTGGAATCGATGGGTGAATAGAAGGATGGATGCATGGGTGAATGAATGGCTGGATAATAAATTAATGGATGGATAGAAAGATGGATGCATGGATGGAGGATAGATGAAAAATAAATGGATGAGTAGATGAATTAGTACATGGATGAGTGAATAGATGTGTGAATAAATGTTATAGCAGTTAAAAAACCCATTTTTTCCTAATATTTTAGTCCTTCATAGTCATAGATTACCCAGGAGTTACATTCAATCAATAATTCTTTTGCCATTCCATGCCTTATTAGTACTCTATCACCCCTTCTCATCATATCAAAAATTTGAAAAAAAATTCTCATACTCACCAATAAGCTTTACTTCTCACAGTCAAATGTACACATAATCTTCCTTATCAAATCATTTGATTTGTGTGTTCAAAAGTAACAATAGTGATAATGATATATTTTATCATATATGTAATTTATGTTTCCTGGAGAAGGGAATGGCAATCCACTCCAGTATTCTTGCCTGGAGAATTCCTTGGACAGATGACTCTAGCAGGCTACAGTCCATGGAGTCACAAAGAGTCGGACATGACTGAGCAATTAACATACAACACATACTTTATATTATATAATGACATAAAGGCAGTGTGTTTATAGATAAAAAATCAAGTCTTCCCATAAAATATAGGAATTAGTTAACTGTATACAATATGATTCAAGAGACTATAGTGGAGCTGACTGAATTTCAAACACAAAATTTGTCAGTAATCTTGAGAAAGGGAACTAGTGTTTATTGAGCATTGCTGTGTGTCATTTAATTCTCACAACTACCTTGTGGGTTAGAAATTATTATTCCTGTTCATAAATGGTAAAATAGAACTACGTGGAGGTTTTCAATCTTGCCCAAGTTCACATATCTCATACATAGCAGTAATTCACTGTAGCTCAGACTCATGCTCTTTCCCCCTCATGACAGTGAAATGCAAACATGGGCACCCAGCAATAAGAACTAAGAAGAAATCACATTGTTCCTATACCAAAGCTTTAAACAGAGAAAAAGTGGCATAGGTTTGTCCTTCACACTCCCATCTGCAGACCCTTATAACAGTAATTTCTGTTTTCCACTTTACATTTCAAAGAATCAAGGAGTAGAAAGGGGAAGACTGAGGAGAGAGACAAATAAAGGTAGTAAAAGTTAAGAGGGCCCTGGGAAATTTGCAGAATTAACTTTATCAACAGCAGAAGCAGAGAGTCTTTCCTTCTCACTCTTTCTCCTGCCAGGCCTCTAAAGTATTGCTCAGACTTAATTTCAAGTCATTTACTTCTTAAGAGGAGATGCCTAGGAAAAAACAAGAATAGGACCTGCTATTTCATGGAATAGTCCTCTAAAATCTGGAGCTTCAATCCTAGCCCCATTCCTTCCCAGATATGTGACTTTAACCTCTCTGTGCCTCTGACTCCTCATCTGTAAAATGGGTACAAAAATATTACCTACCTCATTGTGTGGTTGTAACGATCACTGACTCGATGGACATGAGTCTGAGTGAACTCCGGGAGTTGGTGATGGACAGGGAGACGTGGCGTGCTGCGATTCATGGGGTCGCAAAGAGTCGGACATGACTGAGCGACTGAACTGAACTGAAGGATCAAATAGAATATTCAGATGTAGTTCTGGCAATGAGTAGTATTCAATAGATGTCGATAGTGATGATGCATGAGAGTGGTGATGATGCTCTGGGACAGTTCTGCCTGGGGGACTCCAGGAAGGTTTTATAGGACTGATATTCTGGAGGAGAGAATGAAGGGGATTCAGGGCATTTCAAGCAGCATGTTTGAAAAATTATAGGGCAGCAAAAGAGCCTACCTAGAGAAGAACAAGAACTTCTCTGTGGTTAAATTCATTACATTCTTAATTGTTTTAAGAATTTCTTAAGAGGAGAATGTTACGTTAAGAATCACCATGGAAGATACTGTTGAAAGCACAGTGTTGTAACTTAGTATTGAGAGATCTTACATGTAAGCAAGACGAGAGAGAGGAGCAAAGGCAGTATTCAGAACATTGACTCCTAAATTTGATTGTTTTCTTCCACTTACAATGTTGGAAGTATCAAAGAAGTTGACTTGGTTCCTGTTCCTTGTGGGTCCTCCCCAGAAGGTGACAATTAAACAGCATTAGGTGAGGAAAAGATGTGCTGTGGAGGTAATACCTGTGAAAAATACAAGTGGAAGGAAGAGGGAATGACCTGTGAGAGCCTCAGACCATGATGCAGCTCCCACAAAGTCTCCACCAACCCAGTGGGGAGTTCTGGGGCAAAGATTGCCCATTAGAAGAGTCCTTCATTGGGCAGAAATGACAGGTTTTAGTGTTCCCACCATGCTGGGTGTTTGGCTGAGGGCTGCTGAGAAGAGCATGCCCTCAGATCAAAAGTTAAGTTGGATCTTGAAGATACTTATCAACTGGAATTTCTCACTAACTATATTCCTGGTAGCTGAACAGGGAAGATCAGAGAAATGCATCTCTGTGGATGGATGCCATGGTTCCTTTGATGAAGTATCTCCTAAGAGAGCACCGTGAATGGGAGGTAGAAGAAGAGAAGTTAGTAAGCTCCCAGAAGACCTAGTTTCTGACCCCAACTCAACATTAGTTTACTGTCACAGCCTCTTAACTATTGCTGGTTTTAATTTTCTCAGCTAGGAAGGTGAGGAGATTATGGTTGAAATCTAGAATGTATTTGATTCCAGATAGCAAGAATTCTTAATCAGAAATCCTATGGAAGGAGAAATCCCATGGTATTAAGAGCATGGGTTGCCTGAATTTGAAATCCGGCTTTAGTTGTGTTATTGTTGTTGTTCAGTTGCTAAGTTGTGTCCAACTTTTTGCAACCCCATGAACTGTGGCAAAACGCCAAGCTTCTCTGTCCCCCACTGTCTCCCAGAGTTTGCTGAAATTCATGTCCATTGAGTTGGTGACACTCTCTAACTAACTCATCCTCTGCCTCCCCTTCTCCTTTTGCCATCAATCTTTACCTGCACCAGGGTCTTTTCCAGTAAGTCAGCTCTTCGCATCAGATGGCCAGAGTATTAGAGCTTCAGCTTCAGCATCAGTCCTTCCAATGAATATTCATGGTTGATTTCTTTTGGGATTGACTGGTGTGATCTCCTTGCAGTCCAAGGGACTCTCAAGAGTCTTCTCCAGCACCATAATTCAGAAGCATCAATTCTTTGGCACTCAGCCTTCTTTATGGTCCCACTCTCACATCCATACATGATTACTGGAAAAACCATAGCTTTGACTCTACACACCTTTGTCGGCAAAGTGATGTCTCTGCTTTTTAATACTCTGTCTAGCTTTGTCATAGCTTTCCTTCCAAGGAGCAAGCGTCTTTTAATTTCAAGGCTGAAGTCACTGTCTGCAGTGATTTTAGAGCCCAAGAAAATAAAATCTGTCACTGTTTTAACTTTTTCCTCTTCTATTTGCCATGAAGTGATGGGACCAGATGCCAAAATCTTAGATTTTTTAATGTTGAGTTTTAAGCCAACTTTTTTCACTCTCCTCTTTTAGTTGTGTAATCTTGGGTGAATTATAAAATCTCTCTGAACCTTGCTTTCCTCATCTTTAAAATGGTAATAATACTAGTAACTACCTAATAGGGTTGAAAATCCAAAAAGAAGAGAGCATTTAGAATAGTGCCTGGCACATGGTGAATGAATGCTCAGCAAATGCTAGTTGGAACTCCCATTCCGTTTATACATGTTCCCACATACAGATACTCTTGAAAGGACCCAGACATTAGTGTGAGAATTTAAGGAGTGAATGGGTCCAAGTTAGGCCCAGCAGCAGCTAAGTCTAAGGGAAACTTTAGCTTTGTTTTTTTTTTTTTTTTAATCTCCTTTCTGAGAAAGTGTAGAAAGTAGTTTTCTTCCAGAGTGCAGTTTGTGATGCTTCTGGATTGCGTAGTAACAAAAGCTTTTCCTCACTCTTTTTCTGATCTGATTGTTTACAACTCAACAATTTTTTTTTAATGGAAGGTCTCAAAAAAAATTGTTGAGTTCTGCTCCCTTGACCATTTGAAGTCACTGTATCTCAAACAAAATGCTTCAGAAGCCCATAAACACCATTGTTTGTTCTAAACTGCTCAGAGCTATTAACTGTCTATTCTTTTATTTTGGCAACCAGACTGTCTTTACTGTAGGCATTATGAGATGTCCCCCTTAAGTCAGCCTTGCAACTAGGGGATTGGTAGTGGTGGGGGAGGTCTGCTCAATCTCTTCCCGAAGGCGGTCTCCCGTACTTTCAGACCTTTGATTGAAGAAAGAGAATGTGCTTGGAGAGTTGATTCCAATAGTAGAAAACCCAAAGAGCAAGACTGTTGTCGGTCATAATCATCAAAAAAAGAATTTACACATGAAGGAAGAGAAGTGGATGTTTTTTAATGAGTCGAGTGAGGTCTTTCTCATCCCAGCAGTACAATTGAAACTGTTCATTTTCAAAGTTGGTGTCCTCACTGTTGGCAAAGGAATTCAGAAGTGGAATTGGTACTATTAGGAGAGTCGGGTATGTGAGAGGGGAATACAAAATGATGTTTCAAGCCTTGCTCTGAGCGCACAAGTAGCCTCTTTGCCAGGAGATCAGAAATGGGGGCATGTTCACTGTTAAGAGTCACCCCAAAGCCTAGCATTGTTTTCAGCAAAATGGTGCATAATTTGCTTCATGAGGACATTTCATCTTGTTTATTAAAAGAGGAAGCACAGTTGAGGTACTGTCACCGTTGGGAATCAGTGAGTTTCTTTTCTCTATTCTGCATCTTAAATTACTTTGATATTAAAGAAATGTGACTGTAGACATGAGACAGGAACTGAGCATCCTGTTTGTTTCCCTAGAGGTAAAAACCCAAAAAACACGAAAACAAAAACACAAGACACTATTTCCGAGGAAGAAGTAGAAAGCACAGCTGCTGGCCTCTCTGTGGTTTTTTTCCACTAGTTGTTCAGCTCCCTAATTATCCCTAGTTTTTACTTCCTTGTGTTTCAGCACACGTTTCCCCTCTTCCCTATTTGTCTCTTTTACCTCCCATGAGAACTCCAAGGCATGACTGTCTCTCTGCTGCTACCCTTTGTCCCCCGAGAGGCGTGTAGTCTAGTGGTTAAGCACCCAGTTACTGGAACACATTTATTAACTGTGTAAATTTAGGCCAGTTGCTTCCCCTCCCTACACCTCATTTCCTCATCTATAAAAGGGATATTAACAGTGCTATATTGTAGGGTGGGTGTAAGAACTCCATGAGGGAACATGTATAAAACATCCAGAGTCAGTGCTGGTTCTTTCTAATATTGTCTCCTCTGTCCTTGCCCCTTCGTATAGATCCTGTACTATTCATTATCTGGCAATTTAAAAGAAAAGGATGAGAAAACTCGCTAACAGAAGTAGAAAGGTGAATGCTGATAGTAGCTTTCAAGCAGGGGGAAAGTGTTTAGTTGTCATTAAAGTATAGGAAGGTCCTTTGGAGAATTGTAGCATAAGCGTCGAAAACAATCATTTGAGCTGATATAACTCATACAGGAAGATAGGGATATAGTCTTGATTAAAAAAAAAAACCACCTAGGTTAGGACACCTTGTCTTAAAAAGAAATTTGGACTAAAAATTGATCTCGCATTTTTTACTTCTGTAGGACACAAGCAGAATTTAAAATACACTAATGTGGCCATGGAGTGGACTAAGAAAGGATGTGTGAGAGAGAGAGAGGGAGAGGGTAGTTAAAAAAAAAAAAGGAAATCGGTCCATTTCCCCACTGTATCTAAGAGCCATTTTCCTAGACTGACAGTCCAAGAGCCACTCTGAAATCATTCCCATCCCCAATCATGTGTACTCCATGCTGCTTCAATTTGGGTCTCCAGATTAAGGTGGAAAGAGACGAAATGCATGAATGGCCAGAATGATGCTGCCATCCTCTGGGAAGCTCCCCTCTATGCCATCCAGCCAAGGTCTCAGAGATACATGTATAGTTAATTGTTTGGCATTATTTATCATGTCAATGCTGCTGCTGCTAAGTCGCTTCAGTCGTGTCCGACTCTGTGCGACCCCATAGACGGCAGCCCAGCAGGCTCCCCCGTCCCTGGGATTCTCCAGGCAAGAACACTGGAGTGGGTTGCCATTTCCTTCTCCAGTGCATGAACGTGAAAAGCGAAAGTGAAGTCGCTCAGTCGTGTCCGACTCTTCGCGACGCCATGGACTGCAGCCTACCAGGCTCCTCTGTCCATGGGATTTTCCAGGCAAGAGTACTGGAGTAGGGTGCCATCGCCTTCTCCGTATCATGTCAATAATAAATTACATTTTTTATACTATTTGAAATAGTGGAGAATTTAAAACATATACAAAACAGACTCACAACATGAATCCCCCCTACCCTTACCTTTCTTCAACAATCATCTACTTGGCCAATCTTGTTTCATTTTTGCCCCTACTCACTTCTCCACTTGCCAATGATTTAGAAATCCTGGCTGTCATATCCTTTCACCCATAACAATTTCAAAAGTTTCTCAGAAACAAAGATTGGCAAACTCTGGCCCATGGATCAACTTCCTGTTTTACAAATACATTTTGTTGTGACATAGCCTCCCCCATTCCTTTACCTGTTTTCTATTGACTGCTTTCCCAGAGACCTGATGGTCCACAAAGCCTAAAATATTTATTGTTTGGCCTTTTTAGAGAAAACTGGCTGCCCCTGCTCTAAAAGATAAGGCTTTAAAAATGTATCTATAATACCATTATCACACCTCAGGAATGAACAATATACACAGTAACTTAAAATTGTTTAGGAATCTATACCTTTTAAATGTCTTCATATTTGTTATCTCATTTGAATCTGACAACAGCTCTCAGAGATAAAGATGGAAAGCCTTAATGCCATGTAAATCCTTTTTATACATGAAAAAAATTGTAAGCACAGAGAATTTAAAAGTGACTTTATCTAAGGTAGGCAGCTAATAAACAATTTGAGTGAGATATTGCCTCTGATATATTGCGGTAAGGCCAAGGGAAGCTTGAATTCTGTGGTATGTGAATGATAAATGCCCTATGTATTTCTCAGTTGTTCCATTTTGAGAGTATTTGACTTGAAGAACCTAGTATGGGATATATATTTCAGACATGACTTGGGGTTAATTTGAGGTGAGTCCATTTCAAACAGTAAAAATAACAGAGTTTTTATGTTGAGTGAAAGTTCCCATGGAACCAGTCTGAGTCTGAAGTGCTATAGTGGCATCTAGAGAAAAATCTATGGGTAATCCTATTTCTTAGCATCTTCCTTAGAGAAGAACATGCTGTATTATTTCACAGCCCAAAGAAAAAGGGTGAAATGTGAGGTGTAGAGATTCACTTTAGTTACATGAGTGCTTAGAGTCTAGGGGTGCATTTCAGCTTTGTTTGTCCCATAAAGCTGTCTGGATACAAAATAAAAGCCAGACTTTCTGATGAGAAGCTTGATGGCATTCTTACTGGTTTTGCCCATATTATACTTCATCTTTGAGAAAATTCA
Source organism: Capricornis sumatraensis (assembly GCF_032405125.1). Classification (NCBI taxonomy): domain Eukaryota; kingdom Metazoa; phylum Chordata; class Mammalia; order Artiodactyla; family Bovidae; genus Capricornis; species Capricornis sumatraensis. Next base: position 131,394,292 of record NC_091092.1, on the reverse strand, counting down.
AGAGAGAATATCAAAGTGGAAAATGGTCACAGAATGTCCAAGTGAACTTCAGAAGCTATAAGAAAATTAGTTTCCATTTCACATCACCCAAAATTCTCTATACAGTTAAAGGTCATCACCAAAATGGTGTCCAGATTGTTTAAACGAAAAGCTTGTTTATGTTTATAGACTTGCTTTCTTTAAAGAAATTGGAAATGTTGTCCTAATTAGGCAATTATCTCTTTGAGGGTAGAAACCATTGTTAATTTTTGTATTTCCAAGGTCTAGAACTGGGTCTGGTAGTGAATGGCACTTAATGTAAGTAGTTTTGCATGGTTACATAATGTCAACATCTTTACTTTGGGTGTGAATACAATTATATTTCTGGTAATTACGTGGCTCAGAGGTTAAAGTGTCTGCCTGGAATGCAGGAGACCCGGGTTCGATCCTTGGGTTGGGAAGATCCCCTGGAGAAGGAAATGGCACCCCACTCCAGTACTCTTGCCTGGAGAATCCCATGGAGGGAGGAGCCTGGTAGGCTACAGTCCATGGGGTCGCAAAGAGTCGGACACGACTGAGCGACTTTACTTACTATCCCACCTAAAGAATCACTTTACAGAGGAGAATCTTGGCCAACACAGCCTTAACCAAGGGATCAAGATTAACAGGGCCAACTGATAAATCACATGAATATCAGCATTGGCTGAGTTATGGCCCTCAGTGATATCCAGGTCCTGATCCCTGGAACCTGTGACTATGTTATTTGGCAAAAAGGACTTTGCAGATTCAATTGAGATGGGGAGATTATTCTGGATTATCTAGGTGGGCTCAGTGTAATCACAAGAGTCTGTAAGAGTGAGGCAAAAAAGATTTGCCTATGGAAGAAGGTAAGGTAACGTGATGACGTAAACATAGATTGGAGTGATACGGCCACCAGCCAAGGAATGGTGGGAGCCTTTAGAACCTTCAGAAGGAACCAGGCCTGTAAAACTTATTTCAGACTTTCATCCTTCAGAATTGTGAAAGAATACATTTCTTTTGTTTTAAGCAAATAAATTCACAGTAATTTGTTATAGGAGCAACTAATACATACTTCCTGATATGATGTGATGAGAAGAGCACCTCACTTCTATGCTTTTTCTCCCCCAAATTCATATCCTTAGTCTCAAAATAAAAAGATACCACTCAAACCCAAATGGAGGAATATTCTACAGAATTCCTGACCAGTACTCTTCAAAAGTATCAAGGTCAGGAAAAATAGGACTGTCTGAGAAATTGTCACAGAAGAGAGGAAATTAAGGAATCGTGGTGTCTAAATACAGTGTGGTGTCTTGGATTGGGTCATGGAACAGAAAATGACTGGCAGGAAAACTGGTGAAATCTGAATAAAGTCTGTAGTTTAGATAATAGTCTTGTGCCCATGCCAATTTCTTAGTTTTATAGATGTTAACAATAGAGGAAGCTTGAAGAAGGGCATCCCAGCAACATGTTGGTTTGTGAGACATCTATTCATAGATATAGGCATAACAGTGATGTGTTTCAGGGGGCCTGCAGTCTCACTGATTGGATCCTCCCACAAGAGAGAAAGAGCTAGAAAGAGAGATGGCTGAAGGCAGAGGGGAAGGTGCCACTTTACATCGCCTTAGGTGCCACTGGGTAATACTGATGCCTCAAGTTGTTCTGAAGCATAGGCCAGGGTAAAATGCCCTGTATTTTATGGAGGAGGAATCTATGGCACAGAACAGTTCAGTGGCAGATAATGTTCACTGAATTGATTTGGTTTGCCCAAGCTCACTTAGCAGATGGGAAAATGGGATACAAATAATCTAATTTCTGGGTACATGGTGGCTAGTCAAGAAAGTTCAGCTTATTTATAATTTTTTTAAAATACATTTGTTTTATCCAGATAAAATTTGGTGGTACTGAATAACATATGGATTTGTCTCCTTAACTTTTCTAGATTTGACCGTTCTTTGCTTTACACTCTATTCAAGATTCAACCAGTTTATAGTACTTGCCTTTTCTGATATTTTTGTTCTATTTTCTTTTGTCATTTTGGTGGTCCCCACCCCCGCCCTGGCCCCTTCATCCATTCTGTTTGCCAGGTGTTCTGTACTACTGTGTAACAAGCTGCCATAACTTACAGTCTCTGTGGATCAAGAATTCAAGAGTGTTGTGACTGGATGGTTCTGGCTTGGAATATCTCTTGAGCTCATAGTCAAGAAGTTCGCTGGGCCTGCAGTCATCTGAAGGCTGGACTGGGGCTGGAGGAACCATTTCCAAAATGACTCACAGAGCTGTGGACGGGAGTCTTCCATTTTTCAGCCTGTGGTCCATTGAGTCTCCTCACAACATGGTGGCTGACTTCCTTCAGAGGCAGTGCACAGAGGGAGCTGCAGTGTCCTTTGTCTTCTAATCTTGGAAGTTACACACTATCACTGCTGCCTCACTCTGTTTGTTAGAAGCCAGTCACTGAGTTCAGCTCACATTCAAAGGGAGGGAAACTTATCTCCACCTTTTGAAGGAAACAGTACCAGGAAATGGTGGAATATGTTAAAAACGCCATGTGAGGTGTTCTCTCAGCCTTGGGTCTGCCCGAGAGGCTGGTCTTCCACTTCCAGGCCTTCTCTGGGCATCAGCCTGCAGCTTCATGTGGCTCAAAATGAAACTTGACTCTTTCTTTCAAAAGACTCCCCCCATCTCTCCTAAGTTTCCAAGCACCATGAAAAGTCACAGACTGTTAAGAAAAGAGAAGGGAACTTGAAGTGATCCCAGCATTACAGGATCTGGATATAGTCATCTGTCTCTTTTGTTCCTGCTGCAGCACTAAAATTTGACATCTCTCATTCTTCTCAAGCAAGGGTTGCTACAGTTGCTTCTCCATGGTGCTGCCACAAACATATATTGCAGTCATGTTCAGTACCCACTAACTTTCAGCACATGACTTTTTCCTCAAAGTGTAACTTCACTTGATTCTTGGCGATTTCTCTATGCATTTAAACTGTTGTCATCCGACATCCTGGTTCTCAGACAACCCTCTTAATTATTTACCTCTTTGCTTCCAGACTTCAGCAATTGTTTCCGTTGGCTTTCTTCCTTCCCCTTGTTCATATAGTGAACTCAGTATGCCTGAAACCAGATTCAGCATTTCCCTCCACAGTGGCTTCCCCCTTGTTCTTGCTGGACTGAGTCACAAGCCTAAAAAACTCATCATCCTGGGCTTCTCCACTGCCTGTATTCCCTATATTTGTAATGGGATTCTGGCCCCCTGTCTTGTGACAAAAACAACTTGCCTGCCCTGCAGTCTGGGACAGTTCCCAGCCTTATCAGAGATATCAACAACCCCAAATCAGGGATTCTTCATTCAGCTTCCAGTTGGTCCACTTGCTGGTTTCATTCTGAACTTGAAATTCCAGTTTCCTATCTGTTCCTTTTTCCTGCCCTGGTTTCTTAACCTTTTCTGCCAGAGCTCCCTAACCACTAGACCAACACTCTTCAGACTTTAGCATGCATATGAGTCCTTGGGGAACTTCTTAAAATGCAAAATATGGGGACTTCCCTGGTGGTCCAGTGGCTAAGACTCTGAGCTCCCAGTGCAGGAGGCCTAGATTTGATCCTTGCTCAGAGAACTAGATCCCACATGCTATAACTAAGAAGTTTGCATGCTGCAACTAAAGATACCATGTGCCAACTAAGACCAGTGCAGCAAAATATATAAATACATTTTTAAAATGCAGATTATGATTAAGGAAATCTGGGATACTGCCTGAATTTCTGCATTTCTCATAAGCTCTATGGTGATACCCAGGCTGCTGACTCAAGGCCCATACTTTGGGTATCAAGGGCCTGTAATAACAATCTCCTAAATCTGCTTCCTTGCTCAGCCTCTCCCTCCACAGAGGGAAGGCACAAGGACTGTCATGTTGCCACGATTTCTGGGATAGCAGAGAGCTGCAGTCCCTTTGGGACCTCATGAAAAATAGTGATTCTTGGGTTCCATCCCTGGATCTCTGATTCAATAGGTCTGGGGTATGGCCTCAGAATCTACACTTTTAAGAATCACTCCAGGTAATCTTGATGAATTTTTTTTTTTGAAAATTTTTTATATATATAAAAGAGCCAGTGTTTTATAGCCTAAAGTCCAACCTGAAACCTAAAATGTCAAGATCCAATCTCCTTTTTTTCATTTATTACTTCCCTGTACAGCTTTGTTCCAGACAGACTCTCTCTCAAACCCAAAGCATCCCTTTCTCTTTACTTGGGTTCCACCTACAAGTTCTACCCACTCTATAAACCTTTTCTGTGTACATCATTGTCAGTCTACCAAGAATACCAGCTATTGGAAGACGCAGTGGTGTGCACTTAGCTGGTGGAAAGAGACTTTGTCTCTACTCTCTTTGGTCCCATTGAACCCACCCATCCTACCAAATTCTACGAAGGGACTGTGCCTCTCCCCCATATTAAAAAAAAAAAAATCTAGTTTTCTGGAAGAATGGAAAATGTGACTCGTTAGCCTGAAATAGAAGTGACACTCCTGCTCCAACACATCAGAAAGGATGCTGAGTCACACTCCTATTCAGAAAGTGGAGTCCCTGAGGATGGGGACTTTGTATTATGTTTGTTCTGTCTCATTTTCATAAGTCATAGGCATCTCATGCTCACCATTAAATAAAAAACGAAGCAAATTTTTAAGTATGTTTGGTTTGCCAGAAGGTGACACGTAATGATCGGGATGGAGAGTCATTATAGCTAATTAGTTGAAATGACATCAAAATTTTCTAATGAGCTTTTTAAAACAACCTTGCTCCCAGAAAATATTAGGTGTTGAACTTTACTATATCTTCACTTCTAAAATACTACCGGAACAGTCTATCGTGTTGTGAAACACTTAACACCACCAGCAGCCATGAGAAATCATGGCTAACTATAAGCTTATATGGGGAGAAACACTAAGGGCCCAGTTGGATTTAAGAGGTGAGGTTGGCCCAGCATATGGGATGTCTAAAGAAATAAAAGGAGACAACAACATCCAGGAGTCTTCTTTGTGAACCAAAATTATGCCTTTCAGACCAAGCTTCTTAAAAAGAATCCAAGATCCATCACAATGTCACTCAAACCTGCCTCAGGGTGCTTTTCACACTGCTCTTTCCCCATCTGCTCTTCCAATCTGGGTGGCCTTTTTGGACTTGAAGTTGTCCCCTGCTCAGTGCCACGTTCTTTCCTTTACACCTCCATCCTAGGTGCATACTGTTTTCTCTGTTCAAAGGATTCTGCCAGACGCTTAACCTTTAAGATCAAATGTCACTTTCTCTGGAGAAAAGGTAGTTGCTTTATTCTAGGGAGGGGATGGGGTCTAAATGTTGTGATTTTTTTTTTAAGAAGCTGGAGTTTATTTCTATTTAAACAATACTCAGCTTTTAACTTTCAGAAGGTTAAAAGGCCCAAAGATGCCCAAGTTTAATATAAGAATATAGCCAGGTTCTGGCTATTGGTACCTTTGTTTCAAAATCCTCAGGATGAACCCAGGCAGTTCAATGCCTCACCAGTTCTTCTAGTCCAAGAGTGGTGAATTTCTCTGAGTTTTGCCATAGTTCCTACAAGGCTGTTCCTACAAGGCTGTCCCTCTAGTAATGAACAAAAACAACGCCAGAAGCAATCGTTGTCATTGAGAGGAAGAAAGGTAAAGATCAGAGAAGAAAGCCACCACAGGAAGTTCAAGAAACAGAATTGTTAATATAGTATAGAATGAACAGAAGCATTTGCAGTATCTACGTGAAAACCCTTCTTGAGTTATTCTTTGAAACCAGGTCCTCTAAGTCTAAGCTTGAATAATTGGGGTCATGACGGATCTTATAATAACATGTGCATATGTGCTCAGTCACTTAGTCATGTCTGACTGTGCAATCCCATGGACCACAGCCTGCCAGGCTCCTCCGTCCATGGGATTCTCCAGGCAAGAATACTGGAGTGAGTAGCCATTCCCTTCTCCAGGGGATCTTCCTGACTCAGGGATTGAACCCAAGTCTACCCATGTCTCCTGCATTGCAGGTGGATTCTTTACCACTGAGCCATCTGGGAAACCCATAATAACATGTATCTTCATCTTTTTTTTTCTCAATCCCTTAGCTCTTACACAGTGCCTGGAAAGTGACAAATGTTTGATGTCTTTCAAGTAAATGGAGGACTAGCTGATTCACGTATGATAGGACATTTTGCCTATTGATCTTGATGTTAGTTGCTATTCTGACTTTATTGGGCTTTTCCAAAGTAAAAGAAAGCATCACTATGAACAAAGCTAGTGGAGGTGATGGAATTCCAGTTGAGCTGTTTCAAATCCTGAAAGATGATGCTGTGAAAGTGCTGCACTCAATATGCCAGCAAGTTTGGAAAACTCAGCAGTGGCCACAGGACTGGAAAAGGTCAGTTTTCATTCCAATTCCAAAGAAAGACAATGCAAAAGAACGCTCAAACTACCGCACAATTGCACTCATCTCACATGCTAGTAAAGTAATGCTCAAAATTCTCCAAGCCAGACTTCAGCAATACGTGAACCGTGAACTCCCTGATGTTCAAGCTGGTTTCAGAAAAGTCAGAGGAGCCAGAGATCAAATTGCCAACATCCACTGGATCATGGAAAAAGCAAGAGAGTTCCAGAAAAACATCTATTTCTGCTTTATTGACTATGCCAAAGCCTTTGACTATGTGGATCACAAGAAACTGTGGAAAATTCTTCAAGAGATGGGAATACTAGACCACCTAACCTGCCTCTTGAGAAATCTGTATGCAGGTCAGGAAGCAACAGTTAGAACTGGACATGGAACAACAGACTGGTTCCAAATAGGAAAAGGAGTATGTCAAGGCTGTATATTGTCAACCTGCTTATTTAACTTACATGCAGAGCGCATCATGAGAAACGCTGGACTGGAAGAAACGCAAGCTAGAATCAAGATTGCTGGGAGAAATATCAATAACCTCAGATATGCAGATGACACCACCCTTATGGCAGAAAGTGAAGAGGAACTAAAAAGCCTCTTGATGAAAGTGAAAGAGGAGAGTGAAAAAGTTGGCTTAAAACTCAACATTCATAAAACTAAGATCATGGCATCTGGTCCCATCACTTCTTGGGAAACAGTGGAAACAGTGTCAGACTTTATTTTGGGGGCTCCAAAATCACTGCAGATGGTGGCTGCAGCCATGAAATTAAAAGACACTTACTCCTTGGAAGAAAAGTTATGACCAACCTAGATAGTATATTCAAAAGCAGAGACATTACTTTGCCGACTAAGGTCCATCTAGTCAAGGCTATGGTTTTTCCTGTGATCATGTATGGATGTGAGAGTTGGACTGTGAAGAAAGCTGAGCGCCGAAGAATTGATGCTTTTGAACTGTGGTGTTGGAGAAGACTCTTGAGGATCCCTTGGACTGCAAGGAGATCCAACCAGTCCATTCTGAAAGAGATCAACCCTGGGTGTTCTTTGGAAGGAGTGATGCTAAAGCTGAAACTCCAGTACTTTGGCCACCTCATGAGAAGAGTTGACTCATTGGAAAAGACTCTGATGCTGGGATAGATTGGGGGCAGGAGGAAAAGGGGATGACCGAGGATGAGATGGCTGGATGGCATCATGGACTTGATGTACGTGAGTCTGAGTGAACTCCGGGAGTTGGTGATGGACAGGGAGGCCTGGCATGCTGCGATTCATGGGGTCACAGAGTCGGACACGACTGAGCGACTGAACTGAACTGAACTGAAAGTAAAATCACAAAAATGGTCTCTTTCAATCACAGTGATAATAATAGTTATAATAATAGCAGCTGATATTACTTGAGAACTTACTATGTGCCAAATTCTATGAAGTCTTAACATGGATAATTTCATTTAACTTCACAAATTATCCCCACTTTACAGATGAGGAACTTAATCTCATGAGGAGATGCTTAAGACACCGAGTGACTAGTCTAACTTGCCAAGGTAATGAGTGAAGGAGCCAGGACTTAAGCACAGAGTCCATGTACAGCATTATTAACCTCTGTTGCCAACAGCTCAATTGATCTCCACTGAGAAGCTCTCCACACTCTGGGCACGTAGCATCAGATTCTACTACTGGTTGAGAGGAGCAAAAGCCCTTGGGTTTATAGAAGGAACATGGTAGCCACCTTGGTTTTGTAACCTGCCTGTGGAAATTTCCATGACAACACACTTGGAGGCTTTCTTATGAATCCTAAAAAAACCTAACTTTTGGTAACGGTGCCCACTAGTAACTGGCTTCCTGCGATGTATCTGGAAGAGTTGGCTGCACATAAGTCTTAAAGAGTCACCCTTGTAATGTATTTATACATTGTTGCTAAAGATCAAAGTTGACATCTAATAGTACCTCCTCAGTAAAGCCTTTCCTGGCACATGTTAACTCTAAGTTATTCTTTTCACTCCCCAAATCCTCAGTATGTTATCTGTAACTCCTTCATAGTTCATTTCCCACTCAGAGCTTATGAGGAATTTGCTAGAAAATACAGCAAGCATTAATTAAAAATTGCAAAGAACTGCATCAGAATGCCAATTCATGTATTTTTTAGATCCAATGAGAAAATACCCATTCTTCTGGAAAAGACTGCTTATCTGTGACAGTTAAAAAACAGCTGGCTTTTGATTTTTTTTTCTCTCTGGTAAAGGGAACAGGGATGGCCTGGCCGATCTACAGGACAGAGCGTGTGTGTGTCCTGCTTTCTACTTTTCCCAGATGTCAGGTGCTGAAGGTTTAAGGCAGGAGTCCTAAGCGTTTGCTCTCAGAAACGATCCCCGTTCAAATAGGCAGCAGGAAGGCTGAGTGGGACCACTCACATGTGGACGCCCTGCACATCTGTGTGCAGTTTGATTCAGGGACAGACCTCATTTTATAGCAACCTTAACATGTTATATTCTAATGTATTGGAAAAGATGAGAGAATGAGCTGTGAATCTGGATATGGAAAATCTTTCTAGTATCAGAAGGATTTCCAGTGCTTTGCAGAGTGCCGGCAACACAGGAAATACCTGCCAGAGGTGCTGCGTCTGAAAAGTGAAGCCCAAATTTACCTGCTAAAGTTGTCGACTAGGACCCACAGACTGCTGTGCGAGTCTCATCTGGGCAGAGCAGGCATCCGGGCAGTGATTGAAGTGTCCAGCAGGGGGCTGGCATTGTCTGTCTGTAAGTAGCCCTGGTTCCTCTTCAGAGCCTCTGCTCAGCAGAGCTGCCGTTTGCTGGTGAAGTTGGTGACGTGTAAAGCATTCCCGCCTATAGTATTTGAGGCTTTCTCAGTGCAGTTTTTTTCTACCCACTTTAAACCTTCAGGTTCTAAATATCAGGAAAGACAGCAAATGCCGTGTGAAAATAGCAGGCCCAAAGTTCTTAGTAAACTACAGCCAGGGAGACTCGGACTAGACCGGAGGTAAAAGGTGTTGGTACAGAGTGGGTCTGATTCTAAGCCTTTTGGGGGCTGAGTTTTTGTGTTTGTTTTGTTGTTAACTTACTCAATTTAGAGGTGTATTACACTGGTCAGGTAAAGAGCAGAGCAGCACCAGCATCAAAATAGTGCCAGACAGTTTTGAATGCCACAGTATCTATATTTTTATTCAAGAAGATAAAGAGCCCAGCATAGATTCTGTTCTCATCTTTACCCAATTGCAAAGTCAAAAGTTAAGAAACAGCAATTCAGGGCACTTTTTTAGGTGGGAAGGAATCCAGAGGATGGCTCTGAATGACTGTTTGCTTCTGAACTTGGAAGTGGACCATTTCGTGCACTGCAACATTTCTAATCATAGTGTGGAGCTCCCCATGAATGACGACTGGTTCCACCCCGGGATCCTCTATGTCATCCCTGCAATTTATGGAGTCATCATTCTGATAGGCCTCGTTGGCAACATCACCCTGATCAAGATCTTCTGTACTGTGAAGTCCATGCGAAACGTGCCGAACCTGTTCATCTCCAGCCTGGCTTTGGGAGACCTGCTCCTCCTGGTAACCTGTGCGCCCGTGGATGCCAGCAGGTACCTGGCTGACAAATGGCTGTTTGGCAGGATTGGCTGCAAACTGATCCCCTTTATCCAGCTTACCTCGGTAGGGGTGTCTGTCTTCACACTCACGGCTCTCTCGGCAGACAGGTAAGTCCTGGAGGACAGTGACATTCTCTCTGAGGGTGGTAGATGCCTCAGTAGGTGAGCTACCACATTGGGAGAGATGGGGCTGTTTGTGCACAGGGAGTTCTTCTCAAACTCCAGTTCCCTTCTGGGCATGTTTCTATGCTAGGGATTACTTCTTGAGTTTGATACATTGGTTTAAGAAAGAAAAGTCAGTGCATGGTGGGGGGGGAAAGGGGAAAATAATCTCTGAGAATAAGATTGAGGTGCATTTTCTGAAGACAATTGATTTAGCCTTGCCTCTTCCTAACTTCTTGTTCCCTGCAAAATTAATTGACTAGTGAGAAAAAAAAAAAAATCACACCTAATAGAATTTAAACCCCAGGCAAATGTTTCTTGGAAGCAAAGTCTTCAAAGAACAGAAAAGTCCCACTGCATTTCTTCATTAAATATTCTTTCACAAATAACCAAGAGGAGAAAATAAGCAGCATTTCCTTGAAATCCATTCTCTTCAGACAGTTTAATGTTTCTCACAGCTGATGTTGTATTTGGTTCTCTGGAACTGAACAGTTTGTGTGCTGGTTTTTCTAAATATCTCTTAAGTAAAATCAACCATTATTAGGATTTTTTTTTTTTCAAGACAAAGCTCCATTCAAGGTTGATTTCAGATTTTAGTATGTTTATTGATGTACTTTCATATGTAATCCCTTCAGGGCTTTTTTGGGGGGGAGTGGGTAGGGAAGCCAGTACAATGTTTTACTCTTGGAGATATACATACTTGTGAACTGCATTTCTTGTGTGAACATAGTGCTTAAAAATTCACATTTATCCGTTCTTAAACATTCATATTTATTCTTTAAGCATTTATCAGATGTCTGTCACATAAAAAACCCTTGCTTGAAATAACCAGTCAGGAAATATCTGCAGGTTCACATAAATTGCTGAACATAACTTATATACTTCTGGGCTCTAGAACTTGGACACAGTAATGGATAGGCTCCAGACACATAGTTGACCATATGGTCAAATTAAGAAAAACTAGTGCAAGGAACCAGAAATAATCAACTTTTATTTTAAAGTCTACTGTATGTTGTGGTGTTAAAGATACATGGGGATGTAAGAGTGTACTGAGAAAGGCATAGAAGCAGCTCTTGAAAATGTATACCCTGAAGAATGTCCCACATTTTAATACATATGGTGCTGGATTCTCACTTTGTAGAGGAACAAACAGTCCCCAGGTGATGTGGCTTTGGGAAATAATGGACAAATAAAGATAGTGTTATCAGTATTTGTAGACATGTGTTTATACTTAGCTGCCTGAAGTACACTGCTCAGTACACACAACTTTTTCACAGACTGAAAAATAATAGCCCAGGAATGAGGTTTACACATGGCACCCACTGCACAGGGTTTTTCACTTCCCGCCACTCATCCTCAGCTTGCTGTAACCCTGAACATGTACCCACCAGGGCCTCATGACCACAGGCAGTCTCACTGTTGGGCCAGGGCAGACAAGCTGTGGAGTGGCAGCAGGTAGGTGGCTTGTTACCAGTGGCCAAGGGTACCTCAGGATGACGATCATTTTCACAATGGGAAGTGAGATGAGATTTTGGTTTCTGGGTTGGTGAATGCAGTGCTACAGATAGTGTTTCCTGTCTTCCTAGGGTGGAATCGGGAATGGGGGGAAAGGAAAGTGAGGGCGTGCAACAAAAGATACAGCTGCAGGGAACTCTTTTCAGGGTTTCAAAGCAGACCAAATTCACCATCAGCAGGAAGGCTCTCTCCAAAGCTGGGCTGCACCATTAAGTTTACAGTTACTGCATGTCTTTTCCAAATTCAGAAATTACTTGTAAGCTTACATATAACTAACTTTTTGTGTTTTGCTAAGGCTTAAAAAAAACTGACAGATTACCTATATCACAAGTAGTGCTTGTAACCAACTTCAATAAGAATCAGTATTGAGCTAGTTAGAATGTATGACTGTACTTATCTATATATCTCATCTTTAACACGTATATATGGAATCTAGAAAAATGGTACAGATGAACCTATCTCCAGGGCAGTAATAGACACAGAGACATAGAGAACGGACATGTAGACACAGGGTGGGAAAGGGGATGGTGGGGTGAATTGGGAGATTAGGAGTGACATGTATGCACTACCATGTGTATAACAGATAGGTAGTGGGAACCTGCTATAAAGCAGAGGAAGCTCAGCTCAGTACTCAGTGATAACCTGGAAGGGTGGGGAAGGAGGGAGGTCCAAGAAGGAGGGAATATATGTATACATATAGCTGATTCACTTCATTGTACAGCAGAAACTAATACAGCATTGTAAAGCAATTATACTCCAATAAAAAAATAAAAAAGAAAGGCTATTGGAGTTTTATAACAACCTCATAAGGTTGGTAAGGAAATATACATACACACACACACAATACCTGTATTTTTTCTTGTCAACAAGGTTAATCTATACAGTAAACTGAACAAGTATAGAGCTCAGTATTTTTCACATATTCTATATAACAATATAACCACCACCCAAATAGAGATATAGAACAATTCCAGCACCCTAGGAGTTTGTTTTATGTCCCTTTACAGTTAATCCTCACCCTCGAAGAGAGGCAATCATTATTCTGAGTTCAATTACCATGTATTATTTTTGCCAGTTCTTCAATCTTATGTAAATAGAGTCATACTTCTTAATGCTTATCATTATGTTAGAAATAGTCATCCATGTTGGTGCAGATAGCAGTGGTTTATTCTTTTCAATTGTTGTGTAGTGTTCCATTGTATGAATATGAAAGTGAAAGAAAGTGAAAGTGAAGTTGCTCAGTCGTGTCCGACTCTTTGCGACCCCGTGGACTGTAGCCTACCAGGCTCCTCTGTCCATGGGATTCTCCAGGCAAGAATACTGGAGTGGGTTGCCATTTCCTTCTCCAGGAGATCTTCCTGATGCAGAGATCGAACCCAGGTCTCCCACATTGCAGGCAGACACTTTAACCTCTGAGCCAGCAGGGAAGACTTGTATGAATATACCTCAGTTAATTTATTCATTTTAATACTGATAGATATTGAATTGTTTCCAGTTCGGGGTTGATAATAACCTGCTCTGGGTATTATTCATGCCTGTTGGGCAACATAAGTGAGTATATGCCTGAGAGAGGAATTGCTGGATCATAGGGTCCAGGTATTTCGTAAGTATTGTCAAAGAGTTTTCCAAAGTGGTAGTCTGTATCTGATGGATTGGTAAAAGGGTGAACCAGAAGACCCTCCAAACTTGGTAATCATTGCAGTCACTGGGGAGCTTAAAAATATGCAGATTCTTAGTTCCCATCATAAATCTCCTGACTCAGGATGGATGTTTATCAGCCCACTGTGGGTTGACCAGATATGCAAGTACTCATCCCAGCCACCTTTCTTCAGCTTTCCCTCCCCAGGTGAATTTGTCTTTATTTATATGAAAAGCAAAGCATTTTTTCTGGAAATGTTTATACTGGGGCACGAAAGGGAGACTTCAAGGCAGTCCCAGGATTCTACGTTTCACACCACTAACCAACTGCAGATTTATATTCAAGCCCCTTCCCTATTGGTCCTGCTCCCCCACCATGCTGTCTTCCCCTCCTCACATATATTGACATCCTCATACACAGTCGTTACACCGACAAGTTCCTGGCTCTGCTTCCTTGCTCATGCTCTGTCACTCCCATTCTCCAGAATGCTTTCTCCTTTCCTAATTAGAAGACCCTTCTCCCCATCTCATGTGATGCATGAAAGTTGAATGAGCATCAAGAGCCCTACATTTTTGTTTCCTGCCATTGCTACCCCATATAAAGGAATTAGACCAAGTCCCTTAACTCTCTGACCTTAGTTGAATCATCTCTAGTATAATATGCTTGAGCTAGATTATTTCTAAGGTCCCTCCAAATTTTAATCATGATTTTCATCTGTCATCTTGCCCATCACTTGGATTCTGGTTCAAGCCTCCATCTTAAAGCCCTAAGTTGGACCATTCTAGCCCAGATTTTTGACCCTCTTCTAAACATGAGGCTTATTATCTGAGACATGAATTATCTCATGATGCCTTTCATCTTACTGTTTTGAAGCATTAGTCATTTGTCATTTTTTAGTCTCTCATATATTCATTACTTTGACTTTGTAAACAACATACTATTAAGAGTGTTAAGTATGATTAATTATCTGAAAGCATACTCTTAGAAACCTGTCACTCCATCACCTATTTCTTCTCTATTCCTCTCCATTAAGCTCTCATTATTTGGGCAAATGAGAGAAAATCTATTCTTTGTGCATCAGGAAATCACAAAGGGATACAGTGGGTAGATGGGTAGATGGATGGATGGATGGAAAGACAGGTGGATACACGGATGAGTGGATAGGCAGATGGACAGATGATTGGAGAGATAGGTGAATTGTTGGGATGGATGGATATATTTTTTACATACTGCTCTTTCCTACAAGATGTCCATCTGTACTAGGTGCCTCAGTATTATGTAAATGGATTTTTAAACCTAACAGGAAATGGGTAAGGAGAGTTTATGTTTTCTTTTCTAGCTAAGTGCAAAGAATAAAGCTGAATTTAAGGTTAATAGCATTTATATTATATGCCCAAGTTGTATTGTTTCTGTTTCAGTATTGTTACTCAGTTTTATTTCCACTAGAATGGGGCTGACAGAATAAATCCTAAGGACTGATGTGCAGCACCGTAATGTGATTCTTCTTTGATTCCATGGAAAAGACCTTTCCTAAGTTTTTCCCACCCTTGTGATTTGGAATGTGTAAGTGCAAGCTTTTTGAAGTGCAGATTCTTTTAAATCATTACAAGGAATTTATGAGATAATGTAGATAATGTAGTTTTCCTTACATCTAGAGCTGTATAGCCAACATGGGAGCCACTAACCACATGTGGTTATTTAAATTTAGATTTAATTTTTTATTATTATTATTATTTTAGCTGTGCCACATGGCTTGTGGGATCTCAGTTCCCCAACCAGGGATTGAACCTGGGCCACAGCAGTGAAAGCCCTGAATCCTAACCACTAGGCCATCAGGGAACTCTCAAGATTTGATTTAAATAAAACTAAAAATTAAGTCCCTGGTCAAACCAGCCACATGTCAAGTGCTCAGTGCCACGTGTGATTCTACTGGACAGCACAGATACAAAACATTTTAATCATTGGAGAAAGTTCCGTTGGACAAAAATACAGAAGAGCGTTAGCTGTGTGCGTTGGAGTCCAAATCTCTTTCCAGGATTCATGTTAGCTGCTCTCGTTCGTTGAGGGTATCAGGAATTCTTCAGGCAAATATCAAATGCCCCAAGCTGCATGGGTTCTTCCTGTCTATAAAGTATCTTCTGTTGGAAGATACTCAAAGATGAAGAGGAAAGAATACAGGCAACCCAATACAATCACTAGTCACAGGCTTGGGGAATTCAGGCATCCCACTTATGAGGTTTTGAGACTTTCTGAAGAATACCTATGGGATTCACTTCCCGGGTATGTGCTGTGAACTTCTGTCTGATCCTTCCATTCTGTTTTGCCAGGCCCTCTTCCATCTACCAGCCTATCTTTTTACCTTATCTCAAAACTCACCAGAGCAAACACTGCTCTGTTTACACTCTTATCGCCTCCTGCACCTGCCACCTGACTTCTCTGCTCTTGACTTCACTCCCCCCTCCCTGATGACTAGGCTCTTCCCTCCATCTAGCCAAATGCTACCAATCTTTCAAGGCACAATTAAAGCCCTTCTCTTTTATGAAGCATTCCCCTTTTGCTTTCATTGATTTTTTTTTCCTAAGAGGCTTTCGCCTGTACTGTTAATTAAATATCGAATTTATCCTACCTTGTATTACTGGGTCCTTTTTAAAAAAAATTTTTATTTTTTATTGAAGGATACTTGCTTTACAGAATTTTGCTGTTTTCTGTCAAACCTCAACATGAACCAGCCATAGGTATACATATATCCCCTCCGTTTTGAAACTCCCTCTCATCTCCCTCCCCATCCAACCCCTCTAGGTGGATACAGAGCCCCTGTTTGAGTTTCTTGAGCCATACAGCAAATTCCTGTAGTCCATCTATTTTACATATGGTAATGTAAGTTTCCATGTTACTCTTGATGTGTTTTTTACTTCCTTCGTCCTATGGGAAGTTCCATGGGGTCTATAGCTGCTACAACACCAAGGCCCACCTTCCATCTAATGAGGACAGTACCTACAGCTTGGTTGATGTTTGACCAGTGACACGACAATAAAGTGCAGCAGCTACAAGTTCATACCGCTATATGGTGTTCTGAGGCTCAATTTCCAACACTGGGGGAATTTCCACACATCGAACAAGCAATTCTCGGAACACCAGCTAGGTGCCTGAGAATTCAACTCAATTCTGACACTATCAAACCAGAGACAGCATTGGATTCCACACATTGACGGTTCAGTCCTATAAGACTGTACCACCCGCCACTCCCATTTTAGATGCCAGTCACAAACCTGTACTTCTGACCAACTGGCTAAAAATCAGAGGTCCCCATGACCCCCTGTCCTCAGGTTCCATTAATTGGCTAGAATGACTCACAAAACTCGGAAAAACACGTTATTTATTAAATCACCAGTTTATTGTAAAAGGATATAATGCTTTTATCCTCAGGAACAGCCAGGTGGAAGAGATACAGAAGGCAAGGTATGAAGAAAGGGACCTTCCATGCCCTCTCCAGGCACCGCAAACCCTGCATCTTCACGTGTTCTCTAACCCAAGAACTCTCTGAATCCTGTCCTTTTTAAAAAAGGTATTTATTTTTAATTGGAGGATAATTGCTTTACAACATTGTGTTGGTTACAACACCGTGAATCAGCCATAAGTATACGTATGTCGTCTCCCTCTTGAACCTCCCCTCATGCCCCACCTCTAGGTTGTCAGAGCATCAGATTGAGCTCCCTGCATCATACAGCAAATTCCCATTAGCTGTCCATTTTGCATATGGTAATGTATATATTTCAGTGCTACTCTCTCAATTTGTCCCACCCTCTCCTTCTCTTGCTCTGTCCACAAATGTGTTCTCTATGTCTGCATCTCTATTCCTGCCTTGCAAACAGGTTCATCAGTACCATCTTTTTAGGTTTCATATATATGCGTTAATACACAATATTTGTTTTTCTGACTTACTTCACACTGTATATCAGGCTTTTTAGTTTCATACACCTCACTAGAACTGACTCAAATTCCTTTTTATGACTGAATAATATTCTGTTGTATATATGAACCAAACTTATTTATCCATTCATCTATCGACAGACATCTAGGTTGCTTCCATGTCCTAGCTATTGTAAATAGTGCTGCAATGAACATGGGGATACATGTATCATTTTGAATTCTGGTTTTCTTAGGCTATATGCACAGTAGTGGGATTGTTAGGTCATATGGTATTTTTATTTCTAGTTTTTTTTAAGGAATCCCCATACTGTTCTCCATAGTGGTTACATCAAAAAACATGGAACACTTCATGAATTCACATATCATCCTTGGGCAGGAGCCAAGCTAATCTCTGTATTGTTCCAGTTTTAGTATATATGCTGCTGAAGCAAGCACTGTCCTTTTGGATTTTTATGCAGGCTTCATTTCACAGGCATGATTGATTAAACCATTGACCATTGACAGCTGATTGAACTTACAGCTTCTCCCCAGAGGTCTGGAGCTAGGACTGAAAGTTCCAGCCTTCTAATCAGGCCTAGAATCACTTGGGAACCAGCCCCCATCCTTAGCTGCTTTCCAAAAGTCACCTTATTAACATAACAAAAGATGCCTTTATCACTCTCAACACAATTAGGAAATTCCAAGGGTTTTAGGAGTGTGAGCCAGGGACTAGAGGAAAACCGAATGCATATGAGAAATATTTCTGAATGAGCAAATATGTATTTCTTATAAATCACAATATCTTACCTTGTTTGACACAGAGACCAAAAGAGGTGCTGGAATTTGGCCTTGTCACAACAAATTCAAAATAGAAGCACACTAGAACCCTGCTTTCCACATTCAGGTCCCAATGCCTTCAGGGAAACTGGAAAAACCATCCAAAGTCTGATTCCATTTCCCTTCTCTGGACAGTGGGAGTTAAAACCCTACTGTTCTGAGGGAAGATGTCCTGAGTGATTCCAAGTTGGTCCCCTTCTGAGGGGATCACCCCAGTGATTACAGAGCTCCTCTACTGTTCTAGAGGCTCAGCTTCACTGGTTCCCAGGGGATTGGCCTTTTCTCAAAAGGGAGGACAATTTAATCTCTTGTAAGCATCTTTCCTAGAAAATCTCTGTTGGAGGAGTTTACATGAGTCACCAGTCCAAAACTTCTATAGAGTATGATTTTTCTGAAGCATATGCTGCCTCTCCTGAAGGAAACTCAGCTCGTGTCTCCCCACAGTGAGGGATCTGTCATAGCTGCTGGCTGTGGGAGTGCTCAGAGGGCAGCTGCAAGGGAAAGGGTTGGGGGCGGGGGAGGGGGGGTGGTTCCCAGCAAGACTCTGAGTTGGAGTGCTGTGGAGATAAGGGCAGCAAAGAACTCTGACCTTGTCTCTCACACACTATCTTTTAAAGTCATAGACCTTTATATGATTAATTATCATTTCTGGCAACTTAAAATGCATGGAGGCAAAAAAAAAAAAAAGACGCATACTTAATCATGAAACATAGAGTATAGACTGAAAGGGCTCCCTGGTGAGGTTTTTTGAACTGTGCTTGTCAATACCGCCTTTTGAAAGTAGACTGAATTTGCATTTTTGCACTTGTAAATCCTCCTGGTGTGTGGGGTTTGCATAAATTCTCTCTTAATTAAACACATGGTTTGCAGAATAAAAGAAAAATTTTTTCTCCATTCCTTTTTCTACTTCCCTGTAGATCAAGATCAAGAGATCTTGTTTGTTACAGTCATCTTTGAAATTCTGATTATTGAGTATTGGACTAATATCTGGTATTTGCTGCTACATGAAGTGATTTGCCTAGGAACGAGTAGAGATTGCAGATTCATTTTACGTATTAAATGTCACCTTCTGTAGGAGGTCTTCATTGATCACTCAGTCTAAAGGAATGACTAACACTTTATTCCATCATCCAGTTTTTTCTTTCAGGTTGATTGAGGTGTAACTCATATACGGTAAATTTTTAAGTGTGCATTCTATGAATTTTGACAAACTTACACAGTCATATAACCATCACCAGCACAATCACCTGCTTCCCAGGTGGCGCTAGTGGTAAAGAACTTGCCTGCTAATGCAGAAGATGTAAGAGATGCAAGTTTGATCCCTGGATTGGGAAGATCCCCTGGAGGAGGGCATGGCAACTGTCTCCAGTATTCTTGCCTGGAGAATCCCATGGACAGAGGAGCCTGGTGGGCTACAGTCCATAGGGTCGCAGAGTCGAACATGACTGAAGCGACTTAGCACGCACGCAGAGCACAGCATAGCACAATCAAGATATAGAACATTTCCATCAGCCCCCAATTCTTTTATGTCCCTTTGTAGTCTATTCTCTTCCTCCACCCAGGAGGGGATTTTTTTCCAGATCCAAACTTTCTTTAGTTTATAACCTCCCTTACACACTAAGTTGTTCTTACAGAAAATAAAGCTCCTAGAAAAAGGAAAGAAAGAAAACAAAGCTCCTGGCAGCCACTGATCTTTTCCAAAATATCATATGAATGACATCATACAGTGTGTAAGCTATTTGAGTCTGGCTTCTTTCAATTCATGTTGTTGCATGTATCAGTAATCTCTTCCTTTCTATTGCTGAGTAGTAGTCCATTGTGTGGCTAGACTGCAGTTTGTTTATTCATTCTTCAGTTAATGGGTATTAGATTTGTTTTCAGTTTTGGTGATTATAAATCAAGCTGTCTCATACAGTTTTTGTATGGATATATATCTTCATTTTTCTTGGGTAAATATCATCCACTATTTTTTTTTTTTAGAATTATTTTGTTCATTTCTTGGTTTACTTGCTTACTCTCTGTCTCCTATCATTAGAATATAAGCTCAAAAAAAACAAAAGGGGGGGCGGGGGAGGCTATGGCATTCATTAGTATATTATCTGACACTAGGACAGTCTCTAGCCTGTAGTAGATGCTTGATAAGTGTTTGCTGACTACATGAATAAATGGATCCATGAAGCAAGGAATGAATGAATTCCAGTAGGTTCTACTATCCATGCAAATGGCAAATTTTCACTTTTTTATAGCTGAGTAATATTCCATTATATATACATATACCATATCTTAGTTTTTAAAAAACTTAAACTTCTTATTTTGTATTGGAGTATAACTGATTAACAGTGTGGTGGTAGTTTCAGGTGAACAGCGAAAGGACTCTGCCATATATCTACATGTATCTATTCTCCCTCAAGCACTCTTCCAACCAGCCTGGTACATAACATTGAGCAGAGTTCCCTGTGCTGTACCATAGGTCTTTGTTGGTTATCCATTTTAAATATAGCAGTGGTATGTGACCTTCGCAAAGTCCCTAACTGTCCCTTCCTCCTAGCATCTGTAAGTTCATTTTCTAAGTCTGTCAGTCTCTTTCTGTTTTGTAACTAACTTCATTTATATCATTTCTTTTTAGATTCCACATATAAAGGATGTCATACGATATTTCTCCTTCTCTGTCTGAATACTTCATTCAGTGTGACACTCTCTAGGTCCATCCATGTTGCTGCAGATGGCATTATTTCATTCCTTTTAATGGCTGAGTAATATTCTATTGCATATATGTACCACATCTTCTTTATCCATTCCTCTATCAATGGACATTTAGGTTGCTTCTGTGTCTTGGCTGTTGTAAACACTGCTGGCGTAAACATTGGCATACATGTATTCTTTCAGATCATGTTTTTCTCTGAATCATGTTTAGATCATTCCTTAACTCCATACACAAAAATAAGCTCAAAACTGATTAAAGACCTAAATGTGAGACCAGACACTATAAAACTGCTAGAGGAAAACATAGGCAGAACGCTCTATGACATAAATCACAGCAACATATTTTTCGATCCATCTCCCAGAATAATGGAAATAAAAACAAACATAAACAAATGAGACCTACTTAATCTCAAAAGCTTTTGCACAGCAAAGGAAATAATAAAATGAAAAGACAACCCACAGATTGGGACAAAATATTTGCAAATGATGTGACAGATAAGGAATTAGTCTTCAAAATTTCAGTTCACTTCAGTCACTCAGTCATGTCTGACTCTCTGCAACCCCATGGACTGCAGCACGCCAGGCTTCCTGTCCATTGCCAACTCCTGGACTTTACTCAAACTCATGTCCAAAGAGTCAGTGATGCCATCCAGTCATCTCATCCTCTGTTGTCCCCTTCTTCTCCTGCCCTCAACCTTTCCCAGCATCACAGTCTTTTCCAATGAATCAGTTCCTCCCATTCAGTTCAGTTCAGTCTCTCAGTTGTGTCCGACTCTTTGCGACCCTATGAACCACAACACGCCAGGCCTCCCTGTCCATCACCAACACCCAGAGCCTACCCAAACTCATGTCCATTGAGTCGGTGATGCCATCCAACCATCTCATCCTCTGTTGTCCCTTTCTCCTCCTGCCCTCAATCTTTCCCAGCATCAGGGTATTTTCTAATGAGTCAGCTCTTTGCATTAGGTGGCCAAAGTATGAGAGTTTCAGCTTCAGCATCAGTCCTTCCAATGAACACTCAGGACTGATCTCCTCTAGGATGGACTGGTTGGATCTCCATGCAGTCCAAGGGACTCTCAAGAGTCTTCTCCAACACCACAGTTCAAAAGCATCAGTTCTTTGGCACTCAGCTTTCTTTATAGTCCAACTCTCACATCCATACATGACTACTGGAAAAACCACAGCTTTGAGTAGACGGACTTTTGTTGGCAAAGAAATGTCTCTGCTTTTTCATATGCTATCTAGGTTGGTCACAACTTTCCTTCCAAGGAGTAAGTGTCTTTTAATTTCATGGCTGCAGTCACCATCTGGAGTGATTTTGGAGCCCAGAAAAATAGTCAGCCACTGTTTCCACTGTTTGCCCATCTATTTGCCATAAAGTGATGGGACCGGACGCCATGATCTTAATTTTCTGAATGTTGAGCTTTAAGCAAACTTTTTCATTCTCCTCTTTCCCTTTCATCAAGAGGCTCTTTAGTTCTTCTTCACTTTCTGCCATAAGGGTGGTGTCATCTGCATATCTCAGGTTATTGATATTTCTCCCAGCAATCTTGATTCCAGCTTGTGCTTCCTCCAGCCCAGTGTTTCTCATGATGTGCTCTGCATATAAGTTAAATAAGTAGGGTGACAATATACAGCCTTGACATATTCCTTTTGCGATTTGGAACCAGTCTGTTTTTCCATGTCCAGTTCTAACTATTGCTTCCTGACTTCCATACAGATTTCTCAAGAGGCAGGTCAGGTGGTCTGGTATTCCCATCTCTTTCAGAATTTTCCACAGTTGATTGTGATCCACACAGTCAAAGGCTTTGGCATAGTCAATAAAGCAGAAATGGATGTTTTTCTGGAACTCTCTTGCTGGTTTCATTTGTCCAAAAAATGTCTTTATTTAATGTAATTGGAAGAGGATATTGTCACTAGGCATAAAATTCTAGGCTGGCCATTCTTATCTTTCCCACTTAGAAGTTGCCATTCACTGTCCTGACTTCCACTGTGAATTCAGATGTCAGTTTCATTCATTTTAGAAATAATTTAAAATTATTGATTTTTTTCTCTCTGACTCATTTTAAGATGTTTCTCTTTATCTCTGGTTTTCAACAGCATTACTATGATGCACTTAGGTATGGTTTTCTTTGTATTCTTCCTTCTTGAGATTCATAGCTTTTTTCTTAAATCTGTGACTTAGTGATTTCAGTAACATTTGGAAAGTTCTCAGCATGACAAGTTCAAAGATTGTTTCTGCCATGTTCTCTCTTTTCTCTCCTTCTGTGTGCTATCTACATATAAATAGAATAACTGCAGGTTTACTTAAAGCTTCTTCATGATTTTTTTCTCCTTTTGGTTGTTTTGGTTTTACTGAGGCAAACAGTTTCATACTTGGCTCAGGCCTCTGTGATTGGGAACTATTTTAAACACAATTTCATTTCACCTATATATTTCTATTACCTTTTCTGTATTTTCCATCCTTTTTTCTCACTGTACTTCAGTCTGGCCATTTTTAGTTCACAAATTCTCTCTTCAACTGTGTCTAATCTGCTTCTGAAGCTTTCATTTAATTCTTAATTTCAGTTACTGTTTATTGCAGTTGTGGACTTTCCATTTTGTTCCATCTCATCACATAATTTTTTGAATTCGTCCCAATATATTATAAGATCCCTCTTTGGTAACTCTAACTTGTGGAACTCTATAAGTCTGTCTCTATTATATATCCTCTTGTTTTTTGACCATTTTGTTTTCTCTTCTGGTATACAAGGCAATTTTTGTTTCACTACCTGATTTTGTATATGAAGAAGTGTAGATAATTTGGGGCTCTAGATGGTATTATCTTCCAGAAAAGATGAGCTTTTGCTTCTTGTGGGCAGGTAGAGGTGGCAGTGTGTCTGACCCAATCAAAGATTGAACAGATTGAAGGCTGGGCTTCGATCTTTGTGATAACTGGTCCATTTCTGATTCACCCCTACTCCTAGGATGTACCTCTTTGGACATCTCAACTATAAACCTGGGGTATTTACCTCAGCTTCTCTTCCTTAGTGGGCCCTGAACTCCATTTATTACTCCCCTTCATCCTGAAACTGCTAGAAGCTCTTCTTAGCTTTCAGTTTCTCTGCTGCTGTTTGAAATTTGGTCAATTGAAAAATGATGCTGAATAACAGCTTCATCTCTTTACACTTCCCTTCTCTCCAGGACTCTGGTCCCTCAGATCCTTACTGTCTTGGTATTTCTCAAATGTTTTCAAAGGGATTTTCTAGTTTTTCATTTCTGGAGAGTTGGTCAGCAACAAGCTAGGTTGCTAATATCAGAAACAGAAAATCCTATACTCCCTCTCTTAAAGACCTGATGTGCTCCCCACCGAGCTGTCCACATTCCAGCTTCTCTAAAGAGGAGTCCAGAACTACCAAGTCAGACCTATGGGATCAGCCTTCAGAGCCTCATATTAAATCAGCAACTTAGATTCAGAGAAATGAGCTCTGGCTAACCTCAAAGTGAGTAAGTCAGGAATCTCAACTGAGGCCCTCAGCAGTGGACACTGCCAAGTATTATAGGAACATCAAAGCCTCTGGGATCTTTCAACTAGGCCAGGTCTCTTAGCCCCAATAAGCAGGAGCTAGAGCTGACATGTAGTTATGCAGTGGTTAATAACAGCTGAAATTTCATGGGAAAGACAGCACCAAAGTGTTGCTAAGATACACTTCTTTAAAGTTCTCTTCTTTATTACTTTTTTTGTATTGTACTCAGACCAATTGGCCAGTGGTGATAGTTAAAGGTTATATAGTAAAGAAATAGGGGGGAAATGTATAATCACTATAATCAAACATGTTCTCTTATGTCTGTACCATGGTGACAACACTTTGTATACTGACCTAACATCATCTGTTCTGAGTGTTCCATGAAGGGGAGTATACCTGTGAGTACCATTCTCTTGTTCTACAAGAGCTTCCCCTGGATATATCTCACTCCCTCAAGCAAATTTTAAATCCTTAGTGGCCAGGGACTTTTATATCCATAGTGCCAAGGAGAGCCTGAGATACTAAATTAGTATTTAAATGTGCTGATAAATTGACTAAGCATCTTGAGCCTCTGCCGCTGGACCAGTGGCAGAGGTTAGTGGTCTGTCCTTTTCATTATCACAAATGAATAAAGCCTAACAGGCAGTGCTGCATGTAATGGATGATGGGCTTTCCTCCGTCTAAAGAAGGAACCAACAGCTCTGATGTGGACAGGCAGAGAGCAACAGAGACGTGAGCCTGGGTCCCGCATGCGACGCACACAGGCCAGGGACCAGGAAACTTTCTGTAAAGGGCTGTGTAGTGGATATTTTCGGCTTTGTGGACCGTGAGGTCCAGGGCCCTGTTGCAACCACTCACCTCTGCTTTTATGATGCAGCAGCCATCGACATGATGTCAGTGAATGGTCATGGTTGAATTTCAGTACAACCTTATTTATGGACACTGAAATGGGAATTTTGTGTAATTTTCACATCATGGAGTATTCTTTTTCTTTTGATATTTTTTTCTCTAACCATTTAAAATGTCAAAATCACTCTTAGCTCGTCAGCCATATGAAATAGGCAGAAAGCCAGGTTTGGCCAGCTGACTTTAGTTTTCTGTTCCTGATACAGAGACATATACATGCTTGCCAAAGTGGTCATTTAATAGAGAGTTTTCAATTTAAATGGAATAGGACTTTGGGGAATCCATGACCCTTGTCCAGTTAGCCAGGATAGATTTCCTAGGGGATATCATACAGACAGATCATACAGCTGTGTGATGCTTTACTTTATGAGGCACCATCATGTCAGACACAGTAGCTTTTGGATCATCAAAAACTTGAGCATCAAGCCAACATCTTTAAGCCATGTGTCTTTTCCAGCAAGTCCTGAGTCCTCTGTGATGCTAAAAGTTATTTAAATGGCGAAAATGAGAGTTTTAAATCCAGGTTTAGTCAGTTCCAGCTCACATGGGAGGTGGGCATGGGGGCAGAGCCTTCCTTTGGGGAAAGTAAAGATAGAAACATACACTGTGCCTCTCACTACTTCCTCCTAATATTCTACCATCATGCTTGGCACTGCCTCTTCCAAGATCTTCTCATGATAGCCTCATGTAAGCAAGTCACCTTAAAATTGTTACAAAGGGAAATTGTACTCAGGGAGAATCATTGCCTCAGTACCCCCAGGAATTCTTCTGGGCTTGAAATGGTTAGAGAAATAGGAAGTGTTTGGGTCATAAGAGATATCTTGGCAAAAGCGTAATAAGATGGCTTCCAGAGTGGTTTGGGGTAAGTGAACTTTAGAGGAAGATTTGGCTGGGAGCATGGCAGTGGAGGAGTGGGTTATTTTGAGCATCGTGAACCCATTTCCTTATCTGAAAGTAAGACAGTACAGGCCAGACAAATTGGGTGCACAGTTCAAGATTTTAAGTTTTAATTATATATTTGCTCAATAAATAAAATAGGCATAAAATGGAGCCTATTATACAGAGTGAAGTAAGCCAGAAAGAAAAACACCAGTACAGTATACTAACACATATATATGGAATTTAGAAAGATGGTAATGATAACCCTGTATGCGAGACAGCAGATGAATGGATAAGGAAGCTTTGGTACATATACACGATGGAGTATTACTCAGCCGTTAAAAAGAATTCATTTGAATCAGTTCTGATGAGATGGATGAAACTGGAGCCGATTATACAGAGTGAAGTAAGCCAGAAAGAAAAACACCAATACAGTATACTAACACATATATATGGAATTTAGAAAGATGGAAATGACGACCCTGTATGCAAGACAGGAAAAAAGACACAGCTGTGTATAACAGACTTTTGGACTCAGAGAGAGAGGGAGAGGGCGGGATGATTTGGGAGAATGGCATTCTATCATGTATACTATCATGTAAGAATTGAATCGCCAGTCTATGTCTGACGCAGGATACAGCATGCTTGGGGCTGGTGCATGGGGATCACCCACAGAGATGTTATGGGGAGGGAGGTGGGAGGGGGTTTCATGTTTGGGAACACATGTAAGAATTAAAGATTTTAAAATTTAATAAAAAAAAAAGAAAAAGAAAAAAAAAAAAAGAGAGACACAGATGTTTAGAATGGACTTTGGGGCTCTGTGGGAGAGGGAGAGTGTGGGATGATTTGGGAGAATGGTATTGAAACATGTATACTATCATGTAAGGAATGAATCGCCAGTCTATGTTCAATACAGGATACAGGATGCTTGGGGCTGGTGCACGGGGATGATCCAGAGAGATGATATGGGGTGGGAGGTGGGAGGTGGGGGTGGGGTTCAGGATTGGAAATTCATGTACACCCGGGGCTGATTCATGTCAATGTATGGCAAAACCAATACAGTATTGTAAAGCAAAATAAAGTAAAAATAACATTTTAAAAAATAAATAAATAAAATAGGCATAAAATGAACAAGACATAGACCCAACCCTTAGAAAGCTCATAGTCCTGTGATCCAGGGTGTATGAGCCTTTTTAATTTCCAAGATGGAGTGAGAGAAAATGTCACTGAGTGTCCAGGGCTTGTGCTTCTCTTCACCTCATCTATACCTAGTAGAGGACCGTGCAAAAGTAGATGCTTAAGATACGCTTTTGACTATTAAAAGCGCTGGCGCTTGAGGAGTCAGGATGCTTTGCTTCATTTAGATGGGATGTGCTCCACTGCAGCTAGCCCTAGGAGGGATCTGTGAAGACTGGAGCACTGTCCTCTAGTGACCCCCAGGGCTCCTCAGAGCTGAACAGACATGGTGCCCAGAGAGGCCAGCTGGCATCTGCAAAGTGCTGCCTGCTGGCTAGAGGGGTCATGGGCATCTCAAGGCTATTAGACCCTAGTGAAAGATAGAAAAGTGTATGCTCTGTACAAAAGACAAAGGAAAATTGGAAAGAAATATACCAAAACATCACATGTAAGATTTATGGATGATTTTCTTCCTTTTTTTTTTAAAGAATTCTCTGACTAAATGTCTACAATGAGCTGTTAATGCTTTTGTATTAATTTTTTATTTTATTTTTATTTTTTTAATTTTTATTTTTACTTTATTTTACTTTACAATACTGTATTGGTTTTGCCATACATTGGCATGAATCCACCACGGGTGTACATGTGCTTTGATTCAACAAAGATAATGTCAAGGAAGGTGGTCAAGAGGCAGTTAGCTCATTTGAACATTTTTCATACAAACATGTATTAAATTTTTAAATGAAAAATGTTGTTCAAATGAGCTAACTGCCTCTTGACCACCTTCCTTGACATTTTCTTTGCTGAATCAAAGCAAATTTCCAATCGGTTTTTATGATACCCCCAAAATTTCATGGTGACAAACTTACAAACTCTTTTGTCCTCCCTCTCTCCTTTTCATTTATTATGTTTTGGAGGTTCACATTTAATAGAGCACTATTTAGTAAAGTGAAAGTGAAAATCGCTCAATCATGTCCAACTCTTTGTGACCCCATGACTATACAGTCCATGGAATTATCTAGGCCAGAATACTGGAGTGCGTAGCCTTTCCCTTCTCCCGGGGATCATCCCAACCCAAGGATCAAACCCAGGTCTCCCGCATTGCAGGCGGATTCTTTACCAGCTGAGCCACAAGGGAAGCCCAAGAATGCTGGAGTGGGTAGCCTATCCCTTCTCCAGCAGATCTTCCCAACCCAGGAATTGAACCGGGGTCTCCTGCATTGCAGGCAGATTCTTTACCAACTTAGCTCTCAGGGAAGCCCAATTTATAGTAAGGATAAATTCAAAAGCACTGAATTTGGTTGAAGAGATGTCTGAATTTGAGCCCTGATTTTTCTAATGATCAGCTGTGTGACTTCGGGCAAATTACAGGCCTCAGTTTTCTGATCTGTTAAAAGGGGATAGGGTATTTACTTTTCACATTTCATAAGACTTCTAATTTTTGTAAGAGTGAAATGAAATAATGTGTTGACTTCTTTATGAAATGTTAGAATTCCCAGTCAAAAAAGTGAGTGTACCATTAGCATGATTGTCATTCATGTTCATAAGGGAGCTGAGAGGATGTGGTTGAAATTGCAACTGATTGATGTTCTAGTGGACAGTCGCTTGAAAAGTGTTGGGATCTGTACCAGGCACACAGGGCTAATAAGTTTGGGTTGAATAAAAATTAAAAGATTAATCTACAAAGTTGGCCCACCATTTCCCCCTGTATAAAACCTCTCACAAAAAGTTATTTAAATATAGTACTCATATTTTTGTAATTATACACAATGACTCATATGCCATGATGGTATTTTTGAGCTTTAATGATTCTTATTTGAAGAAGAAAAAAAATGATAATGTGTTTATTGAGATAATTTAGAAACGTAGAAATTCTATTTTTATTCTCAATAATTTGAAATATACTTAAAAACTGAAACTGTTTCATTTTTTGTATATATATTTGATTTGACTGGATCAGGGGAAGAATTAACATAGTAAATGCTGTCAGTGGTCCCTGGAGGTCACTTACAGATCTGGGCTTCCTGTGTTTCTCTGACAGAGGGTGATCCTGTCCAAGGTAAGATTTAGGGCAGGCCGGAGTGTCCCCAGATTAATATTGCAGGACAGTTCTCTACCAAAGATGGACAGGAGTCGAGGGGTAAACACCCCAACCTCCTCACACCTTGGTGGCAAGTTCTGGAATGTGCTCACCATAGTCTCTCAGGGGGTCCCCAGCTGGCCTGTGATTCAGTTGCCTTCAGTGCCTTCATTGCCTTTCATCCCCTCCCTGTGCCACTTCCCCACCCCGTCCCCATGCTACCAGGGACCCCCTCCCAAATAAACTACATGAACCCAAATCCTTGTCCCAGGGTCTGTTTGGAGATGAATGACAATTTATACAGATAATTTATGACCCACAGCCTATTATACCCTCTACCATAGAGCAAGGGTGATTTCTTTTTCTGAATTCTCTGTGTATCTTCTATGCCACACAGTAGAGTAAATGCAGGCCATGTCTAAGAATAATTTACAGATGGGACTTATAAACGTTCTTCAAACTTTTTGGCTCATAAATTGCTGAAAAAAGTCTTACAAGTTATAAATATATGTTCCTCTCTCCATAACATTTTTGAGGAATGGCCTTCGAACAACTTGTGCCAGGATGTTTGCAAACTTACTGAAATTTAACTGGGTTACTGCTTTCCTTTGTCATTTTAAACATACCCACTGGCAACTGTAATGTTTCATCCTGTTTATACCCCTTCCGATGGGCTCCCTTACAGGATTAGCACCTAGCTTTGGAATTAGATCATCCCGCTGAAACTTGTTTTTGGGCCCAGAGGTCTATAGTTGCTCAACTCTTTCTGCCAAAACACCATCAGATATCCAACAGTCACTTGCGTCTCCCTTCCAATTTTATACCTCAGCTTCTACATCCCTCAGAACCCTGCACTTCTGAAACCTTCCCCATGTCCGTGGCTCTTTCTGTAGCCTCCTTCCAGCCTTTGGTTTTTAGTCTTTCCCTGATGCCTTTTCACCTCTGCTCCAGTATCTCACTAGGATGGCCTCTTTAGGCCCCGAGGACTCTCAATATATGAAGAGTCCA
Source organism: Capricornis sumatraensis (assembly GCF_032405125.1). NCBI lineage: Eukaryota > Metazoa > Chordata > Mammalia > Artiodactyla > Bovidae > Capricornis > Capricornis sumatraensis. Next base: position 131,363,967 of record NC_091092.1, on the reverse strand, counting down.
GGCCTCACTCTGGCCTCAGGCCGTGGAGAACGTCAGGGTATACATATAAGGGTGAAAATGCAGGCAATTAGGTATAGCCAACTTGAAGAGGAAGAATAAGAAATTTGTGTCTGTCTAGAAAGACACTATTTTCCCCATGGCTACAGCAGGCAGGGAACAGACACCCTGATCCTTTCTTCCTTATTTCCAGTACCAGTGAAGGGGAGCAAAATTTGCCCCCAAATGTGCCTCATTGGCATAAAAATAATTTTAGACTTTTTTTTTTTAAAGAAATAGCACATATAGGAGAAGCTCTAAAAAACTGAGTAGAAGTTACCCTGTTATAGAAGATATTTACATTTATGAGGGAAATCTCCATTCTAAGGGGATCTTTCTCTTGGTACCAGGAAAAAGAGGATGACTCTGAATCTCTAGAAACTTATCAATGTAGAAGGTATGGATTTAAATCTGTATAATGAGCTTATTCTTATTTACTGTGCTCTGCCTGATAACCTCCTATAACTGGCTCCCCTATCCACATCTTTTTGTCTTTAGGTGGAGATGGTATTTAAGGCGATTGCTTGGGCCTTTTCAGGGAGTTACTCAGTTTTCTTGGGTCTCTGCCATGTTGTCAAGGAGATATGCATGCTTAGTTGCTCAGTCATGCCCAAATCTTTGCAACCTCATAGACAGTAGCCCACCAGGCTCCTTTGTCCATGGCATTTCCTAGGCAAGAATACTGGAGTGGGTTGCCATTTCCTCCTCCAGGGGATCTTCCCAACCCAGGGATCGAACCCGTGTCTCTTGCATCTGCTACACTGGCAGTCAGATTCTTTACCACTGCGGCACCTGGGAAGCCCCCAAAGAGGTATACATGTTGTTAAACTTGTTTGTTTTTGTCTTGTTAAGCTGTCTTTTATTACAAGGTTCTTAGTCAAAAACCTAGAAGGGTAGAGGGAAGATGATTTTTCCTTCCCCACACTTGAAAGCCCACGTTGTGTGGTTAATCACAGGACCATCATTATAGGAAGCAGTAGGGCCTGGTGGTAGAGGCTTAGGGGACAGGCATGGGCTCCAATCTTGTATCCAGTGCTTAGCACTGATAGCCTTGGAAAACTTACTTCATGTCAGTTCTCTCATCTGTAAAAGAGCAATGTTAGTACCTGCCACATAGAACTGCTGTGAAGATAAAAAGCAACATTTTAAACAAAACTCGTAGCATAGTTACCTGATCCATAGGAAATCTCTAATAAATTTTAGCTATTATTATTGTTTTTACCATAATTGATCTAACTGAAAACCAGGTACAAAATGGTCTTGTTCCTCTGCAGTCTGTTACTAGAAAGAAATCCCCACGTGGTAGTTGCAGAGTAAGCCTTTGAAGGAAGTGAATATGTAGAAGTCTAACTACCTGCAGCCCTTGCACCCCAGATATCTCTTCCATCTGCTGGAGGAATAAACAAAAATATCTTTATTGGGAAACAGAGCTTTCCTTCCATAATCAGAGGTAGAACTCTACATACAGGGAGGTGATCTCACTGACTTCAGCCCATACTAAAGAGCAAATGACTGATGTACACTCCCTTCCTCAAAGCAGGGCTTAATGTCAGGCAGACAGTGGCCTTCTACAGTGGGTGAACACAGTAGAGGGGAAATTTTGATTCACAGAGAAGTAACTTCAGGATTTTACTCAGAGGTGGTCCTGCGTGGATCCACAATCTGTGTCTTGGTCTCTGGGAAGAAAATGAGAAAAAGAAAAATTGTGATTACACTTTGTTGCATGGATCTTGATCCTCTGTCTTGGTCTGAGTTTAAAGCTTACTTCCTCCAGAGACAAGATAGTCTTCACTGCAGACTTAGAAAATCTTAGCTTATTAAGACCTTAGAAAATCTCCTGAAACCTTAGCTAAAGCTTCTGGAAAGTGTGTTTGGGGACATTGGACCCCACAGTGGAGTTCACTTCTACTCTTATTTTTATTTAAAAATAAGGATGAATTAAAAGTTAATAGCTCACCCTGTCACTGAATTCACATCAGAGGATCCCTTGTCATGTGCAGCTGAGGCAGCAGGAGTGGGTGCCACTGTGTACAAGTCTCTACAGCAACTTGACTCGTCCCGGCACTTTCCAGATAATGGTGAGGAACTGCAGACTGACATCTGCTTGTGCATGACCTAGTTTTAATTAACCTTTCTAAATGAGCATGTAGCTTAAAAATAATACTGCCAAAACAAAGCAGAGCAAAATAAAATCCAATAGATTGTAGATGATACTAAAACCGCAAGTCCAAGAGAACAATATGAACATAACAGAGTAGATGCTTCCTTCATTCCTGGTGGAGACTCTAATTAGATATGACGCATCAATTACATTAAAATTATAATAAAGTCTTTCCAATGACAAAAGGACTATTAATAAAATATATAACACATTATTTTAAGATTGCTACTTTACTCTTAGCTCATCTTTTAAAAACTCTACATTTTAATGTAAGTTTTCTCCCCAAGCTGTTTATGAATTTCTGTATAATACCCACCCACATTCCACAATGAACATTTCCTAGATTTCATTCTTGCTCTTTGTAGCATATATATATATGTAAAGTATATAATAATAATATATATCTACTATATATACATTTTTTTGTTTGTTTGTTTTGTTTTACTTTGCTGAACTCTAGAAAGTAAGGTACAAACATTCTGATCTTTCACTGCTAAGTATGTTTGTATATTTCCTAAGAACAAGGACACTCTTCTATATAACCTCAGTGCTGTTATCATACCCGGTGAAATTAACAATAATTCCTTCAGTTCAGTTCAGTCGCTCAGTCATGTCCGACTCTTTGCAACCACATGGACAGCAGCACACCAAGCTTCCCTGTCCATCACCAACTCCTGAAGAAGTTTATACATATGTATTCTATATGTTGTGGAAAAACATCACTTCTTATATCTCTTTCACCTCCTTTTAAGGTAGAATAGTAGCTCCCCTACATTCTTCTAAAACAATAATGTTGACTGTTTTGGTGAATCCAAGCTAGTTATCTAGTAGAATGTGCCAGAATTGGATTTGTCTGATTGTTTCTTCATGGTAGATTCAGGTTAAAAATTGGAGGCTAGAACAAGTGTAGGCAATGCCATGTCCTTCCCGTTGCATTGTATCAGGAGGCACAGGATCGCAGATTGACCCACTGTTGGTGACAGTAAGTTTGATCAGGGCCACATTATGAATTTCCTGGGCCCTTTGCATTTTTACCTTCATGGGATCCTTTCTCCATAAAAAGTATAAAAATTTTTATTTTATAGTTGTATTGGCACAAAGATAACCATAATCCAAGGTAGATTATATTAAATTTTTTCTTCTGATTTTAAAAGAAATTAAGATATTCTCTTGAGCCTCTAAAAATATCATGGGCCCCAGACTTATGCCTGTTCCACCTAATGGAGAAGTTCACCCTATAATGACTATAATCCAGAGCAACAGAGTCTTACCTTATCTAGTCTTATCAAGTGGAGTCTAGTCTTATCAAGTGGTCAAGTGGTTTGACCACTTGATTAGAGGAGTGACCCCCAGACCTCCCCTACATAAAGGTACATTTTCCCTTTGTAATTAAGTAGTAATGTGTGGGGAGCTCTTTGAGACTATGTGAGTATCTTGTCCTCCTAAAACCTCTCCCTCAGTGGTTTTATCATTTTTTCCTGAATCAGTTATTACATTGGAGGTTGTAGGAGTTACATCCTATTCAGGGATGAGAATAGTGAAAGTGAAAGTATATTCGCTCAGTCATGTCCACCTCTTTGCGACCCCATGGACTGTAGCCCCCCAGGCTCCTCTGTCCATAGAATTGGCTAGGCAAGAATACTGGAATGGATTGCCGTTTCCTTCTCCAAGGGATCTTCCCGACCCAGGGATGAGAATACTGAGGTTCCAAGAGTCTGTGATTTGTCTGAGATCATAAAACTAGTGGCTAGAATCACCATTAGGAACTAGGTCTCTGCTCCCCAATTCACAGTAGAGCCCTGAGGAAACTGAAATATATTAAGAACGAGTGAAAAGAAGCACTGGAGTTTTTTGGTCCAGAGAGAAGAGAAAAGGATGACTGTAATCTGTTACATACTTAAAGATAACGGTTGGATGGGCACCAAGGAGCAGCAAGCTCTGCATTTGCAGAGTAATAGCTCAACGGAGGTACAACTCTGTTGCTCTGGATTATAGTTATTTTACCAACCAGCTAATAATTGCCTCACATTAAGAAAATAAAGCCAAGGTTTAATAGTCTTGTCAAATCTTATTAGGTATTAGGATTCTAATTTAAATGCCGACACTATGTCGGTTACCCTAGAGACCTTTTAGTTCATTTTGTTTTCTCTTCACCTCTGCCCTCTCCAGATAGCGTGCATTAGGATTGTAATGGAGGTTTTAAAATATTGTCGTTCAACAATTCCTACAGACCTTGGTAGGCAATTATGAATACATAAGGGCTGAATTGCTGGATCCTTAAACATAAACAAACTGCCCGTGTTTGAATAAAAGACATACATTTCTGTGGGCAAAAGTTTCCAACCATGGGTGTGGGAGCCCGCTACTTCCACTTGCCAAGAATCCCTTTGACACAATAATCTGGCACAGAGGACATTTTTTACCTTCCCAGTGTTTGCATAAGAAAAACAAAGTGCAGATATTTTCAGAAGTGGGAAGCACTTTCAGCCCCCTCTTATCAGAGGAGTGAATCGGTCAGTCTGTGGAAGAATGATTCTTACTAGGTGTGCGAAAATGAATCTGTTGTCACTTATGTGAAGTTGAAAATAAAAGACATATCTGCGAGTCACCTATCATTAATTTTAATTGATTAGCAAGTCTTTGCTGAGCCTCTACTTTGAAATAAGTGGTATGCAGAAGAGGGGACCTGGGGCATTTTCAATGATACAGAAGACAAGAAGAGGAGAAGATATAAACTTTTGACCTCAGGAACTTATGAGAAAATCATGTAGAAAAGACATGCCATTAGAAAGCCAGAAGCAACTGAAGGTAATGCAGAGGAAGCATAAAATGAGAAGAGTAAAATCAGACAGCTTAGGAGAAGGAAAGGGAATCATCGATGTCTCGATTGGTCAGCAAAAGCTGTAAGATGGTACTTATAAGCTGAAATTTGAAAAGATCGCCTTAAGATGAATGGAGCCTCTGGGATGGAGCATGAAGAAAGGAGGAGGCAAGAAAGTAATGGTGGATTTAGGAACTGGTCTGTGTCTTGAGAACAATCGAAAGTTGACAGCTCATTCTTTCAGAGGACAGCAAGCAGCAAGCAAAATGATCCTGGAAATAAAATCTGATGATAGCTTTAAATGACCAGCATGTCTAATTGTTCTAGATAAGGCTCTTTTGTTGATAGTGAATGGTGGCCACTTAAACCAACTCAAGTGAAAAGGGAACAGGAGAATTGTAAGATTATAACAGGATATCTCTTGCACATTCAAAAGTAGTTCATGGGCCAGAAACCAAGGACCCTCTGTAGGACTCAGGGCCACATCATCTCAGCTTCTTTTATGTTTCCTTCATTCTCTTTCTCTCATTCTACCTACTTTAGTTATTCATCTTGCCCTGATTGCTTCTTTGACATCATAACCTTTTCTTTGTAGCATCAATGACTGATTACATCCTCTCAATTTTTCAGTTTAAATGCTTAAGACAAAGAGAGACTCTCTGGTAGCTGGCCAGGCAGTTTATTTTCTGGTTTACAATATTGAGTATCTACCCTAGTCCAACCGACCATCACTCTTAAACAAGAACCACCCCTTGGGGATCTCCCTTCACTGGGAGCTCCAGCCAGAGCAGTCTAAACCAGAAGATATAGACTGATATGTTCCATGCTCTACAGAACCATTAGACTTCCAGGGAATATTTGGTATGTTCCATACACATTTGTGAAATGACTGATCTGTTTATCTCTAGGAAGAATTTACCCAGAGCATTCTTCTGAAAAAGCTGTAGTATCCTGAACAGACTTGGTTTAAATTGAATATTGACCTCACCACTTCTGAAACCATCTGCATTTCATTCAGTTTGTCACTGTAGAGTGGAGATAATAGCACCTACCTGTTAAAACGTAAGTGAGATCATTTAGATGCTATTCTCTGCCTGGCATAAGGCAAGAGCTTAGTGAATGGGATTTCCTCAATTTCTCTGAAATTTTATTAATATTCCATGACAAAATTTTTTGCAATGCATTTTTACTTATTTTTAAATTATACAAATGATATATGAATATATCTGAATATTTTAAAGCAAGCCCTAGATAGATATATTATTTCATTGGTAAATATTTTAGGGTGTGTTTTTAATAAAGTATTTTTTAAAACACAGAATCACAATACCACTATTAAACCCATTACATTAAAAATAATTCCTTGGTATCACCAGTACTAAATCTGTATTTGATTTTCTTCAGTAGTCTCAAAAATATCTTTTTATGGTTGTTTGATTTGGATCAGAATCCAAAAGAAGGGATTTCCCTGGTTGTCCAGTAGTTAGGACTTCTCGTTCTCACTGCCAGGGGCCTGGGTTTGATCCCTGGTCAGGGAACTAAGATCCTGCATGCTGCACAGCATGGCCGAAAAATAAACTAAATTTTAAATAATGCAAAAGGGTCTACACATTGCACTACTGATATCAGTCAGTCTGTAACCATTCTCTCTGCTTTGTTATGCCATATATTTGTTGAAAAAAATGGGGTCATTATTCCTGTAGAATTTTCTGTTTTAGGATTTAACTGACTGCATTATCTAGCTGGTTCTTCTATCTCCACATTTCTTGAAAACTGGTACATAGATCCAGAGGCTAATTTAGATTTAGATTCAAATTATTTTTCCGACAAAGTAATCAAAGAAGTGTTTTATACTATCTTATATGTTTTAAAAGTTGTGAATTTGAAATAGTGGCTCAATGTCTCATGGCATTTTGCACTTAGGAATACAAGATTCCCAAGAGGGAAGGAGGGAAGCCATTCCCTTTGGCTTCTGCTTCATGCACGAGGGGATCACCTTCCCTTGGAGAGTTAATGGTACTTGTGACTGCCCATTTATCCCTAATTGATTTATCTAAGATATCTTTAATTATATACATCTTTGGCTGAGGATGTTCACATATCTGTCATTAAAAATATCAATTCCTTTCCTTCATTCTAAACTAGAAATTAAAATGTTTGAAATTATTAGTGACTAGAGAAAGCACCACAGGACAGTAGAACCTCCTTTTGAAATGTTTATTTTTTTTAATTGTTTTAAGTGCATTAATGCAAGTTATGGATGGAAAATCACTCACAGGTATACTGAAGCAGGACAATAGTGTTGTTCTGGAGTGTTGGGGATATCTGATAAATAGTCTCCTCTGCTTCCCTACCTGAACTGGGAACAGAGAACTAGATATAAAAATGAGACAGATGATGATAAAAAATAATTGCTTCTCCATCTGATACAGCTGTTTGGAGACTGTGACCTAGGTCCACAGCAATAATGGACTTGCAGACACTGACTGCCTGTATTAGAGGTGCCATTCACCTAGTCAAGGACACCTAAATAAGCACAGGCCTCTCTGAGACCAGTGGCAGGTTCCTTTTCTCAAACTCACACCCCCTTCCCTGGAGGGAGGCAGAAAGTGAGTGAGCGGTCAGGATGCAGCCAAGAATGGCAACTCAGTGGAGGTTTAGTCAACTTGGAAACAAGTGGAGATAACTGTACCTCTCTCACTGAAGGCCATGATACAAAAGAATATCAGAGGCAGAACCTGGTGTTAACACAGCATTTTTAGCATTGAACACTCACATTTAGATGGTTCCAACTCATGTCATCGGAGAAGGCAATGGCACCCTACTCCAGTACTCTTGCCTGGAAAATCCCATGGATGGAGGAGCCTGGTGGGCTGGAGTCCATGGGGCCGCTAACAGTCGGACATGACTGAGTGACTTCACTTTCACTTTTCACTTTCATGTATTGGAGAAGGAAATGGCAACCCACTCCAGTGTTCTTGCCTGGAGAATCCCAGGGACGGGGGAGCCTGGTGGGCTGCTGTCTATGGGGTCGCACAGAGTCAGACACGACTGAAGCGACTTAACAGTAGCAGCAGCAGCTCATGTCAATGTCTACACTATAGCAGCTCATGTGCAGTAGAACAAATGTTTGTACAGTGTGTGCAGATCTTGATGGATACCAAGATAGATAAAGACCCAGTCTTTGCCCACCAGAGGCTCATCTTTTAGTGGGTTCTCAAACAAGTGGACCCAAAATAGGTGTGGGGCTCACTGTGGTAGGTGTTGTATGGGTAGCTGGCAACCTCCAGATGTCAGCTCCTTCCAGCTCCACTTCAGCTTTCAAGCTATGGTCATGCTCTTCTTGGGCAGTTCCTGCCCAGTGATAGAACCAGGTAGCAATTGAGATCACCCTCTTTTTGGGTGGTCTCAGCCAGTAGCCAAGCAAGGTAGTGCTACAAGGGCTTGGCCATTTCCACTGAGATAGGACTCCCCCACTGGGCAATCTTTGCTCCTGAGCTTCCCATTGGGCTGGTGCAGGGTGACCAGCTGTCACAGTTACTGGGACTGAGAAATTTCCCAGGATGTAGGACTTCCAGTGCTAAAACTGGGAAATGTCCAGGGAAACTTGGATGGTTGGTCACTTTGGCTGGTGTACACATTGTCAGGTCTGCCTCAGGGTCTGACAGCTCCCTTTGCCCAGTCCTGCCTCCTCCCCTTTCCCCACACGTGTTCATCAACAATAAACTCCTTGTCCTCCTGACTTCATCTCAGTGTCTGCTTCCCAGAGCTCAACCTGAATACTGCAAGAGAAGATGAGGCTGAAAGAGAGTAGGAGGGCAGGGGAAAGATTAGTTTGATAATTACAGTGATGCGTCTGTGTATAACTTTTTCAGCGAACTATTTATTCTTCAACCTTTGAGAAAGAAAAGAGGTGTCTGTAAATACTCAGTGACTAAAGTTTCCTAAACTGCATTTAAATACTCAAAATGAAGGCTTTGCCAAAAAAAACAAAAAACCACCAACCTTCTTGTTCCAGTGTCCTTTGTTAAATATGCTTTGTTATTCACTTCTGTGATTTAAGAAATTAAAAGAAGCCTCAGCTTTTCTGAGAAGTATTCTTAATATCAAGAGAGAATGGGGAGAGGGGGACATCCTTCAGAGCCGGGCTAGGATGAGGTGAGCAACGAGCTTGGGGGGCAGCATTTAAGGAGGCACTCACTGTGAGTTCAAAGTCAGCCTTTGGATGACCTTTCTTAAAGTATTGCACCTTAGGGGCCTCCCTGGCCTTGCCCTAGTCCAGACCCTGGCTTCCGGTTGGTAATAATATTAAGCAACGTCCCTCTTTCCTGCCCCAGGTACAAAGCCATCGTGCGGCCAATGGATATCCAGGCCTCCCATGCCCTGCTGAAAATCTGCCTCAAAGCTGCACTGATCTGGATTGTCTCCATGCTGCTGGCGATCCCAGAGGCCGTGTTTTCTGACCTACATCCCTTCCATGAGGAAAGCACCAACCAGACCTTCATTAGCTGTGCCCCATACCCACACTCTAATGAGCTGCACCCCAAAATCCACTCCATGGCTTCCTTCCTGGTCTTCTACATCATCCCACTGTCGATCATCTCTGTTTACTACTATTTCATCGCCAGAAATCTGATCCAGAGTGCCTACAATCTCCCCGTGGAAGGGAATATACATGTCAAGAAGCAGGTGGGTGCTTAGGAGTAATTCATTTCCTCCTTGTGGATTCAATCCCTTGCATATATGTAGGACTCCACTGACAAGTTCCATATTTAGGTGGTCCTGCTGCTTGATTCTGCAGTAGAAGAGGTGAGTGATCTGTGGCCAGATGGTAAACAGAGACTCCTAGCTGCCGAAGACTCAGCATTCAGATGTCCCTTAGAATCTTGTTCTTTTACTTAAGGCTAGGTTTAGTGAGGTGCTGAGAACCTGAAAGCTTTGGAGTATGGGTTTGTTTCTGAGAAAAATCTGAAAAACATGTTAGTGTTTTTTAAAAGATAAAATGTAGTGTCTCAGAGGGATGTGCCTGCTTTAAACTCCAGTTGCATTCTTTGGGTAGGAAGAGGGTCACCATATGTGATAAGGCAGAAAGGGCTGGAAAATGAGGCTGGTTGAAGAAAAAGAAGTAGTTTGATTAAGATGGGTTCACATTGATTTGAGTTCAAATCCAGGTTTCCTGACCTACTCATTTACCCTCTCTGAGTTTCTTACCCATGATGAGGGTAATAACCCTTATATTAGAAGGCTGTTGGAGGATGACAAGAGGAGCATATATACCCCCAGGTGGTCCAGAATGCAGGATGCCCTCCATCTGTGTTAGCCTCTCTTCCCCAGTCCCCCCATCACCCCCATAATCTCATCCTGAGGTATAAATGGTAGAAACCAGGGACTCTGGCTTTCTCCTCTGTGGCAATTTTGGCCTTCTAGTCCAAATGTAGATCGAGTGGTATTTATGATGAAAAGACAGAAAGACTCTCCCCTCATTTAAAATGTGTAGCCGACTTAGTTGGAGGCTTCACCTCTAAAATTCTCTTTTTTTCCACTCAATTATGGGGGGAAAGCAGCAGTCCTCAGTGAAACTCTCTCCTTGCTTGAAAGAGCTCTCAGTGGAGAACATTCATTGTATCCCAAATTCTTGAAGGAGAATGATGTTTCCTCTTGCCATAGCAAAGTGAGTTGGGAACAAAAGGAGAAGCTCAGCCCGCTTTTATTTGAGACTCTTCCTATATTATATAGGCTAGAAATAACTTGAGATAAAAAAAATAGTAACAGGGAGTTATCTTAGTTTTGCCAATGGGGAAGAACAAAGCTGGGTCCTTTTTTAAGCATCAGAGGGAAGAAGAAATTATTAACTGTGGAGCCAAGGAAGACATGAAGTCATAAGGCTGATAACTGCACCAATGCCCTCCTGAGGAAAAAGAGGGCACTTACTAGAATTTCATTGTGCAGTCCACTCAAGTGTGTAATCAGCTTTGTTTAAAGAGCTGCTCTCACTGTAGTCTGCTCATCCATTTCTGCTTCCTGGCATTTTCCTTTCTGTCTCTGACTGCTTTCTTTTTCTGTCTGTTTCTATTGCTTTTCTCTCCTCTGTTTCTCTCCTCTTCTCTCTCCTATGGAACTCATTTTCTGGGCCTTGTGAGCTCGTGCATTTCCCTAATGCATTTTCCCCTTCTTTTTCTCTGCCCACGTGGATCTTTGTCTCTGCATCCCCCACCCTGCCCCTCCGTCCCTCTGTCTCTCTGCGTGTGACTCTGTCCTCAGATCGAGTCCAGGAAGCGCCTGGCCAAGACAGTGCTGGTGTTCGTGGGGCTCTTCGCCTTCTGCTGGCTCCCCAACCACATCATCTACCTGTACCGCTCCTACCACTACTCCGAGGTGGACACCTCCATGCTCCACTTCATCACCAGCATCTGCGCCCGCCTTCTGGCCTTCACCAACTCCTGCGTGAACCCTTTTGCCCTCTACCTGCTGAGCAAGAGTTTCAGGAAGCAGTTCAACACCCAGCTCCTCTGTTGCCGGCCTGGCCTGATGAGCCGGTCTCACAGTGCCGGCAGAAGTACCAGCTGCATGACCTCCTTCAAGAGCACCAACCCCTCCGCCGCCACCTTCAGCCTCATCAATGGAAACATCTGTCACGAGGGGTACGTCTAGACTCACCCTTGACCCTGCCCCCCTGGTTTTGCTTTATGGCTGGTGAGGAACCCTTGTGTAGCTGGTTGTCTCTGTACCCTCCGAAGACGCTTTGGCAGGCTTGTGAGTGATCTGGGTGGGTAGGGGAGAGGCCCAAATAGGTCACGTGGAAGGCCTATCACGGCTTGCATTTTCCATTTCAACTTGTGGACGCTGCTTCGGAGGTAGAACAAACTTTCCCTTTTTAAGAAAAGGGAACAAATAGGAAATCTTTATTTTAAGCATTAAACCCTGATATACAGATGTGCTCAACTAAGTCAGAGAAACTGCCTGAACAACCAGATTTATATAGCAGAGAAATTGCACATTGACTGCTTTCTGAAAAACTGCCCCTTGCCATTTCTTTAAGCAGAAGCTAGTGCTTTATGAATGTGATTTGAGTCATTTTTCAGGAATATTTATAATCACAAACCAAGGAACTTATTTTTACACTTGTAATGTGAAAAGCCAACCCTCAGAGAGTCCCGTGTATAAAGGACAGTCCCCAAATTGATAACACTGAAAGCCAATTTCAAACAAATCCCTGAGTTTCTATTGTTTTTAAAAGACATAGCTGAGGATATAGGAAAAACACTCAACACATCATTTTAAGGCAAAAACACAACCAAACATGCTGACACATATATCAAGATCCACATGTGCCTGTGGAGTGACAGTTCTAACTCAATTCAGGTCCTTTTTGCTATTACCCAGTTATAATCATCCATGGTGCCATTCTACCATATTAGAGAAATCCTTTGGCTGGAGGGTGGGTGGGATTGATTATGTTATTTATTCATCAAAAATTTATAAAGATGCATAATAAGTATTTATTTTAGGCATATAGGTTTTCAGCCAACTGTATTGACGTCTGTTTGGCTGTCCTTGTCTGCTACGCTGAAGAATGTGAGACGAAAGGGATCATATTGGAGTGGAAATAGAAACATGTTTACATTTAATGTCTGTTTTAGGTAAAGTCTGTGGCAGGAAATGAATTCAATGTCAGTAATATATGTTTCAGTCTCAGTATGTGTGAGAAAGTTGTAGGGGTCTCAGGTTTAAGAACTGACTGAAAGACAGATATATATACATTAAGTTTCTACTTATGAAGAGTATTTATAAAACAGCCCATGTACAGGAAAATACTAGATTTAAATCTCTTTTGTTTTCCAACTGAGTAAAAGGATTTGATTCTCTTACTTTAGAAACCCTGAATCAAGTTTTTCTTTATTCAAGGATAGGCCAGTTCTGCTAGGTTGCAAATGTGTTAACCGACTTTCAGATAAATCCAAATTCTGCAAATGTGACCTCATGTGTAGCCCTCACACACTAAGACAGTTTTAGTTCCGTTTTTCTCTATCTAGGTGAGATAGAAGAGCCAGCTCTCTTTTCCACATGGCATATTTCATAAGATTTTTGTTTCAGCTTTAGGAGTTGGGACCAAGACTGTTGTCAAGATCTGTACCTATAATTGTGTTAGCTGGGATGAACCTCTGCACTTCTGTTTGCCACATGCACTTATATAGTGTACACACCTGCTTTCCTAGCACTCCATATTACATGGGGCCATTTGAAAAGAAGACAGGTAGTGTAGCTGAAAGAACCAAGGTTTTTAGCTTGATGTCCCAGCTCTGTCTCTAGTCATATGTGTGTGTGTATATATATAGATATGAGTATCATTTTTTAAAATCTCTAGAATGAGAAGATAGTTCCACCTATTGCTAAGATCCTCTGCACCCCATCATCTCTAGGTCTGTCTGTAAAGCAGTTATGTAAGCACCTGCCTGCGTTTGTCCCACCTCTGCCACCTCTGCAACAACTCCTCTTGAGAAATCAAACCCTGCACCATTCTACATGCATGTTCACATTAGTGGAGTGGAAGGAGATAGCCAGTTCCGTCACTTGGAATAATTTGTACGAATGACGTCCCATTAGCTTGTTGTGTTTCGTAATTAGAGCTGAAAGAGACAGTAGAAAACACATTACTCGATCTCCTCATTGTGCAAAGAGTACTCTTCCTGTTCATAGTTCTTCACCCTCCATGCACCTGCTATCTTGAACTGCTGCTCACAGTTTTACCCTTAGCTTTCTTCAAAACTGTTGAGTGTAAGTGACTCCATACCTAGTTAGTTGCTAAAGTGTCTGGCTTCCTAGCATGACTTGTTCAAGCATCTCTGATCTACCTGCTTCCAAAGATGTTTTGGGAGTAGGACTTATCTTAATGCCTCCAGTTAACATCATAAGCCTAGACTTTGGCCTCCTTTCTAGCTTCTGAATAAACAGAAGATTGATATCTAGCTCTAGCTATGTGTTCTTAGGCAAATCTTATCACCTCTTTGAGACTCTCGAATGAAAAGGTTGGAGGAGGTCTTTGCCAGCCAGTGACCTACAGGACTGCTCGCATTATTTTGTGAATGAACTGATTGACCTCAACCTTCTCAGTGGAATGAACTTAGCCAGGCCCTTCTCTAGAGAAGTCAAATTTTTATTTTACCTCCAGAACCTAAAATCACAGTGTGAGAAACCCAAGCCCCCATGTGATATCACGTCTGTGTTAGGGTTAAGCATGGCAGGGGCTGGAGCTAAGACATTTCATGCCTGGCTTCCAAAGATAATCATGTTTAGCCCTATGTCTTTGGTGAGGAGGAAAAAAAAATCAATTTTGGCTGTGGAAAACCATTTGTGTTTATTCAATTGGCAGACACTACCTTTCAATCTATCTTAAATTGAGCCTTCCCGAGGCAGGCAGCTCAACAGTGATAGATTAAGCAATAAACAAAGCAATCTTCCCACCAAAGGCTGCTGCAGGCAGGGATTTTCCAGAGCAAGATGGTCCTCCCTGCCCTGCGCAGACAAGGCCCCGCCTTGTCGTTGACACGATGATTCCCCATAAATGTGGATGGCCAAATCCTCTTCTTCTAGCTGCCCTCACACTCCTCCACTGAACATGATCTTCTGCCTCATTAACAAGCCCTGGATTTCCCTGCTTTGCTCCACAGTTTGGTTTCCTCTAGAAGGATGGAGAAACCTTGGATAAATAAAGTTTAGAGACTCCTTCGCACAAACCAAGTTCAGCTTGTTATGAAAATATACGTTGAATAGAAATAAATGAACTTATCCACAGGGCCCACTTAAATTAAAAGTCTTCATTTGTGCCCAAAGTGGCAGCCAGTTATTGCTTTTGGAGTCTATTCATGTGCCAAGTAGCTTTTGATAATAGTGATTAGCTTTGTTTGGGGACTGCAAGGATGACATCCTCAATCTATGGACTGCTAAATCAAGGTAGCTAAATCATTTTTCCCAGGAGCCAGATAGAAACAATGATCCTGGTGACCTAACTGTATAAGAGTGGTATAATTGTACAAACTGTGTTGTGATTAGATGGGGAGGTACAAACTTTCTTGCCATTTGTGACCTTCACACCCACACCAGGCAGGAGCTGTCATCACAGAGTAGTTTAGAATTAACCCCGGGTTGTTGGGCAGAATGAAACACATTTGGCACATTTGTCTAATATTTGACTGAATTTTCATAAAATGGATTAACAGATGAAAACAAAGGAATTAGTCACTCCAGTGGGACCAAACTTTGTGTGAGCTAGTCAATGAAACCAAGCCCTAACAAACTCTACTTCATTCTGCATCTAGATGGTCATTTCTCTCAGCCCCCACCTCAGCAACCACCCCCTGCCCCACAGGCCCAACACAAACACAGTCATCATATCAATCAATCTCTTACCATGATTTTGGCCTTCAAAAACACCCATTTTTAAGTGAGGGCTAAGCATTAACTCCAACAGTCAACAGATTGCATACTGAGAGCAAACTTTTCTCATGTGAAAGTTGACATCAGAAATGCATTCGGTGGAATTTATCTAAATTTCTAAAAAGTTTCAGAAATTCTCAGTTGAAGTATTACATATCCACAATTAATTCAAAAAAGGCTTTGCAGTGACCTAGTGTTCATGGTCTGTAAAGCACTTTTATACTCATTGACTCATCTTATCCAAGCCTTTGCTGCTGGCCAGAGAGCTGCTGTACATCCTTTCCTGTGGGAATTTGTAAAGGACATTGACTAGTGACCGTCCACTATTAGATTAAAAGGCCTAGAGAATTATGAGGCTGAAGCATGAACCTGGCTATTGGACCACACTGATGTTCAAAAAGGTGATTTCATGTGGTTCGATGTAATGTGATCTCATTCATTCTCACGGCCGTTTCTGTGCCTATTGAAGAACAGAGCTGATCATTGCCACCCAGTTTATAGGACAGTCTCTTGCCCAAGTGAGTCTATTTAAGTTGGCACAAGGGAGTGAGTGGTTTCATCACTGGTTGCCTCAAGAGAGCCATACTACTTGGAACAGCATTCTCCATTTGAATGGAGTTCTGCCATTCTAGACATGCTGGAAGGAAGGGGCTCAACTTCCCCGGGCCCCAAGGATCTGTCACATGCAGTGCTGAGCACATTGCTGTTCATCCTCACCAGCACCTTGAAGAACATTCAGAAGATGAAGCCAAGGTGTAGGGAGATTGATTCACAGTTCCAGGGCCACATGGCACAACTGAATGACAGAGCATTAACCTGGGCCTGCTTCTCTCTTATGTCCTCATCCATTCAACTGCTCAGTGTTGCTCCCCAAATCCAGCCCACATGAGAAGTTCATTCATGGAACCTCATAGACCTACTCTGCATTTTGTCTAAAGGCCTGAACTAGTGATAATGTCAAGTAATATACAATAAGGGCATCAAAGATGTTTGTAAGCACGTAAGTTAAGGATAGAAGCTAAAGTGCAGCACAAAGTAAGTGGGCAAGGAAGTCTGTTAGCTCAGTTGCCCCCAGAGACACAATTCAGTTGCAGTTGGTGGCCCTGGTTCTGTGACTTACTGAGGAGGAGAAAACCTTGGCAAAGGGCCATGTTCACAGAGAGGACCCCAGTGAGAGTAGTCAGTCCAGGCATCCTTCTTCAAATCAGGGTTAGTTGAGGAAAAGGTGTTAGGAAGAGGAAGAACCACTTACTTCCCCCAAGAAAGATTAAAACATGACAGTGGATGGTTTCCTGAAGTCTGGAGACACCGGCCACATGAATAGCCTTGAATACAAAACTATCTCCTGGACTAAGAGACCACGTCATGGGCTCAGATGTGGACCTGGGTGTCTGGGTGCCTGACCTTAAGGGCCCTGTTATAATCTCAGATGCCTCTGTGTCTCTGCTCTCTCTCAGCTCATGTTCTAGAAGATAAGATTATTTTCCTTTCCCCCTCAAATTTAAATTTCATTCCCAGAGCCATATAGTGCCATGGAAGGACTCACATAATTTTATGGGCTTTTAAAAGGACCATTTTAATGGACAGTAAAACCTCACACATTCAACACCTGATTAATTCCCAGACAAGCTTGAAAATTTTGGTATAATCCAGGATTTCAGTGTTCAGACTGCATTATATAATTGGGCCTGTAGTGAATCCAAATTTTTCATCACTTTACTTCAATTTTAGCTATTGATATTGACAACATTAAGAAAGTTAAACTGATTTTCTTAAAGAAAAAGTTTTTCCTGTAATTTTGGCTTAACTGATTAAAATATGACTTTTTTGCATCTGAGTCAACAGGGTTTTGGTAATAAAATTTGTTTAAGTGGTCAATTCAGTGAGTTGTAAAACTATCTGGCACAAACTTATTTAATGTCATTTTCTGTTTTGTTTTAAATATTAGATTCATATTTTATAAATTATAATTGTACTTGTTACTCTTAACTGTAAATATTTATTGCATTAAAAACGTGCACTGTATTAAATAACTTGGAACAAGTATAAATAATGTCATGGCTTGGCTTTGCCTAGACTCCTAAGAGTAATGAATTATTTATAAGAAATTCACAATAATAATATAAATGATTCAGATCCTTTTAAATGTGCAAACTTAACTGTGTGACCTTGTAAAATTCTATATGAAGCGTGCTCATTAATTGTACTCTTATTTTTCAAGAAATGTTCCCAGCGCTTCTATTATATTGTACCTGGCCTGTATAACATTAAGTCATATCCAATGTAATAAGCTGAATATTCAAGTCACAGAAGATAAGAAATGTGTTTTATTTCTTAACATAATAAAGCATAATTTATGAAATGGACAGATGCATGTATGCAGTGTTCAATAAAAACATAGCTGTTGCATGAGTGTAGTCTGTGGCTATACGCCCCAGAGTTCCTTGGTTCCAGAACTATCTACATCAGAAGCACTGAAATCAACTCATATTGACTTTGGAACATCTGAGGATGTGGCCTAAAAATCAGCATTTTATTTTATTTTTTTTATTTTTATTTTTTTTTATTAAATTTTAAAATCTTTAATTCTTACATGTGTTCCCAAACATGAAACCCCCTCCCACCTCCCTCCCCATAACATCTCTGTGGGTGATCCCCATGCACCAGCCCCAAGCATGCTGTATCCTGCGTCAGACATAGACTGGCGATTCAATTCTTACATGATAGTATACATGATAGAATGCCATTCTCCCAAATCATCCCGCCCTCTCCCTCTCTCTCTGAGTCCAAAAGTCCGTTATACACAGCTGTGTCTTTTTTCCTGTCTTGCATACAGGGTCGTCAAAATCAGCATTTTAAAACACCCTAGGGGATTCCTTAGAACCTAAGAGTTTTGTTTCATTAAATGTCTAAAAAATATATATATTTAACTTTTGAAGAAGTAAGCTGGTCTCATAATTCAAAATTGAAAGCACAGAAAGGTATTCAGTGAGAAGACACTAGGCTACCACAGTCCGCTATCTTCACGGTCAGCATCCATCATCACCTTCCTCCAAAGGGTGGCCACTGTTATTAGTTTCTTACATGTGTATACTCCAGGACATTATGTATGCATATGAAAATAGATACAAATGTGTGTTTTCCAGCATCCCACCACTATTTTACATTTTAGAGAAATCTTCCCTGGTGGCTCAGATGGTAAAGCATCTGCCTGCGGTGTGGGAGACCCGGGTTCGATCCCTGGGTTGGGAAGATCTCCTGGAGAAGGAAATGGCAACCCACTCCAGTACTCTTGCCTGGAGAATCCCACGGACAGAGCAGCCTGGTAGTCTACAGTCCATGGGGTCGCAAAGAGTCGGACACGACTGAGCGACTTCACTTTCTTTCTTTATTTCATAGCATATTATATTTGGGCTTCCCTGGTGGCTCAGCTGGTAAAGAATCGCCTGCAGTGTGGGAGACCTGGGTTTGATCCCAGGGTTGGGAAGATTTCCTGGAGAAGGGAATAGCTACCCACTCCAGTATTCTGGCCTGGAGAATTCCATGGACTGTATAGTCCATGGGGTCACAAAGAGTCGGACATGACTGAGCGACTTTCACTTTCACTTTACTTTCATATTATAGGCATTTTTGGTCGCTTGCTTACTTCACCTCACACCGTATCTTGGCAATCTTTCCATATTATTATATAAAGTTCTTCCTCCTTCTTTCTTACACCTATAGAGTATCTTCTAATTTATTTGTCCAGTCTATCATTGATGAACATTGAAGTTGTTCCCATTATTTTGCTGTTATGAACATTGCTACAGTGAATAACATATATAATTTCATGTATGGACAACTGTTACTTCAAAAAAAAAAATCCTAAATGTAGAATCGTGGAACCAGAGACCAATGTACCTTAATAATTTTGACAGTTATTCCAAATTTTTCTCTTTAGGGCTTGAATACCAAAGTTTGGGAGCCTCTGTTTTCTGGGATAATCCTAACCATCAGAGACCAGGAAAGCAGCAAAGAAACGGCAAAACAGCTGGCAGCAAGTGGGGGTTGTCCATGCTCCCTGCACCCTAGGTGAGAAGGGGTAACCAGGCATGCCCACCAGGTATAGTCAGCCAGTTCCTGGAGGGGTGCATTGACACCCAGGTCCAGGGGGCTGTGGACTGCAGGGGATGTGTAACCATGGGACCATCCTGGAGGAAGGCACACCATTTCCCCTGCCATGCACCTGACCACCACGAAGTATAGCACTTGCAACTCCCTGTAAAATTGTAAGTGCTCTCTGAAAGTGTCAGTGCTTTAAATTGCTAAAAGTAATGATTAACTTTTGTGCCTGAAGTAGACTCTGTGTCTCTAGTTTCCTTGGATTACATGGCACATTTCAGATCTGTCCATGTTAATTGCTCAGGGCTCCACCCAAAGCCCAGGTGATTCTTCCTATTAGAAACTCTGAAACGTGTCTTTGTAAGCATGCTGCCTACCGTGTTAGAAAAGAAAGCTCTGTTGCATGCACAGATTGTAGTATGAAGAATTTAATATTCTCTTAGAGTCGTGGATTATTGGAGTTGGAAGATACCCCAGAGAATGCCCAGACACAACCCCACATCCCACGAATGAGGAAGTTAAAGCAAAGTGTCATGACTTGTGTTCCTACACAGTCATCAGGCTTTGAGAAAATGAAAACTAATTATCTCAGAGATGACGTGAATGAGGAGAGGTTCATCATGCCCTTCTACTGGAGGGCAGGTGACTCACACAGGCATATCCTGTAACACATGATGCAGAGAAGCTTACTGTTCACTGGGTTCAATATTGAGAAACAATGCTTTCTAATACAAGAGAAATGGGATTATGTGTTGTCAAGAAGACTCACAAAAGCAGGAGTCATGTCTCTTGAATATGGACTGAACTCTGTTCAGTATTATAGAGATGAATTTATAAAAGCACAGCCCCTTTCCCAGAGCTGAGGTCACTTGTCAACCTTGACACCTACCCACTGTGTCTCTTCCCACCTCAGAGCCTGTCAGAGGGATTAGACTAGCTCTGACTCACCAGTGTGCTGTCTGCTAGAACAGTCTGTTGCTGTGTCCACTCTTGGGGGGTGGTTTCCAGGATATTGCTACTTAAAGTATGCTCAGTGGGCCAGCCCTGTCGCCCTCAACTGGTAGCTAGTTGAAAATGCAGACTCTTATGCTGGGCCTCACATCTGCTGTGGCAGAATTTTACCAGATACCCCTAGTGAATCCTATGCATATTCAACTTGTGGTCATTGGTGTGTACTCGTGGCTAAGTTGCTCCAGTTGTATCTGACTCTTTGTGCCCCAATGGACTGTAGCCCACCCATCCTCTGTCAGTGGGATTCTCCAGGCAAGAATACTGGAATGGGTTGCCATGCCCTCCTCCAGGGAATCTCCCCCACCCAGGGATCGAACCTGCATCTCTTATGTCCCCTACATTGGCAGGCAGGTTCTTTACCACTAATGCCACCTGGGAAGCCCATGGTGACTGGCAGAGGATATTGTTTACTGTGAAGAAACCCATATTGGGCTTTATATTTTTTCTGTGCCATCTGATGATGTCTACACATTTCTCCAAAGCATCTGGGTTGAGAGCCTTGGAATCCCTTTCCTTCTGTGGCCTGTGTTCACCACCTTAGTCATTTGGACCTAAACTCTGTTCGTACAGACTGGCACGGTCCCCCAGTGAACCACCCCTGCTCTCTAACAGCTGGAAGTATGAGTTGAGGATATCACCCTTGCAGGACTGCTCACCCTTATTGAGAACCCAGATGCAGGACTGCTCACCCTTATTGAGAACCCAGATCAGTAGAGACAGAATACATATCTGCGGGGTCCTAACCAGACCTGCCCCTGCTGTCAGCCCTCTTAGTATCTTTTGGCCTTTAGGTTCTCCGAGGATTGAGAACTCTTAATCATAACACTAGCAGGGGAAAACGAGAGCTTGAGAAAATCAGGAGTGCCTTTCTTTTCTCAGTTAATATTATTAAACAGAGTCATAAATTTCAAGACATCAATGCATTGATTGAGATTAGCCAGAGGGACTTTGATATCACTCCTTTTTTTAACTCTGAAATCTATATTTCATATAGAAAAGCATATAAAATATGTATGTAGAATTTAAAGAATAATTACATGAACACCAGTGTGCCCACTTGTAGCTTAAGAAATAAAACATTGCCAATATTTCAGCAACCCCCAGTGGTCCTTTCCTGATGGCATAGCCCTTCCTACCTGCTATGGACTGAATAACTGTGCCCTCAAAATTCATATGTTGAAGACCGAAAGTCATGGTATTTGGAGGTGAGGCCTTAGGGAAAGTAATTAGGTCTTGAGGGTAGAGCCCTCATGATGGTTATTATGTGATGTGTGCTAAGTTGCTTCAGTTGTGTCCAACTCTCTGTGACCCCATGGACTGAAGCCCACCAGGCTCCTCTGTCCATGGCATTCTCCAGGCAAGAATACTGAAGTGGGTTGCTAGTTCCTTCTCCAGGGAATCTTCCCAACCCAGGGATCGAACCTGAGTCTCTTGCATTGGCAGGCAGGTTCTTTAACACTGTGCCACCTGGGAAGTCTCTTAATGGGATTGGTAGCCTTAAAAGAAGAGGAGGAGAACTGGCCCTCTCTCCACTTTGTGAGGACTTGATGAGAAAACAGCTCTCACCGAGAACCACCTCTTCTTGCACCTTGATCTCAGACTTTGCAGCCTCCAGAACAGTGAGTGATAGAGGTTTTGTTTTTTAAGCTAAGACACCACCCCAGAGGTAACTGCTATTTTGAATCTTGTGTTACTTGTTTTCTTACTTTTCTTTTTCCCAACTTTGAATGTGTTCCCGAAGAATTTAATCCTTTGCCCACTTTTGCCTGCTTTTGAAGTCCGAGTGGAACTATTGGGTTGGCCAGAAAGTTTGCTTGGGTTTTTCCATGTTACAGAAAAAGTCAAATGAACTTCCTGACTAAAGCTGGCCAAATATTGTAGGTAATCATCTGTGACTCTCTTTCTTTGCTCTCTACTATGTTTGTGATATTCACCTGTGTTGAAGCATGCACTTAGAGTTTGTTCATCTTCATTGCTGTAGAGCATTTTGTTTTGTGCCAGTCTCAGCCTACCAGTGCTTTGGGTGGACTGGCCCTTGGGGGTTTTATTATGCCATCAAGAGGCCCTTCAGCAATAACCATCAGAAAACGCTGAAAAAATTGTTTTATTACTTACAGGACCTGGAAATTACACAGAATACCTGCTTTTATTGGGGTCGAGGTTGGGGGCCTGGGGTTTTGAGGGCTCACTCGTTAGTGGTGAATTTAAAACATAAAAGGGGGAATTTAAAGCACAGGAAGACAAGAGTACAAATGGTCAGTTATTGAAATCAACCAAGATCTCTAAAACAAAGGAACCCGGTTTGGCTGGTGATGTATTTATTCAAGATAGTCCTCTTTGGGGTTCAGTTCAGTTCAGTCGCTCAGTCGTGTCCAGCTCTTTGCGACCCCATGGACTGCAGCACGCCAGGCCTCCCTGTCCATCATCAACTCATGGAGTTTACTCAAGCTCACATCCATTGAGTCAGTGATGCCATCAAACCATCTCATCCTTTGTCATCCCCTTCTCTTCCCACCTTCAATCTTTCCCAGCACCAGGGTCTTTTCCAGTGAGTCAGTTCTTCGCATCAGGTGGCCAAATTCAGCCTTAAATTGAAGAAAGTAGGGAAAACCACTAGACTATTCAGGTATGGCATAAATCAAATCCCTTACGATTATACAGTGGAAGTGACAAAGAGATCCAGAGGATTAGATCTGATAGAGTGCCTGAAGAACTATGGACGGAGGTTTGTAACATTGTTCAGGAGGCTGTGGTCAAGACCATCCCCAAGAAAAAGAAATGCAAAAGGCAAAATGGTTGTTTCAGGAGGCCTTACAAATAGCTGTGAATAGAAGAGAAGCAAAAGGCAAAGGGGAAAAGGAAAGATATGCCCATTTGAATGCAGAGTTCCAAAGAATAGCAAGGAGAGATAAGAAAGACTTCCTCAGTGATCAGTGCGAAGAAATTGAGGAAAATAATAGAATGGGAAAGACTAGAGATCTCTTCAAAAAAAATTAGAGATACCAAGGGAACATTTCATGCAAAGATGGGCTCAATAAAGGACAGAAATGGTATGGACCTAACAGAAGGAGAAGCTATTAAGAAGAGGTGGCAAGAATACACAGAAGAACTATACAAAAAAGATCTTCAAGACCCAGATAATCACAATGGTGTGATCACTCACCTAGAGCCAGACATCCTAGAATACGAAGTCAAGTGGGCCTTAGGAAGCATCACTACGAACAAAGCTAGTGGAGGTGATGGAATTCCAGTTGAGCTGTTTCAAATTCTGAAAGATGATGCTGTGAAAGTGCTGCACTCAATATGCCAGCAAATTTGGAAAACTCAGCAGTGGCCACAGGACTGGAAAAGGTCAGTTTTCCTTCCAATCCCAAAGAAAGGCAATGCCAAAGAATGCTCAAACTACCACATAATTGCACTCATCTCACACGCTAGTAAAGGAATGCTCAAAATTCTCCAAGCCAGGCTTCAGCAATACATGAACCGTGAACTTCCAGATGTTCAAGCTGGTTTTAGAAAAGGCAGAGGTACCAGAGATCAAATTGCCAACATCCGCTGGATCATGGAAAAAGCAAGAGAGTTCCAGAAAAACATCTATTTCTGCTTTATTGACTATGTCAAAGCCTTTGTGTGGATCACAATCAACTGTGGAAAATTCTTCAAGAGATGGGAATACCAGACCACCTGACCTGTCTCTTGAGAAATCTGTATGCAGGTCAGGAAGCAACAGTTAGAACTGGACATGGACAACAGACTGGTTCCAAATAGGAAAAGGAGTATGTCAAGGCTGTGTATTGTCTCCCTGCTTATTTGACTTATATGCAGAGCACATCATGAGAATCCCCATGGACAGGGGAGCCTGGCGGGCTACAGTCCATGGGTTCCAAAGAGTTGAACACAACTGAACGATTAAGCACATAAATGAGACTCTCATGCCCTCCAAATTTTTCAAAAAGATTTTTTGAAGTGAATCATTTTTAAAGTCTATTGAATTTGTTACAGTATTGCTTCTGTTTATGTTTTTTGTTTTTTGGCTGTGAGGCATGAGGGATTGTAGCTTCCTGACCAGGGATTGAACCTCCACCCTCTGCTTTGGAAGGGGAAGTCATAACCACTGGACCGCCAGGGAAGTTCCCCATCCCAATCTATTTTTTAATTGATAAAAAAATATGTGAGATATATGTGTATGTACATATAGTCTAGTAATCTTATTGATGGACTTCCCAGGTGCCACTAGTGGTAAAGAACCTGCATGCCAATGCAGGAGATTTAAGAGACACGGGTTTGATCCCTGGGTCAGAAGATTCCCTGGAAGAGGGCATGGCAGCCCACTCCAGTATTCTTACTTGGAGAATCCCATGGACAAAGGAGCCAGGCAGGATCACAGAGAGTTGAACACAACTGAAGTAACTTAGCATGCAGTGTTATTAAACTCTTTTATTGGTTTTGGTTTATACGTGCATAGTTTAGGCTTTTTTTAGAAACATAAATCACATCCCCTGTAAATAATGATACTTGATCTCTTTTTTTCCAATTTGCCTTATGTTTCTCTTTCATGCCCTATTGCCTTGACCAAGACATCAGCACAGTATTAAATGAAAGTGATGAGTGAGCCCCTCACCTTGTATCTGAACATCAGAGACAGGGCTTTTAGGATGTCCTCACTGACTATGATGTTTGTTATAACATTTCATATTAGATTGAAAAATATAAAAATTGGTGGCATTTGACCATTTCTGACTTACAAAAACAGCAGTTTCATATATTTTAACATAATAGTTGCTCTCATCAGGTTAAGGTAGTTTCCTCCTATTCTGATGTTTCTTAAAGATTTGGAATACTTTTTTTTATATTATGAATGGTGTGGGTTTTTTTTTCAAATGCTTTTTTTGCAGTTACTGAGTTGACATATTTCCATGTTTCTTGTTGTTTGATTTCTAAATACTAGAACAGTCTTATGTTTCTGGATTAAACTCAATGTTTCTTATTTGATATTTTGTATTTATATTCTGTAATGAACATGTCCTGTGAATTCATGTTGACTGAATTATGTCCTGTGACTTTATTTTATTGTACTGTGTGTTCAGATATTACCTGTGCCTGTTTGCTTTCTCTTTGCTATCTATAATTCTGATTAGTTTTCTCATGCTATTCTATGTATCTTATAACCTCTCTTTCACATTTTCCTTACTTTTGTCTCTCTCATGCATTCTGATTAATTTCTTCTGATAAATATTCCAAAGTCCCCTTTTGAGTTATTTATTTTTAACTCCTAAAAGTTCCATTTCAAATTTGTATGGCTATTTTTCACAATTTCTTGTTCTCTGCATGCATATTTAAAGTTATTCATTATTTATTTTACTTTTATAAGCTGTTTTTAGTCTATAACTAATATGTGAAATCTTTATAGGTCTGTTTCTCCTTGCTCTTATTTTTTTCTACAAATTCTCACTCATGGTACTGTACTTTCCTACCTTCTTTTTCATGATTTCTTTTGCCTCTTGCTTGTATTCCTTAAAAAATTTTATGTGCTGGAATTCTTGGAGATTTGGAGTAGAGTTCCAAGTGTAGAGAACTGACTTTTGCTCTCATCTGTCAGCTGTGGATACTTATCCAGCCTGTCTAAAACTACTAGATTATTGGTTACAGGTTTTGTTGAACACCCATATGTGTTATAAGAAATGTGAATTGGGGCTGTCTAGGCTCCAAAGCAGCGGGGAAGGCAATGGCAACCCACTCCAGTACTCTTGCCTGGAAAATCCCATGGACGGAGGAGCCTGGTAGGCTACAGTCCATGGGGTCACGAAGAGTCGGACCCGACTGAGCGACTTCACTTTCACTTTTCACTTTCCTGCATTGGAGAAGGAAATGGCAACCCACTCCAGTGTTCTTGCCTGGAGAATCCCAGGGACAGGGGAGCCTGGTGGGCTGCCATCTATGGGGTCGCACAGCGTCAGACACGACTGAAGCGACTTAGCAGCAGCAGCAGCAGGCTCCAAAAGGGCAGCTTATTATTACATCTTCCTGAGGGAATCTCCTCTCTCTCTTCTCAGTACAAAGATTTAGAGAGTAATTTTCATTGCAGTTCCTTGAGACTATAACCCTTTGGGTTCCCAGTGTTACGATGAGGACTTTTGTGTAGACTCTGCCTTTTAGGCAGGCCCTTGGTTTCTTCTCCTGTATTCATGCCCCAGAGAAGTGTGACACTGAAGTTCAAGTTCACATCAGTTTGGCCACTACTCTCAATGTCAAAGACTGCTTTGGTGCACTACTTACCTCTCTGGGTTTCCATCTTATTGCCTGTTTTCCTGTCTTTCTTGCCTGCTATCAGCTCTTTTAATAACTTTTTAAATCCAGTATTTAAAATTTTTCTCAGCAGGAGGGTCAATCTGAAATATTTTGCCTACCGTATTACTGGAAACTAAAGTCCAGAGGTAATATTTTTTGCTTTTTTACTGTATAACTGGTTTAATTTTTTAAATTAATTGGAGGATAATTACTTTACAATATTGTGATGGTTTCTGCCATACATCAACATGAATGGGCCATAGGTATACATGTGTCCCCTGCATCCTGAATCCCCTTCCCACCTCCCTCCTCACCCTATCCCTCTAAGTTGTCCCAGAGCACCAGCTTTGGGTGTTCTGCTTCATGCATCGATCTCACACTGGTCATGTTTTACATATGGTAATGTATATGTTCCAATGCTATTCTCTCAAATCATCCCACCCTCTCCTTTTCCAGAGTCCAAAAGTCTGTTCTTTACCTCTGTATCTCCTTTGCTGCCCTGCATGTAGAATCGTCAGTACCGTCATTGTTAATATACAGTATTTGTCTTTCTCTTTCTGATTTACTTCACTCTGTTCATACACCTCATTAGAACTGACTCAAATGTGTTCCTTTTTATAGCTGAGATATTCCATTGTGTATATGTACCACAACTTCCTTATCCATTCGTCTGCTGATGGACATCTAGGTTGCTTCCATGTCCTGGCTATTGTAAACAGTGCTGCAGTGAACACTGGTGTACACGTGTCTCTTTCAATTCTGGTTTCCTCAAGGGTGTATGTCCAGCAGTGGGATTGCTGGGTTGTACGGCAATTCTATTCCCAGTTTTTTTAAGGAGTCTCCACATTGTTCTCCATAGTGGCTGTACCAGTTTGCATCCCCACCAACAACATAAGAGAGGGTTCCCCTTTCTCTACACCCTCTCCAGCATTTATTGTTTATAGACTTTTTGATGATGGCCATTCTGACTGGTGTGAGGTGATACCTCGTCATTTTGACTTGCATTTCTCTAATAATGAGTGATGTTGAGCATCTTTCAATGTGTTTATTAGCCATCTATATGTCTTCTTTGGAGAAATGTCTGTTTAGGTCTTTTGCCCACTTTTTGATTGGACTGTTCATTTTTCTGGTATTGATAGCTGCATGAGCTGCTTGTATATTTTGGAGATTAATTATTTGTCAGTTGTTTCATTTGCTATTATTTTCTCTCATTCTGAGGGCTCTCTTTTCACTTTGCTTATAGTTTCCTTCATTGTGCAAAAGCTTTTAAGTTTAATTAGGTCTGATTTGTTTATTTTTGTTTATATTTCCATTATTCTGGGAGGTGAGTCATAGAGGATCTTGCTGTGATTTATGTCGGAGAGTGTTCTGCCTACATTGCCCTCTAAGAGTTTTATAGTTTCTGGTCTTACATTTAGATCTTTAATCCATTTCAAGTTTATTTTTGTGTATGGTGTTAGAAAGTGTCCTAGTTTCATTCAGTTGACCAACTGACTACTTTTCTATTGTGATACCTATCATTAAGTCAGTGAATATAATTAGCAACCCTTAGACTCAAACTTGGGGTTTCCCTGGTGCCTCAGATGGTAAAGAATCCTCCTGAAATGCAGGTAGACCTGGGTTCCATCCATGGGTTGGGAAGATCCCCTGGAGGAGGGCATGGCAACCCACTCCAGGATTCTTGCCTGGAGAATCTCATGGACGGAGGAGCCTGGCAGGCTACAGTCCATGGGGTCATAAAGAGTCGGACACAACTGAATGACTAAGCACAGCACAGCACAGGCTCAAATTTACTTATTTCCCCAGGGAAGCTGAGACAGAGCCACAGAGAGAATCATATATTAATATATTCTGCTACTTAAGCAAGATGGTATCCTACTCCATTCTGGCCCATCATTTGGCAGTGATGAAGATTATACCCTTGACTTTGCAGAGGGGTCCCTAGAGAATCTCTTATTCTCTTCCCCAAACAGTGTTAAGCATTATACTCAGCCCTCTGGATCCCTGGGTCCTGCATTTGCAGAATCAACTAACTGCAGATCAAAAATACTCAGAAAAAAAAAAGAAGAACCAATTTCAGAAAAGTAAAACTGGAATTTGCCACACACCAGCAACTATTTACATGGTATTTACATAGTATTAGGTATTATGAGTAATCTAGACATGATTTAAAGTATATGGCTGGCCAATTCATGTCGATGTATGGCAGAAACCATCACAGTATTGTAAAGTAATTATCCTCTAATTAAAAATTAAAATTAAAAATAGTATATGAGAGGATTGTGTAAGTGAAATGAAGTCGCTCAGTTGTGTCCGACTCTGCAACCCCATGTACTGTAGCCTGCCAGGCTCCTCCATCCATGGAATTTTCTAAGCACGAGTACTGGAGTGGGCTGCCATTTCCTTCTCCAGGGGATCTTCCCAACCCAGGGATCAAACCCAGGTCTCCTGCATTGCAGACAGGCGCTTTACCATCTGAGCCACCAGGGAAGCCCAAATTCTACAAATACTACACTGTTCATGTAAGGGATTGAGCATCCATGAATTTTGGTATCTTCAAGGGTCCTAGAACCCATCCCCCTTGAATACAGAGGGATAAATGTATTCATATGGTGCCTGCCATGACTTATAGCTTCCACTTGTGAGATTTCTTCTCTCCCTAACCCATGTCCAGGTGTGTCTGAATCAAAATGCTCAGTGGTAATCAGACAGGGTGATTCTCCTCCTCCCCACTCCCTGCTAGGACACATGGAACAAAGTATGAAGATAGTTTTGGTTGTCAGAACTTAGGGTGACTCAAGGTGGAGCTGCTACTGGGATCTAGTGGGCAGATGCCTGGGATATTACTAAACCCAACAAAGAATTATCTGGCTCCAAATCTGTATCGTGCTGAGCTTGAGACATGCTGGGAATTGATGAACCCAGGTTTTTCCCATAAGAGGATGAATTCCTCAAATTGTAGGTGACAGAAAATACATCATCAGCCAAAAGCAAAAATATGACATAGTAAGCTGGCATCACCTCTGGGCTGACAGAAATCGTTCACAGAAATATTTAAGCAGTACATGTTTCAGTCATTGCAGTGCATAAAACTGTCTTTAGGAACATGGACACAGTGTGACTTACTTAAGTAAAAAAGAAAAAAGTCCCAATTTCCAGTCCTGTTTCCCATAAGAGTGGAAAAATCACTAATTGTGTGTTAAATGGTTAAGTCAGGGCATGTGAGCTAAGTCACTTCAGCAGTGTCTTGACTCTTTGTGACACTATGGACCGCAGCCCACCAGGCTCCTCTGTCCAATCCAGAACAATTAAAACTTCCACATTGACCAAAGGTCTCCCAGGACACCCATCTAGTGATTTGACTGAAATCTGATTATTAGAATTGCTGAGTCAGTATACATCATGAACAATTTCAGTGGCTTCCATTCAGGAGACCATTTTCCCTCAGAAAAATATAATTCACTAGCACTTGAGAAACAAAAGAGATATTCTTCAAGTTGATTCAGTCACATTTTAAAATTGATGTGTAACTTAGGACATAAAATATATAAAATTTCAATGATTCTGTACCAAATAAGATTGTACCAGCAGACTTGCTGAAGTCACTAATGAGAACAGGTGAAATAATTTCTAGGAGAATAATCAGAGTTCAATAGAGAAGTAAAAACACCATGTATAAGGTAAAGGGTTTATTATGGGGCTTATTGTGGGGATGGTAGAGCAGGTCACGTAAGGCTATTTTCTCTGCATCTAGTGTTGAGCTGGCAGTTTAGCCAGACCAGCAGTTGGAGGTGAGCTGGGCATAGATGAGACCAAAGACAAATGAGAAGCTGGATCTGTCTCTTTCAACCTCCAGCCTCAGTGCTGTGGGTAGCCTTCAGGAGAAGCTGGTTTTGCCATGGCACTGCATGTGTGCTTATCCCACAGAAGCTAAGGAGGGAAGCTGTCAGGAGATGCAGTGCCATGGCAAAACCAGCTTCTGAAGGCTACCCAAAGCACTGAGTACTGCCCCTGGCCAACAAGGTGAACCAGCAGATCAGTGGCAGCTCTCCTGGTACTCTACAGCTGGGCTGTAAATATAGCAGCTAAAATAGCTGCTGCTTATCTTCTTTTTAAAAAAGACTAGTTTATTTAAATTGGAGGATAATTGCTTTATAATATTGTGATGGTTTTTGCCATACATCGACATGAATGGGCCACAGGTATATATGTGTCCCCCCATCCTGAACCCCCCTCCCACTTCCCTCCTTACCCCATCCCTCTGGGTTGTCCCAGAGCACTGGCTTTGAGTGCTCTGCTTCATGCATTGAACTTGCACTGGTCATCTATTTTACATATGGTAATATACATGTTTCAATGCTATTCTCTCAAATCATCCCACCCTTGCCTTCTCCCACAGTCCAAGTCTGTTCTTTTTTAGAAACTAAATATATTTTAATAAAAGAACAAAATACAAAATATTTTCAGAAAACAGAAATATTTAATCCTTTTCCCACAAATTAGAAGTCACTTCAGCCCCAGAACGTAGTTTTCGATGCATGTATTTGTATGCATGTGTTTCACAGACTGTTCATTAAACTGCTATTGCAAAGCAGAAGGTGGGCGGGACCATTTCAGGAGGAAAGATGTTGGAAAAGCCACACCTCGGAATCATTTGGAAATTTGACATTTTCTAATTTTATCTTTTGACTTCTCATTTCTAAGTATTTTCATTTCTTTACTACAATCTGTCCTTTCAAGAGAGAGAATTGTTAATAGAAGTGCAGACACGAAAAGAATCTTTCCCACCCCTGCTGCAAGAGCCCGACTTTCTCAATCAAACCCACCCACCCCCTTCCTGAAACATGTCATCCGGAGTAATCTGTCACCCAGAAATTTTCCCTTTCTCCCAATACACTATGCAACCAAGTTCTGTGACTTCCTTGCACCTCTAAATTCCAAGTATCACAGCCAGTGCCAGGAGTAAAAACGGAAAGATGAGAGCAGCAAAGGCCCCCTCTGCCAGTGCTAGCTTTCTTCTCAAGAATAATTATAACAGTAATCATAAAAAAAAAGCCCTGGTTCTCTGTAATTAGGGAAAAGGAAAGGCATTTGCCAGGATAACCCTGCCCCTTTCCTACATCCCACCCCTGCATGCCTACCAGGATGGAGTCCCTTCCACCCAGTAACCCTGCAGCACTGCTCCTGGCCAGGGCATCTGGCAAACATCCTCCAGCCAAGTGCAGCCCTGGCAAGGCGAGGACACCTTGGCGCCAAAGACAGGAAGGGGCCGCTCGAGGACACAGCAGCATCTCCGGGATTTCTGATCTCCTGTTTGTTCCCCGTTACCACCCTGCCTCCCCCTGTCCTTCCACACCTGGGGGCTGAATGGAGGGTGGTGGCCTCGGGACATCTGCGGGGCAAGAGGGGACAAGGGGAGTCTTACAGTCAGTGATTCCATCTGTCTGTCCCAAGACTTGCTGTCTGGAACCCTTCGCACTGCCCAGTCCGTTACCTCCAAAGAATAAATCAGTGTTCCTGATTTTCTTCTCTGATTCCGGTCACCAGCAGGCAGTTGCCGGCCATGAACTGCACATTCAGCACATTGCTCATCTGGCTGGTGTAGACGCCCAGGAGCTCACTGGACGAGCCATCGGCAGGCGTGCTGTTGTGCTTGCTCTTGATGTCCCAGATACGCACAGAGTTATCCATGGATGCTGATGCAATCAGGCTGCCGTCCAGGCTGAAGGTGACGCTGGTGATGTCATCCGTGTGGCCCTGTAGCTCTTTGTAGAGGGTCCCAGATGCCAGGTCCCACAGCTTCAGCAGCTGGTCCTCACCCGCCGACACCAGGTACTGACCGTTGGGGGAAAAGGCCAGACAGCGCACGGGGCCAGAGTGGCCTGTGAAGAGTCTAAGCGAGTTCCCCTGCTGGGCACTCCACAGCCGCACCGTCTTGTCTGTCGAGCCCGTGGCTAAATAGTTTGAATTGGGGTGGAACTTGACACAGTCCACATCCGCCAGGTGCCCGGCGTAGATTCGCAGTGGGTAAGTCCGATCAAACGACCACAGCCGCGCCGTGCGGTCATAGGACGCGCTGGCAAAGAACAGGCTGTGCGGGCTGATGTCCAGGTCCCACACGGGGTAGGCATGGCCCTGGTACAGCACAGTGTTAGTGAAGCTCTCCAGGTTCCAGTACCTGATGGACGTGTCTTCAGAGCAGGAGAGCAGCGCCGAGCTGTCCGGGAGGAACCTGGTGCTGTACACCGGCCCGCAGTGTCCCTGCAGAACCTTCATCTCCTTGGCTGTCCTGTCCTCCTCGTCGACCTCGAGTGTATCATAAGCCAAGTGGATGCAGGACACGTCTATTTGATGGGGCTTGGATTTAAACTTGGAAGTCAGACTCCACAGTTTTATACGGGAGTTGTCGAAGCCCGTGGCGAGCAGTTTGTTGTCGGGGGAGGCCTCCGCCGTGTTCAGCAGCTGCTCAGTGTTGTAGAAGGTGTAGGTATAGATGGTGGTGAGGGAGGGGGGGCCATCCTGGATGCACTTGATGGTCTCCTGAAGGATGTCCAGATCCTCCTCTTTCTGCAGGATGTACATGGGCAGGTCGGTGGGCTCCAGGCCACTGCCCTGGCCCCTGGAGGAGCTGCCCTGGCCTCTGGAGGAGCCGCCCTCGCCACTGGAGGAGCCGCCCTCGTCACTGGAGCAGCCGCCCTCGCCAGTGGAGTAGCCACCGCTGGCATAGAGCTGGTAGTCCATCCTCTCGGCGGGCTGCACGTCCAGGTGGATGTGCCAGGTGAGGGCTCTGCACAGCGCGGTGTTGTTGTCACTCTGGAGGTAGCAGAGAAGGTAGTTGTAGCCGTCTTCCGGCAGACGAACCACGTACTTGTTGTCCAGGAAGGCCCGCAGCCGGAAGTTAGACAGGATGTCTTGGATGGTCTGGGTGGTCTGGAGCTGCTCAATGACGTCCTTCTGGCTGGCATTCTGGAGAAACATTCCATGGAAGCGGCTGTAAAAGCTTTCCACTGTGCTCTTTGAACTGTTCTGGACCAGGTCGAGATGGAGGTAGACAAAGAGAGGGTAGAGGAGAGGCATCAGTTCGTCGCTATGCTGGGAGGCAGAGTCCATGAGAAAATCCCGCAGCCGTCCGAACTGTACTTCATATTGCTGGGGGTCTGCCTGGCAAGGGGCTGCAGACACTGTGTTGGCACAACCAGATTCTGACTGGACTGCGAGGCTGGTAGCCATATCCTGGACGCTCTGTGACAGTCGCAGGCCTTGCTTCGGTGGGCCGTCCCCGCCCCGGTACTGCCGGCGTTTGAGGTAGCAGGACACGGCCGTCTGCATCTCCTCGGTGCGAAACTGCTCCATGACTGAAGATCCCAGGCGGCTTCCGCTTCCTGTGCCGCCCACTGCCCCCGGGGTTACCCCACAACCACTTCCGTCTTTCCCGGCAGGCTCAGCCACTCCCTCCCCTCCACCATCCCACGCCGCCCCTCCTTCTCCCCCACCCCCGGCCGTCCCTCCGTAACCATCCCTCTCCTCCCCCACCCCCTTTCCCCACACCCCCATCCCCAGGTTGTGGCTCTGGGCAGCCACCTCCTGACTGACTAATGCGCAGAGCCGTCTCTGGCTGGGCCGGGCCACTGGGGCCCAAAAGTCTGTTGTTGTTTTTATATATAATTGATGTATTTATTTCAATTGGAGGATAATTAGTTTACAATATTGTGATTTTTTTTGCCATACATCGACATGAATCAGTGACAGGTACACATGTGTCCCAACATCCTGAACCACGCCCCCCCCCCCTTCCCATCCTATTCCTCCTGGTTGTCCCGGAGCATCAGTTTTGAGTGCCCTGCTTCATGCACCGAACTCGCACTGGTCATCTGTTTCGCATATGGTGATATAGATGTTTCAGTGCTATTCTCTCAAATCATCTCACCCTCACCTTCTCCAACAGAGTCCAAAAGTCTGTTCTTTAAGTCTCTGTTTTGCTGCCCTGCATATAGGCTCATCATTACCATCTTTCTAAATTCCATATATATACGTTAATATACAGTATGTGTTTCTCCTTCTGACTTACTTCACTCTGTACAATAAGCTCCAGTTTGATCCACCTCATTAGAATTGTTTCAAATGTGTTCATTTTTTTAAATATGTGTTCATTTTTATAGCTGAGTAATATTCCACTGTGTACGTGTACCATGGCTTCTTTATCCATTCCTCTGCTGAAGGATATCTAGGGTGCTTCCATGTCCTAGCTATTATAAATGTTGCAAAAGTCGGTTCTTTATGTCTGTGTCTCCTTTGCTGCCCTGTGCTGCTTAACTTCTTAACTTCTAAATCTCATGGGGCTTTCTCTTGTGGCCAACCCCAGCCTACTAAGATCATGGCATCTGGTCCCATCACTTCTCGGCAAATAGATGGGCAAACAGTGGGAACAGTGTCAGACTTTATTTTGGGGGGCTCCAAAATCACTGCAGATGGTGATTGCAGCCATGAAATTAAAAGACGCTTGCTCCTTGGAAGGAAAGTTATGACCAACCTAGATAGCATATTCAAAAGTAGAGACGTTACTTTGCCAACAAAGGTCCATCTAGTCAAGGTTATGGTTTTTCCAATAGTCATGTATGGATGTGAGAGCTGGACTGTGAAGAAAGCTGAGCACTGAAGAATTGATGCTTTTGAACTGTGGTATTGGAGAAGATTCTTGAGAGTGCCTTGGACTGCAAGGAGATCCAACCAGTCCATTCTGAAGGAGATCAGTCCTGGGTGTTCTTTGGAAGGAATGGTGCTAAAGCTGAAACTCCAGTACTTTGGCCACCTCATGTGAAGAGTTGACTCATTGGAAAAGACTCTGATGCTGGGAGGGATTGGGGGCAGGAGGAGAAGGGGACGACAGAGGATGAGATGGCTGGATGGCATCACTGACTCGATGGACGTGAGTTTGAATGAACTCCGGGAGTTGGTGATGGACGGGGAGGCCTGGTGTGCTGCAATTCATGGGGTCGCAAAGAGTCGGACATGACTGAGCAACTGAACTGAACCCCAGCCTGGAAGTGCTGGGGAAAGAAATAATGGGAAACACAATACAAACACACCATAAATATCCTGCTTGTGAAAGTAGGAGTAAATACTCTTAGATAAGCATTTCCCACCATGAATGAGTGGATGACAGTATGGAAGGCTGGCAATAGCCTTGGGATTGTGGATGTTAGAGAATATAATTCCAGAGGATAATAAATAAAGACAAAAGGACACTGGGAGTCTCTCTCTGTCCAAGAGGATCTAACCTGTGGAAGAGGCCATGAGCATCTTGTTTAAGCTGGCAGCTAGAACTGTGATTGGAACTAGAGAACAGTGAGGGCTGGAAGCTAGGTCCTTAGACATTATGATATTTGACTCTACCTTATAATTGTGGGAGGAGATGGGTCCTGGGTGTTCTTCGGAAGGAATGATGCTAAAGCTGAAACGCCAGTACTTTGGCCCCCTCATGCAAAGAGTTGACTCATTGGAAAAGACTCTGATGCAGGGAGGGATTGGGAACAGGAGGAGAAGGGGACGATAGAGGATGAGATGGCTGGATGACATCACCGACTCGATGGACGTGAGTTTGAGTGAACTCCGGGAGTTGGTGATGGACAGGGAGGCCTGGCGTGCTGCAGTTCATGGGGTCGCAAAGAGTTGGACATGACTGAGTGACTGAACTGAACTGAACTGAACTGAACTGAAAAATCTGTTAGAAAGACTAAATAAGCTGGAGACTGGCAAGTTAACAAATCAAAAGAAAATGACATATTTTTTTTTAATAGAGAAGGCATTTGATAAATGAAACATATATTCACAATTTTAAATGAACTATTAATAAAATAGGAATTGATTAATTTACTTTCTTACCATGATGGAATTTAACGATAAAGTCACTATTACGATTTATGGGAAAATGGTAGAAGCTTTTCCCATTAAAATCAGGACAAAGGATAGTTTTTATTACCATTGTTGTTATTATTTTAAAATTTTTAGCCAAAACAATTAGACTAGAGAAATCAAAAGGCATAAAAATTGGGAAAGATGAGGTAAAGTTATTATTATGAATAAAATTATATGTATAATTTTATATATTTTTTGTATATATAATAATATAAATTATTGCTAGAAAACCTAACAGCATGAACTAAAAAACTGTTACAAATGATGTGGAATTTTAGTACATTTTTGGTGGTAAAATCAAATATAGACAGCAGTAGTTTTCATATAAATAAACAACAACTAATTAGAAGACCAACTGAAGACTACCTGGGCAGTTGTAATGTGAATTATATATTCTGCAAAGGTGAAAATATCTCTTATCTTACCATTTATAGAAAAGGTGCTGACTCCTATTCTAGATCACAAGAAAGAACTAGAAAGCAGAATACCTGATACAATACTAAACAATCTTTGCCCTCATGGAGCATATATACCAATGGATTCTAGAAAATGAGAGTTACCTATTAGACAAAAAAAAATCTAAAATCCTAGGGGACTTCCCTGGTGGTCCAGTGGTTAAGATTCCAGGCTTTCACTGCAGGAAGTGTGGGTTCAATCCTTGATGGGGGAACTAAGATCCCACATGCTGTACATAGCTACCAGGAAAATACATATATATATATATATATATATATATATGTATATATATATATATATGTATATGTATATATTTTAAAAATCTAAAATCCTAAATACCTTTACCAAGTCTATGAAACCTAAAACAAGATTACTTTATTAAAGGTATTCTAAGTACTTACCGCTTTGCAGAGAAAGAGTAGCTGATCAATTTTCTAATTCCTTTCAGTCCTTAAGGAAATGCTACCTCTCCATGATTAATCTCTGTGTGAAATAACTAAATTACTTCCTATCAAATGGTGATTTCCATTAATGCTATTTATCTTATGCTAATCTCTTATGTTGATTTCAGTAATACATTCTGAATTTCAAGTTTGTCACCTATTAACTTTAAAAAATGTAATTCTAGCTTATGTCTCTGGTGTCCTTTCCTCCATGAAACAAAATCAAGGCACTTAAAATGTGCATGATGAAAAAAAAGTATGATTTTCATAGTAATATAATTTAAATAATTCCTCCATTTTGATCTCAACAAATTGTATTTAATCTGTGGGCAAGTTTTCTCAGTCTTAGTACCATTGGCATGCCAGACCAAATCTTTTTCTCTTGTGGGGCCTGTCCTGTGCATTATAGGATATTTAGCAGCATCCCTAGCCTCGACCCACTAGATACTGGTAGTGCTATCCAGTGAAGACATACAGAAATCTCTGCAGAAATTGCCAGACATCCTCTGGACAACAAAATCCCAATAAAATTCAGCCTCTCATGTTTTCTTATTACTTTATTCTCTTCATGGTTTTTTCGAAGACTCAATCATAGCCTTTGGTAGTAAGTACTACCAGGAAAATAATTTGACTTCTTAAGTATAGTTTGAAAGATTGCCCAGAAAAAAACCTTTTTCACTAGTATTTTCAAACTACATCATTTTGTAGAAGTAACCAAAGACAAGATTATAGCTTCGACTGACAAATACAAACTAAGTAAGTTGTTTTATTAATACTGATGTTGTCAACCTAAAGAAAATTCTTTGTTTGAGAGCATCATCCTAAAGCTATTTTCTCTTAAAGTAACTGTAGTGGAAAATTATTTCCAGAGTTGGTAGCATAAGGACCTCTGAAAAATCACTCTTGCATAAAAGACTTGAACAACACTGTAAACCAACTAGATCTATCATACATCTATAGAACACTCTACCCAACGAGAGCAAAATACACATTCATGTCAAGTGCACATGGAACATTTAAGACAGGCCATACACTGGACTGCAAAAACACATTTCCACACATGTAAAAGAATTGGAAGTCATACAAAGTGTATTAATCAATCACAATGAAAAAAAATTAGAAATCACTAACAGAAGAAGATTTAGGAGATTCCCAAATATGTGGAAATTAAACAGTGTACTCCTAAATAACCAATAGTCAAAGAAAAAAATCATAATGGAAATTAGAAAATAAATGAAAATACAACATAGCAAAATTATGAGATGTAGCTAAAGTAGTACTCAAGAAGAAAGGAAAGAAGATCTCAATGACCTAATATTCAATCTTAGGAAATTAGCAAAAGAATAGCAAACTAAACCCAAAGCAAGCAGAAGGAAGGAAATAATGAAGATTAGAGCAGGAATAAACGAAACAAAATAGAAAAACAGTAAAGAAAATTGAAACCAAATGTAGATTATTGGCAAAGACCAATAAAATTGACAAACTTTTAGCTATACTGACTGAGAAAAGAACACTCAACTAAAATCAGGAACGAAAGAGGAGACTTTATTACCAACTTTGCAGGAGTAAAAAGGATCATAAGGGAATTCTATGAGATATAGGGCTTCCTGGTGACTCAGATAGTAACGAATCTGCCTGCAGGTTCAATCCCTGGGTGGGGAAGATACCCTGGAGAAGAGAATGGCTATCCACTCCAGTATTCTTGAGGATTGCCTGGTGGCTCAGATGGTAAAGAATCTGCCTGCAATACAGGGAGACCCAGCTTTGGTCCCCTGGAGAAGGAAATGGCTACCCACTCCAGTATTCTTGCCTGGAGAATTTCATGGATGAGGGTACCTGGAGGGCTACAGTTCATGGGGTTGCAAAGAGTTAGACACAACTAAGTGACTAACACTTTCACATGAGATATTATATGCCAACATATTAGATGGTCTAGATAAAATGGACAAATTCTAGAAAGATAGAAATTACCAAAACTGACTCCAGAAGCAAGGGAAAATTTTAGTAGACTTCTAACAACTGAAGAGATTGAAGTAGTCATAAACTTTTTAGAAAGAAAATCTCAAGCTCAAATGTTTTCACTGGTGAATACTACCAAGCATTTAAAGGAAAATTCAAGCCAATCCTTCACCAATTTTTTAACAAAATAAAAGAGGGAATACTTCACAACTCATTCTATGAGGCTTTGATACCATTATTGGACAAATAGTATTAGAATAAAAGAAAACTACAGGCCAATATCCCAAATGTAATAGATGTAAAAATCTCCACAAAATAGTAGCAAACTAAATCCAGCAACATATTAAAAGGATTATATACCATGACCAAGTGTAATCGATAGCAGGGGTAAAAGCTTGGTTTAACATGTGAAAATCAGTTTAAATAGATTATATCGATAGAATGAAGGACAGTAACTACATGATCATCTCAATAGATGCTGATGAAGCGTTTGACAAAATCCAACACCTTCATAATAGAAATGCTCAGAAAACTAGCAGAAGATAGTTTCCTCAAGCTATTGAAGGGCATTTACAAAAACATGAAAGTTATATCATAGTTAATAGTGAAAGACTGAACAATTTCTCCTTAAGATCAAGAACAATGCAAGGATTTGCTGTCCCCACTTCCAGTCAACCTTGTGCTGGAGGTCTCAGCCAGGGCAGTTAGGCAAGGAAAATGAATAAAAGGCATCAAGATTAGAAAGAAGTAAAACTATCTCTATTAGTAGATGACATGATTTTGTATATTGAAAATCCTAAGGAATCCACAAAAAACTTAGAACTAAAAAATAAGTTCAGCATGGTTGCTGAATAGAAGATCAATATACAAATATCAGTTGTATTTTTGTATAACTAGCAATGAACAAAAATGAAATTAAAAAAGCAATTTCATTTACAATACTGTCAAAAAAATACTTACGAATAAATTTGACAAAAGAAATATAAGACCTGCTACACACTAAAAACTACAAAGCATCATTGAATAATTTAAAGAAGACCTAAGTAAAAGGAAATAATCATGTTCGTGAATTAGAAGATTTAATATTGTTAAGATGACAACACTCCCCAAATTGATCTACAGATTCACCACATTCCCTATAAAAATTCTGACTGCCTCTTTTGAAGAAATTGATCAGGTGATTCTAAAATTCATATGGAAGTAGAAGGGACCCAGATCACAAGAACCCTGTGATCACCTCTACCTAGAGATTCCAAGGTGAAGATATAGATAGCATTATTTTCAAAATTCCTGCAAGGGGACCCATTCTTTATCCCTTGTTTTGTTGCTGAAATCATTTAGGTGGACTAAAGAGATGCTAGACATCTTAAAGCTATGATTTTTTTGCATCTAAAATATCAAGGTTGCTATGGTTGTTTTTTCTTCTCCAAAAATCAGTGCCCGGGGACTTCCCTGGCAGTCTAGTGGTTAAGACTTCACCTGCAATGCAGGGAGTGCGGGTTCTATCCCTGGTCTGGGAGCTAAGATCCTATGTGCCTCACAGCCAAAAAACCAAAACATAAAACAGATAGAATATTGTAGCAAATTCAATAAAGCCTTTTAAAATGGTCCACATCCAAATAAAAAAAAATCAGTGCCCAGGTAAGCATTTGTAAGTATGTGTTTGTTCTACTCCTGTCCCTGAGGCAAGGACATAGATAACAATTGGCTGTACCATGACAGCTCCCTTTCAGGGTGTCTCATAGAGGGCCAGGAGTTGGGCTCATTGGCAGTAGCCCAGGAATTAAACACTTGGAGCCAACACCACCCTCCTCGGTCAGATCACTCCTTGGCCTATGTGAGGTAACTGGAGCTCAGGGGAGAAGAGGTCCTGATTAAAACAGCAACAACAACAACAAAAAACTGTAGTAGGTTAATTGCATATTCCGGACATCTTTGTAATTGGCAACTCTATAAAATACAATATCCCCTCTTTCCTGCCAGAGTAATAGTTTACATGGTAAAAATTAAAAGCCAACTTTTTCTCAGCTCTGTTTCCTGGTTCCTAACCCTCACTCTGTATTTATGGAATGATTTAAGTATTATTCTAAAAGTTCATCAC
The DNA here is from genome assembly GCF_032405125.1 of Capricornis sumatraensis. Taxonomy (NCBI): domain Eukaryota; kingdom Metazoa; phylum Chordata; class Mammalia; order Artiodactyla; family Bovidae; genus Capricornis; species Capricornis sumatraensis. The sequence continues at coordinate 131,322,241 of NC_091092.1, read as the reverse complement.
CAAGCAAACAGAATAATATATCTGCCTCAGAAACCCAAAGGGCTAGATAGAATAGGTCATTCCATGCCTGCAAAGACTTGTTCTGATAAATGCTAATACCGAAAGGGCATAGACATTAGCTTTGGTGGGTCAACACCTACTAATTCAGACTTTGAGAAAGAAAGCCTTTTCAGTGATTGGGTACTCAGTCTTACGGGACCTAGAACAGCAACTTCTCCAAGATTCTTACAATCTGTAGGAAAGAAATGGGGTGGTTAATACAATAGGATTGATAAGCATGAGGGTTTTGATTAGGCAGACCTGGGTTTGAATCCTTGAACCACCACTTAGTAGCTGGGTGACCTCGGATGGGTATAAGGTTAAGAGAGGTTAAGTATAACCTCTCTGTGTCAGGTTTTCTCTATGATGTCATGATGATAATCCCTACCTTACAAGGCTGTAAGATTTGAAAATGACCTGAAGAGATGCACAACTTCACTAGTAATCAAAAAATGGGACAGACTTTATTTTCTTGGGCTCCAAAATCACTGCAGATGGTGACTACAGCCATGAAATTAAAAGACCCTTTCTCCTTGGAAGAAAAGCTATGACCAACCTAGATAGCATATTAAAAAGAAGAGATGTTACTTTGCCAGCAAAGGTCTGTCTAGTCAAAGCTATGGCTTTTCTAATAGTCATGTATGGATGTGAGAGTGGGACTATAAAGAAAGCTGGGCACTGAAGAATTGATGCTTTTGAACTTTGATGTTGGAGAAGACTCTTGAGAGTCCCTTCAACTACAAGGAGATCCAACCAGTCAATCCTAGGAGATCACTCCTGGGTGTTCATTGGAAGGACTGATACTGAGGCTGACGCTCCAATACTTTGGGCATCTGATGCAAAGAGCCAACTCATTAGAAAAAGACCCTGATGCTGGGAAAGATTGAAGGCAGGAGGAAAAGGGGATGACAGAGGATGAGATGGTTGGATGGCATCACCAACTCGATGGACATGAGTTTGAGCAAGCTCCAAGAGTTGGTGATGGACAAGGAAGCCTGGAGTGCTGCAGTCCATGGATCACAAAGAGTCGGACACAACTGAGCGACTGAACTGAACTGAAGAAATGGGAAGACGGCAAGGAGATTCCATTTTATACCCATAAGACTGTGAAAAGTAGGAAGCCTGACAATACCAAGTGTTGAGAAGAAGGTGAAACAATGAACCTCTTGTATAACACATCTCTCATACATTATATCTTGGCCAAATACTTTGGAGAATGGTAAAACATTATACCATAAACTTAAACATTCTTAAATTCTATGAACTAGAGTTTCTATTCCTAGATGTATACCCCAGGGAAATTCTTGCATGTGGTTTTCCACAAATATGTACAAAAATGTTTATAGCAGCACTGTTCAAAACAGCAAAAATGTGAAACAACCCAAATGCCACTGACAAAAGAATGAGTAAACTAATTTTTATACATTCGTACAACAGAGCATTAAACAGAAGTGAAAATAATTGAACCACAGCTGCTTGCAACAATATGCTAGGTGAAGACTAAAGTATAAGATCCTGTCACAAAGTTCATTGCAAATAAAAATAATTGTATATTGTAAAGCATATAAAGTACCTGAAACAAAACAAAAGAAAAAGACAAGGGAACAATAAACACAAAATTAATACAGTGACTCCATCAGAGAGGCAGGATGGGAGAGGAGCAGAACACAGGGTAGAATTAAGTTGTTGGTGATGTCCAAATCCCTGGATTGGGTAGGATGTTCATGGACGGTCACAAACAATAACAGGTATTAATGGTATTAGAAATGAAGGTTGGGTGGATCCAGGTATTGTGAGGGCACTCTTAAGAAAAATAATATGAACTTACAAATATACAATGTTCTTGGCCACTCTAGTGTTCCCTAACATAAGGGGGAGGTGTGATGGAGAAGTCAGAATGGAAAGAGACAGTGGTCTTAGATAACTACATTTCAGACTTCTTGCTTTTGCAAAGTTTACCTGTGACCCTGTTAAAGCATTTCCCCAGCACTGCTAGTCATGTGGAAACAGGTTCTGCAAGTTAGGGGCCCTGAAGCTTAAGCTTCACTGGCTTCATGATATATGCACTTCTGCCGGATCAAGGAGGATAAATACAAAGAGCATTGCATGGGTCTAGTCTTAGCTCTACAACTCCAGCTGTGTATTGTCAGGCAGGTTACTTACCCTCTCTGGACCTCAGCTTCCTTCTCTGTGAAATGAATGAATAAACTAGATCAAACAATATCTTCAGACTCAAATATCCTGCAATTCTATTAGTGAGGATCCAGAGACTCATTTAATAGACAAGCAATATGAACTGTGTGTTGTCATTATAATGTGCTTATAATAGGTTATAAGTTAAAACTCTGTCATCCCCTATGTAGCCTGTAATCATAGACTACGTTGAGCACGAAAGACAGTTCTTTGGCACAGAATTTTTATTCTCTCAGGATGTAAATATTTTAAAATATAACATTATAAAAGTGCAAGACACTTTAATAAGACAGGAAAAGTAAGTTATACATGAAAAGAGTGGGCAAAATTAAAGTTAACCTCAATTAACATGAATGTTTGCTTAAAAAGTCAAGACAAAACAATGTATAATTAAAAGTACTAACAAAAGAATTCAATGATAATGAAGGGTGATAACTAAACTAGACAAAACACAATCCCTTTTCTTTTCATTCCAGACACAGAAATCTAAGTTCTTTCGTTCTCCAAACCAGAGAATGCTATCACCTTGGGATGGTACGTGGTCACTTTCTTGTTTTATTTTATTTTATTTTTATTTTCTTCATTACCAGTCACTAATCCCATGGCTCCATCTCCACTCAGTCTTGTGACAGATGATATCAGGGACATCCCAAATCCAGTCAGAATTAGCCTGTGGACTTCTTGGCTCCATTCTGGTGTGAAGCCTGGCTGCACCCTCTCACCCCTCACAGGCCCACTTGAATATGTTTGTTATCTCTCTTGTGATGTATTTGCATCTTTGCAAACTAAAAACCATGTATCTTTAAATGTATACAATGATATTGTCTTATAAGGGCTTCCCTGGTGGCTCAGATGGTAAAGAATATGCCTGCAATGCGGGAGACCTGGGTTTAATCCCTGGATTGGGAAGATCCCCTGGAGGAGGGCATGGCTACCCACTCCAGTATTCTTGCTTGGAGAATCCCCATGGACAGAGGAGCCTGGCAGGCTACAGTCCATGGGGTCGCAAAGAGTCAGACACGACTAAGTGATTAAGCACAGCACAGCATTGTCCTACAGATCTCATCTATTTCTTTTTCTCACTTGAGAATGTGTTTTTAAAATCTTTCCACAATGCAATTGCTTTTAATTCCAGACTAGCATGCATTTTATTTATCCATTTCACCACTAATGAACAGCTAGGTTGCTTCCAACTCCTTGTTTTCCCAAACGAAGCTCCAGTGAGCAAGCCTATTCAGTTACCATCATGAATTCATGTGAGAGTTATATCTACATTCTATACAAAGGAGTGGGAATTCCATTTCTTTGGGAATATGTGTAATTTCACTTAAAACACCACTATTTTTGTCCACAATAGCTGCTCCAGTCTTAACTCTTGCTGGAAGTCCATGAGTTTTTCTGTTTCTTCACCTCTTCACAAACACTTCATATTTTATGATAATAAAATGATTTACTTTGCATTTTTCTGATTACCAGAGAGGTTGTACATCTCTTCTTGTTCTTATTTACTCAGTAACAATTCTGTTTCTGTGACTTGTCTTTTCTTATAATTCATCCATTTTCTTATCTTTCCTGACTTTTTTTTTGTTAATTACATTATTTCCCTGTATGTTATAGATACTAATCTTTTGACTCTAGTTTTTGATGTTGCAAAAATCTCCCAACTAAGCCACTTGTATTAATTTTACATATAATGTCTTTCATTCCAGAAAAATCTTGATTTAAACAAATAATAAAGTCTTTCAACTAGGTGATAATTAGTTTTTTAAATAATTGGAAAAATCCATTTGCCAGGGGAAAACCATATGGAAAGTGTATGATGTTGAGATTGCAAAGTGAAAAATGTTTCCTTGAACTAGTTTTGAACTACCTGGTTTTTGTGAAAATCAAATACCTTGTCTGCATGCAAACACTGTTCTAAAGCTCTATGAATAAAATACCCATATTTCCAGGTCATATTGACTTTGACAAAGAGCAGAAGTCTATTTAACAATCATGTTAAGCTCTAAGAATTTATTCTTTGATTTGTACATATATTTTGTATATGAATTTTATATACAATGTTTATGAGTTGTATTTTACAGTAATAAAAATTAATAGATATGATTTTTGTAGGTTTTTAATAGATATTTATCAAATTTGTTGTTGTTGTTCAGTTGCTAAGTCATATCCAACTCTTTGCGACCCCATGGACTGCAGCACGTCAAGTCTGTCTGTCCTTCAGTATCTCCCAGAGTTTGCCCAAGTTCATGTCCATTGAATTGATGATGCCATCCCAGCATCTCATCCTCTGTCACCCTCTTCTCCTGCCCTCAATCTTTCCCAGCATCAGGGTCTTCTCCGATAAGTCAACCATTCGCAACAGGTGGCCAAAGTATTGGGGTGTGAGCTTCAGCATCAGTCCTTCCAACGAATATTCAGGGTTGATCTCCTCTAGGATTGACTGGTTTGATCTCTCAAGAATCTTCTCCAACACCACAATTCAAAAGCATCAATTCTTTGGCGCCCTGCCTTCTTTATGGTCAAACTCTCACATCTGTGCAGGACTACTGGAAAGATCATAGTTTTGACTATATGGACCTCTGTCAGCAAAGTGATATCTTTGCTTTTCAACACACTGTCCAGGTTTGTCATAGCTTTCCTTCCAAGGAGCAGGCATCTTCTAATTTCATGGCTGCAGTCACCATCTGCAGTCATTTTAGAGCCCAAGAAGAGGAAACCTGTCACTGCTTCCACTTCTTCCCCCTCTATTTGCCATGAAGTGATGAGACCAGATGCCATGATCTTAGTTTAATATTGAGTTTTAAGCCAGATTTTTCATGCTCCTCTTTCACCTTCATCAAGAGGCCCTTTAGTTTCTCTTAGGTTTCTGCCATTAGAGTGATATTATCTATATCTGAGGTTATTAATATTTCTGCCAGCAATCTTGATTCCAGCTTGTAACTCATCCAGCCCAGCATTTTGCATGGTGTACTCTGCATAGAAGCTAAATAAGCAGGGTGACAATATACAGCCTTATTGTACTCCTTTATTATAATAATAGTAGAAATCCAATGCAGAAAATAAAAGAGGAGGAAAAGAGAACCCCAGTGACTGTAGCCATGAAATTAGAAGATGCTTGCTTCTTGGAAGAAAAGCTATGACAAGCCTAGACAGCGTATTGAAAAGCAAAGACATCACTTTGCTGACAAAGGTCCATATAGCCTAAGATATGATATTTCCAGTGGTCATGTACAGGTGTGAGACTTTGACTATAAAGAAAGCAGAGCGCCAAAGAATTGATGCTTTTGAACTATGGTGTTGGAGAAGACTCTTGAGGGTTCCTTGGACAGCAAGACAACCTAACCACCAGTCCATCCTAAAGGAAATCAACCCTGAATACTCGTTGGAAAGACTCAGGCTGAAGCTGAAGCCCCAATGCTTTGGCCACCTGATGCAAACAACTGACTCATTGGAGAAGACCCTGATGCTGGGAAAGATTGAGCACAGGAGGAGAAGACGGTGTCAGAGGATGAGGTGGCATCACTGATTCAGTGGACACGAACTTGGGCAAACTCCAGGAGATATTGAGGGACAGAGAGGCCTAGCATTCTGCAGTCCATGGGGTCGAAAAGAGTCAGACACGACTTAGCAGCTGAACAGCAACAACGTATTTCTCTTTATTTCTAACAACACTCTTAAATTCTGCTTCATAAATTGCTACCACTATCCAAATTTTAATTTGATTACTATTAATCTGATGAATTTCTCTTAGATCTTTATTTTAAACCTTTATGTGTAGTTTGACTTTAAGGGTTTCTTTTATAAATTAAGGATAGCAGATTTGGTTTTTTATTTTAATCCAATGTGATAGTCTATATCTTTTATTGGGTGGGTTTAACTCATTGAAATTTATTTTTATTATTTTATATTCAGACATATCTTTCTTTTATTTTTTGGAGGTCACTGATCAACTTTTAAAAACATATTTAAGTATAAATTTTTCTAAGCAAAAATTCTCAATTTTGCTTATTCTCCTTCCTAAGGTGAAGATAACATTCTGTAACTAAGCCTTGAACAGCCCCCACCATTTTATTGTTATTTTGAGATTTAGTTTCACTCATGTTTATAAAAAATGATTATTTTTTAAGTCATTAATTAAATTTACTGACATGTTTTATCAACTTACTTGTTCACTGTCATTTCACACATCTTAAGCATTCCCTCTGTGATTACTTTTCTTCTTTCAAAGTATATACTTTAATATTTCTTTCAGAAAGGGTCTGTGAATCATAAATTCAGCCTTTGTAAATCTGAAAATATTTTTATTTTTCCCTCACTCTTGAATATGAACTTACATGCACATAAATTTCTAGCTTGACTTGCAAGTATTGTTGTTAATGAGAAGCCTACTCTCTAATTGTTCTATTATACCTGTCATTTCTATTTGGTAGCTATTATGATTGGAGAAGGAAATGGCAATCCACTCCAGCACTCTTGCCTGGAAAATCCCATGGATGGAGAAGCCTGGTAGGCTGCAGTCCATATGGTCGCGAAGAGTCAGACACAACTGAATGACTTCACTTTCACTTTTCACTTTCCTGCATTGGAGAAGGAAATGGCAACCCACTCCAGTGTACTTGCCTGGAGAATCCCAGGGACAGGGGAGCCTGGTGGGCTGCCGTCTAGGGGGTCACACAGAGTCGGCCACGACTGAAGCGACTTAGCAGCAGCTTTTATGAAATTTTCTCTTTATCCTTGCTGTTCATTTCCACTACAATGTGCCTAAAGATAGGTATAATTTTATTTGTCCTGCTCAATTTCAAAGTGAACTTTGTTTTAAAGGTTCAAGTCTTTCTTCAGTTATGGAAAGTTTTTATCAGTATTTCCTTAAATATTCTTCAATTTCCACCTCTTTTTTTTTTCTCAATCTTTCTACTTTATAATTGATCTTTTATATTTGGTATCAGAATCTATGTGCTAGATTCTGGATGAATTATTTAAGACTGACTATTTTCTAGTTACAAAGTTTCTATTCAAATGTGTCTACCTTTCAGTTTATCTTATCTTTTGAGGAACTATCCTATCCTATTTTTAATCCCAGTAACCATATTTTTCATTCCAAGTTTTCCCTTTGGTTTCTTTTGTATGTCCTGACTCTTACTCTTTTTTTTTTTTAATAAATTTATTTATTTAATCTGCTTTGTTTTATAGTTTCCTATTTAATTTATGAAAATTTATTTTTTAACCTGTCTCAGGAATGTGCTGTGCTTTGCTGTGCTGTGCTCAGTTGCTCAGTCATGTCTGACTCTTTACAACCCCAGGGACCATAGCCCGCCAGGCTCCTCTGTCCATGGGGATTCTCCAGGCAAGAATACTGGAGTGGGTTGCCATGCCTTCCTCCAGGGGATCTTCCCAACTCAGGGATCAAACCCAGGTCTCCCACATTGCAGGCGGATTCTTTACTGTCTGAGCCACCAGGGAAGCCCATGAATACTGAAGTGGGTAGCCTATCCCTTCTCCAAGGGAACTTCCCAACCCAGGAATCAAACTGGGGTCTCCTGCATTGCAGGCTAATTCTTTACCAGCTGAGCTACCCTGGAAGCCCCATCTTAGGCATACTTATGTGCAAATCTTTTTAAGCTATTTTCTTATTTCAGCTTTTTGTTCTGAGTGCATTTGTGTTTTGATCAATGGTTTTTTCAGCTGTCTGTCTTAGCATACGATTTATTCACTTTCTTTGGAATTTTAGTTTCCAAGATAGTTTTGAGACTTAGAGAGGAAATTCTCTCCTCATGCTGCTTTCCAGCAAGATTTTAGTACTTCTGCCTTTGGATTGATGGATGATACTGAACCAGGAGTTATTTGGAGGTTCCAGGGGGCTCTCAGTCTTGTGACAGACGATACCAGGGACATCTCAAAATCCAGCCAGAATTAGCCTGTGGACATCTTGGCTCCATTCTGGTGTAAAGGCCGCCTCCACCCTCGCTCCCCTCGCAGGCCCACCTATGAACTGCAGGCAGTAAACCATAGCCCTAGGTGGCGGTGACCAGCATGTCTTTATGGCTTCCTTCGCCCTTTTACTACCTTTCCCCTCTGCCTCTCTAGGCAAACAGGAGGAGATGACACTTGGCACCTGTTTTGAAAAGGTGGCTGAACTTTGTGCTGCCCCACTGCCTGAGTAATGTTTAGCATGTACAGCAGGGCTTCAATAAAGGCAAAGAAGCAGACAGCTAGTCTATCCAGATGGGGAACTGTAGGAGTCATATTTTTAAAACCCAAGAGGGAAGTTTACTTAAAAATGAATCTAACTGGTTTTATGTTGGGTTATTTGACTACACATGACATAGAAAGATTTTAGGCATAACTGCTTTTCCTTGGCGGATATATCAAGGACTCAGTAAATTAATCTACTTTAAAGAATGTCAGAACATGAAAATATATTCCAAGAACCAAATGAAGGACCAGAGCAGAGGAAGGGGTCATAGAGAGGGAAAGAATATAGGAGATGGAAAGAAGAAAGCAGAAAGAAAAGCAGAGTAGACAGACAGGGGCAGGAGGAGAGGAAGGAAAGAGACAGAGAGAGAGAGCGATGAGGTCGGGTTGGAGGGAGAAAGAGCCAGAAGGAAGAGGATGAGAGGAATACAGAGAATGTGAGAGAGCCGAAGCCAGACAGAAAAGGAAAAAGCTTGCAAAAAATATCCTGAGTACGTTGAAGGAATTCCATTTTCTTGCTTTTAGGAAAGAAAACATGGCCACAACCATAGAAGTAGATATGCCCTATTTACTGAGCCTGTTAAAGGGATAATCCAGAAGAGTGGAACTAGTGAAAATGACTAATCTTCCTATCAGTGAGTGGTATGACCCCGTCCAAGCTGGAGACAGAAGGCTGCTCTCCACTAGCTGTTGCCTGGCACACGCAAGGAACACTCCCACTGCCTCTGATCACTTCTTACAGCCAGGCTGATCTGACAGTCTCTCCAATAACACATTCATCCACAGCCTTATATTAGTTTTCGTCCTGAGTAACACTAATTGCACTTCGGCTGAGAGCATGTGCGAGGCGTTGATTGATGACATTGCACTATTTTCTGCTTTAGCAGCAGCTGCATAGGTCTTGGCTAACACAAACACCCCTCCTCCCCACATGGCAGGTGGGGTGATTCCAGGACCAGTGACTGCAGGGAAAGTGAGCCCTCGTCAGCAAACTAGTAGTTGGGTTAATAGAATGAACCACAAGAGCTTAACCCCATCCCAATGACTGATCCTCCTCCTTCGAAACCGCACGTTCAGTTATCAGCGTGAAGCCAAATATTTGCCTTTCTCCAAGAGTGCTTCCATTTATCCAAGCCTGTCTTTGCTTGGGCTTCCCCAAAAGCAGAATCTGAGCAAAGCATAGAGAGCAAGTAGTTTATTTGGGAGGTGCAGATAGCACTGGTAGGAGAGTGGGGAAATGTGAAAAGAGAGAGAAGGCAGCTGACAAAGCATGAAGCCATTATCAAGCTAGCTTCCATTGTGAACAATGAGAGCTTAATCCTACAGGAAAGCTTGGAGAAATGGTGTAAAACCCATACCCCAGGTTATTTAACTGAAGGGCCCTGGGAGCTGGGGTATTTATACACTAAGAGTTGTCAGTGGTTAGCTGTTCCTAGATGGCATTCTTTCCTGGAAATTCCAGCCTGTCCTGTGTATAAGCCAAGTGGCCTTCCACCTAAGGCAGTGTTGACACTGGCAGCTGGAAGTTAGCTGGAGTGGACTAAGTGGTAAGGCCCGAGGGATGCGCGAGTTTCCTTCAGCACTTGCCTGGAGCCTTAGCAGAGACTTAGACTTAGACTCCTCAGCTCCTGGGAGAAAACTGCCCCTGTCTCAAGTTTCATAACATGAGCTTATTTACAAGTAGTATAGATTTACAAGTAGTAAAAGCATCACTACGAACAAAGCTAGTGGAGGTGATGGAATTCCAATTGAGCTATTTCAAATCCTGAAAGATGATGCTGTGAAAGTGCTGCACTCAATATGCCAGCAAATTTGGAAAACTCAGCAGTGGCCACAGGACTGGAAAAGGTCAATTTTCATTCCAATCCCAAAGAAAGGCAATGCCAAAGAATGTTCAAACTACCACACAATTGCACTCATCTCACATGCTAGTAAAGTAATGCTCAAAATTCTCCAAGCCAGGCTTCAGCAATACGTGAACCGTGAACTCCCTGACGTTCAAGCTGGTTTTAGAAAAGGCAGAGGAACCAGAGATCAAATTGCCAACATCCACTGGATCATGGAAAAAGCAAGAGAGTTCCAGAAAAACATCTATTTCTGTTTTATTGACTATGCCAAAGCCTTTGACTGTGTGGATCACAACAAACTGTGGAAAATTCTTCAAGAGATGGGAATACCAGACCACCTGACCCGCCTCTTGAGAAATCTGTATGCAGGTCAGGAAGAAACAGTTAGAACTGGACATGGAACAACAGACTGGTTCCAAATAGGAAAAGGAGTACATCAAGGCTATATATTGTCACCCTCTTTATTTAACTTATATGCAGAGTAGATGATGAGAAACGCTGGGCTGGAAGAAACACAAGCTGGAATCAAGATTGCCAGGAGAAATATCAATAACCTCAGATATGCAGATGACACCACCCTTATGGCAGAAAGTGAAGAGGAGCTAAAAAGCCTCTTGATGAAAGTGAAAGAGGAGAGCGAAAAAGTTGGCCTGAAGCTCAAAATTCAGAAAACAAGGATCATGGCATCCGGTCCCATCACTTCATGGGAAATAGATGGGGAAACAGTGGAAACAGTGTCAGACTTTATTTTTTTTGGGCTCCAGAATCACTGCAGATGGTGACTGCAGCCATGAAATTAAAAGACGCTTACTCCTTGGAAGAAAAGTTATGACCAACCTAGATAGCATATTCAAAAGCAGAGACATTACTTTGCCAACTAAGGTCCGTCTAGTCAAGGCTATGGTTTTTCCTGTGGTCATGTATGGATATGAGAGTTGGATTGTGAAGAAGGCTGAGCGCCGAAGAACTGATACTTTTGAACTGTGGTGTTGGAGAAGACTCTTGAGAGTCCCTTGGACTGCAAGGAGATCCAACCAGTCCATTCTGAAGGAGATCAACCCTGGGATTTCTTTGGAAGGAATGATGCTAAAGCTGAAACTCCAGTACTTTGGCCAGCTCATGCGAAGAGTTGACTCGTTGGAAAAAACTCTGATGCTGGGAGGGATTGGGGGCAGGAGGAGAAGGGGATGACAGAGGATGAGATGGCTGGATGGCATCACTGACTCGATGGACGTGAGTCTGAGTGAACTCCGGGAGATGGTGATGGACAGGGAGGCCTGGCTTGCTGCGATTCATGGGGTCGCAAAGAGTCGGACACGACTGAGCGACTGAACTGAACTGAATATGATTCTCATGATTATATGTTTTTATCAAATTTACACATGCAAGCTATTTCAACCACAGCTTGTCGACATCACTATCTTTTTCCACTCTGGAATCTTCCCTCACGCTTCCCTTGCATTAAGTGACTTCTCTGATCCTCCCCTTTAAGAAGGCACAGTAAACTGACGAATAGTCATTCTAAACTATTTTTAATGAAAAACATTATCACCATTTGGACTTTGGAGTTATGGTCTACTGGGACTGCTTTAAAACAGGTCCTCGTTGGAGAGGTGGTAATTAGCAATAGTTAAATAATTTTTCACTGAGGCTCTTTGCTGTCCCTGTGGACCAGAGTACTTTTGGGGAGAGCTGGTATTGATGGTCATGATAACTCCGGTTCAGAAACTAGTGGAAAGTATAAAATGACAAGAGGGGGGTGTCAAATTCTGTAAGGAATAAAACTACCTAAGCTCAGGGAAACAATTTGGGAAAATTCAAATACAATTTATCATCACTAAGATTTGGAAATTTATGAAGCCGCTTTTAGCATTTGACCGGTTTATATTCATCCCTGAGCTAACATGGCCCCTGTATTTGATAGTATTTGCCCATTCCAGTACAAATATCCATGAAAAACCCCATGTATGGTACAGATACATATGTATTTGAGTGTACACATACACATGTAACTATGTGATTATGCGTGACATCTCTGTAAAACTCTCCAAAAATAAAAATTCAAGTATTAGTAATAGTCAACATCATTGTGTTTCCGAATACGGACTAATAGCATAAACAATGACTACCATTCATCGGAAGCTTACCATGTGGCAGGCACTGTGCAAGCCCCTTAAATCCACAAAACCCCACAAACTAGCTTCAGTTATTATTGTGTCTGTTATTCAGACACAATTTTGTGTGTCTGAATAACAAAAATGTTAAGGACAAAATGTTAAGGAACTTTCCCAGGATCAATTTGTAAGTGATTTAAAATCGAGCATTTCTGACTCCAGAACCTGATTTTTTAAACTACCACATAGTAGCTTTAAATATAAATATCCTGTCAAAAGGACAAGGTCTTAGTAAAACTGCCTTGGGCATGTAGCTGTTCACCAAGAGTGAGCAGGAAATTGACAATTGTATGACAACTTGCTGGGGCAACTGTTCTGTCACAGATAACAGTTCTTTGGAGTAAACACCAGGGGGCATTCCAGGATTCAGTGTCACTCTGCCTTTCTCCTACGCTTTTTCTGCTAAGGTGATCACCCCAGGCTTGGGCTTCCTGTACTTTTCCAGCTTCTGTGAGCCTCAGCTTCTGGCAAGAATTTCTGTGCACTCAGATCCATTAAAGATTGGTAGATACCTCATACTTCTCCCCTGGACATCTTTATCAAGAACAGTCACAAATCTATGCAAGGTTTTTATATGAAGTGCGTGCTGCATGCTAAGTCGCTTCAGTCCCATCTGACTCTTTGCAACACTATGGGCTGTAGCCTGCCAGGCTCCTCTGTCCATGGGGATTCTCCAGACAAGAATACTGGAGTGGGTTGCCAGGCCCGCCTCCAGGGGATCTTCCTGACCCAGGGATCGAACTCACATCTTGTTATGTATCCTGCATTGCAGGCGGGTTCTTTACCACTAGCACCACCTGGGAAGCCATGTATGAGGTAAACAGGTTTTATTCTGCTTCTAGTAGCAAAGAGCTCAGGTTAAAAATGATTGAGGTGCAAGACGTCTCATTAAGGGGTACATAATTGACTTTTGATACTGACTTATATGAGGGTTATACACAAGGTGCAGTTTTTCTTGGTCATGTTGTCTTAGCAAGTCCACTCGATTTCTTTATAGTTCTCTTAATGTCCTCTAGCTAAAGACCATGAGAAACACACCTAGAGTCAAAGTTGATTTATTGATTTATTATAATGAGGACGAAGGTACATGTTGGGGAATCATAGAGCATCTCAGGGGGTTAAAAAGGATTTATTATAGTATTTGGACTTGTAATAGTGACTTGGGACAGTTCAGTTCCATTCAGTCGCTCAGTCATGTCCGACTCTTTGCAACCCCATGAACCGCAGCACACCAGGCCTCCCTGTCCACCACCAACTCCTGGAGTTCACCCAAACCCATGTCCATTGAGTCAGTGATGCCATCCAACCATCTCATCCTCTGTCGTCCCCTTCTCCTCCTGCCCTCAATCTTTCCCAGCATCAGGGTCTTTTCAAATGAGTCAGCTCTTCACATCAGGTGGCCAAAGTATCGGAGTTTCAGCTTCAACATCAGTCCTTCCAATGAACACCCAGGACTGATCTCCCTTAGGATGAACTGACTGGATCTCCTTGCAGTCCAAGGGACTCTCAAGAGTCTTCTCCAACACCACAGTTCAAAAGCATCAATTCTTTGGCGCTCACCTTTCTTCATAGTCCAACTCTTACATCCATACATGACCACTGGAAAAACCATAGCCTTGACTAGATGGACCTTTGTTGGCAAAGTAATATCTCTGCTTTTTAATATGCTGTCTAGGTTGGTCATAGCTTTCCTTCCAAGGAGTAAGCGTCTTTTAATTTCATGGCTGCAGTCACCATCCACAGTGATTTTGGAGCCCAGAAAAATAAAGTCTGACACTGTTTCCACTGTTTCCCCATCTATTTCCCATGAAGTGATGGGACCAGATGCCATGATCTTAGTTTTCTGAATGCTGAGCTTTAAGCCAACTTTTTCACTCTCCTCTTTCACTTTCATCAAGAGGCTCTTTAGTTCTTCTTCACTTTCTGCCATAAGGGTGGTGTCATCTGCATATCTGAGGTTATTGACAAACATCAGGAAATAGGGCTTTATTCTAGTTTAGGTGCTGTCGGGAAATGGGAGTAGTTCTATGATTGGGTACTTTAATTTTGTTATTGTTTAGTCATTTAGTTATTGTTTAGTTATTTAGTTTAACAATTTAGTTATTGTTGTGACCCCATGGACTGTAGCCCTCCAGGTTCCTCTGTCCATGGGGTTTTTCAGGCAAGAATACTGGCGTGTGTAGCCATCGCCTCCTCCAGGGGATCGTCACAACCCAAGGATCAAACCCCTGTCTCCTGCAATAGCATACGGGTTCTTTACTGCTGAGTCACCAGGGAACTCCTGGGGTACTTTAATAAATCTTATCTAAAAGATGGGAAGGGGCTTCCAGGGTGGCACAGTGGTAAAGAATCCATCTGCCAATGCAAGAGACACAGGAGACACAGGTTGATCCCTGGGTCTTTGCCAACAAAGGTCCATCTAGTCAAAGCTATGGTTTTTCCAGTAATTATGCGTAGATGTAAGAGTTGGACCATAAAGAAGGCTGAGTCCCAAATAATTGATGCTTTCAAACTGTGGTGCTGGAGAAGACTCTTGAGGGTCCCTTGGACTGCAAGGAGATCAAACCAGTCAATCCTAAAGGAAATCAACCCTGAATATTCATTGGAAGGACTGATGCTGAAACTCCAATACTTTGCCCACCTGATGTGAAGAACTGACTCATTGGAAAACACCCTGATGCTGGGAAAGGTTGAGGGCAGGAGAAGAGGGTGACAGAGGATAAGATGGTGGGATGGCATCACCAACTCAATGGATATAAATTTGAGCAAACTCTGGGAGATGGTGAAGAACAGGGAAGGCTGGCGTGCTGCAGTCCATGAGGTCACAAAGAGTTGGGATACGTCTTAGTGACTGAACAACAACAAACGAGGGGAGACCAGGGTGAAGTCATTTTTGTCATTTGAACACTATTCATGCTTTTGTCTCTGTTCAGACATGATTATAAGGTGGTCTTGTTTTTACCTTGATCTGTTGTAGTTTCAGAATGGGCTTATGTGATGTTGGTGTTTCTGAGATGGCTTATGTTCACCAGGAGAGCACCGTGGCCCAGCTCCGAGCAACAGTCAGGCTTAGCTGACAGTTCTAGGTCAACTTCTGCCATTAGGGGTACTTTACTCTTTCTCCATTTTCTTATCCTTAAGCTGGTATTTCTGAGTCTCATCTTTTGGATGCCTCTCCATGCATACCTCTCCTGCACATAGACCTCTCAGGGAAAGACAAAGTATTTCAAAGATGCTAATAATGGGCCTTGCTGCTGCTGCTGCTAAGTCGCTTCAGTCGTGGCCGACTCTGAGCGACCCCATAGACGGCAGCCCACCAGGCTCCTCCGTCCATGGGATTTTCCAGGCAAGAGTACTGGAGTGGGGTGCCATTGCCTTCTCTGAATAATGGGGCTTAGGTCTTCCAAAAGAGATCTTTCCACATTGCAACAGAAAACACTGGTACTTTGTTTTCCTTTCCTTAGTTTTTCATTTCCTCATAACATGGAAAAAATTCCATCTGGAGCCATACCTTGAACAGACCAGGTGATGGTGCACCAAGGCCTGGGGTCTAAGTAAAATAGATTAAGGAATTAGAAGTAACGATCAACATAAGGTAAAAGCTGAAATGCAACAGTTTAAAGGTCACACGATGGCACACACTTACAATAATCAGTAAGTAAAAAAAAAATTAATTAAAAATTAAAAAAAAACCAATAATCAGTAAGTGTCATAGCACTGATTGTAGCTAAGTGGTCAGGGAGAATGCAGAAGCCTGCTTAGGACAGTTCTCAGAGTTTGCATTCTGGCTTTGGAAGCCCTTTATAACTTGCCTCTCCTTTGACTAGTAGAGGGGACCCTCCTCCTTCTCTTAACTTGAGCTTTGTCTCCTCTTCAGCCATTTTTTCCTCTTGACTGTCACCTCTTGCCCATAGCTTTATCCCCACTGTAGCCACACAGACAGGTTTCCTTCGAGCCATAAGCTTCCAGATGCCCTCTGTGCTGGGGAATAAAGTGTCTGACCTGGACACTTGATTTATGTTCTCTAGTACTCCTGCCTGGAAAATACAATGGACGGAGGAGCCTGGTGGGCTGCAGTCCATGGGGTCGCTGAGAGTCGGACATGACTGGGCGACTTCACTTTCACTTTCATGCATTGGAAAAGGAAATGGCAACCCACTCCAGTGTTCTTGCCTGAAGAATCCCAGGGATGGGGGAGCCTGGTGGGCTGCTGTCCTTGGGGTCGCACAGAGTTGGACACGACTGAAGTGACTTAGCATCAGCAGGAGCAGCAGGGCTGCTAATAATAATAATCACCGTCCTGATACTCTGAAATAGACACTGAAGCTGTTTGCCAGTAGAATTTGGGTTTGTGTTTCCGACAATACAGGGTTTCTCCTGGCACTGTTCATATCCTCTGTAGAGTTTTCCCTACAAGAAAAATATTTGCTAGAACTTAAACTTGTCAGCTTGTTCTGATTTGTTACCCCCATATTAATTTGCAAGTTCTGCAACTTTATAAAAGTAAAATGATGCAATACAATATGCATTCTTTGTGTCTTCTTTCACTTATAATGTTTGCAAGACTCATCCAGGTTATTGCTTGTAGTAATTTTTTTCTCAGTAGTATTCTCTTGTATGAATATGCCACAATTTGCTTATCTTGTTTGTTGATGAGTATTTGAGTTATTTCTAATTGAAGTCTATTACAGGTAAGGTTATTATAAACACTTTGTACAACACTTTTTTATGAACATGTTTTCATTTCTCTTAAGTATTCCATTTCTTTCTGCCTAGAAGCAGAAATTTGGGGTCATAGGTTGGGTGAATGTTTATTTAACTTCATAAGAAATTGACAAATAAGATTTCCAAAATTACTGTACTACTTTACACTCCAACCAACAGTGAGACTTCTAGTTGCTTCACATCCACCAACATTGTATGTTGTTAGTCATTGAACTTTTCACTGTTCTAGTGGGTTTTATAACACTTTAAAGTTTTCTGATTGTCCACATCAATAAAAATGTTGGATTCAATTCTTATCTTTTTTTGCTTCTATTTTTATAGTTTTCAATCCTTATGTTTTATGAGTGAAACTAGAGAAGGTACAACTTTTTTCTTTAAAATAGTACAGAAAATACCAACCATAAAAGAAAAGATTGATAAACTGAACTTCAGTAAAATTAAGAACAATTTATCAAAAGACACCTTAAAGATAATAAAAAGGTAAGTTAGGAAGAAAGTTTATGTATACAAAAGATGACTCATATCCAGAATATATAAAGAACTCCTGCAAATCAGTACAAAAAAGATAAGTGACTAAATTTATAACTGGGCAAAAGATTTACAGAGGCATTTTACAAAGAAAATATTCAAATGGTCCGTTAGCACATGGAAACATGCAGTTTTTTTCAGGCAAACTTAAGTCACAATGAGATATTGCTAAACACAAAGTAGAATGCCTCAAATTAGTAAGATTGATAATACCAAGTGGTGGCAAGGATGTGGAACAACTGAACTTTCATATACATTATCAATGGGAGTGTAAGTTGGCAAAGTCATTTTGAAGCACTGACAGTATTTACTTAAGCTAAACATGCATATATTGTATGAGCCAGCAATTCAACTCCTAGATATAGAACCAAGAGAAATAAATGCATGTGTCTTCCAAAGACATGTGCACATTCATTCATAATATCCTTATTCATAAAAGTCCAAACAAGTTGAATGACTATCAGTAGGAGAAAGCTATGTAAATTGTGTTATATTCATACAGTGGAATACTATACAACGGTCAAAAGAGAATGAACTACAATAGCACACAATGATATGGATGGCTCTCACAGACTTGATGAGTGAAAGGAAGCCAGACCCCAAATTGTACATACTGTTTAGTATTTTTTCATATGAATATCATGCATAGGCAAAGATCATTACAACTGATAGCTGTCAGAATACTGGTTAGCTCTGGGGAGAGGTGTTGACTGAGAACATGTGTAAGACAACCTTCCAGGGTTTCTGGAAACATTCTATGTCTTGACTGGTGTCATAAAAATTAATTCAGCTGTACACTTATGATTAATGCACTTTGTTGAATGTATGTTATACTTCAATATATTTAAAAACCAGCCAAGATTACAGTAGACATATTTGAAAACTAAAAAACAAGTAGTGAGTAGTTAGTCCCTTAAAAAAAATAACCCTCAGAATGCTTGTGTTATCATTGCCCCTCAAAATAATTATTTATTTGTTCCGTAAATTGAGGGGGGGATTATCCTGAGTGAATGCTTTCTAGTTTGAAAACCATTGCTTAGAGATCCAGTTCGTAGGATCTTTTCAAGATGGTCTGTTAGTTCTGTTATATCATGACCTCATTTGGAAGGAAAAGAAGCTCTTACATGCCATTAATATTCCAATATGGATTATAGCCCTTCAATTGCAGAGGACATGAGTTCAATCCCTGTTTGGGGAACTAAGGTCTCACATACCACAACATGCAGCCAAAAATTTTAAAAAGTATATTTTACTTGTTTCTTCAATATCATTGGATACACTTTCCCTTACATTACATTAATACTAAAAGCAAAAGAAACATATTGCCTTGGGGGGTGGGGCAGTCAGAGGAAGAGTCTGGAACAAAATCTTATTGGAGTAGCAAGAAGCCCTTTAGAGGGACTAAACTGCCGACAAGGGATTAAGACTTATAAATTGCAATAATACTCATATGTAGACACTCAACTGTAGTATCAACATGAGCCTTTGAATAAGTTTCAGTTTTCCATAGAGAAAAGGCTAAAGGCAAGATAAATTCTTCATGCATAATGAAATTTCAAAATAGCTTTTTTTAAATGTAAATTTTCTTGTCACTAAGGCAGCTAATTCTGCTCTTATTAGAGTGTTTGCTCAAGTTTACCATGTAAATCCTTCTTTTGGAGTAAATGTGATACTAAGCAAAGCAGTTTCAATACATAATCGATAAGCTCAGGTATTTGTACAAATAATATAAGGTCTAATGATGAAATATTCATTAGCTAGGGACAAATTTGAGAAATACTTTCTGCTTTGACTTCTGACAGCTGACTTGTGGCACTTTTTTCCTTAAGATGTCTGACTGGAGAACACATGATTGGCTGGAGGGCAGAAATTCAAGAGTGAGTTGTCTTCTATGGGAATCACATCTACATCCTAGGCTTTACATTGTAAGCCAGAACTTATATTTTTAGAAAAAGTAGGGAAATGTAGAAACATTGCTTCCTAATTGGAGAGGAGATTTGTATGTGTGTGAGGCACTCTCCATTCTCGTTCCAGAGTAAACATATTATCCTTAAGCTGAATTGTCTGCTGTGACTTCCACTCCAAACTAGGAAGTCGACAGGGAGTTAGCAAAAGTTTCAATTTCGCTAAAGTCAATTGGAAAGTTTGAAGTCAAACGTAAGTCTTCATTACTGAAATAAATTAAAACCTTCTTATGGAGTGTAATTTAGATAATTCTCTCCTCAGTATACCTTTCGGGGGAGTGAGGGCAGGTCAGAATGCCATAGTTCAGATCCTTACCTCCTGGTATTCATGCCCTTGTGTGATTGCCTTCTTGAGTGTCAGCTAGATTTACTGACTTGCTCCTAATGAGTAGAATATGGTAAAAGAGATGCACTGTCACCCTCAGTGATTAGGTTGTAAGGGATTATGGCTTCCGTCTTGCTTTTACTCTCTGCCTGGCTCTTCTTGCTCCCTGACTATGATGAAGCCAGGGGCCATGTTGTGAACTGCCCTGTGGAGAGGCCTCCATGACAAGGAAATGAGGGCTGCCTCTGATCAACAGCCATGCAGGAACTGAGGCCCTTAGTCCTACAGTCCACCGAGAACTGAATCCTACCCACAACTGTGAGTGAATTTAGAAGCCATCAATAGCATTGAAACATGTACATTATCATATGTGAAACAGATCACCAGTCCAGGTTCGATGCATGAGACAGGGTGCTCAGGGCTGGTGCACTGGGATGACCCTGAGGGGTGGGATGGGGAAGGAGGTGGGAGGGGGTTCAGGATGGGGAACACGTGTACACCCATGGCTGATTCATGTGAATGTGTGGCAAAAACCACCACAATATTGTAAAGTAATTAGCTTCCAAGTAAAATAAATAAATTTAATAAATAAAAATAAAAAAAATAGAAACCATCAAAGCTTTAGAGGACTTCGGTCTCAGCCAGACTTTGTTTTTGACCCTGTGAGAACCTCCGAGACAGAAGACCCAGCTAAGCCATGCCCATAAGCCATGACTCACAGAGATTATGGGGTAGCAAATATTTGTTTTATGAAGCTGCTTGGTTTCGGGGTAACTTGTTAGGCAGCACTAGATAGTTAATACACTCCCAATGCCCAGATCAGTGCATTTTGCTGATGCCTGCAGAGTCAACAGTAGCCATACTTGCCTCTATCCCAATGAAAGCTGTGCCTATGATTAATCTTTGATCCAAGCACCAAGTGATTTAACTGCTGACCTTGGCAAGGAAACAATTTTAAAATGACAGTGCAGCAGGTAAAGCTCAGGTGTGAGATTAAAGCAAACAGAAACAAAATAGAGTTGCTGTTTCTAAAGTGACTGCCGATTTCTGTGATCTGAAGGCACAGACTCAGATGATCTGTAGCTGCTCCTTAAACATTTCATCAGTAAATGCACAACAACAATCATGTTCCTGGTGATATTCACAGTGAAAACAAACACTCTTGATTGACTTTTCCCTCCAATAGAATGAATTATCCATGTGATTTGTCATTGTGGGGACACGTGCGTGTGTGTGTGCATGGGGAATATTCACATCTTTCTCGTGCAGTAGAGAGAATTATGGAAAACTAAGATTCGAATTCCATTTGCAGAAACTTTGATGGCTAATAACACCACAGTATAAACTAAGTGAATGAAAATTGCTCAGAGAGAATAACTGTATCATTCTTTATTCATCCACTTATTCATTCAGTTACTTCCGTGCTTATTCAGCAAAAGCTTATTATGCATCTACTGTGTATCAAGCAAGGCTTCCCTGGTGGTAAAGGATGCAAGATATGCAAATTTGGTCTCTGGGTCGAGAAGATCCCCTGGAGAAGGAAATGACAACCCACTCCAGTATCCTTGCTTGGAGAACCCCATGGGCAGAGGAGCCTAGCAGGCTACAGTCCACGGGGTCACAAAAGACTCTGTCAAGGCTTAGCCAACTAAACAACAATTTATCAGGCAATGTTCAAAGGTCCAAGAGATCAAACAATGAATAAAATAAATTCCCTGGTCTCTTTTCAATGGATGCTAGTAGCAACCCTCTCCTCACTCTCACAATTGAGGTAACCAAAAACGTCTTCACACATTTTTCACACCTTGCCAAGGGTCCCTGAAGGTCAACGCCCCGCCCCCCCCCAAGTTAAGAATCACTGAACTAGGAATCTGGGGGCCAAAGAAAAAGCAACTTATATCCAAAGTATTTAAACATTTCACATAATAAAACTTACCAAGAAAAATGTAGCTCTTTTATACATCAGAAACACTTGTATACACCAGAAAAACACACACTTTTATACACAACATTGTAAATCACCTATGCTTCGATAAAATAGATTTTATTAAAAATGAAAAAAATAAAGTAACTCAGCTCTTGAGATCACTTGTTTCAAATATCAATATTACTCTTTTGTGGTATTGTTACTATAGGAAGGTCCAGATTTTATAGAATAAATACATCTTTAAACAGTTTTAGAGTTGACTGTGACCTTAGGTATGTAAAAATTCTAAAATGTTATCCCAAACCTGAATGCCTTTCAGTCTACTCAAAATGTCTCATGTCAACCTCAGCTTGCTCAGTTTACTGCCCTAGAAACTCTTAGTAATGGTAAATGCATGTGCTTTGTAAATGCTCATGTGTTACCTGTCTCCTTTTGCTTTATGAAAAATTATCTTTTTTTGGTAGCAAACTTTCAAATATTCTGATGAGTTAATGTGCTATTTACTGATCTAATATGGAGATTTGTCTTCAGAGATATGCTCATGAGTCTTTATACTAATTTTCTTTCTGTTTTGGTTTAACCTGTGTCACTGATAACTTTTCTTTTCCTTGAATACTTCTATTCTGAAGGTTCTCAGTCTTGATTTTGTACAAGCTCAGTTACATCCAGCTAGAAGGGTGTATGTGACCAGAGGAAGGCAAAAATTACCAAATAAAGATAATTAAATTCCCCTTTGTTTATATTACAAGGAGGAAAAATAATTTTGCCTCTCCTCTTCTAGCTTCTTGGCTAAGACCTCCTTTAATAAAAGACATATTAACAGGAAAAAAACAAACTGAAGTTTTATAACATGTAGACCTCCTGTATACATGGGAGAGGCCCAGGAAAACTGAATAACTCCTGAAATGGCCCAAACCACCACCACCACCTTCAAAACCTTTCTTTTGTTAGCTAAAGACAGAAGAAAGATGGAGGGGTGTGGGGGAGGAAGTGGGGGTGTGGAGTGGGGAGGTGCAGCATGTTTATGGGAGATTACCAGGAAAAGCATAGTAAACAAGGTTATGGTTCTTATGCAGATTTAAGTCAGTGGCTTATCCATTGGTAAGGGTTTCTAGCGATTTCGTTATCTTCCTCTTCCTGGGGGAATGTAAATGTCTCTTACAAAAGAGTAACTTTTGCTGGGTTTTCAGAGCCGCTGTTAGAACTGGACATGGAACAACAGACTGGTTCCAAATAGGAAAAGGAGTACGTCAAGGCTGTATATTGTCACCCTGCATATTTAACTTATATGCAGAGTACATCATGAGAAACGCTGGACTGGAAGAAACACAAGCTGGAATCAAGATTGCAGGGAGAAATATCAATAACCTCAGATATGCAGATGACACCACCCTTATGGCAGAAAGTGAAGAGGAGCTAAAAAGCCTCTGGATGAAAGTGAAAGAGGAGAGCGAAAAAGTTGGCCTAAAGCTCAACATTCAGAAAACGAGAATCATGGCATCCAGTCCCATCACTCCATGGGAAATAGATGGGGAAACAGTGGAAACAGTGTCAGACTTTATTTTTTTGGGCTCCAGAATCCCTGCAGATGGTGATTCCAGCCATGAAATTAAAAGACGCTTACTCCTTGGAAGAAAAGTTATGACCAACCTAGATAGCATATTCAAAAGCAGAGACATTACTTTGCCGACTAAGGTCCATCTAGTCAAGGCTATGGTTTTTCCTGTGGTCATGTATGGATGTGAGAGTTGGACTGTGAAGAAGGCTGAGCACCGAAGAATTGATGCTTTTGAACTGTGGTGTTGGAGAAGACTCTTGAGAGTCCCTTGGACTGCAAGGAGATCCAACCAGTCCATTCTGAAGGAGATCAACCCTGGGATTTCTTTGGAAGCAATCATGCTAAAGCTGAAACTCCAGTACTTTGGCCAGCTCATGAGAAGAGTTGACTCATTGGAAAAAACTCTGATGCTGGGAGGGATTGGGGGCAGGAGGAGAAGGGGATGACAGAGGATGAGATGGCTGGATGGCATCACTGACTCGATGGACGTGAGTCTGAGTGAACTCCAGGAGATGGTGATGAACAGGGAGGCCTGGCGTGCTGCGATTCATGGGGTCGCAAAGAGTCAGACACAACTGAGTGACTGAACTGAACTCCTGTGTCCGCAGTTTCTTAAAATCAACTGGCTCAAGATAATCCTTAAACAAAAGTGGCATATTTAGCAGTGTTATTCTGCTCCCCTTCAGTATGAACATAATTTGTTTAAAGCTGAAGATCTAAAATTCTCATGTCAAATGCTGGCAGTGTTTTCTTCTGCAGAAAATTTGGGAGTTACTAATTACATATAAAATGTATAATTTAAAAACTTAAGGAAAATTTGGCCTTAAAAAAAAATCTGTGAACACTTATTTAGTGTGGACTCTGTGGAAGACCCTAAAATAGGTAGTGGGGATACAAAGATGAGAAGACAAACCACTGAGTTAGGTTTAAATCATGGCAAAAGAGAAAACAAATGGTCTAGAAGATCATCCCAGTGAACCTGGCACACCCTTCCTTTCACACTTGAGCCTTTTGGTATTAAGCCTGTGGGCTTCAAGCCAAGACCAAGCCTGGGGATAGTCTTTCATGATTGTCTTGAGGAATCTCCAGAAACTTCAAAGCTGGAAATATCTTTGTATCATATACTCAGTAGCAAAGTTATTTTTTTCTTTTTCTTTTTTTTTTTTTTTGAGCTCTTTTAAAAACATAATTTTTAAAATGTATTTTTGGCTGTGCTGGGTCTTCACTGCTGCACACGCTTTTCTCTAGCTGTAGTGAGCAGGGCCTACTTTCTAGTTGCGGTGCACAGGCTTCTCATTGCAGTGGCTTCTCCTGCAGGCTTCTCATTGCATGGGCTCTAGGGTGCACAGGTTTCAGTAATTGTGGTACATTGGCTCAGTAGTTGTAGCGCATGGGTTTAGTTTCTCTATAGCATATGGGATCTTCCCAGATCAGGGATCAAACCCTTGTCTTCTGCATCGGGCAGGCAAATTCTTTACCACCGTGCCACTAGGGAAGTCCAGTTATTTCTTCTTTAAACCCAGGACTCTTAAGTATCCACATATCTATTCCTTCATTAGTTCCCTGAAAAGACCTGCTGCCAAATGAAAAGCTATTAAAATTAAAAATCTTTAATTATTTTCATTTTATTGAGAATTATAAAGCCTTCCATCCCAATCAAGATACTCAAACACAATTTCACAGGTGAAAATATATATCAATTCCATAATGGAAACAACTTTATAAAGCTAACAAAAACAATTTGAAACTTAAATTATGCAATTTGTATGTTATCAAATGAAAGTATATTCATACCTGTTCTTACTATAAGCACTATAATGCCAAATAAAATTAGTGGGCACATTTTTGTCTGAAATTGTAATGCTGAAAATTTACTTCTAATGGACTTTTTGGGGCCTCCCAGGTAGCTCAGCTGGTAAAGAATCCATTTGCAATGCAGGAGACCCCAGTTTAATGCCTGGGTCAGGAAGATCCCCTGGAGAAGGAATAGGCTAACCACTCCAGTATTCTTGGGCTTCCTTAGTGGCTCAGATGGTAAAGAATCAGACCACAATGCGGGAGACCTGGGTTCGATCCCTAAGTTGGGAAGATCCCCTGGAGGAGGGCATGACGACCCATTCCAATATTCTTGCCTGGAGAATCCCCATGGACAGTGGAGCTTCGGGGCTACAGTCCATGGGGTCGAAAAGACTTGGACACAACTGAAGCAACTAGATCTGATAGAGTGCCTGATGAATTATGGATGGAGGTTTGTGACAATGTACAGGAGACAGGGATCAAGACCATCCCCATGGAAAAGAAATGCAAAGAAGCAAAATGGCTCTCTGGGGAGGCCTTAAAAATAGCTGTGAAAAGAAGAGAAGCAAAAAAGCAAAGGAGAAAAGGAAAGATATAAGCATCTGAATCCAGAGTTGCAAAGAACAGCAAGAAGAGATAAGAAAGCCTTCCTCAGTGATCAATGCAAAGAAATAGAGGCAAACAACAGAATGGGAAAGACTAGAGATGTCTTCAAGAAAATTAGAGACACCAAGGGAACATTTCATGCAAAGATGGGCTCGATAAAGGACAGAAATAGTATGGACCTAACAGAGGCAGAAGATATTAAGAAGAGGTGGCAAGAATACACAGAAGAACTGTACAAAAAAGATCTTCACGACCAAGATGATCACGATGGTGTGATCACTCACCTAAAGCCAGACATCCTGGAATGTGACGTCAAGTGGGCCTTAGAGAGCATCACTACGAACAAAGCTAGTGGAGGTGATGGCATTCCAGTTGAGCTATTTCAAATCCTGAAAGATGATGCTGTGAAAGTGCTGCACTCAATATGCCAGCAAATTTGGAAAACTCAGCAGTGGCCACAGGACTGGAAAAGGTCAGTTTTCCTTCCAATCCCAAAGAAAGGCAATGCCAAAGAATGCTCGAACTACCACACAATTGCACTCATCTCACACGCTAGTAAAGGAATGCTCAAAATTCTCCAAGCCA
This sequence comes from Capricornis sumatraensis, assembly GCF_032405125.1. Taxonomy (NCBI): domain Eukaryota; kingdom Metazoa; phylum Chordata; class Mammalia; order Artiodactyla; family Bovidae; genus Capricornis; species Capricornis sumatraensis. The sequence continues at coordinate 131,295,778 of NC_091092.1, read as the reverse complement.
GGCTTCAACAGTACATGAACTGTGAACTTCCAGATGTTCAAGCTGGTTTTAGAAAAGGCAGAGGAACCAGAGATCAAATTGCCAACATCCGCTGGATCATGGAAAAAGCAAGAGAGTTCCAGAAAAACATCTATTTCTGCTTTATTGACTATGCCAAAGCCTTTGACTGTGTGGATCACAATCAACTGTGGAAAATTCTTCAAGAGATGGGAATACCAGACCACCTGACCTGCCTCTTGAGAAATCTGTATGCAGGTCAGGAAGCAACAGTTAGAACTGGACATGGAACAACAGACTGGTTCCAAATAGGAAAAGGAGTACATCAAGGCTGTATGTTGTCACCCTCTTTATTTAACTTCTATGCAGAGTACATCATGAGAAACGCTGGGCTGGAAGAAGCACAAGCTGGAATCAAGATTGCCAGCAGAAATATCAATCACCTCAGATATGCAGATGACACCACCCTTATGGCAGAAAGTGAAGAGGAACAAAAAAGCCTCTTGATGAGAGTGAAAGAGGAGAGTGAAAAAGTTGGCCTAAAGCTCAACATTCAGAAAACTAAGATCATGGCATCCGTTCCCATCACTTCATGGGAAATAGATGGGGAAACAGTGGAAACAGTGTCAGACTTTATTTTTTTGGCTCCAAAATCACTGCAGATGGTGACTGCAGCCATGAAATTAAAAGACGCTTACTCCTTGGAAGAAAAGTTACCACCAACCTAGATAGCATGTTGAAAAGCAGAGACATACTTTGCCGACAAAGATCTGTCTAGTCAAGGCTATGGTTTTTCCAGTGGTCATGTATGGATGTGAGAGTTGGACTGTGAAGAAGGCTGAGCCCTGAAGTCTTGATGTTTTTGAACTGTGGTGTTGGAGAAGACTCTTGAGAGTCCGTTGGATTGCAAGGAGATCCAACCAGTCCATTCTGAAGGAGATCAGCCCTGGGATTTCTTTGGAAGGAATGATGCTGAAGATGAAACTCCAGTACTTTGGCCACCTCATGCGAAGAGTTGACTCATTGGAAAAGACTCTGATGCTGGGAGGGATTGGGGGCAGGAGGAGAAGGGGACGACAGAGGATGAGATGGCTGGATGGCATCACTGACTCGATGGGCATGAGTCTGAGGGAATTTAGGGAGTTGGTGATGGAAAGGGAGGCCTGGTGTGCTGCGATTCATTGGGTCGCAAAGAGTCGGACACGACTGAGCAACTGAACTGAACTGAACTGAACTGAAGCAACTAAACAGCAGCAGCAGCACTGGACTTGCACGTATTGTTGTTTTGCTTTTTTAAAAGTCATAATTCTGAAAAAGAAAAGAAAGAAATTGTCTTAATGGTGGTGTAACTGAATAAGGCCATTATGGTGAAAAGTCTTAACTGACCAGTCATTTACACGCTAGAAGCCTGCACATTATCTTCCCCATTTATGATCACATAGGTGCTACAATCAGTACCTGTAGGATGTAGTGTTCAGTTCAGTTCAGTCTGAGTGAACTCTGGGAGTTGGTGATGGACAGGGAGGCCTGGCATGTATCAGTACCTGTAGGATGTAGTGTAAGAGGACCCAAATCTTCAGCGCTTGGCAGACATCTGTTGGGCCGGGAGGCACATGTGGATCGCAGTGCCTGAGAAGGGCAAATTTGACTTTGCCCTCCACACTTTATCTGATTACCTGCTGCTTAACAACAACCAAAGCAATTGGAAGGTTAACCTCATAACTGTATTTGGCCTCCTGTAGAGTCTTCACAGGTATGATTAAAAAATCATCATAGGTAATTATCCCATCCAGCAAATCAAGATAATTCAGGTTCATACCTCTGATAATTTTTCAGCGGAAGTTCAGACACCGGGTAAAAAGTGATTAGTTTTGAGTTGCAAATGTCAAAGTAACTTGAAAATAGACTCAAGGGACAGCTTCCTTCCCTGATAGATAGCGCTATTACCTAAAAATTATGCCAGACACATTTTGTAACTGTTATTGTTCCTCCTCTTCTTTGTTCATCAGCTCTCTTCTATTCACTGGGTGTATTCTATAAATGGACAAAATGCACAGTATTTGACAGTTGGAGGACCTGGAGTTTTCCAGGCTTTGCCACTGAATCCAAGATGTAATCAATTGTAAGTTATTTATTTAACACTAAGAAAGAAAAAATGGCTCGAATTAAATTATGACATAAAACTTCGTAATTACTTTGAAACTTTTAGACTTAGATTTTAAACATAGATTTTAAGAATGCTTTGCTCTTATGCATACATCAAAAGGGACATACAAACAAAATAAACTTTTAATTTATAGAGATTTTTCAAATTGTCAAACTTTTTAAAAATTGTGTATAGATTTACAATGTTGTATTAGTTTCAGGTGTACAACAAAGTGATTTAGTTATATATATGTGTGTGTAAATGTATCGATGTATGTATATACTTTTTCATAGTTTTTCTATTATTTATAAGATATTGAATATAGTTCCCTGTGCTACACAGTAGGTCCTTGTTGTCTATCTGTTTTATATGTAGTAGTGTATATCTGTTAATCCCAGCCTCCTGAGTTATTCCTCCTTCCCCCATCTTCCTCTTTGGTAACCATAAGTTTGTTTTTAGTGTCTTTGAGTCTATTTCTGTTTTGTAAATAAATTCATCTGTATCATTTTTTTAGACTCCACATACATATAAGTGATATCATATGATATTTTCCTTTCTCTGTCTGACTTACTTCCCTTAATATGATAATCTCTAGATCCATCCATGATGCTGCAAGTGACATTACTTCATTCCTTTTTATGGCTGAGGAATATTCTACAGTATACACATACCACCTCTTTTTTATCCATTTATCTGTCTATGGACATTCAGGTTGCTTCCATGTCTTGGCTGTTGTAAATAGTGCTGCTGTGAACATTGGGGTGCATGTATCTTTTGTTGAACTCTTAAGTTAATTTTCAACACCGAATTTCTGTGTCCATATTTTGCTTTTGTATCTACATTATACCATAGAAAACGTATGATCTTGTCTTAGTTCTGTTGAGAGCTTTAGTAATACAGCATTTCTTAAAATGACACTTCACTATTATTCTCAAGATTTTCTTTCAAGCTGCCACTTTGGAAAATAAATTCTCCAAATGCTGATGCTGGTAAAGTCTTTCTTGAGATATGTAGGTAAAGTTTTCTGCAAATATGTGAATAACAAAATGTAACAGTGTTTCATCTACCTATGATTATCTTTCTTTCCTAGATCCCATAAAGCACTTGGTCATCGCATTGGAAAAAAAAAAAAAGGAGGAATTGTCATTACTCTTTTGATGACAGCTATTTTTTTCTAATATCAGACTTACACCCTAATGCTGTTTTTCTGCCAAAATGTATTTGCAATGTCTTCATTTCTCAGTACCAAATCATAGAATAATCTGTGGAAGATATTTTAAATGCCAGTTAAGTTTAACATGTGTGGTAATAACAGAGCATAAATCAGTTGAAATGACAACAGTGTAAACACAATGATGAAACTGGTGTGCCATGAATAACTACATGATAATGACCACCTATCTGGCTGCCAATATTTGTAAGATACAACCAACCACTCATCTCACATGTTAGTAAAGGAATGCTCAAAATTCTCCAAGCCACGCTTCAGCAATAAGTGAATTGTGAACTTTCAGATGTTCCAGCTGGTTTTAGAAAAGGCAGAGGAACCAGAGATCAAATTGCCAACATCCACTGGATCATGGAAAAAGCAAGAGAGTTCCAGAAAAACATCTATTTCTGCTTTATTGACTATGCCAAAGCCTCAACTTTGGAAATATTAAAATGGGGTGATGGGGGTGCATCAGTATTGATAAAATACATAGATTGTAACTAAAATCAAGAATGTGTTTAGATTATTTCACATAAGCCTCAGCTCCAGTGTGTCCACTTCCCTCTATGTGGGATCTTTCAGTTCAGTCGCTCAGTCGTGTCCGACTCTTGGCAACCCCATGAATCGCACCACGCCAGGCCTCCCTGTTCATCGTCAACTCCCGGGGTTTACTTAAACTCATGTCCATCAAGTCAGCGATGCCATCCAGCCATCTCATCCTCTGTCATCCTCTTCTCCTCCTGCCCCCAATCCCTCCCAGCATCAGGGTCTTTTCCAATGAGTTAACTCTTCACGTGAAGTGGCCAAAGTATTGGAGTTTCAGCTTTAGCATCAGTCTTTCCAAAGAACACCAGGACTGATCTCCTTTAGGATGGACTGATTGGATCTCCTTGCAGTCCAAGGGACTCTCAAGAGTCTTCTCCAACACCACAGTTCAAAAGCATCAATTCTTCAGTGCTCAGCTTTCTTCACAGTCCAACTCTTACATCCATACATGACCACAGGAAAAACCATAGCCTTGACTAGACGGACCTTAGTCGGCAAAGTAATATCTCTGCTTTTGAATATGCTATCTAGTTTGGTCATAACTTTCCTTCCAAGGAGTAAACATCTTTTAATATCATGGCTGCAATCACCATCTGCAGTGATTTTGGAGCCTCTAAAAATAAAGTCTGACACTGTTTCCACTGTTTCCCCATCTATTTCCCATGAAGTGATGGGAACGGATGCCATGATCTTCGTTTTCTGAATGTTGAGCTTTAAGCCAACTTTTTCACTCTCCTCTTTCACTTTCTTCAAGAGGCTCTTTAGTTCCTCTTCACTTTCTGCCATAAGAGTGGTGTCATCTGCATATCTGAGGTTATTGATATTTCTCCCGGCAATCTCGATTCCAGCTTGTGCTTCTTCCAGCCCAGTGTTTCTCATGATGTACACTGCATAGAAGTTATATAAGGAGGGTGACAATATACAGCCTTGACGTACTCCTTTTCCTATTTGGAACCAGTCTGTAGTTCCATGTCCAGTTCTAACTGTTGCTTCCTGACCTGCATATAGGTTTCTCAAGAGGCAGGTCAGGTGGTCTGGTATTCCCATCTCTTGAAGAATTTTCCACAGTTGATTGTGATCCACACAGTCAAAGGCTTTGGCATAGTCAATAAAGCAGAAATAGATGTTTTTCTGGAACTCTCTTGCTTTTTCCATGATCCAGCGGATGTTGGCAATTTGATCTCTGGTTCCTCTGCCTTTTCTAAAACCAGCTTGAACATCAGGAAGTTCATGGTTCATGTATTGCTGAAGCCTGGCTTGGAGAATTTTGAGCATTCCTTTACTAGCGTGTGAGATGAGTGCAATTGTGTGGTAGTTTGAGCATTCTTTGGCATTGCCTTTCTTTGGGATTGGAAGGAAAACTGACCTTTTCCAGTCCTGTGGCCACTGCTGAGTTTTCCAAATTTGCTGGCATATTGAGTGCAGCACTTTCACAGCATCATCTTTCAGGATTTGAAATAGCTCAACTGGAATGCCATCACCTCCACTCGCTTTGTTCGTAGTGATGCTTCCTTCCTAAGGCCCACTTGACGTCACATTCCAGGATGTCTGGCTTTAGGTGAGTGATCACACCATCGTGATCATCTTGGTCGTGAAGATCTTTTTTGTACAGTTCTTCTGTGTATTCTTGCCACCTCTTCTTAATATCTTCTGCTTCTGTTAGGTCCATACCATTTCTGTCCTTTATCGAGCCCATCTTTGCATGAAATGTTCCCTTGGTATCTCTAATTTTCTTGAAGAGATCTCTAGTCTTTCCCATTCTGTTGTTTGCCTCTATTTCTTTGCATTGATCACTGAGGAAGGCTTTCTTATCTCTTCTTGCTGTTCTTTGCAACTCTGGATTCAGATGCTTATATCTTTCCTTTTCTCTTTTGCTTTTCACTTCTGTTCTTTTCTCAGCTATTAGTAAGGCCTCCCCAGAGAGCCATTTTGCTTCTTTGCATTTCTTTTCCATGGGGATGGTCTTGATCCTTGTCTCCTGTACAATGTCCTGAACCTCTGTCCATAGTTCATCAGGCCTTCTGTCTATCAGAACTAGGCCCTTAAATCTATTTCTCACTTCCACTGTATAATCATAAGGGATTTGATTTAGGTCATACCTGAATGATCTAGTGGTTTTCCCTACTTTCTTCAATTTAAGTCTGAGTTTGGCAATAAGGAGTTCATAATCTGAGTGACAGTCAGCTCCTTTTTTTTTTTTTTTTCTGACTGTATAGAGCTTCTCCATCTTTGGCTGCAAAGGATATAATCAATCTGATTTCAGTGTTGACCGTCTGGTAATGTCCATGTGTAGAATCTTCTCTTGTGTTGTTGGAAGAGGGTGTTTGCTATGACCAGTGCATTCTCTTGGCAAAACTCTATTAGCCTTTGCCCTGCTTCATTCTGTACTCCAAGGCCAAATTTGCCTGTTACTCCAGGTGTTTCTTGACTTCCTACTTTTGCATTCCAGTCCCCTATAATGAAAAGGACATGTTTTTGGGGGTGTTAGTTCTAAAAGGTCTTGTAGATCTTCATAGAACCATTCAACTTCAGCTTCTTCAGCGTTACTGGTTGGGGCATAGGTGGGATCATTAATGATTGCAAAATGAGATTGAAGAGAGAAATCTAGGGTTCTGCCTACTTTTTGCATAATTTTGACAAAACTGTTCAGTGTGCTTGTGTTTGCTAAGAATTGCTGCCTCTGTAAGGCAGCAAGGATTTAAATCCAACTCAGGCCTAAGTGTTGTTTAGGGAACTTGATTTGAGGAGAAACATCTTATTTCAGAAATCTTTTCTCCTGGTTTCCTTCCTTTATTTCAAAAGAACATCAAGGGAGCCTTTCTTGCAGAGAAAACTCTTGAAATATTACTTAATAACATCTGAAATGACTCAAGATGATTCTTTAGGATTATGTTCATTTTAATAGGGAATTCCAAAAGTGAGAATGAAGGCTTCAGTACCCAGAAGAATTTCTCACAAAGGATATTATGGGGTGATGTTCTTGTTGGGAGAGATTTTCTAGCACATTCATCCTTCTGCCTGCTCATGAGGATGGCCCAGCTGCCTAACAAGCATGAGGGTATGAGCTACAGATGCCCTCAATGAGTAGTCTCACAGGGTGATCCTTGGTCTAGAGACTTACTGAAGTACTTCTTACTTTGAGATTGCAAGGAGCAATTAGGCCCTTCTGGGATGTCTCTCGGAAGCCAAGAATATCACTGTCAGATCAGATGTCCAGATCTCCCTGGCACTGGTTCCTTGTCTTTCAAACAGTATGGTTGGATAGAGTGATCCCTCACATGCCTTCCTGCTCTTCCATTTTCTGGTTCTGTGTCATGATACAGTGGAAAGAGAGCTGGGAAAGAAGAAAGGTTTTTGAGTCTTGGTCCCAAACTGGCCAGCACTTAGTAACCTAGTGTAGGTCACTTCACTATCTCTAAACCTCAGCTTCAAAAAGAGAAAGCTGGAGAGAATTTGTCCAAAATTCTCTCTAGATGTACATCTTGTTTGTAGGCTTCATTTGTAAGTGATTATATCATTTCTATTCTTTGAAAAACTTTGTTCAGAGCTACATCTCAAAAAAGTTATTCCAGCTCAGAAAAAAGATGCTAGGAAAAGAGTAAACAAATATAAGTGAAAACCAATCTTAGATTCTGTAGATGAGTGTTAAGAGTAGAGAAAGGGGAAGCTAAAAGTCTAAAAGATAGAGTGGTTATGGACCTAAAATAATACAAACAGAATGTATGACTTTATTGTGAAAGCATTTTAGTGAACATCTTTGAAAGGAAAGTAGACGACTATACATACCATTAGTCGAAGGAAGGGTTAACATTGTTTTTAAAAAATGGGTGAAACCCACTATGAAAAACCAACTCAAAACCCAGAGTAGTGATGACTTGGAAGAAGAAATAGCAGCAGCAGTACAAAGTCCACAGTGAGATCAGATACAGAACAGGTGACTTTGAGGCTGAGATTTCAAGACAGAGAAATGATAATAAACTCTTCTATCACAGCTCCAGTCACAAGTTAGGGGGCAACTCTACTACTAAGGGCATCATGAGAAGCCCAGCTAAACTCTTCAGTCCTCTGATAGTGATGGCCAGCAACTGGTGAAACCAATGATCATGTTTAAAATACCATGCCCACATTTCTACCATGTATCCTTGAAAAGGATTCATATCTTTAAATAATTTCAGTTGACCAAAGAATGTCTTAATGCCAATGGTTCTTAGTGGTGTAATGAAAGTGATATCAACATAATAATGCAATAAAGGACAGAATCCTTCACTGTTAGTCAGTTATATATGAGGATGTGACATGTGCTCTGACCCCAAATAGGAGAAAAAGATTGGAACATAAAATTAACTTATGACAGTTACAGCCCTACAAGCAGAGGCTATGTTTTGATTATCTGTTTTCTCTCTTCACTCATAAATTCACTCTTTGAGCTATAGCCAGTTCACATACAAGGTAGTCTTTTTCTGATTAGTTTTTACCTTGTTCCCCCAAAGCCACATCAAAAAGGTACCGATTTAGATGATGAAGCTAGGCCACTGAAGGAACTTCATGGATTCCAAAAGCTAAGAAAAGCAGTCCTGGGTTTAAGGGTTTTTTCTTAATAAAGATTAGATTCAAAATCCAGTAAGATTTTTCATGGTGTGGTTCCTCTTCTGCTATGTACCTAAAATGATGACTCTGTCTGTAGCCCATTAGATAGCACCTGGGCTAAACCTTCAGAGCAATCAGAAAATGGCTCCAAAGTTTGAATAACAGTCCATTTAAAAATACATATTGAGTTTTTCTTATAATTTAGGCACAGACACAAGGGACATGAGGAAAACAGGATGTGTTAATTTTTTTAATATAACAAATAGCTTCAAAAGACTCAACAGTTTACCACGATGAACATTTATTTTATTCTCATGGATTTCGAAGTTGGCTGTCATTTCAACAATCACAGCTCAGGTAAGCCAAATTCCACATTGTGGACTCAGTCTGAGGAAACAGTGACTCTCTGGGCCATGCTCTTCTCATGGAGGGTAGCAGCTCAAAAGAGCTAGTTGCCAATTTATTGCTCTCAACTCTTTAACTTCACCCTTCAGTATTTCCTTTACAATAGTAGACTAGACTCTTTTATCATTTGTCCTTTACAATAAGCTTTGTCAGTGGAGGGAAATTTTCAGGAGGAAAGGGCTTCTTTTCCTGGATCCAGTGTGCTGTTACTGTTTTTTGCAGAGTGCTTGTATGTAGAAACATCTAGTCAGGCTCTGTCCCAGTCATATGCTCAGAGTGCGCCATCACCACTGATTGCACAGCCTGGCACAGGGACATACAAGGCATGACTCTCCTAATGTGGACACTGGTATACTCTAGGCCTCGGGCTGCAGTGGTTCCCCAGCTCTCTCCGCATACCCACCTGTGAGCCTTGACTCACTTGTACCCCTAAAGGTGTTTCCTACAGCCTTCTCAGCATGGACACCACATATCGCAGTCCGTGTACCACCTTGCCAGTGTATGGGCTTCAAATACCCTGACTCACTCTGTGCTCCTGCCCATCAGCGTCAGGTCACTTGTACCCCAAAAAGTTGTTTCCTCATACCTGGTGATTGTGGACCAGCTCTGACCAGGGCTACCCAGCACACATCTTCACTATCCAAAGGGCTGCAGCCATTCCCCTCTCCAATGAGATCTAAGCCTATCCTGGGGAAGCAGCCTTCTTCCAAGTTTGTCCTTCTTGGAGTACTCTCTCTTATACTGGGGGCATCATTTAGAGTTCCCTTTATGTTTGTGTTTATCATGGTTTAATTATTCTACTAAACTTTCCCTGGTAGCTCAGACCGTAAGGAGTCCGCCTGCAATACAGGAGACCCTGGGTTGATTCCTGGGTCAGGAAGATCCCCTGGAGAAGGGATAGGCTACCCACTCCAGTACTGATGGGTTTCCCTGGTGGCTCAGACAGTAAAGAATCCACCTGCAATGCAGGAGACCTGGGTTCAATCCATGGTTGGAAGATGCCCTGAAGGAGGGCATGGCAACCCACTCCAGTATTCTTGCCTGGAGAATCCCATAGACAGAGGACCCTGGCTACAATCCATGGGGTCACAAAGAGTCGGACATGACTGAGTGACTAAGAACAGCACAAACTTTCCCTATTCAAATCATTATGTTTCCTGATTGGATCCGGATTGGCATGCTGTGCTTTTTAATGCTTTAGTTCAGAACTGGTGTGTCTGTGTGTGATAGTCGCTCAGTCATGCCTGACTCTGCGATCCCATAGACTGTGGCAGGCCAGGCTCCTCTGTCCATGGGATTTCCCAGCAAGAATACTAGAGTGGGTTGTCATTTCCTTCTCCATGGGATCTTCCCGACCCAGGGATCAAACCTGGGTCTCCTGCATTAGCAGGCAGATTCTTTACTGTCTGAGCCACCAAGGAAGCCCGAACTGGTACATTTGTCATCTTTGTCCATATTTCACTGGTCAAATTAAATCATATGACGAAACACAAGTCAATGAGGCAGGGATATGGTCTCCACTTAGTCCAGTGGGAGCTACTGCAAGGTTGCGTGGCCACAGGCAAGGTGTGTAATTCTATTACAGGGAGTTACCAAGGGATTGGAAACAATAATCCAACCTGCCATTTGGAACCTGCTTCATGGAGCATATTGCAGAAGAAAGATATTAAGAAATTCCTGGGAAAATGAGAGCTATGAAAGGAGAATACAGAACACTGGGGGAGAATATAACCTGTAGCATCATAGCAGCTCAAATCTCAGTTCAGTTTCTTCAGCCTTAGCTGCAAGCTTGGGTTTTCACCATTCATGTGATGCGGAGTCAGATTGTGAGTGGGGTTCAAATGTAGAATTTGAAGTTTACCTGCTCTGGATCTCTTTTTTTCTGGGCCTCCTTAGACTTTCCAGTGCCAGAGCCTCCTTGAATTCTGTCCTTTGGTTGCCCAAGTCAGAAAGAAAGCAAGTAAAGATAGCACCTTGCTATGATCACAGCCTGCCATTGTGCCAACTGCAAAAACTGGGAACTTGTAATGTGTCACTTCTTCCAAATTTGAATGTCCTTGCAAAATCTGCCTATTTTGATTTATTTCGCAAAGCTTTCATGTAGTTGTTTTCTGTAATTTGTCCAGAATTTATGGCTGCTATCCACGGGAGATGAGGTCTGTTAGAAGTTTATGCCAACATATGAGAAATGAAACTTCAGTCCTAGATATTCAAATATGAATTTTAAAAAATCACTTGTTTCAAAGAGCTTAGGTCTAATAGAGTAAGTCTACAGATAAATAAATAACTTGTAACACAAGATTATGAAGTGCAACATTGGACATATAGCCAAGGTATAAGGTTGACCAAAAAAAAAAAAAAGAAATCAAGAAAGCTCTGGAAGGTGGACATCTGATCTGCTTGGGGGTCAAGAAGAGACAGAGTAATAGCAAGGTTGTGCAAAGTTCGAGTATAGGAGGAAGGGCTGGGAGAGGCAGAAAGGATCTAAACCATGACCTGGCATTTATATAGCATGTCTCACATATCAAATTATAATAATATCCACTAACTCATTTGATTTTTAATGAACCCAGTGAAGTCAGACTGTTGTGCCAGTAGAAATAGTTTCCATTTTCATGAAATGAATCTAAGCTTAGACTATTTCTACTCAATGTAGAACAAGACTTTAAAACTGTCTTTTATGTAAGAAAAAGAATGTATGTGTTAGTCCCAAGTGGGAATTGAGAAGAATAATATTCTCTCCATTCAAATTGCTTCTAAACGTTAATCAAATGTGACAATGGCTCCCACGGTATTATGTGCAGCATCATGTCACCCTTGTTTCTAACAGAGAAATGTTATTGTTTTAAAGTCCTGCTAAAACTCCTCAGAGAACAATATTTCCTTCACTTTGTGTTTTCCATTTTCTCTCTAGAAAAAAGTTACTGTAACATTGTCTTATAGTCTTTTTTCCATACACACACACACACACACACACACACACACACACACACACACACATACAAAAGCACGCACACGTGCTTCTGCTCCCCATTCTGCAAAAGTTGAATGCATATTTTAAGGGTCAGTTCAAGACCTACTCTTCTGCTCCTTTCCATCCTTTTCTTGAACTCCCATTTCTTATACTCTGTAGTAGCTCCCCCGCCTGGCTGTGAAGCATAATTACTGGGGAAGGGTCTCTGAAATAAAATTTTTTTCTGAGCTCCACATGAAATTCACAGTCTCTGGAGCTGGTCTGCATTTTGAAGTTCTCCAGGTAAGTTTAATGTGTCCTAGCACCCATCAACTGGGAACCATTAATTAATAAGCATCACGTGAATTATAATTGTTGCTCAGCTGCTTTATGTTGGACTGTGTTCTATATCAGGCATTCTAAACCTTTAAGTTGTGTGTGCAGGACTTTCCTGGTCATCCAGTGGCTAAGCCTCCGCGCTCCCCAGCCTGGGTTCGATCCCTGGTCCAGGAAGTAGATCCTACATGCTACAACTAAGAGTTTGCATACTGCAACTGAGAGCCAGCACAGCCAACTAAATATATATTTTAAAAAATTAAGTGTACGTGCATCACCTATCTTGTTAAAATGCCAATTCTGATTCACAGGTCTGGGTGGCCTCAGAGTCTGAGTCACTAACAAGCTCCCAGATGTGCTGCTGCTGCTATAGGTTCAGGAACCACACTTTATGTAGTCAGCTTGTAGGTGTTGAATACTTTGGGATCAGGGTCTCTGCTTCCAGATATGTTTTCCTATTTCTAATGATACTGTCAATAAATAGTTGATTCAGGGCCTTTGTTTAAAATTACATGCATTTTATCCAATGCCATGTACAATTATACAGCTTTAAAAAGAGATCCACCCATTTTCTTTTCCTAAGATTTTTCTACCCTTTCAGGATCTCAGTAATGAAGATTATATTACCACTTGGCAAAGTATTTTATCTGATATTCCTTATAAAAGGATTTAAACTGGAAAGAAAACAGAGATGCTCATACTTGAGGACACATTTCAAATCCTCTAGTGGAGTTCTCCTCAATGCATAATCCTCAATTTCATTTGCATCAGAATCAACCTGGGTGCCTGTTACAAAGGCTTTCTATACTCCTCTTCAAGGAGAGTACTTGGAGGAGGGGTCTAAGAATGCCTTTTAAGCAAGCTTCCCAAGCACAAGCACATTGAAGTTTGATTAACTCTGATCTAAGCCAGGCTTCTTCTGACAGGTGATAAAACTGAGGTCTAGAGAATAATAATGATATAATAATAATGAAAACCAGTACATGTTTAGTACATACTCCATATAGGCCACTGTGCTAATCACCTTATATGACAGTTTCATTTAATTTTAATCCCCATGACAACTGTAAGAGATAGTATTATTATTTGTGGGAACTAGAGAGGTTAAGAAAATTATCCTAGGTCACACAGCTAATGGGTGGCAGAGTTGAGTCTTGAACCCAGGTCTTCTGGTATTCTTTCTGCTGTATTTACTTTCTTTTATTAAAATTTACTTTCTAGTCCCTTTCTCCTACCATAAACTATTTCACTAAAGAGTTGTTTCATCCCTTTCATGTACTCCCTCCCTCTGTCTCATTCTTAGAAATAATCAAAAGAGAACCCAGCATTGAGGAGGGTCTCTCCAGCCCATCCCTTGTTTCCTAGCTATCCTTCACCCTTTAGCACAGCCAGCTCCACCTTGTAGTTCAGGCTGCTCACTTACAGAGCTAGGACAGGGATCCTTTTGATTTATGAAGCATGTTAAAGGATATGTTCAAAAATAGCAAAATCATGACTCTCATACAAATGTAAAATGAACAAGTGGCACTTTTTTTTTTATTAAACTCATTAATTAACAGAGAACTTGGAAAAATGTTATGAAGAAGGCAAACCACCACAAATTTCTATTACAGTAAAGGAATGTTGAAATGAATTTGCAAAACTGATCTACTCATCGGACAAGAATGAACTGTATTCCACTGGACACAGCTCGTTTGTATTTGTAGGGACAAGAATTATTTAGACTGTCATCAGTTTTCTACTAGTTAACTTCTGTATCTTCAGAGTTGTAGCCTTGGCAAAGGCAAAGGTTTACACACTGCCACGATGAGAGCATCCCTCTTGTCCAGCATTCCATTGAAAGGATATTCAGTTTCTTTTGTCCATTCGCAAGTCTTTACACTTGTCCTTATAAAATTTCTCTCTTCCTGTCTCCTAGCTAAGAATGGTTGTCCACAGTCACAAAATAAGGCCAGTTTCACAAGGTTTGGCCTGACTATTTATGCAGATATCACAGATGTTAATTTACTATCTGTGTTTAGTTGCTCAGTCATGTCTGACTCTCTGCAACTCCATGGATTGTAGCCCACCAGGCTCCTCTGTCCATGGGGATTCTCCAGGCAAGAATACTGGAGTGGGTTCCCATGCCCTCCTCCAGGGGATCTTCCCAACCCGGGGATCAAACCCAGGTCTCCCACATTGCAGGCGAATTCTTTACTGTCTGAGCCACCAGGGAAGCCCATGAATACTGAAGTGGGTAGCTTATCCCTTCTCCAGCGGATCTTCCCAACCCAGGGATCAAACCCAGGTTTTGCCCACTGCAGGTGGGTTCTTTACCATCTAAGCCAGCAGAGAATCCTTTCCTAAGTTAACTTTGCTGGAAGTTTTATAAGGAAACTCAGATTGGACTTTTAAAAGCCTCTATTATCTGCTACCTTGAAGTTAGGAAACAAGCCAAAGAAACACTGTATGTCAGATTTCACTTGCACTATCTGTCAATTCTTCTCAAGCTCCCCCAAACCCACCAAGGTTCCTGGCCTGCCAGGAAGTAATATTCTTGATTTCATGTAAGGCTGGACCCTCTAAGTACCACGTGCATTTTCCTGGGAGAGTTTTTGTAGTTATTAGTTCCAGAAATAAAATCGGTTTGAGTTCCATAAAAGGGTCTGGCCATACCTGATTTGGGGCTTCCTTGGTGGCTAAGACGGTAAAGCGTCTTTCTGCAATGCAGGAGACCGGGTTTGATCCCTGGGTTGGGAAGATCCCTTGGAGAAGGAAATGGCAGCCCACTCCAGTATTCTTGCCTGGAAAATCCCATGGACAGCGGAGCCTGGTAGGCTACTATCCATGGGGTCGCAAAGAGTCGGACACAACTGAGCGACTTCACTTTCACTTTCTTTCTTTCTGGTGGCTCAGGGGTAAAGAATCCGCCTGCAGTGCAGGAGCCGCAAGAGAAGTGGCTTCGATCCCTGGGTTGTGAACATCTCCTGGAGGAGGGCATGGCAACCCACTCCAATATTCTTGTCTGGGAAATCCCATGCTCAGAGGGGTCTGGTAGGCTACAATCCATGGGGTCACAAAGTCGGACATTCCTGAAGCAACTGAGCACACACACACATGCATACCTGATTCAGTGAGCATAATTCTCAAGTATGATGATCCAGACAACATATTGGTCATCTAATTGTATGACTGTGCCATAAGAAATAAGGAAAAAAAGTTTTTGATTTTGGGATCCACGGCAGCAGTAGAGAAAGGAAAGGTAAAATAAGAATATCATTTTAAATGTTATGGGTTATAAAAATGTCCATCAACTGGTGAAAGAATAAAATGTGATAAGCCTATACAATGAAATGTTTTTTAGCAATCAAAAGAATGAAGTGCTGATATATGCTACCACATGCATGAACCTTGAAAGCACTGTGCTAAGTGAAAGGAGCCAGACATGACAGGCCACATGCATGATTCCATTTGTATGAAATATGTAGAATAGGCTGATCCATAGGGACAGGCATCACAGACTCAATGGACATGAGTTTGACCAAGCTGCAGGAGTTGGTGATGGACAGGGAATCCTAGTGTGCTGCAGTCCATGGGGTCGCAAAGAGTTGGACACAACTGAGCTACTGAACTGAACTGATAGGGACAGAAAGCAGATGAGTGATTTCCACAGGCTGGAGTGATAGGGAGAATGGGCAGTGAGTGACTGTTAGTGGGTACAGGATTTAATTTTAGGATGATACGTATTCTAAAATTGACTGTGGTGATGGCAGTGTTGACTGTGTGAATATACTAAAAACCACTGAATTGTGCACTTTAAATGAATGAATTGTATGATATGCAAATTACATCCCAATAAAGCTGTCAGGAATATTATAGGTTATAGATAGCTTAAGTGGAAAGATAAAAGTCTTTCTTACATAATCTAAAGGGAAAATATTTACAAATATCAACTTTATTTCAAACATGTCACCACAATAAAAATTTTCTCATCAGTTCATTCAGTTCTATGTAATTAGTTCTTCTGATGGCTCTTGGGTCAAGAGTGTCACGAAACCATCTGCTTCTTGACTAAAAAGAGTTCTGGTAGTCTCGACCTAGTGCACTGGTATGATCATAAAGTTGTCTAAGTGATGCCATCAGAAGCCTTTACCCCAGAATCTTTCTTTTCAAAGTGTCAGTAACTTGAATTACCTGTCGTAGTCCTTTTTCACAAGTCTCTGAGATGGTCCTTTTTTGGTTATAGACTCAAACATGACCTGTAGCTAGCTAGCTTACAGCAGAGTATTTAAGCAAGAAATTAGAGTAAAATAAAACTATCTGCAGAACAAAGAGATTTTCACTGAAGACCGATGTTTACTGAAAATTCTTGTATGTGAAAGGTCTGATGAGAATTCATAATAAGCATCATGCAGCTGACAAATAGATTATTTCTGGGCCATGAAAAGCAAAGACAATAACGTCACTCTAAAAATGTATACAGATGTCTTTAGGCATAATGACTATGCCTATTTTCAACATAGGTAATGAATGTTACATTTGATGTATACAAATCGATTAACACCAAAAAAGGGATGAAAATAATTATTCAAAAGGAAACAATCTTGAGATATATAATAATCCTGAAACATAATATATATAATATACCAAGATTATTCTAAGCATATACTAAGAATATACCAAGAATATCAAGTTAAAGAGATTCAGTGAGTCAGAGCAGTTTTTTGATACCTGTATTTTTATAGAACCCAATGGATAAATCTTATGTGTATCCCCAGTTGAAATCCACTGCCCTAGAAGATGCTAGATTCAAACTAAAGAAGTAAGGCTGTGGCCTACATTTCTTTGGTTTGGCTGTGCTGCGAGGAATGTGGGGTCTTAGTTCCGCAACCACTGATCAAATTCCTGCTCCCTGCAATAGAAGTACAAAGTCTTAACCACTGAACTGCCAGGGAAGTACTAGTTAACATTTTTAATAGCTGAAATGATGATTGGAGATGGGCTCAATAAAGGACAGAAATGGTATGGACCTTACAGAAGCAGAAGATATTTTAAAAAGGTGGCAAGAATACATAGAAGAACTGTACAAAAAAGATCTTCATGACCCAGATAATCACAATGGTGTGATCACTCACCTAGAGCCAGACATCCTGGAATGTGAAGTCAAGTGGGCCTTAGGAAGCATCACTACAAACAAAGCTAGTGGAGGTGATGAAATTCCAGTTGAGCTATTTCAAATCCTGAAAGCAATGCTGTGAAAGTGCTGCACTCAATATGCCAGCAAATTTGGAAAACTCAGCAGTGGCCACAGGACTGGAAAAGGTCAGTTTTCCTTCCAATCCCAAAGAAAGGCAATGCCAAAGAATGCTCCAACTACCACACAATTGCACTCATCTCACACACTAGTAAAGGAATGCTCAAAATTCTCCAAGCCAGGCTTCAGCAATACATGAACCGTGACCTTCCAGATGTTCAAGCTGGTTTTAGAAAAGGCAGAGGAACCAGAGATCAAATTGCCAACATCCGCTGGATCATGGAAAAAGCAAGAGAGTTCCAGAAAAACATCTATTTCTGCTTTATTGACTATGCCAAAGCCTTTGACTGTGTGGATCACAATCAACTATGGAAAATTCTTCAAGAGATGGGAATACCAGACCACCTGACCTGCCTCTTGAGAAATCTGTATGCAGGTCAGGAAGCAACAGTTAGAACTGGACATGGAACAACAGACTGGTTCCAAATAGGAAAAGGAGTACATCAAGGCTGTATATTGTCACCCTGCCTATTTAACTTATATGCAGAGTACATCATAAGAAATGCTGGACTGGAAGAAATGCAAGCTAGAATCAACATTGCTGGGAGAAATATCAATAACCTCAGATATGCAGATGACACCACCCTTATGGCAGAAAGTGAAGAGGAACTAAAAAGTCTCTTGAAGAAAGTGAAAGAGGAGAGTGAAAAAGTTGGCTTAAAGCTCAACATTCAGAATACTAAGATCATGGCATCCGTCCCCATCACTTCATGGGAAATAGATGGGGAAACAGTGGAAACAGTGTCAGACTTTATTTTTTTGGGCTCCAAAATCACTGCAGATGGTGACTGCAGCCATGAAATTAAAAGACCCTTACTCCTTGGAAGGAAAGTTATGACCAACCTAGATAGCATATTAAAAAGCAGAGGCATTACTGTGTCAACAAAGGTCCATGTAGTCAAGACTATGGTTTTACCAGTGGTCATATATGGATGTGAGAGTTGGACTATAAAGAAAGCTTAGCGCCGAAGAACTGATGCTTTTGAACTGTGGTGTTGGAGAAGACTCTTGAGAGTCCCTTGGACTGCAAGGAGATCCAACCAGTCCATCCTAAAGGAGATCAGTCGTGGGTGTTCATTGGAAGGACTCATGTTGAAGCTGAAATTCCAGTACTTTGGCCACCTGATGTGAAGAGCTGACTCATTGGAAAAGACCCTGATGCTGGAAAGATTGAGGGCAAGAGGAGAAGGGGACGACAGAGGATGAGATGGTTGGATGGCATCACTGACTCAATGAACATGGGTTTGGGTGGACTCTGGGAGTTGGTGATGGACAGGGAGGCCTGGCATGCTGTGGTTCATGGGATCGCAAAGTGTTGGACACGACTGAGCGACTGAACTGAACTGAACTGAACACTCTACTAGTAGCTGAAATGATGACCAACAACACTCTACTGTTGTTGCCTAATATCAGACATAGCACCATTAGGACTCTGAGAAATAGGAATGAACAGTGAGGATGTTCATGAACCTCTAGAAACTTCCCATGAAGCCTGCAGTTTTATTTGTTTATTATTTTTGGCTGTGCTTCACAGCATACAGGATCTCAGTTTCCCTACCAAGGATCAGGCCTGGGCTCCCTGCAGTGGAAGCAGAGTCTTAACCACTAGACCACCGGAGCAATCCCCCAAAGCATACAGTTTCTAAAATACTTACATTCATGACATTTACTTAAGCACATTTAACCTAGGAAAGGCTGAGTATTTCTTATTTGACTACTCTTCCCACGTAACTCACCAATGATAACTAATAAAGAGACCTAATATTTCCAGCATCTCTCTTTTTGCAAGATAAAAGAACACACCTTTGTGATTTTCCAGAAGCCCTCCAAGAAATCACAAAGATAGTTTTAGGTGTAAAATATATTCTGAAATGTGTATTTATCTTTTTCTGTATTAAGGATCTGATTTCGAGAAGGCAAAAATCAAAGAAGTTGCCACAGGAGACTGGGACACTTAATCAAGGTAGGATTATGGGTGCCTGGGAAACAACATCTGGTTCTGTATTTAGTAAGAGTGGAAGTAAACATTTTAAAATAAAAAAATAAGGTAACATGATTGTAAAGAATCTTAGTTCTTTCATAAGTAAGGAGCAAGAAACCTTTGTTCTCTTTTTTCCTTAAATAGCCAAGCATACAGTAAAGTCAACATTAAGTGCGAGAAATTATTCTGGTTACACATAAAATCTCTGCTACCTAGAAAGTAAAAAACAACCCAAGAAACCAAACAAACAAAAACAAACCTTCATGTTGTAGGTAAAGGCAGTAAGCAATAAGCCAAGGAAATAAGGCCATCAAAATTGAGTACACTTTGTCAAGATTTTGTAACTTTTTTTTTCAGACTTGGATATTATAAAGCAGGCAAATAAAATTTACTTTCTAGATTTTGGTCTCCATTAGATCCTTCATAGTGTAGAATAAACTGACACTTCAAGACAGATCTTAAGGGCTCTGCAAGGTTAACAATGATTTTATTATAATTTTAAGATGTCATTAGGTTAGGTTACAAGGAGCCTGGACTCTCATCTTAGGTACCT
The DNA here is from genome assembly GCF_032405125.1 of Capricornis sumatraensis. Lineage (NCBI taxonomy): Eukaryota > Metazoa > Chordata > Mammalia > Artiodactyla > Bovidae > Capricornis > Capricornis sumatraensis. The sequence goes on along the minus strand of NC_091092.1, from coordinate 131,275,771 downwards.
TCTCTTGCTCTTTCACTTACACGCTCTTCACTTCTCCCTTAAAGGATAAATAAACCTTTCAGAGGCCAGTTGCTATGTTTTGATCTGCTCTATGGAGGGGCCTCCATGGCAAGGAAGAGATGCCCCTGTCTTAAGAGTCAGCAGTGGTCTGAATCCTGCCAATAGTCATATGAGTGAGCTTGAAAGCAGATTTTCCCCCAGTTGAGCCTGAGATGTCTGTGTCCTTCACTGTCTTCTTGTCTGCAGCCTGTGCCAGCACCACCCAGCTAGTTCAGTTCAGTTCAGTCGCTCAATCGTGTCCAACTCTTTGCAACCCCATGAAGCGCAGCACGCCAGGCCTCCCTGTCAATCACCATCTCCCGGAGTTCACTCAGACTCACGCCCATCGAGTCAGTGATGCCATCCAGCCATCCTATCCTCTGTCGGCCCCTTCTCCTCCTGCCCCCAATCCCTCCCAGCATCAGGGTCTTTTCCAATGAGTCAACTCTTCGCATGAGGTGGCCAAAGTACTGGAGTTTCAGCTTTAGCATCATTCCTTCCAAAGAAATCCTAAGGTTAATCTCCTTCAGAATGGACTGATTGGATCTCCTTGCAGTCCAAGGGACTCTCAAGAGTCTTCTCCAACACCACAGTTCAAAAGCATCAATTCTTCGGTGCTCAGCCTTCTTCACAGTCCAACTCTCACGTCCATACATGACTACTGGAAAAACCATAGCCTTGACTAGACGGACCTTAGTCAGCAAAGTAATCTCTGCTTTTGAATATGCTATCTAGTTTGGTCATAACTTTCCTTCCAAGGAGTAAATATCTTTTAATTTCATGGCTGCAGTCACCATCTGCAGTGATTTTGGAGCCCAAAAAAATAAAGTCTGACACTGTTTCCACTGTTTCCCCATCTATTTCCCATGAAGTGATGGGAACGGATGCCATGATCTTCGTTTTCTGAATGTTGAGTTTTAAGCCAACTTTTTCACTCTCCTCTTTCACTTTTATCAAGAGGCTGTTTAGTTCTTCTTCACTTTCTGCCATAAGGGTGGTGTCATCTGCATATCTGAGGTTATTGATATTTCTCCTGGCAAACTTGATTCCAGCTTGTGTTTCTTCCAGTCCAGCGTTTCTCATGATGTACTCTGCATATAAGTTAAATGAGCAGGATGACAATATACAGCCTTGACGTACTCCTTTTCCTATTTGGAACCAGTCTGTAGTTCCATGTCCAGTTCTAACTGTTTCTTCCTGACCTGCATACAGATTTCTCAAGAGGCAGGTCAGGTGGTCTGGTATTCCCATCTCTTGAAGAATTTTCCATAGTTGATTGTGATCCACACAGTCAAAGGCTTTGGCATAGTCAATGAAGCAGAAATAGATGTTTTTCTGGAACTCTCTTGCTCTTTCGATGATCCAGTGGATGTTGGCAATTTGATCTCTGGTTCCTCTGCCTTTTCTAAAACCAGCTTGAACATCAGGAAGTTCACAGTCCACATATTGCTGAAGCCCGGCTTTGAGAATTTTGAGCATTACTTTACTAGTGTGTGAGATGAGTGCAATTGTGTGGTAGTTGGAGCATTCTTTGGCATTGCCTTTCTTTGGGATGGGAATGAAAACTGACCTTTTCCAGTCCTGTGGCCACTGCTGAGTTTTCCAAATTTGCTGGCATATTTGGAAATATACCCAGCTAAGCTGCTCTCAAGTTCCTGACCCTCAAAAACAGTGAGATAAATATTTGTTGTTTGAAGCTGCTGTGTTTTGAGGAGGGAGAGTATAGCTTGTTATGCAGCATCAGTAACTAATATGGCCCTCATCCCAGCTCATGTGCAAGGTTTTTCAGGCTACAAAGACTTCCACATTCTGATTTCATTCAGTCTTCACAGTGGTCCTTGGAATATTGTCCTTGTTTTATAGATGCAGAGGAGTAGTCACCCAAGATTACAATTAGTAAATTCTAGATTAAGGACTGGGAAGATCTTGGGCATTTTAACTCCCAGCCTGGGGCTATTTAGTTCTACTACAAGCTACCAATGTAAAGATTATCATTCCAAACCCATCTGTCAAGGTCGTCACTACAGTGAATTTCATATCTGTATAACATTCACTGAAATGACTTTCTCTAAAATAAATAGCCATTAAACGTGTTATAAAATACAGCAGAAGGATCTAAAACTTTCCCATTAAAAAAAATAACCAGTTGCCTTATAGAAGTATTTAAATATCAGCTTTCTTTTCTAGCTAGTTGGCCCAATACAATCCAAAATGGATTGGGCCAGAGAAAAATAAGAATTAATATGCTTTTGTCTCAGATAAATTTCAACAGTAGTTCACTGACTATTGTAATAGTGCCCTCTTATGAAAATGTCCTAATAGAGTTCCTTGGGAACTTGCAACTCTATGTCAGGCATTTAACTACCTGGGCAGACTATTTCCTCAGAATGTCTTGAAATCTTCAGGTAAAGATACTAAAATGATAAGAAAGATGCAATTCTTGCTGAGGAATATAATCAATAGATATTTTTATCCAGTTCTCAGTTATCCACCTGGTAATCTGCCTCGTGTGTTTCCTGAGGGTGAAGACCTACACCTGTTCATTTATAGATATCACTAGCAGCACCATCCGCTTGGCACACAAAAGGTGATTGTATATTTTAATCTATTAATTGTTTACTGGTTTTGAATCACATTTTACTCACTTCCCCACATGATACTTTCTTAGGAACCTGCTATATAGAGTGGCAGAAGAAGAATTTTAACAAATCAATATTGAGAAGAGGGATGTAAGGAGAAAGAAATGCAAAGTGGTTTTATCATTGCTCTTTCTTGAGAGCCATAATAATATATACTTTTAAAAGAAATATTATTTAAAGTTATAGTAACAAAACCAATAAAACAAAAATACCAACCTTGGCAAATATCAAAAGAACTATGATAGAAAGCAAAGGAAATTATGTAAAAGTTATGTCAGTCAATATAACACCAAAATAGGAAAACCAAGAACAAATGTATCTGTCATATAAATGCATGTGGGCTAAATTCACATTTTAAGGGGGAAAAAAAAAGATCCTCAAGTTGGGTGACAACCCTATGCTCTATTCAAGATAATCCAAGACAAAGCAACATGATCAAAACCAAAACCAACTGTTTTAGTCAGATCAGGATGCTATAACAAAAATACCATAGACTGGGTGGCTTATAAGCAAAGGAAATTTATTTTTCCCAGTTCTGGAGGCTGGAATTTCAAGATAAGAGTGCCAGCATGGTTGGATTCTGGCGAGAATCCTTTCCAGGTTGCAGACTGCTGACTTCTTATTTTATCCTCACATGATTGAGAGCTGAAGGAGCTCACTGGGTTCTCCTTTACAAAAGCACTAATTCTGTTCATGAGGGATTTACCCTCATAGCCTACTCACCTAGCAGAGGCCTCACCTCCTAATACCATCACACTAGGGGTTAGGATTTCAGTATATGAATTTTGGAGGAACACGAATATTCATGCACCAAGTAATGTTGCAGAAGACCTGAACTATAAACATGCTACATATGGAAATACATTCAACTGGACACCCTGAAAATAGAGAATTTAATCTTCTTTTGAGTATCCAAGAGAAATTGACTGCATATGATGCCACCACCAAAGTTCAGTATCTTCTGAAAGACAGAATTAGTAGGGGGAACTATTTTGTGAACATATTGCAATAACATGAAATTAATCTAAAAAGTTAAGCCCTTTCACTTAGAAATTTTTTTTTAAACTCACTCTTAAAAATAAATATTAAAGAATTATGCAAAAAAGCAATAAAGAAAAAACTACACATCAGAAATTGTAGGCTAGAGCTAAATCAGTGTGCAGAGAAAAATTCATAAATTTTATAAAAAATAATAAAATTTAAGCATCAAACTAAAGAAATGACAGAATTAATAAAAAAATTTTGAAAATACAGTCAGACCAAAATAAAACCAGTATTATTAATAAATGAATCACCCAAAAATGTTTGTGTTAAAAAATATAATTAAGTGTACAAATAACAAGCTAACCTAATTAAGAAAAGTTGAGATGAAATCACAAATCCACAAAATAATAAATGACAAATTAGAAATATCCATGGAGACAAAGGATTAGAGAAAAAGAAAGAGGTTAAGAGATGGCTTTGCCAAACACCTTGCAAATAAAATCAAAAACCAGAAAGGAAAAAGGACTAATATACAAAAATTTAATTTTCCAAACACTGGCTTCAGAAGAGAGAGGAAACTTAGATTGATTTTCATAGACCAGCAACAAGTGTCAGTTTGTTTTAAAGTCCAGCTAGCTTCACAGGTTCAGTTCAGTCGCTCAGTCATATCCAACTCTTCCCGACCCCATGGACTGCAGCACTCCAGGCTTCCCTATCTATCACCAACTCCTGGAGTTTACTCACACTCATGTCCATTGAGTTGGTGATGCCATCCAACCATCTCATCCTCTGTCGTCCCCTTCTCCTCCTGCCCCCAGTCCTTCCCAGCATCAGGGTCTTTTCCACTGAGTCAGTTCTTCTCATTAGGTGGCCAAAGTATTGGAGCTTCAGCTTCAGCATCAGTCCTTCCAATGAATATTCAGGACTGATTTCTTTTAGGATTGACTGGTTTGATCTCCTTCTACAAAACCTTGGAAAAACAGACTATTCTAGTAATATTTGTACTAATCCAAAGCTTAGAAACACATGATTTTCCAAATGTTTTCTATGAATAAATTGTAACATTGGCACCAAAAATTTAAAGAAGACTGTAATATGATTAGGTTCCTGAATTTGAATTTCAGGTTTGTTACTGTCTAGATTTGTTATCATGGATAAGTGATTAATGTCTTTGTGTCTCAGGTTTTCTTATCTATAAGGAACTTTCTAAGCCACAGATCACTGTTTGGTCCCATGAGGGCTCTTACGGGCACTGGCCTTGGTTATCACCTAGCAGTGCAGCAGAGGACACAGTGGGAAAGGACTTGTGTCACACCCCCGGGACTTCTAAAATATACTGGGACAGGGAGGCTTTGCCTGAAAGGGAAGTGCTGTATTATAAAGGTGGAAGCAATGAGCAAATAAAATTTGGGTTGCTGTGATTTCATTTGTGTGGGTACAGATTGATGAGACCAAAGTTTATTTGAGTTAAATATAAATAAATAAATAAATAAATAAATAAATAAATAAATATATATATATATATATATATATATATATATATATGCAAAGATAGTCCCTTACACACACTGGGGTTCAGAAGGAGGAATAGACCTGGGACTCTGGCGTCTGGAAAGGTTAGAGACTGTGGATCAGGAAAGACGTGGCTCATCCTGGTTACTTATCTAAATACCTGACTAAACACGGCACCTCACATCTCAGAGCCTCGGGTTCTTCATCTTCAAAGTTAGGCTGATTATTTTTCTGAAGGATTGTCGTGAGCATCAAATGAGAATGTTCTTTGTCCTTCCATTAGCTCCCAATCTGTATTCCACTCCAGGCCTGCCTACCTTCCATACCCAATTCCCTCATGTCCCCATCCTATGATTATTTGCGTACAGATTATGTTTAAGCCTCTGGGTTAAGGCCACAATTTGTGTCTTCTGCTTATACACCCAGAGGCTGAACACTGTTGGTAGAAATCACACAGCCACACAGCTAGACACTATAGCCTACTCACAGGTTCAGTCTTAGGGCCACGGTACCAGCCCTCAGTCATTTCTCTTGTTCTTTTCGGATTCCTCTCACATTGAAAATCACCATCACGCTCCTCAAGCCATTGTTCAATCCATAAACCCCACACTGTCAGCATATGACAAAGCTTCTTTCTTTATGGAGGGTGGTTGAGGCCCTCAGGCATGACTTCCTTCAACTTTTAGCCTCCCTCATGAGCATATCTTCAGACATGTTCCTCGGCTTCTGTCTGCCAGGATCAGAAAGTGCTGCTCCCCTCCTCTTGTTACCAGCCAACCAGCCCTTCCACTTTAGCCATCATCCACATGCCCTCCATCTCCTCCTTTACCCTAGGGTCCTGCTCCCTCAGTCATACCCTCTCTTGAAAGACTTTATCTTGCTGCTGGTTCTTTCTCCCCAGCCAGTTGATATCCTAGTGGCTCTCTCTTCCTGAAATCCCTATTTGAACATTTGTCCCTTATACTTAACGTTCAGTCTCTCACCTCTGCTTCTTGTCTTTCCCACTTCCTCACTTTCCATTCATGTCTCAACCACAACCTGGCTTCTGTCTCTACCAAACTGCATTATAAAAAGTGACCAGGGACCTCCTCATTACCAAATCCACTGGACATGTTCCATCCTTTATCTTGCTAGAACTTTAAGCTCCTTCTATTTGCCAATGAATTAGAAGGCAAACCAGCTAAGTGTGAGAAAAAAGATAGTAGTGGCTTCTCAAAAAACTGCTGCTGCTACTGCTAAGTCACTTCAGTCGTGTCCGACTCTGTGCGACCCCATAGACGGCAGCCCAGCAGGCTCCCCCGTCCCTGGGATTCTCCAGGCAAGAACACTGGAGTGGGTTGCCATTTCCTTCTCCAATGCATAAAAGTGAAAAGTGAAACTGAAGTTGCTCAGTCATGTCTTCTGAATCCATTTTTCAAGAGTGTATCATAGCCAAATAGTCTTTCCACTAAGTTAGAAATTCAAATAGCAATAGAAACCATGCAGCATGTGTTAAATCAACTAAAACAGTGCCATCAATTTAATGATGGATTCTTTGAGTGATTTAAGATTCAAAACTATCAATTATTTACTTATCTGTGACAATAAATAAGAATTAAATGATAAAAACGGTGCTACTTAAAAGTCCTTGTGTTTTCAATATCATTGAAGCCACAAAAATCTCTTCAAAATTTTTTATTTAAATAATTGAAGCCTTTTTCAGAAGACTAGAACATTAAAGTGTTACTTGACAAAGAAGAACAGGCTGCTTTTTCTCTGCTGCCAAATTTACGGATTTACTAAATATCTTACAGACCTGGAACATAAAGTTCTACAGCTATAAGAAAAATCACATGAAATTGGAAATGACAGTCTCCAGAACTATGTGGAAGTGCAAATTAGCAGTACATCCCAGGATCTGTCCAAGATGTATAAAAAATGAAAGTCAACAGTTAGATGCACTTGGGGCAAAATTAATAACAGAAATGCAATTAAGGGAGAATGTAATAAAAGAAAAGATTGTTTAAGGAAAGTGAAAAATAAAAGTGTCGTTCTTAGATGAGCAGTTTAGATCTAGAGGAAGGGAACTGTTTGATTTCCATGTGCTTCCCTATAATGATACCCAATGAAGAAACTTAGAGACACAGATGAAAACAAGGCATTAGCAGCTCATGAGGTTAAGGGAGACAGAGGTGCTAGGGAATCATATTCTAGAAGGATAGCCAAGAGTGTGAGCTGTATTGACTGATACCACATAGCCAATCTACAGTGCCAAATGGATACAGACCAGACATGTTAGACGCCAAGATGACAAACAGACCATGCCATAGCTCAGAATTGTTGTTGAGAGGATCCAGTTTCAGGATCAGGTGTCTATAGCTTCTGGAAATTTCTAGCAGAAGACTGGCAAGAGGGCAACAAAAGTAGTAGGTATCCCATCAGCTATAGAGTGTGAGTGAGGACACTTCACATAGGAGGACGGAGGGAGGTGCCTGGAAAAAAAATCTTTGGGTAGAGCCCTGGCAGGATCCAGACTCTCACTTTCAAGGATTTTTAAGACCAAGTCTAGATCCCATGATGGAGATTGTATTAGTTTCCTATAGCTGCTGTAAGACCTTACCACCAAATTGGTGGCTTAAAAGAACATTTATGCACATCCTCTTCCTCCAAGATTTTTGTTCAGACTCCTAGACTATAGAGAAGTCTTCCAGATGATTCTGTTGCAGGTACCTGTAGAACACATTTACGAGACACATTATTGAGTGCTGATGGGCAGATTGACCTTTAGGTTTTCACCAGTCTTTGGAAACAAAACTTTCTAATTAAAAAAATATATGTCTTCCTTAAGAATAATTTTGAAAATAGAAATTAAGATTTCAAAAGCATAGGTCAGAATTATGCAGCATGGCTTTGCAGTTATCAGAAGCTGTGATAGGCACAGCTACTGCAATATGTGAGATAACACAAGGTGAACAGTGATTAATAATGTTTAAGAGAGGCTGGAATCAATAGGTCAGTTATAATGGCTATTCTCGCCCTAATTACTGAGTTAGCATATGATTTACTGTTACTGGATCAATAAAGAAGAAGACAGTCCTTAAATGTTTAGGCAAATGTGTATGTGAAAAGAGGGTAAAACATAGGACCAGCTAAAGAGTAAATACATTAGAAGATTTATCCAAGGACTGTTTTTTCTCAGAGAGATTTTGTTGCGTCATTGTGATACCAATTGTTTTGAAAGCAAAAGCAAACTTGAAGCTTCTCACTTAATATACCACATACCTACACTTGTAAGTGAATTTTTTGAGTAGGATTAGCACTTGGTAAAAAATCTGAAAACTATTTGACCAGTGATTTGTATTGAAAAGGATCTTTTGCACTGAAAGGGATCTGATTTGACACAACAAAGACAGTGAAGGCAATAGGTTAGAACATTTTGAAAGAATGGACAAGATTGGCATGAGAAACATTTATCATCTCTGTTCTGGAATCTTCTACAGTTTGAAAAAGATTTTGTATTGATTGTTATAGAGGACAAGCAGTGAGAAATGAAATCACTGCTGCTGCTGCTGCTGCTAAGTCGCTTCAGTTGTGTCTGACTCTGTGCGACCCCATAGACGACAGCCCACCAGGCTCCCCCATCCCTGGGATTCTCCAGGCAAGAACACTGGAGTGGGTTGCCATTTCCTTCTCCAATGCAGGAAAGTGAAAAGTGAAAGTGAAGTCGCTCAGTCGTGTCCAACTCTTCTCGACCCCATGGACTGCAGCCTACCAGGCTCCTCTGTCCATGGGATTTTCCAGGCAAGAGTACTGGAGTGGGGTGCCATGGCCTTCTCCAAATGAAATCACTATGTTGAGGCAAATTACATAAAGTCAGACTCCAAGAAGGTTGTTCAGGAATAGTTTTTTCTTTTTTTTTTAAATATTTATTTATTTGGCTGAGCCGGGTCTTGGTTGCGGCATGTGGAATCTAGTTCCCTGACCAGGGCTTGAACCCATGCCCCCTGCACTGGGAGCGCAGTCTCAACTGCTGGACCACCAGGGAAGTCCCCAGGAATAGTTGTTTTCAAAAAGATGATAGTAGCAATCTGAATGGCAACCTCAGAACCTCAAGAAACAAAAGAGGGGTGCCTTTTATTTGTTTTACGTACAGGACACTGTGAATGATTAACTGTTTATAATGAAACAGAGGAAAGGATATTTGAGGAGAAACTAGGTAGCTTTGAAGATACCCCACATTTGAATGCTGCTCTACTCGAAGTCCTCTTATTTAAAGTGGTCAGAACAGACCTGTAAGCTGAACAGCCCTATGTTAGGAATCATAAAATGTACATGTCATAAGCTTGACACTCACTTGCCAATCCTTTGCTGTAGGGGTCATGCCTTCTTCTAGTGCAGGTCTGATTGGAATTTGTCCTACTTACGTCACGAGATGGTGTATACGTTGGCTGTGCCACACAGCCTGAGGGATCTTAGTTCCCCAACCAGGATTCGAACCTGTGTCCCCTATACTGGAAGTGTGGAGCCCTAACCACTGGACTCCCAGGGGATTCTCAGTGTTAGGTGTTGAGTGGGGTTTTCTCCAGCTTTTTTTTTCTAAATCTTCAAATTAAGCACCCTAGCTGAAAACAAAAGGCATGAAGTGGGCCACACCTTAAATTTACAGAAGTGACCGTAAGTCTAGCTGGCCATTTGCCTCCAAGACTATGGAGAAGAGCATACTGGCTCTTTTATCCTCTCCTCCCTAGCTTTTATCTACTAGCTTTTGCCCACTTCTCCCTCGGCCTTGCTGCATTCAAATGGAAGACTGGAAAGAGGAAAGAGGTGAACTTTGGGAGAAGAGTAGTACTCAGGAAGAGAGGTGATCCCCTCTTCTCCCTGTGAGGGGAGGCAATACCCTGAATAATTGGGGAACATTTGCTGGAAAGAAGGCTGACCTGACATTCCTGGGTTGGACATCTGCTCAGCTTACTGACCTGCCCTGCTGAGACCCAGGTTGGGGGGGCGGGGTGCGCATTAAGGAGTGATAAAAAGGGCAATCCTCTTGGAACTCCTCGTGAATGTGGAAGACGGATTTTGATTGTTCCCAACGGAGGTATTTTGGTTTGAGACCATACTCAAACAAGATCTGTTCAGATCCTCATCCCTCTGTCCATGTTCAGCCTTTAAAGGCTTAGTTATGCCAGTAATGATGACCAACTGGGCTGAGAAGCACATCTTGCTGGGGAAAGGGACAGTGTCTATTTCTCCTCTCTTCTTTTTCCCATCCTCTCTCTCACCAGAGGGATAAATGGGGAGAATGGCAGGGAAATTGGAGAACCACAGAGAATAAAGAAGAAAATTTCAAAAGATTGAAGTTATAACAGGACTGCTTTAAAAACTGGAGTTAGATAGTTTTAAGGACCAAAAGTGATTAAGAAGCTTAACCATAAAAATGAAACTCCCAAAGGGGTGGCCATAGCACAGTTGGTGGCAGTTATTCCAAAATGAAAACTATTTCGCATTTGTATCCAACGAATAGAAAGTTTCACTTTAAAAAAACATACTTGAATAATCTACTCCCATAATGCATAGCCTTTTATTTCCAGTGGTGTTTTTTTCTTTTTCCCTTCAGTGAGAACTTAGACTCCAGGGATGCAATCTCAGTAAGGCATCCTGTGAAACTGTTTTGCTCCACCCACTCCACCTTTTCCCACCCATGTCTAATTTGGCAGCAATTTTGGAAACAATTTGCATTTATTGAGTTTTTTCCAAAGGGATTCAAGTTTTCATAACAACAGTGTTCTTCTTACACTAACTCCTTTGGTTCATGTAATATTTTAGTTGAATCAAAGAATCAGGAAGACAAGTAAAATGGCATAAACAAACTTGGGAACTGACACAACTGATTCTTTGGAGGTAGACGATCTGAATGGAGTGAGCAGAAGGGATGGGCATATTAGAGATGCTTTCCCCCTGACTCCTCTCCAGCATGTCTGCTCACTTGATCCTCCAGGTCAGACTAACTGGCCCATGGCACAGAGGGTGCTCACAGCTAGTGGGCTTCTACTGCATGTTTTAAAGCTGTGAGAGAAAACATTTTGAACTCCAGTAGGGACATCTGGGGTTTCCTTGGGTAAATGTAAACTATTTCCTTTAACTCATTAAGTATCCACACTCTCTCTGCTTGAAAAGAATGCTTATTTGATGTAAATGACTCACTGCTGATGATTGCCAAGGTAAAATGCATAAAAACGCCCTGAATGTAAGCAGCAGGAAACACCACCCCACTCTACGCAATAGAAAAGAATACCATCCCTCTCCAGAGATCCTTCAGCATCGCCCCCCTCTGTTTTCAACTGCATTTTCTGCAGATTTCAAGCCCAGATTTAATCAACCTCAGGCAGTATGCAATAATATGTTAATGTCTCATTTTGTCTGCATTGATCTCTCCAGTAAAGAGAGCTGATATTAAGAGGGCATATTCAGATGCATGCCTATTATTTCTAGTCCCCATTCAAGAGTTTCCTCATTAGAGCTATTATCTTAATTTTACCTAGAATAGCTGTTCGTTGTCTCTAGGAATTTGGTTTCTTTTCCACTTCCCATTCTGTGGGAGTGACAGAAATCTAATCTCAGTGAATTCAAGGGTTTCCTCCAAAGCACACTTTTTCTGAGACTGAAGATTCTTCAATATCAAGGAAATGAAAATAGGAAAAATCTGATCCTGAAGTTCTTCTGTCCTGACTTTTCCTCGTCAGCAGATCTGCTACTTGTGGCTCATTGTTTAGGACATGGGGATTATTTTGCCCCGTTATCACTCCACTGGGGTACAAAGATGGCACCTCCCTGTGAGGCTGCTGGAGCATCACCTGCCTGGACTCACCAAAATACTATTTCCTGTCTACACCAGGGGCAAACTTGCCAGCAGGGCTGCAGACACTTTGATTCCTGTGTCTTCAAAGTATATGTAAAAACTAGGAAGACATTTGCAGATGTTTGGCTTTCTTGGTCCAAGCAGAATTAGCCACTTTAAGTCACTTAGTTTTTGCAGCACTCATTCATCCAAAAATGTGTTCTATGCATACTATATGTCAGGCACTACACAACTCAGTATGTTCCTGATGACCTAAAGATGTGCTCACCTTTCCCTTTAAGATATGACAGCTATGAGAGACATCTTTCTCTGACCATTTCAAGAAGGGCAATGAGCTTAAAAACCAAGTCCAAGGTGCGGATTCTCTGGATGACAGTTTGCAGAACTAGACTGGAGTCTCAATTCCACTGATTATGTTGAATTCTTTGTAAAGGGAAAAAAAGAGCTCTTTGTCATTTACCTTTGTGTTTCCCTGCTGCCACCCCCGTCCCCACCCTGTCATGGTACCTAACACAGTTTTTGCTGCACATGGCAAATAATCAACAAAAAAGTTTTAAGTGAGTATAACTGAATATTTTATATGCCACTCTGTTTTCATAAAATTTGAAATATGCCATGCATTTTACTGGAGCAAGATAAAGCTCAGAAATATAGCTTCCTAGCTTTGTGCCATAACTACTGTTTCAAGATAATCAGGCTGTTGGTTTTGACAAATGCTTTAATAATTATATTCTAAAAAGGCTGAGGCAGCTTCCAAAACTGACAAAAGCATTATGACTATTTTTTTAAAAATCAGAGCTTTCTGAATGAGACATGTAAAGAGAAAGTAACTTTTCCTGGAAGGAAGGAATTGTCCCGTCACTAAAAATGTGACCATTAAATGCTGAATAGAATTAACCAGTAAAGAAATGCCTTAATCTGCAGTCAGTAATCCTCATGCAGCCCATCTGCAATTCCAGTTATCATTATCTTCATGACCCCCCAATCTGCAGATACTCAAGAACCACTTTGTCTATCAGCCAGGTAACAGTCAAGATGTGGTTGCCATTGTGTATTCCTGATGTGTAGCCTACATATGCATCTTAGTTATCTGCATAGCAAATTACCCCAAAACTTAGTGACTGATCACAACAGTGTTTATTACATGAAGCATTTTGTAAATCAGGAGATCAGGCATGGCTCAGCCGAGTCCTCTTTTTCCAGAACTCTCAGAAGCTGCAATCGAGGTATCTTCTGGGGCTGTAACTGTCTTAAGGCTCAGCAGGGGTAGATCTGCTTTCAAGGTCACTCAGGTGATATTGATTGGATTCAGTTTCCCATGGGCTCTTCACCTGAGGTCTTGGTGTTCTTCATGAGCCATTGGCCAGAGATTTCCCTTGGTTCCTTGCCTAGTTGTCTCCAGATAGGGCAGCCCCTGATACGACAGGAGGCTTTACTAGAGTGAGAAAGCAAGAGTGAGAGACAGAGTCAGACAACCAGAAAGAAGTTGGTCTTTTGTAACCTAATCTCAGAAGTGTCTTCCCATCACTTTGCTGAATTCAGTTCATTAGAAGCAAGTCATTAGGTCCAGGCCATACTCAAGGGGAGGGTACTATACAAGGGTGTGAATACCAGAAGGTGACAATCATTGGGAGCCATTTTAGAAGCTGTCTCCCCTCATTGCCTGTAACTATGGAACTTAATTTATTCCTAGGGCTATGACTAGCCTCAGCAATCCCTTGACATTTCAGTCAACGAACCATTTTTAAGGACAATATAAGAAAAGAAGATGATCCTAGTTAGCTGAAAATATTTTGTCCACACCTCTGGTAGTAGAATGGATATTATGGGCTTGGGAGAAAATTCAGAGATACTAGTATAACACACTTTAAAGAAATGCTCAGCAACAATGCTGTTTTGCCTGTGTTCTCTTCCGGGAGTTTTAGGTGTCATGTCATATATATCTTTAATTTATTATTATTATTATTATTTTTTACTTTACAATACTGTATTGGTTTTGCCATACATCCACATGAATCCACCATGGGTGTACTTAAGTTCCCACTCTTGAACCCCCCTCCCTCCTCCCTCCCCGTACCATCCCTCTGGGTTATCCCAGTGCACCAGCCCCAAGCATCCTGTATCCTGCATCAAACCTAGACTGGCGATTCGTTTCTTATATGATATTATACATCTTTCAGTGCCATTCTCCCAAATCATCCGCCCTCTCCCTCTCCCACAGAGTCCAAAAGTCTGTTCTGTACATCTGCGTCTCTTTTGCTGTCTCGCATACAGGGTTATCGTTACCATCTTTTAAATCTTTAAGCCATTTCGAGTTTATTTTTGTGTATGACATGAGGGTGTGTTCCAACTTCATTTATTTACATGGGGCTGTCCAGCTTTCCCAACACCACTTGCTGAAGTGACTGTCATTTCTCCATTGAATATTCTTTCCTCCCTTGTTGAAGATTGACTGTAAGTGTGTAGCTTTATTTCCAGGCTTTCTATTCTGTTCCATTGATCTGTAGCTCTGTTTTTATTCCAATAGTATGCTGTTTTGATTACTGTAGCCTTGCAGTATTGTCTGAAGTCTGGGAGGGTTATCCTCCAGGTTTGTTCTTTT